>NC_091769.1:49358200-59358200 GCF_029378745.1 Bos indicus
CTTTTTAACATGCAAGATGTATCAATCCTTGGTTGTCAAGAGGAAAAAAAAAAAGCTACTGCAAAAGAATTCCTATTAGCTTTAGATATAGAAATTTTAAGAGGTAGTTTTTCATTCCTTCTTCCAGTCCCAAACCTCTCTTTGGGTTAAATCTTATTCAGAGGAAAAGCACTTGGTTTAGAAATGTCCTTTCTCATTTTCACAAAATCTGTTCTAATGAGATGAGTTTTAGTGTTGCTGTGTCTATTAAGAAAAGAGGTGAAGAAACAGAAAATACACTTTTGGTACTATTGCACTTGTTGGGACTAAGGCTTCCAGTACTATATTTTCAGAAGTTAATCAACAGACCATTATGAAGGGGGAAAAAATGCAATTTGAGAGGAAATGAAAATATAATGAAATTAAAGAAGAAAAATTCAACTATAACTCTGTCATCCTAAGATACTCACTGTTAAGCCTTAAAAACAAAAAATTATTTGGCACATACCTTATAGAAACCTAGCAGGACCACCGGGCTTTCTCTCATTTTTCATTTTGTGACAGTTTCTGGCAATTTTCTGCAGATACATGGGTAGAAATCTTTACTGGTGCCCTAGAAGCAGAGATGATCTTTCAACATTAAATGTCTTAGTCTCCTCAGTGGAAATTTTCTTCTCTTGAGATGAATAAAAAGATACGTAATTCTTCTTCTACATATTACTACTACTATGACTGTCAAGAAGCTAAGAAAGTCCTTTCTGATTTTCTGTGTCATAGCAGGAACTAACACTGTATCTTTTTCACCTAAGACCCAAACCTGTAAAGGCAGCGATTGTCTTTCTCCAGTAATTTGAAACAGTCTTCTTTGTGCATCATCTTGGCCACCTTTTAAGTGGAAAGAGTCTAACGCAAAAGATAAAAGAACCTCAAAAAAGAAAAATCAGGGGTGGAGAAACTACTGGTAAGAGAATAAGCAAAGAAATCAGTAGAAAACTCTGAAATGTAATCTTGCATTTTTAAAAATAGTCTTGAATACGTGTATAGAGAATACATATAAAAACTGTGGGGAAAAGAGTCAGTACGTGGTGCCAGGATGTTAGTTTATTAGGAAAAAAGGAATTTTTCCTCATGCCATGTAACAAATTAAGTTCTAGATAGATTTAAGTAATACTATTTTTGAAAATTTTATTAAATAACTAGAAGAATGTCATTTCTGCATATTTATCTAGTCTAGATGGATAAAGTTTTTATATACATTAAAGCAATGGAAGAAATATCAGGGCAAAAGGCCAATAAATTGAAATATAGAGAAATATAAAATTTCTATACCTCAAAAATAATCATAAAAAAATCAGAAGGCAAAAGCAAACTGGTAAGAAGATATTTTTTTTTTCAAAAATTGAGACACAAAGAAAGCTAATAACTGTGCTTTATAAAGTGTTATAGTAAATCAATGAGAAAATGGACAAAGATCATGAACTGATCATTCACAGATGAGAAAACACAAATAGCTAATTATATACTAAACAATCCTCAGCCTCACCAGCGAATACAAAGTTAAGTAACAGGGACATTACAAAATAGCAAAGATTTTAAAATGACATTAATCAATGCAGTCAGAGCTTCAGGAAGACATTAATGTACGGTATTAATGTAAATTGATATAACCTTCCTGGTAATATGTACTAGAGACTGGAAAAATTATATTCTTCATCCCATATTGCTGCTTCTGGTAGATTGCCCTAAGGAGATAATTTGAAGTGCTAAGATTTGTGCATACACACAAAATATTTATTTAAGTATACCCAAGATGTCTAATATTAGGAAAATTATCAATAAATTATGATATGCTCATAGAAAATTATATTACCATTAGAATAATATTTAAAGAATGAATAATAGCATAAGAAAAACATTTTTGATCAATTGAACAAAAACATGGTATGTGAAATCCTGTGTAAGGAATGCTCAGCTATGTGAAGAAAAAAAGAGCATAGGAAAAAATACTGGAACCATTCCTAAATGTGCCTGCATGTGACTAATAAGATTTAGTCATGTTTGTGCATGCTTTTTGAAACTTCTGTATACATTCCAAACTTTCTACCATGTATATGTCTTAATTTTAGGAAGGAGAAATTGAACCTGAATGGGGTTCAGAGTATGCCACCCAAAACTTGCCACTCTGGCAAAAGGCTTATTTTGAACTGAAAACTACTGAGAAAAAACAGGCAGTAGACAAGCCCTGTGACCTCCCCATTACTACCAGGAAGAACGGGTAGTAACCTGATTCTTAACCACCAGAGACAACTCTAGACTCTTAACCAGCCCAGAAACTGCTCCAGGGGAATCTACATAACAAACTTGGCTAAAATAATCTTTATTTTCCATTGGTTCCCCCCATGTATTTACCTTCCTACTGTTTACCACCCTTGGAAATCTAAAACCCTTCTCCTTTGTATTGTCACTTCTCTATAAATTTATTGTTCTTTCCTAAGATGCCATAGGATATTTAGAATGCTTCTCAGGTGGCAGTAATGGTAAAGAACCCGCCTGCCAATGCAGGAGACACAAGAGACGAGGGTTTGATCCCTGGATTGGGAAGACCCCCTGGAGTCGGAAATGGCAACCTACTCTAGTATTCTTGCCTGGAGAACCCACAGAGGAGCCTGAGGGGTTTATAGTTCACGGGGTCACACAGAGTCGGACACAGCTGAAGCAACTGAGCACACAGGCACACAAGATGCCATAGAAGCTCAGCTTGTGACCATTCCTTTGAGTTTCTCATCACTGAGTATCCTATGTGTAGAGTTCAGAAACTTGTTATTCATCTGTCTTTTATCATTCTAATTTGTGGAACCCCAGCCATGAAGGAAGATGGGTACAGGAAAAATAATTATTTTCTTCCTCTATAAATTATCATAATAATTTTAAAAAGAATCAGTGGTAGGCATCTTTCTTCAGCAGTCTTAGATTGTGTTCTGCTTGAGAATAGAGACCACTGGATACTTCAGATCCATAAAGGTACTCTAGCTATTGTGAGTCAGTTTACTCCAAAGGGCAGATTGCTAGGTGATTTGTAAGGTGGCTATTTGCTCTTCTTCTCCTTCCTCAAGGTTTAGTTTCCTCTTCTCTTTCACCCACAAATGATCTAAATAAAAGCCAGGGAATACGAGCAGGACACCCCCCCACCACCACCTTTCCAAGAGTGGCAAGATGGGGTTGTTTCCATCTGTCCTTTCCGGTCTGAGAAGAGAGACTTGAAAGGAATGAAAACACACATTTCCTACAGTGGAAAGGAGTGGCCTCTGTAAGGACCTCGGTGAACTTCTCTGCCCACCTTGTAGACCATTTCTAAATAGGCATAAACATGCTTCATCAGGGAGTTCATTTGCCAAACAGGCAAAGGGAAAGGTCAACCTAAAAAAGTTTATTTTGGTGTTTTAAAATGGTGACTCTTAAAGTGATAAACCCTGTGATCACTATCGCTATTAACAGCATTACAATCACAGCGAGAGCCGGGTCTGAAAATGCACTCAGTCATGCCAGAGTTAACTTGGGCAGAGGAAGGAAGATGAACAGGGTCAGTATTTTTCTCCGGCAAGTCCAAAGTGAGTTTGTTTGTTTGTTTAGTTGAAATTAAAAGCAAAATGCAGATTGTATTTTGTCCACCTCATTTACTCTAACGATTTTAAGCATGCTTCTTTCTGAGGAAATGGAGGGCCAAGTCTCTGATTCATTTCTATGAGACCACACAGGATCCCTGAATGAAAGTATCACTGCCCAAGAAGCTGTAGATGTTTTTGGAAAGCTTTATAGCTGGTTCTTTTCCCTTTAAATCTTGTTGTTGTATTCTGATTGCAGAAAGCATATTTTAAATGGATAGGGGCAAACGTAATTAAAATCTAAGTACACAGATTTGGGGTGTCTGGCCAGGAAAAAAATGTCAGTGATTACAACTTCCTCCAGTTTGATTATATTATTCATTGTGCTGTGTTTTCTTTATATCTAGAACCCAGGAATTAGGAAAATCTAGCTGTTTAATCTAATTTTCTTTGGATTCAAATCTCTCTTTTTTCCCCTCTTGCCAACAACAACAACCAAAAACGTCTAATTTATTTGAGTCAGGACTAAAAGACATGATTCACCACCTTCCATTGCAGGGAATGCAGGTTCAATCCCTGGCCGGGGAGCTAAGATCCCAGCTGGTGCAGGGCAACTGAACCCACATGCCACAACTAGAGAAGCAATACACTGAGGACTCAGCACAGCCAAAAAAAATACACACACATATACTTCATTTGTTAAAAAAAAAAGTGATATTAAAAAAAGACATAATTCAGCCATATGCCACCATCACCCTAAGATTTCATGTTCACTCCCTGAAAATAAATAAAAATAGCACATTATCCTCACACTTGGTGGTTAGGAAGAGAAACACATGGGAAGGGTGGAAGCTAACAGCTCTCCTTACATTGCAACGTGAGGGCCACGGTTATTTGAACCCCTCCACCTGCCCTGAGGCAGCCCCCATGTGCAGAGTCCCAGCCGCAGCAGCTTGGCCCGGGTGACAGAAAACATTCAAAAGAAGTAGAGAGCCGGCCACACTCCATGGGGTTCATTAACTTACTTGTTGTGTAGGAGGGAACGATGTCTGAAGGGCTGCGCACTTGCTAACCAAAATGATCATCACTTAGAAACAGCAAGAAGTTAGATGTTTATCAAGTACCTGGAACCAGAGCTGACTTTCTGTGAAACATCAGTGTGGAATCCAAGCCAAAATCTTGCACTTCTATTTGGCTGAGCCTGAAAGAAGTCATCATGTCAGAATTTCTCAGTAAGGCAAATAACAAAGAGAGGGGAATGAAAACAAGCTGCTGTGGAAAAGGGCAGGGAGGAAAATACCTGCGCTACAGTAGTTACAGAAGAGCTGAGATTGAGAGGCTAAAAAACAAAAAAAGTTGGGTGCATTTCTCTCAGAAAGACAAATGTCTCAAACACAGAAGGGGTATTGAGTTTCTCAGGTAGGTCAGGAAGAAGACGGTGGTTAACCGGGTAAGCTTAATTGTGGGCTTCCCTGATAGCTCAGTTGGTAAAGAATCCACCTGCAATGCAGGAGACCCCAGTTCAATCCCTGAATTGGGAAGATCTGCTGGAGAAGGGGTAGGCTACCCACTCCAGTATTCTGGCCTAGAGAATTCTGTGGACTGTATAGTCCATGGGGTTACAAAGAGTCGGATACGACTGAGCGACTTTCACTTTCAATTATGAGGTGATACTTAAAATTTGGATTGAAGTTAGTTTCAATGGAAGTGCATGTATTTTTTATCTTTCGTTTTTACTTAATATGAAAGTAATAAACAATTATTTTACTTATGAAAGTGCCATCATCACAGGAAAATATAATGTACAAAAGGCCCTCTATCCCACTGCCCTAAAGCAGAGATTATCATTTGTTAAAATGAGGGGTAAAAATATTTTTCACATGATTTGTAGTATATGTTTTAAAATAAAGCTATGGTTATAAAGTGAGAAATATTTTTATGATAATATCAATTTTATCAAGCAAATATATAGAATCAAAAGACACCAAGTAACCCTATAACTAGAAAAATAAAAGTGTATCAAAATATTTTAAAAGTTGGGGGTATTCTTCATGTTTTTGAACATATGCTAATGTATATTTCAGTGTGTGTGTTGTGAGTTCAGGGTCTACTACTTTGACTCCAAGAGACCCCAAAAAGTTTCCAACTTTCCAGCATGGGGAGAAGGAAAGAATATCTGAAGATCATGGGTAAATAATACTTTGAATGTCTCTGCGGCTTATGAAATTGAATTTCAGTCCTATTTAAAGAAAAGTTCCTGTGGCAAGAAATCTTCATATGGGTTTCTCAGGCAGAAGAAGGACAGAAAAAAATTACCCACAAGACTTGGATTGGGCAATTGATTTTAACCATGGTTTCTATTAATTACTCAGAAATTTCAGGCAGTTCTCCACGTTCATACCATCCTTTTCCTTTGTGTAAAATGGGAAGGGTGATGGAAACTCTGAACTTGGGGACTCGGTCTCCCAGCACTGCCACCACCTACACCTTCCTTTGGGCCAACTCTTCTCAGCCAGGGTCACCACTCTGCTAGCTCACGGGAGCCAGGAGGCTTCATTACCTGTGGTTTCAAAGACCTCTGAACTCTCTTAGGAAGGGAAGCTGTTGAAGTTCAATGTCATATTATCCATTTCCTGAAGCATTCATTTTAGAGAGAAAGAGAGAGGAAGAGTATCTACAGTGTGCTATGCTCCAAAGGAAATTTAGAAAAGGATTTTCTATACCTTTTAATTTGAGAAAATGCTTCCTGGTTTGAGAAAAATTACAACAGACTCCCATACAAATAAGATGCATCTCAGAAATGAAATCTTAAATTAGCTATTAATTTAAGGTTGTCAAAATCCAAACTGATCACTCTGTGATCACCCCCATTAGCACAAACCTGTATGATATGCAGTATTGCTGCAGGTTTTATGCTCCTGTGGCATACTTGGTACCACACTGCAACAAAGTTTCCACAAAACTAAGGATGGGTTCATTGGAAGCCTGCCAAAGTTATTTAAGAACTTTTATTCTTCTAAGAGTACATCTTTCCTACTTCGGAAATATTCAAATGTTATTTTCTCTTATGAATTAATGATCATTGAAGATGGCAGTTGTGGTATTTTTAACATTCTTATTTGATCAAAGTTAAACTTGGCAACCATATATTGATCTTCTCACAATTTCACAATTTCCTTTTCTTTTTACATTTTACTGCTCTGCAAAATCCAAACTCTGGAAAACATCAGTCTGTGGCTAATTCTGTCTATATGGTAATAGGGAGAATGCAGATAATCACCATTTTCAATCCAAAGTATCAAATTCCTCCCGTACTAAAACATGAGCCTCAGCTGATGGTAAGTAGGACACCCAGTGTGCTTGATTTGTGTATTTCTCTCCACCCTCTAATGGGGTTCCTAAAATTAAGTCACTGAAAGGTCAAAAAAGGAGGAAGCAGAGGCAAAAATTATCTGAATAATCAATAAACTGGCTGAGTAACAGACCCAGTGTTGATGGATAGAAGTCTCTCCTATGCAGTATTTGGAACATACTTACATTAAAATTTTATTCAAATTTATTTTGATTCAAGTCCAACTGAACATTCTGTATTTTGTCTGGCAACCCCACACCCAATACTATCTGACCCTTTAGAAAATACATAGGAAGTGAAATCTGACTTTAAGTAGCCCATACCTACGCTGCTGCTAAGTCGCTTCAGTCATGTCCGACTCTGTGCAATCCCATAGACGGCCTCCTACCAGGCTCCCCAATCCCTAGGATTCTCCAGGCAAGAACACTGGAGTGGGTTGCCATTTCCTTCTCCAGTGCATGAAAGTGAAAAAATATAGTGAAGCCGCTCAGTCGTGTCCGACTCTTAGCGACCCCATGGACTGTAGCCCGCCAGGCTCCTCCGTCTATGGGGTTTTCCAGGCAAGAGTACTGGAGTGGGGTGCCATTGCCTTCTCCGAGCCCATACCTATAAGTGACTATTAATGCAATACACCTAAGTGGCTACTAATGACATAATCTTATGGTTGTGTTTATGTTGTCTAGTTTTCTCATCTAAATGTGAAATACTTAGATGTTTGGGTTTTTTATAAAGCACAACAACCTTCAATTTAATATAGAGGAGAGTGAAACACGTGAACTTGCCGCCAATTGGCTTACCTTGCGAATGAGCTGATAACCGATGTTTACAGGCAGGTCCTGCCAAGTCACCTCAGCTACCCACTTCCAAGCTGACAGTTCAGGCGCTGCAGAGTAATTCCCTTCAACCCACGTAATGTTTCAGGATTTGAAAGTTTGTATGTGGGAAGAGAAGCAGAAAGCCAGGATCCTGCGAGGTGCTCTTCTATTCAGCACGCAGCCGGCATACTTGTTCTTTGTTTTTTGTTTTGCCCTCTGATGTTAAAGCTAATACAAAGTTAGAAACACTGCCTTTGGAAATAATGTCATTTGCAGCAACATGGATAACCTGGAGATTATCATACTAAGTGTAGTAAGTCAGACAGAGAAAGACAAACAACATAAGATATCACTTATATGCGGAGTCTTAAAAAAAAGGATACCAGTAAACTAATATACCAGAGAAGGCGATGGCACCCCACTCCAGTACTCTTGCCCGGAAAAGCCCATGGACGGAGGAGCCTGGTAGGCTGCAGTCCATGGGGTCGCTAAGAGTCGGACACGACTGAGCAACTTCACTTTCACTTTTCACTTTCATACATTGGAGAAGGACATGGCAACCCACTCCAGTGTTCTTGCCTGGAGAATCCCAGGGATGGGGGAGCCTGGTGGGCTGCCGTCTATGGGGTCGCACAGAGTCGGACACGACTGAAGTGACTTAGCAGCCAACTAATATACAAAACAAAAATAGACCCATAGACATAGAAAACACCCTTATAATTAGCAAAGGGAAAAGGAGAGAAAGGGATAAGTTAGGAATTTGGGGTTAACATATACATATTACAGTATATAAAATACATAACCAACAAGGACCTCCTGTATAGCATACAGAATTATACTCAGTATTTTGTAACAACCTGTAAGGGAAAAGTGAAAGTGAAAGTGAAGTCGCTCAGTAGTGTCCCACTCTTTGCAACCCCATGGACACCAGGCTCCTTCGTCCATGGGATTTTCTAGGCAAGAGTACTGGAGTGGATTGCCTTTTCCTTCTGCAGGGAACTTCCCAACCCAGGGATCGAACCCAGGTCTCCCGCATTGTAGACAAACGCTTTACCATCTGAGCCACCAGGGAAGTCTTTCTGAAAAACAAATATATATATATATATATATATATATATATATATCTGAAAAAGAAATATATGTACTTACATATATATATATCTGAATCACAAATATATCTGACATATATATATATGTATTACTGTGCTGTATGCCTGCAATTAACACAACATTGTAAATCAACTATACTTCAGTTAAAAAATAAAATTAAAAGAATTAAAGTCTACCTTTTTTCACCAGACTACCTGGCAAATGTGGAGTTCCCACCTTACCTTGAAACAAAAGTAAAAATAAAACTGTCCAGTAGTGCTAGTAACCTGCCTGGTAATATCTGCAAGGAAATTTACTTTCCATCTGCAAAGTCGACGCCTATTTTCTGTTAGGGAAATGAACTGATACAAGCTGGAGACTGGGAGGGAAAGCAAGAGTCCAGGCCAGATACTTGGTGTGCATTTCATTTAAATGAATGTGAATGTGAAGAGTGCTTTGTTTTGTTTTTCTCCCCTAGCCACCTCAAGGCTGTTATAGAAGAAACGTATGGGGGCGGGGGGTGGGGGGCGGTGGGAAACAACTATATAGTGAACAGTGCTTGATGTATTTGAATATATTCAAATGAATGGAGTGTGAAACCCAAAATGTAGAATCAGAGGCAATTTTGTGGTCAGTCTCCAGGTGGGTTGCTGAGGATTGGGATAGGAAAGGTGACTTAGATGGTCCCATCCTGGCCCCAGAGCCATCTACCAGGTGAGTCCGGGCAGGTCATGTTGTCCTCTGGACATTAGTTTCTTTCCGAAGGCATTGCAGCAGTTAATACTTGCGTTCCTTTCTACCCCTGATCTAAGGTGGTACAGAGGAGAGGAGAAATTCTTACGTTACAAGTCAGGGAACAGGACTCATCTGCTTATCTACTGGAGGTTCGAAGTCTGTTGATTTAAAATGACAAAGACGCATTGCTTGATCTCGTGTTCTGATCTTCAGATGTAGAAGTGGAGCCATTCTTCATGCCTTCCTCTGCCCATTCCTACCTTGTCAGAGGAAGATTGGTTGTGTTCTTGGTCCTCCCAGGGAACCCATGAGCTCTGTCACCAACAGTCCCTCTGGAATTCCAAACACACAGATCATCGTTATCTTTCTTTTTCAGGGATGTTACTTGGGTTGGATGAGAAATAGGCAGAGTTCAACCATTGTAATTATTTACATAGGTATATGGAAACAGTGTCCGACTTTATGTTTTTGGGCTCGAAAATCACTGCAGATGGTGACTGCAGCCATGAAATTAAAAGACGCTTACTCCTTGGAAGAAAAGTTATGACCAACCTAGATAGCATATTCAAAAGCAGAGACATTACTTTGCCAACAAAGGTTCGTCTAGTCAAGGCTATGGTTTTTCCTGGGGTCATGTATGGATGTGAGAGTTGGACTCTGAAGAAGGCTGAGCACCAAGGAATTGATGCTTTTGAACTGTGGTGTTGGAGAAGACTCTTGAGAGTCCCTTGGACTGCAAGGAGATCCAACCAGTCCATTCTGAAGGAGATCAGCCCTGGGATTTCTTTGGAAGGAATGATGCTAAAGCTGAAGCTCCAGTACTTTGGCCACCTCATGCGAAGAGTTGACTCATTGGAAAAGACTCTGATGCTGGGAGGGATTGGGGGCAGGAGGAGAAAGGGACGACAGAGGATGAGAGGGCTGGATGCTATCACTGACTCGATGGACATGAGTCTGAGTGAACTCCAGGAGTTGGTGATGGACAGGGAGGCCTGGCGTGCTGCGATTCATGGGGTCGCAAAGAGTCGGACACGACTGAGTGACTCAACCAACCAGCCAACCAACACAGATGACACATACTGCTTTAGTTTCTAAATCATACTCTGGACTCAGAGTCTCTTTGCCATATGCTTTCTAGGCCCTTTCCCACTGGGCTTGTTCCAGTCAGAATCTATGAAACACTGTCCTTTGGTCAGCATTTGAAAATTGAACTCATATGGGAATGTGTATACTTTTCAAGATAATCAGCATATACTCCAATTCTGTCCTTTGTAACCATGTAGAAAACATGGTGGAAATTATCCAAGATTTCAATGAAATCCTTTCCGTCCTGAGTCCAGATGCTCATTGATTTCCTCCTGCTTCCACAGATGGCTGTCCTTTACTAATACTAAATCCTAGAGCAAAAATCACAAGTCTTCATGTTCCATTTTATTTTTCTTACCTGGGGGCATTGATGTGAGTCCCCTATTTTTCTCTTTGGGCTCCTTGGATTTATGCCAACACCAGAGCAGTTAAACCAGGCACCCCATTTGCCTTCCAGAAGCTTCTGTGTTATTCTCATTGGTGGGTGCATTCTCAACTTGGACAAACGCTCCTATAGCCCCCAGCCCTCCCTTGACCCCACTTTTTCCTGACCCTCCATTTTTTTACTGTGAACTCTCGTTGGCTTTCCTAAGATGGAAAATCACTGGATGGCCTCTGCCTCTTTGCAGCCCACACCTATTACACTGCTGGCATTTGCCCAAATTAAGCCGCCCCTTCAGGGTCACCTGACACCACATGTGATCAGCCTCATGGGCTGGCAGCATCCCACTGCCTACCCAGGTCATTGCTCCATCCCAGTGCCTCTCAGGGCTCATGGATTTTCTCACTGTCTCATCTCTTGACTGACTCATCCAAAATCAACCCTTTATCGATTCAGCAAGATAACTTGAGTGCCTCTCTCTGTGGGTCATGTGCTCTGCCAGAGGGAATTAAAAAATGCAGTCCTTGCCCTCAAGGAGCTTAGATTCCAGTGAGAGAGACAGACAGTAAAGAAATAATCAGTATACACGTTGACAAAAGCTGTGAAGAAAAGAGAGAGAGACTGGTGAAGCCTATTTTTACATTTTTATTTATTTATTTGTGGCTGCCCTGGGTCTTCATTGCTTTGCGCAGGCTTTCTCTGGTTGCGGTGAGCAGAGGCTACTCTTCATTGTGGTGGCTTCGCTTGCTGAGGAGCACAGGCTCCAGGTGCTCGGGCTTCTGTAGTTGCAGCACACAGAGTTGGAGCATATCTTTGATAATATAGTCCGCAGTGAGAAGCCAGCTGTGAGAGGAGAGGGGTTGGCAATGTCTTCCAGACCTTGGGCTCAGCAGGTAAGCAGACCATAAGGCAGGAGGGAGCGAGGGTGTGTTTGAGAACTGAAAAGGGCCTCTCTAAATCCTCCCTGCTTTTCCAGTCCCTTCTTTCAGAGACGTGGCTGGCTTCACCCACTCAGGCTGATTAATCCATCTTCTGAGCTGCCACAGATAATTCTCTGTGGCTCTCCTTATTTAACACATGCTATTTTTTGTAACTGAACTGTGTGGAAGATCTTTACAAGACTTGGGTTCCATACTTCATCTCTCCAAGAGCATTGATCAAGATTCCATTTATATGTACCGTGCTAAAGAAACAGCTGAATTCTAGTCAGTTCATTCACCATTAAATCAAAAGCCTGGTCTGTGGTAGGTGATATATTCTAGATATTTTGCTTAGAAATAAAGAAACCCCAGTCTAACCATGAGGAAAACATTAGAGAACCCCAAATTGAACAACATTCTATAACACATAGACAAATATGCCTCAAAACGGTCAAAGTCAGGGCTTCCCTGGTGGCTCAGTGGTAAAGAATCCACCTGTCAGTGCAGGAGACAGGTTTTGTCCCTGGCCCAGGAAGACCCCACAGCCTCAGGGTAGCTGAGCCCTTGTGCCCCAAGTGCTGAACTTGTGCTCTAGAGCTGGGGAGCGACAACTACAGAGCCAGTGTGCTGCAGGTACTGAAACCCAAATGCTCCAGAGCCTGTGCTCTGAGAGAAAAGAAGCAACCACAATGAGAAGCTCGTGTACCTCAACTAGAGACTAGCTCCCGCTCACCGCAACTAGAAAAAAGGCCACGAGGCAACGAAGACCCAGCACAACCAAATAAATTTTTTTTTAATTGTCAAGGTCATCAAAAACAAGAAAAGTTCAAGAAACTGTCACAGACCAGAAGAGGCTAAGGAGACGACTGAATGTAATGTGGTGCTTGGATGGCATTGAGACTAGGAAAGGTCATTAGGGGAGAAACTAGTGAAATCTGAATAAACTATGAAAATCAGTTAATAGCAACAACCCAGGAACTTCCCTGGTGCTCCAGTGGCTAAGACTTTGTGCTCCCAATGCTGGGGTCTCAGGTTCTATCCCTGGTCAGGAAACTAGATCCCACATGCCAAAACTAAGAGTTTGCAAGCTACAACTAAATATCCTGCATGCCTCGGTGAAGATCAAAGATCCTGCATGCTGCAGCTAAGACCGAGCACAGCCAAATAAATAAATATAAATAAGTAAAAAACATTAAAAAAAATAGTAACAACCTATTGCTGATTCCTTAGTTATAGTAAACATACCATCATAAAGCCAGATGTTAACCATAGGAGAAAGCAGGCAAGGGGTATAGAACAACTCTCTGTATTATCTTTGTATCATTTTTATAAGTCTAAGATTCTTCTAAAATAGTTTATTTAAATTCAAAATAAATAATCAAGACATGGAACCTGTCTTCTGTGAGTTTACACTGGAGTCAAGAAAATACACTTTTAAATAAACACTTGCAATATAGCACAATAAGAGTAATAATAAAATTATGTACCAAATACAGAAGTAGCCCAAATGCAGCCATGATTGTCACTAAGAATTTAAGGGCTGATTCACTGAGGAGGGAAATGCCTGGAGCTGGGTTTTGAAGGATTTTTGGAGTTTGAAGAATGTAGAAGACAAGCCTGGAAAGGTCAGCATGGAATCCTTTCAAGCAGTTTGGCATTGACAGAAGAGAAGTAAGGAAGAGACGAGAAGAGCACCACTTGGGTATTTGCTGCCCAGTTTTGGTGGAACCGTTGGTAACCTCATTATTGGTGGCTCAGGCTTGAGCATTATTGTCCACCAGAATTCCCTCCCATTACTCTCCACCCAGCTGTGCTGGCCATCTGCTTGGTCATCTTGGACTTTGAAGTTGACTGGACCAAGTTTCAGGAGGTGGATAGAAAACCAGGAGGATAGAACCACAGGAGCTGTAATGTACAGATGGAGACAAGAGCTCAGTGGCCAGGCATGGTTATTCTCTCCTAACTGGCCAGGCCAGCGTGTCTGCCACCCCCATGATTGCAGGTCCAGGAGACACAGGGTGAGTAAGGGCTTTGTGCTTTGTTGGTGCTGCACCCCCAGTGTCCCTGTGCCTGGTTTGAGGTCAGCTCTCAGAAAAAGATTTGATGAATGAAGGAGAAGACTTAACCCCAAGCCCTCAGCCACAGGGAAATGAAGCAGAATGGGAACCTGACCTGGGACAGCCCACCCTCGAGTCTGGAAGTGGCTGACCTTCAGTGGGGATGGCTTCTCAAGTCATCTCTCATGAGACTAGAACAGGTGGTCCAAGAAGAGGAGGCAGTTAGGAGGCAGCTGAGAACTGGGGGTGGAGAAGGGTGTCGAAGGACCATGCTCAAAGGACTAGAGAAAGCAACATCAGTGAGTGAGCCCAGCAGATAGCGAATAAACCAATTGGTGTCAGAGAAGAGATGCAAACATAGAGGGAGAAGCCAAGGCCCTGAGAGATGCTGTGCTGCCCATGGCAGTGAGACTGGGGGAGCAGCAGATTTTCCATTTCCAAGGGCCCCATGGCTCCATGGGACCAAGGACCTCTACAGTGACCTGTAAAATGGAGGTAATCACACACACAGCATCATGGTTTGTGGTGGGATTGAAGCAACATTATCTGCACAAAGCTCCTAGCACAGTGCTTGACACCTAAGTGTTCCATATTTACTTTTGAGATCATTATTATTTTATTGTTCTTACTAGATTCTCAGGAGAACAGAAATCTTATTACTCCACCTACAGCCTTGAGATGAGCATCCCCTAGCCTAGTGTGTCTTTGTTCCAAGGCTGACCCACCCGAATTGAGCTGTGGGCAACCAGGGAAGTCAGGTGTTGAGAGAGCTCTGAAAATACATCTTACCCAGCCCCACCCCCAGAAAATGGTTAAAGGTTCATCTTTTTACTTTGTCATTTAATCAGTGGTTTCACACACATTAACACTGTTTATTTAATTTTTTTGAAAGGGTACACAATACAATATTTGAAAGCATGTAAAGCAGAAGTGTGTTCATGCTTGGTCACTTGGGTTGTGTCTGAATCTTTGCGACCCTATGGAACACAGCCCACCAGGCTCCTCTGTCCATGGGATTTCCTAAGCAAGAATAGGGGAGTGGGTTGCCATTTCTTACTCTAGGGGAACTTCCTGACTCAGGGATTGAACCCATGTCTCTTGCATCTCTTGCATTGGCAGGTGGGTTCTTTACCACTAGCGCCACCTGGGAAGCCTTCAAGCAGAGGTGAGCCCTATCTTTAGGCCAGCTATCAGTTTCTTATGCAATCTATTAGAAATAATCCATTCTATGAATATATGAGCATGATGAATCCAAACATATGTATTCAAATATATTTATACACACACAAACACACTGTTCTACATATTGGTTCTCCTCAATTAACACTATATATATTTTTAATTGTCTGTACTGGGTTTTAGTTGTAGCATTCAAGTTCTTAGTTTCAGCACACAGGATCTAGTTCCCTGACCAGAGATCAAACCTGTGCCCCCTGCACTGGGAGCACAGGGTCTTAACCACTGGACCACCAGGTCAATGAACACTACATCTTTAGAGCTAATTCTATAGAGTCCGTACAGAACTGCATTATTCTTTTTAATGACTGGGTAATACTCTCTTTTATGGATATACCAAAAGTTACATAATCCTTTACTAATCAACTTTAAAGTTGTTTCAAACTTGACTGATACAAACAGCACTGCTGCAAATAGCTTCAAGAATATACCATTTCGTATATATGCAAATAGATGTACATGATAAATCCCTGGATGTGGAGTTGTTAAGATAATGGGAAAGATGCATGTGTAATGTCAGTGAATAATGCCAAGGGGTCCTCCATAGAGATGTTACCAGTTTACATGCCCACCAAGAATGTATGTGACTGCCTTTTGCCCTACACCCTCACCAACCAGAATGCATATGGTTTTTTGTTTTTGTGTTTTAAAAGGATCTAGTTTTATAGCAAATATAAACATATGAGCAAAAGCCTTTTGCCCAGCTCTTTTTTTCCCTGAAGCCCAGTCTGTCTCTCCGAATGTCTCTCTCTTCTCTGCTCCTGTACAGATATGTACATGCACACAAAGCCTTGCCCTCTCCCTGCTACAGTTTAACTTTAAAAGCTTTAATTCTTTCTTTTTCATATTGCAGTGGGTTTTCATCTTTGGTGGTTTCAATTTGCAAAAAAAAAAAAAAAGAAAGGAATTCTTCGGTGAGTATTTTCACTGAGTCCCACAGTCCTCAATTCAGAGGGTCTCTTAATCTTTGCAGAAGCGATTGCTGCTGCCAGTATGTCAGGACCCATTTCTTCATTAATTTTTCCAAAGCCCTGATAATACTGAGGGATGGATTCTGGGGCCAGTAATGCCCAGTAATTCGCAGTATTTACAGAGTTTCTTTGTCTGAGATCTCAAAGTACTTGACAACATTAAATCATCATTCCCTTGGCTGTCTCAAAAGCATCTTTGAACCTAGATGGATGATGCAGAGAAATGAAAACTTTGCTTTCTAGCCAGATTGCCTGAAAGGTGACCCGGAAGAGAATGCAAATGGATCAGCATAGTTTCTACCATAGCAGTAAATAATTTTGGTTGCTCTAATTTTTCTTTTCTTTTCTTTTCTTTTTTTTTTTTACCTTTTTTTAGATGCTTTTCCAGTGAATTATCTGTGTATAAGCAGCAAATAGAAAAGTGTCTCTTCCATGCATGTGGTAAAGGAGTTAAATGATATCCAGGAGTGAGTCCCTGGATGCAAAGAGATGTGTGCTCAGGCCTTCAGGCCACTCATATTCTCTCAGGTCGGAGTCTCTGCTCTTCTTTTCTATCTGAGAAAATGTAAATACAACAGAACACAACTTCCATTGGCCCAGGAAAAGAAAGGAAGAAGGGAGACAGGGCAGGGGACGGAAAAAAAGGGAGGCCTGCAAGTGGAGGGGAAGGTCTAATTTGGATCTGATGTTTTCATCCCATATTGGACTGTCAGAAAGCCCAGTGCTGCCTCATGCATATCTGATCCCAGTGGTAAGTAACAGTCTTCATAGATATTTGCTTCACTCCACCCTACTCCTCCCTACCTTTTCCCTACCCCATAGTCTCCACAATCTCCATATTCTACACACATTACGCCCAGAATATCAACCACAGAGCAAGTATCTTAGTGGGAAAATGTTAGCAAATAGCATCTCATATTTCAGATACAGAAACCAAGGCACAGAGAAGCTGTAATTTATTTAGTGACATAGATTCAGTGTTAGACACACATATCCCAAACTACATCTACCAGATCAGGAATTATCCATTCATAGGGTTGATTTTTAAAAATTATACACAAATAACACTGAAGAATGAAATGAGAGTGAACGTTACTGCAGTCCCACTGCCCCAATCACACTGCTTTCTTCCCCTCTCCATGTCCTCTGAAATTCTGAGCCTACATGCGCGTAAACTAGTAACTAGAACCGTGAGAGTATAAAACTGTGGGCAAGAGCCCAGGCACTGGAGCCTGGCCACTTGTGCTTATATATATCCAATTCCACTGTTTGAGTAGCTGGGTCTTAGTTCCCGTATCTGTAAAATGGGAATATTAACAGTACCCACCTCATGGAGCTATTATGGAGCACCAATGAAATAGCCATATGAAGTAGTTAGCAAAGTGCCTAGAATATAGTCTGCTTCTGGTATAAGTTAGCTGCTGATGCTGCTGTTATTTATATTATTATACAATTTTGCTTTCTGCTTTTTAAAATATATTGAAAGCAAGTATAAAAAAATATTGTTTGATAGATCACAAACCCTTACTAATCTGACTGCCCACTCCTGGTGGCACTGCTTCCTCTAGGTTCCCGGGGTGGGGGGTTCCACTGCAGAGGAACAGGCAGCATCTTTTAGGCCCTTTCCTTCAAGACCCTCTGCAGACCACACCTGCTATGGGCTTCACCGCTGTCCTGACCTTCTCACCCTTCAAGTCTCAAAGGTTTCAAGAAAAAAGAATAGAGTGGGAATATTGTACATCAACTATACATCAATTTGAAAAAAGAACAGGGTGGGGGAGTGAAGAGGTAACCACAGAAGATGCTGCACTCCTCAGAGTCCCCAAGGCCTAGGTGGCTTGCTGCGTCCATCTGGCCTGGGTGTTCTGATTATTGCCTTTCAGAATGATGGTAATGAAAGACGTTATCATTCTGGTAGTTTTCAAACAAATTGAGTATGTTTTGTACTTTACATTTTTTTTAGCTTTTTGTGTTGGTGTAATTTCACATTTATAGAAATTTGCAAGTATAGCACAAGTACCCTTTATCCAGATTTATCAGTTGTTAATATTTTGTCCTATTTGCTTTATCAGTCTCATTCTCAGTCTCTCTCTCTGCCCCCTACCATACACAAATGTGTGGATATGTGTAGAGAGAGGGGGAGAGAGAGAGAGAGAGAGAGATGGGGAGGAAGAAGACATTTCCCTTTACTCTTTCTCAGTGTGGTTTTCCTAGGAATATGGTCTCTCTCTTCTGTGACCACAGTACAATGATCATAATCAGAGAATATAATGTTGATATAAGACTTTCCTCCAACCTCCAATCCAGTTTTTGTATTTTTAAAGCTTCCCTTGAAAAAGCAGGTATGGGACAAAGATGATAAATGTATATCACAGCCTAATTAGGCCATTTGTTCACCTGGTGACCTTCTCACCAGAGTCATTCTTCAAAGCCCCAGCTCTAACAAGGCTCCCCTGAAAGCCTTTGTGTCTTCTCTCCCATCTGGCAGAAAAAAAACTTCTCTGCCCGGCAGCTCTCTGTGCAGCCACGGTGATAGCCCTTCTAACACACAGCTACCATTTATACTGTCTGTCCACACTGGACTGTGAGCTTCTCAGGGTTCCCAGGGCCCCTTGTGTAACTGACAGATCGCCGGTGCTTAGGAAATGTTTGTTAAAAAAATGTATGAGCAACTTCTATGTCCTGGCTGATGTAAATAGCACTGCAGTGAACATTGGGGGTTCCTGTGTCTTTTTCAATTATGGTTTTCTCAGAGTGTGGGATAGAGGTTGTGGGAGGTCCAAGAGGGAGGGGATATATGTATATATATATCTGATCACCTTCATTGTACAGCAGAAACTAACACAACATTGTAAAGCAACTATATCCCAATTAAAAAAAAAAAAAAAAGAATGATCACATAGAATGGAAGCTTCAGATTAGTTGAACTTGATAAAGAGTTAGATTGTTTCTTTAAATCTATATGCCGAAAATTCAGCGGTACACAATACAGGAGGTGAGATTATACATCCATCTTAGGAACATCTTAGGACAGGCAGAAAGAAAAAAAAAAAAAAGGGGATCTTGGCTCCTGCCTTCCGGCCACTCCCTCAAACTCTTTTCTCCTCCCTCTGCTCCAAAATACAGTAACTGCTTAAAAGAATACAGTTATGTGCCGGAGACGTGTATAGACTAGACTCTCAGAAGAGCCTTGCCTGTGAGCATGAGAAACACAGCCCAGGATTTCAGCACTTGGCAGCCCCGGGCGCTCAATGGTTCCTGCCACGTTAGCACGCAGTAACTTTCCGTGCCGGCTCCAGGCGGGCGGCGCGGCGGGGGCGGGGCTCTAAGCTGTCCCCTCGCCGCGCAGCCACCACCGGCGGGCGCCAGGGTGCTCCGCAACCGCTCTTCCTTGGGCTAACCAGAAAAGCCACATGTCCCTATCCAGGGAGCGCTCCTGCTGAGTTTGTGGCAGAACCTGGGAACTTCTAGAGCCCTTGAACTGGAACGTGGAGCTGTGTTACCTGGAGCTGCTCTTTCTGGAAGGCGCTGTCACCCACTAACCCTGGCAGCTGCTCCATGCTGATTTAGATGTCTGAAAACAAAGACCGTGGTTGAGTTCAACCTTTATTGAGCAGGACTAGGGTAGGTTTTGGAGAAGGCAATGGCACCCCACTCCAGTACTCTTGCCTGGAAAATCCCATGGATGGAGGAGCCTGGTAGGCTGCAGTCCATGGGGTCACTAAGAGTCAGATACGACTGAACGACTTGACTTTCACTTTTCACTTTCATGCATTGGAGAAGGAAATGGCAACCCACTCCAGTGTTCTTGCCTGGAGAATCCCAGAGACGGGGAAGCCTGGTGGGTGCTGTCTATGGGGTCGCACAGAGTTGGACACGACTGAAGTGACTTAGCAGCAGCAGGGTAAGTTTGGACATTGTGATGGTATTTCATTTTCATGTAACAAATGCCTATTTGGCAGTTTGCTGCATGCCTGGCAATTGTTCAAAACAGTTTTCAAACATGAACTCATTTAATCCTCATGACAGCCTATGAAGTCTGTTAGTATTATTATTTCAATTTGGGCCATGCAGAAAGGTCAAGTAACATAGAGGCTGGGACTGGGTTTCTTCCCTTGTTTAAACTAATACTGCAATATCTTTTCCCCTTTCATATAGTGTACATTGTTTTTTCAGTTCAGTTCAGTCGCTCAATCGTGTCTGACTCTTTGCGACCCCATGAATCGCAGCACGCCAGGCCTCCCTGTCCATCACCAACTCCCAGAGTTCACCCAGACTCACGTCCATCGAGTCGGTGATGCCATCCAGCCATCCCATCCTCTGTCGTCCCCTTTTCCTCCTGCCCCCAATCCCTCCCAACATCAGGGTCTTTTCCAATAAGTCAACTCTTCACATGAGGTGGCCAAAGAACTGGAGTTTCAGCTTCAGCATCATTCCTTCCAAAGAAATCCCAGGGCTGATCTCCTTCAGAATGGACTGGTTGGATCTCCTTGCAATCCAAGGGACTCTCAGGAGTCTTCTCCAACACCACAGTTCAAAAGCATCAATTCTTCGGCGCTCAGCTTTCTTCACAGTCCAATTCTCACATCCATACACGACTACTGGAAAAACCATAGCCTTGACTAGACGGACCTTTGTTGGCAAAATAATGTCTCTGCTTTTGAATACATTGTTTTTTACTTACCTACTTTTCCATTTGGCAATGATCTCATCCACATTGTTGTTTGGATCAATCTATAAATATGCATTAATACTTCCCATGCTCTCCAGAGAAGTCTGAAGAACATTCCTCCCTCTAAGTACAGTAGAATCTGGTTAGGGAGGTGAAACATCTACACTTTAGCAACAAAAGGAGAAAGTGAGAGATGGTGACCTTGAGAGCTTCAAGGAGTTGAAAGTAAGAGAGTGTCCTCTTACGGGCAGGAATGGTTGGGAAAAGCCTTACAGAAGGTAGATGGAACTCTTTGAAAATTAGATCACCTTTGGATAAATGGAACCAAAAGGATCAGCCTTGTATGGCCAATAGCTTCCTGGGCTTTGAGGCCTGAAAATACAGGCAAAGATATTATGTACCTTCTCCAGAAGGTGTCTCAAGTAATGTCTATGGTTCTACAGCTGAAAATTATAAAGCCCTAAAGTCTTGGGTAGTTTGCTTGTTCTGCCATCTCATGAGCCCTAGTGATGGTTCAGGATGCCTAACCATTGTGCTCCAATCTGTCACGACTCATATGGTGAAGTGATAACATAGAGATTCATTGGGGGAGTGTGGAAATACAGTGTAAATGTAGACAGATTTCAATTCAAGGAGACCCGTGAAGAAGCAAAGTAGTTAATGTGTTTAAGTTTCCAGGATTGTGAGTTTCTCAATTCCCTTTTACGTTATGGTATTCTTATGCAGTAGAATTTAATTTTTTTAGCAATTAAAACAAAAAAAATATTTTTCAAATGCACTAATTACAAATGCACCCCAAAGGAGTCATCATGATACATTATCTATAATACAGGATAGCCATAGTGGTAGCCCCAAGATATTTTACACCAAAATTGGTCAAAAAAAGCTGAAATGACTGCTGAAGTACAAGACTCTAAATTTGATACTCTATTATCAGAGTAATCAGAACTCGCCTTTGTCTCCAAAGAAGAATAATCTACTGAAGGAGATGTGTCAGTTTTGTCATGGTTTTATTACCATAATCATACTTTAAATCAAAGAAGCCATGACTGTGTATTGAATTTTGGGGAGAGTGCTTTTCATTATGAAACATTACAGTAAGCGATGGACATGATTGCAATTAGAGTTTAGTGAACCACAAGAAGGGACGATCCATGTAGGATACATCCGTGTGAAGTCCTTTGCCAGGAACAAGTTTTAACCTTTGTACAGCTACTGAGGGAAAGGTTCCAGGATTCCCTGTGAGAATATCTGTCAAGTTTTCATTTAAACAGGGAACACCTAGTTTATGTTTTCGAAGACCACTCCCTTCTTAAGCTGAGTACCTTTGGGCATGTATCAGCAGGAGGTGTTGGGAAAGATAAATATGTATATATGTGTGTGTGTATATGTATGTATGTATGTATATATATATATACACCAGCTTCAACCCCAGCAGATTAGCGAGATTTGGGGAAATGGGCAAGACAGAAAAAAGAAATTTTTTTTCAAAGAAATTGTCCTTTCTTATCTCATTTAAGTGAGAACTGATATTTGGAGGGTTATTCTGGGTTGGGGATTGGGGGGTGGTGAGGAAGGGATTGTGTTTCAAAAATAAAATTCACAAGAAAGATGACTTTTCTCTTGAAATGGGAAAGTAAATTATTTTTATTTTTGTCACCACAGTATGAAAAACATATTACCTATGTGTCCTAACTTTTATAAAGCTCTTTTATGGATAATAAATACATGGAGAAAGTTGTATCCCCATAATTTTATAATGAATCAAAGCTTGGTAGGGTCAAATCAGCATGAGTAGGAACCCTGCCTCCTAATATTTTAATTCAATCACTCAACATTTGACGTGCAGTTCCACCTTCACTGGTTTAAGTAACCATCAATGGAAATTACTTTGAAAAACAAATTCCAGAAAATTCCAAAAGGAAAACTTTGATTTTTCTTGGTCCTGGCAACTATTTACATGGCATTTATATTGTATTAGGTATTATAAGTAAGCTAGAGATGATTTAAAGTATACAGGAGGATATGCATAGAATATATGCAAATACCATGCCATATTATGTCAGGGACTTGAGAATCCTTGGATTTTGGTATCTGTGGGGGTCCTTGAACCAATCCCCTATGGATGCTAAGGGACAGATGTATTTATTGGACAGTGCTGTGTGCCAGGTGCCTGGAGTGTACACAACAGGACACACTTCAGAAAGTGTATATGTAAGTGTGTAAGTGCTATGTGTCAGCAAGTACTCTTGAGTGTTTGTGGGAGGCTATATGGGTAGATGAGAAGCAGAAAAGGGAGGAAGCATAGCAGAGGTCCTCTCTTGGTCTTGGTCAAAGTTGGGAGAGGCTGGAGTCCTGATACTCAAGCATTGCTCCATCACTATTTCTGAGTATGGCGTTGCCATCACATTCTTGGAGTCCCCATTTACATATGCCTCACCTCCAGGAACATAATGGGGAAGATCCAGGCAAGCTAAATGGTCAAGAAAAGAAAACATATGTGGTAATAATTAGAAGGATATTTAACAACTTATCTGTGATCTACAGTTATCCTGTCCCCATTGGATCATTAAAAATTGCCCTCAGATACAAACCCCAGTCACTTCTCTATGACTTAATAGGTTTGAGAAGCAGAGTTTGACTTCCTCATCACTCTTAAGAGCACAACACCCTTTCCAGGAATCTCTCATTCCCAGCTGCACACAGGGCTACCCCAGTCTCTAATACAGTAGCACCCTACCTCTGAAACAGCTCCGCCCCAAGTTAAGCCTAGCAACTGTTGTCAAGGACCAGAGGGAGCCAGGCTTTCTGCCCTCCATGGGGCATGTTTGAAGACTTAATGAAGACTGGGCTGTGGAGAAGCTCACAGTTACAGGTTTTTCTGTGTGAGTGTATATATTATTTTTTTGCTTTATTCTCTCTTCCTGAGTAATAGGGCTTGTCACCCACTGTGTTATGAAACCGTTACAAGCATCAGACTTGGCACATGACAGCTCTGCTGTGAGTCCCTCTGAGGAAGCTTGTGAGCAGGGCATTCTCTGAGAGGGCTTCTCACTGTCACTGTCACTGTTCTACTTCTTGCTGAGTGGCTACCTCAGACTTTGCTGCCCTTCGAGACTGTACAGAGTTCACCTTTTTCTTCTGTATTTCTCAGGTAAAAGTAGAGGCCCCACATTTCACTGGTGCCAGGTGTAAATTTTGCCTTGATTAGTGAACAAGCACCTATTGGGAACCCACTGGATCCCCCACACTGCATGACTGATCAACAGTTGTGCTCAGTCGTGTCTGACTCTGCAACCCCATGGACTCTAGTCCACCAGGCTCCTCTGTCCACAGGATTTTCTAGGCAAGGACACTGGAGTGGGTTGCCATTTCCTTATGAGCAACAAAAATGGCATGCCTTGTGTGCCTAGTATGGCACAGTGGACTCCGAGACTTTGCACTGAGTCAGACAGAGACAGTCCTCGTTCTAATGGGTTCACCAGCAAACACTACATATAAGCCCTGCCTTTGGTAAGTTATCGTAAGATTAAAAGGGAAAGATCATGGGGCTGTTGGTGGTTTTTGTTTTCTGGTTTTTGATGTTGTTGTTGCTTTAAGGCATTTCTGTATTCCAGAAGTTTTCATGAAATGCATTGTCTTTTTAAATGAAGCTTGTCTTTCACAGTAAGAGCATTTCCATCGAAGCTTCTCTAAGTTATTCTCTCAGAGAACTGCTCAGAGGTGTGTGCATGACACTGGGCTGAGAACAAGGGGCTTCCGACAGCCTTGCTGTGGACTCGGGACACCTTTGGGCGAGCCAGACTGACCCTGGATCTGCCCCAGGCATAGAATGGTGTGGTCATTTTTACTTGTACAAAGTACAAGATTGTTCAGAGAAAATCAGTTTATTTTTACCTGACAGGCTTCCTTTTTCCAAGCTCTTTTCCTGGAACACCATTCTGACATATTTAGGGTCTATTTTGGTTCTAAGATCAGAATCTCTTAAACCCTGTGACCACAGGAATTCCTCGAGACCTCCCCTCAACACTTCTCTGGGGCTCTTCCAGACTCTTGATTTCTCTCTGAACCTTTCTGAGGATGACATGGGATGTTTTCCTGTGTTTGGTTAACAGCAGATTTGGGTAAAGCAATGAACGAAAGTCGAAATTTCTCAATCATCGCCAACCAGCAACACCCCTGGTGGAATGGGGAGGGTACCTGGCAGGTGTGAGAGACAGATTTTAATAGACAAGAAGGGGACAGAAAGGGGAGAGGAGATGCATGTGCTAGCATCTGTCTCATACTCCCTGAAGACATATCACCACACCACCCTGGAGAGATGCACACCCTTATGGGGTTTAATCACCACTTGTATTTAATTACCACTCTCAAGTCACATGTTCTCGAATTGACCTTACTCTTGTTGATTCCCCAAACCACAGCTACATATATGTGAATGTATATATGCACCCATGCATAAAACAGAAAGTGTTTTATGTATATAAGTGTGTCTATATTTACAAAACTTTCTGTATTTTCTAATCCTCATACTGAATCTTATGAGTCGAACGGAGTTGCATTGACTTCCCCTGGAGCAGTGGCACTTTGGGGATAAAATAAATTCAGCTCACCTGAATGAGACATATCTAGATGGGCATGCTTCTGGGTTAGGGCTTCCCTGGTGGCTCAGACAGTCAAGAATTTGCCTGCGATACAGGAGACCTGGGTTCAATTCCTGGGTTGGGAAGATCCCTGAAGTAGGGAATGTCAACCCATTCCAGTATTCATGCCCGGAGAATTCCATAGACAGAGGTACAGTCCAGGGCATCGCAGAGAGTCGGACACAACTGAGTGGCTAACACTTTACCTACACGTTTGCTTCTGGGTTGCCCACCTGTGAAGGAGTGAGATGGAGAGGAAGGAAACAGACCCCCCTCTCAAAGCAGCCCTGTTACCCTTTGTCCACCAGGTTCCAGGCAGCGAAGGGTTTTCACAGCGGCAGGGCCTCGTCAGTCCTTCTCTGCTCATTAACAAAAGGACTTGTCATCTGGAGAACTGGTTGCCATGTGTTTGTTGTTAGGAGTTCAGGACAAACAGGTTCAGCAACCCACAGAGGGTTTTCTGGCAAACAGAAAACATAAACAGTTTCCGTATGAGCTG
The DNA here is from genome assembly GCF_029378745.1 of Bos indicus. Lineage (NCBI taxonomy): Eukaryota > Metazoa > Chordata > Mammalia > Artiodactyla > Bovidae > Bos > Bos indicus. The sequence continues at coordinate 49,384,239 of NC_091769.1, forward strand.
TACTGGGAGGGAGCAGCCGCCCCTGGCAGACCCTGGTTCTTGTGTGGTCATGTTCTTCCTCTGCCCACCAGGCTCTTGCCTGTCGTGGGTTTTACTGGCTACACTCACAGGGCGTCACTAGCCTTCTGTGCCCCGACTGCTGACGGAGCCTCAGGTATAGTCACCTGCCGGCTCCCAGCTCAGAGTCCTCATCTCATGAGACTTAGGGGAGCACCTTCCCTTCCTTTCTCATTTTATACATGTTGCAAGGTGCAGGCGAGAGATACCAGCTGGGGTGTGATTCTGTCCTCTTACCAGCCTCCCCGAGGAGAGAGGCAGACCTCCAGGACTTAGAAGCAGTCTGTGTCGGGGCTCAGTAGAGAACAACAGCCACCCCGTGCCCCTTTATCTGTAGCCCCTGACCCCAAGCGTGGTGTATTACAGGATTCAAAATACAGGAATCAGAGCGATCAGCTCAGCCAAGTGCTCCAGCTCTAAGATGAACGAAAGAGCATTAGGACTTTCGACTGTGGATAATGGCAACTAATCCACCCCCACCCACGTTCATGGAAGCAGAGTGGGGGCCTGCGGGGTGGCGCTCCCTCTTTTCAGTGGCAGCTCTTAAAGCATGGCTTCTGGAGAAAATTGTCCTGGTCCCTCCTTGGGCATAGAAACCTGGATGGAGACACAACCTTAACCTTACTAATTTGCTTATTATCTCAGGATGGGAGTTCTTATTTTTTTCTCATCCATATAGCAAGAATAGATATGTAATTTACTATGTTGCACTCATTTTATATGTATGTGGGTGTGTATGTGTGTTTGTGTGTGTAATCACATTTAAAGCTCATGGTAACTATTAAGTATAACTATGAATATTAATTGAGGAAGCTGAGTTTCACATGTTAAGCAACTTGCCCAACCCACATAGCTAGTGAGTGGTAGAGGTGGGCTTGAACCAAGCTGCTTCTGTCAAGCCCTGAAGCCTTGTCCTTCCTGCTATGCCAGGCTGCCCTATACCTCCCAGAGTTTGTAGGACCAAAGGTAGACACAATGCCATTGTAAGCAGGGTGTCAGTGAGCTATACTTTTATTTATTTATTTTTTTTGGCTGTGCCATGTAGGATCTTAGTTTCCTGATCTGGAATTAAACCTGCACTCCCCTATTGGAAATGCGGACTACCAGGGAAGTGCCAATGTGAACTATATTCTAAACTCTTGATTACTTGGGGCCTTCTCAAGAGGTATTGAGCTCATCAATGCACTTTAATTGGGAAGTGTTAGTCCCTCCGTCGTGCCTGACTCTTTGTGACCCCATGGACTGTAGCCCACCATGCTCTTCTGTCCATGGGATTCTCCAGGCAAGAGTACTGGAGTGGGTTGCCATTCCCTTCTTCAGGGAATGCACTTTATGGATGCCTCGTTTCTTCAAAAGTATACATGCACACCCCCAAAATAATCAATGCTTTAATGTTCCTCACTGTATTACTTGCCTTCCTTCTACAACTTTTTCATTTCTATTTTCCACCTACTCGACCTCTAAATATAGACCATTTTCTCTAAGTCTGTTCCCCTCAGCAGGTGGCCATGCTCCAAAATTGTCCTTCCTTCCTCTTCCTCAGCTCCATCAACACTCACATTCAGTCTGTGTTCTTAGGAGGAAAACATCCCATGAAGCCAAACAGATAGCCCACCAACCTAAACAAACACCCAATTTTCCACCTAAACATCTAACTTCATTATATGGATGATAAAACATACAGGAGAAAAAAATGTACCCATTTTTTTCACTCATCTACCAAAAATATTTCCAATTTTACTCTTTGATGTTTTATCATATGCATATAGGTCAGTTTTATGTTTTTGTAATTATAGTATAGATTCATAGTGGTATTACTTTTTTCCTATATAATTTCCCCATATCAGGCTTCACCTGTTTGTCTGAAGGAAAGGCTAATGGAAGTTACAGAGGCAAATTTTTTTGTCCCCCTAGTGCTGCCTTTTCATAAGTTATCAATATGGGAATTTGAAGGTGCTCCTTTAATAAACAGTAAAAATAAAGGGAAAATATCCTTCTCTTTGGCATCCTCTTTTCAGTTGTGTTTAATGACCCTGAAAGTGCAAGTGAAAGTGTTAGTCACTCAGTCATGTCCAACTGTTTGTGACCCCATGGATTATAGCCTGCCAGGCTCCTCTGTTCATGGGATACGCCAGGCAAGAATCCAGGAGTGGGTTGCCATGTCGTATTTGATATGTTATGACTAATATGCTCTCTTCCATACTCAAACGACTCTGATCTTTTCAAAGATCAGAAAGAGACAATCGTTGAACACCATGTCCCTGACATCCTGGTGGGCACATTATAATAAGCTGAGTTCCAGTCACACAGCAACTGGGGGAAAAGTACTGTTACTCTCATTTACAGATGAGGAAACCAAGGTTCAGAAGGATGGTGCTCCCTGCCCTGCTGACAGGTGACAGGACAAGATTCAGAGCTCTTTTCAACTTGCCACCTGACTTTCCTCTTCGAAAAATCTTCACTAAAAAAATATTAGTCCATGCATCATTTCCAAGGCATATGAGAGGAAAGGCAAGGAAGAAAAGGAAATGGACAAGGTTTTACAGTCAGTGACACATACATATATTACAGGCACACAGAGAATATGAAACAAATGTAAATGTACTCAAAAATTATGAGAGAGGCAGCTGTAGTGATACATGTTAACAGGAGGCCTATTACTCATAATTGATTTTACTAATATTTTAGCATCTGACCTGTTTCTCTTAATTGAATTGAAATGTCTTATGCAACACATTTGTTTTACTGACTTTGGAAAGATATAATCACCTTCACCTACACTTTTCTTTTTAAAATAGAGGTCTTTAAAAAAATAGTAATTTCTGAACAGTGGCCTTAAACATAAATGTAATTAGAGTTTTCTTCGCTACAAAATGCCTAGAAAATTGTGATGACTTTGTTTTAAAGGGAAAAAAAATAAAGAAGCAGCATTTTACACAATGATCAGTGAGGTCACCCTGAACGAAAATAAAATCTGTCCATTAAATTCCTCCTAAGAATCACAGATCGAGTCACTCGGGAGTCACTACTCTGCCCTGTTTAACTTAGTCGAAATTAGTCATTCCAAAGCCCTTAAAATATAAACTAATTTTTTTACCACAGGGAACAGAGTAAATCAGAGAAACACAGAGAGATTCTTATGGGAGCAGGGGCATCTCAGATCTCGGCTTCTAGGGACAGATGGCTTGCTCTGCTAAACTGCGAAGAATTCCAGTCTTCTGGGCTTGCTAATTCCTGGGCCTGGAATATACCAAGGATGAGAACTGAAGAACATATCAGAAGATTGTTCGCTAAAGCAGGTAAAAAATGATGGCTCTCACCTCAGGCTTCAACTGGGCTCACATCCACCAATCTCTGCCCGGGGTTAGTTGAGACTTGGAGAAACTTGCCAACATTAGGGGAGGTTCATTTTTGTTTTTCAAGTTGGCAGGTCTTATCTTGGAAAAGAAACTGAATTGGTATACCAGCTTTAATGGATTATAAGATGACTGAGCATTGGGTGAGAGCAGAAGGGGAAAAAAAAAAGTGAAAAAGGAAAAAAAAATTTTTTTGAGAACTTGCAAGAAAGAGGTCTTGCTGGCCAACAGTGGCCCTAGGTTGACATCTGTTGTATGTTAGTTTCAAGTGTGTCTGTTTCTTAGTGAATGATCTCAGAACTTCAGTGATAGCATCCAAGGGAAAATTACAAAATGAGCTTGAGGAAACATTTTTCTGGGTTCCTTCTCCCTGTGCCCAACAGGGAAAGAGCGGAGAGAAGCCCTGACTAGTCTAACTTGAGGCCACCCATTGGCTGGTAGGACTAGGATGAAACATCAGCACCTTTAATGTGGGGTTGAAAAACGGAATGCCAGGAAGTTAAAAGGACTTAGGGGAAAATGTCCTTTGGCCTTCCGCTGCATGACAGGATTCTGAAGTGACAGCTAGTGAGCAGAGTAGACTCAGTTAGTCCAGTCAGAGGAAAAAAGCAGCTAAACCAGAGGACCAACATCAGTAATATCTTTGAGTACAGTGATGAAAGAGTGAGGATGGCTCTGCCAGAAAGGCGGGCCTCTTCATCAGGTTTCCCAAAGCAGTTTGCATCTCTGGGAGGCTGTCGGAGGAAAAGAGCCCTGTCTGTTGGCTAGTATTTATTGAGCACCTACTAGGTGCTCAGATGACTCTAAACCCATCGTGCAAAGAAGACTCCTTCTTTATTGTTGCTGAGCTTAAGATTGAGGTGGAGACAGGTGGCGATTTTATTTTCCACTGGGACAAAGAAAGTAAAATGTTGAATGGAATAATAACAAGAAACGTGTTTTCATATTGGTAGGAATCCAGTAGTGTACAAACACCAGAATCTTTGAGGAGGGTTAAAGATATGCTGAATTGAATCCCCTTTTCCCCTCCTTCTGTGCCCTTTTCTCATGCTGATTCAGTGCTGGACGCCTGATGGGATATGGAATCAACAGCCAAAAGTAATGGAAGCAATCAGAACCTGGCTCCAGCCACTCCTGTTCTAGAGACTTGCTTGGAGATCTTTTGCAAGATTGAACCCATTCAAGAGTAAAGAATTCTCTGTTCCCCACTGCCTATGTAATGATACCCAGCCCGACAGAGTGAAGATAATCAAGTGGGAAGACTTGGTTTATTTCCCTTCGTATGCAGATTTCCTTTGACTTATCCCTTCTAAGGAATATCTCCTCCCTCCCTTTGGTCCAAAATTAGGTTAACGGTTAGCACAGGGAAAACCACTGGCTCATAAACTTTAGATAACATGATTTCTTAGCTTTATTACAAATACATGCATCCCTTTTGATCATCTGAAGATTTTTTACCTTAAATGAACCAAAACTCTTTCAATCCAGAGGTGTTAGAGACAATTATCTGCATAAAAACAGAACAATTTTTAAGTCTATATGTCTACACAGTGCAATTTATATGCACTATATTTGAGTGAAATTGACACTTTTTTATTCAGATGATTGCCCTGGATAGGACACAGTCTTCAAGAGTCTCTCTGATTCTTTCATTTTCTCTTCTACTCTCTCTCTCTCTGATCTGTGTGTGATTGCTCAATTGTGCTGTTTCTGTCATTGCCTACTTAGTAACAGCAATGGGAAATGAGCCATAAAAGTGATAACCCATTGTATTTTTTTTTTTAATTCTGCTGGTCGCATAAAAAACTACCAGTCACTTATTTCATCTCACTTATGGTCGATCAGTCCTACATTTTTCACCTCCTTACCGTGGGTTTCTTTGTGCTGTGGTTCCCAGCCATGGCCTGCTTCCTGCTGAATTAAACTGCAACCCAGACAAAACCAAAGAGCATATCTCTCCCCAAGTTCACTCAGAAGGTCGCCCCTGGTGAGATGGACATTGCGGATGTGCTGGAAGGATTAGAGGCTGCTTTGATAAAACCCGTGTCTGTTCTCTGCTCCGGGTCCTCGGAGTGGAAGATCGGATAGATTGCCATTGCCTTGCATTATTTAAGAGTTTTGATGAGCAGCTCCCATCAAAATTCCCCACAGACTCCAGACTATGTGTGTGTGCGTGCATGTGTGAGTGTGTGTTTTGAACACTACTTTAGAATGATTGAGATGTTCAAAAGGACATTGCCGTGTGAGCTCTTAGCAGGGCTCATGTTACATTAGGTTGTCCTTCCTTGAGGTCTCTTAGTGGCCCTTCTGTTCTGTTTGATGGCAAATTCTGTTCATTCCAGATTGTATTCAATCCCTTTAGCAGCTTCAAACAGCTCGCTCGTGCTGCAGTTTTAGCATTTGGGTGCTGATCCCACCAGTCCCTGAACTTTTGTTATTTTCCACGCCTTTGATGGTTTTCCTCCGTTCTTCTGTTTTCGTTGGTTTCCACTTTCATCTCTGCTGTCTGTTCCGCGATGGTGTTATCTATTCATCCGAGCGAGTCCGGTCATTCAGCCCTCTGAGGAAAAGGCCATTTCCTCCCCTCTCTGGCCTGGCTGCCCCAGTGGGTGGTCCATGATTTATGCCTTTCATCACACCACTGTGGAGACCCCTCTTTGGGCAACCACTTTGGTGATAGGATAAGGATGAGTATATCATGATTTCGTTTTTATCAACCTCTTCTCTGTCTTCCCATTTTTAGTCGACATGCAGAGGTTTCTGTTATGGCCGGTATCTTTATAAATGGCTTAAGCTCTGATCATTGCAAATGATGAAAGTCAGACTACCTCATTTCCATCTCTGGACTTTCCATGGATGTGTATTTATTGTCTCTTCCTAGAGTGTGGCCAAATGATCAGAACATTGAATAGGAATGAGACCTTGAGGATTTTATTTCTGGGTCTGGCGGTATCTCTACCTGAGACTTTTACACTAGAGCTGCCACACTTTGTTCTGTCTATAATCCTTGCCATAAATAAATATCACCTGTTATTTTGCCCAATTAAAATTTTAACATTTTATTTCAAAAGCCCTGCTATCAAATAATATAACTTTTAAAGGTAACTTATTATGGTTCTTTTATAAACTAATTCAGTATTTTACACCAAACAAAGGCTGATAAGAGCAAGATTATGGGCCAGAGCAGAGATGTCAAATGAGCACCCTTTCAATGTGGAAGGAATTTTGGAATTAATCATAAGAATCACTCCCTTATGCTACTGGAAAGCACTTGTAATACAGCCTGTCTGGACCACCCCCTTCCCAACTTGAATAGAAAAAATATTATAAAGTACCAGAAAATTTTAAGTTGATTAATGAAAAAAAGATACATAAAAAATGAGATATAACTTCAAAGTATGCTAGTCTTAACTTCTGAGGCCATTGTAGTAATGGGTATTGGGGCCCCTTGCAAGCACTCTGTGAATCTCTATCACTTAGAAAAGGCTAGAAATTATGAAACAACAATCATATGATCAGGCTTGGTTTATAACCTGCATCATATGAGTTAGTTTTCTGTGGATTGTCATGAGGTCCAATAATTAACATTTGATTGGTAATTTATTGGTGGCATATTGTTGAAGAGCCATGTAAATTATCTCTTGTGGCAGGAATAAATAGGTAACACAAAAAAGTATGAACTGAAAGGAAGATATAATTAGTGACCAAAGTTTTCTGAAAGAATACGATAGCCTCATGTTTCACTTTCAGAAATACTACAGTGGAAATTTTCCTTACACTTGCCAATCTGAGTTTCTCGGGATATAAATTCCTAAAGAATAAGAAATCAGTTCTCAATATCCAGCCTGTAGCAAAACTGATTGAGCACTGGACCAAGAGTCAGAAACCCAGGCTGAATTCTCAGTTCTCCCTTTCTCCGTGTCCCAGGCTAAGCTGGGAAACCTCTCCAAGCTTCATCTACCCCATCCGTAAGTGAGGGTGTTGACCCTGCCTGCTGTCTTTCCCCAGCCATTGGTGAGTGCCCAGTGGTAGCCTTTAAACTGCATTCTCATTAACAACAACAATAGTGGTGAAGGTAATAATACATTTAATAGCAATTTAAAGGCCGTCTATGGGGTCGCACAGAGTCGGACACGACTGAAGCGACTTAGCAGCAGCAGCAGCATGGTGATTTTAATGCAGAAAGCATTATTCTGGAGCCTGGACAATAGATGGAGTGAAAGCAGCAGAAATCCAAAAGTACGGTCCTGGCCTGAGCAGCGGCTCCCCTTTCCTCCAGCCAGCCTGGAGCGAAGAGAATTCATCTCGGCACCTTCGACTCCTGCATTGTGGAGTCTGCACAATGTGGATGTAGCTGGCAGGTGTAGAGGCAGCAGTTTCCATGACTCCAATAAATTAACGAGTGTTCACGGATGTTTTGCAGCTGCCCTGGAAACAGGCTTACAGTTTTGAAAAAGAATTATCGCAGCCATGAAGAAGGGTGTTGGTGTCATGTGTGTGCATGTAAAAAGCGTCCTTTTCAAAACCCATCACTTCACCTGCCCTGAATGAAAGCAATGCCAAGTTAGGCCAATGTGTTTTTCTTTCCTTTCTTTACCCCTCCTTGAACTTATTTGACTAACTTTTCCTTCTCCAGAATAAGGGCAGGTTAAACATTATTATATAAATAGCCTTTACTAAGATATAAATAGCAAGTATCTTAATATAATGATATATATTTAAACCTCAGCCCTGAATACTCATAATTCAAGTAAACATTTACAAAAACATTGTTGCTTTAAAAATAGAGGGAGTGTTTAAACGGTTTTTATTTTATTGATATTTGGCTATGATACAGTTGAATGAAATGCCGGTGTAGAACACAGTTATTCCTACTATGGAAAGGCCTTTATTTTTCCTACTAGCTTCAGAATATTGCTTACTGAAACTGAAATAACCTAGACCCTAATTGTAAGGTCTTATGTAATTAGAGTTATTATTTGAAGTATGTATATCAATACCACACTCACAGACTTATTAGAAAATGAGATACTACATGTAAATTAATTTTCTGAAATCTATCTAAGTGCCTAAACTATTTCACTCTGTTCGGTGGTGGGAGAAGCCTTTCAAAATATATTATGTAAGTCCCTGGCTTCTTAGAGATCATGGGTTAATCCATTCTTAATATTTCAAAGTCATGATAAACACTAATTATGATGGCGTGTGTAGTATGCTGTGATGCAGGATGGCCTCGGAGACTTTGCAGGTGTGGTTCATTGTTTGCCCCTATGCTAAGTAGTCCCATGCTGCTATATTTTTTGAGTTCTTAGGTCTAACTTTTAATCTTTTTTTACCTCTTCCTTTAGTATTTATCATTTCTCCTTATTCCTATGAGCAGAACTCTCTACCCCTTTCTGCTGGGATTTTTTTTTTAATATATTCTGTATACTAGAAAATCAGATATCAAGGTTGTCAGAACTGTGTCTTACATAAAAGTAAATAGTCTCCAAGCAAATGCCTGAGGGATTTTTTTAAAGCACAAATACAAGCTTTAGTTATTCGAATTTTAGTGGTATCTTTGTGGATCTTTCTGTTTTGTTTTCTTCTATGTTGGATTTCATAAGGTTTTCAAGTGAGACCTCACTAATTATGAAAAGTGTGATAACAATTATTTATACTCCTTTGATAGCAGTTCTAGTTTAGTGACACTTTGATAAACATTTGCCTCACCTGTGGATATTCCGGAACCTGCACACTTTCTACTAGTCTTAATAACACTTCTTGGTGCATAAGCAAGGATAGGATGTTTTTAACCTTATTTTTCAAATATCTCACACAGTGCCTCCCCCACAGTCTGTTCTCAGAAAATATCTGGTGATTAACTGAGATTTAAAAATAATTTTCATGCACAAGCTACATACAAATGAAACTTTCCAAGAACTGCACTTGTCTTTCATGTTCTGGAAAATGGTTCAGTGCTTTCCACACCTTAGTTTTTGTATTAAAAAAAAAAAAAATCAAAGATCAGGTTAAGCAGAAATGAAGAAAAAAATTGTAAAGGGGCTGAAAATAGAACTCTTCATAAATATGAATTCCAAATCCATTGCCATTTTCCTATGGGATTATTTTGTTGATGGAGGAATTTGTAGCTGCTAATTAGGAACTTTTTCATTCATTCATTTGTTCCAACAATAGCATTTATTGAAGCCTCCCGGGCCCCACCAGGGATGTGCAGGCCCTCAGACACAATCTCAGGAAACAGACATTTTGGCCAGAATTTGAAGGTTGCTGTGAGTCAGAGCCCAGTGGCCATATGTTAGAAGCATTCCCCCAGTTAAAACTGACGCTTAACATGAAACTAGCCTTGATTCCATTAGAGAGATCCCAAATATTTCATGTTCTGGGAAGAAATCTGGAGAAACGGTGTCATAATGTTTTCCTGTTCCCTGACAAGTCACTCAGTAGCCCTGTCCAAGATCATTTAGAATAGCCTGGAAACAATCGGAAGTGATGTCTCTCTGTGGAAAACACTTGGAGGATGCCTGTCAGCAAATAATGTTTTAAACTCTAGGTTTAATTTAGGCCTGTGGTTAGGTTACTTATAAGAATGTATGTGTTGAAAAAAAATGTCATCGCCAAGAAAATTACTATGAATCTAATTTAGGAAACAATGAAAGTTTCATAGAAAATGGTGATTATTGATTCTGAGGTTTTACTATCTGTTCTGCTTTGTAATCAAAACATAAAGTTACATCTCTCCCTCCCTACCATTAGCTTGCTTTGCCAGTGAGTCATCATGCTTTGTATCCACTAAAGACCAATAATCTTAAATAGTGTCACTTAATCATATCTGATCATCATGATTTTGTAAGGCAATCCTCTGTATAAATTTTGAGTGATGTAACCATCGTATTGTTTATGCAATTTCTTTTCAACAGGACTTGAGCATTTAGTTTATTTTGTTACCCTTAGTTACACACAAAAAAAGGATTGTGATAATTTTATAGAAATGATTGATTTTTATTGCCTTGACATCTTAAGGGACATAATAGATCTTTGTAAGAAAACATTTCAGGCAGAATCATTATATGCTTACATTTAAATTTAATTCTTTGTTTTTTCAGTAGTGTTTGAAAGAGAAAAAATCTTGTTAGCAAAGAATAAGAACCCTGTGTTATTGAAGAGTGACTTTTAAACATTCAGAAAATATTTTTGAAATGTAGCAGATATATCATCAGTTCATATGAAGATATATTCATAGTATATAGTATACATAACCTTTGATCCTGAAGAGTGTGGCTTGATGAAGTGCCAAAACTTCTACTTCTAAAGTGAAAAATCATTTTCACTGTTGGAGTCCCCTGAATTCATAAAACTAAATACATGAAGAGTTGGTAGTATGTGGATGGCTAAATAAACTCACTGTTCATAGTAGTCATCAGTATATTTTATTTTGCTCATATAGTTATAAAAGTCTAGTTGTGGTTCATAAAACACTCCAATCCAGTGAATATTGGATACCAACAGTGTGCCAGATAGTAATGTTTTCATGTTTGATTGTCTGACTTTAAAGCTTTAATATTTTTATATATTTATATGGGTCTTGTTTTTTCCAGTTTTACAGGTGAGAAAACTAAGGCTCTAGGAATATAAGTAACTTGTCACCAGTCACACAACCAAGAGGTATTAGAACTAGGATGGGAAGACAGATTTTCCAACTCTAATTCTAGTTCTCTTTTTACCATATTTGCTGCTTTGAAAGAAGCATTCATTTATTCAACAAATATTTATCCAAAAGGAACCAGGCACTGTGCTAAATCTTCATGTTACAGGAGATACAAAGGTAAATCCTTGCCTCTTAAAGTCCAGTGAAAAAGACTGAAAGAACAAATGATTATAAAACACAAAAACAATACAATGTGAAGAATCAGGTTTTTAGAAAGGAAAGAACAGGATGCCAGTGGGAGCCCGGAGCTCATCTGATGGAGGCTAACAGTTTGGACAAGATATCCTGAAAGTTTGTGACATTTAAACTGAGACTATAGGATGGCAAGACAGGTTAGATTAGATAGAGATAGATAGATAGATGGAGTTAATTGACATTATTGGCACGTTCTATACTTGCATGTTTGCCTACTCACCAAAATTTATTTATAACTCCAGAATCAATATTTGCTGCCCTTAACATTACTCAGCCATGAAAAAGAATGAAATAATGCCATTTGAAGCAACATAAATGGACCTAGAGAATATTATACTTAGTGAAGTAAGTCAGAGAAAAATTAATATTTAATGATTTCTCTTATATGTGAAATCTAAATAAAACAAATGAAACTATATACAAAAAAAAAGAAACAGAGTCACATAGAAAACAAACTCTCCCAAAGAAGAAAGGGAGGGGCGATTAGAGGTGTGGAGTTAACAGATACACACTACTATACATAAAATAGATAAGCAATAAAGATTTACTCTATAGCACAGGGAACTGCATTCAATATCTTGTAATAACCTATCATGGAAAAATAATCTGAAATTATGCATAACTGAATTACTTTGCTGCATACCTGAAACTTAACACAATACTGTAAATCAACTATACTTCAGCTATTAAAAAAAAAATACTGCCTTTTCTCATACTTATGCAAGCACAGAGCATCCTGATACACATGTTCCCAGCTGAGATCAGATGAGGCAACATTCTGCCTTCTTGTTTCAGCTCTCATACTGTAAACAAGTGTCCTGTTTTCACAGTCACCTCAGTGCCACATTTTTCTCATTTGTCTGCTTTTTGTTGGTGATACTGCTGTTTAAAGTGGACCCCAAGCACAGTGCTGAAGTGCTGGCTAGTGTTCCCATTGTGATGTGCCCTACAGAGAAAATACACGTTTGATAAGCTTTGTCCATTGCTGTTGCGTGTGGGTTCAATGTTAGTGAATTAATAGAATATGTCAAATAAGATGTCTTCAAGTAGAAGCACAAAAAAATAAGGTTGTATCTTGATCAACAGACAAGAATGTTATGAACACAGGCTCATAGGAAGCTCCTAGAAAACTCATATTTCTCCCAGAAATAATTATTCAGTATTCACGAATTCAGTGATCCCAGGAACTTTATAAATAACTACCTCAGATAACAAGATAGATAAATATCTGCCAATAACAAGTGCTGATGAGGATCTGAAGCAACTGCAACTCTCATATTGCTAATAAGGAATGAAGAAATGGCGCTGCCACTCTGGAAAACCATTTGACATTTCTTTTTAATATTTATTTGTTTTTTATTTCTTTTTTGCTGCATCTGGTCTTAGTTGCAGCACAGGCTTCTCTCCAGTTGTGGCACTGGGGCTTAGCAGCTGTGATGTGTGGGCCTCCTTGCCCTGAGGCATGTGGGATCTTAGATCCCTAGTCAGGGATCCAACTCACATTCCCTGCATTGGAAGGTAGACTCTTAACCACTTGATCACCAGGGAAGACCCTGGAATTTCTTATAATTAAACTTCTATAGCCCATATAATCTAAAAGTCTCATAACTAGATATTTGCCCAAGTAAAATAAAAACTTACATTCACACAAAAACCTGTACATGAGTATTCATAGCTGCTTTGTGATTGCTAAGAAATGGATTCAATATAAATGTTCTTCAATTAGGAAATGAGTAAACTGCAGAATGGAATACCACTCAACTATAGAAAGTAGCAAATTATTGACTTGTTGATGGAATGTATCTGAAATGTATTGTGCTGAGTAAAGAAACCAGAGTCAAGGGTTACATTAATATATTTTTCCATTTAAATGATATCTTTTAAAGGCAAAAATATAGGGACAGAAGACAGATCTGTGGTTACCAGGGTTTGGAGAAGGGGAATAAGTTGGCTACAGAAGGGCACAAAAGAATTTGGGAGGTAAGGGAGATGGAATTCTTTCATATCTTGAGTGTGTTGGTCATTACAAAATCAAAACCCTTTGTCAAATTCATAGAACTATACACTAAGAAGAGTGACTTTTACTGTATATGTTATATTTTTATAAGAAATGAAATAAAAACGTATCTAAGGATGCATTTTGATCAAAATATAGTTCTTCTAGTTTGCCAAGGTAACATCAGAAAATACTATTAAAGCATGTGTTTTACTAGTGTTCTTGTTGATAAAACACTGTGAGTACAAAATAAATACTATGTAGAAATTTATGTTACACTATAAATTGAGCAGTGAATACTGTGAACATATAAAATATGTTTTCCTTTCTATTGTTTCATAATGCTCAAATTTATTGAAGTTCGTACTGGTTTATAGGAAATAGTTCCTTACTGTATTTTGGCAAGTGGTGAATTCTGTAAACTATAACTCTCCCTGTATAACTCTCCCTAGAGAAGGAAATGGCAACCCACTCCAGTATTCTTGCCTGGAGAATCCCATGGACAGAGGAGCCTGGTGGGCTACAGTCCATGGGGTTGCAAAGTGTCGGATACGGCTGAGCGACTAAACAACAACAACAATACAATAGCTCTAATATATGTGTTATTCATAGGAGAACAAAACTTTCATTTAACTTAAATTACCCAGTAATATGGCATATTGACCCTGGGGTAGGAACACAACAAAAGCAAGAAATGTAATATCATTTTTCTTGCTTACATATGATTCTTTAATGATAGGCACCTGGAGAAGGAAATGGCAACCCACTCCAGTATCTTTGCCTGGGAAATCCCATGGACAGAGGAACATGGCGGGCTACAGTCCATGGAGTCACAAAAGAGTCAGTCATGACTTAGCGACTGAACAACAGCAGCAATGATAGGCAACTGTCACACGTGGAAACTGTTTAGCAGCGTATGGTCTCGGAAGCAGCGCGCATGACATCTTTGAGTGTCTCCCAATTCTGATGTGTCTTTTTTGAAATCTTTCCTTGTTTACAGTGGCTCTGCCACATTATCTCTGTTATATTTCAAGAACCAAAGATGTGGTAAAGTAAAAAAGAAAATACTCTATATTACTTAAGATGTGTTGCCAAAACATCTTGAGGCTGTATATGTACTATGTCTTTATACAGATAATGAGGCCACGCATGACTGTAATCACTTAATAAATGTAGACAATGATTTATTCAAAGTGTATTGAAAACTAAGTAGCTCTGCTTAAGATTATTATGCTGCGTAAACCATTTGTTTGGTGATTAAAGTAGGTGCTGCTGCTGCTAAGTCGCTTCAGTCGTGTCCGACTCTGTGTGACCCCATAGACGGCAGCCCGTCAGGCTCCCCCGTCCCTGGGATTCTCCAGGCAAGAACACTGGAGTGGGTTGCCATTTCTTTCTCCAATGCGTGAAAGTGAAGTCGCTCAGTAGTGCCCGACTCTTAGCGATCCCATGGACTGCAGCCTAACAGGCTCCTCCATCCATGGGATTTTCCAGGCAAGAGTACTGGAGTGGGGTACCATTGCCTTCTCCAAAGTAGGTGCAGGAAATGCTATATTATACGACATGTTGCAAAAATTATTTATAAAAAGAGCAGCCTTGATACAATTTGGAAAAGTAAAATCAGTAACTATCTCTATCTTGTGCTTTTCCTGTAGAAGAACATGAAGTCTAAAATTATTATTTTTTGTGTGTGTTTCCAGCAGATTTGTTATTTTGTCTGAAGTCTTTTGGAAATGCCAACTTAGGCTTTTTTAAGTTGTTAGTTTTCTTCTGTTCCTGTGTCCCATTCCATTGCCAATATTTAGAGTGGTTTAATTTTTCCAAAAGAGGAAGAATTCCCCTCATGAGTTAATTTAATGTGTAGCAAGTGTTTCTTAAATGGACAAATGACAACATTGTTTTCAAACAGGATAATTGCAACCATGTACAGTATGTTTCTTCATTAGTAAGTAATTAAATAATTTACTAAATTGTGCAATAATTCATAATGGCACACGCTAACCCTGCTCAATTACAGGAGCTAGGGATAAAAGAAGTTCTTGCACATATGCCTACATTTTATTAGTCAATTTTAATTTCTGAAGAAGTCAGCTTGCCTTTTTCAAAATACTGAGTAGTGCACAATTAAAGGAAAATTCAGAAAATGTTTGAGAGTTGTAACGTATTGGTTAAGAGTACACACCCCAGATTCCACTTTTTATGGTTCCTTGTGTTCTTGGACAAGTTACTTATCTGTCAGTTTCTCAAAAGAGAGTTTTGAGTGAATTCAATATGAAAAAGTGCCTGCTAAAGAATGCGTTCCAAAGAATTGTGAACCAACAGGTGAGGTAAAAGCAAGAGCTTCAGTGTGATATAATTATTGGAAAGCCTTTTTGATTTCAGAAAATCATCTTTGGGGGGCACAAGCTTTAACTGGATAGTCAAAATCTCATGTGAATTTTGGAACCTCTGAATGGAATACCTAATTTAGTCAACCTCCACCTTACAAAATGTAGGAATCTTTTTTTTTTTAACTCAAGAGAAAAGTATAGAATTTTAATATGAATCTAACATATTTAGAAGAGTTAATATTTTTTTTTTCAATGAAAGCAGAGAAACACCCTCAAGTCTGTTCTTGTTTCAGTCCTCACAGCGTACTTCCACTGTGCAGGACTAGAGATAAATAATAAGCGTACTTCTGAGGGCAGCAAACAGACTCCTGACCCGACATTGCCAGCCCAGTAAATTCCATCCTGTGAACTGCAGCTCAAATGTGAGCCTCCAAACCACTATTGACATGTGGCAAAACTGTCTGAAATGTCAATAGTTATAAAATGAGTATTTCATAATGCAGAATAATTGATTACTTTGCTTGACTGAACAGGAACATATTTTCTCTGTGAAAGCAAAATAATGCCAGCCTTTGCTCCTGGAACATTCCTAGCTGCGAGACTCAGATTTCCCAGGGAAGCCCACGTTACACTGTGGTCCTTGATCATGCATGACAAAAATAGGGAAAACCATCTGTAACTGCTTATCTTCTCTCCATTATTTGAAATATATATATATCTATATTTAAGAGAGTCCTTTAAAAATATGGCCTCTACACGAAGCATCTGTATTAATAGAACTGTCTCAGATCATTTTCAGAACTGAAATGGATGAGATATGAAATCAAATAACATTCAATTTATCTTGTTCCTCTTAAAATGCTCTGCTTAGCTTTTCGCTCTGATGAAATAACACCCATTTCCAGTTTTATTCTTCCCCAGTGTGCTGTGATGTGGAACTCTTTTGCTCTATGTGTTTTATTAAGTGTAATTTAACTTTATGACTATCAAACCAACTATTAATCCTTAGAATAAGACTATGAAATAGGCAAGCCGTAAAGAGATTTATTTTTGAAAGTGCGATTCCTGTCTTCTGCCCTCAATTCTTTTTTCAGAACTTGTTCTCTGAATGTATAAAGTATAGTTTGCAAAGCTCTGTACTAGGCACTTTGAAGGAAAGCAAAAGGAACACCTACAGCGTACATTTTGAGCTTTCTTCCCCTCCTTATCTATATGTACTTCGTGTTACTCTAAACCATCACGTTTTCTTAAGTAAAACATGCGTGATTTCTGTCTGTGCTCTTATGTGTGCTCCTAGGTGTGTTCTGCTCTCCTTCTTAGAGGGCCTTTATTCCTTTTTTTGTCTACTGAAATCTGATTAGTCTTCAAAGTCTACTTTAAGTGGTTCCTCCTCCATGAAGTCCTTCTGCTCATAAAGTTTAAGATTAACCCTGCACAAAGTAACCTCTTTTACTCTTGGCCCACATAGCACCTGGCTTAGACTATGTGTCACATCTTCTGCCTTACAATATGAGCATTGCATTCATTTTCCTACTAGATTGCAAGCTCCTTGAGGAAAGGTCTGACATTTTAATCTTTTTTCCTTTCCTCTCCATGTCCCAGCACAATGTAATACACAGATGTTTATCGTTGTTCATTGGATGGGAACTTGCATTCTTATAAGAAGCAAGACATAAAAAAAAGCTTGAAGTCTTATAGAAAATAGTGCATAAAAAGAGGTCCCTTATGCAAAGGGCTAACTTAATTCTTATTCATCTTTATATTCCCAAGACTTAGCAGGTGCATAATAAATACTTATTACACACATGTGCATTCACACACACACACATTTCTAAGCTTATCAAAAGTGCTTGCTGATAATCATTTCCGTATATCCTTATTAAGGTCAATAATTTTTTACCAGGCACATGGTCTGTGTGTATAACAATATGGGGTGGTGATAGTATTTCCTCTTGTAACCCTGCTAAGAGATAATCACTTTGTCCTTTCTTTAAATTGTTTCATTTACTCCTTCCAGTGTCCCTATAAGGCTCAACTATCCTATTTCACATATGAGGAAACAAAGGTTTGCTCAAGCTCACTCAGCTAGTGAGTAGGATAAAGGTTGGTTTGGGGCCCAGTTTAATCTAATGCCAGAGCTCATGGTATCGTTCTTCGGGGTTCAGTGAAACAAGGAAGGCTCCTTGGAGAAGGAAGTCAACATGGCGCAGTAGAGAGAAAGGGATGAAGGTGTTTCTGAGGAGGGGCTAGGACATGGTCCTGAAAGTAGTCATGGGATATTTGAGTTGCAGGAGCCCTTTGAAGTCTTTCCTATTGCTTCATTCTACATTCAGGGGCCCGACAGCCTGAGAAGAGAGATGACTTGCCCAGGGTGACATAGAACACTAAGTGACAAGTGTGAAACTTGAACCCAGAGCTCCAAGTTCTGAGTTTGCTTCTACTACCTATATTCCTTTAACGAAAAGAAAAATCTTAAGTTTCTGCACTCCTTACAATAGCTAAGACACGGAAACAACCTGATTGTCCATCGACAAATGAATGGATAAAGATGACATGGCACATATATATAATGGAATACTACTCAGCCATAAAAAAGAATGAAATAATGCCATCTGCAGCAACATGGATGGGCCTGGAGATTATCATACTAAGTGAAGTAAATCAGACAGAGAAAGACAAATATCATACAATATCACTTATATGTGGAATCTAAAATATGAAACAGATGAACTTATCTATGAAACTGGAAGACTCACAGATGTAGAGAACAGATGTGTGGTTGCCAAGGGGCAGGGGAGGGTGGAGGGATGGATTGGGAGTTTGGGATTAGCAGATACAAACTATTATACATAGAAGATAAACAACAGGGCCCTACTGTATAGCACAGGGAGCTATATTCAATATCCTATAATAAACCAAATAGAAAAAAGTATGAAAAAGAGTACACACACACACACACACACACGTATATATATATATATATATATATATATATAAAACTGTGTCACTTTGCTGTATAGGAGAAGTTAACGTGCTGTAAATCAACTATACTTTAATAAAATAATTTTTTAAACAGACTCGTCATTTCCTGTTCCGCTGCCAGCTGTAGGAGCAGGGGGAAGATATCCCTTGGGAACACAGTTATGCAGTCCCTCTGGCTTGCGATATGAGTCATCTTCCTCGCTGCCCTTAGCAGGTGTGTGTGTAGCGAGGCACCCGCCACCTACCTACTCTGTGGAGGTTGCTTAGGTCTGAATGCCTGTGAACTTTATCCTTTCCCTCCTTGTGATGGTTACAAAACATCTGTCAGTTCTTGAATTTCCTAATAGATATGTGAGACACGTGGTTCCGAGAATCTCAGAATCCCTTCACCGTTGTCTCAATTCAGCCAGATCCTTCACTTCCAACATCCTATTATCCTAACCGCCGCACTAATGACTTACAGCCACTCATCAACTGTGAGAGGTGAAACACTGTGCAAACATCTTTTCAGCAGATGGCCAGACACTGCCTTTCTTTAGGGAAGTTCCAACTCAGGGAACTGACTTCTGCATAGAGTTTTCAGAGCCCAGGCCACCTGATTAGGAAGCTTCTCAAGAATAAATCTTGATTCTTATTTGATTCTCCAATAGAGGGCCAGCCATATAATAAATATTCAGTAAATGTGCTTGATGATGTGAAATATAAGAAATATATATGTGTGTGTGTGTGTTTATAAAATTGAAGATGTCTCTTGCCATCAAAATACCATCAATTTCACTATTTTCATGGACTATGTATGTGCACACATACATGTACATTTAAATCTGGCATCTATATTTGCTTTAAAATCATGAATAAAACAGGTTATATTAATCTGATCACCCCTCTTCATTAACACACGTAAAGAAAGAGACCCCTCTTCCACCTTGGTGTCCAGGTCTTAACAGCATTATTCCATTTATAAATGTTTCTTTATGAGACACTTTCAGACTCAAAACTAAGCAAGGCTGTAATCATTTGTAGGCAAGTTTGTATCTACTCTTTAGCTTCCCAAGTAATCTTACTTAGAACTCTCTAGGTCTCAGACCTAGACACCAGGGTCTCAAACTACCTCTCAGACCCTGTTTGTAAGTAGGAGACCTGGTCCCCTAGATTTATGTTGGCCCAAACGGCTCAGCTCCTACAGATCACAGTGCCATGGAAGCTAAGGATTCAGCTGAATCAAGCTGCCCAGGACCATATTAACCTTTCACTGATCCCTTTCTTGTTCAGCTAGAAAGAAGTTAATTGAATTAGCAAGCTGCCACATACTGGAGAGAGAGAACCAGGACCCGGGCGAGACAGAACCTCAGAGTCAAAATGTAGCTTCCCTCTCATGTGCATCAGCCAACTTTGAAAACATTGCATGGGGAGCCACTTGATTCTGGATAAGTTTGTCAGCCGGTCATTTTGCCATTCTCCCCAGTAGCACTCCAGGTGTGAATCAGTGTGGTGTATACCATGAGATCAGATTCTGTTTGGCAGAAAGTCAAATGTACTTTTCTAAAGTCAAGTATCATTTCCTTATTTAACTTCTGAAAATGGGAAGATAGGCACTAATTTACTGATTATACTCCAGTCTAGACTCCTGCAGAAATCCAGCAAGCTTTCCTCATGGGCATTTTGGGATAACTTGCCATCAGTCATGTCCCTCCACTTCCTTGCTAAGTGACAGATCCAATGTGAAACCCAGTACATAGGGACACCACGTGGAGCTGTCTGTAGAGGATTCTGAGTTGAATTACATGTTTTTTTCAGTATGTAGTATGCCTTCTTTTTCTGAGATTAGCCAACAGAACTATTTGACTTGAGAATTAATGTATGATATAATCCCATTCATGGTAAAGAGTTCTCATCTTGTTTAATTACCTTCCTGTAATCAATTTTTTTTATGCTTTTTTTTTCCTTCAGAACACTTGGTAAAATTTTTTCAAATGGAAAGAGTAAACTACTTAACACTGTTTTACCCCCATAGTTGGTACTCCAGGAGTGTGTGTTTTATGGAAACCAAATAATTATTCCTGTATTTTAATATTTAGCTGGTAAAAGTTTGCACCGAAATGTGCTTCCTTTTTGGCTTCAATGTGGAAGTACTGAAGGGAAATACAGATCCTTTCATTCCTGACTAATTTACTTGGTTGAGGACTTATAACTCTGTGGAAAAGTTGTATTTCAAGAGAGTTTTTAAAGAAAACCTCTCATATTTACCTTTGAAGTTTCATGAGAGTTTTGTGTTGATATAAACACTAATATACTCTGGGTTAAAAGCTGTGTTGAAAATGAAAAAATGCATTTAATAGAGGCATGTATTACAAATAGCATCTAGCCACACAGGAAGGTTACTGTGATTTAATATCTGAAATTCTGTTGCTCATTAGTTGTATGGTGAGAATGAAATACATTTCTAAAGGGCAAGGTCAGTGTTACATTATCATGGAAATGTCTTTGTTGAATAAAAGTATAAATATTTCAAGTTTAAGTATTATGAGATTATATTTCTATTGGGGACATATGTATAGGATGAATGATTCTTCTCCTTGTAATTGCAGGAGCATATGTCATGTTACATGTCATTCCCGATTACTGATTTCATTTGAAATGGTCTGGAAATAAATACCGATTACTAGTAATGTAAGACTATTTACCTTGGAGTCAGATGTCTGACAGGCAGGCTGGAGCTAATGGATTTGGTCATTTTCAAAGCATTATTTTCTAAAGCAGGATGCTGTTTTAAAGTAACGCTGAATTTTCAGAGTCGTTTATCTGGATTCATTTGCAGTGGGTATGGAAAAGCACCCCTAGGAGCATGCAGTCTCTGATGTTTTTCCATCCTTTAACAATACAAAGGAAAGAAAACTGTACCCAGAACCTACCAATAGGACAGCTCGGCATTACCTGTCCTTATTAAAGTCGGTAGGACAAGGGAAATCAAGAACCACATATGAAGGATAGTGTCCATGTAACTGAGGGGCGTTGCCTCACTGGGAGATGTAGTTGCATCATGGGAACGTGGTGTGATTTAATTTCATCACTGTAAACATCAGAGTGGGTATGGTTGATTCATTTGAAATTCTTGTCCACTTCGCCATGGCTGGACAGCTGAGTTAACATGGGTAGGTCTTGGCTTCACACTGTTATGATTTCTGATTTGGGGGCTTTATTAGGGGAAAAAAACTGTTAGGATAACTTTAGCTGAAATCAAACTTTTATAAAGGTATGGCTTGATTTAAGGTACCATGAATTTTTTTTAGCCTTCTAAATTAGAGCACTCTGTAAATTTTGCCTTGAAGGGGGCTCGGAGGGTGGGAGAGTATAAATCTTAGTTTTTGCAGTGCTGATTGTCTGCATGTGTTTTAAATTGAGTCCCAACTCAGCGGCAAGGACAACTCAGTTATATGGGAAAAAATGTTAGGACTCTTCTTGCTTAATTACCATGAATGCAACAACTAATAACCATCTAATATCTGAGTTGTAAATGGAAACATAGACCATCAGAAAAGAAAGCAGAGTTGAAATTGTGTAAAGAAACAGTAGTAGGTAACAAACTTGGCTTTTGATAATTTTTTCTGCCATGCTCAATACTGTGGAAAAGAATGCTGAAATTTTAAATAATTTGGTCTCTGGGTATGTAGCATCTGAAGTTCATAGTAAAGAAATTCATCTGATGATAATATCATGGTTTGAGTTTCTACAAGGCCAGTTAAAAGGATTAAGCTTCAAAGTTTGGAGGGAATTAAGCCTTAGTTGCAAGTTAAAATTCACAAAGTTGACCTTTAGAGGTTGCTTGGTTATTTGGTGGTGGTGGTGGTGATTTTTTTTTTTCCTGTCTAAAGTACCGAAACATCTCACTTTTAGGGTGTGAAACCTAGAACCTTTTCCACTTGTAGATGGGTTCTCTAGAGAGAATGGTGGATATGGAAGAGCCTGGGAAATTAGTGGCTCAAATCGGCTGGCAACTGGAGTACATTTAGGTGATTCACATACAGTTGTCGGTTCTCCTTCCAGGTTTCAGTGGTCCTGCAGGAAGGGAGAGGTGTAAACCAGGACCTTAAATGTTGGCAGGATGAGAAATATCAATGTCTAGGTGGGCGGAATTCCCTTTTCGCAGGCCGAGTCTCCCAGGAAAGGCTGAAGAAACCATTACTCCTGGAACTGCCTGGGTGACTCCGTTCCCCACCGCCCCGGAGGGGGCTCTACCTTCCGAATAAAACTGGGGTGATCTGGGAAGTTGGAAGTTAGAGAGACTGTAGCCCACCCCTCGCCCCCCGCCAGACCGAACATACCCTGCTTTTCCGCCAACGAGTTGGGGCTTTTGTCACCCCTGGGAGGGCCGGGAAGGGAGCGGGAAAGTAGTGTCAGGTTGCACCCTTCTTGCCCAAGGGGTCGAAGGAGAAAGTAGATGCGCGATCAGAAGGGCGCTGAGCGCACAGAGCGCCCGGGAGGCCACAGGTGCCCTGGGAAGCGGGCACAAGGCTGGGGGTCCGGATGCGGGCCGGGGGTGCCAGAGGGCAACGCCAGCCCGGGTGCGCTCAGGAGCCGCGGCCGCTCACCTGCCCGCGGGGGCGGGGCGGGGCGCGGTGCTGGGGCGCGCCGCCTCCCGCCACCCGCCTCCCGCCCGGGGAGGAAGCGGAGGGGCGCGGTGTAAACAGAGCGGCGGCCGTGATGTCAGCCGGTCACATGGAGCCTCTTATGGCTCGGGATGGCTCTCGGCGGGCGGGCAGCTGCTGCAGCTGCTGCTGTGGCTCGGGCGGCGGCGGCGCGGCGGCGGCAGAGGGGGCTCCGGGGTCGGACCATCCGCTCTCCCTGCGCTCTCCTCACCGCGGCTTAAATGATGTATTTTGTGATCGCAGCGATGAAAGGTGAGCCCGGGCGCCCCACCGGGGCCGGGTGGGCTGGCTGCTCCGGGGGGCGGGGAGGCGGGCGTGCAGGGGGAGGGGTGGGCGCGCCTGCTCGAGCGCACGTACTGCCCGGGGCTGGCCGCGGGAACCCAGCCAGGGTTTTTGGGGCCCCTGCAGCGGCGCCCCCTGAGCCGGGTCACGGGATCTGCCTGCCTCCTGTCGGGGCAAAGGCTCAGGGGCTGGACGCCCCCTCCCCCCAACTTCTGTCCCTTCTGGCTCCTGTCAGTCGCCCGGGTCCTCCTGGCACCCGGCGGGGCTCCCGGAAGAAAGTTTGCTGGAAGTCGCCGCGCTTCTGGCAGGGAGGGGAGGGTCTGAGGAGCTAGGAGGAAGCCGGGGGCGCCCGCGACTGGTCCCCAGGGCCCGCACCCCGGACAGCTCTGGCCTGCGTAGGGAAAGCGCCGCGGCCAGGCCCGGCCGAGCGTGCGCGCGGGTGCGGTGTCATCCCTGGGGACTGGTCAGCGCCCCGGGCCTTGGGCCCTCCCCTCCTCTGCGGCCCGGCAGCCCCGAGCGTCCGGCGGCCGCCGGGGGGAACATGCGGCCGGTCTGCGCTGCGTGCCCGCCCCGGCCACTTCCGAAAGCGCCCAGGCCCTAGCGAGACGGGCTTCTGGAACGTGCCAAGGTTCCCTCGGGGGCCGCCCGCAGCCGCAGCGCACCCCGACTTGATACTTTTGGGTTGTGAATGGATGTGGGGAAGCAACTTCACCCCCCACAGGATTCGCGGGCAGTAGTGGAGGTTAGACGGCGGCGAGGAGCCGGCGGGCGCAGATTAGTCGTGGTCAAGACTCCGTCGAGCCTCCTCGCCCGGCCGCCGGCCCTGATCAGAAGTCCTTAGCCGGGCTGGTGGCCGGATGGCAGGGGGGACTAGCTGGAGACCGGACTGGCTTCAGGTCCCCCTAGGTGAGGAGGAAAGAAACCGTGGCAAGTCAGGGAAGTTTCTAATGAGAAAGCCAAAGTTTGGAGGTGTGCAGGAAGTCGCCTGCGCGGTCGGGAGAAGCCGAGACAAGCCAACAGCCCGAGAGAAACTCAGCTCGCACCCCGCCGCCCGCTTGTGCGCCAGCAGGTTCTTCGGGGTGGTTAATCTGCCCGAGTGGCTTCGCAGACCCGGCCGTTGGGAGCGG
The DNA here is from genome assembly GCF_029378745.1 of Bos indicus. Taxonomy (NCBI): domain Eukaryota; kingdom Metazoa; phylum Chordata; class Mammalia; order Artiodactyla; family Bovidae; genus Bos; species Bos indicus. Next base: position 49,408,915 of record NC_091769.1, read on the forward strand.
GGATTTAGAGCCCCATCTGTTTGCCGCGGACCGGGCTCCCTTAACGCGCCGCAGTTTCTCAGACCTAGACAGTCCTGCGGGGTCTGCCCATCAGAGCGGGCGCGGGGCGCTCGTTAAACGTTTGCTAAGGTGGAGGTTTTGTTGCAATCCTGGATGAAGGAAACAGGTTCGGTATCTGGCCTAGGTTTACTTTCAGATCACCGAGCTTTGCCTTTCTTCACTCGAGATTGGGTGGCATCTCTTTTATTAATTATTAACAGGCCGAAACGTACTGGACGCTAAGATGAGCTGCTTGAGATGAAATCTGCTTATCCGACGTGCCCAGAGCAAAATTTTTGTCCTTTCCCCGGTGGTTTGAGGGAAATGGAATTTAATCATTTTTAGAATATGCATCAGATAAAGGAAAAGGGAGGAGACCTCCCTGTGATCCACGTTCTTAAGCCTGAAGTTGTTTTTTTTTTTCTTCCCAAAATGATTTTAAGATTTTCTTACCGACTTTTTTTGTAGAAGTGTATGCTCCTCCCCTCCCTCTCAAAAAAACTTTTATGCTATTTCCTGCAGTTCATTAATCCTGTAAAACGATTCAGACAGCCTTTGTAGTTAAGACATTTTCCTCCTTTTTTTTTTTTCTTTACGGCATGAAATAGATTTGGGGAGGTGTTAATCCTAGTCCTTATCTATTTTATTTGATATAATTGGTGTCGATTGGGGAAGGGTAAGAAGCAGAGACAATTTCCCCTAATGAACAGTAACCACCAAACAATAAGGAAAGTGCGTTTTAAGATTTTAACTTAATTTTGATGTTTCTAAGTACTTAGGCTTTTGCTTTTGTAGTTCTAGTACAAAACGAAGTTCCATACTATCACTTGGTGATTATTATCAGGGGAATCACACCACCACCGTATCCCCCCCCCCCCAGAGCTCTAGCCCACACATTTGTCTTGGAGTGACCTCTGGCTGCCAGAAGATAATAGATTCAGAGTATTGTGCTTTGGGAAAAGTGGCTCAGATACACTGGCAATGCAGTTTTTCTATAAGCTCAGCTGGAGGAGGGGAGGCCAGGGAAAGGGGGCGATGCATCTAGACAATTAGAATATTTCATTCCAAGGATCATAATATCCTGTGTCTTAATAGGGTTATCTTGCTCTGATGCATATTTAAACTGAAGAAAAATAGTTTCTGGGAAAATAAGGAATGCTGTAAATATTTCCATATCAGATTTAAGGTGCGGGGGGAGTGAAGAGGGGGGCGGAAACTGGCCCAGAATCATATTAAATACTTCCCTGCTGCCTCTCAGTTTTAATAGTTAAATTGGTTCCATATGGAAGGGAGTTTGTATAATTAGATTTTTTTCATATGAAACAGAAACACTCTTTACAATATAGCTTTTCAGTATGTGTATGCATGTAGCAGGGGGAGGGTAGAACAAGCCACCATAAAAGAGAAACATTCGCTTTGTTGGTGATTTACTGATGTTTTTTAAACATCATTAAATCAGGCCTTTTGAACTCACGAAAGAAGAAAATCCTTCCTCTGCGTTCGTTGTCAAATAAGTTTAGGCTTAAAGTGGATTCATGCTTAGAAGTAATAAATCTTCATTGGAGCAACTCTAGTCTCATCTTTCAGTTTTGTTTTTGTTTAATTAACAACAGAATTCCAATACCATTTGGATGGCTTCTTGGGCAAACGGAGAGAGCCAGCGATAACATTTATAATCAGGGGAGCACTTGTTCTGCTCATCACAAAAGTGCTTTGGCCAAATGTCAGGCGGCAGCCAGTGCTGAAAGGAAATGCGAGTGCCTCATCAGTTTCAGTAGATTATGCCCCCTTTGCTTCCTAGGAGCCCTCAGCCAGTGTTCATGTAAATGGAGTTAGGAGAGTGAAGGGAGGCTTAAGGGGAATGTCTGTCCCATAATAGATTGTTCCGTGTGCACAGTCTGTGCGCAAACACAAGGCATGATACTACTTTGAAAATACTGAATATGTAGGTGATTAGGGGTATTTCCAAGTCTAATAAATGTGATTTTATAGTTTTGAAGAGTGTGGACTTTCTCTTTCCCAAATGAAGTTTGAATTTATCCCTCATCTTATTTTAAGCACTGTGTCAGTAGTATTCCTCAGCTGGGACTTTGGTTCCACTTTCATGACCTTTGATGGGTAGGATTGGGAGAGAGTAATGTCTGGATCTTGGAAAAAGAAATCCCAAATGGCTATTCCAGTGAGCAGAGTGCTTAGCAGGCAAGGAGAGGTCACTTCTTTTATAGACAAGGAAGATCTCTGAATTCATTTGCCCATGGGTGATAGAGGGAGTTCAGACCATCTATGAAGTTGAAAATATTTTAGAAGCACTGTTTGCATGAGCAGTCTCTTGATTTTATATATTTCATTCACATCACTTGAAATGCAAAGCAATATCATACTCAAGTAAACCGCTTTGCCCTCGATTTGAATTGAGTACTGTATAATTTATTTAATGCTGCCCAGTTATAAAATGATAGTCTTTAATAGACTTAGTCCTTTGAATATGTCTATGTACGTATATATTTAAATACATATGTAATTTAAATGTTAGGGTTTTTTACTATCTAGTAAATATATAGGTAAATATATGAATAGTTCTTACCAGACTTCTCTTTCTCCCACCTTTCCCTCCCAGTCAAGTGAATCACAATAAAATGGGTGAGATCAGCAAGTAGATAATTGCAGAGCATCTGCAATAGCACCCAGCTATTTGTAATTTGTTCTGGGGCACCTAAAAAAATAACATTTACAAATGACCTTTTATGGGAGAAAAAGTTACTGAATGGATAGATAGATCTGCAGAGGTAGAGTTCAGTTATCTTAAAATTTTTCTGAAGTTATTTTAGTGATCAATAAAACCCCTTGGGGAAAAGGAAGGTGGGATGATTTGGGAGATTAGGGTTGAGATATATATATATATATCTACACATACTATTGATACTATGTATAATATAGATAACTAGCAAGAACCTACTGTATAGCACAGGGAACTCTACTCAGTGCTCTGCCCTAACCTAAATGGGAAGGAAATCCAAAAAAGAGGGGATATATGTAAACATATAGCTGATTCACTTTGCTATACAGCAGAAACTACCACAACTTTGTAAAACAACTGTATTCCAATTTTAAACAAGAATAAAAAATAATAAAAGTAACATTATAAAATAAAAAACATGAGTGGAACAAATCTATAAATACTTTTCATTGTAGAAATGTTTTCTGCATGGATTCTAAATTTTCAGTGTTTATTAATAAGAAATCAAGCCTACCTTAACCGATATATTTTATATTTATTAATTTTATAAATCATAATTAGATGCTCAGAGTTAGCAGCTACACTGTATTTATATTTCTCTGCTTTAAAAATAATAATTTGGAGAGGCCCACCAGTGACAAGACAGGTGTGAATTCACATTTGATATTATCTCAGAGACCACATATTGACCCACTGATGAATGATCTACTCCTTCTTTCTCCCCCTTCTAGCTCCTCCACTAAGGGTACCTCCCTTTCACACCAGCCTTTGAGGCATGGACTTAGAGATTTGCAGTCAGAGCTTTCTGTATCTGTCATATCGTCTGTAACATGATGGAACATGGTTTTTCATTGTCCGAACGCTGTATCTAGAGATAAGAGGTCTAAACTGACAGACAATAGGGTAAATTAGCCAACAGGCAAAATATTAATACAAGAAAGCAGTTGAAATCCTTGGTTTCTAGATTTTCTTTTTTTTAAGTGACATTTGTTAGCCCTGATCATATTATAAGGAAGTAACCCAATAACTTTAAAATCTTTGTATAAGAAGTAATGTCGGGTGGGGTGTGGAGGGAGATGGGAGGGAGGTTCAAAAGGGAGGGACATATGTATACCTATGGCTGATTCATGTTGAGGTTTGATAGAAAACAACAAAAGGATAATTAAATTATCCTTCAATTAAAAAATAGATAAATTTTTTTAAAAAGTAATATCAAACCTATTCCCTAGGTTTGCCAGCAATTTGATTTTTTGCTTTTGATTTCATTGCCTCTGAAATTTATGAGGCATTTCATAAATACAGGGAGGATGTTAATCTATATTTGGTTTTTGCTTTATGGCTTACATTCTTGTCTCATTTAATCCTCCCTAAAAAGTCATTGACTCTGTCCTGGTTTTTAGTTGAAGAAACTGAGGCTAACAAAGGTTATTTGTTATAGTCAAACTCTTCCAGCTGGTAAATGGTGAAGCAAGGACTAAAGCCCTAATTTCTGCTGTCTTCATGCTGCCTCTCTTGGAGGAAGCTGTGAAAATGTCCTGGATATAACTTTGTCTCTAGTTAGTAGAAATTATAACTCTGGCATTTATAAGGAAAAAGATTCAATTATGTAATGCTTTGCTGAGCTTAATATCTTTAAATTACTATTTAATAAAATCAATTTGGTACAAATGGGGTTATTCTTATTTGCTTACCATTAGTTCTCTTCATCCACGATTTTCATTAAGTCTGCATGTTATAAGAGGATCTGGGTGAAATGCAAGCATTATTTTCCTAAAGAATATGGAATACCATGATACATAGCTAACCTGTGTAACCTATCTCCATCATGGTAGAATCAAGCTGGAGATTTATCTGTACATCCACATATCTTTAGGCAAAGGAAGCATTCACAGATACATCTTTAATATCCCTTTATGGAGTAGAAAGCTCTTGATTCCTTGGGCTTGTGAGTGCTGTCCTGGTTGTTTCCGTGACAGTTAAAGGGCATGATCATGGATGTAATCTTGAGAAATCTGTTGTCTTTTAGGAAACCAGAGTCAAAGTTTCCGAGCAGATAGATCTGCAAAAACTCATTTCTCACTTGATTGGGGTTTATTTCTCTGGCAACTGGATTGAGCTGTCTGCCTGAAAGCAAACAAGCATCATCTCATAGAGTCCTAGGAAGAGCAGAAACCTAAAATGTCATTTCGATACACACCCTACTGGCATTCGGTTCCTCTCTGCGCCTTCCTGCCAAGAATTGTCTGGTTTTGCTTGAACACCTCCTGTGATGGGGAGCTCACTATCATTAGAGGAAGCTTATTCCATCTTGAATATGAAAATTCTTTTTATATCAAGCGTAGCGGTCTCTTTTGTACTTTTAATCCTTTGATTCTATTCTGTTTCTTTCTTTGGGGGTAATCACAACACATTTAATCCATCTTTCATATGAAAGAAAGATTGTCAGTTATTTGAAGACTGAGTATGAAACATACCCACACTACATTCTCAGTCTCTGCTTTCCCTATCCACTCCATTCTATTCACAGTCAGCCTTCCAGCATCCTTGGTTAGCTTCTTCCTCAAACACATTTCAGTTTGTCTAGAATTTCTTAAAATTTTTATGCCAAATTTTTGTACCACAACCATAGTCCTAGTTGTGATATGACTGACTCAGCACTTAACCCACTAGGTAGTAAAGCATAAAGATTTTAAATTTTGTTTTAATTTCTTTGAGATACATGACCTAGGCTGTATCTTTTGACCATGTCATGAATGGCCTTTGTGATGCCACTGTAATTTTTGGAAGTGGACTTTTGACCTACTTAGAAGGACTTTTAGATGAACTGAAGTTGATATTAAATATCCAAGAAAATCAAGGATATTGAAAAAATAAAGGAACATTTGGAGCATTTCTGAGGCGTTTTTCTCCAGTGTCAGAGCTGAGATAAGGCTGCCCTCTAGTGGGTACTTTCCCATGGAACGCTGAAAGCGGTAATGGTGCCAATGAATTTCCCATCAGGCTAGTGGAGAAGGTCAAAGGTTGAAGTTACTTTCTCCATTGCTGTGGGGCGTTCTACATCAGATTCAAAAGTGTAATTTATCGTTGTGCATGGTTAATAGAAATGTATCTGTAGTAGAGGTAATAAATTTTTAAAGTTTTCTTGAAGAAAATAAGAATATTTTTTTAAAACTTAAGATAGATTAAAGATGATTTATAAAATTTCATTTGGCTCCATATTAAATGTAAATATTTAAGTGATATTTGGTTTGTGAGTAAACAATTATTATGACTTTTGTGGTAATCCTTTTTTTTTTAAAAAAAAAAGAATTTCAACCTTAATTCTATTCCCCAACCATTAAATATTTTTTTTTAAAATAGAGATTTTCAGCCATCTTGATCAGAGAAATCCAGAATTTTCCTTTTTTAAATCTAAAGTTTTGGGAGTTTTTTGTTTTCCAAAAAGGGAGACACTTAGAAGTAAACTACTATAGCTCTTTTTGGCAATAAAACAGTTTATCAGTGGATGCAAATCTATTAACCTGTTTTGTTTCTGAAGATTTAGTGCTATAGCATCCTGCTCACCTCACTATACACAATTTGCCAAAGAAATAGAGCAATGTATGACCCAGGTTTATATAACATATCACATATGCTTTAAAACACTGCACGAAGTAGAGGTAAGCATTCATTTGTGTCATTTTTAGGATAAATAATACAAATGAAATGTGTGCTTAGATTTCTGTGGTCTGTTGAGTGTGAAACAGTTATGAAACAATCTGGTTTCTGTATTGGAATCGAAGAAATAAGTATTGATTTTTCTATTTCCTTAAATGTCATTTGCCACTGGTGCTATGGGAAGAGAGGAGAATGCAGGTTTACATGAATTTTGCATTGCTCAAGTAGTTGAAGTTTGTGAGCTGAGCCGTGATAACCAGGGTGATCGCAGTAACAGATAATCACCAGGATTTTAAAGGATGACAGTGCTGGCTTGTTCCTACCGGAAAGATGAAATTTCATCTTTACGTGAAAAAGAAGGAAGGGAATTTTTTTTTAAAAGCCAGGAAAACATACTGTTTAAACTTTTTCATCATAGAAATAAGGTAGTGGTTCAGCAGTGAAGACTTGTGGTTAAGTCTCAGATCTGGTCTTGAAGCAGACCGTTTTTCAACTGCGCCACCCAGAAGTGTGATTCTTTCACCACATGAGAAATATCCTTTTTTTCACAGAATGTTATTTTCATTTTTCAGTCATTGGGGTTTTTATTTTTATCTTTTCTCTATCTCATGTCATATCTTCAGTAGAACTCTGGATATAAATAACAAACTGAATTTGTCTCAACAAATATTTATGAAGTGCCTACTGTGTGCTGCGTTATTCAGGTGCCACCCTTGTGATTTCATAACAGAACAAACACACCTCCCTCCCCATCTTAAGCCATGAATCAGCATTTAAAGACCTGTACTGAGAAACTGGCAGCCGTGCTTAACCAGGGAAAGCTGCTCCAAGACTACTGAGCTTATAGGTCTGTAGTTTCTGAGCTCCACGCCATTTAAAACAAAGACTTTGCAACATGCAATGAAACATTAATGTAATTGGATAAAGTTAGTCCTTCAGTTTACATGTGAACATGATTTCCTTCCAAATAAGCCACAGAGTAGCTCTAAAATCCTGCCTCAGCAGTGGCTCCGAAACTTTGGACAGCTACCCATAACCCGGAGAGTTACAAAGGCAGATTCCTGGGGAGACCCTGATTCCGTCAGCCTGGTCTCAGCTGGGAAGGTGAGTATTTAAAAGGTGTCTCAGATGTTGCCAATTCAGATGGTTCTCGCTCACTTTGTAAAACTTCCCTCTTGCTATCAGAGCACAGTTGGGCAGTGGAGTCCTCCAACCCTTCAGTGGTTCTCAAATATCATCAATCTTCACAGTTAGCTGAGAAACATTTGAAAAACAAATGCCCAGTCTCCATCCCTACCTGCCTGGTTCTGATTCTGATAGTCTGGGCTGAGGCCAAGGAATGTGAACCTGTAAAAGCCCCCCTTGGGGACTGAGGATCTGACATGTTTGAAAACTGCTGCTCTGGTCTCACCCTCTCCTGGTCCCCGTGAGGTAAGGATACTTAGAAGGTCAGGGATATTAAGGTAAGCAGACACTTTCTTTTTGAGGCCACTGAAGTCTCCTTTCAAAGTGGAAGAGGTGCCCACTATGAGTAATTTCTGCCGTAGTGTGCATGTTATAGACACATTTGAGATAGTCTTATTTCTGGCTTTTCTATCAACTAGTGGGTAGGAACAAGTGGTCAGACTCCGAGTCTGTTACCTGAAGTGGCCCAAACGGGAGAGGACCATATTCCTCTTCTGCAGAAATCTTGCTCAGGGTTTCTATCAGAAAGCCAGTTTCTCTGGCTTTCTAGCCCTCAGTGAGCCACTGGGCTGGGTCTCACCACCATGGTGACCACTCAGTGGGGGCAGGCTGAGGATTGTGCTGCAGAAGTCAAGGCCAACTCCAGTGGAAACAGTGATGACTTTTTTCTATGTTGCTTTTTTTCCAGCAACAAAGTACAGGTTTTAGAGCCCTGAAAGCTTGCAAATGTTTCCTATTTACAAGATGGTGTTTCTGAAGCCCTGAGCACCCTGCTTGTATCTGCCAGTGCCCAGGCTTTAGAATGGCAAAATCTGAATGTCACAGACACAATCTTGCCTTCGTGCAACTTAGATTCTAGTCTGGTGAAACAGATACAAGTGGAACTATGCTGGGTGAGCAGGGGAAGGCCGACCCCCTTCCGCACCAACTCCAGCCCCCTCCTTCCTTGGAAAATATAGGCGCCATAGCCCGTCATGTGGCAGACATGATGCTGTGGGAGCGACGTCGAGCACAGCAACGTTCATCTGTGGTCTTGTGAGTGTATATTCTGACGGAAAGAGACAGATGATACCTCTCTCTCTTTAGTCGCTAAGTCGTTTCCGACTCTTGCAACCCCATGCACTGTATGTAGCCTGCCAGGCTCCTCTGTCCCTGGGATTCTCCAGGCAAGAATACTGGAGTGGGTTGCCATTTCCTTCTCCAGGGGATCTTCTTGACCCAGAAATCAAACCCAGGTCTCCTGCATTGCAGGCAGATCCTTTACCTGAGCTATGAGGGAAGCCCAGATGATACCTAAGTAAACATAAGTGAACTAGAGAAATACAGATAGTGGCAAGAGCATGGCCAACACAGAAAGTGGAATGGCTTAGGATTGCTTACGGCCTCGTGGATGAACAGGAGGGAACAAAATCCGAGATTTTTTTTTTTTAACAGGTGGTGAACGTTCTGCCATAACCCAGGAGGGAATTTAGAGGTCATCTGTTCTCTTAGTGCTCAGCCTTGTCTGCCCATTAGACTTGGCTAGAAAGCTTTATGAAAAATATGAGCCCAGGCTCCACTCGTGGAAGCTCTTGATTTTATTGGTCTGAGGTGGGTCTCAAGTACTGATAATGTGTAAAAAAAAAAACTGTCCAGATGACTGCGGTGGAGAAACCTCCAAGGTCCAACACCCTTACTTAACGTGTGAGTCATCCGTCCCAGTCAGGGCAGCAGCGTTGGGTAGTGGAAACCACCACCCCCACCCCATAGGGTTCGGGCAGACACATAGATTCTCTTCCCAAGTCAGCTACTCAGTACTTGTCAGACCCCCTCAACTGCTGGCTTTCCCCTTTTGTAAAGTTGGGGAAACTTGTAGCCATCAAGAGCTTTCCACCTCTCCCATTCTGTGGAAATGTTTCCTAAAATAAGAAAAGGGCCACGTTTATTGTCCATAACAATTCCCTTCTAGTTTCCTTATTCCTTGTCTTAGCTCCTCATTGCTAGGGGTGCCTCCATCAGCTGATCAGCTCCTTTAGGAAGTGAAAATTTAAGGTAGAAAAAGGTGATTACTTTTTGCCAATTATTTAACTAAGTTTAAGAATGAACAAACTTTCATTAATATTAAGGCCCAGACTTAGTTCTGGTAAATTACAGTCATATATTATCAAATTCTAGCCAAAAACCTTTTCCATTTTTGATGGTTGAGTTAAAACCGAGGAGGTTGGGGTAGAGAGACTGCTTAAAAATGGAAACCCTGGAATAGTCTTAACCATTGCACACCACAGAAATTTTATTCGTTACCAAATATTCCAGGCCAGAAATCCAAAGACACTGAGTCTTCTCCGTATATTATTTGCATTTTCTTTTTTAAAAAAACAAGCAGAAACAGTGTATCTCCTGTGTTGCCAGCTTATAAAAGAGAACTATGAAACTGAAGTCTGTCATTGAAAAATATCATTGTACTTCCTCATCTGTGACCATGTATCTCTAAGAACTTGGGTTTCATTGAAACATTTATTCAGAAAGATAGCAGTTCATTATAAACCAGCATGATATGTAAGCACCTTAACTTTATTTCCTTTTTGTGTGGAATCTCCCAGCGGGGTTTGATAATATTAGGCAGTTCCACAAGTGATAAGAGTTTGAAAAGTAAATCTCATAGGAGCTGGCACATGAAATTAGAGCTGTGTCTTTTTCAACAGGTTTTTTTTTTTTTTTTTTTTTTTTTTAGAATAAGCACATTGCCTGTTTTGCATGTATGTATTTCGGAAATTGGACACACATGATATACATCCATTTATTCTCCTAAAACAGAAAATTATGGAACACCATCTTCCTGTAACTGAAGTTGTATCCGTAATAGCAAGCACCTTCTGAAAAATGATACCATGTAACAAAATAATTGGCAGAAATTTATTTCAAAAGCAATGTTTCTATCACAAGCATAATCATGTAGAACAGAAGTGTTTTTGTTTCCACCACTGCAGAGAAACAAAGTCGTTTAATATGAGTTAAGATGTCTCAAAGTTTTGGCAGACTTTCTAAGCCCCCTGCTGCTGTTGCTTTCAGAATCTCTTTTAGAAGTTTCCATGTGATTTCAATGGCTGCTTAGGGGAAATATTGGCTAAACTCCTCATTTTGACTGTTAAGATGGCTTGAGTGTTTTCAGAATGTTTTCATTTGCTAGAAATATGTTTTGCACTCAGGCTTCTCTTGTTGAAGAAGGTTGGTTACCAGCCATCTGATGACGCCTCAGGGTGTTTACAGAAAATGTGGGTGCTGTAGTTATATTTGAGCACAGCCCTCCCCCAACAAAGATAGTGTGGTAATCAGCAGAAATGGGAAAACATGTACTTAAGGATTGATGCTTGTAAAGAGGTGCTGTAAAGAAACATGGTTGTTCAGATGTAAGACATGACTGACAGCTCTCCTTGTAGGCATGCTAGTAACAATAAAGTCTAGAAGTTCAACATCAAAGCGATCACAGCTTACTCCACCAGTGACTTGCACATCAAAGAGGAAGCGCAAGACAAAGGCAGTGCACGGAGGTATGTTTCTGCCTGGTAGCCAGATGCTCACGGGGAGCTCCCAGAGCTCCTCTCTTGAATGCAAAGTGATTTTTTTTTTGCTGATCATAGTTTTCATCTCATAAATGACCAGGAATATGAAAGGAGGGCAAATGAACGTTGTAATTGCTCCCCATCACTCTAAGTTTGGTTAGGAGAAACTCATCGCTGCAGAGATTGGTCCCTCTGGTTTCCTTAAAGAGCAAATTCCATACCGACATGGGCAGCTCTGACTTCACCTAATAGGGTCCGGGGAATTAGGCACAAGATAAGAGAGTACAAATTGGATACATTTCAGGTTGGTTGTTTTGAATTATGCTTGACAAAAAGCTGGACCTAAGTTTCTGGAGTTCTCTCTCTTTTTCTTTTAAATTTTTTCAACGTTCGCCTTGTGGGTGGATTTTTGCTGAATCAGGTGTGTGTTACCTAACAGGTGTGTGTGATAATGAAATTCAGACCTGTTAAACCGGCTCTTCATTAATCACCAGATCTGTACTTCAATCTCTAAAGCCAATGGTGTGTCCTCAAGAATACCAAAAGTAGAACAGGAAGAAGAGTCTAGATTTGATTCCCCCCCTCCTTGTTATTAAATTGAAAATAAAATTAACTATGCAAGCATTATGGGTATTTTGAAATAATATGCTTTTTTTTCCCCTGCCTTTGAAATCTGGAGTTCTTTTATCGTTCATCTTCAGTAATTTACTCATTTTTAAATGCTATTGAAAAATAGTAGTGCTCTGTGTAATCATTAATAAATACAAAGCGGCTTTCTCAAGGCTCTAGGGAGACCTAATAAACACAGCTGTGTTACTAATTGATGCTATACCGAGCTGACAAAAGTAGTGCATCGGTAAACAGAAGTTAGAAAGCAAGAAGTTAAAGAACTATAGGGGATTATGTAGACATCAAGGGTTGGAAATTATAATAAGGCCTCTTTAGGGGAGCATTAATTTGCATGTGGCTGAATTAGGACACCCAATTATTTCTGAGGACACTATGAAGAGCTCATCCAAAATATCCCCGAAGTGAAAGGTTTGGGTGGTTTGGGACTTACATGGGATAGAGGGGGGACTGAGGATGTCATATTTCCTATAACTCACCATAGTTTTCCCAGTAGCTTGTTAGAGTAGCTTTCTTTGTCAGGGAGAAAAATGCTGATGAACTCGAGAGTACTGCTGTTTCTTTGTTCTATACACACAATTTATGTTGGATTGCCACAATGGAATTTTTTTTAAGCGGGGAGCACAGGAATGTGGAGACAGAAATAAACCTTTTAAATCTTCTTTCTGTGAACCCCACAAGGACATGAGCATTGAGCAGATTAGAGAGTGGATTTATACCAATGCTATCCTCTACAGCAGTGGTCCTCTACGTGTGATGATCTGGGTACCCCTGGGGGTCCCCAAGGTCTTTTCAGAGGCTCCAAGAGATTAAAACTCTTTGCATAATAACACTAAGACATTATTTGCCCTTTTGACTGTACTGACCATTTGCATTGATAGTGCCAAGGCAGGTAAAACTCTTGGTGCCTTTGCAGGAATCAAGGCAGTAGTCATTTTCACTATTAATGTGGACTCTCTGGTAAAAAAAAAAAACATTACCAAGTTCACTTGAGGCTGTCCTGATGAAGCAGTAAAAATTATTAAGCTTATTAAATTTTGACCCTTGAGTACAAGTCTTTTTGACGAAATGGGAAGTGCACAGAAAGCACAGAGAGCATTTCTGCTCCTCACCAAAGAAGGATGTTGTTCTCCAGGGAAAAGTACTTCTGCCACTGTTTGAGTTAAGAGCTGAGTTTGGACTTCCCTGGTGGTCCAGTGGTTAAGACTCTACCTCGCCAATGCCAGGAGATCGGGTTCAATCTCTGGTCCAGGAACTAGGATCCCACATGCCATTTTGGCATGGCCAAAAGATTTTTCAAAAAAAGCTAAACTCAGTGCTTTTTTGGTGGAATGCCATTTTCTTAAGGGCTTCCCTGATAGCTCAGTTGGTAAAGAATCCGCCTGCAATGCAGGCAACCCCAGGCCATTTTCTTATTAGAACAACTGACTACAGTTCTCTGACTTACATACACATCCTACATTTTCTCAAAAATGGATCAAGTAAGCCCATCATTTCAAAAAAAATGTTTGTTGTTTAGTCTTTAAGTTATGTCTGACTCTTGTGATTCCATGGCCTGTAACCCACTTGGCTCCTGTGTCCATGGGATTTTCCAGGCAAGAATACTGGAGTGGGTTGCCAGTTCCTCTTCCAGGGCATCTTCCCAACCCAGGGATCAAACCCACATCTCTTACATTGTCAGGCAGATTCTTTACCACTGAACCACCAGGGAAGCCCTCAAGAAAAAGTTGACAGTATCTGTTACTAGTAGATATCTGCCCAGATACTTTCAGGCACATATTCAAATTTTGGAACACCTTTATCCAACACCATGAACTTGACAGTATCCTGATAACGTAGAGGTTTTTGTTAATGTAGGTGGTGATATCAATAAATGTGATTATTGAATATAATTCCATTTGATAATGAAATTAGGTGATGTAACATGTCAGCATCTAAAAGAGTTATGTAACTCATTTATCTAATACCAATACTTTCACAGGCTTCCCTAGTGGCTCAGATGGTAAAGAATCCAAAGGACCAATGCATGCTAGTATAAAAATATGGATGGATATAAAAGATCATTCAAAGTACAAAATATACCAATATATTTGAATTTAATAGAGGGTGTAGAAAATTATTGATATAGTTTCAGGTTTCATATTTCAATTAACCTTTAAGAAACTGCCACTTGTTGAGTTTTGGTATAGTATCAAGGCAGAAAATCCAGAGTTACCTGAAAAGACTATTAAAATGCTCCTCCCTTTTCCACCTTCATATCTGTGTGAGGGCAGATTTTCTTCATCTACTTCAACCAAAAGAATACAACAAATCCAATGCAGAAGCAGGTATGAGAATATACCTGGGTTATTTAAGCCAGAAATTAAAGATGCAAAAATAATGGCAATTTTTACTAACCTTTTGTTTGGTAAATATCTATTTTTCATAAAAATACCTTGTGTCAATGTGTAATGAGTTTATTATTGTTATTTTCAAATTAATTATAGATACATATTGTTCAGTGTTTTCAGTTTTAATTTCTTATATGGTATTGATATTTAGCCCAAATACACAAAAGCTGTTATAAGAGCATGAAATGATCCAGACAGCCAGAGTTTGAAAACTGTTCTCTACAATTTAAGAGGCATAAAAGATTTTGTGACAAAGCACAAAGTAACAATAGAGATGCACTTTATATTTAGGCAGAATTTAGCAGACAAACCCCAGATTATATACCAAACAAAGCACTTTCAAATGTAAATTCAAGAACTAATCCCCATTTCTTTATAATATTTTTCTCTTTATTGGTTGTGGACAGCCATTGCTTATGGTGGCCGTTTTGTTCTCTCTCTCTCTCTTTTGTTTTAATAAAAAATATGCGAAAAACATTTTGTACAATGAGTACAACTTCAGAAGGATCTCAAGTCCTGGTAGATGTGAAATGTTTGTCATTAATATGAATGCTTTGGATAATGTTATTGCTGTGTGTAGAGGTGGAAAACTCACAAGATTCTGCCACCCCTCAAGTGATGTGTACCTTCCTTTGAGGTTCACCAGTCCCATAGATCCCCTCCAAGAGAGAAGAGTTCTGCCCAGATAGCCATTGGCACCTAGAGAGTGACAAGAAGGCTGAGCCTTCAACTGACTTCAGATGTGCTTGGCAGAATTAGTTCCATTATACTGATGAACTACAGGAAAGTCCAACCTTCCCTGAAACTTCTTGTGAAAAATAATTAGAAAGCAATGCCCAAATGCTTGTTCTTAATTTTATAATCGTGGCCTTTGTTGCTGGGCCATCGGCCTCTTTGTTGTTATCAAATAAGGGGCAAACAGGTCTTGGCTCCATTTGGTTTCCTTTCAGCAGATGGTCAGTTGACTGGGAGCAAAGGCATTTTGACAGATCTGCATTGCCAGGGTCTTTCTTCTCATTCCTGCAGCTAAGAGAGGAATTGGTGCCCCTAGAGCCAGCTCAGTGTCGGAGTAATCAGGACCCCTCACTCCCATCGTAGTTTTATTAACCAATTAAAGGTTAAGCTGAAACATGTGTAAATAGAGGTTCTGCAGTGGTCCAGAGCGAGCCTGGCCAGGAGAAAGATCACCTCATTTCCTCTTGGATCTGCTCAAAATCAGGAGGGCTGAGGAGAGCAGGAGAGTAAGGTGACCTCGCTTCGGAACAACACACAGTGATAACGTGAGGGAAGGATGGGAGTGGAGAGGAAGGAAATGAAGGTAGCATCCTGTCTTCCTTAGAAAAGCTGTGGGGAAGGCCAAGTCCTCACCTCTGTCAGAAGGGTTAGAGATTCAACTGCAGGCCTACTCGTGGTTACAGAGAAAACAAAATTGCCTCCAAATCTCTGAGATAATTAATTCTCTCTGAAGTAAAATGGCCCTTCATAGACATTGTATTTTATTCAATTTCTAACATTTTCCTGCTAACTTAACTTAAAATCATGAATTTTATATGTTTAGTTTTGCATTAGTCAGTAGTTTTGACCCAAGCATAGAAAAACTAAAAACCCCAAAAGGCATTTTTTTTTCTTGATCTGAGAGTGTTTACTGTGAAAATTCATCAAGCTTACATTTGTGAGTCGGGCCTATTTCTGTGTATGTTGCACTTCTATAACAAGCTTACTAAAAGGTGGGGGCATTCTAGTACCCTTTTGTAAATAAAACGCTCACAGTACTGAAAATATTCTCTGTACTCTAAGCTTTGGAATTTTTCATTCTCATTTAACACACATTTTGTTTATTCTCAATTCCTTCATACCACCGCTTCGTAAACAAGACTGAATCTGTGACCTGATGCAAGGAGAACTAATGGCATTTGTAGACTTCAAATATGTGTGCAGAGTCATAACTGTCTCACAGTAGCCACCTCTGCATTGTTCTTTCCTTTTCTTTTTTTCTAATGTTGGCTTTTGAATGATCCAGGAGGAAGATAGGAGGAGAAAGTGAATCAGTTGAGACGGTTAGTATCGTTAGCTCTTCGCTAAAGGGTCTGGTTTTAGGAAAGGATGGGCTGAGCCCACTGGCTGTGTTTTCAAAGTGTATCATCTATTTTCTCAGTGCTCCCAGTGGTCACCTAGCTTAGCAGCCAAGGGCAAAGTTGCCCCTGCCCTCCAGCACTTAAAGACCAGTGGTGCCTCTTTCCAGACCACCTCCTCTTCCCTCTCCTTAAACTCAGTGTTTCCATCTTGTATCCCATTCTCTCCCAGATTTTCCAGGTGATATGAGGGAAACGAATAGAGAAGGAATATGAGAAATTTGGCATAAGTATAAGAGCATGGATGGATTTGGAAATTTTTCCAAGTAGAAAGTTTAAGTCCCAGTAATACTGCATGCCATGCCAGCTGAAAGATCTTAGGCAAATCATGTAACATCTCTAAACCTCAGTTGTTGTTGTTTTTTAAAGCTGGCAGATGGTTGCTTTACAGTGTTGTGTTGGTTTATGCCATACAACAGCATGAATCAGCATACGTATATGTATATACCCCCTCCCTCTTGAGCCTCCCTCCCATCCCCACCCCTCTGGATCGTTACAGAGTTCCAGACTGGGCTCACTGGGTTATATCGCAGCTTCCCATTAGCTCTCTATTTTACACATATACCTCAATTATATCAACTGTAAAATTAAAAGATAATAACGTGAACCTCATGTGTGTTGGAAAGTAGACAGTAACACATCCAAGGTGCTTTTTACAATGTTTCACTGTAAGAGGTGCTTGGCCCATCGTAGGCAGTGAACAAACATTATGGTAAATAATGCCATCCGCATCATGTCACATGGGGGAATGGGACACACCGTGTACACAAACTTAAAGTCAGGGTAATGACTTCATCCCGTCTGATCTCAGCTGACACTCGCTGGCATTTTACCAAGGCCTTTGCTTGTGCCCAAAGACATGAGTTATGTGAGCTGGTCAGATAGGGGCTGATGGAAGTCAAACTCTGATGGTATTTCTCATCATACAGCCTAAGAGGTTCTTAATTCTACACCAACCAAGCCCTGCCACGGTGAACAGTAATACATGTCCTCGGACTGTCATTTTTTAAAATGATTCCTCTGTGCCAAGCTGTGTGAAATGGATCCCCATATTTCATGCCCCTGTGAGCCTTTCATGCCCCCTTGGAGGCAGGGCAACCTACCTACAACCACGGAGCTAGCACATAGCAGCCTTTGGAGGTCAAGCCTGTCTGACTCCTGAGCCCATGCATTGAACCTCCTTGCTACTCTGACCCAACAGCACAGCACCAAGGGGGTCTCACAGAGATACATGGTTCCAGACTCTGGACTTGGGTTGCCAGCAAACTGGGGTTGTGAGCTCCTTCAGAGCACTTTGGTGGAATGGCAGGTAGGCAAAATTTGCACAGGTATTCATTGAGCGTCTATTGTGTGGCAGTACAAAGCGCTAGAAGCAGAGAGAAGGGATGATGGAGTCCCTGCCTTCAAGGAGCTCACAAGCCAGTGAGAACCCAAGGTGGAAATAAAATCGTGATACAGTGTAATTGCCAGATTGGAGTAATAGGGGGCAGGTTATTGGAAGCACACAGGAGCAGCCAGAATCAGACTGAGTCAGGAGCAGCTTTCTATAGGAGGCCAAGGCTTAGCTGAGCTGTAAAGCGAAGGAAGATATTTCCAACAAAGGGTAGAGCTTGTGAAAATTCTCAAAGGCAATACAGCAAGGGAGGTGAGTTTGGGGGCATCAGGTACTTGAGTGGCCTGCAGGGACTGCAGGAGACGAAGCAGCTAGAGGAGGTGGTGGGGTTCAGACCATGAAAGGCCCCAGCTGTCGCTCTAAGGGGGTTGTTCTCTTAAAACAGGTGATGGTAAACCACAGAGGGAGGTCACCCAGCATTTTTAAGGCACATGGAATCACTAGGAACAATCAGATGTTCTCAGTATCTTCCTTTCTCTTAATCATTTCAGTGAAGGGGAGAAAAAAAAAAAAAAAACACTTTTCAGATGTAGCAAAAGACACTTCTATGGTACAGTTTGGGTTTCTGTGCAGGCACTTCACCTCTCATGAGCTGTTGATATATGAAAGGCATCTGCCACAAGACTCCTTCGGTGGATTTTTGCGCTTTGCTTGTTAGAAATTGATTCAGGGACTTCATTATGATGTCGCCAAGATGAATGGGGCAGCAGTGTTTGCGCTGCCGGGAGGAGGGAAAACAAGGTTCTGTGGTGCTGCAGTTCAATCACGCTGCTTACAGAAGCAGGGCCATGAAAGGATGGAGGAGCGTGTCTTTGATACTGGAAACCCTGTAGCCCTGTTGGTGCTACAAGCGAATGCTTAAATTAAAGGTTGAAGCCCGCTTTCAAGTATTGACTAGCAAGCAAAAAGCCCAGCCCACACGCGTGCACCTACTCAAGCTTGTTAAAATAAAAATCCACTCTCAGCTAGGCTCGTGTCACAGCCAGCGTAATTATGCCATGGACGCCTGCTGTTTGAATTCAAGAGGCTGGAGCACACGTTTATTTAAAGATACACTTGGTAATCGAATCCGTGTTAGTCAGGACTTAGGCCCGAACTGTGAAGCAGTAAATACCATTGCCAGCTGCCTCTCAGGTTGGTTCTCCTTCACGGATTCAAGATCAACACTTGGCACTGAGCAGACATATCCAGAAGAGAGGAATTTGACTCCCTGACCTGAAAACGGGTTACTGACCTCTCTCAGCTCTCATCTGCCAGTGGGGCTAATAATAACTTCCCCCTCAGTGGATTGTTTTGAGGACTAAATGAGATAATACCTTTCTGGTGCTTGGCCCGTCACTGAGTGCTTCATAATATAGTGTCTCTTTAAGGTGACCCAATGTATATATTTATTGACATATAGTTGATTTGCAATGTTATGTCGATGTCTGCTCTATAGCAAAGTGATTCACTTATATGTATATCCTTTTTTAAAAGTACTCTTCTTATCCATTATTGTTTAGCTGGTGCCAGCAGTAAAGAATCCACCTACCAATGCAGGAGGCACAAGGGATGTGGGTTTGATCCCTGGCTCATGAAGATCCCCTGGAGTAGGAAGTGGCAACCCAGTCCAATATTCTCGCTTGAAAAATTCCATGGACAGAGGAGCCTTGCAGGCTACAGTCCACGGGGTCACGAAGAGTCGGACACAACTGAACGCAGATGCAATGGTTTTTATCTCAGGATATTCAATACAGTTCCCTGTGCTATACCATAGGACCTTGTTGTTCATCCCTAATGTAATTTAATTTTATTCTTTATAGATTTTCTTAAACAATGGGCAGGAGTATGACTTACATGCCACCCTTTTTTTTTTCTGGCTACCATTGATAAAGGCAGAATAGTCCAGTATCTGTAATAGCCACTGGCTTATTAAATTCTTTGAGCTAGGCTTCCTGCATTTCTGGTGGTTAGATAATATGCTCACATTATCCAAGTGTTTGGGAAAGCCATGGTAGAATCTGCAAATGTGAGGTATCACGCCCATTTTGTTATTGGTTTCTCGTGGGTTCTTCCACTCACCATACAAATTTCAAAGTCATTCTCCCCGCTTGCCCTGTATGAGCCATGTGAAATGCAGGCCAGCATCTTCTCCAACCAGTGAATCCACTTTAAACCCACTTTATACTGAGTTGCTTTCTACATTTAAGGCTACTCAACTTTGTTATGTCATTTTAAGTAAACCCCCAAATTCAGATTATGGGTACTGAGAAACAGAGGAGAGTACACTCAGCATCTTTTCTGCAGAATCTATGGAATCTAATGCATGGAACTTAGAGCTGAAGCCTCCTTCTCCCCATCTCAGAGTGCTGGAATTTATGACCCATGCAGCATGCTCTGGTATATGTAAGTTAGGGCATTATTCTGTTTATATAACTCACACTCTGCCATTTTGCATGGATTATTACAGTTTAATGAGAAAAGCAGTGAGGTCAGTTTAGGAGTTGGCATAGTGTTCTGATGAGTTTTGATAACTCCCCAGATGGAAGCAGAATTCTGATCATGGAAAGTGACATAGCTAAAAACAACAGTCCCTTGGCTAGTTGGGCATTTTATAGGATATTTGACAGATAGCAACTTCAAAAATCATCTAGTCCAATCTGTACACAGCAAGTCCTTGGGACATGAAATGCCCTGCCCAGGATAAGCTAGTGGCAGGTTAAGTAGACTCAGCATCTCCTTACTTTTCTTCTAGAATTGTTTTCACTGATTGTGTTTCATTAAGAGATCTGCAAAGAGTTTTCTGGAAATAATGTTATATCAGAAAGGGCTGTGTGAGTGATGCGATGGGTCTGTTTAACTCTTTAGTAAGAAGGCCATTCATTTTTATCAAAACGCCCGTTTGCGTCATTATTTGTATTTTCATAGGAAAGGAACAAAAATTAATTCCAGCTAACAGCAGCATCACAGAGAAGCCCTGGGCTTTCATTTAGTTTTTTAAAACACAGAAAAACACAGGAAACCGCTTCAAATACACCATCACAATGAGTTCAGACTGTGTCAGAGAAGCCAGCAGAACTCTGTCCCTTCCTGCTGAGTATTGTGAAAATCTATCCTCATTGTTTGCTGTGGTCTCCTGGCAAGGGGCACATCGAAATTCCTCCCCAAGGGGGAAAAAAATAATAGCAGGAACAGTAAATAACAACCCTCAGATAATACAGATGGGTAAACATTTCCAGCATTGATTATATAAAATACTGTTGACAAGCCACGAGCAGGCAAAATGAGGAGAGAGTGGAAAAGATGACTTTTATCTGCCATTCAACTCTGGGCTTAGGAGGCAGGAGTGAAACAGAGCAAAAGACGTGATTAACATGGTAATGTACATCATCGCATGCGTAGGATCACAAGAGGGTCCTGAGCATTATCTGATCTGGGCCGCTCCTGTTACTCCAGAGGAAACAGAAACTCGAAAAGGTTAAGTGGCTGCCCCAGCCTCATACACTTCACAGCAAAGCCAATTTTGGAACCCTGGTCTCCTGCCTGTCAGTCCAGTGTTCCAGCAACTGTAGCATGACCCCCTAATTGAATCCATGACAGGAGTGGTGTCAGGGGTACAAGATGAGGCTTGTAGAAATTTCTCTAAATAGATAGATGTTTTAAAATCATCTCCAAAGGGCAAAAACCTGTTAATTTGATATTGCTTAAAACCGTAAGCTGTCATCAGATCCAGAAAGGAAGGAACTTTTCGTGTCTAGTTATGCAACAAATACTGAGTGCCTGTGCTGTATTTGTGTGACCTGTGGTCCAGACTCACTTATCTTCTCTCTCTTCTTGGAAGGGGATCACTGGATCTGTCCACTTCACCTCCCTTCTGTCTAAGGATGTCATGCTCACATCGTCTCGCTGTCCTCTACATTTTCCTGTCCTTTTAATCTAGTCTCTAAATGTCAGTCTCTGTTCTCTTCCTTTCTAGTCAATGTGGGTTTCTCCTGTTTCTCTTACTCTCCACTCACTGACGTATTTGCATCACTTTAGCTGCAGTTAATATCTGCTAAATCAAACCATATTGGATTGAATAGCTTCTATTGATTTGTGCATAAAAGGATGCTTCAGCTGGCCAGCCCTGCTCTCTGTCCCTTCTTTGTCACCAGTAGGTTTAACTTACTCAAAACCCTCCTTGTCCTTGTCCCTCTGTTACCCCTGTATTGTTCATCCTCCTCCTGTTCAAGCTGGCTCATCCTTTTGGACTGTCGTTACTATCAACACAATATCTGTTTGCGGAGGTGCCTGGGATTTCATTTACTTATTATTTACTGAATGAGAAGACCAATTGTCATTTTTCTTTGCTGTTGTCCAGTTTTTACTTTTACCCATCACCCCTCCCCAAATTATCATGAGGACCAGAATCCTTGTTGTCATGAGTTAAACCATATTGAGTATCTACTCCCTATTTGCTAAAGGGAAGACTTGAATTATGTAAAATATGGAGCCTTTGGTTTCTTTTGAGAAGGAGGGCACAATGAGCAAGCCACTTTCATTGACTAATTTAATTCAACCAATTTTCTCTGTATAATACCTCTCCCCTGAGAGAAATTAGATTAGACTCTATATGCCAAAAGAAGGAAGTGTGAAAAGCACTAACCACAAAAATTTGATTTTGTAAGTCATATCATCAGCTTATTTTACACTCTATTTTATAATCCAGGAAATGTCATAACCTTAGTATTTTTTTTTCTTAGTTCAGAACCAATCTAACCTGAAATCTATGCATGCGTGCATGCTAAGTCATTTAAGTCGTGTCTGACTCTTTGTAACTCTGTGGACCGCAGCCCGCCAGGCTCCTCTGTCTATGGGATTTCCCAGGCAAGAATACTGGAATGGGTTGCCATGCCCTCCTCCAGGGTTCTTTCCAAACCAGGGATTGAACCCTCATCCCTTATGTCTCCTGCATTGGCAAACAGGTTCTCCACCAGTAGCACCACCTGGGAAATCCATGTGAAAAATATAAAAACTCTCCCATCAACTTTTACCTACTTCTTGGCTTTGTCATTCAAAAGTTGCCCACTCTTCCACCATGCAAAAGAAGCTCTTCTTTTTTATGTATACTGGGGAAGCATGCAAAATCACCCTGACAGGTTGCTGATAGGAGGATAAGGCTTAGATGCAAGATAAACTTATATTCCCAGAAAAACGAAGGTGATCTCAGATAAGTGAGCTCTGTGTCGGAGGCCTTAGATTTGGAAGACAGGGAGGCCCTGGAAGTGGTCAAATGTGTTCCAAGATTGTACCTGGCCTCTCCCAAGAGTTAACGCAGCAAGCTCTGCCCTCCCTGGTCACACCCAGTGTGGACTCGCCACTACCTTGTTGGGGTGAAGAGGCGTCCTCTGTCCTCAGAGGCTTTCTAACACTTGGCCAGGGTATATGAATGGAGAGGTTTGGGTCTTGAGAGTAAATCATGTCAGTTCCTGTCTTCTTTCCCTTAACTATCCCAGTAACAAAGAGCATAGAAAGAGGAACCCTCGCTGCCGCACCAGCTCCTGGAGATGTTTGAAGGTTCTCACAGGTAGGTGGGGCCTTAGGGGCCAATTTTGGCATCACTCGCTGAGGCTGCCTGGCTGTTCTGCTTCCCAGTGGTTGGGGTAAGCTTTATCTCTGCAGAACGGAAGGGTGCACAGAGGCAGAAGCAGCAGCAGGAGGTACAGGGCATCATCCTATCCCTTTTCCAGCAGAGCGCTATTCCTCTGTGGGTGTGTTCTGAGTTGCTTCAACCATGTCAGATGCTGAGCGACCCTATGGACTGTAGCTCATCAGGCTCCTCTGTCCATGGGTTTCTCTAGAAACTGGAGTGGGTTTCCATACCCTCCTATATCCAGAGCCTGTTTTCCTGGAAACCCTTCTCCGTATAGAGCAACAGTTTTCAGCAGGGAGCGATTCTAACTCCTTGGGGACATTTATCAATGTCTGGAGACTCGTTTGATTATCACAACTGGAGAGTACTACTAGCATCCAGTGGGTGGAGGCCAGGGATGCTGCTAAACATTCCACAGTGTCCAGGGCAGCTTCCCAAAATAAATAATTATCCAGCCCTAAATGTCAATAGTGCTGAGGTTGAGAAATCCTGCCACAGAGCATGTCCTTTACCCTGTGTTCACTGTGGGCCCCTCACACATGACATCTGCCTTTTCAACCCAAGTACTTTTTATTTTAAAGTATTTATCTTCCCTTTTAAATAAAGGTATAAATGGAAAACCTCACTGGCAGGAGGAGCCCCAAAGAACTCAGAGATCATCAATGTAAATTAACTCATTAAAGTTAATTCATGCTGCTTGCAGTGGTAGAAAGACATGTGCTGTTGAAAGAGGACATCTCTTTAAAAGGAAGGCACAGACTCAAATGCTCAGTGCCCCTGGGCAGGTGATGTGAGGGTGGCAGAGAGAAGAGGCACCTGGGCTACTGGACAGCACATGTGCCATCTGGAGCAAGCCACCTCCCTTGGCTCTGACCACCTGTCACCATTTAGAATAACTAGTCCACCATCACCAGGTCTTTTGCTTTTTTCAAGAAAAACTGGAGACCTGGGCTTTTATTGAAATTCCCTGGCTATTAACTTTTAAAAACGAATTTTAAAACTCATACACTTTATGGCATTGAACATAGAGCAGATGAGACAAAAGTCATGGATCTGAAGAGGCTGCCCACTTGCTCCATTCGAAAACTCTCAGTGACTCAGAAAATAAGTTCACATTCTTTTGCAAAGTGTTCAAGCTTCCTTAAGATTAGGTCTCACCAACCTGGCTACCTAATTTCCAGACATTAGCTTCTCTCCACCCTTTCTTAGAACATACCACACATGCATATGTGGGGACCTCAACCTGGCATTTTCCCTCACTCCCATCTCAACTTTCGTTGTCTGTTGAACTGTGATATTCATTACTCATTGCCCAGATCAAATGACAAAGAAGCTTCCTGAATTCTCTCAAAAAAAAATCTGGTTTGGTGTTTTATGTTATTATGATCTTTACAACTTACCACGTATTCATCTAGTCATCTCTCCATTTCAAGAAATATATAAGACCTGGAGACTAGGAACCCAACTTTACTTATTGTTCTCTCCTGCATGTAAACTCAGCTTTCAGTAAATTTAAATCACCTTCCCCTTAACCATCCACCAGTACGCATTGTGACTAATACAGCAGTTTCTTTCAAACTGGCAAACTTTCTCTCATCCCTTCCTATGACCAGCTTTCCCCCCAAATTAAAATAACATTCAGATAATGTTATTAATGGCAATAAGGGAATTGTGAAAATTTTGCATCATCTAAGACCTTTTATTAAGAGAAAAAAATATAAAACTTCAGAGATGAGTAATACTTATTAAACATTTGAAATAGCATTAAAATAGTGTTTTTACATAGTTAAGTATTTGCGTCTATACTTAGACATATAAATTACTATTCTTTGAACTTGAAGTGGATTTTGAACTGTACTCTTCATAATTATAATAATCATACAGTTTATTTATATATAGTTGGGCTATATAGACATTAACCAATTAATTCTTGATCATATTGCCTAATAAGACTTTCATTGGTACCCTATTTTTAGAGTGCGTATAGGAGCATATGTTAATTATAGACCTCTGTTATTAACTTTGCATTATATTACCCAAATGCTTACTTAACAGTTTACCAACATCAAGGGGATAGGTGGGCAAGAAACTTATATCAGTCTTAACTTCTGTTTTCAAGCCAGAAGGCAAGTGGTGTTTATAAATAGATCAAATACCTGGCCTGAATTCAAGGACAATTTATTTTCTTTAAGTGTTTGAGTGATTGTTCAAAGGGATGTGTTGACTTTCTCAATTCAGGTCACATCACAATTAGCAAATTTTTGTTTAAAAACAGGAATGATAGGTATATGTGTTTGAGCCAAATTGAGTTTTATTACAATCCTGGTTCTGTGTAGATGATAGAGCTAATAATTAAGTCATCCGCATTTGGTTATGCTTTCAGAAGTTGCTGTCGCCTGCTGCCTATTGCTTTAAAAAACTACCTTTATTATTAATTTTAACATGAAACAGATTCATTTGGAGAATATCCATTATGAAGGAGACAGTTGTTTGTTGAATAACATAGGCTCAGGCTCAAGGCTAAATATAAATATGGTACAAATGGGAAGATATTGGACAAATGCAGTATATTTCATTATTCAGCAGTGAGGTATTCCAAATGCCTAATGAATACATTAAAATAGATTTGCATATAGCATGTACACTGTGAGTCACATTTGCAAAATTACTTTTGCCACTTCTACCACTGTCTGAAACCAACCCTGTTTGAATAGCAACAGTTCCTGAGCTTCTGGTTATAAGAAACAGCTCCTTTAAAAAGAAAAAACAGATCAGTGTCTTTTCTGTGGAATTTACCTTTATGGAAGAATTCTTGGGAATCCACCAGTTTATCTAACTTTGATGGTAGTGTCCTCTGTGCAACCTCTGTTACCCCTTGAAATCAGTCCACATGGGAAGAAGACGGTGTTTTTCAGAGCTCTGGTGGATGAATGCAGAGACTAAGGTTTCTGGGAACACTTGGTCTCTTTGCTAAGATACTGGTAGAACACAATAGATAATATTCACTGAGCTCACGGTGAGGGCGCTGCTTGCCCATAGCAGTCTGTAAGCAATTGGTTGTGGCACTGAAATTAAAAGCCTCAAAGACTGAAACAAAAATGTATAATGATGCTATTATTGCCCTGGTTGTAGGGTTTTAACTCAGGTGTCATTCGGATATCCAGTGATTTAAATATCAGTATTTGTAGGCTCTGCTATAATTTCCTGAGAGTAGTCATTATTTTACTTTGAGAAAACTATTTAGTCTAGAATCCTCTCTGGTTCCCATTCTCCCACATATATTTGAACAGTACATCTGTTGAAAGTTCAGCAAGTGGAAGATAACTTTCTCCCGTGGGCCCCTATCTTTCATGGTTAGAGGATTGTCCTAATGAGACCAAAAGATCAGATTTATGACAGCCCAGGAGACTTCAAACACAAGAAAGCAGTTTGTTTGCAGGCCTCCATTGTACTCCTAACCCTAGCAAGCTCTCTCCTAAGTGGAAGTAAAAGAAACTGGATGAGAGAGTGTGGCAGCTTCTCTGCAAGTTATCACCCCTGCAAGTTAAAAACCAGCTCAGGAAGAAGATCCTAGTCGGAGGGCCAGCTGTGATACTACGTTAGGATAAAGTCAGCAACAGTAACAACACAAGCTGTCATTTATTGCATCTTTTCTATCTTCCAGGCCCTGGCCTTAGTAGTCCACATGCCTGGTTACATTCCACTTTTAATAGCTCCCTACGTAGGAACTGTAGTTACTTCCCTCTTACAGATAAGGGGAGCTGAGGATTGGAGAGGACAGAGTGATTCGCATGAGGCCACACAGTGCAAGGGATTTGTGAACTGGGATTTGCATTAGGGTGTCTGACCCCTAATAAGCCCCTCAACCATGTCTCCATAGCCATGCTGTGAACTGATTGTAAGCATAAACATTTCTCAACAGTCAGAGTCATTGTCTGGACATGTAATTCACAGGCTAAAGGAATGAAGTGTGTGGTGACAAGCAGGCTTAAGTTAGAAGGCTGGTGGGGGGTTGCACGTGAGAAGACAAGTGAAGGCTGGATCCAAGGCCATGAAATACCATGAGAGCATTTCACCCAGTCCTGAGGGCCATGATCCCTGTTGAATAAATATATAGGCCACTGTTATAAATGTGTGTGTGGCTTCTCTGGTGGCTCAGATGGTAAAGAATCTGCCTGCAATGCAGGACACCTGAGTTCAATCCCTGGTTTGGAAAGATCCCCTGGAGAAGGGAATGGCTGCCCATTCCAGTATTCTTGCCTGTGAAATCCCATGGACAGAGGAGCTTGGTGGGCTACAGTCCATGTCGGGGGTCTCAAAGAGTGGGACACAACTGCGTGACTAACACTTTCACTTTACCGATGTGTGTATCCACCATATTGGAACCAATTTCCCAGTGACAACTCAGAGTGAACCACAGTGAATTAGAACCCACATTCTCTGATAAGCAATGTCTGTGATGTTGCTACACAGGAAAAGCCATGATTTGAACTCCTGGAAAGCCAGTTTCCTACATTTACTCAGAGTCCTTTGTCCCACAGGCACTGTACTATCTCATTTTGTTTTTAGAACACCATGAAATGAAGGGAGTGGTAAGACCCCTATAAGTCAAATTTTTAAAACTTAAAAAAAAAAAAAAGCTCTGCAGGCTATATCCCTCTTGATTTCTTCATTTTTCTTTTTTACTTTTCCACTTTGTCTATATTTTCCCCTAGGCTATGGGATATGGTAAAGAGGAAAAAAAATGTATGAAAATATCAATTAAAAAACTCTCTTTATGATGTGCTATTTGTATTTACAAAGAATTTTTAAGAAAAACCTTGAATATTGGTAATACTTTTCATCTGCATCATTCTTTGCAAAACATGAATTAAAGGTGTTGTCAAAAAAAAAAAAGATCCCCATGCTACATATGAAGAAACCGAAGCTTAAGGAAATTTTCCTAAGATCTATTTATATAAGTGGCAAAACAGAAATCCTGTGATCTTCAGCACTACCATAGATGGAAAATATACACAGTGGCTAAAATAAAATCTCATGAAACTTTCCTATCAAACTCATAAGGTAGATTTCATTTTTTTTTAATGAAATATAGTTGCTTTACAATGTTGTGTTCATTTCTGCTGTACAGCAAAGTAAATCAGCTATATGCTTATATCTGTCCCATCTTTTTTGGATTTCCTTCCCATTTAGGTCACCACAGAAAGCAGACTTTATTTTGAAGTGAAATGAGATACCTTCTAAATCAAAGCCTGTTTAATATCTTCTGTCCATTAGAATAAATGTACACTTAAGCCAAAATACAGGAAGTGTAATCCCACATGGAAAATGGTGGGTGTATCCATTTAGGCAGAGAAGCAAAAAGGGCTGGGAAGTTGTCTGGCACACCTGGTATTTGCATAGTCAGCATCTTGCACATAGTAGGTGTTTAGCAAGTGTTGTGGGTTTTTTCAGTAATGGAATTTTGTCTGAACATTTGAATACTCGCCTCATTTTGGATTTGCTTTGGTAGACTGGCTCTGTGTTCATTTTGGGAGAATTTCAACTTCTATGGATATAGTTTTGGATTTATATTTACTTTCCTTCTGTTTTACTTGACCCTTTAAAAAAAAATGCTTTGGTACTTTACACTTTGGAATCTATGGAAGGAAGTCCAAAACCTTGGGAACCATCTTGTGGTTAAAGCACCTTCCTTAAGTTTTCCTGGATCGACAACACTGTGTGAAATTATTGTATTCATTTCAAAGTTAAAGAGTTTAAAATATTCTTTATCACTTATTATCAGAATTGCAATTGTGTCAATTGTTTATAAATATTTGTGTTTTCTAATATTCAAAAAGTTCAAATTAAAATTTTGTGTATGGAAGCACTCATATGTTAAAATATCACCATCGCAATGTATATGTGAAGATATATGCATAAAGGCATACACATGTTTAAAACCTTGATTATCTCTAGGAGTGAAGACTGTGAAAACATTCTTTTATACTTTATTTTCTAAATTTTGTTCAGTAAGCCTGTGTAAATTTTAAATAGGAAAAAAGATTTAGTCTAAAATTACAGTTAAATATTAGCAGCTGCTGCTAAGGGCAAATCCACAAATTGCCCAAGCAGCCACATTAGAGGGAAGATAACTACTTGAATACAGTTATTAAGCATAAACGTTTAAAAAATGAAATGGCAGCTCAGTTTCTGTGTTCATAAAATATTAAGGGTGTGACTCGGGCAACTTGACCCTGGTTAGAGCACATGATTTTTGATTGTTTCAGAAAGCACTGTTGAAAACAAAAAGAAACCCAAAGAAAAGAAAAACAGTTTTTTCAGTACTCCTGTTACTCTGCGTTTTTAAGTGATGTAGATTTTAACAGAGGAGAAGGAGCGACAGGGAATGAGATGCTTGGATGGCATCATCAACTCAATGGACATGATTTTGAGCAGACTCCAGGAGATAGTGAAGGACAGGGAAGCCTATCATGCTGTGGTTCTTGGGGTCTCAAAGAGTTGGACTTGACTGAGCAACTGAACAGCATAATCATTTTCAACCTAAATCTCCTTCAGAAGTGAGTCAGATTCTCTAGAGAGATTTAAATTTAATATAGTCTCATAGGAAACATAATGACTTGTTTCTGATAAACTTCTTGCTTTGCTGTATATGAATGACAGATGATTGGTTGACATGGTTCAAAATGAAATCAAACCACACACTCAAATCATTCATAGACTTCTTGTTATAATTTAAATGAGCCCTTTAAAAATATCAACAATAGTAGCTTTTGACTACACTGTTGTTATTGTTCAGTCAGTAAGTTGTGTCTGACTCTTTGCCACCCATGGACAGCAACATGCCAGGCTTCCCTGTCCTTCATTATCTCCTGGAGTTTGCTCAGATTCATGTCCATTGAGTCAGTGATGCTATCTATAACAAAGGAAAAAAGACAGTAGCCAGAATTTATAAAGTCTATATATTTGGAATATTTGGGGAGAGCATAAAATTCATCTTGCTAAAGTAATATCAAATCAATTTGCTGTTCCTTAAAACATATCTACTTGAAGGCATTGAGAAGTGTCTGAAAAACTTTCATAAACTGAATGAGCTTTCTATAATTATCAGGCCCTAACGCCAGTAACAGAAGGTGATTGTTATATTCTCTGCACACACTTTCTCTGGGTAGCTTGTAGAACATGGTCTTACAATAACTTTGTTTGCCTTTCTGCTATAACAGTACTTCACCTATGATAAATCCATCCTTTTGCAACCTCATCTATCAGGAACTATGTGAGGACTTAGGCAGTAAGCAAACAGGCCTTTTGGTTGCCAAAACAGAGTCCCAAAGTTCAAGTATGACAGCTCATGAGCTTGACTCAGAGGAAATCTCTGTAGACCCAATACATCCTATTTATAACTGGTTTTTATATGAGTCCTCTGACAAGTTTGATTATCTGGTAGGGTTCCAAGCACATAGCTAATTTAAGAGAAAATATTAATTATAAGTAAAAGGAAGGCCTCATAACACGTAGCATATGTCTATGGATGGAAGAAAAAAAAACTGATAAAGAGGGAAAAATTATAAAAGGGACAAGAGACTAAGGCATTTAGCTTTGGGGCAAAATGTCATATAAATGGTCTTAAGAGTATTACAGCATATAATTTTGTACTGTTTTGAAAAGTTGCTAGTAAATTTGAAAATAAGTTTTGTAATGATACTTCATCATCAGGAAAGAGCAAATTATATTCTAAATAATCTAAGAAGAGACATATCTCATGATTTTAGAAATATTTCATAACAAATATTTAGAATAACTACCCCCTTTGTTTTTATGTGCTTGCTTGGATAAAACTCCAACTATTAGAAAATTTAACTATCCCAAATTACTCAGTAAGGCTCTAATCAGCTGAGATTCATTGCTGTTTGCTCTGGTGATGCTCTAAAATACATAATGTTCACAAAGTTTTCCGCAGTTAGGAGAATTTACTTCATCGCATTCTTAGAACTATCTAGAAAACGACTTCTGTTTGTTTCCGATTTGTAAGATGTTTCTCTCGTAGCCCAAAGGAATATGTTCCCGATGAATGGTGGGCTTGACACACGGGAGGACGGAGGACAGAATTTCCTGTGTTTATCCTCCCATCCCAGAGCTTGTAACAGTTGACTCTGGTTATTTAAACTCAAGCAAGGCTGAGCTTGTACTTCATTACATAATAGTACAAAGTAACTTAGCCAAAACACAGTGTTCACCATCCTGGCCCTTCCTGTCATGTAACCACGACCTCTGTGATGTTTGCTGCTTCCAAATGAAGGCCAAACCACATCTTACACATCCTCTTCTAGGGCCAAAAAGCCCCACTCTCTAGTTCCCAGGTAACCATAACTGTTGTGTGCAATTTAGATCTTACTTAAGGAAGTGGGTTAATTTTAGGTATGACTGTAGAGGAATAAGGCAGATTCTTCCACAACAACTTGAAGTTTAGCCTTCACAGAATCAGAGTACTGGCCAGAAAGAATACAAGTAGCAGAAAAATGTTCCCGCCAGCAAGGAGGAGGAGGAATTTCATTAGTACAAAAGGAGAAAAGGACATCCGGTGACAGTGGAATTAAATCAGAAAGTTCAGTTCAGTTCAGTCAGTCGTGTCCGACTCTGCGATCCCATGAACTGCATCATGCCAGGCTTCCCTGTCCACCACCAACTCCCGGAGTTTACTCAAACTCATATCCATCGAGTTGGTGATGCCATCCAACCATCTCATTCTCTGTTGTCCCCTTCTCCTCCCACCTTCAATCTTTCCCAGCATCAGGGTCTTTTCCAGTGAGTCAGTTCTTCACATCAGGTGGCCAAAGTATTGGAGTTTCAGCTTTAGCATCATTCCTTCCAAAGAAATCCCAGGGCTGATCTCCTTCAGAATGGACTGGTTGAATCTCCTTGCAGTCCAAGGGACTCTCAAGAGTCTTCTCCAACACCACACTTCAAAAGCATCAATTCTTTATAGTCCAACTCTCACATCCATACATGACTACAGGAAAATATATATGGACCTTTGTTGGTAAAGTAATATCTCTGCTTTTTAATATGCTGTTCAGGTTTGTCATGGCTTTTCTTCCAAGGAGCAAACGTCTTTTAATTTATGGCTGCAGTCACCATCTGCAGGGATTTTGGAGCCCAAGAAAATAAAATCAGAAAGTTGGAGTTGACTGTTTAAAGGACTACTGTGGGGTGTTTATTGCTGTTCAAGCATTTGGGGATGTTCAGACATTTGGAGATGTTGCAGAAATTATGTTTCAACATGACAAAAACCGGTTAGAACAAACTAGGTCTAAGATGAGAGAAGATTCAATTTCCAGTAAACCTTGAGCTTCATTACACACTCATTGTAATACCTTAGCATAGGCTGAATGAAACACCCACCAGCAGCATGACAGTTCTGAAGCCAACCATAAAAGGTGAAAAGTGGGCAGTGGCCCAATTCCTGAAAATGTCCACTCCTTCTCCAAAATAGTTGAAATAATCCTCCCATTTGTTAGCCTGTGAAATTACCTAGACCATAAAAACTAACCACACCATATTTCAGGGCCTCTTGTCTTCTGTGATGGCCCACACTGTCTGTGGGGTGTGATTCTCTCTAAATAAATCCACTTCTTACTTTTAAAAAAAGGAAGGAAATAAAAAAAAAAGGAAATACATGCTCCAATAAATCTGTTCCTTGTCATTTATCGTTGAATTAGTGTGGACATACAAATGTTCCTGGAGGGAAGATGGGAAGGTAACATATTCATAAAAGGAAGATAAGGAAGTTCACACTGGATCCATGAATGGTGGAGGGAAACATCTGTTTTATGTGCAAGGTTTCTTCATTTTAGAAGGCTTTTTGGAGGAAGTACAGTTTGAATCAAACATGGAATCTCCAGTAGAACCTGGAATGATGGCTAGCAAAGGGAAAGCATGAAGTCCCAGGTGTAGAGGACCTCTGTGAGTGGCCAGTGGATTCGTGGCTGCTGACTTTGATGGGCTCGCAGCACTTTCACCTGCCCTACCTTCTCAGAGTGTGAGGAGTAGTCAATGGTACTCTCTTCACCTACAGAATAAACAGAACTAGGGAGATAGCCTGGATCCTCAGAGTAGGAAAAAGTTTCCCTGAAATATTTAGGTGAGTTTTACAAAACTTGTTTTCAGATAACTACCTTAGTTCTCTATGTTTCTATGATGGGCTTGTGAAAGAGAAGGGGCATGGGATAAGGTAAGAATCGCTGGTTTAAAATCCAAAGTTATCACTTAGGCCAGATTTTTTTCTCCCTGTTCCTATTCATAAACCTATCCCCAGCACCCTCAGTTCTGTTTGTTTGTTTAGTATAGTTGCTTTACAATGTGGTCTTAGTTTCTGCTGTAAAACAAAGTAGATCAGTCACATGTATACATATATCCCTTCTCTCTTGAGCCTCCCTCCCACCCTCCATCCCACCCCTTTAGTCATTACATAGCACCAAGTTGAGGATGGAACAAACTGAGAGAGCCTTCAGCTTTGAAGATAGGTTTCATTTGGAGATGACTAGGGAATGTAGGTGGCATTAGTGGTAAAGAACCTGCCTGCCAATGAAGGAGATGTAAGAGATGTGGGTTCAACCCCTGGATCGGGAAGATCCCCTGGAGGAGGACATGGCAATCCTCTACAGTATCCTTGCCTGGAGAATCCCATCGACCAAGGAACCTGGTGGACAATAGTCCATGGGGCTGCGAAGAGTGGGGCACAACTAAATCGACTTAGCGTGCATATATACACACACACAGAGGGAATACCACCCACCCCACCCTGCCACCCACAAACAATTGGATGGGTCTGAAGGAGAGAGAGCATAAAATAAAGACAAGAAGCACCCAAGAGGTATCCCATTTTTTTCCCCTAAATACTCATCTGAGATGCCAGATGCTCTAAAAGCATCCATTACGGTTAATGGGAAACCCTCCTGCTTCTTGGGAATGTAGACAACCTCCTGTTTCAAGTGGGGGAGATTTGTGTAACAGAAAGAGCATAAAATAGGTCAACAAAGTCAAGTGACCTACAGATGGGTGTTTCGAGATGTGTAAGCTGTGGTTCCACAGTCACTACCCAGATTCACTGAAAGTAAAGGCCGGAAGTGGAAAGATGTTCTCTGGACAGGTAGAAGAGGGGAAGATGGAAAAGAGGGTTTATCATTTTTCTTTCAAGTAACTATTGCTTGAAACATTTTGTTTTAAGTTTCTTCAAAGTCATTTTGCTCAACAGATGACAGTCTTTCTTAGAAAAGCAGTAGAAGAAAATGTCAAGTGATCTGAGTGTTCTCTGGTCTTCCCTCTCTTCCCACCTGTGAACACAATTCTTTTTTCCTTTACTGGCCCCATTCTGCTTGAAGATCACAACGTCCATCGTGCAATCACTTCTCGTTTCAAACAAGAACCTAATACCAAACAGAATTTAAACATAGCCACTCATTCTTTTCAACAAGGCTGTGCTGGCAATTATGAAACAGGGCAGACGTTGGCAAGCGCTTTTGGAATAATTATAGGGTTCCTCGAGTAGTACAGTATAAATAATTGTGGGTTTAAAAGCGTTATTGTGAGCAGCAATTTATACTAAAATTTATATTTGCTCCTTGAAACCAATGTACGTCAAGAGTGCCTCACCACCACCCCCACCTCTCCACCTTGAGATCTCAAGGGCTTTGGAACCTTTTGATTCCATTGCACTTTTAACTCAGCGAGGCAACTGCAAGGCACGTCTGGGCTGCAGTAAACAGGGGTAGGAGTGATGTACTTAATAAATGGGCATGAATGAAGCAATGAAACTCTTCCAGCTCTGGCCACCCGGGGTGCTCCCCGGGTACCCACATGCAGAAAGGCCATTTTGGTACAGAGAGAAGCTACAAAAGTGCAGCCGTGTCGCTTTTGCTGGCAAGTAGGGCACACCGAAGAAGATTATCACCTCTCCTTTGGCCCATGGTGGTGTGGATGCAAGGCACAGAGGACCGAGACGCAGGAAACTCACGGAGACAATACAGCTCTAAAATAGCCACAGAGACTTAAAGTATCTGTTTTCCTCTCTGTGGAAATTTTCATTTTATCCTATGGCACTGTAAAGATGGGTAAGGATATCAGGAAAGTAGGGGTGGGGCCAGGACGGGGATGGGGAAAAGTCTGGGGGATGGAGGGAGCTGTTTGTTAAGGGTGAATGCTCAATAGAGGCCTTTCTTTTCCAAGCAGGTACTGTCTGTGACATCTGCTTGTCTTTCTCTGGATCCCAGTGGCTTCTCTTACCCAGTCTGAAAACTCCCCTGAGATGTTCACATCCTGAATGTTTCTCACCAAAGTAGCTAGTGTCCTTGGATAATGCGGTTTTTGTTTCAATTGCTGTTCCTGGTTTCTGTTCTCTAAAACCCTTTTAAAACGTATTTTCCATGATCGTTCAGTGCTGTCTTTGGTATTTAAATCGGCCTTTCAATGGGTCATTAGCTCTGTAATTAATTTCAGCTA
This sequence comes from Bos indicus, assembly GCF_029378745.1. Lineage (NCBI taxonomy): Eukaryota > Metazoa > Chordata > Mammalia > Artiodactyla > Bovidae > Bos > Bos indicus. The sequence goes on from NC_091769.1 coordinate 49,444,723, forward strand.
TTTTTAAATGGTGCCTTGGTTATTAAAGAGCTGCCATATTCTCAACAGCCTTGTGTTTCTTAGAGCATCCCTAAGCACTAGCTGATCTTTCCTTTTTTTAGTGCCAAAAATATGGTAACTTTTTTCTCCTTTCAAATTTATTCTTCATTGGTAGGAAGAGTCAAACTTTTTGAATGAGGACAGAAAATACTTAACTGTTACACTTCTGTGTGACAAACTTGGGCTTTTATTTTTTGTTCAAATGATCTCAACAGATAACCATCAAGGACTTCCTGGAGGCCAGGCCCTCCCTTATGTATTTTTTTTTTGCCTGCATTTTAAAAATCAAGATTGGTAAATCACAGAATTTGAATAGAAAGTGATTTCATGGAGAAGCAATGACTGGAACAAAATCATTTTAGCTAGTTACAGAGCTAGAGTTAGAACCCAGACCACCTGACTCTTAACCCCTTCTTTCTGTTTCTTTATGCTTTGTTATATAATATTAATGTAGCTGCTACTCTGTGACACTAGAAGAGGCTTACCACTTCTAATATTAGCACCAACGAGCCTGGTTCCACACCTTTGGCAGACATCACAATCAACCAGAGCATGGTTCATCACAACCAACATCCTAAGCATCCACTAGAAATCCATCTGACTTGGGAAAATGAGCTGAAACCCACTTGCCACCGTGACCTTATAGTAATCTCAGGATAAAGCAGTAACACCTGATTCAGAAAAGCAGATGGAGATTGACTTTGATTATTGAGTATTATCTGAGATCAGATAAAAAGACCAATAGCTCATGTAATCACAGGGCTACCAGTTTGTACCAGGCATTGAGATAGTCATTTATATATCTTCTTACATTGAGACATTGAGCCTTCTAACAACCTTGTGAAGTCATTACTACTACCTCTGAGGTACAAATTACACAATGGAGGATGGGAGGTTAAATAACTTGCCTGTGGTCACTGAGTTAATAAGTGGCCTGCTCAGCTTTTGGGTCCAGATTTCTATCTCTAAAGCTACTTCTTGCCATCTGACAGCCCACACAGGCCATCCATGTGCTGACCACCTGTGAACCAGCCCACGATGTTAGAAGAGTATTACTACAATTCTCATCCTTAGAGTCCTCCTTGCCTCCCCACCCCTAACCCTGGCCTTTTTTTCTTTTTTTTTCAATCCTGTAAGTTCCTTTGACAACTTTGGGTGGCAAATGTAGTAAATGTAGTTCAGAAAAGAATCACTTGCTTTACCCAAGTGATTTATGTTTGTTTTGTTTTTATGATAAATTAGGAATTCTTTCATTTATTTTGGTTCTCTTCATGGTTTCCACGAAGGAAATGCCTAGAACTGTCTAGGATAGCTTCAACAACCCTTTCATTCCCTCTAGAAGCAGGCGATGAAATTCTCTAATCTGTTCATTCTTGTGTGTCATGCATGAACCTAGGCACTAGGGATACTGGATGAGGAGGAAAGACTGGTCCCTGTTCTATATACCTTTCATTCTCAACATGTGGAGAGTAGAGACAGCTAATAATTATCTAGCCTTCCAGGGAGTGGTAAAGGCGAGTCAAGTTTCTGTATCTCTAGGTACGTCTACCAGAGAAGGCAATGGCACCCCACTCCAGTACTCTTGCCTGGAAAATCCCATGGACGGAGGAGCCTGGTAGGCTGCAGTCCATGGGGTCGCTAAGAGTTGGACACGACTGAGCGGCTTCACTTTCACTTTTCACTTTCATGCTTTGGAGAAGGAAATGACAACCCACTCCAGTGTTCTTGCCTGGAGAATCCCAGGGACGGAGGACCCTAGTGGGCTGCCATCTGTGGGATCGCACAGAGTCGGACACGACTGAAGCGACTTAGCAGCAGCAGCAGGAGGTACATCTGCAGTGCATGGTGGCCAGGACTGAGACTGGGAGAAAATGTCCAGTGAACAGTTTTCTTTCAATATCATTTTCCTCTTTGGTAACAGTATAATTTTTTTCAGTCTGCCAGGACCTTCTCCCCCTTGATAACTCTCTCCACCCCCAGCTGCCTGCTGTTGTGCCTGTGATTCCAAAGCTCTCTGCATCTCCCTTCCACCACCGCCGTGACCCATGAACTGTCCTGTGTTTCATGTCATCAAGGTCAGGCCCACTGTGGCTGCCAAGACCTCCACTAGCCACTCTGATAAATTAACCTCTGCTCACTCCTCCCAAGTGAGTGATTTCTGTTGATACCGCTTCTGTTTTTTTCATCTGTGAAATGAGGAGGTAAGGGTCAACCTAGTGGGAAGGATGGCTGGAGACTGAGAAGATGTGGGTAGGAACTCTCTCTTGTGTCTCCCACCAACTTGGAAATCTTGGGACAGTCGCTGTACCTCTCTGAGCCCAGGTTGTCTTAGCTAAAATGTCAGAGGTGTGATTGGGTGATCTCAGAGGTCTTTACAGACCTGGAATTCTGTCTGAAGGTTAAATTTAATTCCTTAGAGCACACTAAACAAAACAAAAACTATGATTCACAAGAGGAGAATCATACTTTTATTGTCTAATCCAGAGAAAGAGTTTCAGACAAGGAAGGTTGCTGGTGAGGTGTCATTACAAGGGCAGCAAGAGAAATTATTCAGGGTTTTCTAACTTTCCTTCCAGAGGAAGGAAATGTTAGTATGGACAGTTAGTATGATGGCCTCTTATGGAGACTGTTAATGAAATGAGAACAGAGATGGCTTTTCATACACCCAAACCATCTTTAATAGCTTAAACCTTAGAAATAGCAGGTTTTAATTAAGTCTGTCACATCTGCTGACCAAGATGTAGGAACTGAGCAGAGACCAGAAGGAGCCAAACCATCAGAATCACTTGTGTGAACGCCTGGCTTCTACTTCCTTGGTATCTGTCATTTTAGTCCACATTGAGGTCAGTGTGGTAAGGCTCTTATGCAGTATTTGTTTCCTTTTGCTTAAAAGATACGAGATTATCAAGACAAGAGGCAAGGGCACTGAATCACTCTTACCAGCAATTTCCAAGTGCTGAAGATAAATGTGCGTCCGTCTCTTCCACACGGGTGTATTAATGTTTGCACAGGCCTTGCGTAGCTGTCGTGTCCCTCAGTCGACATCACTATGGAACCCTGAGACATCTTGTAGAAATCTGAAAGATGAAAAGATGTGACTTGATTCATAGCTGTCTTATGTTCCTCTAAAGGTGTTGGTTTGGTGTGATATAGAATAAGTGGTCCACACAGCACATCTTTCACACAAATTAAATTAGCAGAAAGAGCACCAAAACCATTGTGGTTCTGCACAGTGCTCCTCTTGTTTTCTGTAAGTGTGGTAATGATTTCACATAACTGAAAACTTATTTTTATAAGCCTGCGTTTGGTATAATATTAAGGTGTGAATTCAGCCATTGAACTGTTATTGTTTCAGAATGAAGACAGTGCTATTTAGATTCCTTCATCTCTTTTGAGAGTCACCATTTACATGACAATATATACTTCCATATACATCTTTTTTCTGACCATCCTTAAGGAAAACAAATGATGTCAAGAAAGATTCTTTTGCAGTGAAAGTTTATTATATGCCTCCAGTAACTTTAATCTCCTTAATGTCCAGATGAAGAGAATTGATAACTGAGAACACATCTATTGATATTTTCCAGATATGATTCTATAGCCAAAAACAAATTTTTATGTCTTTTTGGTGAGCACTAAAGGAAGAAACTATTGATACACAGATTATAAATTTTGCCTATTCCATGATGCCTTCCTTGTTTCTTAAATTAATTCATGGGCAATGCATGGAGGGGTGGGAATAACAAAAGCAAAATACACTGATGATATGATAGCAGATACCACTTCCTAACACTCTCAAACCTCAGAAAATAAGTTTATTTTCTTCTCTCTTGTGCCCAACTTGATTGCATAGAGCAAAAAAAAAAAAAAAATGGCAACTGTTTTTTAATGTTCTGTTAAATCCCCACTATACAACATTCTTAATTTCTCATTCCTCATAACTTTGAGATGAAGTATCATGTTTTGTTGCTTATTTACAGTATAGTCAGGCAACAGACACTGTACATAAAAGATACTATACATCATCAACGATAGCAAGAATGCCAGAGTTTTCTGCTATGATCAATAAGACTGTGCAACCATATTTACTAAGAAGTTCAATGGGAACAATGTAAAACTACTCTGATATCCTGGTATTTGATAAAATCTGATTTTTATCCACTAAATTATTTTGAACCAACCCTATGTACCTTCTTTTTTTTTTTTTTTGGTGCACTGCACAGCTTGTGGGATCTTATTTCCCCAACTAGAGATCAAACCTGTGCCCCTTACAGTGGAAGCATGGAGTCCTAACCACTGGACTGACAATGAATTCCCATCCTGTGCACCTTTAAATGTAGTATTTATACTTCTTGCCTTTCAAAGTTTGAGGATTTCATCACTCAGTTGCAGTATTTCTCAGAAAGGAACATGTTCTCTCATGGAAATTATTGAGTAACTTCAGCAAATTCAGGCCACTTGTTCACTGAAGAGTGTTATATTGTTCGAGTACCTAGACTGGATTGCCCAAAGATTCTCTTTTGGAAAAGTACCAGCACAATGTCCAAAATACCAGAGAGTGGAAAGCCATGGTCTGGATGGGGAGTGACTGTTGTGTTCATGGAGACAGTGTTTTCGCATGGCTGACATTAATGACAACCCAGTGCTATGCACTCACTGAATGTTTTCATTTCAGAAGAGCATCAAAACCACCGAGTACTTTCAAGTCGTCTTCTTTTACTGTGAAACCAGAAACCATGCCGATGGCGACTTCCAGTAATAACCTGGGTCCCTGCTGCAGGCTGTATTGAACTCCTTGTCATATAATTTTCTAATTTGTGTGTAGGTAGTTGTCACAAACAACTTAGTTTATTTCAGAACATGACATCAGAAAGCATATTTTAATGCAGCAGTGATGGGTCATGAAATCAGAATTTCCACAAAGTCCACACGAATTGAACAGTAACTTAAGGAGGAGGAAATAGGTGACTCAGAAGTTCCTCCCAAAGTCATTTAGATTATTAGGTAATGAGGCTGATTTTATTTTAACAAATGTACTAGAAGGTATGCTTCCACGTGAACTTTGCCCCTTTAAAGCAGTCAACCAGGGAGGCTAAACCTCTGTGCCAAAAGCACTGTCACGGCCAAAAACGAATACGTGATTTCTTTTCTGGAACCACTTTCCATTCCTCTGGCAAAGTTTGAATATTCTCCATAGTGACCATTGTTCCTCTGAAAAAGCACATTTCATTTTTGAAAACAGCCAGTCGTTACTGGGATGAATAAAGAGACCTAGCCAGGCTGTGCACCTTTAAAAAAAAAAAAAGCGACTCTTAAGTGACAAGTTGTCTTTCTCATCCCGTTGGCACTAAGAGCAGTTGCCAAAGAAGGAGTTCAAAGTGGCCTGTGGTAATGATAGCATCATACTTTGAAGATCAGTCCTCATTCTAGGGTAGAGGCTGGTGCCAGTGATTTTGCTGGAAGAAAATATTGGCAGCTAATTGTCTTCTTTCAGAAAATTAATATGTAGATAATGGTCAAAAGGGGCTTCCTATGTGGTTCAATGGTAAAGAATCCGCCTGCCAATGCAGGAGACACAGGAGATGGGGGTTCAGTCCCTGGGTCAGGAAGATCCCCTGGAGTAGGAAATGCCAACCCACTGCAGTATTCTTGCCTGAAAAATCCCATGGACAGAGGAGCTTTGTGGGCTACAGTCCATGAAGTCACAAGAGTCATGCACCACTGAGCACGCACGCATGATGGTTACAACAGAAATGAAGGATGGTCAGAAGCCATCCTCTGTCACAGCACAGGAGCACCTCCACACGCCCAGTATGTGTCCACTGTCCAGACAACCATCTCAATCGCACATGTTTTCATGTCAGAATTACTGTTCCACTGACTAACACAGCTGTACAGCAAGCAGCAAGGGTGGGAAGCCAAATGGAGGCAAAACAGAAGGGACACTCCTGCCTGGGAAGACCACAGAATGATGATTTTCACTGTCATAACCCGATGGTGATCACAGGAGAATTCTGACTGCAGCACCGGTTGAGAAGTCTCTAAGAGGACAGAGTTAGGTTCTAAAGCACCGTGGAGCCGCTTGGTGCTCTTAGTGCTAGGCAGTGCAGAGCTCCCTGGTTCCGGGCTGGGCGAACCTCACCTCCTTACTCAGCACGGGGTTCGAGACGAGAGCACCCTAAAAAAAGTTGACGGGAAATGTGAGGTGTGGCGTTGACGTTTTCTCCATGAGAAGTCCTACCCATGTTTTGTCTTGTTTCACAATTCAGTGTGTTTGAGAGTATAAAAATGGACTTTCTTAAAGTTTCTTTTTTGTAAGGTTTCTCAAATGCCACTTACTGGATAATATGTAAAACTGTTACTAATTTTCTTGTCCCTGTGCCTTTCTCCCAGGGATTGTTTTGACTTGTTGCAGATGGAGGAAAATAGCTACAGGGGCATGAAATAGCGGCAGCAATCTAGACCAAGTGTTCATTCTTAAATCTACCCTTCGTGATCTCAGACCCTTCGGCCCTCTAAGCCCATTGCTAAAGCCTTTGTGGCTCATCTCCCCACCTCCACCCCCATTTAGCAATTATTCTCTCCATAGACTGCCTAAACATTAATTCAAATAACAATGAATACAAATTTAAATCCCTAGAATGTTAAAATACATCATTTTGTTGCCTATTTTAACTTGTGCCTTTAAAAGCAGTTGAAATGGGGGCCTGTAGATTAAGAGGGCAAAGAACCAAGCTACAGTGCAGATGGGAGTGGGTCAGAGAAAGCACACTGGAAATGTACAGATCTTGGGTGTGTTCAGTGTATTAGGCACTAATGATCTGAATCTTGAAAAAAACTGATAGAATTTGTTTCTTTGAATTCATTGATATCACTGATATCAAGATATCCGAAGAGCCTTTGGTTACAGTTAAAATAAAAAACAAAAATGTTCTGCTGAAAAATGTTTAAAAAAAAGAGGTAAAATAAAATACATCATGAGTTTAGGGAGTTCATTAGTTGACCTTCAGGGTTTTCAGCATTTTCCTATATCATCCTTTCTTACCTCCCATCTCTCGGTTTTAGCTGAATAGAACATGGGCCTGGTAGTCAGTAGGGCTAGAGAAGCAACATAGCTATTAATCAGGTTAGGAGAGGAGTGAAGAAACATGGTATCCGATGGGGCTGAGAGTTCCCTAACCCTTTGACCCTTTGACATAGGTTAGACCAAAGGCAGCCTTGGGTCTTTCAGAGTTTGAAAGACCGCTTTCAGGGTTTGATTTTCCCCATTTTAATCTCTTCCTGAAAGCCCCTTTAAGGAAAGCCCCTGGAAGGACACGACATAAAAGTCACTCAGACCTTTTAAAATCATTGTTCTCACTCACTATGCCTGAGAACTCCCTGCCTTACAGATAGCATTATGTTTTTGCAGAGTGCCCAGAACTTTGATATAGGTTCTCAAAGAATATTTGTAAAATTATGCCCTGAGAAAACATTCTTTGAAATGAATTAGTAATGTACAGAAGTCAAGAAGGAAAGGAATGAGGAAAGAAAGGAAAATAATAAATTCACTTTAAAATGAACTGTCCTGTCTAATTGGGCAATGAAGTGTTCTCTCTTGAGCACCATTTAGCTTAATAGACCAAAAGATGGGAAAGGATTGCTCTTTCATAGATGAAGTAATTCACTCTAAAGAAACATTTGGATATTTCTCTGGTAGAGTTACCTGCTTTGGTAAATTATCAGTTCATCTTGTCTAACTGACAACTCAAAAAGCTAATTCCAAGAACAGAAAATTGGCTTTAATAGAAAAGCTATTTGTTTATTTTAGAGGGTGGGGATGGGTAAGGACCTGGTCAAGCTTATACTTGTGACATATTTTCAAAATTTATTTTAAACAAATAATAATTCCTCATAAGTGCTAGCCATCTTTCTGATTATTGGTGGTTGTGTTTGAGGTATGACTGATTTTTTAAACAAAGTTACCCAAGGATACACACCTGAAAAAATCCCGTCCCATTCAGATTTTCAATTTGAACATCTGTACACTTATGCAAATGATTTTTTTTCCTAAGCCTTAATTTTTTTGAGTTCTATTTTTTGGGGAATTGCTTTCAGTGACTGTTTTGTTGTTTAGTCGCTAAGTCATGTCCGACCCTTTTGCAGCCTCATAGACTACAGCCCACCAGGCTCCTCTGTCCATGGAATTTCCCAGGCAAGACTACTTGAGGGGGTTGCCATCTCCTCCTTCAGGGGATCTTCTCAACCCAGGGATCGAGCCCGCGTCTCCTGTGCTGGCAGGATTCTGTGCTGGTGAGCCACCAGGGAAGCCTGTGGCTGCTTTCGGTCCCTTTAAATAACAGGAAAGGCAAGATCAGGGCAGGAAATGGAAAGTAGTTAGGTTAATTTTCCTGGAGCACTAGACTGACTCCAGTGTTCTTGCCTGGAGAATCCCAGGGACGGGGGAGCCTGGTGGGCTGCCGTCTATGGGGTCGCACAGAGTCGGACACGACTGAAGCGACTTAGCAGCAGCAGCAGCAGACTGACTCCAGTCACCCCTCTGGGCATTGGTTTCCGCAACATCTCACAGGAAAGTCTCTTTTTGTTTGATGAGTACATTTTGATGATACCACCAGACCTTGCTTCCGAAGTTACTTCTCTATGTCCTGATGGTCCCCGACACGGCCTCGGACTTAGTCCTTGACTAAGAAAATTATTGCTGGGAACTATGTAGCTTGAGGTCCTAAAATGCTTCACTGATAGAGATAGTTTTATTTTGAAAAACAAGTAACAATGGGAAGTAGATTTGCATTGCTGCTGCTAAGTCGCTTCAGTCGTGTCCGACTCTGTGCAACCCCATAGATGGCAGCCCACCAGGTTCCCCCGTCCCTGGGACTCTCCAGACAAGAACACTGATGTGATATAGTCTTTGCCTCTAAGGATTTAAAGCAAAAGCACACCTATTGTGGCCTTCCATAAAAGGAGAACAAACCAGTCAGTCCTAAAGGAAATCAACCCCAAATATTCACTAGGACTGATGCTGAAGCTGAAGCTCCAATACTTTGGCCACCTGATACAGAGCCAACTCACTGAAAAAGACCCTGATACTGGAAAAGATTGAAGGCAGGAGAAGGGGATGACAGAGGATGAGATGGTTGGATGGCGTCACCAATTCAATGGACTTGAGGTTGAGCAAACTCTGGGAGATAATGAAGGACAGGGAAGCCTGGTGTGCTGCAGTCCATGGAGTCACAAAGAGTCGGATGTTAACTTAGCTACTGAACAACAACAATGAAAGAGAGAGAAAAATTAAAGCATCCTAATTCTCCCCTACGACATTCAATGAAATTTTTTACCTTGAAGGGAAAAAAATATTTTCCATCCACATCGTGTTTGCATTTTGTTGTCCTGTCTCTTCTTCATGACAGGTATGATATTGAAAGGAATTCTCTTTGACTGATAGTAATAAACCTTATTAAAAAATAAATAAGGCCTAAAAAAGAGGAGCAGGTGTATAGAAACAGCGTGTTCTAGCTCCTGTGGGTATTCTACCAGAGCTTTTACTCTGGACCTTGGTGAGAACATTTCATTGCATTCCCTTTCCTGGACCAAATGCCATTAACATGGACAAACTGGTTTCCAGATGGAGTTCTCTTCCACATTCTGTATCTACTTTTCCTGACACCTTAGATGACACCTGCTGGGTTTTGCCATTTAAGATGTCCAAACTGTTGGGGAAACAAGGGTTCAACTCACTCTAAATCATCATATTGCTGTGAAATATAGCAGGACGGAATCTGGAAGATTATCCAGTGCAACACTGCACCTTGGGGCAGGGAATATCTATACTGTTCCCTAAGAGAGAAGCTGAGCCCTGGAGAAAGAGGTTCACAAAATTTCACGAGTATCTGGTAAATTTCGCAGCCTCCTAACCCAGTAGCTGTGTTCTTTCCCTGCTTCACCACACAGTGCTTAGAAGCCTTGCTCCCACTTCCTCTGCTTACCATCTCTTCATGATGCCAGCCTTGCTGTGGGCTTTACCTAGAAGGTGGGGGAGCTGCTTGATCCCCAATGGTTTCTTTCCATCACATTTTGTACCTGCTTGGTGTTATATCTCATACAAGGCCTCTGCAGTAGAAATAGCGCTGCCGAACTCACTGTATCTGAAAAGGAATATAATGACCTCTCTCTCTTCTGCTCATTCCTGCAATTCCAGTAGCAGCCCCTGCCAAATGCTACTGTCCTTGAAAGATAGGTGATGATGATGATGTTGATAGCTAATATTTTTTAAGCACTTACTATGTTAGACTATGCACTTGGTCTTCCCTGGTAACTCGGCTGGTAAAGAATCGGCCTGCAAGGCAGGAGACCCGGTTCAATTCCTAGGTCAGGAAGATCCCCTGGAGAATGGATAGACTACCCACTCCAGTATTCATGGGCTTCCCTGGTGGCTCAGATGATGAAGAATCCACATTCAACACAGGAGACCTGGGTTTGATCCCTGGGTTGGGAAGATCCCCTGGAGGAGGGCATGGCAACCCACTCCAGTATTCTTGCCTGGAGAATTCCCATGGACAGAGGAACCTGGTGGGCTACAGTCCATGGGGTCACAAAGAGTCAGACGCAACTGAGCAACTAAGCACACATGTACTATGCACTTATTCTACAAGCACTTGGGTACCCTATAATAAGGATGTGTGTGTATGCATGCTGTGCTCAGTGTATCTGACTCTTTGTGACCCCATGGACTATAGCCCATCCAGCTCCTCTGTGCATGGGATTTCCCAGGCAAGAATACTGGAGCTGGTTGCCATTTCTTTCTCCAGGGAATCTTCCCAACCCGGGGATCGAACCTGTATCTCCTGCATTGCAGGCGTATACTTTGCTGCTGAGCCATCAGGGAAACCCAGTAAGAAGGTAGGGATCATTTTAAAGGTGAGGAAAATAAAGCACAGAGAAATTTTAAAAAGCCACCCAGGTTCACAAAGCTAGTAGGTAACGGGGCAGGAATTCAATCCCATCCTCTAGAGTTTGCAAAGTGAGCCTCTCCTCTTCACTTTCAAGGTTGGACTTTTCTTTTTTCTCCCTTAAAAAAAAAGGAGGGGGGGTTAACTGTCATCTTTAATTCACATACAGGAAAGCTGATGTAACAAGATGAAGTGTGCTTGTGGCTTCTATGTACCCTCTTGGCATGCCTGGTGGTGCAGGTTCCCAGCTAGTGATGGTGAGACTTATAGCTGGAGAGACCCCCCATGCGTGAGCGTGTGGGACGTGTGTGTATGTGTTATGATGATTTAAGATGGTAGCAGCCAATGGCATTAAAAAGGACCTGCTATTCTGAGCTCTCGCTCTGACAGTAAGATGTGCCTGTAGCAGCTGTTAGCAATCAGAGTGTGTTTCTATCTGATGTGAAATGTGCTGCCATTGCTTGTGAAGTAGATTTCAAAACCTCACCGTACCAAAGTACCAAAGTGTGTGAATGGTGCATTTTTACTGCAAATTAGAAAGATTCACATATGCCAACCATAGTGTCATGCTCACTCAGGCTCTCTTAAATGACAGAGACACACATTGCTAAGTGCTGGCTAGCTGATAGGAGTCTGTGCAGGACAGTCATAAAATGTCATCTGAAATGTTTGTCTGCAGGCAAAAGAAGCTCCTTGGATTAGAGGAGCAGAAACTGAAAATGGAATAGGAAGGACAGTGCTGTGAACCTTATCTTGCTATCTTCTCACGGCTGTGGCATTCTTACCCCACCCCTAGTGTATGACTTACATAAAAATAGTTTCAAGATAAACCCCCAAGATATACATTTTTTTTTTTCTTGCACAGAAACGTGACGTTTATTAGGTGTTATGGTCTGGGAATTGATGCTTAGATGTCAGACCTTCTTAAAATAAATCTGATGATCTCTAAGCTTGGTCTGGAGCCTCCATTCTCCTTCTGTCTCACGACCGCTTAATATCCTCAAGGCTCTGCTGCCTTTTTTTGTATTTCCCTTTCCAATGAGGAAAGAGCTACTCGTTCCTGCTTTCTGCCCTTGGGAACAGACAAAAGAAACAACTGTGCTTCAGCTATCAATGCATATTGTTATCTATTGTCTAATTGATGTTATATATTGTAACTAAGAATGGAAATGTTTCTTTAATAAGCACGTTAAAAGAACACGCATTTAGATAGTCAGAAAAAAATTCCTTGGGATCTTTGCTGATCATTCTTATGTCTGGCTGAGTGGATTATCTTAGAGAAACATTATAAAAGAGAATTTTTTTCAAGAAAAATTACCGTTGGCCTGTAATCCACAAATACAGCACTGTTGTATTCAGAGGCTTAGAACTTGCGGTATCTGTTGCTTAGATGTTACTGGGTAGGTTCTGGAAATTAGAGGTGGAAACCTGGTGGAATTTGTCTTCTAGGAATTGGTCACTAATCCTTCAAGATCCTAAAGTCTTAAAATGATTAGTATGACAACATCTACACTTCTGCTTCTGGCAAGTCTAAATAATTTGCTTGTGATTTTTAATAAAGACCAGAGCCTTCCTTGATCTCTTGCCCAGAACTCCATTCTTCCTGTTAATTCTACGGTGACTTTGTAAAATGGGAAATAGTGCGAAGGTAGAGTAGGGGTCTGGGCTGTGAGGCAATCGTCTTAACCATCGTCACCCCCTGAAATGATCTGTAGAGCATGACATTTTTGGTGTCACCGATCTGTGTTTCTGTGGCTATGCATGTGTTATCATCTTAGCCTTCAATGGCTTAATATAGAGGAAAGCAAATGTATTTTCAAGGTTTAAAGTTACAAGTTATTTTCTTTTTTTTTTTTTTTTTTTTTCCGGCATGAATCCAAACAATTTGGTTAGGGAATATTTCTTAAACAATATGATCTAATATCCAGTGAACAGTAATTGATCTTCACGAAAACCAAGCTAATGGAAAGAAACAATAGGTTCCTTTGCCTGATGAGGTATGATGGCTTAACCTGGATTCTTGTTATTCTGACCTACTTCTGCACATCTTCAGCAGGTTATAGCACTGTTAAGAAGTCAGAGAAATTGTGCAGTTGGAGTTTGCACTCAGTTGCTGACTTTTTAGGCAGGAGACTTTGGCCCTTTAAAGAGGATTCTGAGACAAACAGAATGTTTTGATTGATTTATTCAGGGAACTGTGATGCTCTATGCTAAGCATGCAATGGACCAGACTCATAAGAAATCATATAGAACAAATAGATTTCTATGGGGTTTCCCAGGTTAGTCTGGTGGTAAAGAATCTACCTGTAATGTAGGAGGCAGAAGAGACGCATGTTTGATCCCTAGGTTGGGAAGATTCCCCCTAGAGGAGGAAATGGCAACCCACTCTAGTATTCTTGCCTGGAGAATCTCATGGAGAGAGAAGCCTGGTGGGCTACAGTCCACGGAGTCATAAAGAGTCTGACACAACTGAAGCAACTTAGCACACACATACTGTGTCAATGGATTTTTCTGTCTTTGGACTGGTAATTGAATCACCAGGTTTGTTCATTTTTGTAACATTTCAAGTATCCATTGAAAAACAAAATCTTGTAAATTGAATTACCAAGGTCATAGAATGACTATAATTTGAGGTGTGCATAGGCAGGTACAAAGTTAAGAGGGCTGTAAAATAGAGTGCTTATCTCTTGGGCTTGGGTGTGAGAATTTTGAGGTAATGGTGTAAAGTAAGGTCATTTCATAAAACGCAGTTAGAGTAATTTTGATGTTTTTGGTAAAGCAGAAACTAGATAAGATCTACAGATTTGCTTTGGTTTTAAAGATGTTCTTTTCTGTTGTTGTCAAAAACAGACCTTGAATGATGAAAGCAAAGAGCTGACCCCATTGCTCTCAACTGTGAGCAAAGGAAGACGTAACCTAAATGTGGCACAATTGCTCTTGTTAAGGGGAAAAAAGGAATGGGTATCTAGAGTGAGGTTGATCGCTAGAAAAGATTAGCTGCAGTTCTGTGAGTCAGATGACACTTTTTTTTTTTGGTCTAGTATTATCCAGAATTATATAAGGGACATATGTCTATTGTCGGAATAAAAGGTTTTAAGAAATTCTCTTGATCATAGTCTAACCTGTTAGTAAGATAAGATGGATTCTTTTTCTTGCCGATATTAAATGACTTAACCCACACTGAGAAACTTAAGAGAAGGATTTTGGTTAGACATATCTGATCTTAAGGTCCTAGAAAATCTCTTAAGAACTTTATTTTGAAAAAACGTAGTTAATTCTAGAATCTTCAGTTCAGTTCAGTTCAGTTACTCAGTCGTGTCCGACTCTTTGCGACCCCATGAATCGCAGCACACCAGGCCTCCCTGTCCATCACCAACTCCTGGGGTTCACTCAGACTCATGTCCATCGAGTTGGTGATGCCTTCCAGCCATCTCATCCTCTGTCGTCCCCTTCTCCTCCTGACCCCAATCCCTCCCAGCATCAGGGTCTTTTCGAATGAGTCAACTCTTCGCATGAGGTGGCCAAAGTAATTTCAGCTTTAGCATCAGTCCTTCCAAAGAACACCCAGGACTGATCTCCTTTAGAATGGACTGGTTGGATCTCCTTGCAGTCCAAGGGAACTCTCAAGAGTCTTGTCCAACACCACAGTTCAAAATCATCAATTCTTCGGCGCTCAGCGTTCTTCACAGTCCAACTCTCACATCCATACATGACCACAGGATGAACCATAGCCTTGACTAGACGAACCTTTGTTGGCAAAGTAATGTCTCTGCTTTTGAATATGCTATCTAGGTTGGTCATAACTTTCCTTCCAAAGAGTAAGCGTCTTTTAGTATCATGGCTGCAATCACCATCTGCCGTGATTTTGGAGTCCAAAAAAATAAAGTCTGACACTGTTTTCACTGAGGGGGCTTATCCCAACTGAGAATAATTAGCTGAATGGCCAGTTACCCTTGTCTTCATTGTTGATTTCACATAACCCCACGAATCCTCAAAAACAAGTATATTCCCATTGTTCACAAAAGTGATGGAGGTTAGATTAGGAAAGACCCCAAAAAAGAGAAAAGTATTTGTGTTGCTGATTTTAACAGCATCATCTTTTGTTGGGTGAGAATTTATTCAGCATTTGACCTCCTGGATAAGTAAAATTAGGAAGCAATTTCTCTTACTGTTCAATTATTTTGTCCTAAGTTTTAGCTGGTCACCAATAATTACCAAAAAAAATAAAGAGTATGCTGCCTTAAATTGAGGTCTTCTGTGCATGGCTGTGTAGTAGGAAAATTCAAGAAAGAGAACTTGATCTAAAAATCAAAACCATCCACTGATCTTCTGTATGAAAAATCTGTTTCTTCTCCAATTTGACATAATTTCCCTGTCTAGGGATAAAAGTACCCTTTTGGATTTGGCTTTTAGCAAAGACACATGTGCATCAGGGAATGCGAGTCAGTTTCTCTGGAAAGCTTAATCCAGCAGAGATAGAAACATATCACAAAGGATTAATACTCAGTTCCCGTTGTCAGAACTACCTGCATATTCACAGAAAGCCACATGACAGCATGTGCCTATCTTCTTCATTCTTCAGAGATTTCCTGCATACACGGCTCAGCTTTCTCTGAATTCATATGGGGCCTTCTGGCCCAGAGTTTTAACTCTTAAGTGCCTAAGTTGTACTTGCTAAAGACTGAAGGAAAGAGTTACTGTCTCAAAACTCTGATTTTGTCATATTTTAGATTTCCTTTGCAAATGCTTGATCTGTTGGAGAGTTTGAAGTATGTTTATGTGTAAGTATTTGGCAAGTATATGTAACAGTTTTATTTTTAAAAATGATTTTTAAAAAGCTGTTACATTTTCAGCAGAAACCACAATCAAGTTAAAGCTTTTAAGAGGTGGCTTTCAATAGTACAAAAGGCATAGACCTTCGGTGGGGTGGGGGAAGGCGAAGTAAGGTACAGGACTTTTTTTTTTTTGCGTGGCTGTAATTTAACAGGGTCCTTTGAGTCAGACTTCCCTGGTGGCTTAGATGGTAAAGAATCTGCGTGCAATGCAGGACACCTGGGTGCAATCCCTGGGTTAGGAAGATCCCTTGGAGAAGGGAATGGCTACCCACTCCAGTATTCTTGCCTGGAGAATTCCATAGACAGAGGAGCCTGGCAGGCTACAGTCCATGGGGTTGCAAAGAGCTGGACAGGACTGAGCGACTAACACTTGAGTCAGACATAAACTTAATACCGAGGATTAGAATGCCAGAGGGTAACGTGTTTATTGTGTATAAAATATAGAAATCATGCCATTTCCGTGATCCCTCTGCAAGACAGCCCAAGTCCTGGTGAAAGGCTTAGTTCAGTGACTTTGCTTGTGACACTGTTAGAAGTGACTTCTCCATCTATGTGTCTGTCAAGCTGAGACAAAGATAATGACATTTGAATTCATTAGTCACCTCGGGGCTTCCCAGGTGGCGCTAGTGGTAAAGAACCTGTCTGCCAATGCAGAAGACTTAAGGGGATGTGGGTTCAATCCCTGGGTCCAGAAGATTCTGGAGGAGGGCATGGCAGCCCACTCCAGTATTCTTGCCTGGAGAATCCCCATGGACAGAGGAGCCTGGTGGACTACAGTCCATAGGGTCACAAAGAATCTGACACAACTGAAGCAACTTACATGCACACACACAGTCCCTCAGGAAGGCATTTTGGAAACTAACAAAGAAAAACTTTGAGTCTAGTTAGCAGATGAAAATTACAGTTCTTTGGGTTTTTCTTTACTCTCTTTGTGGCAGAGCCTGTTGTGGGTAGTGAGGGAACCGCGTCCTGGTCCTTGCCAAGGATGATATGCCAAGCTTCCTAAAGCTTCCCATTTATATAGGTCTTTTCATCTTCAAAGAGTTTTGTGAGCATTCATTTACCACCACCTGCCTGGGAGGTAGGAGTTATTCCCATTTTATGGATGGAGGAAGTAGAGATGTAAGCGACTTGCTTGAGGCCACCCAGGGAGTTGAGGGTCACAGGGAAATGCAGGAGGATTGCCAATTCCATTTCTGAGCTGGGTCAGCCTCCACCTCTTACTTTTTCATGGCATTTCCCCTTGAGAGCCCCAGATTGACGATGACATAAACCTAAAGGCATCAGATAATTCTGAGGAAGAAAGAGACACCAAGCTTTATTGTTTTTTTTTTCCCCTCTTTCGTGGCTGCCTCTACAATTAAACCCTGAGAATCTAGACATAGAGAAGAAGCCATTTAACCCTCCTGAGGTTCATTTTCCACATGTGCAGAATGGGGCTTAATAAGACCCATCTGCCTACTTCAGAGTTGTTGTGAACACCAAAACCAAAAGAAGCCAATGAGGACAAAAACTTTAAAAACTGTTACAGAACTCTGCAAATATCAAGCATTACCGTTGCTGCCAGAAATGACCACAAGACAGCTCGACCAAAGGGGTAGGACTTTTCTATTAGGGGAGTCATTGCTTTGGTGATGTTCAACTAGGATCAAGTACTATAATGAAGAAAATCCAAAAGTCAGTGGAAGAAAAGACTATACCAGGAACACATACCAGTATTATATTTAGTATATATTTAGTAGACAAAATGGCAGAACAAGTTGATTATTAGTTTGCAGGGTATGTAATTGGAACTTGGTCCTCCTCACCCAGGAGGACTATTGACCATGCCTGGCCTGGGAAACAAATGCATGCTATACTCCAAGCCTTAGGCCCAGGGTGACAGAATATGCCAGACTGTTCGAAGCCCACAGTCTGTTCTCTCCCACCATGAAGCTGCATTGTGAGCTCTCTGCAAACCCTGATGGTGGCCTGGGGCCCTGGGCAACAACAGTGAGAGCGTGGAGAGAGAAAAAGGCTCCCTTCCTCCAGGCTACCCCAGCCACTCTGCAGCAGGGCTCACAAGCAGGTGAATTTCAGCCCCAACTTCTGCCCCCTCAGCCGGGCACCATCAGAGTCCTTGGAGACCCTGAAACTAGTGATGCCAGACCAGAGGGGCTACAAAACTGTAGAAGTCAGGAGTCACCAAAGTCCCTCCAGGGAACCAGGTGAAGACTCCCTGTTCCCCCCACAGCTGGCCTTGACACGCAAGCCAGACCGCCATCCAGGCAGCTGCTGAAGCCTTTAATACCCCAGCAGTTTTAAACAGGGGATAAAATAAAGTGACTAATCCATAAAGGACTCAAGCCATTTTTGCTGAAAATAAAATCAAATGCCTTAGGGTTTTTCTTTTTAATCTTTATTGGTTTTTCTGCTTACAAAAGTAATGCATGTTGGTAGTAAAAAAAATTCAAACTTTAGAGGAATATGTAACATAGCAGGTGAAAAGTCCTCCATATTCTCAGCCTTCCAGGAAAAATGCTGCCAACAGATCGGTGTAAAACTACTTTTTTTTTAAGCAGCAGTTCTTGACACTTTTTGCAAAACACATACAATTGCTTGGCATTCATATATGTGACATACTGTCATGGATGTACCCAGGACTTGCCCATTTCCTAGCAAGTCTAACAGTAATCCCACCCTGTTCAGCCCAATTCAAGAAAGTATATGGTTATGCAAGTGAGCTAGAGTGAAAGATATTATTGGGATAAGCTTAGGTCTGTATTAGTTTATTTTTTATATGAGCCATTCAAATCTTTAATTTTTTTTTTTTGCTATTATTAGCAATGAATGCCTTATGACACATCCCACATTGATTGTAACATGTGCTGTGTTGTACCAAACAGTTAAGTGCCAACGTTGTAAAGGATTGCTGTGGTAGCTGGTATGAACTGCCTGTCATATTATTTGGAGGATAAGCTGCTTTTCTCTATCCTCACTTTGGAAAGAGCTTAAAGTCCGCAGAAAAGAATTTCATTTCGCTATAAGGCAGGATTTCTTATCAACAATAACAATAATAATAATTGTGTTTTGAGTGCCAACTCTAAGAATTGTGTGGTGTGCATATATATAGAATACATATATAAAATGGCCGTATGTGCTATGTCATTTAGACATTATATCATTGACTCTTCAACTAGGAAACTGAGACTGAGAGGTTGGTGAAGTAACATTCCTGGTCTTAAGAAGTGTTCAGCATTGGTACTGGTCACCCTAAGGTCCCCAAACTTGGTATTTTATAAAATTGAGAAGAATGGTCTCAGAAGGTTGATGATTATTTCCAGTTATAAACTAGAAAGACATCTTGACATCAGTTCTCAGTAGTATTAAGTTTAACTCGATTACCTATGGGATGTCTTTTGATCCTCGGTTAATGATTTCTTACCGGGAGCAGTTTGTCCTGATGTTTGAAGGTATTGGAGACATTCAACTTGACTGTTCAGTATGAGGAAGAGGCAGGACCAAAGGGGTGCAAGACTTTGAGCTAGAGAAAAAGACAAAATGTGTCCACCTTCCAGCCTTACCTCTTCCTAGCTCTCTGACACTGGGCAAGTTATCTAGCCTCTCTGAGCTTCAGTTTTGTCATCTAAAAAAATACAGATGATGATCACAATGATACCACCTACATTGTAGGGTTGTTAGAACAGCCTGATTATCTAATTATAGATTAGATAATGCCTGACATGTTATAAGCCTGAATATTTGATATATTATTGATTACTATCTGGACTTCCCTGGTGGCTGAGATGGTAAAGCGTCTGCCTACAATGCGGGAGACTGGGGTCCAATCCCTGGGTCGGGAAGATCCCCTGAAGAAGGAAATGGCAACCCACTCCAGTATTCTTGCCTGGAAAATCCTGTGGATGGAAGAGCCTGGTAGGCTACAGTCCATGGTGTTGGCAAAGAGACAGACACGACTGAGCGACTTTCTTTTTCTTTCTTTTGATTACTATCTATCCATTTAGATTATTGTTGAGAGATCACTCTTCACCCACAGATTAAAGTGATGGATACAACTCTTGTGCAATTACATGTTTAAAAATTTTTTGTATTTTTTAATTCTTGGGAAAAATGGGCATTTTTCTCTGGGACCAAGATAACACCAGAAATAAGTCTGAGAAACAAGTCAGGTGTTGAGAACACCAATGTCTTGTTATCTTCTATAATGAAAAGTAGAAAGCAAACTTCTTTCAGAGGTGCAGTGCTAAATGACAGGCCAGGCTAAGGACCACTTGGCTAATTAGCACACCTGCATTCCAGAATTTCCTGACGCCCCATTGCCACTTGTTGTTAGCTCCTTGAAAACTGCAGAAATTTGCCTGTGCAGGTGTGGAGAGCTGCTTGAATTATTTAGGGTGCATGAAAGAGCAAATTATTTAGGCAATAGAGCTGAAAATGTGGGCAAATTAGAATTTTTCATAGCAAGATTGTTCATTGTTAAGCCAATTCATGATTGTATGTGTGCGTCTTGCTTCAGCTATTCCGCGCTACACAATAAACTCTCTTTGCTGCAATGAATATGGATGTGGACTAATTTAATCAATATACTTGTGACAGTAGTGGTGTCTGACAGATTTCATCCTTTGAAATACTGGCTGAGTTAATATGTGCAGTATATATATGGGCCAAGACTCATAATTTTTGTTACAAGAAGATTATTTTAAAAGGACGCAACACTGCCTGTTAGAAAATGGAAAAGCCTGAGGGATGGAAAGCGAAGGGCAGGGAGATTTTTGTCCTGTTCCCTCTTATTGGTCTGAAAACGCCAATTTGTGGAGCTGAACTGCTTTCCTTTTGAAAAATTTGTGAGGCATTGACTATTTTTTTCCCCTCTTTGATACGTCTGAATTCTGTACCTTGACTGAAAAAGATAGAAGGAGGTGGTTTTTTGTGCATTGTTGGATTGAATGGAAGATTGAGTAAGTGCCCTGCTCTGATCTGCAAATGTTTGCTTTCTGGAAAGATCAACACATGTGATCAGATCACTTTCAGAGAATTTGCTTTTGGGGGCAAGTGGATTTTAGTCATTTCCTAAAGAGCACTTGTGTTTGAAATTGTCTTCTGAGCTAAGAGAGCCACCCAAAGAGGTAGGCTAGAAGAATAGTTTAACCCGATGAATTTAAATATCAGAACCTGGCTTTGGCGAACCCTCCCATCACCTCACCACGAGATTCCTAGGGAAGCTTGTTCTAACCTGGAATCTTTGGCCAACACTGCCCACTGGAGCCAGGCACAAACACAGCGCAGGGACCAAAGGTCTAGGCAGTTCGCCGCTCACTGGACAGTGCAGGCCAGTCTACAGTGAGTCCATTCATAGGAAGCATCTGGCTTCCATAAAGTCTTGCAAAATATGTCTCAGCTAGAGTGCCCTCCAGAGCTACAGCAAGACTGAAGATTCAGCAGGAGTTTGGGAGCCTGACGTAGGCCAATGGTCCTTTGTGGTAGTAACACCAAACCCTGGATTTATACCACAGTGACTTTCCCACCCTGACTCCCAACCTCTTCCCAGCCTGGTTGAGAGCCATCCCAAGGGTAGAAGTTCTGGGTTGGGGTGTCAATCCCAGGGGCACCCCCATCATGAGTAAACCCTTCCTTACCAGGCTTCCAGACCACTTTCAAGATTCCAGGAGCCATTAGTAGGCAGTTTGGTCACTGCCTTAAACATCATCATGGCACTTCTCTTGGATCATCCACTAGCAATCCAGGCAGTGAACAACTGTACACCATTTTCCATTTGATCCAGATACATATAGTTCTACTCAGTGCTCCCTATCTGGCCTGCCTAGTGCTTTTCCTATCTTATAGAGGACTGAATAGGTATGCTTGACCTCCCCATTGCTAAGATGAAATGAAAATAACCTTTAGGCTTCCTTGGTGGTCAGTGGTTAAGAATTCCTTTGCCAATGCAAGGGATATGGGTTCAATCCCTGGCCCGGGAAGATCCCACATGACTCCAGGCAGCTAAGCCCATGCACTACAACTACTGAGCCCATGCTCCGCAACAAAAGAAGCCATCACAATGGAAAGCCCACACACCAAAATGAAAAACAGCCCCCTCTCACCACAATGCAGCTCACAGCAATGGAGACCCATTGCTAGAGAAAGCCAGCACAAAGCCATGAAGACCCAGTGCCGTCAAAGATAGATAAATAAACATTTTTTTTAAGAAAATAACTCTTGAAAGGCCCAAGTTTAGTGCTAATATTGCTTTTCACTTTGATGCTGACTTAAACTATAAAGCCTAACAAGATTTGTCTAATTTTTCTTAATACAGTTTGAGGTGAGGTATAAGCAGAAGCAGCTCTGTCTTCCTTATTTCTTATATCAGTTGAATTTAATAGATGGGGCTTCCATGGTGGCTCAGATGGTAAACAATTTGCCTGCAATGCAGGAGACCCAGGTTTGATCGCATCCCCTGGAGGGGGAAATAGCAACCCACTCCAATATTCTTGCCTGGAGAATGCCATTGTGAGAGGAGCCTGGTGGGCTACAGTCCATGGGGTCGCAAAAAGTCAGACATGACTGAATGATGAACACTTTCAAGTACTTTGTGTTGTCTATTTATTCTCTTCCTGAAGGTTTGGGATGGGGGAGGCTGGTTCTCATTACAGACTAGTTCATCCACATAGGAGAATCCAGGCAGTAACTTTCAGTTGATACCACCTTTCAGGCTTTTTCTACTACCACTTGGCTTTTGTCTCTAAAAATCACTGGGCAAAATCTTCTCTCTCTAGAGCTGCAAACAATCTATGGCATAAAACTGTGCCTCTACCATATATTAAAAATATTGGAGGAGCCAAAAGTGTGTAACATTACTAGAGTTTAGATTTAACAATGAATTCTCCTTGAAGAAATCAAGCTAGTCTGTAAGATGAGGAGACCAACTTAAAGAAGATCTTTTTGTTGAGTGTGATCTTATAACATATTAAGCTGCATAATTCCAAATAGACATATTCGTGTACAAAGACACCATTATTGGGGTATTAGAAGGCTTTGGGTTTATGGCACGTTTATTGGATGTGAGATTTTGAACAGTGTCTAGCTCTGGACCATGAAACTAAGTAAGTCAACGCTAAAAGGGATTGATAGGAAAAGGACTCACTAAAAGACCCTGCAGTACTTGTAGTCCCCTTGGAAGGAAGTTAACGGGAACACATCATGTGTAATGAGGTTAAGTCCAGTAATGCGTGCTCTTTCAAAGTGTCGAATATGACATTACATCAGATCTAGAGTAAGTGGTTGTGGAAATTACCCCTGGATATGATGTGATATGACATTGGAAGAAATTGGGCTCAATGTGACATTGGACTCTGTGTACGTGTGTTAGTTACATCATGCAATATCGATACATTCCATAGACCAGTCATTGCTTTGTGTGAGGCATAGCACTAGGTAGGGTCTTTATGAAAATGAAGTATACTTGGGCACTTGCAATTTGTGTTTATGTGTGACTTAGTAGATAATCTAACATATCCAGTAGTGAAAACCATGGAAATAAATTTAGTGTAATGGCGTGTTTCAGGTAAACTGGTGAATGTTACCATCCTGTATATTTAGCCTAGTGTCAATTCTTTATTTCACACATAAATTATATTTAAGAGGTGGTCCAAGTACTTTGTTTTGCCTAATTATTCTATTCCTTAAGTTATTTTTTGATCCTTAATTATGCTCTTTCCAACTCTGCTCAAGATAAAGTATGTTTGCTTAGAAATGTGCTTTATCATATTTGGGAACTTTGGTGTAATATATATTAATTATTTGGTTATTCCTCCAGTATGAGACATCTTTAAGTAATCAGTTAGATAGAAATACATGCATGCTATACCAGAAAATCAATTTTCAGCATAAATAACTCAGAAGCTACATATTCTATTTGTCCAGATTCATCACTGTTAAATTCTGATAGGATATTAACGTTATGGTTGAAAGGTTTTGATCATACACAAATGGACTAATTTTTAACACATGGCAAGTCCATTAATTAAGAAAAGATGAGTAAGGAATTCTTACCAACATATGTAACTTATTAATATCTTGAATCGTTTTCCTAAGTAGTCTTAACTTTTTGGAGTCTATTTTTCTTCACCTGCCAAGCTACAATGCTCTAGCCAACACAGATTTATGACCTTTTAAAAATAATGATGGAAAATGAGATCGGAGGAAACATTTTAGTATCTGCTTTGCTCTGAGGCCTAAACTGCGAACTCTCCAGTTCTTGAAGGCTTTGAAATGCTGATTCCAGTCTTCTTGTGGGTTCTTAAACACCTTCTCAAATGACCCATTTTAATAACCTGAAAGCTATTATATAACGAGCAGCCATAATTTAGTCCAGGGCTCTAGGGGGACCCTCACAGTTCAGCAATGAATAGTTAATGCAGTATAATGTTTAGCAGGTTATTAGTTTTCACGATACAAATGCTGATCAGGGAACGCTTTTATAAGGTGTTTAAAAGAAAATGTAATTAACTGGTTGCGTGCTTCTGTTGCAGCTCAAATTGAAATTATTCCATGCAAGATCTGTGGAGACAAATCATCAGGAATCCATTACGGTGTCATTACATGTGAAGGCTGCAAGGTAAGCCTTTTCAATTGTTGTTGTTGTTTCTATTAATGTTCAGGGTGGGGGTATCTTTGTGACTTTTATTTTTTACTTCTACGATGCCTAAAAATTCAACCCCTTGGCATTTTGAGTGACGAGAAACAACAGGACGAAATAAGCATTGGGTGTTCATTACAGTGAAGGAAGTTTTATATATAGATATATGTGTGTATACACACAGGCACACACACATATAAAACACCTCCCATCAAAATAATGGGAGGCTGGAGAGAAGCGTTTGAGTGTGGCTCATTTGTCACTTCCAATCCCAGCATTGATATCTCTCTGGTTATCTTCTTTCAAAAAAGAGATGACTCTAGACTTCGTAATGTCCCTGTTATAAGCTTTATAAGAAGGCGTTTCCGATAAGTTTAATGGGAATGCGATTGAAAATCTTATTGTTGGCACACAGATGTTGATACATCTGGTCAAACTGTGGCAAGGTTTTTGGGAAGAACTGAGTTCTGGTCCCAGGGCCGCCACTTGTTCCTATTGTTTTAGGCACGTCTGCCTCTTTTAGTGACTCTGTTTCTTCATCCATAAAGTGACATCCTTCCTGTCTTTTAGAACTGTTCCAAGAATAGAAGTAAAAACTATACTTAGTCCTTATAAGCTGAAAAGTGCTATTTAAATCTAATAGTCTTCTTGCTGTTGTTACTATTTTAATCATTACTGATGCTGATCACAGGGCAACATGGACAGCACACGCATAATGTGGGAATGGAAAATAGAGACGTTTCTCCTAATCATTCAAGACCCCTGCACCTAGATTGCCTCTGTTATTCAAATTTCAATTTATTAAGATTTAAATCCTCCTGCTTATCTTGGAAGGGCCTTGAGACAGCTTGCTTACAGGATAAAACAGTGCAAGATAAACAGGAGAGAAGCTATTTAGACACGCAGGAGGCCTCTGAGACAGTTGCTTGCTACTGAACCAGGCCTGGATTAGCCCGAAAGCATTTGGATGCTGAAGGAAAAAAATAAAATCCACATATTTGGTTAGATTTCCTTTAGTGAAATTAGAAAATACAATGTCATAAAATGCAAAACCACCTTCACACACAAGTAACTACTGAAGAGACTTAAGAGAAATTTCCCTCATAGCATCCTTATGTCTTGTTTTACTGTTAATCATTCATCGTAACATTTACCACTTTGTAAGTGTACAAATGCTTCATATCGATCTCATCTTGGGGAAGCTTGAGATTTCCGCACACCAACTACATACTTTTTTTTTTTTTTAATTCACTCATCTTTAGAAATAGAGAACTTTCTACTCAAAGGAAACTGAATTATTCATCTCTCTGGTAACCCTCAAGACCTCAAGCTTCTGTATTAGCAAGGAAAATAAATTATTTCCTCAATTTGCCCTCCCTCCAAATTAGTTACTAAATTAAAATTAAAACAAATGAAATCAGCTGCCTGGCCTATGTTACCCCAAGCTGTAAGGAAGAGAGGGATCTGTCTATGACAGCTGTCATTTCATTGATTTTTGAGGTTAATTTGGCTGATGTGACTGGACAGTTGTCACACATCATCCTCACTCACTCTGTGTTTGCACCTTCTTGTCCCTTGTAGGGGATGGCATAGCCTCTTTTTTTCTCTTTTTTTTTCCTGTTTTTAATTGGAGGATAATTGCCTAGCATGGCCTTTCCTGATGAAAGGTGTATAGCCAGCAGTGCTCCTCTACCAGGAGTTCCAAGCAGACTTGACTTTTGTGCATTGCCTGTCACCTAGGTGTTTTCTGAAGTGGACAGGTCCCAAGCAGACAAAGCTGCTCACTCCGTCTGTGTCTCTCAGTAATGCCGCACATAGTTTAATGTGGCAAATTGAATTGAATACAGAACCTGGCAGGGCCAGGGAGAGGGCACAGGCTACTTCATAGGAAACACCCCAGCAGTTCTGAAGATTAACAACATGCTATTCAGAAAGATTTGAATTGATTCCCTGAGTACCACTGTTTACAGAGGCAGGAACGATGTGTGTTTTCTTTGTTTATTTATGACAAAAATGAAAGTGATAAGAAAGCAAAGGGCAGCTATTATTTCCCTGTTGTCATTTTCCTAGATTCCCTTCCAGGTCTTGTGCAGCCTCAGTGCCAACGTGGTTTTGGTTGTCTGCAGTTCTGTTTTTCATCACTATTGACTTTATACAATGGAAATATCAAAAACAATTAAAACTTAATTTCATTAACAGATTGGGCCTATGCCCAGTCTAGGATCTATACAGTGGTATGTGTTTATATTTGATGAATGTAGTATTTGTTCTGTACCATAGTTTCTGCCTCAATTAACATTTTTTTTAATTGACGTATAGTTGATTTACAATGTCATGGTAGTTTCAGGTGTACAGCACAGTTATTCAGAATCTTGTCCAGATTATTTTCCCTTATGTGTGTGTTAGTTGCTCAGTCATGTCCAACTCTTTGCAGCCCTATGGACTGTAGCCCACCAAGCTCCTTTGTCCATGGGATGTGCATAATACTGTCCATAATACTGGAGTTGGTTGCCATTTCCTTATCCAGGGGATCTGCCCAACCCAGGGATTGACCTGGGTCCCCCACATTGCAGGCAGATTCTTTAATATCCGAGTATAATCCCCTAGTCTATACAGTAGGTCTTTGTTGGTTATCTGTTTTATATATGGTGGTATGTACATGACAACTAACATTTTTATCTCTAGTAGGAGTGAAGTCAAGAGATTTCTACTTTTGCCAGTGGTGTTAATGATTTATCATATTCTAACCAGATGGAGATGGTTGTATCATGACAGATTGTCGATAATTTATCTCTGTGATAGAATCATCAGATTTAAGGAAAATTTCTGATTAGACTTCCCTGGTGGCTCAGATGGTAAAGCGTCTGCCTACAATGTAGGAGACTTGGGTTCGATCTGAGTCGGGAAAATCCTCTGGAGAAGGAAATGGCAACCCACTCCAATACTCTTGCCTGGAAAATCCCATAGACAGAAGAGTGTGGTAGGCTACATTCCATGGGGGTCACAAAGAATCGGACACGACTGAACAACTTCACTTTCACTTTTCTGATTAGATATATAAATAGATATCTAATAAGAGGAAAAAAAGTGACTCAGTCTTTGTCTGAAAAAAATCACTTTGTGAATGTATTTTGAATTGCATTTTAAAAACAACCTGAAGCCACAAGAAATCATAGGACCTATATATAGTCACTGAAATGATTCTGTCTTCACCACATACTTGCTCAGGTAAGCATTACACATGAACAGCACAAGTGGGTGTTCTGGTAGCTCTTTTTCTGGTTCCTGAGTATTCCCAGCTCACTCTCTCTATATCCCTTTGGCTGTGTGCAGAGAGACAGCACAGTGTCAGACTTATGTTCTGGTTCTTGAGCCAGACTGCCTGGGTTCAAGTCAGAGTTCTGCTGTTTACCAGTTTGAGCAGCCACCCAACCTCTCTGTGCCTCTGTTGTTGCACACGTTTAGGTGAAGCACTCACAAGAGTGCTAGTGTAAGAAGCACTCACTGAGTACTGGTTCTGGTCGTTATTCTTGGGCAAGCCTGAGCAATGTGCTCTGTATAGTCAGACACTATTTCCAGGACATCTGTGGGTCCAGTCTTGATTTTGTGACCATTCATAATTTGATATGTAGCTCTGCCAATATAAACAACGAAAATACGAGCACCCCCTTGGGTGCTTTATAAATGCTATAAGGAATCTAAAGACACAGAAGACGAGATTGGGTGCATTCAGAGTGGTGTGGCTATAGACATGGCAGTTCAGTGATTAAGATTCCGCTCTTCCATTGCAGAGGACTCGGGTTCGATCCCTGGTTGGGGAACTAAGGTCCCACATGCCGCATGGCAAACAAACCCAACTGCTGAGGCTCTGCACTCAAGAGGCCATGCTCTGCAACTGGGAAAGCCCCTGAGTGGCAAAACTATAGAAATCCCACCTGCCACAGCAAAGATGCAGCACAGCCAAAAACAAACCAAAAAAAAAGATGACCGAATCCTTCCTTCATGCAGCTCACAGTCTACTTGTGGAGATGAGACATTTGTAGCATATGAAGAATGCAATACTAGGGTGAGGCCACAGTCTGAGATGTGACCCATGAAGCACACATCCACTAGGCATCCAGAGCCTAAAAATGGGCAAGTCTTAGTTGTATTCTAGGGACAAGATGTAGTAGCCTGGTTTAACAAGAGCAGCGGGTTACTTCAGAGAAGGCAATGGCAACCCATTCCAGTACTCTTGCCTGGCAAATCCCATAGACAGAAGAGGCTGGTAGGCTGCAGTCCATGGGATCCCTAGGAGTTGGACACAACTGAGCGACTTCATTTTCACTTTTCCCTTTCATGCATTGGAGGAGGAAATGGCAACCCACTCCAGTGTTCTTGCCTGGAGAATCCCAGGGACGGGGGAGCCTGGTGGGCTGCCATCTCTGGGGTCTCACAGAGTCAGACACAACTGAAGCGACTTAGCAGCAGCAGCAGCGGGTTACTCTCTCTACAGTGGAAGATAAGGTTAGACAGTATGCCATCCCAAATTTTTAAGAGCTCTGTTATGCCAAGGTTTTTATTATAAAAATATTGCCCTTGTTCTTTGGAAATAATGAAGAAACAATGTATTAGCATTGGGCGAGCCCTGAATATTGCATTTCAGAAGACTGTTGAATCCAGGCCTAGAAGGGCTTAGCTTTGTGAGAAAAGATGTTTCTGAGCTTTTGGAACAGAAAGTAGTCCCAGCCCTGGGTGAGCACTAGCAGAGGGTGTCATGTAGGCTGGGCATGCTTGCCAGGGAGGAGGGGCTGGGCCTTGGAGCATGGAGACAGAGGAGAAGGCCAGAAATAAAATGAGAGGCTGCTTTTCAGGGTTCAGGTTGGCTCTTCAAAGTGAATACAAATGCTGAAGTGTTTATGGTTGAGGCTTTCTTTTGAGATATGGTTTCCCTGGTAGCTCAGTTTTTAAAGAATCTGCCTGCAATGCAGGAGATCTGGTGTAATTCCTGAGTCGGGAAGATTCACTGGAGAAGGGATAGGCTACTGCTTCATTATTCTTGGCTTTCCTGGTGGCTCAGCTGGTAAAGAATCCCCCCGCAATGGGGGAGACCAGGGGTCGATCCCTGGGTTGGGAAGATACCCTGGAGAAGGGAAAGGCTGCCCATTCCAGTATTCTGGCCTGGAGAAGTCCATGGATATAGTCCATGTGGTTGCAAAGAGTCAGACATGACTGAGTGACTTTCACTTTCCTTTTCACTTTTCTTTTGAGACATGGTTCTGTTTATCATCCGACTTCAGTTCCTACCTTCAGTATTAAATACAGTGGCTGCTTAGAGGATAATGATGAAACATTTATCTCAAGATTAAAAAACACACACACAGTTTTTCATCCATATTCTCTCAGTCTTTGGGGCTCTATCATAACTTTTTCCCCCAGTTTTGTTGGGAAATAATTGGCATACGTTACTGTATAAGTAAGTCATTCAGCATGATGGTATGATTTACATATGTTGTGAAATGGTTATCAAAATAATTTCAGCTAACATTCATTTTCTCATACACATATGATGCTTGAACAACTTGAGTTTGAACTGCATGGGTCCACTGAGTTATACTCACACAGATTTTTTTCAATAAATAATACTGAGGAGAAATTGTAAATAAATATGAATTTCTTTTTAATGTTATCTTTTCATATTTGATGTCTACTGTTGGTAATGCATATAACATCTCCTGTATTGTATATGACAATATGGATGTAGATACTGACAGACAATTCATCTTGAAAACAAAGGACATAAACTTATGGTATTGATAAATACAACAGAGGACTGTCAGTATATTTTCTCCTCCCTGTGATTTTTAAATAACATTTTCTTTTCTCTGGCTTATTTTATTGTAAGAATACATTATATAGCTCATACAACATACAAAATTTTTGTTAACTATTTATGTTATTAGTAGTTCAGTTTGCAGGGAGTCAAAAGTTAAACTTGGATTTTTTACTAAATGAGGGTTTACAACCCCTAACCCTTGCATTGTTCAAAGGTTAACTGCAGATACAATGAAAAAAAAAAAAAAAAGGGAAAATTTTTTTCTCCTTGTGATGAAAACTCTTAGGATTTATTCTCATATCAACTTTCTTACATATCATATGGTAGTGTTAACTATAATTATCATTCAACTATGACTTCTTTTTTAAATTTTGATCGCTTTTGTCCATCATAGATTTTTTTGTGTGTGCCAGTTTTAATTTTTATTTAGTTTTTGGCCATGCCACGCGGCATGCAGAATCTTAGTTCCCCCAACCAGTGTTTAAAACCCATGGTCCCTACAGTGGAAGCATGGAGTCTTAACCACTGCACTGCCAGGGAAGTCCCTAACTTCTTAAATAATAATGTACAGTTGAGTACTGAAGTTAGTAAATTGATTTCTGATTACACTTAAGACCCTTTACCTTGTGATAAGTCTAAGAATGTGTCAAATATTTATTCATCAATTAATACATTTAAGATGATGTCTTATGAAAAGCTTCCTCTTCCACCCAGGAAAGGGAGAACTTGGAATTTTTTTTTTTTTTTTTGCATTAACAAATATTCTCTCTGAAATTAGCAAGTCTTTTCAGAGATATCCCAGAACATATAAATCAGTACTTTTTTTTTTTTTCTGTTAAAGAGTTAAAGCGTTTTCTGGAGTTGCTTATGTTTTAGGTTAAAAACACATATCCACAAATGTTCCTTTTAGGCCCAAATTTTTTTTCTTTTTTAAGGGTTCTAATATTTTCATTTCAGTTGTAAAATTTCACTCACCCTGGGTCAATCTTGTCCACTTTTCAGCATTAGTACATTTATGCTCAACATTTTTACTTCAGCACTTTATAGCACTTGGCCCCAGTATTAGAGCTAGCCATTTAAAATGAAAATTATATTTGGCTGTTATTACATCCTGTGACATCAGAATTTCATTTCTGTTTTAGACAGGTGGTAAGAACAAATTTTTTATTTAGCAACATATTCCAGGCCTGTGATGAAATAAATGCACAAGTGGTTGGATGTGTTAAACCCCAATTTGCATCAAGATGATTTGGGTATTTGAGGGGGTTTTTTGGTTTTAGTTTTTTTTTTTTTTTTTTTTTTTCGATTTCTTTGGTTTGATCTTCATCATGCCTCTGCTCATAGAAAATGCTGGGCTTGTGAGCTTGTGGTGCATAGGGTGTACCGTGGTGTCTGGCTCAGAGTAAGGCCTCTCATGCCTGCTTGGGAATCACTGTTGCTGAATGTGTCACCAGGATTGGATCTGAGCATGGCAGATCACCAGATGTATGGCAAAACAGACATCTCTTACCAAATACAACACATGAGGTCAGCTTTAATCAGAGAGCATTTGCACGTACAATTCTACGGGGAGTTCAGTCACTATTGAACGGAAAAGTGGTTGAGAAGATCCATCTTGCCATGATTTATTGCTACCAGCTGCCTGAGTGTGGGGCCATACCAGCTCACTTTGGCAAATGATGTTTCCTGTTTTGTTTTGTTTTTTTTCCTAAAGAACAAATTTCCCTTTTCTTTTGCTTCCTTTTGGAATGTTATTCCTGCCTCCCCCGACTTTAATTTTATCATTTCTTTTGCCTCTTCCTTTCTTTGATTTTAATTTATGCATGCCCTCTTTCCCCCTCAGTAAAATTAAGTTGCCAGTTATATTCTTTTTTAACTTTAAATCCTTAACTTTCAAGCCCACGTTTATCCAAAGATACGTCTTTTTTCTCTCCCCCATACTTCTGAACATTCCAACAGGAAGTTCCGAAAATAAATAAAACTGAAATTGAGTTCATACCTTTCCAGCTAGGATTCTCTGCTCTTCTCAGCCTCGGGAGTGAAATGAGAGGGATTCCCACTTCCATAGTCTCCTAGATCCCAACATTTCAGTTGGCTTGGAAAATACAATAATCCACTCAGGCATATGAGCATTCACAATAAATCATAGAGTTATGAATAAATCTCGGTTGTCAAAAGCAAATGTGTAGCCGTTCCAACGCGTCTGCCATTAGAATTCAGCAAGGCAGCTGTCAGCTGTTTTCTTGTAATTAAACAGCCAATGAGCAGCTAATTAAGACATATGTGTATACAGAAGTGGAAGTGGGTATGTTAATGAACTGTAGGAATCAATTCATTAAGTGAAAATTGTCAAAAGACCAAACATCAGATCAGCATTTCAGCCTGTGCCTCCCTGGGAAGGAGCCCCGAGCAGGAGGGGAGCCCCTGAGAGCCAGAACCCCACCCCAACACCTTCCCAGCCACACTTACAGGTCTCTGCCGCTAAGGCCCACTTGGGGGCGAAGATATTAATAACCCCAATAGGAAATGTCACGTCTATTTCAAAGCCTTTTATTAAAAAGACCTAGCAAAGGAAAGTTGTTTTCCTACTTGTATAAACCTAGTATTTGATACCCTATAAAATGCCATCTCCCTCAGCTCATGTCTGAACCATTATATGGAACTTTGTACAACTGAAAAGTGAGGCTTTTTTACCTGTTTGTTGTTTATCTGTTTTTGTTTGGTCTGCCCCGTATCTTTGTATGCATGTCTTCTGGGTGGTATATTAAGAACTCTCTGGCCTTTGGGTTAAGATGTACCCAGATTTCAAGAATTCAAATCTTGGCGCCTCTCCTTCAACTGCTGTGTGATTTTGAAAAGATGGTTTAACCTCTCTGAACTGGAATTTTCTTATTTGTAAATAGACATAAAAATACCTGCTTTGTAAAGCTGTGAATTGCGTGTGAATCATGTTTGTGAAGCGTGCTCCCCGGTGCTTGGTATAGAATAGGAGCTCACCATGTGATTGTCACCACAGGTTTTTATCATGGCATCATTTTTCCTCTGGTCTTTCATTCCACAAGTGTTTGTTGACTGCTCCAAGTCCTAGGCTGGGTAATAACCCATTCAGAAGATAGCAGGTGTGGGGACCTGAGAAAATTGCAGTGAAGATAGAGAAAAGTAGATGGATTTGAGGAATATGAAGATGACCAGAAACAGCCTAATTTAGTAACTGCATGCATGTGGATGGGGAGGGAGCAGGGAGGCCCATCTTTCTGCTTTGAATATCTGTGTTAAGGGTGGTACCCTTGCCTGAGCAAGGAAACACTGGAGGAAAAGAGACTGGGAAAATAATCAGTGGGTCTGGAAGTGTTCTGTTCGGAATGAAGATAAAGCCATTCAGTATGTATTGAATGGATAAACAATAAGGTCCTACTGTATAGCACAAAGGAAATCTATATTCAGTATCCTATGATAGGGTCTTCCCTGGTGTCTCAGTGGTAAAGAATCCATCCGCCAACACAGGGCATGGGTTCAGTCCCTGATCCAGGAAGATCCCACATGCCACAGAGCAACTAAGCCTGTGCGCCACAACTCTCGAGCCTGCGCTCTGGAGCCCAGCAGCCACAACTACTGAAGCCCACACACCCTGGAGCCTGTGCTGCACAACAGGAGAAGCCACTGCAGTGAAAAGCCCACATGCCACAACTAGAGAGTGACCCCTACTTGCCACAGCTAGAGAAAAGCCCACTCAGCAGTGAAGACCCAGCACAGGCAAAAATAAATAAATAAATATATTTTTTAAATATATCCCATGATAAACATAGTAGAAAATAATATAAAAAAGAAGGCATATATAACTGAATCACTTTGCTGTACAGAGGAAATTGGCATATTGTAAACCAGCTATAGTTTAATTTTTTAAAAAGATAAAGCCATCCAGCTAAAGTTTCTGGAGAATGTTTGTATATGTGTGTGTTGGTGGTGGGGATGATGGGGCTGTAGAAGGCCACGCCACAACTCTGGGTATGTGCCTATCCAAAATAGAGAGGAGCCACTTAGACAGCCTGTTGGAAAGCCGAGCATCCAGCAAGGACTGGGCTCAGTCCAGTCACCCGCTGGTCAGTTTTTAACAATCAACTCTCTGGAAAACAAACAGTGTCTATATATATGTACATAACTGTAGTATGTATGTCACTGATACAATTACATACAATTTACAAGTAGTGCAATTGACAATACATTATTATAAACGGAATATATAATATATGAAACGAAAGT
The DNA here is from genome assembly GCF_029378745.1 of Bos indicus. Taxonomy (NCBI): domain Eukaryota; kingdom Metazoa; phylum Chordata; class Mammalia; order Artiodactyla; family Bovidae; genus Bos; species Bos indicus. The sequence goes on from NC_091769.1 coordinate 49,479,253, forward strand.
GAAAGTGTTGGACTCAGTCGTGTCCGACTCTTTGCGACCCCTTGGACTGTAGCCCGCCAATCTCCTCCCTCCATGGGATTTCCCAGGCAAGAATAATGTAGTGGGTACCATTCCCTTCTCCACGGGATCTTCCCATCCCAGGGATCGAACCCAGGTCTCCTACATTATAGGCAGGTTCTTTACCATCTGAGCCACCCATATAATATATAGTAGATATTATATATATGATGTATAGTATGTGTGTAGACAGATGATTCTCATTGAATACACTCATTGATTTTTGCTGAACTCTTACATCCACACTTGTGGTTGTGGTTGATGAAAGACTATAGCGTCAATGTGATTTTTCATTTACAATAATAAGAGGAAAGTGAAACAAGGAAAAGCATGTTTTGGAACTTCTCTCATTTGTCAGTGATGATGTGAGCAACAACTTTCTGAATCAGATAATAGTTTTTAAAAATTGGAAGGATCGATCTTCACATTTTTTGTGCCCTTCACAATGTGATGGCTATAGACATGACATACTTTTAAATTGAACCTGCATTGTTATCATTTTCTTCATCACTTTTTTAAAAAAATTTATTGAAATATAGTTCATTTACAAGGTTGTGTTACTTTCAGATGCACAGCAAAGTGATTAAGTTATACATATACATATATTCATTCTTTTTCAGATTCTTTACCTTATATGGATTATTACAGAATATTGAGTATAGTTTCCTGTGCTGTACAGTAGGTCCTTGTTGGTTATCTATTTTATATATGGTGGTGGTGGTTTAGTCACTAAGTGGTGTCTGATTCTTTGCAACCCCATGGACTGCAGCCCACCAGACTCCTCTGTCAATGGGATTTCCCAGGCACAAATTCTGGAGTGAGTAGCCATTTCCCTCTTCAGGGGATCTTGCGACCCAGGGATTGAACCCACATCTCCTGCTTGGCAGGTAGATTCTTATCACTGAGCCACCTGGGAAGCCCATTTTATATATAGTAGTATGTATATGTCAAGTTAATGTTTAATAATGGTTATGTTTAACAATTGGTTCACAAAATTTCTGAAATTTTGACATTCAGCTCTTGCAACCCAGTATCAGCCTTCTCCCATACCCATGGCCTCTGTCCCCATCCTAGGAAACGCCAATCTAATGGGATCAATGAAAATTTTCAGAGTATACAGCCAGATTTTTTTTTTTATATAGCAGTAGAGTCTTCCCTGGCTAAGACTCTGCACTCCCAATGCAGGGGACCCAGGTTTGATCCCTAGTCAGGGAACTATATCCCACAATGAAACACCTAAAGATCCCACGGTGAAGATAGAAGATCTTGCATGCAACAGCTAAGATCTAGCATGGCCAAATAATTTTTTTTTTAACTAGGCAATAGAATTTTCCAAAAAACAGAGGCAGAAGTTAGAAATAAAACTCAACAGAAGGCACTTTGAAAGGCTTGGTGAAATAAGGCAGGAAACACTGGCAAATTCTCTTTGAGGCAGTGGAAATGGAGGTGGAAGGTTGATGAATGTGAGGAAATCAAGACTGAGTAACATGGGTTTTGTTAGCCCAACACTGCAGGAGAGATGCTTATGTGGGAGGCACTACACTTAAAATTAGGATGCTGGAGTTCAAGTCCCAGCAATGACATGAAGCCACGGGGGAGCCTTGGACATGTCACTCAGCTTTCTCAGCTTCATTTTTGTTATCTGCAAAATCAGAGAGCTAGAGTAGATCCCTGATTCTTAACAAAGGGAAAGCAGCAGAGTCTTCAGGAAGCTTTGTTAAAATGCTTACCATACAGAATGACGCGTTGTCTTTTTTGACCTACAAAAATGGCACTTTCACATTGTTCAAACGGGCATGTATGTCAGCGAATATACCCTCAGATGTTCTGGTTCAGAAGATCTTAGGTGTATTTTTTAAAAGTTCCACCGGTGATTCTGATACACATTCAGTTGGAGAACTACTGAGTCAAGTAATCTCAACTTCCTTTCATCTCTAAAGGCTGTTTGCATATTCTAACGTACTATTTGCAATAACTGCATGTGAGTCTGCTGCCACTAGGTGGTGGTAGTGTGCCACAGTCACACCAAATACCGGTATCCTGAATGTCATCATGGTGGCCCCCTGCTCAAGCCCACCGTGTTTGTAATGGCACATCTCCATGTACCTGGACAGCCATAAAAAGTGAACTTTTCAGAAAGCCAAAGAAGTCATTTAGCTCAGCTTTTAGAAGTGAAACTCCACCATTGTATATTTAACATCTGTCCCAGCTGACTCGCAGCTTCCGCGCTTTCTTCTCTACCCATACCTCCTCAGTTCCTCCCCAAAACTCCAAGCGCTGCCTTGTGCTGTCACTGCTCTCTGTGTGGCCGCCAGCTTCCCCACCCCTAGGACCGGGATCCCAGACTACTCGTTTATCAGTGGGACCCTCTCCAGGTCCCACATCAATCAAGATCCGGCTTCTCCATTTATGAGCAGGCTTCTCGCTTTATGAAGGAAGATACCTACCATACGTTCTCCCTTTCTTCCTTTCTGCCCTTCTAATCCTTCTCCTCGTATATGCTCATTCGCTTTAAATACTTCATCAGTTTAACTGCCCAAATCCTCTGAGAAACCCCAAGAATATACTGAAATGAAGAGTTCTTATTTTTTTGTTTATTGGCCGTGCCTTGTGACACGTGGCATTCTTGTTCCCTGATCAAGGATTGAACCCATGTGCCCTGCATTGAAAGTTCAGAATCTTAACCACTGTACCACCAGGGAAATCCCTGTAGGGTTGTGGAGTTTTGTTGTTGTTGTTTTAAGGGGAGACAAGGGGCAGGAAAGGAACACCAAGCCCTCGTTCTATCTGAAAGGCAGAGTTTGGTGTGTCTGATTCACCTAGGCTTACCCTTTCCCTCCCTCCATGGCTCTCACCTTATAAACCTGCCTGACCCCTCCCCTTTGGTATTTGATAGCTAGCCTTGTGGGCTGTCAACTTAGTCCAAAAGAAAGGTTTTTTCCTGTGGTTCTTAGTGCTGCCACTCCCTGAACTTTCCACAGGCACTTGCTCAAATGACTCAGTGAGAAGTAAATGGGATTGTAAAGAGTAAGGTGTGTCTATTTGCACGTTTGCTTTCCCCAAGCCCTTCGGAGTTGAGACAGCTAAAGAAGTGGAGTCCTTTTTCACGTATTGGTTCCGGCCTCAGCACCATTGCTTCAAGAGCATGTGGAAAGCCTCATGGATTTGTCTTGCAAATAGGTGGTACAATTTCTCAGACATCTTTAAAGATAGTGACTGCGCCTTGGATTCAGTTTGTTGTTGTTATTGTTTTGTTTTCTAAATGAGCCAAAGTAATCTAGAAATAACTAGGGTGAATTAAAGAGGACATAACCCTCCTGGTGATAAATGAGGGAAAAATCATGAAATTGTGAAACTGACTTTCTTGTGTGAATAACCCACATCAGGAGGTGGCTATAGAAGAGGAATTTATTAAATGCCTGGGCAGTGACAACATGGCCAGCTAAAGGGGTTAACCGGGAGGAAAACTAATTTCAGAACAGATCAGTCTTGCTCCTTGATCATGCATACCTTGTGTCTTGACACTGCTTCCTTTAATGGTCACCTTCTGTAAGAACCCCCAAGTGGGAATCCTTTTTGACACACAAAAGAAGCAGAAGAACAACAAAAGGGATAAAAGTGTGAGTTCTGGAATTAAACCACCTGAATTCAGATCCTGACTTTATCCCACGCTGGGGGGCGGGGGGGGGGGGGCAGGGGGAGGGGGGAGAGTGGGGAGGGGTTTGGGTTCTGAGCTAGTGCCTCTCTAAGCCTCAGGTTCTTTGACCTAAAAACCAGGAAAATGATAGTGCCTGCCTCAGGCTGCCCTTGTCAAAATTAAAGCCTCTTACACAGAATGAAGTAAGTCAGGAAGAGAAAAACAAATGTCATATATTAATCATATATATGGAACCTAAAAAATGGTACTGATGAGCCTACTTGCAGGGCGGGAATGGAGACCCAGACGTGGAGAACGGACTTGGACACGGCGGGGGAAGGAGTAGGGGCACGGACTGAGAGAGCAGCGCTGACATGTGCACACTCCCATCTGTGAAACAGCTAGCTGGTGGGAAGCTGCTGCAGAACACGGGGAGCCCAGCCCGGCACTCTGTGATGACCTGGAGGGGTGGGATGGCAGGGCGAGGGAGGCTTCAGAGGGAGGGGACGCATGTATACTGGTCCATAGGCTGATATAGGCTGATTCGTGTTGTTGTACAGCAGAAACCAACACAACGTTATAAAGCAATTATCCTCCAATAATTTAAAAAAATTAAGTGATGGAATCCATATAAAGCACAGGGTGACGAGCAAATAATCAGCACGCTTTAATGCTACCTGGGATTGGTGTTAATCAGATACGGTAAGACAACTAAGACACAAACATGACCGCCACGAAGGGAGAGAAATTGGTTATAACATAGGTCCCTAGAAATTGGAGAAGGCAATGGCACCCCACTCCAGTACTCTTGCCTGGAAAACCCCATGGACGGAGGAGCCTGGTAGGCTGCAGTCCATGGGGTTGCGAAGAGTCCGACACAACTGAGCGACTTCACTTTCACTTCTCACTTTCATGCATTGGAGAAGGACATGGCAACCCACTCCAGTGTTCTTGCCTGGAGAATCCCAGGGACGGGGGAGCCTGGTGGGCTGCCGTCTCTAGGGTCGCACAGAGTCGGACACGACTGAAGTGACTTAGCAGCAGCAGAAATAGGAGGCATAGCATGCCACACAGGGGACCACAGTGAGAAGCCGTGTCAGTCAGAGGCAGAGAGAGGGCGAGGAAAACCTGGGAGGCGGTGACCGGTCTAGTCTCCGGATTGGTTGGTTGTATGCTCCCAGGCAAGTTGTTTGCTATTTCTAGAAGCTAGGTAGCCCTGGGAAGTGTAATCGGCTCTGAGTTAGCAAGACCTCAAGATGTGAAAGCATTGAAAATACAGTATAAATAGATATGATTAGAAGACTTCCGTGGCAGACCAGTGGTTAAGACTCCACCTTCCAATGCAAGGAATGTGAGTTCAATCCGCTAAGACCCCACATGCCTCATGGCCAAAAAAACAGAACACGAACAACAGAAGCAATATTGTAACAAATGCAGTAAAGACTTTACAAATGGTCCACATTAAAAAATATATTTAAAATAATGCATTCATTAAGATCTCTCCTTCCATCATATCTTCACCAGTATCATTATCATTATTCCCTCTCACGGTTCCCTTTTAGCAGAGCAAACTGGTGGTTGTATATGGCTTCTGTGCTAACATTTTGGAACTTGATTAGTGGTGGTTTGATGTTCACTTAAGTTTAATGTGTAAAACCTAAAGAGTAACCTTTTTTCCCCTTGATAATGACCCAAGCATTATTCAAGAGTGGTGTCTAGACATGGATTTCTTAGTTTTTAAGAAAGTGGAGACATGTAAAGGATCCTAAGAATACTAAAGGTACAAAAGAACCTGGAAAGAAAGGTGGCAGATACTGTGATTTGGTCTATAGACGAGGTCCTGGGAGATAATGGTGCAGTCTGCATATACTGGCTCCATTTAAAGAAAAAAAAGAGAGATCGTGTAGACATTCTTCATATTCAGTGATTAGAGAACAAAATGGAACAGAATCCTTGTGACACAGACCCTTTTTTTCCCTTTTATCAGCAAAAGGAAACACAAACTAAACCCCTGCTTAGGTCAAACTCACATCTATATATGACTACCGAAAAAACTGTAGCTTTGACTAATGGACCTTTGTCAGCAAATAATGTCTCTGCTTTTTAATATGCTCTCTAGGTCTGTCATAGCTTTTCTTTCAAGGAATGTCTTTTTATTTCATGGCTACAGTAACCATCCACAGTGATTTTGGAGCCCAAGACCATAAAGTTTCTCACTGTTTCCATTGTTTCCCCATCTATTTGCCATGAAGTGATGAGACCAGATGCCATGATCTTTGTTTTTTGAATATTGAGTTTTAAGCCAGCTTTCTCACTCTCCTCTTTTACCTTCATCAAGGGGTTCTTTAGTTCCTCTTCACTTTCTGCCATTAGGCTGGTATCATCTGCGTATTTGAGGTTATTGATATTTCTCCCAACAATCTTGATTCCAGCTTGTGCTTTATCCAGCCTGGCATTTTACATGATGTACTCTGCATATAAGTTAAATAAGCAGGGTGATGATATACAGGACGTACTCCTTTCCCAATTTGGAACCAGTATGTTGTTCCATGTCCAGTTCTAACTATTGCTTCTTGACAAGGATACAGGTTTTGTAGGAGGCAGGTAAGGTTGTCTGATATTCCCAGTTCTTGAAGGATTTTCCAGTTTGTTGTGATCTACACAGTGAAAGGCTTTAACATAGTCAATGAAGCAGAAGTAGATGTTTTTTTCTGGAATTCTCTTGATTTTTCTCTGACCCAGCAGATGTTGGCAATTTGATCTCTGGTTCCTCTGTCATTTGTAAAACCAACTTGCACATCTGGAAGTTCTCAGTTCACGTTCTGTTGAAGCCTAACTTGGAGTATTTTGAGCATTACTTTGCTAGCATGTGAGATGCGTACAGTTATGTGGTAGTTTGAACATTCTTTGAGATTGGAGTGAAAACTGACCTTTTCCAGTCCTGTGGCCTCTGCTGAGTTTTCCAAATTTGCTGGCATGTTGAGTGCAGCACTTTCACAGCATCATCTTTTAGGATTTGAAATAGCTCAGCTGGAATTCCATCACCTTCACTAGCTTTGTTTGTAGTGATGCTTCCTCAGATCCACTTGACTTCGCACTCCAAGATGTCTGTCTGTAGGTGAGTGGTCACACCATCACGGTTATCCAGGTCATTAATATCTTTTTTGTATAGATGTTCTGTGTATTCTTGCCACCTCTTCTTAATATCTTCTGCTTCTGTTAGGTCCATACCGTTTCTGTCCTTTATTGTGCCCATCTTTGCATGAAATGTTCCCTTGGTATCTCTCATTTTTGAAGAGATCTCTAGTCTTTCCCATTCTATTGTTTTCCTCTTATCTTTGCATCGTGCATTTAGGAAGGCTTTCTTATCTCTCCTTGCTGTTCTTTGGAACTCTGCATTCAGATGGTTATGTCTTTCCTTTTCTCCTTTGCCTTTCACTTCTTTTCTCAGCTGTTTGTAAGCCCTCCTCAGACAACCATTTTGCCTTTTTGCATTTCTTTTTCTTGGGGATGGTTTTGATCACTGCCTGCTGTACAATGTTGTGAACCTCTGTACATAGTTCTTCAAGCTCTCTATCAGGTCTAATCCCTTGAATCTGTTTGTCACTTCCACTTCCATAAAGAAGGCTGAGCGCCGAAGAATTGATGCTTTTGAACTGTGGTGTTGGAGAAGACTCTTGAGAGTCCCCTGGACTGCAAGGAGATGAAACCAATCAATCCTGAATATTCATTGGAAGGACTGATCCTGAAACTGAAACTCCCATACTTTGGCCATCTGATGCAAAGAGCCAACTCATTGCAAAGACTCTGATGCTGAGAAAGATTGAAGGCAGGAGGAGAAGGGGACGACAGAGGACGAGATGGTTAGATGGCAATACCTACTCAATCACCTGAGTTTGAGCAAGCTCTGGGAGATGGTGAAGGGCAGGGAAGCCTGGTGTGCTGCAGTCCGTGGGGTCACAAAGGGTCGGATGTGACTGAGCAACTGATCAAACAAACAAGCCCCTGCAGTGACAGCAAACATGGAGTGGTATAGTCTCAAGAAAGAACGAAATACCTTTCAGCCTTGGCAGAGATTATATGTCCCTGACTCGACCGAATACATAGACAGGTGACCTCTTGGTATCTCTTTTTAAGGATCGTCTGCCTCTGTTACCATTTATATTTTCTTGAAGTCTATTAAGTGCCAAGAAAGTTTTACTTCTCACTTTCTTGTCACAGAGAAAAGAAACACATTAAGGAAAAAAAAAGAAAAACAGCTTTAGATATTTTGAGAGAAGAGGGATTGCCTCACAGTAGAGATCAGACTTGATATCAGGAAAATTTGAAGTATAGTAGAGAGATTGAGATCCTGGGCCCCTAACCTTGCCCACGTTGGTTAGTGAATAGCTTGGTAGACATCAGAGAGTTGGTAAAAGGTCAGTGCCTGCCCCTCCCATCCTAGGTTGGTCTCCAAAAGGAAAAAACTGGAAACCGAGGTTATATCCATCAGAACCATGACTTAATCCACAGAGTCCCCAGCTGTCAGGGAAAAAAGCAGATGTAGTGAATAGTTCTTCTTGTGTAGCTCGAATACCTTTCCACTCACATAGTATAGAAAAATCAAAAAGCACAGATAAACAAACCAAAAAAAAAAAAAAAGATCAGCATTTGTTTTCATTTGAGGGCATAATTTTCCAAAGGTTTCTTCTGTGTTAAATATATGGATTTTCCCTCCAAAATTGGATTATATTGTGTTTAGTTCTTTAGCTGTTTTTTTGTTATTAAGTAGTACATTTCTATCACCACCGTATGTCAATAATTGTACTTCTGAAATACCATTTTTAGTGGTTGCTGAATATACAGATATCCAACATGACTCTTCCAGTTCACTACTGTTGGACATTTAGCATGTTTATAAATGTGTCTTACCTTACAGATAGTGCTGTGATGAACATCCAAGTAGGTAAATCCTTGTACCTTTCTTATCATGCCTTTAAAATATATTCCTTAAAGAATAATTTCTAGTTCAGTGGATAGGCCTGTTTTTAAAGGATTTTAGTATAACTGCCAAGTTGGCCTCCAGAAAAATCTTCTGGTGAGAGAGCACTCGTATCAGTTTGCCCAGCACTCTGTCATTCTATCCGTTCTTCAGGGTTTTACCTTACCCTTTGGTACTGGTGTCCCCTTGGTCATGGTCAACTATCGTTGCCATTAAAGATTTAAAGATGATAACAGACTTTTGTAACCTTCATGGTTCTGCTTCATAGAAATGGCTCTGGTTACCTTTTTTTTTTTTTTTCCAGAATACATTCCTAGTTTTCAAAACCAATGAGAGATAAGTCAACTATCAAGCAATAACCAGAAACAAACCCCACATGCATTTGTAAAATAAGAAATGTGCTTGTATAAATAACAAGTTTCTATTATATAGCCCAGGAAACTATATTCAATACCTTGTAATAACCTATGATGGAAAAGAATCTGAAAAAGAGTATATCTAATTGAGTTACTTTGCTGTACACCAGAAGCTAATGCAACATTGTAAATCAACCTTACTTTAGCTTTTTAAAATGTGCTTCTAAATAACATATGGATTAAAAAAGAGATCTATTGAAAACTAGAACGTGTTTCATATTGAATAATCATGAAAATACTATATACCAAAACTCATGGGTTGCTACCAAAATGTAACTAAAAGGAACACTGACAGCTTTAAGAAAAGACTAAGCAATGAACATTAATGAGCTAGAAAGAATCTAGCTCAAGGAGTTAGCAAAAATGAATGAATCAATAAATAAATGAGTAAATGAATGGAATCCTTGAGGTCAGTACTCCTTATGCATCTTATTACACCTTCTTATTTACAAAACAGTGCTTAACAAATAACGTGGGACTTGATGAACATCAGCTCAGATTTGTTCAATCTGAAAGTCCTTGATTCTGAAAAGATGGTTTTTCCAAACTCTCAAGGGTAGAGTATTCCCAGTCTGGTTGATCTGCCAAGATAATCCACCCACGTGTCATTTAACTTCTTAGAGCAGTAGATTCTGACTTGGGGAATGAAAGATACCTAAAGAGTGGTGGATTTATTTGGTCTAGTTGAGACTGCCACAGTGTCCGCTTAGGTTAGCACTTTCTCGTCTCTGGGCATACGGAGAAGCATTCTGTTTATTCTACTAAAAATGTGTTGGAGGTGAAGGTTAAAGATGAGTGCCTTTGTGCCACTGTTATTAAGCATATAGCTTTCAATCATTAGAAGCCAAGAACAGGGCCTGGTCCTCTTCCTTCTACATAAGCAAATGTCTATTGCAATTAAAGAAAGTTTTGCATGTGTAAGGGACAGAGGATTGGGCTCTGGGGACCCATTTTACTCAAGGAAAAAGAAGTGACTTTAATTTCATTAATGGTTTCCAGGATGATTGTGCTACAACTTTAATTCTCCATTAAATATTCATGCCGACGGGCGCTTCCTTTCCTGCCTTTAGTATCATTCAGCTCAAGCTGACACTAACCTGTTTTCTATTTCATAACTGAATCACAGGGCTTTTTCAGGAGAAGTCAGCAAAGCAATGCCACCTACTCCTGTCCTCGTCAAAAGAACTGTTTGATTGATCGAACCAGTAGAAACCGCTGCCAGCACTGTCGATTACAGAAATGCCTTGCCGTGGGGATGTCTCGAGATGGTGAGCTCTCGCAGCCTATGTTGCATAATAGCACAGGGTTGTGAAAGTACCTTCTGAAGCCTGGACCCAAGTCTGCCAGAATATGTCCCCTCTGTCCCTCACCACCCCCTCCAGTCTTCCCTCCTCTGGCATCCCTGTGGGTATCACAGCAGTTACTTTCTCATCCATAAACCATCCAGTCAGCTCACTGGCTGATGCAGGGCAGGATGGGGGGCATGGAGAAGAAATGTCTATGTGGTCAGAACACCTTCAGATTTTTGATGTTTAAGTCATTGCAGGTGGATGGATTGATGGGAGGTAAGGTGTCACCTGAGGGTCTGAAAAAGGATACCTTCTAGAAGTATTTTTTTTTTTCTCATAGAAAACACAAGGCAGAGTTAATTGTTATGTGCTTTATACTAGTCAGCTTATTGGCAGTTGGGACGCATTAGCTGTTATGCTAACTGGATCCAAAGTCAAATATTTGTACATCCAGTATGTGTGGAAATAGTGCAAAGCAGGCCTCAATGACAAATGTTCTTTTCATTAAAACAAGCTATTTTAACAGTTGCAAAACAGTTTAGGATCTTCCTGGAAAATTGTTTTCAGTGCACTAAATAATCAACACCAGATTTCAAGGCTATTCTTATATAAGAAAATTGGGCTGATAGCACAGTAGATACAGTTTAAGGACTTTTCTGAATATACTGGCTGGTTGGCTACCGTGAGAGATCCCTCTGAAGGAAACATCACTTCCAGTGGAGTTTCAGACCCTGGAAAAATAAGGGTCTGAAAAACCTTTCAGGCTGCTAGACAGGTGTTCTGAGTGTCTGCTTTCCCTAGAATCAGAAGTTCTCGGGCCTGTGGACCTACCCAGGCACAAGTTGTACACAGGATTGCCTCTTAGAATTTGTAGAAGCAAAGGGAAGTTTTGCGGATCAGAAGATGCAAGTCATAAAACTTACACCATATCCTCTGAAATTCCTGTGATATGCAACTCTACAGATTTCAACTTCCAGTGGCCCTGAACTCACACAACTAGGTTTATCTCTTATGAGTCTGTAAGTTAAAAAATCACAGATGGGTGTGCATTTTCTCAAAACCTAATCCAGGGAATTCCCTGGTGGTCCAGTGGTAAGGACTTCATGCTTCCACTACAAGGGCCATGGGTTTGATCCCTGGTCAGGGAACTCAGATCCCACAAGCTGTGTGCTGTGGCCAAAAAACAAAAACCTGATCCATTTATTTCACTTAGGGGATAGTGTGATTACTGTTTTTTAACATTAAGAAAAGAGAACACAATTCAGAGTCATGGCAGAACCAGTTTCCCCCTATTAATTAGAGGTATTAATCCCTTTGGGGATTCTAGACTATTCTTTTCAAAAAGAATTAAGTACCTTCAGTATGCCTTGTGAAGATTTTGTATATAAGTGACAGCTCATGTTATTGTGGGCTTGGAGTGAATTTGGGGGCTTATACAATTTTAGACAGGGCCTCCCTGGTGGCTTAGCAGCAAAGCATCCACCTGCCAATGCAGGAGACGTGATTCAACCCCTGGTTCCAGAGGATCCCTTGGAGGAGGAAATGGCAACCCACTCCAGTATTCTTGCCTGGGAAATCTCATGGACAGAGGATGCTGGCAGGCTATAGTCCACGGGGTCGCAAAAGAGTCAGACGTGACTTAGCGACTAAACGACGACAGTTTTAGGCCTGAAATTCATAGCCCACATCAGCCTGACTGCTATCTAACAAGTCCCACCCAATTTGTCACCTGAGCCATGGATACTGGAAGTTGCCCAGAGTCCTGCTCACTTGTTTCCTCTAGGCAAAAGGAAACCACATCCTCCTTGGCAGGAAAAGGATCCCACAAGTTGGGCTGGGCACTGATTCCCAACTTCACTTCCATCTACCCTGCCTCTTGCCCCAAGACTCACAGAATTTTGTTGATGGTCAAATGTGTGAATTCATCTACCCAGTCGGGTGTAAATTTAACCATAATCAGGAGATCTTAGTCCCTCCGCCAGAGGCTTTATCTATACCTACTTAGGCTGAGAAATAAATGGGTTAGTGGGGGAGTTCAGACCAGGAAATCACAGAGTTTTTTTTTTTCTCAGTTATCTCGATGTTTCAAGAGAAATCATTTGAAATGCTAAGTGAACTGGAAAGTTACTCCAGTCACTGTTCCACTTTAAACGTGGGGACACATGGCACAGAGAAGGGCTGCGAACACAAATTCTCCTGGCAGGGATCTTCCCCAGAGCTGCAGTTGCTGCTGCTGCTAAGTCACTCAGTCGTGTCTGACTCTGTGCGACCCCATAGACGGCAGCCCACCAGGCTCCCCTGTCCCTGGGATTCTCCAGGCAAGAACACTGGAGTGGGTTGCCATTTCCTTCTCCAATGCATGAAAGTAAAAAGTGAAAGGGAAGTCGCTCAGTCGTGTCCGACTCTTAGCGACCCCATGGACTGCAGTGTACCAGGCCCCTCTGTCCATGCCTACCACTTCCAAAATCCTAATATTCTTTTTCACTTGAGGCTCAATGAGAATAGCAGAACGTATCCTTTTAAGATGGGTCCAAGGGTTTCAAAGGGGCCACATGACCCAGGAGCAGGCGAGGGGTACACTCAGAGGTGTAACCCAGGGAATTGCAAATGCTTCATGCAGTCTGTTGAGCTTGCTCCGGGAAGCCCCAGATTTGGCAATTTGATCAGAAAGAAACTCATCTAAGTGTACGGATTAGTGAAATGAACGCATGTGGAGATTTGACTGCTTGTGCCCTGATGTAGACCGGTGAGTTTGTGCATCCCTGTGCTCGAGTCTGAACACTAAGAAAAGAAGTGTCTAGACCAACTGCCTGGGTCGAGAGGGAACAAACCCATCAAACCGCAGTCCAGTAGCTCCCACTGAGCATAGGGTTATGTGACAGCATGAAAACCAAGCTGATCATTGCTCTAGGTCTCTTCTACCAGCCCTGGGTCTGTTTCTGAAACTTAGCTCCTCCAGGATGTATCTTTGCTGTCAGGGATGTGGAGCAAGCCTATGTGAGGTAGGACCGTTTTCACCTCTGGATCATGTCCTTATTTGGTGGTTATGTGGTTTTTGATTAAAATTATCTTCAACTTCAAAGGAAGTCCTAAAGCATACCAGAGAGGATCATGGAGAAAAACATATTGTATATGGTGTGGCTTGGCTTTTTTCTTCCAGCTGTAAAATTTGGCCGCATGTCGAAAAAGCAGAGAGACAGCTTGTATGCAGAAGTACAGAAGCACCGGATGCAGCAGCAGCAGCGAGACCACCAACAGCAGCCTGGAGAGGCCGAGCCGCTGACTCCCACCTATAACATCTCGGCCAACGGGCTCACGGAGCTTCACGATGACCTCAGCAACTACATCGACGGGCACACCCCCGAGGGCAGCAAGGCAGACTCTGCCGTCAGCAGCTTCTACCTGGACATACAGCCTTCCCCGGACCAGTCAGGTCTTGATATCAATGGAATCAAACCAGAACCCATATGTGACTACACACCAGCATCAGGCTTCTTCCCCTACTGCTCTTTCACCAATGGAGAGACTTCCCCAACTGTGTCCATGGCAGAACTAGGTAATGGCTTCTGTGTTTCCATTGGGATGTACTACTGATGCCTTTGAAGGAAATGGGATATGTCTGACTTTCCTCTAAGTTATGATATTAAAATGATGCGTCTAGGGACTTCCCTGGTTGTCCAGTGGTTAAGACTGCGCTTCCAATGCTTGGTCAGGGAACTAAGATCCCACATGCCCCACAGAAAAAAAAAAACAAAACATGCATTTAGAAGGGCAATTCTGGAGAAGGCCATGGCACCCCCCTCCAGTACTCTTGCCTGGAAAATCCCATGGATGGAGGAGCCTGGTAGGCTGCAGTCCATAGGGTCGCTGAGGGTCGGACAGAACTGAGCGACTTCACTTTCACTTTTCCCTTTCATGCATTGGAGAAGGAAATGGCAACCCACTCCAGTGTTCTTGCCTGGAGAATCCCAGGGACGGGGGAGCCTGGTGGGCTGCCGTCTATGGGGTCGCACAGAATCAGACATGACTGAAGCAGCTTAGCAGCAGCAGCAGCAGAAGGGCAAGTCACCTTTACCATTGGGAAAGTGAAAGTGATAGTTGCTCAGTCATGTCCAACTCTTTGTGACCGCATGGACCATAGCCCTCCAGGCTCCTTTGCCCGTGGAAGTACCCAGGTAAGAACACTGGAGTGGGTAGCCATTCCCTTCCCCAGGGGATCTTCCTAACCCAGGGATCAAACCCAGGTCTTCTGCATTGCAGGAGGATTCTGTACCGTCTGAGCCAGCAGGGTAGTCTCCCTTGGAAGCACTTCATAATTCTACCTTTCCCCTTGCTTTTCTCTATCCACTGTCTCCCGTCACATGTCCAAGAAACTGACCGACCTCTCAGCTTCGGAGCTGAGACAACATGAACTTAAAGCAGTCTTAAATTCCAGAGAAAACTATAAGCTCAGGGAATGGCCCCACCAACTCCTTTGCTTTCATTATATTCTAAGTATTGATTTATACTGGAAGTTATAAAAATGGCAACCCACCAACTTAACCTGGCCCATAAACATGGTTTTTTAACCAGTGCAGAGCTTTTCAATTTTTGAATTAGTTGCTAAAAATTTAAACCTGGAGGATTCCATCTGAAAGTTCAGATTTTCAGTTTCTTGTGGGAGGGGAGAAAAATGATCTGATTACACTGGGTCAGTATTTGTAAATGTCAACAACCAACTGGTACCAGTCAAGGCCTCCCACCTTTCCATGGGTCCATCCCACTCGGCATTTACATCACTTCCCAGTCCCTGTATGCATCTCACCTTTGCAACTGTGATGTAGTCTATAAACAGTAAAGGGAAATTGGCTTCTTTACTTTCCAAAATTTTGGTGATGGATGTTAATGACAAAACTGATGTATTCCATAGAAGACTCACCATGCAAAAAAAAAAAAAAAAAAACTGTCATTTCCTCATTCCTGTGACATTGGTGCTTCTTGGGAGATGTGACCTAGAAATGTTAGCACAGACAATAGAAAGCTTTTCATTTCAAGGGAGTCGTGTTATAACATCCTCTGTTATATTTAATCGATTTTTAAGTACAGCACTATTATTAGAGAAACTTTGATAAGGACCTTTGCTGTTTGCGAAATTGATCTGTTTCACCCCGTGGTTCCTCATACAAGGTTATAATCCTCTGGGATATTTCAATTAGTTGCTGTGGGGGTGACTAAGTGAAGACCAGGAGAGAAGGAAGACTGAACATGGAAAAGAACCAGCAGGTTCTGACTTGAGCACAGATGTCCTTGGTTCACAGAAATAACGGTTGTGTTCTTTAGATGGTTTCCTCTACCTCTGTACCCCACAAAACAGTTTTTAAGTGAAATTTATATTTCCAGTAAAATCTTTCTCCAAATATAACAAATTGAATGTTCTTTACGGTTTTTACACAAGCACCTTTTTGTGGGTCTAAATTTAAATCCTCAAGAGCAGGGACATTTTAAGCCTGGTCTTTAACCACTGCACAGCATTAAAGGTGTAGCACAGCTCTTTTGATTAACAGAGAAACCTCTGAACTAGAAGCCAAGCTGAGCAGAGGTAGGTTTGATTTTTTTTTTTTTTTTTTTCTTGAACTAGAACAAAAACCTTCCGTTTTTGTCATGAGATCTTGGTTGGCTGAACCTTAAGCAGAGCTGTAATGAAAGTAAAATTTTCAGAAATGAATAAGGATTTGATTGAAAGCTGACATGATATCATGAAAGATGACCTGACTCACTTTAGGTGTGCTTCCACTTGATGAGAAATACGAGTGAATCTCTCCTGTTTGCTTGTCGGATGTTCAACCCGGAGGTAACCCACACGGCTTGGCCTGTGTGTGGCTCCTGAACGTGGCACTTGGGCTGAAAGTGCACTCAGCCTCCCCAGCCCCTCTTCCCTGACCAAGCTCTTTCCTCTTCCATAGCTGTCACCTCCAGTGAGCCTGGGAGCCCTGTGCTTTCCTCCATTCTCCACTTTCTCCTAAACTAGGGATTGTTCACATGTATTGTGGCATTTCCCACAATGAATAAAATTAAGTCATCATCAGGATTTTCTGCAAACCCAAAACTAAACAAGAATTTAACTGGAAAAAGGATGTAATGGGGTTCTGATTTTCTGTCCCATTTACATGTGTAAAATTGTTTGAGGGGTTAAGAGTGGCTTAAAAGTGGTCAAAGACTTTGCTAATGCTCTCCAAAATAAAGCTCTCCAAAAATTCCCTGACATTTCCTTTAGGGTTTAAGTCCCTGCTCTTTCTTTAACTAAAAACTTCATTTTAGGCTAAATTTTGTCATTAGATTTGAAACAAATGAAACCACTTGTGCAATTGGAAAAAATTGTAAATTAACATATCCTAAGATCAATTCTTTCCGTAATAGTATCTACACTCCATTACTTTTAGTGAAATATATCTGACTTTCTGGCTGTGAAATTTTGCCCTTTATGTATTGGGTGGGCCAAAAAGTTTGTTGGGGTTTTTCTGTAACGTCTTATGGAAAAGCCCAAACAAACTTTTTGGCCCACCCAATACACTTAGTACCTGAGTTACATACTCCAGATAAACAATCTATGTTCATTTTTTTTAAAAGTTGACTCGGGAATTCACTGGCGTGCCAGCGGTTAGGACATGGTGCTTTCACTGCCGTGGGTCCTTGGTTCCATCCCTGGTTAGAGGATCTAGTTTCAAGTTTCATTTAGGTGATCCTGGCTCTGTTTTCACACAAACAGATCTGGCTAGGGAACCAAGATCCAGCAAGCCAAGTGGTGTAGTAAAAAAAAGAAAGAAAAAGAAATAAAAAATAAAACAGCTAATTGCAGTTATTACTATAATTACTAAAGCCTTCTATGAGAGACAGCTGGGCAAAGCATGAGACAAGAAGTCAGCTTATGTGAGTGATTCTAGCTTTGCTGTAGGTTGTACAACCTAGTATAAGTCACGTTATCTCTGTAAGCTGCAATCTCCCTACCCATGGAATGTAAAGATTCAGAGCATGGATTCTGGAGCTTTTGTATATGTTTGAATCACTGTCCGCTTGCCAGCTATGACACCTTGAAAGTCACTTAACCTCACTGTGGCTTGGTTTTTTCATCTGTAAAATGGGGATAATTAGTACAATTGTCATTAGTATCTTTCTCCCTAGATTTGTTGTCATAAAGACTAAGGATAAAATGTGTGTGTGTGTGTGTGTGTATGACTGTGTACGTGTATATGTATGTGTGTGTGTATATGTGCACATAGCACATAGTAAACTCTACCTCAGTGTCATCTTTCATCATCATTGTTAATGTTATTACCTACAAAGTGAGGAGGATTTGGACCAGATAATATCTAAAGTTCCATCCCACTATGAAAATCTGTGACTTAGAAGACAGGATTTTCTATCTGAAGTATCTAGACCTTGGCTCTACTGATGTACAGTCATGGTTGAGGAAGTGAACTGATTTGCTTGTCACAAAATGAGTTACCCAACTGAGCTCAGACCAGAAAAGAGGTCTCCTAACTCTTAGTTCCACGGAGAAGGCAATGGCACCCCACTCCAGTACTCTTGCCTGGAAAATCCCATGGACAGAGGAGCCTGGTAGGCTGCAGTCCATGGGGTCGCTAGGAGTCGGACATGACTGAGCACCTTCCCTTTCACTTTTCACTTTCATGCATTGGAGAAGGAAATGGCAACCCACCCCAGTGTTCTTGCCTGGAGAATCCCAGGGACGGGGGAGCCTGGTGGGCTGCCGTCTATGGGGTCGCACAGAGTCGGACACGACTAACGCGACTTAGCAGCAGCAGCAGCAGTAGCAGCAACTCTTAGTTCCAAGGTATTTCACTATACCAGACTGTTTGTCTGAGAGACTGCACTAACTCCTTAGCTTTTACTCCATCTGAGCATTTTCTTCTTTGCTGAAATGGAGACTTAAAAATAGGAAAGTGTCTAAAATCTTACACTTGCCAAATCAAGTCTGAATTTCGATCAAAGGCAGCTGGTGAGAATGCAGCCACTGCCCTCTACTGGTCATGGAACATTGCGTCATTTGTTAATGCTTCTAAAAGCTGGACTCAAACAGGTAGGGGCGACAATTTTTAGGATGAAATGAAACAGGAAGATGCTTGACCATGTTAACTAGAGAAAAGGAGGATCTGGAAGATAATACCGAGAGCCTCTTCCCATTCTTCCCCTTCCAGGATTCCCCCAGCTTCCCTGTGAACCCTTCATCTACATCATTTTTCCCCCCTATTTATAAAAATTGGTTTACTGTTTACACATTTATTTTCTTGTTTATGCTTCCCCATTATTTTTGTCTTTACTCCCCACTTCTCTTCACAAGCATCACTGATTCTAAGACAAATAATTTGCTGGTTTCTCCGTCTTTCCCCTCTCAGTTTCTGTCTCTTTCCTGTATTTTTTCCTTGCATCTGTGTTTTATTGTTTATGATGTTTACTTATGTTGTTTTCATGTCTGTGTGTTGCCAAGTAGGGTTGTTGAGTTTACTGTGTTTCAGTTTCTCTAAGGAGATTCTAGTTTCAAGCTTCATTTACGTGATCCTGGCTCTGTTTTCACACAAACAAGTCTGATTCTGTTTGAGAAAGACAGTAACAAATTTCTAAATAAATAGTCTTATTAGTTCCTAAGTTTGCGCTCGGCACCATTGTTTTAAATAACTTTCTTATTCTATATTCAAGATGCAAGGAGGGGATCACTTTGGGGTATGATTTTGTATTCTTGGAATCTTATCAATTTTTCTTTAGAATACTTCTTTTTATAGCCACACCCACAGCTTGCAGGATCTTAGTTCCCCAGCCGGAGATTGAATCCACACCTGCGGCAGTGGAAGCCTGGAATCCTAACCACTGGACCACCGGGGGATTTCCTTAAAATACGTCTTTAATTGTCCTTCCCCTCCGTAACAGTTATTAGCAACGTATTTCAAGCCGTTAGTCCCTTACGTCTGGATTTCAGCAGCCTTCTAATTGGTCCTCCAGGCTCTCCATCCTTCAGTCCCCCGGTGGCAGAACTACATGTTCTGTTTCCCAGTACAGTGTTCTTTATGTGAGCTCCCCCTTGAGAATCCCACTGACTCCTCTTGTCAGTCAAGTCCATACTCTCAGTCTCCACATTCAGATCCTTCAGGATTTGGACTCTTACCTACCAATATTCCTGTTTTGAATCATCATTCTATCACATCTTCCTATCTCCTACAAATGCCATATTTGTTCTTTCAATTACCATCCCTCGAATGTGGAACTGGCCCACTGCCTCACACCACTGGCCTCTGCCTACCAAACCCTCCCCATTCTTCAGGATCCAGTCCAAATGTTCCTCTTCTGCCGAGAAGCATCGCCTAATTTTCCTCATCTCTCCCTTCCCTGATAGCACCTACTACCTTTGTTTTTCTTTCTCTTCTGATATAATTCAACCTCACGCTTTATTGTCTAATGTCTTGAATTGTCCTTTCCGCATGTCTGTACATGTTCACCAGATTATAAGTTCCTTGAGAAACTTGTTTGGCTTCTATTTCTTTAATATCTCCAAAATCCTTACACTTCAGTATGAGAACAAATGTTTTATGTAACAGATGCTGTGTTATCCTCTCTATTTTGAGTGCTCAACTCATTTAATTCTCACAGAAGCTCTATGAAATAGGTACTATTTTTCTCATTTTACATATCAGGAGACTGAAGCACAGAGAGGTTAAGTAACTTACCTAAAATCACAGAACTACTAAATAGCAGAGCTGAGATTCCAACCTAGTCAATCTGGCTGCAAAGTCCAGCTCTTAACCACCACACTATATATATAACGACTGGGTAGGCTTTCAGCAATGCTTGTTCTGAATTTTGCAGGAAAAACAAATACCACACATAATTGTTGTCATACAAAATACCATTTCCCAATTTTTCAAGAGTAATCCCTCCCCATAAATGTATGTGGCAGATGTGTCTTCATAAAAATGCCAAGTAGAGATTGTGTCAGTCATTTTTCACAACTTTTCTAGGTCGATATTTGCTTACTCCCAGACACTAGTGTAAAGGCACAGAAGGTCAAGATTAGCAGGGTCTTTGAAGGCATGCCGTCTTATTGTTAGATGTTGGCTTTGCCTGTCCTTCTTCCTGCTCTAAAACACAGAATCGTTCCAGATTACTTACTTAAATATGTCAAGATAATTAAACCTGGTTCAGCCTGTTGCTTTATACTTGTTACATTTTAAATTGAATAATTGAGTAGGGAAAACACTGGTTATCCAAAGAAGAATGGCTTTTCATGTCGTGATCTCCTGTTTTTCTCCTTAGAACACCTTGCACAGAATATATCTAAATCACATCTGGAAACTTGCCAATACTTGAGAGAAGAGCTCCAGCAGATAACGTGGCAGACCTTTCTGCAGGAGGAGATTGAGAATTATCAAAACAAGGTAGACTCTGAACAGTTTTACCTAAGATTGAGGCAACGCTGGGAAATGGAAAAGATTTGAATACAAACAGACCAAAAAATGAATGTCTTTCATCAGATACCAGATTTCTATTTAATAATCTTTCTTCCAGAGCTGATTATGTTCCTGGGGCTTTGTCACCTTACTGAAATGTCACTATGCAAAATTTCAGAAATAGCACAGAGATTCTGTTGTTCTGATAACTGTACATGTTTGTCCCATCATTTATCTACAGGGGGCTAGATTAAGCTGCTTCCAAAAGCCTCAATGAGTTGGGAGTTTTCCCGATATCACAATGGGAGATTTCACGGTCTGGAAGTCGATGTAAAATAATCTTAGCCTCATGGTTTCAGAGGTTAAAAAGAAGGAGTTTAGAGAATATGTGTTCAAAAAAAAAAGATCTGGAAGCTATGATCCTAACTCCAGTCTGAATCTAGCAATATGAGACTGAGAAGTAGTGCAGCTGCTACTCATTTTTTTTCTATAAAACACACTGCTCAACAGATTACTCAAATGGGAAGGCAGGGCTGGAGAAGGGGGACACTTAATTATCCATTCTGCCCTTAGGAAAAGAAAATGCTTCAATTTCCCCTCCAAATCATGGAAATGCTGGTTTAGGAAGTGCCGTGGAGATTATTTAGGTTAATCCTCTTCATTTAACGTACAAGGAAACTAACATCCCTTAGCTTACGGCTGGAGGTTGAAAACATCAGGACTAGACCATGAGCCCTGGCTCCTGATTGAGTATTTCTCCCACCCCCTTATATTGGTGGAAACAGCCTTAAACTACGATTGGGAAAGTAAGTGAGCAGCAAGACGGACCCAGGTTAGCCTGTAACTAAACTGGAGAGTGGCTGTATAAAAAGGCATTAAGCACGACAGGTTGGGAAATAGCAGCACATCACCTTGCTTGCCTTTGAGGTAGCACCAGCAGCCACAGTTACAATGGGAAGCAGGAAAGCATTAAACAGCCACAGGGTGTGCAAAACAGGATTCAGAGCCAGAAATGCGGGGGTTTAAATCCCAGCTCCAGTACCTCCTAGCTGTGAAACCTCTTTGAGTATTTGTGTTCATTTATGGCAAATGAGAAAATGTTCTTGTGAAAGTGAAATGAGACAAGGATGTCAGAAAACACCCAGCTCATAGCAGGCGCACAGGAAATGTAACTGACTCCCCTTTCTTCTCTTCCTCAAGTAAAGTGGTATGAAATTCCCCAAGGCCAGGTAATTGCTTAAAAGGAGATTCTACTTTCCCGCTCTCTGTGGCCCAGGGTTAAAGCAGCGGCATGCGTGACTTTCCTCACATGGGCTTTCATCTTCCGCTGCCTTTATGACCATAACATCTCCCCCCTGCCCTTTGCTAACAACATGGCAAGAGAGAAATTGAAGAAGATGAGAAAGAACTTGGGAGCAATCATTGTAACCCAAGTAACTGGCCAACTGTTTATTCTTAAATCCTCTAGCTTTTGGGAATCTATTTCCAAAGAAGGATTGTACACAATAGGAAAACTTAAAACAGCTGAGTCAAAGATATGGGTAACCGTGGATGTTAATGTATTTCCTTCTTCAACAGCAGCGGGAGGTGATGTGGCAATTGTGTGCCATCAAAATTACAGAAGCTATACAGTACGTGGTGGAGTTTGCCAAACGCATTGATGGATTTATGGAACTATGTCAAAACGATCAAATTGTGCTTCTCAAAGCAGGTATGTGCTTTGCAAGTGAATTTTGAGATCTCTTCCTAACCTGCTTTCACCAGCTTATTAAAGAAATGCTTGGTAAGGAAGGTGTCGGGAACAGTTTTTCTCCAAATGATAATAGCTCAGGTTTCACTTGCAGAAACTAAGGAATTTTTTTTTTTAATGTTTGAGTTATTTGAAGGAAACATTCCCTCCATTTTGCTTCTTCTCTCTGTGAAAAGATTAATTTGAAAGACACACTGCATTCCCCAGTCCTAACCATCACTTGTGTTTTGTTTCTGTGCCCCAGGTCCTCAGGATGTTTTGATAAGTTGTTAGGAAGATGGCTGTTTATGGAATTCAGAGAGATAGCCCTGGCTTTTTGTTTGTTTGTTTTAATAACAGGACTCTATGTGTTTCTGGGCTTCCCAGGTGGCTCAGTGATAAAGAATCTGCATGTCAGTGTAGGAGACCCAGTAGTCGCTGGTTCCATTCCTGGGTCAGGAAGATCCCCTGAAGTATGAAAATGACAACCTGTTCCAGTAGTCTTGCCTGAAACATTCCATGGACAGAGGAGCCTGGAGGGCTGCAGTCCATGGGGTTGCAAAGAGTCAGACACAACTGAGCACGCACGCACACATGTGTTTCTAGCAACTCCAAGACTGTATTTTTGCAAGACACAATCTCTCTTAAGTAATACAGGCTTTAGCTTAGGCAGAAGTCTTTAATTACCCTAGTGAACTCTGCCCTTTTAAATAAAGAGATAAGTTTCCTCAGTGTGTATGCCCAGCAGTGGGATTGCTGGATCATAAGGCAGTTCTATTTCGTTTTTTAAGGAATCTCCACACTGTTCTCCATAGTGGCTGTACTAGTTTGCATTCCCACCAACAGTGTAAGAGGGTTCCCTTTTCTCCACACCCTCTCCAGCATTTATTATTTGTAGACTTTTGGATCGCAGCCATTCTGACTGGTGTGAAATGGTACCTCATAGTGGTTTTGATTTGCATTTCTCTGATAATGAGTGATGTTGAGCATCTTTTCATGTGTTTGTTAGCCATCTGTATGTCTTCTTTGGAGAAATGTCTATTTAGTTCTTTGGCCCATTTTTTGATTGGGTCATTTATTTTTCTGGAGTTGAGCTGTAGGAGTTGCTTGTATATTTTTGAGATTAGTTGTTTGTCAGTTGCTTCATTTGCTATTATTTTCTCCCATTCTGAAGGCTGTCTTTTCACCTTGCTAATAGTTTCCTTTGATGTGCAGAAGCTTTTAAGGTTAATTAGGTCCCATTTGTTTATTTTTGTTTTTATTTCCAATATTCCGGGAGGTGGGTCATAGAGGATCCTGCTGTGATGTATATCAGAGAGTGTTTTGCCTATGTTCTCCTCTAGGAGTTTTATAGTTGCTGGTCTTACGTTTAGATCTTTAATCCATTTTGAGTTTATTTTTGTGTATGGTGTTAGAAAGTGTTCTAGTTTCATTCTTTTACAAGTGGTTGACCAGATTTCCCAGCACCACTTGTTAAAGAGATTGTCTTTAATCCATTGTATATTCTTGCCTCCTTTGTCAAAGATAAGGTGTCCATATGTGCGTGGATTTATCTCTGGGCTTTCTATTTTATTCCATTGATCTATATTTCTGTCTTTGTGCCAGTACCATACTGTCTTGATACCTGTGGCTTTGTAGTAGAGCCTGAAGTCAGGTAGGTTGATTCCTCCAGTTCCATTCTTCTTTCTCAAGATTGCTTTGACTATTCAAGGAAACCAGAAGGGAAAGAGACATGTGTACCCCAATGTTCATCGCAGCACTGTTTATAATAGCCAGGACATGGAAGCAACCTAGATGTCCATCAGCAGATGAATGGATAAGAAAGCTATGGTACATATACACAATGGAGTATTACTCAGCCCTTAAAAAGAATACATTTGAATCAGTTCTAATGAGGTGGATGAAACTGGAGCCTATTATACAGAGTGAAGTAAGCCAGAAGGAAAAACATCAATACAGTATACTAACGCATATATATGGAATTTAGAAAGATGGTAACAGTAACCCTGTGTACGAGACAGCAAAAGAGACACTGATGTATAGAACAGTCTTATGGACTCTATGGGAGAGGGAGAGGGTGGGAAGATTTGGGAAAATGGCATTGAAACATGTAAAATACCATGTATGAAACGAGATGCCAGTCCAGATTCGATGCATGATACTGGATGCTTGGGGCTAGAGCACTGGGACGACCCAGAGGGATGGTATGGGGAGGGAGGAGGGTTCAGGATGGGGAACACATGTATACCGGTGGTGGATTCATTTTGATATTTGGCAAAACTAATACAATTATGTAAAGTTTAAAAATAAAATAAAATTAAAAAAAAAAAAAAGAGATAAGTAACTGAGTGCCCATGGGCTAAGCCCAGCCCTGTTGACTCAGAAGGGGGTCTCTAAGGTCAAAATCAACTCACCAAGACAGAATAACCCATTCCATTTCTGCCTTTGCTTAGGTTCTCTAGAGGTGGTATTTATCAGAATGTGCCGTGCCTTTGACTCTCAGAACAATACCGTGTACTTCGATGGGAAATATGCTAGCCCCGATGTCTTCAAATCCTTAGGTAAGAAAACCTCTGGGTGCTTGGTCTTCAGATCAGGGCTAGGGGAAAAAATTGGAGTTGGGTGATAGCTCTTAAACAAAATGGAAATCGTGGTGTTTTTGGATATAAGAGTTAAAGGATGTTATATACTAATGCATACCTGTGTTAATAATACTTTCTGATTAATTACCATAGAAAATTTACACAGCTCAAATGCTTTGTGTCCATATGACATGTAAAGGTCTAGAGTTTGATTTTATCTATTTGGTTGTCAAAGAAATGTATGTTATATATTCTTCCAGTTCCCTTCCAAATTTTAAGAACGAGGTTTGCAGGGATGTTATTCAGTAAACTGGAAGATATGATTTGCTACATAAAATCAAGCAAAGACCTGAAAGTCTGCCCTTCCATACCCCTCAAATAACAATGTTAATGAGATATCAGGGAAAGAAAGTATAGTTAAGTGAAACTGTGGCATATACCTTAGAAATAAATTATTTTAGATGTCTATAAATAAAGTGAGATAAAGTCACTAAGATTGGGATAGTATCCAAAATATGTTGTTAAATGATTTCAAAAACAATTAAATGGCATATATACTTGAGAATATATATTTGAGAGGTATATATACTTGAGAATAGCCCATTGACATTTAACTATATGCACATAATATGAAAATCTGAAACAACAGACACCAAAGTTAACCAGTTTTGGGGGGTGGATTTTTATTTTATGGGACTTTCTCATTCTATGTTTTCACTTCTATAATAATTATAATGGTTTTACTACCATAAAGTGTCATTTGTTTTCATTTTTAAGCATGTTAACACTCTTGTTTGTTTCAAGGAAAACAAAAAATGAGTGAAATTAGCATCTCAGACTATAGCTGTTAGACTGTTGGTTAAGAGTGTGGGCTCTGAAGTTAGGCATCTAGCTTTGAATCTCAGGCTGTTACTTCCTACCTGTGAAATCTTGAGTACATTCCTTTTCTTCCCAAGTTTGTTTCCTCGCCTTTACAGTGGGGTAGTAACAATAATACTTTCTTCATAGGGCTGTTGTAGTATTGATAGAATGCTCAAAGAATCCTCTCAGAGCAGCACCTGACATAGTAATCACCTAATAAAAGTTTACTGCCAATGGTACTTCCCTGGCAATTCAGTCGTTAATGCTCTGTGCTTCCTCTGCAGGGGATACTGATTAAATCCATGGTCAGGGAACTAAGATCCCACGTGCCATGTGGTGTGATCAATAAAAGAATACATGTATATATCTTAAGTTACAATATTTTTTAAAGTTCCCTCTGTGAATGATGGTAGTAATGGTGATGGTAGCTAAACTGATTTTTTCTTTTAAGGTTTGAAAGTATTAAACTACAAGAAATGTTATTGGTATTCTCCCTGATCTTCAACTAGTAGATCTCTCTTCACTTTTTTCCATCTTTTTTTCCTAGGATAATAACTAAAATCCTAACCTGTCTTTAATTTTGGCAGGTTGTGAAGACTTTATTAGCTTTGTATTTGAATTTGGAAAGAGTTTATGTTCTATGCACCTGACTGAAGATGAAATTGCATTATTTTCTGCATTTGTCCTGATGTCAGCAGGTAAGATAACCAAATCTAATGGTTTTTCAATTGTCCAGGTAAAGAATTTTTACAAGTACACAACTTATAATGGCTATAGGATATTCAGGGGGATACCAAGAGAGACTGCCATCCTTGTTAAAATCTAATTTTCAGTTTTTCAGGTAACAATCCCTCTGCTACACACATTTATACATGTCCTATTTTAAGAAGACCTCATGCTATTCTGATAAACTCTTAAGAGATGAGAATTGAATAAAATCCTGTCTACAATTAACCTCTGATAACAAGAGAAACGCTGTGGTAGAGTAGGCTTGCCCTCCTTAACACCAATCTCCAAGATAACGTGGTGTTTAAAACCTTCTCCTTTTTCTTAAAGTCCATTTGGATGTCATCCACAAGTTTATCTAAATTTAATCTCTATTTTTAACCAGTACTGCCTCTTGGTGATAACTACTTTTGAAAATTTGCTATCTTCTTTTTGGACTTCTTAGTCATAAAGATTCTATCCTAAACTAACAACCTTAATTAATTTGGCATTCTCTTGACAAGTTTAGTTGCCTTGTAATTATAAGACAATTTTCATATTTTTTGTAATGGCTAGGTGAATTGATATGAGTATTTCATTCAGAAACGTAACTTTTAGAAAGTGTTGAGGGGCTGTGGTGGTTTCATTTGCACTTGTTTGAGCATGGTTTTAGATTTAAATGACTATCTTTTTGG
Organism: Bos indicus; assembly: GCF_029378745.1. Taxonomy (NCBI): domain Eukaryota; kingdom Metazoa; phylum Chordata; class Mammalia; order Artiodactyla; family Bovidae; genus Bos; species Bos indicus. The sequence continues at coordinate 49,506,641 of NC_091769.1, forward strand.
AAGAGGAGGACCCTCCTTTCCTTCAGATGTCAGTAAAAATGGAAAGGCTTAGCACTCTGTTTTGTGTCATAGATTAGTTTTCTTCTTCTTTAGGAGCAAATTTTGAATGAGGGGTGAAGGTGGCCTAATAGTCCCTGACTCTGTATTGTGGTATAATAATCTATATCTAAGAGTCAGGAGGAATTGGGTTTTCTGACAGAATGTTAGAAGAATACTAAGGAGTCTGGTTTTTCACATTTAGATCGCTCATGGCTGCAGGAAAAGGTAAAAATTGAAAAGCTGCAACAGAAAATTCAGCTAGCTCTTCAACATGTCCTACAGAAGAATCACCGAGAAGATGGAATACTAACAAAGGTGAGAGCTAAAGGTTTCCAGTTGACACAGCTGGCTTATCCCTTGCCAATGATCACACCAATCATGTTTGTAAGTCATCCCACCAGACCCCAGAATTCTCAGTAAGCGACAAGCTACTGAAAAGAAAGAAGTATCTCCATTTCAAAAAATTCTCTTGTGCCAAAATTCAGGTTAAGTTCTATTGGAATAACGGAGCAATGATAGAATTTTTTTTCAACTATTAATCATTCTGAAACCACCCCCCGGCCTGTTCCATAAGAGATGGGCAGAAAGCAGAGTTAATGTCCCATACTGATATAAACTAGAGAACTTAGAATTTAAATCTTGGAATTTAGAAGAAGGAAGTGATGAAGGACTAAAGCATCCAGAGTAACCATCTATTTTAATTTTCATTCTATTTAATCAACAATAAATGGCTTTTGTATTTTCTTCATCAGTTTCTCATTACTACCCTGTATGCAAAACATAAGATTTCTTTTGTGCTTATTATCTTTCACAGTAAAGATATAATTAGGATGGCAATTTAAAATAGGTTAATATCCTTCGGTGCTGGTGCTAGCAGTATGTATGTAGTCTTAGAAAAATCAGCCCCGTTCTTTCTTGGATTATTTGTTTTATTGTTCCAGACCATGATTTGAAAGTTTTGGGATTTTCTTCCTGTTTACTTTCATTCTTTCCTCCTGATAGCTAGGCAAGGTCAGAAAGAAGTTGGGGGTTAATTGCAGTTTGTTTTTGATTTTGCATCTATTAAATGAGACACTGAGGCCGGAATGGGAAATGGAAGAAGACCTCTTCTCCATCTTCTGGCCCCAATGCCAGGATACCATCCGGGTCTTTGATTATAGAGAGCACCTAACATAACACAGAGTCAAGACTGATGCTCTGGTGAATTGTTCTGAGTTGAATATTCTGTGCTGCACAGTGCTTTAGAGTTTAAAAAGCATTTGTGAAAGTCATGCTACTGTCCTCAGCAGGTAAATAGTCCATGCTGAGACTCCACCAGTCCTGTTAACCTTTTTTTTTTTCCCCCAAACCAGGGCCTTTTGCTCAGACCCAGAATTGCTTTGTTCTAGGCAGAGCTCTTTCTAGAGAAGAAACTTGTTGTCATTGGAGTGAGCCAGTATTCCTTTTGCATAAAATATGTAACAGATGGCTTTGCCTGTAGTAGCAGTGACTTTATCTACCCGTGGCTGCCCCTTTGCCCACTTCTCTGTTCTCTGTCACCACATCTCTTCCTTTTCCCCAGTGGTAAAAGGCAGGGTTCAGGATGACAGAGAAGAAAGCATGTTGGAATAGGAGGAGTAAGTAAGAGACTTGAGTTCTTTTGTTTATGAGCATCTTTTCGGGTTGCAAATTATTGAAGACAATATTTGTCTTCAAAATCGTATTTAACATATACCTGGTATTCTATATCATTTATTTTTACCATCCCTCTATTACTAGATGTTTAAGCTGTTTCAAGTGTGTTTCATCATTGTAAACAGTGTTGTGACGATCGTCCAGATTCCCTGATTTTTGATTCTGGCATCTCTTCTGTCCTGACCCCATGTCCTTTCTTCCACTTACAGTTAATATGCAAGGTGTCTACATTAAGAGCCTTATGTGGACGGCATACAGAAAAGCTCATGGCGTTTAAAGCAATATACCCAGACATTGTGCGACTTCATTTTCCTCCATTATACAAGGAGTTGTTCACTTCAGAATTTGAGCCAGCCATGCAGATTGATGGGTAAATGTATCACCTAAGCACTTCTAGAATGTCTGAAGTCCAAACAATGAAAAGCAAACAAACAAATCAATTAACCGAGACACTTTATATGGCCCTGCACAGACCTGGAGCGCCAACACGCTGCACATCCTTTGGTGATCGGGGTCAGGCAAAGGAGGGGAAACAATGAAAACAAATAAAAGTTGAACTTGTTTTTCTCATGCATATGATTTCCATTATGCCTACAGATATGGACCCTTTTTCTGTCTCGACTTCTTGATCGTTGACCTCTGTTTACAACAGAAGGCGGGTACTAAAAAGTTGGAAGATGTCCTTTTCTTGTAGCTCACTGCCCACAGACTTTCTACAGAATCACCCATCTGTCGGTAACCACAGAGGGTCCAGCACTAATCGGTGACTGGTGTGCATAGCGGAGGTTGCGGCATTACTTTGCACAACTTGCTCTTTGTCTCATGAAGGAAGTTTTTATTTTTTTCACCGATTATTGCCAGTCAGCAGGACGGCACGAAAAGGGTCCATGGCACTAGCAACAATAGCATTATAATATATTACAGGGTAAATGGGCATGAAGACTATATATAGCTAAAAAGAGATATTGTTTATATATTGTTTTAATTAATATAAAATGTAGTTACTGGAGTAGCTTTTCCTGTTGAATTGATAAGGCACTTTCATTTTGCACCTTTTTTCTTTAAATTAAATGCTAGCGTGTTCACTGTCGTGTCGCATGTGCACCAGAAACACAAGTTTAACTGAGAAGGCTTGGAAGGTACGTCGGGAGGTATTTATGCTGCTGTTTACACAATTATTTTTAAAAGACTGGCTGGTCATATCTAGAAATCATGCTGTTGGATTCATTTTTTTTTTTTTTTACACGTGAATTTGGAATTAGACACAGAACTCTCCCTAAATTGTCCTTTGCTTTTTGGATGAGTTTAAGGATAGATGTGTTTATGCTTCATACAAAGTTGAGTGATTGATTAGGGTGGATTTACGCCCTCGTGCATAGTATTTATCCAAAGCTTTTGAGCATGCCACCTCATGGAGCTTGGGGAGTGGGGGGTGCTCATTTCACACAGTTGAGTAGACTCAGTCTCAACTTGGAATTCTTAGGCTTTAAGAACAGATCAGTAACCAGAATATTTATCAGAATCTAGCTTTTAGTAGAAGAAGGACCCAAAGAGTTTGTCTGGAGCAAACGCACACTCCCCATGTGTGAAGACATGAAGCATTTACTTCGTGAATGTTTATGTTCTTGGTATCATCTAGGAACCCTGAGACTTTCAGAGTGAATGGTTTCTAGACTAACTGCCTCTCCATGGTGTCATTCTAGAACACTCTTCTCCATATGTCACAGTCAATGGACAGGAAGGCAAAGGAAACATACAATGTTGAACCAGTTTCTCTTATTTAAATGTTAACTATTGTTAAGTCTTTAAAGTGAAGTCGATGCAAGCTGCAAACATTTTCTTTTGTATTTATCTTCACTAGAAAACTGTGGACTGTAATTTATTTTATTAAATCTTTAGAAGACAGTTTGGCTTTTGGATTCAGGTGAGAAATATTGAGTTGTTTTTGTTTAATTTTGTGTATGTGTGTGTCTTTTGATTTTTACATAATTCCCAGTAGGGGGGAAGGGGAAAGGAACAGTCTGATAAGACAAGTGTGCATATTCTAAAATAAGTGACCTTTGGGAATGTAGGCGTTTAGAAGATTTTAGTCACACTTGAAGTGGGATTCAAACCTCTGGCCTGACATCAAAGACCATGTCTATAGAGAAGAGAGAACATCTTCCCATAGTGTAAAGGTGAACATTTCCTAGCACCCTTTTACAGGGAAGAAAGGATCTCCTCTACCACCAGGGTTTCTTCCCCCGTCCTCCAATCTTCTGCAGGAATTCAACTCCTGCTGGGTCACCCAGAGCCCTCCACTCTGTTTTTAACTCCACTGACGTTCTGACTTGTTTCCTGAGGGACTTGGAAAAGGGGAAGGAACTATTCACACAGAAGTGTGTATGAAGCCTAAATAACATCTTTTAAAAAAAGTTTTTTTAAAAAAATACAGTAAGGGTATAAGCATGAGTAGAAGATGAGAATAGTATTTACTTAAATTTCTTACAAGCATATAAAACTTTATGTGACTTTATATAGAGAGGTAACTACCAGCATATAGTATTTATATTTGGGCAAGAAGGGTTAAATCAAATTTTTAATTTAAATAAATATAGTTCCTTGAAAAATCAATAGTATTTATACTCTGAATAGAGTACCAACTTTAGTTCAGTTATTTATTCATCCTTTTTTTTTCCCCCTGTTGTTTCTCCTGTTGGGAAGAAACAGTGTGTTTTGTTTGGGTTTGGGTTTGTTTTTGTTTCTTTGTCATTTTGATTCACTAAATTTGGGGGTGATTTTGTTAAAGTCTATTAACTTCTTTTTAACCAAAGCTTTCTGAATATGACCAGCCTCAGGTGCTAGCGCATTAAAGAGCAACTAAACCTAATTCCAGTGTCCATTTGTGAAATGATGAGAGCTAATTGGACTTCTCTGAGGGTGAGAGAGAATACAATGTTGAACATAAATTTCTTTTCCCAGAAAGGATTTTGCATGTACCTAATGCAAAAAAAAAAACACAAACAAACAAAAAATGACGCTCTAATCTCAGTAAGTCACTCCATGGTGACGTTGCTTTTGGAGTAAACCAAGATACATTGACATGATGCTGCTACCAGGTCTTTGTGAAAGAAAACAGGGTGTGGACTTTAAGACGAAGTACATCGACAGTGTAGGAACAGAGTAGTAGAGGCGCGCTCGGTGAAATGAGGGAACAACTATTATACGGATCGAAGTTGGGATCTGAAGTTAAACAGTTTTTGTTGAAAAAATATGAAGTGCAGAGAAGGATGTGAAAAACTTTGTATTTTTATTTTCTTCCTTATTATAGAAATACCTGTGTGATGACACAAAATACTTGCTGATATAGAACAATTATTCTTAATCGTTCTTGTAATTAAAATTGCCTAAACTCAAATGTCCAATAGTCTTTTAAAGATTGGAATCACATCATTGTTATCCTGACTGCTGTGATGCCTCTTATACAATTTTTAAACGTCTGGTAAATAAGGCTTTTGCACAAAGCCTGAATACCTTGGGTTACAGTGGTGTCCAAATGGTTGCACTGTGTAGTGAAGAAACTGGCCTTGGTCACAATGAAATCAAAAGTGCAGATGAAAGTGCTTTTGGGGGCAGTTTGCAAATTGTGGTTAAAGCTATGGATTTTTTTTTTTTAAGTGTTCAGCATCCTAATTTGCTTTAAAGGTGTGGATTTTTTTTTAAGTCTTCAGCATCCTAATTCACCCTTTCTAACTTAAAGAAAACATTACTTAAGACACTGCTTCTAAGTTTGGTTGTTCTTTATAGTGTGGATATTCAGATCTCTGTGAGCGTATGGGGATGGGCTGAGGGTCAGGTGAGGAGGGAGTGTGTGTGTGTGTGTGTGTGTGCACGCGTGCGTGTGGTTTTTGTATGTATGATGTGTATGTGTCGGACCGCTTCTAGGCTACTAAGTGTCAATGGAAAAGAAAATGTATTCAAAATACTTAAATCAAAACTAGAAGATGGAAAAAAAAAGATTTATTCTATACAAAGCCTTGTCTGGACCACTTTAGAGAGACTTCTATTTTTTTAACCCTTCTATAAATATTTGATGGCACTTGAAATATTCCTGCAATAAAATGTGATTTGTGTAAAGAAAAAAAAGATTTTGTAATGTGAAACAAAGAAAGAAAGTAATGTAATTTTCTAAAAAAAGAAATACAAACAAACAAACTTTGTATTATTTTCTTGATGGAATTTGTCTATCTGTCTTTGGAGAACTTTTTATTTCATTGAATGTGCCATAGTAGAAATACGTGTTTTTAGTTTTAGACTTAAGGAATAGCTGTTTGTGTTCCGACATTCCAAAATGCAAAACAGCCTAGTAGAATCTTTAATGAAAAGGTTTAAGTAGGAGGTAAGCTTCTCTCATTGTTGCTTTTTTGCACATGTTCTTCATTCCTCTCTAGTGCAATATGTACATAGAGCACTTCCAGGTGTACTTTGATCCCTCAGGGAAAATTACATATTTGTACAGTTTTTTTGGTTTTGTTTCATGGTTTTGTTTTTTTTTTTGCCTTTTGTTTTTGGCTAAGGAATGTCGATTGAATCACTTGTTATTGTTGAGGGGCAGCCAGATAATAATCCTAAAGCCACTGTTTCCAACATTGATTGTTTAAATCATGTGTCCTTCCAATGCTATTATTTGAAGATAATAATAATAAAACATTATTTTCTGACAGTTCTTTGTGCTGATTGGTGGAAAAAAGAAAGGGTAAATAAGCACCTTACGATTGACTTACTGTGAATGACAATCCATCTTGATATCAATAATAGAAGCCCTATCATTTTGGAGTTCGGGTTATAAGAAACAAACAATGTGCTCAGGGATCTTCTAAAACTCTTAAAACAGGGTGGCCAGTACTACTGGGACAAAATTGTGTTTTGTATTGTTAATAATTATGATAATACTATCCCTCCAAGGCACAAGTGAACTGTGTAGAACTGCGTGTGTGTAAACCTCACTATTGTTCATTTTGTTTTGTTCAAAATGTATATGTTCTTCAGTCTTATGTGCTTAAAAACATTGAATAACTTCCAGAGCAGTATAAAGTGATGCCAGTATGTTCAAAAGATAAACTAATAGGTCATAATCAACCAAGAGCATCATTCAAAGTACAGTCCTGCGTACTTTACTCACCGTTTCTCTAATAATTAAAATATTCTTGATATATTTTATTTATATCATTATATATTAAAAGGTATTTCAAATTCTATATAGTATGGATAACAATTTTTAGAAGCAGTCATGAGATAAGAGCCCTGCCTGTCAGTGCAGTGAGAGAGGTAAAAGATGAAACCTTTTTTTTTCTTTTCAAATACCAGCAAGTAACTCCTGTTTTCACTGTGTTCTCCTCTAGAAACAAACAAACAAAAAAATTCCTTTGGGGGGGATTTTAACTGTCTTTTACTTCCACATTTGTAATCTGTTGAGTTAATATAAGAGCAAATGGCTATAAAGACAAACAAAACCCACCAATGTAACAGCAACATGAGCTAGCTTTTAGGGTAACATTTTATGTTTTTGAAACATTTTGAAAGTAATTATTTCAATATGCTACTTTCCATAACCTCAGTGAACCTCAGTGTAATTGTTCGCTTTGATTCTTCCACACCTAGAGTACATTTTTACAAGAAGATTTACATATTTTCTTACCCCATGGAAAAGCAAAATTTAGGATAACTTTCCATGTTGTTTAGATAAAAAAGAAACCGTCACCTTGTTTTGATGATAAAGACTGTGAAAACTGGCATAAATCTCTCTCTCTCCATATACATATATATATATGTATGTATATACACACATACATGTACACACACAGAAGTTATTGACATACATATTATACCATTTAGTTCTCGTTCTTACAAAGATATGACACAGCTGCTGCTGCTAAGTCGCTTCAGTCGTGTCCGACTCTGTGCGACCCCATAGACGGCAGCCCACCAGGCTCCCTCGTCCCTGGGATTCTCCAGGCAAGAGTACTGGAGTGGGTTGCCATTTCCTTCTCCAGTGCATGAAAGTGAAAAGTGAAAGTGAAGTCAATCAGTCGTGTCCGACTCTTAGCAACCCCATGGACTGCAGCCTACCAGGCTCCTCTGCCCATGGGATTTTCCAGGCAAGAGTACTGGAGTGGGTTGCCATTGCCTTCTCCGTATGACACAGCAGAAGCCCATACAAACAACTTTATCCTATAGATCAGAGTATATGCCCGTAAATGCAGTTGCAACAGTAAATCATCTATTACAGTCTGTGATACACGTCTTCATTGTATTCCCAAAACACTAGTATTATTATAGAGGTTCCACCAGATTTGATGAAAGAGACCTTCCTATTATTGTTTATTCTTAAGATAAGGCTGGCAAGCACTATCTTTACAAAGTAGTTGGTTTCACTTCTGGGGCTGTTTGCTTGTTTGTTTGTGTAAGTGAGCTCATTTTTGTCAGGCTCTCAGTACAGTTTTTAAAATAATCCGGAAGGCTGGCTTCATACTAAGGAAATATTGTAGATGGAGGGGATCTCCATGTTTAACCAGACCCTCAGAACTTAGAGCAATAAATACATTCAGTCATTTATTTATTTATAAATGAATGATAGAATATTCAGTCTAAATAGAAACAATGTCTTTTCAGCAATGCAACATAACGTGGAGGCTTGTGTTAAGAAGGTGAATATGAGAATTTTAAGGAGATGCCTAGAAAACCCATATTTACTGTTGACATTTAGTGTTTGCCACAACAAACTTCACACCTCTTTTTCTCTTTCCCTTCTAAGAACTGATGAAAGATAGCTTCCTATTAGCTTTGACATGCTGCGTGTGCCATTATGTTGTTCTCCAAGAGCAACTAAGTTCTTTGCAGTGTTCGTGTGTGATTCCTTTCTCCTCATTACTTCAACATGGATGAATAGTATTCCTATGAACTTGGTTATCATTGAACAGATTGCATATGTAAATGCAGATAGTTCTTGAGCAATATAGTGAATATGATTTCACACACACACACAAATCTGTATGTACTGTACACATCTTCCTGAATCTAAAACTCTCTTCTTAGCCACAATGGTTTGAAATCTCATATAAAACAGTGGTAAATTTTTAAACATTAGGACATTAGCTGGCTGCTTCTTTAAATGTACCTGTATTGTCTGCCTGCTCCTTTTGTGGAGATGTGTTTTTGTATTGGATGTTTGGGCCAATGGGAGGCTTCAAGCAACAACATATTTTCCCAGTTTAAATATATTTAACATACGACAAACCCCAGACAAGGCTTTTAATATGTATAAAGAACTGCAGTGTTAGGTGGTTTATTTGCAAACCGTTTTCAATGTTGTCCATTTTTATGGCACCTTTAACAATATTCTTGTTTCCAAAGTACAAAAAAAAAATAGGTTAAATAATCTAGCCATAACTGAATGTCAAGCAATAAAACAAATGACTTTTGTGCATAGACTTAAAAAAATACAAATTTTAGACATCTGCATGTAAATGCAATCTCTTGTTTACTGCTTTCTTCAACTTGAGCAATTGATTCCTTATTTACTATTAACTTAAGAACTTGTAATGGCCTGTAAACATTTTCTCTCTTACTCTTCTTTCAAATTTACCTTCGTCCCTGCTTTTGAGTCATAATATTTAATGTTGTTCTGCACATCTCTATACAGTTAACTTTTTGGCTTTCATTCTGTATAGATAAGAAAATGTTATATTATAAACAGCCTACTCAGTGCAAATATTTATCTGTTTATCAAATCCACAATATGCTGTATAATACTGGTTTTACTATATAATCTATTTTAGACATAGCTGTTTAGAACTAGAGTGTGCTATTTTTGTGTTTTTCTGATGTGTGGTGCTAGATAAGTTACTTTTGTGAACAACAAAAAAAAACCCTTTTATTCCTAGACAATACCACCTTTGGGTCTTGTTAATTTCACTGAGTATAACTATATATTTGTATATATATACATATATATATATCTACCTGTGCCCAACTGGCAGCTGTATCAGAGTGCTGGATTTGGGACATGCTTTTCTCTTTAAATACATAATATCATGATATAAATTATTCTAGAGTGTATTTAATTAGGATAAAATTACTTCCTTAGTATGGATATTTGACATCTATAGGGTGAATTTGTTTATAAATATGGATATATGAAAATGTATTAGCATTTACTTTATGTTTGCTACTTGGCTTTATACCATATCTCCTAAGCTGAAAAATAATTTGCCAGGCCTTCAAGATCCTAAAGAAACACTCTAGTTTAATGGAGTATTATTTTTTCCTTACTAAGGCACCTTATTATTGGCACCTGACAGAGTTGTGTACTTAGCTCCTATAATAGATAATACACATTTATATAAAATATCCTTGTTGGCTTGATGGCAGAATAAACCTTTCCCCTCCTACCTGAGCCATGAGAAGTATAGAGACATCCGCTATCATGGCAGAACATGGGCCATAAAGCAGCTTTGACAAGGGATGTTCTGTGTTAACTTGACCTCAACCAGTTCCATGAACTGAGTGAAGGACCTTCATTTAAAAGTCATTTAATAATGAGCTTAGTTAATTCTTTCACCTGTTCTCCCAAGACCTATCGGCTTTCTTAAAAAAGAAAAATCCACGTATATCAAATATCTAACTAAGGATGTAGTTAACCTTATTAAATATTGATTAGAATTGTTCTGTAATATTACTGAATTTGTAAGATCTTTAGCAAAGATTTTTGAGCAATTTATAAATATAGAGCAAATGTTTCTGTTTACTGCACTTTTTGTAATTGAAGGTGATAAATTCTCAAGCCATGGCTATTGGCTTCCATGCACTGAATATTTACCCACAATTCTAGACATTTTCCATTTTTATGGAAGAGTTGCTGTTACCTTAATTATAAATGCAATCATGTGGTTAATGAGAGCTAATGCTTATAGTTAACCTTTTAAAGTGAATTGGCTACAGTTTAGGGAGAAATCTCTTTGAATACAAATTATTTCATTCCTTATTGCTTCGCTTAGAAAGGGATTGAAACTTTTTTTTTTAGCACCATTTCATATCCTAAGGTTCCTAAGGATAGGGATAGTATCTCTTTGTGTCTGCACAGTGGCCAGCACATGTCAGCATTTGATAATTGTTAAATAACAACAAGTGTGCCCCAATTCTACCTTTTTTCCTGGGTTGTTTTGGTAAATTTATAAAGTATGCCAAGCCTTATGGTTAATACTTTCTTCTACAACCAAGTTTTAAAGCCACATTTTCAAAGACCACATGAAATGCTGATTCTAATTGTGTGTAGGTCTTGAGGATTAAGCACACAAATTTCACAAAACTCTGTGAGTAACAAACTCAGCCTTCTGTAAATATACATGCAAGTTCGGAAACAGTAATACTGTACCTATAAATATGCGCTGTCTGTTTTGTGTACAGTATGTAAAAACTCCTTTTCTGCCACACTAAAAATGCAAGCCATTTATGGGAATCCTAAAAAATAGTATTGTACTAAAACTTTGCTAATGATCTTTATTAGAGGATCATCCAACTTTTCACTGACATTGGGTTTTCTTTTCAATTCACTCTTACAGTAGTCTGCTTATTTCCAGCCGTTTGTTATTTTATTGAGTCCTCAATTTAAAAAAAAATATTTTGATTCATTTTGTAAATACAAGCTGTAAAAAAGAGAGATTTAATGTTGTCTTTTAAATACTCCGATTTTCATTCTAATATGAATGTTGTTATATTGTACTTAGAAACTGTACCTTTAATATTACATTACCTTTATTAAAAGTGCATTGAACACATCAATTTTAGATGTGCTTTATGTACTGTTATCCTATAATAAAATTTCAGCTTCTAATGGAACACTTGCCTCATTTTTCTTTCTTTTACTTGGTTCTTGAATTGCATGTACAGTTTTCTACCTTGTCTCCATAGAATGGAGTAGGACAACCTTGCTACTCAAAGTGGGTCCATAGACCTGTGGCAGTGGCATCACTCATGACCTTGACCTTGTCAGAAATGCAAAAACCTAGGCACCATCCCAGACCTACTAAAACAGGATGTGCATTTTCACAAAATCCCCAGGTGATTGGTTTGCATATTAACGTTTGAGAAGCACTGGTCTATAAGGTAGTACTTTAAAAAATATAATTTGTCTCTATTTTGCAGGGAACAAAACATATACAAGGATCGAGCTACCCTTTGATCAGAAAAGGCAAAGAAGGAAATTTCAACTTGTGAGGAAACATCTATTGATTGATAGTAGCTGCCAGAATTGCAGAAATGAGGATTCTCAAAGGAGTGCCATGACTGATCGGTGATATCTACCCTGAATGTAGGAGGGGAGAAAACCTGAACTCACACCACACTTTGTCATCTTTGCTTTAGAAATCATTAAAGGAGAATGTCAAAATGATGCCAAAGGCTTTAAAGATGCCAAAGACTTTTTAAAAATCTGACTTTACCTGGGCTATCATTGTACCATCCCAGCCTGGCCCCTTCTCTTGAGTAGATCAGATAGGAGTAAACCAATAGAGTTAACTTCAGCTAAATATCACATGATTTTAATGATGCAAAGCCTCATCATAAATTATTTTCAAAGTAATCTCAAGGACATTGACATTATAAAATATTTGGAAGTCAGACTGAAGTCAGACTAAACGCAACTGAGTTGGGCTTTTCCTCTACCCACATTCCTAAGCGTCTCTTGCACTTAGTAAAATAAATATTTGAAATGATCCCCAAAGTCATTGCATATAACAAACATCATGAATCACACTGATGGATCCCCAGTTTGTCTGGAGGCAAACCTAAACATCCAAGAGTGGCAGAAGCCTCTTGCTAGATTAACAGCCACTTTATCCTTTTCCTGTACCATCAGTTGTGAGCTTGTTTTCTTAATGTCATTTATCTATGATTAAGGAGCTAACAAAAGTCTTTGTGTGTTTACTATGATTCTGGATTTTTTTCTCCTTTAGAGGGGAAATATTGACTCTAGTAAGATATAGTCATGTCTCAGTAATCCATTTGTTATTTATCTGCCTGATAGATTTCTCAAACAATATTTAAAATTCCAGAATGATTTATTTGTAGGGGAGAAGATGCTTCAACTGTGACTTGTTCTTTGCTTACAGAACAAAAATTAATTTTAGCCTCCCTCACAGTTAATTACAATAGTCACCCCCTAACAAGTCTCACATCTATCTTCTACCATTCTTTCTTTACTGTTTCCATAAAATACACATTGTATTCTAAAGACAGATACTTATTTAGTTATCCTACTTGGAATTATTTCTGCTATCATTACTTTCTCTCTGTGGGATAGTTAGGGGCTACCTATAAATAACTAGCATTCATGGAGTGAATGTGGAGGGGGAAAAAAAAACTGCTGAGAAATTGGTGCAACCACTGTGGAAAACAGTATGGGGGTTGGAAAAAAAAAAAAACTAAAAATGGAAAAACAGTTTCCATGTGATTCAGCAATCTCACTCTTGGGCAAATATCCAGAGGAAACTCTAATTTAAAAAGATAGCAGCACTATTTACAATAGCCAAGACTTGGAAGCAACCTAAATTTCTCTTCTTTGTCAGAGGAATGGATAAGGATGATGTGGTACACACATACAGTGGACTCAGCCATTAAAAAAAAGAGAATGAAAGAATGCCATTTGGAGCAACATGGATGAACCTAGAGATTATTGTATTAAGTGAAATAAGTCAGAGAAAAACAGATACCATATGTAACGCTTAAATGATGAATCTAAAATATACAAATGACCTTATTTACAAAATGTAGACAGGCTCACAGTCATAGAGAACGAACTTATGGTTACCAAAAAGGAAAGGGGATAGGGAGGAATAAATTAGGAGTTTAGGATTAGCAGTTAAAAACTATTAATGTGTATCAATAAATAAACAGCAGGGTACTATGGAATAGCACAGAGAAATATATTCAAAATCCTGTGATAACCTAGAAAGTAACACAACATTTTAAATCAACTATACTTCAAATTTTAAAAATTAAAAGAAAAAAAAGATTGGTATTCAAATGAACAGTTAATTCGGGGTCTTATTTTAGCCCAGAGACCATCTTATACAGAATCCAATAAAATATACTTCAAAACTATTATATTCTGAATAGAAAAATTTGAATACTTAAGTCATTCTGTTCTGACAGCATAGCTAGCATTTCTCTGGCTTTTCAGGAGTAATGATAATTCCTCCTCACTTGAAGTATCATTTATTGCTGAAAAGCCTAATTAGAACAAACTACTATTGGCAACAATATTTCTCCCATTAGTTTCTGAATCAATTACTAGATTGAAACGTCTTTGCTAGGGGGCTATTTCTGGATTCTCACTTTGAAAATACCTTATGGATGATTGTAAATTCAAGAAATTCCCTGAGTGAAGTAGTTACCAGCTTCACTTCATGGCCAAGTTCATCTCAGATAAAGCAAAAAAGGAAGCTTGTTAGCTGAGGGGTAGGAAAATAATGTGGTACTGATTAAAAAAAAAAAAAAAAACATGATCTTGCACATTTCTCTATCTTGATTTGGTTGACGAGAAGAAATACACATAACAAGTCTGATAACTTCACTTAGCCAGGTACTTGCATTTGCAATCAAAGTTCTTTTTGAAATTGTGGTCCACTGAACCATTTTATAAACTCAAAATGAGTAACTACTCTTGTAAATTCTTTCAAAATGAAATTGGCTTCTTGTACAACTTACGAGTTTATTTCTCAGTTTAGCAAAAATGAAATAAAATCTTTCTTCTGCTTGAATATCCACAGAATAAAATGGAACAATCACTTTGAAAAATATTTGGCAGTGTTTTTAAAAAGTCAAACACAAATTTACCATACAACCCAACAATTCTATTCCTATGTATCTGTCCAAGGGAAATGAAAACACAAATTTCACACAAAGACTTGTATACAATCGTTCATACCAAGATAACTCATAATAGCCAGAAAGTGGAAACCATCTAACATTCATTGTGTCGACAGGATAAACAAAATGGGTATATACATAAATGTGCTACCATTTAGCAACAAAACCATTACTAATACTTGCTACAACATGGATGATCTTCAAAAATGGATGATCTACTCGGAGAAAAGAATCCAGATGCAAAAGACTATATACTGTATAATTCTGTTTATCTGAAGCATCCAGAAAAGGCAACTCTGTCGAATTATGAAGCTGCTTAGTGTTTGGCCAGAGATAGAGGTGGGAAGTGGAGAAGGCAATGGCACCCCACTCCAGTACTCTTGCCTGGAAAATCCCATGGATGGAGGGCCTGCTGGGCTGTAGTCCATGGGGTCGCTAAGAGTCAGACACGACTGAGCGACTTCACTTTCACTTTTCACTTTCATGCATTGGAGAAGGAAATGGCAACCCATTCCAGTGTTCTTGCCTGGAGAATCCCAGGGACGGGGGAGCCTTGTGGGCTGCCCTCTATGGGGTCGCACAGAGTCAGACACGACTGAAGCGACTTAGCAGCAGTAGCAGCAGCAGAGGTGGGAAGAGAGAGCACACAGGATTTCTCAGGGCTCCTTAACTGAAAAGGAGCACACAGGATTTCTCAGGGCTCCTTAACTGAAAAGGAGCACACAGGATTTCTCAGGGTGATGGAGATGTTCTAAAACTTGGTAGTGTTGATAGCTGCATAGCTGTGAACTTAACTAAAAATCAGTGAATAACTGAAGTAAATTTTATGGAACATGGATTACACCTCAATTAAAAACTGTTTCTCACACACACACACACACACACACACACACCGTGTTTTCCCTATAACTCAAAGAATAAGTCCAAAGTTCTAAATTCTTTAGCACGCCTTAAAAATCCTCTTAGGCCCCTCCCTTTTCCCTGGTCTAAGGGCCTTCACCTTGCCCAACACAGTGATACAGTAGCTGTTCTCCCCATAGCATGCACACTGTTTCATACTTCTGTGCTCTTCACACCCCCAAAACCACAGCCCCTTTATCCAGTGAACTCCTAGTAGTCCTTCAGTTCAGTTCAGTTCAGTCGCTCAGTCATGTCCGACTCTTTGCGACCCCATGAATCCCAGCACACCAGGCCTCCCTGTCCATCACCAACTCCCAGAGTTCACTCAGACTCACGACCATGGAGTCAGTGATGCCATCTAGCCATCTCATCCTCTGTCGTCCCCTTCTCCTCCTGCCCCCAATCCCTCCCAGCATCAGAGTCTTTTCCAATGAGTCAACTCTTCACATGAGGTGGCCAAAGTACTGGAGTTTCAGCTTTAGCATCATTCCTTCCAAAGAAATCCTAGGGCTGATCTCCAGAATGGACTGGTTGGATCTCCTTGCAGTCTAAGGGACTCTCAAGAATCTTCTCCAACACCACAGTTCAAAAGCATCAATTCTTTGGCACTCAGCTTTCTTCACAGTCCAACTCACATCCATACATGACCACTGGAAAACCCATAGCCTTGACTAGACGGACCTTTGTTGGCAAAGTAATGTCTCTGCTTTTGAATATGCTGTCTAGGTTGGTCATAACTTTTCTTCCAAAGAGTGTCTTTTAATTTGATGGCTGCAGTCACCATCTGCAGTGATTTTGGAGCCCCCCAAAATAAAATCTGACACTGTTTCCGCTGTTTCCCCATCTATTTTCCATGAAGTGATGAGACCAGATGCCATGATCTTGGCTTTTTGAATGTTGAGTTTTAAGCCAGTTTTTCCATTCTCCTCTTTCACTTTGATAAAGAGGCTCTTTAGTTCCTCTTTGCTCTCTGCCATAACAGTGGTGTCATCTGCATATCTGAGGTTATTGATATTTCTCCTGGCAATCTTGATTCCAGCTTGTGTTTCTTCCAGTCCAGCGTTTCTCATGATGTACTTTGCATATAAGTTAAATAAGCAGGGTGAGAATATACAGCCTTGACATACTCCTTTTCCTATTTGGAGCCGGTCTATTGTTCCATGTCCAGTTCTAAGTTGCTTCCTGACCTGCATACAAATTTCTCAAGAGGTAGTCCTTCAAGACCCAGCGAAATGAAACTTCTTCTCTGAAGTAGTCTCTAAATTGTCTCAGTCAGAATGAGTTCCCTCTTCATTGGGTTCCCATAGTATCTGTAATGTTAAACACAACATGAGAGCTGTGAGTTTCAATTTTATTTAAGGACTTACTGAAGAGTATAATCCAAGAGACTGCCTCTTAGCTCTAAGGAACCAAAGAGGTAAGGGGACAGGTCAGTATACATGTGATATTCTGGAAGGGAGATGTAACCAAGCAAACCTTCTTGGTAAAAGGTTACTGCTAGTCAAGAGAAATAGACAGCTTAATGGTTGTAATGCTTTTCTAAGTATAGGAAAATGCATTTAATCCTCTCAAAAAACTACTGAATAGGTGCTCCACGCTTACACACACGTGCTCACAATATCTCTTTTATTGATGAGTCAGTTAAGACACTTGAGTAAAGTCACAATAAAGTCTGGGTATTTCCAGTACTGTACTTGTCACCTGTCCTTCCAATTTACCATACCCTCAAGGTGGAGGACTTTCTAGGACAACATGCAGCCCGGAGAAGGAAATGGCAACCCACTCCAGTATTCTTGCCTGGAGAATCCCAGGGACAGAGGAGCCTGGTGGGCTGCCGTCTATGGGGTCGCACAGAGTTGGACAGGACTGAAGCGACTTAGCAGCGGTAGCCCCTCAAGCGAGTATCCAGCAAATCCTCTCTCAGCTTCCAGGGCAGACTGCCAGGAGTCTGGGGACCCGGAGAGGGTCCCGCCCACTGCGTCATTGCTGACGCCATCACGCAGGGTCGAGGCGGCGCCACCGCCTCCTTTAAATAAGGCCTTCCTAGGTCGCGCACGCACGAGAGAAAGGAGACGGTCGGGGAGTGTGTTTTTGTTCCGTGGGGGTCGCGGTCTGGGCCAGAGCCGCCGCGGACCACGAGGTGGGCGGCAAGGCAGCTTCGTGACGGAGACGCGGTGGGGAGGGCGCGCTCGTGAGAGTCGGGAGGCGGGAACATGGCGGCCGTGCCGGGACCCTGCACACAGCTGATGCTAGCGCAGACCTGTTCTCCGGCTTTGCTGGCAGATTTCTTACCTCCCTGGAACCTTGTTTCTCCTTTAGTTCCCTTTCCCTCAGCCTTCTTTGTGTCTTCCTCGGCTCTCTTGCCCCAGCCCCTCTCTGGGCAAAAGTGTGGAAGGTGGGTTCAGTAGGAACAGGTGAGGCCCGTTCGTTACTGAGAGACTAGCATTTGACTGCGTTGCTCACAAACTCTTATCTGTACGCACAGGGTGACAGGAGATGCACTGAACTTGGAATGTTGATGTTCAGACCAGATTTGTAGTGCTAGTGATTCCTCTTCTTGATCCCGTTAAATGCCACTTAAGTTATCTAGACCTCAGTCTTCGCAAAAGGGAGGTTCTCTTTGAAAGATTCTTGATATCCAGAGCTTCTGCCCTTCGTCGCTCGCCAGAATTTGCCCCATAATTATCTTTGGGAAGGTGGAAGCATGATTTATTTTGGCAGTAAGGGAGTCGGGGCAGGGGGCTGAGTCAAGACATACATCCCGTGCCCTAATGGGATTTAATATGTGAACAATGAGAATGCCAATCTGTTTCCATCTTTATTTTCGCGAAGTTCCTGGAATAAGTTAAATGGAGAAGGACTGATCCTGTGTCAGCTTCGCGGTTCTTCCTCAAAGACCTTGGAAATATTCATCTGTCTGCTCTTTTTTTTTTTTTTAAGTGTCTGTGTCGGGTGAGGGTAGGTGTTAGGAACAGGTTCTTGCCTCATCTGAGTTAACAGTATCTGGCCCGCCAATCACCTGATTTTGTTCTTGATCTTTGGTTTTTCCTCAGTTGAGTGCAAATTCTGGAGAAATCCTCTTCCTTTAAGAGCCTGCACTGCCAGGCAGCACAGTTGTGAACTAGAGTGAAGGAGAAATCTAGGAATATGACTTCCATGATGGCCATGGGTGAACCAAGGTTGAACTGGTGAGTTACATCTGTTTGTAATTCCCTAAAGTGGATTGAGGGGCTTTCCAGGTGGCTCCGCTGTAAAGAATGCACCTACCTATTCAGGAGACACAGGTGCAGTCCCTGGGTCAGGAAGATTCCCTGGAGAAGGAAATGGCAACCTGCTCCAGTATTCTTACCTGGAAAATTCCAGGGACAGAGGAGATTGGCAGGCTCCAGTCCATGGCGGTCTTAAAGAGTCGGACACAACTGAGGGACTGACTAGGCACCTACGCAACAAGATTGAGTGGGTCTGGTGACTAGGTTAGGAAAGGAGGGTATCTGGCCTGAAGAGATCTGGAGGAAACAAGAGGACAAATTCAATGGCTTAAGAGTTTACGATTCTCATCTACACCTACTGAGCAGTTTTGAGTTATCTTTGACTGTACTTCCTCTCCCAAAGCACGTAGATTGTTTCTATGTATAAGTCCATCTTGTATTTATTGTTGGTCTTAGTGAAGGAGAAATACTGGAATATTCTTGTATTCAAGAACCTAGCCCATATCTGTACAAGTAATAGAACTTCTTTAAGAACTGACAAGCTTTTTTTTATATTGGACTCTATATCAAGTGATAATGTAGATGCATAGACTATTTTAGAAGTGTATGAGACCATCCCAAATAAAGGACTCTAGAAATCTAATGTATGTGCTGCTTTAGGTCAATTTGACACACATTAACTGAGCATCTGTACTAGTGAAGGAGTTTGCTAGCAGAGGAGAATATAAGAGATAACAAAGATAGCTAAGATAGCACCTGACTCAAAGATTCAATCAGTATGTATTCTAGTATAATGTAGATGATGATATTGTGTATAATGATGTAATATAATTCATATTGCTTCACTGGCAATCATATTACAATATAGAAATGTCATTGAAGTAACATGCTATACACCTTCAATTTACAAAATGTAACATGTCAAATTTATCAAATAAAATCAGTATGTGCTTAATAAGTACTTGCTTACTGCAAACAGTGCTCCCTTCCTCCAAGGAGCTCACAATCCCTGGGGCCTGTGACTTTGTTTTGTATGTTATGCAAAAATTTTAGAATTTAATGAGATGTCACAAATACAGTACCATAGCAAGTAATAAGAAACTACCCTGGTGTATACCAAATAAGATTTTTTAATTTTGTTGTTTGTATGTTAATCATTGTTTTTTAGATAAACACCTTTAAAAATAGAAATGAATATGGTACAAATATGCTAGAATTTCCCATTTTAGGAATGGCCAGCTGCAGGTGCTATTTGATTAGATTGTTCTGTTGTAAGTTCCTAGAGATATGCTCGTTTATGTTTCTTGCTATAAAATATGTTCAAATGCAACACAGATGCTCTTCTATACCTTTGACATGGTGAAACCAAGTGTGGTTCAGGGCCTTTGCATTGCCTTTGCATTGCATTATAGACCTTGGAACTGTCCTTTTCTATAGAATCCTACTAATTTTTGGCATCCCTAGATTAATGGGTCTCAGTGTATTTAATTTTTAAATTGTTTCCTTCAACCAGCATTTATTTGATGCTTACTAGATGGAAAGCCTTGACAACAGTATGTTAGTCTGTAAGTTAATTACAATACGGAAAATCATATATGACCTTACAGGTGGTTTTAGTAGAGGCACACTATTGATCACATTTGCCAAATAAACAAAAATAGTTGGATAATCAGTCTTTGTAGTGTTTTTTGGCCGAGCACAATAGTGAATGAGACAAAAATAAGTTGAGAAGCATTTTCTTTGAGCAATCAAACAGCTTAATGTATGCCACAGAGCCTAAGATGAGTACTAAAAGAAAAAACAAAGCTGATTATTGAAATTGGAGAATTTCAAAATGGGCCTAGCTTAAAAACTGTACAAGAAATAAAACATCTAAACTCATACATCTGGTTCAGTTCAGTTCAGTCGCTCAGTCATGTCCGACTCTTTGCGACCCCACGAATCACAGCATGCCAGGCCTCCCTGTCCATCACCAACTCCCGGAGTTCACTCAAACTCATGTCCATCGAGTCGGTGATGCCATCCAGCCATCTCATCCTCTGTCGTCTCCTTCTCCTCCTGCCCCCAATCCCTCCCAGCATCAGGGTCTTTCCAGTGAGTCAACTCTTTGCATGAGGTGGCCAACGTATTGAAGTTTCAGCCTCAGCATCAGTCCTTCCAAAGAACACCCAGGACTGATCTCCTTTAGCATGAACTGGTTGGATCTCCTTGCAATCCAAGGGACTCTCAAGAGTCTTCTCCAACACCACAGTTCAAAAGCATCAATTCTTCGGCGCTCAGCTTTCTTCACAGTCCAACTCTCACATCCATACATGACCACTGGAAAAACCATAGCCTTGACTAGACGGACCTTGGTTGGCAAAGTAATGTCTCTGCTTTTCAATATGCTATCTAGGTTGGTCATAACTTTCCTTCCAAGGAGTAAGCTTCTTTTAATTTCATGGCTGCATGAAGTTAAAATATTAAGAGGTGATTTTCTGGGAAAGGAGAGGTCAGGGACATGTAGTTTTAAATTGCAGTTGTAATTGCTTGTTAATCTAGCCTGATATTTCAGTTGTCAAATCCAAGTAAATTACTTTGTTTTTCAGGGATGTTTCACCAAAAAATGGTCTTAAGACGTTTTTTTCTCGAGAAAATTATAAAGATCAGTCCATGGCTCCAAGTTTAAAAGAACTATGTATTTTATCTAGCAGGTAATATGCTTATTTATTTGGTTATTTATATCCATATTTGATATTTTTCTGATACTTGAAGTTTTATATCTGTCTATATCCACTATGAAACATTTGAATTATAGGAATGTAAAAATTAGAAAATAGAAGAACTTAGTATCCTCAAAAGACCACTCTTTGGTGTACATATGTAACATCTTTTAAGACCTTTCTCTACACGTGAACAGATGCATATTAAAATGGGGAGAGTTCCCTGGATATCCAGTGATTAGGATTCCATGCTTTTGCTGCTGAGGGCCTGGGTTCAATCCCTTGTCAAGGAACAAGCCATGCAGTATGTGGCCCAAAAAAGAGGGGGAGTGGGGGTGGAAATCACACTATAAATACTATAAACACTATAAAACTTTTGCAATTTGTTTTTTTCATTTAACATAATACTTCAGGTATTTTGTGCCCCTATATTACCTCAGTCTTCTTATGGCTACATGTTACTTTACAGAGATACTTTTAATTCTTTTAGTTAGTTTTACATTGTAAAATGTTTGTGCAGTTTTAAACAGTAACATTTATAAATTTCTTGTAATTATTTCTATAAGATAAATTTATAGAAATTGAATTATTTGGGCAGATACTATAAACATTTTGTATTTTAATAGATACCACCAAATTGCCATAGATGTCATACGTCCAAATTTCTGGTATGAAAATGTGTATTGTGACAGTAATAATTTCCCCTTCTCACTGCTTACCTGCCTATAACAGCTCTTCTTTCCTTTGTGATTGGCTGCTTCTACTCTATTGTGGATGAATCTTAAAGTTGAGTCATGAAGTTTACTAGAAAGAAGTGATAATATGCCAGATGAAGAATTGGGGAGCTCCCTTAGGAGAGCTCAATGTCTACTTTCATCTTTCTCCACTCCTTTTGCAATGGAGGAAACATATTTCCACTCTCTGCATGGAATGGGACCCCATCTTTTCTACTTTTTCAATATCCTGTCAATTAGCATCCCCTGTTACTCCCACTTCTCTCTTTTGTTTTTGGGTGGGGGATACTTTGGTCAAGTGGTGCAAACTTGCAGGATCTTAGTTCTTCAACCAGGGATCAAACCAATGCCCCCTACAGTGGAAGCTCAGTCCTAACCACTAGACCATCAGGTCTTTGTTCCCTCTTTCTTCTCTCTTGATCAGTATTTAAGCATGCTCAAGTTTGTCCTGTCTCAATCCCTGAATTTCACATTCCCTCCTAGTTAGTTTGTTACCTCTTCTCTCATTTGTACTTAGACTTCTTTGTGCTTGTATATGCTTGCTGGGAGGACATGAGGGACAAAAAAAGCTGTAAGACCTACAGAAAACAGTTAACAAGATAGCATTACCAAAAATTACTTTAAATGGATTAAATGCTTCAGCCAAAAGACAGATTTGGAGCATCTATTTGAGAAACAGAATGGGGGTGGGGGGCGGGGAGAACACCTTCCCTTTACTGCACATCCCATTGCACTTGCTTTCACTAAACATCTCACTACGATCTGTCTCCTACCCTCACTAGGCTGTTAAAACTACTCCTCTAAAGATAATGAGCTATTTTCTATGGAGATATCTCACTCTCTAATTTTCCTTCTAGTTTTCTGGTGACTGTGGTATTTCTTAGTGGGATCAATTCATTACTACCACTGATGTTCATTTAGGCTGTTTTCATTCCTTTACTATTACAAACAGCATCCTTTTTATATACATGCTGCTATAAGGATAAGTTCCTATGAAAGGAAGAGGCGTGTGTGATTTTAATTTTTATAGATATTGCCAGATTGCCATTAAAAACATTAAACAAGTCCTTTTTTGATTCCATCAGATAAATAGATAAGTTCAAATAAAGGCAAGCAGAAATTGTATTAATAAGACATTTTCAGAATTGCGTTAAAGAGGCAGTTTCAGGAGCAACATTTCTTGCCAAAGTGCAAGAAATTATTGTCTTTGCAAGTGTCAACTACAAAAGGTTAAGACTGTAAATTCCTTATCAGTGTGCATCTATGAATATTTTTCAGAAGCTATTTCTGTTATCCAACTTGTACCACTTCTTGGAGATAACTAACTTCTTAAAACTTATTACCAGTTAAACAATTGCCTTTGTTTATTTGAATCTAAGAATGCCTACCAATACTCATGTCCTGAGATTTAGTGCACATATATCTTTACTCATAAAAAAAAACTCACTTTTATTAATTTTTATCTCAGCCTCATCTTTCGAGACTAAAAATTTCCAGTATTAGTCTTATTCATTCTGCTTCTTAAATATTTTATGATTCTTTGTCAGTCTGGTTCTGTTCAGCATATTCCAAGTGTGGGTTATAGTCTGAAATATGTAAAGGAGAGGACATATTACTGGAAGCTGAGTACCCTTAACTCCTAAAATCTTTTTTTCTTATAGTAAGAATGAATTTTCAGACTATATTTAATTACCAGTTTTCTTGATGGAAAAAAAACTAGAAAGAATGTAAATTTATTAGTCCTAATTTTGCAATTTTTTATGTTCTATAAATAACATATTTGGGAAAATAGTGATACCTGTGTTTATGCTACTTTCAACAACATGAGGTTTTTATTCAACGCTTCTCCCGCCACTAAAAGGTAAAAATTTGCCTTTAAAAAAATTAGTTTCTGGTTATAGATATTTATAACTGAGTTTTAAGGCAGCAAAAGGGAAAGTAGCTTCAAATACAAAAAAAGAAGAAAAAATTTTACCATGTTTAATGTACATAAGTAAATCAAATTCAGTGGGTACAGGTAGACTTGAGATGGGAGCTAGAAGTACCATTTCCAAATGCCACTTAAAGAAGCTACCCAAACCAGGAGACTTTAAAGCATAGGAAGCAAAAAGTTTTGAATTCTGCCTTTTTTTCATGGAAACTTAAGGTAAAAAAGGAGAATGGGTAGTTGACAAAATGAAGGAAGAAAACTTCAAACTATCAACTTAAATTAAATATAATGCTGTAAATGTGGATAGAGAAACCCTGTCAGATGCTTTTGGCTTGCGCCCTGATGAAGATTTTGACAGCAGTGCACACAGAAATGATCTTGATGCACTGCCATTTCATTCTTTGCTGAATGTAGCCAATTTAAACTGCCAGAATTTCTTGACATTTCTACGCTGGCATATCTGAGTCAGCATCTTGTTGCTGCAGCAGCTTAATTAAATTTGCCAGTTGGTGCCACAAGGACAGACATGTTCTCATATTCAGAGAGACAGCTGTGAAGCAGTATTGTTAAGAGTTGCGGACACAATACTGTTAGGTTTGAATAGCTCTCAAGACATTTTCTAGTGAGAAATCAATTTTCTGTAATACATTTCTCCCAAGATCAGCAGTTAATACTCATTTTGTTAACCTAAAATATGCTTATTTTTATACAGTTATTGGAGAAACTTTAGTAGCTAAGTATGTCTTCACCTCTATTATTTTCAGAGCCAATCTAAGCATCCTTATTTTAATTTCCAATATTCTTTTTCTGTTCACTAACCTGCTCTCTTGATTAGTTTTCCATACAGTTTAGTTCTAAAAGAGTAGTCTTGAATACTTTGCTTACTGGGGGGACTCTTAAGTCTTTTTTTTTTTTTTTTTTAAGAGTTTTGAAATTTTTACCATATTTATTCTAGTATTTTAAAGGTGATCTAAAACACATTAGTGGTAGTTTTAGATGGGGTTTGTCTCACCCTTCATCCAGACACTGATATTGGTAATTCTCAGACTTACGAGGCTGAAACTCTCCTACTTTGCGTGACAAATGTTAATAAGAAATAAGACACCTCTTTGCTATGAATTGAAATTCATAGATATTAGTAGCCACAGACATAATACTTTAAAATAATGCCTTATATGAAATAAAAGGAAAATCATTTTTATCATGTACTATAGTAGATGCTACTGCAGTAGAAGATTTAATGAAGTAGTCAGATGCACCAGCTGACATGAATAAAATTGGATTTAAGATAAACTGTATCACAAAAAAATCATAAGAATAAAAGTAAAATTTATTGCTGGATAAATAATAATAATACAATAATAATAACAGACCACACTTATTTGTATATGAGAAGGGAAAGTTTGAAATGACCTCTGAATGTTGTGCAGGACACTACCACACATTATAAAAATCTAGTATTCCTGACCTCTAAATGCCTTCTATTCTATTTTGGGACAACCCAGATACATGCACAGGATTTCAGAATGCTCTGAGGGTTAATACTGTTAGATTGAAAATCATTGCTCTGGATCTTTCTTTCCCCTCCCCTTTCTTCCTCTTAATCCCTGATTTCCATATCCTTAGGATTCTCCCCAGTCACCTAGTCAATATGTTCAGTTTGGAAACCCAAGGTCTCCATAGTCACATTGTATTGATGTACGTATTTACTTCTCTTTCTTCCCCATCCATTTGCCTGATCCACTTGATTATAAAATCCTAGAGAGTAGAGACTTATCGCACTCAGTGTTGGTTGTATGGTTGTATGTCTACTACCCAGCATAGGGCTGGCGTGTGGTAGTCACTCAAAATAAGTACTAATGAATGGAGGAATGAAGAATGAATCAGCAGACATTCATCCTATCATTAGTTTCCCTTCCTTTTGGTTATTGTTGTTTAGTTTGGAACCAAATCATAGGTAGGGTACAGTTACTGTGGTGGAAATTAAAGTTGCAGAGGCTAAGAAAATGTAGTTTTGTGTGTGTAATTTAAGACTCTTATGAAAAATGTAGATTATAACACTGAATAGCAATAACAGAGACAGAATATGTACCAGGTAAGAAATTTGTGTTCATGAACCTTAACTGGGTTAATAAGGTGATTTTTTTTTTTTTAATTGGGGGTAGCATTTTAGAAATAAATATGGTAACAGGTTCTCTGGAGAAGGCAATGGCACCGCACTCCAGCACTCATGCCTGGAAAATCCCATGGACGTAGGAACCTGGTGGGCCCGCAGTCCATGGGGTTGCTAAGAGTTGGACAAGACTGAGCGACTTCACTTTCACTTTTCACTTTCATGCATTGGAGAGGGAAATGGCAACCTACTCCAGTGTTCTTGCCTGGAGAATCCCAGGGACGGGGGAGCCTGGTGGGCTGCCGTCTATGGAGTTGCACAGAGTTGGACACGACTGAAGCAACTTAGCAGCAGCAGCAGCAGCACGCCAAGATTTCCTGTATTCATACAAGACATTTCTATCGACTCAGCCACGTGCATGAGTGATAGAGGATTATACAACTTTTTTCAAACAACTATTGCTTCCATAGAATATATCCACATAGTGTTCAGACTTTCTTTTTAATTCTTGAGATATTAAATGCAGAGGAAACCAGAAAATTTAGAATCTCAATGAATTTGTGAACTGCAAGTTTGTGACCTCATCCTATCCTGTTCCTCTTGGCTTTTGTTCACTACATTAACTGATATATCTTATTGAAGAATTTAAGTATTAAAAAGCAACTTGCATTGTAATAAAATGTAAATCCAAAATACTTGCATATGTAATTGGCAAGAGTGATTAACTAACCCCTCTTCAATAAAGGGGAGAAACTTCCAAACTGAATAACTTGTTTCAGGATATGCCTCTTCCTCTCCATCAGATAATTGAAGGTAGACTTGTGATATGATCCTATCCTACAGAATACTTAATTTATACTAAATGGCTAAATATCAAAATGCAGGTGGCAGAGTTAGATAATAATCCAGAATTTAGTCTGTTAATCACTCTATATTCTCCATGGTGATTGAGAATCATGAAGTTTCATGATAGTAATCTTCTTATGAAAAGCACATATTTGTAAACTGTATTTTTTTTTTCCAGACGTATAGGAGAAAATTTGAATGCCTCAGCAGGTTCTGTAGAAAATGAGCCGACAGTTAATTCAGCAGCTCAAGCAAAGGAAAAAGTTAAAACCACAGTTGGAATGGTTCTTCTTCCAAAACCAAGAGTTCCTTATCCTCGTTTCTCTCGTTTCTCACAGAGAGAACAGAGAAATTATGTGGATTTATTGGTTAAATATGCAAAAGTCCCTCCAAATTCCAAAACTGTTGGAATAAATAAAAATGACTACTTGCAGTACTTGGTATGTATTCTGTTCTTCAACTTCCATAAAAAATATTTAAAAGTTAGGAAGTATTTTAAATTTGTTTTTAGGTATAATAAATATTATTAATAAAAATTAAAAATAAAAGGAATTTAATTGACAGAATATTAATGCTTTAATTCTGTTCTTTATTCTATTATAGTTAAGGCATTTTGCTCTAGTTCTGAGTATATTTCACCCTAGTTCACGTTAAGTACTAGTAGTAGAACTTTACCTTGAATCACTTTAAAATTTTTGTGTAATCATTACTTTAGTTAAGTAGTTTCCGAATTCTCAGTTATGTGTTGCTGTGTTGAACATCACTGTTGCAAACTCATTGTTCATATCTGTGATCATTTCCTTGAGATAAATTCTTAGAAATATAATTACAAGATGAAAAACTATACATGTTCTTAAGGCTTTGAGCTGCAGTTATACATGAGCAAATCGTTCTGCAATAATTTTAAACCAATTTGTATATACCACTATTGTACAAAGGTTTTTCCAGAATATCTTCACTAATACTGAACATATGGGGAAAAAATGGCAATCTCTTGCTTTATATTATAGTGGTTACTAATGAAAATAAACACTTTGCATGTGTTTATAAGCCATTTCTAATTCTTGTTTTGTAACTTGCCTATTCATATGTGTGCTTATTTTTCCATTTGAGTGTTTGTCCCTTTTTATGTTAATTCAGAACATTTTATTAAATTAATGTATTTCTGAAATTATTTAAAATTAATGTATTTCTGTAATTCTGTATTAATGTAATTTCTGATTGTCATGTTAGTCATCAGCTTTTCTCTTTTTGCACAGTTAACTGTTTTGTGATTTCTGCTTTGGATATGATAATTTAAGTTCAAATTATTAATGCATTGATTGAGAAGTGATTGTTTTTAACTAGGCGTCTTATTCCAAGATGTGTCTATTTCTTTTTTCAAAATCAGGAAATGAAAAAACATGTGAATGAAGAAGTTACAGAATTCCTAAAATTTTTGCAGAATTCTGCAAAGAAATGTGCCCAGGATTATAATATGCTTTCTGACGATGCTTGTCTCGTCACAGAGGTAAAGAAAAGTCACATTTATTTAAGCTGCCAAGTGATAGGCAATAGCAGCATTTTAAAATGTGTGATGATTTTCCAAAAGTATATATTAATGTTGTCAAATTAGAGACCAAATTGTATGTAGGTCTTTTATTCATCATGTATTTAAGTGATGGAAATACTAGAAATAATAACACCTCAAAATCAGACACTACAGTATATTCATATATTTTCTTTTAATGATCTAGCTACTGTATTTGAGTTGTATTTTACTCATATGGATGATTTAATGTGATGAACTGATTTGCCTTAGGAGAGAATGGGGTTTAAGGGGTTATCTTAGTCCTTAAAAATCTGAATGATCCTTTAGAACTGAATCATAAATTTGTGTTCACTATCCTCATGGTAAACAGCCACCAGATGATAAATTTCATCAGATAATTTTTTTATTATTATATTTAAATTATTCATGCAGATATATTAGCAAAAATAAAAAAGCATGGAAATCGCTCTGCCTTGCAACCTCCCATCATTTAGTGGACACAGTAAAAATTTAGAGTTGTAGTATTCATCTAAACATATCAACCCTAGTCTGAATTATTTTTAAGCCTTTAAAACTAGTCTCTGTACAAATCAATGTGATACACTTAATAGTATTGAAATCTACACTTAAAAATGGTTAAGATGTAGATTTTAAGGGTATTTTACCACTTTTATAAAATAAACATGTTTATTAACAAAGTACATTATTTGATAGCTAGCAATCAGCTTTAAGTCTTTTTACCCAGATTGACTTGGCAGCACATTGTCTTGTTACGTTTTATATCTCACCCCAAAGACTCATTGATATTTAACTAATTTTTTATTGTTTTCAAATTTTAATTTTATGGTATGAAATGTACCTATGGGAAAGTATTTAGAACAAATATATATAGCTTTCCAACAAATAATTATATAGTGAACACCTTTGTGACTCTTCCAAGTCAAGAAATAAAATGTTACCATTAACCTGAAAGCCCTCTGTGTATCCCTCCTAAATAGTGTTTTCCCTTGTTGAAGAAATAATCACTGTGCCAAGTGACTTCTTTGATAATTTCCATGCCTTAAAAAAATTTTTTTTTGGTCGTTCAGGCTTTCTTTTGTCTGTTTTTAAATTTTATGTGAATTATTATTTTTTAATATTTATGTATTTACTTATCTGGCTGCGTTGAGTCTTAGTTGTGGCACATGGGATCTCTGTTGTGTCATGTGGGATCTTTCATGGCAGGGCACAGACTCTCTAGTTGTGGCACATAGGCTCCAGAGTGTGCTGACCTCTGTACTTGTGGCGTGTAGGCTTGGTTTCTCCATGGCCTGTAGGGTCTTAGTTCTCTGACTAGGGATCAAACTCACATACCCTGCGTTGCAAGGTGTTTTCTTAACCAGTGGACCACCTGGGGAGTCCCCCCTTTTGTACTATGTGAGCAAAATTCTTGCTTTACTCAATAGTATGTTAGTGAGTTTCACGTATATATATGTGTGTGTAGTTGTATTTCATTCATTTTCATTTCTGTACATTTACGAATGCACATAAATAGTATATTCTGTTGATCAACATTTGGGCTGTTTGTACAGAGAATAGACTTACAGACTTGGGGAGAGGGGAGGAGAGGGTGAGATGTATGGAAAGAGTAACATGGAAACTTATATTACCATATGTAAAATAGATAGCCAACAGGAATTTGCTCTGTGGCTCAGGAAACTCAAACAGGGACTTGGTATCAACCTAGATGGGTGGGATAGGGAGGGAGATAGGAGGGAGGCTCAAAAGGCAGGGGATATATGTATACCTATGGCTGATTCATATTGACGTTTGCCAGAAAACAACAAAATTCTGTAAAGCAATTATCCTTCAATTAAAAAATAAATAAATTTTTAAAAATTGGGACTGTTTCTAGATTTGAGCTATTCAAGGCAGTGCCCCTGTGAAAATTGTCAATACATGTCTCTTTGCACATGTGCACACATTTCTACTGGATATGTGATTAGGAATGAAATTGTGGGTATAGTATAGGCACATCTTCAACTTCAATAGATAATGTTAGACTGTTTTCCAAACTGGTTACGCTACTTTACATTCTACCTATCAGGTTTTGAGAAGTTTTCACTCCACATTCTCAACAAACTGATACTTAGTCATGTTAGTTTTAATCAAGCTAAAGGATAGAGTGCTCTGTACAAAAGACTGTATATCTTTTCACGTGTCTTTTGGTCATTTCTTATGAATTGATTGTTCAGGTTTTTCCCTTTATTCTATTGTATTTTCCCTTTTTGTTACTAATCTGTGGGAGTTTTTTGAATATTGTAAATATGAAAGTTTTATGGCTTGAATAGTAGTCCCTCCTTCAACTCAGTTTCACTTTCCTCAGTTTCAGTTATCCATGAGTGGAAAATTGCAGAAATAATTCATCACATATCATTTTGAGTAGCATGATGAACTCTCAGCATCCTGCTTCAGCCCACCTGGAATGTGAATCATCCTTTTGTCTAGCATCTCCCACCCATGAGTCTCTTAGTAACCACCTCGGTTATCAGATGACCGTTGAGGTAACACAGTGCTTGTGTTCAAGTCACCCTTACTTTGCTTGATAATAGCCCAGTAATGCCACTGTAGTGACGCTGGCAATTTGGGTATGTCATAAAGAAGCCACAGAGTGTTTCCTTTAAGTAAAAAGGTGAAAGTTCTCAATTTAGTAAGGAAAGAACAAAAATCATATGCTGAAGTTGCTAAAATTTACATCAGAAACAAATCTTCTATCCATGAAATTATAATGAAGGAAAAAGAAATTTGTGTTTTGTTGCCCCACCTCAAACTGCCAAAGTTACAGCTGCAGTGCTTAGTTAAGACTGAAGAGACCTTGATTTTGTAAGATATTTTGAGGGCCAAGGCCACATGCATATGACTTATTACAATATCACTATAATTGTTTTTATTTTTTTTAGTCTCTTACTGTGCCTAATTTTTAAATTTATCATAGATATATATGGATAGGAAATAATATTTGGTTTTACCCATGATTTCAGACATCCACTGAGGGTCTTAGAGTATATCCCCCTTGGATAAAGGAAACTACTGTATACATTGGATGTTTTTTCCTTTACCTGATAAAACAGTTTCTTTTAATCTACCAGTTACCCCCCATATTTTTTTTTCCCTTTAGCTATCTAATCAAGAACCTGGATCATTTGACCTGTAGACTTTCCTATAGTCTAGATTTTGATAATTACATATTCATAATAATCCTCAACATGTTCCTCTTTCCTCTGTATTTCTTAGAAATTGTCAACTGGATCCAAAACTTGATCAGAATTATAGTCTTGCCAAAGGGATTGAACATATTTAGATGGTGGTGTATTCTTTAATCAGTTGACATATAATGTCTGATTTTGAGATGTTAGGAGCTATTGATGTTTAATGCCTGGATTCATTGATTCACTTGGTCTGCAAAATTATAAGATTCTATTTGCATCATTTATTTTTATTCGTTAGTTGGAATAATTTTATGAAGATATTTTTCCTCATCTACTGTTTGGCTTCCCTTTTCATGTAGAAGAAAAACTGCTAGATTCTTTATCAGTTTTCAAAAACATAATTGGCCCCTTCTTACTTTACAATGGCGATCACTGTTTTTTTAAAAATATTATTAAATCATGAAGATAAGTATATTTGATGGGTTTTAGTCCACTACAATTATCCTTTTTGAAACTCAGATAATACCAGCTTTGAACAGTGATGGGTTCTTCATACTGGCTTCGAGTCATTCTAGAAGTCTTTGAAGCTTGTTTTGTACAATACCTAACTGAGCCCTGGAATCAGGAAGCTCCTAGAGCCTTAGTTTCTAGTGGTATTTCAAGACTACAGTCTGGGCACTGGGGATGCTCACTGCACCTACGTTGATCAGTGTTTCTGAGAATATTTCAGTTTATGGAGCTAGAAAAAGTATATTTTAAAGAAAAAAATGGACTTACCTGGTGGTCCACTTGCTAAGATTCCATGCTCCCAATGCAGGGGGCCTGGGTTCAATCCCTAATGAAGGAACCCCATGCCACAACTAAGACCCAGCATAGCCAAATAAATAAAAGTTTTAAAAACTTTTTATTTTGTATTGATTTATAGCCCATTAACAATGTTGTGAAGTCTCAGGTGAACAGCAAAGGGACTCAACCATCCATGTACATGTATCCATTCTCCCCCAAACTCCTCTCTCATCCAGGCTGCCACCTAACGTTGAGCAGAGCTCCATGTGCATGTTCTTGTTGCTTATCCATTTTAAATATGTCGGTGTGTACATGACCATACCGAACTACCTAACTGACCCCTATCCCTTTCAAACAGTGTATTTTCTCTGGATATATGCCCAGAAATGTGATTGTAGGGTCATATGATAATCCTGTCTCTTTTTTAAACCAACCTGCATTATTATTTTATGTGGGCAATATTTGTCTTCATTTAACTACAAATTTGGACCTTTTTTTGCCTTTCCATCTCCTCTTTTCAAATATACATTCTGAGATCCTCTTCATTATTCCTAAAATGCTTTATGTTCTAGATGTTCCTTTCATGAAAATCTCCTGGTGGTGAACCATCTTCTTTTTTATTTACCTGGAAATATTTTTACTTTGTTCTCATTTTAATAAGATAGCTTTAGTCCATACATGGTTCTAAGTTGACAGTTTGTTTTATTTCTCAGTGTTTGATGATAAAATTCTCCTGTTTCTGGCTCATGTATTATTGAAAAATGTATTGTTTAATTGTCAATTTCTTTTACGGAATTTGTCTTTTCTCTCTGATTGCTTTTTATTTTTGATATATTACAGTGTCATTACAATGTACTTTATAAAAAGAAAATTCTACTTGGTTCATTGTGTCTCTTTATCTGTATATTTAAATTCATAATCAATTCTTTAAAATTCTCAGCCATTTTCTTTTTTTTTTAAACTTTACAATATTGTATTGGTTTTGCCATACATCAACATGAATCCACCATGGGTATACACGTGTTCCCCATCCTGAACTCCCCTCCCACCTCCTTCAGCCATTTTCAATTAATTGCTTCTTTTTCATTTTCTCAAGTCTTTTTTTGGGATTCCCAAACTTATTAGGTTTCAGTCTGTCTTATATTTCTCTTTTTTTGGTGTGGTAAAATATATAACAAAATTTACCATTTTAACCATTTTTAAGGATCGTTCAGTAGCATTAAATACTTGAACACTGTTGTGAATAGATTTTCATCATTTATTCCCAAACTATTCCATCTTCTCAAACTGAAACTATATTCATTAAATAACTCATCATTTGCCCTCCACAGTCCCTTACAACCACCATTCTACTTTTTATTTCTATGAATTTAACTTCACTAGGTACCTTATAAAAGTGGGTCATTACAGTGTTTGTCCTTTTGTGATTGGTTTATTTTACTTAGCATAATGCCTTCAGAATTTAACCATGTTGTAGCTTGTGTCAGAATTTCCTTACCTTTTTTAAAAAATTCATTTTAATTATGGTAAAATACATATAACATTAAATTTACTGGCTTAATCATTTTTTAAATGTGCAGTTCTATAGTATTAACTACATTCATATTTTTGTATGGCCAATCTCCAGAACTCTTTTCATCCTGTAAAACTGAAACTATCCCTGTCTCTGAACTGTTTCTATTCACAACACTTCTGAAACCATTTATGTGGGATTTTTCCCTCATACCAATCGATTCTCCAACTCTTGAGACACTGAGCCTAGAGTTTCCATGACTCACCCCTGCCTTGAGTTCATTAATTAGGTAGAATGGCTTAGAGAACACAGGAAAGTATTTTACCTGCTATTTCCAGTTTAATATAAAGAATACAACTGAGGAACAGCCAAATGGAAGAGAAAGATGCATAACGCAAGTTGTGAGGGAAGAGGCACGGAGCTTCCATGCCCTTTCCAAGCACGCTACCCTCCCAAACCTCCGTGTCTTCAACCCAGAAGCTCTCTGGATCCCATTCTTGAGATTGTTGAGGGGGGCTTCTGTGGGGATTACTTAGTGGTATGCTTGATCAAATCATTGGCTACTTGTGACTAGCTGCCTATGGGCCTTTTGTCATCTTATTAGCATAAAGAAGACATTCTTATCACTTAGGAGATTCCAAGAGCTTTAGGGGCTATGTGTCAGGAATAAGGAACAAACACAAACTAGTTCTTACTGTATCACACACCATTTATTTTCTGTCTCTAAATTTGTCTGCTGTTTAGTTCAGTCACTCAGTCATGTCCGACTCTTTGCAACCCCATGAATCCCAGCACGCCAGGCCTCCCTGTCCATCATCAACTCCCGGAGTTCACTCAAACGTCCATCAAGTCAGTGATGCCATCCAGCCATCTCATCCTCTGTCGTCCCCTTCTCCTCCTGCCCCCAATCCCTCCCAGCATCAGAGTCTTTTCCAATGAGTCAACTCTTTGCATGAGGTGGCCAAAGTAGATACCCCCATATAAGTGGAATCATAAAGTATTTGTCTTTTTGTGATTGACTTACTTTACTTACCATAATGTCCTCAAGATTCATCCAGCTGTAGTGTGTGGCAGAACTTCCTTTCTAAGGGTGAATATTCCATTGTATGTATATGGACATTTTGTTTATCCATTGATAGACACTTGATTTGCTTCTGTTTTGAATAATGTTGCTGTGAATGTGGGTATATATATATCTATTAAGATCTCTGCTTCTCAAGCATTAAATGTAGCACTCTGATGTTCATCTCCCTACCTAATCTTAGAACTAGTTGAGACATTTGCTCTCAAGCCACTTCATGTGTTTCTTACTGCTCACTGCTCCTGTTTTTCCTCATTATAGGTATTTGGAGTTTATTTAGTTATGATTCTTGGAGATTCTTCTCGCTTTTACCAAGCCCAGCAATGCATGAAAATTGCTAGTTGTAACCTAGCCAGCATCTGTGTTATTTGGATAGGAGTGCTGTTCAAGATACTACTTTAGCATATTGCCAGAAGTAGTGTCTGTTAAATGTTAAGCTTGAAACATGTATGAAAATGTATTTTCTCTTTCTGGAGCATAATCATTTTCATCTTTCTTCGTAATGATGTGTACATGTATATGTTTTTGGTGTTTTTAATTTTCAATATACTTTGAGTGTTAAATAATATTCGTGGGTGGGTGATGGGGATCAGCCTGAATCTCTTAACCTCATTTGTTCACTTAGTTGTTTTTCCAACGTAAGTAAATTATTAATTAAAATTTTTAAATTAAATATTTTAAATAAGATCTTTTAGTTACTTAATACCTACCAGCTGTGAAATACCTTTAATACTATGTAATATATCTGTTCAGTTCAGTCACTCAGCCATGTCTGACTCTTTGCGACCCCATTAATCACAAAATACCAGGCCTCCCTGTCCATCACCACCTCCTGGAGTCCACCCAAACCCATGTCCATTGAGTCAGTGATGCCATCCAACTATCTCATCCTCTGTCGTTCCCTTCTCCTCCCGCCCTCAATCTTTCCCAGCATCAGGGTCTTTTCAAATGAGTCAGCTCTTCGCATCAGGTGGCCAAAGTATTGGAGTTTCAGCTTCAACATCAGTCCTTCCAATGAATACCCAGGACTGATCTCCTTTAGGATGGACTGGTTGGATCTCCTTATATGTAGTTCAAGGGCCTCTCAAGAGTCTTCTTCAACACCACAGTTCAAAAGCATCAATTCTGCGCTCAGCTTTCTTTATAGTCCAACTCTCACATCCATTTGTGACCAGTGGAGAAACCATAGCCTTGACTAGAGGGACCTTTATTGACAAAGTATTGTCTTTGCTTTTTAATATGCTGTCTAGGTTGGTCATAGCTTTCCTTCCAAGGAGTAACTTTCCTTCCTTTTAATTTCATGGCTGCAATCACCATCTGCAGTGATTTTTGGAGCCCAGAAAATAAAGTGAGCCACTGTTTCCACTGTTTCCCTATCTATTTGCCATGAAATGATGGGACCGGATGCCATGATCTTACTTTTCTGAATGTTGAGCTTTAAGCCAACTTTTTCACTCTCCTCTTTCACTTTCATCAAGAGGCTCTTTAGTTCTTTTTCTTCACTTTCTGCCATAAGCGTGGTGTCATCTGCATATCTGAGGTTATTGATATTTCTCCCGGCAATCTTGATTCCAGCCCCTGAGTATAGGTATAAAACTGTCATAGATTTACACTGAATTTTTCTTTTGCCATGATTACTGAGTAAACTTACTTAAAGGCTGTGACACTCAACAGAGTTTTACCAAGAAAGATGTTCAGATAAATATCTAATCAAACAGATTCTCCATATTATCCTACATATGCCTTAACTGCAAGTAATATGTGTGTGTATGTGTGTGTTAATTGCTCAGTCACATCCAACTCTTGCTACCCCATGGACCGGAGCCTGTCCGGCTCCTCTGTCCCTGGAATTTTCCAGGCAGAAATACTGGAGTGGGTAGCCATTCCCTTCTTCAGGAGATCTTCCCAACCCAGGGCTCAAAGCCATGTCTTCTGCGTTGTAGGCATATTCTTTACCATCTGAGCCACCGGTGAAGCCCAATTGCAAATAATATCCTGAATTAAATATCAGAGTCATTATTAAAAAGCATAGAATTGAGGGGAAAACTGTGAAAGATAGCAGGGAGAGAAGATTAAAGAAGAGGAGAAGATGAAATGAAATTATATTTGAAAAGGTATTAGAGTAATGATACTGATTTGTAATGACACATTTTATAAATGTCTGAAGGGAAAGGGGATATAAAATATAAAAGTATACTTATTGCTGAAATCTTTTGTGATACTAACTATATTCTAAAAGGTTCAGATTAAAGTTTATTGAGAGATGAAGAAAAAACACATCCATTTGGTCCTCCATGTCTGCCAGTTCTGTGTCAGTCAATATGGATGGCTGATGGTACTATATACCATTTTATGTGAGCCATTTGAGCATCCTCAGATTTTGGTGTCCATGGAAGATTCCAGAGATACCGAGAGACAATTGTATCTTAGATGATAATGTAGTGTGTATGGTTTTACATTATTAACTCCCCTACCCCCTCCAAAATTGCTGTGCTTCTTTGAGTTATTTACGTGTCATCACAAGTGGAATATATTCTGTTTGGGTGAAACAGTGAATTTTCCTTCCTCATTACATTTCCTTGTAAGTCATTAATATTTTGAGAACATTTTAGAGAGAAGAAAATACAAATTAGTTATAACCTTCCTCATTTAGTTTTTAGATTGAAGATTAGAATAACCTGTAAGATAACTACTTCATTAATTCATTGTGCTTGGGAATATTTTTAGGGTATTAAACTTATTTCTAATCATTCATGTAGCTGATTTTATTGCCACAAAGTGTGTTAAAATTTTCACGTCTCTATTTCTTTGACAGTTTCTTAAGTAGCATAGAAAATATGTCTTCTCTAACTTTAAATTCTAGGGCTTCCTTGGTAGCTCAGTTGTTAAAGAATATGCCTACAATGCCGGAGACCCCGGTTCAATTCCTGGGTTGGGAAAATCCACTGAAGAAGGGATAGGCTACCCACTCCAATATTCTTGAGCTTCTCTTGTGGCTCAGCTGGTAAAGAATCTACCTGCAGTGCAAGAGACCTGGGTTCGATCTCTGGGTTGGGAAGATCCCCTGGAGAAGGGAAAAGCTACCCACTCCAGTATTCTGGCCTGGAGAATTCTAATACAATTGCTACTTTTAGGATTATTAAACATCATTTTTTTTAAGAAATTAAGCTAAAAAGAATTGTTATGAAAAATAAGAGTTTGAATCAAATAAAGAATATACAGTATGCCTGAGTTATTAGAAGTTCAGTTAATGAATGAGGCTCATACTTGAAATAAACAATTATATAATCATATGTAACTAAATTATTTTTGTTGCATTGTTAGAGAAGTACAGTAAAAATGAATTTCTCTTAATTTTTAATGTTTAGCAAATTTTAAAAGCTTGTATTGAACAAGTGAAAAAGTATCCAGAATTCTATACTCTCCATGAGGTCACCAGCTTAATGGGATTCTTCCCATTCAGAATAGAGATGGGATTCAAGTTAGAAAAAACTCTTCTCGCATTGGTAAGTTTTGCCATGTGAAAATAAAAATAAACATATTTTTGTCTGAAATATTTATATTTCACATAGAAACATAATTTAAATA
Organism: Bos indicus; assembly: GCF_029378745.1. Taxonomy (NCBI): domain Eukaryota; kingdom Metazoa; phylum Chordata; class Mammalia; order Artiodactyla; family Bovidae; genus Bos; species Bos indicus. Next base: position 49,545,381 of record NC_091769.1, read on the forward strand.
TATTTCAGTATTTATGCTTAAATTTTGAGCAGTAGCAAGATGTAATTTTTAAAATATGCGATACATATGTGTCCCCTTTTATTATATGGCTACAAGTATTTGATGTTTTAAAAATTATTACTACCAACTTTATTTCTTGATTTTCTTAGTTTTTACCTTTTTTAATGTTCCTGAATACAAGCAAAAAGCCTCTTTAAAGGATTTTACTCACAATCATATTGGAAGTATGTGTGTGGAGAAGATATCTTCTCTTACACCAGGTTTTGACTTGTACTGAATAAAATGAGAGGTTAGAATTTAAAGTGACAGAGAAAATTCCATGGCATCCTTATCTTGGATCCTTTTTTTAAAACACATATATGGTGATTGTCAAGTAAAAACATGAAAGTCTTGTCTTAAGAAGGCTCTAAATTTGATAATTTGCATTTAGTAGAATGAAGAATTTTAAGTTTAATGAAACGATACTTCAGGAAAAAAATACATCACGATTTTTCTATAAAACATCCATTTTTTTCTTATTTAGGGAAGTGTAAAATATGTGAAAACAGTATTTCCCTCAATGCCTGCAAAGTTGCAGCTGTCAAAAGATACCATACCAGCCATTGAAACACCAGAACAAATAGCTGCAGCTATGCATTATGTAAGTAGTAAGATGGTTTGGGATCTTCCTTAAAACTTTATGAGGTAATCTTTTACTTCTCATAAAGTACATGTAAACTGATTGTTCTAAAGTATCCTTTCTTAATTTCTCCCTTCTTCTCATTACTTAGTCAAAGTTTCCAAAAGTATAATCAAGTAACAAGTCTTACGTTGTTTTTCAGGACATTAGTGAAGACCCAAATGCAGAGAAGCTTGTTGCAAGATACCACCCTCAGATAGCTTTAACTAGTCAGTCATTATTTACCTTATTAAATAATCACGGACCAAGCTACAAGGAACAGTGGGAAATTCCAGTGTGTATTCAAGTAATACCTGTTGCAGGTGTGTGATTTGCCACATCAAGTAATGCTTTCAAAAGAGGAGTTCAAACAGTTGATTTTAAGCTCTCTAAATACAGGTGGTCATTTGTCAAATACAAAAAGCTTAAGTTTTGATTTAAGGTTGATATAAATTTGACAATTATGTTCAGGAGAACTTTTTATTACATAGTGCTGCTCTAGAATTGACTCTCATAAGTGAGTTATTAGATCTCTAGGACCTGTATGCATGCTAGGTTTGTGAGAAGTAGAGAAAAAAATTATAGTTTAGGGTGGCCAGAAACATATGAAATGGGAAAGGTTCTTCTGTCTTTCACTGAAATGAAAGGAATGTAATATTTTATTAGACAGTCTCAAATGGATTGGTTTCTAGGGCTTGTTTACTTACCTATTATTGGAATTCAGATTTAAAGTAAGTCTATACTTATAAACATAGTCTCTCTCTTGATGGTAAAATTAATATTTACACATGAATTCTGTATAAAATATTTTTTCCTTTCTGTTTTTGTTCATATGTAATAGATTTTTGTATCTTCTAGAATTAATATTCTTATATGTAATAGCACAGTTCTAGTAAATGAAGGACTGTGTCTAAAAATAAAACTACAAGTTAGGGTTAAATATGAAATATTCTCTGGTAACCATTTTATCACTTTTTGAAAGTATAACTCAAGAGTAACTGAGTAATAATGACAGTAAAAGCATAATATTAATAATAACAGAAAATCCTCTAAAAACTTGTTAGAAACAGAACATATTTTTTTGCCAGTAAGAATTTCTTGCCTTTACATCTCTAAGAGTCTTTGAATTTCTTCATGTTCAAGGCACATGTATGGGACATGTGCTTCCACTTTCCTATCCTGTGTCTCTCTGTTTAGTAATTCTTCTGTTGTACATCCTATATTGTTTTATTTTTTTATGACTACTACAAATTAATCACTCCTATTCTTTTTCTGTTTTAAGGTTCAAAACCAATTAAAGTAATTTATATTAATTCACCACTTCCCCAAAAGAAAATGACAATGAGAGAGAGAAATCAAATCTTCCATGAAGTGCCTTTAAAATTCATGATGTCCAAAAATACATCTGTTCCAGTGTCTGCAGTATTTATGGACAAACCAGAAGAATATATATCTGAAATGGATGTATGTAACACTTTATTTTTTTTTTCCTTAAGAGAATGTACTTGTTTATCCTTTTAAAGTGTAATGTTTTACTACAAGTCTCTAAATCTGGTAATTAAAAATATAAACGTTAGATTAAAAGTTAAAGTTGAACCCCTGGTGGATCTAGACTTTAGACAGCTATTTAACCTCCTTCAGCCTCAGTTTTCTTCTATTATGGAAGAAGGATGATAAAAATTACTGCTTCATAAAATTACTGTCAGGATTAAATTTGATATTTATACATAAAATGTTGAGCACAGCCTTTAGTAGTATTTATATACTAAGAACTCAGTAATGGCGGTCAGTGTGGTAATGGTTTTATTTAATTGGTTTCATTAGTATTCAATAGTTTTTAGGTATGAAAAGGATCAGATGAGTTTGATGCAGAAAGTATTTAGCAGAATTGTTAATCCTTATTAGTATATACTTATTATCTATGTGACCTTAGGCAAACTATATAATCTGTGTCTAGTTTGCTTATCTATAAGATGGATATCATGATAACCTGGGCTTCCCAGGTGACTCAGTGATAAAGAATCTGCCTGCTGCTGCAGAAGACACAGGTTCGATCCCTGAGCAGGAAAGATCCTCTGGAGGAGGAAAATGGCATCCCACTCCAATATTCTTCCCAGGATAATCCCATGAACAGAGGAGCCTGGTGGGCTACAGTCTATGGTATCACAAAGAATCAGACACAACTGAGCATGTAGGCATGCATAATGATAACCTAACTTGTAGAATTATTTGAGATTAAATGAGTTAATGCATCTAAAGCATTTAGAACAGTGCTTGGCATTTCATAAATACTAACCTTTATTATTTTGTGTATTGTAAAATATTTTCCCATGATTATTAGAGTAAGACATTCTATTTTACAAAACTTTTATTTATTTATCCCGCAAATATTTATTGAGCAGATACTATTGCATGCACTGATACAACAGTAAATAAAAATGAAGCCTCTTTTTTCTCAGAATTTACATCAGTGTCAGGACACATAATTAAAACTGTATCAAAAACAAATATTAATAAATGCTATGCATAAAAATGGAGCAGGTTAGGGAAAAGAGATGAGAATAGGATTCATGATCAGGAACACTTTTCCAAGGACAGGAAATATGAAAAAAGACTTGAATAAAATGAGAGAGCAAGCCAGATTAGAAAATAAAATAGGAAAATGTAGTTCTTATTTACACATAAGAACTCATACTATTTTAAGAATATTGACCTTTTGTTTTTCACATTGGCCTATGTATTTTTTGGTTTACTATTTGCCTTTCAATGTTTTTATGATGTGTATGTCGTAAAGCACTTCCAACCTTTCTTAAGTTTTTATAGGTTGTTTTCTGTTTTGTTTTACATTTTAAAATCTACCTAAAACTTACATTGGTATGAGATGAATGTCAGTAACAAGTACTATGAAAAAAATGAAGTAGGTTAAGAGGGATAAAAAATGACGGAGTAACTTCTTTCAGTAATGGCAGGCCAGATAATTTGGACCATCCATTACTGATGTCAATTGAAAAACACTGTACTTATTATATAAATTTATTTCTTAGAATCATCAAAGACCTAACAAGATAAGGGGAACGTATAGGACTGAGATAGTAAAGAAAACTGGAATCCAGGTTGGTAAGCCTGTCACGTAGGGTAATTTTTGCCTTAATGATATTTGCCAGTTCTAAAGAGGCAACAGAAAATGTGCTTTTTGGCAGCATCACAGGACCAGTCACTTTTCCACCTTGGACCCTGCAGCTTGGACCCTGCAGGACTGTACCCCAGGAATAAGGATGAACCAGAAATAAATCGGCTTTTTCATAGATTGTATCCTGGGTTTTCAGGCCTTGAACTTGGGTTCAGATGCTTTTGGATTGCTGGTATCTCCAGATACCTAGCAAAAGCAAGTGAAAATAATTCTTAGAGGGACGGAATGACATTTTGAGCTCCATATTATTTCTACAAATAACTTTCAAATATAGCATCCAGAAAGCATTTAAAGATAACTAGACACTGAAGGAGACTGGATACTCTGAGCAAGAACCATCACAAACAATGATTTGAAAAAGACCTAAGTTAAAAAAATTTTAGTGAAAAATATATCAAGTACAGTTAAGAATTCTGTAAAGATGGTTATTAGCACATTAGGTAAAACTGATAAGAGAATTAATAAACTGAAGTTGGGTCTGAAATAACTATTTTTAATGAAACACAAACAACGAAAAGAAAATATGGAGAATAGGGCACAAGGTATAGAGAATATAGTGAGAATGTCCAACATCAGTATACTTCGACCCAAAAGGAAGGTATGAAAGAGAGAAAGGGACAAAACCATACTTGGAGACAAAAACTACTCTTAAAAGCCACCAAAGAACCAAAAGGCACATTGCCTGTAAAGGACTGAGAGTTTGACTGGCAAATAACTTCTAAACAACAATGGAAGCCAGGAGACTTGTGGGGACAGTATATTGTGGTGGGAGAAAATAGCCAGTGAAATATCCTTAAATAATAAAAAATTAAGTAAAGATATTTTCAGGTATTAATAAAAACTGCATTTGCTACTCGCAAACCCCCACTAATGGATGTTCTTTGTTGTGGTGGTTAGTTGCTAAGTCATGTCCAACTCTTTGCAGCCCTCTGAACTGTAGCCCTCAAGGCTCCTCTGTCCATGTGATTTCCCAAGTAAGAATACTAGAGTGGGTTTCCATTTCTTTCTCTGGGGGATCTTCCCAACCCAGGGATCGAACCCACATCTGCTACATTGGCAGGCAGATTCTTTACCACTAAGCCACCAGGGAAGCCTGGATATTCTTTAAGCACAAGGAAAATAATCTCAGATGGAAAGAGGATGGTGAAAGATGTGAAAATAAATGAAGATAATGTGGATGGACTCTAATTTGTAGGTGAGTGCAGGGACACTCAGGATCTCAACGTAGTTTTGAGATGACGTGGGCCCTAAGAACTCGAGAAACTAACAAACAGAAGTTCCTTCCGAGACAGAAGCCTTCACTCGGGAAAAATCATTAGTGGTAAAGTCTGTATTGAGCAGAACAAGACATTAAAGGTAAAGGAAAAATAAGTTTTCAGACAGTTGTGGTAGAGGGGAAAAGAGGAAGCAGATAGTAGAATGTACTAAAGATTTTATATGCACACACGAACAAAAACCAACCTTCATACATAGATACATATCTAGTGGTAACAATGAAACATGGGCTTAGAGCCATGAGTCTATGAATGCTGTCCTGGGACAGTCCCACACAGGATTGTTATCCTACAGGTAACAATCTAAACAGATAAACCCATCTCAATTAAACATGAGAAGCAAAAGAGGATTGTTGATGGAAGTTCTTACAAAGTTATTAGAGGAAAAAAAGATGATTGCTGTAACATTTCTACAGTCAGAAATAGTAAGAAGAAAGATGTACCAACAGAACAGAGGAAAGCTAATATGTTCATCCTTTGTTCTAGAATTCTCACTTCTAGAAATGTAGCTCAAAGGTGCACTAGGAAAAGAATGAAATGTTTGTGCAGGATATTCATATCAGCTCTAAGGTATTTATTGGAAACAGTCCTCATGTCCCTTAATAGGGTATTTATTAAATAAACTGTACATCTTCAGTAGCCTACTATGCAACAATTATAGGCACACATTGCTTTACTGCACTTCAGAGATGCTGTTTTGGGTTTTTACAAATGGAAGGTTTCTGGTAACCCTGCATCAGGTAGGTCACTCATTGCCGTTTTCCAACAGCGTTTTCTCACTTCATGTCACTGTGACACATTTTGGTAATTCTTGAATATTTCAAAATAATTATATTTGTTATGGTGATCTGTGATTTTTGACGTTACTGTTACAACTTGCTGAAGGCTCAGATGATTGTTAGCACTTTTTAGCAGTGAAGTATTTCTTGATTAAGATGTATATACTTTTAAAGACATAAAGTCATTGCACACTTAATAGACTATAATGTAAATATATCTTTATATACCCTGGGAAACAAAAAAAAAATTGTGTGAGTCACTTTTTTGGTGATATTTGCTTTATTGGGGAGGTTTAGAACTGAAATATACAATATCTCCAAAGTATGCCTATAAAAAGAATCAGAAAGCTCTAGGTATGCAACTATAATGTGATATCCAATATATATTAAGTGAAAATGGTCATTCAGATAATTTAGTGACCAAAAATTTATATCATGTTCAGAAAGAATTGCCAAAAAATCTTAAATTTCATTTAACAATCACATTGTTAGTAATGATATTGCTGTTCTTACTTTGAACGTATTAGATAGTATGATAAAACACACAAGTACTTATGTTTGTATTAGATACCAAGAATTGTAGCATAGGAGGTACAAATGCCAATCAAAGAAGCAAAAATCTTATAATAAAACTGCAATTGTGTAAAAAAGATGCTTGAAGGTTTTCCCGTTGACCCGAGATGTGTTAGCTTGACTGTCACAAAAAACAACTCTGCAGTAGCTGGAAACATATGAAATATGTTAAAATCCATGAATTTAAAATAATATCTTTTTAAAAGAGTGTTAGTCACCTTCAGAGGATGCTAGTGTATCATTATTCTGAAAACTTTTAAAATTTCAAATATCTGTCTTTTCCAGTACAAACTGTATTTCACGGTAATGCTAGAATTTTACTGTTACCATTTTGCAGCTTCTAGGTGATTGTGAAAACATTAGTCACTCAGTCGAGTTCGACTCTTTGCAATCCCATGGGCCGTAGCCCACCAGAATTCTGTCTGTGGCATTCTCTAGGAAAGAATACTGGAGTGGGTAGTCATTCCCTTCTCCAGGGGATCTTCCTGACCCAGGGATTGAACCCTGGTCTCCTGTATTGCAGGCATATTCTTTACCTTCTGAGCCACCAGAGAAGACCTTGCAACTCCTAATGAAATAGTTAATCTAGGCAGTGATCATCATCAATGACTGCTAAAATCATTAAAAGATCAGTAAGGAATTTTGATAGAATAGGTTGTTGACACTTGATGAAGCAACAGAACAATTGTAGTATCACAAGAAGAAAGATAACCAAACATCATTAGCCTCCTGATTGAAGTGGGAGGTATACTTTACCACATACAACATATGAAGATTTTTTAAAAATGTGCCTGAATCTGATTAAGCTACTAGATCATTTAATAGGAATTGTAGGGGAAGCATGTGTTCAATGATATCATGGGGATGCAAAATCCAGAATGTGGAAAATTCCACAGGATAACTGATCTAGTTTCTTCTACAAATATCTGGTGGATATCGGAATTGGCAGAGAGTAAGGGAGAGGTGTGACTGAGCGACTGAACTGAATTGAACTGAAGGGAGAGTTGTTGACAAAGAAAATTGAGAGACATCGACCAAATGTAGAGTCAGGATCTTGGTGGGATCCTTATTCCAATAAACAGTTGTAAAAAGAAATGTATCAGACTAGAAAATTTTAACACCGATTAGGTATTTCATGACATTAAGGAAGTGTTAATTTTATTGATATAATTAATATGTTTAACAGAATTCTTTTATAAGCACATATTTATAGATAAATACCATTTTTAATTTTACCCAAATTTGTTCTGTCAGGAATGAGAGCATTGTTTTTCAGTTCATTAATTTTGGTTTTATATTTATGAAATTTCATTATTTTGAATATGTTATCCTTTACCTATTTCTTGAAAAGGCTATGAATGATATTTCTGATTTTTAATAATTGTTCTCATTTTTGTTGCTTTTTAAATAATCAGTAATTATCTCTCTAATTTCTTCTTTTATCCAACAGTTTGGGCAGTTTTAAATTTCCAAGTGCTTGCATTTATTATTGTTTGTTGACTTTTTGCTTAATGATTTCTAATTTTATTTCCTTCTAAACAGTCAGACCTTAGTAGATTCTGCTTTGTACTTTATTGATATTTTCTTTGTGTATTAATTTGTAGTCCGTCTTTGGAAATACCCCTTCGATCCTTGGGCGGGAAAAGGTATATCTTTGTAGTCTATGTGTATGTTTTCAGTCATTCATGTATCTTTGTTTCAGTTATTAAATATTCATACTTTCTACATCTCTTTCTTTACTTAGAAATAGTGTATCATTGACCAAGTACAGTTGTTTCTTTCAAATTTTTCTTTTATTTTTCAGTTTTGACAATTTTAATGTTATTTGGCATGTCACAAATCATAATCTATTCATCATGGATTTCATCTTTTTCCTTTTAGGTTTTTTTTTTTTTTTTTAATTCAGTCAAGCCATGTGGCTTGTGGCTTGTGGAATGTTAGTTCCCTGACCAGGGATTGAACCCATGCCCTTGACAATGGTAGTACAGAGTCCTAACCCCTGGACTGTCCAGGAATTTCCTGGACTTGATCTTTTGTTCAACATAGGATTCCTTTTTCTATCCAATGCTTTTTGCATTGACTTTTCTCTAACACTTAATATTGTTAATCCTTTATTTCTTGATGTCATGTCCCATTGTTTCTCTTTAAACCTGTTTGTGTAAGAATGCCTCACGTAAACAGTGTATAGCTTTATTTTATTTTTTTTTTTACTAAATGTGGTATTGTTTAATGAGAAACTACTATGATTGACTATACCAAGAAATTTTCTATATATAATTGCACTTTTAATGCTTAGAACAAACCTAAGATGATGACCCTATTATCATTATTTTACTGATGAGGAAATTGAGTTTCAGAGAGGTGATTTACACAGATAGATCTTACTCACTGCCTGAGGCTATCAGAGTATTTTTCTCTCAAATCCTAAGCTGTAAGACAATTTCATGGTGTTTATCCAAAATACTCTGCCAGACTAAGGAGAAATTTTGCTACTTGACAAGACAGTTTATTCCTGAATAAATTAAAACTGTCTGGAGTTCTTCCACAACTAAAACAGTACGTAAAAACTATAACCTTCAATGGCTTCATGTCCCAAGATACAGTAAAACCATTTCCTATCCATTTTTCCTCATACTGCTGAGAGTTGTTTTCCCTGAGTGGATGTGTGAAAAAAGGTACTGATTGATGTTAGAGGCTGGTGACTCTTCCACAGTTGCAGTTTCCTTAGAGTGGCAAGAGGCTTTCTTCCTGGTCACCTAAGTCTCTGCGAGAGCATATAAAGTGTGTGTGAAGGGAAATCCACTGCCTTCCTGTTTGGCCTCACATTTCTTCTTTGAGGTCCTACCTGTTTTTGATTAGTGGGAATACCTCTTGAGATGTAGTAGTTCACAAGTATTTCCCGTTTCCTATGGTATAGCAACTTGGAAATTTTTTCTGTGTTTTGTCAACATTTCATTGGGAGGATAAGGGTAATAGTTGCTAATACTCTGTCAAAGCAAGAACCTTTCAAAACCATTCGACTTTTCTTTCTCCTTTTAAAGAGTATGAACTATGTCTGTGATGGGTCACTGATAGGTGAGGGGTGGCCTAGAATTGTTGCTAATAGTTTGCCAATATATTTTCTTAAGATATCTTATGAAGTTAACGAGTGCCGAAAAATTGAGACCCTAGAAAATTTGGATCTGGAGTTTGATGATGATGTCACAGAACTTGAAACTTTTGGAGCAACCACCACCAAACCATCAAAGTCACCAAGTCCAGCAAGTACCTCCACAGTAGCCCCCATGACAGATACACTCACAGCCCCCAGCATAGCAGACACATCTGAGGCACCAACTTCACCAGACATTTCTGCTCATTCTAGAAGCTTATCTCAGATTCTGATGGAACAGTTGCAGAAGGAGAAACAGCTGGTGACTGGTATGATAGACAGTGGCCCTGAAGAGTCCAAAAATAAAGATGATCAGAGATTTATACCATGTGGTGAAAAGGTATCAAATTCTGACAAGCCTTTGGTGCAAGATAGTGACTTGAAAACATCTGATCCCTTACAATTAGAAAGTTCTATGGAAATTGAAACCTCTAGTAAAAATGATATGGCCACTGAAATGGAGAGTGTTGATGAAAGAGTAAATGTTCTAGAGAACACAGACACTAATTCAAAGGAAAAGACTGTTACATCAGAAGCAGCGAACACTGAAGATGTAGTTCTTGACAGTAGTGATACAGATGAAGACTGTTTAATCATTGATATGGAGTGTCAAAGTAATAGTCATGGAAAGACAGCTGAAGTGGGTTCTAATTTAAGTTCTAAACCAGCTAGCCTAAATTCTTCCTCAGGACAGACTTCTACAGGAAACCAGACCAATAGTACTTGTCCTGAAGAGTCATGTGTTTTAAAAAAACCTATCAAACGAGTATATAAAAAGTTTGATCCAGTTGGAGAAATTTTAAAAATGCAGGATGAACTCTTAAAACCAATTTCCAGAAAAATACCTGAATTGCCCTTAATGAATTCGGAAAACTCTAAACAGCCTCCTATTTCTGAGCAGCCTTCTGCTCCGTCAGATGCCTGTAGCTGGCCGAAGTCTATCTGGCCTTCTGCCTTTCAGAAGCCAAAAGGACGTAAGTAAATATTTACAAAGAATTTTATAGTAACTGTTTTGCCTGTTCCTTGTCCTTAGGTTTTTTCCCCCTCATTCCCCTCCCTTCTCTTTGTAATAAAGTTTATGATCTTTACATAGTCACTGATGGTTCATTTTGATTGGAAAATGAACTATCATTGACTGTGTAAAAACCTTCACTCCAAAAACCCACCCACAGTTGTATGGCTTTTTGTAACCTGTGTTTATTCAACATTTACAATGGCCAATAAGCTATAGATAATGTGGTTTGCCGAATGATGAAGGGGAAGTGTGTCAAAAATCACGATAAATGTGTATTAATCTACATTTTACTTATTCTTGATGTTATAATGCAGTTTTGTACTTTTTCATTTTGTAAAATAGATATATGGCTGCACCTCAGGTCTGTCTCTATTATGAATAACACTAGTTTTTAAAACTTTTACTTTTTAAAACTTTTTTACTTCAGACATTGTCTCACTGATATATTTGTGAGGGTAGTAGAATAAAAGGAAGAGAACCTTAAAGCTTTGATTTCAGCTCTTGCTGGAGTTACAGTTGCAGTAAACAGAAATGCTAATAGTGTAATGGTCAGAGGAAATAGAAAGCTGGTAGTTCAATTGTTTTATCTTGGATTATGATGGATAAAGGGCTAATGTAGTTTAAAATAAAAATGATGAATATAATTATTTTTAAAGGATTGCCATATGAACTTCAGGACTATGTTGAAGATACATCAGAATATGTAGCTCCTCAGGAAGGAAATTTTGTTTATAAGCTGTTTAGCCTGCAAGACCTGTTGTTACTTGTGCGATGCAGCGTCCAGAGGATAGAGACCAGACCACGTTCTAAAAAACGGAAGAAAATCAGAAGAGTAAGTTGTTACCTGGGGAGTTGGGATATCGTAGCATAAGTAGGTGGGCAGCAAATATTGAACATGCCATTGTGATGAAGTTTGATTTTAAGTTATTGATCTTTCTTAGAGTAGTTTTTTCAGGTTGAGATTTTTTTAGTAAAATACTAAAAGCACTTTTAATAAAGTTTAGTTGAATGTAATAATCATGAATGCTGATAACTTGTGTGGACTATATATAAACTTTGTGAAAAACAGCACCATTATAGACTTGACCTAGACTGGCTCATATGTTCCAGCTTTCTCTGTGATTTTGGATTTTCCTTTATTGGCCCCTTTCTTTCTTTCTTTAAGAGTCTTTTTGAGTTATTTTAGAAGTTTACATTTTGAAAGGTGGGCTTTCATGAACATTTGAGGATGTCTTCCCAGGCTTGATAGAAGACTAAATGTCTTTTCTTTTTCCCCTATTGTTTCTTTGGGGATTTGGTATAAATATTTTTCTTAAAGTTTTTGCTACACTTTGAGTAGTTGATTCTTTTGGCAGTTTGTTATATTTGATATTTTAAGTTCTCTTTCAGGTTAGTTCGATTTTTGTGTATGTAACCAATGAATTTAGGTAAAGAGGAGTTTTTATGGTATAAATGATTATGTAAGAAATAATGAAGTCTCTCCTTTGTTTCTTAATAAGACTTTTTCTATTTTATCATAGTTCACTTTTTCTTCCTTCGTTTTCCTTTCTTCTTCCTTCCTTCTTACCTTCCCCTCTTCTTTCCTCCTCCTGCTTTCCTTTCTTCCTTCTTTTTTTCCCTCTCTTCCTCCTTTTCTTTTTATTGTATTTTTTTTTAATGTTTTTGGCCATCCTATGAGGCATGTGGGATGTTAGTTCCCCAACTAGGGATTGAACCCACACCTCCTACATTGGAAGTCCCAGTTCCTTCCTTTTTTGATAATCTGTTTCTTGCTATTTAACCTGCCACCCATTAAGAATGCTGAGTGATCACTGTAGAATGTCAGTGTGTTTGGGGCTAAGGAACTGTGATGTTCCAGCATTGACCCTTGTGGATCAAGTCCCTGACTACTACTTTTATCATATTAAGGTGTAACTGAATTTTAAAAAAGAAGAAGAAGAAAAGAGAAGTTCTCATAATTGGTACTCATCACTGGTTCAGACTTGAAATTTTAGAAACCAGCTGGTTTTGAATTAAATGTATGGTGGAGAGTTTTTTAAAAGAGAACATAGGGAATGACAAAATGCTATAGGTCTGATTTTAGTCTCCTTTTCTATAAATACAAGTATCCTCTGTATTAAAAGATTTTATTTAGTAATTTTTTTCCTGTCTCATCTGTACTTAACTGTGATGAAGTTAATAGCCATAGCATGCACATGTTGAATACATCCAGCGTCAGTGCTTTGGATTGTATTTTCAAGATTTTATTTCATTCGTTCTTACCTGCTATCTGATTATTTGGAGGCTAACATCATTTCTGTGAGCCCGTACCACTCTGCACTGACCTACCAGCTTATAACACTTAGAAATTATTGATGGGCAAGATCTCTTAAGTAAGGATAGCTTAGGAATATTTTAGACCCTGATTTAATTGTTCAGTGAGATAACCTGTTAAGGACATTGTCATTCACTTGACCAAAGTGAAATTTGTAAAACCTTATAGGAGAGTATTCACTCTTCATCAAAATATATCAAAACCACCAAAGAATAGCTAAATAGAAGCCTTCTGTTTCTCATTATGTCAAACCCTGAGTATAATTTTAAAATTTTCAGCAAATACTTATTTTATATATCATTATATGTAATAGTTTAGTACACATATTATAAATTCCTTAGTAGAATGTGTTCCCTTCGGAATCATATCCTAGTCATCTGTTTTTCTCAAATGTTTTGTTCCATAGAAATTCAATAAACAAATATTGAATAAGTGAGAAAAAATTGAGACATGAGGACAGAGGAGGGTGTTAAGAAAGGGAAATTGAGGCACTAGTTAAAATTTTGAAGTGGTAGTATTTGAACTCCAGTTAGGTAAAAATGCATCCTCATTAACATTTCCTTCTTAAAAACCAACTGGTTTAGACCAAGTTTTAAAACACTCAGAAGTCTCTTCAACTTCTGCTATTCAAGAACCTTATTTCTTCTTTTTTGTTTCCCCTTTGTTTCTTCAATTCTCTGTTACTGTAGTTGAGATTTTAGTTTCCAGTATCATTTATTTTTTCTCATCAAGATTCTGCTTAATCTTGTACAACAGAGGGGAACCTAGAACAGCAGCCACTCTCAATTGATGAAAAAGAGGCTAATTTGGAACACAAGATGAAGCTAGAACTTACTGAGTTCTACATGTAGTTGTGAAATCCAGACCAAATACCTCTGAATGATTTATTATTATATTATTGTCTGTCTTGGTTAACCAGATTTCCTAAGAGTGATATTCTGAAGGGATTAAAAAACTCAGATCTAGTTATCTTGAAGTTTATATTGGCATTGTCGGTCCAGAGAAAAGTATCCTGAAGGTGCTTGAATCTTAGGAAACAACAGAAATGTACCTATTGGGATACTACCTATGTCACTATCCTAGTGACAGGATACTAGCCATGAAATATTTTGGAATGTATGTAAAAGTTTGGAAGGTTTATGTGATAAATTGGAAGGTAGAAAACCAAGAGAAGCTTTCACTTAGAAGTGAACAATTAAGGGATAAAGAAAACAGTAAGTTTAATTTATATAATTGTAGAACTTTGTACTTAAAATTTCACTTTAATTTTGGAGTACTGACATAAAATATTCAGACTTTTCCTTCCCTTGGCTTCCTGGAGATGGCAGTAGAATACATAAATTAATACCAGATTCAAGACTTAGTTTTATAGATATGACAGTATTATCAAAGAAAATCCCCCAGAGTACTTTCTTCAGAAAGAGTAATGTTTTTTAATTTGAAAAGAAATCTTGAATTAATTCTGTTACCTATTCATGATCCAAAAGAGGATCTTCTTTCTCAATTATTCGTTTTCCAACTCTGCTGTGAACTGGTTATGTGTCCTTGAGCACGTATCTTAACCCTTTGAGCCTTCATTTCTTTATCTCTGGGTTTTATTTGCAACTATAAGCAACCTTAAATGCAGATTACCAATTACTGAAGAATTATTATACAATTAAGTGATTTTAGCAAGGCAGTCTACTCCAATATTCTTGCCTGGAGAATCCCATGGACACAGGAGCGTGGCAGGCTAGGATCTATAGGGCCACAAAAAGTCAGTCACAACTGAAGTGACTTAGCACACAGCAATAATATTATCCTAATCATAATTTTTTTTTTAAATTACAGAGACACTGTAGGGAACTTACTACTCAGACTTTGGCCCCAGGAACAACAGCTTTTTACACATGTAGAGACTTCATTTTCACCTCAGATTCCACATTTATTTTAAAATAGTTATTCACATGCACATTGAAATTTAAGAAGCACTGCTGTTGAATTTTACAATATTCAAAGGTAATAATGAACCAAAGTTATTGTTCACAGAAGTTTTACTGGATTTGAATTATTCTTTACACCACCATTATGTTCAGATCAGATCAGATCAGTCGCTCAGTCGCATCCGACTCTTTGCAACCCCATGAATCGCAGCACGCCAGGCCTCCCTGTCCATCACCAACTCCTGGAGTTCACTCAGACTCACGTCCATCGAGTCAGTAATGCCATCCAGCCATCTCATCCTCTGTCGTCCCCTTCTCCTCTTGCCCCCAATCCCTCCCAGCATCAGAGTCTTTTCCAATGAGTCAACTCTTCACATGAGGTGGCCAAAGTACTGGAGTCTCAGCTTTAGCATCATTCCTTCCAAAGAAAACCCAGGGCTGATCTCCTTCAGAATGGACTGGTTGGATCTCCTTGCAGTCCAAGGGACTCTCAAGAGTCTTCTCCAACACCATAGTTCAAAAGCATCAATTCTTCAACGCTCAGCCTTCTTCACAGTCCAGCTCTCACATCCATACATGACCACAGGAAAAACCATAGCCTTGACTAGACGAACCTTTGTTGGCAAAGTAATGTCTCTGCTTTTGAATATGCTGTCTAGGTTGGTCATAACTTTCCTTCCAAGGAGTAAGCGTCTTTTAATTTCATGGCTGCAGTCACCATCTGCAGTGATTTTGGAGCCCAGAAAAATAAAGTCTGACACTGTTTCCACTGTTTCCCCATCTATTTCCCATGAAGTGATGGGACTGGATGCCATGATCTTCGTTTTCTGAATGTTGAGCTTTAAGCCAACTTTTTCACTCTCCACTTTCACTTTCATCAAGAGGCTTTTGAGTTCCTCTTCACTTTCTTCCATAAGGGTGGTGTCATCTGCATATCTGAGGTTATTGATATTTCTCCTGGCAATCTTGATTCCAGCTTGTGTTTCTTCCAGTCCAGCATTTCTCATGATGTACTCTGCATAAAAGTTAAATAAACAGGGTGACAATATACAGCCTTGACATACTCCTTTTCCTATTTGGAACCAGTCTCTTGTTCCATGTCCAGTTCTAACTGTTGCTTCCTGACCTGCATACAAATTTCTCAAGAGGCAGGTCAGGTGATCTGGTATTCCCATCTCTTTCAGAATTTTCCAGAGTTTATTGTGATCCACACAGTCAAAGGCTTTGGCATAGTCAATAAAGCAGAAATAGATGTTTTTCTGGAACTCTCTTGCTTTTTCCATGATCCAGCGGATGTCGGCAATTTGATCTCTGGTTCCTCTGCCTTTTCTAAAACCAGCTTGAACATCAGGAAGTTCACGGTTCACATACTGCTGAAGCCTGGCTTGGAGAATTTTGAGCATTACTTTACTAGCGTGTGGGATGAATGCAATTGTGCAGTAGTTTGAGCTTCTTTGGCATTGCCTTTCTTTGGGATTGGAATGAAAACTGACCTTTTCCAGTCCTGTGGCCACTGCTGAGTTTTCCAAATTTGCTGGCATATTGAGTGCAGCACTTTCACAGCATCATCTTTCAGGATTTGGAATAGCTCAACTGGAATTCTATCACCTCCACTAACTTTGTTCGTAGTGATGCTTTCTAAGGCCGACTTGACTTCACATTCCAGGATGTCTGGCTCTAGGTCAGTGATCACACCATCGTGATTATCTGGATCGTGAAGATCTTTTTTTAGGCCCACTAAATTCGCCAGTTTATAAAAATCAGTCATTCTGAAACATTTATGAAGTAGTTTCAAGTACAAAAGTGAATGACAGCTTAGTATAATTTCAGAAGTTGTTCAGTCACTAAGTCATGTCTGATTCTCTGCAACCCCATGGACTGTAGCCCACCAGGCTCTTCTATCCATAGGATTTCCCAAGCAAAAATATTGGAGTGGGTTGCCATTTCCTCCTCCAGGGAATCTTCCTGACCCAGGAATCAAACCTGCAGTACCTGCATCTCCTGTGTTGACAGGCAGATTCTTACCACTGAGCCACCTGGGAAGCCCCAGGGAAGCCCAATCTCACAAGTACTAACTGGGTATATAACTTTAAGTTCCTTAAATCATGTGTTTTTCCCTCTGCAGCTAGAAATGAAGAGACTGCTATTAAGATTAGAATTTTCTTTGACAGAAATGAGTTAATATGAGCACAGTGAACATGACTAGCATTATATTATTTTACAGGCATGGATTTACTTACATCTCATTTAGACTAGTCGTAGGTATAGTCATTTTGCTTAATCTGTACAGTCCTGACCAATAAACGCTAAATGGCTAATTTGTCAAGTACGTAGTGTCTGGAATAAAGTCTTTTGTATTAATGAAGAGAGCAACATCCATGTGTATTAATGTAAGTACTAGTGCTCACACATTCGTAGAATGAAAACAAGCTGCTCAGAGTATTTAAGCCTGAGATGATGTGACTAATGGTTTAAACGGGCAAAAAAAATCATACTTTTTTTTAACCCTCTTGAGAATGATTAGTATGTATTACAGTCATGGCTTCCCAGCTTCTAGTTTTGAACCTTTGGGCAATTATGTAACCCAGGCTTTATTCCAAGTATCCTATCAGTCATGTTCAGTGACAGAAAGAAAATATGCTTATGTATGGAGAGCTATGTTGATTGTGGTTGGGGGTAGGGGAGGATGGAGAAGGTGATGGCAGCCCACTCCAGTACTCTTGCCTGGAAAATCCCAGGGGCGAAGGAGCCTGGTGGGCTGCAGTCCATGGGGTCGCTAAGAGTCGGACACGACTGAAGCGACTTAGCAGCAGTAGGGGAGGCTCTTGGTTCACGATCTCTTTTTTATCCACCACTGCCCATGTCTACTAAGGGTTCTGTCCATATTTCTGCCTGCATCCAACTGTATTTGAAAGGATGAAATAAGATTACCTGAAAGCATTTTGAAAAGTGGCAAAGTTATATAGGCAAATGTATTTACTGTTAATAGTAAATTAATAAAGCCTTATAAGAGTATAACCTTGAATTGCAGCAATTTCCAGTTTATGTACTACCAAAAGTGGAGTATCAAGCTTGTTATGGAGTTGAAGCTCTGACTGAAAGTGAACTCTGTCGCTTATGGACTGAAAGTTTATTGCATTCCAACTCCTCATTTTATGTTGGTAAGTTAAACAAGAGGCTTTGTTCTCCTTTTTAATTCCTTTGTAAATATACACAGTTCAATTCATCTGTAAATTCTGTACTTTTAATTTTCAGTTTTCTGATTGTATTAGTATTTCTTTCTATTAAAACATTTCTACTGCAGAGTTAAATAGCAGAGTGTGAGTAGTGATTATCATATGTTTTGATTTCTCTCCTACTTCTTTATTAGTTACATATGAATGTCAGTGTAATCATTTTATTTTTAAGATATTTAGGACCCAGAGGGATGGTACAGGGAGGGAGGAGGGTTCAGGATGGGGAACACGTGTATACCTGTGGCAGATTCATGTTGATATATGGCAAAACCGATACAATATTGTAAAGTTAAAAAATAAAAAAAATAGGAGTGTAATGAAAAAATATACATGTGTTTTCTAACAAGCTTCTTTTAAAAGTACTATATAATTGGTTTTAAAATATATTTTTTGAAATTTTCTTAAATTTATGACATTTTTTAAATCTCACATATTATCTTGATGAAAGAGTTTATTTACTTTGTTTTGTTTTTTGTTAGGGGAATAGTTAGGCAGGATCTTAATTTGTGTTGGCTGGGTTCATATACAGTTAACATACTTCACACAAAGGATTACTTGATAATCATTACTGATGTTGTTCCATTCCATTGGAATCCTTACTCCTATACTTCTCAATTCATCCCTTATATTTCACTGCATGCCAGACTTCTCAAGCTGCCCTTCCTTCATGTGATTTCCTTCCTTTGATATCTCAATGCATTGCCTTTTTTTAACCACTTTTACGGTTTGTTGCTTTCTACTTAATTGTTTTTTTAAAGCGTGTCCTATCTTCCCATTGGGCTTCTCTTGTGGTTCAGCTGGTAAAGAATCCACCTGCAATGCGGGACACCTGGGTTCGATCCCTGGGTTGGGAAGATCCCCTGGAGAAGAGAAAAGCTACCCACTCCAGTATTCTGACCTGGAGAATACCATGGACTGTGTAGTCCATGGGGTCACAAAGAGTCAGACACGACTGAGCAACTTTCACTTCACTATCTTCCCAGTAGACAATAACTGGTTTAAAGTCAGAGTCTGATGAAACTTTATATTCTTGTAGTACTTAGCATAATTTCTGGTATGTAATTAAGTGTTTATAAGTGTGCTTTTCTTGGTTGATCCAAAAATAGGTCACTCACTTGAAAACCTTTTCTGTATTTTGGTTAATCAATATTTTGTCTTCATGTTTTATGAGAGTATTAATAAGATCATCGATTCACTCTCTCTTCAGTTCAGTTCAGTCGCTCAGTCGTGTCTGACTCTTTGCGACCCCATGAATCGCAGCACGCCAGGCCTCCCTGTCCATCACCAACTTCTGGAGTTCACCCAAACTCATGTGCATCGAGTCGGTGATGCCATCCAGCCATCTCATCCTCTGTCGTCCCCTTCTCCTCCTGCCCCTAATCCCTCCCAGCATCAGAGTCTTTTCCAATGAGTCAACTCTTCACATGAGGTAGCCAAAGTATTGGAGTTTCAGCCTCAACATCAGTCCTTCCAATGAACACCCAGGACTGATCTCCTTTAGGATGGACTGGTGGGATCTCCTTGCAGTCCAAGGGACTCTCAAGAGTCTTCTCCAACACCACAGTTCAAAAGCATCAATTCTTTGGCACTCAGCTTTCATCACAGTCCAACTCTCACATCATACATGACCACCCTCTCTCTACTTAACCCCAAAAGGAAGTAGCTAAAGATTGGTGGTGCTCTAGCCTCTTCCTGCCTCTTCATACACACTGCCAGAAGTTTATTGTTGTAGTTTTCAGTCAACAACCACAGTTACAGTGTTCCTCCAAAGACCTGTTGCCATGAAACCCACCAACAGTCTTCATGTAAACTATTTGAAAACAATTGTCAGCCATGTCTGTGTTAGGAGGGGACCGAGCAAAAACTCACTATTGAAATCCTTTTTAAAGTACTAACAGAGAATAGACATTCTTGACTTAAACATTTAAGTTTTTTTTTTAATGTAAAGTTTAACAAATAAAACTACCGTCATTTACATCTATATGATTTACTTCATCAAAACTACAATAGTCACCCCTTAATTGCAGTTTCACTCTGTGGTTTCAGTTATCTTCAACTAGTCAACTGTGGTCTGAAATAGTAAATGAAAGATTTCAGAAATAAGCAAATTGTAAGTTTTAAAAAGCACACCATTTTGTATAGTGCCTGGGATGTGAATCACCCCTTTTCTAGTTTCTCCAGCCCATTAGTCACTTTGTAGTATCGCAGTTATCAGTGCTTATCTTCAGGTAACCCTTTTTTAACTTAACAGCCCCAAAGTGCAAGAGTATGTGATACTGGGAATTTAGATATGCTTAGGAGAAACTGCAGAGTGCTTCCTTTAAGTGAAAAGGTGAAAGTTTTCAGCTTTCTTTTCTTAATTAGGAAAGAAAATTTATATGCAGTGTGGCAAAGATCTGTGGTCAGAATGAATCTTCTGTCTTGAAGTTTTGAAGGATAAAGAACGCATGTTTGTTTTGCTGTCAAACTGCAAAACAAACCTCATAGTGCAAGGTTATTGTCACAGAGCAGATAAGTATTAATTTAAATGGAAAAGGCATTCAGTTTGTAAGATATTTTGAGAGGAAGGAAAAACACACCACATTCAGAAATCTTTTATTATAGTATATTGTTAAAATTGGTCTATCTTATAATTAGTTACTGTTGTTGAACTCGTGAAAGTGAAGTCGCTCAGTCGTGTCCGACTCTTTACAACCCCATGGACTGTAGCCTATCAGGCTCCTCTGTCCATGGATTTTCCAGGTAAGAGTGCTGGAGTGGATTGCCATTTCCTTCTCCAGGGGATCTTCCCGACCCAGGAATCGAACCCCAGTCTCATGCATTGCAGGCAGACGCTTTACCATCTGAGCCACCAGGGAAGCCCTGTTAAACTCCTACTGTGCCTAATTTATACATTAAACTTTATTATAGGTATGTATGTGTAGAAAAAAACAGTATATGTAAAGTTTGGTACTATCAGTTTTAGGCATCTACTGGGGGCTCTTAGATTGTATCACCTGTGGATAAGGGGGGACTACTGTACTCTGTAAAGTCATAAGTAATCATTGCCTTACATGCTGTTTATCATCAGTGAATCCTGATAAGCCATTCATTTTGATGTAATGAGGTGGTGTTTTTAGTGTCTTTGACAACTGTTTGGTGAGAAACTTATGTATTCTTACATGATGTGTTTGCTTTGTTTGGGTTTTTTTTTTTTTATATGGGGGTGAATGTTTCAAAATACTGTTTTAAAAACATCTGTGAGTTTTGAGGTTTTTTATAATTTTATTTTATTACTCTTTTAATTTAAGAGAAATGTTGCAACAGGAAGGGAGTTTAGGAGAATAGACTCCTAAATAAGTTTTTGCTACAGTTGCATTCAGGAAATAAGATAAAAACAGTAAGAGTTTGTCCTCGTGGTGTCTGGTATGACAATATAGTTAAAATAAGTTATATATCAGATATGACTCTAAAGTAGCATGTGTGACTCATTACTTAGTCTCTCTATTTTGTAGTTCTACCTTACATTGTGTAGACTAAGTGGTTTTAGTTTTAAAGAAGAGTGCCTATCTACAGATGGTCAAGAGGTAAAAGATGTATACAAAATATTATTTGGTACATCTGTCTTCAAAAGTATTTATTATTTCCCTTTGACATCTAAATAAAGGCTAATTGTTTTTACCTGTATGATGCTTTGCTAGATATGAGTTATAGTGTACACTTCATGGCAAATAGATGGGGAAAAAATGAAAGCAGTGACAGATTTCATTTTCTTGGGCTCCCAAATCACTGCAGATGGTGACTTCTGCCGCCAAATTGAAAGATGCTTGCTCCTTGGAAGAAAAGCTATGACAAACCTAGACAGCATAATAAAAAGCAGAGACATCACTTTGTCAACAAAGGTCTTTATAGTCAAAGCTACAGTTTTTCTAGTAGTCATGTACATGTGTGAGAGTTGGATCATAAAAAAGGCTGAGTGCTGAAGAATTGATGCTTTGAACTGTGATGTCAAAAAAGACTCTGGAGAGTCCCTTGGACTGCAAGGAGATCAAACCAGTCAATCCTCAAGGAAATCAACCCTGAATATTCATTGGAAGGACTGATGCTATGAAAGATTGAGGACAAGAGAAGAGGGTGACAGAGGAGGATATGGTTGGATGGCATCACTGATTCAATGCACATGAGTTTGCGCAAACTCCAGCAGATAGTGAAGGACGAGGAAGCCTGGCATGCTGCAGTTCATGGGGTCACAAAGAGTTGGACTCGGCTTAGCAACTGAACAGTACACTTGAAATTAGTAATGTCTTTCTTTTCAAGTATTCTGTTTTTTGATTCTGTGTGTCAGTCTTCCTCCCTGTACTATTCTTGTCCTTTTAGCTTCTGCTCCTCTTAGGCTCCCAATATAACAGCTCTTAGGGTATTGCTGTGTGTTTTGTTTTGTTCTCTCCTTTTGCTTCCTTATGTATCTACCACTCTCAAACCAAATTATAATATAATACACTTGAAATACTCCAAAATTTTCCTCAGAAACTGTATGTGTGTGTGTGTATATATGACATATATATGTGTATTTTTCTATATATAAAGTAATGCAGCAGTATTTCTAACTGTCATTAATGAAGTATGTGATGTAGGTCAAGGACTGTATATCCATTGTTACTAATCCTCACTATTCTGTAAAATAAGTGTTGTCTGTCTTTGTTTTACAGATGAGGAAACTGAGGCTCATAGAGTTTATTGCTCAAGATTACAGTTTGTGGGAAATCTGGGATTTGTATCCATGTATTTTCTGATTCCACAGCCTGTGCTTTTCATTTATAATGGAATTTAAAAATCATGCTGAATGTGTGAGTCAGAAGATATGTGTATGAGTACTTCATACTTTACAGTTTTCTTTTTACTTTGGGCAAAATCATTTAAGCTTTTGAGTCCGCAGCTTTTTCATCTGTAGGTAATGGACATAATAATATTTTGTTCAAGGAATTCTCTGGCATTCCAGTGGTTACAGCTCAGTTCTTTCACTGCTATGGCCCTGTGTCCAATCCCTGACTGAGGAAAAGATACCGCAAGCCACAGGGTACAGTCAAAATAGTAATAATAGTAACATTTTGTTGAATCTACCTCAGGGACTCTATACACAAATCCTTTTTCTTACAATGATTATGTAATTTTTCTTGTTATTCAATCACTCAGTCATGTCTGACTCTTTGCGACCCCATGGACTGCAGCATGCCAGACTTCCCTGTCCTTCTCTATATTATATTATGTAATATAATGCCCTAAAAGTACACTTCTCCTTAATGAAAATAAATACCACAAGACAATGAAGTTATACTTTGTATATTTTTGTACTGAGAAAAAATAGCTATTAACCTAAAATTTAGATCAAAATATGAGAGTAAAAAAGGATTTCTTAACCAAAGATTAAAAGCAGGCTAAAACAACAGCAAAAAACTGAGAACTTCTCTATATTTATGCATAATTTTCAAAAAGATCTACGTAGTACTACTTCTGTCCTAAAATACTGTCAGTTGTAACATATACCTTTGCTTTGATAATATTTTTCTTTCATATATGTTATTTTTTAAGTATAACATACATTCAGAAAAGTGAAAAGAAAAGGACCTCCCAGGTGGTAAAGAACGCACCTGCCAATGCAGGAGAAAAGTGAAAAATGTACAGCTCAAGGAATTACATAACAAAGTCTGCACCTCTGTAACTCACACCCAGATCAAGAAGCTGAAAACTGCCAGAGACCCACTTTTTGCCACTTGCCTATATAGCCTTCTTCCTCTTCTCCACTAATAACCAGTGTCCCGCCTTCTAACGTAATCATTTGGGTTTCGCCAGCTCTGTACGGATGGAATTATAAAGTTCTTTCATTTATACCTTCCTTTGCTTAATAGTTTTTAAAGTTTACGTTGTATGTAACAATATTTTTCTTTTTCACATTTTCCTTTTTAAGAATATACCACCATTTATTTATGCATTTAACTTTGGGAGCCTGTTTCGGTTGTGTCTGTTAATGCAGCTATGAACATAAGTGTCTGTTAGAGCAATGTGTATGTATTGCTATTGGGCACATACCTGAGAGTGGAATTACTGGGTCATAGCTTAAGCTACATTATCTTCAGTTAGATAATTCCAGAAAGCTTTCCAAAATGATTATACCAGTATACACTTATATTAGCAGCATGTGAGGGTTATATCTTCTCCACATCCTTGCCCAAACTTGGCATTATCAGTTTTAATTTGTCACGCTGGTGGGTATGTATTATTAACATCTCATTATTATTATTTTTCTCTCTCCCTCCCCCCTCTCATTATTGTTTTAATTTGCTTTTCCTTGGTTGGACACTTTGTCATATGATTAATAATCATTTGGATATTCACTTTTGTGAATTGCCTTTTCAAACCTCTTTCACTGTTGTCAAGTTTTTGTTTATTTGCTTGTTAGTTCTTTGTTGGTTTTAAATGTTACAAGTAATTTTCTCCTGCTCTTGCCTTTTCAGTCTCTTAATGGTATCTTTTGGATTTAATAAAGACCAATATTTAGCCATTTTCTTTATGATTAGTGTTTTTTTGCCTGGTTTAACAAGTCTTCCTTACAGCAGCATCATGAATATAACATCTTCTGGAAACCTTCCTAAAATTATTTTCTATTTTCCAGACACATAGTTTATGTGGTATTTATTTTTGCCTGGAATATTAAGTGGTTTTTTTTTTTTTTTTTTCCAGTTTTCAGCACCATTTATTGAAAAAGACTATCCATTCTCTGCTGTCCCATTTTACTTGAGTTATATATATGAATCTAAGCTGGACTCCCTATTTCTTTATCCTGTTTTAATTACTCTAGTTAGAGTAATTACTCTAGCTAGACAGTTAGCACTGTCTTAATTGCATTAGTTTTATAAAATCTTTTACTGTTTGATGAAGCAAATCTTGTCAACTTTTTATTTTTAATTAATTTTTATTGGAGTATATTTGATTTGCAATGTTGTGTTAGTTTCAGGTGTGCAGCATAGTGAATCAGTTATATAGGCATATATATCCACTCTTTTTAAGATTCTTTTCCCATATAGGTCATTACAGAGTATGGAGTAGTTCTGTGTCAGCTTGTTTTTCTTCAAGAATTTCTTGGCTATTCTTGGCTCTTTGCATTTACAGATTTGGGAATCAGCTTGTCAGTTTCAGCCAACAGCAACAGGAAGATTGGGCTTTTTGTTAGGAAGTGCATTGACTCAGTCAATGTGGAACAGATTAACAGCTTTATAATAACAAATCCGTCAATCTGTGAACTTTAGATATTCTTCTGTTTATATCTTCAATTTCTATTAATATCTTTATGATTTTCTTTGTAAAGTTCTTGCACATCTTTTGTTAAATATTTTTGTTGTTGGCTGATATGTTATTATAAATGATATTTCTGAAATTTTATTTTCTTATTAGGCTGTTACTGATAATACAGGATTTATTTGCATATTAATTTTGTATGTTGATCTTGTATCTTAGTAACTTGCCTAAGCTCATTCTAATAATTTATATTTTCAAGTTAAACAATTATGTTCTTGGCAAATAATGACCATCTTACTTCTTCTTTACAATCATTATACCTGTTTATTCCTTGCTCCCTTTGCCTAGAATTCAAATAGAAGGTAAATAATGGGCGTCTTTGTCTGTCTTTAATCTTAAAGGAGGAGATTTTCAACATTTCACCATTTTATGTAGTGTTTTGTATGGGTGTTTGTGTATGCCTTTTGTTTGAAGAAAGAAGTTCCTTTCTATGCCTAGTTAAGAATTTTAATAATGAATGGGTAAAAAAAGAAATTTTCAGATATTTTCTCTGTATTTATTGAGATTATGTGATGGTATAACCTTTTTATTCTACTAATGTGATGAATCATATTAATTAATTTTAAAATGTTAATCCAAACTTGTGTTCCTGCCATAATTCCGGCTTGCTCATGATATATTACTCTTTTTAAATATTGGTGAAATTGTTAGTCACTCAGTCATGTCCAATTCTTTGCGACCCCATGCCTCTGTCCAACAATTGGTAGATTCATTTTATTAATATTTATCTTGCCATTTGTGTTTATAAGTGAGATTGACCTGTAAGTTTCCTTGTGAGGTGTTGGTATTAAGATTAAGTTTATGTCTTAAAGTGATTTGGGATCTGTTTCCTCTTTTTCTGTTATCTGGTAGAATTTCTGTAAAAATCAGTGTTATTTCTTAATTAAATGTTTGGTAAAATTGACGTGTGAAGCCTGCAGGCCTAGAGCTTTCTTTTAGAGGAGTTTCTAATTATCAGTTCAATGTTTGCTGTTTTTAAATTGAAGTATAGTTGATTTACAATGTTGCGTTTATCTGTTGTAGAGCAAGATGATTCAGTTACACTACATATATATGTGTGTATGTGTGTGTGTGTGTATATATATACGCATGTTCTTTTTATATTATTTTCCATTATATTTTAATCATGGGATATTGAATGTAATTCCTTGTGCTATACAGTAAGACCTTGTTGTTTATCCATCCTGTATATAGTAATTTACATCTGCTAACCCCAGACTCCCAACCTGCCCCTCCCCCACTCCATGTTTCCTGGCTTTGTTTCTGTTGAAAAGTCAGCTGTTTATCCATTTATGCTGCTTTGCAAGTAATATGTTTCTTTTCTTTATCAGACTTTAAATTTTATCTCTCCCCCTTTCAACAATTGTCCTACGTTGTACCTATGTTAGTCTTTTGTTGTTGTAAATATTCCTTTGTACATGTTCATTTTATAACATATTGCTCCTTGGTATGTGATTTGATGACCTTTACCAGTTTGGGAGAATTCTCAGTCACTATCTCACCAGACATCACTTCCTGCTAATTTGCTTTCTCTTCTGGATCTAGGTTGTATTATGTTACATCTTACTGTGTTCTGAACATCCCTTACATGCTCTTCTGTATTTACCCTCCTTTTGACTCCTCATGCATGATTCTCAGTATTTTCTTCTAGTTTACTAATTTCCTCTTCAACTATCCCTATTACACTATTTCACCCATCCCCTGAGTCCTTAATTTCATTTACTGTATTTTTTTAGTTCTAGACTTTTCATTTGGTTCTTTTTATACATTTCTGTAGAAATTCTTTTGTATAATTGCTATAAAAAGTCTCAATTATGTCTTCAGTTCAGTTCAGTTCAGTTACTCAGTCGTGTCCGACTCTTTGCCACCCCATGAATCGCAGCACACCAGGCCTCCCTGTCCATCACCAACTCCCGGAGTTCACTCAGACTCACGTCCATCGAGTCAGTGATGCCATCCAGCCATCTCATCCTCTGTCGTCCCCCTCTCCTCCTGCCCCCAATCCCTCCCAGCATCAGAGTCTTTTCCAATGAGTCAACTCTTCTCATGAGGTGGCCAAAGTACTGCAGTTTCAGCTTTAGCTTCATTCCTTCCAAAGAAATCCCAGGACTGATGTCCTTTAGGATGGACTGGTTGGATCTCCTTGCAGTCCAAGGGACTCTCAAGAGTCTTCTCCAACACCACAGTTCAAAAGCATTATGTCTTAGGCACAGTGAATCCATCTTAGGTGTATTAGGCAGAATTGCTTTAAAGTCTGTATCTAATACCTCTGTTATGTAGAGTCTTTGCAAGTCTTTTCTATTATTTGTGTGTGTGTTAATTTTATAAGGCTTCCATAACAAAGTACCACAAACTGGATAGCTTAACATGATAGATACTTCTTGTTTCACAATTCTGAAGGCTGGAAGTTTAAAATGAAGGTTTTAAAAGGCCATGCTCCTTCTGAGACCTATAAGAGAGAATCCTTTGTTGCCCCTTTTTCCTTCTGGTGTTTGCCAGCAATCCTTGGCATTACTGGTTTGTAGATATATCATTTTCATCTCTGCCTCTGTCATCATGCAGGATCTTTTTTCCTGTATGTCTCTGTCCTTTTCCTATAAGGACACCATTCATATTGAATTAAAGGTCCACCCATCATAGCTAATTACATCTACAACAATTCTATTTCCAAAGAAAGTCACTTTCTGAGGGAGTAGGAATTTAGGGTTTCAGCATATCTTTTTACAGGGACACTTCATTCCGTGCCATGTTGTTTTTCTCTCTTCTTGTTTATTCCATGTTTCTTCATTGTATGTCAGAATATTCTTTATCAGGGGCCAGAAAATTGTATATGAAAAATTCTGGACTTGATGTCAAAGCTACAGTGTTGTCTTCCTGTATTACTCTTGACTACACTAGCAATCTGGATTCACTGTAATCCAATTACAGGGAGTTAGGTAGTTTGAAGCTTGGCTTTGCACCCTAGAAAGCCCAGTATATTTCCCTCTTACTGCTGGGATGTTGCCATTCATGGTCTGACATTGCCAGTCTTTGGAAAAACCTGCTTGCAAGGCTGGCTGTCTGCTAGCATCTGGGAACTTGGCTAGTAAACAGTTTCCTACGCTGATGTAAAACGTCCATTAGCTGATAAGGAGGGCTCATTGTACATACACTGTTTGTATAAATACTATGGCTTATTCTGAACATCTGCTTTCTGAGTGTCTGGAATTTTGGTATGTGTTAGGCAGAGGGTTGCCTGCATGATGCATCCCCCAATAAAAGCATTGAGTGCTGAGTCTTCATTAAGTTTATCTGGTACAAAAAGATGTTGCTGGAGGAATTAAGTGGATCTTGTGTGGCTCCAGTGAGAAAGGCCTTTTTTTTTTTTTAAATTGTAGAAAAATGTTTGTAGCATAAAATGTACCATTTTAACAATTCCAGGGTACAATTTACTACACATTTAAAAAAAATTACCTGTTTATTTTATGGCCACAGAATGTGGGCTCGTAGTTCCCCGATCGGGGATCTAACTCATGCCCCCTGCACTGGAAGCACAGTGTCTTAGCCACTGGCTTGCTAGGGAGGTCCTACTGTATGATTTTAGTGCATGATTTACTGTGATTAAGTACATTCATAGTGCCATGTAACCATCATCACTGTCCATTTTCAGAGCTTTTTTATCATCCCGAATAGAAAGCCAACAAAGGACTTTTGAAGATAGCATCTCATTTTCTCTGAACTTTATCCCACACTTCTTTGCCTTTTTTGGATTCTCCTTTTATTTGTATCCTTTTGCTATAATAAATCTTATCCATGTGTGCCACTGTATGTTGAAGCTATAAGTCCTTGTAGAGAAGCACTGAGCCTGTGTCCGAACTCAGAACATTTGTTTATCTAATTCATAGAGCAGTTTTTGTTCTTCTAATCCTGAGAGATTATTGAAAACTCTGGTTCATCTCTTAGGTCTCAGTTGCTTTCTCCAGATTAACAGGTGCTCCTAAGAGAGAAGCAGCCCTCAGTGCCAGACTCACATCTCCAAGTGTGTTTCTTCTTCTGGTTTTTGGCTCTGAATATAGTCCCATTCCCTTTTTCTGGTAACCACTAACAAATTATGTAATTTAATCACTCATAGTATTTATGGCCTGTCTCTGTCTGTTTTGTTTATTGATACATCATAAGCACCTGGAACAGTATCTGACACACAGAGGTGCTCAATAAGTATTTTTTAGAGAGTGAAGTTGGCTTGCATAATTGGTTGAAGGAGCAGTAAAAAGTCAAGGAGAAGGGAAATGGTAGATAACAAACCACAGAATTTATATACTTTATTCATTTTACTTTTCCTAGATGTGTGTAAGACAAGCCATTGGAATACAAGAAGAAAATATTATAGCTTTTACTTTTTCTCTAAAGAAATTAAAAACTAAACATTATTCATGTTAAGTAAGTGGAGTGACAGGTGGTCCTCTCCTTTGAATGTTGTTGTAGAGTTCTGTTACATATAAAATAGAAAATATTTTTATTATCTCCACATTGTACACCGTCCAAGAAACAGTGTGCCCAGTCCATTCCATATGAATGGTCATCCTCAGAGTTGTGCTGTATAGCATCCTCGGGTTTATTAAGGATGACTTTGTTGTTGAAAATGAAAGATGCTGCTTATTTAAAACAGCAACAACAAGAACAAAAAGAAACCCTCATATATGCCACAGAGTCCACCAGTGGCAGGATCAGAATTTAGTCAGTTTTTTTCAAGTATTTATTTATTTATTTTTGGTTTTGCTGGGTCTTTGTTGCTGCACATGGACTTTTCTGGTTGCAGCGAGCAGGGGCATCTCTTCATTGCAGTGCACGGGCTTCTCATTAAGTAGCGTCTCCTGTTGTGGAGCACAGACTCTAAGCACATGGGCTCCAGTAGTTGCAGCATGCAGGTGCAGTACTTGTGGTGCACGGGCTTTAGCTACTTTGCAGTATTTTGAATCCTCCCTGACCAGGGATCAAACCTGTGTCCCCTGTATTGGCAGGCAGATCCTCATTCACTGTGCCACCAGGGAAGTCCTGGTCACAATTTTTAAGTGTTTATAACTTTGCTGTAAACCTTAAACAGGGCTAGGAAAAAACGGGGAGGGGGGAGGTCAGAGGTAACAAAAATGAAGCACTCACTGTGTGTATAACAATGTTAATCAGTGTGACTGAATACAAATAATTCATTGTGTCTTAGAAACTGGGATAAAATCTTAACCAGAAAATTTCCACGTGCTCCTATTTCTTTCCCATGCAATCATGCACCCTCGTCCTTTCTAAGTTGTGACCTGTGTTTTCCTCACTCAACCTTTGCTAGCCGCTCCTCCATTTAACTGTGGCATTTCATTGTTAGTTTTCCCTGCCCAGCTCTATGATCTCAAAATTTCAAAGAAATTTAAGACAGTTTCTTCTCAGAAATCAAAGCCGGGGACCAGTGCGTTAGAGCTTGCTTTCTTTGTTTTTTTTGACATTACATCTTTTGGAGAGAAAAGTGAGAGTAGAGTTTACATGTGTGATTGAGAGATGCAGATACAGCGTATCATACAAAACACAAGAGATACAAAATGTCACTTACTGAACTGAAGAGTGTATTGATTTATAGGACTCCAGTTCAGCAGTTATCTAAACTGACTGTGTGTCGCAGTCGTTTGTAGAGCTTGTTAGATTGAAGATTATCGGCCCTGACCCTAGGAGTGTCTGATTCGATAGGTCTGGATTGGAACCTAAGACTTTAGCGTTTGTAGCATGTTCTCAGGTGGTGCTAATGCTGGTAGTCCAGGGACCATACCTTGAATACCTTTCCTGTAGCTCCTAGTCTCCTTTTTAGGTAGAATAAAAATACTTGTTTTTTGTTTCCCTGCTTTGCTATGAACATGTTCTTCTCTTCCTTTAGATTGCTGTGTTATTTTTTCCCTCTTGCCCCAAACACTAATATGTACTCCCTAAAGAAAATTCCAAAAGTCATCTTACCACAACTTCTGTATCTACTTTTCAGTTATCTAATGTATATCAATTCTGCATAGTCGACATACAAGCAGTCCTTCCTTTGTGCTATTCTGATATCCACAAATGTCAGTTACAAAGGCATATTAACTGTAATTGTGTAAACTACCAACTTTACTGCTGACTCTTCAGTTCACAGATCACTACATAAATAACAGACTTGCGTCATGACCAGTCACCAATCATATCACTCCTTTAAGAGTCTGTCAGTGTTTTTGGTCGCTGTGTACCTGTTACTGAGATCATGCATAGAAAGCAAAATGTCTAGTTGTGTTCCCTCCTTGTCTCCCAGTGATAAACTCACATGATGTTTTGTAAAAGTGGATAATCAGAAGAGGGAATTGGCCAACAAAGATTAAAGCACAGCAAAGAAACAAAAGACCATACTGCTGCAAATGGAATTTGAATTGAATATAAATGGAGTTATAGAAGAAATAACTGACAGTAGAAATGTTGACACTGCTGAGGTTCAAGAGACAAGATGAGCCACCAGAGGAACTTAGTGAAAGTGATCTGACTCACATAAATAAGGAAAGTGCTTGTGGCATAAAGGATGAAGAAATGACCCTGGCACAGTATTTTACATTGAAGAAACACTTTGAGATATTTCATGACCTTAAAAGTGCAAAGGGTATAACGTTGGGAGCTGATCCAACAATGATCAGCAAGTGTGAAACCCCTC
Organism: Bos indicus; assembly: GCF_029378745.1. Lineage (NCBI taxonomy): Eukaryota > Metazoa > Chordata > Mammalia > Artiodactyla > Bovidae > Bos > Bos indicus. Next base: position 49,577,510 of record NC_091769.1, read on the forward strand.
CACAGCATAGAAAAGGTGCTTGCTCCCTATCATAAGTTGTAACAGGAGAAAGTGACAAGCACTATTCAGACTACTATTAATGAGTTTTATAATGAAATAATACTTTAAATCTCAGTGTTTGCAATTTATAGTCTACTAAATAAAGATTAGTTTTTACTGTCTTCATTTCTCCATGCATTTATTACTGATGGGGAATTTATAATGTTTTGATCAAAAAATCTTAAAGGTAATGGAGCAATTGTAATTTTTCCCATTGATTATTAAAATCGCTTGCATAATTTTGACTTATGCATGATTATTTTTATCATCCCCTACTACATGTAGAATAGGGACTGCCTATATACATGTATGTGTGTGTGTGTGTGTATATATATATGTATGAATTCATGCATGTATGTAAAGCCCTGATTTGTATTAACTAACCTTTCCAACCTTGACACACTTAAAAAAGTATTTGGATAGCATACTGTGATATGCAAGAGTCTACGAGGCCAGAAAGCTGTTGCCATCCCAAGTCTTGTGCAGTTGCCCCAAGGACTGAGGAAATAAACATCTAAACTCATTTGAGGCCCACTGGTTAAAATGTTCCAATGTTGAGAGAATTGAAGCCCTCATGGAACTTAGTACAGTATTCTCTGTATATTTTAGACTAACTGTATTTGACATATACTATAATACATACTTTTCATTGAGATTGCTTTAAAAAGGTAAGAACTGTGAGTTTCCTCAAAGACACATTTAGTAAATGTCTAAACTGTTTTATTGTACTTAATATTTATTGCCTTTTGACAGTCTTTAAACCATTAAACTGTGTCCTTTTTATTAGAAACGTCACTGTGTAATGAGTGTTAGAAATGCAGAGGTGAAACCGAAACTTGGCACAGGAAAGAATAAGTAGGCATGGGAAAAGATTTGTTGTCTTAGAAGAAAAGTATCTGGTAAAAATATTTCTAATTCTTTTTTATGAGCACAAAGCAGATGAAATGAAAGGGGGCAAGATAAGAAATGAGATACTAAATTATTTGCAGGTTTTTTGTATTATGATTGATGTCAACTATCCAGGTCATGTGTTTTGATAACCAAATTTTGGAAGCTAAAAAAATTAAAGTGATACTATTTTCAGCGTTAGTGAATATTATACTCTTAGCGATTGATGTTTTTGACTGGTGTAATAACATGGGTTTTGTATTAATGTGATTATATAACATTTAACTAAACGCCATTTTTTGTATCACTTCCCTGGCACATTCCCAGGCCTCAGTGTTGTGTCTCAACCTGTTTTGTGGGAGAACATGTACAAGTGTAATCATGAGAGTTTGCTGTTTTGTTTCTTTGAATTCTAGAATTAGGTCATGTTTATAAGAAAGTAAGACTTGGAGCAGACTATTTTGATTTTTTTTTTTTTTAATCGTAGGAAATCTTATCATGTGCTTTAATTAAAAAATAAGCTAGATTTTTTTAAGGTTTATTGAGGTATAACTAATAACATTTTAAGATATTTAAATCATACATCATAATGATTTGATATATGTATACATTGTAAAAGAATTCCTCTCATCTAGTTGAATTAACAAATCCATCATCTCCAGGTATTTTTTTTTTTTGGATGAGAACATTTGAGTTGTACTCTCTTACCAAATATCAGTTATATAATCTACTATTATCAGCTAGAGTCACTGTGTTATACATTAGATCCTCAGACCTTATTCATCTTGTAGCTGAAGGTTTGTACCCTTTTAGCCCCCAACCCCTGAGAACCACTTTTCTACTTCTTTCTTTGAGTTTGACTTTTATTCCCCCGGATTCCTCATATAAGTTATCATGCAGTATATATCTTTCTCTTTCTGACTTATTTCACTTAGCATCCAATTCATGGATGAATAATATTCCATTATTTGTGTGTGTATCACACCTTTATCCTTTCATCTGTTGGTGGACACTTAGGTTATGCACATCTTGGCTATTGTGAATAATTAAGCCAAGTTTTTACCTTAACCAAGTTTGTCTGAGTAATGTATTTATCATACCCAAACTATATTTTATCTGCTTGCTTTTATAGTATTATGGTACATGCATACATGAATGCTAAGTCGCTTCAGTCATGGCTCTTTGCAACACTGTGGACTGTAGGCCACCAGGTTCTTCTGTCCATGGCATTCTCCAGGCAAGAATACTGGAGTGGGTTGCCATGCTGTGCTCCAGGGGATGTTCCTGACCCAGGGATCAAACCCACATCTCCTATGGTGCCTGCATTCCAGGCAGATTCTTTACTGCTGAACCACTGGGAACCCCAGCACCACCTGGGAAGCTCTCTAAAAATTTAATTTCCATAAAAATGAAAGTTTTACTAGAAATTAGAAACCACTGTTTCAACAGTTCTTAAATTGTAGACTTAGAGATGATTTCTTTGATGTGGACGTGTATAAACTTTTCTATGTTCAGCAAATATTTTAGAATTAATACATATTCCTTTATAATCTGACTTCTGGTATTATTTTAAAGTACAGCTTTACTTAATAAACTTAATAAAATGTCTATTTCTCTTTTTAGAATATAAAGTTCCTTTATAATTATGACAGTTGTGTAAAAACATCTTTAAAAAGATTGGATAACTTAGCTTTTTTGATTTTTAAATACAGCAATTGTTCTTTTTAAGTTTGATCTTTTATTTTAGGACATATTGATGCATTTACATCAAAGCTTTTCCTGCTTGAAGAAATTACCTCAGAAGAATTGAAAGAAAAACTTTCAGCACTCAAGTAAGAAATTTTGTGGTAGGAATTTAAAAGCTTGTTAACATGATCATTAATTTTCCTTTATCACTAAGTATTGGTTTAAATTATTTATTTTCAAGACTTTCATCCTTTTATAAATTGAGGCTTTCCTTGACCCAGTTTATGATCCATTTTACATTAATCATTTCCATCTCCAAATTAAATGTTCTAGTGGCACCAGTATTTCTACTTAAGACAAAGGAGGCTAAAACAATAGAGGAGTCTTCCATCTTGGTGAAGTATGGGCACACATATTTCACTTCTTTCCAGAGGTGGGAATAAATAGGCCAGTCAGACTTTGAGCTCAGGGATATATACACTCATTCAGGTATTCTAACTTCTAAAAATTTGTTCTTCTACCAACTGTTACTGTACATCAGATTGAAATTAATTTAATTTGCATCTCACAACTTTCCAGGAAGAACTGGTGGTACCTTTAATCTACATTTTATACATGAGGAAACTGGAACTTGGAGTGACTTTCCCCAGAGCACACTGCTGAGCTAGGATGACAGTTGGTCGTTAATATGTTTGATTCATCTGAAAGGATGGGAAATCGCCCTGACTTATATTAGTTCTGTAGTTCCAGCTTTGGGGCTTGTCATAGTTTTTGAAGGCTGTAGATTCAAGTTTGACTTCCTTGCTTATACTTAAACATCTGTTATAAGTATTACTTCTTTTGATGGGTAACTTTTTATTTACATATGTGAATAGAAAAGCTTTTCCGTACATTTATGCACTGCCTGCTCTACCTCTCCCAATGAAAACCATTTTTTAAATAAATAATCAAGGGAATGAATGTAGGTCTAGAAGAGATATTTAAATCAATATCTTATATTTCATTTCCTTTTATTCATTTAAAGTACCTCTCAATTTCTTTGAAATTCACCACCACCATCTCTAAAAGGCAAACTCCTCTGCAGATTAATTCTGCTAAAGACGTTTTAAACTTCAAAAATTTTAAACTTATAAACTTATTAAAACATTTATAGTTTGAGAGACTTTCCTGTCAGTCCAGTGGTTAAGACTCCATGAACCAGTGCAGGGGGGTTGATGCCTGGTGGGGGAACTAGGATCCCATATGCTGCGTGGTACAGCCATAAAAACAAAAACATTTTTTTAAAAAACACGAACTCAAAGGGAAATACATTCTTTAAAAAAAAATCAGAGCTTAAAATAGTGATCTCTTTACTGATCACTGCTCTGACTGACACAAGCCAAAATACTTTATGATTTTTAAGGGAAATCAGAAAATGGCAAAAATGAAGTAAATACTAAAATTCAGTCAAGTTAGAAATACATTTAGATATTTGTTTTACATTATTTCATCTGTTGTTTTCTTTTGTTATTGAGACATTTCTTTTCCCAAGGAGTTACAGTTGTTAAGAGTAAGTTTTTTTGTTCCTTAATTTTATTTGGATTTCTTCTGTTTAATAGGATTTCAAGTTTATTTAACATCCTCCAACACATTCTAAGAAAATTAAGTAGGTAAGTACTCTGGAGGCGTTTTTCATTGTTATGTCTAATTTTCTTGGGTGAAAAAACTTTGAATACATCTTGTTAGGAATAGACAGAAAATAACCTAGAAATACAAAATTTATTCTGTTGTGTCAAAGTGGAATTGTGAAAATATAAATAGGAAGGAAATATAATAACATTTGGCTTTACTGAGCTTACAGTTAAACATTTTTTTCTGTACAGCTATTATAATGGCTTCCTATTGCCACTGTAACAAATTATCACAAACTTAATGGCTTCAGACAACTCAAATTTATTCTCTTGTAGTTCTGCAGCTCAAAGATCTGAAATTCTCTTCAGTGGACTAAACTTGTGTCAGCAGGGCTGGCCCCTTCTGGAGGCTCTTAGGAATCAGTTGTTTCCTTGCCTAATTTTCAGCTTCTAGTGGCTGCTTGTATTTCTTTTCTTTTTTAATTGAAATATAGTTAGTGTACAATATTATGTTAGTTTCAGGTATACTAGATAGTGATTTGATATTTTCATACATTATGAAGTGATTGCAATAAGTCTAATAACCATATATCTCCATACAAAGTTGTTACAATTATATTCTTTATGCTGTGTGTTACATCCTTGTGACTTATTTATAATTGGAGGTTTGTACCTCCTCAGCCCCCTGTGCCTGTTTCTCCACACACATACTATCCTCAGTCAGCAACCACCCTTTTGTTTATGTGTCTGTAAGTCTATCTTACTTTTGTTTCTTTTGCTTTTCAGATTCCATATATACGTAAGGTCGTATGGTATTTGTCTTTCTCCGACTTATTTCACATGGCACAATAACTTGTAGATACAGCCATGTTGCTGCAAATGCAAGATTTCATTTTTTATGACTGAGTAGTATTCCATTGTCGGAGAAGGCAATGGCGTCCCACTCCAGCACTCTTGCCTGGAAAATCCCATGGACGGAGGAGCCTGGTGGGCTGCAGTCCATGGGGTCGCAAAGAGTCAGACACGACTGAGCGACTTCGCTTTCACTTTTCACTTTCCTGCACTGGAGAAGGAAATGGCAACCCACTCCAGTGTTCTTGACTGGAGAATCCCAGGGACGGGGGAGCCTGGTGGGCTGCCGTCTGTGGGGTCGCACAGAGTCGGACACGACTGAAGCGACTTAGCAGCAGCAGCAGTATTCCATTGTACTTTTATCACATCTTATTTATCTGTTCATCAGTAGACACTTAACTTGCTTCTGTATCTTGGCTTTTATAAATAATACTGCAGTGAACATTGGTGTTTATATATCTTTTGATATATGATGAATACCCAAGAGTAGAATTGCTGGATCATATGACAGTTCAATTTTCAATTTTTTGAGGTACCTCCCTACTCTTTCCCATAGTGGCTGCATAATTTATAATCCCACCAGTAGTGTACAAGGATTCCTTTTTCTCCACATCCTTGCCAACACTTATTTATTGTCTTATTGGTGATAGCCATTCTGACAGGAGTGAGGTGGTATATCATTGTGGTTTTGATTTGCATTTCCCTGATGATTAATGGTATTGGCCATCCAACCAGTCCATTCTGAAGGAGATCAGCCCTGGGATTTCTTTGAAAGGAATGATGCTAAAGCTGAAACTCCAGTACTTGGCCAGCTCATGCGAAGAGTTGACTCATTGGAAAAGACTCTGATGCTGGGAGGGATTGGGGGCAGGAGGAGAAGGGGACGACAGAGGATGAGATGGCTAGATGGCATCACTGACTTGATGGACGTGAGTCTGAGTGAACTCCGGGAGTTGGTGATGGACAGGGAGGCTGGCGTGCTGCGATTCATGGGGTCGCAAAGAGTCGGACACGACTGAGCGGCTGATCTGATCTGATCTGATGCTTTCTTTGGAAAAATACCTATATTTCTTAGATTGTAGTCCCTTACTCCATCTCCAAAGTACATTATTCACATTTTTGCTTTTGTTGTTACATTGTGTCCTTAATCACATTTACAAGCCATTGATGGGTAATGTTCACAAATTCTAGAGAAGAATGACTTATAAGTATGATTAATCCTTGTTTTTAATGATAGATTGTGAGGAAGAACTGATATCCTCCATAGTACCTTTGCACTGGAAGAGTGTAAAAACAACAACAAAAAAGGAACACACAGGATGTCAATCATATCCTTTTACCTCTTCATGTTGGTACACTGAATTCCTTAAAGCTTTCTAAAGAGAAAGGGTTTAATGCAAATTTGACAGAACTTCTTATTGTGATAGTAGAGGATCACAATAAAGGGTATGGGTTTTTTTTGGTGTTTGATTGCCTGGGTTTATATGCAGGTCCTGCACTCAGAACTTGGGCAAATTACTTAATATCTCTAATTTTTGTTTGTCTCTAATATGGAGTTAATAATTTTATCCCTTCAAGATTTGTTGTGTAGGATTTGTTGTTGTTGTTGTTGTTGTGTAGGATTTAATGACAAAAAGGACATAAACAGTGCAACATTTAGTTCATGATAAACATTCAGTACCTATTAACTGCTTAGGTTGCTATTATTCTCAGGGCCCCTCATATTGTGATTGTTCTGTTAACTGTTTCTGCCGCTTTATTTTAAACTTTTCAGTGTCGTGTGTCACTTTCACCTTTCTATCTCTGTTCACTTGTTAGTAGACAGAAAGTAGTTACAGTGCTTGTTTAATTAAATGTTGTGTATAGAAATGGTATGTATGTGTTCTTACATACTCATATGTCTGTGTACTTTTCGTTATGTGTTGTCCAGGAATTAGAGAATTAGGCAGACTATTTGTCTCCCATTAAATTATTGAAAACTTCCAAATTGACTGACATAACAATGAAAAGAAAATAATTATATATCCTAAACTTGGAATAAGAACTAAAACTAGTTGCTAAAAAGGCATGAAAATAGATTAGAAGATTCTTAAATCTTATTTGATCAACAGAGTGTTTTTAGAGATGATGTCCCATTCCCCTAATTGTTTTTTTATTTTATTAATAGGTCATGATTAAGAAAATGCTATTGAAATTGACACAGTGAATCAGTGAGTTGAGTTTTACTGTGTGAATTTAGCTTGCAGGAGGGTTCCTACTTGTTGTCTCACGCCGCAGAAGATTCTTCGCTCCTGATCTACAAAACCTCTGATGGAAAAGTTACTAGGACAGCGTACAACTTGCATAAAACACATTGCGGCCTTCCTGGTGTGCCTTCCAGCCTCTCGGTTCCCTGGGTCCCTTTAGATCCCAGTCTCTTGTTACCATATCATATCCATCACGGAAGAATACCTTGTACTTTTCCACCTAAGTCACTGGGTCCCACAGCGCAACAAAAGGTAGGATCTTTTCTGAAATAAAATGTTCCACTAGGTTGTTTATTATTAATCTGTTTTGCTATGCATTTCAACCTGGTGTCCATATTTGCCATGTTAATCACAACACCATTCTAAAAACAGTGTTTATTGGAACGATAGGTAAAGTTGTATGCTCTTGTGAATCCCCCATCATTTTAGCAAAACTTTCTGTTTTTTGTTAGGTTTATAGTCAACTAAAGAAAATTCTATTAGCCTGCCCAGTGAGGGCATGAGCAAGGCAACCACATAGTTAAATCCCTATGTTCCTATGAAAAGCAGAGTTATAATTTTTTTTCAGTTTTTATGTATACTTTTTTATTTCATTAAATATTTGAGGCAATTTGCAGAAGAATACATAGAATAAAATTATGGTGATGCAATTAAAAATTGATAAGTAGGATATGGAAAAATATAAAAACAAGTGTTAGTAATTAGTGACTGCAGTGCCTTATTAAAAGTACAATAAAATGTTAAGTAAATTGTGTTTTAATGCTAAGTATTTTTTATAACTCAATATTTTAGTTATAATTAATGTTATACTCTTTATAGCATCCTTCCTAGAAATAACAGTTGAATGATATTTCTCAGAAACTTTTGTAAAACCATTGTTAGAGATACTGTTTACCATGTAGCCCATTCTTTGTATCATGTAAGAAGTTCCAGTTCGAGTTTAGTTGAAGGAAAACTTTTCTTCTCTGTGAGTGAATCTGACTTTTCCTTCCCTGCTGCCAAAAATCTTTGAGTCAAAATTATTGAGTCCTCTATTCTTCTCAGTATTTCACTCCACAACATCTATCGCTTGTATATCATGTAGATATTTTCTGTTTTTTTTTCTTTCTGTATTAATCTGCAAATGTCCACAATTCCTTTGGAGAAATAGCTAGAATGCAGATACTGAGGATTATTTTGTAATTTACAGTGGTTTTATGGTTTACAAAGGTTGTTTATATTTTTCAATTCTCCACTCTTATTATTGAGAGAATCCTTTTAGAAATGACAACTTCTTGTACATTGTCAACTTTGGCCAAGAAAATACATAAATGTGGTTAATTAGTTGGAACAAGTGAAAGAATAGACAGAATGAGTTATCAGTATTTTAAGTCATTTTAGCTACAGTTTTTGTTGGGTATTTTTCAGTTTTCGTTTCAAACAGGAGTCGTATTTTCTCTTCCTTTCACATTTATTCTTTGTATCTTTCTTCTCTTTTGGACTCATGTTTTTCTTACTCTTTGTCTGTTTCTCGAATTCATAATTTCTTCTCTGTCTTTACCATCGCTGACCTTCTTATAGTTCCTTTCCCTCCCTTCTTAGTTTTCATTTCTTCTTTTCCACTGCCCTTCAGTTTCATTATTGTAAGCACATTGCTCTAAAGGTCTGTCATTCCTTCATTTCCTCATTTAACATTTCAAACTTTTCCAAATTTAAAAAAATCACAAAAGAATGATTTTCCTCTTTACCCTGATCTGTCTACTTCCCTGATTGTTATTTGAAATTGTCGTACTTTAAAACTGTCAGATTAAAGCTTGCATAGAGGCAGTTAAGTGGCTAGAGGCTAAAAATATATAAAGGACAATTTGAAGGGTAATTATTTCATGTGTAAACAATAGAGTTGACTGTATTGTAAACATGTTAAACTGTCCTGTTCTTTGCTTCTTCTCCTAGATTGGTGGGACAAGAATGCCTACCCGAAGCCACAGGAATTCAGTTTCCGTGGAAACGAAAAGCCTGCCTGCTCAGCAAGTTGAAAATGAAGGAGTGGCTTCGAGTAAAAGAAAAATAACTTAAAGACTGTACCATGGAAAACAAAGAAAAACCAGTTATCACAACATTTAGTTTAGAAAAATTTGAGGGAAAATATACCTGAAAGATCTGTAGGCAACAGGAATGTTTTTGTTTTACTGTCCTTGAGAGTTCTTAGAGTGCCTTAAAAAAACACTTGGACTATGTGAAGCAGTGTTCCAACTCAAACAGGCTAATATGCCCTTAACACCTGAGGTTTGAGGAGACTATAGATATGTTTTAGCATTATCGTGGCAGGGAAATACAGAGAGAAGAAAATATTTTTATACTAGACCTTTAGCAAAAAAAAAAAAGTAGGAAAATAATTTGCTCTTTCAAGAGCAATATTTATCATTATGTATTAGATTAATCCTGGAGGAGGAAATAGCAACCCATTCCAGTATTCTTGCCTGGAGAATCCCATAGACAGGAGAACCTGGCAGGCTACAGTCCATGGGGTCTCAAAAAGTCAGACATGACTTAGCAACTACACATTAGGTTAATCATTTCAGTTGTAATGCTGGTCTATTGGGGTTTGCTCAGAAGGTTAAATCTTGCTACTGTCAGAGATAATTTTGACTTATGTAAACCCTATTTCTGACCTATCTGACAGTTTTTCTATACTGATTTAAAATGATGATTGTTGCAGGTTACAAAGTTAATACCTTTAAAAACTGGTGAAATTCCATTGCAGAAGCCAAAAAGAAAAATAAAAAGCTCTCTGCCTATGTAAATTCACAAGGAAGTTAACAGTTTTTTGTTGGGCAATCATCAATTTGTTTAAAAAAAAAAAAAAGCTTGTGGTGTAACAGGTTCGGTGACTGCCTCTGTCCCTTGGCACAAATCCTGGCTAGGTGTTGAAATACACTACTAAAAACAAACAGATGAGTGTATTTTCCAGAGAAATCTCATATTTCAACTAGAAAGACTAACATGTGGTAAAACAGAAGCTCTTTTTCCTCATCTATACTAATTAATTTAAAATTTTCAGGACCATGAAGGTGAATATAGGAAAGGGCCAATCATTTAATGTTATTATAGACAACTATTTGTACTTAGGAAGGGATGAACTCATTTAATTTATAAAATACAAGCTTTATAATCCAAGGCAAAATTTGGTTTTGGAATTTTTTTATGCATTTTATATTAATATAGGAAATTAGCCCCAGTGACCTTCTCAGCTGTTGTAAGTAGCATTTAAATATTCTTTTTACTACCAAGTTTTGTTTTGAGTTTTTTGGTTGGTTATATAATATTTTAAATTAATGACTAGTTATTAATGAAACTGTCTTATATATTTTAATATATAGTTTCCTTATCCTGCCATTCCCTTTTTAAAATATTAAGCTTTGTTTCAATAGTCATGATTTTTTTTTTTTTAACTTTGGTCACATACCCATATTTCCTGAAATACTCTACTTGTGAATCATTTGGCAGTGAACCATGGGAGAGGCAGGGATTCCCTAGTAATTTTCTCTTTTAGAAAAGCTAAGCAATGATTACTTTAGACTTGTGAATACCAGAAAGACATGACTTTCATTTTTTTAGTATTAGTTTTTACTTAATAAAATGTGTGATCTTATAAGAGATTATTTTAAAATTATCTTAGCCATCTATTAGAGTAACTCTGATAATATATGTAAAGCTAGTTTTTGTTTTCCACTTGTGCTTAATCAAGCTTCTTTTTTTTAATGTATATTTGAATTTGTGTTCTTTTTATTGATTTTTAGTACTGAGAATGTATAAGCAAGAAAGTGACATTGACAGTATGAGCAAAGATGTTTTTAAAAAAACAAAAACAGTCAGTATTGGCAAGGATATAATGAGCCTGGCCTACATAATCTCTGTGGTGAAGGTATAAACATTTCATTCAGTAAATGTTTGAGTGTACCTGTGTGCCACACAACCTAAAATTGGTCCCCATGTTTACTCTCATAAAATTCTTACTCATGTATCAGAATATTTGTTTATTGTACTTATTACTGTCTTTCTTCTTAAATAGATTACAAGCTATGCCAAGGTGGGGCATATATGTTTTGTTCATTTGTGTACAACATACATAATACATAAGTTGCTCAGTAGATAGAACTTGAATATATGAATAGATGAATATCTCAGTATCAAAGATAGATTTTGGTCTTCCCATGAGCTAACCTTCTAGTGGCAGACACAATACTGATCTTTGTGGTAAGTACCCCAAGAAAGTAAAGTAAGGAAGTCATCTAACCAGGACCTGATAATTAAGGAGGAAGGTCTGGATAAACCTTGAGCTGTGCCTTTAAAAATAAGTAAGAGTTACAAGGAAAGAATGAAAGGTCTTCGACACAAAAAGAAAGCAGCATATGCAGAGGTGACAGCCAGCCAGAGTGTAGGCTGTGAGCATGGGAGAGAGAGAAAGAGCTATAGGACAGGAACAGGCGTGCTATGCTATGGCATTTGAATTCTGTCCTCTGCAGTGTGGGAACAAGTAGTGATTTTTTAATAAAAATAAATAACATGATCAGGTATAATTTTGAAAAAGTTCTTGTTGGCATTAGTGTAGAGAATGGAATGGAGCTGGGAAAGACTATAGGGAAGTAGAAAAGTTGCAAAGTTATGTTATAATAATTGAAAAATGAATTAAAGTAATAAAAGTGGGGTCAGGCTCAAGTGATAAGAGAAAAAACTGACAACTGGGTGATATAGTTTGTAGGGGGAGTAAAATATGGCTTCCAGGTTCCTCATGGGATACTTTGTAAATACACTACTTAGAAAGGATGAAGAGTGTGACTAGAGCAAGAGGAGGGCTTGCTTAACACGTTCATTTCCTTTCATCACTTGTATCCCTTGAATTCTGGGCTGGATGTGCTATTATTACTGTATAATAAACTAGTACTATCCCACACTAGCTAGGACACAGAAGCAACAGATGCCCACTGACAGCTGAACAGACAAGCTGTGGTTCATATACACAACAGAATATTACTCAGCTATAAAAAGGAACATCTATGAGTCAATTCTAACGAAGTGGATGAACCTAGAGCCTATTATACAGAGTAAAGTAAGTCAGAAAGAGAAAAATACTTTATATTAACCCAAATCTAGAAAGATGATACTGACGAACCTAATTGCAGGGCAACAAAGGAGATGCAGATATAAAGAACAGACTTATGGACACAATGGGGGAAGGAGAGGATGAGATGAATTGAGAGAGTAACAGTGAAACATATGTTACCATGTGTAAAATAGACAGCCAGTGGGAATTTGCTATATGACACAGGGAGATCAAATCCAGTCCTTTGTGACACCTAGACGGGTGGGATGGGGTGGGAAGTAGGGAATTTTAAGATGGAGAGGATATAATGTATCCCTATGGCTAATTCATGTTGATATATGGCAGAAACTAACACAATATTGTAAAACAATTATCCTCCAATTGAAAATAATTAAAAAAAAAAAAATTAGCCCAAAACTTAGCTAGTTAAAACCACAAATTATTATTATTTTTTTTAAAGAGTAGGTATGTTTTAAGACTCTCTTTAAAAATTTATTTATTTTTGGCCCTGCTGGGTCTTCATTGCTGCACATAGGCTTTCTCTAGTTGCAGAGAGCCATGGCTACTCTATGGCAGTGCATGAGCTTCTCATTGCAGTGGCTTCTCGTTGTGGACCACAGGCTCTAGGCTCGTGGGCTTCAGTAGTTGCAGCATGTGGGCTCAGTAGTTGTGGTGCAAAGGCTTAGTTGCTCCTTGGCATGTGGAATCTTCCCAGACCAGGGATTGAGCCCGTGTCCCCTGCATTGACAGGTGGATTCCTATCCACTCTACCACCAGGCAAGTCCATAAATAATTATCTCAGACTTTCTGTGGGTCAGGAGTTCAGATGCAGCTTGCCTGGGTGCCTCAGGCTCAGGGTCTCATCAAGCTGTTGGCTGGGGCTGCAGTCGTCTGAAGGCTTGCATGGGGCTGGAACATCTGCTTCCAGGAAAGCTCACTGTGGTCATGGTGGGCCTCCTCAGTCTCTCACTGGTTGTCAGCTGTAACGCATCCTCACCACATGTGCCTCTCCACAGGTCTATTTGAGTGTCCTCATGACATAGCAGATGGCTTATCTCAGAGTGAGCAGTCCAAGACAGAACAAGAAGGAAGCCACAGTGTATTTTATGGCTCAGTCCAAGAAGTCAAGTACAGTCAATTATGCCGTACTTTCCTTGTTAGAAATAAGTCACCAAGTCCACACTGAGGATTCACAAGGGAGGAGTATAGAAAGATTTAGTGAGCCTATTTTTAAACCTCCACAATGCCATTGAAGACTTTAGGCATATAGAAAGATTAGGTTTAGGGTAGAGAGAAAAGAAAGGACACTTTTTTTTTTTTTAATGTCTTATTACCAACATATTAAATCTGAGATAGGGATAGATAGTGTCAAAGATAGTTGATCATTTGAGTTTTAAACTCAAGTGCAGATTTGGTGTATCTGTGGTGATTGAAATCAGAGCAAAGAAAGGCATAGCAAGAATGAATGAGGAATGGACCGTGAATGCGGCCCCAGGAAAACCATAGAACTTTAGTAACAGGAGGATTTTATTAAAGTGGCCAGTATGGAAGTCAGATTTATAATTGTTAAAGAATAAGAAACTGAGGTGGAAACAATGAAAATCTTCATTGCAAAACTTGGAAATAGTTCTGTTTGGATCTACTTTTTCAACTACAAAGGAGGTTAACCTATTTCTTTTCATTTCTTTTGGATTCTCTGTTTAGATACCATGCACATTTTAAAGACATCAGAAGGAGGCACATGTTTAGGGTAGAGAGGGAACACTTTTTAATATTTTGCTCCCAAGTTGAAGTTCTTGATGTACATGCAGGTAGAGATATTAAGACAGTTTTTCATGTTTATAGATATATGCAGGTACTTTTTAATCAAGCCTTAGAATATTTTATGTCAGGATTTATTGAGCTTATCATTGAGATGTAGAAATAAAGGCTATGCATTTCATTGATCCTTCCACTTCCACTGTCGTGTTCCCTTGGCTAGTGTGCAGACTTCTTATCAGAGTACATAAGGACAGACACGTACACATCTATCTGGAGATTGAGGGTGATCTGCTGAGCAAAGCTTACTCAAAGTGTCGAGGCCCAGACGTATTTCTAGGATGGGTCTCCAGGTTATCTCAACAAATAGGAAGATTCAGTTACCTTGGCATATATGTTTGCTTTCTATATATGAGCTACTGCTAGAAGTGATCAAGCAAGGACCTACGAAGGGTTGGTTTTTATTGTTGTGTATGCGTGGTATAACCTTGTCAATCCTCTGAGGAGCTGGGGTTGGGAAGAGGGAATATGAGTGTGACTTAATTGATGTTTTGAAAGTGAAGACACCTAAAGACTCTGTGGTTAGTGAGTTGAATCACTCCTTCCCCTTTCTTGAAAATGCATTTCTTAGAGGGGAAAAGTTAATCTTTTCATATTCCCTATCCCAGGTTTTGCTTACTCAAAAGTATACAGCACAGGAGAGTATGTGCATGTTAACTTCAAGAAGCACACTCCAGTATGGCAGTGCCACACCATTGCCACGGGTCTCAGATCTCTCCCAAACCCTGCATTAAGGCAACATCTGCTCCATCCCGGCTTTACCAACACACAGATTAGCCTTTCTTGTCCCTACCTGCATGTTTTTACCATGTAAAGCTATATCTTCTTGCATTTATTAACACCTGTCAAAACTTTGTCCTCTATTTAATTGATAGTGCAGATTTGAGCATCATTTGGGTATACTATACCAGTCTCTTGAGATTTAAAGATAATACTGGTTTCTGCCTTAAGGGAATTTCCTAATCTAGTTGGGGAGATAAGTATACACAATTAGCTATAACACGGAGAAGGATATTCAAGTAGCACAATAGTGACAGGAATAAGGGGATAATTAGAAGTAAGGCAAACTCATGGTAGCAATGACCTTTAAGCTATGTTTGAAAAACAAATAAAATACTAATGTGGATAAAGAGGAAGCAAAGCATTAGAGCGTGAGAGAAATTTTTATGAAAAGAACTGATTTTAGGAAGTAGCTAAGATGCTTATTTAATAAGCGTGAGGGTAAAGGATGATAAAGGTCCCTATAGTGGAGAAGGCAATGGCACCCCACTCCAGTACTCTTGCCTGGAAAATCCCATGGATGGAGCAGCCTGGTAGGCTGCAGTCCATGGGGTCGCTAAGAGTCGGACACGACTGAGCGACTTCACTTTCACTTTTCTCTTTCATGCATTGGAGAGGGAAGTGGCAACCCACTCCAGTGTTCTTGCCTGGAGAATCCCGGGGATGGTAGCCTGGTGGGCTTCTGTCTGTGGGCTTCCGTCTATGGTATCGCACAGAGTCGGACACAACCGAAGCGACTTAGCAGCACCAGCAGAGTCAAAGCTATGGTTTTTCCAGTAGTCATATATGGATGTGAGAGTTGGACCATAAAAAAGGCTGAAAGCCAAAGAATTGATGCTTTGAAATTGTGATGTTGGAGAAGATTCTTGAGGGTCCCTTGGACAGCAGAGATCAAACCAGTTAATCCTAAAGGAAATCAACCCTAAATAATATTTATTGGAAGGACTGATGCTGAAGCTCCAACACTTTAGCCACCTCACGTAGAGCCGACTCATTGGAAAAGGCCCTGATGCTAGGTAAGATTGAAGACAAAACAAGAAGAGGGCAGCAGAGGATTAGATGATGAGATAGCCTCACTGACTCAATGGATATGAATTTGGGCAAACTGGGAGATAATGAAGGACAGGGAAACCTGGTGTGTTGCAGTCCATGGGGTGACAGAGTTGGACACAACTTAGCAGCTGAACAACAACAAAGGATGATAAATGGAGGATGAAGTTAAGTTAAAGCTTGGTAGTGGAAGGGATTGACTACTGTTCCCAGATAGTTTGGTTTGATTCTAAAGGCAGTGAAGAGGGAATTCCCTGGCAGTCCAGTGGTTAGAACTCTGCACCTTCGCTGCTAGGGGCGGTACTAAGATCCCACAAGCTGTGCAGCATGGCCAAAATAATAAATTTATAAAGTAAAGAGATATTGAAGGCTTTTTAAGCAAAATGACATCATTTGTAAGAGTTATAATATAATGGTTTATTCAGAAAGGAAAAAGACTTCATATTATTTTATATTATGAAAATATTAGAGGGAGAATATAGATGGGGTGAAAAGACAACTAGATATGTTTTCAACCAAATGTCGGCATTATGATTCAGGTGATATCCTTCAGAACCTATAGACTGAAGATGTGGGTCTGCAACTTAGGAGAGAGAAACAGGAAAGTTAGGGGCCCACCTTTGGGCTGACATACTAAGAAACTGGGACGTGTCTGGAACCAAGGTGGCCTTTTTTCTTTTCTTTCCTCCACTTCCCCCTTTTTTTGGGTCAAGTGGCTGGGAGTTTAGTTATATACCAAATTAACTGAGCAAGCAAATACACCAAGAATAATGGGAAAGAGGAAAGCAAGAATAAACCCTGTGGTATTGATTTGGAATTGGAAATGAATTCATGGTACTTAATAGAGAGATGGTGAAATAGATGTGTGTTTGTGTACATATGCATCCATACTGCCTAATTCTGCTGATAGGCTCTGGAAGCAACAGCCCTCTGGTAGTAATGAACATACCTAGCACCGGTATCCAGACCTTGGTTTCTAAGTCCCATTCATCACTAAAACTGATGCTCCTTGGAGAAATTACTAGTTCTGAGAATGGGGAAGGGAAACTATAAGATGAACCTGGAGGGCTTCCCTGGTGGTTGAGTAGTTGAGGAGCCTGCCTATCAATACAGGAGATTCTACATACTGCACCACCACTGTTGAGCCTGTGCACTATAGCCCAAGAACTGAAACTGCAGAGCCCATGTGCCGCAACTACTGAAGTCCAGACACCCTAGAGCCCCTGCTCCATGAGAGAAGCCTGTGTACTGCAGCTAGAGAGTAGCTCCCGCTCGCCACAACTAGAGAAACCCCGTGCAGCAATGAAGACAACACAGCCAAAAATAAATTATTAAAAAAAGAAGAAGATGAACCTGGAGCATCAGCTTGTACTAGCAAGTGTGGATGTGCTCACAGAATGATGGTTCCATGTCAAGAGAATACAGGAGCTAGCTTAAAGGAGTTCCCAGGTCTGGTGACATTTGAGCAGGAATTAATGATAGCAACAGATTGAAATCCTTTGAGTAAAATAGTAGTCTACAAGTTCATACTTATATGAATGAATTAAAAATGGGGCAAAAGGGAATATTCTGTAGTAGAATATCAATATACTTGAGAGAATGATGGAATTAGCTCACGAATTTGCAACCATTACAATAATAATAAGCTAAAAACCATCAAAGAATGCTAAATGCAATGGGTGAAAACTTGATAGCAGATGAGAATATTTGAGTAATCATAAAGAATCTCACACTCAGATATTAATAATAAGCATAACATGGTTATTAGTTTACTTAATGCTTAAACCTTGCAGAAACTTTAAACCAAGTGCTTAAAGTTGATATCACCAGTAATGAGACAAATCAGCAATGTATGTTTCTAGGTGTGCACCTAAAACACATCATTTTTGTGATATGTTCTTGCCAAATAAATTATAAGGAAATACCAGGGAAACCCAAAGGCATAGTCTGTAAAGTAATTGGTCAGTAATCTTAAAAAATGTCATGATCGTGAAAGAGAAACACTGGAGGACTGTTCTACTTAAAGACTGACTGAATGGGACTCATAATCCTGGTTTGTATAGTCCAGTGAAGGACATTATTAGAACAGTTGGCAAAATTTGAATGGAGTTTGTAGATTACATGGTAGTACAGAGGATGAGATGGCTGGATGGCATCACTGACTCGATGGACGTGAGTCTGAGTGAACTCCAGGAGTTGGTGATGGACAGGGAGGCCTGGCGTGCTGCGATTCATGGAGTCGCAAAGAGTTGGACACGACTGAGCAACTGAACTGAACTGAACTAAACTGAATGCATCTTTGTTCATTTCCTTCGATGTGGTTATGTCAGAGCATGCCCTGTACTTAGGAAATAGACACTGAAGTATAATATGGTAATGAGACATCATGTCTACAACTTAGCCTCAAATTGGAGGGACTTGGGCAGAGAAAGGTTAACAGGGAGTCTTGGTGAAAGGTGTACAGGAGCTGTATGTACTATTTCTACAGCTTCTTTATAAATTTGAGATTATTTTATAGATAGTTTATTAAAAATGTATTGTTCCAGTGTCAGATATTATAGGAAAGTCAAAAAGGATGACGACTGAGGGGAAAAGGCTAATTAGATTTAATAATCAATCAGGCAATAGAAGTGCCTAAATTAAACGGCAAGGGTAAGAGAATTAGGGGCTCATGTTTTTAGAGTCCCAGACATGAAAATTCCTTAGAATTGAACACCCTAAAAACAAAATTTTTCTGCTTTAAATTCCTACTCTGCCTATTATAATACCACAATTTTGAATTTCAGCTGTTTACCTCCATTATTCTCTTTCAAGTATTTTGTAAACAGATGCTCCTTGGAGGCAACAATTACGTTTCTATACATGTATGTCTAACCCAAGACCAAACTCAGGACTAGCCAGCCTCCAGATACACCATCAACACCTATTAAATTGTGCTGATAAGACCCTCCCCATATTCCAGCATGTAGCTAAATTGTCTGTAACTCAGTCTTAGATCCCTTACTCACAAGGGCAAGTCTATGGGCAGCTATGAACCCTGCACAAGAAAAGAAGTTTAAAAACTTGCATTTAGGGAATTCCCTGTCAGACCAGTGGTTAGAACTCTACACTTTCACTGCTGAGAGCCAGAGTTCGATATCTGGTTGTGGAACTAAGATCCCATGAGGCCCACCCCTATCCACCCCCCCCCAAAAAAAGAAAAAAAAATTTTAATAAAAATTCATGTTTAATAAAGGCCATACCAGTCACCTACCTCTCAAAAAACACTGAAGTTCCGTGTTTTGGATACAGTTTTATAATACTAACTCATTTAATGTTACTATATCTCATTTAAGAGCGACAAGGTAAGTTCAAATTCAGGTTAGATTTAATAGTTGGAAGATACAGTGTTTAAAACCTCTTAAAAACATTCTTTCTAGCACCCAAAACTTGTTTGGCCATGAATATGTAACCTGTGATTCTTTCTGTGACAGAAAAAAAAAAAAAAGCTTATCAAAGAGATACCCATGTCCACCCATGTACAAGTCACTGGCATGCTGAAAAGAAACCTACTCTTTCACACAACTCTGGAAGCCACTCCAGCTCCAGGGATGTTCTCCAATGTCAAGTAAACTCAATTCCTCCCCACTCTGCAAACTGGCTTTTCAACAAACTTCTACCGAACTTAGACTGCAGACACTAAACTGTAAGGTTTTTTTAAAATTTTAACCTGTTAGATGAGACTCCGAATAAATAGCATGTTGTGTCCAGGAACAGTCTTAACTGACTGCATAATCTTCCATGAGACAATATTTAAATTTACTCCTGAAGTTTTCAACTGAAAGTGAGAAATGAGTCCAAAATAAAGTGATTACAATCTTTGTTTAATTGAATGAGAAAGTAAACAATTTCTATACAAATAAGAAATGGAATGTATTTTATGGAGTTTGTTTTTTATTTTTAACTAGTCTTGGGTTCCAACAATATGCAAACAGTGTTTTACTAATGTGAAAAATAAATAATTGAATGTATTTCCCAAGTATATCTGCTCTCTGCCCCACCAAAAGTGATGCAAATTATAATTTCCCGAGTGCCACAGTGGGCAGCGGGAAGTAATCTCTGTCCAATTCCAACATGCAACCTCATAGACTTGCACAATGAGTTCTTTTGAGTTCAGGAAGAGGATAAGGGAGACTGAAATCACAGTGCATCAGGCTTGAATGTCTCTATATGTATGCATGTTGGGAAGCTAATAAAGTGGTAGGTCAGTTCGTAATTCAGTTTGGCTTTTTTTTAATGCTACACTCTAGTGCCTGAAAACTTTTACTCCTAAGGAGCAAGGACTGTGTAACTTACTAAGTGCCTAAGGCCAAAATGTCATTTTGCATATCAGGGAGTGCTGAGTTTGCTGTCAGCCAAGCCTTCCACCTCTCAGGAGCCCCTGCTAAAGTTAATTCACATCCAGCAGTTGGGGAATTGTCAGCTGTAACTTGGAGAGGTTTGAGAGGCTGCATCTTAGAAGTAACCAGTACAGAGTTTGTTGGAAGAAGCAAGCGATGAGTGGGAAGCAGAGAGCAGTGAATGAGTCTCAGTTGTACCATTTGCTAAGGCAGTGTCTCTCCCCTTTTGAGCCTGTGTCTTTTCATCTGTGAAATCCAGAATTTGATGCCTTCCCATCATTTTCTACAGGCTCTAGTGGCCTTCCAATAAATAATACATATATATATATATGTATATAAAAGTTATTTTTAAACTGTAAGTCACTGTATAAATGTGAAGTATTGTCAGATCACATCAATGAGAGGTATCGTTTGAGCTGAAGTTTGAAAGGAGTTTGTCAGATGGGAAGGGAAATTTCAGGCTGAGGGACAGTAAAATCCATGCTGCAGAGGTAGAAACATGCACCGCTTGTTGGAATGGCAGGCCTTCCAGGGTGCCTAAGACCTGGCCATGGGTATTTATGGGGAAGGAACCGAAAGATACCTAAGAAAATGTGGTGGGGAGCAGTTGTCAATAAAAAGCCCCACGTGCCTTCTTAGAGACAGAAGCCTTTGTCTTGAGATGGGGAATAATCAAAAGCTTTTTAATGAGGCTGGCAGTAGAGGTGGGCCACATGATTAAACTTCTATAATGGAAACTGTGGCTGAAATATGTCAGCTAGATTGGGAGGCGGAATGGAAACTAGGGCAATCTGAGGGCAGAGAAATCAAGGGAGGCTATTTTTTCAGCCTAAACTTGAGGCTATAGTGATCAGTCTTACTGGCAATCTGTTCACCTTTGTTTTTGCGGTACCAGATACGCCTGCCCCCACATATGTAACGATGTGGCCAAGCCAATGATATGGACGATGCAGATCTTAAGTCTACTGGAGTTGGACATATCAGAACTGGTGGTAATCAGTACTACAGATCCTCATGCAGGGTAAGTCAGATGGCTCGCCTTCCTCTAGAGCTCAAAGCTATACTAAATGGGATAAAGGTTCCTTTGCAAAAGTTGTTCTTTTGGGGAATTAAATTCCAGTTGTATCATTTGGAAGTGGATTCTAAATCTGGGGGGCGGAAAAGTTGGTATCCTCCCAAGAAGGTCACTTAAAAAAGAATGGTTAACTCTTTAAATGTTACTTTTATCTTGCTGGACTCTCCTTACCTTTTAATGCTTGGACTCTGGCGTCTAGAAAATAAAAAAAGAGAAAGTGAGCCCAGCACCTGAGCCCAAGCTGAAACCCAAGGTGCCCTCCCTCAGAGACTTGAGCATTTGGGTAAATAATGGCATGACCTCCTCCCCAGAACGCTTTGATGTTTGTGTGGTATTTATGTTAATGTTTAAATATTTAAAATGGCTACTACAGCCTTGAAAGAGAAAATTGAACTTAGCCAGTTAAAAACCCATGTGGGTCTCAGGCTGTGCCTCCATCTCCTCTCCATTCCTTTTCAGTTTGGTATCGAGTGTGTGCAGACTTCTTTTTTTTTTTTTTTTTTAAACAATACAAGGTGGATGACTTTTTTTTTTAATGTTCCTAACTTATAAACAGACCGCTTTGTTTAAAGACTAACAGAAGCAATGTTAACAATTCTGAGAAGCGATCTCTGTTTATGAAGGATGAATAATTGCAGCTCCAGGCGAGTAGTCATCCTTTGTAAGGCCTGACTGGTGGAGGTCTCTGGGCTGATCTCTATCCAGTAACTCTGTGCCTTATCCCTTTCCTCTTCAGCTGTCTGGGTTTCCGTCTTAAGTTTGCTGCAGCTCTCCGGAATGCCCACATGAATACCACAGGCTCTGGAAGGGAAAAGAAATTAACAGTATTAACTGAATTCATTTTGATGGAGACTTACAGGTAGCTGATGTCATTCATTGGAAACAGCAGCAAACCTGACCATTCCCTTGCCCGTGGGAGTATTGGGTTTTTGAGAATTTTTGTTGGTATATAAATACCTCAATCCTCATTTATGTCATTATTGAAGATTCCATTTCAGTCCACTATATTTTTGGACATTTTCACTGAAAAAAAAAAAGGAAGAAACCACTTTTAAATAGCATTACATAACTGTGAATATTTAGTATCTCAAAAACTCTGAAAACCTCATTGGGCTGACTTCAGACCTCATATCAGAACAATCAATTTCCTTAAAACTAGAAAAAAAAAAAGATACTACTCATCCATTGAACAATGTGATCCAACGAGGACCTGATCACCCCTTCATGCATTTTTAACCCCTGTTGGCAGTATCTTCTGCTCCCTTTACTCTCTGAGTCATGAGCCTTGTCTCAAAGTTGTTCCTGAAAACTCTCAAGTGACCAGGATTTGCCTTGGGCTCTGAGGGAAATACTTAAGTGAAAAATTTTCAAAAATATTTCCACAGTTTTCACAATAGTGTCATTAAATAAGTAGACACACCTTCTCCAGTGACTAATCCTCTGTACCTTTTTTTGTAATGGAATGATTTTTTTTAAGAATTAACAGCTATGTCTCTCTACTTTGATCCTTCACATGGATATGGAATACTTTGGTATGTGTTACATTTCCTCTTTTATGCTTTCACAATGACTTCAAGTATTAATAGCTATGAGTAACCTTGAATGCATTGGTCAAGAGGGACTATCTCATTCCTTTCTCTAAGGTTAACTGCTCCTGGGCTTCCCTAGCACTTTGATTTCATTTCTGATACATTTGTGAAATTACAATTATTTCTTTACCTCCACCAGATCTTGAAATTGGAGTTACTGTGTTTTTTCCTGTCATGCATCTGCTATATACAATCTTGCCCTAGTTAGTACCTGGCATATAGTGGATACTTCATGTTGGTTAAATGGAATGAATTTGCCTTGATTTCTATAGTCAGATAGATTCTGGAGCTTTTTCGGGGAGGTGAGTGATCAAAATCAAGTAGGCTTCTCTCTATACTACATTAACCATTTTACCAGTTTTCATAGAAAAATATACACATCAATAAACAAAACATTCATGTAGTTGTTAATTAAAGAAGAAAAATGGGGGCACTGGATATAGGATGACCTCCTGGGAAAGATGAATGAGTTAGGAGTACTATGAGTCCTATTTTTTTTTCATTCTTTGACTATCTTAACAGTTTTTCTCAGATTCCTTCCTTTTGAGCTACAGCATAACCTGAGCATTAGCGTTGTTTATTTTAACCCCACCCTGGTTGCTATAGTTGATGAGTCACAGAAACCAGAGAAGGGAAAGACCAGTGAAATCATCTGGTTCATCTCCAAATTAGGGAGTGGAGCATTGGGATTTGGGGAAGACTAACTTCTCATTTGAAAAAAGAAAAGGAAAAAAAGTGCAACCAGAGCTGTTTAGAGCAGCCCACCCATCTGTTTGCCTTTTGCTTCTAACACAGTCCTGAGATCCACCCTGTTAGAAAGCAATCAGGAATTCTTATCAAGGGCCCATGGACAACCAGTTGCCAAAGTGTTAAGGAGTCAAACTAAAATCCTGCTGCTTGGGTAATAAAGTCAGATGATGAATCTTTCACTGATTGTTTTAATGGAGTCTTAAAGAATTTTAAACTCTGTTTTTAACTAGGTCTTACAAATTTAAGAGCTAGCGAGAGCCTCACTGAAGATCTGGGCTAAAATGCCTAGTCCCCGGGTGCAGAGACTCAGGTGGAGCTGGTGAGCGGAGGCAGGTATGTCAAGGTCAGGAGTGCTGACTCTCAGCCCTTTCCCCCGTGTCACAGTATCCTCCCTCACAGTGCTCTCCTCCACCGTCATCTTCTTCCTCTCCTCTCCTTTTTGTCTTCTTTTTTTGCATTGTTGGTTGAAGCAGTGGGAGAGATGATTCAGCGTCTATGTCTGCTCTTCACATCAACCAAGCCTGGCCACCAGGTATCACTGTCCGTTGGCCACAGAGGCAAGTGTGGCAAGACGCCACGTCAGCTCACCTGGAGCTCGTCTGCCAGGCTCCTTCTCTCCTTCTGTTTGCTTCTGTGTTTTTCCAGCTACATAACCTTGATTTCATCTTTGCTTTTTGTCCTTTAAAATTTTTAAAAGATCATAATGTCCTTAGCTCTTCCCTTGATGCCTAGCTTAGTTCTCTCCTAGCTTCCAACATCCTTCTATAGCATCCCTGCACCAGCTTTGGCCTCTTAGGTTGCAAAACCAGCTTCATACTGCTTGCTCTTTGCCAATGTCCCCTTACAAAATGGGGAGGACTCTGAACCTAATCAATGCTGATAGCATCTGAATATGCCCAGCATAATGTCCCGTATCTAGTTACCTAAGTATGTTATCACAGGTTCAGGTTATTAAAAATCTAAAGTCCTTTGCAACATGAGAGAGATTCAACAGTTGCCTGTTAGTTCATTTTATTTTGATAATATCCCAACAGCTTTATTTCACTTTAAATTGATGTTTCTCAGTCACAGCTATGCATTTGAATAACTTAGGGATGAAAAACATGCTGGGGTCTCATGACTCAAAGATCTGAATTAAAACAACTTTATATGAATATATTCAGTTGCACAAGGAGTACACTTCCTAATCTGGACATAAATGGAATGCAGAGAAAGAAGGTGGCCAATTGTATTCAATAAAAAATGATCTATTGATCTCCTTGTAAATAGATGTAATTTTGTTGTTCAAAATATATCCATTTAGAAATCCTGTTGGGTCTGTTTTAATGAATAGATAAGACCTGTTTCTGTTTAGTAACATCCATGTGCTTATATACTTTAATGTGCCTAAATCAGTCATATTTGCATATTAAAGATTGAGTTTTAGAGTTAAAAGATAATTTGAAGATTTTCTAGTCAAAGTGCCTCATTTTGTTTTCCAGGTAAGAAACAGAATCATAGATCCTGGATGATTTGTTCAAGTAAACTCAATTAGGATCAGAACTAGGACCAGAACCTCTTCCTCCTGAGGTTGATGATGATTAGCACAGGACTCAGCAATAGAGAAGAGTCCGGCAAAGTCAGACCTTGAAAGATGACGAGCCTATCATGTGCCCACACTGGGTCAGGTGCTGGAGTTGCAAAGATGAATAGGGAGCTCCCAGTCGGATGGTACAGCTTGATACATAAGCAGTTATGGTGCCCTGAAATAAACTACTACAAGTAAGACAAAGGTTATCTGAATAAAGAAGTCTAATCTACCTTTCCACAAACCTTATGCCACAATATATCTTATTTATTATATCAGTTTGTATAGCAAACCTTTTTATTTCTGTATAGTATATGAACTGTGTAAGCGTTGGCCCTGCATAGGTTGTATTATCATAAATTATGATCAGAAGAATCAAAATCAAATGAAATTTTACTAGATGGTTTTCTCACAGATTGAGTTTTTCACAGAGGGTGCTGTGGTATAACTTTTACTCTATTATTTTTTAATTGTATTTTCTTAAATATATTTGAAAAATACCATCAAGAAGATGGAAGTTTTCCCCAAAGCCTGGCACAGACTGTCATAATCTTAATATGTCATAATCATAATCTTCCTTTAAAGAAGGAAGCCCTCTTTTCACTAGCTATATTTATTTTTTCTATGTAAACCATGTTTACAATTAAAGAAGTAACATATATTCATTGTTAACAAAAATCAAGTAATATAAAGAAGTGTATAAAATAAAAGGTGAGCATTCTCCTTTACACATATACACCAATCTTCTTCTTTCCCAAGAGCTAGCCAGTATCAGCTTGGTGTATATCCTTCCAATATATGTATACACTTACACACATATGTAAATATAAATATACATATATAACAATATAAATACTCAAAATTAGTATTATTAGTCTAATTGACTTTTTAACTCACAAATCATAAGGTCTTTAAAGTTTAAAAATAGTCAAAACACTCAAAAAAGTATCTAGTAGATATTTAATAAAGATGAAAATGTTCAAGGTGTAGCTATCTCTATGTGTTTTTATACTCACTAAACATTTTATTTTATGATGAATACTGTTTTGAGCAAACTCTTATGACTAAAAGATACATTTTTTATTATAGAATTAAGATCATTCCAGACACTTGGCACCAAATACTTGTATATATGTTGTGCAACATCTGTGGAAAATACTGCTTGAAGGAATGATAGAGGCTGGGAGAATTTGAAATATTTATCCTCTTACTTGCCAAACCATAAAAATGCAGCAAAATGTGCTGAGGTAAGAACTAAGATGCCACTATGATGGCTCAGGAAGCATCCCAATATCTCAGCAATTTAATGTAAGAATCATCACAATAAGGTGGATATTTGTAGCCAAATCTGTTTTTATAATGTTTTATATATTACTATTGTAACTTAGCATGCCAACAAGACACAGGCTACACTGACATTCTGCTTTCTCTTGTTTTACTCTATATTTTTAAAATTTTTTAGAAAATTTTATTTATTTGGCTGCACCGGATCTTAGTTGACGCATGCAGGATCTTTGATCTTTGCTGCTGCAAGCAGGATCTAGTTCCCTGACTAGGGATTGAACCCAGGCCCCCAGCAGTGGGAGCAGGGAGCTTTAGCCACTGAGTAGGCTAGCTTTAGCCTAGAGTAGGGCCACCAGGGAAGTCCCTACTCTGTATTTTTGAAAACTGTCCGTATTGATCTATTCCAGCTTCAGTTGATAATACAGATATTTTATCATTTTAATTTAGCCTCACTGATAAGCATTTAGGGTATATTAGTCTTTTAACGCTACAATAAAAATCCTTACACACATATGTTGTGATCATATAAGACACACCCTTTTTGGGATAGCTTTCTTGCAGCAAGATCACTCAGTCAAAGTGTATGAACATTTCAAAAAATATTTAATTTATTTATTTGGCTGCGTCGGGTCTTAGTTGTGGCATGCGGGATCTTCATTGCTTCATGTGGGATCTTCCGTTGCTGCGTGCAGACTCTTAAGTTGTGGTGTGTGAGCTCAGTAGCTCTGTGGCATGTGGGATCTTAGTTTCTGATCAGGGAATGAATCTGTGTCCCCTGCATTGCAAGGCAGATTCTTAACCACTGGGCCCCCAAGACTTTTTTTTTTTTTTTTTAATTTTAAAATTGTATTTATTTTTGGCCACAGCACCTGAATCAGACCCGTGCCCCCTGCATTGGAAGCACAGAGTCTTAACCACTGGGCCACAAGGGAATTCCCTAGTATGAACATTTTTAATATTGATAGATACTCCTAAATTGTCTTCTCACTGATAACATTTAGGAATTCCTATTTCAGCCATTTCCAGCCACTCTGGATACTACTAACAGCCCATTAATATTTAACAGGTATGTTTAAGTTTGAATAAGGACAAAGTAATGTGTTTGTGGAGAGAAATACAATAACAGCAGGTACTGGGTAAAAACAGTGTCAGCACAACCAAAGACCTGTCCTCAAGGAGCTCCTGGCTAGTTGCAGAGACCAACAAATAAAAGAATAAGAATACAAAGTGATAGAGAGGAGAGGGACACAAAAATATCAAGAGAAACAGATTAGAGCCAGATCTACCTGAAGAGCTTGGGAAAGGTTTTCCTTCATGAGAAAATACTTGGTCTGAGGCTTGGGGGGAAAGAAACTCACTATCGAGGAAAGTGGAAAGGGGCATTCCTGGCAGGGAAACAGTCTGAAAAAAGGCCTGTGGAGGCATGAGTGTGATTGGCAGGGGTGCAAAGTGGGAGTGAAGGGAAAGATGCGGGGAGCGAGAAGGATTTCCAGAGAGGGGTCATGTAATCAGAACTATTTCTTGGAAAGCTTTTCTGGATGCCTTGTATAGAATGAGCTGAGACCAAAAGTATATGTTACAACTGGGAAAAAGAGGCATACATTTCCCTGAAAAATATCTCAAATTGTGGTTTGTCCACACCGAAAGCACCTTAATTCAACACAAGTTTCTTGAAGACTTACCATGAGTTCAACAGGGCTAGATGCTGGAAGAACTCAAAAAGCCAATGAAATACCCCTTTTTTTTTTTTTTGCAACAGTACATTAGGCACTTTTTAATACTTTGTCTAATCTTTACATTTGTCTTGCAGTATCACAAGTGAGAAAACTGAGGTTGTCAAAGAAGCAGACACAGAATAAGACCCCAGGACTGGGTTCACTCCAAGCCCCATTCTTGTTTACTGACTCATTCTCTCTGATTCTCCTCTTTCTTTCCTTCCTTCCCTCTCTCCCTCTCCCTCTTCCTTTCATCTTCCCTCCTCTTCTAATTTTTATCTTCAGCTAAGTTATACAAGAGAATAGTTGTACAAGGCACATATTTATACAAGATTTCTATATAATTCTATGTAAGTTAGTGTTCAGCTTATTTGTTAGTAACAGAGACTGAATGTAAGTACTTTAAGGTACAAATTAATTTTTTTTCTTTCATGTAAAAGAAGTCTGGAGGAAAGCAGTCCAGGATTGAACTCATGGCTTAACAATCATCAGGAAAACAGTCTCCTCTTGACTTTTTGCCCTATGCTTTTTTGTTTTCATGCTCAAGGTTTTTGTTCTCCATCTTTTGTGCCTAGTTTCCATCGTCTAGTTTTTCTCAGCGCCCACAGTAACTGCAAGAGCTCCAGATATCACAGCAAGTATTAGGCAAAGGAAGTAGGGAGGAAAGGGGATTTCAGGTAAAAGTTACTAACCAGACCAAACAAACCAAAACACCATGTCAACTGCTGTTTTCTTTTTAAGGAGCTTTTCTTGAAGCTGAAAATTGCAATCTTTTAGCTGAGTATATTGCTGCCCACTTTAAAGAAAAAGGTTGCTAAAGAAAATAATCAGAATGAAGTCAGGAATTTGGATCTTCCGTGACAGCATACACACACACACACACACACAGAGAAATTACTCACCCTCATCCACAGTACTCACAATTTCTGCTCCAAGAAGCCAAATATTTTCAGCACTTGCAGCTATTTCTTGTGGAGTTTCACCAATTTATTTCTGAATAACATTCCACTGTTTCTTAATTTTTCAGTTTTAAGTAGCATTTATTATGTTTTAATGAAAAGAGATATTTTACTCCTTACCTATGTTATACACACAAATGATTACATTATTTTTCTCTAATGTTGTTTATAGAATTAAAATTACAGGAACATAACCTGAGCATAACATAATGTGTTATGTTTTCATTATCTTCTCACGGCAACTCCTTTTGGCTGTATGTTAATAACTAACCACCTCCAAATTCAGTTTCTTAAAACAGTCATTTGTTTTGCTTACTCATTTGCAATTTGGACAGAGCTTGGTGGAAGAGGTTTGTCTCTACTCAACTTCAGTTGGCATGGTCCACTTTTTTTTTAAAAATTAATTTATTTTAATTGGAGGATAATTGATGGGTTTTGCCATACATTGACATGAATCAGCCATGGGTGAACATGTGTCCCCCCCTTCCACTTCCCTCCCCACCCCATCCCTCTGGGTTGTTCCAGAGCCCCAGCTTTTGAGTGCCCTGCTTCTGGCATGGCCCACTTTTAAGATGGCTTTATGTCAGGTTGGTCCTGGCTGTCAGCCGTAGACTTTGGAACCTCTCCATAGGCTGCTTGTGCTTCCTCATAGAATGGTGACTGGATTCCAAGGCAAATGTCTCAAGTAAACAAAGTAGAAATGCAATCATGATCTAGCCTCAGAAGGCACACAGCATGACTTATGCTGTGTTCTGTTGGTCAAATAATTCACAACAGGTCATGAGATTCAAGGGAACTGGGCATATCCTCCTCCTCTTGAGGGAAAAGTGGTAGAATTGTAGCGGAGCATCTGGGATGGGTCATCTTTGGAGAATATAATATGTGTGTCTTAGTCCATTTGGGCTGCCACAGCAAACTGCCACAAATTCTCATAGCTCTGGAGGTAGGTAAGTCCAAGATCAAGATCTGATGAGGACCCACGTGGCTTTTGGGATTTTAGTTTCCCGAGCTGGGATTTTGAACCCTGACCCTCAGCAGTAACAACAGAGAGTCCTAACCACCGGACCAACAGGGAATTCCCTGGACTCTTTTATAAAAGTACTAATCTCATATGAGTGTTCTGCTTTCATGACCTATTCACTTCCCAAAAGCCCCATTTCTAAATACCCTCATGTAGAGGGTTAGATTTCAAGATATGAATCATGGATGGGATATAAACATTCAGTTTATAGCATGCTGCAGCAAGTTTTTGTTTTCCCAGAGCTTTTCATTGATAGTTTTCCTTATCATGCTCAATGGAGCTGTTAATTTCTTCTCAGTAACTTAAAACCCCTGTGGTAATTGCTTCCTCCTACTGTTTCCGAGGCACGTGTGCTAGAGCCATTAGTCCCCTTCTCCAAGCTACACTGGTTGCCCTGAATGCCTGCTGCACAGCTCTCATTCCAAGTTCTCTCCTCCCCATCATTCTGGGAATTCTGTTCACTTATTTTTGCATTGAATCCCTTGTTTTCTGAATCCACTGCTTCCTAATTTTGCTTTATTCTCTTGTTCTGGTGAAGTACACCATTCAGAAGTCTCCTGAGATGAGGGTGTATAGTGGGATGAATGGTGGTGCCCTAAAGCTATGTCTACATCCTCAGTCTTAGAATCTGTGAATATTTCCTTGTTGAGAAAAAGAGTCTTTGCAGATATAATTAAGTTACAGATCTGAAGATAAGTTACAGATATGAAGAAAGATTATCCTCAGTTATCTAGACAGCATATTAAAAAGCAGAGACATTACTTTGCCAACAAAGGTCTGTCTAGTCAAGGCTATGGGTTTTCCAGTAGTCATGTATGGATGTGAGAGTTGGACTACAAAGAAAGCTGAGTACTGAAGAATTGATGCTTTTGAACTGTGGTGTTGGAGAAGACTCTTGAGAGTCCCTTGGACTGCAAGGAGATCCAACCAGTCCATCCTGAAGGAAATCAGTCCTGAATGTTCATCGGAAGAACTGATTTTGAAGCTGAAACTCCAATACTTTGGTCACCTGATGCAAAGAGCTGACTCATTGGAAAAGACCCTGATGCTGAGAAAGATTGAAGGCGGGAAGAGAAGGGGACGACAGAGGATGAGATGGTTGAAGGGCATCACTGACTCAGTGGACATGAGTTTGAGTAAACTCTGGGAGTGGGTGATGGACAGGGAGGCCTGGCATGCTGCAGTCCATGGGGTCGCAAAGAGTCAGACACGACTGAGCGACTGAACTGAACTGAATCTAGATTGATCCTAAATCCAATGAGAAGTGTTCTTCTGAAAGACAGAAGAGGAGAAAACACGGGAAGAGAAAAGAGGGCCTTGAGAAGTAGGAGGAAGAGATTAGAGTGATGCAGCCAGAAGGAATGACTGGAGCCACCAGAAATTGGAAGAGACAAGAGTTCTGCTTTAGAGCCTCTGGAGGGAGTGTGGCCCTGCAGCTACCTCAGTTTCACACTTCTGGCTTCCAGAATTGCAAGAGAGTACTTTTCTGTTCTTTTAAGCCACCAGGCTTGTTGCAATTTGTTCACGGCAGTGTTAGGAAATTAACATAGGGCACGTAGGCATAAACAATATTTTTGAAAAATGTTAATGATGCATGCGTTCTTTTTAAAATTAATTTATTTTTGGTTATGCTAGGTCTTCGTTGCTGTGTGCACGCTTTCTTAGTTGTGGTGAGCTGGGGCTACTCTTTGTTGTGGTGCTCAGACTTCTCATTGCAGTAGCTTCTCTTGTTGTGAAGCATGGACTCCAGGCACATGGGCTTCATTAGCTGTGGTACATGGGCTTAGTTGTTCCATCACATTTGTAATCTTCCTATACCAGGGATCTAACTTATGTTGCCTACATTGGCAGGTGGATTCTTATCCACCTGTGCCACCAGGGAAGTCCATTCTTGATTTATAGTTTGCCTGGGTATGGAATTCTAGTTGCAAAATAATGGTTTTTTTTTTATTTATCTTTCCTGATACATTTATAAGTTAGCATTCTTCTCTAATTAAGAACTTCTGCTGTCCACTCCTGTATTTTCTATTTTACTACTATTCAATGTGTATCATCAGTTCCTATCACTATTCAATATGATGCTCAAATAACCCTCAGTTTTAACCAGTGAGAACTCCTTTAAATTGTCTCTTTTGTCTTTTTGATTTTTTACCATCAGTCATTTAGCACAAAGCTCACCATGGATTTTCTCTGTTCCATCTCTGGATCCAGCCATTGCTTTAAGAACTGGTTTATTTACTGGGAATAGTATTTGGAAACTAAGATCTGAGTCTTGAGTATCATGCCAGTCTTGTTCTTACCCTTCATAAATGAGTTGTTTTTTAAATCTCTCTGAAATCTTTTAGGATCTTTCCCCTGGCCCCGCTCAGTGTTCTGAAATTTCACGATAATGTGTCTTAGGTTTGTTTTTCCATTACTTGTGGTTTTTCCAATCTAAAGCCTCATAGCCTTCAGTTCTAGAAAATTGTCTTCAGTTATTTTTTGGTGATGTTCTCCCCTTCATTTTCCCTATTTTTCTTTCTATTACTCTGATATTCTGATATGTGATATATCTGATATCTGAATATTCTGATATTCTGGATATCAGGTTTTCCAAATAGGTATTTTTCCTCTTCTGGCCATGTCTTCAAATATAATACATTATTATATACTGATTGTGTATAACAAGTTTCAAGGTAAGAACAGCTTTATGGTTAGTGAAACTCTAAACCATATAATGTAGAGGACTTAGAGACAGCCTGCTTCTTACTGAAGCAGTGGTGGTGTGTGAGAGAGATGGTGTGATGGAAAAAGCAGTAGATTTAGTTCTGCCACTTACTAGTTTAAGGATTGTGGTGGATTGTATACAAAAGTGGTTGCCAACAATTCCTTCCACTCATGTAGACATATATCACTCCCTTTATGAAAAGGAAATTATTTCCCCTTCCCTTGAATCTAGGTTATATCACTTCCCTTGATCAATGGGATGCAGGGAAGTGCCACTGTTTCACTTCTGGGCCTGGTAGCTTCCACTTTCAGTCCTTTGAAGGTCAATAACTACTCTGCTGGAAGGAGGCCTTTATGGATCTTCCAGCCTCATTTGAGTCTCCCTAACCACCTCATGCGAAGAGTTGACTCATTGGAAAAGACTCTGATGCTGGGAGGGATTGGGGGCAGGAGGAGAAGGGGACGACAGAGGATGAGATGGCTGGATGGCATCACTGACGATGGACATGAGTCTGAGTGAACTCCGGGAGTTGGTGATGGACAGGGAGGCCTGGCGTGCTGCGATTCATGGGGTCGCAAAGAGTCGGACACGACTGAGCAACTGAACTGAAACAACGCTAAATAGACCATAGATGAGCTGATTCCATGAACTCTGCCCTTTATAGAATCAGAACAAATACATTTGTTGCTGTTCTAAGTTTCTAATATTTGAAAGTAGGCTTATTTCCTAGTAACGGGAGACTGAAACAGAAATTAGAATGTGGACATGAAGTGTTGCTGAAAGAAAAACCTAAAATATGTGACATGGACTTTACTTCCAGACTGTAACTAGAGAGAAGACTGTTACTGGAGCTTGGAAAAGTGGTAAGGAAATTGCCATGGAAGATTGGAAAAAAGGCAGCCCAGGTTATGTGTTGGCAGAATGTTTAATGTTACTGTTGCCTGTGGTAACACAAGTGATAGAAAATGTGCCTAATGAACTTATGAATCTAGCCAAGGAGATTTCCAGGCAGAATGCTGAAAATGCCAGTGGTGTTCTTTTAGATGTGTATGATAAAGTAAAAAAGAAAAAAAAAAGTACTAAGTAAGCATATGTTTGGCTTTTAAGCAGAATTCTAGCCAAAGAAAGATTTGGAAAATAAGAAATGGCCCCAGGATAAAGATCAAATCATGTGTGGTTGCAAAATCTTTTTTTTTTTTTTTTTTCCAAAAAAATTTATTTATTTTTTATTTCACTGGATCTTTGTTGCTTTGCACAGTCTTTCCCTAGTTTTGACAAGTGGGGGCTTCTTTTTGTTGCAGTGCATGAGCTTTTCATTGCAGTGGCTTCTCTTGTTGCAGAGCATAGGCTTCAATAGTTGTGGTTTGCAGGCTCAGTAGTTGTGGCTCGGGCTCTAGAGTGCAAGCTAAGGAGTTATGGTGCACAGGCTTAGCTGCTCCAGGCATGAAGGATCTTCCCAGAACAGGGATGGAACCCAGATTCCTTGCATTGGCAGGCAGATTCCCATCCACTGCGCCACCAGAAAAGTCCCCTTTTATTTATTTTTAAGATTCCAGAAAGATTTAATGTGGTACTTTGAAGGCCATCTCAGGGCTTCTAAGAATCTTAAGTGCATTGTTCCAGCTTGACAAACTCAGAGAGATCTTTTTTAAAAAGGATAATCAATATGAATAATCAATGTGAATTTTAGAGCATTTGGATGTTAAGCCTCATTAAAATTTACAGAAATTCCTCAAAAGTTTTGAGAAAAATTCCATCGGATATAAATTTTGGAGCACAGAAGGAACCTCAATAAGATGTATAGAAAGCCCACAGAATTTTAAAGATAATTATATTAATGAAAGGACTGCCAGGTTGGACACAGAAACAGTTCAAAAATGAAAAGAAGTTTCTGGGCCTTCGAGTCTCTACTAGCATGACAAAGATTGAGAGAACTACTCGGGAACAAATATGGACCATTCTTAAGGAAAAGGAAAGACATCTCAGAGAGTGGAATCAAGAGGCCAGAAGGCAAAGCCAAAGACCGATCAGATGACAGATTAAAGTGAAGATCAGCAAACTACAGCCCACAAAACCAATCCAGCCTGTTTTAGGGTAGCCCACAAGCTGAGGCCTGGCAGCTCCAGCTTTTGCTTCTTGAGAGCCGGCTGCTGTTACTATCCCGGTGTAGAGGAGGACCTGGCAGATGACAGTCCAAGGGACAGAGAAATCTAGCCTGCTCCCAGGCATTCCAACAGCCCCAGTGGAGGCACCAGACAAATGAGTGAAATGCCTTTCCATCCTGCAGCCCCAGTTGAGCAGCCCCACCCAACATTAGAGAAGAGACTAGCTGTCCCCTGAGTCCTGTCCACATTGCAAAATCATGAGCAAACAGTTTTATTTATGTTTGAACCACTAAGTTTTGGTGGTAATTTGTTAAACTGCAATAAGTAACTTGAGTGCATTCTTCCATCTCTGGACTGGGCAGGAGACTTTATTCGGGCTCCAGTTTCTACATCTATAAAAATCAAGGACTGGATAAGTAGCCTGTTATGGCCCCTCTCTGCTCTAACATTCTATTATTGGGTGAATAGTTCTATCGTTTGCTAAGTTTTAGTGAGTGCCTATCACTGCTGCTGCTGTTGCTGCTGCTAAGTCCTTCAGTCGTGTCCGACTCTGTGCGACCCCACAGACGGCAGCCCACCAGGCTCCCCCGTCCCTGGGATTCTCCAGGCAAGAACACTGGAGTGAGTTGCCATTTCCTTCTCCAATGCATGAAAGTGAAAAGTGAAAGTGAAGTCGCTCAGTCGTGTCTGACTCTTAGCAACCCCATGGACTGCAGCCTACCAGGCTCCTCTGTACATGGTATTTTCCAGGCAAAAGTACTGGAGTGGGGTGCCACTGCCTTCTCCATCTTATCACTGCTGCTGCTGCTGCTAAGTCACGTCAGTCATGTCCGACTATGTGCAACCTGATAGATGGCAGCCTACCAGGCTCCCCCATCCCTGGGATTCTCCAGGCAAGAACACTGGAGTGGGTTGCCATTTCCTTCTCCAATGCATGAGAGTGAAAAGTGAAAGTGAAGTCACTCAGTTGTGTCCGACTCAGTGACCCCATGGACTGCAGCCTACCAGGCTCCTCCGTCCATGGGATTTTCCAGCCAAAAGTACTGGAGCTAGCTCGGCACAATTAGTAGTGCTGAAGTACAGCAGATGAAGCATGAACAAAATAAAGTCAAGGCTTTGGAGGACAATGCACAGCAGCAGAGACATAATCTGAGATTTGTTGTTGTAAACATTCTTCCAACCATGGCGGGAAAGAAAGAAAAAAGGATCTTTGCACAGAGTTTCAAAAGCTCATTTCAACTGGCAGAACTGGCCCCACATTCCTCAGAAAGAGCAATCCATGACCTGCAACAGTTTCCTCTTTATGAAAACACCAATGTGAAGTTCTGCAGTATGAAGCCGACTCTGGCTATTGAACAGATCTGTATGTTTGGATTTGCTAGATGCCCTAGATAAGCAAAAGCATTCTTTTGGATACTTGGCTCCTAGGTATTCCACATGATTTGAATTAAATCTTATCTTCTGTAGAGTGCCTATCACAGCACAACTGGGAATCAGAGGCTGTGCAACCAGCCGGGAGAACAGAACGGAGACAGAATCCAGCCCACCATTATTGTCAGTCTATGGTCTCCTTCTGTTCCAAAATATTCAGGGAGTAGGCAGAAAAACACAATTTCTGGTTGTAAAGATTTCAGCCTGAATTGAGGAGCTATAAGAGGAGAGTGAAAAAGTTGGCTTAAAGCTCAACATTCAGAAAACTAAGATCATGGCATCTGGTCCCATCATTTCATGGGAAATAGAGAAACAGTGGAAACAGTGTCAGACTTTATTTTTTTGGGCTCCAAAATCACTGCAGATGGTGACTGCAGCCATGAAATTAAAAGACGCTTACTCCTTGGAAGGAAAGTTATGACCAACCTAGATAGCATATTCAAAAGCAGAGACATTACTTTCCCAACAAAGGTCCGTCTAGTCAAGGCTATGGTTTTTCCAGTAGTTATGTATGGATGTGAGAGTTGGACTGTGAAGAAAGCTGAGCACCGAAGAATTGATGCTTTTGAACTGTGGTGTTGGAGAAGACTCTTGAGAGTCCCTTGGACTGCAAGGAGATCCAACCAGTCCATCATAAAGGAGATCAGTCCTGGGTGTTCATTGGAAGGACTGATTTTGAAGCTGAAACTCCAATACTTTGTCCACCTCATGCGAAGAGTTGACTCATTTGAAAAGACCCTGATGCTGGGAAGGACTGGGGACAGGAGGAGAAGGGGACGACAGAGGATGAGATGGTTGGAAGGCATCACCAACTCGATGGACATGCTGCTGCTGCTGCTAAGTCACTTCAGTCATGTCCAGCTCTGTGTGACCCCATAGGGACATGAGTTTGGGTAAACTCTGGGAATTGGTGATGGAAAGGGAGGCCTGGCATGCTGCAATTCATGGGGTTGCAAAGAGTCAGACACAACTGAGCGACTGAACTGAACTGAACTGAAAGGTAAATGGGCTTCCCTGATGGTTCAGTGGTAAAGAATCTGCCTGCCAATTAAGGAGAGGCAGGTTTGATCTTTGAGGGGGAAGAACCCCTGGAGAAGGAAATGGCAACCCACTCCAGTATTCTTGCTTAAAAATCCCATGAACAGAGGAGCCTGGTGGACTACAGTTCGTGGGGTGGTAAAGAGGCAGACACGACTTAGCAACTGAACGCAAATGTAAATCAGAGATTGTATCAACAGAATTGCTTTGTTTTCTATTTGTCCTTCTGACGGTGTCTGTCATGTTTCATTATGAGTGGAAGAAACGGGTAACAGTGAGCTCTGGGCTGAGTGTTTAGAGACCTCATTTGTGGTCTGGACTTACTGTGAGCTTGGCAATGATGTCTTGGCCTCGCCATTTCTTAATTCCCAGGAATGAAATGACGCTCAACTGGAAAGTAAAAACAGACGTTAAGCGAGACAGGAGATTAAAACATAGAAGCATCAGGAGAAAGAGCTACTACGTGAGGTGTGTGAAAGGAAAGAATTCAGAGGTGCAGAGCGAGATTTTTGGGATTCTTAGCAAAACTTTCCAGCTACTTTGAAGTACAGTATTTTCACAATCACACACAAAATCACATTTGTGTGCTTGTTGCCACGGTGGTTCATAGAAGCAGAGAAAAAAAAAGCGAGAAATAGCAAAACTAAGCCAGGGAGCTGAGGTTGAGAGGAAAAAAAAAAAAAAGCCAGTTAGGAAAGAAGGAAGGGAGGAACTTCTTTGTTGGAACTCAAGGTTCAAAGCCACTGGTCCCCACCCAGCCTGGGACTGCCTGCCACGAGGACACGCACAGCTGCCCGACACGCGGGAGGCCCGGCGTCTCGGGAGGTTTGGGGAACGGGCGCCTCCCCGGCCTGGAGGGTGGGATCTTGCTCCTGGCTTTAGCCTCCCACCCACTAACCAACAGCCATAGTGGCTCCCTGTGTACCAGCGTGCCCCAAGGCGGAGGAATCCTTTGCCAGCCAGGACACTGCGGAACTCTTCCTCCCAGCGCTCCTCTTCCTCCCAGCGCTCCTCCCGGGAATGGCTGGTCAGAGGTTAAGCTAATATGTTTGCAGACGGTAACCGAGGACTGGATGCCAACGGCCCAGCTCAGGGGAATCACGATTTATGTTTCTTGGAACTGTTCTTCCTTCCATTGCATCGACGCCTTAAAAAAAAAAAAAAAAAAACCAACCTCATAGTCTACTAAAGTCTTGCAACTGTACTGATATGAACCTGAGGCAGGGCTGAGAACTCGACGTGGCGCTGGAGAAGCAGAGAAAGGGAGGAAAAAGGCCGCTGATAGGCCTCAGGGAGGTCCCAGCGGCGCTTTACCGGAGGGTACGGCAGTGGGCGCGGGGCCACTCCCACTGGCGCGGCCCAGGGAATGTTCCAGGGCGAGGCGGCCCTGGCCGGCGCGCGGGGCGGGAAGGGTGAGTCACCCCCAAGTCCGGTTTCGAGAGGCGGGGCAGGGCAGGCCTCCAGTGCACTGCGAGGATGTGGTGACTATAAAAGCCCCACCCAGGCCAGCCGGCTCCGTTCAGATTCTGGGGAAGCTCAAAGCGCACTGCGCCCGGCCCAGGTAAGCGGGACGCCCCGCCCGCCCATCCGCTACAGCCCGAGGCCGCAGAGCTAGCGGGGTGGAGGGGTGGGGTGCGGAGAGGCAGGGAAGGAGTCAGCCTTGCAAAGAGAAGCTTCGGCGACGGGGACCCGGGAGAGGGCCGGAGGGATCGTCTGCACTAGGGGCTCGGGGGAGGGGCGGGGGGTGGGGGCGGTGCCCAGTGGCGAGGAGATTTGGACAGGAGTGAGGGGCGCCGGGTGTGCTTTGGCATGGGGGATGCAAGGCAGAAGGAGGGGTCGGGCATCCCTCCTGAGTGTACTTAGGAAGCCAGACGAGGTGGCGCCGGGGAGGGGGCCAGAGGGAGGCACCACATTCCAGACGCGCCAGGCGATGCGGGGGGCTGGGTGTGGCCACCCTAGGAGCCCCGGGTCGGGAGGAGAGCAGAGGGTGCGACACCCTCCACATTAAACACGAGCCTTACGACCGTCTAGAAAGTGATCCCCATCTGTTGCAAGTTGACTTGAAACAAATGTGCATTTGTGGAACTTGTGCCAGCCAGCAAGAGGGAAGCAACTGGTCGGACGATAAGGGGTAGGGGTTTTTAGCAGCGACCTCCTGCCCCTATAGAACGGAACAGAACGAAAGAACCTCAGCTACTTCTCCTTTGTCTAGATTATCCTGTAGGAGAGCACTTCTGATTTCCGTGTATCTGAAGAGTTTCCAATTTGCTCGACCACTTTTGCTTCAGGAAGGAAGTGTCCCCCGTGGTTATGTGGGCAGAGTTGTCACTGACTTACTGGTGCTGATGCGACAATGAGTCAAAGACAGAGGGTATAGAACAGGGCGTGGCCCCCTAGGCCTCTCCCTGTAGCTCTGTGAGGTCGGTCCTAGCGCCTGGCGTGGAGGGCTGTTTTCCATCAAGGCGCTGTTAAGACGGTGGGAAGTGGGCATGTATTTCCTTATCGATGAAAGTTTAAGAATTGTCCCTGAGGGTTACTATCAAAGGTTCCAAAACATGTTCATTCAAAAATAAATTTGTAAAGCACCCTGAAAGCGTTGTGTCATACCAAAGCAGTATCATTCTTTTTGTATTAAGGTTTGCCATTTTAAAGCTGTTGGAAGATATTCTCAATTTGTGTGTAAAAGAGGAGTACCCTCATAGGGACTTACTGGGTCTTTATCCAGAACCCTAAGGTCATGGAGTCCAGGGTTCTGGACCCTTGAGCTCATACTGATTGTTTTGATAGGTTCTATCCAAAATGTATCATACTTTGCCTGTCCCGAACTTGGTCATTTGGAATGTAGAAGGCACTGTCGCACTGAAGCAATGTTGTAGAAGGCATTTCCATAGAAAGTACTGATAGAACAGGCCCAGCTTGGGGGTTGGGAGTGGTGGGAAGTGGGAGGGAAGATGTGTAGGTAAGAAGAAAAAAAATCACTGAAATATTTTACTGGAAGTCTTCTTAGTTTTAATGCTGGCCTTGATCACATTATTGTAATTGTAATTATGTCCTTATCACCATCTCTACTTTTCTCTGTATTCCTCCTGCCTCCTTGGAGATCCTCCTCCCTGACATATTGCAAAAGCCCGACCATGCTTATCCAGTTCTGATGCATTCCTCCCATTCCTCCTTCATTGTTCTTATACCCCGCTGGAGAGTAGCAGATTGAATCAATATATGTTAATATTCAGTATTAGGAATGTTGGTGGTCCTAAAATCCTTAGCAATTCAGGGGAGTTGTGTTATTTAAAAAATAGCAAGGCACCTTTTTGAACCTAAACATTGCAATTTATAACATTTGAGGCTATGGAATCAGAGAGCCATATAATATCCAGGCAGCGTGAAGGAAGATCTCAGATGAGGCCAGGTTCGGTATCCTTATTGGTCAGGGGCGTTAAGATCACTGCCTGTGGAACTCGCCTCCCTAACTCCATCTGTTATCTCAAAGCTTAAGTCAAGGCTTTCCCCAGAAATAAATTGCAACTGCCATGGAAGGGTGTGACCATCAAGCTAAATTTTTTTAGTTGGAGTTTTATGATTGGGAAACTGCCTAGATTTTGTGATTTCCTGTAGTGCGAAATGGCTTGCCTGTTGTAAATGCCCAGGAAATACTGCTGACTCACTGGCTTTGATCATGAACTTGGTTTGGGACTGGGGTGTCAATATTTAACATCCTTTGAGCTATTAAAAATACTGTATCGATTGATACGTCTGCAGTCGTGGCCATTAGTTTCCTGACTGATTTCTAATTTAAGTATTTTTCCTGGCAAGGTAGATATCCTCCTACAATTGTTATTGATTTTGGGGTTTGTAGGCTCTTCCTGCACCAATGCACCTAGAATCTGGCCTTTGTCCTTCCTTTGTGTGGGGCTGTGGGCCTGCTGAGGCATATCTTACAAACTGAGGGTGTGTGTATGCCAGATGAATATCCCAGGCTCTCCTGGGCTGCCTTAAACATCTCTACATTCGACAGTATTTATTAAGCATCTACTATGTTCCACTCAGGTATTCCATCTACTATGTTCCACTATGGCTTCCCTGGTGGCTCAGATGGTAAAGACTCTGCCTGCAATGCAGGAGAACTGGGTTCAATCCCTGGGTCAGGAAGATCCCCTGGAGAAGGAAATGACAACCCACTCCAGTATTCTTGCCTGAAGAATCCCATGGACAGAGGAGCCTGGTGGGCTACAGTCCATCGGGTCGCAAAGAGTTGCACATGACTGAGAAACTAACACCTCATTTTCACTTCATGTTCCACTCACTAGTATAAGCACTTAGGGATACAGCAGTGAACAAAACAGACCCAAAAAAAAAAAAAAGCACCACTCTGCTCTTTAGGTTTTAAATCTAGTGAGGAGAAAAACAAAAATGAGTGAATTGTATAGGCAGTAATTGATTGTAAACTTTACGTTTTCCCAAATTAATATTAGCTTCCGAACTTGATTGGGGCTCATTTCCCCTTTAATCCAGCTATTCCACAGACCTGAGCTTCATGTTTAAAACCTGCTAGGCAAAGTGTTGTTGCTTGTTATCATGACTTAACCTGCCTTCTGGATTTGACTGTAAGAACAGAAATGGAATACTCTTTTTTTTTTTTTTTTTGCTTACTGGAATCCAACTCCTTTTTTTTTCCTCCCCTGGTGCCACACCCTATTCTCATTGTAGGCTACCTCAGAGGACAGCAGTCTCTGAATAAAAGATTCCCCCTACCCGACTCATTCACTGTCGGGTCTCTTTTTCCTCCTCCAGTTGCCAGATATGGTCCCCGTCTACTTAGCTGGGGAGCAGGTCAGCAGAAGGGGTCAGGAGGTGCCCAGGCTCGCCCTTCTCAGTGGGTCCACTGAGATGACCTCCAAAGCTCTCTTTTAGGGCACAGCCTGAAGGTTTTTAAACCATCTTAGTTTAGTCTTGTCAGAGAGAAGTCAGTAGCATACAAGTGGTCTGAGTTATCCTCCCAGGCTTGGTGCCGAAAGTTCTGAGTCAAGGGAGTGTCTGTCACATGGACTCCCTGCCCTGTGTCTACCTGCCACATCCATCTCCACACTCCCAGCTCAGAGGAAATCGGAGTCCCAAGGCCACTTGCAAACCCTTACTCCCTCCTGCCTCCTTTCCCACTTTGCTTGCCATGGCAGATGGAGGTTACTTTTCCACATTGTCCTGTGGACAGAGCTAGGACCCAGGGGGCCCTGATGATATAAAGGTGGTATAAATGAGGGGCTGTGGGA
This sequence comes from Bos indicus, assembly GCF_029378745.1. Classification (NCBI taxonomy): domain Eukaryota; kingdom Metazoa; phylum Chordata; class Mammalia; order Artiodactyla; family Bovidae; genus Bos; species Bos indicus. Next base: position 49,620,449 of record NC_091769.1, read on the forward strand.
GTTGGGAAGAGCTGCAGATCACGATAAAGAGTCTGTCCCCTGAATGGATCTACCAGACATTACAAAGATGTGAATAGAGGCTGGGAATTGACGCCTCCAGCTCTGTATGTGTGGAACTAGAACTGCGTTTGAGAGATTCAGTCTGAGGAAGAGAAAGAAAATTGAGAAAGGAGAGTGTATTGGAAAAGAAGGGAGAAAGGACAGAATGTGGAAAGACTCAGTGTGTGTAAAACACACCAAAATGTCAGTGAATACCTCCAGTTTGCTGAGCACTGTGCTCAGACCTATGGGGAAATGGCGATGATTAAGACGGGAACCCTGGGGGTGAACAGAGTAGAAGACTGACTTTATGCTCTCAGCTCTGATACTTCACAGACACGTCAAGAGACAGGAACCCGGAGCAGGGAGAGGTGCAGGAGAAAAGTTAACAGTAATTTTTGTACCCTGAAGTTGCATGAGGATGTCAGCTGATCCACATTGAGCATTCCCAGTACTGGGGACTTGAAAAACCCAGACATGGAGGTCACAGAATAGCAGTGAGTGTGTTTGGAGAATTACCAATCCAATCCGACTTCAGTGCTGAGTGTTTTTACATGTGTGTGTGTATGTGTGTGTGTATGCATGTGCTTTATTTAAGAAAAAGTGGGTAGAGTCCAGAGTGTGGAAAATCTTGAATGCTGTGTGGACTTCTTACTGTAAGCAGCAGGGCCCCACTGGAAATGTAATATGTGGGCCATAAAACACTGAAATTGAGTTGTAGATGGGAAGACCTTGATTTCTCAACCCTGAGAGTGCTTGGAGCCAAGTGACATCATTCTTCTGCTTGTCTCTTTCCGCCTACTCTAACCCTGCATCAGGAGATTGACTGAGAGGCTCTGAGAGCTGGGGGCTGCATTGTGTCTGAAGTTAGCAAACAAATATTGATTCAGATCAGGCAGCAAAAGGGACAGGCCAGAGCAAGTGCTGCTGTGTCCATCCTGCTCTGTTTGAGCAAGGCCACTGGGCAGAATTCCAGGATTTCTCGGGAATGACTTGCGCCTGTGACTCAGACATTAATCAAGACCATAAAAACCAAGGGGAAAACTGGGTGCTTTCAGAAAGGTTCTGTTAAATAAAAATGGTTTGGGGAAGGGGTGGAGAGTGGAGTATAGTGGGAGCTCCACCTCTTCCCCCCGACTCATGCGTTTTTTTTTTTCCTTGCTTTTGGTTTAAAATTTCAGTCTGGTCCTGTAGACACAGGACTGCAAACAAGGGCTTGGTGGGGAATCCCAGCCCTCCACCCCCACACCCTCACCCATTTTTTTTTTTTTTTTGGGTTTTAAAAATCCTTTGTATCATCCAGTTCCTGATTAATTCATCATGGTTGCTAGGGATGTGTTTTGTGGTAACACATCAACACTCCACATTTTGAAAGTGGGTGTGACCACGAAACTGCTGGGTTATACTCAGGTTCTGCTGTGCAGATGAGCCTGTTGCAGTGTGTTTTTGTTTGTTTGTACAAATTGCTATTTGGGCTTTCTGGATCTGGTTCTCAGTAGAACTTGTTTTTATTATTTGAAATGCTAACTTCTGGGTTTACTTTTTGTTTTCCACCTTTTTGCAAACTTTGTTTTACTTTTTACTGGGTGGGGGTTAGCGGAGAGTTTAAGGCTGTTTTACTTGTACGACTTGTAACTGTGTTGTGGAAGTGAAGCATTGAAGTACAGTATAATCTTTTTTTTAAGATAAACTCTTAAGTGATCCTTAAGATAGTCTTTATGTTCGATGTAAGTTGCCTGTTTTCCAGCAGCTGCACAGCTTTCTTTAATGTCTAGCTTTGCACTCTAAAATCTTTGGTAGTCAGGCAATTAACAGCCTCATTTATTAATATTTTCAAGGCCAGAGGAAACTGTCTGTTCCTTTCATTAGGGTGGGGTGTCTGAGTTCCCTTCCCAGTGGTGAGTTATTTCAAGCCAGTTTGAAATGGGTGTGGCTCTTTCAGTCAGTCTCCTTGTACCCCTCTGGTTATTTTCTTAAAAAACTTTACCTGATAAAGGTAATTTTAACAGCCTTGTCTAGTCACCCAGCCCTTCTCAGTTATGTGGAGGTACTCATCAACAGATTGAATTTGCTGATTTTTGTGTTTTTCTTTCCTGCAAGTTGAAACCAGTTGGAGATCTGGGTGAGGTTGTGTTGTTGGAACCAGTGATGGCATTTTCATGTTCCATAGAGAGATCTGCCAGAAAAGAAGTGGTGGTTCTGCTTATAATGGGCTTATGAATTTTTCATTGTGCTGAGTGGTCAGTAGGGGTGGAATTGTCCCCGATGGTATGGACAGTTACTGTCCTAACAATAGGTACACCAAGGCAAAGCTATTGTTTCAGTAAGAAAATTCAGCCTCCAGAGCAAATACTGTGAATGGATACTGTGAGTATTGGGGTCAAATCCCTTTCCACAGCCACACTTAAATACGCACCATCCAGAAACTTACCTCTCAGGCCCCCACATGCTACCCCATTAGATGTGGCTGGTTTTAAACCTGGCCTTGTGTCTTCACACCCCCGGAACATTCACACGCGTCTCATCTCCTCTGACCTTCCTCTGTTGTTCTGGCTTGAGCCTTCCAGAGTGAGTGACTGCCCTTCTCAAACTAGTCAGTATGTCACCTCTTAGGTATTTAGCCAGCCTCATGCATGCTTTTATCTTTCTCTTCTCTTTTAACCTCTTGGAATGAAGACCCACTGTGGTGAAGTTGAAAGGGCCCTTGAGTCTGAGGACCTGGACCTGGGCCCCTGCCTCCCTTCGTCATTAGCTGGGTGACCTGGTCTTGTCTTCCTGGGCCGAGAAAGGAAGAGAGCTGGAAGGTCCTGCAGAAGTGAAGTCGGTGTTACATAGTTTTGTGTGTGTCTGTCTCAGCTTTTAATGAGGGGCAGGCTGAGAAGGGGAGAGAGAATGTGTGTGTGTGTGTGTGTGTTAGGGGCTTGTTGATTGATTTCCTGGGTGTCACCAGTGTTTGTAACCTACAGTAGCCCTGCCAAGACTTTCTCTTTCCACTTTCAAGGGTAGCAGCACCCTGACATCTTTTCATTAATCAAAAGCACTATATTAAGCTAATGTTTTAACAAATATTATGAGTGGCAAAGCCGACTGTTTCTTCTGGAGATTAATTAGTCATCTGCAAAATGACTTTGCATTGCCAGGATCTTGGATATAGTGAGGAGACCAGGATATAGTGAAGAAATAAATGGATTGGCCGTAGTGAAGAACTAGGACCATGTTTATTTCTAAGGTGAAAATGTCTTTGCCATTAAGCTTGCATGAAGTAGGAAGTATTTATATGGATGCAGAAGACACTTGCATGGAGAAATAGCAAGCTTCGTGGATCTTGTTTTTTGGTTATTGTGATATTATTTTTCTGCAGAATGCTTGTAAATAGTAACATATCAATGTTAATTATGCAAAATATCAATTCGCTGTTTCTGAAAGTTTCTTTAGCACCTGAAGTGTGAAGAGGCTTCTTAAATCTGTTGGGGAACTGGGACTCTGTCCAGCAGATGACCGTTTTGTTGAATTGTGCTATGTAGTTGCCATTTGATTACATGGATACTGTTTCACGGCAAGTAAGTTGAGTGGTATCAGAAAGTATTTCTGATACCGAAAGGTGGGAGACGGTGTTGCGGGGAGGGGGCCGCAGCCACTCTATTAAAGCATATGCCAAAGTGCTAGTGACTTGAGAAATGGGCAGAGTCTGTAACTAGGAGAAGATGAGGGGAAGACAAAGAGACAGGAGACACGAGTCAAGATGCTGTGGATTAGAGTGGTTACAGTATGTTTGAGGAGAAGCAAGGGACACTTTGGCTCAAGTCCACTTTGTTGTTTCTTCTTTTTGAGGGGGCTGTGCCGATTCTTCCTTGTGGCACGCAGGCTTCAATAGTTGCAGCTTGTGGTCTTCTCTAGTTGGGGTGTGTGTGCTGAGATGCCCTCCGACGTGTAGGATCTTAGTTCCCTGACCAGGGATCGAACCCACAACTGCTGCATTGAAAGGTGGGTTCTTAAGAAACTATTGGACTACCAGGGAAGTCCCTCAAGTCCACTTTTGCTGGGAATAGATAGAGGGCTGGATGGAGCTGGAGTAAGAGAACATTGCAGAAGGCTGGATAATGAACTGTTGTGACAAGATAAAATAGAGGAATGTAGTTGATAGTGGCATGAAAGAGCCAAAATAGTTAATGGGAAGGGAAATCTGGTTTTTAAAATCTGATTTTCTGTGTTAGTGTGTTGTGGGTGTGAGAAGGATTATTAAATCTCATGTTCTGTGGTTTGTACAGCACCAAGGGATCTATCTAGGGCACGGTGAGACAGCTGTCTCCCAGGCTGGTGCTCAGAGCTGGAAAGGCAACTTGAAAGAACTCCCTGGCAGAACCTCACCTGCCTCTGTGGCTGCGGATTCCTAAATATGAGAACTGATGTGAAGTACCTGGTCTAATAAATCCATCCAGAAACAGTTGTGATTTACTGGTCTTTTTGTTTTGGCGTTTTTATTTCTTAGCTGCTTATATGAGGCCTAGAATTCCACAAGGCAGAGGATAACAGTTTATCCCTCACTGCAGACTTAGTCCAGTTCTGACTGAGCCCCATGAGTGAGAGTCAAGGCTAGGTGGTCCATGTCCTAGGAATCCACCTCCGCTTTGGTGAATCTCAGCAGGATACTAAGGTGACCCTATAAAATGTTTCTTGGCCCAAGGTGAAGTTGGGAATTATTAGATTTTACAGTCTCCTTCTCACGCTAAGTCTTCCAAATCTGGTGTGTATGTTACACTTCCTTGAGCACATCTCAGTTTGGACTGAGCACCTTTCAGTGTCTGATAGCTGGTGGCTGTCTGGTCGCCGTGTGGCTGGTGGCTAGTGGACAGTCTGTGCGATGTGCTGTGCTTAATCACTCAGTTGTTTCCGACTCTGCGACCCCATGGACTGCAGCCCACCAGGCTCCTCTGTCTATAGGGGTTCTCCAGGCAAGAATACTGGAATGGGTATTCATTTTCCTACTCCAGGGGATCTTCCCAACCCAGGGATTGAACCCAGGTCTCCCCGCATTGCAGGCAGATTCTTTACCAAACTGAGCTACAGGGGAAGCCCCTGGACAGTCTGGCTACTCTTAAAGAAAGTAGACTTTTGAGGGCTGTTTTAGGTTCACAGAAAAACTGAGTGCAAAGTACAGAGTGTGTATTTCCAGCATCCCCTCTACACACACAGCCTCCTTAACTCTCAAGATCCCCCACCAGAGCAGTGCATTTGTTTTAATTGCTGAACCTACATTGACACATCATTATCACTCAAATCCCATAGTTTATATTAGGCTTCACTCTTGGTGTTGTAAATTCTATGGGTTTTCACAGACGTATAATAATATGTATCCACTGTTATAGTATCACAGCCCTAAAAATCTTCTATGCTCCGCCAGTTCTTCCCTCCCTCCTTACCCTCTAATCCCTGGCAACCACTGAGCCTTTTACTGTCTCCATGGTTGTGCCTTTTCATGAATGTCATATAATTGGAATCATACAATATGTAGCCTTTTCACACTGATTTTTTCACTTAGTAATATGCATTTGTTATCTCTGTGTCTGTTCATGACTTGATAGCTCATTTCTTTTTAGTGCTAAATAATACTACATTATCTGGATGTACCACAGTTTATTTATGGAGGACAACTTTACAAATTAAGATTATATCCCAGTGGTGGGGTATATTGCAGGGATTGGGAGTGTATGTGATAGTGTCTGAGAGTTGTGGGAATGGAGGAGTTGGAATACCTGTGACTTTCTTTTTTGCCATGCTCAAAAAGTTTCTATAAGCATCAGTCGAGAGAGAAGAGTTGGTGTAGGACAAAGTTCATTGTGAAAGTCTTGCAGAAATATTTCCATAACCACAAATAAAGGCAAATCCTCTTCTCTTACATTCTTATAACTCACTCCCCACAGAGCCTGAAATCTGCCTAGTCCAGAGCTTTCTGATAAATGAGAAAATGTCTGTGTCAAAATACTCCCTCCAAGCCAATTGTATGAAAACATGTAAACTAAGCAAACTATTGGAAGAAAACAGAAAGCTGAATTGCATGGAAACTATTTCCTTGATCAGAGAACATTAAGCAAAAAGAGCAGGGACTTCCTGGGTGGTCCAGTGGCTAAGACTCTGCACTCCCAATGCAGGGGGCCCAGGTTCTCGCCCTGTTCAGTGAACTAGATTTCATATGCTACAGCTGAAGATCCTGCATTCCCCAGGATCAGGGATCCCACATGCCATGACTAGGACCTGGTGCAAATATATAAAAACATAAAAATAATAATAAAAGAGCAAAACAGGAGTTGCTGTAGTTCAGAGGTCATTTCCACTATTTGAGGACACAGCTTTGCTCTATTTTCTTTATTTTGGGGAGGCTGCTGCTGAATGATCTGTCTTGTCTCGGCTGAGGTAAATTTCTTGCCAGTTGAGCACTTTTTTTGGCAGGGGTTGGTGCATCAATTCCGAGAACTGTGATCACAAAGCTGGAAAGCCAATTCATCAGGCTGTGGTATCACTGCCGGGTTAAGTGTATTAACTGGAAGATGACATCATTTCAGCCATTTTGAATCTTAAATACAAGGATTATTACTCTTTCATAGGATGAGTTAACATCAGAAGATATGTCCATTGTCATTCTCATCAACAGTTTAATGTCTTCTAATACCTCTCATCATTGGTGAGCTAAGAGAATAATTAGGGATAGTAATAAAGGGCTCTATTTAGGAATGAGCCACCATGAAATGCTGTTGATTTCAATTCACATCCATAGTTTGCAGACCCTTTTCCATATATTAAATTACTGGTGAAAAATACTGAAGTAATGGCTAGTTTGCCAAGATTACTGTTTTTTAGGAGAACCAAAAGATTCAGCCTCATCCTGTTTGGACAAGTTGCACTGCTGTTGGGAAGCATTTTGATTTTTGTATTTACAAGTCAGTCATCCCAAGTTCTCTTTGAGCAGAGCAGGAACAAAACTAGATAGTTCTGTAGTCCATCCCAAACAATGCAAACAATCTCTCAGCTTTAATTTTCTGAGTCACAAGATGAGAATTGCATCTATTTGCAAATATTACTCTAGTATCACCAGATGAAATGGTCCAAGAAGCAGAGATTAGTATAATGAATTGCTGTGCTTCAGGGGAAGGGAAAGTCTCTTCATAATAAGGACTTTTTGTTGTACTTTTTTTCCAGCTTCTTTCAAAATGTCTACCGTTCATGAAATTCTGTGCAAGCTCAGTTTGGAGGGTGATGTAAGTATATCGTTTTCATTTTGTGTAATTTTTGATAGTTGGGCATCTCTGGGTAACTGTGCCCCTTCTTTTCTTGTCCATCTAAAGAAAATGAGGACGGAATTAAGATACTCGTTCCCCTCTTGGTTCCTGTCTTCCCCATTACTTTAGCTGTTCCTGGTAGTTCAGTTTGAAAGAAATGTTATGGCTCCAGAAACTGTTTTGGTGTCAGATCAAAATTGGGCATGCACTGGTGACACTGATGTGCCTGGAACTTTATCCTGCTATATACTTAACGTGCCAGTGATAGTACTTGTTATGATGACACAGAACTTTTAGCATCACGCCCTCAGATTTTATTAATGGCTGCATCAAGCTGCAGCCATATTGAAAATGATCCTGCATGTTTTGGAAAAGCTTTTCTCTAAAACTGCTAGAATTTTTTTTAACTAAATAATAAAAGTATTCTATATTCTAATTCATCGTGATGCTTTTTTTGCTTTGGCTTCCAGGGAGCTCAGAATTGTATTTGTCTTTCACAGGAACCTAGACATTCTGATGCATTTGGTTTTTTTGTTTCGTTTTACAGTCAAAAATTTTGAAAGCTATATTCAAAATTATAAGTCATTGCAAATGCTTTTAGAATAAAGTAGAATATAAAGTTGTGAATGTGTAAATTACCTAGTAATACCATACATCTTCCAGGTCATCTTAGCAGAACTGGCTTTTACAGAAACTCCGCAGTGACACTGGTCTGTAGGCATATCTTAGAGATATTTCAAAATATGCTGTCACTGAAATTAAAATACAAAGCACTCAAGTGGGTCACCAGCAGCCTGGGTCACGAGGAACAGAATCCTTTGCCCCTGATGTTTACCAATAAAATGTTCCGATGATGTCATTGGTGCAAGCACAAGTCGTATGGCGTATACAGCCTCCCTCATTTTCATCTTTCCTCTTGGACCTTGTGCATACTGTTGCTGGCAACCATACAAGTGGCACACTGAGGTCCAGACAAGTCTAAATAATTTTTTTCTTAATGGAGTAGATCATTAATTCGTTTTTAGTATCAGGTTTCATAAGAGCGCTTTTCATGTGGCCTTTGAAATTCCTCAGGTATGATGTGTTTCTTGGTGTGCAGAGATGGGACTGCAGCAGAAAATGTCATGTATTCTCTAGCACATTGAGAGAAGAAAAACATTACTTTTTCCTTCTTAATTTGAATTTCAGGTAAATGAATTTTATAGGTAATTGCTTCAATTGCCCATTTAATTCTATTTCCAGAGATATAAAAATATGCAAAACGTTTCCCTACTCACCGTTGTTTTTGAAATGAGATGACATAGCACCTGCTATACGAAGCCACATTTCATATGGCTCAATGACTAGACTGCCTGCCTTTGTAAATAATGGTTGGAATTGTTAATAAATAGGAAAATGTGTTCCCATAGATTTCTTTACTTGTTTTGTAGCCACTCTAACATATCTAGTCAGTATTTCAGAATAATACTCTGTCCTTACCTTTTCTTGATTGTCTGCTCTATTTCCATTGAGTTAATTACTGAAAAGTTTAGTGAAATTATAATGAAAAACACCTTGATAATCCACTGGGTTTCAGTTATATATATTAACTGGATTTACTGTTTAGCCAAGATGATCACAAGTTAGTTTAAAATATTCTGTCCAGTCATGAACTTAGATTCATGGGTTTGTCCTGGGAGCCATTTGAAAGGATGGCATCTTAGTTGTTTACCTGTTCAACCTCCCTGCTATTAATAATAAATGCTGGGATGCCTTGTAACGTGATGTGTGTGTGTGGAAAGGTAGGTCAGGGTGACTCGGTCTCTTACTCTTTCCAGAAACCGAGCCATGACAAAGTCATGTATGATGGGACGTATGTTCTAGGGGGAGGCAGGATGGGGGAGCCTTGGTGCTGAAGGTGGTGGATAGCTCCACCGCCCTTCAGCCAGCCTAAAGAACATTGCCAGTGCTGTTTAGTCTGTCCTTTGCTTTCGGACTGGATAGCAAGGGGGAATAAAGCTGTAAGAGCATTTCAAAGGAGAAGAGTTAACACTTTGGAAAGGAGAACTGACATAAAACTGTGCTATTACCTCAGTCTAGGGTGGGGCCCTCAGATCAAGAACAGTATCAAGAACAGCTTTCCAGGGCCTTGAAAAGCACTGGAAAGCAAGAGTGAGTGCATGGTTTAAAAGACAGAAAAACAAAATTCTAGGAAGAGTAGTTGGTGGAAGGGGTTGTGTGAAAGACAGCAGAGGGGTTTTATGATGATGGCCATTCTGACTGGTGTGAAGTGATATCTCATTGGAGTTTTGATTTGTATTTCTCTAATAATTAGCAATGTTGAACATCTTTTCATGTGCCTCTTGGCCACCTGTATGTCTTGTCTGGAGAAATATGTATACGTTGGGAGCTCTGCTCAATGTTATGTGGCATTGAGTAGAGCTCAGTGAGCCTGGATAGGAGGGGAATTTGGAGGAGAGTGGATACATGTCATGTGTGGCTGAGTTGCTTTGCTGTGGACCTGCAACTATCATAACATTGTTACTTGGCTATACACCCAATATAAAGTAAAAAGTTAAAAAAAAAAAAGACAGCAGAAGGGAGGGTAGAGAGAGGAGAGAAAAGAGGCGGGACTTGGCCAGTATGTAGAGGATGTGGGCCATGTGGCCTGACCACCTTGGTGCCACGGCTGTGGCCAAAGTAGGGGTAGGAGGAAGACACTTCCCTCACTTATCTGATAGAGAAAAGCAGACAGGCACTCTGCATTTGCTTTTTAAAGAACTGTGATACAGGCCCAGTGGAAATTCATGTGCCTGTAGCAAAAACTTGGCAAAACACACTTGTCATTCAGGCGTTTCCACATTTCCAGCTTGTTTCAAATTGTTGCCAGCCCGGTTTTGTGCTCTTCAAAGCCTTCCCCAGAGAAACAGGTGGTTTCAAGTACCCAGCTTTGTGTTGTCCACTTTGAGCTTGCACAAAAATTAAGATGAAAAGTAAAAATAGATTTATCAAATTCTTAACTAGTTGAGGCTTTGAAGAATTCTCATTGGAAACAAAGAATACTTACAAGTTCCCTGGCCTAAGAATGATGTGAATTGCTAAAAAACAAAACAATAGGATAAAAAATTTTAGTAATTGACATTTCAACAAAAAGATTTTAAATGTGTATGACTTCAGTGTGTTTGTCTTTTAACCTCAGCACTCCACACCTCCAAGTGCATACGGGTCAGTCAAAGCGTACACTAACTTTGATGCTGAGCGGGATGCTCTGAACATTGAAACAGCCATCAAGACCAAAGGTAAGCCATATGTTTATCGTCTTGTCAGACTCTCACCAAAATGTTATTAGTCTCTGTCTTTCATTTTCATACATTGGTCATTTGAAATTGTCATTGAGCTTTAATGAAGTGATCCAAACCTACTCCATCCCATCCTTCCCTTCTTCTTTCCAGCTTCCTCCCTCTCTCCTCCCCTTGGAGAGAGAAGATTTAAAGATGAGAAGTTAACCGAATGGCATAGTGACATGGATATAAGCTTATATTTCAGGGCCAGGAGGCCTGAAGCTCTGGGTGTGTGCTTTGAGCTCAGAGGCCTCAGCACCCCTTCTGTAAGGACGAGATTGGTCATGGCGATCCCTAAGGGCCTCTTTGTGGTCCTAAGTCCCCTTGAATTTCATCACTTTTGTTGGAAAACTGCTGGATACATTTTGCTGCTTTGCTCCTAGATTGATCTAATGAGCAAAAAATCCAGGCTTTTTTTTTTTTTTTAACTCCACAAGTTATGTCACTCCTTGGGCCTAGAGCTTAGATTTAAAGAGCTGTCGGGATGACTGTATTTCTTAGAGTTCCAGGATGAGTAAGAGAGGACCAGGAGGCATAAAAGCTTCCGTTCTGAAATAAAGCAGATAAAGCATTTTGCGGGTAGAGTTGAGCAAGGACCTCTTCAGGTCATCATGCTGTTTTCTGTATCTACAAAAGCCTGTGACCAGACTTCCAGGCTTCTGTTGATGAAGCATGTACCTCTGGGGTTGCTCCATCCTTGGCTCCCTGGAAACACTGTGATGATTGTGGTGATGCTTGTGATTCACCACACTCTTTCCCCCCTTTGGAGAAAGCACTTCTTTACATGCAAAGCTTGAGAGACACAGATGTGATCCAGCAGCTGTTCTGACTGCTGGTTCATCCCCTGCTGATGAGCCGCAGGACATTAGGATAATAGAGTGTTTTTGCTTGTTGACACACCCCAACAGTTCACATACAGGTCACTGCAGACTGGAGACCTGACCTCAGTCAGGGTAACCTGGGGGGCCTAAAACTGGGATCACCATATATCCCCGTTATGCCTGCATATTTACTGATTGTGCCCCCTTGCACCCTCAGAACTGTCATATTTTGCAGGATAAATTGCATAGTCACCTTTCCTAAAACCCTTGGAGAAACTGGATACTGTGTTTCCAGGGATAAGAAGGAATGTAGAAAGATCCTTTAGGTCCTGTGGTTCTGATGCGACATAGGCTTGCGTCATCAGCCTCAAAGCAACCTTAGTTTCCATGAGGACACTGTGGGCACGTCTGGCCTGGATGACTAACTAACCTTCAAAAAGCCATCTCTTTTGGTGCTTTTAAATGACCATACTTGTCAAAGGCCAGCCTGGGAAGTCAGGAAGTCACTAATCAGGAAGTGAGACTAAAATCTGCAGGTCTTATCTCCCTGCAGTCAGTTCTACTTGGTGGAACCTGGTGGATGAGAGCATGTGTGTTTGTGGCTTCAAATCCTAGCTCTGCCACTAATTTACTAACTGCAGACTCTGGGAAAACATTTCGCTTCCTTAAGCCTGAACTTCCTTACTATAAAGGGGGAGCTAATAAAAGTTCCCACCTCACAGGGTTGTTGTGAAGTATGAAGCATGTAGCGTGGTGCCTGCCATATAGACAACTCAGAGTATGTTACCTTAACACATGCACACACAGTCTGCTGTCCTGTAAACTCACCCCTTCTCACTATTTGGATGTGCCTATATTCCTAGGGTTTCCCAACAAGCCATTGTAGAGATACAATCGAAGTTTAACAGCTCACTCATCTAACAAAGATGGTGCCTTTTACAAGCTTGAGACAAAGGCTGCCTTTATCCCTGCATGAGAAAGCTTTTAGCGCACTGGAATGTAAAGATTGCGCAAGTGAACTCTGGTAACAGCTGAAACTCCCAGGGTAATAAAAATACCTTCAGGCCCTTTCTGAGTTAGTAGAAAAATACTCAAGTTTCTAAGCAGAAACGTCTGGAAAGCTAAGATTTGGATTCCTACATTCCCGTTTGGTCAAATGCAGCTGACATCACCATTATCAGGGTTGCAGGAGCTCCTTATTGAGTGCTGCTCGTTATGGGCTGGCATGGCACCAAGCACTTCAGGAACATTATTCCTAGGTAAACTTCAGATTAATCCTCTCATGCTAGGTGCTATCATCCCCAATATATGGAGGACACAATTTAGGATTAACATGCTCCAGGTCTCTTGACTGTGGTTCAGACTGGGATTTGAATGTGACTCGGTCCAGCCCCAGGGCTGTGTTCTCACGCACCCTAACATTTCGCCACCCACTTGGCAGGACCAGACTTCTTACTTTGCCATAAGTTGTGTTCAGGCATGAGAACGTTTTCTATCTGTGATTTTAGAGATATCAGATATATGTCATATTTGTAGGTCCAGCTTTTGGCCCCCTGTTGTCTTCTTTCCCAAACGTAATGCCCAGTGAGTCCCACTTAGGACTGCTTTTTATTTACTTATTTTTGGTGCCTGGTGGTTTTAAAGAGTAACTGAATTTTCTTAAATCTGTTGACCCTTAAAAATAATTTCTAGATTTTTGGTATATTTAGAACCTTAAATTCTTCTAAGATACTCTTGAGAGGAAAGACTGTGATATCCATACAGAGCTCAGTGTTGTAGCAAAGATGTTACTGTCAGTATTGGTCATGATGGTGACAAATCCAGGTCTCTCTTCTAGCTGGGGAGTGACTTAGTAAATTATGATAGCTCTATTTATATTACACAGAATATCTGTAGACTGTCACCACAATATGAAAAGTAAAGTTTATAAACAGTTGTTTTACATTGCTATTGAGATAAAATTCATATCCCATACAATTCACCTATAGAAAATGTACAATTCAATGTTTTTTTTTTTCCTAGTATATTCACAGATTTGTGCAACTTTTGGCACACTCATTTTAACATAAATTTCACCTTAGATTTGTCAATTGCGTAAAAAAATGGACATAAAATAGTATATACAGGGAATTCCCTGGTGGTCCAGGGGCTTGAGTTCAACCCCTGGTCAGGGAACTAAGATCTCACGAGCCTCATGGTTAAGCTCTCTCTTCCTAAAATAGTATATACAGTGTGATCACACCACAACAATTTTTTTATGTCAGAAAAATAAAGCATTGTTCTGTGTGTGTGTGTATATACATATATATACATATATAATTTCAATATATTCTGTATTTTCCAAATTCTCCATGATGACATATATTACCTTTGTAACGGGAAGCAATAAACCAAATTAAAAACAAATGAAGTTATTACAATTGACTCCTGAACAACATGGGTTTGAACTACACTTACATGGATATTTTTCAATAGTGAGTTCTATAGTACTACACAGTTAGAGGTTGGTTAGATGCATGGGTATGAAATCAGTTATGTGGAGGGTTGACTTATATGTGGATTATAAGTTATATGTGGATTTTCCACTGTGGGGAGGGTCAGCATCCTAAATCCCTGAGTTGTTGAAGGGTCAGCTATAGTTGAGAAAGTCACATCCCTTTTTGTTTTTTTTCTCCTTCTTGATCTTTTAAGATATTAACACTACTTTAAAAAAAAAAAAAAGCTAATTGAGATCTTACCTTCCCTTTTAGAATGCCTTTCACTTTAAGTGTAATTAGGAAGCTTGTGCCACACCTTACCCAGCTTCCACCTCAAACCCTTTTCCAGAACACAATGCAAATAATTGGTGCTTCCTTGATATCAAAGGAAACAAAGGGTAAAGTTCAAATGCTGATACAAACAAAAGCCAAAGGGCCATGAAAAGGTGCCTCTCTGTGGCCTCCCTCTCAGATGGTGTAGCCCAGGTGTGTGTGCATACGTGTTTATGCGTGTGCCAAATGTAGAGCATGCTGGGCATTACTTATACTGCCTAACGTACATCGACTGTCCTGTCATCTGAGTGCTCTAAGGAAGAAGGGCTGTGAGCAGGTCACCTGTGGCTGAGGGTTACTCATTGCTGTGAAACACGAGAACTGTGAACTGGGGCAAGCCTGCGGTGGGGAGTGTGAGCAGGGGCAGACCTGGCTGAGATCTGTAGGGTGGTGCTGCATAGACTGGTCAGAAGGCCTCAAAGTAGCTCTCATCCCTCCCTTGCCCTCTGCCCTTAAAATCTCTCATCTGGGCTGCGAGGGCATCTGTCTTTATTTCTAAAGAGCCTCCTTGCCTCATCTGTGACAGAGTCTCTGTCTAGCCTCATCTCCAGGCTATTTCATGCCCCACACAGAGCCTTTGCTCTCTCAGGAGTGTGCAGCCGTCCTCTAGTGGGAGTGTTATCCCACTTCTAACATCTGGGCAGTTCCCACTTATCCCTCTCTCTCTTTTGGTAAACTTTTTTTGGCCATGCCACATGGCTTGTGGGATCTTAGTTTCCCAACCAGGAATTGAACCTTCCTCCCCACCATCCCCTGATTTGAAGTGTGGAGTGTTAACTACTAGACCGGCAGTGAAGTCCCCTCACTCGTCTCTTGAGCCAATGCACAGCCTCTTCTCCAAGCTTTCTCTTAGCAGGAAGGCAGAATCAATTATTCCTTGACTGTGTCTCATAATACTTTTCATCTCATTTATAGCTCTTGTCACATTGTGTTAAAGTTATTTATCTACGGATTTGTCTCCTCCTACTAGAATGTGAGTTCATTGAGGGTGAGGGCTTCATTTCATTAACCTTTTCTAACACCCAGGCCACTGGGATCATGTGAGAAGGTACATAGTTAACCTGTATAGTAGTGAAAATGTACACAGATACCAGAGCTTAAAGGTGAGTGTGGACACGTGGCTGGCAAAATAAGGCAGCAAAAGACAGATCCGGAATCCGGACCATATCCACAAAGGATTAACAGTCCCCTAGTGAGGTTGGGTCCCTTTTTCCAAAGTGAATTTAGCTCATGCCTTGAAAGTCTGCTTTGTTTCTGGTTTTAAGGGGTCTCAGTATTTCGTGTATCTCACCTCAACCAAAGGCATGATTGTTTTGTGTATGTTCTGGCTTGAGGTAGGCTCTGCAATTACTTACCTCAATTAATGTCTAGTTAGAAACTGAATAAAGCCGTGCAAAAGTAGTAATATTGCTTAATTAACAAGAGGTTGCTGAGACTTAAATCTGTAGGAGTCTCTTGGTCTAGATTGGCCTTGGGTTAAATATATACTGTGGAGTGTACAACACAGCTGTGAGTGGTTTACCATATGGGTCCAAATAACTAGAAAGGAAAGTCAGCTAAATTAGAAAAGGATGAATCTAGACTCCATAAAATAGATTGTAATTAGAAGCAGCACAACCCGAGAGTTAGAGTAAGTGCCAATAAATTGGTACAGCTTTGGTCTCTCTTTCTCTGGAAGGGGAGGGTAATGAGTTGCCCTATTATTATTGCCAGTTTTGATTTTAGCTGTATTTGTGTTCTCCGGAAGGGTTGCAATAGCGGGTGTTTTTCCCCCACTTCTTATTAGCACAAGTATAGAAGCATAAATGCTGCAAGTTTTTGCACTTTTTTTTTCTTATACTTTTAAAATGGAACTGCTTAAGTTTTCAAGCATGGCTAGAAGACTAACATCCCATGGCAGTGGGAAGCAAGTCTGGATGTGTGTTTTGCATTTCACCTGCATACCTACAGGTATATTTATTCAGTTGAGACAGCAATTAGGAATGTATTTTCTTGAAGATGCTGGGAGGCAGATTGGCTGGGAAAAGTGGCTTCTCTCCTCTGGGAGGGGCTTTGGAGGTGAGAGCCCAAACCAAGAACCCCCAAGTTTGGGTGCTAGCCCGCTTGTGGGAACGGCCTTTGTGACTCACATAGCCCAGGCCTTCTCACCATCCTGGAAGTTGAATAGAAGGGAACACAACCTTCCCGTTGAAGACTTTCTCTTTTGTGTTCAAGTTTACTCTAGACTGAGTTCTCATCTTACAGCACTGCTGGGAACAAAGTGACCAGTGCTGAGTCATAGCCACCTTTATTGCGGGCGCAGATTTTCTGATTTTCTTCAAGAAGATCATTGTCTACTCAGGTATGTAGATGCCACACTCAAGCTAAGGAGCCTGTGCAACCTGGGTAAAGGAGTCCCTGGTGCCTTTCTCATTGTAGGCATTGGCTGTTGTTGCCTGCCTCTCAGTTCTTTCTTTTGTAAAAAACCGTTACCTCTTGTCCATTGAGGAAATCAAATACCGGTGACACCCTGGGACCATGGAAATCACCACATTCTTATCTGGTGTCTGCAGTGCTGGGGCAATAAATAGTAACTTCTCTGTCAGCTGAGCTCAGGGTGAGTGTGGCGGTTTCTCTTGCATCTGTTCGGATGTTTTACTTTCTGACTCAGGAGGCTGATAGAGCGACAGGGCACAAATTGCTGCTTGCATTTTATGCACGATCCTTCGTTTGCAGTTTTATTTGATTTGGATCTTGAGCAGTGGCCCTTGTGTTTTTCTGCTGGTCCTGTAGTATCGCAGAAATGTGATTATGCACAGAAGGCCGACAGGGTTCTAGATTATTAAAGAATCCAGTGGGATTACCAAAGAGATGATGCTTAAATCCTTTCTAAGGGACTCAGCTGAGGTGAGACCAGAGCAGAATGGAAATAGAAGAAATTTAATTTCTCAGCCGAACCTTCTTCTTAGAGGTAGTTAGCTAGACTGTGCTTCCTCTGAATCAGGCCAGGTAGCACCGTGTCAGATGGGAGGAAGGATACTTTGGGCAATGGTGTGCGTGTGTGTGTGTGTGCATGCACGTGCTTCCCTGTCCCTAAAACCACTCTTGTTGGCACTTTAGGTTCCTGCTGAGTTACGAATGGCTATTTTCAGAAGAGGGTCTTCTAGCTCTTTCTCCTAAAGAAACCTCAGTGGGGTTATTTCATCAGTGGCTGTGCATTGTTACTGTGTGGCAAATGTTATCTAAAGATTATTTGATGGTTGTACATTTGTATGTTCTGAATAGTAAATCCAGTTCTATAGACAAACAGATGCATTACTGTGTCAGATGATTTTTAGGAACAAGATGGAGGAGTGTCATGTAAAAAAGCACCACAGTATAATTCCAGAAAGGTACAAATGTGACTCATAAGAGTATACAGGATATTCATGTGATACAGGATAAACACATGTCAAACATTAATTCATTGAGATGGGGCTGGTTCAAAGGAAATTTGAGAGGCCGGTTGTTTATAAGCACTGAGAAAAGAATGAGAGAAGTTTACTGGGCTGGATACAAGACCATTCATGAATTTGAGAGCACTGAAGCCGTAATCTTGGGAACTGTCCTTTCTATTGGACCAAAATCTACAAGTGAAACCCTAAGCCATAGAGCCTGTGCTGTAATCAGTGGTGAGTAGCCAGTCGAGTGAGAGTGAGCCCTGGAGAAAGTCTTGGAGGGCAGTTAGCTGCACTCAGAGGACATGTTCCCTTCCTCTTGCCTCATGTTTTAGTTTTGGTTAGTTTTCTCTAACAGGAAGCAGAACAGCCCAATGCAGGTCTTTAATCCTGACTTGAATCCCAGCTCTGCAGGTGACTTACTTGTGTGACCTTGGGTGAGCCCTTGCCTTGTGAGCATTGGTTTCCTCACTGGGTACAGTGGAGGTGACCATAACACCCCTCACACACAGACATGGTGACAATTGCAATAGAGATTTGTTTGTACAAAGTACCTCGTAAAATGTCTGGTAAATTGTAGGTATTCAGTGAATAGTTGATACTGTTTTAATAAAACCCATGAGTCTTTCTCTCATGGCCTTCCTTTGACCTTATTGCAAAGGTGGTTTCCGAGCTTTGATATATGCCCAGTAATCTAAGCCAAGTCCTGGTTTTTCCTCTGATCTAGATAAGGAGCAGATCTGGGCAGTTTTCCTTTATTTTCTAACCAGTCAGCCCTGCCCTGAGGGCCTCCTGAGTCCTTTATCAAGCATAATGAAATCTATTTTCTCTGTGCAACCAGAGTGTCTTGGCAGATGTGAGTCAGCATCCTGTTCAGAATGGCCTCTTGGTTCCTTGCCATGGTCAGTAAGGATGCACATTTTCCATGGAATGCCACGTGTGGAGCAGGCCTGGGGTTCCACCCGCAGAGAGGAGGAGACTCCAGGAGGCCCATTTTGTGGGTTTGGATTCAGCCATTATTTTAGACTGCAAGTGTTCTTTGTTTTAAGAGACCCACGACCCCGGAGTTTTCTGTGTGAACCCTGCTTGTCAATGGTGCCTTCCCGTGGTATCTCTTGCCAGAACTGTGGCTTCAGGTGACTGGCACTTAGATCAGAGACTGATTTTCCAGATGCCCTAGCTCAGAGTGGACTATTTGTATAGTTAGCTGAGAAGATTGGCCAGCCATTTTCATTCAAGGAATAAATGCTTAAAACCTTTTGTGCTGTTTTCTCTCAGGGGCCAAATAAATGTGTGTCTTAGATCCTCATCAGTCTTGAAAATTTTAACTTCTCTTCGTGCTGAAAAGACATTTGATGTCAGTTGGCAGAGGACTGGATAAAGTAGATGTGATACACATATATGACAGGATATTACTCAGCCGTAATAAAGAATTAAATAATGCCATTTGTGGCATTGATGGATCTAGAGATCATCGTACCAAGTAAAGTAAGTCAGAGAAGGACAAACACCATATGATATCACTTATATGTGGAATCTGAAAGTATGATACAAATGAATTTATTTGCAAAACAGACTGGACAGATTTCAAAAATAAAACTACAGTTAGCAAAGGGGAAGGGTTGGAGGGAGCGATAAATTAGGAGGCTAGGATTAACATATACACACTACTATATATAAAATAGATAACCAAGAAGGACCTACTGTATAGCACAGGGAACTCAATTCAGTATTCTGTAATAACCTATATGGAGAAAGAATCTGAAAAAGAGTAGATTTATGGACATGTATAACTGAATCACTTTGCTGTACAGCAAAACTAACACAACATTGTAAATCACCTATATTCCAATATAAAATAAAAACTACATTGAAAAAACATTTAAAAAAATCTGTCTGAATCACAGAATTTACTGTGTTTGCACCCACATTCTGTGGGATCGCCCATCCGTGTCACTGTCTCCCAGGCTGAGGCTTTGCTCACATTACTTTGTGACCGTCCATATCCAACACAAGAAGAATGGGAAGAGGAAAGAGGCGTTATTCAAGCTTGTTGTTTTCTTTATGCTTTTGCTTCACTCACACAGTTTATTTTCAAGCTAGGCTTCTTCTCTCAGCAAACACTACCCTTCATACGGGCACAAAAGAGCAGAGAGTACAGATCCAGAGTGGCAGAGGCACCCGCGCCGGGATTAACTTTGTTCAGTGTAGAGGTTTCCTGGAGCGCTGGTACTCGCTGTGTATTTTTTGACGGTGATTGTGCTGACATAGGCAGCTGAGTGTTCGGCCATCATCCTTGAGCTGCATCCTGAGCAGAAGTGATGAGTCACCGGATGACCCTTGCAGCTTCAACCTGGACTGAACCATTTTCCGCAGGAATTACCGTCTCACCAATTACGATAGCAGGTTGAGAGGAAGCAGCGGTGTTCTGAAGATAAGATGGTTAAATCCCACTGGCAGATGTGTGCATCCTACTGTTCCAACGTAGGATATGCCTTAAGTGGCTTTGACTCAACCATTGATCCTGGGCCCAGTGATTTTTTTTTTCCTCTTTCTAGTTCGATTTGAAACTTGAAGACAAAGGTAGGGGAGAAACAGCTGATGTAGGTGAGGCTTTCAGAAGGAGGAGGGGCTTCTACTGGTAGATCATTTTCAGTTGTCTCTGTAGTTGCTGGTATTAGCATTTGTGTAATGTATCAGATCCTTCACTGGTCAGGGGTCCCAGCATGCTAGATACTGCATCACAGTAGGCTGTTTGCGTGATGAATAATTTAGTTAAAGACACTGAGATGCCTTCAGACTATAGCCGTTGCTGCCTCCCAGGTGAGATTCATGTTAACCACGCAGGCTCTTTATGGGGAGTTTCAATAATTGGATTGGATTCTGACTGTTGGCTAAACGCTAAGCTGCTGTGAACAGAAAGTTTCATTGTTTGATTGCTAAGAGAGGTTTCATTGATCAAGAGCATGGGACTGCACTGAAGTTTGTGGAGTGAACTTTCTTCAGGTGTTATTTCTTACCTGGGTTTTGAACAAAGGTAAGCATTTCTTTCCCTAAGATTGTAGCTGACCCTGCACCTCACAGAAGCAGTTGGTCAGTTCAGTCAGTTCAATTCATTTCAGTTGCTCAGTCATGTCAGACTCTTTGCGACCCCATGCACTGCAGCACTCCAGGCCTCCCTGTCCATCACCAACTCCCAAAGTTCACTCAAACTCATGTCCATTGAGTCGGTGATTCCATCCAACCATCTCATCCTCTGTCATCCCCTTCTCCTCCCGCCTTCAATCTTTCCCAGTATCAGGGTCTTTTCAAATGAGTCCATTCTTCACATCAGGTGGCCGAAGTATTGGAGTTTCAGCTTCAGCATCAGTCCTTCCAATGAACATTCAGGACTGATTTCCTTTAGAATGGACTGGTTGGATCTCCTTGCAGTCCAAGGGACTCTCAAGAGTCTTCTCCAGTACCACAGTTCAAAAGCATCAATTCTTTGGCACTCAGCTTTTTTTATAATCCAACTCTCACATCCATACATGACTACTGGAAAAACCATAGCCTTGACTAGACAGACCTTTGTTGACAAAGTAATGTCTCTGCTTTCTAATATGCTGTCTAGGTTGGTCATAACTTTTCTTCCAAGGAGTAAGCGTCTTTTAATTTCATGGCTGCAATCACCATCTGCAGTGATTTTGGAGCCCAAAGAATTAAAGTCTGTCACTGTTTGCACTGTTTCCCCATCTATTTGCTATGAAGTGATGGTTGAGCTTTAAGCCAAATTTTTCGCTCTCCTCTGTCACTTTCATCAAGAGGTTCTTTAGTTCTTCACTTTCTGTCATAAGGGTGGAGTCATCTGCATATCTGAGGTTACTGATATGCAAAAACAACACCCAGTTGTGGGTGTGACTGGTAATAGAAGCAAGGTCCAATGCTGTAAAGAACAATATTGCATAGGAACCTGAAATGTTAGGTCCATAATTCAAGGCAAATTGGAAGTGGTCAAACAGGAGATGGCAAGAGTGAACATCAACATTTTAGGAATCAGCGAACCAAAATAGACTGGAATGGGCAAATTTAATTCAGATGACCATTATATCTACTACTGTGGGCAAGAATCCCTTAGAAAAAATGGAGTAGCCTTCATAGTCAATAAAAGAATCCAAAATGCAGTACTTGGATACAATCTCAAAAGTGACAGAATGATCTCTGTTTGTCTCCAAGGCCAACCATTCAATATCACGGTAATCCAAGTCTATGCCCCAACCACTAATGCTGAAGAAGCTGAAATTGAACAAGACCTTCTAGAACTACTACCCCGAAAAGATGTCTTTTTCATTATAGGGGACTGGAATGCAAAAGTAGGAAGTCAAGAAACATCTGGAGTAACAGGCAAGTTTGGCCTTAGAGTACAGAATGAAGCAGGGCAAAGACTAATAAGAGTTTTGCCAAGAGAACGCTCTGGTCATAACAAACACCCTCTTCCAACAACACAAAAGAAGACTCTACACATGGACATCACCAGATGGTCAACACTGAAGTTAGATTGATTATATTCTTTGCAGCCAAAGATGGAGAAGCTGTATATACAGTCGGCAAAAACAAGTCCGAGAGCTGACTGTGGCTCAGATCATGAACTCCTTATTGTCAAATTCAGACTTAAATTGAAGAAAGTAGAGGAAACAACTAGACCATTCAGATATGACCTAAATCAAATCCCTTATGATTATACAGTAGAAGTGAGAAATAGATTTAAGGGACTAGATTTGAAAGACAGAGTGCCTGATGAACTATGGATGGAGGTTCGTGGCATTGTACAGGAGACAGGGATTGAGACCATCACCAAGAAAAAGAAATGCAAAAAAGCAAAACGGCCGTCTGGGGAAGCCTTACAAATAGCTGTGAAGAGAAGAGAAGTGAAAAGCAAGGGAGAAAAGGAAAGGTATACCCATTTGAATGCAGAGTTCCAAAGAACAGCAAGGAGAGATAAGAAAGCCTTCCTCATTGATCAATGCAAAGAAATAAAGGAAAACAATAGAATGGGAAAGATTAGAGATCTCTTCAAGAAAATAAGAGATCCCAGGGGAATATCTCATGCAAAGATGGGCTCAATAAAGGACAGAAATGGTATGAAGCAGGTGGTAGAAGCAATTTAATATACACAAGACAGATTGCCAGCAGCCTTTCCAATCCCTACACATGCTTTTCCACCTCTAGTGGTGATTCTAAAAGAATACCTGGGAGCTGGTTGAAATGGTGCTTTCCAGGTCCCGTGTCCCCAAGCGTCTTTAATCAGATCTCGGGATGGGGCCCAGGGTGTTGTGTTTTTAATAAAAGCTTCATGTGACTGTCATTCAGGTGGGCTCAGGACCTATTCTGACACAAACACAACCTTGTATTTGTTTCCAGGGAAGAATAATTTTTTATGGGTCAGTTTTGTTGGCCTGAATTCAGGTCAGCAACCCCAGTTGGTTTCAGAACTATTAGAGGTTAGAGGATATAATTGTATTTTGTTATTTCCCAGCATTTTCAGATTTGGGTAAGAAAGTTAAGTGTCAAATAAAAAGACATTTATAAACAAGCATTTTTTTTAATATAATGTTAGAGGTATAGACTATTGAGAGAGAGAGAGCACCTGTGAACACACTTGTGTGGGTAGCCATGCATACCCACGTGCCCAGACATACCGTAAAGTAGTCCCAAAAGCCTTGATGAGTCTGTGAAGAAATCTATCAGGCTTGGACCTAATTAAGACTAAATGTAAGATCAAGTTCAATTTTATGTGTTAGTGTTTTGTGGAAGCAGAACTGGAGGTCATGGTTCAGATCCCTTATCCTGGTGTAGAGACCAGGACCCCAGGAGGGCAGATGTTACCATGGGTAACAGCAGCTTCAGCTTCAGCTTCCCCAACTATAAACTAGGAAGAGAAATAGCCACCCTGCCACGTTGTTGTCGTGAAGGTTACGTAAGATGGTTTGCATTAGGATGTCTTAGAAACCAAAGAGAATGATACAGATACAGTTCCTGACTATGATGCATATCATGTTTTATTCTAACCAAAGTATTTAGAACTACACTAGGAGTCTCATGAGGTGAAATCACTAGTTGACTCTTAATCAGTGCTTATATGCCATTCACAGTGTATATATTTTTTCACAATACCCTTTTGATGCTCATCACGGTGAATTTGGAAACTCTAGATAATTGAAAGGATGAAAACTTGAAATTATCTATAATCCTACCACTCAGATGATCACTATTAAAATTTTGGTGTAAACTAACAACACTGTAAATCAGCTATACTCTTAATAGAAATTTTAAAAATTTATTTTTGGTATAAAGAGGTTTTTGTGTTTTCTCACACATGAGCATTCATTTTACAAAAATCAGGGTAGATTAGGCATATGGTTTGCAACCCATTTTTTTCCTTAACAGTATATTGTGAACATTTTTTCATGTCAGTTAATACCATCATTTAAAATGTCTATATAGTACCCCATTATATGAACAAAAACATTTAATCAGTTATTAGACATTTCACTGTTTATTTATTATATGCAGTGCTGAAATAAGCATCTTGGAAATAATTTCATATTCAGCATTTGGGTGTCAGCATTAACACTGGCTGAAGGTATAAATGCAGTTAAGGTAACTGACTAACATTGGTATGTTGTTTAGTTGCTAAGTTGCGTCCCAACTTTTGCCACCCCATGGACTATAGCCCCCCAGGCTCCTCTGTCCTTGGGATTTCCCAGGCAGGAATACCAGAGAGGGTTGCCATTTCCTTCTCCAGGGCATCTTCCTGACACGGGAATAGGACCCGTGTCTCCAGTATTGGCAGGCAGATTCTTTATTGCTGAGCCACCTGGGAAGCCCTAACATTGGTATAAAATCACTTAGAAATGAGTATATAAATACAAAAATTAATTTTATTTATTTTTATACCCAGAAATTCTAACTTTCTGCTTTTGATCTTTCTAACACACTTGAGAGTTTAAAGTATCTTCTCTGTCAGTCTGCTCATGACCTCTGCCTCAGAGCACGACAGTTCTGACTTTGGCAACTCCTGATTTCCTTTAGGCCAGGCTGTTTGCAATTCATGTATGACCCTGTAGGCTTCACCACTGTGCTCTCTCTCACTCAGAAATTACCTATCCTATTATGGCAAAGGCTCTTCCTTTTATTAAACAAAGTCATCATCAGTCAGGGGAGAGACCTTTCACTTTCTGAATTTTAAAAATTGTGCTTTCTTCAGTTAAATGGCATGTTAGGAGTATTTCTGATGTAAAATTGGAAACTTTCAGATACCAGAAGGCATTGCTTATCTTTGTAAATACACATGTTCCAATTAAAATAGGTACTAAAATATTTTGGTGGCACTTCAAAGCTCCCAATTTAGATTTAATTTAGATTAAAACACTTACTCTTTTTAATAAAGTTATAAAATTGATTATTAAAATTGCCTATTGAAGATTAAAAGCAGTGGAACGTTTATTTTCCTTACAAAACAGTTTAGTCTTCGGTAAGTAGAATTGTATTAATCAATTATGCTATTAAAATACAACTGCCATATTAAATCTGACTCATTTGTCATGACAGTTTCTATAATTATAGAAATTATACCTAGCTGCTTATACAGCTATAATCCTGCAATAAATATAAATAATTGTCTCTATTAATTCAGGTTGTAGTTACTGTCTGTTAAATCCCCAGTTAAATGGCAATTCGGGACCTTCATTTCAAATCCCTCTAAATCTTTGTTGTTCATTTGACTGCTGAAGCCCACAAATGCACCTCCTACTGTTGATTCCAGAAAGCAATTTATGAATAAAGTAGTTTTTTTTTTTTTTTAATACAGATATTTTAGAGGTCCAATTGGGCTTGAGGTTTGAGGTTGTCAGGAAAAAAAAAAGAGGATGTACATGTTGAGTTGAGGGTGCTGACAAAAAGAAAGAGAACAAACCTTAATGTCTTGATATTTCAGTTTAGAGAACTATATATATATATCAGGTTGAAAAAAAATGCTTAAACCCTTCTTTGTAAACCCAAAGGACTAGAGTATATGGTTGAGTAACTTCACAACTTGTATCTCCGTAGGTGTGGATGAGGTCACCATCGTCAACATCCTGACCAACCGCAGCAATGAACAGAGACAGGATATTGCCTTCGCCTACCAGAGAAGGACCAAGAAGGTACAGCAGGCGCAGGGCTGT
Organism: Bos indicus; assembly: GCF_029378745.1. NCBI lineage: Eukaryota > Metazoa > Chordata > Mammalia > Artiodactyla > Bovidae > Bos > Bos indicus. The sequence goes on from NC_091769.1 coordinate 49,646,333, forward strand.
AGGGCACTGCTTGTTGAATTTCAGGTCCTCAGCCATTAGTTTTTCGTTTCATGAATTCTCTTACCAGCAAGCGCCTTCTGGAACCGTAGGGGAGCCAAGGTTTCCCCCTTCCATCCTTGTAAGAGTCACAGCTCACACATGTGTGGCCCCTGGGGTGCTTGGAGGTCATTCCATAAAGACCACAACCTCTTCCGAGCCAGAGCATGTAGAGGCAGCAGTTCTGGAAATAGAAATAGAAAGGCTGGGGAACAACAGCAGCAGGTATCATTTACTGAATGCTTACTTTGTGGTGGGCATGCGCTTCTCTACATGTAGCCACTCATTTCACCTTCAGGAGTTCTGCTGGCTCTTGATAAAACGTTTTTAATTTAATCTTAGGACACTAACCTCTATTGAGTATTGATCCTGACATGCACCTCTCATTAAAGTAAAAAAAAAAAAATTCACTTGAGTTCTTAAGACCTCTGGAACCACCGGGGTTTAGTTAGTGTAGTTTATTTGGTCTCCAGGCCATCTTCAATGTGCCATGCTGCCATTGCTGAAAGGGTCTTCTCTGTTTTTTTTCACTTACTTGTCTGCTAGTGGTTAAAGATCAGCCTAGCACTCGTTCATCCTTTATTTTGTCGCGGTGTTAGGAAATTTTATTTTTAAGGACAAGCTGCTTTATTTTTAACTTCTTGCTATTAAAAGCGTTTGATTTATTCTTGGACAGTGCCGTAAGCATGGCTCCCTGCAGCTTCTGTTTTAGTTTTCACTCATAGTCACAGTGGAGGTGAGCTGAAAGGATTCTAGAAAAGATAGTAGTCACAGTGGAGGTAAGCTGGAAGGATTCTAGAAAAGATGTTTCTACACTTGGGGTGGCATGACCCCCAGGGTCCAGGGATTTGCAGGTCAAGCCCAAGCCCAACCTCTCAAACAGTTGGAAAGGACATAAATAGGAAAGCATGTGGTTTCTTTCCTCTCATATGCAATAAAGCTCTTCTTCCAGCTGCTGCTGCTGCTGCTGCTAAGTTGAGTCAGTCGTGTCCGACTCTGTGCAACCCCATAGACGGCAGCCCACCAGGCTCCGCCGTCCCTGGGATTCTCCAGGCAAGAACACTGGAGTGGGTTGCCATTTCCTTCTCCATTACGTGAAAGTGAAAAGTGAAAGTGAAGTCGCTCAGTCGCATCCAACTCATAGCGACCCCATGGAGTGCAGCCTACCAGGCTCCTCCGTCCATGGGATTTTCCAGGCAAGAGTACTGGAGTGGGGTGCCACTGCCTTCTCCATTCTTCCAGCTAGACTTTTACTAACCTACTGTAGTGAGGCATGGAAGGGAGTGTTTATTTCTCTCCTTTCCCAAAAGGATCTGTAAGCTGGTAGAGCTGAGTTCAGTTGGAGCAGAAGGCCCACCTCCTTGGACAAAACGCCTGTACTTGCCCCTTCAGCTGTCACTTACAGGGCGTGGTCTTTGAACACAGTTGGGTGTGGACACACAAGTGTACATTGAATCATAGAAGCCTGGATCTCAATTTCATATGAGATAGATAGAGAACCAAGCTCTTGCATACCCTGCTGGAGGGAAGATACTGCAGAATCATGCTGGATTTGGTGACTTCATAGGCTTTGCTGTGGGCTGGGGTCAGCTCACTGTCCTACTGATTCTTGATGTCTGTCAGCCTTGGACTAAGGAGAGTTGTTGTATTTTAAATTGAGATACATAAAATACTTAAGATAACTTTTTGCACACTTGTTTTTATTTTATTTTGCCCACACTGTGTGACATGTGGAAACTTAGTTCCCCGAATCCGTGCCCCCTGCATTGGGAGCATGGAGTCTTAACCACTGGACCATCAGGGAAGTCCCTTGAGATACTTTCTGAAGGAAATCCTCAAAGCAAAACCTTATTGTTTGCATAATAATGGGAAAAGCCCTGTATTGTAGAGTCTTTAACAATAGGGCCCAAGGCTGCCTGGGTAAGAGGAACCATGGGCACAGCTAGTAGAAGTGGACAGGTGCTGGGGCAGAGGATTGAGTTTAATGTTTCTTTCATGTTCGAGCAGATGCCAGGTTTCTCTGTATAAGGAATGGTCGTATTTTATTTGTCAAACATATCTGGAGTTTCTGCAGGGTATAAAGCCCTGTGCTTGACAGTGTGAGAAGCAGGAAGTTGACCGCCCATGAGAAGTTTATTATAGAAGTGGAAGAAGTCAGTAGGTGCCCAGATGCTATTTGCGATCTGAACAGAGAATGGACGGAGGGAAGTGTCAAGGGTAGACTAAATTTGGAATTACCTAACCTCAGAGTTTCAAGTTGGAAAATTGGTGCTATAATTGGAAGGAGTAGCTTTGAAAGTCCCCTCCTAAGTGCTAGGTGTTACTAGGACTTGGGGAAGCCGGAGAAAGTAGGTGATGAGAGGGTTGGTCCAGACTATCTCTAAGACCCATCTCAGTTCTCGACATTTGTGAATGATTTGAGAAGATTCTCTGAAGCAGGCTGCACATCACCTCTTAAAGCCTGCACACACCTCTAGAGGCTAAACATCATAGATGCCATGGTGCTGCTGGAGAGCAGGGAAGGAAGAAAGAAGGGACAGAAGAAGAGGGAAAAAGTGAAAAGAAAGAAGAAAAATTATTGTAACAAGAGAGTTCAGCCATCACTCAGTGCTCATGGTTTGTAGGAGGTTTAATCCCCGAGGAAGCATCTGTAAAAGCCACATTGAATTGGGATATCTGTCTGCATATGTGTTGCTGACTCAGGCCTCTGACTTAAAATCAGTCAGTGGATTTTTTATGGTGACAGTGGAACCTTTAAGAAACAGTACACAATGGGGAAGTTAAGAAGTGAATGGGGGGACTTTATCCTCACTACCTCTGTCAACACCATTCCAACTTGGCATGGAAAACAGAGGTTCTCTCAATAGGTGAAGTGTTTTGCATAGGAAAACTTCATGAGCCTACTTTCAGCCACGTGGCAGCCTCTGGTTTCAGCTGGAGACTTTCTGGAACCACCTCTGGCACAGTTGCACAAAGTCTTTTACAGGAAGTTATCAGCAGGCCTTGAGGGCTCTGCTTCCCTGGCAGCTCTCCACTCTGACCACCTCCTTCTTAGCAAGGCCCTTGACCCTGGAAAGGGCCCTGCCCCCTGTAGGCTGAATCACGGGTAAGTGTAAGCAAGTTGTGAAAGGCATTCACTCATAGCTTTTTGAGGCTTTGTGTGCCGCTCTGGTTTCATTTTATTTATGGGGGAGAAGGCAGAATCAGCTTGGATTTTATCAGAGCAAGGTCTGATCTTCCAGTTTCTGACCTTTGGGTCTGGCCAAAGGGAATGCTGTTGAAGAATACTTTGACCCAACACCCCAGAGTTGTCAAAGAATCACAACCTGCTTTACAAACACAGGCCTCTATTTTTGTCTTATTAGTTTTAAAGGGACTATCAGTTACTAATCAACTTTTCCATGTTCTCGCCCGTTTTTCTGAAGGAACTTGCATCAGCACTGAAGTCAGCCTTGTCTGGCCACCTGGAGACAGTGATTTTGGGCCTATTGAAAACACCTGCTCAGTATGATGCTTCTGAGCTGAAAGCGTCCATGAAGGTAAACGTGTAAAATGCAATCTCTGTCAAATCTGCCATTAATATTTGTGAATTACAGCTTTCTGAGTATAATTAGGTGATTTTCAGTTTTGTTGAATTCTCATTTGGAGTCATTTTGGGGGAATGAACTGAAGCTTTAAGTCTCAGGATTTGTACCAAAAATATTTCAATTACTTTTTTTAAGACTGTAAAGAAATTTCATGATGCAGAGAAGTCAGTTACCAGCTGCTACTGCTTGGCACCTGGGCAATTGGAATACCATTTGGAAAAACTACTTCCTTGATTACACTTCCTCCTTAAAAAAGATTTGTTATGACATTAAGGCAAAAGTAAAACTCATAGCTTTTGTTAAGTGAAGCTTAACAGAAATCTGCTGATGCTCTTTTGGTTGTTTCTTCTTCTGACCTTCTCCTTGCTGGTCCCATTGTTTGATTCAAATTTCGGGCAAAATCAGAATATCACTGTGGATATTAAGGGAGATTTCAGATCATGAATGGCTCCTGTGTTTTCAAAGCATATACTGCTGAGTGGTGTTTGTATTTTTGCAGTTATTTTGAACATGGATTTTAAGGTTAAAGTAGAGAGTAAAAATTCCAGGTTTCAAGTGCCCCTGTATTTTGTGTGTACCTAAAACATCAAGTGTTACATAAATGCAATAGATACAGAAACATAAACACATGTTACAGCAAAGCATAGAATCCTTTTCCTAAGGTGCCTGTGACACTTTGAATAATGTGTCACTGCCCTCTGCTGGTAAAGCTGGGTAAAGCCTCAGTATAGAGGGAAAAGCTGCAGTTCTAAGTCCGAGTGTGTTTTCTGTGATGCCGCCATTTCTGAATTAATGGAGAGACAGACCTGTAAGCCTGTCACTAGCTAATGTTACAGTTCAGTTGTCATCACTTCTCCCACAGAACACTTCGAAAGGGAGGCAGCTTCCCAGCCAGGCATTTTCAGGGCCCAAAAGTTGATAGCTCAGGGCTGCTATTTGCTCTGAAATCAGTTTTCCGGCTTAAGCCTAAGCTGTGCTCAGTTTATTTGAGCAGACTTGCTCTGAGTTATCTAAGTAGACTATGTTGGAGGGAAGGTATAATTAAGAATGATAAGATGTCAACAACACTTAAAGATTCTGCTTGATAAAAAGAACACTGAAAACACTCAGTCTTGGGACCTTTGGAGCCGTGGATGAACCAGCCTCCCCTGGGTTTCTTCTGACCATCATCACTTCAGATCAGTCTATCTTATTTTCTCCAAGAATTCATTTAGTTGCAATTTGTGCAGTTTTACTTGTATCTGTTATTAGGTATAAGTGACCTGAAACAGACCTGTAAGAGCTGTCCATCGCCATTGTAATCTCTGTAACTGGGTCCAATGAAACGTGCTTTGCCTGCTGGATCTTTGACCTTGGGCCAGCTCGTCCATTAGCTATCACAGCTGAGTACCCTTCTGAAATCCATAAAGCTCCAAGTGACATTAACTGAACAATGCTTAAAAAAATATCTGTTTTGACTTCTGGCAGTACCACTGGCAGTATCTGCCATATGTTACAGTAGACATTGCCCTTGTGATGGGAACTGTGGACAGTCTGTGGAGAGCTTGGGCCAAGTTTGAAATCGCCAAGGTCACTTTTAAATATAGAGAAAAAACACTGTCAGAATTTTCCTATATTAAAATGGGCATATCACTGATGCAAGAAAACAAATCTATGTTGCTATACCTATTTTATATTTCAACAATGTTAAGAAATAACATTTCTTCCAATGCATGAGTTATTTTTTAGACTATTTTTACATCCTCGAGATTGACAAACTGCCCCTTAAAATATCTGAAGATGCTTCGTAGTCTCTGTGTAATATTTGTATAGAATGTTGTGTAGACCTTTTGCTAAGGGAAGAAATTTTGGTTTTGCAAGCACCTCTACAAACCATGATTAAAAACTCTGGGAGAAGAGGCCTTGGCTCATAGATTAGATTGAGGAATAAAATTCAGAATTAACTATTAACCTGAGGCTTAGCTCATATTATACAAACTACTTTTTTAGGGGCATATAAACTCTAATAAGTTTAATTAATAGCTGACACACTTCTCATGTGGATAAGTAAGTTTCTTATTGTATTAACACCTTATAATTGATTTACATTTTAAACAGTTGTAATTCTGCTTAGTTCAAAGTGATATTTCCATATTCGGAAAGATGAGTATTAGAGAATCCTGATTATTAAATCTTGACTTTGATCATGAAGCCAGCTTTGAAATACATGTTTCATTGAGTCCTTTCAAGCTATCTGGCACGCCAGCTCAAAAGTGTATATATTAAATTTGAATACATCACCCATCAAATTCTCATTCCTTAATAAAGTGTTGGTGTCTAGGTTTATTTGGCACTTCATTATTTCCTTTTGCTTCTCTAAAATGCCTGAAGAGTGCATAGTAATCAAGCAAAAATGGAAGTACAAGAATGAAATTTTTAACATTAACCCAGTTTTACATTTCAAAGAGGTAAAGCTAAAAATTTTATCTTATCTATACCTTTCCCTCGTCAAAGACTTATTTCAATCTAACAATACTGACCTCCAATGACAGCTCAAAATTTCTATATTCCTTTATTTTAAATTAATGAGCAGAATTGTGTAATAAAGAAAATGATTTCTTTTCTATGAAAATAATGGCTGATTATTAGAGGAGTTGAAAAATAAAGAAACATAAGGAGAAGATGAAGTTATTCATTTTATAAACCCATCGCCAAAAAGGGCTATATTTTAACATTTTAGTGTATTCCATTACTGTCTCTTCCCATTTCACTATATGTGTATATATAGTAAGGAAATTTAGGTATATATATATATATATATAGTTGAGCTAAAAAAACATGCCAGTTAAACCATGCTTTATTCTAGTGAAGCTTTTTTTTTTTTTAAAGGAATAGAATATAACATCACCTTGTGCCAAGGAATCAGTACAGATCCCTCTGGAGGAATGCAGAAAGGGGTGCACTGTAGACCGAACCCGTGTGTGCAATTTACCTGATTGAGTTCAGAGAAGTGGGCTAGTGGCTGGGAGGGGTTTCCCTGCTAATGTCTCTGCTGCCTGGTTCCCAGGGGCTGGGGACTGATGAGGACTCTCTCATTGAGATCATCTGCTCAAGGACCAACCAGGAGCTGCAGGAAATCAACAGAGTCTACAAGGAAAGTGAGTAGCCCCAGTTCCATGGTGCACCCATTCCACCTTGTTTCCGGGACCACTATCCTGGCCCCCTGGTCTGGTGTTCAGGATAGGATCCCTGGATTCCGTGTGTATAAACACCTGCCATCTGGACTGTCCAGGGGTTTGCTGTGACCAGGTCACTCTCCTCCATCTCCTGATGGCCTGGGCTTTGTGACTACATCCGCCTAGAACTAGTTCAGAAGAATATATGGGAGGGAAAGCAGAGACTATGAAACAAAAGAGATCTGGTGGGGAGAAGTAGAAAGTATCCCCCATGGATTTCATGTACTGAGTGCTGTCCAGTGTCTGCTGAGAAGATTCCCAGACTTGACTGTGGATCATTGTTTCAGGAGACAAAAGAACCCATGTGCACCAAGCAGTATAGGAGGCCAGAGGTGGAGTAAATGACGCAGCGTACCTGATATGTGGTACTTCATTTCAACATAGGTGTTATTTTGAGTAGTAGAATACAAATCCATTCAAAAGTACCCTTTAATTCTTACTAGTTTTTTACCATTGTGCGTTTCCTCAATCAGTAGATATAAAGCACAGTTTTGTGTGTGTATGTGTATGTAGTCCTCCAGTTTGTTCGATGTTCTAAATAAGTGTAATCAAGAAGTTTGGGAAAGAGTATTTTAGCTAGACAGGAGGTCCCTGATCACAGCTGAGCTTGAGGATCCCCTGTCTGATCCTGCTCTGTGTATCCCTTATCACTGATAATAATTCAATAATACTAGTTCTGATTTTATGAGGGTAAAATTCCTTCTTGAGAATCCACCCTCATTTTTAGGGGTACATCCACGCTGCCACAGATTTCTGCTTTTCAGAGGCTTAGTGGGCAGGGGCTGGGTGGGGTGGCTGGCTGCGTAGGCAGGAAGTGTTAAACTAGATGTGTTGTTTTCCAAGTGTACAAGACCGATCTGGAGAAGGACATCGTTTCCGACACATCTGGCGACTTCCGCAAGCTGATGGTCGCCCTCGCAAAGGTTGGTTTCCGGTTCGTTGCTTTGTCCTTGCTTCCTCCCAATGCAAGTTGCATACCTCCTTTTATACTCAGGAGCAAATTAACTCAGTCCTCTGGGCCTGCCTCAGAAATTCCAGCTGTATTTTGACAGTGGGTTTGCACTCTTAACTGCAGAGTTGTCATTTTTGTATAATAGGATTTCTTATCCTGCAAAACCGTATGGTCAGGTGGACTTTGGGGCCAGAGGAGGAAGAGGCAGCTCTTAGCTCCTGGCCTGGATTTGTGTGCCAGCCTTGTGACTCGGGGAAAGTCATTTTGCCTCTCTCTGTCATCACTTAGGACCCAGTGGGAAGTGACCCTCTTGTTTCTTTCACCTGTTATCGCTTCTTAAGGGATAGTTTGTCCAGGTAGTGGTTTGCCTGGAGAGGAGGTCTTTGCTTGTTTGCCAAGGTTAACACATTAATGTAGCTGAAAGGCACTTCCGTCTAAGTCTGAGGTCTGACCCACGTGCAGATTAATGACTCTGAGCGCTGCGAGGGAAGAGGAATTTCATCCAGGAACCCTGAAGACAAGTGGGCACACTCCACCCACACCTCCATTGCTGTCACAGCTCCATTCCGCCCTCCCTAGCTCCCTTCTCTACCTCCTGCCCTGAGTGTGGCCACCTACCCATCATTTTGAAATCCACTGTATCGTTTTACTCGTACCCTGATCAAAACTCATTTCTGCTGTATCAAATACAAACTCTCAACTGCCTTCAGGCATCCTCCGTCCGCCGGCCCTCCCTTAATCTTCCTCCCCGGCTTTCCCCCTGCTCACCTCAGTCCTCTGAGACTTTCCTCTTGTGTGGAGGGGCTTTCTCCCGTTCCCCTGTACCACCCTCATCTGACACATCCTTTGGGTTTACCTCAGCTGCACCCCGTTGTCCATAGACTTTGCTGATGATACTACTTGATGGATTTCTTCCTTTTTTTGCATTTCTCATCTGCTTAGAGCCACAGATACTGTGTTGCTTTACCATTTATCCCATCCTTATTTCTCCTTCGGGATTGTGTGCTCTCCAAGGGAAGGAATTTAAATATCATTACCTTTTTGGGGGGTGGACAGAGGGTGGATTCTGTAAGGTGCTTAGCCCAGGAATGGGTACCACAGAGGGTATAGCGCCCCACTTCACTGCCTCAATTATTGTAGCAATCCTTGGTCTTGCCTAGACTTTTAAGTGAAGAAAAATTTTCAGAGGGTGTCCATTCAGTAAATAGTGGCTTACATGAGTTGGGGAGAAATCAACATTTTCAGTTTTAAAATGTACAAAGATATAAATTTGATGTTCTTTCTCTTTTTTTCTTTTAGGGTCGGAGAGCAGAGGATGGCTCTGTCATTGATTATGAACTGATTGACCAGGATGCCAGGGTCAGTGCCAAGCTTCTTGGTTTGATATTTTGTTTCCTAGTCTCTGGATCGTCTATGTAGTCATCTGTCCTGTGTAACAAATTACGTCGAAACTCAGTGGCTTAGACCCACAAGCATGTATTACCCCTCAGTGTGTGTGGGTCAGGCAGTGGGAAGTGGTTTGGTTGGGTGGTTCTGGCTCAGGGCTTCTCCTGAGGTTGGAGACAAATTTTTGACCAGGGCTACATCCTCTGAGGGCCTGACTGCATCAGGAGGCTTCCCGGATGGCCCACCCACGTGACTGTTGACAGGAGGCCTTAGTCCCTTTCCACATGGGCCTCGCTAAGGGGCTGTCTGAGTGATCCCACAGCGTGACAGCAGGCTCTCCCAGAGAGAGTGATCCGAGAGAGACTGTCAGGAGGAAGCCAGGTGCCATTTAGGATGTGATCTCAAGAGCCACATGCTGTCACTTCTGTCACACTCTGTTCTTTAGAGGCAAGGCCCTAGGTCTGGCCTCCAGACAGCAGGAGAGGAAGTAGGCTCCGTGTTTGGGAGGGAGAAACGTCAAAGAACCTGTGGGCTTCATTTTCACTTTCTGGGAGTCATAGTTATACGACCTTATAATGCCGGTGTTAGTTACAGGATCAGCATCTGACTCACATTTGCTCGTTCAGGCTTTGCTTGTATGGAGGAACCAGTTTCCGCAGGGTGTGCTACAGCTGTGCGCACTGGTGTGCAGTTGCTGCAAATGAACCCTAATACAGTATATACAGCACACAGCAGTGGAAGAAGGTGGTAGAGGCGTGGCCAGGGATGGGCAAGCTCACCGCCCCGGGTCGTGGGGAGAAGACAAGGGAGGCAGAGGTCCTTCCTTCCTTTCTGGCCAAATGGAACTCCTGCTGCTTCTCATCCCATAATCACTGAGAACTAGTTGGGAAGCTGATTCAGATCACTGTGAACTGCCTGCCTTTCCCAGAGGGTCGACAGATGTCTCAGTGTATTTCAGAGGAGCTGAAGAACAAGGTTATTCGTTTTAGTTTTAAAATTCAGTATATTTCACAGAGTACTTTTAGCAGAAGGTAGAAAAAGCGTTTTAATAAAGAAATGGAAGTTAGGCTTTGCAGCGCCCAGATAGTGGACGGTCACTCAATGAGTATTGGCTCCTGCGTAAGCCTTTCTCCCTCCTTCCTTGACAGTCTTAGCATTACTTGTAGCCCCTAAATTTTCTAGAAACTGAGGACGTGGTTGAAGCAGCTTTTTTCCCAGCTACATCATTTTCTCAGTTTCTAAGAAGCCCAGGGTAGGTACCTGGCCTGCAGCTGTCTTCAGTAGATGGAAGGGCCACATGGAGGCGAGCTGGAGGCACTAGTGAGCATTGGCTTGTCCTTCTGTAGATGAGCTCTTGGTTCTTCCCTTGGCGTTCAGGGAAGACTGGTTCAGCATCAGCTTCACGCACAGCCTAGTCTCATACTGCATGTCTGTGCCTTGGGAAGCCTGCTCTTGATCAAGACTTTGACATTGATCAAGAAAATAGCACATTTTTCCTGTGCCTGCAGTGCCATCCTCCTTTCTCATTTGGCATTTTGAACGCATAGATTTTTTTTTGTTTTTTTTTGCATGATGTGTTTTTAACGACCTTGCTCTCTGGATTGTGGGGTTAACTTTCCTGGCTGGTTGTGCTCATAGGATCTCTATGATGCTGGTGTGAAGAGGAAAGGAACTGATGTTCCCAAGTGGATCAGCATCATGACCGAGCGGAGCGTGTGCCACCTCCAGAAAGGTGGGTGCTGCTCTGGGGAGGTCTTAGAGTCCGGGGCCTGAATGAAGGGCCCTCTCAGTTGGGTCATTGCCAGCAGGTGTCTGTGTTGGGGCTCGGGTCTGCCAGAACAGAGTTCATTCTCTACTCTATACCTTGTAATCTCATGCGTTTTTCCTCACCAAGTCCATTCAACCTTCTCTCCCATTTTGGATGCTTTATTTTTGTCCTAAATGTTTTCCATGTTTGGTGCCTGTTTGGTGGGCTGCCTCTTCTTGTCTAGGTCATTTTATCTTGCCAAATTTTTTGAAATAATGGACTTGGCTGGGTGCTATGTACTGTTTCTTGTAGCTTAGATAAAAAGGGTTCCACTCTATAGAGATGAAGATGGTCAAAATACATGCCCTGAGCTGTGCCATTCAGGACAGATGCATGGGAGGGCTGTCCCAGGGCAACTGGTGCAGTGCTGGCCCTGGCTCACAAGGCAGTCCCTGACCCCAGGAAGCTGTGATCATCCGTGTGTGTGTGACGTGTAACTCTGTGGGTGACCACTGACAGCTCTCTTAGTGGCTCTGTTACAATAATTGTTTGTTGCTTTTCTTTAGTATTTGAAAGGTACAAGAGCTACAGCCCTTACGACATGCTGGAGAGCATCAAGAAGGAGGTCAAAGGAGACCTGGAAAATGCCTTTCTGAATCTGGGTAAGCAAGTGCACGCACACACACACACACACTCAAACACACACTCACACCCCGCCCCCGCCACTGCCCCGTCCCAGTGGAATCATCTTTCAGTCCACTGTGCTGAAGCAGAGCAGTAACGAATGACCATCCTGATAATTCAGGTGGCTTTGGGAAGTGTGACTTCTTTACATGTTGTGGGTAGTTTCATAATCTTCACCGTATGAGTTTAAGATGTGGGACTGAAGAAGGGCTTATGTTGGTAGAATGGAGAGCTGCCCAGGCAGAATAAGATAACCAGGGAAAGGGCTCTCTCCTTGGGGGCAACACACATATATGCGTCAGTTTCTGTGGCCCTCAGACTCCCCTGATTTGAAAGCCCTCGGGGCTTCAGAGGATCCCCGGTCTTCCCTGAGCATTTCCCATTGTGCGGCCCATTTGCTGACCCTTTCTTCTCCCCGCAGTTCAGTGCATTCAGAATAAGCCCCTGTATTTTGCTGACAGACTGTATGACTCCATGAAGGTAAGAGCAGCCTGCCGAGAGGTCCATGTTTCCGCACTAGGCTTTTCTTTCTTTGTGCCCCACACTAAGTCTCCTTAACTAATGGATGGCGGAAGAGACCCCATTGTCTGGGTGGCCACACTGGTCAGCTGTGCTTGCACCCGACAGAGGGAAGCCCGCAACCCAGTGGTTTTCAGTCTTCGGCTTCTCCCAGCTACTTCAGTGCGTTTTTGTGGACAGGCAGAAAACAGAGTGCCACAGGACGGAAAATGCCAGATGGTGATCACGTTAGATTCCTGCTCAGCTTTCTCAGTGATTCCCCCCTGGTGCCCCAGGGTGAGGATGGGCAAGGAAGAGAGAGGCTCCTGAGCAACCACTGTGCAGGAGGCATTGTGCTGCTGACCTCATCGTAAATCATTACTGAAAAACCTACGGGGCTTGTGTGGCCGTCTTCTTTCTAGAGGAGGAGAATGGAGCTTGGAAAGCTTGCGGCTTGCTTGAGGTTGCATAGCCAGACTTGCACTTGAGTCTGTGTGAGTCCAAAGCCAGCCCTGCGATCTTCCCTTCAGTGGCCATCTCTTCCCGCAGTCCCATCCCCTTTTCCACTTGTCACATGTGCCTTGTGCTTCTGAGCCCTTGCCGCCTCTTCCTGGGCCACCCTCTGATCCACACGGCCTCACTTCCCTTTCCCCTTAGGTTCCATGTCACGTTTGACCTGTTCTCTGGTGTAAGGTTCCGGAAGTAAACTCAGTGGTCCTTACTGTTTGTTCCATTCATGATGGCACGGAGCTGTGGTGAACATGGTTACGTGTGCTCCCCAAACCCCCAAGAGCCAGGAGCTTTGTGTTACATGGGTGAACTCGCGTGCTTTAACGCTGAGCCTTGCAGTAGTTAGTGCTCAGTTCACGTTTGTTAAATGCATGGTGTGCAGGGGTTTGTGCCCCTTGTGTGTTTGGAATTCCAAGATGCGCATTGTTCTTTAGGCAGCAGTTTCAATGTTATCATTGTAATCTCTTAGGGCAGCATCAAGAACCTAGATCAGTTCCATGTGCAAGAGAACCGACCAGACTTTTTTTTTAATTATTATTTTTTTAGTTTTTATTAAGGATCTTAGTGCCCCAATCAGGGATTGAACCCCTGCCCCCTGAGTTGGGAACTTGGCGTCTTACCTGCTGGATCACCAAGTCCCCGCTAGACTCCTTTTTAATGATTAACATTGTCAGTGAATTGTAACTGGGAGTATGAATTTGATTTTCAGGGCAAGGGCACTCGCGACAAGGTCCTGATTAGAATCATGGTCTCGCGCAGTGAAGTGGACATGTTGAAAATTAGATCTGAGTTCAAGAAAAAGTACGGCAAGTCCCTGTACTACTATATTCAGGTAAGGCCCCACCTGGCCATCAGAGGGCTGGGGGTCCCAGGCGGGTGTCCGTCAGAACAATGGCGGTTTTCTGCCATTGGTGGTTTTCTGTTTCCTAACTCCCCAGGGGAGAGATGCTACTCATCAAATATCAGGGGTTTATTCTCAAAGTGCTATTACGACGTGTCCTGGAAAGTTAAAGAATCAGGCAAATATTTTATATTTCCCACACCTATTCTACAGTGATAGTTGGTGTTCATGACAGTGATCCTGTAAGACTTGCTAACATCCTGAAAAGACTTCAGGCAATTCAAACTGCATTTTATTATATTTGCATTTCTTGAAACTCCTCTGTGATAAGCCTGGGCAGCATTTCCTCACTCGGAACCCCTGTCTCTTCCCCTGGTGTAGCCTGTCCCTGTTTGGGAGGGATGGAGCATCCTTTTATAAGCACTGATTGCAGTCACCGTGGTCCCCCCACTGTGTTTATTTCAGACGTATGTTGCAAACCCCTTTTTCTGAAAGATCCTGAAAATGTCAAAGGCATGTCAGTGGTCACCAGGGATGAATTCAGAGCTGAGTTCACTGCAACTAGGTTTCATAGGGCATATGTTTAAAATTCTGGGGCCATTTAGACTCTAAGTAATTATTTCCTTAATCCATCAGCTTATTCCCACGTGACGTTACAGGTCCACAAAACAACACAGGGAGACAGGAAGGGGCCTCGTGTGTCTTCTCTGGAACGGTGCAGGCCGGGGAGAAAGAGGGTGGTGTCTGCAGGACCTCAGTGCAGGAGGAGCAGACCAGGTTCTGTCCTCTGGTCACTTCCCATGTTAATCCCAGAACCCCCTGTTTTCTACGCTTGTGGCAGTAACCCCCCTGGACCGTTCTCTGAGGATCCTCTGATGGTGTGGGGGCATCTGGGCAGGTCCCAGAGGGCCTCCATGTGCCGTGGGCCTGCTTCTCTGTTCCTGCAGAATTTGGATCTGTCTCCTGACCTAGAATTTCTTTTTTTCTCGGCCATTTGTAGCAAGACACCAAGGGCGACTACCAGAAAGCGCTGCTGTACCTGTGTGGTGGGGATGACTGAAGCCCCGCGACAGCCCAAGCATCGAGGACGGCTGCTCCGTGCTCCAGCTAACAGTTCTCCGCAGTCAGCCCGCGGCTAACAGCCCCCTGTGCCCGTCCCCGGGAGGATGACATTAGCGCTGCCCGCCCCACCCGCTCTTTTGTTAGTTTAGTTTCCTACGCATTACCTGGCTTTCCCGGCTAGTCCCTCTTTATAGCCAAAGAAATGAACATTCCAAGGATTTGGAAGTGGAATCTATGATGTGAAACACTTTGCCTCTCGAGTACTGTGTCATAAACAGATGAATAAACTGAATTTTTACTGTTGGAACAGGTACTTGTGGACCTTGCTCTCAGTTAATTGTTTCAAAATCAAGACAGGCTTCAGGGTGGTCTTGTTCAGCTGGTAAGGCTGCCCCCTCGAGGAAGAAAGCTCTTGAAAGGAGCTGTCCAATATGGTAGCTACTATCCAGATGTGGCTGTTTACATTTACATTTATTTAAATGAAATAATTTAAAATGTTAATTCCTCAGTCACGCTATTGACATTTCAAATAATCAATGTCCATACGTGGTTAGCACCTAGTGTATTGGAACAGCACAGGCAGCATATCAAGAGTGGATGGGTTCACCTTTCATTATAAACAGAAGATTGTATTGGGCATCTCTGTTTACCCAAGGGATAAACCAAGAAATTTCTTTGGGAGAAATCCCAGAATGACCCCTTCATCTCTGCTCATCTTTATACAGGTGAAAACCAGCATCTGCAGGGGCCTCAAACTGGGAAGAGGGTGGGATGGTGTGTTCAGCAAATACTGCAAATGTTCCCATAAGAGTCAGAGGAATAAACAACATCCTGTCCCAACCTCTAGGGCTCACATGTCAGTGAGTCAGGCTACAGCATTCTTGTCCAGGCAGTGTAACACAAGTGGACAGGTGCATCAAGAAGAAAGCGGTGTTGCCTGGGAGGATTGAGAAGGATGACCCAGAGAAGGAAACATTTCAACCTCACCCTGAAATCTAAGGGAGAGTGTTACAGCTGGGAGGAAGCTCTCCACACACTTCACACGGTCTTGATCATGGAGGAGAGCTAATCCTTACACCTGGTTCACATTTCAAAAGGCACAAAGGGTCAGTGCAGTGAGAATCACATCTCCCTCTTACTCTCCTCCCAACCAGCCAGGTGCCTTCCTAGAGTCACGTGGTCTCTGGTCCTTCCTTCCATGGATAGGCTAGGCTGCGAGCTAAAACAGGTATGTGTGTTGATGTGTCTGTCTCCATTCACCAGGTGAAGACACTGTTCTTAGGCTTCTAGCCCAGGACCCTGCGGACAGCTTACTCATACAGGTATCTCCCGTCAGCTGTGGGTAGGGCTGGGGCAGTGTTGATAACTATCCCTAAATTCTTACATTTCCTGTTTGGAGAGGATGCTCTGCTAGTTGCTAATTCTTGACTTCTGGCTAATGTCCAATGCACTTGTGGCCTGCAGGGTCTAGGCAGTAATGGAAATGCAGGTGTGAAATGGGCTGGTTGGACAGAGAGGGGAATCTGGAGAACCTCTGCCCCACTTTGCAGCTCTCAGATCTGGTGAAAACACCACCACATTAAGCACATGATGAGACATCTGTGAGCTGACTGATTTGCTGTTTTGACCTTTGGCAAACTTTAGGTAGAAATTCAGATGGAACGTAACTCTTTGAGTCCCTAAGTGGTCTGAGAAGTGCCTGTAAATCCAATGAGATATTCTTTAAAATGCAAATTAGGGGGGAAACAAGATGGCAGAGGAGTAGGTGGACCTGGAGTACATCTCTCTCCATGTATACATCAGGAATACATCTTCAGACACAGAAATGCATGCAGAATACCACTTGAGAGTGAACAGGAGTACCTGACCAGTGGAAAAGAATATAGAGAACCACGTCCGTTGATAGGATGAAGGAACCAGGGGGAAAAACAGGAGTGTTAGTGGGACTGGACCAGCTCTCAACAAGTTGGGGAACTGAAGCAGGAGTCCAATCCCCACATCAGGGCAATTGTCTGAGGCAGAGGAAAAACATTTAAGGCTGAGAGTGAAACAACTGATCTGTGGCACCCTAAATGGAATGAGAATCAGACAGTCCTTGCCACAGCCATATATACCCCAGACAGGAACGCTGGTTCCCTGGAAGGTGCAGCGGCTAGGAGCTGGAGTTTAGGGATTGTGGAGCAATCCCAGGGTGAGGGCTGCTGTTGACTGTGAAGAGACAGATCGAGGGGATGTGAGGGAAGAGATTGTGGGGGGAAATGTCTGTGGAGGAAAGCCCAGCAGGCGTGGAAGCAAGGCGATACCACTGAGTCCAGCATAGGGGGTGGAGCCATCACCGTAGCCTCTTTCCCCACACAGGCCAGCATTGGCAGCTGAACAATGAAGAGGCTGGCCCAGCAAGTGCCTGAGGCACTAGACTACAGAATAGGACCCCACCCAGGGTGCCCCTTTAAGTGCCTGCTGCTCCGATCCACAGAGTAGGATCCCAGCCAGGGGGCTCCTCTATGTGCCTGATGCACCAAACAACAGAGAAGGACCCCAGGCAAGGAAACCCTTTAAGTGCCTGAACGGGCGGAGCTGTGGAGAAAGACTGGCCAAAGAGGCCTGAGCGCCAGCTACAAGAAGCTGGAACAAAGACTGATAGGGCCATAACTCCTGTGGCGAAGGCAGTCCATGTCTCTGCACAGTTGGCACCGCCAGGGTCCCTATAAGCCAAGCAGCTGCGCCACCTTCACGCTCAACTCTTAGTGGGGCAGAGCTGCCACAGGCAAAAAAAGTCTTCTGTCTGTGCATGCAGGGTCACTTTGGTCGTGGCTGACTCTTTGCAACCCTGTAGACTGTGGCCTGCCAGGCTTCTCTGTCAGGGAGCGGGGTTCTCCAGGCAAGAATACTGGAGTGTATTGGCCAATAATGGTTGCCATGCCCTTCTAGAGCACTATATTTCCTGCTGCCCTAGCCGCCAACTCCCCTGAGTACCTGGTGCTGCCAGAATCCCTGCGACCCAAGCAGCTGCACCACCTCCACACCTGTCCCTCACAGGGGCAAACCCAAGTCCTCCAGGGCAGCCTCAGGAGCAAAGCCCAGCGGACGATGCACAAGCAGAGGTGGAAATAAAACCACAATTGAAACCCAGGGGCAGTGTGTCTAAGGAAGAAGACCCAAAACCTTCCCACCAGCTGTACAAGCTGCAGATTAAATCCACACGGTCAACTAGACAGCCTCTATGTCTATGGAATATATAAAAAGCCATTGAGAGCTCCCACAAAAGAAAACGCACTAGTGCTGATAACTGTGGACATTGAAGGCAAGAACGCACAGGAATAGGACCAGATTAGAGTGGCCCCCACAGCAGGTCCAGAGATCAGCACAGCGATGGAGGGCATCCTAGGGAAGGAAGGTGGACTTTGACTCCCACTGTGGGAAAGGACTCTTGACAGCAGTGACTCAGTAAAAACATTATTCTTACTTTTTGACTTGTTCTGTAGAATCTTTTGGATTTTTTTTCTCCCCCTCCCCCTCTGTTTTACTTGTTGATTTTATTGGCAATATGAAATCCAGTTAAGCTTTTGAGTTTTTTTTGCCCCTCAGTCACATTTTTTTATTGTTATAAACCTCTGCCTCTACATTGGGCTTTTGCAGTTCTGTGGAATTTTCCTTTTCCTTATTTTCTTTCTTCTTCCGTTTTTTTCTTTTCTCTTTTTTATATTTTTAATTTTTAAACCTATTATATGTTTCTACATGTATTCCTTTGTTTGCCTTTCCTACTGTTCTTTTCCCCTTGCAGTTAATCTTTAATGTATGAAAATCTTCTTCATCTACCTCTATTTAACTTTGCATATCTATTCTTTCTTTCTTTCCTTTCCTCTCAACATATTTGTTAGTTTTGCTTTCATTGCTTTATTCCCCACTTGGCACCTTGCTTTAATTTTGTTTTCCAATTTGTGCTTTAATTAGTTTCATTCTTAACTGGTAAATATAATGTTTGGTTTCCTTTGTTTGCCAGGTCAATCTACTGTACTCTATTTTTGTTGGACTGTTTTGACTTTGCTCATGGGTGTATCAGAGAAGGCGATGGCACCCCACTCCAGTACTCTTGCCTGGAAAATCCCGTGGATGGAGGAGCCTGGTAGGCTGCAGTCCATGGGGTTGCTAGGAGTCAGACACGACTGAGTGACTTCACTTTCACTTTTCACTTTCATGAATTAGAGAAGGAAATGGCAACCCACTCCAGTGTTCTTGCCTAGAGAATCTCAGGGATGGGGGAGCCTGGTGGGCTGCCGTCTATGGGGTGGCACAGAGTCAGACAAGACTGAAGTGACTTAGCAGCAACAGCAGCAGCATGGGTGTATATGTGTATATTCCATTATTTTAATTATTATTTGCCTGATTTTGGAACTGCCATTATTCTGGGGTTCATCTTTGGTTTCTTGTTTTTGGATATTTGTTTTAATCTCACTTAATTCCATAACAAACCACTTGTGGAATCTTCGTTCCTGACCAGAGATAAACCCCTGATGAGCCTTTGGAGTGGGAGCACTGACTCTAAGACCCTAGACTACCAGAGAACTAACCCTAGGGAGAATCAAATAGTGAGAACTCACACAAAGGAAACCACTTGAATACAAAACCAGCATCACCAACCACCAGTAGCACCCTGTGCAGGACACCTCATCTAAACAACAAGCAAAACAAAAATACAAGCCCAATCATCAGCAGACAGGATTACCACCTCACTCAGCCTTGCCCATCAGAGGAAAAACAAATAAACAAACAAAAACTCAGCACAAATCTCACCCTATAGGAAGCTTAACCAAACCACTGGACCAACCTTAGGAGTGCAGAAACCAAAAGGAGGAAAGAATTCAACCTTGAAGCCTGGGAAAAGGAGACCTCAAACACAATAAGTTAAAAAAAGAATAATGAAAAGACAGAGAAATACTACACAAATGAAGGAACAAACTAGAAACACCAGAAGTCCAAAAAATGAAGAGGAAATAGGCAAACTACCTGAAAAATAATTCAGAATAATGATAGTAAAGATGATCAAAAACCTTGAAAACAAAATGGAGAAAATGCAAGAATCAATTAACAAAGATCTAGAAGAATTAAAGAATAAACATACAGAGACAAGCAACATAATTATTGAAATTACAAATACTCTAGAAGGAATCAATAGAATATCTGAAGCAGAAGAACAAATTAGTGAGCTGGAAGATAAAATGGTAGAAATAGATTCAATGCAATCCCTATGAAATTACCAATGGCATTTTTCACAGAGCTAGAACAAAAAATTTCACAATTCATATGGAAACACAGAAGACCCAGAATAGCCAAAGCAGTCTTGAGAAAGAAGAATGGAGCTGGAGGAATCAATCTTCCTGACTTCAGATTATACTACAAAGCTATAGTCATCAGTTCAGTATGGTACTGGCACAAAAACAGAAATACAGACCACTGGAACAAGACAGAAAGCCCAGAAATAAGCCCATGCACTTATGGGTACCTTGTTTTTGACAAAAGAGGCAAGAAGATACAATGGGGCAAAGACAGCCTCTTCAATAAGTGGTGCTGGGAAAACTGGACAGCTACATGTAAAACAATGAAATGAGGACACTTCCTAACACCATACACAAAGATAAATGCAAAATGGATTAAAGACCTAAATGTAAGACCAGAAACTATAAAACTCTTAGAGAAAAACATAGGCAGAACACTCGATAAAGCAAGATCCTCTATGACCCACGTCCTAGAGTAATGGAAATAAAAACAAAAGTAAACAGGCGGGAGCTGATTAAACTTAAAAGCTTTTGCAGAGCAAAGAAAACTATAAGCAAGGTGAAAGGACAACCCTCAGAATGGGAGAAAATAATGACAAATGAAACAACTGACAAAGGATTAATTTCTAAAATATACAAACAGCTCATACAACTCAATACCAGAAAAACAAACAACCCAATAAAAAAGTGGGAAAAAGACCTAAACAGACATTTCTCCAAAGAAGACATACAGATGGCTAACGAACACATGAAAAGATGCTCAACATTGCTTATTACTGGAGAAATGCAAATCAAAACTACAATGAGATATCACCTCACACAAGTCAGAATGGCCATTATAAAAAGTCTACAAATAATAAATGCTGGAGAGGGTGTGGAGAAAAGGGAATGCTCTTTCACTGTTGGGAATGTAAATTGAACAGCCACTATAGAAGACAGTATGGAGATTCCTTAAAAACTAGGAATAAAACCAACTTATGACCCAGCAATCACACTCCTAGGCATATACCCTGAGGAAACCAAAATTGAAAAAGACACATGTATCCCAATGTTTATTGCATCACTATTTACAATAGCTAGAACATGGAAGCAACCTAGATGTCCATCAACAGATGAATGGATAAAGAAGTTGTGGTACATATACATAATGGAATATTCAGTTCAGTTCAGTCACTCAGTTGTGTCCCACTCTTTGCGACCCCATGAATCACAGCACGCCAGGCCACCCTGTCCATGACCAACTCCTGGAGTTTACCCAAACTCATGTCCATCGTCGAGTTGGTGATGCCATCCAGCCATCTCATCTGTCATCCCCTTCTCCTCCTGCCCCCAATCCCTCCCAGCATCAGGGTCTTTTCCAATGAGTCAACTCTTACTCAGCCATAAAAAGGAATACATTTGAGTCAGTTCTGATGAGGTGGATGAACCTAGAACCTATTCTACAGTGAAGTGAGTCAGAAAGAGAAAGATATATATCATATTCCAACATATATATATGGAATCTAGAAAGATGGTACTGAAGAATTTATTTACAGGGCAACCATGGAGAAACAGACATAGAAAATAGACTTATGGACATGGGGAGAGGGGAGGAGAGGGTGAGATGTATGGAAAGAGTAACATGGAAACTTACATTATCATATATAAAATAGATAGCCAACAGGAATTTGCTGTATGGCTCAGGAAACTCCAACAGGCTCTGTATCAACCTAGAGGGGTGGGATGGGGCGGGAGATGGGAGGGAGGTTCAAAAGGGAGGGGATATATGTATACCTATGGCTGATTCATGTGGAGGTTTGACAGAAAACAAAATTTTGTAAAGCAATTATCCTTCAATAAAAAATAAAAAGAAAAGAATAATGCAAGTTAGGCTAAAAATAGGGGTTTTTCTCAAATGTCTCCTCCTATGCATATTAGATTTGATTCCTCTCATCCCAAAATAGACTTTTTCATGTGCTTGAGGGCAAAGTTCAAAGAACTGCCTACAAAGTGGAGACTTTCTGCTTCCCCCCATAGTCTGGTGTTGACCTCAGAAGGGATGGGGCTGAGCAGTATTTAGGCTTTGTTTCTTCCCATCACACAGTTTGACCAGCAGACAGAAAAGTGGAGGGAGAAGGCAGGGCTGGGCAGGCGCTCCCAGCCCGTGGTCTGGGTGGTCCACACCCCCCACCAGGTATGAAAGGAAATTCAAAAGACAGACTGGCAAAAGGAAGGCCCCCAGAGAACCATTCCAGACACTGCCTGCTATCTCCTCTGAATGGACCAGTGGCTGCCTAGTGTTTTCCAAAACCAACAAAAACAGCACGTGGAATTCGGTCTCATATTCTGGATTCCAGCGTGTCCTCCACAGTCCACTGTCCAAACTGTTTCTTGAAGTAAAGAACCATCTGGGGATTTGACTTTTCTCCCAATTTCACTTTGTAAAGGAAGGAAAAGGGCACCAGGCAGGCTTTCATACTTTGGCAGCTGATAATAAGAACTCTGATTGTATTCTTGGAGAAGTTAAAGATAAATTCATGCAGTGTAGCCATGGGAACTTATTAAACTAATTAAACTATGAATGAGAAGATATGATTTTTTTTTTCTCCCCTGACTCGCATGGTGGGGCTGGACAGGACTGTTACATTGCACAGCTCCAGATGACACCCTTCACATTGCAGCCTATGTGAATGGTGTGTCCCCTCAGAGTTACACAGTGCATGGCCTGAGCAGCCATACGTACCAGCCCTATATGGTGACCCTGGGGGTGTGTGAGATGGCCTACTAAACCTTTGTGTCACATTGTTGGCTTCCAGATTAGAGTTGGAAGACAAATCTTAAGAAACAGATGGCTAAAGCTCTCAAGGCCTCATCTTCACCATGGACTCTGATCTTCGGACCTGTCTTACCAGGATATGCACCAATGATTGTACATACAATTCTTCCCAGTAGGTGAAATTCCCTTGGCAGAAATTATTGGTAAAGATAACTGGAGCAGAGGAAACCAGGCTCACAAAGTGGCTACATTTAGCAAGAAAAATGATTTGAGGACAGAAATCTTTTAAATCAATTTTTAGTTTTTAAAATGACTCCAATCTCCAGGCCTCTCCCCACATTTTGACAAACGGCTTTGGCTTCTTATCCACATCAGTTTATCTGACCTCCTTTTTCCATCAACTACCAAAATGAAAACTGCGCTGCTCGAGAGAGAGAGAGAGGGAGCAATTTTAAACATCTCTTAGCAATGAGGCAGAACATGCTATAGCCATCAAGTTCTAGTTGTTCATTCTATTTATTGAAAAAAGCCTGTAGCCTGATTTCTTTTATGCGAGTACATTTGAGCAAGCAAAGTTTATAGAGATGACTTATCTCATTACATTAGAAGAGTGATTTGCTATCTCAGCATCTATAAGCAATTTTAACAGACATTTCTGGATGAAGAAAAGCTTTTGTAAATATATGCGAAAGACACGATTTCATCAAGCATTAAATTGGAGGTGCCCTGGAAAAATATTACATTTGTGCATTCAATTAGCTTGATTGTGGCTGAATTTTGTCCACTGAAGGCAGCATTTCTGCAGAAAAATGGGAGCATTCCCTATGTCAGCAGGTTTCTTAAAACAGAAAAAAAACACACTTCCCCCTTTGCAAGTCCTCTTTTGCATTTGTGCTGTTACCAGCTCTGCGTCCCTAATCATCCTGCTCAGTCTTGTTCTCCACAGTATAGGGTAAAGGGAGAGTGAACCAGAAGCCACGTTATATAGGCCTTAGAGAAATCCCAACCCAAAGATTCTACCATTAAATAGCCTATGTCTAGTCTGAAAGCTAGGTAAGCTCTGGGCAAAACTGGGACTGATTAAGGATAGACTTAAGTTCTCCAAACTCCCCTGCTTGGTCTCTGCAGGGCCTCTCTCTCCTTTCAGTGTCTGTAGGATGCTGGTGAAATCTTGACAGTGTTGTTAGCCATGTCTCTTTCTTGAAGGTAAGTTTATAGGGGAGGATTTATCTTGGAATGAAGGCTTTTTTCCCATATTATGGAAACAAAAGGAGTTAGTGAAGAAAAGGAGAATGGCTGGGGTTCAAGAGGGCATTCTTAAACCCCTGAAATCACAATAGAGAAGTGGGCTGAGTATTTAGAATGGTCACTAGCCCTTCCCTGCAACCCTTGTTGTTCGGTAATAGAACCATCAGTTTTCTATTAATAAGAAACAAACCATAAAAGATGTTATGTCAATGGAACCTGGCTGTGGAGGTGACTGTCCTTTTCAAGTAGTAGGTAAGGACAATTAGAACTTTCCTAGCTGTAATTCATTAGAGCCCAAGACTATCATACTTCCAAGTATGATAATTAATTATTAAAGATAATTAATAATTTTAAAAGATTAATTAATACCAGGATTAGCAAGGAGTTTGGATCAGGAATACATAAATATTTCAAACAGGTTTTAGGTTTCTATATCAGCAAAATTGCCATATTTCTTGGATTTCTGAGCTTGGGAAAACCATCTTGGTCTTAAAGGATCACCTTTGTCCTAAAATGAACTAATAGATATGAACTAATAGATAGATATGAACTCATCTATGACTAATAGATATGAACTCATCTATGACTAAGAAACATTTTAAAGTCCAGAGTGGAGCAGGTAATACAGGATCTGTCAGTCATTCACTTATTCATTTATTGACTTATTAACATATTCAGTAGAAAGCCTGCTATATGCTGGTGACTGAACTAATCACTGAGAATTGGAAGAACAAGGCAGTGCTGACCACATAGAGTGATAAAGGCTAGGATGGAGGCACAGGTAAGGTACTTGGTGGTCCACAGTAGCTGATTCTCACCTGGGATAAAACATCTGGAAGGGTTTTGTAAGAGGTAGTCCTTAAAGCCTTTGAATTGTGGTGCTGGAGAAGACTCTTGAGAGTCCCTTGGACTGCAAGGAGATCAAACCAGGCAATCTTAGAGCAAATCAACCCTGAATATTCACTGGAAGGACTGATGCTGAAACTGAAATTCCAATACACTGGCCACCCGATGCGAAGAGCCAACTCAGTGGGAAAGGCCCTGATGCTGGGAAAGAATGAAGGCAAAAGGAGAAGAGTGAGGCAGGGATGAGATGGTTGGATGGCATCACCAACTCAGTGGACATGAGTATGAGCAAAATCCAGGAGATAGTGAAGGACAGGGGAGTCTGGAGTGCTGCAGTTCATGGGGTCACAGACTTGGATACAACTTAGCAAATGAACAACAACAACAATCCTTAAAACGGGAATTTTATTATTTTTGTACTTTTTCCCTGACATACAGGAAGAAGACAGCAGAGTCACTATAGGAAGTTCAAAACTACAGAAAAGTATAAAGGAGAAAATCTGAATCAACTGGAACTCCAACTGGAACTAATCACACTGTTAACATTTTGGCAGGACAACCTTTTGAGAATGAGGTCTTGTTTCCTTGGCAGTAAGTTCATAGGATAGAGCGAGAGGCAGGTTTCCTTCCCCATCCTGACAAGGGAAGACCGAGGTTCAGGCAGTAAAAATCAGGCTCCCCTTGCTTCATGGAAGATTTAGGCAGCTTTTGAGTTTCCAAAGTCCTGTTCAAGAAGATGTATATACCTGTATTGTCTTCAAGGGAAGGGTTCTGGAGTAAAGGAAGAAGCAACAAGCCTTTAGCAAGTAGCCTGGCCATGGGACAGCGGGGTTCAGAGACCGAACACGGCAGTGCCCAGGGATGAGGAACAGTACCAACCTCCACACAGCGTCTGGAGTGTCCTGACCTCTGACGGGGGAGCCTGGATGTTTGCAGGGAATTAAAAACTTGCCCACCACAGTACTGGTTCTATCTGGGAACAGCTTAGTGACTGGTGTAGTGAATGGGGGGATAAGGCCCTGCCTAATGGTAAAATCTATTTTCCAGTCTTGCTCTGATTCTATACCATTTCTTCCCTCAGTCACCAGGACAGCCCCCATGCCAGGATGAACTGCTGGAAGGGAATCTTTTTATGTTTACCTCCTGACTTCTTTCTCTTCTGAAATTTTATAATTTACAATATTTGTTCCATATAAATCCTAAGTATTCCAGATACTTCAGAGCTCCATGATTGAGATCTAACTTTGTGCTTTGAAGAGCCTAAGTTAGAGGTTCCATTTAGAATCTTCAAGCAAGAGAAGGAAGATGACGGATGCTCTCTGGATAGTGTATTCCAAATTGCTGGGAAAACAAACCATAGAAAATTATTTCAGAGCATAGATGAAACAGAGGAGGAGGTGGAATCAAAACTTCTCAGCTCTTCAGTGGGATAACTGCCAGTTCTATTTTAATGTGAGCTTTCTGCATAGTTCACATCTAGTTTCTAATATGAACAGAAGCAGAGAATGCACATCAGCCTTATTCCTAGCCTCTGTATCCTCTGTTTATTCCCTTGGCCAAGACCTCCAAATCTGCACATAGAAATCCAGGCCTTTGCTGGCCTGAGCAGGGAATATTTCACCAGCCTTGTCTTCCACTTAGCACTATCCCACTCAGTCTCACGTGGCTCAGCTCTTCCGGGAAGAGACTATTTGCTTCCTCCTTTCACCCCAGAGCCCACCTCTTTGAGAGAACCTGCCTCTCCTGGGCCCAAAGGGCTCCCTCAGCTTGTATATCATGTCCCCACAAACCCTGCAGGTTGCTTTCCTGACTAGATGGTGATCAGCTTACACCCTGAAGCGACAGAGACTGAGACAACCAAAGTTAACAAAATAAGGTGGAAATCATGCTTCCTACAAAATCAGTTGGCTTTGTAACTGTCTTTTCTCCTGGTCTAGCAACTGCTTTCTCCCACGTGAATGCAAGTATTTATTGCCTTGTACTTGAAATGGAAAGGCAAATTTTGAGCTTCAAGGAATGGGCAATCCTGAGAGGGCAGGGGCTCTGGAAGAACAGTGATTGGTCAGCACAGGCTGTACTCTTGAAACGACTTGACCTTTCTTTACTCTGAGAACCTAACCTCTAGGTCAGTTTGACGTTTGCAAGCCTCGTGGCCACTCTCTCCCACTGAGGCAGCCTGTACAGTGAGTTCAGTACTGCACAGGGATGAAATGTCCATCAGTTTAAATATCAACCACAGCTATTCTTGGGGCTGGGCTGGTTCCCCATCCCATTTTTAGCAGGATGGGGCTGTGGCCATGGGGCTCCTGCTAAGCTCTGGGACTGTCCAGGAGGTGGGCACTGGTGCCCACTGGGTGGGGTAGGGAATGTGCAGTAGGAACCCTGTGCATCAGGGCTCAGTGTCTGCACATGGGCTTTACACGAAGAGCCAGCTGTGTCCTCCAGGCAGCAGGGAGCGGGGAGAAGATCATGGGATATAGGGTCTCAGGTTTACACTGCAGGGCTGGCCCAGGAAGCCAACTTCGGGGGAGACTGCAGTTCTCCTCTGTTACTGTGATCGAAGGCCTCCTTCAGGTGGAACTGCTGGTCTCCAAGAAGTGAGCAATGCAGAGGGCTGGCTAATGCCAGATCCCTGCCTCACAGTGGACTGGGCCCTTGCCTCCCTTTTCTCAGACCCAATGAAGCCTGTTGCTTCTTGGAAGCAGGAGCGAATATCAGCCACATGGGGCTGTCTCGCCCGGAATCCATCTGTAGTGCAGGTGGGCCGTGCCGGCCTGAGAGGCCCACGCCAGACACTCAGCAGGGCGTGATCAGGCGCAGGTGGCGAGGAACTGGCACTGGAGGGCTTGGTAGGTACCTTCAAGGTGGAGGAACAGGACTGTATATGAGCTGCCGTGGTCCTTAGCTGATGTTTAGCACTGATATTTAGCTCAACATCAGCACCCTAGCTGCTCTTGAGCACTGATTTCCCACACTGGCTGATGAGCGCTATCTGGTTTCAGTCTTTGGTGAAATGCGTTTTGCAGCCGCAACCCTCAAGATATTCCAAGTAGAAAGCCTCCTATCTTCCCCTGGAGGAACCACACTTGTTGGTGAGTGGGCAGGTGCAGGAGAAGCTAGGTGGGCGGGATGCGCCCCTTGGTCCCCTAGGCAACCTCTCCTAGAGCGCTGGGCCGGGGCCTGAAGCACACGGGGAGGTGGGCGGGGAGCGAGCGGAGCACGCCCCAGGTTGCCAAGGAGTCGGGTGGGGGGTGAGGGTGCGAGTGGCTCCGCCCACGCCACGTGCAAGTGCCCACGGCTGCCCTCCCACAGGTGAGACTCATCACAACTCTCCTTAGTCCTGCACGCTCGGCGTCCTGTGGGCCGCTCGCCATCCCAGCAGCCTGGCGGGGAAATTTTGCTCTGGGCCTGAGGATAACTCAATAGGCAGCGTTACTGGAAACTAAATTCTAGACGTTTAAGTGGAAGAGCCAGGTAAGATAGGTCATTTGACCCTTGAACGACGCGCGGGTTAGGGGAGCTGACCTCCCATGGAATGGAAATCCTTCATGCTCTATCGCTGTCTTGAAAACAAAGGAATTGGTACACGATTCACCTGAGAGCTGGAAGCTTAAAGAATTTAGATAGAATCCGAATTCAAGCCCTCGTTGTTGTTCAGTCGACTCTCTGCGACCCCCATGGACTGCCTGCAGCACGCCAGGCTTCCCTGTCTTTCGCTGTCTCTCGGAGTTTGCTCAGACTCATGTCCATTGAGTCGATGATGCTATCCAGCCATCTCGTGCTGTCCCCTTCACCTCCTGCCTTCATTTTTTTCCATATTCAAGGCCTAGTTCTTTGGATCCTGCATAGCGTGATCTCTAATTGAATGCACACTTTACCCCACACTTAATTAAAGATCTATATAGTGAAAACACACGTACTGTTTATGTTGGAAAAAACCTACCTGTAAGCACAGTTCAAACTGCCATTCAAACCTGCCTTGCTATATTTTAGGATGAAACTTTGGCTTAGATATCAAAGGTTTATGAGGGCTCCCTTTTCAGAGGTGAGTTAAATAATCAATCAGTCATTTTCTACCACCGCCCCAACAAAGAACACAGATTTGGGGGTGCCCAGTGGGTAGCCTGTGTCTAGATCCAGGTCTGCTACTGTAAGTCAGATGGCTGAAGTTAAAGATAATCATAGAAACTGTAGGGACTAGCAGGCCGCCTAGATTCAGGGGAGTTTTGGTCCCACAAGATCGGCAAACACGGAAAAGGCCAGAAGCCCGCAGTGTGTGGTGTCTATTTCAGATGGAAGTGTTAAACCAGCGTGGTGTCTTACCTCCAGGCAGTGCTTTCACTCTTGTTCCTGGGGCCAGGCCCCTAGGAGTCACTTCTGGGGACATCACAGAATGTGTTATATAAGTGAGAAGTAAGTTTATGGATGGGGAATTTTATAATCATGTATGTAGAGTTTCCATGCCTCACAAATATGTGTGTAAAATGTTTCTAGGAAATGAAGTGTATATG
Organism: Bos indicus; assembly: GCF_029378745.1. Lineage (NCBI taxonomy): Eukaryota > Metazoa > Chordata > Mammalia > Artiodactyla > Bovidae > Bos > Bos indicus. Next base: position 49,675,487 of record NC_091769.1, read on the forward strand.
GTGGCTCTTCCTGAACCGTTCTCTCCTCCTGTTCTGCAGCCTGCCTTGCTGGGCCAAGGAGTAGAAGGAGGCCTTTTACAATGAAACTCCCCTGTGAGCTACTGCTTTTTCTTTCTTTCTTTTTTAAAAACAGTTTAATCATATAAAATCAACTTGACTGTCACATATACAGCATAACCTAAAAAGTAACCTTTCTGTTTTAGACAAATAGAAGCAATTGTTACAGTGGGCTCCACAGCTGTAAGTTTTTTTCCTGACTATAATAGTAACATGATGTAGAAAACATGAAAAATATTTTTTTAATTATGAAGAAAAACATGTAAAAATAACAGGTATCCAGTGAAAACCATTGTTAACATTTAGGTCTAGTATAGCGCTTTTTTTTTTTTTTTTTTAAATCCCCATGCATGTTTAAAGATATTAGAGAACACAAGGTATATTAAATTTGGGGACCTGCCTTCACTAAATATGAGACCATAAAACATAAGCATTTCCCCACATTGTTATGAAAGCTTTATAAATGTCCCCGCTGAGTTTCGTAGCATATAAGGAGGCTTGCTAGTGGGCATGAGTCATTGCTGGGTGTAGGGTTTTAGTCTCTGGACTTGACCGTGAAGCAGAGATGGGTCTCTGCTGATAGGCATGGGAGGGAGGTTTGGGGAGAAGAGGGAGTGAAGGAGCAAGAGGAGAGGCAGAGAAAAGAAGGCACAGGGAACGGGGAGGAAGCACCTTTTTCAGGCTGCACCCACAGAGCCAGAGACTAAAGATCTGTTAGTGTGGGCTGAGCGCAGGAGACAGACTGAGCTGATTAGAGAAGGAAAAAACCCGTATCTCTCCCATAGAGGTTGGCTCTCTCTGAATTAGACTGTATTGCTTGAACCTGGCTCTCTATGAATTAGATTGTATTGCTTGAACCTGGAGTAAGTACCTATTGAATATTTTTCGGGCACTGATATTGATGTTTGATGGGTTAAGAGAAAAACTGTTATTCCCTCCTTCACAATAAGGAACCCAGTATAGAGATTTTATACATTCTGAGTTTTTCTGTTTAAATCTATATACTACCAGGACGTTTGTTTTATCAATCAGTCCACACTGGCTAGCTTGTAACAGCAGCAATCTCTTGCGCTTACTCTGTGTCAAGTGCTGTGTTATGTGTTTAACATAGATTATGATGTTTAATTCCTCCAGCATGCCTGGAAATAGGTATCATGAGCCCATTTGACTGACGAGAGAACAGGCTCAGCAAGGTCGACTTTCCCAAAATCTTATGGCCGGTAAGAAGTGGAACCCAAATCTCTTATTCTCTTACTCAAACAGAGTTGATAATTAACTTATCCACTGTCTCTGCAGCAGAATTTTAATAAAAATGGAAGAAAAATCTGTTCATTAATTTTGTGTGTGTGCATGTGTGTGAAATGGGAAAAAACTGTTAACACTTCTTTATAGCAAGCTTTTAATCTTAGAATAGTTTAAGATTTACAAAATTACTGTGAAGATAGTAAAAGAGTACCTGTATTCCCACATCCAGTGTTCCCTTTTTAAAAACATGAGAGTGTGATATGTTTGTTACAATGAATAAACCAGCATCGATATATTGTTATTAATTTAAATCCATAGTTTATTGAGTTTTCCCCTTACGTCCTTTTTCTGTTCCATGATCCCACCCACGATATGTAGTAGTGTCTTCTCAGGCTCTTTTATATGGTTGTTACTCAAACTTTTCTTGTTTTGGGTAACTTTGGCAGTTTTGAGGATTGCTGGTCAGATATATTGTAGAATGTTCCTCAGTTGGAATTTGTCTGATGTTCTCCTCATGATTAGATTAGTATATTTTTGGAGGAAGTCTACAGAGATAAGATGCCATCTTCCTCATCTTGTACCAAAGGTCCTCCCATCACTGTAACATCACTTAGATGTTAACGTTGATCACCTGTCTTAGGTTGCTGTCTTACTCCTTCCTCCTGTTTCCATGCTGTCCTCTGTGGAAGGAAGTGACTTAAGAAGTGCGGGGTTACATGCCGTCTCCTTGAGGATGGAGTATCTGTATAAGTTATTTGGAATTCTGCAGAGTGGATTTGTCTCCTTTCCTTTTTCATTAATTTAATTAGTAGTTTATATCAGTATGGCCTCATGGATACTTATTTCATGTTTTAGGTTGTAATCCAACACCACTTAATTTTCTTGCTCTAATTGTTCCCATTTTGGCCATTAGGAGCTCTTTCAGTTGACTCCTATTGTTGCAGGAAAGGGGACCCCTTCTGGGGCTTGAAAGGAGGCTCTTCTCTAATACTCAGAAATGAATTGTCTAAAAAGAATTCAGCACATTCAGCACATGTGCTGACAAAGCAAGAGACTTTATTGGGGAGGGGCACCTGGGCCGAGAACAGGAGAGTAAGGGAACCCAGGAGGACTCCTCTGCCACGTGGCTCGCAGTCTCGGGTTTTATGGTCATGGGGTTAGTTTTTGGGCTGTGTTCGGCCAGTCTCTCTGACTCAGGGCCCTTCCTCATGGTGCATGCATTGCTCAGCCAAAGTGGATGCCAGCAAGAAGGATTCTGGGAGGTGGTAAGATATGTGGCGTCTCCTTTTGACCTTTGACCTGGATTCTTCTGGTTGGTGGTGGCTTGTTAATTCTGTGTTCCTTACCAGAGCTTCCTGTCATAAAATAACTCATGCTGATGATTCAGTCAGTGTGTTTCCCACAACACTGTGTCCCTGTGACACATCAATTTTTTTCAGCAGTTCTTTATTTCTTGGAGCTACAATATGTTCCAAACTCATCTTGTATATTTCCTCCTCCAGTCCTTGAATCTACCACTTCTCCAAGCAGCCCTGGTTCCTTTCATGGAGAATAGTATTAGAAACCAGGATCTGGGCATTAGGTATGCTCACTGCTGTGGGGATGCATTGCTTCTAGGTCCTCTCAGCCGAAAGAGCAAGGAAATATATGTGGGTATACTAATCTGTGTATATGTGAAAGTGGCTCAGTCATGTCCGACTCTTTGCAACCCCATGGACTATACAGTCCATGGAGTTCTCCAGGCCAGAAAACTGAAGTGGGTAGCCGTTCCCTTCTCCAGGGGATCTTCCCGACCCAGGGATGGAACCCAGGTCTCCCACATTGCAGGCAGATTCTTTTACCAGCTGAGCCACAAGGGAAGCCCAAGAATACTGGAGTGGGTAGCCTTTCCCTTCTCCAGGGGATCTTCCTGACCCGGGAATCAAACCAGGGTCTCCTGTAGCACAGGCACATTCTTTACCAACTGAGCTGTGAGGGAAGCCCTATCTGTGTATATACACATGCCTATAAAATTTTCTGTATGTATCCATCTGTATGTGTATTAAGCTAAGTATGAGTGCATACTAATATCACCAGCTCCAGTCCACCACTGCGTGGCTCATTCTAGCCATCTCCCCTTCTTTATCTGTAAATTCATACTCCAACAATGAGAAATCTGGTTCCTGCCATCTACCATCCTTTAACTTAGTTGTTCAATTTCAGTATATGTGTATAGATATCAGAATTATTAACCTGTGTCCCCAAGGAAAAGTCTTTATTGACTAGAGTACAGTGCTGTGTGCAGTTCCTGTTTCCTTTGGTGTTACAGATTCTACTAATTTTCAGAGTTACCAGGATTAGCATTATTCCCCCCACCCCCGCCGGCCTGTTTATTATAATAAAGTTGTTTCATACATTTGTGACACAGTTGGGTTCAGATCAGATCAGTCATTCAGTCGTGTCTGACTCTTGTGACTCCAAGGATTGCAGCACTCCAGGCCTCCCTGTCCGTCACCAACTCCCGGAGTTTACTCAAACTCATCTCCATTGAGCTGGTGATGCCATCCAACTGTCTCATCCTCTGTCGTCCCCTTCTCCTCCTGCCTTCAATTTTTCCCAGCATCAGGGTCTTTTCAAATGAGTCAGCTCTTTGTATCAGGTGGCCAAAGTATTGGAATTTCAGCTTCAATATCAATCCTTCCAATGAATATTCGGGACTGATTTCCTTTAGGATGGACTGGTTGGATCTCCTTGTAGTCCAGGGGACTCTCAAGAGTCTTCTCCAACACCACAGTTCAAAAGCATCAATTCTTTGGTGCTCAGCTTTCTTTATAGTCCAACTCTCACATCCATACCTGACTACTGGAAAAATCATAGCCTTGAGTAGATGGACCTTTGTTGGAGAAGTAATGTCTCTGCTTTTTAATATGCTGTCTAGATTGGTCATAACTTTTCTTCCAAAGAGTAAGCGTCTTTTAATTTCATGGCTGTAGTCACCATCTGCAGTGATCTTGGAGCCCCCCAAAATAAAGTCTGCCACTGTTTCCCCATCTATTTGCCATGAAGTGATGAGACCAGATGCCATGATCTTCGTTTTCTGAACATTGAACTTTAAGCCAACTTTTTCACTCTCCTCTTTCACTTGCATCAGGAGGCTCTTTAGTTCTTCACTTTCTGCCATAGGGGTGGTGTCATCTGCATGTCTGAGGTTATTGATATTTCTCCCAGAAATCTTGACTCCACTTTGTGCTTCATCCAGCCCAGCATTTCTCATGATGTACTCTGCATATAAGTTAAATAAGCAGGGTAACAGTATACAGCCTTGACGTACTTCTTTTCCTTTTGGAACCAATCTGTTGTTCCATGTCCAGTTCTAATTGTTGCTTTTTGATATGCATACAGATTTCTCAAGAGGCAGGTCAGGTGGTCTGATATTCCCATCTCTTTAAGAATTTCCACAGTTCCACTTGTGATCCACACAGTCAAAAAAGCAGAAATAGATGTTTTTCTGGAACTCTCTTGCTTTTTCGATGATCCAGCGAATGTTGGCAGTTCCATCTCTGGTTCCTCTGCCCTTTCTAAAACCAGCTTGAACATCTGGAAGTTCACAGTTCATGTACTGTTGAAGCCTGGCTTGGAGAATTTTGAACATTACTTTGCTAGCATGTGAGATGCGTGCAATTGTGCGGTGGTTTGAACATTCTTTGGCATTGCCTTTCTTTGGGATTGGAATGAACACTGACCTTTTCCAGTCCTGTGGCCACTGCTGAGTTTTCCCAATTTGCTGGCATATTGAGTGCAGCACTTTTATAGCATCATCTTTTAGGATTTGAAATAGCTCAGCTGGAATCCATCACCTCCACCAGCTTTGTTCATAGTGATGCTTCCTAAGGCCCACTTGACTTCACATTCCAGGATGTTTGGCTCTAGGTGAGTGATCATACCATCATGATTATCTTGGCTGTGAAGATCTTTTTTGTATAGTTCTTCTGCCACCTCTTCTTAATATCTTCTGCTTCTGTTAGATCCATACCATTGCTGTCCTTTATTGAGCCCATCTTTGCATGAAATGTTCCCTTGGTATCTTGAATTTTCTTGAAGAGATCTCTAGTCTTTCCCATTCTATCATTTTCTTCTATTTCTTTGCACTGATCACTGAGGAAGGCTTTCTTATCCCTCCTTGCTATTCTTTTGGAACTCTGCATTCAAATGGATATACCTTTCCTTTTCTCCTTTGCTTTTTACTTCTCTTCTTTTCACAGCTATTTGTAAGGCCTCCTCAGACAGCCATTTTGCTTTTTCGCATTTCTTTTTCTTGGGGATGGTCTTGATACCTGTCTCCTGTACAGTGTCATGAACCTCTGTCCATAGTTCATCAGGCACTCTATCAAATCTAGTCCCTTAAATCTGTTTCTCACTTCCACTGTATAATCATAAGGGATTTGATTTAGGTCATACCTGAATGGTCTAGTGGTTTTCCCTACTTTCTTTAATTTCAGTCTGAATTTGGCAATAAGGAGTTCATGATCTGAGCCACAGTCAGCTCCTGGTCTTTTGTTGACTGTATAGAGCTTCTCCATCTCTGGCTGCAAAGAATATCTGATTTTGGTGTTGACCATCTGGTGATGTCCATGTGTAGGGTCTTTTCTTGTTGGAAGAGGGTGTTTGCTATGACCAGTGTGTTCTCTTGGCAAAACTCTATTAGCCTTTGCCCTGGTTCATTCTATACTCCAAGGCCAAACTTGCCTGTTACTCCAGGTGTTTCTTGACTTCCTACTTTTGTATTCCAGTCCCCTATAATGAAAAGGATATCTTTTTTGAGTGTTAGTTCTAAAAGGTCTTGTTGGTCTTCACAGAACCATTCAACTTCAGCTTCTTCAGCATTACTGGTCAGGATATAGACTTGGATTACCGTGATATTGAATGGTTTGCCTTGGAAACGAACAGAGATCACTCTGTCATTTTTGAGATTGCATCCATCCAAGTACTGCATTTTGGACTCTTGTTGACTATGAGGGCTACTCCATTTCCTCAAAGGGATTCTTGCCCACAGTAGTAGATATAATGGTCATCTGAGTTAAATTCACCCATTCTGGTCCAGTTTATTTTGCTGATTCCTAGAATATCAACTTTCACTCTTGCCATCTCCTGTTTGACCACTTCCAATTTGCCTTGATTTGTGGACCTAACAGTTGGGTCATCATACTTTTTGTTCCATTCTGTAATCTTCTAAATAATTTTTTCCCCTAGTTTGCATCTGCTTTACAGTATCACACAGAATTACCTTCCCCCCCAAATCCTCTGCACATCACCTCCTCAACCTCACCTCCCCCCTCAACTCCTGGCAGCCAGTGATATGTTTATCGGGTTTATATTTTTTCCTGTCCTGAATGTTATATATTTGGTACCATATAGTAGGCAGCTCTCCCAAACTGACTTCTTTCATTTAGTGATATGCACTTAAGATAAATCCATATTTTTCAATGACTTGATTGTTTGTTTGTTTTAATCAAATGAGGAATGCTTCATTGTGTGGAGGTAGCGCAGTTTATTTATCCTTTCATCTATTAAGGGACATGTTGGTTACTTCCAGTTTTTGACAGTGTCCATCGAATCGATGATGCCGTCTTGGAACACAATTCTTAGGAATACAATTGCTGAGTCAGGTGGTAAGGCTATGTTTAGTTTTGTGAGAAACTACCAAAATGTCTTTCACCGTGGCTGTACCGGTTTGTGTTTCCATCAGTACTGCGTGAGTGTTCCCGCACCCTGCTTTCTTGCCAGCATTTGGTATTGTCAGTTTTTTTTGTTTGGATATTGTCATTCTAATCGTCTTGTAATGGTATGTCATTGTTGTTTTCACTTGCAAACCCCTCATGACCAGTAGTATTGAGTGCCAAAGAATTGATGCTTTTGAACTGTGGTGTTGGAGAAGACTCTTGAGTCCCTTGGACTGCAAGGAGATCCAACCAGTCCATCCTAAAGGAGATCAGTCCTGAGTGTTCATTGAAAGGATTGATGTTGAAGCTGAAACTCCAATACTTCGGCCAGCTGATGCGAAGAGCTGACTCATTGGAAAAGACTCTGATGCTGGGAAAGATTGAAGGCGGGAGGAGAAGGGGATGACGGAGGATGAGATGGTTGGATGGCATCACCGACTCAATGGACGTGAGTTTGGGTAAACTCTGGGAGTTGGTGATGGACAGGGAGGCCTGGCGTGCTGCAGTCTGTGGGGTTGCAAAGGGTCGGACACGACTGAGTGACTGATCTGAACTGATTGAGCCCCTTTCATATGCTTGTTTGCCATCTATATCTTCTTTGGTGAGGTGTCTGCTCAGATTTTTGACTCCTTTTAATTCTTTATTTTAAATCATTGACTTTTAAGAGTTCTTTCATATTTTGATATTAGCCCTTTATCAGGTACGTGTTCTGCAAATATTTTCTAATCTGTGGCTTTAGCTTTCATTTTCTTAACAGCGACTCTCATAGAGCAGAAATTTAAGTTTGATGAAGTCCAACTAATTTTTCTTTTCGAGCGTGTTATTGGTATTTAAAAATTCGTCACCAAATCCACAGGCATGTAGATTCTCTTCCATGTTTAAGAAGTTTTTGTATTTTTCCATTTTATGCGGGGGCCTACGATCTACAATCTACTCTGAGTTAATTTTTGTGTAAAGAGTAAGGTCTATGCTCTGTTGTTGTTGTTCAGTCACTAAGTCGTGTCCAGTTCTGCAGCTCCATGGACTGCAGCATGCCAGGTCTGTGCCTAGGGTCTATCTTGTGCGGAGACATTCAGTTGTTCCAGGACCATTTGTTTAAAAGCCAGCTTTTTTTTTTTTTTTTTATTGGCCACACATTTCTATCTAGTTTGTGGAACTGGAGTGCTGTGAAAGTGAGCTTTGAGAGCTCTGGCCTGGTCACTGAGGTCTTCTGATAATGTCCGTCTATTATTTTCGTTTATCCGTCTTCCTGCCAAGTCAGATGTTATCTACCACCTACTAAAGAGAACTTGGCAGTTCCTGCACTCCCAGCTCAGGAGAGGGAGTGCTCTGTGTATGTATGTGACCAAGACGGAAAGGCTTCTTCAGAGGGGACTTTGTGGAGCAAGGCATAGTAGTTGGAGAGCCTCTATTTTGGCCTTGAAGATAGAAAACTCTTAAGACAGTAGGCAGTCTATCTAATTAACATACTTTTAAGACAGAACTCACCTTTTGGGAAAAATATGGAAGCATGTGGTACACACACACCCACAGAGACACACACACAGACACACACACACACACACCCCCACCACACCCAACCATACCCTGCCCCCCCCCCCCCACCCCAACATACCCTTTCTCCCAAGGCCTGGCATTTCCTCAGAGCACCAACACTCATCTTTCCAGGCCTTTCTGTCTTCCATCAACACAAACCTCATCCTCAATGAGGTGAGGGGCAGATTTTCATTACTGTGATGCAGTTACAAGACTGAACATGATACTATATGGAGTTACCTACATATCCCATTTATTGTTAGACTGTGGAAAATTCCTCTTTTTGGCTTATGAATTAAAGGTAAAGAAGAGTGCCATCTTGTGGGCGTCTCTGTTATGACCACAACCACATCAGATCTTCGTGGATTTCCAACCTCAGAGAACCGCTCTGCTATGTACACATCCGAGTGTAATGTATCATCAGCTGGGGGCAACTGATGATGCCCCTCTTCAGTTCTTTTACTTAAAGTGAGTCATCCTGTGGGCTTTTATTTTCATGAATGACCAATATCCTATAAAGTCAGTCATGGAGGAGTATTAACATTGGCGTTTATAATAAAAATGGCACATTACTGGTTCCCTTACGTACTCTAATTCCATTTTGTATAAAAAGTTTGGCTGATGAGCTCCACAGTATGATTCTTTGTGACCCTATGGACTATAGCCTGCCAGGCTTCTCTGTCCATGGAATTCTCTAGGCAAGAATACTGGGGTGGGTTGCCATTCCCTTCTCCAGGGCATCTTCCCAACTCAGGGATCAAACCCAGGTCTCCTGCACAACAGGCAGATTCTATACCAACTGAGCTATGAGGGGAGCCCCCACAGTACATGACCCCAAATGGACTGGGAATTCTGGACATTTCTGGGAAGGATGCTGTATTCACTGTTGTATTGAGTTTGGTTGTGGTTTGCAATGGCTGCTAGTCTTGTTTTAAAGAATATGGTTGTCATTTGTTTCTTTTTTTAGATTTTTTTTTATTGAAGGATAATTGCTTTACAGAATTTTGTTGTTTTCTGTCAAACCTCAACATGAATCAGCCATAGGTATATACATATATCCCCTCCCTTTTGAACCTCCCTCCGATCTCCCTCCCCATTCCACCCCTCTAGGTTGATACAGAGCCTCTGTTTGAGTTTCCTGAAGCACGCAGCAAATTCCCGTTGGCTATCTATTTTACATATGGTAATGTAAGTTTCCATGTTACTCTCTGCATACATCTCACCCTCTCCTCCTCTCTCCCCGTGTCCATAAGTCTGTTCTCTATGTCTGTTTCTCAATTGCTGCCCTGTAAATAAATTCTTCAGTACCATTTTTCTAGATTCCGTATATGTGCATTAGAATACAATATTTATTTTTCTCTTTCTGACTCACTTCCTTCTGTATAATAGGTTCTAGGTTCATCCACCTCATCAGAACTGACTCAAATGTGTTCCTTTTTATGGCTGAGTAATATTCCATTGTGAATATGTACCACAACCCTAGACTACCAGAGAACTAAGCCTAGGGGGTATCAAATAGTGAGAACTCACACAAAGGAAACCACTGGAATACAAGACCGGCATCACCCAGCCACCAGTAGCAGCCTGTGCAGGACACCTCATCTAAACAACAGACAAGACAAAAATATAAACCCAATCACCAGCAGACAGGATTACCTGTCTGCTTATCATCAGAGGAAAAGCACACAAACAAACAAAAACTCAGCACAAATCTCACCCTATACGAAGCTTAAACAAACCACTGGACCAACCTTAGGAGGGCAGAAACCAAAAGGAAGAAAGAATTCAACTTTGAAGCCTGGGAAAAGAAGACCTCAAACACAATAAGTTAAAAAAAGGTAATAATGAAAAGGCAGAGAAATACTACACAAATGAAGGAACAAACTAGAAACACAGAAGTCCAAATAAATGAAGAGGAAATAGGCAAATGACCTGAAAAATAATTCAGAATGATGATAGTAAAGATGATCAAAAACCTTGAAAACAAAATGGAGTAAATGCAAGAATCAATTAACAAAGACCTAGAAGAATTAAAGAATACACATGCAGAGACAAACAACACAATTACTGAAATTACAAATACTCTAGAAGGAATCAACAGCACAGTATCCGAAGCATAAGAATGAATCAGTGAGCTGGAAGATAAAATAGTGAAAAAGACTTTTGAAGAGCAGAATAAAGTAAAAAGAATGAAAAGAACTGAGGATAGTCTCAGAGACCTCTGGGACAATATCAAACACACCAACATTCGAATTATAGGGGTCCCAGAAGAAGAAGAGAAAAAGAAAGGGTATGAGAAAATTTTTGAAGAGATTATAGTTGAAAATTTCCCCAACATGGAAATAGTCTATCAAGTCTAAGAGGCACAAAGAGTTGCATACAGGATAAATGCAAGGAGAAACACGCCAAGACACATACTAATCAAACTAACAAAGACTAAACACAAAGAAAGAATATCATGTATTTCTTAAGGTGAGGAGAGAACAGGACAGACCACTCATTAGCAGAAAAGTAGTTTTAGTAGCAGTTCAGGGACCACTGAGCTAGATTGTGGACCCCAGGCCTCCACAAGGAATGGGGTGCCAGGATGCTCTTTGCAAGGAGAATGGGCCATGCTAGTTATACACTTGGGAGATGGCCTTCTAGTCCTGGGTTTGCTGCTTTTTACCAGGAGACCTTGGGCATATCCCTACACCTCAGTGGGCTTTTATTTATTTTTTAACCTGTGATGAGACAAATTTGCAATTTATAATCTCCAGGCTCCCCTCAAGATCTAAAATCCAATGTATGAAAGAGAAGGTCTCATTTCTCAAAGCTTCTTAACCCAGGTTTTCTGGTCAAAGGCAGGATTTATTATAAAGATCCTGATTTTCAGTGAAGCTTCTAGGTAGAACATTCTGAAACCACAGAAGTGGTTTGTTGTTGGTCAGTTGCTAAGTCGTGTCCAACTCTTTGTGACCCCATGGACTGCAGCATGCCAGGCTCCCCTGTCATCCATTATCTCTGGGAGTTTGCTCAAATTTGTATCCATTTAGTTGGTAATGCTATCTAACTATCTCATCCTCTGCCGCCCCCTTCTCCTTTTGCCTTCAAATCTTTCCCAGCATCAAGGGCTTTTCCATTGAGTCTGCTTGTCGCATCAAGTGGCCAAAGTATTGGAGCTTCAGATTCACCATCAGTCCTTTCAATGAATATTCAGGGTTATTCCCTTTAGGATTGACTAGTTTGATCTCCTTGCAGTCCAAAGGGCTCTCAAGAGTCTTCTCCAGGACTACAGTTTGAAAGAATCAATTCTTTGGCACTCAGTCTTCTTTATGGTCCAACTCTCATATCCATAAATTACTGGAAAAACCATAGCTTTTCTATGGACCTTTGTTGGCAAAGTAGTATCTCTGCTTTTTAATATGGTGTCTAGTTTTCCATAGCTTTCCTTCCAGGGAGCAAGTGTCTTTTAATTTCATGGTTGCAGTCACCATCTGCAGTGATTTTGGAGCCCAAGAAAATAAAATCTATCACTGTTTCCACTTTTTCTTGTTCTATTTGCCATGAAGTGATGGGACCAGGTACCATGATGTTAGTTTTTTAAATGGTTTATATTTTACGTATTTAACTAATTATGGAACTTCCTGAATATAGTTACTTCATTCACTTGAATACCTGTAGCTCTTTTGACGGAGAAGGCAATGGCAACCCACTCCAGTACTCTTGCCTGGAAACTCCCATGGATGGAGGAGCCTGGTAGGCTGCCGTCCATGGGGTCGCAAAGAGTCGGACACAACTGAGAGACTTCACTTTCACTTTTCACTTTCATGCATTGAAGAAGGAAATAGCAACCCACTCCAGTGTTCTTGCCTGGAGAATCCCAGGGACGGGGGAGCCTGGTGGGCTGCCGTCTATGGGGTCGCACAGAGTCAGACACGACTAACGCGACTTAGCAGCAGCAGCTCTTTTGGAGCAGATATAACAAAAAGCTACACTTACTTCTACTCAAGGACTGAGGCAGTTGGGCCCCTGGTCTGCTGGGGATATATATTCTCCTTGCAGATGAGTTCAGTCTGCATCACAGCGTTTTAAGACATTTCAGGCAGTGATGGGTGACATCATCCACCTGGCTTAGAGCTGTTATGTCAACCTCATGCTATAGATAGGAATCTGCCAGGGGTGTGGATGCTGGGGAAGGAATCCCTTCCACGGCCAGCTGAAGGACATTTGGGGATGGGTGTCATTTCATGTAGAAGAATTTCTCTCTTCCCAGATCACTAGGAATACTGTGTGTAACTTGTGCACATATGTGTTAGATCTCGTACATTTAAGAACTTGCATACGTTTTCCTGTTCTCTTGAGTGAATGCATTATAAGTTGTTTTTGGAGAACAGGAGAGGGTCCAAAACCGAACAAAAAACTAGAAAGTCCAACTCTGACTTGCGGCTTATTTTTGTCAGGATTACACTACGTGAATTGCTGAACTTGTTCTTTAAAAAAAATGTGGAACAGAAAGTGTGTTGACAATGTTTGACCACAAGAGGGTGCGCTAACAAAACACCTCACAGCTCAAAAGTCTACATCTGCCTCCTCAAACATTTACATGCTACCATTTCTGCCTGGTCTTCTGACATAAAGCTCAATGTCACAAATATTGTTTCAAACTTTATGAAGAGATTTTTTTTTTAAAGAATGTTGGGAACCTGGGAAGTGAATTCGAAGCACAAGTTCAACTGCTTGTTTAGCTGGAGGTTCTTTAAAATTCCTACATCAATTTTCAAAAAAAAAGGCAGAGTTTAAAAACCGTTGCTTTCTTCAACAGGCCAAACAATACAAACTCAAAACACTCTGGGCACATTTGCACTTCCAAAACAGCTTTTAGGGATTATCTTCCTAAGAATTCTAGCTCTAGATGTATGGTTTAAAAAAAAAAAAACAGAACACAACAAACAACTCATTCTCTAAGCTAAATACAAATATTAGAGAAAAACACCATTATTTCTTCCAGGACACAGATGCTTGAAAAAGAAAGTAGGGGAAAGGCTATGTGATAATCTCTGGAGTAAATTTAAGCACCCAGACTACATTTCCCTAGAAATATTATTTAGATAATACTTGAGGGGGTAACTGCCAAAAATGAAAATCCTTTACCTTTAAACAATCTTTCTTGATAGTAAAATAATTAGAAAAATTTATGTGCATCTCTGCTATTATTAACGTGCCTTCGTTTACAAGCGATTCAGTTGGTTATGCACGGATGTTACAGGAGTGCTCCCTCCCCCCTTCTCAGATGACATGTTTATACTCAGGCAGCACTTCTAAATTTTTAATAGAGACGACGAGATTCCATTTAATTAGGCAGAGTGACTTGTTTATGTGCAGGTTATACATTTACGAGTTCTAATGAAGAACGGAAAATACCTATTGAACAGGCTTTGAAGTTTCACTGGTTTAAGGATAATTGTAAACCGGCTCAATGGACAGTCAATCAAATGACTAGAGAGTTGAGAAGAGGGAGTTAAATCTAGGTAAAATAATTGCACAAATCGCGTGTCGATCAGTGTTCAAAGGATTTTTTTCCTCTCCCAAATCAAAGCTCTTCCATCTTACTCTCATTTGGAATATGGAAACTGGGTTATGGAAGAAAATGGTGAAGAGGTAACCAGATTTTTTTTCTTTCATAAGAAATACCTCTACCATTTATATAAAGCTTTCTCCTTTTTTCCTTTCAGTTTTTACTTCCGATGGTCTGTGCAGCCTGTTTTATTTTCGAACTAGATGACATAAACACGTTACTGTCAAAAGTGGTTTTTTTTTTCACTTTTATAAATCCTTCCTGAAAATGAAAAGTTAATTTTTTCTTAATCTCTGACCTAAGGTAAAAACCTCAAATATTTGCGTGCCTCAGATGTACCACAAAAAGGCCACCTAAATTAATGAGGTTTCTTGAATTGGTGTACAGAAATGAATTACAAAGCTTAAGAAGTCGAAGAGATTTCTTGTGATGTTTAAAGCAGTATTAATGATCGTGCGGAATGAGATATCAAGCTTTGTGTTATTACTATAGGATTAGCTTTTAGTTCCTGTAAGCTGGTCTATTTATGGGTACATAGGATGGAATTAAACTTTGAAAAGGTTAATTTTTTTTTAATAAAAAGTGTTCTGTAGAAGGTTTATTTCCTATCACCTTTTATAAGTTTCCCTTCGAATTGTAGTTGCAATCTACATTTGGAGTAGGTCCAGAAAGCTTGCATAATAATCTAGTCCCTGGCTGAGCCTGTCTTAGAGGAGGGAGTGGGGTAAATGAAATGCTACCTACAGGTTCCTGACAATACATTCATCTTGATATGATCGCAGCTGATGGCTTGTAGCAAGGCGACTCCTAGGACTTGCATTTGCTGTCTTTAGGGTATGTTATAATTTCAATGTGGAAAACAAAACACCAGTGTACAAGAGAAAGAAAGGCATCTCTGATCAAAAAGTAGTACCTGAAAAAAAAAATGTATATTTGAGCATTTACTCCATCCCAAGCACTCTACTGAGATTTTTTTATCAGATATATTTGATTTACAGTTGTGTTAATTTCAGGTGTACAGAAAAGTGATTCAGTTACACATATACACATATCTATTCTTTTTCAGTTATTCATATAATCATATTTATTCTTTTTCAGATTCTGATTTGTTGAAAGCAAAACATTTGTTCCAGGGAGAAGGGACAATAGAGAATAAAAAACTGAAGAAAATGGGAAAAGAAACCGTTGCCCTTTGCTTAGCTCACTAACCTCAGTGAAAGCTCTCAGATATTTTAGCAGTTAGTCGCATGTCCGTTTTCTTTCTTCCGTGTGCTCATCTAATTTATTTTCTTAAGAAAAGTCCATTCCCCTTGTCCAGAGTCAGCATTATGTAGCTGAAATCTTGGATGCTGTGGGTTTAAGATCAAGTAGGACCTAATCAGGGGGGATTTGTTTTCTTATTGATCTTTTTATTGCTTGGGTCCTGCTGAAAAGCTGCAGAATGATGGGGAGGAATTAGGGTTGTCAGTCTTCAGAGCAACATGTCCTGGCCAGGGCTCCACCTCAACATGGGCAAGCAGGACATGGTGAACAGTCCACAGGAGGATTCTGGGCTTGCAGAGTGGAAGTGAGTTATGCCAGCAGCACCAGCATTTAAAGTGGAAGATGCTGATGTATTTGTGCTTATTGATATTCGGTTCTGTCTCGATTAGAGTTGACCATCATACCTAATTCAGGCCTGATTTGAGCAACAAAAGTCTCCCAGTTTTGTGGGAGACCCTGGGAAGAAAGGGATACCATCCCCAGAAGAGAAAGGCAGAGGATGTGGGTACTTTTTTTAAAATAAAAAAAAAAGATCACTTACCAGTCAAATACTTAGGAGTTGTTCAGAGGAAGATAAAGGAAATGAACGTGAGAAAAAACATTTCATAAACATGTTAAACTTCCTGCCAGTACCTAGAAAGAGGTGGGGAAAGTGTCTTTTGAGGGTCAAGGAAGGGGCACTGTTACCAATAAGAAACCATCCTGGTTCAGTCTTTCCAAAGACAAGAGGATTTAAGGAGACAACCTTTCACCGTCTTATTTGATAACTAAAGTGAACTAGGTTCATGGTCTTATTCAGTAAATTAATTGAACTGGGCACATGACCGTCTTCTTTGAGGGTGGAGAATACACGTCTGATGTCCCCACAGAACAAGCGTACATGCATGCTAAGTCACTTCAGTCACGTCCGGCTTTTTGTGACTCCCGTGGACTATAACCTGCCAGGCTTCTCTGCTCATGGACTTTTCCAGGCAAGAATACTGGAGTGGGTTGCCATGTCCTTCTCCCGGGGATCTTCCTGACCCAGGGATCGAATCCACATCTCCTGCATTCGCAGGCAGATTCTTTACCTCTGAGCTGCTTGGGAAGCCTCCCACAGAAGAAGAACAGCCACATTTTCATGTTATTGGCAAAACAGAAAATATGTCTGTAGATCCAACATCTGTTTAAATAACCACTTCCACCAGCACTGGTGGTGAGGATCACTCTGTTTCTGCCTACCTTTAAGTGTTGCTGCAGGAAAGCTAGAGGGTAAAACAGAACAAAAGGGAGTGGCCACGACGTGAAGTATCATCGAGGATGCTGGACTCCCTTTGCCCAGAGCTGCCTTCAGAGGCTCTTTGGTGAGATATTTACAGATGCAGTATTTCGAACAGTCTCCTGCCTCCTTCCCCTTTGTTCCTTTAATGAGCAAATTTGCCTTAGGTTCTTGTTAAATCTCTTCTTTTGGGGAAGAGAACAGAGGTGTACGTGATTACAACTGGAGACTCCCCAGGAGAGAGGTAGTTGGACAAGAGTTTTCCCTTTCAGGGTACTTTCTCCTTGGGCTGTGGCTGTCACCAGCTGCTGGAGTGTCATCCCCTCTCTTGGCCTTCTTCCGAGTGCGGCCTGTGAGCTGACAGGGAGAAGATACTCAGAACCGTCCCAGGGTACGCCTACTTCTCTTTGTGCAGGGACACCTCTTTGTGCAGGGAGGTGAGAAGGAGCTTAGGGACCAGATACTCCATGCTTTTCATTTCACGGATGGGTAAACTGAGGCCCTTTGATGTTCAGTGAATTGTTGGTGTTATTTTTTTATAATTTTATTTGTTTTTGACTTTGCTGGAACTTCACTGATGTGCCGGCTTTTCTCTAGTTGTGGTGAATGGGGGCTACTCTCTATGGTGTACGGACTTCTCACTGCAGTGGCTTCTCTTGTGGAGCACGGTCTCTAGGGTGTGTGGGCTTCAGGAGTTGTGGCTCGTGGGCTCTAGAGCACAGGCTCAGTAGTTGTGGCACGTGGGTTAGTTGCTTCAAGGCATGTGGGAGCTTCCCGGACCAGGGATGGAACCCATGTCTCCTGCATTGGTAGGCAGAGTCTTTACCACTGAGCCATGAGGGAAGCCCTCCGTGAATTGTTTAAGACAGCACAAGGAGTAGGAGTGAGTGGTAGAGGGATTTCAGGCCTGCTGGGCACTTTTGAGGAGGAAGATGCTGGAGAGATGAGGGCCTCTTTTAGGGGTTGGGAGGGGGCTTGAGATAAGAGAGCTGTGCTCCTTGCTTCTTGAAGTATAGTTCATGGACTAGAAGCTTGGCATCACTTGGAACTTGTTAGACAGGCAGCGTCTCAGTCTCTACCCCAGACCTACTGACTTGGAACCCACATTGCAATAAGATCCCAGGGGACTTCTGTGCATGGTGAAATTTGACAAGTGCTGAGGCCCCAAACTCAAACTGGGATGATTGGGCAGCTGACAGCTGCCTAATTTCAGCAAATGTCATAGTTGCCTCTGAAAAAGATGCTCTTATAAGCAACATTTTAAACTAAGGTGGGTACATTAAAATTTAAAAATATGGGGACTTTCCTGGCAGTCCAGTGTTTAAGACTTTGCCTTCCAGTGCTGGTTCAATTCCTGGTTTGGGAGCTAAGATCCCACATCCCTCAGGGCCAAAAAACCAAACATAAAAATGATGTGCTATTGTATTAACAGCAAATTCAATTAAAACTTTGAAAATGGTCTACATAAAATAATCTTAAAAAAATAAAAGTATGAAATGCAAAGAGTAAGAAGAACAATGCTCTAAATTGAACATGGGGAAATGGTGATAGTTAATGATACAGCTTTTCTGTAGGGCAATTTGGTGACAGGTATCAATGTCTTAAAAAATATGCTGAACCCTTAAATAAAAAAAATGTTTAACTGAAGTATAGTTGATTTACAATGTTGTGTGAATTTCTTCTGTACAGCGGAGTGACTCAGATATACACAAGTATACATTATTTTTCATAATTCCTATTATGGCTTATCATGATATTGAATATAGTTCCCTGTGCTATACAGTAGGACCTTGTCCATCCATTCTGTGTGTAATAGTTTGCACCTGCCGATCCCAAACTCCCACTCCATCCCTCCCCCATCCATCCTCCCCCTCAGCAACCACAAGTCTGTTGCTCTGTCTGAGTCTGTTTCTGCTTCATAGATAGGCTCGTTTGTGTCAGTTTAAAAACATGCTTACCCTTTGATCCAACTATTCAACTCTCAAGGAGGTTATTCTGGAGAAGTAATCTGGCTTTGAAAGGATGTGTGAACAAGAATGTCATAATGTTTATTATAGCCAAAAAAACTGGAAGTGGTCTAAATATCACACAGTAGAGGACAGTGAAAGAAATGATGAAACTTATAGTGGAATTCTATGTAATCACTTAAAATGATAAATTAGGGGAGCATTCACTGCTCCAGAAATACGTTAATATATGTTTATGGAAAATCCCAGGTTACCATACTCTGCATAAAATGATCTCATATCTTGTTTAGTAATCAATATCTATCAATATTTTAAAACCTAGAAGGCTATGAAGCTAATGTTAACAGTAGTTATTTCAGATAGTAAGATTATAAGTTATATTTTCCTTTTTGCTTGTCTTCATTTCATGGGTCTTTTACAATTGATGTGTATTAATCAGTTAACCAAAGTTGGTATGATAGTCATTTTGAAAGAGCTTTTTAAAACACTTAGGTCTTAAATACCTTACTTCCCAGGCCAGATTCCAAACAGAAAAACATTTTGATATCTTGTGTGTAGCTTTTTCCACTATAATGACAGCATCACATTCAAATTGTCTGTTAAGCAGCTTCTTCCTCCAAGATTGTGAAGGCCTTGATGACAAGGACTGAATCTTTGGCATTTTTGTATCTAGAGTCTAGCATGAAGTGTGACAGATAGCATACAGTAGTAAGTGTGTTTTAAATGGATGGAGGAAAGGGTTTAGGATCACAGTCTAAAGACTTTTCCTTCCCGGGTGTCTTTAAACAATTATTCATGTATTTATAGCTACCCTGGGTCTTGGTTGCTGCGCACGGACTCCCTCTGGTTGTGGCGAGTGGGGGCTACCTTCTGGTTGGGATGCACAGGCTTATTTCCAGGACTTTTCTTGTTGGGAGCATGGGCTCTAGAGCACAGGATCAGTAGTTGTGCTGCTCAGGCTTAGTTACCCCACAGCATGTAGAATCTACCTGGCCCAGGGATTGAACCCATGTCCCCTGCATTCGCAGGTGGATTCTTAACCCCTGGACCACCAGGGAGGTTCCCTTCCTGAGTGTGTTATGGGACT
Source organism: Bos indicus (assembly GCF_029378745.1). NCBI lineage: Eukaryota > Metazoa > Chordata > Mammalia > Artiodactyla > Bovidae > Bos > Bos indicus. The sequence continues at coordinate 49,695,156 of NC_091769.1, forward strand.
ATTGTTCTTAGCACACAGGAGTTGATTGCTATGTATCTAGGCAATATGTGTGATGAACTAACTGTGGAGGGCAGAGTTCTGCTTGACCTATTGGTTTAGCTGCAGTCTCCACTTTGGTAATAAGTTGCCCTGTGAGATGTGGGCCAAGGCTGAACATATCAGGAGGTCAGGCTATTGTTTAGTCGCTAAGTCGTGTCTGACTCTTTGTGACCCCATGGACTATAGCCCACAAGTCTCCTCTATCCATGGAATTTCCCAGGCAAGAATACTGGAGTGGATTGCCATGTTCTGCTCTAGGGGATGTTCCTGACCCAGAGATCAAACCCATGTCTCTTGCATTGGCAGGTGGATTCTTGACCACTGTGCTGCCAGGGAAGCCCAGAGGACAGGCTGTAGAGGTCTCTAAAGACTGACTCAGAGGACACCTACCTGCCACCTGCTCCATGGGGTGACAGCTCCTCTGGGGGCCTGTGGGGATCCTAGGGCAGGACTATGACGTTCAAAAACAAGCGCATGGGAAGTGGAAAGAGCATTCTGGGTCCCGGTTTGTGTTTTATTGCAATTGTGACTTTGGGTCTTGTCTCATTAGGAAAGAGTTTGGAGAGGCTTGAATGGTTGTGGAGAAGCACTCACTGTGTTTCAGCATCATGCTAAGAAGCATTTGCATCCGTTCCCCCAACTATTCCAGTTGCTTCCTTATGAAGTGAGTACCCATTCTCCAGAGCAGGAGACTGAGACTGAGCAAGGTTGAGCTACTGGCTCTCAGTTCAGACATGGAGAGGTGGGGCTAGAATCCACATGGGGGTCTGGATCCAGAGCCCAGGCCCTCCTGCAGGGCTACAAAGAATTCTGGGGGATGCTCTCAGGGTTCCCCCCAACCCTAGTACTTTTCTGAGTGACAGTCCCAGTGGGCCTTCCTGAATTTCCCCAGTTCTCCCTGTGAAACAGATTCTATTTAAGAATGGGCCTCCACATTCTGTGGTCAAGAATTTCTTTTTCTTGCTCTTGGCTGTAAGTGAAGTCACTGGAAAACCCAGTTTATAATTTTAAAAAGTTGAATACAAAAGTTTTTAATCAAGTTTTTATATTATTTAGAAATAGTTATAATGTTCAAGAAAGTGGTATGCATACTTAAACCTTAACTTTAATTATGAATTAATTTGAACAGATAAAGTTCTAAGAAAATTCATGGACGATTCACCGAATATATCTGAACACAGGCTTGTTTCTTGGGATATCTCAGTTTCTGTATTTGGAAATGTTAAGAGTATTAAAAAAATAAATTCTTATCTACAAAACTAGTACAGTGTTTCTGATGTTGAATGGTACAGTAATAAAATATGAATATTTGTTTGCAATTTTGGGGGCTGTTTTATATTTGAAATTTGCATAGTAGTACAGAAGGCTTTGGAAACATCTGGGGAGGGGTTGTGATTTGGTTGAAACTAAGTATCCAAGAGGTTTCAGAATCATAAAATGATACAGAACTACTCTGGGCTTTTCTTAGTTTGCATCCCCCATGGGTTACATTTTAATTGTTCAGGTTTTAACTTATGTTTATTGACTATTTTTTGGTATTTGTCTCTGCTGCTAGCCCGTAAGCTTCATGAGAACAGGAGAGCCACATCTGTTTTACTTTTCACTTCATATTCTTAGCGCATAATAGCATGTACTAGCGCAAAATCTCACAGTAACAGCTACAGTAACAACAATAACAAATAAGAGTGGGAGCTAATGTTGAGCCCTTGCTGTGCGCCAGGTCTTGTTCTAAGTGCTTGGTACTGACTCATGGCATGGAACTTTGGAGAAACACTGGTTAAGTGATTTTTATATAAATTAAAAGTATACTTCGAGTTTATGCATTGGGAAGCATTCAGTGTTGTGGAGCTTTGGGCAACCTTATTACAGTGAGAACTGGAAGATATTGAACTCAGAGTAGTTCTGTAGCTTTTTCTTATATCTGACAAATATTTAAGGTTTCGTGTTTTCATATTCTTTTTTATTTATTGGCCTCCAGAGCAGATTTTTTTCTCCCAAACTTTAAACTTTTTATTTTGTGATGAAATACAGCCGATTAACAATATTCTGGTAGTTCCAGGTGAAGAGCAGAGGGACTCAGCCACACTCATACACGTATCCATTTGCCCCCAAAGCGCCCTCCCATCCAGGCTGGCACATGGCATACATAACGTGGAGTAGAGTTCCATGTGCTGTATAATTGGTCCTTGTTGGTTGGTTACCCATTTTAAATACAGCCCTGTGTACGTGTCCACCCCAAATTCCCTAACTGTCCTTTCCTCTGCAGTTTTCTAAGTCTGTGTCCAGAGCAGATTTTGAAGAAACATGAGTAAAGGCTCAGCATCATCTAATTACTTAAAGAAATAGAATGGCAATGCCATTAACATTTCATTTTAATGGCTGCGTCTTTGACTGGCAGCCCTGAACTCTGCCAGTGGGAAGGGAGGATTGTCTTTCCAGAAAGTTTCAGGCTGACGCCTGTGTTGAGGCTGCAATAACTGCCACTTAATTTATTGTCATTTAGTGCAAAAATTGATGAGAACATAACCTTTGTAAGGTTTTTATGTTTTATTGGCTATAAAAGATAAAATATGGAGTGAAAGGAAGTAAAATAGTATTTTGTTAGGTCAGGGGATGGATTTATGCCTTAACTAACTGATAGAATAATCAGAGGGTCATAAAGATCTCGTCTCTGCCACCTGTCTCTTCCCTTTTTTGTGTGTGCATTCAACAAGCTTCTCTTTGTGGCGGTCAGTCCCATGGAAGCTCACCCAAACACCAGGCCCCTTTGTCCCAGGGCATTAACTCAGCTGTTTAGATCGAGAATATCACGGAGGCTTCTCTTGCAGACATGAAGCAAGTGATCAGGTACTTGACATGTTCTAATGGGACGTTTGTTCACAAGGAACCGGGGGCTACATTGTGTCCTGAATGAACAGGCGAAAACAAAGTGTGCAAGTTAAATTCAATTTTGTGGGAAACACACAAAAAAAGGAAACTTCGGGAATTGCTGTTGATTGTGGTATTGTGGGGTGAGAAGGGGGATGTTGGGAAGAACCTGACCCTCCATCAATTCCCCCAACACACCCTCCCCAGCCAAAAAAAAAAGAAATGATAACAAACATACTTCAAAGTGATAAAGTGATTACATTCGATCATCTAGGCTTTGTTGTTCTTTAGTTGCCAAGCTGTGGCCGACTCTTTTGTGACCCCATGAACTGTAGCTTACCAGGCTCCTTTGTCCATGAGATTTCCCAGGCAAGAGTACTGGAGTGGGTTGCCATTTCCTTCTCCAGGGCATCTTCCCAACCCAGGGATTGAATCCCTGTCTACTTGCAATGGCAGGTGGATTCTTTACCGCTGAGCCACCTGGGAAGCCCATCATCTAGGCTAGTGGTTCTGAAACTAATCTCTGCATCAGTATTACCTGCAGGACTTGTTAAAATCCAGATTTCTGGGCCTACACCCAGAGCTTTTCAGTAGGTCTGGGGCTGAACTTGAGAATTAACATCTCTAAGAAGCTCCCAGGTGTTGCTGATGCTCCTGGACTGGGGACCACACTTTAAGAACCACAGCTTCAGGCACTTAGCTGTCCCTGGCGTGTCCAGATGGACATTCCTCAGGGAGCTATAAGCGTCCAGGAAGACAGCTCATCTCACAAGGGTGTGGCTAGGTGAGTCTATAGGGGTGTTTGTGTGTGTTTCGTGTGCAACCAAACCAGAACCTGTCTTAAGGATAAGTAAGTACTTTAATCTTTAGAGCTTTCTATCTGTCATCAGGCTAAGGAATAAAACAGGCACATTAATGTCTTTCCTTGAATGTCCTGTTTGTTATGTAGAATTTGCCTCCCAGGTAATATCCTTACTTGGAGTTCCCTGAGAGTACTGGTCTGTTTTGTTTCTATGTCCTGGACGCTAAGCACAGTGTTGGGTACCAGGCCTGCTGCATGATTTGCAGGACTCAGTGCAAAACGACAGTGCAGGGTTCCTTGTTCAAAAATGAAGAAATGGAAGACAGTGGCCACAGGACCTTAACCCCTGTGTGGGCTCCTGTAAGTGCAGGAAACTGTGTGGCTGGTTGGGGTGTCCCCCACCGCCCTTGAAGCTGGGGTGCTTTCACCTGCTAGGCACTCAACATGAGTAGGTGGTATACCAGCTCTTTCTCTCCAAAGGATCACTGACTAAACATGGATCAAGAAGGGGTATTGACAGACCTCCTGGTTTGACGCCCTCTGTTTTGAGGGGTAGGTAGGGACATAGCCTTTGCTCCTGTTACCCACCCCCTCCAGCAGTTCTATGACCTATGCACTATAAACTCATTTGCATAAGGCTCAGCTCTGACTTGGCCACCAGTTTTCTGAAGTCTAGTGCTTTCTAAAAATTTTACTTTTCCATTACCACATTTGCCTCTCACAGAGGTTTAGCTATTTGCTTGAAGACACACAGCCAGTGAGAGCTGAATTGGAATTTGAACCTAATTTTCTAAATCCTAGATGGACTTTCCTGTTATTCCCCATGATGGAAGAAAGCAAGTTTGGGGACGTTCCTTCTATTAACCAATACTTCTTTTTAAATGTTTTTTTTTTTTTTCAATTGTGGTACAAGTCAGTTTTATAAAACATGTTATTTTAACCAGATTTAGCAGTATAGTTCAGTGACACTAAGTATTATTTTGTATCCTACAACTTTACAAATACATTGATTAGCCCCAGTAGTTTTCTGGTGACATCTTTAGGATTTTGTATGTATAGTACTATGTCATCTGCACAATGACAGTTTTACTTCTTCTTTTCCAATTTGGATTCCTTTTATTTCTTCTCTGATTGTTATGGCTAGGACTTCCAAAACTGTGTTTCATAATGGTGGTGATACTTTTGAGCTCTGAAACTTTTGTAGTGAGCTGAGAAATCTCATTGACTCCTGATCTATAATCTTTCTGTCCCTGTGTGCTGTCTTCAATTTCTTCATTTTTGAACAAGGAGCCCTTATATTTTATTTATTGAATCTATTGTTGATGACTTGTTCATAATTTCAAAACCTGGAAACAAGGCACCTATGAACATTCTTGCCCATATCTTCTGGTGAACAAGCAGGTTGGTAACAGGATAGATGTAGCTGGCAGCGGGACACCTGGATGGAATATTCAGGAAGTTGAACCTTTGCCAGTTTTTTTTCAAACATTTGCCAAAATAGGTGTACCAGGGACTGTGTCTTTTTAATCTTGTATCCCTGGTACCTAAGACAGTGAATTGCTCACTATACCCACTGATTGAAAGGAGAGCAGTAAGGTAGGTCACACCCTTTGTCTACTAATAGCTCTGGGAAATAAAGTCAAAGCAAGCACATTTTCCAGCCCAACTTCAGCCTACAGGGTAGGCCTGTTGGGTTGGTATAGAATGGTGTATTTTAATAATAATAGAGATAGAAGTAATGTAGTTATAATGTCTTTACACAGCTTTAAAGAGGATTCTTAGAAGGCGTATTTGAAATTACAGCTGTAGCAGGCCAAACCTTCAGAACAAAATCAGTCTCAGTTACTCTTTTAAAATAATTTTATTCCATGTTGCTGTGGGGCTAGATCTTGGGAGCTAACCTGCCTTAAAATGTGAGTTTTTCTTCAGTGCATCTTCTGCAACTTAGAGTATAAAGATCTTTGACAGAGGAGAGACTAATGCTTCTAGAATGGGTGTGAAAGACCACAAATTTCCAGTGCTACTCAGAGAGAGACAGAGAGAGGCTTTCTGTGTAACAAAGCACTGCTTTAGCTCTGTTAAAAGGCAGGTCATAAATTTGGATAAAGCATGAGTTTAATCGTGTTCCTTGAAATAAATACCTCTCTAGAAAGCAATATTTTAGGGATCCTTTCTCTTATCCAAGCCTTATTTAAAAATTGATTGTCTTTTTTTTTAACCGTGATATGCTTACCAAAACTAAACAATTAACGTTGGTGCGATACGGTACTATTGGCTAAAGTAGACTTTATTTTGATGTCACCACTTTTTCTACCAGCGTTCTCTTTCTAGCCAGCAGCCCATCTAGGGCACCACGAGCATCTAGCTGTCGTGTCTCCAATATGACAGTTTCTGAGTCCTTCTGGTTTTCTGTTTAGGCATTTTGTAGAAGGTACTTCAGTTTGGGTCTGTGTGATTTTTCTCATCATGAGACTGAGTTGTGGCTTTTGGGGAGAAATACCATAGAAGTGGCAGTGTGCTCTACCATCATGGGAGGGTGGACAGCGCTGTCACAGGACCCATCACTGGCCGTGTAAACTTTGATCTCTGTGTCAGGTCATGTCCACCAGGTTTCTCTACTCCAGAGGTACTTTCTCCCTTTCTATACTCTAGACTATAGTCCGGCCCACACTAAGGAGAAGAGTGAGGAGTATCAGAGTTTGTAGAGATATATTAGAACCAGACAGTAATAAATATTTTGGAAGACACCTTGAAGTTATGCAAGTACCCTTTTTTTTTTCCAAATTGTTTTTTTATACTGGGCAGAAAATGGAACATTCAGAACCCCAAGAATCTCTTACTCTTCTTTTTTAAAAATGTTGGGTTATTTACTTCTTACACTATTCTCTGTGTAAATTAGAGGTTCCTAACATAGGGGATATGAATTCTTGGCAGTCTGGGTTCTTCCTTGCTAGTTACAGAAACTCATTCTGCTCTTTTTAAACCAAAAGCATGGATTTAAAGGATATTGGATTAGGTGCTTAGATTTTCTTTTCTTTTTTTTAATAATAGGGGAGATTTTCTTTTCTATGATAGGAAAGGTTCAGCTATCAGTGGGGGTATTTTAGGACCCTAAGGACATCAGATGGAGAAGGCAATGGCAACCCACTCCAGTACTCTTGCCTGGAAAATCCCATGGATGGAGGTGCCTGGTAGGCTGCAGTCCATGGAGTCGCAAAGAGTTGGACTCAACTGAGAGACTTCACTTTCACTTTTCATTTTCATGCATTGGAGAAGGAAATGGCAACCCACTCCAGTGTTCTTGCCTGGAGAATCCCACAGACGGGGGAGCCTGGTAGGCTGCCGTCTATGGGGTCGCACAGAGTTGGACATGACTGAATCGACTTAGCAGCAGCAGCAGCAGCAGCAGCAAGGACATCAGAATGGAGTATCAGTCATCCATTTTTTTTTTTTAACAATAATATGTCTTCAGAGTTTTTGCCTCAAAACCTAGAAAAGAATTCATTTTCTTATTTCAAACCAGTTAAATATTCTGGGTGAAACAGGTCACTGGTTTGCCTATGACCTTTTAGAGAAGCTGTTTTGTTAAAATACTGTACTTATTATTAATCTGAATTAGCATTGAATATGTTTTAATGTATTTATGAATGGTGAACTCAGTGTCTGAAATTAAATTTTTTATTGCAAATTTAAAAATACAGAATAGGATCTGAGAATAGATTTGGCTAGCTATGCAGCCAGACACTGTCCTTCTAGTTAGGCTGCAGAACTGATCACTGAAGGTGCACTGCTGCTGACGCTCCAGCCGTATGGGTCCTAGGCCATCCCTGGTTCTTTGGGTCATTCGTTTCCAATTCTTGGTCTAGGTTACATGACTCTTAGCAAACCTCGGCCTATTTGTGCACCATAGCTGTGTTGGAAGCTGGTTAGGTGACCGCCTCCTTCTGTGGTGGAGTGTGCTTTGGCTCATGAGGTATGCTGTCCTGGGAATGCTCTATAATAAGCATTATTACGTCATCATCATGTAAGAAAACCGTAAACAACGTACTTTTCTAAACCATGGATTGGCTTTATTCTTAAAACTACTATCAGTCTTTTCTTCTTTTGAGTATAGTATAAGTCCTGTCTTTGTGAGCCTCTCTGGTATTTGTTTCAGTCCCCCCCCCCCCCCCACCTTGAAAAACTACATCTTTTCCTTTAAAAAGTTGGTATCCTAAATGTATTTTTCCTTCCCTTTCATTTAGAAATGCACTTGGGGTTAAAAATGGTGATTGAATATGAACATTTATCCCTGTTCTGTCCTGACACCCCTCCAACATAGCAGTAATAAAACGTAGAGAGTAACAGAAAGAGTGGAAGTGGAGAGGTTAACAATAACATTTTAGAAGCAGACAGCAGGGAGGATGAGTAGTTAATTGACTTAGCAAATCTGGGAACTCTGAAGCCTAAGTCAACTGTGAGGGAAAACATTTTCTCAGCATTCCGTAAGCATTATGGAGCATCTACTTTGTGCTAGGCCCTCTTCATGGTCCTTTGACTTATCAGTGACCAAAAGCAAGATCACTGTTTGTATGGAGTTACCAACCTGATAGGAAAAGCCAAAAACTCAACCAGATTTGTACCTCAGAACTTCCAGTGGGCTCAGGAATTGGGGATACCAGATATCTCTGGAATATAGGACTGAAACATGAGCATTGGTCAAAAGTGTATTTCAGAACAATTAGAGCAGTGCGGCCCAGGGGACTTTCTGCAGTATTCTCTATCTGTGCTATCCAGTACCACAGCCACTAGTCACATGTGGTTAATGAGTGCTTGAAATGTGACTAGTGCAACTGAGGAACCAAATTTTACATTTTGCTTAATTTAAATTATTTTAAATTTACATAGCTTCAGTGGCTAGTAGCTCCTATATTGGACATGCATGTGCTATATATGTTATAAATCACTTCAGTCGTGTCTGACTCCTTGCAACCCTGTGGACAGTAGTGCACCAGGCTCCTCTGACCATGGGTTTCTCCAGGCAAGAATACTGGAGAGGATTGCTGTGCCCTCCTCCAGTGGATCATCCCAACCCAGGGACCAAACCCATGTCTCTTATGTCTCCTGCATTGGCAGGTAAGTTCTTTACCACTAGCACCTGGGAATGCAGGTTAAATCATCTGTTCCCTCCCCAACCAAGAACAGCTAAACATTGCCCCCCTCCCACAATACAACAGAAAATTGTAAAGTTTTTTTCTTTGAACTAAGGTACATAAAGTATTTAAGAGGGTAGGGATCCCATATAGAAATAGGGAGAATTTCCTGAATTTGAGAACTTGGTTTTCTTTTTCCATTTGATTCCTGTTAAGCTAGCAGCCAGTTTCTACTTCATGCATGAGGTTGGGAATTCAGTGTCTGAACAGTCTGACTAGGCTATGAGAAAAGATCTAAAAATATTAATGTTGGAGACTTCCCAAGGAAACAGTAAGCCAGAGCTGAAAATCTAACCTACATACTCAAAACTTCCATAAGTGTTTTAGTGATATAATTTTAAATGTGATCAGACAGTGAAGAATCAACCAGGCATCTGAGAATTGCTTCTCCCTAAAATGAAAGACTCTTAGGCCAAAAAAAAAAAAATTGAGGCGATTTCAGGAAGAATCAGTTAAGAGATGATTTTGCATTCACAAAGCAAGAATAGAATGTTGTAATAAATGGAGAATCAGAAGAATAGAAACTAAAATGGTCTTGGAAAAAATTATGATGCAAGTCATAAGCTTAATATAAGATTTGGAAAATAAGATTGTGGAAATTTTGTAGAAACCAGAATAAGAAGGCAAGAAAACATAAAACAGTAGAAAAGGGGATAAGAAAATTAGATGAGATGAGGAGCTTGAACATCTGAATATAGAAATTCCTGAAACTGAGAATTGAGTGAATGAAAATGAGGGAAACTATCCAATAAATAATTCAAGGGCTGGAAGGTGTCAGGATAAAAAGAACTTAGACCTAAAGTTTTCAGCATGAAAAGATCCATCGAGTACCTAGCAAAATAGATGAAAATAGATTCCTGCCAAGGCACATCCTGAAAATATTTCTAAATACTGGGGTCAAAATGGTCCTAAAAGCTTTCAAAGAACAGGGGGAAGATTATAGTCAAAGAATCAGGAATCCAAATCACTTTAGACTCTGCATGTGCTCTCTAACATAGAATGCTATACCCAGCTAAAATATCAGTGAAGTGTACCAATTGAATAAATATTATATTTTTTAGACATGTGAGGCCACAATATTTTGCCTCTCCTGTAGATTTTTCTCGTAGGCAACTGGAAGAAGTATTTGTCAAAACAAAGAAATAAACAAACGATGATGAAGATACAGATAGTGAGAAAAAAAGAATTCAACCCAAGTGAGAGGTGAAGAAAATTTTCAGGATGATGGTTAAAGGAGACTCCTGGATGAATCTGTGTAACAGAGCAAGAGAGCAACCAGAAGATTGGAGCTGATCAGAAGGTCCAGGAAGAGAGAATTCCAAAAATAAAATGGTAGTGTTTGACTGAATTGAAAGGAAAGTTGGGTAATCATGGGATAGTCTGAAGATAATAGTAGTGAGAATTCCTAAGAAACTAAGCAAACCAGAAAACTAAGCAAAACTAGGGAAAATAGAAAGTTGCACAAGAAAGAAGTAAAATTATAATAGACTTCATGGTTCAGTAGTAGAATAGCATTTACATAATCATAATGTAAAAGTGGATAATGAGCAGACCAAAAGTATGATAAAAATAGGTTTGGGCACAGAGAATTTGGAAGTATGCCTGTGTGTGTGTGTGTTTGTGTGTGTGTGTGTGTTGGGGAGCTGGGGCAGAGAAAAAGTGAAATATTTATTTTTAATAGGAAAAATCAATAGGTAATAGTTAAAATATATTTATTTGAGTTGGATCTTAGTTGCAGCACGTAGGATCTTTTGGTGTAGCCATGAGGGCTCTCTAGTTGTGGTACATGAGCTTAGTTGCCACATGGCATGTAGGATCTTAGTTTCCTGACCAGGGATCGAATCCAAGTCCCTTGCATTGCAAGGCAGATTCTTAACCACTGGATCACCAGGGAAGTCCCAGTAAGTAATACTTAAAACTAAAAATGCAAAAGGAAAAAGCTTATACTTGCTATTAGAGTTATGGAGGTAAATACTCAATTACATAGTAAAGATGCTTTACTGGTATGGAGGGGAGGTTATAGGAGAACGATTATTTTCTATAACCACCCCTTGTAGAACTATATGCCTTTTAAAACTCCTACCACATTGGATTTTAATTAAGACAAAAACAACAGCAGTCAGACATTAGAAATGAGGTGTGGGATGGCAGAATTTCTGAATTTCTCAAAAGTTGTTAGGGTAAAGATCAAAAATATTATCAAGAGTCAAATCCTTGTCTTCATTCTCCAAAGTTGTAGAAGTAAACTTATTTGAAGCAACAAACATCTGACATAATAAAAGCATGTGTTACATAACTGCCTCCCCGCAACACCACATTATAAGAGAGATAGGGCTTCTCTGCTAGCTCAGCAGTAAAGAACTTACCTGCCAGGGCTGGAGGTGTGGGTTCCATCCCTAGGTCAGGAAGATCTATCCCATGGAGAAGGAAATGGCAACCCATTTTAGTATTCTTGCCTGGGAAATCCCATGGACAGAAGAGCCTGGTGGGTCCATGGGAGTCCAGTTCAGATCCATTCACTCAGTCATGTCTGACTTTGCAACCCCATGAACTGCAACACACCAGGCTTCCTTGTCAATCACTAACTCCCAGAGCTTGCTCAGACTCATGTCCCTTGAGTTGGTGATGCCAGCCAACCATCTCATCCCCTGTTATGCTCTTCTCCTGCTTTCAGTCTTGCCCAGCATCAGGGTCTTTTCCAGTGAGTCAGCTCTTTGCATCAGGTGGACAAAGGATTGGAGCTTCAGCTTCAGCATCAGGCCTTCCAATGAATACTCAGGACTGATTTCCTTTAGGATTGACCTGTTTGATCTCCTTGCAGTCCAAGGGACTCACAAGAGTCTTCTCTCTCCATCACCACAGTTCAAAAGCATCAATTCTTTGGCACTCAGCTTCCTTTATGGTCCAACTGGTACATCCATACATGACTACTAAAAAACGAAGTACTGTAGCTTGACTAGACAGACCTTTGTTGGCAAAGTAAGGTCTCTGCTTTTTAATATACTGTCTAGGTTTGTCATAGCTTTTCTTCCAAGGAGCAAGCATCTTTTAATTTCATGGTGGCAGTCACCATCTGCAATGATTTTCGAGCCCCCCAAAATAAAGTTTGTCACTGTTTCCATTGTTTCCCCATCTATTTCCGTGAAGTGATGGGACCAGATGCCATGATCTTCGTTTTTTTTTTTTTTTAAACTTTACATAATTGTATTAGTTTTTAAATGTTGAGTTTTAAGCCAGCTTTTTCACTCTCTTCTTTCACTTTCATCAAGAGGTTCTTTGGTTCCTCTTTGCTTTCTGCCATAAGGGTGGTGTCATCTGCATATCTATCTGAGGTTATTGATATTTCTCTTAGCAGTCTTGATTCCAGCTTGTGCTTCATCCAGCCCAGCATTTCACATGATGTACTCTGCATATAAGTTAAACAAGCAGGGTGACAATATACAGCTTTGACATACTCCTTTCCCAGTTTCAAACCAGTCTGTTATTGCACATCTGGTTCTAACTGTTGCTTCTTGATGTGCATGTAGGTTTCGCAGGAGGCAGGTAAGGTGGTCTGTTATTCCCATCTCTTTAAGAATGTTCCACAGTTTCTTGTGATCCACACAGTCAAAGGCTTTAGCATAGTCAATGAAGCAGAAGTAGATGTTTTTTGGAATTCTGTTCCTTTTTTAATGATCCCACGGATGTTGGCAATTTGATCTCTGGTTCCTTTGCCTTTTCTAAATCCAGCTTGAATATCTAAAAGTTCTCAGTTCAAGTAGTTGAGCCAAGCTTGATGAATTTTGAAGCCTAGCTTGGATGATTTTCAGTATTACTTTGCTAGTGTGTGAGATGAGTGCAATTGTGCAGTGCTTTGGACATACTTTGGCATTGCCTTTCTTTAGGATTGGAATGAAAACTGACCTTTTCCAGTCCTGTGGTCACTGCTGAGTTTTCCATATTTGCTGGCATATTGAGTACAGCACTTTCCCAGCATCATCTTTTAGGATTTGAAATATCTCAGCTGGAATTCCATCACCTCCACTTTGTTTGTCACAATGCTTATGCTTCCTAAGGCTCACTTGACTCTGTACTCCAGGGTGTCTGGCTCTAGGCTCTGGATGATAATACCATTGTGGTTATCTGGGTCATGAATATCTTTTTAATGTAGTACTTTTGTGTATCCATGCCACCTCTTCTTAATATCTTCTGCTTCTGTTAGATCCATACAGTTTCCATCCTTTATTGTGCCCATCTTTGCATGAAATGTTCCCTTGGTATCTCTGATTTCCTTGAGGATATCTCTAGTCTTTCCCATTCTTTTGTTTTCCTCTATTTCTTTGCATTGATCACTGAAGAAGGCTTTCTTATCTCTCCTTGCTGTTCTTTGGAACTCTGCATTCAGATGGATATATATTTCCTTTTCTCCTTTGCCTTTTACTTCTTTTCTTTTCTCAGCTATTTGTAAGGCCTCCTCAGACAACCATTTTGCCCTTGTGAATTTCTTTTTCTTGAGGATGGTTTTGATCACTGCCTCCTGTACAGTGTTTCGAACTTTTGTCCATAGTTCTTCAGGCACTCTATCAGATCTAATCCCTTGAATCTATTTGTCACATCCATTGTATAATTGTAAGGGATTTGGTTTAGGTCATACCTGAATAGCCTAATGGTTTCCTCTACTTTCTTCAGTTTAAGTTTGAATTTGGCAATAAGGAGTCCAGCCACAGTCAGCTCTCGGTTTTGTTTTTACTGACTGTATAGAGCTTCTCTGTCTTTGGCTGCAAAGAATATAGTCAATCTGATTTCAGTATTGACTGTCTGGTGATGTCCATGTGTAGAGTTGTCTCTTGTGTTGTTGGAAGAGGGTGTTTGCTATGACCAGTGCGTTCTGTTGGCAAAACTGTTAGCCTTTGCTGTGCTTCATTTTGTATTCCAAGGCCAAATTTGCCTGTTACTCCAGGTGTCTCTTGACTTCCTACTTTGCATTCCATTCCTCTATGATGAAAAGGATATCTTTTTTTGGTGTTAGCTCTAGAATGTCCTGCAGGTCTTCATAGAACCATTCATCTTCAGCTTCTTCGGCATTAGTGATTGGGGCATAGACTTGGATTACTGTGATGTTGAATGGTTTGCCTTGGAAATGAACAGAGATCATTCTGTCATTTTTGAGATTGTACCCAAGTATTGCGTTTTGGACTCTTTTGTTGACTATGAGGGCTACTCCATTTCTTCTAAGGGATTCTTGCCCACAGTAGTAGATATAATGGTCATCTGAATTAAATTCACCCATTCCAGTCCATTTTAGTTCACTGTTTCCTAAAATGTTGATGTTCACTCTTGCCATCTCCTGTTTGACCACTTCCAATTTACCTTGATTCATGGACCTGACATTCCAGGTTCCTATGTGATATTGTTCTTTACAGCATCAGACTTTATTTCCATCACCAGTCACATCCACACCTGGGTTTTTTCTTTGGCTCTGTCTCTTCATTCTTTCTGGAGCTATTTGTGCATTCTTCTCCAGTAGCCTATTGGGCACCCACTGACCTGGGGAGTTCATCTTTCAGTGTCATATCTTTTTGCCTTTTCATCCTGTTCATGGGGTTCTCAAGGCAAGAATAATGAAGTGGTTTGCCGTTGCCTTCTCCAGTGGACCACGTTTTGTCAGTCCATGGAGTCGCAAAAGAGTAGAGTATGACTTAGCGAACTAAACAACGACGAAGTAACAGAAAACACTGAGTTGGTCCAGACTCTCTTCCTGCCTTTTCCTTTAGCAGCACTGCTTATCTTTGAAAAGTGTCTGTATTTCCTCATCGGTCATTGGTGGGTGCCTGCTGGTTCTCTCTCCTGGGTCAGAGGTGGACACCTGACAGAGTCAGAGCTGAGCTCATTCACTCTCCCTCTAGTCATGTGACTGGCCCAGGAATGGGAACCCGATTCACCTTAGGCCAACCAGATCCTTCCCTCTTCTAACTGGACTGATGGAGATAAACAATCCTTTTTCTGCAGTCTTGTTTGTGTGGCTAGAGGGATATAAGCCTGGGTTGCCTGTGGCCATATCTCCAATTTGTGGGGTTAGTTGTATAGAGGAAGTGAAGCAAGTATGCAGGCCCATACAGAGATGTGGGGTAGGGAGGAGGAAGAGAGAGAGGGGATAACTCTGTGTCCTTGTATCCACCCAACCCTGAGTGTAGCTCCATCCATGCCCTTTTTATAGTTTGAATTCAGAAGCTAACACATCCCTACCCCCTTGATAAGAATAGAGTTGGGATTTTGTCACTTGCTTCAAAGGATCTGGACTAGTACTATCAGCCAGCATCTTTTATATCCTTAGGCAAGAAAATTTTTCCATGTTCAAAAAGAAAGCATACAGTCATGTCTATTACTCTGTTTAATTTTTTTCTTAATAGTTAGTGTTATATCTTTGAAATAAAAAAACTCTCAGATGGTATGGAAAAGAATCTGATGTTTGGCAGTCAACACACAGAGCTGGTCTATGTCAACCCCAGCAACAAGAGCTTTTCGATTTTGAAATGTGTATGGAAATAAATTCGATTCAATTCAAAATATAAAGTTAAACATTTTATATTCAGTCACAACATTCACTGAAGAGTTAAAAACCATATTTAAGGATCTAACAATGATCTTCTGGACACTGTTTGGTTGGTACTTTGGAGAAATTAAGAGTAAATATAAAGCGTGTTCCATACTCTCATGTTGCTTGAAATCAGTTCGCAAAAGATGATGTAGATGTGTGAAATATATAAGTATCATAGCTTAAGGTCTGTAGACACTCACTCAAAAGCAAGGAGCCATTCTCTTGATGCAACTTCTGGCCAGTTGAGTCTTGAACTTGCTTGCGAGTGCCTCCCCTGTGTAGACCAATGGTTTTTGTATTCCCTTGAACCCAGGCTCAGGGGAAAGAACCTTAGCTCTGGAAAGAGAATAGAGCAGCAAGGCTGCTTTTCTGGGTTGGGTTGTAAATAAACACTCTTGGAACAAACGTGGAGGCCAGAGAACTCCAGTGCTTTGTTAGGAAGGAAGTGAAAAGCTCAGCTGTTCTGTGGGCCAGAAATGCTGAGCCTGCAGGATCCTCTGCAGAAGAAAAGAAACTGCTTTGCAATGACTCGACGCCTCCAGGGTTGCCCAGCTCTCATCAGATGCTTTCCCTATTCCTACGGGCAGCCGTCACCCAGAGGAGGAGGGGATGGCAAGGTGCCAGCCGTAAATAATGAATAGCACCCTCATTTACATTCTTTTTTAGTGGAGACTGTTTGCTCACAGCATCGCAGGGACCTGGAGCCTGAGGAAATAGGACTCAGAGCCTCCCTTGGATGCCCTCCCTCCAGTGTGCCTAGCTCAGGAAAAGGCAGATTCTTCCCGTCAGACCATCTGGTTCTCTTGAATGTGCTTATTAGTAACAGTGGAGGTGGGTCTGTTAGCCCAGGACAGCATCTCAGAGACAGATGCTGAGTTTATGTATAAAATGTGGCTTCCAGCCAAAGCACTAATCATGATCGCCTCTGAAGTGGTTCCAATCGTCTGGATGAGGCGCTCCGGCTCTTATGTTGTTTGTACAAGCTGGTAGTTAGAGGTGTTGTGTACAAGATATTTGTAGTCATAATTTCTCCAAACAGGTTAAGGCAAACATTATGAGAATCAGCATATTAATGTGCTGTGTTTCAAATTAAAATTATAAACACACTTTCCTCATTGGAGGCCTAATCTGCTAGGAAGAAGCCAGATGTTTAATGATGAAACCATTATTTAGGAGGACCTATCAAAGTAAAACAAATTGTTGTTGTTTAAGTGGAGGGAAAAACCTGCTTTGTGCAGGGGAACTAGGAAAAATGGCTTTGAGAGGGTTCTTGCTGGAGTTGAATTTCTGTGAATCTCTTGTTGCTACTCAAGAGCAAGGGTTTCTTCTAGAAACATCATTTAGCAAATGGGTATACTGCCCTCCTAGGACAAAACTATAGGCCAGGACGGTGCATTTCCCAGTGAAGAGGTGGTGGCTGATGTACTGGCACACTGGCTCAATACTGGGGACAAATTGGGTCTCAAAGGCTTTTGGATGTTAACTTTTTTGGGGGACTGCACCGGGTCTTCGTTGCTGCACTCGGGTTTTCCCGAGTTGTAGCAAGTAGGGGCTGCTTTCTAGTTGTGACATGTGGACTTCTCACTGTGCTGGCCCCTCTTGTGGAGCACGGGCTCTAGGTGCATGGGCTTCAGTAGTTGGGGCACATGGACTGAGTTGCCCCGTGGCATGTGGATCTTCCCACACCAGGGATTGAACCAGTGTCCCCTGCACTGGCAAGCAGATTCTCAACCTCTGGATCACCAGGGAAGTTCTTGATATTAACTTTTGATATCAACTCTCCTTCCTGTTTCTGAAGTGAAAGGCATGAAGCAATGGTTTTTGGTTTGTTTTAATATTTTTTAGGCTGCACAGCATGTGGGATCTTAGTTCCCTGACCAGGGGTGGAACGTGCACCCCCTGCATGGAAAGAGTGGAGTTTTAACCACTGGACTGCCAGAGAAGTCCCAGGAAGCGGTGTTTGGTGGCAGCTGACACCTGTGTCTTCCATTTGTATCCTGAGCTGCTTCATGTAGACTTGGCTCCCCATTCTTACAGTTCAGCTGTAATCATTCCATTAGTCCCTTACTATCTTTAAGGGGGCACAACCCCACTCTGTGCATCTGTCTGCAAATGTACCTTTCTTTCCTCTTCTCTTTCTCCTTTGCCTCCGTGCTGCTCTCTACTTTCTCATGTGCCCTTCATTCCCTTCTCTCTCCCTTCCTTGTAGGAAGCACATCTTAGATAGTAGATCCAATTGCTCCTTTAGGCAAAGAGCACATGAGAGGCAGGAATAAAAGTGAAGATGGGCTTTGGATATGGTTTCTAAAATCGAACGCCATCACACATCTTGTCCTAAATATCTAAAATACTCCCAGTACTATTTTGAAGAATTCCAATTTACTCACTTCCCCATAGTTTTCTTTGCTGCTGGCAGGTTTTTGGATTGTCCAACGCCTTTCAGAGTACACGAGGCTGTTTTGGCAGGCACACCATTGTAGTTATTAAATAGCCATGAGGGGAATAGCATCTTGAGGTGGTTAGAAACCATCAGAGTTTGGAGACTTGACTGGATTCTAGAATCTGGCAGCTATCAAATCCTAAAAGGATCCAGAGAAGCCAGCACGTCACCTGAAGTTTCTTCACAAAATCGAAAGGGTGCACGTGGCTCCAGGGCTCACTCACCCAATCGCCTTTGCCACTGCAGGAGACCAGACAGAAACCACCCTGTAGAGAGGAGACTTTGTTCTGTTACTGAAGATGTCTTGATTTCTATTAATGACCTCTCACTTTCCTTGAAATAAGTTTCAGTTTTTCCTTCAAGTCTGTTTCATGTTCCTCTGTTTTCATCCATTCAGAAGCCTCTATTAGGCCTTCCTTGTTTATATCTTTTTTATTCCAGCAAGTACTAGAAGGGACTTGTGGGACCTCACCCAGCCCTGCTGCTCGAATTCTCTCGACAGCATCCTCGCACCTAGGGTTTTCCAGCACATAATTGGTCATAGGCAGTGACAAGACAGACACCGGTCTCTTTCAACATAGCCTATTTCATCTCTGGTGACTAATTGTTAGAATATTATTCTGTGTGTTGGTTTTATATCTGTTTCTTGGTAACTGCCACTTATTAACATCAAGATTGTTGTGACAATTAAATAGGGTAATGAATATAATGTACTTATATATATAATATAGTGTAGTATCTGACACAGAGAAAGAACCCAATAAAAGGTAACTGCTTTTATCATTGCTATTATTGGTTCTTGTTCTGCCTCTTGAAGTTGTATAACACGAACCAACACAAACCAATTCTCCACATGGGAGCCCTTTGCATAATTGAAAACAATTATTTTCTCTCCTTGATGCCTGGTCTTCCTTTTAGTATTTGCAGCTAAGTATTCCCATTAACTGGAATCATTCCTCATATGACAGGGCTTGAATTTCTTCACTGTCGTGATCACTTGCCTTGAACAAATTATAGCTGTTCTAGGCATAGCTTCTAGAAGTGAAAGCAGTATTCTTGTCGAGGGTGGGATTGGGTGGACTCTTTTCTTTTTTTATACTGTTCCGGATCTGAGTTCCCCAACCAGGGATCAAACCCAAGCCCCCTGCAGTGGAAGGACAGTCTTAACCACTGGGCGACCAGGGAAGTCCCTGTGTTGTATATTCTGATTTGTGCACAGTAGCTATTACTGAGGCACAAGTCATATTATCTTCTGTGGAAGTTACATTAAATTGGTGATACAAACTGGGATTGGTAGTGGTGGTGGTTTAGTTGCTGAGTCATGTCCAACTCTTTGCGACCCCATGGACTGTTGCCTGCCAGGCTCCTTTGTCCATGGGGATTCTCCACGCAAGAATACTGGAGTGGGTTGCCATTTCCTTCTTCAGGGGATCTTCCCAAACCAGGGAATGTACTGGGGCCTCCTGCATTGCAAATGGATTCTTTACGCACTGAGCCATGAGGGAAGCCACATATTAGGTTTATTGTTGACCAAATCTCTGTTTTTCTTTTTTAACAGGATAAACCTATATACATCTACATTTTTTTCAACTAAAGTCAAAACACTTATGTTTATCACAGCTGAATACCATCTTTTTAAAAACCTGCATTTTATTATTCTAGCTCGCAAAGACTTTTTTTGGCTACGTCTACTTTACATTTTGCCATTGGACCCACATAAACAGCTTTCTTTGCTTGATTTTTTTTCTTTTTCTTTTTTTTTTTAAAAAGAAACCCTAGGTTTCTTTCTTTTTTTTTTTTTAAATTTTATTTTATTTTTAAAATTTACAATATTGTATTAGTTTTGCCAAATATCGAAATGAATCCACCACAGGTACACCCGCGTTCCCCATCCTGAACCCTCCACTCTTCTCCCTCCCCTCCCCTCCCTCTGAAACCCTAGGTTTCTGCACAACAATGTCCTAGTCAGTTTGGGTTGCTACTCTAACAAAGATACTATTGATGAACTGGCTTATATGCAAAAGAAATGTATTCCTCACAGTTCGGGAGGTTGTAAGTTCAGGATCATAGTATACTAGCACAGTTGGGTTCTGGTGAGGCCCTTTTCCAGGTTACAGGCTGATGATTTGTTATTGAATCCTTACATGATAGAGAGCCAAGAAGGAAGCAAGCTTTCTCTGTTTTTGAAATTTTTGTTTTAGTTTGGACCATTTTTAAGGTCTTTGTTGAATTTGTTACAATATTGCTTCTGTTTTATGCTTTTGTTTTTTGGCTGTGAGGCATATAGGAT
Organism: Bos indicus; assembly: GCF_029378745.1. NCBI lineage: Eukaryota > Metazoa > Chordata > Mammalia > Artiodactyla > Bovidae > Bos > Bos indicus. The sequence continues at coordinate 49,715,364 of NC_091769.1, forward strand.
CTTAGCTTCTCAACCACACACCCCTTTTACTGGAAGGTGAAGTCTTAACCACTGGACTGCTAGGGATGTCCCCTATCTCCTAACTCTGAAAAGGGCACTAATCCCATTCATGAGGGCCCCTCCCTCATGACCTCTGCTAATCCTAATTACCTCCCAGAAGCCTCACCTCCTAATACCATCACATAGGATGGTAGAGTTACAATTTAGCAATTTGAGGAGGAGGCATACATTCAGTCTATAACAGATAGAGAGACTGATGGGGGCATTCGTTAGGAAGGAGAACAAGGAGTCTGGGAGAGCATAGTTGTTCAAATAGCAGAGTTACTCCAAATTCAATTAGAGTGAAATGGAAACAGAGAAATAGGTAAACACAAAGACTGAGTGACCAGGAGCAATGGATTTAGAGACATCATGAAAACTTGAAAATAACCTAGCTATTCTGGTGCAGTCACTAGCACTGAATTTAATTGACCAAGCATTTGAGCAACTGTGAAAAAAACTCGACATTCCCCTTGGAGGGGTTGTTACTAGGATCAAATGCAATCATTAGCAAGGAGCTTAGCGTGAAGCTAGAAACCTAGTAGAGAGTCAGTAAAAGTGTGTCTAGAAGACATTCATCTTCCTTTGGACAGATTTTGCCATCAATCTTGACTTTGCCCTTCATCTTTTTCTCTTTAGTGATTTTCTCTTAGGTGATTACATCCAATCCATTATCTGTCTTCACTTCTCATATTTTCCATCTCCAGTCTTTCATCTTGTGAACAAACCCATGTTTATGGTCTCCTTACTCTTCATGATTTTATAGCCTTTGATCATTTCCCCTTTCATTCTTTCTCCCTAAGCTAAAGAGCTCACTGATTTTTAGCTCACCAAATTCTCTACCTCCTCACCCCAGGGACCCTCTCAGGATTTTGCCTAGATTTCTGCCTTACTTGCAGAAGGGCTTCTTCCTGAACATATGGCCTGGTCCCCCTGCTCATTTTCCCTGGTTTCCTAGTAGTCTTTTAGCGTCTCTACCTATAAAGTGGGGCATGGAGCCAATACTACCACAAGAGGAAGTGATGAGATTTAAGTGTGTGGATGAATATAAATCGTCTAAAGCAGAGCATGGCGTGGAGGGTCACTCAGAGATGCCATGGTAAAATTGTCATATTCTTAATTAAATCTCCTTTTGTAATTTGACTTAGAAGCCATTAGTGTGTAATACACAGGCCTTCCTTAGAAAGTAGTACTGTAGATTTCTGATGACGAACACAAGAATCATTTTTTTCTAACCAGTAACAACTTACTTTAGCCACACACACACGTTCTCTCTCTCTCTCTCTCTCTCTCTCTCTCTCTCTCTCTCTCTCTCTCTCAGGACTTAGGGCTTCCATGAGCCTGATAGGAGTGCACCTCTGAAAAATGTTGACCTCTGTGTCACCTTTGAATGCCTCCACCATTAACAAGAGTGATAATGATGATGATGCTACTTTTGAGCCATCTGCTGTATGCCCGGTACCATGCTATGTCCTGGGGTCAAAAGAATGAACAAGATAATCAAAGATGAATGACTATCTACGTAGAGCTCCTACCTCAGTGCCTGGCACATGTTGTTCAATAAATATTTGAAAGAAAAAAAGAAAGAAGTGATGCTCAGAGTGTTTAAGTGACCTCCAAGGAGATCTTTTGGATTCTTGAAAAAATAATAACTTTAACTTTGTATGAGGCTCAAAATAGCTCCACTCCATACCAAATTCAACTCCTTGGCAAGTGAGGTGACTCTGAGATTATGCTGCATTTGGGCCCCTTCAGTTCAAACAAGCTTACAGGATCCTGACTTTAGGTTCCTGCTTGTTTAGTCCTTTCAGACTTATCCTTGGTGCCCCACACTGTTATAGGGGGCACATCTTTAGACCAGAATGTGTTACAGAAAAGAGATGGCAGAAGCAGTAGGCCATTGAGTTCATCTGGATAATTTTTCTTAGTATGCCAGCCAGAATTGAGGAACACAGTGCTTTTCTCCCTTTTCTTTCCCCTCCATTACTGATAGCAAAGGGCTTCCCAGGTGGTTTAGTAGTAAAGAATCTGCCTGTTAATGCAGTAGATACAGGAGACATGAGTTTATTCCCCGGGTTGGGAAGACCTCCTGGAGAAGGAAATGGCTCCCCACTCCAGTATTCTGGCCTGGAAAATCCCATAGACAGAGGAGCCTGGTGGGCTACTGTCCATGAGGTTCCAAAGAGTCGAACACAACTGAGCACCCATGCATACTGACAGCAAATGGTTTTTAATTGTTAAGCAAGTAAACTGTTCTTAGATTGCTTTGAAAATAGGGATGGCATTGACAAATCTGTCTAAAGCTCTCATTTTTTGGTTGGAACACAGCAGTACTGTTGCTATAGCAAGGCTCTAAGTATGCGTATGTTGTGTGTGAAGTTCAGTATGTTTGGTAAACACTCTTGATTAGCTTAATTCATGCTTGCACAGGTCTTTGTGGCTTTCATTTCAGTTTTAAATGACATTTGGTGGTGGATTCATTAGATACTTAGCTCCTTCTGCCTCTTAGGGTCCATTTGTTAAATTACCTATTTCACTGCACCCGATAGCTTCTGGGTCCTAAGGAAGTTAATGCGCCCATTGAAAGTGAGCAACTTTATTCCTGAGCTTTCCGCATTAGAAGGATCATCTCCAATGTTTCTGAATTACTTAAGGAGGTGAAGAATATCTTTATTTTCTATTTGATGACACTTCTAGGTAATGTGAGGAATTATCGTATAATACCTTAGCTCGGAAAGGATTTTACTCCAAAATAAAATCAAGTCAGATTCTCAGCTGTTTCCTGTTAAGTGCCAGTTTGACATTCGAAATGATCTGAATTTAGTGATTTGGAGAACCCCACAACCAGCAGCGATAACTTTCATCCACTCGAAACCCATTTGGCCATGACTGATGAAGGGGCTCATTGTGTTTGGGAGAATTGAATTGGAGCAATTGGGGATGAAAACGTAAGACCTAATGATGGAGTCGCTTCTGTGCAACTTCAAGGTCCAGATTTATGTGCACTTTAAACACTCTTATGTTTGTGCCTTTTTTTCCTTGGGAAAGTTAGGATGGGAAAAAAAATAAACTAATGTTGAGAAGTGTAGAAGACTTCTGTGTAATCTTTGGGTCTTAGGAGGCCACATTGTGTTCTGGCCAACCATAGGCTGCTGGAGGTAGGTGCTAACTCTATCCTCTACGGCACTGTGACCTTGGACAAGTTGCTGAACCTTTTAAAACCTTGGTCTCTTCAGTTTGCAGCAAAGCTAGAAATAGGGCATTTCTCAGAAGGATGGGGTGATGATTAAGTAGGCATCCCTCTGTAATGGGTTTAACGTGTAGAAAGCACTGGTAGGGACTCTTAGGAAAACCTAGGTGGGAGGTAGTTTACCATGAAGCTTATGAAATAGTTTTCAGGACTCCTCACTTTGCACATACCCATGTTAAGTAAAGATTTTCTTTTATACCTAATTTGATATTCATTATTGTTGTGTTTTTTAAAGATTTATTTATTATTTTTATTTTGGCTGCCCTGGGTCTTCATTGCTATACTCAGTTCAGTTCAGTGGTTCAGTCGGCCATGGACTGCAGCACACCAGGCTTCCCTGTCTGTCATCAGCTCCCAGAGCTTGCTCAAACTCACGTCCATCGAGTCGGTGATTGCTACACTCAGGTTTTTTCTAGTTGAAGCAAGCTGGGGCTGCACTGTAGTTGCAGTGTGCAGGCTTCTCACTGTGCTGGCCTCTCTCATTGCAGATCATGGGCTCTAGCCACATGGGCTCAGTAGTTGCAGCACACAGGCTTAGTTGCCCTGCAGCATGTGGGATCTTCCCAACTAGGAATTGAACTTATGTCCCCTGCATTTCCAGGTGGATCTTAACCAATGGACCACCAGGGAAGCCCATGTTATGTTTTCTTAAACAGGGATTCCCAAATTACATGTTTTGGTAAATCCTTGAGCCTCCTTTGTCAAGCCCTCTTCATAAGCTGGTTCCACTATCCCTCCTACTTGGGTGCAGACTCCAGAGTTCATGAATTTAAAACTGCTTTTAATGACTATTAAAAATAAGACACTATTTTTTAAGCATCTGCATGATATATGTTATGATAGAGCTCTCATTGGCAGGAATTATGTAAAGGGAGAAGAATTAATTTGTCTCCACACATATATTAAACAAGGGATTTATTTCTGCCAAGGAAAGCAAGAGTGTGGAATCTTCTTTGATGAGATTTAATAATTTGTAGACTGTTCCACTGATGAATGTCACCTGGTATTAGAACAATAAACTGAGTGAAATCAAATACATAGTCCTTTATGGATGCCTGGATCTGAACCCCAGTTACATTTTATTGTACTTGGTTAGGTTGATGAAATTTTTTTTTTTTTTGCAGTCTTGGTTATCTGTTTATTGGACCTGGAAAAGCTCTGTGTCTTCTTTAAGGAGAAGAGAGGTATGGACCATTGTAATTGGGACTGGGAGGGAAAAACATTCAGAGATGTCCGGAGGTGAGAGATACATGACTTGCTGGCAGAGCATGATGATTTCTGCCTGAAGTATGAAGACTTTTTCTTAAAGAAAGGAAAGAGTTCAGTTAGTGAGGCATTAACTGAGAGCAGCTTTTCATTGTAAGTTACATCTCATGCCGAAGAAGCACTCTGATTAAATAGACACGCAGAAATTCACAGTCACTCAGAGACTGAGAGAAGTCAAGTGGAGACTGAGGGAGGTACACCAAGAAAGACGGGGCAGTTTGAAACAGAAATGACAACAAAAATAGTGTTCCTCTTTGCAGATGAAAGCAACCAGAGCTGGGGCTCATTTTATTTTTGTCTGTAGCAGCATTATTTATAATTGCCCAAAATGAAAACAGTCCAAAAGGCTCTCAACTGATATACGGATAAGCAAACTGGGAGACTTGCATACAATGGAATATCACTCAGTGATAGAAAGGAACAAACTACTGATGTGTACAACAACATGGATAAGTCTCAAAAGCATTTATGATGAATAAAAAAGGCTAGACACAAAGAGCTACATACTCTATGATTCCCTTTATTGGAGGACATTCTGGAAAAGGCAGAACTATAGGCATAGAAATCGTATCAGGGATTGCCAGTGGCTGAATATGGAGGAAAGAGTTTGACCACAACAGAGTTTAAGGGAACATTTTAAGAGGATGGAAATATTCTATCTCTTTATCGGGCTAATGGCTGTGTACACATGTGCATTTGTTAAAATTCGTAAAATTGTATACCTAAAAGTATAATTTTTACTGCATATAAGTGCTACCTTGATAAATCCTGCGTTAAAAAAAACAAAAACTCAGGGTCAGGCTCATCTATATAGGAAGCCTCCTCCTGTGACTCCATCCAACTCACAGACTGTGTTTAGTGACTTCCTTTTAGTTCCTACAGCACCTAATGCCCATGTGTTTTCCTGTTGTATCATATTATATTGAAATTATCTACTTAAAATATTATAGTTTTGTATGTTTAGCTCTCCCACTGGGTGGCAAGCTTGTTAAAGTCAGAAAACATATCATATTTGTCTTAATATCCATGCATCCTACCCTTATCTTATCCCCAGCTCTGTGACTGACATATTGATCAACCAGTGATCAATGAAGTCTCTCCACCAATTCACTTAGCAGGAGATCCAATGTAGTCTCCTGCTAAGTTCAGAATCTTTAAGCTGGGCCTCATTTTAAAAGAGGAGGAAAAGAAAACATATTTCAGGCAGAGATTTCAGAGACTAATTTTGCTAAGCAGAAAAGCAGTTCAAAGTATATTTCTGTTTCTGAGTACCTTCAGTGAAGGTTAGGGAGAGCTCAGTGAAAGGCAGGGAGACAGAACCCCCAGGGTGACCTGCTCCCGTGCCCAAGTGGCTGAGGCAGCTGCCCTGGGAGGGACCTAGTGTGGGACTGGACTATTAGTAGATCAAGAGGGAGTTGTGGATCATTCAAGGACAACAGGGCCTTGAGTCTGTGTAGAAGGGAGGCTTCTTCACAAGAAGAGATTGTATTAACTGAGAATTCACTAAGTGTTCTAATGCTTTGTGGTTTTTTTCTCTTGAGTGACTCATATTCATTTCATTTAGTACTTGGTGTTCCTGGTTTATTAACCCATAGTATACATTTTATTGGTGACAGTAAATACCATAGCACATAGTTTTTGTTTATGGGCACATACAGCTCCCATATATCCTGTTATGACAAGGTTTTCTGCTAAAGTTCTAAGTAGAATTCCTTGGTCATAGTGACATAATGAGTGATGAAGAGGTCAAATTCTTGGTTGGGAGAAAAACCTGATAATTTTACTGAAAGTACACATGATGGTGAACAGATGCTTCTACTCCTGACAGTCATGTACCTGGCTCTCTGCTGGCCATCATGTAAAATCATTTAAGGTTTGGCGCATTTCCAGTTCCATAATTATTTACTAAATGAATCCGGGCATGGACTGGAGCAGCTTTTACAGCCCCCAAGAAAGGATGATGTGCATCTCTTCCCAATACCATTTTCAATGACATCATCTTGGTTGCTTGAACTTCATCCTGATGGGGGTATTTATACCATGAAACTGGTCATCATTCCACATCAGTTTACCCCACATAGCTGGTTGTTTAATGTTGGCCAGCAGACACATGTTCTGTGTGGGCAGGGCACTGTGTGGGAATTAAAATGTGAATGAGATACAACCCAGTCTCTAAGGATCTTGTAATTTGGTAGAAGGAATTGATGATGATGATGTTGATAATAAGTAGTCATGGTCACTTAACATGTATACTCTTCTAGAGCTTTACAGATACTAGTTCATTTAATCGTTACAAAAGGGAGGAGGCTGGAGGAAATTGTTTACATCGATTTACTGTGGAAAGCACTGTTTTATCCTAAATGCTTCTGTTTGCAATGTCAAAATTGCCCCTTTTTTCAGGCCCCCAGCCTTTCCCTCACTCTTATTTATCTGGCTGTGTTGGGTCTAGTTGCAGCTGTGGCATCTTCCGCGCGTCATCTTTAGCTGCAGTGCATAAACTCTCTAGTTGTGGTATGCAGGCTCAGTAGTTGTGATGCTTGGGCTTGATTGCTCTTCAGCTGTGGGATCCTAGTTCCCTAACCAGGGATCAAACCCATGTTCCCTGGATTGCAAGGCATATTCTTTACCACTGGACCACCAGGGAAGTCCCCCCAAGTCTATTCTAGTTGTGTGAACAAGCTCTCGTTGATGCTTTCTCTCTTCCTGATGACGTTAAAGACTTTGGTCACCCTCAGTCATCCCTCTTTTCATTCTCCATCTTCTCAGACTAAAGGATCCTAAGACTTTGAGCTCACCAGGCTCCCCGTTTCCTTCCTCACCCTCATTCACCTGTCTCAGGACTTTTGCTGTCCCTCTGCCTTTGTTGGGAATGGTAGGTGACACCTCGTCCCCCTGCTTATTTTGAGGTTGACCTTTTGAGATTCAAACATAACATCCATATCTGTATTTCTTCATAAATTGTTTTAAGTGCATCCTTGAAAAAGAAGGACAGGAGATGCTAATGATGATCACATCTTTAGAGTGAAGGATTTCAGAAGAAGCCTTTACAAACACTTCATGTTTTTATATCATCTAAGTCATATATGAACACGGAGGGCTTGGGGAACCAGTTTTCACTGAAGTTGGCTAGTTGAGAAAAGTCAGTACAGCCAATGCATGTCAAGACTTGGAGTTTAAACAGTGCCTTTGCAAACCACCAGGTGAAAGTGAAAGTGTTGGTCACTCAGTTGTGTCCGAATCTTTGTGATCCCATAGACTGTAGCCCACCAGGCTCCTCAGTCCATGGAATTCTCCAGGCAAGAATATTCTCTTTGCCAGGGGATCTTCCCAACCCAGGCATCAAACTTGGGTCTCCTGCATTGCAGGCAGATTCTTTATCATCTGAGCCCTGGGGAAGCCACTAGGAGGAGTGGATAAATCTGCATTCTTCCTTGATTGTTTGCTGTAGGTTCAGACAAAACCAGCATTAGAGTTGGGATTGCTGCTTCAAGCCCTCTTACCATTTGATAGACAAAGATGTTTACAAGTAGGATATTCTTATTCTTCTGAGGTGGAAATATACTATAGCTCCTGGGAATGCATCAGGATTCTAGCTAAGGGAATTTATTTTAAAACCTGAATTTGATCCATCAACTTTCTTGGCCAAAAGGGAAACCAGCAAGTGTTTGGTTTGAAATGGGAAAGAAGAAGCCAGCCTTCCCTTTGGAGTATGCAGTGAATAGCTAATTCTTGTCTTTCTTCAAGTTTCCTCCTTCAATTAATGTAAATACGTTAATGTCGTATGATTTCCCTAGTAGACAACACTGATGAAAACGGGTGGGACCGAACCTTAATGGTTTCTGTAACATGTTTAATTTCTGATGTTGCTGTTAAATGTTGAGGAAAATTAGTCACATTTAGAACCATCTGTTTCCAAAAGTGGTTAAAGTGTGAATTGCCTTCTAACTAGCCATTTTATCACTCATAATAATAGTTGTGGCATGAAATTATTCTTTTGATTCCCTTTGTTTTATGCTATGAATACTTACACATTTTGCTTCTAGGGAACTGGGATTAAAAATGTAAAAGGACATACTTCAAGTGTCCTGGCCATTGGAGATGGAAAAAAGAATCTAAATTTCTTACTTTCTTCTCAATTCCAGTATACCTTATCTTTGATTTAGGTACAGTTGTGGTTTGGAGGGGCTTTTCAGGTAGCTCAGTGGTAAAAATCTGCCTGCCAACACAGGAGACAGAGGTTCAACTCCCTGGGTTGGAAAAAGATTCCCTAGAGAAGGGAATGGCAACCCACTCTGGTATTCTTGCCTGGGAAATCCCAGGAACAGAGGAGTCTGGCGAGCTACAGTCCATGGGGTCGCAAAGAGTTGGACATGACTTAGAGACTGAGCATGCGGGCATGGAATGGAAGCCATAGTTAAGAAGTATTTGAAATCTTCAGTAGTAAGAAGCACTGCATGATCGATAGATGGTTGAAGAAATGAATTTGGAGGATGTGCTGTATGGTGCTTTATACATTTTATTTCTTAGGTTGTTGCTATTGACAAAATAAAAGAGGTGGGGGACAGTGGACAGTCCTTTAAATGTATGAATGCCTTTCACAGGAAGGAAAAACTTTAAAGCTGGCAACCAAAGAATTTGGCCAATGTAACCCTCAACTTTTTTTTTTTTTTTTTGGCCTTCTGAATGGTCATTTCCACTGAAGGGGCGTGAAATTTATATATGACAGCCCAAATGTTTTAGAGAGTAGGCTAAAGTTTCTGCAAGTCTGCCTGAATGTTTGTTAGGGTATTTAAAATGTTCACATAATATGTTTCTTTAGGAAAGAAAAAGTCTCCCATTCTGGGTTGTGAATGATGCTTTATTTTTGAGTGGTCACAAGAATGGTTGCACAGTTGCCTAATTTTGGATTACTTTCTGACATGTACTTATGGAAAAATGAGACCCATATCCTTTTTCTGTCCTGAGTGGGTATGGATATTCAAATCTACCCTAATGGTAAAGCAGATACCTCTGCTCTATAGCACTCACACAGGGGAAGAAGTTGTTACTCAGTTATTAAGTCGTGTCCAGCTCTTTGTGACCCATGGACTGCAGGCTTCCCTGTCCCTCACTGTCTCCCAGAGTTTGCCCAGGTTCATATCTACTTGAGTTGGTGATGCTATTCAATCATCTCATTCTCTGCCGCCCTCTTCTCCTTTGCCTTCAGTCTTTCCCCTTCACGGATCACTGCCTTGTCATGGTGAAGGGGCTTGCGTAACTCAATGAAGCTATGAGCCATGCCATGCAGGGCCACCCGAGAGAGACAGATCACAGTGCAAGGTTCTGACAAAATTTGGTCCCCTGGAGGAGAGAATGGCAAACTACCCTAGTATTCTTGCTTGAGAAGCCCGTGAACCATATAAAAAGGGGAAGAAGACTGACCTGCTTTACCTGCTGCCTGTCTGCTTGGGAATACTGTTTCTACTTGATAACACAAGTTAACAAAACAAGCAAGCAGCCTTTTCTGGTACAAAGAAATTGAGACAAAAAAAGAGGGAGAGTCTTTGGAATGAAAAGTTTGTTTATGAAACTTATATTTAAAGGTCTGTTTTTCCACATATTAAAAATGAGGATGACCCAACTGTGAAATGAATTAGAATAAAACTATGGTTTAAGGTGATCATCCCATGGATGGAGGAGTTTGGCAGGCTACAGTCCATAGGGTTGCAAAGAGTTGGACACGACTGAGAGACTTGACTTTCACTTTAAAGGTGATCATAACCTCCAGATGCTTAAAGGAGCAAACATTAAGCAGTAAAACACTTTTTGTGAAATGTCACTTTGTGTCACCAGGAGTGGCAGCGGCTGGGGTTACTTACCTGAGGTTGGATGTTACCTGGAGCTTTGGATCCTCAGTTAATGAGCTAATCCTTTTGAGGGTGAAAAATGGCTCCCTCACTTCCTGTGTCTGTTGGTATGGGAGGAACTGGTCATCTTCTGAAACTACTTCTTGGGTCTTTGGACTAGAGGTGAGGATAGCTAAAATTTGGGCATTTTAAAATTAACAATTTGAGCTACCTGGTGGAGAAGTTCCAGTATCTAGGCAGGCAGGAATCTGGGTTGGTCTTTACCGAATAAAGAGCACCTGTCCAGTACTCTTCCACGATGGCAATTTTTAAATGGCATTTTGCTCCTCGTGGGGTAGTGGAATCCATTGCTTGCTTGCAAAATTTGTAAATAGCAGCTTTTTATGGTACAGTTTATGGAACCAATGTGGACTGGAACACCTTAATTAGGCCACTGTAAAAATGAAATGTGTCTCACTTACACCAGACGGAATCCTCCCTGGAAGTTCCGCAGAGAGAATTTTTGATGGCTATAAGTTGAGTGTGGAGCAGAGCCACGTCACCAGCTGCACATGGAATCTGTAATAAAAAAGGGCAGGAGCCGTTCAAAGAGAATTGACGCGATTAGCTTCACTTACATTCTGTCGCATTCTTTGAATTACCTCCGGACTCTCTCTCTCTTTCCACCTTTCTCCTGTTCATAGCCAAATCAGCTCTTGTATAGCAAATAGTCTTTTATTCATGCCTTATGCATAAGGGCTTTTGCTTGGAATTTTAACAATGATTTTTTCCTAGCTAAAAAATGAATGTGAGCAAAGGAGGAACTGACTGTCTTTCTCTTCTGGAGCATCTACTTTATACAAGCAGAATTTATAGTGCTGGAGAGCAGGTGACAATATTATATATTCTTTGCTACTTTTCTCTCTCAGACGAGTCCTCTGTTGCTGGTGTCTAGAGGTATATAGTTTATTTAAGTAGAAATAGCTGACAAGATGGACATGAGTAATGATGAACAGTTAGTTAAAAAAAAAAGTGATTAAAAGAATTTATTCTCCCATCATGAAATAGTTGCACAAAAAAGAGCTTTGACATTATCTTGTGTTACTAATATAGATTATGAATATTAAAAAAAATTTATTGATGTGTAGTTGTTTTACAGTGTTGTGTTCATTTCAGGTATACCCCAAATTGAATATATCTGTGTATGTATATATTTATTCTTTTTCAGGTTCTTTTTAAAAAATATTTATTTAATTGACTGCATTAGATCCTAGTTGAGGCATGCAGGTTCTAGTTCCCTGACTGGGAATCAAACCTAGGCCCCCTGCATTGGGAATGCAGAGTCTTAGCCACTGCACCACCAGAGAAGTCCCTCAGATTGATCTCCATTATTGGTAATTACAAGATATTGAGTATAGTCCCCTGTTCTTGTTGGCAATCTATATTTTATATACAGTAGTGTGTATGTGTTAATCCCAAACTCCTGATTTATCTTTCCTCACCCCCTTTCCCCTTTGGTAATGATAACTTTTCAGTTTTATTTTATATTGGACTGTAGTTGATTCACAATGTTGTGTTAGTTTCAGATGTACAGCCAAATGATTGTTATACGTATACATGTATCTGTTCTTTTCAAATTCTTTTCCCATTTATATTATTACAGAATATTGAATAGAGTTACCTCTGCTATACAGTAGGTCCTTGTTGGTTATTTTAAATATAGTAATGTATATCTGTCAGTTTCAAACTCCCAATTTATCTCTTTTCCCCACCTTTCCTCTTTGTAGATGTTTTCTATATCTGTGACTCTATTTCTGTTTATAAATAAGTTCATTTGTATATTTTTTTTAGATTCTGCATATAAGAGGTATCATATGATATGTGTCTTTCTCTGACTTCACAACTCTGACTTCACTTTCTTCTGACTTCACTTCACTTGTATGACAATCTCTAGGTCCATCCATCTTGCTGGAAAGGGCATTATTTCATTCTTTTTTTACAGCTGAGTAATATTCCATTGCATATATTTACTGTATCTTTTTTCTTTTATTTATTCTTTGGCTGCACTTCAGCACATACAGGATATTAGTTCCCTGACCAGAGATCAAACCCACACCCCCTACAGTGGAACCACAGAGTCTTAACCACTGGACCTCCAGGGAAGTCCCTACCATATCTTCCTTATCCATTCTTCTATGGATGGATGTTTAGGTTGCTTCCATGTTTGGGTGTTGTAAATAGTGTTGCTGTGAATGTTGGGGTGCATATATCTTTTCAAATTAGTTTTATCCACATACATGCCCCACAGTGGGATTGCAGGATCATATAGCAACTCAAGTTTTAGATTTTTGAGGAAGCTCCAAACTGTTCTCCATAGTAGCTATACCAATTTACATTACCACTAACAGTGTAGGAGGGTCAGGTTATGAATCTTGTTGGGTGTCAGTCATTTACTTTTTCTTTTACTTATTCACTCTTTCTATACATATTTATTCTGTGCCTACTACGGGCCAGCTCTGCATGAGGCACTGGAGACAGACTAATGAATCAGTCATGGAGCTTACAAACATTGAAACTTGTTGACATAATGAACTACAATGGCGATGAAAGTTTGAGAGAGAAGTACGGTGGGCTTTGTGAACATTAGTCAAGGGGCTATCTAATACGGATAAGCTTGGTCAGATGACAGTCTGGAAGCTGTCTCAAGTCTTGATTAGTACTTATAAAAATACATAGATGAACAGGTAACTATGAAATAACATTTCTAGAAAGATATTTATAGAGAAATGAAGCTGTGTGTCCAGAGATCTAGAGTGAGTGAATGGGAATACTTGTAGAATAGAACAGTGATTAACAGAGATCATTGGTCACCTATTTTATTTAAAGTGGAAACCATCTCCCTGGAAAATAGATTCAGGTTTGTTTTGCTGATTGAGCCCTGAGAAATGGTGGTTGCTATGCTCTGGATAACATTTCCAGCATCCTTTAGAAGACTTAAATATTCTGGGTAGCAAACACCTTTAGCAGAATTTCCCCACAAGTTTACTTTTGCGATTCATTTATTTGACAAGCTTTCCATGTTTCCCCATTCTATTTTATCTTGTTGATTTTAGCATATTTAGTTTTCTCTGAACTGTCCACCTGACATCCACAAATTTGCCTGTAATGTCTTGGTGTCATTGGAAATGGGTTGATGATGCTTTGTCTGCCTTCATCTTGTCTGATAAAGCTGCTCAACATGACAGGGACAAATGAAAGCTGGGTGCTCACCCCAGAGGTGCCCCTTCAGGCTGACATTACTCCGTTAGTAAGATATTCAGCTAGATTTGAATTTCCAGCCTGTGCCGCCAGCACAATATAATGGGGACAGTACAGTATAATGGGGACCAGTACAGTATAATGGGGAGTAGGGGACACGAGTTTTCGACTGCCATGGAATGGCAGACCAGCCTGTGAAATGAGAAGCAGAAATGAGTGCTGAGGCTGAAAAGCGTCTTATCTGTCCCAGAAACTGCAAACTCAAGGAGTAACAGGCTGTGGAAACCAGAACTCTCCAGAGCTTCATGTGTATCTAACACCATATTTACCAGCCATCTCAAACTGGTTATCCTTTGGGGACCTCAAAGCAAACGAGGTGCAATTTGAACTCATCTTTCCCCATCCCCCAAACTGTTGACCCCTGCCTTTTTTTCCTGTTAATAGTTCTCTTTACCTCCTGATCCATCTTCCACATTATTTTCAGAGTGATCTAACACACCTATTATAACATTGTCCCTTCCTTGGTTCACAATTTGTTACTGGCTACCTCTGTATATGCAGAATAAAATCCGAATGCCTCCATGTGAATGACTGCCCATGATCTGACCTCACGCAAGCTACCAGCTTCCTTTTTGGCTCACTGTGTTATTAATTTACATCACACTGAACATCTTTGTTTTCTTGTACATGTTATGCTTCCCCTTCTCTTTGCATATTTTATTCTCTCTGGTCAGAACCTTATCTCCCTGAGAGCTTCCTTCGCAAACTGCAAGCCTCAATTCCAGGACCACATGCTCTGTAAAGCCTGGAGAGACTTTAGAGGCTCTTTTGGCTGGCTCATAGATCCACCCCAACGCTCAGATTAAACCGATACTACCATTTTAGTGCTGACCATAGGTGAAGGCAGGGTCCATGTCATTCCATCTTTGAACTTATAGCACCTCATAGAGTGTCTTGCTCTTGGAAGGTGCTTATGGGATGCAGGACAGCTGAGTAAGACTAGAGCTAGGCACCTCTGGAAATGAAAGATGAGCAGGGACTATTTGTGAGGTTGGATCCCAAGATAAAGTCAGAAGGATAAGTTTCCCCTTTGTAAATGTTCCTGCTGTGCCTCTGTCATAGTTCCGCCTAATCTATCCTATGGCAGAGGTGGCTAGTGGTTCAGCTGTATCCATTCTTTAATTCTTCCTTTAGTAGTATTGGAGTTGGCCAAAAAGTTCTGTAACATGTGATGGATGAATCCGAATGAGCTTTTTGGCCAGCCCAACAGAACTGCAAAGTTTAGCTGGTTGTGTGGTTTCCCAGCCAGAGAGTAAGTACGTTTGTCACATTCCCTTACAAGATGTGGCCATGCAGTAAAGTTCTCACAAATATGATATGAGAAGGAGCTGTGTGTGGCAATTTCATGTTATAACCTTAAAAGGAATGAAGTGTAGTCTCCTTGACATTTTCTTGCTATCCCATTGGCTCTTCTGTACATGTGATGGAGATGGTGGAGCATCGATCTATCTTGTTATGGAAACATGGGGTTGAAGATGGCAGAACTGTGCTGCCAGTCCTGGACGACCAGCTCCTAGACTGTGATCACAGAAGAGAAACTTATGACTTGTCTAACCTACTGTAGTTTTGGATCTCTGTAGAGACTGGACCAACATAATAAGTACCTTTTGAATGTGTTCAGGAATGACTCTGTTATTTAGCAGAACATGCCTTGGCATGTATCTTTATATGTTCATTTAGTCATGTTTGTTTAAAATTTTTGAAAAATTTTAAACATACACAGTTATAATAATCTTTTTGTGATATATGCTTCATATTTTTCTTTTTTTAAGTAATAAGATGTTATATTTAGAGTTAATACTCAACCTCAGATTGTAATACTTTTTTTTTCCTTCAGAAGCCACCTCTATTCTGATTTTATATTTATAATTTTCATGTATACTTTTATATTGGCTTCCCCAGTGGCTCAGCGGTAAAGAATCTGCCTACAATGCAGGTGCTGTGGATTCGATCCCTGGGTCAGGATGATCCCCTGGAGGAGGGCATGGCAAGCCACTCCAATATTCTTACTTGGAGAATCCCATGGACAGTGGAGCCTGGAGTCCACAGTCCATAGGGTCACAAAGAGTTGGACACAACTGAAGCAGTTGAGCATACATGCGTGCATACTTTTATACTTTTAACTACATTTTTGTGTGCCTCTAAATATAGGTAGCATTTTTATATGTTAAAAATACTTTATTCTTATGAGATTTTTGTAAATTGTACATATTTATTTGTATATGGTTGGTTCACATTTTAACTACTATGTAATATTTCACTGAAGGAATATAATTCACTTTAGTGATCCTCTTATTATGAATTTTGATGTTGCTTCTCATTTTTAACTATTGTGAACATTTGCTGCAAGAACACCCTGTACATGTCTTTTGTGGTCACATGCAATAGAGATAATGAGGCAGAACCAATATTTGAATAGCTACTAACCTGGTGGGCTGCCATCTATGGGGTCGCACAAAGTCGGACACGACTGAAGCGACTTAGCAGCAGCAGCAGCAGCAGCAGCGGCAGCAAGGGTTTCCAAAAATGAGAAAAGATATTAAATCAGCTAAAATTCAAGAGATTTATAAACCTGGAACAGTTTGATGGAATGGTCCATCATTTTGAACATTTGCAGGTATCATGGCAACAGCAAGAGAGTTCTGGCAGGTTTTACACCGCCGATTAAAGCTCTGGCTTAAAAGTGATACATGGTATTTCTTCTCACAATTATTTGTCAGAACTAGTCACACAACCCTATCCAACCATAGGGAACCAGGAATCTGATCCAGTGTGTGCCAAGGAGAGAAGAGTTAGGATATTTGACAGTCAGCATGTTATTACCCATAAGCTCAAACCATAGCTCTATTAAAATCAACTCCAAAAGCGAATAATTCAGTTTCTACTTGACCAGACTTCTCGGGATTGATAACAACAGCAAGTAAGTGGCATTAATAAGTGTTAGTCGCTCAGTTGTGCCCAACTCTTTGCGACACCATTGACTGCAGCCCACCAGGCTCCTCTGTCCATGAGATTTTCCAGGCAAGGATACTGGAATGGGTTGCCATTTCCTTCTCCAGGGGATCTTCCCAACTAGGGATAGAACCTGGGTCTCCGGAACTGCAGGCAGATTCTTTACTGACTAAGCTACAAGTGAAGCCCAAGTGGCGTTAAGTGCTGACCATCATCCCAGCTTCCCTGGTGACTCAGACAGTAAAGAATCTGTCTGCAATGTAGGAGACCCAGGTCCAATCCCTGGGTTGGAAAGATCCCCTGGAGAAAGGGAATGGCTACCCACTCCAGTATTCTTTCCTGGAGAATTCTGTGGACAGAGGAGTCTGGGGACTACAGTCCATGGGGTCGCGAAGAGTCAGACACAGTTGAGAGACTAACGCTTTAACTTTTTCATCATCCCAGCTCTGGGTTTTATTTCCCTCATTTATTAAATATTCTCAGCAGCCCTAGGAGGAGGTGGTATTAATCTTCCCATCTTACAAATGAGGAAACTGAGAAAGAAGTAACTAGGTCATAGAGCTCAAGGGGGCTAGAGAAGGTGGGTGTAAACTCCAGAGCTGGCCTGGGACTCTTCACCCTACATAGACCACCTCAGTGAGGCCTCAAAGCCTCTGCTCTGAGGCCTCCTTGTCTAATGGAACCAGAGAGGAAGGCCTCTCTCTGCCTCTCCTCACAGTTTAAAGCCACTAGACTCCTCTCCAGAATAGAGTTTAGCAACATTATGCTCCCACAGTAACTGTTCAAAGCACCTCAGCGTTCTAGTCGGGAGATGAAACAGCTGTTTCCTCTGAATGGCTTATACTGAAATGTAAATGAACAAGGACGTTAGGAAAAAAAGAGGAAAATAGATTTAAGTTCTTGCCTTTTAAAATTTTTATCATTTCCCATCCAAGCTTACTGTTTTTGTTTAATCTTGCCATTCCTTTTCTTCTTCCTTGTATGCTCTTTTTCTTAGGGATATGCAAACTTTATTAGTCAGCTCCTCTTTCAAGCTCTGTATGCTTTTGTGTTTGAGAATTGGGAATCAGGTACTTTTACTGTTAGCCCCGGGGTGGATCTGAGCAGGAGGACGCTTTATGAATAATCAAGGTTGACATCTCCAACGTCGTTCCTTCATTATAAATATTGTTAAAGGAGCTGTGACCACCGTGGGCTCCCACTGAACAGAATGTGCACAGGGAGGCAGATGCAGCCTTTGATTTCAGCTCTTTGCTGGTTATCACTTCACTGATGACCCTGGCATTGACAGGTCTCTTAGATTTGGCTGCCTTTTTTTTTTTTTTTTTTTTTCAGAAAGTTTCTCCTCAATTAGCATAAGTGTTTGGTCTGCAGGAAGCTGGGTTCATCTCGCCAACTCCAAAGGCTAAGAACCATAGTTAATATTAGTGCTTGAGCATCGCCTGTGCCCGAATCCCTAATGAATGCTGAGCTGCTTTGTGACTTTAACCATTTTAATTCCATTTGGGTTAGGTATAGCACTGTGATCTTTTTTCGGGGAGAAAACATATTCTAGTGCTCCAGGTCTTTGGCCCTTCTCCTCACCTCCTGAGAAAGCTCAACAAGCACCACAAAGCCACCAGTATTCCATTCCTATCTATTCAGTGCTTCCTCCAACCTAAACCCCATTAATCCCTGATCACATTGTTAGCCAACGATCCTTTGGATTATCTTTGTTATCCTGACATGCTTTTCATTTTCAAAATGGAGGAGTTAGGGAACTGGAGTTTATATCACATGAGTGAGTGAAGTCACTCAGTCATGTCGGACTCTTTGCGACCCCGTGGACTGTAGCCTATCAGGTTCCTCCATCCATGGGATTTTCCAGGCAAGAGTGCTGGAGTGGATTGCCATTTCCTTCTCCAGGGGATCTTCTCGACCCAGGAATTGAACCTGGGTCTCCCACATTGCAGGCAGACGGTTTACTGTCTGAGCCACCAGGGAAACCAAGTAGAACTTTATTAATTTCCTCTGTCTTCTTTCCACCTCCCCTGCTCTGTTGCCTTCTATTCACCGACCCAATAGATTCCCCAAAATGTTACAGAACCTGCTAGGAAATGTAATGGACTTCATCTCATTTAATTGTCTCAGTAACCCTATGAGGAAGGTGGTACTGTTGTTGTTCCAGTTTCCTTAAAAGACGTAAAAACCCAGGCTTGGAGGTAAGAGGACTTGCCAAGGTCACACAGTGAGTCACAGCATCTGAAGTAAAATGCTCAGCCTCTAATTTCAATCATGGACTCTTCCTCCCTCATCCAGCTTTTTAGCATTTGCCGTGCAGTCATTCTGCCAATGTCATTGAGCACTTGCTTATGTCAGGCACTGGGATTACAAAGATAAATATTAATAAAACAGTAGCCCAGATCCTGGTGAGGGAGAAAGCTCTGTTAACTGGTGGTGATGACAGTAAGTTACTAAGATATTCAACAGTGCAATGGTTGAAATAGGGGGTCATGGAGGAGAGCTATGTATCGTGCTCTCAGGGGCTCAGGGAAGCCTTCTTGGAGGAGGTGATATCCGGGGATGAGTGTTAAAGATAAAAAGGTAAATCTCATTGAAAAGGAACCGAGTCTGCTTTCAGGTAGAGGAAGGGGATAGGATTCCTTCCTTTTCTAGGTCCTTTAAAAACACTCCAAACACTTTGGAGTAATCCTGCTAAAATTTTGATGTGTGTATATACATGTATGTGCTTGAGGTTCAAAAAACTCACATTTCCAAATGCAAAAGTACGTTTTTGATTTGTCAGATATGGGTGTAGGGAAGACAAGAGTAGTAGTAGATTTTGGAAGGAAATGTAGGTGTTTAGTTTCACGTACGTGGAATTTCAGATGTTTGTAGGACATTCAAGTGAAGATACACAGGCATTTGGCTAAGTGGCAAACTGGAATATAAGAGAGAAACCAGGGCTGGAGCTGTAAATTTTGGAATCATAAACTCATCCAGGAAGGCAATGAAATCGTCATGTAAGCAGACAGATGAGAAGAAAGTCAAATTTTGAGCCCTGAAAAATATCAATGTTTAGGGGACAAGTAGAGAAAAAGGGATTAAGGAGGTAGGAAGAAAATAAGGAGACTGTGGTATCATGAAACCCTAGGAAACAGAACATCAGGAGAGAGGGCTCAGTATAGTCTAATGTTGCTGTCCAGTACATAACTGTCAGTGACACATGGCCATTGGATCTGGCATCTGGGAAGCACTGTCAGCCTGTGGAGAGCAATCAGTGGAGTGCGGGTCAGTCTCTAGGCTGACAGAGTGGAGAAATGAACAGAGGATAGGTGTGGCATTTATAACGCTGTTATGAATTGGCCTTTGAAAAAAATTACCCTACCACTTTTTCTATTAGTTTCTCTGAAGAACAAGATAGATATAGGGAAGTATTTGCAGAGGGATATCTTGTTGATGGAGGAGATTTTAAGGTGAAAGAGGGCACTGGGATGCTGAGTGGATGTGTGTAGCAGACAGGGAAGAGGTAATCAGCTGAATGCCTCTCCAAAGTGGGGGAAGGATGGTGGAGTCCCAGACCAAGATGGAAGGGTTAGCCTAAGCCGGAGGAGTAATCCTCTTCTCTGTTGATAGGGAGGTCTGAAGAATGGCTCTGGAAAGTTAATAAGAGTCAAGGCCCCTGGATAATTAGCTGCATGCTGTGTGTCCTGTACGTAAGTAAGCCATTGTAATCCCAGTACTACAGATGGGGAGAGGGAGGCTGAAGAAGTCCAGCAAGTTTCCCAAGCCACAGCTGGTGGTGTGGAACTGGGACTGGAATATGGGCAGTGTCACTGCAGAGCCTGCTCCCTGACCACACACCCAGCTGTGTCAGGCTCATGACCCAGGCAAGAATCGGGAAGCTTCAGGAAACCATGGCAGGAGATCTGACTTGGGTCTCCTTTGTTTTTTTTTTTTTTTGTATTTTGTTGTTTGTTGCTGAGTTGTGTCTGACTCTTTTCAACCCCATGGACTGCAGCACACCAGGCTTCCCTGTCCTTCACCATCTCCCTGAACTTGCTCAAACTCATGTCCATTGAATTTGTGATGCCATCCAACCATCTTGCCTTCTGTTGTCCCCTTCTCCTCCTGCCTTTAATCTTTCCCAGTATCAGGGTCATTTTTAATGAGTCGGACCTTTGCATCAGGTGGCCAAAGTATTGGGGCTTCAGCTCCAGCATCAGTTCTTCCAATGAATATTTAGGACTAGTTTCCTTCAGGATTGACTGGTTTGATCTCCTTGCAGTCCAGGGGACTCTCAAGAGTATTCTCCAGCACCACAGTTCAAAAACATCAATTCTTTGACACTCAGCCTTCTTTATGGTCCAACTTTCACATCAATACATGACTACTGGAAAATCCATAGCTTTGACTAGATGGACCTTTGTCAGCAAAGTAATGTATCTGCTTTTCAATATGCTGTCTAGATTTGTCATAGCTTTTTGTATTTATCGATACCCTTTTTAGTTGTTATTAATTTTCATTGGAGTATAATTGCTTTACAATGTGTTAATTTCTACTGTACAGCAAAGTGAATCAGCTATACATTTGCACATGTCATGGTGGAGAGTTCTGACAAAATGAGGACCACTGGAGAAGGGAATGGCAAACCACTTCAGTATTCTTGGCTTGAGAGCCCCATGAACAGTATAGAAAGGCAAAAAGATAGGACACTGAAAGATGAATTCCCCAGGTTGGTAGGTGCCCAATAGGCTACTGGAGAAGAGTGGACAGATAGCTCCAGAAAGAATGAAGAGACAGAGCCAAAGCAAAAACAACGCCAAGTTGTGGATGTGACTGGTCATGGAAGTAAAGTCCAATGCTATCAAGAACAATATCACATAGGAACCTGGAATGTTAGGTCCATGAATCAAGGTAAATTAGAAGTGGTCAAACAGGAGATGGCAAGAGTGAACATCAACATTTTAGGAAACAGTGAACTAAAATGGACTGGAATGGGCGAATTTAATTCAAAAGACCATTATATCTATTATTGTGGGCAAGAATCCCTTAGAAGGAATGGAGTAGCCCTCATAGTCAACAAAAGAGTCCAAAATGCAGTACTTGGGTGCAATCTCAAAAATGACAGAATGATCTCTATTCATTTCCAAGGTAAGTAATTCAGTACCACAGTAATCTAAGTCTATGCCCCAACCAGTAACACTGAAGAAGCTGAAGTTGAACGGTACTATGAAGACCTACAAGACCTTTTAGAACTAACACCCAAAAAAGATGTCCTTTTCATTATAGGGACTGGAATGCAAAAGTAGGAAGTCAAGAGATACCTGGAGTAACTGGCAAATTTGACCTTGGAGTACAAAATGAAGCAGGGCAAAGGTTAACAGTTTCCCCAAGAGAACACACTGGTCATAGCAAACACCCTCTTCCAACAACACAAGAGATGACTCTACACATGGACATCACCAGATGGTCGACACCGAAATCAGATTGATTATTTTCTTTGCAACCAGAGATGGAGAAGCTCTATACAGTCAGCAAAAACAAGACCTGAAGCTGACTGTGACTCAGATCATGAACTCCTTATAACCAAATTCAGACTTAACTTGAAGAAAGTGGGGAAAACCACTAGACCATTCAGGTATGACCTAAATCAAATCCCTTATGATTACACAGTAGAAGTGACAAATAGATTCAAGGGAGTAGATCTGATAGAGTGCCTGAAGAACAATGGATGGAGGTTCGTGACATTGTACAGGAGACAGTGATCAAAAACATACCCAAGAAAAAGAAATGCTAAAAGGGAAAATGGCTGTCTGAGGATGGCTTACAAATAGCTGTGAAAAGAAGAGAAGCTAAAAGCAAAGGAGAAAAGGGAAGATATACCCATTTGAATACAGAGTTCCAAAGAATACCAAGGAGAGATAAGAAAGCCTTCCTCAGTGAGCAATGCAAAGAAATAGAAGAAAACAAAAGAATGGGAAAGACTATAGATATCTTCAAGAAAATTAAAGATACCAAGGGAACATTTCATGCAAAGATGGGCACAATAAAGGACAGAAATGGTATCGCCCTAACAGAAGCAGAAGATATTAAGAAGAGGTGGCAAGAATACACAGAAGAACTGTACAAAAAAGATCTTCATGAACCAGATAATCACGATGGTGTAATTACTCACCTAAAACCAGACATCCTGAAATACAAAGTCAAGTGGGGCTTAGGAAGCATCACTACCAACAAAGCTAGTGGAGGTGATGGAATTCCAGCTGAGCTATTTCAAATCCTAAAAGATGATGCTGTTAAAGTGCTGTACTCAGTATGCCAGCAAATTTGGAAGACTCAGCAATGACCACAGGACTGGAAAAGGCCAGTTTTCATTCCAATCTCAAAGAAAGACAATGCCAAAGAAGGTTCAAACTACCACACAATTGCATTTATCTTACATGTTAGTGAAGTAATGCTCAAAATTCTCCAAGCTAGGCTCAACAGTACGTGAAACATGAACTTCCAGATGTTCAAGCTGGATTTACAAAAGGCAGAGGAACCAGAGATCAAATTTCCAACATTGAAAAAGCAAGAGAATACCAGAAAAACATCTACTTCTGCTTTTTTGATTACACCAAAGCTTTTTACTGTGCAGATCACAACAAACTGTGGAAAATTCTTCAAGAGATGGGAATAACAGACCACCTTACCTGCCACTTGAGAAATCTGTATGCAGGTCAAGAAGCAACAGTTAAACCTGGACATGGAACAACAGACTGGGTCCAAATTGAGAAAGAAGTATGTCAAGGCTATATATTGTCAGCCTGGTTATTAACTTATATGCAGAGTACATCATACAAATTGCCATGCTGGATGAAGCACAAGCTGGAATCAGGATTGCCGGGAGAAATATCAATAACCTCAGATATGCAGATGACACCACCCTTATGGCAGAAAGTGAAGAAGAACTAAAGAGCCTCTTGATGAAAGTGAAAGAGGAGAGTGAAAAAGCTAGCTTAAAACTCCACATTCAAAAAACGAAGATCATGGCATCCGGTCCCATCACTTCATGGCAAATAGTTGGGGAAACAATGGAAATAGTGACAGACTTTATTTTGGGGGGCTTCAAAATCACTACAGATGGTGACTGCAGCCATAAAATTAAAAGATGCTTGCTCCTTGGAAGAAAAGCTATGACCAACCTAGACAGCATATTAAAAAGCATAGACATTACTTTGCTGACATAAGTCCATCTAGTCAAAGCTATGGTTTTTTTCAGTAGTCATGTAAGGATGTGAGACTTGGACTATTAAAAAAGCTGAGTTCCGAAGAATTGATGCTTTTGAACTGTGGTGTTGGAGAAGACTCTTGAGAGTCCCTTAGACTACAAGATCAAACCAGTTATTCCTAAAGGAAATCAGTCTTGAATATTCATTGGAAGGACTGATTCTGAAGCTGAAACTCCAATAACTTTGGCCACCTGTTGTGAAGAACTGACTCCTTGGAAAAGACCCTGATGCTGGGAAAGATCAAAGGAAGGAGGAGAAGGGGACAACAGAGGATGAGATGGTTGGATGGCATTACTGACACAATGGACATGAATTTGAGTAAGCTCCGGGAGTTGGTAATGGACAGGGAAGCCTGGCGTGCTGCAGTCCATGGTGGTCACAAAGAGTCGGATACAACTGAGTGGCTGAACTGAGCTGAACTAATGTTTCACATAAGAGTTAAGATTTCAGGTGACTCCTGAGAGACAAGGAGGCGTAGGAAGAGGGGAAATATTTTGTTTAGTGAACCAGTCTGCATTGTCCTAGCTAACCCACTTCTGGGTTTTTGTATTACATTTCAGCTGCTACACTTTTCAAAGAATAAACTGGAATGCATTTAAAATAATGATTCTCAGCCTTTAATCCACTATGGATCATGTGGTTTATCACATTCACGGAAGCAAAATACTCACCTGGGTATATTTAGTTTCTTCTTGGTCCATGGCACAGAATAATATAGAAAGTGTTATCCTTAATTCTGGGTGCAGTTACTACAGCTGCTCACCCTTTCTTTTCTTATTGATCACAAGAATGGCTGTGATTCTTACAAAATCCTGGTTAAAATCATCTGACCCAGAGATTAGATAGCAGGACAGTGACAGAACCAAAAATATGTTCTATGAGGAATAATTCAAGGAGCAAAGCATCTTTAGAATGGAGTGTTGAGGATATGGTAGGGGATTTCACATATTTTGAGGACTGTTATAGGAAGGGATTATATTTGTCCAATGAGACTCAAAGGACTATAACTAAGATCAAGGATTAAAGTTATAGAAGAACTGACTCAGACCAAGTAAAACATTTTTAAAGTGGTTTGGGAAGACAGAATGATCTCTGGTCTAAAGGTAGGGAGCTCTCCATTGCTGGAGCTGCTGGAACAAGGGCTGACAACCACTTGTTACAGATGTTGCTTAAGGGACCCAAGCTCTGGGTGGATGTGCCTTAAAGCTCATTTCCAGCATATCATTTCCAGATGTGCTTTAAAACTCATTTCATCTCTGGAATTCTAAAACTAATAATTTGAGAAACTATATTTTGACTTTCTATTCCTATCAAACACCACCATATTAGTAATCTGATTCATAACCCACAAATAAAAAAAATTAAATATTTGGCCTGTAGGAATCCTGCTGTGCATTTTATCTTTAAAACTCCAAAGCCAAAAAGGTCCTGGTTTCCAAAGAGATTACAAAGTTGATTGTAGATTATTGATTGTGTTTGAAAAAAGTATCCTTGAAAAGGGAAGTTTTTCAGGAGCCATTACATTAGAATAAAGGAGTCCTTGAGAATAAAGGGGCTTTAAGAACAGAGGAGTCCTTGGTATTTGTCAAGAGTTTCACCATCACCCCCATCCCACGCTTATGATAAATGATTATTAAAGTAAGTTATCTGTTTTCCCTCTGAAGATTCAGTACATAAAAGCCATGGGAATATATAAAATTACTTACAGAAAAAGTATAGGGAAAGAAAGGGCTAAGCGGTCTGAGATTGTCCCTCTCCGTGTGGCATTTCCTGTTTATCACACATTGAAGCATTTGCTTGGTTTGTTACAAGTGATCTTTAGCTCTCAAGTGTTTGTAGAACAAAGCAGTCTTTCTTTTTTATTTTTATTGAAGTATAGTTAATTTGCAGTATTGTATTAGTTTCCAGTGTATAGCAAAGTGATTCATTTTTACCTATATATTTTTTCAGATTCTTTTCCATTAAAGATGATTACAAGATACTGAATACAGTATCCTGTGCTATACAGTAAATCTTTGTTGTTTATCTATTTTATATATGGTAGGAATGCAAAATATTCTTATCCTGGGGTATTATAATGGGCATCATAGTAATAAATTTTTATCATATGGGTTTTTCCATCATTCAGAATTTTAATAAATACAAAATTTCTGTCAACAGAGGCAGTAATCTCATTCCAGTTACTCTTCAGAGCCAGTGAGATGTATAGGTATTGAGGTTTTGCCACAGCAAAGTGATTTTTGGTTAATTATTAGGGTTTTCTGAACAATAAGAAATATTTGAAAAGGAGCAGTGGGGAAGGCCCCTGGGTACTGATGGCTTCTGAGAAAATTGCTTATTTGCAGGGTAGGTAACATGAAGTTAAAAGGGAAACAGTGTGAAGAATAGATTTATCTCTGTATTCCCAACAGTAAGCAAAGTACCTAGAACATGGTAGGCATTCAGCAAATGTTTGGGGGTGGATGACTTTTAGGAAAAGGAAAACTACCCTAAACTTCAGTTATTTCTTTTACCAAAACCATGTCTGTGTGACTGAATGAAAAGTGAAAATTCCAGTCATCATCCAGTTGTTAAATATTTAGGCTGCCAAACCATTTATTTAATTGACATTTATACCTTTAGAATTGACTGACGGCTTTGGCTGTGGGTAGGCACAGCATGAGTCATACTCTGTAGTTCTTGTGAGGCAATGGCTACGTTTCCATGTATAAGCAGTTGACTTATGTCTATTACATCAGGCACAAACATAAATCACGACAGTCTAATAATTGGTACTTGGGTCTTTTCTGGCTGGAATGACTTCTGGGCCATTCAGGTGTTAATGACACTGACTACACTCAGTGATTGAATAACATCGGCTAGTTTCCTACCCTGAAAAGATCTTAAAATACAAAGTGAAATAGAACTGCCCAGTGAACGTGGGTTCATCTAAGTAAATGCAATTCTAGAACATGATGGAGAAGGACTCTCCACTGAGAAAAGCTGGGCAACGCTGGGATAGAGTAAGTCACAAATAATATATTTTTTAGGTTTCTTGTTGCAAGGGACATACTTGAAGGTGGTCCCCGTAAGCTCTACATCCTGGTGTTCACGCCTTAGTATAATCCCTACCCCTTGTGCATAAACAATAGAATATGGTAAGATAATGGGCTATCACTCCTGGGATTATATTACGTTACATAAGGCTCTGTCTTGCTAGCAAAGGCTTTACAATTGCTAACAAAATTGCTCTAAGGTCTTGCTCTCCTTGCCAGCTTTGAAGAAGCAAGATGCCCATGAGTCCTATGACTATAAGCACATGAGTTCTGCCAGCAACCTGAGTGACCCTGGAAGCAGATGCTTTCCCAGCCAAGCTTGCAGAGGAGAATCCAGGCCTGGATCACAGCCTTGAAGAGGCCCTGCTAAGCTGTGTATGGACATAACCAACATGTGTCTTAAGCTATTAGTTGGTGGTCATTTGTTATGCTATGTACAAGATGTGTCACTGCTCTTACATAAAAGGTTGATTGTGGTGTTGGTATTCAAAATACATACTAAGAAATCAACTGGAAAATGCTCTAACATGTAACTCTCCTGGATTAGAAATACCAACTTGTCCAGTACAGGAAGAAGAATGAAGAATAGAAATGGAGTCTATATTCCTATGGTCAAGTCTAACCATTAGTATATTTGAATTATTACTAAACGGGACATTTGTGTTTGAAGAAAATAGAAGTATGGCTGTTCCCACACATGGTTACACTTTGGATTTGAATTTATGGTCAGTGTGGTAGATATGGTTTGCCCACCATGGTTCCTCCCTCCCAGCCCTTGCCTGGCTTGGCTGTGGGTGTAATATTTCCCAGTCCTGTGGATGTTGAGCTTAGCCATTCGACTTGCTTTGGCTGATGAAACACAGTAAAAGGGATAGTGTATCAGCTCTGCACTGAGGCTGACATTCGGCAAATGTCTGACAGCAATTTTGTGCTCCTGTTTTATCCCACAAGAAAAGCACACCCACAGTAGACTACTGCTTTTTAAACTGGATGCCTGAGTGAGAAATGCCTGGAAGACACCTGCATTTGACCTACTGCTTGAAGCCCAGTGGTTCCATCCCATTCAGAGATGCATCAACGAGATGTAAATGTTGGTTGGTATATGTGGGTGAGGTTTGGAGATCGTTCGCTCTGCGGGCTTATTGCAACAATACCTGAACAACCCCAAATCAAAAAACTCATCCATATCAGTTTGTAAATGAAGGTAATAGTTTTTGCCCCTCACTGTTTTTGTTTGTTTGTTTGAATTATTTATTTCCTTTTGACTGTGCTGGATCTCCACTGCCGTGTGGGCGTTTCTCTAGTTGTGATGTGTGGGGGCTACTCTCCAGTTGCGGCGCTCAGACGTCTCCTTGCGGTGGCTTCTCGTTGCAGAGCACAGGCTCTAGGGCACGCAGGCTTCGGTTGTTGCAGCACACGAGGTTAGTCGTTGGGGCTTGAGGGCTCTGGGATGCAGGCTCAGTAGTTGGGGTGCATGTACTTCGTTGCTCCGAGGCATGTGGAATCTTCTCAGTTTAGGGATCAAACTCCTGCATTGGCAGGTAGATTCCTTACCACTAAGCCACGAGGGAAGCCCCTACCCCTCGCTTTTAAGTGTGAGTGGATAGATTTGTTAATTGTTCTTCCCTACTAGTGTAGTATATTGGATCTTTTATAGGGCAGGGCCTTTTAGAATAGTGTTTCCATCTGGTGTCCTGTTGAATACCAATGTTATATATGATGTTTACTAGTGTTCTGAAGCAAGGATTCTGTATTCATGGAAATTAAAAGACTGATAATGTTTTTTAGACTTAAATTCTGCCTTGATAAAAGGACTCCTGCTGCTGCTGCTGCTAAGTCGCTTCAGTTGTGTCCAACTCTGTGCGACCCCATAGACGGCAGCCCACTAGGCTCCCCTGTACCTTAAACGCAGTATTGTCCCATCTCATTTGACCATGGAAATTTCCCTCTCTTCCCTGCCTCCTTCCCCCAGCCTGACCAACAGTTCACACCTTGTTCCTCTGGAATCACTGGATACTGCTATTGAGGGCAATGTGTGCTTACCTCCCTGGTCTTGTCACATTACAGGCAGAAGCTGTGCTGTATAAATTTGGAATGGTGCCCCTCAGACTGAAGGCTATTAAGCAGATAACACAGAAGCCCCTGATGAGTACATCTTTCTTTTATATCTGTCCATGAGTTACAAAACCTGGAAGGAAGATGCCCATATTTAAGCAGATGACAAGTATAGGTCTTATCAGTGCGAAGCCCTGGGTCTTCAACCAGGTTTAAGAGTAGTCTTCTGGAAAGTTGGACAAGAATCAAGGTTATGGGAAATCAATTCCACTTGGTCAAGTTATAATGGGGTTATTTGCATCCTATGAATGATCAATTCAATTCTAAAACAGATTGACTTGGTATTTGGCCCCAATTGATCTCAAGCTGCTGATCTTGAGGTCTGATATGTTTGGGAGTGCAGAGAATCACTTGGTAGAAGTTCGTAAAAATGTTACTCAGACGTATGGGATTAAAGATATTACGTCTATGGCTGAATTTACTGTGGGATGCATATTCCTTCTGATTTATGGCTTGAAGGGGGGATGTCGACTGCTTATCGGTTCAGTTCAGTCACTCAATAGTGTCTGGCTCTTTGCTATCCCATGGACTGCAGCATGCCAGGCTTCCCTATCCATTATCAACTCCTGGAGCTTGCTCAAACTCATGTCCATTGAGTTGGTGATGCCAGCCAACCATCTCATCCTCTGTCATCCCCTTCTCCTCCTGCCTTTAGTCTTGCCCAGCATCAGGGTCTTCTCCATTGAGTCAGTTCTTCACATCAGCTGGCCAAAGTATTGGAGCTTCAGCTTCAGCATCAGGCCTTCCAGTGAACATTCAGGACTGATTTCCTTTAGTACTGACTGGTTGGATCTCCTTGTAGGGAGATCCAAGAGATCAAGGGACTCTCAAGAGTCTTCTCCAACACCACAGTTCAAAAGCATCAATTCTTCAGCACTCAGCTTTCTTAATAGTCCAACTCTCACATCCATACATAACTACTGGAAAAGCCATAGCCTTGACTAGACGGACCTTTGTTGGCAAAGTAATGTCTCTGCTTTTTAAATATGCTATCTAGGTTCATCATCGTTTTATTTCCAAGGAGCAAACATCTTTTAATTTAATGGCTTCAGTCACCATCTGCAGTGATTTGGAGTCCAAGAAAATAGTCTGTTACTGTTTCCTGGTTCCTCATCTATTTCCATGAAGTGATTGGGACCACAGACCATGATCTTTGTTTTTGAATGTTGAGTTTTAAGCCAGCTTTTTCACTCTCCTCTTTCATTTTCATCAAGAGATTCTTTAGTTCATCTTTGCTTTTTGCCATAAGGGTGGTGTCATCTGTGTATCTGAGGTTATTGATATTTTTCCCAGCAGTCTTAATTCCAGCTTGTGCTTCATCCAGCCTGGCATTTCACATGCTGTACTCTGCATATAAATTAAATAAGCAGGGTGACAGTATACAGTCTTGATGTACTCCTTTCCCAATTTGGAACCAGTCCATTGTTCCATGTCCAATTCTAACTGTTTCTCCTTGACCTGCATACAGATTTCTCAGGAGGCAGGTCAGGTGGTCTGGTATTCCCATCTCTTAAAGAATTTTCCAGTTTATTGTGATCCACACAGTCAAAGGCTTTAGTGTAGTCAGTGAAGCAGAAGTAGAGTTTTTCTGGAATTCTCTTCATTTTTCTATGATTGAATGCATGTTGGCAATTTTATCTCTGGTTCCTTTGCATTTTCTAAATCCAGCTTGAACATCTGGAAGTTCTCTGTTCACATACTGTTGCAACCTAGGTTGGAGGATTTTCAGCATTACTTTGCTAGTATGCAACTGCTTATAAGTGGCATTAAAAATGAACAGATAAAGTACAAGATGAAAAAACTTTAAAACATTCCCTAAATATACCAACCCCTTACCTTGAGGACTGGAAGCTATTTCTTGCACTCCATCAAGCTGTTTCTTCAAATACAGTTGACAATTCCTGGTGTTCTAATATCTGCCTCTTGAAGATACTCAGTTGTCAAAAGACAATTAAAATGGAGACCACAGTTTGAATATACCCCTAGTCCAAACACTCATAGTCACATAACCAAAATGTAAAATGCCCTGATTTCCCTGAAATGCTGACTCTCGCCTCAAATAAAAGTAGTCCTCAGTAGGACCTTGCAGCTTCCTAGCCAAAGCAGCTATAAGCAAGCAAGCTTATGCAGTTAAAAAAAAAAAAAAAGTTTCTGGTAAAAGATCCCAAGTGAAAACAATGTACTTATTCATCACCTGAGCTTTTATTAATAGTACTGGGAGCTAAGAACTTAACTACCTTTGGTTTGGGAATTCAGTAACAGTTTGTTCCTTGCTCAGTGAAGTAGATCAAGTAAAGCTCTCTGAGTTTCTTTTATGGGAGTTCTTTCATGGGAGTTTCTTTAATGGGAGTTCTCATTCTTTCATTTCTAACATTTTGGAGCTGGGTCTGTGCTTTCAGAAGGAGATGGCAAGGCAGTTCTAGGGCAGGTGGCAGTGACTGGAGAAGCCATGGAGACAACCGCCTTAAACATGGTTGTGATGGAGGAACGAGATTAGCATATTAATTAGAGTCTTCATCTCTGGTAATGATCTCATTTGCTTATACAAACAGATGACAAGAACATTTGGAGAAATATCTTAATCCTTCTTCTGTTTATATGTGAGTGAATTTTGGTAAATGCAGGGGTGACTGTTCTAGAGCTCTGGGAGGTAAAATCAGACGTTGTTTTCAGTCACTGTGCTTGTTTTCCTGGGCAGGTCCCTTCTTGTTTGCTTGCTTTTTCTCATCTATGAAACAGGGAACTGTGACCAGGGGACTGGTTATAATGTTTCTTGATAAACCTTTGTAAAGCAATGTGCTGTTGCGAGTAATGGGCTCCATTCATTATTAGCCCAGTTGATTTTCATTTACACTTGGCTCTAACAATTAGCTTGAGCAGGTGTGAAGGTGATGGAGGGGCTGGGACACCCAGAGGTCAGCCTCCGCTGGATGTGATAAATTAACCATTATTATCAGCAGTGAAAGTGGTTCTTTACGCTTGTCAGCAGCAAACAAAGGGACAACATATCTCACATAAACCCACTGCTAAGAGCTGGTTTTGCTGAAGAATCAGAGTTTCCTTCTGGGCCCTACAGACAGATGGGAGAGAGTCAAAGAACCCACAAAAGTAGAGGTGAGGGTACCTTGAAGGGGTGACTTTGCTGATGGAGAGGCATATAGATATCCCAACCTGGGTTTTTTTGCAATGCTCACCCATTCTATTCTGAAGCTGTCATCAGCCTCTGTTGATGATGGAGGATCTGTCTGTGCTGAAGAATTATTAGGGAGTGAAGAGTTTGTACATCAACAGAGGAGACACAGCTTTTACACAGGGTATATAGATATATGCATATGTCTGTATACCAATTAATAGATATTTTGGAGCAGTGCATTATAATTGAGCACATTTACAGGGCTTCCCTGGTGGCTCAGACACTAAAGCATCTGCATGCAATGTGGGAGACCTGGGTGCGATCTCTGGGTTGGGAAGATCCCCTGGAGAAGGAAATGGCCCTGGGTTGGGAAGATCCCCTGGAGAAGAAAATGGCACCCCACTCCAGTACTCTTGCCTGGAAAATCCCATGGACAGAGGAGCCTGGTAGGCTACAGTCCATGGGGTTGCAAGAGTCAGACACGACTGAGCAACTTCACTCGCTTTTATATTCACTGAAAAGAGAACGTTAAATCAGTGGTCTTCAGTTCTCCATCTCTACCAGTTTTACAAAACTTCAACAGACTTAAACCTCTGAAAGAGGGCATAGCACTGTCCACAGAAGGCAACATCAGGTCCATTAACTCTAGACCCAATGGAACTAAATACACTGGTTTTGAAACAGGAAGTCTCTTCCCACTTAGTTACCCTCGGGTTTGGAGACTCACTGAACACACTCAGAGGTGAAAACAGTCAAATAAGAAAGGAAGAGATGATGGTTGGGAATCACCATCTGTATACTGAAACTCCATAGATAGAGTTAAATTTGTTTTGACAACGTTTGGGGAACTATTATGAACTAAATATTTATGTGTCTCCGCCCACCCCCCCCCCCCTCCCCGCCTCACAGGTTAAAGCCCTAACTCTCCAAGTCACTGTATTTGGAGATTGCGGCCCATGAGAAAGTAATGAAGGTTAAATGAGGCCATAAGGGTGGAGCCCTGACCCAGAAGGTTTACTGTCCTTAAAATTGTGATACCAGAGATCTCACTTTCCTTCTGTCTCCATGCACATGTGCTGAGGAAAGGCCATGTGAGCCCAGAGCAAGGTAGTAGCTGTCTGAAAGCCAGGAAGAGAGCCTGCGCCAGAAACTGAATTCTCTTGCACCTTGATCAGGGAGTTCTAGCTTCCAGAAGTGTGGGGAAAATAGGCTTTAAAAAGTCTGTTGTTTAAGCTGCTTAGTGTGTGGCATTTTGTTATGACATCCTGGGCAGACTAACAGAGGCACTAAAGATTGGTTTGGAATGTTGGAGCCTGTGGGTGGACTTGGTAACCACAACTGTGTTTTGAAATGATTAGATTGAGCCTTTAGTGAGGAACCCCTGGCGTCAGTATGTATAAGTCTTTGCTTCTGGCTGTTAAGACTGTATAGGACTGTCCAGGCTCTGCCTGGGGCTGACTGCCTGGCTGCCAGGGTCCTCTAAGCTAAGCCAAGTAAGGCTGGGAAGAATGTCTGTTCCATATGATCCCACTATCTCGTGAATTATATATCCACCAGAAATTGTACCTCATAGTTTTAAGTCCAAATTCCCTTTGTTTTAACCTCATCAGATAAAAAATTTTCAGTCCTCTATTGTTATCAATAATAAGTAATAAAAAAGAAACTAGAACAATGTCTGTAGAGAAACTATAAGAAAAAGGAAGAAAAGGTGCAGCAAAGTGTATTAGCAGATGATCATTACTCACCAGAGATGTTGTCATGAAGCAGATAAGAATTATGGATAAACATTTTGATATCAAAACAACAACAACAAAAACTCGGTAAAGCAATCACTTCTTCTAACAAGTCCCACCAGGTGGAAGTGCAGTACAGTATTTGAAAAAAGAGGTCATAAGAAAAGAAATATAAACTGGTGGAAATCAGGAAAGAAGTAGAAGGAAAAAATAAACCAGCACAGAAATAAAGACAAAACTGGAAGAAGTAACAAGCAATATGGAAAATATTGCTAGGGATGTAAAAGATAAAAATAAGAAAAGGGAACATGGTGAAGTAGAAATCAAAGAGTTGAAAAATTAGAAGATATACAAGGGAGATCCAGTAAGCACTTAAGTTGAATATCCAAAGAAGAAAACCCAAAATGTTACAAAACAAATACTAATATTTTAAAATACAGTTCAAAAAAGAAAAAGACTCGAATCTCTATATTTAATAGTCATACTGTGTGCCAAGGAAATGTGACCCAGAATGATCAACACCAAGACAGATCCTGGAAAAGTTGTTAAACTTTGAAGATAAAGAATTGTTACAAAAAGTTGAAAAACAAATGAAAAAAAATTGGCTGGATTCAGACTTTTCCACAGCATCTTTTTTTAAATTAAAACACTTTTAATAAATTATTTACTTTTTTATCTTTTAGCCATGCCATATGGCATGTGGGATCTTAGTTCCCTGACCAGGGATTGAACCCATGCCCCCTCCTGCATTGGCAGCATGAAGTCTTAACCCCTGAACCACCAGGGACCACCAACTACAATATCTTTTAGAAGATTATAAATGATTAGCAACCTGAAAGTTCCTCAAGGAAAGAGTGAGTCAGTCAAACCATTCTTCAAATAAGAAACATGAACCTACAGAACCCAAGGAATATTAAGTGCTTTGGGCACAGAATTTAAGAGAGTACAGAAAGTTCAATAATCAACAATAATATTTAATGCAGTGTTAAACTAAATAATGAAAAAATCTATGTTAAATAAAGTATCAAAACTTTAACAGGAAAACAGGATCATTACTACTGATTTTTCTTTTGCCCCAGGCTCCAGTATGACTCGGTGCAGCAATATCAGGAGTCCTTCTTGTGGAAATTGCTGGAAAACACATTTCAACTAACTATGACTAGGTTAATACCAGCGAAAGGACTAGAGGTAAGCACTGAATATATTTAACAGTATAATGAAGACTAATGTGGAGGATTAGAATGACAGAAAAAAATTGTTGTGTATCTTCTTGTAATTAAATTCTCTAATAAACCATAACTGCATCAAAGAAAAAGGATAAACTCAAATGCCAGGATGCTAGAAAATGGTCATATAAATACTACATATCAGAAACTATGGGATGTAACTAAAGTAACCCTTGGAAAATTTATATATGTATATGTGTATATGTTTGTATGTGTACGTGTATACACACACTATAAAAATAGAAATCATGATATAAGCATCCAATTTAAGTTATAAAAAGAGAAATACATTGAGAGAATGAAGGAAAGACTACAAACAGAAAATAATGAATGTAGTAGAAATAATAAATCCAAAAGCTTTGGCAAGATAAACTATTTGCTGATTTATTCAGTAAAAATAGGGAGAGTGCAAATATGAAAACTAGGGAACAAAAGGGGAATTTATAGAAAAGAAAAAACTGGGATAATTATAAGAAATACTCTTCTAAATTTAATAGTTTACTCTGCAAATTAATAGTTTATCAACTAGACTCCAAATGATATTGGCAATCTAAACAGCTCCATTGTACAAACAGAGGAAATTGACCAAGAACCAGTCCCAAAAATACTAAGACCCGATGGTTTCACAGAGAAATTCCAGGATGCCATTAAAGATCAGATCACTTTAAAGATAATTCAGTTGTTCCAGCACATCAAACAAGGAAGAAAGTCTCCAACATCTCTGTAAGAAGCAAGTGTAAAAACTGATAGCAAAACCTAAAAGGAATTAGACAAAGAAAATTACAGGCCAATCTCACTTATGATCATAGACTTAAAATTTGAAATAAAATGTTCACAAGCATAATCCAGAAACATATTAAAAGTACAAATCATGTGGGGTTTTATTTCAGAAACACACATTTGAATATTAGAAAATCTTTGATCATAATTTATAATACTGGTAAATCTAAGGAACTTTTAAAAATACTCAACATTTATCCTTGATAGAAAATCCACAGTAAAATAATATATTTCTTTGAAAGAAAATATTTTTGTTTCCGCTCCCAAACTGAGAGGGCTGAGATAAAATAACAAGAATTATTGTTATTTAAAAAAAAAAAAAAAAACAAGACAAGGTTTATTTCTTTTCAGAGTGTACATGAAACATTGGTTGCTGGTAAGAAGGAACCTCTTTTTCACAAGCCACACATGGGGAGGGTGTTGGAGGCATGGCATTTGTGTGGGTACATCATCCGAAACTCATGCTTTCTTCAATTGCCGTCAAAGGAAATAATAAGCACATAGAAATCTTACACATTCTCTTTTGTTCTTTGGCTCAAAGGTGATAACAATTGGTCAGAAGAAGCCACATTTCTTTTCTAAAAGCAAGGGCACTAGGAAACATAGTCTTCTATGTGCCAGAATGAAATGGAAATTTCTTTTCATCAAATAAATCTGGTCATTCTCCCTGACACATAGAGAATTGGCTCACCCTCTTCTCAAGGAAGACAACCCCAAACCCACTAATTCAGAATCATGTTTTTCTTTGAAACAAGTATTATTTTTAATGGGGAGACTGTAGACTTATTCCTCACTTATTACTTATTAAAGTTAGGAATAAGAGAAAGATGTAGTCTAGTTAACATTGTGTTGGAGGCTGGAGATACTACTCCTCAACATCTTAAAATGAATACATTAAAATTACAGAGGAGCAATCCTAATTTCTGTTGGCAGCTGCTATTGTTGTATACTTAAAAAGCCTATGAGAAAAAACAGAGTCTAGAAGAAAGCAGAGAATTTAGTAAGATAATAGGGTATAAAATGAACAGAAATGACTAGTTTTCATATATACAAAGAACAATGAGTACATAAAAGAAAGGAAAACACACATCTGCAATTACCAATCCCAAAGATAACATACTTAGAAATAAATATAGCAATAAAGCCTTATATGAAAAAAACTTTAAATCATTCCTGAAGGACCTAAAGTAATTGAAAAAAATGGGAAAAGGCATATCCTAATCTTGGCTAAACAGACTCAACATTATAGAAATGTCAGTTAATTTATGAATTTAACATGGTGCCTCAAAAATATCAAAGAGATTTTAGTTTTTTCAGAATCAGGCAATTTTTTCCCCTAAAAACAGCCAGAAACCTTTGTAAAGAGCAAAAATTAGTGAGACTAGATATTCCAGATGTCAATGTGTGTTATAGACTCTTAGTTTTAAATTAATGTTATTAGTACATGTAGTCAGGACAATGGGATAGACTAGAATATCCTGAAATAGATCTCAAAATATATACAGTTTTGATATGTGAAAGGTGGCAATGCAAATTAGCGAGAAATAACCTATTCAAAAACTATTGATGAGACAGTAGTGTAGCCTCTGGAAGAATTAAAACTGGATCAATACTTCACACTGTATACCAAGAAAAATCCAAATGCATAGAAATTTTGATATCAATAAATGAGCCCATTAAAGAAGGCACAAAAAATTATATCTCAGAATAAGGAAGAAAGGTTTTATAAACTATAACAAAATCTAGAAGCCTTAAAGGAAAAGATTAACACATTTGTGTGTATGTATTAATATGCATTCTGTATGTTCATATTCATGGCAAAAATCATGATAAGCAAAATCAAAAGAAAGATGGCAAATTGGGGAAAAGATTTTAAGCTCATACTGCAGATGTTGAATTTCCTTAATGTTTATAGAGTTCCTTCAATTTCAATAAGAAAACATTTATTGAAGAGTTGACCTAAAAGGGAAGCAAACAGAATCCCTAAATACATGAAAAGATGCTCAATGTTATACATAATAAGAAAAGCCTATCAAAAATATACTGAGATACTATTTTTAACCAGTTTGGCAGAAGCTATAAATTAGGTACCACATTATGTTGGCAAGATTGTGGAGAAACATGGAATTTCACTCATTGGTGATGGGAGTTTAAGTTGGTACAACTCCTTTGGAGGCCAATGTGGCAATGTTGTGACAGTTAAAAATGCATATACCCTTTGACCTGACATTTCAACGTTTTACTTTGCAGTAATACTTGAGCATTTGTGTAATAATTTATGCACAGAAGACCATTTATCACAGTATTATCAAAAAATTGGAAGCAACCCAGCAGTCTATCAGTTGAGGATTGTTTAATAAACTATGGCATATTCATACAAAAAACAGTACAACTATAAAAAGAATGTGGATGTTCTTTCTATGCTGATTTTGGAAAGATCTCAAAGGTACATTGTTAAGTAATAAAAAGAAGGTGAATAGCAATATAATATTTTGGGGGAAATAAGATACATACAATCATATACTATGCTTGAATATACATTTAAAAAAATCTTTAGAAGGATAAACCAGAAACTAATAATGAGGATTGTTGAAGGAGGGTGGGAACTGCGTAGATAGGTATGTGGATGGGAGGGGAGCTTCTACTTTTTGATGTTTAAGCCACCTGAATATTATAACCTATTCAAAAAAGTAAGTGACTACGCATTTTTTAAAATCTGGAAGGGGGTATAAGAACTTAAATAGAACTTGCACATTTGAAATGGCCAAAAACAAAAAAGGCATTAAATTATAACAGGATTGCAACAAGAATCTCAAACATTCTAAACTCTTTGGAATTTGTGTTGCATTTAACTTTTGAGACAGACACCGTGTAAACAAGAAATAGGAATTTAGTTACTAAATACCATTCCAAACTATGATGCTTGAACTAGTGAATATTAAACCCTTAACACCAGCATTCATGGTTCTCTGGATATGATGAGTGATGTTTATCTTCATAAGCTGTAGTTCCTATGAGATGCTTAATTAAGAAGTAAGGTATAATCGTGTTCACTTGTTTTGAATTTTTACCAAGTTCTTTATCAGCTTAGTGATGTAATAACTGAATGAAAGTAAAAACTTAAGACTTAACTCCTTTGGATATCACAGACATCAGAATTGATTGGCTGACTGATTTCACAGAATATAATTATTTGTTTTTGGCTGTCCTGTGTCTTTGTTGCTGCGTGGGTTTTTCTACAGTTGCAGCAAGCTGGGGCTACTCTCTAGGTGCAATGAGAGGGCTTGTCATTGCGGTGGCTTCTCTTGTGGAACACAGGCTTTAGGGTGGGCAGGCTTCAGTAGTCAATTGAGGCTCTTGGGCTCTGGAACATAGGCTCACTAGCTGTGATGCGCCAGCTTAGTTGCTATGAGGCATGTGTGGTCTTCCCGGATCAGGAATCGAACCTCTGTCTCCTGCTTTGGCAGGCAGATTCTTTACTACTGAGCCATCAGGGAAGCCCCACTGAATATAATTAGATCATAGGGTTTTGTTGACAGTAACCAGGATGTGGATGAAAATTCTTGAACCATTCCAAAGTTCTTTTGCCTACTTTTCAGTTAACTAGGAAATATAATGAAGTAGCTTAATCACTTTCCTATCATTATGTTTTCCAACATTAAAATAATGAACACTTATTGCATAATATTTAGAAAACTGAGATAAATGAAAAGGAGAAAAAAAAACATATCATGTAAAATAAACTTTCCTGGTCTTTTGATGTCTATATAGTCTAGTTTTCTAGTCTCTATATATGTTTTTAAAAATACACACAAAGAAGTTGATCCTGCTTTTTTTTAATGACCTTTTCATATATGAAGATTTTATATAACAACACTTCCATTGTCAGTTAAAATTCTGGAACATGATTTTTAGTTATTCCTGTGTATTTTATTGTGTGGATGTACCATAATTGATTTAATTAATCCTGTAGTCCTGGATGTCTAAGGACAACTTATTTACAA
The DNA here is from genome assembly GCF_029378745.1 of Bos indicus. Classification (NCBI taxonomy): domain Eukaryota; kingdom Metazoa; phylum Chordata; class Mammalia; order Artiodactyla; family Bovidae; genus Bos; species Bos indicus. The sequence goes on from NC_091769.1 coordinate 49,755,293, forward strand.
AGCACTTAGTTATCTAGCTTCCCAGGTGGCTCTAGTGGTAAATAACCCGCCTGCCAATCCAGGAGAGACGTAAGAGATGCAGGTTTGATCCCTGAGTCAGGAAGATCCTCTGAAGGAGGGCATGTCAATCCACTCCAGTATTCTTGCCTGGAGAATCCCATGGACAGAGGAACCTGGCAGGCTGCAGTCTATGGGGTTGCAAAGAGTTGGACACGACTGAGCAACTTTCACTTCGCTGGCTTAGTTGAAGTTTTCCTGTATTTTTCTCGTGATAAATTTAGTCTGCTTATTTTAAAAGTGCTTTGTAGAATTTTTATGCTGGTTGCCTGAGAAGGATGTGATCCTTGGTCTTGTCTTGCAGTCCTAAAGGCCACACTTTAATGTGCCTGCCTAATTTTCCAGTGGAGAGATAAGACTGGTAATCTGGAATGGACCATGTTTCCCAAAGCTTTGGAAACAATGGTTTTGCTGATTGATCTTGTTTAGGTTAGTCTGTTAATAAGATGTTTTAAGATATCATAGCAGCATATTAAAAAAAAACCTAAGTGGATGTGGTGTTCTAGGCAATGGATCTTTTATTTTTTAGTTGAATAATAAGGCCATCACTTTTGGAAAGCTAGGCAGGATATTGGCAGGGTAAGAACTTCCAGGCTGGCCCAGGCATTCTGAGTCAGGAGCTTTGTCTCAATTTCAACAAAATTACATGGTTTTAGAAAATCATTGCTTTCGTTATTTTTCAGCATTCTTTATTAAACAATGCGTATGTGTACATTTCCACTTTGACATCAGTTTACATTCGATTTGCAATGTGAAGATTTCAATAATTTTGCTTTAGTCATTTGTAATGTGATTAAAACTAAATGTTATGGCCTATCTGTAGTTTCGTTTGAAGAGAACAAACTTCACTTCTATGATGATGAATATAAAGATTGCAAGTGAAAGTTAGGCTCTATGTATGCTATATGAGTGACTAAAACAGTTTTTAAGTATTCCCAAGCACATTAAATAACTTTTCACTTACAAAAGAATAATATAGTACTTAAAAATAATTATTTTCTTTTCCCTATATTGTTCCCTAAAGCTTATTGAATGATATAATTAGCTTCCTGTGAGTTATTATGGATATTGTGAGTAAATGATAAAAGTGGAATTTCTTTTAAAATATTCCTTAGTGAAGCTCATCACAAATGAATGAGACTCTATTATGTATTAATCAGTCTATCCTTATGTGTATTTTTGAGTCCTCATACCTAAGATTTTTTGGTGAGGAAAGAGGGATTCAAGGGCAAAAGCACTAGAAATTGTACTTTAGAATATGTGCTGAGGCCAAGTAAGAGCAAGCTTGAACATCCAAAAGGGAACTAACAGTAGTCAGTGTTAGATATGTCCAGAGGAGTGAGTGCTGATATGTCCAGAGTATCAAGAGCCAGAGCATTTGCACATATGTTATATGAGTGAGTATAATATTGAAGCCTAAGGGATTCTTTCCACTTCGTCTGTCCTATCTAACTTCCCTTGAAGACTCTGGGATGGTATCATCTTCCAGACTTTCCCTCATTAACTTAAGGTGCAGCCCCATGAAATAAATTCGGGCATATGGCATGACAAGGAGAAGTGGCTAGGGACCTGCCTGAGACGCTTACCCTGAAAGGGCCACGTGCCTTTGTCTTTGGGGCTGCAGAGCAGATAGCCAGTCTTGCCATGACAGAGAGTATTGGCCAAACCAAGAGAATGGACAATTCCAGCTTTGAGGCTGGTTGGACACACAACAGCTGGACCTTGTCCTGGAGATCCTCAGGTGTCAGCCAGCACATGCCCAAGGGGTCTGTTTGTCTCTCATTCACCAGCATATGTAGACACCATCCTGCCCAGAAACCCAGAATGTTCTCTTGAGAGAGAAATTGTTCAGTCGCTAAGTTGTGTCCAACTTGTGACCCCATGGACTGCAGCACACCAGGCTTCCCTGTCCTTCACCATCTCCTGGAGTTTGTTCAAACTCATGTCCATTGAGTCAGTGATGCCATGCAACCATCTCATCCTCTGTCACCCCCTTCTCCTCCTGCCCTCAATCTTCCCCAGCATCAGGGTCTTTTCCATTGAGTTGGCTCTCTGCATCAGGTGGCCAGAGTATTGGAGCTTCAGCATCAGTCTCTCCAATGAATGTTCAGGACTGATCTCCTTTGGGATTGACAGGTTTGCTGCCCTTGCTGTCCAAGGGCTCTCGAGAGTCTTCTCCAGCACCACATCTCCAAAGCATCAATTCTTTCACAAGAGAGAAATAGTAAGAAGGAAATGCTGTCTGACAGGCTGAACATTTTCTAAAAAGACTGAAGAAATAATCAGATCAGACTGAGCTTTGAATTCGAATATTTAGCTCTTTCTTTCTCACTTAACAGCGGGTAAGAACTTGTGAAGGAAGACATCAAATATAGATGAAACAAAGAAGTTACATTTGCCTCCACTTCCAAATCATCATAAGTTAAATTTGTGATTTTAACATAAAGCAAAAAATAAAAAAAGACTCCTTTCATTCTGGGTCATTTTGATCCTAGGCTATTAATGCTGTTCACTAACTCTATTAGGCTTTTTCTCTGAAAGAGAAATAAATTGAAAGTATTATATGAGCTGATACCCAGTACTAGTAGAGGCAAGTAAATCCACAAATGTCGTGGTGACCAGCGTTTAAATTCAGATATACACATTTTAAAGGCAAGGAAGTTCATTGTGATAGGAATGTGTGGCATAATTATAAAACCAGTTTAGAAGTCAGAATGGCAATAAACAGCTTTGGAAGAAATACCATAGAAAGTGAAGGCAGAACAGAACTCTGTCAGATACTTATTCCATTCAGTTGAAAATTTAAGCTGAGAAAATTTTTTTTTTTTTTGAGAAAATTTTTAAAATGGAGCAACTTTCAGAAGGATATCAGGGAAAATAACAGATTTTAAATATACTACAGCATACCTCATGCAAAGAGTTGACTCATTGGAAAAGACTCTGATGCTGGGAGGAATTGGGGGCAGGAGGAGAAGGGGACGACAGAGAATGAGATGGCTGGATGGCATCACTGACTCGATGGACATGAGTCTGAGTGAACTCCGGGAGTTGGTGATGGACAGGGAGGCCTGGCGTGCTGCAATTCATGGGGTCGCAAAGAGTCGGACACGACTGAGCGACTGATCTGATCTGATCTGATTTGCTCTAGAGAAAAAAAAATTAAAAATATGTATTGGCAGTTATTAGTTTTAGTTCTTCAAGTACTCTTGGGAATTATTCCTTCGCACAGGGCACCAAAAGTTGATTTGCTTGCTAGAAAGTGAGGTTTGGGTATGAGGAATAATGAAGTAAGTCAGTGTGTGCTATTTAGAAGTAGAATGAACAGAGCAATGGAGATGAGTTTTTGTAAATTTTCACAGCAAGTAGCTGTTATGTATAATTACTCAGGGTCAAGAGAAGTGTTGTATTTGAGATGTTTTATTCTATTATAGGGGCTTCCATCTCAAACGCTATCAGCAGGTAAAAGTTATCTGCAAATTTAGACACCAGATCTGCCATTGATGGAGTCTGTGGTAGGTGAATTCTCAGCAGGTCATTTACTAGTGGTTGGGAGATGGGTCCTCTGAGCTCTCAGTGAGTGGTCGTGGTATTAAAGGAGCAAAGACTGTGGGTTCAGTGCCAAAAGAGCTAGTCAGCTTCACAAGGGAACCAGTTACCTCCTGGAGTCCATGTACCTATTGCCTCTTCAGACCTCTTGAAATTAAGTTCATTAATGGATAGAGGGAGGAGAAGAGATGGAACAAGGTGGGGAAGAGAGAATGGGTGACAATTCTTGGAAAAGCAATTCACACAACTGATTACTGGAGTCAGCTTCAAATGAGAATGTATTTAAAGCAGATGATTCATTAATCCTACCAGTGCATACGTTAAAGGACTTTAATTCTCCCAAAAAAAAGAACAGGGAAGTTGCTCAGTTGTGTCCAACTCTTTGTGACCCCTTGGACTTCAGCCTGCCAGGCTCCTCCATCCATGGGATTTTCCAGGCAAGAATACTGGAGTGGGTTGCCATTTCCTTCTCCAGGGGATCTTTCTGATTCAGGGATCGAACCCAGTTCTCCTCTTTACCGTCTGAACCACCAAAAAATTCCTTTGCTTGGAGGCTTTTCCATATATAGTATTGAAATAACACAGGTCTTTGTGTTGATGCCATTCTGAAAAATCCCAGAGTTACAGAAAGCAAGACTGCAGATGGAAAAATATAAAGAAAAAAAAATCCAATTGTGATAACTGTCATGATAGCAGTGCTTAAGTTGCACTGATCTATCAAAACTTTCACTGCTGTATCTCATATGTAGATTTTAGAGATAAGTAAAATTCAAGAAATAATCCACTGTGAATTTGCACATCCAGAAATGATCTTGGGGAGCCTGTTTTAAATGACTTCTTTTGAAAGCACTAATTTCTCTTGTTCCTGTGAAACCACTTGAATATTATCTAACAGCATGTTGGTGTCAGAAGCCTTCAAAAGACTACTTAATACCTGGTTCAAAATAACTTGTTTTGGCTGTGGACAGTTAATTGTATGGTTTCACCATCAGGTAGCATATTTTAATCCTGGTGGATCTTAAAGCTGTCTGTGATTTGGCTTCTACAGAATTTAATTGTTATACCCTACAATCTACGGTTTCATTGTACAATGTCTGTTATCTGCTAATTGCTTCAGGTGTATTTACCTGCTTCTACAAAGATTGCCTTTCTGGCGTTTTAAGGACAGAGGACAAATCTGAAACTTTTGTGTGCCTTGCATCTCCTAGTAAAAGTAGTCTCCTACTAATACCATGTGATATCCCTTATATGTGGAATCTAAAAAGAAAGGATACAAATGAGCTTACTTTCAAAACAGAAAGAGACTCACAGCCTTAGAAAACGAACTCAGAGCTGCTGGGGGGAAGGGATAGTTAAGAACTTTGGGAAGGTCATGTACACACTGCTATATTTAAAATGGATAACCAATAAAAACCTACTGTATAGCACATGCAACTCTGCTCAGTGTTACGTGCCAGCCTGATGGGAGAGGGGTTTGGGGAAGAATGGATACATGTAGATGCATAGCTGAGTCCCTTCACTGTTCACCTGAGACTATCACAACATTGTTACTCAGCTACACCCCAATAGAAAATGTTTTTGATGTTAAAAAATAAAGATTAAAAAAATACAAAAAACAAAATGAAACAAAAAAGTTGTCTTCTATTTTGCTCTTCAAGTTCTCCCAGGGAACAATCTATATCTTTCTTTATCTATATCTATAAATAGATATATCTTTCTGTATCTATATTTATATGGATCTATATCTATAAATATATTTTCATGATGACAATTGCTTTTTTTTTCTTCAGAGAATAGCTATATGTAGGTGGTTTTCAAAATGGACGCTTAAATTTTTTTTTTAATCCAACCATTACTGTTATCCCTTCACTCTAGTAAGACTATTTCATGCCTTCCCTGGTAAAAAGTTATTCAGCTCTTTCAGACTCCTTCTGCTGAAAAGTAGGTTTATCCATTAAGATTTATTCAGATACAAATAACAGAATATCCAGCTAGTTAAAGTTTAGGTTCTTTTGGTAAAGAAGGGGTTCTCTTGGTTTGGCCAACCAACAGTATTAATGCTCTTGCTTTAGAATCATAATTTTTCCTGGTGAGGAGCTCTGATTCTCAGTGTATGTACTTCTACATATTGGCTAAAATTCTAACTCCTTAGAATTATTTTCTATGAAATTTCATTTTCACTGTTTGAATGATATGGAATGATTTTATTTTCTTTTCCACCAGAAAATTATAAATACTTTTTTGAGGTATAGTTTATATCCATAAGACTCACCTATTATAAGTGTACAATTTAATGGCTTTGGTGAATTAAAGAAGCTGTGTAATCATAGCTACAATTCCAGTTTAGAGTATATCATTTACCTCTATAAATTTCCTTACTGTCACTCCCCACTTCCAGCCCCAGGCAACCACGGATCCGCTTTCCTGCTCTATGGTTTCTTTTCCTGAAATTTAAAAATAAATGGAATAATATATTATATAGTTCTTCCTGTCTAACACATCCCACTTAGGATAATGTGTTTGAGGTTCGTGAATATTGTAGCACAAATCACTGATTCATTCCTTTTTATAGATTCCATTTGTCCGTTCCACTGTATGGATATACCACATTTTGTTTACCAGTTTGCCATTTGAAGGACATGTGCAGTTTGGGTCTGTTATAAATAATGCTGCTATGAATATTCATGAATAACTCATTGTATAGACTTACATTTTAATTTCTTTTGCATAGATTTCTAGGAGTGGAATTGTTGGGTTGTATGGTAAATCTGAATTTACCCTTAAACTTCCCAAATGTTTTCCAGAGTGACTATGCCATTAATACTACTGTTTCCAGTAGTATTCAAGTTTTAGTTTCTGTACATCCTCACCAACACCTGGTAATGCCTGTTTTTTGGGGAGGGCGGGGGACAGATAGCAGCCATTCCTGTGTGTATGTGTAGGGATGTTTCAATGTTTTTAAAAAATATGCTTTTGGCTTACAATTTTAGGATTATAGAATAAATAAACAGCATTCCATATATACTCCTCCAACCCACCCAATTTTCTGTTCTATCAACATCTTGTATTTAGTGGGATATATTTGTGACAATTATGAACCAATATTTATATATTGTTATTCAGTTGTTGCTCAGTCGCGTCCGACTCTTTGTGACCCCATAAACTGCAACATACCAGGCCTCCCTGTCCATCACCATCTCCCAGAGTTTACCCAAACTCATGTCCATTGATTCAGTGATGCCATCCAACCATCTCATCCTCCGTCGTCCCCTTCTACTCCTGCCTTAATCTTTCCCAGCATCAGGGTCTTTTCCAATGAGTCAACTCTTCACATCAGGTGATGAAAATATTGGAGTTTCAGCTTCAACATCAGTCCTTCCAGTGAACACCCAGGACTAATCTCCTTTAGGATGGACTGGTTGGATCTCTTTGCAGTCCAAGGGACTCTCAAGAGTCTTCTCCAACACCACAGTTCAAAAGCATCAATTCTTCGGCGTTCAGCTTTCTTCACAGTCCAACTCTCACATCCATACATGACCACTGGGAAAACCATAGCCTTGACTAGACCTTTGTTGGCAAAATAATGTCTCTGCTTTTGAATATGCTGTCTATGTTGGTCATAACTTTCCTTCCAAGGAGTAAGCATCTTTTAATTTCATGGCTGCAATCACCGTCTGCAGTGATTTTTGAGCCCCCAAAAATAAAGTCTGCCATTGTTTCCACATCTATTTGCCTTGAAGTGATGGGACCGGATGCCATGATCTTCATTTTCTGAATGTTGAGCTTTAAGCCAACTTTTTCACTCTCCTCTTTCACTTTCATCAAGAGGCTCTTTAGTTCTTCCTCACTTTCTGCCATAAGGGTGGTATCATCTACATATCTGAGGTTATTGATATTTATCCTGGCAATCTTGATTCCAACTTGTGCTTCCTCCAGCCCAGCATTTCTCATGATGCACTCTGCATATAAGTTAAATAAGCAGGGTGACAATATACAGCCTTGATGTACTCCTTTTCCTATTTGGAACCAGTCTGTTGTTCCATGTCCAGTTCTAACTGTTGCTTCCTGACCTGCATACAGGTTTCTCAAGAGGTAGGTCAGGTGGTCTGGTATGCCCTTCTCTTTCAGAATTTTCCACAGTTTATTGTGATCCACATAGTCAAAGGCTTTGGCATAGTCAATAAAGCAGAAATAGATGTTTTTCTGGAACTCTTTGCTTTTTCCATGATCCAGCAGATGTTGGCAATTTGATCTCTGGTTCCTCTGCCTTTTCTAAAACCAGCTTGAACATCTGGAAGTTCATGGTTCACATATTGCTGAAGCCTGGCTCGGAGAATTTTGAGCATTACTTTACTAGCGTGTAAGATGAGTGCAATTGTGCAGTAGTTTGAGCATTCTTTGGCATTGCCTTTCCTTGAGATTGGAATGAAAACTGACTTTTTCCCGTCCTGTGGCCACTGCTGAGTTTTCCAAATTTGCTGACGTATTGAATGCAGCACTTTCACAGCATCATCTTTCAGGATGTGTAATAGCTCAACTGGAATTCCATCACTTCCACTGGTTTTGTTCATAGTGATGCTTCCTGAAGCCCACTTGACTTCACATTCCAGGATGTCTGGCTCTAGGTGAGTGTGAGTGATCATACCGTTGTGATTATCTGGGTCATGAAAATCTGTTTTGTACAGTTCTTCTGCGTATTCTTGCCACCTCTTCTTAATATCTTCTGCTTTTGTTAGGTCCATACAATTTATGTCCTTTTTTGAGCCCGTCTTTGCATGAAATGTTCTGTTGGTATCTCTAATTTTCTTGAAGAGATCTCTAGTCTTTCCCATTCTGTTGTTTTCCTCTATTTCTTTGCGCTGATCACTGAGGAAAGCCTTCTTATCTTTCCATGCTATTCTTTGGAACTCTGTGTTCAAATGGGTATATCTTTCCTTTTCTCCTTTGCTTTTCACTTCTCTTCTTTTCACAGCTATTTGTAAGGCCTTAACTATTGTCTATCCTTTACCAAAAGGCTCATTCCTTTTTTAAAAAATACTTTATTTTTATTTATAGCTGTGCTGAGTCTTCACTGCTGGATGCAGGCTTTTCTTTAATTGTGGCAAGCAGCAGCTCCTCTCTAGTTGTGTACGTGGACTTCTTGCTGCCTGGGCTCTAGGTGTGCGGGCTTCAATTGTTGTGGCACATGGGCTGAGTTGCCCCATGACATGGGGGATCTTCCTGGACCAAGCATCAAACCCTTGTCCCCTGCATTGCAAGGCGGATTCTTAACTACTGGACCACCAGGGAAGCTCAAGTTTCAGTCTTTATGTAGTATTTTTTGTGAGTTTTGACATATAGATGTATCCACATTAGTTTCACATGGAAGTTTCTCTACCATAAAAGTGTTCAAAGCTTTGCCTATTCATTCTCCCTGCCCTTCTGCCAAACCCCCGACAACCACTGATTTTTATTTTATCTTATCTCATTTTTTATATAATTTTGGTCTTTACTCTTTTAGAACACTTTAGGTTCCCAGCAAAACTAAGAGGAAGTTACAGAGATTTCTCACAAACTCACTATCCCTCCACATGCATAGCCTCCTGCATTATCAACATCCCCTACCAGAGTGATACGTTTGTTACAGTTGACCAACATATGTTGACACATCATCACTGTAAGCCCATAGTTTATATTAAGGGTCACTCTTGGTGGGGCTTCCCTGGTGGTTCACTGGTAAAGAATCCACCTGCAACGCAGGAGACGCAGGTTCAATTCCTAAGTTGGCAAGGAGAAGGAAAGGGCAACCCCCTCCAGCATTCTTGGCTGGGAAATCCCGTGGGCAGAGGAGCTTGGTGGGCTACAGTCCATGGGGTCACAAAAGAGTCTCACACAACTTAGCAACTAAACAATAACTTAGTATTGTACATTCCAAAGGTTTAGATAAATATATATTGACATGTATTCATTATTATAGTATCATATAGTGCACTTCCACTGTCCTAAAAGTTCACTATGTTCCACCTATTCATCCATTCTTCTCTCCAGCCTCTGGCAACAACTGATCTTTTTACTGTGTCTGTAGTTTTGCCTATTCTAGAATCTCATAGAGTTGAAATTATACAGTTCAGTTCAGTTGCTCAGTCGTGTCCAACTCTTTGCAACCCCATGGACTGCAGCACACCAGGCTTCCCTGTCCATCACCAACTCCAAGATACTGAGGATTTGGTTCCAGAACACCACAATAAAGCAAGAATCAACATAAAGCAAGTCTCACCAACTTTCTGGTTTCCCAGTGCGTGTAGAACTTATGTTTACATTCTACCAAAGTCTAGCAAGTGTGAAATAGCATTATGTTTGAAAAATCACTGTACCTACCTTAATTTTAAAATGCTCTTTTGCTAAAAAGTGCTAACAATCATCTGAGCCTTCAACAAACTGCAGCCTTTTTGCAATAGTAACGTCAGGGCTCACTGACCACAGATCACCAACACAAAACTAATAACAATCAAAATGTTTGAAATCTTGCAATAATTACCAAAATGTGTCACAGAGACAGTCCAATTCAATTCAGTCCCTCAGTTGTGTCCAACTTTTTTCAACTCCATGGACTGCAGCACACCAGGCTTCCCCGTCCATCACCAACTCCCGGAGCTTATTCAAACTCATGCCCATCAAGTCAGTGATGCCACCCAACCATCTCATCCTCTGTCATCCCCTTCTCCTCCCACCTTCAATCTTTTCCAGCATCAGGGTCTTTTCCAATGAGTCAGTTTTTCATATCAGGTGGCCAAAGTTTTGGAATTTCAGCTTCAACATCAGTCCTTCCAATGAGTATTCAGCACTGATTTCCTTTAGGATTGACTGGTTTCATCTGCTTGCAGTCCAAGGGTCTCTCGAGAGTCTTCTCCAACACCACAGTTAAAAGCATCAATTTCAGACTGGCGTCTTTCAACTTAGTTATTTGTAATTAAGGCTCCTGTGTCTTTTCATAGCTTAATAGTTTATTTCTTTTTAGCTCTGAATAATATTTGTTGTATGAATTCACTTTCTAAAAGGTATATTAGTTGCTTCTATGGTTTGGCAATTGTGAATAAAACTTCTATAACCATCAGTGTGTAGATTTTTTGAGTGGATATAAATTTTCAACTCCTTTGTGTAAATACCAAAAAAATGAAAATGCTGGATCATATGGTAAGAGTATATCACTTTGTAACAAAACCACCAGGCTGTCTTCTGAAGTGGCTGCACCGTTTTGTATTCCCACCAGTGATGAAAGAGAATTCTTGTTGTTCCACAACCTCACCAACATTTGGTATTGTTACTGTTCTGGATTTTGGTCATTCTAATAAGTATGTAGTGGTATCTCATTGTTTTAACCTGCATTTCCCTGATGACATATGCTATGGACTATCTTTTCATATGCTTTTTGCCATCCATGTATCTTCTTTGGAGAGCTGTGAAGACTTTGGTCCCATTTTAAAAACTAGGTTGTTTGTTTCCTTATGAGTGAGTTTTAAGAGTTCTTTGTATACTTTAAATAATAGTTCTTTATCAGATACGTCTTTTGGAAATATTTCTTCCCATGTGAGGCTTGTTTTCTAATTCTCATGACATTGTCTTTCATAGAGCTGAAGTTTTAAAAATGAAGTCCCGCTTATCAATTATTCCTTTCTTGGATGATGCTTTTGATGTACTATCTTGAAAGTCATTGCCATAACCAAGGTCATCTAACTCATGTTAACTTCTAGGAGTTTTAATCATTTTGCACTTTACATTTAGGTCTGTGATCCACTTTGAGTCAACTTTTGTGAAGGATATATATTCTGTGTCTATTCATTTTTTTGCATGTGGATATTCAATTGTTCTAGCACCATTGTTGAAGAGACCATCTTTGTAACTTTGTCTTGCTTTGGCTCCTGTGTCAAAAATCAATTAACTATATTATAGGGATTCATTTCTGCGCTCTTTGTCCTATTGATCTGTTTGTTTATTCCTTTTCAGTTCCACAGTGTCTTGACTACTGTGGCTTTACAGTAAGTCTGAAGTTGCTGTGCCAGTCCTCCAGCTTTGTTCTTCTTTAATATTGCGTTGACTGTTTTGGATCTTTTGCCTCTCCATATAAACTTTAGGATGAGTTTGTTGAGATCCATAAAATAACTTTCTGGGATTTTGATTTGGTTTGCCTTGTCTATAAAACAATTTTGGAAGAACTGACATATTGATAATATAGAATTTTCTTATCCATTAATATAAAATATCAATTTATTTAGTTCTTTGATTTCATTCATCAGAGATTTTATAATTTTCCTCAGATCTTGTACATATTTTGTTAGATTTATAAGTAATTCATTATTTACATGCTAATGTAAATGGTATTGTTTTTAATTTCAAATTCTACCCCCAAATTTTACCGCAATAAATCTAATTTACATCTGTCCTCCTGATTTACAAAATTTTTTTCTTGTGATGAAAATATTCAAGATTTACTCTATTAGCAACTTTCAAATATACATCACAATATTCTTAACTCTAATCACCATGCTGTACATTACATCCTATGACTTATTTACTCTATAGCTGGGAGTCTGTACTTTTTAACCTCCTCCTTCCATTTCACTCACTCCTCACCCCCACCTCTGGTAATTGCTAATTTGTTCTCTGTATCCATGAATTCATGCTTTTTTATTTTGAATTTGTTGTTTAGCTTTTGCATGTAAGTGAGATGATACAGCATTTGTCTTTCTCTGACTTATTTCACTTAGCAAGATGCCCTCAAGGTCTGTTCATATTGTTGCAAACAACAAAGTTTTCTTATTTTTTAAGGCTGAATAATATTCCTGGAGAAGGAATACTTCTTCATCAAAGATACTTCAGTAGTTTTGCCTGAAGAATTTCATGGGTAGAGGAGCCTGGCAGTCTGCAGTCCATGGGGTCACAAAGAGTCAGACAGATTGGGTGACTTTGGTCTGGTCAGTATTACATCACATATATCACATTTGTGGACACTTAGGTTGTTTAAATTTCTTGGCTATTATAAATAATGATATAATGAACATGGTGTGCACATATCTTTTCATGTTAATGTTTTTATTTTCTTTGCATAAATACCCAAAAGTGGAATTGCTAAATCCTATGGTGGTTCTCATTTTAGAGGGAGCATTCTAGCTTTGTACCTGATTTTAGTGGCAAAGTTTTTACTTCCTCACTATAATGTGTAATATTAGCTGTAGGTTTTTTTGTAGATCAGTTCAGTTCAGTTGCTCAGTCGTGTCTGACTCTTTGCAACCCCATGAACTGCAGCATGCCAGGATTCCCTGTCCATCACCAACTCCTGGAGCTTGCTCAAATTCATGTCCATCGAGTCAATGATATAGATATTCTTTATCAAACTGAGAAAGTTATCATCTATTCCTAGTTTACTGAGAGTTTTTATTGTGAATGGATATTAGATTTTGTCAGTGCAAAAAGCACTGCATCCATGGAAAAACTGCATGGATTGATATAATCCTGTGATTTTTCTTTTTAATATCTTGATGTGATAGATTAATTATATTTGAATGTTGAACCAGCCTTGCATACCTGGGATAAATCCAACTTGCTCATGGTGTACAATTCTTTTTATGTATTTGTTAGATTTCATTTCCTAACATTTTGTTGAGGATTTTTACATCTATGTTCAGTAGAGATACTGGTCACTAGTTTTCTTGTAATGTCTTTGTCTGGTTTTGGTATTAGGATAATACTAGCCTCATAGAATGAGTTAGGAAATATTATTTCTGCTTTTATCCTCTGAAAGAGACTGCAGAGAATTGATGTCATTTCTTCCTTAAATGTTTCATAGTATTCATGAGTGAACCTACTTAGGCCTTGTGCTTCCTCTTTAGAAGATTATTGATTATTTATTCAAAGTTTGAAATAGAACCATCTATTACTTCTTATGTAAGTTTTGGCAGATTATGTCTTTCAAGAAATGAAACTCATTTTGTCTAGGTTATCAAGTTTATCATGGAACTGTTAATAATATACCTTTACTATGTTTTTGATGTCTATGGGATCAGTAGAGATGGCCCATCTTTCATTTCTGATAAAGTATAATTTTTTCTTCTCTTTTTTTCGTGATTAGCCTTGCTAGAGGTTTATTGATTTTGTTGATCTTTTCAAAGAAACGGCTTTTAGTTTTATTTTCTGTATTGATTTCATATTTTCAATTTCATTGGTGTTTACTCTAGTTTTAACTGTATTTTTCTTTGGCTTGCTTTAGGCTGATGGTGCTTTTCTCTTTCTGTTTTCCTTAAGATGAAAGTGTGGGTTGTTGATTATAGAGCTTTTCCTCTTTTCCAGCATAAGCATTTGATGCTATCAGTTTCCCTCCAGACTGTGCTTTCTCTGTATCTCACAAGTTTCAGTAACTTGTATCTTCCTTTTCATTTAGTTTTCTTAAAATTTTGAAAAAAATATTCTTTGACCCATGTATTATTTAGAAGTGGGTTGTGTAATATATTCTGTTACTGATTTTTAATTTAATTCCATCGTGGTCTAAGGGCCTTCCTTGGTGGCTCAGAAGGTAAAGAATCTGCCTGCAATGTGGGAGACCCAGGGTTGATCCCTGGGTTGGGAAGATCCCTTGGAGAGGGGCACTGCAACCCACTCCTGTATTCTTGCTTGTAGAATTCCAGAGACAGAGAAGCCTGTTGTGCTATAATCCATGGGGCCGCAAAGAGTCAGACACAACTGAGTGACTAATATTTCACACTTTACTCTGTGGTCTAAGATCATATTTTACAATTTCTATTCTTTTAAATTCATTCATTGTATTATATTAACCAAAATGGAATCTGTTTGGGGTGTTATGCCAAGTTAGATTAAGGATATATATTCTGCTGCTTTGGGGTGAAGTATTCTATGAGTGTCAGTTTATATTGATGGTGCTCTTCAGCAATATCCTTACTTATTTTCTACATGAAGGATCACTTGTCTATTATTGAGACAGAGTGAAGTCCTCAATTAAAATAATGGATTTGACAACAAATTCCACCCCCACCTTTTTTTTTTCCCCTCGATAAAGCCTTTATTTCTGCTTTACCATGAAGGATAATTTAACAAGATACAGAACTCTAGATTGTCGCATTTTTCCTTTAACACTTTATATATTTCACTCTAATCTTTTCTCACTTGTGTGGCTTCTAAAGAAAAGTTCAGTGTAATTCTTATTCCTGTTCCTCTATATGTACACCTCTAAAGTGATTTCTCTCTTTAGCTGCTTTCATGATTTCGTGTTTGACTATGATTTTCTGCAATTTCAATGTGATATTCCTCAGCCTAGATTTTGGTGTTTAACATACTTGGTATTCTCTGAGCTTTCTGGGTGTGTGGATTGGTATCTGTCATGAATTTTGGAATATTCTCTGCCTTTACTGGGGCTTTCCTGGTGGCTCAGCAGTAAAGAATCTGCTTGCAGTGCAGGAGCCATAGGAGATGTGGGTTCGATCCCTGAGTCAGGAAGATCCCCTGAAGGAGGGCATGACAACCCACTCCAGTGTTCTTGCCTGAAGAATCCCATGAACAGAGGAGCCTGGCAGGCTACAGTTCATGGGGGTCACAGAGTCGGACATGACTGAAGTGACTTAGCATGCATACACACACTACATTGCCATTATTATTTCAAATATCTTTTCTGTCCTTTCTTTTCCTTCTGCATTTTTATTATATGTATGTTATACCTTTTGCAGTTGTCCCAAGTTGCTGGATATTCTATTCCTTTTATTTAAAATTTTATTTTTCCTTTTCAGTTTGGAATATTCCTATGGATGTATTTTCAAGATCACTGTTTTTCTAAACCATACTGTCTATTGATGAGGTTATCAAAAGCATGGGAAATAGATGGGGAAACAGTGGAAACAGTGTCAGACTTTATTTTTCTGGGCTCCAAAATCACTACAGATGGTGACTGCAGCCATGAAATTAAAAGACGCTTACTCCTTGGAAGGAAAGTTATGACCAACCTAGATAGCATATTCAAAAGCAGAGACATTACTTTGCCAACAAAGGTTCGTCTAGTCAAGGCTATGGTTTTTCCTGTGGTCATGTATGGATGTGAGAGTTGGACTGTGAAGAAGGCTGAGCGCCGAAGAATTGATGTTTTTGAACCGTGGTGTTGGAGAAGACTCTTGAGAGTCCCTTGGACTGCAAGGAGATCCAACCAGTCCATTCTGAAGGAGATCAGCCCTGGGATTTCTTTGGAAGGACTGACTGATGCTAAAGCTGAAACTCCAGTACTTTGGCCACCTCATGTGAAGAGTTGACTCATTGGAAAAGACTCTGATGCTGGGAGGGATTGGGGGCAAGAGGAGAAGGGGACGACAGAGGATGAGATGGCTGGATGTCATCACTGACTCGATGGACGTGAGTCTGAGTGAACTCTGGGAGTTGGTGATGGACAGGGAGGCCTGGTGTGCTGCAATTCATGGGGTCATAAAGAGTCGGACACGACTGAGCGACTGATCTGATCTGATCTGATCTGAATGTCTTTTAAAGTGTTTTTGCTCTCTAGCACTTCCTTTTGATTCTTTTTTCTTTTTAATTTTTTAATCCACACCACACTGCATGTCTTAGTTAAGTCAAGGTTAGTTCCTTGACCAGGGATTGAACCCACTCCCCTTCCCCACATTGGGAGTATGGCATATCAACCACTGGACCACCAGAAGTCCCTGATTCTTTCTTGGAATTACCACCTCTTTGTTTATATTACTCATCTGCTCTTGATCAAGTGAAAAAATGGACAAGCTTATTTCCAGTGTCAGTGTCAAAGCTTAGAATAGTTGTGATTTTGCTTTGTCTCTTCAGACCATTTTTTTTTTCTGGCCTCTTAACATGACTTGTACATTTTTGTTGCAAGTTGAACACGACACATTGGTATCAGTTCAGTTCAGTTGCTCAGTCGTGTTCAACTCTGTGCGACCCCATAGACGGCAGCCTACCAGACTCCTCCGTCCATGGGATTTTCCAGGTAAGAGTACTGAAGTGGGGTGCCATTGCCTTCTCCGTTACATGTTGCAGTGGAAACCAAAAATTCTTTTCTTTTTTTAAAGTAACTTTCTTGGGCTTAATCTGTGAAATCTGTGTACCCTGTGATGTGCTACCACTGATATCTGTGCTCTGATTTTTCAGTTGTTTTTACTTTTCAACCTGGTCACCTAGAGGTTTCCCATGGGCCTATGTATGTTATTAGTTAATCAATAATTGGCCAGGAACTTTGCACAAACACTAGACTCCCACTCTTTGCCAGTTGATCTCTGTGTCCATTGGAAAGCACGTGGAATGTTCATTTTGTTTTCAGATTAGCCTCAGTTTTCACTTGTTCTCAGGCCTGGTTTTGTCTTCCCTGTGCATGAACAGAATCAGGCGATCAGTCAGGGTTCCATGGGAAACTAGTCAAGTATCTTCCCACTGAATTTCTGGTTCTTTTTGTGGTTGCTGCATTTCCTACCTAGGACCATAATCTCAGACTAGAAGAGATACTGAAATTCCCTGTTCCTTTCTTTGAGTGGGTTTTCTGTTTTCCCTCTCAAATTCACTCACCACTTGAACCTCATTTGCTAACAGTAATCTGCTGGTTTTCTTGAGTAGCTATGTCCTGGTAAAATTATAGTACATACTGACTGAGCTGTGGGATGGAAGGGATAAGGACCACTCCAGGTAAGAATACCACACGGTCCCATTGTTTCAGCACCTTTTCATGATGAAAGTCTTCCCAATTTGTTGTTTGGATCTGATCAATTTCTAGAGTCCTGATATGGTTGCTTTTTTTTTTTTTTTTGGACAATTTTGTCCAGTTTTATCATTGTTTTCTGGGGAGAGGGTTTATCAACTTCTTTACTATTTTGGAGAACTGGATTTGATCCCTGAGTTGGGAAGATCCCCTGGAGAAGGAAATGGCAACCCACTCTAGTATTCTTGCCTGGAGAATTCCATGGACAGAGGACCCTGGAGGGCTGCAGTCCATGGGGTCCCAAAGAGTTGGACATGACTATGCGACTAACTTTCTTTTTTTTTTTTTTTTTTTACTATTTTATAGCCAGAAAATATCCACCTTCTAATACATCTTTGTTTAGCCTTTTTCTTATGGTAAATATTTCTTACTCTTGAACTCTACTCATGTAAGTTACTTGTTACCAGAGTCTTTACTGTTCTTTCATATTCCTCTGTATACACTAATTTGTCAATATTCCTTAAGAATATGGTGATTATAAATGGTGAAGAACCTCCAGGTGTGGCCTGACAACAGCAGAGATAAGTACGGTTACTAGCTTCTTTGACCTGTACACTAATTCCTATCAGTTTGGACTGAAGTGTCATTAACCACATTGAACTGTTGGCACCAATCAAGTCTATGGTCAGCCAAAGTTCTGAGTCTCTGCTCATGGAAAATGCCACTCACTTTGATCCTTCATCTTTTATTTGTGCAATTGAAATGTTTGGATATGAGTGCAAATTTTGCAACCAAATTTTTGTTAAATTTCACCCTTGACATTACTACATAGTTTCACCCTGTCAAGATCCCTTTGGATTTGTGTTGTCATTTATTACATAAAATTATGAAAATCTTACTTTCTATTCATCCAAATTATTGAAGGAAATGTGTGATTTTGCATTCTTTGCTGAGAACACTTGCTGATTCTTTTTTTTTTTTTAATATGGGCCATTTTTGAAGTCTATTAAATTTGTTGAAATATCATTTCTGTTTTATGTTTGTTTGTTGGTTTTTGCCACAGGCATGTAGAATCTTAGCTACCCAACCAGGAATTGAACCCATATCCCTGCATTAGAAGTGTGGAGTCTTAACCATTGGACCACTAGGGAAGTCCCCACTTGCTGATTCTTAATAATCACAAAATTTTTTAAATAAATTTTTACAAGCCATCTGTTTGATAACCTAGATAAGCCCAAAGGCAGAACCTTTTGCTGTGTAATGACAAATAGAGCCTTAAAAATCTGTAGGCATTTTCCAAGTTTTAATGCTCCACATGCCTCTTTGAGATGTTCTCATTTTGTTCCATGGCTTAAAATTCATCTTTGGATTTGATATTATGAATTTACTTTATTATTTGTGATGCCTTCTCCTACTAGAACATAAACTTCATCAGAGTAAGAACTGTATCTGACAGTTATTGGCATATTGTAGGCATTTAAATATTTGCTGATTGAATGGAGAGGTAGTTTTTTGATCTTTTTGAAAGATTAACTTTTTTTTTTAGAACATTTTGAAACTTACAAAAAAATTAAAGCACTAACACAGGAACTTTCTGTATATCTATATCTAGTTTCCTCTGTTATTAACATCTTATTTTAAGATAGCACATTTGTTCCAATTAATGAACCATTATTGATAGTCTGACTGAACAATATGGATCCTTGGTAAGCATGCCCATACTTTATTCAGATTTCCTTAGTTCTTTCCTCATGTCTTTTTCTGTGTTCAGATCCCATCCAGAATATCATACTACATTTAGTAGTCATGCTTCCTTAATCTCCTTTGCACTGTGACAATTTTTAGGCTCTCCCTGTTTTTCTATTTGACAGTTTTGAAGAGTACTGGTCAGGAATTTTATAAAATGTCTCTATTGAGATTTGTCTGATGCTTTGTCCTCACTAGACTAGGGTTTTGTAGGTTTTGGGAGGAAGACCACAGAGATCAAGTGCCATTCTCATTATAGTAAATGGAGACCACATACAAGCAACATGGCTTACCACTGCTGGTGTTCACCTCAATCATTTGGCTGAGGTAGTTTGTCTGGTTTCTCCACTGCAAAGTTGACACAGCCCTCCGCCCCTTTCCACATTGTTGTCTCTGGAAGGAAGTCGCTGTGCCTGACTCGCACTGGAAGGGAGGAGAGTTAGGCTCCACCTCCTGAGGCTGTGACACCTAGCTACGTAAATTACTTGAAATTCTTCTGCTCGGTAGATTTGTCTATTCTCCCAAATATTTTAACTTATTCAGATATTTATTTATATCAGTATGGGTGCAAGGATTTTTATTTTATACTCTGGTGTTATAATTCACTACCAATTTGCCTACTTTGTTGCCCAAATTGTTTCAGCTTTAACCACTGGGAGCTCCTTAAGTTGATTTTCTTTGGATATTTTTTTGTTATTCCCTTTTCCTACCTAAATTTAGTTTAAAACCCTCTCAGGTCCGATAAACAGCCTTCTGTGAGAATGTTCTGTCACTTTTCAGGAGCTCTTTGGCAAAACAAAATGAAACACCCCCAACAAACAAAAATTCTTGGGGAATAAGCAGAAGTGACCTATGCAACATAGTTGTAGTATAGCACAAGTTTTTGTGTACAGACTAAGTAAAATGCATGTCATTGACCTCCTGACAGTTTCACAGTCAAGAGTGAAAACCATTAACCCTTCTTTTCCAGAGGTAGGCATGAGTAAATTCTCTGAGTTCCTTAAACCAAAAGAAACGAAATAGAATATGTGTTTATGCATGCAGAATGTAGGTGCTTGATTGAACATTAGGATACTTCCACCTTTTAGTCTAGGCCAGTTTTCTACATCTCATGTTTGAAGACTTCTTATGCCATTAGTTTCATCCCTCTCGACCCCACACACTTTTTTTGGGCTACCCCAGGAGGCCTATACGATCTTAGTTCCCTCACTAGGTATCAAACTCAAGCTCTTGGCAATGAAAGCACAGAATCCTAACCTCTGGACCGCCAGGGAATTCCTGTTAGTTTCAGCAAAATGTTGGAAATTATCTCCACAAAGAACCATGAGGAACCCTGGGTATACACATAATCTCCTTACAAACTGTGTGTCCTGTGAATTATCACATGACTAGCCAGGAGAACTTAATAGCAATGTTCTTTTGCATTTTGTAGCACTTTACAGTTTACAAAGAACTTTCATTTAACTCATAACACTTCATGCTTATAACAGTGCTAAGGCTGATTGATGGCATTGACCCCTCTTTATGGATGAGTGAGGTGCAGGAAGTCTGTAATGTGGGGGTCATGGAGCCAGGAGGTGCATCTAGGCCTGGATCCTTAGCCGGGAGCCATGTGCTTAGCATAGTTGTCTTTCCAGTATTAGTACATCATGTTGCCAAATTTGGGAAGATTTATAGGATACTCTAGATCAGTACTGAGAAATGGAGCAACTTTAAACACAAGATTTCCCCCAGTATTTGGTGGCACATTTGGCCCTGGGAGAATAGGAAGGAGCAGCATACACTGTGAAAAATCTGAGTGTTTTGGTCCTATGCCCTTCTGCTCCAGGAACTCTGGTCTTCCCTCACACCTTCCTACTCCCACTCCTCTTTCAAAAATCTTCTCTTACAGCCCAAGCGAGAGTTGACAACAGGACCATTAAACCATTGGATCCATAAACACAGAGCTGGGGGCTTTGAAATTTGCAAGAGCTTAATAACATGTTGGAATTCTGGAAAGGAATTACTGAATGAAAAATGTGAAACTATGAAATTTGTAATAATTAATGTTGAAGCTTTTACAAACTAAAACATGTTTACCCATTAATTGCAAAGAATTTTATACACATTTCCTTAAATTATGGAATGCAGGGTATTTGGTGTCATGTGAGAGAGGTGGTTGTTGTTAGGTCGCTAAGTCCTGTGCCACTCTTATGACCCCATAGACTGTAGCCCTTCAGGCTCTTCTGTCCATGGGATTTCCCAGGCAAGAATACTGGAGCAGGTTGCCATTTCCTTTTCCATGATATCTTCCCAACCCAGGGATTGAACCTTCATCTCCTATACTGCAAGTGGATTCTTTACCACCAAGCCACCTGGGAAGCCCCATGAGAAAGGAGGGGCTTGCAGAAAAGCAAGAGTGCACAGGGCCCATTGGTAGCTCTTGGTAGCTAGCAACTTCCTTTTAACTTTCCCAGCAGTCCTAAAATGATGCCAGACAGCCTCCTCCCCTTGCAAACGATGGTGGCCCCTGGCCTTACCCATCTCTTCTGGACCAGCCTACGTTATGACCAAGTCTGAAAGTGAAAGATGTTTAGTCCCAAGGTGAAAACTACTCAAAAAGAACAGCACTTTCAAGGAAGGGCATCAGTGCTCCGTAGACGCAATGGCTGGTTTGAGAGAGGAGGAAAAATACATGCTTAATCTTTTGATCTGTCAAATGAAAGACATGTTGTCAAGTGAAAGATGAAGTACACAGGAGCTTAATTGCTGAGGTGAGTGCAGAGAGGTACAAAACACACAAATATTAAGTTCATTTCATGTGAGAGTATCTATGTGCAGGACATTGTCACAGAAATTTGAAGCTGATAATATGTAAGTTTTTTCTGGATGGTCCCTGGACTCAGCATGGAGTTGGTATCACTTTGTCTCATCTAATTGGCAGTATGGATAAGGGTACTTTTGCCATATTTTTTTTAAAGTTTGTTTTAGTTAAATTTTAAAAAATTTTGTCTGTGCTAGGTCTTCATTATGGCATGTGGACTCTAGAGCACATGGGCTCAGTAGTCACAGCACACAGGTTTAGTTGCCCTGTGGCATATGGGATCTTAGTTCCCTGACAAGGGATTGAACTCACATCCCCTGCTTTGGAAGGCAGATTCTTAACCTCTGGACTATTAGGGACTTCCCTGGTGGCAGGACTTCCTGTCATTTTTTTTTAAAAAATCAAAGATTCTCTGTGGATAGTCCTTTATAGCCTTTTGGGGTGTGTGCATTGTCTTCTGTCTTTTCCTTAAATAAAAAGTCCTTTGAGACCTTGGATACCCATGTGGTTTAGAGATGAAGTAAAGGAGAAAGCAAAACTCTTATCTCTTTCCCCTGAAAAATCCACATGTCCAAATTCTGATAGCGGGTGTACTAAGAAGACTGATTACTCCAGCTCCAAGCATCTCAGACTGATTGCAGAATGGCTGTTGCTCTGATAACAGCTCTTACAGTTGTACAGGCTTTCAAAATGTTAGTGGACTAAACACTTTGTCATGCAGTCTCACCTATGCAGTTC
This sequence comes from Bos indicus, assembly GCF_029378745.1. Classification (NCBI taxonomy): domain Eukaryota; kingdom Metazoa; phylum Chordata; class Mammalia; order Artiodactyla; family Bovidae; genus Bos; species Bos indicus. The sequence goes on from NC_091769.1 coordinate 49,777,873, forward strand.
ATGACAGCACTAGGAGGATAAGTCAGGTGTGACCCCTCTAATCCTCTAGATAAGGATGCAGAGTCAGAGAGGGTAAGTGACTGATTCAAGGTCTTATAGCTAGTGAGTAGTGAGAGAACCCAAACCCAACCACCAGGTCTTATATCCATATAACTGGGAATGGGTTCTTGTCCCACTTTTCTTTGGACAGGGTGAGTAGCTGGAGTCCCAACAGTGGGGGGAATGCTGGAGTGCTGTGTGTGGCTTATTGTGAGCAGTCATCCCTCAGTATCCACAGAGAATTGCTTCCAGGAACACTCCTGGATAACAAAATCCGCAGATCTCAGGTCCATTGTGGAAGATGATGGAATATAACGGACCTCCGGAACCACAGGTTCTGCACCTGCAGATTTAGTCCACAGTTGGTTGAATCCGAGAAGGCGGAACTGCAGCTACCAGGGCTGACCCTCTAAGAGAAAGCCCGGGAGGCTGTTTCAGGATAGCTGTTCCTAAAGAGTGGGCTGCAGCTGGGGAGGGTCACTAACCAACAGGGTTTGGTCCTTAATTGTTTCCATTTAAAAACCTTCTTGACTTTTAGGGATAGCAATGGAAAGGCCCGGATGTAGAATAAAGTGAGCTGGGTCAAACAGGCTCTGTACTACCCTTGAGATTCTAAGAAAGTTATTCAAGGTGTAGTCCTTAAATCCTTGTTCCTGAAAGTATTTGCTCATTTTCAAAAGTGATTATTATGGTATAAGATAAAGGACTAAAATAAGTTTTAGAAATAGTGAACAGTAACATTAGGCAGGATGTTTTGAAGCTCCCTTAAGGATGAAACATGGGATGTGATTAAGGACCAAGGATGTACTGGGTCAGGAACAACACCAGGGGTGTCTATTGTACGTTATTACTTGATGGTAAAGGAACCAATGAGTTTAATGGTTTGTGTTTTAGGATTACCAGTGGTGGTCTTAATTTTTTAAGCATTGAAAGAATCACATCAGATACTTCCTTTGAGAGCAAAATGGGAATCAGAGTGAGGTTCCCAAAAGACATTGCATGAAGTCCTATTCTATTGCTGGAGAAGGGCCATAGGTTGAACTCTTAAGTGTTCAGACTGCCAAAGAGAACCACAGTTTGATTCAGGGGCCAGCAAACCTTTTTTAAAACAAGTTGGATAGTAAATATTTCAGGCTTTGTAGACCTCATACATCTCTGTTGCCTTTTCTTGTTTGTTTTTGTTTAGTTTTTTATAACCCTTTAAAATCCTTAACTTGTAGACCATCTGAAAACTAGTTGTAGGTCAGATTTGGCTGTAGTTTGCTAACCTTTCTTTGATTGATGGTTGATAAGGTAAAAACGAGTTGCTGTGGGGAAATGCTGAAATTGTAGGGAAGTGAGTACGTCAAGGCTGTATATTGTCACCCTGCTTATTTAACTTATATGCAGAGTACATCATGAGAAATGCTGGACTGGAAGAAACACATGCTGGAATCAAGATTGCCAGGAGAAATATCAATAACCTCAGATATGCAGATGACACCACCCTTATGGCAGAAAGTGAAGAGGAACTAAAAAGCCTCTTGATGAAAGTGAAAGTGGAGAGTGAAAAAGTTGGCTTAAAGCTCTACATTCAGAAAATTAAGATCATGGCATCCGGTCCCATCACTTCATGGCAAATAGATGGGGAAACAGTGGAAACAGTGTCAGACTTTATTTTTCTGGGCTCCAAAATCACTGCAGATGGTGACTGCAGCCATGAAATTAAAAGACGTATACTCCTTGGAAGGAAAGTTATGACCAACCTAGATAGCATATTCAAAAGCAGAGACATTACTTTGCCAACAAAGGTTCGTCTAGTCAAGGCTATAGTTTTTCCTGTGGTCATGTATGGATGTGAGAGTTGGACTGTGAAGAAGGCTGAGCACCAAAGAATTGATGCCTTTGAACTGTGGTGTTGGAGAAGACTCTTGAGAGTCCCTTGGACTACAAGGAGATCCAATCAGTCCATCCTAAAGGAGATCAGTCCTGGGATTTCTTTGGAAGGAATGATGCTAAAGCTGAAACTCCAGTACTTTGGCCACCTGATGCGAAGACTTGACTCATTGGAAAAGACTCTGATGCTGGAGGGATTGGGGGCAGGAGGAGAAGGGGACGACAGAGGATGAGATGGCTGGATGGCATCACTGACTTGATGGACGTGAGTCTCAGTGAACTCCGGGAGTTGGTTATGGACAGGGAGGCCTGGCGTGCTGCGATTCATGGGGTCACAAAGAGTCGGACATGACTGGGCGACTGATCTGATCTGATCTGATCTGTGTTTAGGGACTCCTTGTTGAATGGATACTGCACAGGAGCAGTTATATGTGTTAAAGCTCATCTAGGGGAAGGCTTAATACCCTTTTTTGAAAACTGCCAAGCCAGGCAAGGTTGCTCCTGATTCCAAAAGTTGTCAGCCCCACTCAAGGGGAGAGGCAGGTCACTTTACCTACCTGAGCCTCCGTTTTCTTCTCTTATCTAAAATGGGGATAATAATAAAAGTCCTGCTTGCCTTCTAAGGTAATTGTGAGGATTAATTGAATTTCTGTATATGAAATTGCCTCACAAACGATTCTAACAACCCTTAAACTTAGTTACTATTTATCAGCTTGGCATAGTCAGTGCCAGGGAGCCAACCTGTGCTAACCATATTTGTGAAAAAAACATACAGAATCCCTGTTCTGGAAATGATTCCAATCAAGTGAGAGAAGAGAGGCAAGAGAGGAGAAGACTTCAATTCAACCCACATGCAAAGACATCTGTACAGTTGAGCCCTGGTCTCCAGGAACTCATGGGGGGTCAGACCAGAGGGACACCAGAGTAGCAAAACTAAATATTACTCCACCATAAAAAGGAAAGTAATTGGGTCTTCTGTAGAGATGGCAGATGGACCTAGAGACTGTCATATAGAGTGAAGTAAGTTAGAGAAAAAATATTGCCTATTGAATGCATGTATGTACAATCGGAAAAAAATTGGTATAGATAATCTTATTTACAAAGCAAAAATAGAGACAGATCTAGAGAGCAAACATATGGATATCAAGGGGGAGGAGGGTGGGATGAATTGGGAGATTGGGATTGACATATATACTACTATGTATAAAATACTGAACAACATGTATAAAATCAGTAACTAATGAGAACCTACTGTATAGCACAGGCAACTCTACTCAGTGCTCTGTGGTGACCTCAAGGGGAAGGAAATCCAAAAAAGAGGAGATATGTATATTCATATAGCTGATTCACTTTGCTGAAACAGTAGAAACTAACACAGCGTTGTAAGCAACCATTTGTTGTTCAGTCGCTAAGTCGTGTCCGACTCTTTGCGACCCCATTCATTGCAGCCTGCCAGGCTTCCCTGTCCATCACTATCTCCCAGGGTTTGCCCAAGTTCATGTTCATTGTGTTGGTGTTGCTGTTCAACCGTCTCATCCACTGCCACCCTCTTCTTTTGCCTTCAGTCTTTCCCAGCATCAAGGTCTTTTCCAATTAAAAACAAAATGAAAAAACTAAATATAATGTGCTGAGGTCTCCCAGAGAGAGTCACCCCACAACTTGGCTGTGGAGATTTATTTGCTCTTGTGATAATGGACAAGATAAAGGACTAAGATCTTTCTTTAACTGAGCACTTACTTATCATATGTTATTTGTCAGATGTTGTGCTAGGCCCTTTACACAAATTATCTCCCCTGAAACCCACAACCATCCTAGGAAGTAGATCTTAGTGTTCCTATCTTTTAGAGAGAGAAATGGAGCCCTAAGTCATCAGGCAGCTATCACATGGCTGGTCAGTGGAAGGGTTGGGATGCTGGGAAGAGTTCGGAGCAGGATAGACTAGCCTGGTGGGCTTCCAGGATGAGGTAAGTTTGAGGCACAGGTTTAGAGCGAGAAAAGAGCAAGGGCAAGTGAGAAAGTTTGGGCTTTAGGATCTAGCAAGTGACACGAGCTCAGCTTCCTCTTGTTATTCACATGCCCGGATGCCCCAGGTACTTCCTGCCCCCTCTTGTGATTTCTCTCTCTCCTTCAGAAGGTTAAGCTAGGAGGGCAGTAAGCTCGAAGGGGCCAAATTTGTAGCCGTCTTTGTACATCGTACTTAATTTCATAGAAACCACTGGAGTCTTGGATCCTTCGTTCCGCCTCTGCCCCTGTGTTGTTGCATGACTTTGGGAGGTCCCCACCTTACCCTGGGCTGGCTTGTTTTCTCAGTGGTTGAGACTGCTGATCTCTCGGGGCCCTTCCGCTTGTGAAATGTCCTAGACTGTAAGATCCTCAGACAGAGAAGTGTATCCAACAGCGAGGAAAGTTTTCTCAGGAATGTCAGAGCACGAAGCATTGGTTCCTGGGCCCACAGGAAAATGAGGTGTTCTGCAAATGAATTTTCCAACTCCCTGAGGCTGGCCTTTTTATTGATTTTTTAATATTTATTTATGGCTGCACAGGGTCTTTGTTGCCGCACGTGGGCTTTCTGTCGTTGCAACGAGTAGAGGCTGCTCTCTAGTTGCGGTGCACGGTCCCCTCATTGCGGTTTCTTCTCTTGTTGCCAAGCACAGGCTCTAGGGCACGAGGGCTTCAGTAGTTGTGGTACACAGGCTTAGTTCTCCCGTCCATGTGGGATCTTCCCAGACCAGGGATTGAACTGGTGTCCCCTGCATTGCAAGGCAGATTCTTAACTACTGGACTGCCAGGGAAACCCAAGGCTGGCCTTTTTAAACCCTCAAACTTTGTTTTGTGTATGTAACTGAGGATATGAACCTTTCCTAAAATGTGTGGCATTCTTTATTTCTCACTAAACAAAACATACCAAACATCAGTATCTTTCCATTTCTAGTCCAGCCCATTTTTGTACTGTAAAATTCTCAGGTATATTTATTGAGTTTTATAAAGATGTGTTCCTTCACACTAAATAGTCCTTGGATACTATTTCCAAGAGATTTTATATCTGATTTTATGGGATTTTTTAGTCTCCAGCTTCCCTGGTAGCTCAGATGGTAAAGAACATGCCTGCAGTGCAGGAGACCCAGGTTCGATCCCTGGGTCAGAAAGATCCCCTGGAGAAGGGAATGACTACTCACACCAGTATTCTTGCCTGGAGAATTTCATGGACAGAGGAGCCCAGAGGGCCACAGTCTACGGGGTTGCAAAGAGCCAGACACGACTGAGTGACTAACACTAACTTGGTCTCTAGCATTTTATATATTACTTCTTGCCTTTGTCTTTGTGCTGTTACTATTAACCTCTTATACATATGAATTTCTGGCTTCAAATATCCTCTCAGTTAGGAAACCAGATGTCCTCTCTTGTTTGGAAGAATAAATAAGAGTAGCATGTAAGTCCAGTAGTTATTGGAATAAAGTGAGCTTTGAGAGTGAACTTTAAAGGAAGGACATCCATTTCAGTTCTTGTTAGCTTGGTTTTGCACTCTCATCTCTTAATATGTTACAGATAATCAAGAATGACTAAAAAGCAAACTTTAGAAAAGTTTCTTCAGTTTGACATATAAATGCAAACAGCTTTGTAGTTTATTTCTACAAAGAGGGCAGTGTCCCAATAAACTAAGGAGGTGTCATTCTTTTCTTCATCTTTTTTTTTAATGTTCTGTGTTCTTTTTGTCAGACCTCTTATGCTGTTACAGTTGCTCCTTGAATTTCTGCCCTCAGCATCTCTCAGGTGCTGGGCTGTGCAGGAATAATTGTGTTACTCTGTGGACAAATATCTGCAGAGAAAGAGGGTCCTACTTTGTGACAGTGCCTAGGACTCCAAGTGCCAAATTCTTTGAATTTGGCTTTTTCATGCCATGTTAATTGCTAGTTGATTTCCTTGTCCTCAGTTTTGATAACATCTGAGTCATTGTCAAGCTCCAAAACACAGCATATATCTCATTTCCAAACCCAGTTCTTCCCTGAATGATATGGAGAGGGGTGTGGGTGGGGACTCTGTAAACAGGTTGAGTTGTGAGTATCATTTATATTCATTACCGCTAATTATTATGTACATGCAGCCGGAGGCTCAAACATATCTTTTATAAATGGAAGGAGTGCATAAATAAGTGGCTACTTTTGCATTTTATGTTGACTGTGGTTTGTTTTTTTTTTTCTTTATTTCCTAGTCTATGATTTCCATGTGCCACCCTGCCCCCATGAGAGAACTTGTCCAATTATTTCCATTGTCTGATTTCTTTTTGATAGGAGGGGAAGAAAGCGTAGGATATGATCACTAACTTTTCTGATGTTCTGGTCTTTTAGCCTTTTCCCACTTCCTTTTGGTAAAGAATTATCTTATGAATTATTTTATTATCATATCTACTATCTTATGCTTCCAGTGCTTTCTTTGTCATCAGAAGTATGTTGGAAGCTGGTGTGATGAATTTTCCTCTCTGTACCACACATCTCCATGTTGGTACAAGGGAGCCTGACCGATCACTGCCTGAGGTGACGGTTAAGCCAAGCTCTCTGACATGCACATGGATGGCTTGACCACCAGTAGCCAGGAGGGTCAGCCACCGAGCTGATCATTGGCAGGTGGTAGTTCAACCTTTTTTTACTTTGCAGAGACGTGGTCCATAAGGGAGTAGCCTGCCAGAAAGAAAGGGGTCAACTCTTGAGCATACCCCTTTTAAAAGGTTGCTGACCTCTCATCTAATCCAATGGTTTATTTACTGCTCCTGTCACCTTTCCAAAGTGCTGTGAACTCAAAAGTTCTGTGTCCGCATCTCAGGGGGCGGACCTTCACCTTGGAGTTGGTCTCTTATTTCTGCTTGCATTTCTGCTCAACTTCAATCTTTTGAGAACAAAAGTCTAATGTGCTCCTTTCAATATGCAGGTATCAATGTGCAGAAATATTGTGGGAAAATTTGTTAAACCACATGAAGCTCCGCTCATTCTTTTGAACCCAAACTGTTGACTAGTAATAGCATCAAATTCTTTTTTATGAGTTTGCTTTCAGTTTCCTCATCGAATTTCAGTAATAAAATTAAAAGTTCCATTTTTCCTCACATGGGACCAGTTACAAAAACTTTGTATCTTAAACTTGGATGGAATCTACATTAGAGGCAATTCTGGCATGCAAAACTGAGACCAAAACAGAAAATGGGTGATTCTCAGCTAATTCCTTAGAGTAAATTAAAAGATGCATCTACATTTAAAATGGCAAAATCAATAGAACAAAAAGACATTGAAGGGTCACTTAAAGCAGTGGTGAGTTTTAAAAAAGTACTTAATTGTACCTTTTTTAGCTTTATCTATATTTATAAAGAGCAGATTTTCAATTAACATATATTGGTGTAATTCATTGATCCTATCAGTAGAGGTTAGGGATGATTTATCCTCTTCCGTTCTTTCAGTGCAGATCTTTGCACATGCAAGCATTAGTTTAAGAAGTTTATGATTTGGAGAAGATAGATAAGTCCACCTGGGCAAAGAGCCAAGCCCAGGCTACATGGACTGTGTGTGGAGCCAAGATTGAAGCAGAGCCTGGATAAGGGATGTCACCAGAGCAGGGCTGACCCGAACTTCTGGCCTGCAGTTGAGAGATGGGGGCAGACAGCTGGGGGGTTTAGAACAGGTTATTACCATACAGGGATCTAAAAACCCAGACCTGGCTCTGGCATTATCATTGACAAGCTATGGGATCTTGAGCTTAGATACCAACTTCTCCAGGCTTAAGTTTTTGTTTTTTTAAGATTTTTTTTTTTTTTTTTTTGATGTGAACCATTTTAAAAGTCGTTATTGAATTTGTTACAACATTGCTTCTGTTTTATGTTTTGGATTTTTGGCCACAAGGGGTGTGGGATCTTGGCTCCCTGACTAGAGATTGAACCCACACCCCCTGCATTGGAAGGCAAAGACTTAACCACTGGATCACCAGGGAAGTTCCTTCAGTTTTTCACTTACACTTTGAGATGCCCTATGGTGATTGTGAAAAGGCCTTGAGACTCAGTAACAGAATTCCTCTTGGAATTCACAGTACCTCCTGATCAGGCAGTATGCTGTACTGACTTGGACTTGTTGGCAAACCAGCTTCCCTAGTTACTTTTTGAGAAGTTAAAATGTGGAATAATAATAAACTAAGGCTATGGGTAGCAGTTGTTGTTTTAGTCGCTAAGTTGTGTCTGACTCTCTGCAACCCCATGGACTGTAGCCCACCAGGCTCCTCTCTCCATGGGATTTCCCAGGCAAGAATTCTGGAGTGGGTTGCCATTCCCTTCTCCAGGGGATCTTCCCCACCCAGGGATCAAAACTGTGTCTCTCTGGGTGACACTATGTTATACTAATATTCAAATTCAAGTCTCATAATGACAAGAGTAAATAACAGGTAAGAGCACAGATGCGGTTCATTGAGGTCTCAGGGACAGCATTTGTTGTCAGATATCTACCTGTCATGGAAACAAAAACAAACTAACAGACTTCCCAAAACTTTTCTTTTCACGGCTTATCGATTCCCTCCATTTTCCTCACTGTCAAAAACAGAGTCATGAAAATCAAGAGTGCCCACTAACTCCAGGTCAAGTTTGTATTTGTTCAGATACCGTAGGCTGCACCTTGATTTTTAAACTATTTACCACAGAATGGAAGACTTTTGCAAAGTGCTTTGAGGAGAAAGAGAGTTGCATTGTACCTTCTGTTTTTATGATTTCCAAGTCCTCACTGTTGCTGTTAGAGGCTTTTGAGACCTTCATGGTTCCTTTCCCTGGCAACCATTTTTATTTTCCTTACTTTGGTCCAGTTCCCTTGAAAATCTAGCAAATGTTCCAAATACTTCACTGGGAGTAGCAGCATTTGATGAGGCTGTATTAAAGTGAGCGTTTCAAGTTGGCCAGCACCAGCACTGAATAAACACATATTGGTATTATAGAACAAAATAATATATTAGCACATTGCTCATTTGTGCTCCGATGGTCACCCTGATACTATCCGTCATGTGGGGAGTGACGAACACAATTACACCCGAGTGCTAATAGAGTGGAAGGGCAAAACCGCCTGACCTCGGCATCCCGGGTCGATTTAAATGTTTGATGTCTCATTGAATTAGTATCACAGTGTGAAAGACAAAGCTCAGACTAATGGAAATGAGCCTGGACATGCAATACTGCTGATTGGGCTGACATAATTAGAATAATATTCTGCGCAGAGCTAATAACAAGCCGAAGAAATAAATAACCGAGAGATAACCTAATTGCTGCATGCTAAAACGTTCTTTTGAATATGCTAAGGTTAGCATTTTCTATTTACTTATAAGGCACACAGATGGGCCGAAAAGGAGAATGTGGTGAGTGTGGCAGAGAGCTGGCCGTCAACACACACTGCCCTCCGAGGGCTCAGCCCTTCCACTGCTCCTGGTGCCTGGTCACCAATACCTAGTTTTGTAGGCCTGCTCTGTGCCAAAGCGAGTGTCAGGGAGAGGGAGACTGTGAACCAGATACACACCTTGCCTTCCAGGAGCTTCTGGCCTCGTGAGGGTAATATAGCACAGAGTGGGGCCAAGTCAGCATGAGGAGACAGATTCCAAAGAGCATTAAGAAAATCTCATTGAGGGAGACTTCACTTTGAACCGATTTGCACATTTGTGGCCTGGGGACTCGAATAGAAAGTCGTATAATTTTTACTTGGTTTGTTATTCAGATACCTGGGAAGATTCTAATTTACTGTAGATTCCAGCATCCCAAAGAAGGAAAGACAATATTGGGTTTGGGTGGCCAGACCTGTGCTTAAACTTGAGGAGTACTAATAAAATGCCTTATATTTGTGTTGAATTTTTAACAGTTTTCACAGTACAGTTGATCCTTGAACAAGGTCAGGGTGAAGGGCACTAAATCTCTGGGTAGTCAAAAATCCATGTGTAATTTACAGCCAGCCCTCTGGTCCTCCATACATAACGTTCCTCCATACCTGCCGGTTCAGCATCCATGGACTCAACCAACCATAGATTGTGTAGTGCTGTAATATTTACTTTAGAAAACTATCCACATATAAGTAGACCCATACAATTCATACTCGTGTTGTTTCAGAATCTACTGTAGTTTCATTAAATTCTAAGGCAAAGAGGCACACTCTATTTACTTGAAAGTAAAGGGCCTGGGGCTTCCCTGGTGGTCCAGTAGTTAAGAACCCACACTTCCAATGCAGGGGATGAGAGTTTGATCCCTGATTGGGAAAATAAGATCCCACATGCTGTGGAGCAACGAAGACCGTGTGCCACAGTGAAGATCCCACATGCAGCATCTTAAGACCTGATGCAGCCAAAAATGGATAAATAAATAATTTTTAAATGAATGTTCAAAAAGAAAGTAAAAGGGCCTTATTGTAAGCATCCAAACAGGAGTTGAGGAGGTGCAGAATAACTCCCAAAAGTGAAATTCTGAAGCCTTGTGGAGATGAGAACTCATTTATTTTGAAGGTTCAGTGCTCTATCCCCTCTACCGGAATCCCTCCTGAAACAGGCAATCGATAACTATTTGTTGAGTGAATGCTTATATGCTTTGTCTCCGTTATGTCATTTAAACATTGCGGTAACCTGGTTGTAGGAACTGTTAATAGTTCTGTTTTACACAGAAGGAAACCAAGCCATAGAGAGGTTAAGTGACTTGCCCCAAGTTGCACAGCTGAGAACTGGTGGGGACACCTTTGACCCAGACCATGTAGGGGCTGTGAGTGTAGATTCTATTGGGTAATTTGCTTATGAAAGGAAAGAAGGAAAAGGAGGTTATAGGTTGAGGTGAACACAGGGCTTAGAGACACAGATTTCTGAGCAGAGGGGAAGCTGCTGTGGAAGAGGAAGCATTCAGCCTCATGGATAGAGCTGCTGGATTTACAGCTATGACCAACAGGAATGTTGAAATTCAAAAACATTAAGTGGCCATCCAAAAGCAAGCATCAAAATAGGACTAAACATTAGGATTTTTGAGGCTGGTTTACCATTATTTACACATCTTTGACTTACATACCATCAAGTTTCTAGTTATATTTTATTAATATTTTCACACAAAATGAGCAGGCAGCATGCGATAGTGAAAAGAATACAAGTCTAGGAATTAAGAATCAGGCTGCTGTTAATTGGCTGTGTGACCTCAGGTAAACCCCTTCACCTTTCTGGGCCAGTGTCTTCTGGCTCTAAAATCCTAGTGGTCTATGGAATATTTTTGAATTATCTACTGTTTCAAGTGTCCCCTAGTCCTGCTCCTTGTGATTGTGAGGATAATCAGGAGTCATTCTTGTAAATCTTGCAAGTCCCTTAGCAGTGATTGCCAGTCTCTTGGTCACTGTACCCCTGCTTCTATAGTAAGGCATCCTGGTAAGAGACCTTTCCAAAGAAAAGAAGTAAAACGGCATAGACTTTTGTGAGGACATTATGGGATAACATGTAGGTTTGTGAAGTATTAAATGAAAATTGTTCATGCCTACGTCCAATGATAGGTTTTCATTGGACTGATTTCATTTCTTTTCAATAAAACTTAATGAACATCTAGTTTGAGCCAGGCATGGTATCACTTATCTGCACAGATGTTGTAAGAAGTCAGCCAGCCTGTGACTTCCTGGTAAGTTATGGGCACTTAAGAACCATGGCCCAAAATGAGACATAATATATAGGGATATAGGGATGTACTTTGAAGTCCTATGGTAAAAGTTGCTTCATGTAAAAGAGGATAATGATGGAAAAGATTTTATTTTTTTATTAAACAAACATGAGCTCTTAATATTTTGATTAAGTAGATACGAATATTATACAACAATAATAGCTAAGCAGTTGAGTTCTAGTATAATAAAACGTGAAATGGTGAGTTCATTTACATTTGATTTCAAGATATGATACTAACCTGTGAGTTCCATGGAGAAGGGTTGGCTGCAGTGAAGTACTCTAGCAATGGTTCCCAAAGGTTTTGGCACCAGGGCCTGGTTTCATGGAAGACAACTTTCCCATGAATGGGGATGGAGGATGGTTCAGGTAATAATGGGAGTGATGGGGAGTGACAGATGAAACTTCACTCAATCCCTCACCTCTCACCTTCTGCTCTGTGGCCCTGGGGTTGGGGACCATGTTCTAAAGGACAAGGGCTTTAGGAACCCCCTATCTAGACAGGTATTTTTAATTAAAGCATTATCAAAATGGTCAAGACTGAGAATTTTCTCCTAAGTTTATAATTACTGACATTGACATTCAAACCCTTATAATTTCTTACCTGAATTATGCTCATAGCTTCCCACCTGGTTTCCCTTTCTTGTCTAGCATGGCTGCCACAAGGCTACCATGGAATCGTTCTGAAAAGGAAACCCACGTGTAACAGTGCCCTTAGTTTCGCATTAGTTTGAGGCTGTCATTGTTCTCATTCAGGGTGCAGTCTAACTTTAGACGAGCCAGCAGGGTCATCACGGACAGAGTTCAGTACGTTTTACTTTTATCTCCTCCTCCTCCTCCTCTGCATCCTTTGCTCTGACTTTCAAGAACTGCCTGGAGTCCCCTGAGTAAGCCCTCCCCCAGGTCTGTGTGTACACCCTTCCTCCCTTCAGGAAACTTTGCCTTTTCTTTTCTCCCTGACTTACTCCTCCTAGTCCTTCAAGACTCAGCCCTAGAGAAACCCCTTTGAATCCCTCTCTAAAGAAACCTGGAGATACGATTGCTTGCTCTAGGTCTGTCTTTCCCCTGGGATCAGAGGGGAACAGCAGGCTCTAGAGCCAGGCAGCCTGTGTTTGAAGTTCAGCCCCTTCACTTACTTATGTGTTCACTACCCTGTGCTGTTTCCTCAGCTATGAAGCTAGGATGGTAAGGGTTCTTATCTACTGGGGGTGTTGTGAGGATTATGTGTGTGAAATTTGTAAGACAGTGTCTGACAGTGTGTACTATCCAAGTATTAGCTGTTATTCTTAGAAATTGTGAAGGTAGTAATATGTAAAATAATTTGAGAGAATGCCTAGCATGTGAAAGTGTTAGTTGGTTCAGTCATGTCTGACTCTTTGTGACACCACGGACTGTAGCCCGCCAGGCTCCTCTGTCTATGGAATTCTCCGGCAAGAATACTGGAATGTGTTGCCATTCCCTCTCTAGGGGTCTTCCCAACCCAGGGATTGAACCTCAGTCTCCTGCATTGCAGGCAGATTCTTTACCATCTGAGCCACCAGGAAAGCTGTAACTCTTAAAATAATTGTCAGTGGTGATGACACATGTACACCCATGGCTGATTCATGTCAGGGTATGGCAAAAACCACTACAACATTGTAAAGTAATTAGCCTCCAATTAAAATAAATAAATAAATATTTAAAAAAAGAACTTACCACTAGATTCGTTTTCCCCCCAAAAACCCCTCTAAGGAAAAAAAAAAAAGTGTTAGTGATGATAATGATGAGGAGGAGGAAGGGAGGATAGAGAAGAACTTCATAGGGCAAGGTGGGCTCAGGAGCATTGGAGTGAAAGGTTTGAGGTTCAGTAGTGACTCCTAAAGTGAAGTGAGGCAGTGATTCCTTTGCCTCTGGCTTGGATGCCTAGTATCTCAGCTCTGGGTCATGACTGTGACTTTGCTTTTGCCCTAGAGATGCTGCTTGGCAAGTGGCGGAGTTCAAGATCTATATAAGGTGGCAGCAACAAATGTGGTTCACGGCTGACTGGGTGGCCTTGGCAGTGACTGAGAAAGTCAATATTTAAAAAGCAATTTTTTTCCCGTCTGGCAAGAAGTGCTATCAGTGTTGGAAGGAGGGAGGCTTCACAGACCAGAGGAAACCTCTTTGTGATATGGAAGATGTACTTAATGCAAAAGTCACTCAATGTATTAAATCCCAGGAATGTCATTCCCATTTTGCCCTGGAGTTCACCAAACAGTTCTGGAATTTGAGCACATGGCCTTCAAAAGGAGAAGGACCCGTCCTTGCCAGGGGGTTATTGACAAAACTCTTTACAGATGAAGTTTTTTTGTTCTTGTCATAGCTCTATTGTCCGCCTTTAAAAGCAATACATCTGCGTGTATATGTGCCTTCCTTGGAAAGGAGTACACGGGAGAGCTCGTGGTTTCATTGCATTAAGGGCTTGGGAACTCCCAGAGGTCCAGAGGTTAGGCACTTTCACTTCCAGGCCCAGGTTTAGGGAACTAGGATCCTGCAAGCCAAGCAGTGTGGCAAAAAAATGAAATAAAGGCTTTAATGCCATTTGTTACCCGTTAATCCCTGAGAGAGCAATGCCAGACCCTCAGGGTCCACTTGTGTTTTATAGAAGCGTATTTCTTTGCATTTGGTGTGCTGATGAATTACTTACAGAGGTGTATTCAAGGGAGACTCCCCTGATGGTCAAGTGGCTAAGATTCCATCCTCCCAGTGCAGGGGCTTCAGGTTCAATCCGTGGTCAGGGAACCAGATCCTACATGCTGCAACTAAGACCTGGTGCAGCCAAATAAATAAACATTTTAAAAATATTTTTTAAAAAACCAGTGGTATCAAAACAAAAAAAAGGTATATGCAAACGAGGGAGCAGAAAGCCAAGGTTCAGTTCAGTTGCTCAGTTGTGTCCGACTCTTTGTGACCCCAAACTGCAGCACGCCAAGCTTCCCTGTCCATCACCAACTCCCAGAGCTTGTTCAAACTCATGTCCATCAAATCAGTGATGGGGAGTGCAAAAGCCAGCTTCCACTTGCAGTAGATTCTAACCAGCAATGGAGAAAAGAGAAGCACTACTCTTTCCCATAATTAGTCCTTCACAGACTGGCTGTGTTTGTAACATGCTTGTCAGTAGGCATTGCTCTGGTTGCCTGGGTACAGAAGCACACCTCTAAGGGGCCCTAAGGATTCTTCCCAAGAGTTACCGTATGGATTTTCAGAACCCAAAGCATGCCCAAACATTTTGAAATGAACCAAATACTAATACAGCTCTCTAATTGCTTCTGGCTAAGATGATCAGACTAAACAAAACAGGGGATTTATTAGATTCCTTGTATGACATATGTGTTTTAAAACTTGGGTGTGGAGGTTAGAAATATATCTGTGAAGGAATCATTTGACATTTGAGTCCCTGAGATATTGAAAAGATGCTGAATCAATAGCAGGGAGTACGTAGCCAAAAAAAGAGATAGTAAAAAATATTTAATGGTAACATTCTGACCTAGCGTTCATCCATTTAGGACTTCTAGTAGCTGCAAAGGAAGCCCAGCTTCTGTTCTGTTCAATTGACATGGTCTGGAGTTTATGTGCAAATGATGGGACATGGCAGCTAAGTGTTCTTTCTTTAAAATGAAGAAGAGCCCTGGGCATACATGAATCATCCTTCTTGTGATGGTACAAACCCTGTGACCACATTTGCTCCATCAACAACCTTTACTAATGCTTTCTGATTGGCTTTGAACTCCAGTGAGAGGTAAGGGAAATAAAAAATATGATCATGGTTCTTGAGAAAATATAAGGAGGGTGGATGACGAAAGAGTGGGATGCATAGCAATGCAAGTAATAGAAACAAAGGCGCACTTGTAGGTGCCAGCAGTAGGTGTATGCTTGAAAGGTTTCCTAGTGTGACTGAGTTTAGCAGTTGTGTGTTTGTGTGCTGAGTCTGTGGGAAGGGATTGGGGGGAGTGGAGCTGTTAGTTAGTGACGTCTTCACAAAGGGAGGAAAGGGGCTCTGAAATTATCTAAGCCCACTTGGAGCACTATTTCCAGAGGGAAGCTGCTTTGGTTAAAATACCAGCCCAGCTACTTTCTCTGTAATTGCATGGTCTCCCTAAGCGTCAGTTCAGTTCAGTCACTCAGTCATGTCCGACTCTTTGCGACCCCATGAACTGCAGCATGCCAGGCTTCCCTGTCCATCACCAACTCCCAGACCTTGCTCAAACTCATGTCCATCGAGTTGGTGATGCCATCCAACCATCTTGTCCTCTGCCGTCCCCTTTTCCTGCTTTCAGTCTTTCCCAGCATCAGGGTCTTTTCAAATGAGTCAGCTCTTCTCATCAGGTGGCCACAGTATTGGAGCTTCAGTTTCAGCGTCAGTCCTTCCAATGAAATCTAGGACTGATTTCCTTTAGGATGGACTGGTTGGATCTCCTTGCAGTCCAAGGTACTCTCAAGAGTCTTCTTCAACACCACGGTTCAAAAGCATCAATTCTTTGGCACTCAGCTTTCTTTATGGTCCAACTCTCACATCCATACATTACAACTAGAAAAGCCTCACTTGTCTCATCTATAAAATAGAGATTCAGGGAGTGACCTAATAGGGATGCTGTGGGGGGTTAGAGCAAAGAATGTATGTGAAACACTTAGCACATGCCTGGCATGGAATACAGGCAGTATTATAGTAGGCCCTCCTTTTCTTTCTGGTTAATGAGAGGATCTGCTTGTCATATGCAGTACTAGGGGTTCTCTCTGTGTTATCACATTTAGAACTTTTACAAATTCTTTTTTAGAAATTTTAGGTCGCTCATATTCTTTTTAAATTTTTTATTAATTAATTAATTTGGCTGTGCTAGGGCTCCATTGCTGTGCATGGGCTTTCTCTAGTTGTGGCGAGCAGGGACTACTCTTTGCTGCAGAGCACGGGCTCTAGGGCATGTGAGCTCAGTAGTTGCTGCCCATGGGCTCTAGTGCGCAGGCTCGGTAGTTGTGGCACATGGGCTTAGTTGTCCTGCAGCACGTGAAATCTTCCCAGGCCAGGGACTGAACCCATTTCGCCTGGATTGGCAGCTATATTCTTAACCACTGGACCACCAGGGAAGTGTTCACCAACTCTTAAGTGCTCATATAGTGTCATCATACCCAGTTTTTATCATTGATAAAGCTGAGGGCTCGAAAGGTAAGTGATTTTCCGAACATCACAAGATGATAAGTGGCAAACTCACCAATCCAGTTAGGTCTATAAAATTCTAAGCCTGATCTTATCCTCCTTCGACAGTTGACCTCCCAGCAGACCTCATCAGCTGTGCTTTCAAGGAGTTGTGAGGTATGAGTGACAGAAAGGAATGGCCATAACAATAGCAATTGCTCTTTTTTTTTTGTTTGTTCATAATATTTTATTCATAAGAGCCCCAAACTGGAAACAGCTCAGGTGTATGTACATCAACAACAATATGGCTGAACCATATTATATTTGTTAATGGAATACTATTCAGCAATAAAAATGAACTACTGATGTTTTCAGCAACATGGCTAGATCTCAAAACTATCATGCTGAGTGAAAAAGGATTTACATAAGTGTACGTACTGTATTCTGTACTCTAAGGCCAAATTTGCCTGTTAATCCAAGTGTCTCTTGACTTCCTACTTTTGTATTCCAGTCCCCTGTAATGAAAAGGACATCTTTTTTGGGTGTTAGTTCTAGAAGGTCTTGCAGGTCTTCACAGAACCAACTGTTCAACTTCAGCTTCTTCAGTGTTACTGGTTGGGGCATAGCTTGGATTACTGTGATATTGAATGATTTGCCTTGGAAACAAACAGATCATTCTGTCGTTTTTGAGATTGCATCCAAGTACTGCATTTCAGACTCTCTTGTTGACTATGATGGCTACTCCATTTCTTCTAAGGGATTCTTGCCCACAGTAGTAGATAAGATGGTCATCTGAGTCAATTTCACCCATTCCAGTCCATTTTAGTTTGCTGATTCCTAAATGTCGATGTTCACTCTTGCCATCTCCTGTTTGACCACTTCCAATTTGCCTCGATTCATGGATCTAACATTCCAGGTTCCTATGCAGTATTGCTCTTTGCAGCATTGGACTTTGCTTCTATCAGCGATTGCTCTTAATTGAGCTTTCTGGTTTGTGGCAGTTGTGCTAGGCCCTCTCCATGAAGCCTCTCTGATCCTGATCAGAGCCTACAAGGCAATGTCATGCATCCCTGTTTATAGAACAGGAAACTGGTCCTCAGGGAAGGGAAGTGGGTCTCCCAGCATTACCCAGCTGATAGGGGGAAGAGCCAGAGATTCTGTGTGTGAAGAAATGGGGATTGCTCTTATAATGTGATATATTGGGAGGGATAGTAGGGACGAGAAACTCAACTAAAGGCCCATCCCACTGTTCAGGAGAAGTGATTAGGGTGCATAAATTGTAAGGATGCTCATGATGAAGTGAAACAACTTGGCCACTAATTCTAAAGCCCCTCCCCCTCACCCCACTTAACTGATCTGTCCTAATAGTCAGCAGGTACCAGTTCCAGTTCTGAACATTACTGGCTGAGCAGCCTTGCACAGATTACATTACTTCTGAAAGTTCCTTCACCAATTAGCACATGTGGACAAAATATGCCTATTCCACAGAATTTTCAGGGTAATTAACTACTGTATGCAGCATATGTCATTCTTCATAACACTTGGCAAGCCATCCATAGATGATGGCCATGAGTGTTACACATGGCATCCCCGTCTTGGCAAGCACAGCAAAGAGAGAGAACTTGCCATGGACCACAGCTTACCAGCAGGGGAGCTGTAACTACCACTGCAGGTGGGGAACGTGGGAGAGGAGGAATGTTTGAAGAGGGTTCACATTGGGCAAGGCTAAGAAGGTGATAAGTGTCATTCTGGATACAGAAGAAGAAGGTCAGAACTAATAGATGGAAGTAGAGATTGGGGGAACTTACTTAGAAACATGTAGCAGTCAAAACCATGGATGTAAAGTAAGATAGAATGCTCAGGGCAAGTAGCATTTGGCCAATAGTAAGTAGAGGAGAATGTGTGTGTGTGTGTGTGAGAGTGTGTGTGCATGTGCGTGCATGCTTGCTTAAATGGGGGAGAAGGGGGTTATATTTTGTATTATAAATGCTATAGAACGAGCATTGGCACTTCAGATCAAGGACACTTTCCCCTTTCTAATAGCTTTAAATAATTGCTGCAGAATAGGAGAATAAAGTAAGATAAATTTTGCATTTAGCATATGTGGAAATATTATGAGTAGTTGCAGACTCAGTTCACTTTGATGCCCTTTGACAATCTGATAATTTTTGCAAAGATGTACTTAAAATGCTGTTTCATGCAAAGTTCAGATTTTTTTCCCCTTCTTTAAAAAAATAAATGACATCATTAATTTGCAGGCCTGTGTATTAATTTTGCTGAGAGCACCATTTGCTTCTCTTTCCTTCCACTTTGTTTAAAGTCAGTTGTTGACAACTCTCCCGCGTGTCAAACTCTCACCGCCAATAATTGCTTAAGGACTCCTAACTTCTACAAATGTTGGTTCCAGCTCCAAACCCCATGCTAGCCCTGGAAGAAAAAAAGAGAGAGAGAAGGGGGAAGAAAGAACTTCTTCTGATGAATTTTTGATTTTCCTTCTTAACAAAGAAATGTCTGAGATTCAAAGCAATAGCTTAAAGTGATATTATAAAATAGAATATGGAGTGCACTGTTCTGAATGACTCTTTGCTTTTAATGTGGGGCTGAAAAATTGTCAGTGCCTTTTTTGATTAGATGGGGTTCTTTTTTTTTTTGTTCTTGATCTAAGAATTGAGGAGAAAAACATGCTACTTGCATTTGAATATGGCATGAGCCGAGCTGTAATGTACTGGAGATAAAGTAATAGCAGCAACGCCTTAAGGCAGCACCTGAATCTCCGGGTCAGCGCCATCTCTCTTCAGATCGCCGTGGCGCCACTCTTTCTGCGGCTGCTTTATTAGGCCTAATTAGGCGGGCTGTCACTTTTATTGGTGATGGGAAAGGAAGATAAGTAGATCACTTGTGTCATCTATCTCTATCCAGACGTGTCTAAAAAGTCTAAAGTGATTGCTGTAGGCCACAAATAGATACCACAAGAGGGAGAGGGAGCGGGAATAAAAAAATTAAAAAACACCCAGAACTGGAATAAAAAGGGAAAGAAACCTCTAGAAATGCCTTACCTTTGGCACTGCTGTGTATAATTTCAAACCCACAGAGAAGAGCCTATGAAACATCCTGGAAGCCCTTTTGTTCTGAGGGAGAAGGTTGTCTCATGGATTTTCTGATCACTGAATGGAGCAGGATAAGGGGACATGCTTCCGACTTAGGAGTGAAGAACTAGGTTCTCCAGAAAAAGTCGGCCCAAGTTGTCACCAGAGCCCCATGTAGGGTTAGACAGAGCAGGAAAAGGTCACATTAATGAAGGAGAGTCCCACAGCTGCACTTGTGTGTGTGTGTGTGTGTAGTGATTGTGATCATAGCAGGGAGGAGATTTCTGAAAGTTTTAATAGTGGGGGGTTCTCTTGGGAACAGATACTTTATTTGCCTGTAAAAATGGTGACAATAAAGATAAACAGCCCAGAAGACATGTGTAGTGTTGTTTTCAGCCATGGTCACCTGCCCAAGGCTGTCAGAAAATGGCTTCTTTTCTTCTCAAAAGGACTTCTTCCCTGAGCTGGTATTTCTTTCCAAATATTATTAATAGCTCAATGCCCTCTTAATACTCTCCTTGTGGGGTGAACCCTGGCTGCTGGGCCTTGATTATACTCTGTGGATTATGGCTTTTGAATGGAATCCCTTTGTCTAATTGTAATAGAGTGCCACTGAGCACTTAGCAGGCCTCAGTTGCTGTGGGCCATTAAAACACCCACCCTGTTACCAGGCAGTGAGTGGTTACCTCGAGACTGGTAGTAGTCCTGCTCAGCCATTGGTCAGTGCTGCAGTAGGCCCCGCCCCCAAGTGACCAACTGTCACTGAGCGACCGACTATCAATGAGTGACTGACTGTCAATGAGCGACCCTTAGTTGGGGGGATTCATCCAACAGTTGGTAGAGTGGTGGCTGTCACATGGAGAGTGAGGTAAGAGGCAGATCCCAGCCTCCTCCCCAGGACCCTCTAGCTCACCCTGCCCTGGGTCACTCAGCCCTGAGTGGGTGAGCTGGGGGGCCCTAGGGAACAGTCTGGGGGCTGTGTCCTGGAGGGCTCCAGAGCCCTCTCCAGGGCCACCCACTGGCCTGGCCCAGGCCTTGAGGTCTTGGTGAACCTCGCCCCCATCCCTGTCTCTGAGACCTAATGGCAGCTGCCGTCTACATAGGATCAGTCTTTAGGACTGGCTTCCGCCATACTGGTGGCCTGAGGAGCCTGAGGCCCAGCTGGGTTGGGCTCCTGGCTTCCTCAGCAGTGACGGCTAGGCAGAGTCTGGGGATCTTGTCCTGAGGAAGTCTCCAGCTGAGATCTACCTCTTCTTAGCCAGGACTGGACCTCGGAGGGTGAAAGTTGTACCTTAGAACCTTGCCCTTTCTCATTAGAATGAAGAGTAACTTTTATTTGGTGGAGATTTATAGGAACTTCATTGCCAGACCACAACTTGACCTCAAGCACAAAAGTTCTGATACCAAGAAGTTTGATCCTTCCTCACCTTTCCTAGAAAAGGGCTTTGCTGAAAGCTTTTGAGGAATTTGGGGGTTTTAAGGCATGAGCCACCCATCTACTTGCATGGCCTTCAATAAACCTTTCTCTGCCCCAAACTCCAACGTTTGGTATTGTTTGGTCTTGCTGTGCATCAGGCACACGAACCTGTGTTTTGCTAACAGTGAGATCACAAATTATACATTTAAACCCTATTTTATACTTTCCATCTGTCTGTGTTATGTGTAGAACCAGATTAAGTGTTAAAGGGTTGAAAATTAGTGTTCTTTAGCTTCGTAACTTTTGTGACTGACTGTGTTTCCCAGTGGTAAGTGAGAACTTTAGTTTGCTTACAGAAATGATGAGTCCCTCCCCACCATAAAATGGTGTAAAAGTATTTAGTGGTGCTTCCAGTTCCAGTTCAGTCACTCAGTCGTGTCTGACTCTTTGTGACCCCATGAATCGCAGCATGCCAGGCCTCCCTGTCTATCACCAACTCCTGGAGTTTACTCAGACGCACGTCCGTTGAGTTGGTGATGCCATCCAGCCATCTCATCCTCTGTTGTCCCCTTCTCCTCCTGTCCCCAATCCCTCCCACCATCAGAGTCTTTTCCAATTAGTCAACTCTTCGCATCAGGTGGCCAAAGTATTGGAGCTTCAGCTTTGGCATCAGTCCTTCCGATGAACACCCAGGACTGATCTCCTCTAGGATCTCCTTGCAGTCCAAGGGACTCTCAAGAGTCTTCTCCAACACCACAGTTCAAAAACATCAATTCTTCAGCACTCAGCTTTCTTCACAGTCCAACTCTCACATCCATACATGACCACTGGAAAAACCATAGCCTTGACTAGATGACTTGTTGGCAAAGTAATGTCTCTGCTTTTGAATATGCTATCTAGGTTGGTTATAACTTTCCTTCCAAGGAGTAAGCGTCTTTTAATTTCATGGCTGCAATCACCATCTGCAGTGATTTTGGAGCCCAGAAAAATAAAGTCTGACACTGTTTCCACTGTTTCCCCATCTATTTCCCATGAAGTGATGGGACCAGATGCCATGATCTTTGTTTTCTGAATGTTGAGCTTTAAGCCAACTTTTTCACTCTCCACTTTCACTTTCATCAAGAGGCCTTTTAGTTCCTCTTCACTTTCTGCCATAAGAGTGGTGTCATCTGCATATCTGAGGTTATTGATATTTCTCCCGGCAATCTTGATTCCAGCGTGTGCTTCTTCCAGCCCAGCATTTCTCATGATGTACTCTGCATATAAGTTAAATAAGCAGGGTGACAATATACAGCCTTGACATACTCGTTTTCCTATTTGGAACCAGTCTGTTGTTCCATGTCCAGTTCTAATTGTTGCTTTCTGACCTGCATACAGGTTTCTCACCACACCAAAATGTTTGGACCAACTCGATCTGAATTTCTTCTCCTCACTTTGATGTTATTATATATATTTTCTAATAGACTAGATGGAATTTATTTCTAGAAGTCTATAGTTTACACTCTCTATTCTGGGAAGATAGAAATTGCACTGGGGAGGCAAGTTCATGTCAGTTGATGCTAGTCAGTGTTGGCAAACATCATCATTTTTTTCGTGCTGCTTTAATTCATCCATAGTAACTCCAATTCAGAGCACTCACTATGTGCCAGGAACTTTGGTAAGTGCTTTACATAATTAAGTAGTTCATTTTAGCTTGTTCAAACCCTAGTAAATACTAGCCATTTTTGCAGGTGAATAAACTGAGGCTGTGAGCAATGAATAATTTCCCAAGTCCACATGGTGAGTAAATAAAAGCACTGGAATTTTGTTTGATTACAAAGTCTGTACTCTTTTATTTCTTTTAAATATTTATTTGGCTGCATCAGGTTTTAGTTGTGACATGTGGGATCTAGTTCCCTAAGCAGGGATCCAACCCAAGCCCCCTGCATTGGGAGCTCCAAGTCTTAGCCACTGGACCACCAGGGAAGTCCCCAAAGCCTGTACTCTTTACTACTGTTAGCCTCATCTTCCTACTTCTGTATATGCTTAAGAAAATGTTTTGCTTCTTTGAAAAAAAAAACTGTGAATTCATAGCCTCATAAAATTTTAGAAACAGCTTTTACCACTGATTTTCCTTGAGTTGACTGAATTACCTTTATACCCTCTCCATAGGAAAGTCTAAAGTCCCAGTCTGGCATGTATGGCCTTTCCTTCCCACCCTGCCGTCTTGCTCTGCTCATTGTTCTCTCAGTCCCTAGGCTCTTTTATGATGCCAATTCTTTCCCAGGTTCACTGTCTTTGTCCATTTAGCAACCTCAGAGTACCCCCCTTGGGGCTCTAATCAGTACTGCTTGGCAGAGCCTCCAGAGGGATCATGGTGAACAGAAACATTTCTTCAGATAGCTTGGGATGGGCTGCCCAACCCATGTGCCTGGGTCTGATAGTGGCATTTTTTGTGACTAGGGAGTGAGCCCCAGGGGCCAAAAAGTCTCCCAGGATGGAGGCACAGTGTGGGCTCTGGTTGCACACATTCACAGAGGGGCAATGTGGTTTCCCGAAGTAAAGATGCCTGAATCTCAGAAGAGTCTGTAGAGGCTGTGAATAAGAAGAAAGCTGACTACGTGGACGGGAACTGGCTGTGCATATTTAAATTTTGGAGTGAATCCCTGTCTGCTGTTTTTAATGAGAGACATCATCCTTGTGCACACCTGAGACCATGGGAGCATGGCAGGACCCCTGCTGGTTGTGGCTGCCCAGGCCCCTCAGCAAATGTCAAGTGCTTCTCCTCCTGTCCTCCTTTATCTCTACTTCTTTATCCTCCTGCCCCCCCCCCATAATTAGTAATAATTATAATCACATTTGAAAATTTACAAAGCACTTTCATGTACATCATTCCATCTGCCTAACAAACGTGAAGTGTATTATTATTTTATGTCAGTTTTATATATTTTAAAATTTATGGCTGTGCTGGCACCCCACTCCAGTACTCTTGCCTGGAAAATCCCATGGACAGAGGAGCCTGGTAGGCTGTGGTCCATGGGGTCGCTAGGAGTCGGACACGACTGAGCTACTTCACTTTCATTTTTCACTTTTCACTTTCATGCATTGGAGAAGGAAATGGCAACCCACTCCAGTGTTCTTGCCTAGAGAATCCCAGGGATGGGGGAGCCTGGTGGGCTGCCATCTCTGGGGTCATACAGAGTCCAACACGACTGAAGCGACTTAGCAGCAGCAGCAGCTATATCTTCATTGCTGCATGCAAGCTCTCTTCAGTTGCAGTGTGTAGGGGCTCCTCTAGTTGCGGCGTGTGGGCTTCTCTTGCTGTGGAATGTGGGCTCTGGGTGCAGGAGTTTCAGTAGTTGCGGCATGCGGACTTGGTGGTTTCCGCATGTGGGCTCTAGAGGGCAGGCTCAGTAGCTCTGGTGTGTGGGCTCAGTTGCTTTGAAGCAAGTGGAATCTTCCCAGACCAAACTCATGTACCCTGCATTGGAAGGCGGATTCTCAACCACTGAACCACCAGGGACGTTCCTGTCTCAGTTTTAGAGATGAGTTGATTGTGGTTCAGAGAAGTTAAATTATTTTCTTAAGGTCATAAGGTTAGTAGGTTATAGAATTGGGGTTTGAACTAAGAGTCTTCAACTCTAAATCTTAGGAGCTTGTTGTTTGTTTTTATAAAGTATGGTGACATCAATATTTAACTTGAAACTGTGTTTCAATTTGTAGCATTGTTCTTAGAATTAAAGATACTGCTTTATAAACTCTCTTAGAGCATCTTGGCTGGCTGCTCTAGATAAAATGACATTTTATGTACCTGTATAATATTATAACTTGCCGGTATCATTTTATTCCCCCCTCCCTTGCTTTATAAACCTCTCCTCGTGTTGGTCTCTCAAGGACTGTAAGTAACGTTTGGGCAGGGTTTGTCACATATCATCAGGCCCAAGCACACAGGCCTGGAAGAGAACAGCAATATATGATTCAGGTTTCTTAAATGAGTGAATAATTAGTAATAAACACTAACATTTGATGAATGCTTACTATTACTAGCCATTCTGATTTACTCTTTAATTTGTAAAGATATAGTTGATGAAGGACTTCTATCCAGAATAAATGAGGAACTTTCAAAAATCAATGGTAAGAAAACAACCCAATTTTTTTTAAACACAAGCAAGACATTTCAACAGACTCTTCACAAGAGAAGATATACAGATGGCAAATAAACACATGAGGAGAAGCTCTATACCTATAGGCATTGCTGCTAAGTCACTTCAGTCGTGTCCGACTCTGTGCGACCCCATAGATGGCAGCCTACCAGGTTCCCCCGTCCCTGGGATTCTCCAGGCAAGAACACTGGAGTGAGTTGCCATTTCCTTCTCCAATGCATGAAAGTGAAAAGTGAAAGTGAAGTTGCTCAGTCGTGTCCGACTCTAGCGACCCCATGGACTACAGCCTACCAGGCTCCTCCATCCATGGGATTTTCCAGGCAAGAGTACTTAGAGGAATGCTAATTAGAATCACAATGAGACATCCATTAGAATGGCTTAAAGACTGACCGTACTAAGTGTTGATAGAACTGTGGAGGAACTGGAACTCTCATGCTGATAAAGTTAAACATACACTTACCGTGCGATTCAGCCACTCCACTCAAAGTTGTTTCCAGCCAAGAGGGAAGGAAATATATATATCCATACAAAGGTATAGGGACTTCCCTGTAGCTCAGATGGTAAGGAATCTGCCTGCAGTGCAGGAGACCCAGGATCAATCCCTGGGTCAGGAAGATCCCCTGGAGAAGGAAATGGCTACCCATTCCAGTATTCTTGCCTGGAGAGTTCCCTAGACAGAGGAGCCTGGTGGGCTACAGTCTTTGGGGTTGCAAAGAGTCAGACATGACTAAGTGACTAACACACATACAAAGGTATATACACGAATGTTCATAGCAGTTTTGTTTATTGCAGCCAAAAACTGGAAACAATGCATATGGCCATCAATGAGCCATCAACAAATAGTGATATACCCATGTAATGGCATACTATTCAGCAATAAAAAGAAATGAACTTTCTATATAAGCAACAACATATATGACTCTCAGAATGATTATGTTGAGTGAAAGAAGCCAGACAAAAGAGTACATACTGTATGATTCTATCTATTTAAAGCTCTAGGATATACAAGCTCAATTACAGTGACATGAATCAGAATGGTATTTGCTTGGAAGAGGGAGACATCTAAGAGAGAGTGATTACAACAAGTCAAGAGGACATCTTTGGGGGCAATGGATATATGTTCACTATCTTTTAAAAAATTTTTTATTGGAGTATAGTTGATTTACAGTGTTATGTTAGCACTTCAGGTGTGTAGCAAAGTGAACCAATCAAATATTTATATACACTATTTTTTTAGTTATTTTCCCATATAGCCCCATTTTGCTTTACTCTTGATATACATTGTCATTTAATTTCAATTAATTAACAATTAACAAAAACTCTGTGAGACATGTACTATTATGATTCCCATTTTACAGCTTGGAAAACAGGGTTAGAGAGGTTAAGTAACCTGCCAAGGTTATCTAACAACTGAACAATGGTGGAGCCAGGCTGTGAACTCAGGTCACAGGCTGCCCACCTATACGAGGTTCTACTACTTGTCTAGCAAGTGAGTAATGTCTGTACCAAGGGATGTGATAAGAAGGAGGTACTCTGACATCAGGAGATCTGTGCCTCACCTCTGCAAGATTCAGGTACATTAAGTCCCCTACATATAAACGAGTTCCATTCAGAGAGCATGTTCGTAAGTCCAATTTCTTAGTCCAACAGAGTTAGCCTAGGTACCCAACTAACACAACTGGACACACAGTAATAAGTTTTATAATACTTTTCACACAAATAATACATAAAACTCAAACAATAAAACATTTTAAATCTTGTATTTTAAATACTTTGAAAAGTACAGTCAGTCAGTTCAGTCACTCAGTTGTGTCCGACTCTTTGCGACCCCATGAATCAGAGCACACCAGGCCTCCCTGTCCATCACCAACTCCTGGAGTTCACTCAGACTCACGTCCATCGAGTCAATGATGCCATCCAGCCATCTCATCCTCTGTCGTCCCCTTCTCCTCCTGCCCCCAATTCCTCTCAGCATCAGAGTCTTTTCCAATGAGTCAACTCTTCACATGAGGTGGCCAAAGTACTGGAGTTTCAGCTTTAGCATCATTCCTTCCAAAGAAATCCCAGGGCTGATCTCCTTCAGAATGGACTGGTTGAATCTCCTTGCAGTCCAAGGGACTCTCAAGAGTCTTCTCCAACACCACAGTTCAAAGGCATCAACCCTTCGGCGCTCAGTCTTCTTCACAGTTCAACTCTCACATCAATACATGACCACTGGGAAAACCATAGCCTTGACTACACAAACCTTTGTTGGCAAAGTAATGTCTCTGCTTTTGAATATGCTATCTAGATTGGTCATAAATTTCCTTCCAAGGAGTAAGCGTCTTTTAATTTCATGGCTGCAGTCACCATCTGCAGTGATTTTGGAGCCCAGAAAAATAAAGTCTGACACTGTTTCCAATGTTTCCCCATCTATTTCCCATGAAGTGATGGGGCTGGATGCCATGATCTTCGTTTCCTGAATGTTGACCTTTAAGCCAACTTTTTCACTCTCCGCTTTCACTTTCATCAAGAGGCTTTTTAGTTCCTCTTCACTTTCTGCCATAAGGGTGGTGTCATCTGCATATCTGAAGTTATTGATATTTCTCCCGGCAATCTTGATTCCAGCTTGTGTTTCTTCCAGCCCAGCGTTTCTCATAATGTACTCTGCATATAAGTTAAATAAGCAGGGTGACAATATACAGCCTTGACATACTCCTTTTCCTATTTGGAACCAGTCTGTTGTTCCATGTCCAGTTCTAACTGTTGCTTCCTGACCTGCATACAAATTTCTCAAGAGGCAGATCAGGTGGTCTGGTATTCCCATCTCTTTCAGAATTTTCCACAGTTGATTGTGATCCACACAGTCAAAGGCTTTGGCATAGTCAATAAAGCAGAAATAGATGTTTTTCTGGAACTCTCTTGCTGTTTCCATGATCCAGTGGATATTGACAATTTGATCTCTGGTTCCTCTGCCTTTTCTAAAACCAGCTTGAACATCAGGAAGTTCACGGTTCACATATTGCTGAAGCCTGGCTTGGAGAATTTTGAGCATTACTTGTCTAGCGTGTGAGATGAGTGCAATTGTGCAGTAGTTTGAGCATTCTTTGGCATTGCCTTTCTTTGGGATTGGAATGAAAACTGACCTTTTCCAGTCCTGCGGCCCCTGCTGAGTTTTCCAAATTTGCTGGCATATTGAGTACAGCACTTTCACAGCATCATCCTTCAGGATTTGAAAGAGCTCAACTGGAATTCCATCACCTCCACTAGCTTTGTTTGTAGTGATGCTTTCTAAGGCCCACTTGACTTCACATTCCAGGATGTCTGGCTCTAGGTCAGTGATCACACCATCGTGATTATCTGGGTCGTGAATATCTTTTTTGTACAGTTCTTCTGTGTATTCTTGCCATCTCTTCTTAATATCTTCTGCTTCTGTTAGGTCCATACCATCTCTGTCCTTTATTGTGCCCATCTTTGCATGAAATGTTCCCTTGGTATCTCTGATTTTCTTGAAGAGATCTCTAGTCTTTCCCATTCTGTTGTTTTCCTCTATTTCTTTGCATTGATCACTGAAGAAGGCTTTCTTATCTCTTCTTGCTATTCTTTGGAACTCTGCATTCAGATGCTTATATCTTTCCTTCGCTCCTTTGCTTTTCGCTTCTCTTCTTTTCACAGCTATTTGTAAGGCCTCCCCAGACAGCCATTTTGCTTTTTTGCATTTCTTTTCCACGGGGATGGTCTTGATCCCTGTCTCCTGTACAGTGTCACGAACCTCATTCCATAGTTCATCAGGCACTCTATCTATCAGATCTAGGCCCTTAAATCTATTTCTCACTTCCACTGTATAATCATAAGGGATTTGATTTAGGTCATACCTGAATGGTCTAGTGGTTTTCCCTACTTTCTTCAATGTAAGTCTGAATTTGGCAATAAGGAGTTCATGATCTGAGCCACAGTTGGCTCCTGGTCTTGTTTTTGCTGACTGTATAGAGCTTCTCCATCTTTGGCTGCAAAGAATATAATCAATCTGATTTTGGTGTTGACCATCTGGTGATGTCCATGTATAGAGTCTTCTCTTGTGTTGTTGGAAGAGGGTGTTTGTTATGGTCCGTGCATTTTCTTGGCAAAACTCTTTATTAGTCTTTGCCCTGCTTCATTCCGTATTCCAAGGCCAAATTTGCCTGTTACTCCAGGTGTTTCTTGACTTCCTACTTTTGCATTCCAGTCCCCTATAATGAAAAGGACATTTTTTTTGGGTGTTAGTTCTAAAAGGTCTTGTAGGTCTTCATAGAACCGTTCAACTTCAGCTTCTTCAGCATTACTGGTTGGGGCATAGACTTGGATTACTGTGATATTGAATGGTTTGCCTTGGAAACGAACAGAGATCATTCTGTCGTTTTTGAGATTGCATCCAAGTACTGCATTTCAGACTCTCTTGTTGACCATGATGGCTACTCCATTTCTTCTAAGGGATTCCTGCCCGCAGGAGTAGATATAATGGTCATCTGAGTTAAATTCACCCATTCCAGTCCATTTTAGTTTGCTGATTCCTAGAATGTCAACATTCACTCTTGCCATCTCTTGTTTGACCACTTCCAATTTGCCTTGATTCATGGACCTGACATTCCAGGTTCCTATGCAGTATTGCTCTTTACAGCATTGGACCTTGCTTCTATAACCAGTCACATCCACAGCTGGGTATTGTTTTTGTTTTGGCTCCATCCCTTCATTCTTTCTGGAGTTATTTCTCCCCAGTGTGGCCTTGAGTGAACAGACAAGAAGAGTTACTGACTGGAGGAGGGAGAGGAGGTGGAAGATGGTAGAACTGAAGGATCATCAGCAACAGGAGAAGGAGGGTAAGCTGCAGTTTCACTCATGCACGGCATTAGTGGACATGCAAATGCATGTTTGTACCTTGGAAAGTTACCCACTTGAAAGTTTGTATGTAGGACATTTACTGTACTGTTTCTTAACTTCTTTATTTGTAAACAAGGTTGGTTTTGAGGATCCAATTCCGTGATGGCTAGGAGGCTTTGCAATTCTAATGAACTCTAGGTGTTTGTCAGTAATGTTACTGCTGTGGTGGTCACAGGGCAGAGCCACAGGTCTCCTGTGGCCTGCTCAGGGCTAGTTCCCAAGAGGCTTCTCAGTCCTGCACTGAGTACAGCAGAGAGTCAGCGCCCCCTGGAGTCCTACATTAGCTGCCCAAGAGTGGCAACTAACTTGGCCCAAAAGGGAAAAAATTCTCTTTTGATCTTTGGGTGAGTTAATCTGAATTCTTGGCTTTTTTTTTTTTTCCCTTTGCAGGAAAAGTAGCTTAGCCACACCCTTGTTCCAATTCCTCACCTCTGTTCTTTTTTTTATTATTATTATTTTTAGTTGAAAGATAATTACAATACTGTGTCACCTCTGCTATTTATTTCTTTTTCTTTTGCTGCTCAGTAACAGCATAGACGAGAGATAAGGAGCTCACTCACAATTTGAGAATTAGCTTTTTGGTGAGCTACTGCTTCAGTCTCCTCATGGACAGTAGAAATTTTCAGGCTTCTTGTACAGTGTAGAAGTTCAGCTTATGAGCTTTGGGGTCAGATTTACTTGGGTCCAAATCCCATCTGTGCAACTCAACTATTGTGTAGAGTCTGCTGGGCTACTTTGGATGCCTCGTCTAAGCCTCAGTTTCCACATCTATAAACAGGGGGTAACAACACTAGCCATCTAGGGGGTTCTTGTGAAACCTCAGAGAGTTAATGTATGTGAGAAATTCAGAACCACACCTGGTGCCTCATAAAGACTCAAAAAAGTTCTTTGCTCAAAAAAATACACCATTGTTTTAAATTATACCATGTAGATAGATCTCAACGTTGAGCGCTTTGCAAGAATTTCAAAGGAGCAGGAGCAGTAAAATTCCCTGAGGCTGATTTTTGTGTAATGCCCCACCCTCTGACCTCATAGAAACTGACCACTGTGTTTTTATACATAAAATCCCCAGCATTTGGAGACTTTAAAGTGGTTGCAGTATTTCATAAAAATGTTCACCTTTTTAAGAAAATGTACATATTCTTTGGTTGCACTGGATCTGTGTTGCTGCGCCCAGGCTTTCTCTGGTTGCAGCTAGTGGGGGCTACACTCTAGTTACGGTCCTAAAGCTTCTCATTGTGGCGGCTTCTCTTGTGGAGCACGGGCTCTAGAGCACGAGGGCTCAGTCGTCACGGTATGAGGGCTTAGCTGCCTACAGCAGTTGGGATCCTCCTGGACCAGGGATCAAACTGGTGTCCCCTGCATTGGCAGACAGGTTCTCAACCACTGGACTAGCAAGGAGATCCGAATGTTCACCTCTTTTCCAGTGTTAGCTAGCATGTAGAATCAGCTCTGGGGCTTTGGTCTGGCTATGGGTGTCAGTTCATTTGTCATCGAGGGTCTTAAGCCCATGGTTATCCCAGGTGTGCTGTGGTCAGTGGTGAGGTGTGACCCAAAGAATTGATCACTATTGGTAAGATACTCAAAGTTGTGAATATTTCTTAATGTATTACTTTGGCAAATTAGAGTAGAACAAGGCTACCTCAGTCATATTTCTAACCCTCTTGTCTTCTGTGTGATTTCTTGAGTGGGTGAGGTGGGCCAGGTTAAAACCAGCTCTCTGAGACCTGCTTGAACTCTTATCACTTGCCTGTGAATTTTGTGTTGCTTTACTTCCTCTTGATGTTTTTTGGGGGAATATTTGAATCTGGGTATGCACATGGGTTCAACTTCTATATGTTGATTATCATTGCCCTGTGTTTCCCAGTGTAGAAAATTTGAAAATTGCTGGGTTAGTATGGTCTTCCACATAGTTGAGGAAGATTTTTTATAGCAGTATTTTTAAAACTGTGTTCCTTGGAGCCTTGTGGAGTTGCCTGAAGAGCTTTGGGGGTTAAAACTGAATGGAGTTCTATGTCTTCTACTTCAACCAGAGCAGAGCTGTTTCACTTTTATTATATTTTGGGATTTCACATGAGGTTTTAAAAAATAGACTAATGTTTTTTCTTAAAACATTGCTAGTAGTGTCCATGATAGACACTCATTCACCCTTTCTTTGAGGATCCCTACTTTGTAAGTTACGTTGCTCATTCCATGACTGCACAGTTCTTTTTTAAAGTAATTTTTGTTGAAGTATAGTTGTTCTACAAGGTTGTATTAGTTTCTCTGGCACAGCAAAGTGAATCAGCTACATGTGTACATACAGCCCCAGTTTTTTGGATTTCCTTCCCATTTCGGTTACCATAGAACACTGAGTAAGACTCCCTGAGCTATACAGTAGGTTCTCATTAAGTTATGTATTTTATACATATTATCAATAGTATTTATGTCATTCCCAATCTCCCCTTTCCCCCCTTGATGTCCATACATTTGTTTTGTACCTCTGTCTCTATTTCTTATCTCAAATAAGATCATCTATACCATTTTCTAGATTGCACATTTTCTAGATTAATATGCATTAACATGCAATGTTTGTTTTTCTCTGACTTACCTCGCTCTGTATGACAGTCTCTAGGTCCATCCATGTCTCTACAAATGGCCTAATGTCATTCCTTTTTTACTGACTGTACAATTCTGCCTGGAAGTTCTCATGAGGGTCCTGAACTTGCTTCATTGTATTTTTACCCCCTGGTCCTCATTTTATTTCCTGACGTAACACAGAACAGATTTGCTCCCTTTCATGCATGGCAGTAAATGACCATAAATAGTTTTACAATTGATATTCCTGGAAAGTGGCCCACAGACCATAGAGTTGTCATTTTAGAGACATGGGTTGGGGTTGTACTGATGGAAAACGGTGATTAGAGCTGATCCTCTGCTAGGAAGTCAGTCACCCATCACGTGC
Organism: Bos indicus; assembly: GCF_029378745.1. NCBI lineage: Eukaryota > Metazoa > Chordata > Mammalia > Artiodactyla > Bovidae > Bos > Bos indicus. The sequence continues at coordinate 49,811,093 of NC_091769.1, forward strand.
ATCTTCATTATTTCTCTGATCATTCTGTGTGCAGCTATTCTGAAATGATTAAGAAAAAAATTACCTTGTTTCCTCATAAAAATCAGTACTGAAGAACACAATTTCTACTGATGTTGAAAGAGAATAAGAAGCAATCATGTCTTATAAAGGGATGGTAACAATAGTTTTTGTAGTGGGTGCACTCAAGAATTTTCACATCTGTGTGCTTGATGTGATCCTGGGAATATTTGTGTTAACATGGAATTACAGTTACAACCCAACAACTTCTCTTAATGCTCAGTAAGAGCAAGGAGAACTCATTATACTAGCTTTCCCATTATTCAGAAAATGATCCGAAAATTTTCTGAATTTCCCTATAATCACATTCACATTAGTTTTTACTCCTTGGATTAAAGGGGGGAAAAGCCACTGTTAAAATGCTCAAATATTGTACTGAATAATGGCTCCTCTGTCCAATTAGTGAGCATTATTGTTGCAATACATTCACACTCACACAGCACACCAGAGACAGCATAAAACACTCCTGTGTACAGGCAAACATGAAAAAAAAAAAAAAATGGAAATAACAGATTCAAAGAATGGAAAGAATAATTTCATTTTTTCACACTTAAAGAAAAAACAAAACCCCAAGGCTGATTTCCTAATTACCACTTGCTTGGCTGTTGTTGGTGCTAACAACACTGCAAAGAAAAGGGCTTTTGATGGACTTTCCCTTCCTTTTAAAAAGCTGTTTCTAAGCAGTGTTGTGTTATAGCCGCTGTTTGAGTACTGAGAAGTGTAGTCCTGCTTGCTCCTTGCCAGCCCTCGTCAGGCGGAAGAACAGGCCACCTCCTGGCCGAGGACAGCACTCGCTGCCCACCGCACGTGATGCAGCCTGTTTGTGAAGCACGTTTTAAAGAGAGATTCTGTATTTTAATGGTCAGTTAGTAGCTGGATACCAAACGTCTGCGCTCTCTGCCTGGGGACAGAAATGCCAGGCTTATTAAATATTGAAAAGTTGTTCATTACTATGGGGATCTGTGACAACAGCCTATCTGCATATTGAGAAAACAGCAAGTTTACATTCTTCAGAATAGCTGTCCCACTTCTGGGGAGGACAAATGTTTGTCTGGCTAAAGATGCGTAAAAATGCAAGCCCTGTCTTGGAGATCTGCTTTGTTGCTTTTGTTTTTTTTCTTTTTCTTGAACGTGAAAATTTCAAAAACCAAACTTGCTTATGGAGAGAGAATTTAAAACAAACAAACCTTTTGAAAAATCCAGTTTTCTCGTACTGACTGTTTTGGAGGACATGTCAAATGTTTGGAATACTTGCATGTTGCTAGAATATAAGAAAATGCATTTTGTTTAACTCAGATTCTAAGCAACTGAGAAATTTCATAAGATATAGGAAAGTTTTGGAAGATAAAGTGATGAGGTAGTAGCTCCTTCCTTGAAATCATCTTAATAATTGAAATGCTATAATCACCAAGGGCTTAATCAATGCCATCTGCAAATTAGAGACCCAAGAACATGTAATCCATCTTACCTTCAAAGAGAGATTTTGTATACATCAATGTAATTACCAATTAAATGTGAAATCTAATGAAGAATATTGCATAGTGGTCCATCCAGCACCTTATTCCATTTCTGACTGTAATATGAATCATGACTTCCCAATAAAAAGTCCCAGAAAAGGGAACTCAAACCAGGGCTTTGTGACAGCCTAGAGCAATGGGATGGGGTGGGAGGTGGGAGGGAGGTTAAAGAGGGAGTGGACATATGTTTACCTATGGCTGATTCATGTTGATATATGTCAGAAACCAACACAATATTGTAAAGCAATTATCCTTCAATTAAAAATAAGTAAATTTTTTAAAAAGAATAAAAAATGTCTTTAGAAAGCCCCTGAAAATATCTGGGATGTAACCCAGGTGTGCACAGCTTTCCTTTATGATCAAGTATGGCTATATCACTTAGTTTCTATAAAGCCTTGCTGAGTCTTCTTATATTTTAGAAGAGTGATTCAATATGAGAGAGGGCTGATGCCAGTTTCTGCTGATTCTCATCAGTCTCCTTCGTAACCAGACACATCAACTTCACTGTTTAGCACGGGTTTTTGTGTATGTAGGTATGAGGATAGGGAGGCTGATGATCACAGGAATAATTAATTCTTGGTGCATCATGAACCTTGTTCTCATGTTCCCTCTTTCCTCCCCACCCCATTCCTCTCTTCCTTTGGCCGTTGCATATTTGAGTCTTTCTTTTTTAGGCTTGTTGAATCAGATCAGTGATCCTTCTGAGAGTTGTGTGATGGAAACTTGGACTCCACAGCATCATCCTTAGAGATCAGAGATGTACTCTAAACATCCCTAACTTGTGCTTGTGAGCATAGTCATGGAAAATAAAACTCTTTGAATTTGCATCTCCTGTTTCTCAGTGAATGTGTGCTGTGCTTCACATGGCTTTCCATCTATTAAACTTGTTTTGTTCTCTAGCTGATAAGTATCTTTTATCCCATTTTGGCTGCTCTTGAAGGACATAGTGAATAAGGGTTTGGACTCTGCAGTTGAACCATCACAATACGCATCTCATCTCCACAGCTTAGTGGTTCTGGAAACTTGGGCAAGCACGTTGCTTCTCTGTGTCTCAGGATTTTAGTTTTGCTATGAAGACAATAATAATATCAGTCTATGGATTGTTATGAGGAATAAATAAGTAAAATCAGATATTCAGTGTCAGTGTTAACCACAGTAAATGCTTAGTGTATGTTAGAGATTAATCCTAGCATTAAGGATTTAACAACATTGTCCAATGCGAATGAAATACCTTTTCCAGATAGGCACTGAGGATAAAGAGATAGTAAAAAACATTATCTTGAAATAAATGTAGTCTAGTGGCAGAAATAGACAGCAGAGCAATTGCAGTGCAGTGTGATAAAGCACTTTTGTAATGGCATGTTCACTAATTTTTTTATTCTTAAAAAAGTTCTGTGAGATATTAACCCCATTCTCAGCTGAGGAATCTGGGGCCTAGGGAAGTGAAATGAAGAACCTGCAGTTGTGGGTATGAAACATACTTCTCTTGTAAGCCTCTTGCCTCCAATCTTACCTCTTGTTTTGTGCACCAACCTTCCTCACGGCCACACATTCTTTAATTGTCATTGGTAATTTTGCATGAAACTTCTCACCTCTTTTTGGCTCTTGTAATTTTACCTGTGCTATAGTCTCTGTTGATTCCATTAGGGACCATGGTAAAAAGAACCGGGCAAGTGGTCAAGATTGCTCTCAGCATATTCTAGGTCTATTATGTTGCTTGTGTCCTCACCTCTCTGGACCCCGTTTCCTGCACGATTCTTTAGAAGATGAGTTCTGGGGTGGTGCCTCAGCTTCCATCTTGGGCAGTAAGATTCACCTTCTCCATTGGGGGGCTCTGCTTTTACTGGAGACAGTGTACTGCTGTTATGTTAAAGATTATGTTTGAAAAAGGATTCTGCTGCTACAGTTTGAAACCCTGTGGACAAGATGACCTCTCAGATCTTTGTCTAAAATCCCATGATTTATGTTGTTGGAAAAACAATGAGAAACCCTAGGAGTAAAAGTTGTATAATATATCCTAACCGCCCGCCCCCAACCCCTTCCAAGAAGTGCTCAAAAGCAAACTACAGATGATTTTTAATGGCTAAAAGGTCGGTAATTAGGTTTCTTAAGATTATATTGCTTATGTAAAGAAAAATTATTAGTTCTTAATAGTTCTGCAAAGTTGCTACATAGTAGAATGATTTTGGAGTTGAAGGACATGGGTTCAAGTTCTGACTCTAACGTATGTTGATCATGACCTTCACCAAGTGACTCATTGCTCTCATCTCTGGTTTCCTTTGCTCAGCCTGCCTCAAGGGACGGTTAACTAGATAGACATAACTAGAGTGAAAGTGTTTAAAACTATTTCAGCTGCTGCTGCTAAGTCGCTTCAGTTGGGTCGGACTCTGTGCGACTCCATAGACGGGAGCCCACTGGGCTCCTCTGTCCCTGGGATTCTCCAGGCAAGAATACTGGAGTCGGCTGCCATCTCCTTCTCCAATGCATGAAAGTGAAAAGTGAAAGTGAAGTCGCTTAGTCGTGCCTGACTCTTAGCAACCCCATGGACTGCAGCCTATGAAATGTTAATTCCCCTTCTAGAATTAGTTGTAACATATTGATAAAGTTCAAGTAAATACTAGTAAAGTTTTCAAATCTTTATATTCTCAGGTTCAAATGTTTCTCTCTAACATGCTTCCAAGGCAGTGATGTCCCTGGAGTTTGTTCTGACAGACAGGTCTTTAGTTAACAGAGAGGAGAGGGTGTGTGTGTACGTGTGTGTGTGTGTGTGTGTGTGTGTATTGTCATTGCTGTCCAGGCTGACAAATGGGTTTAGGTCCAGACTTCCCCCTACATTATTAATGAAAAATTTCCTATCACCCAAGGCTAACCTAGTTTCTTTCACAAGTCTTCGGCGAATAACAATTTCACACAAACAGTCTTGCTGCCATAGGAAGAGAAATCTGCCAAGCAAAGAATCTCCTCCCTGTTCTTTGCCTTAAGAAACACTTGAGCAGGGTGAGCACATGACTGCTTCAAATTAGGTTAGAATAAAACACTGTAATATATAAGTCAGTGTCTCCCCTCCACAGATCGACACTTGTTTAGGGATTAAATTATCGATTTTTGAATGTTGCTGAGATTTAGACATGGGTTAATTAAACATTTACATATATGTGCTGAACAATGTATTGCATGGTACCATAATGTGCTCTTTAATCAGAAACCATGGGTGTTTGTGTTTGCTTTTTCCATGTTAATTGGCACCATGCTGGCTCAAGCTTAGGTATTTGGCTAGATGGAAGAAAAGAGACTTGGTGTTTTAAATATTTTAATTAGGACCAGCAGTTCTGAGCTCCCTCATTTCTCATTGGATTGTTTTTCATGCATGAATAAATTAGCTGGCATGGAAGTACTCTGTGGAAAGTGGTTGCCCTCTGGCCATAAAAAGAGTCCTGTTCATTAATACTTTAATGAAATTAGCTGTGAGCAAAATATTATTCCTTTTAACTGTGTTCTAATTTCTTAATTTTAATTAGGCACATAATTGTAGGGTGCTGAAATGATCTTCATGTTCAGCAACGAAAGTTCCATCATCGGGAGCCTGTGGCTGAAACACTACACGCTCCCAACATGTTCCAGCAGGAAACTGTCCATCCAACTCTTTTTCTCCATTGGTTTCACCAAAGATCCCCTTCACGCCTCCATTGTTGACCACGATAGGAGATGTCAAAGCTCCTGCTCCTGACTCAGGGCATTGGGAACAAAGCTACTGGATTCTGGATCAGTTTAGGAGTGAGACAGGATGAGGTCTACCACGAATCTGGCCTGGTGATTTTTTTTCTTTCCAGTTTTTCCCTACCCCCTTTAATTTTAGAGTTCTCTGAGTTTCTCTTTACTCCTTATTATTTGATTGGCTATTTCTGTAGGGGCAGGGAATTTTTTCTCTTTCAACCCCTGTTTGCAGCACATACTCCCTGCTTTATGCAAATGTAGTCATTGGATCGGAGAAGGAAATGGCAACCCACTCCAGTGTTCTTACCTGGAGAATCCCAGGGACAAGGGAGCCTGGTGGGCTGCCGTCTATGGGGTCACACAGAGTCGGACACGACTGAAGTGGCTTAGCAGCAGCAGCAACTACTGAGAGAATATTATTAACTCAGTGAGAATAAAATTAACTCAGTGATTATTTGCATTATTCCTGCTCATCACCCCCACCACCCTTTGCATGACATCGTATACCCAGATTGATGGTTTTTGAGTGAAATGAGACAGTTGACTTAAATATTTTATGGGTGTTAAATATAATTAATATTTCCTAGTGCCATTAAAAAGCTACCTATTTGATCTGATAAATAAAATGGGAATAATAGCAGTACTTCCCTCATAGACTTACTGGGAATATTAAATGAGATAAAGGCATGTCAGATGCATAGGAGAGTACCTATCATAAAATGAGTACTCAATAAATATCAGGTAATATTATTGACATTCTTACTATAAATACTTGTGTATAGATTGTCATTTTGCAAACTGTAACACTTTTGACAGTATTATTTTATAATGTGCAAAAGTCTTTTTACCTATGATCTCACTTAATTTCACTGCATCTATTTAATAAAAATAGAGATAAGATATTCAATTTTACAGAATGAGGCTCATCTTATCCCACCTGATTTCTTAAAAGATGATTCCATCAGTGAAACCATTTCTCAGATTTAACTGGATGCTTACTTATACCAGGCTTTAATGATTCCAGTTGCTGAATATTTAAAATGCTGTAAATACAGAGAAATCAGCATACCCATCACCCTGGCTGCTCTTTCTATGCCTTTGGTAAACAAGATCCCGAAGTTACTTCGTATTCTTCCCATACATTTTCAGTTTTTACTGTATATGTTGATAAATAATCAGATCAGATCAGATCAGTCGCTCAGTTGTGTCCGACTCTTTGCGACCCCATGAATCCCAGCACGCCAGGCCTCCCTGTCCATCACCAACTCCTGGAGTTCACTCAGACTCACGTCCATCGAGTCAGTGATGCCATCCAGCCATTTCATCCTCTATCATCCCCTTCTCCTCCTGCCCCCAATCCCTCCCACCATCAGAGTCTTTTCCAATGAGTCAACTCTTCCCATGAGGTGGCCAAAGTACTGGAGTTTCAGCTTTAGCATCATTCCTTCCAAAGAAATCCCAGGGCTGATCTCCTTCAGAATGGACTGGTTGGATCTCCTTGCAGTCCAAGGGACTCTCAAGAGTCTTCTCCAACACCACAGTTCAAAAGCATCAATTCTTCGGCGCTCAGCCTTCTTCACAGTCCAACTCTCACATCCATACATGACCACAGGAAAAACCATAGCCTTGACTAGACGGACCTTTGTTGGCAAAGTAATGTCTCTGCTTTTGAATATGCTATCTAGGTTGGTCATAACTTTTCTTCCAAGGAGTAAGCGTCTTTTAATTTCATGGCTGCAGTCACCATCTGCAGTGATTTTGGAGCCCAGAAAAATAAAGTCTGACACTGTTTCCCCATCTATTTCCCATGAAGTGATGGGACCGGATGCCATGATCTTCGTTTCCTGAATGTTGACCTTTAAGCCAACTTTTTCACTTCCACTTTCATCAAGAGGCTTTTTAGTTCCTCTTCACTTTCTGCCATAAGGGTGGTGTCATCTGCATATCTGAGGTTATTGATATTTCTCCCGGCAATCTTGATTCCAGCTTGTGTTTCTTCCAGCCCAGCGTTTCTCATGATGTACTCTGCATATAAGTTAAATAAACAGACGGACTCCTTTTCCTATTTGGAACCAGTCTGTTGTTCCATGTCCAGTTCTAACTGTTCTTTCCTGACCTGCATACAAATTTCTCAAGAGGCAGATCAGGTGGTCTGGTATTGATAAATAATAAATAAATAATAAACAGTGGTCGGGGGCAGACCCTAATTTTCCACACCAGAAACCTATAAAATTTTAGTAGCTTTTAAAAAATGAATGTTTATTTATAATGGGAAAAGAAATTATAGCAAACTACAAATAAACTCATGAATATCACAAAGTCTAGAAAAATGATATATTTTTTTGTAATTAACTATTTGACATACCTCTGTTACACTTTTTCTGTAAGTTTTTGGCTGCATACTTTTTATTTCCTATGAAATGATTTAATAATATTGTCTAATTTTCTAAATTAGCTTTTTCTAAATAGATACTTCTTTCTGAACTTTTAGAGAAATTCTGTTACCAAAACAGTAACCTGAATACAGGACGGTTTTTTACTTTAGCATGGTTAATCAATGTTTTTTCTTGATAATTGAAATTTATACAGCATGAAATTTGCAGACACAAATTCTCACTTTGGTGCTACTACTACATGTGTTTGCCTTAGAAGCACTAAAATCTGGATAAATTCTCTTCTGTAAGATTTTCTCCCAAAGAAAACAAAACAATGTGTTTATAATTATATAGGCTCAGTTGTGAGTTTATTCCTGACAAGAGGGAACTTTGTTTTGATTAGACATTGATGAAAACCGAGTATCCAGTTTTCAGATTTATGTATTTGGCTGGAAGAATTTTCCACAGACCAGCTTCTACTTTCACACATTCTAAATTTTGGCTTTTTTTTTTTTTCTGACTTTCACCATGCTTCTTGGACCTGGTGGTGCAGGGTTTGTTTACGTCTTGGTCTGACCTTGGATATCTACCTTTGAGTCACGATGCCGCTCGAGGGTCCACACGGTGAGCAGCAGGAGTATCTCTGGGAGCACTTTCTGCATTGGATGCAGTGAAGCCCATGAGCATGCCTCACAAAACCCAACCTAAATGTGTCCCCCAACTTCTTCTAAATCACATTTCCAAATGCACTCATGGTCACTCCAATGCTACCTCATATGAAGGAAAGGGAGACAGATGATAAACTTGGCATAGGAAGAGACAATTGTCTTAACCAAACATTGTTAAAATATTTTATTTTTACAGATTTTTCGCCTGCAATGCAGAAGACCCAGGTTCAATCCCTGGGAGGGGAAGATCCCCTGGAGAAGGAAATGACAATGCATTCCAGTATTCTTGCCTGGAAAATCCCATGGACAGAGGAGCCTGGTGGGCTATAGTCCATGGGGTTGCAAAGAGTTGGACATGCTTAGAGACTAAACCACCACGTGACCATGTGAACACATTGCCGGAGCCCCTCCCAAGGCTTTCAAAGAGGCCTGCTGCTGCTAAGTCGCTTCAGTCGTGTCCGACTCTGTGTGACCCCATAGACGGCAGCCCACCAGGCTCCGCCGTCCCTAGGATTCTCCAGGCAAGAATACTGGAGTGGGTTCCCATTTCCTTCTCCAATGCGTGAAAGAGAAAAGTGAAAGTGAAGTCACTCAGTTGTGTCTGACTCTTCGCAACCCCGTGGACTGCAGCCTACCAGGCTCCTCCGTCCATGGATTTTCCAGGCAAGAGTACTGGAGTGGGGTGCCATTGCCTTCTCCATCAAAGAAGCCTAGGTTGGAGTAATTTTGCTCCTGATTGAATAGTTATGTATAATAACAAGTTCTGGATGTGAAGAGCTGACTCATTGGAAAAGACCTGATGCTAGGAATGATTGAAGGCAGGGGGAGAAGGGGATGACAGAGGATGACATGGTTGGATGGCATCACTGACTGTTTCAGTGGACATGAGTTTGAGCAAATTCTGGGAGACGGTGAAAGGGAATCCTGGTGTACTGCAAGTCCATGGGGTTGCAAAGAGTCATACCTGACTGATCAGAGTTATGATACTGTACTATCTTTTGGTAACTTTTTAATCACTAAACATTAAGGTTTCCAGATTTATCCTTATTGATACATATGTCTGGTTTATTCTGTTTAACTTCTATGCAATATTTCATTTAATGAAGATACCACTTTTTTTTTTCATTTTCCTCTTGATGACATTTAGGTGTTTCCTACTTTTTACTGCTAGAGTTTCTTTTTTATATATGTTCTTTTTGTCTTTCAGTAGTATTATAATTTTACCTATAAAATTCCTGCACATAGAACTTTTTGCATTTTCCATCTTTAATTAAAATTTTTATTTTGTTACTTTTCATTGAAATGTGATTGATTTACAATGTTGTATTAGTTTCTGATGTATACCAAAGTGATTCATGCATATATGTACATTCCTTTTCCATATTCTCTTCCATTATGGTTTATTATAGAATATTGAAAGTATTCAGTAGTTCCCTGTGCAATGTAGTAGAACCTGGTTGTTTATCTACTTTATACATAATAGTTTGTATCTCCTAACTCCAAACTAATTTCCCTCTCCCACCCTTATTCCCCATTAGTAATGTAAGTTTGTTTTCTCTGTCTGTGAGTCTGTTTCCATTTTGTAAACAGGTTCATTTGTATCATATTTTAGATTCCACAAATAAGTGATATCATATGCTATTTATTTTTCTCTTTCTGACTTACTTCACTTAGTATGATAATCTCTAGGTCTATCCATGTTGCTGCAAATGCCATTTCATTCATTTTTTCTGGCTGAGTAGTATTCCAGTGTGTGTGTGTGTGTGTGTGTGTGTGTGTGTGTGTGTGTACCACATCTTCTTTATCCATTCATCTGTCATCCAGGTTTAACTTTTACTGTGCTCTTCAATCTGGGTTTTTTTTCTTTCTCTCTTTTTCCTTTTGGTGAACAATTTTCAAGTTCCTAGTTTTTCCCTTTAGCTATGTCTAGTCTGCTGTTAAACCTATTCATTGTATTTTTAATTTTAGCTATTGTATTTTTGGTTTTGTCATTTCTGTTTGATTCTTTCAGACAGTACTTTTCAGTCCTCTGATTAAATTCTCTGTCCTACCATCTACTTTCATAAACATTTCAGTCCTTTTAAAGTCCTTCTCAGATAATACCATTATCTTAATTTCTGGCGAATCTGAAGCTAATTTTTTTCCTCTTAAATAGTGAGGTCGTTTTTATATGTATTCAGATTTTGTTGTTGTCAGACAACAGTTATAAAAATTTTAGAGCTAATTTGAAAATGGATGATTTTGTAGTCCTTGAGAGATGATTGCTTTTCACTCTTTAAGGCATTAAGATATAGGCTACTGCCGAGTAGCAAATTACTCCAAAACTCAGTGGCTTTAGATGAAAACATTTATTATCTTGGTATTTCTGTGAATCAGGAATCCAGGTATGACTTAGTTGGGTGCCTCTGTCTCTAACTCTCTCACATATTTGAAATTCAGGTTATTAGCAGGGGCTATGGTCTTGTCTCAGAGAAGGCAATGGCACCCCATTCCAGTACTCTTTCCTGGAAAATCCCATGGACAGAGGACCCTGAAAAGCTGAAGTCCATGGGGTCACGGAGGGTCAGACACGACTGAGTGACTTCACTTTTACTTTTCACTGTCATGCACTGGAGAAGGAAATGGCAACCCACTCCAGTGTTCTTGCCTACAGAATCCCAGGGATGGGGGAGCCTGGTGGGCTGCCATCTATGGGGTCGCACAGAGTCGGACACGACTGAAGTGACTTAGCAGTAGTAGCAGCATGGCCTTGTCTGGAGGAGGGAATGACAACCCTCTCCAGTATTCTTACCTGAAGAATCCCATGGACAGAGGAGTCTGACAGGCTGCTGTCCATAGGTTTGCAGAGTCGGACACAACTCAGCACAGATATGATCTCATCGGAAGGCTCCCCTGGGGGAAGACCTGCTTCTGACAAGCTAATAACTACTATGACTATTGGCTGGCCTCAAGTTTTCACTGACTGCTTTCTGGAGCTATTAGTTCCTTGCCATATAGACCTCCTCTATAGATCAGTTCATAACATGGTATCTGGCTGTCCTCAGAGCAAGAGAGAGAAGCAGAGAGGCAGTGCAGGGCGAAAGGAGAGTCTCTCTGTAACCTAATCTCAGAAGTGATAACCCATCACATTTTGCTAGTTCTGTTTGTTAGAATGCAATCATTAAGTCCAGCCCATACTCACAGGATTACCCCAGGGGCATGAGGACCAGGATGTAGGTTTCACTGGGGGCCATTTTAGAGGCTGCCTACACAAGGACAGATCACCTTGACTCAGCCTGAGATTATGTTGATTGAGAAGTGAAATTCAGCCATTGTGAGGGTTTCACTGGAAAAGACACTAATGCTCGAAAAGGCTGAAGGCAAAAGGAGAAGTGGGCAGCAGAGGAGAAGATGGTGAGATAGCACCACCGACCCAAAGGACATGAATTTGAGAAAACTCGGAGCATAGTAAAAGACAGGGGCACTGAGCATGCTGCAGTCCGTGGGGTCTCAAAGAGTCGGATATGATATAGCAACTGAACAACAACCATCTAGTTCCAATTCCCTCTTACTAGCAGAGTATACGCTCTTAAAGAGTCCCAGTTGAAACCCTGAGATATTTAGCATGGCTACTGTTCTCTGGTGGGTCCTAAATTACAAGTTTGCTTCCTACAGTCCTGTGAAGCCACTGAACATTCTGCTGGTTTTCTCAGCCCTTCAGCCATCACTTTAGGATTCAGTTCAGTTCAGTTCAGTCTCTCAGTCGTGTCCGACTCTGCAACCCCATGAACTGCAGCATGCCAGGCTTTCCTGTCCATCACAAACTCCCGAGTTTACTCAAACTCATGTCCATTGAATCGGTGATTCCATCCAGCCATCTCATCCTCTGTCGTCCCCTTCTCCTCCTGCCTTCAACCTTTCCCAGCATAGGGTCTTTTCAAATGAGTCAGTTCTTCACATTAGGTGGCCAAAGTGTTGGAGTCAGCTTCAACATCAGTCCTTCCAATGAATATTCAGGACTGATTTTCTTTAGTATTGGCTGGTTGGATCTCCTTGCAGTCCAAGGGACTCTCAAGAGTTTTCTCCAATACCACAGTTCAAAAACATCAGTTCATTGGCACTCGGCTTTCTCAATAGTCCAACTCTCATATCCATACATGACTACTGGAAAAACAATAGCTTTGACTAGATAGACCTTTGTAGGCAAAGTAACATCTCTGCTTTTTAATATGCTGTCTAGGTTGGTCATAAGTTTCCTTCCAAGGAGCATGCGTCTTTTAATTTAATGGCCGTAGTCACCATCTGCTGTGATTTTGGGGCCCTAAAGTCTGTCACTGTTTCCATTGTTTCCCCATCTATTTGCCATGAAATGATGGGACTGGATGCCATGATCTTAGTTTTCTGAATGTTGAGTTTTAAGCCAGCTTTTTCACTGTCCGCTTTCACTTTCATCAAGAGGCTCTTTAGTTATTCTTCGCTCTCTGCCATAAGGGTGGTGTCATCTGCATATCTGAAGTTATTGATATTTCTCCCGGCAAACTTGATTCCAGCTTGTGCTTCCTCCAGCCCAGCGTTTCTCATGATGTACTCTGAATATAAGTTAAATAAGCAGGGTGACAATATACAGCCTTGACGTAATCCTTTCCCGATTTGGAACCAGTCTGTTGTTCCATGTCCAGTTCTGTTGCTTCCTGATGTGCATACAGATTTCTCAGGAGGCAGGTCAGGTGGTCTGGTATTCCCATCTCTTGAAGAATTTTCCACAGCTTGCTGTGATCTACACAGTCAAAGGTTTTGGCATAGTCAATAAAGCAGAAGTAGCTGTTTGTTCTGGAACTCTTTTGCTTTTTTGATGACACAATCACTCAGTTCAGTTCAGTCGCTCAGTCGTGTCCGACTCTTTGCGACCCCATGAATCACAGCACGCCAGGCCTCCCTGTCCATCACCAACTCCTGGAGTTCACTCAGACTCACGTCCATCAAGTCAGTGATGCCATCCAGCCATCTCATCCTCTGTCATCCCCTTCTCCTCCTGCCCCCAATCCCTCCTACCATCAGAGTCTTTTCCAATGAGTCAACTCTTCGTATGAGGTGGTCAAAGTACTGGAGTTTCAGCTTTAGCATCATTCCTTCCAAAGAAATCCGGGGCTGATCTCCTGTAGAATGGACTGGTTGGATCTCCTTGCAGTCCAAGGGACTCTCAAGAGTCTTCTCCAACACCAAAGTTCAGAAGCATCAATTCTTCGGCACTCAGCTTTCTTCACAGTCCAACTCTCACATCCATACATGACCACTGGGAAAACCATAGCCTTGACTAGACGGACCTTTGTTGGCAAAGTAATGTCTCTGCTTTTGAATATGCTGTCTAGGTTGGTCATAACTTTTCTTTCAAGGAGTAAGCATCTTTTAATTTCATGGCTGCAGTCACCATCCGTAGTGATTTTGGAGCCCAAAAACATAAAGTCTGACACTGTTTCCACTGTTTCCCCATCTATTTGCCATGAAATGATGGGACCAGATACCATGATCTTCATTTTCTGCATAGATGTTGGCAATTTGATCTCAGGTTATTCTGCCTTTTGTAAATCGAGCTTGAACATCTGGAAGTTCACAGTTCATGTACTGTTGAAGTCTGGCTTGGACAATTTTGAGGATTACCTTGCTAGTGCATGAGATGAGTGTAACTGTGCAGTAGTTTGAACATTCTTTGGCTATACCTTTCTTTGGGATTGGAATGAAAACTGACCTTTTCCAGTCCTGTGGCCCCTGCTTAGTTTTCCAAATTTGCTGGCATATTGAGTGAAGCACTTTCACAGCATCATCTTTTAGGATTTGAAATAATTCAACTGGAATTTCATCACTTCCACTAGCTTTGTTCATAGTGATGCTTCCTAAGGCCCACTTGACTTTGCATTCCAGGATGTCTGGCTCTAGGTGAGTGATCACACCATTGTGGTTATCTGGGTCATGAAGATCTTTTTTGTATAGTTCTTCTGTGTATTTTTGCCACCTCTTCTTAATATCTTCTGCTTCTGTTGGTCCATACCATTTCTGTCCTTTATTGAGCCCATCTTTGCATAAAATGTTCCCTGGTATCTCTAATTTTCTGAAAAAATCTCTAGTCTTTAGTATTCTATTGTTTTCCTCTATTTCTTTGCATTGATCGCTGAGGAAGGCTTTCCTGTCTCTCCTTGCTATTCTTTGGAACTCTGCACTCAAATGGGTATATTGTTCTTTTTCTTGTTTAGGATTAGCAGATGCCTAAAGAACAAGCTCACATCCACGAAATTAAAAGACACTTACTCCTTGGAAGAAAAGTTATGACCAACCTAGATAGCATATTGAAAAGCAGAGACATTACTTTGCCAACAAAGTTCCATCTAGTCAAGGCTATGGTTTTTCCAGTGGTCATGTATGGATGTGAGAGTTGGATTGTGAAGAAAGCTGAGTGCTGAAGAATTGATGCTTTTGAACTGTGGTGTTGGAGAAGACTCTTGAGAGTCCCTTGGACTGCAAGGAGATCCAACCAGTCCATCCTAAAGGCGATCAGTCCTGAGTGTTCTTTGGAAGGACTGATGCTAAAGCTAAAACTCCAATACTTTGGCCACCTCATGCAAAGAGGTGACTCATTGGAAAAGACTCTGATGGTAGGAGGGATTGGGGGCAGGAGGAGAAGGGAACGACAGAGGATGAGATGGCTGGATGGCATCACCAACTCGATGGACATGAGTTTGGGTGAACTCCAGGAGTTGGTGATGGACAGGGAGGCCTGGCGTGCTGTGATTCATGGGGTCACAAAGAGTTGGACATGACTGAGCAACTAAACTGAAAGGACAGGCTCAGATGGTAAAGAATCTGCCTGCAATGCAGGAGATCCAGTTTTGATCCCTGGATTGGGAAGATCCCCTGAAGAAGGGAATGGCAACTCACTCCAGTATTCTTGCCTAGAAAATTCCATGGACAGAGGGGCCTGGTGGGCTACAATCCATTGGGTCGCAAAAGTAGGACACAAGTAAGTGACTAATGCTTTCACTTTTTCAAAGGACATAAGTGTATGAATCAAGTCTCTGAGCCTTCTTTCTCTCTGGGATCCTATTTCTTCAAGTCTTGATGCCTTATAGTGTTCTGCCTTCAAACAGTTTTTTTCTTTAATAGTTAACTTTTCTAGATGTTTTCAATGAGAGAGTTGTTCTGACCCAAGCTTGTCTACTTTAACTATGAGAGGAAGAACCAAATCTGACTGGAACCAGCTTGAGCCAAGTGTTTATTCCTGGTTTATTTAGCTGTGATCAGGTGGGTTATGTTTTATAGACTAAACTTAACTCTGGGGCTCTCTTTTTTTTTCTCTCTCTCTCTCTTTCTCTCACAAGGAGAGTATGAGCAGACATTCTTAAACGTGTCTATTATATAGATACCATCAACTTTTGTCACTCATTGTCAGGAGGAATAGATACTAGGCTAATCAGAGAGAACTTACAGTTGAATATAGACCCATGTATTTATATATTAAAATTTAAGGACACATTCAATTTTTTTAATAAAGTATTTTTTAAAAATTCAGAATATTCCACTCAATTAGGGTTTATTGGGATATCTACTAAACTGGGAGATTCATGAGGATGGGCTATGCCTCCTTCTTTTGGAGTCCTTAGTGCCTCGAATAGTGTCTGAAATAAGTAACATGCCAATAAAAGTTTTCAAATTGGCTAAATTATATTCCAATAAAATTACATTTCCTAAGCATATCCTGACTAATCAGAGGTAGGGAATTAGAAGATGATTTGGTGCTAAGTCTAGGGTGTAAAAATTTCTCCATATTACAGTTTTCAACTGAATTATTTAATTAAAAAAAAAAACTGTATCCCTCTCAACAGTAAACCCTCAAAGAATTGAAGTTTTTTAAGTAAGTATAGGAAGAGAGAAAGAGAAGATAGAAGAGAAGCAGAAAGAATTGGCGTGGTAAAGCCCTGGAAGTGAGCCCTTCGTCCTTCTAGTTAATACAGTTAAGACATGTTGGAAACTCTTCAGTATGCTCTTCTGGTTTTGGGGTGGGGAATGGTATAGCAGCCACAAATTTCTATGGATGTCTATATAAAAAGGTCATACTCATGTGGCCATATTGCAACCATATGGACTAAATTGGCTATTAGATATTTTTATTTGTAAGCAGATGCAAGTGGTATCGGAGAAGGAGTTGGGCAGGGTTGAATATCTGTTCAAGAGCAGTTTGGTCATGGGTTTTTTGTTTTTACTGTGTGAGTTCCAAGTGCTCTGTTCTAGGTGGTGGTGGTGGTGTCACAGCCCACCTAAGGCAGATAGTCCAGATGCTTGTAGTTCTTGGTTGTGCCTTCCTCTGGGAACAAAATTCAGGTTGGTTTACAACTGAAAAAAAAAACAAGTCTTGATATAACTTGGAAGCAGTTTTCTGCTTTTTCACAGATTGCTGCCAGAAACAAGAAAGTTAAGAGATTTGTCATTTACACTGGCAATCTAGTTTGCTGTATAAACAATTTAAAATATGATGTGCTGTATGATCTGGGAACCTGTTACATCACCATGAGAGTGTTTACTTTTTATCTATAGTCAATCTTCCATCAACCTGAATACTCTTAGGACTCAAGACGGAAAGACAGAAATAACTTAACCTCTAAGTCATCAGTCATCACTTAGCCAAATAATTGCTTCTGATTGAACAAGCAGGCATATTATTTATTGATAGAAGTAGTTGAAATGAACCAATTTTGACATTGTCAAATAAGCAGCCTAGGATTTAAATCTTCTAGTACTCAAAATTCAGGGCAAAATGTCTATCTATCTCTGTGTCTCTCTACTTAACTATCATCTCTTTTTGTTAAAGTTTTTCTTTTTTTGGTTTATGTGGACCATTTCTTTTTTGGAAAGTACTTATTGAATTTTTTACAGTGTTGCTTAAGATTTGTGGTTTGGTTTTTTGACCCTGAGGCATGAGGGATCTTAGCTCCCTGACCAGGGATCGAACCTATACCCTCTGCTTTGGAAGGTGAAGTCTTAACCAATGGACCTCTAGGGAAGTCCCTGTCATCTGTTTATCTTTTTATCCATTTATCTCATTGTTCCAAAATGGACTTGAGACTTATACAAACACGTATAACCACAAATGTGCCTGCACATACACTCACACACATACATGCACTGTCTCTCTTTTCTGTGGGAAAGATGACAGATGATAGGTATATACACAGGCATAGAAATAAGATTAGAAGACTATACCCATATAAATGTTAACTGGTGTTATTTCTCCATGATGGGATTACAGATTGTTTTTATTTTCTTCTTGAGCTTTTCTACATTTTAGAGTATTTCTGAAATGAATATCTATCATACTATGATATAACAAGAAATATATATTTGGTCTTCATCTCCAGTTACTGGCACAGAGCTCCTAAATCTTTATAATTTCCTGTCTGGTAGGAGTGATAGGGCCATCTTTTGTTATAAAATTTGTTTTTAGTCCCTAGTTCCTGACCCCAAAGCTTCTCAGACTCTTGAAATCGCTGGAGTGACCACAGTGTCTCTTGTATGTACTAGTGAGATGACTGATGTTTGGGGACTCTTGGGTGGCTTCAGGATGGAGACTAGTCACCAGGAAGACCAAGCATGACTGGAAGCTTGGAACTTTGAGACCCTCAGACCACTATCCTCTAGACCTATCCTGCATCTTCTGGGGTGGGAAGAGGGTCTGAATTGAGTTATTAATCATGTTTAAAACATGATGCCACCATACGAATCTCTATACTGCAGAGTTCAGAGAGTGTCTGGGTTGGTGAACACATCTACACGCTGGGAGGATGTTGTGACTCCAGCTGGATCCCTTCTGGACCTTATCCTCTGTATCTCTTCATTTGGTTGTTCATTTGTATCCCTTATAATATCCTTTATAATAAGCCAGCAAATATAAGTAAAGTGTTTCACCAAGTTCACTGAGCCATTACAGACAATTGTCAAACACTAAGAGAGGGTTGTGGGAAACTCTAATTTGTGGCCATGTACGACAGAAGTGGGGATACCCTAGACTTCTATTACTTGTGACTGGAGTCTGAAGTGGGACAGAATTGTGGGACGGAGCCCTTAATTTGTGGGGTCTGCACTAACTCGGGATAGTTAGTGTCAGGATTGAATTAAGTTGTAGAACCCCCACTTGGTGTCTTCAGGGAACTGGACAATTCCTTAGGGTGGAAAACCCACACATTTAGTGACAAAAGTGTTGTAAATAGAAAAGCAATCTTCCCTTTTATATTTTAAATAGCAAAATAAGTGTTAAATAATAAATAGTTAATAATTTCCTATGGAATCTTGCTAAATGGTAAATAGCCATGTGTTTACATATAGCCACTAGATAAAATTTTAAAACTTGAGAGAACAAAATAAGAAACGGAAAAGTAAACTAAAAGATAGACTGAGTTTAGTCACAGAGAGGCGGGAAGGCAAAAGTGGTGTGCTTGGAGAATGCGGGCTTGAAATTCGTGGAGTTTTCTCCACCAACACGACAAAGGCACCGGAACTGGTGGTTGTCTCATGTGCCTGGGGCTAAAATAAGTCAATAGCTCAGGAGGGGTGAGAGAGGTTTCGGCCCTGAAACCGAAGATTGCAGTCTCTTAGGAGCCTTCCTGAAGAGGAGCTTCTCTCTGTCCATGCAGACACCTTGGAAGGTAGCGCTCCTGGGACCCACACAGGGCCGCACAGAGGGAGAGTGGCGGTGTCACCACGTGGCTCTCCAGGCGTGCTGGCTCCCTCTTGGCCCACACCAGCAGCATCTCTCACCTGCGTGGCTGCACTTGCCGATGAACTCCTCTCTCGAGTGTACTCTGGCTCCCCTCCAACACATTCTCCACTTGGTAGTCAGTGATCTTAAAAATTGCACATCAAATCATGTCGTCACTGGTCTTCCTAGTTCTCTTCTTTGACCCCCTTTGATACATTTCAACATGACAGTCAGAGTGATCTGAAAACTTAATTAGATCATGAATCCTACTATTCACAACCTTCCAATAGCTTCAAATTCCTCTTCAGACCAGAACCACAATCTTTTACAGCATCCTACAAGACCCTTGGTGATCAGGCCCTGGCTCACTTTTCAGCTTCCTGTCTGCCTCTTTCTACTTGAATCTTCTTGATACAGTAGGTGCACCATCCTCTGTGACTTCCTGTTACAGGCCCTTGGCACTCATTACCTGGGCCAGTGAGAAGCCCCACTCATCCCCTATACCTATTCATCTTTCTTTTATTTATAATTCAGCTTAAAAATCTAGAAAAGCCTGCTTCTTTTACAATTTCCCATAGGAGCTTATACTTTTCCTTCCAAGTACTGGCTGTGGTTTGGAGACTTATATTCATTTGTGTAATAGTTTCACTTAGGTTGGTCTTCATCCCTAGACAGTTCACGAAGGTGAGGAATCTTGTTCACCATGATATGTTTGTGACCATAGAAGCTCAATAAACACTTGTTGAATGAGTAAGTGAATGAATGGTGCCTTAAAGTTTTCACTGGTGGATCCTTCATTGACTCCTCTCAGCTGTCTTCCTTTAATCACTAGTTTGGAAGCAAGATCAAGAAGGAAGTTGGAAACCTGGTCCTTCCTTGGTCTGGAGTGTTTCTCTAAACAGTAGGAATTGTAGGTTTCTGGGCAACAAAAGAGTTAGAAGAACACAGCTAGCAACATCCTCCAGTCAAAATTTTGGATTGTGAATTCAACGCTCTGTTTTCCGTTTGTAACTTTAGCTTTGGGAATAGGAACTATGTGTCTCTGATCTGTCTTCTCAGTGTGACTACCTTTTCCAATCTTGAGGATGTCTCAGTTTTAAAGGGAGAGAGGCATGTGCTCCACAATTGCACTGAAGTCGTATCCAGAGTCCTTGCAGGAAAAGGAAATGTGGAGTGGGTGGTGGAATTGTGTGAGGGTGAACAGTGAAGGTCAAAAATATATTTAAAAATATCTAATAGTTTTCAAAGAAACAGGGTACTGACTAACTTAATCTTAAGTGTCAATTTTAATTTGCTGTTGCCCCACCTTTTGCTGCTGCTGCTTTTTATTTTAAACTATGACTGGAGAACTTTTATATCCAGAATAAAAATCCAATTTTAAATCTCCAAATGTTCTCTGAATATTGGATGACAAGATGGTGTATCGTGTTTATAAGAACTTCCTATGGGAATGCACTGTTCTGTTATAGTTAATGATCCTTGCAATTCTGTTCAGAATCCTTTTTTTTTTTTTTAAACCTAAATGGTTGCTTCATGGGCTGGCATTGTTTTCAAGCTTATAGTTGAGAATGCTTGGCCCATCCCATGTCCACAAAAGAACTGTTTGGCTTATTCGTTTGACCATTTTTGCTTATTACAATCATCTTGAATCCATGGCGGTGGTATTTTTATAGGATCTATTAAAAAAATAATAATAACCACGGACTGTAACCCACCAGGCTCCTTTGTCCATGAGATTGCCCAGGCAAAAATACTGGAGTGGGTTGCCTTCCTTCTCTGGGGATCTTCCCGATCCAAGGATTGAACCCATGTCTCCTGAGTTGGCAGGCGAATTCTTTATCACTGAGCCACCAGGGAAGTCTGCTTCTTAGTGTGCCCAGCCCTGCCCCCCGAAAAATGAAAATGAGGAAAACTTTCGATAAAGTGCAACCCCAGCATTGAGAATGCTGCTGAGAACAACTCCAGGGGCCATGCGAGTTATGCAACACAGCTGTCTTGTCCATGGTGGATTGTCAGTGGCTCTGGTGGGTGGGAGGGGACAGCACCATGAATTTGACTGAGATACTCGAGGGGCCTCAACTGCCTCTGTCATGTATTTCCTTAAGAAAAAAGATCTGACGCATGTTCATGTCAGAATGTCAAAATGTTCATGTGCCACAGTGAGTGGTAAGTTACATTTGTGATTCTTCAATGACTTTCTATCCTTGTTTCCATTAAATATTTCATAATAAAAATAACCTTTGAGATTTCATAGAAGGAAACATAATGAGGAAAGCTCATTTTATATAAATGCAGCTATAAGGAGGTATAAATGGGAGTGTCTGCAAGGGCCATGGAAGGTCCCCATTTTCAAAATTTTGCTTTGAATATGAAGTTTTTGAGTCTCTTTTTATTTATGTGTGCTGCCTTCAACCTGGATGAACTATGTAATATGTTATCATTGGGAGATGGTAATGTATGTGAGCTTGAAGTTGCAATTGATGCAGTTGCCTGTGAGAAATCAGTAATTTACTTCCGTGTTTCCCTTCCTAGATCAGAGAAAAGAAGTCTGAGTCCCTTTGTCTTTCACTGTTAATCTCTTTTAGTTGCTTTAACTTAAGAAATTATTCTCATCTATCTCTTGAGCACAGAACAGGTTGCAAACATGATTAAAGTGAAGTACACTTAAAAAAAAGACTTGTTTTAGTTTAGCATATTTTCATAATCCTCATACCAAAGAGACTTTAAATCATCGATAGGGCAAATTTGTGTTTATTCCATGTGATCTTGAAGATTAGCAGATGACATGAGAGGTTTACTCAAATTGCCCAAACTTGCTGTTTATCTTAACATTAGTGGCACAAGAAATAGAAATGCCAAACATGGAAGCTTCCAGAAGAGCTTCCAAAGAGCTTCTCTAACAGCAGTCAGTTAAGTCAGTCTCTCATTTTCGATTCTCCTGTAAAAGTCCAACTCTGAGCTTGACAAATGATGATGCTGAGCTGCCTGAAGCTCACATCATCTCTTGTGGTGAGGGGAGATTGTGGCGTTAAAGCAAATATCATTGATTTTTTAAGAAACGAGTCACAGATGTGAACTGTAAGGACTCATATGTGCTAAGCTTGTCTTTCTGAAACTAGGGGTATTTTAAATGAAAATCAATTCAAAAAGAAGGTTCTCTTGGGACAGGAAAGCTTGACTCCCTGGAAACAATGACATGATGAGTAGAGACTTGTTAAAGGGAATCCAAGGTTCTCAGTTAAGAATTGCATTTATCTGTTGAAACCTACACTTGTTGTACTTCTGTTGGAACTCAGGACATGCTACTCCAAAATATGGCAACTTTACATATTGAAATTTTTAAGCTGAAGAAATTTGAGAAAAAAGCAGAAGCAGAACCGTCACTCTGACCCTTTCCTCGCCCTTCTCTGAAACAGGTCATAAAACCCTCATGTGAGAGGTGGCCTCCTTGTACCCAGAGGAAAGGAGCATCCTTATCTCTGGATACAAAGAGAGGCTGAGACAAAGAGAATCTGAACAAACAGGCCTTGCTGAGTTTCCCCCAGTTTACTGCCATTCACTCCTACTGTGTGTGCCATGACTGCCCACTCCTCTTTAAACCCAGCACAAAAATACTGGGTCTAACTGTTTCTTTGGATCCGCATTTCCTTATGAAGGCTCCAGCATCGTATAAAACTTAGATTAAATAAATACTTATGCTTTTCCTTCTGTTAATCTGTCAGTTTAATTTTCAGACCTAGCCAGGCACTAAGGATTGAGGAAAACGTTTTTCTCCCCTACACTTCTCTTTTACTGTGAGAAACTTTTTTTTTTTGGCCATACCACGTGGCTTGTGGGTTCTTCGTTCCTTGACCAGGGATTGAACCTGGGTCCCTGGCAGTGAAAGCATCGAGTCCTAACTACTGGACCACTAGGGAACTTCCTAGAATTTTAAAAACTTGGATTCATGGTAAATTGAACACTTACAATAAAGTATCTCCCTCCCCTTTTCCTTTCCTCAGCAATATTTAAATGAGAGTTCTGAAAGAAAAAATAAATAACCATAATTTTTCTTAAATTTTCATCTGACAGTTTGACAGAATCCCTACTTGACAATTTTACTTAAAAAAAAAACAAACCATAAAGCCTGTTTTGTATATTGTACCTAGTTGCAAAAAGCAACTTTGGTATTTCTTTTGTTGTTAGAATTATTAATTACTCATAGGTTATTAACTTATTGCTAACACAGCATACTGAGTCACTTCCTGTGTTGTTTCAAACATGTCAATATATTAAGCTAACTTGTTTTCTATCTAAATACAATTTGTGGTAGATAATTTGCTAACAGGAATGAAGTACTCATTTAACAAGAAAGATCAAGATGTGTGTAACAAGTCCTCAAAAGCAGGAAGACTGTATTTTTATGCCATTAATTACTTTTGATGATCAGACTGCTGTATTTATGCTAATCGCTAAATCCCTGAGATCTCACCTAAGATGCGATACAGTGAAGAATAGACAATAAAACCCCAAATCAGCAGAGGTGGTGATTTTAACATCTTGAAGACCATATTTAAAAGGTACATTATAGTCATGATGTTGAGTTGGTGGAAGCAGAAACCATTTCTTAGTGAATAACTGGTCTGGCAGGGGACATGTAGCCTGTGTGATGGAGAAAGGGCACTTGATTTTTTTTCCCCCTTGAGGTCCCTTCCAACCCCAGGACATCACAGATTCTGCTTCTAGATCTCTGTGGGAAAATTAAGTTGAAGACTTAGATTTAATTTTTTGCTTGCTTTCAATTTATCTACATGATGGAAACAAAGCCATTTGTCTTCCCTCGACCCCCATGCTTCTCATCCTGGACCGATAAAAAAAGACATAAGAGAAGAAGACAGAGGAAGAGAGAGTGTCTAAAAGAATGCAAAGAGAGAAGTTGTAAGAAAGAGAGAGTAAGAGACAACCTAAGACGGACCATGAGCAAGAGAAATTTGAGAATGGCAATGATCATTGTTCAAGTAGAAACATTCTGTTCGAGAACCACCTAAATCTCAACCTGGGCTATTAGACAGGTGCCAAAATAGGCAAGCGTCTTTTAGGCCCATGTTGTCTGTGAAAGGTAACAGCAGAAAGTGAGCCTGGGAATTTGCATATAACAGGTCAAAATCTCCTTGCTGGGTTTGAGCAAAACTTGGCTGAAATTTGTAATCAATAAATGAACAGAATAAATTCTTTGAAATCACCTGTAAAGGCACCAAACAGAAATCCTGAAGATGCTTCCTTTATGACGTAGCCATCATAAGAACCTTTAGGAAGCAGCATCGTTTTAGAAAGCACATTAATGGAATGAGGCATGATTAAATGGGAGTGAGTCTCTTGTTTGGTTTTATTAAAATGAGTCTCTCTCTTGAAACGGATCCATTTCCCATTTCTCACCATCTTATCAGAGGATGCCATTGCATTGGGAACCAAGTGCTCCCTTTCCAATTTAATGGAAAATCAAAAGTGCAGAGCTACCTGCACAGACAAAAACCAACAACTCTGAAGGATGACCCTTCAGTGGAAATGCATTATGGGGCAGACCACGAGTTTTCCTGGAACTCACATTTTAACCCCAGCAAGGTTCCTGTACTTTATCTTTAGTAAGAGCCTGGCTTATGTTATACCTTACATGGTGTCAGCAGTGGGCAAACAGTAATTGTCAGAGCTCAGGTTTCTCTAAGACCTCATATTCTCAAAGTGGATATTATAGGTATAAAGACCAGTGAAGTTGGTAATGAAACAGCAAGTATTCCTTTAGGATTTTGATGTCAGAGAAAGGAACTAATCGTCTCTGTTGCCAAGAAGCTGTCAAATATGCCTTAATTATGATTAATAACATACACGTACCTGAGAAGATTTTTTTTTCTCTCTCATGCTGACTTTCTTAAAATGCCTCTTTGCTAAATATTATTTCAGGGGCCGATGCAGTTCTAGCATTAGGGATAAACTAGGACGGTGGTACCTCTGTCTGCAGTGGTATTTATAAGGCGTTCATGCTTGGCTAAAGAAGTCAGGATCTAGCATCTCTCCATGTATATGTTTCTATTCTTTGCAAGTGCTAGTTTTACAGGGAAAAGAGTTTAGAACAGATAATTTATAATTTTTCACAAATGAGTGGTTTGATTTTAAAGCAAATTTTTCTATTATGTGTTCTTGAGGATGGTGGGCATTATGCTTCTGCAGTGAGCAGTTTTATTGTTCACAGAGGAGGGAAAATGGGGAGTTGTTGTGATGTTGATGTAGGAGTTGAGAAAGAAGCACATACTAATCGTGAATTGTGGCTAAATGAGTGCAATGGAGCTGTTTGGTAGTTGTCATACGATAAACAACACTAGTCAATGAGAATCGCAAAACACAAATCAAAATGGAAAACATTTATGGCGGAGTGCCATGTAATGATGTACATTTAGCTTTGTGTTATATAAAAGGAAAGGGAATTCAGAAGAACGTCCATTGAAAGAGTTGTGTATGAATTTGAAACAGGTTTTGACCTTTTTCAGTCCAGACACATCTTTTTGCAAATACACACCTAACATCATTCTATTGTTTAGGTGACGTTAACGGGCCTCAGAATTCAGCGAGTTGATGGCTCCCTCTCCGGCTTAATTAGACAGTTTAAGCTTTAATTGGCTGGCATTAAGTCATTCAGTCAGTGAGAGAGCTGCTCATCGACTCACTGGGAATTGTGGGAGCAATTGATCTAGCTGGGACCAGACACTTCAGGAGCAACTGCTTACTCAGAGTGGAAATGCATGCTTCAAAGTGCCCTGGTAGCAAGTGTCTGTGAGTGCCTGGTCGCCTGCGTCTCACCCTTCTCCATGTGCAGAGTTTAAGGATAAACAGATTGTCTATGCTAGAGAGGGAAACATGTTAGAGTTAAATGTGTTTGCTCAGCAAGGTGAAGACGGGTGACTGTCAACTATAGCAAAGACCACCTTGGAGAGGGAAGCAAAAACAAATTGAAGTATCTAGATATTATACCACGTGTGAGTAAGCAGACTGGTACACAGGCACCAGAGTCCCTGCAGTTCTCATCTATTGGGTTGTGAGCCCTTAAGGAAAGGACTGTGATTCACACACAGTCATGGTATTATTTCTGGGCCTTATGTGCAGTATTCACTGAATAATTATTGAATAAATACACAAAAGCAATTATTCCAGTAGTGGATAAACCACTGCTCAAAATATGTATTTAGTTTCAAAGCTAGTTTTACCCAGTCAAGGAAAAGAAGCTATTTCCTTTTAAAAAGTATTTGTTTTCAATATGGAAACTCAGTATGTACCATTTAAGGTTTACGTTTATCATCTGAATGGTCATCTGCCTTATTCTTTGGCCTTGGTTCCAAGCCATGTCCCAAAGTCAACATAAAGAATATGTGGAAGAGTATACTGCATCACTCGATAAGAAGATGGACTTTCAGAGCTTCCACCTTGAAGGGACGGTGGATATTTGGTTGTATAATTTCTGATGTACATGAAAAAGCTGGCCATGATACAATGCTTGAAAATTTTCAAGATTGATACTGACTTCATGCAACATCACTATACATTCCCTCCACTTCTCTGCATGTTTTAAAATTTTCCTATTACAAAGTTAAACAAAAGAATCAGCTATATAACTTCTATTCTCACTTTGTTTTGATGCATAGACTTGTAGGACTGCCAGATACTCTAAAGGCCATTAAGTCTCTGCCCTTTTACTTGGTTGAAGAGAAACTGAGGATGTGATGGTATGTTCCTCTGTCCATGGAATTCTCCAGGCAGAAATACTGGAGTGGATTGCCATGCCCTTCTCCAGGGGACCTTCCCAACCCAGGGATCGAACTGGAGTCTCCTACACTACAGACAGATTCTTTACCATCTGAGCCAACGCGGAAGGCCATGTGATGTTACAGTACTTCCAAAGGTCAGCTGTAATAGAGGCAAGAGCCAGTTGCCATAAGGGACTGATACTTCATTGTTGCTATTTCAAAGGTGGTATTTTGGGTGAGGTTTTCTTTTTCTTTTTTTGACTGAGTGAGTAATAGGTAGTTGAGAAAGAATTCTAACAAGCATTGCAGCCCAATGGTTGCACCACCCAGAGTGAAGCAAGTATTATGGTGATAAGGAAATTCACAAATTAATAGTACCCTAAATATCCAGACCACTGAGGGAGAAAATTTTTTTTAACTTAGTCTTGAATTTTCTTCTGTTTGATGTGAGGGTGTTAGATCAATTTAGATTTGTTGTTTTTCAGTCACTCAATAGTGTCCAACTCTGCAGCCCCATGGACTGCAGCACGCCAGGCTTCCCTGTCCTTCACCTTCTCCCAGAGCATGCTCAAACTCGTGTCCTTTGAGTCAGTGATGCCATCCAACCATCTCATTTTCTGTTGTCCCCTTCTCCTCTTGCCTTCAATCTTTCCCAGTGTCAGGATCTTTTCTGAGTTGGCTCTTCGCATCAGTTTGCCAAACTATTGGAGTTTCAGCTTCATCATTAGTCCTTCCAATGAATATTCGGGATTGATTTCCTTTAGGATTGACCAGTTTGATCTCCTTGCAGTCCAAGGCACTCTGAAGAATCTTCTCCAACACCACAGTTCAGAAGCATCAATTCTTTGGTGCTAAGCCTTTTTTATGGTCCAACTCTCACATCCATACATGACTACTGGAAAACTATATCTTTGACTAGACGGATCTTTGTTGGCAAAGTAATTTCTCTGCTTTTTAATATGCTGTCTAGATTGGTCATAACTTTTCTTCCAAGAAGCAGGCATCTTTTAATTTAATGGCTGCAGTCACCATCTGCAGTGAGTTTGGAGCCCTAAAAAATAAAGTCTGTCACTGTTTCCGTTGTTTCCCCATCTATTTGCCATGAAGTCATGGAACCGGATGCCATGATCTTCGCTTTTTGAATGCTGAGTTTTAAGCCAGCTTTTTCACTTTCCTCTTTCACCTTCATCAAGAAGCTCTTTAGTTCCTCTTCACTTTCTGCCATAAGGGTGGTGTCACCTGCATATCTGAGGTTGTTGATATTTCTCCCTGCAGTCTTGATTCCAGCTTGTGCTTCATCCAGCCTGGCATCTCTCATGATGTACTCTGCATATAAATTAAGTAAGCAGGGTAACAATATACAGCCTTGACATACTCCTTTTCCGATTTGGAACAAGTCCATTGTTCCATGTCCAGTTCTAACTGTTCCTTCTTGACCTACATACAGATTCCTCAGAAGGCAGGTCAGGTGGTCTGGTATTCCCATCTCTTGAAGAATTTTCCACAGTTTGTTGTGATCCACCCAGCCAAAGGCTTTAGCGTAGTCAGTGAAGCAGAAGTAGAGTTTTTCTGGAATTCTCTTCATTTTTCTATATCGAATGGATGTTGACAATTTGATCTATGGTTCCTCTGCCTTTTCTAAATCCAACTTGAACATCTGGAATTTCTTAGTTAGTTTATAACACCAGAAAATCCCTACATGACCTGGCCCCTGCGCACCCCTCAGAGCTCTTCCCCTCATCTTTTCCTCTTTGTTCACCACAAGGCAGCTTTCCTGACCCTCTAGTATGCCCCAGTTGCTACCACTGCCAAGCCTTTGACCATGCTCTTTCTTCACCTGGAGCCATCTTTCTCCCATGCCTTCACAACTGTGAGTCCTTCTCATTATTGTTTCACATATTTTGGGAGCAGTTTTAAGGTTCACAGCAAAACTGAGCAAAAGGTACATACATTTCCATATCCCTCCTGTCCACACAGCATCTCCATTATCCACATCCTCACCAGAGTGGTACGTTTGTTACAACTGATGAGCTTACACTAAAACATCATTATCACCCGAAGTTCATAGCTTACATTAGGGTTCACTTTAGGTGGTGTACATTCTGTGGGTTTTGACAAATGTATAATGACATGTATCCACCATTATAATGTACAAAGTAATTTACTTATCTAAAGTCTTTTGGGCTCCGCCTATTCCTCCTTCCCTTTCCAGTAACTCCTGCTCATTGTTATTTTAAATATCTGTTCATAGATTACTTTCTCAGAGAAGCCTTTTCTCAGCAGCCTCACAAGAATAGCAACCTCTTCTCACGCTAGTCTTTTTCTACCCCTTCCTCTCTTTTGTTTTCGTTATAGCATTTACTAATACCTAAAATTTGTCCTATCACTTTGACTATATGGCTTTTACCTACTTTTTTCGCTTCTACTTTCATTATAAGACCCCTGAGTAGAATATATTGTTCACTGCTCTTTTCCTCAGCTCCTAAAATAGTGTCTGACTTATGGTGGGTCCTCGGTAAATATTTGGATCTGCTAAATTTTTTTTTTTTTTTGGTAATGTTGTCAAGGACTATACTGGTGATCCAAACATGAGTCAGACATAAATTCTTTACTAAAGGAGCTTACAATTTAGAAGGGGAGACAGTCACCAGTCACATTTATAGCATGATCTGATTAGTGCCATGATTAAGCATCATGGTATGAGAATCAAATGAAGGACCATCGAACACAGATGGGAGAAATCAAAGAAGGAAGCTTTCCCAGAGAAAATAATACTTTGACTAAGACTTGGAGAATATAAGGAGGACTTGGCCTGGGAAATAGAGGATGTCAGTGTCTTATACACATCCCCTGAGCATTCACCATCAGGATATTCCTGACGCCACTGTTCCTAACTTGTCTGACAGTAGATTCAGCCCATGCAGGGAGCAGGCTGAAAGTGCTGGGGAGTTAAGCCCTGCCAGGAGCAGCCTGCAGCCAATGACTACTTGCTTCTTTGCCCTTTGGGTAGATGGGCAACCTGAAGTGCATTCTGTCCTGTCTCTCAGAGGTCCCCAGGAAGGTGGGGCCTCGATTGCTCACAGTTTACACTCACTGTTGAATTCCTTCTCTTCTCTGGCTCATATCCTCACTCTACTTGTTGCCTGGGGTCACCTCCCAAATAAAGTCTTTTCCCTCAAATGCTTGTTTTAGGTTCTGATTCTGGGAGAATCCAATTTAGAGTATTTAGCAAAGAAAAAAAGAGCAAGGGTATTTTGGACAAAGACCGCAGCTTTTATAAAAACCCAGACTTGAAAAAGGGCCTGACATATCTAGAGAATGATGAGAGATGAATTATGGATTAATTGAGGTAAGTGGCAGGGAGTAGCAGAAGATGAGGCTAGAAAAATACTGGACTGGCTCCTTTGCCTCTTTGCGTGGATTTTGCTAAGAATAGCGGTAGCAGATTTGCACTCGTCTACCTATAGTTCCCCTTATGTGAACAGGAACGAGTATAGGCATATATAATATCACATAACACAAAATTGCATGTTTAATATGTATGAAAACATGGGTTTTTATAAGTGCCAAAATCTATACTTTTGAAACAGAGCACGAGT
This sequence comes from Bos indicus, assembly GCF_029378745.1. Classification (NCBI taxonomy): domain Eukaryota; kingdom Metazoa; phylum Chordata; class Mammalia; order Artiodactyla; family Bovidae; genus Bos; species Bos indicus. The sequence goes on from NC_091769.1 coordinate 49,841,515, forward strand.
ACTTGGCTTACGCTGGGAATGACACCCATAATGTTGTTTTCCTTCAGACTCATCAAATGTACTAATTAGTAACACAAGTGAGTCTCAGTTTTGTATGTGAAGTCAAAATGAGAACACAGAATTGGTCAGTGTGAAATAATGTGTAACTTGATCTGGAGTTTTCAAATGAAGACCCAAACAGCCTATCAGAAATAAAATAGCCTGTACCTGGGCCTTCCCTTGCTGCCCGGCAGATCTGATGGAAAGAAACTATCTGTGGCTTCCAAAGTGTTTTTGGTCCCCATGTCCCTGACCTCATGCATTTTTCGAAGGGGAATCTTCAGAGAAACCCATGCTACATTTAACTTTGGGATCTCTCTTGTGGGCTTGTGTCTAACCAGACACAGCCGATCTGAATATTTCCTGCATGCTAAGCAGACCATTGTCAGCCGCTTCCTCTAGGCTAGATTGTTATAAATGCTGTTTATGATCCTGCTATGACAACTGTGAAGGACATGGCAAAGAATTTATCACAGGATTATTCATCCACCAGCAGAATACCTAATAAGATTCTAAATGACCCAAGATGATAATAAGATCTAGCTTGTAGCAATAAGGTATTAATAAACTGCTTTTTTCAATAAGGGAGAGTCCTGGCATCATTACCCTGACATATTTGTTTTGCTTATATTTTGCGAACAAAGTAGGGCTGCTGGATTGAATAGTAAATTTATAAAAACCTCTGATGTATGAAAAATACAACCCTCATGAAGTGGAACCCATAGGTTAAAGTCAAGAGCATAGTGTTTGCCTATGACATCCGAGAGCCAGACTCCCAAGCCATCGATTCTAATTGTTCCGTGCCATTTGCCTTTGTATTTAAAAATTATATAAGAATAATATATCGCCCACTGTTGACCACAAGGCCATAATTCAAATGAAGAAATTTAGTAAAATCATAAACCAAGAAAGTGCAGTGTGGATGAATAATGGATGAAACGGGTATGCTGAATTCAAAATGAAATCTGAGATTCTGCTGCAGGTTCCTGTTTTGAAAATAAAAGTATTTAGTTTTAAGTTAATATAAAAAAAATGGATCCTGTTTGTTGTCACTCAGCTGTTCCTAGGGAAGAAAGCAGTAGAAGTTCAGGAACCTGTCATTAGTGAATTTTTTCAATATTAGAAGCCAAACAAGTTGCTCTGCTCTGGTTTTTCTGCCTTAGAGCTTCTCTCTCTGACAACACTGTGCAAGGACTTGACTTTTACTTTGTTCCAGGAAAGTAGCCTTGCTCCTTGGAAGGTGTTCTCAAGTGGATTTTCAGTTCATCAGGGCAAATATCAGCATATCACCACTGAAATCAGCAATTTATTTTAAAATGAGATAAAATATGTATACAGTAAAATGTGCAAGTCCTAAGTGTATACAACTTGAGGACTTTTGGAGATTGAGTTTTTGTGTCACTCAGAACAAATTATGGAACATTTTTATCTCTCCCCAAGAAAGTTCCACTGTTCCTGTTTCACTCAGCATCCTCTGATTCCTAAACACAGGCAAAAATTGTTCTGGTTTCTGTGCCTTCAATTAGATGTGATTATTGTTAACTTGTTATAAATAGAAACAAACGGTATACTTTTTGTGCGTCTGCTCTTTTTTAAACTCAACATGATGTTTTTGAGATTGATTTCGGTTGTTATGTGCATCAGTTGCTCATTCCTTGTTGTTGCTGCATGGATATATATGCCATACTGTGTTTTTCCATCATCTTGTTGATGGACACTTAGTAGTTCCTAGGTTGGGGCCATTATAAATAAAGCTGCACTGAACTTTTATGTACACACATTTTTTGTTAGCTGAAAATGGATTATGACCTATCTATGAAAGCTAAACTATAAAGCTTCTGCTGCTGCTGCTGCTGCTAAGTCGCTTCAGTCGTGTCCGACTCTGTGTGACCCCATAGACGGCAGCCCACCAGGCTCCCCCATCCCTGTGATTCTCCAGGCAAGAACACTGGAGTGGGTTGCCATTTCCCTCTCCAATGATGAAAGTGAAAAGTGAAAGGGAAGCCGCTCAGTCTAGAAGAAAATAAAATCTTCACAACCCAAAGATAGGCAAAATTTTCCTAGGTAAGATGCCAAAAGAGTATATTGTAAAATAAACAACCAATAAATTGAATTTTGTCAAAATTTACAACTGCTGCTCTTCATGTCCAAATCTTTTTTCTGGAACTACATTTTCACTTATTTTAAGTGAGTACATAGTAGTGGGCTACATCCATAGGGTAGATGTAGGTTTTATTGTGTACGAGACTGCCAAACGATTCTCCACAATGTTCCATTTTACAGTCCCCCAAACAACGTGGAACAATGTTCCAGACGCAACACGTCCTTGCCAACGTGCAGTGTTGTACATTGCTTTTCATTTTAGCCATTCTGTGGGGCTTGAAATGGTAGCCAGTTGTGGTTTTCACAGTGAACAATGTTTTTATTTTTATTATTATTGTTTAAAACTTTATTGCAGTATAATTGACTTACAATGTTGTGCTAGCTTCAGGTGCACAGCCAAGAGACTAGCTACACACACACATATATCCACTCTGTTTTTAGATTCTTTATCTAGATGGGTTGTTGCAGAGTGTTGAATCGAGTTCCCTGTGCTATACAGTAGGTCCTTACTTTGTTGTTGTTTAGTCACAAAGTTGCATCCAGCTCTTTGCGACCCCATGAACTATAGCCCACCGGGCTCCTCTATCCTTGATATTTTCCAGCCAAGAATACTGGAGCGGGTTGCCATTTCCCTCTCCAGGAGATCTTCCTGACCCAGGGATTGAACCCATGTCTCCTGCATTAGCAGGTGACTTCTCTACCACTGAGCCACTAAGGAAGCTCTTTATTTGCTGTCCATTTTATATATAGGGTGTATATATCAACCCCAATCTCCCAATTTATCTCTCCCCACCTTACCCCCAACCATGTTTGTTTTCTATGTTTCTGTTTTGTAGCTAAGTTTATTTCAACAGTGTTCTTAAACTTAAAACCAACCAAATAGGCAGGTGGATTGGATTTGTGTTTAGCTTTTGTGTGAAGTGCAAACATTAAACGTTTAAAGCAGGATACTTGGACTTATTGCCTTTCAGACTGCCCGGTCACCTTCAAATTGCCATTGCTCACATTCCTTCTGTGTTTGTCTCCAGCTCCTGCTCCTTCGCCACTGATTAGTCATAGCTCATGAAAATATTTAATACTGTTAGTTAAGCATTCCACCTGACTAGTCCAAAAGACACACAACTAAAATGACCTAGCACCTAAGGGAAATTACTCAAGTTACAAAGAGTACCATTTCATGTGGAGGACAGGGATTCTAACACTACTTTTCTGTTAAAGAAGTACATTGTGCAAAGCCTGCACTGGGGAATTGGGTTTAGATGGAAGCTTAATGGAAACCACATGCTAGACTTTTTCAACAAATTTGAGTTTGGAGCCTCATGAAAGTAAGAAATGATAAAATTACTGCCCACTATCTAGAGGTTATGGCATTTACTATAATAGAATCTCATGTCAATTAGGGGCTTTAACTCATTTCTGAACATGAATTTAATAGACTTTCCGTGGGGCATACATACACATGTGATGGGGCCTATAGAGTTATAACTGAAATGTTTGTCTTCCTCCATTTCTTTTAGTTTAGGGCCATTTGAAAATGGTATTCTATACCATGATGGACACCCTTAGTGTTATTCAGAACAGTGAAGAACAGAACTATACGTTACTAATCTTCAAAGAGCCACTTTAGCATGATATATTATAAAGGCCAAGAAGTCTCCAAGTGTCTGATGATTACACTCACACCTTTCTTTTTGTATGTGTGGTTTGTTTATTTTTTTAATTTTATTTATTTTTAATTGGAGGACAATTTCTTTACAATATTGTGTTGGTTTCTGCCATACATCAACATGAATCAGTCATAGCATACGTATGTCCCCTCCTTCCGGAACCTCCCTCCCACTGCCCACCCCATCCCGCCCCTCTAGGTCGCCACAGAGCACCAGGTTTGAGCTCCCTGCATTGTAAAGCAATTTCCCACCAGGATATCTGTTTTACATATAGTAATGTATATATTTCCGTGCCGCTCTATTTGCCCCAGCCTCTCCTTCCCTCACTGTGTGCACAAGTCTGTTCTCTATGTCTGCATCTCTTTTGCTGTCCTGCAAATAGGATCATCAGTACAATCTTTCTAGATTCCATGCATGCTCGTTTGCTCATGTCTGATCCTTTGCAGTTCCATGGACTGTAGCCCACCAGGCTCCTCTATCCTTGGGATTTTCCAGGCAAGAATACCTGAGTGGACTGCCATTTCCTCCTCCAGCTAGATTCCATATGTATGTGCATCAATATATGACATTTGTCTTTCTCTTTCTGACTTACTTCACTCTGTATAATAGGCTCTAGGTTCATCCACCTCATTAGGACTGACTCAAATGTGTTCCTTTTTATAGCTGAGTAATATTCCACGATGTATATGTACTGTAACTTTATCCATTCACCTGTCAATGGACATCTAGGTTGGTTCTGTTTCCTAGCTATTGTAAATAGTTCTGCAGTGAACATTGGGGTACATGTGTCTTTTTCAGTTATAGTTTCCTCAGGATATATACCCAATAGTGGGATTGTTGGATGATATGGTAGTTTTATTCCTAGTTTTCTAAGGAATCTCCATAGTGTCTGTATCAATTTACATCCCCATCAGCAGTGCAGGAGGGTTCCCTTTCCTCCACACCCTCTCCAGCATTTATTATTTGCAGACTTTTTGTTGATGGCCATTCTGACCAGTGTGAGGTGATATCTCATTGTTTTGATTTGCATTTCTCTAATAATGAGCGATAATGATCATCTTTTCATGTGTTTATCAGCCATCTGTATGTCTTCTTTGAAGAATGTCTGTTTAAGTCTTCTCTCCACCTTTTGATTGGATTGTTTTCCTGGTATTTAATACTGCCACCACTGAGAACAGTGGCCAAAAGCTGTTCCCTGAATATGAATCACCCTCTCTATGTGACGCGACCTTGCAGCCCTGGCCGCAGCTGATAGCCTGGAAATTGCTGGCTGTCACAAGGGCATTTAGCTATAGGCTGAGTATGATGAAAATGATGGTGATAATGATGACAATAACAACAGACATTAACTGAACACATCTCTATCAACTCTGTGGTCTGTAGCTTTGTATTTTCGTTAGGAAAATGACCTGTAAGATACAAAACTCTTTGGGTTTGCCTTGCTCTGCCACTAGGGGGTAGCATAATTGCTAGTGTCTTGTGTCCATTAAATGCAAATTCTGTTTATGATTCTTTCATTTTTCCAGGTTTAATTTTTTCCCCCCATTTAGAAGGAATATAAGTGATCCTCTGGTTAATATAGTAATTTTATAATTCAGCCTGGACCTGATGTCTCATAAATGCTGTAAAAGAAGTATAGTGAAATAATAGGTTTTCTCTCTTTTCAAGCCACTGTTTTAAATCTTCATTACTTATTCTACTACTAATTAATTTTGCTTAAGTACTTATGAATTTATTAATTCATATTTGCTTAAGTATTTAAATAAGTATTTACTATTAGTAATAAATTATTAGTATGCACTTTTTGTGCTTTATACTTGTTATAGCACTTAGCCTTTCATCCATTATATGAGAAGGGGTTATGTATGATTACTTTGAGGGGTGGGAAAGTGCCTTTTATATGCTGGGGGACATGGCAGAAGACTTCAGAGAGTTCAGGGTTTAGTTATGGAGATGAAATGTATGCACATCAGCCAGACCTAGCAGACCTAAAAGTCTAATAGTGTTTAAGAATGGAGCATAGTGGAGAATTTATCAATTTCTTCTTATAATTTGGTAAATTTTTTTTCTTTCTGTAGTTTGAGGCCATGTTGTCTGCTTTAGTCAATCTCATGATTGTTATATTTTCTTGAAGAATTAACTAGTACTTTTATTTCTCATAAGCTAATGACCTTTTTAACTCCTCGTAAGGTTTTTATCCCGTCTTAAATTTTTTCTGATCTTAGTGTTTTTAAATTTTCTTTGGATTAGTATTTGACTGATGTCAACCTTATATGTCATTCTATTTCATGCATGTCTCTTTCAAATAGCATATAACTAAATTATTAAAAATATAAGAATATTTCTGTTTATTGGCCAATCTAATCCATTTAAATTTCACTTTCTTTAGACTTTTCCCTATAATCTTTTTTATTCCAGTATACCTGTCTTTTCTTAGTTAGTTTGGCTAAACTTACTGGCTTCTCTTGGTTAACCTGAATTTTCTATATCCCTTTTCCCCTCTCCACTGGTTGAAATTTATATTTAATAACTAAAAGATAAGAAATTCCATTAAAATTTTTTAACATATATATTAATACTTGAAACCAATATTTAATATTTCTTCCCTTTTCCCAATTTATACAAGGGCCTTTGTACTCAAAGATCACTGTCATCATTCATATTTTTCCCCTCAGGATTTTATTTCTTCCTTTGTTAAAAACTAGTCTTTTTTACTGTTGGTTTTTCAGGGAGTGTTACTTAAATTTACCTTATATGTTAATTTTTTCTTTCATTGTTGCTCCTTGCAATATTATTCCTTCATCGTGGGTACAGTTTTTTTCCTGTTACAACACATCCTTTAGTGGTTCTTTCTGCATGGGTGGTGAATAGTAGAGTTTCACAGTCTTCATTTGATTGAAAAATGCCTTTATTTTATTTATCATGTTACTTGAATGATCATTTTGCTGAATTTTTCTCCTCAGTGCTTTGAAGATACTATCCTTTTTTCTTCTGGTTTCTCTCTTAAAAACTTTTTGTTGAAATATGTATCTGTATATGTGTGTGTGAGCTTCCCTGGTGGCTCAGATGGTAAAGTGTCTGCCTGCGATGCGGGGGACCCGGGTTTGATCCCTGGATTGGTAAGATCTCCTGGAGAAGGAAATAGCAACCCACTTCAGTATTCTTGCCTGGAGAATCCCACAGACGGAGAAGCCTGGTAGGCTACAGTCCATGGGGTCACAAAGAGTCGGACATGACTGAGCGACTTCACTTTTCACTTTCAGATACATGTGTGTGCGCGCATGTATATATAGGCTTTTCAGGTGGCACTAGTGGTAAAGAATTCACCTGCCAATACAGGAGACTTGGGTTCAATCTTTGGGTTGGGAAGTTCCCCTGGAATAGGGCACAGCAACCCACTCCAGTATTCTTGCCTGGAGAATCCCCATGGACAGAGGAGCCTGGTGGGCTATAGTCCATGGGGTCACAGAGAATCAGACACAACTGAAGTGACTGAGGATATACACATGCAGACTGGTTCCAATTAGGAAACGGAGTACGTCAAGGCTGTATATTGTCACCCTGCTTATTTAACTTATATGCAGAGTACATCATGAGAAACGCTGGACTGGAAGAAGCACAAGCTGGAATCAAGATTGCAGGGAGAAATATCAATAACCTCAGATATGCAGATGACACTACCCCTATGGCAGAAAGTGAAGAGGAACTGAAAAGCCTCTTGATGAAAGTGAAAGAGGAGAGTGAAAAAGTTGGCTTAAAACTCAACATTTCAGAAAAGTAAGATCATGGCATCTGGTCCCATCACTTCATGGGAAATAGATGGGGAAAGAGTGGAAACAGTGTCAGACTTTATTTTTCTGGGCTCCAAAATCACTGCAGATGGTGATTGCAGCCATGAAATTAAAAGACGCTTACTCCTTGGAAGGAAAGTTAGGACCAACCTAGATAGCATATTCAAAAGCAGAGATATTACCTTGCCAACAAAGGTCCGTCTAGTCAAGGCTATGGTTTTTCCAGTGGTCATGTATGGATATGAGAGTTGGACTACAAAGAAAGCTGAGTGCCGAAGAATTGATGCTTTTGAACTGTGGTGTTGGAGAAGACTCCTGAGAGTCCCTTGAACTGCAAGGAGATCCAACCAGCCCATTCTAAAGGCGATCAGTCCTGGGTGTTCTTTGGAAGGACTGATGCTGAAGCTGAAACTCCAATACTTTGGCCACCTCATGCAAAGAGTTGACTCACTGGAAAAGACTCTGATGCTGGGAAGGATTGGGGGCAGGAGGAGAAGGGGACGACAGAGGATGAGACGGCTGGATGGCATCACGGACTTGATGGACGTGAGTTTGGGTGAACTCTGGGAGTTGGTGATGGATAGGGAGGCCTGGTGTGTTGTGATTCGTGGGGTCGCAAAGAGTTGGACACGACTGAACGACTGAACTGAACTGAACAGCTTATGAAATGGCTGGATGGCATCACTGACTTGATGGACATGAGTTTGAGTAAACTCTGGGAGTTGGTGATGGACAGGGAGGCATGGCATGCTGCAATTCATGGGGTCGCAAAGAGTCGGGCATGACTGAGCAACTGAACTGAATAGCTTATGAGGTGGATTATTCTTCTCACTTGATATTAAAAGAAATAAAAATGTAAGGTTGCCAAGAAATGCACCCCAGATGAAGTTGCAAGTGGAAAAAGGCAAGATTCGAGTCTTGTGTTTCTGATTCCCAAACTAATATGCTCAGTCACTGGGACTGTCATTTTCAACATTTTGCAGAAGAATGAAGTGAATTCTGATGCTGGGAGGGATTGGGGGCAGGAGAAGGGGACAACAGAGGATGAGATGGCTGGATGGCATCACTGACTCGATGGACATGAGTTTGAGTGAACTCCAGGAGTTGGTGACGGACAGTGAGGCCTGGCGTGCTGCGATTCATGGAGTCGCAAAGAGTCAGACATGACTGAGGGACTGAACTGAACTGATATATATAAAAAACACAGATAGCGTTATTATACAGTTCAATGAGCCCATGTAGTCAAAACCTAGAAACAGAACTTGGCCTAAGAGCCCTCACCATGCTCCTAGCCAGCCACCACGCGAGTGTATGTTCCTCTGTTCTTTGTCTCGTCACAACAAAGATTTGGAGCAACGGACATTAAAGCCCTCGGCGCGTCACAGCTCTTGGGTCTTGGATAAACCGTGCTACAGCTCTTAGGCAAATCAGTGTTATAGCTCCATTTTATTTAGAAGATAGCAGGAGAGAGAGAGAGAGAAAAGAGCGCACGCACGCGGGAGAGAGAGTCCGTGAGAGAGCACTTTGGCTCCTCCTTTTATATGTTTTTTCCTCCACCTGGGCCTGCCCTATGCAAATTGGGCTTAGCCAGGAGTGCTGTTTGTTCTGCCTGAAGTCTTCACTCTGGTCCTTGGACCTCCCTTTGACCTTCCTTGTCTTGTGGCCACCACCATTTTGGACTCCTTTTCCCTATTCTACCTACCTAATATTCCCCCCTCAAGAGATGGGAGGCCTAATTCTTTGGGAATAGGGGCGTCGAGGTCTTTCTGGCTACTTTCTGCTGAACTGGGATGGCAAGGGGTATTGGGCCTCCCCCTCTTGCTAGTCTCAAGCCTCAGAGTCCTTATAGCAGTGTCCAAGGGTGTGTGATATTTTCCGTGGTCAGCTGTAGTTTTATATCTTTGTTGAACTGGCACTGCATGTTGTAGCTGGTTGACCTGGGCAGAGACAAAACAGGTTAGCCAATTGACAGTATGTGGAATAATCATAAGCATCATCAATATAGCATAACAAGGACTAGTAGGGACATTGGTCAATTTTAAATTCACATGGCCACGATGGCTCAAGTCCCTCCTTGTTCAGGGATCAGAAGATATATCTCCTGTCTGTTTTGGAGTACAGTCTCTGTCAAGCTGTGTTGGCTCTTTAGAGTTATCCTGAGAAATTTTATCCCCAGAAACCAGATTTTGGGGGTGTTCATTAGAATGGCACTCATTGGTAGTTCTGAATAGATATCTGAGATCTCCCAGGGCCTCACAGGTGTATTGAGTGTCCTCTTCTGTTTTCTTTCACGGCTTGACTCGTGAATAGTGAATCCAGGAGTCATGTCCTGGTACCTTGACTGCTGTGGGGGTAGAAAGTATTACAGGGTAGGGGCCCTTCCATGTGGGCTGTAGTTGAGCCTTTGGGGACCCATCTTTCCAGACTTTAATTAGGACTTGAGTCCCTGGAGCATATAGTGGTGACTCTTTAGAATCTTTTGGGTCCCAGTTCATACCCCACAAGCGTATATCCTGTTGGAATTGCCCAATGGCCATGGTATAAGACTGGAGGGTCTGAACCTCTGGATCTAGGAAGAGGTCATTGACATAAACAAAAGGTCTCCCATATAGCATCTCATAAGGACTAAGACCAACCTGTTCCTTAGGGGCAATGCAGGTGCAGAGGAGAGCTATTGGTAAAGCCTCCTTCCATCCCAGGGAGGTCTCCTGGGTTATCTTTTTTATCTCTGATTTTAAGAATTGATTGGCTCTTTCTACTTTTCCTGAAGATTGAGGCCTCCAGGCACAATGGAGATAATAAGTAATGCCCAATGCTTTTGAGACTCCTTGGGTGACCTTAGAAGTAAATGATGTCCCATTGTCACTTTGTAATGACCTGGGCAGACCAAATCTTGGAATGATTTCATGGAGCATTTTTTTTTTTTTTACCACCTCCTTAGCCTTCTCAGTCTGGGTGGGAAAGCCTTTAATACCAGCATAGTTTAGTTTTCATTTGGTTTCTATTTTTGCTGATGAGAAATCTGCCATCAATCTAATCTTTATTTATTCATAGTTAACATTTTAGAAAATTTTATTTTTGGTGTTCTATAGGTTCATTGGACTTCCCTGATAGCTCAGTTGGAAAAGAATCCACCTGTAATGCAGGAGACCCCAGTTTGTTTCCTGGGTTAGAAAGATCTGCTGGAGAAGGGATCAGCTACCCTCTTGAGTATTCCTAGGCTTCCCTTGTGGCTCAGCTGGTAAAGAATCTGCCTGCAATGTGGGAGACCTGGGTTCGATCCCTGGGTTGGGAAGATCCCCTGGAAAAGGGAACAGCTACCTACTCCAGTATTCTGGCCTAGAGAATTCCATGAACTATACAGTCCATGGGTTCACAAAGAGTCGGGAACAACTGAGCGACTTTCGCTTTCACTCGGTTCATTATGTGAGAGAGAGAGAGAGAGAGAGATGGCTTTGGACATTTTGCTCTGCTTCCTCTTGGCATGTTTCCTGAATCTAAGCACTTATTTTTCATAAGTTCTGGAAAAAAATCTCATCTTTTATCTCATTGAATATTGCTTCTCCCTCATCCTTCTGAAACTCCTCTAAGAGAGGTGTGTTGAATCTTGTCTTGTCCTGTACAACTTTGAACTTGTCTCTTAGTTATTCATTTGTGACTGCGCTAGGTCTCTGTTGCTGTGTGAGAGCTTTCTGTGGTTGCAGCGCCATTTAGTGCACAGGCTTCTCATCGTGGCGGCCTCTCATTGTGTGGCTGGGGCTGTAGGGAGTGCAGGCTTCACTAGCGCTTGCACATGCGCTCAGTGGCTGTGGCTTTAGGGCTCTAGAGCACAGGCTCAGTAGTTGTGGTATGCAGGCTTAGTTGTCCCGTAGCATGTCGGATCTTCCTGGACCGGGTATTGAACCTGTGTCCCCTGAATTGGCAGTTGGTTTCACTGAGCCACCAGCGAAGCCCTGAACTTCTCTTTTAGATTTGCTGTCTCTTTTTTATATTGAATTCTGGATAATTTTCTGATTTATCTTTTCTTTTATTAATTCCATTCTGTTATATCTGATCTAATGTTACATGAGTTGAAATGTGTTCTCCAAGAAAGAATCATTGAAGTCCTAACTGCCAGTACTTTAGAATATGACCTTATTTGAAAGTTAAAATGAAATCACTAAGATTACCCTAATCTAATCTGACTGGTGTCCATAAAAAAGGGGGGATAGATTTGTACAGAGACATGCTCAGAGGGAGCATTATATACTGAGACATGTGGAATATATTGTGTGAGATTGGAATTACGCTGTCACCAGCCAAGGGACATTTGGGGACTATCCAAAATTGGAAGAGGCAAGCAAGAATTTATCTTTTCTCTGCAGGTTTCAGAGGGAGAATGATTGATTTCAGACTTGTAGCCCCTAGAACTGTGAGATTATACATTTCTATTGTTCCAAGCCGTGCAGTTTGTGGTACTTTTTTATGGCAGTCCTAGGAAACTAACCTGCCATTTATTTAGTTTGAAATTTCAATAATTCTGTTTTTGTTTTTTTTTCCAGAAGTATAACATGACTTAGTCAAAGCTATTTCTGATTCTTGTTCTAATGTTATGGCTTCCATTCTTTCTTTTATGTCATTAATCATTTTGAATATATTTATTTTTATTGCCTGCTTCAGATTGTCCTATTATCTTAAATTCTTAGAATATTAGTCTCCCTTTTTTTAAGTCTTTTTAAAATTTATTTTAATTGCAGGTTAATTACTTTACAATGTCGTGGTGGTTTTTTTAGTCTCCCTTTTTGTTCCGCCTGCCCATTTACTGTCTCTTTTAAAGGATTATTTTCTCTTGTGATTTGTAATTTTGTTTTCTTTGAATTGCAGGCTTACTTTTAACAAGGGATTTTTCCCATTTGGGGGATGTCCCATGGCCCTTGGTTTGTGAAATGTTTCTACAGAGTAGTCTTGCGTTTTCTTATGATGGGCATCTCAGTGGTTTTATTGGTCCACAGTGATAGATTTTATTTTCTTGGGCTCCAAAATCACTATGGACGGTGACTACAGCCATGAAATTAAAAGACACTTGCTCCTTGTAAGAATAGCTATGACAAACCTAGATAGCGTATTAAAAAGCAGAGATATCACTGTGCAACAAAAATCCATATAATCAAAGCTGTGGTTTTTCCAGTAGTTAGGGATGATGTGAGAGTAAAGAAGGCTGAGCACTGAAGAACTGATGCTTTTGAACTATGGTGCTAGAGAAGACTTTTGAGAGTCCCTTGGACAGCAAGGAGATCAAACCAGCCAACCCTAAAGGAAATCAACCATAAATATTCATTGGAAGGTCTGATACTGAAGCTCCAATACTTTGGCCACCTGATGTGAAGAGCCTACTCATTGAAAAAGATCCTGATGCTGGGACAGATTGAAGGCAAAAGGAGAAGAGGGGTGGCAGAGGATGAGATGGCTAGATAGCATCACCGACCAATGGATATGAATTTGAGCACATTCCAAGAGATAGTGGAGGATAGGGGAGCCAGGCATGCTGAAGTTCATGGGGTCACAAAGAGTCAAACATGACTTAGCATCTAAACAACGACTGCAGCCAGCTGTTGTTTTAATTACCAAACTGAGGTTTCCTTTTGGGTGGATAACAGGAGTTCAGACTCTGTACCCTGCATGCCCAAATATGCCTTCTAGGATCCTGACTTCATATGGCTTGTCAGTTCTAGTTCCCCTTCTTGCACGGGCCCCATTCTACCCTTCCTGTAATCAAGTGGGCAGTTGAACCCCAGCTTCTCACCACTTGAGACAGTATGTAGACCCAACATCCGACGGGGCCACTGGAGCATCAATTTACAAATGCCGAGATGGCAACTCTGGCTGTGCGTTTATTTTCATTTCTGTTACCTGGGGATTTCTTCTTGTCTCTGCTTTTTCCATCTCAGTTTTTCTTTCCTGTTTGGTTTGCTTTCAGGTTTTTGCTATATATCCTCCAGCATTTCTATACATGTTTAGAGGAAGGAGATTGGAGGCTGTGTTAGTTCAGTCTGCCATTTCACTTGAACAAGAAGATGGGACCAACATTTGATACCGAACGATACGGAAGGACTGGCAGTACATGCTGACAGGGGTTTTAAGGAAGGAGATACTGACTCGAGAGTGGGAACACCCAAGCACTGAAGAATGCTAGATAGAGTTCAGATAAGGGAGGTTAAATACTTTAAAACATTTTTTTCCATGTCAATTAGATTCAGACCTACATATGAGGACAGAGATGTCCATCTAATGTCCAGTATAATCCTATGCATCAGTTCAGTTCAGTCGCTCAGTCGGGTCGGACTCTTCGCGACCCCATGAATCGCAGCACGCCAGGCCTCCCTGTCCATCACCAACTCCCAGAGTTCACTCAGACTCATGTCCATCGAGTCAGTGATGCCATCCAGCCATCTCATCCTCTGTCGTCCCCTTCTCTTCCTGCCCCCAATCCCTCCCAGCATCAGAGTCTTTTCCAGTGAGTCAACTCTTCGCATGAGGTGGCCAAAGTACTGGAGTTTCAGCTTCAGCATCATTCCCTCCAAAGTACACCCAGGGCTGATCTCCTTCAGAATGGACTGGTTGGATCTTCTTGCAGTCCAAGGGATCCTATGCGTACAACATCACTATTTTCTATAGACTGACACTTTTCGTCTTCTTCCTGTTCTTCCCTTTGCCTCTTCCTTTGTAGAAACAAAATCTGCTCTGTAAACCACAGGATGCCAGGTTTTTGCAGGAAACCCCACATGGCTTCAAAACCTCACCCTGCTGACTTAGTCCTCAAGGCAAAGGACAGTTGGGAAGAAAGGAATTAGATATGTTCCTAGGGTGTTTCAACCTGTAGTTAATGGAGGAAGGAGGCTCAAGTCAGAAAATTTGTCTTTAATTTTTAATTTCATTAAATGTGACTTTGTTGTCTGAAAAAGAGATTGAAAAACTAATCTCTTGCTCCACTTTGGAAATGCCTTCAACAGCCACTCAAATGGGGATAGCTACCTAATCTAACGACTAGTGCTCAGTCGCTCAGTTATGTCTGACTCTCTGTGACTTTATGGACGGCAGCCTGCCAGGCTCTTCTGTCCATGGTATTTTCCAGGCAAGAATACTGGAGTGGGTGCTATTTCTTCCTCCAAATCGAGCTACTAGACGGGGTTGCAAAAATGAGAAAACAGAAATCAACATGCCTTAAAATAAAAATGTACAAGAGAGGGAGAGTGATATAGTGGTTCAATGCATGGACTCTAGAGTTTGAAGCCACCAACTAGTTGTCTGAAAATGTTGCTTAAATTATCTGTGCCTCAGTTTCCTCATTTGTAAAATGGGGATTAAAAAGATATACAGCTTGGGGGGTTTGTAGAGCTTAAATTAGATATTGAAGTGCCTTTTCTTAATATAGTAAGTTCTCAATGAATGTTACTTTATTTCATGCCTTGATATCATAATCTATGTAAGACTAAATCTTAGGTCCAGGAACCTCAAGCAGTTCTAGAAATGCTGGAAAACTCTCTGCAATTATACCCCCAAGATATTCTGTGTGTGTGTCTTTGTGTTTGTGTATGCATTTCTAAGGGAGTGGGACATTTTTCTTCGAAGTCAGTTTGTCTTTTTTCATCAGATTATTTTTTTTTTTAACTTGGCTGCATAGAGTCTTAACTGTGGCACGTGGGAACTAGTTCCCTGACCAGGGATCAAACCCAGCCCCCTTGTATCTTGAGCATAGAATTTTAGCCACTGGACCACCACGGAATTCCCTCATCAGATTCTTAAAAAGATATGCAACCCAAAGACATTCAGAAGCACTTTTGTTTGGATGTAAGGACTTTAGATCTAAAATAGACTTTGCATTCCCCAGAGTTTTTATGGCTCTTGTTCATTAGCTTAATAAATCTAGGCTAGGAGCCAGGAACTAGTCTATGGCAGTCATTCAACCTTGCAGGAGGAACATTCTCACCCAGGTAACTCTGTCTGTACCTAAGGGATCCAAACAAGAACCCAGAAGATCATTCAGTTGATTTCTGCTGAAGGCAATTAACGTCATGATTTCAGTTATGGGCAATTTCAGTGTAAGCTGAGTCAAACTTATTACTAAGATGGTCTGTGGAAGGACTGAAGAGTCAGCCTATCTTTGAGGGCAGTATAGGCCTTCGTCCCTTCTCGTGAAGCGCTGTGGGAGCCTTTTGGTCATTTCCAGTGGAAACCAAAGGTCATGAGATGTGAAGCCTTGGTGAAGTATCCTAGGATTCATAATGGAGGATGCCCCAAACCTGATAAATTCAAAGAATCATGACACTCTTTTCCCCTATCCTTTGAACCTTTTCTTGCTTTGATTCAGCTCAGGCATTTAAACAGATTTGGCAGGGTTTCTAAAGGTCTAAATGTCTAACTTTATTTCTTTTTAATGATGTGTGTCATCTAAATAGTGATGCTATCAATAGGGGAAGTGTTTCTGTTTTTTGGTTTTTTTTTTTTCTCTTCTGCTCTCAAATGCCTTTTAACATATGTAAAAATATTTATATAGTGTTTCAAGTCTGCAGCATTCAGCACAGACATGCTCTTTTGAGCTCTCCCTTTTGGTAATGTATTTAACTCAAAAGAAATCCTAGGCACATTAGGGGCAGATAGTAGATTCAAATCTGACAAAAAAGCTAATGAGCTCTCCTGTGATTATCATGGAGGACGGTGACTCATTAAATCTCATTTTCTGGGCAAGTCCATATAGGGAGAAGGAATGATCTCAAATGAAGGCCTGAGAACCTAATGCAGTCAGATTTATGGGTTTCTGTATAAGCAGCCACATGATAATCAGTGCAAATAGTGAAATGTTGTAATGAGGTAACTCTGAAATATTTAATTGCTGACTTTATTAAAATTTTTAATAGTTTCGTCATTTTCTGTTAGGAATTAGTCCCACAGCACGGAGGGTGCTGAAACCAAGTGGGGTTGTCTCTTGGGTGGATTCCATGCAAGTTCTTGTTCCCCACCTGGAATCTCTCTATATGTATTAACATTATCATAGATATTCAAGGCTATGCTGAATAAAGGGTCAGAATGGTTAGAATCCATGAAAGCTTCCCCTTTTAGTTCCAAAGAATATGAGAATCTGCTTAGAATTAATTTTGTCCCAGCTTCCTCAGAGTGAACCATTTTTTATTCTAAGGGTTTTCCATTGCTAAGAAGAAATTTTTCCAAGAAAGGTCAAGCCATAAGTAAGATGAAGAAGAGACTGCAATTTTTTTTCACAGCTTAACTTCCTTTTAAGTATCCATCTTCACCTTTCTGCCATTTCTTTTATATCTCGTTCCTCATTGTTAAGTCCTGGTAGCTTTCTAATTCAGTTCAGTTCAGTTCAGTCACTCAGTCGCGTCCGACTCTTTGTGACCCCATGAACTGCAGCATGCCAGGCCTCCCTGTCCATCATCAACTCCCAGAGTCCACCCAAACCCACGTCCATTGAGTCGGTGATGCCATCCAACCATCTCATCTTCTGTAGTCCCCTTCTCCTCCTGGCCTCAATCTTTCCCAGCATCAGGGTCTTTTCAAATGAGTCAGCTCTTCACATCAGGTGGCCAAAGTATTGGAGTTTCAGCTTCAACATCAGTCCTTCCAATGAACAACCAGGACTGGTCTCTTTTAGGATGGACTGGTTGAACCTCCTTGCAGTCCAAGGGACTCTCAAGAGTCTTCTCCAACACCACAGTCCAAAAGCATCAATTCTTTGGCACTCAGCTTTCTTTATAGTCCAACTCTCACATCCATACATGACCATTGGAAAAACCATAGCCTTGACCAGACGGACCTTTGTTGACAAAGTGATGTCTCTGTTGTTTAATATGCTGTCTCTGTTGGTCATAACTTTCCTTCCAAGAAGTAAGCGTCTTGTAATTTCATGGCAGCAGTCACCATCTGCAGTGATTTTGGAGCCCAGAAAAATAAAGTCTACACTGTTTCCACTGTTTCCCCATCTATTTGCCATGAAGTGATGGGACTGGATGCCGTGATCTTCGTTTTCTGAATGTTGAGTTTTAAGCCAACTTTTTCACTCTCCTCTTTCACTTTCAGCAAGAGGCCCTTTAGTTCTTCTTCACTTTCTGCCATAAGAGTGGTGTCATCTGCATATCTGAGGTTATTGATATTGCAAGTTAGTTAAATAGTTTAAGGTATTGTTCTTCTCAGGGACTCATAGATGCAAATAAATGAATTTCTAGTGCTAGATTTCAGATGTCATAGCAAGTTGGATGAGGCTGTGATATTTATATGTCTGAAATCATACCCAGTCTTTAGGCCAGCTTTGTTGCTTCATCATCCCATGCGTTGGGTTGGCCAAGAAGTTTATTCAGGTTTTTCCCATAACATTTTACAGGAAAATCCAAACACACTTTTTGGCCGGTCAACCCAATACATAAACACTTGAATACTTATGAGAGGAATCGCTGGTCGCCTTGGTGAGGGTTGACTGAACAGGGCTGTGTGGTGCCTATTGGCATATGACCAGTTACTACCTCATCAAGTAACCTCATTTGAAAACATCATCCTGAAAGCAGGAAAGATCACTCTCAGCTTCATATTCTTCTGTAACCTTGGTATTTCTAGATTCTATCTATTTCCTCAGCTTCTTGACTTGCAGCTAAGACTCGTGCTCTCTGTCACCACAGCCGTGAAGAGAAGGATCACCTACAGGTATGATTTATTCGTAAAGGGCCACAGGCAGGATTCCTAATGGAGGAATCATTCCAGACAGCCTTTTCATAGCAAAGATGGGTTTACCAATGTGAAATGTCAAGATGATTTAGATTAATTCAGGTCCCAACTCATGTTCATGGTAAGCATCCAATATTTGATACTATTCATCTTTTAAGGTCACACAGATATCTAAGATAATACATTGGGGTAGACCCTGCCAAAAAAGGGGGCTTGGGGTATGAGATCGCAATTCAGATTGTGAAGTGAGTGAAAGTATCATATTTTCTTGATTCAAATGTGCCCTTTTTTCCTTATAGTTTGTAAAATTACCTCAGAGTTCATAAATATGCTTAATGTGGTATTTTGTTATTTTCTCCCCAAATATCTGTTACTAAATCTTATAAGCAACATTTTCTTAGAATTCAGGAAATATCTTGCATTCTCTCTAGGCTGGAAGGTCTTATTCACAACTTGTGTGCATTTTGGCTTATGAAACCACCACAGCCAACTCTCTTCTACTGCTGATGAGAGGAAGGCCAGGCAACCCTTTAAAAACAAATCAAGGCATTCAGGTGGCAGAAAACACAGCTTTACTATGATCAATGGCTAGGCTAAACTGACTCAGAGCTGGGGAAAAGCTCTCAAGGCCAAGTTGTAGGTGTTGTGGGGAAACCTAACCCAAGGTCCCATAGCAGATAGAATGTGAAGGATGTATCTGATATTGGAACCCAGGGCATAGAATATGCAAGTTCAGAGCAATGCAGGTTTCAGAGGCTGGAAGCACCAACTGATATATATGTACTTGGAAAAAGTTTTGAAAGGGTACATCCCTAAATGTTCACAGTTGGGAATGTGGTGTTGGTGAAAAGAAATTTAAGGATTCTTACTTTTACGTTTCACACTTTTGTTGCTAAAATATTATTTAGTAAGTATATAATTTTTTAATTGAAGGAGATATAAAAATTACTAAGGAGAAAAAATTTGCAGGTTTTAAGCTACAGGCCTGGCAAATCCAGAATAATTTGTTTAGACAGCAGTTGGCACCTGCTCTGCTTCTCTATGCCCAGAGCACAATGGTATGTCTCTCGGGGCTGCCCCTGACAAAACGGGGCTCCAGATGGTCTCCTATGGAGACAGTGGGGTCAAGACCCCTTCTGGAGTGATTTCCTGGGCAGTTTGAAGGAGACAACCTAGTTATAGACTGCAGAGGTTACTGGCTCAAGAGCTCCCCAGGAGGGGCGCTGGGGTTCCCCTTCTCTGAACCTGGAACGGTGTATGACTTGTTCCGTGCTGATGGCAGAGGGGAGGCTCAGCTGCCCTGTTTTATGAAAGTGAACATTAAATTATCTTCCTATGCTTTAGGTCCTTTGACTAGTATCAACTTAGAAAGGATCTTGGTTTCCCTCAAGTGCCAAGATCTGGGAAAGCTAGACATCTCCATTGTTCCTGTTTCCAGGTACCACGTGAAAGCAAAGTAAAGTGGAAAAGAAAAACCTTTGCTTTTTCTCTAACATACATGGAACAAGAACAGGAAGATATGGGGTGGCCTGTCTGTGACTGCTAGCGAAAAGCATTTCCTATAAATCTTCATTCATCATTTGAATAAAAGCAGGGAGAGGATGCCATGGAAACATCTAACACCATTTCTTTCTTTTCTAAGATGTTAGCTCAGAGGCTTTCCCTTCAATTTATTTGAATTCTTGCTTTTCCAGAGTCTCCTGCATCCACATTGCATTTTCCTTCTCTGTCGTTGGCTAGTAAATATTTCTAAACATCATCTGTACTTGAAATACTTCTGCAACTTTGAAAACTAAGTCCTGGAAACCTGTGTCTCTGTCTGGGTGTGTGTATGGGTTTTAAAGTGGATGCTTTTTCTGAGTTGAAACAGAATTGACAAAGAATTCATTAACTTTAACCAGGGTGAGTAATCATGCCTGGACCTCCATGGTAAAAGTTCTTGAAAAATGTTATTCTTGTTAAAAAAAAAAAAATAGCAGAATGGCTTGATGGTGGTGTTTCCCCCTCAACCCACTTCCCTTCCTTACTGGGAGATTATAGCCAAATGGGCCTGGGGTGAAGGATGAACCTGAAGGAAATATTCCAAGTCTCAGGCAGTGATGAACAGAATCTCTGAGTTGCTTTGCTGGCTGCTGCTGCTCACCTTAGTGCCTATCTTTTCCCTTCAGACTTCAGTAGTTTTTGGTTTTTTTCCCCCCAATGTCCCCCTTTGAAAAAGATTGATGTGGCTGGCAATGGAGAGGGGATTAACATGAATAACAAATTATTCTTACACGTTTGAAGTTATAGGCCTATTATACTTGCCCTTTAGGGAAACACTGGGCTTTACTGAGCTATTGTTATTCTCAACAAATTTCAGTAATTATTAGTACTAGGAGTTGGGTTGCTTGGTTTCAACTCAGCTTCTACAAAGTGTACCTTTTAGGAGGCTGTTCTGCCTATGTGATTCACAGTGAAGGAGGCTGCCTGGGGTAGGACAGTATTTCCCTTCCCTAAGATTTGCAACTAAGTTTTAAACTAAATCGTTTTCATCACGGGCCTCAGGGGTGACAAAGAAGGGTAGGTAGAGGGAATCTAGACAAACTGCATTTGTTCAGGACAAGGTGGAAGAGAGAGCGTGTGGGCCACAGAGAGGAATGCATGGTAAGTCGCTTCAGTCATGTTCAACACTGTGTGACCCCATGGACTGTAGCCCGCCAGGCTCCTCTGTCCGTGGGGATTCGTCTAGGCAAGACTACTGTGGTGGGTTGCTGTGCCCTCCTCCAGGGGATCTTCCTGTCCCAGGGTTCGAACTTACGTCTTTTATGTTTCTTACTTTGGCAGGCAGGTTCTTTACCACTAGCGCCACCTGAGAAGCCAAGAGGAACAGCTTGTTATGAAAACTCAGGATACTGGTTGGAAAACAGAAAAGAAATAGAAACAGCAGGTTCAAATCTCTGATCTAGACCAAATCTATTGTGTGATTATGGCAACTACCTAACTCCTTAAAACCACTGTGTGCTCATCTGTAATATGGGTCTGGTAAAATACTAGTTTCAGGCAATTTGGAGAAGTACATACAATAATGACAAATGTTTACTGTGTACATGCTCTTTACAACTGTTGTTTCCAGTGCTGCTGATACTAGCTTGCCTGTGTCTTGTATCTGAAGTTCTGGTGATAATCTTGAAAAAGAGGGCCCTCCCAAGAGCTGTGTAAAGTATCTGCATGGAAGAATAGGAGTCATATCAATATAATACATTACATTAAACATTTATCTATGCATCCGTATTCAAACCCCAGCATTGCCAGTGACTAGCTGTGTCATTCGCAGAAAGTTACTTGCTGTTTCCATGGCTCCATTTCTCTGTCTGTAAACCAGCAGTACTGATTTCACTAGGTTGTCATGAGAATTAGATAAGATGAAGCATGGTACCACACTTAGATGAGTACTCTGAAGTTGACATAACAGGTCCCCAAACCTCCCGGGCAGTTCTGTGCCTTTTGTGATGATAGGATGAGAACACGTATGACTCTTCACTTCTTAGGGGGTGCTCCTGTTCCACTCCCCAGAGGCAGGTCCACCTGCTCCACAGGGGTACCATCCTGGCACTTAGGGAGCGGTTGTGTTAGTCCATTTCTGGGTGGAGGCTGCTGTGGCATTGATGCCTACGAGCAATGTCTCTACTGCAGACTGTGCTTTTTCCTTCAGGACAGTGACCATCTACTGCCTGAGTTACAACAACATTCCAGATTTTGCCATTAACAAGAAACTCTAAATCCCCAAATCCCAGACAGTCATGTCTCCTTCTGTGGAAAAAAAAAAAAAGCAAGATTTGCTTCCGTACCCCATCACCATATGGAACCATCCCGTCTGGGTGAAATTTCTGATGGAAGGGAAGTAGATGAATGAAAACTTGGTGGAATTAAGATCAGATGTTTCTTTCAATATAAGGGTGATGACCACCACACAACACCCCGATTGAGAGTGACACGGAAGGCAGCAAGTGATCTAAGGCAGTTATAATTCTGTACCAGGAAGAAAAGGTGCATCTTATGTTTTACACATCTTGTGTTTTATACAAACCTTGGTTTGAAAACCTGAATTTCCAAAGAGAATACCATTGTCACAAGAAAAACTGGGGCATACCGAGATTGAGTTTGTTTGCACAGAAATCAATTCAAATCAGGCAGTATTCTATCTAGCCGATATAAAGGAGCTCTAAGGAATTGTACAAAATCAAAGACTTATAGCCAGATGGAATGGGAACAAAGAAATTATATTAGACAAAAAAGTGTGTTGGTTATTGCAAAGTCATTTTACTTCAGAGAATGGCAGGGGTCTATATGTCAGATTACCTAACTAGTGCTGATCATGTGATTCCTGACTGATCTAAGATTTCATTTCTGAGAGAGTTGAAACTGCTTGGTTTGGTGACAGAGGGCTTGGCATATGATTCCATTTGGGGCTTGTTATTTTTTTGAAAAATTCCCCCCTTTTGATCAGACTCTCGGTGTAACTGAGAGATGTGAACAAGATTTAAGGTATTAGCACTACACCCAGCTACTGCTCTGAGGTTTTCCCGGTTTCTGCTGATCCTCTCTGTGGTATCCACAGGTCACCATGTTGGGTTCATATTCTTTAACTCCTCTCTTCTTTCCTTTTCTTACACTCTAATCTGAGGGAGTCTAGTCATTTGCTTGGTGGTTAGTGGCTGTGAGTATGCATTTAAAGCTTTTAAGAGAATACAGCATACCAGGCAGACTACCATGATTATTATAAGCAGGATAATTCCTACTGTCTGGAGTGTACTTTGGAGCCGTAGTCCGCACGACTGAAATCATTGAGAATCAAATGAAAGAAGGACCCCATTTCAGGAGTCACTTAAGCCAACTGGATTGTTCAGTGATCTTACGTAACTGAGTCTCAGCTTCCCTGGAAGTGTCAATCCAAGTACAATAAGTGGTGTTGGCCACAGCACAAACACCTCTTTGCTTGGCTAAAAGACGATCTAGGGCTATGCTATTATCAGGAACAATGGCCAGAGAATCGATGGATCATTTGGGGGCAGGTATTGCTTTAGCAACAGGTTATATAGTATTTTCCAGAGTTAAGGAGAGATTCCTGATCACAGCTTCATTTGCACTTACTCTTAGCCAGGGCAGTAAGCATCTGGCACAGGAAGCTAATTTTGAATCATGAATGCCTCTTGGTAATTACCATTTGTTCTCTGGCCTAGGACTGGAAAGGTCATAGCCACAGAGGTCAGTAAAACTTAAGGGTCGGTGGACTGCACAGGTGGTTTTATTCTAGTCATCCTTGCCTATGCGCCTTTTTCGTATAGAGCCTAGATGGACGTTTCCTTGGGTTTCTGCTTGTTAATCAGTGGCAGGGAAATGGACTACCCTGGATAAAAAGTCTGACACAATAGAGAGGGGGCTCAATTTGTTCCAGAGAAACTGAGACATCGGAAAACAGGGAAAACTTTGTGGTGCGCCAAAGTAAAGTAGGAGAAGGCAATGGCACCCCACTCCAGTACTCTTGCCTGGAAAATCCCATGGACGGAGGAGCCTGGTGGGCTGTATAGTCCATGACATCGCTAAGAGTCGGACACGACTGAGCGACTTCACTTTCACTTTTCACTTTCATGCATTGGAGAAGGAAATGGCAACCCACTCCTTCTTGTGGGTTGCCTGGAGAATCCCAGGGACAGGGGAGCCTGGTGGGCTGCTGTCTATGGGGTCGCACAGAGTCAGACATGACTGAAGCTACTTAGCAGCAAACTAAAGTATCCCCAGCATTGTGGCAGATCCAGCAGTCATTTGAAGGTTGGATTACTCCTCCTTGCTATGGCCTGATATATGTAAACAACGGGCTTCCCTGGTGGTGCAGCGGTAAAGAATCTGCCTGCCAATGCAGGTTCAATCCCTGGGTTGGGAAGCTCTCCTGGAGGAGGAAATCTGCTCCAGTATTCTTGCCTGGAAAATCCCATGGACAGAGCCTGGCAGGCTAGACCAGGCTTTAATCAAGAGCAGACCAATAATCCAATAAAGCTTTGTGTTAACAGAAAACAAAATTATAATTTGGTACCAGTGTATATTTGATATTAAAATGTATTATTTAAAAACAAATCCATTCTAATTTTAGCTTGACTGCACATAAAATTCCTTTCCCAAGGTTCTTTTTCTATAAATCTTCCACAACATTTTTATATCCATTCAGATTTCACCTTATGTCTTTTTCTTCTTTCTCATTCTGGAACAAGGAATCTTCTTACTTTCCTCACCAACTTGTCTTGTATGTTGTTTCCTTTCACCCTTATTATTTCTAGTAAGTTTTAATTGCATATATTGATTAGAATTGTTAACCCGTAGAATTCTTTGTTCTTAATGAAAAATATGAAATAAGCAATTGTGGATTATCTGTTATATTAGAATTCTATAGATTGGCAAATTTATAAATATATAATTTCTAGAAGCATATTCTTCCTAGTAGTAAATTTTCCACTGTAGCCCAAAACATGTTTACTAATAGACCCAAATGTCTTTGATTCCTCTATAAAAAGAAAGTGAAAATAAATAAACCTGTGTTCAGTAATTGATGTTTCAGTATTTTATCTTATTTGAAAATGATCTAGATATTGAGTGAATATCTGTAATTTTACTTGCCTCAATATAACTTTGAAGTTTCAAGTTCTCAGAAAAGTTTTGGAAAGTATTTTCAAGTAGACATGCTATGAAACATAATTTTTTTTTAATTGGAAGATAATTGCTTTACAATGTTGTGGTGGCCTCTGCCGTACATTAATGTGTATCAGTCATAATTATCTGTATCCCCTCCCTCTTGAGACTCCTTTCTACCCCCATCCCAGCCCTCTAGGTCCTCACAGAGCTCTAGGATGGGCTGCTTGTGTTATATGGCAGTTTCCCACTAGTTATCTATTTTACACACGATGCTGTGTATATGTCATGCTACTTTCTCAATTCCTCCTGCCCTGTCCTTCCACTGCTGTGTCTACCAGACTATTCTCTATGTCTGCATTTCTTCTCTGTAATGAACTTCTGTAATGAACCTATTCATCAGTACTAATTTTTCTAGATTCCATATATGTGCATTAATGTATGATAGTTGTTCTTCTCTTTCTGATTTACTTCACTCTGTATAACAGGCTCTAGGTTTATCCACCTCACTACAACGAACTCTAATCCATTCCTTCTTATGGCTAATACTCCATTGTATATATGTACCACAACTTCTTTATCCATTCATCTGTCAACATAACTGTTATTTAAAAGTTGATTTGTAAACTTTTGTCTTATATCTGTTTAATTTACTTGTTCTTAATAAGTATGCTTAGATTCAGTTCAGTTCAGTCGCTCAGTCATGTCCAACTCTTTGCGACCCCATGAATCGCAGCACGCCAGGCCTCCCTGTCCATCACCATCTCCCGGAGTTCACTCAAACTCATGTCCATCGAGTCGGTGATGCCATCCAGCCATCTCATCCTCTGTCGTCCCCTTCTCCTCCTGCCCCCAATCCCTTCCAGCATCAGAGTCTTTTCCAGTGAGTCAACTCTTCGCATGAGGTGGCCAAAGTATTGCAAAAAAGCAAAATGGCTGTCTGGGGAGGCCTTACAAATAGCTGTGAAAAGAAGAGAAGCGGAAAGCAAAGGAGAAAAGGAAAGATATAAGCATCTAAATGCAGAGTTCCAAAGAATAGCAAGGAGAGATAAGAAAGCCTTCCTCAGTGATCAATGCAAAGAAATAGAGGAAAACAACAGAATGCTTAGATTACTCATGAATATTTCACAAGACTTTAAACAGCTAACAATCATCTTAAGTTATTTTTCTTATTGACAGATTCTGTAATAGAGATAGCATAAGCTGTTTTGACCTTTAGTAAGGAAGAATTGATACTTTTGAACTGTGGTGTTAGAGAAGACTCTTGAGAGTTCCTTGGACTGCAAGGAGATCCCACCAGTCCATCCTAAAGGAGATCAGTCCTGGGTGTTCATTGGAAGGACTGATGTTGAAGCTGAAACTCCAATACTTTGGCCACCTGATGGGAAGAACTGACTCATTTGAAAAGACCCTGATGCTGGGAAAGATTGAGGGCAGGAGGAGTAGGGGATGACAGAGGATGAGATGGTTGAATGGCATCACCGACTCAATGGACATGAGTTTGGGTAGGCTCCAGGAGTTGGTGATGGACAGGGAGGACTGGCATGCTGCAGTTCATGAGGTCACAAAGAGTTGGACATGTTTGAGCGACTGAACTGAACTGAAGGAATAAAAGTATTATATTTAATGCTGGTATCTCTGTGCTGTGTCTTTTTAAATTAAACCAACAAACCTAAACTAGCTTTTATTTACTGATTATCCTAGATCATGAGCTTCCCACGTGGTTCAGTGGTAAAGAATCCACCTGCCAATGCAGGAGACACAGGTTTAATCTCTGGGTCAGGAGGATACTCTGGAGGAGGAAATGGCAACCCTGTCTGGCATTCTTCCTAGAAGATCCCATGAACAGAGGAGCCTGGCCAGCTACTGTCCATAGGGTCACAGAGTTGGACACGACTAAGCATGCATGCACACACACATCCTAGATCATGTGAACTTGAAAAACATTTGGATTAGTTTCTATATTTCTGAAGTGTTTTTTATTTACACAAACACTTATTTATCTTTAAGTCAATTAAGCAGAGCTGTTTACGAATCAATTTTGGTGATACTGTTGGAGGTGAAAAAAATCACATTTTTAACATATACAGACATATATAAACATACAAGCAGATGTAAAGAGATTTTATAGCTTTTAAAAAAATTTTAATTCAATTTTTAATTAGAGGATAATTACTTTACAATATTGTGCTGATTTGTGCCATACATCACCATGAATCAGCCATAGGTATACATATGTCCCCCCCGCCTTAAACCTCCCTCCCGCCTCTCTTCCCATCCCACTCCTCTAGGTTGTCACAGAACTGGCTTTGAGTTTTCTGTGTCCTGGAGCAAATTCCCACTGACTGTCTACTTTACATATGGTAATGTGTATGCTTTAGTGCTATTCTCTCAAATCATGCCACCTGCTCTCTCCCTGACTATGTCCAAAAGTCTGTTCTCTGTGTCTGCATCTCCATCGCTGCCCTGTAGACAGGTTCATCAGTACCCTCTTTCTAGATTCCATGTATATGCATTAATATACGGTATTTGTCTTTCTCTTTCTGACTTACTTCACTTTGTGTAATAGGCTCTAGGTTCATCCACCTCATTAGAACCAACTCAAAGGCATTCCTTTTTATAGCTGAGTACTATTCAGTTGTGTATATGTACCCCAACTTCTGTATCTATTCATCTTTCAATGGATATCTAAGTTGCTTCCAGTCCTAGCTATTAATTTTAGCCACAAAAAGGTATGATTACTGCAAACTCACCAGGTTATAAAAGAACATATGTGCGTGCTTGGTCGTGTCTGACTCTTTGCAACCCTATGGACTGTAGCCAGCCAGGCTCCTCTGTCCATGGGACTTTCCAGGCAAGAATACTGGAGTGGGTTACCATTTCCTCCTCCAGGGGATCTTCCCTACCCAGAGGTTGAACCCATGTCTCCTGCATTGGCAGGTGGATTCTTTACCACTGAGCCACCTGGGAAACCTACAAAAGAACATTTGCATCCAAAGTTGTATGATATGTTAAGGTTATCTGCTTGGATGGTGTAAACTTTTTACTAATATTTGTAGAAGAAATTTTAAGGCCAAGTTTTCCAAATAGCCTTTTCCTTTTCTTTTTCTCTTTCTGATATGAATTACCTTGATTCTTGAAGAATACCAGGGAGAACGTTTATATCTTAAAATGCATAGAGGAAGAATGCAAGTTCCACCAAGAGGGACTTTTGTTTCCTAAGCACAGGTATTTTACAATATCTGCAAGCCTTTTGACATGATAGTAGAGGATCTGAGATTGGTAAAAAGGATAGGTGGGCTTTGAGTTGTTTCTAGCATCGCATTTCTATTCTTGAAAAGATGTGTAGGACAATACAGTTGTATTTAATTCCTCAGAAAAAAACTGGATTGCAACCTGAATGATATCAAGATTCCAACCTGTTTGTCCAACTACATCATCTTTGATTTGCTTCTTTATATCAGACAGAAGATCTTCAGCTAAGAGGGAAATCAAAAGAGCCCTATGTTCTAGATTTAGAGCTGTGTTTCTTTGAAATGTTTTGGTAGATCCTCCCACCAAAAGGCTTCAGAATGTTTTTCTTTCCCTCTGGGTACATAAGTTCACTTTAGGTTAAGGGAGAAGGTCTAAAAAAAGTTCCTTTCAGGCTCTGAATATCAGATACCAATTTGGCTAACTTTTGACCATAGGGCTACTTTTAAAACATCCTTTTGATTATCTTTGTCAGATTTGAACCAAGACAAATAGTAAGTACTCCTAGAAGTATAGAACAGCTTCATGAACATGAGAGGTATCCTCAAATAGGGTGCAAAAGATACTTACTCAAGAGCGATAGCCATTCCTAAAGATAACCAAAAAAAAAAAAAGAAGAAGAAGAAAGATTTAGTAAATCCTCTGAGAGTTGGCAACAGTTGGTAGAACCCTAGCCACAAATAGACTGCAATTCATCTTTGTGTCTGGCTGTATTTTTAGGTCCTCTCTAAGTTCTCAGACACAAAATGAGACATACAAGGGCAAATCTATCCCAAGAAGAAAACAGACCAACAACCAATGGGTACCCAAAAGCACGGTCATGAGTCATAATTCAAAGATCTGATTCTTATATATTTTGCCTGCCAATCTGAATTTGGACAGAAAGGGACAACATAAAATTTTACCATCTTTTCTCAATCAGGCACTGCAGATAGAAATCTGGGAGAAATGAATTTGGTTTGAGTTCTCACTTTTTGCCAGCTTCTGCTGGTTTTCTCAGGAGCCCATCTGCAAATGTGGAGAGAATGGATGTCCCTGTGAGTCTCAGCCTGGTCGCCAGATGCTGTAGAGGAGGAAAAATAATTTTTCCTCTATTCTTTACGGTCAGTGCTTGACTGAGACCCTCTAGGGCACCTCCTAAATGGATAAGCTTGGTGGTGGTTTAGTCACTAAGTCATGTCCGACTCTTGTGACCCCATGGACTATAGCCTGCCAGGCTCCTCTGTCCATGGGATTCTCTAAGCAAGAATACTGGAGTGGGTTGCCATTCTCTAGGGCACCTCCTAAATGGATAAGCTCATCTAGGTTAAAAGTTCTCCACTGTGGTCACTGTAATCTAGGATTATCTTTGATAAGATCAATCTTCCTGTTCAACCTTAAAACAGAATTTCATTCACACTGAACCTAGGCCAGCTTAAAGTGAGACCAAGTCTGATCCTGGACCCCATCTGGTTTCAAGTTCAGCCCAATCTGACCCCAGATACTATCTGGTTTAAGTCAGACTCAGTCTGACTCCAGCCAATTTATGGACCCTGAAAAAAGAAATTATTAAATAAAGTCTGAAAGCTCATAATGTAAAAACTTTTGAACTAGGTTCTAAGAGGGACTTGCCCACACCTCCAGAGACAGAGAGAAAGCAGCGAGCTCAAGCAGCCCTCAGGTGCCTAAGCTTCGTTGTTTGCTGCTTCTGGGAATCTTAGAGGTCTCCTCAGTTTCCTCTTCTAAAGATAAACTGAGGTGTTTTAAACACTTTGAGTTGATTTGAACAAAAATTGATTAGAATCAGGCAGCATTCAGTCTAGCAGATAGAAAGGCACTTTGAGGAGTGAGGAGCTGTATAAAATGACAGTCTTCTATAGGCAGAGTGGAGCAGGAACGAGGAAGTTACACTAGGGGAAAAGTGGGTTGTTTATTGCAAGGTTACTTTCCTTTAGGGGATAGTGGGTGTCTATCAGACAGATTACCTAACTATTGCTTGTTAGGCAATTCCGGATTGGCTGGTTTAAGATTCTGTTTCAGGGAGGGCCAAAATTGTAATAAAGTTAGTTCTTGGTTTGATGACATGGGTTTAGCCTAAGTGACTCCATTTCAGGGCCTTTTGTCTTGTTTTTTAAACTACCAATAACCAGTAGCTTAAATACAACAGTTTAATATTTTCAAGGTCTTTTACATCTAATTGGTCATTTTCATTTTAGAGATAAGGAAATAGAATTTACTATAAACAGCCTGCTTGTTGATCTCTTATTTCCTGGGATATTTAAAATATTATTCTGCTAACAACATCCTACTTTCTTCTACTTTTTCAGCAATATATTTTTTTTAAATAATAACTTTTTTATTTTGGAGTATAACTGATTAACAATGTTATGACAGTTTCAGGTGGACTACAAAGGGATTCAGCCATACATATACATGTATCCATTCTCCCCCCAGACTCCCCTCCCATCCAGGCTGCCACACAACATTGAGCAGTTTGCTGTGCTGTACAGTAGGACATTGTTTGTTATCCATTTTAAATGTAGCAGTGTGTACATGTTGGCCCCAAACTCCCTAACTATCCCTGCCCTTCATCATTTCCCCACTGGCAATCGTGAGTTTATTTTCTAAGTCTGTGAGTCTCTTTCTGTTTTGTAAGTTCATTTGTATCGTTTCTTTCTAGATTCCACATATAAGGGACGTCATATGATATTTCTCCTTCTCTGTCTGACTTACTTCACTTAGTAAGACAATCTCTAGGTCCAACCTTGTTACTGTAAATGACATTATTTCATTCTTTTTAATGGCTGAGTAATATTCCATGGTATATCAGTTCAGTTCAGTTCAGTCACTCAGTCGTGTCCGACTCTTTGCGACCCCGTGAATCACAGCACTCCAGGCCTCCCTGTCCGTCACCAACTCCCAGAGTTCACTTAGACTCACGTTCATCGAGTCAGTGACGCCATCCAGCCATCTCATCCTCTGTTGTCCCCTTCTCCTCCTGCCCCCAATCCCTCCCAGCATCAGAGTCTTTTCCAATGAGTCATCTCTTCGCATGAGGTGGCCAAAGTACTGGAGTTTCAGCTTTAGCATCATTCCTTCCAAAGAAATCCCAGGGCTGATCTCCTTCAGAATGGACTGGTTGGATCTCCTTGCAGTCCAAGGGACTCTCAAGAGTCTTCTCCAACACCACAGTTCAAAGGCATCAATTCTTTGGCACTCAGCTTTCTTCACAGTCCAACTCTCACAGCCATACATGACCACTGGAAAAACCATAGCCTTGACATTACTTTGTTGGCAAAGTAACGTCTCTGCTTTTGAATATGCTATCTAGGTTGGTCATAACTTTTCTTCCAAGGAGTAAGCGTCTTTTAATTTCATGCTGCAGTCACCATCTGCAGTGATTTTGGAGCCCCAAAAAATAGTCTGACACTGTTTCTACTGTTTCCCCATCTATTTCCCATGAAGTGATGGGACCAGATGCCATGATCTATGTACCACATATTCTTTATCCATTCCTCTGTCAATGAACATTTAGTTTGTTTGCATTTAGGCTACTATAAACAGTGCTTCAGTGAACACAGGGGTGCCTGTATCCTTTCAGACCATGTTTTTCTCCAGATATATGTCCAGGGGTAGGATTGAAGGGTCATATGATCATATACTTATGATGTAAAACTCAATATAGAAAGGAAACAAAAAATTGTGGTATATAACAATACGTTTTACAATTAATAAATTTTTAGGTTTTGATGCAGAATTGTATAATGCAATGCGGTGGTATGATCCATAAGACAAATTAGAGATTAAATTTAAAATACCAAATCATAGAGTACCATAGGGAGTGTGGACTGTTAATGGGGCCCAATTTAAAATTTATACTTGAACATCTATTGTGATCTATGAGTATGCCTCAGTGATGACATGTATGTATTACCTCATCTGATCATGAACCAAAAGTCTAAAATTTGAGACTTCAGTCGGCAGGAGGCTCAGGCCACATGGCCCCACTCTGCCTGTCACACGTGGATGCTTGGTATAAAGTGTCCCCTCGAGTTGGTTGACAGAGGTCTGGACCTGATTGACTCGAGTCCCACTCCTCCCCCTTCTCAAGTCCTATCACCATCATTTTGGGAAGGTGGCATCCTCCTTGTGCCTTCTTTCCACTCCCCTCCTGAGAGAGAGATTGTAGCTCTCTCTACTGACGGGATCCCCAGAACAGTGCTCTTCACGTGTGATACACAGACTCTTGCTAGTCTGCAAATCTTTGAGATCAGGTAAACATATACACTGATGGAAAGCATGAGCAACTTTTATAGAAATTTGACACAACTGCAACATCAAAGTACTACTGAAACATAATTTTATCTTGAATTTAATCTTTTCTAAATTAGGCTTATCTTTTTAAGCCTTTTAATTTATTCACTCATCTATTTTTAATGTTTTTTGGCTATGCCATGCTTTATGGCATGTGAGATCTTAGTTCCCTGACCAGGAATCAAAGCTGTGCCCCTGCATTGGCAGTGCAGAGTCTTAACCATGGGATTGCCAGGGAAGTCCCCAGCCTAGTCTTTTTTTTTTTTCTTAAAAAAAAGCTGTCTTGCTCTTGGGATTGGATCTAGGTTGCGTTCACATGGTGAAACGCACCAAGAAGGTCAGAATCATGGGCAAATACAGGACCCATTATGGTGCCTTCCTCGGGAAAATGGTGAAGAAAATTGAAATCAGCCAGCACGCCAAGTATACCTGCTCCTTCTGTGACAAAACCAAGATAAAGAGATGAGTTGTGGGCATTTGGCACTGTGGTTCCTGCATGAAAACAGCATGAAAACACCACCTCTGCTGTCACAGTAAAGTCTGCCATCAGAAGACTGAAGGAATTGAAGGACCAGTAGAAGCACCACCGTTTGATAATGTTGCTAGCCTATAATAAATCGGTTAATTTATGTTAAAAAAAAAAGCTTGTCTTTTTTATGTTTCATATTTCTTTTTTGCAGGAATTTGTTTTTATTGTTTTTGTTTTTTTTACAAAAGTACTGGCCTGTGGCTGACTGGAAGGAAAGAAAGTAGACTCTTTATCACAGATAACTGAATAATTTGAGGTGTGTCCACATAAAGCTTAAGTGTGGGGACTCTAGAGTTACAGGGCCTGGAGAGGTGCCCTGGTTTTCTGGATGACTGTGTGAGTGTATTATGTGCATGACTTTGGGGAGCTTATCCTATTCTGCCTTGATTTCTCTGTCTCTATAATGGAGGTGGTGGTAATTGTACCTACATCATTGGATTGTGAAGAGTAAAGAAGTTAGTAGTAGGTTAACAGTAGGCTCTTAGAAAAGTGTCTTTTGCAGGGTATGGGGTCATAGTGCTTTCAGTTCAGTTCAGTTCAGTCGCTCAGTCATGTCTGACTCTTTGCAACCCCATGAATCGCAGCACACCAGGCCTCCCTGTCCATCACCAACTCCCGGAGTTCACTCAGACTCACGTCCATCGAGTCAGTGATGCCATCCAGCCACCTCATCCTCTGTCGTCCCCTTCTCCTCTTGCCCCCAGTCCCTCCCAGCATCAGAGTCTTTTCCAATGAGTCAGCTCTTCGCATGAGGTGGCCAAAGTACTGGAGTTTCAGCTTTAGCATCATTCCTTCCAAAGAAATCCCAGGGCTGATCTCCTTCAGAATGGACTGGTTGGATCTCCTTGCAGTCCAAGGGACTCTCAAGAGTCTTCTCCAACACCACAGTTCTTTAGGTATCATCATTTGCTGTTCCAGACTTTATTCTGCACCTGTATCTTTGCGTAAGCCAGGGCTGATGACTTAGCCCATTGTGACTTTTGAGATAGGCATTTTTGCCGTTATGTGCCTCTTATTCCATTAAAAAATTAAATATTGTATTTTATGACTTTGTTGGTATAAAGCTGAGTATAATCCAGGCTAAATTCATTATTATATATCTTTTTTGCTTTTACTTTTAAAATAAATGAGAACAAAAACATTTCTGCAGTCCTCTACATTAAGTTGGGTCCTGGGCATGGTGCTTACTGTGAGAGATTCAGACAAGTGGAAACTATAGGTTAAGCTGGCCCTGGTATAAGCGCTTCCTTCCCTTGCTGGAATGCTCTTCTTTTAAGCATCTTTTCTTGAGCATCATTTCTTCTCCTCTTGAGCAGTTCCTCCTCATCATTTGAAATTCCACCCCAAGCTTCCTTCTCAGTCTGTTCTATGTGTACGGTGGTTTTATGATTGTTCCTTTACCCATCTGTCACCCAGGCCAGACTGTAAGTTCTTCAAGTTCAAGGAACACCTCTGTCTCCCCAGGACTAAGCACATTATGGTTACACTAGTTAATTACTTAATGTGGTTGGATAAAATATGTCATTGTGGAGGGAGCGGCATGGATGTGGGCCTTTGAGAGTCTTGAAGGGAGGTTTATTTAGAAAACCAGAGAAGGTTAAAGACAACCTTTTCATTCACAATTCCTGCTTATGCCTGAACACTTGCAGACTTCAAAACACAGGAAGAAGATGACTGGAGTATCAAGTAGCAAGAGTTTACAATACAATTGCCTGAGCAATGGGAACTCCCCACTGATTAACATTAATGGGAGCTCCATTCATACATCACACAGAGAACAGACCCCTAAAAGCTGATCTGCTGCCTCATTAGAAGCCAATCAGATGCTTTCAGTGTTGAGTAATAGGTCTGGCTGGGCTGACTCCAGAAGCAGAACAGCGACAAGGTTCTCTGCTAATTTCAAATGTAGTGGCGAGGTTGGGACAGAGCGAAGCCCTGGCAAGAGGATATTGTGACTGAACCACAGGGTAAAAATCTCTACAGGGGGATGATCCAATTCGATGAAATTGCCTGCTACATAATCTTCCCCAACAAAGCAGCATGGGGTTTATTTCACAGCGTTGCCCAGACTCACTATCCATTGACTCTTGCAGGGGTACTCCACTTCAGGTTCAAACTGCACACCAGAGAATCTTGTTAAACACGCCCACCCTGGGCCACCCCTAGAGCTTCTAAGCCAGTGGGTCTAAGAGGCAGTCTAGAACCCAAGGTTTAACAAGCAGCTCGGGTAAATGATGTTGTGAGTAAATTAGATCAGACCTTAAGAACATGGACTTTGCTGAACAAGTTATCTTTGAACAAGGGTGAATGCTTCCTTCTATGTTCTGGCCCTAATTGTCTGTGTCCATAACTATTGGTGCTCATTCTTTGGTGCCTGAAACCTAGTATAACCCTTAAGCACAGAAGGAAACCAGAAATATTCCCTTTCAGCCCCCAGACATCTCTTTTGCAGATTCTGAAGCCCCTATTTTTCTTTCTCTTATGGGTACTTTTGAGGGGGCTGGCATGTGGACATCTGACAGCTAGGGTCATCTCTCTTTTATTTCCTCCACTCAGAACTCTGAGTCCTGTGCTGTGAAACCAGCTCACTGGCACTCTGCACTGGAGTTTCATTTACTATTAAGGGCTCTAATGAGGAGGGACAGGCAATTATTATTATTTATTTCACTAATTAGCCAGATAATCATTCATTTTGAAACTATTCAGGGTTGGAAATCTGTTCATTTTGTGCCCTTTGTGTAATATGGATTCATTTATTTTTTTTTCTTTTCCTTTACAAAAACGACTGCTTTGTTTTAAATGGGGGGCAAAGGTAGGGAGTGAGAAGGGGGAAATTAAAGAAGAGAGAGAGAGAATTTCTGAGCTGTGAAGATAATGCAGCGAGGAGCCAGAGTCCATAAAAACATCACCTTTCAGTCTCTGAAGACATAACGCTTGATGATAACCATAAAACATGTTAGTGCAAAATGAATTGCTGTTCTGTTCAAATCCTTAAATGTACTACTGTGGATGTCACTGGAGATATGCAACTCTTTTTTCTGATGCCGAGATATATTTTATCATAATTTGTGGAGTGGATGACAGCCTTGTACACATGATTGCCTTTTCCTGCTCAGTTAGCTTGTCAAGGTCAGAGTCCTTTGGCCTTTTATGAATGTCAGACTATTAAGAAATGAGCAGGATAAGTGAACAGCATGGAGAGGAAACTTTATTTTTCTTTATTAATTGATACAGTATGTTTTCATGGTGTTTGCTTATTGTAAGCCACCATTTTGCTCTGGAGGCTACTCTGGAGATGGGAGGGGATGTTGTTGTTGTTCGGTGCCCTGCATCTTATTTTCACTGTGAGATGGAAAGAGCTTCTGGAAAGTTGGGATTCATCTTCAAAAATAAGCTGTTCAGGAATGCTTGAACTTTCAGGTAGCATTTTTTTAAGGTACGTCATTACCGTGGGATGTGGTACTTCTCTATGTTGATGTTTCTCTAGGGCATACATGTAATATGGCAGTCTTTGTAACCCAAGTCTGCTAGATAATGAGCCTGGTACATTAGGCTGAGAGTCTCTGTGTATTTGTTTGTTTTCTATGACTTCCATTTTGCAAGTTAAAACCAGACCTGAGGATGATAGAAGCTGCAATCAAGTATCTTAAGCTAAGGAAATGTGAGATGGTGGCCATTTCTCAGAGAAATGGAAACACTTGGTGAGCTCTAGGGTGGGGAAGAGGATCCAAGGAAAAGGCAGAGGAGGCGTCACCTTCCTGAAGGATGTCTCAGCTGGCGCCCATGACTTAATACTCTCTTTACCTTGGCATACTCCTCAATAGCTTAAAGGATTCAATGTAAGAAATTTCTAGTCTAAATGACTCTTTCCCTTTCATGGGCTCCTGCGTTGTCACTAAACAAAATTGCTCAGAAGTCTCAATAAAAAGTTGATAATGCATGAATAAGTCCTTGTGCAGAAAGTTCAAGAAACCATTGTTCCCAGATATTCAACTGCTCTTGCTAAACTTTCAGAAGCTTTGTCAGAGGGAACTTTTTATACCCCAGATTTGGCGAGGTATCAGGGTTAATTCTGATAGGAGCAACAGCAGCAGGAAAAATGTCCTAGTATCTATTCTGCTCACCGCCACAGTGATAAAGTATTTACCAAAAAAAAATAAAAAGAACTTTGAAAATAAGAAACCCTTCACAGTGTTGAACCTGATAGATCCTATCAGGTTAATTTCCTGGAGTTGATCTTTATACTTTATATAGAAGAAAGTAATGTAAATGAAAGAAATATGCTTACACTACTTAAGAGTGAGCTACAACTACTGAATCCAAGAACCGCTTTCATATAGTGCCGGCATATTAAAAATGAGTTTGACTATTTTAAATAATTCTGCTCTATTCTTGAAAGCACTTTCAACAGCTCTAGAGGAAGAAAAATGTGAAGGGACTAAAAATCTAGTCAAGCTGCCTTTTTAAAAGATTGAAAAAATAACCTAGACATCTCCTGAAGGTCATCTTACTAAGTTGCCTTCACTGTATCATGACAAAGAAATGAAGATAATGGATAAATGCTGGAAGTCAAGGTTGAATACAAGATATTTGCAGGGACGGGATGTTTTAATAATCATTTAATACAACAAAGGATAGATATTGGAAGCAGAGAAAGAAAATGGCTGAAATAGAAAACAAAAGTGAAGCTGGAGGAGAGCAGCAAGAATTTGTCTTCTGTTGTAAGATCCTCTGTTTAGTACAAGATTCAGGTGGCTATTGGAGCATCACCTTTTAGTGTCGATGGGGCTAGATAAAGGCCGTGGCAGCAGCTGGGCATTGCTCCCCTTAAGAACAAACCCTTAAAGTGGCACTTTCTCAGGCCTTGACACACATACAGGGGGTTGTCAAAGTAAGTTTTGTAGGCAGTGGTTCCAATTGGGCTGAAATTGAGAACCTGAGGTCTATGTGAGACCAGAATTTCAAGGTAAACTGACTTGTGGAAACCAAAATAGGTTTTCTTGATCATTCTCGTCAATAAAGGGTTTTCTTCAGCCTGTCAGTACTCTCTGGCATCAGGGTATTTGCACTTCTCTTCTCTCTCCCTGGAATGTTCTTTGTCTGAAGATGTCTGTGGTTTGCTCCCTAACTTCGTGAAAGATTCTGCCCAAATGTCACTATCAGCATTGCTTCCTTCCCCAGCCACCCTGTTGAGAAGCACAACGTGATAAGTCACTCTCATTTTTGTAGAGCATTTTTTCTGTACTATTTATCATCACTGGATATAACCTATTTTTATTTATTTGTTTTCCACATTAGAAAGTATGCTCTATGACAGTAGGGTCTGTGCTGTATAGAAGCTCCCAACAAGTTGAGAATTACTGCCTTCTTCCCCAGTGCCTCAACAGTGCCTGCCATAGTGCAGGATCTCAATGAAGGTTGGTTGAATGAATAAATGGATATAACAATAATAGCTTCCCTTTTTTGTGCACTTTCCCTGCGCCAATGTCCACATTCAACTCCCCACAGACTGTAGTGTGGTGCTATCTGTAATGCCCTATAAGTGAAGTGACTGCTATTTTACACCCCATTTTACAAAGATGCCCTCCTAGTAACTCTGCGTGCACAGATTTGATTCTGCTGTAAGGAATATAATGCCATCCTGAGGATATTAACACTCTGCACCTTCTTCCTAATAAACAATTTGCTGTTGTACATAAATTTAAAATTTAAATGAAATAAAGAAAGCATCCACATTATAAAAAAATTAATAGGAAAGAACTTGACTCGGAAGGATTTCAGTTTCATCAGGCATCTTGGAAGGGACCTTTTCCTTAGGGTTGCCAAATTGGGGTGTGGGGAGTGGAGGATACTTAGTTAAATTCGAATTTCAGGTAATCAATGAATGATTTTTTTATTCATTATTGAGCATGTTCCATATATTGTATGGGACATGTTTATGTTAAAGAAAGTATGCATTATTTATCTAAAATTCAAATTTAACTGGGTATCCTATACTTTATCTGCCACTGGTTTCCATTTCTTTTTTAAAAATTTTATTGAAGTCACTGTCTTAATTTCTGCTGTACAGCAGAGTGAGTTGGTTAAATATATATATATACCTTTTCATATTCTTTTCCTGTATAGTTTATCACAGAATATTGACTATAGTTCCCTATGCTATACAGTAGGACCTTGTTGTTTATCTGTGTTATATACAGTAATTTTCATCTGCTAATCCCAAATTCCCAATCCTTCCTTCCTCCCCCTTAACAATGACAAGTCTGTTCTCTATGTCTGTGAGTCTTTCTTTTTTGTAGATATGATCATTTATGTCATATCTTGGATTCAACATGTCATATCATATGGTATTTGCAATTTTTTTTTAAATGTGCTGGTTTCTATTTCTAATGAGACATAGCAAAAAATAATAGTAGCAAAAGTAATAAAAATCTTTACAGTTACCACTTCTGTTCCTCCAGAGCTCCATGAGTTTTGCATGTATCATTTCTAGTGCGTTTTGTATATCATTTCTAGTCCTTACAAGAACCTTTCACGTTAGATAGTATCATCCATCCTTCAGATAAGGAAATTGAAGCTCAGAAAGGATAGGAAATTTGCCTCAAGTCACATAGCCAAAAAGTGTCTCTTCTACTAGAAAGTAAGCTCTTTGACGGTAGGGTCTTTACCCCAAAGAACATGATATCCAGGTCTCTGTCTTTGCCCGCTGTTTCCTCTCTGTGACCCCACTGTTTTTGGAGGTACTAGGTTAGAGCCAATCCAGGAGCAAAGAGGAGTCATTCCTAGCTGGACCCCGGAAGGAGCTGCCCGGATCTGGATGTCCATCTCTGCCTCCTTGGTTCTCACATCCTGAGCAACTTTTGTGCCACATCTAGCCAATTCCCTGTGGGATCATTGCCACATGGTACTTCCTTGTTAGTATTTTTTTTTTGGTTCACTTAAAAATAGTTAAGGATAAACAGAAAACAGCAACAACTTGGGCTATTTCAGTCCCAGAGTCACATGCATTTTATTCTAAATGACAATATTTAACAACAAAATTGCTTCATTTCAGACTCATTGCGTTCTTTCAAGTGGGAGTCCTATAATTTAAAAATAATAAATGCAACAGAGTGAATATATTGCTTTCATTAATCCCCAATACTGCTTATTTTCAGCACTTTTAAATTATTTGAGTGTGCTCAATAGATTTAGCTGAAGTGGAAAAAGAATCATTCAAATTTCAGACCATTTGCAGTTATCAATTTATCTGCTGTTTTCCAGCCAAGTAACCGAACTTCAGAGTAGCATGTGGTTTGAATGATTTCCTCCCAACCCCCTGGCTGGTATGAAACAGTGAATTAGTCAAGTAAAAATGTCTGTGGAATTGAAGGTGCTATAAACAAGGGCATCATATCCTCTGAATTATCAGCCAGCACAGGTGATGTTGATTGCATGTCATGGTGTCCCAAGGACATCCAAAGTGACAGTGGAAACTTTCTGTCTCTGTGCCCAAAATAAAGTGAAGAATTAAGCTATAATCTAAACACTTCACTTCTTACCTGCTCTTTGTTTATTTTCCAAATATTTAAAAGGTAATATGCTAGTCCCATCACTTCATGGGAAATAGATGGGGAAACAGTGGAAACAGACTTTATTTTGGGGGGCTCCAAAATCACTGCAGATGGTGATTGCAGCCATGAAATTAAAAGACGCTTACTCCTTGGAAGGAAAGTTATGACCAACCTAGATAGCATATTAAAAAGCAGAGATACTACCTTGCCAACAAAGGTCCGTCTAGTCAAGGCTATGGTTTTTCCAGTGGTCATGTATGAATGTGAGAGTTGGACTGTAAAGAAGGCTGAGCACCGAAGAATTGATGCTTTTGAACTGTGGTGTTGGAGTAGACTCTTGCGAGTCCCTTGGACTGCAAGGAAATCCAACCAGTCCATCCTAAAGGAGACCAGTCCTGGGTGTTCATTGGAAGGACTGATGCTGAGGCTGAAACTCCAATACTTTGGCCATCTGATATAAAGAGTTGACTCATTGGAAAAGACCCTGATGCTGGGAGAAATTGGGGGCAGGAGGAGAAGGGGACAATAGAGGATGAGATGGCTGGATGGCATCACCGACTCTATGCACATGAGTTTGGGTAAACTCCGGGAGTTGGTGATGGATAGGGAGGCCTGGCGTGCTGCGATCATGGGGTTGCAAAGAGTCGGACACGACTGAGCGACTGAACTGAACTGAATGCAGTTATAAGGACTTCCCTGGTGGCTCAGA
Organism: Bos indicus; assembly: GCF_029378745.1. Taxonomy (NCBI): domain Eukaryota; kingdom Metazoa; phylum Chordata; class Mammalia; order Artiodactyla; family Bovidae; genus Bos; species Bos indicus. The sequence continues at coordinate 49,882,824 of NC_091769.1, forward strand.
TGGTAAAGCGTCTGCCTACAATGTGGGAGACCCAGGTTTGATCCCTGGGTCAGGGAGATCCCCTGGAGAAGGAAATGGCAACCCACTCCAGTACTCTTGCCTAGAAAATCCCATGGGCCAAGGAGCCTGGCAGGCTACAGTCCATGAGGTCCGAAGAGTTGGACACAACGTTGTAAGGTCTTTAAGTACCAGAACTTAAGCACTGAATTGCTGGATAAAATACAGGATGCCCCTTTAAATTTAAATTTCAAGTAAACACTGCATGATTTTTTACTACAGGTGTGTCCCAGATATTGTGTCCTGTATTTTAATTTGCTCATCTGGCAACCCTTTTGAAGACCAAGACCTTGCATCTTATTAACATACCATGTTTCTTAATCAAAGCATGGTAGTGACTGGAATTTATTGAGTGACTACTATGTGCCCAGTGTTTGCCTGTGTGCTTTACATTTATGATCATCCAGTCTTCACAATAATCCTACCAATTGGGTGTATTATTATCCCATTTTATAAATATAGGAAAATGAGACTTGGAATTGTTGAGGTACTTGCCTAGAATCTCAGTAAACAGGCAGTGGTGGAAAGTGATCTCTACCTAGACCTTTCTGTTTTCACTACACTATGCATTCTAATTCAATGAAAACAAATGACCAGTTGCAGATGAGATCATATGTCTACTTTTCTTTAAGGATACAAATACAGCCTTACATTCACATGGACATATTCAAGGTTGAGTTTTGCAGTGCATATATTAAGGCATACATGCAGAACTCTTATTGGCAAGTGGACTGGCTCATCTGCTTATTAGTAAAAGGAATCTCTCTTTTTTTTTTTTTTGTCTTGTTGCTAATTTTATTTTATTTTATTTAGCAAAAGACTTTAGTTTATTTTTTTTAAATTTATTTATTTTCATTGGAGGCTAATTAGTTTACAATGCTGTAGTGGTTTTTGCCATACTTGACATGAATCCGCCACGGGTGTACATGTGTTCCCCATCGTGAACCCCCCTCCCACCTCCCTCCCCATCCCATCCCTCTCTTTAAACTATGACAAAAATATAAAATCAGAGTATGAAATGCAATGGACAAACTTCAAATGAGTGAAAGCAGCCTCCAAACAATTAGTTGTTTTAAACTCAGTAAAATGGCAGTTATTTCACTTAATTTTAAACTCATTATTTGCTGAGAGGTGTTTAAATTTAATTTAGAGGTTTTTGAATTGTGAGTTTGCTTAAACGTAGGCTCCATCTTCTAACTGGATAATAAGCAAGTTCATTTGCATATGGGCCCAGTTCCATGCTGAGGGTCTCATCGTGACATTTCTTCTTAAATATATACCATGTGTGATTATTGAGAAGATGATGAAACACATTGTGAAAAAATGCAACAGAAGAAAACGGCGCCCACGACACAGCACAGTTATTTTCATTTTTGCACATTCCTTTCCTGTTACTGATTTCTGAAGTGACCAGAACTGACAGAGATTCCACAGTGCTCGTTAGAAATTAACTCATGGTTTCTGTCAAGAAGAAACTGCCTACATGGAAGAAAAGGCAGATGAGGAAAGAAAACTCATCTTACAATTTGAAGCAATTATGTTTTTCTTTTTTAATTCCATAAACAGGGCATGCAATGAAATTTTAAGCGGTTTTTTCCTCTTTTGCCATAATTATTCTCTTAATTTTGGAGGCACTGAGGTCCTGGGACTTGCCTTCTGGATTCTGAACTGAGAAAGTCCGAGCACCTGCCATAGAATCAGAGAGAAAGAGACTAAGATTCGGGTGGGACTTCTCAGTCCTTCCAGCACTGTTTTATTGAGCACCCACATGGCACTTGGCGCCACGTTAAGTACTAGGAATGAACTAACAAATATTGTACTTGAACTTGCCATGCTGTGACAAGAGTCTGAATTATTGTAGACAACAGCATTGTGCTGATGGACTGAAATGACTGATACAGCGAGAAGCAAGATCAGAGGGTGGTAATTCTTCCGAGAGAGACTGCCTCTACCCAGGATGGTGTTCACACATGCCAGGAGGGACTGAGGGCCAATTTGGTCACAGCTCGTGCCCTCTATCGGTTGATAGTACTCCCTCAGATGGGAAGACTTGTGAATATTTAAGGAAAACAATGATTTGCCAGGAAATGAAGGGAATTCAACCGCAGCCCCCACAGAGCAGCCTTATTATGTAATACAAATTGTTCAACCATAGACCCAACACAGGGGCCTTGTAGAAGCTCGCCACACTAGCAAAAATGAAATGATTTACATTTGGAAGCCGCAGCTGGTATGAAAATAAACATTGAATCAGTTCCTTCCTCTAAGTCCATGTTCCATTAGAATAACTACAGTAGGTGACATTTTTCACATTTTAATTGGGGTTTTGCTGATTTTATCAGAATTTCTGCTGATCAAAGCAAATTGGCTATTTATTTATTTTGCGATGAAGCTAACTGTTCAGTGCAAGTTTAATGTACTGTAATGAATTTTAAATATCCTCCTAGTCAGATTACAAAGTGTTGGAATCAAGATGTCCTTGTTACACTTAAATTATTAATTACTCAAATGGACAAAAGGCAACTTTCAGATATAATGTCACAGTTTAAATGGATCTGAACTGGATGAAAATGTTGGGCCTGCCTTAAAGATGTCAGAGAAATAAAGATGCTTCCCCCTGCAGCCTGCTTAACCCACTCGTACCTGCTTGGTTTTTAGACATATGATAAATACTTTCATTATTAGTTTATTTTCAGTAGCTTACAGAACAATAAGTTTTTATGTTATTTACACTCCAATGACTTTGGCTTAATTGGCTTCTTTTATGTTATTTATATAAATATAAATCATACTTGGTTTTAAAGTATTAATGATGCATTTTATGTTATAATGCTGTTTTTATTCAGACTAGCACGCCATAAATTCATATCATCCATGGGTAACACCTAAGGATCTTTACAAAATCCACTTCAAAAGTTGAAGCAACTGCACTCTGAACCTTGACAGAATTCAGGCTTGGGATGAAAAGATCCACTGAATTGCATTTCATTTCCATTTGCGTTAGCAAATTAATTTATTCAAATATTTCTGGAGGGCAGTTCTCAGGTCTGTATACTTGGGAAATTACATAGATTTGTTTTCCAAGACACTGTAACAAAGCAAAGCAAAAAGCCCAATTTAAATAAAACTGAGTTTTAAGTATTACTTTCACCAGACGAGGGATCCTGGCACCTGCCAAGTAAAGAGGTTGGTTGAGACATTTTTTGGTTTTATTTAAATGTTTGCATATATAGGTTTTTATAAACATTCATTTGGTGATCATTGGACATTTTTTGCTCACATCCTAAGATGATGTTATGAGTAAACAGGATTTTCTTATGTAATTCACATTTCTAAATAAGCTTTAAGGTTTTATAGATATTTTATAGATATTTAAGGTTTTCCAAGTGACCCTCTGCATGCTGACCTCTTTGAATGATGAAAGCCTTACAAAAAATAAAGAGTCATCAAAGATGTTTTTGAATAGACAAGTGATATTATTTCAATTGTTAATTAAAAACATGCCCTAGGGATCAGTCAGTTCAGTTCAGTCACTCAGTTGTGTCCGACTCTTTGTGACCCCATGAATCACAGCATGCCAGGCCTCCCTGTCCATCACCAACTCCCGGAGTTCACCCAGACTCACGTCCATCGAGTTGGTGATGCCATCCAGCCATCTCATCCTCTGTCGTTCCCTTCTCCTCCTGCCCCCAATCCCTCCCAGCATCAGGATCTTTTCCAATGAGTCAACTCTTCACATGAGGTGGCCAAAGTACCGGAGTTTCAGCTTTAGCATCATTCCTTCCAAAGAAATCCCAGGGCTGATCTCCTTCAGAATGGACTCGTTTGGATCTCCTTGCAGTCCAAGGGACTCTCAAGAGTCTTCTCCAACACCACAGTTCAAAAGCATCAATTCTTCGGCACTCAGCCTTCTTCACAGTCCGACTCTCACATCCATATATGACCACTGGAAAAACCATAGCCTTGACTAGATGGACCTTAGTTGGCAAAGTAATGTCTCTGCTTTGAATATGCTATCTGGAGTGGGGAATTATCTAAATTCCCCACTAGATGGGATTTATCTAAATCAATGTAATTAACAAACAAAAATTGTTAAAAATTACACATAATTACAACAAAAATTACACAGTGGTAATTTAATTTTGGTTTATTTAGGTAAAGTTAGATGTCCACCTAAAGCAGAGCCTTGATCTTGGGGGACAAAAGTAGTGAGTGGAGAAGACTGAAATGCTCCTTGATCTTTCATTCCTAAAATGTTGCTGAGACTCTACCCAAACACAAGTTTTCCTATTGAGAGGCATGTGACAACAAGCTGGTTCATTTGTCTTTGTCCTTGTCTTAGCATGTCTAGTTTTCAAAGTGCCTGTAAAGTTCCAGGTAAAGGTGATTTTATTGTACAGAGTAGGTCATTGAAAGAACTCTTGGAATCAGAGAGATCTTCCTAGCTGCAAAGCTTCAGTCAAGTTACCTACCCTCTCTCAGCCTTTGTTTTCTCACTTATAAAACAGGGGATAGTCATAGTGCTTGCTCCACAGGGATGTTTGAGGAATGAATGAAACATTCATTCATGAATGAGGAAAGGAGGGATGTGGAGCCTTAGCACACTGTGTCGTGTGTGTTAGTCGCGCTCAGTCGTGTCCGACTCTTTGCGACCTCATGGACCCGCCAGGCTCCTCTGTCCATGGAATTCTCTTGACAAGCGTAATGGAGTGGGCTGCCATTTCCTTCTCCAAGGGACTGCTAGAAAAGCCTCTATTTGTTTAATTCTTAACTAATTCTGTGAAGTTTATTTCCTGATTTGTGTAGCATGTGCATCTTCTGATGTCTCTGCTCAGATATTTTTTTCCTTAGATATTTTTGGGGGTTACACACAGCTTTATGTATGTATTTTTGGCTGTGCTGGATTGTCGTTGCTGAGATTTTTCTTTAAAAAAAATTTTTTTTAACCTGAATTCTCACATCCTGCTCAGGGAAGATCAACGGGTTGTCGGAGGGGAACTCAATAAATGGTTATTATTGTAATGTGTCTTCAGTATAATTGCTCTATGCAAGTTTGCCAGGATGATCAACAAGTAAGTCATGCTACTAACTATGGCATATTTTCAACTCAGATGGAAACCACTAGGGAAAAAACAAATATTTATTTAGTGAGAATGATGTCACCGAAGATGAGAGAGAACATTTGATATCTAAACAAGTGCTACAAAAGACATGAGAAAAATAGCTTGTACGCTGTAGCAGCTGCTCTCAGTATGAATGGAGTGCCCTCTAAAAAGGGTAGGATGATCAGCTGGTGAAAAGAAACCGAAAGAGACAGTTCACTGGACTTGTGCTGCACTAATGGGAAGGAGATCACAATCACGTTGACGAGTGTGCCAAATGTTTGCTACTCTGCCTTCTGTGTCTCTGTCAGTTTACAAAGAACTTACATCAGCCTGGTGATTCAGATGGTTCAGATGTAATGGTCCATTTACAGCTGAAGTCACTGTGTCTCAGGGAAGTAAAGAGGTTTGCCCAAGGCACAACTTGAGCCAGATCTTCATTCCTTAGGAGCACATTCCTAAGTCAGTAGTTTGACTTCATAAAAGTAGCTAATAGTTATTCAAACAGTTCATGAATCTTTACAACCAGCCAATGGAAAGGGATGCTATTATTAATCCCATTTTACAGATAAGGAAACTGAGGTACCGAAAGGGGAAGCACTTTGTACAATAGCATGTGGTGAGTGGGGGAACTGGAATTTGAAATCAGAAAGTCTGGCTCCAGAATCCACACTCTTAACACACCTCCAGTGGACCCAAACTGAGAATAATCTATGGTTCTCAAACGTTTGCAAGCATCAGAATCACCTGGAGAATTGGTTAAAACACAGATTAGTGATCCTCATGACTGGAGTTTCTGATTTATTAAGTCTGAAGTGAAGCTCGAGAATTTGCATTTTTAACCAATTCCCAGATGATGCTGATGCAGATGGCCTGGAGACCACACTTTGAGAGCCACTGGTCCAGACTAGAAACATGAAACCCTGAAGGTCTAGACACTCTGTTGTTGTTTGTTTTGTTGTTCAGCCACTAACTTATATCTGACTCTTTCCAATCCTATGGACTATAGCCCACCAGGCTCCTTTGTCCAAGGGATTTCCCGGGCAAGAATGTTGGAGTGAGTTGCCATTTCCTTCTCTAGGGGAATCTTCTGGGCCCAGGGATTGAACCCACGTCTCCTGCATTGGCAGGCAGGCTCTTTACCGCTGAGCCAGGGAAGCAGATATCCTGTACACCTCAGCATGCTCTGGCCTATGAAAGTGTTGGCCAGTGGGGGAGGGAACTGAACCTGGGGCATCCCCATAGGCTCACACCTCCTGGTTTCTCTAGCATCCGCAGCATACCAAGGTGAAGCCACTAGTTTGAATGTTCATAAAGGACCCCGTTAGAAAAGTTAGGTTGTATAGTTACAGACATTCTCAGGGATAGCAGGTAGGGGTGAGAAGCAAGGAAAATCACATGGGTCCCCTTCCGGTTACTATGATATGTGCAATCAGTTTAAGACTTCACAGGAAGTCTGAAAATGGGCAAGAAAACAGCAGATGGAAGGGAAAATAGGAACATCATCCCTTTGCCTTAGTAACAGGAGTCAGGGAGAGTTTTGGAGGATATATGTGTTCAGATCTCTAGAACTATGGCTGCTTTTGTGGAATATTTAACAATAGTATTATTTTAATGACCAAGGTGGCAATTTGGTTACATCTGCTTTAAAGTGCCCAAAGGGTGGTGATTGTGTTTATACATTTGCTGATGTAACCAAAATAATTAAAACATTTATATTTATATAAATAAATCTATATTTAATCAAAATAATGTAGCAATAAAAATACAGTAAAGACATTGTGCTCTTATTGCGCTGCTGTTTAATATTTAATGTAGTTGCTCAAACTTCTCTCTTATTTTATGCATTTAGTAAACTTCATACAAAAGCACAATAACATTTATTATTAAGTTTTCCATTTGAAAAAGAAATTAAGTCTAAAATGGTAGCAGTCTGCATGAACATTTGCTGCCTTGCCCCTTACCTACCTGGAGTCCAGGCAGTCTCTGCCCACAGGTACCACAGTCTCAGCCCTGCCTGCTGTGGGGGCCATGGCTGAACTTAACGGAATAAGTACTTAGCAGTGAACAAACCTTTGAACCCAGGGTGGCTCATCAACACGGTACTCACCATCACTGGGGTGGCCAAACCACCTTTGGACTACCAAAGGTATCTAGTAGCATCATTTTGATCACCTCCCCACCTCACAGAGTTATTTACACAGAATTGTATGTCTTTCAGTCATTTACCATTGGCTTTCTTCAAGCAGTGTTAAAAAGAAAGGCTTGAAAGACTTTATACTTGTGTTTATTTTAAGGTTATTGAAATGCAGTGCTTCTCGTATCTTTCCTGTCCACATTTTGTGTTAGTGCATAAGCAAGCGTCGACAAATAATTGTTTTCAAGATTTTCAAAAGTTTTCGCAAATGACACAGCACATCTCTATTTGCATACAGTGGAGTGTTTTTAGAATTCTGCTTTTTTTTAAATTTTAATTTATTTGACTGCATTGGGTCTTAATAGCAGCACTCTGGATCTTCATTGTGTCAGGCAGGATTTTTTGTTGTAGCACATGGACTCCCTAGTCGTGGCACGAGGGTTTAGTTGACCCATGGCGTGTGAGATCTTAGTTCTTCAACCAGGGATTGAACCAGCATCCCCTGCACTGCCAGGCGAACTCTTAACCACTTGACCACCAGGGAAGGCCCCAGTGGACTCTCCATGAAAACACATGTGAGAAAATTCCATCGAGTATTAGACTGAGCATCTGTTTTTCTCAGGGATACCATGGAACATAAAGAATGTGATGGTGGTTGGAATCTGAATTTTAATTTCTCATCCACTTCCATTTGTCTACCTTCTTCATCTGAATAGTTCCTTACCTTGTTTTCTCTCTGCCTACATTTCTTCATTTAATTTCTTAAATCATGTTGCATTTACATTCTTGTAACAAGGTCCCTTTTAAAAATGATTTTGAACCCCACCTCTCCCTCCCCCACTCAGTGACTCCTCTAGTTACATATTTGTTACCAGCAGGCATCTTCTGCCACCAACCCCCTACCCAAGGATGGAACTTAAGACAGTTGGCAAGATTTACTATACAGTAAGCATGGCATTGTGTTTAGCAAAATAAATTTGTAATCCTAAAATCCAGATGTGTTATCTGTCAATATCCAAGACACCAGGTACAAAACGTGCAGCAGATTTCCATTTTGAAATACTTCCTGCCCAGAAGTGAACTTCTGTAGTTTATTTCCTAGAGCACATGTTGTTTTCAGTAGTAGAAGGAGCCTTCAGATTGCCAGCTGATGGGCATGTACTGCAACATTCTCATAATCTGCAGCCAAAATGATTGCACAGCAAAGCTGTAGAAACCTGGGAAAGCTATTGACAATGTAAGAATTTACCATTTCCAGTTGGTGCAAGAATGTTAATTCCATTTCCAAAGAAAAATATAGAAACGGTGTGTATTATGAATATTAAAATGTCTGAGTTTGTGTTTTACCCATTGAGCCTTTGATAAATTTCCCTCTAGCTTGTAAGTAAGCATGACTCTGGGACTTTTCCTAAAGGCAGTCGTTCTAAATGCATGCATTTAGATTAATCTTCTTGGGATTAGAATGGACACCTTGAATGGCTGTGTTAGCATTGAAGGTAACCAAGTGATTCGCCAACTTTAGGCAGGAAACAAGAGTAGTTATATATTTTAGCATAAAGGAGGAGTTTCAAATAGCAGAGAAATATTTGATTGAATAGGGGAAATTTTTCTAGAAGGCATACAGAGGGATGAAGATCTACAATTTGTTATTTAAAATAGTACAAATTTTAATATCTTATTGAGAGTCATCCATGTATTCATTGGACTGCAAGGAGATCAAACCAGTCAGTCCTAAAGGAAATCAACCCTGAATATTCATAGGAAGGACTGATGCTGAAGCTTCAATACTTTGTCCACCTAAAGCAAAGAACTGACTCATTGGAAAAGACTGTGATGCTAGGAATGATTGAAGACAAAAGGAAAAGAGGTCAGCAGAAGATAAAATGGTTAGATAGCATCACTGACTCAATGAACATAAATCTGAACAAACTCTGGGAGATAGTGAAGGACAGAGGAGCCTGGCATACTACAGTCCATGGGGTAGCAAAGAGCCAGACACAATTTAGTGACTGAACAACAACAATAATGTCTTCATTTAAGGTTCTGTTTTTTTCAGGCTCACTGTGTCATAGCTACAATATCTACACAAACTATTGTGTTGATTTTATAGCTTTGTTAAAACAATGGTTATAATAATGCCATATATTATCTCATTCATCCGTCTATATATGTGTACAGTTACATACAAAAAATTTATTAAATTCTTATTATTGATGCTCTTAGGTACTAGAAATACAAAGATGAGTAAGATCTGTACCACGTTGTCAAGAAACTTACAATTTTATATTAGTGATAGGGTTATAAACAAACTGTAGTAAAATATGATAACTGATACTGTTGATGAATATAAAGCATGTTATGGAAACACTGAAATACTAAATTAATCCTACATGAAACTATCGAAGAAGGAAATAAACAGAGGTTATATTTGAATAAGAGAACTCAAGAAAGCATTTTGTGTCTGCCTGGGGCAGATTTTATCTTCCTTCATCTCTCTCCCCAGAATAATATATACTTATCTCCATTGTGTGTTACCATATTTCATTATAGTTAGTGGTTCTCACATCCTTCTATTTACTAGATAGAGCTTCTTGGAAACAGAAATGTTGTATTCAACTTGTACTCTTAGTAACTAGCTCAGGACAAGAAGCTCAGTAAAATGTTTGTTGAATGAATAAACATGAGTCAAGAAATATCAAGAGAAATTAAAAATGTTTTGAGCTAAATGAAAATAAAAACAAAATTTGTAGAATGCAGCAAAAGCAATAATTAGAGGAAAATTTATAGCATTGGATGCATATATTAGAAAAAAAGAAAGATCTGAAATTGATCATCTAAGCTTTTCACTTGACAACTAGAAAAAGAAGAGAAAATTAAATCCAGAGTAATTAGAAGAAAAGAAATGATAAGAATTACAGCATAAACCAAGGAATTTGAAAACAGGAAGTCAATAACAAACCCAAAAGATGATTCTTTGAAAGGATCAATAAAGTCAGTAAGCCTCTGGCCAGGCTAACTAAGAAAAAAGAACAATGACACAAATTATTAACATCAGAAATGAAGGATTGGGCTTCAGTACGGATCCTATGGACAGTAAGTGGCTAATCAGGGAATACTGTGAACAACTCTGGACTCACAAACTTAATCTAGGTGAAATAAACCATTCTTTGAATGACAGCTTGCCAAACTCACACAAGAAGAATGAGACAATCTATATAAGCCCGTATCTATGAAAGAAATTGAATCAATTATTAATAACCTTCCAAAACAGAAGGCACCAGACCCAGAATTAAGTGACTATGGCAAGTTTGCAAGATACAAGGTTAATATACAAAGTCAATCACTTTGCTGTATACCAGTAATGAACAAGTAAAACTTGAAATTTACACTCAATACCACTTACATTACCACCACTCCCCCCAAAAGAAATCAGATCAGATCAGTCGCTCAGTCGTGTCCGACTCTTTGCGACCCCATGAATCGCAGCACTCCAGGCCTCCCTTTCCATCACCAACTCCCAGAGTTCACTGAGACTCACGTCCATCGAGTCAGTGATGCCATCCAGCCATCTCATCCTCTGTCGTCCCCTTCTCCTCCTGCCCCCAATCCTTCCCAGCATCAGAGTCTTTTCCAATGAGTCAAATCTTCGCATGAGGTGGCCAAAGTACTGGAGTTTCAGCTTTAGCATCATTCCTTCCAAAGAAATCCCAGGGCTGATCTCCTTCAGAATGGACTGGTCTAACAAAATATATAAAGGTCTATTTATGGGGAAAACTACAAAAGTCTGATGAATGAAATCAGTGACAAACTCAATAAATGGAGAGATATTCCATGTTCATAGATAGGAAGATGGAATGTTGTCAAGCTGTCTGTTTTTCCCAACTTGATCAACAGATTCAATGAAATCCCAGTCAAAATATTAGCAGCTTGCGGATACTGACAAACTGATTCCAAAGTTTGTGTGGAGAGGCAAAAGACCCAGGACAGCAAACATAATGTTGGAGGAGAACAGCAAAGTTAGAGGACTAACACACCCAACTTTCAAGACTTACTCTCAAGCTCCAGTAGTCCAGACAGTGTGGTGCTGATGGCAGAACACACAAGCAGATCACTGGAACAGAACAGAGAACACAGAAATGGGCCCATAAACACAGTCAACTGACATTTAACCAAAGAGCAAAGACTCTGCAATGGAGCAAAGTGAGTTTCTTCAACAAATTCTGAAACAACTAGACATCCACATGAAAAAAAAAAGAATCTAGACACAGACCTTATACCCTTTACAAGAATTAACTCAAAATGGATTCTAGGCCTAAGTGTGAAATGCAAAGCTATAGAAGTCTAGAAATTATCTAAGTGAAAATCCTAGATGACCTTGGATATGGCAGTGACTTTTAGTTACAACACTAAAAGCACCATCCATGAAAGAAAAAAATTGATGAGCTAAGCTTCATTAAAATTTAAAGTTTCTATTCTGTGAAAGACAATGTCAAGAGAATTAAAAGACAGGCCTCAGACTGGGAGAAAATATTTTCTATGGAAAATATTTTCATGATGAAAGAAATAATTAAAAAAATTTTTAAAGTTAGGTAAACTTATTTTCCAGTTTTATTGAGATATAACTGATGTATGACTTTGTATTAGTTTAAGGTGTACAACATGATTTTATATGTATATATTTATATGTTTATATCATAAAATGGGTACTGCAATAAGTTTAGTTAGCATCTGTCACATCATGCAATTGTAAAGTTTTTTCTTGTGATGAGAACTTTTAAAATCTACTCTCTTAGCAACTCTGAAACTTAAAATACAGCATTACTAACTATGGGCTCCCCTTGTAGCTCAGTGGTAAAGAATCGCCTCCCGATGCAGAAGACACGGGAGACGTGAGTTTAATTTCTGGGTCTGGAAGATCCCCTGGAAGAGGAAATGGCAACCTACTCCAGTATTCTTGCTTGGAAAATTCCATGGACAGAGGAACCTGGCAGGCTACAGGTCAGGGGGTTGCAAAGATTCGGACACAACTGAGAAACAGAACACACATGCATTATTAACTGTGGTCATATGTTGTTTGTTCATTCAGTTCAGTTCAGTCGCTCAGTCATGTCCGAATCTTAGCGAGCCCACGAACTGCAGCACACCAGGCCTCCCTGTCCGTCACCAACTCCTGAAGTTTACCCAAACTCATGTCCATTGAGTCGGTGATGCCATCCAACCATCTCATCCTCTGTCGTCCCCTTCTCCTCCTGCCTTCAATCTTTCCCAACATCAGGGTCTTTTCCAATGAGTCAACTCTTCACATCAGGTGGCCAAAATATTGGAGTTGCAGTCCTTCCAACAAACACCTAGGACTGATTTCCTTTAGGATGGACTGGTTGGATCTCCTTGCAGTCCAAGGGACTCGCGAGAGTCTTCTCCAACACCACAGTTCAGAAGCATCAATTCTTCAGCGCTCAGCTTTCTTTATAGTCCAACTCTCACATCCATACATGACCACTAGAAAAACCATAGCCTTGACTAGACGGATCTTTGTTGACAAAGTAATGTCTCTGCTTTTTAATATGCTGTCTAGGTTGGTCATAAGTTTCCTTTCAAGGAGTAAGTGTCTTTTAATTTCATGGCTGCAGTCACCATCTGCAGTGATTTTGGCACCAAAAAAAATAAAGTCAGCCACTGTTTCCATTGTTTCCCCATCTATTTCCCATGAAGTGATGGGACCAGATGCCATGATCTTAGTTTTCTGAATGATGAGCTTTAAGCCAACTTTTTCACTCTCCTCTTTCACTTTCATCAAGAGGCTCTTTAGTTCTTCTTCACTTTCTGCCATAAGGGCAAAACTCATTTATTTTGTCACTTTTGACCTATTTTCTCCATCCCCTAATCCCTACCTCTGGCAACCACCAATCTGTTCATATCTATGAATTTGGGGGGTTTTAGGCTTCACTGTCTTCATAGTGGCACCCCACTCCAGTACTCTTGCCTGGAAAATCCCATGGATGGAGGAGCCTGGTAGGCTGCAGTCCATGGGGTTGCTAAGAGTCAGGCACGACTGAGCGACTTCACTTTCACTTTTCACTTTCCTGCATTGGAGAAGGAAATGGCAACCCACTCCAGTATTCTTGCCTGGAGAATCCCAGGGACAGAGAAGCCCAGTGGGCTGCCGTCTATGGGGTTGCACAGAGTCGGACATGACTGAAGTGACTTAGCAGCAGCAGCAGCAACAGGCTTCACATCAAATAGTATTTGTCTGACTGACTTCATTTGGGATAAGGTTCTCAAGGTCCATTCATGTTGTTAGAAAATGGCAGGATTTCCTTCTTTATGACTGAATAATATTCCATTGTTTATACATACCAGATTTTCTTTATTCATTCGTCAATGGGCACTTAGATTATTTTCATGTCTTGTGAAAATACTGCAATGAGCATGAGAGTACAGGTATATCTTCAAGATAGTGATTTCGTTTCCTTTAAATATATACCCAGGAGTGGAGTTGCTGGACCACGTGGCAGTTCTATTTTTAATTTTTTGAGGAACTGCCATACTGTTTTCCATAGTGACAGCACCAATTTGCATTTCCACCGATAATGCACAAAGCTTCCGTTTTCTCCACATCCTCGCTAAGACTTGTTAGCTCTCGCCTTTTGGATGACACCATAAATAAAAATCTTGTACTGTTACATTTTAATAGGAAATACCAGTATAATCTTTTTTATTTTGTTTTCTTTTTTTTTCAAGTGCACATTTTCATAGCTTTGTTTACTGAAAAAGCATGAAAAAGCTAAGAAGCCCAATGACAACAACTATCTCACTGTCAAATTGTGGTTTCTTAACACCAAAAGAAATCAGGATTCTTTAGGGGAATGACTGAATGCACCTCTGGGGTAAGAAATTTACAAGATGTCTCTGGGACATCTTGCGCCTGAAAGCAAGAGTGCTATCAAAGACTAATGGCTCATGTCAAAGAGATACAGGAGTCAACATGAAAGAGCTTCCTTGTATTAAGGATGGGAAATTTTTAGCACCAGAAGCACTAGAGCGTCCTACTGAATGAAAAACACTGTCTACATACATTCCATAGATCTTCAACAACAAAAGAAGAAAAGAACAAAAACAACCAAAAACACCTTAGTAGCTATGCACTGTTGAAAATAATTAGGACAATAGTTTTTTACTCTAGAAGGTGTCAAGTATAAAAACAGATTAAGCATTTATCTTGTCTTTCACGTGTGAACATTACATTGGGATAATCAAATGGTCCTAGGTGATGAGTAAACATTTTTCTTTACAAAAAATATTTCACATAAAAATGTAGAAGGAATAATAGAATTAGAAGGTCAGCATTTTAACCTCTAATGAACAATGGATTGGGGCAATAACTATCAGTGGATAAAACCATTAGATTAAATTTTGTTGGAATCTCTACAATGAAGCAGACTTTCATCCCCCAAACCCACCAATCCATCTTTGCATCAGATAGTGTGTGCCTCCTGACATGATGCAGTTATGAAGTACAGGCTGTGACCTATAAAATATTCTTGCCAAAGAACTTGACCTGAATCTGATCCAACCTTTAATGCCAGCTTCCATTTGGAGGAAATACAGGGGATGAATGGACAATCAATTGACACTACAAGGAATTAAGCAGACAAACCCCAAATATTAGATCTTCTTTAGAACAATACACTTGGTTCCTTTACAAGTCAATTGTCTGAAAAAAAGGAAAAATAAAGAGGGAGGAGAGACAATTTTAGACTGAGGGACTTTAATATTGAATGGACATTGTTTGGATCCCATAAAACCAAGTATAAAAACATTTTAAACAGAAATCTGAATGTGCCTAAGTCTTGGATGATTTCAAGGAAATTTTTACATTTATCTATGTGTGTAAAAGTGGTAATGTGATTATGTTAGAGAATGCTATATTTTCTAGAGATGTATATGCAAGTATGTAGAGCTGAAATGACATGATGTCTGTTATTTGATTCAAAATAATTCACCAAAAAAAGAGACAGAAGGGGAGAAAAAAGGAGGAGGAAGAGGAGAGAGGCTGGGAAGGGGAAAGGCAGGGGAGGAAGGAGAGGAAGGGGGACATTTACAACAAAGATGATGAAGACAGGGAGAGTGGGGGCAAAAAGAGGAATTGATCATAGCTATAATAAAATGAAATTTCCCTAAGCTGAAGAAAGAGCCAAGTATTCACATCCCTCAGGAATCAACATACTGTACTGACCCCCAAAATGTGTACTTGTTTGGATGACATTCACTGAGTTGAATATGTATGTTATTTTTCAGCCAACACATAGAGAACTGGTGTTCCTTTCATATAACTCCTAAACTTTTTTTGTTTTGTTTTGTTTTGTTTAGTCGCTAAGTCATGTCTGATTCTGTGACCCCATGGGCTGTAGCCAGCCAGACTCCTCTATCCATGGACTTTCCCAGGCAAGAATACTGGAGTGGGTTGCCATTTCCTTCTCCAGGGGATCTACCTGACCCAGGGATCAAACATGCTTCTCTTGCATTGGTAGGCGGATTCTTTACTGCTGATCCACGTGAGAAGCCCAGAAACTTTTCCTGTAATTGACGATTCAGTTTCCCTGGTAGCTCAGACAGTGAAGATTCTGCCTGCAATACAGGAGACCAGGGTTCAATCCCTAAGTCAGGAAGATCCTCTGGAGAAGGGAATGGCTACCCACTCCAGTATTCTTGCCGGAGAATTCTATGCACAGAGGAGCGTGGCAGGCTCCATGGGATTGAAAAGAGTCAGACATGACTGAGTGACTAACACTTTCACTTCATAAAGGATATGTTGACTTTTTTGGCTAGTTTTTTTAGCAGTCTTTCTCTGAAATTTAGAGTAGAAATTTTATCTTAAATTGGATTTTGATTGTTTCCACCCCCAACTCAATCTCTCTCTCGCTCTGCCACATTACCTCACCCCAATTCACTCACTTGCTGGGACCTCCAGTACAAAAACATGTTTATTCTGCTGCCTCTAGGCTCCTATGTCATGGTAATATTATATATAAAAGAAATCTGCTCACCAAAATTGAGGATATCTTAGCTGCATCTTCTTTTTCCTCCCCAAATTTACTTGGCTATTCCTCACACTTAACTGTTATAGAATAACTTTACCCTCAATTTGTCCAGTTGTATAAACTTTCCCACTGCTGTTTGTTTGGGATTGTGTTGATTTTTATAAAGATAACTGAGATAATTAATATGTCCACAATAGTGTATCTGGGAACAAGGTAAATGTCTCTACTATTCTAGTCTTGTATATCTGTCAGTACGGTTTACAGATTTTTAAAAAAAATTGTTCTTGTACAGTTCTTCTTTTCTATTACTATGAATGGGCTTTTTAAAAAATTAAGCTTTGTGATTAGTTATTGATATTCATGGAAACTGTTGAATTTTATATGTTACTCTCATATCTGACCATCTGATAAAATTTACAATTGTTTAAAAAATGTAAAAATCTAAATCTTAATCAATAGAGGAATGATAAGTAATCAGGATAAATCTAGTCTATGGAATATTATACAGATCTTTTGTAATTATATATATATAATATATAGTGAGGAAGAGAACCATCTCCAAGGTAAAGTGGAAAAGCAATTAACCAAAAAAAATTGCAGAATAATGATATTATATGGTTCAGATATCGAAAACGACTACTTGTGGATATATGTACATACAATACAAGTGCACAGAATAAAGGCTGTCAAAATACATTCTAATGATAACAGCAATTAGCTTTGCCTGGTGGGCTGCCGTCTATGGGGTCGCACAGAGTCGGACACGACTGAAGCGACTTAGCAGCAGCAGCAGAGGAGTAAAGGAGATTTTTCAGGTTTTATTGTATTTTGTATTATTTGAATTTTCTCTACAACATAAATTTATATAATGATTTTATAATTAGAAATTGAAAGATAAATGTAAAAATAAGATGTTGAGAAGTAGACAAGTTAATAAAGATTGACATGGAGGAAGCTCTATAAAGAATGGATATAAGTCCATAGAAAACCCTCATGGGTCATTAATTTCTACAATATCTCTAAAGTCACTTCCATTTGGCTTTGGGAAATCTGTGATTCTACACACCCTGTCAAGAAGTACTACTGGGACCTATTAGAGCAGAAAATAAAGATTAAAATGTCACACAACTGACCAATGAAGTCAGTGGAGACATCCTCCCCCAACATTTATCTACCTTGTATCATTTCTCCTATGCAAGTGCTGTGGATTGGAGAAAGACCTAAATAAATTAGCTGGCTAAATGAATTGGATAATTCTCCTTCTAGCCCTCTCTCTGTTACCTGCTGGAAACCAGATGAGACCAGCCTTTATTTCCTAGATCCTCCTAATGTCTAAAGTTTCTATATGGGAAACTCTTCTGATCTGAATTTAGAAATGGAAGCCCTGTTGGTTAATCTATGTCAGGTGGGTTGAGGCACCCTTGTTTGCCTTGAAGGGAGGTTCCTCCTTGGCTTGTCACATGAAGTCTTCATGGGAGGCCCCTGAGTACCTCATATCATTTAAGTGCCTGTGCCAAGTCCCTTGCAGTGAGTTAGTTGTCTCTTAGGTTTTGACATAAGCATGTGTGATCTGGACTTCTATTTCTATAACGTGGTAAGCAGAGCTCATTGATATATACCTAACACAATGTCTAACAGTGTTTCTCAAACTTTACTGTGGGAATCACCTCAGGAGGCTGATTCAGTAGGTCTTGATAAACTCTTGAACTTGCCTTTCTCAGAAGCTCCCAGGTTATGTCAATGTGACTGGTCCAGGAAACACATTCAGTGGAACAAGAGTGTAGAGCATATGCTTGGTACGTGTTTGTTGAATGAGTCTTTTTCTGTCCTAACCCCTAGAAATGTGAATCCTCCTGTATAGGACACATCTTTTTTGTTCTCTGCTTAAGACTGTGAGGAATTTCTACTTTCTGGAAAGCTAATTCCATCAGGATATTATGTTTTACATACTTAAACCCACATCCCAATATTCTACCCATGTGGAGGCAGGACCCAGGACTGTTTTGCCATGTAGCCAGCATCGCTGTTCGCGCCTGATCTAGTCACTCCTCCCCAACCCAGTGTAGCATAATGAGCAGTCTCTGCCCTGTAAAGATGCCCCACTGGGGCTGCAGGTCAGTGTCACAGCAAAGTCAAGAGAGAGATTGGAGGCCCTTTTTGCAAGACCAGATTTCCCCCAGAGCCATAGCCCCTTCCCTCCTTCAGGGGTATCGACTTCGTCAGGCACCAAAGTGTTCACAAAGTTTAACACACCAAAAATACAAAAATCACACAGCACAGACTCTAATACAGAGGTGCCCTAAATTGAGCAAGGCTTAAAAATTAAAAGTTAACTGGGCTGATATCTTCAAAAATGTACTGCTTACTTAGTTTTCCCTTTCAGTCAGTCAGTTCAATCACTCAGTCGTGTCTGACTCTTTGTGACCCCATGGACTGCAGCACGCCAGGCCTCCCTGTCCATCACCAACTCCCAGAGTTTACTCAAACTCATGTCCATTGAGTCTGTGATGCCATCCAACCATCTCATCTTCTGTCATCTGCTTCTCCTCCCACCTTCAATCTTTCCCAGCATCGGGGTCTTTTCAAATGAATCAGTTTAAAAGAATTGAGTTTGCTTGTTGAGCTATTTGGCACATAAATTAAAATCTTAAGCCTGGTCCTTTGGGGGTTATTTTCCTTTGTGTGGTATCAAAAGCCAAGCGGAAAGGTGATGGAAATATGTATTTTGAAATATTCTTTTGAAGTAAACTAGGCATGTTTTGGACAGTTGGAGATGTTAGTTTTATTGTGTGAAGCTATGTTAAGTATTTTAAGAACTGTCTTGTTGAAGATGGCTGAATTGTGTAGACAGAAAAATTATGTTGTCTTACAATCAGTTTAACATTTATCCTTGTTTATTGGCTACTTAGCTGGGGACTCTGGGGTACAGTGTTAGCAGAATTCACTTGGGGATTCTCGCCTGTGCACATTAGCAGAATAGATTGGACTGTGATTTGTAGTGCCAGCCTGATTTTACAGGGAGCATTTTCCACCCACCACGGCTTCGTGGTGATATTGGAATCTGTCTAGTCAGTGGAGGATCAGTAGCTTAAGGAGCTAATGAATATTCATTTCTTTTCCCTGGGTACAAAGTAAAATAACCAGTAATTAGTATAATATTTAATACTTCTATTCAAAATAAATAAATCTTTTGTGAAAAAAAAACCCTAATTATTATAATGTAGCAAATTCTGCATATGTAACTGGAATGGGATGTGGTGTTTTGAAAATGCTTCTAAGCCCTCATTTACATGTTTTGAGATTAGTTAATTATTCCCCTTGTATGCATAAAACTCAACTCTAAATTTTTACCCGCATTTATTATTCATTTTCCTCTCTCCCAAGTTTAGCTGATTCTAATATTTAAATTTTACTTTATTTTTGGATACTGAAGATATTTGTATTTTGAAGTAATGCTTGGAAGGTGGGTTTGTTCTTGTCCTTTTCTTCTCTTGTCCCACAAAGAGGATGAAGGTGGCTTTCAGAAATTCCCAAGTGGTGTTTCTTATCTGATCCTAGGTTCACGTGACAAAATTTAACTATTCCAGCTTTTTTTAATGTATGTTTTTGAGCATGGAATATATGGTAGGCGCTGGACTAGGTGCTTTCACATATGTCATCATATTTTTATTCTACAACAATCCTATAAGATTGTTTTTCTACCATCATTCTATAGACAAGGCAATGAAGTTCAAAGTAGTTACTTCTGCTCATGCGAAGTTTAGAATTCTAAAGCATTCATCTGTTTGACTCCAAATCTAGTTTGCACTGCAGCTATGAGATTCTGAAGCTTCTTCTGCCCAATTGCTGAGGGAGAAAGGTTTGGTGGAGGTGATGATATGCTTATGTGCAAATAAAAATTCCCCAGGGTGTCATCATGGGGTTGGGTGCTCACAGGTGCCAACCTCTGCTGGGGGAGGTGGGGACAGCCCAGCCTCACTGTAGACAAATGCTTTTTGAACCTGTGATAAGCAAGGAAACTTCTCATCTACTTGCTGGAGGTTTCTCAGTGTTGCTGGTTAGTGCCTGCCAGACAGAATTCACATTCTTGCCCGAGCACACACAGATGGATCTCTGTCAGATTCAGTGGCAATCTCTGCAGACCTGGGTAATTCCTAGTGCTGCCGATTCTATGGAAAAATGCAAATACTTCCATGCTGGGATTTTGTATGATGCCACCAGGGTGGGGATGAGGCAAGAGCTTCTAGTTCAGATTTTTTTTTTTTTTGAGCGATTCCCAAGGCAACTAGAATAAAATTCAGACTTTTGACCGTGGCCTTCAGGCCCCTGGTGGCCCAGCTACTGCCTACCCCTCTCAGCCTCTTGTTCCCATCTACCCTGTGCTCAGCATCCTCCTTTTTGTCCCTCTGACTGGCAACTTTGTTCCCGCCTCGAAGCCTTTGCATTTATTGTCCTCACTGCTTGGGGTGCTCTTCTTTCTGTCTCCACATGGCTGATTCTTCATCATCTTCAGGCTTTTGTTCAGACACCCCCTCCACACAGAGCCATCCCTGACATACCCACCTCCCTTCTCCCCTGCATCTCCCATCTGTATCTAAAGGAGCCTCTACCCATGACCCCCTCACAGCCCCACATCATCACATGACCCTGTTCACGTAACTTCAGAGTTTGCTTTCTGAAGTGATATTTATTTTCTTCTTTATTAACTGTTTCTCTGTCATCTTGTTACCCAGAGTAGTTTGCCACGTTGCAAGTACTTAGTAAATATATGGAAAATAAAAGGTTGAATGACTCAGTGAATGAATGAACATTAAATGTTTGAAATTACAAATGCTAGAGTTTGCAGGCATCTGCTAGCTAATCTGTCCCAACTTTACAACCAGTTTCTCTATTTGATTATTTCCAGTGAGAGAAAGCTCATTACCTGATAAAGCAGTGTCTCCAGTTTTTGTCTTGAGAGGCAGTTTGGGACTGTGGAAGTCAAGTCAAACTCACTTCGATTCAAATCCGGATCTGCTACAAACTAGATGTGGACCTTGGTTAGGCCATGTCCTGTTCCCTCATCTGAAAAGGGGGTGACATTACCTACTCAGACAAGCTATTATGAGAAGGAGATGCTGCCGGATGTGCAAAGTGTCCTGCATATTTATACACATGGTATAGAAAAGGTTAGCATGGCAAAGGGGACATGTAGATGTTAATTTGCTTTCTAGTTCTCTGTGCCAGTTAGTCCTGGATTAAGTATCACACACATATTCACATTTATAGTAAGTCGCCTACATACAAACCTTCAAGTTGTGAACTTTCATGTGTTTGCATATTCAGTCACATAAGTTAGTTCATGTGTCTAGCGGCATTGTTACGTGTGTGTGTCCTCTACAAGTGGTTGTGCTGGTGTGCACTTCACTGTGCATAACTGTATAGAGTACAGTAGTACAGTATCCTTATTTCAAGCCCAGGATGTCCGGAAGCATACCAGGAGTAGTGGTGTCGCTGGTACTGCTAAGAAGTGTCAGCTGTTGTACTGTACTACTTTACTTTTCAAGATTTAAAATGGTTTCTTTATTTTTGGTTTGTTTTTATGCATTGTTTGTAGAAAAAGTACTGAAAACCTAGTACAGTAGAGTACTAGAGAGCCAGTTGTGTTAGTTGGGTACATAAACAGGCTAACTTTGTTGGAGTTATGAACACACTCTCAGAATGTCTTCCCCATGAGGTGAGGAATCTCCTGTTTTACAGACAAGGATATTAAGTGATATTAAGGATATTAAGTCCAAGGTTCCCCTTCTAAGGAGTGGTCCAGTCCCTAGGTCATCAGGTTCTCTTTCTATCCCTCCAAAGTGCCACCTTCTTCTGCCCTCAACACCAAACAGCAGACAGGTTAATGAAATGGAAGGACACAAATCTCCTGACCAGTTTAACTCTCAGAATGGCAAAGGGCTTCCACTTCACTGCCCAGGGAAACATAGCCTGAGGGCTTGAGGACTTGTGCTGAGGAGATAAATGTGGGCAGAGGAGGAGGCGACAGCCTCCGGTGTCCCTGCTTGCCTCCCCCATCACCAAGGTGTTCAAAGCACCACAGCTTCTCCATCAGTTTATTTGGACTTTGACTCTGAAATGAATCAACTGACAGGCTGGTTATTAGGATAGCTTGTTATGTTTTTGATATTTTGTTTAGATATTTTAATTGCTTGATATTTTGTTTCAATGCAGCTTGCAGATTGCTCTTGGGCCCTGAGATGCTCCAGGTGTAGCTGGGTATCATGTGACCTAATTAGGAAGCGGTCCTTTGGGAGGCAGGAGGGCCCTGAAGAGCATGGTTTTAGCATCTTACTTGAACTCAAACATTTGTTCCATCATGTATCAACTGTGTGACTTTGGGTAAGTTGTTTTCTGCATTTTTAATTTTCACTTTCTGTATAATAGGAATAATTCCATCTACTTCACAAGGCTAATTTGGATAATTAAGTATGCCTGACATATGTCAGCTTGTGATAGCTGCTACAACCATCCCTTTCCTTCAGGTAGCATGATTCTCCAGGTGGGAAGTGATGGAAGTGGTTGGGAGTGACTGCGAGCTCTTACCGTGATCCCACTGTAGCAGTGCAGAGGCGCTTCTTGTTTCCTGCTTGTGTTTTGTCTCCTGAGTGTGATAAGTGAATCCTAGGACAATTCGTTTACTTCTGAATACTTAGATAGGGTGGAAGTAATGTGACTAATAAATTATCCTCTCTTCCTCAAGATCTCCCTGGTCATTATTCTGTAATCTAATTAGAATGCCAGATGCAGATCTATCCATCTTCCTCAAAAAGCAACGGCGAACTGGGGAAAATGCTTCCTGCAAACGAAGGATGGATTTTCCGTGGAGTGGTGGAGAGTCAAACTTAAAAACTTGAACTGATATCCAAAATCAGGGGCTTTGTTGTACTTTCCTCTCAAATATGCATGTCCAGGTACTTGCCGTTTTTAAACAGCCAATCAAGTATCTATGTTAGAAATCTCGCTAAGTTTTCCAGAGTATACTCTTGCGTATGTGGTTTTCCTCCCTTCAGTGTGATAGGAAAAACATCTGAAGTTCCTTGGGCTCCTCTCACCTCATCTCTCAAAATTTCTAGAGTTTAAAATCTAGTATGTGAGGCACATTTGTAGTCATTTACTGCATCTTTGGCTTTTGGGACATTTGTATGACTAACACATCCAGATGATGTAGTAGTCAAAATATCTACCAGGGTTTCCCTGGTGGTCCAGTGGTTAAGAATCTGCCTTGCGATGCAGGGGACACTGGTTCAATCCCTGGTCCAGGAAGATCCCCCATGCCACAGGGCAGCTAAGCCTTTGCCTCACAACTGCTGAGCCCGGGAGCCACAACTATTGAAGCCCACGCACCTAGAACCTGTGCTCGGCAACAAGAAAAGCCACTGCGATGAGAGGCCCACGTGCCTTAACTAGAGAGCAGCTTCGCTCTCTGCAACTAGAGAAAGCCCACTTGCAGTAAAGAAGGCTCAGCACAGCCAACAATTTAAAAAATGAAGTAAAATATTCTTTAAAAATCTACCAAATGGACCTAGATATTGCTAGGAAAAAAATCTATACTGATAGAGAATCTTCTGTCTCTGTTGAACCTCCAAAGGAAAGTCAGTAAGCCCTAATAGTCTATATGCTTCTCTCTATGGGGACTGTAGTCAGGTGGTATAATTTTAGGACCATCTCAAAATCGTTCTCTCCTGCATGAGTGCACGCTAAGTCACTTCAGTTGTGACTGACTCTTTGAGGCCCCGTGGACTGGAGCCTGCCAGGCTCCTCTGTCCATAGGATTTTCTAGGCAAGAATACTGGAGTGGGTTGCCATTTCCTTCTCCAGGGGACCTTCCTAACCCAGGGATCAAACGCACGTCTCTTATGTCTCCTGCATTGACAGGCAGGTTCTTTTACTACTAGTGCCACCTGGGAAGCCCCCTAGCTCTATTATATTCTTCAAAATTCCTGTATTTGAATATTGTTCCTTCTTACCCTTCCTCCCTCCCTCCTGTCTTCACTCTTTCCTTCCCCCTCCCTCCTTTTTTTCACATTGTTGAAAATCCAAAATGTAAAACTCATTACCTACCATTATTGTGATGTTATGTGCTTAGTCACTCAGTTGTGTCTGACTCTTTTTGACCCCATGGACTGTAGCCCACCAGGCTCCTCTGTCCACGGGAATTCTCCAGGCAAGAATACTGGAGTGGGTTGCCATGCACCCCCTCCAGGGGATTGTCCCAATCCAGGGATCAAACCCAGGTCTCCCACATTGCAGGCAGATTCTTTACTGTCTGAGCCACCAGGGAAGCCCAAGAATATCTGCCCTTATTACATCAACATAAAAAATAGACATTTTGAACATTTTTACCAATATTCAAAAACTGAAAACAGAGAGGGTATGATTTCTAAATATCCATGCATACTTTTATAGTGATGGCTCCTAGAAGAACAAGAACTTTAGAAATGCCAATCTAGACAAGATTCCTTTTCATTTCAGTCCCTCCTTTCCCTTCCCTTCCTTTCTTCCTCTACTCCTTCATGTGAATGGCTGTAGCTTGCTGAGAGTAGGGGTACTACCTTGCTCACCATTGTTTCTCTAGCAATTAGGACTCAAAGTAGGATCTCAACAAATTTTTGCAATAAAAGGATGAATGGACATTTATTGAATACCTAGTTCTTCAATTCTTAGACTTAAAATTATGTTTTCCAAACTCAGCTATTTCTGTAATGCCTTCCCAGTATTTGCCTGATCTGTGAACTATTTTTATTCTATTTATTTGACATATTTCTTTAAACTGACTTTTCTTTATACATAGCATCATCCAAAGCAGTAATAGAAAGAAAAATGTTAATTTTGTGTCTGTTCATAATTTTTTGTAATTCACATTACATTTGTACCTATTAAAATAAACATGCTTATATCACTTAAAATCATCTCTAGTGCCTCTATAAAATACAAATTTGGAGTAAGTTTAAAACATTATTAGTCACATCCACCATATATGAACCTCTAAAGTATAGGGGGCCCAGGACCGGATGTCCTGCCGAGGAAAGGCTGCAGGGTCAGGGCTGATGCTCAAGGGAGCAGGTTACCCACTCATCCCGGAGGGTCCGTGCGTACACGGGAAACACTCCCACTGGTGCTTCCGGCTCTTTGCGACTTCGGTTGGGTCAGTTGTTTGCTGAGCCTTTTCTTCCTCAAATCTACTATGAAAGCAGCAACCACAACTATACCACCTTAGGGCTTGGAAAGCCCTGAAAAAGTATAAAGGACCAATTACATCCAGGAATCACTGTGTGGCAATGCACAGTAAATATTTTAAAATTTGTACTATCGTGAGTTTGGTAAGCAATCAATATGAAGTTGAATGCCCCCAACAAAAAGAGGGCAAGGAAACTGGCTAGAGAGGTATTTCATTCATTTACTCAGTTGTTCAGTAAATAACTATGCTGTAGCCTCAGAACTAGGTGTTGAGAATATTGCAGCAAAAAGACATAGTCCTTCCTCTTGTTGACTAGTGGGAGAGACAGTTAAACACACAGTTACCCATGTAATTGTTTGATTACAGCATGAGAGATGCCACGGTGAGAAACACGAAGTACAATAACAGTACCACAGGGACCAGCTAATCTGAGGAGTCAGGAAGGACATTCTTGTAGAAGTGACCTGTAAGCCAAGACCTAAAACATCCATAGAAGTGAAGCAAATATATACAGAAGCACTGAAAACTCACTCTCCAAACTTGCATGAGACGACTTTCCTCCTCCTTACTGCTTGCTCTGTCACCAGCCAACTAGAGTTGACATTCTGCTGGGTGTGTCTTCTCACTCCCCGGACTGTCAGTGGAGCATAGTGGGTGCCACTGTCTTACCAAAGGACCTGAAAATGTCACTTGAGAAAAGACCATAAAACCCAGAGAGTTTCATGCTACAAAGCACTAATAAGACTATGTCTCCACTCCCAATTTAAAGGAACTAACTGTTAAAAATTCAGTGTTTCTACTTCTTTTGGCAATTCCATTTGCCAAAGAAAAGAACCGATGTGATAGACATAGATTCAGAGTTTGGGAATGGGAAAGGTCAGAGTGGGAAATCTGTACAATGGCAGACATGTTTATGGTAACATAAATATCACTACTGAGACCCCAAGGCCCTGAGTCCTTAGGGGGTGTTCCTTGACAGGCCAGTTTAGAGATGGGGCTACTGGCAAGCGTCAACAAAGACAAGAGTTGTTCTACCATTGTAGCCAGCCTCCCCACTGATTATGATCCCCAGAATACTTCAGTTGGTTCGTTTTTCCTTAAATTGATTTTTTTTTCTTTCTTTTTTTTAAAAAACAGGAATATGTTTATTGTAGATAAAAATAGCAAATACAGACTGTTAAAGTGAAATAAAAATTAGCCACTACTTCACTACCCAGGTAATATCAATAGCTATAAACATTTTGTGATATATGTGTGTGTGTGTGTGTATTTGTCGTATTTTTTTTAATATTTAGTTTTACTTATTTAGCTACACTGGCTCTTACTTGCAGCACATGGGATTTTTAATCTTCATTGCAGCACACAGGATCTTTAGTTGCCACATGTGGAATCTAGTTCCCTGACCAGAGGTGGAACCCAGGCCCCCTGCACGGGAGCATGGAGTCTCAGCCGCTGGACTGCCAAAGAAGTGCCTGACTTGAGGTCCTATTGATATCACTCTGTTAGTTATCTGTCCTTTACAGTTGTTTCCTTTTTAAAATGTTCAGTGAATTACTTTTAGAGTAAACCTTACACCTTTTGTAAAGCCAAGTCTCCCCCCAAAAAATCATTTGAGAAGAGTATTCCTTCTAGTAATCCACAATTCACACTCCATTAAGCTTAGGGATTAACAACAGGGTACGTATCACAGTGCCACACAAACAGCTGCTTATGTGGTGGCTTGGGGACTGCTGGGGCTGGGAAGCAATTATGGACATTTGCACAGGAAGGAATCACTTGGGCTTTTTTCCTTTGTCTCTTTTCACTTTTCAAAATCACACTAGTAGTGATTGCTATTAGTAGTGACTGCTGCGTTATTGTGGAAGTACCCACTGTGATTAAAGCAGAAGAGGAATGGCCCGTTGGTAAGCATGTCCAGTTTGACATACTACAGGGAGAACAGACTAACAGTCTTGCCAAGGTACCCAATTAGAGTTGAACTTGGTTTGAGGTCCCCTTAAAAAAAAAAAAAAAAGATTTATGCTGGGAAATTTTCTGCTTTCATCATATTGAATTGTGCGGTGGCTCAGCTGTGTCCAGCTCTTTTCGACCCCATGGACTGTAGTCTGCCAAGCTTCTCTGTCCATGGGATTTTCCAGGCAAGAATACTGAAGTGGGTTGCCATTTCCTCCTCCAGGGGATCTTCCTGACCCAAGGATTGAAACTGCAACTCCTGCGCCTCCTGCACTGCAGGCAGGTTCTTTACCGTTGAGCCACCTAACCTTTGTTCAAAATGTCTATTGAGATTTCAATACCTAAATGACTTGTGAAAGGGAGTTACGATTATCTGGTCTCTCCAAAACAGAAACAACTAAAAGCAGTCCAAGCACATAATGCATTTGTTTGCCTATAATCATGCTGACTAATGTCTTTCAGGTACTTACTATGTGCTGACATTATCTTACTTATCATCTCATTTCATTCCAACAAGGACAGGTGCTATCAGCTCGATATTGCAGAAAGGGAAACGGAGTCAAGGAAGAGATCCCCCGCCCACCAGGTCTGGTTAGACTTCCAAGTTCATATCCTCAACCCAAAACTCTACTGCTTTCCCCAAGTTCCTTTGTTTTGCACTTATGACATTCCTGCAAGAGCCTGTACTCTCTTGCGACATGAGAGAGATGAACTTGGCTCTCTGAAGTGCTCCTTAGTCAGCTGGAGAAGCTTTGCAGAACATGCTGCTAACGGGCCTACTCTTGGGGGCTCATTTTTTTCTGGGTTCCTAATGCCAGGACAGCAGGAGAGATTTCACTTAGACCATCAACTTGGAGTGGAAACAAACCTGTCTAAAGTTGTGGTCCTCAGAGATGATACAAAACATGATTTAATAGAAGCTATAGTTTCGCTTTCACTTGAGGGTGAGGCATCTTCAAGGAGAGGAAAAAACACTCGGGTTCAGCTTGTTCCGGCTCGGCTGTCTGGCTTGTGTCAAGCTCTTGACTTCCCTGAGGCTTGATTTCTTCATATATTAAGTAACAGGATTGAGCCAGATAATCCCCAGCGTGTCTCAGCTCCAAGTGTGAGATGGGTCTGGCTGTGCTGTGACTGCAAAGTTATAGAAAGAGGGCAGCCTCTGCTCAACTTCCTCTCCCTGCTTCTCCCCCAACCCCTTGTATTAGGGAACAACATGCCTTTGGAGAGTCAGGGTACAGACAGATTTGTCCTTTAGAGAGAAGCATCACAAACTCAACAGCTATACAGGTCAGACAGGGTATATGTTTAAAAAAAAAAAAAAACAGAAGGCAGGGCCCAGTGTATGCTCAGTACCATTTCCCTGAAAACATCTTTTGCTCTTAATCTATCCTCTGTCTGATTTTCCTAATTTTGATAAAGACAGCAGTATGGAGAAGTACTTCCCTATTAGAAAAACACCTGAGCAGGTGCCCTGTATAACCAACACAGACCGTGATGGTGAGTTGGATTGGTCATGGGCTACCAGTTTGCTTTTTCTCTGCTCTTGTGAACATACATCCTAGTGTTGACATAGCATCAGGCAAAAGGAGGGGAAGGGGAAAATGGAGCCAAAGATAACTCAGGAGTACCCTACGCGGCTTTTGATGTCTTTCATTTTCTGGAAGCAGACATGTTTTCCTAGCTGGCACATCAATTCAGTTCAGTCACTCAGTCGTGTCCAACTCTTTGTGACCCCATGAATCGCAGCACCCCAGGCCTCCCTATTCATCACCAACTCCCGGAGTTCACTCAGACTCACGTCCATCTAGTTGGTGATGCCATCCAGCCATCTCATCCTCAAACTTACTGTGCTCTCAAACAACAGTTGTGGCACAAGGAAAGAAATAGATTGATAGCTATCTAATAGACAAGAAAGGCTAAGTCCTGTGTCGATTGACAGGTAGCCAGTTGGAGGCAAAACTGGGGCGAACACCCGGGTCTACCCATTCCAAAGACAGTGCTCCTTCCATAATCTTCTTTCTGTTTTCTCTCATGCATAGTTTAGCTCCTTAAACTCATACAGTGATAAATCAAAGGTTTCCTCAATATTTTCTCATGTTCAAATTTGTAGTCTCTTCTTGCAGTTTACGGTATTCTGGCACTGAGCAGGTACGGTATGATCACTGCAGCCACACAGACAGATGACTCCTTTTCTGTGGGTAAAACTGGAGGTTAGAATAGGTAGAAGAGGGACTTGCCTGGTGGTCCAGTGGCTAAGACCCTGCTTGCCAGTGTAGGGGACACGGATTCCATCCCTGGTCCGGGAGGCTTCCACGTGCAATGGAGTAACTGAACCCTTGTACCGCAACTACTGAAGCCCACGTGCTCTACAGCCCTTGCTAGGAAACAGAGTAGCCCCCTGCTTGCTGCAACCAGAGGAAGCCTGCACGCAGCAACATAAATCCAATGCAGGAAAAAAAAAATTGCCTTTTTTTTTTGTTTTAAATGAATAGATAGGAAGAAAGAGCTGTCTCTCCGTACCCTGTTTCCAAATGTTAAATAGCTGAATTCTTTGGGGTCAGCAGAATGTTAAGCAGAAGCCAATTGCTTGTCCTCTCTGTGGCACCCTCTTAGAATTACTATTCAGATGTGATGGAGAGTACTTTAACTAAGGGTCGCATGCTTCTCCTCAGACTTAGCACCAGCAGAAAGCTAAAGTCTGCTGTAGCCCCGGGATTTACTAACCTCGGTTGTCCTTGGCATCCTCCCCTTTTGGTTTTTGTTGATGAAACATCATGAGGAAAAACAGTTCCGATGCAGTGTTTGAGGACGCATCTTAAACATTTTTGGACTCTTCAGTGGCTTCTAACCTGTTTATTCAGGACATTGTACTGTGCAAGTACGTGTGATTTAATGGTGTTCAAGAATAGTTATTTCTGCTGAGAATTAAATCAATATTCTAAAATTCTTAAAAAATAGCTGGGAAATTTTTCTTTTGTATCGTTCATATCCTAATTAGGTAAAATTGAGGAACATTGAGAAATGAAAGAATTCCAGGCTTTTGCTGACTGGGTTTCTATCTATCTCTCTGTCTAATCTGACTGCCTGTTTATCAACCAGTCATTTTTCTGTCTTATTATGAACATTTTCAAGTAAATGAATGTCCTAATAAATAAATACCCATGTACAGGTAGTTCCAGTGGCTAGGACTGCAGTCTCCCTGCTGAGGGCCCGGCTTTGATCCCTGGTAGGCAAACTAAGATCCCACAAGCAGCATAGCCAAAAACAAAACAAAACACAAACAAAAAATACCATTTTCCTAGATTTAATAGTTATTAACATGTTACCACTAATGCTCCACCAAGGTCTTTGTGCTGGAGTATTTTAAAGAAAATTGCCAGTGTCATGACTTTTACCCCTAAAAATTTTGGTATGTGTCTCTGGAAGATAAGGACAAACCACTTCCTGTGTAACCACAATTCCGTTATCTCACCTGATGTAATCGTCAGAGACTCCTCTGTGTCATCCAGTAGCCAGTCCCTGTTCAATTTCTGAGTTGTTTTCAAAATGTGTTTTGTAGTTGGTTTATTCAAACAAGGATCCAACTAAGAACCACACATTATATTTGGTTGCTATGTTTCTTAAGGTTTTTAAAATGTAGTACTAAATTATACATGAGAAAGCAAAAAGTAGAGCATTGCATAAGAAGGTTAGGAACAGATAGATCAAGTTTTAGTCCCAGCTTGGCTGCTAACCAGCTACCTGTCCTTGAGCAAAGCAGTTAGCTCTTGGAGCCTGTTTGATCTCATCTGTAGACTCCATTGGCTGACTTATGCTTTCATTTAACAGATATATCCTGAGTGCCTAATATGGCCTGTTCCTTGCAATGGGCACTGTTCTTGAAAGAGTCAGCTTCCAGAAAATGATAGAATTCTAGTCTTATTGAACTAGATGCTGGGCAAAGAGGGCCACATTCACAACCGCAGATTCTTCCAGTAACACCTACTAGATAAGTCCTGAAAGTCTTAGTGAATAATCAAGAGCAAACTGCAGAGTGAGCAGATTTGCCTCCTGATTCTAATCAGGATTAGAATCAGAATTCTAATCCTGATTCTTGTGGATTATCTATGCTAGGATCCATCTCTTTGTCTCCTCTCCATTTTCATGACATTGATTAATTGAGGATACAAGACTAGTGTCCTGAGGACTGTATCATAATTCTTGAATTGTCTGAATTTTTTTCCTCTTGTGATGACATTTATCTTGTTTTCTCCTCCCTGTATTTCCTGTATCTAAAGGCAGTGATTTGAGTGAGGTGTTTTTGATGAGAATATTTTATAGGTGGTGCTGTGTACTTTATATTGCAAGAAGTACGTAACATCTGACTGTCATACTTTTGTCATGCTAAGGATCATGAGCTTGTATCACATACTCTGATGCCCTGCTTGTTTTGTCTTGTCACTTGTGAGGAATCTGGTGTGTCGGGGAGAGGGGATAGTACTTTGAACTGTGTGAACCTAATTCCTTATCTTCTACTGTCCACAGAGGATCCCTGGTTGACTCTAATATTTCTTTAGGGATTGCAGAATGCTGAGTTTTCTAATTTTATCATTTCTTCTACATTTCCTAACCAGTATTTACCCATAGAGAAGACCTTACCTTGTCAACTGGTATTTGATATATACTCGAAATATAGTTATTTACAGTTTTCTCAGTAAGTAGTTGGTATAATAGCCTACTCCAATGATAATAAATGAGAGTCTATTTGCTTACTTTCTCTTTTTGACTACTATAATAGAGTTGTGGAATTTTAGGTAGTCCTTGTGTTTCAATTCATTACAGTCAGCTCTTCATTATGATGCTTAAATTCCCAGTTTTGGGGGGGGGTCCCTTTGTTGGGTCAGTATTTAAAGATGAAAAATGATGAAAGACATCCTCAGCAGAAAACACATCTGAAAACTTGGCTGTGTCTCTTATTGGACTAGATGCTGGGCAAAGAGGGCCACATTCACAGCCGCAGATTCTTCCAGTAACACCTACTAGATAAGTCCTGAAAGTCTTAGTGAATAATCAAGAGCAAACTGCAGAGCAAGCAGATTTGCCTTTGAATGTGCTTTCCTTCATCAGGCACTTGGGGCAAAGTGAGTCAGCCCTGGCCCACCACCCGAGGATACAGTCAGGTAGCAAGTTCAGCAGGTAGCAGTGACTCAAATCTACAAAAAGGTAAATCAATCCCGGCATGTGGGGTGGGTTTCAGTTTTTCTGTTTGTTTTGTCTCAGCTGTTCTCCTAACTGTAGTTAGACTAGCCAAATCAAAATGATCTCAGCGTTTGAGGTATAGGAGTTGGCGTGGAGTGGGGCAGAGGTGAAGGGGAGTTGAGAAAAACAGATGTTGGGGAAAGGATGCTGTGTTCTTACCTCGGTCCTTACCGGCTGTGTGGTTGAGGGTAGTCAGCTAGCTTTCATCACAACATGGACCTAAGACCTGCTCTGCCCAGGCCCAGTGGCCCCATAACAGAGGCATAAACATTAGACTAATTGGAAGATGAATTATTGTTGGATAACAATCAAGAGGAAGATACTGGCCACTTGTCCTGTATCATAATTCTGTCTGATGTTTTCTCCTTGTAGTAGTGTGTATTTTGTCCTTCTACCTCTTGTATGTTTTAAAGCCTTCACTGTAGACGTGAAAGCTTGGTTAAATTCTGGTGAAGCATGTTTGACAAGAACATTTTGGAGGCCTAATTACCTCTCAGGGTAATAATAGTAGGTATCATTTATTCAGACTTAACCCATGTAACTCCAGTAACCTCTATGATGTAGGTGCTGTTGTTATTCCCATTTTCCAGATGAGGAAACTGAGAAAGGAAAATAGGAAACAGAGAAGTTAAGTAACTTGCCCAAGATCACACAGCTAATAAGTGACAGATGGACACAGGATTTGAACATGAGTTTTCAAGCTTCAAAGTCAGGGCTCTGAATTACTGTACTATGAATGAATACTTTTGGGGGAAATTCATAATAAATGTGTACATCATTTGATGTCCATAGCACAAATCTGAATTTTTAATCTGGGCTTCAAAGGAACAAAATAATGTAGGAGTTTGTGCTTCAGCCAACAAGATGCCTGAAACAAAATTTCTATCCCAAGACAGAGACTGTCCATATCTTTTTATTCCCTCTATAGTTCAGGAGTCCTCAGATCATCAGGATCTGATGCCTGATGATCTGAGGCAGGGCTGATGTAGTAATAATAGAGATAAAGTGTACAATAAATGTAATGCACTTGAATAATAACAAAATCATCCACCGCAGCCTGGCCCATGGAAAATTTGTTTTCCCCGAAACTGGTCCCTGATGCCAAAAAGGTTTGGAAACTGCTGTTCCCTTCCCACTAGTTTCTTTCTCTAGTGGGTACCTAGAGGGACTTGCGGAGAAGGCAATGGCACCCCACTCCAGTACTCTTGCCTGGAAAATCCCATGGACGGAGGAGCCTGGTGAGCTACAGTCCATGGGGTCACTAAGAGTCGAGCACAACTGAGTGACTTCACTTTCACTTTTCACTTTCATGCATTGGAGAAGGAAATGGCAACCCACTCCAGTGTTCTTGCCTGGAAAATCCCAGGGACGGGGGGAGCCTAGTGGGCTGCCGTCTATGGGGTAGCACAGAGTTGGACACGCTGAAGCGACGTAGCAGCAGCAGCAGCAGCAGAGGGACTTGACCACCTGCCTAGAAAAGCAAAGTGGATGTTTTCTGTCATTTCACCATATGGTAATTCAAAAGACTCAAATATATACTTCAAACAGCTCGGTCTGCGCCTTATAGATAAGAGCATCCCATTTGGAGCAATACACCCAATGGTCCCATGCACAGGCTCTGCACAGAAGGTTTGGAGTAGAAAAGGGCTCTGCAGCTTGTGTTGTATGTTAGGAGAACTTCTCCACAGTAGTGTTAAGTGTGGGAACTTGAGAACAAGGCTGCCTGTATTTGCGTGCATACAAAGCTTGGCGCATGGTAATCACTCAATAAAGGCCAGCTATTGTTACTGGGATGAATGGCTTTCTTAGCTCAAAAGTGGGTTATGAAGAGTATCTTCGGACTCTTCTCTGGAGATTAAGACCAAGAAACGTTAGGCCAGAGATTCTCAAAGAGGGTCCCAATACCACCTGCTGGGTACAACGTATTGCAGGCAAGATTGGGGTATTCATAACAATGATGAGGAATTCTCTTCCCTCAATCCCACACACCTGCTACACCTGTGTCTTTGCTGTTAATCCCCACTCCCCCTACCAAACAGCCAGTGTCTTTGAAGCACCACTTCCTGTAGATACTTCCTGCTGTGCTGCTCAGTGACTTGAAAAGAAGTTTTGAGTCCCAGTAACCAGACTGGAATCCCAGTCTCCCTACAGAGTCTCTGTGTGGCTTTGGGCAACTTACCCATCTTTTCTGAGCTTTCTCTTCCCACATCCACGAAAGAGAAATACCCATCTCAGGGGTCATTGTGAACCCTTAAAACTAATCAAATATGAAGCATAGTGCCTGGACCACCAGAGTCTCTATCCTTGGATTGTGCCAAGACCACCGGGGCATCTAAGAGGTACCTGGGAACAGAGAAGTCATTTTCAGTGCTATTTTTATCAGGCAGAACTGCCATCTTAAAAGAGTGAATTTTTTGGTCTACGTTTTTCTCAATCTACTCAGCATTCCCTCCACCCAACATCTTAAATAGAAATAAGATAATGTGAGAATTGCCAGTTACCTGAACCATTTCATGCCAATAAAGATACAGTTCTTTCTTAAAGAGTAAAATGTTTATCTTTTTAATCTTTAAACTTGTAAGGTTGGATTTTTAAAAAGTGCTCCGTTTAGCATCTTTTTTTTTTTTTTTTTTTTAACCTACACTAGTGCAATCTAGAGTAGTCAGATTCATAGAGCCAGAAAGTAGAAGGGTGACTGTCAGGGGCTGTAGGGAGGGGGAATGGGGCATTAACCTTTAATGGGTGCAGAGTTTCTGTTTCACAAGATGAAAAGAGTTCTGCAGGTGGATATTGATCATCACACACCAATGTGTGTGAAAGCCACTGAACTGGGCATTCTTAAGTGAACAGTTAGAAGAGTACACTTTCTGTTATGTGTGTTTTGCTACAATTTCAATAGATAGCAAATTTCACGTTCAGAACGCAAGAGAGCACAGTCTTCGTCTGTTTAAGCCTCTGAATCCTGACAGGGAGACTCCGTGCAGGCACATCTGATGTCCTGTCCTAGATCCTCAAAGCGAGGGAGTTGCGACCGCTTTTCAGGCGCCTCGTCCCTGTGTGTGGTCCTCAGCTGTGGCAAGTCTTAGGCCGATCCTGAGACCTGGACACTTCTGTTTCATTTCTAAACCCAAGCCCCCTGAAAATAAGGAACCTCTTTTGTTGAGGACTATGCTAAAATCAGGTTGGGGAACATCTTCAGGAAAATAGCTCCATAAATTGTGTGTAGATACAAAACTAACAGGCACGTGAAAGATTTGTATTTTGAAAACAAAACCCCAGTGGGAGCCTCTCAGCAGAAAACGAAAAGGTCTTCTTAACATTCAATTGAACTATGAGAGCCATTTTTGCTGTGGCAAGCACTAATGCAGGTACTGCCGCTGCCATGGTCCCAGATTGCAGCGCAGCAAATTAGCATGGTTTTAACTTGCCTGCAAATATCAAGCTGGCTGCTCGTCATTATGCAGAAAGGGCCGGGGGTGGGAGGGGGACCGGCACCTAGCGGCAAAGCACATTATAATTGTTTAAGCAGGCCCCGCAAGTCATGCATTTCAATTATTTGTTCAAAGCAGCCTGCAATTAGGAGTTGCAAACAAGGCTTTTGAATGCAAAGTCAGACAATTAAAATGTTTCATGAGAGCATTAGAGAAAGAAGTTCTGAATTAACACTTTGAATACACAAGGCCTCTTTTTTCTTGTCTCTAGTCTCTTTCAAACTGGGGGAAAAAAAGAGAGAGAGTGAAAGGGGAAAGAGGTGTTTTGGACTGTGTTGGAGGTGATTTTGGTGTTTACTTATTTGCATCAAATGCCTGACTAATCCAGAGAAAATTGAACTATCCTTACCAGCCCCTTGTACATTTCAATGTCTTGTTACTTGCCGGATCCTGGTCCCAGCATAATGGCCCAGGTGCCAAAACCCCTCTCCTAGGGGGGTCGTAAATCACTTTAAGCATCTCCCCTCCCTCTTCCCTCACTACTCCCCACTCTGTCCTTTGAAGACGCGGGTCTATTTGAACCAGTGATTTGTGACTTTCCAGTATTTAGGGCACAACCCCGAGCTGGTTGCACGGACACACAGGATGGAAGGAACGAGGGCACTGGACAGTGTGAGGATCAGAGGGGAGAGCCTGTGTGTTCTGGGGTTGCTGGTGAGCAGAAGCTGGCAGCTCTGGAGGAAACGTGAAAAATACCCTAACCTGCCTTACGTCTTTGAAGGAGAACCAGCTGTGAAACCACTTCCCCTAGTGTACCCCACCCCATCCACACAGTCCCTTCCCCAACTCTCAAATACCATACTGATAGTTAAATTCTAGTTTATGATTTATTTTACTTTGGGACATCCTTAACTTTTTCTTTTAATCAGAGAGCACAGTTTTAGGAGAGAATGATACAGCAGACATAGGGAAAAAAGTGAATGTTCCTCCTTCAACATTTTTTCCCTTAAGGTAGATTTCTGAAAAGCATTATTTGTGCAAGGAATCGACCATTAATATAAAGTGATTGCACCCCAAAACACTTTATATTATTATTCAACATGTAAGATTAACCAGAAAAATCCAGACAGTTTAAAGTGAAATTGCCAGCACATCAGTTAAATGTGTGTACGTGTGTGTGTGCGAGTACGTGCCTAATTTGAGAGTATGGTGGGGGTAGTAGCCTTAATTTATTATTTCTTGACTGTAGCTGATTATTAAACATCATTTAAATAAGCCTATATATTCTCCTTTATAAAGAAAAATCTTCTTTAAGATATGTAGTTCAGTTAGAAGAAAGTTTCTTTTTTTTTTTTAAACCAGCATGGATATTTTTAATATTTATGTAGTTCTTTTCAAATTAGTTTGCCTCCAAGCAATCTTTGAGGATTCAGGGCACTGTTAAAATGCCAGGTATATGCTAGGCTTGATGACCCTTTATATGATCACTGCATTCTATTCATTGGAAATTTTTATGCTTTTCCATGAGAAATATTTCCATTTTATCAGATGTAAAAATAATTTTTTTCCAATTATGCCATGACAAACTGAGGATGCTGACATGATAAGGTTTAGAAATCATGTCATATTAAAGCTTGAGATCTATACATAGTAGGCACATTTTAGAATTTTTGAGTTTTTTTTAAAACAGGTCTGATACTTTAAATTATTTTTTGAAATGCTCAAAGTAGTCACTTGAAGCATTTTAGATTGAATGGATTTTTGCCAATTTGTTTTTGAAAATAATAAATGCCATTTTTAAAAGGACTTTTATTTTAATGTCAAAATAGCTCCAGATTCTTTACCACAGGCTGTCTCAGGTAATTTACAATAGAAAGAGATGGGGGAGGGGGCAGCTGTGGGGAAGCCCTGCATAAAACCACACTTCCTTGCAACCTGATTCTCCTTCCAAGATGCCCTAAACAGCCTCTGCCTGATAGGAAACTTGAATCTGAAGATGAAACCCCTGAAATCAACAATAGTCAGGTTGTATGATAAACTATTAGAAAACAACAAGTAATAAATTATATCCAACTTGATTATTTCTATTATTGTTTCACAGCTTTTGGGTCTGCTGTTTATCTACTCATTAGTTTTATGAGTGTTAGTTCTGCAACTTGCACTTTTTCTCCAAAGAGGTAATTCAGTCAGAGAGTGTGCCGATAAATTGTACCAACATCACCGGAGATAAACTCTGCACAACATGAAAACCGGCTTTCGGGCCACCTTAATTTGACTCAGGGAGGGAAAAATAGAAAAGAAATACCCCAAAAAACATTTGGCCACTGTCTCAAATAGATATTCTTCCTGGGGGTGAATGAAAAAGAAAAAGCACTTGCTTTTTAAGAGAAAAATTTCTTTTTTAATAAGAAAGAGAGAAAAAAGACCTTGCAAGCCCCACTTTCCGAGATCTTGGTTGAAACGGATCTGACAAGTAAGCTGAAAGATGCAGTGGAAGCCAAGGGGAAGCAACTCCGCTATCCTTGTCTTATTCCCATTTACACTGAACATTTCACTCCAGCCCGGTTCACGATCAAGAGGTAGTGGGAATCTTGCCATTAAAATGCCACCATCTCTGGAACCCAGGGCTGGAAGCCAACCAAACCCTTTGGATATCCCAGTAGGAGGCAGAGAGAAGTTTCTGCTGAAGGACACCAGTACAAATGCCTTTTATGCAAGGAGAGAGACATGGGAATACTTCAAATTATCTACCTTCAAAAGCCAAGTGTTTGAGTCAGTACCCGAGAATAGATTCCTGGGTCTGTGAAATGGAAAAACAAAGGTGTTCAGGGCTGGGGAACTGGACGAAAGCTTTTCCCAGCTGTAGAATTCAAGGATGATGAAAGGGAGACACAACAGAATATAAAACCAATTGTGCACTGGAGGGTGGAAAATACAGATTTGAAAGCTAAGTGTCTGGAACAAGAGAAATATGACTCACTGGAATTTACAAGTTACTATAGGAAACAAAGATAAAGAGATCATGAGGGGAGGAGTAACGCTCCTAGTAAAGTGGCGTTTGTTAACTGCAAAACTAGCGGGTGCCACAGACTTCATCAACTCAGGAGAGGGGCGGTAATTGTGGAAGACAGTATCAGATAATAACATTCATGGAGTGTCCAATACAAGGACAGAATTGGGTGTTTGGCAATTATGTCAAATGGTAACACAACTTTTTCTTCCCCATCGAAATGGTAAATCAGAGAAAATTAGGTCTGGAAGGTATTTAGTTTCTAGAAGGGGAGACAGTAACGCTTGGATTGCTAGAGGGCAGTAATGGTGTTCCAGCCTCAAGGAAACTGCTTTTCTCTGCTCCAAATAGCATGTTTCTCTTATATTAAGGTGGAAAACACATGTGACTTTTGGAACTTTTATGTGTGGATATATTATAAAATGTAATACATGTGAGGAAAAGTATATAAACCCCTGTATAACCTTTACAGTTGTATCCATCCCAGCCACAAATTCCTTCTTCCTCCAGAGGTACT
The DNA here is from genome assembly GCF_029378745.1 of Bos indicus. Lineage (NCBI taxonomy): Eukaryota > Metazoa > Chordata > Mammalia > Artiodactyla > Bovidae > Bos > Bos indicus. The sequence goes on from NC_091769.1 coordinate 49,922,530, forward strand.
GTCTAAACTTTTCATTGTAACAGTTCTGCTTTCCTTATACTCTTACTACCTATGTATATTCCCTTAGCCGTAGAGTTCAGTTTTGTCTGTTTTGAACTGCATATATAGATGTAGATAGAAATGAAACCACATTTTAAGTATCTTTGGGGTCTGGATTCTTTTCTTCAACATCATGTTTTATTGGAGTCATTCACATTTTGGTGTATGGGTGTAGTTCGTTCATTTCCATTGCCAGATCACATCCCATTGTATGAAGGGTTTGTGGCAGGGGCCAACAATGAGTTACTGCTCTTGCTTTCTCTTGGGTGCCTCTTCGTCCCTGAGAACATCTGGACTACAGGTCCTCCTTCCAGTGAAGTGTGGACATGGGTTCTGGCCTGGTTCCTAGGAACCTCCAACATACAATCCTCCCTGGTCCTTCCTCTCTCTCTAGACCGGAGATGATTGTGGGTGGACTTAGAAGCCATTTGTGGAAGATGATAGAGTCTTGAGGCGGAGAAACCCTTGATTCCTGGATCACCAATAGGAGGAAAGCTGCTTAAGAAAGCCCCTGAATAGGACCACCCTCATTGGGTTATTATGGGAGAAAGAAGTAAACTTTCAGTGTATCAGGCCCCTGAGACTTCACTGGTTGTTATAACAGGAAACACCTTAATTAATATAGAATTATTTCTGTTTTTGGCAATTATAAACAACGCTGCTGTGAACAGTCTTGAATGCCTATCTTGGTATACATAGTCTGCATTTCTGCAGGGTCCATACTTGGGAACAGAGTTGCTGGATCAAAGACTGTTCTTATGTCCAACTTTATGAGATAATGCCAGAATAATTCCAAAATGTGCGTTCTCATCAGCAGTGTTTCAGAGTTCCTGTGTGCCACATCCTTGGTATGATCAATATTTTTACCTTCTGCCAAACTGAAGAGAATATAGTAGTTTCTCGCCATAGTATAAAATTGCATTTCCTTGATAACTGAGATGGCTCATTTTTTCACGTGTTTGTTGGCCATTTGCTTTCCTCTTATCTGAGGTTCCTGTCCTTGTTTCTGCCACATTTTCTCTGGGGGTGCCTTTTTTTCCTGTGATATGTAGGATTTCTTTATATATTCTGGATTCTAGATCTTCATTGGTTGTATATGTTACCAATTATCTTTACCCATTCTATGGCAAAACCTATCTTTTCAGGGTTTTTCAATGCTGCCTTTACTAAATACCATTTTAATACTGTGAAATTTGTTTTCCTTTATGGTTAATATTTTTTAGGTGTCTTGATTAAGAAATCCTTCTCTACCTTGAGGTCCTAAATGCATTCTCCTATCTCATAAAATCTTTAAGAGGTTTTTTTTTTTTAATCCATTTATAATTATTATCTGCATATTATATGAGATGGGAGTCCAGTTTCTGTTTTTCCCATATGGATATCCAGTTATTCCAGTATCATTAATTGAAAAGCATGTCCTTTTCCTGCTACACTGTTGTGCTACCTCTGTCATATATCACATGTTCTTAGGGCCTATTTTGGTGCTTTCTAATTGTTCCAGTTGTCTATTTGTTTTTCTCTGTACCATTTCAACAATATTTTGTTTATTATAGCTTTACAGTGTATTAGTGCCTAATATAGCAAGGCATCCCAGGAATTCTTTTTCAAAAATCTTGGATTTTTAAATTTTTTCCTCTGCATATTTTTTCTTTTCTTTCTCTCTCTCTCTTTTATTTTTTTTGCTACACTGCCTGGCTTGCAGGATCTCAGCACCCCAACCAGGAATTGAACTTGAGCTACCATAGTAAAAGCACTGAGTCCTAATCATTAGGCCACCAGGGAGCTCCCTTAAGCCCTTTGCATTTCCATACAAATTTTACAGTCTTCTTGACTTATAATAATCTCAATAAAACAGAGTAAGCTGTTGAGATTGAATTGGGATATCATTAAACCTGTAAGTAAATTTAGAACTGACAAAATTACTGAAGCTTCCAACCCATGAATATGGCATATTCCTTTAAATATTTAGATCTTCATTAATGTCTCTCAATTGATTTTTATATATTGATTTTGTATCTAGAAATTTCCAAATTTTATGTCAATTCTAATAATTTATTAGAATATTTAATTGCTGTAGATTATTGCTGTTAGTTTTTTCCTATTTACACAGTTGAATTACTCTCAAACAGTGAGCTTTATTTCTTCTTTTCCAATCCTTTTAACTTTTCTTCTTGTTTTATTCCCTGGGGCCTCCAGTAATAGGCTTAATAGAAGTGGTCATAACAAGCACCCTCAATTATTTCTGAATGTCAAAGGGAAAGATTTTAATGTCTTACCATTAAATATGACATTTGCTCTAGGATTTTTATAGACATCCTTTATCAGATTAAGGACTTTCCCTCCTAATTCTGGTTTGCTGAGAATTACTTTAACAAATGTTAAGTTTGCAGATTGGTATCAGTTCAGTTCAGTTCAGTCGCTCAGCTGTGTCCGACTCTTTGCGACCCTGTGAACCACAGCACGCCAGGCCTCCCTGTCCTTCACCAACTCCTGGAGTTTACCCAAACTCATGTCCATTGAGTCGGTGATGCCATCCAACCATCTCAACTTCTGTTGTCCTCTTCTCCTCCTGCCCTCAATCTTTCCCAGCATCAGGGTCTTTTCACATGAGTCAGCTCTTTGGATCAGGTGGCTAAAGTATTGGAGTTTCAGCTTCATCGTCAGTCCTTCCAATGAACACCCAGATTGGTATAAGGCCCACCTAATCATTATACATAATTATCCTTTTCAAACATTGTTGGATTTTTTTCTTACATGTAATTTACTAAGAATTTTTGCATCAGTGTTTTTATGAGTGAGATTGACCATGATGGAATTCCAGCTGAACTATTTCAAATCCTAAAAGATGATACTGTGAAAGTGCTGCACTCAATATGCCAGCAAATTTGGAAAACTCAGCAGTAGCCATAGCACTGGAAAAGGTGGGTTTTCATTCCAATCCCAAAGAAGAGCAATGCCAAAGAATGTTCAAACTACTGCACAATTGCACTCATCTCACACAATAGCAAAGTAATGCTTAAAGTTTTCCAAGCGAGGCTTCAACAGTACATGAACCGAGAACTTCCAGATGTTCAAGCTGGATTTAGAAAAGGCAGAGGAAACAGACATCAAATTGCCAACATCCGTGGATCATAGAAAAAGCAAGAGAGTTTCAGAAAAACATCTACTTCTGCTTTATTGACTACACCAAAGCCTTTGACTATGTGGATCACAACAAACTCTGGAAAATTCTTAAAGGGAATACTAGACCACCTTACCTGCCTCCTGAGAGATCTGTATGCAGGTCAAGAGGTAACAATTAGAACCAGACATAGAACAGTGGACTTTTTCCAAATTGGGAAAGGAGTACACAAAGGTTATATATTGTCACCTTGCTTATTTAACTTATATGCAGAGTACATCATGCTAAATGCCGGACTGGATGAAGCAGAAGCTGGAATCAAGATTGCCGGGAGAAATATCAATAACCTCAGATATGCAGATGATACCACCCTTATGCAAGAAAGCTAAGAGGAACTAAAGAGCCTCTTGATGAAAGTGAAAGAGGAGAATGAAAAATCTGGCTTAAAACTCAACATTCAAAAAACTGAGATCATGGCATCCGGTCCCATCACTTCATGGCAAATAGATGGGGAAACAATGGAAACAGTGACAGACTTTATTTTTTGGGGCTCCAAAATCACTGCAGATGGTGGCTGCAGCCAGGAAATTAAAAGACGCTTGCTCCTTGGAAGAAAAACTATGACAAACCTAGACAGTATCTTGAAAAGCAGAGACATTACTCTGCCGACAAAGGTCCATCTAGTCAAATCTATGGTTTTCCAGTAGTCATGTATGGATGTGAGAGTTGGACCATAAAGAATGCTGAGCCCCAAAGAATTGATGCTTTTGAACTGTGTTGTTGGAGAAGACTCTTGAGAGTCCCTTGGACTGTAAGGAGATCAAACTAGTCAACCCTAAGTGAAATCAGTCCTGAATATTCATTGGAAGGACTGATGTTGAAGCTGAAGCTCCAATACTTTGGCCACCTGATGTGAAGAACTGACTCTTTGGAGAAGACCCTAATGCTGGGAAAGATTGAAGGCAGAAGGAGAAGAGGACGACAGAGGATGAGATGGTTGGATGGCATCACCCACTCCATGGACATGAGTTTGAGCAAGCTCCGGGAGTTGGTGATGGACAGGGAAGCCTGACTTACTGCAGTCCATGGGGTCATAAAGAGTCAGATATGACTCAGTTACTGAACTGAATTGACATTTCTTTTCTTTGATTCTTGTGAAATATTAAAATCAAAGTTATGTTAGTTTCATAATCAAGCACACAGGCAGAAAGTAGTTCATAGTATCCTTATTCTCTGTTAATCATCTGAAGAATATATAGTGGTGTCCTCTTTTTCATCCTTCATATTGCTAATTTGTACCTGTTCTTCCTCAATCTCAATGGTGACTTCTGGATTTTATTAGCCTTTTCAAATGACCAACACTTATTTGTTGATATTCTCTACTGTATATTTCTTTCCTATATCATAAATTATTCCTTATCTTTATTACTTCTTCCTGTTGCTTTCTTTGAATTTATTTTGCTATTCCCTCAACATTTGTCATTATGGGTTTTATTTAAATTAATGCTTACTTCATAAAAGGAAATAATAGTCACATCATCTACTGTGTTGTGGGGTTGAGGAGAGAAAAAATTTTACCTTCCATGAACTCTCATTAGAAGCTATATGAATGGAAGAAACACGAGTCCAGCATTGAAGATGCTCATTCAAATAAATGAGAATAAATTCAGATGTCATTTATTTCAAGACTTAGAAAGGAATTCAAAAGTCTTTCTACAGCTAGGGGTTTGAATTCTGATAATTGCTATTGGAAGAAAATTTGAAATTAAGTACCTTGCAACTTAAGGGGGAAAATATGACTGGAGAGCCAAAAGAGGAAGCAGATTTATAAAAGCCCACCAAATGGTCAGGTACTGACTAATCTAAAACAGCAGAGACAGCACCTTCAATATAGGTAATCTTAATGACGTTTTATGTACTTCAACTAGTAATAATGAAATTATATCATTGGTTTCCAGTAACTGTCTCTTATTCTATAGAAAATTTTTTTGCAGTTTCAGTAAAAGACATTTAAATTTGTTTTGTATATGTGTGCATATCTATGTGCGTGTATTTATAGACACATATACTAAGCAGCCTTTTTGCCTGGGTCTTATACTTCCCTTGATAGCTGAGGCTTTCCTGAATTTATTATTCAGGAATTACTGAGTTCACCTTCAGCAATTGTTTTTAAATTTACTGCTCCACATATAGTTATTGGAGTGCATTTATAAGGCCTTAGTTTGTTATTTCATTCATTCCTTCCTTCTTCCCACAAACATCCATTGAATGTCTACTGTTTACTGTGTAGGCACTATTCAAGGGGCTAAGGCTACAGCAATGAACAACAGAAACATTTCAGCTATAGTGGGAGTAAGTCTAGTGGGAATAAGTAGACAATACCCAGATAAATAGATACTATATAAACTTTCCTGGTGGCCCAGATGATAAAGAATCTGCCTGTAGTGTGGGAGACCCAAGTTTGATCCCTGGGTCAGGAAAATCCCCTGAAGAAGGGAATGGCTGTCCACTCCAGTATTCTTGCCTGGAGAATCCCATAGATAGAGGAGCCTGGTGGGCTGCAGTCCATGGAGTTGCAAAGAGTCGGACATGACTTAGTGACTGACACAAACATCAGATGGTGGTGAGAGCTACAGAGAGATGTAAATCAGGTAAAGGGGGCAGGGGGTGCCAGAGAGTGGAAAATGGAGCTGAGGGAAGCTGTCAGTTTAGATGGTAATTGGGAAGACATCACTGGCAAAAACTTAGGGAGGAGCAAATGAATATGGAAAGTCTGAGCAAAGAACATTCTATATGGAGGGCAAAAGTACAAATGACAAGTGATGGTCCTTGTAGACCATGATAATTAGGCTTTTAGTCCAAGGAAAATGGGAAGCTAGGGGAAGATTATAAGCAGGATAGTGAGATGATATGACATGTTCTAAAAGCGTTTCTCTGGCTACAGTGTTGAGGGCAGGTCTAAGGAGGACCATGATGGAAGCAGGGAGACCAGTAAGGAGACTGTTGAGATACAATTCTGCCGGGGTCCTGCCCCGGCTGATCCAGGGTATTCGAAGCGGGGACGGCGTCGGCAACCTATTTATTTAAATATTTTATCAAAGATATAAAGAGTAATAGGATGAGGATAGCTCAGTAGGAAAATTCAGTGGAGAAAAGAGGCTGAGTAGCTTGGTTTACGCAGGAGACCAATAAGACTTCAAGACAAGAAGTTTGCACCACTTACGTAGGCCGCAGGCGTCCTTCCGTTCTCCCAAAGGAGAGGAGACACTGAGGCCTCCCCGGTGGGATCTTAGAAGCCCAGGCATAATTAGTAAGCATGGCGGGTTCCGCGCTCCAGATGGAGACTCAACCAGAGTGAGAGAGAGAGCGACATGGGGAGACCAGTATTTCGAGAAACTGATCCCAATTCTTTATTTTCCATGGTCTACTTTTATACACTGAGATGTTATGCAAAAGTCACGTGGGGTCAGCAGTCCTGACTTTTATCAAAGTCAGGTGCTTCATACAAATGTATACAGAGGTCTTAGGGGTGTTACATCATCTTCTGGCCAGGGGGGCCTGCTGACAATTTATGACCCTCTCCTTGTGACAGCGGTCAGTCAACCAGGACACTTATTTCTCCAGGGATGATTATTCTTAAAACAGACACCACCCAAATAAAGTTACATTCCTATAGGGTGAGGGTGTAGTGGGTTTTAGTTAAGGAAAGAATTTACTTAGCCTAAGATCTAACGTGATTAATATCAAAGGTTAATACTTATTTCTTCTATATATTCATTAATGTGTGTAAGGGCAGGGGATGTGGAGACTTAGCAACGAACATTGGCTCAACAAATGAAAAACCCTTCACCAATACAATTTCTAATCAGCCCATTATACTTATACTAATAGTTTTCTAACTTTTCTAAGGAACCTGTTTTCAGAAGGTTTAAAGCATCTTGTGCCTCTCACGGTTGGGAGGCTGTGAGCGATCACATGTGGCCGGACAAGCCTGTCAGGCAGGCCAGAGAACCTTCAGAGGAGTTTGTAGGTTAAAACACTCTTATCACGCCCAGGAATTATTATTAACTGGAGCTCTAGGTTAACTCCTTCTCCGAAAGAGGTGGTGGGGGACAGCCCCCCGTAAAGTCAGAGGTGTAGGTGAGCACAAAGTAGTAAAGTAGGCAGGCTCTGGTTATGGGGGTAGATGCTCAAGGAGTTCCAGGGGGACTCCTGAGGCTCGATCCCGCCTTTGCGTATGGGCGGAGTACCTCACTCTGGCCCCCAACACAATTCAATTCTAGATCTTTGTCTTAAAGACAGGGAAGGATTTGTTTATGGATCAGATGAGGAATGTGAAACAAAATATGAGGTCAGAGATTGCTCTACAATTTTTTGGAATAAACAATTAGAAGAAAAAGTTGATATTAAGTAGAAGCAATAATACTGTTGCAGACTTAATTGAAAGAAAGAAAATAATCTGATTATGATGAATGTGCAAATAAAGACAAAACAGGAAGAAAATACTTATACCCCCTCTATAGGAATAAATGAATTACCAGTACTTGTGAGGCAGAATTAAAAATTGACCTATATACTATATTATCTGTGTTATAAGGATTAATGTTTAATCATTTCTGTATTGAACCTCTCCCCTACTATTGGAACCAAAAATGTCACATTCAACCGGTATTTTAAAAATGTAATAAATCTTTAAATAAAATAACTATATTGATACAAATTTTAAAAATTAAGTTGATATTATTAGGGATGAGGGCAGCTGCAGAAAAAGTAGATTTGGAAGAACCTTGGTCTTAGATATGCTAATAAATAAGAGTGTGAAGCAACCAAGTGAGGTAACTAGACCATTGAATTCATATTAAGATTCAAGGTAGGACATCCACTTTGGAAACTCTAAGCATATAGATGTTTTGTACAGCTTTGCCGTAAAAATATCTTTTCCTCCTCCATCCTTGACTTTATCTCACAACTTTTTTCCCAGATTCCTACCTTCCCTCTTTCTAATGATCCCAAAAAAACACAACTTTTTTCCTCCAGAAATGAAATTCTCCTGGTGTAGCTTAAGGTAAAGAAAGAGTTCAAATATACATGCTAAAATATGAATTCCCTAAAAAACATATATAAATTCTCCATCAAGATCAAAGTATAAGTTTAAAAGTGAGACACGGCAAGACAAATATGTAAATATTAATAGTCTTCCAATCCATTACAAACAAGTCTATCACATATGGAGCAAGAATTAAAAACTCTAAATCCTTGGGCTCCTTTGGTGCTGTCTCTCTAATTTCAACTTAGTTTCACTTCCTGCTCACCTAAATGTTGGTTTTCCATTGTGCTTCAAGAAGAGTCTTCATCGTCTGTCATCTGTGTTGCTAGTGGTTTTTATACCAGTTTTCCTTTCAGTGGCATCTGGTGGCTGAGGCTACCTGCTTCAACTGTGGAGCCAAAGAAGTCTTTGGTTCTTCTCTCCACTATTATACAGTAAAAACTGTTTCTCACACCTCTCAATGGATAAAGATATTCAGAGAAAATATGTCCTTGTCACTCTCTCTCTTCCCTGATATTGGCTGAATTAGAAAAGTCAGAGGAAAAGTCAAAATGTTGGACTTTTTCTCTGTACCCACAGATGAAAATATCTTTGGAAGTAGGTTGACTCTCACTCTTAAGTGGTATGGAGGACTAAATTATTAATATAGTTGTAAGGAGAAGGTCTTTCCTGGTATTCAACATCCAGCAAAACTTAGCTAGCATCACAGTGTGCCTTCTAAGTGTTACCTGTGATGTGCTGAAGTGGCAGTGGAAGGTGGTTGAAACTAAATTGTTGTTGTTTAGTCACTCAGCCATGTCTGACTCTTTGGGACCCCATGAACTGTAACCCTCCAGGCTCCTCTGTCTATGGAAACCTCTAGGCAAGAGATAACCAGTTCAGTGTACCATAGAATATATGATGCAAATATATTGCATGGAAATATGCATTATGTCATAATGCATCTACACCAATGTAGTACTGCTTATATGCTTGGGGTTTCCCTCTTATCTTTGCTGGACTAAATCATGCCACTCTCCACGTGTCAGGTTAAATATCACACTTTCCCTGATGCAAAGTGTTGCCATGGGCTCCTGTGGTATTACTTTGTACTAGTCATCTTGCAGGCAATTACTTGTTTAAGGTCCATTTCAGATGTTTAGCTCCATCAGGCAAGAGCTATCTGTATCTTATTCATTGCTGTATCTCCATGATTAAGGCAGTGCCTGGCATATAATAGGAGCTCAAGAAACATTTTTTTAAATTGAATTGAGAACTGTAAGGGGTTTTGTGGGGTTGTATAAAGGAGTAATTGGAGGTCAGAGAAAAGATTGTAGAAGAGATAATGAAGAACCTTTTTTTTGCTACAAACAGTTTAGACCTTAGGTAGAAGAGAATGGTGAACCACTGAAGGTTTTAAAGCAAGGGATATAATTAGAGTACAGTTTAGAAAGTTCTTTCGATTACTCTAGTATAGTGTATTATGAGGTGTGTGGGCCCACGGGGGTAGGGGGAAACAGACATGCTTGAGTTCATTTAGGAAAATCTGACTAAAGACCAGGTAAGGAATCATTAAGACCTAAACCAGGACAGTAACAGTAGGGTTGGTCAAGATGTCTGAGAGTTAGAATTAATGACATAAAGTGAATAAGTAGAGATGAGAAGGAAGGAAGAAAGAAGAGTCTGTGCTGACTTCCAGGTTTCTAGTTTGTATTGTGATTGGTTGGGGAGGGGTAATTCATTGTAATGAAAAGATGAGCTTTATCCATTCATCTGTCAATAAACTTGTAATGGAAAAGAATATGAAAAAGAAAATATATAATGTATGACTGAGGCACTTTGCTGTGCAGCAGAAATTAACACAGCATTATAAATAAACTATATTTAAATAAAATTTTAAAAAAGAAAAAAAAAAGATGAGCTTTGGCATCAGACAGCTAGGATGTGGCATCACATGGCAGTAGCCCTAGTTTCCCCACCTATGAAATGAAATTTTAATATCTACCTTTTGGGGTTGTGTGGTATGAAATGCCTGGCACTGAGCTGGCACAACACTTAAGTTCAGTGGTTCCCCAACTGTTTTGGCTCCAGGGACCAATTTCGAGGAAGATAATTTTTGCTTGGACTAGGTGGGGAGGAGGGTTGAGATGATTCAGGTATGGTATGGTTATTGTGCACTTTATTTCTGTTATTACTGCATCAGCTCCACCTCACAGTATCAGGCATTAGATCCTGGAGGTTGGGGACCCCTCCTTAAGTTAATCCATTTATACCCACCCCCCATATAACCAGGCTCTGGCTAAAAGAATATAAGTAGATTCAGTGGGGGAAGAGAGAATTTGGTTTTGCAAACATTTAGTTTTAGATCTGTTTGCAATAGTTACATTTTGAATATACAATTAGAGGTCTTAAAACTGAAACTAGGTCCTACAACGTCATAAGCTTCTATAGCTCTTGGTTTCAAAGATTCTTCTTTGAGAAGTCATGCATTTCCCCCCCCCCCGCCCCCCCACATCATAGACTTTTGGAACCTGTTTTGAAGGGAACTGGTTGGCACAGGTCTGCCCTGTGGAATATTTGAATGAGCAGAGGCTTTGTGATCAGACCTGGTAGACAGCGAACGTCTAAATCTAATTCCAGTTCCTTACTGAAGAATTTGGATGGAACTGAGGCTTATCACTTAGGATGTGCAAGCATGAAATAACTTGCAATAGGATACCCACCAGCATGCCTGGACTGCACAGTCACTCAATAAATGTTGATTTCTTTCCTTTACAGTCCTAAATCACAACATAAATTTTTTTTTAATGTGAACAACATAAACTCCCACACGCTGACCTACAGTCAGTACACACCTTCTTTCAGCTGAATTTCTACTTTCTATAACTACAGTACTCTCCAAAGATAGTTTATAATAATGAGTTAACAATAACAATGAGGGAGATAGAATTCAAGGCCAACTCACTAACTTTGGAGGCAAATTAGATTACTAAAATAAAAATACATGTTAGAATTCAAATTCAGTATGAAGAATTAAAACAGAAGGCGTAATTCAGTTATCTCTTGATTGCCCAGAGAATTGCTCGTCACAGCACCTCACGACCTCCAACCACTTTGCACAATAAAGATGAGAGGGCTCTCTGGGTTCGTTGGTTTTGCTTCTAGTTTTGTGTGGTGACAGCATACCTAATATATCCTCATCACAAGGTTGCAGCCACAGTTTTCCCACAGGAAGAGAAGGTCTTTTTTTTTAATTGAGGTATAGTTGATTTCCAACCTTGTGTTAATTACTGCTGTACAACAAAGGGATTCAATTATATACACAGATATATACATTCTGTTTCATATTCTTTTCCATTATGGTTTATTGTGGGATATTTTCTACAGTTCCCTTTGCTGTACCATAGGACCTTGTTGTTTATCCATCCTATATATGCAAGACTGCAAGAATGTCTTTTTTAAACCCCAAGTCTTTTAAGAGATAAAGTTGTAAATTAAATCACCAGTTTCTGTTCTCATTCACAGTAACAAAGGGGTTAACTGTTTATCTACACACTTATTCAAGGCTTAAATTCCTATTATAAAAGTCACTTTAAACAATAAGTGCTGTTCAATGATGCCATTATTATTTTAAGAAACAAAAGATCAGATCAGATCAGATCAGTCGCTCAGTCGTGTCCGACTCTTTGCGACCCCATGAATCGCAGCACGCCAGGCCTCCCTGTCCATCACCAACTCCCAGAGTTCACTCAGACTCATGTCCATCGAGTCAGTGATGCCATCCAGCCATCTCATCCTCTGTCGACCCCTTCTCCTCCTGCCCCCAATCCCTCCCAGCATCAGAGTCTTTTCCAATGAGTCAACTCTTCGCAACAAAGTACTGGAGTTTCAGCTTTAGCATCATTCCTTCCAAAGAAATCCCAGGGCTGATTCCTTCAGAATGGACTGGTTGGATCACCTTGCAGTCCAAGGGACTCTCAAGAGTCTTCTCCAACACCACAGTTCAAAAGCATCAATTCTTCGGCGCTCAGCCTTCTTCACAGTCCAACTCTCACATCCATACATGACCACAGGAAAAACCATAGCCTTGACTAGAGGAACCTTTGTTGGCAAAGTAATGTCTCTGCTTTTGAATATGCTATCTAGGTTGGTCATAACTTTCCTTCCAAGGAGTAAGCGTCTTTTAATTTCATAAAGGATATTTAATCCTGAGAACTCTAGAATTTTCACTGGAGTCTCACTGAAGCAAAAATTTGGCTCATTTCACCAATAATTGAAGTTGTGGTGAGAATTAAAGTTCTTTCCCTTCAGAGGAGGAATTTCAGGCAGAATTAGGCATTCTCTCTATTAAATTAGTTTAATTCCAGAGTCTGTGCTCTTTCTAATATGTCACATGTTAAAACTGTTTAAACATGTTCTGTTTTTAAAAGATTTCAAGAGTCTACATGTGCATGCATGTACGTGTATGTGAGAAGGTATGTCAGGCCAGTGTATCAAAATAGTCCTTTTTATGAACAGATTAAATTCAATAACTTTGAGGAAAATGAACAGTGTTTTTCAAAAGATTGAATTAAGGTAAAAAAAAAAAAAAAACCCTAAGACTATAATTTCTATGAAAAGACATCCTTGGTTTGAAATGGGATAAATAGACTAATTTTCTCACTCTTTTAGAAACATAATGCTGCAGTTGCCATTTCACGCACTGACAAGTCCTGACTGAAAAGAAGACATGGGTTGGTAAAAGATTGTCTACAACTTCAGCTGGTAGTTTTATTACAGCAATTTTAGAAGAGGTATCAGAAATGGCTGATATTATTTGATCTTATTTGTGATGGTAAGGAGCTGAGTAACTTTGGTAGTAAACAGAAAAGTCACCATATGATATACCAACGTGATCTCACTTCTTATATATCAGTATCATTTACTTTCCTTACAACTACGGTGACTGCAATCTGGTTGGCTGGGGCCTTGCCTGGGTTTATCACTGAAAGTTTCCCTCTGTCCCAGCAAGTAAAGACAATTAGTTACCCTATTTATAACCCTAGATACAAAGTAGTCAATGTCTCTCAAACAGCAATTTAGAATATTATCTAAAATCTCTTTTCTGCAAGGGATAGGATGAGGTGCAATTGCTTTTGGGGGGGCAGGGGGCAGGGACAAAGTTACTAAAGTATTTGAACTTGGGAGTTTATAACAAAATACATGACTCAGATTTTCTAAGCTAAGTGTTTCTGAATTTGAATCCAGGACATTGCTATAGTATCTGCCCCTACATAACTCTCCCTCCCAACCCCCCTTGTTTTTATGATCTCATTTTCTTACGAAGTATGGCCCAGGATATAAACAAAGCCACTAAGATGGGCAGATTCTTGAACCACTTTGTTCCTGGAATGAGAAAACCAACATCAGAGGCAGTTAGTCTTAAATTCTCTGCAAAACTCGCCACACCTCATCAAACCTGAGACCTCTGAAAGCAACAAGCTTAATCTGGGCACTAAGGAGACTTCCTCCTTTGGCAACAAAGTCACCTTTGCTGATGAATTCCAGTTCCTTAAACTAAGACTCACATCTCACCTCTGCCTGCAGTCCCAGCAGCAATTCCTTCCATGATTCCAAGTCACTCTGCTGCAGAGGAGCAAGTGAGTCCCTGATAGGCACTCTGTTCAAAGCTGCCGCCAGCCTGAGTCACAGAGGTTTATGGTCCGGCGTTGCTGGCTGACCCTGTTCTTCCCAGCTGTTGAAGCAGCACTCGGGGCAAAAGGTGACTAGGTCACTCCTACTCCACCTGCTTATGTTGTTGTTTCTTTTAAATCCTCTTAAATGGACTTTTAAGTGTGAACTTTGCAACCATGTCCTGGCCAAAGAACAACCTCAGAGGCAGCTGCAGCCTAGCCTGTTCAAAGAGATGGGCTGGGTGGGAATTCAGGCTTCCCGATTTCTGTTCACCAGCTCTCACTAATCTGACAGCCCAGCAATGAGTGCCAGTGTAACATGTGGGCCTGCAAGTGCATTCATTTGCCCAAAGGCTGTGGAGGTTGGCAGTGGGAACCACTGCTGTTTGAATTTCCCCCATCTGGGGATAAACTGGGAATTCAGAACTTTCTCCTTGCCTTCTACTTAAAATGCTAAAACTGGGATGGACTTCAAGTCAGCTAGCCAGGATCACAGCAACTACCTTTAAGACAACTGGTTGCAGTAGCGATCTGTTGTCGTTCAGTCGCTAAGTTGTGTCCGACTCTGTGACCCCATGGATCGCAGCACACCGGGTTCCCCTGTCTTCCACTCTATCCTGAAGTTTGTTCAAATTCATTGAGTCTGTGATGCTATCTAACCATCTCATCCTCTGCTGCCCCCTTCTCCTTTTGCCTTCAACCTTTCCCAGCATCAGAGTCTTTTCCAATGAGTCAGCTGTTCACATCAGGTGGCCATAATATTGGAGCTTCAACCTCAGCACAAATACTTCCAATGAATATTCAGGGTTGATTTCCTTTAGGATTGGCTGGTTTGATCTCCTTACAGTCCAAGGGACTCTCAAAAGTCTTCAACACCACAGTTCAAAAGCATCAATTCTTTAGCGCTCAGCTTTCTTCACAGTCCAACTCTCACATCTGTACATGACTACTGGAAAAACCATAGCTTCGACTGTACAGACCTTTGTCAGCAAAGTGATGTCTCTGATTTTTAATACCCTGCCTAGGTTTGTCATAGCTTTTCTTCCAAGGAGAAAGCGTCTTTTAATTTCATGGCTGCAGTCACCGTCTGCAGTGGTCTATTTCTGTCTCACAAATTGCCCCTTTTATAGTGGAAACTGAGATGTGTGGTACCTGCAGACGAGGACAGTGGAGCTAGTCTGTCTGGGTTCAATTCCTGGCTCTCACATTTATTAGCTGTGTGACCTGCTACTTAAACTTCTCTTTGTGCCTCAGATTTTCCATCTGTAAAATGAGGATAATAATAGTACCTAACCTCAAAGGGTTATTTTGGAAGACCAAATGAGGTCAGTATCTATAAAGCACTGGAATACTGCCTGACAATAAAGAGCTGCATACCTCTTAGCTGATATCACTATTATTAGTTATAAACCTATTAGCCCAACAAATAGCTTGATAGGAGCCTCAGCTCTTGGGATAAGATTCATGAAATATGCCATTGTTGATCATTGTTGCTGTGATGGACTGCTGTTGCTGTTGCTGCTGCTGCTAAGTCGCTTCAGTCGTGTCCAAATCTGTGTGACCCCATAGAGGGGGGCCCACCAGGCTCCCCCGTCCCTGGGATTCTTCAGGCAAGAACACTGGAGTGGGTTGCCATTTCCTTCTCCAATGCATGAAAGTGAAAAGTGAAAGTGAAGCCGCTCAGTCGTGTCTGACTCTTAGCGACCCCATGGACTGCAGCCCACCAGGCTCCTCCGTCCGAGGGATTTTCCAGGCAAGAGTACTGGAGTGGGGTGTCATTGCTGGTCCCCCAAAATTCATATGTTGGAATTCTAGCCCCACTGTGATGGTATCAGGAGATGAGGCCTTTGAAAGATGATTAGGTCATATGGGTGAGCCCTTGTGAATGGGATTAGTGCCCCTATAAAAGGAACTCCAGAGAGCTCTTCAGTGTTCCTGCCTAGTAATGGTACAGTGAAGAGTCAGCAGCCTGCAGCCCGGAACAGGGCTCTTACCAGAACCTCACCATGCTGGCACCCTGAGCTTGGATTTCCAGCTCCTAGAACTGTGAGTAATAAATTCCTGTTCTTTTCTTCAAAATATTTTAATTTATTTTTCAGCTGCACAGCACGGCTTGTAGGACTTTTAGTTTCCTGACCAGGGACCATGAATTGAACCTGGACCCTAGACAGAGAAAGCAAGCATTCCTAACCACTGGACCAGCAGGGAATTTCCTAAATTCCTGTTCTTTATAAGCCACTGCGTCTTTGGTAAAGCGGTTTGTTATAGCTGTCTGAACAGACTAAGACAGTTGCTAGTATTTTTGGTCTGTTGACTATGGTCCCAGTTATAAACAAACATTTTACATATATGATCTCATTTAAACTTTATATAAAGTCCAATGAAATTCATGCTGTATTATCTTCATTCTACCCAAGAGGAAACTGAGGCTCAGTTAAATATGATGCTCAAGTTCACCAGAGCTGCGGCTCACGTCTGGTATAATCTTGGATAGGAGTCAATGCCCTAATGGGTTGATGCTTTAAAAGATATTAAGATGGGGGTGAATTTAAATTGCATGAGGGATAAATGTGAATTTTTGAGGACTAATATGATTGAATAATAGTCCCTTAAAGTTATCAGGTACTAATACCAGGAAACTGTGAATAAAAGCTTATGTGGTTAAAAAAAAAAAAAAAAAAAAAAACATTGCAAGTGTGATTCAATTAAAGCTCTGTGATCAGGAGATTATTTTGAATCATCTAAGTGGGCCATAAATCAATCCTATGTATCTTTATAAGAGGGAGGTTTGCAGAGGGAGATTTGCCTGTAGGAAAAGAGAAGGCAATGTGATAACAAGGAAGCCCAGAATGCCAGCAGCCAGAAGCTGGAAGGAGCAAGGAATGGATTCTTCTCATGAGCCTCTCAAGAGAGTGTGACCCTGCTACCACCTCAACTTCTACCCAGGGATATTGGTTTCAGACTCCTAGCCTCCAGAAGTGTGAGAGAAGGGATATGTGTTTTAAGTCACCAAGTTTGTGGTTATTTGTTATAGCAGCTTCAAGACACATACAAATGGTAGTTAACATTTCTGTCTCTGCCTTTGTGATATAATCCCAAAGATGTGGATATTTAATAAAGCTTCCTACATCTGCATAACCACAATGGTGTGATCACTCACCTATAACCAGACATCCTAGAATGCAAAGTCAAGTGGGGCTTAGGAAGCATCACTACAAACAAAGCTACTGGAGGTGATGAAATTCCAGCTGAGCTATTTCAAATCCTAAAAGATGATGCTGTGAAAGTGTTGTACTCAATATGCCAGCAAATTTGGAAAACTCTGCAATGGCCACAGGATTGGAAAAGGTCAGTTTTCATTCCAATCCCGAAGAAAGACAATGCCAAAGACTGTTCAAACCAGCACACAATTTGCACTCATCACTCATCTCACACTCTAGCAAAGTAATACTTAAAATTCTCCAAGCTAGTCTTCAACAGTACATGAACTGAGAACTTCAGGATGTTCAAGCTGGATTTAGAAAAGGCAGAGGAACCAGAGATCAAATTGCCAACATCTGTGGATCATAGAAAAACCAAGAGAATTCCAGAAAAACATCTACTTAAGTGCTTTATTGACTAAGCCAAAACCTTTGACTGTGTGGACCACAACAAACTGCAGAAAATTCTTAAAGAGATAGGAATACCAGCCCACCTTACCTGCCTCCTGAGATATCTGTCTGCTAGTCAAGAAGCAACAGTTAGAACCAGACATGGAACAATGGACTGGTTCCAAACTGGAAAAGGAGTATGTCAAGGCTGTATATTATCACTCTGCTTATTTATGTACTTATGCAGAGTACATCATGCGAAATGCCAGGCTGGATGAAGCACAAGCTGGAATCAAGATTGCAGGAGAAATATCTCAGATATGCAGATGATACCACCCTTATGGCAGAAAGCAAAGAGGAACTAAATAGCCTCTTGATGAAAGTGAAAGAGGAGAGTGAAAAATCTGGCTTAAAACTCAACATTCAGAAAACTAAGATCATGGTGTTCTGTCCCATCACTTCATGGCAAATAGATGGGAAAATAATGGAAACAGTGACAGACTTTATTTTTTTGGGCTCCAAAATCACTGCAGATGGTGACTGCAGCCAGGAAATTAAAAGACGCTTGCTCCTTGGGGGGGAAAAAAAAAAAAAACTATGACAAACCTAGATGGTGTATTAAAAAGCAGAGACATTACTTTGCCAACAAAGGTTCATCTAGTCAAAGCTATGGTTTTTCCAGTAGTCATGTGTGGATGTGAGAGTTGGACCATAAAGAAAGCCGAGTGCCAAAGAGCTAATGATTTTGAACTATGGTGTTGGAGAAGACTCTTGAGAATCCTTTGGACTGTAAGAAGATCAAATCAGTCAGTCCTAAAGGAAATCAGTCCTGAGTGTTCATTGGAAGGACTGATGTTGAAGCTGAAGCTCCAATACTTTGGTCACCTGATGTGAAGAACTGACTCATTGGAGAAGACCCTGATGCTGGGAAAGATTGAGGGCAGGAGGAGAAGGGGATGACAGAGGATGAGATGGTTGGACAGTATCACCAACTCAATGGACATGAGTTTGAGCAAACTCCAGGAGCTGGTGAAGGACAGGGAGGCCTGGAGTGCTGCAGTCCATGGGGTCACAAAGAGTCGGACACGACTGAGCAACTGAACTGAACGTGCATAGTTGTGCCTAAATGAGGGACAAATGTTTTATGCTCTGAGTAGTGGTTCTCAAACTTTGCTGAACCCTGGAATCAACTGGGAAGACTCATTTCCCAACACCCAGCCACAACCCAGACCAATTACATCAGAATCTCTGGAGGTGGGACCCAGGCATTAATAAATTTTTAAAAATTTATTTTTATTTACTTGGCTGCGCCGGGTCCTGGCTGCAGCACTCTGGATCTTTGATCTTTGTTGCGGCATGCGGATCTTTAGTTGCAGTATGTGGGATCTAGTTCTCTGACCAGGGAACAAACCTGGGCACCCTGCAGTGGGATTACAGAGTCTTAGCCACTGGATCACCAGGGAAGTCCCCAGGCAGTAGTATTTTTAAACTTCCCAAATGTTTCCAAAGTGCAGCCATGTTTGGGAACTGCTGACTTAGACAGAAGGCAAAAACATCTGTGTTTGTGATTGGACCTTTGCCTGTCGTTCTGGGTGTGAATTTCCAGCTACTGCTAAGTGTCTTTACCTGGTTTCCAGGTACCTCAAACTAACTGTGTCTTCCTTTCTTTCTGCAAACATGTTCCCTGTCATGTGTATCCGGGGTAGGCACTGGTACCACCAGCTTCTTTCTCACCTTTGCACTAAGTGGCTCCTCACTCTCTGCTTCGCACCCCAACCCACCCCACCCTCAGTAGACACTCCTCCCATTTGAGGCCCTTGGGGGGCCTTGGGGTGGGATGGAGGGGACAAGTGGACTCAAAGTTGAAGGCTTCCCCACCCATCACACTAGAGTTTCTACTTAGGAAAAAAAAAAAAAAAAAAGATTGTAAACAGTGCTGCAGTGAACATTGCTGTGTATATGCCATTTTGAATTACAGTTTTCTCAGGATATATGCCCAATAGTGGGATTGCTGGGTCATATGGTAGTACTGTTTTTAGTTTTTAAGGAACCTCCTTACTGTTCTCCATAGTGGCTGTCTCAGTTTACAATTTGGCAACTAAACCACAGCAACGGTGTAGGAGGGTTCCCTTTTCTCCACATCCTCCTTCTCATTTATTGTTTGTTGATTTTTTGGTTCAGTTCAGTTCAGTTGTTCAGTCGTGTCTGACTCCTTGTGATCCCATGGACCGCATCACACCAGGCCTCCCTGTCCATTACTAACTCCCAGAGTTTACCCAAATTCATGTCCATTGAGTCGTGATGCCATCCAACCATCTCATCCTCTGTCGTCCCCTTCTTCTCCTGCCTTCAATCTTTCCCAGCATCAGGGTCTTTTCAAATGAGTCAGCTCTTCACATCAGGTGGTCAAAGTATTGGAGTTTTAGCTTCAACATCAGTCTTTCCAATGAACACCCAGGACTGATCTCCTTTAGAATGGACTGGTTGGATCTCTTTGCAGTCCAAGGGACCCTCAAGAGTCTTCTCCAACACCACAGTTCAAAAGCATCAGTTCTTCCGTGCTCAGCTTTCTTTAGAGTCCAACTCACATATCCGTAAATGACTACTGGAAAAATCATAGCCTTGACTAGATGGACCTTTGTTGGCAAAGTAATGCCTCTGCTTTTTAATATGCTGTATAGATCTGTCATAACTTTCCTTCCAAGGAGTAAGAGTTTTAATTTCATGGCTGCAGTCACCATCTGCTGTGATTTTGCAGCCCTCTGAAAAGAAGTTCTGTCACTGTTTCCATCGTTTCCCTATCTGTATGCCATGAAGTGAATGGACCGGATGCCATGATCTTAGTTTTCTGAATGTTGAGCTTTAAGCCAACTTTTTCACTCTCCTCTTTCACTTTCATCAAGAGGCTCTTTAGTTCCTCTTCACTTTCTGCCATAAGGGTGGTGTCATCTGCATATCTGAGGTTATTGATATTTCTCCCGGCAATCTTGATTCCAGCTTGTGCTTCATCCAGCCCAGCATTTCTTATGATGTACTCTGCATGTATGTTAAATAAATAGGGTTACAATATACAGCCTTGACGTACTCCTTTTCCTGTTTGGAACCAGTCTGTTGTTCCATGTCCGGTTCTAACTGTTGCTTCCTGAGCTGCATACAGATTTCTCAAGAGGCAGGTCAGGTGGTCTGGTATTCCCATCTCTTTCAGAATTTTCCCCAGTTTATTGTGATCCACACAATCAAAGGCCTTGGCATAGTCAATAAAGCAAAAATAGATGTTTCTCTGGAACTCTCTTGCTTTTTCGATGATCCAGTGGATGTTGGCAATTTGATATCTGGTTCCTATGCCTTTCATGGTCATTCTAAGCAGTATGAGGTGATACCTTGTTATAATTTTGATTTTCGTTTCTCAAATAATTAGTGATGTTGAGCATCTTTTCATGTGCCTCTTAACCATTTGTATGTCTTCTTTGGAGAGATGTCTATTTAGGTCTTCTGTCCATTTTTTGATTGGGTTGTTCGTTTTTTGATATTCAGCTATTTGTCTACCGTGTGTAAAATAGACAGCTAATGGGAAGCTGCTGTATAGCACAGGGAGCTCAGCTTGGTGCTCTGTGACGACCTAGAGGGGTGCGATGAAGGTAGGGATGGAAGGGAGGTTTAAGAGGGAGGGGGTATGTGTATACTTATAGCTGATTCAATTCATTTTACAGCAGAAACTAACACAACATTGTAAGGCAATTATGCACCAATTAAAAAAAAAAACACCTGATTTTACTTCCCTGATGGTCCAGTGGTTAGGAATCCTCCTGCCAATGGAGGGGACACAAGTTTGATCCCTGGTCTGGGAAGATTCCACGTGCCTAGGGGAAACTTAGCCCATGTGCCACAACTACTAAGCCCACCTGCTGTAGAGCCTGTGATCTGCAACTAGAGAAGCCTCCACAGAGAAGCCTGAACACTGCCAGCTAGAGAGTAACCCCTGCTCACTGCAACCAGAGAAAGCAGGTGTGCACCAACAAAGACCTAGCACAGCCAAAAATTAATAAACGATAAATAAAACAATCTTAAAAACCTGATTAAAGTTCTGTGAAACCTAGCATTTGGAAAATGAGTTCTACTGCTTATAAAATGGAAAGAGAAGTGAAAATAGTATGGGTAGCTGTATTACACACTCTGTGTCTCAAACAAGACATATTTTCATGAAAGCTAGAGTATAGGGAGTTACTTGGAATGGTAAAGCTGATAGCTTACGGTATCTGGCCAGACAGCGCCAGAGAAGCCATAGTTGGAGGCCCAGACACCAAAGAGAGAGCTTTAAGAAGCCAAGAGGAGATGGCAGGCCATTTTTTCAAAGCCAGAAGCTGTTCCTCTCTACACAACTAGAAGATAATCGTTTCTTTTCACGTGTGAGTAAACCAAAGTTCAGACAGATTGAGACACTTGTCCAAGATCACAGCACTTATAAATTGTGGCTCCTGGATTTATATCTAGATCTTGCTCATCCCAAGGCCCTCTGGCTTAAATTCCTAGTTTACTCTTTCTGTTTTCATCTTACCCAGTGTTTCTCAAACTTTGGTGTAAGAATCACCTGGACTGTTTGTTAATAAAGATTTGAATTCCTAGGCCTACCCACTGTGAGTTGATACAACAGTAGCTTTAGAGTGGGGCCCAGGCACCTGTGATTTTTAGAGCAAGCTTCCCAAATGATGTTCAAGCAAGAAGGATGCTGACCACACTCTGAAAAACCTGGCCTATATTTTTAGCAGGATTTGTGCCTAGGTAGGCACAAAACCTGTTGAAACAATTGGAGACAATGAACAGCTTACCACCAGGAATCCCCATAAGCCCTACCCCTCCATCATGCTTTCCAGAGACTTTCTGGGCTTCTACCGACTGCTGGGTTGGAGGACCAGGCCTTGGTTGGCATTCCAGCAAGATCCTTATCCAGGGCCACAGCCACTGGCAATCCCATAGGAAGCACCTGGTTCCTACCACCTGCCCCTCCACCTCCCAAATCCCATAGATCCCACATTCTGAAGACAGTAAATGAAAGTTTTTAACATTGTCAGGAGGAGCCAATTTGGGGTCACATTTTGCAAGAGTAGCCAAATGCTGCCACAGTGGCTGTCAGCTTTGTCCCCTTCACAGCCTGCCTGAAAGAGATCATTAAAAACTCACTTATCTGTTGATCTGGCTCAGCTGCAGGACGCCTTCTGCTACCGGAGCCTCATAATGGCAGCTTTGAAGTCCAGCGCAAGTGTGAATTTATTGTTTTGTAAAGACCAGATTCCTGAACAGGTCATAAATTACCTTGTTAGACAAAGGCTCCTGGGGAAACATAACGTGCTGAAATCCTTCAGTGGGTGATTATCCTCACACATTGCTGGCAGAGCAAGTAACTGGCACACAGGCACCAAAACACAACAGCTGCCAAAGTCCAGAGAAGCTACAGCTAGCCTAGGCTTTGAAATCCTAGTTAACCTTTCTCCTAGGTGAGAAAGGTAGGGTGGGGAGAAAATAGTGATTTTAAAAAACTGGCTTCTCATTCCTGATGTTTAGGAGAAGTCTGTTTCAGCAACACCATGAACTGCCATTTAAATAGACTTGGTGGCATTATTCTGTGGATTACAAGATTCCTTTCCAATGTTGGTGCATTCTTTCCTGTGCTCACTCCTTTCCTATCTGTCTAGGTGACCTTCCCAGAGTTATGACTGGCACAATTAGCCTTTGACAGTAGTCACTGATTGGTCATTATCTGATGATACTTATGGCTGGCTCTCTTCTCTCCAGATCTGGCATGGAATATCAGACTCTGTTAGGAACCTTCTCATCCCCTCTCTCTCGTGCAATAGAGTTTTTGCTATTTCTAGCTGGATGACAGGCCTTAAATAGACTCTAACTGCACACTGAAAATAAAATCTGGTCAAAATCTGGATTGTATTCTTTCTTTTAATGTGACTAGGAAAGTAATATGTGCTCCTTGTAGGGACTTTAGATAACACAGAAAGTACACAATAGGAAAATAAAAGCTATCGCATCAAGCCGAAAGAGCTGTTGCTTGCATTTTGGCTTAAAAACAGGCTTATACTGGACATTGGAGAAGGAAATGGCAACCCACTCCAATATTCTTGCCTGGAGAATCCCACAGACAGAGGAGCCTGGTGGGAGCGTTCCCTGGTGACTCAGACGGTAAAGCGTCTGCCTGCAATGCGGGAAACCCAGGTTCGATTCCTGGGTTGGGAAGATCCCCTAGAGATCCACTCCAGCACTCTTGCCTGGAAAATCCCTAGATGGAGGAGCCTTATAGACTACAGCCCATGGGGTCGCAAAGAGTCGAATACGACTGAGCGACTTCACTACTTGGTTAAGGGATGTGGACAATAATTGCCTCCCTCTCTGTGGGTCCAGGGCATTATTCATTTGGTCAACAAATATTTATTGAGCATCTACTATATAACATGTTATTCAGGATACTAAGGATCCACCCTGAATAAGATAGACAGAAATCTCTGCCCTGATAACTCTCAGCCCTGGGAACTCCGTGGAGTGTAACAGGGCACACTTTTTAAAAATTGGTGAACTGCCTTTTAAAGCTGAGGATAATGGTTGTGTATACCACACTCCCATCTAATAAAGGTCACTGATGTTATATAACATCCTCAGGAATTAATGTTAGTTACATATAGAAACTGTGTTTTTTGTCTGTACTCTATCATGCAGTTTGGGTACATAGTAAATCCTCAGCAAATATTGATCAAATTAATAATTTATGAATCAGTGTGTCAAACATAATTTAAGTTGGTTTGCTTATCAATAATTGGGACTCCTTCCTGGAATTCAGGAAGGGAAATAAAAGCTAACTGCCTTTTCTGCTCAGACATTTGTTTGTGTGAAGAGGACGAATCTAATCAGATAGTCTTGTCAGGAGTCCCCTCCAAGCCTGAGTTTTCTTCTTGTGGGCACAGAATGCTACACTCAAGTTCAAGAGACATTCATATCATGGCGCTATAAATGCCCCCTGGAAAGGAAGGAGTCGGGTCAACTCTGCACTGTTCAGACATTCTCTGGCGAGGAAAGAGAATTGGCTTATTAATCTCAGCAGCAAAGGAAACAGTTCTTTGCAGAGAATTGTGTGATTTGGGGAATGCATTAAGGTATGTGCTGTCCCAGAGCAAGACAGAGGCTTGATATATGTGGTATTCAGAGACTCAGAAACTGGAAAAAGCAGAGATTAGATCAAGTTCTTTTCACCTATTTGATTTGTGTCTGATGCCTACATTTTGACAGATAATTAGCAGGTCATATAGAGTACCTGGAAGGCATTGAAATATTACAATTTATGAGTACCTGGCTCCGGGTGGCAGACTGTACGCTAAGAGTCGAAAGTCATCCTGAAGTTGGATTGCCAGATCTCTGACACTTGCAAAAAATGATCATAGAAAATGTTTGAATTTGCTTTAAGGCAGGACCTAATAAACACATGTGCATTGTGGGAATTGAAGCAATAAATCTGTTATTTTTGCTAAGGACTAGCAGACTCTCTGAGAGCAGAATGGGATGCAAGGGAGGGTTTGCTGAATTAGAAGGGGTAGGATAAAATATGAAAATGTCAGTGAAAGAAATAGTGATAAATCAGAGCTGGATTTTGGAGAAGAGTGGTTTTTGGCCTCTGGAAGGGTCTAATAGAGCTGGCTAGTGGTTTGATGATCAAGGTTTCCCTTATAGAACAGAGAGACCCAGTGAGGATTCATTTCAGGTCAGTTCCATGTCAGATTTCCCCTGACTCTGCTGCATTCTTGGATAATTAATCATCAGCTTCTATGTAGAAATGGCAAGGAGAGAGAGGCTTAGAGTGAGTGAGTCCCAGAATTGGATCTCAGGCCTGGAGCTTGTGCTGCACACCCTTTACTCCATACCCAGCCAGTTGAGGGGGCCAGACCCTGGCCATGCGGGCCCAGTTAAACCCTGAGGCTCTGCCACTTAATTGTACTGATACTTGGGCAACAATGTTCACCAAGGTTCACCTCTTGGTTCAACAAGGAAAGGGAAATGTTCTCCCCTGAATAGAAACCTACAGATAGGAGTTAGGTAAGCATACTTTCTTCAGATCAAGTGAGTTTTGAAAATCCTATATTTACACTTGTAGGAATGTGTGTTGACTCTAGGCCACCTTGCATCTTTCCCCATGGCTATTTGACAGACATCTCACATGCGCCATGTCAAACATTGTACACCCAACTGGACTGTCAGTGACATTCCGCATCCCATTGGACTGCAAGCTCCAGGATAGTCATTGTGTTGACTTTGTGTTGGCTTTTTGGCCACACTGTGCAGCATACAGGATCTTAGTTCCCCAACAAGGGATGGGCCCAAGCCCTATGTAGTGGGAGTGTGGAGTCTTAACCACTGAACCACCAGGAAAGACCTTTGTGTTGGCTTTCTTCATCACAATGCCCTCAGTGCCTGGCAGGGTGGCAGGCATATTACATTCATGAACGAAGGACTGCCTTGTCTTTCTATCTCTAGTTTCTCCTTTTTTCCAAGATCTCCACATGCAATCACCAGAACTGATTCACCCAACCCCATGCATACATAAATATCTTAAGATATTAAGTATGCATACTTAATATCTTAATACTTAATATCTTAATATCTTAAGTATACTTAAGATATCTTAAATATCTTAATATCTTAAATATCTTAAATATTAAGATACTTAAATATCTTAATACTTAAATATCTTAATATCTTGCATACTTAAATGGCTCCCATTGCCATTTAATGGGAGGAAATATATGACGCCTCTCCTGAGTCATCATATATTCATGATATGAACTCAGCCCACCTTTCTGACCTCATCTTCTATTGCTCCCCTAAACCCTTCTCTGGCTCCAGCTCAGTAGAAACAGCCCAGTCTTTCCAGGCAGGCCATGCTTTCAATTCTTCTGTCCTTTCTGTACTCATCCTTCAGGCTGGAGGCCAGTCTGGGAGGAACAAAAAGATACATTTCCACTGAGCTCCAAAAACTCCCTGAGAGTTTTTCAGTGCAGTTAACATCAAAATCATGTTCCTGTCTATATTTCTCAGAGGAGATGGTCATGCAGGCCAGCTCCTGCATTCTCACAGAAACAGGTTGTTGGGAAATGCGTCTGTTGAGAGAGAAATATTCATTTGTTTGACTAGGTCTGCCAAGATCACCTTTAAAGGTAAATGACATTTTCACTGGTAAAGGGGAAAAAAACAACCGACATACAACTGACTGGCCAGAATCACTATGCTGAAAGATCCACACTTGGGGGAAGATTGCACTGTGATGCCTTTCATCAGGTTTTATGTTCCAAGAAACAATCTTGGAACCAGATGGAGTTCTCTCTCTCTCTTTAAAAAAAAATTTTTTTTTAATTTATTTACTTATTTGGCTACCTCAGATCTTCATTGCAGAAGCTTGTGAGATCTTCTTTTGTGGTGGGAGGGCTCTTTTCTCTCTAGTTATGGAGCTCAGGCTCCAGAGCGCATGGGCTTAGTTGCCCCACAGTATGTGGGATCTTAGTTCCCTGACCAGGGGTTGAACCCTTGTCCCCAACATTGGAAGGCGGATTCTTAACCACTGAACCACGATGGGAGTCCCTGGAGTTCTGTCTCTTAAGGAGGGACATATATTGAGGTGACGAGCATAGAACTACAGTAGTAAACAAAAGGGCTGGGAGAGATTCTCCAGGAAGATGAGAGGCCCAAGCTCTAATTCAAATCCTAGTCTTTTGCCCTGTGATCCACCTTGACTCAAGCTCAAGTCCATGGACATTCTTTAGGAACATCCAGGGCTGCAGAGTTTCTCTTGCCTATGATACCAAACAACCTACCTTCCAATTTCTGGTCCAGCTTCTCCCAGCAACAGAAGAAGACG
The DNA here is from genome assembly GCF_029378745.1 of Bos indicus. Classification (NCBI taxonomy): domain Eukaryota; kingdom Metazoa; phylum Chordata; class Mammalia; order Artiodactyla; family Bovidae; genus Bos; species Bos indicus. The sequence continues at coordinate 49,949,882 of NC_091769.1, forward strand.
ACCAGAACAATATTTTTCCTCCCGATGCCACCTACTTCTTCCTCCTTTCCTCTCCCTGCTCCACTCAAGAACTTCTTTCTAGTTTACTAAACCCCTGGGTTGAGCCTCAGGCAGAGCTGCATCCTTTCCTCAAGCAAAGAATGTCTTTGCCCACTGCTTTTGTACCCATTGTCTTGCCAGCATGGTGAGAAATTCATTTTGTCCCTATTTCAACTTAGGGGTCCTTCTAAATTCTAAGAAGAGGAATTCTGTGGGTCTGTAGTGGAAAACCTGAGCCCCCCAAAGAAGTGAAGTTATTAACCATAGGAGTCAGTGGCCAAATTCTGGGGGAATGTTGGACTCTGTCATCACAGACAGCGTATTTTTCTCAGGTTCCGAGTGACTTGGTCCTGTCTGTGTCTTACCCAGGAAAGTGAATTTTGCCTTTGCCAATTTCTCAGTGTGGTACATAACCCCTCCTGTAACTGGCCCTTTATCTCTCTCTGTCTCCCTTGGGCCACTCAATATCAGTGAGAAACGTCTAATGATGACTCCTCTTTTGACGAGGCGAGTCCCCACGGGTATCCAGCAGGTGAAGAGGAGGTCGTGGCCGCAGCAGCCTCACTGTCTAGGCAGTATTTCCCTTTGAAGGTGTGGAAGCCCCAGCTCACCAGCCTGCCTTTGCTTGACAAATGATGGGGATAATGAAAGTGAAGGTGCAGCAAGGAATGCCCGGGACAGTCTGGGCACGTCTCTCATCACCACCTGTTTGGTGAGCCTGTGTGGATTCTCTGCCTTTGAAGGGCTGGCAGGCTGTGTGAACTGGGCCTGGGCAGCGAACACCCAAATCCTGAAGCAAAGCAAGGCTGGAAGACAGATGAAGGGAAGGCTTTCAAACAATATTGCTCCCTCTAATTAGTGCAGCCCAAGAGCCCCCCGAGGAGCTTCAGGTGACCCCAGGCCTGCGAGGCTCAGGTATTTCTCAGAACCGACAGGGGCTGGAAACCTTTTCACTTTGCTCAGACTGGTCTGGGAATCTTGAAAGAATCCGTTTCCTTTCGACCCACGATACTGAGTGTGCGCGTGGGAGTGGGGGAGGGGTGGGAAATTGTCTAAGCCATTTGTTTCCATTGTTCTTTTGATTCTGACATATTCCACACACAGAAAAGTCCGCATTCCTAGGCCCTTCTGTTTAAGACTCTGCTGGGACACCCAGGCTGCCCTGTGCATGACCTCTTGTGATCCTGCCCTTAAAGTGTCTGCTTCTCCACCTTTTACTCTTATATCACATGGAGGAGAAATCATAATAATGCTTACTGTGGGCCAAGGCCTTTATCATGCCCAGCGCTTTGGAAGGCAGGAATTATCATCACAATAATACAGAAAAGAAAACGGAGGTCCAGAGGCTGGAAATGCTCCAAGGCCCCACAGCAGGTTTCTCAGAGTCAGGATTGGCACTCAGGCCTGTCTGGCTCTAAGCCGCTACACCATCCTGCCTCCCTTGGGGAAGGGGTGGTTGATATGGTGTGTTGGTACAAAGCAGCCTCCCGAAATCAACTTTGTCTAAAAGACAGAAGCCTCAGGACCTAAGCGCACATTTCACAGTGGACCTGTGAAACCCCAGGACTGGCAGACTGGCAGGGATGTGCTGGATCAGAAGTCAGATGGGTCAGATCCTCACTGGACTGTACAATTCCTGACCACAGGAACCTAAGAAAATCCCCTCACCTTTCTGAGCAGATCTTTTCCTTGCCTGAGAATGGAGCAAATATTACCTGACCGTTCTACTTTTTGAGCTGGTTTTGAAGGAGCTTTGTGGACTGAAAAGCACTTTAGAAATTTAGGGCCTTCTGGAGGAGACATTTTCAAAAAAGAGCTGTGATTACAGGAGTACTTAGGCAGATTTTATTTTCTCATGATAGGTTGCTGATGTGCTTTTTAGATATGATGAAACCTTCTCACCTCTAGAGACCTAGTCCAAGGACTTCCCGGCAGTCCAGTGGTTAAGACTTCACCTCCCAGTACAGGGGGTGTGGGTTGGATCCCTGGCGGGGGAGGTAAGATCCCACAGGCCTCATGACCAAAACACTAAAACTGAAAACAAAAACAATCAAACAAACAAAAAACAGAAACAATATTATAATAAATTCAATAAAGACTTTAAAAATGGTCCACATCAAAAAAAAAAAAGTCCTAAAAAAAAGACAGTCCAGTAAGATATAACTCAGGCTTCTTTATGCCTGAGTTATAACAAATAAATGAACACCAATCCTCTTTACTTGGTAAGAAATATAACTTCTTTCAAAGTCTTCTCATGCTGGGTATCCTGGCTCAAGTGCTTCTGGTTAGATAAAAAAAATTTAGTATGACCTTCTTTTGTGTTGTTTATTGGCCAATATGTTTCATGCCTCATTTGCCCTCAAATTCACATTTTTATTCATCAGAGTATTTGCTCTGCTTTGTGTGTGTGTGTATGTGTGTGTGTGTGTGTGTGTATGCTCCCTGCACAGTTACAGAAAACCTTTGCACTTTAAACAGTAGCCAGATGATAGGATATTTATTTTCTATTTTGCCAAGCTATATGCTTTCTACAGATGGTTTTGAAACTAAAAGAGCAAAGGAAAAACAATTAAGAATTTTGTTTCAAATGAGCACCCTCTGACATGCGTAAGATGGCAAGGGTCAGTTTCGACTCTGTTCAGATCTTTTAATTGCATGCAGCCTGAATCAGGGGTGGCCATCTCTGACCTGGAGTCTCAGACCCATTACGTGGCACTCTGATGGGTGCCGTCTGCCAGTGCCCATCCTTCATGTGAGTCTGTAATTCTGTCCTGCCCTCCCAGCAGGCAAGGGGGCTGGAGCCAGGTTGGTTTCCTTATAATTAATGAGCAGCAAGAGCATGTAATTATGAAATTCCCAGGGAGGAGTCCCCCCACCTTATGCAAGTGGCAAGTTCTTTTCTTCCTCCTGTTACCAGTTCCTGTACCTTCACTTGCATCTCGTGGGGTTTGGGAATGTTATCATTTTTATTGGGAATCTTTTTCACAGACTTTATTTTTAAACTGTCATGAATAGTTTAAAAATTTAACTTCAGGAGTAGATCATTCAGTTAATCACACTCCTCTTTTCTGATTTATTCCTTTATTCCCCACTCTGATTCCACTGCATGCCTTCAGAGGTAACTATGCCAGTGTGTTTATACTGTGTGTGTATGTATGTGTGTGTGTGTGTGTCTGTCTGTCTGCATGTTCTGTAAATGGCCATGAGCTTTCATCATTGATTTTCCTCTATTGTGACTCTCTTGGGAGTTTTCAGTTCACTTTTGACATATTTTTGTCCAATGGTGAGTCACATGCGTGCACACACAGGTTTGCGATTTTCACCTGGAGATGTAGCCAGAGTTTTTCTGACTCAATGAGTCTTTGACACACATCTCCTGAGAACTCACCCACCTGAATAAAATCTTAAGCCTTGAGAGGCCCTTGCTGTGACTGTCCCTTCACTGAGGAAGATAGGACTGATGCCAGGATGTGATGGAATGGGGATGTGAAGGGAACCCAAGTGTGACACTGGGTCAGTCACTAAGCATGAGCCATGAACACTTTGTATAAACCACTTAGAGCCTCAGCTTTCTAACCTATAAGATGGACTTAGTACATGCATTATAGCACTAAGTTGCAGTAAAATGAAATAATGTATTGACGAGTACCAAGTTTAACACTCAGCATATACAAGGTGTCCAGTAGGTGTTTGGCTGAATCAGAACATCTTCCTTTGGAGTGACTGGACATTTCCTGCTGAATTCAGTTACTAATGGAAGAGCCCCTTAGCTGGGAGGACACGAAAATATGATTCTTGCAAGAGGTTCATTTGATTTGCCTCAAAAGGAAGGTACAGGAAGCAGTCGTGGCCCTTTCCAGAGCTAGTTAACAGAGACAGGTTGTGCAGAAGAAAGCAGAAGCAACATTAAGATATCTATGGCTTTACACATGTGTGTGTGTGCAAGTGTATGTGTGTTCTTAGTCATCTGCAACTCTACATCTCCAACTGTAGCCTGCCAGTCTCCTCTGACCACTGGATTTTCCAGGCAAGAATACTGAAGCAGGTTGCCATTTTCTACTCCAAAGGATCTTACCGATTCAGGGGTCAAACCCTCATCTCCTGTGTTTCCTGCATTGGCAGATTCTTTACCCTGCTCCACCTGGGAAGCCTTTACATCTGTGTATGTGTGTACATATGTGTGTGTGTGTGTGTGTGTGTGTGTGTGTAGTTTTTCTATTACTAAACTATGGACCATCTCTGGGAGCTTTCAATCCAAGGCCTAACTATTGATATGAACCTTGGTTTCCTCGCTAGTCAGTAAGTGCAGGCAGTCGGCATGTCTCAGTGGGGCAGTATGGTGCTTCACTGTCTACGACAGATCCAGGGCTGCAGGACCACAGCGTTCCTAGTCCCTGGTACACCAGTCTCTCTCCTCTTCCGTGTGCCCCTTGGTGGAAAGGCCCAGATCTTTGAGATGCCTTCTGCTGCTGGCTTTCAGTGAGTCTGTGATACTCACCTAGAGTAGGAGAGTATTTTCATATTGGTAGGAATAAATGGTGATTTCATGAGTCGCCTTCCACATCCCCTTCATGAGAGAGGGAAGACTGTGAAAGAAGACACGGGCTGGTAGAACAGTGCCCAGAGCAGCCCACATTCTCTCTGAGCCCAGCTTCATCCTCTGCATTTGAGAGAGAAGCACCTCCCACACACCATTCTTGAGGGACCAAACTGTGATGACCTTCACTAAGGCAAAAGCACAGTGCCTGACTCTTACTGTGTTCAGGATACATTTTAAAAGGATGATTGTTTTAGTGGTAATCAGGAGCCCAGTCTGATGGCTTTTTGGAAAATAGCGCATATATCTACGTGCATCATAGAGGATGTTGGCTTCTCTGAGTGACATTGAAAATGGTCGCAGTCTCACTCCCTGCCTTTGACCATGGCCTTGCATGCTTCAGTGCTGAAGGTCCTTGACTTAATGACAGCCCCAGACTTCTAGGGTGGGTGAGAAGTTGCTTGTGTGTAAGCTGCAAAAAGAAAAGGGAATGGAATGAGGTTGGGGGAGCTATTTAGAGAGTTAGTTTACCAACTCCCAGAAACCTTTCTGTATGTCTTTGCTAGATCAAATGCAAAATAAAGTTGTTAAATGGAACAGGAAAAGGTCCTCATTGTTTTCTTGCTGAAGTCCGTGATATTTACCTTCAGATTTGGATAAACGGAAGGCCATTTCCTCAGCTGCTAATTGGGGTAGTGCTGGAGGGACAGCGAGCAGCAGCCTTTGACATTTACAGAATTAGACCAGATGCTTTTAGCACATTAAAATCAGACTTTGGATGTATTTTTATGTATGTAAATATCCCTTTCCCCTCTACTTTTGTTCCTTGTATGGATATAGTTGCATTGTTCTCTGAACACGATCACATGCAATATTTATTTTAAATTAGGAAATATTTATTTTGCTTTGAATTCATTTCCCTGATATTTTCAGATGTAGTGAAGTTGCATACTCTAATGATGAAGAAGGCTCAGGAAGGGGATTTAACCCAATACGCAAGATATAATACATAAGCTAGTTATAAAGTTGGAAAATAAAATGATTATCTGTGAACCTACCACCCAACCCAAGGACTAGAAAGTTACCAGTAACTTGCATTTATGTAATCCCCCATCCTCCCATCCCTTTGCCTCTTCCCTGTCATCATTACGTCCTCAATTGAAATATTCATTTGAGTAAGACTGTGCTTTCTATTACTGCCTTGAAAGGGAAACTTCCCACTTGCCAGGGTTTGTATCTCCAGGTACAACTTTCACCTAGGACAAGGGCAGTCGTCACGAAAACTTCAGGATCCTCAAGAACCTATCATGGGAGGGGTGGACCTTCTCCTTCTAGTTCATCCATTCTAATAAATAATGTTAAGGTAGATCTTTTCACAATGGTGGGGACATACTGGCTTCCTGTCACCTTCCTGGGGCCAGACAGCACCTGAACATCCCAGCTTAGGTCTTAGCATCTCCAGGGGTGACAGACTGAGATGAAACATTCACTAAGCAGCTTTTAGATGGCTTTCTAATTGCTTCTGGCTTGACACTTTGGAAAATTAAAAAATAAAAAGTGTCTGTTCAGGTTGAATGTTTCCCGCCTTGCCGAATGATCATGTTTCTGTCTGACTTCCAGTCCCAGCAGACTTTGATCGAAAGTGTTCTGGGGCACCTGGGGCCGGAGTCTGCCCTGCCTCCCTGACTATGGCAGGGACTTCCCAGGGGCCCTCCGTGGACTCTGGGACCTGGGCACTGGTCTCCCTCCGAGCTTTTTTCCTTTAGGGGAACGATGAGGTATGTCATTTAATCAACTTGGGCTGCTAGCCTGGGGTTGTTAAGAAGCAGGTGTTGATCATGGGAGTAATTACTTAGGGCTGCATACCCCATATGATTTACAGTCTGAGACCTAAAGGAAAAATGCATTCTCACATGTCACATCTCCTTCTTCCTTCCCCCTGCCCCAAATGTACTGCCTGTAATGAACGCACCGCCAGCACCTCACCTGCCGTGAGGTGTTCTCCGGCTGCGGCTGCTGTGCCATCTCTCTAGAGATATATGCATGTCGTGGGCTCTGAGTACTAAATCCACACAAAGGGCCATCCCCACCCTTCCCCAGCTCGCATTTTATAATGCTCAGTCTGAAATGACCTTTAAAAAGCCAGATAATATTTTATTTACCTTTTTTCTCCCATTTACTGTTAAATGTTAATGAAGGTAAGAGATTCAAATTCCTGCTAATAAAACACTTTAATTGACTCAAGTGTAACCATAACTGTAAATTGGCTACTTTGTACGAAGGACCTTAGTGCTTTCCTGCCCCTGACTCTGCCGGCTGTGCAGTTTTGGAAGTTGGCAGAAACATTTTCTTTGTTCTCCTGCGGGCCACATGTGCATCCCAAGGCCTGGTCCTCTAAGACAGGCAGCCAGGAGTGACTGCCCATCGCTCCTCGCAGCAGAATTAACTTCCCTTCACTCCTCCCATGGCCTCTTTATTGAAATTCTTCAGATTCAAGGTCCATTTTAAGCACTGCCTCCTCCAGGAAGCCCGATAGGATCCCTCCTTCCAGCTCATCTGCCTCCAGATGGTCACAGCATTTGGAGACTTTGCTTGTGATCCTATTTCCTTTGTCTTCTGTTAGTAACTCCTGCCACTGTTATCTCCTTACTCAGATTAGAAACCCTAGATGTATCGGTTAAATTACATTAACTGATTTGAGTGAGAGGGAAAAATAATAGACTTTATTGGCCTCTGCCGTACCAATTCTGTAGGGCATTCTTAAAAATATTCATGAAATGATCTTTCTCTGGATCCCTTAAGTACAACCATTAAATTTGTAATAACTTTCTGCTGTAGAGAGTTTCAAAAAAGAAGAAAGTGGCATAATCTATACCTCTGTAATAAAAAAAAAGCAAGAGGGAGCCTCTCTGCGATTTTTAAAAATTTTCTTTATTTCTTTAGCTATACCAGCACATGGGATCTTCGCTGAGTCATTGGGACCTTTAGCTGCAATGTGTAGGCTCTTAATTGCAGCATATGTGATCTCAGTTCCCTGACCAAGGATTGAACCCATGTCCCCAGCATTGGGAGCATGGAGTCTTAACCACTGGACCACAGGGAAGTCCCCTTTATGTGACCTTACTGAGGGTGAGATGGGGTGGTTTGAGAAAATGACTGGACCTGGGTTCTCTTTCTCTGACTTCAGGCTTAGCTACTCCAGTGCTCAGTGGAGGGATGGCCCTGGGCCTTCCCACATGTCATCTGAACTGTAATGGGCAGGTCGTCCATCCTTCTCTGACTCCAGGGAGTGGCTGGGTTTGTTTGGTAAGTGGTCAGCTCCTGGAGAGCAGCATCTATTATCAGTGAGCTCTGGGCTGCTGGTGGCTTCAGCCAATGACAGTTATCACAAAGAACCAGAAAGAGCAAAAAGACTGGCAGTGACCACTTAGGTACTGTGTGATCTTGAATGAGTTATTTCACCTCTCTGTGCTTCAGTTCCCCCCCCTGTAAGAAGTGGGTCATTTCAAGATCTACTTCCTACAGTTATTTTGACTATTAAGTGATTTAAGCACAAAGGATTTAAGTAGAAAGCTCTTAGAATAATGTCTGGAACACAATAGGTAGTAAATTTAAGCAAAAGAATGGTAAGAAAGAAACAAAAGTGGTATGCTCCTTCTCCTTTTCATAAAAAGAGTCCTGGACTTTGGAAAAGCTATCCCATGCTTGTAACTCATCGACTTCCCTCCCCACTCCCCGCACAGTTGCTCCCTGCGAACCCTTCCACTCCAGGCCCATATCAAGAACCACTTCTCTGACAAAGCCTCTCCTGATGCCCCACTTTCTCACCCCCCCCCCACATTTCTGCAGTGTTTTGACCATCATGGGGACTTTTTTAAAATAGGGCCTGAAACTGCCTTCTGGTTTCTGGGGGTCTCTTTCCAATCTCTTTAAAAGTGTGTTTCAACTAGGTTCTCATGAAATATGTCAATTTTAGAGCTAAACAAAGATATTCTGCTGAGACAGAATAATATCCTTTGAATATTACTCAGCCAAAAAAAAGAGTGAAATAATCCCATGTGTAGCAACATGGATGGATCCCTGGGGATTGTCATACTACGTGAAGTAAGTCACTTAGTATGTGCGAAAGTGAAAAACAGAGAAAGATAAATAATGTATCACTTATATGTGGAATCTAAAAAAAAAAAGTGGTGTAAATGACCTTATTTACAAAACAGAAACAGACTTACAGACATAGAAAACATGCATGGTTACCAACAAGGAAAGCATAGAGGTGAGGAGTAGATCAGGAGTTTGGGATTAGCAGATACAAACTGGAGAAGGCTGTGGCAACCCACTCCAGTGTTCTTGCCTGGAGAATCCCAGGGACGGGGGAGCCTGGTGGGCTGCTGGCTATGGGGTCGCACAGAGTCGGACACGACCCAAGTGACTTAGCAGCAGCAGATACAAACTGCTATACATAAAATTGATAAACAACAAGGTCCTGCTGTATAGCACAGGGAACTGTACTCAGTATCTTGTGAACACTATAATGGAAAAGAAGCTGAAAAAACGTAACGTGTGTGCATACCTGATTCACTTCAAAAACTAACACAGAATTGTAAATCAACTATATTTCAATTAAAAAAAAAAGATAAAATGTCCAGTACTTAAAAAAAAAAAAGGAAAATAATATCCTTTGTTTTTCCATTTGGTGGATGGTATTTTCTCAATTTGGGGGTTTCCTCCCATAAGAATTTTGCTTATTCTGTCAGCACCTACCTCCGCTTAATCATCTACGACCGTGTCCCTCCACCTCCAGCTCACCAAGGGGAATTAACAACCGCTGAACTCATCTGGGGAACATTAGCAACTATCACTGCTTGGGTTCCACTCCCCACCAATTAAAACAAATTTCTGGGGCTAGGGCCTGGCCATCTTCAGAGTTTAAAAAGTCCCCCAGGTGATTCTAATATACAGCTAGGGTGGAGTTCCTGAGATCAGCAACGATGTTATGTAAGAGAAAGTAGATCAAAGAGCAAATGTATAGTAGGTGTTTCCATGGGAAATTTTGGAAATAGATCATCTAGCTTCGTTTCATAGTTTAATAAATTAATATGTGCTCATGGCTCTACATTTACATAGAAAACACAGAACAGTCGTATTTGAGGCTTGTTTCATGACTATATTCCTTTCGGCTTTGATGTTTCATGGCATGCTCTAGAATTCTACCTGCAGAAATTGCTGGATTTAAGCAAATATGTCAGCTGACCAACACTTAAGACAGCAAAGCTTTTACAATCATGCTGCTGCTGCTAAGTCACTTCAGTCATGTCTGACTCTGTGTGACCCCGTAGACGGCAGCCACCAGGCTCCCCCGTCCCTGGGATTCTCCAGGCAAGAACACTGGAGTGGGTTGCTATTTCCTTCTCCAATGCAGGAAAGTGAAAAGTGAAAGTGAAGTCGCTCAGTGGTGTCGAACTCTTAGCGACCGCCATGGACTGCAGCCCACCAGGCTCCTCCATCCATGGGATTTTCCAGGCAAAGTACTGGAGTGAGGTGCCATTGACTCCTCTTAATTTTGGCCTCATTACTTTTGTTCAGTTGTTGTCACTGCTGAGGTCTCTCTTTGCTTTTACAGCCTGTTTATCAGTGTAGCCTGTTGGCCACAAGAGGGACAAGGAAAAATAATGGCTTAGTACAAACACTTCCCCACTGCTGGAGAAAAGTAGAAAACACATCTCTCCAAGTTAGGAGGTGCAGCATCCTCTTTACACTCGCAGGATAAACAAACAGCAGTCACTAGGATCTTTGTCACAAATGACGGTAAGGAAAATTTTTTTTACCTAAAAAGAAATTTGGAAGTCCAGAATATGCCCCAGTTTGAAGCATTATTCAAATCATTAGGTCTCTGCTTAGTCTGCAGGGCTCAACAGTTGTCCTGGGGCCGGATGCACTTGAGTGTGGTCACCGATTCCTGTGTGACGGTTGGGTCTGTTTGGAAAAGGCAGGAAAAGTCATTGGCTTATTGAAATGTACATTTAGGGTCTAACTCCTTTTATTAGGAATTTAAAGAAAATTTGGTTAGCCCATTCATACTTTTTCATATTTGCAGAGGATTTGTGATAGCTCTAGGTGAACACTTCAATACTTGGAAACTCCCCTGGTGGTCCAGTGGTTAAGAATCCACCTTTCAATGCAAGGGTTACAGATTCAATCCCTGATCGGAGAACTAAGATCCCACATACCTTAAGGTCAACAAACAGAACATAAACAACAGAAGCAATATTGTAACAAATTCAATAAAGACTTTAAAAATGGTCCACATCAAAGAAAAAAAAATTTTTTAAGTCAGTATTTAAACATTTTGTGCCTTCCAATAAATAAGGATTTATCTGTGGCTTCCAAATAAATACTTTTATTTCTTAGAAGTGAAATTCCTTCTGTCCAGCACTCAGCATTTGCTCGTTCTTGTTCAAACAAGGAGACAGGCAGCTGATCATTAATCCAGAAATATCTATGGCCCATTCATTTTGCTAACCCAGGGCTCAGAATCCTAGCTTTTCATCTCATAAAGCTACGGAAAAGTGTGTATGTGTTTTATTGCAGAATCCTGGTAGGGAGAAAGACCTCGACTGGGAGGATGGTGGCAGCTGGTCAACGCAGTTGCCATCACTTGTGTGCTTGTTTCTTCAGTACCTCACAATGCTTTAGTGCCTATGTGAGGGAAAACCACCCTCAGTGAGGCAAGGAAGCCAGGCCTGGGAATGCTATTGTGCGGTTTTATCTGCCTTCAATCTCCCCCTTACTACCTGTAGCTTCAACACGACAGGAACAACCCCTATAAAATTAGCTTCGTGGAATGAGGCAGGAAGAAAAATGTCAAGAAGCCAGCCCCTCCCCTTTCCCTTCTCCATCTGGGTTAATATACTCCCACTTTAGGAGGTCTTAGCCCTCTAGACAAAATGCTCCAGGGCTCTTATTGGCTTAATAAACAGACCAAACTCTTGAGGACAAAAGAAGACAAACCTGGCTGCTGAAAATTATGTGACTTGGGCTCTTAAAAGGCTTGTGTTGAGCTAGGCGAATACAGCGTCCTGAATTGAATAAATTCACTGTGCCCCCACCCACCCTCCTGTCTACAGAGTTCTCAGGGCCTGTGTGACCAAGTGTTTATTGTCGGCAGCAACCCCAGGCATGTGGGATTGACCAGTGTCTCGTTAGGAAGACGTTTCACAGGTTTGGTGTCTTTGAGGAGTGATGTGTTTGAGGTTAATGGTTCCTGGACTTTAAGGACTGGAGTTTCTTTTTCAAAGGGGTTTTGCCTTCAAATATGGAAAACAGGCCCTTTGTGGCGTGTGTGCTTTTCCTGGTACAAAGACTGAATTTGTAAACATCTGTTTATGAAAAGTTGCATTTCTCAACATCATGGCATGATCTTCTAAACCAATACATAAATGGATCTTTAGTGCACATGGAAATCTTTTGCATTTGAATATAAAAATCCATTGAGGGAGGGAGAAGGGAGAGAAAGAAATGGGTAAATAAATACAAAAACTTTTAAGAGCTTCTGGGCTGGTTTCAAGAATGCCCCACAAAACAGGTTTTCATGGTTGTATGGGGTGATGTGATCCTATTCAAGTTTCTTTCCCTTCTTTAGAATTTCTGAAGAAGCTGTTGCAAATGGCTTTCGGGGGCTGTCCCTAAAATAGATTTTAGAGATGAAAAAAATGAGAGAATGCATAGACAATCTGAGACAAATGATCAGCTCTGATACTGACGCTGAGATTGTAAGATGACCGCTGTGCCTGGCAAGAAATGAATATTCAAGATGCCCCTGCTGGGTGCCTTTTCCTATTTGAACCAACTACTGTTTGGGCCATGATTCACTTGTTACCAAATTAAACACTCTTTGCACACAGCAGAGCAACTTTACGAAGTCGGATTTTGAAGTGCAAACATCTTTTCTGCTCTAGCCACAGAACCTGTCACAATCTTCATCGGGGACTGAATTAAGTTTAAAATATCATCAGAGGGTGTTGATCTCTCTTGGGCCTGTAGCTGTCCTCTGTACATCCGGCATTTTTCTGTTGACACTGCGTATCACTTAGCAACGGGCCTGAAAGACCCTATATGCATTGATTGCACACCATTGTCTTTAAGGGGTGGAAGTGTTAACTGAATAAGCCCCCTGGGTGACCAGACGGTCATTCCTCTCATGTTGATAATCTGTGTACATCAAAAATATTGTTTATTCTGTTCTCTGATCTGATTTTTACATCTCTGGCTGAAGGAATACAGTTAGTTCCATACATGATGGAGAACCCAAATCAACTTTCCTGACGTGAAGTGACTAATAAAAGCAGTCTGTCCCTCCTTCTCCTGATAAAGCATTAAATGCATCTGACAGCTAACCACAGGGCGATAATGCCAACTTGCCTCTTTGGTTCTCAGAGGATGCAGAAGTCACAAGCCTGCAGTTGCCCCATAAAGAGAAAATATTCTCTTTGGTCTGTGAATAGTTTTGAAATGAACAGCAAGATATGTTATATGGCTGTGAAGATGTTAGGGCTTTCGGTGGACACTGGGCCCTGACATCATCTGAATGAAAAGGAAATATGGCCTAATCAAGGCGTGTTTTCAGAATGAATGAAATTTCAAAGTGGAAATTCTTGCTTAAGAGGCAAGGGAAAGACACATTTCTGCATCAGTAGCCATGGCTGAAGCTATAGACGGCACTGGTGGGTCAAGCAGCATTTTACCTCAGACCTCCCCCTCATACAATGATGTTTTTCAAAGACCTTTTTCACAGCCCTCTTGGACAATGGGGGCATTTCAGCCAAAGGATTTTATACGTAGGCAAAGACCAGGTGGGTGGGTTTGGTGCCCACCTTCACGAAACCACGTAGCAGTGACACAGTAGAAATGTTAGAGCTACCTGCTTTGCAATGTCTGATTTTGAGAAATGTTTTGAGCTTTGTGAATTTATATCATACTACATCCAGCTATAAAAGGAGAGTGATCCATCAGTATGTCTTGAGAAATATTTCAAAAAGGCAAGTGATTTCAAAGTCAAGCTACTAATTATATTGCTTTGACATTACTTTCTGTCTGATATAAGAGAACCATAATATAAAATGATAATGCCAAAAGATTCTTCGGTAAATTTTAAAGTTTTTTTTTCCCCTACTAACAGCGCTTTTCATCAAATAGGAACTCTGTTTTTAAAAAATCAAATTCTAAAGTATTGAATTCTGTCAAACGCTTTTCTCCCCATATCTATTGATATGATTATACAGTTATTCTTTAACCTGTTTATGTGATTGAGTACATTATTAGATTAAAAAAATCTCCTCCCCCCAAAAAAAAATAAAATACATAAAAAAGAATCAAATTCAATTAACATTTGCCCTTCTATAAAGGCCTCAGACTTTATTCTCTGCCTTGAAAGAAACCCCAGACTTAGGACACAGATACATATGAGTAGGGACATGAGACTATAGCAGGAAATGGTTATTCATGGGTATTCATGTTAACCATGAGGAAATGTGAGAATGCCTTCTTTATTAGAAATAAAAATGTTTTAAATGAATATACAAGGCTTCAAGGGATACCCAGCTCCTCCCGCACCCCTGTGCCCCTAAAACCTCTCAGTCTTCTCTCTGCATGTTAATCCTGTGGCTAGTCATCTTGGCCTGGTCCAACTGCTAAGTGAATGCTGCTTCTATAAACATTTCACTGCTGCAAGTTGGATTTTTCACAGCATTAACTTTAACTACGTCAGTGTTTGTAATGGAATAAAACTTAAAATTGATGTTTTGCCATATTGCTAGTTAAAGAAGTGGGCCTCAAAGGGAGATAGATGTGTGCCTCATTTCATGGGAAAATTGTTACCTCAGAGGCCAAATGGAAGATGCAGGCTACAGCTTCCCGGAGAAAGTCTTAGAAAATACGCACAAAGCCCCTACTTTTTATATGAAATTCCTCAGCAAATTTCCAACCACATATTAATTTAAAATCGATGTTAAATATGCACAAGCTTAAATCAATTGAGTAGAAAATAACAGGCTTCAACTCAAACATCTGCTGAGATCTCACTCTAGCAAAATTACTTTGTATGGAAACCCAGAAGGAAGTTGGAAGAATTTACTCACCAGCCTGCTTTCAAGGCACTTGCCACGTCCTTTTTATTGAAATGCATTTAAGGACAAAGTTCCTAGCTTCTGCCCAGGAATCAAAGGCTTCCTTTATAAGAGACAGATTATTTAATTGTGGTTTAGATTACCCCACAAACAACACAGTCACTTTGAACTCAGTTGAGTAGGTGGTGGTGGTTTGTGAAAAATCATCATTGCGTTACCTGACTCCTAAGTTCCCACAAGAGGGTTAGGAGCAAAAATCACTTGAATAGCCATGAGCCCTTTCCCATAGGACCCAGGCATCCACAGAAAACATCTCCCCTTTTCTTAAAATTGTATCCCATCTAGGTCTAACAATGTCAATATTAAAATAATAATAGAGGGAAGGCTGGAAGACGGGGGCCCCTCTTTATAGTTAAATGTTATCTGCTTAGACTAATATTGCAATTGCCACCCACTGACATAATTTGTTTCACAGTCACAGCTTGGCAGCATGAATCAAATGTTGACATTCTAATTTCATGCACACATGGGCGTTTGGCTGAGCAGGCCCGCAGCCTCCACCATTCTCTCTGTACCTGCGTAAATCAG
The DNA here is from genome assembly GCF_029378745.1 of Bos indicus. Taxonomy (NCBI): domain Eukaryota; kingdom Metazoa; phylum Chordata; class Mammalia; order Artiodactyla; family Bovidae; genus Bos; species Bos indicus. The sequence continues at coordinate 49,965,167 of NC_091769.1, forward strand.
GCCGACAAGGCGTGCTCTCAACAGCTTGCTGCTCAACTTGCTCTCTTCTGTTGGGAAAACTTCTGAGCCTGCTTCTTCTGTGCGTAGGTGTGTTTGTCTTCCAGCTTGCAGTGTCACACAAATACTTCTTTACTCCTGTCGGTAATGTGACCTTCTTTGTCTTTCTCTCCTTTGTTTTTAAAAAAAAAAAAATTGTATCTATTTTTGGCTGTGCTGGGTCTTGCTGCACGTGGACCTTCTCTGGTTGCAGCGAGTGAGGGCTACTCTAGTTGCGGTGCTCTGGCTTCTCATTGAGGTGCTTGTCTTGTTGCGGAGCACAAGCTCTAGGGCTCGTGGGCTCAGTAGCTGCTCATGGGCTCATCTAAGCTCGTGGGCTTCGTTGCCTTCCTTTTAGGTGTCCATAGTTGTGGGATCTTCCCAGACCAGGGATCGAACCTGTGTGCCCCACGTTGGCAGGAGGATCCTTAACCGCTGAACCACCAGGGAAGTCTCTCTTTTTCTCATCTATGTTGCAGTATCCAGAACTTTCCTTAAGTTCTCAGTTAGCTAGCAAATGTCTCTTGGAGAAAATACCAAGGCGAAGAAGTGGAATTCTTCGGAGGTGCCCTGATGACTGGAAAGAAGTGAAGCTCGTTTCCTTCTGGATTATGTGCCCCCAAATTCATAGGTTGAAGCCCCAATGCCCAGTGTGACTGTATTAAAGATACATTCTTTGAAAAGACAAGTTGAAATGAGGTCATAGGGTGGAGTCCATAAAGGAGGAGCGGGGGACTGGACACACACCCACAGAGAAACGTCCATTCACGAACACAGAGAAAAGGTAGCTTGCTGCAAATTTAAGGAGAGAGGCCACAGGAGAAACCAAACCTGCTGAGCCCTTGATGTTACACTTCCAGCCTGCAGAACTGCAGGGAAGTGTCTATTTAAACTTCCCAGGCTGTCACAGTGTGTTATGGCAGCCTTACCAAACTAATACTCCCACCTGGTCAAGGGCCAGACTTCCCATGACTGCTCTGCCATTGACCAGCTGGCCCCTGGAACCACCCGAGCCCATGGCTCTCCCACCAGACATTGTCAGTGTGAAGGGAGTTTTAGGGCCACAGCCATCAAGAACTTGAATGAAATCAGCAGAGCGTTGCAGGGCAGCCCCAGTTTGACCTTCCACTGGGGAAGGATTAATGGCCAGCCCTTGGTGTTGAGAGGATGCTCTGACCACATTCTGGACATGGGGGAGTGTTGTTTCCTAGTTCCAGTGTCAGGGTTGGCCTCTGATGGTCCCGTGCTCACACTTGGTTCTTCTAGGTCAGGAGCTCGCAGGGATGGGCAGGGGGTCAGGGGTAGGGGTGTTACTGTTGGCTGAGGCCTGGGGTAGAGCAACAATCCCCAACCTTTTAGACATGAGGGACTGGTTCCATGGAAGACAGTTTTTCCATGGACAGAGGGTGGGCAGGGAGTGGGGGAATGGATGGTGGTAATGGGAACATTGGGGAACTACTGTAAACACAGATGAAGCGTCACTCACTCACCCGCCACTCATCTCCTGCGTGCAGACTGGTTCCTAACAGGCCAGTACTAGACATGAAGTCTAGAACATGACTAGACTTCAGCATGGGGGTTTAGGGACCCTTGGAGTAGAGCAATTGAATTGTATAAGGATATATGCACCTCTAAGTCTGTGGCTCAATTGTTTTGCCTTTTTCTAGCTTTGATGTCATTACCTTTTTCAGGATCAAATTTTTCCTATTTATAGGATATTTCCAAAGAGTTCAAGCCCATGCTTAGTGGGAAATTTTTCTCAGAGATTATTAGTCACTTCATCATTTGGCCATCCAAGATTTTTATCATCATGCTTGTTAGCCTTGAGTTTTGTATGGATGCTCAGAAATGCTCCAAAGACTTTGCCCCCTCCCCGCCGCCCTCCACCCCTTAAAGAGTTGATACTCTGGGATCTGCCTCACATAGAAATGTTGAATACCATAATATTTTTCACCCAAGAATGATTCATGTAATCTGGAGAAGGTGGTTTGGGGCCCAGCTTGAGTGCTATATTTGGGACTTATCATTTACCTTTCTGGGGCCCTGGAGCTTCCCTGATAGCTCAGTTGGTAAAGAATCTGCCTGCAACGCAGGAGACCCCAGTTCGATTCCTGGGTTGGGAATATCCACTGGAGAAGTGATAGGCTACCCACTCCAGTATTCTTGGACTTCCCTTGTGGCTCAACTGGTAAAGAATCCACCTACAATGTGGGAGACCTGGGTTTGATCCCTGGGTTGGAAAGATCCCCTGGAGAAGGGAAAGGCTACCCGTTCCAGTATTCTGGCCTGGAGATTTCCATGGACTGGATAGAATATGGGGTGACAAAGACTTGGAGTGTCATCTCTTACAGAAAAAGGACTGATCTCTCTGGTTGCTTCCAGTTTAATGATCTGATGATTCTTTTAACAAAATATTGTAATCAAAGTCCCCGAGAGCAAGGGAATGAAAATCAGTGATTCAAATTCAGCTCAGTTCAACAAAAACATACTCATGCTTGGTATGTGTCAAACATGATGCTAAGTCCTGAGTCCACAGAAATGCATAAGATGTCATCCTTAAGCCCTAAATAAAAGGGAAAATTGAGATCAAACTTCATGGGAGGAAGAAAGTCTGTGACAACAGAATTATTGTGTAGCGACTTGTCTATCTGTTTAAGGGGAAAGTTCTTTACTAAACTGAACTCAGCCTATAGCAGAATATGAAGCACTTGTTACTCTGGTCCAGGGAAATAAAACATAATGGCTTCTAATTAGCTGTGTGACCTTAGGGGCATATAGCCTTTCTCGGTCATGGTCACCTTCTCTTTTAAGTACAGGGATTGTACTTCACTTGCTAAGGTTTCTTCTAGCACTAACATTCTATAATTATGGGACTGTGAGCTAGCTAAACAAGTAATACTCCTAAGAACCCCTAAAGGTAGAGGAGATTGACTGAATTTCTTGGAAAGCACATTTTCTCTCATGTTTCTGAGATAACAAGCTATCATACTGTCTTCATGTTACTAAGACATGTTACTAAGACTAAGCCAATAAAAGGTACTCAAAATACTAGCCTATATAAGTGGCACTAACTAAATTTGTCTCTGATGGGTTCTCCCTTGGCCACCACCCCAAACTTCATATTCCTTTGTCTCTTAGTTACTGAAAACGGTGTGCCTAATTGCCTACTGTGCTGCCATATTTGTCCTCTTATAGAATGCCTCCTGCATGCTCCCTTGAGAATACCCAAGTGTTTATCTGACTGAAACCAAGTATCTCAGGCTGTGATTCAAGGCAACAAGCCTGTGTTCTCCCTTTCTGATTTAGAATTGTTACCTGTCCCCCACCAAAGAATCGACCTCATCAGGCCAGGGCCTCCCTATCCCACTCACACACCATGACTCAGGTCTTTCTCCAGCTTTAGTACCTTCTCTTCTCCCTACACTTCCGGAAGGTCTGATCTCAAGACTCTACCTCCTCCTTGAACATTTATCCCTAACTCCACAGAAGTTTCTTTCTCTCTTTCACTTAATCCAACATTCTTTTATGTAGTTCAGCTGCCTTGCACGTGCTGATGCACTTCCTTTACGTACTTCCCTCAGTATGAATCACTTGGAGTTTTTTTGTCAGCTGCAGTGGAAGATCTCCAAACCCAAACACTGTGCTTTCCATGTGTTTTGTGCCTCCCATGATGGGTGGCCAAGTGCAAGGTGATGCTCAGTAATGTTTACAAAATTCAATTGAGATCTGAAGTTAGTTTTTAAAAATTTATTTGTAGTCTAGCTGAATTTCAACAGTGTTTTCTCATGATTGCAGCTGTCAAAATGGCATGATGATCAGCATGTACCTCAAGTTGAGTTAGATAGATCTGTGTCTGAATCCCATCTCTGCTCATTTACTCTGTCAATCATGAAATGTTTATTGAGAAACTACTGTGTGGGAGGCTTGGGGCTACTGATGGATAAATAGATAAAGAAGATATGATCCTTGCATTTAAGAAGTTCAAGGTCAAGGAACTATATTACTTAATTTCTCTAAGCTTCAATTTCTTCACCAGAAAATGAGAATGGTTAACTATTTCTCTGATGTTTTAGATAAGTCAATTTCTTTATTTCCTAATTTTTTAAGGGCTTTAAATTAAGAAATTGATTCCTCAATAGTTTCACTTTTTTCTTATTTAATGACTCTATCATCATTTAACAACAGTGGCTCTCCACTTTGTCCTAAACTTAGTCCTGAATTTGAATCCACATACATTATATTAAAATTTTATATCATAAATGACCACTCAAGAATGAATCTAGGCATTGACTCTGAGACTGATGTTAACAATCTCACTTGCCAGTGATTAGATCCTTTCCTCACTATCTTTTATGTTTTTACATAACTGCTCTGGAGGCCCAGTCTCAAGAAGATAAATTTAAAGTTCAGGGACCTAAAAAATATGCCTCAAATATATGATTCCTCCTTAACATCACATGATTGAAGTTCAGACTCAGATTGGTAAGCTGTGGAGATGCAGGTGCCTTCCAAAAGGGGCTGAGAGGAGAACAGGCCATAACCTAGAGGTCAGGTGTAGCCAAGTGTAGATCAAGGTGGTGTGATCAGGGCAGCCATCATCTGCCCTGATCAGAAAAACCCAGCTTGTCTCTGAATTCTTTGACCCTGGCATGCATTTCTCTCTTGGGAGAGAGGTGTTGGGATTACATTAGAAAAAAACATGGTCTATCTGCCTTGCAGGTCCTGATTCCCATTTATCCCAAAGGAGAAGCCATGGATGCTCTGACATAGAACCTTGTCACCACGTGGCGTGGCCAGGTTCCTCTAAGATGCTGGTTTTGTGAAGAGAAGTTCCACTAGTCCAGTGAACCATATTGTGGAATTTTACCCTAAGATTTGCTGCGGGTGATCTTTGAAATTTGATCCATGATGTGTGCAAAAAGAAGTCAAAGTGGGACAGAGGGCTGACTTAGTGATGACTCTGAATTGTAACATATTTAAAATGTAGTGTTTAGGATTCCCCATGTGTAAGATGATGAGGTTGGAAGTATTCTTCTAGTACTAACCCTCAGTCATCCTGAGACTATAATATAAATGAATCAACATTGCTCCAAACTGCAACCCCACCTTCCAAAAAGGAAGAAGGAAATGAATGTCTAAAAGGTTGTTTTGTTCATATTTATGTGACATTATGTATAGTGTTGGTTATAATGCCACCAAGACATTTGTAAAAATGTAAAAATTGAAACCCTAACTAATTACAAGTTATGATTTTCCGTCAGGTACCTTACCCTTGGGGCTACCAGTCTTTCTCTTTCAAAGGGAGACCCAAAGGCTTCTCTGGCATGTAGTTGAAGCTCAATACAAATATGCGAAGTTTAAATATAGTAATATATGTGGAATTATTTTGCGCTCTGTGAATGCTATCTCTCTCTTTTCATTGTCAGCAAACTTCTTCTCTTCCTTTTCACACAGCTCAGTCATCACTTCCTCACTTCCTTGATTGCTCTCTTTATGACAAATCTTCAATTACGTATTCTGATAGTGTCATAAATCTATTACTTGTAGAATGTGGTGGCATTGAACTTTTCCTGTTTGGCTTGTGAGATGACTTGATTATTGTCCCTCACCCAGCTAAGCTCTCGGTTCATCACATAAGACCCTCAGTGCATTTTTATCACCCCTGTATCCGTAGTGGGCAGCACTTTGTGGGCACAGAACACATACTCTATTTACTGAAAAAGCAAGGAAGAGAAAGAAGAGAGGAATAGAAATATAAATGTTCGATAACTTGAACTAGAATGGCAAAATATTGCCAAAATAGGAGTCACGTGCCCAGGTGAATCAGTGATAGTGATAGATAGGAAGTTTATCACTATTATAGAACTTCTCTGTACCTACGTGAAATCTGAGAGGGAAGTCAAAGTTACTCGTTACTATTGAGGTTAAATTTCTCCAATATTATTTTAGGATTTTACCAGTCTCATTCTTAAAATCAGTATCTGAACAGAGATGGTTTCGCAGAAGCACTCACAGCAGCTTTACCCTCAGCCCCAGCATCTGGGATAAGGACATGAAACAGACGGATACTGATTTGGGCTTCATGTTTCCTGGCAGCTCAGGCAAAAGAGGAAATGCATACTTTCATGCAGTTTTCTTTTTCTGACCAAAGAATTTGTTTAGATTCATCAGCAGACATATCTTTTCCTGGCACCAGTCAGAAAAATTTCACCAAGCAGAAATTTCTGAAAAGGTGGCTCACAATTTCTTCTATCTAAAAAGGTCCATCTAGTTGGCATTATGAAATCATTACCTTCATGCAAAACTCTTTCACATTTGAGTTTTGTTTACAGGTGGTCACTTCACTAGGGAATATCAAACAGTGTCATCCCTAGAGGATAGAAATCTTTTGTTTTGGCATAATGCCTTGAGTTTCCCTGACGTCTCTGGAGCTCTCAAAACCCTCCTAACTGCTTCCAGTCTTCTGTGCACTGAAAACCCAAGGCTCAGAGCAGGAGCTCCTCACTCCAGGCCTTCTTCCCACTGTGCTGTGAGTTCTTGTCTGCTCTTGAGGTTTGTCTGTTTCCTTTGACAAGAGCACACACTATCAGTGTATCATTAAGCAAAAATAAGTATGTTTTTCCTCTCTGTTGTTACTTATTTATCTACCGTCTGGCGAGATCAGAAGACAGTCTGTAAGGAAGTTCTTTTCTTCCCCCTGGCTAGTGGCAGAAGGGTGGAAGAAGCCAGGGGCTGGATGAGGGTTTCTCGATCAGGTGGAAGGAGATCAGCCCTCCCCTGGTACGGTAGGTGACCCAAAGGCAACATGCATGGCTAGCAGTCAGTTTCGAAGGGCTGTGCTTGTGGCGATGGGGAGTCTTATGTGTTCAGGCTATCTGCCCCGCTGCTGTCTGGTTTGTGGGGAGGTGGTATCTTGGATAGACTGCCACAGTAGCACAAATGGAGCTTCTCAGACAACCGGGCTGTCAGTGGGAGCCCTTGGGTATCTGGAGTGAAGAAAAGGCTAGAACACATTGTGGCATCAGCAAGGGGACGCAAGGATTCCAAGTTAAATGCAGTTAAATTCACTTCCTACTGTACATTGGGTCAAATGTACAGTAAGTGGATTATGAAGTGTTATAATTGGGGCCGCCTACTAGGTCAACAGAAACTAAAAGGTTGAATGTTACATTTAAAAGACTTAGTGCCAGTTTTTTTCCAGTTTGTTAGGAATCATTTCTGTGCTTGTAAGTAGGAAAGGGGGAGAAAACAGTTTGATCAGATAAGGAAGAAATCTATATCACAAGGAGGAAAATTTAATAAGCCTTTTGGTCTCCCTTGTAGTGTTTTCTGTTATGTAAGAGGAAAGCTGATATTTGGTCTTGCTAACATTGTTGTAAGTTCTCTTGCCCATGGTCATGTCCAGTGGCACCCTGGAAGAGTCTAACTTTTGTTAGACTTTGTAAATATTCTTTGTAAATGCCATTTCTTGCATGCTGGGAAGAGGAGAAGTTCTTTCCCCTTAATTTATCATTTTGAAATGTACCTTTTTAAAATGAAGCCTCAAATTATAAGAGAAATAAGCAAAGGTGTGGAGTCACATAACATGTAGCTAATTGAGAGGGACCCATCCAAATGAGGGAGAAGGCAATGGCAGCCCACTCTAGTACTCTTGCCTGGAAAATCCCATGGATGGAGGAGCCTGGTAGGATGCAGTCTATGGGGTCGCTAAGAGTCGGACATGACTGAGTGGCTTCATTTTCACTTTTCACTTTCATGCATTGGAGAAGGAAATGGCAACCCACTCCACTGTTCTTGCCTGGAGAATCCCAGAGACGTGGGAGCCTGGTGGGCTGCCGTCTATGGGGTTGCACAGAGTTGGACATGACTGAAGCAACTTAGCAGCAGCAGCACGCAAATGAATCCATCTTGCCTAAGCACGATCCCATGAGCAGGCCATTTTAAATCAACTACCTGTGGAACTTGCTAGCAGCAAATGGAAACCACACATCCTGGGAAAATTCTACCATGGAGATCCAGACTCCTCAGATAGGTCCTTGCCATGTTTTCTGACTTGGAGGTGTACCCCACCTTGATACCTGTCAAAAGATATAATATATGGTGAAGACCTTAAAACACTTCCCTGGTGGCTCAGCAATAAAGAATCTGCCTGCTCATGTAGGAGATGTGAGTTCCATCCCTGGGTCAGGAAGATTCCCTGGAGAAGGAAATGGCAATCCACTCCAGTATTCTTGCCTGGGGAAATCCCATGGACCAGGAGCCTGGCAGGCTACAGTCTATGGGGTGGCAAATAGATGGGGAAACAATGGAAACAGTGACAGATTTTATTTTGGGGGCTCCAAAATCACTGCAGATGGTGACTGCAGCCAGGAAATCAAAAGACACTTGCTCCTTGGAAGAAAAAATATGATATTCCTAGACAGCATATTAAAAAGCACAGACATTACTTTGCCAACAAAGGTCCGTCTAGTCAAAGCTATGGGTTTTCCAGTAGTCACGTATGTATGTGAGAGCTGGACCATAAAGAAAGCTGAGCACTGAAGAACTGATGCTCTTGAACTGTGGTGTTGGAGAAGACTCTTGAGAGTCCCCTGGACTATAAGGAGATCAAACCAGTCAGTCCTAAAGGAAATCAGTCCTGAATATTCAGTGGAAGGACTGATCTGAAGCGCTAATACTTTGGCCACCTGATGCGAAGAACTGACTCATTGGAAAAGACCCTGATGCTGGGTAAGATTGAAGTCAGGAAAAGAAGGGGACGATAGAGGATGAGATGGTTGGATGGATTACTGCCTTGATGAACATGAGTTTGAGCAAGCGCTGGGAGTTGGTGATGAACAGGAAAGCCTGGCGTGCTACAGTCCATGGGGTTTCAAAGAGTTGGACACAACTGAGCAACTGAACTGAACTGAACTGAAGACATTAAGAGTGAAATATCTGCAGCAACATGGATGGACCAAGAGATTATCATACTAAATGAAGTAAGTCAGACAGAGAAAGACAAATAAAATATCACTTATATGTGGATATAAAGTATGACACAAATGAGCTTGTCTATGAAACTGAAACAGACCCACAGACACGGAGAACAGACTTGTGGTTGCCAAGGGGGCGGGGAGTGGAGGAGGGATGGATTAGGAGTTTAGGATCAGCAGATACAAGCTATTATCTAAGGGATGGATAAACAACAAGGTCCTGCGGCATAGTACAGGGAACTATATTGAATATCCTGTGATAAACCATAATGGAAAAGAGCATAAAAAAGAATGTGTGTATGTATAACAGATTCACTTTACAGCAGGAATTAACACAATATTGTAAATAGACTATACTTCAATATTAAAAAAGAGTGAAATGTATTTTTAAGAGAGAAGATTATCCTTTTGTCAAATCAGAGTTTCTCAACTAGAGGCAATTTCCTCTCCATGGAACTTTGCCAATACATGGAGACGTTTTTGGTTGTCACAGCTGTCAAGACAGTGCCTGGAATGCTACTAAACGTCCTTCAGTGCACTGAACAGTCCCCACAGCAAAGAACTCTCCAGCTCAGAGAGAATCTTCCCAGTGTCTGGGAACGTAAGATCTTCCTGTACCTGTTAAGAGGCTACACTCACCCCAAAAAAATACTTCAGTGATGTCTTTAGTACCAATTCTCACTCTTCCTTCCAGGTTCTAATGCTCCACAGGGACTTTCGGTAGTAAATGCAGATTTCAAATGATTGATTAAAAAAAAGAGAGAGAGAGAGTCCTCCAAGCCATTTGTCTTGCCCTTGTCCTTAATCTTGATTTGCCCTGTAGGTTACTCTTATCATAAAGACAGTATGAATGACTGTCTCAGCACCTTTCCTCATTAATGCTGCTAGAAATTGATGAGTGGCTCTCTGGAACTGTGGGTTTTTTGGCAAGAATTATAGCCCTTATTTATTTTGGAGGGCCAGTGCCGCTTTCTAAGTAAATATGTGTAGAACATTCCCCCCAAAATAAATACTACAAGAAATTGCCTGATGTATTGACATTTGGGCTTTGTGATTTGCTCTGATATGTAAAAATCTAATTTTCTCCATGGAATGATGCCACTGCAAAATTGTGAGTGAAATAGAATCAGTGGTTTATTTAGAGTGTGAGTAATAGCTTCTGTTATGATATATCAATATCTGTTTACAGTTTCTTAAATTGACCCAAATCCCCTTGGCAAGAGTTAAATATGTGAGTATATATGGCGACAGAGTGATAGAGACTTGAGTTCTTCTTGTCTGAGTTCACGTGACAACAATCTCTTTGAGAATGTGTTTGATGATTGAACTTTTGAGATCTTATGTACACTTGTTTGAATTGACAGAAAATAAGTTCATCAGATCTATAATAAATTCAAAGTTTATCTAAATCAAATGTTCTTACTGCTCTACCATCTGATCAGTGATACAGGAAGCTGACAGTAGCCCTAAGGAGTGTTTCTTTGAACATTGATTTCTGTATCTGGATATTCTCAATCAGTATGTAAGGATTAGAATGTCACAGCAAACAGCCAAACCATTGGGAAAACCTACCTCTTAGATGTACATTTGTAATAATAATTTAAAAGCTTCAAATTAGATGTCACAAGATCTCCAGGTAAATAGTTACCAGAAAGCTGTTCATTAATTGTCACCCCAAAACTGAAAACAGAGGCCTTTGCATGATTAGATAAGTCTGCCTTAAGCTCTTGTTAACATTTCAAAATTAATTTTAAACCTCTAACAGAAGCTGATTTTTTTTAAGTTCCTCTTTGACCTTTTATAAAATGGTAATTACAGAGTCCAAGTGTCTGGGACTTATATCCACCATTTTTATGGGCTGATTTATAGGAGAATAAATTATCTTGGGTATCATTGTCTCTTATCTTTACATTTACTTTGAAGGTAGTCTGTGAATAAATCGAGGGAGATGCTTGTCATGTTACTGATTATGTGATAAGCAAATATCAGAAATGATTAAGTGTTCAAAATTAGATAATTAATTAAATTTTAGTATATCCATATGATAGAATATTATGCAGCCACTAAAAATGATGATGTAAAACGGTACTGATATGGAACAATGATGATGAGCTAGTAAATGAAAAAAATACTAGTTATCAACACCACACATAATTTTTGGTACATATTAATATATTTGTGGCTGCTGCTGCTGCTGCTGCTAAGTCGCTTCAGTTGTGTCTGACTCTGTGCGACCCCATAGATGGCAGCCCACCAGGCCCCGCCATCCCTGGGATTCTCCAGGCAAGAACACTGGAGTGGGTTGCCATTTCCTTCTCCAATACATAAAGTGGAAAGTGAAAGTGAAGCCGCTCAGTCATGTCCGACTCTTCGAGACCCCGTGGACTGCAGCCTACCAGGCTCCTCTATCCATGGGATTCTCCAGGCAAGAGTACTGGAGTGGGGTGCCATTGCCTTCTCTGATATTTGTGGCAGGCAGCCTGTAAGATGGCCCCAGTGATCTTCTTCTCCTGGTATTTACACTCTGATGTAATCCCCCACCCCCCACATTAGATAGGATATACTAAAATTTAATATAAAGTTGAATATACAGAGTATAACTTCTGAGTCAAAGTATATATAGTATTTCAGCTTCAGAAATTGCTTCTTGAATCACACTCTCTGGGAGAAGCCAACTGCCCCATCATTGAAGGCACTCGAGCAACCACAGAAGTTCACCTAGCACAGGTACCCCTCACCTGGGGCCACAGACCAGATGGCCTGGTAGGAACTGGGCTGTACAGGAGGTGAGTGGCAGGTGAGCAAGCTTCATCTGTATTTATAGCCACTCCCTATCATTGACATTACCACCTGAGCTCCGCCTCCTGTCAGATCAGCAACAGCATTATATTCTCATAGGAAGGGAAACTCTACTGTGAACTGTGCATGCAAGGGATCTAGACTGTGCACTCCCTACGAGAATCAGTGCCTGGTGATCTGAGGTGGAGCTCAAGTGATGACACACCGCATCACCTGCAAATACACATTATCATTAATACAATAAATGCAATGCACTTGAATCATCCCCAAACCATCCCCCCTCTCAGTCTCTGGAAAGATTGTCTTCCACGAAACTGGTCCCTGGTGCCAAAAAGGTTGGGGACCCCTGACCTAGCAAAGAATGGAGGCCTCCTGCCAACGCCAGCACCGAGCCACAATGTTGAGTGTGCCTTCTTAGTGTCAGATCTTCCAGCCCTAACTACACCGTCAGGTGATTATACACCTTGACTGTGACCTCAGAAGAAACCTTAAAGAATCACATAAAACCTGAAAAAAATCACCCATGTTTCTCTTTTCCTGCCTCCATTGGCAGCAGGATGCATCCCTACGTTTCTGTGTTGAATACAAGAGTCAGAGGACCAGCTGGAATTGTTTGGGCCAAGAAGATGGCCATGAGATATGAGGGGTCACAAAAAGGCTTACACGGGATCAAGGGCAGCCACTGATTGAGGCTTCAAATTGTAGCAAAAGGTGCAGTATTCATTCTCTGGAAAGGGGAATAGTGAGTCTCTCAGCATCTGTTGCTACTTTGGTGTAGAATAATTGATCAGAAGACTTCAGAAAGTACATCAGGGTGTTTTTCTGGAAGCCATGGTTTGTGAGGCACATTTTGAGGGAACTGGCCTTGAGATAGTTTGTTGCAACCAAACTTCCCACAGAGCTGGGGATGAGAAAATGGAAAATGTAATTGAAGGCTCCCACTGAAGTGAAGCTGAGATAAAGGAGACATTGAAAATGCTATACTTGATACAGGAAGACACAGGTCACCTCTTTTGGGGGCTTGACTGAATGTGGGATGGAGTCTGAGTTAAAATACCTTACTGAGGGGGGAAATAGTCATGGGTGACCTCTTTGATGTGCCCTGGCCTATTTTACTTTTTTAAGCTGCTCGTGGCCAAATTCTAAATTTGAAGAAGAGTTTCTATGATATAAGCTAAATCTTCAGTTTCTATGGTGTTTTTATGACAGCCTTGACTTTCAAAGTGGAACCAAACTTCATCTGGAAAGTTAGCCAGCCAAGCACATCTCTGTTAACAACTTGAACTTTGGTTCTCTTGGTCTGTCACTCTCCCTTCCAAGGTTTCAGTAATTTCAGATGGATAGAGGGTTAGGTTAAATCCAGGGCTAACATGGAGATCGAGGATGGAGCATCTAAGGGAGGAAAAGTTGATTGTCACACAGATCATACTGTACAAGTGACCCAGGAGCTCCTGTTTTCTAAATCCAGGCTGCCAAGTTTGAGAGGATTTTGAGGGAGTGGGGGAGTGGGGGGTGGGAGGAGAAATAATGTTGATTACTATTAGTATAATAATAGGCTTCCTTGGTGGCTCAGAGGTTAAAGCGTCTGCCTGCAATGTGGGAGACCCAGGTTCAATCCCTGGGTTGGGAAGATCCCCTGGAGAAGGAAATGGCAACCCACTCCAGTATTCTTGCCTGGAGAATCCCATGGGCGGAGGAGCCTGGTAGGCTACACTCCACGGGGTCTCAGAGTTGGACACGACTGAGCGACTTCACTTTCACTTTCATTAGTACAAAGGTCGCTGAACATTGACTGCTTTGTTACTTAGCTGACAGAAAGGAGTCTCATGTCCCTAGAAATTATGGTATCAGAGGCTGAGAAGTCAAAAATAAGCCTCCTCAGTGGCATTCTTCCTAACCCACCATGGTGTTTTGCTAGCCTTTGACTCTAATATTAGTGGTGAATGAACCTAATGTGGACTGTGGTAAATATTTAGAGCTTGCCATTTGCTTAGGAAGGGAATTGGTCTTTTTTTTTTTTTTGCAGAAACAGTTGGAGATGCACACGTTTAGTTCTTCTGTGTTTTTAAGGTAGTGTCAAGGGAAGGTGGGAGATACAAATTTGTTGCCTGAGGAAATGATTTGCCTATAGGCATACATCCCTCCAATCAACTGGACATTCTGTTGACAATGAGCACCTTGGTAACTAAACCCCTTTAAATAGCTACAGAAGTTCAGTTAATGCTGACTGAACTACTTTACAAGCTTGGGTTTATTTCCGTAGAATTGAATTGATACGAATTAAAGAAATTGGACTGCCCTTTGGTGTAATATAAATTATAAACAAACATGCAAAGTCTTAACAGTAACATTAAGAACAACAACAAAAAACCCAGAAAGCAAATAGAAAGATGCTCAATTTAAGAGAATGAATTGAACATATGTTTAATGTGCTCCCTCCAGAAATCCCTTTAAAGTGATATTAAAATGCATATTTTAAAGAATAACCTACAAGGACAATGAGTGTGTGAAAGGAGATGATTGCAGCAAAATTTGAGAGACTGAAAAGCAGAACAGTGATCAATGTATCAAATTTTTTTGCACACCATTTGAAATCTTCATAGCTTTGGGCAGGGCAGGAGAGCTGAAAGATACTCATCCAAGGCACTCTGGGACATTCTGAGGGCAGTGCAGAGGCTCTGCAGGTCCTGTGAACATAGAAAGACAGAAAAGAATCTCCTGAGGAGAGAAAAGAACTGCCCTGCACTGCAAAAGTTTGGCAGTCTGGCTTTAACCAGACATGGATCTTCTATTTACAGCACATGGGTGGCTGGGCAGTACAGCACAGAAAAATCTTCAGTCTCCCCAGTGCTCAGATCGCAAACCTTACTGGAGAGAAAGTGTTAATCTCTCCCTTAAAACTTGGAGCCAAGGTGAGTGAATCTTGCTAAAGCTGCAGCAAGGTCCAACTACAGATTAAACTGACTCAGCCTCCCACACTGATGGACTGGCACAAAAAGAGATGTACCCTTGCCTGGAGGTAAATATTAATAAGTTATTATCTACTGTTCTCTAACACACAATTACTGGCATAAAATCAAACTTGAAGAGATATGAGAAGAAGCAAGAAAGTATGAATTATGGGTAAGTGAAATCAATAGAAGCAAACCCAGAGATGTCCCAGATGTTGGAGTTTTCAGACAGAGACTTTAAAACAAGCAGGAAAAATATATTACGGGATCTAGAGGGAAAGGTGAACAATATCTCCTGAATAGATGGAGAGGATCAATAGAGAGCTTGAAACTATAAAAAAGAGTCAAATGAAAATCTTACAAATGAAAAAAGGATATCACAAATGAATTTATTCAGTAGTTTAACAGCAAAGGGACACAGCAGGTGAATAGAAGTTATCCAAATTCAAATGTAAAATGAAAAAAGTGGAAAAAAAAAATGAAACAGAGGTCCCAAGATCTATGGGACAATATCAGATTGTCTAACAGACATTTAATTGATGTCTCAGGAGGAGAAAGAGAATGGGCCAGAAGAAATATAAATAGGCAGTTGTAGAGACTGTTTCAAAATTGATGGAAGACTTCAAGTCACAGATATAAAAAAATTCAGAGAAGGCCAAGAAGGATAAATACAACAAAATCTAAATATAGGGGTAACAAAGTCAAATTCTGATGGAAACCAAAGGTAAAGAAAAGATCTTAAAAGCAGTCACACACAAAAAAATAGATGCATTATTTACAGGGAACCAACTATACGAATTACAGGCGACTTCATAGATGGGGGCCAGGAAAATGAAAAAGCACCTTTAAAATGTTGGAGGAAAAAGACATAGAATTATTTTTTTTAAGTATAAAATTGTATACCAGTGAAAATATTCTTAGGAATTAATGCAAAATAGGACATTACAAACAGACAAAAGATGAAAGTTTATCTCCAACAGAACTTCACTAAAAGAAATGCTGTAAGAGGATATTCATGTTGAAGAGAAACAATATCAGACCAATTTTTCAGGAAGAAATGAAGAGCATCAGAAAGAATACATATGTGGGTAATGTGAAATACCTTTGTTATTGTATATAAATTCAATTTATTTAATAACAGTGTAATAAGAGTTTATAGTATATGTCAAAAACATAAGAGCACAAAGAGCAAAAGAGAGGAAAAATGGAACTGTTATATGGGCAGTACTGCTCAGTATTTTATTTAAAGGTAACTGTACAGGTTAATTACACATATTTTAATTTCTAGAGCAATCCCTGAAAAAAAGGAAAGATATATCAAAGTAAGATAAAAGGTACAATTACGTGCTAAAATAATCACAGTTCACCCAATAGAAAGGTGAATAAAGAGGGCAAGAACAAAAATGGAGACAAAAGGAAAATGCTAACATAGTGGTAGACTTAATCCAGTTATATCCACAACTACATTGCATTTGAATGGAACAAAGACTCTAATTAAAAAGCCAAGATAATCAGACTGGATTAAAAAAAAAGAAACCAAGACCTAACTTCACTTGGTTTACAAGAAAAACAGTTTAAATTTGGAGACACAGACAAATGATAGTAAAAGGTATTGAACAAAATATTCAGTGCTAATACTGAGCATAAGAGAACATCTGAAGTGAACTGAGCTGAATAGACATTAAGGGGCTTCCCTTGTAGCTCAGTTGGTAAAGAATCTGCCTGCAATTCAGAAGACCTGGGTTCGATTCCTGGGCCAGGAAGATAGCCTGGAGAAGAAAATGGCAACCCACTCCAGTATTCTTACATGGAGAAGAGTGTTACTTTTTTTAAATGATTAGAGAATAAGAAGCACCTCTTGGAAATTAAAATTATGGTATATAAATGAAAACTCAATATAAAGTTGGAAAACAAAGTTGAGAAAATGTCTGTAAAAATAACGCAAACAACAAAAACACAGAAAAAAAAAAGATATGCCCAGAAAAATGGAGAGAAAATCAGAGAGAAAATGCAAGAAAATTATGAACTCCTCCATTAGATCTTACATTTGAATAATAGAAATTCTAGGAAATAATGGCAAAGATGTGACATATCATTACCAAATTTCAGAATATTGATGAAGAAAAAAGTTTTATAAGCTTTCAGAAGGAGGGGAAAATAGTTACTTGTGAAGAATGATTTCACGGCACCACCAGAAGCCGAAAGATAGTGGTACAATATCTTCACATGTTTATGAGAATATATTTTCCCATCTAGATTTCTATACATAACCAAAGTATCAATGAAGAAGGAGGGTAAACCATGGACATTTTCAGATGTTCAGGGGCTCAGAAAAATCATGTCCCATGCATACTTTCCCAGGAGGCCACTGAATAATGTGTTTCACAAAAGTAAGAGCATAAAGACACAGGATCCAGGAAGAGAGGTCAAAGGCATTTTCAATAGTTTGATGAAATGCCATCATAGGAAGAGAGTGTGGAGCAAGTCTTGTGGAGCAGGTCAGAAAATGCCAAGAGAAGTCAATTCAAGTCAAGGAAAAGCTGGAACACCCCTGTGTGTATGATTCGGTAGAGGACAGATTTAGACTACTGAGGGAGAAATTGGGCTGAAATACACCAAAAAGTAAGCAAAAAAGAAAATCATCACTTGAAGGAAAAACACAAAATGTGCAAGGAATGAAAAATAAGGATAGTAGTCTATACGTAGCCATGGCTCAACTATGAATAGCACTGCCATTGTCATCACAATGCAAAGGCTGAGTACTGATCTAAACAAAAATGAGTTGTGATTACACTGCGAGGATCTGAGGACAAGGTTTGCATGCATGTCTGTGGTGGTAGAGATAATGTGTGGATGGGAAAGGAATGGGAGCGAGTAAGAGCTAAATCCTCATCTTCTGTAGAAAATGCCTACAACGGAAAATTCAAGAAGTAGGAAATATAAGCATCTTATTTAAATATACAGAGGTAAATAACAAGAGAAACAGCTAAAATAATTTAAAGTGGTTGTTTTCCAGAAGGAGATGTGGTAGGTGGATTTTAGGAGAATGATGTCTTTGGTGATGTCTCATAAAATTGTGTGATTCTATAAGTTATTATACATATCGAATTTTGATGAAATTAATAAAATTTGAAAATGAAAGAATTTTGCTGCACCCATCTTTTAAAAAGCAAACGAGGAAATAGGGAATGGAGTCAGACTGGGGAGATGGGACCTGTCCATTTTACATGGATCCTGGCCTGAACACTAGGAAGGAGAACTCTGGGAGTCTTTGGGCGAGGAGCAGTTAACCCTAGATATGGCATGGCGTTTAGGGCTTCGCAGGTAGCACTTATATGAAGAACTCGCCTGCCAGTGCAGGAGATGCAAGAGATACAGGTTCAATCCCTAGGTCAGGAGGATCCCCTGGAGGAGGGTATAGCAGCCCGCTCCAGTATTCTTGCCTGGAGAATCCTATGGACAGAGGAGACTGGTGGGCTACAGGCCATAGGGTTGCACAGAGTTGGACACGACTGAAGCAACTTAGAGTGCATAGCACGTACACATGGCATGGGGTTTATACCCAGGCTTTACCACTGTCCAATTTAAATCTAATTCAAACAACATATATAACTGAACTTTTTAGGAAGCCACATTAAAATAAGTAAAATGGAAATAATAAAATAATTTTAAAATGCATTTTTTAATCCAGTATATCCAAAATATGATCTTTTTAATGTGTGATATGTATAAAAATTATTAATGAAATGTTTTCATTATTTTTTCATAAGAAGTCTTTGAAAGCCAGTGTGTTTTTTACTCTGACACATCTCAATTCAGATGCTAAATTTTTATCAAATACTTGATCTATGTTTAGAGTTCATAAAATTTACAGTTAAAAAATTCCCGTACCCAAGTTGTCCCAAACACACTTAAAAATTTTTCCAATAACTGAACTGAGTATCAAAAAATTATTTTCCTTTAATGTTCACATTCATATTTATAAAACTGGTTCATCTTTTTGCTTCAAAGAATTAATTTGACTTTGAAGTAAACCTTATCAATTTTAAAACTACATCTGTCCAAGTTAAGTAAATTCACTAACTGTAATATCAACTGAATATCATTAACACTGAATTCAAAGAAGTATTGAATAAATTGAAAAGCAACTCTAAATGTACCAATATTAACAAAGTGATGATCATGTTTTTCTTAGTTTTTGCAGCCAATTTACCTAACACTGTTGATTGCAATTAAAACAAATATCTCAATTCATGTTTTTAATATGCATAAAATATTATTAATTTGCTTTATGGAAAATTTCAATAGATTCTTTTTTCTTTCCAGAACTTAAGTTTAGATCACTTGTATGCAAATGATTTAATTACTGACTGTGGGAAGCATTCCTTTCATTTCAAAAGAAACTCAGTTGCCAGTACTATACAGCTTTGTAAAAATTCATCCACAACTCAAGCAATGAGTGTTGGTAAAGGACACAATTATTTAATTCATTGTCTATTTCATTGTCTTTTCACTGTAAAGGGAAAAATTGGTCCCTGTTTTAAAACTGTTATAAATCTGAAATTTAGATCTAATAACTGGGCTATCATTTGCCTTTTCTTTATGTTTTTTTTTGACTTAGGTTGATTCTGGGTTCTATATTCTATTCCGTTGGTTTTTATATCTTTTTTATGCCAGTTCAATACAATTTTGATCACTATACATTTGTAATGTAATTTTTAAAAAATTTTACTGAAGTATAGTTGGTTAATAATGTGTTTAATTTCTGCTATACAGAAAAGTGACTCAGTTATACACATATATATTCTTCATCATATTCTTTTCCATTATGGTTTATCACAGGCTATTGAATATAGTTTCCTTTGCTATACAATAAGACCTTATTGTTTATCCATCCTATATATAATAGTTTGCTTCTGCTAATCCCAAACTCCTAGGCCTTCCCTCCCCCACTCCCTATCTATCTTGTTAAAGCTATTTTTTTTCATATCTGTCTGAAGCTCTTCTTTGACATTTGTAAATATCCAAAACTACCTCCACATTGAGTTTAATTTTTTTTTTTAGGTCATGAATAGATATTTTAATTTGAAACTTTGTTGAGACAAAAGTATATCCAAACTATTAATTAGGTAGTATCTCTTAACTTATCTAAAGCTTGAAAAAAAAGCACACACAATTTTTCAATTTTTGAATCAATTGATCTTTGACATTTTTAGAAGGTCTTACATTCTACAGGACTTGTTTGGTGACTTAGTAGAAACTTTTTACTTTGTGTAAAATATCCTTTGGTCTTTGCTTCCCAATTTTCTAAAACTGTCAGGAAGCAACAGTTAGAACTGGACATGGAAGAACAGACTGGTTCCAAATAGGAAAAGGAGTATGTCAAGGCTGTACATTGTCACCCTACTTATTTAACTTATATGCAGAGTACATCATGAGAAATGCTGGGCTGGAAGAAGCACAAGCTGGAATCAAGATTGCCGGGAGAAATATCAATAACCTCAGATATGCAGATGACACCACCCTTATGGCAGAAAGTGAAGAGGAACTCAAAAGCCTCTTGATGAAAGTGAAAGTGGAGAGTGAAAAATCTGGCTTAAAGCTCAACATTCAGAAAAGGAAGATCATGGCATCTGGTCCCATCACTTCATGGCAAATAGATGGGGAAACAGTGGAAATAGTGTCAGACTTTATTTTTGGGGGGCTCCAAAATCACTGCAGATGGTGACTGCAGCCATGAAATTAAAAGATACTTATTCCTTGGAAGGAAAGTTATGACCAACTAGATAGCATATTCAAAAGCAGAGACATTACTTTGCCAACAAAGGTCCGTCTAGTCAAGGCTATGGTTTTTCCAGTGGTCATGTATGGATGTGAGAGTTGGACTGTGAAGAAAGCTGAGTGCCGAAGAATTGATGCTTTTGAATTGTGGTGTTGGAGAAGACTCTTTAGAGTCCCTTGGACTGCAAGGAGATCCAACCAGTCCATTCTACAGGAGATCAGTCCTGGGTGTTCTTTGGAAGGAATGATATTAAAGCTGAAACTCCAGTACTTTGGCCACCTCATGCGAAGAGTTGACTCATTGGAAAAGACTCTGATGCTGGGAGGGATTGGGGGCAGGAGGAGAAGGGGACGACAGAGGATGAGATGGCTGGATGGCATCACTGACTCAATGGACGTGAGTTTGAGTGAGCTCCGGGAGTTGGTGATGGACAGGGAGGCCTGGCATGCTGCGATTCATGGGGTCACTAAGAGTCGGACATGACTGAGCGACTGAACTGAACTGAACTAAACCATAACTGAAATAATTCCTTTTACCATTGCTCCATCTAAACATGATTTTATTTTTCTGTGAAAGAATTCAAGTCATTTTTGAGTTGGCGAAAGTTACAAGCTCAGCTCTTGTTTAAAATTATTTGAGAAAATTTTTGGTTAGACATTTCATTGATTTCATATAGCTTATTTATTCAGTTATTTTTTTAGCTTTTGAGAGGCACCAAATTTTTGTGTCTTTGCTTTAAAAGGCCCTTAGCATTGTCCACTTTATTTCATTTTTAAATGTTTTTAATGAACAAATTTTTTAATTTTGCCCTATAGCATCCAATTGCAATTGCCATATGTAAAAATTGGAGCTTCCCGTCTCTTCTATTCTTTTTTAAATTAATTATTACTGTACCATAGTTGATTTACAGTGTTGTGTTAGTTTCTGCTGTATAACAAAATAAATCAGCTTTATGTATACATGTATCCCCTCTTTTTCAGATTTCCTTCCCACATAAGTCTCTTCTGTTCTTTAGTGTTCTAGGCATAGTACTGATTTCTGCACCTCCACTCACTTTTGCATCAGGAGTGTGCCTTTATTTTCCACTTTATTTATTTTTCTTCCAGTTTTATTGAGATATAGTTTAGGTACAGCACTGCGTAAGTTAAAGTGTACAGATAAGGGTTTGATATATGTAAATATCATGAAGTGATTCTCACAGTAAGTTTAGTGACCATTCATTATCTCATATAGATATTTAAACAATGGCAAAAAAAGAATTTTTCTTGTGACAAAAACTCTTAGGATTTATTCTTCTAGCAACTTTCAAATATAACTATAGCAGTGTTTGTTTATCGTGTTGTATATTTCATCCCTAGTGCTTTTTTACAACTGGAAGTCTATACCTTTTGAATGCCTTCATCCAATTCTCTCTTCCCCCACCACCCACCCCCATGTCTGGTAACCACAAATCTGATCTCTTTTTCTATGAGTTTGTATTTGAAGTATAATTGACTTACAGCATTATGTTAGTTTCTGTTATACAACATAGTGAGTCAGTATTTCTCTACATTTCAAATTGATCAAAGGTCTGTTACAATATGTTACCGTAGAAACGTATTATGTAGTTATTGGCTATATTCCCCACACTACATTTCGTACTAGTGACTCGTTTATTTTGCAATGGAAGTTCCATTTTCAATTTTAAAATTTGTTAGTAGTTACTTTTTTAAAGTAGGAACGATTTAATTATAAAGTAAGGATTTCAATTGAATTACCATTTATGACTTATATAGTTTTCACTATGACTTGAAGTGTCTGCATTTTATATTCAAATAAACACATTATAATGATACACTAGTGCACAAACCAAAAAAAAAAAACCCCTTGAATGAATCAGAATGTCCATTGGGTGATTCCGTGACAGTGTTTATGTGTAGCATTAGAAACGATCCTGGTAAAACCACTAGAGCTTGTCAGTGAATCTGGTAAAATTGCAGGTTGCAAAATTAACACATGGAATTCTGTTGCATTTCTGCAGACTAACAATGAAAGATCAGGAAGAGAAATTCAAGAAACAATTCTGTTTACCATTACATCAAAAAGAATAAAAACCTAGGAATAAACCTACCTATGGAGACAAAGATATGTACCCTGAAAACTCTAAGATGCTGATGAAAGAAATTGCAGAAGATACAAACATATGGAAAGATATACCATGTTAGTGGGTTGGAAGAATAGATATTGTCAAAATGACTGTACTTCCCAAGGCAGTCTACAGATTCATCCAATCCCTATCAAATTACCAATGGCATTTTTCACAGAACTACAAAAAGTCTTCAAATTTGTATGGAGACACACAAAAGACCCCAAATAACGAAAGCAATCTTGAGAAAGAAAAACAGAGCTGGAGGAATCAGACTCCCTGACTTCAGACTATCACAACATTGTTACTCAGTTATACTCCAATACAAAATAAAAACTTAAAAAGTTTTAAAAAAACAAAAAGAAATGATGCTGGTGCCTGGTACACAACATACTGTATCTTATGTGATGCGATAATTAAAGTGAACTGTATTCCAACCATTATGCTACAACTGTGAAAAATTTTTACACTGCTTCAGTTTTTATATTTAAATCTAAGTTAATGAAAGTTAAACTCAATTAAATGTTGATTTCATCATCACAGCAGCTGCATTTCAAGTGCTGAGTAGCCACAGGTGTCTAGGGGCTGTCTTCTTGGACAGTACAACTAGGGACAGCAAGGGGTAAGGACCTATCATTAAGGGGCCAGGCATTTTGTTAGGTACTTTCAAAGACATGATCTCAAAGCAATCCCATATGTTGTCTACATTTTACATAAGGAGACAAGCTCATTGAGATTCAGTCATTTGTTCAGAGTGGGACGGGTAGAGAAAGACCTGGTCGATCAGCTACTAGTCTAAACCCAGAGCCCATACGTGTACATGCTGATGTGGCCGTTGGGCTAAACCACTGAGCAGGAAAAACAGGATGCTTTTGTTATCTCCCCACCTCCATGTAAAATTTGAAAGCCTCTAATTGTTTTAACAAATGTTATGAGTGAATTTATTCAAGAATATCTATTCTCTCCTATGGGCCAGGCACTGTTTTAGTGAAGAAAAAACAGTGTTCCTACTTGCATGCAGTTAAGCTTATGTGAAAGGAACAGAAAATGACAAAACAGAAACCAACACTTTCAGTGAGGTTGAGACTATCTTCTTAAAAATTACACTTTGTGGACTTGCTTAACATGAAGCTCTCAAAGTGCTAGTGCTTTCTGTAATTTTAGAATGGGGATAAGGCGTCTCTGCAGTGATTTTTCAAGGGTGACCATGCAACAGTCACTTACTAGGAGCTCTGGTTATTGCATGTGCAGTAATCACCTCCAGTTCTGGATAATTATGTTCATTTCTATTTGTCCATTGTTATTCTTGGGGCTACTATCTGGTCTCTCAGTAAAAGTGTGCATCTGGGCAAAGGGGTACATGGCAAAATTGGAAGGACAGTATTCTCCTAGATGAAGGACATCAGGCTGACAAGGGGACTTTTCTGTTTTTTGAAGGGAAGCCCAGTTGGATCACCCTGTACTAAGGTACTGATTTGATGAGCAAACCATGATCTTACAGCGTATCGCATGATAATTGCAAAAGCTGTAAGAAATGCAGTTTCCTTTGAGTGGTTCAGTCAGCCCCCCAAAACTATACCACCTGTGTTTTAGGAGGCAACCAAAGAGCACTGGGGGTTGGGTCATCAAGGGTAGAGATTCGTGCAAATGACAGAGTTTTTCTTAAACACAGCCTTGGGGAAGATAACACTTCTAGAGAATTTTAGAGTTCAACCAGGTCATTGTGCAAATAAGGGAATCTAAAATTCAGAGAAGTTAAGTGATTAATCACAGGTCATACAGCATATTCATCTGGTGAAACTAGGACCTCTACATTTTCTTTCCAGCTCATGAGTTGTGGGTAAGGAGAGAAAGAAGGGAGGAGGTGAGTGGGAGAATCAGAGGAAGCTAAAGATTGTGCGTCAGGCTCAGTAATGCTAGGATTTAAAAATCTGTTTCTGTCCTTTCTACTCTGACGTTAGGCAGGTTTCTTACATCTGCTGGGCTTCAGAATCTCAGCTGTGAAACAGGGATGACACAGACCTCCTGGGGTTGTGGTGAAGATTTGATGAGCTGATGCATGTGAAAATGGCTCAGTCTCTTGAAGATAAGACTTTTCCTTTACTCACTATCTCAAATTATCACTTCCTTTAATTGATCGTCAAATCATCCATTTCAAGCTTTGAGCTCCCCAGGCCCCAGCCTTAAGAGTCCCGGATTGGCAGATCATCCTCTGCTGCTCTGCACCTGCTGACCCTGAGCTCCCCTGGGACTCTTTGTCTCCCAAAACTTCCCCAGTTCTCCCCCCAGTGCCCCGTTCCATCACACCCTATACCAGCCTCTTCCTTGTCACCTCTCAGTATCAGGCCCATCCTAGTTGGGGTTCCTCCCAACAATAGGAAGCCTTTACAAGTATTTGGAGAGTGTGACAGGCTTCAAAGTGCTTTCACAGGCATTCTCCACTTTGATCCTCACAACAGCCCGGCAGGGGACACAGGGCAGCTGTTATCATCCAAGCTTTACTACTAAGGAACCCAAAGTACATAGAAGCTAAAGTGATTTGCCTAAAGCCACACCCTGGAGAACTGCTTGGTGTGCAAGAAGGAATAGTCTTTGGAGTCAGAAAGGCCTAGGTTTAAGTCTCAACTTAGCCTCTTGCTAGCAGTGTGACTCTAGGTAAGTTATACAGCTTCCCTGAGCCTCAATTTCCCTGTCTGTTAGATGGGGATATTTGTTGTGTATCCTGCAGTATACATATGTTGTATTATATATGCAATTCTTAGTTTGGCAAGCCAGAGCAGAATCCTATGCACTACACTGTCTCTCTATACTGTTCCTCACTAATGCTCCAACCAGAAATAAACTCTTCCATCTCTGAACCACAGGAATGTTCCTTGTCTTTGCTTTCATGCCTCAGAAACTAAGTCTGGCTGACAAAGAGCAAGTAGAATTTTGCCATGACCCTGGTAAAGTCACAAAGTGGAAGCACTGATAAATCCCTTTCTGGGAAGGAACCGTGGCAGTCCCTGGGCCGGGTCATTGGTGGCTCAGTGCCACCTCTTTCTCTTCCTTGTGTTTTTTCTCTCCATTCAGAATCTGAATTTATATGGGAGAAGATCTGATGGACCTAGTTTGGGGTATGTGCCCACTGTGTGGGCAGGTAGGCAGATGTGGTTGGCAGCCCAAAGGAACAGTATGGAATGGAGGAAAGGCAGTTCTGCAAAGGGAGAAATGCTCTCAAGTAAAGAAAGCCCGCTATTGGTCCTCATGTAATTTCTAAAGCCAACTATTGTGTGTGGCTGATTGTGGCTGCTTATATTCACTTATGCTTCTATCTTAACATCCAACTAGACCATTAGTCCTGGGAGGCCAGGGCTAGGAGTTGGGGGGAGGACACCTTTGTCTTATGCTCTGATTCAATATGGAAGCCAGAAACTGGCTCAGTGCCTTGCATATAATTGGTGCTCGGTAAATACCAGATGATTAATTGATTTTGTTGATTTTACAAAAAACAAATTAATTTAGATCTTTCCTGACTTATCCCAGCTCCTAAACCTCACAGTTCCCACCTACACACAGCCACCAAATAAAGCAATCAATCAATAACAATTCACCTAATTAGCTTGCTCACATGAACCAATGGATTCCTCAAGCCTAGTCACTTACCATCACAACCACTGGTGGGGTGCCAGGTGTCTTGCCAAAGGACTTGATTAATAAGTCATTGTAATTGAAGCTGAATACAATTAATTGCATAATTTTGAAGTCTTCAAGTTTAATTCCACAAAAATTACATCACAGAATTGGGACATGATGAAGTATTTCTAACAAAAGGAATAAGCAGAACTTGCCTAAACACTGGTTTATATTTGTGACATGTTATGTACATACCAGGCCTGGACTCTCACCACTCCTGTCAATAGAAATTCACAAAGCTCAAATACATATATGAATTCCTAAACATGTGGCCTATTATTGGAAAAAGAACTGGACACACTTGTCTTAATCAGGCCCAATATTTTGATAATGTTAGTGACTTCCTCTTTAAATATGACCTGATTTTATCTTTTGTAGGGCGCAGACCCCAGACTGGCGCACACTTTTTTTTTTTTTTTTGATCTTATTGTCTCTCTTTTTGCAGTTGCCTTAAATTTGTCCTTTCAAATGGTTAACTTCCTAGAGGACATGTCAGAAAATAGCTGATTAATAAAAATAGTGCTGTCTGCCTTTGACAAAACTTTTACGCAGTTGGATAGGCAGGATTTTCATGAAGAAAATCTGAAAAATTAATTAATTAACTGTAACTGAATTTCACCTCTTTAACCTTAACTCGTGAGCAAACCTGAGCTAAATAAACATCTGACCATTCAATCTCTCCCACTTAAGGTTAACTTGAGTTTATTATTCAGGCTACTGCCCTTGTGTATTAGGCAACGCATAAATTACGCATACTAATTACCCTGGATGGGGCACCACTTTAATGAATTCTTTTAATTAAACTGCAACACAGTGGTTTTGTTCAGGATGGTCTATATTTCATCTTTAAACTACGTTAACCTTCATCTTTGTCTTGGAAGCTCACACGTCCAGCCAGAGAAGGTCTGAGTTTAATTCATCTAAGTATATACATTCAGGAACCCACCCCCTACCCTTGGAGGAAAATTTGAAAAATGTTTCTCTTCTGCTTCGAGGTTAAGAAATTAGATGCCTCTGTGAAAAGTTATGATTCTTCTGGGGATACTAAGGTAGAGGAAAAAAAGGCAAAACAAAGCAAAAAATTGAAATGACAGAATCAATCAGCATAGCACCGCAGTCCTTCAAGTATAAATAATAGAAGTCATATTAAGAATGTTCTTACTAGTATGTGCTACTAAGCCAGGGGCACTCTTTACTTTGTGATCTTTATATGACAGAGTATACAGTAAATAATCTATATTATGAGTCTAGTTTTCAAAGATACAATTAGTTCTCTATTATGTGGGAGCATTAGTGGATGAAGCTGTAGAGGAAATTGAAACCCATGTGCATTTTAGCTATGAATATTAATCTCTTGCCTTTCTACTGAGCTTCTGCTTCTAGGTAGTAAAATTGACTGCTTTGAGTTTTACCTCCTTAATATCTGATAGTAGGGGGGAGGGGAGCGGGACAGGTGGAAGAGGGAGGAAGGGAAAGAATCAAACAGCCAGAGGACTGTCTAAAACCAGAAACCTTGATAATCCCCAACTTAGTCGATGCAGGTTGAGCATCTCTTGTATTCCTAGCATTCTGCCTGTTGCCAGACTATCATGGAGACTGAGAAATGCTGAATTTGTGCTTTTTAAAAAAGAAAAGGAACATTTGCATATATATGTTTGTACTTACATAGATAAAATTGGAAAGAGGCATAAAGCTATTGTGAGAGTTTGCTTCTGGGATGTATTAGGGATCTAAGTTGGGAGAGAAAACTAATTATTATTCTATATTTTTTATTCCTGCTCTTCTTGATGCTTTTCTTTTTCTTCTTTTATCATGAGCACGCAATACTGTTTAACTCAAACAATGAGGAACAATAAAAATATCTAGAGAGTTCATAGTCCGCTTGGGGAGACAAACATATCACAGTGTAATGTACTAAGTGCTCTCATAAGTAAACATGCAGACTGTTCTGGAGACACAGAGGACAGGTCATCCAGATCTGCTGGTGGAATCAAGGAGGGCTCCTCAGGGGAGGTGGCATTTCAGTTGGGTCTTAAAACATGAGTGTGAAACTTTTTCAAGTTGAGCATCAATAATGGGAAAGGGATAATAGCTTAAGATTCTGTCCACCCTCAGATGGTTCTCTCTTAGCAATTTTATGAATAGATAAGCTCCTGCAAGACTTCCCTGATGACATGTGTACACAATGTTGAAATCATTCTCATTTCTGACAAGATGATTAAGAATGATAGTTTATAAATGATCCCGAAGAAAAGATACTCACTCTGGAAAACAGTCAGAAAATCCTGAAATTTTGACTTCAGGTTTTTTCCAGAAGTCCCTGTAAATTTTTCACCGGGTCCTAATTTAATCTTCGGGAGTTGGTGATGGACAGGGAAGCCTGGCGTGCTGCTGTCCATGGGGTTTCAAAGAGTCGGACATGACTGAGCAACTGAACTGCACTGAATTTAAACTGAAGTTTGTACAGAAGCAACCTATCTGTAGGATACAACCAACCTTTATTTTGATGAAAAAGATAAAAAATATAGGATATTTTTATCAACAGGACCTAGCCCTTACTATTATATCATTACATTTAGTGATGGAATTCCCTCTCTCTCTTGACCTTCACTTTATAGCTATGATAGAAGAAAGACAAGAAAAGTGAAGTCTATAATGGTATCAGATTTTATAATCTACCATCAGAGTTATTTGGGGGACCAAATTCCATTGTTCTGAACCCATTAAGGAGTCCTGATATGGACCAGGCTGTTCCAAACCCCACAGAAGAATCCTGCCTTCCAACCAGAACAAACAAATCCTATAAAGAGGGATTTAGGAGTATTTGGCAGGGCTCTCTCAGCCTCTTAGGGAACTTCGTTTGCATATGCAGCCACAGGGAGAGTGCTAGCAGATTTATCTCATCACTACCCTGAGGCTGGGAGGATCAATAACTTTCAGTTTTTTACTGAGCCTCAGCTATGTGCCAGATGTCAGGGATACAAAGATGAATGTTGCACAGTTCTTGCTCTCCAATAGCTCACAGGGAACAGAGAGTTACAGACAGACCCCTGTTATGCAGTGGAATGTGCTTGTCTAGGTAGGGAGCCAAGTTCAGAGCAGGAAATCAGGACTCTTCCCAGTGGAGCTGGGAAGACTTCCTAGAGAGCCTGAAGACCCCTACCTGCGTACAGATATACTTTTGAAATGGAAGTTTTTCTGAAACTCTTAACTCCTCTTTTCCATTTTAGATCAAAAAGGTAGAAGAAAGAGAGGATGGCTGACATGAATGGGTGGAATGTAATTTAAAGACAGAGAATTCTGTAACGAGGGCTTCCCTGGTGACTCAGATGGTAAAGCGTCTGCCTGCAATGCAGGAGACCTGGGTTCAATCCCTGGGTCAGGAAGATCCCCTGGAGAAGGAAACGGCAACTCACTCCAGTACTCTTGCCTAGAAAACCCCATGGACGGAGGAACCTGGTAAGCTATAGTCCATGGGTTGCAAAGAGTTGGACACAACTGAGCAACTTCACTAGATAGCTAAACCCAAAGGGAAATTTTTCTTCCCTCTGATCCTCCCAGCAAATTTAGGAAGCCCCACAACTGGTTAAAAAATCTATGACAAAAATGAGGCTGCAGATTGATTTTTTGTGTGATGACTGCAGTGAATCTGGAGTCAGACAGCCCAGTTCCCCTTTGTATGTGCTGTGTGACCTTGGACAAGTCACTTAGCTTATCTCTCGGTTTCCTCATCTGTAAAACTTGGTTATTAGTAGGAGCTATGTCACAGGGTTGTTGATGGTGATTAAATGAGATGATGCATGTGAAGTATTTAACAAGGTAATTAGTAAGTGCTGACTATTATTATAATTAGTACAGTAAGGTAAACGCATCTTGGCCCTCTGAGCAAGCTGATTTTATTGTCAAGTTTGCACAACGAATATAGAAGTCTTCCAAAGCTGCTGCTGCTACTAAGTTGCTTCAGTCGTGTCCGACTCTGTGCGACCACATAGTTGGCTGCCCACCAGGCTTCCCTGTCCCTGGGATTCTCCAGGCAAGAACCCTGGAGTGGGTTGCCATTTCCTTCCCCAATGCATGAAAGTGAAAAGTGAAAGTGAAGTCGCTCAGTCGTGTCCAACTCTTCGCAACCCCATGGACTGCAGCCTACCAGGCTCCTCCGCCCATGGGATTTTCCAGGCAAGAGTACTGGAGTGGGTTGCCATTGCCTTCTCCACTTCCGAAGCTGGTTGAATACAAAAATAGAAGTTATCATAACACTGGTTATGCCCATAATCATATGGGCATGTGAAGCTGCAAAATACATACATGCACACATTCATCTCAGTTTAGAAACCAAATTGCTGTCTAGATAACCCATTCAGAAGGCCTGAAATGAATTCTTAATCACTCAGATGCTTTTACTGACTTACGTAAAAGCTGAAAGGGAAGTGTCAGTCCTTTCTGACCCGTGGATTCCTCAGAAATGACTAGTCCAACACAGAGGGTAAGTGTGTGCTTGCCTTCCAGAAGAGGGTGTACCCAGGTAGCAGGAGCACTAGCCCTGCAGGAGGGACCCTTGCCCCCAGGAAGGCACACTCAGGCCACAGAGGTGAGCAGGAGGTGGCCACCTGGGGCCGCCCACTCCCCTGGAATGACTCCAGAACTCACGCTTTGATGCCTTTGTGCTTTCTCACGGCTTCCTGGGTGGCATTTTCTGCCCCAGGCTTTCCACATGCAGAGCCTGTTCATGCTGTCCTCTTAGGGAACATATGCTGCAACATACCATCTGGCCTTTATGCATCTCCCCAGTGGCCAGGGTATAAAAACCTGCCTGTTTGGCAGCTACAAGTGCCCATAGTCCCTTTGGTCTCTTTCTTGGTCTGAGTGGTTTTTCAACATCAATGGATGTAATTAGGAAGAACTAAACCAAGCATATGGATTCAGGATTGCACTGAGGACATGAAGGGAGGTTTACCATGGAGAGGAACTCCTCAGGGCAGGTCCAGCTTCAGGCATACAGGCAAATCGAGTGAGCGTGCTCGGGTTGGGGCGGTGGCTCACCTGTTTACAGCTGGGCACCATGTCACACAAGCTTAAAGCTCAGACTCTGTGTATGAAGCATGGTCTGTCGGTCATGTTCCTGGACATCAGATTTGGCTGAGGGGAAAGGAGGCAGCTTGCTGACGAGAGCACATGTGTCTTTTGGCTCCATGCAGTAGAGAAAATACCAGAACTGCCCAGATCCCGAAGTCGGCATCATTTGTGTTGCTTCCCTTTGAAGAAATGCCAGTTGCTGAATGGCAGCTATTTCCAGGAGGCACAGAGGGAGAAGCCAAAATCTAGCTCCAAGAGAATGGGAAATAGAAGATAAAAACTGAAAGTGTAAATTACTATACGTACGTACAATGGAATAGTAAGCAGCTAAATGAAAGGAAGGGGAAATTCTTTATGTGCTGATATGGAAAGAACTCTTAAGATGTATTAAACAACAACAAAAAAAAGAAAGATGGAAAGTGTGTGTAGACTCTTCTCCCATCTGTGTAACAAAGCTTGGGGATGAAGCAGATATGTTTGTATTTGCTTGTATATGCATGAGGGTGACTGAAAGGATGCACAAGAAGCCAATAACAGTAGTTATCTATTTGGGGGAAGCAAGGAGAACCTGAGGTGCTAGGGGAGGACATGGCGTTTCTTTATAATTTTATTGTAACCAATTTTTAAATGCATTACTCCTTCAAATAATTAAACAGATATAGATGTATTTTTAAGTTTTGAAAGTGACATTATAAAGCATATTGAGAGGCCATTAGAGATTATATTCTAGTGATTTATAAATAAATTTTAGTTATGTTGTCTTTGGGCTTCCCTGGTGACTCAGCTCGTAAAGAATCTGCCTGCAATGTGGGACACCTGAGTTCGATCCTTGGGTTGGGAAGATCCCCTGGAGAAGGGAAAGGCTACCCACGCTAGTATTCTGGCCTAGAGAATTCCATGGACTGTATAGTCTCCATAGGGTTGCAAGGAGTCGGATACAAATGAGTGACTTTCACATGTTGACTTTATGCCCATCTTTCTACAGGAATCAGTCTGTTGGATTTCCAACAATATCTTCCATAACTGATTTTTATATGAAGGAAAAATTTATGTATTGCATATTTTACACTGAGCATTTTTTTCACCAAGAATAGAACCCCAGATAAATATAGTGAAAGTCGCTCAGTCGTGTCCAACTGTTTGCAACCCCATGGACTGTAGCCTGCTGGGCACCTCTGTCCATGGAATTCTCCAGGCAAAACTACTGGAGTGAGCTGCCATTTCCTTCTCTAGGGGATCTTCCCAACCCAGGAATCAACCCCAGGTCTCCAGCAGTGCAGGAGTATTCTTTGCCATCTGAGCTACCAGGGAGGCCCAAGAATACTGGAGTGGGTAGCCTATCCCTTCTCCAGGGAATCTTCCCAATGTAGGAATTGAACCAGGGTCTCCTGCATTGCAGGTGGATTCTTTACCAGCTAAGCTACCAGTGAAGTGCCCAAATAAATACAATTTGTATTAATTGACAAATTTAGAATTTGAAGATGGTCATGTGTTAATAATTGGAAGGAAGCAGAAATACTTTGTCCTTTTTTCCTGTCTTTCAGCTAACATTTATTGAATAAGTATAATGCACTCTTGACAATTTGCTATGTAGTCTATAGTTTTCATTGCGTGAAACTAAGTTTATATAGTCTAATTCAAGCTATATCCAAATAGGAATAGGTTTGGTTTAGGAACTTTTCTGAAAGATCCTTAGCTCATTTGTCCAAAAAGAATAGCAATTAGTTCCTGGAACTTCAAGATTTTTTAATCTTCTACCAAATATCTCAGTAGCATCAGGAAAGTGACCAGGATGCTGCTTGAAATAAGCAATATACTATTTACAAACTAGTAGATCCAAAGATATTTCTGTTTCTTATTTTCTCTTTCTCTCTTCCCTAAGTATACACAGATCTAACGGTAGTGCTTTTTATAATAAATCCATCTCTATTTCTCTAAAAAATTACGGGGATCCTTACTGAAATGATGTGGTACTATGTCAGTTTTGCTAAACTGGAGGTAATTCTCCCAGGAGAATTAACCTTTAGGCTTTGAAATTTGGTGCAGGATGTCAGACACTGCAGTAGCATGGTAGGTTGGCAATAGTCAGTCAGCTCAGCTCGTGGGTGTGAGCTGTGCCTGGCCCATAGCTCCCATGCTGCTGCTGCTGCTGCTCAGTCGCTTCAGTCATGTCCAGCTCTGTGTGACCCTCTGGACTGCAGCCAGCCATGCTCCTCTGTCCGTGGGATTCTTCAGGCAAGAATACTGGAGTGGGTTGCCATGCTCTCCTCCAGGGGATCTTCCCAATGCAGGGGTCAAACCTGGGTCTCTTGCTTTGCAAGCAGATTCTTTACCACTGAGCCATCGCGGAAAGCCCCCATAGCTCCTATAGCTCCCATCAGATTTCTTCTCAGCTTTTCTAAGTCTTAGACCAGGTAATGTGTGCAAAACATATGTTTTGTCTGTGGCAAAACATAAGAGGTTTCTCCTACAGGTCATCAATGTCATTGAGGACAAAGGCCTGAAGAGAGAGATGCAGATTCCAGTGTATCTTCCTGAGTTCTTGTCTTGTTCTGTACTTCATTGTCAAGTCTTTTTTCCCAGTTGCCAAGCAACTGAAGGTATCAAACTCAGACCAGACATAGAGGCCACGCCTTGCATAGACTTCCCCATGTGCTCCTACAATGCATCATTAATGCTGTATCCTCCACCTCTTATAAGGATTCACTCTTCTCACAAAGTCTGACTGATGCAATACCTCCAGAATGTTCAGAGACATGTCTTAGC
Organism: Bos indicus; assembly: GCF_029378745.1. Lineage (NCBI taxonomy): Eukaryota > Metazoa > Chordata > Mammalia > Artiodactyla > Bovidae > Bos > Bos indicus. The sequence goes on from NC_091769.1 coordinate 49,999,349, forward strand.
ATTGTCATTGTTAAGAGCACAGCAGACATAAGCATCAGTATTTCCATTTTCCGAGAAAGCTGACCAAAGAAAAGTAGCCACAAAATTGAAACTCTCATTCTATCTAACTCTAAAACTTTTATCTTTCCCCCATACTGTATTACCTTGGCTTCCAAAGTAAGAGAGAAACACAGTGCAAATCACACTGTCTTAATAACTGAAAGTCCAGCCTTCAGGATAGACTGAAGAGTGCACTCCCAGCTCCTAATTCAGAGCACTGAGGCTCTAAATGGCACTTGCCTTGTGATACAAGGCAAATATCCAGAACCAAAATGCCTGCGGCATCCTGGAGTTGAGGAGGTGGGTGGCATTAGCCTTATAACTTTCTGAGCTGCTTTGAATGAATGTAGACATGAGAATCAGTCATGTGATGTTCAGTATAATGAACTGAAGAATTTTGATTCATTCTTTACAGTGCCAAAAAATCTTCTATAACAATACCCTAAATATCTCCAAAGACTGAGAATATTAAGTAATGTTTAGAAATGTGAGCTTTTGAATGCTTTTTGTTGGATCCCACTCTCCTTAGAAACACACATACAGGGATTTTGTTGGTGGTCTAGTGGTTAAGAATCTGTCTGCCAGTGCAGGAGACATGGGTTTGATCCCTGGTCCAGGAAGATCAACATGCCACAGAGCAACTAAGCCCATGCACCATAACTATTGAGCCCAGGCCCCACAACTCCTGAAGCGTATGTTCTTAGAGCCTGTGCTCCACAACAAGACAAGCCACCACCATGAGAAGCCTGAGCACTGCGACAAAGAGTAGCTCCCACTTGCCTCAACTAGAGAAAGCCCGAGCGCAGCAGTGTAGACCCAGGGCAGCCAGAATAATACAAATAAAATAAATAAGTCTTAAGAAAGAAACACATGCACAAAGGTAATGCCTATACTCTTCACTGGATTATTTGAAAATTTTCCATCATACAAAAATTGATAGAAGATACAATTTTCAAACCTAAGTTAAAGTTGGCTATGGAAAATGAAAAGAGTGGAAACCTGATCCGATAGGATTAGTGGCCTTATAAGAAGAAAGACCAGAGAGGTTGCTCTTTCTCCCCTCGTCCCTATGCACATGCCCTAAAGAAAGGCCAAGTGAGCTCACTGTAAGAAGACAGCTGTCTACAGGCCAGGAAGAGAGGTCTCACCAGAAACTGAATTGGCTGGCACTGTGCTCATGGACTTGAGCACAGTTCATTCATGAATTTTATGAATTTCAAATTCATGTGCTAGTTGAAGTGTAGCAGGGAGAAAGTGTGGAGAGAGCAGGTCAGTTTGGGAATGAGAGATTTCTGGGAAACCTTGGGACAGAGGAGATTCTAAAGCCATGGAGCAGAGAATTTAGGATTAGATTTATTTGTAACCAAGTGTACTATAGTGCTGAGAGAATTGCCTTGGTCTGCTTGCACTGCTATGACAAAGACCACAGGCAGGGTGACTTAAGCCATAGACATTTATTTTTTCATGGTTCTGGACATTAGAAGTCCATGAGCACACTGCCAGCCAATTCAGTTTCTGGTGAGACCTCTCTTCCTGGCCTGTAGACAGCTGTCTTCATACAGTGAGCTCACTTGGCCTTTCTTTAGGGCATGTGCATGGGGGCGGGGGCTGAAAGAGCAAACTCTCTGGTCTTTCTTCTTATGAGGCCACTGATCCTATTGGATCAGGTTTCACCAGAATCTTTTAGTTGTAGCGTGCAAACGTTTAGTTTTAGCATGTGTGATCTAGCTCCCTGACTAGGGATCAAACCCAGGCCCCCTGCATTGGGAGTGTGGAGTCTTAGCCACTAGACCACCAGGGAAGTCCCAGGTTCCTACTCTTATGGCCTCTTGTAACCTTAAATACTTCCTTAAAGGCCCCATCTTCAAATTCATATGCATTAGAGGTTAGGGCTTCAATGTGTGTGTGTGTGTGTGTGTGTGTGTGTAAGACAGAGAGGGAGAGAAGGAGAGAGACGTTCAGTCCATAACAAGAATAAAAGTCTGTTTAGAAAGAGGGTAATCCAAACCACAGCCTAACATCCTGTCTGTATTTCCGTTGTTAAGCTTGTCTAGGTAAAAGATTCTACCTTGATTAAAGACCATGGATAAACAAGAATAAATGATAAGACCTTGGAATTTTGGCTTTGTGTTTGAACTTCATCCATTTTGTCTTTCACATCAGCATCTCAAATTTCTCCAACATGTTCAAGTTGTAACCCCTCTGATTAAGGAAATAAGGCTTGCCTTACCTTAACAGGCAATTAGTTTTTACAATTAAATAGAGAGTCATGATTAATGACCTTGCTAATTGTTCTTCCCTGATGTACACATTAATACAAGCAGAATGCTCAAAATTCTGAGGAACATGCATTCTTCGAGCCTGCTTCATTGCGGTGGATCCAAAGCTGAGGGAGACTCAAACCCTGCCCTTCAGGAGATCAGAATATAATATGGTATAAAAGATATGTCAACAGATATATTACAAGGGAGAGATCTTATTAATTTTCCTAATGTCTGGTATGTCATTGATGGAACGTGTACCTTAGCCAATTAATTGCTAATAACGCCAGCAGGCTAGTGAGTAAGAAAATGGCACCATGGACATGGAGAAGAAATCCTGAATCATTAATGGTGTGGCAGTTTTCTAGAATGTTCTCAAAGCATTCTGGAACACTATTTTCAAACATGTTCAAACTGTACAAACTAAGTAGAGCCACAATGTTACTCTATAGAGAAGCTAGAACAATATTTCCGGTTGTCCAGATAATTGTTTCCAAGGAAAGAAATCCTACTCGATCTTTAGGGGTCACTTCCTCTCTTAACTGGAGAAAAGGGAATGGCTACCCCCTCCAGTATCCTTGCCTGGAGAATTCCATGGACAGAGACCACAGTCCATGGTCTGGCAAAGAGTCGGATACAACTGAGTGACTAACACTCTCACTTTCCTCTATTAAACCACTCAATTCTGACAACTGGAAATGACCTTTCCCCGTCAGAACACTCCAGAACTCTGTTCTGCTTACCTGCCATTTAAAGCGTTTTTACTCTCTTTTCTTTTATTTTTTATTTTTGTTGTGAAAAGTTTTTATTGGAGTATAGTTGATTTACAATGTTGTATTCGTTTCTACTGTACAGCAAAGTGAACCAGTCTTTTATATATATATATATATATATATATAATTTTCAGATTCTTTTCCCATATAGGTTATTACAAAATATTGAGTAGAGTTCCTTGTACTATATAGTAGATCCTTATTAGTTATCTATTTTATATATGTACCATACTGAGTCGCTTCAGTCGTGTCTGACTCTCTGCAACCCTATGGACTGTAGCCCACCAGGCTCCTCTGTCCATGGGATTCTCCAGGCAAGAGTACTGGAGTGGGTTGCCATGCCCTTCTCCAGAGGATCTTCCCCACCCAGGGATTGAATCCACTTCTCTTAAGTCTCCTGTATTGGCAGGCAGGTTCTTTACCACTGGTGCTACCTGGGAAGTCCCCATTTTATATATAGCAGTATGTGTATGTCAATCCCAGTCTCCTAATTTATCACTTCCCCCCATGTTTCCCCTTTGGTAACTATAAATTTGATTTTGAGATCTGTGAGTCTGTTCCTGTTTTGTAAATAAGTTCATTTGTTTCATTTTTATTAGATTCCATATATAAGTGATATGATATTTGTCTTTCTCTATCTTACTTCACTTAGTAGGATAATCTCTAGGTCCATTCATGTTGCTGTGATTGACATTGTTTCATTTTTTTTTATGTCTGAGTAATATTCCCTTGTATATTATATAATCCTATTATCATCTATGGGGAGTTTTGCATCCTAAGTGCTAAATGTCAGCACTGTAGAATGTTAGGCCAGAAAACTCACAGATTTTTTGATTCAGCTTCATCCACTTACATATGCGAAAACTCATTTACACATATGAGAAACTCATTTAAACAACATTAGTTGAGAGATTAAGTCTCTCTGAGATAGTGACATTTAACCACAGACTTAGAGGAGGTGGAGGGAATTAGTGGAGTACCTTAGAAAGGGCATGGGCCTGGTGAGATTGTAGAAGGCTAATGGCCAGGAGGCTATTATAGTTGGAGCAGAGGAGCAAGAGGAAGAGTGGAAGCAGATGAAAGAGGAGGAGAGGGTCAGATCACAGAGGAGCTGTTGGCTTACACTCAGTTAGTTACTCCAAGGGAAATGGGGAGCCATTGGAAGGACTTTCTTTGGAGGAGTCAGCTTCAGTTAAGTATAACTTACAGAGTAAAATTCCCCAATTTTAAGTATACAATATGATGACTTCATAAATGTATGCAGTTGAATAAACACTACCACAATAATCAAGATATAAACTAGCTCCATCATCTCCAAAAGTTCCTCACACAAGAAGTCTTTGGAGTCAATTCCTGTCCTTGCTGCCAGCCCGTGGCAACCACTGATCTGATTTCTGTTCCTATATTTTTGCTTTTCCCAGAAATTCATATAAATGGTAATTCATATAAATAGAAACTAATCCTTGTATCTGGTTTCTTAGAATAGTGCTTATGAGATTCATTCAAGTTGTTGCACATTATCAATAGCTCATTTTTTTATTGCTGAGAAGTGTTTTGTTGTTTGGACATACCTGTTTGTTTATCCATTTACCAGTTGAAGAACATTTGGATTGTTTCCAGTTTGGGGCCAAAGGCTGTTATAAATAGTCATGTATAGGTCTTTATGCAGAGTATTTTTTTCTCTTGTTGAATCGCTAGGAGTGGAATTGCTGGGATGTGGATAGGGTATGTTTATAAGGAATTACCAAACTATTTTCCAAAGTGATTGTCCTTTTTGTATTTCTATCAAAAATGTATGCGAGCTCCACTAATCCTACATCCTTGTCAACACTTGGCATTGTTGAGTTCTAAAATTTAGTCATTCTAGTAGGTGTTTTTTAATTTGCATTTTCCTAATAAGTAGTATTTTTGAGCACATACCTTTTCAATTGCTTATTTACCACCCATATTTCTCATTTGGTGAAATGTCTGTTCAAATCTTTGCTTATTATTTTTAGTCTTATTATTGAGTTGTATTAGTTCTTTACATATGTTTGATACAAGTCCTTTATCAGATATATATCTTATATATTTTCATTAAAAAAAATTCCAGTGTATCAGTTTTTTCTTTTATGATGTTCTTTAAGAAATCTTTGGCTAACTCAAGGTCACAAAGATTTATTTTCTTATTTTTTTTAATTCTTTCTAAAGGTTTCATACTTTTGGCTTTACATTAGGTCTATGACCCAACCTAAGTCAAATTTTGTGAATGATGTAGATAAAGGCTGAGATTTTTTTCATATAAATGTTCAGTTTGTTTAAGCTTCATTTATGGAAAAGACTATTTTTTTACCATTGAATTACCTGGACGTATGTATAAAATCAGTTGACCATATATGTGTGGCTCTGGTTCTGGTCTCTATCTTTATGCCAATACCACAAAGTCTTAATTAATGTTGCTTAATGGTAGGTCTAGAAAATTTAAGAGTATTATAATGTGAAATGCATTTGGACCAATCCAGCAGATGAAACTTATTCATAATTGCCTTTGGAAAACTATTTGATGGTGAACAGAGTCTAACTGAGCCCCAAAGGAATGCCTTTTGAAATCGGAAGATGTTAAGGACTCCCTGGTGGCCAGTGGTTGAGACTTCACCTTCCAAAGCAGGGGCTACAGGTTTTATCCCTTATCGAGGAGTTAAGATCCCATGTGCCTTGTGACCAAAAAATCAAAACATACAACAGAAGCAATATTGTAACAAATTCAATAAATACTTAAAAAATGGTCCACATTAAAAAAAAATCCTTAAAAATAATAATTAAAAAAAGTGGAAGATGTTAAAACCAGGATATGGTCCCATGTCCTCTTTCTTAGGTTGGCAACCATGTGACTACAAAATTAACAGTGTTTTCCTCTTATTCTTTTCATAGAATCTTGGTTTTTCCAGAGTTGTACTGATTCTTTAAGTATGAAGAAAATGGACACTATTCGTAAGTCAGCATGGGGTGTATTTTACAGTTTTCCAGATAAGCTCACTACTTTTTGGGCCTTGTTCCTGCCAAGTGGGCCAAGTTTCCTACCTGTTGGAAATCAGGCTGTTCCTTACGCAACTTAAACATCTTTTCCCCCCTACCACCGACAATTTTTCTCCTGATAATATTCCTTGTGGGTAGTGGCTCTCCCTTTTCTAACATTTGACACTTTCCATCTCTTTTGGTACAGTTGTTCCAACAGCAACCCATTCAATTGGGTTGTGTGGTATCACAGTAAACTATGGAAATTGTCATTTGGTTGCTAACTGGATGACCTTGGGCAAATGATTGAACCTGAGCTTCATCTTTTCTAGTACAATGCAGCTATTACCATTAACTGCCCTCTTTCCTACAAGACTCATGAGAATCAAATGTGATAATGTACATAAAATATTCTCAGGAGTCTGGGGGCACAGTGCGCAAATGTTGGTCACTAGAATTGCAAACAGTAAAGAGAGTTGATACTGTGTACCCGCTTACATATTTTAAAAATGTATTGAACTAAGTCAGTGTGTTTTGGTAGCTACAATATGCTTGACATGAACAAGTTACTATGGGTAGAAAAGAAATATAGTGGCATCACATATCCCCCGACAAAGAGCCTATAATTTTAGCAGGGACAAAAATCTTCCACACATGAAGTCATGAGAGTAATAATAACAGCTCATATCTGGAAATCTTTTCATGTTATTGACTTATTTCACCAGTAATAATAATAGCTCATATCTGGAAATCTTTTCATGTTATTGACTTATTTCACATGCCTTTTCTCGTCTCATTCTTCCAAACAACTTTGCCTAGTGTGTAGGACAGATATATTTTGTCCTCATTATACAGATGAGGAAACCTAGCCCGAGAAAGCTCAGGTGATTTCTCCAAAGTTATAAAGCTCATCAACAGTAGAATTGAGATCCAAATCCAGATTACCCTCTGACTCCTAGTCCAGAAAATCTATTCTGATGATTCTTGAACTTGTATGTGATTAAGAACCTAGGGCACTTGTTTAAAAATGCAAGTTACTAAGTCAGTTGATCAAGGTTTCAGAATCTGATCTTTAAATAATAGTTCATATAATTCTCTTGGAGGCAGATTATAGTTTGTCCCCCACCAATTTACTCTTCTGGTGTAAATGGTGAAAAGCAGAAGCAGAGAGCTATTACGCTTCTGTGCAGTTGGTATGCAGAACACAAATTCTGGAGCCAAGCTGCCTGCATTTAAATCCTGCTTTCATTGCCTACTAGCTGGGAAAATTATGTAACCACTCTGTGCCTCAATTCCCCAACTATAAAATGAGATAATACCATGGCATACTTCACAAGCTTGTGATGAATATTAAATGTTGTTGATTGTAAAGTAATTAAAAACAGTGCTGGCATTTGTGTTTGTGAGAAGGGGAATGTGGCCCATAGAAACACTCCCATATGAAAAGCAATGGGCGATAGCCTTTCTGAGATGCGGTGCCCTCATCTCTTACCCTGAACACCTCCCATTCCTTCTCACACTCACTCTTCTCATCTTTAAGACAGCTGTTGGCAGTCCTAGGCACCAGTTCCTTGGTAGGCAGACTAAAGCCAGTTATCTGCACGTGCAAAGTAACTGGAAGGTTCCAAGGGGCCCTCCAGCCTTAAGTCGACTTTGTTACTTTATCCTATTTAAATCCACATTCTCTGTTGAAGGAAATAAACCAACACAGTAAAGCTTGCTGATAGCCACTCCATCTGTATTATGGCACACAATGATAGCTGGAAGTTAAAGGTTTGATATATAGGTCTATTTTTTTATTGCCAGTCCCTGCCCCTGAAGAAAGTATTAAAATTTCCAGATGAGTAACCAAACAATAAATAGATGAGACAGTTGCTGTGAATATCTGATTTTTTGCATAATAATGAGATATGGCTGGATAATGCACTCTGCCATCCCCAGTTTGTCTAAATTATCATTTTGATTGGTCAAATGCATAAGAAAGATATACCAATAAAGTCGTGTCAAGTGCTCCGTTGTAAATTGATGCCGGATGGAGATTTCTGTAGTTTTGAGGTGAGGTGGGGGCAGGGAGAACTGGTTCTTCTGTAAGTAACTTTGGGGAGATGTTTTCTTCAGCCAATGTGTTAATCAAAGCCATCTGAAATCCTCACTTCTCCAGGGTCACATACATAAACATGAGGCAGTCTATACCTTCTGAGGCCTTGTGTGTTGTTTTTGGAATTGAAAATAAGAATCGAATTTGGAAGAGAAGGGTTGTTCTAGGACATCTGAGGTTTGTTTTGTGCAAAGCATCTCCCCTTGATTTTTCATCCCTGAGACATAACATCAGAGTGTTGATAGAACTTTGGAATCAGAAAGACCAGTCATTAGGGAACATGGTGTCAGTAAATCCAAATAGCTCTTTTTTTCAACTTAAAAAAAGGAAGAATTTTGTAAGTTCCAAATTGGGATGAAAACTAAAATCGCCTGAAGTATTTTGACTTGTCACTGCTCTTTCTTCTTGGTTATGTAATACGTGGTTTAACGTGTGTGGTAATTCATCCTGGATTTTATTTTTAAACTTTTCCTATTGCTGTGTCGAACTCTCATATTCATTCTTTGTTCTGATATAAGTGTTTCATGGCCCAGCCTAGAAGCTTCTCATGAGGTGAGAAGCTACGTCTTGGCATGACTTGTCTGCCCTGCAAGGCTTGCACATAGTAGGTTCTCAAGCAGAGCATTGGTCTAGCATTCAGACAGTGTAGGATTGCTGAACATGTATTGTGCTTTCAAAAATTCAAAATAGGGACTTTCCTGGTGGTCCAGTGGTTAGGACTCTGTGCTGCCAATGTCGTGGGCACAGATTTGATCCCTAGGTGTGGAACTTAAGATTCCACGTGCCATGCAGCATGGCCAAAAAAAAAAAAAAAGCTGTAAGAATAATAAAACAATTTTTAAAGAAAGAAATACTAAAAATTATTTTTTCAAAACAGTAACCAAAAATACTATAAGATGGTGTTTATTATAAATATGACAGTCATATATCAGGTACCAACCATGGGCCAAACACCATACACACTTAGCTTACTTACTGTGTACATCTCAGCCAAGAGGAAACCCTGACCCCTCTTTTTCAGGGAAATTGAGGCACGAATATGCTTGGTAGTTGCACCCTGGTGACACACTCAGTAAATACATTTGCATCCATCTGACTCCCAGATTCCTTAAACTAAGGCACTCATTCTTTGTCACTGTCATTATTGAAATTATGCCAGTCTCTTTTGTGGCCTGGATATCCTAGTCAGCCACTCAACTGAGACACACGCCCTGACATTTGAGTGCTTTCCGGGTTGGCATGTAAGTCACCCCAGCCAAGAGAGTGGAAACAGGCATCTCTAGAAATCCCACACCTCCCAGAGACTGTTGACAAGTTTGAGTTAAAGAGCCTTCTTGAAGGGACTTCCCTCGTGGTCCACTAGCTAAGACTCCATACTCCCATAGCAGAGGGCCCAGGTTTGATCCCTGTCGGTGAATTAGATCCCTCATGCTGCAACGAAGAGTTTGCATGCTTACAACTCAAGACCTTGCATGCCGCAACAAAGCCAAAGATTCTCCACCATGCAACTTGGACCCAGCAAAACCAAATAAATAAATACTAAAAAAATAACAATCCATCAAAAAAGAGAGAGAGAGCCTTCTTGGAATGACAGAGCTAAAGATTTCCTGTAAGTCTAAGGCTACATTCTCTAGTAAAAGGAAAAATGCGTGGAGGAAACCTAGGATTTTTTAAAAGGTAATAATGTACCTGTAAAGAAATCCCTGGGTGCACTGGGGAAATAAAATTTGGCCTTGTCTCAATATCTGTAATGTAAATACTGTGATAAGTTGAGCATGGAAGGGAAATCACTGGGGCCTCAAGGGAAAAATCTTTTATTGGACTAATTTGCTGTGATTAATTTGTTATTAATTAATAACACTTTGAGAATCATCTGAGGAAAAGGATAACAAGGTGTAACCTACAGCAGGGATAATGTCTTTCCTGTATTAGTCTAGTCACTATGAAGTGGCTGGAAGATGACTAAAAATATCTAGAGTACCTGTTATTCGGACAGACACTGTTTATAAACTCATTGCTTTAAGTTCCGTGTATCTGTGCGCTGTGCCCCACCCCCACTTCCCCTCCTGACCCAAGGAGATCCTTAAAGGTACATGTTGACAGTCTTCCAGAGCTGAGCGTAGTATCTGACAAGCGTATGTAACTGCGGTATGATAAAAAAAATAAATACTTGGTTTTGGTCCCAAGTTCCTGGCACAAAGCTCCTAAAACCCTTGGAATTTATTGTCTCTTATATGCTAATGAGATGACTCATGGAGAAGAACCCTAGGGAGCTTCTGGATAGGGGCTTTTCACTGGAAAAACCTACCAAGTGGTTAATAGGGTTAGAACTTTGCCCCACCTGAGTGAGCGGGGCTGGAGATTGAATTCAGTGACCAATGGCCAGTGATTTAATCAGTCATGCCTATGTCATAAGGCCTCCATTAAAACCTCTAAATGATGGGGTTATGGGACTTTCTAGCTTGGTGAAAAGATTATGTGCTGACAAGGTGGGGCACTCATCGAGTGCATGAAAAGTCTGTGCCCCACTCCCCACTCCAAATACATTGCCCTGTGCATCTCTTACATTTGGTTCTGCTGAGTTGTATCCTTTATAATAAACTGATGAGTTATTCTAGCAAATAGCTGAACATGAAGTGCATTGCTGTGGGAACCCCTGAATTTGCAATCAGCCAAGCTGAAGTGCAGAGAGCCTGGGGGCTCCCTTTCCAGCTGGTGTCTGTCATAGGGAAAGTCTTATGGGATTGAGTCCTTGATCTCTGGGGTCTACACTAACTCTGGGCAGTTAGTGTCAGAATTGAATTGGATTGTAGGATACACACGAGCTTCCCAGGTGGCTCAGTGGTAAAGAATCTGCCTGCCAATGCAAGAGACACAGGTTCAATCCCTGGGTCGGGAAGATCCCTTGGAGAAGGAAATGGCAACACTCCAGTATTCTTGCCTGGAGAATCCCATGGATAGAGGAGCCTGGCAGGCTATAGTCCATGGGGTCGCAAAGAGTCAGACATAACTCAGTGACTGAGCAGGTTATGTAGTTGAGGTCCCTGAGCCAGAGAGGGGATCTCTGGCTGAAAGTCTTGTAGAATATACAGTTGGTGCAGGGGAATTGAGGATTAGGTTGTGGTTGTTTAGAAAAGACAACATTTGATAACAGAAAAAAATACATAATGTTTTATGAATAAATGAATAAGTAAATGGAGAAATGAAAGAATCTTTGTTACTTGCTATATTTTATTTTTTTCATGCTTATGTTCAGTTGTGTCTGACTATTTGCAACCCTATGGCCTATAGCCTGCCAGGCTCCTTTGTCCATGGAATTGTCCAGGCAAGAATACTGAAGTAGGATGCCATTTCCTGCTCCAGGGGATCTGCCTGATCCAAGGATAGTACCCACATCTCCTGCATCTCTTGCATTGGCAGGCAGATTACCACTGTGCCACCTTGGTATATTTTAGTCAGAAGTAAATGAAAACCTGATTCAAACAGACTTCAGTACTAAAGGGAGCTTACTGATTCATGACACTTCAAAAGTCCAGGGTAGGACAGCATCAGGCTGTGCTCTATGGAGTGACTCAATAACATCTAGAAAACTTATTCTCTCTGTTCTCCCTTCTGCAGCGCCCGATGGTACTTAGCAACTTCCAGCCACTTTTTGTTAAATTCCAGGAGGAACAAATGACTGTCTTGGGGAATCCATTCCATCAAAATTCTGAGGATCGCTCTGATCGGACCAACTAAGATCACATGCCCATCTCTGACCAGTCACTGTGCCTGGGAATGCCTTGGTTGGCTTAGTGTAGGTTACTTGGTAGAAGCAGGTTTCTTAGGACCTCATGCATTCTCAAACTGCAACTGGAGGTTTTGGAGAGAGGAGAGAGATTCTGGGAGTCAACCAGCTACTCTCCATTCCATCTGGAATGTGCTTATATGGTATAGCAAGTATTAATAACATGGTTCTTAAAGGATTCATTTATTTGTTTACTACCTTATTAGAAAAGATTTTAATTACCTAACCCCTAACAAATGTTATATACAGGAGAAGTCAGGCCTTACCACATGCTGACTATATATTATGTTCCATTTGGATCAAACCAATTGTATATCTGATAATATTTGGTAAAAACTACACAGCCTGTGAAAATATATAGGTGATCCTGTGAGCACAGAGAATGTCAGCACATACTGAGAATTGTGACACCTTTACTATTTACTTTTACTTTTACTGTGACAGACTTTTACTGTTTCATCCAAGTTCTGTAACCAGCTTTGAATAAGCTTATTAACTGCCCCCAAATTCACAATCAAATGGATTACTGATGAAAATCTAGACTTCGTCATGACCTTTTGCCAGATTTGTGGCTCATTTACCACTCAATAAATGTAGGTGTGATAGCAAAAACCTCCGTGGCCAATTGGCACTCCCAGTTTTAGGCCTAAAGCTGACATGCTTTTCTTAAAGAGCCTGATAATAAATATTTGAGGTTTTGCAAGTCATGTGGTCTCTGTTGAGACCTAATTCTCCTATAGTAATGCAAAAGTAGCCATAGACAATGTGTCAATGAATGTATTCCAATAAAGCTTTATAAATAGGCACTGAAATTTAGATTTGATATAATTTTCATGTGTCATGAAACATTAGTAATCTTGGGATTTTTTTCCGAAGTGTTTAAAATACACAAACCATTTTTAGTTTGTGGGCTATACAAAACCAGGTGGCACACAAGATTTGGCTCAGGGACTACAGTTTGCCCACCAAATTTATGAAAATGACATTACGTGTCCAGTAATTTGCACGTTCACAAAAAAATCTTTCCCTACTTTGTTTATAGGTTCTATAAGTTCAGTCTTTTTTTTTTTTTTTTTTTTGGCCTCTTTCACTAGAATTTGATACCAATGGATGGTCCAAAATTGCCCAAATCATCAGAATTCACTTTTAATTTTAAAGTCAAAAAGATGAAAGTTTTTTGAAGAAACATGGGAGTGGTTTCAGGTTGACTGTGATCAAGATTGGGCTGCATCTTTGTTGGAGCTGGTGTGAACTTAGCAGATCCATAACCAAACTCACCAGTTTCTTCCCAAAGTTACTTGCTGTCAACACCCCTATTTTCATCAATGGAACCCTATTTCCAGTTAACCAGGCTTGAATGTTTAATCATTGTACAGACAGCATTTTGTAGAAATCCAGTGTAATGAACTGCCTCCCTGGGCCCTGGAGATGGGACATAACCTATAATTAGCCAATCAGAGTACTATATTCTCAGCTACAGCGACTGGTTTAGGGATGGGCCAATGACCCTAAGAAATAATCATACTCCTTCCTGGGACTTTGGTTAGAATTATCACCTTGAACTGAGTTTCTGTTACTGAAGAATCCAAGGAATCCTGACTAACTGAATTGCTACTAACTCTTTTGATCCTTAACTCTCCTTCCCCGGTTTCCACCCCACCACCCCTCTCTTCTAGTCAGTCACCACGCCCTCTAATTTAGTGGAAGCAGTTTTCAAATTCACTCTTTTCTCTCTATTCTTAGTCATTTCACCATCACCTCCATCCATTTGTCAGAGCAGCCTCTATGGTACCGTATTAATAAGTCGTTTTTTGACAGACAAGCCATATTTCATAGTGGTAGTAGACTGGCAAGGGCACCGGATGCAGAGGCAGTTGTTGTTGCTGTTGTTGTTCAGTTGCTAAGTCATGTCCCACTCTTTGCAACCCCATGAACTGCAGTAGACTAGGCTTCCGTGTCCTTTACTATCTCCTGGAATTTGTTCAAACTCATGTCCATTGAGTCAGTGATGCTATCTAGCCATCTCATCCTGTGCCACCCCCTTCTCCTCTTGCCCTCAATCTTTTCCCAGCATCAGGGTCTTTTCCAACGAGCTGGCTCTTCACATCAGGTGGCCGAAGTACTGGAGCTTCAGCTTCATCACCAGTCCTTTCAATGAATATTCAGAGTTGATTTCCTTTAGGATTGACTGGTTTGATCTCCTTATGTGCAAAGGACTCTCAAGAGTCTTCCCTAGCACCACAGTTCAAAAGCGTAAGTTCTTTGGCATTCAGCCTTCTTTATGGTCCAACTCTCACATCTATACATGACTACTGGAAAAACCATAGCTTTGACTATGTGGACCTTTGTCGGCAAAGTAATGTCTCTGCTTTTTAATATGCTGTCTAGGTTTGTCATAGCTTTTCTTCCAAAGAGCAAGTCTTTTAATTTCATGGCTGCAGCCACCACCTGCAGTGATTTTGAAATCTAAGAAAATAAAGTCTGTCACTGTTTCCATTGTTTCCCCATATATTTGCCATGAAGTGATGGGACTGGATGCCATAATCTTCATTTTTTGAGTGTTGAGTTTTAAGCCAGCTTTTTCACTCTCCTCTTTCACCTTCATCAAGAGGCTCTTTAGTTCCTCTTCGCTTTCTGCCATTAGAGTGATGTCATTTGCATATCTGAGGTTGTCACTATTTCTCCTGGCAATCTTAATTCCAGCTTGTGATTCATCCTGCCTGGCATTTTGTATGATATTCACTCTGTGTATTAGTTAAATAAGCAGGGCGACAATATACAGCCTTGATGTACTCCTTTCTCAGTTTTGAATCAGTCCATTGTTCCATGTCCAGTTGTGTTGCTTCTTGTCCTACATACAGGTTTCTCAAGAGGCAGGTAAGGTGGTCTAATATTCCCATCTGTTTAAGAATTTTCCATAGTTTGTTGTGATTCACACAGTCAAAGACTTTAGCATCTAAAAACATCTTCTACCCATGTCCCTTTTCCTTTGCCATCTCTGTGCCCTGTGCCAAGGAATATGGCACAGACACCAATCCCAGAGGACTGGCAGTTGACTGGCTGAGCCCTGCATGGATGGCCATTTCAAAAGTCAGATGGAAATAGAACAGAAGAAGGGAGAAAGTTGCAAAAAGGACCCTGACCTTTGTGATTAGATCCATCTTTAGAGATGAGGCTGGCTGTATATATGTACCACATCTTTATCCATTCATCTGTCACTGAACATTTAGGTTGCTATGCAATGGAATATTAATTAGCCATAAAAAGGAATGATATTGGGTCATTTGTAGAGCTATGAATGGACCTACCCAGAATCTGTCAGAGAGTGTGATGTAAATCAGGAGAAAAATAAATACTGTTTATTAATGCATATATGTGGAATCTAGAAGAAAAATATAGATAAACCTGTATGCAGGGCAGGAATAGAGACCAGATGTAGAGAATGGACCAGTGGACACAGAGTGGGAATGATTTGGGAGATTGGGATTGACATACATTCATTGCCAGGTATAAAACAGATAGCTAGTGGGAACCTGCTGTATAGCTCAGGGCTCAGCTCAGGGCTCTGTGATGACCTACAACGGTGGGATTGCGTGGGGTGGGAGGGAGTCCAAGAGGAAGGGGATATATGTATACATGTAGCTAATCCTTGGAGAAGGAAATGGCAACCCACTCCAATATTCTTGCCTAGAGAATCCTGTGGACAGAGGAGCCTGGGGGCTGCTGTCCATAGGGTAGCAGAGTCGGATATGACTGAAGCAACTTAGCATGCATGCACAGCTAATTCACTTCATTGTACAGCAGAAACTAATACAACATGAAAAGCAACAACATCCCAATTTTTTAAAACATGAGGTGGGCTGGAATAACTCTAGGATGAAGGATGGTCATTGGAGTAGTAGCCCCAGGACCTCTTGTAGTTGGGGAAGGGAGTGATTATGCAGCACAGAGAGGCCAGAAATACAAGATATATGACACTATTAGGCAATGGCACCCCACTCCAGTCCTCTTGCCTGGAAAACCTCATGGATGGATGAGCCGGGTGGGCTGCAGTCCATGGGGTTGCTAAGAGTCTGACACGACTGAGCGATTTCACTTTCACTTTTCACTTTCATGCACTGGAGAAGGAAATGGCAACCCACTCCAGTGTTCTTGCCTGAAGGATCCCAGGGACGGGGGAGCCTGGTGGGCTGCCGTCTATGGGGTTGCACAGAGTCGGACACGACTGAAGTGACTTAGCAGCAGCAGCAGTACCTTAATTAACAAGATGAACCACCAAACCAGGATGAGGTGACCAAGAAGCTTGAGTGAACTTTACCAGTGTTCTCAGCCCAATCACATCCAGCAAACAACTCAGTTAGGACAAGGCTGAGAGACTCCTAACACACAGCCAGCGCAGAGCCCACTACCTAAATGTCTTTCCTAGGAGGCGGTTGTAACTGAAGCTGGTAGTCAAAGAGGAGGCCACAGAGTTGGATGCAAACACCAAGACATACAATCTTCTTAAAAAGCTTGTTTACAAGTATATAAACACTAGGCCCCTGGTAGTTAGATTGTAAAAGATATGTGAGTACCCAAGCATATTTTTAGAAAGTATCACTAAAGTTTGAGCATTAAAAGCTCACTAAATGATCCCTTCATTATTTGGTTCCATCAGCAATAAGTAAAATCATATTTACTGAGAAAGTTAAATCAGTCTTCTTTCTTCCCTTCCTCTCCTTCCCTCTCTTGCTCCTTTCCTTCTTTTTATCCCATTCTTTCTAAAATCACATTGAAATTACTAACCCCCTTCTGAGTTATGTTTAGATCTGACAGAGACTGCAAGGGAAGAAAAAGATACATAGGCTGGCTGTTTCTTCTAACTACAAGAATACATTCTTGCTTAGAGTTTGTGTTGGGTCAGTTGCTTTTATTCCCAGAAGATCTGAATTAATTGTGGATGAATCCAGGTTGGTTCGTTATACCTTGAAGTCCATTTTTTTTTAAGGGAGTGAGGAGAGGCATGTGACAGTGTTCCATTGTGACTTTTTGTTGTCTGATTTGACTGAGATCGAAAGCAAAAGTTGTGAGTTAGCATAGAGGTTTTTTTTTTTTAGCTGCTCTGGGTCTTCGTTGCTGCATGCAAGTGTTCTCTAGTTGCAGTGAGCTGGGGCTACTCTTTGTTGCAATGCTTGGGCTTCTCATTGCAGTGGTTTCTCTTATTGTAGAGTACAGGCTGTACACAAGCGAGCTTCAGTAGTTGAGGCATGTGGGCTCCATAGTTATGACTCTCAGACTTTAGAGCACAGGCTCAGTGGTTGTGGCATTTGGGCTTAGTTGCTCTCCAGCATGTGGGATCTTCCCATCCAGGGGTCAAACTGTGCCTCCTGCATTGGCAAGCAGATTCTTATCCACACCACCAGGGACATCCAAGGGTTGTTCTTGGTTTTTTGGTTCTGTTGAAGGTTATCTCTCCCCCAGCCTTACCCGCTACCCACTCCCAGCCCACATAAGTTAAATAGAAGTTTGCTTAGGAAGAAAATGCAATTTAGTGAGTCATAACTCATAGTAAAGCTGGGAGGAGTAAGAGAAGTGACAAAAGAATAATTAGATTGGCAGCTGCAAAAATCCATCTTGTGTCTGAGCTAGTCAGCTTAAAGCCAGCAGAGGGTAACCCTCCTTCTCTCTCTGCAGACCTTAATGAACTTGCTATAGCCCTTGGGTCTGAGAACTTGTGTGTGTTCTGCTGCCTTCAGTAACAACAGTATCCTTATTTTAAAGCAGCTTTTATTGAAAGTCCCTTGGGTATTGATATTGTTTCCTAGCTGAGTAACCTTAGACAAATTAGTTAAATGCCCCATGCTTCAATATTTTTATCTGTAAAATGGACATAGTAAAAACCTGTTACAATGGAATAAAAAGGAATGAAATTGGGTCATTTGTAGTGATGTGAATGGACCTAGACTCTGTCATACAGAGTGAAGTAAATCAGAAAGAGAAAAATAAATATATATTACCATATAGAATCTAGAAAGATGGTAGAGATGTGCTTGTTTGTAGGGCAGGAGTAGAGATACAGATATAGAGAATCAACTCGTGGATACAGGGGAAGGGGAGGGCAAGATGAATTGAGAGAGTAGGATTGACATATATACACACTACCATGTATCAAACAGTTGCAGCAAATGGTGTTATTTTGTTCTGTTTTATGGCTGAGCAACATTCCATTGTGTGAATGCACCACAATATCTTTACTCATTCCTCTGTCAGTGGGCATTTAGATTGCTTCATGTCCTGGTTACTGTAAATAGTGCTGAACTGAACGCTGGGATGCATGTGTTGTTTCAAATTATGTTTACTCTGGGTATATGTCCAGGAATGGAACTGTGGGGTCATCTGTCAGTTCAGTTCAGTTCAGTCGCTCAGTCATGTCCGACTCTTTGCGACCCCATGAATCGCAGCACGCCAGGCCTCCCTGTCCATCACCAACTCCTGGAGTTCACTCAGACTCACGTCCATTGAGTCAGTGATGCCATCCAGCCATCTCATCCTCTGTCGTCCCCTTCTCCTCCTGCCCTCAATCCCTCCCAGCATCAGAGTCTTTTCCAGTGAGTCAACCCTTCACATGAGGTGGCCAAAGGACTGGAGTTTCAGCTTTAGCATCATTCCTTCCAAAGAAATCCCAGGGCTATTCTCCTTCAGAATGGACTAGTTGGATCTCCTTGCAGTCCAAGGGACTCTCAAGAGTCTTCTCCAACACCACAGTTCAAAAGCATCAAAGGTCTATTTTTAGTTTTTTAAAGAAACTTCATACTGTGTTCTCCATAGTGGCTCTGTGTCAATATATGTTCCCACCAACATTGTAAGAGGGTTCCCTTTTCTTCACACCCTCTCTAGTATTTTTTGCTTGTAGATATTTTGATAATGGCTGTTCTGATCAGTGTGAGGTGATACCACATTGTAGTTTTTTATTTCATTTCTCTAATAATTAGTAATATCAAGCATCTTTTCATGTGCTTTTGACTATCTGTATGTCTTCTTTGGAGAAATGTCTATTTAGATCTTCCACCCACTTTTTATTGTTTTATGTTGAGCTGCATGAGATTTTGTATATTTTAGAGATTAATCCCTTGTCAGTTGCTTTGATTGCAGATATTTTCTCCCATTCTGTGGGTTATCAGGGCAATTTTTAATAATGATTTTTACTTTACTATTTATCCATCATTAACAATAATGGTAACTTAAGTTTGCATGGCGCTTCAAAGTGCTTTCATCTGCTTTGCTCCACTTGATCACTCAGACAAGCCTTTGAGGACACATTATTCTCTTCTTAGAGAAGGGTAACTGAGAGAGAGCTCAGGAGAGTTGCTCAGAACCATTTAGGTGAAAGTAGGAGAAGGAAATGGCAACCCACTCCAGTGTTCTTGCCTGGAGAATCCCAGGGACAAGGGAGCCTGGTGGGCTCCTGTCTATTGGGTCACACAGAGTCGGACACGACTGAAGTGACTTAGCAGCAGTAGCAGCAGGACTCAAATTAAGGTCTTCTGAGCAAAATAATCTTCTGGAAAGATCTTGTTTATACATGTGATGCTTAGTGATATTTGTCGAATTGGATTAAATGAGACTGAGTTGAATTGGCTGGAACTAAATTAAAAGGAGAAGATGTGTTGGGGTACCCTTTGAAAGGACCATGCCAGCAGAATCATCAGATTTTCATCCAGCTTCTCCTCCTCCCAGCCTTCCTCTGTCCCTCCTCTTATGTCTCTCCTAGCATTGTTAAGTGAGCCAAGCTGAAGGCAGGAGTGATCAACCCAGGGGATGGTAGTTGGCATGGTTGGCATGGTTTGGGAACTACAGACGAGTAGTTGTGAACAAATTCATTTGGTTCCATCATTTTCCCCACCAAAAAGTGTTGATTCCAACTCAAGAGATGATGTCCACCTTAGTCACAAGTTATGGCTCTCTCTCTGCTTGTTTTTCTCCCTGGGTCCACACCAGGCTGCCTGAATGTTCTTCAGCTGACAAGCACCCCATCGGCACCTGTGTCAGATCTCACAGAGCCTGAAGCCACTTGACTAAAAACAAATAAGAGCTGGAGAACCTAGAGTGGGGAAATCAGACATGAAAGAGTCATATAAGAAAGGTTGAAATGAAACGCTGCATTAACTAGACAAAATCAGAAGCCAGATTCCTTGGCCATCACCACCCCGGGTGACCCTTCCTGCCATTTCCCACCTTGAGAATTAGCACCTCATAGCTGCTGAAGAAATGACATAGTAACACCTGCTGTGAGCCTGGACCCTCTAAACCAGGGGTCCCCAACCTCTGGGATCTAATCCTGATGATCTGTGGTGGCACTGACGTGATAATAGAAATTAAAGTGCACAGTAGGTGTAATGCACCTGAATCATTCCAAAACCATCTCCTCCACTCCAGTCTGTGGAAAAATTGTCTTCTATGAAACCGGTTCCTGAGGCCAAAAAGGTTGGGGACTGCTGCTCTAGCCTCCTGGCAGTCTGCTGGAGGACCACTTGTTTACAATGTCAAGAGGGTATCACAGGGTTATGGAATGGTTCAGACTTGAGGGTGGATCCCTTTCTCCTCAGACCTGGGACTAAACAGTGACCATTCCTTCTAGTTACTCAAAGTACCCCCCGGCCCCCTTCAAAGAGCTACAGCTTGTCATGCTTTCTATACTGCCTTACAATGAGGTGAGCCTACGTTATCAGATAAAAGCCTTCATTTTGATAATGTCAGTACTTCTGTGATTTCTAATTTTTTGTTGCATTGATCTGGCATTGGTGGTAGGACTGAATTTTTTTTTTTTTTTTTTTACTTTCAGAACTTGGTTTTGATATTGTTAAATTATTTGGATGTAGATAAAGAAATGTATCAGTGGGATTCATCAAATGAATAACATAATTGACTTACCTGGAATCTCTCTGGGCTTTTCCAACTCTAACATTCAGTGTCTTCACGATTCTTTCAGTGTCTCCGTGACTCTACGTCCAGCAGTATTGCTCTGGGTTGAGGGCGGAGAGCAATGGAAATGTAAGAACGGAGGCAGAATCCTAAATTAAATCACATTATTGAATTTGCAAGGGACTGTTAGGAAATTCCACATGTCAATGTTAATGTATTTTACATCATAGTTAGGTATAAAAGACTCACTGCAATGGTCTTTGTAAAACTAGCAAATCAAACAGACAGACAAACAAAAAAGCAAACCTAAAAACATTCAAAATGCCCCAATCAGGAGAATTCATTTAGTTGGCAGGCTATACAACCATTAAAACTGATGGTTATGAATATGATATATTCTCATGTTATAAAAACATGAGGAAAAGTGAGATATACAAAGCTATATATACTGGTTATAATTATGGAAAGTATTGAGAAGAGAAACTGGTTATTTTAATATATGAATAGGAACATATAGAAAAAACACTTCTATTACAGAGTTGTAATATTTTTACAGTAAAGTCTAAATTTCTAAATAAAATAGGACAAAAGCAAATATACATTGAGAAATCAATATAAATCTCTTCATAAGCACCAGCATTTCTCAGTGCAGTGAGATTCCAAGTAATGATTTTGTGTGATTTATTCAGCATCTGTCATTTTAAGAATTGGATAATGTTTGGCTCCAAAGCAAAGAATAATTAGCAATATAATTAATCAAATTGGTGTTTATATTTCTATGTCAAAGTTAATCATTTTCATTTTCTTGTTTTATGGGAGGAGTTTGCCTTTTATTAAAGCTAATAGCATCCAAAGTATTGCAAATGCATTCCAAAGGTTTAAATTGTACAGACTTAGTATCACAGCTGAAATGTACAGTCAGTGCTCTCACTACTGACACCTGGAACAAAGGCAAAGCATTTTTACTTATACTAAGGAGACTGCACTCGGAACTCCCATTCATTCAGCCAGTTATTCCTCTGTGTTAGGGACAGGAATCACGGCATATATACCATCTGGACTAATGAGATAGTCATTAGATTTCATCCTTGTCTGTTGTTCCTTACTCTCCCCTGCTGTCTCCCTCCCACCAACACACACACAAGGATGAGAACTCTTAACATCCTCCAGGAAGTCACAGAAATACAAGATGCAGACTGACTCATCCATTGAACACGGAGTGTTGGATAGTCATTTGTCAGTTTTTTTCACCCAATGTGAAATCACATCAGGAATCTTGAGACAGACCATTATTTTAGGTTATTGTTGTGGCTGTTTTGTAGCTGACATAAAATATCACAGCAACCAGGGTGATAGGGAACTTTTCAATGATAAGTTTATTGAAACAGTTATAGATAGACCTTTCATCTGTCTATCAAACATATGTAAATAAATAATATATATGTTGACATTTCCGAGTGAGCAGACCCTCGCCAGCTCTGTCTTTTGCTATGGCAAATCTTGCGGGGGAGTTGAAATACTCAGTGTTTCCCTGTTGTGTGAAACCATTCTTGGCTGTAATGTCTCTCCAAGGAGCTGCTCTAATTAATGTAAAACACTCTAGATACTACTTCATAAATACTAAGCTTCCTCTAAGTGGCACAAAATTAAGATCCTCTATTGAACAGTTTCTCTATATGCTCCTGTGTGCTGGAATCATGGACCAATGCATTGCATTTCAGAAAGGAGGGGAGAGAAATCAGTAGTAAAAGCAGAGTTTGGAAACACTTATTTCTGCAAACCAACAGTTCTTTCTGCACTTACAGTGTACCTTAGTAAGCCCAGTCAACAGGGAATACTCTGGGGAAGAAATTATTTGAGTAAATAAAAATATACAGGCTGCAAAACATGAATCAGAATCACAGTGTCTCCAAACAACAGATATTTAAAGAATGCTTTTTATCTGTGAGCTTCAGCTGCTCTAATTAATGCTCTGAGTTCGTTCCTTCAAAAGCTTGCAACTGATTTGACATCGGTTATTTGCAGACACAGGAAAAAGGAGGCTGCCTCCAAAGAACCTTTTGTCCGTATATTCTTGAAAATTTCTGAGAGGAAAGTCTTCTAAGGAAGGCTTTATTTAACCAATTATAATTTTTTCATGGATGTTTCCTGATACCTTTCTTATTTTACCATTCTGATCAGCTTATTGCTTATTATCACTTATGGTGAGTTTGATAGCTTATGGTTATGAAATAGCCAGCTATTTCTTCAGTGTCTTTTATGTAGCTGTAGGTCTGGGCTACCTCCTGTCCCCTGCTCCAGACAGCAGTCCCACAAATTAAATGAAAAATAGTGTTGAATATGATCTAACAAATGTCTAAGCTAAAATGAAAAGCATTCAAGGTTTGGATGTATCTGGAAAAAGTGCCAGACACATTTTAAAAATCCAATAAAAACCCCTCCCTATACTTCCTCCTTCAAATCAGATCTCATTTAGGCTACAAATTTTAGGAAAACTGGTTCATTCCTCTGCAGTCACATCTCAAAAGCTGAGAAACCTGCTGCTTTATTTTTCCCTGCTCTGTCTCTGGAAGCAGCTCAAACAGCCACTGTAAGCTTTCTAAGGTGTTGACAACATAAAAATCTATAAAGTTCGTCAAAACAAAACTATCAGCCATTGAAGAAGCAGGACAGAAGTATCTCTACAAGAGTATCTCAGTTAACACAGACACATGTGGCTTTTTCCCACCCCACTCCACCTGGGAATGGGATATGAAAATGTAAGAAGATCTAACTTGAAAAATCTAACCAAAGACTATCTCATCTCTTGATTTTTACTTAACAAATTTACAGTCACTGTGCTCAGATAGGGTAGCTATCAGAAAGTGTGTATGTATGCACGTGCATATATGGGAGAGACAGAGAAAGAACAGTGCTGAGTGGGTGAGGTTGAAAGCTGGGCTTTCAAGTCTGTTGTGACACCATTGACCAGATATTAGTTGAAAGAAGAAAACTGGATGACCCAGATGTGATTCTGGTCTTTGAAAACAAGCTATTTATATAATTCGTGCCAAGCAGGGAGGTAAGAGGCTAGGAGATGTGTGTGATATACTGATGTTTATAACAGTGTAGATAAAGATTTGTTTAAATCAAAGTTATTATCTTAGACCCAAGTGTCAGTTGACCACCAGGAGCTCCTTGAGACTCCTGAGGCCCACATAGTGACCCCCCACTCACGGTCTTCCCCTCCCCCAGTTTTCAGAAGCCAGAGGATGCCTACTGCATCTTGCACTGTAGTGCAAACAGATCCCCGCAAAGAGAGAGGAAGATAAAATGAATTTAAATTCCAAAGGGGTTCCAGTGCTGGTTTCCTAGTCCCCGAGTCAGCAATGTGTTTGTGAAAATTCAGCCTTTTTGTCTCCCAGTAAAAAGGAGCTAAATCTACATCGGTGGCCCAGTCTCGGGTTGCTATTCTTTGCATTTTCTATTCGAGTGAATGAGAGTGAATGAAGTGGCCGGGACCCTTCATTTGATCTACTCAATTGCATAAAGTGACAGAATTCTAATATATTTGTTTAATGCTCTTCAATGGGCTTTCACTTTTTTGCTTGCAAATGAAGCAAAGTTTCATCCCCCTTTAACACCGGGACATATTTCATAACTCAGGCCGTGGTTTGAAGTGATCTTGAGAGGAGTTTTAGATTCAAAAAGTGGGAAATAAAGAAACAGATGTGAAGTTATTGTAAATTCCTAGAGTGGGCTCTGGGGCTATTGTGCCCCCACGGCGGGCGGTCCAAGGGCTGTGCCTTTCATGCTGTAATTGAAACATATTAATTAGATAATTTGTTGTTAGTTTAAACGAAACAAATGCATCCCTTTTGAGGCTTCACAGCTGGTGGGTTGGATTGTTTTTGTTTTGTTTTTGTTTGGGTGTCTCTGTGTATATGTGGCTTTAAGCGGAAAAAAATTAATTGACATTTATATTAAGAATTGGAGAACACATTCTGATCCTGTTGTTACTTAAATGGATACCTTTTTACAAAGGGAGTTTCTATTTGCAAAAGTATAAACCCTCCCTGAACCACCCCCTCAATCTGGCATAAACTAATGTAAAACCTTCTGTTAGAAGCACTCCCCTTGGATTCTTTCTCCCTCCCACCTACCACTTGAGCACCTGGCCAGATTTATGCTTCCAAGACACTCAATGTTCTCATCTATTTTAAAGGAATTAAGCTTGCTGCTGTAATATTTAAGCCATTCCAAGGATCATTTACTAGCACCGCTCCTGCTAGTCTTCAGGCTTCTCAAAATCCCTAGCCCAGGCAATAGAAACAGTGAGAACTTCAACAGCTTCTCTCTTTCATTCATTCTCTCTCTCTCTCTCTCTGTCTCTCTCGCACAAAACTCATGCATTGTGTAAGCATTTCCCTAAATCACAGAGAAAGCCACTGAAAAACACAGTTGAGCACAGAAGCATGCTAAACACCAAAAGTAACAGAAGAGTCCAATTTTCAAATCAAAAACCTAAATTTTAAAAAATCAATATTGTCCAAATTTACAAAATAGAAAATAATATAGCTTAACTCCATTCTCTGGGTGAGATCCCTAACATATACACCTTACTGCACGGGGTTGTCTCTTCCAGTTTTATTTTAAAGCTATGTGTATTGACTTTGGACTTGAGCCAGGTGAAAAGATTTAACATGACAAAGAGAGCCATTGAAGGTATGGAAGTTATAAACTTCCTTATTTGTGGGGTACTTCAGCTGGACTGGGTGCAAGTCTCAAAGCTAGAGTTGGAGTGGGATGGAGGCCTGTGTGTTTGGGCTGCCTTTGGATTCCTGATGAAGGTCAAAATATCATCAATGGATTTTTTACTTTACTCATTCAACTTCGTCTGAGAAAAGATGCCTGCAGTGGTGAAAGGAGGACTCACAATGCCGAAGTTATTTCATTCTTTGCAATACACCATGACGAACTTAACAGCTGAAAAGCACATTTTCAAATGCTGACTTGAAATCAGTCCTTTGCTAAAAATCAGAAATAGGACCTGCATCTTATTTGCCTCTGTTTATTAAATGTGTGTATGTACACATCACTTGCCTCTAAATTCTATTGCTGCTACTAGGAAAAGCATTTTACCTATGTAAGCTGAAAATATATAAAACGTTTGAGGCCCTTGTTAGCCCTTTATGCTCCCTTCATTCTCAGTTCAAATGCAGTGTTAGTGAATTCCAGGAGATTAGAATATTCCATAGATGGCTTTTAATTTTATTTTGCAGGAAGTAGTACAAATGGTGTTTCATTTTTTTTAACTGTAGATGATTTCTGCTTGGGAACAAAGTTTCAAGAGTTTCCTGGCCCAGGGTGGATAAGTTTTCCAGGCTTTCTTTAGCTGATCGTGTTGATATAATTGTGAATTGGGCTTGATGAATGAGTTTAGTTGTCCCCTGTCTGACGAGCTTTAGTGGCTTCATGCATTTTAATCAGTCCAATGATTCATTTATTTTCCACCTTTTTTTTTTTTGGCTGTGTGTGGGATCCTTCCTTTAAAAAAAAAAAAGTCACAACAGGATTTTTTTTTTTTTTTTTTCAGATAACCCTCTGAAGATATAAAGGTCGCAAGTGCTAAGGGTTCTCCTAGTGGAGTATAGACATGATGATTTCTGGGTGGGTTTCTCTGTTGCACAAGGTCTCTTGTTTAATCATTTTACACAGTGAAGTGTTAATCACCATTTAAGTTTGTCTTTGTCTTGTAACTTCATTAGTTGAATACACACCTCACTCTGGAAATATGGTGACCCCTTCAATAAAGTTTTAATTGGCCTTGAGCCATACATTCTTGGCAAACTTTAATTCTCTGCAAAAATCTGAAGAAAAGCAAATACTTACAGGCAGGTATTTAACTTCATTCATTTCTTTAAAATAAATGCACCAAGCATTATTTTCCCAGATGAAGGATTAAAGAGAAATCTATTCAGTTAAAAGTGAACAGGTTTCTTGACAAGCTATGTGGACTTTTAAGTAACTTCTGAAAAAGAAAATTTCAATGACTGCAATAATTTAAAGGACCAAGGAAATGAAGGGTCACTGCAAATAGGTGTATCAGAATATAAATATTGAGTAAGCAAGTTTGCTTTCAAATTCTTTATCTCCATATCGCCTCTACCTGGTTTCGATAGAAGCCTTATATTCATACAACTACTATTTTGTAAAATGTATGTTTTAAGATAGACAAAATAAATATAAAGTACTATTTTTTTTTTCATGAACAGTTTCTCTTTCAGCACTGCACATGTGCACCTGATCTATACTAGAGAATAGATTATTTCATCTCTCTCTCTGGGCAAATGTCTTCAAGAGTTCGTCTGAATAATTTCTCCCCTAGTCTGCAAGTGCGTAAGAGGAGGTTTGTTTTAAAAATAAGTTATGAAAATGACAAAGTACTCAGACAATGAATTGCAGAAAGCATGCTTAGAGAAGCACTACATCTATCTTTCATAGAGTTGTTTGTAGCAACTTTTCAAAAACACACACAACTAAAATTTGAATTTACATATTTTAATGAGAAAATATTATTTGGACTAGGTTCATAATTTAATGTAGACACCTTTTTAAAATTCTTTGTCTTAAAACAGGCATGCTGGGAACAAGAACATCAATATTTAAAACGCCATGCTAATTCTGTACAGGGAGGGAGAGAAAATGAAAGGTAAAAATGGTACAGCTCTGATAACACTACAATTTTTTTTTTTTAACTTAAGCAGGTCACACCAGAACAACAGTTTGTTTTCCAGCAAATTACCTAAGATTCTAAAGGAATATAGCAAACAAAAGTGCATTTTACACAGTGTATAATCATTCCTATTCACAATCATTTACATCTCTTTGCAGCCCTTGAGCTTCTTGAAAAAGTTCCTGTAGCAAACAGAAAGACTTGTCCATGGGAGACCTATCTGGTGACACCTCCTTCATGTTACCAGTCAGCTTATCTAAGTTCTTCTAGGGTTGCCCTTGATGGTTTCTTAGTTTGGACTTATTTCATTTTCTTTTTTCCTTCCAACAATAAAATAAATAGTTAAAAAGGTCTCTAAGTAATCGGAAAGTTAACATCCTAATTAACTTTCCCATACCCACCCCTTCCCTCCCCTAAACCTGGCCAGAAATGCAGAGTAAACATTCACATTACAACAGGTACTTGTAAAGTGGGCTTTGCCCGCTCGCCCGCCAAAGCAATACGGATTCAAGTTCACTGTTTACGTTTTACCGGGCGCTTTGTAAACATACAAGGTTACTTTTACTTTTATTTTGTTTGTGTTGAGGACAAACGTCTCCTTCCCAGCTTAGTAGCCTCTCCCCTAAACTCCCAGCGCGAGGAGCCTCTGGCAGAAAACAAAACCCAAAACAAAAAAACTCCGCAGAAGCCGTGGAGGCAGGGCCGCTTCTCAGGGAAGCTGTGGTCCGCCCAGCCCCTGCCGGATGGGCGGAGGCGAGTAGGGTAGGAAGTTAGTGGTCCCTTTTCGCGGCAGATTTCCAAGACGTAAACAGAGATCTGGCTCTCCGCTGGGTGGCTGCAGCCCACATGGGAGATGTGTTCCAGGAAACCTCGGAGACGGTTTCTCTGGGCTTGGAGCAACGGCGCCGTGTCCAGAGCCTCGCGGATCCGGGCCGAACGAAGACGCGCTCCTCTCCGAGGCGGCAGGAGGCAGGAACTCCCCTGCCTCTTCAGTGGGAGAGGGTTTCGGGGCCCCGGGCATGGGAAGACTTGGCTCAGGCGTTCCTTGCCTTTCCCTCTTGGGGGCGAGGACAACTCTCACGCGCGCCTCCTGGCCCATCTGCAAGTTTGTGTTTCGTTTCCTGGGTCCAAAACAAAAGTTCTCACGGGGAAGAGAGGGTTGGCCGAAGGTGAAATGGACAAATTAGGGTGTCCCAGGTCGAGGAGGGCAGGACTGGGAGCCGGGGGAGGCGAGTGAGCTGGCGGGGAGGGGAACAAGAGGGGGCGCCGGCCTCTGCGGGTCAGTGCACCGCCACTGAGTGCAAGGCGGAGGCCGGGCTGGTGAGCGTTTCGCTGGGAGTAGCGGGGCTGCTTTGGCTGGTGGCTGTTTGAGAGGACGTGGGGCTAAGCGAGGGCGGCGAGTTCGAGAGCAAGGTGGGGATGGGCGCAGGCAGCGCGGGTAGGGCAGGCACTGCGGCCGGTGTGGGCTTGATGGGCACCGGGATGGCGGGCAGTGTCTGGCCCGCTGCGTGACACAGAGGCTTCAGTGGCACGCCATAGGCGCTGTAATCGCCACTTGCCATGGAGATGGGGGTGGCTGAATCGATCATGCCCGCGGAACCGTACACGTGTGGCCAGCCGGTGCCCAGCGAGCTGCCCATCGTAGTCAACTGGTTGGGGAGCGGGTAGGCGGCGGGCACGGGCTGCATGGCGGAGAACGCCAGCCCCCCGGGCATCTTGTACTCGCGTGCGATGATATTCTCGATGGCAAAGGGATGCTTGAAGCCTGAGGGCTGCGCCACGCCGCCCAGGTTGTAGGCGGCCGTGGGCATCTGCGGCAGGTGCGTGCCCGAGGCGGCCAGCGCGCTCAGGCGCAGCTTGGCCTGCTGCTGCAGGTACTGCGCGGCGTCAGCGGGCTTGCTGGGCGCCAGGTGGTCCGACTTGAGCACCTTGAAGCGCTTGCGGCGCCTCAGGAAGCTGCCGTTCTCGAACATGTCCCCGCAGCTGGGGTGCAGCGCCCAGAAGCTGCCCTTGCCAGGCTGGTCTGGCCGCCGCGGGATCTTAATGAAGCAGTCGTTGAAGGAAAGGTTGTGGCGCAGGCTGTTCTGCCAGCGCTGCGTGTTCTCCCGATAGTAGGGGAAGCGGTCCATGATGAACTTGTAGATTTCGCTCAACGGCAGCATCTTCTCTGGCGAGCTCTGGATGGCCATGGCTGTTAGCGATATGTATGAGTAGGGCGGCTTCTGGTCGCTATACGTGTTGCGGCCCGGCCGAGGCATCTTCTTCTTTGCCCCCTCCTAGCTCTGGGTCCGCGCGGGCCTGCTCGGATCTGGGAAGGGGGAAAGATAAGCGGGGGAGGGAGGAGGACGTGGATGCACAGACGAGGTCAACCAGGCCAAGAACAGACTTCGGGGGTGGCGCAAGTAGGGGGCTTTGGCGCTGGATCAGCCAGCGTCTAAGCTCTTTAGCCACCAACTTTGTGTGTCGAGTGGGACGCAGCCAGGGGGCGCGGGAAGGGAAGCCGGCGAGCGGCGTGAGAGTAGCCTGGAAGTAAGCCCGGACCTGGAGCGGGAACTGGGGGTAGAGATGCAACCGTGAGCCGCTCACCTTAAAGTTGCCCCAAGTTGCGCGTCCGCATCCGGGATGGCGCTGCTGCTCGCCTTGTTCCTCCCGGCGCGCAGCCAGGGCGCAGTGTCCAGGTTCGGCTGGGCTCCGTACGTCTCTGAGCTCAGCAGCTCAGTCCCGCAGCGCCCCGCGCCGCCCGGTCCCTGGCGCTTCTGGCCGTGCGCTCCGCGGGTGGCCGAGCTCGGCTGTGGAGTTCCGGCGCGGACGCTGGCAGCAGCGGCCTCGGGGCTTCGGAGGGCGCTGCTCTGGGCTCCGTAGCTCCGCTGAGCTAGGTGGCTGCCTCCATGTCCTCCCTCGAACCATCTGATAGTTTTAAGCGGTGACAGGAGCAGAAAAGACCCCTGTAGCGGTGCTTCATTAATGTGCCACTTCTTAGCTATCATATGACAATCGCCTTGGGAGGAGGAGGAAGAGGAGGGGGAGCGGGGGATGCAGAGGGAGGGGACTGAGCGAGAGGGAAAGAGCCTGGCCAGCTCTGGTTTCTTTCACACCTATTTACATGGACACCTTGGCCAATAGGAATCACTTCCAGCTCAAGACTGGGCGAGGGGGAAGAGCCTCTGCCACCGGTGGGAGCAGGACGCGCCGGCCAGGGTGCGCGGTGTGAAGGTATGGGGTGGTAGCGGCGGGAGCAGGGATACAGGCTACAGGCGACCACTCACATTCAGAGACCGAGCTGCTGCGCAGATGGTATTTGACATGGAAATTGCTTGGCTATTGGGGTATTTTGTTTCCTTTGCAGTGTATCGGGTTTGTATTGTTGGCTAACTTAAGGCACAGCTTTCCCCTGAAGGAGACTCTTTCCTTGCGCGTGGCATTACCCGGGAATGGTTACACGGGTTAATTGTAATGAAAATACACCCTTCCCCTAGTCCTCCGAGAGGCAGGTCAAAGTTTGATTTGACCTTCCTAGGCTGCTTCCTTAACGCGGCACAGTGGGTGTGTAGCTTTAAGCGAGGGTTTTAAAAGACAAAAAAAAAAAAAAAACTATCGGACAGCCCCGTGTAAGAGCCTATTTTGAATCTAAGTGTATTGGCCAAATTAAAAGAATTAAAACAGTGTATCTGTGCAAATAAGCAAGGTCTTCACTTTAAAATTCCTCCAGGAATCTGGTTAGATACAGGATGGAGGCTCTGGGGCTGTTGGGGAAGACGGTGTGGGGACCTGGGGAGGGCCTGAGTTTGGTTTACACAGTTGTCTCTTGCTTTCCGCAGGTGGTTTAAAACAGGAGTAAGGGGTGGGCTGAAAGTTTGCATTTTACAGCTGAAACTTTCTCCCCATCCCCCCTTTATTACATAGAAAAAAGTTATGTAGGGTTTAGAGGGCCCAGCAAAAGCTGCCTGCGGCCCCACTAAAATTGCACTACCTTCTAGATTTGCCAAGAACCAGAGGATTTTCCTTTTTTGGAGAGAAGAGAGGATGGGGATGTGCTTAGGATCACCCTGCCTACTGTGGGTAACTGGTTTCCTTCAGTTTGGATTCATCTCTGGAGATTCAGTGAATTATTATTATCATTATCATCGTTGTCACCATCATCATCAAACTGCTATGAAATAGTGAGTTAACCCTGCCCGCTTGCACACCATCTACAAATGTAGATGCTAGGCATTCCCACTGGTTTCTGCACATTCTCTAACCTTTATGGTTTTCAAAAGAAATTTGTACTATCTCGTTTTTAAAAACTCAGTACCTGTAGCCCACAATAAATCATCTTCAGTCTGGAAATATGAGAACTTTTTTTTGGCAGGAGGAGGATGAAGTGGTGGTGGGAGATTTCTGGGTGTGATGTTTTGACACTTATTGATATTAGAGCATTATTAGTGTAGCTGTTTGGGGTTAGCATAAAAAAGGATCTTTAAACATGCATGCACGTGTGTGCACTGTACATGCGGACACACATACACACGCACACACCCTCCATTAACCATAGTTTCAGAGGTGGTCAATAACTCACCAAAACGTAACTTAAACACGGTGAATTTAGGAGATTAAACAATTTCATTAATATTGAAATGGCCCTCGCGTCTGGGCTGCCTTGCTTGAGATGCAAGCGCACGTTTTTCAATATTAACAGAAGTGCTTGAAGAAAAGAATAATGTCACCTTCTT
The DNA here is from genome assembly GCF_029378745.1 of Bos indicus. Lineage (NCBI taxonomy): Eukaryota > Metazoa > Chordata > Mammalia > Artiodactyla > Bovidae > Bos > Bos indicus. The sequence goes on from NC_091769.1 coordinate 50,031,629, forward strand.
AATTCAGAAAAAATAACCAAGAGGAGGAGGTGGGTGCTCAGGGGTGGGGGAGGGATGCTGACCTGTCTCTGGGGCACTACTGGAGAAAGGCTGACAAACCCTCTACAGGTAAACCAGTTGGACCCAAGAGGAACCTCTCGGAGCTTGGGCTGAAGGCAGTGGTACTTGCCGGAAAGGCAGTGGTACTTGCCGGAATTGCAGCACGCTTCAGCTCCTAAGGGGGTGCAGTGTTTGGGGGGTTTCTTGGCGCGGCCAGGATAGACTCCAGGGTCCTGAGATAGGAGCCTAGGAAGCTTAGGAGCTTGAGGGACCCGCTGATTACTAGTAGTGGGGGCTTATGTTTTCCAGACTGAAAGGCTTTGGTCCAGTTTTACTGCTTTAGAAGGCAACTGGAATCCGAGGTACAAGGAGGGCAAGGCAGAAGCCCTTCTGGGAGGGAGAGGTACTAGCATGGAAGCCCCCAAGAATTTTTAGGATCCTCTAAGAAAATACGTATACACACACACACACACACACTCCTAGTGTTTTAAGAAGGGTTGGATTCGGGATGTGAAAGATCTCTGTTCACCCTGCGACAGCCAGGAAGATTCTTTTTGATTCTTTTCTACCATTTGTGTGTGTGTGTGTGTGTGCGCACACACACACACACACACACACACACCCCCCCCAGTAGTTCCCGCGTATTAAGGGTGGGGGATGGGGAGAGGGAATGTTTTTGTTTTAACAATTGGCATTTTGTTGCCTTGCAAAGGGTCTTTGTATGGCTGTCGAAATCATTGCTCCAAGTAAACAGAAGATTAACTAAATTCTAAGAGTAAAAACGTTTGGGTGAAAAAAAAAATCCAAGTTGGAATAAATCTAGGTCTGTCTCCCTGGGAAAGTTGTCACCACCAAGCTGGGGACATGGGAGGATATAAGTAAGGACCCTCAAAGTTTGGCTCTGGTGAAAATGGGAAGTGAGGCACATTGCCCATGCTCAGGACTAATTAAAGAAATTGCACCTAATGGCACAAGTTTGTCTTCTGTGAGGAGTGTGGAGTTGTGAGATGCACATTTAAAAAGTATACTTTGCTGTAAAATTGTACCTTAATTTCCTCCTGAAGATCTACAAAGCCCAGGGGAAGGGACAGATTTGCATGCTCTTTAAAGAGCGTTTTAAGACTGGTATTATGAAGAAGAGGAGGGAAGGAGCACTTTCCAGAAATCTTGAAAAGTGCATCAGTCTATTGTATAGAACCCAAAGCAAACAGAAGCTTTGGGGAGGGAGTACATCCGACCTGGAGGCTTAGGGAGTTGTTGGGAAAACTGTATAAAATACACATAAGTCAATTATACCCATGTGCAAACCAACTGGAAATCTCTTTCGTGCAATAGCCATTCATCACCTCCGCAGAGCCCACCACCGACCACCTTTCTGCTTGGAGAGTTTGCAATAGCCTCTTTTCTCACAAGCTGGACCACACACGGCTACAGATTTTGTAATAATTTATGCTAATTTCCCTCCATAAATCCACAATTCGCTTCAGTGGCACCGGGGCTGCTGAGGGAGTAAAAAGGAGACAGAGGGGTGACAAATACAATATTGATTTTGATTCCTTCTGTTGTCAAGCAGGTGTGTGTGCGTGAACGGTGGGGCTGGGGTTTGGGGGCGGGGGTTCGAGGAGAGGAAAACTATCCAGAGCCCATGCCAGCCGCTCCATCCACACTCCAGAAAGTAACGCGCCCTGGTTTGTTAATATTTACCAAACACCAATGGGAGGTGGAGGAGAGTACCCGGCAGCTTCTGAGGGTTTCCTAGGCGCCAAAAACAATACCCGCCTTCCCAACTTGGAAAGTGAACTCCGTGCTGCCTGGAGCGCTTTGGCTAAGCCTTCCTGGGCCCCCTTCTCCTCCTCCTCCTTTCACTCTGGGAGTGCTCCCCTCCCTCTCCTCCATCCCCCCTCCTTCTTTCCTCTTTCTAATGCACTCTTGTCCTTCAGTTCTCTTCACTTTACTTTTTCTCCCTCTCTCCACTTTTCCCAGCATCTCTGTAAAATGGGCAGTAAAAGTGCTAGGAAGTGGGGGTGAAGGTCGAGGGCTTGTGCCTCCTCTGACCCGCCCCAACTTTTCAGGCTGCCTCCTGCAGGTGCCCAAGTCCTCTGGTCTCTCTGAGAACCCACGCTAAAGGCACTGTGCCTCTTTGTCAGTCTTCATCAGATCTGGACTTTGGTGGCATGAAATGACTTAGCTTTCCTTTAAAAAGGATTTTGTTCCTGGGGTATTCAGCACTAAAACAAACTCCCTCAGCTGGTCAGTGGTCGATTTTTGTAAAAAAAAAAAAAAAAAAAAGCATCCTCCTGAGTGTCCGGGAGACTGTCCTCAGAATATGTGCACCTGCAGCTCCAGCAGCCCGCATGGCACAGCCTGGCTCCAACCTTGGGGATCTGGGCACCGGAGGGACCCTGCTCAGGAAGTTCTCTCAGCCTGGCGCCACTGGACAGCAGGGTCTTGCAGGTCCTTGGGCCCCACCAGAGACCCACACCCAGGTGGGCGCTGCATCAGGGAAGCCTTTTGGCCATGGCTGCCCCATGCTCCTAGGAGTCTAGGCTCATACTGCCAGGCCAGTTGGATGACGTCTGGTGGGAAATCAGAGTATTAAAGGAAAGGGGTGGGGGAGGGGACACATGGTTGGCCAAGGGCCAACCGGCAGCAGAAGGACTTGGCACCCTCTTCACCAGGGCTCCCCAATGCCACCCCAAGCACCAGGCAGCCCGAGTAGCACAGTTATTTTTCAAACCAGAAGGAAGGAACATCTCACAGGGAACTTTGGATCCATGTATTTAATTGGTTGGTGATTGGGCTATATAGGGTTTGGAGAGATCCAGGAGAAACTTTGGATGAGGAGCATACTGCCTAAAATCAATACCCCCGCCCCCTCCAAATCTTGCTGGATTCTGAGGGAGGCAAGAGCCTCTACCTCCTGATCACGCTTTACTCCCATCCAAACCAGGAGGGTGTGGGTGAGTGTGTGTGGGGCGGGTGCGGGGGGCAGATGTTGATATTCAGAGGTGTCTCCTCCCCAGTCTCTGCTGCCTGGCTGTGGATATGGCCTCTGGCTATGGCTGGGGCACCTGAAGTTAAAATCTGTTTTCCTTGGGGTTGTGTGAAAGGGAATGGCAGCACCTCACACATTATAGATGTATTTCCCAAGCAGCTGCTCCAGCTTGGAGAGTGTGGAAGGCTCAGTTTTCCCTCCATCTCAAGCAGGAAAAAAAACAGCCAGAGATAGAGGCTGGTCTGCTTGACATCCATCCCCAAGAAGTGCCAACCCCACCCATAGTAAACAGGCAGTTTCAATGCCCCTGAAAACAACTCTTGCTGGCTCCCCATAATGCCCTCTCTTTGGATTCTGTTTGCTAAATACCATTTGGTCTTTGCTGGCAGTGGTTTGCTCTGAGATTTCAAGGCTTTAAAGCCTGACTTTCCAAATCCAGTCCCTCTTTGTACTAATAATTGCATCGCTTTAAATTGGGCATTACCAAACCTACATATGTACTTGTCCCAAAGTTATTTGCCAACGGTTGGTGGAAGGATTTTTGTTGTTACTAAACCCTCCCCAGAAGTTTTGCCCTGCACTGTGTGAAATAGAAGCAGCAATTCAAATCTATTATTATTATTATTGGAGGAAATATTGCTAAAACCACCTTGGTATTGAAGGGATTAACTTGCTTTTCTCCCAGCCCCTAACTCTGGGGTTAAGACAGCAGTAGATCAACTGTATAATGTGTGCACTGTTCGCTCATTTGTACAAGCAGAACAAAGGTTGGACTAAGCCAAATTGCATTGCACTTGTGAACCGAGGCCCGATGTGAAGTATCTTTTACAGCGGGGGGAATGAGAACAATTTCGTGTATGTCTAAAAGGGAATAACAAAGCCACTTTCTCGAGCATCTCAAAGTGAAGTAGCGAGGCGTGACATTCCCAGGGTGAGGAGGGACAAAAGCAGGGTCAGGGGGATGAAAAAGAGAATCAAACAGCCACTTTCACATGTCTGCCCTCAACTGCTGCACCTCTCCATAATAGGAAACAAATGTTGTAAAAGGGGGGATTGCTCCCATTCATTCAAAATAGCAAATGATAGCTAAACAACATTGTCAAAACTGAATCAACTTCTGTGCAGTACCACCCAGAAAAAGGTATTGTGTTTTGTTTAATAGCGGGGTGGAGCAAAGGGTCTTTTTTTTTAAGGGGGGAGGGGGGGGGAAATCACCCTATACTTTTCATATTAATTTTCTTTGTCAAGAATTACTTGTTTGCTCAGATTTGGGGGAGGAGGTCAGTATCTCTGGTTAGGCAGCCACTTTTTAAATGTTATTTTGGGAGAAGGATTTAGGGAACGCAGAATCGGGAAGGTTTTTAGCTTTATGAGGTGTTTCAAAGCTTCCAGTAAGTGAGAAGAGTGGTGCGTTTCCTTTGACTGCATTATCTGGAAAAATTAAGATAGTGATTGCAAGAGAATATTAAGTTAAATCCTGTACAGTAGGTTAAATGTCCTTTGCTCAGAAATTTGAATAAAATCAATTCTGTGGAGAGGGGTAACTGCAGAGCTCTGAAATGAAAAATATCTTGCATCCATAATAGTTGTTGGTGCATTCGCCCGTTTTAATTTGTTTTGAAACCGGATAACCTGTAGGTCTCCAGGCTTAAAACCCTGGGCTTCAGCTTTGTTTGTTCAGAGACGAGGAGGAGAGCTTAACCCGGTAGACATATGCAGTATGTGTTTTCTTAATGGCAGAAGCAGGTCTCGCTGAAGTCCACAACAGCCTTTAGATATAATAACTCACTGTGTTCCTGGGATGGTTAAAACTATTTGATTTCTTTCTCTCTCTCTTTCCCCACCCAAACCGCCACCCCCCCAACACACACACCTCGTTTGGGCTTTTTTTTCCTTTGGTCGCCATTCGTCCCCCGCTGAGCTGCCACCCACAAAGCGGGTTTGAAAAAGAAAGACACCAAAGAAAGAAAGCGGCTGATCCTTACTGGCCTCCCCCAACTAAGAATGGCTGGGAGGCGGGCCCTGGCGGGGCCAGCAGCGCGGCCAGGAGCTCGCCTCCGCTGGGCGGCGGGGTCCCTGGCAGCGGGGTCCTTCCGCTTAGGCGGGTCTCACCTGGGACCAAGACTTTGCTTCTCGAGTCCCGGCGCTGGGTGCCCACCCCCTACCGTGTGCCCTCCTCATCAGCACCGACTCTGCTCCGGGCTCGCACTTCGCTCACTCCTGATGGGTCGCTGTCAGACTAGCTGTAGGGGATACCCGGTTGCCTTGAGTTTACCAACGCCACAGAAACGGATGCACCGCCCTCGGCGTTCCTCTATCTCTTCATCTCTTTCCTTCCCTCTTCTCTCTCCCTCTCTACCCTCATCCCTTCTTTCTCAAACTCAGGTTTCAATTTTCACAGCAGTCGGGATATCAGATTGTAGGTTTGCAAAAAACCTAGCTGCCTTCCCAGCAATGCAGTGTCTGGGATCGGCAGCGCATTTCCTCCTGTACCCTGCCGGCACAACCAAAAGAAAGGAAGGAAGGGATAAGGGTTACAAAACATTCAAACACCCTCACCCTCACGCATGACCCGCACACTTCAGCGGTGAGTGGTGGGCCACCATAAGTGATGGACTGCGGAGAGGGGGATAAATCATTAACTTGACCGATCATAGCATCCGTGTAGCTTTTAGGAAACTTCCGCACTTACAACTGTGGTTGACAACATTCACCCGCCCCTCCCCAACCCATCCTCACAGCCAGCCTACTAAACAACCCCTCACTCCCCCTTATTCAATATTTTTATTAAGAAAAATATATTTAAAATAAGCAGTAAATCTGCACTACTATTTATCTCTTAAAGTACCTTCTCCTCTCCATCTTTTGGGTGAATCCTGAATCGGAAGGATTTAATTCCAAAAGGCTGATATGCAGGTGATTTTCTTTGGAGTGACAACCATTTGTTTATGGTGGCCATCGTGATTTGATTGGTGGAGTGGATGGATTCCTTTAACTAAAGTAGGCTGCCTTTTCTTCCCGTGCAGGCAGTTAAGAAAACCTCTCACTTCACCCACCCCCACCCCACCCCACCCCCAGCATTGGGGGTTCAAAGTCTTTAGTTCTCTCGAATACCCAAAGTTTGGGGAAGGTCGGTCTTTCAGTTCCGTCCGTTCATCCTCTTTTCATTTATTTTTCTTTAATTGCCAAAAAAAAAAAAAAAGCTGTACATAAATAGGGTAAAATAGAGAACCGTAGAGAGTGGATCAGATCTTTCTTTTTTCTCCACATTTGTTACCCTTTTCCAAAAGGACAGAGGGAGCCGCGGGCTTCCTAGGTTCCCCAGATCTTTAGTAACTATTAGCAACTTAGGTTTTCCTTCGCGTCCGGATCCCCGCGACCTGTTGATGACTGAGTCGCATAGCACAGAGCTCCGCGTCAAAGTTGGTTATGTAAACTGCTTGTGTATTTCACATTATCATCGCGCTGTCTGGAGGCAATGTAGATTTTCTAAAGATCTAATGAATAAACAACCAGCAACTGCTGGCGGTGTAATTTACATTGTTAATGCATACATGTGTATAATAAATATGCATTTGTATGTCTTCAAATAAACTCTTTTTAGTTTCTAACCTGTGGTGATTTTTTTTTCCCCCCAAGAAGACGGAGGGTGGAGGGACTCTCATCTTTCCAAGGAATTTCACTTGTGTGGCTCTGCCACACAAAAATGGCTCTGCCGTCCAGCTGAGAGTAGAGTCCCTCTTATCTGCCGAGGAAATCTTGGCTGTGTTGGGCCCTCGCACTGGACTCGACAAGGAAGGGACAATGTGCCCAGGAACTTAGCCGCAAGTTTGGGGACGGCGGCGCTTTCTGTGGGAATAGGAGCCGGGAGAAAGGACAGCATCCACAGGATTCGGTATTCTCCCCCGAGCTATCGCCCTCCCCCAAAGATAAGTGCCAAGGACTTCTCTTAGATCGCTATTTAGGTTGGGAGAGCTGTGTCTGCTGTGGTTTCGACAACCTCAAGGAAAAGTTTGCACCAGTTTCGCTACAGACAACCTTCCCCGACGCGCCTTTGTATACCGTTTTTCGGACAAGCCTGGGGACAGACAGTAAAGAGAAAAGAAAGGGCGCTGGTCCGGGTCGGGGTACTAGACTCTGCTGCATCAGCCTCTTCCTCTGGCAGGGCAGGAACACGGACGCTCCTGGGAGCCAGCGCCTCCGAGCCGCGGGGTTTGGACGCAGCATAGCTGCTGTTTTCAGAAGTCGAACTCCCTCCCAGCGCGTCCCACGCCGCTTATTTCAGGCTGGGCGCCGACGTTTGTTATCTCTCCCCTCCACCAACCAGGTGCCACTTTCTTAGCGCGCTCGAAGGCAAATGTCTCATCTTTTCCCGTCCTAGATCTGGAATACATTATTTTAATTAAGTCTATGGCGATTTACTTTCCTCTGAGATCTATTCCATGGTGCAATTAGGAACGTATTGGTGCTGGCTCGTATGAATATTCAGGAGCGTGTCAATTAATTAGCAGACAGAGGAATCTCATTATGGTGCTCAAAACCCTTTTAGTGTTAAGCAGAATTAAGGGGATATTTGGCAATGCGCTGGATTAGTGAATATTTTATTGTGCACTCATTTAACTTCATTATCATAGCACTTACACTACTCTCTGATTTTATTAATTAAATTGCTCGTTAATTTGTCCAAAAAGGATAAAAGTCTTAATGTGCCACCCAATAACTTGGACAGTAAACTTTCGCCCCGCTTAATCTTCGCTCCGGGCCAGAAGAGGACAGATAGCTGCTTGCACAGTCCGAGATGGAGGCGCGGTTCCTCTCTCCCTGCACCCGGCAGCTTCGGGGAGAGCAGGCTCTCCGGCTCCTCATACTCGGACAGCAGCCTGGATGTCTGGGAGGGATGGGCCGCCACCACAGAGCAACCTATTCGGTTTTTGCCTCCGGGACTGCCTTAGAAATAGGAGTCTTCCTTCCTTAAGCAAAAAAAAAAAAAAAAGCCTTTCACCGGCTCCGGGGAGTGCGGGTGACTGGCCACGGAGCCGATTGTCCAGGGACGCGGGAAGTGTCCTGGTGACCACTGTCAGCGCTCCCAGGCTTCTCAGCCTCCGGCCCCTAAGGCGCGCTGTTTCCCAAAGGCTTGAGCAAAATGCACATTGTGAGGTCAACACCCGCGACGCCCTCTAATGGCCTGCTGAGCACAACACCCACACCCGTGGCTGCCTGAGGCCTCTTCCTGAGCACCCTGCCCTCAACCCGGGCCACCCCTCAGGCTAGGCGTCATCTGGGCTCGCACCCACGTGCCGCTTATGCTCACCTGCACCTCCCCACCCATCTTGCCCCCAAAGGTTAGAAAGACAAATATTAAAATTACTTGCACAAAGGGAACTGCTAAAGAGATCTCAAATTAATATGCATGTAAAATTAATTAGTTGCATTTTATGACATCAAAATAAGTACCTGGGAAACAGAACACCTTCTGGGCATTGGGAACATATGCTAGAATTAGAGTTAATTGACTAATTACATAAATTAGGCATTAATTTTGCAACACATCAAGTATAAAAGATATCTCAATTAATTGTGCATAAATTACCAGGTGAAACCGGGCTGGGGTCCGGCCAGGATCCGGGTTCCCGACCTCTCTACTGTTTAGGGCAGTAAAGCTAGGCGGCGTGGCAGGCGCCCGGGTAGAGACTGGCCGGCCGTGGAGGAAAGACCGAGTCTGCGCCGGGAGACGCAGCCCGCGCAGGCTGATGACTCGGGGCAATCGTTAATGTGAAGGAAAATCCCCCACTCATTAAAATCAATTACATGCAGTTAGATTGATCAGCTTTTGTCAGAAAGGAGCGAGTCAAACCCTTTTACTAACTTCCCCTCCCCAGCAAGTCCCCATCCTGCCGCCGGTTTCTCCCCCATCAACCTTAGCTGGTTCTGTAGCAATCTCAGGCCCTCGCCCAGTGAGTCCCGCCATCCTGGTCCTGTTTCCCTCGCTGAGGAGGTCAATTTTTCTGGACTTAACTTCAGCTCTCGGCCACTTTCTATCGATCTGTTCTCTGGCTGGGCTGAACTGGACGCCAGGTTTCTCTTGGGGGTCCACATTCTCACAGGCTCACCACCACTCCTCACCCAGGAATACAACTTCAAGGAAAGATGCTAAGTGATTTGAATCTCTTCCACTTGGAGGTGAGTGCAAATTAATCTCCCAGTTGTAAAATGTAGGAAAATAACCCACTCATTCTCCCAGAGGACTGGTCTGTCGGAGTCCCTAGCTTCCTCCCTGTCCCTGCTGGCCCCCGACTCCAATGGTGTATGTGACTTCTCTCCTCTCTCATGGATGAAAGAACAGAATGGATACAGCATGAATGTTGACTTTAATTTTCCTGGGGCTCCTTTCTCCAAGGGGTGCTCCAGGGGACACACTATTAATTATCCCACAAAACCCACCAAATGGAATATTTGCCTTTAAAACAGGTTATTGTTGGAAAAATACTAATGATCTTGGCAGCAACTTTCCCCTATGTTCCCTACACATTTTAAGTAAACAAAAAAAGGTGTCCTAAGGTAAAAGAGTTATTTGCGAAGTGGATAAAGTCATGCCCCTTCCTAACCCCAGTGAAATTGCAGCAAAACTCATATGCCTTCTTTACGTAAATTACCACCAATTATAACACAGTTTGATTCTGTTGATCTAATGGGATATTACTAATGGAGGGACAGATTTTTCAGCAACTTCTGAGCTGTCGTCTTGTGCCTGGTGGTTCAGGACAGTATCCAAAGTCACAGACCCAGCTCTACGCCCGCCCCCCAAGATTCCCAAGTTGTAATCATTTTCTTCTTTTTGCCAAAGCAAACACAGTGAATGAAAGGAAATCCTGAGAAACCCTTTATTGCCTGATTATATATATCTTCATCAAGCTGCCTGTGTGACATTTGTTAGAATATAATCCTGACTGCTGACGGGCTAAAGAAACCAATGAATTCCTGAGTTTACAGAGACAAACATTCATCTTAATGTAGAGGTTTCCTGCGGTAGCCAGATGCTGAAGGTACTTGAGGGAGATGTTGACAAGTGGATAATTGTCAGCAGAACTAAAACAGACACTTTGTTTACAGTTGAGCATGATTAATTGAGAGTAAATAAAACAGCACTCTATAAAATCACTATCCAAGTTCAAAAAAAGCTGTATGTCTCTAGGAATAAAAGAAGTAGACTTATTGTACAAGAGCTAGTTTTGCCAGACCCTTGAAGCAGCAGCTGGCAGTGGTGTGGATCAGACATAGATATATGCTTTATTGCCTTCCAGCTGGTCTGTTTGCTTTTTTTTTTTTTTTTAATCTTTTTTTTTGCCAAATTTATAGAGCTGGATTAGAAACATTTTCTCCCTGATTAGCTGAGTTTTAATTTTCTCTTATTAGAAGATTATTCTTCCCTTTCCATTCTCACTTTAAAAGGCAGGTAATGCATTTAATGTGAAATAATTTTCAAAATGAGCCAGACATGATAAACTCTGATGCTGTCAAACAAGGCTGTTAAATGCCATTTTGATACTTCAGTTTGCAAGAGAGCATTTCTATTCCCCATGGCTCTAATAAATTGCAGAGGCCAGACTCTAGTAAACATCTTAGGATTGTCCAACATAATAAATTTTAATGAAACAGGAAATAGGTCTTTTTTTCAAGGCACAATGTGGCTTGTGTACACAAAGTATTTTGTTGACCTCTATCCTGCTAGACCACAGGATGACCAGGTCAACACCCTTCTAACAAACTTTCCTAATCATGTTTGTGCAGATTAGTGCTGCATACATACCTGTCATTGACCTTGGATAGATACCTTGGATGGATTGATTTATAATAATCTATAAGCAGACATTCTATACATTGTAATAAAATGCCCAATGAAGTTCAAAACAATAAGCCTAAGGCAGTTAGAAATTGTTTGGGATTACTGACAAGTCAGTGCTCTTGTCCTACTGTAAGGATGGATAAAGAAATACAAGACAGGTTAACAAGGTGCAAAACAGGACTCTGTTTGGACTGCTGGGAGAGAACTTTCTCTTGGGACTTCTTGCAGTTAGAAACTGTAGGAACTTCTGAGACAAAAACAGAAGCAGAATTTGTAGAATGAAAGGATAGACAAGAGAGAGATAGAGAGGGAGGGGAGAGGGAAAGAGAAGACAAGAAGGAGGAAGGGCTAGAGGAAAAGGAAAAGAAAAAGAGATGGAATCCTCTGTCTTCAAGTGAGCCTTCAACTTTTTGTGACTCAATACTTTTTCTTCTATCTTAGGCCTGTTTGAGCTAAGTTCGGAAGGGCTCATGACCAGTGTGTGTGTATGTGTGAGTCGCTCATTTGTGTTAGACTCTTTGGGACCCCATGGACTATAGGCAGCCAGGCTCCTCTGTTCATGGAATTTGCCAGGCAAGAATACTGGGATTCTCCAGGCAAGATCCCCTTCTCAAGAGATCTTCCCAACCCGGGGATCGAACTCAGGTCTCTTGCATTGCAGGCAGACTGACCAATATACTTTTTTTAAAAAGTCATATTAATTTGATTTTTTAAATTGAAGTATGTTCAATATCTTGTAATAACCTATAATGGAAAAGAATCTGAATGTACATTTCCTCTTGTCATGAGACCCACAGTAGCTTTCATGGTGAAAATCTTGCTTATTCCTTCTATTTCTCCTAAGAGTAGCAACTCACATTGGTCCTTTACTCATGAAGGGCCACTTGGGTAGCTCTTGGGCTTTGGGTCCTTAGGAATTTCAATTCTGTCCTTGGTGGACACTATAGCTTTGGTAGTTGCACACTTAGAATAGTTTTCAGGGCTTCTAGAGCCTACCAGTCTTAGGATGAGTACTTAAAGTAATGTTTCTATCAGCATATCCCTAAGCCTTTAAGAAATATTAGAGGTTCTTCCTTCCTTCCTTCTTTCCATCTTTCCATCCATTCATCCTTCTTTCCATGAGCATTTCTGAGGACTAATTCCATTGTAGGTCAGCTCTGATAAATTCACTTCACTAGAAATATTTCTTTTTTTTTTTTTTAATTTTTATTTATTTGGCTATACTGGGCCTTAGCTGTGGCACATGAGATCTGCCTTCATCAGGGCCATGGAGGGTCTTCAGTTGCAGCATGTGGGCTCTAGTTCCCTGACCAGGGCTCAAACATGGGCCCCCTGCATTGGGAGTGTGGAGTCTAAGCCACTGAACCAGCAGGGGAGTCCCTTCACTGTAAAAACTTCAGTTGATGAAAGAAGATATATACTTAAGATTAGGCACCAACTTCTGAGATTGGAATATTTTTCATGTTGTAAATTCTTCATGATTTTGAAGTCTTTTAAAAAACACAGCCTTTCATTTGTCCCTCACAATAACCTGTAGAGGAATGAAAACTATGAGAAAAACCATGAATGAAAACTGAATGCTTTGTATTAGGCCAGCAGTTCTGAAAGTGTAGTTCTGGGGCCCTAGAGTTCTCCGAGAGCCGTACATGGGTTTCATGAGGTTCAGACAATCTTCACAGTAAAGTGAGATGTTATTTACCTTTTCTACTCTTGTCTTTTCACTAGTGTACAGTGGAGTTTTTCAGAAGCACCATAACATGATTTTTGAAATGGATTGAATACAGAAACAGACATGAGAATCCTGTTGTCTTCTTTTAAGCTAGACATTAAGCAGATTTGCAAAACATGTAAAACACTAGCAATTTTTTCATTTGCGGGGGGGTGGGTTTAGAAAGAATGGCTATTTTAAAAATAAAATGCATTATTTATGCTGTCATGTAATGACTTTATTATTATTAAGTGAATTAATAAATAATGTAAAATTATTCCCAGTTTTAATTTTTTTAGTTTTTGCTAACATTTTTAAAATTTATTTTTATTAATAATTGGAGGATAAATGCTTTACAATATTGTGTTGGCTTCCCAAGTTTTAATTCTGTGTGTTTTCTTTAAAGATAATTTTATTTTTAAAAATTTTTGGCTATGCTGGATCTTCATTGCTGTGCGGGCTTTTCTCTAGTTGTGGAGGGCAGGGGCATTGCATTGTGAGAGCTTCTCACTGCAGTGACTTCTCTTGTGGAGCATGGACTCTAGGCACGTGGGCTTAAGTAGTTGTGGCACCTGGGCTCACCTAGTTGTGGCTCCCATGGTCTACAGCACAGGCTCAATAGTTATGGCACAGGGGCTTAGTTGCTCTGTGGCATGTGGGATCTTGCCTGATAAGGGGTTGAACCCATGTGTCCTGCATCGGAGGCGGATTCTTTACCACTGAGCTACCAGGAAAGCCCCTTTAATTTTGAATGAAGTCAATGTTGTTGTTGTTCACTTGCTAAGTCGTGTCTGACTCTTTGCAACCCCATGGACTGCTGGACTCCAGGGTTCCCTATCCCTCACTATCTCCTGGACTTTGCTCAAACTGAGGTCCATTGAGTCAGTGATGCTATCTAACATTTCATCCCGCGTTGCCCTCTTCTCCTCCTGCGCTCAATATCTCCTAGCATCAGGATCTTTTCCAATGAGTCGGCTGTTTGCATTAAATGGCCAAAGTATTGGAATTTCAGCTTTAGCATCAGTCCTTCTGATGAATATTCAGGGTTTATTTCTTATAAAATTGACTGGTTTGATCTCCTTGCTGTCCAAGGGACTCTCAAGAGTCTTATCCAACACCACAGTTCAAGAGCATCAATTCTTCAGTGCTCAGTCTTCTTTATGGTCCAACTCTCACATCCGTACATGACTAGCAGAAAGAAAACCCATAACTGTGACTAGATGGACCTTTGTCCACAAAGTGATATCTCTGCTTTTTAATGTGCTGCATAGGTTTGTCACAGCTTTTCTCCCAAGGAGCAAGCGTCTTTTAATTTTATAAAGTGAATATCTGTAGATAAGCTCTGACAGACAAATGCCTCAGGGGTAGGTTCTCCTTTCACCTTGTTGAAGAAATAAGGAAATAAAGGTTGGGAGAGACCTTAGGAAATCAAGAGGTTCCCCAAATGGTAGGTACAATGGGAGCTCAAGGCTCTCTGCTTCCAGAGTTTGAGATCTGACTTCTACTTTATAACTGAAATTGGAGTGTTCCTGTTCATTGTTGAAAATGCTAGGACCCAGAGAAGTTATATCATTTGCCTAAGCTCACCCAGTCAGAGACAGAGCTAGAGCTTTAACAGATTCTTGCCACTGTGGCCATTCAGTATACCTTTTATGGTCCATTCAGTGATGTGCTAAGAAGCTGACTCTTGGTGGGGAAAAATCTTCATTTGTAGTATTTGCCAATTTCTATAGTGCAAAGACTCCCACCATGACTGATATCAAGCCACGACTTGGTAATAGTTGGGAGGAGATGAGCATACCCAGCTTTGGTGAGCTGGTAAAAGCTGGCTCAGGTATACCACTACCTCCATCCTGTCTCCCATATCATTCTGCCCTTTTTCTTTGAAAGTATTTCCAGGTTACCTGGTGGCGACCATGATGTTGTAAGTAATTCCCTGATCTTGGGCTCAAAAGACTTGGATTAAAATCCCAATTCTGATACTTACCAGCAGAATAAGCTTCAGCAAGTGACTTCATCTCTCAGACTCAGTTTCTGCTTATAAAACAGGGACAATGATATTGGCCCCGTCTATTTCACTGTGTGTGTCTGTGTGAGTGAATGAGTGCACGTGCATGCATCCATGTGTCTTGTACAAGAAATGCATTCATGTGTATGAAATCACTTTGTGAACTGTAAAATGTTATATGCATGTAAGACATGGTGACTGACTTGACCTGTCCCTTGGTACCTGTGCCCAGTCTGCATTCCTCCTCTGGGACTTCATCACCAGCTTCTTTATCCCTGATCACAAACTGACGGTTTCATCTCGTACTCCTGTAATACTTTGTCCACACCTCTGTTTTGTCACCCATATATCAGCTTATTATTACTTTTAAGTCTGCCTGTCACTGAAAGAGTAGAATAGTTACATTTTCAGAATCTAGAGTAGTGCTGGTCAATAGAAATATAATGTAAACCACGTATGTAAGTTTGAATGTTCTAGTAGCCACATTTTAAAAAGCAAAAGGAAACAGGTAAACTCAATTCACTAATGTATTTTATTTTAACCTACTATAGCAAATGTAATTTCTGTGTGAAATTAATATGATGTAAAAATTATTAACGTAATATTCTACTTTTTTATACTAAGTCTTTGGAATCCAGGTTGTATTTTACACTTAACAACGTATCTCAGTTCAGACTAACCACATTCCTAGTGCTCAGGGACCACATGTGGCTAGTGGCTACTGTATTGGACAGCCCACCTTCGTGTTAGTCTCTTTGGGTTCAAATTCCAGTTTTGTGTTTACTAGCTGAGCAATTTACTTGACCTCTCTGTTCCTCAGTTTCCTTTTTGTGAAAAGGAATTAATAATGCAACCTACACCATAGGGTTGTTGAAAGAATTAAAAAGTTATTACGTACAAGTAGCATTTAGTGTAAAATATGTACACTATAAATGTTAAAAATGATAGCTTTATTTTAAGACTGCAAGATTCCTAAAGATAAAACTGCATTTTATTCGTATTCTCATTTTCCCAAACCTAAAATTGTAGCTGACATATGGTTGACTGTCTGTTTTGGGCAGCTGAATGATAACTGGATGTCATAACTGATATGACATCAAAACTTCAAATGAAATTCTCGACATTGTAAGCAATGGCAACAGAGCATTATCTGTTGATGGTGGTGGTATTTGGGGGGAATATCATTTGCAGAAGTATGTAATAATAATCAACTTCTATAGGATGTAATTATCATAAAATTCACCCATTTAAAAGTGTATAGTTCAGTGAACTTTGACAAATATGAGTCAATCAACATATAGAATATTTCCAGCACCCCAGAATTTCTTTGTGCTTCTTTGCAGCCAATTCTCTCTCCCAAGCCTTGGCAACCATTGATTTGCTTTCTGTTACTATAGCTTTGCCTTAAAAAAATTTTTTTTTTTTATTTTTGGCCGTGCTGGGTCTTCATTGCTGCACACAGTCTTTCTCTAGTTATGGAGAGCAGGGGCTACTCTCGAATTGCATTGCATGTTTGCGTGGGCTTTTCACTGCAGTGGTTTCTCTTGTTGCAGAGCACAGGCTCTATGGTGCCTGGGCTTCAGTAGTTGTAACACGCGGCCTCAGTATTTGTGGCTCCCAGGCTCTAGAGCATGGTCTCAGTAGTTGCGGTGCCAGGCTTAGTTGCCCCAAGGCATGAGGGATCTTCCAGGACCAGGGATCCAACCCATGTCTCCTGCATTGACAGGTGGATTCTTTACCACTGAGCCACCAGGGGAGCCACCCAGCTTTGCCTTTTTAGAATTTCATATAAATAAAATCAGAAAATGTGGGGTCTTTTGTGTCTGGCTTCATTTGCTTCATTTAATGGTTAAGGATCATCTGTGTTATTGCATGTATATGTAGTTCATTCATTTTTATTGCTGGGTCATATTTCATTGTATAGATATACTACAATTTTGTTATCCATTCTTCTGTTAGTGAATATTTGAGTTGGTTCCAGTTTTTTGCCTTTTTTAACAGGATCTTTCACAGAGCAGAAGTTTTTACTTTTAAAATCCATCTTACCAATTTTTCTTTCATGGATCATACTTTTGGTGTTGTATCTAAAAAAGTAATCTGCTAAACCTAAGCTCATCTAGATTTTCTCCTGTGTTATCTTCTGTAAGTTTTATAGCTTTTCATTTTACATAGGTTCATGATTCATTTTGAATTAATTTTTGTGAAAGATGTAGTGTCTGTATCTAGGCTGATTTTTTTTTTGCACGTGGATGTCCACTTGTTCTGGCATCGTGTGTTGTAGAGACTATCCTGTCTGCATTAAATTGCCTTTGGAGAAGGCTCCCTTGTCAGTGTTTATTTCTGGGCTTCCTTTTCCATTCCACATATCTAGGTCACAGACCTCCCACATTGTTTTGATTACTATAGTTTTACAATAATCTTGAGGTGTCAAGCCTTCAAATATTTTTCTTTTTAAAAATTGTTTTGGCTTTCCTCAATCCTTTATGTTTCCAAATAAATTTTTAGAATCAGTCTGTCAAAATCTACAAATAATCTGCTAGGATTTTGAATGAGATTTTCTTGAAATACCAGTTTGGGGGAGACTTAACATCTTAACAGTATTAAATTTTCCAATCCAGAAACATGGTATCTCACTGAATTTTTTACATCTTCTTTAATTTTACTCAACAATATTTGGTAGCTTTCATTGAACAGTGTCTTGCATATTTTAATAAATTTATTGCTAAGAAATTTTTGTTTTTTATTCTAAGTGATATTTAAATTTCCAATTGTTTGTTGATAGTATATAGATACACAATAATAGATCTATATTTACCATGTAATCTGCAATCTTGCTAAACTCATACATTATTTATGGTTGCTTTTATACAGATTTCTTAGATTTTTCTATGTATATCATCATGTCATCCATGAATTAAGGCAGTTTTATTTCCTCCTTTCCAATCACTATGATTTTTATTTCATTTTCTTTCCTTATTGCCCCAGATCACCTAGGACCTCCAATAAAATGTTGAAATGTGAGCGTGAACATCCTCATTTTGTTCCTAATCTTATGGGGAAAAGACTCAGTTTTTCACCATTAGGTATGATACTTGTTGTAGGTTTTTCAAAGATGCTTTTTATGAAATTAAAGAAGTTCACTTCTATTTCTAGTCTTCTGAGACTTTTAAAAAAATCATGAGTGGAGGGCTTCCCTGGTGGCTCAGTGGTAAAGAATCAGGCTGCCAATAAAGGCAACGTGGGTTTGATGCCTTCTCCGGGAGGATTCCATGTGCTTCAGAGCAAGTAAGCCTGTGTGGCTCAACTATCGAGCCTGTGCTCTCGAACCTGGGAGCTGCAGCTGCTGAGCCCATGTGCCCTAGAGCTGGTGCTCTGCAACAAGAGAAGCCACTGCAATGAGAAGACTGCACACTGCAACCAGAGAGTAGCCTCCACTTGCTGTAATTGGATAAAGCCCGTGTGCAGTAACAGACCCATTGCAACAAAATTAAATAAATAAATAAAAATTATTTTAAAAAATCATGAATGGATAACAAACTGTATCAAATTCTTTGCATCTATGAGATGATCATGCAGTTTTCCTATCAATATGGTGAATATACTCACTAGATTCAATTTGATGAAGGACTTTGTAGCTTTCTTACCTTTTTTTTTTTTTGGTTTGAGGATCAGAGTAATGATGGTCTCATAAGATGATCTGGAATACAGTCCCTTCTCTTATATTTTATGGAAGAGTCTGCATAGGATTAATATTATTTCTTCCTTAAATGCTTGGTAGAATTCACCAGTGAAGCCATCTGGGTCTGGAGGTTTTGTGTGTGTGTATGTGTGTGTGTGGAACAGTTGCTATCTAAAAGTGTCTTTATTGGGTACCATACTACTGAGGTTAATCTATAAGGGGGCTTTGATAGTTTGTGTCTTTAAAGAAATTTGTCATTTCACCTGAGTTGATTAATTTGTTACAATAAAGCTAGTCATACTATTTCTTCGAGCAAACTCCAGGAGATGGTGAAGGACAGGGAAGCCTGGCATGCTGCAGTCTATGGAGTCTCAAAGAATTGGACACAACTGAGTGACTGAATAACAGCAACAATATTTCCTTATTATTTTAGTCTTCTCTCACTTTTTTCTTGATCAGTCTGGTTAGAGGTTTATCAATTTTATTGATAGTTTCAAAGAATCAGCTTCTAGTTTCATTGATCTCTGTTGTTTCTCTGTTTTCTATTTCACTGATTTCTGCTCTGATTTCATTATTTCCTTCCTCCAGCGTCTAGTATATTTAATTCATTTAAAAATATTTTCTTTTTTTAATTGAAGGTGGAAACTTATATTATTGAATTAAGACCCTTTTTTCCCCTAATATAGGTGTTTAATGCTATCAATATACTTTAAAGATTGCTTTAGCTTCATCTGTAACCTTGGTATATTTTCATTTTCATTCAGTTCAAAATATTTTCACTTCCCTTGTGATTTCTTCTTTGATTCATGTGTTATTTAGAAGGGTGTTATTTAATTTTTAATTATTTGGGTATTTACAGGTTTAAAAACTGCTTTCTAGTTTAGTGGTCAGAAACAATACTTTATATGCTTTTAATCCTATTATATGTCTGAGACTTTTTTTTCTTTTTTTGTCCATGCCGCACTGCTTATGAGATCTTAGTTCCCTAATTAGGGATTGAATCTGAGCTCTCAGCAGAGGAAGCACCAAGTCCTAACTGCTGGACTGCCCCTGGAATTCCCCACATCTACTGAGACTTTTTAATAGCATGGTATATGATTTATTCTGGTGAATGTTCCAAGTACACTTGAAAAAAATGTTTATTTTGTTATTGAATGGAGTGTTCCATTAGTGTCCATTAGGTCAAACTGACAGAGAGTGTGCTTCAAGTCTTCTGTATTCTTACTGTGGTTTTCTGTTTATTCATTCTGTGAGCTATTGAGGGAGGAGTATTGAAGTCTCTAACTAAAATTGTGGATTTGTCTCTTTTTTCTTTTAGTATTTTTAGTCTTTGGTTTCATGTATTTTGAATTTCTGTTTTACTTGCAAATATTGATATATTAGTATCATTGTACCTTCTTAATCAGTTAATCCTTTCATCTATGAAATGTCCATTTTTATCCCTTGCTTATTCCTTGTTTGAAATCTATGTTATTTGATGTTAATATAGCCACATTAGCTTTATTCCGATTAGAATTTGTGTGGTATCTTTTCCCAAGCTTTTGTTTTTTAAGCTATTTGTGTCATTGATTTCTTGTAGACAATATATAATTGTCTTTCATTTTAATCTAATTTTACAATTGCTGCCTTTTAATTGGAGTACTTAGACCATTTATATTTATATTTATATGGCTGGGCGATGGCACCCCACTCCAGTACTCTTGCCTGGAAAACCCCATGGACGGAGGAGCCTGATTGGCTGCAGTCCATGGGGTCGCACAGAGTCGGACACGACTGAAGCGACTTAGCAGCAGCAGCAAGTTACTGTCTTGCTCTTTGCTTTTTTGTTTCTGTTTTGTTTTTCTTTGTTCCATGTGTTCATTATTCCCTTTCTCCCTCTTTACTGTCTGCTTTTTGAGTGTTTTTATGCCGTTCCCTTCTCCAGGGGATCTTCCCAAAGCAGGGCTTGAACCCAGGTCTCCCACGTTGCAGGCGGATTCTTTACCAGCGGAGCCACAAGAGAAGCCCAAGAATACTGGAGTGGGTAACCTGTTTCTTCGCCAGCAGAGCTTCCCAACCCAGGAATTGAACTGGGGTCTCCTGCATTGCAGGCAGATTCTTTACCAACTGAGCTATCAGGGAAGCCCTTTTATTATTTTCTTTTTGAATGCTTTTATGATTCCATCTTATCTATACTATTAGCTTACTGTCTATGCTGGTGCTGCTGTTAAGTCGCTTCAGTAGGGTCCGACTCTGTGGGACCCCATAGACGGCAACCCACCAGGCTCCCCTGTCCCTGGGATTCTCCAGGCAAGAACACTGGAGTGGGTTGCCATTTCCTTCTCCAATGCATGAAAGTGAAAAGTGAAAGTGAAGTGGCTCAGTCGTGTCCGACTCTTAGCGACCCCATGGACTGCAGCCTACCAGGCTCCTCCGTCTATGGGATTTTCCAGGCAAGAGTACTGGAGTGGGGTGCCGTTGCCTTCTCCGAGCTTACTGTCTATACTATTTCTTGATTTATATCTTTTTGTGTGTGTGTTTGGTTTTGAAATATAGGATTTCAATTTATCTAAGTATACTGGCAAGTATTATTTCACATGTAAAATGAACAATATACTTCTATTTTCCTCCTCTTGTATTTTGAACTAATGTTATAATACATTTTATTTCTGTATGTGCCCCGAATCCTGCAATCCATTGTTATTGTTTTTGCTTAAAACAGGCAATTATTGTTAAGGAGATTTAAAAATGGGAACAAACATCTTATGCTTACCTGAATATATACCTCATTACTTTTCATTACTTTGTGTCTATCTGGAATAATTTTCCTTCTTCTTGAAGAACTTCCTTTAACATTTGTTGTAGTGCAGGTCTGCTGGTGACAAATTCTCTCAATTCGTTTTTGCCCAAGAAAATACTTATTTTAACTTAAATTTTGAGTGATGTTTTCAGTAGGTATAGAATTCTAGAGTATCAAGTTTTTTTTCTTTCAGTGTATTAAAATTTTTGTTCCATTGTCTTCTAATTTGCATGATTTCTTATTAAAAATCTATGATAGTTCTTATTTTTGTTCCTCTACGGATTCTTTTGTTTTCTCTCTGGTTGCTTTTAAGATTTCATCACTGGTTTCAGTAATTGGATGTTTGTGTGCTGTTATGCTTTTGTATGTGTGTGTTTATTCTGATTGGACTTCACTGAGCTCGTTGAATTTATGAGCTTATATTTTAGTCACATTTAGAAAAATTTTCACCACTATTCAGTGAATGCTTTTTTTTCTGTTGTTCCTGCCCCTGCTTCCTTCTGGTACTCTAGTTTTATATTTGTTAAATTGTTTGATATTGTCTCACAGATCACTGATTTTTATCAGTCATTTTTCCCCCCTTAGCTTCATTTTGGATTAATATATTTAAGTTCCTGATTATTTTTTCTGTAGTGTCTTGTGTACCATTAATAATATATTAGTACCTTTTCATTTCTGATGTTATGTTTTTCATGTTTAGAAGTTTCATTTGAGGTGTTGTTTTTAGCTTTTATATTGTATACAAATATTGTAATTTGTATATTGTTTTTAGCTTTTATATTGTACTATAAAATTTACAATTTTATATTGTAATTGATTAAAATAATTAATCATTTATATCCTCCCTGGATCTGTTTTTATTGAATAATTTTTATTCTAATTATGGTTATTTTTTTAATGTAAGGTAATTTTTGATAGGATGCCAGTCATTGGAAATTTTAAGTTGTTGAGTGCTTAAAGACATTTGAAAGAGTATGGGACAGGATGAAGTTATTTGAATCAGTTTGGTCCTTCTCAGTCTTGATTTTAAACCTTATTATGACTGGTTCAGAGCAGCTTTCATTTACTCTAGGGCTCTTTTGAAGAAGGTAATGGCACCCCACTCCAGTACTCTTGCCTGGAAAATCCCATGGACCGAGGAGCCTGGTAGGCTGCAGTCCATGGGGTCGCTAAGAGTCGGACACGACTGAGCAACTTCACTTTCACTTTTCACTTTCATGCATTGGAGAAGGAAATGGCAACCCACTCCAGTGTTCTTGCCTGGAGAACCCCAGGGACGGGGGAGCATGGTGGGCTGCCGTCTATGGGGTCGCACAGAGTCGGACACGACTGAGAGACTTAGGAGCAGCAGCAGCAGCAGGGCTCTTTTAGTTCCACTACTAAGGTGTGACACTTCAGAGAGCTCAGCTTGATGCTCTCTATATTACAGGGTTTCTCCACTTTACTTAGTGAGAAAGGAAATAATTCCTAACTCTGAGTGAGCCCCAGTAATTGTTCTGCTTACTGTTTTCCAGTAATTCTTTTCCTGGCTTCCTAAATATACCTTTACTCAGCTAGAGTCTCCAGGAGACAGACTCCTTTGCAGATTTCCAGTAATCTAGCCTGTGAAATCTAGATATCTAAAATAACCTAGATGTTTTCCCAAACTCCCGTTTGTGTTACCCTAGTGCAGGAATGCTGCTGGACGTTGTTTAGATTCTTTCTCCTTGTGTCGTGGCCTAGAAACTGCTTCTAGACAGTAAGCTGGAAGGATACTCCTTATTTGTTTTCTGTTGCTCAAAGACTTCCTCTTCCTGAAACAATAATTTTTTGCAAGGATATCTAGTTGTTTACATTCGGAAGACAGTTCTCACAGCAGTAATTTTTTTCATGGGGATAATTGAAGTCTGTCTTTAGAATAAAGTTTACTGTGAAAGAGAGAATTTTGTTGAGTAGAATATCCCCTTTTCTACAGAGCTAATTAAAATATTTTGTTTTTCCATTTTGAAAAGTTACAAAGTCTCCTTAAGTTTGAGATCAACTGAGAGTCTCCAATTTTCAATATTCTTGGAGCAAGAAGAATATCAGTCTTTTATTTTTCTTATAGAATCTTATTTTTTGCAATACAAAATTGTTTTAAAAATCAAGATTTATAAAGTTATTGTAAGGAAATACATAGTATTGAGATGCTTAAAGAAAATGTCCTATCTTCCTACTCACTTAAACTTTCATTATATTTTTCTCTTTAGTTATCAGTTGGAGTTTAAGAATTACACATGTGACCATTTATAAGGCCATTGATAGTATTTGATCACTTAAAAATTTTTAAATGATAAACAGTGATTTCATAAAATGTTGATTAGTCTTTTATCAATATCAAATTTTAGCACACAATGAGAATAAGAAGATCTGTGTGTGACTGGTATCAGAATGTGTTCTTCCCACTTCAGTAGAGAACATTCAATACCTCTTAGGGGTAAAATTCTATTCTTGTAAACTCTCTCTAAATAGGCTGTAAACATTTGTGATTTTCTTTTCTTGAATTAGCCTAATCCTTTGTAATAAATTGAGGTTTTATGTTTTGCAGAGCTTTTGAAGACTAACTTTAGAGTCAAGAGTTTGAGGAATGAGAAACATATTAAATTAAATGTGTTCAGATATTTCCTTCCTTTTATGTGTTAAGTACTTGGCTGAAATAATTACTTTCATTCTCACTTAGCAGAGAGAAAAACTTTTCCATATATATTTCATTAGCCCTAAATAGGAGTAAGTTTTCCTAAAAGAGCTATTATATCTTATTGTCATATTATCTTTACCTTCAGACACATTTGTTGACATCATAACTTGGTAATTCCTCTATTGTATTATGTATTTCTCTATTATGTTGTATTCTTTTATATCCTGATAATTAATCATGGCATCATCAGCAGAGATAATGACCATGATTATGAAAGTGCAAAGCAGTTATAGCAAGGGCTGGTTAGATTCCTTATAATACTGTATTATTTAATAAGTACTCTTTATTCTTTTTTGAATTTTGCTGGTCACTACCGTGTTTTGGGCTGTTGAACGACCTATGCCTGCCTGGCCTGATTTTTGCTTCTAAACTGTCAAAATAATATAATTAAATATCTATACCAAGGGCTGAACTTTGAAAAATGTGTATATTTCTAGTTTCATTTTATTTACAGTGTATTTAGTTTATGCCATGTTATAAGTGCATATCAGGGTTTGTACATTACTTACAGGAATAACAGCAGAGTCTGCCCCTTTTATATAATTGTATACTTAACAATAAAAAGAAAATCATAATGTCATAATGCCTGTGATTCCTTTGGTGTTCTCCATTATCAATTAGAAAATAAACTAGATTTTCTAATTCCCCAGTTCCTTGGGGACTTATTTAAAAAGCAACCTGAATTTCTACCTTCATGCAAAAACATTGCATTGTTTACAAGAAGAATATTAAAATAATACAATTAGAATGAAAAGTGTTTTCCTTTGGGGTTCTCTCGAGAAAGAGAGTGACACAGACAGACACCTTGGGATATAGCAGGGAACATTAATATCTGCAAAGCTGATTGGTATTAATACATTCTGCTAATCAAGTTTATTTTCTTTACTGACTGAAATTAACATTGGTCCTTTAATTTGCAAATACTACAGTTCTAAAAATTATATTCCTGAGTTGATTGCTGGTGGTAATGCTACATGGTGTCATTGTAAACTCGCTGCAAAATAGATTATTTACACTCAGTCTAGAAGAGGAAATTATCCCCAGCATATCTTTCTTGCAAAATTAGTAGAAATGCTGGTTGTTATTAAACTTGATCAGCTGGTATCACAGCAGGGGTACTTGTGAAAAAATTACTTAATATCTCTTTGTTTACAGTCTTCACTGAGGTGAATATATTTAATGTAATTATTCAACTGCTAACCAGCTCCTGATGTTAACTATTGCTGTTTAAAGAAATTGCATTCTTAACAAAACCTGTACCACACCAAAGGTTTTATTTTCCTTTTCCTAAGAATTATATGTTGTGTATATATCTAGAAAAGAAGTCTTAATGAAGAGGTTTTGTGCTGATTAAGCCCAAAGGTGTTATCATACAGAGGAAATTTGATTTTTCTTGCATCTTCAGAAAGGGTAACATTGTGTAGAACTAAAAAAGGGGATTTCTTAATCAGCCATTGGTTTATAAGACAATATGGGAACAGTTCACTTTATGAGTGCCTCAATATCCCTTTTGAAGAAGCAATTAAACCCTAATAGGACCACTGTGGATTTAGTAAATAGATTGAAACAAACAGATAAAAATAGTGACTAATCTACAAAATTCTATTCTATTCTTGTTATAGAAAAAAATTACTCCAAATCAGAAATGGGCAAAATATGTAAATATAATGTGCTTAGATATTCATGTGGTGCCTGTTGATTTCAAGGGGGGTCATGCAAATGTATATGAGTGGACTTTCATTTTGAGTCTCTTCAGTTGGCTCAACAATTTGGTTTTTTAGTTATATTTATGTTTCACTGTATCCTTCAAACAGCTCCCAGAATGAATGTATTTCATGTCTTGAATCATTAGACCAGTCTTAAAACTGCATTCTTTTTCTCTACTTAAATATTCCTATGTAACTGGTTGGCTAACAAGATCACTTGGTCATCCAGGACACCTCTCATCCAAGGTCTGTTAATTTTTCTTAGCTCTGATATATGACTTCAAACTGGAAATGAATCTTTTAAAAAATACATTGCTCCCCAAGCATCACTCTAAGGAACAGAAAGTAGCTGGGTTGGCTATTATTTAGGGGTTTGGAAAAGCAGCTTAATGATATTCATATTAGAAATGATAAACCTGGAGAGTTAAAACTTCTTTCTCCAATATGTTATTAGGCTTAAGCTTCTTCAGCTCAACACTTTCTTTTTTTTTTTTTAATTTATTTAGCTGTGCTGGACCTTCATTGCAGCATGTGGGCTTCTTAGTTTCAGCACATGGGATCTAATTCCCTGACCAGGGATCAAATCTGGGCCGTCCTGCATTGGGAGCATGGAATCTTACCCACTGGACCACCAGGTAAGTCCCTCAACTCTTATTTCGATGGGAGAACATGTGCTGTTTTCAGTTGCCAGAATTCTTCAATTAAAAAAATATTAGAGCAACTCACTATTATATAATAATTTTTAAGTTACTCATATTATTATTCTTTGGGGATTGGAAGTGGTATATGTTTTTGTTCGCACCAAATTCCTATACCCAGCACAATTTCCAGCACACTGCGGGTGCTGACCAGGCAAATGTCAGCTTCCTCTACCTCCTGTTGTGGCCATCCCCTTGTTATACCTGTGTAATCACGTGAGCTCCAGGTGTCACACCTTTGTGCCCAACATTCTACCCTGAAAATATCATTTAAAGTCCAACTGGGAAATAGGAAGCACTCTATTTAAATCAGAGGGAATTTACTGCAGGAACCTTTTTCACAGGTGCCAGAAGAAGCTTAAAAGGAGGATGCAGAAGGTAACCAAAAGTTAGCAGCAGCAGGAATCCACGCACCTAGACTGAAGGGATGAAAGGAGGAAGCGGTAATGTCTCAGCTCAGGGCCTGATGGAACCAGAAACCACAAGAGATACTGACTGTAAGAGGGCAGAGCAACCATTGTTGGGGAGGCACCAGAGGCAGAGAAGGGAGAAATACTCTTGCTTCCCACTTCTTTGGGGCCTTTCATTTCTTAGTGGAAAACCCTGCAGAACACCAGCTGACCTGGGAGCAGAGGCTGCCTGTACTCCCTTCACCCCCATGACTCCAAAGCATAGCAGGGAAGGGTGAGGAATGAATATGAGAACAAAAAGGCCATGATGTGATCCACTCCCAAGGGGAGTTGCTGTAGGGATAATGCCAGTTTTGTGCATCCTATCTCCCACTTACATGTCCCTCTATGCTATGTACTCTTTCTAGTTAACTTCTACCCCAGAATAACTTCACAACACCTTTTCATCCTAAGAGACCCCTTTCTGGAGAAACTGACAACTCAAGATTGAGCAGCTAGCCTATGTTTTATACTCTGCTTGCCCAGCCCAGTAGAGATGAATCAAGTCCAGTTGACCTTGCCTCAGAGCACATCCACCCGCCTCCCAGATCATATTAAGAGCCAGAGGGAAATCTACCCAGGTTGAGGGTGGAGAGAGCAATATGACCTTGATGACACAGGCCAATGTCCAAGACTTTAGTGATGTGATTAGGGCAGCCTCTGCATCACCACAATTCTAGGCTTATACTTTTCACTGATGACTTTTTTCCTTTGGTCTCTCACAGTTATTTTATGATCCATAAGTGAGAATTTAACTTGTGTTGTAAAATAAGGACAAGATAAAATTAAGATATATTATTATTATTATCATCATTTATAACATCTGTCACTGAGCATCTGCTTCAATCTCTATGATAACTCCATGACACTAAAGCAGAATGTCTTGTCTTCAGCATTATTGACATTTTCACTTTAGTATTCTTGCCTTGAGAACCCCATGAACAGTATTAAAAGGCAAAAAGATATGAAACTGAAAGATGAACTCCCCAGGTCGGTAGGTGCCCAATAGGCTACTGGAGAAGAGTGGAGAAATAACTCCAGAAAGATTAAAGAGACAGAGCCAAAGCGAAAACAACACCCAGTTGTGGATGTGACTGGTGATGGAAGTAAAGTCCGATGCTGTGAAGATCAATATTGCATAGGAACCTGGAATGTTAGGTCCATGAATCAAGGTAAATAAGAAGTGATAAACAGGAGATGGCAAGAGTGAACATCAACATTTTAGGAATCAGTGAACTAAAATGGACTGAAATGGGTGTATTTAATTTAGATGACCATTATATCTACTACTGTGGGCCAGAATCCCTTAGAAGAAATGGAGTAGCCCTCATAGTCAACAAAAGAGTCCGAAATGCAGTATTTGCATGCAATCTCAGAAATGACACAATGATCTCTGTTCATTTCCAAGGCAAGCTATTCAATACCACAGTAATCCAAGTCTATGCCCCAACCAGTAATGCTGAAGAAGCTGAAGTTGAACAGTTCTATGAAGACCTACAAAACCTTCTAAGTGAAGTCACTCAGTCATGTCCGACTTTTTGCAACCCCATGGACAGTAGCCAACCAGGCTCCTCCATCCATGGAATTTTCCAGGCAAGAATACTGGAGTGGGTTGCCATTTCTTTCTCCTGGGGATCTTCCCAACCCAGGGATCGAACCCGGGTCTCCCGCATTGTAGGCAGACACTTTACCGTCTGAGCCACCAGGGAAGTTCAAACCTTCTAAAACTAACACCCCAAAAAGATGTCCTATTCATCACAGGGGACTGGAATGCAAAAGTAGGAAGTCAAGAGATACCTGGAGTAACAGGCAAGTTTCACCTTGGAGTACAAAATGAAGCAGGGCAAAGGTTAACAGAGTTTTGCCAAGAGAACACACTGGTCATAGCAAACACTCTCTTCCAACAACACAAGAGACAACTCTATACATTGACAACACCAGATGGTGAATACCGAAATCAAATTGATTATATTCTTTGCAGCCAAAGATGGAGAAGCTCTATACAGTCAGCAAAAACAAGACTGGGAGCTGACTGTGCTTGGATCATGAACTCCTTATTGCCAAATTCAGACTTCAATTAAAGAAAGTAGGGAAAACTACTAGACCATTTAGGTATGACCTGTATCAAATCCCTTACGATTGTACAGTGGAAGTGACAAATAGACTCAAGAGATTAGTTCTGACAGAGTGCCTGAAGAACTATGGACAGAGGTTCGTGACATTGTACAGGAGGCAGTGATCAAGACCATCCCTGAGAAAAAGAATGCAAAAAGGCAAAATGGTTATCTGAGGAGGCCTTACAAATATCTGGGAAAAGAAGATACAGGCAAAGGAGAAAAAGAAAAATATACCAATCTGAATGCGGAATTCCCAAGAATAGCAAGGAGAGATAAGAAAGCCTTCCTCAGTGATCAATGCAAAAAAACAGAGGAAAACAATAGAATGGAAAAGACTAGAAATCTCTCAAGAAAATTAGAGATACCAAGGGAACATTTCATGCGAAAATGGGCACAATAAAGGACAGAAATGGTATGGACCTAACAGAAGCAGAAGATATTAAGAAGAGGTGGCAAGAATACACAGAAGAACTATACAAAAAAGATCTTCACGACCCAGATAACCATGATGGTGTGATCACTCACCCAGAGCCAGACATCCTGGAATGTGAAGTCAAATGGGCCCCAGGAAGCATCACTACCAGCAAAGCTAGCAGAGATGATGGAATTTCAGCTGAGTTATTTCAAATCCTAAAAGATGATGCTGTTAAAGTGCTATACCCAATATGCCAACAAATTCGGAAAACTCAGCAGTGGCCACAGGACTGGAAAAGGTCAGTTTTCATTCCAATCCCAAAGAAAGGCAATGCCAAAGAATGCTCAAACTACCATACAATTACACTCATCTCACATGCTAGTAAAGTAATGCTCAAAATTCTCCAAGCCAGGCTTCAACAGTGCTTGAACTGTGAACTTCCACAAGTTCAAGAAAAGGATTTAGAAAAGGCAGAGGAACCAGAGATTAAATTGCTGACATCTGTTGGATCATTGAAAAAGCAAGAGAATACCAGAAAAACATCTACTTCTGCTCTATTTATTGTGCCAAAGCCTTTGACTGTGTACATCACAACAAGCTGTGGAAAATTCTTAAACAGATGGGAATACTAGACCATCTTACCTGCCTCTTGAGAAATCTGTATGTGGGTCAGGAAGCAACAGTTAGAACTGGACATGGAACAACAGACTTGTTCCAAATCAGAAAAGGAGTATGTCAAGGCTGTATATTGTCACCCTGCTTGTTAAACTTATATGCAGAGAACATCATGTGAAATGCCGGGCTGGATGAAGCACAAGCTGGAATCAAGATTACGAGAAGAAATATCAATAACCTCAGATATGCAGATGACACCACCCTTATGGCAGAAAGCAAAGAAGAACTAAAGAGCCTCTTGATGAAGTTGAAAGAGAAGAGTGAAAAAGCTGGCTTAAAACTCAACATTCAAAAAACAAAGATCATGGCATCTAGTCCCATCACTTCATGGCAAATAGATAGGGAAACAAAGGAAACAGTGACAGACTTTATTTTTTGGAGCTCCAAAATCACTGCAGATGGTGACTGCAGCCATGAAATTAAAAGACATTTGCTTCTAGGAAAAAAAGTTATGAAAGACCTAGACAGCATATTAAAAAGCAGAGACATAACTTTGCCAACAAAGGTCTGTCTAGTCAAAGCTATAATTTTTCCAGTAGTCACATATGGATGTAAGAGTTGGACTATAAAGAAAGCTGAGTGCCAAAGAATTGATGCTTTTGAACTGTGGTGTTGGAGAAGACTCTTGAGAGTCCCTTAGACTGCAAGGAGATCCAACCAGTCCATTCTGAAGGAGATCAGCCCTGGGATTTCTTTGGAGGGAATGATGCTGAAGCTGAAACTCCAGTACTTTGGCCACTTCATGCGAAGTGCTGACTCATTTGAAAAGACCCTGATGCTGGGAAAGATTGAAGGCAGGAGGAGAAGGGGACGACAAAGAATGAGATGGTTGGATGGCATCACCAGCTCGGTGGACAAGAGTTTGAGCAGGCTCTGGGAGCTGGACAAATGGACAGAGAAGCCTAGCGTGCTGCAGTCCATGGGGTTGCAAAGAGTGGAACACAACTGAGCAACTGAACCGACTGAATATTATCATCATTTATAACGTCTTTCACTTAGCATCTGCTTTGATCTCTATGATAACTCCATGACACTAAAGCAGAATGTCTTACCCTCAGCTTTATTGCCATTTTGGGCTGGACTCTTCTTTGTTGTGGGGGTTGCCTTGTACTTCATAAAATTCTTAAAATCCCTGCCTCTATCCACTAGAAACCATTAGCACTCCTTTCTCTCAAGTTGTGACAACTAAAAATGGCTCCTGATATTGCCACATGTCCCCTGGGATGTGGAAATCATTCCTGATTAAGAATCACTGTGTCAGGGTTGTACAATTGTTGTGATCCCATTTTACAGGTAAAGAAAATAAAAGTTAGAGATGTTAAGGGAGCATTCCAGGTTTTCTATCATCTTATATTTTAAATTAAAAAATATATTTGTTTTATTTATTTACTTATTTGCCTTACATGGGATCTTTAGTTGTGGCATGCAAACTCTTAGTTGCAGCACTTGGGATCTTGTTCCCTGTCCAGGGATGGAACCCAGGTGCCCAACATTGGGAGTGTGGAATCTTAGCCACTGGACCCCCATAGAAGTCCCTTAAATTTTTATATAAACTTTAAGTCAAATATTAGTGGGAACTCTGAGTGAGTGAGTGAGTGAGTGAAATCGCTTAGTTGTGTCCGACTCTTTGTGACCCCATGGACTGTAGCCCACCAGGCTCCTCCGTCCATGGGATTTTCCAGGCAAGAATACTGGAGTGAGTTGCCATTTCCTTCTCCAGGAGATCTTCCCGACCCAGAGATTGAACCCGGTCTCCCACATTGTAGGCAGACACTTTACCGTCTGAGCCACCAGGGAAGTTGCTGATCTGGGACAGAGTTAAACTGGGATTCAAAAAGAAAAGGCACTAAGTATATAATTTTGAAATCTACATCCAGGCCCTAGAAATTGAAGAGAGAATCTTGAATTTTGATAACTGAAAGGTTGTGGGATATTATCATAATAGTTATATGTTGTAACAAATTGAGAGTCAGGACTATTGGGGATAACCCTGGAATTTGCTTAGCAGGAAAAATAGCATGAGTGACTTTCCATCTGGCTTTGACTTAATGATTAAATTATTTAAATTTTTTCCTGCATTTAGAACCGTTGGTTTCTTCAAAATAAGAGCACCTTAATTTCCTTCGCCACATCTGTCTGCTCATTAATGTACATGTTTTCCTCTTAATCAGCATTTGGCTACCAGATGAAGTTTAGATAAATGGTTGTCAGCTTACCTTACAGTTGTTTTATGATAGGTTTTGGATGGAAGAGTTACAGCAGATACTCCTGATAAGAAGAGACTGCACTCCCTCTCTGTGGTTCATTGAACCCATATGGATCAGAACAGCTGGAAAGATGGATTTGCTACCTGAGGCCACCAGTTGTGTTGCCAACCATGACTCCCACTTGCTGACCCTTGTATAATGCATTGCAGTTGAAGGAATGTTGATCACTCCTTTCTAGTTTGTGATGGATGTGTTATTTAAAACTGATGGTCTTGTAAACCACTGGTGAGTTTCCATATCTCACAGATGTGAACAAGCCAGATAGTCAATAAATAATGCCATGTTCTAGAGGAACATGGCATGCAGGCTAAATTGTCCTGCAAACAAGCAGGTGGGAAGGTAACTTAGACCTGGTTTGGAAAGGCTTCTAGAAAAAAAAAATGGTTTCTGACTGTTATCGTTATAAACAGCATGCTTCCTTAGGGTCTGTGTTTTAAGATTACTTTATCTGAGTTGCTTGATCCCTAGGTCAGCTCCTGAGAGCACCTGCATTACCTAGAATGCTCACCTATGGCAAGCTGAGCTTGAGAGGACAAAGCTTTACTGATTTAGATATACCTACTCAGGCTGGGGTGGTGGGTCCAACTTCTTAAGAGGTGAATTTCTTTGATTGTGTAACATCCTTTGAGCCATCCATAGAGAGTTGTTTGGAAGCACTGTCATGGTTGACACCATTAAACTTTTATATATCATCCACATAATTCTTCTGCCACTGACTTTCTACTTCCCTAGCATCCTTCCTATTACAGCTTGACTTTCCAAGAAGCCCTGTCTCCAAGTAGAGTATAGGGCACACAAACCAATGGGAGTGCTTTAGTCATGTCCTAGTCAATATTTATGTCAGGCATATTTTGTATTATACAAATTCATAAATTGGCATCAAGCTGGAAAACTAATAAAATAAGGAGCTTCTATATCCAGAAAGAGGTTGGAGTTAGTCCTTGTATTCTAGCTATATTTATCTATGAAGTAAAATGACGCACCAGAGTGGTTTTAGCATTTCACCAGACATTCTTTATTTAAAATATTTATCTATTTATTTGGCTGTGTCGAGTCTTGGATGCAGGATCTTGGTTGCTTCACGCAGGATCTTTCGCTGCGGTGCATGAACTTCCTGGTTGTGGTGTGTGGGCTCCAGTGTATTTTTAGTGCTCAGGCTTAGTTGCTCCGTGGCATGTTGGAACTTAGTTCCCTGACCTGCCTTAGAAGGAGAATTCCTAAGCACTGAACCACTAGGGAAGTCCCATCAGACATCCTTTAACATATTTTTCTAATAGTTGTGTGGACTTTTTCTTTCCAAGCAGCTGCTGAATTTCCTCTGGGCAGTAACTTTTTTTTTTCTTTTTTACTATTTTTATATATACTGTAGTACATAGTACAGTGATGGAAACATGCTTAACCTTCACTTAAAACTTATTGCTTGTTTTCTGGCTCCCCTAACACTATTAATTCACCAAAGTAGAGAGATATTTGGTAAAGATGGGGAAGAGTCTGTTACAAGTACACTGAAGTGCCATGGAATGATGAGTTAGTTGATTGCCAGAATTATACAGTGGTGTCACCTGTGGTAAATCCATTACTATGTAAGTCATGATGCCTTTTTCTAAAGGAGCATTTATTGTGTGTTCTCTCTAGGTGTGTGCCTTAAAGAGCAAGGTAGACGCTACTAATATATTGGATTTATATAAAGAAAGGAAAATTCTAAATGTATCAGGAGGGATACATTGGAGGAATACACTGGAAATACATTTATGATCTGCACTTCTTTTGTGATACGTGACTACACTTCTTCACTAAACACAAAAACTAAAACAGTGAAGAGCTCTGCAAAAAGGATTTTTTGGAATAATTCTGACCTAGATGCTAGAGTGGATATCACATGGCTTTAAAATATGGGGGTAGAGAAGTTTGTTTTAAATAGGATATTCCCAATTAAAGAATAAATTACTGTTGGTTAAAATCTGTATCCATCCCCAGTTTTTCTGGTTATTAATATAGGTTAATGATATAATATTGAACTTGCTTTAAGTTGCTTTGAATCTGAGGGTGTTTATGTCCTTGCTTGACTTTGAAACACTGTTAGTCTTTCTGGTACCTCTGAGCTGTCTTAGACAAGGTGCTCACTTGTCTGTACTGCTGAAATTTCCAGGGTACTTCTTGGGTACACTCACTGTATCAGTCTCTTAGGGCTGCTCCAACAAGTTTTCACAAACTCTGTGGCTTAAAACAACAGAAATTGATTTCCTCACAGTTCTGGAGGCCAGAAGTCTGCAGTCTGCATCACTGGGCTGAAGTCACTGTCTCAGTGGGATAGCACTCCCTCCAGAGGCCCTAGAGGGGAATCTTTCCTTTGCCTGTCCCAGCTTCTTGTGGCTGCTGAATTTTTGGCTCATGAAACGTCTCCCTATTCTGCCTCCTTGGTCAAAGAGGCTCAAATCTCCCGCTGCTTCCCTCTTATAAGGATACATATAGCTGCATTTAGAGCCCACCTGTATCATCCAGGATAATCTCCTGGTGCCAAGATCTTTAATCACATCAACAAAGGTTTTGTTTTGTTTTTAATTTTTATTTTTGCCATATAAGGAAACATCCATAGGTTCCAGGGATTAGGATGTGGATATTGAGGGTGGGGGCATTATTCAGTCTACTTGAGTTATTTATTGATTAGTATATAGCGCTTTAGTTTAACAGTCATTTTCCCTTAGTATTTATAAGACGTTTTCCCCATTGTTGTCAAACATCCATGTTACATATAAGAAGTCCAATGCCAGTTTAACTACCATTCTTTAGTAAGTAATCTTGCCCCAAACACACTTGTATGTACTAGAAGCTTTAAGTGTTCTCCTTCTATTGTCAAATGTCACACATTTCTCCAGAATTTATTTATACTATGAGTCCTTCCCATATTTCTAGAAAATGTTTACCGTGTCCTTTCTATCTAAACACTTAAATCTTTCTTCACTTCAGGAAAATATTTTCTTTATTATTTGTTTCCCTTCATCTTTTCTATTATCTCTATTTAGGACTCTTATTAGATAGATTTTGGGTTGCTCAAACTATTATCTGAGACTCTTAATTTTTCTTTAAACTTTTTATCCCTTTATTTTTGCTTTGCATTTTGCAAAAAAAAAATCTTCAACTCAAGCTTCTAGCTTTGTATATTGAACTTTAGTCATGTCATTTCTGATATTCATCACTTCTATTTGGATTACATTTTATTTTGGTTCTTGTTTCGATTTCTAGGAACTTTGAATACTTAAAAAAAAATAGTAGCCTGTTACAGTTTTATGGCTGTCTTTTCTTGAATCTCGCTGAAGATTTTAACTATGCTTTTAAAAGTTCTCTACTTTTTCCTGCATGAGTCTGTTTCCTCCCACTGAAGTATTAACATAAGGATAGGTTGAGTTCATTCTGTATTGTTGTAAATTCATATGATGAGAACCTTTCTGTGTCTCCCATACTTAACTACATGAAGCTCAGCTCCTTTGGGAGGCGTGTTCAGCTTCAGGTGAACACAGTTGTTCAATTTCTGCAAAATACTATAAGTCTAAGATTACTCACAGATAGAGTGTATTGAAATGGGCAATTGCCAACTTACTGAGAGCTAATCTTTCCTGTTAGGTTGTTAGCCTTATGAAAAGTGATTGCATGTTATCCAATGCTGTATCTGCAGCACTTAGCCCTGTTCTGGCCATAACTGTTGCTTAATCAATATTTATTAAATAAAAGAATGAACAGATATATGATATTTCAAGTTTGGCATAGATTATCACTTGACTTGTATTGAAGGTAGAATCTAAAGAAAATGAGGTCTTTGGGGAAGAAGATTTTATTCCATATATCATCGTTTATTGCCTCGTATATAGTTGGATTGAAGTAAAAATATAGCCAGAACCCATCTTTTCTATTTTTTATTTTAAAAATGTTAAAAAGTTCATGTATAGTTGATTTATAATACTGTGTTAATTTCTGCTGTCCAGCAAAGTGATTCAGTTATATGTATATAGATTCTTTTTCATATTCTTTTCCATTATGATTTATCATAGGATATTGAATACAGTTTCCTGTTATAAAGTAGAACCTTGTTGTTTATCCATTCTATATATAATATTTTGCAGAACCTATCTATGAGACAGAACCCATCTTACAGAGGGTTTCCTGAACACTTGAGAATGGCCACAGTCAATAAAGAGTACTTTCCCTGACTATCCATTCTCCTCTCTGTAAGGAGGAGGACAGGTTACTTGAATGCCCCTCATGTTTCCATGACTTTGTTGGAGCAGTTCCTACTTCCACCAGGACCCTTTTCCTGCCCCATCCAGCCTTCCCTGACTACTTCAAACCACATTGCTGTCTCCATTTTGTGCTTCTATAGGACTTGTATATGTATCACACTATTTAGTACTTCAGTTTTATTAAACAAATATTTATTGTCTCTGAACTTGGCTTTGAGCTAGGTTCCAAAGATTATACAAAGATGAAAAAACTCATAGTTCTGTTTTCAAAGAACCTGCAGTCTGGTAGGGAATGTGGTGTATAATAAGAAGCTGTACGAAAACTCAGTAGGACCAGAAGCATGGGAGTAGTAAAACAATATACATACGAAGCTCAGGGTGAGGAGAAGTGATGCCTTCCTGGTGTGTGGCTTTGGCATTGGCCTTGGAAGTTGAATGGGTTTTTGTCAGAAGGTAATGAAGGAGGAAAAGAGAAGATAGAAAGAAGAGATATGTATAAAATGCTCAATTAAACCGACAGAAAAAGAGTGGAATACCAAAGTAAGAGCCAAGTGAAGGTGTCAGCCACTCAGTCACGTCCGACTCCTCTGTGACCCCATGGACTGTAGCCCACCTCTGTCCATGGGATTTTTCAGGCAAGAATACTGGAGTGGGT
Organism: Bos indicus; assembly: GCF_029378745.1. Taxonomy (NCBI): domain Eukaryota; kingdom Metazoa; phylum Chordata; class Mammalia; order Artiodactyla; family Bovidae; genus Bos; species Bos indicus. The sequence continues at coordinate 50,068,613 of NC_091769.1, forward strand.
TGCATTCCCTTCTCCGGGGGATCTTCCCAACCCAGGGATCAAACCTGGGTCTCCTGCATTGCAGGCTAATTCTTTACCAGCTAATCCACCAGGGAAGCCAAGAGTGAGGATAACAAATATGATAGCTATTAATCCAAGCATACCAGTAATCACTTGGAACATCAGACATGTAAATGCACCAATTAAAACATAGGGAACATCAGAGTGAATCAAAAAGCAAGACCCAACTATATTTATCTATAAGAAACCCGCTTTCATCTAAGATTCTTAAAGACTTAAAAGTGAATGGATAGGGAAATATACATGCATAGGGAGACTCAATATGTCATTATGTCAGTTCTTCTGAACTTGATCTGTAGACTCAGTACAATCCAGATCAAAATCCCAACAAGTTATTTTGTGTATACTGACAAAGAGATTATAAAACTTATATGGATAGGCAAAAATACCCAGAATAGTTGACACTGCATTTAAAGGATAAGAGCAGTTAGAGAACCAATACACCTGACTTGTAGACTTAATATAAAGTTATAGTTATTAAGGCAGTGTGGTACTAGTGAAAGAAGGGACAAGGAGATCAACGGAATGGAATAAACAGCCCACAGAGAGACTCAGATGAATATAGTCAACTGTTCATTGACAAAGGAGCAAAGCCAATATAATGAAGAAAAGATAGGTTTTACAACAAATGGTGCTGAAACAATTAGACATCACGAGCAAAATAAAAAAAATCTAGACACAGACCTTACACCATTCAAAAGATTATATCAAAATTGATTATACATCTAAATGTGAAATTATAAAACACCTATAGGATAACATCCCTAGATGGGAGAAAATCTAGATGACCTTGAGGTTGGTGATGACTTTTTAGATTAAACACCAAAGGCATTATCCATGAAAGAAAAAAAAAATTATTAATAATCCTGAGACTTCCCATCCAGGAACATACTTTATCTCTCCTGTTATTTAGTTCTGTTTAAATTTCTGTCAGCAGTGTTTTGTGGTTTTTAACAAACAGGTCTCGTACATATTCGTTAAATTTACCTCTTAAGTATTTAATGAATGTTTTGGTACCAGAGTAAATGGCATATTTTTTAAAATGTCAATTTTCAATTGTTTATAGCTATTACATAGAATGCAAATAGTTTTTTTATATTGACCATGTATTCTGTGATCTTGATAAACTCAATTGTTAGTTCTACTAACATTTTGTACTTCTAGTATTAAGTGTGTAATGTTGCATAACAGCTACCCCTAAACTTAAATGGCTTGAAACAGCATTTATCGTCTTAAAAGTTTTTTGAGCCAGGAGTCTGGAGGTGGCTTAGCTGCATCCTCTGTCTCTGGGTCTCTCACAAGACTAAAACCAAGGTGTTGGCCAAGGTTGCCATCATCTCAAGGCTCAGATGGAGTAGAATCTGCCTGTACAATGTTGAACAGAAATGGTAAGAATAGACATCTTTGAGTTTTCACTGATCTTAAGGGTTAAGAATTCAGCTCATCACCATTAAGTGTAACATTAGCAGTAGAATTTTTTGAAGATCCCCTTTATCAGCTTAAGGTTTGATTAAACATGTTGGAAAGCTAAGTACTAAGAGTGAATTTTTTAAAAGTCATCTTTTATATGAAACTAAATAAAAGCTCAATCTTTTCTTCCTAAAACCTATGAGATCTGTTATGTTTAGGAACTGAAAAATTTCAGAGTTTAGAATGATAATTTAGTTCATGTACTATTTATTACTTAAAAACTCCTTGGGGACTGAGCAATACCTCATAATCAAAGGCATAATTATTTCCATAGAAAATCATGAATGCTCACTCTGTGTGGGATAAATAGAATCTTTAATAGTCTCCTGTTAGTTCAAGTCAGGTTTTCTCATTAAATGAGCTCCAATCACATCAAGTTTTGCTACCAAAGGAATACTGATAATACTGTTCATAGCTCTTTTTCTTGGATTTAGAATTTCAGAAAAGAGATTGAGTTCATATAATAGATGGCAATAATAAATAGACTTCCCTGGTGGCTCAGTGGCAAAAGAATCTGCCTGCCAATGCAGGAGATGCAGGTTCAATCCATGGGTCGAGAAGATTCCCCAGAGAAGGAAATGGCAACCCACTCTAGTATTCTTACCTGGAAATCCCATGGACAGAGGGGCCTGGTGGGCTACAGTCCATAGTGTTGCAAAGAGTTGGACATGACTTAACAACAACAACAATAATAAATAGAGATAAGAGGGAAAGTTTAAATGGAAGTCAAAGCATGCTAAAAGCCTTGCTTTAGGAGAAGACATTGGTAGAAAAGTATTTCTAAAGCACCCAACATGAGAGGCAGAGTGACAGAGAAGTCTCAGTTGAAATAGACATTTGTCTTAATTGACTGAAGTTGCATTACTTTAACTTTCTAAATTTTCAAAAGCATATGACTCTGTGAACACATTGCTAAGGCTCCTCCCTAAACCTTGGGAAAAGGTTTGTACAAGAGAGAGGCCCTGAAGCTTAGACTTCATGAACTTCTCATGGTAAATTTGACAAGGAAACAGCATTGCTAAAGTGACAGTTCGGAGTCTGATTCTGTCTCCTCCATCAACAATTACCTATATCTTTCAGTAAAAACTCCCCATGTGAACTTTATTTATTTATATAAAAATATGACCATACTGTACATTTGATTGTACACCTGCTTTTCTCCATTCAAACTGTATTGAGTGCAGTTTTCCCTCTATTTTATTTATAAGCTACCCAGAATTTCATCCTATGAAATATATTTGTAATTTAAACTAACTTGTTTATGATAGTTTATTCTTACTGCAGTGAACATTTTTATAAATATATCTGCACACATAATGTATTTCTGTAAGAGAAATACCTTCAAGAGATTGCTGTGTCAAAAAGAGCATGTGGTTAAAATTTTGATAGATTCCTCCAAATTGACTGTCCTAAAGGTTTGTATTCATACACTTTCTAGTAAGACTATGTGAATATGTCATTTGCCTTACTCCAAGCCCACACTGGGTACGATCATTCTACATCATCTTCAAATCTGATATGGTATCAGCTATCAGATACAATATCTATAATGCAGTATCATTGTTTTGATTTGCATTTATCATTGTCTAAAATTAATTTTTATTGGACCATAGTTGCTTTATAATGTTGTATTAGTTTCTGCTGTACAGCAAAGTGAATCAGTTGTATGTTTACATATATCCCTTTTTTGGATTTCTGTTCCCATTTAGGTTACCACAAAGCATTTAGTAGAGTTCCCTGTGCTTTACAGTAGATTCTCATTGGTTATCTGTTTTATTCATAGTGTCAATAGTGTATACACGTCAGTCCCAATCTCCCGATTCATCCCACCCACTTCCCTTCCCCCTTTGTATCCATGTTTGTTCTCTGTATCTGTGTCTGTTTCTGCTTTGCAAAATAAGATCATCTGTACCATTTTTCTAGATTCCACATATAAGCATTAATACATGATATTTGCTTTTCTCTTTCTGACTTACTTCACTTTGTATGACAGTCTCTAGGTCCAGCCACATCTCTGCAAATGGCACAATTCCATTGGTTTTTATAGTTGAATAGTATTCTGTTCGGAGAAGGCAATGGCACCCCACTCCAGTACTCTTGCCTGGAAAATCCCATGGATGGAGGAGCCTGGAAGGCTGCAGTCCATGGGGTCACTGAGGGTCGGACACGACTGAGCGACTTCACTTTCACTTTTCACTTTCATGCATTGGAGAAGGAAATGGCAACCCACTCCAGTGTTCTTGCCTGGAGAATCCCAGGGACGGGGGAGACTGGTGGGCTGCCATCTATGGGGTCGCACAGAGTCAGATACGACTGAAGTGACTTAGCATAGCATAGTATTCTGTTATATGTATGAACCACATCTTCTTTATTCACTCCTCTGTTCATGGCCATTTAGGTTGTTCCAATGTCCTGACGATCTTAAATAGTGCTACAGTGAACATTGGGGTGTGTGTATCTTTTTTAATTGAATTGTGGTTTTTCTCAGGGGTGGCATTTCTGGGTCATATGGTGCATTTAATCATTAGTGAGACTGAACATATATATTTGTATTAATAGTCTTTACTTCTGTCCTTGTCTGTTTTTTCTATATGTTTCATTTTGTTTGCCAAGCCTGATGTATTATTAGTTGATTTGTAAAATTAATTATTGTTAACTTATAAAAGACCTTGTTACTGCTCTTAGTATTTTTTCTTTGTCTTGTATTTTGCAGCATTTCCCTCAGTTTGTCAGTTCCCTTTTGGTTTCAGATAGAGCTGGTTACCATGTGTCTTTCAGGTGAAACAATTTAAGCCTTCATTTCCTCATGTGCTAAAAAGGAACAATATTGGTGTGACGTTCGTTTTGTGTGTCAACTTGACTGGTCATAGAGTCCAGGCATTTGGTCAAATATTATTCTGGGTGTGTTTGTGAGAGTGTTTTTAGACGAGGTTAACATTTGTACGGGTAAACCAAGTTAAGCAGACTGCCCTTCCTAATGTAGGTGAAAGTGAAAGTCGCTCAGTCGTGTCGGACTCTTTGTGACCCCATTGACTATACAGTATATGGAATTCTCCAGGCCAGAATACTGGAGTGGGTAGCAGTTCCTTTTCCAGAGGATCTTCCCAACCAAGGGATTCTCCTTCCCTCATAGCTCAGTTGGTAAAGAATCCACCTGCAATGCAGGAGACCCTGGTTTGATTCCTGGGTTGGGAAGATCCGGTGGAAAAGGGATAGGCTACCCACTCCAGTGTTCTTGAGCTTCCCTTGTGGCTCAGCTGGTAATGAATCTGCCTGCAATATGGGAGACCTGGGTTCGATCCCTGGGTTGGGAAGATCCCCTGAAGAAGGGAAAGGCTACCCACTCCAGTATTCTGGCCTGGAGAATTCCATGGACTAAGTTTATGGGGTTGCAAAGAGTCAACACGACTGAGCAACTTTCACCTTCACCTTCACTTCACCTCCCTCATCGCAGGCAGATTCTTTACCTGCTGAGCCACCAGGGAAGCCCAATGTAGTTGGGCCTCATCCAATTCATTGAAGACTTGTTTAGAACAAAAAGGCTGACAAAGAGGGAATCCTCCTACATGACTGATGTGCTGAAACATTGTTTTTTTTCCCCTGACCTTCAGACTTTGACTGACACATCAGCTTTTCTTGGATCTTAAACCTGCTAGCCTTTGGACTGGAACTTCCACCATTGGTGGTCTTGCTTCTCAGGCCTTTGGACTAGGACCAGAAAAGAAAAGTGAAAGTGAAATCACTCAGTCGTGTCTGACTCTTTGTGACCCTGTGGACTGTAGCCCACCAAGCTCCTCCGCCCATGGGATTCTCCAGGCAAGAATACTAGAACTCCCCATCAATTTTCCTGGGTCTGCAGCTTGCCTTCTGCAGATCTTGGAACTTCTTAGCCTCCATATTTACTTGAACCAGTTCCTTACAATAAATCCTTTTATTGTACATGCATATGTTCCTCCTCTCCAACCCTATTGGCTTAGTTTCTCTGGAGAACCCTAATACAGTCATCTACCTTACAGTGCTATTGGGAAGAGAGAAGGCAATATATGTGAAGAGTTAGCTTAATTTCTGTCACATAGTAAGTACTGAATAAATATTATGTGTAGTTAACTTTATTTGAATTATTTTTGCCATTCAGAAATTTTACAAAGTCACGTATATCAATCCTTTCCTTTATGACTTTATGAAATTTTTTTTCAAAAAAATTTTTTTTCCTCTGGTATTTGTCAAACACCTCTACTTTTTGTGTTTAAGAAATAATCCATTTGGAAATTTATTTTTATGTATGTTTAATTTGGAATTTAATATTTTCCTTCAAGTGGATAGCACACTATCTATTTATTATGATCTGTTCTTTCAGTGTTCTCTGAAAGCACCAATGTCAAAAAGTCCTTTAGGTTTTCAAGGGGAAAACATTTCTGTTATCAAGATTAGAGATTGTTTATTTTTATATAAACAAAAGCATACTCCAAATAAGCTCTTTCATGTTTCTTGTCCTGACAACCCACAGGGAAAGAAAACATATTTTTCTTGTTCACACAACTGCCTATGTAAAATGCAAGATGTTAAATCTGATTGGTGTCTTAAAAGCCATTTAGTAGTTAAACATAATCCAAGCAAACAAAGGCAGGGAAAAGATATTGATTTTGTGTCACACAAATGTAGGTGAAACATCTAAGCCTTGAATAATGCTCCCAGGGCACTTTTCGATGTGATCAGGCAAAGCTGGAGAACACGTCGTATTTAATGATGTGAGAACTCGTTTCTCTACAAGGTCAATGGTATGTGCTTAACCTTTAGGCGCTTGGATGGCCAGCTGCCCCACTGGTTTATGGAGCGGAGGCCGACATGATTGCGGATTTAGGGCAGTGATGACTTGATCTTGCCAGTGCTTGATACTCTTACTCAGACACGGTGAACAAATCCATCTCAGTGGCTGTAGCCTGTACTTTTCTGAGCTGTCCATGCCTATCTCTCATTTCTGACTTACCTCCTGAGATGAAAGGAACACAGCTGCCTTTGGAAAATAGAACTTCTCTCATCATCGTGAGAAAAAAAAAAAAAGCTTCGTTTTGATTCAGCCTCTAAGGTCTTAAACAGCCTCCAAAAGGCAAAAACAATATCCACATGACTCTAGATCAACACTGCTTTTTATTTCTCATTTTGGCATAAGTTTTCACTTTGTGCATTCGCTATTTTCCTAAGTTGTTCTGAAGAATGCCAGTCCTTTGAGACTCTGCTAGGAAGGAAGGAGGGAGGGAAATAAGGCAGGGAGATGTTAAGCTGGCCGAGGTTAGTCATGTTTGGGGCATAGGATACTCTCTTTTTGGAGACTCACAGTACACATCAGCAATTAAAGTTCAGCCCCATCAGTTAAGAAATGTGCTTGATTAAAAACCTAGGATTTTTTGATTCATATTTGAATCCACAACCTATGTTTTAAAAACATGTAACATCTCTTATTTGGTAAATGCTCCTATTTGGTATATCGCTTTAAAATTGTTTGTAAAACAGAACTTTATCACTGAACGTTCTTTTTTAAATATTTATTTATTTAGCTGTGCTGGTCTTAGCTGTGGCACTTGGGATCTTCAATCTTTGTTGTGGCAGGCGGGGTATTTAGTTGTGGCATGTGAACTCTTAGTTACGATGTATGGGATCTAGTTCCCTGACCATGAGTTAGACCCAGGCCCCCTTGCATTGGGAGCACAGAGTCTTAGCCACTGGACCATCAGAGAAGTCCCTGTTGAATATTATCATTAATTTCTATCATAAGCCAAGAGGTGACTTCTAATGGAAGGAACAAACCAACCATAAAACATCATAAAAATATCAAGGAGGATTTCTAGTCTTCATATTAAAGCTCAATGCCCACCTGTATCCTTATGCATTTAATGCTGTCCTGTGTATCTTTTGAAGAAGTTAGTCAGGCTAATGAAACATTCAACTCTGGAGCAGATGGGAACCCAGCCAAGGCATCTGAAGAGCTCTTTCCCAGACAAGCAGACTAAGATCTAGAAAAGCTCAGAAGATAGGCAAAAAAGAGGTTTGTGAGGACATCTGGACACTAAATCTGCTTTCCTTTAGTTCTCTCTGGTTTGTCCTTTTCTTTATGACAGCTTAATCCTCAAACTAGAGTCCTCTGCAGTTAGGGCCTATACCCATTCACAACAATGTTGGAGACATTTTTCCTGAAAATGTGGAAAAACCACTTCCCCACCTCCTGAGTGGTCTAGTCTGTCTGAGATGAGACCTTTAGATTTTCCCAGGCTGGTGTTCCCAACAGAGTGACTGATGCCCAGAGGAGAAATTCATGAGCCCAAATCATCCACCTCCGAGAAGTGCAACTGTTTCAGAGAACAAAAGTCTTTTTAGTATCTATTGATATGATCGTACTACTTTTCTTCTTTAATTTGTTGATGTCATGACTTGCACTGAAAGACTTCCTGATTCTAAATTATCCTTACATTTCCAGAGTAAACCCCATTTGGTCATAGAGCGTTGTTTTCATATACTGCCAATTTCCCTTTGCCAGTACTTAAGTCTTTGCATTTAAATTCCTGAGTGAGATCAGGCTATAGTTTCCTATTTTTATAACATTTCTGTCAGCTTTGGGAATTAAAGTTGTATTGGAATCAACATGAATTAGGGTACTTTCCAACTTTTTATTATGGTCTGAGTTATTTCGAATTATAAAGGAATTATCTGTGTTCCTTCAAAATGAGACAGAACTCAGCTGTGAAACTCTTTAGTTCTGGTTCTTTTAAAATAGATTCACAATCATTTTTACATCTTCTATAACTGGTGGCTTTCCAGGTTGCTCAAACAGTAAGAAAATCTGCCTGCCATGTAGAAAATCTGGGCTCAATCCCTGGCTGGGAAGAGCCCCTGGAGAAGGAAATGGCAACCCACTCCAGTATTCTTGCTTAGAGAATCCCATGGACAGAGGAGCCTAGTGGGCTACGGTCCATGGGGTTGCAAAGAGTTGGATACGACTGAACAACTAACATACACACACATGATGACTAGTCTATTCAAGTTTTGTCCTGTTTTGTAATTTCTTTTACAAACTTTAAAAAATAACTTTATTTACATGTCACAAAATTCAACTGCTTTTAGTAATGTGTAGTTTTAGAATGTACAATTCTGTAATGTTTAGTAATATAGATCAATTTAAATCACGTATATTTTTCTCAAAGATATCCATCTTCTCCAGGTTTTTACTTCCAGAGAATTGCTCATAATATTTTCTTATAATTATACACCTCCGGAAATGTTGGCTTTCAAATGAACATGCCCCTATGAGAGAAAAGAGAAGGAAATGGTGATGATGCCTGAGGGAGTCAATAAACTAGGGGGGACCATATTTACTGAAAGAGCTGAACAATTTTTAAGCCAGGACCTATAAAGTGCAATTTTTTAATATTCCTGATTGGAAGTGTTTTCTGGCTGGTAGGAGAGCTTAAGCACTCAAGTTTCTTGGATCAGAGCTGAGACAGAAGTTTCAGAACAGGAAGCCAAAGCCACAATATCTGGCACTTTCTGTTTCTTAGTGGTTTTTTTAATTGGCCACTTCCTTCAGTTTAAAATGTTTACAATAACACCAGTGTGTTTTACTACTTTATAGGGGAAAATTTCACTGTAGGTGTAACCATTTGTCAAACACTGTTTAACACCAAGGATCCACTAAATTGAAACTTCCACCTTAAAATCAAACTTGTATATAAAATGTGTAATACCACTAAATTGTAGAATAATTATTCATGTGGGTATGTTGCATACAATGTAGGATGAACCAAAGCAAATATGAATTTATGCTTTATTTTGAAAATCAATTTTATTGACATATAATGTACAGAGTAAAATTCATCCTTTCCAGTTATAGAGTTTAATGAGTTTTTGCAAATATGTTTAGTTTTGTTACCACCATCATAATCAAGATATAGAATATTTTTATCATCTCCAAATTTTTCCTCATACCTCTTTCTAGTCATTCCTCTTTCCCAACTCACAGTCCCTGGCAATCACTAATCTGATTTGTGTCTCTCGAGTTTGGCCTTTTCAAGATTGCTATATAAATAGAATCATATATTATTAAAATACAGATTTAAACACTTAATTTAGGTTTTCATTTGGAATTTGAAAACTTTATGTACACCTTAAACTTTGAGAGTCTAGAACTGGAGGCACTGAATCATAAATTTACTTTTTAAGATCACAATTGTTTTTTTTTTTTTGCTAAGTCGCTTCAGTCGTGTCCGACTCTGTGCGACCCTATAGACAGCAGCCCACCAGGCTCCCCCTGTCCCTGGGATTCTCTAGGCAAGAGTACCGGAGTGGGTTGCCATTTCCTTCTCCGTTTAAGATCATAATAGTACCTTCTAAATTATTGGTTATTAAAAGTATATTTTCTAAATTACTGGTTTTCAAAAATTTATTCTTAGAGTTGACTCATCTGTTATTCAGCCACATTATCTGAATTTAGAGAGATCGAATTTAGAGAGAATAATCTTAGAAAACCAGTGTGATTGATATCCTCAAGAAAAAAAAAAAAAACCTTGGAGGTCAGTCCTAAATAAAATCTTGATGGATTGCTTTATCTGATTTAGAAAAACAATTTTGGAAAGAAAATAAAAGATTTTGATGAAAAAACAAATAGAAGCATATAATATAATATCTTTTGTGCCCTGCATCAGCAGTATTTCTGAGATTCGTTTATGTCATTGCATGCATCAATTCTTTCCTTTTCATCACTGAATACTATGCTGTGGTTTGGAGGTACCACATTTTCTTATCCATTCACCGTTTAAAAGATATTTAAGGTGTTTCCAGCCTGTGGCAACTATGTATAAAGCTGCTTTAAACAGGGTTTTGTGTGCATATGTGTTTGCATTTCTCTTGGGCAAATACCTAGGAGTGGGATGCTGGGTTGTGTGCTAAATGTGTGTTTAACTTTATGAAAAACCACCAACCAATATTCCAAGTGATGACTTAGCATTTTGCATTTCCACCAGTTCTGTAAGAGAGTTGGAATTTCTCCATGTCTTCACCAACCCCTTATAGTTTCAGGCTTGTTAATGCTTGCCCATTCTGGCATGTATGTAGTAGTATCTCATTGTGTCTTAATTTGTATTTTCTAATGATTCATGTGTTTATTTGCCATCACATCTTATCTTTTGTGAAGTAACGGTTCAAATTTTTGCCCATTAAAAAACTGACTTGTTTTCTTATTATTGAGTTCTAAGTGTTCTTTATATAGTCTGGGTAAAATCTCTTATCAGACATTTGTTCTGCAAATATTTTTTCCCAGTCTGTAACTTGTCATTTTATCTTCATAACTGAGTCTTTAGAAGAACAAAGTTTTTAATTTTGATAAAGCATAATTTATCAATCTTTTACCCTATCTTTGGTTTGCCCTTCTTGTGTTCTAACTAAGAAATCTTTACCTAAACTAAGGCCATACTCTTCTTCTAGAAGTTTTATAGTTTTAGATTTTACGTACATGTGTATGAGTCACCTCAGGTTTATTTTATATACAGTAAGAAGAACAGATCAAGGTTCAGTTTATGTTATTCAGTTGCATTGTTTTAGCAGACCTTTGTTGGAAAACCTTTCACCATTGAATTACGGTGGCTTCTCTGTTGATTATCAATTACCATATTTCTTTTGGTCTCTTTCTAGAGTTTCTATTCTATTCCATTCATCTATGTGTCGATGCATGCATGCATGCTAAGTTGCTTCAGTTGTGTCCGGATTCATTGTGACCCTGTGGGCTGTAGACCTCCAGGCTCCGCTGTCCAAGGGATTCTATGGGCCAGAATACCAGAGTGGGTTGCCATTTCCTCCTCTCTGGGATCTTCTCGACCCAGGGATCGAACCTGCATCTCTTATGTCTCTTGCATTGGCAGGAGGGTTCTTTAACCACTAGTGCCACCTGGTAAGCCCCCCTTCGTATCTATACCTATGTCAATACTACATCACCTTCATCATTGTAGTTTTAGAGCAAGTTCTGAGATCAATTAATGCAAGTATTCCAATTTTGTTCTTTTCAAATTGTTTTTTCTCAATCCTCTATTTTTCCATATAAATTTTAGAATCAGCTTGTCAGTTTCTACCAAGAAGCCTGCTGATACTTTGACTTGCATTTTGTGGATTATAAAGATCAATCTGGAGAGAATTAAGAGCTTAGCAATATTGAGTCATCCAATTTATGAACACACTACAGCTGTATTTAGGCATTTTTTCATTTCTCTTATTGCTGTTTAGTAGTTTCCAACATGCAGCTCTTGCACTTATATTGTGAGATTTATCCCTGTTTATTTTTAATGCTACTATAAATAGCATTTAAAATTTTTTTTAAATGTCTAATTGTTCATTGTTAGTGTATAGAAATAGTTGATTTTTGAATGTTGACTTGTCTCCTCTGACCTTACTAAGCTTACTTATTCTAGTAGTTTTTTAAGTAGTATCCCAATGCTTTTTTGAACAAGCTTATATCAAAATACAATTGTGATCTTGGAAGTGGGGGCTATTTATTTTTTGTCTTATACATGTGGGCAACTGATTATAGAATGATAGAAGATTTTTGTAAGCCCTACAATGTGTGTATGGATTTTGAAGCTGACTATAAAATTCCTGGAGATCAAAAAGGGAGTGGACTTCAGTCAGTAGGCTGCAGAGAGGGATGGTGGGGGGAAGAATTTGGGGAACTTCCAGGAAAGATTTAAGACCCACTGGTATGTCCTGATTGTCAGTATGGGACCATATGCCTTATACTAGTGTTTTATAAATTGAGTTCTGGGATGGTCATGTTCTTTTCCTTCTCAGTAAAAATTCCACGATCAAATAAATTTGGGGAAAACTTCATACTGTATCCTCCTCTTGGAATTTTACAGTGTCTGTTAGCGTATTAAAGGCTGTGAGAAAACCTAGAATAAAGATCCATGTTTACACAGCTTTGTTTAATCCAGCATTCCCCAAACTCATTTGACCACGGTACCCTTGTTTAGTATAAACCCTCCTAATAATCCAAAAGCTCTTTAGCTCATGCTCTGCAATATACACTCAGGAAAATGCTGCCATGAATAATTCTATGATCTCTTTCTCACCTTCAGTATGAGAACAATATTCACGTAAGACTATTAAGGGAGAAGTAGCTGATTGCTACAAAATGCTCTGAGCAATAGAACGTACTTAGAATTCTGTAATGGAGAGAGGTTTATGTTTTTGATGTGTTCATTTCCTTCTGTTTTGACTTAGAAATGATGGGCAAATATTCTCCCAACATTTGGTATGGAATTAAGCCAAAAGAATGATTCTCCCCCGCGCTACAGTATTGTTTGGTCTTTTCTCATGTTCTCTCCTTTGCTTGTACTTCTGTCTTTCTTGTTTTGCTCTGATTTGTTGTAACACTGAGCCATCAAACTGTAAAAAAGGTTTTCTTCATGAAGCATTCTGCCACCTGCTTATGTGCTTTGTGTAGTGATCAGGGCAATAGGAGAAAAATAGATACTGTACATCTTTCAGAGAAAATTATTTTCTAATGATTGACAGCCTGCAATTAAACCAGCAATAAAATAAACAACATTTGAAGTTTTTAGTGTGAAGCAGCTTGTATTATAATTGATCATATTTGAGACAACAGCTGATATCAGGATTTACCTAGATCCTTGATGCGAAGTTGTAGTTTTTAAGGAAAGTGCAGCTGGAAACCTGCTCCAAATTGCCTGCTTCTGTAATTAAAAGTATAAATGTTTCAAGTCGAATTCATCCTATTAGTAAGATTTTAGGAAACAAAAAGTTAATTTATTCACATTCGATATGGTCTGTAAATGCCACCATTATATGCCTTCCACTGGCCTTTGATTAGCTATGGATTAATAAAACTTTTATACCTCCTTTGTCAGCCTCATTTTGAACTCTGTTTTTGCATACTGTTACTATTAAATAAATGAATTAGTGTCCAGAAATGTGTCATGCATATTACCTAGCAGCAGGAAGCATAATACAGTGGTCAGCTCCCCAGGAGCGTTATAAATCCTAATGCGCTCGGTAACCTGCTCACGAGGACCTATTAAAAGCATGGTGATTTAGTGGAGCTGTATTTGTGCTTAACAATGGAATTTTAGTTAATTCAAAACAATGTAAATCATCTCCAATTACAGTATTTGAATATTCACAGTTGCTTTACACGTACACCTACGGTTGCTATGTCAAAAAAAAACAAAACACAAAATCCCGTTTTTTAAAAAAGCATCGTTACTCCACTCTTGCCTGGAGTAACATTTAGGCAGGTTTTAGTAGCTTATGTTAGAAGTAGCCAACCCTGGAGAACAGTGTTTATCTGGCACAGCTTACTATCTCGCAGCCACAGCAGTTTAGGGCTTCCAAAAACGTGGCAAGCAAGGGAAGCAGCGGGAGCAGGGGGTGATGCTGTTGTACCTGAAAAGCTCAGGTGAGCGCTGTAATTGTGCTGGTGAGATGCTGTCGCTGCCTGTGTTCCCAGAGGCAGCTGAGGGCTTTTGTGTTGCTGCTGTTATCAAAGTCATTTCAGAGCCGTGTCAGTAGATTCTTGATACTAGAAGGGCTGCTGCGTCCCTGTGGGTACAGCACAGACCAGAGAGGATCCTCGGGTTTGAAACAGGCTCTTTTATGCTCAAGGTCTCAGAGAGCCTGTCTGTGAAATGATGATTAGCTGTCCAGCTGGCAGCAACCAGTTTCGGCGTTACAGGCCCTTGGCACTCTGTCAGAATCGGCTTGGACCTCTGCATCGGAGAGGGGACCAGCCCACTCGCCCTCCTTTCCACGGTCTTTCCCAAGAGGTGACAGGAGGGGAATTAATGAGGAACAGGGTGAACTTTATTGAAGGAGTTTATTCTGTGTCTTGTGGATCTAGCCATTTAGGGACAAAGCACAACTTTTCTGGACTTCCAAAGAAATCCGGGGTGAATGTAGCGCTTCTGTTTGGTGAAAAACAAAACCTGAAATGAATGCTGTTAGACACATTTGTTCATAGTTTGCCAGTGGGCACAGTCCATTTTGTATACTATTGTCATTGTTTGCAGTTTCACCATCAGTTGTAGTCAGTGATAGGGAGGATTAGTTTTGCCATCAGCAAGCCTGGATTCAAAACTTGGTTCTGTCTCATAAGCTGGATGCCCTTGGGTGAGTTGCATCCCCTCCCTGAACCTCAATTTATCCATCCCAGGATATAGGCTTCTGTGCAGGTATGTTGCTTCAGGTGTAGAGTGTAGATTAAAAGAAGAGATGTACATAAAATACTCACAGGATAGTTACTGCTGTTTTTATTGCTGATTCATAAGGTATATGATTGTGTTGTGGAAACATGGGCTGCATTAGAGGTATATGTCTGAGCAAGGTGTCTCTTGCCTTGATTTCATGTAACAATCATAATTTTCTCTTGACTTTGTTTATTCTCTCCCTCCATCCATTCAGCTGTCCATCTAGACATCCAAATATCCATCCCCCACCCATCCAATCAGCAATACATATGTAAGGCTAAAAAAACAAACAAAACTTGAAAGACTACCAAACAGGAAGTCTCTTCTTACCTCTGTTTCTCAGATCCTCTTCTCTTATCTGCAGAAATGACTACAGTTACTAACTTCCTCTTTGTCCTTCCAAAGGTATTGCCCATACAGGCACATAGAGCATACTCCAGAAGCTGCAACATTCAGAAAGTTAGCAATATATCTTGTGAGCTTTCCATATTAGTGCATCTCATCTGCCCCCATTTTCCATAATATTGGATGGTATTTTGTACTATGGGTGTATCTTTTATAAGCTTTTAAAATATATATATATTATTTATTTATTCATGGCTGCATTGGGTCTTTGTTGCTGTGCCCCAGCTTTCTCTAGTTGCTCCTCAGCATGTGGGATCTTCCTAGACCATGGATTGAACCCATGTCCCCTGCATTGGCAGGCGGATTCTTAACCACTGGACCACCAGAGAAGTCTTATAGATGTATCTTAATTTATTTAGACAGTCCTCTGTGATGGGTTCATCAGTTGCTTTTAATCCTTAGCATTTACATACAGTGCTGCAGAGAATTTCCTTCTGTGCACACCTCTGCAAACAGAAATGAATATGGCTGGATATCCTTACAGCAATAGGATCAATTCCTGGAGGTAGATTTTCTAAGTCTGATTTTTGTAGAAGTTGTGAAATTGCCCTAAAAAACTGTACAAATCTACCCACCCTCCAATAATATGAGAATACTAGTTTCCCCACACCCTTGCTGTTTTGTGTTGACTTTTAATGTAATTTAAAACCTCAATAATATTCTGAAGCTTTGTGCAATAGTCTGACCATGTTAATTTGCATCTTTATGAATTATTGACTCTGTCCAGAACCTATATATCTACACAATAAAGTGCAGGAGTCAAATGTTAAATTAGTAAAAACAAACAGAACCATATACTTTTAAAAATGGAGGAAGCTTTGAAGTGGTTTGATCCAGCAGAAGAAAACCGGGACTTTTGGTGCTCAAGTGACATCTTTAAAGTCACACATTAATGGCGTTTATGGCAGGTGGAGGTGGGGCTTGGTTCCCCTAATTCAGGCCCATTCCTCTTTTTTATCATGTCACACTGTTCCCAGTGTGTGAATATCCTTATGCTGCATGGACCAGACTGCTCCCCCACATGTGTAATACTAATCCTGGTCTCATTCAGAAGCAGTTGTGATGAAATGGGAAGAATGCTGAATTCAAAGTCCATGACCTATATTTTATGGCTGAGCAACATTCCCTTATATATATATATGTACCACATCTTTATCCATTCATCTGTTGATGGACATTTCCTTGCTTCCAAGTCCTGGCTATTGTAAATAGCCAATGAACATGTGCTGCAATGAACATTGGGGTACATGTGTCTTTTAGAATTGTGGTTTTCTCAGGGTATATGCCCAGTAGTGGGGTTGCTGGGTTATATGGCAGATGACCTCCTCATATAGAAGAGCAGAGGGAGGCTCAAGAGGGAGGGGATTTATGTATAATTATGCCTGATTTGGTCAAAGCTATGGTTTTTCCAGTAGTCATGTATGGATGTGAGAGCTGGACCATAAAGAAGGCTGAGTGTCAAAGAATTGATGCTTTCAAACTGTGGTGCTGGACAAGACTCTTAAGAGTCCCTTGGACAGCAAGGAGATCAAACCAGTCAATCCTAAAGGAAATTTACCCTGAATATTCATTGGAAGGTCTAATGCTGAAGCTGAAGTTCCATTTTTTGGCCACCTGATGTGAAGAGCTGACTCATTGGGAAAAGAACCTCATGCTAGGAAAGATTGAGGGCAAGGGGAGAAGGGGGTGACAGAGGATGGGATGGTTGGATGGCATCACTAACTCAATGACATGAGTTTGAGCAAACTCAGGGAGATAGTGAAGGACAGAAGCCTGGCATGCTGCAGTTCATAGTGTCTCAAAGAGTCGGACTCGACTAAGCGACTGGACAACAGATACGACAATGGCTGATTTGTGTTTCTGTACAGCAGAAACCAACACAGCATTGTAAAAATTAAGAAACAAAACAAAAAAGTCCATGACCTAGGTTCAGATCCAGCTTTGTCATGTATTGATTGTGTCTTTGGACAAGTTTCCTAACCTTTCAGGGTATCAGAATTCTCATCCATAGAACAGTGGCGGTGCTGTCTATTCCATGATACCTGTATGGAGTGTTTTGCTGAGTGTCCTGGCAAAAATAGATGTTCACTTTTTGTTTTCTAACTGTTCATTTGCATAAGTAATTAGTAACATTTTCATATTCCATTAGAATGATTGCCAAACTATTGCTTATACTTTTGGGTTTTTAAATTCTAAAATGATATTTCATTAGTTCAGTTCAGTTCAGTCGCTCAGTCGTGTCCAATTCTTTGCAACCCCATGAACTGCAGCACGCAAGGCCTCCCTGTCCCTCACCAACTCCCGGAATCCACCCAAACCCATGTCCATTGAGTCAATGATGCCATCCAACCATTTCACCTCTGTCGTCCCCTTCTCCACCTGCCCTCTATCTTTTCCAACATCAGGATCTTCTCAAATGAGTCAGCACTTCACATCAGGTGGCCAAAGTATTGGAGTTTCAGCTTCAACATCAGTCCTTCCAATGAACACCCAGGACTGATCTCCCTTAGGATGGACTGGTTGGATCTCCTTGCAGTCCAAGGAACTCTCAAGAGTCTTCTCCAACACCATGGTTCAAAAGCATCAATTCTTCGGTGCTCAGCTTTCTTTATAGTCCAACTCTCACATCCATACCTGACCACTGGAAAAACTATAGCCTTGACTAGACGGACCTTTGTTGGCAAAGTAATGTCTCTGGTTTTTAATATGCTGTCTAGGTTGGTCATAACTTTCCTTCCAAGGAGTAAGCAAGCGTCTTTTAATTTCATTGATGCAATCACCATCTGCAGTGATTTTGGAGTCCAAAAAAATAAAGTCTGACACTGTTTCCACTGTTTCCCCATCTATTTGCCATGAAGTGATGAGACCGGATCCTATGATCTTAGTTTTCTGAATCTTGAGCTTTAAGCCAACTTTTTCACTCTTCTTTCACTTTCATCAAGAGGCTCTTTAGTTCTTCTTCACTTTCTGCCATAAGGGTGGTGCCATCTGCATATCTGAGGTTATTCATATTTTTCCCGGCAGTCTTGATTCCAGCTTGGGCTTCTTCCAGTCCAGTGTTTCTCATGATGTACTCTGCACATGAGTTAAATAAGCAGGGTGACAGTATACAGCCTTTACATACTCCTTTTCCTATTTGGAACCAGTCTGTTGTTCCATGTCCAGTTCTAACTGTTGCTACCTGACCTGCATACAGGTTTCTCAAGAGACAGGTCAGGTGGTCTGGTGTTCCCATCTCTTTCAGAATTTTCCAGTTTATTGTGATCCACACAGTCAAAGGCTTTGGCCTAGTCAATAAAGCAGAAATAGATGTTTTTCTGGAACTCTCTTGCTTTTTCCATGATCCAGCAGATGTTGGCAATTTGATCTCTGGTTCTTCTGCCTTTTCTAAAACCAGCTTGAACATCTGGAAGTTCACGGTTCACGTACTGCTAAAGCCTGGCTTGGAGAATTTTGAGCATTACTTTCCTAGCATGTGAGATGAGTGCAATTGTGCGGTAGTTTGAGCATTCTTTGGCATTGCCTTTCTTTGGGACTAGAATGAAAACTGACCTTTTCCAGTCCTGTGGCCACTGCTGAGTTTTCCAAATTTGCTGGCATATTGAGTGCAGCACTTTCACAGCATCGTCCTTCAGGATTTGAAATAGCTCAACTGGAATTCAAGGCTATATCATATATTTAAAGCATATATTTTAAAAATTTTATTTCATTTTTAATTGGAGGATAATTACTGCACAATATTGCAATGGTTTCCTCCACACATCAACATGAATCAGCCATCTGTACACATATGTCCCCTCCCTCCCACCTCCCTCTCCATCCCACCCCTCTAGGTTGTCACAGAGGACCAGCTTTGGGTTCCCTGTGTCATACAGGAAATCTATTTTATATATGGTAGTGTATATGTTTCAGTGCTACTCATCCCACCTTCTCCCTCTCCTACTGTGTCCAAAAATCTGTTCTCTAATGCATGTGTATGGAATCTAAAGCATGTGCTTTTAATCAAACACTTGGAAATTTGGAAAATGAATCTAAAAATCATTCATAATCTGACCTTTCACTGATAACTGCTGTTTATGTTGGTTTATTTTTTCCAGTTTTTTTTCCAATGTATTGTGATCATCTCAACACTAGAAACTTGGTGAGGATTCAAAGAGAATGAATTGTATATCAAACGCCAAGTCTGGGGAAAATAAGGGATGGTCCTGGAAAGCGTTGACTGAGCCTTGCTGTTGTACATGAAATAGTAGGAAACCAAATGCATTAATAAAATCTACACACAGTCATTTTTCTGTAAGAATTTTTGGTTCTCGGAAACCTAGAACATTTCAGAATCCCCATGAAACCAGTAAATAATCAAGCATGACCTCTCTTCTGAGCTCCAAGATATCCCAACTTGTCATTTCACCTAACAATATGTCCACACTGAACCCTTGCTAACTGCCCCTACTCCTAACCCCAAGCAATCCCCCTAGTCTCCCATATCACTTACCGACACCTTCACCCTCCCACGTCTTAGACCAGAAATCTAGGAGTCGTCCTTTCATCCTTCCTCTTCTTCATTTCTACATCCAATCATTTTGTCATTTCTACACCCAGTTCCCTCTCAAATATGCCCACTAGCCACCATCTCCTTGGCCACAGCTCTAGTCCTAGCCAGGGTCATGTTTTGAGCCACAGAGACGCTCACTCACTGACCTCCCTGCTTCATCCTTAGCTCAACCTTCAAGCCATATACATTCTTTCTCAGATTCTTTTCCTAATATAATAGCTATTCCAAGACATTGAATATAGTTCCCTGTGCCATGCAGTAGGTCCTTGTTGTGTATCTGTTTTGTATATAGTGGTGTATATATGTTGATCCCAAACTCCTAATTTATCCTTCCCCCCCATTTCCCCTTTGGTAACCATGTGTTTGTTTTCTATGTCTGTGAGTCTGTTTCTGTTTTATAAATAAGTTCATTTATATCATTTTTTAAGATCCTACCTGTAAGTGATATCATATGATATTTGTCTTTTCTCTATCTGATTCACTTTGTATGATAATCTCTAGGTTCATCCATGTTGCTGCAAATGGCATTATTTCATCACTTTTTATGGCTGAGTAATATTCTATTATATATGTATATACCACATGTGCTTTATCCATTCATCTGTTGATGGACACTTAGGTTGCTTCCATGTCTTGGCTATTGTACATACTGATGCTATGAAGTGCATTGAGGTGCATGTATCTTTTCGAATTAGTTCTCATCTTTTCTGGATATAAGCCCCAGAGTGGGATTGCTGAATCCTGTGGTAACTCTATTTTTAGTGTCTTTAAACATTTTTTTATTGAAATATAGTTGATTTACAATATTGTGTTAATTTCTGCTGTATAGTACAATGACTCAGTTATACGTGTACTTTTTCATATTCTTTTCCATTATGGTTTATCACAGGATGTTGAATATAGTTCCCCATGATATACAGTAGGACTTTATTGTTTATCCATCCATAAATACTAGTTTGTATCTCCTGATCCAAATTCCGAATCCTTCCCTCCCCTCCCCTCTTCCCCCTTGGCAACAAGAAGTCTGTTCTCTATGTCTGTGAGTCTGTTTCTGTTTCATAGATATGTTAATTTGTGTCCTAGTTTAGATTCCACATATAAGTGATGTCATATGGTATTTCTCTTTCTCTTTCTAACTTGGTTCTCTTAGTATGATAATCTCTAGGTCCATCCATGTTGCTGCAAATGGCATTATTTCATTCTGTTTTATGACTGAGTAACATTCCTGTGTGTTTGTGTGTGTGTGTATACTACATCTTCTTTATCCACTCATCTGTTGATGTATACTAAGGTTGTTTCCTATATCTTGGCTTTTGTAAATAGTGCTGCTATGAACATTAGGGTGCATGTATCTTTTTGAATTCTCATCTTTTCTGGATACATGTCCTGAAGTGAGATTGCTGGATCATATGGTAACTCTATGTTTAGCTTTTGAAATAACTTCCATAATGTTTTCCATAGTGGCTCTACCTATTTTCTTTACCGGCAACAGTGTAAGAGGGTTTGTTCCCTCTTCTCTTCATGCTCTCCATTTATTTACAGAATTTTTGACAATGGCCATTCTGACAGGGGACTTCCCAAGTGGCACCAGTAGTAAAGAACCTGTCTGCTGATACAGGAGATGTAAGAAATGCAGGTTTGATCCCTGTGTTGGGAAGATCCCCTGGAGGAGAGCGTGACAGCTCTCTCCAGTATTCTTGCCTGGAGAATCTCATGGATAGAGGAGCCTGGTGGGCTACAGTCCATAGGGTCACAAAGAGTCAGACCTAACTGAAGCAACTTAGTATGTATTCTGACTGGGGTAAGGTGATACCTCATTGTAGTTTTGACTTTCATTTCTCTAGTAATTAGCAGTGTTGAGCATCTTTTCATGTGCCTATTGGTCATCTATATGTCTTCTTTGGAGAAATGTTTATTTATGCCTTCTGCTCATGTTGTGATGGGTTGTTTGCTTTTATGATACTGAGCTGTGTGAGCTGTCTATATATTTTGGAAATTAATCCCTTGTTGGTTGCATTGTTTGCAAATAGTTTCTCCCATTCTGCAGGCTGTTTTTTCATTTTATGGTTTCCTTTGCTGTGCAAAAGCTTTTAAGTTTAATTAGGTCCCATTTGTATATTTTTATTTTGTTTCCCATTACTCTAGATGTATCCAAAAACATATTGCTGTGATTTATGTCAGAGTGTTCTGCCTATGTTTTCCTTTGGGAACTTTATACTATTCTGTCTTACATTTAGGTCTTTAATGTATTTTGGGTTTATTTTTGTATATGATGTTATTAGAGAATGTTCTAATTTTTTCTACATCTCTAGTTCCCTCAGCACCACTTACTGAAGAAGCTATCTGTTCTCCATTGTGTATTCTTGCCTCCTTCACTGTAGGTTAATTAACCAAATGTATGGGTTCATTTCTGGGCTTTCTATCCTGTTGCAGTGATCTATGTGTCTGCTTTTGTGTCAGTACCATACTTGTCTGATTATTGTAGCTTTGTAGGATAGTCTCAAGTCAGAGAGTGTGATTCCTCTGGTTCCATTCTTCTTTCTCAATATTGTTTTGACTCTTTGGGGGTCTTTTGAGTTTCCATAAAAATTTTAAAATTATTTGTTTTAGTTCTGTGAAAATGCCATTGGTAATTTGATAGAGATGGCACTGAATCTGTAGAATGCCTTGGGTATATAATCATTTTAACAATATCAATTCTTCCAATCCAAGAACATGGTATATCTTTCTATCTGTTTGTGTCATTGTTTATTTCTTCCATCAGTGCCTAAGAGTTTCCCAAGTACACGTCTTTTGCCTCCTTCAGTTCAGTTCAGTCGCTCAGTCGTGTCCGACTCTTTGCGACCCCATTAATCGCAGCACACCAGGCCTCCCTGTCCATCACAAACTCCCGGAGTTCACTCAGACTCACGTCCATCGAGTCAGTGATGCCATCCAGCCATCTCACCCTCTGTTGTCCCCTTCTCCTCTTGCCCCCAATCCCTCCCAGCATCAGAGTCTTTCCATGAGTCAACTCTTTGCATGAGGTGACGAAAGTATTGGAGTTTCAGCTTCAGCATCATTCCCTCCAAAGAAATCCCAGGGCTGATCTCCTTCAGAATGGACTGGTTGGATCTCCTTGCAGTCCAAGGGACTCTCAAGAGTCTTCTCCAACACCACAGTTCAAAAGCATCAATTCTTCGGCACTCAGCCTTCTTCACAGTCCAACTCTTACATCCATACATGACCACAGGAAAAAACCATTGCCTTGACTAGACGAACCTATGTTGGCAAAGTAATGTCTCTGCTTTTGAATATGCTATCTAGGTTGGTCATAACTTTTTTTTTTAAGGAGTAAGCATCTTTTAATTTCATGGCTGCAGTCACCATCTGCCATGATTTTGGAGCTCCCAAAAATAAAGTCTGACACTGTTTCCACTGTTTCCCCATCTATTTCCCATGAAGTGATGGGACCGGATGCCATGATCTTCGTTTTCTGAATGGTGAGCTTTAAGCCAACTTTTTCACTCTCCACTTTCACTTTCATCAGGAGGCTTTTTAGTTCCTGTTCACTTTCTGCCATAAGGGTGGTGTCATCTGCATATCTGAGGTTATTGATATTTCTTCCGGCAATCTTGATTTCAGCTTGTGTTTCTTCCAGTCCAGTCTTTCTCATGATGTACTCTGCATATAAGTTAAATAAGCAGGGTGACAATATACAGCCTTGACGTACTCCTTTTCCTATTTGGAACCAGTCTGTTGTTCCACGTCCAGTTCTAACTGTTGCTTCCTGACCTGCATACAAATTTGCCTCCTTAGGTAGATCTATTCCTAGGTATTTTATTCTTTTTGATGCAATGGTAAATGGTATTGTTTCCTTAATTTCTGTTTCTTATACTTTGTTGTTTGTATATAGGAATGCAATAGGTTTCTGTATATTTGTATGCTGCAGCTTTACCAAATTCAGTGATGAGCTCTAGTAATTTTCTGGTGAGATATTTAGGATTATCTATTTATCATGTGTACATAGAAACCAATCTTAAACAATGACAGCTTTATATTTTCCTTTCCGTTGTAAATAAACTTTACTTCAATAAAAAAAACACAGTCCATGTCCATGACAGAAAAACAATCTGAAGTCTTCAGTATGGGCTCCAAGGCCACTCACTCACTCTCCTGGCCTCTACCCCTTCTTTGATTTTATTTTCCTCACTTTTTCATTCACTCGGTTCCAGACTTACTCGCCTTTCTTTGGTTCATTGAACTTGGCAAGTCCTCCTCTCCTCACGGTCTTTGCAGATGCTGCTTCTTAATACTAGAATCTCCTGCCCTGTGGCCCAGCTCATTCCTGATGATGTTTCGGATGTCACTGTCTATGTCTCTTGTTCAGAGACCTTCCCTGAACCTCCATTTAAAATGAAGATTCCCCTTATACCTTTTTTATAGACTCCTATAATAGCCTTTACAGCTGCCATGATAATTTATTATTATATACTTTTTACCCAACCTTTGTACCAGGCTGTAAGTCCCCTGAGGACAGGGATTGTGTCTATCTTACTCATTGCTTCATCCCCAGAAGCACACTGCCTGGTATGTAGTAGAACTCAAGTATTCACTGATCAGATAAATGAATGAATATTTTATTCCTTTGTTGCTTCTTTCTGGGATTAAAAAGGATTTTCACAAATATGGAAAGTAGAGGAAAGATGTTTCCAGCAATTTTTCTCCCAAATTTTCTTCTCCACTTTAAGATAAGTGGGCTCCACTTACTTTAAGAGAGACTTGCCACTGTGTGTTATCTCTGATTGACAAATGTCCTTTGAAAACTTCCATGTTCCCATCTACTTGTCTGCACCAGTGCTTTTTTTCAAGGCCCACCCAATCCTACTTTCCTGCTGCCTAGTAACTTATTATATTCTTTTTTTGAACTCTGTGGCACTTATGACCTAACTCAAATGGTGAATAGTGTTTATAAAGCTCACCCCAAGACAATGATGTAGAATAAAGGACCAGCTAACCCAAAGTCTCTTAGAGATAATACATAATCCCTAAGCAATACTCCTTTAAAAGATTTTATTATTGTTTAATATACTCAGCAGTATTTATTCAACATGTGGTATATACTAGGAATGCTCTACAGAGATACACCAGTGAGCCAAAACTGACAGAGTTCCTGCCTTCATGATGTTCATGGTCCAGCATTACTTGAACAATGGACAAAAAGGCAATTTTTGTTTTGCCATGGCCCGTTGACACCGCCCAAGACTTACTGTGGAACCTGTACCAGACCAGGAAGACATTACATATGATCTTTATAAGGCCATTAAATATTCTAACATGCTCTTGCAAGAATATCAGCAGTTATGCCATGTAGCTTTCCAGGCTTCCATGCTCCAAATGCTGTTAGGAATATTAACTGCCAGCAGCTGTTGCTTGTTCACCATCCCATGTCCCTTGGTCTGTCTGGTTTCAGCACAACTGTGACAGACTGTTTCATACACCACTGAAGGCACTCTAGAGTTTCTGCTCAGTGTTCTCAAATGCGCAGAAGGCCACTCAGTCACACCCAAGTGCAATCCAAAGTGTGTGTGTGTGTGTGTGTGTGTGCGCACCCGCGTGCACATGTGTGTTGGAGGATCAGAGGTTAGCACTCTGGAAGGTACCTCTCTGTTAGTGTGGGTCACCTGTCAGGGGGTAAATGTCTCAGCCTCCCAGTTCAGATGGTGCATCTCTGAGGTGTTCTTACATGTACCTCTGAGCCTCTCCAGGGGCATGGAGCCCAGTTGCCTCAGCAGTTCAGCACATGGACACACCCACTCTCTTCTCTCTTCCCTGTCTCTCCTCTCAGACTCCCTGCACTCAAGTCCTTTTCCCAGGGTTTCCTTTAGAGGACACATCCCCAAACTGGATTGCCCTCACATAGAGAAAACTCAGCAAAAATAACTAAATTTATGATAGTTAATTGCTTCATTATTATTTCTTCTGTTAGAAGTGAGGTAATATTTCTTCTGTTAGAAGTGAAAAAATCAACTCAGCCAGATTTTTTTGCACATCTTCTCGGTTCTGGGGAAACTAAGATATATAAGATAAATGTGATAATTATGATACTAAGTGAAGTGAGTCAGACCAACATATATGATATCACTTATATGCAGAATCTAAAAAAAAATGATACAGATGAACTCATTTAGAAAATAGACTCACAGAGTTAGACAATGAACTTATGGTTACCAGGAGGGAAGGGTGGGGAGGAGGGATAGATTGGGATCTTGGGGTTGACATGTACACACTGTTCTATATAGAATAAATAACCAACAAGCTACAGGGAACTCTGCTCAATATTCTGTAATAATACTAACAGGGAAAAGAACTTGAAAAAGAATAGATACATGTATAACTGAATCACTCTGCTGTACACTGGAAATTAACAAAACATTTGTTAGTCAACTATGTTCCAATATTAAGTAAAAATTAAGAAATAAGGTAAATGTAGTGCCTGCTCTCAAGGAGCATACCATCTATCAGAAGAATCATTTTACAGAACAAAAAATTTTGTTAAGGACCTTCATTATTCCCCTTCTCCAACCTACATGCACCTCTAGAGGAATATATGACCTTATATGTTGTTCAGTCACTCAGTCATGTCCAGCTCTTTGTGACCCCATGAACTGCAGCATGCCAGGCTTCCTTGTCCTTCACTATCTCCCAGAGCTTGCTCAAATTCATATCCATTCAGTCAGTGATACCATCCAACTATCTCATCTTCTGTCATCCCCTGTCTCCTCCTGCCCTCAGTCTTTCCCAGCATCAGGGTCTTTTCCAATGATTCTGCTTTTCGAATCAGGTGGCCAAAGTTTTGGAGCTTCAGGTTCAGCATAGTCCTTCAAATGAATATTCAAGGTTGATTTCCTTTAGGATTTGATCTTGCAGTTCACGGGACTCTCAGGAGACTTCTCCAACACCAAGTTCAAAAGCATCAATTCTTCAGCGCTCAGCCTTCTTTATGGTCCAGCTCTCACATCCATATATGACTACTGGAAAAACCATAGTTTTGACTATATAGGCCTTTATAGGCAAAGTGATGTCTCTGCTTTTTAATATGCTATCTAGGTTTGTCAGAGCTTTTCTTCCAAGGAGTAAGCATCTTTTAATTTCATGACAACAGTCACTGTCCACAGTTATTTTGGAGCCCAAGAAGATAAAGTCTGTCACTGTTTCCATTGTTTTCCCATCTATTTGCCATGAAGTGATGGGACTGGATGCCATGATCTTAGTTTTTTGAATGTTTAGTTTTAAGCTAGCTTTTTTGCTTATCTTTCACCTTCATCAAGAGGCTCTTTAGTTCCTCTTTGCTTTCTGCCATAAGGGTGGTATCATTTGCAAATCTGAGATTATTGATATTTCTCCTGGCAATCTTGATTCCAGCTTGAGCTTCATCCAGTATGGCATTTTCCATGATGTACTCTGCATGTAAGTTAAATAAGCAGGGTGAAAATATATAGCCCTTGACGTACTCCTTTCCCAATTTTGAACCAGTTCATTGTTCCATGTCCGGTTCTAACTGTTGCTTCTTGACCTGCATACAGGTTTCTTAGGAGGCAGGTACATATGACTCCATTACATGTACAACTGTACAGATTATATGTATAACTGTACAAATTGTACCTGATACAAAATTTGGCATGGCCCCCATTCTCCCTTTGCTGTAGCCTAGATTCTCAATGATACAAGTGACAGAAACTCAACCCAAAGTAGCTTGAGGCAAAAGGCAATGTATTGGCTGGAGTAGCTGGGAAGTAAAGAGGTGTACTGGCTTCAGGCCTGGGTGTATCTTGAATCTGATGCTCTCTTTTGATTCTTCTGGGTTGGCTTTACTATCAGGTCCCTTGGAATGAGAGAACAAAATGACTCCCTGCAGGTCTTAGCTTCTGTGTGTGTGTGCACAGTTGCTAAGTTGTGTCCAACTCCTTGTGACCTCATGGAGGATAACCTGCCAGGCTCCTCTGTCCATGGGATCTTTAAGACAAGAATACTGCAGCAGGTTGTCACGCCCTCCTCCAAGAGATCTTCCCAGCCCCAGATCGAACCCACATCTCTTACATCTCCTGCACTGGCAGATTCTTTACCACTGAGCCACCTGGGAAGCCCTAGATCTTGGCTTACCCAGTGCTTTTATCTCATAACCCAACAAAGAAGACCCATTCTCTTTCCCAAGGTCCATATTAAGAAGTCTCTTGGAGAATATCAGTTATTGCTTGGATTATGTACATAGCCCTGAAACAGTCATGGTGGCTGAAGGGGTGGGGAATCCTGGCAGGACTGGGTCACATGCCCATCACTGGCTGGGAACAGATGGTAAACCTCCCCCCAGAGAAACAGCAGCTCTATTACTAGGAGCAAAATAGCCACAGCAGGCTGGGACACTAAAGCTGAGCATAGTTCTTTAGAGATACCCAGGCTAGGATGAATATTCTCTTCTAGGAGTAGGGTAGTGGATATCCCTGAGCAAAGTGAGATTCTTGGCTGGAGAGCAGATGTTCATTTGGATTTACCAAAATCAAGAAGGAGACTGCCTCAATGACATAGTTTCTGGAGCTCTGGTTGTTGTTTCTATGGATGCCCAGCTTAGCTGGGTCCTGCACCCCATCTGACTGGTGGGCACTTCAAGGGTGAATGGGATGTCCAAGTTTTTCTTAATAAGGTCGTCAATGGCTGGAACCACTGGAGAAACTCTCCAGCTAAGGAGGGCAGAAGAGGGAGCAGTAAGACCTTCATTCTTGGGCTTGTTTTGGAGAACAGGAATGCCCTCTCCTATCTTCTATCAAGTCAGGGGCAAGAGTAGCTTTCCCAACCCTATAAAATATTGAGACATAGAGGGAAGAACTGGGAGTTCATGCCTTGTATCAGCTGCTAGAAGAGCAGCTGCCAGAAGCTTGTGCCAAGGCTGTCTGCACGTACTTTATGCATCTTCATTCTGGATGCTGCTGGTTGGGGAACTTCAGAGCTTTGACAGCCTAGCAGTGGGTTGGCTGCTGCAGGAGGCTGATTTCCCCATGGCCCATCTCATAGCAATACATGTGCATTCTCAACTCCAGATGGGCCAAGCTGACGTCTCTCTTTGATCCTTGCCATGTACATTTTTGGATTGGTGGCACCCATAACACCTGGTCCATATTCATTTTCAGACCAGAGCCTATTCTGTGGTTGGTAAGCAGTGATGTGTATTCTGTCAGTCTTGCACTGGCCTTTTTTCCTCATTCTGATTCTGTTGGTAGCTCTTCCAGCTGTATGTGATTACACATCCTCCTGGTGATCCCAGATTTCAAGGCATCACTAGTTGAATCCTGTAGTTTGAACTTCTTTTCTTTCTCCACCTTCCTCTCTCCCTTAGCTTATAATTAGCCATTTTTCTTTTTAATTTTGAAGTCCATTTATTTGAAATTCATCAGTGAGTTAGTCCTATGGGAGTTACTCTCATTACAAACTGAAGACTAATTGTCCCATGATCATTGTTGCTCTAAGATGCTCCCATCACAATTGCTTCCTAAATTAACTCTCACTTCTTATTTAACACTAAGTTAAGGACTTAACATGAGCCATGATTTATAGTAGGAAACGCAGAAGTTGGTGAACTGTGGTCACTATATATTTTTTAAATTCTTTTTTCTTTCCATTTGAATTCTGGGTTACTTTTAAAATCTAGAAGTAAAACTTGTTCAATAGAGACAGCATAGATTTTGCTTTTATTGTGAACAGTTTATCATACAAAATGAAAATTTTTCATTATTATTGCCAGTCTTATTCCAAAAAAGTTTCTGAAAAATTTAAATCACCCATCTCACCCCCTGCCAACACCATTTTTAATATTGTCTTAATGTATTTTCTTATTCAGTCAGTCTCTTTATTTGAGTAGAGTGTTGAGAAGGACAGGTTTGACTGTTGATCAGACTGGGTTGCATGATCTCTTGTATTTTGAGCTTGTGTCCAACCTCTAACTCTGACAATAAGGTGACAAGCAGTAAGATGGAGAGAGCTAATTGTGAACTAGCCTGGGGGCAGAGAGATATAAAGGTGGTGGCCACAAGAGCTGTAAGGCAGTGGCTGGAATGAAGAGGCCATGGTTAAACAAAGAGGAGCTGTTAACGCAAATGACATACCGAATGATGGGCCAAGGCTTGGTCCCCTTGCACACGTTATCTTCAGCATGCTTCCAACAAGGAGCTATAGAGGTGCTTCTACAAGTTTGACCCAAACTTGAGTTGAAATTTGAACTTTGAGTGAAGAATACACTTTCTTTCTTCTAGCAACATATGGGCATATGAATTTTAAGTGTAAATTAATAACCTAAAGCCTTTAGAATCTCGTGGACAGGGGAGCCTGGTGGGCTGCTATCCATAGGGTCGCTCAGAGTCGGACACGACTGAAGCGACTTAGCAGTAGCAGCAGCAAAGCCTTTTGAAAAAAGATTCTTTGGGGCCTTAGCCATGTGATGTAAAAAGCTTCCAGTTGGCATCCTCCAAAAGGATGGCTGGGACTAAGCTCACTTGGCTGCTGCAGGGACATACCCTCTGGTTACAGCACAGGCACCATCTCAAGACAGACTGGCCTTGAAAACAGTTAGCAGATGCCAAGGGAAAACCCAAAGCAAATGGACTAAAGAAATGCAGGAAACGTAAATGCATCTGAATTCTCAGGTACAGGTTTTAGGTTTGACAAAAGCTGCATCTTAGCCAAGCCCCCACCCCAGGTCCCTCCCTTGGGACCTCGCTGGCGCCAGGACAAGATAGGCATCATCTTGTCTTGTCATTGCAGGACCTCCTGGGGATTCTGGCCTCTTCTTTGCTGAACTCCAAAGACTTCACTTCAACATTTCAGCTCAATTGGTCCCAAATATTCCTCTGAAGGACTCTTCTCATCCACAGGCAATTGGAGCTCTGTAATGACAGGCAAATAAGGGTCTTATGTTCCCAGCTCAGATGCATACCTGTGGGTACCTCCCTGAGAATTTTGACTCAAGTTGGATTCCTTCCTTGGAGAAAATTAATTCAGAGGTAGAAATGGAAGCATGATTTTCCTGAGCTGCCAGCACACCCAGAGCCAATCCTATCCCTGAAACGGATATGACTAATATAACAAGTAATAAATAGAACTTCTCCCATCTGTCTGCTGACCACCTTCGGCACTACTGGAAAATGTGCTGCCCATTTAATTGCAAAACAAAACTTTATTTCTCTATTGTAATCACCACTCTTTGGGTATAGATTATTTGGAAAATATAGAAAAATAGAAAGAAGTGGGGGAAATTTTCACCTAGACAAATTTGACACCTAGAGAGAAATACTGTTAACATTTTGGTACATTGATTTGCAGTGTTTTTCCTCTAATAAAGTAGACATTGCATATCTTATGCAATTTTAATTTAACATTGTAGTATATATTTCCTCTTATTAATATAAATGTGTGAATATAACTATGTTATATTTATATAATATAATAATTAGCACACTAATGATTGATACTATATATAGCACTACTTATAATATATAAATCTATACTTATACATATATTTACAAATAGAAGTGTATCAATGTGTTTAATATATTTACAAATATATTTAATGAATGAATAATTCATTGGATAGACAATATTTACTTAACCAGAAAGAGTCAAAGTAAAGAAATCCATTTCCAGTTTTCCCTGTTATTACAAATGCTGTAACTAACACCTCTGTGCATAGACATTTTTACGTATTACATTTCTTTATGCTGTGTTCCCAGAAGGAGAATAACTGGGTCAAAGGTTATAAACCTTTTCAGAGCTTTTGTTGATCATTGCCAAAGTTTCCTTCCCTTTTTCAAGGGACATTGTTTTGTGACAGTCTCAAGGACTCTTATTGATTCAAGGGAAAGGATATACCCCTCAGCTGATTTAAAAAAAAAACAGAATTAAAGTTTTTTATATAATAGATGACCCTCATGCAAAAGTGCAGCCTGCTTCATTCATTCCTGAAGGCAAATTAACATCTAACCAGTCTACCAAGGACATGCTTGTATGATTTCAAGATTTCCCCAGTTATCTTCCAAATGTTAGAAACAGTGATTTTAAAAATTTCTCAGTGTACGTTAATAATACTTTTTTTTTGTTAACTGTCCTACATAATTGGAGAATAGGCCTTTTCTTAAACAATCCTTTAATATGTATATAAAACATATACACAACAGATTCAAACTCAGTGAAAATGCTTATCATTTGTCTTTTTTTTTATTGGAATATAATTGCTTTACAATGTTGTGTTAGTTTCTGGTTATACAACAGTTTGAATTATATATCTTGGATGAAGCAGTTTAATTTCTCCCTTTTCAATACATGCACAATTTTAATTTACATTTCCTTTAGACAGGATGGGTGATGTCACCTGCTATTACTACAGACATAAAGGTTCTTCTCCCCTTGCTAATGTTATACACTGATGACTGGAGGCATGGGAATTTGCTAACAAATGACTATACCTGCGCTTGGCACTCTTTCCCCCTCCTTCTGCCTCCCAGATGGACATTTCTTGCCTATCCAAAGCCATTTGAATTCCCAGTTCAAGAATCTTTGTTAGATGGCCAGTTTGTTCCCAAGAGCATTGAAACAGTTATAAAAAGAGACATATTTCATGTGTGGTGGCATCATGCCAGTCTGATACTGCAAACGTTGCTTTTGAGAACGCTTGCCAGTGTGGCATCCGAGGCACAGCAGGCTGCAGGAGTAGGGGACTGTGGTTTAATGCATATTCACAATGTGTCCTAATCTCCTGTGAGGAATACTGAGTGCCCACTGGATAGCGTGTGTCCCTGTTAATAGCAGGGTGGGAAACTCCAAGGGAAACAAACACACTCAAATACTGTAATCACATTCCTAGGGCATGGTTTTCCTAGCTCAGCAATTAGAGATTTCCCTT
Source organism: Bos indicus (assembly GCF_029378745.1). NCBI lineage: Eukaryota > Metazoa > Chordata > Mammalia > Artiodactyla > Bovidae > Bos > Bos indicus. Next base: position 50,101,263 of record NC_091769.1, read on the forward strand.
CAGAAATGTTATCCACACGAAAGTCTTCAAATCAAAAATACTGTACTAGATGAGGAAGTGGTTGCAGATAGATCTGTAGTCATTCCAGAAGTGTATCTATGTAGTGTGTGAGTCCATATTTTTGTGCACACTCGCATGCACCACACATTAAATGTAAAACCCCAGCATATGACTGAGACAGAGGAAAATAAAGCAATGCTGTGCCCACCCGTCTGTGCATGCAAGCAGAAGAAATGGTCCATTCCAAGGTTAGACTTCTCTGAAGGCTCTTTTAGCTTGGGTCCTGATCATATGCGTAAATAGGATTTTCACCAAGTGGATGACTAATTCATTCATCTTGATTGATAATTAGAACCGACAAAGAACAGATCAACACAAATCACAAGGGCAAAAACATCTGGGACTCAGTTTAATGAGAATTCCCCCAAACCTCTTTAGTGATAATTGCATTGCAAACACCAAATAGCTTTCACAGTTGTTTTTGCAAATGATACAAATTAGCACCCCAAATCTGAAAAGTATACTGACTGGAAAAACGTTGGGGAATTTAGCAGGGCCCTCAGTAACTTGGCCAAATATATGTATTAACCTGGATACACTCTGGCAAATAAATCTGAGGCTTCTTGCTGCAAAATGTTAAGACTCCCAAATCCTACTGCTATTTGCACTTGGAAATCCCAGGTGGGCAAGTTCATCTATGAGGCAGTTTTCTCCTTTCCCCACAGAAGCCTTTACCAATCTCACACAAATACCTTGAGAATTTTAAAATTTCTGAGATGCTCAAAATCTGCCAATTAAATCCTTTTCCTTGTTAGAAAATGTAGATACTACACAAACAATTTGAAGATTTTATGGGTACTTAGTTACCTTAGAAGTCAAGGAAATCTGTAATAAGATGTAACAATTATATATCTTATTAGGTCTAAACATACCTAGTGAAACAATGAGAAGAGATTTTTCAAATCTCTTGTTTTGGTTTATTTTCTTCTTTCAGCTCTTATTTTGGTTTATTTTCTTCTTCCAGCACCTCTGTGTGAACCCAGCAAAAATCCAAGAGTAGGTGCTCATCGTGCAAATTCTGCCAGGGGAAGTTTCAGACAAATTCATTATGCCAAGCTGGAGCAGGAAGGTTTCATTAAAAAAAAAAAGTTGTCATCAAATGTGGAGTGATGAAAGAACGATGCCTTTCTCACTGCATAAAATGTTCCATCTCCCCTTTTGCTTAGCCCTGTCCCCTTTTGCAAGACTTTTCTGGCAGCCACATACCAGGAAGGCTGGGTGTTCCAACATGAACCACGTTTGCTTATACTACTCTTTAGCGGTCAGCCCATTTTAACTCTACTTTTTCCTTTGTGCCTCCTATGCCTCAAATCTGATACCCTATGCTTAAAAGATGCTCAATACGTGTGTGTTAACGCAGCAGTCCCCAAGCTTTTTGGCACCAAGGACTGATTTTGTGAAAGACAGTTTTTCCGTGGAAGGAGGGGGCATGGTTTTGGGGTGATTCTCATAAGGCGCACACAGCCTAGATCCGTCATAGGCGCAATTCATCACAGTAGGGTTTGCACTCCTGTGAGAATCTAATGCTGCCCCTTATCTGACAGGAGGTGGAGCTGAGGTGGCAGCGCCAGGGACAGGGAGATGGGGAGTGGCTGTTTATACAGATGAAGCTCTACTCACTTGCCTGCCGCTCACCTCCTGCTGTGGTTCCTAACAAGCCATGACTGGTACTAGTCCATAGCCTGGGGGTTAGGGACCCCTGTGTTAACAGAACCCTACCTTTTTGAATCTCTATCCTTTGTACAAAGCATTTCTACATGCATTTTTCCCATGTAGAAAAGCTCCCAGGTCATCAAGGTGGGAGGATTTGATGGAGCAATGGAAACATTTACTTGCTGTGAACCCATTCAACAGAAAAAATTTGCAGTTCAGAGAGATTGAATGACCTCCCCCAAAGTCATGCACCCACTAAGATGCAGTTAGAACTTCCAAGGAAGTGTCCATGGCTACTGGAATGATACAGATTAATTCAGAATCATTTAAAAACAAAAACAAGGCTCTTCCTGTCTCTTGGAAGTTTCCAGCTGTATTAGTGGAAAGATTTGAGACAAATACATTTTAGGCTTCTCATCTTTTACCTCTGGGGAATTTGTAGAATATTAAGCTCCTATTGAAACATTGTAATCAAGCCCCACTGGTGATGATTCCAACCGCCTTGTCAGGAATAGTGAGAAATGAGTACTGAATACCCACAGTATATATCTGCAAAACCTTCCAAGAGACTTAGGGACTCAGAGTCATTTTACAGAAGAATAGGAGCAGACAAATCACGTTGTAATTTTCAATCAATCCCCTTTCCCACAATCATAGTAATTTGCTTCAAGTGAAACCAAGTTAAAGTAAAAATAACTTAGAACAATATTCAACAAGGAAAATTTAAAGGGAGTATGAATATTAAAGATAGCTGGAATGGGATGGAGGGTTTCCCTGGTGGCTCAGATGGTAAAGAATCCACCTGCAATGCGGGAGACCTGAGTTCAATCCCTGGGTTGGGAAGATCCCCTGGAGGAGGGCGTGGCAACCCACTTCAGTATTCTTGCCTGGAGAATCCCCATGGACAGAGGACCTGGCCATGTGCAGTCCATAGGGTCACAAAGAGTCAGACACAACTGAGCAACTAGTACAGTCCTGATTCTGCCCTAAAGACTCTTAAGAAGGCAGTTGCTAAAAAAGAAGGCAGTTGCTGCTGTTGCTGCTAAGTCACTTCAGTCGTGTCCGACTCTGTGTGACCCCATAGACGGCAGCCCACCAGGCTCCCCCGTCCCTGGGATTCTCCAGGCAAGAACACTGGAGTGGGTTGCCATTTCCTTCTCCAATGCATGAGAGTGAAAAGTGAAAGTGAAGTCGCTCAGTTGTGTCCAACTCTTCTCGACCCCATGGACTGCAGCCTACCAGGCTCCTCCATCCATGGGATTTTCCAGGCAAGAGTACTGGAGTGGGGTGCCATTGCCTTCTCCGAAGAAGGCAGTTAGGACCTCACATTTGTAGAGAAGTCTCTGGCTCTTTTTTCCTTCTTCTTCAATACCTACTGAACCCCATATCTAATTCCTTGTTGGCCTAATGTCTTTTGGATCTAGTATATGAAGTGACTTCTATAAGCAAGGAACAGCCATTTTGAAATTGATATGAAATTGTAAATGACAGGTTATGAAATGGATTTTAATGTGGCTTTGTTGGAAATAATATCTCTACCAACTCTCAGTAGCCACCTGTCCCATAATAACAGAATAGGGATAGAAAATCCCATGGACAGAGGAGCCTGGTAGGCTACAGTCCATGGGAGAGTCAGACACAATGGAGCTCCTCTGTCCATGGGATTTTCCAGGCAAGAGTACTGGAGTGGGGTGCCATTGCCTTCTCCGACAGTGTGTGCTACATCTTCAGAATTCCGTGTTGTGAATATAAGTAGACATGTTTGCTTTAAAGAGTCATTTACTGTATTAAAATTTGTTTCAGGAAAGGTTTAAAATATCCCTTAGTGGGCAAGGCTTGAAATATTAAAAATAACATGAAATTAAAATCTGGACAACTGTCAATATTAGGGTTATTTGAGCCAGCTCATTTAAAAAGGGAAATGACAAATAATTCCTTTTATAATCGTCTTCAAAACATACCACTGTATGGTGTTAGAAGTGGTTGAGAAGGAGCAGGGAAGCGGGGTGTCTCTTAGTTTGGTCAATTTTGTAATTACAACAGCACATTTCCAAAACATTCCCTAGAACCTTCACAGGCCTTTCTCTCGAAAATTAAAAACTGCTATATTTCATGACAAAATCCTGTATGTGTGGGTTTTTATTATTAACTCTAGGTTTGAATTAGAATTCCCTATCTTACAGCTTGGAGCTAAACTCTGTTTACAAAACAGTATTTACACTTGACTAATTTTGCAGATCAAACTAATTAAATCAATTAAACTGGTGATTAACCAAATGAAGGCTGATTGCAAAAATTAGTGGGTTTATTTTGGAGGACTGGAAGTAAGCTAATTACTGCAGTGATTACTTGAACCTGGAGTACTCTAAAATGTGGTATAAATTGAAACCTCATAGTGAATTAGACTGGGAATTCATTACAGTTTAAAGCACTGTTAATACTATTCAGTCTGTTCCTCCTTGGGGAAAATTTCCTCTTTCTGTGTTTCGTATATGATAAACAATCACTTGGGTTATGTGCTTTTTGTGGTGGAATCCAGTAAAATGGGGGACACTGAAGAAAAGGTATTTACTTTAAAATGATATTCAGCAGTGCCTTTCAAACTTGAATGGCCATTCGAATCATTTGAGGATATTCTGCAAGGAGGATTATGATTCAGTATGTTGGGGGTGCAGGTGGGGGTTGAAAAAGTAACATGGGGGCATGAAGTGGGAGATGTGAGTTTATGTGCCTGTATGTATATGTAGATAACACATGACAACTAAGGATTTGCCTATCAAGTTCCCAGGTGATGTTGATGCTGCAGCTTCTTGGACCACACTTTGAAACAATAAGTGCATACATTGAAATGGACATATGAACAGTCAGGCTTAGATTTGATGCTTCAGGATGCCATATGGACCAAGCTATCATTGTACTTATTCCTTGTTGATGGCAAATGTCCCACTCTTTCTGGAGATGCCTGAGCATCATCTGATTTCAGGAATGGCCACTCCTGATGGGTCCTCATCGAGTGGTTTTTCTCATGGTCTTCTTATGCCAGCTTGTTAGTAACAGTATTTATGTGCATGCATAACACACTCTACTAATTGTTTTTTAAAGCATATCATTAAAAAAAAAGTGAACACAGCTGAATGTGTGGTCTACATTTTGCTGATTTAAATAACACTGAGCTTTCAGTTCTCTGTTTTACCTTAGTTTTAGGTTTATGAGATGATATTTACAATAATAAAAGAAAGACTTGAGTTCTTTTAAAGAAGCAGTTATATCTAAGAGAGAGATGTTGGTTTTATGCAAAATTTAAAAGGAAGCAAGCAGCTTCCTTTTGCAGCCCAACTGGAGGATAGGCATGTCTTGGTTTTCAGTGTTGCATCTACTTTTGATACTGAGGGGAAAAGTTAATTTTCTCAGTTAATCAATGAACGTGTCTTGACATTTGGTTTTCTGCATGTTGTAAGTTCATAGCAAGAAACACCTTATCTCTATAGGAAACCGCACAACCTTTAGCGATGACTATTATTCATTGCCACTTGATAAGGAGTGTCCCCTGTGTGCCAGGAGCTAGAGAGTGCAAACTTGAATAAATTAAGACCACAAACTGTGTATTAATAAGGACAGAGCTCTCTGAAAGGGAAGGCACATCTGAAGAGTTTCCATCTGGTGAAAGAACAGTTAAATGACTATAAGAAACAGTTCTATGTTAGGAACAGATTGTTCAGGGCTTTGATAAATTGCCCCAGTGTTAATCAGAAACACTTCTGGTTGCAACTGTTGTTGAAATGCCTCTTAGATTATTTTTTTGTATTACAGTCTTGTGGAAATACTTGATATTTTTCCTGATGCTTGAGATATGTGCAACCTGCCTACTTCTTAGTCCCATTGTGAACTAGCATCTCATCTTGGAACCTGTAGGTGGAGATGAAGAAGGTGTAGGAGATTGAGCTGAATCTTTATAGATCCCAGGGAAAAAAGGAAAATGCAAGTGTTAGTCACTCAATTGTGTCCAATTCTTTACAACCCCATGGTCTGTAAGCCTCCAATCGCCTCTGTCCGTGGGATTCTCCAGGCAGGAATACTGGAGTGGGTAGCCATTCCCTTCTCCAGCGGATCTTCCTGACCCAGGGATCGAAGCAAGATCTTATGCATTGCAGGTAAAGATGGCTCTTTACCATCTGAGTCACTAGGGAAGCCTGTAGATCTCAGGGACATGGCTTTAAACACTAAACACTCACTTGATATAAGCTTATCTGAGTGGCCTCTTTCTTGTAAAACTTAAGTGTAGTTAACAAAAATTATAGGCCAGAATTTTTAGTTGAGTAAGGGTTTTATGATGGCAAACTTTGTAGGTTTTGTCAAATTGAATTAAAGATGTTAATTGAATTAATTGAAGATGTTTGGTATAAAAACAGAAGGGTTTTCTTGTCTAATTAAACAAAGATCGTCAGAATATTTCCATTAGTTACCAATTGATAGTCTAAAGAAATACTAATTATAGAAGATGGTAAAAGAAAATAATCAGTAGAGAGACTGTGTAGGTGACACTTGCCTCAGTGAACTTACCGAGTTCATGCGTGTTTGGATGTTATCTACTGACCTGGAGTGGATCTAGCTCTGGGTAAAGGATGGCAATAACTGAAACAATTCCATACACACTGGTATCCAGGTGTGTCTGTACATAGTTCCCTACATACACATGGGAATTCTCATATCTGTTAAAGGATTAGGAAATAAGTTCATTATTTTATAATAAATGTCAGTCTGTTTAGGCTGTTATAACAAAATACCAGAGACCGAGTGACTTACAAAAAATATGCCTTAGTTTCTCACAATTCTGGAAGCTGGAAAATCCAGATTTAAGCACCAGCAGACCCTATGTGTGGTGAGAGCCCCCTTGCTCTTTGATGGCTGCCTTTTTTTGCTGTAACTTCACATATTGGAAGGGGCAAGGATTTTCTCATCCCACTAATCCCATTTGTGAGGGCTCTGCTTTCCTGACATAGTGAGTGAAGTCACTCAGTCATGTCGAACTCTTTGCGACCACATGGACTGTAGCCTGCCAGGCTCCTCCATCCATGGGATTCTCTAGGCAAGAATAATAGAGTGGGTTGCCATTTTCTTCTCCAGGAGATCTTCCCAACCCAGGGATTGAACCAGGGTTTCCTACATTGTAGGCAGATGTTTTACCATCTGAGCCACCAGATCAGATCAGATCAGATCAGTCGCTCAGTCGTGTCCGACTTTTGCAACCCCATGAATTGCAGCACGCAAGGCCTCCCTGTCCATCACCAACTCCCGGAGTTCACTCAGATTCACGTCCATCGAGTCAGTGATGCCATCCAGCCATCTCACCCTCTGTCGTCCCCTTCTCCTCTTGCCCCCAGTCCCTCCCAGCATCAGAGTATTTTCCAATGAGTCAACTCTTCGCATGAGGTGGCCAAAGTACTAGAGTTTCAGCTTTAGCATCATTCCTTCCAAAGAAATCCCAGGGCTGATCTCCTTTAGAATGGACTGGTGGGATCTCCTTTCAGTCCAAGGGACTCTCAAGAGTCTTCTCCAACACCACACTTCAAAAGCATCAATTCTTCGGCACTCAGCCTTCTTCACAGTCCAACTCTCACATCCATACATGACCACAGGAAAAACCATAGCCTTGACTAGACGAACCTATGTTGGCAAAGGTTGACGACGAACCTATGTTGGCAAAGTAATGTCTCTGCTTTTGAATATGCTATCTAGATTGGTCATAACTTTCCTTCCAAGGAGTAAGCATCTTTTAATTTCATGGCTGCACTCACCATCTGCAGTGATTTTGGAGCCCCCCAAAATAAAGTCTGACACTGTTTCCACTGTTTCCCCATCTATTTCCCATGAAGTGATGGGACTGGATGCCATGATCTTCGTTTTCTGAATGTTGAGCTTTAAGCCAACTTTTTCACTCTCCACTTTCACCTTCATCAAGAGGCTTTTTAATTCCTGTTCACTTTCTGCCATAAGGGTGGTGTCATCTGCATATCTGAGGTTATTGCCACCAATCTCCTCCCAAAGGCCCCATCTCCTAATACCATCACCTTGAGGGTTTGGATTTCAACACATGAAATTGGAGGTGAGGACACAGCAAGAAGTCTAATTAGTTGCCTAGAGGTCAGACTACACACACACATCTGTCCGGTGCATCCATCCCCTGTAGGAAAAGCTAAGAGAGTCCCACTTATGAGGAGCTGCTGATGTCAAAGAGAACTTCTCAGCACTCTGAGTGCTGAGTAGGAGGTACTCTTACCTCACCAAAGAGGGCTTCCCTATGCCTTCCATGGATGGGCACTTCTTCTAGGATTCTTCTTTTTTAAATGTCCTATGGTTTTCCTAATCCCCTCTCTATATCCCTCTTCCTCCTAACAGAATGCTATGATATTGATTTGGTATGACTTATGGAATTATATGGAGTTGGAAATGGCAACCCATTCCAGTTTTCTTGCCTGGAGAATCCCACGGACAGAAGAGCCTGGAGGCCTACAGACCATGGAGTTGTGAAGAGTTGGGCACAACTGAGTGACTAACACTTTCACTTTCCTTTTTTTTTTTCTACTTTCCTATAGCCCATGGGGTCATGAAGAGTCAGATGGGACTGAGCGACTGAGCATATACAATTATAACCCCATCTGTGGTCCAGCTTTAAGAAATGCATCCCAGATACCTTGACTGAATTTTGGAACTTCCTAAACCCAGGCTCCTTGTTAGCTGCCACAGCTAGTCACACATTATGTATAGACTTTGCTTTCAAGCCCTCGGAGAAGCAGTTTCCTATTTGTTATCTCTGTGTGTGATCCCACAAGTAAAAGCACTTTTAATGATTCACATGTGAAGTCAGGGGGTGGAGAACTTTTCCCAGTGTAGTTTATTTATTTAAGTATTTTTTGGCTACGCTGGGTCTTCGTTGCTGCTCGGCTTTTCTCTAGTTGCAGGGAGCAGAGGCTGCTCTCTAGTTGCAGTGCACCAGCTTCTCACGGCGGTGGCTTCTCTTGTTGCAGAGCACAGGCTCTAGGTGTGCAGGCTTCTGTATTTGCAGCACGTGGGCTCAATAGTTGTGGCTCTCCAATTCCAGAGCGCAGGCTCAGTAGTTTTGATACTCAGTCCTAGTCACCTTGTGACATGTGGAATCTTCCTGGACCAGGGATCAAACAAATGTCCCCTGCATTAGCAGGTGGATTCTTAACCGCTGGACCACCAGGGAAGTCCCTCCTAGTGTAATTTCATCTCCCCTTTTCTATCTCTTATTAAAAGGGCATCCCTTAGGGTATTGGAATTACAGATTTCTCTGCATATGTCTAACAGATGTTGTGGCATGAGAAGTGTCCAGTTGTGGAGATGTGATTCCCATGTCATTTTACAGAGTGTGTGTTTGCTTTGTGGAGTTACTCACCAATGTCTATTCCTCTCGTCTTTCTTGCAGACATAAACACAAGTTTATTTAGGTGTCTGCTTCTCAGGGAATGTGACCACAGTTCAAGGATAAACCCTGTTTAAGCTAACCCAAGCTTTGTAATGTCATTTCCATTGCCAGTGATTAGTTGAGAGGAAGGCATGTAGCTGAGTTCTAGCCACTACAAACCTAGTGGAAATATGCTTTGGGCTTTCAGAAATGATGCCTTGTCTTACAAAGAGACATGAGGAAGAACTGGCCCACTTCTTCCTGCAGAAGTGATCCTGTATCTGCTGGCCCACGAAGGGAGCCAATATGAGGGCAAAGCTGACATGTTGCTATTAGCAGAGGGAAAAGATGGAGAGGAGCCGGGTTCTTCATTACAGCCCCGAGCTGCTGGTGGAGCTACACGACTCAGAACTTCCTCATCAGTAAAGCATTTCCTTTTTTATTGAGCCATTTGAGGTAGGATCTCTGTTGCTGCTGCTGCTATGTCGATTCAGTCGTGTCCGACTCTGTGCGACCCCATAGACAGCAGCCCACTAGGCTCCTCTGTCCCTGGGATTCTCCGGACAAGAACACTGGAGAAGGATCTCTGTTAGGTTTAGCTAAAAGCAACACAAAATTTTGTCTCTTTCTGTGTTTGTACTGGATGAGCATTGGGACTTTTATCTTTCCTACTGATTCCATTTCTCTTTCTCAGACAACTAAATGACTTCAGTCATTTTGTAGATACACAAAACCATACCAGAATTCTCTTAGAGTCAGCCAAGACGATCCTTACCCAAGATGAATGTGGGCATGCTCAGTCATGTCCTACTCTTTGAGACCCTAGGAACTGTAGCCCACTGGGCTCCTCTGTCCATGGGATTTTCCAGACAAGAATACTGGAGTGTTGAAAAACCTTTCCCCAAAGCTTCTTATTGACTCATTTCCTGGGAAAACTTTTCTCATGAAAGCTGAGTAGACTGAGCCACTGATCCCATGTCAGTCCTCTGCTGCAAAAATTTCAGGTGAAGGATAAATTTATCTCAGTTAGTTACAGACTGTCACCTTTACTGCCCCAGTTTGGAATTATTTAATAACAAGCCTACTTAAGATTTCAATCAAGTTACTTTTCCATACCTGTGAACTTTTGCTGGGGGCGGCATTCAAAATGTTAAGCCAACTTGCATTTGATTATATGATTATTTCAGAAAGTAAACACTCAGGTATTGAGTCACTAGTATAGGATGTTAACACAAAACAGATAAATAACACAATGTAAATTGGAGAGAAATGGGTGTAGCCATAGATTAAAATACAGGGAGACTTGTAATCTATTAATGAACTGTATAGTAACCTACAGTGGAAGTATTTAACATTAAAGAATTAAGTCACCTTTAACCTGGCAGTTGGAGGGATGCTCTTCTGAGTATTCTTTGGGGATCTGATTTACATAGGATAATCAGTGCATTGGCCCAACTTGCAGTAAAAGGGATTAATTTATATTTTAATATTGTATGGTTTCACATGTGAAAAGAAGCAAAGAGAAATCCTCTTTCTTTGGGACCTTGAGGAATTCTGACATGAGCTTTTGAAAGATTTCACGTAAGAGCTTTCCCACAGACATGTTCGTGAAACAGTCTTGCTGCTGCTGCTGCTGCTAAGTCACTTCAGTCATGTCTGACTCTGTGCGACCCCATAGACGGCAGCCCACCAGGCTCCCCCATCCCTGGGATTCTCCAGGCAAGAGTACTGGAGTGGGTTGCCATTTCCTTCTCTAATGCATGAAAGTGAAAAGTCAAAGTGAAGTTGCTCAGTTGTGTCTGACTCTTAGCGACCTCATGGACTGCAGCCTACCAGGCTCCTCCGTCCATGAGATTTTCCAGGCAAGAGTACTGGAGCGGGGTGCCATTGCCTTCTCCGGAGGCATCAGGCATCCTGTAAGATGCTGGGGAGTTTGTGAAAATGAGTCAGACTTAGATTCTGTTCTCAAGAGGAGTTTCAGTAAGACATTAACTTAAGACAGTGACAGAGAAAAAGAAAAGTGACTCCAAGATTTGGTATCTGGAAAACAGTGAGGAGAGTGATGCTGCAAGGAAAATGGAAAAACAAGGAGGGGATTCTCCTGTTAAATGAGCTTAGATTTCAGGGTATCTCAGCTGTTGCAGGAAAGATGTGTAGAGATGTTTCACATAACTGGATATTATCACTCCATTGGAATTCCCAATTCTATGCAGTACTTTGATTCCATTTACTTTAACACATTTTCTCTGCATTAATAACTGGGCCATCCTTAACAGGCGATGCCACCTCGACTCGATGGACATGAGTTTGAGTAAGTTCCGGGAGTTGGTGATGGACAGGGAAGCCTGGCATGCTGCAGTCGGTGGAGTCACAAGAGAGTCAGACATGACTGAGTGACTGAACTGAGCTGAACTGAACTGATCCTTAACAGGCAAGCCTTTTAGTTTGGAAAGTCCTTGTGATTACATACAACATCTTATAAGTGTGGAGGGGGTGCTTTTCAAATCAAAACTGGAAAGGAAACACCCAGCAGATCATTTTGCTTGACGTTTGTCAGGGCCAGTCCTGAACACAACATTGGGAAGTGCAGCCCAGAAGGAAGAGCACAGTCTAGGGAAGCAGAAGCAGTGAGTTCTGTTTCTGCCAGTGACCCCTGAACAGGTCATTTTCTTCACTCCATGTTTCTCCTCTGTAAAGGTAGATTTAGCGAGTTAACACCAAAGACTCTTTCCATGATTTCTGTAATATCTTAGGGCATTGTTCACACCATAGTTCTATATTGCCCTTCCCACTCACCTCCTCATATGTATTTAGTCACTCAGTCATGTCCAACTCTTTGCAATCCCATGGACTGTGGGCCACTAGGCTCCTCTGTCCATGGAATTCTCTAGGCAAGAATACTGGAGTGGGTTGCCATGCCCTCCTCCAGGGGATCTTCCCAACCCAGGGATAAAACCCAGGTATCCCACATTGTAGGTGGACTCTTCACTATCTGAGCCACCTGGAAAGCCTCCTCAGAGGTGTTTAATAAAAATCTGTACAACTGTTTAGTGTCCTAAACATAGTCATTATTTTCACATTTATTCCTTTCTGGACCCCTGTTGGTGGCACTGTTGATGAGGAAATTTGGGTACATAAAGACTTAGTGGCTTATACCCCAATTTCCTCATCAATAATGAGGTGTATATCAAAGCCAGGACATGCACCAGCAGAACCCAGGGCCCCTCTGTCTCCCATTACCTAGCTCCCTCACACACACGCACAAATTCCCCACCACAACCACCCCACAGGTTTAGACTCAGGCTGGCCCACTCTTGAGTGGACCTTTTGCGGAGGAGGGGAGGGCGAGTTGCTCACTGAGCAGCTTGCAGGATCTTAGTCCCCAGTCAGGGATTGAACCCAGGCCCACAACACTGGCAGCACTGAGTCCAAGCCACTGGACCGCCAGGAAATTCCCTTGAGTGGACTTTAATAGGGGGCACTTATAAAGATATTACTAGACTTTTAGATTACAAATAGAAAGCTTTTTTAAAAACTATTTATTTTGAAGTAATTTTCTGTTTACAGAAAAGTTGCAAAGATATACCCAGCTTTCCCTAATGTTAACATCTTACATAACCATGGTTCGTTTGTCAAAACTAAGAAAGTAACGTTGGCACAGTGTTATGAACTAGTCTACAGACTTGGTTTGGATTTTACTGATTCAAAATCTTAATGAGCAAATTATTCTGATAGTGAAGCATCCACAGGCTTGACAAGAGAGGGAGGTCTGGTGATGAGAAAATCAGTGGCCAATTCCAAATAGTGAGGTGTGTAAACTACACACCAAATAGCAGACCAAAGACACTTTTCAGATCCTGTCTTTTATGGACAAGATACAATCACCATCCATCATTTTTTTAAGTGCAACCCTTTCCTGGAAGATATTGCAGTATTATTCAAAATGTGCCAAAGTGGGCAGGAGATCCCAAGAGTAATTGTGAGTTATGAGGTCATGGGGACCTCATTGCAAACTATTTGCAAAACTTAATTGGGGTAATAAATAAACTAAGCATGTAAATTAGATTGAAGGCTACAGTGTGAATTAGATGGCGGCCATTAGCTTGTATAGTCAAAATGCCTTCTTCCTGTTCGGAATATTTGCTGAGTTGAACTATTAATCGAGGAAGCATTAAATTCAAATATCCTAAAATCTCACAATGAAAATAACTTGGAAATAAAACCATTTAATGAGGTCCTTTCTGGACAAGATACGAACTCTATTTTTTATAATTAGATATTTTGGCCCTTTTCAAATAGAAGATGGTCAGGCACTCATATTTGAGTCCACTTGCCTCTCTCCCCGCATCCCAGGGTGTGGATTCATCTTAATCAGGGTTCTTCAAAGCAAATGCAGAAGAAGAAAAAGAAAGCTCAAAAGGAATGAAATAAGGAAGCCACTTGACATCGATGGAAACAAACAGATCTGTAGGCTGAAATGGGACTGTCCCTCTCTTTTTTAAGCTAGGTGGTTAAAAATAACTTCACATCTGATATCCCTTTCTCACATATCTGAAGAATGAATAAAGGGGCCTTTTGCAGGTAAATATAAATATAAAAAAGAAGAGACACCAAGCGCCCAAACACTGCATCTAATCATCCAGCCCAAGTCAAGCCTTGCAGCAGCTTTTTTTTTTTCTTCAAGCAGTTGATTGAATGAATACAAATGCCTCTCTGTTGTCACTTGGGATGCCACTTGATATATCCCATTTTCTAGACTCTAATTATTCCATTTGTAGACATGAATGCCATTTAGATGTGAGCTAATTCAGCATGGTAACTCAATTAGATTTGTACCGACTTGGATTTATGAAACATCAATGGGTTCTTGGTGAGACCAATGGGACTGCAGGCGATTCATCCCGAAGTCTCACCGACACAGCCTCTCAGGAGCTCAATTAAACACGCCAGCCACGAGGATGTTTTTTAGCTGGAATGTCTCACAATTAAAATAAAAGAGATTTCTGTGTTCCTCGGCACGCATGGCCCAGCAGAACAGAAAGACCTGTGATAACACAGGCTGAAGTTTTCCTTTAGGTTGTATATTATCCACATGAAAGGAGGCTCTTTTGCTCTGCTGGGCTTCAGAGCACCTGCATGGCTGCACTCTGCATGTATGGCCTCAGTGGTTGACCCATGTGGCAAAGATCGTAGAGTTTCATCATGCCTCACATTCAAGGGCACTCGATAAATGTTGGTTGAACTAAATTGCTAGGTTCGTCTTAGAGCCTGTGTCTGCATCTTGGTTCTGAGAGAGAGGCAGACACTGAATACCAAATTAGATTTGGAAAAATATGTGAAATCGCAAAGTAATAAAAAATGATGCTGTCTATAGTTTTAACATGAGGTGTGGCCCATGGTCAGAAGATGGGGGTGAAGGTTGGAAACCAGGACTATCCCCTTGTAAAAAATACTCTTTTTAGTGAAATGATTGTACTGTATGATTCAGGTTTAGGAATTCTGGCAAGCCCCTGCATGTCACCTGCCTGTGCCTGGCAGAGATTTGCCGTGCAGTGTCCTCTTCACCAAGGAGATGTTTCATGATTAAAGGCTTTTACTAGTTCTAAACGCAGGGCCCAGCACAGAGGGCGACCTTGGAAATATTGTGTGAATTAATGAAATAATGTAATAGATGTGAACTCATTTCGTCAATGATGTAGAACTTCAGTAACGTCTGTTGTCATTTTCCTAAATCAAATCATGGATAAGAGAGACAATTTCATTTGTTTTTCCAAGACCTGGATGAAAGAAACATCATGGGGAAAGAATTTCCATTTCATTGTGTCTCCCCCTCTCAATTTAATACCCTGATGTTTATTTACATTGGGAGATTATTAGAATAGTAGTAGTAGTAACAGTAGTAGTATTACTTAGTTAAGTAGTGTAAGTCACGTTTGCCTTGCATGTCATACATTTCAAAATGCATATCCTATGATGTTTCATCCTGATAACACTCATGCAGAATAGGCATTATTACCCATTTTATAGCTGATGAAACTGTTCAAGAGAGGTTGTGTGAATTACCTAAGGCCACACAGCTCAATCCCAGTGAAACTGGTATTGCAACCTATCTTTTTCTGTTAAATCTTTCTCCTGTGGGATTGCAGAAAGAGCATGGGTTACATCAGAAAAATGTTACTGTTTTACTTTCTCGTTCTGTCATTTTGAATCTTCTAAGCAGTGATAGAAAGATACATTTTGCCTCATCACATGATGAATCTGAGTGGCATTCTTTGAATTTGATTTGGGGAAAGGTTCCAAAATTTGATCCTGAAAACCAATCCTTGAGCGTGTCTGATGGTACTGGCATAGCAAGGCATGTGGGATTGTAGCTCCTCGACCAGAGATCGAACCTGCACCGCCTGCGTGGGAAGGTGAAGTCTTAACCACTCTACCTGTGGGCAAGTCCTGGGGAAATTTATTGAAAATACTGATTTCAGGGCCTTTCCCTACCTGCAACATTCTGATTCCACATTCTCAGGTATTACTCAGAAATCTGTCTTTGTTGCAAGTACCAGGTACTGGTGGTCCTAATACCATATTTTGAAAAACAAGAGCAATGGGACAAAGACGTTGCCAGCAGTTCTCGACCTTTGCTAGTATCAAAATTGTCTACCAAATCAGCATTTTCAGGGATGAGGCTGGCAAAGTACATGTTGATATTGCTCCTTGGGTGTTTCTGATGTCCCCTGAAGCAGTGCTTCTCAGACTTTACTGTATACATGAATCAGGGATTTTCTTAAGGCCCAGGTTCTGATTTGGTAGGGTTAAGGTAGGGCCTGAAATTCTGCGTGTCCAACACAGTCTCCGCTGCTGCTGCTGCTTCTGGTCAGGGACCACACTTTCAGCAGCGAGACCCTGAAGGCTGAGAACCACCTGGGTATTCAGTTTGCATATTTTAAGACTGTGCCCTTCCGCATGCACAGCAAGCATAAAAGGACCTTCTGTTTCTAACAGGATTTGTGTGTGCTAATATTTCTCACTTTGTCCTGGGCTATGCAGAGTTCATCTTCAAAAGGCTCAGAGAGAACACAGTCTAGTTCCTACAGATTGGTACACACATCTTCACATTTTCCACTTAACTAAACATCCAGGCTTTCGGTCTTGTTTAGACTCTGGAAAAACAAAGGAAAGTGATCAGGATCCTTTAGAGAGCTCACCCTTAGGGTGACCAACTATCCTGATTTGCCTGGAACTGTCCTGGTTCAAGCACTGGAAGTGTGACCCTAGCAGCCATACTTTCTGGAGGAAAAAAGACTTGTAACACCAATAGCTTTAACAAAAGGTCGCAAGTACAGGTAGGAAACCAGCTAATGCAGCCTGAGGGCTCAGGAAAAGACAGTTTAGAGGGGGCCTCTTGGAGGCTTCACCGGGTTGGGGGCTGAAGATGAAAGAGGAGGGGACATTGAAGGCCCAGGGAAAAGGACTTGCGGAAGTACAGAGATATGCAGGGAGGCAAAAGACCCTAGCTTCTCAGAGCCCTCGTCTGTTCTGAATGCAATCTTGTCTCAATTTGATATGGTGATGAAAAAGTCTTCCTCCTGCATAAAGCTCTTTGGGGAGAGAAGAAAGCCCCATCCTGCAGCTATGAGAAACATTCTTCTTTTCTCATAGCCAATTCTTTTGTTATTTTAGAAATGAATAATTTTCATGATTTGTTCATGGATATATTTCTCTGGCCATATTTCTTGGCCTGGTTTTGGTTTATTCATCCATTCAGGAAGTATTTATCCTACACTTCCTGTGTACCAGAACAGTTCTAAGCACATCCAGTGTATCAGCAAGCAAACATGCCTGCCCTCAGGGAACATACATTCTAGAACAGAAAATAGATAATAAGCAGTAAGAATTTTAAAAGTAAATTATGTCTGCTGGCAGGTCAAAAGGATAGCAGCAGGTAGAAATAATTAAGAGTATAACTTTGTACAGGCGGTCAGGAAAAACCTTTCTGATTCAATGATATTGAGCAGAGGGCTGAAGGAACTGGGGTATGACCATGCAGGTGTCTGGGGGAGGATGTTTTGGGCTGAAGGAATTGCAGTGCAGAGGTCCTGCGGGCACTTGACATTTGCAAGGACCAGTAAGGAGACAAATGGATTCAGAGTGGAGTAGATGAGGCAGCTGAGTGCAGGAGGAAGAGAGGTTGAGAGGTGGATACATGGAGACTAGGGTAAGGAGTGACACTGAGTGAGATGGGAGCCCTTTTGGAGGTGATCTGGGCAGAGGAGGAACACAAACTAACATATTTTTAAAGCATCACTTTGCTTCTAGTGAGAAGTGACTGTGGGGTAAGGGTACAAGTAGGCAGATTGGGGATGAAGCTACCCCAGGCAAGAGATGATGATGACTCTGTCAAAAGTGGACTCAGGGCAGTGGTAAGACGGGGTTCTCTGTGTCCACTGATTCCCCTCACAGTCACTCCCTTCAATGGTCCAGGGAACTTCTCCAACTACTTATGTGGTCTAGGCGGATCTCTCCACCCACTTGGTTGCTCCCTTGCATCATTTATAAAATGATGCCAGACAGTAATATCTGCCCAACCACACTCACAAGGTACTTTTGAGAATTAAATGCTGTCACAGCATAGAACAGGACAGAAACACAGACAAGTCAGAACCCACCAGTGAGATGGCTCATCTGCCAGGGCAGAAAAGATGGGCTTCTGTCTTGTCACTACTCCAGATAATTCATGAAGTGGGGATGCTGAATGAATAGGTGAAACCTCAAATCACAGATCGAGAGGAGACACTTACGAACATCTGGTCAAACCCCATTTCTCCTAGATCAGGTCATAAGATGCAGAGATAAAGGTGGCTTTCGCAGACGACTCAGTAAGGTCAGAATACTAGTTCTGAGTCTTCGTCTCCCAAGCTGCCCATTCAAATGTGGTGACAAATGTTCCTACCTTGAAAGCAAATTAATGTACAATGACTCTCAAAGGAGAAGGAAGAGCAGGGCCTCAGCTACGAGTCTACAGCTGCTTTCAAATACATCATCCCATTAGATCCTCCCAATCTTTCCATGAGGTTTTGAATTCCCCTGTTTTACAAGTAAGGAAACAGAGACTCAGAAAGATAAGCCCAGTTACCCTAAGTCACATGGCCAGCAAGTGCCAGGAAAGAATTCCAGCTCTTCTAGTTCCTAAACCGGTACTCCTTCCCCTGCATTTGATGAAAACCTCTGGAGAGGGCAGGATTGGTTTAATTTAGGGAGGTGTTATCTCAATTTTTCTAATTACTCTTCCCGAATCCCTGCAGCAAAGGATTCAAAGAAACGCTTTTGATTTGTGAGTGTCGTCTAGTGCTTATTAAAATTTCTGAGCTTTTACATTGGAAGTTTCAACAGGCTTACTGGCAGACTTTTGAAGTGTTGAGTGTAAATTTTAAATCTAAAAAACACTGTCAAGCCAACTGTGCTGACATATTTTGAGATAGTGGTTGGAAGAGTTACGTAAGTGGGTGCTTTACAGAGAGACGCACGCTGAGGCTCACACACTACCGTTTTCTGAGCTTTAAGAGGAAAGAGCCAGAGAGCGTGAGATCAGGAAGGTGCTGAAACTGGTGCAGGATCATAGGCAGAGCTGCTGTTGATGAGCACCTAAGAGACTGGTATTGCTGTTCATGTGGGATATGTGACATGTTGCTTGGTGTTAACTTTTAATTGATGTATTTTTTTTAATGTATTCTTTTGAATCAAGAGCTAGAGGAAGGTTTTAAGAGGCAAAAGCTTCTATCTGAACACAAAACACAGGGTAAAGTCTCCAAAGCTTGGGATATCAGCGTATTCTCTGGAGCTCATTAATCATGGCTGAGTTTGATGGAGACTGAATGGGCCAGGTGAACAAAGGTTCCTTCCACTCCTGATTTCCCCTGGCAGCAGGCACGGAGGCCTGGGAGCTATTGGCTTTCCTATACCAAAGCCCGTGGCAGGATGTTGGTACCATGGATCCAGAGCTCTGGTCCTCTCCAGCCCCCACCATGGCCATGTCATCACCACTGAGCTTTCACACTGTTTCTGATTTGACCCCTGAGTCCGTGGGATGAAAATCCCATCATGACTAGAGCTGAAGTCTTCCCAACCCCCTCTCCCTAGAGACTGGGCCATCTCACCAACCCCATTTCTGGTCCCTCAGATCTCACCAGGTCCCTCCACGCTGCCA
This sequence comes from Bos indicus, assembly GCF_029378745.1. Taxonomy (NCBI): domain Eukaryota; kingdom Metazoa; phylum Chordata; class Mammalia; order Artiodactyla; family Bovidae; genus Bos; species Bos indicus. The sequence continues at coordinate 50,120,600 of NC_091769.1, forward strand.
CTTTCTGGTGGTACAGAGTCCACTCCGTACCTAGACTCTGTGGAGGAGTATAATGCCCTGCCTAGACTGTGCTAGCCCTTTGCAATGTGGGGGCTGACTACAACCTAAACAAGGTTATCCCCTTCACTCATGGCAAATAGATGGGGAAACAATGGAAACAGAGAGACTTTCCTCTTGGGCGCTCCAAAATCACTGCAGATGGTGACCGCAGCCATGAAATTAAAAGACACTTGCTCCTTGGAAGAAAAGCTATGACCAACCTAGACAGCATAGTAAGACATTACTTTTTCAACAAAGGACCCTCTAGTCAAGGCTATGGTTTTTCCAGTGGTCATGTATGGATATGAGAGTTGGACTATAAAGAAAGCTGAGCGCCAAAGAATTGATGCTTTTGAACTGTGGTGTTGGAGAAGACTCTTGAGAGTCCCTTAGACTGCAAGGAGATCCAACCAGTCCATCCTAAAGGAAATCAGTCCTGAATATTCATTGGAAGGACTGATGCTGAAGCCGAAACTCCAATACTTTGGCCACATGATGTGCAAAATTGACTCATTGGAAAAGACCCTGATGCTGGGAAAGATTGAAGGCAGGAGGAGACGGGGATGACAGAGGATGAGATGGTTAGATGGCATCCCAGACTCAGTGGACATGAGTTGGAGCAAGTTCCGGAGTTGGTGATGGACAGGGAAGCCTGGCGTGCTGGGGTTCATGGGGTTGCAAACAGTTGGACATGACTGAGCAACTGAACTGAACTGATCCCCTTCACTCACCCATCCTCCATTAAGTTCCATTACTGAGTTCCATCCTTCCATTACTGAGCTTTCATTAAGGCTCATGGCTTAAGCTATATTAATTAAGGCAGTCAAGAATATTGTTAGTAATTATGATAATTGCCATTTATTGGATGAAGATTTTATAGCTAGATCTGGATTTCAGTCCCTATTCTGATATTTACTAGGTCTGTGACCTTAGACAAGTTAAACTTTACCTTTCTGATTCTTATTTTCTCATGTATAAAATAGAGGTCATTAGGTGTGCTGTGCTTTAGTTGCTCAGTCATGTCCGACTCTTTGCGACCCTATGGAGTGTACCCTGACAGGCTCCTCTGTCCATGGGGATTCTCCAGGCAAGAGTACTGGAGTGGGTTGCCATGCCCTCCTCCAATGGATCTTCCCAACCCAGGGATCAAATCTGGATCTCTGGCATTGCTGGCAGATTCTTTATTGTCTGAGCCACCAGGGAAACCCAGAGGTCATAATAGTGCTTACCTTATTCTTAATGTATAGAGTGGCTACGTGCATGAGTTACAGCTTAGTTTTAAGTAAGACAGGGCACACAAAGTACTTTGCAAAATACCCAGTACCAAAGCACTCAGTTAATGCTGGCTGTGACTCTGTGTTCAGAGTATGTACAATCATTAACTACCCAATAGTAGTATGTGCTGAGTGCTCTTCCAGGGGCTTTATGTGCATTGTGTTATTAATTCTGAAAACAAGGAAAATGTGCAAGGAAAGCAACATCAGACCCATTTTACAGATGCAGAAGCTGAAACTTAGAGCTTCTGAGTAATGTCTCAAAGTTACACACTTGGGAAATAGGTAAATGGCTGGAATTTGAGCCCTGGTGAGTTGGATTCCAAGTCTGAGCTCTTGTGTCTTGAAGGTGTGAATGGCAATGAAGCTCTTGAATGACAGCTCATTGTGGCAACAGAAGGGTTGGTGGTCATGTCCTCATGATTAATTGCCTCATAAGTGGAACAGATTCTGAGTGTTGCAAACAATAAATACTTCAGGAGCACAGAGGGAGAGATGATTGTTGAGGCAGGCTTATTAACAAAAAGCTTTATGAGGAAAATTTTCATCTAGTTTCTTTAACCGTTTTTTCCTGCTTATCAAGCAATACATGTGCACTATATAAAACTTCAAAGACTTATTTCACTCCTAGCTTGATTTCACTGTCCTACTTTTTTCTTTATTTCTAACTCTTCTCACTACCCCATATATTGACAGCATAACTGAACAGTTACAAATTTTCAGTAAAATCATCTGGTGATATCTACTGGGATTACCACAGCACACACCCTTGACCCAGCAATACTGCTTCTGAGACTATTTTTAGAAATGAAACACCATTATGTGAAGATATATATGTAAGTATGCACATATTTCTTGTAGTGTTGCTTACAGTCACCAAACAAATTAGCAACTAGACAAATGTCTTTTAGTCTGTCAATAAGGGGATACTTGATAAACTATGACTCATTAATTCTAGAGACCTTAGTGTGGCTATTTTAAAGGCTGGATTTGATTTTTCTATAATGACTTGAATAAAACTGGCTTAGAATCTTAACAGTTTAGATTTGGGAGCCAAATCTACCTAAACAGATGATAAAGTAATATAAGAAGTAAAAGTTTATGTTTGCATTTGATCAGAAAAAGACATTTGCTGAATTGGGAAATTGGGACTGACATATATACACTACTATGTATAGAACAGAAACTAATGAGAACCTACTCTATACAACAGGGGACTCAGTGCTTTGTGGTAATAAATAGGAAGAAAATCTAAGAAAGATAGGATACATGCATATGTATAACTGATTCATTGTACTGTACAGCAGAAATTAATGCAACATTGTAAGGCAACTGTATTCTAATAAAAACTTTAAAAAAAAGGCATTTGCACAAGCACAGCACTGGCAACACATGACTTATCAGCATGTTTTCTGACACAGATCCAGGGGTTTTGTACATTATGAACTGAATATAACCTAACAGTATCAGGGCAAGAAAGCCTAGTGGTCTCTTGGGAAGATCTAGAGCATTTAGAAGAGAAGGAAATAATTCTATTCTTCTCTAGGCTGACTACATCTAGAGAATCACGTTCACTTTAAAACGAGTACATTCACCAAGGCTGCTACTGCTACTGCTAAGTCGCTTCAGTCGTGTCCAACTCTGTGTGACCCCATAGACGGCAGCCCACCAGGCTCCCCCATCCCTGCGATTCTCCAGGCAAGAACACTGGAGTGGGTTCCATTTCCTTCTCCAATGCATGAAAGTGAAAAGTGAAAGTGAAGTCGCTCAGTCGTGTCCGACTCTTAGCGATCCCATGGACTGCAGCCTACCAGGCTCCTCCGTCCATGGGGTTTTCTAGGCAAGAGTACTGGAGTGGGGTGCCATTGCCTTCTCCGTTCACCAAGGCAGTAAGGTTGAAATTATGTCATTGGAGAAATATCTGAAAAAACTAGTTTTTTATCCTAAAGGGGAGCAGACTCAGAGGACACACTGTAATTGTCTCCAAATTTCATGCTACGTGAACCATTAGACCTTTTCTCTGGAGCCTCAAAACTAAAACCAGGTTCTGTGGATGGAGTCCAGTAGGAGCTGGGGGTTAGCTCAATGTAAGGAAGACATTTTTCACTATCAGAGTTGGTCAAAAGTAGTAAAATTACTTGTCCTGAAGATTCCAGTCTGCGGTTTCATCTTTACAGGGGTTGAAGGAACCTGATGGGGATAGTGAGAAAGGAGTCAAGTGTTTGATGGGAGCAGTGTGGTGCCTACATCCCAACCCATCTACAACCCCAATCAGAGAATTTCCAAGCTTGTCACCTCATCCTTTAATCTGGTTTTCAGTTGTGAGAGATTTGGAGAGGCAGTGGAAAACCATGCTGTAAACTCCGGCTGTGGAGTTGAACAGACCCAGGTCAAGACCTGCCTCCCTTCCTTACCTCTGTCTCTGACTCAGGCAAATGACTAACCTCTCCCAATCTGTTTGTGGATCTGTAAACTGAGATAACTATTATCTCAACTACATCACTACATCAGCTTACATCACAGCTCTTTGGGGAAGAAAGCAATACTATTTCTATTTTACAGATCCACAAACAGATTTGGAGAGGTTAGTAATTTTTTATTGTATGTACACATGATTGCTGTTTCAGTCGCTAAGTCACGTCTAACTCTTTTTGAGACCCCTTGGACTGTAGCCTGCCAGGCTCCTCTGTCCATGGGATTTCCCAGGCAAGAATACTGGAGTGGGTTGCCATTTCCTTCTCTAGGGGATCTTTCCGACCCAGGGACTGAACTGCGGTCTCTTGCATCTCCTGCATTGGCAGGTGGATTCTTTACCACTGAGCCCTCTGGGAAGCCCATATACACATGGTAGCACACAGTGAATTTTCAGTAGGTATTTTAAGTTAAATTATGTGAATTATTCTTGTCTTTCTTGTTATTTAGAGTCATTTTAAAAGAATTTTTAAAAGAATTAAAAAAAAATTTTTTTTTTAATGTTTGGCCATGCTGAACAGTATGTGGGATCTTAGTTCCCTGACCAGGGATCAAACCCATGCCCCTGCTGTGGAAGCATGGAGTCTTAACCACAGGACCACCAGAAAAGTCCCCTGTAGATTCATTTTTAATAGAGGAAAGCAAGAGGATTTTCTGATTAATCTTTGAAAGAACTATACATTTCTGATTTAGAATATCATATTTCCTAAGATTTCTAAGGTTCATAAATACCATATTATTCAGTTCACTTAAGTACATTTGGTTGTTTTCCAGGTAAATCTATGCCAGAAAAAAAAAAAAAAAAAACACTGAATCTGGAGTCATCGAATCCAAATCCAAGAGGCCTGGCTGTCATGTCTTAAGCAGGTAACTCTATAGAGTCTCGGGCTTCTTCATAAAGTAAGAAGAAACACTTGTATACCACCTAATTCACGCGTACACTTGTATGGAAGAATAAATAGCAGAACACAGGTAGAAGTGCTTTTCTCATTATAAAATACTTGTCAATTAGAAACTGTTATTGTTGTCATGACTTATAAAATGGGCAAGGGGTATGATTTCCCTGGCCCCCAAATCTCAGACTACCAAAGGCAGGACCATTCTGAAAATGTAATCCTAAACCTTTTGGGGTACAGGAGTACGTTTGCAAAAGAAAAGGAGATACCGTTTCCTATAAAGGTCAGCCTTGTCAGCTCTCCAGAAAATCTTTTATAACAAAGATTACCTTTCCAGGTAGAAGTAGAAAAGGTAAAGAAGCAAGAAGTAGGAAATGCTTTGACAAAGCATTTGTCAAAGTGACAAAGTGTTTGCCCAACGCCTTTCTTAAGAGTACCTTTTCCTATTTATGTATTTGCTAGCTTAGTTAGTTCCAACAAATTGAACATTCTTAGTTGCTAATAATGAAAGCAGAGAGGGGTGCACTTGAAAAAGGAGGGCTGGGTCAAAGCAGACTAAAAACAGGCTTAAGGATTCAAAGACCTTTAGCAATGGATGGGATTGATGAGCTTCTCTGGTGGTGCTGGTGGGAAGGAAATCTGCCTGCAATGCAGGAGACCTGGGTTCAATCCCTGGGTCGATCCCCTGGAGAAGGAAATGGCAACCCACTCCAGTATTTTTGCCTGAAGGATTCCATGGACGGGGGTGCCTGCTTACACCAAAGGGAACGATCCAGTAAAGATGTAAAATAACTGGCCCATAACTGTATGATTGGAGGGACAGCACTGACAGTGCTCCCCTAGGGTTTGTGCTTTGGGGTTTTGTTTTGATTTTCTAATAAGAAAGTAAGGTAAAGAGGAGAAAGAAGGGGGAAAGAAAAGAATATATCATTTAACTGAAAGGAAAGCATTTCTGTTCCTCATCCCTTACAGAAGAACCTGGAACATTCATGAATATGTTTGAGAAATGATTGATTTTTAATAGAGGATAAAGCTTTTTTCCCAAGAAAATAAAACATCAACATCATCTTCACTTTTTAGACTCTGTTCTAAAGGGAGATAAATAGTAAACAATTTTTAAAGTTTCATGCTATAAAATATTTTTTACAATTCCATTCCCAACAGTGGGGAGTTGGAACAATGCACATGTTCAACCAATTAGAGGATATCTGAGTGAACCGTGACTTAGTCTATCAAACGTATAACCACTGCAAGTGGTATTACTGAGATGATGAATAAGATCAGCAAATGCTTTTGTCATAGTGAAGCAAGAAGGAAGACAACACTGTATGGATGGCATTGATCAAAGACAGGATTCAGAGTAGGAATCAACTGTATTGGAGGAAGGAAAGAGATCGAAGTAGATCAGTAGATATAAAATGAATTAAGTTAAGAAATTTATAAAAAGGTGTGAATTTCCATAGTACTTTATGGAGAGATAAACAAATCAAGGAGAGGTGGGCAAAGTTGGAATAATTTGTTCACTTTTGACTCCAGGAGTGAGGAGGCCAAGAACATCATGGGAGTTTGCAAAGTAGGGTTCTGGCTTCAATATCAGCTATACTGGGGCTGACGAATTGGGATTAAGATGTACACACTATAAAACAGGTAACTAATGAGAAGCTACTGTATAGCACAGGGAGGTCTACTCAGTGCTCTGTGGGACCTAAACAGGAAATCCAAAAATAAGGGGATATATGTATACATACAGCTGATTTGCTTTGCTATGCAGTAGATACTAACACAACATTATAAGGCAACTATACTCAATAAAAATTAATTAAAAAAAAAAAAACATCAGCTACACTGAGCACTCCCTTTGCCCAGTGGCTCTGACAATGAGGCACCTTCCTTATGATAAGAAATTCCATGTGTAAATGTGAGAGGAACGTGAGAGGCACAGGCGCCAATATCTTGACAGACAGTTTCTAACCGTGAAAAGAGGGTATCCACATGTGCCAGGAGACTGCAGATTTGTTGCTTCTCCCTTGGTTTTATTGCATTCAATCCGATATTTTTCCCTCCACACAGTCACTGGGACACACTGAGAGAACTGTTGCCTGGAAGGCATGTGCTATACAAGCTACCTCCCATGTTAGCTGGCTGGGATTGTAGCAAGCATGCCGAAAACCAGGAGTCAACAGTTACTGTGTATATTCACAGTATTATCATATGTTTATTTTTCCTGGAACCAGTCAAAAATCCTCTTTAGAAACAGAAGGGATATCAGTTCCTCAGTCTCCCATTCTTTTTCTTGTTATTTTATTGGATTTTTAAAATAATATCAAGGTAAATATAGAAAATATTAACAATTTTCCCCACTCACAGATATTCAGTGTTAACATATAATTTGTATCCTACCACTCTTTCTCTGTTCTCACACACAAGAATATAGGGTTTTTTCCAATTTGAAAATGATACTACACTAAAAGTATTATTCTCTTAGCAATGTCTATTCAAGAGATGACGCACAGAGATGAAGTAATGTGTTTATGGTCACACAGCTAATGATGGGAAGAGCTAGGATTTGAACTGAGAAAGGTGACTCTAGATCTGAGCTTTCTTTTTTTGGCAGCTCCGTGGCTTGCAGGATCTGAGTTCCCCAACCAGGGCTCAAAAAGGTGCTCCCTGCAATAGAAGTGTGAAGTCCTAACCACCAGGAAATTCCTGGATCTGAGCTCTTCACCTCTGCAAATGACTGTCTTTGACAGAAGAGAAGAAGGCAGAGAACTGATCTAAGGGAGCTGATCCATGTTTCAGGGACAAGAGGATGAAAAGGAGCATGCTAGCCTTTGGTGATTTTCCCTCTTCATTCTGAACTCCAGCATTTCTTCCTGACTTCAGACATCCTCTGTGAAGACTTGTCTCGCCGTGAAAAGGTGCAGCCAGTGGACTGTGGGCTCCGTATCTCCTATGTTGGCCATATCATAAATGCTCAGGAGATGGTGGTGGTTGGTCAGCTGCTTTGAGAGTGTATAATCTACCTGTCCATTCCTAGCAAGCATCCATGCATCTTGAGTTAAAATCATTACTTGTTGTTTGCTTTCACAATCAAGCAGCTTCTGGTTCTTAGATTAATGAGGAAAGATGTCAACATTGTAGCCTACAAACACTCTTGGATTCAAGCTCAACATCATGACATAATTTTATAACCATGGGAAAAAATGTACATTTGTGCCAACTGATTTGGGACATTTAGTGGTTCTTTTAATTAAAACTCAGACAGGAATTTTAAATTTGTTACTGCATAACCACTGATGATGTCAAGGAATGTTTCACTGACCCTAACTTGTAAGAAATTGCTGTTTATAATGTACACATCACTCTCTTCCTCACCTTTCCCACCTTCATTCCACTTTCACACATCTGCTTGTATCTTATTACCATGGCCTCTTAAAAAAAAGAAAAAGAAGAAAGAAACATTTTGTCTGTTAATTACTGTGTTACTATAAGATGTATATTGGAATTCTAATGTTCATGTTTATGAAATAATCATGGAATTGCTGTATGTCACATGAATTCAATTTTGAGTCCACAAATATCTGAGCAGTGACAAGCGTGCCCTGCAGTATACAAGGAACTGGGGATACAAATACTGTACATAGTCCTTCTCTTGTAGGAAGAGGGAAAATAGATCACCTATAGCCCAGAGGGCAAAATGTAACAGAAGGATGGGCACACCACAGAGGAAGCACAGAAAAAATAGTGACAAGAGAAGAAATGTTAAGGAAGCCTTTATGGAAGAAGTAGTTGTTTATTTGGGTTTTGAAGTATGAATAGGAGTTTGACAGGTGGTTGAGTAGAAAAAGAAAGTCACTCAAGTCAAAGGGAACCACATTTGCAAAAGCACAGAGGTAAGAAATTGTATATATGTCTGCCATTTATTGATCATGGACTATGTGGACAGATGAAGAAAGGGTACAAATAAGAATGGATTGGATTCATGGTTTTGAAATTTTAATTTATTTGCACCTACTTCAGTATTCTTGCCTGGAGAATCCCATGGACAGAGAAGCCTGACAGGCTATAGTCCACAGGGTTGCAAAGAGTTGGACATGACTAAAGCGACTTAGCACTACACTTGCTATGTGCCAGATACTGTTGTTTTACAAATACTTTTCTAATCCTCATGACAATTTAGACAAACCACTGGACTACAGAATTGAAATAAAGCCTCACCTTGAAAACCTAGATGATTGGTCAAGAAAAAAAATGGTAAATGTGGTATTATAGAAACAGACTCAAGAACGTTGAAATCCATATGTAAATCTCCTCCAGCAATAAGTCCTTACGCCTCACAAGGAGATCGGGCTTGATCCTGAGCTAGAGAAAAGGGATTGCCATGTACAATTACCTGGACCTTTTCACACGGATGTCCTGTAACCCTCAGCATCAGCCGGGAGGCACACGGTGGTCTCCCCATCTACACGTGAGGCTTGGAGAAGTCAAACAAGTTATCCAAGTCACACAGCAAGTAGAGTGAGGGGGCTGGAATTTATCCAACTCAGAATCTATTTCTCCATTGCATGTCTTCCTAGAAAAGGGCCTGAGAGAGCCAGACACCAGGAACTTGCCTCAAGCTACCCTGCCCTGGTATGGCTACAGGTAAAGTAGCTGTGTGTGGTGATCTCTTGGACAATCATTGCTAAGGAGTGTGGGGAAAACAGGTGGGAGAAAAGGCTTTCTCTTTGGGGTACTTGGCATTTAAAATAGGTATCTGATGATGCTCATTAAATACTTACTGAAGCCATGTGCCCTTCCTTCTTTGCCCATCACAACATGGGCCTGTCACTGGAGACAATTTATGACATACTACCTCTTCCCCCTTCCCCCAAACAAGTCCTGAGAGATACCAGAGTAACTGAAATTAAGCCATTCTAGAAAAATGGGGATGCATGGTCATCAGACTCTTAATAGTTGTCATTTTACAGGACTGAAGCTCAGGAACATTGGAATCCATATCCGCCAGGTAGGTTTTTGTTTTCGTTTTTTTTCTTAGAGTTCCTTTTATTGTACCTTTGTGATCAAACAGCTCAAACATACATAATATTCCCCCTCACAATTCCACCTCCCCTTTCCATATCCTCCTCTTCCACTTCAACCCTTTTCCTTCTACTAACTCACCTCTCAAGTACTGCCTTATCTGTCTTTGTTACAGAAAAAACGGAACTGGTACATTAACTCACACAAAGGTTTTGGTGACCAGAGCTGACTTGATATCTGCCAATCCCTTTCAAGGTATATAGTCTGCATTTTGAAAAAAGAAAAGAAAAAAGAAGTCCTTGAGACAGTGTTCTTTATCTCAAAGGAGTGACTCCAATGGCAAACTTTCTGACAGTCTTCCTTGGGAGGATGAAGGAAGGATAAGGATGATCCTTATGATAAGGATATGGTGTGATAAGGATCACTGGCATTTTGTGATAGTCTCTCATGAGCTTGGCACAGAGTTAAGTACTTGCCTATGTGACTAATTCTCACAGCAACCTGCTGAGGTGACATGAGCATCCCCATTCAGAAAAGGAAATCACAGTTCAGAGAGAGGTGATGTTATTAAAGCTGCTCACTAAGGCCAAGGGAGACTGGAACCTGGGTGTGTCTGGTTTCCAAGTCCTAACCCTCTCTGGCACTCTGGTCACATCCCTACAAGGATATAATGGGGTCTTTCTGGTCAGCAGGTCTCCTTGGTATTGGATGGTTCCCTCCATCTTCTAGACCTGGGACAGTTATAGCTTACACACAGCAACGAATTGAAAAACAGGCAGGATTCTGCATGTTCCTCCAGAACAGAACAAGTGCCCCAGATTTTAACCCATGAACCTGGTTGCTTCTGTGCCTTCACTTTGCCCAGTCTGGAGGTCTTACTGCCATTCAGGTGCATAGAAAGTTTCCTGAAATGAATGAATTAAAAAGCAAGACCAGTGACCCAGACCCTACATCTTTACACTGACCCGTGCCTGTAAATTATTTCACGGCGAGTGGTCTTTTCCAATTGCCTTCAGGTGTTAGTTTAAGCGAGTAGATTACAAAAGAAAATTTGAAAAGATTTTTAAGATTTAGTAAAACGGAGCAATTGATACACACCAGTCCAGTAATGATGCCCTACAAACCTGTCAGTTTGCACTAAAGTGACAAGAGTAGCTGAGGGAAATTCTTGCCCCACGGTTGACGGTCATAGACTTGGTCCACTTTGATGAATCACCTAGTTTGAATTATTAGACAAACAAAATGTTTGCCCTGGCCCAGAATTTCCAAAGGCCCCTGCAGGATAAAATGATCCCTTTCCTATGAGTATTTAATTTTATAATACGCATAATGGTCTCGTGAAGCTTCTTGTTCTGAATTTATCAGAGCTTTAAACGAATGTCATGATCTGTTTAAATTTAATGTTTAATGTTATCCAGTTAAATATTGTTGATCTTTTCTTGTCATTGCTAAACTTGCCTACAGATGGGGACTTTCTCGTTAGAAATGCAGATGCCTAAATACTGCTTTGAAAACAGAAGGGGAAAAAAGCATGTCTACAATAAATATTGCAGCCAATTAGGTCTCATCATAGTAATTTCTCTGGCTTTGTAATGTTTGTTTACTGAATTTTGTAGGGAAATTGTTGCCATTTCTGATCTCCAGACTCATAAAACCTCCATCCTTATGTTTTCTTGCAATGGGAAGTTATAACAATAATAAACATTTCTTCTTTATCAGATCACATCTCAGTTATGAGTTAGACATTTGCCGATCCAGACCCAAACAGTAAATCTGTACACATTCAAAGAAAACGCTCATACGTTTCCTAAAAACCCACACATTAATATTGCTTACTTTTCAGCGGGGGTAAATGGGGGTCTTAGAGACCTCCTCAGAACAGGCTGGAGTTAAATAATATTGCATGTTTTTCATTTTACTGTGATGAATGCAAAGCTATTAAATAACCTTTTAAAGAGTTGGTGTAATTATCTGTAAACAGTAATGTTACAAAAAAAAAAGGTCAAGTTGTCCTGCCATTAGATGTTTATGGATATAAACTGGATTTATGTTTCCATAAAACAGGCACCGACTAACTAGATTAATTCTCCACAAACTAAACCAACTGTAGTAATATTTAGACACAATAAAATGATACCAATTAAAACAATTTTATTTTTTGTGTCATATTGATTAATGGCGCACTAAAATTAACCAGAGACCTTAAACTCCGAATGGTTGGCAAAAGTCATCCACAGCTCAATATTATTACCAACAAGAAGAGCAGTTAAGTGAGATGGCTGTGCAATAGTATGAATATTTAATTAATAATTAGTCATGTAATTTCTCCTCAGGAATTATTATCCCTCAAACTGGTTTGTGAATTTAATTATTAGCAGCCTTTTTGTTTCCATGTCCCCTCATTACTGTCAGGATTGATGTAACATAAACTTCATTAAAAATTAAAGCAAGAGTCTTAATTACAAGGCTACCCTGACTGAAGTTAGAATTAGCCAAGTCAGTGATGTGCAAATGAGTGCATTATTTAAGAAACATGCTGGAAGTAGTTATGCTAATGTGGGAGGTTCGCAGTAGCAGACCTTTTCACTTGCAGTTGCATATTCATTAAATGCACTATGCAAATTTAATGTAGCAGTCTTAGTAATGCGTTGTTAATTTATTCAGATTTATTGAGTACGACTTGTAAAAAAAAAAGTACAAATTTAATTACTCTATCTAGTAGGGATGGTATTAGGAGATAGCAGAGGTTTAAAATGTGTTGGTCTGGATTACTGCAGTTTGATGGAAGACGTGGTATCAGAGGACACAGTTTTGATAACTGGGCTTGAAAGAATATTTGATTTACTTATGGAATGATCTAAGAAATCACTAAAATGGCACATGTTCCTTCCCAATAGGAAAGTAAAAAAGTCTCGGTTGTATTAACTTAAGAGCTAAAGCAGTGCTGAGTCCACAGCCTAATGGTCGTAATGACTCTACAGAGACCAGTAAAGGTTATGGATGGAGATCCGTGTGAAGCAAACTGTCTTTGTGGAAAGTTCACTGGTGGTTGGCGGCACCTCCGCGGTGCACCCGATGAAACCACAGGAATCCTGGCATCCTCTGCAGCAGAAATGCCCTGGCACCCAGCACGTCAGTACTACCTTTTCAGGTGGGTTGACACCTGGGCTCCACTTTCAAGAGATTCCAAGCCCAGGCCCCAGGGAAGAAAGCACGTCCTTTCAAAGAGATACGTAACTCCTGCTGGCACCAGTCATCATGGCGTCCACACTTAACTGATGGATGTGCTGGGACTCCTCTTCACGCATCTGTGCTCGCCTAATTCTCTGGAAAACCCTGCAGTGAAAGTTTTCTCATCCTCATTTTATAATTTCCAGTCTCAGCCTTGGTTTTCTTATCTGTAAAATGGTGGGGAGGAAGGTGGGAGGGGACACATGTATACCTATGGCTGATTCATATTGAGGTATAGCAAAAACCATCACAATATTGTAAAGTAATTATCCTCCAATTAAAATAAATTAATTTTTTAAAAATGGGGATGAGAAAACTTGCACTGGTTTGGCATCCCTTGAAGTGGAAGAGCTGGGATTCCAATCCCCTTTGCCTTCACTGTCCTCCTCTCCCTCCTAACTTCCTCCCTCTCTTCTCCCTTTGTCCCTCATCTTTGCTTCTCCTCCCACTCTTCTGTCCTCCCTAACATATTTCCTTTCACTCTTAGATAGATGGACAGATAGCCAATAGATACACAGATAGACATAGATACATGTAGGTGTGCAGATATAATTTAAAACCTGAAAATAACTGGACTATTTTTCTAAAATGCTACAAACATGTAAGTTAAATTGGAACATAACTGTTAAAGTTCAACAAAGCATCCCCTGACAACCGTGTTAAGAACAAGCTGAGAATCCTCTCATCGACTCAGATTTAGACTACTAGCAGCTTGGTTGGCTTAGAACTCCCCACCCGTCTTTTAACATTTTTAACAGTTTCTTGGCCTTTATAATAACAAAAATTGAGTCTGGTACCTTTTTAATGCTATTAATATTTTATCTTTGTTAGAGGGCTTCTGCTTCAGACTGGTAAATCTTTTGGAGAAAAATCAATACACACTTTACTGACCTCCAGTAATGAACAGGCCAAGTGATTCCTAACCATGGGGAGGGCGTAGTTTTCAGCACAAAGATGGAATACCATCTTTGGAGGCATTCCAAGCTTTCTGATATATTCAAACAGTCTGACCTGTACCTACTGATCTTCTCCTCACAGAGAAAGAAGCTAAACACATCACCTTAAGGTAAGTGCATGAATTGATCACAGGCTGAAAGTTAGTGTCTATAGAAAGATCTTTCTGAATAATTCATTAGTAAGGATCCAAAAAATTAGATAGCAAAGCAAATGTTCTGGGTCTCATCTATGAATCTTTACATCTTATGTCCCACATCTGAAGGCAAATCAGTCAGACCCCCGCCACCCACTTCCTGGCTGTTGTCCATTGCTCTGTTTAATACATTCCATTCTGCCTTGGTTCATGCTAAACTTGTATGTGTGTGTGTGTGTAGTGTTTCTACCGCTGAATTGCAAACTTCTGGGACTCAAGGACTGATCTCATTTGTCTTTGGTTAGTGGCAGTAGTGTGCTGGTAGATGCTAAAAGCAAGCTCCCTAAAATAAAAGAATAAGCCCTGATTGGTAGCATTTGTCAGTTTCCTTGGTAAATGCTCTCACCATGTTGATTTCAATCTATCTACGTGATGTCTCTAAATGCAAAGTCAGGAAGAGAGAAGCAGTTGCACACCATAATATAGGACATCTACCACCATACAGACATGATAGATGTCAATAAACTCAAGAGCGTGTTGTTGTTGCTCAGTCCCTAAGTCACATCTGACTCTTTGAGACCTCATGTACTGTAGCACACCAGGCTCCTCTGTCCTTCATTATCTCCTAGAGTTTGCTCATGTCATGCCCATTGAGTCAGTGATGCTATCTATGCCACCCCTTCTCCTTTTGCCTTCAATCTTTCCCTGCATTAGGGTCTTTTCCACTGAGTTGGCTCTTCATATTAGGTGGCCAAAGTATTGGAGATTCGGCTTCATCAGTCCTTCCAATGAATATTCAGGGTTGGTTTCCTCTAAGATTGACTGGTTTGATCTCCTTGCTGTCCAAGGGACTCTCAAGAGGTCTCCAGTACCACAGTTTATTTGATGCTCAGCCTTCTTATGGGCTTCTCTGGTAGTTCAGCTGATAAAGAATCCACCTGCAATGCAGGAGACCCCAGTTCAATTTCTGGGTCAGGAAGATCCCCTGGAGAAGGGAAACACCACCCACTCCAGTATTCTTGGGCTTCTCCTGTGGCTCAGATGGTAAAGAATCCACCTGCAGTGCAGGAGACCTAGGTTCGATCCCTGGGTTGGGGAGATCTCTTGGAGGAGGACATGGCAGCCCACTCCAGTATTCTTGCCTGGAGAATCCCATGGACAGAGGAGCTACAGTCCATGGGGTTACAAAGAGTCAGACACAACTGAGCAACTAAGCACAGCACAGCACGTCTTTGTGGATTAACTCTCACATCCATACGAGACTCCTGAAAAAATTATAGCTTTGACAGTATAGACCTTTGTTGGTCAAGTGGTGTCTCTGCTTTTTAATACAATGTCTAGGTTTGTCATAGCTTTCTTTCCAAGGAGCAAGTGTCTTAATTTCATGGCTGCAGTCACTGTCCTCAGTGATCTTGGAGTCCAAGAAAGAGAATCTGTCACTGCTTCTACTTCCCCCCCTTCTATTTGCAATAAAGTGATGGGACCAGATGCTATGATCTTAGTTTTTTGAATATTGAGTATCAGGCCAGCTTTTTCATTCTCCTCTTTCACCCTCATCAAGAAGCTCTTATAGTTCCTCTTTACTTTTTGCCATTAGAGTGATATCACCTGCGTATCTGAGGTTATTGATATTTCTCCTGGAAATCTTGATTCCAGCTTGTGACTCATCCATCCTGGCATTTTGCCTGATGTACACTGCATAGAAGTTAAATAAGCAGGGTGACAGTATACAGTCTTGTTTTATTCCTTTTGCAGTTTTGAACCAGTCAGTTGTTCCATGTTCAGTTCAAACTATTGCTTCTTGACCTAGATGTTCTTCTGGAATTCCTTTGCTTTCTCCATGATCCAATGGATGTTGGCAATTTGATCTCTTGTTCCTCTACGTCTTCAAACTCCAGCTTGTACATCTGGAAGTGCTCAGTTCAGGTACTGTTGAAGCCTAGCTTGAAGGATTTGGAGCATAACCTTACTAGCATGTGAGATGAGTAAGTTCTACAGCAGTTTGAACATTCTTTAGCATTGCCCTTTTTTTCGAATTAGAATGAAAGCTGACCTTTTCTGGTCCTGTGGCCACTGTTGAGTTTTCCAAATTTGCTAATATATTGAATGCAGAACTTTAACAGCATCATCTTTAAGGATTTTAAGTAGTTTAGCTGGAATTCTGTCACCTCTACTAGCTTTGTTCATAGTAATGCTTCCTAAAAACTATCAAGAGTGTAGATAACACAAACATACCATAGAATAAACAGGAAGTCATGTGTTTTGTACATTTATACTTTTGCTTTTGATCACTTTCTCAGTGATCAATGCAAAGAAATAGAAGATAACAGTAGAATGGGAAAGACTAGAGGAAAGACTAGAGAAAAGACTAGAGAAAGACTGTGAAAAGAAGAGAAGTGAAAAGCAAAGGAGAAAAGGAAAGATATAAGCATCTGAATGCAGAGTTCAAAAGAATACCAAGGAGAGATTAGAAAGCCTTCCTCAGCGATCAATGCAAAGAAATAGAGGAAAACAACAGAATGGGAAAGACTAGAGATCTCTTCAAGAAAATTGGAGATACCAAGGGAACATTTCATGCAAAGATGGGCTCGATAAAGGACAGAAATGGTATGGACCTAACAGAAGCAGAAGATATTAAGAAGAGGTGGCAAGAATACACAGAAGAACTGTACAAAAAAGAGCTTCATGACCAAGATCATCACAATGGTGTGATCACTGACCTAGAGCCAGATATCCTGGAATGTGAAGTCAAGTGGGCCTTAGAAAGCATCACTATGAACAAAGCTAGTGGGGGTGATGGAATTCCAGTTGAGCTATTTCAAATCCTGAAAGATGATGCACTCAATATGCCAGCAAATTTGGAAAACTCAGCAGTAGCCACAGGACTGGAAAAGGTCAGTTTTCATTCCAATCCCAAAGAAAGGCAATGCCAAAGAATGCTCAAACTACCACACAATTGCACTCATCTCACACGCTAGTAAAGTATTGCTCAAAATTCTCCAAGCCAGGTTTCAGCAGTATGCGAACCGCGAACTTCCAGATGTTTAAGCTGGTTTTAGAAAAGGCAGAGGAACCAGAGATCAAATTGCCAACATCCGCTGGATCATGGAAAAAGCAAGAGTTCCAGAAAAACATCTACTTCTGCTTTATTGACTATGCCAAAGCCTTTGATTGTGTGGATCACAACGAACTTCAGAAAATTCTTCAAGGGATGGTAATACCAGACCACCTGACCTGCCTTCTGAGAAATCTGTATGCAGGTCAAGAAGCAACAGTTAGAACTGGACATGGAAAAGCAAACTGGTTCCAAAACAGGAAAGGAGTATGTCAAGGCTGTATATTGTCACTCTGCTTATTTAACTTATATGCAGAGTACATCATAAGAAACACTGGGCTGGAAGAAGCACAAGCTGGCATCAAGATTGCTGGGAGAAATATCAATAACCTCAGATATGCAGATAACACCACCTTTATGGCAGAAAGTGAAGAAGAACTAAAGAGCCTCTTGATGAAAGTGAAGGAGGATAATGAAAAATTTGACTTAAAGCTCAACATTCAGAAAACTAAGATCATGGCATCTGGTCCCATCACTTCATGGCAAATAGATGGGGAAACAGTGGAAACAGTGACAGACTTTATTTTGAGGGGCTCTAAAATACTGCAGATAGTGACTGCAACCATGAAATTAAAACACGCTTACTCCTTGGAAGAAAAGTTATGACCCAACCAAGACAACTTGTTAAAAAGCAGAGATATTACTTTGCCAACATAGGTCCATCTAGTCATAGCTATGGTTTTTCCAGTAGTCATGTATGGATATGAGAGTTGGACTACAAAGAAAGCTAAGTGCTGAAGAACTGATGCTTTTGAACTGTGGTGTTGGAGAAGACTCTTGAGAGTCCCTTGGACTGCAAGGATATCCAACCAGTCCATCCTAAAGGAAATCAGTCCTGAACATTCATTGGAAGGACTGATGCTGAAGCTGAAACTCTGATACTTTGGCCACCTGATGTGAAAAATTGACTCATTTGAAAAGACCCTGATGCTGGGAAAGATTGAAGGCAGGAGGAGAAGGGGATGACAGAGGATGAGATGGTTGGATGGCATCACTGACGCAATGGACATGAGTTTGAGTAAGCTCTGGGGTTTGGTGATGGACAGGGAGGCCTGGCATGCTGCAGTCCATGGAGTCGCAAAGAGTCAGACACGACTGAGTGACTGAACTGAACCTTTGCTTTTAATGTAACTTATTTAATTGCACATTTATGGGATTTTTAATAATGTCTAGGCCCAACAATCAGCTCACAAAACTCTAAAATTCAGTTAATTGGCCCCAGGTCACCAAGTGGGTACTATGAAGAAAAACATTTGCTGTTAAAAGCACCACCACAACCAAAAGTGAAAGATCTGCTGGATCTGTTTCTCCTACTAAAGTGGTGCTTTTCTTCTATTTCTATGGAGGGAGGGAACCTCACCCCAAGAGAAGAATCCAAGATGGCTTCTGCTAAGAAAGCATCTGTAATTTTACAACATCTACAAGGATTTTGCTGCAAAAGGTTGGCACCTGTCAAGTTTCTTTTAATGATGGCAGAGATGTGGGCACATCTACGCTTGGATATATGGACAATCAAGTGGAGGGAATCCATGATAAGTTATTCAATATCCAGAAAAAAAGGTTGTTCTGACATCATGTACACCAGGTGCCATGCTCAGTGCTGGGACCCAGAGATAAAGCAGACTGGAGGTCCTCTGGTAAACGGATCAAGAGTAGATTCCCTTCAGAAGGCATAGTTAAGAAGTCCAGACAGGGACTTCCCTAGGGGTCCGGTGGTTACAAATCCACCTTCTAATGCAGGGGTGAAGGTTCCATCCCTGGTCAGGGAACTAAGATGCCACATGGCAGGGGAGGAAGGGCAACTAAGCCTGCATGCCACAACTAGAGAAGCCTGTGTACCACAATTACTGAGCTGTCATCACAATGAATACCTAGCACAGTCAAAAAAAAAAAAAAAGTCTCAACAAGAGAAGGGGAAGGGTTGATGTGAAGGCCTGGTTCTGAGCCTAAAAAGAACTTGGTTTGCTCACTGAACATAAAGAAGTCCAGTGGCTGATGTGCAGTTGCAGTGGGGTGGGAAAGGGGTGTGAGATGAAGCTGGTGGGTGTTGGCAGGAGCCACGAGATGCAGTACCTGTGGTCTGTGTTGAGGATTTGAAACAACTGGAAGTGACTTTCTGAGGTACTCTGAGGTTATCCTTCATGATAACTAACACTGTGTGATCTTGGCTGTTAGGCAGTAAACTTCTGAAGGACAGGACCAGGTGTCCAAAGGTCTAGTACAGGGTCCAGTCCATCTTAGAGACAAAAGGAAGTGAATGGATGGATACATGTCTGCCCTCACCCCCGTTACAGGTTAAGGTCTGGGGTTCAGGCTTAAACTGACTTAGAGGAGGTACTTCTGACTGAGCCAAACCTGAGAACTGCTGGGGAGGCTCATGCCCCAGAACTTCCTCAGTCTTGATGATGAGGGACCAACCCGGAACAGACACTTGCTCCTGGATCTTTGCTCTCCGGGACCTCTAGGAGCTCTTTAAGATCAGTGGATGTGACCCAAGTCCTCATAGGAACATGTCACTGTGCCAGGTTCACACGGGTCCTGGACTGCAACAGTGAGCCCTGCTGCTCAGGTGGAAGTGGGTGCCCCTGCAGCTTGGAGCTCAGGGTGCCCTTCTGTGCTTCATCTGTCCCCACAGGTGTGTGGTATAGTTTCAGGAGTGGCTTAGAGCTCCAGTGCCCTTCTCTACCACTTGGCTCTTGGACCTACTGCTGAAGGCTGAAACAGCACCTTTGAGAACTAAGCATGCTGAATGCTTTGGAAGGTAAATTCCCTAAGTAGGAGAAATAAGAAAGAAGGAATACTTCACATTTATTGATCCCTGCCTCTGTGACAGGCACTATGCTAGATGTTTTATATGTTTTATTTCATCTGTTCTTCAGAACAACACCATGAAACAGATGCTTTTGTTATTCCTATTGGACAGCAAAGAACCTTGAAGTATCAAAAGGTCAAATGAGTCATCTGAAAACTGTAAAGTTGGTAAGTGAGCAAGCAAGTGTTTTGGATGTAAAGCCCATGTATTCAAAGCCAGGTCTGTCTGACATTGTGCTGCCGTTTAATGTTGGCCCTGAAAGAGAGAACAAGAGGGCACTTTTATCCAGCATTCCCAAATTTCCCCGAGGAACCGAACCACCTGGGGGTGCTTGTTAGTCATGGTGCTTTCTAGGTCTATTGTGTGGGGTTTAGGAATGCTTGAGTCTGTGATGGGGTCCTGGAGTTTATATTTAACAAGGTGATTGTTTCCAAGGAAGTTTGGGAAACACCAGGGAGCAGAAATGACCTGTGTGCACTTTGCTCAAGACTGAAGCCTATAATGATATTGGCCCATATACCTCTCTCTCCACAAATGGAGAACTGGCTTTAATCTGCCTGGAAACATTAAGTAAACATGAATCCAGGAAATCAATTTATTTATTGAAGTCATGTTGTTGAGGTTGTGGTTTAGTCGCTAAGTCATGTCCAACTCTTTGTGACCCCATGGACTGCAGCACACCAGCCTTCTCTATCCTTCAGTATCTTCTAGAGTCTGCTCAAACTCATGTCCATTGAGTCATTAATGCCATCCAACCATCTCAACCTCTGTTGCCCACTTCTCCTCCCCTCAGTTTCCCAGCATCAGGGTCTTTTCCAATGAGTCAGCTCTTTGCATCAGGTGGCCAAAGTATTGAGCTTCAGCTTCAGCATCAGTCCTTCCAGTGAATATTTAGGGTTGATTTCCTTTAGGATTGACTGGCTTGATCTCCCTGCTGTCCAAGGGACTCTCAAGAGTCTTCTCCAGCACCACAGTTTGAAAGCCTTAATTCTTCAGCACTCAACCTTCTTTATGGTCCAACTCTCACATCCATATATGACTACTGGAAAAACCTTAGCTTTGATTATACGAATCTTTATCAGCAAAGTGATGTCTCTGATTTTTAATATGCTGTCTGGGTTTGTCATAGCTTTTCTTCCAAGGAGCAAGCATCTTTTATATTCAAGGCTGCAGTCACTGTCTACAATGATTTTGGAGCCCAAGAAAGTAAAATCTGTCACTGAAGGTGAAATCCATCACTGAGGAGGGCGAAAAGCTGGCTTAAAACTCAGCAGTCAAAAAACTAAGGTCATGACATCTGGTCCCGTCACTTCATGGCAAATAGCTGGGGAAAAAATGACAGTGAGACTTTATCTTCTTTACTGAAGTCATATGTGCACTCAGAATTTGGGAGAGAAAATGATCATTAGGAGACAAATCACTGGAAAGTTGTGTAGCAGGAATATCTGGGGGCAGATGGTCTACAAAGCAGCTAATACATTGGTCTCAGATGGGTTCTTCACAGTTTCTGAGCCTTGGCTTTCCCATCTGTAAAATGGTGAGAATAATATCACCACGATGAAAGTGTGAAGATTCAGTGAGAGCTGGCCTGGAACAACACATTCAGTTCAGTTTAGTTCAGTTCAGTCGCTCAGTCATGTCCGACTCTTTGCGACCCCGTGAATCGCAGCAGGCCAGGCCTCCCTGTCCATCACCAACTTGGTGAGTGTCAATTCTGGCCTCACATTGCCCAGGTTCATGTCTCAGTCATGCACTTCCTCTCTCTGTGTACCTTTGGGTAAGTTGCTTAACTTCTCTCTACCTCAATTTTCTCTTGTGTAAATGGAAATAGAAATAGGACCTACTCACAGAAGTGTTGTAAAGACTTATTGAAAGTACTTAGCGCAGTACTAGGTGAAGTGCAGGTATTCTGATAATATCCTCCAGATTGTGGTCAAGTCACTTGACACATGGTAGGTCTTAATGATATGGTTTTCCTTGAACCTCAGTGCCAGGTTGAGCACATGATCTTTCTACCCATTGACTCTATTCCAAAGTGAGAAGTGTACTTAGCTTTTCAGTAATGATTTTAGAGGGAAAAAAGCAGAGGCCACCCAGTGGCTCAGCAATAAAGACTCTGCCTACAGTGCAGAAGATGCAGGACACACGGCTTCAATCCCAGGGTCAGGAAGATCCCCTGGAAAAGGGAAGAAGTATTCTTGCCTGGAGAATCCCAACGCAAAGAGCTGGACATGACTGAAGTGACTGAGCACGCACCCAAAGAGAATTGTTTCAACTGTTGACTCATTTTACTCTTAAGGCTGAAGTAGAGGGAATGTCCACCCCTCCAGATGAAGTTGGTGAAACAGACACCCCTGGTTGTCATCATTGTGGAGCAAGTCATTCCTCTTCTCTGAGCTTACCTCCGCTTATAAAAGATTCTTTCCACCTCTGAATTCCGATGAGTCAATGAAAATAGTCCTTGAACCTAACCTTCAAATATCGGTTGCTTTGCTGGAAATTCAGGGACTGGGGAGAAATCACCAGTGAGAGTGGGTCATTGCAATTTTTACCTCCTGTCAAGTAATCTTTTTCTTTAAGATCCCTCAGTCATACAGATTTTCAGATATACAACTTTGCTTAGATTGTCATCCTGAAATGATGGTCTTAATCATAAATTCTAATTGGAATGGGATCCACCTCAATTTACTCCTAATGCTTCAGAAAAGCAGAACTGTTTCTAGGAATACATTGAGATGGATTCTATTCCAATTAACAGTTTGACTCGGTTAAAATGTTGTTAACCCACTGCTGTCCTCTGATAACCATCTAATTCATAGGTGGCAAGTTGCTGGCCATGCCAGAGCTAACCAGGAGATTATATCTACCTAAATGTGATCAGCGCTTTGAGTGCATGGACTCAGTTCTGGCTTCTCCACCCCAGTACTGCTCTCAACTTAGCAGTTCGAAGGCACTGTCAGCTTGCTTTAAGCTGTGATTGAATTGGGCTACTTTCTGAAAATCAGAAGTATAATGGTTTCATCTAATTTAGACAAATTCTCTACTATCAGTCAGGATTCTAGAGAAAGAGAACCAGTGGGATGTATATATACTTAGAGGGTGATTTATTTTAAAAAATTGACTCATGCAATTTGTAGACGCTGGCAAATCTAAAATGCGTAATTTAGGCCAGCAGGTTGGAAACGCAGACAGGAGTTCTATGTTATAATCTTGAGGCAGAATTCCTTCTTCTCCAGGAAACCTCAGTTTTTGCTTTTAGAGTCTTCATTTGATTGGATGAGGCCCACCCACATTATGGAGGGTAACCCCCTTTACTTAAAGCCAATTGTTTGTAAATGTTAATGATAACTACAAAATACCTTCATGGCAGCATCTAGACTAGTTTTTGAAGAACTGAGTACCGTAGCCAGTCAAGTTGTCACACAAAAATGAACCATCTTAGATTCCATGAATTACATTTACAATCCCCCAGAGTAATGTGGCTGCTGCTGCTGCTGCTGCTAAGTCGCTTCAGTCGTTTCCGACTCTGTGCAACCCCATAGACGGCAGCCCACCAGGCTCCCCCGTCCCTGGGATTCTCCAGGCAAGAATACTGGAGTGGGTTGCCATTTCCTTCTCCAATGCAGGAAAGTGAAAGTGAAGTCTCTCAGTCGTGTCTGACTCTTAGCGACCCCATGGACTGCAGCCTAACAGGCTCCTCCGTCCATGGGATTTTCCAGGCAAGAGTACTGGAGTGGGATGCCATTGCCTTCTCTGGAATAATGTGGAGATGGGTGTAAAGAAAGACAGCAGACACAAGGCGTTGTGTCTCAGGATAACCCACTGTGACCCAACACAGAGGGCTCAGTTTTTATGTTATTTAAACTTTCCACGCCACACACTTCACCTCATGTCTCCAGGTATGTTTTCCCAAGATGGGAGTCAGGATGCTTTGTTGGGCAAAAGCAGGGCCACTTCTCTTTGATGGTCCAGTAATGTAAGGTTCACAGTCATTCCTAAGCTCACAGATGCTACAGGAAGGAAGAGTAGACACCAGCTACACATTTCTATAAACTAGTAGGTAAATATTCATGATTGAATACCCAGCCTGACAGGCACACTTGGGACATTCCAACCAAAACAGAGCTTCAGAATTTTCATTTCCACTGGGCAAACAGGAAAATGAGATGATGCGAAATTGATGTGTGTGGAAAGCACAGTGATTGGGCATTTACATCTATTTAATTAAGGAACACGTTGTAACCTCTATTTACTTCTGTTTAATTAAGGGATTGCTCATTTCAGAGGAGATATCATGCTGGGCCTTCTACTACTTTTGTGATTCAAAGCTCAACTAAGAATATATGGGAATTAGTTTGGTGATCTTAGCTCAGTCCCTAATGGCAAGAGCTTCCTATTACAAAGCCAATAAACTACACTGCCAGACTTGCAAAAAGTGAGTCAGGGGGCTTATCAAGAAAATGATCTCTTCAAAACACAGGAGGTCATTCGTGAGAATGTATGTTATTCTAGAATAATTCTGATAAAAAATTATAACCACAGTGGATTTCAAATTTGAGTAGAAAAAGAAAGATCCAGAAAAATTACTAGAGCTATAAGGCTTCTAATTTATGAACTTTATTTAGTATATTTTAAAATTAGGGTGTTTTAAATAAATTCTCTGGATCATCTTATTAAATAAATTTGCTATATAATTAGTAAATTAGGGCATTTAAAATTTAGGGTGATTTATAATGTGTTAGTTTCAAATATACAGAGAAGTTTTTTTTTGTGTGTATATATATATATATGTATGTGTGTGTATATATATATATATATATATATATATATATATGTATGTATATATTCTTTCTCAGATTCTTTTCCCTGGTAACTTATTATAAAATATTGAGTATAGTTTTCTGTGTTATACAGTAGGTCTCTGTTGTTTATTTTCTATATATTAGTGTGTATATGTTGACACCAAACTCCTAATTTATCCTTTCCCACCTTTCCTCTTGGCTAACTATGTTTTCTATGTCTGTAACTCTATTTCTATTTTGCACATGTTTGTTTATATATTTTTTAGATTCTACATATAAGCAATATAATAATGATATTTGTCTTTCTCTGTTTGAGTTACTTCAGTTAGTATAACTAGTATAACTAGTATATCTAGTATAACTAGATAAACTCTAGATCCATCCATGTTGCTGTAAATGGTAATATTTCATTCTTTTTTATGACTGAGTAATATCCCACTGTGAGCACTTCCCCAATGGCTCAGTGGGTAAAGAATCCATCTGCAATGCAGAAGACACAGGAGATGCAGGTTCGATCCCTGGACTGGGAAGATACCCTGGAGAAGAAAATGGCAACCTACTCCAGTATTCTTGCCTGGAAAATCCCATTGGGTAAGTGTGTGTATATCTATCTATCTATCTATATACATATATATGTATATGTGCTTTGCTTAGTCGCTCAGTCATGTCCAACTCTTTGCGACCCCATGGACTGCAGCTCACCAGGCTCCTCTGTCCATGGGGATTCTCCAGGCCAGAATACTGGAATGGGTTGCCATGCCCTCCTTCAGGGGATCTTCCCAACCAGGGACTGAACCCAAGTCTTCCGCATTGTAGGTGGATTCTTTACTGTCTGAGCCACCATATATATATGGGCTTCCTATGTATATGCATCTATATAGATACATATACACACCACATTTTCTTCTGATGGACATTTATGTTGCTTCCATGTCTTGGCTTCCTATGTATATGCATCTATATAGATACATATACACACCACATTTTCTTCTGATGGACATTTATGTTGCTTCCATGTCTTGGCTAGTACTGCTGTGAACCTAGGGGTGCACATGTCTTTTCAAATCATGATTTTTCCTGGATATATATATGCCCAGTAGTGGGATTGCTGGATTATATGGTAACTCTATTTTGAGTTTTTGAAGGAACATCCACACTGTTCTCCATAGTGGCTGCACCAATTTACATTCCCATCAATGTGTAGAATGGTTCCTTTTTCTCCACACATTCTCCAGCATTTATTATTTGTAAACAGAAATTTATTTAGTATATTGACAAAACAGTTGTTCCTGCCTGGGCAGACTGGAAAGAGTAAGAAGGAGAACAGAAAGTGAGGAGATATGTTTTTCTATATACATGATATTTCACATCTTACTCAGGTGTTGATTATATTTTTCTCCTTGAAGGAGATATTTCAAAACTAAGGTGATTCATTCTTTCATCTGACATATTATTATCCTTTTTCCTTTGCTACAGGAAATGCCCCTAGAGTAACTCTATTCTTTTTAAGTTCTGTGAGTCACAGTTAATTTTAAGCACAAGAGGAGAATGGAAGAAGAGCTATTCTAGAAAGAATTAGAAGAAATGGCCAGTAATTCTAACAGTGTGGAATGGGGAGAGAAATGTTTGAAATCTACACCCAAATTTCCAGCCCCTGATCATCCAGCTAGATCCTCTGTCCCTATTGACATCAACGTTTAATGTATACCTGCATGTGCTGTATACTTAGTTGCTCAGTCATGTCTGACTCTTTGCAAACCCATGGACTGTAGCCCACTAGGCTCCTCGGTTCATGAGGATTCTCCAGGCAAGAATACTGGAGTGGGCTGCCATGCCCTCCTCCAAGGGATCTTCCCAACCCAGGGATCAAACCCAGGTCTCCCTCATTTCAGGTGGATTCTTTACTGTCTGAGCCACCAGGGAAGCCCAAGAATACTAGAATGTATAACATATCCCTTCTCCAGGGGAACTTCCTGACCCAGGAATCGAACCAGGATCTCCTGCATTGCAGGTGGATTCTTTGCCGGCTGAGGTAGCAGGGAAGCCCTTATACCTGCATACTAGCTGGCTAATGAGTCAAAATACCAGCTATGTACCAGCCTCCTGATTGTCCTCCCTCCATCACCAGGAAGAAAAGGGACTCTTAGAGACAATGCTCTGCACTCTTAAGTGAAAGCAGAGAATGGAATGACACCAGGAGATGAAATTCTGCCTTGACTTCTCTACAGCAAGGGCCACACTCTGTACCCATGTGACAACCACCCAACACCTCTCCAGTGCATTATAATATCATGCGTGCTGAATTAATATAGGAAGGATGAGTGGAGGCTCTGCTCCTGTAAAGTTGCTTTGTTTTTTCTTGAATTCACTATGCATTCCTCTGACACTCCCTGGAATGCCCTCCTTTTCTCTTATATCCCTGTAACCAAGCCTAGTATTTTGTCAAGGCCTGGAACAAGTCCCTCCAATTCCATGACATTTTTCAGACTTACTTGGCCTTAGCAAGAAATCCTGCCTCTAAAGACCTGCCTCCCCTGATGAATGATTTCCTGGTTGGTAAGGAGCATATGGTACTTAGCAGTTTTTTTGTTTTTATCTATGTCCTGTCTTCTCAACCAGATTCTGACTTTGTATGTGACCTGTTTCCAGATACTCCACTCTGCACACCCTAACCAGTGCACAACACCCCACCGCCCCTGGCATGATGCCTCCGTATATCATGGGCTCTCAGTTAGTATCTGTAGTTGGTAATGGATCTGATGGCTCTCTGACAAGTTGCACCATAAGCTCCTCAAGGAAAAGGGCCAAACCTGTCTGTTCAATATTGGATTCCTCATACCTACCTATTATGGGAGCTGTTCAAAGGAAATATTTTTTTATTAATCCAGATATTTTACAAAGAATGTTACATGAATAGTTGAATAAATTTATGTTTGGAATGCAGTGCTAAATCTAAAATCATATCTCGAATGCACATTAATTACTGGTTACCTTGGCATTTGAGGAAATACTTTCTCTTCCCTAAAGAAGGACTGAATTTAAGTGAATACTTAGTGTCTCAAAACTTCTGACTGAAGTCGTAATTCAACAAACTTTTTGGGGGCGGATTCCCTCATGGTTCGGTGGTTAGGACTCTGTGTTTCTACTGCCAGAGGCCTGGGTTTGATCCCTGGTTGGAAACTAATATCCCAGAAGACCTCAGTGGGGCACCCCACCCGCCACACCCCCCACCAAAGGAGGAGCTTTTTGATGTGTACCTACTACCTCAGGATACTAGGCTAGACATGGCAGGAAGGAAGAGGTGACTGAGACTTGTCCTTACCCTAGAAGAAGTTCCTTTCTCTAGCCACAGAGTTTGTCAAGGAAACCAGCAAATGTTATGAGATAGAATTGTAACACATTGTAAGGAACAAGCAAAGAAATGTGAGAGTGAAGAAAACACACAAAGTTAGATCAGGGAAGATTTGACAGATGTGGTGACCATTAGGAAGGTGGAGTTCCAATGCACAGAGATAAAGGGGGAAAACACAGTATGTGCATGAGGGTAAAAAGGTTATGACATGCTCAGAAAGGAGCATGTGGTTCAGGGAGCATGGCGGAAAGAAATGTTGGAATTGAATTGGGAAATTTAGGCTGTGGTCAGGTTATAAAGAGTCTTGCTTGCCACGGTAGGGTAACTGGAGAATATCTTGCAGGCAGGGGAGACACTTACGGATACCAAAATATTCTGCTCCCATCAAAACTTTTAGCTCTCCTATCCTCAGCTGAAAAAAAAGCTAGTGCTATTCTGTTTGCAGAAGCTCATGAATCTAAATCACAGAGTGAATTCTTTTTCTTTTAAAAACTTGAAACTACTTGTTTACATTTTACTTTATCTTTCAATTTGACCATGCCACTTAGCCTGTGGGATCTCAGTTCCTTAACCAGGGGTCGAACCCATGGCCACTGCATCAGAAACTCAGTCTTAACCACTGGACCACCAGGAAATTTCAAGGGTGAATTCTTAATGAGCATTCAACCCTGTCCTATCCGTAGCTTTAAGCGTTTCAAACTGTATTCAGTGGAATCTTGGAGTTCTACAGAAGTTTGCCCGGATTCCATGGGAGTATTTTTTCGAATGGTATAAATCTCAGCTCTTTTTTTGAAGGCACAGATTTCTTTCTTGGTTATAGTTTAGGGTAGTGAGAGACTGTTGTTTTTAATTTTAACTCCTTTCTAATCAGCTGCCATGGACAGTGGTGTACAGTCAGTCACTGGTTACTGTATGCTGCTATAGTAAGGTTATAGTCATGAGGAAAACAAAGAGGTTTAAGTCTGTTATGGACTTTCTAGAGCCTCGTAAGAAATTACAGTGGGAAAGAGTCCACCAATTAGACCTTTTAGTCTTAGGCAGTGTTGCAGAAACTGTCAGCTATTCACCTAAATCCATTCTTCCCTTCTTCCATGATATCATAATTGTAGTCAATCTTAGCTACACCACATTTCCCAGCCTCCCTTGCACTTAGGTTGGTCATGTGACATTCTTCTTGCCAATAAGATGCAAACTGGATGCCATTTCTCTATCTAGGCTTTAGGTAAGTATCCTCCAAGTTCTCTTTCCCTACCCCTCTAGCTGAAACCTGGACATGGTTTAGACCCATTTTCATGCAGATAATGACAGCCCTTGACTTTGCTTAATGGCTAAACTATTAATATTTGGTCCTGTTTGATTGTTTTCCTTTCTTTCTGCATCTTCTCACTTCTCTGATTGAATATATTCTATAATTAAAGTTTTTCTATGGACAAAAGGCCATCAGAGGACAAGTTGTGGGGGGTGGGGAGTGCTGTTCTGGGAAGGCCTCATAGGGTCCTGCTTGGTTTCATTTCTTCAGACTATCTGGATGTTATCATACCACCTTATCTTTACTCAAACTCGTCTCTCCGCCTGATATGCCCTTCCAGTTCCCCTCTCTTTTCCATATGATATTCTGCTCATCTCTAAAGCCCAGCTCAAGGGTGACCACTTATGAGAAGATGCCCCTGGTCCTCTCCCCTTTCCTGCTCCCCTCTATCCCCCTCACACTAGGTATGAAGTGCTGGGGGATCATCTTTCACAGCATATGTTGGTTAGTTGTTGTTCCATGATACTTGTCTCCATCCTTGGTTTTTGCTCCACACCTGACATGGAGCAAGCTGCCCATAAATAGTTGTTGAATTAAGTGAATGCCTTTTCCCAGGTCTGACATCCTCCCTGTCCCCAAGGGAATGGAGCCTGTTGGGTGAGGGGAGGGGTGGCCCTGATGGCAGCCCCCTCTGTGTAATTATCCCCTTACAGTGAATAATGGGGCTTCAGCTCTGAGTCTGATTGTTTGATGAAGATGAAACTATTTAATCAGGTTTGGTTGCTCATCTCATCATCTTGCTGCATCACACCCCTTCTGACGAGTTCATTAACTGGAAGAAAAATTGATGACCTCGTTAGTTCTGCACATTGGTTCACTTAGGACAAATTGGAGCTTTAGAATGTCGCTCAACTCTGACCCATGGCAGGACAAGGTGTCATGCTCAGGAATGTTTGGATACACTGTGCCCTTGGTGCCTTTGTGTCGTGGGTTTCCCAGGAAACTTCTGTTTGAAATAGTGTCTTTTCTGATGTAAACTTAGGTTTCCTCTCATACTGCTCAGTGAGAAAGTTACCACTAGCTCACAGTACCCAGGGTAAGCTCACCTTCTCTCCATCCCCACCTTGAATTTTTTCCTCTCTGCCACCCAGGGACATCTTACCATCCTCCAAGCCTAGTTTACTTCCTTCCCCACCCCCACCCCAATGCAGGGAACATTCACTGTATCTCAAGGCCCTAACTTGGGTGAATCTGGAAGCAGAACATGTTGGGATCTCAGGTAAAGTGTTATTGACCAGGGTTCTTGGCCTCCTTGATCAATAGAAATTGACTAGAGGTCAGACAAGAAATCTAGGCAAGGCTTCACTGGGGCCCCTGCTGCAGCAGGGGGAGCAAGAACAAACTACATGTTGCCTTGCTTGCTCACTCTCTGAGGGGTGGTGGTTTAGTCACTAAATTGTGTCCCACTCTTGCGACCCATGGACTATAGCGCACCAGGATCCTTCTGTCCATAAGATTTTCCAGGCAAGAAATCTTGAGTGGGTTGCCATTTCATTCTCCAGGGGATCTTCTCCAACTCAGGGATCGAACCCAGGTCTCTTGCACTGCAGGCAGATTCTTTATGAGGGGGCAGTGAGCTTATTTCTTCTATGGGGTGACAGTAGGGATGTGTTCAGGGGTTGGGCCGGAAGGGTGGGAAGGACGGCTTAGGTGTTTTGACTACCCCTCTGGTGGTGTTGAGTGCAGGGAGTATGCTCAGTACTCTGCTTTAGCTCCCAGCACCCAGTTTTGCTCTCAGCTCTTCAGAAGCAACAGTTGGGTTTTTTGATCTCTGTATAGCTTTTGGGTCCAGAGTTTGCCCCAAGTACCCAGGCACTCATTTATTTTTAGTCCCCTATTGTTTCTTTGCATTTTGTTGCTGAAGGAGAGATCG
Source organism: Bos indicus (assembly GCF_029378745.1). Lineage (NCBI taxonomy): Eukaryota > Metazoa > Chordata > Mammalia > Artiodactyla > Bovidae > Bos > Bos indicus. Next base: position 50,151,887 of record NC_091769.1, read on the forward strand.
GTCCAGATACAAACATTGCAGCAGTGCAACAACGGATCCCAGGTCCCAGCCTGTCTCAGAAGGACCAGGAGAGGAGGAATAAATCAGGACCACAGGCAAGACCTGGAGAAACGCACACGGGAAGGGCGTCTGCTGGTGGCTGCAGACCTAGATGAGGATGTGAAACACTGAGTCTGCAAGGCGGAAGGTGCGGCCGGTTCTCATGCTGTCTAGGGCGCCCATTCTGGCAAGTAGAGCAGAGTGGCTAGAGTAACTAGAGCGGGGGTGTTCCTGAGAGTCAGGGGAGGTTAAAGCGTTGAGGTGCAAGTGGGTGCTGTTCTTTATCATCCTCAAATTTCCCCTCTCCCCCCTCTAACTTCACCCAATTTGCCTGACAAACTCCTATTCAGTTTTCAAAAGCCCGCTTTTTCTAGAAAGCCTTTCCTGTCGTCCTGTCTGATGTTGTTGGTCACTCCTGTCTCTGTTAGCTCCCCACCTGGAACACATTTTTAAAGCTGTATTTGTCATGGTGTTGTGATTATGTATTGAAAGTAGGTTTCTTTTACTTTGCAAGACCTCTTGAGAGAACAGATTTTCTCCTATATTCTGGAGCCTGGCATGGGCCCAGTGAAGCCTCAAAGCTCCTGTGGAAGCTCACTTTTCTGATGGAATCATTCCAATGAAGGAAGCTGAAGCTGAAGGTCCAGCCTGGACCGGTGCTGTATTTTTTAAATTAACTTATTTATTTGGGTGTGCTGGGTCCTAGCTGCAGCACGTGGGGTCCAGTTCCTTGACCAGAGATTGAATCCGGGCCCCCTGAATTGGGAGCACGGAGACTTAGCCACTGGACCACTGGGGAAGTCCCCCTGTATCTTTTTAAAATGTTGACTGGGGTTAAATATTTTTTTCCTCTGGTGGTTGATACTTTTTCAGCTGTGTCTTTCCACTGAGTGACTGTTTATACTGGGTGAGCTATTCAGTAGCTGATTCTTTTTCATGTTTTTCATTTAAAATCATGGCTATACCTTCATGTACTGCAGCACACAGACATACGGTTTGTTGCTAGGCTAAACTCAGACATCTGTTCAAGACCAGGCTAGCGTGGGTGTCCTAGGGTCCTGCTTGTCTGGGGCAGAATGTCAGATAGATCATTTGTTCATAAGAAGGAAAACCCCACTCCTTCTAAAGGAAATAAAGCAGACAGTGCAGGGAGGTCTCCCAAACAGTCTCTGGGACAGCTCTGGGGACACATCTGTTGAAAGGAGTTATTCACATGCCACCCCTGCGTGTGGCTGCTTGTTTCTATCCCTTTCAGTGTCCCAATGTCTGAATGCCTGGATGGAAGCTACATCTGTATATTGGCGCATCTTGGTTTGAGAATCTCTCCTGGATCCAAAAGGAGAGTCTCACAGTAGAAGAGTTACCTCTTCTGGAGATTGTGTTCAATAAAGATTAACCTGTAAGAAAAACTGGAAACTTCTCTACTTGCAAAGGGAAGCTCATTTAGAAGCCACAACTTTAGAAGTAAATAAAAAGAAAGGAGCTGGGACCAAGAGGAAGTAGACTAAGACCATCTACGAGGACAGGGGCTTGGCAAAATCTAGGATGAGTCTAGAGGACATAACAGGAAACAGAAATGGTTTCCCTTTGCAAAGTGCTCTTTGCAGACGCAGTCCTGGACATCAGCTGTCCCGTGAGTTCCCAAGGGTGGAGCTGAATCTAGTTCAAACTGTATTCCTTCCTATTCCTCATTACACTCAGTACAAATCAGGTGCCTGGCAGACATCCGGCAGATGAATACATTTGGTCCTTCTTGCTGCTGAAGGAAACAGAGGCTTGTTGTAGATAACCGATGTGCCCAGGATGCAACACATTGCAAGTGATGAAAGTAGAACTCAAATCTAGGACTTTGGTCTCCTGGCAAAGTGATCTTTCCATGATTCCATAAAGAAAAGTGAAGTATCCTTAAAGATCAAGGAGTGGAGGAGAGTGTAATGGTGCTGGGAAGGGGGAGCAATTGAGATGGATACTGTTTTGACAAGATGTCCTTTAACTTCATGTCACCCCTTACATGGTCCACTTAGAACTTGGATTGTAAACTTTTACAGTAAGTACCTTGTTGTCTTTTTGTGGGGAGGGGCCTCCTAAAATATATGTAAAGTGAAGGTGGGAGCTTAGATTCATTGAAAGAAATCTGCCATCCACCCTCCTCTGGGCTTGTTACAAAGATGCCTCTTCAACACTTACTGCCAAAGAGTGACATCTGGTTGCATAGCTTTCCAGGGATTTCAAGGACTTTGTTCAGAGCCAATTAAACCCACCTGTTCTATCTCCCCCACAGGAACTGGAACAGACAAAAAGGTTAAGGTGCTTTTCCAAAGCAGCGCTCCCCCAGCACTTATCCAATGCTCCCCCTCACCTCTTCCCTGACTCCCTCTATTAATGTTAACTAGGCAGCAATGGCTTGATGTTGACTGAGAGGACTCAGGATTCCATTTTTGACAAGCTGACAAGTGGAGGAAATTCATATATTATATGCCTGGAAGCAAGAGCTTTTTCTCTAATTTGTTATACTGGTTCTTATCCATAGCTTTGTCTTTTTTGTTCTTTTTTTCTGAAGCATACCTATGTTCCAGGACAAAGGTAAGCGGCCTGAAGCACCTTTCCATCTTGCTTGGGCAGCAGTGTTTTTAATGAGCCACTCTCTTGGAGTAAGGACTGTGCGTTGCTGGGTGTCCTGACCTCATTTCCCTTCTGCCCTCTCGAATGTTCATTCTCATGGCCTGAAGAGAGTCTGCACGGTGGACAGGTGCTTTCGATAGAGCGCAAACCCCCTGCTGTGATGCACCGTGTTGTCTGCCGCCCTGAGCATCCGTTTCCTGAAAGCAACCTTGAGAATTTAGCTGTCGTGGTGTCTCCCTCTAGGCTGTTTTGTGACCTAGCCTGTCACCAGAGAGGATTTGGCACCATAAAAGCTGTTGCTCCTAGAGTGTAGTGAGTTGTTGCCCTGCAGTAGAGGTTTAAACTGAACTGTCAAAACTTCCTGAGACCCTCTTAAGGAAAAACAGAGTGGTGGTTACTGTGAGGAGTTATGTGGACTAAACTAGTACTGGAGGCAGAAAGCCACTGAGATCAGAGGCTGCCGCGGGAACCAGGTGCTTTCCCAGAGCCCCAGTCTGATTGGTTTGGTTAATTGCGCTTGTCTCCATGACATCTCATGGAGGTGCCCACAGATGGACCACTCTTGTATCCCGTCCCCATCTCTTCTCCAGTCAGTGGCTACCACTGGGCATGGAAGAGCCCAGCACTGCCTCTCTGTTCAGGGAGCTGAGGACCGGGCATTCTTTCAGCACATGATGATAAGCAGTAAAGACACCCTGAATGTCATGATGAGAACAGACAGTGAGGAGAGGGGTGGGGCCGATAAAGATGGCAACTTTGTTCGCCAGTGGAAACCATATAAGATCTGAAACTTGAGTGAACACAGCTGGCTCATAATTTAATTCTTTCTGCTGCCACCAAATAGCTATGGAATGCCCCCTCTCTCTTTCACATGTCCATTTTTGATGCTTCCTGACCCCTTCAAGGCTGACTTTTCTGATCATTTAAACTAAATCTTATATGAGTACTAATTGGGTGAGGAATCACCCCTCCCCACCCCAACTTTCAGTCCATGTGTTGAAATAGAGTTGGTTCCATTCTCATTTCCAACTGGATAGTTTCATCCTCTTAGATATGGTGATTGGTTCAAAACTGGTCACATGGCCCAAGCCTGACCATTAAGAAGCTGCTTTGCTACTTTTGCCTTCCTTACATTTAGAGAAAGAGAGTCTGTCTCTGAAACTGTGGACTCTAAGGTCCACAAAGAGACTTCCTTGTGGTCCAGTGGTTAAGACTTCCCCTTCCAATGCAGGGGGTGGAGGTTTGATCCCTGGTTAAGTGATTAAGATCCCACATGCCACTTGGTCAAAAAAAATAAAACATTAAAAAAAACCCATAAACAGAAGCAATATTGCAACAAATTAAAAAAAGACTTTAAAAATGGTCCACGACAAGAAAAATCTACCTCACCAATTTTGTGCCTAAAGTCAGTTTCAATGAGTTTCTGCCATTTGCAACAATAAGGGTTCTGATGGATGCAACAGTGTTACCAGGGGCAGGACTGGGGGCCAGAAGGAAGAGATATGTCTTCTGCTCAGTCCCTTCTTGGGAGAAGGCAATGGCACCCCACTCCAGTACTCTTGCCTGGAAAATCCCATGGATGGAGGAGCCTGGTAGGCTGCAGTCCATGGGGTCGCTAAGAGTCGGACATGACTGAGCAACTTCACTTTCACTTTTCACTTTCATGCACTGGAGAAAGAAATGGCACCCCACTCCAGTGTTCTTGCCTGGAGAATCCCAGGGATAGGGGAGCCTGGTGGGCTGCTGTCTATGGGGTCTCAGAGTCGGACGTGACTGAGCGGCTTAGCAGCAGCAGCAGCAGCAGCAGCAGCAGTCTCTTCTTAGAAGAGGAATCTGTGAGTCTTGGAGAATGAGTTCTAGGATTAGCATCTGGGAAGCAGGGGCTCAGGAAACTCTTCTCCCTGCCAGGTTCGGGGGTTAAGTCCGAGGCACTGTCCAGTCTCCTGGAGATGATTCCACTCTTCAAATGCACCACTTTGGCTTCTCTGTGTTGAAGGCTCTGAAAGCCCTGGCCCCACTGTCTCATACTGGACTGTGCCTACCCTGTAACTGGCGTGATGAGGTGGCTCTGGGCTGTGCTCCACGCAGGAGTCTTTGTCCTCAGTGTGGACTGCAGGCAGTTAGTATTAAGTGAGGGAGAAACACTGCCTCTTCTCTCCTTTTCCTTGGACATCTCAGTTTTCCTGGTCTTAGGAATGGTGAGATCTAGTGAAGGTGGGAGGCAAGGGATAAAGCCAAAGGGACTCCTAGGCCAGCTCGACCTCCAGCTTATGATTCTGCTGTGTTCTTCCGTCCTCATAAGTCCTTCTTACCTGCCCTACTCTGCTCCTCAATATGTCACCAGTGCAGCTGCCTTCATGCCCAGGATGCTGCCAGCATCTGGGCCAGGACACCACTTTCTGATGCTCCCAAGACAGGGGATAAGGTTGCTTCTCTCCCAATAGAGCCTCTAACCTGCCAGGGAGGAGCACCCTCCACATCTGGCCCTGCCTCTCCACTGTAGGGCTGAAAGCCAGACCCAGGGGAGTGGGGATGGGTAGCACACCATTGCCTTAAAAGTCCCATCTTTCTCCTTGATGTATACTAACCCATGTATACAAACAGCTCGTGTAAATAAACAGCCAAAGTCCAACTCTCAGGCTGAAATCAGGTAGCCCAGCCTGCTCCATCTTTCCAAGAAAACCCTAACCCCAGGAAGCCTAGGAGCTCCAAGAAAGTACTTACTTTTTAGTAAGTATAGAATCTGCTTTCCAGATATTCAAGTTCCTTCATAAGAAAGTTGCTTATTGTTCACTTATTAGCAAAGAGGTCTTTTCTACATTGAGGCAAATTTTCTTTTAGAGTGGTGAGCTAATTTCTGTCTCCACTAAACAATGATTCCCTGCTTGTGCTCTCGCTATTGCTTACAGACACTATTAACATCCCACAGGAAGTGGTGTTTGCACAGTGCTCCTTGATTAACGAATCCCCGGGGATGAACCTTCTTTACAGGATGTTAGGGCTGTGCTGGAAAACCCTCCATAAATCATGCAGCTGGGCTACCCGTGCTGGCAGCCACGTGCCAGCATCCCTTGGCACTGTGTGCTCTGTTTGGCTCTGTTTGGCACCGCTGTGCTGAAGGTAAGGGCACAAGAGTTGTTAGTCTGTGCAGGTGTTCCCCATTTCATTTCTGCATCATTCCATCTCCCCTTGGTTGGAAGGATGCTCACTCTCATTCCTCTTTCTTTCTTCCTCTTCTCTCTTCCCATTCCTCCCTCTTTCCCATAATCATTTGATCCCCATTGCATTCCTTACAAACAGTGAAAAATAAACCTATTTACACTGAAGATTTAATTAAACCAAACATTTGCATTTTAAACTGTACCGTACAAAAACAGGATTCTCTTACTTCTGTTAAAGGAATCCCAGACACCAGGTCAGTTTCAGCAGGGAGATAGAAAGGTGTGGAAGGAATTGAGTCCCTTGAATAAACACAAAGTCTAGTCAGCTGGCTATGAATGCAGATCATAAAAATGTAAACCTTTGCCACAGTCACTAGGGGGCTGGCTCAAGGCCTCTTCACTTCTGAACTTTGTTCCTTGTCCAGTGGAGGAAATTCAACCCCAGCAACAGGTTTTGTGGGGCTTGGTGCTTATACAATCTGAGGTATAGGGTGGGAGGTCTTACCAAAAATACAAAATTACAGATACAAAACTGGATATGATTCAGTGCAATCCCTATCAAGCTACCAACGGTATTCTTCACAGAGCTAGAACAAATAATTTCACAATTTGTATGGAAATACAAAAGACCTCGAATAGCCAAAGCAATCTTGAGAAAGAAGAATGGAACTGGAAGAATCAACCTGCCTGACTTCAGGCTCTACTACAAAGCCACAGTCATCAAGACAGTATGGTACTGGCACAAAGACAGAAATATAGATCAATGGAACAAAATAGAAAGCCCAGAGATAAGTCCACGCACATATGGATACCTTATCTTTGACAAAGGAGGCAAGAATATACAATAGATTAAAGACAATCTCTTTAACAAGTGGTGCTGGGAAATCTGGTCAACCACTTGTAAAAGAATGAAACTAGAACACTTTCTAACACCATACACAAAAATAAACTCAAAATGGATTAAAGATCTAAACATAAGACCAGAATCTATAAAACTCCTAGAGGAGAACATAGGCAAAACACTCTCCGACATACATCACAGCAGGATCCTCTATGACCCACCTCCCAGAATATTGGAAATAAAAGCAAAAATAAACAAATGGGACCTAATAAAACTTAAAAGCTTCTGCACAACAAAAGAAACTATAAGCAAGGTGAAAAGACAGCCTTCAGAATGGGAGAAAATAATAGCAAATTAAGCAACTGACAAACAACTAATCTCAAAAATATACAAGCAACTCCTACAGCTCAATTCCAGAAAAATAAATGACCCAATCAAAAAATGGGCCAAAGAACTAAATAGACAATTCTCCAAAGAAGACATACAGATGGCTAACAAACACATGAAAAGATGCTCAACATCACTCATTATCAGAGAAATGCAAATCAAAACCACTGTGAGGCACCATTTCACGCCAGTCAGAATGGCTGCGATCCAAAGTCTACAAGCAATAAATGCTGGAGAGGGTGTGGATAAAAGGGAACCCTCTTACACTGTTGGTGGGAATGCCAACTAGTACAGCCACTATGGAGAACAGTGTGGAGATTCCTTAAAAAACTGGAAATAGAACTGCCTTATGATCCAGCAATCCCACTGCTGGGCATACACACTGAGGAAACCAGAAGGGAAAGAGACACGTGTACCCCAGTGTTCATCGCAGCACTGTTTATAATAGCCAGGACATGGAAGCAACCTAGATGTCCATCAGCAGATGAATGGATAACAAAGCAGTGGTACATATACACAATGGAGTATTACTCAGCCATTAAAAAGAATACATTTGAATCAGTTCTAATGAGGTGGATGAAACTGGAGCCTATTATACAGAGTGAAGTAAGACAGAAAGAAAAACACCAATACAGTATACCAATGCATATATATGGAATTTAGAAAAATGGTAACAATAACCCTGTATACGAGACAGCAAAAGAGATACTGATGTATAGAACAGTCTTTTGGACTCTGTGGGAGAGGGAGAGGGTGGGATGATTTGGGAGAATGGCATTGAAACATGTATAATATCATATATGAAACGAGTCGCCAGTCCAGGTTCGATGCACGATACTGGATGCTTGGGGCTGGTGCACTGGGACGACCCAGAGGGATGGTATAGGGAGGGAGGAGGGAGGAGGGTTCAGGATGGGGAACACAGGTATACCTGTGGTGGATTCATTTTGATATATGGCAAAACCAATACAATATTGTAAAGTTAAAAAAAAAAAAAAACTGGATATGAATGTGTGTATTTATTTAGAATGATAATAGAAAGCAGAATAAATGATAAAATGCTATATAAGCATCACAAAATGATATACAGAAAAATAACATTAATTAGGCCCAATATTATTCGCTTGGCATATTTCTATAACATTTTAAAAATATTTCCCCCCAATATTTTCTAGCTACAAATACTTCGATTGTCTTCTCAAATGACAGTTTTCTAATATTTTCTATAGAGAAAATCAAAGATTTCCTTTAATATGGTGGATCAAAAAAAAAAAAAAAAAAGTCACTTGTTGACCAGTTGGGAAATCTTTTTTTTTTTTTAAGCTTCATGAATTGGTGTTAATCATGTCAAATGCATTTTTAGGATTGTTTTTAAATTAGGGGAAAACCTCACTCAGTTTCTTTCATTTGAGACATGTAAACCTTTAGAACATTTCAAGTTTTCTTGTGCAAGGACTAATCTTAAATACTTTTTGAAATGATCAGTTTATCATGCATTAACCATTTCATTGTCAAAGTGCTCAGTGTGGGCACATGATATAAGAATTTTGTGTTATCTTCATTCATGTTGTATTTTGTAGAGAGGCATAAAATATTTAACTTGATTCAATAGTTTCTGTGAAAATGCATAAAGTGTATAACTTAGAAGCACTGGCTTTGTGATATTGCCAGAGGTTTCTGCCTTTAACACAAGAACCCTTATATATGCCAAGTCAGGAAATTCTTACCAAAATTTTAGAACATATTTAGTGATTATGTCCCCACAATTAACTGAGTTTATTGTTGACAGGAAATGCAGCCCCTGTTCTGATGAGGTGATGATGAGGACTAGATCCTAGTCTTAGAATTTTTCACATAAGATGATTGATTTGAAGAATGATCCAGAGGACTGCTTTCTGGCTGTATAGATTTCAGAATGCATTCTCCTCCCTTACCCATATATGCCTGATTCAGGTGGCAGAGGACACAGTCACATGGCTCTAGCATCTCTTGTCCTGCATCTTGTAAGCCAGCAGGGTATAGGTGTATCCCTGGAGGACATAACTGTAGCAGGACTATAAGCAATACTGGTATAGCTGTACGTGGAAGAGACCTTGAACTGCCTAAAAATAATCCACCAAACCCAATCAAAATGGGTCCTCAATTCAACTTCCCCTTAGCTAGAGCCCCAAGATGTTCATGACCACTTGATGCCATGTGACAATGAAGGTCAGTAAGAAAGAGGAGAAATCAGGTTAGAAAGAGTGTCTTAAAGCACTTGTTAATCAATTGTGGCCAAGTTAGCTTACTTGTGCAAATTTTACAAACACATATGACCAAGTGAACAAATTTCAAGAGCCCCTCACAGGATCTTAGAAGGGCTTTTGCAAGACAGGGGTTTGCTGTGCTGTGCTTAATCACTCAGTCATGTCCAACTCTTTGCGACCCCATGGACTGTAGCCCACCAGGCTCCTCTGTCCATGGGATTCTCCAGGCAAGAATACTGGAGTGGGTTGCTATGCCCTCCTCCAGGGGATCTTCCCAACCTAGGGATCAAACCCAGGTCTCCCACATTACAGGCGGATTCTTTACTGTCTGAACCAGCAAGGTAAGACAGGGTACTGACACCTAATTACTGTGAACTTCACAGATAATCTGTTCTGCTTATGAATTGCAAGATATGAGTAAACCAGTGAGTCTCCTTCACCACCCACTTTTCTTGATGTGGAAAGACCTGCACTAACGTAAGTCTGACAGCTGCTTGCTCTAGACTGCCCGTCTGGACCTGAACTTCCTCCACTGCTCTCAGCCTTCTTAGCCCAAGCACCCTGACTTCAACTCAGCACTGTTTTCCTTTCTACTCTGGTATTCCTCTAAGAATGCCAGGTATAATTTTTATTGTGCTGCTTGTTTTTGTTTTCATGGGTTATCTGTGACTTTTTTTTACAGAGCAAACACCATTTTATATATGCCTGTATTCTCGTGTGTATTCTGCCTATATTAATTCTGATTCTCAGTTGGAACTTCTAAACAACAGCTTCCCCAGAATACGTCTTCTCTGGTTTATGGCTGCATCACTCTGCTGGGGTTTGGAAGAGCTCTTGGCTCTGATGCTACAGACCTCCGCTTTGCCGTTACCCCTTAGGGTGGTGGTCTGGTTTTGTTTTACTCTGTCTCTGATTGGATGATTTGTGCAGTGAACTCATCAGGACTCTTTTCGGCTGCAAAGGGTAGACTTCCCAACTCAACACAGCTTAAGCAAAATGAAGGGGAAAGTTTTTGGTTTGTGTAACTGGTTTGTCCAAGATTAGTTCTGATTTCAAGCACAGTCAAATCCAAGGGCATATACAATGTGGTCTTCCTTCTCTTTATTTCTTCATCTCTTGCTGTACTTCTCTCTGTGTTGACTTTTTTCTCTTCTACTGTAAATGGGCAGTGAGGTACCTGGCTGCTAGCAGCTCCAGGCTTATATTATCATAGCTTATGATGTAAGAGGCAAGACATAGTGTTTCTTTCATGGTATACACTGTTCAATCCCATTAAACGACTCTTATTGACTCTGCCTTGGTCACATGCCCTTCTCTTGCACTAATCATTGTATACCAGATATGGGGAACCAAGTCCTGCCTCAGGACTTGGGCACCACAGTTGGCACCTGCTATTCAAATCTCATCATTGGAGTAGGGAGAGTTCCTCAAATGGACAAAGAGGCATCCTAAGTAAATTGGACATGTATTCCTTACACATAGGTAAAGCTTGACATGGCCTCTTCCTCGCTTCCCTCAAGTTGCAATTTTATTCTTTCAGTGTGAAAGTCACTTAAAATTAGCTGGGCATATGGCATCTTTGATATCCTATTATTCTCTTATGTTTCAGCTAGGTCTGTGTTGTATGTCAAATTTCCAGGAAACAGATTCTGAGATTTATGTGCAGAATGAAGAGTGGAGGAGGAAGGATTGGGCAAAGGAAAACTGAACTGTAGCATAGTTGAAACAAGGTTTGGCAAGTTTTGGAGCTCAGATGGCCTTTCAGAGCTGTCCAACATGAGGCCAGAGAGGCCTGGAGTTTGTATCCTTCTCTGACCAGCCAGCCGCAGAAGGGAGGCTGTGCCCAGCGGCTGGTCTGTGACTGAAGGCAGGACCTGGAGAGGACTCAGATGTGAGCCATCAGTATGCAGGCCTCCCAGCAGCTGGCAGAGGGAAGGGGAATGTGAGTGCTACCCTACCACATCCACTTGAGTGGATTCTAATGTTAAAATATTAGAATTACAATATTTACTTCTAATAATTCTAATATAATTAGAATTCTAATTATAATTCTAATATTTATAATATGAATTCTAATATTTAAATATTAAATGCCAAGTGTGGGACCCGTATACCCTTATACATGTTATCACTTGATATTTTTCTCTATAATCAGAATTTGAGTCATTTGCTTTAGACCATATTTTAAACTGTTCTTTCCAATGTGAAACATTCTTTACTATTTCAAAAAGCCTGATATAAATCCAAATTCTGATGTGTTCTTTGGAATCACTATAAACATGACTTGAAGATACAGAACAGACTTATGCTGAGGGCTGTGACCGTGTGGTGGAAGTGCAACCCCTGCTGGTCCGAGGAAGAGCTCACTGCCTGGTAACGCCTCTACTCTTAGGCTCTTTCAGACCAGGGATACCAAGACACTGCACTGGAGACACCACCACCTTTGCGCTCTTGCCTCCCAGATGTCCAAACCCCCAAAAGCCTAGGACCCTGGTCAGTTAGAGTTGGCAGGTGTGATAAATCCTACTTAGCATCTGTCTGAATCAGTCTGGATAGCAGTAACAGAATGTCATACACTGGGTGGCTTAAACAGTAAATGTTTATTTCTCACAGTTCTGGAGGCTGGACATGTGAGATCAGGGCAACAACGTAAGGGCCCTCTTCCTGGTTTACAGATGGCTGCTTTCTTGTATCTTCACATGGAGGGAAGGGAGGGGTTGGGGGGGCAAGAGAGGGGTGAGAGAGAGCACCAGTTCCAAGGGGGCTTAACCCCCATAACCTCATCCAAACCCACCCAGTTACCCCTCAAAGGTCCCCATCTTCCAACACCACCATATTGGAAACTCAGGCTTCAGTGCATGAATCTGGGGGACACACACATTCAGTACCTAGCAGCACCCCTGGTTTAAATCTTAGGCTATCTGTCCATACAATTCACCTTTCTTAACTTCTTCAGCTACATCTCCTAGTTTTAGACCTCGTTTGTTAATTATGCCCATATTCCCACTTTTAGAATAAGAAGACTTTGAACCCACTCCCATAGGTTCAATCCCAGGATTTGCTTGGCCTACATGGACATGCAGGTAGGATCACCCCTTATCTAGGGGGATTTCTCTATCAAAGCATCTCATTGGTCACATAACTACCCATTTGAGCTGAGCTGTAAATGGGTTTAGAGCAGAACATACAAATGGCACCCCAGTGGGTGCCAGATGGGGTAGGAAGCTGAATTTTGTCTCAGCTTTTAAAAATTTGAACCAATATTCAACAATCTGGAGATTTTGCCCACAATAAAAATCCAGATTTCCCTTGTCATTAAAATAACAACAGCTCAGATGATCCAGCATTGGAAGTAAGCATTTCTACATGGCAACACTTGGCTCAAAGCTGAGAATGTCACCACGGGTCCCACCACTCACTTCACATCTGCTCCCTCCTCTCATTGTGTTCCCTGCCTGCATTCTGAGCTGATTGATACCCATAGATGTTCGCATTGGTACTTACCATCCAGTGCAAGTTACTGACAGTAAAAAAGGACCAAAGGCATGATGCAGCTGGGACCGAGGTGAAGCAGGGAATCAAACCCAGAGTTTTCAATAACCTCTCATTTCCTGATTCAGAGAAATTAGGTTCTCCTCCTTTGTTGCCTTTACAGAACAAATGACATTTCACCTGTAGAATACATTGTTGTTTTTGGACAGAGACGATCCAGAATAAATTGATGGCAACCTCTGCAACTTCATCTGTTGCTGAGGAGGAAACTCATAAAGGTTTAGAAAACTATGTGGCATGTCCCTTCCTCCTGGATCTCCCTGCCAAGTGAGAGTGTGAGATACCCAAAGAGAAGAGTCTTTTGTTTGACACAGGAAACAACATTCCCATTTCCCCTGCCTTGAAAACTATTTCCTCCACAGAGAGGGATACCTATGGAAACTCATGGCAGTCTGTCCCAGGTAGACATTTCCTTATTTCAAGATTGACAGAGGATGATGAGAACACAAAAGAAAAGGAATAAAAGATTAATTACCCCAGATTGATGGATGAATGGGTTTTCATGGTAAAATATGAGAATAATTACTTGGTTTACACTCAGCCCTACCAGTTTTAGAAACTAAAATACCTTCACCCATATCTTCTAGTTTAAGAATGCTTTCAAATCATCTACAATGGTTTCCTGCTTTTTAAAAAAAAAAGGTTTAAACTAAAGAAGCATGTTTTGTTGTGGTTGGAGGCGTGTCTTCTTTGCACGGCTGGGAATGGACAGGCTGATTCATTTACAGACTTCATTATTCTGAGTACTCCGTTCAGAGGTTGCTTCCATCTCGCTCCCCCACCGTCCACCCCATGCCTTCCCTTGGCACATTACTTCCTGTAACACATACATTTTTTAATGTAATGGGTGCATTAGTCTATTATAGCTTTTCCATAGCTAGAATGGGCCAGAGTGGTGATGAATGGTTTATCAGGAAAGCAGCTCAAGGGTAGGACTTCATAGATATTGCGGCAGCACCTTAATCAGGAAATCCAGAGGACCGTTGGTGATGGGAGGGGAGAGGGAAGGACATTTGGATCACCAGAGAATTTCTTCCCCTGGGTCTCCTGACTCAGAAACATTAAAAAATCTAATGCAGCTTTATTCTCCATCCTCCTTTAAGCCTTAAATGTCTGCCTTTTGGGCATGGACTGTAATAGACTAGGGCTTTAGGACCAGTCTCTCTGAGAAGCAGCCGGTGTTCAAGAAGGGCCCTTGACACCATTCTGACTTAATGCTAGACACATCTGCAGCTACTTGGACAAAATTGACATTGTCTGGAGTGCAAAGCAATCGCCTAGCGCAGCATTAGGGAGCATTTACTCTTGAGCCGTGCTACCAGACAGCAAATCTTGACCTTTAGGAGTTCAGAGATTAGATTTCGTTGCTGCAGGCGTTGAAGATATTGTTAGGAATTTGTTGCTATTCAAAGCAGATTTCAGGGGTTACCTATGGGTTTAATTCATCACATCAATCATTTTTTGGAAGGTTCTTTTAAAGCCAAGATAGCTTCAAATAAAAACTAGGATTACTTTTACATTGATTGTCAGTAGTTGGTGAGGAGCAAAGGGGGAACACTCTTGAGATGCTGCTAAAGTTTTTGTATTTGTTCCTTGGTTGGCAGTCGTTCTGTGGTATTGGAGAGAAAAGGCAGGTTTCTTCAATAGGCATTTGAAGCCATTGCTGCTGGAATAGGCAGGAAATGTGAGGAAGGATTTGACTACCCTCTGGGTGGAGATTTCTCAAGCCCTTTAACACTTTCAGTGCACAGATCTCCCACAGGTTATCTCAAAGTGCATCGTTTAAAACAAGACCTGTTTAAGCCAACAGGAGTTAAACGGCTTATTTCGTTGAGCTAACTCATATAGGTACCTCGTCTCCTCCCCGATCTGTGTGTGGGTGTGTATCTCTGTGTGCACACATGGACTGTGCTCTGTGTGTGTGTGTGTGTGTGCATACAGGTGGCCTGTCTTACCTGGAGGTTAGTTTCCCACCTCCCGCAGCCCTCATAATGCAAGAGGTGTAGAGAAAAGATTTCTGAGGGTCTCTGGAAAAGAAGTACCATATAGCAGCTGGACTCAAGTCACGTGCTTCCGTTCTTTCAGATGACTTTCATCTGATTTGTATTGATTTTTATTTACCATGCAATTCCTGTTAAGCTCCTTCACTCAGCTCCCAATCCATCGTCGATTAAACACCTCAAGGAGACTTGATCTTCACAGCCTCTCTTCACCTCTCCAAATTTGCTTCTTATTTCTTAAAGAGGGAGTTTGTACTGGATAATCCTATAGCACTGGTTTTATTGCAACTAGCAGGTGATAAAGATCACTTTTTAAGGCAGAGACAATAGCAGCAAAAGAAAAAAAATCTAGAGCCTAAGAAGGGAGGGGTCCAAGCATTAGGTAGGTAAAGAGCTGTCACCCTCACGGCAGGATAGTGGGGACCTGAGACATCAATGGAAATGACATGCAGGTCAGTCTGTTCAGTTAAGAAGTCAGAATAGAGGACTTCCCTAGCAGTCCAGTGGTTAAAACTTCACCTTTCGGTGCAGGGGGTGGCGGGTGGATTCGATCCCTGGTCAGGGAGCTAAGATCCCACGTGCGTCATAGCAAAAAGACCAAAACAGAAGCAATATTATAACAAATATAATAGAGACTTTAAAAATGATCCTCATCAAAAAAAAATTTCTTTAAAAAGAAAAAGTCAGGATAAAAGAAAAATACAGGAAATTTATCTTAAATTGTCACCATGTAAAGTTTCCATTGCTGGAAAGAGGAAGCTTTTATTATCAAGATAATTCATGGATCTTTGAAGCGAGTTGTTGCTTGACTCTGCTGAAGACATGAGACTCTTATGGCAGGTGTGTTTCAGCCTTGCCATGCACCTCTTGTTGACGTTCAACATTGTGTCGTTGTGGCCCTCTGCACAACTTTGACAGGACAATGAAAAGGAACCCGACCCTTTCCTCCTCCATTCAAGGGAAGGATGCAGTTGCCAAGCCTTTCTCCCTATCATTTGCGGAAGATTTCAACGTGTCAGGCATAGCACTCCATGAGGGAGGCGCTGCTACCCCTGAGACAGAGAAGAAAACCGAGGATCACAAGGTTAAATAACACAACCACCAAAGCACATGACTGGGATTTAGACTTGCTCAACCTCTTGAAAGGTTCTTGCTGGCACCACCAGACCAACTAGGGCGTTCCACATGGATGAGTAAACTGAGGCACGTGTGCTAAATGTCTTGAACAAGTTGTCAATTCAGTTCAGTTCAGTCGCTCAGTTGTGTCCGACTCTTTGCGACCCCATGAATTGCAGCATGCCAGGCCTCCCTGTCCATCACCAACTCCAGGAGTTCACTCAGACTCACGTCCATCGAGTCAGTGATGCCATCCAGCCATCTCATCCTCTGTCGTCCCCTTCTCCTCCTACCACCAATCCCTCCCAGCATCAGAGTCTTTTCCAATGAGTCAACTCTTCGCATGAGGTGGCCAAAGTACTGGAGTTTCAGCCTTAGCATCATTCCTTCCAAAGAACACCCAGGGCTGATCTCCTTCAGAATGGACTGGTTGGATCTCCTTGCAGTCCAAGGGACTCTCAAGAGTCTTCTCCAACACCACAGTTCAAAAGCATCAATTCTTCAGCGCTCAGCCCTCTTCACAGTCCAACTCTCACATCCATACATGACCACAGGAAAAACCATAGCCTTGACTAGACGGACCTTTGTTGGCAAAGTAACGTCTCTGCTTTTGAATATGCTGTCTAGGTTGGACATAACTTTCCTTCCAAGGAGTAAGCGTCTTTTAATTTCATGGCTGCAGTCACCATCTGCAGTGATTTTGGAGCCCCAAAAATAAAGTCTGCCACTGTTTCCACTGTTTCCCCATCTATTTCCCATGAAGTGATGGGGCCAGATGCCAAGGATGACCTGAATCAATGTTTTGTTCTCAGTCCACTGGCCTTCTACTAAACCATGCTTTCACTGTTCTGTATAGATTACGTGTGTATTAAGGGCAACTGTGAATTCATAATTTGCCAAGTATAAATACATGTACATAAATGTGCATTATAAAGAATGGTTACATTTTTTATTGGAGAATAGTTGCTTTACACTGCTGTGTTAGTTTCTACTGTACAGCAAAGTGAATCAGCCATACGTATACATACATCCCCTCTTTTTGGATTTCCTTCCCATTTAGGTCACCACAGAGCACTGAGTAGAGTTCCCTGTGCTATACAGTAGGTTCTCATTAGTTATCTATTTTATACATAGTATCAGTGGTGCATACATGTCAATCCCCATCTCCCAATTCATCCCACCCATCTTTCCCATACATTTATGCTCTATATCTGTTTGTCTGTTTCTGCTTTGCAAATAATATCATATAGTCATTGCTGCTGCTGCTGCTAAGTCGCTTCAGTCGTGTCTGACTCTATGCGACCCCATAGACGGAAGGCTCCCCTGTCCCTGGGATTCTCCAGGCAAGAACACTGGAGTGGGTTGCCATTTCTTTCTCCAATGCATGAAAGTGAAAAGTGAAAGTGAAGTCGCTCAGTCGTGTCCAACTCTTCGAGACCCCATGGACTGCAGCCTACCAGGCTCCTCCATCCATGGGATTTTCCAGGCAAGAGTACTGGAGTGGGGTGCCATTGCCTTCTCCGCTTAGAGTCATTACTAATATGGAAATACATCCATATGTACTTTATAAAACATGGCTGCACATTTCTAACAGGCTTCAAAATCAACCTGGCATAATCACTGAGTCACCTCAGTGCAAACTGTCTGTAGACAGTGGAGTTTCAGGGCATGCAGGGGGGGGATGTACTTTCAGCTAACACTGAGGTAGGGGTTGATTTCTTAGAATCCATGCATTAGGATGTGGTTTATTTACAAGAAGTACAGCCATGCAATTGCTCAAAGAACAATTAAAAGAGGGTAATTGGGCCAAACATTATGCTCTGGACTTGAGAAGTTAGTGAGCATGCCACTTTGGACTTGCTCGAGTTTATTTATTTAAAAAAATCTTTTCTTGTAAAGACATCTTTTTTGCAAAAAATTGAAGAAATATCAATAAGCAGAAAATAAAATAAAATTCACCTGTGGTTCTACCAAGTAAAGATAACAAATGCAAACATACCAGGCTATGTCCTCTTCTGTGTAAACCTGTATTGTTTATGAAAGGATCATAATTTATATTCTATTTTGTAACTAGCTTATTTCACTTAAAAACATTGGGACTATCTTTTCATGTCATTAAATATTCTATTGACACATCATTTTCTCTGGCTGCATGATAGCTTATTGAATGGGAGTATCATGGCTTATGTTTAAGAACTTTCCTCGTGTTTCTGTTGAAGGTCCCCGAACAACAGCCCGATAAATGGAGATCTTTAAATACTACCCAAAACAATGTCCTCGGCCCTGTCTTCTCTTCAGCTACTATTAAATGGTAGGTGAAAACAACAAGCCACATCCCTTCAGGTCCTAATACCATATGGGATAACATATGAGGATGTGTGGAGAACCTTGGAAATAAGCCTTGGTCTGCAGTCAGTACTTATTACCAGTAAATCCCTAGTCATGCAATTAACAGCCCTCATGGTATACAGTGTTTATGGTTCCAGAGTGCATTTAAGTGTCTGCACTGGGTGCCGAATCATTGTAATCCTCCTGGCAGAAGTGAGGAGGCTGAGCCCCAAGAAGCTGCAGTGAGTGACCAGACATCACCCTAGCAGTGAGTTGCAAAGCCAGATTCTGAACCTAGACTTTTAGATTCTTAGTTCACTAGAACTGTAATGTTGTGCTGTGTGGAGGAAGGAAGGAGGGAAAGAAGGGAGGGAGGAAGAAAGAAAGGAGGGAGGGAGGGAGAGGAAGAGGGAAGGAGAGAAGGGAAGTGGGGAGGAAAGCTTTTTAAAAAGACTATAAAAATAGGCATCTGTGGCCCTTAATCTGTGGGGCAGGCCCGGAGGGCAGGATGCAGCCCCAGTCCCTCCTGTGTGCACCTGTCTGCTTCTTTCCCACAAAGACAATGAGAAGCAGAGATGGCAGCTTTCTCAGGCACGGACTTCAGGCTCAGAGGTCTCAAAACACAAAGCCATTTGTCGCTGCGCTCTTACAGTCGCCACGTGATCGACCACAGGTGTTCATGGTTCTCTCCCCTCGCCTCCCATCTCGCCTCCCTGTCCCGTGCTCACCCTGAAGGTGGAGAAGGAGGAGAGCACTGCCAGCAGACACCTGGCTGGGTAACACCTGAATGGGCCGTGGGCCGGTGGAAGCGGGTGGACCCGAGAACTGTCTTCACCTGTCTGAGATGCTGGCCACACGAGAGTCTCTAGTCCTGAGCTCCAAGGCACGGTGGGTGAAAGGCAAGGGCACTGGTGGCTACTCATCCTCAGCAGGACTTTTCTCGCAGAGGATGGCATCAGTCCCTTGGCTTCCGTGGGGTACAGACTTGGAAAGAGCACCATCTTCGGAGTTTCTCCAGGTTTATATCTCACTCTGACTCAACAGCTGTGGGCTGTGAGTCACCCAGCATGTCCGGGTCCCAGTTTCCTTGACCATAGATCGGAGGGGAAATCAAGGTAACTACCTGTTTTTACAGGGACGTGAATTCATGTAAATACAGTGTATGTATGTGCTTAAAATATCAGACATATGTCAGAGACTCCCTAAAATTGCGTCCGTGTTCCCTGAATCTGGAGGGTGCGTTAGAGTGGGGATTAAAACCACATGGGTGGGCTGTTAATCTTAAAGGTTTTGTCTGATCTGAGAGTCTCTGATTTTGTGCGTTGATGAAATTGTGGGGTTTCTTTTGTTGGGGTGGGGGCACTAGGGGAGACATGGTGATAAGATAAACCGCTCCAAGGGAAAAGCCGATACTTTGAATGACAGTTTATGGAATTCTCACTGGCTTGTGAAGGGAGTAGGCTATGATTCTCTAAAATGGTGACTACGGGTTGGCTGGGGAGGCCTTACCAAACTCTCGGGAATCTCCTCAGTATCTGCAAAACAGCCCAGATAAATATACGGTCTAAGCACAGATTGTTTGCTGTGGAAATTCAATTCCAACACAACCTGCACACCCCAGTCCCTGAGCCCCTCCCATGTAGAAAATGGGGAGCCGCCTTGCCATGTAACTTGGTGAACTTGGTCAGTGTGAAGGGAAAGATAAAAACATACATTTTGTTCTAGTCTTGCCGGCAGAAAATGATTCTTTGGTTGAGAGTCAGGTATGAAGAAGCTGCAGTCCGTTTTTATGAAGCTTGTGTACTATTCCATTCATGCCCATAGTCAGCTCACATCTCCACAGGAGAAGCAGGTTCTTAGAACATATTGTGTGGGGTAGCATGAGGAGAACCCAGGGATTTGCATCCTTTCCATGAACTATTGATCCCAGAGCAAGGGTCGGCCATCTTTGCAAAACAGTCAACTATGAAACTACTTTTATTTGACATTAGATTTATTCTTTCATCCATTTAGTTAATCAGCATGTGTTTATTGAGATACTTGGTAAGCCATGGAAATAAAATATTGATTCACAGAGTCTCTGCCCTTTAGGAGTTTGGAGTCTCGTTATGTTTAATTGGTTCATAGTGCTGTTCAGTTCAGTCACTCAGTCGTGTCTGACTCTTTGCAACCCCATGGACTGCAGCACGCCAGGCCTCCCTGTCCATCACCAACTCTCGGAGCTTACTCAAACTCATGTCCATCGAGTCGGTGATGCCATCCAACCATCTCATCCTCTGTTGTCCCCTTCTCCTCCTGCCTTCAATCTTTCCCAGCATCAGAGTCTTTTTCAATGAGTCGGTTCTTTGTATCAGGTGGCCCAAGTATTGGAGTTTTGGCTTCAGCATCAGTCCTTCCAATGAATATTCAGGACTGATTTCCTTTAGTATGGACTGGTTTAATCTCCTTGCTGCCAAGGGACTTTCAAGAGTCTTCTCCAACACCATAATTCAAAAACATCAATTCTTCAGTGCTCAAGCTTTCTTTTTCTTTCTCATATCCATACATGACTACTGGAAAAACCATAGCTTTGACTAGACAGACCTTTGTTGGCAAAGTAAAGTCTCTGCTTTTTACTATGCTGTCTAGGTTGATCATAACTTTCCTTCCAAGGAGCAAGAGCAAACATCTTTTAATTTCATGGCTGGAGTCACCATCTGTAGTGATTTTGGAGCCCCCCAAAATAAAGTCAGTCACTGTTTCCCCATCTATTTGCCATAAAGTGATGGGATCATATGCCATGATTTCAGTTTTCTGAATGTTGAGTTTTAAGCCAACTTTTTCACTCTCCTCCAACTTTTTCACTTTCATCAAGAGACTCTTTAGTTCTTCGCTTTCTGCCATAAGGGTGGTATCATCTGCATATCTGAGGTTATTGATATTTCTCCTGGCAGTCTTGATTCCAGATTGTGCTTCATCCAGCCCAGCATTTCTAATGATGTACTCTGCATATAAGTTAAATAAGCAGGGACAATATACAGCCTTGACATATTCATTTCCCAATCTGGAACCAGTCTGTAGTGCTGTATAGGTCTATTGTATCCTTCTCTTTCCCTATCTGTTCATTCTATTAATTTCTGAGAGTTTGATATTGAAACTCAAACTAAAAATCTTTTCTTAAAAATAATTATATAGTGGAACTATATGTAACTTTGTTTTGTATTTTCCAAGTTTATAAATGTGTTATCATAGTGTTATAATTTAAAAACAAACCAAAAAAAAAGCGTTGCCCTGAAACTCAGGGTCATAGGTATGGTCTGCCCAGCCATGGTGGGCTGTCACAACATTGTCACCAGGCTGAGGGGAAAGTCTGGCTCTCCTGGCCATGGTGTTGTAACACCCTGGATCTCTGCTGACCCAGGGTCCCTCTGCAGAGGCAGGAGGGTGGGATTGTGCACTTACTGCATCAGAGGGAGAGAAGAACAGGTGTAAATCCTTTGCAAGGCTTCATAAACTTCTACAAGGTAGTTCTGAAATAAACAAGCTCAGTAAATGATACAGAACCTATGCATGAATTAGACTTGCACTGTTCCTTTCTCTGTTTCCTATGTTTGTGTGCTAGCTTTTAAGGGTATACTTTCCAGCCTTTATCCTTAGTTAAAACAATTTGGCTTCCTTCTTTCTCTCCCCACTCTATCCTGAACAGTATTTTCCATTTAAAATTTCCATTTTTATCTTGTAATCTTTCAGTATCTCTCATCTAAGCTCAGTATTGTCAGTACAGAATTTCCAGTCTAACTCCAAGCTTGGTCTTCAACTTCAGGGTCTCCCTTGGGAGAGACTGTCACAATCTTGGGATAAGACATGGAAAAAGAAGGAAAGAGTGCAGTGTGATGACAACAATAACCACAACCCAGGTCTCTATTCCAGAAATCCTGAGAGTCTGACTAAACAAGATTTTTCTGAAGTTTTGTAAAAAACTCCCTGGCCAGCAAAACCAGGCCTGAACTGACATGAATCTATTTATAGTTTTGTATTTATCCTACTTAGTATGAATATTCATACATTTCATTAAAGATATATTAATGTGTTTAATTATGAGATGCTACTGCATACCCTGTTGGGGTGTTATGTAATTTATGGAAAATGTCTCACATTCTAATTGGAGAAGGAAATGGCAACCCACTCCAGTATTCTTGCCTGGAGAATCCCATGGACAGAGGAGCCTGGCGGGCTACAGTCCACGGGGTCACAAAGAGTCGGACACGACTGAGCGACTTAACACAATTTTCTAAAATTCAAAAAATTCTGAATTCTTAAACACACTGGTCTCATGGATTTCTTCTAAAGTTGTGGAACTATATTTTTTTTTTCAGTTTTTATGATGTTTATCTTTCATAGAGACAATTTTTATGTAATTTTCTTGAGATTACAAAGCAGAAGCTTTTATAACACTCCTTTTACTTTTTAACCACATATACTTTCTCCCACAACACCCCAAGTTAGCTTTTATTTCATGTGTACTATGCTTAGCACCTTGGGTTTTTTAATTTTAAAAAAATTCCTCTCTGTTTTCATTAGCAGCTTTATTGAAGCATGATTTACAGATCATGGAATTCACTTGTTTTGAGTCTGCAGTTCACTGACTTCTAGTAAGTTACAGATGGTGTGACCATCATCACAATCTAACTGTAAACCATTTCTACCACCCCCAAAAGAAATCTCTTGTCCATTTGTCATCAATCCCCTTTACAACCCCAGAGATGATCATGAATCTACTCTGTTTCTATTTTTGAGACCACGCTACACGGTAGCCACGTTGCACACAGTCTTCCTGGGGAAACCGAGGCTTGAATAACTAGTAAAGGATTAAGCTGGAATTTGATACAGGTCCTCCTGACTCCAGAGTTCATGAGCTTTCCAAGGTCAGTTAGGGGAGGTCAAGAGTGGCCTCTCACTGGACAGGATCAAAGATGATGGTAGCCCAGGCATGGATGTTGGAGAGAGAGGAGTGACCCCAAGGGGTCGTGAACTGGATGACCTTTCAGCTCCTGAGACTTCTGTGTCTCCAAGAGTCTGAAAATCCATAAAATGCCTCCAACTAAGCCAGGGACTTACTTTAATGAATAGATAAGAATGATGTGTCATGAACAGACTAATTGCATATAAAAGGAACGCTTCTGAAGTGCGCAGTGTGTTCCCTTAAGCACTTTAAACGCCCCCCAGAGATGATGTTTGCAGCCACAATTTGCATTATCAATGAAGAGGCAGTTTGCCGAGCAAAGGGGAGCATCTGCTTTGCTCTCTTTCAAATCAGCACACATTCCAACATATTGATGTCCAAATTAATGAAAACTTGGATAGATTTATTCTCACAGCTTTTTAAAATTGAAGTTGATACTTCTGATGTAAATGTTCTGGTGTGCAGGTATCACAGCTACATGAGAGTGGTTAATAGGATGAAATGCCCTGTACTATTACTGAGGAAACATCTATTATGTGTTTATTATTATTATTACTAGCTTCCTCTCTGTCCATTAAGAGAAATCAAAGTCCACCAAGTTGGCGCCACCCTCCTCTTGGAGGGTGATACCCCTTTCTGTTACACAGACTGTTACTTGCTCCTCCCATCCTCCCCAAATTTCAGGGACCATGTCTTCTTTCTGTATCCTCAGTCCAAGCAAAACTCAGGCCTAGGAAGACTTGGGATCCAGAATTTATCCCTTGGTGTGGTATTTAGGTTACTAAAATCCCCAAACAGAGATTCCAGGTTCCAGGGGTTTTAAACCCTGTGGCAGTTTTGGAGTAAAAAATAATTTGATCCCTGATAAAGATAGTTCAGGCCACAGATAAGAATTTTGGAACTCCCTGGGTGCTTCTGAAACTTTATTGCTGCTGCTAAGTCATGTCAGTGTGTCTGACTCTGTGCGACCCCATAGACGGCAGCCCACCAGGCTCCCCTGTCCCTGGGATTCTCCAGGCAAGAACACTGGAGTAGATTGCCATTTCCTTCTCCATGAAACTTTATTACATATTGTTAAAAGATAAACTGAAGCATATTAAAAAATTTCAAGAATTTATTTGGGTAAAAGTAGATTTGAATTGGGCAGTATCCAATCTAGCAGATAAACTTTTGTAGGCAGAAGACAGCAGGAACAAGGAAGTTATACTAGGCAAAAAAAGTAGGTTGATTATTGCAAAGTCACTTTCCTTTAGGGAATGGCAGGGGTCTGTAGATTGCCTAACAAGTGTTGATCAGGTGATTCCTGATTGACTCATTTAAGACATTTCTGGGAGAACTGAAACTATATTCATTCTTGGTTTGGTGACATGGGGCTTAACATAAGAATTCCATTTGGGGCCTATTATCTTGTTTTTGACAATCTCCCTTTTGATCAGACTCTCAGCCTAAATGAGAGACGTGATTGAAATGTAAGGCATTCGTGCTATTCCCAGCTTCTGCTCTAAACTTCTCGGTGTTTCTGCTGATGCTTTGTGTGATATTCACAGATCACGGTGTTGGGTTTATGTTCTCTGAATCAGTCATTCTCTTCCTTCCTTTTCTGACATTCAAATCTTAGGGAGATCCTTTGCTTGGTGGTTAGCACCTGTGAAGATGCACTTGAAGGTTTTGAGAGAATACAGCACACCAGGGAGACTACTGTGATTATTATAAGCAGGGTAATTCCCATTGTCTAGAGTGCACTTTGGAGCCATGGTCCTCATGACTCAAACCAATCAGGATCAAATAAGTCAACGAAGGATTCCTGCTGAAGGAGTCATTTTCCTAAGCCAGCTGGCTTGCTTAGTGATCTTCTGTATCTGAGCCTCAACTTCCCCCAGAGTGTCAATCCAAGTGCCACAAATGGTTTTGGTCAGAGCACAAATACCTCTTTGCTCGGCTAAAAGATAATCAGGGGCTACCGTGGTGCCAAGAACACCTTTCTCCAGAGAATCAAGGGAGTTTTGTTGGTCAACTATTCCTTAAGCAGCTGATTTGGCAGTATCTTCAAAAGTTAAGGAGATAGTCCTAACCATAGCTTCATTTGCACTAACTTCCAGCCACGGCAGTAGAGATCTATCAGAGAAGGCTTTATTTAAGAACCCAAATAGAGTTCTTATGTTGAGCCCCATGTCACCAAACCAAGACTGAATTAAAGTCATTTAGAGGTTCATTTTGAATCACGAATGCCTCCCAGTAATTCCCATTGGAGTAGTAGCTCAGGATTGAAAAGGTGACTGTGACAGAGGCCAGAAAAATTGAAGATTCTGTGGACTGCACAGGTGGTTTTATTCAGGTTCCCTTTACCTTGTGTTCCTTTCTTTGTATAGAGCTGGGATGCCAGGTCTCCTGGGCTTGATACTGTTGTTATTTTAATTTGGTCTCACCTCGTGGACATATGGGATCTTAGTTCCCCCACCAGGGATTGAACCCATGGCCCTTGCAGTGGAAACACAGAGTCTTAACCACTGGTCCACCAGGGAAGTCCGGGCTTGGAATTGTTATCTAAGACAAGGAAATGGATCCACAGGCTGAGGGAATCTGACACAATACAGAGCTGAACTTGTTGCAGAGAAACTGAGGCATTTGAAATTAGAGGGAAGTTTGTGATGGACCAACCTATAGGGTCACCAGCATCATGACAAATCCAGCAGTTGTTTAGAGGTCGCATTACTCACTCTTGCAATGGCCTGAAATAGGTAAACAATGGCCTTATCTTTCCAGACCAGAGAGAGATAAAAACTGAACAAAAGAATCATAAAGAGCTTCATGGTATGAGAATTAGGAAAAGGATGATCAGAGAGGGACAGAGGAACGGAAAGAAATGTCCTTGATCCAACATCTCAGGAGAAAGCAGTCTGCATCAATGTCAGTTACTTCTCTTCCTAACCAATTTGATTATGAGAGCCTCTGCGTTTGCATAGGACCAGATGTCGAGTGACGCCTTCTTCGTTTGTGAAATACACACTCAAGTTTCAACACCTTGATCTTACAGCTGTGTCAGTGGTCAAGAGTACTGGATAGGGTCCTTTCCATGACTCTCACTTTTGCAAAAACGTCGAAATGAAGCAATCAGTTTAGTTCAGTTTGGTCGCTCAGTCGTGTCTGACTCTTTGCGACCCCCTGGCAGCACGCCAGGCCTCCCTGTTCATCACCAACTCCCGGAGTTCACTCAAACTCACGTCCATTGAGTCAGTGATGCCAACCAGCCATCTCATCCTCTGTCGTCCCCTTCTCCTCCTGCCCCCAATCCCTCCCAGCATCAGAGTCTTTTCCAATGAGTCAACTCTTCGCATGAGGTGGCCAAAGTACTGGAGTTTCAGCTTTAGCATCATTTCTTCCAAAGAAATCCCAGGGCTGATCTCCTTCAGAATGGACTGGTTGGATCTCCTTGCAGTCCAAGGGACTCTCAAGAGTCTTCTCCAACACCACAGTTCAAAAGCATCAATTCTTCGGTGCTCAGCCTTCTTCACAGTCCAACTCTCTCATCCATACATGACCACTGGAAAAACCATAGCCTTGACTAGACGGACCTTTGTTGGCAAAGTAATGTCTCTGCTTTTGAATATGCTGTCTAGGTTGGTCATAACTTTCCTTCCAAGGAGTAAGCGTCTTTTAATTTCATGGCTGCAGTCACCATCTGCAGTGATTTTGGAGCCCAAAAAACTAAAGTCTGACACTGTTTCCCCATCTATTTCCCATGAAGGGATGGGACCAGATGCCATGATCTTCATTTTGTGAATGTTGAGCTTTAAGCCAACTTTTTCACTCTCCTCTTTAATTTTCATCAAGAGGCTTTTTAGTGAAGCAATAACTGTCTGTAACTGACAAAAGACTTTTAAACACGCCCATGATTAAAGATTTCTTGAGAGTTCATTACAATGTAATTGATAAGGAAATTTCATTATTTCTGTGACATAAAACATTTTAGGATAATAACTGGAATTTTGACTGATCCCATCATACCTGGACATGTTAGATTTTTTTACATTTTGTACAGTTCCTAAAATATATTACTAACATGCATCCATACAAACATAACCTAAGAAGGTTTATTTGACAATGCTTCCCATGTAATGTAACATACCAAATAAACCTAATTATTAATAGTTTAATATCTCTCTTTTACAAAGTGAGAGAGAGATCCTTTTGAGATTTCCCAGGGACCCTCCAGGAAATCTCAAAGTTCATTTGAGATAAAAAAGACTTAGTTTAGAATTTGATCTTGAGACTATGTCAAATGTTTTGAACATATCACATCATTAAGAAATAATAGTTATCTATTTCACCAAAGTGATAGCAGAAGATGTTAAAGACAAATAGGAAGGTTACATAGTTGTGAACAAAATCTAGTGCTTTAAGTATTGAGAAGATGAGATTTTCTTAAGTAATCAAAAACCTAATAAAGACAATCTCAGGTGGCGGTAGTGGTAAAGAACCCACCTGCCAATGCAGGAGATGTAAAAGATGGGGATATGCTCGCTCCCTGATTTGGGAAGATCCCTGGAGGAGTGCATCATGATCAATTCCAATATTCCTGCCTGAAGAATCCCATGGAAAGAGGAACTTGGTGGGCTATAGTCCATAGGGTTGCAAAGAGTTGGACACAACTGAAGTGACTTAACACAATAAAGATAAATGAAAAACAGTAAATTATTTTGGTATGACACATCTTTGCTGTTCAGGCAGATTAATTAACAGGTAAAGAAAAACCTTTGGTTATAATTCTGTATTAAAAGCAGACCAATAATCTAAGAAAGCTTTGTCCTTTTAACAGAAAACCAAATTCTAATCTTGCATCAGTGCACTGTTGACATTAAAACTCATTCTTGAAAAATGTACATAAATCCATTCTAATCTTAATCAGCTTGACCACACATAAAATGTCTTTCCCAAGATTCTTTCTCCACACACGTCTACAACTTTTTCATATCCATTCAGATTTTGTCCTAAGACATTTAACTTTTTGTGAAACAAGCAATAAGCAGTCATTTTATTTTCCTTACTTATTTTTCATACACAGTTGTTTCCTTTCACCCTTAATATTTCTAAGTAGCCTTGATTGCCTGAATTAATTAGAATTTTTAGCCATTAGAATCCTTAATTTGTAGTGAAAACTAAGAAGTAAGCCATTGTGGACTGTGTCACTCTAGTATTCTGTATCTTGGCAAATTTATAAATGTATTTCATAATTCCTAGAAGTATATTTTTCTTCATAAGTTTCCAATATGGCCAAAAATATGTTTGCTAATAAATGCAAACAGTTTTAGTGCCTTTGTTAAAGGAAGCCAAAAGTAGATAAACTTATATTCAGTAATTAATGTCTCAGTATTTTATCTTATTTGGAAAAGATCTAGATATTTAGCGATTTTCCATTATTTAACTTGTCTGGGTATAAGTTTAAGGTTGTAAGTTACCAAAAAGATTTTGGAAACTATTTTTGAATAAACATACCATAGAGCATAATTATGGTTCAAAACTTTATTTATAAGCCTTTCTCCTACTTACCTCTACTTAATTCAGTTCTTAACAATTATGTTTAGTCATGAAAATTTCATGAGGCACTAAACAGCTAACCATCATCTTAAATTATCTTTCTTGCTGACAAATTACATAATAGATAACATGGGTTTATTTGATTTTCAGTAAACCTAGATAGAATAAAAGTATTATTTAATGCTGATAACTCTAGGACATGTGTATTTTAATTAAACCAACAAATTTAAACTATCTTTTACTTACTAAAGATTATTCTAGATTACATGAACTTGGAAACATTTCAGTTAGTGTCTATTTCTCAGTGTTTACTTGATTTATATCAATGCTTG
Organism: Bos indicus; assembly: GCF_029378745.1. Classification (NCBI taxonomy): domain Eukaryota; kingdom Metazoa; phylum Chordata; class Mammalia; order Artiodactyla; family Bovidae; genus Bos; species Bos indicus. Next base: position 50,180,988 of record NC_091769.1, read on the forward strand.
TTTGTCTTTAAGCCAAGTAAATAGAGCTCATTACAAATTAATTTTGGCAATACCATCAGAGGTAGGGAAAAAAACACACATTACATACACATCAACATATGTAAATATACAGGCAGATGCAAAGATCTTAGAGCTTTGTTTTTAAATTTTAGCCATGAAACATAATGCAAAACTCATGTGCGTGTGCGCATGCTCAGTTGTGTCCGACTCTTTGTGACCCCCATGGACTGTAGCCCAGCAGGCTCTCCTCTGCCCATAGAATTCTCCAGGCAGTACTGGAGTGGGTTGCCATTTCCTTCTCCAGAGGATCTTCCTAACCCAGGGATGGAACCCGCAACTCCTGCATTGGCAGGTGGATTCTTAACCCCTGAGCCACCTGGGAAGCTCTAATGCAAAACTCACTAGTTTATAAAGAACTGTTGGATCCGAATTGTTTTTCTGGTGGATGGTATAAAGTAAGCTTAATTGCTCACATGGGTTAAACTTTTTACTAAAATTTGAGGAAGAGATCTTTAGGGTGTTTCATAGGCTAAGTTTTCAAAATAGACTTTCCTTTTGTCCTCTGCTTCTGATAAGAATTACTTCGGTTTCTGGAGAAGACCAGGAAGGATATTTACATCTAAAAAGATGCAGAGGAAGAATGCAAGTTCTACCAAGAGGGACTTTTGTTCTCTGACCTCAAGCCTTCTGAGATGATACAAGAGGATCTGGGATTGGTAAAAAGGATAGGTGGGCTTTGAGTTGTTTCTAGCACCACATTTCTGTTCCTGTAAAGACCTGATTTGCAAGACAGTACAGATGTTTGCAATTCCTTAAAAAAATTTGGTTGCTAACTTATGGTTGCCAGTGGAGAAGGACATGGGGAAAGGATAGTTAGGGAATTTGAGATTGACATGTATACACTGCTATATTTAAAATGGATAACCAACAAGGACCTACTGTATAGCACAAGGAATTCTTCTCAATGTTATGTGTCAGCCTAGATGGGAAGGGAGTTTTGGAGAGAATGGATACATGTATATGTTTGGCTGAGTCTCTTTGTTGTCCACCTGAAACTGTCACAACATTGTTAATCTGCTATACTCCAATATAAAATAAAAAGAGAAAATTGGGTTGCAAGCTGAAGTTATCAAGGTTACCAACTCATCCAACTATATCATCTTCAGTTTGCTTCTTTGTATCAGAGAGAAGATCTTCAACTCAGTGGGAAATAAAAAGATTTCTATGTTCTAGATTTAGAGACGTGTTTCTTCGGAACATTTTAGTAAATTCTTACACATAGAGCTTCAGAATGTTTTTATTTCCCTCTGGGTATGGTTTCATCTTAGGTCAGGGAAGAAGGTCTCAAAAAGGTTCTTTTCAGGCTCTGAATATCATCTTCCACTTTGGCCAACTTTTGACCATAGACTTAAAATAAATTATTTTTAAGTATATTTTCAGGTTTCAACTGGTACAAATAGTAAATATTCCCGGCAATATTAATAATCCCATGCATGAAAGAGGGGTCCCCACAAATGGTGGGGATATACTCAGAAAGATAGTATCCTTCTGAGCTGGTGCTTCCCTGGTGGCTCAGCAGTAAAGAATCTGCCTGCCAATGCAGGAGATGTGGGTTCCATCCCTGGTTAGGAAGATCCCCTAGAGAAGGAAATGACAACCCACTCTAGTATTCTTGCCTGGAAAATCCCATGGACAGAGAAGCCTGGCAGGCTGCATGCAGTCCATGGGGTCGCAAACATTTGGACACAAAAGTGCACAGAGATGGTGATTAAATCTCTATTCACTTTGGTTTCAAAACCTCACTGAGATTTTTCTGTGTGGGATCCTCTTGCGAGTTAGTAGTAAATAATGTCTTTATACAGAATTTTGTCATTTATAACAGGGCTTCCCTGATAGCTCAGGTGGTAAAGAATTCTTCTGAACTACTCCCAAAAATAAGCAAGAGTTCCCCTGAGAGCTGGCAACAGTCAGCTAGACCCCAGGTGCTCATGGAGTGCAACCTACATTTCTGTCTAGCTACATCTATCTGCTGCAAATGGGGGCCACCCACATTTCTGTCTTGTCATATTTTCGGGTCTCCTGACCTGACAATTTCCAAGCCAAGTTCTCAGGGCACAGAAAAAGACAAAAAAGAAGGCAGTAGCTGTCCTGGGAGAGAAAGGTACCAGTGGGTACCCTAGGCATATCCATGAGTCACAATTTAAATATCATGTTTAGTAGTGTCCGACTCTTCTGCAATGCTATGGACTGTAGCCTGCCAGTCTCCTTTATCCATGGGATTTCCCAGGCAAGAATACTGGATTGGGTTGCGATTTCCTTCTCCAAGGCATCTTCCCAATCCAGGGATCAAAGCTGCATCTCCTACGTTGCAGGCGGATCCTTTACCTCTGAGCCACCGGGGAAGCCCTTCTTATAAATGTTTTTCCTGCCAATCTGAATTTGGAAAGAAAGAATGTAAAATTTTACCTTCCCCTCTCTACCAGTCACTACAGATAGTGATCTGGGACAGCTGACTCTGATAAGAATTCTCACCCTCTATGGATGCTGGGAGGGATTGAGGGCAGGAGGAGAAGGGGACGACAGAGGATGAGATGGCTGGATGGCATCACTGACTTGATGGACATGAGTCTGGGTGAACTCTGGGAGTTGGTAATGGACAGGGAGGCCTGGCGTGCTGCGATTCATGGGGTCACAAAGAGTCGGACATGACTGAGCAACTGAACTGAACTGATGGCATCTGCCAGTTTTCCCAGGATACTGTCTGCAGATCTGGAGAGAGTGGATGTTCTAGCAGGTCTCATCCTGGTCACCAGAAACTAGAGAGGAGGAAAAATCATTTTTCCTCAACTCTTTATAGTGAGGGCTTGGTTGAGATCCCTGTTCCTTTAGGGCACCTCCTAACTGGATAAGCTTATCTAGCTTAAAAGTTCTCCACTGTGGCCCCTGTAGTTCAAGACTATCTTTGGAAAGTTCAACCTGATTGTTCAATCTTAAAATTGTATTCACCCAAGGCCTCATGCTGAACCCAATCTAGCTTAAGTCAGACCCAGGCTGACCCTGGACCTGGTCCAATATTCAAGTCAAACTGTCTGGCTCCAGCTGCTTTCCAGACCCAGTCTAGAAAAAGAAATGCTCAAAAGTGCATAGCACAAAAGCTGTGGAGCTAGGATCCAGGAGAGGGACTTAGCACATCTCTAGAAGCAGTGAGCCTGAGAGGCTCACAGGTGTCTACACCTGGTTGCTTGTTGCACTTGGGGTTGGTCTGGGCTCTTCTTGAGTCCCTCTTCTGACACCAGAGCTGTTAAAAGGTAAACTGAGGAATATTTTAAAAATTGAGTTTATTTAAACAAAAATTGATTCAAATCAGACAGTATCATATGTAGCAGAAAGAAAGGATCTCTAGGGAGGTGTAGAAAATGGAAGACTTTTATAAGCGAGTGGGGACAAGGAAGTTCCCTGGAGGAAGGCATGAATACACTCCAGTATTCTTGCCTGGAGAATCCCATGGACAGAGGAGCCTGGCTGGCTATAGTCCATGGAGTCACAAAGAGTAAGACAGGACCAAAATGACTTCACACCTTTGTATGAGGGTCTGTCAGGCAGATTGCCTAACCAGTGTTGATCAGGGAATTCTTGCTTGACTCTTTAAGATACCATTTCTGAGAGCTGAAACTGTAATTAAGTCTCAGTTTGGTGCCATAGGGCTTAGCAACTCCATTTTGGGCCTGTTGCCTTGTTTTTAATAATATTTTATAATGAACATCTGTATGTATTTTAACTGGTAAAGAGCTTTAATCCATTTTCTATCGTTTACTCGACATGATGACCCTATGAAGATGGTATTACTGTCAGTTGTTTTTAATTAACTTTATAAATTATCAATGTTGTTAATGGTCAGTAAGTGAGACAAGGTATGTAATGGGCTTCCCCTGTGGCTCAGATGGTAAAGAATCTGCCTGCAATGCAGGAGACCTGGGTTCGATCCCTGCATCAGGAAGATTCCCTGGAGAAGGGAATGGTTACCCCTCCAGGCTTCTTGCCTGGAGAATTCCATGGACAGAGGAGTCTGGCAGGCTGTAGTCCATGGGGTCACAAAGAGTCGGACACAACTGACTGACTCACACACAAGGTGTGTAATATACTTAATACTGAGCTTTCTGGCTTAGAGAATATAAGCAATAAGTTAGCTTTTATTGCGATTTTTAAAAAAATCTTCACCCTCACTTTTAGACAAGGAAAATAAGGTCCAGAGCTATTAACCACCTTATTGACCAGAGACCTATGAAAACATCTTTTGTTACCAGAATGTTATTGACTGGAGACATTTCAATATTCACTTACCTAACAAATTGTCAGCCACAGGAGTTAATTTCTGAAAAAATCCCGTGGTCAGTAATGTGTTAAGGAACTTACTTGCCCAGGGTTCACATAGCTGGTGAGAGTGGGCTGGGGATTGAAATATCTCATCAATTCTTTGAGACATACCCTCTATAACAGCTTAAATAGACTGATCTTGCCCAAGGTCAAGAGTGCCCACTCTGCTGCTTATAAACTATGCCATTGCCAATGAAATCACAGAATCAACAGCCTGAGTTTAAATCTTGGATTTCATCAAAAATTTCTCAGACCATGGAATTCTCTACCTTGTCCTGGTCTAGAGAGGTCACAACTTCCCTTCCACAAATAGCAGCAAAATGGTTTTATTTGGACTTAGAAAATTATGCACTTGAGCTACTTTCCTAGGAGCATTTTTCTGCTACAGTTAATTTCTTGTAAGGTAGTGCCTGGTTGGAGAGATACATTAAAATATTAACAGCCAACTGGTGATACAGGATTTTCGCGAAGATTCTCTCACATCTGTGAGCTCATTATAATTTGTTTCCTTCACTTAGTTCTCAACACAGCACCACGAGAAGTCCCTGCATCTGCATGTTTACATAAGCAAGAAAGTGCATTCAAATGCTTCCATATGAAGCATATTTTCGTGTGAAAGCGCTCATCTTGCTAGATGGTAAGGAGTTATCTGAAGATGTACTTTGGGGTGCCTGAGCCCACATGGTTAAAAGCACCAGATTATGCTTAACTTTCATTTTCCTCATTTGCAAGAGGATGATTTCAGTAATAAAATGCAGCTAGAATTGGTCTGTGACTGAATCAGTATCCTGAGAGACAAGGTGGTAATGAGGTGAAAAGGAAAGAGGTGGGGGAAGAGGATGGATCATGGGAAATGTGTTCACTCTGAAAATAAAATGGTCCACTAGAGAATCCTGTAATAGGTCTCTCCTTGGTGGTTGGAATGGGACTTTGTTAAGGGTTTGCTTAATACTAGCCAGTGTCTTTTATTACTCTTTTAAACTAGTTTGTCTATTTTGCTAACCTTTAAAATCCCTTTGACCTCTTGCCCACTTTCCTGATCATTGGTTTTGAAGCTGTACATATTTTAACATAGAATTTGTGATGATTGTTTTCCAAGAAATAATGTTAGATGAACACTACATGCTACAAAAATGGACAAAGTATTTCTTCATCAAATGCATGGTGGCAACCATTAGCTATGTCTATTACACTTCAAGGGCTGCCCTAACTGAGGTCCTTCCCACCTTATCAGGTCTGACAGGTATAGGACTGGAAGTTGCAGAGCAAAAGGCCAAGACTAAATCAGGCTTACAAACATGATTTTTTTTTTTTTTTTTTTTTTGCTCAGACAATTGAAAAAAAGTTTTAATGGTTGCCAACTTTAATGCAAATCTGCAGTATTCACATAAAAAGTTTCTGACATTTTTGGAAAAATGAAAAGCTCTGTACAATGAGCACATTACCCATAGTGACCCGAGATACTGGTTATATAGCTCTGGGCTGTTCTTTCCAGGTACTGGTCATATAGAAGGCGCTATTCTCTCCAGGCCATTCTGGTCCCCACTTCTTCCTAATGTCTCAGAAAAGCTTGCCTCCTGTAGGCATTTGAGCTTATAATCCTTGAAGATTAATGAATGGCTGCCAGCTCCTCCCTTAAAGTAAAATAAACCAGACACCAAACATTACCATGTCTCAATATTTACTACAGGAACTCACAGTGATGTGTTGATATTTAGGAGTAGCTGTATGTGGTCAGCTCACATTTGGACCTGTGTGTATTTGTTTCTTGGTAGGGTATCTCTCCACTGTCCCCTCCCCACAACCCCAGCAAGTCCTAGAGAGAGCAGAACACAGGCAGACCCAGCCTTTGGATTCTGGTTGTGCCATTCACTAATCACATGATTCTGGGCAAGTCATGTACCCTGTCCCAGTCCCAGGATCCTCCTCTATAAAACAAGGATGCTGTGAGTGTAAAATGAACAAATGCTTGTTTGCACAAAATTGACCCACTTTAACACCAAACACATGTTCCCTGCTTCTGTCCTCTGTCTTCAGGCCAATAACTAGATTAAGTTGGCAAGCTCTTTCACTGAGTTGACAACAGCCAAATGGGTCACAGTGGTTGATGTAAAACACCTAGGGCCCTCCATGTGGAACAGTGATGTGACATGGGATCCCATGTAATATAGAAAGCCGCTTCTGGAGCAGCCTGGGCATCCTGAAGGGTGGGGTGATCCCCAGGCAGCAGAAGCTCTCAAGGGTGCATCTTCTCTCCAAATGGACATGTGCTTTGTCAGCTTGTTGCTGAACTACTACTTTAAAAGAAAGGATGGAGGCTGTGAATTTGAAATCAGATTTCAGAGCAGAGCCCACAGGCGTCCATTACGTGTGAACACAGCATGAGAAATAACAATAGGGAGTGAGATATGCTAAAAGTGTTATACATGAATTTACATTCAATAAAAAACCCTTCCAGCTATAATTATCACATTTTTGCTAATATTGAGATTCTAGATGTCATACTTAATATTTGAGTAAACTAATTAAAGAATGTTTTTTCCCCTAACCTTGACAATCTTTTTTATTGAAAGTTCTCAAATGCTTTTTTTGGGGTGGTAGTGGGGGGGTGGTGCAAAAACTGATGAATCTACATGACTAGCACTTAGGGATAGAACCCCAGCAGCATCTCACCCTTTTGCTTTTCCTGCCCCACTTCCACCTCCTCCATTCCCGGTTCTGTTTTGTGTTCTTTTGTTGAGGGCACTTTTTCAGACAGTGTTAATGCATCTTTTTTATGTACCTGCCAATAGTTCTAGGTGGAATTGCCTCTTAAGATTTCCTCTTAGGCTGTGACGCATTCAGACTCAAATTGTTGTGCTCAGTAGGGCCATTGTCACATTATAACAGAGAAAATGCTTCCTCATGTGTTATACAACAAGATGGAATCTTCACTAAGGAGCTCAGGGATCAAAGCCAAGGGAAAAGATTAATTCTTATGCATCAAGTCATTATAGAGAGACAAGGAGACATTAAGATTGCCAGAGAGGAGATTTTCTCATCTAATAGCAATACAGAGACTGTGTTGGGAGGACCGTTGGCTCTGTTCTCAGATTTGTTTTTTTACCTTTAAAGTGCTCAGATCTAGGTCATAAGCTTGTTTACACATATTTCAGGTTTTGTAAAGGGCCTTCTTAAAAAAAAAAGATACCACTTTCCTAGGATTTAGGTCCATCTAAAAAATAAGAAAATTGTTTTTATTCCATAAAAATTCATATTTGTGTTTTATTGAAAATTGAAGACAGAAAATAGAAAAGACAAAAGAATTATTTTTTAAACTATAATGTAATCCTAATCCAGCAATTCTGGCAGTATGTTTCCTTTTAAAATTAAATGATGCTGCTGTTTAAAGTGCTTGCAAACATATGTCTGTGATACTATGTCGTGTTTCTTTTGTTCACCTAATACTATATTAATACTATAGGGCTTCCCTGTTGGCTCAGTGGTAAAGAATTTGCCTGCCAATGCAGAAGACCAGGGTTAAATCCCTGGATCTGGAAGATCCCCTGGAGAAGGAAATGGCAACCTACTCCAGTATTTTTGCCTGGGAAATTCCATGGACAGAGGAGCCTGGTAGGCTACAGTCCATGGGTTCCAAGAGAGTCAGACACAACTTAGTGACTCAACAACAACAGCAATACATTGTTATATTATGTGATTATAATATATGATTATTAGGTAATATACTGTGTGATTTTCCACATCCTAACATAGATTCTCTGAAGCACATGTGCCCAGATTATTAAGTTCCTCTGTTATTAGACATTTGAGTAGCTTCCTTTTTTTCCCCCTACTCTAAAAAAAAATATTTGCACACCAGGATTTTACTGTATTTTGATTTATATTCTTAAAATAAATTTCCCAAAGTAGAATGTCTGGATCAAAGATTATAAATATTAAGATTTTGATTCAAATTGCAAAACTGCTTTCTAAAAGAATTATACCAATGGAATGTTTTTTTACCACATCAGATGCAGTTTTAGTTAATTTGTACCTTTTGAACTTTGAGATTCTCATTTTTATATTTTGCTTAAATTTTTGATAAATCACCCAGCATCATATATAGCAGCAGTATAATTGCCCTCAAGAAATAAACACTATAACATTTAATGATAAAACATCAGTGTGACAGAGTGTTTAAGAGCAGTATAGAGTGATGAGGAGGGTAGATTAGGGGGTCAAGCTGCCTGAGCTCAAAGTAGGGCTCTATCACTTACCACTAAGTGATCTTGGATCAGAATTTCTCAAACTCAGCACTATTGAGATTTGGGCAGGTAGTTTTTTGGCTGTGAGGAGTTATCCTGTGCATTGTAACACGCAATTTTTAGTAGCATCTCTGGCCTCTACCACCCTTTCCTCAGTGTGACAACCAAAATGTCTCCCAATACTGCCAAATGACCACTGCGGGGCCAGCGCCTCCCCCTCTTTGGTAAATCACCAAATCTCTCAGTGCTCAGTTTCTGTATATATGGGGATAAAAATAATGCTTACCTCTAGGAGTTGACAGGAAGATTAAGCAGATTTATCCCTGTCGAGCATAGAGAAGAGGGGATGCCACATGCTAAGCACTTGGTCAGTATCCGCTATTGTCAATGTTGAATTCTTAACACTGCTCTTAAACAAAATGCTTGTTTGTTTTTTAGTGTAAAAATGATTGTATAATTAGAGAAATTTAGGAAGGTATCAGAAGCTGATAAGACTCCTATAACCATAGCTGGGATTCCCAGGTGGCTCAGTGGTAAAGAATCCACCTGCTAACGCAGGAGAGTAGGTTCAATTCCCAGTCAGGAAGATCCCCTGCAGGAGGGCATGGCAACCCACTCCAGTATTCTTGCCTGGAGAATTCCATGGACAGAGAAGCCTGGTGGGCTATGGTCCATGGGGTTGCAAAGAGTCAGACACAACTTAGGGACCAAACCACAACATAACCTAGTAGCCAGGGACAGCCCTATTAATACTGAAGTATATTTTTTTTCTTATGTACCCAAAAGAGTTACTGGAACATTATAATTGCTCAATAAATGTGTTGGGTGAATATGAAAGAGATGAGATTATACATACCATATACAAAATTTTATATCCTATTTTTCTCTCTTACCACTGCATTGTAACTTTTTGCCTCTGTTTGAAAATTCTTTGAGAAAATGTTTAATACTTGTATAATATCAACTCTATGACTGCTCTCTTATTTAATGAATCATTATATAATTTTTGGCATGTGCATGATGTTTTTATAAATAATATTTTTTTAACTTATGAAAAAGTTCAAACATATATAAAAGTTGAAAGAATAGTACACATACACCCATACCTTAAATGTTTTTTAAACATTGTGTTATAGTTTCTCTTTTTATTTGCATGTGTGTGCGTCTGCATGGATATAGACATGTATATTGAGTATTTTTATTGTTTTGTGGCACCTTTTAAAAGTAAATTGCAAACGTCATAACATTTCACTCTTCAAGACTTTACCATGCCTCTTCCAAGAATAAAGACATTCCTCTGCATATCCATAGGATACTGAACTTGTCTGATAGTTCCCTTGTAGTTTCAACAAGTTCCTTTTAACTTGTTCCTCTAGCCTCTGGATTTCCTATAAACTGAAGTTAGGTCTAAAGTCTTAATTAGATTTAAATAAACAATTTTGGCAAGGACACTTCATGAGTAATTGCAGCATCAGGAGTATATAACAGAAGGTTGTCCCATGACCACTCATGTGAAGTTTTTGTTACTCGGTTCAGATGATGACCACTAGATTCCTTTCAGTCAGTTCAGTTCAGTCGCTCAGTCGTGTCCAACTCTTTGCAACCCCATGAATTGCAGCACACCGGGCCTCCCTGTCCATCACCAACTCCCGGAGTTCACTCAGACTCACGTCCATCGAGTCAGTGATGCCATCCAGCCATCTCATCCTCTGTCGTCCCCTTCTCCTGCCCCCAATCCCTCCCAGCATCAGAGTCTTTTCCAATGAGTCAACTCTTCGCATGAGGTGGCCAAAGTACTGGAGTTTCAGCTTCAGCATCTTTCCCTCCAGAGAAATCCCAGGGATGATCTCCTTCAGGATGGACTGGTTGGATCTCCTTGCAGTCCAAGGGACTCTCAAGAGTCTTCTCCAACACCACAGTTCAAAACCATCAATTCTTCGGCGCTCAGCTTTCTTCACAGTCCAACTCTCTCATCCACACATGACCAGTGGAAAAAGCATAGCCTTGACTAGACGAACCTTTGTTGGCAAAGTAATGTCTCTGCTTTTGAATATGCTATCTAGGTTGGTCATAACTTTCATTCCAAGGAGTGTCTTTTAATTTCATGGCTGCAGTCACCATCTGCAGTGATTTTGGAGCCCAGAAAAATAAGGTCTGACACTGTTTCCACTGTTTCCCCATCTATTTCCCATGAAGTGATGGGACAAGATGCCATGATCTTCGTTTTCTGAATGTTGAGCTTTAAGCCAACTTTTTCACTCTGCTCTTTCACTTTCATCAAGAGGCTTTTTAGTTCCTCTTCACTTTCTGCCATAAGGGTGGTGTCATCTGCATATCTAGGGTTATTGATATTTCTCCCAGCAATCTTGACTCCAGCTTGTGCTTATTCCAGCCCAGCGTTTCTCATGATGTACTCTGCATATAAGTTAAATAAGCAGGGTAACAATATACAGCCTTGACGTACTCCTTTTCCTATTTGGAACCAGTCTATTGTTCCATGTCCAGTCGTAACTTTTGCTTCCTGACCTGCATATAGGTTTCTCAAGAGGCAGGTCAAGTGGTCTGGTATTCCCATCTCTTTCAGAATTTTCCACAGTTTATTGTAATTCACACAGTCAAAGGCTTTGGCATAGTCAATAAACAGGAAATAGATGTTTTTCTGGAACTCTCTTGCTTTTTCAATGATCCAGCGGATGTTGGCAATTTGATCTCTGGTTCCTCTGCCTTTTCTAAAACCAGCTTGAACATCTGGAAGTTCACGGTTCATGTACTGCTGAAGCCTGGCTTGGAGAATTTTGAGCATTACTTAACTAGCATGTGAGATGAGTGCAATTGTGTGGTAGTTTGAGCATTCTTTGGGATTGGAATGAAAACTGACCTTTTCCAGGCCTGTGGCCACTGCTGAGTTTTTCAAATTTGCTGGCACATTGAGTGCAGCACTTTCACAGCATCATCTTTCAGGATTTGAAATAGCTCAACTGGAATTCCATCACCTCCACTAGCTTTGTTCATAGTGATGCTTTCTAAGGCGCACTTGACTTCACGTTCCAGGATATCTGGCTCTAGGTGAGTGATCACACCATCTTGATTATCTGGGTCGTGAAGATCTTTTTTGTACAATTCTTCTGTGTATTCTTGCCACTTCTTCTTAATATCTTCTGCTTCTGTTAGGTCCCTCCCATTTCTGTCCTTCATCGAGCCCATCTTTGCATGAAATGTTACCTAGAGGTATATTTTTCCCTTTGCAATTAGTACATTTTTTATGAGGTACTCTTTTGGACTTCCCGTAGTTCAGACGGTTAAGTGTCTGCCTGCAATGCAGGAGACCTGGGTTTGATCCCTGGGTCGGGAGATCCCCTGGAGAAGGAAATGGCAACCCACTCCAGTACTCTTGCTTGGAAAATTCCATGGACAGAGGTGCCTGGTAGGCCATAGTCCATAGGATCACAAAGAGTAGGACACAACTGAGCAACTTCACTCACTCACTCACTCCTTTGGTGTCATATGACTGCTCTGTTTCCCGACAACTTTTCCTTAATGGTTTTTAGCATCATTGGTGATTCTTGCCTAAACCAGTTATTTTATTGAAAGCTTCCAGAGGTGATTTTTATAATTCTCTTATTTCACCTACATTTAGTAGTTGATATTCTTCTGAACAGAAAGGTTTTCCCTCTCCAAATGCAGGATAAATGCTTATTTCTTTTGTTCTAAGTACTAATTTAAAGAATGAAATAAATTGTTTCTCTCTTTCTTATCTCCCCCCCCCTTTTTTTTGTATTACCATAGACTCATGGGGTTTACTTCAGTGTTGTGCAATCAATTATAGTAACTTTCTGATACTCCAGTTTTCTATCAGGAATCCCTCCAAGGTATCTTCTGTGTCTTTGGGCATCCATGTCATTTGGTAGTTTTGGGGTTTCCTTGGTTTTGACTCATTGTATTCCAAGCTTACTTTTATATTTTCTGCCTCAGCTCTGAAATCAGCCATTTCCCCAAGAAGCCTTGATTCCTTTTAGTCATGAATGATATAAATAATCTTTTGCTGAATACCTTTGTAGGTAAGATTTTTACTGAAATTGATGAATTTGAAATTATTTTGACAAAGATTATGGACTTTTTAGTACTTTTACTTACCAAATTACTATACAGCAGTTAGTAATAATCAACACTTCCTCTAATGATTTAGATTGTTTCTCATTTAGAATATGTCTCACTGCATTCATACTGACATTAACTTTTTTGTATGATGAGTAGCTCTCTTTATTACAAGTAAGATTGAATGGCTCAGTTTTATGGTTGTTTATAAGTTTTTTAGTTTTCTATTCAAAAAAATGTATCAAGGACTCTAATCCTCTGACTACTGTGCTTGTTGTAAATCATTTTTGTAGAGTATTGTGTGTATGTGTGTGTGTGTTTTGACTGTCAGACTTTTTTTTCATGTTTAAATGGTCAAATTTATTTACATATTGCTTGATTTCATCCATTTCTCTAGTGCTTAGGCATTCCTTGGACAAAGTAAGAAAAGTTGAATATTTCTATATTTTCCTCCCATTTAAAAAATGTAAGCAAAACCAAGTTTTTAATATTTAGACTTAGTTTTCAAACCAGGTGGAATATATTTAGTGCTATAGCTTGAGGTGAGAGTCTAACTTAATCTTTTCCCCAAAAGCCAATTTTCCTCATGCTACATAAAGGATAATTTATCGCTTTCTCAGTGGTGTGTAAATGTACTCATCATATATGTAGTTTGTGGTTGTAGGTAGATAGGGATATCAATGTCAATTTTTACACTACTATTACACTTTTTAAATTACTGAAGTTTTAAAATATGTGCTAAAACACAAGGCCCTTCTTTCTTAACTATTCTTTTACCTTTTTTTTTTCTTCAAGATGAACCTTGGAATAATTTTGTCATTTTCAGGAAAGAGCTCATTACACTTAAACAGTTTCTCACTTTCCAGATGAAACTTTGTGATTTTGTGATAACACTAAAAATTGCTTTGGAATAAGGTAGCAACAATAATGTGAAAGTATTTGAAGTTGGGATGGCTCTCTGAGATGAAGCAATCAGTGTTGGGTGGGCTTGGTAGCATTTAGGTCTTAAAAGACTCTCATGGTGAAGACAGATATCCCCTTTTTGTGGCTTAAAAAGATCAGAATGGTTGTCCCAGTCATAGTTTCTAATCCAAAAATTGATACATGTGATCTGATAAATGGCATGATAGTTATGAGAATAAAGGGAAATATTATAAATTTGAGCTGTCTAGAAACTTTGAGATCTGTATAACCATTGGTCATTCAATCACTAGATTCAGATGTTACTTTGGGGATTGTATGTTCCAATCCAAGTAGTGTTTGCTTTCCTTTTCATATAGGTTAAGCTATCCAAAATATACTTCACATGGAGAAAGCCATCATGGGCTAAGTCTCTGAATATCAAGCTATGCAGTAGCTCAGATCCTACAGTACTATACAGTGGTGAAAAGTATGCTCTTTGGCATCAGACAGACATTGGTTTGGATTTTTACTCTGTCTCTTCCCAGCAGTATACCTGTGTAGAAGCAGGAGGGATAAATGAGGAGTTTGGGATTTGCAGATACAAACTACTATGCATGAAAGAGATAAACAGGTCCTACTCTGTAGCACAGCAAACTATATTCAGTGTCATAATAAACTGTAATAGAAAGGAATCTATACGTACATATACACACCAGTTTACATATATATATGTACAAAAAGTAATCTAAAATATATAGAGAGGAATATATAAGGAGGAGGAGAAGGAAGAGGAGGAGGAAAAGGGGATGACAGTAGTCAAGATGGTTGGATGGTATCACTGACTCAGTGGACATGAATTTGAGCAAGCTCCGGGAGATGGTGAAGGACAAGGAAGCCTGGCATGCAGCAGTCCATGGGATGGCAAAGAGTCAGACATGACTGAATGACTGAACAACAACAAAATGTATATATACTCACACCACTTTTGGGCTTTCCTGATGACTCAGATGGTTCAGAATCTGCCTGCAATGCAGAAAACCTGGATTTGATCCCTGGGTAGGGGAGATCTCCTGGAGAAGGGAATGGGCTACCCATTCCAGTATTCTGGCCTGAAGAATTCCTTGGACAGAGGAGCCTGGTAGGCTACAGTTCATGGGGGTCATAGAGTCAGACACAACTGAGTGACTTTCTTTCACCCACAAGTTTTCTATATATATATGTGTGAATCACTTTGCTGTACGTGAGAAACTAACACAACAGTGTAAATCAATTATACTTCAGTTTAAGAAATAAAGTAATTCAAAAGAATATTAAATGCAGTACGTAAAGTACTCAGCAGAGTCTGGCACACAATAAGAACTTAATCATATCAGCTCTATGATGCCTGCAATTAGTCCTATTGCTATTATCTTTGTAGTTGTTTTTGTTATTGTTCAAAATCAAGATGACTGAGGCCTCCTCATGGACTCCAGCTCTGTTGTGTTTCCACTAATCTCAGTTATAGTGAGCTCAAAGATTCTACTTTCTAGTCCTGAGAAGTGGTATGTTTTTCTGTAACAAGGAGTCACTGCCAACTACCAGTGCCTTGATGGGAAGTAGTTCAGTTCAGTCGCTCAGTCGTGTCCGACTCTTTGCAACCCCATGAATCGCAGCATGCCAGGCCTCCCTGTCCATCACCAACTCTCGGAGTTCACTCAGACTCACGTCCATCGAGTCGGTGATGCCATCCAGCCATCTCATCCTCTGTCGTCCCCTTCTCCTCCTGCCACCAATCCCTCCCAGCATCAGGGTCTTTTTCAGTGAGTCAACTCTTTGCATGAGGTGGCCAAAGTATTGGAGTTTCAGCTGCAGCATCGGTCGCTCCAATGAACACCCAGGACTGATCTCCTTTAGGATGGACTGGTTGGATCTCCTTGCAATCCAAGGGACTCTCAAGAGTCTTCTCCAACACCACAGTTCAAAAGCATCAATTCTTCGGCGCTCAGCCTTCTTCACAGTCCAACTCTCACATCCATACATGACCACTGGAAAAACCATAGCCTTGACTAGATGGACCTTTGTTGGCAAAGTAATGTCTCTGCTTTTCAATATGCTGTCTTGGTTGGTCATAACTTTCCTTCCAAGGAGTAAACGTCTTTTAATTTCATGGCTGCAGTCAGCATCTGCAGTGATTTTGGAGCCCAAAAAATAAAGTTTGACACTGTTTCCACTGTTTCCTCATCCATTTGCCATGAAGTGACGGGGCCGGATGCCATGATCTTCGTTTTCTGAATGTTGAGCTTTAAGCCAACTTTTTCACTCTCCTCTTTCACTTTCATCAAGAGGCTTTTTAGTTCCTCTTCACTTTCTGCCATAAGGGTGGTGTCATCTGCATATCTGAGGTTATTGATATTTCTCCCAGCAATCTTGATGCCAGCTTGTGCTTCTTCCAGCCCAGCGTTTCTCATGATGTACTCTGCATATAAGTTAAATAAGCAGGGCGACAATATACAGCCTTGATGTACTCCTTTTCCTATTTGGAACCAGTTGTTCCATGTCCAGTTCTAAATGTTGCTTCCTGACCTGCATACAGGTTTCTTAAGAGGCAGGTCAGGTGGTCTGGTATTCCCATCTCTTTCAGAATTGTCTACAGTTTATTGTGGAAACTGTGGAAACTTTGACTGTAGTCACACAGTCAAAGGCTTTGGCATAGTCAATAAAGCAGAAATAGATGTTTTTCTGGAACTCTCTTGCTTTTTCCATGATCCAGCAGATGTTGGTAATTTGATCTCTGGTTCCTCTGTCTTTTCTAAAACCAGCTTGAACATCTGGATGTTCACGGTTCACATACTGCTGAAGCCTGGCTTGGAGAATTTTGAGCATTATTTTACTAGCGTGTGAGATGAGTGCAATTGTGTAGTAGTTTGAGCATTCTTTGGCATTGCCTTTCCTTGGGATTGGAATGAAAACCGACCTTTTCCAGTCTTGTGGCCACTGCTGAGTTTTCCAAATTTGCTGGCACATTGAGTGCAGCACTTTCACAGCATCATCTTTCAGGATTTGAAAGAGCTCAACTGGAATTCCATCACCTCCACTAGCTTTGTTCATAGTGATGCTTTCTAAGGCCCATTTGACTTCACATTCCAGGACATCTGGCTCTAGGTGAGTGATCACACCATTGTGATTATCTGGGTCAAGCTCTTTTTTGTACAATTCTTCTGTGTATTCTTGCCACCTCTTCTTAACATCTTGTGCTTCTGTTAGGTCCATACCATTTCTGTTCTTTATCAAGCCCATCTTTGCATGAAATGTTCCCTTGGTATCTCTAATTTTCTTGAAGTGATTTCTAGTCTTTCCCATTCTGTTGTTTTCCTCTATTTCTTTGCATTGATCGCTGAAGAAGGCTTTCTTATCTCTTCTTGCTGTTCTTTGGAACTCTGCATTCTGATGCTTATATCTTTCCTTTTCTCCTTTGCTTTTCACTTCTCTTCTTTTCACAGCTGTTTGTAAGGCCTCCCCAGACAGCTATTTTGCCTTTTTGCATTTCTTTTCCATTGGGATGGTCTTGATCCCTGTCTCCTGTACAATGTCGCGAACCTCCGTCCATAATTCATCAGGCACTCTGTCTATCAGATCTAGTCCCTTAAATCTATTTCTCACTTCCACTGTATAATCATAAGGGATTTGATTTAGGTCATACCTGAATGGTCTACTGGTCTTCCCTACTTTCTTCAATTTCAGTCTGAATTTGGCAAGAAGGAGTTCATGATCTGAGCCACTGTCAGCTCCTGGTCTTGTTTTTGTTGACTGTTTAGAGCTTCTCCATCTTTGGCTGCAAAGAATATAATCAATCTGATTTCGGTGCTGACCATCTGGTGATGTCCAAGCGTCGAGTCTTCTCTCGTGTTGTTGGAAGAGGGTGTTTGCTATTACCAGTGCATTCTCTTGGCAAAATTCTATTAGCCTTTGCCCTACTTCATTCCATACCCCAAGGCCAAATTTGCCTGTTACTCCAGGTGTTTCTTGACTTCCTGCTTTTGCATTCCAGTCCCCTATAATGAAAAGGACATCATTTTTGTGTGTTAGTTCTAAAAGATCTTGTAGGTCTTCATAGAACTGTTCAACTTCAGCTTCTTCAGCGTTACTGGTTGGGGAATAGGCTTGGATTACGGTGATATTGAATGGTTTGCCTTGGAAACGAACAGAGATCATTCTGTTTTTGAGATTGCATCCAAGTACTGCATTTTGGACTCTTTTGTTGACCATGATGGCTACTCCATTTCTTCTAAGGGATTCCTGCCCACAGTAGTAGATATAATGGTCATCTGAGTTAAATTCACCCATTCCAGTCCATTTTAGTTCGCTGATTCCTAGAATGTCGACGTTCACTCTTGCCGTCTCCTGTTTGACCACTTCCAATTTGCCTTGACTCATGGACCTGACATTCCAGGTTCCTATGCAGTATTGCTCTTTACAGCATTGGACCTTGCTTGTATCACCAGTCACATCCACAACTAGGTATTGTTTTTGCTTTGGCTCCATCCCTTCATTCTTTCTGGAGTTATTTCTCCATTGATCTCCAGTAGCATATTGGGCACCTACTGACCTGGGGAGTTCCCCTTTCAGGATCCTATCATTTTGCCTTTTCATACTGTTCATGGGGTTCTCAAGGCAAGAAAACTGAAGTGGTTTGCCATTCCCTTCTCCAGTGGACCACATTCTGTCAGCCCTCTCCACCATGACCTGCCCATCTTGGGTGGCCCCACATGGCATGGCTTAGTTTCATTGAGTTAGACAAGGCTGTGGTCCTAGTGTGATTAGATTGACTAGTTTTCTGTGATTATGGTTTCAGTGTGTCTGCCCTCTGGTGCCCTCTTGCAACACCTACTATCTTACTTGGGTTTCTCTTACCTTGGACGTGGGGTATTTCTTCACAGCTGCTCCAGAAAAGTGCAGCCTCTGCTCCTTACCTTGGACGAGGGGTATCTCCTCACGGCCGCCCCTCCTGAACTTGAACGTGGAGTAGCTCCTCTCAGACCTCCTGCACCCACGCAGCCACCACTCCTTGGACGTGGGGTAGCTCCTCTCGGCTGCTCCTGTGCCGACACAGCCTGGCAGTCTTGGTTGCAGCTTCTGCATGGTCCGTCTCAGCCTGGGATGTAGTACAGGGCCCCAGAAGCCAAAAAATGGAAAAGTGATAGCACTTCAGAGTTCTAAGACAAAAGCAATTAAAAGCAAAAATCACAATCCCCCATCCATTCTTAGACTCTCCTGAGAAAGCATACATTCTGGGACTAAATGTTGCTGAAGTCAAAGCATTAGCTTACATGTTTGTCTATAATAAGTACTGTATTTCGTGTTCTTTTCTTGACATTAAGAGATACCCTTTCTATTGTTTCTCTTAAAAGGAAATTAGGTCTGATTACCATCTTTATAACAGTATTCACAACAGAGGACAGCCTTTTACAAATTCAGCCTTTAATTTAAATGTGACATTATAGAACTCTCTGGGCATTTGGATAATTCCTTCAGACATCACAGTGTGGCATGTATAAGACCATTAATCAGCAGCTCAATATTTTATTCATATAATGGCTGGAAGAAAGCAGGAGAAAGACTGGGATCTAAGATGAGGAAGAAATTATTAGGAACATATTGTATCAAAATAATCATATTTCTAAATGAGCAAGGGAAGTTAAAAAAAAGTCAGTGGCCAAGATGATAGGTTTCCTTCAAAAAAAGCAATTACAGGTCTAATTAGTTAAAATGCCAAGGGATAATCCAAGTTGTAGTTAGAGAGTTTCCTACTTCTAAATCAGGGTTAATCCTTAAACTGATTACAATAAGATGGTGTAAGTTTCTATAAGCCGCTGCAGGCCTGGGGCGCTGGCAGACTCTCTTGAGTCTCTCTGTTCCCTCCTTTCCCTTCCCACTGCCAACGCCTTTGTTCACATCTTAATTTTTTCTCAACTCACTTCTAACTCCTTAACACTAGGCTCCCCATCGTCGCTTCCTCAGACTATTTCCCTTTCTTCTTTTCTGTAAGGACTACCTTTCTAAAACTCAAATCAAGCCCTGTTACCTCTACCTAAAATTCTTCCATGTCTTTTTATTGCTTACAATTTGTTCACTTTTCTAGACTTATGTTATACCACAATAGAAAATAACAGAAAGGGAACTTCCTGATGGTTCAGTGGTGAAGAATCTGCCTTCCAATGCAGGGGACAGAGATTCAATCCCTGCTTAGGGAACTAAGATCATGTATGCTGCGGGGCAACTAAGCCTCATCCACAATTAGAGAGAAGTCTGTGTGCCACAGTGAAGAGCTAGTGTGGCCAAAAGAAGACAGGAAGAAAGTAGCCATGTTGAGAAGGTCTGGAAATGATCCAAGTGGCAGGAGCTTTAAGATTCCAAGTGGGACCATGTGAAGGGCAGGCAAAGGCCAGCGTAGCTTAGTGTAGTAAATGAAGACAGACAGAAGAGGGCAAAGAGGTGGGCAGGGTCCATGAAGGAGAGTGTGTACTTTATTTTAAGTGAAGTGAAAACCCTATTAGAGGGTGTTAAGCAGGGGAATGGCATGTAATTGATTTATGCTTTAGAAAGATCAGTCTAACTGCTTTTGGAAGAAGAACCACAAGGAGCAAAAATGAGGCACGAGACAAGTTGGGAGGCTGCAGAACGGCTCCGAGTGATAACGGTAGTGTGGACTAGCATTGGAGCAGTGTGAATTGCGCACGTTCACCACAACATATTTCTCTGTTGAACCGCTGATGGCCATCTGGGTAATTTCCAGTTGGGGGCTATTGCCAGTAGTGTTCCTGTGCATATCCTTAGACCTGTCATTTAGGGCACAGGTATATGCATTGAGTATATATCTAAAAGTGAAATTACTATATCAAAGAGTATAGCAGACACTAGCACTAATATTCGGAGAAGGCAATGGCACCCCACTCCAGTACTCTTGCCTGGAAAATCCCATGGATGGAGGAGCCTGTTAGGCTACAGTCCATGGGGTCGCTAAGAGTCGGACACGACTGAGCGACTTCACTTTCACTTTTCACTTTCATGCATTGGAGAAGGAAATGGCAACCCACTCCAGTGTTCTTGCCTGGAGAATCCCAGGGACGGGGGAGCCTGGTGGGCTGCCGTCTATGGAGTCGCAGAGTCGGACACAACTGAAGTGACTTAGCATTAGCATAGCACTAATATTAATTGTATAGCCTGTTACCTTGACACACCAGAACTTAGTTACTGAAAACACATGTGTCTCTCTACTGCAGGGCGCTTGTGTGGCTGTGGTTGCATATTTGACCCACATGAGCCTAAAGTGTCAGAAAAGTAATGCCCTGCTGTGGCCTAGATGTGTTTCCCCGAAAGTCATATGGAGAAACTCTAGCCTGCAGTGTAATAGTATTAGGAGGGGAGATCTTTGGGAGGTAATTACACTGTAGGGGTGGAGCCCTCATAAATAAGATTAATGCCTTTATAAGACACAAAAGAGATGATTTCTCTCTCTTGGCCATGTGAGATTATAGTGAGAAGGGAGCTGTTACAAGCCAGGAGAAGGGTCCTCACAAGAATCTGGCCACAGTTGCCCCCCTGATCTCAGGCTTCCAGCCTCCAAAACTGTGAAAAATAAACGTTTGTTGTTGAAGCCACCCAGTCTATGGTATCTTGTTATAGAAGCCTGAACTAAGATTCCCAGAAAGCATACTTAGTAGACAGATGGGAATGAAAATCCATGATGCTGTGATAGTATGGATGGAGCCTGGTGGTATTATGCTAAGTGAAGTAAGTCAGACACAGAAAGACAAATACTGTATGATTTCACTCAAATATCGAATCTTATAGATGAAAGAGTAAAGCAAGAAAGAAAACAAACTCACAGAAACAGGAATCAGATTTGTGGTTACCAGAGGGGTTGGAGTGGGTGAAGAGAGTCAATCATATAGTGACGGATGGAAACTGGACTTGTGGTGATCACTCTGTAGTGTACAGGAATGTTGAATTGGAATTCTACACGCCTGAAACTTACATAAAAAAGCAATCCAAATTCCTTGCTCTTTATTTGGGATAATTCTAGGCTTGTTCTATACAGTGTCTCAGAGTTCCGCAGCAGTTACTGTGGTGACTGGTAAGACACCCTCACTGACTTTAGTACCTTCATTGTATCACTTGCAAATTCCCTGTTACTATTTCTATTTCCTTCTATTACTGGCTGCCTTTCTGTTCTTAATACCTTAAAATAACTGATTTTGTTTGCTTTTGTCTAATTTTATCCAGCTTTTGTAAAGTATAGGGGTTGGTCTACACATATGACAGAGTCGTAAGAGCAGGCCCTCTACCCATTTTCAGTTGGCTTTTTCTGTTACATAATTCAGTTTACTTGGGACTCTCCGGTCAGCAGCCTGGATTGGCCATTCCATATAGAATTGTCAACAGTGAATACTGGAGACAAGATAGAAATGGAAGACAAGAATTTAACAGCATACCCCCAAAGGAATATTGATGAAGGTCAGCCCAGTGTTCTGCTGACCCTTAAATGTGTGGAAATAGAGGGTATAATGGCAACAAGTAGACTACTACTTCCTTTTCTACATTTTCTGTGCAGAACTGACATGGTTTATACCCAGCACTTTGCATAAGAAAAAACATTGTATATCAAAGTAAACGTAATGTGTTTACACACATTTCCTCTTGGACTACACTATTTAAAAAAAAAAAAAATACTGTTACAGATCCAAGTATTTTCACCCAGAGTTTGTTTTCTTTCCACTGATCTTAAAGACTACATCCAAAACACAGTACACTTTGTGTAAATGTCTTTTCTCTCCTCTTGCTCTCCTCTCTTTTCTCCTGAAATATTGGAAGGGGGAGAAGTTGGGTGATTTATTACATTTGAGTTTAAAAAATTTTTGCACAAAATGGTCATATGATGAAAAGAGAATGTTAACATGGGACATTTTTTTCTTTTTTTACTTCTGGCCTCTTAGAAATTTTCAAAACATTTATTAAGCATCTACTTTGTGCGGGCAACTGAGCATATAGTAAGTAACAAAGCATATTAAAAAAATCCTACTCTCATGGGACATATTTTAATAGGATACAAAAAAGACAAAGGAATAAGTAAAATATCTAGTATGTCAAATGAATGTAGGTACTGTGAAAAGCAGAGAGTATATTCCTTCACTAATCAGGCCAGATCCTGCTTGAAGGATCAATTCTAGGGTAGGAGGGTTCTGATAGCCAAACGAAGAGGGGGTGTTTCTCCAAGGGACCTCAAGTTATAGAGCTGAGGAGACCTAGAATCATTGCTGGGAGGAGTTGATATGCTATGTGTCAGATCCAAAGAGTAAAATGAGAATAAGAACAGGAAAGGAAAGGCCAGGTTGGGGGCTGGGAGGCAGGACTGAGTCAAGTGTAAGGAACTGGTCTATGAGAGTGGGTCAGAGCCAGGTTCAGGGAGGATGAGTGTGAGAACTTAAGCTCCACGGTATAAACTACAGGGCACCCCTGCTGAGCTCAAGCACTCAGGCAGGCCTGGCAAAATCAATGACCAATAACCGCTTCTGGATCCTTGACTAGGACACTGTCTAGAAGTCCTCCTCATGACACATTTCATCTTATGACCTCACTTGCCTCTCTTTCTTCACATGGGAGAACCACAGAAATGATTTTAAAATACATCTTTGATTTACTTGTGGACATACAGTGAGTCTACTGCCACAGAGCATCCATGGAAGCCCAGCAGGATGAAGACGCCACCGTTTAAAATCCTGACTCAGGGACTGTTGCGGCTCCTGAAGTCTTTTTTGCCTCTGTTTAGCGGAGGAGCCTGGTAGGCTGCAGTCCATGGGGTCACTGAGTCAGACACGACTGAGCAACTTCACTTTCACTTTTCACTTTCAAGTATTGAAGAAGGAAATGGCAACCCACTCCAGTGTTTTTGCCTGGAGAATCCCAGGGTCGGGAGGGCCTGGTGGGCTGCTGTCTATGGGGTCGCGCAGAGTCGTACATGACTGAAGCTACTTAGCATTAGCAGCAGCTCCTTCTTGTCCCCAGCTCTGTGCTGGGGACAGACAAGACTATGTAAAGGCTTTCTCCTCTTACAGGGAAGTAGAAGAAGCCAAACAAGGTAGATACCCACAGAGGGGAGCTTCTGTCTGATACCTCTGGGGATGTCTGGAGTAAGAGTTGTCCTAGTCTGAGGTACAGGAGCTGAAGCTTTCAAGCCCTCTGTCAGTCCTTGGCTAAGAGCTGTCCAGAAGGGCCTCAATACTTGGGCAGTGCTTATTCTTGAATGTGGAGCAAAGCAGCCTGAGGCCAGTCTCCCCAGAGTAGCTGCAAGTGAAAACCTCTAAGTCTTCCCAGAATCTCTCTCTCTTTTCATTTCTTTCTTTCTCTCGCTCATTCACTCACTCACTCCTAGCAAAAAGGAATCTGAGACATTCTGATCAGAGCCACCAACATCTTCTACTGCCATGGAGTTCTGCTTAGTATTTTGGTTTTGCTGTTGTTGTTTTGATCACTCACATAATGCGCTGCCATGTTTGAGAACTATTGGAATTTTGGAGAAATGGTTCCCAGATATACATTAGCTGAAGGGGCCTGTTAAAATTCCTTGGGAGCATTTTTTTTCCTTCTGGTTTTACTCATATATAACACTGTATAAGTTGAAGATGTACAGCATAATGATTTTAATTCAACTTCTTGAATGTTTGGATTCAAGACTTTCCACTGCTGAAACCACTGCAGCAGGTAGCGGAGTAGAACATGTTTGCATCCAAGTACTTCTTTCATCCTCTGCAGGGGAACATGTGAGGTCTTTGAGCGGAGGTGAGGATCCTATTAACAGACAGCTCTAGCGTGTTGATCCTGCACAAAGAAAGGTCACTGTGGATATCATCCATGGGAACAAAGACTTGACTATATAAAGTAACAGATGATTCTGTATAAATGAAAACACCTTCCTTTTTTAATAATTTATTTTATTTTTGGTTGTGCTGGGTCTTTGTTGCTGCACACAGGCCTTCTCTAGTTGTGGGGGACAGGGGCTGTTCTTTGTCGTGGTGCACAGGCTTCTCACTGCAGTGGCTTCTCTCGTTGCGGACCATGGGCTCTAGGACCACAGACATCGTAAGTTGCAGCATACAGGCTCAGTGCAGCATCTAGAGTCTACATGCAAGCTCTAGAGTGTGGGCTTCTATAGCTGTGGCATACAGGCTTAGTTGTTCTGCAGCAAGCGGAATCTTCCCAAATTAGGGGTCGAACCAATGTCCCTTGCATTGGCAGGTCCCTTCTTATCCACTGGACTACCAGGAAAGTCCAAAACACCCTTCTTTGTTTAAGTGAAGAGGCCCCAGTATGATTATTCTTAGTGGAACTTTTCACGTGTGCCTCTTCCCTTCTCTCTCTGATGGGTGGAGTGAGCAGAAGGTACTGGCAGAAATTAGGCCTGTAAAAGTAGTTCATCATATTAATGGAATAGACAGGCCCCACCTTGGTGATAAACTCCCTGGCTGTCCCTACTTCATTCTTGTCTTCATGATCCACTCCTCTGGATTGTTTCCACCCATCCTGGGGGTCCATGGAGGAAAAGCTATACCTTACAACCATCCATTCATTTAACAAATGCCCCAAATTGGGCCCCAGCACATACACGGCTAAGACTTTGCCCCGCAGCCATTGACTCAAACAAATTCTGCCCAGGAACATGTTTTGTCTAAATCCATGTCTGCTGTAGTATGTTTAGTATTTGAATTTCATTTTGAATGGTGCCTATGAGTATCGCTGTGTTAGGTACTTTCTGATGGATGAAACACGCATCTAGGTTGAAATAACAATCCTCATCTTTACAAACGTGGTTTAACTCTCTCAGGCATCTCCCTTTGTTTTCATTCAATTGAGCATCTTCCTCCCATCTATTGAGTGATGGCCCTGCTCTACACACCTGTTAGAAGAAAAATGCACTATGAAATATTAAATATCCATTTTATTTACAGGCTTCCTACTGAAGTATCTCTGTGGGGGCCAGGTGATTTAACTCGCTGATGTATGACTCAGAGCCTTTACTAGAGGTGATTAGTGGACTAGATCATGCCTTCATTTGAGATTTCTCTCCCTAATAATTGAGATAAGTTCATTTTTATTTCCAGTTCCTGAGCAAACCAGACCTAATTTTGTCAAGGCTACTGGGTGTGTTGGCCAAAGGGGTTTAACCAGGAAGATAAAATAAATTTATACATAGACATCAGAGTTTCTAAACACAAGGATAGAAGGAGATTAATTGGGACTAACGCATCTCCGAATGACAAAATGCAGCTGTTGTTGACATCTGCAGAGCCAGCTGTTGGTACTCAACAACATCTCTTGCTATGCATGGGGAGCAATGTCTGTTCACTTCTGATGAAATAAGGGCACAGCATATGTGCTCAACAAGCACTTAAGTGTTGACTTGAGAGCAAACAAAACATGATTTAACAAAAATGCAAGTTTTCTTTTCCTCTCAAAATACGATACAACTTAAACCTACACTAGGGCTGAAATACATTCAAATGTGTTTGGGGGTCCTGCCTCATTGGTTCCTATTGTTTTCCCACGCTTGAAACAACTTCTCCCCTCCTTCCCACATCTCTGCCACTCTATGCTTTTGACTGATTCACGCCCACAGCTGAACACTCCAAGAGCCCATGCTGTTTAACCCCTCATGAATTTGATCAGAGCCCCACCTATAGTGTCTAGAGTGCTTTTTCATTTACAAGGCAATCTCAGACAGATTTTCACTTTTGACTCTCATGGCACCTTTACGAGGTTACTTGTCTTGTCATTCCATTGTGTAAACAAGGAAACTGAGAAGGTGGGTATGATAAGTTAGGTGAATTGCCCTGGGGCCACGAGAAAGTGGCAGAGCTGGGATAAGGACCCAGATTGCCCGTCCCCCACACCTGGGTATTACATTTTGCTTTTGCTCCCTGGTACATCAATATGTTTATTTTGTTGTTCCTTGTATGAAGACATAGAAGCTATGAAATAAAAATGGCATATTTTGATACTTTCTTTACTCAGTACCACCTTATCTTGGGCAGCCTTGATTTTTCAATTCTTTCTAGAATTGACTGACCTTAACATGGTGGAAGAGACAGTCGCCTAAATGAAAGGTTTTACACGTCAAAAGAAGCCTTCTGTTCAAAACTATCCCCCATCTGAAGCCATTGCTTGAAAGTCTCTCATTCTTTTAAAATGCACATGTCCCTGGGCAAGGTGATGCATTGATTTCACTTGA
Source organism: Bos indicus (assembly GCF_029378745.1). Taxonomy (NCBI): domain Eukaryota; kingdom Metazoa; phylum Chordata; class Mammalia; order Artiodactyla; family Bovidae; genus Bos; species Bos indicus. The sequence continues at coordinate 50,207,865 of NC_091769.1, forward strand.
TTTAAAGTGTTATTGATTCATTCAGCTGTATCCAAGAGAGACCTAGGACAGCCTGTGAGGATCCTAAGCACCATAAAGGGAGGAGGAAGACAGTGAAAAAGAGTGAACAGAAGCTTTCTGGAAAGATTCCAGTTGGCAGTTCTTGGGACTGAGAGTCCAGGAGCCAACACCCTGGCACATCTCCAGGTTTGGAGCTGTGAGAGCCCAGTCCCACCTCTGAGACCTGGGGGAAGGATGGGACCTGTGGCAGGACAAGGCCTGGGCTCCTTTGGATTTCCACTCAGTGATCTCCTGGTGGCTTGCCTGTGTGTGGCCAACACACTTCAGCTGGGCTGCCTTCAGCAGGGCCAGAAGCACAGGTGAGTGGGCCTGAATAGGTATTGCATGCTGAGTGGTCTCCAAGGGTGACTTTCAGAGTGTTTGGGCTGTGTAAGCCAGAGGTGGCAACCTCTTTCCAATTTGTGTTTGACAAATATGTGGGCTACTTAGAGCCCAAGGACTTGATCGGAACACTATGGTCACAGAGTATAAGAACAGGAACTTTCAGGGAAGTTCCTTTTTCTTGTGCTGGGATAGAGGTAGTAAGGAAACAGTTTAAATGAAATTTAAATTGGGGTCTGAGTTCTACCCTGTTCCTTTGTGGGTTGCTGCCCTAAGGTGGAGGCAACCGGAATTCCTGGCTTTATGATTAAAGCCTAGGAATGGAATGGTTTTGTTGCCTATTTATTCCATATATGGAGTTATATATTTTATATTTTTCAATTTTCTTTTGATTTGCGGGGATGGAGGAGGAGAGAATTCACTGACCAATCTCGTAATATCTTGTGACACTTGCAGTTTCAGAACAGAGAAAATTAAGTCCACAGTAGTGTGTGCTAGAGGCAAGTGGTTCCACAGTAAAAGGTGAGATGCTCTGGGAAATTGCCTGCCACACTTCACACTGCAAAGTAGAGTGTTTCTGGCCTCTTGTGTCACTTGCGCCCCTACTTATCTGGGTGAGTTTAGTTGACAAAATCACCAGGACTTGACTAGTCAAAGATTTGACTACTATACTTCTGGCTTCTTTCTCTGCCATGAACTTGCACAGAGCCCTAGCTGTGCTTTACTGGGATGGACTTAGAAATTCTTATCTCTAGAGTTTACTTCCATCAGGAAGGGAGGGAAGGAGGAAGTCCCTTTGTATAAGCAGTTGCAGACACTCTAGGAACATGCAGCATGATTGTAGAGATACAAGACCCTCCTCCCCCGAGCTGTAATTGCTTTGCTGCTAAGTCGCTTCAGTCGTGTCCGACTCTGTGCGACCCCATAGACGGCAGCCCACCAGGCTCCCCCGTCCCTGGGATTCTCCAGGCAAGAACACTGGAGTGGGTTGCCATTTCCTTCTCCAATGCATGAAAGTGAAAAGTGAAAGTGAAGTCACTCAGTCGTGTCCGACTCTTAGTGACCCCATGGACTGCAGCCTACCAGGCTCCTCCACCCATGGGATTTTCCAGGCCAGAGTACTGGAGTGGGTTGTCATTACCCTAACTTACTTATCTCTGATTTCCAAGTTAGAGAATGGCAAGGACTCCAAAGCAGTGACCTCAGTTCTCCAAATTTTCAGAACTGTCCTGTTTTGAAGAAAGCTGATTATAGATGCAAGATGGTGTTGGACATAGGCAGACCGTGTTTTCTGTGCCAGTAATTAGGGCTCCTTCTCATGGGACAGGATATTTGAAATCAAATGTCCGGTGACTATCCAGCAATTATGGGCCACATCTGTCAAATGTGATTCAATATATGAAAAAAAAAAAAAGAGTTCTGTGTACTATCCAGCCTTCTAAATACATCGTACAGGTGTAATTCCATTTGGGATGATAGAATTTAACATGAGAAGCAATTCATTTTAGTCTGATTTTGAGATTTTGAACACTCTCATCCAAGCCACCAGGTTCACTCCAGGCGGAGTGAAATACTGGATGATATTGAAAATCTTAAATAAGAAACAGCTGTGATGTGTTGACTATTTTCTGCTAGTTTCTATACTAGAGTTTTCCATGCATATCTCTTTTAATCTTCAGAGCAACCTTATGTGGTATTTTGTTTTCTTTATCCTTCTTTTAAAAAAGAATTATGAAAGATATTGAAGTGAGTTTATAGGTGAGGAAAGTGGAATTTAAAGAATTTGTCCATAGTGTCATGGACTATTATAGTCCATGGAATTCTCTAGGCCAGAATACTGGAGTGGGTAGCCAGTTCCCTTCTCCAGGGGATCTTCCGAACCCAGGGATCAAACCCAGGTCTTCTGCATTGCAGGTGGATTCTTTACCAACTGAGCCACCAGGGAAATCCCATAGTTAGTACAGGGCAGTACATATCAGAATTTATCAATATCTGGGTCTGTCTGAATTGAGTCTGGACAGCCACCACTAAACTCGGCTCTCTCAACAGTTTCTGGTAAATAGGAGAGAAGAAGAAATGTATTTATTCCCCATGTACAGGATGGGACCCAAGAATAGAAGATGATCTCTCATCAGAATTCTGCCAAGAATTTCATGGCAAATATTGAAACAAAGAGTGTGAAATTTGCTCAGTATTCCAACAGCAAACCTCCCAATGAAGTCACTGTACAAATATCTTTTTCTCCAAATTAATTGAAAGCTCTGTTGAAAGGAAGCCTCTTTGCTCCCACTGTCTCTGCTGGCAGCTCCCAGTGTGTTGGCCAAGAGGGTGGCCCATTGAGGAAACTGCATGAGACTGAGAAAAAAACAGGTTTCTAGGACTCTCAAGGGTGCCGACTCCTCTCAAATTAGGCAAAAGTTATTCTTGGTTTATAGCTTGGCTTCAGCATTGCCAAGTCCAAGGGCAGGTGGGCTGGGTTCCCTGGAGGCAGCTGGGTAATGACATCTTTGTTAATCTGTGTCCCTTCTGGCTATGTCCCACACCTGTTATCCTGGAGGGCATCGTGAGCAAAACAGTGGGTGAATTAATTTATCTAAGGGCTGGCAGTTATCATGGTTAATTATGCACTTGAATCAGGGGAGCCAAGTGGATTCTCCTTCAGATGGATTCCTAGATTTCTGCCTCCCTTCATTCTAGCAGAAGGAAAGAGAGGCCGGCTATATCCCTTCTCTCTCACTCTTTCCAAGTTCCCCCTATTGCCTGCTCTACACACTTTCATTGCTCATATTTTTTATTAGATGAGATAAACTAAATTTGAAATTTCTAGTGTTCTTGCCTTGGAAATCCTATGGACGTAGGAGCCTGGTAGGCTAGAGTCCATGGGGTCACAAAGCACTGGATACAAGTTAATAACTAAACAGCAAGCAGCAATATCGGTCTCATCTTTCCATGCCCTTAAAGGGACCTTACTGCAATAGACACACATTCTAGCCAGAGATACTTGACTCCTAGAAACTTTTTTACACACCACTGGGGCACCTGTTTGGTGCTTTTACCAAATGTGTACAAGAAGTCATCTGAAAGAGAATCACTGGGTAACTCATGGGCTCAATGTAAAGATTAGATGAGCTAATACAGTCATGGATAAGAACAGTGCCCAGCACATAAGAAGTGATGAGTCAAAGTTGAAAAAAGAGCTTCTCTAATGGCTCAGACGGTAAAGAATCCGTCTGCAATGCAGGAGACCCAGGTTTGATCCCTGGGTCAGGAAGATCCCCCTGAAGAAGGGAATGACTACCCACTCCAGTATAGTGTCAACCACTCTATTTTTGAGCTATGTTTCATAGCTCAGCTTCAACAGCCAAGTCTGAGACACTGGCTGAGGTTACAAAAGTGGAAAAGACATGAAGAAACAGTGGGAAAACCCAGCAAGAGCTTCTTCTCTATGCAAAGGGAAACATGATCCATATATGTCACAGGTGTGACAGCCAGCTGGGGTGTAAAGGTAATTTTCAAGTTATCTAAGCAGTTTTGTAATTTCACCGGTTAAAGTCAATAGTAGTGACTCCTGATACAAACTTTTTAAAATTTATTTTTAATACGAAATATTTTAAATTGTTTAAACATATGTTGAGTATTTATGCAATTCACCCTGTATTCATGTACTGTTGTTTAAAGGGGATTGCACAGACTGGTAGCATTCCACCAGCCCACTCATCCCAGCAGTAATCCTTGTGGGGTCTTTCCATACATTCAGCACTGCTCCTCCCGTGCCATCCATTTCATTTCTCAAGATCCACACCCATTCCCTGAGGCTGTCAGGAGACAGCTTTCTGCTCTAAATAAACTTCCTTTCCTCTCTCCCTTTTTCCTTCTTTTTCTCACTCACTCTCGTTCTTTCTTCCTATGATCAAGAGTCCCATCTAATGAATAAGGACCTCAAATAATAAGAATCACCTTAGAAACAGGAGAATACATTTTGTCAAGCAAGACTAGCCAGGACAATCTGGAAAACAAGATTTCCCTAAAAGAGTGACAAGAAAACTTTGAGGTCCTGGACCAGTGGAGACATTTGCACTCTGCTGTCCTTTACAAAGTGGCAGAAGTTCCCCTGGCATGGGTCTCTCATGGGGTGCCCTTTGCACAACTAGGAAAGTTATTGTCTGAAATTAAGGGCAGGAGAAATTAGTTTGAAATTAAGAACACGAGGAAAGTTCTGGTGACGGATGGTGGTAGAACAGGTTGTGCCTGAGTCAAGCGTGTCTCTCTGACTTCCTTCACTCTACTGTGAGATTACACAGGACTCCAGCTCTGCCTGGATTTAGAAATTCTTTTCTCCAGCATTTATATCTAGCGGGGTGACTTGATAAAATAGTTTAATAAGAAAGTATTTAAAGGGAGACCTTCCTTCCTTCAACATCTTTTGAGTACCATGGGCCAACAGGTGTTGGGAGCAGCCTATGGCCCTAAAAAGGAGATTTTCCTGAGAGGTAAACACAAGGAAAGAGAAGGCTGCAACCCCGTCTGCTTGTCTGACCCAACCCTGCTTATGCCCGTGTGTATGTGACCACATTCCTTACCTGTGACTTCACAAGGACACCCACCCAGCCCTGATGCTTGCTCCTAACAACCTGATCCATCTTCCTGAGCTTCACTTACCCGTATAGTGTTCTGATGATAGAATAAGCTAACCTATGAGGTGAAAAGTGTTTTGTGACTTGGGAGGAGGCCTGTGTGCAGGGTAGTGTGCTCCACTGCGTGAGTGATGGTGTCTTCACTGTGGGAAACGGAGGTTATGATCCTGACAATGCAACATATCCGAGCTCATTTCAGCTTCACCTGTTCATATATTTTAGGTGAAAGTGATAGATGGATAGCTATTTGAGTGTGTGGGCAGAGTTTGTGCAAGTGCCAGAAAAGGGAGGTTTGGATGTGGAAAATAAAATGTGCCCAGTCTCTTGGCCCCTCAATCACATTAGGTCAAACCTGTAAAAATCAGCTACAGTGCTTACAAGGAGTGGCATTTGCTTCTTTCTATTCTTGTATATTTCAAATGGAAATCTGAGTTTTTAGAAAAACATGTCTATGTCTGCAGTTCTTCCTAGAAAGACGTGTGTTTATATCTGCATTCTTCCTATCACTTATTGAGAACAGCTTGGTGAAGAGAAGGCTGGCACCAAAACACGAGACTTCTGCCCTGATGCCTCTGGCCCCGAGGTCTCCTTCTACATGGGCACCTCATGCCAAGGATGCATGGCAGGAGAGTGTTACAGGAAGGGGGAGCCCCTCTAGGGCCTGAGAGTGGGCTCTTGTCTAATATTTGAAAATGAATTTAGCGGGGAGACAACAAGCTAACAAAACATGAGACTTTATTGGGAAGGATCACCCGGGCAGAAAGCAGGAGGGTAAGGGGAAGGTGAACTGCTCTGCCACTTGGTTCACAGTCTTTGGTTTAATGGCAATTAAATAAATTAGTTTCTGGGTTGTCTCTGGCCAATTATTCTGAATCAGGGTCCTCCTTGGTGACATGTGCATCACTCAGCCAAGATGGATTCCAACTAGAAGGATTCTGGAAGGCTGGTGGGACATATGGATTGGCATCTCCTCTTTCCTTTTGACCTTTCCCAAATTCTTTTGGTTGATGGTAGCTTGTTAGTTCCAAGTTTCTTACCGGAACCTCCTGTTGTATGATAACTCATGCAAGCGGTCACTATCTTGCCTGACCAGGGTGGGCAGTTTCAGTCAGTGTTTCCCCTAACAAAAGGACCAGTGGGGTCAGGGCTTAGAGATGTGTTCAGTTCAGTTCAGTCGCTCAGTTGTGTCCGACTCTTTGTGACCCCACGGAGTGCAGAACACCAGGCTTCCCTATCCATCAGCAACTCCTGGAGTTTACTCAAACTCATGTCCATCAAGTTGGTGATGCCATCTAACCATCTCATCATCTGTCATCACCTTCTCTTCCCACCTTCAATCTTTCCCAGCATCAGGGTCTTTTCAAACGAACCAGTTCTTCCCATCAGGTGGCCAAAGTATTGGAGTTTCAGCTTCAGCATCAGTTCTTCCAATGAATATTCAGGACTGATATCCTTTAGGATGGACTAGTTGGATCTCCTTGCAGTCCAAGGGACTCTCAAGAGTCTTCTCCAACACCACAGTTCAAAAGCCTCAATTCTTCAGTGCTCAGCTTTCTTTATAGTCCAACTCTCACATCCGTACATGACTCCTGGAAAAACCACAGCTTTGACTAGATGGACCTTTGTTGGCAAAGTGATGTCTCTGCTTTTTAATATGCTATCTAGGTTGGTCATAACTTTCCTTCCAAGGAGTAAGTGTCTTTTAATTTCATGGCTGCAATCACCATCTGCAGTGATTTTGAAGCCCCCCAAAATAAAATCTATCACTGTTTCCCCATCTATTTCCCATGAAGTGATGGGACCAGATGCCATGATCTTAGTTTTCTGAATGTTGAGCTTTAAGCCAACTTTTTCACTCTCCTCTTTCACTTTCATCAAGAGGTTCTTTAGTTCTTCACTTTCTGCCATAAGGGTGGTGTCATCTGCATATCTGAGGTTATTGATATTTCTGCTGGCAATCTTGATTCTAGTTTGTGCTTCGTCCAGTCCAGCATTTCTCATGATGTACTCTGCATAGAAGTTAAATAAGCAGGGTGACAATATACAGCCTTGTTGCACTCCTTTCCTGATTTGGAACCAGTCTGTTGTTCCATGTCCGGTTCTAACTGTTGTTTCCTGACCTGCATACAGATTTCTCAGGAGGCAGGTCAGGTGGTCTGGTATTCCACCTGTTTAAGAATTTTCCACAGTTTGTGGTGATCCATACAGTCAAAGACTTTGGCATAGTCAAAGTAGATGTTTTTCTGAAACTCTCTTGCTTTTTCGATGATCCAGTGGATGTTGGCAATTTGGTCTCTGGTTCCTCTGCCTTTTCTAAATCCAGCTTGAACATCTGGAAGGTCACGGTTCAGGTACTGTTGAAGCCTGGCTTGGAGAATTTTGAGCATTACTTTCCTAGCGTGTGAGATGAGTGCAATTGTGTGGTAGTTTGAGCATTCTTTGGCATTGCCTTTCTTTGGGATTGGAATGAAAACTGACCTTTTCCAGTCCTGTGGCCACTGCTGAGTTTTCCAAATTTGCTGGCATATTGAGTGCAGCACTTTCACAGCATCCTTTTTTAGGGTTTGATATAGCTAATTTGGAAACGTGTTAGCTCCACCAAAAGGTATTGAGTACCCACTCCACCCCCATCCGTTGTGCTTATTGCTGAAGATGCCAAGAGGAAACTTTGAGGCCAGATGTGAGGAGACAAGGCACCTAATCTGATCATTTCAAAACAATACAGAACAGTACAGAATGCACTGTGCAAGCATGTGTACACAAGATCTTTCTTGAGAGGTACTTTCCTAGAATGGTGACACCTGAACTGAGTCTTGAAAGATTAAGGAGGCTGGGGGCGTGCTGGCTGAAAGGAGTAGAAGGTCAGTTTAGTTGGAGGCCTGAGGTGAACAAAGACACTGAGGAAGGAAACATGGAGGAGGCAGCCAGAGGAACCCCCTACCTGGAGTTCGATATTTCTGCTACTTAAGTTCAAAGCCTGGGAAGTTTGGTAAGAGATAACGTGAGCTGCCTAGAAATGGTAGGAGGGAAGATGCCAAGTCCAGGGACTTTCAGCCAAAGCAAGGACCACCAGGTTGTGAATATCTAGAGAAGCAGGCTCTAGAGTCCAAGAGAGCAGGAAGTTTATCTGGGTGTTAGCATCGGTAATGTTGGTTCTGGAGCAGGAGCTACTGCTTTTTTCTCAATATCCTCTTCCCATTGTTTTATTTTTCTCTTCCTATTGTTTTATTTATTTATTTGGTCATGCCATATGGCTTGCAGGATTCTAGTTCCCCAACCAGGGATCAAACCCAAGCCACCAGCAGTTGAAGCTCAGAGTCCCAACCATGGTGTCCTTATTATGTTAGGTGTATAGTGGGATAAAGACAAGAAGCCAAAGGGTGTATGCTGTTCCAGGTTACTGCAGGGCCAGAGATTGGGCTAACCAAATTGCCAACTGCTTGATGTGTGCTCAGAAACAGTCCTTGAATGTGTCTAAGCCCCTTTCAACCTTGCAGGTGTAACAACTTGATGGGAGATGTATTAATACATCTTTTGTTACCCAATCATTATTGACTGGAGATATCTCTATATATATGTGTATCAGAGATCAGGTCAGTCGTTCAGTCGTGTCTGACTCTTTGCAACCCCATGAATCGCAGCACGCCAGGCCTCCCTGTCCATCACCAACTCCCGGAGTTCACTCAGACTCATGTCCATCGAGTCAGTGATGCCATCCAGCCCTCTCATCCTCTGTCATCCCCTTCTCCTCCTGCCCCCAATCCCTCCCAGCATCAGAGTCATTTCCAATGAGTCAACTCTTTGCATGAGGTAGCCAAAGTACTGGAGTTTCAGCTTTAGCATCATTCCTTCCAAAGAAATCCCAGGGCTGATCTCCCTCAGAATGGACTGGTTGGATCTCCTTGCAGTCCAAGGGACTCTCAAGAGTCTTCTCCAACACCACAGTTCAAAAGCATCAATTCTTTGGTGCTCAGCTTTCTTCACAGTCCAACTCTCACATCCATACATGACCATAGGAAAAACCATAGCCTTGACTAGACGAACCTTTGTTGGCAAAGTAATGTCTCTGCTTTTGAACATGCCATCTAGGTTGGTCATAACTTTCCTTCCAAGGAGTAAGCGTCTTTTAATTTCATGGCTGCAGTCACCATCTGTAGTGATTTTGGAGCCCAGAAAAATAAAGTCTGCCACTGTTTCCACTGTTTCCCCATCTATTTCCCATGAAGTGATGGGACCAGATGCCATGATCTTCGTTTTCTGAATGTTGACCTTTAAACCAACTTTTTCACTCTCCTCTTTCACTTTCATCAAGAGGCTTTTTAGTTCTTCTTCACTCTCTGCCATAAGGGTGGTGTCATCTGCATAGCTGAGGTTATTGATATTTCTCCCCGCAATCTGGATTCCAGCTTGTGTTTCTTCCAGCCCAGCGTTTCTCATGATGTACTCTGCATATAAGTTAAATAAGCAGGGTGACAATATACAGCCTTGACCTACTCCTTTTCCTATTTGGAACCATTCTGTTGTTCCATGTCCAGTTCTAACTGTTGCTTCCTGACCTGCATACACATTTCTCAAGAGGCAGGTCAGGTGGTCTGGTATTCCCATCTCTTTCAGAATTTTCCACAGTTGATTGTGATCCACACAGTCAAAGGCTTTGGCATAGTCAATAAAGCAGAAATAGATGTTTTTCTGGAACTCTCTTGCTTTTTCCATGATCCAGTGGATGTTGGCAATTTGATCTCTGGTTCCTCTACCTTTTCTAAGACCAGCTTGAACATCAGGAAGTTCACGGTTCACATATTGCTGAAGCCTGGCTTGGAGAATTTTGAGCATTACTTTACTAGCGTGTGAGATGAGTGCAATTGTGCGGTAGTTTGAGCATTCTTTGGCATTGCCTTTCTTTGGGATTGGAATGAAAACTGACCTTTTCCAGGCCTGTGGCCACTGCTGAGTTTTCCAAATTTGCTGGCGTATTGAGTGCAGCACTTTCACAGCATCATCTTTCAGGATTTGGAATAGCTCAACTGGAATTCCATCATCTCCACTAGCTTTGTTCGTAGTGATGCTTTCTAAGGCCCACTTGACTTCACATTCCAGGATGTCTGGCTCTAGGTCGGTGATCACACCATCATGATTATCTGGGTCACGAAGATCTTTTTTGTACAGTTCTTCTGTGTATTCTTGCCATCTCTTCTTAATAACTTCTGCTTCTGTTAGGTCCATACCATTTCTGTCCTTTATCGAGCTCATCTTTGCATGAAATGTTCCTTTGGTATCTCTGATTTTCTTGAAGAGATCCCTAGTCTTTCCCATTCTGTTGTTTTCCTCTATTTCTTTGCATTGATCGCTGAAGAAGGCTTTGTTATCTCATCTCGCTATTCTTTGGAACTCTGCATTCAGATGCTATTTTTCCTTTTCTCCTTTGCTTTTCACTTCTCTTCTTTTCACAGCTGTTTGTAAGGCCTCCCCAGACAGCTATTTTGCTTTTTTGCATTTCTTTTCTATGGGAATGGTCTTGATCCCTGTCTCCTGTACAATATCACGAACCTCATTCCATAGTTCATCAGGCACTCTATCTATCAGATCTAGGCCCTTAAATCTATTTCTCACTTCCACTGTATAATCATAAGGGATTTGATTTAGGTCATACCTGAATGGTCTAGTGGTTTTCCCTACTTTCTTCAATTTTAGTCTGAATTTGGCAAGGAGGAGTTCATGATCTGAGCCACAGTCAGCTCCTGGTCTTGTTTTTGCTGACTGTATAGAGCTTCTCCATCTTTGGCTGCAAAGAATATAATCAATCTGATTTCGGTGTTGACCATCTGGTGATGTCCATGTGTAGAGGGTTCTCTTGTGTTGTTGGAAGAGGGTGTTTGTTATGACCAGTGCATTTTCTTGGCAAAACTCTATTAGTCTTTGCCCTGCTTCATTCCGTAATCCAAGGCCAAATTTGCCTGTTACTCCAGGTGTTTCTTGACTTCCTACTTTTGCATTCCAGTCCCCTATAATGAAAAGGACATCTTTTTTGGGTGTTAGTTCTAAAAGGTCTTGTAGGTCTTCATAGAACTGTTCAACTTCAACTTCTTCAGCGTTACTGGTTGGGGCATAGACTTGGATTACTGTGATATTGAATGGTTTGCCTTGGAAACAAACAGAGATCATTCTGTCATTTTTGATATTGCATCAGGTACTGCATTTTGGACTCTTTTGTTGACCATGATGGCCACTCCATTTCTTCTGAGGGATTCCTGCCCACAGTAGTAGATATAATGGTCATCTGAGTTAAATTCACCCATTCCAGTCCATTTCAGTTCGCTGATTCGTAGAATGTTGACATTCACTCTTGCCATCTCTTGTTTGACCAGTTCCAACTTGCCTTGATTCATGGACCTGACATTCCAGGTTCCTATGCAATATTGCTCTTTACAGCATTGGACCTTGCTTCTATCACCAGGCACATCCACGGCTGGGTATTGTTTTTGCTTTGGCTCCATCCCTTCTTTCTTTCTGAAGTTATTTCTCCACTGATCTCCAGTAGCATATTGGGCACCTACTGACCTGAGGAGTTTCTCTTTCAGTATCCTATCATTTTGCCTTTTCATACTGTTCATGGGGTTCTCAAGGCAAGAAAACTGAAGTGGTTTGCCATTCCCTTCTCCAGTGGACCACATTCTGTCAGATCTCTCCACCATGACCCGCCTGTCTGGGGTTGCCCCATGGGCATAGTTTGTTCAAAAATCCTCTGGTCAGTAATGTGTAATACAAATTTCGTGTTTACTGATGGAACCCAGTAAAACTGTGATGAATGAGAATCTTTAAAGATAATATTTTTCTCCAGACAGAAATAGATATATGATTATTCTTTGAAAGTTTAGATTATATAGACAAGTTTTAGAAATATTTAGTTGTGTTATCAAATGCTAATAATTATTAGTATTTTATAAATAGCATAGATTTTTATTTTCTATGTTTAAACTTACTATTATAGGGTGAATGTTTTCTACACAGAGAAGGTGGGCATGCTAGTTATCAATTACCTCTCACTTTGACTCCACCTTTCATTGCCCTGCTTGGTAACAGTGGAGGTGAAAACCCTGTGGATGTTTCTCCTTTGCCTTTGGCTGGTATTAGACTTTGTTATGAAGTGTGCTGAAGGGCCAGTTTAGGGCCAAACAGGAGGAATGCATTTCCCTTCCTCTTCTTGGCCTTGGGTCTGGCAGGTCAGTGTGGAGGGAGGCTGGTGGTACTCATCTCTGTATCCCGGGTGACCAACTCTGCCAGCCTGCACTTTCATCATATTTTCCCAGTACTCAGGGACTATTCCTATGCACCAGCTCCCATCCACAGCCTCTGAAAGGTTCTTCACCACCTGGCAGGCGGCTCTATGGACCACTTTTGGCCCACACCCTTCAGTAAGGGTCCTTGACAAAGTCAGGATGATTCTTATCCTTGAAGGGGGCAAGTTCTTCATTCCTTTTTCTTACTGCTTTCTGTATATGCTGCTTCTGAACTCCTTAATATTCTCTTTTACCCCTTTAGGTAATCATCTACTTTTTCAATAGTTATACATCTTTATACTAGATGTTTCATATCCAAGTTATTGCCTTTGTTTCTACTTCCTGACTGGACCCCGACTGATTGAGGAGAAGAGATGTCATAAGCAATTTCAGAGAAAAGAATTATTCCCTCCCTTGTCCCTCCAAAAGTATCACACACACACACACCAGCCAACCAACCAACCAACCAAAGGCCACTGAGAATCACTAGTTTCATATATTCTCTGTGTTGTAGCCCAAGTTTTCCAGAAAGCAAACCAGAGGCAAGTCTTATGCGTATACTTTCGTAGTGGGTACAATCACAGGAACCAGGAGGAAAGGACAGGGTGATTAAAGCCAGGAAGGAGGGAAGGAGAGAAACCCTTCCTGTCATGGCATAAAATGCTCCATGCCCTCCGCCGACTCCAGGTGTATACGAGGGGCCTGATATGCATGTAAGTTATTCCCTGTGCAAATACGTCTTCCCAGTGTTGCCTTATCAGTGCACCTCTGACTTTTTCTTAGAGCAAATCATTTTAAATATATGTACTATGTCGAAGTATAGGAGATGAGAATCTTTAACTAGAATTCTCCTGGAAGTTTCAGATAACCAGAATTCCTTATTTCCTGAGCATTCTGGTGAATGGAAATTTTTTGTTTACTCTGTTGTCTCCAGTCAGATACCCCTTTTGTAAGATAGAGGTGCCATTCCTTTAACACCAAGGTTTTGTGTGTGGTGGAAGGGGCGGCTCAACATGAGGTGGAACCACCAGAGGATCTGCATTCAAACAATTCTTTGCAAATTGACATGCATTTAGCCATAAAATTTCAGGCTGCTTTATTTTTCCACTACAAAGGTGGAATCTGTTTACCTTCAAATTCTAAAGGTTCTTTTGAATCATTTTTTTTTTAATGGAAAAATAATTGCTTTACAATGTTGGTTTCTGCTGTACTGAATCACTTTTGACCACTGGGGTTTATGCAAACCATGGGGCCCCCACTGAGCACCCCAACTTCACTGAGTGAAGTAATGAGAACAGAGTAGTCAGGGGGAAAACACAGCACTGTCGTCCTATAGAAAGTGCACACACTTGGCATTGGTTAAAAACTGGACTGGTCAGGGTTTGTCATTTGTCATCTTCCCTGAGAGACAAGATCAGACCGGGATGGGAAATAAAGCCGGGAAGTCAGAGCCAGGTGGAACCAAGAGTGAGGGGCGAGGGGAGCAAAGGAGAGAGCCAGGCAGGAGGCCTGGGACTTGGTGAAGAATGAAGCCAGATGCTTCGAACTCCTTCCTACCGGTTTTGACAACCATTGTGGGCTAAAGACCCTGAATGAAGGGATCAAGTCAGCCAGATAATCGACCTTAATTAACAATGCTCATGTCTTCTGCCCACCAACTCTCCCCTTATCTTGGGGTCCAGACGTCCCTCCACAGATCTCCCTCAGCCTTTAAGAGAAAATCAAACTTGCTGTTTATAGAGTATCAATGTCTGCAGCTATTCCTCAAAACATCACCTGAAATTTCTTTCTCTGTATAAATTATGCTGCAAAAGGTAAAAGAAGTGTGTGTCATGACTTGGATAATTCTACTGATTCTCCCTTAAACTCTGCTGGGGCAGCACAGCACACATGGAGGAACCTCGAGTCTAGAGTCCTTTGTGTGCACGTGCTTGTAGGTTGAGTGTGCATGACCCCCTGATGCAGACCTTATTGGCCTTCATTCTCTTATCACAGACACACTAGCCTCCACTTTCCCTGCCCAATTTTGAACCCGGATTGTTGCATCCATTATTTAGTTCAAGCTCAGCTGTTTACCTGGCTCGCCCGTGTCTTTAATCCAGGGTCTTTCACCTACCTGGGTCCCAGAAAGGTAAGAAGTTCAGGCATTCTAGCTTTATTCCCCACACAGAGTCTTCCTTTTCCCCCAGTATTTGAATGAAGGAACCCAGCACAAGGTTAGGTGCTGGGGGAGAGGGAAGTAATGGCAAATATGATCCTGGCTCTTGCATCCCTTTGGAAATCTATTGAAAGCTATAGACTATGTCTCAGGGGGAAAAAAAAAGATCCATACACATAAAATATTGTATGTAATTCTTAAAGCTCATGATCTTGCTTTTGGAAACCTGTCTCTGGACCCTGGTTCCAGCTAGATCTCCTACTTGAAGAAGACAAATGAGAAACAGCACAAGATAGTGTTATGATCAGGAGCTGAATTGAATGGTATATGTGTGACTATGTAGAAACTGACAGTGAGTGCAGTAAGAACTTCCGAGAAAGTGAGAAACACTGCAGCTGTCTCTAAAAGTGTGATCCAGGAGTTGTGTGATTCACGTGGGCATTTCCCAGAGTCTTGAAACCCCAAGAAATGGGAGAAATGACTCTCTCGGTACTTATCTCCTGCGTAAACTAACTGAAATCAAGGGATGGTCATATTTCACTCTTGAGCATTGATTAAGCTTCTTCCATTTCCTGTACAGTCTTTGGCCAAGAACCAGAGATAGTGAAATGTAAGATAAACTGTGACTTTCTAAGATACTGTAACTAAAGTAAATTTGATTATAGAAGTCAATGACTTTTTTTTAAAATTATTTTTGGCTGCGCTGGTCTTCGTTGCTTTGCACAAGCTTTCTCTAGTTGCGATGAGTAGGGCCTGCCCCCTAGCTGTGTGTAGGCTTCTCACTGCGGTGCCTTGTCTCCTTGCAGAGCATGGGCTCTAGGGTTTCAGTAGTTGCGAGGCATGGGGTTCGGTCGGCACTGGAAGGGAGGAGTCAAAGAAGAATGTTCAGCAAGTTCAGCCACCCCGTGAGGAGAAGCCTGACCCTACAGACTTTGGTGAGAGAGAATTTCTAACATATTGTGTGCCTCAGGCTTGCAGGTGGGCCTTTGAAATCATTGCTTAGGTTTGGCAACCGTGTGGTGCCTCTCAGCAAGCATTTATTGATGTATCCATTAGAAAGTGCCATGATTTGCTTGCTAAGTTTCTGTTTCATTTGCATCTTAATGTCCTATCATTAGGATATCAGTACGGGCAAAGGGAATTGAGTAATTCAGAAATTCCCTCCAGGGATCTGGTAAGTTGAGACTGCGAACTTAGAAGGCTGCAGCTTAGAAAAATGGATCTTTGAGCTTGAGAAGTGTTTTGAAATGGACCCACCATCTGATCTGAAGGGTCAAAAGCTAGGAATATGTCATTAGCAGCCTTATTTTATGTCTGAAGTTGGTGCTCACGTGAGTCTGAGTGAACTCCGGGAGTTGGTGATGGACAGGGAGGCCTGGCGTGCTGCGATTCTTGGGGTCGCAAAGAGTCAGACATGACTGAGCAACTGAACTGAACTAAACTGAAGGTCACTTTTCAGAGTCTCCAGGAAGCCCCTGGTGTTTTGATTTGGGGTTTTTACTGCTTGTATTTTGGGCCAAAAGAGGTTTGTAGGCGATGCCACAGCCATTGCCTCCTGGAAAATGCAGCTTTGTTTCCAAAATTTTTATCTGTGATTTGCGTATTGTAGAGGTAGAATCATATAAGGAAAACCATGGGAGCCAAACAGCTTTGATTTTAAATCCTTCTCTGAGTTATATGACCTCTTAGAATCTCAGTGAGCTCTTAACTGGAAAATGGGCATAATAGTTAATCTGAAAAATTGTCGTGAGCCTAAATGAGATAATATACTTCAAGTGCTTAACACAATATCTGAGTCAGCGGGTACCTGAAAACATGACTGTTCCTTACATTTCTGTGAGTGATTTGTGTTGTTTCTAAACATCTCTCGCTCCCAAATAAAGCTCTCTGCAGATCAAATGCAGGGCTTCTAGCCTGCCGAGATGCATTTGTCTCTGGCTCGCTTTCTAAGATGGAATTTGACCACCTAGAATGACTGCTTTGTCTTGGTGGGCAAGTAGTAGTGTTAATCACTCAGCTGTGTCCGACTCTGTGACCCCATGGACTGTAGCCCACCAGGCTCCTCTGTCCATGGAATTCTGCAGGCAGCATTCTAGAGTGGATTGCCATTCCCTTCTCCAGAGGATCTTCCTGACCCAGGGATAGAACCCAGGTCTCTTGCATCACAGGCAGATTCTTTACACTGAGCCATCAGGGAAGTCTTAAATCACCTAAGTCTGTTCAGCAAAGAATTTGGTCCATCCCTCCTCCTCCTTCCTCTCACCAGAGCTGAGCGACCCAGCTGTGTGTACATAACGTGAGGGCTGAACACCCACTAGAGACCATCTAGTCCAGCCCTCTTGGTTTCAAGATGAAGAAATCAAGATTGAGAAGGATGAAGGGGTATGATCTAGGACTCATAGCCACTTAGTTGAAGAATTAGGAGAACTAATACCTCCTGTTTTTTTATGGATATTTCATCATTTTCAGAGTACTTTTGTACTCTGTTTTATTTGATCCTCACTACAACTTTGAAAAGAAGACAGAGAACATATTACCATCCCCATTGTGCAGATGAGCAAACTTAAGATTCAAAGATAAAGCAGTTCCTAAGTTTCAAACCCAGGTCTCTAAACTCTGAGTCTAGTGTGCTGCCCAGGCCCTAACTCAGTTACTAATGCTTTGCTGATTAGCTCTGAAAAATATGTACGTGGTCCAAACCTGGGATACCTTACACATCACTGGTCTCCATTTTGTCAAGGAGCAAAATTCTCAGATGAATCTTTAAAAACAAAAGGACAAAACACAGTGGGGAAGCTGACCCCCAAAGGAATCTATTCATCAGTTCATTCATTCATTCACTCATTCATTTATATATCCAATATTTCCTAAGCAGCCCAATATGTGAGGAACTATGCCAGGTGAGGCAAGAATGTGAGCTGAATCAAACATCATCTCTGTTCTCCAGGAGTTGACAGTCTAGCAAAAGAGTTTACTGTTTCTGAGTTTATCTAACAAAGGGCCCTTCTCTTTTAACTAATAAAAATTAACAAAATGTCATTGTTTGAAATGTTTGGGTCAGCCTTCAGACTTTATAACTCTAGTCTGGTGATCTTAAAAATTGATAACAGTCAGTCCTTCCAAATTCCAAAACTTGAAATTCTGAGCATCACTTTATCAGAATATAAAAACTAAAATTGTAGATCAAGAAAGTCTGGGCAATTGCATTTAATCTGGACTGAAACCCGAAAGCATCAATTGTTTGGTGCTCAACTTTCTTTATAGTCCAACTCTCATATCCATACATGGCTACTGGAAAAACCCTAGCTTTGACTATATGGACCTTTATATTATCTAGATAGCAGTGATGGCAGAAAAAGATATTGTCGGGCCTAAAGTGTGTACATTTTGAGGGAGGGGTGGGGAAGAAGGTCTTTAAGAAAAGAGTAAAACAAAATTATCATCACAAAGTTAGATATGAATTTAAATATTTATTTTGAGTGCATAAATGGATCACAGCAAACTACTGGAGGCTTGGAGATTCCAGTCCCTTTTTCTGAGAGCTCTTAGACAGTTAACCAAAACTGTGTAAGTACAAATACTTCCTATTGGTAACCTGACTTCCCCTTCCCTCCTAGGACCCTCTGTACTCTCAGCACTCCTGGAGCTTGTGCTAATGAGGGTCCCTGATACCTGAGCTTTAATAGATCCACATGAGTTCACCTCTCCTTGTGAATATATGTGTGGGGTAGGGAGGAAAACTTGAAAGACAGGTGGGAAGGATGCTATCAGCTGTGTTCACCAGTCCAGGAACCATGGCTTTGCTTCTCTAGTGTTCATGGAGATATGATTTGGACCCAAAGAAATGCTGAAAGCTCAACATCTCTGTACACAGGTACAAATCTCTGTACAAATCTCAGAGACAGTTTTGGGTGAAGTAGAACAGGAGCTTTCCTACTGGCTCTGACTGTAAAGAATCTGCCCGCAGTGTGGGAGACCCAGGTTCAGTCCTTGGGTCAGGAAGATCCCCTGCAGAAGGGAATGGCTACCCACTCTAGTATTGTGCCTGGAGAATTCCACGGACAGAGGAGCCTGGCAGGTTTCGGTCCGTGGGGTCGTAAAGAGTGGCATGTCTGAGCGAGTGACACTTTGACTTTCTTTAGGCTTCCTTGGTGTTTCAGATGGTAAAGAATCTGCCTGCAATGCAGGAAACCCGGGTTCAATACCTGGATTGGGAAGAGCTCCTGGAGAAGGAAATGGCAACCCACTCCAGTATTCTTACTTGGGAAAACCCATGGACAGAGGAGCCTGGCGGACTACAGTCCATAGGCTCACAAACAGTCAGACATGACTGAGTGACTAACACTTTATTTCAGAAAAGGAGAGCTTTGTTGCTTTGCTGGGCAAAGGGTGACACAGTGGGCTCATACTTTCAAAACCATGTGTACCCTTTTGGGGAAGATAGTGAAGAATTTTATAGTAGTAGTTCAAAAAGGGTATAATCAGCTCATGAACATTCTTCTGATGAGTTACTGGTGAAGTAAGTAGGAGTCAACATCATCAAACTCCAAGTCATCTGGGATCTATTTGCTTGTGGGCAGCATACCATCATTAATTGTTAACTTCTCCCACTTGGAATAGGTTTCAGTATATATGAAATAGTTCAAAGATATTGTTGTGAGAATTGTTGATGGGGAAAACAGAATCTTGCCCCACGCCTGCTCTTGACAATTTGTTTCTCCCTGATCTCACATCCTCTCCCTTCCCTACTTAACAACTGCTTGAATCTGCCCATTGGAACTCAGGGAAGGTCACGGAGGCTGAATGAAGGTTGTTTCCTGTAATCAAAGAAATGGGGGACACAGAAAGGCCTTGGGCCCAGGAGCCCCAGAGGGCTCTGCACAGTGTCAAGGTAGAAACTACAGCAAGGTAGATTTGGGGAACAGTATAAGGACTCTAACAACCAGAACTGTTCATCCACAGAATTAGCTTCCTGACCATGGGAAGAGGAACAGTAAAGATGGGGTCATTACCTTTTGGAGTCCTATAGCCTAGGACTCTAATTCCAGGGAGGGGGCAGAACTCGAGTTTAGTGTCATTACAATAGCCTTGGAACTTTGATGGTTCCATTAGGAATAGAAAACCTCTTTTTGACTGGAGTTGCTGAGTCAGAAGAAGTAGGCCTGGAACTTCCAGTGGTCATCATGTCCTCTTGAGAGCCACTGAGAAGGAAAACAGAGCAGAGAGATGCCAATTTGCTGACCATGTTTGTAAGCCTGAATTGAGTCATGTCTGAGGTTAGACCCCTGGCTCCAAAGCCAGTAAATTCCCACTTATCTTAGGCTAATTTAAATCAGGCATTACTCAGTGCCTCATGACCTAAACTCCATTCTGGAGACTTCACCCATCCGGTTATTTATTTAGATAAACTCCTCCTGGCCGTTTATTTAAGGGGGTGGGGGGTGCCCAAGGTGTAACAGGAAGAAAAGGGGCAGGGCACAACTTTTATAAGAATGACATAGCCCATGGACACAACATAAACTGATTAGAATCAAAAGGGACCAAGATGGCAGACAAGACTAAAGCTTAATCCTCAATCAGCAAGCAAAATGGCACACCCAGAGGTGCCATGACAGTTCCAAAGCACCTTCAAAAGACCAAGGATTGGGCAGTGGCCCAATCCTGGAAATCTCCACCCCTTCTCTAAAATAGATGGAATAATCCTCCCACTCATTCACATATGAAATTGCCCAGCATATTAAAGCAACCACATTTCGAGGCTGCACTCACCCTCTATGATGGCCATACACTGTGGAGTGTGCTCCTCTCTAAATCTAAATAAATCCACTTCTTATCTATCACTTTGTGTCTCACTGAATTCTTTCTGCGATGAGACATCAAGAACCTGAGCTTCATTAGGTCCTGAAGCCAGGTACTGTGGGTTTTGGCTCGGTTGAGTCCCAGGCCAATGGATGTTCAAGTACCAAATAGGGTTTTGGCAGGGTTTGAGTCCCAGCACGTGAGTTCAAGTCCCAAAGTCCCAAGCAGGATTTTGGCCGGGTTTGAGTCCCACCTACAAGGGTTCAAGTCCCAAGCAGGGTTTTGTCTGGGTTTGAGTCCTGGTCATGTGGGTTCAAGTCCCAAACTGGATCTTGGCTGGGTTTGAGCCCCAGCGCATGGATTCAAGTCCCAATCTGAGGTAAACAGTTTCACAGGGAGTTACGGTTGTTCTCATTTATACTATAAATGTTTAAAAGCACTGTTTTGTTTGTTCAGTTTTGTTAGTATTTGTAATTTTTAGCCATTTCTGGCATCACAATGCTGTTTAATATTATAAATTAAGGTTCTGGAGTACAGTTTTCACTCATATGGCATCTATAATAGAGTTTCATATTTTTGGATGTAGGTAATCAAACTTTCCCACTCAGAAGACTAAGGTGATATATGTGTTTACCTTTGAAAAGTACTCAGAGAATTTTACTCTAGCAGGTCTCCCAAGTCTTTTTCATCTTGATCACTAACACAAAATTGATGTTCCCACGCACAGAAATTGACAAGCTTATAAATTAGACTTGTGGACAACCCTTCAATAAAGGAACTATTTTTCTACTATTAACAGTCCCTTTTAGATATTCATTAGCTTATTTAGCGTTAATCATCTTGTCATTGGCAAAACTGTCTCCTAAAGAATAGAAACTCTAAATGAAGGATAGCGGTATTAAAAACGCTTTTTTCCTCATGCATATTTAGCCAAACACCTACATGAAATCAACATACTACACTGGCATTTGTGGCTTTCCCTGTTAGTGCAAAAGTATAAAAATGACTGAGCAAGCTGGAACCCTAGAGATCTTACTTAATAACCATGGGGGGGAAAATTGCAGTTGTTTCATGACCTTTAAAAAAATTTTTGTCAAAATCTTAAAAGTCATCTTAACTGTTGCTTATAAATGTGTGCAGAAATTTTAAAAATAGTGAAACTAATACTTTGTACCTTGTAAGTTAAAACATTAGACATATTGAGAATTAAAGTCTTTAATTGTAGAAATTAAAAAAAAAAACAATCAAAATTAGTTTGAACAGTGCTTCCCTTCTAGTTATCATATAACCTATGACGTGGAGTTGGGGTCTTTTCTGTGCTTTGGTGAATTGTTATACTTCTTTCCAAGTTTGGGTCAGCTTCCAACATTTTATCTTTTGCACTTTCAATGGCTGCACGAGTTGCTTAAAAGTGATGTTTTTGCTGGCATCACTTACTCTGGGATGACCTCATCTTTTTATCATAAAACAGGTTGGGTGTCTGTTAGAATCTTGCCTATAAATTGAGTCTAGGATCCATTAGCATTGACTGGACCTACTTAGGCTCCATAGAGAGTCACTTTGAAACCCAGATCTCAAAGTTCAATCAGCATTAGAAATTGTAGTGCCTTATGCTTTTTCAATGAATAAGACCCATAAAACTGTGAGATAATAAAATTGTGTTTTAAGTTGCTAAGTTTGTGGTAATTTGTCATGGCAGCAATAGAAAACTAATTTTAAGTTCCATTTTTGCTTATGTAAAAGTCTCTTTACCCTGTTCATGGAAGATAATTTTATTGGGCATAGAATTCTAATTTAACAATTTTTTTTTTCTCTTGAAACATTAGATCATTACATTGTCTTCTGGATTATATTGTGGCTGTTGAGAAATTAGCTATCAGGCTGTCAGTCTAAGTGACATTCCTTTGCAGAGGAACTGTCTTTTTTCCACAGCTGTTTTTTTCCTTCAAATTTGTATATTTTAATTGGAGGCTAATTACTTTACAATATCACAGTCATTTTTGCCATACATTGACATGAATCAGCCATGGGTGTACATGTGTGTCCCCCATCCTGAACCCTTCCCGTCTCTCTCCCCATCCCAGACCTCTGGGTCATCCCAGTGCACCAGCCCTGAGCACCCTGTCTCATGCATCGAACCTGGACTGGCAATCTGTTTCACAAATGGTAATATGCATGTTTCAATGCTATTCTCTCAAATCATCCCACCCTCGCCTTGTCCCATAGAGTCCAAAAGTCTATTCTTTACATTTGTGTCTCTTTTGCTGTCTCACATATAGGGTCATCATTACCATCTTTCTAAATTCCATATATATGCGTTAGTATACTGTATTGGTGTTTTTCTTTCTGGCTTACTTCACTCTGTATAATAGGCTCCAGTTTCATCCACCTCATTAGAACTGATTGAAATGCATTCTTTTTAATAGCTGAGTAACATTCCATTGCATATATGTTCCACAGCTTTCTTATCCATTCATCTGCCGATGGACATCTAGGTTGCTTCCATGTCCTTGGCTATTAAAAACAGTGCTGCAATGAACATTGGGGTACACATGTCTCTTCCAATTCTGGTTTCCTCGGTGTGTATGCCCAGCAGTGGGATTGGTGGGTTATAAGGCAGTTCTATTTCCAGTTTTTTAAGAAATCTCCACACTGTTCTCCTTAGTGGCTGTACTAGTTTGCATTCCCACCAACAGTGTAAGAGGGTTCCCTTTCCTCTGCACCCTCTCCAGCATTTATTGCTTGTAGACTTTTGGATTGCTTGTAGCCATTCTGACCGTCATGAGATGATACCTCATTGTGGTTTTGATTTGTATTTCTCTGATAATGAGTGATGTTGAGCAACTTTTCATGTGTTTGTTAGTCATCTGTATGTCTTCTTTGGAGAAATGTCTGTTTAGTTCTTTGGCCCATTTTTTGATTGGGTCATTTATTTTTCTGGTATTGAGCTGCATAAGCTGCTTGTATAGTTTTGACATTAATTCTTTGTCAGTTGCTTTGTTTGCTGCTATTTTCTCCCATTCTGAAGGCTGTCCTTTCACCTTGCTTATAGTTTCCTTCTTTGTGCAAAAGCTTTTAAGTTTAATTAGATCCCATTTGTTTATTTTTGCTTTTATTTCCATTACTCTGGGAGGTGGGTCATAGAGGATCTTGCTGTGATTTATGTCAGAGAATGTTTTGCCTATGTTCTCCTCTAAGAGTTTTATAGTTTCTGGTCTTATGTTTAGATCCTTAATCCATTTTGAGTTTATTTTTATGTATGGTGTTAGAGAGTGTTCTAGTTTCATTCTTTTACAAATGGTTGACCAGTTTTCCCAGCACTACTTGTTAAAGACATTGTCTTTTTTTCCATTGTATATTCTTGCCTCCTTTGTCAAAGATAAGGTGTCCATAGGTGCATGGATTTATCTCTGGGCTTTCTATTTCGTTCCATTGATCTATATTTCTGTCTTTGGGCCAGTACCATACTGTCTTAATGACTGTAGGTTTGTAGTATAGTCTGAAGTCAGGCAGGTTGATTCCTCCAGTTCCATTCTTCTTTCTCAAGATTGCTTTGGCTATTCGAGGTTTTTTGTATTTCCATACAAATTGTGAAATTATTTGTTCTAGTTCTGTGAAAAATACCACTGGTAGCTTGGTAGGGATTCCACTGAATCTATAGATTGCCAGAGCACCAGCTTTGAGTGCCCTGCTTCATGCATCAAACTTTCACTGGTCATCTGTTTTACATATGGTAATATACATGTTTCAATGCTACTCTCTCAAATCATCCCACCCTCGCCTTCTCCCACAGAGTCCAAAAGTCTGTTCTTTACATCTGTGTCTCTTTTGCTGCCTTGCGTACAGGATCGTCATCACCATCTTTCTAAATTCCATATATATGTGTTAATATCCTTATCCATTCATCTGCTGATGGACATCTAGGTTGCTTTCATGTCCTAACTATTGTAAACAGTGCTGCCATGAACATTGGGGTACATGTGTCTCTTTCAATTCTGGGTTCCTTGGTGTGTATGCCCAGCTGTGGGATTGCTGGATCATATGCAGTTCTATTTCCAGTTTTTAAAGGAATCTCCACACTGTTCTCCATAGTGGCTGCACTAGTTTGCATTCCTATCAACAGTGTAAGAGGGTTCCCTTTTCTCCACACCCTCTCCAGCATTTACTGTTTGTAGACTTTTTTGATGGTGGCCATTCTGACCAGCGTGAGATGATACCTCATTGTGGTTTTGATTTGCATTTCTCTAATAATGAGTGATATTGAGCTTCTTTTCATGTGTTTATTAGTCATCTGTATGGCTTTTTTTGGAGAAATGTCTGTTTAGTTCTTTGGCGCACTTATTAATTGGGTGGTTTGTTTTCCTGGTATTGAGCTGCAGGAGCTGCTTGTATATTTTGGAAATTCGTTCTTTGTCAGTTGTTTCATTTGCTATTATTTTCTCCCATTCTGAAGGCTGCCTTTTCACCTTGCTTATAATTTCCTTCATTGTGCAAAAGCTTTTAAGTTTAGTTAGGTCCCATTTGTTTATTTGTTTTTTTTATTTCCATTACTCTGGGAGGTGGGTAATAGAGGATCTTGCTGTGATTTATGTCAGTGTATTCTACCTATGTTTTTTTTACAATGAACTTAGGTTTCATGAATATTTTGAAAGCCTTGGTTTAAAGGATGTTCCTTTACAGAGAGTTTAACTTCTGTAAAGAAAGTAAGGCTTCATCCAGGTGCCCTAAACTATTAAACTAAAGTTTTGACTTGACCTTTCTCAAAATATTCTGTAAGTGTACTTTGGGTTGCAAATCTGTATGTAGGCTTAGCTATAGTTAGGAAAGGCTTTGTTTCCCCTCTTCCCATTGCCAAGGTCAGAAAAGACAATTTTCTTTTAGTCGTCTTCTCCAAGTATGTTTATTTCTGGTTCATTGTTTCTAATAACATAACTTTTTATGATCCCAGAATTATTCAGGGGTTTCTTATTAGACTCTCCATATTGGGTGGGCTGTAAGTTTTGCCCTCTGTCTCCCTTTTCCCATGCAGTAGTCAAAATGGAACTTCAGAGTCACCAGAATTCATCAGAAGCTCTCTGGAATAAAAGGACTTCATTGCTCAATGGAGTCCCACCTTTCACTCTATTTTTGGCATCAGAAGACTCCTTACTTTATTTCCAGCTCAATATTGCTTTCCTAAGGGAAATTTTGTAATTTATCCAAGGACATCTGTTTAGGGTTTCTACTCTATCCTGTTGTTGGAGAGAAAATTCCTTTAAAAATAAATTATATTTACCCACTGAAGATTTATTGCTAAGCACCTGGCATATAAAGAATAGTAAAACCCAGTCCCTGCTTTAAAAGTGATGAAAGTCTAGCTGGCTGACTTTTCTGAGATTTCGTCTTAGAATTTGTAACATTTGATTTAGTCAATTTATTTGAGAAAATATAATATGGCCAGTATTCTCTCAAAAGAGTCAAATAGCTTCCTAATATTAATGCATAAATGTTTGTTGCATGCACACATTAAATATTAATTGATTAATAAAACAAGTTAGCATTAGTTGTGTTACACTTGAGTCTTTCTTATTTTCCTAAGTCTAATGCTTACAAGAAATAGGAGATGACTTACCCCAGAGACAGAAGGGAAGCCATGCTTATAACCCCTCAGCACTTGCGCTTTGTTTTCGCCTAGATAGGTTTTGTTGGTTGTCTGTGGTACAGTCCTAATGAGAACTGAGAGGCATCAGTACGTAACATATGCTGAAATGTTCCAGTTGGATTCAATACATCACATGTGGTAACAACTCTTTCAGTTTCCTCCTAATCATTTACTGATTCTATTTTACACTTCTCTGCCATGTGAAGATAAAGTCTAGTGACAGGCTGACACGCTGTGGCAGGGTGGGGGTTGAGGGGAAAGTAAATACTAGCATATGTCAGCCATGCTTAGAGATACAGGCAATAGGTCTTTTCCATTCAATTGCTTATCATGTGGGAACATTTTAAATTTAGTCTTGATGATTCTGATAGACAGGAATTGTTGGGAAGACCTGATGAATAATTAATCTAATACAATAGTAACCAGCAATATTAATATTTTATACCACTATAAAGCCATGTAAAACCACCCTGTAGCTGGTAGGCCACTTGGGTTGGGCACAACTTGAAACACTTCTTCACTGAAATGAGAGATTCTTCCTTTATCTCAAATATAATTATCCATTTAAGTGTCATGGGTCAATTTATGAACACTTTATTCATCGGGGTGTAACCTTTATTAGGCTTTATTGCTACCAGAAATTATATCCTACACAAATACAATAGAGATTTAAATGTTCTGGAGAATGAGCTGACGGCTCCTGCCTTTATGGTGTCGCTCAGTAATGGACCTTGACCAGCAGAAGATTTGATAAGTATAAAATATTACTGCTTGAGGCTAATTTGGTTCCTTTTTAATGACTGATAATCCTTGTCGATTTAGTGGGATCGTCACAATCCAGTACTGTTTCCCACCCCGGATGTGATTGTAACAGGAGCCATTAAGTATGTCTGCATAATAAAATTAGTCAGGGAAGCTATGTACATTGTTTCCAGGCCTTTGGATTTCCATTATAGTGGTGAGGCTTGTTGAAGTGAAAAGTCTGCTGTCAGCTCAACCAAGTCTCTGGCTCCTCAGATGTTCTGCAAAGGACCGATGATGACCGTATTAAGACATCTGTTCTTAGAGCCCCAGAAAATGCATCATGGATAAATAGGAGCTATAGATTTGGGGCTAGGAGAGGCGGGTTGCTGATTTGCCTAACAAAGCTTTACACAGCTCCAAAGCGTAAATACATAATCAGTATTTCACAGCTCAAATTTGAAAGGGGGGAAGCTTCTCTTCGTTTTGGAGATTTATCACTCCTGTATTCAGAAAGTTGGAATTGCTTAACATCTTTGAAAATCATTTAAATGTATGGTCTGATCCCACTGCCCCCTTGTAGGGATTTACAGGGCTTGAGAGGAAAGCAGGGATAAGGACCTCATCACCATGTAAAGGCAGTGTCATAAATAAGTACATCTGCCTTGTTGTCCTTCCCATTCCCTTGGCTTATTTGGGATCAAGTTCAAATTCCTTTCTCTGAAAGCTGCTCTGACATGGGTCCCCTGGGAAGTACCTCCCCAGGGCCTGCCAGAGAAAAAGCGGAGACTTGGTACCAGAGAAGGACCTGTTTTGCTTTTGAACTAAGTAACCCCCATTTTTACAGGCCAGAAATTTATATTCTAAATGTTCTGAATATTTGGATTGAGAGCAAGAAGGTAATCAAATGTGAAGGCAACATCAAGCCCTTCCTAGCCAAGGACTTGGGCTTCTCCAGTGGCTCAGACAGTAAAGAATTCACCTACAGTGCGGGAGACCTGGGTTCAGTCCCTGGGCTGGGAAGATCCTCTGGAGAAGCGAATGGCTACCCACTCCAGTATTCTGGCCTGGAGAATTCCATGGACAGAGGATCCTGGCAGGCTACAGTCCATGGAGTTGTGAAAAGTCACACATGACTGAGTGACTTTGACTTCACAACAGAGGACTTGTTGATGATATTATGATGTGGCTTTAGTTAAAGCGTTGTTGTTCTTGCTGTTACTTCCTAAGCCCTCTGGAATAATTAAAACTTGGGTTATTAGAAATGAGCGTGCTTGTTCAATATTAGAGTATAGATCAAGCAACAATTTGTTTTTCAGCACTGTTATAGTAAACCAACAGTTCATGGTTTAAAAAAAATTAATTGAAAACAAACAGAAAACCTAATGTCTGTAGAGTGAGTGCCTGTTATCATTTGTCTTCTGTAGGGTGGCTACTTGACCAGAGAATGGTAAGCAAATAAAAAAATGAGGTTTGTTCCATGAAAGACTGTAGCACAGTAGAGTAGGCACCCTTTGTCCATCTGGAAGCTCCCTTTGTCCCCTCTGTGTTTCAGCCTATTTCTCTCCACTTTGTCTGACCAGGGTTGTAGTCTCCCTAGGCAGAGCCAAGAGCTTATGCCCCCAGCCAGCTACCTCTAGAAATAGCAGCATTACATAGTTTCTTAAAGAGTACTGGGTGGAGGTGAGGGCAACCCAGGAGCAGCCTGCCGCTTGCCTGTCCCATTCAAGCCCATGGAATATAAGAGGTCTAACACCTCTATAGAGTAAATATGTACTGATTGATAAATGGATTGATCATGGAAAATCTGATTCAGACACCACTCGGTATGGCCAACTATTGCCTACTCTCACACACACACACACACACACACACACCTTTTTAGGAGATCTGGCCTACCTTCTGCCCTTATATGAGGTACCTAGAATAGTAAAGTTCAGAGAGACAGAAAATAAAATAGTGGTTGCTCAGGGTTGGGGCAGTTAGTGTTTTCTTGGCACTGAGTTTCATTTGGAGAAGAAGAAAATGTTCTGGAGATACACGGTGGTGATGTTTATATAATGTGAATGTACTTAATGTCACTCAGCTGTTGAAAAATGGTTAAAATGGTCAATTTTTATATGTATTTTACCACAGTAAAAACTTTGGCTTTAGGTAATTCAAGTTGGAACTAAACCAAAAGAGTACCATTTTGTACACGTGAAACATCAATTTTCCTGAGGATTCACTCAAGGAGGCAATGTCAACGGAATGAGGGGAGGGGTGGGAGGAGGAGGGTAATGTAGTGAGGAACTAAGGAGAGGAATCCATGAATAGAAACCATCTGAGCATACGCTGGTGGAGACAGGAAATGAACCCACAGCAGCCTCAGCAGCAGGAAGTCGGGGATCTTCCCTCTGGTGCTGGTACCTTCCCTCCATCCTCCTCCTAGTTCCCCTTTGTGTGCTTGTTGGAGCCCCTTTTCTCTCTCTTTTAAAAACTTATTTCTTTTTAATTGAAGGATAACTGCTTTACAGTGTTGTGTTGGTTTCTGCCATACATCAACATGAATCCGCCATAGATACACATATGTCCCCTCCCTCTTGAACCTCCCTCCACCTCCCTCCCCATCCCACCGCTCTAGGTTGTTACAGAGCCCCAGTTTGAATTCCCTGAGTCACACAGAAAATTCCCTTTGGCTATCTATTTTACATACGGTAATGTATGGTTCCATGTTACTCTCTCCATACATTCCACCTTCCCCTTCCTCCCCCCGCCTCATGTCCATAAATCTGTTCCCTGTCTGTGTCTGCATTGCCGCCCTGCAACTAATTTCATCAGTACCGTCTTTCTAGATTCCATATATATGTGTTAGTATACATTATTTGTTCTTCTCTTTCTGACTTACTTCACTCTGTATAATAGGCTCCTAAGTTCATCCACCTCATTAAACTGACTCAAATGTGTTCCTTTTATGGCTGAGTAATATTCCATGGTATATATGTACCACAGCTTTTTTATCCATTCATCTGTGGATGGACACCTAGGCGGCTTCCGTGTCCTAGTGCTATGGTGAACATTGGGATATATGCGTCTTTTTCAGTTATATGCCTGGTAGTGGGATTGCTGGGTCATATGGTGGTTTTATTGCTAGTTTTGTAATGAATCTCCATGCTGTTTTCCATAGTGGCTGTATCACTTTACATCGTGGGAGCCCCTTTTCCACTAGTGTTTGTTTCATCTCAAAGCTTCTGCTCATCCATGCCTTCCAGTGACTTGTACCTTTCACCCTTCCTGGTCCAGAAGGGCCCTCTAGCCTTCAACTCTCCCAGACTATGGAAACAGAGCATCATAAACCCTAATTTCTTCAGTTCTGCTTCAGTTAAAGCTAGAGTAAAATCCATTTGCCGTAGCTTTCAATGATCTTTAATAATGGGTTTTAAGTGAACATAGGGTTGACACAAGAGATTTTGAGAATGCAAAATCCTAGGCTAGCCATTATCTTTTGTTTGAAAAGACAAGGAAGATGATTGATCAATATTTATGTATTAACTCATAAAATTTAAGGTAAATCCATACTCACTTTCTGTATTTTGTAATCTAGTAAGTTTCAGTCTGTATTTTTTTAATTAGGAAGACCAAAGGGCTTTCCTTTGTAATATTCAGAGGTTTGCTTTAGTAGTTCTGAGAAACACTGACTTACAACCTCAAGACTATAAATATTTGTTAGTGAATGCTCACATTTATTATTAAATGTTTGTTGTACAGAACCGGATTTGTTCACTTAAAGTGGCAAACTATGTTTGCTCACCAAACCTGTGTAATTAACCACTGAACAAGACCTCATTCATTTAACTATAATTAATTCAACATATACAAATAGTTGTGCATATTATTTTTCTAGAATTGGGAACACTTTTAAAGACAGTTGCCCTTGCAAAAGTTATTTTGCAAGTAAAATTAAAAAGTGACTCTGGGAGGTAGCTTCATGAAGTGGTTCTCAGTGATCCCTGTTTCCTGGTATTTGAACCCTATGTACGTGGATCCTGCCCAGCTGAGCCTTTGAGAGTACTACTGCCTCAGCCAGCACCTTGATTGCAGCTTCATTAGAGACCCTAAAGCAGAGGGTTAAGCTAAGTTATGCCTGGAAACTATGAGATAAATTAAAGTGAATTATTGTTTAGAGTGGAGAAGGCAGTGGCACCCCACTCCAGTACTCTTGCCTGGAAAATCCCATGGATGGAGGAGCCTGGTAGGCTGCAGCCCATGGGGTCACTAGGAGTCGGACACGACAGAGCAACTTCACTTTTACTTTTCACTTTCATGCATTGGAGAAGGAAATGGCAAGCCACTCCAGTGATCTTGCCTGGAGAATCCCAGGGATGGGGGAGCCAGGTGGGCTGCCATCTCTGGGATCAAACAGAGTCGGACACGACCAAAGCAACTTAGTAGCAGCAGTAGCACTGTTTAAAGCTCCTAAGTTTCGGGGTGATTTGTTACTCTATAGTAGAAAATTAATACAGATTGACTCCAACAAATTGAGTTTTTCAAAAATGTTTTATTTTATATTGGAATATAGCCAACTAACAATGTTGTGATAGCTTCAGTTGGATAGCAAAAGGATTCAGCCATACATGTATATGTATATATTCTCCCCCAAACTCCCCTCCCATTAAGGGGGCCAACACTGAGCAGAGTTCCCTGTGCTGTACAACAGATCCTTGTTGGTTATCTGTTCAAAATATAGCAGAGTGTACATGTCCATCCCAAACTCCCTAATTATCCCATCCTCCCATTCTCTCCCCACCCCCACACTGGCAACCATACGTTCCTCAACAAACTGATTTTAAAACACAGTGCTAATCTCATTCTTCCAGTTAATCACTGATAACATCTGATTTACTCCAGACTTCCCAATTCATTTTTCTAAGATAGAGAACTGAATTGATCCAACACATCTAAAGAGGAACACAATGACAAGCCACCTTACAGACCTGAGCGTAGTCGTTGGCTGTCTTTGGGTCAGGTGCCCATCCAATTGTGTCCAGTCAGTTGTGGCCAGAATGGGGAGGTGGTTGGGATGTGGAGTTTTGTAATTCAGCCAAAAATGAATGTTTTCTGCAAAGGCTGTGGGCAAGAAGGTTTCCCTTAGAAGAGCTGACAAGTCAATCCAGAATCATAATTTACATGCCTAACAAAGACCCAGCATCACAGAGCTGTAAATATATTTAACCAGTTCAGTTCAGTCGCTCAGTCATGTCCGATTCTTTGTGACCCCATGAATCACAGCACGCCAGGCCTCCCTGTCCATCACCAACTCCCAGAGCTTACCCAAACTCATGTCCATTGAGTTGGTGATGCCATCCAGCCATCTCATCCTCTGTCATCCCCTTCTCCTCCTGCCTCCAATCCCTCCCAGCATCAGGGTCTTGCCTAATGAGTCAACTCTTCGCATGAGGTGGCCAAAGTATTGGCATTTCAGCTTCAGCATCAGTCCTTCCAATGAACACCCAGGACTGATCTCCTTTAGGATGGACTGGTTGGATCTCCTTGCAGTCCAAGGGACTCTCAAGAGTCTTTTCCAACACCAAAG
Source organism: Bos indicus (assembly GCF_029378745.1). Classification (NCBI taxonomy): domain Eukaryota; kingdom Metazoa; phylum Chordata; class Mammalia; order Artiodactyla; family Bovidae; genus Bos; species Bos indicus. Next base: position 50,240,068 of record NC_091769.1, read on the forward strand.
TTCAAAAGCATCAATTCTTCTGCACTCAGCTTTCTTGACAGTCCAACTCTCACATCCATACCTGACCACTGGAAAAACCATAGCCTTGACTAGACGGACCTTTGTTGACAAAGTAATGTCTCTGCATTTTAATATGCTATCTAGATTGGTCATAACTTTAGCCAGTGGTGATATTCAAAATACAGGTAATTGTACAATAAGAGTACTATCCTTTGCAAGTGGTCCTCAGCCAGTTGGAATGGATGCCAGCTTTCTGCCATCCTGGTGTGTGCAAATGAATATCATCCTCAATAGAAGCCCCAAGCACCTTCAGTTCAGTTCAGTTCAGTCACTCAGTCATGTCCAACTCTTTGCGACCCCATGAATTGCAGCATGCCAGGCCTCCCTGTCCATCACCAACTCCTGGAGTTCACTCAGACTCACGTCCATTGAGTCAGTGATGCCATCCAGCCATCTCATCCACTGTCGTCCCCTTCTCCTCCTGCCCCCAATCCCTCCCAGCATCAGAGTCTTTTCCAATGAGTCAACTCTTCGCATGAGGTAGCCAAAGTACTGGAGTTTCAGCTTTAGCATTATTCCTTCCAAAGAACACCCAGGACTGATCTCCTTTAGAATGGATTGGTTGGATCTCCTTGTAGTCCAAGGGACTCTCAAGAGTCTTCTCCAACACCACACTTCAAAAGCATCAATTCTTCGGTGCCCAGCTTTCTTCACAGTCCAACTCTCACATCCAAACATGACCACTGGAAAAACCATAGCCTTGACTAGATGGACCTTTGTTGACAAAGTAATGTCTCTGCTTTTCAATATGCTATCTAGGTTGGTCATAACTTTCCTTCCAAGGAGTAAGCGTCTTTTAATTTCATGGCTACAGTCACCATCTGCAGTGATTTTGGAGCCCCCAAAAATAAAGTCTGCCACTGTTTCCACTGTTTCCCCATCTATTTCCCATGAAGTGAGGGGACCAGATGCCATCACATTTATTTTCTTCAAGTATTTAGACACCAAACGTGCTAAAAGACCAGAATGAACAAAGTTTACAACATCAAGAAAAACGGTAAATATTTTAAAACCTGAGTTTCTCAGCCAGTGCCTCTTTTCCTTTCTTCTTATAGGTTAAATTTTCAAACCATGGCATATCTCAACAAGACTTGAAGAACCAGAACCAGGCTCTCAAAATCTCCTAGTGAATCAGACTGACAGGTCCTAGAGGTGACCTCTTTATCTTGATCTCAGGTCCTCAAGACCTTTCTGTTGTCCATCCTTTCATGGTGTCCTTGGCGTCTTTAAGAAATGGAACCCATACTGATGGACTCAGTATATGCAGCTTCCCAGGATCTGGCAAACAGCAGTGCTCAGTAGTTGCTCTGTTTTATAGATGGGGATAGTGTTGTAGCTTAGACTGTTGTTCAGCGAATACTCACTTCCTCCCCTACTCCCAGTTTCCTGGGAGGAATTTATTTCCCTGCCTCTTTGATGCTGACCTTGGCCCTGTGACTTGCTTTAGTCTCATGATCAGCAGAGTGCACCACCCTGTCTCTTGATTTGTGCCTGACCATCCATGTGATTTGCTTTGGCCAATGGAAAGTTAGCCCAAGATGCAAGACTTGAAACAAAGTTGCATTCTATCATAGGAAGAACATGCCTCGGGTACCTCTTGTTTAAGAATGATGAGACACGTGGAGCAGACCTTGACCCAACTTACATTTTTGTGATGATTAATTTTATGTGTCAGCTTATCCAGGCAAATAAGAAGAGAAGGAAATGGCAACCCACTCCAGTGTTCTTGCCTGGAGAATCCAGGGTTGGAGAAGGAAATGGCAACCCACTCCAGTGTTTTTGCCTGGAGAATCCCAGGGACAGAGGAGCCTGTTGGGTGCCGTCTACGGGGTCGCACAGAGTCGGACCCGACTGACGTGACTTAGCAGCAGCATCCAGGCAAAGGGATGCCCAGATAACTGATAAAATGTTATTTCTGGGTGTGTATGTGGGGACATTTCTGGAGGAAATTAGTGTTTGAATTGGCTACCCTCCCCAATGTAAACGAGCATCATCCAATCTGTGGAGAACCTAAATTAGAACATAAAGGCGAAGGAAGGGTGAATTTACTCTCCTATTAAGCTGGGACATCTGTCTTCTCTTGCCCTCAGTCTTTGAAGCTCTTGGTTCTCAAGCCTTTGGATTCAGGCTGAGTTGTGTCATGGGCTTTCCTAGTTCTCCAGCTTGCCGACATCCTATCATGAGATTTCTCGGTCTCCGTAATCACATGGGCCTATTCCTCTAATAATCCTTCTCTCATATGTCCATGTATCTTCTCCGGAGAATCCTGACTAATATAAACTTTTGGAATCAGATCAGCTGAAGCCCAAATGATCCACAGTCATGTGGGAAATAATGTTCCCACATTCCCATTTTAATGTTTAAAAATGAGCAGCTTTTTTGCATTTGTTTTTAAATGAGAGCTTCTCCAGACAAGCTTTTTATTCAGCCATGGCTACGTGTATTGCTTTTAACTGTCACAAGGTTATTATGATCTCTTTGGCCAAGATGATGCATTTAGCTGTGGCCCTGCAGTGCAGCAGAGAAACTCCTCACAGATAAACAAGAGGCAATCACAAAGAAACTCTGCACCAGGCCTACAACGTATGCTGAGCTTCAAGGAGTGGCTCCACAGATGCGCCCACAGAAGTTTAAGAGGCAGCTTAACAGATGTACAAAGCTGCAGATCAGAGGGGATATAAAACAGTTAAACTTGCTTAAAGGCACAATGTGTCACCATCTAACAGTTACATGCATCCTGAGCTCCACTGAGGAGGGAGATGCACGGCCGTGCTCCTGGCTGTCGGCATGCCAGGAAGATTATAAAAACGCCATGCTGTGATATGCTGCCCTCCTGCCGGAGAAGCTACTATTAAGCTGAGTATTTACTGCATCTCTTCAGACAGGAGCGGCAGTGCAGAGTGCTACCTGTCTTCTGGGTGGATAAATTAGTTGTGGGTGTCACACGATTATAGCTGCCTATTGTTCCGTCTGCTGAAGGTGGGACAGGATGAAAGCCTTGGTCTGGCCTTGTAATGTTTCCTGTGAAATGCAGGAGGCAGCCTCTTTTCTTCCCGAGATAATGGCAAAACAAGGCCTGGACTGACTCGATTAGAGTGGGGTTTAATTAAAAAGACAACACATGGCAAAGTGGGAGGGAGCATTTATTTATAGCAGGAGGGGATGTAAGAAAGGAAGAGGAGGGCGGAGCGAGGAACCTGGGAAAATCAAACGTGGAAGGTGAGATTGTGTGCAGCACTGTATAAACCAGTGCTGTCAGCAGAACAGAAGTGCTGAGAAGTCGGTGAATAAAGGATTTTCCATTTATTCAACTCCTCTCAAAATGTTTTTTATATAAAATGTTTTGCCCTCATTTTTCCATGCTATATGGAGCGGTGAACTCTAAATTAGTGTTAACAGAAATTGACAAGCTCCACATTAAAAAATATCAGCCAGCCAGCCCTACAGGCTTAATTATGGAGGGAGAATGTGATGGACGCAAAAATCCTGTTTCGAAATTTTACCACATGCAGTATAAATAAAAGATTATCTCATCCACTAGTAACCTTACAGATCAAAAGGAAAACAAGAAAGAGACTTCACTGGCATTTATAATTATTTATCTCATCTCAGTGGTTTTGTTGTGTTTTGACAAATCCAAAATTTGTAATTTTTTATTACAGCACAGAAGGGGTGGTAGCCCTATTTTGTGCATCTTAGATGTAAGTTTAGGAAATCACATGGCTTAAAATAACAATTGAAATGGAGAAAGGTTTCCACATGGCAGATAAGACCATGTGGACTTATTCTTCAGTTGATGTTTGTGAAATACCTACTATGTGTGAGCGATATACAGGATTTTTTTGTTTGTTTGTTTTTAGTATCCTTTCTAATGGCTCTGTGGAAAATTCTTAAAGAGATGGGAATACCAGACCATCTGACTTGCCTCCTGAGAAATCTGTATGCAGGTCAGGAAGCAACAGTTAGAATTGGACACGGAACCACAGACTTGTTCCGAATCAGGAAAGGCATACATCAAGGCTGTGTATTGTCACCCTACTTATTTAACTTATATGCAGGGTACATCATGAGAAACGCTGGGCTGATGAAGCTCAAGCTGGAATCAAGATTGCTGGGAGAAATGTCAATAACCTCAGATATGCAAATGACACCACCCTTATGGCAGAAAGTGAAGAAGAACTAAAGAGCCTCTTGATGAAAGTGAAAGAGGAGAGTGAAAACGTTGGCTTAAAACTCAACATTCAGAAAACTAAGATCATGGCATCTGGTCCTATCACTTCATGGCAAATAGATGGAAACAATGGAAACAGTGACAGACTTTATTTTGGGGGGATCTAAAATCATTGCAGATGGTGACTGCAGCCATGAAATTAAAAGACGCTTACTCCTTGGAAGAAAAGTTATGACCAACCTAGACAGCATATTAAAAAGCAGAGAGATTAATTTGCCAACAAAGGTCCATCTAGTCAAAGCTATGGTTTTTCCAGTAGTCATGTATGGGTGTGAGAGTTGGACTATAAAGAAAGCTGAGTGCTGAAGATTTGAGGCTTTTGAAGTGTGTTGTTGGAGAAGACTCTTGAGAGTCCCTTGGACTGCAAAGAGATCCAACCAGTCCATCCTAAAGGAAGTCAGTCCTGATTATTCATTGGAAGGACTGATGCTGAAGCTGAAACTCCAGTACTTTGGCCACCTGATACCAAGAGCAGACTCATTTGAAAAGACCCTGATGCTGGGAAAGACTGAAGGCAGGAGGAAAAGGGGATGACAGAGGATGGGACAGTTGGATGGCATCACTGACTCAATGGACATGAGTTTGAGTAAACTCTGGAAGTTGGTGATGGACAGGAAGGCCTGGCATGCTGCAATCCATAGGGTGGCAAAGAATCGGACACGACTGAGCGACTGAACTGATAATACCTCTGCTGCTGCTGCTAAGTCGCTTCAGTCATGTCCGACTCTGTGCGACCCCATAGATGGCAGCCCACCAGGCTCCCCCGTCCCTGGGATTCTCCAGGCAAGAACTCTGGAGTGGGTTGCCATTTCCTTCTCCAATGCATGAAAATGAAAAGTGAAGTTGCTCAGTCGTGTCCGACTCTTCCCAACCCCATGGACTGTAGCCTACCAGGCTCCCCTGTCCATGGAATTGTCCAGGCAAGAGTAATGCCTTTAGCAGGGTTTATATTCTTTGTATGTTCTGAGTTTTATGTTATTTTTTCCCTTCCAAAATCAAATTCTGTTGTAGTGGTTATGATTTCACACTGGACTTTTTTGTCGTGATCTCATCAACACTGGAACCAGGAATAATTTTTAGCTTCACCTTTGCTACTCGGTCCTATTGCCCAGACACTGTCCTCCCAACTGGTTGCCATTAGGAATGCCTCCATGTCTTATCTATCATTTTGAACACTGCATGCTGCCAATTTATTAAGGTGGCAAGATGATCTGATTTACTCAGGACCTTCTTGATTTACTCCTGCTGTCCAGCATAATTATTTACAACCCTCAATAGTGTCCCAATTTGGACAGTAAATATGTTTTTCTTATGCTGTGCTTTATTTCCTAGTAAAGCTATGAAGGATTGAATGAGTGAGTAAGTGTGTGAGGGAATGAATATATGTAGTGATTGGAGACTGTTTGAGAATGAAGGTCACTTTTTAACCTACAGACTCAGCTCACCTCTAGAAGGATACTGCCAAAGGGAAAATTGACTTGAACCAAACATGACATCTCTTTTAGATTAAAGCAAAGTTTATTTCCTTAAAAAAAAATGTATGTATTTGTTTATGGCTGTGCTGAGTGTTCATTGCTGCGCAGGCTTTCTCTAGGTGCAGTGATCGGGGGTTATTCTTTGTTGTGCTGCACAGGCTTCTCACTGCAGTGGCTTCTCTGTTGCAGAGCACGGGCTCCAGAGTGCAGGCTTCAGTAGTTGCAGTCTTGGGCTCAGTAGTTGTGGTGCACGGGCTTAGTTGCCCTGTAGCATGTGGAATCTTCCCTGACCAGGGATCAAACCTGTGTCCCCTCCATTGCAAATGGATTCTTCACCACTGGACCACCAGGGAAGTCCCAGAGCAAAGTCTCTTAATCTCAAACATATTGACATTCTGAGTCAGAATAATTGTTGTGAGAGGTTGTACTATACACTGTAGGATCCTACTGAATGCCAGTAGCATTCCTCACCCCATCTGTGCCAACCCAAAATATCCCAAGACATTACCACACGTTCTTGGAAGGGGAGGGCATATTGGCCCCAGTTGAGGACAGCTGGGTTAGAGAATGAATAGAATAGATGTACTAAAACCACTGAAGACAAAGAGGGAAAAAGAGACACACTGAAGCATATAAAGCTGCAGGGTACTTTATATATATATATAAACATATATACATGCTTACTACATGCTAAGTCACTTCAGTTGTGTTCAACTCTTTGCGACTCTATAGACTATAGCCTGCCAGGCTCCTCTGTCCATGGGATTCTCCAGGTAAAAGTACTGGAGTGGATTGCCATTCCCTTCTCCAGGGGATCTTCCTGACCCAGGAATCAAACCCAGGTCTCCTGCATTACAAGCAGATTCTTTACCGCTGAGCCACTGGGGAAGCACCATATAAAGCTGCAGGGTACTTATATACCCACACATATGTATATGTATATACCCAGCCCCCAAACCATGCACTTTTAAAGTCTAAAGTGCAAAATTTTATTTAAAATTTTAAAATGCATATATGATACCAACTGAGAACTCAAAGATAATTCAAGTGCTGGATTTTTTTTTTTCTTGTAGCAAGTATTTTATTTATTTTATTTTATTTTTTATGTATTTTATTTTATTTTTTAACTTTACAATATTGTATTTGTTTTGCCATATATCAACATGAATCCGCCACAGGTATACATGTGTTCCCCATCCTGAACCCTCCTCCCTCCTCCCTCTCCGTACCATCCCTCTGGGTTGTCCCAGTGCTGGATTTAGTCTCTACTCATTTAATTTGATTTGAGGGGTTCAGATTTAGTAATTTCTTCATTTGCTTATATGCTGGTAGACATGAAGTCAGAGTGTGTTTTTTGTTGTTGTTCAGATATTTTTTATGTGCAGTGTCAACCTTATGTATGGCCCGATCTCTATCTCTTCTTGATCGGACATGAATGAGAACTAATGAGGGATTGGAAATTATCCTTTTTCCCTCTCCACTCCTCCTAATTTCTTTTTTTTTTTTTTTAATTTTGTATGACATATAGATGGCCAGAAGGCCCATGAAAAGATATTCAACATCACTAATTATTAGAGAAATGCAGACCAGAACTACAATGAGGTACCACTTTACACTGGTCAGAATGGCCATCATCAAAAAATCTACAAACAGTAAATGCTGGAGAGGATGTGGAGAAAAGGAAACTCTCCTATACTGTTGGTGGGAAATGTCAACTGGTGCAGCTGCTCTGGAGTACAGTGTGGAGGTTCCTTAAAAACTAAAAATGGAACTACCATATGACCCAGAAGTCCCTCTCCTGGGCACGCACTGTAACTTATTTAACCAGTCTACTGTTGATGGACCTTTGTTTCCATCCTTTGCTGTTAAAGTTATTAGAAGAAAAATCAGTGAAAGGTATATGCATTTTGATAAAATTGACCACATTTCTCACAGGAGAGATTGCAGTATTCCTAGCAGTGTAAGAAAACATCTCTTTTCCTTTAACTTTGTCAACATAGTACATTACTGCATTTTCTGGTCTTTACCAAATTATAGGAAAAAATGGCCTTTCGATACAGCAATGTAGTTTTGTTTTTAGGTTTCTCTTAAGAGCAATGTTGAAAACCTTTCCATATATTTATGACCACTTATATTTTCCTTTCTGCTGTATCTGTTCCTTGATTCATATTTTGAATTCATTTTTTTCTGTTGAGATGTTATTCTTTTTCTTATTGATTTGTAGCAACTAATTTATATTAGGAAAGGCAGCCTTTGTCATATTCATATGAGTTGCAAATGCTATTTTACCAGTTTTGTCTTGATTTTGCTTATGGTAGTTTTTAACTTTCGGATTTTTTTTTTTTTTACTACCATCTAATATTTTATGGCTTCTGAGTTTAGTGTCATAATCTTAAAGATCTTCCCTGCTATTAGATTATAAAGTAATTTTCTTGTTCTAGAATTCTTTTTTTATATTTAGATATTTGACCTAGTTTGGACTTATTCTAATGGAAATTGCTTTCCTATTACCAAACTATGTACTGAATAAGCTTTCTTTTCCACACTGATTCCAGAAAGCATTTTTATCATATACTAGGTTTGGTTGTATACTACATACAAACCGAAATATATGTCAATTTCTGGACCTTCAAATCTGTGCAGTTTCTCTCTATTCATATGGTACTATTTTAATAGACGTATTTATTATTTCTTTGGGCTGGTTCCTTCTTCTTACTCCACTTGTTCAGATTTTTCCTGGCTAAACTTGCTAATTAATTTCTTTTCCACAACAGAGTTAGTTTGTCTCACTTCAGAATAAATCAATTGGTACATTTATTAGGATCAGGTTAGATATATAGCCCAACAGTGAGAACTGACAGCTTTATGATAGTAAATCTAAGAGGATCACATGGCTTTTGATTTGCTTAATCTTTTTGCATCCTTGAGGCATGTTTTAGTTTACCTCATATGTATTTTGCACGTTTTTAAAGTTGATTTCCAAGTATCTTATGTTTTTGTTGCTATTGTAAATGAAAGTTTTTTCTCCCTTTATCTGATGGCCAGTGAATTTTTATATATACAAAAGCAACTAATTTTTGTCTATCAATACTGAATTCTCTTTGATTTTATTAGTTTTTCAGATTAACTTTTTAGATTTTTCAAATATCATACCACTGCAAACATGGTTGTATTTCTTCCTTTTCAGTTTTCTGCCTCTAGTTTCTTTCTCTTATCTAATTATTTTGACAATACATTCTGAAAAATTAAACAGTAATGGTGATAGTGTAGTGGTTAACTCATTCATGACTTTAGGGAGAATTTCTCTAATGCTTTTCCACTGAGTGTTGTTCAGTCGCTCAGTCGTGTCCATCTCTTTGTGACCCAATGGACTGTAGCATGCCAAGCTTCCATGTCCTTTCACCATCTCCCGGAGCTTGCTCAAACTCATGTCCATTGAGTTGGTGATGCCATCCAATTATCTCATCCTCTGTCACCCCCTTCTCCTCCTGCCTTCAGTCTTTCCCAGCATCAGGATCTTTTCCAATGAGTTGGCTCTTTGCATCAGGAGGCCAAAGTATTGGAGCTTCATCTTCAGCATTAGTCCTTCGAATGAATATTCAAGACTGATTTCCTTTAGGAATTACTGGGTATTTCTCTTTGCTGTCCAAGGGACTGTCAAGAGTCTTGTCCAGCCCCACAGTGCAAAAGCATCAATTCTTTGGTGCTCAGCCCTTCTTTGTGATCCAACTTTCAAATCCATACATGACTACTGGAAAAACTATAGCTTTGACTATACGGACATTTGTCAACCAAGTAATGTATCTGCTTTTTAATACGCTAAGTTTGTCATACCTTTTCTTCCAAAAGCAAGTATCTGTTAATTTCATGTCTGCAGTCACCATCTGCAGTAATTTGGGACCTAAGAAAATAAAACCTGTCACTATTTCCATTGTTTCCCCATCTATTTGCCAGAAATGATGGGACTGAATGCTATGATCTTAGTTTTTTGAATGTTGAATTTTAAGCCAGCTTTTTCACTCTCCTCTTTCATTTTCATCAAGAAGCTCTTTAGTTCCTCTTTGCTTTCGGTCATAAGAGTGGTGTCATCTGCATATCTGAGGTTATTAAGACTTCTCCAGACAATCTTGATTCCAGCTTGTGCTTTATCCAGCACAGCATTTCACGTGATGTACTCTGCATATAAGTTAAATAAGCAGGATGGCAATGTACAGCCTTGATGTACTCCTTTCCCAATTTTGAACCAATCTGTCATTCCATGTCCAGTTATAAATGTTGCTTCTTGACTAGCATATAGGTTTCACAGGAGGTAGGTAAGGTGGTCTGGTATTCCCATCTCTTTAAAAATTTTCCAGTTTGTTGTGATACACATAGTCAAAGGCTTTAGTGTAGTCAGTGAAGGAGAAGTAGATGTTTTTCTGGAATTCTCTTTCTTTTTCTATGATCCAACATGTGTTGGCATTTTGATCTCTGATTCCTCAGCCTTTTCTAAATCCAGCTTGAACATCTGGAAGTTCTCAGTGTGTGTACTGTTGAAGCCTGGCTTGAAGAATTTTGAGCATTTCTTTGCTCACATGTAAAATGAGTGCAATTGTGTGGTAGTTTGAACATTCTTTGGCATTGCCCTTCTTTGGGATTGGAATGAAAACTGACTTTTTCCAGTCCTGTGACCACTGCTGAGTTTTCCAAATTTGCTGGCATATTGAGTGCAGCACTTTCACAGCATCGTCTTTTAGACTTGAAATAGCTCAGCTGCAATTCCATCACTTCCCCTAGCTTTGTTCATAGTGATGGTTCCTAAGGCCCATTTGACTTCACATTCCAGGATGTCTGGCTCTAGGTGAGTGATCACACCATTGTGGTATCTGGGTCATGAAGATTTTTTGTATAGTTCTTCTGTGTATCCTTGCCACCTCTTCTTAATGCCTTTTGCTTCTGTTAGGTCCATACCATTTCTGTCCTTTATTGTGCCCATCTTTGCATGAAGTGTTTCCTTGGGATCTCTAATTTTCTTGAAGAGATCTCTAGTCTTTCCCATTCTATTGTTTTCCTCTATTTCACTGCATTGTTCACTTAGGAAAGCTTTCTTATCTCTCCTTGCTATTCTTTGTAACTCTGCATCCAGATGAGTATATCTTTCCTTTTCTCCTTTGCCTTTTGCTTCTTTTCTTTTCTCAGCTATTTGTAAGGCCTCTTCAGACAATCATTTTGCCTTTTTGCATTTCTTTTTCTTGAGGTGGTTTTGATCACTGCCTCCTCTACAATGTTACCAACCTCTGTCCATAGTTCTTCAGGCACTCTATGAGATCTGATCCCTTGAATCTATTGTCACTTCTACTGTATAATCATAAGGGATTTGATTTAGGTCGTACCAGATTGACCTCATGGTTTTCCCTACTTTCTTCAATTTACATCTGAATTTTACAATAAGAAGTTCATCATCTGAGCCACAGTCAGCTCCTGGTCTTGTTTTCGCTGACTGTATAGAGCTTCTCCATTGTTGGCTGCAAAGAATATAATTAATCTGATTTCAGTATTGACCATCTGATGATGTCCATGTGTTGAGTCTTCTCTTGTGTTTTTGGAAGAGGATGTTTGCTATGACCACTGCTGTTCTTGGCAAAACTCGATTAGCCTTTACCCTGCTTCATTTCGTACTCCAAAGCCAAACTTGCCTGTATCTTTTGACTTCCTACTTGGGTATTCCAGTTCCCTAGGATGAAAAGGACATCTTTTTTTGGTGTTAGTTCTCGAAGGCCTTGTAGGTCTTCTTAGAACCTTTCAACTTCAGCTTCTTTGGTATTAGCAGTTGGGGCATAGACTTGGATTACTGTGATACTGTATGATTTGCCTTGGAAAAGAACAGAAATTGTTCTCTTGTTTTTGAGATTGCATCCAAGCACTACATTTCAGCCTCTTTTGTTGATTATGAGGGCTACTCCATTTCTAAGGCAGTCTTGCCCACAGTAGCAGATATAATTGTCATCTGAATTAAATTCCCCCATTCCAGTCCATTTTAGTTCACTGATTCCTAAAATGTTGATGTTCACTCTTGCCATCTCCTGTTTGACCACTTCCAATTTACCTTGACTCGTGGACCTAACCTTCCAGGTTCTATGCAATATTGTTCTTTACAGCATCAGACTTTATTTTCACCACCAGACACATCCACAACTGGGCGTTGGTTGTGTCTGCTTTGACTCAGCCTCTTCATTGCTTCTGGAGGTATTTCTTCTCTCTTCTGTAGTAGCATATTGGGCACCTACCAACCTGGGGAGTTCATCTTTCAGTGTCAAATGCTTTTGCCTTTTCATACTATTCATGGAGTTCTCAAAGCAAGAAGGCTGAAGTGGTTTGCCTACTAAGTATAATGTCAGCTTTTGGGTTGAAGTAGAAGCATCTTATCATGTTAAGGAACTATACACCAATTTCTTTTTTATTGAAGGTTTTTTTAAATCTAGCATAAATGTTGAGCTTTATCAAATACTTTTTCAGCATCTTTAAATATGATCATATGGTTGTTCTCTTTGGAGATATTAAAATGATTGACTGGGCTTCCCTGATGGCTCAAATGGTAAAGAATCTGCCTGCAGTGTGGGAGACCTGGGTTAAATCTCTGAGTCAGGAACATCCCCACTTTCTGATCCAGGGAACCCACTCCAGTGTTCTTGCCTGGAGAGTCCCATGGACCGAGGAGCCATGGGGTCACAAAGAGTTGGACGTAACTGAACGACTCACACTTCATATGACTGCTGGCTTCCTAGGTGGTGTTAGTGGTAAAGAATCTGCCTTGGGTTTGATCCCTGGGTGAGAAAGATCCCCTGGAGAAGGGAATGGCTACCCACTCCAGTATTCTTGCCTGAAGAATTCTAAGGAAAGAGGAGCCTGACGGGCTACAGTCCATGAAGTCACGGAGTCAGACACAACTGAGCAACCACCATTTTCATATAACTAGATTTATTAATACTGAATCAGCCTTACATTTCTACAGTAATGACGGTTGGTCATACCATAATTTTCTTTAATTAAAAAAATTTTTTTTTTGGTTACAGTGGGTCTTCATTGCTGCATGCAGGTTTTCTCTGGTTGCAGCAAGCAGGGGCTACTCTAGTTGCAGCACATGGGCTTCTTACTGCAGGGGCTTCTCTTGTTGCGGACCATGGGCTCTAGGGCTCTTCAGTGGTTGTGGCACACAGGCTTAGTTGCCCCACAGCATGTGGGATATTCCTGTATCTCTTGCATTGGCGGGCAAATTCTTAACTATTGGACCACCAGGGAAGCCCTGTAATTTCCTTTAAATGTAGTATTGGATTATGTTTGCTAATATTAGAATTTTTACATTGATGTTCATATTTGTGAGATTCATTTGTAGTTTTCTTTCTGTGACTAATCTTTGTTAGTTTTTTCTTCATTAAATAATTTGGACACTTTGCTTCTTTTCTGATACCTCAGATTTTACATCTGGAATTTAAATAGCAATGAAAGTATGTGTTTCTAGGAGATTTTGCAAAACTCATTTGTGACACCACCTGAACCTGATGTTTCACGGGAGGGATAATATTTTGACCACTTTCTCCATGTTCTCATTGATAATTGGCTGTTTAGATGTTCTTTTTTGAATTTATTTTGGTAAATTATATTTTCCTTAAAAAATTATTCATTTCATTTGATTTTTCAGATTTATTTTCATAGAATTGAGCAATGTAGGCTCATATTATTCTTTTCATTTCCATGGCATCTGTAATTATTTCAACTTTATCATTTCTTGTGAATTTCTGCTCTTTCTCTTTTGTCTGAATTAGTGTAGGTAACAGTTTATCTAGTTTAAGTTTTTCCTTAAAATAAATTAACTTTTGAATTTATTTAGATATACTGCTTTCTATTTTCTAGTTAACTTCTCTGTGATAATTTCTTTCACTTTTATGTTCATTCATTAATGTCTTTTTTATTAGTTATTGGTTATTGTGTAAGAAATCACTCCAAAACTTGTGAGTGATAGTCACTCAGTCATGTCTGACTCTTTGCAACCCCATGGACTGTAGCCTGACAAGCCTCTCTGTCCATGGGATTCTCCAGGCAAGAATACTGGAGTGAGTTCCCATTCCCTTCCCCAAAACTTAGTGACTATAAATAATAATAACTTTTCAAAAATCTCACACGATATTTAATGGTCAGGAATCCAGGTGCAGCTTAGCTGGGTGATCTGTCTTAGGATCTCTGAGATTGCAGTCAAACTATTAGCTCAGGTCTCAGTCATCAGAAAGCTTGATTGGGTCTGGGGGATCCACTTCAAGGAAGCTTCATCCTTGCTATGTCTTTCAGTATTTCCATCATCGCTGTTAATTGCACTTTTCAACAAAATTAGAAACCCACTTTTGACTCATTTAATGATCTTTGTCCTGTATTCTGCCTTGTCTGACATCAGACAAGATGACTAACTTGTTTCCTTTCTGTTTTTGTATTTGTCTGGTCTATTTTACTCATTCTTTTGTTTTCAACCTTTCTGAACCACTTTACTTAAGAAGTGGCTCTCATGTATGATGTGTAGCTCAGATTTGCTTTAAGAGCCATTCCAAAAGTTATTTTCTTTTAGCAGATGAGGTGAGTTCATTTTTATTTACTAGTCTGACAGATCAATTTTGTCTTATTCCTGTAAGATTATTTTGTATTATGTTTTGCATTTTATAGTTTTATGAGCATTTTCCAACATGTATTCTATTGCTTTATCTATTTGTGCATTTTTTTAATGTAAATAGAAAGTTTTAGGTTTTATACAGTGATTACCCTGAAATTGTAAGTTTTTAATGATAGTGAATCCTCAGTTTCTTCAGGCAATATGCATTACTTTTTCAGAACATAAAGAATTCTATGTATTCCTTTTTCTTCTTTATTCTCTTTTCCACCTTGCAATTTTTGTGGATTATTTCATCTTTCTTAGCATTTTTTTTCAACTGTTAGATATATATGCTTACCTATATTAATTTATTTGTTAATATTAAGATGGTATTCTTTAATCAGCAGCTGTTTAAAGATGAGGAAACCACATTGCAAATTTTTCTTTTGAATTTGCTTTGCCTTTACTTTCCACTGCTTTCACTCTTATCTTCCCAACTTATATTCTTATATCATGTCTGCATTTTAAAACAGGTATTTATTGTCTGCCTTGGGTCCTAGTTGCGGCATGCAGGATCTTTGTTGAATCATGCAGTCTTTTGTTGTGACTCACAGGCTCAGTAGTTGTGGCATGGGCTTTACAGTTGGGCATGCAAGCTCTGGATCAGGGGCTCGGTAGTTGTGGTGCATGGGCTTAGTTGCCCCACAGTGCTTGGGATCTTAGTTCCCTGACCAGGGATCAAACCCACATCCCTGGCATTGCAAGGTGGATTCTTAACCACTGAATGACCAGGCAGTCCCATCATGTCTGCATTTTTAGGGCACATAACATTTACTTTCTGCTCTATAATCCAAACTGCATATTTATTTAGTCTTATGGGCTTCCCAAGTGGTGCTAGTGGTAAAGAATTCTCCTGCCAGTACAGGATATATAAGAGACATGGTTTTGATCATGTCAGTGAGATTCCCTGGAGGAGGGCATGACAGCCTGGAGAATCCCATGGACAGAGGAGCCTGGCAAGCTATAGTCCATAGGGTTGCAAAGGGTTGGACATGACTGAAGTGACTTAGAACACACACACACACAACACTAATACACTAAGTGCTCATGTTGGTCTCCTTACTGTCTTATCTTGATTAAGATACTGAAAGTTAGTACTCTAGGCTGTTCCCCCAAGAAAGGCTTTGGGAACAATATTCTCTGCATTCTTGCGTCTTCAGAAGTATTTGCCTGTTGCCCTTATACCCAATAACCTCTTTAGGTTACACACTCTCTCCTTGCTGATATTGTATGTGTCATTCCTCTAACTTCTCCATGGATTGCTGCTGTGGAGAATCCTGAAGCCAGCACACCCTTTTCCTTTTGTGAATTACTCCACCTTGTTGTCAAAAGAATGTTGTTGTCATGAAGTCCAATAACTTTACTAGGATATATCTCAGTATTAGCTCTTCTGAATCTGTTTTCCTGGAATGTGGTTTGTTCTTACATAGATACAAGTTTTCTTTGACTTCAGAGCAGTTTTCTTGAATTATATCTTTAAATATTTGGTTGAAAGTGAAAGTGAAAGTCACTCAGTTGTGTCTGACTCTATACAGTCGATGGAATTCTCCAGGCTAGAATACTGGAGTGGTATCTGTTCCCTTCTCCAGGGGCTTCCCAACCCAGGGATCAAACCCAGGTCTCCCTCATTGCAGATGGATTTTTTTACCAGCTGAGCCACCAGGGAAGCCCAAGAACACTGGAGTGGGTAGCCTATCCCTTCTCCAGTGGATCTTCCTGACCCAGGAATTGAACTGGGGTCTCTTGCATTGTGGGCAGATTTTTTACCAGCTGAGCTACTAGGATTCAATATTTTCTTCTTTAGCAACCCCAGGTATGCATGTGTTTGATCTCTTTTGCCTATCCTCTGCCTCTCATCTTTCTTTTTTATCCTTTTAATTCTTTTTTCTGTTGGATTTCATTTGTCTTCCCCCATTGCATCCTCCAACCCGACCTCCCATTTGTATCTGCTATGTTCCCTGCTGTATTTTTAGCAGCAGTGAGTCTCTCTGGTGCTTTTTCCAATTTCACTTTAATTCCTGTAATGGTTTTATTTTTTCCTTCCGTGTTTTTCCTAAGCTCTGCCAGATCACATATCACTTCTCCCTCTGTTGCCTCACGATGTCTTTCTGGAGTTCTTGCATTTCTAATTTGTGTTCTTCTGTCATCTAGTCAATTGCTTCATCAAGGTTTTTTAATTTGGGGCAGAAAATTTCCTCATAAATTTCATCTACCTTGGGGCAATATTTTCTTGGTGCTTGTCTGCCACTTATTTTTTTCCTGTGTTTCTGTTGATCTTCTGATTGTTTTTTTTTTTAATCTTTCAACTTTGCAATATGAGTTTTTCCCTGATGAGATATTTGCAAAAGTTCACACTAAGGCAAACTGGAACTTTTCTTATGTTGCAAAGTGTTGTGTGTATGTTTGTTTTTAAGTCAATGGGATTTAGCAGCTATGAGGGTTTTCTAAGGCAAGGTTACTTTTCTCCCCCTCTGACAGGGATAGACTACTTCCTACAAATATGACTTCTCTATGGTTTTTTTTCTCCTGGCCTCACTTCTTTTCTGTCTTTAACTGAAACTATGTCCAAGGGTGCTCCTACTGCCAGCCTATGCACCCTGTTTCTACTGCTTCATACAAGGTTTTCAGTGTTCCACATTAGGGTAAACCTTCACCTTTGAAAGGTGTATTCTGTCTTTTCCCAGGATCTGTGTTGCGGGTCCTCTCTCCCCATGTATTGTAAAATAATCTCCACTACTTTGGGAAATACTTTCACTTATAGTTTGAGGTTCTGGCTATTTCTTGGTTTTGTCAGAAGTGGAGTTTGTCTTTTCTTTCTCATTTTCCTCCTTGCCTTTGAGTAGTTTCCAGGAAGAGAAGAAAGAAGTGCTGGTTTTATGGCACTGTATACAAACCCAAAGTCCCTTCGGTCCTTTTAAAATTACAATTGTTTGGATATGTTTTAGCATCTCTACAATATATTAAAATATGTATAAAATTTATATCAACATACTGTACCTATAAATATATTAGGTTGAATGCTCCCCCCAAATTTTCATTTATAACTGATCAAAAAGTTTAGAGAGTACTGAAGTTAAGGAAATCATGTGTATTAAATGCTATTATAAAGGTAAATACCTAAAGCTGTTGGCCCAGAGAGAATAATCTCTCCCTCTTCTAATAAGCCTAGATAGATATCACATTATGTTAGCAGTGTCACTGAGAACAAAAATGGTTTGAGGAATAATATCTGGTAGGAACACAATAATAATATAATTTTTCTAGTTTTGCAATTGGATAGTATAATATTTTGTGAAGCACTTTCATATATTACCATATTTTATCCTCCAAATGCCCCCATTGATGAGCATATTCTATCCTTTTTATAAACATGGAACATGAAGCCCACAGAGATTGTGACTTATTTAAGACCACATAGATGAAAGTCAAACCCTGGTTCCTGAAGTTCTCAGCTACTGCCTAAAATTTAGAGAATAATCCTTGGTGGGATATGGACTCATACAAAAGCAAGTCCTCTAGTTTAAGAACTGCCTAGTTACAAAACTTCTCCTAATCAAAACACAGAAGTCTTGAATATATTTTTAATGGAATGAAAGCAGACAGAAATGTCAGTTTTTTCAAATACTTGAGATAATATTTTCAAAATCTCTTTGACTGGCTCCATAGCACACAAAAAGAGAGCTATTTAAAATATTTATTCTTCAGTTTATTTATCAATGTATGTGTTCGAGGCAGGTAACAGAATTGAATTTTGAAATGAGAACTGGAAAATGGTCTAGTGTTCTTTGTCATCTTACACATTTTATTTTCAACTTATTCAATGTTCAGATGGCCAGTGGCTTGGTATCAAGTCAATTACTATTTGAGAGTACATCAAATAACCATCACTTAAAGTGTCAGAATAGCTTCATTCTTTTTAAATAAACTGCCTCTTCCATAATTTATTCTGATGCTCTGTGCCAGATGCTGTGCAATCAAATAATTGAAACTTCTATCACTTATAAATGTATCCTAGGCACAGCCAAGTGTGTAGTATCTTATTGATTTATTAGTACAGTCCAAGTGTGTGTATGTAGGGTAAAGCACGAGACAGTTGTGACTAGATAGCCATGCTCAAAGATTTCAAAAGATGTGTAAATAGCATTTTAGTTAGGCAGTTAGGCATTATTTAACAAGCACTGCCAATTCTTTCACAAATTTATGAATGAGTAGTTGTTTAAGATTTCTTTTTTAAACATTTTTTTTTAGTTTACTATCTTAAAAAATAATTTTATTTATTTACTTATTTCTGTGCTGGGTTTTGTTGCTATGCAGGCTTTTCTGTAGTTGTGGAGAGTGGGGCTCCTCTAGTTGCTGTGCGTGGGCTTCTCACTGCGGTGGGCTTCTCTTGTTGGAGGGCACAGGCTCTCAGGAATGAGGGCTTCAGTAGCTGCAGCTCCGGGGCTTAAGCACAGGCTCAGTAGCTGTGGTGCATGGGCTTAGTTGCCCTCAGCATGTGGGCTCTTCCTGGATCAGGGATCAGACTCGTGTCTCCTGCATTGCCAAGCAGATTCTTTACCACTGAGCCACAGGGAAGTCATAAGATTTTTTTTTTTTAATGTGGACCATTTTAGAAGTCTTTATTGAATTTGTTATGATATAGTTTATGTTTTGGTTTTTTGTCCACGAGGCATGTGGAATCTTAGCCCCCTGACCAGGGATCGAACCCACATCCCCTGCACTGGAACACAGTCTTAACCACTGGACCACTAGGCAAGTCCCAAGATTGCTTTTAATCACAGATAGCCATGAGATTTTTCCTAAGAATATTTTTTAAAGTAATTTTGAAAATTTGTAAAGGGTCGATTTTCTAAATAAATTCCAGACTTTGGAATAGTTGGCAATCTCCCTGTGACAAACATTCTTGCTTAGAAAGTCTTCACTTTGTACTGTTAAAATACAAGCTGAAAAACTACAAAAAAGGAAGGAAAGGAGGGAGGAAGGGAAGATTTCATTGGAAAGTATATGTTTATGTATTAATAATTTCATGTGAAATTAAAAGTTGAGAAGAGGTTTTTTTATATGAAATTATCTCTCTGCTCTCTGTACCTAATTCTCCAGGCCCTAAAATGGCTAATTAAAACCTAACTGTATTGCTTAGTTAATTCAGTTGACAGTTAACCCCAGGGAATATTTTGGCAGTTAATTATATACATTGACAGTTTTTATATGGATATAAATTTATAGTGATAAAGCTATAAAATCCTATCCCAGCAAACAAATTTTTGGTCATACAAAGGTTTAGATTAATCTTAATCAGTAGCAAGAAATGTAATTGAGCCACTTTGATAAGGGATTATTCCCCGGTGCTTCAAAGAGCTTGTCATTCTTATGAATCGTTTTTCTGCTGCAGTACAATCTGCAGACAATAATGTACATTTCTAAGGACCACACATTGGTAAATAAGAATTTCCCTCATACACACAAACACACACATACACATTTTAGAGTTAGATTTCTTCTCATCTAAGTTTTACTCCATTTCAGACTCATAAACAACTATTCTGAGTCCAAGAACCTGGTAGGCAAAAAAATATAATAGAAACTCCATGAGTTCATGATCTAATTGTGAGAAAAGACTTTGAAAATACAAACCAGAGAAATAAGACAGAACTGAATTGGGGACCAAAATACCAGGGGTTTCTAGGAAGAATCAGAGCTGTGAAGATTAGAGGAAGCAGACAGACACATGAGTGGTGACCCCGTGGTGTGCTGAGAGCTGCGGTAGCCTTGGGTCCCCAGTGATCGTGACACAAAGCAGGCAGTGTCTAACTCATGCTGGGAAATGGGACAGCCTCATGAGGAATATGATACCTGCTTAAAAAATAGTTTGTTGGGACTTATCAGGTGGTCCAGTGGTTAAGACTCCATTTTCCCAATGCAGGGGGCACAGGTTCAATCCCTGGTTGGTGAACTAAGATCCTGCATGCCCTGCGTGCTGCAGCCAAAGAAAAGAAGGGATAAAGAAAATGTGCGGTGGGGGGGGTGGGGGGCAGAGTTTGTCAAGAGGAAAAGGTATACAAGTCAAAGCATTAAAAATGCCAAGTTTAGGCTTTATCTTTAAGTTATTGGTGCCTCAAAAGAGTCTTTAAATGAGAGTAGGTCATGGTCAGAGCTAGTTTTGGAAAACCCTTCTGCTCCAGGAATCCAGATGAGGATTATATTAGCGAATAGGGAGATGACTTCAAAGCCATCACACTTGGCAAGACCTGAAGTAAAGGAGATGCAGTGGAGGAGAAGGTTAGGAGATCACCTTACAACTGTGTAGACATAGGCTAAACACTTTTTTAATTGAAATACAGTTGATTTACAAAGTTGTGTTAGTTTCTTCTGTCCAGCAAAGTGATTCTGATATGTGTGTGTGTGTGTATTGTTTTTCAGATTCTTTTCCATTGTAGTTTATTACGAAATACCTAAATACATTGTTAACTGGTATCGAACAGTTAATTTTGGAGGCATAGTCAGAGAGAGAACATTAGTGATTACTTTCTTCAGAATCATGGATAATTACTCCCAGCCACCATCTACTTTCTGGGTTCTGGGATCTCCAAGCCAAATGGACAAATATTTCTGGACTGTGGCTGTTCTCAACCCTGAGAAGATTCCATTTCTGTGCCATACACACCCTGCTCCAGCTCTGTGGAATGGGGAGTGGAATCTGCTTGCACCCAGAAGCAACCTGCATTATGCAAAGCAGTCATGTATGTAGACAGTGTGGGAGAGAAGAAAAAAAATTACTATGTTTTCCATTACCCAATGAGTCCCATCCATCCACCCCTTACCACTGAATTACATGTAAATAAATAAATGCAACCAAGTTCACTGGTAACCTTTAGTGCCTTCCATTAATCAGAGTAATAGGGGGTCTTTTCCAGGGTCTTCATTGATGCTATAGAAAGAAAAATGGTGACATGAGGTCAGTTTAACTCCAGCCCTATGACACTTTGTCAATACAGTATTGGCAATTCAGTTATGGTGAAAAATAAGGGCATTATTTAGCTGTTAGGAGTTAGTAAATAGATTATTTATTATGTTGTCTGTCATCAGTCAGAACCCCAAGCCAGTAAGAAGCAGCTGCCTGAATAATTTTTCTGCAAAGGCCTCAAACAGTTTACTTGGGCTCTCTCCCTGAACCCCCTCCACCCCTGTTCTCTTCCCCTCTGTGTGTGTGTCTTAAAAAATATTATAGTATTTGAGGTTGATGAATGTGAGAATTTATTAACAGGAAATGAAAAGTGATAGGTATTTAACATTTAATGTGAAATAATCTACTGTAACATAAAAAACTCAAAATAATACTAACTGTTTTAATTGTTCATGGTAATTAAACTGTCACTGTGGTAATTAAAAAGATAGGTGGAGATAAGTTATTGACACAAGCTCTTCAAATAAAGTGGGCTAATTTTAAAAGTAAATTTAACTTGAATAATAGTCTGCCTCGCTCTTTTTTTTAAGTATCAGCATCAAGAGCTGTTTTTAATCAGTGTTTACTGGGAGTACACCTAAAGTAAAGTAACCTGAATCAGCATCAATTAAAGTTCTGAGTTATGAAATCTCTTGGTATAAAAATCTTCACTTTTACTAAATGAAAAGATTATTTACTCTATAGTGAGAGAACTGTGCTTTAGCTGTTTGAAAAGTGTATGTATGTTCATCTCACATCGCATATATAAATAAATTCTGGATAGATATCTAGTTAAACATTTTTAATTGAACACAGAGTTTCCAAAATATCTTCTTGAATATACTGTTGATGCTTGAACAGTTCTAGGATTGGGGTGCTGGCCCCCTTCTACGTCACACACCTGAGTATCATTTCTAGTCACCCCTCCACGTTCAAGTTTCCTTCATTTCCTTAGATTCAACCAACTTCAAACCATTAGAATTGTAGTATTTACTGCTGAAAAAAATCCAAGTACAAGTGGACTTGTACAGTTCAAACCTGTGTTGTTCAAAGATCAACTGTATATCAAATCTCTTGAAAGAAAAAAAAAGTCTGGACTGGAAATTCTGTAAAAATTTTGAAATCTTCCGTTCTCAATCTGTCCTGTCTTGTTTAAAGTTATATAAGCTTTACAAAATTAGTTGAGAAGTGTTTCCTCTTCCTGTATTTTCTAGAGAAGTTTGTTCAGTATTGGGTTGGTCTAGTAGAACTCGGAGAAGGCGATGGCACCCCACTCCAGTACTCTTGCTTGGAAAATCCCATGGGTGGAGGAGCCTGGTAGGCTGCAGTCCATGGGGTCGCTGAGGGTCGGACACGACTGAGTGACTTCACTTTCACTTTTCACTTTCATGCATTGGAGAAGGAAATGGCAACCCACTCCAGTGTTCTTGCCTGGAAAATCCCAGGGACGCGGAGCCTGGTGGGCTGCCGTCTATGGGGTCACACAGAGTTGGACACGACTGAAGCGACTTAGTGGTAGTAGTAGAACTCAATTGGTGTTTTCTTTATAGGGACATTATTAACTAACATTCTGATTTCTTTTACAATTATGGAACAATTCAAGCTTTCTATTTCATATTGAGTCAGTTTTGCTAAGTTATTTTTTCCAGGAATTTATCCATTACATTTAATTGTTTAAATCAGTTGGCATAAAATTATTAATTTGTTGTTGTTCAGTTGCTCAGTCATGTCCAACTCTTTGCAACCCCATGGACTGCAGCACACAAGCTTCCCTGTCCTTCACTGCCTCCCAGAGTTTGCTCAGACTCATGTCCATTGAGTCAGTGATCCCATCCAACCATCTCATCCTCTGTTGCCCACCTCTCCCCTGGCCCTCAGTCTTTCCCAGCATTAGGGTCTTTTCCAATAAGTTGGCTCTTCACATCAGGGAGCCAAAGTATTGGAGCTTCAGCATCAGTCCTTCCAATGAATATTCAGGACTGATTTCCTATAGGATTCACTGGTTTGATGTCCTTGCTGTCCAAGGGACTCTGAAAAATCTTGTCCAGCACCACGGTTCAAAAGCATCTTCAGTGCTTGGCCTTCTTTATGGTCCAACTCTCACATCCATACATGACTACTGGAAAAACCATACCTTTGACTATACGGACATTTGTTGGCAAAGTAATGTCTCTGCTCTTTAATCTGCTGTCTAGGTTTATCATAGCTTTTCTTCCAAGGAGCAAGAATCTTTTTATTTCATGGCTGCAGTCCCCATCTGCGGTGATTTTGGAGCCCAAAAAGATAAAGTCTGTCACTGTTTCCATTTTTTCCCCCTTCTATTTGCCATGAAGTGATGGGACCAGATGCTATGATCTTAGTATTCTGAATCTTGAATTTTAAGCCAGCTTTTGTGCTTGTCTTTCACCTTCATCAAAAGGGTCTTTAGTTCCTCTTTGCTTTCTGCCATAATGGTGGTGTCATCTGTATATCTGAGGTTACTGAAATTTTCCCAGCAATCTTGATTCCAGCTTGTGCTTCATCCAGCCCAGCATTTTGCATGATGTACTCTGCATATAAGTTAAATAAGCAAGGTGACAATATACAGCCTTGACGTACTCCTTTCTCAATTTTGAACGTCTGTTGTTCCATTTCCAGTTCTAACTATTTCTTCTTGACCTGCATACAGGTTTCCTGGGAAGCAGGTAAGGTCGTCTGGTATGCCCATCTCTTGAATTTTCCAGTTTGTTGTAATCCACAAAGTCAAAAGCTTTAGCGTAGTCGATGAAGCAGTAGATTTCTTCTGGAATTCTCTTGCTTTTTATATGATCCAACAGATGTTGGCAATTTGATCTTTGGTTCCTCTGCCTTTTCTAAATCCAGCTTGTACATCTCAGATTCTCACTTCACATACTGCCGAAGCCTAGCTTGAAGGATTTTTAGCATTACCTTGCTAGCATGTGAAATAAGCACAATTGTGCATTAGTTGGAACATTCTTTGCATTGCCCTTCTTTGGGATTGGATGATTATTCATCATATTTCTTAATTATATTTTAGGAGTTGAAATGCATGTATAATTATTTCTCTTTTCTTCTTTATATTGGTCATTTCTGTTTTATTTTCTTAATCACTGTTACCAAAAATTTCTCTATTTGATTAGTCTTTTAAAAGAAGCAACTTTGGGCTCTTTTAGTCTATCTTTTGTATTTTTTTTCCATTTATTACTATTTTGACCTTTATCTTCTCTATTTTTTAGTTTATTCTTTTCTACTTTGTAAAACTTTTTAATTGGATACTTTTGTGAATTTGTATCATTTATCCTTTTCTAATGTAAGCAACTTAAATGTATTAATATAAAAGACCACTTTTCCTGCATCCTAGAGAAAATTTGACATGTATAACTTTCACAATTCTTGTAATGACATTTAAAAATATCTCATATAAGTTCACGTTTGATCCAGGAGAGGCCACCAAACCTGGACAGTTCAGCCCCCTTGAAAATTTAGGCAAGTCTGCCCCTAACATGCGTGGTGGCTGGAGTAGGAATAAAAATTAGATGTCTCCATATTTATCTCTAAATGCTTAAAAATTATAAATTAACCTGGTACACAAAATCTGTTCCACTTCCCTACTTTGAGAACTATACCTTCATGCAACCAAGCAGAGAATTATGTGTAAAACTATGACTTTTATATGACTGGAAGTCATATAAATGATAGACAAAATGGTAGAAACAATTGAAATTAAATTATTATTGTACAAATCTGGGTATCCTTAAGATAGTTTAGTGAGATTTGGCTGAGAAATAGGGACTTATACAATTCTTAACTTTTATGAAATAAGTATATAATAACTTTCTTGCCTTTATTTCAGAAAAATCACTTATGATATATTAAGGATGTTCATATAATTTATTTTCTATCAACACTGACCTAAAAGATAAAAAAAACAGTTCAGTTCAGTTCAGTCACTCAGTCGTGTCTGACACTTTGCGACCCCATGAACTGCAGTACACCAGGCCTCTCTGTCCATCAACTCCCGGGGTTTACCCAAACTCATGTCCATTGAGTCAGTGATGCCATCCAACCATCTCATCCTCTGTCATCCCCTTCTCCTCCTGCCCTCAATCTTTCCCAGCATCAGGGTCTTTTCAAATGAGTCAGCTCTTGGCATCAGGTGGCCAAAGTACTGGAGTTTCAACTTCAACATCAGTCCTTCCAGTGAACACCCAGGACTGATCTCCTTTCTAATGGACTGATTGCTTCTCCTTGCAGTCGAAGGACCTCAAGACCTCAAGAGTCTTTTCCAACACCATATTTCAAAAGCATTAATTCTTTGGCGCTCAGCTTTCTTCATAGTCTAACTCTCACATCCATACATGACCGCTGGAAAAACCATAGCCTTGACTAGATGGACCTTTGTTGACAAAGTAATGTCTCTACTTTTTAATATGCTGTCTAGTTTGGTCATAACTTTTCTTCCAAGAAGTAAGCATCTTTTAATTTCACGGCTGCAATCACCATCTGCAGTGATTTTGGAACCAAAAAAAAAACAAAGTCAGCCACTATTTCCACTGTTTCCCCATCTATTTGCCATGAAGTGATGGGACTGGGACCAGATGCCATGATCTTAGTTTTCTGAATGTTGAGCTTTAAGCCAACTTTTTGACTCTCCTAAATTGCATTCAAAGTATACATGTAAATATTTGCCAGTCAAAATGATATACATAATTCAGTTTCTTATTTCAAGAAACTGAAACTTTCTAAATATAATTTAAATTTTAAAATTATTATATGTTTATATAATATAAAAACATTTGTAATTCTAGTGCTCAGTGTTTCTCTAGTTTCTAATGTAAAGAATCCATAGATATCACATGTCACATGAAGTGTATTGAAGTTCACACATCTATGAAAGCAATGTGAATTGTTTAGTACTGGAAAATTTCTTCTACACCTGCATGCATTGGTTGCAAATACTGTGCTAATTTGTTAGTCCATCCTGAAGCACAAATTGGACCAAAAAAGACACCCAAGGAATGGATGATTGAGATGGCTGGGTCATAGTTGACTGTGTGACAACTTATTGAATTCACTCCAAAGGAAAAGATTTACCAAGTTGATAAATTTATCTTTCATTTTCTCTAAAGGTTTCCAACCTTCGAATGCTCCTTACCTTCTAAAGCAGTGTTCATCTCCAGCAAACCTCACCACATGTAGACTGTATCGCTCTTTGTTTAGATGCGACCCAGCTCAAGTGCTGGTTTCCCTGGTGCCTTAATGGAGCTAGTCTTGAGGGTGGTTGTACAGGGCATGTCATGCTGTGCCAGTGCTGAGTGTGTGTCCTAATATGTGCATGTACATATATATTAAACCTAGAGACTTCTCCAAAACAAGCCTGAATATAGGGTCCCCTTTTGCACAAGTCTAAGGATGGTGCCAGGTCAGTTTTCCCATTCCTGCTGGCCCCAGGCTAGATTGTTGTTTAGTCCTTAAGTTGTGTCTGACTTTTGCGACCCCATGGACCGTAGCTCCCCAGGCCATGTAATTTCTCGGGCAAGAATCCTGGAGCGAGTTACAGTTGCCTTCTCCAGGGGATCTTCATGACCCAGGGATCAAACCCGCATCTCTTGCCTCGGCAGATGGATTCTTTACCACTGAGCCACCTAGGAAGCCCCAAGACTAGATCAGATCAGTTCAGTTCAGTCGCTCAGTCATATCCAACTCTTTGCAGCCCCATGAACCACAGCACGCCAGGCCTCCCTGTCCATCACCACCTCCCAGAATCCACCCAAACTCATGTCCATCAAGTTGGTGATGCCATCCAACCATCTCATCCTCTGTCGTCCCCTTCTCCTACCATCAATCTTTCCCAGCATCAGGGTCTTTTCAAATGAGTCAGCTCTTCCCGTCAGGTGGCCAAAGTATTGGAGTTTCAGCTTCAACATCAGTCCTTCCAATGAACACCAGGACTGATTTCCTTTAGGATGGACTGGTTGGATCTCCTTGCAGTCCAAGGGACTCTCAAGAGTCTTGTCCAACACCATAGTTCAAAAGCATCAATTCTTCAGTGCTCAGCTTTCTTTATAGTCCAACTCTCACATCCATACATAACCACTGGAAAAACCATAGCCTTGACTAGATGGACTTTTGTTGTCAAAGTAATGTCTCTGCTTTTTAATATGCTGTCTAGGTTGGTCATAACTTTCCTTGCAAGCAGTAAGCGTCTTTTAATTTCATTGCTGCAATTACCGTCTGCAACGATTTTGAAGCCCAGAAAAATAAAGTCAGCCACTGTTTCCACTGTTTCCCCATCTATTTGCCATGAAGTGATGGGACCAGATGCCATGACCTTAGTTTTCTGAATGTTGAGCTTTAAGCCAACTTTGTATAAAAGGTAGAGTTGCTATCAAGAAACCACCCTCCCCCTTGCTGCTAGCCACAGCCATTCTGGCTTTATCCAGTCCCACCTCACAGTTTTTCTGCCTTTCCTGTTTCCTAATAGGCAGGGCTCTTCAGAGTCCTCCTGTACTTCTTATAAACTTAGTAATACTTCTACAAGTGTGTTCTTTCTAGGGTTTAATTCCAGAATCTCTGCACTGTTCTGCAGTCTAAGGGAGTCTCTGCGCACCTTATCAGCCAGAATTCCAGAAGTGAAAGTCCCCCCAACCCAATATATTGAAATTGTCTGTGCCTTCACATCCTCACATAGACTGCAAGTTCTTGGAGGCCAGATTTCATGTGTTATTTATGTTTAAACCCACCACAATGCCTAGTACATTAACACACTTAATAAATATTTATTGAAATAGAATGACCAGCAAAGTCATAAAAGAAAAAAGGATATGAACAAAAAGAGAAAACCCCCAATAACCTTAGGAAAATATGTGCAGCAGATACTGCAGAAAGCTATCATCTTTAGTATGTAGAGTTCACACAGATAGATGCAGAAAAGCCCCAAACAATATATGTAAAGTATCTAAAAGACAATCCTCAAAGGACAAAAAGTACAACTAGAAGTAAACTCCTAAACTAATACAATACGTTGGAACCAATTTGGCAGTCAGAAGCCTCATAATATTCAATTTACTTGACCTTGTAATTCCACTGCTAAAAATTTATGTAAGAGAATTAGAAATTTTGGAGAGAAAAGTTTGTTTAACACAAGCATGGTAAGGTCTTTCTTTTTCTATCGCTCAAGAGGTTCTTTGTCATCCTTGCTGGGGCTAGAGTGGGAGGAGCATCAGAATCCAGGCATTCAGAGTTAATAAGAAAATGGCTAGACAATTAGAGGAAACTGGATACTTGCCAAGGGCTTCCCAGGGGGCGCTGTGGAGTTTTATGCTGCCCCTTGGGTGTGAATAACCCTGCACCCCTGTATCAGCCATCGACACCTGGCCCTCACGGAAACAAAGAGTGAGATTCTCAGATGACCACACACACACACTGGAATGCAAAAGGTCTTCATTCTAATCACATGCAAATAAAAGCTCTGCCCACTCACATTTAACACTGATTTATAACTCAGAAATAGTGACTCCTGTGGAGTCTTGATTCCAACTGGTCTTGTTGTTCAGTCACTCAATTGTGTCCCACTCTGCAACCTCATGCGCTGCAGCACACCAGGCTTCCCTGTCCTTGACTATCTCCCAGAGTTTGCTCAAACTCATGTGCATTGGGTTGGTGATGCCAAACCATCTCATCCTCCTTTGCCCCTTCTCCTCTTGCCCTCAATCTCTCCCAGCATTAGGGTCTTTTCCAATAAGTTGGCTCAACACATCAGGTAGTCAAAGTATTCGAGCTTCAGTTCAGCATCAGTCCTTCTAATGAATATTCAGGACTGATTTCCTTTGGGACTGATTGGTTTGATCTTCTTGCTGTCCAAGGGACTCCCAAGCATCTTTTCCAGCACCACAGTTCAAAAGCATCAATTCTTCATTGCTCAGCTTTCTTTATGGTCCAGCTCTCACATCCTTACATGACTACTGGAAAAACCATAGCTTTGACTATAGGGACTTTGTCAGCAAAGTGATGTCTCTGCTTTTTAATATGCTGTCTAGGTTTTTCATAGCTTTTCTTCCAAGGAGCAAAGCACCTTTTAATTTCATGGCTGTGGTCACCATCTGCACTGATTTTGGAACCCAAGAAAAATCTGTCACTATTTCCATTTTTTCCCCATCTATTTGCCATGGCCTTGAGCCCCTTGGAAATGTAAGGCTTTGATCTAGGTGGAATGGCCACAGGAGCTTATTAATAGAAGGGTTGGAACATCTCAGTTTATCTAGCTAACTGCCCAGGCCACTCTATGGAACAGAAGCTCTCCGCACAGGTCACTCTTCCTTGGTGATAATTAGCACAAATGATTTTTCTTGGAACCATAGTGATAGAGCATCTGGAAACTGACAACAGGTCCCTAGCTGTCCATCAAGAAGCACAAATGAGCCATGCTGCCACCTGCCATAGGAGAGCTTTCCACCACCACCAGCTCACTTGTCATTTCTTCACAGAATGTACTCAGCTGGCTTAGCCTGTAATACACTAATGTTATTTCACCTCAACAACAGAGCTAAATACCAGAGGAGTAGGGCACTTGGAGCAGAAAAGAAAGGGAATGAAATAACTATCATTACCTCCTTAACTTCAACAACTGTGAAAGAGCTCTCTTCCCGAGAAACCCAGATCCCCAATTTCAGACGGTGTAATGGCAGGCAGCCAGCTTTGCAGAACAGAAGCAGAAACACTTGTCTGTGATAAGATCTTTCTCCTTTCCCATTGAACAGGTGAAGGTGATCCTCTGGCCTCAGTCCCAGCTCAAGGTTTGGGCCCCTGACCTCATCATCCATTTGATCCTAAAACATTGGTTTGTACAATCTGATTGTCATTCAGTCACTAAATTGTGTCTAACTCTTTTGCAACCCCATGGACTGTAGCATGAAAGGCCCCTCTGTCCTCCACTATCTCCCAGAGTTTGCTCAGATTCATGTCCACTGAGTCAGTAATCCTCCCTCCCCCTTCTCCTTTTGCCTTCAATCTTTCCCAGCATCAGGGTCATTTCCAATGATCTGGCTCTTTGTACCAGGTGGCCAAAGTATTGAAGTTTCAGCCACAGTCCTTCTGGTGAATATTCAGGGTTGATTTCCTTTAGGATAGACTGGTCTGTAGAATCTTACTGAAAATTAAAATAATGGCTATGCACTCCCATTCTAGAGAAATGTACACAAGCTACTTTCTACACAGTATCAGTGGAGCTCAAGGACCACCCCCACCACCAGAGGCCCATCCATGGAGCCCCTTCCACTGTCAGCTAGTTCTGTCTGCTCTTATACCACCAGTACCCATTCCTCAATGGGAGCAAGGAGCTCGATTCAGCTGAACGAGGAGGAAGCCTTACAACTTTTCCCAACACAGAGCTCCAGGAGTCCACTTGGACTTTATTTCTGGAGGCCTGTGGATAGAACATCCTTGTCATTCTGTCCATCACTGTCCACAGTTAAGACTGTTCCAAAGGAACCCTTCTGAGTCACTTCCCTCTCAGTGGATTTATATATAGTTCTCTAACGATGTCAAAAAGCAGTTCAGTGCTAAGGAAAAACAAAACCACTTATGGTAAGAAATTAAGAGTGAAATTACAAAAAGCATTTTTTAAATGGTATTCTGGTTGCATTTTTCAACTAAGAGTCATGAAATCATTTCCCAAGCCAGAGTATCATTATCCTCATTTCACAGGTGGAAAAACAGGAATTACAGAGAGGTTAATGGCTGTATCTGAAAGCACACAGCACGCCCTCATCAGAAAGAGCTGAAAATACAGGTATGGTCAAGGGCTCATACTGTTCTGTGATAACCCAAACTTTATGAACAAGTTTGGCTTGGCCCTAATTGGCATTCAATTTTAAAAAATGTCTTTCATTAAAAAATATAATTTGAAGAACTGGGTAATTGACTCACATTTGATTAAGGCAGAGTCTATTGGATTAACATGATTAATAGATAAAATTATACTCAAACAGAAAGTGGTACAAAAGGTGACTAAGTCATGAATCACATTAAGATACTAAATTTTTTAAAGATGAATATGCTGGGCTTTTATGGTGGGATATTCATTTCACAGTGAATCTCATACTGTTCAGCTCTTGCTAGTAAGGTAATTTCAGGATTAAAAGAAGAAGTGCTTGTGGGGTGTTTTGATTTCACAGTAAGGAGAACCCCAACTATCCTCATTCTGATTTTCCCAAATCATTTGTTCATTGGTAATTTCTCAATCTGGTAGAGAAGGAAGCTGCTGCAGTGGTTCTCTCTACTCATAACTAAATAGAGTTGATGCCACATCATATTCAAAGTTACCTTTCAGGAACTCTAATGTTGACCAACCTATACTGGGATAACATATACCACAGTTTTACCTATAAATGCAAAATTAGATCCTCAGTGGAAACTTAGTTGATATGAAGCCATTTCCAGATAGCCGGGCCAGGAAGTAAAGTGAAAAATAGGATTCTTGAGTTTTTTCATTATCATTCAGTCTTAAGTCTGTTTTGCCCAAGAAATGGAAGCTGCTGTGGCATAAATGGATGTGAATCTGAAAGTCCTCTTGGGATATCTCTGGTGGTCCAGTGGTTAAGTCATTGCCTTCCAATGCCAGGGGGTGTGAGTTCAATCCCTGGTCAGGGAGCTAAGATCCCATATGCCACGTTACCAAAAAAAAACAAAATATAAAACAGAATCAGTATTGTAAAACAATATTGTAACAAATACAATAAAGACTTAAAAAAAATATACATTAAAGAAAAAAAACAGCATTCTTCTCACCACCAAGTCTTTCTGTTTCAGAGAACTGACTAGGTAGTGACAACCTCCTTCCAAAAACTTCCATGTCTGCGTAAACTGGGAGGTGGGAAGGAACTGGGAGGCATAATCTTCATCAGTGTCCCCAGATCACAGAGCCACCTCACATAACATACAGTGCAAAGGAAAAACTGACTTCCTACAGCTCCAGTATAGCCTCCCTGGCTCAGATGCATGGAAGATGTGCTTCCTACTTGGTTTGGTTTTCCATCAAGCTGCTTGCATTGTCTCAATACGTATCTTCTATGTGTCAAGGCATATGGTGTCTGATTGGACACATCCATCCTTTTGACAGTCTTGTAACTCATTGATTCAGCTTAACCCATGGTGTTGGTCAGTGTCTCCAAGTACCTAAACCCCAGGAACAGTGCAGACTCAATGGAGAGGTTATACAGTATGCACAGTGCTTCTAAAATACTTTTTTAAATAGATGTATTTATTTAAATAAATAATGCCTTGTAAGACTTATTTATTTGCAGAACCTGGTGGTGCTGATGGTAAGAAGAGAGAAAAATTTAAGGAGAAAGCTCTCCGTATTTTTCTCTAGGGCTCAGAGCCATAAATTACATCATTGTTCAGTTCAGTTCAGTTCAGTCGCTCAGTCGTGTCTGACTCTTTGCGACCCCATGAATTGCAGCACGCCATGCCTCCCTGTCCATCACCAACTCCCAGAGTTCACTCAAATTCATGTCCTTCGAGTCGGTGATGCCATCCAGCCATCTCATCCACTGTCGTCCCCTTCTCCTCCTGCCCCCAATCCCTCCCAGCATCAGAGTCTTTTCCAATGAGTCAACTCTTCGCATGAGGTGGCCAAAGTACTGGAGTTTCAGCTTTAGCATCATTCCTTCCAAAGAAATCCCAGGGCTGATCTCCTTCAGAATGGACTGGTTGGATCTCCTTGCAGTCCAAGGGACTCTCAAGAGTCTTCTCCAACAACACACTTCAAAAGCATCAATTCTTCAGCGCTCAGCTTTCTTTACAGTCCAACTCTCACATCCATACATGACTACTGGAAAAACCATAGCCTTGACTAGACGGACCTTTGTTGGCAAAGTAATGTCTCTGCTTTTCAATATGCTGTCTAGGTTGGTCATAACTTTCCTTCCAAGGAGTAAGCGTCTTTTAATTTCATGGCTGCAGTCACCATCTGCAGTGATTTTGGAGCCCCCACAAATAAAGTCTGACACTATTTCCACTGTTTCCCCATCTATTCGCCATGAAGTGATGGGACCAGATGCCATGATCTTCGTTTTCTGAATGTTGAGCTTTAAGCCGACTTTTTCACTCTCCTCTTTCACTTTCATCAAGAGGCTCTTTAGTTCCTCTTCACTTTCTGCCATAAGGGTGGTGTCATCTGCATATCTGAGTTTATTGATATTTCTCCTGGCAATCTTGATTCCAGCTTGTGCTTCTTCCAGCCCAGCGTTTCTCATGATGTACTCTGCATATAAGTTAAATAAGCAGGGTGACAATATACAGCCTTGACGTACTCCTTTTCCTATTTGGAACCAGTCTGTTGTTCCATGTCCAGTTCTAACTGTTGCTTCCTGACCTGCATACAAATTTCTCAAGAGGCAGGTCAGGTGGTCTGGTATTCCCATCTCCTTCAGAATTTCCCACAGTTGATTGTGATCCACACAGTCAAAGGCTTTGGCATAGTCAATAAAGCAGAAATAGATGTTTTTCTGGAACTCTCTTGTTTTTCGATGATCCAGCGGATGTTGGCAATTTGATCCCTGGTTCCTCTGCCTTTTCTAAAACCAGCTTGAACATCTGGAAGTTCACAGTTCACATATTGCTGAAGCCTGGCTTGGAGAATTTTGAGCATGACTTTACTAGCGTGTGAGATGAGTGCTATTGTGTGGTAGTTTGAGCATTCTTTGGCATTGCCTTTCTTTGGGATTGGAATGAAAACTGATCATTGTTAGACTCTGAGTATTTTCATAAGTTGCTTTAAATCCTCTCTGGAACTATAGAAAAAGCAAGCAGCAGTATTTGTTGAGTACTCACTATGTGCAAATTATATGCTGGGTGTTTTTCTCATACCTGTTTTCTTTAATGCTCACACCAGGTTGTCGATCATCAATTCTACTCCCAGTGAATTGTCAGATATATGCCATAAGATATAGGGGTCATGTGGGCTTTTTACTTGTAGAGTCTGCAGCAGGCAAAGCAAAGAGAAGAAGCAGGGAAACCTCCAAAATGAGGTGGAGTTTGTGGTTACAAGTGTCAGGACACTTATGCTAGAGAGTCAAGGCTTGACTTTTTTAAATATTTTATTGAAGTACAACAAAGTGATTTGGTTATATCTATGCACATTCTTGGAGAAGGCGATGACACCCCACTCCAGTACTCTTGCCTGGAAAAGCCCACGGACAGAGGAGCCTGGTAGGCTGCAGTCCATGGGGTTGGGAAGAGTCGGACACAACTGAGCAACTTCACTTTCACTTTCACTTTCCTGCATTGGAGAAGGAAATGGCAACCCACTCCAGCGTTCCTGCCTGGAGAATCCCGGGGACAGCAGAGCCTGGTGGGCCGCCATCTATTGGGTCACACAGAGTCGGACACGACTGAAGAGACTTAGCAGCAGCAGGAGCAGCATATATATTCTTCTTCATGTTCTTTTCTATTATGGTTTAGTACACAGTATTGACCATAGAACCCTGTGCTATACATTTAGAAAGTGTTGTGTATCAAGGCTAAACTTTCTTAATTGCCAGAAATGCTAAAAGAAATGACTTTGCTTCTACTTTCTCAGGTGTGGCTTTTTCTGTATATACCCTAAGTGGGAGACACCACTGAAGAGAGAACTGATCCAACAGGGCCGATAAGGAGCAAAACACTTCCCTTCTCACTTGCACTGCAAGTCTTTGTATTTCAGTGAGACTCCTGCCTGCTTGTTGAGTATCATGGGCACTGTGTTTCCCACAGTTCCTCCACAAGCCTTAGAGAACTGAAAAGCTTGTGCTTTGGGGATGTAACAGGTTTCATTTGCATGATTAGTTTTCAGACTTGTAGGAAGCCCGTCTTCACATTTGTGGGTGTGTGACATAGTCGAGTCTAAAATACATTCAGAGGTCTGACCTTTCCCCACTGAACAAGTGGAATGCTTGGGTCTCTGCTCTGATCCTGTGCTCATGGAAAGAAGTGTCCTTCTAAGAGACAAAATCAAACCTAAATATTGGTCATGTGCCAGATAGACAGTGAAAACAAAGTATGTGTTTAAGGAAGTAGATGGGGAGACAGCAAGATTACTTGGAACCTGCACAAGGAGACATCAGAGCAGTTCGGCTCCCCTCTGGACAGAGCCACATGGTGCTGGAGGCAGGCATGGAGACTTTGTATAGAGACTGTTTGGTGGGGAGAAATTGTTCAGAGCGCTAACAAGTGTTTCAGGTCTCACTGTGCACAAGGGGGGTATTCCATAAATATTAGGCAAATGGTTTAACTTTTGTTTAAGCAAATGCACTCTCTCAGTGTTAACTGAAGCAACGAACAGTTAGACCCCTGTTACTGAGGCAAGTTGCAGTCAGCTGTTTCTGTTGTAAGCTGTCCAGGAAGCTAGATGTCAGGCTGGTTCTGTAGGCTGAGAGTTTGCCATGTCTGCAAACACACACACATCAGAACACTGTTCTAATAAGAATACAGTAGGCAAACAAGAAGAGTCTGCCTTACCCCCAGACAACAGGTTCTGTTTGTCACTGAATACACTGCACAAAAATAGTAACATCATGTATCTTACCAAAGTATTTTTTTCTTTAATTTTCATTATTATTATTATTTTTTTACAGTAAGTCCTTGTTGGTTTTATGTTTTAAACAGCTGTGTGTATACATGTCAGTCCCAAATTCTCAGGCTATCCCTTCCCACCACCCTTTCCCCTGGTAAACATTAATTCCTTATCTAAGTCTGTGAGTATGTTTCTGTTTTGTAAGTAAGTTCATTTGTTTCATTTTTTTATTTTTTTTTCATTTTATTTATTTTATTTTATTTTTTATTCCCCATATAAGCAATATCACATGAAGTTTGTCTTTGTCTGACTTGCTTCACTTAGTATGATAATCTCCGGGTCCATCCACATTGTTGCAAATGGCATCATTTCATTCTTTTAATGGCTAAGTAATATATTGTACGTATCACGTCTTCTTCATCTGTTCATCTGTTGATGGACATTTAGATTGCTTCCATGTCCTAGCTATTGTTAGTGGTACTGCAATGAACACTGAGATGCATATATCCTTTGAACCATATTTTCCTCTGGATATATGCCTTTTGAACCTAATTTGCATCAGTATTTATACTGTGTCTCATACAGTACTTGGTACTATAGTATGTACAACAGGAATGTGTGAAGTGAAGTGAAGTGAAGTCATTCAGTTGTGTCCTACTCTTTGCAACCCCATGGACTGTAGCCTACCAGGCTCCTCCATCCCTGGGATTCTCCAGGCAGGAATACTGGAGTGGGTTGCCATTTCCTTCTCCAGGAGATCTTCCCAACCCAGGGATTGACCCGAATCTCCTGTATTGTAGGCAGATACTTTACCATCTGAGCCACCAGGGTACTATAGTATGTACAACAGGAATGCGTGACGTGTCTTTTAATGTTGAAAAAAATATGATCTTTTGTGAAAGGTAATGTTTAGACATATCCAAGAGGTAACTTCTCAATAAAGGAATACATTTTCCAAAAATACCAAGTTATATTCTCAGAATATTATACTTCCATTGTTCCCTCACACAGTCAGTTCCATGGCAGAAGAGATGTCAGGGATTCCCACGGCTTCTTGTTGGGCTGGGTTTGACATCTGATATCAAACCGCTCAATATCAAGTCCTCCTTAACCCAACCAATAAACTTCTAGAGAACCAGTGCCTATAATGGACTGAGGTGGAGGAAAGAGTGGGACAGGTAAGAAGGAAGATTCCATGTAAATGCATAGATCTTCATAATATAAAGAGAAACATAATATGAGAGGAAGCTGGTTACAAGAGAGAGATTTATTACACAAAGGTGCTTGTGCTCATTTTATGTGACTACCAGAAGGTACAGTCGCCTTCATGTCTGCTCTGGAGCTTATAGAAGGAAAGACATTTCTATTTATTAGGTTGGGAAAGATTTTAAGGGGGTGGGCGGGTTGGCTGTTGTTTTAAAGGAATGAAGTCAAGTGCAGACAACTTTAAAACATTGCTGCCACATCTGTGCATCTAATTGAGTCACTCATAGGTCGTCAGGCTCTAGAGTATAACGATTTGTCAGCATAGGACACAGAGTGGACCAATTTAATACTTGCTGCAGGGGTTAGAATTTCCACAGCCTTTGATCAGATTTTTTTTTTTAGGTCAGTAACATTTAGAGGTAGATAAAAAAGCCAAGTAATTGCTGAGAAACTAGATGGTTTGTGGCTAATTTGCAAAAGCACAGATTACATTGTTATTTGGATTTTAACCACTTAACGAAAGAGTCTTGAGATTTTTTGAAGAACACATTAACATTGATACCATGGTATGCAGCCCCTTCTGTAGCATGCAGAAATCTGCCATCTTCCCTCCCTGAAACGCCCCCTTGTTTGCTTGCTTACTGGAGCCTTCAAATAGGCAATGATTGTCATGTTCTGCTAGATACTAAGATTGAGTGTGACACTATTGCTACTGTACACCTCCTTTTTACAAAAATAGATAATGAAACTCTGTATTCTTTACCTTAGAGCAGGATAAAGAAAATTGAAATCCACTATATAATCAGTGAAATTTCTGTTATTAAGTTACTTGTTTTTGATTGTGCTGGGTCTTCGTTGCTGCGCATGGACTTTCTCTAGTTGTAGAGAGAGAGCGCTACTCTCCAGTTGATGTGGGTAGGCTTCTCACTGCAGTGGCCTCTCTTATTGCAGAGAACAGGCTCTAGGGTGCATGGGCTTCGATGGTCGCAGCGAGTGGACTCCGTATTTGCAGCCCACTGGCGCCACAGCACAGGTTCAGTAGTTGTGGCACACGAGCTCGGTTGTTCCAAGGCATGTGTAATCTTCCCAGACCAGGAATCAAACCCACATCCCCTGATTGGCAAGCAACCACTGGACCCCCAGGGTAACCTCCTATCTGTTATTTAAAGAGAGCTTCTAAGAGCATCTCAGAGGTTGAAGAGAAT
The DNA here is from genome assembly GCF_029378745.1 of Bos indicus. Lineage (NCBI taxonomy): Eukaryota > Metazoa > Chordata > Mammalia > Artiodactyla > Bovidae > Bos > Bos indicus. Next base: position 50,278,416 of record NC_091769.1, read on the forward strand.
GCCAAAGGTTTTGTGTTATTACTTGCAGACACTGTTCCTTCTCTACCCACCAGCCCAGAAATTGTTTCTGGAAGAGGCTTCACAGACCTATTTAATCTCTAAATGTGTAACTCAGCCTGTGACCTCATTTTTCAGGCACCAGCCCTAAACACAGTATTCTAAGAATTGGGCAGCCACACTCTGGTGGCCCACCTTGAGCTTGTCCTCAACCAGAAACATTAGGACTCGTCCCCTGACCCACAGTTTTTTACCTGACAACTCGCTGGCTTCCTGCTATGTTTAGAAATAGGACAGGGAGGGGTAAACCCAGCTGATATTACTCTCTGGAGTGTTTCCTTCCACTTTAAAAAGAATGTTGTTTTTTTTTTAAATTAGTGTATTATTCCACTGGGCTTCCGTGACATAATGTCATAACCTGGGTTGCTTAAACAGAAGACATTTGTTTCACACAGTTCTGGAGGCTGAGAAGGCCAAGATCAAGATTCTGACTGACTAGGTTCCTGGTGTTCCATTCATGGGGTTCTCAAGGCAAGAATACTGAAGTGGTTTACCATTCCCTTCTCCAGTGATTTTCATTCTGTCTGCCCTCTGAAGAACTGACTCATTTGAAAAGACCCTGATGCTGGGAAGATTGAAGGTGGGAGGAGAAGGGGATGACAGAGGATGAGGTGGTCGGATGGCATCACAGACTTGGTGGACATGAGTATGAGTAAGCTCCGGGAGTTGCTGTTGGACAGGGAAGCCTGGCATGCTGTAGTCCATGGGATCACAAAGAAGGGGACAAGACTGAGCAACTGAACTGAGGTTCCTGCTGAGACCTCTTTTCCTGGCTTGTATATGGCGCCTTGTTATGTCCTCACATGCCTTTTTCTAAGTGTGTGCTCAGGAAAAGAGAGAGAATGAGCACTCTGGGATAATTTTTTATAAGGACACTAGTCCTGTCTGATCAAAGCCCCACCCTATGACCTCATTTAAACATCATTACTTACTTACCTAGAGTCTCCATCTCCAAATACAACCACACTGGTAGTCAGGGCTTCACAAACCTTCATTTCAAAACCCTAACGGTAACCCTAATTTCATCTACCCCTTCCATTCATCTTGCATAATCTTTATGTTGCTGATTATCATAATCACATTTTCCAATTCTATTTTTTTCATATATTCTTATTATTTAAAAGTTTGGGATAATTCAAAGACATATAGTGAAGAAAGCTTAAAATTATCCAAGTAATCACTATTAAATTTTATAGTGCATCCTCTTTCAGTATTTTTCAATGCATTTCTATATATTATGTATAAAATATAAACTAACAGAGTGGACTATACAAAACTTAATAGGCAGTGTTTGTCTCTTAGCATGGTATCATAAATATTTCCCCAAAGTGACTCAAAATTACTTGATCACATATTTTAACAACTGCCTAATATTTGATAACCTGGCAGCATCATGATTTATTTATTCTGCTGTTGATTCCTTCTAGTGTATTTTTCATTTAGTTATTATATTGTTTATCTCTGTTCTTCAAAGCACCTAGCTCTTTATTAAACGTTTCTTGTATCCTCTCAGTCTGTGCCTCCATTCTTTTTCTGAGATCTTGGGTCATTTTTACTGTTATTACTGTGGATTCTTTTTCAGGTTGATTGCCTATCTCCACTTCACTTAGTTGTTATTCTGGGATTGTATCTTGTTTCTTCATCTGGAACATATCCCCCTGCTGTCTCATTTTGTCTGATTTTCTGTGTTTGTGGTCTCCATTCCTCAGGCTGCAGGATTGTAGTTCTTCTTCTGGTGTCTGCCCCCCAGTGGATGAGGTTGGTCCAGGGGCCTGTGCAGGCTTCCAAGTGAGAGGAACTGGTGCCTGCCCACTGGTGGGTAGAGCTGGGTCTTGTCCCTCTGGTGGGCAGGACTGTGTCAAGGGGTATGTTTATAGGTGGCTGTGGGTTCAGGCTAACTTTATACAGCCTATCTGCTGATGGTGGGGCTGTGTTCCCACCCTGTTGGTGGTTCGGCCTGAGGTGTCTCAGCACTGGAGCCAGGTCTCAATGCCAAATTGGTGACTTCTGGGAGCGCTCACTCCAATGAATATTCCCTGGGGCCCCTGCCACCAGTGTCCTTCTCCCACAGTGAGACACAGCCACTCTCTGCCTCCTCAGGCCTACTCAAAGGTAGGCCTGGGCCATGCTCCTATGGAGTCACTGCTTTGCCCTGGGTCCCAGTGCATGTGAAACCTCTTGGGCACCCTCCAGTAGTGGAGTCTCTGTCTCACCCAGTTCTGTGAAGTGCCTGCACTCAAGCCCACTGGCCTTCAAAGCCAAATGTTCTGGAGGCTCCTCCTCCCAATGCCACGTCCCCAGGCTGGGGAGCCTGACTTGGGGCTCAAAACTCTCACTCCTATGGGAGAACCTCTGTGATATAATTATTTTCCAGTATGTGGGTAGCAGGTATGGAATATGATCATATCATGAAAAGACCCCTCCCTGGTGGCTCATATGATAAAAGAATCTGCCTGCATTGTGAGAGACCTGGATTTGATCCCTGGGTTGGGAAGATCCCCTGGAGGAGAGCATGGCAACCTATTCCAGTATTCTTGCCTGGAGAATCCCCATGGACAGAGGATCCTGGTGGGCTACAGTCCATAGCATCTCAAAAAGTTGAACACGACTGAGCAACTTACCAGCAACGCATCATCTCATTGTGGCTTCCTTTTTGTCTTGGGTGTAGAGTGTCTTTTTTGGTAGATTTGAGTCTTTTTTGTCAGTGGTTGTTCAGAAGTTAGTTGTGATTTCAGTGTTTTCGTGATAAGCGAACTCAAGTCCTTCTACTCCACCATCTTGTCTCCTGCCTCTCTGTTGGAGTCTTGATATGAACATTTATTTGAAAACGTCTAGTTCTATCCTCTTTCTTTGATAATAAGAGATGATTTGATTGATAAAGGTGTGTCCCCTTCTCTTGAATCACTCTATCTTTTCCATGACTTTTCATGACATCCAGGCTTATCTGCTTTTACGAGTTCACTTGAGTCTGAAAATTATTGAGATCTCCATCTAAACAGTAAATAAAGAAAAAGCTTAAATTTGCTGTAGTTTATTTACATCTAGAAATTGATGGAAAATAATGTAGATGTGATAACATGAGTAGTTACAGCAGAGAGCTTCACCTATGCGCCTATGAGTTTTCTCTACATCTCCACTGTGGCAACCAGAGCACACCAGTGAAAGTGCTAGTTGCTCAGTCCTGTCCACCTCATTGAAACATCATGGAGGGCTCCTTTGTTCATGGAATTCTTCAGGCAAGAAACCTGCAGCGGGTAGCCGTTCCCTTCTCCTGGGACTCTTCCTATCCCAGGGATTGAACCCAGGGATTGAACCTGCACTGCAGGCAGATCTTTACCATCTGAGCCACCAGAAAAGCCCAGAGCACTCCAGTCATCACCCCAAATCCAAGATTCCCCTCATGAAGAGTCAGCCACAGCAATGCCTTATATTTGCTCAGATTGTCCAGTCAAATGGACCATAATGGCTAATATTTTTGAATGTTTGTATTGTGCCACTCACTGTTCTGACCTATTTAAGTGTAAATTGGGAAGAAACACTTTAGAAAGACTCCTATTATTTGTAGTCTCCTCTTCTAGAATGTTTCCTGGAAAAATTACTGAGATTGAGTTTTGATCTCTTCATCCTCTGGCCATGTAATTTATCATCTAAATTGAGATACTTTAAAACTGAAAAAGAAGACTGATAATTATGAGACAACAAGAGTAAACTGGGACTGTTCCAGCTGAACTGGAATAGATGGCCACTGGAATCACAACACACCCCTGCCTCCAGTTATGCTTGCTCTGAGTTAGATTCATTATAGGTGCTCAAATTACTCTCTTCACTGCTGCTGCTGCTGCTGCTGCTAAGTCGCTTCAGTCGTGTCCAACTCTGTGCGACCCCATAGACAGCAGCCCACGAGGCTCCCCCATCCCTGGGATTCTCCAGGCAAGAACACTGGAGTGGGTTGCCATTTCCTTCTTCAATGCATGAAAGTGAAAAGTGAAAGTGACCAACATTTGTAGGGACTGCCTAATAATGTACATGTTTACCATTATTTAATCATTTCTTCCTTTCAATCTTCATCTATTAAATGTAATTCTATATTAAATTTATTTTATTCATGAAATGGCATCCTTAATATATATTTTTCATTTGGACTAGTCTCAACATAAAAAATAGGGCTTCCCAGATGGCTCTGTGGTTGAAATCTGCCTGCCAAGCAGGAGACACAGGTTCAATCCCTGGGTTAGGAAGATTCTCCTGGAGTAGGAAATGGCATCCTGCCCAAATCTAGGACAACTTGCAGCAAAATAAGCAACGAAGTAATAGATAAAATGAAATAGGAATATGTAAGTTTATGGTAGCCTAAAGAAACTAATATTAATTCATTAAGATTAATAAATTGAAATTTTGAGGTACAGAATATATCTAATATCTCAAAGTAGTTTCTTGCCTAATCAGTATTAATTATAAAGGGAAAAAAGAATGACTTTACAATGGAGAAAGCTGGTGGATACCACCTCAGTGAAGTATTTAAAGTTAATATAAACACTAATAAGACTAATCAAACTGGGAATTTCCTGATGGTCCAGTGGAGAAAACTCTGCACTTCTACTGCAGAAGACACAGGTTCGATCCCTAGTTGGAAAACTAAGATCCCACAAGCCATGTTGTGTGGCCAGAAAAAGATAAAAAAAAAAAAAAAACCTAGTTAAATGTATGTGCCACACAATTAGATTTAATGAAAAGAACACACCATCACTTCTGTGATATTCTTACCAAAGTCGCATAACCTGCATCAAATCTTAAGGGAACAGCAGATTTACCCAAGTTGAGGTATCCAGTGTTAATACAAGGGTACTGGTCTGTAGTCTTCAAAAGCAGAATGACTGTAAAAAGCAAGGGAAGAAAGGGGAATTGTTTTTTTTGTTTTTACTTTACAATATTGTATTGGTTTTGCCATATATCAAAATGAATCCACCACAGGTATACATGTGTTCCCCATCCTGAACCCTCCTCCCTCCTCCCTCCCCATACCATCTCTCTGGGTCATCCCAGTGCACCAGCCCCAAGCATCCAGTATCGTGCATCGAACCTGGACTGGCGACTCGTTTCATATATGGTATTATACATGTTTCAATGCCATTCTCCCAAATCTTCCCACCCTCTCCCTCTCCCACAGAGTCCAAAAGACTGTTCTATACATCAGTGTCTCTCTTGCTGTCTCATATACAGGGTTATTGTTACCACCTTTCTAAATTCCATATATATGCGTTAGTATATTGTATTGGTGTTTATCTTTCTGGCTTACTTCACTCTGTATAATAGGCTCCAGTTTCATCCACCTCATTAGAACTGATTCAAATGTATTCTTTTTAATGGCTGAGTAATACTCCATTGTGTATATGTATCACAGCTTTCTTATCCATTCATCTGCTGATGGACATCTAGGTTGCTTCCATGTCCTGGCTATTATAAACAGTGCTTCGATGAACATTGGGGTACACGTGTCTCTTTCAATTCTGGTTTCCTCAGTGTGTATGCCCAGCAATGGTATTGCTGGATCATATTGAAGGAGACTAAAGAGCCATGACAACCAAAACACATGTTATTTTGAACTGCATCCTTTTACCAAAAAGACATTATTAAGACATTTGGCAAAATGAATATAGTGTGAGGACAAGATGGTAGTAATGTATCAGTGTTAATTTCCTAATTTTGAAGGTTATTTTGTGGTTATGCAGAAAAATGTATTCATCAGTAAGAAATTCACTGTAATGTATTCCAAGGATGATAATTTGTTGTTGTTGTTCAGCCACTTAAGTCATATCTGACTCTTTGTGGCCGCACGGACTGTAGCATGCCAGGCTCTTCCGTCCTCCACTATCTCCCAGAGTTTGCTCAAATTTGTGTCCATTGAGTCAGTGATGTTATCTAACCATCTCATCCTCTGCCACCCCCTTTTCCTTTTGCTCCAGTCTTTCCCAGCATCAGGGTCTTTTCCAGTGAGTTGGCTCATATCAGCAACTTACTCTCCAATAGGATAGGAAAGTTCTTTGTATTCTAGTTTCAGTTTTTGAAAGTTGGATATTGTTTCAAACTAAAAAAAAAAAGAAAAAATTTACATGATGCAAAGGTGTGAGCATTATAATGATTCTTCATACAAATTGCTAAGTTGCTTTTCCAAAAGGGATGTACCTCGTCTTATAACTATGCAGTTCCATTTTTTCCTATTAAATTTTTGTCAGGTAAGCCAGGCACTCACTGCATTCAAAGACCTTATTTTCAGCCCTACCTGTCACACTTTATAATAGAAGTGCTGATTTTCATGAACTCACTTATTATCTCAAAGTGGGGGTAATCACTCATTGTATCATTAGCTGATAATGACTAGATGAGTTGATTGAGCTGTAAATGACTCTGGTTCGAGATTGCAGCTCTAGCTGATTAGATAAATATGCCACATATTTCATTTTGATCATATCAATTTCACTATCATTTGACTGAAATGTCTTCCTTCAACCTAAAGTTCTCATTAAGGCATGGTAATTTCTCTGAAATATGACTGTATGCATGACTTCTATCAGCCAAAACCAATAGTTACAGAAAAGGAAGGTTATTTTACATTTTAGCAACTGCCTAGCTGTATGATTTTCCACAACTTGTGAAATCTGTAAATCCTTTGTTAGAGAGTGAATAATAATATCTTTATTGCACTGAGTATACATATGCGGTAGGGCAGACAGACCATTACGGCTTTAACTGAATGTCTTGTCTAGTTTAAGAACTGGGGCAAACAGATTTGGGGAGGGGGTGTATCCCCAGTAAGCCCTAAAAAATAGCTCTCTTTGGCACCTCGTGTGTGTTCATTATTCAGTCGTGTACTATGCTTTGCAACCCCATGGATTGTAGCCCGCCAGGCTCCTTTGTCCATGGAATTCTCCAGGCAAGAATACTGGAGTGGATTGCCATTCCCTTCTCCAAGGGATCTTCCCTATCCAGAGATTGAACCCACATGTCCTGCATTTCAGGCAGATTCTTTACCATCTGAGCCACCACAGAAGCCTATGTTGGGTAGTATTTAGACTTTGTAGCCAAAGTCTTCACTAACTTTAAAGTATATATGAATCTTGTTAAAATGCAGATCTGGTTCAGCAAATCTGGGGTGGGGCCTGAGAGTCTGCATCTCTAACAAGATCCCGGAAGATGCCGATAGTGCTTGTGCACAAACCACACTCACAGTGAAACAAGTAGCCAGCAAAGAGCCCACTTATGCTGTTTCATCAGGAATGTACCTCAGAAGTTGTGTGTGAGGCTTGACACGTTGGTGAACCTGCTTCTCTCTGGAGCCTCACTCATCCACCTGCATAAGAGTGGACTTGTGCAAAGGCCAGCTGAGTGGACCATGACAACAGCCACAGGGAACAAATTTATTAGACCAAGCTGTGTACTTAAGAAAACAGACAAAAATTTGTCTTGTTGGTGCAGTGGTCTTCATTAGAATGTGGCCCATATCTCTTATTTTTCTCCCAAATCATCTTGTACAACCTGGGGAAAGCAAGTCCTTGCCATCCCTAGGAAAGGGAAAATGAGAAATTGTGGGATCTCAGGAGCTACCTTGGACACTTCAAGGTTAATAGGAAACTTGTCTGGTTGGATGAGCCACAGATTGACCCAAGGTTTAGGTTTAAGTTTATTCAGTCATTTTTCTCAATGTTGGGATAAGAGAAGGTGCTTCTTTAACAGGAGTTGAGTGTTACTTAGTCTTTTCTGTGAATAACCTTGATTCAGAATTTTTAGGGATGCAGTTCGCTTAATGCTAAACAGGCACGTAAGCATTTCAAAGGCTTAATAAGCCAACATTTTCTACTTTAAGTGGCTTCTGTTAACCTTTGGAAATTGGGTAATATCATCCCCATTATATTGATCTGTAAATTGAGACTCTAGGAGGTAGTTAACTTAACCAACCTCACATGTTAATGAATGATGGAAGTGGGATTTGAATTCTACCTTTGTGATTTTTTGAAGCTCAGTGGCCTTCCAATGTCATACTTCTAGTGTTCTTTACTAAGGATACTTGTATAGGAAATGTATTTTAGTCCAAACCAGTAGGACGTTGGTGATATTCTAGAATTTTATTGCTTGACCAAAATTATGCAACTATTAAGAGATTGAGAAAGAATTCAAAGCCAGGTCTCATCAACTGTACAGGCTTTGCATTATACCCATTTCCTCTAATGATCCAAGATTCATGCTGCCAACAGCAGTAATATGAATATTGCCTCATACTTGTACAACACTTAAAAGTTCTCAGAGTTGTCATTTTAGTCCCCTAAGAGCCCCAAGAGGTAAGTAGGGCAGGCCTTTCCTGCAGTTCACAAGTTAGGAAATCAAGATTGAAAGTTAAACCCAGGGGCTCACAATCAGGAAGTGGTGACCCTAGAATCAGGTCTTGGGAGCAAATTCCATGGGCCCACAGCCTTAACTGTCATCACAAGACCTCAGTGTATCTCTGGGTCACTTTTTAAATGGGCAGATCCCCTTCTGTGTCCGGAGATTTCTTTTGAAGCAGCATTTTAGAAACTAGTCAAGACTGTGTTCTGCTTTTAGATTCCTAAGATAATGGCAGCTGTCTTAATAGGTAGTTTTTGAATACCTACAAAGCATAAACATGAAAATGACATGGGCCCTGCCTTCAAGACATGAAAAGACATAAATATAACAGACATGAACAAAACAAAAAATTCATTTGAGTCTATATGTAAAGAAGAAACTTGAGGCAAAGATGTAAGTGAGAAATAAAAAGACTCTACCCTGAAAGAGGCACTTTGTCCATTGCAGGTGACTTTTCTTTTTAAGGACAAGTACCATTATGTTTGAAGAAGGCAATGGCACCCCACTCCAGTACTCTTGCCTGGAAAATCCCATGGACGGAGGAGCCTGGTAGGCTGCAGTCCATGGGGTTGCTAAGAATCGGACACGACTGAGCGACTTCACTTTCACTTTTCACTTTCATGCGTTAGAGAAGGAAATGGCAACCCACTCCAGTGTTCTTGCCTGGAAAATCCCATGAATGGAGGAGCCTGGTAAGCTGCAGTCCATGGGGTCACTAAGAGTCAGACACGACTGAAGCAACTTAGCAGCAGCAGCAGCAGCAGCAACCATTATGTTAGGGCTTCCCTGGTGGCTCAGACGGTAAAGCGTCTGCCTGCAATGAGGGAGACTTGGTTTTGATCCCCAGGTTGGGAAGATCCCCTGGAGAAGGAAATGGCAACCCACTGTACTACTCTTGCCTGGAAAATCCTGGAGGGAGGAGGCTGGTATGTTACAGTCCATGGGGTCGCAGAGTCGGACATGACTGAGCAACTTTACTTTCACCATTGTGTTGGTTCACAGCAATTTGGTTCTTAATTTCTCTTTTCTGTGTCCAAAAGCCCAAATGAACCAGGCAGAAATCCTTTGGAATCTTACCCTTGAGTAGCAATTACTGTTAGCCCTACTCAGAGTAATCTCCAGTACCCTTGTTGGATGGCTACACTCCATTTGTTTTAAAAAAAACAAAGAAGTAAACAAGCAAAACACCTCTTCCCCAACATGCTGAATTCTCATCCTGCTCCAAGCCTTCACATGTAAATACTCTTACCTCTGGAATGCTGTTCCTTTCAGTTCTTCAAGTCTTTAGGTCTCAGCTTAGCCTCATGCACCCTGGGAAACTTGTTGAATTGTCCACATCTGGAGTAAAACATATAGTGGTCTGTACAGCTTAGGCTGTGCTGCAATGACAAACATCTCCAAATCTCAGTGGCTTAATAAAAAAAATGAACATTTATTTCTGATATATACTGTGTATCCTTTGAGACTAAATAGGGCTCAGTTTCATATCATCCACCTTTGGGGTCTAAGCCCAGATATGCAATAATGCCAGTCACCATAAGTAAAAAGGCTTTCCACCTAGATATGATTTGTGTTACTTCCACCCATATTTCATTAGCCAAAATTAAGTTGAGAATTCCCTGGAGACCCAGTGATTAGAACTCAGTGCTTTCACTGCCAGGGCCCAGGTTCAATCCCAGGTCTAGGGAACTAAGATCCCACAAGCCATGTGGCCAAAAAATAAAAACAAAATAAGTCATGCCAAACTTTAAAGAGGTAAAGAAGTGCAATCCTAATTTGTGCCACAGAGACCCAGAATCTCAGTAAATGTCACTGATAATCAGCACAGACCTCTTCCTATTTGCTCTCAGAATCCAGTAATAACAACAATTGCAATACTTGTTAAATACTCAGTTGCGATTATCTGATTATGGTCTGTGTCCCCTCACTAGATTCAAAGCTTCTTTGGACAGCTATTCAACTCTCTTTTCATATCCAGTAGTTGCCATAGTGTGTGGCATATATTCAGTGAAAAAGCTTGAATTAAGGAATCTATGTCCTATTTTTTTTTAATGCAGGTTTGTATCTTTAAATGTATGATTTCAAAACAATTATAATTCAAAATGCTATTTAGGTCTTATGTTCCTTAGGAAGGATATACATATAGCCTTGAGCTACAATTCTGAATTTGCTTTTGAATGCAAATATTTTAACAAGTATAACACATAGAAGCTTGAACTATGAATTATTTCTAGCAGATTATGTAAAATATCTTGTTTATCCCAGAGATCCTAAATTAGATGGAAGAAAAAATTGTCTTTAAAAATATATCTCTCAAATTTTGTATTTGTCCTCAGCTTGTCTTGAAGATGAGTCAAAAGTCAGAACCACAGTATTTAAGAAAGAAAAATGATATTTATTTCACTTTCTTAGTTATGAGTGTTAATATAACAAGTAAATGCAAAAGATAAATTATGCATTGTAAGCTTCTATGTTTATGGTTAGGTATTAATTTTCTTGGATATGTCAGGGCTTTAAAAGAAATCAGTTGAATTTCTTTTTTTTAAGTAATTTTAAATTTATTTATTTTATTTTTGGCTGTCCTGGGTCTTCACTGCTGCTTGGGCTTTTCACAAGTCGACGCAAGCAGGGGCTACTTCCCAGTTGCAATATGTGGGCATCTCACTGGCCTGGCTTCTCTTGTTTCAGGGCATGCGCTGTAGGGCACAGGGGCTTCAGTGGTCACAGCATGTGGGCTCAATAGCTGTGGCAAACGAGCTCAGTTGCTCTGAGGCATGTGGGATCTACCCGGATCAGCGATCAAACCCATGTCTCCTGCACTGGCAAGCACTTTCTTTACCCTGAGCCACCAAGCCCAAGATCAGTTGAATTTCTACCTCAAAAAAGTCAATTTAGGAAATAACTCACTCATTTATTGTTGGATTCAACCAAAATGGTAAATTCTCTAAAATATCCAGCTGCTAACAAGTAGCTTGAACAAATTAAATGACATGTTCCCAGCAAGCTGGTGTTTATAAACATAGCTATGAGAAACTTTTGGAAAATGCACAAAGTGTAAATTTGTAATAAAAACTACAGTTCACTGAAATGTCACATTTCCTTAACAAACTTGTTTTCAGAGAAATCACGTCATTTTTTTTAAGTGCTAATTTTTTTAAGTGTTAATTGGATTTAACAATTATTAGATTTAGCATGAAGAATATGCCTACCAATTTTAGCTTCTCTAATTTTTAAAGTTTTTAAAAATCAGATTGGCCCTAGGAAAATCTATAGGATATATTATGTTTGTATGGTATGTTTATGTCATTATAACATTTTTAAAGTTTTATTAAAATAAATTGATTTACAATGTTGTGTTAAGTTATGCTATGCAGCAGAGTGATTCAGTTATAGATATATATATTCAGTTAAGATTTATCCTTTTTCATATTCTTTTCCATTATGGATATTGAATATAGTTCCCTGGACTATGCAGTAGGACCTTGTTGATTATCCATCCTGAAGATAATAGTTGGCATCTGCTCATACCAAACTACCCATCCTTTCCTCACCTCCTCCCACTTAGCAACTACAAATCTGTTCTCTATTTCCGTGAGTCTGTTTCTGTTTCAAATATATATTCATTTGTGTCACATTTTAGGTCATATGGTACTTACCTTTTTCTTTCTGACTTCACTTAGTATGATAATCTCTAGTTCCATCCATGTTGCTGCAAATGGCATTATTTCATTCTTTTTATGGCTGAGTAGATGGTGACTGCAGCCACGAAATTAAAAGATGCTTACTCCTTGGAAGGAAAGTTATGTCCAACCTAGAGAGCATATTCAAAAGCAGAGACGTTACTTTGCCAACAAAGGTCCGTCTAGTCAAGGCTATGGTTTTTCCTGTAGTCATGTATGGATGTGAGAGTTGGACTGTGAAGAAGGCTGAGCGCCGAAGAATTGATGCTTTTGAACTGTGGTGGTGGAGAAGACTCTTGAGAGTCCCTTGGACTGCAAGGAGATCCAACCAGTCCATTCTGAAGGAGATCAGCCCTGGGATTTCTTTGGAAGGAATGATGCTAAAGCTGAAACTCCAGTACTTTGGCCACGTCATGTGAAGAGTTGACTCATTGGAAGACTCTGATGCTGGGAGAGATTGGGGGCAGGAGAAGAAGGGGATGACAGAAGATGAGATGGCTGGATGGCATCACCAACTCGATGGACGTGAGTTTGAGTGAACTCCGGGAGTTGGTGATGGACAGGGAGGCCTGGTGTGCTGCCGTTCATGGGGTCACAAAGAGTCAGACACAACTGAGCGACTGAACTGAACTGATATTTACATATAGGGCTTCGCAGGTGCCACTAGTAATAAAGAACTTGTCTGCCAATGCAGGAGATGTAAGTGACATGGATTTGCTCTCTGAGTAGGGAAGAACCCATGGAGCAGAGGAAGCCCCAGGAATGCATATATCTTTTCAAATTATAATTTTCTCTGGATATGTACCTAGGAATCAGGTTGCTGGATAATATGGCATCTCTATTTTTAGTTTTTTTTGAAGAACCTCCAAACTGTTCTTCATAGTACAGCACCAATTTACATTCCCACCCACAGTGTAGGAGGGTTCCCTTTTCTCCACACCCTTTCCAGCATTTATTATTTGTAGACTTTTTAATAATGGCCATTTTGACTAGCATGAGGTGATATCTTATTGTAGTTTTGAATTTGCATTTCACTAGTAATTAGCAATATTGAGCATCTTTTAATGGACCTTGGCCAACTGTATGTCTTCTTTGGAGAAATGTTTATTTAAGTCTTCTGCCCACTTTTTGATTGGGCTGTTTGGTTTTTTTGTTATTGAGTTCTATGAGCTGTTTGTATATTTTGGAAATTAAGCCCTTGTCACTCACATCATTTGCAAATATTTTCTTCCAGTCCATAGGTTGTCTTTGGTTCTGTTTACTGTTTCCTTTGCTCTGCAAAAGATAGTAAGTTTGATTACGTTCAATAACAGTTTTATTTAGATCACCATGATAATGTTCTGAGATATATGAATATCAGCTACTTTTAGCCATATCTGACTGGACCATTTTCATACAAAAATCAAGTTTCCATCTTCCCGGTCCACTTTCCAGTAGTTGTAATTTCTTTTAGCAGTTACATTTAATGGGGAAATGTTCAGGAGTCCTCTCAGCACCTGTCATTGAGTCAGCTCTCTGCTGATTCGGGCAAGGAATTTCATCTCCTCCAACAAGAGCTTCTACCTTGTAATTTTCTCCTTTTCTTCATGATAAAAACCCAACTTGATAACTTATGGAAAATATCTGGATGTTTACTTCAGAGAAATATGAGTTCCTATATACAGATGTTTACTTTTAGGGTTATATCACCTTGTTTTTTACATTAAAAACAACTATGGGGTGGATGGACCCTAGAGATCATCATACTGAGTGAAGTCAGAGAAAAAAGAAATACCGTATAACATCCCTTATATGCAGAACCTAAATGATACGAATGAACTTATTTACAAAGCAAAAGCAGGCTTACAGACTTAGAGAATGAACTTCCGGTTACCCTGGGGAAGGATGGGGAGAGGGATAGTTAGGGAGTTGGAGGTCAATATGTGCACACTGCTGTATTTAAAATGGATAACCAAGAAGGACCTACTGTCTAGCGCAGGGAGTTCTGCTCAGTGTTATGTGGCTGCTTGGCTGGGAGAGCAGTTTGAGGGAGAATGGATACATGGAAATGTATAGCTGAGTTGCTCTGCTGTCCATCTGAAACTATCATAACAATCGGCTATACACAAATATAAAATTTAAAGTTTTTTAAAAAGTTAATAAATAAAAACAACTGTGGGACTTGTTGAATGACACTGAAAAGTAGCCAGCTTGAAAGTTATTCTTTAAGACCCCTGAAGTATGAGGTGGGTGTGTGTGTTAGTCGCTTAGTCATGTCCAATTCTGACCACATGGACTGCAGCCTGCCAGGCTCCTATGTCTATGGGAGTCTCCAGGAAAGAATACTGGAGTTGGTTGCCATGTCCTTCCAGGGGATCTTCGAGAGCCAGGATTGAACCTGGTCTCCTGCATTGCAGGCAGATTCTTTACTGTCTGAGCCACCTGGGAAGTCCAAAGTATGAAGTAGATAATATTAATTATCTCTGAAAATCTACATCATGGCTTGAACTAGGTGAAATAGTGAAAGAGATATGGATCTTGCTATTCATTTCTCAGTGTTCAGTCTCTTAAATATTTGTTGATTACTTGCTATATGCCAGGCCCTGAGTTTGTATTTAATACTAAATGGTAAGCAAAAATCAAACCCAGAATATAATGGTAAAAATATACATTAGTCATATAATCATGCCAAGGAATGCATAGTGACAACTGAGTTAAGCACTTTAAAGGGTGGTAACCAGTGTGTACATGACCTTCCCAAGCCTTTAACTATCCCTCCCTCTCCTCCCTGGCAACCTCACACTGCTATATTTAAAATGGATAACCAACAAAAACTTACTGTATAGCACATGGAACCCTGCTCAGTGTTATGTGCCAGCCTGGATGGAGTGGGGTTTGGGGGAGAATGGATATGTATATATGTATGGCAGAGTCCCTTCGCTGTTCACCTGGATCTATCACAACATTGTTAATCAGCTACACCCCAATACAGAATGTTTTGGTGTTAGAAATTTTTTTTTTTAAATTTTAAGGGTGGTAACCAATCTTTGAAAGTGAATAATTCCAAAAGAACTTGACCTAGAATGGGAGAGGAAAGGTTATGGGGAGTCTTTACTGAGATGATCCTTGGTCTAAGACCTGTTAGATGAAAAGGTATGAATGGGGACCTGGGATCAAGAGAGAATGGTTGAAGCACAGAGAACAAGCTGAGGTTGGGGATCAGGGGCTGAAGGTGTCAGAAGATTGGCAGAACTCCAGTCACACAGGACCTTGTAAAACATGCTCAGGATTTTGGTCCTCATCATAAGGGCAGTAGAGACATGTTTTAAACAAGTGATGGACATGACCAAATTCACGTTCTGAAAAAAACTACTTTAACTTCATTGTGGAGATTAATGAGAAAGCAGAGTTGGACAGGGAGAAGGGTGGAAAGTCTGGTCTGGAGGTGGGGATGGCTTAGTTTAGTGTAGAACTGGTGGCAGAAATGCAAAGAAGGGTTTCCTTGGGGGCTCAGCGGTAAAGAGTCTGCCTGCCAATGCAGGAGGCATGTGTTCAATCCCTGGTCCTGGAAGATCCCACTTGCTGCAGAGCAATGAAGCCCATGCACTGCAGCTATTGAGCCTGTGCTCTAGAGACTGTGAACCACAACTCCTGAGGCCCACACACCCTAGAGCCCATGCCCCACAACAAGAGAAGCCACTGCAATGAGAAGCCCGTGCATCGCGACTACAGAGTAGCCCCTGCTTGCTGCAACTAGAGAAAAACCTGCTCAGCAACAATGACCCACCACAGTCATAAATAAATAAATAATTTTTTTTAATGAAAAATGGACACATTTGAGAGATAACTAGATAAAATTGAGAAGACTTGGTGATGGATTGGCTACAGAGAAGGAGAAAAAGAAAAGGGTCATAGAGGAGTCTGAGAGCTCTGGCTTAAATAACTCTTTGGATGCCAGTACTGAATAGGTAGAAAGCATGAAAGGACCTGGTTTGGGTCTGGGTATTAGAGATGCTGAATCTGTGTTATCTTTGAGATAGCCAAGTGAAGATGTTGAGTAGGTACCTGTAGACATCTGGAACTCAGAGGAGGGGTCTGAGCTGGAGATTTCAATTTGCAAGTCACTAAGGAAATGGCAGCCCACTCCAGTATTCTTGTCTGGAAAATCCCATGGACAGAGGAGCCTGGTAGGCTACAGTCCATGGGGTCGAAAAGAGTCAGACACGACTTCACTTTCAGTAATTAGAACAATAGAGATGTATAGAGTGAAATATGGGAAAAGAATAGCAGAGCTAGGTGAGACCAGGAGGATTTTCTCTGTGTGGTGATTGGGTGGAAGCAAATAAGCCTGCACAGGAGACTAGAATTGGGAAAGCCAAGTGCTAGGAGGAAAAGCTGAAAAGTGTGGTATCTGGGAACTAAGGGGGAAAAGTGTTTTAAGAAGAAAATGATCAATAATGTCAGTTTCTGCTGAGAGATCAAGAGAAGTGACACTGACACATGCACATTAGATTTAACAACAGGGCAAGTGATGGCAGAGGTTTGGGTGTGTTTAACTGTCAGAGGAAAGCAGCTGCCTGAGAGGGAGGGGCCATATACACACAAGAGGGAAAGAGGTGATTTTTCATCCTGATTCTCCAGCATCCTCCCAATGTCTTGACCACTTTGTATTATCCCCCATAACATTAGACAATAAGCAGCTCCCTAACCGGCATTTCATCATTTAACTTGCAGGACTGTTAGAAAGACTGAAACAACAGAGTAAGTGAACAGAAATTATAAACTACAAAATAGAATTGAAAGCAAGTATTATTTCCCCTCAAACTCTGGTTTAGCCAAAGTTTACCTTGCCTATGCCCTCTTCCTTCAGGTCCCTGCTAGATAGATAACACACCCAGTTTCCTTATCTGTAACTGGCATTCTTACTGTTCAGCAGCTTCTAGATGTCAACCATGAGACTTCTGTAGTCTCGCTGGTGTTACATAGAAAGAGGGTCTCGGAATCCCACTGCGTGCAGCACGGCTGACCAGCAGGCAGAGCATCACGAGCAAGGACCTTTTTCTGTAGCATACTTAAAATCATATCCAGTAGGCAACTGCCTTTTTCACCCACTCAGAAAGCCATGATTCTTAGGTAATAGAAAGAATGTCACTTTCTCCCTCTCCCCTCTCCACCAAATCAAGTTAGCTAACCTTATAAAGCATTTTGGAAGGTTTTTGCTTTGTTTTTGAGCCAAAGGAACCATTTAGAAAAATAAGGCAAGAATGCCATCTTGGGGTTTCTTCCGACAGCACAGGCTACCTGAGCTGCAGATGAAAAAATGAATGTTTCCTAGAGGTTGTTCAAAGTCACTGCAGCAGTATATTTAGATCCTTACGGGCTTTTCCTGGTTGGCTAAGCTTAACTGTTGGAATCCTCTAAAAAAGCTATTTTAAAATTTTAAAGTCAGACTCTTTCATGACATTTGAGTTTGGACCTTTCCACATTGAGCTTTTAGCTGAATCACACTTAGTTTTAGCCATCCTTGGTCTTTTCTATTCATAATCTAATTGACAAGATGACTCAGAGTTTGGGGCCATCCTTTGGTAACTTCCTTTCTCACCCACCTTTTCTGCTTATCTCAGGATACATTTTGGCATCCAAAATAACTTTTTGGATGCTTGGGGCTGGTGCACTGGGACAACCCAGAGGGATGGTATGGGGAGGGAGGAGGGAGGAGGGTTCAGGATGGGGAACACATGAGAAATAAAGGATTTTTTTATAAAAAAAAAAAAAAAAGAAAGAAAAAAAAAGAGTCAGGATACATTAAAAGATAATGAAGTGATAATAGAATGGCTCAGGGTTTTGTTTATTTTAATTTGGGAGGCATTGAGTTTATGGCTTATAGAACCAACTCCCATGGTTCAACAGTTATGACTCAAGTAGTGGGATTCCTTGGTGGAGATGAGTTTTATTCCTTAATAGGACAGCTTTATAATCTTCTGCTTGCGTAATTCTCACTCCTAGTTTTATTTTTTAATGTGGTAGAGAAGGCATTATAGTATGATGGGTATCCTTCATCAATCTTTCTGCCTCTCGCCCATATTTACTAAAGAGAAATAAATCCAAAGTTGTCAAGAATCCCCCCACTAGGAAATAATTTGGAACCCAATTTTGTGTGTTTTCTTTATTCACAGCTTTTTCTGTTTAAAGAGAAATCTTTTTGTTATTAATTTTTATTGGAATGTAGTTGCTTTACAACCGTGTGTTAGCTCCTGCTGTATAGCAAGGTGAATTAGTTATACATATATCCCTTCTTTTTTAGATTCTCTTCCCATTTAGGTCACCAGAGAGCACTGAGTAGCATTCCCTGTGCTATACGGTGCATTCTTACTAGTTATCTATCTTATACATAGTAGTGTGTATATGTCAATTCCAGTCTCCCAATTCATCCCACCCACCTCCCTTTAAAGAGAAATCTTGCTTTGAGTAAGGTCACCTAAGGATTCTATGCATGAAATATGCAGTGCAGGGTGATGAAGAGAGAGTTGCAAGATATAAATCCTTACTTTCATTGTGCCTTCTCCCAGTCACTTCTAACTATCTCCAGCCAGCCCCAATAGGATTTTTTTAAATTCCTGAATGTAAAGATTCATACCATTATCTATCTGGCATGGGGGGTTATTGTTCCGTCCCTCAGTCATGTCTGACTCTTTGCATGGACTGCAGCACGCCAGGCTTCCCTGTCCTTCACCATCTCCCAGATGGGGCTAGAGAGCAGTAATCGTTTGTTGAATCTAGCAATGTGTGTCTCAAAGGTAAGATTTACATTTGTTCTTTCCCTCCCTTTGAGTTTCTGTGCATACCCTTATTATCTCCCCACAAGTTTGGAAATAGTTTTTATGCTGGTAACTGTAAGATACGGAGATGAGGATGCAAAAGAGAAAGTTGAGTACCCAGTCAAGGCAAGCACTGATTGCTTGTTCCTTTGTCTTTTCTACCATGGAGCAAAGTGTGATCGTTATTTAAAAATACAAGAAGAGGGAGGAAAATTAGAGGGTTTTTTTTTTTTTTAAACCAAATTTGAAAACAAGAAAGTATGTCAAGAACTGAGTGAGAATAGGATACTTCAGATATGACTATTCCAATGTTCAAAGTGAAGTCGCTCAGTCGTGTCCGACTCTGTGACCCCATGGACTGTAGCCTATCAGGCTCCTCCGTCCATGGGATTTTCCAGGCAAGAGTGCTGGAGTGGATTGCCATTTCCTTCTCCAGGGGATCGTCCCGACCCAGGAATCAAACCCGGGTCTCCCGCATTGCATGCAGAAGCTTTACCATCTGAGCCACCAGGGAAATCAATGTTCAAAGTCTCCCTTTAAATCCTCAGAGGTGGGTTGGGACCAGATTTAGGGCTCTGTGTGAGCCATGTGACCCTGAGTAAGCAATGTAACACATTATTGGCCAGGGGATTTTTGCAGAAACACCTGTGGCCAGTGATTTGTTATGTAAGTGAATGTTGAAACACTCCAGTCAATAATGTTCAGGTAACAAGACATATTAATATATCTCTGGTCAATAAGTTGTTAAACTATCTGTGCCTCAGATTCCTCGTCTGTGAGATATAATTTATCACAGTACTTCCTTTGTGAGTTTATTATCAGGGTTAAATGAGCTAATGAAAGTAAAGTACCTGGCAGTGACCACTGCTCTATAACAATAGTAGCCACTGCTAGTAAATTCCAAAGGCCAAAAGACCAAGGGACTTCTTTCCTTGGGTGTCAGTGACTCACAAGTCCACACTGCCTTGAAGGGGGCTCCATTCTCAACATGTATATATGTTACTCCAGGTTGGGGAGAAGATGAATCCACATAAATGTGGTTTGTGGAGATATACTAAAATATCAAGCAAAAACTTCTAGGTGACCTTGCAAAAATCAACATCCAATAAATGAATTAAGCAGGGGCTAGAACTCTTTGGAGAAATAGAGAATGAAGTTAAAGCAACTTCAAGAGTCTACTAAATATGAGAGGAAAATCAGTAGGAAAAACATGGAAAAGAGGGGAGTTACTGGTACCAGTGTGTCCAGGCAGAGACGAAATCCCAGGAGAAACACATTAGTTTGGGGAGAGTTCCAGGGGAGAGGAGAGGGTGAGAAGTTTCATTGCATGTGATATCAGGAGAGCTAGTCGAATTGCAGCCCATCCTGACACACCACAGAGTGAACCTCCCTTCCTAGCAATGAGGGAGCCAAGAAACTTACTTCACCAATTCACAAAGGACATGTCAGGACATGTCATTCACAAAGGAGATGTCAGAAGCCTGAGCATTCAGTCTTTGGAGAAGAAACTTCCAAATCCACAGGTGATGGGAATAGGAATTTAGCCTCAGGGTTCAAATCATAGAATGTTCTCTATAGATTTTTGTTTTGGGGTAAAGCTGATTCTAATTTTTCTTTCTTAAAAATGTAACTTTCACAATAGGTAAACGTTGATTTCACTTACTTGCTTGACCTCCATTAAATCCACCAAAGTGGGAATTCCCTGGTGGTTCAGGGGTTAAAACTGGGCACTTTCACTGATGTGGCCCACATTTGGTCCCTGGTTGAGAAGCTAAGATCCTGCAAGCCAAGCAGCGTGGCCAAAACAGAACAAAAGCCCCCCCGCAAAGTCATTTGTTAATGTTTAAAAAGTGAAAAAAATCATTTCCCTGCCTAAACAGGCATTCTGATAC
Organism: Bos indicus; assembly: GCF_029378745.1. NCBI lineage: Eukaryota > Metazoa > Chordata > Mammalia > Artiodactyla > Bovidae > Bos > Bos indicus. The sequence goes on from NC_091769.1 coordinate 50,299,221, forward strand.
TTTGTTGGTAAGAGCGCTCACTGTTACAAGGCCAAGGGAGGACAATGTATTGCTGTCTATCAAAGCTACAAATGTGTGAGTCTTTGCTGCAGCATTTCCTCTTCTAGAAAATTTATCCTGTGGATACTTGCCTGCAGGGATATAGCATCTCCATGAGTTGCTTATTGCAGTCAATGTACCATGGAGTACTATCCTGCTGTAAAATGAAGGATGAATTTATTTGTATGTTGAAATGGCAAGATCTCAAATATGTATTAAAAGAAAGGATCAAGATACATAATGCTCCATTTTTTAAAAATTAAAACAGGTAGAAAAAGATGGGTGTGTGACTCTGTGACTCAGGTCTTTGATGACGAAATGCACACGGCAATGCTAGTTCATAATCTAGGGTTTCAACCAAGATGATTTGATAAAGGTGCCTCTGAAGGGTTTCATAAATATCAAATACCCCATGAATATGCAATATGTTTCCCTTTCTCTTCATTGATGAAGCAAATATAGACTTTTATAATAGCATGAGTCATAAGTCTATACATCCCATGAAGGCAGAGGCTGCATTTCTTTTGATCAATGGCATATTTCTATCACCAATTATTGTTGATGCTAACCTGAGTTTCCCCAAAAGTAGAGCCTAGATCAAGGCTATGTGCAAAATAGTGATGCCAGCAGGCAAGAATAAAGGACAGAGAGAGAGAACAGGGAAGGAGGGAGGGCCAGTACAATGTTGCATTATCAAGTTGACCATTGCTGTAAGTAGCCGGTAGATACTATGCAGTCTTCTGAGGAGCCTTATATAATGCGTCACAGACCCTTACACTCGGAGACAGAAAGGGGAAGGCATTCATCCATCAGTCCCAGCTCCCATTGGTCAGACATTCTCACCAAACTTTGACTCCCCTACCACTCCAAGTTACGCAAGCATGAGTTACAAGTGGGTTCTCCTGGGCATCCAATGACACAGCTTCAGAGAAGCAGAAGTAGGAAGCAAGAGGCCTGTGGTGCAGGCCTACAGCAAAGTCCAGCCAGGCTGCCTCTGCACAGAGTCAGGTGAAGCCTGCAGAGAACAGGGGGCCACAGCTGTGGCTGGCACAAGAGGCAAGTCTGAGAAGACCTGAAGTGATGTACAAGAGGTGTGCAGCACTTGATGTGTGTCACACTGTAGGGGCTCAATAAATATTTGTTCACTGAAAAGGCCCCAGGTGACTGGATCACAGAATTGGAGGATGCCTTGGAAATAGGCTCATCCAGTCTTCTACCTGGTACAGGTTTTTCTTTGGGAGGAAGTTGCTTCAACACTGCCTCAAAGTGGGAGCTCACCCACCACTCGCAGGGAGTCTTTTTCATGTTCAATGACTTCTGCCCCCTGGGATGTTTTCCTCACATGAACAGAGATGTGTCCTGCTGAGACTTCTGCCAAGAGTTCCAGTTTGGCCCCCAATAGCACAATATAGCCCCTTCTTTTGCCAAATTACTCCTGTAAATGAGGTTTGCAAGTAAATGCAACACTTAAACAGGAAGCCAAGGGTTGTTATTTTCGTGTCCTCCAACTTAAGTCTGCTGGAGCCAGGAGGGCTGAATCCTACCACCATGCTGCCCCTACAATCTATCCTGTTGGGATAGCTGTTAGGGAGCTGATTTATAGCCAGCTGGGTGGAGTGGACTTACACTCTCAGAAAAGCAACTTGGATGTACATCAAAATCGACACCTTCTGTCCATCATCTTCTGGTGAGCACCCTGTCCTAGGATGGATGATCGCCCCGAGGACCCCTCCTGAGGGGTACATCCTTGAGAAAATGAGCCACAGCCAGAAGCAGCAAACTGGGCACACAGATGCTTGAAGACACTGGCCACGTCTCTTCAGAGGCATTTCCATGCCTTCTGTCATTTCCCCACAAGGAGATGGCGCCTTGCTGTGTTGGCCACTTTTCCTCTCAGTACTTTCCAGTTTATCAAGTGTCAACTTTTTTTTGTCACACCACGAAGCTTGTGGGATCTTAGAACCCTGACCAGGGATTGAACCTGGGGCCCCAGAAATGAAAGTGCCAAATCCCAACCACTGGACCACCAGGAAATTCCCCATTAAGGGAAATGATGGGAGAACTCTCTTAAAATGATGAGTCCAAGATGAAATCAGTGCTCCCCGTGGGACCTGACCAGCTCTGGGCACAGTAAGGCTCTGAGTCACACTACACACTTTTGTTCGTGTTAATAGGAGAAATCTTACATCCAGTTAATTTTGGAAAACTTGACTGAATGAAACAAACTGTAGAGAAATATGAAACACCATTCCTATGTGAATACACATATGTTCTTTTAAGAAAAAGTAAGTTTGTGTTAAGACTTAAAGGAAAAAAAAGGGAAAAACCATTGTCTCACTTCATGAATGTCAGGATTTCCTTTCTTATGCTCTCAGGTGAACTTCACTGGATTAGGATGCCCAAATTGCTGACAGCTGCACTTTAAGTTCAGGGAGCCCTGAGTTCTCCTGAAGTCCTACCTGTCCGTTCACTCGTTTACCCTCCTCATCAGCTGTTTCCTATATTCTATATTCTAGCTCGCCTCAAACTTCCAAGAGCTTCTTCTCAAACCCACTCTTGGCTGATGATCTTGCTTCCTATTTGGGTAAAAATATAGAAGTTTGCTATTCCCACATCCACCAGCCTGACGGCATCTGTGCCCATGTCTGCTGACTTCCTTCCTGTTACTATAGGTGGTGGTTTAAAAATACACCCACAGATTCTGTGACATTCAAAGAATTTTCAAAAAGGGGAATGTAAATTTTCTCCCCTCAACTAGGACTTACTGACTTCTTTCTAAGAGGCTTCCCTCGTGGCTCAGCTGGTAAAGAATCCACCTGCAATGCAGGAGACCTGAGTTCAATCCCTGGGCTGGGAAGATCCCCTGGAGAACGGAACGGCTACCCACTCCAGTATTCTGGTCTGGAGAATTCCATGGACTGTGTAGTCCATGGGGTCACAAAGAGTCAGACATGACTGAGTGACTTTCACTGTTCTAACAGAATATGGAGATACTGAGGCTGTGTGACTTAGAAGAATAAGTTATAAAATCACTGAGGTTTCGGCCTTGGTCACTTGTTCTGGGGGAAAACTGCCATGTTGCAAGGATACTCATGCAGCCCTCTGGGGAGATCCTTCTGGTGAGGAACTGAGGCTTCCTGCCAACAGGAACTTGCCGGTCATGTGAGTAGCTGTCCTGGAAGCCAGTCAAACCTTTAGATGACTGCAGCCTTGGGTGGCGTTTTGACTACAGCCTCAGAAGAGACCTTGAGCCAGAACCAGTTTGCTTAGGTGCTGCTGAATTCCTGACTGTTGGAATTTGTGCACAATAATAAACGTGGGCTTTCTTGGTTTGTAAGCCAGTAAATCTGGGGGCAATTTGTTAAGCAGCAATAGATAACTAACATATTGTGGATGAATTGTCCATGCTTCCATTTCAGGCCAACCCAATGTTGTGCTCTAGGCTCCATCCCTTCTCACTAACTCACAGATATTCTTCAAGCACAGTGTCCCCTTTCGCTCCTGCATCGCCAGTGTTTTCCTCTTTAATAAATCATTCCTATCAGCATGCCAACATGTGATAATATCTCCCATCTAAAAAGCAAACAAACATATACCTCTTGGTCTCACAACTTCCTTCTAGCTATAGTCCAGTTTCTCTATTCTTCTATAGCAAAATTCCTCATAAGAGAGTCTATACTCTGTTTTCTTTCTTTTCATTCTCGGGTCATTTCTTTCTCCTCCACTGCACTGAAAAAGCTCCTGTCAAGGTCGTCAAAGATCTCAGCACTAAGATCCCACATTCCCACTGTGGTTGGCCTGTCAGTGATACAGATCACCCCCTCTTCCTGAAAATACTTGCTTCACTTTCTTTTTGAGTTACTCCTCTCCTGGTTCTCCTAGTCTTCTGGTCAGGTTTCTCTGTTAGTTCTTCCTTGATCCCTAGATGTCACAGTGCTGCAGGGCTCAGTCCTTGGCTCAGTTTTCTTTCCTATGGTGATCCCCTCCCCCTCTGGTGACTGCGTGACTCTATTTTGCCTGTGACCTCCAGTTAGTGCAGCCTCGGGATTCTAGGAACACCAACACCTGCTTTAACCACCTGACAGCACTTTATGGTGTGCCTTCACCAGTTCACACCAAAGTAATTCAATAATAAAAAAAACAGGGACTTTCCTGGTGGTCCAGTGGTTAAAACTCCATGCTCCCAATGTAGGAATGCAGGGGACGTGGGTTTGATTCCTGGTCAGGAAACTAAGATCCCACATGCTGTGTGGTGCAGTCAAAAAAAAAAAAAGAAAAAAAGAAAATCAGTGAAACCAGTTATTCTGAAATATAAAGACCAAGGTACAAGATGTGGGGTTGTTGTTATTACTCTGGAACTGTCGCTGTTAGATTGACTACCTTAGAACAGGATTTCAGAAGGACAGTGGGCAGAGCTGTCCTGTGCACTGGGGGGTAGCCAGCAGCACCGCTGGCCTCTCCCCACCAGATGCCAGCAGCTACACCCACACCAGCTGTGACGATCAAAACATCTTCGGACATTGCTAAATGTCCTCTCAGGGTCAGAGTCACTGCCAGTTGAGACACACTGCCTGAGACATATGCCACGTGTGGGGACAGGAGGTGTGTAGGTAGGCTGAGGGATTTATTCAGATTTACTTAGGAAAAAGCTAACGTAAACAACCTTTCCTGGGCAATGATGAATTAAAGCTTTTTTTTTTTTGGCTTGGAATCCTTAAACATTTTTTAAATTTATTTATTATTTAATTGAAGGATAATTGCTTTACAGAATTTCATTGTTTTCTGTCAAACTTCAACTGAATTAAGGCTTTTAATTTCCATATTTTTGTTGGGCAGGAGGTTCTGCTGCAGACCAGTCAATGGACAGGTCTTCAAAAAGTCTTCTGGAAATGGGGGACTAAGAAAAGATGAAGCTAATAAGGCTCCATCCCGCTCAGCAATCCCTTACACGCATCTGTATGATTGTACTACAACATTGGCGTGAAACAATTCCTTCCCATTTCCCTAAGACACTGTGAACAAATTGAGGGTAAGGACCAGCCTCTGGCATGGTCCCCGGTGCCTCGTTGGTGGCCAGTGGTTTTTCACTGAAATTAAATGTGGGCACCACTGCCTCCCAGGCCCAAAGCACAGGGTGGGAATCACCTACCCTTTCTTCCCCTCACAGTTCTTACTGCATGTGGCCTGCACTTTAGACCTGCTTTTACCTTTCATTTAGCTAGATTCTTTATGAAGACCTTTCATTTTCTGTGTGCTTCCATTTGAGAATTAGCTCTTCACCTGGCAAGGAACTAGTAGTTTAGCTGGACAAGGGGAGGTCCACAGCCCTCCAGGTGCTTCCCTCATGGCTCAGATGGTAAGGAGTCCACCTGTAATGCAGGAGACCTGGAATCAGCCTCTGAGTCAGGAATGTCCCCTGGAGAAGGGAATGGCTACCCATTCCAGTATTCTTGCCTGGAGAATCCCGTGAACAGAGGAACCTGGAGGGCTACAGTCCATGGGGTCACAGAGAGTCAGACATGACCAAGTGACTAAGCACTAGCATAGCCCTCCCAGGAATCTGGCTATTAAGACAGTGACATTCTATAGGGGGAGATACCAGCAAACCCCATTCACCTCCTGTCACCACCTATAATCCCCTGGTAAATGATAGAGAAGCCTAATTGCTTATCATACACTTTCTAAACGATAGATGTGTGTGTGTGTGTGTGTGTGTGTGTGTGTGTGTGTGTATGGGGGGATACTGGCACTGGGAGGGAAGGGGGCAGCTGACGTGTTCCTCCATACAATTTAACAGAAAGAACTAGAAAACACTAGAGCTACACAGAGCTGTGGAGAGCAAGTTGTCTAGCCCTTCTGTCTACCGCCCAGGGAGAAGTGACTCTATGAAGGTCAAACAGTTTCAGCAATACAGCTCTGCCTGGAATGCTAGCCCCCTGGCTCCTAGTTCCACACTGTTTCTACCTCATTGTGCCATCCTGGTTGGCAAACACAGAAACTTAAGTTCCCCTACCCCAACCCACCCCAGAATGGACCAGCCCAACTCCGGCACAGCCCGCTCCAACCCCCAGCCTTGACTCACAGCACGGAGTCTCCCGCACCCTTGGACAGTTTCTACTTGCATCCGCATCGATTAAACCTTGATCTCATTTATTATCTCAGGAAATGGTCTCAAGGTCACAGGGCTGGAAATTTAATTATGGTAGCAGTATATTAAGTGGCACATTTAAAGATGCTGAATTGTAGTAATTAATTTTTTGGATAGTGGTCTCGGAGGAATGGGTTTTCTCCACACTGGGTGTTCGGCATCCATCATGGCCATTGAGCTTGGCAGCTGTCTTTTAGCTTTAAACTGCCTCGTTATTCATCTTTTATGACTAGCCTTTAAAAACACTAGGCGCCGATATCCCTTTTATTGTAATATATGTGTGTGGTGGGAACAGAGCCATACTTCACCTTCGCTATAAAACATGAACCGAGGGTGCCAGCCACTACCTGAGCTGGCCTCTAAATTGAGACAACAATTACCCTTCGCTGACATCTAGTGTCAAGACATGAGATATAGCCAGAGCGCTGAATCCATTGGCCTGGAAAACTCACACTTCCCCAGTGATAAAGCCCATCTTGCCCACGAAGCTCCAGCCCCAGCTGTAAGACAGGAAGTAGAGGGATGAACTTGGCCCTGGCTGTTGACTTTGCTGGGGCGCTAGGTTATCAAATGGGATGCCCGTCTGCCAAGGCCTGAAAGAGCTTGTAATGTTTAATGAAGGGACAGTCATTAAATGTGTTTGGTTCAAATATTAGGCTCGATGAGCCTGGGTGGTACTTAATAGAGAGGTGGGAAAATATGAATTAAATTAGAGAGATTCATTAAAGAAATTGGCCTGGAGCCCAAGAATGATGGGTTGTCAGGCAGAGCTGCCAGGAGCTAGGAGCTCATCCAGGGAGAAAAATTCAAACTAGTTGAGGCTTTAAATCTAGAATAACACTGTAAAACATATTTAAATACCAGTCAGCCTGTGCTTGTGGAGAAAGGGATATCCATAAAATAAAATCTTTTATAGAATAAAGGTATGGATAGAATGCTTATGGATAGAATATTTTCCCTCTAGGAAATCTTCCCTGGCGGCTCAGCAGTAAAGAACCTGCCTGCCAATGCAGGAGATGCAGTTTCGATCCCTGGATCAGGAACACCCTCTGGAGAAGGGAATGGCAATCCACTCCAGTATTCTTGCCTGGGAAATCCCATGGACAGGGAAGCCTGGCAGGTTAAAGTCCTTGGGGTCGCAAAAGAATGAGACACAGCTTAGCAACTGAGCACATACTAGAGAAAATCTGTGATCTTTGCCTCTGGCAGGAGAAAAATGCAGTATTTGTACACTTTTACAGCAGAGGCCCTAATTCCTCCCACTCTGAGTAGGGTCTGTCCTCCTCTATTCCAGGGTGTTTCTATCTGGCACTACTGGTATTTTGGACTGGTTTATTCTTTGCTGAGTGTTGAGGGGCTGTCCTGTGCAGTGAAGGATATTTTATAGTATCTCTGGCCTCTACCCATTTGCTGCCAGTAGTCTTCCTCCCCTTAAGTGTGACAATTAGAAATGTCTCCAGACATTGCCACATTTGAGTTGCCCTTGTAGCTAGCCTGATGTTGATGTTGACCATGACTTTGTTTTCTGGCTTGTATGTTGGACCTTGGTGTGGTGAACTCTAACTCAGCTTTGACTGTAGTCCTAGGTCTTTCCCAGCAGTGTTGTTTGATCCCCTGACCTTATTTTGATTAACATTAATCCTATAACCAGGTCCCAATATCACTTAAGTATCTCTTCATCAGTCAGTCAGTCAATCAACATATGTTTCCTGCTGGGGATTCCATAGGAAATAAGACAAGGAGAAGCACAGCCATTACAAGATTCTAGTGGTGAGAGATAGCCAGTAAGTGCATTAATAAATAAGCTATATTCAGATGATGATAAGTGCAATGAAGAAAATTAACCAGGTAATTGGATAGAGTATAGAGGGGAGGCTGGGCTACTCTAGCTATGGTCAGTGAAGATCTCTCTGAAGAAACAAAGACAGCAAAGATGTGAACAATGAGAAGTAGGTGGCTCTGAATACAGTGTTATTTCCACTACTACAGACTATATTTTAAGAAGATATGTAATAAGATTATAGTATACACAGAGTAAAGTACATAAATCTTAAGTGAACATCACAATTAATTCTCTCTCACACACACACATACCACCACCCCCTCCCCCAGATCAAGACACAAAACCTTTCCATCAGTGCAGGCTTTTCCTGCCCCTTCCCAGTCATTCCATACCTACAGAGAAAACTATGCTCTGTTTGATCACCATCAATTCATTTGGCCAACAGTCTACATTGTATTTTATTTCATTTTGCTGGGAAAGCCAGTCAGGTCTTCTATTCCAGCAACTTTTCATAAATTCTTGTAAGCCTCCAGTTACTTATAAAATGGAAGGAGGCCACTATCACTTCCTTAGGAAACTTTAGAAACCAGTTGTAATGAAGCCCACATCATCAAGCTCCCAGCAGGTGAATTTGGCCCTGACTGGTTCCGTGACATCCAGAAGGGAAGAGAGACACAAAAGGAAGCAGCATCTCTGTGCTTTCATCCCTACCCCCTTCCTTCTTGTTTGCTGAACAAACATTCCTGCCAGAGAGGGCAGCAGAAAAACACTGGGCTCTGTCAGCCCCCCGTTAATCAATGAGCCATAACAAATCACAGGATGAAGCCTATGACACATCAATTACACTAAGAACTGAGGGCATCTACGGGAACAGGCAATCAGGCACAGACCTCCGGGGCTATCTCTACCCAGCCCCTGGATGCTCTGCTATTCATTGGTCCAGCAATGGGGTGATGGCTCAGAGGTGAGCAGGTGGCCGCAGTGTCAGAACTGCTTCACAGGGGCAGTGGTCCGAGCAGGGATTCTAAGGTCTAAATAGGCTGTGCCAAGTATGTGTTTCTTCAAGCCTGTTATGGGTGATAGTATTTCCCAGAACTTAGTGATGATGAAAATAAATGATCCAGTAATTGGAAACTTGCTTCTACCTCTGCCTTGGACTAACTAGAAACTTGGGCAATCGAATTGACCCCGTGGTGTGTGCATTTCTTTTGCTACCTGTACTATACCACCTCATGAAAGCTTTGCCTTTGGAGGTCAGGAAAGGGATGAAGAAAGGTGTAAACTTTTTTTTGATCAATTTATTTATTGGCTCTGCTGGGTCTTCATTGCTGTGTGGGGGCTTTCTCTAGTTGCAGAGAGTAGGGGCTACTCTCTAATTGTGGTGTGCAGCCCTCTCATCATGGTGGCTCGTTGTGGAGCACAAGTCTAAGGCGTGTGGGCTTCAGAAGTTGTGGCTCATGGGCTTCATTGCTCCAGGGCATGTGGGATCTTCCCAGACCAGGGATCAAACCCGTGTCCCCTGCATTGCAAGGTAGATTCTTAACCACTGGACGACCAGGGAAGCCCAAGAAAAGTGTACATTGAATGGGTGGGTTATATTTGCACATGAGTTGGCATTCACTCATCATCTACTCAGTCACATTGTGTGTCTGCTGTGTGTCAGTGCTTCATTTTCCTCAAGGAGCTCACAGTGGAGACAACAGGTTGAGTTGAAAGTTGGAAAACCACACGGAGGCATCCGACAGAAGCAACCAGCTAACATTATAGTCCACCAAGCTGTGTGTCCCCCCAAGAGGAGACTGGCAAGAGAAGGGACTGGAACACAATGGGAAAAAGTAAAAGATTGGCCAAATTCAGAACAGTGCATGGGGACTGTTTCCATCAGAACCACACACAGGACCAAATGCTCCCTCAGAGTGACACACCCATTAATGAGCCACTCCAAACTCTCTGGTCCCCCGAGTCCATGCCATTTCTTACAAATAGGTGGTGGCTTACCAAGTTAGACTGCTTGGTTACAGACAACAGCGACTCATTTGGGGTGATAAATGAGAAAAGGAGTTCGTTCAAAAGATGTTTCCAGGAAAAAAAATCACCCAGTGGATACTAAAATCATAAGCTAACTTTTTGAAGAGCAGAATGTTCATAATAGGTAAAGTACAGATTACTTACTACAAAGTGTTAGTCGCTCAGTCGTGTCCAACTCTTTGTGACCCCGTGGACTATACATATAGCCTGCCAGGCTCCTCTGTCCATGGAATTCTCCAGGCAAGAATACTGGAGTGGGTAGCCATCCTCTTCTCCAGGGGGTCTCCCTGACCCAAGGATCGAAACCAAGTTTCCTGCACTCCAGGCAGATTATTTACCATCTGAGCCACCAGGAAAGCTACTTACTACAAAGATTGCTTGCAAAAGGGAAAAACCATATATTGACATGGAAGTGATCTGGCAGTGAGCACATCCTGACCAAATAATTAAATCTGGTATCACCAACAATGGCAAAGGCCCTATCAGTAGGTGGTTCCTACACACCTACAAAGTATGCTTCCCAAAATGTAAACTTGAATCTATTCAAGACTCTGGCCCTAATTTCAGATTTACTGGAAAGATAAAAAGAGGAATAAATTAAATACCACAAATAGTAAGCTATTAAACTAATCAAGAATGTAGGAGAGCCTCTAAGACAACTGTTTTACCCCTCAAAAAGTCAATGCCATGAATAAATTTTTAACATTAATTTACTTTCACTGCAGCAGGTCCCACTTGAGGCACTGCTGCTGCTGCTAAGTCGCTTCAGTCGTGTCCAACTCTGTGTGACCCCATAGACGGCAGCCCATCAGGCTCCACCGTCCCTGGGATTCTCCAGGCAAGAACACTGGAGTGGGTTGCCATTTCCTTCTCCAATGCATGAAAGTGAAAAGTGAAAGTGAAGTCGCTCAGTCGTGCCCGACTCTTTGCGACCCCATGGACTGCAGCCTACCAGGCTCCTCTGTCTGTGGGATTTTCCAGGCAAGAGTACTGGAGTGGGGTGCCATTGCCTTCTCCAACTTGAGGCACACAGGATGCTTAATCCTTGCTGCAGTCTGCAGGATCTTCATTTGTGGCATGCGAACTCCCAGCTGAGGCAGGTGGGAGCCAGTCCCCTGACCAGGGATGGAACCCTGCATTGGGAGCACAGAGTCTTAGCCACTGGACTACAAGGGAAGTCCCCTTGAGAAAGAATTTAAATTATTCCAGAATAAGAGAAACTAAAGAGAGATAACCACCAGTTACAACATTGAATTTAGACTGGATCCTGTTTTAGGGGGAAAAAAAAAGTTATAAAAGCCATTTTCAGACTGAAGGAATTTAATATAGTCTGTGTTCTAGGTGGTATTATGAAGTTAATATAAATTTTCTTATGTTTGATAACAGTATTGTGGCTTTGTAGAAGATTATACTTGTGAGATGTACTCTTTAGATGAACTGAGGTATTTAGGAGTAAAATGTTGGGTTAATGACTTTCAAGTGGATGACTTTCCAGTGGTATAGCAAAAAATGAGGATGAAATGACAAACACAGAGAGGGAGAGGAAGACAAAGCAAATATAGCAAAAGGTGCCCAGTTATTGAAGCTGGGTAAATTTAATACACACGTTCATCAGACAGGGGTGGGGAGGGACAATGGATAATTAAAAGAGCTGGGGAAAGGGCGAGAGGGCCAACATGAGGCTAAGTTCCCCAGAGCAAGGCCTAAATCACCCAGGGCACCTGGCCAGGTGAGAAGTTGTCATTGCTACTGCTGCCTTCCTGACCAGCAGAAGACACTGCCTTTCTGCCCCCACAGCTTCTTCTGTACCAGGACATTACCCTTGACACCACTTGGGTAAATCCCGCTTTGCCTTTGCTGTACCTGAAAGATGGGTATTTGTGCCACCCACCCCACCTGCAAAATTGGAAATGCTGCACACAGGTGTTTCTCAAATAGCTCAGGCAAATCAGTCTCCCACCGGTGCATCTGATTGGTGGAGCCTAGTTCTGAGGCATGTATCTTGGCTGCAAGTGAAGCTGGGAGTTGCTATCGTGACACTTCTCCTGGTGACACTGGCAGAAGGGTAGGCAGCCTTCATTCTGATAGGTGTTGGCTACACACACCACCATATATATAAAGTAACCACAGGTCCAGGCTCTGTCCTATTACTTAACCTGATGACTTCAGGATACTTCCAGATAAGAATAATTTTACTTTTTCTTTTAAATCTCTGCCAGTTTCATATATAGCACTTCTTTAAGTGCTATGTATGTTGAGTTCTGGGTAATGTTGTTGTTGTTGTTTAGTCACTAAATCACGTCTGACTCTTTGCAATCCCACAGACTGTAGCCCACCAGACTCCTCTGTCCATGGGATTTCACAGATAAGCATACTGGAGTGGGTTGCCATTCCCTTCTCCTTGCAATATTCCCCCTCCAGGGATTAAACTTGTATCACCCGCATGGCAGGCAGATTCTTTACCACTTAGCCACCTGGGAAGCCCAATTCTGGGTATTGTCATTTATTTACGGACCAACTCTGACATTTATTTAGTTGGGCATATTGCCTTGTTTGAATATAAGTTACTGTCTTAGTTGTCTTCCGTTTAAATGCCAAGAGGCCTTCAGCATGGATTGTCCATAAATTAAAATGTATTATTATTATTGTTCACGATGATTCAAAACTACTACCTCTCTCATCAGAATGCATAATTAAGACATTGCATAGAAGAAATTTCTAAACGCCCGGGTGTTTTATCCACTGAAAATCTAAGAGGATGATAGCAAAGTTCTCCTGGCAGTTGTGATAGATTCAAAAGCGATTGAATTCATACTACCATGACCTAATATTAATATCCATTAACGCATTTTATATTGATAAATTCAGAAGGGAATTCACAGTGTTCTCTCAGAGACTGCTGAGAAGAAACTTCCACCCTTTCATTTGTCATCATTATGGGGAAGAGCTCTGGTCCACAACTTATCATTTGTTTATGGCAGTTAGTACAGCGAAGGCAGCAAATGCGATGGGCCTGTAAGGCATCTGGTCCTCCCTCTCGTTACTGTCTTGGGAGTTGGCAATGTGATGTATCCAAGTTCTCAGGCCACACACCTGGGTGGCATCCCTAATACCTTCCTCCCCCTCACTGGCCCCAACCCCAAGTCCATGCCTAGCCTGTTGACTTTAACTCTCAAATCCACCCACTTCTGTTTCTTTTAATGTCAGTCCTATCCTGAGTTAACCACTACTTTCCCTGTATCACAATCACCCCCAAACTGGCCTCCCCACTCTGCTCTTCCTCTGTATCTTGAGAGATGTTTTAAAGGCCAGTCAGGTTCTGATGATCTCATCTCTGCACCCTCCAAGTTGTAAACCTTTTTCAGTGGTTTCAAATTGCATTTGAAGTACAACCCCAAATCCTTAATTCTGGCCTGTCTGGCCTTGTATGCTTCTCCCCACATCATCAGCTTCCAGCCTCATCTGGCAGTCTTTCTCTCTTGGTCACCGGGCTCCAGCTACACCCACCTTGATTCAGTATTTTTTAATGCTCCAAACTTCTTCTCCCTTCCAAACCTTTACATGTGGTAAAGGTTACTTTGTACCAATTCCTTTCCCGCCTGTACCCCTTCCTGTGTAAATGCTCCCCATAAAACCAAATCTGTTCTACATTCTCATAGCCCCCTCTATCTTTCCTTTTCCACATCCATCACAGCTTGAAATTATACATAAATTGAAAGTGAAGTCGCTCAGTTGTGTCTGACTCTTTGCAACCCCATAGACGGCAGCCCACCAGGCTCCCCCGTCCCTGGGATTCTCCAGGCAAGAACACTGGAGTGGGTTGCCATTTCCTTCTCCAATGCATGAAAGTGAAAAGTGAAAGTGAAGTCGCTCAGTCATGTCTGACCCTCAGCGACCCCATGGACTGTAGCCTTCCAGGCTCCTCCGTCCATAGGATTTTCCAGGCAAGAGTACTGGAGTGGGGTGCCATTGCCTTCTGCGAGAAGGTGCTAGGTAGGTACATATTACTTGAGTAAAAGAAAAAAATTTGAACAAATGAATGAATATAAGTGATCATAAAGAAATGTGGCCCACAGAGAAATCAGAGAAGGGTGAGAAGTTCCAGAAAACATTTAAATGGTGCCGCAAACATTGTCTTTGAATGAGGATTTAGAAACAAGTTCATGAATGCTAGCTGATCTCTTGTCTTCTGCCCAGTTGAGAGACTGAGATGGTCAGTTCAGATATAAACCATTCCAGAGATTTGAAAAGTATGCTTGAGGAGTGAGAAAAACTGATTTGCAGAGCTTGATGAGATCTCAACCCAGCCTTAGATTTCCTGTGATTGAAATTCCCTGTAGCCACCTCCCCTGAGCTGCACTCAACTTTCCTAAATGAGATTTTATGGGAACTGATTGTGATTAGATAAATGGGCGACTCCACTAATGTATAATACAATTTTCAATTACCGCATATGTACAATAATTTACATTTCTTGTTTGATGGTGTGATATTTATGTGACATATTCTGGATGAGACCTGGCTGCTGTTTACATAATGATCTTAATTTTCTCTTAGAGAAGATCTGATTTTCCATTTTCTTTTTGTGCTGCAAGGCATTGTCATTCCAAGATAAACACAGTATATTATAGGATATGCAAGTGAGAAACATCAGTAAAGTAATGCTCTAGATGGGTTTCAATAATTCTTATTTATGCCACTGGAGTAGGTAATAGAATGGTTCACCTTTCATAAAACGTTGGAATTAAAATGTCCCCAAAATTATAGTAAATTTTGTGATCACTCCTGTGGCAAAGTGCCACTGAATAGCAAAAATGAATGTTTCATTGAATATATTTGACCATTGATAACATAATATGCATCACCAGAACACTGCTTTGAAGTTGGAACAATATCAAAGTGTCTTTTTTCTGACCTTTAAGACTAAGTCTGCATGAAACAAATGCTTTTGTGCATTTAATCCCAAATATTAGTCCTCTCCTCCTAGCTAGAGAGATGGTTGATGAACAAAGGGAGAAAATAACTCCCAGCCAAATGCCTTTCAGATAGAAATCTCTTTTTAACATAGCAAAGGGTGGGGAAGTCTCAAGCACAAAGGAAATAGGTGAAATGAACCCAACTTAGGGTTCAAGACCCAGACAGCTATCAAGACACAGTGCTGATGGTCTTGAACCCAGGGAGGCCCCCATCTGGGGTAAGAAAAGGTCAGGGAGCCACTGCTGCCCTCCATCCTGCTTCAACTGCAACACATCTCCTTCGTCCACATTGTAGACTGGTACTCCCAGTAAGAGTTCATTCAAAAGGAGAAAGGGCTATTGCTAAAATTTCACAATAGCACAGGAAACTACTCAATGCACTGTGGTGATCTGACTGGGAAGGAAGTCAAAAAGGGAGAGGATATATCTACATGTACGGTTGACTCATTTTGCCATACAGTAGAAACTAACACAACATTGTAAAGCAGCTATACTCCAATAAAAATTAATGTAAAGTAAAAAATAACATTTCATTGTGAAAAGAGCACTGTTCTCAGAGTCAGCTCCCTGAGCTCCATGTCCTCATTTATAAAATGAAGAGTTTGTATTTAATGATCACTAGCCTTCTCTGGTTCCACAACATGTACTGTTTTGTATTCCAGGCCAAAACGCTACTGTAGATGTGGCTATTACTTGGTATAACAATCTAATTATGCCATGTTATCAAATAGCATGCTTGCCTCCCTTTTAACATAACAAGGGAAGTAAAACATCCAGGTGGGTAACCATCGATATATCAAGCACGCTGGTCTCAAATATAAAATGCTCACTTGAACATGGGTCACTGGAAAATGCTCAGAGAACCCCCACGGATTCTAGAGTACAGGGTGAAATACTGTAATTTCTTGAGGTTTGTCTGCATTTAGATGAGCCCAATATTAGATTAAGGCGCAAATCAACCTATGATTTTACTGTAATTAAGAAAGCTTTAAAATTTTGAATAGTGTTCTTTTTGTCATAACTTATTTTAGCAGTAAGCAATTTATTTCTTCTCCTTTCTGCAAATAAAAATTCATCAGCTAAGTAAATTATAGTGAAATCATAAAGTCAAATACTATACTGCCATTAAAATGATATGAATGCATGTTTATTGGCATGAAAAACTGTCCAAATATATCAAATGAAAAATCAAATAACAAAGCAGCATATCTAATAATTCATCTTTTGAAAAAATTCACCACTACACATGTACATACAGAAAAAATTTGAAAACAGCCATAGCTATTCTCTAAATAGCAGGATTATAGCTGATCATTATTTTCTTCTTTATTACTTTTTAGTATTCTGGAATTTTTAGGGAGAGTTTACACTAATTTTGAAATCAGAAAAAGGGCAGTTTTGGAGACAAAATCCTCACTGATTTCTTGATCCTGTATATTGTTCAAAAGATGTATATAGGAAAGCTCCCTAAGAATAGTGAACTATTAAAAATTCACAAGCTTTCTCTATAAAGGGCTAGTCACCAAATAGTTTAGGCTTGTGCACCATACATTGATTTTGCCACCATTTAGCTTTGCCATTATAGCATGAAACAAGCACAGATAAGTGAATGAATGTATTAATGCTTGACTGTGACCCAATAAAACCTTTCAAAAACAGAAGTCATACCACTATCTTACACGGCACATAAACATTAACTAAAACTGGATTCAAGACATGAGAATAAGGCCTGGAACCATAAAACTCAGACAGGAAAACAAAAGTAGTATGCTCTTTGACGTTGCTCTTCATAGTGTCTTTTTGGATCTGTCTCCTCAGGCAAGGGAAACAAAAGCGAAAATAAAGAAATGGGACTACATTAAACTAGAAAGTTATTGCCTGGCAACAAAACGAGAAGACAACCTACCAAACTGGAGAAGATATTTGCAAATTATATATGATAGTAGGGTAACATCCAAAATACACAAAGAACTCACTCACACAACTAAACAATTTTCAAAAAAAGACAATTGAAGAATGTGCAGAGGAGATGCATAAGCATTTTTCCAAAGAAGACACGCAGACGGCCAACAGGCACGTGAGAAGACGCTCAGCACCACTCTCCAATAGGAAGACAGAGTCAGAACCGCAAGAGATGGAACACGGGCCAGAACAGCCGTTATCCAAAGTCAAGAAATGAGAAGCGTTGAAAAGCATGTGCAGAAAAGAAATCCCTTGTGTGCCGTTGGTGGGAATGTAAATGGGTGCAGCCTCTGTGGAAAAGAGTATGGAGATTCTTTAAAAAATTAAGGATACAACTACCATTTGATGCAGCACTTCTACTTCTGAGTATTTATCTGAAGAATACAGAAACACTAATTCAAAAAAAACATGTGCGACCTCATATTTATTGCAACATTGTCTGCAATAGCCAAAATATGGCTGAATGCCCATATGCACACATGCGCGCGCGCACACACACACACACGGGCTTCCCACGTGGCTCAGTGATAAAGAGTCCACCTGCCAACCCAGGAGACAGGGGTTGGATCCCTGGGTCAGGAAGATCCCCTAGAGGAGGGCATGGCAACCCATTCCAGTATTCTTGCATGGGAAATTCCAAGGACAGAAGAGCCTGGCAGGCTACAGTCCATAGAGTCACAAAAGAATTGGACACAACTCAGTGACTAAACAACAATACATACAGGCACAATGGAATGTTTGGAATATTACTCAGCCAGAAAAAATTTGCCATTTGGGACAACAAGAATGGGCCCGGAGTTGGTGATGGATAGGGAGGCCTGGTGTGCTGTAGTCCACGGGGTGGCAAAGAGTCGGACACAGCTGAGCAACTGAACTGAACTGAACCTTTATTTCTAGAGCATAAGTGGAGAAAAAGGTGTTAAATAAGATTTAAAAGCAAACTAATTCTAACAGCAACATTTATCCATAACAAAACTGTTTTACAGCTTAAAGAGAATTTGAGGGCACGGTAGGAAATAGGATGAAAAGAGGCAGATTGACCCAATGGGTTATGTCCTTTTTACTGCTCCAGGGATGATGATGACTATAGAAAGTTTTGAAAGCACACAATGTGTTTAACTTAAACACAATTTATCTGATAAAATTCATATTGAATGTACCCTAAGACAAAAAGGCATTCAGAACTGGCAACATGGAGGACTGGCCTCAAATATATTTGTGTAAGATAGTGTTTTTCCTTTATTTTTTATGAAAGTATAGTTGATTTACAGTGTTCTGTTAACGTCTGCTGTACAGCAAAGTGCTTCAGTTACATGTGTTGTGTATATATACATATGTATATACACACACACATTCTTTTCTATGTTCTTTTCCATTAAGGTTTATCAGAGGGTATTGAATATAATTCCCTGTGCTATACAGTAGGAGCTTGTTTTTTATCCACCCTATATATAATAGTTTGCATCTGCTAGTCCCAAACTCCCAATCCATCACTTCCCCATTCCTCTTTCCTCTTGGCAACCACGTCTCTTCTCTGTGTCTGTGAGTCTGGTTCTGTTTTGTAGATAAGTTCATAGTGTCTTATTAAGATTCCACATATAAGCAATATCATATGGTAATTGTCTTTCTCTTTCTGACTTACTTCAGTTAGTATGATAATCTTTAGTTCTATCCATGTGGCTGTAAGTGGCATTATTTTAATGTTTTATGGCTGAATTCTATGTCATTCTATACCTCATCTTTATCCATTCATATATCAGTGGGCATTTAGGGTTGTTTCCATGTCTTGACTATCGTAAATAGTGCTGCTATGAACATAGGAGGGCATGTATCTTTTTGAATTAAGAGTTTTCTCTGGATGTATACCCAGGAGTGGGATTGCTACATCATATGACAACTCTATTTTTAGTTTTTTGAGGAACATCCATACTTTTCTCCACAGTGACTATATCAACTTACATTTCCACCAACTGGGTGGGAGTGTTCCCTCGTCTCCATACCCTCCACAGCATTTTTTATTTGCAGATTTTTTAATGATGGCCATTCTGACTGGTGTGAGGTGATATCTCACTGTAGTTTTGATTTGCATTTCTCTAATAATTAGCAATGATGAGCATCTTTTCATGTGCCTGTTGGTCCTCTGTATGTCTTCTTTGGAGAAATGTCTGTTTAGGTCTTCTGCCCATTTTTTGATTGGGTTGTTTGAGTTTTGTTTGTAATTGTTGAGTTGTATGAGCTGTTTGTATATTTTAGAAATTAAACACTTGTCAGTTGTATCATTTGCAAATACTAAGATAGTATATTGACCAATTTTCTGAGAACAGGACACATGGGTTGATTCACAAACTCCCTTCACTAAAAATATGTGATGGGCATCCTCATGTTTTCACGTTAACACCTTAAATCTCTCTCTTCTTTCCTTGCTGCTCATAATGATGTCTGTGGTCCTATACCTCATTCCAAATAATAGAAAGTGAGATCAAAATATGTCAATCTCTCTTTTATTTACCTTCCAAAGAAATCGTTTTCATTTGTAGGTTCAAAACACATTAATCACCCAATGTACTTCATTACTTTCTATCTCCATGTCTAGGAAACATATCTTCTAATAGTTATTTTGACTACTCAGGGTTTCTGCTGACTGGAGATAGCTGATTAGCCTCAAAATGATTTTTTTAAAAAGGCCCTACTTATCCTAAGTGTACTTTACATTCTTATGACCCCACTGTGCCAGTATCATGTTTCATGAAAGCCAGAGAAATAAAGAATATGGAACAGAAATCTCTCTTAAGAACTTCGATTCTATTCCCAGACAGTTATTCATGATTAGCAATTTCCCCCTGGAAAAATCTTTAAAGAAAAATCTTTAAATCTTGAAAAAAAATGTTGACATTGATCCCAAAACACAATCCACCATACAATGTAACACAGCATTAAAGGCTGGTTAGTGATTTGAAGGCAATGGCAACCCCTCCAGTACTCTTGACTGGAAAATCCCATGGATTGGAGGAGCCTCGTAGGCTGCAGTCCATGGGGTCGCACAGAGTCGGACGTGACTGAGTGACTTCACTTTCACTTTTCACTTTCATGCATTGGAGAAGGAAATGGCAACCCACTCCAGTGTTCTTGCCTGGAGAATCCCAGGGATGGCAGAGCCTGGTGGGCTGTGTCTATGGGGTCGCACAGAGTCAGACACGATTGAAGCGACTTAGCAGCAGCAGCAGCAGTGATTTGAAAGGGAAGCCTGCTATGAAGGGGAAGGTGCTTTTTTAATCACCAACCTCAACACTGAGTGTGGAAAAGGAAAAATTTCTACAACATTTGCCTAAGACAGAAGGAATTAGAGATAGTGACTAATACACATACAGGTATCTGGGACAGCTCTTATGTTTGGTATTAAATATATTTCTTTTTAGTATTTATTCATTTATTTGGCTGTGCAGGGTCTTGTTGAGGCACTTGGATCTTCCATCTTTAGTTGAGGCATGCGGGATCTAGTTCCCTGACCAGGGATCAACCCTAGGCCCCTGCATTGGGAGCGCAGATTCTAAGCCAATGACCACCAGGAAAGTCCCAAATGTATTTTTTAAGTATAATATTTAGATCCAAAATGTAGTACTTTGTGCCTTTTCCTTTTATTTCCAGGGAAATAAAGTCTGTAGTGGGCAGATAGCCTTCTTCAAATGAGGGATGGTTGTAGGATCCTGAAGGTTTGTACGCTGCACATGAATGCCCAGACCAGGAAGGATAGCTCTGGAATCCACCACAAACCCAGCAACCTGCCCACTTATCAAGAAGGGGTTGTATGGGCTGCTCCAACAGCGGGTCCTTGGGCCAGTTCAGATGATCCCAGATACAGACTGAAAACCTAGGTTTCTCTGGAAGATCAAAACCCAGGATGAGAAGAGTCAAAGATGGAAAGAGGGATTGCATTGAAAGGCAATACCGTATAGTAAGAAATTATCAACAATAGTCATACGACAAATATTTGGGGAAACAGATGACCTCTAGAAGTCTATATTCTAGCGTGACATGACAGCTAAGTTTCAGAGGGAGGATGCATATAATAGTGAGTAATTCATGTTAGCGGGAGGTAATGCTGGGGGAGGAAGGCCGGGCAAAGATGAAGGGTCCAGAAAGGCTATCTACAGTTAAAAAAAAAAAAAGCCTTCTGCTAGGCCTTAGAGAGTTTACCAGCTGGATAAAGAGAAAATGGGATTTCATGGAGAAGGACCAGCATAAGCAGTTTGGAAGCATGAGACTTGCTAGATTGGGGGAAGAGCAAATCATTTTGTGTATCTGGAATATAGGGGCTGACCAGAGATAAGGTTCAAAAACTGGAGAAGAGAGAAGGGTTGTTGTATAAGGTCTCTATACATCCACCAAGGAGTTTGAATGTAATCCAGGAGGTAGTGAGGTTACTAAAGCTCACTTGTGGTTTTAAAAGCTAACTTCACGCTTGTAGAGCCATGAACTGGACTCCATTGCAGGCTTTAAGGGAATTGGAGAAGACAGAGAAAAAGGTTTTAAAAAAATAAGTAAATAGATTGTACCAAATACTAAATGTTTTTTACACATATCAACTCGTTTAATCCTGATAACAACCTCCCTATTTTACAGATGAGGAAACTGAGGCCCAGAGAGGTTAAGTAACTTGTCCAAGGTCTCAAGGCTAACAAGTGCTGGAGGCAGGATAGCAGGCCAAGCAGTCTGGCTCCAGTGTCTGTGCTCAGAGCTCTTCTGCTGGGTTTCCTGTGTTGGCCCCTGGGCCCAGTATGCAGCTCACGGTAAGTGCTCAGTCAAGGTTGGCACAGACCTAACCTCCCAATGCTCTCTCGTCTCTCAGTAACTGGGCTGCATCTTTGGTACCATCCTATCATCTCTCTCCCTTGTCACACCTACTGGAGGTCAGCGGGGAGAACAACTAGCACCCACTTTTCATTTTTTCTCTTTAGTGGGTATTCACCTTCCATTTAGTGTGTGAAATGGTGTTGACAAGGCAGGTCGTGGGCCTTCAGTGAAGCAACTTAAATATACATATTTTTATATTTATAAGTAGTTTTTTGGTCGGTAATTTTTTTTAATTTTGTGAGCTATCTTTCGAAAGAAACCCTTCCAACTACTGTAGAACACTTTTGACATGAGTCTGTAAAATTGATTGAGACAGTTTGCCAAAGCCACCAGTCTTAATTAATGACTTACCATAACCTCCAGTTTTATTAGGTCTATATTTCTAGTATATTGGTACATATATTAATGACTGACCCGTGAATAAACTGACAGTTTTAAAATGATGTGAGATAACTTGTTTTCTTATGAGGAATTCACTTGTGCCTTGAACTTAGAGTAAAATGATGATTAGTTCAGTGAATTATGACTCCAATGTTCTTATGATCACCTTAGCAATAGAAAAACTGTCTGGATTTTATTTCTTTATGAAACTCGACTTTGGAAGAGTCTCTCTGGTTAATCTTATGCTCTAGGAAGTAAAACTGTTGCCATCGTAGTCATAAACTTTTCAAGCAGAAAAATATTCACTGGGAGTATGGTGGTTTCCTGTAGTAATACCCAAACCTCCACAGTATCTTCCAATATCCTAAAAAATGTGTTAAAATATAAATGATTTATAGTAAACAAAAATTTTATTAAGCAAAATTAATTTGAATTCTCTTTAATGTTGAATAAAATGCTTAAGGAACATTTTACAGCACTAGTGGTAAAGAATCCACCTGCCAGTGCATGAGACACAAGAGATACAAGTTTGATGCCTGGGTTGGGAAAATCCCCTGGAGTAGGAAACGGCAACCCACTCCAGTATTCTTGCCTGGGAAATTCCATGGGCAGAGGAGCCTGGTGGGCTACAGTCCATGGGGCCACAAGCAAAGAATATGGTTTAATAGTTTTATAGTGAGATAGGATATTAATAAAATAAGCAATGTGAATTTCATAACAACAACAAAAAGTAGTTCTATTGACTACTCTCTAACTTGAAACAGTTCGCTTCATTCCCCCAAAGAAGACACCGCAGTTTTTTAATGTCCACATTCCACAGTCAAAGTCTGGCTAAGATACGACAGCAGAAGCAAAAACTGCTGAGTTACTGCTGAGTTACCTTATTTTCCAGTCCTTTCTCCCCAAATTCACAGTCTTTTTGAAAGGTGAACTTTGAAATTAATGTGAGAATTCAAAGTGACAGTGAAAATAATGCACAGAGCTGAAATTTTTCATTTGAAGTTGACACAGAGAGCTTGAACCAGACCTCCAGTTAGTCAGTTAAATTTGTGAGGATTACTTTGTGTCTGAGGGTTTCTCCCAGAGGCCTAGCATAATTCAAGGCTGTTTCCCATAGTGCTGACAAAGGATAGCCGATCTTTTTTTCCCCGTTGGAGTGACGCCACCTTGTGGCAATAGCGTAAACACAGTTTACAAGTCCCTCAACAAGGCCACTTCAAAATGAGATACTTGACAGGTTTTTCTTTTTGAGATTATGTTCATTGTTTAAAATTTTGTACATGAGAGATTCAGCTAATATTTTATACTACATGATTTCAAATCAGTATATTTCACAATAACATAAAATGTGCAAGTGTTGTGTTTTTATATTCAGAGTGATTAAGAGAAGGTGCTTTGAAGCTGGTTTTTCCGGTAGTCATGTATCGATGTGAGAGTTGGACTGTGAAGAAAGCTGAGCACCGAAGAATTGGTGCTTTTGAACCGTGGTGTTGGAAAAGACTCTTGAGAGTCCCTTGGACTGCAAGGAGATCCAACCAGTCCATTCTGAAGGAGATCAGTCCTGGGTGTTCTTTGGAAGGAATGATGCTAAAGCTGAAACTCCAGTACTTTGGCCACCTTATGCGAAGCGTTGACTCATTGGAAAAGACTCTGATGCTGGGAGGGATTGGGGGCAGGAGAAGGGGACAACAGAGGATGAGATGGCTGGATGGCATCACCGATTCAATGGACGTGAGTCTGAGTGAACTCTGGGAGTTAGTGATGGACAGGGAGGCCTGGCGTGCTGCAGTTCATGGGGTCACAAAGAGTCGGACACGACTGAGTGACTGAACTGAACAAAACCCTGGACTGCAGTCCCAGCTCTGCGACCTGCTCTCAGAATAATTTTGGACAAATTACTCGACCCTGCCAAGTCTCACGGAGAAGGCAATGGCACCCCACTCCAATACTCTTGCCTGGAAAATCCCATGGGCAGAGGAGCCTGGTAGGCTGCGGTCCATGATCACTTAGAGTCGGACACGACTGAGCGACTTCACTTTCACTTTTCACTTTCATGCATTGGAGAAGGAAATGGCAACCCACTCTAGTACTCTTGCCTGGAGAATCCCAGGGACGGGGGAGCCTGGTGGGCTGCTGTCTATGGGGTCACACAGAGTCGGACACGACTGACGCGACTTAGCAGCCAAGTCTCAGTTTTCTCCTCTGTGTATCTGTTTCTGTTTTGTAAATAAGTTCATCTGTGTCATATTTTAGATTCCACACATAAGTGATGTTGCGCAATTTGTCTTTCTCTTTTTGATTTACTTAGCATGATAATCTCTAGATCCTTCTGTATTGCTGCAAATGGCATTATTTCATTCTTTTTTATGGTTTACTAGTACTCCATTGTATACACATACACATCTTCTTTATCCATTCATCCAGCAGCTTTATTTTTTTGCAGTTCAAAAGCCAGTACCATACTTTGAGATGATTGTTTTAAAAGAAGTCAAAATTGTTTCAATGTCTTTGTGTCAGATTACATCACTTAAATGTTCAGTGACAAATGACTGAGTTTCAGCATTTTAACTCTACTTGTGAAATCCATTCTTCTAGACAAATGTCTCGAGTTTTAATGTATATGTAAATAACCGGGGACTCTTGTTAAAGTGAAGATTCTGAGTCAGTAGGTCTGAGATTGTTGCACTTATTATAAGCTCTTAAATGATGCCAATACAGTTGGTGAGCAGAGCACACTTGGGATAGGATTACTCTAAATCACTGAAATTTGTGTCCATTTCTACTTAATTATTATCTTCCCTTGTCAATCAGCAAAACATGGTAAGTTAATCACAAGTTAGAGCAAAGCCATAGGAACCAAAATAATACTCTGTAGTTTTCACTTTCCCTCAACAACTTAACCTTCATCTTTCACCATGGCAATGACTACAAATGTAAGGTAATCATACGTGCCTAACAGAGCTAGAAAAAGTGTGGAAAGGCCAAGTTTTATCACAGTTGTTGAGTTCTGTTTTTTGTTATTGTTGTTCAGTCACTCAGTTGTGTCCAACTCTTTGAGACCCCATGGACTGCAGCATGCCAGGCTTCCCTATCCTTCACCATCTCCTGGAGTATGTTCAAACTCATGTCTATTGAGTTGGTGATGCCATCCAACAATCTCATCCTCCGTTGCCCTCTTCTCCTCCTGCCCTCAATCTTTCCCAGGGTCAGGGTCTTTTCCAATGAGTCAGCTGTTCGCATCAGGTGGCCCAGTATGGAGTTTTAGCATCAATCCTTCCAATGAATAATCAGGATTGATTTCCTTAGGAATTGACTGATTTGATCCCCTTGCAGTCCAAGGGACTCTCAAGAGTCTTCTCCAACACTGCACTTCAAAAGCATCAATTCTTCAGGGCTCAGCCTTCTTTATGGTCCAACTCTCACATACACACATGACTACTAGAAAAACCATAGCTTTGACTACAGGGACCTTTGTTGGCAAAGTAATGTCTCTGCTTTTTAATATGCTGTCTAGATTTGTCAAGGAGCAAGCATCTTTTAATTTCATGGCTGCAGTCACCATCCACAGTTATTTTGGAGCCCAGGAAAGTAAACTCTGTCACTGTTTCCATTATTTCCCCATCTATTTGCCATGAAGTGAAGGGACTGGATGCCATGATCTTAGTTTTTTGAATATTGAGTTTTAAGTCAGCTTTCACTCTCCTCTTTCACCCTCCTCAAGAGGCTCTTTAGTTCGTCTTCACTTTCTGCCATAAAGGTTGTATCATTTTCATATCTGAAGTTATTGATATTTCTACCATGCCAAAATCTCCAGAGAACTGGAAACAGTGTAGCTCACACTTATACTGAAAGCCTCACATGTGGCAAGCAGAAGGAGTAGTGCAAAGCCCACTGAAGTGTAAAACAGGGATCCATCATCCTGTGCAAGAGTCACATAAAACATCCATAAAAGTCCTTCCTGAAATACTTGAAAGGAAGTTAGGGGGTTTTATTGTTTGTAAAGCAATGTCCCAAATATTGTAACTATTAAAACTCTTCAGAAATTTGCATAAGCTTATTTAAAATCAATAATTAATAGTTTGGCTTAGGTAAACAAGATGCACTTTTACTGTCAGTAATTAGAAAAAAGCAGATCAAGAAACATGGTATCATAGACAAGACCCCAGAAGTTGAGAACTTCTTGGGTTCTGACAGCACCAATTCTCACCAAATAAACAGTTGAAATAATTTCCAGAAGCTAAAAACATATCTTTAACAACATCTATATGATTTTCAACCATATATGTAAAACAGCTGCAATATTTTATAGTCAGTAAAATCACATTTTAGTAAAAGAGTTATAAGTATATATGGAAAAAGCTAGAAAAATATAAAATATTGAGGGATTCCCCTGGTGGTCTAGTAGCTGAAACTTCGAGCTCCCAATGCACAGGGCCCAGGTTTGATCCCTAGTCAGGAACTAGATCCCATATGCTGGCATTAAAGATCCCACATTCCACAACTAAGACCTGGCACAGCCAAAATTAAAATATATACATATATACACATATATAAATATTTTTTAAAATAAATTAAGAGTTAGCTTCAATGGTGATTTTTATTTTCTTTTTGCTTAAGAGTACTTTGTCATGTTCCATAATTAATGTATATTATTTTTGTAATATGGGGACAAGAGAAACAGGACCAAATTTTACTTTAAAAAACTCATGTCTTGAATGTGAATAAAGTATTTTAAAAGTTTATTGCATAGCAACTTAAAACCTTATATAGTATGACTATGTGATGCACTTTCTTCTGCTTGTTGCTATTGGCCACGCTTCTGAAACTATAATCTGACTCCTTTTTTAAAAAAACAAATACCAATATCCAAAACAGCACTTTAGAGTCTTGAGAATTTTCCTGCTAATAATTAATTGCATGCATTCTTTGGATTCTAAATTACTCTGAAGAATATCTGAAACAGAGAAAAACCTATTTTTGTTTGTATATGCATGCTTGTGGCTCCTGACTGGGTTTTCATTTCAAGTGCACTGGGGCCTTTGTTATGGAATTTCTTAACTTTCTTGACCCTAGAAACATTTACATGGAGCACTTGCAAGAAAACTACTTCAAATTGGAAGCCTTCCGCTCGGGTACAATCATGCAAACAGCCGGCAGGATTTATTTAACCTTCAGCCAACTGCTCAACCAACTTGAAATTATTGATAGCCCATCAGCAATGATCAAGATGGAGAGGCTAAATGAAGAGGTGCTTTTTTTTTTTTTTTTTTTTATATAAGAGAACCATTGAGCTGGTAACAGGACTTGAAATGCCGTGTCAGCTCAGCTCGCCTGGTCAGGGAGCTCAGCTGCTAGAGGGAAATAAAACTGTTCACTTATGGCCACCCTCCAATCACTCACAGGGGTAATGGTGTTTGGCTTCAGTCAGGTTGTATGTCAGCAAATATACATCTCTTAGACAGCCCCTAAGAGTGCCTTAAGATCATGCTTATTGTTTTTTATAGATAGGGGTCGGATGCTGATAGATGGTGGTCATAGGCCACCGAAATAAATTTTACCCCGTTCAGCAGGTAAAGTTAATCTCAATCCTGGAGAATGAGAGAGCCATTTTGATCGAATATTCATTCCATTGACAGTGATGGGACATTTTTCCTCTGTTAAGCTCTGGTATAGATCATATGAAAGTTGATATCCCAAGTACTTTCCCATTCTCCCATTGCATGAAATCCACCTGCAGAAAAAGAGACCTCAGGAACAAATCAGAGAGATTCCTTAAGATTAAACTTGAAAAATGGAGTTTGGGTGAAGGAACTCTCCAGGGAACCAAACATACCATAGCTCTACCCTGCAGTGGTCAAAATAACACAGGAATCAGAGAAAAAGTTGAAGAGCCACTGGCTGTTCTGTTAAATTATTGATGCCCTCTCCCAAGCCTATCATATGTCGGCAATCAGACACAGTGCTCTTTTCCACAAAGCCCAGATAAACTTCAGAACCTCAATCCAGCATTATAGGTACTCAGATTAAAATGAGTTTGTCACCATCCCATTAAGTCTTTATTTTTTAAGATTTTTCTTAATACGGACCATTTTTAAAGTCTTTATTGAATTTGTTACAATATTGCTTCTGTTTTATATTTTGGTTTTTTGGCCCTGAGGCGTGTGGATCTTAGCCTCCAAACCAGGAATCGAACCTGCACCCCATGCGTTGGAAAGCAGAATGTTAACCACTGGACCACCAGGGAAGTGCCCTACTAAGTTTTTAAAATCTAGAAATCTGCCTTCAAACATTCAAAGAAATATAATGAGTCCTCTAAAGTTTCTAAACTAAAAATGTTTAGTTTCTAAACTAGAAAAGTTTCCCAAAGGGTGATGAGAGAGTTGTTCCAGTATTAGAACCCATGAGAAACAGAAAATATGATACTGTCTGTGAGAGATTTTTCTTGAGAATGATGTAAGAAGCCCTACAGAAACAAGACACAGTGCTATTCATTAGAGAAATGAGACTTTTTCAAAGAATTGGATCTTCTTATCCCTGGAATAAGAATCAGCAAGACTCATAGATCTGAGTTAGGTCCTTATAAGAGCCTTGCAGAGCTATTTTTCATTAGGAACTCTCAGAAGTGGGAAAAAGAAAAGTACTCACAGAATGTCAGCGTCAAAGTGACTTCAAACTTATGTTGTGGCAGATACACTTAAATAAACCAACCCTTTGTTAGTGACTTCAGCCCTTGGGAGTCCTGCTGTAGAACATGGATGGGACTTGCCTGATCCCCCGGAACTGTTGTTTCATTCATCAGACTGGATTCCTCAGACAGTATGTCTTAGAGACTGTGTGCCCTATTGTTAAGTCATGTCTGACTCTTTGTGATCCTGTAGACTGTAGCCCACCAGGCTCCTCTGTTTATGGGATTTTCCAGGCAAGAATACTGAAGTGGGTTGCCATTTCCTTCTTCAGGGGATCTTCTTGACCCAGGGTTCAAACCTGCATCTCCTGCATTGGCAGGTGGATTCTTTACCACTGAGCCACCTGGGTTGCCCATGTCTTAGAGGTCGCAGTGCAGTGCTAAGTTGCTTCAGTCCTTTCTGACTCTGTGACCCCTGGTACTTTAGCCAGCCAGGCTCCTCTCTCCATGGGATTTTCCATTTCCTTCTCCAGGGGATCTTTCAAACCCAAGGATCAAACCAGCTTCTCTTACATCTCATGCATTGGCACACAGATTCTTTACCACTAGCGCCACCTTGGAAATTAAGAAAGTCTCATTTTCTTAATTCAGGGAGAGTAGGTCTTTGTTTTATTAAGCTAGTCACCTTCTTGTTTTCCACTTTTTAAAAAATTAATTAATTTATTTATTTTAATTGGAGGCTAATTACTTTACAATATGCCATATATTCACATGAATCAGTCATGGGTGTATATGTGTTCCCCATCCTGACCCTCCCTCCCACTTCCTTCCCCATCCCATCCCTCAGGGTCATCCCAGTGCACCAGCCCTGAGCACCCTGTCTCATGCATTGAACCTGGACTGGAGATCTGTTTCACATATGATAATATACATGTTTCAATGCTATTTTCTCAAATCATCCCACCCTCGCCTTCTCCCACAGAGTCCTAAAGTCTGTTCTCTACATCTGTGTCTCTTTTGCTGTCTCACATATAGGGTCATTGTTATATGCATTAATATACTGTATTGATGTTTTTCTTTCTGACTTACTTCGCTCTATATAATAGGCTCCAGTTTCATCCACCTCATTAGAACTGATTCAAATGCATTCTTTTTAATAGCTGAATAATATTCCATTGTGTACCACAGCTTTCTTATCCATTCATCTGCTGATGGACATCTTGTGTGCAGGGTATTTCTCATGTATCTTGGTGTCCTAGCGGTAGTGAGCACTGGATCAAATAAAAGCAGTGAATACAACGTTCAGCACTTCCCTTTCAAAATCTGGTCCCTGGATTTTTAGCATATTGTACCTTAAGTAGGTCCATTTCTGCATCTAGACCAAAGTATTTATACTAAGTTCATGTTACCTAAAAAAGACCAAATGACCAGACTCTCCTAGAACTTGAAAAATCAGTTTTTAGTATTTTGATTCAGAATTATCCTGTAAGAATGGAAGAATTCACAACTATACTGCAAACACGTGGCTAAAAGAATAGGGATAATGAGCATTAAGATGTTAATTATGAGTGTTTTGTTAAGAAGAGGATTTGAACCTCTGGTTATAAAGATTTAAGTTTTATGCAATTACCCAACTTTGTCACATTTTGTCTTCCTGTATTGAGAGAAATATGTAATAGATAGAAACCAACCTGGATTGCTCCAGTCTGAACTCAGATCATGTAGGACTTTAATCACTGAACAAATGAACATCTAATAGTAGCAGTTACACCATGGGTATGTGCTGATCCAACATCAAGGTTATAAACCCTATTATCAGTATGAACTCTAAACTAGATTGTTATGCCTAGGATAACTTGTTCCATTGATCCATTTTTTTGTGATAGTGTGTTTTGAATTAATATAGACTAGTATAGACTTCATTCAGAGGCTTTTTTGTTCCCTGAGGTCACTCCAACCAAAATTGTTATCCCATGTGAAAGTGTTGTTAACCTTTGGTGGTTTAGTTGGGGGGATGTGGGGTTTAATTAATTAAAGCTCCATAGGATGTTCAAGCTGGTTTTAGAAAAGGCAGAGGAACCAGAGATCAAATTGCCAACATCCGCTGGATAATCGAAAAAGCAAGAGAGTTCCAGAAAAAACATCTATTTCTGCTTTATTGACTATGCCAAAGCCTTTGACTGTGTGGATCACAATAAACTGTGGAAAATTCTCAAAGAGATGGGCATACAAGACCACCTGACCTGCCTCTTGACAAACCTATATGCAGGTCAGGAAGCAACAGTTAGAACTGGACATGGAACAACAGACTGGTTCCAAATAGGAAAAGGAGTACGTCAAAGCCGTATATTGTCACCCTACTTATTTTACTTATATGCAGAGTACATCATGAGAAATGCTGGGCTGGAAGAAGCACAAGCTGGAATCAAGATTGCTGGGAGAAATATCAATAACCTCAGATATGCAGGTGACACCACCCTTATGGCAGAAATTGAAGAGGAACTAAAAAGCCTCTTGATGAAAGTGAAAGAGGAGAGTGAAAAAGTTGGCTTAAAGCTCAACATTCAGAAAACGAAGATCATGGCATCTGGTCCCATCACTTCATGGGAAATAGATGGGGAAACAGTGTCAGGCTTTATTTTTTTGGCTCCAAAATCACTGCAGATGGTGACTGCAGCCATGAAATTAAAAGACGCTTACTCCTTGGAAGGAAAGTTATGACCAACCTAGATAACATATTCAAAAGCAGAGACATTACTTTGCCAACAAAGGTTCGTCTAGTCAAGGCTATGGTTTTTCCAGTAGTCATGTATTGATGTGAGAGTTGGACTATGAAGAAAGCTGAGTGCTGAAGAATTGATGCTTTTGAACTGTGGTGTTGGAGAAGACTCTTGAAAGTCCCTTGGACTGCAAGGAGATCCAGCCAGTCCATTCTAAAGGAGATCAGTCCTGGGTGTTCTTTGGAAGGAATGATGCTAAAGCTGAAACTCCAGTACTTTGGCCACCTCATGTGAAGATTTAATTCATTGGAAAAGACTCTGATACTGGGAGGGATTGGGGGCAGGAGGAAAAGGGGACGATAGAGGATGAGATGGCTGGATGGCATCACTGACTCGATGGACATGAGTTTGACTGAACTCTGGGAGTTGGTAATGGACAGGGAGGCCTGGCATGCTGCAAGTCATGGGGTCGCAAAGAGTCAGACACGACTGAGCGACTGATCTGATCTGAGCAGCTGAACTGAACTGAACTGAGGATCTTCACATCATTTTGTTATTCCCCACCTCTTCACAGGAAGGTCAGTTTCACTGATTTAGAAAGTAAGGGACAAGGAATTCCCTGGCAGTCCAGTGGTAAAAACTCTATGCTCTCATTGCTGAGGGCCTGCATTCATTCCCTGGTGAAGGAACTGAGATTCCACAGCCAAGTGGCCAAAAAAAAAAAAAGGCATAAAATCTTTGTGTAGCCTTTCATACAGTCCTTATTTAGAAAGCAAATGATTATACTGCCTTTGCATGGTCAGGTTACCATGGCTGTTTAACAATTGTCACTGGGTAAGCAGTGCCTCTAATACTAGTTATGCTAGAGATGATTTTTGGTAAATAAGCAGGGTTTATGTTTGCCAAGTTCCTTTTACTTTTTTTAAATTTTCCCTTGGGTGCATGCCTATGTTGGGTTAACAGTGTACGTAATAATTTATGTTGAGTTTTGTTCATTTGCTGTTAACTATCAGCAAAGTATCAGTTACTGATGGTAACTTATGCAAGGAGAAGTATTTCTTGTTAGTTATACCAACAGTTATTGCTTCTATTGGTCAACCCAATAGATTAGTCCAGTGTAAAACTAGGAGTTGATTTGCTTATTGTTGATATTTAAGTTATTCTTTCAGCACAAACACTTTCTTAATTCATGGCTACTTTTAAAGCCAACTGTGATGTTGTTTATTTCTACTCTCTAGATAAGGTTGTTGTTGTTGTTCAACTGCCCAGTCGTGTCCAACTCTTTGCGACTCTGTGAACTGCAGCACACCAAATAGATAAGGTTCTATCCATTTCTAAGAAGCTGTGCCTTTTTAGAGTAACTTTTAAAAACACATTAAATTTATCATTTTTTTGTACTTTTTAAAATTGAGCTAAGATTCTTCCCTTGGTATCACCAGGCTTGTTAGGCTTATCACCTCTATTTGTACATCTTCTCACTGTTTTGCTTCAGAGATGAACTTGTTCTACAAACTGTTCATAAGTAGCTCATCTGATTTTGAAATATTTAGCTTAAGTTCTATTTGTTAAATGTTTACTAGTTAAATCATTATGCAAAAGGTGAAAGGGGTAAATTCTGCTTTTAATTACTTTTAATGTTTTTATCATCATTCCCTTAGGGTACTTTCTCCACAGTACCCTATTGCTTTGCTATAGTACCAAATATTTAAATTTCTGTCTCCTATACTTTAAATGTTGAGTGAATGATTGATTTGTTTTGCCCGTGTTAGTAAAGTTTGTGGAGGTTCTTGCCTGGAGAATCTCAGGGACGGGGGCTGCCGTCTATGGGGTCGCACAGAGTTGGACACGACTGAAGTGACTTAGCAGCAGCAACAGGGCTAGATTTAGTTCAAAACATTCATGGACTATGAATGTAGGTCCAAATTAGGTGCCATGTGTCGGGACCTGCGTTAGGCACTACTGACAAAATGGAGGCACAGCCCCAACCCCCTCTCCTCATCCCACAGGCATGGTCCTGGGATGAAGGAGTTAGGTTTTGTGATTCTGACTTGTTCTTTCCTTTCTTCGGTTGAGTTGGCTGGAAAGAATGTTAAGGTGCTTATTGTTCTTGAGAGAAGCATGAGAAAGCACAAAGCCTTCTGCAGTTGTGCCCAGAAAACAATCTATAAAATAACCATTGACATTTGTTCAAGGATCTTTACAAAGAATGTTCCAGGATGAGCACGTAGGCCGCAGCTTGAGGCCATGGGAAGGATTGTTATCTGAGACCTGTTTGTGAGGGGAATGTTTATGGCAAAGGAAGTTTGGTGAGCTTAGGGTTTAGGAATAATTAAGAATAGCTAGAAGCCTTTTTAGGAGATAGTGAGCTTAGGATACTAGGGGCAAGCAAGATTTAGAAAGATAAGAAATAAACTGAGGGATGTGGTATGCAGCCCAGACATAAGTATGAGTTACAATGTAATCACAAGTAAACACAATTCTGAGAGAATTGCTGAAGCAGGAACTCTGTTTGAAGGGCAACAATGAGACAATAAATCTGGGTGAGGGGGAACTTAAAATGTCAAACCTCTGACCTAATGCTTTTGTCAAAGTATAAAAGAAGACCTGATGCTTGAAATAAACATGTAGTCCCACGAACCTCCAGTCAGAGGCTACATCATTCTTGGCAGACACTGCTCATTCCTTCAGGCTGATTCCCTGGCTGCTGGAGCTGGACTCTGGCAGCTAAGCTTTAATTTATCAAAGCCCAATTACCTTGTGTGCTTACTTTGTTACAACTTGTCTCCTCTTATAGTTAGTGTTTGTTAATAGGTTATAGAAAGTTGTTTTAATACTTGAGGAGGGTGACAGGTGGCATGTGTGTGCTTCATGTCCTTATTCAATTAAGCTCTCTATTCTTAATTTACTACTAAATGCTCCTTTGGTTTTTAGTTTTCATAAAAACTTTTGTGTCCTGATTAACCTATTTTCAGGACAGGAATAGAGATGCAGACATAGAGACTGTGGACACAGTTGGGGAAGCAGAGGTTGGGACAAATTGAGAGAGTAGCGTTGACATATATACACTGCACTCTGTAAAGCAGACAACTGGTGGGAACCTGCTGTATAGTTCAGGGAGCTCAGCTTGGTGCTCTGCAATGACCTAGAGGGGTGGGATGGGAGTGGGTAGGAGGGAGGCTAAAGAGGAGAGGATATATGTATAAATATAGCTGATTCACTGTGTTGTACAGCAGAAACTAACAACATTGTAAAGCAATTACACTCCAAATAAACTTCCTGTCATGAGAAATATATTCTTCAAGTAGAAAATGTAGCCCATTTTTCCCATCCCATAGGTTACTCCTTGACCTAATATTTTTATGTATAATTATGCTTCTTTTATTCCTCTTTAAGTTTTGCTGAATATGGCAGTATATAGACTGAATTAGCAAGGGTTGGTGAAATTTATCAGGGTTTATATATTATGAAACAGGCTCCTCTAAAGGAATGTGACAAAATGCCAAGTCCTTTGAGTGTTAAGCCTCTGCTAGTAGTACTCTGGCAAATAATTTGATTATAATTATTTAGGTTTAGGGCTAAGTATAGTGGGGTATCTAATCCCAGTTTGGGTCTTAGCTGTCATGTAATTGGAAAATATTAAAATCACTTTCATGGTTTATTTTAGCCATGGGTTTTTTTGGCTTAGTTAGAATTTAACTTTATTTTTTTATTACCCTTTAATATGCTTTACATCAGTTTTCTATTAATTTGGGTCAATTGTATGCCCATGGTGGCTGGCACAAAATTCACCAACCCTAGATAATATACCTTAGTTGAACTTTTGTTTATGGTGTAATTTTTATCACTGCTCTTTCCCATGATTGTGTTGCTGATGTTGTTATTTAGTCGCTAAGTCATGTCCAACTCCTTTGACACACCATGGACTGTAGCCTTCCAGGGTCCTCTGTCCATGGGGTTTCCTAGGCAAGAATTCTGGCTGCTGCTGCTAAGTCGCTTCAGTCATGTCCGACTCCATGCAATCCCATAGACGGCCTCCCACCAGGCTGCCCCGTCCCTGGGATTCTCCAGGCAAGAACACTGGAGTGGGTTGCCATTTCCTTCTCCAATGCATGAAAGTGAAAAGTGAAAGTGAAGTTGCTCAGTCGTGTCTGACTCTTGGCAACCCCATGGACTGCAGCCTACCAGGCTCCTCCATCCATGGGATTTTCCAGGCAAGAGTACTGGAGTGGAAGAATACTGGAGTGGGTTGCTATTTCCTTCTCCAGGGGATCTTCCCAACACAGGGATCAAACCCACATCTCCTGTAGGCAGGAGATTCTGGCAGACAGATTCTTTACACTGAGCCACCAGGGAAGTCCCATTTCCCATGGGTATGGTTAAGCAAGGCCTTATGAGCTCCTCCTATTAGTGTGCTTGATATCTGCTACTTTTAATCTTAATGATTTAGAGAGTGTTCTCACTGGGGTGTGGATGCTTGCATGTGTAATTTTATTAAAAACTAGTAGAAAGGCTGGGACAAAACCTATGTATTTATGGAGTTAATAAACTCATCTAGGCATTTTCAGGATTTAAGCTTTAAGATTTAAGCTACATAAACAGGTTGTGTTTGTTGTTTTTTTTTTTTTCAGAATTTTCCACAGTTTATTGTGATTCACACAGTCAAAGGCTTTGGCACAGTCAACAAAGCAGAAATAGATTTTTTCTGGAATTCTCTTGCTTTTTCCCTGATCCAGTGGATGTTGGCAATTTGATCTCTGGTTCCTCTGCCTTTTCTTTTCTTTTTTTTAAATTTTTTTTAAATTTTATTTTATTTATTTTTTTAAATTTTATTTTATTTTTAAACTTTACATAATTGTATTAGTTTTGCCAAATATCAAAATGAATCCATCACAAGTATACATGTGCTCCCCATCCTGAACCCTCCTCCCTCCTCCCTCCCCATACCATCCCTCTGGGTCGTCCCAGTGCACTAGCCCCAAGCATCCAGTATCGTGCATTGAACCTGGACTGGCATCTCGTTTCATACATGATATTTTACATGTTTCAATGCCATTCTCCCAAATCTTCCCACCCTCTCCCTCTCCCACAGAGTCCATAATACTGTTCCATACATCAGTGTCTCTTTTGCTGTCTCGTACACAGGGTTATTGTTATCATCTTTCTAAATTCCATATATATGCGTTAGTATACTGTATTGGTGCTTTTCCTTCTGGCTTACTTCACTCTGTATAATAGGCTCCAGTTTCATCCACCTCATTAGAACTGATTCAAATGAATTCTTTTTAATGGCTGAGTAATACTCCATTGTGTATATGTACCACTGCTTTCTTATCCATTCATCTGCTGATGGACATCTAGGTTGCTTCCATGTCCTGGCTATTATAAACAGTGCTGCGATGAACATTGGGGTACACGTGTCTCTTTCCCTTCTGGTTTCCTCAGTGTGTATGGCCAGCAGTGGGATTGCTGGATCATAAGGCAGTTCTATTTCCAGTTTTTTAAGGAATCTCCACACTGTTCTCCATAGTGGCTGTACTAGTTTGCATTCCCACCAGCAGTGTAAGAGGGTTCCCTTTTCTCCACACCCTCTCCAACATTTATTATTTGTAGACTTTTGGATCGCAGCCATTCTGACTGGTGTGAAATGGTACCTCATAGTGGTCTTGATTTGCATTTCTCTGATAATGAGTGATGTTGAGCATCTTTTCATGTGTTTGTTAGCCATCTGTATGTCTTCTTTGGAGAAATGTCTATTTAGTTCTTTGGCCCATTTTTTGATTGGGTCATTTATTTTTCTGGAGTTGAGCTTATTTTATTTTTAAACTTTACATAATTGTATTAGTTTTGCCAAATATCAAAATGAATCCATCACAGGTATACATGTGCTCCCCATCCTGAACCCTCCTCCCTCCTCCCTCCCCATACCATCCCTCTGGGTCGTCCCAGTACACTAGCCCCAAGCATCCAGTATCGTGCATTGAACCTGGACTGGCATCTCGTTTCATACATGATATTTTACATGTTTCAATGCCATTCTCCCAAATTTTCCCACCCTCTTCCTCTCCCACAGAGTCCATAAGACTGTTCCATACAAAGTACCATAGATGTAGTTGTTTTATATAATTTATGTTAGATATAGTGTTAAAATTTTAATATAAATGACCAATAGATCTAGGGAGATGTCTGTGTATGTCAGTAGGTATATATCTAAGTAATTTCTTGGTATGATTAGGGTTTATATTCTAGGTCTATCTTGCTTTGAGCACTGAAATGTTCACGTTTTGTTGGATAGATTCATTAAATTCTATGTATTTACATGTTTTTGCCTTGTTTGGGGGAGGGTGGTTTGGCAGTGTCTTATAAGCATGTAGAACTTAGGGTTTAAGTGGAAAGAAAGGGGGATTTGAAGAATAGGAATAATAAAAAATGTACCCTATGGTGTTCCAATAAGAAAACTGTACAACAGGATATAAAGGAAAATTTTGTTCTGAATTAGTCTCAACTTTAGACTTTTAAAAAATGCCCTTTAAAAGTTTTTCTTAAATAACGAAAATTAATCCTTAATAAAGTCCTGCCAAACAAAGGTCCTGGAGGGCCTTATTTTGATGAATAAATTAAGAATTTTTGATTCACTGATTTAATGGTTTCCTGTTGGAGAAGGAAATGGCAACCCACTCCAGTGTTCTTGCCTGGAGAATCCCAGGGAGGGGGGAGCCTGGTGGGCTGCCATCTATGGGGTCGAACAGAGTCAGACATGACTGAAGCGACTTAGCAGCAGCAGCAGCAGCAGGCCCCTCCTTGAGGAGGGAATTGGCATCTAATGCAAACTTATGTCACCTATAGTGCGCAGCAAGTGGCTTGAACCAAGTTGAAATTCAGGAAGTAGCTACTAAATAGATGCTTGCAATTGTGAGGAGTTTGAAAACCATTTTATCCCTTGAGTAAACAGTTCTTCCATATTTTTCATTTTATGATGTAATTGCCACATTTTTTTAGCCCCTGCAAAGTTCAGTTTTAGTTAAGTCCATGAAAAAGTGATTATCAATTCCATATATGTGGGATCCAGATTCACACAGTTTTACTCAAATTTAAAATGTGGCACTATAAATTGAGAGTCTTAAAAATGTGTTTACCTTTCACCAGTAATTTCACTTTCAGAAATAGTAAATAATAATGGATTATGTAAAGATTCAGATAAAAGAATATTTATTACTGGAAAGCAACTTAAATGGCCAAGTATACCTTCAGTGAACTAACATTCAGCCTTTAAAAATGGTCTTGTAGATAATTATTTAGTGACTTGGAAAAATAGTAATATATTATTAAGTTTCTTTTTAGTGAGGTTTATGATGACTGAGCAGAGGGTGGCAGATTGAACGATGGATTAAGAGAACGAGGTTATTCACTGTCAGAGAAGAGAGTTACATATATGGAAGGAGTGAAGGTTAAAATTCACCCTGCAGTATTGGACTAGAATTGGTGATATTGTTGCAAATTTATGGCTTTCAGTATGCATAAACATAAAACCAGATATAAATGTACATGTATTATACATATCTGAGTGTCTGGGAGCATCAACATTCCAGAAGCAGTAAGCACACCACTTTCTAGGTCTGGCAAGACTTCTCCACTAAAAAGTACCTCCATGAAAAAGAAGCAGGGCTTCTTGGAGAAATAGTGATTCCAGGGCTAGAGTGGGAAAAGTGTACAATATGCCTGGGACATCTTGTACCAGAAGGTAAGGCAGTGCTCAGAGAACAGTGTGGGCCTTCACATGGAAGCTAGCTCTCAGAGGCTTCCATTGGCTAAATATGGGGCAATTTCATGGTCAGAATAATTAATTAATAGCAGTAATAGAAATATATAGTAGTAGAAAAACAATAGAAATCCATGATCCACACTGATATAAATGAATGAAGAAAAAGCTCTTCTTTATAACAGAATGTCAACTAACAAACATAGAAGAAATAATGGATTTAGAAAAATCACCACTTGGTAGCTATCATAGTAGTAATAAACTTAATTAAGAAACATCAAGAAGTGCTAAAACTAGTGGAAGAGAGTTGGTTTAAAAATGGGAGATACACACACACACATATTTATCTATGATCTCCAAATATCTCCATACAAAATATTTACTACTTACAAAGGAAAAGCAATTTTATAGGGAAAAACCTGCTATAAACCATCTTACCAGTAACAAAAGTTAATAGCACTAATAGTGGAGAAATCTAATAGTGTGCCATTGTATAAAATGCAGTGAACACCGATGTATAGATCAGTCTTATGGACTCTGTGGGAGAGGGAGAGGGGGGGAGATTTGGGAGAATAGCATTGAAACATGTATAATATCATGTATGAAACGAGTTGCCAGTCCAGGTTCGATGCACGGTACTGGATGCTTGGGGCTGGTGCACTGGGACGACCTAGAGGGAGGGTAGGGGAGGGAGGTGGGAGGAGGGTTCACGATAGGGAACGTGGGTATACCTGTGGCGGATTCATTTCGATATTTGGCAAAACTAATACAATATTGGAAAGTTTAAAAATAAAATAAAATTTAAAAAAAATGCAGTGAGAGGCCACAACATTCCTTTGTGATATTCCTACCAAAGATGCATAAACTGAGTCTAATCATGAAGAAATAGCAGACAAAACCAAATAGAGGGGCAGTTGACAAAGCAACTAACCGGTAATCTTCAAATATGTCAAGGTCATAAAAGTCAAGTAAGGACTGAGGAACTGTCCTTTTAATGAATGTCCTTTTTAATGAAAAAGATTAAAAAGGCAGCAATGTTTATTTCTGGATTGGATCCTTTTGTATAAAGAACATTTATTTGTACAGTTAACAAAACTTGAATAGGTTCTTTGAATGGTGGATTTAGGGAGATCTTTGTATTGTACTTTCAAAATTTCTGTAAGTTTTAAATCATTTCAAACTAAAAACTCATGATATAATACAATATGTAAGCTATAATCTCATTTTGTAAAAACTGTACATTGTAATATACATGACACAAAGAGAAAGGTCAAAATATATACATCAAAACATGGTAATCTCTGAGTAATGGGACCATGTTTATTTATATTTTATTTTTTATCTGTTTTTATCTGTATTTTGTAATTAAAAATGAATATAATGTTTGCCATTTAAAAATTATTTTTGTTTTTTAATGTGTATGTGTGCACTTTGGTAATGTCCAGCCTTAAACTGTAAGATTATATTATAAAGCATAATTGCTTCATTTATAATTGAGTTAGCTTCCACAATAAATAGTTTTGTATTTCCAAGTCACTGCAAGATTGTGTTTTCACATTGTCTAAAATGTGAAAAATAGTCCTATTTGGGAAATGCTATTTATGTCTACTGTATTACTTGTTGCTCATTGATAATATTCCTGAAAAATAATCTACTGTAATTGAATCACTTCCTTTCTAATATTTACAATAGAACTTGTAAATTAGGCTAATCTTAGACTGGATTTAAAATAGTCTTCTAAAGACTATTTATCTAGATATAAAAAAATACCGTGTATGGATGTGACAGTTGGACTATAAAGAAAGCTGAGCACCAAAGAATTGATACTTTTGAACTATGGTGTTGGAGAAGACTCTTGAGAGTCCCTTGGACTGCAAGGAGATCCAAACAGTCCATCCTAAAGGAAATCAGTCCTGAATATTCATTGGAAGGACTGATGCTGAAGCTGAAACTCCAATATTTTGGCCATCTGATGCGAAGAGCTGACTCATTTGAAAAGACCCTGATGCTGGGAAAGATTGAAGGCAGGAGGAGAAGGGGACGACAGAGGATGAGATGGTTGGATGGCATCACCAACTCAATGGACATAAGTTTGAGTAAACTCTGGGAATTGGTGATGGACAAGAAGGCCTGGCGTGCTGCAGTCCATGGGGTCACAAAGAGTTGGACACAACTGAGCGACTGAACTGAACTGAACTTAAAAAAACACGAAAATACTCTATTTTCCTTTTGTGAGTTTCAGCATCTTTTTATTGTTTTTCTTCATTCAAAAGCATGTTACAATTATGAACATCATTGTAAGGAATAATGAGAAAAACTAATAAGACTGAAATTATCAAAGTATACAATATCTCTTATCTATTAAACTCTTACTAAAAGAATCTGAGATTTTGTTGAATTGTATTCACTGAAATGGGTTCAACATTCTTGTCATTTGCAAAAGCAAAGCCCTTAGTAGTATGAGGCCTGGTATTGCAGAACAAGAACCTTGAAATATCTAAAAAATGAGATTCTTCATCAGATTTTGAGTAAATTTGCAATTATGGTCATTGTGCACATAATGTATAGGACACAACTGAGAATGTACACTAAATTCACCTTTTTTATTTTTGGCTCTGCTGGATCTTTGTTGTAGCATTCAAGCTCTTTGTTGTGGCATGTGGGCTTTCTCTTGTTGCAAAGCACAGGCTCTACAGCACACAGGCTCAGTAGTTGTAGCACAGACCTCTAGTCGTAGCACATGGACTTGATTGCCCCGTGGCATGTGGGATATTCCCTGATCAGGAATTGAACCTGCATCACCTGCATTCAGTTCAGTTCAGTTCAGTTCAGTCGCTCAGGCGTGTCTGACTCTTTGCGACCCCATGAGCTGCAGCACGCCAGGCCTCCCTGTCCAACACCAACTCCCAGAGTCCACCCAAACTCATGTCCATTGAGTCGGTGATGCCATCCAACCATCTCATCCTCTGTTGTCCCCTTCTCCTCCTGTCTTCAATCTTTCCCAGCATCAGGGTCTTTTCAAATGAGTCAGCTCTTCGCATCAGTTGGCCAAAGTATTGGAGTTTCAGCTTCAACATCAGTCCTTCCAATGAACACCCAGGACTGATCTTCTGTAGCATGGACTAGTTGGATCTCCTTGCAGTCCAAGGGACTCTCAAGAGTCTTCTCCAACACCACAGTTCAAAAGTATCAATTCTTTGGTGCTCAGCTTTCTCTATAGTCCAACTCTCACATCCATTAGACAGCAAATTCTTAACCATTGGACCACAGGAAGTCCCTAAATTCACCTTTTTGTGTGACAACTTAGGAACAAAACATCTCCTGGGTCAGTTTAGCTGAAAAGAAAATAGATAGTGCACCTTTGCAAACTATTCAACCCTGGAGGTACATGCATAACTCCAATTAACTGAAACAAAATTCTCCGTTGTCCATGGGATTTTCCCAGGAAGGAATACTGGAGTGGGTTGCTGGAATACCTCTGTGCTGATAACATCCCAAATTTACACCTAGGGCACTGTCCTTTCATAATAATAATTAGAATTTGTATAACACTTTATAATTAGAAAAACTATATCTTGCTTGTGCTCAGATGCTTTAGTTATGCCTGACTCTTTGTGACCCCACAGACTATAGCCCACCAGGCTCCTCTGTCCATGGGATTTTCCCAGGAAGGAATAGTGGAGTGGGTTGCCATGCTCTTCTCCAGGGGATCTTCCCAACCCAGGAATTGAACCCACATCTCCTGCATTGCAGGTGGATTCTTTACCACTGAGCTACTGGGGAAGCCCCCCAAAAACTACCTATTCATATATTGTATCTTTCAAACATTTCTATCCATATAAAGTTGGGCCCATTTATTTAAAATGAGCCAGAACAGTAGGGAAGTTCTAGACCTGGCACTCCAGATCTAGGCTAGGTGAAAGCCAGAGACTATATAGTTAAGCTTCAACCTCTGGAAACATTGTCAACAAACAGCTGGGCACCAGCCACTGGCCTAGAAATCAGAACAAAGACTCATCTCAGGGAAGGGACAC
The DNA here is from genome assembly GCF_029378745.1 of Bos indicus. Classification (NCBI taxonomy): domain Eukaryota; kingdom Metazoa; phylum Chordata; class Mammalia; order Artiodactyla; family Bovidae; genus Bos; species Bos indicus. The sequence goes on from NC_091769.1 coordinate 50,342,524, forward strand.
AAAGGACAAGACTACACTTTAGTCTGAAGGGAAACATCTCTAACAGGTTAGATAAGGACTGAGGAATCAGGACCAAGGTAGAAATCTACAAATAAAACCTAAGACTGAGGACTATACAGAAAAACCCAGCAAGTTCTTAGTCAATTTTGTTGAAGGAATGAGCGAAGGAGGTAGCAGACTTGTAGAAGAGGTTATTTATACTGCTTGACTTGTCACATCCAGTATTTATATTTACTTTAAATGACACATGTGTGTAAAAATATACATACATATATACACACACATATATATATGTATGTGTGTAATGTAAGTATGTGAGGCATATATATCCCATAGCTTCATCTACTTCCTTCCTTCCAATATTTTATTGAAACTACTGAATCATAGCTTACTTGAGGAGAGTATCCGTGTTTTTACTCATTTGTATCCTATAAAGCACTTACCACACACATTGTACCTATACATACTCATTTCTTATTGAGGAAAAATCTTTTCAACCAGTGAAAAATCAATGTGGTGATATAGAAGAAGCACATGTTTGGATTCTGGCTCCAGTGTTTAATAACTGTGAATCATTTGACTTCTCTGAGAACCTCCTCTGTGTGAAATGGTGATGTAGTTGGAAATAGCCTATAAGCATGTATGCTCTTTGACCCAGGTACTCTGTTCTAAGAATGTATCTTACAGGTTGTCATGTGAGAAAAAGAGGCAGACTGCAAACAAAGAAATGCATTTATTTGTGGTCTTGGAATGGCAATCTGAGAGCACAGATTCTGGCAGCAACCAGAATAATGTCCTGTCTGAGAAACAAAAAGTATTGGGTTTTAAAAGTAAAACAGCAAAGTACATTTAGTTTACATAAGTTGTTTGCCAAGAACTATGATTGAACCGTCCATAAGATGTTACAGAAAAACCCAAATGAACATTTTGGCCAAGCCAATTTTTTAAAACAATTTCTTGCCTTGTCAAGGATGTCTTAGTAAAGGCACTTTTCTATGTACTTTTCAGGAATTACATTCTCAGCAAATATCCCACCCCTCCTTTTTTTGAAAGCAGAGTTTGGTCAGGACTTTATGGAGTCATAAAGTACAAAATAGAGTTACTGCTGACATCTCCTCCCAGAAGGCAAACTTGCATTTTAAAAAGTAGTATACTTACAGGTTTATTCATTGCAGCATTGTTTGTAATCACAAAAGATTGTATGTAACCTAAATGCACATCAATAAAGAACTGATTGAATGAATTGTAGCACATGCACGCAATGATAGCATAAAAACGATTAGGAAAGATCCTTTTGTATTGATACGGAACTGTCTCTAAGATATATCATTAAATGCACAGTTATGTGCATAGCATACTACCATTTATCTTAAAAGGGTAGGGAAAGAATGTGTTTGTTTACATATGTAAACACACACACATACATAAATGGAGTAGAAAATGGCAACCCACTCCAGTATTCTTGCCTGGAGAACTCCATGGACAGAGGAGCCCTGTCCATGGGGGTCGTAAAATGTCAGACACGTGCATGCACAAATTAGCTCTAAAGAAACAGATAACATTACATATGTGTGAAGTGAAATATCACAAGAAACTGGTAATGTCAGTTGCCTGATGTCAGTTGCCTGTGAGAAATATAGCTGAGAGGCTGAAGGACAAAGGTGGCAGGGGAGAGTTTTCATTGTATAGTCTGTTGAACTTGAAAAATTTTCAAACTTATGAATATATTATTAAAAAGAAATAATATAATTTAAACATCAGACATTAAAAATAAAGAAATAATGTTGTGAAATACCTAGCATGTGACTGACATTTAGATATTAGCCTCTGATAGATAAGCTATCTAACACTGCTGTGAGTAGTGATGGAAAGCTACCTGCTTTTCTCGCCAGACATTAACCTCGCTCCTTCTGGTGATGATGCCAGAGAGTTGCACTAAGCAGGAGAATGAAAGTTGAAACATCAAATTCATGAGTAAATAAGAAGCGGATTAAATACCTACCTTCATCTTCCCTAACCACTTCAGTCCATGCTTTTTCAAAGGAGCTCTCAAGTTATAGTCTGGCACCTAAGAGTTTCCCCAAAGCATATGAAGAGTTAAGAATATATGTGATCACAGTAGCCAGCACATATAGCTCAGTTCACACAGACTTGTGGATGTATCTTAGAAAACTTCAGGATATTATCAAAACTCAGCTCCAGCTACTCACTGCTCATAAGCGAATATTCAAGAGGTAGGTGTTGATAGAAAAAAAAGGTTGCTTTATTCATGAGACTGGCACTGGGAAAGAAGGCAGACTCATGTCCAAAGACCAGATGCCCCCTGCGCATCAGTGGGCAAGAGCTTTTAAAGAGGAGTTTCAGGAGTGTACAGACAAATAGAGGCCTACATGTAGACCAGTATGGTCAGCCCTGACAATCATCATGAAATTAGTGATGCAGTGGTTTGATCAGCATTATGTTGTTCCAAGTACAGTTAACAAATTATTAACCAGAGATGTATTGATACGTCTTTTGTTACCCAAATGTTATTGACTGGAGTATTTCAATATTCACTTGCATATTGACTAGAGTATTTCAGCGTTTGCTTGCGTAACAAATTGCTGGCCAGAACTGTTAGTTTCTGCAGAAATCCCCCGGTCAATTATGTGTTAATCTTCAGTTCCAGGGTTGATTTGTTCCCATTGCCTTGAAGCCAGTTCTTAGAGTTATGGCAGCTTATGTCATGGCTCCCTGAGGGAAGGAAATGGCAACCCACTCCAATGTTCTTGCCTGGAGAATTCCAGGGATGGGGGAGCCTGGTGGGCTGCCATCTATGGGGTCACACAGAGTTGGACACAACTGAAGTGACTTATCAGCGGTAGCAGCAGAAAAGCGACTAAACGCACACACACCCACACCACACACACACACCCACACACACACCCACACACACACACACACACGTCATGGCTACAGTGTGGTCATATAGTTAGTTAACTTCTTCCACCTCGTGGGGGTTTTAGTGTATATAAAACAGCTCAGAGGATATGGCTCAGAACATTATCTATAGCCTTTGAGAAGGAACTAAAGGTCCTTGACTTTGTTTAATGACTAAATTATTATTATTTTTTGTCTTGTTTGACTGCTTTCTCTGAATACATTTATTCTTTGGTTTAAGTTCTTCTACAGACAGAAGACAGGTAGAGGACATGGGGTGAGTCTGTCCTAGGAAGGCCCCACAGGCTCCTGCTCTGTTTCAGGGACAGTATATCTGGGCTTCCCTGGTGGTTCAGTGGTAAAGAATCCACCTGCCAGTGCAGGAGACATGGGTTTGATCCCTAATATGGAAAGATCCCCTGGAGAAGGAAATGGCAACCCACTTCAGTAATCTTGCCTGGAAAACTGCATGGACAGAGGAGTCTGTTGGGCTACAGGCCATGGGGTTGCAAAAGAGTGGCACGACTTAGCAACTGAACAACAATCACCACAAATGTTTGTAAATAGATAACCTAGAAATAAGGGCTTCCCTGGGCTTCCCTGGTGGTTCAGTCAGTAAAGAATCCACCTGCACTGTGGGAGACCTGAGTTCAATCCCTGGGTGGGGAAGATCCCCTGGAGGAGGGCATGGCAACTCACTCCAGTATTCTCACCTGGAGAATCCCACTGGACAGAGGAGCCTGGCGGGCTACAGTCCACAGAGGCACAAAGAGCTGAACATGACTGAAGCGACTTAGCCGGCACACACACAACCTAGAAATAAGCGTCCAAATATTGTTCAATGATCAAGGCAACCCACTGCTGCTATTCAATCACAAGCATGATCTTTAATGAAGATAACTAATTCTAATAACTTTCACAATTCAAAATGTCCAAGGCAAATGTACTATTCTGTGCTAGTTGATGTTTATATTGCTGAAAGAGTGATACTTTATGTATATCAGAGTTTTTCCTACTGAGAGCCCCAGTGAAGCCTCAGGAATGTTAAATCCCATTAGCATTACCTGTACTGGAGGGAATCTGATCTAATTGGGAGTCAACACACATTTTATACCTTTTTGGGAAAAAATCTTAGGACTTGGGTATGATTAACAGAAAAGGCTCAGTATAGCACTATGAAGAATAATTAAGCTATAAATTTCATCTTTGTTTGCAAAGTGAGAAACGCCTTTAAAAGAATGTGATCCACTCTTTCTGCTCCCCTCCCCAACTTTATCTGTCTCGGTAAATATAATTAGGTAATGGCTGATGATTTGTTAGCATTTTATTTCTTGTGTTTGCAAGGGCATTAGCGGTGATCATAAAGCTCACAACAAATATGGTCCGTTTCTGATTTTCAGAGGCAAGAACGTGACTTTTAAGAATCAAATGGGCCAGAAGCAGGCATTCTTGCAAATTAACTCTTCCTGTATTCTGAACAGGATCAGAGAGACTTTTGTCTTAGCTGATTTGCATGCACTAATTGCTAATTCTGAGTAAATGTGGAGTGATCACCTACACAATTACATTCATAAATTAATATTTTTACTTCACAGTTATTTACACACAGGAAGAAACAGTACAAATAATTCTAAGACTGTGTCTACACTTACATAATGAAGTGGTTAATTAAAGTAATGAGCTAGTTAATGACAAGCCTAGAAATTTTTCATGAAATATCCATATAAGGGAGGAAGAAATGTCTTTGCCTGAATAATTCTCATAATTGCCTGAACATTTGATTTCACTTTCTATGCACAGAGACATGCCCTAAATGATACTTCAGTTATGAATCTAAATTATCTTTTGATTTCTCATGAGTAGTATTTTTACCAGTGCTAACTTCCAAGATAACAGAATTAAACCAGAGGTATCACACAGAAAGGAGAAATAGCCTCACCCCCCAAAATCATACTGGACACAGGCTGATTCACACAATTAGGTGGCAGTGAATATATAGAAACAGAAGCTAAACTAAGTTTAGAGTAAATCAGCCACTGACTATCACTACCAAGAGGCTCCTTTAACCTACCCCAAGTTTAGAGGGACCCATCCTTTTAGGATCTCTGATCCCTTGGTCCAATACATCTCTGACCTTAATGCTGGAGACCAAATTTCCTCTAACTTTTTGTTTCACATCTGGAATCGAGGGGCCTGCAACAAACCCTAATCATCTGGGTTTGGAAAAACACCTCACTTATTTGGGAAAAGATCTAGTCTTTCCCTATTTCAGTGAACAGTGCCGCATCCACCCAGCTGCCCAGAGCAAAACTCTCGCAGTCATCCTTGATTCTCTGCTTCCCTTTGTGCCAGTCTGAGCTACCATCATCTCTAATGTTAGTCTCCTTGCCTTGACTTTTGCTCCATCAACCACGCCATTGATCCCCAAAGCCCATTCTCACTTCAGCAGCTGATATACTTCTTTAAAATGTTTCCCAGGTTATGTCAGTCCTCTGCTCACAGTTTTGAGCAGATCGATGGGGCTGAAGCTGTGGATCATGCTTTGGGTCTGGAAGCACGTAGAGGAGGTAGCAGAACAGCTTCTGAGGGATAACAGGGAGTAACATTCTCATGAAATATTTGGGAATTAATCTCCTCTACTGCTTGAAGCCATGACTAGGGCTGGAGCTCTTCTGTCAACTTTAAGGATGCTTTGGCCCAGGAATATAATTTACAAGACAGTCAGCATCTGGAGAGGTGAAAGGACGTAGACACATCCTCTTTACCTGGATCTGACCCAATACTGCCTTGTATATTAATAATATCACCTAGGATGGGACCTGGGAACAGCTGCCAGTACACTGAGCTCTTGCCTGAGGCCGCTAGGGGTGATTCTCTGAGGCAACTATGAAACCACTAGATAGCAGGAGATGAGCACACACAAAAAAAGAAACAAAAATAAAAACCTCCTACCCCAGAATCTGAAAACTGAAATTCTAAAATATAACCAGGAAACCAATTCTAGGACAGAGGAGCCAAATAAAACTGTGGTTAAAAAAAAAAAAAAAAAAAAAGCAAGTTTACTTGAGACAAAAGAAAATAGTTTTTTAAAAATCTAACAAATATAGTTCGTTTCTGCAAAGAAATACAAATTTTCCTCTGAAATTTAAAAAAATTATAGTATAGGTAAAAAATTACACAAAATGCATAGCTAATAAAGCAAACTAAAGTGTTCAGATGGAATATTACACTGATAAGACATTTTTTAAAAATCAGTAGAAGGGATAAACTCTGGATAAGAGTTGAAGAAAGAATTACTGAACTAGAAGACAAAATGGGGGATTCTCTCAGTATGCAGTACTTAGATACAAAAAAATAAAAATATGAAAGAGCAGTTAACATACATGGAGAATAAATTATTTTGGATATTATTCTATTAAGAGTTCCTGGGGAAAAAAATAATGAAAAGAATACAACAGAATGTTCAAACTACAGCACAATTGCACTCATCTCACACACTAGCAAAGTAATGCTCAAAGTTCTCCAAGCCAGGCTTCAAGTACATGAACCGTGAACTTCCAGGTGTTCAAGCTGGTTTTAGTAAAGGAAGGAACCAGAGATCAAATTGCCAACATCCCCTGGATCATCAAAAAAGCAAGAGAGTTCCAGAAAAGCATCTACTTTTGCTTTATTGACTACACCAAAACCTTTGTGTGGATCACAACAAACTGTGGAAAATTCTTAAAGAGATGGGAATACAGACCATCTGACCTGCCTCCTGAGAAATCTGTATGCAGGTCAAGAAGCAACAGTTAGAACTGGACATGGAACAACAGACTGGTTGTTCTATGAAAAGAAGGAGTATATCAAGGCTGTATATTGTCACCCTGCTTATTTAACTTATATGCAGAGTATCATGCAAAATGCCAGGCTGGATGAAGCACAAGCTGGAATCAAGACTGCCAGGAGAAATATCAATAACCTCAGATACGCAGATGACATCACCCTTATGGCAGAAAGCAAAGAAGAACTAAAGAGCCTCTTGATGAAAGTGAAAGAGGAGAGTGAAAAAGTTGGCTTAAAACTCAACATTCAGAAAACTAAGATCATGGTGTTCTGTCCCATCACTTCATGGCAAATAGATGGGGAAACAATGGAAACCGTGGCAGACTTTATTTTTGAGGCTCCAAAATCACTGCAGATGGTGACTGCAGCCATGAAATTAAAAGACACTTGCTCCTTGGAAGAAAAGCAATAACCAACCTAGACAGCATATTAAAAAGCAGAGACATTACTTTACCAACAAAGATGCTTCTAGTCAAAGCTATGGTTTTTCCAGTAGTCATGTATGGATGTGAGAGTTGGACTGTAAAGAAAGCTGAGCACCGAAGAATTGATGCTTTTGAACTGTGGTGTTGGAGAAGACTCTTGAGAGTCCCTTGGACTGCAAGGAGATCCAACAGTCAGTCTTAAAGAAATCAGTCCTGAATCTTCATTGGAAGGACTAATGCTGAAGCTGAAACTGCAGTACTTTGGCCCCCTGATGCGAAGAACTGACTCATTAGAAAAGACACTGATGCTGGGAAAGATTGAAGGTTGGACGAGAAGGGGATGACAGAGGATGAGATGGTTGGATGGCATCACCAACACGATGGACATGAGTTTGAGTAGGCTCCAGGAGTTGGTGATGGACAGGGAAGCCTAGCATGCTACAGTCCATGGGGTCTCAAAGAGTCAGACACAACTGAGGGACTGAACTGAACTGACTGAAGCAACATTTGAAAACATACAGAATTTTACAAAATTTAAGAAAGATGGGAATCTTTAAATTGAAAAGATATTCTAGAAACCAAAAGGAAAATAAATAAGTACACAATTAGATTTGTGGAACTAGAAAATATCACTGTTAAATCCCATCAAAGGAGGGAAAACATTAGTTACAAAAGGAAGTACAATTGAACTAATATCCAGCTTCAGTCTTCAGATGCCAGAAGGCAATAGAGAAGTAGCTGTAAATGTCAATTAGAGTCCCACACAAGTCTGAACTATAATTTAAAAGTGAGACTAAAATAAAGACATTTTCTGGCAACTAAAAGTGCTTACCTGTTACTGACCCTCAATAAAATAATCACTAAAGGATCTTGTCAAATAATAATATAACCAATGTCAAATCACAAATAATGTTGTCAAAGATAAAAGTGAACCTAGAGGAAAGAAGTAAGATGCAATAAACAGCATTGAAATTAGGTTTGTTTTTAATGTTGCTAAATTTAAATAGCTACTTACTGTTTAGGTAGATGGAATTGTAAGATGGCCCCAAGATCCCCCAGTTCTAGTAATCTCTAGTATATACTTTGTCTAATTCCTATCCTTGAGTGTGAGTGGGACATCACAACCATGATTAGGTTATGTTACATTAAATTGTTATCATTGTTGTTTAGTTGCTAAGTCATGTCTGACTCTTTTCAGCCCCATGGACTGCAGCATGCCAGGCTTCCCTGTCCTTCATCATCTCCTGGAGCTTGCTCAAACTCATGTCCATTGAGTCAGTGATGCCATCCAATCTTCTCATCCTCTGTCGCCCCCTTTTCCTCTTGCCCTCAGTCTTTCTCAGCATCAGGGTCTTTTCCAATGAGTCAGCTCTTCACATCAGGTGGCCAAAGAATTGGAGCTTCAGCTCCAGCATCAGTCTTTCCAATGAATATTCAGGGTTGGTTTCCTTTAGGATTGACTGGTTTGATTTCCTTGCAGTCCAAGGGACTCTCAAGAGTCTTCTCCAGAACTACAGGTCAAAAGCGTCAATTCTTTGGCACTCAGCCTTCTTTATGGTCCAAATCATATCCACATGTGACTACTGGAAAAACTGTAGCTTTGACTACACAGACCTTTGTCAGCAAAGTGAAGTTTCTGCTTTTTAGTATGCTGTCTAGATTTGTCATAGTTTTTCTTCCAAAGAGCAAGCAGCTTTTGATTTCATGACTGTTGACTCTAAGGGAAGTAGATTATCTTGGATGGACTTGGTCTAATCCAGTGAGCCCTTAAGTGGGATCAATCACTCCTTAGAAATATTTGAAGTATAATGGAAGATTTCTCTTTGAAGACAAAGAGGGTTACCTATCAGAGAATGAGAATAGCCTTAAGGAACTAAAAGCATCTTCCAGCTGTTAGTCAGTAAGAAATGGGAATCTGAGTCTTATGATCACAAGGAATTGAACTCTCCACATAAGCTGGAAGAGGGCCCCATTTCCAAATGGGAATGCAATCCAGCCAACATCTTAATTTTACTAATAGCTTTGTGAAACCCTAAGCAGAGAACCCAGTCACACTGTGTCCAGATTTCTGACCCACAGAACTGTGAACATTAAAAAGAGTGTTTTCAGCCACTAAATTTGTGGTACTTTGTTAGGCAGCAATAGAACTGTTTTAGGTTGATTAGTTCAATGGCTATAGTTAGCACAGATTATAGTAGAAAGCATCTAGAGGACAAAAAATGAGTTAGAAATTGCTGTAGTAATCTAAGGATGAGATGATACCAGTAAGAAAAATCTAGTAACAGATTGTGAAGGAAGAGTCCTTTAGACTTGGTGTTCACAAAAGCATTCAGGGGTAGTTAACTTCAATAGCAATGATTAACTGCACAATTCATTGGAATCAATCATGAACTTTTGATAGCTTTCCTGCTGTAAGAAGATAGAGTAGAAGGTCCTCAGGGAAAGAGAACCAGGCATGGATTTCTTGACAGAAGAAAAGTCAATTTTGGCTTAAGCCATTTTTTATCTAGCCTTGACCCCTACTTTTCACATCTTAGAGAGGTCTCTCCCTGTAGGCTTTTACAGGTATCCATGACAGGTTACGTCTTAGGAAGGTCTGTGCAGCATTTCAGGATTCATACTTCTACTGACGTAAAAGGCAGACACAACTGGTAATTTTCTATTTTAATTTGACCTGACTTGAATGTAATTTCTATATAAACAGGGGGTGTGGACTATTATATTGCCCACCTCTAATCTTAGGGAAGAGGAAGAGAATTTACTCTATTCTCTTCTTGCAATTTCACACACAATCACACAAAACAGGGGCCCAAATGACACAGTTTAGGAAAGTGTGTCAAATGAGGAATTGGTGTCATGAAGGGGCAGTAAAAGTAGTACGAGGATTAGTGAAAGCATTAATACTGAGAGGACGTTAGAAAAGAAGGGCAAGTGTTCTGTGTTACATGATAGCATCGTATATGTTCAGAGAGATGTAGGCATTTCTGTTTTACAACATCGGTTATCTTTCTTGAGTTTTATGTTTAAATTTAAGATGGGGTATAAATTTTTTACAGCGGTTAAACACCACACTTTTTGAGAATAGAGGAATTTGAATTTTAAATTAACGATATTTCCAATATGTTAGAAGTTAACTACATCCCATGTTCAATATTTTCTTAAATAACGATTGTATATAACAGGCCATTCTGAAGTATAATAAATGATGTCTTCTAAATTCTAATAATGGCTGGCATTACTTATGACCCTTTCTGTAGCAATAGCCAATAAAAAAGATCATATTTTCAGTATATACATATCATTTTGAAGACCCTAATGTTCAGAAGTGAGTCAGTTTATTTAATTTATAGGAATATGAAAACCATTCTAGGAATAACATTTTATGATTCTACTCTCATCAATATCTGATACTCTAAATTTTCTTGTTAAGCATCTCCATTTTCCATTGTCATGTCTGAATTACTTTTATTATTGTATTTTACCTATTTCAATGTCTGCTTCTTTTCTTTTATAAATGAATTCACCAACTGGAGCCAAAATAGCCTGGAAGCCCTTAAGATTTAAAGCACATTTTAATTATCATATATCATGCCATTAAGAAAAATCAGATATAGCTCTCTAATAAGAATTATGTTTACATTTATCTAATCATTACATCTCAGATTAAAAAGAATATTTTAACAGGAATAAAAATAGAAATAAAATACTAAAAATTTGTATTTTATTTTATTTTTAAATTTTAAAACTATTTGAATGCTGTTGCAACTGTATTCATCATTATCTCTGCTTATTTTACTTAAGAAAGAAATGTTACCCATTGAAAATGTACATGTAATAGAGGCTATACCTAAATAAATATACATAAAATGACTATATACACACATACATATCAGCAGACAAAACAGTAAAATGACTCTTTAAAACTTCTACCATTAAAAATGCTTCAAATACAGTGATCAGAAAATTATCAGAGATTTCCTTAGCTTAGAAAATAGCATAATTAATTTCAGATAAGTCCTAAGTGGTCAATTGAACCCATGAAAATTTTCTTGTTTTTCATTCATCATTTATGTTCCCCACTAGTCATTTGATAAATTAAAAGAATAACTCCAGTTTGAGATCCAAGTATGTGTTACAGTCTTATTTAACCCCCAGACTGTAGAAGACCCACCAATTTGCCTTCTATTTCAATGGATATTGAGAAAAATGAAAGAGAAATAAGGCTTTATTTCATAAATACTAAATACCATATAAAAAATTAGTTTATTGGCCCTGGGTAAATATTTGACACTCATGAAAAAATTGCAGAATATGCGTTTAAATCACTGTATATTATTAGTTGCATTAAACCTTTAAGTTTTCACTTCGATATTTATTTTTAATTCTCGCTCATTCCTTCAATTACTTTTTCCCTTTGAGTAGTTCACTTTTCTCAAACTGAAGTTTGTACTTTTCTATTTTGTATTTTCCTAGACTAAATAAAATTATTCTTGCCCTAATAACCTATGTAACAAAATTAGATGTTAATAAATATGTTGCAGGATTTTTAGGATTAGATATCAGAGACAAAAATTGATACCAAAGCTCAGGATTTTTAATAGAAAGGTTTTGGCACTATATTCTGGTCGCAGTTTATGGCTTGGAAACTTAGAGCAAAACAACCTGATACATATACAAATCAATCAATAAATAAACAACTGTGACATAAAAGCCTTATTCTTATGAACATGTCTCATTTCCCTTATTAGATGGTTAACTTTTTAAGGACAGAGCCAAAATAATGCCCCAGTATCTAGCATAAGGCTAGAAAGTGTTAGGAAATACATATTTGAGTTGGTTTTGTAAGACCAATGAATCTTTGCCATGTATATTTATTTATCCCAAAATGAAATGTTAGGTCATTTAAGCTGCACAGCTACTAAGTTATTTTCAACACTTCCTGTGAGTTCTGAAGTCTAACAAATCAATTAACTTCACTTTCTATCCTGAGTTTATATTTCTTCTATTTATCAGTCATGAAGGATGGCATGCTTTTGTTGCCCTTTTCTTAAATTGTTGTGTCAATCTTCATAATATTGGACAAAGCAAAACATTTCCTTTAGGCAGTGTTTGTTTCCAACCAACTCTTTTTTGCTTTTGAGATTGTTTAACATTTCATGCTGGTGGAAAGAAAACAAAATTATCTTAAATGTGCAAATGAAATAATAGCCAACCAAAAAATTGTTCTCTGCATTAGATAATAGAGTTTTAATGTATTTCTGCTGTCGGGTTGGTGTATTTGTGTGATAATTTTATGTGACAGTGTAATTAAATTGTAAAACAATTCCCATTTCCTATGTATTTTATCTATTTATCATCATTTATTTCTTTACCTTCTTTTTCTGCAGTAAATATTATTGTAAGGAGAGTTAAATAAGTTAAACCAATGCAATTACTTTTGCAGATTGAAATTAACTTCATATATCAATTCGTGCACATTTATACAAAGTACCTACAACTTGCTCAGTATAAATAAATGTGTTTATTGCAGTATATTTATGATGTCACTGTGGTTTCCATGTTTGCCTTCCTTTTGAGTAATGATGTATATGTTTAAACTTGACATTTTAACAGTATTTTCAAACAATTTCATTCATTATCAAATAACCATTTATTACACTATGGCAATTTCATACCATTTACTGAACCCTTTAGACACTCCTAAACAATGATTTATCAACCAATATACAAATTTTAATGCTTATCACAGCAAATATAGAAAGTAACATTAAATAGTGACTTGACAAGAGATAACTAAATTATCTTTTAAAAGAAACCTTGATGAGTCATGTTTAGCAATTGCCACTCTGCATTTATAGCTGTATAAGTAATTAAAGGAAGAGTATTAGATTGTTATGTTCTTCATCTATTAAAATGGTTAATTATAAAACCTGTACTGACAACAACCATATAATCCCAAATGCTAATTTTAAAGGAAAGAAAGAAGAAAGAGTTGTAAATGTTTTGGATGCCGACCTACTTGGTAGCTTTTTGTGTCTGGGCTTCTCGATAAATAGGAGGGACAAGAGTCCTGCTCAGGAAATCATCCTTGGATGACAAGGCTGGGATGCGCCTGATGGTTCATGTTGTGTGAAACAATGGCTCCTTACCATAATCCTAGCTGCTTGCTGCACACAAGACACAGCTGGATCGTCCTCACGATGTCTGACCATACCATCCTTGCTGAAGCATCCCACAGAAGTTATGTAGCTGTGAATTTTATTAGGGGGAAAAAATTTCATTTCTCTACCCAAAGGAACCAAATCAGTGGCAGAATGTTATTCTTATAGGATCACACAGTTGATCCATCGAAGACTACAGTCCTCCAAGAAACTTTAGTTTAAAAACAAACAATTAACGAGGACAGAAAGGGAGGAGGGAGAGACAAGACAAGCTTCCTTTCTAGTAGGATCATTTACATAAAACATTAAACCTGATAAAGGTTTCTGTCAGTGTGTGGGAGGGTCTGTATTTCTTTAGTTATCCACATCCAGAATGAATTAATTTGACACTAATTGCAGAAGGATTAAATTTATTCAATCTCTGTAGACTACTCCTTGACTATTAAAATTAAATGAAGATAAAAATGAATTATTCTTTCCTAGATCAAAAATTAAACACCAAACCAATTTATGAGGATGTGGGGGAAGAAGGGCAATAAAGACTTCAACCTATGAGTTGTTTTTTTTCTTCCTAAAATAGATTGAAGTGAAAAGCTTATTTTTTGATAGATTTATTAATTTAACAAAAAAGATCGCTTATTTAGGAGGCCCTGGGACACCTTTAGAAAATGTATTCTAACTATAAGAACCTGAAAATACATACATTTTCATTAACACTTTTAAAATAGATAGCTATGCCAAGAAATTGTTTATATAGAGACTGACTTTTTTAATAGTCAAAACACCAAGAATTATTAAGATCCAAAAGAGGAACGAATTTCAAGTGATTTCATTCCAGCATGTGTTTTCTGTACCTCTAGGTCAAATAAAGAACTGAAGCCAAAACTATTATCAGAAGAAGCATGCTTATAAACTAAACTTTGAAGAAACTCCTCATTTTCAGAATGGTCCTTAAACAAAAATGATCAAGACAGTTCCTAAGACTCCCTGAGATTGCCATCTGTTTCTTCATTTACTGGTATCTATGTCCTAGTCGTAGAGAATGCATGTTGCATTGAAGAGAAGGGAGGAGACTTACAAATTTGGTAGTCAAGTTGGAATTTTTTTTGGAGTGGGTCTGTGCTTATTCTTCATTGCTGTGTGTGGGCTTTCTTTAGTTGTAGCAAGTAGAGAGGAGAAGGACATAGCAACCCACCCCAGTATTCTTGCCTAGAGAATCCTGTGGACAGAGGAGCCTGGTGGGCTGCTGTCCATGGGGTTGCACAGAGTCAGGCATGACTGAAGCTTCTTAGCATGCATGCATGCATTGGAGAAGGAAATGGCAACCCACTCCAATATTCTTGCCTAGAGAATCCCAGGGGTGGAGGAGCCTGGTGCGCTGCCATCTGTGGGGTCGCTCAGAGTTGGACACGACTGAAGCAACCTAGCAGCAGCAGCAGCAAGCAGAAGCTACTCTTCACTGTGGTGCTCAGGCTTCTCGTTGTGATGGCTTCTCTTGGTGTAGAGCACAGGCTGTATGTGCACAGGCTTCAGAGGTGCAGCACACAGACTCAGTAGTTGGCAGCTCCCAGGCTCTAGAGCACAAAGCTCAGTAGTTGTGTTGCAGGGTCTTAGTTGCTCCTCAGCCTGTGGAATCTTCCCAGACCAGGGACTGAACCCATATCCCCTGCATTGGCAGGCGGATTCTTATTCACTGCACACCAGGGAAGTCCCAAGTTGGAATTTTAAAGGAAATTTGCTGACTATGAGTTCAAGACTTGGTCTACTGTATTCTACAAGCTTGCAAACTGTAAATACCAGTATCCCTGGTAAATACTCAGATTCTTTCAAGTATCTTTCCTATGACCTAGCATGGATTTTATTTATGTATTTGGATTGTCTTCTTTTTTTTATGCCATTTTTTAAAAAAGATAGATGACATGTAAGGCAGGTAATTTTCAGAGGTTTGTACTTAAACATTCACTTAACATTTTCGTGAATTCCTAAAATTTAATGAAACAATAAGCCCAACTTCAAACAAAATGCTAACTTAGGTAAAAATGAGTCTCTGGTACCTCTAAATTACTGACAAAAAAACTGAAGTTCTGGGGTCATAGGTTACTTGCCCAGGGGTCACAGAGACTGTAGCGGAATAAGAACTAATATGCCTCTCCTCATCCCAGTCCAGTCCTAGCCTTCTATTTTCACATAAGGTTTATGTGTTAAGCCATTCTATGAAAAATTAATTGCATTCTAAAAGGAACTAGTGCCATAAGCTAATTAAGGAAAGACTAATAATGCAGTTTCAGGCGTTAGTCATCTTATCGATTTAAATTCACCCCCACACTCTCTCATATCCCAAACTACACATAAGAACTTTAGATACAATATTTGTAAATAGTGCCTGGGTAAGGTTATTGTCAGATGGAATAGCATCTCATATATAGGGGTGTGTGTGTGTGTGTGTATAATATTATATATATATATATATATATATACATGTGAAAGTCACTCAGTCGTGTCCAACTCTTTGCGACCACATGGACTATAGAGTCCATGGAATTCTCTAGGCCAGAATACTGGAGTGGGTAGCCTTTCCCTTCTCCAGGGGATCTTCCCAACCCAGGGATCAAACCCAGGTCTCCTGCATTGTAGGCAGATTCTTTCCAGCTGAGCCACAAGGGAAGCCCATAAAGTTCCTCATATTAATGGAGACTTTGCTGAAGAGTTAATACTCTATAATTTCAGAGATTAAAGAAAGATGATAATTCATGCTAAACTTCTATCATTTTATCTCTCCTCATTTTATAAACACCTAAAACTACAAAGTATTCTTTGTTTTTAGTAACTATAATCTGGTTCTTTAGTAATTACATTAGAAGAAAGATGTTTGTCATTAAGTATTATAAGGGAACTGTAAGTGAAAAAGAATATTACAATATTAATATTTTCTCATCAGTTTTACTGAAATTCATTAACAAGAATCTGAGTTAGTACATTTTATTTATTTACAGAGTTCCAGTGTTTCAAAATATAAATGATATCACCTAGATTCTCTCAGCTGAGGTAGTTACTTTTAGGAGGTTAAAGTATTTGGGGAAATACATTTGCAGAACTTTTAGCCCATCACAGTAGTGGATTAGATAATACAAACTTTTGATTTTTATATTCATATAAAATAAAAAATAAAAATGCACTTGCCTTACATAGAGCCATGTTAACATTTTTTAAGTAGAATGAAATTCCCAATTGACCCCAAATTGTGTCTTTTAAAATGCACTTACTTGTTTTCTTGAAACAAGTAAAATTGTACTTCAACTCTAAAGATGCAGAATAAGTTGTTAATGCTTTGGTGAACAACAGTGCTGTATCTAATTTTGAGTTAATCTCAGTGCAGGAACTGTAATTGGCTCTGGGACAGTTCACTTTAGTTAACAATTCCCACTTTTGGTTACCCAGCCCAGAAAGAATTAAAAAATCATTAACACTGGTAAAAATCATCATCATCAATCAATCAAACTCTGCTTTTTTAATTGAAGGTGATTAGTTATTTGTATGTTTCTAATTTTAGATGGTCATACTGCTAAGAAGATTCCGTATCTTCAAGGAGAGAAGGAAGAGTAAAATCTACTTCCCTCTTCAAAATGAGTGTGTATTTTAGTAATAATCTAAGTATAGTAATACTATGTCTCATATGTTTGCAAAGGCATTAATTAATAAGTGGAGTGATACTTTGGTAATGACTCCTCTTTGGGGTAGATGGATCTCTGCCCATCATCTTCCCAGATGACAATCATGATGGCCAATCTATTTGTTGCCATGATTTTGCCAAAGTTTGTGCTTTTATGTTATAAAATGTATACCATCTGATAGTTTTAAACTCATTCACCATTTCCTTTATGAGACTGCATCAACATCTTTTAAAAAGCATTTATTTATGTGACTGGGCCCAGTGTTAGTTGCAGCACACAGGGTCTTTTAGTTACAGCATACGAACTGCTAGTTGTGGCCTCTGGGATCTAGTTCCCTGACCAGGGATCAAATCAGGAACCCTTGCATTAGGAGTGTGGAGTCTTAGCCACTGGACCACCAGGCATTAATATCTTCATATAGGGCTTGAGTATGGACTTTAAGCTTTGTTCACAGTATTAGTTTTGATAATAGTCTAAGGTGTGCTGTGCTTTAGTCACTCAGTCATATCCAACTCTTTGAGACCCCATGGACGGTAGCCTGCCAGGCTCCTCTGTCCATGGGATTCTCCAGGCAAGAATACTGGAGTGGGTTGTCATGCCCTCCTGCAGGGGATCTTCCCAACCCAGGGATCGAACCCAGGTCTCCCACATTGCAGGCGGATTCTTTACTATGTGAGCCACCAGGGAAGCCTAAGAAAACTGGAGTGGATTGCTTATCCCTTCTCCAGGGGATCTTCCTGACCCAGGAATTGATCCGGGGTCTCCTGCATTGCATGAGGATTCTTTACCAGCTGAGCTACCAGGGAAGTCTAGTACTAGTCTTTCCTAAGTTCTATTGAATGAAATGCATATCCCTACTGTCCCCAGTAGTCATGTATGGATGTGAGAGTTGGACTATAAAGAGAGCTGAGCGCCGAAGAATTGATGCTTTTGAATGTGGTGTTGAAGAAGACTCTTGAGAGTTCCTTGGACTACAAGGAGATCCAACCAGTCCATCCTAAAGGAAATCAGTCCTGAATGTCCATTGGAAGGACTGATATTGAAGCTGAAACTCCAATACTTTGGCCACCTGATGCAAAAAGCTGACTCATTTGAAAAGACCCTGATGCTGGGAAAGATTGAAGACAGGAGGAGAAGGGGATTACAGAGGATGAGATGTTGGATGGCATCACCAACTCAATGGACATGAGTTTGGGTAAACTCTGGGACTTGGTGATGGACAGGGAGGCCTGGCATGCTACAGTCCATGGGGTTGCAAAGAGTCAGACACGACTGAGCACCTGAACTGAACTGTCCCCAACAAACATAACCATGTCCAGATCTGAACTCTTATTCTCATATGACTTTAACCCATAACCCAGCTATTTCCCTGAATGAGTTGAATCCTTAAAATCCTGCAGACTGAAATACTCCAGTAAATCAGCCTAGTTTTCCTCTTAAATGGCCATATTCCAACTCTATGCATAGAAATATTTCATAGGAATGTATGCTGATGCTTCCCTGTGTCTATCCTGTAGAATGTGGGCAGCATCACCCAACAGTGAAGTGTAATGTATGTAGGCAGTCCAATTTGAATTTTCTGAAATTGGGAAGCAGAAATTCTCTCTCGAACAATATCTTTTACTGGTTCACTGTAGAACAGAAACTTGTCACCATACCAAAGACAAAGCTGCTGGGTTTAGTTTTGAATTTTATAAAGTGAGTAAGGGAAAAATATATACACATTCATTTCAGACTCAAGTTATGAATAATTAAATGAATATATAATTGTATCCAGTTTTACCCTCAAGCTCAACTAGCAAAGACATCTTCAGCCCATGTAAAAAGGATACTTTATTTTTTTCCAAAATTATTAGTGAGCTGCCAAACATCACTGAATTTATATGCTCATCAGCAACAATAACAATCTGTCTATAAAATTATACAGTGGAGAGTGCAGCAGCCTTGAAGAGTTTTGTTTAATGTACATATGTCTTCTGAAATTTACACACACATTTTCTTAGCATTGTCTCAAATGTCTTCTTCATCACCCCTCATCTCACCTCAGATGCAAGATTGAGGTGGGGTTGGGGAGTAGGTTCATCACTTAAGTCCATTTTGACTGAGCGCTTTTGTTTTGATGTATGAAGTTTGACAAAGAACATGAATAATCAAAGCATACATTCCAATGAGTACTATCCCTCTCAAAGTTGTTCTCTTAGGGCTTATCCTAATGAAGCTGCCATTGTGCAGGTCATTTTCAAGCTCTTCTTTTGGAGTGTAAAATAAAGTGGTAATTGATTGCATTTCCAGTTTGCTCATCATATTTATTGGGCTTGAATAAATCCTTAGTATTAAAGAAACGTTCTTTTTTACTCTAAAAAAATTTATTTGAAATATAGTTGATTTATGTTGTGTGTGAATATAGTTGATTTATAATGTGTTTCAGGTGTATAGCAAAGTGATTAAGTTATATATATATAACTGAACATATATATATAATACATATACTTTTTATGTTCTGTTCCATTATAGGTTATTACAAGACATTGAGTATAATTTCCAGTGCCATACAGTAGGTCCTTGTTGGTTATCTATTTCATGTATAGTAGTGTGTATATTTTAATACCAAGCTCCTAATTTATCCTTCCCCTGCCCCTTTGGGAGCCATAAATTTGTTTCCTATATCTGTGAATCTGTTTCTGTTTCATAAATAAGCTCATTTGTATCATTTTTTTAGATTCCATATATAAGTGATAATCATATGATGTTTATTTGTTTTTGTCTCACTTACTTTATTTAGTATGACAATCTCTAGGTCCATCCATATTGCTGCAAATGGGGTTATTTCATTCTTTTTAATGACTGAGTAATATTCCATTGGATATAGGTACTGCATATTCTTTACCCAGTTCTCTGTCAATGGACATTCTGGTTGCTTCCATGTCTTTACTGTTGTAAATAGTGCTGCTATGAACATTGAGGTGGATGTATCTTTTCCAATTATGTTTTTCTCCAGAGATATGCCCAGGAGTAAGATTGCAAGATCATATGATAGCTCAATTTTCAGGGGGAAAAAAATCCTTTTTTTATCTGGCCTGTTGTTGTTACTACAGCCATTCATACCTGCTCATACTCCCACTGCTTGTGCTTTAGTCACAATGAACAACAGGCATTTTATATGCTAGTCTCTCTGCTTAGAAGATCCTCCTCTTAAACTTTTTTTTTTAATGTTTATTTATTTCACTGCACCAGATCTTAGTTGCAACATACAGATTTTTGATCTTCATTATGACATGCAGGGTCCTTAGTTGTGGCACATGGGATCTCTAGTTGTGGCATGAGAACTCTTAAGTTGCAGCATGTGAGGTCTAGTTCCCTGACCAGGGATAGAACCAGTGCACCCTCCATTTGGAGCACGGAGTCCTGGCCACTGGGCCACCAGGGAAGGAAGTCCCTACTCCTCTTATTCTTAAGCTTGATATACCTCTTGCAGAAAGTCTTCCTTTCTTGACCCCATCTGCCACCCCCCAATCTAGTTAGCTCCCTTCTGTTTAGCTGCACCCTAGAAGTACTAAGATCACTCAATCTACTGAACTGTTTATTGTCTTCACTTGCCCTTTTCTCTGACTAGTCTACGAGCTCCTTGAAGGCAGACATTATGTCTTTTTCATCTTATCCTCAGGGCCCAACCCTCAGGACTCACAATATTGTCCAGTAAAGATTTGTCTAATGATCTGTGAATGAATACAAAGGTTTGTCAAAATGTATGTGAATGGGTATTTGAACAAAGTGGGTGACCTTAGATGATAACTTTGAAGGTAAACATTCACTTGATTGAGTCGTAGTCAGTTTCAAAAATTTACTGGATTATTCAATAAATGATGTTGGGTAGAATTATTGTGTCAGAGAAGGCGATGGCACCCCTCTCCAGTACTCTTGCCTGGCAAATCCCATGGACAGAGGAGCCTGGTAGGCTGCAGTCCATGGGGTCGTGAAGAGTTGGACACAACTGAGAGACTTCCCTTTCACTTTTCACTTTCATGCGTTGGAGAAGGAAATGGCATCCCACTCCAGTGTTCTTGCCTGGAGAATCCCAGGGATGGGGGAGCCTGGTGGGCTGCTGTCTGTGGGGTCACACAGAATTGGACACAACTGAAGTGACTTAGCAGCAGAATATTGTGTCAGTTTAGTAAAAATCAGATTCCTTAGTTCAGTTCAGTTCAGTCACTCAGTCATGTCCGACTCTTTGCAACCCCATGAATCGCAGCACGCCAGGCCTCCCTGTCTATCACCAACTCCCGGAGTTCACCCAGACTCACGTCCATCGAGTCAGTGATGCCATCCAGCCATCTCATCCTCTGTCGTCCCCTTCTCCTCCTGCCCCCAATCCCTCCCAGCATCAGAGTCTTTTCCAATGAGTCAACTCTTCGCATCAGGTGGCCAAAGTATTGGAGTTTCAGTTTCAGCATCATTCCTTGCAAAGAAATCCCAGGACTGATCTCCTTCAGAATGGACTGGTTGGATCTCCTTACAGTCCAAGGGACTCTCAAGAGTCTTCTCCAACACCACAGTTCAAAAGCATCAGTTCTTTGGCACTCAGCCTTCTTCACAGTCCAACTCTCACATCCATACATGACCACAGGAAAAACCATAGCCTTGACTAGACGAACCTTTGTTGGCAAAGTAATGTCTCTGCTTTTGAATGTGCTATCTAGGTTGGTCATAACTTTCCTTCTTACCTCATATCATAAGCACATATATAAAATTCCAATTGGATTTAACGTTCGTATTTTTTAAAAAAGATGAACTCTAAACAACTATGACTACTTGTTTAATTTTAGAGTGAGGAGGGTCTATTTAAACATAACACCAAAACCAAAATCCACAGAGAAAAAGACCGATGGTGGCTCTGAGCTAATGCATTGCTTTGTGCTTAAGGTCTGGAAGCCACACATTTTTCCTTTGTGGACTTAAAAAAACTCACAAGGTAAAAATTGCAAGTAGATTTTATTCAGTGTCTTTCTAAGAACTATAGCGGGAAGACAGCATTTCAGATAGCTCTGATATACTGTTCCAAAGAGGTAAAGAGGGAGGGGCGATCAGTATATCTGTGACTTCGGCAAAGGGGGAATGTGCACCCAAGCATACATCTCCGAAGTTTGCTGCTAGTCACAAGGAACACATCTTAGTTAATGGTTTTAGTGCTCTTCTAAATATGGAAAGATGCAAGAATCCAGGTTCATAAAAAATTTCTCCTGAAAACATCTAACTATCTAAAGGCTAATTCTGCCAGTTTTCCCAGATCGTAAAGGGCCTCAATTCTGATCTCCACCCTGAACTCCTTTCGGCGTCTATTAAAAGTCAGCAGCTGCAATTCTAATGATTCAATCCCTGTAGCACCACACGGCTAGCGCATTCTTTAGTGGGCACCTCTGAATTATTTTCCAATTTTTAGGAGTCTAAACATCTACCTATTCACGGAACCACATAGAAAAAAGCAAGTGATTTTCACAGTACACTAAAGATTATGTGAAAAGTTTGCAAACACAGGGAAAATAGTATATTCTTTTTTCAGATTAATAACTGGACCCATTGCTTCAAGTTATTTAACCTAAAAGTTGAGGGAAAACATATTGAATGTATAATTTGAAAATGTAGCCAATATATTGTTTGGAAAATAAGTCAGTCCTATGTTTCTGACCTATGGATACTCTGTGCAGTGTTGTCTTTAACACTAGATGGAGTATCCAAAACTGAGCAGCCTAAATGTTCAATAAGAAATTGTCAGTACATAAATTATCCATAATAAAAATGATGGTATTAAATATACTTATTGACCAGAAAAGAAATTCAGGATATATTTTTAAATGAGAAGAAAAAATTAGATTATAAACTATTAGATAAATTATTTTATTTTTATACATTATGAGCTATTTTTGTAGTTTTATATATATGTACACACACACACACACATCTGAAAGGCTATACATAAATGTGTTAATAGTGCAACTATCCTTCTTGTCTTATCCATAATTTGTAACATTTCAACAATAAGAATGGATAATTCATGAGATGGGGATAAAAAGTCAAATAGTAGAATGGCTTACTCAAAATCCAAAGCAAATACTGACCAAGCATATTTAAACAATAAAGTTAGTGAAATGAAAAAGAAACTAAAGATTGTAAAACCACGTAACTGTTTATGATTTCAAATGATTTTCTGCCACCCTGTGGAGAATATTACACATTGCAGAACATGGAACTGAAAAATCTGTTAATTGAAGATGAAATTGTTTTTTAAGGAGCATCGTCCAAGAAGTTGTTTAAAGCTCTATCAGTTGATCGGTTTTATTTTTATTGTTCACTCTGCCAGATACTTAACAAAATTGATAGGAAAATAATACCTAACACATATACAATTACAACATACCATAGGCTAGGCTAAGTCACTTCAGTCATATCTGACTCTGTGTGACCCCATAGACGGCAGCCTATCAGGCTCCCCCCGTCCCTGGGATTCTCCAGGCAAGAACACTGGAGTGGGTTGCCATTTCCTTCTCCAATGCATGAAAGTGAAAAGTGAAAGTGAAGTCGCTCAGTCGTGTCCGACCCTCAGCGACCCCATGGACTGCAGCCTTCCAGGCTCCTCCATCCATGGGATTTTCCAGGCAAGAGTACTGGAGTGGGGTGCCATTGTCTTCTCCGACAACATACCATACACTATTCTAACATACATATGGCTTTATTTCACAAAAGTCCTATGAATTATTCCTTATTCCCCATTTTATAGATGAGACACACAGTTTAACCCCCTGCCAGCTGTGAGTAAATGTTTCCAAAGCAATGTAAACCCAGGAAACTGCATTTTGGGTCAATGACTTAAAATTTTGAGCTTTGCAGTTCCCCTCAAGCCCCACCATTCCATAGTCAACCCAAATTGTTGACTACTGGGCCTTTGCAGGGGTTTAGGGTTTGGGATTTGAGAAGGGTCATTACATTCTCCAAACTAATCTTAGTTCATTGAAGCTATAGAGCAGCTGCTGATGCTGCTAAGTCTCGTCAGTTGTGTCCGACTCTGTGTGACCCCATAGACGGCAGCCCACCAGGCTCCCCCGTCCCTGGGATTCTCCAGGCAAGAACACTGGAGTGGGTTGCCATTTCCTTCTTCAACGCATGAAAGTGAAAATTGAAAGTGAAGTCGCTCAGTCATGTCCGACTCTTAGCCACCCCATGGACTGGAGCCTTCCAGGCTCCTCCAACCATGAGATTTTCCAGGCAAGAGTACTGGAGTAGGGTGCCATTGCCTTCTCCACATACAGCAGCGTTGCTACTCAAAACATGGCTCATAGACCTGGGCCCTTCAGAGAACTGTTTGTTACTGGGCCACAGTGAGACAAATAGTACAGAGACTGAGAATAAATGTTGAGAAAACTTTATAGCAACTTGGCAGGTAATTTTATGGCTGTTGACTCTAATGATGAAATTTTCCTGATACTTTTATCTTACTAAAGCATGGTCTACAACTAAATAAGTTGATCATTCTCTTCATATAGTTTTTTAAGCAGATAGGGTAGTGGGTCCTCGGAGGAAAGGAACTAGTACAGTGTTTTAACATAAGAGAAGCCATTATATGCCAATGCCATTTTGTGATCCAACCCTGGCCGCAGTGCTTGCCTTTTAATGGTTGTCAGTATAAGGATCTTTTTTCTTTTTATTGTTTTTAAATTGTTTTTTGTTTGTTTTTTTAAATCACTTTTTAAAATTTATTTTTTAATTGGAGTCTAATTGCTTTACAATGTTTTCATTTCTGCTATATAGGAACATGCATTACCTATAAGTGAACATACATTCCTTCCCTCTTGAGACTCCCCTCTACCCATCTCACCCCTAACGCACCCAACGAGGTCTTCACAAAGCACAGAGCTGAGCTCCCTGTGCTACACGGCAGCTTCCCACTAGCTACCTGTTTCACACACGGTGGTGTATATATGTCAATGAGAAAGTAGCACTGACATATATACACTACTATGAGTAATAAGGATCTTAAAGAAACAGAAGAACAAATGACTATTATCTGGCAAAAGAAGAAACAATAGCAAAGACGATTGTAAAGACTCCCAGTTCTGTTGCAATGGTAAAAATTAACCTGAACACTCAACCAACAGATCAATGGGAACCTAAGAAATGATGATATTGACCTTTTCTCACCATCAAACGACTTCAGTCAACTAAAGCTTCAGTTCAGTTTAGTCGCTCAGTCGTGTCCGACTCTGCGACCCCATGAATCGCAGCACGCCAGGCCTCCCTGTCCATTACCAACTCCCGGAGTTCACCCATACTCATGTCCATCGAGTCAGTGATGCCATCCAGCCATCTCATCCTCTGTCATCCCCTTCTCCTCCTGCCCCCAATCCCTCCCACATCAGAGTCTTTTCCAATGAGTCAACTCTTCACATGAGGTGGCCAAAGTATTGGAGTTTCAGCTTCAGCATCAGTCCTTCCAATGAACACCCAGGACTGATCTCCTTCAGAATGGACTGGATGGATCTCCTTGCAGTCCAAGGGACTCTCAAGAGTCTTCTCCAACAACACACTTCAAAAGCATCAATTCTTCAGCGCTCAGCTTTCTTCACAGTCCAACTCTCACATCCATACATGACCACTGGAAAAACCATAGCCTTGACTAGAGGGACCTTTATTGGCAAAGTAGTGTCTCTGCTTTTGAATATGCTATCTAGGTTGGTCATAACTTCCTTCCAAGGAGTAAGCGTCTTTTAATTTCATGGCTGCAGTCACCATCTGCAGTGATTTTGGAGCCCCCCAAAAATAAAGTCTGACACTAAAGCTTGGACTCTGTCAAACTTTGCCCCAATTCTATGTTGCAATATATTCTGATCAAGCCCCTTCATGCACATGCATGAATCCTTGGCTTAAAACTTCCAAAATTTCTCTGTTTGGAAGACACTACTTTGGGAAAGATTCCCTAGCATACTGCTTGCTTGGTGCAAGAAATCCTCCCTGTGATCTTTAGCTTGGTTATCTTTTGGCTCAATCCTGACTAAGAGGTGAACCCAGTTTTCTGGGAACAATTTGAGAAGTACTGTTATAAAGCTGTTCACCCAGGACAATTTTACCAAACTCTAAGGATTTTTCTGAGGTTTGTTGTTGTTTAGTTGCTAAGTCATGTCTGACTTTTGTGACCCCATCGACTACAGCACACCAGGCTTCCCTGCCCATCACCAACTCCCAGAGCTTGCTCAAATTCATGTCCATTGAGTAGATGATGCCATCCAACCATCTCATTCTCTGTTGTTCCATTCTCCTCTTGCCCTCAATCTTTCCCTGAATCAGGATCTTTCCCAATGAGTCAGCTCTTTGCATCAGGTAGCCATAGTATTGGAGCTTCAGCTTCACCATCAGTCCCTGTAATGAATATTCAGAGTTGATTTCCTTTAGGATTGACTGGTCTGATCTTCTTGCTGTTCAAGGGACTCTCAAAAGTCTTCTTCAGCACTACAGTTGTTCAGCACTCAGTCTTCTTTATGGTCCAACTCTCACATCCATACATGACTACTGGAAAAACAATAGCTTTGAATATGGACCTTTGTCAGAAAAGTGATGTCTCTGCTTTTTAATATGCTGTCTAGGTTGGTCATAGCTTTTCTTCCAAGGAGTAAGCATCTTTTAATTTCATGGCTGCACTCACCATCTGCAGTGATTTTGGAGCCCAGGAAAATACTCTATCACTGTCTCCATTTTTACCCCATCTATGGATCAGATACCATGATCTTAGCTTTTTGAATGCTGAGTTTTAAGCCAGATTTTTCACCTCTTCTTTCACCCTCATCAAGAGGCTCTTTAGTTCCTCTTCATTTTCTGCCATTAGGGTGGTATCATCTGAGTATCTGAGGTTGTTGATATTTCTCCCCGCAATCTTGATTCCAGCTTATGAGTCATCCAGCCCAATATTTTGCATGATGTACTCTGCATATAAGTTAAATAAGCAGGGTGACAATATACAGCCTTGACATACTCCTTTCCCAATTTTGAACCAGTCTGTTGTTCCATGTCCAGTTCTAATCGTTACTTCCTGACCTGCATATAGATTTCTCAAGAGGTAGGTCACAATGGTTTGGTATTCCCATCTCTTTAAGAATTTTCCAGTTGATTATGATCTATACAATCAAATGCAGAGTACATCATGAGAAATGCTGGGCTGGAAGAAGCAAAAGCTGGAATCAAGATTGCCAGGAGAAATATCAATAACCTCAGATATGCAGATGACACCACCCTTATGGCAGAAAGTGAAGAGGAACTCAAAAGCCTCTTGATGAAAGTGAAAGAGGAGAGTGAAGAAATTGGCTTAAAGCTCAACATTCAGAAAACGAAGATCATGGCATCTGGTCCCATCACTTCATGGGAAATAGATGGGGAAACAGTGGAAACAGTGTCAGATTTTATTTTGGGGGGGCTCCAAAATCACTGCAGATGGTGATTGCAGCCATGAAATTAAAAGATGCTTACTCCTTGGAAGGAAAGTTATGACCAACCTAGATAGCATATTCAAAAGCAGAGACACTACTTTGCCAACAAAGGTCCATCTAGTCAAGGCTATGGTTTTTCCAGTGGTCATGTATGAATGTGAGAGTTGGACTGTGAAGAAAGCTGAGTGCCGAAGAATTGATGCTTTTGAAGTGTGTTGTTGGAGAAGACTCTTGAGAGTCCCTTGGACTGCAAGGAGATCCAACCAGTCCATTCTAAAGGAGATCAGTCCTGGGTGTTCTTTGGAAGGAATGATGCTAAAGCTGAAACTCCAATACTTTGGCCACCTCATGTGAAGGGTTGACTCATTGGAAAAGACTCTGATGCTGGGAGGGATTGGGGGCAGGAGGAGAAGGGGATGACAGAGGATGAGATGGCTGGATGGCATCACTGACTTGATGCACATGAGTTTGGGTTAACTCTGGGAGTTGGTGATGGACAGGGAGGCCTGGCGTGCTGCAAGTCATGGGGTCGCAAAGAGTCGGACACGACTGAGCGACTGAATTGAACTGAACTGAAGGGTTTTTCTGAGTTTTACTTCCCCAATGAGACATCAACTATTTTTCCTCCCCTTTTTGCATCCATTTTATTATATAGTGTAAATCATAATGATCAGTAAAGCCAACATAAAGAATATAAAAATGGGTCTTTGAGGCTCAAGGGCAGTGGCCCAGCGCAGGAAGAGGAAGCTCCTGCAGATGTGTAAATGATTGCCAACCTAACATAAACGCTTGACAGCTCCGCTGTCCAAGCTGCTGGAGAAAGCAGAAAGCTGGCGGGAGCGTTAGTTCCTCCTTCCCGGCCCCGCCCGCCGCCACTGAGGGTGTGGGCGTGGGGAGGGACTCACAAGACGCCACGCCTCTGCCTGGGCTTCCTCCAGCTGCGGGGTCTGGAGAAGGTCGGGGTGTTGTCACTTCCTTCGGAGCGGCTCTCTGTATCCGGGTCGGCCGCTGTACTTGCCGCTGTGGCTCAGGGGCTGGGCCCGGGTCTCGCTGCCGTCAGAGAGGAGCAGGCTGCGCTCGGCGCTACCTTCTGCGACCTGGCCGTCAGCCCCACGTCGCCGGCCTGGAGGGGCGAAGAAGACGAGGAGGCCAAGGCTTCCTCCGGGGTAAGTGCCCCTCGGGAAGGCTGGGGGCCGGCGGGTCTGAGCTGAGAACAGGCCTCGGGGGCAGACATCCGAAGGGCGCACACCCGGGGCGGTCCGAGAAAGGAAGCCCCGAGCTTTATCCGTTATGGGAGGCGCCCTGGAAACTGCCCGGAGGCGCTTCCCGGATCCCCGCCCCGCTTTGGCCCCCGCCCTTGGCCAGGCTTCTGTTTGCTTTTTGCCACCCTTGCTTCCCCCCTTCTCCCAACCCTTTTCCATTCGTGGTGGTTGTGCTCGGCTGAGAACCTGCCCTCTTCTCGCCCCCTGCACACTTCCCCGTCTGGGTGCAGTCACTGGGCCCTGTTAGTCCCTTATTTCTCACCAGCGTCCGTCCTGGTACAGAACAAAGGAACTTGGATGTCTAACATGCTCCACACCCTTGGGGAATAGACAAGGAAGCGGCATTTGTAATGGACCTTGATTCGTGAAAAGCTGAGTTCCTGCATGGACACTATCTTTTACTTAAATAGCTAGCACAGGTAGCTTGGGTTTCCTTGGTGCACCTGATGCCATGGATAATCTGCTAGACCAACGCATATTAAATCAGAAATTTATTTGCGTCTATTACGTCGATTTGAAACTTCCCCTTGGTCTGCTGTGCTCTGGCAAGCTCTTTGAGAGCGCGGCTTTAGTCATCCAGGTAGTCTTAGCGCCTTCCATATAGTTTAATGAAATGTGTGATTGATCTTTGATGTTGCTTTTTCCCCCCATCTTCACCTTTAAAAAAAAAAAGAATCAGGCTGCTTCTCCTAATGCTTAACTACTTAACTTTTAAAATTTAACGTATTCTTTATCTAAAATTGTATAGGAATTTCTACAATTTGTAAATGGATGTTTCCTCAGAATTTTAACTAAAGTTACTGTATCTAGTTATCCTATAGACCATTTTCTTGATGATCTTGCATATCTTCTCCTTAGTTCTTATCATTTTACATTGTCTCCACACACTCTTTTTAATTTTCATAATCTCTGTTGCAGCATAATATTTTTAGTTTTAGACAGGAAGTATGACAGGTCTCCTTCTGCAAACATAGGACTTGAACTCAATCATCGTGTTAGTGTTACTGGTGTCTTTAGGCATTACAGAACCTTTGAAGCTGCTGCTGCTGCTGATCACTTCAGTCGTGTCCGACTCTGTGCGACCCCAGAGACGGCAGCCCATCAGGCTCCCCCGTCCCTGGGATTCTCCAGGCAAGAACACTGGAGTGGGTTGCCATTTCCTTCTCCAATGCATGAAAGTGAAAAGTGAAAGGGAAGTTGCTCAGTCGTGTCCGACTCTTAGCGGCACCATGGACTGCAGCCTACCAGGCTCCTCCGTCCATGGATTTTCCAGGCAAGAGTGCTGGAGTGGGGTGCCATTGCCTTCTCCAAACCTTTGAAGCTAAGTTTAGCCAAATCTAGCTTGACAGGCTTATTCTGTAGAAAGTTGCCAGTGAACTGGAGACAGTGCTGTATTAGAAACAATCTAGGTCTAACCTGGAAACCAGGATGTGGTTATTTGCCTCAAATATAGGCTAAAATGGGGATAATAACCCCATATTTTATATGTGATACAGAATTTTTGGTTGGAATGTATGAGATGGATATACGAAGAGTTAGTAAATGGGAACGGAGAAGGCAATGGCACCCCACTCCAGTACTCTTGCCTGGAAAATCCCATGGACGGAGGAGCCTGGTAGGCTGCAGTCCTTGAGGTCCCTGAGGGTCAGACACAACTGAGCGACTTCACTTTCACTTTTCACTTTCATGCATTGGAGAAGGAAATGGCAACCCACTCCAGTGTTCTTGCCTGGAGAATCCCAGGGACGGTGGAGCCTGGTGGGCTGCCGTCTCTGGGGTCGCACAGAGTCGGACACGACTGAAGCGACTTAGCAGCAGCAGCAACAGCATTAAATGGGAAAAGCACTGTTTGGAAAATGGTTCTGTTCATTCTTCTGGTGTAATGCTCACAGAAGGAGCAGCAATGGAAAAAGACACCTAAGAAAGGAAGTATATGTATAGCCAGATCAGATAATTCAACCTTGGCTGACTGTGGATCGAAAGATGTCATTTTAAGCTTACACTCTATAAAGCAGAGTGCTAGTATAATGTGATGATAATAATATTCCAAAGTTATACTTTTATATTACATCTAATATTTGTAACTCTAGAAAGTATTATAAGTCAGTTATTAGACTTTAATATTCTTAAAGGTCTCAGAGCTCTCCAGTATGTTCTGCATACTGATAATACAATCAATGCACCTTTTACGGTTGGCATAATTGTACTGTGCTTTCTCTTCACAATTGTGAGAAACAGCGCTATTGTAATTTTTCTTGAATTTTGTATTAACATTTCTGATAGGGTATCACATTTAATTGAGGTATGTAATTGACAGATAACTTTTTTTTAGTTTTATGTATACAACATCATGATTTTGATATTTGTATACATTGCCAAATACATATGATAAGTCTACTTAACATTCATCACCATATTTAGTTATAAAAATTTTTTTCTTATCATGAGAACTTTAAAGATTTACTGTCTTAGCAACTTTCATATATCTAATACAGTGATACTAACCATGCTGTACCTTTCTAGAACTGCTGCTGCTGCTAAGTCGCTTCAGTCGTGTCCGACTCTGTGCGACCCCATAGACGGCAGCCCACCAGGCTCCCCCGTCCCTGGGATTCTCCAGGCAAGAACACTGGAGTGGGTTGCCATTTCCTTCTCCATTCCAGAACTAACTTACAGCTAAAAGTTTATACCTTTCTACGCCTTTCATCCATTTCACCCACTTTCCACCCTCCACCTCTGGCAACTGCCAGTATGTTCGCTGTCTATAAGCTTTTTCTGTTTTGTTTTAAGATTACACACACATAAGTGAGATCATAACGTGTTTGTCTTTCTCTTTCTGACTTACTTTACTTATGTTACATAATGCCTTCAAGGTCCACCCATGTTGTGGCAGATGGCAGATTTTTTAAATGATTGAATAATATTCCTGTGTGTGTGTTTATCCATTCATTCACCAGTGAATACTTAGGTTACTTGCATATCTTGGCTATTGTAAACAATGCTGCTGTGAACATGGGGGTACACACATCTTTTCTAATTAGTGTTCTAATTGCCTTCTGATGAATACTCAAAGTGGAATTGCTGGATTGTACCGGAATTCTGGTTTCAATTTTTTGAGGAACTTCCTTCCTGTGTTCCATAGTGGCTGCACCAGTTTGCATTCCCACCAAGGATTTCCTTTTCTCCACACCCTCACTGCTGCTTGTTATTTCTGGTCTTTTTGAGAATAGCCCTTCTAAGCTGTTAGTATCTTTGTGTCATTTCATTCTTAAAAACCTACATGCCTCTGCTCTCAAGGAAACAATGAGAAGCAGGCATGTAGGATCTTTACAGAGGTGGATCGGTGACCTTCCTGAACATACAGGCTGGCCGAAAGTATTTTCTGTGTGCTACCAGTACTACCAGCTTCATAGGAAAATGTGAACATGAACATTTGGAACAAGGTCCTTTCGTTTAAATGGGGATGTGAAAGGCTTGCCTAAGCATGTCCTTTTGCCGAACAAAATTGATTTGAGTGTACATGTTGACTACTAGCACTTATTCCACCATCTGTGTTAAACTACGTAATAGTGAAGTTGTCATGTAAAATTTTAAGTTATAATTTGGGCATTTCTAAATATGATCTTAATATTTAATTTTTACTTATATTGTTAGGATGCATGAGGAAATCCCCAGTTTCATCTGGGTTGAATTTACCACCACACCTCACTGGAGTCAGCTATACCGTTTTGAATTTATCTCTATCACCACCACTGATAACTGGCATAAGTAATAATGTGCCACTGCTACCACAAGTTTGTTGAGAAATCAAGTGATTCCTGTTGCATTTGGTTGTTTTGACAGTTAGCATCTTAAACTGTTACTTCCCCGTTCTGATTTATTTATATTGTGAGTCAGCGATATCCTGATTTCCTTCAGAGTTGTAGTGCTTGTATTGCTCCTTTCTTGCTTCCTGTTCTTACAACTGCTGATAATGTGGTTCTAAGAACAGTCATCTTTCAAGGACTTTGTAACTTTGCCTAGTTTAAACTTTACCTGGTGTATCAATGTTTTTCCCTCTAAAATTTGTGATGAAATGATTAAGAGGGAACCTATTTTTCTCTACCTCTAGGTCCTGTTTAACAAACTTCAGTAATTATTCCCAAACTAAATATCCATGTCCACATGCTGGGGTGTATTAACATCATGTGACTCAATGATATTAAAGTAAAAATTGAATGAATCAGCTTAGTTAGCTGACAGATTCTGGTTCTCTGTGTTTAAAGTAGTATTTTCACGTGATAGACTTACTGAGGTGGTAAAATAGCTAAAAGACATGGTTTATCTTTTAGAATTGCACAAGGTGTGTGTTTTCTCTTACAAACATGGGATATTTTTACCAGCAGAAATGGACAGTATGTTAGTTGCCCCAAATATTTTCACTAGTCTTTATTGAGGTGTAAGACTTAGCAGGAAGCCTATTTATGTAGTTTAATTAGAAAAATAAGCTTGAGGTTGAGCAAAGCAAATGCTTATTATTCAGTGTTACACCTTACAATTAAATATTTATTTTTCAATTTAACTAGTATTTACAGGCTTGTTAGTGCCAGACACTGTGCTAGATGTTGTAAACATAGAGGTAGCAACCTCCAGTCACTGCTTATATTTTTGAAATATTAAATATTTTTGAGTATGTGAAGTATTTGAAAAAATACTGAGAGCGTCCTGTTATTTTTCCAACACCCAGTACAAATGTGAGACTAAATAATGAAACTTCTCTCGTTATTAAATCTAGGATAAAACATTAGTTCACTTTATAGTGAATATCAAAGGTTTAAATAAGTCAAGATTATTGTATTTTAAGTGTGTTTTCCATTCATTTCTCAAAATTGCTTAAGTTTTTCCCAGAGAATTAAAAATGCCTTATTCCTACATATAAATTAACTGACTTTTCCTAGCAAATATGTTGATGAAGAAAAGACAGCATTTGCTTTTTTTTCTGTTTGCAACTGGCTCCTAAAAAATGTAAACCTTTTAAAGATTTTTGAAACTCTTAAGCCTAAGTAAGAATTCAAACTGGGAAAAAAGCCTCCCAGTCTTGGCAGAAATAAGAATTTAGTTTATTGTGTGAAATCTAACACTTTAGAAAACTTCTATGTAATTTTGTTATTGTTGTTCTGGAACACAATGGTTTTTTGCTACAGCTTTGTGTATCTTTTGAATGTTATAATGACACAGCAGATAGGCAACCATTAAACATGACCACTGGTTACACATACATGGTTTTAAAACTTAAATAATTTAGAAGGATTTACTGTGAAAAGCCTCATTCTCCCCATCTCACCTTCTTCTTCCACTGGTGTCAATCACTTTTACCTCTGTTTTAAAACTTCTAGTGATAACTAGTAATACTTTCTGTCTCTTGAGATGTATGTGTTCAGTTCAGTTCAGTCACTCAGTTGTGTCCAACTCTTTGCGACGCCATGGACTGCAGCACACCAGGCTTCCCTGTCCCTCACCAACTCCTGGAGCTTGCTCAAACTCATGTCCATCAAGTCGGTGATGCCATCCAACCGTCTTATCCTCTGTCATCCCCTTCTTCTCCTGCCTTCAGTCTTTCCCAGCATCAGGGTCTTTTCCGATGAGTCAGTTATTCACATCAGGTGGCCAAAGTATTGGAGTTTCAGCTCAAGAATCAATCCTTCCAATGAATAATCAGGACTGATTTCCTTTACAATTGACTGGTTTGATCTCCGTGCAGTCCAAGGGACTTCGCAGGTCTTCTCCAACACCACAGTTCAAAAGCATCACTTCTTTGGCACTCAGCTTTGTGTATGGTCCATCTCTCACATCCATGCACGACTACCAGAAAAACCATTGCTTTGACTGTATGGACCTTTGTTGGCAAAGTAATGTCTCTGCTTTTTAATATGCTATCTAGGTTGGTCATAGCTTTTCTTCTAGGGAGCAAGAGTCTTAATTTCATGGCTGCAGTCACCATCTGCAGTGATTTTGGAGCCCAAGAAAATCAAGTCTGTCACTGTTTCCCCTGTTTCCCCGTCTATTTGCCATGAAGTGATGGGACTGGATGCCATGATCTTAGTTTCTTGAATGTTGAGTTTTAAGCTATCATTTTCACTCTCTTCTTTCACTTTCATCAAAAGGCTCTTAGTTCCTCTTCACTTTCTGCCATAAGGGTGGTGTCATCTGCGTATCTGAGGTTATTGATATTTCTCCCTGCAATCTTGATTCTGGCTTGTGCTTCAGCCAGCCAGGGATTTCATATGATGTCCTCTGCATATACGTTAAATAAGCAAGGTGACAATATACAATCTTGACTTACTCCTCTCCCAATTTGGAACCAGTCTGTTGTTCCGTGTCCGGTTCTAACTGTTGCTTCTTGACCTGCATACAGATTTCTCAGGAGTTACTTCATTTTTTAAAGTTAAGTTTACTCATCTATTGACTTACTCTACTGTAAGTAAATCAGATATTCCGTTTATACCTCCTGCCCCTTCAGGTTGCCACAGTTTTTGTTGTAGTGCTAACCAGTTGACCTTAATGATTTCTTAAATATATTTAAACCTCTCTTTCATATTCCATCAACCTTGGCAAACTCTAGATCCGTCATTTCATAAACTGAGGATAGTAACACCCATATCCTTCCTTAGAAAAACTGAAACTAAGTTAAAGCATGTGGTTGCGTGAATAGAAATATTCACTAAGATCAGTGTCTGAAAACTCATGCTAAACTACATGAGAAAAGCTTGGTATAGATATGAAACAAAAATATGGCATAATTCAT
Organism: Bos indicus; assembly: GCF_029378745.1. NCBI lineage: Eukaryota > Metazoa > Chordata > Mammalia > Artiodactyla > Bovidae > Bos > Bos indicus. The sequence goes on from NC_091769.1 coordinate 50,378,037, forward strand.
TTACTGAACAGGTACTGAATAGCCCTCTTTAAGTGGCTCAGAAATCGTGGCATTGGAACTATGGAGAAGTAAATATAAGAGACAGCTCACCACTTGGGCTCTGCTGAATTAAGAGTATAAATGCTAGTTACTAGTGTTCAATTTCCAGAATTAACCTCTCTCCAAAGGACAGAGAATTTGATGATGGGTCTAGAATAGAGAATATATTTAGTTTTATTATTTGTGTCCCTCAGCCCCAAAATTGCTTTTCCATAATTCACAGTACCTAATAAATGGTAAATCATTTCCTGGACACACACATGTATGTATACATGTGGAATAAGTACTTCACTCCACAGCACCCTTATCACAAACGGTAATTTCTAGAATATATATACTCTGACTCTTTTCTAATTCTTGGGGTGGGGGAGGGGAATAGAAAGTAGTAGTTGCAACCCACTAAAGTTATTTCATAACCAGGGTGAAAGTATGAACTCAAATATAAGATTATTGCATCTTTTCAACAGATAATGTGGAAAATAAGCCTATGAATTTTTTTCTTTCTCTCTCTTTTCTTTTTTAACAGGATTTTGGCACTGTCGATTATCAGGAGTTTGTAGTTGACATTGAATCCAGACTGAGGATGGAGGGGGTAGAACTTAAGGAAGAATGGCAAGATGAAGATTTTCCAATGTGAGCAATGTTTTTAAATGAAAACAAATTCAAAACAGAACTTCACTACTTCTTTACTGAGGTGTCACTTACTAAATGAATATTGATCGGACTCCTTAAAGAAACCCAGTGTTGCAAAATGTTCATTAAGGACTAGTAATAGAGTCTTCAGGATTTCTAGAGGAAGATGGTCTTTAGAAGCCTGCAGGAAGCATTAAATTTTATGCTTTTATTTTAAGACAAAAACTTGTTAAGTTAGACAAGGAAAGCTTTCTATATTATCTGGTGAGCGACCGTGACACATTTGTGTGTTTACAGTTCTGTCGGCACTGGTTAGGGTAAGAGAAAGAGAGCAAAGGCAGACCATATGTTTAAGGGATCCATGCCATTTTGGTTAGAAGACCATCTCAGTGCATAAGAAGATTACTTAGCAGTTGGAATAGGAACAGCTGGTGGAGAGTACTGAGTCATTGCATAGCACAGCATGATAATCATAATATAGAAATGCTGAGCTCAAAAACATACAATCGTCATTTTCATATTCCCTCTGTAAGTGACAGTTTAGCTTCATCGTACATTGTATTGTACATCCCATTAAATTCATGCATTTGAAGTATATTGTAAAGTAATGATTTTTTAAATTTGTTTTGTAGTTGTATTTAAGAGCTGTTACATAGGGATTATATACCTACTTTTATGTGTTACTTATATAGATATGTAAATCAATTGAGACAGTTTGAAATTTTTCTTTAACAGTAGTTTGTAAATTACTCAAGCTTAAAGAAACATTGCTTTATTCAGTTTTCCGCATAATTGTTTCTATAAGCTATTTTAATAGATCTTTGAATGTCAAAAGATTTTTTATTTTTTTAATTTCTGGGTTAAAAATTATGTCTGTGTGTTTTAGACCTTTACCAGAAGATGATAGTATTGAAGCAGATATATTAGCTGTAACTGGACCAGAGAGTCAGCCTGGTAAGAACTTGACACTTAGAAAATAGACTTTTATCTGTGGTATTTCTTTCTAACACACTTTGTCAAGATATAAATTATACTCCGTTCTTGTTCCATCATAGGGTGCCAAAGGGTAAGTTGACTGTTTAGGAAAGCATTTTTGGAATGCTTTGGAATACTTTGCAAAAACATACCCTTGGGTTTAGAAATTTTGATCATGAAGGAGAGAGGGAAGATGATTTTTAGTAGTAAATAGTGACTGTAAGTTCTGCTTCTGTTTTTTAAAAAGGCATATCCTTACTGGGATGTGTCAGCTTGCTGTGATACAGAAGCAGTAGTGATCAAAGTCCAAAGTTTGTAAGTAAGGGCTTTGGAATTGTTTAATGAATGTTATTTTCTCAAGAATAAAGTGATTAAAGTTCCCTTATTCGATTTATGGATGTAAGCATTTTTTCTAAATATATCTTTGATTTTTCTTTTTAACCATTCCAGGCTCACTAGAAGTTAATGGCAATAAAGTGAGAAAGAAACTAATGGCTCCCGACATTAGCCTAACTCTAGACCCTAGTGATGGCTCTGTGTTGTCAGATGATTTGGATGAAAGTGGGGAGATTGACTTAGATGACTTAGATACGCCATCGGAGGACAGTAATGAATTTGAGTGGGAAGGTAGGTGTTTCATTGATTTTACCTGACCTTTATTAATGATTGTGTTCATGTATATGCATAGTGGCATTTTCACTTGACCATGAAACCAACTAAAATCAATGATTAAGGGATTTTATTGAAATAAGATATTATCAGTTCTAAAGTTCATGTATAGGTTGTAAAGATACAAAATTTGGCTAACGTTGAATATTATGGCTTTCCAAACTGTTTATAGTAGATTACATGTGGCTTTATTTTGTTTTAATTGCCTAGTGCTATAAAGTTATGTCTTTCCATTTAGCTTCCATATATTGCTTGATAATTACAGCGTGTTCTTTTATTCAGTCAATCAACTGAGAGGGAAAGCACTGAAAAACATATTTTAGGGAATTCTTAAAAGTAGTTAAGAATTTGCAGAGAGGGAGTTCTATAGGGAGGGTTTAGAGGTGTGTTTTTTGAGTTTTTTTTTTTAGTGGGTTCATCTGATAGTGCTGTACTTTGTAAATGACCAGCTTGAACTAATGTGGTCTCCTTGACTCCACTCTTAGATTTGTTATCATTAGCTATTTGGAATTGAAAGGAATTGGCATGTGTTTTGCTTTGCATGCTTCCTTTAGTTAGATAATTGCTGTCTAGTATCTTTGTAGTTGGAAATAATTTATATATATATATATTTCATCTTTTAAGTGACCTTTGCTTCCAAGCATAAGTTTAGCACTAGGTATGTTATCCGCAATAAAGAGTAAGATTCTTAATGTACTTTATCTTTTGTTCTTTTTTCTTCCCCATTTTACTGGTTCAATAAGCAATCCAGTAGTAAACAATATTTTATAAAGATACTGAAATAGTTTTCTGCCTATGTGTTTTGTCTCTTCTTTCTTTAATGCTGCTGTAGTCATTTCCTGGAAGGATATTTTCCGTTAACAACTTTGTCTTGGAAACAGACAACTAACATACAGTAGGTTTCCCCTTCCCCCATTTCTTGATAAGGACTGTGATACTAAAATTTTGAAATTCATTACATCATGAAAAATCAGCTAAAATGCAACCTTAAGGTGTAAATCATACCTGATCACTGGTGCTTGTGCTTTGGCTAATGTCAATTTAAAATAGACTTTTGCATGTACACTTTGGAATATTATCAAATAATTTTCTGCTTTATGAAACTGATCAAATGAGAAGTAACTATTAACTTGTTAACCACTTTCTATCTGGTATTATAATGTTTGGGGAATAATTTATGTGTTCAACAACAAAAAACACTCGCACCCAGTGAGTTGCTTTAGTTAACATAGTGGTAACTATCTGTCAAGAACAGTGTTGTCAACAGAATCTGCAAATTGTAGATATACATTGTACTGCAGTTAGGTCCTCTGAATTAAGCAATACAAAAAAAGTTAAAGAACTATGATTTCCAAAAATAAAATGGCCTTATATCAAGAGTAAGCCTTTTCCTCTATTATGGAAGAAATATTTAAAATTCCACAAACAGGGAACTCTACTCAATATTATGTAACAACCTAAATGGGAAGAGAATTTGGAAAAAAAATAGATACATGTATATGTATAACTGAGTCACTTTGCTGTACATATGAAATTTTCACAACATTGTTACTCAATTATATCCCAATATAAAATAAAAAGTTAAAAAATATTCCACAGAAGTTATAATAAAAAATATTCTCTGAACAGTCTAATTAGATAGTAAAGTGGTTAACATGTAATTTGATTTTTATTGTGTAAGTAACAATCTATGAATCAAAAATCTTTTATTTTGACAGATGATCTTCCAAAACCCAAGACTACTGAAGTTATTAGGAAAGGCTCAATTACTGAATATACAGCAGCAGAGGAAAAGGAAGATGGACGACGCTGGCGCATGTTCAGAATTGGAGAACAGGACCACAGGGTTGATATGAAAGCAATTGAACCCTATAAGAAAGTTATCAGCCATGGAGGTAAGAGTTACCAAAGATTTTTCAGATTTTTTAATACGCTATCAGAATCTGAATGCTTAGAGAATCTTTCCTTTGAGATATTAACATAATTTTGAAAGTATAATAAACATTGTGTCCTTTTAGAAATGTAACAGGCTTGAAGTAAAAGAATAAAACATTTAAAAATTGTTAATATACACATACAATAAGTTCCAAAAGTATAAGAGTATACAATGAAAACTATCTCCCTCCACCCTTATCCCTAAACACCCTTAAACTGGGACTTAACACTCTCCTCTTTTTATCCATTTATACCCCAATACTTTGGCCACCTGATGCGAAGAGCTGACTCATTTGAAAAGACCCTGATGCTGGGAAAGATTGAGGGCAGGAGGAGAAGGGGACGACAGAGAATGAGATGGTTGGATGGCATCACCGACTCGATAGACATGGGTTTGGGTGGACTCCGGGAGTTGTTGATGGACAGGGAGGCCTGGCGTGCTGCGATTCATGGGGTCGCAAAGAGTCAGACACGACTGAGCGACTGAACTGAATTGAATTTATATGGAGTAAAATACTCTAATCCTTTGTTTTCTTTTTACAGTCTTTGCAAATTCCTTTTTTAATTTTCCATATTCATTGAGAGAAAACTGACATGTAACATTGTATATAAGTTTAAGGATTCATTGAGAGAAAACTGACATGTAACATTGTATATAAGTTTAAGGTATAATATATGTTGATTTGATGCATTCTGTATTGGGAATGATTGCCACCATAGCATTTGTTAACACTTGCATCACATCACGTAATTACCAATTCTTATTTGTGGTCGGAACATTTAGGTCTAGACTACCCTTTTAGCAACTTTTAAGTACATAATAGATATTGTTAACTCTGTTAACTGTTGTCACCATGTAGTACATTACTCCCCAGAAATTACTTATCTTCTGACTGGAAGTTTGTACTTTGACTGTTATTTCCCCTTTTATCCCATCTCTGGTAATTACCGTTCTAATCTCTGTTCCTGAGAGTTTAGATATTTTAGATACAAATGATACAGAGTATTTATCTTTCTTGTTTCATTAGAAATGCTCTAATCTTAAGTGCATAATCCACTGAGTTTTGACAAATGCCTATATAACCATATATACTCATATAATCTACACTATCTAGACAGACAGAACATTTTCATTGCCCCAGAAAATTCTCTGGTACTCCCTCTCAATGAATACCCTCTCTGCAGTAACCACTATTGTAATGCCTACCCCATGGTTAGTTTTGCCTGTTACGAAATTTCCTGTATCTGGAATCACAGTTTACACTCGTCTGCTTTCACTCAGCGTAATGATTTTGACATTTATCCTTGCTGTTGCATGTATCTGCAGTTCATTCCTTGTTACTGCTGATTTGTTTATCCATCTCTATTTTGATGGGCCATGTGAGATTTTTCCAGTCTGAGCTATTATGATTAAAACTGCCGTGGGCGTTGTTGTACAAGTCTTTGTGTTTATAAATACAACCTGGCCCTTTAAAATATGATTCTTAATTTACCTTAAAACTGTGAACAAATCACTTAGCTTTACCACAAAGTAGAGAATTCATTCTGCATTTTTATGGAACACCTACTTTGTGTATTTCTGGAATATACAAATATAAGGCTTGGTTCCTTAAGAAATTTACAAGTCAAATAGGAAAAGCTGTGAAGTACAGCTATAATTTCTATCATTCTGACTGTCCTGTATGTAGAAGTTTGCATAGTCACTCTTTAAATAGCACCAGAATGTTACTCTGTAGATCCTGTCATATAACCTGAATTCCTCCTAATGCAGGACAAGGTGCCACACAGGTCAAGCAGATTGGTTTTTTCACATAGTCATTTCTGCTTAATTTACTCTCTGCCAAATGCTTTCTCCTGCTTATTTCTATGGTCTTCATTCATTTGAAAACAAATCACGTGAATGCTTGCAGTTGCATTATTCTGCCTAGTTTAGTCTTACGCAGTGAAGAAAACAGGATAATATGGATCAGGAAGTCCACAGATAATGTATTAATTCAGCTCCATTCATTGGAAGCAAGTTGTGAGACCTGCCTCATGGTTTAAACCTAATATTTTTGAGACATAGCACTTTATTTAAGAGAAAATAGTAATTAGGGCCATTTTGTCCTACTGAGTTACTGCAATGTGTTTCGTGACTAAGGGGTTAAGAAAGGTTGTGAAGATTCTAATGAAGTGTTCAACCTGTTCAGTGCATGTTTGTAAGCAACAGGAATGAAAGTTAAAGCAGAAATACTTGTTGCTGGTTACAGCTTAATATCTATTATAATTAAAACATTTACATTTTAGAGATTATAATTAAAACATGTTTTAGTGCTGTTTTTCTTCATTTAGTCTTATATCAGAGATATAATCTTTTCTTACTTTGTAAGACCCTAAAAGCTACAAAATGCTAGACATCACTGAATGTGAAACTATTTTTACATGTACTATTTACATGTAAAAAAAAGTTGCATAAGAATGTTTTATTGCAGATGTTGTATATTCTTGGATTATATCATTCTGTCTACTTGATAAAATAGGGCTAGCTTTTTGAGTATGCTAATTTAAGTGGGTTTCTGGTTTATATGGCCACCATTTCCTCATCAAATTTTATTGTTTTTGAGAAGAGAGGATTTATTTATTTATTTTTTTAATTTTATTTTATTTTTAAACTTTACAATATTGTATTGGTTTTGCCAAATATCGAAATGAATCCTCCACAGGTATACATGTGTTCCCCATCCTGAACCCTCCTCCCTCCTCCCTCCCCATACCCTCCCTCTGGGTCGTCCCAGTGCACTAGCCCCAAGCATCCAGTATTGTGCATCAAACCTGGACTGGCGACTCATTTCATACATGATATTATATATGTTTCAATGCCATTCTCCCAAATCTTCCCACCCTCTCCCAAGAGAGGATTTAAAGATCTTTGTAAGACTATACAAGGTCAGACCAATGACAGCAAAAAATATACTTTTTGATTCAGAAATGTGTGGAACATAAACCACTATAATTTATCAACTATAAATGATATCCCCTGAAAAGGCTTCAGAGTGTAATCATACTGGTTTCTTTTTCAGGGTATTATGGAGATGGATTAAATGCCATTGTTGTGTTTGCTGTCTGTTTTATGCCTGAAAGTGGTCAACCTAACTATAGATACCTGATGGACAATCTCTTTAAGTAAGTAGATCATCACAATATTTGGAAAGAACTGAGTAAGTCAGATCTCTAAGAAAGTGCACTTTATTTAGCTAGGTAAAAATTGTAAATATCCTGGTTCTGGTTCCTTAAGTCTGTTATTTGGCATTCTGAAACTATTCCAACTCAACAGAAGAACTGTCATTCTAAAACTGGAAGGGGTATTACAGATTATTTGTTCCAACTTCTTTATTTTACATTTGAGGACACATTAAGTGCTTTATTGTGGGAAATTTCAAACATATACAAAGGTAGAGAGAAATATATTAAATCTTTGTCTAACTCTCACCCACTTCCACAATTATCAGTTTATACATTATTCCCATAAATACTTCCCTCATGATATAATTTTGAAGCAAATCCCTGCAAAGTATTTATCATCTATAAACATTTCAATGTGTATTTCTAAAAGAAAGAAGTTTTTTGTTTTTTTTTTTTCTTTAAAAGGCAATAATACTAATAGAGTTTTGAATTTTTGCTTTCAGTGAAGGAGAGGGAAGGGAATTGTGTTATTTGGATAAACCTGGTTTGGTTCTGCATAGCAGTGTTTAAGACTTTATTTTTATAGGTATGTTATTGGCACTTTGGAGCTGTTAGTAGCAGAAAACTACATGATAGTTTATTTAAATGGTGCAACAACTCGAAGAAAAATGCCCAGTCTGGGATGGCTCAGGAAATGCTATCAACAAATTGATAGAAGGTATTGTAAATACAAGTTAAAAGCTAGTCTGAATAAATTTTATAATGTCCTTATTAGTTTAAAATTTATTTTCTGTTACCACTTACAGGTACCATGTATCTACTTCATAAATTACATTTACTAATTTCATAGCAAGTTTCTGTTTTCAGACTTATAAAATTGCTCTTTATTTCTCTTTTGTACCACATCAGACATTTTCCTATAGTTTATATTTTGAGAAAGGATGGGGAATTCAGTACATTTCCTATTTTATTACATTCTGGGTTTTGCTTCATTTATAGTGCTTAGTTGAAGAAGGAAATGGCAAACCACTCCAGTTTCTTGCCTGGAAAAGTCCATGGACAGAGGAGCCTGGTGGGCTACAGTCCATGGGGTCACAAAGAATCGACCACGACTGAGCACATAGTGCTTACTGTATTTCGTTATTTATGATGCTTATTTATCTATAATCTTTCTTTGGAGTGAGCTCTAGAATTGTATTCTTCTGAGAGTCGTGCATGCTGATAGAAGGAATTTTGATTCTCTCTTTGGTTTGATTTGACCACAGCTAATTCAGAGTAGTTTAATCAACTCAGGTCTATGAATAGGTTTCTCTTCATACATGAACATGACATTGGCTGGTTCATGTAATTTTTTAGTGTTTAATGATTATGATAAGTATAAACTATAACAATAAAACAGCAGTTTTTATTTCATCATTTTAAGTTTTCTGGGATAATGCATTTAACTTTCAATCAGAATTTTAGACTTGGTGTTGGCAGTGGTGGTTTAGTCACTAAGTCGTGTCAGACTCTTGCGACCCCATGGGCTGTAGCCCACCAGGCTCCTCTGTCCATGAGATTCTCCAGGCAAGAATACTGGAGTGGGTTGCCATTTCCTTCTCCATTTAGACTCCATAAGAATACATTAGATCTGATTCATGTTGCCTGTTCCCTAGGTGATTTCCCCTCTCATCTTTCTGCCTGCCCAGTGCCTTTCATGTTGTTGAAGAAATCAGTAACAGTTTCCCCTCCATTCCTGAGAAATGAAAAGAGCTTACTTTTATATTCATCATTGACCTCTACCCCTGACTGACAGAGTCCTGAAGACAAGTTGTATACTAGGAGACGTTTAATAACAGGCTACACTGTGAAAATAAATATGAATGAAGTAGAATTAATTTCATGGCAGTGGGAAGGGCCATTTCAATTTAGGAGTGCTTTTTGTTTTATCTTTTGTTGTCTTTAGTAATATATCTAAATGACAGCTCTTGAATGAGGGTTTTTTTTTTTTTTTTTCAGTTTTTTGTATAGACTTGCACAAACTTATTGATGACTTAGCTTTTCTTCTAGCATTAGAATTTGTAGAGTTTTTTCAAACTTTTTTTTTTTTTTTTTTAACTCCAGGTTACGGAAAAACCTAAAATCTCTAATCATTGTACATCCCTCTTGGTTTATAAGAACACTTCTGGCTGTTACAAGACCATTTATTAGGTAATTTTCTGAGAGCCATTAACTCAAAAAAAAAAAAAAATCTACAAACTCTTTGTATGAATGTTTTGTCAATTCTGTTGGTCAAAAATATTAAGGTATTTATCTTTATTTTTTTTCTATAGCTCAAAATTCAGCCAAAAAATTAGATACGTCTTTAATTTGGCAGAACTAGCAGAGCTTGTCCCCATGGAATATGTTGGAATACCAGAATGCATAAAACAGTATGTTGTGTTTTATTTATTTCATTGTATTTGGATCTTTATATTTTGATATACAAGAGGTAAATATTTCGGCACCTATTCTTTCTCCCTTCATATATTATAAATATTTTGTAACTGCTCTTTTTTTTATAACGAAGAAAAGGGGGAAGAAGACACTTTTTAACACCTTCCTTTTAAGTCACCATTTTCTTTGGGGTATCAGTTGAAGTAGGAGAAATTGTTTCTGGTTTGGTTCATTTATAATTTTAAAGACTAGTGACAGTCTAAGAGATGATTCTTGATTGGTCAGTACTAAAGCACATTCTCCACACCTGAACATGCTGCTCTTTAAATTTAAGTAAGCTCATTATGGCATCAAATAATCATATTACTAGGGAAATAAAATATATTTATATCAGCCTAACCTTGATACTTTTCAGTGGCTGTAATTTGTTCTGTTTACCAAATTTACTTATGTAACTTCTAGAAGGACTTAGCAGAAGGCTGTTAACATAAATACTTGAGTATCACAGTGCTATAATGTAGAAAAATGTTTCTTTGTTCTAATAATCTGAGGTTTTAGTTTGTTGAATATATCAACACCACGTTTCTTACGTCAGTTCTGACTTTCTATATAGTGTATTAAGTATTTTTGCGTTTGCCTACAAACTTGAGTTTGTTGTTAGAGCCTTTTTTTTTAAATTTTTGTTCATCTTCATAACATGTATATTTACTAAAATAACTCTTCCCCACCAAGGTATGAAGAAGAAAAGTTAAAAAAGAAAAAGAAAAGGTATATGCACACCTTGACTGGGTTGCATCTAGACTAGTCCATTTGCATCGCACAGACTAACTCTTCCTTATCGGTTGGTTAGCTTGTAGACAAAGATAACAGCATTTGTAAATATAAATATACCCCAGGACCCATATATGCAGTGAATCCAAAGTTCGTGCTACTGAGTGTGGCTTGGATTCTCTCTACATAGAAAATAAAGGCCAGTTAGAAAATAAAGGCCACTTAATAATGCCAGTTAGAAAATAAAGACCACGTCTCCTTCCTCCTTTTGGTATAAATAACAGATGGTAAATTCCTAAGAATGCTCTTTGAAATATCAATTACTTATAATACCTTACCAATTTGTGCTTTTGAAATATTTATGTTCTTTTTTAATATATCAGATTACCCCCCTGGGGTTGATAATTATATTTACAATGCAGATATTCTTTGGCTAACCAACATTGATTTCCTTGTATGCTTAAACAATGGCCTGCTAACTAGTCAAATTCTCCATGTGATAAAATACCTAAAAGTTCAATGTACCATTTGATAGTTAAACACTCTGCTTTCCATCTTTAATTTAATTTTGAATACTTCCGCTTTGAGCATAACAGACTGTCATCTGTTAATATGTTAGCATAGAAGATGAAAGGCAAGGGTATAAATTAGTACTATTTTATATAGTAATTTAGAAAAGTACAGGATTTAGATCTGACTTGTTAATGGATTTTTAAAATATTGACAATTAAATCAGCAAAACAGATTCATACAATCTTTCATAAGAGTTAAGGCGTGAGATTTATTTATTATTTGGACCACTGTGAGGAATTAAAGCTGAAATATTCTTAACTTCACATTTAACTTCAAACACATTTTGGTTCTGTTGATGAGCAAGAATTCAGTTGACCACATGATCAAATCATAGCTTTACATTTCTATATGACACTTTACAGCTAAACATTTTGAGATAGAGATAAGAACAATGATTTTAGATCTTGCTCATTTCTCACTCCTCTCAGGGCATTGGTGTGCACTTGCCAGACAACTGGCTGAAATATAGTCTGTAATTATAGAATATTTTGAAGGCAGCTGCTTCATAGATTTCAAGATGATTGCCTTTGTGGATGAAATCTGCTGTGTTGTATCTTTTTACAAAATACTTAGTTAAGTAACTTAGGCACCAGAAAAAAAGTGGAATTGTACTTTTTATTTAAATGTATTGTTTGAAACTTACAAATACTCTTTTTATCTTGACTTTTTTTTAACTTTTGTTTTATTTAACCTTAAATAGAATCATTACATATATCTTTCAGGCACCTCTTAGTTTTTGTACAAAGTTTCTTTAGCCTTGAAAAATAATCCTTGTCAGCTTGAAAATGGCAACATTCAAGTTTAAAAATAGAAGGGCATGTTTTTAATATCAAATTAACAGAAGCTACCTGTGGGGAACTTACTCAAGGTAAAATCTCTATAATGAGTACTGGTGATAGGAAGATTCAGAGCTAAGTGTGCTTAAATATAGCAGTTTTAGATGTTGGTTTCAAACAACTCAGTGTAAGTGTAGCCAGATAGATGTTGACTGTTAAAATGTTTGAACAGAGTTTTAAAATAAAGCAATTATGAAATTAGTTCATAGTGATATTTCAGATGTTGAAAAGATTGATGTATATATTGCATGCCTTATCAAGAATATGTACCTTTCAAATTTTTGATACCAGTATAACTAATATTTTTAAATGTTGTTAATCTGGCTTTACCACAGGCCAAGGCTTTGGTCATAGTAATAGAAACAAGTGTGAAAAGTATCTTCATATATCATACCAAGATGTTTTAAACTCCATCAGTGATTCAAAGTACTACAAATAAAAATATACAAATATAATAGTTATAAATTGTTGTACATTATCTGTGAAGGGTTGTCTGTAAGTTTCTTGTGGTTAATTACATAATTCTCCTAATTTTTAATCTACATCTAGATATTTCTGATTATTAAATTCTGTGACTTCTTACTATCAAGATAAATGAAAAGCATTCAAATTCTTAGTGTACCAGTAAAATTCTGGAGAATAATTATGGCATCCATAAATATGTACTTTCATCACTGAACTTAAAAATACAAATTGATCAGTTGGTGGCAGTTGTGGCATTTAAATATATCAGTTAACAAAATAGTTTTTGACAAGTTATTTTTCCTGCCACTCAGATCACTTAGCTCCCTGCCCCAGCCATGTTACAGTTCAACATCTTAATATGCCTGTTGTAATTTGAACTTCTAATAAAATTTATGTGCATTTGTATATGAAGTATCTTATACTTCTTAGGACAAAAACAGCAGCAGCAGTCACATTCTTGCCAGTGTCCTCTTGCCTTTAAAAGTTATCTTTTCCTGGTTGGGAGAATGTTTGGTAACCTTTTTACTATGTCTGCTTCTTTGCAAAGCTTTGTTTTTAACAGAATAATAATCTATGGTAAAATTTGTCATTATTTTTAAAAAGAAAATTGATCATTTGCTGATAACTTATTATCTGTATTATTTTTCATTAAACAGAGTTGATCAAGAGCTTAATGGAAAACAAGATGAACCGAAAAATGAACAGTAAGTTTGGCATCTAGTCCAAACACAACTGAAGAATGTGCTGATGAAGCAGTGCTTTTTTGCATTTATAATGCATTTATTGGTCCTGATTTTTATGTAACCTGTTACAGAATTGACTTGAGTTTTTCTTAATGGACTTTTGTATAAGGGACTGTTCACTGCTGTATTGGTTTGCAGATCTCTTGAATTTAGTTCTTTACTAGCTAATTATATTGTAATCATTTTATACTTTATATTGCTAAATAGCAGAGAACCACACTTTATATAAAGCAATTTTTGCATTTGTTTGTTAAATGATGCATTTTCTTCAGTAAAATATTTATATGCCTAAATGGAAAAAGGAAAGAGATAATATATATTTTTATGTTTTTGAGCAATATTTTTTAATGTATACCTTTCTTGTGGACAAATATGCAGGTAAATAAGACCATGATTTTTTTAAAGTGCATGTTAGAAGTTTTGTTTTTGTAAATGGTTAAATATACTTCCTGGGTCACTTCGAAAATATGCTTATAAGGTGAGGGACAGTTAAACTGGTTTTCATGAATATTCAAAGGTCGTGTACATAATCTAAGTAGATTAGTACCATTCTGAACATTTTTCTCACTTAACATTTATTGTTTCTTAATTCAGACACAAATACAAGTATATTGCACACTTTTTTTTTAAAGACAAATCAAAAAGCCATTTCTAGAATTAGAGAATTTAAAGAGGTTAAGAATTGGAGTTTGTGTGTATATATGTATATTTTGGACATTTTATCTTCTGGCCAAAAGTCAAAACTTCATAAAAATGTTAGGTTTGTTCACTAATGTGAAATAAGCTGTGTGTCCAGGATATCACTCTTATGAATTTGTGTGAGTGCAGTGTAATAGTTAGAGAATGTGATGAGTTACTCGCTGTCACGTCTTCTCTTTAGAAAACAGGGCTGCTTTTTTAACTGCGTTCAATGTGGGCACTTTACCAAAACACTTTCCTATCAGGTGTTCGACCTAGTTAGGTGTGGTGTGTTTTCACATTTGCTGTTAAATTGTGTTGACAGTACTGTAAACTAAGTTATTTTGTAAGTCTTAGAGCATCATCATACTGTGGTGTTGCAGATGACTCATTTGGTATAAGCATATAAAGTCCTTGTTTAATTTGGTAAGTACCTTGACTCTACATTGAAATTGTACTTATGCCCCCAGGTAGAACTTAATTACACACAAAATCATCCAGAAGCAACAGATTGGTCTAATATATTTGTGGGACTCATATATTTGGTGAACTCAGTACTTGTCTAATTTAAGGGTCATACCATATTCCAGACCTTCACATAAGGTAATTTGTATGAAAAGAGTAGTGAAATTGAGAAGAATGAGAGCTAAACCTTCAAACTTTATTCTATCCTAGATTGGCTTTTATCATTACTGTTTTCAGTATAAACTTTTCTATTACAGAAGAGAATTTCCTTTACTCTTTGTCCTCTCCACTCATAAACTTGACACGCTAACCCAAGTCCTATTTTGAGAGAGGCTGGAGGATTCCCAGGATGAGACTCTTCCCTCAGCAGCCCTCTGACTTGACTTGGATCCAGCAGTTGTAGGCAGATCCTGAACTATCGTCATTACAGTGACTAAAACCAAAACCATATTGCTTGCTCAGATCTTAGAAATACTTTGTGTTGCAAATGCAAACTAACAATTTAGGCACAATAAATTCCTTCTGAATTTATTACATGAGAATTATGAATAAAGGATCATACTGAATTTATTTGTGATTAGAGTGTATATTTGTAGAGTGCTTTAAGTGATTTTTTTTTCATCTGAAAAGTAGTTTCAAACTGGGCTGAGCTTTTTAATAAGTGACTTTTCTCCCCACTTAGTACCCAGTTCTTCAGTTTCAACCTGTTACTGTTTATTGACTTTTGCTTTCACAAGCATTGTTCCTGACTATAGATACAACTTGTTGCAAAAGTGGTGCATATTCCTACTCTTTTTTTTTGAAGGAGAGGTAGGCTATATTCTATTAGAACATTAAAATTCAGAGGGAATGTGATATAAGCAAAGGGGTGTGCTATCAATCACTACATTTAAAAGAATACCTGTTCTAACCTATACCTTAATGGAATCTGGTCCAGGGACATGCCCCATAATGTTTCATAACTATGAGACTGAAGATCATAAAACGTAGGCTAGAGGAAAAGTATTTATTAAATTGTTATTTATAAATAGTAATGTGACTATGTGACATTTTCCCTGTATCATTTAATTTTAATTTTCCATTACTGATTAAGATAAATAGATAGAATTGTGTTTTATCTTTCTGCTGGGATCATGGATTTAACTTAATTTGATGCTTCTGTCACTATTTTTTGTTGTGTTTGAGTTTGGAGTGTCTCTTTTTTTAGTCAGAAGTTTCTCATAAAGTAATTTGTGTTTCTTCTTGGACATATTCCTTATTAGCACCAAGGGTAATCAATATATTGATCCCACAATTTAAGCTTAATAGTCTTTTTAACTGGGGGTGGGGGGATATGTAAAGAAATATAATTCTAAGTAGGGCCTAGGGATAAAGTTAGTTGTTATCTAAGATGCCACTGAATGTGTCCTTGTTAAGGGAAGTACTATATATGGCAGCTGTTGGTACCATTTTTTGTATCAAGCAGGAATTTACAGAATATTGCAGGCTACATACAAAATACATGAATAAGGAGACTGGAGTGAAGTGTGCAAAGGCTGGTAATACCTCCAATGAGAATGTATATTTCCTTCTGCTTTCTTTCTTTGTCTCTTCATACAGAAGCAAGTTTAAATAGGGAATGTTGGCAATTACAATGCTCAGGTTAAAATGTAGGGTTATGGGATAGGTTACTTTTGACATTTCATGGCTGGTAAACATTTAATGTATTGTTCCAAAATGGACATCGTTATTTAGTAACTATACTGAATATTGAAATTTGCTGATAGACAGGTTTATATAGGTAGCTAGATTGTCTTTCAGCTGCAATTCCAGAACTTAAAAAGGTAAGGAATCTGCTTTTTTGATAGAGCCTTCTTGTAAATGACTCTGTTACTCTGGCTGTTGTCATGGGAGTGCTCAGGGAATTTGAAAGTGTTTGAATTAATACAGAAGTGGCTTTTTAGATTTCTTCAGTTGACAGGTAAATTAGCATTAGGATTATCAAGTAGAACAGTCCAGTTTCCTAATGAGATTGGAAAGGTTGTATATAAGGTGACAGTAGTTTCATCCTTTGCCCCATGTTATATGTGGAGAATTGCTAACATTGCTTAATCAGGAGGAGGAGGAGATGGACTGAAAATAGATAGATATGGCTACCCCATTCTGTTTTTACATGCCTTATGTTTTTTCTTATCCTGTATAGACATTTGAGAAATGGATCACAGATCGCAGAAGGGTGGGATATCTAGAAGAACTAACGCACTTAAAAGTTAGACCAAGTACTCTGTTGGGAATAGGGATTGTGGAATTTGAGTTGCTGGCAGAAAGTTAAGGACTTAGACTTGCATGCTTGCATGAGAAGGTCAGCTGGGTAAGAGAAGTGGGAGATTATTAGTGTTGTAATAGTAAAGAAGAATTACATGGGGAAGCCTTTCACCCTTCTCTTCCTACCCCAAGATTCTGAATAAATTAGACCCAGATCAGTGATGAGTCCTAGTAATGTAACTTTCCTTTGAAGTTGTAAATGGTAATTGAAACTAATGTGTTGACCGGCAAGGAGTGACACTAAAATTTGAAGAGAACTGTTACTTTGCTGCAGCTATATATGGTAAATCTACCTAATTTCTTATGTTTTGAGAACTACTTTAAAAATGCTATGGAAAGTCTACATAAAGCACTTAATACATCATACAACAGAAGAAAATCAAAGGTTTAGTGCTTTCATGTTACTAAAGAATTATTATCTCAGATAGCTAGTTCTGTTTTATAAGACATTCTGCAAGAGGTTAAAACATTTGCATTTTGAAATTTTGATACATTTTCACATTCAATTTAGCTAGGGAGGAACTTGGAAAGTAATGTTAATTAGCTACTCCACTGCACTTTTTGTATTTGAATTTTCTAAAGTTATGCCCCTTAAACAGTTTTATTTACGTAAACTAGCTAGTAAATATTTGTGATGTTCAGGGCACTGACTTGCACAGACTTTGGGGCACATGGAACACAATTCAGAATTCGTTAGACACTAACGCACTTTGATAAGTGTATTCCAAGAATTCAAACATTTTTCTTACTCTAAGTTCACATGCTGTCATTTAGACACAGTTAACGTACTGTGATCATGTTACCACTATTCACGTAACGTTGTGTAGCCCAGTGCTCTCCTTTTACAGTGAGAGAGATTCACTGCCAAAAACTGTGTGTGCAAGCTGTTGATGTGGTTGGTCCCTGTAAGAAATACTAGGGTTGGTCTTGATTTATTGATACTAAGATGTAATATTTTCTTTGACTTGTTAGGAATACAATAACTTGTGTCCTGATTTGTTGCACACCATATTTTTGCAACATTAATGAATTTAAATAAATAAATTGTAAAGTTTGTTTTTGACTCATTTTATCACATTTTTCTGTGTCCCATTTCACTACAGAATTTTTACAAAGTTTATCTTGCAAGCTTTTCAAATAGTTTTAGACCTTTACTCTTGTTTCTGTACTTTGGGTGCTGCTTCCTATTCAGAGGGGTCAAGAATTCATCCTGCTTTAATTTTAAACATTATCTTAAGGATAATCACACTTTGTATTTCATAGTTTGGAATTAGTTCAGTCATGGGGAATCCACAGTGACATCAGTTCACTAAGTGGCTGAAAACAGCATAAATAATAACCTGTTGACTCTGTGGACCTGCTCAGAGGTTCCAAATGGTAGCGCTTGTTTTGCATTTACTCCTCTAATCACTGTTCAGCTGCTTAAGGGCAAACAGCTGTGCATGTTCCAGCTTCCTTTGTTCCACAGGATACCACTTGAGATTACACAATGCGAATATATATTTAAGTATTTGTCTTGTATTAGGCACTGGCACCCCACCCCAGTACTCTTGCCTGGAAAATCCCATGGATGGAGGAGCCTGTTAGGCTGCAGTCCATGGGGTCGCTAAGAGTCGGGCACGACTGAGCGACTTCACTTTCACGCATTGGAGAAAGAAATGGCAACCCACTCCAGTGTTCTTGCCTGGAAAATCCCAGAGACGGGGGAGCCTGATGGGCTGCCATCTATGGGGTCGCACAGAGTCGGACACGTCTGAAGCGACTTAGCAGCAGCAGCAGGCACAAGTTTTAAATACAGATTCTCCCAAATCAAAATACTATATGGTTCACAAACCAAGCGCTTGCTGTGTTAATTGCGCACTGTTTTGAATTATTGCTGTAAACTTAAGAGTTTGTCTTCAGTTTACAGGGTCTTTAACAGTATTACGCTAAACACGCTGCAGGCATAAAATGGGACTGCCTTAGATTTTCTAATAGTGTGTCTAATAGTGAAGGACAACCTGTAAAGTTATAATTCTTATTCATTATGTAGTGAACCTGGTGAGTTACTCGGGATCTAAGTGGGGTGAGCGATGTAGGCTTGAAAACTGCGCCTCCAAGCTCCTCTCTCCGCACCCCCGCCTTCTCAGGCGTGAGTGGATGGCGGGAGCGGGAAGGGGCGGGGCTTCTCGGCCCACCCCTGTGTTGTCACTTCCAGCTTCTGCGAGCGCTTCCGGGTCGTCGGCCCACCTCTGCGATCTCTGCTGCGGCGGGAGAGGTGGTCGTGGAAGTAGGTACCTTGGGCTGACGTCCTGACTGCGCCACTTCTGTCCGCTCCGAGGCGGGAAGCGCCTATTCCCCAGGTACTGGGTGAACCGGCCCGCACTCCCTGCCACTCTCCAGAGCAGGCGTTACGTCGACTGGGTCTTGTGGGAGGGCATTTTCGGCCTCGCCCGTTACCAGTTTCGATGCCTGAATGGTCCCGCGGCGCTCCCGGGATGGGAAGGAAAGGGAGGCGGCCAGGAGGCTTCTTGTCCACCGGGTGCCAAGTAAACAGTCCAGGGAACACAGGGGTTTGGGAGGAAGGTCCTCAGCCTAGCACCGTATTTTTAGCCAGGTGAATGTCTTAAAGCCTACAGGGGTGATTTCCCCACCCCAATATCGAGGGGTCGCCTTCTTGAAATGTCGCATTCTTGTGTCTTCGGTCACTTGAAGCCTGCTTTCAAACCCCTTGTGAATTCGTACTAGAATGAATTTAAACTGGATTGCTCAAGAAAGACTAGGACTGTCGGTTTACTTCCGAACGTGGAGCCTTCTACTTTTCTAAACTGCAAAATGGAGTAGTACTAAAATTATGTGGCTCAAACTACATCTAGAGGAATTGAACATATCACAAGCAATTTTTCGGAATCTAAAACTATTAAAGCAAGTAATTTTAACAAATATTTAAATAACTATTTGTAAAAGTATTTTTTGAGGTATAGTAGGCATATAACTACATGAGTTTCAGGTGTGCAACATGATTCGATGCTTGTACATACTGCAAAAGGATCACCCCAGTAAGTCTAGTTAGCATCCGTCACCAGGGTTGCAAAAAAAGTTTTTTTATGAAGAATTAAGATCTGTCTTGGGAACTTTTAAATATGCAATACAATATTAACAACTCTAGTCATCATGCTGTACCTTATATCCCTGTGATGTATTTTATAATTTATAATTTTATTAATTTATAATTTTATGATTTATATTTTATAATTGGGAGTTTGTAGTTTCATCATGCTTTTCCCTTACCCCTTATCTTCTATGAGCTTAATTTTCTTTTGTTTCTTGGTTTCCACATGTAAGTGAGACCATGTGGTATTTGTCTTGCTCTAATTTATTTGACTCGATGTAATTTATTTGACTTGGTGTAATGCCGTCAAAGCCCATTCACATTGTCTCAGATGGCAAGATTTCACTTTTCTAAGTGTCTGAATAATCATCCCATTATATATACCAAACCTTTTTTTATTGATTTATCCATGAATGGACATTTTGGTTGTTTCTGTGTCTTGACTGTTGTAAATAATGCTGCAGTGGAAGACTGTATATATCTTTTTGTGTTTGGTTTTTTTTAATTGGAATATAGTTGATATAGTTGTGTTAGTTTCAGGTGTACAGTAAATAGGTTATACATATATCTACTTTTTTTTAAGATTTCTTTTCTCATGTAGGTCATTACTGAATAGAGTTCCCTGTACTTTACAGCAGGTCGTTATTGTCAGTTTTTTTTACTTTTTTATTTTTTTAGATTAAAAAGTTATATTTTCTATACAACAAATACTAAAACACCTGCAATGCTTTTTCATTTTTATTAACATGCAAAACCATCACAATGCAAAGAAATACAAAATGTAAGATGAGGCTATTGACTGTTGTCTGAAGATGACAGACAGTAATGGGTAAATTAGTTACGCTGCTCATTCATCTCCAGAGGTTTATTTAGCTCATCAGAAATATCTTTTCTCTTAATATAAAAAAAAGACAGTGAAATGTGCACTGTTATCAGTTTTACATAAACGGTGTGTACATGTCAGCCCTCGTCTCCCAGTATATCACTCCCTCAACCCCCTGGTAACCGCAGTTTGTTTTCTGCATCTGTGACTCTATTTCTGTTTCGAAGATAAGTTCATTTGTACCATTTTTGTAGATTCCACATAGAAGTGATATCATGTGTTATGTGTCCGTGTCTCATTTACTTCACATAGTATGACAGTCTCTAGGTCCATCCATGTTGCTGCAGATGGCATTATTCTGCTCTTTTATGGCTGTGTAATATTCTATTGTATATACGTACCACGTCTATATTTAGGGTTGCTTCCATATCTTGGCTCTGGTCCCTTGGTCCAGAAGGAACCAAAGAAAGGAGTGGCTACCCAGTCTGGTATTCTTGCCTGGAGAATTCCGTGGACAGAGAAGCCTGGCAGGCTACAGTCCATGGGGTCACAAAGAGTCAGACTTGACTAAGAGTCTTGGCTATTGTAAGTAAATAATGCTGCAATGAACATTGTGTGCGTGCCTGCTCAGTTGTGTGACCCCATGGACTGTAGCCAGCCACACTCCTTTGGTCATGAGGTTGTCCAGGCAAGAATATTGGAGTGCATTGCCATTTCCTACTCCAGGGGATCTTCCCAACCCAGGGATCAAATGCACTTCTCTTGCGTCTCCTGCGTAAGGCAGGCAGATTCTTACCATTGCACCACCTGGGAAGCTCCAGTGAACACTAGGGTGCATAGGAGTGGGAGTGCTGGATCATATGGTCGTTCTGTATTTAGTTGTTTTTTTTTAAGAAGCTCCACACTACTGTCCATAATGGGTACACTAATTACCTTCCCATCATCAGTGCAGGAGCATCTCCTTTTCTCCACACCTTGTCTAGCATTTATTGTTTCCAGATTCTTTTGCTGATAGCCATTCTGACTGGTGTGAAGTGATACCCCATTTCAGCTTTGATCTGCATTTTTCCAGTTTTAAGCATCTTTTCATGTGCTTCTTGGCCATCTGTCTGTCTGATTTGGTGCTGATGGTTTAGTTACTAAATCATGTCAGGCTCTTGCAACCCCGTGGATTGCAGCCTGCTTGGCTCCTTTGTCTATGGAATTTCCCAGGCAAGAATACTAGAGTGGGTTGCCGTTTTCTTCTCCAGGGGATCTTCCCAACCCAGGGATTGAACCCACGTCTCTTACTTATTGCAGGCAGTCTCCTGCATTGCACGTGGACTCTACCAGCTGAGCCACCAGGGAAGCCCTATTTGGAGAAACATCCATTTAGATCTGCCCATTTTTTTATTGGGTTGGTTGGGTTTTTTGATGTTGAGCTACATGAGCTGTTTGTGTATTTTGGAGATTAATCTCTCGGTTGTTTCGTTTGCAAATATTTTCTTCCATTCTATGGGTTGTCTTTTAGTTTTGTTTATGGTTTTCTTGTATAAAAGCTTTTGAGTTTAATTAGGTCTCATTTGTTTGTTTTTGTTTTCATTGCTGTAGGGGGTGAATCCCAAAAGATATTGCTTCGATTTATGTCAAAGAGTGTTCTGCCTATGTTTTCCTTTAAGAGTTTTATAGTATGCAGTCTTAAGTTTAGGTCTTTAGGCTGAGGGTTTTTTTGTGTGTGTGTATGGTGTTTGAGAATATTCTGATTCCATTCTTTTACATGTAGCTGTCCAGTTTTCCCTGCACCACTTCCCCCCACCCCTCTTTTTTAGATTACTGTCATTTACATACTTACTGATTTTTGGTTGCATTGTCTCGATTGCGCTGGGCCTTCGTCGCTGCACAGACTATATCTAGTTGTGGAGATTGGGGGCTGCGCTCTAGCTGCGGTGCACGGCCTCCTCGTTGCAGTGGCTTCTCTGGTTGGGAGCACAGGCTGTGGTGCACAGGCTTCAGCAGTTGCAGCACTTGGGCTCAGTACTTGTGCCCGAGCTTAGTTGCTCCCAAGCATGTGGAATCTCCCCTGACCAGGGATCAAATGCATGTCTCCTGCATTGGAAGGTGGATTCCTATCCATTGCACTGCCAAGGAAGTCCCCCTCCCCCGCCCCGTTTTTTTTTTTAAGGATATTTGAGTGTTTGAAATCTTTTTTCTTTGTGGCCGCACTGGGCCTTTGTTGTGGCACACAGGCTACAGAGCATGCACGCTCAGTATTGGTGCAGGGGCTCTCTAGCTGCGGCTGCGTGGGCTTAGTTACTCCACAGCACGTGGGATCTTAGTTCCCCCATTAGGAGTCAAACCTCAGTCCGCTGCATTGGAAGGTAGATTCTTAACCACTGGACCACCAGGGAGGTACCCCCAGCACCACTTGCTGAAGAGACCATCTTTCCTCCATTGTCTGTTTTTGCCTCCTTTGTCATAGACTACTTGAATATGGGTGCATGGTTTTATCTCTGGACTTTATCCTGTTCCATTGATCTATATTTCTGTTTTTGTGCCAGTACAGTCCAAATTCAAGGAGCCTGATTGCCCCAGCTTCTGTCTTTCTCAAGATTGCTTTGGTTATTCAGGGTCTTTTGTGTTTCTATAGAACTTGTAAACTTTTTTGTTGTGATTCTGTGAAAGATGCCATTGGCGATTTGGTAGGGAGTGCATTGAATCTGTTGATTGCCCTGTTGATTGGCAATCTGTTGATTGCCTGGGGTAGTATAACAATTTTGATAATATTGAATCTTCCATTCCAAGAACATGGTATATCTCTCCATCTGTATCATCTTTGCTTACTTTCATCAGCATCTTATAAAGTTTTCAGAGTACAGGTCTTTTGCCTTCTTAGGTAGCTTTACTCCTGGGAATTTTATTCCTTTTGATGTGATGGTAAATGGGATTTTTATTATTATTATTATTATTATTTATTTTTGGCTGCGCTGGATCTTCATTGCTGCTCATGGGCTTTCTCTGGCTGTGGAGAGCAGGGACTACTCTTTGTTGTGGGGCGGGGGCTTCTCATTGCGATGGCTTTTCTTGTTGCGCAGCACAGGCTCTAGGGCACACCTCCTTCCGTAGTTGTGGCACATAGGCTTAGTTGCCCTGTGGCATGTGGGGTCTTAGTTCCCATACTAGGGATTGAACCCATGTCCCCTGCATTGGCAGGAGGATTCTTAACCACCGGACCACCAGCGAAGTCCTGGGGTTTTTTCCCCTTAATTTCTCTTTATTGTCTTTTGTTGTTAGTGTATAGGAATGTAAGAGATGTCTTTCTGTATCGTCTAACTTTACCAAATTCACCGATGAGCGCTAGTAGTTTTCTGATAGCATTTTAGGACTTTCTGTGTGTAGTATCGTGTCATCTGAAGCGGTGGCTACACTTCTTTTCCAGTTTGAATTCCTCTTCTTTCTTCTCTGATTGCCATCGCTAGAGCTTCCAAAACTATCGCATAAAAGTAGCAAGAGTGGACATTCTTGTTTTGTTCCTGATCTTAGAGGAAATACTTTCAGTGTTTCACTGTTGAGAATGATGTTAGCTGTGGTTTCGTCATGTATTGCCTTTATTATGTTGAGGTAGGTTTCTACTCTGCCCACTTTCTGGGGCATTTTTATCATAAATGTGTGTTGAGTTTTGTCAAAAGTTTTCTGCATCCAGTGAGATGATCATATGGTTTTTATTCTTCAGTTTGCTAATGTGGTGTATCACCTTGATTTGCAAATACTAAAAAAACCCTTGCATCCCTGGGAAAAATCCCATTTGATCATGGTGTATGACCCTTTTAACGTGTTGTTGGATTCAGTTTGCTAGTGTTGTCTTGAGGACTCTTGTGTCTATGTTCGTCGGTGATATTGGCCTGTAATTTCCTTTTGTTGTGGTATCTTTGGTTTGGTATCAGGGTGATGGTGGCCTTGTAAAATGAGCTTGGGAGTGTTCCTTTGCGATTTTTTTTTCTTTTAAGATTCATGTGTTTGTTTTTGGCTGCTCTGGGTCTTCGTTGCTATGTGCAGGCTTTCTCTAGTTGTAGCGAATGGGCTACTCTCTAGTCACGGTGCATGGCCTCCTCACGTGGCTTCTCTTGTCACGGAGCGCGGGCTGAAGGCACAGTTGTGGCACACTGGCTTAGTTGCCCTGTGGTGTGTAGGATCTTCGGGTGCACTGGCAGGTGGATTCTGAACCACCAAGGAAGCCCCCTCTGCAGTTTTTTGAAAGAGTTTTAAAAGGGTGGTAGAAGGATTGGAGGACGCAATGGCACCCAACTCCAGCATTCTTGCCCGGAAAATTCATGGACAGAGGAGCCTGGCAGGCGACAGTCCATGGGTCGCAAAGAGTCTGGCATGACTGAGTGACTGACTTTCTTCTTTCTCTCAGTAGAAGGATACGTGTTTACTCTTCTCTAAATGTTTGATAGAGATAAATTCGCCTGTGAAGCCATCTGGTCCTGCACTTTTGTTTCTTGGGAGTCTTTTTTTATCAGTTTCAATTTCAGTACTTGTGATTGGTCTGCTCATGTTTTCTGTTTCTTTCTGATTCAGTCTTGGAAGGTTGTACCTTCCTAAGAATTTATCTGTTTCTCCTAGGTTGTCTATTTTATTTGTGTATAGTTGATTATAGTAGTCTCTTATGATCTGTTGTATTTCCATGATATTGGTTGTAACTTTTGCTTTCTCATTTCTGATTTATTTGAACCTTCTCCTTTTCTTTCCTGATGACTCTAGCTAATGATTTGTCAATTTTGTTTTTTCTTTTCAAAGAACCAGTTTTTTGTTTCATTGTTCTTCTCTGTTGTTGTGTCTTGATTTCATTTATTTCTGGTTTGATCTTTAGGATTTCTTGCCTGCTAGTAACTTTGGGTTTTGTTTGTTCTTCTTTCTTTAGTAGCTTTAGGTGTAAGATTAGGTTGTTGTTTGAGATTTTTCTTGTTTTCTCTGGTAAAATTATATTGGTATAAAGTTCTTTCTTAGAACTATTCTTGCTGCATCCCATGGAGGTTGGATCATCATGTTTTCTTTGTCATTTGTTTCTTGGTTTTTAAAAATTTGCTCTTTGATTTCTTTAGTGATCCATTGGTTGTTTAGTAACATCCACTAGCTTCCACATATTTGTGGGTTTTTTACAGGTTTTTTCCCCCCTGTAATTATTTCTAATTGCTTACCATTATGAGCAGAAAAGATGCTTGACATGATTTCATTTTTCTTAAATTTACCAAGGCTCAATTTGTGGCTCAAAATGTGATCTGTCCTGGAGAGTGTTCCATGTGCACTTGAAGAAAGTGTATTCTCCTTTCGGATGGAATGTCCTGTATAGGTTAAGTCCATTTGGTTTAATGTATCACTTAAGGCCTGTGTTTCTTTACTGATTTTCTGTCTGGATGATCTGTCCATTGGTGAAAGTGTGGTGTTAAAGTTCCACACTATTATTGTGTAGCTGTCAATTTCCCCTTTTATGGCTGTTAGCATTTGCCTTATGTATTTAGGCACTCCTGTGTTGGGTGCATATATATTTACAGTTCTCATACCTTCTTGGATTGATCCTTTGATCATTATGTAGTGTCCTTCCTCTGTTGTGTCTGATAGGAGTGTTGCTGCTCCAGCTTTCTTTTGATTTCCATTTGCATGGAGTATCTTTTACCATCCCCTCACTTTCTATATGTGTCCCTAGTCTGAAGTAGATCGCTTGTAGACAGAATATATACTGGTCTTATTTTTGTATCCATTCAGCCAGTCTGTGTCTTTCGGTGGGAGCATTAATCCATTTACATTTAAGGTATTTCGATGTGTATGTTCTTCTTGCCATTTTCTTAATTGTTTTGGATTTGTTTCTGACCATCTTCTTTTTTTCCTTCCTTTTTGGTTTGATGACTGTCTTTAGTGTTGTGTTTGTGTTATTTGTGTGTGTGTGTGCATCTGTTGTGGTTTGCATATATCATTTTGAATTAGTGTTTCCTTTTCCTTCAGATAAATACCCAAAAGTGGAATTGTTGAGTTATATGATAATTGTCTTTAATATTTTGAGGAACCTATATACTGTTTTCCATATTTGTTGTACCAGTTTACATTCCCACCAGCATTACACAGTGATTATTCCTATTTCTCTGCATCCTCACCAAATACTTGTTATTTCTTGTCTTTCTGATTATGGCCATGCTGATAAGTGTGAGGCGATATGTTATTGTGGGTTTGATTTGCAGTTCCCTGGTAATTAATCATGAGCAGTTTTTGGTCATCTATATGTGATCTTTGGGAAAATGTCTGTTCTGATCCTCTGTCCATTTTTTAATCAGGTTACTCTGCTTTTTTGCTGTTGAGGTGTGTGAACGCCTAATATATTGGGGATAGTAACTCCTTATCAGATACATGATGTGCAGATATTTTTTCCCAGTCTGTATGTTGGGCGTTCCCTGGTGGTCCAGTGATTAAGACTCCACACTTCACTGCCTGGGTTTGATCCCTGGTCAGGAAAACAAGATCCCTCATGTATCGCTCAGTGTAGCCAAAAAAAAGAAAACATCTATACATTGCCTTTCTATTTAGTTTTTTGGCATGACTATATGGGTTACATCACTTTGAAAACTCTTAACTGTATTTTGATAAATTCATTGTTTTCAGAATACTAATTCACATGTCCTCTGATCAGCTCAATTTGATTTAACGTTTAACTCATTAGGTATTTTTCAGTTCCGTTCAGTCACTCAGTCGTGTCTGACTCTTTGCAACCCCATGGACTGCAGCATACCAGGCCTCCCTGTCCATCACCAACTCCTGGAGCCTCCTCAAACTCATGTCCATTGAGTCGGTGATGCCCTCCAACATCTCATCCTCTGTCTTCCCCTTCTCCTCCTACTTTCAAACTTTCCCAGCATCAGGGTCTTTTCCAGTGAGTCATTTCTTCCCATCAGGTGGCCAAAGTATTGGAGTTTCAGCTTCAGCATCAGTCCTTCTAATGAATATTCAGGACTGATTTCCTTTAGGATGGACAGGTTGGATCTCCTTGCAGTCCAAGGGACTCTCAAGAGTCTTCTCCAACACCACAGTTCAAAAGCATCAATTCTTTGGCGCACAACTTTCTTTTTATAGTCCAACTCTCAGCATCCGTACATGACTACTGGAAAAGCCATAGCTTTGGCCAGACGGACATTTGTTGGCAGAGTAATGTCTCTGCTTTTTAATATGCTGTCTAGGTTGGTCATAACTTTTCTTCCAAGGAGTAAGTGTCTTTTAATTTCATGGCTGCAGTTACCATCTGCAGTATTTTAGAGCTCCCCAAAATAAAATCTGTCACGTGGTTTCCACTGTTTCCCCATCTATTTGCCATGAACTGATGGGACCAGATGCCAGGATCTCAGTTTTCTGAATGTTGAATTTTAAGCCAACTTTTTCACTCTACTCTTTCACTTTCATCAAGAGGCTCTTTAGTTCTTCTTTGCTTTCTGCCATAAGGGTGTTGTCATTTGCATATCTGAGGTGATTGATAACCCAGCAATCTTGATTCCAGCTTATGCTTCATCCAGCCCAGCGTTCCTCATGATGTACTCTGCATATAAGTTAAATAAGCACGGTGACAATATACAGCCTTGACATACTCCTTTCCCTATTTGGAACCAGTCTGTTATTCCATGTCAGGTTCTAACTGTTGTTTCCTGACCTGCATACAGATGTCTCAAGAGGCAGGTCAGGTGGTCTGGTATTCCCATCTCTTTAAGAATTTTCCACAGTTCGTGGTGATCCACACAGTCAAAGGTGTTGGCATAGTCAATAAAGCAGAAGTAGATGTTTTTCTGAAACTCTCTTGCTTTTTCCATGATCCAGTGGATGTTGGCAGTTTGATCTCCGGTTCCTCTGGCTTTTATAAATCCAGCTTGAACGTCTGGAAGTTCATGGTTTATGTACTTTTGAAGCCTGGCTTGAAGAATTTTGAGCATTACTTTACTAGCATGTGAGATGAGTGCAATTGCACAGTACTTTGAGCGTTCTTTGGCATTGCCTTTCTTTGGGATTAGAATGAAAACTGACCTCTTCCAGTCCTGTGGCCATTGCTGAGTTTTCCAAAGTTGCTGGCATACTGAGTGCAACACTTTCACGGCATCATCTTTTAGGATTTGAAATAGCTCAACTGGAATTCCATCATCTCCACTAGCTTTGTTCATAGTGATGCTTTCTAAGGTCCACTTGACTTCACATTCCAGGATGTCTGGCTCTAGGTGAGTGATCACACCATCTTGATTATCTGGGTCATGAAGATCTTTTTTGTATAGTTCTTCTGTGTATTCTTGCCACCTCTTCTTAATATCTTCTGCTTCTGTTAGGTCCATACCATTTCTGTCCTTTATGGAGCCCATCTTTGCATGAAATGTTCCCTTGGTATCTTGAAGGGAACTCTAGTGTTTCCCATTCTATTGTTTTCCTCTATGTCTTTGCATTGGTGACTGAGGAAGGCTTTCTTATCTCTCCTTGCTATTCTTTGGACTGCATTCAAATGGATATATCCTTCCATTTCTCCTTTGCTTTTCACTTCTCTTCTTTTCTCAGCTATTTGTAAGGCCTCCTCTGACAGCCATTTTGCTTTTTTTGCATTTCTCTTTCTTGGGGATGGTCTTGATCCCTGTCCCCTGTACAATGTCACGAACCTCCATCCATAGTTCTTCAGGCACTCTATCACATGTAATCGCTTGAATCTATTTTTCACTTCCACTGTATAATCGTAAGGGATTTGATTTAGGTCATACCTGAATGGTGTAGTGGTTTTCCCTACTTTCTTCAATTTATAAGTCTGAATTTGGCAGTAAGAAATTCATGATCTGAGCCACAGTCTGCTCCCAGTCTTGTTTTTGCTGACTGTATAGAGCTTCTCCATCTTTGGCTGCAAAGAAAATAATCAATCTGATTTCAGTGTTGACCATCTGGTGATGTCCATGTGTAGAGTCATCTCTTGTGTTGTTGGAAGAGGGTGTTTGCTATGACCAGTGCGTTCTCTTGGCAAAACTCTGTTAGCCTTTGCCCTGCTTCATTCTATACTCCAAAGCCAAATTTGCCTGTTACTCCAGGCAACTGTTACGTGACTTCCAACTTTTGCATTCCAGTCCCCTATAAGGAAAAGAGCGTTTGTTTGGGGTGTTAGTTTTAGAAGGTCTCGTAGGTCTTCATATGTATTTTTAGCATATATATAAACATGTATGGGCTTCCCAGGTGGCACTAATGATAAAGAAGCTGCCTGCCAGAGCTAGAGACGTAGAAGATGCTGGTTTGATCTCTGAGTCAGCAAGATCCCCTGGAGGAAGGCATGGCAGCCCACTCCAGTATTCTGGCCTGGCACATCCCATGGACAGAGGAGCCTGGTGGGTTACAGTCCATAGTCCAAAGAGTCGGACGCAACTGAGGCAACTTGGTGTGCACACATGCTTAACATATACATGTGTGTATTATAAGGTTTGCCTTTTGAATATGATTCAGAATTTCTATATTTGTTTTGCAATTGCATTTTTTTGACTCCCTTCGCCTCTGGCAACTGGCAATCTGTCTGTATCTGTGCACTTGGAGTTTTTTGTTTGTTTTATAGATTGTACATATAAGACAGAGCATTTGGTTTTTTTTTTTCCTCTCTGACTTTTCATTCACTTAATATCATGCCAAGTTCCATCCCTGCCATAATAAGTGACAAGATTTCATTCTCTTTTTTCTGACGGAATGATCATTGTGTATAGATACCATAATTTCTTTATTTCTTTAAATGTATATTTTATATTATAGTTGAGCTACAATGTGTTAGTTTCAGGTATATAGGAAAGTGATTCAGTTATAAACTCTTAATTTATCCCTTCCTCCCACCGTTCTTTTGATAATCATAAGTGTGTCTTTTAAGTCTGTGAGCTTTTTTCTGTTTTGTAAACAAGTTCATTTGTATTATGTCACATGTAAGTGATATCATATGATATTTGTCTTTCTCTGAGTTAGCTTAGTATGATAATCTCAGGGTTCATTTATGTTGCTGCAACTGGATTATTTCACTTTTTTAATGGCTAAGTGATATTCCATTTATATATATATATATATATATATCTCTCCCATATCTTATTTCATCCATTTATATATATATGTATATCTCATATCTTCATTCATCTGTCCATGGACATTTAGGTTGGTGCCATGTCTTGACTCTTACAGACAGCACTGTGATGAACATTGGGTTGCATGCATCCTTTTGAACAATGGCTTTCTCTGAATATATGCCCAGGAGTGGGCTTGGTGGATCATATGATAGTTCTGTTTTCAGTTTTTGTGTTAACACCCACTTTTATTTATCTTTTTAAACTTACTGGCTATGCAGCATGTGAGATCTTAGTTCGCCACCAGAGATCGGACCTGTGCCCCCTGTATTGAAAGTGTGGAGTCCCAACCATTGAACTGCCAGGGAAGTCCCTATTTTTAGTTTTTTAAGGAGGCTCCATGCTATTCTCCATAGTGCCTACCAGTTTACATTCCCACCAAGAGTGTAGGCGCATTCCCTTTTCTCCACGTACTCTCCAGCGTTTGTTGTTTGTAGACAACTTGATGATAGTCATTCTGACCAGCCTGAGGTGATATCTCATTATAGTTTTGATTTGCATTTCTCTAACAGTCAGTGGTGGTGAGCATCTTTGTATGTGTCTCTTGGCCATTTGTGTGTCTTCTTTGGAGAAATGTCTATTTAGGTCTTCTAGCCATTTTTTGATTGGGTTATTTAGTTGTTTGATATTGCCTCCTTGAGCTGTTTATAAATTTTGCAGACTAATCCCCTGTTGGTTGCATCCTTAGCAAATATTTTCTCCCATTCTGTGGATTGTCTTTTTGCTTTGTTTATGGTTTCTTTTACTGTGCAAAAACTTTTGAGTTTAATTAGTTCCCATTTGAGGGCTTCCTGTGGCTCAAACAGTAGAGAATCCACCTGCAGTGCAGGAGACCCAGGTTCAGTCCCTCAGTTGGGAAGATCCTCTGGAGAAGGAAATGGCAACCCACGCGGGTACTCTTGCCTGGAGAATTCCATGGATAGAGGAGCCTGGTGGGCTACAGTCCATGGGATCACAAAGAGTCAGACACGACTGAGCCACTAACTTTCACTATTTTTGTTTTTATTTTCATTACTCTAAGAGGTTTATCCCAAAAGATATTGCTGTGATTTATGTCAAAGAGTACGCTGCCTATGTTTTCTTCACTTTTAGTCTATATGTGTGCTTACATATGAAGTGGGTCTCTTGTAGACGGCACACATACAGGTCTTGTTTTTGTATCCATTTAGCCAGTCTGTGTCTTTTGGTTGGAGCATTTATCCATTTAATTTAAAGTGTATCAATATGCCTGTTCTTATTGCCATCTTAATTGTTTTGGATTTGTTTTTGACACTCTTATTTTTTCTTCTTCTGTTCTCTTGATTTGATAATTAGAGTTGTATTTGGATTCCTTTTTCTTTTGTGTGTATGTATCTATTGTAGATTTTCAGTTTGCAGTTACCATGAGTTGCTGGTCTTTTAATTTCAAATGTGTTTCCATTTTCCTGCATTTGTACTCTACTCATGGTTGCTGGTCTTTTAATTTCAAATGTGTTTCCATTTCCTGCATTTGTACTCTACTCATGGTTGCTGGATTTGGTATCATATTTGTGTGTCAGTGATTTCCTACTTTTACTGTATGTTTACCTTTACCTGTGAACTTGCCAGTCATAATTTTCTTGTTTCTAGTTGCAGTCTTTTCTTTTCCACGAAGAGAAGTTCCTTTATCAACTGGTCTGGTGGCCCTGAATTCTCTTAGCTGTTGCTTATCTGTGAGGCTTTTGATTTTGCTGTCAAATCTGAATGAGAGCTTTGCTGGGTAAAGTATCCCTGGTTGTCGGCTCTTCCCTTTCATCGCTTTAAATGTACTGTGCCACTCCCTGCTGCAGAGTTTCTGCTGAAAAATTAGCTGATAGCCCTACAGGATTTCTCTTGGATTTCATTTGTTGTTTTCCCCTTGTTTTTAATATTTATTCTTCATCTTAAATTTTGTCAGTTTGATTACTGTGGGTCTTGGTGTATTCCTCTTTGGGTTTATACTAAATGGGACTCTGCTTCCTGGACTTAGGGATGTCTTTTTTTTTCTTTCCCATATTAGGGATATTTTCAGCTACTACCTCTTCAAATGCTTACTCAGGTCCTGTCTCTCTTTTCTCCTAGAACCCCTATAATGTGAATGCTAGTGCATCTGTTTTTGTCCCAGAGGTCTCTTAAACTGTCCTCATTTTTTGTTTTCATTCTTCTGTTTATTCTGCTCCATGGCATAAATTTCCACCATTCTGTCTTCCAGCTCACTTCTCTGTTCTTCTGCATCATTTAGTCTGCTGTCGATTCCTTCTGGAGTATTTATCATTTCATTTTATTGTATTGTTCATTTTAGTTCATTTCTTCTTTAGATCTTCTAGGTCTTTGTTAAACATTTCTTACATCTTCTTGGCCTGTGCCTCCATTCTTTTTTCAGGATCTTGAATCATCTTTACTATCATTACTCTGAATTATTTTTTGAGTAGATTGCCTATCTCCCCCTCTGGGGCTTTACCTTGTTCCTGCATCTGGGACATATTTCTCTCCTGTCTCATTTTATCTGACTTTTTGTGATTGCAGTTTCTCTTCCACAGGCTGCAGAGCTGTAGTTCTTATTTCTGCTGTCTGCTCCCTTTTGGATGAGGCTGATCTAAGAGACTTTTACAAGCCTTCTGATGGGAAGGACTGGTTCCTGACCATTGGTGGGTAGAGCTGCATCTTGTCCCTCTGCTGGACAGGGCCGTATCAAGGGGTGTGTTTAGTAGGCAACTGTAGGCTCAGAAAGACTTAGACAACCTGTCTGTCAGTGGGTGGGGCTGTGTTCCTGTCCTGTTGATAATTTGACCTGAGGTGTCCCCATACTGGGGCCTACAGGCTGTTTAATAAGAGTGTCAGCCTCCAGAAGGGCTCACACCAGTGCGTACTCTCCAGAACTCCTGCCACCCTTGTCTTTGTCCTCAAAATGAGCTCCCGACACTACTCACCTCTCTGAGCTGAGTACCAGCATGCAGGTCTGACCTAGTATCCTATGAGTATCCCAGTATCCTGGCTTCTTTGTGTGTGGATATAGAAAACTTGTTTTGGTATGTTGCAGTCATTTAGCTGTGATTTTGGTGTTTTTGAGCGAGGAAGTGAGCTCATGTCCTTCTGCTCTGCCATCTGGTCTCCCACCCCACAGTTTCTTTGTCCACTGCGTTTTTGCTGGACACTTAGGTTGCTTTCATATCTTGGCTGTTGGGAATATGTGAAGATGGGGGTGCGTGTGTCTTTCCCAGTTAGGGTTTTCTTTTTCTTTTGATGAGTGCCCTAAAGTGGAATTGGTGGGTCATATGGGAGTTCTATTTTACTTTTTTGAGAAACATCCATACTCTTTTCCATAGTGGTTGTACCAGTTTACATTCCTGTCAGCAAGTCACAAGGGTTCCCTTTAACCACATCCTCGCCAATACTTGCTATTGTCTTTTTTATAATAACTAATAGTATACATTGGAATATATTAAATAGACTATGTATTACATATGTAATTTATAATTTTTTTTACTGGGATTGTTTGGGGTTTTGCTATTGAGTTTTGTGTTTTTATATAGTTTGGATATCAGCCTCATATGAGATGTATGATTTGAAAATGTTCTCCCTCATTCAGTACATAGCCTATTCATTTTTTTATGGTTTCCTTTGTCGTGGATAAACTTTTTAGTATGATCCAATCCCACTTATTTATTTTTGCTTTTATTGCTTTTGCTTCTGATGTCAGATTCAAAAAACCATCACCAAGCTCTGTATCAAGGAGCTTACCATCTCTGTTTTTTTCTAGGAGTTTTAGGGTTTTATGGTATTAGGTCTTATATTTCAAGCTTTTAATCCATTTTGAGTTTAGTTTTGTGTATGGTGTAATATAGTGGTCCGGTGTCATTCTTTTGTCATGAGGATGCGCAGTTTTCTAGCACCCTTTATTGAACAGACTGTCATTTCCCCATGTACAACATTCTTGTCTCCTTTATCATAAGTTAATCAACCATACACACACAGGTTTACTTCTGGGCCCTTTACTCGCTTGCATTCATCTGTACATCTGTTTTTATTGGCAGTGGCATCCTGTTTCCATTACGGTAGCTTCATTATAGAGTTAGATGTCAGCAGACATGATGCCTCCAACTTTGTCCTTCTTTTTCAAGATGGCTTTGGCATTTTGGGGTCTTTGTGGTTTCATATAAATTTTAGGATTGTTTGTTCTATGTCTTTGAAAAATGCCATTGGAATTTTGATAGGAATTGTGTTGAATCTGTAAATTGCTTTAGGTAGTATGGACATTTTAATAATATTGATTCTTCCAGTGCACATGCATGGAATTTCTGTTTATTTGTATCATATTCAGTTTCTTTCATCATTGTCTTGCAGTTTTCAATATCCATATCTTTTACCTCTTTGGCTAAATTTATTTCTATATAGTTTGTTCTTTTTGAGGCAGTTGCAAACAGGATTGTTTATTTCTCCTTTTGATAATTCATTAGTTCAGTTCAGTTCACTCACTCAGTCATGTCTGACTCTTTGCGACCCCATGAATCACAGCACGCCAGGCCTCCCTGTCCATCACCAACTCCCGGAGTTCACTCATACTCATGTCCATCGAGTCAGTGATGCCATCCAGCCATCCCATCCTCTGTCGTCCCCTTCTCCTTCTGCCCCTAGTCCCTCCCAGCATCAGAGTCTTTTCCAATGAGTCAGCTCTACACATGAGGTGGCCAGAGTATTGGAGTTTCAGCTTTAGCATCAGTCCTTCCAGTGAACACCCAGGACTGATTTCCTTTAGAATGGACTGGTTGGATCTCCTTGCAGTCCAAGGGACTCTCAAGAGTCTTCTCCAACACCACAGTAAAAAAGCATCAATTCTTCAGCGCTCAGCTTTCTTCATTTCTAGGTAACTCTTGGACTTATCTTAAATGGGAAATGGGGAGGACACAAGATTCTATACTCTACTTTTGTCAAGTTCATATCTTCCTAGTGGTACTCCTTGCCCTCTCTGTCCCCCTAACCTACCCCACACATTATGCTTACTGGTTTTTTGCCTTCATTTATTTTTTGAACAGATGTTTAATTTCCTTCCATCATGTGCCAGGTAGTGTTCGTTCTCAATGCCTGGTTTACTTCAGTAAACAAAAGCAGATAAAAGCCCTTGCTCTGGTAGGTTTTACGTTCTGCTGGAGGATGCAGAAAAGTAAACATAAAATAAGAAAACTGTATAATGTTTTAGAAGGTCATGGTGCCATCAAAGAAATAGAGCAGAGTGAGGGACATTGAGAGCTGCAGAGTGGAGTGGGGGTGGGATTTTAAATATGTGGTCTGTTTAGGCCCCATTAAGTTCTTAAGGGGATTAAGAAAACCAAGTGGATATCCAGGGGAAGCTAATTCCAGGCAGAAAAGACAGCTGTCACAAAGGCTTACATAGGCAGGAACGTGTATGTCATGTTCTAAGAAAAATAAGGAAGCTATTGTGTCTGGAGAAGGGCAAGAACAAGGGGGAGATGGTGGATGAGGTCATTGAGATAATAGGTGGTGGTGTTCAGTCACCAAGTCGTGTCTCACTTTTTCGTGACCCCATGGACCGCAGCACACCAGGCTTCCCTGTCCCTCACCATCTCCTGGAGTTTGCCCAAGTTCATGTCCATTGAATCTGTGGTACCATCCAGCCATCTCATCTTCTATCACTCTGTTCTTCTATTTTCAGTCTTTCCCAGTGACGAAGTCTTTTCCAGTGAGTCAGCTGTTCATATCAGGTGGACAAAGTATTGGAGTTTCAGCTTCAGCATCAATCCTTCCAATAAATATTCAGGGTTGATTTCCTTTAGGATTGATTGGTTTAATCTCCTTGCAGTCAAGGGACCTTCAGGGGTCTTCTCCAGCACCACAGTTCAAAAGCATCAATTCTTTAGCACTCTGCCTTCATTATTGTCCAGCTCTCATATCCATACATGACTACCGGAAAGACCATAGCATAGCCTTGACAATACGGACCTCAGTCGGCAAAGTAGTGTCTTCGCTTTTTAACACACTCTCTAGGTTTGTCATAGCTTTCCTGCCAAGAAGCAGTCATCTTCTGATTTCATGGAGGCAGTCACCATCCACAGTGATTTTAGAGCTCAAGAAGAGGAAATCTGTCAGTGCTTCCACCTTTTTTTCCCCTTCTAATTGCCATGAAGTGATGGGACCTGATGCTATGATCTTAATTTTTCCATGATCTTAATTTTTTTAACATTGAGTTTTAAGCCAGCATTTTCTCTCTCCTCCACCCTCATCAAGAGGGTCTTAAGTTCCTTTTCACTTTCTGCCAAGCGTGTGTGTAGAGTGGTGTCATCTGCATATCTAAAGTTGTTGATATTTCTCCTGGCTGTCTTGATTCCAGCTTGTAACTCATCCAGCCCGTCATTTTGCGTGATGTGCTTTGCATATAAGTTAAATAAACAGGGTGACAGTAAACAGCCTTGTCGTACTCCTTTCTTAATTCTGAACCAGTCCGTTGTTCCATACAAGGTTCTAACTTGTTTCTTGACCCACATACAGGTTTCTCAGGAAATAGGTAAAATGGTCTGGTGTTCCCATCTCTTTAAGAATTTTGCAGTTTGTTATGATCCACACAAAGGCTTTAGTATAGTCAGTGAAACAGAGGTAGATGTTTTTCTGAAATTCCCTTGCTTTTCTCTAAGATCCAGCAAATGTTGGCAATTTGGTCTTTGGTTCCTCTGCCTTTTCTGAACCCAGCTTGCAAGATCTGCACTTTCTCAGTTCACAAACTGCTGAACCCTGGCTTGGAGGATTTTGAGCATAACCTTACTAGCATGGGAGATGAGTGCAATTGCCTGGTGGTTTGAACATTCGTTAGTGCTGCCCTTCTTGGGAATGGGATGAGGATTGACCTTTTCCAGTCCTGTGGCCACTGTGGGGTTTTCCAAATTTGCTGACACAATGAGTGCAGCACTATACTAGCATCATCTTTTAAGATTTTAAATAGCTCAGCTGCAATTCCATCAGCTCCACTAGCTTTATTGGCAGCAGTGCTTCCTAAGGCCGACTTGACTTCACATCCAGGATGTCTGGCTCTGAGTGAAAGACTACACCATCAGGGTTATCCAGATCATTAACATCTTTTTTGTACAGTTCTTCTGTGTATTTTCATCTCGCCTTGATTACTTCTGCTTCTATTAGATCTTTACTATTTCTGTCCTTTATTGTGCCCATCTTTGGATGAAATGTGCCTTCAGTATTTCCAATTTTCTTGGAGAGATCTTGTCTAACCCTTTCTGTTGTTACCTTCTGTTTTTATGAAGGTAGTTTTTATGAACAGTTTTTTACGCACAGTTCATTGAAGGCCTTGTCATCTCTCCATGCTATTCTCTGGAACTCTGCGTTTAGTTGGGGGTACCTTTCCCTTTCTCCCTTGATTTTCACTTCTCTTCTTTCTTCAGCTGTTTGTAAAGCCTCCTCAGACAACCACTTTGCCTTCTTGCATTTCTTTTTCTTTGGGATGGTTTTGATCAGTATTACAGCTATGTTCAGTATTATGGTTTATCCTATTTATTATGTTTTCTTCAGTATTATGGTTTATTATCCTGTAGAGTGTTACGGACCTCTGTCCAAAGTTCTTCAGGCACTCTGTTTACTAGATCTAATCCCTTGAATCTATTCGTTACCTCCACTGTATATTCATAGGAGATTTAAGTCATACCTTACTGGACTAGTGGTTTTCCCCGCTTTCTTTAGCTTAAGCCTGAATTTTGCTGTGAGGAGCTAGCTGATGGTCTGATCCACAGTCAGCTCCAAGTCTTGTTTTTTCTGACTATATACAACTTTTCCATCTTCAGCTATGAGGAATGTTATCAGTCTGATTTCGGTATTGACCATTTGGTGATATCCATGTGGAGAGTCATCTCTTGTGTTGCTGAAAAAGGGTGTTTGCTATGACAATTGAATTCTCTTGGCTGAATTCGGTTATCCTTTGTCTTGCTTCATTTTGTATTCAAGGCCAAACTCGTCTGTTACTCCCAAGTATCTCTTGACTTCCTACTTTTGCATTCCAGTCCCCTATGATGAACAGGACATCTTTTTTTGGTGTTAATTCTAGGAGGTCTTCATAGAACTAATCAGCTTCAGCTTCTTCAGCATCAGTGGTTGGGGCAGAGATTTGGATTACTGTGATATTGAATGGTTTGGCTTGAAACAAACCAAGATGATTCTGTCATTTTGACGGTTACACGAAAGTACTGCATTTCAGACTCTTTTGTTGACTATGAGGGCTACTCCATTTCTTCTATGGGATTCTTGCCCACAGTAGTAGATATAATGGTTGTCTGAATTAAATTCACACATTCCCATCCATTTTAGTTCACTGATTCCTAAAATGTCGATGTTTCCTGTTGCCATCTCCTGCTTGACCATGTCCAGTTTACCTTGATTCGTGGACCTAACATTCCAGGTTCCTCTGCAGTACTTGTTCTTTACAGCATTGGATGGTACTTTCATCACCAGACACATCCACAACTGAGTGCCATTTCCACTCGGGCCTAGCCGCGTCGTTCTCTCTGGAGCTGTTAGTAGGTGTCCTCTGCTCTTCCCCAGTAGTATGTTGGACATCTTCTGACCTCGGGGGCTCATCTTCCATGTCATATCTTTTTGCCTTTTTATACAGTCTGTGAGGTTCTCACAGCAGGTATACTGGAGTGGTTTGCCATTCCCTCCAGTGGCTAACATTTTGTTGGAACTCTCCACTATCACCTGTCCAACTTGGGTGGCACTACATGAGAGTTCTGCACAAAGAAGAGAAATACTGTGTTCCAAAAGAGCACCTGACCGCTGAATTGGGATTAGAATGTAGAAGGCAAGCATGGAAACCAGGAAACCAGTTAGGAAGCTATTTTAGTAATCCCGTGACAGTTACAGTGGCAGACATCAGGGTGATGAGAGTACAAACGGTGAAAAACGGCTGGATTCCGAATGCATATTGAAAGTAGAGTTACCAGGTTATGCTAGAGATTGGATGTGGAGGTAAGATGGCCAGACCAAGGGTAGGAAAAGGTGGTCAGGAATATCTTCACAGGTTTTTGCCTAAGCCCATAGAGGTATGGAGTTTGATCAACTCAGACAGGAAAGACAACAAATAGAGATGCTGAGTAGGCAGTTGGATCCAGGAATGAGTCCAGGGCAAGGTCTTTGCTAGTATACGAATTTGGGGATCATCAGCAATGGTGTGTAAAGCCATGAGACAGAGTGATAGCAGCAAGGAATGAGTGTACACAGAAAGTCAAGAACCAAGGGGGTGTCTTGTGAAATTATGAGTTGGGGGAGAAGAGCATCAACTAGCAAACGATATTGAGGAGGGACCAGTAAATTTAAGAGAACGACCCTGAAAGTGTACTGTCCCACTAGCTAAGACAAGATCCTTTATCAAAGAGGAGCGAACATTCAGCTTTGCCAAATGCTTAAGTCTGATGAGAACTAAGAGTTGAGGATTATTAGTTGTATCATTGCCAGTGATAACCTTCACAATCTGTTTCATTTAATGCTTGAGGCAAAACCTTAAGGAGTAAATTTAAGAGAAAATGTGAGAAAAGGAATGAGAGACCATGAATACAAACAACTATTTGGCATTTTTGCTACATAGAGGAATAGAGAAAAAAAGAGGCTGGTGGGAAAAGCAAGTTGAGACTTTTTAAGATGAGAGAAATAGCTCCTGTTTGTTCCTGGGAAAGATCCATAGACAGGAATTTGATAGAGAAGGAATAATTGAATTCTTGAAACAATATCCTGTCCTAGAGAGGTTAGGACCTGGTACACAGGTTGTATCTAGGTAACAACATTGATAGTTTGACTTAATGACAAGCAGAGTATGCAGATACTGATAGGTGCTTAGATGTAGTTTTGAGAATTAAAGTTCTTACTGCTTCACTTCCTTCAGTAAAGTAGAAAACCTATTATAAATACACCTAATCGCAATACAATTTGCTATTGGCATTTTGACATATCACCAAGTTATTTATTCATGAACAGATACAGTATGAACAGAATTCATACTGTGTACTAGGCATTGCTCCAGATGATAAATATATAAGTGAATGAAAGTCCTATCTTTAGGGAACATCTGTTTTAGTGGGGATGGAAACCGGATAAGCATATTTATGTCAGCTTCAGCTACTGGTATGAATGAAGATGAAGCAGTGCAAAGGGAAAGGGGGGAAGTTCTTTTTTCTAGGTTGGTCACAAAAGTCATTTCTGATGAAGTAATACCTGAGCAGAGATGTGAATCAAATGAGAGTAAACCATGCAGGTATCTGCGCAGAACATTTGAACCAAAAAGAACAGCCAACGCCGAGGCCCTAAGCAAGAACATCTTGCCATGTTGAAGCAGAGCACTGGTACAGCTGAAGCAATCAGTGAGAGAGAGGGTAGAAGAAGTCAAGTTCCAGAGACATAGTGGAGGGCCCAGATCACTCAGGCCTTGAAAACCATTAGGAGGACTTTGGTTTTTACTTTGAAATAGGATGCTGCCATGAGAGGTTTTGATAGATGAGTGATATGATTTTATTTCTGTTTTAAAAGGTTCACTGTAACAACTCAAGGGGCAGGCAGGGGTGGGATAGGCAAGGGCAGAAAGAGGATGACCCCTTACTTGTCTATCACTGTAAATCTTAGTGACAGATGATGGTGATCTAGTACTAGCAGTGGAGATGGTCACGGTTGTCCGATTCTAGTTATATTCAGAAGGAATAGCTGAAAGGATTTGCTGATAGCTTGCATGCAGGATGTGAGAGGACTTGGCTGTAAGGTTTTGGAGCCATCTTTCTGGAAGACTAGATTTACTGTTAATTGAGGTAGGCAAACCAGGGGCAGAGGAGTTTTGAAGAAAGAATATCAAGGAATTTGGTTTTTGACAAATTTAATTTGATCTACTATTTGATATTTCCATCCAGTGTCAAGGACATCATTTTGTGTGTGGCAGCATGGACATATGAAAGGTCAGGACTGGCAAAAAGTTTGTGTGTCATCAGCAGATAAATACAATGTATTTAAAGTTGTAGCCTAGATAGGGTAATTAAGGGAGTAAACAAATACAGAGAAGACATAAGAAGCCTCGGGGTACTCAAGGCTTAGAAGTCAGGTTGCTGAGGAGCAGCCCACCAAAGGAAACAAGAAACTGTAGTGCCCAGTGTGGCGGGAGGAGAAGGCTGACTGTGGGGTCACAAAAGCCAGAGAAAAGACTCGGAGAAGGCAGGAGTGATCAGGTGTATCAGATGCTCACCAAGTATGTAATGAGAAGGCAGCTGTTATTTTTTGCTAAGTTTTACTTGAGGCTACTCTGTGTACAACTGTCTCCTTCTGTCCAAACTGCAAGTGTGACAAGGTCAGGGATCTTGCACGCAACATATGGTAGAAGCTCAGTATTTGCTGAATCTGTACTCCTCATCCTTCATCTCTTTCTAAACTTGTATTCAAGTACGTCCTTTACATTGCTGCCCATTTGTCTGACCTTTCCTACCTAGAAAGCTTCAGGGGCTCCCCTTACCTTCACTGGTAAAATTCTGGCACCTTTCCTGACAAATCCATCCATGTCATCTTGTTCAGCCTCATGTCCTTTCCACTTCCTATTCATATACCTATACCCTAATATGGATCAACTTGTAGTTCTGTCTGTAGACTGGATGATTTCATCCTTCCGTGGCTTTACTCCTCCTGTTTTTTCAGCCTAAGGTGACTTTCCTCCTTTGCTTGGCTAAAGTCTAGCTTGAAGAATCAGGAAGTTTTTGTGAGCCAACTCATTCAATCAATCAGCTTCTGTATAGTCTCTGTCACAGTTCTTAATCTCTATTAAATTTCTTTTGTATGTCTTTTTTATGTTTACCTTCCCAAAAGTATAAATTATTTAAAATCAGAGTGTATCTTCATCTTCCTCTCCCATGATACCTATCACCGTGTTAACTTCTTGGTAGGCACTCTATAAATATTGCATTTTAAGAGAATAGGAAAATGAAGGGGAAGGCACACAAATGTGAGCTGGAGATGGAATCACTGCCTTGGCAGTAAGTGGGAAAAAATGGTACATGGTAAAGTCCAGAGTAGATCAAAAGGTAGATGTTTGAAAGAAATGATAAAGGTGTGCATTTATATATACATATACACACACACACTCTGTATAAAGGAGTGTAAATGCCTATGTTGAAATAGTAGAAAAATAGAAAAAGCGTTTTTAACCATTCCTTGTAATTCCTAAGTTAATATATAGTATATATAGTATGTGCTGAGTCACTCTGCTGCTGCTGCTAAGTCACTTCAGTCGTATCCAACTCTGTGCGACCCCATGGACTGCAGCCTACCAGGCTCCTCCGTCCATGGGATTTTCCAGGCAAGAGTACTGGAGTGGGGTGCCCTTGCCTTCTCCAGCTGAGTCACTCAGTCACTTCCAATTCTTTGTAATCCTTTGGACTGTAATCCACCAGGTTCCTCTTATCAGTGGGATTTTTCAGAATGCTAGAATAGGTTGCGATTTTCCTCCTCCAGGGGATCTTCCCGACCCAGGGATCGGACCCATGTCGCCTGTGTCTCCTCCATTGCAGGTGGATTCTTTACTCACTGAGCCATCAGGGAAGCCCAGTAATAGTGTATATTTGAATATATGAAGTAGACTGTATTACATATGTGATTTATAATGTTTTTTTAATACTTTCATATTAAATTTTTAGGACATCAATGCAAGCCTGAATAAGAAAAGGAATTTCTCCCTCCTAAGCCATGGCATATCAGTTGTACAGAAATACCACATTGGGAAACAGTCTTCAGGAGAGCCTCGATGAGCTTATACAGGTAAGAGACTAAAAATCAACATTTTTATTTAGATGGATGTATAGTAATTCTTGTTCTCATAATTATGAAAATAGCATTATTGTGTGTAGCTTTAACTTTAGACAAGTTAATGCAAGTCTTGAGATGTAAATTAGAATTTTGAATTCATAATTTTAGGAAAATTAACATTTATACATAAACTTCTCATCCAAGAACATATTGTGTATTTTCATATATCTTGATGAATTTTATTAGATTTTTTTTTTTAACATATTACTGATCCTACTGATCCCAAGTTTTTTCTCAGGACTTGATTCCTTCAGTTTATCAGTGAAAACTTCTTTCCAGATACTGTGAAGGAATGACAGACAAAGTTTTGTCCTGATGTTGTAACATCACTGTATGTTTTCTTTTCAAAATTATGTT
This sequence comes from Bos indicus, assembly GCF_029378745.1. NCBI lineage: Eukaryota > Metazoa > Chordata > Mammalia > Artiodactyla > Bovidae > Bos > Bos indicus. Next base: position 50,421,932 of record NC_091769.1, read on the forward strand.
TGTTTCAAGATAGTATAAGAAAATACTGTCAGGTTTTGCTTATTAATTGCCTGTCATTGCAAAGAAAGAACAAGGGATTCGAGTTTAGAGGCTCTGATTAAACTTAGTTAAATTTTAGATGATAACCCATGTATTTTTATTTGTCTTTAATGTTCTTCCCAAAGAGGATTCATGACCTTTATTTTTTCAGTCTCAACAGATTACCCCCCAACTTGCCCTTCAAGTTCTACTTCAGTTTGATAAGGCGATAAATGCAGCGCTGGCACAGAGGGTCAGGAACCGCGTCAACTTCAGGGTAAGGATATATTCTGAAATCTAGAGGCTGCACCATGGTTGTCACAAAAGTGATTTTTATAAAATACTTCCGTAGTTATTAATCATAAAAAGACATGACTTAATGAAACTTTAAAACTTGTTTTAGACCAACTGAATCCTGTTGTTTTATATTTAAATGATACATCTACCAGTTCATCCACTTAATGTGAGACACACTTTTTAGATTTTTATTCCATTATTTCACAAATCAGCCTATATATGTTTGGCTACCTTCCTTGAAGAGTTACTGAGATGTCAGACGTCTGAAACAATATCTTCAGGATTGAAGGTAAGGGAGAGTAATCTCTAAGGATCAGTTATGATTTTTAAACTCTGGCCAGGGAAGTATAATGTAATTTCTAGAAACTTCATGTTGCGTCCCACCTACTCTTAGATAGCATGGCTTACTGGCAGACCTGTTGGCAAATAATGGGCTCTTCTGATAGCTAGGTCTCATAGGAATCATTTGTACTTTGAACAGTAAGACCAAACCAAACAATCTTAATTTGATAGTAAATTCGGATTAAAAAAGATATGAAAATCATCATATAAAAAGAACATAGATGTTAATTTGCATTTAAGAGAACATCAGTGTTTGGGGATTTTGGTTTTAGCTGGTGATGAAAAACACAAAAGACAAAATGCCATTTATTCAGCAAACATTTCAGTGCCCATTAGTACAAGGCATTGTTCTGGATATTGGGTATAAAAGGCAAAAGAAGACAAACAGGGCCACATTTGACTTATTTACATGAAGGGATAAAATCTGCATGTATTTTATATTTGTAAACAAGTCACACCAGTTTCACATGCCTAATAATTATCTAGAGTAAAATATGTCTTTATAAAATTTTATCAGTAGATTCTTGAACAGTAGTAATTCTGGCAAAGTTAGCTTTTTTTTGTACAGTCATATATATACATCTGTCTAGTTTGTTATTCAAAACTTGATCCTTTAAATTGAGCCCTGATGGTACATAAACTTTAGCCCATGTAGAGAATTTGTTTATAGAGTCATAGGGTTCACAAGGTCTGAGAGATCATCTAGTTATTGTAGATTTCTAGTCTGGATCTGTTTAAAGGATTTAAAAAGTGTTCCTCAGTTATGCTGCTAAGTTGCTTCAGTCGTGTCTGACTCTTTGCGACCCCATAGACGGCAGCCCATCAGGCTCCCCCGTCCCTGGGATTCTCCAGGCAAGAACACTGGAGCGGGTTGCCATTTCCTTCTCCAATGCAGGAAAGTGAAAAGTCAAAGTGAAGTCGCTTAGTCGTTGCCGACTCTTAGCAACCCCATGGACTGGAGCCTACCAGGCTCCTCCGTCCATGGGATTTTTTCCAGGCAAGAGTACTGGAGTGGGGTGCCATTGTCTTCTCCGTACTCAGTTATAGATATATGTAAAACAAAAAGTGGGAAAAATGTATAGTAAAGATACAGTGTAACCACATATCATCTATAAGGAATATTTTGAATATAAAGTATTGAATTTCAGCATATTTGAATGTTCACATGCTAATCGTAAATCACAGTGACCTACCTAGTTCACATTATTGACACAGCTACCACCGACTGGAAATGACAGTAACCTACACATTCATAGGATCGTGGATTATACACACACTCAGGGATGCCAGAAATGAACACTGAAGTTGGCATTTGGTTTTTCAGCCTTCCAAAAGCCTCAAACTATAGTCAAAAGAACAGATCTAATTAAAAAATTTTTTTTACACTTACAACTTTGTGTCTTTTTACTTAACAGTATGTTCTGAGTGATTTTCAATGCATTAATCTCACTCCTACTGAAATTTCTCTTGCCAGGTTACTTATTGATAAATCCAGTGTACAATCAGTAATACTGTTGATTAATCTCTTAAAATTCATACTTCCCTTGAAACCATACTGTTCTAGCTTTCCTTCTATTCTCTGACCCCTCTCTCAGGCTCCTTTGTAGTTTTCCTACTGTCTCTGTCACTTAATTGTTGGTTTTCCTAAGGGGTTATCTAGGGCTTCACATATGCTCCTTTCATGATCTCATCCAGTCTTTGACTTTAAAGCTGATAGTCTGCCATACTTGCTTTTACAGTCCAGCTGTGCACTGGATACAGTAAGTTGTAACTCAAACTCAAATTTAACTTTCCTCTCAAACCAGCTTTTTCTATGAACCAGCTTTTTCTGGCTTGTTACAGGAGCCAGAAACTTGGGACTAACAGAGACTTCTCTCTTCACTATCCAACCATATCCAGTTGGTTGTCAAGTTTTGACAGATCCATCTTTTAAAACCTCTCCACTTCTCAGGACCCTTTGCTCCTGCTATTTCCCAGCCTCTCTCACCTGTTTGACACAGCCAGCTATAGCTTTTTAGGGGCTCCTTCCTCCAGTCACACTCCCCTGTTGTCTGGTCTTCATGCCATCACCAAAAATGCAATTTTAGTACATTACTCCTCTGCTTGAGATCCTTCACTGACCTCCTGATACCCTCAGGATATGAAAGCTTTCCCAAGGTTCATGATCTCTTTTACCTTAGGACCTCCTGTCATATTCTGGTTTCTGGAACTTCTTATCCCATACCAGGTATTTGTCTTCATTGCTGCTGTCCCACCTTTGTTTCCTTGACTCCTTAGTCTTTGGAACGCAAGCGTCCTCTGTCCTGTCTTCTGCTATACGCCAAGTAACTCATGCTTACATAGCACTTCACGCTACGTATTTACTTGTTTTAACGATCCTCCCTGCTCAGCTAAACCTCCTGAGTGGCAGGGATCATATGTCTATTGTTTACCATTGTATCCTTAGCACCTAGGATGGTAATTATTCCTATTATTTACTGAATTTAGTAAACTGAGTCATAACCATTATAGTTACCCTAGTCATCCTAACTTTGTAAGACATTAGTGAGAACTCACATTTTTGGTATTACAGGTAACGCTGCAGGGAACAGTTTTGTGCTGAATTTTTTTTCTGGTTTGAAGGTTTTAGGCATGTAAGTGTCTTATCACATACTAAATTTCAGTGTTTTGTGAATCCATGTGCATGTGTATGTCTCTCAGGTTTTGATTATACTCTGCTAGCATTCATCCTTGCACCATCACACTCTTCAAAAAGACCTTTTTAATGTTCAGACACATATTTTTCCTAAAAGAAATAAATTAGAATGTCAGTTGCACAGGACAATAATGTTATCTTAGTGGCTAATATAGTAATGTTTCTAGGAATTCCATGCATTTGTACAAATTTGGAGAATTAACATACACAATAAAATAGGTTGCTTTCTTAAAATAGTTTCATAAAAATTCAAATACATTTTCATAATTTCACCACATGAGGGCAGTAGAAATACAAATTCAAATTTCCCTTCAGATTTCAGGTGAGTAATTTGCAGGCTCTTCCAGTGCTGGAAATAGTCTGCTAACTAAAATAAACTCTTACCTTGGCATATTTCTCTATGATTTTTTTTAAGTAATAGTATGGTATTTTAACACTTAGCTTGCTTGCTGTATTTTCCTTAATTTTCATCCTATTTTGAGAATTATGTACTTGTAGCTAGGACTTCATAAGTTGTCTGGAGAAAAATGTGAGGGGGCAAAAATGACTTCATGGTTTGCCTCAATGTTTTGTTTTAAAGGGCTCTCTAAATACATACAGATTCTGCGATAACGTGTGGACTTTTGTATTGAATGATGTTGAATTCAGAGAGGTGACAGAACTTATTAAAGTGGATAAAGTGAAAATTGTAGCCTGTGATGGTAAAAGTAAGTGTCTACCCTAATTACTGTGAAAGCAAAACTACTTGAAATCTTGTTTTCATGCGTCTTTAGACAATCATCTGAAAGTAAGGGGGAAAGTTGGCTAATGATCTACTCCCAGCTAGAGACCTGGCTCCTTTCTCAGATTCTAAATTCTAGATCTCAAATAGTCCTCTTACTAACTTTAGGTATAAACATTTCATATGACACATAGACTACTTGCACAGGTTGAATTTGTGTTGGGGGAAAGGGGAACAAATTAGTAAGCTTTTCTTCCCTATTTCTGTTACAGGTTTGAAGTATTTCTCAAGCTTTTTCTTTTTCCTTAAGTGTTTAATTTCAACAATTTATCCTATGGTTTCTGTGTTACTGAATAGCTATACATTTTAAAGTGATTATTTAAAATCTTTTAAATAATTATAAGAGCCCCATCACTCATAAGGGTAAACATCTAGTCTTCTCATCTGCTACTCACAGATATTTTCACAGCAGACCTAGGAACTTGTTCACGCCTTTAATGTTTCAGAAACTGTATGTCCCTGCTTTATGTCCCATGATTAAATTCAATTTGCAAAAATAAATATATAAATTGTATTTTAAATATACTTACTTTTACTTTGTATTCTGAACAGTTTGCATTTAAAGCAATTATTCCTGAAATTCAATAGAAAAGACTGTTACATTCCAAGAAGGGGACTTGTGAAAAGCAAGAGAAAGACAAGTGTGGAGAGCAAAACCCTACATTTCTTGGGTTATAGGTTAGGTTTTTATTGTTATAATTTGGGTTTCAAAGAAACGCTCTAATCACTGAAAAGATATAAAGACAGAAAACCACACAGAAGAAAAGACATCATTTGTAACATCATCTGGAGATAACGTATCACTTGAGTATATAATCATCTAGCCTTCATTTATATATATCTTTATAGTAATACTCATTTGTGAATACATCGTTTTTCACACAATTCATTAACTGTTGTTCTCTTAAGCCTGATTTTTGATAGCTGCCTGAAATTATACCTTTCTCCCTTTTTTAAAGAAATTGTGTTTTCCAGATGTCAGAGTCTAAAATGAGCAATGTTACAGTGGCTTGTATGTTTCAGAAGGTTAACTAGAAATAATCATTCTAAGAACTTTAGGATAACTTTACATAGTTATCATATACATTGGTCCTTGTTATAACAACAACAAAAGTCTGTTTAAAAATAGCTCCTGGATCACAAGTGATAACATTTCTCTGTATGTCAGATAATGTATTTTTTCCCCAAGTCTGTCTTATAATTTAGGCTGATAGCATCCTTATAACCCTTAAGTTTTCAAACTTTTACTATAGGATTTTAGCATTACTGTGTAATTTCTAGACCTCTACCAAAATGAGTTAATTATATGGATCAGCATCCTGATGGAAATTTTCTATCTGTACTCTCCTGTAGCCACATCTGATATTAAGCACTTGGAATGGGTTAGGGTAGCTGAGATAGTTAATGGTCTCATATATATTAGTTAACTTGAAGCACATGTGCCTAGCCAGTGGCTACCATATTGGACAGCACAGTTATAGACTAGCAGAGTGTCGGTTTCAATTATTTGAAACGTATTTAATAACCAAAAAGTCAGTGAAGGCCCCTGAGCAAACTTAATATCAAAGACTCCATGTAAACATATGTATTTTACTTATAAATGGTCCTTAAAGTATATTTCTCTTGCTTCTTAAAAATAAAAGATGTATCTTATTTTCTCAAACTTCAGTGGATGTAAAGTACAAAGCAGCCTTACCTCCTTTGGTGGCTTCTGAGGAGCCTGCTGCACTTACAGCACAGTATAAGTGATTGCTCTTCAAAGAAGAAATTGTTGAGTATTCAAGAAAAGTTTAGATTGTGTTCCGTGTTCCTCTATGTCAGCAGAAAAAAACAGTCATTAAAATATGAATGGCTGTGGCAGTTAGAGGTAGGAGATTAAGTAGTACCATTCCTAACTAGATAAATGCAGTGCTACTGTGAAATAAAACCATTTTTTCTACAGGTCAGCTATCTGAAATACAGTTCAGTTCCTAATAGAGAAGCAGAGAAAAAGTGATAGTGACTAGAATTTGGGGGTTTTTTTCCTCACCAGGAATTAAATACAAATTTCTTCTGATTATACATTATTGTCCTTTGTGGTTTTAAATTTTGGGAAAGTAGAGGACCTGAAAAAAAGTATATAAACCAAATGTAGTATGGCTTGATTTTTCTTAACATAAATATGGAGGCTAAAGGTTGACTCTCCCATTAAGGTAAAATGACATTTAAGTACAGAAGATACTACTGTGGTCAGCTTTTTGTCTCTGCTTCTTCACCACCGTTAGTTCCTGTTTTACTTTTGAAAGATTTTCTTGAAATATTTAAGTTGCTTCTTGAATTTACTCTTTCTCTCCTCTGTTTCCTAGATACTGGCTCGAATACTACAGAATGAATAGAAAAAAGAAATGGCTTTTTAATGCCATCCTGTTACTGTTCATCGCTTTTTGAAGAGAAGCATAGAAGAGACTTTTTTTTTTAATTTATTCTAGCATTGCAGAAATGACTACTCTGTGCTATACTATCAGAGAATTCCAATAGAAAGAAGCTCATAACTCTGTACCCTCTTTATTATACAGCATGAAGAAACAGAACTTTTTTTTTAATGACAAATCAAACATTGTTGCCTTCCTAGGACCATTCTTTAATAAATTCATTTTAAAACTCAATGTGAGTAATAACTGCTAGAGCCACTAAGCTCACAATATATGGATACTAGATAAGCATTTTGAAAGAGTACCATGTTCCTTGCAAAGGAAATTAGAACATGCGTTCATTTCAACAGAGTCAAGTTAGTTATCAGTTGCGAGTTCAGCTGATGAAAGCATTAGCAGGGGCAAAACCAGAATTCCAGACTGGAACTTTCCTTATAAAAATCTTTTTCAGAGTGCAAAAACAAGGGTAATCATTGTTGTGAAAAACTCAACTAAGAAAAAATTAGACCATCTTTAGACAGCTTATATAGCTAAAATAAGGGCTTCCCTTGTAGCTCAGCTGGTAAAGAATCCACCTGCAATGCAGGAGACCTGGATTCGACCCCTGGGTTGGAAAGATCCCCTGGAGAAGGGAAAGGCTACCCACTCCAGTATTCTGGCCTGGACAATTCCTGGTTGCAAAGAGTCTGACATGACTGAGTGACTTTCATAGCTAGAATAAAACCAAAAAACCTATTTGCAACATCATAAAATAGTCTTCACATGACATGTAATTAAATTGGCCATAACAGTCAAGTTGCATTTCTAGAGTGCTCTACATCTTATCAGTTACTAGACTTTAAGTAAAAAGTCCTGTTAACCATCTGCCATATCTTTGTGTACTTGAAGGAAAAGTTTTGTCAGTCTAGGAATACATGATGAAGAATGTGGCATTTCTAAAAATGCCTCACAGAATGTTTATATTTAGTAGGAGCAGGCTTTTAGAGCCCCAGCCTGTGGTCCCCCCCAATTCAACCCTTTTCAGTATGATGCTGTCTTTTCACTCTCACTCCATCATAAACCTATTAAAATATTAAAAAGATCTTTATGTTGCACACAATCCCTCAGCTTTTCTTTTGTTGTTGAGAAAGCATGTTAGGCTGTAGGTGTCACGTTTTTAAGTCAGTCTGATCTGTGTAAGAGAAGGACCGACATCATTAACTTGATTATGGTAAACACCAGGTGCTGTGTGTTTTTCTTCTAGATAATCCTCACAAAGACCCTGGAAGAACTTTGTTCCACTTTTATAGATTTAGAAACTTAATTACCAAAGGCTTTATGTAATTAGGATTTGTCTTAACTGCAGTTAGTCAAGATCAATACCTTTTTATTTTGAAGGTTCAGGATAATGGTTACAAGATGAGTAATGTTGATAGTAAACTTAGAATGGTTGAAAAACTTCTGTTTCCTAAGGAATAATGGTTTAGACTTTCATGTTATGAACAGTCATACAGACCTTGAAGTCTATGACTGGAGGTGTATACTTTTGGGAATTTTAAATCCTATAAATGATGTCACTAGATTGTGTTTGCAAAAGATACAGAAGCACTTTGGCCTAGGTCTTGAGTTTCTTATAGGAAATGGTTGACTACTGTAACCTAGTAATGGTAGGAAGGACTGGGTACCCCTAGTGTTACATCAGTATGTCAGTGCAGTCCTTGATTCTTAACATTAAAACTTAACTTTCATTCTTGCAGCCCATTCTGCATAATCTATTCCAGTGTTCTCTTCCTACTCTTTCGTACCAACGATCGCATAGTCTGCTCAGTTAATTTGAGAAAGATACAAAAAAAGATTTCTGTCTTTGGTTATGTAGTTTCCTTCATTTCTCATGACTTACCTTTCAGAATCAAAATCCTACCCATTCTTCAGAACTTAAACCCACTTGTATTGAGTGTAACCCATATTGATCTCTTTCCTTATGAGTTCTTTACAAAGAAGTCATGAGAAAACACAGCAAAGGACAGGAAGGACTTGCATGGGTCTCAGTACTCACTCACATTCACCCAGGTAACAGGTACGGAGTGCCAAGTGTTTAAGGTGCACCTCTAATGCCCCAGGTGTAGTCCCTAGGGATTATACCACATTCTACAGGTTGAAACCAGTTCTTGCATTCAGCTCAGCCATCATTGGCACACCTGTTTTTCCCTGGGCATGAGTGCAGCAGTCACAGCCTGACATTCCCTCTCCGTTGTAATTATTTGCATACACATCACATGGCTAACATTTGCATAGTGATATAGCTGTTTCAATCTTCCCACCATGGTAGTACTCAGACTTTAGTAGAGATTACAGGAGAGACACGGCCAGAGTGTATACCAGTTTGTGCTCTCCCACAGACTCTAGTGATAATAAGCTTACTTGCTTCTTAATATGCAAGAAAAAAAAGTCTATTCCTCTATTAGCAGAACTAAAATAAGAATTTGCAACTTTAGTTTTGTTGATCTGTTCTAAAAATGCCCTGTAAATTGGTGAAAATTCAACCATTTTATATGCTGTAGTAATGATAGAATCTTATTTTTCTAGTACATAGGTAGATAAAATGTACACAAGGTTTGAGGCAAGGCATTTACCTTGTCTTAAGGTAAATGCTACGAACAAAGCTAGTGGAGGTGATGGAATTCCAGTGGAGCTAGTTCAAATCCTGAAAGATGATGCTGTAAAAGTGAGGCACTCAATATGCCAGCAAATTTGGAAAACTCAGCAGTGGCCACAGGACTGGAAAAGGTCAGTTTTCATTCCAATCCCAAAGAAAGGCAATGCCAAAGAATGCTCAAACTACCACACAGTTGCACTCATCTCACACGCTACTAAAGTAATGCTTAAAATTCTCCAAGTCAGGCTTCAGCAATACGTGAACCACGAACTTCCAGATGTTCAAGCTGGTTTTAGAAAAGGCAGAGGAACCAGAGATCAAATTGCCAACATCTGCTGGATCATGAAAAAGCAAGAGAGTTCCAGAAAAAACATCTATTTCTGCTTTCTTGACTATGCCAAAGCCTTTGACTGGGTGGATCACAATAAACTCTGGAATTCTGAGAGAGATGGGAATACCAAACCACCTGACCTGCCTCTTGAGAAACCTATATGCAGGTCAGGAAGCAACAGTTAGACCTGGACATGGAAGAACAGACTGGTTCCAAATAGGAAAAGGAGTACGTCAAGGCTGTATATTGTCACCCTGCTTATTTAACTTATATGCAGAGTACATCATGAGAAACCCTGGGCTGGAAGAAGCACAGCTGGAATTAAGATTGCTGGGAGAAATATCAATAACCTCAGATATGCAGATGACACCACCCTTGTGGCAGAAGTGAAGAGGAACTAAAGAGCCTCTTGATGAAAGTGAAAGTGGAGAGTGAAAAAGTTGGCCTAAAGCTCACCATTCAGAAAACGAAAATCATGGCATCTGGTCCCACCACTTCATGGGAAATAGATGGGGAAACAGTGTCAGACTTTATTTGGGGGGGCTCCAAAATCACTGCAGATGGTGACTGCAGCCATGAAATTAAAAGACGCTTACTTCTTGGAAGGAAAGTTATGACCAACCTAGATAGCATATTCAAAAGCAGAGACATTACTTTGCCAACAAAGATCTGTCTAGTCAAGGCTATGGTTTTTCCTGTGGTCATGTATGGATGTGAGAGTTGGACTGTGAAGAAAGCTGGGCACTGAAGAATTGATACTTTGGAACTGTGGTGTTGGAGAAGGCTCTTGAGAGTCCCTTGGACTGCAAGGAGATCCAACTAGTCCATTCTGAAGATCAGCCCTGGGGTTTCTTTGGAAGGAATGATGCTAAAGCTGAAACTCCAGTACTTTGGCCACCTCATGTGAAGAGTTGACTCATTGGAAAAGACTCTGATGCTGGGAGGGATTGGGGGCAGGAGGAGAAGGGGACGACAGAGGATGAGATGGCTGGATGGCATCACTGACTCGATGGACATGAGTCTGGGTGAACTCCGGGAGTTGGTGATGCACAGGGAGGCCTGGCGTGCTGCGATTCATGGGGTCGCAAAGAGTCGGACACGACGGAGCAACTGAACTGAACTGAAGGTAAATGCCTGAAGGTGTTATGAAGCATGCAGCAAAGGATTTAGCAGGATTAGTTCAAGAGAGCATTGTGCAAGAAAACTGTCAACAGTATTCTCTCTTGAATATTCCAACTGTCTTATTCTCTAATCCTTTCTTCCTCTGCTTTTACTCATTCTTTTCCCCAAAGTGAACCACAAAACACCTTCAATAGCTAAAGCAAGAACAACCCTGAAATCATCACACTTTCTGCTTTCTGACTATATTATGAATCTATAGTAATCAAAACACTGTCCCGCCCCCCCCCCAAAAAAAACAGCACTGTACTACATTGGCATTAAAAACAACACACACACACACATAGATCAATGGAACAGAATAGAGAGCCCAGAAATAAACCCACACATAAATGATCAATTTATGACAAAGGAGGCAAGAATATGCAGTGGGACAAGGACAGTCTTGTTCATAAATGGCATTGGGAAAACTGGGCATCCACATACAAAAGAACAAAACTGGACCACTATTACAGTACACCAAAAAATTAATTCAGAATGCACTAAAGAACCTAAGACCAAAAGTCATTAGACTAAAAGAAAATGCGTAAATCTCTCTGACATCAGTCTCGGCAGTTTTTTTTTTTTTTGATACCAAAAGCGAAGGCAGCAAAAGCAAAACTAAGTCGGACTACATCAAACTAAAAAGCTGCTCTGCACAGCAAGGGAAATCATCAATAAAATGAAGAGGCAACCTAAAGAATGGAAGACAACATTTGCAAATTACATATCTGATGGATTTATATCCAAAAAATAAACAATTCAGACAACTCAATAGCTAAAAGTAGAAGATCTGAATAGACATTTTCTCGAAGAAGACATAAGTAACACCAACAGGTACACAAAAAGATGCCCATCATTAACCAGGGAATTGCAACAGAACCACAGTAAGATAATCACCGCACACCTGTTAGAATACTACTATCAAAAAGACAAACAAGCATTAGCAAAGATGAGAGAAAAGGGCAACCATCATGCCTTGTTGGCAGGAACGTAAATTGGTGCAACCACTTACGGAAGACTTTGGAGATTCCTCAGAAATTTAAAACCTTAGAATAGGATGCAGCAATTCCACTTCTGAGTATTTATGTGAAGTAAATGAAATCTTTTATCTTAAAAAGATAACCCGCACCCATGTTTAAAGCAGCACTATTTACAGTAGTCAAGATGTGAAAATAAGTGACCGTGGATGGATGGGTGAATGCATACAGTGTTATGTGTGGCCCACAAGGACCAGAATATTATTCAGCCATTTTTAAAAAAAGGAAATTTGTTATTTGCCACAACATAGATCCTGAGGGCATTATCCTAAGTGAAAGAAGTTAGAGAAAGATAGACTATCTAAACTCACTTACATGTAGAATCTAAAATAAACAACTCATAGGTACAGAGAACAGATACTGCCAGAGGTAGGTGGTGACCTGGGTGAGCAAAATGAGTGAAGGTGTCATAAGATACAAACCTGCAGCTAATAAATAAGTCCAGGGAATATAATGTGCAGCACAATGACTAGGTAACAAGTGAAGGAGAGAGTGGGACTGAAGTGTATACACATCGTGTGCTAAGATAGCTAATGGGAGGTTGCTATATAACAGAGAGCCTCAGCCTAGTGCATTGTGATGAGCTAGAGCGGGGAGATGCAGAGACAGCAATGGCACCCCACTCCAGTACTCTTCCCTGGAAAATCCCATGGACGGAGGAGCCTGGTGGGCTGCAGTCCTTGGGGTCACTAAGAGTCGGACGTGACTGAGCGACTTCACTTTCACTTTTCACTTTCATGCATTGGAAAAGGAAATGGCAACCCACTCCAGTGTTCTTGCCTGGAGAATCCCAGGGACGGGGGAGCCTGGTGGGCTGCCGTCTGTGGGGTCGCACAGAGTTGGCCACGACTGAAGCGACTTAGCAGCAGCAGCAGCAGCAGAGGGGTGAGATGAGGAGAGTGACGGGGAGCTCAAGAGGGAAGAGAGATGTGTAGACTCACACTTGTACAGCATAAACCAATGCAACATTGTAAAGCAATTCTCCAATTTAAAAAATGTTAAATACTATCATTCACACTAGTTTGAACTGTGCAAGTCCACTTATACAGGGATTTTTTTTTTTTTTTTAATAGTAAGTACCACAAGCTGGAGAAGGAAATGTCAGCCCACTCCATTATTCTTGCCTGGCAAATCCCATGAACAGAAGAGCCTGGTGGGCTATAGGCCATGAGTTTGCAAAGAGTCAGACACGACTGAGCACACATACACACACATGACAGTGCTACACGACCCACAGGAGGTTGAATCCGCAGATGCGGAACCACGGATTCAGAAAAACCACATATAGAAGGCCAACTGCAAGTCATAGTTGGCCGGTGCAGAAGGCCAGCTGTAGGTTATACAGGCCAACTGCAAAGGGTCAGCAACCCTAGGCCTCATTGTTCAAGGGTCAACTGGGTGTTTAAAAGTTGCTGAAAGTAGATCTCCAAGCCAGGCTTCAACAGTACGTGAACCGTGAACTTCTGGTCCAGATGTTCAAGCTGGATTTAGAAAAGCCAGAGGAACCAGAGATCAAATTGCCAACATCTGCTGGATCATCAAAAAATCAAGGGTTCCAGAAAAACATCTATTTCTGCTTTATTGACTATGCCAAAGCCTTTGAGTGTGTGGTTCACAACAAACTGGAAAATTCTGAAAGAGTTGGGAATACCAGACCACCTGACCTACCTCTTGAGAAATCTGTATGCACGTCAGGAAGCAACAGTTAGAACTGGACATGGAACAACAGACTGGTTCCAAATAGGAAAAGGAGTACGTCAAGGCTGTATATTGACACCCTGCTTATTTAACTTCTATGCAGAGTAAACTATGAGAAACGCTGGGCTGGAAGAAGCACAAGCTGGAATCAAGACTTCAGGGAGAAATATCAATGACCTCAGATACTCAGATGACACCACTCTTATGGCAGAAAGCAAAGAACTAAAGAGCCTCTTGATGAAAGTGAAAGAGGAGAGTGGAAAAAGTTGACTTAAAACTCACCATTCAGAAAACGAAGATCATGGCATCTGGTCCCATCACTTCGTGGCAAATAGATGCGGAAACAGTGGCAGACTTTATTTTTGGGGGCTCCAAAATCACTGCAGATGGTGATTGCAGCCGTGAAATTAAAAGACGCTTATTCCTTGGAAGGAAAGTTATGATGAACCTAGGTAGCATATTGAAAAGCAGGGACATTACTTTGCCAACAAAGGTCCGTCTAGTCAAGGCTATGGTTTTTCCAGTGGTCATGTATGGATGTAAGAGTTGGACTCTTACATGGGGTCGCAGAGAGTCAGACACAACTGAGCCACTGAACTGAACTGAACTGAACTGCACTCCAGTGAGTTACAGTGTTTCAGTTCAGTTCAGTTGCTCAGTCAGGTCTGACTCTTTGCAACCTCATGGACTGCAGCACGCCAGGCTTCCCTGTCCCATCACCAACTCCCAGAGCCTACTCAAACTCCTGTCCATTGTGTAGGTGATGCCATCCAACCATCTCATCCTGTGTCGTCCCCTTCTCCGCCTGCCTTCAATCTTTCCCAGCATCAGGGTCTTTTCCAATGAATTGGTTCTTCGCATCAGGTGGCTAAAGTATTGGAGTTTCAGCTTCAGCACCAGTCCTTCCAATATTCAGGACTGACTTCCTTTAGGATGGACTGGTTGGATCTCCTTGCAGTCCAAGGGACTCAAGAGTCTTCTCCAACACCACAGAGTTCAGCAGCAGCTATATGTCCCTTGATAATTGGGGTCAACCACCCCAGACAATGGGCTTCCCTGGTGGCTCAGACAGTAAAGAGTCCACCTGCAGTGCAGGAGATCCAGATTTGATCCTTGGAGATGGGAAGATAGCCTGGAGAAGGAATGGCTACCCACTCCAGTATTCTTGCCTGGAGAATTCCATGGACAGAGGAGCCTGGCAGGCTACCATCCACAGAGTTGCAAAGAATCAGACACAGGTGAGTACTCACTTTCCACCCCAGTCAATATAATAACCCCCTTGTTTTCCCATTGGTCCAGGAGCACAAAACCCCTAAATACTCAAGGGGGAATCTCAATTTCCAGTTCAGTGGGAACATTGTTGGTTTCCTGGTGGAAGAATTCCTCCCTTGGGGCCCAAAAAGCAGAGCCCAAAGTTGCAGGTACAGGAAGCAAAAATTATTTTCAATGGGTTATTGAATGTAACTTTACTGAGAGCCACACTCACCCTCTTGATTCCTGGATCCTTTGTTTCAGTGACAACCCATTTACAAAGAGCATCTCTAATGCCAAAATTGTGGTTTAAAAATACCATTCACATTTAAAAACCAGAAAAATTATGAGAATAGCTAACTAAAGGTAAAGGATAGAAATACAATCTTAGAAAGGCTTTTTATAACAGAAAATCCGGAAGTTATCCAA
Organism: Bos indicus; assembly: GCF_029378745.1. Classification (NCBI taxonomy): domain Eukaryota; kingdom Metazoa; phylum Chordata; class Mammalia; order Artiodactyla; family Bovidae; genus Bos; species Bos indicus. The sequence continues at coordinate 50,437,018 of NC_091769.1, forward strand.
AATTACTGGAATCATATCCCAAGGAAACAGCCAACTTTAAAAAGTTCTCACTCTGCTGAAAAATGACTCCCAGAGATACCAAGTTCTGATCCCTGGAATGTGTAAATGTTTCCTCATGTGGCAAAAGTTTTGCAAATGTTATTAAGGATCTCGGAATGGGGGAAAGTGTAAGATAATCAGCATGGCTCCTAAGTGCAATCACATGTATCTATAAGAGGGATGCAGAAGGAGCCTTGGCATACAGGAGAAAAGAAAGCAATATGACCATGGAGGGAGAGATGAGCAATGCAGCTACAAGCCAAGGAATGCCGGCAGCCACAGAGGCTGGAAGACACCAGGAGCAGGTTCTCCCCAAAAGCCTCCAGAGGGAGCGTGGCCACGCCAACACCCGTCCTGACCCAGTGAAACTGGTTCTAGACTTCTGTCATCCAGACCTGTGAAACAGTGAGTTTTTGTTGTTTTAAGCCACTAGGCTTGTGATACTTTGGTCCTTTAGCCATAGGAAAATACACTAGCCAAAGATGGAACATCATTAAAATAAGTGCAGTGAGTCACAGCATGTAAGTTGTTTTTTTAACATTTCTGGAGTTCTAAAATACACGTAGATTCATTTTCATTAGGTAACCAATTCATTATTCTGCATTAAACTGGTAAAGGGAAATATTGTTCTTCAGACTAGCAATACAGTTGATAAGGAAGTTTTGCTTCACATTAAATTTTAAATGAAGGATTTATAGAATTAGGATACCATTTTGTAATTTGTTATAAAATAATAGGACTAAACAATGATCTTCAATGGCTGTTTAAATGATTAGGTGAAAAGGTTATAGGAAATGTATAATCCACCTGACAACTTCCAAACCCCATAGTTCAATCCCAACATTAAAAAAAAGGCCAAACAGACATATCTACCCCCTGCTGTGATGGAATAGGAAATACAAGATACCAAAATGAAATTTTCTTGACAAAACTTCAAACCTGAATCCTTTTAAGCTTCTAAATCTAAGTACCAGTTTATAAGAAATATTGGGGACAGGAACATATTAAATATGTTAAATAGTATTGCTGGCATCCTATCAGCAGAATCCAAAGCATGGTGACTATTCACGGAAAAAACAAAAAACTTGTTTAACAAACAGCCAAAACAAAAAAGACGGAGAAAGGAATCTAAAATTAACAGAGATTCATGAGATTTATCAACTCACTGTGTCTTAATTCAAATAAGCCACTGTACAACATAATTAAGACACTGGGCAAAATTTTAAAACATCTGGTATCAAAGAATTACTTTTACTATGTTCAGTCCAGTTCAGTCACTCAGCCGTGTCCGACTCTTTGTGACCCCATGAATCACAGCACGCCAGGCCTCCCTGTCCATCACCAACTCCCAGAGTTCATTCAGACTCACGTCCATCGAGTCGGTGATGCCATCCAGCCATCTTATCCTCTGTCGTCTCCTACTCCTCCTGCCCCCAATCCCTCCCAGCATCAGAGTCTTTTCCAATGAGTCAACTCTTCACATGAGGTGGCCAAAGTACTGGAGTTTCAGCTTCAGCATCAGTCCTTCCAATGAATATTCAGGACTGATTCCTTTAGGATGGACTGATTGGATCTTCTTTCAGTCCAAGGGACTCTGAAGAGTCTTCTCCAACACCACAGTTCAAAAGCATCAACTCTTCGGCGCTCAGCTTTCTTCACAGTCCAACTCTTACACCCATACATGACTACTGGAAAAACCATAGCCTTAACTAGATGGATCTTTGTTGGCAAAGTAATGTCTCTGCTTTTGAATATGCTACCTAGGTTGGTCATAACTTTCCTTCCAAGGAGTAAGCGTCTTTTAATTTCATGGCTGCAGTCACCATCTGCAGTGATTTTGGAGCCCCCCAAAATAAAGTCTGACACTGTTTCCACTGTTTCCCCATCTATTTCCCATGAAGTGATGGGACCAGATGCCATGATCTTCGTTTTCTGAATGGTGAGCTTGAAGCCAACTTTTTCACTCTCCACTTTCACTTTCATCAAGAGGCTTTTGAGTTCCTCTTCACTTTCTGCCATAAGGGTGGTGTCATCTGCATATCTGAGGTGATTGATATTTCTCCCAGCAGTCTTGATTCCAGCTTGTGCTTCTTCCAGCCCAGCATTTCTCATGATGTACTCTACATATAAGTTAAATAAGCAAGGTTACAATATACAGCCTTGACATACTCCTTTGCCTACTTGGAACTAGTCTGTTGTTTCATGTCCAGTTCTGACTGTTGTTTCCTGACCTGCATATAGGTTTCTCAAGGGGCAGGTCAGGTATTCCCATCTGTTTCAGAATTTTCCACAGTTTATTGTGATCCACACAGTCAAAGGCTTTGGCATAGTCAATAAAGCAGAAATAGATGTTTTTCTGGAATTCTCTCGCTTTTTTGATGATCCAGCAGATGTTGGCAATTTGATCTCTGGTTCCTCTGCCTTTTCTAAAACAGCTTGAACATCTGGAAGTTTGTGGTTCACATATTGCTGAAGCCTGGCTTGGAGAGTTTTAAGCATTACTTTACTAGCGTGTGAGATGAGTGCAATTGTGTGGTAGTTTGAGCATCCTTTGGCATTGCCTTTCTTTGGGATTGGAATGAAAACTGACCTTCTCCAGTCCTGTGGCCACTGCTGAGTTTTCCAAATTTGCTGGCATATTGAGTGCAGCACTTTCACAACATCATCTTTCAGGATTTGAAATAACTGGAATTCCATCACCTCCACTAGCTTTGTTCGTAGTGATGCTTTCTAAGGCCCACTTGACTTCACATTCCAGGATGTCTGGCTCTAGGTGAGTGATCACACCATCGTGATTATCTTGGTCATGAAGATCTTTTTTGTATAGTTCTTCTGTGTATCCCTGCCCCCTCTTCTTAATATCTTCTGCTTCTGTTAGGTCCATACCATTTCTGTCCTTTACGGAGCCCATCTTTGCATGAAATGTTCCCTTGGTATCTCTTATTTTCTTGAAGAGCTCTCTAGTCTTTCCCATTCTGTTGTTTTCCTCTATTTCTTTGCATTGATTGCTGAGGAAGGCTTTCTTATCTCTCCTGTTTATTCTTTGGAACTCTGCATTCAGATGCTTATATCTTTCCTTTTCTCCTTTGCTTTTCGCGTCTCTTTTCAGAGCTATTTGTAAGGCCTCCCCAGATAGCCATTTTGCTTTTTCGCATTTCTTTTCCATGGGGATGGTCTTGATCCCTGTCTCCTGTACATTGTCACGAACCTCCATCCATAGTTCATCATGCACTCTATCTGTCAGATATAGTCCCTTAAATCTATTTCTCACTTCCACTGTATAATCATAAGCAATTTGATTTAGGTCATACCTGAATGGTCATAGTGGTTACTATGTTAGGTATGATATAAAATGTTGAGTTTTTTAAATGTTTATTACTTATCTCAGTTGAGATTTACATACTGCAGAATAAGTTAATTTAAAAAGATATTTAGGGGCTTCCCTAGTGGCTCAGTGGTAAAGAATCTACCTGCCAGTGCAGGAGATATGAGTTCAGTCCCTGGTCCGGGAAGATCCCATGTGCCTTAGAGCTACTAAGCCCATTTGCCACAACCACTAATGCCTGCAAGCCCTAGAGCATGTGCTCTACTACAAGAAGCCACTGCAATGAGCAGCCCACACACCGCACGTCGAGAGTAGCCCCTGCTTGTCCCAACTAGAGAAAAGCCCTCACAGCAGTGAAGACACAGCATGAAGTGAAGTCACTCAGTCATGTCCGACTCTTTGCGACCCCGTGGACTGTAGCCCACCAGGCTCTTCCATCCATGGGATTCTCCAGGCAAGAATACTGGAGTGGGTTGCCATTTCCTTCTCCAGGGGAATCTTCCCATCCCAGGTCTCCCGCATTGCAGGCAGACACTTTAACCTCTGAGCCACCAGGGAAGACACAGCATGGTCATAAGTAAATACATAAAATTATTTTAAAAATAAATTAAAAATAAAAACATATTTGGGCTTTACTTCAAAATAGCCCAGTTGGGGTTAGAAATTTAGTCTGCATGTAGATAAAGCAAGGTTGGTCAGGAGTTGATAATTTTTCTTATATTTGCTAGGATAAATCACAAACCTGAGTAAAGCCTACTCTTCCTACTATAGGCCTGTACTCTTGCAGCTGGATGTGAATGAGTGGCTGATTTCTTTTTATATTCACTTTCCCTAACGTCAATGGGTTCTTAATGCTGCCAGGCATCATTTTTTTTCCTGGTTTCTTTTCCGGTTCCCAATCTGAAACATTTAATACATTTTCCTCTTTTTAAACCTCCACTATCTCTTCCCCATTTCCTCATAAAATCATCTTGCTGTTTCAGCCCACCAGGCTCCTCTGTCCATGGGATTCTCCAGGCAAGAATATTGGAGTGGGTTGTTATTTCCTTCTCCAGGAGATCTTCCCAACCCAGGAATTGAACCGGGGTCTCCTGCATTCCCTGGTGGCTCAGATGGTAAAGCGTCTGCCCACAATGTGGGAGATCTGGGTTCAATCCCTGGGTCGGGGTGATCTCCTGGAGAAGGAAATGGCAACCTACTCCAATATTCTTGCCTGGAAAATTCCATGGACGGAGGAACCTGGTAGGCTACAGTCTGTGGGTCTCAAAGAGTCAGACAGGACTGAGCAACTTTACTCACTCACTCCCGCATAGAAAGCAGACTCTTTACCAACTGAGCTACAAGGGAAGCCTGAACAAAATAAAAGTAATTGAAAGAGAACTTCAGAATATCCAAGTGGCAAGCATTTGAAAAGCTACTGAACAGTAGGGAAATGCAAATTAAAACCACCATCTGATATCACCAGCACCCACCAGAATGATTAAAATGAAAAAGATTAGTAATATTAGCAAAGAAATGAAGCAAATGCAACTTTCACACCTTGCTGGTGGGAGTTATTTTGGTAGATCATGTTGTAAAAACGATGACAGTACTTATTAAAGGTAAACATGTGTATAACTTATGGCCCAGCAATTTCACTCCTACATACCTACTAAACTGAAATGTAGACATATATTCCCTATATAACATTTCAAGAAGTTCATGGAGCACAATTCATAAAAGTTAACCCAAATATTCAGCAGCAGTTGAATGGATAAAACTATGGTATATTCACATAGGAAATATCACACAGCAGTGAAAATCATTGAGCTTCGACTACATGCAACATAGATGAAACTCAAAATGTTGAGTTTAAAGAGTCATAAACAAAAGAGAACATAATACTTAGAAAAATTCAAACAGGTCACAGAACAGTGGTGTTAGAGAACTTGGATCCACTTACCTGAATGTTGCAGAGCCAATCCACTAACACAGGATGGTGATAAAGGAAAGTACTATTATTTGTGGGCTTCCCTGGTGGCTCAGATGGTAAAGAATCTGCCTGCAATGCATGAGACCCAGGTTCAATCCCTGGACCAGAAAGATCCCTTGGAGAAGGAAATGGCAACCCACTCCAGTATTCTTGCCTGGGAAATCCCATGGACACATGAACCATGAACATGTAGGCCAAAGGTCACAAAAGAGTCAGTCATGACTGAGCAACCAAACAACAAAAGCAAGCAGACTGGGCAGCTAAATACTCAGAAGACCTGAAGTTCCCAATGGTTTTTGGTTTTTAAAGGCAACTTGAGAGGTGAGGGTTGCAGTATGAGTGATCAGGTTGGATGAGGTTTCAGGAATGTTAATCGTCAATCTTCTGGTTCTACCAGTCTGGGGTCTATGATCTTGTGATCCTCCACCAGATGTGAGTCTTAGTTTCTGCAGGACAATTCAAAGATATGTATCAGACTGTTACCTACCTCCCTTCAGGAGGAACTAGAAGTCCTCTGACTCCAATGTTCAAGCTCTTTCTTTCCACATTTATTTTCTCTAGTCATTAATTCGAGTCTGCTCTTTGAAATTTTAGGAATACCTAGGGAGGGAAAGCTTTTCCTACAAACAAGAACTGGAGACACAGAAGGGCTTGTGCCCAGAAGGGCCTTGCAGGGTCCTGCTGGGTTTCAATGTCTGGTTATCTTTGCTGCAGCCTAGGTGGTAACTGGAAAGGGACACAGGAGCCCTCTGGGTTGCTGATAATGTTCTGATTTTTGATCAGGGTTCTAGTTACACAGATTTGTTCACTTTGTAAAAATTATAATCTATATATTTGGGACTTTTGTACTTTTCCATGTGTGTGTGTGTGTGTATGTGCACATACTCAGTCTCCCAGTCGTGTCTGACTCAGTCCCAAGGACTATAGCCCACCAGGCTCCTCTCTCCATGGGATTTTCTAGGCAAAAATCCTGGAGTGGGTCGCCATTTCCTACTCCAGGGAATCTTCCCAACCCAGATAGAACCCACATCTCCCGCCTGGGCAGACAGATTCTTGTGCCACGGGAATCCCCCTTTCTGTATGTATATTATACCTAAAATAAAATGTTAATTAAAGAGAAGGATAGAACTCCACAAACTCTACAGACCACCACATTGACCCATCTGTGTACCTCTGAGTCCATCTATCCTGCCTTCAGTCCTGCTGCTGTGGGTGAACTGTCATCCGTGCTTCCATCAGAGACAGGCCCTCTCCTGTGCGCTACATAACAACTCCATCTTCTTCACTAGGATGTCACTCTGGCAGGTAACCCATCTCATCCCTGCATCTTTTCCTCTAGACTAGATCTTTCTCATCAACCGACAAACATGCACTTTTCTAATTTTTAGGACACACACTCTTAACCTTCCATTGTTTTACTTTTATTCTCCTTCTCTTGCCTTAAAGCAAAACTCAAAACATTTATCTATACTGGCCAAAGCCAGATTTGCTCTAACATTCTCTCTGAACCACCTCCAATCATATGCTCACCTCCAAACACCACAAAAAAATTGATCTTATCAAGGCCAGCTCTACGTTGTTAAATCCAATAGTCATGTCTTTGTTCTCATTTTAAGTGACTCTCAGTGATTTGGGGCACAGTCGTCCACTTCCTCGTTCCCGAGTCGCTGTTCCAGAACACTGCGCAGCCAGTTGCTTTCCTTCTACTACACCAGCTGCTCCCCTCCAACTCTTCTTTTGTTGGCTCCTCCTTACCTCCATAACCTCTGCATTTCGGAAGGCCCTCAGAACTCATCTGGGAGGCTCTTTTCTATTTCTGTTTACTCCTTGGGGGCTCTCATCCCATTTCATGGCTTTGTATGATATATAAACTGAGGAGCACCAGGTTAAGTGTCTCCAGTCCAGACCTCTCTCCTGAACCCAGACTCCTGTCACAGTCATCCCCTCAGCATCTGTTCTCAGATGTCTAATAGGCATCTTCAATTTTATATCTTCAAAGTCAAACCCATGGTCTTCCCCTAAACAACCACTCTTCCACAGTGTGCCTGTCTTGGTCAATGGTAGCCCTGTCCTCCTAAACTTAACACCCGAACAAAACCACTGGAGTCATCCCTGACTCCTCCACTGCTCTCATAAGCAAACTCCATCTGTCAGCAAACTCTCATATTGATCCTTCAAAACATTCTCAGGATCTGACCACTTTGACCATTTCTCCTGCTGCTACCCGGGTCTTCGCCACTGCTGCAGTGCTGGGATCAGCACGCTGGCCTCTACACTAGCCTCCCTGCCCCCACCCCTGCCTCCCAGCCAGCCAATCTGTCCTCAGTGCAGGATTCAAGCGTTAGATCATGTCAGCCCTCTGCTCGAAACCTTCCAGTGGCCTATAATCTCTCAGAGAAGACAAAGTCCACCTTATGGGTCACAAAAGCCATCAGGATACATCCTCTTCCCCTGTATTCTTAACTCTTTCACCCCTCCCTTTCCTCTGCTCCATTTACACCAGTTTCCTTGTTCCTTAAACATGACAGGTGTGTTCCTGCTTCAGGGCTATGCAAGTCTTTCCTCTTGGCCTAGAATGTTCTTCCCCCATTTATCCTCACGGGTCATTCCTTCATCTCCTTTGGATGATTACTCAAATGTTACATTTTTCATTAAAATGTAACCTCCCTGACCTGACCACACTATTTAAAATTTTCCTCCCCACTGGAAGGTCTCATTCACTTCCTTCAATTTCTCTCTAGCATTTGCCTGCTAATATACATATATGTTAACTGTTTATAGTTGTTTTCCCACTGGTATGTGAACAACATTAGCATGGGAATCTCTGTCTGTTTTATTGACTACACTACCCCTGGTGTCAAGAACAATGCCTAGCAAATAGTAAGAGCTTAATTAACATTTGTGGAATGAATGAATGAGCTATTCCATTGCTTGTCATACACTCAAAGCTTCATAGAGATGGGAACTCTATCTCTGTAATGACTGGCTAACTAAGGGAAAGAAGTCACAGTAGATAAATTCAGTTCAGCTGAAGTACTTAAGGCAGGCCATGGATTTAATTATTCTGTCCATTTTTAATTCAAATACTTGTTCTCCCCAAATAAATTATATCATCTGTTTCCAAACAAGATTAACTGCCTTTTCTTTTCTTAAATTTTCACAAAATCAAGAGGGCATATTACAATGGGCAGAGTGTGCAGCAAAAATATAGTGATTAAAACAACACTTATCAACAGTCCACAAATCAAAAGAGGAAATTCAAGCTTTCTAAAGGAATACAAACACAATTGCTCAATTCATCAATAGGATGTTTCCTTTCCAGAGATAAGGTATAGAAACAGATATGAGAGAAGGAAAAATCAACAGATGGGTTGGTTTAATTGTACAATTTCTAAAATACACTAATCCAAGGAGGGCGAAATTTGACCCTTATGATATGAAGACCTTGTGTTTGTTATTAAATAAAGAGCATTTCCTATTCACCTGAATGTATAAGCTTGTTCCCCCAAAACGATAAGTTCACATTTTAATCTTTTTAATGTATTTATATAAAGACATACTTTTTTTCCCACATGAAAATTTAAAGAGGAAGTTGACTATGAAGCCAAAGACCCAAGTTCTTTTTTCAGGACATGTGTACTTGGAAACTTTTCTGCCCCCTTGCAGCCCACTCAGAGGGGGACCAAGGACATTCAAAAGGCTAATAGGTGGAGAGGTCTACAGTCATTGCCGCTAAGAACAGACCTTAAGGGCTCACTGCAGAGCAACTGACTACTCATTAGTCATCTCCATGATGAGAGCAAGGTGACGAGGACCCTGCAACAGTGCAGGTAAGGTGGTGCATTGCCCATTATCAAAGGAATACAACCTTACAGAAGCAATCACTAACTTAGAAAAGTCACTGTGCCAGATAGTCATAGCTATGTCAGGGTACATGGAATGCTGGGGAAGTTGATTGTGAGAGAACACTCGATGAACTGAATCAAAATCAGAAATGAAGAAATACAGGCTCATTGCAGGATCAAATTATACAAGTGAGTGAGTGAGTGAAAGTTGCTCAGTTGTGTTCCAACTCTTTGCGACCCCATGGACTATACAGTCCATGGAATTCTCTAGGCCAGAATACTGGAGTGGATGGCCTTTCCCTTCTCCAGGAGATCGTCCCAACCCAGGGATCAAACCCAGATCTCCCACATTGCAGGCAGATTCATTACCAGTTGAGCCACAAGGGAAGCCCAAGAATACTGGAGTGGGTAGCCTTTCTCTTCTCTAGCAGATTTCCCCAACCTAGGGATCTAACCGGGGTCTCCCTCATTGCAGGTGAGATTCTTTACCAACTGAGCCATCAGGGAAGCCCCAGATTATACAAACTGGTGTATAAATCACTTTTCCAGAATGTACTGTATGCAGAAAACCAGTTCTACCATATACAAGATACACTTATCTGTTTACAAAAGATCACTTCCTCATCACAGAAGAATATAACTTGCAGCTAATTGCCTTCTGATAAAGTGAGATCTCCCTGTAGCTCAAATGGTGAAGAATCTGCCTGTGATGCAGGAGACCAGGGTTCGATCCCTGGGTTGGGAAGATCCTGTGGAGAAGGGAATGGCAATCCACTCCAGTATTCTTGCCTGGAGAATCCCATGGACAGAGGAGCCTGGCGGGTTACAGTCCATGGGGTCGCAAACGGTCGCAAAGACTCCAACATGACTAAGCAACTAACACAACCTGATAATTATCCCTGGAGCTTTAGAAAAGGAACTGTTTCACTGGGTAACATTTGTTGGGCAGGTGGCCAGAAGGCTGGGGCAGAGAATGCACATACAACATACACACACAACTGTCTCCCCCAAGGAAATGTATAAACCACAAAATCAGTGACCATTCCGTTCACATACCTAAATAAGAGTTTTGACTCAAGAGGCATAAAGATGAGTAACTAGACCTAGTTTATTCTTGTTATCTAAATAATCATTAATACTACAGGCCACCCAGCCCCCGCCAACTAAAATGAGTCCCAGTTTTGACAGTAAATTATACGATGACCTTACCTAATGGCTGCTACAATCTTTGTTATGAAACATTAAGCTTTGGCTGTGAAGCTTGCAAAATTAGTGCTGTAATTTTCCTGTAAGGATATGGATGGTCACATTGGTTAAATCACCCTGGCTTTTTTACTGGCAATGTTAACAAAACAAGGGGGGCTTTACATTCTTGTGCATCAACCATTTATACAGCCTGCCATGATCACTAGGGAATAATGGTGATTCTCTTGCTGGCCACCGGGGATTTCAAATGTCACCAAGAGTTATCAGAAACAGTTTCACGGTTTTATTTCTGGCTTACTAAACCAAAAAAAAAGAGGTAGAGATTTTAATCAAAAGCTATTTATTAAGTTAATAGTACAAAACAGAAGGCCTTCTGTCCATCAAAGTCCCCTCCCCACTACCAAGCCTAGAATTATTAGGAATGGGCACCTCTAGAGAGTGGAAAACTCAATACCAATTCAACTGAAATCCAGGGTCTCCTCCCACACTTGCCCAGACAGCTGGTTCGTATTATGAACTCAGCGAGAAAGTGTGTGAAGGAGCTATTGGAAGTGGGCTGAGTCAGTGTTCACCCAGGGAAGCAGTCTGCAAGTCAGCATATCTACTCTCCACACTCCAAAAGCAGCCCTCTGACCCTGGGGGATGCCATGAATTCCACAGCCCTCGTCCCCCACCCCACACAGTACCAGTACGCCCTGGGCATGTTGGCACATGTCCCTGGCCCTTGGGTAGCGATCCGCCCACAGTACAGCTCAAAGTTCAGTCCCATAGATGGCCTTATGACGTAAATACTCTTCTAAGCACTGCAGGACATTATCATCCACCCTTGGGTCAAACTTGTTTGCCAAGAGGTGATGGTTCTGGAGAATCCAGTGCAGGTCCCCGGCCCCGTAAATGCAGATGGCCCGCTGATGGATTCCAGAGCAGGGTGCATAAGGCGCCCCCATGCTGACATCTCCCTCGTGGCCCTGCCACTTGACCAGCCTGGCGATGGCAGTCATGTCTGAGATGTGATACTTGGGGTGGTAAGGAACAGAGCCAGGCATCCATGGAGCACGCTGAAGGGTGGCCCAGAGGTGTTCGTCGGGGCTATAGGTGTCTTTGACCCATTCAATCAGTCTTTGGGATTTGGGGTTCTCTAAGACATGTTGGACAAAGGCTCGAGAAGCCACAAAATAGGCATTCCCCGTGAACATAGGTAAATTATCAGGGGGAGGGTCCTTCATCTTGCTGGTTAGGTACAGTCTGTCTGTCACCTCATAGCGGTATTTCCAGCGATTTTTTTTGTACTCAGAAGGTATCTCAGACTCCATACTGTTCTTCCCATTCAACATCTTGAGGGCCAGAACCATCTCGGCGTTGGTCTTTATGGGGAAGTCTGTCCCACATGTATTCAGTAAGTATTTCCATGGCACCGAGCTCTGGAGCAAGTCTTCCATACAGTTCAGGTCAGCCTGCACTCTGGACCAGGAGGCATAAACCACTGGGACCAACTTACTGGCCATGAAGACATTGGGGAAGCAGGAAATAATGGCCTTGACTGCCTCTTTGAAAGTTTCTGGGGACTTCACATCCACATGGACACAGTATATGTTCTGAGGGGCATACACAGCTCGCAGCAGCCGTTCAAAGTTTTCAATCTTCTCATGGACCACCATCGAGTATGCAATGGGGAAGTCTAACTCTTCTTTGCTCAGTGGGAACTGTATGAACTTCCTTTGGGCCTTAAACTGCTCACAGTCTCTGGTTATGTTGAGGTAATAGGTGTCAGTGAAAGGCAACCGCTTCTTCTTGACTTCCAGGTTGTCCAGGAGAGCCTGGACCACCGCTTCCTGGTCCCCTCGTGTGATCCCAGAACAGTTGATGGATCTCTTTGCTGGCAGCTTCAGGTTCTTGTACAAGACGTCCCTACAACGCTGACTTTGGAAGTCCCTGGACTCCAGATCCAAGGAATCTACATCACATTTCAACCTGAGAGAAAGCCTCAGAGCAACAACGGCCAGCAGCATATAGCAGCCCAGAGCCCACAGATGATGCCCCCGGCAAAGCTTCTTCTTCCACCCAGTCATCTTCATGGGATGGGAGATCAGTAGAGTTTGGGCACAGGGAAGGTGGAGGAGGAGATCCTTGGACAGAACAAAATGCCTTTAGTTACAAACTAATCCGGAACATCCTCAAGGAACATCAAGTTCAACTCCAGAGTGATGGCAAAGATAGATTTCTTCTCTAGACAAATATCCTCAGTCAAGTCCTGCCTAGGACCCTTGTGGATGGAGATCTGTAACCTGATGCTGCAAACCAGCTGATCATGCTGGGACTGGAGTTAGGACTGGCTCCACCTCCACCCGGGAAAGAGAAAAGGAAGCAGCCCTGGGTACCTGCTGTTGTGGAGGAGTACTGAGTAAGAGGAAGTCCCCACCCTTTATTCCAAGGAAGAGAGGACTTCTGCCCACACCTTACCACCCTGTGTCTAAAATAGCTTTTATCTGGAGGACAGAATTTGTGATTGGTCTAGACAGAAAAGACAGGAAGTTCATACTCTCACCTTCAGTTCTAGAAATCCAAAGTGCTTTTAAAAGATAAAGTTCACTTCTTGGTCTTATTTGACAGTTCATATTTTAGATGCTTTCACCACACATAATTCACTGGTTAGATATAGCATTTAGCCATGCTTTAAAGAAAATGTTCTTAAACAAGTACAAAAAATTGAACATAATTCCAAAAATACATTGTAGTTATTCATATAGATAACTCTCAGCCGACTCAGATTTACAGTCTATCCAGGGACTTTCCTGGTGGTCCAGTAGTTAAGACTTCACGCTTCAAAGGCAGTGGGTGCAGGTTCAATCCCTGGTTGTAGAACTAATATCCCACATGCTGCACAGTGAGGCCAAACATAGATAAATAAAATATATCTACACACATGGAGAAGGAAATGGCAACCCACTCCAGTATTCTTGCCTGGAGAATTCCATGGACAGAGGAGCCCGGCAGGCTACAGTCCCTGGGGTCGCAAGAGTCAGACACGACTTTGCGACTCAACCATCCACACACAGAGACACACGGAGCTATGCATATCAGTATTTAATGAGTGCTTTCTATGAGTCAGAAGTATTTCTTTACGTTGTCCTGTTGGATCTTCACAACGTGCTTAAGACACAGTATTATTAAGCCTCTTTTATAGAGAGGAAAACAGAAGCTAAATAACTTGCCAAATACCACATACTTATAAGAAGCAAATCTGGGACTCATCCATATTCCCTGGTCCCCCCCAGTTTGTGTGCGTGCGTGTGTGTGTGTGTGTGTGTGTGTCTGTAAGCTTGATTCTTGTTCCTCCACCACAGTTACATTTTAAATATAATACAGGATACTTAGAAATTACTAGGTAAAAAAATAAACAAGGTCCTATATACAGTACAGGGAACTATATTCAATATCCTGTGACAAAACATAACGAAAAAGAATATGAAAAAGTATGTATTTAAATGTCTATTTGAATCACTAGGATACTTAGTACCAAAGAAAACCAGATACTATAGGGGGGGAAAAATTCCTAAAAGGTGAGAAAGAGAAACAAAATGTGACATATCCTTCCAGCAATAACTCTTTTCCCTTATCACAATCTCCTTTGATGCATAAGATTGTATCCACTTGAGGGATAACTTATGGAAATCTAAGAGGAAGGAAAAATGAACAATAAAGAAAACTCACCTTTAATCGCTTCTGTCCTATCTAGGGAAGATCTATTGCCACGGTGTGTTTCTTTTTCCAAGGGTCGGGTTCTATGGAAGCGAACATGAACACCATATCTCCTGGTCTCCTTTCAGCCTCTCCAGAATATGTTTTCTAACTTCCACAGGACATCCAAGAGACTGTGGCAGGCTCCTCCCTTAATCTCTGTAAAGTAAAGACCAGCAGGTGCCTCCGTCACTCACCTGGCTTCCTGCTCTCAGATAAGAGAGCAAGCTCAGATATATCATTCAGGGTCATATTTTCAAGAACAAGTCACTGAGGGAGGTGAGCAAGCAGAAAAAAATGCTGGCAATGTCTGAGAAGGCAAGCAGCTTTTTGATCCGGAACAGTCCAGTTTGTAGCCATGCTCTCCTGCTGCAAAATCATTCATAACTTGTCAATACTCATGCAAGAACCCGAAAGCTTTTTTCCCTCCTAACAAGGAACCATGAACACATACAGGTGTGCCCTCGCCTTCTTTTGACCTGGAGATCAGATATTACTCCCCTTACGTTCCCTGAAGACTGAAGCAAAAAAAAAAAAAAAAGACTGAAGCAATAAAAATGACCTTCAAAGTTGTTTCTTTTGTTGTTTTATTTGAAGGGGAAAAGTAAGTAAAAAACAGAGTTTGTTCTTTCATGGAAACTTCTCAAAAAAATAAAACAAACAAAAAATCCATTTGCTTTTCCATGACTGTTAATAATCTTTAGGCTGTAGAAAGATCCTTGAGGTTCCAAATTGTAGATCTCCCTCACTAATGTTTGAGACTCTAGGGTTCTTGGCAGTCTGAACAAAGGATAATGCCAAGAAAGTCATAGATGGTTTTGTCAATACAGTGTGAAAAATGCCTCCTTCAAAACTGCTGGCAGGGACTTTGCTGACAGGTTTTTCCCTGATGGTCCAGTGGTTAACACTATGACCTCCCAAAGTAGGGGGCACAGGTTCAATTTCTAGGTAGGGAACTAAGATCCTCATATGCCACACCCAAGAAAAAACAAAAAACTGCTCACATTGCTTGCCACTCTTTGTCTCTCTCACCCTCAAGCCACTTCTCCAAAAACGCAGCATTCCTCATCAAATGTTTGAAATAGCAAATTTAATATTAATAATTTCATGGAAAGAATTTAACTAGGTATCAAGTAAGTAAGTGAAAGTCAGGGGAGGGATAGTCGATGCTAAATTATTAGGGAAGTAGCAATTGCCAGAGAAGGCGATGGCACCCCACTCCAGTACTCTTGCCTGGAAAATCCCATGGACAGAGGAGCCTGGTAGGCTGCAGTCCATGGGGTCGCTAAGAGTCGGACACGACTGAGCAACTTCACTTTCACTTTTCACTTCCACGCATTGGAGAAGAAAATGGCAACCCACTCCCATGTTCTTGCCTGGAGGATCCCAGGGACAGGGGAGCCTGGTGGGCTGCCGTCTGTGGGGTTGCACAGAGTCAGACACGACTGAAGCGACTTGGCAGCAGCAGCAGCAATTGCTGGAAGGAGGGAGATACTTAGGAACTGTTTACTTGAGAATTGGGGAAGAGGGGTGCCAATAAGGAGCAACTCAGACCTCTGAGATGGCAACTCTAAGCAGATGGTACCTGGGTCACTGAGCTCAGTGGAGATCCTCTTTGCCTGAGATCCAGACCTCTCCTGAAGAGCCTAGTGTCTCTGTCCTCCGTTACTGTTAACCGGATTCAGTGCAGGCACGTAAAGGAATGGCCACAGCAAGGAAAAAGGGAGTTGCCATGGTGATGCTAACAGAAGCAGTGTACAGAGAAAGACAACAGGAAGTTCCGCCTCCAGCCTCCCTCCAGCGCCCCCTATTGGCAGAGTGTAACAGGGGGCACTGATAAAGCACTAACATGATTTGCAGACTCCCCTATTCCATATAACAAAGGTGAGTCCAGAAGGGCAGGCTTCATGTAAAGACAACAGTGTAATATCCGGGATGAGTTAGTGCTGCCTTCCTTCTACGAGAATTGTTTACGCAGCCCCCAGTAAAGCATCGGGAATTTAGGTCTTTTCCTTTTGGGGAACCTCCTCTGCCTGTTTATGGAGGCTTCCCTGGTAGGCTAGTGGTAAAGATGTAAGAGACGTGGGTTCGATCCTTGGGTCGGGAAGATCTCCTGAAGAAAGGAATGGCAACCCACTCTAGTATTCTTGCCTGGAGAATCCCATGGACAGAGGAGCCTGGCGGGCTATAGTCCATAGAGTTGCAAAGAGTCAGAGGTGACAAGCAACTTAGCATGCACTGCCGGTTTCTGACTATAGATGAAGACAAACCAAGGGCAGGCAGCCATATGGAGTCATATGCGCCCCCTCTGATGCCCCCTCCCTCCATCAGCTCTTGTCTTCTGCCAGCTTTGGTCACTCTGAGGCAAAAACAATTAAAGGATAACACTGGATGTAGCAAAATCTTTCTAATTTGTTTTATATC
Organism: Bos indicus; assembly: GCF_029378745.1. Taxonomy (NCBI): domain Eukaryota; kingdom Metazoa; phylum Chordata; class Mammalia; order Artiodactyla; family Bovidae; genus Bos; species Bos indicus. The sequence continues at coordinate 50,453,567 of NC_091769.1, forward strand.
TTTCTTTGCTTTGATGACCTCCTCAAAGTCCCACCATCTTTCCCATTAAAAAAAAAAAAAATTCACAATCTTTCAATAGAGATATATCTTAAATATTTTATTTTTAAGGTAACCTAAACAGATATCCACTTTTATTTGTTAAATATATGCTAATAGAACATTAACAAATGGTGGATATATTTTGTTAAGATAGTCTACATATTAGCAACACCAAGTGGCTGGTAGTTATGGGCACACCTGGGTTTTGGCAGGAGAGATCTAGCTCTGAATCCTGGCTCTGTTACTTTCTAGCTGTGTGTTCATTGGCAGATTCTTTAATCCCTCTGTGCTTCAACGACTTCCTTTATATAGGTGGGGCTATATATATAATACCCATTTTATTGAATTGTTGTAAAGATTAAGCAAGATAACATATGAGAGACAGAGGAGCCTGGTGTTCTGCAATCCATAGGGTTGCAAAGAGTTGGATACCACTTATCGACTGAACAACAACAGTGAGCAGCTTGACTTTAAAGCTGGCATATGCAGCCCCTTGGTGAAGGTTACTGTTAGGTAGTCTCCAATGGGGCCTAGTTTTCTCACAGAATAGCTCAAGGAGGGTACAAATAGTGTTCTTTAACTCTGGATCAAGAGAAAATGTTGATGCTGGTGATGTGGCTAGATGGGTAGATCAGGGAAGAGACCTGGAATTGGCCCCTTCTCTGTGCTCTTCGTCTAAGTGGTCAGTATTAGCACTGCAGGGAGGAGGGGTAAGTGTAAGCTGACCCCAGGGAAATTCAGGAGAGAAAACAATGGCTGGAGAGAGACACAGGAAGATCAGGAGCCAGGCAACCCGCAGAGATCACAGTACAGCAGATTCCACACCTAACTCCGTGCTGGCCTTGAAGAGAAAGTTCAGCACTGGCAAGAGGGAGGAACAGGGGACTGCCCCATGGTTAAGAATCTGCCTTGCAATGCAGGGGACACAGGTTCCATCTGTGACTGGGTAACTAAGATCCCACATGCCGTCAGGCAACTAAGGCTGTGTACCACAATTACTGAGCCCCTGTGCCACAACTAGAAAGTCTGAGCAACACGAGGAAGACCCCTAGTGCCACAACTGAGACCCAATACAGATAGTAAAATGAATAAATAAATACTTTAAAAAAAAAAAAAGTAGAAGAAGAAAGGAGGAACAGCCCATTCTCAGAGTACCTGGCGACCAAGCAAGTTTCAAGGCAGGAACCCAGACCTAGGAAATTAATCCCTTCATGTGGGTTTCTTTTAGCCTTGTTGAGATACAATAAAGCCAAGTGAGCCTGGGGACAAAGATATTTTCAAGTCCGGAGCAATGAAACTGATGAGGGCCCTGGTGGCTCAGTGGTTAAGAATTCACCTGTCACTGCAGGAGACACAGGTTCGATCCCTCTATCAGGAAGACCCCTTGGAGGAAGGAATGGCAACCCACCCCAGTATTCTTGCTGGGAAAATCCCACTGGGGTCACAAAGAGTCGCACATGACTGAGCATACACGTACACACACACACTCACCTCCCTCAAGTATTGAAAATGAAAGCAACATTAAGCCCAATAATAAATATAAATCTGACACAGTCCTGAGTTATCACAAGGACTATTGCTTTGGTTTCATTTCTGAAATAGCAGACTTTTCGCACTCAGACTACTCAACCCTTTTCTCCTAATCATGAGTTTCATCTGATTACTGGCAAACAGTTTTACCTGCTTCTGTGGTCTTTAATCACAAACCTCTGTCTGTGAAATGGTCTAGGAGTTTCAACAATGGGGAAACTGAGGCAGGCTCACCATGATGGATCTGGAAGAATGCAGTAGAGTTTGGTGTTAACCTTGAGGGAGGTACAGGGAACCCTGGGCTTCCCAGAGGGCACAGCAGTAAAGAATCTACCTCCCAATGCAGGAGACTCAAGAGACACAGTTTCCATCCCTGGGTCAGGAAGATCCCCTGGAGTAGGAAATGACAACCCACTCCAGTATTCTTGCCTGGAGAATCCCACGGACAGAGGAGCCTGGCAGCCTACTCTGAGAAAGACTGCAAAGAGTCGGACACAGCCCAGCGTGCACAAACGCACACACACCCAACAAGAGGGTCAGAGGAAGGTCCAGGCAGCAGAGATCCAACCATTTGATGCTGAGTTTACAAATTAGCAAATGCATCCTTTTACTTATTTCATTAGGGTGGTATTCACCTCTAGTATCTGTCAGTTTTGTCCTCTCATTAACTGCAAGCTCCTGAAAACATATTCGTTCTCTCTCACTTCCTAGTGCAGTAGGTATTAGCAGAATTCTAAGGCTCCCCAGAAGAGAAAGTTTGCATGTGGTCAGAGAGAGCAAGGGGAGCCCCACTGACTGGCTAAGGAGAAGGGGCCATGACTCAGAGACAGAGGAAATAAAAAGAGATAACCAAGCCAAGTTAATACATTATCAGATAGGTCGAACTGGAGTCTGAAAGAGAGAGAAGGTGCTGAGAAAGGTGGGGTGTAGGCACTTTAAGCCCTAACCTCATTCAGTGTTCTGTGTCAGTACGCTCTTGGAGAAGATGGACTATGGCCTCTAGCCACAGAGAAGTGGTTCAGAGGCCCAGCGTGATCATCTTTGTCTCCAATCAGGGGTGTAGAACACAACTCAGGCTCAGCTAAGGCTGGCTGGCTGGGGGCACTCTCTGGTCCCACACAAAACTCTCCCTCCCCCTGGACACACTCCACACTTCTAAAGAAAAAAGATTCAAGAAATAAAAGAAAAAAAGGAAGAAGAAGAAAAAAAAAAACACCCACAGAACTCAGTAAGAACTTACTCGCTAAATGCAGAGGAAACTTCTGAGAGAAAAGAAGAAAACAATCTCCTCAGGTAAACTAATCCAGCTCTCCCTGCTCCTCCCATTCCCAAGGTGGATCACTCGCTAAGTTATAAAGGAAGCCCCTTTTCCTCACTCTCTCTGCCCTCACTTTTGGGTGATGCTCTGCTTTCTACCAAGCCCAGGGTTCCTGCTTCTCAGCACCACAGATGGAAGGGCAGCCATGGCCAGGCTTTGTCTGTGCCACCCCAACTCCCACTCCATGAACACATCAAGACACACTTGTTCGTCCTCATTGTGGTGTCATGAGCCCAAGGGCAAGGACGATTTCTGACTCAGATCTGCCTCCTTACAGCAGCTCGTGCGAGAATTTGCAAATGACGATGCACCAGAAAGGTTTCCTGAATCCAACAGCATCCTTGGTGTCCCTTGAAGGTCCTCTAAGTACTGGAGTCATGAAACCAAGGCTTACTAATAATTACTGGACTTGATGGATAGAGGCACCCTCCAACTGTACACAAAAATACAATACCACAGAGTTGAAGCCAATTGAAATCCAAGCAGCATTAATGGAATCAATTTTGCTTAAGAAACTTCCTCAGAAGAAACCCTCCAAAATTGAAATTTAAAGGCATATTAATTTGAGATGATGTTATCTCCTACTGAGTCATTATAAAGTAACCTTTTAAAGGGAACCTGTAACAAATGACATATACAATGACACTGTTTTATTCACTCACTGCATTTAACATTGAGGAAGCTGCTAACATTTCAGTATTAGAGATACCAAGTGGATTAAGACAGTCCCTACTCTCAAGCTGAATATTCATTGGAAGGACTGATACTGAAGCTGAAGCTCCAATACATTGGCCACCTGATGTCAAGAGCTGCCTCACTGGAAAAGAACCTGATGCTGGGAAAGAGTGAGGGCAGGAGGAGAAGGGGATGACAGAGGATGTGATGGTTGGATGGCATCACTGACTCAATGGACATAAGTCTGAGCAAACTCCAGGAGACTGTTAAGGACAGGGAAGCCGGGAGTGCTACAGTGGGGTCACAAAGAGTCAGACATGACTTAGCAACTGAACAACAACTATAAACAAAGTTGTTTATAGTCCTGTGTGGGAGAAATGTTTGAAAGTAGATTATAATGCCATGTATAAGTGCAAAAAAAGATATGTGTTGGATATAATGGAGGACCAGAGTTTAAAACTAAAAAAAGAGATGGTTAGAAGTACAAGTGCAAACAATTTAGTGTAGGTTTTAGTGAAATCTAGAAAAAGAAAATTAAGAATTTGTCTGAATGCCTCCTGCATTGTTTCAGGAAGGATCTTGGCTGATCGTTACAAGAGGAACAGATATTATGGATTAAAGAAAACATCCCCTTATGGAAGTCATTTGGAAAAAGAATGTTAGATCCCTACCCCACACTATAAACATAAATAAACTACAGATTAAACCCAAAAGGAAAAGACAGTTCTAAAATTTCAGGAAATATACAGAATAATGATACTTAGGTTAGGAAAGTACTTTAACTATTATACCAAAACCTGAAAATTATAAACAAAAAAGAAACAGATTTGACTGTGAAAAAATCATAAACAAAAATACAATTTAAAGTGTGAAATGGGCTTCTAGGAAAGCTCCTTAAAAGGGAGAGGCTAAGCCCTTCTTTCCTTTCTTTTTATTATCATGAAAGCAGATGTAATGGTTGGAGCTCTGGCAGCTACTTAGGACCTGGAGGCAACATTGAGGAAGGGAGCCATCAAGCCCCTTTACAAGTTCTAGACTGCCTACTTCTAGGCTTCATTTATATGAGAAAGAAATTTTCTGCCTTATGTGGCCACTATTTTTTCAGGTCTCTGACATGAATCACAGATGCAAAAGCTGTTTCCTAACTCAGGGACATTTAGAAACATAGGTATGAAACAGGCATAGGTTTCAGGGGAGTAAAAAGAAGTTCTGAAACCTGCAAAGTTCAGAACAGGAGCTCTAATTTCTGTACTCTCTACCACCACCTCTCCCATCTCTATAACACCACCACCATTATTGTTTCTTATTTGAAAACACATTTCAGGGAAACGTCTGGAAAGGAATGTACTAAAATATTAACCATGGTATTCTGGGTTATGTGATTGTTGCTGGTTTTCAGTTTCCCCTTTTTGTCTCATCAGTTTTCTGATTTATCTAGAATGCACAGGCATTCTATTTTTTTAATTTTTTAAAAAAGCTATTTTAGAATCATCTTCAGATCAGTCACTCAGTCTTGTCCGACTCTTTGTTACCCCATGAATCACAGCACGCCAGGCCTCCCTGTCCATCACCAACTCACAGAGTTCACTTAGACTCATGTCCATCGAGTCAGTGATGCCATCCAGCCATCTCATCCTCTGTCGTCCCCTTCTCCTCCTGCCCCCAATCCCTCCCAGCATCAGAGTCTTTTCCAATGAGTCAACTCTTCGCATGAGGTGGCCAAAGTACTGCAGTTTCAGCTTTAGCATCAGTCCTTCCAAAGAACACCCAGGGCTGATCTCCTTTAGAATGGACTGGTTGGATCTCCTTGCAGTCCAAGGGACTCTCAAGAGTCTTCTCCAACACCACAGTTCAAAAGCATCAATTCCTTGGTGCTCAGCCTTCTTCACAGTCCAACTCTCACATCCATACATGACCACAGGAAAAACCATAGCCTTGACTAGACAAACCTTTGTTGGCAAAGTAATGTCTCTGCTTTTCAATATGCTATCTAGATTGGTCATAACTTTACTTCCAAGGAGTAAGCGTCTTTTAATTTCATGTCTGCAGTCACCATCTGCAGTGATTTTGGATCTTAGGAAGCAAAACAAAATAGTGCTCTCCACTCTTTAATAATAGCCACGATGTGGAAGCAATCTAATGTCCATTGATAGAGGAATGGATAAAGATGTGGTATCTTTATACAATGGAATATTACTTAGCCACAAAAAATGAAATAATGCCATTTGCAGCAACATGGATAGAGCTAGACATTATCTCACTAAGTGAAAAAAGTCAGAGAAAAACAAATGCCATATGATATCACATATATGTAGAATCTGAAATATGATACAAATGAACTTGTTTACAAAACAGAAACAGTCTAACAAACAGAAAACAAATTTATGGTTACAAAGGAGGAAAGGGGCTAGGGGAGAGATAAATTGGGAATTGGGGATCAGCAGACTCAAACGACTATATATAAAATAAACAACAAGGTCCTACTGTATAGCACAGGGAACCATATTCCATATCCTGTAATAAACAATAAAAAAGAATATGAAAAGAAATATATATATATATATGAATCACTTTGCTATATACCAGAAACTAACACAGTATTTTAAATCAACTATAGTTCAATTAAAAAAAAAAATCATGCTGTCTTTGATTGCAGAAGTCAAGCCTGATGCTTTTTCTTTATTTTACCTCTTTGCAGGTCTGTGTGAACAGATCTAGTCTTTATTTGGGGGAGGGGGATGCGTAATGTAGGATTGTGTGTATGTGCATGTATTTAAGTCTAGCTGGATACTAATAGAAAATATCTTTTTAATGTAAAATTGGACATTCTAACAAGAACCTAAATAAAATAATTGAAACGCTTGCACCACCGAACACCAAGTGCCCCTTCACTCATGTTATCTCTTAAAGGAAAATGACCACCATGCCAACTCATAGGGAAAGATTAAAGTGCATTAGATGACAAAACAACACATATCTTGGTTCTAGTTTCTTGAGCTTAAAAAACAAAATAGAAATAAAAAAACTACTCGCCCTTCATGCCGTCCTTTTGGGGAGCACAAAAAGAAAGTACTTCTAGGATGGGACCCTCTCTAGCTATCTGAGCCCATAAGATCACATCTACCGTACACCCTAGGATGGGACCCTCTCTAGCTATCTGAGCCCATAAGATCACATCTACCGTACACCCTAGGATGGGACCCTCTCTAGCTATCTGAGCCCATAAGATCATATCTACCGTACACCCTAGGATGGGACCCTCTCTAGCTATCTGAGCCCATAAGATCACATCTACTGTACACCCTAGGATGGGACCCTCTCTAGCTATCTGAGCCCATAAGGTCACATCTACTGTACACCCTGTGGACCCCTAGCAGGTTTCGCGTGTGTGGTCATGGTCATCGCCATCTTTCAGTCATAGACTGTTGCAACAACATGCTGCACCCTGGGTGGGGAGAGTCTACCTTCTTGGGTGGGGAGCAGAGGGCAAGGTGAGGAGGAGGAGTGCAGGCTTGTAGGGACCAGTGGTGTCTGTGACGTCTCCCCCACCTACACCTGCTGGTCGGAAAGGCAGAGTGGATTCCTGAGCAACTGGGAGGCCAGACAGACCAAACTCGGTCCATGGTACCTCTCAAGGCTTCAAATACTGTAGTTCCAGCTCATGGGAGGCTAGTTTTGTCTTTTTTTTTTTCCTTTGTTACTTTTTTCAAACTGAAGGATGATTGATTTATAGGGTCATGTTTGTTTCAGGTGCACAGCACAGTGACTCAGTTACATATGTATATACAGTGACTCAGATGGTAAAGAATTTGCCTGCAGTTCAGGAGACCCGGGTGTGATCCCTGGGTCGGGAAGATCCCCTGGAGAAAGGAATAGCCACCCACTCCAGTATTCTTGCCTGGAGAATCCCATGGAGAAAGGAAATGGGTGGGCTATAGTCCATGGGGTTGCAAAGAGTTGGACATAGCTGAGTGACTTTCACTCACTCATATATATATATATTCCTTTTCAGATTCTTTTCCCTTGTAGGTTATTTACAGAGTATTAAGTACAAGCATTGTCTTTGCCCTGGACAGTAAAGCTGGGCAGCTGCAGCCCACGTCTGGCCTGGGTACGCTTCCCATGGTTGACAGTGAACAGGAGCCCATGGTGGAATGGGTGTGGAATGCAGGGATTCAAAACAGAAATTGGACCTCTTTCTCCTTGGGAAGCTCCCAGACCCTCTCCCTGCCTCCATTATCTCATCCATACCAACAGGCATGCACTGGTAAACAAGAGCCATGCAAATATCATACAGTCATGGAGGAGCTCACAGTTTAGTAGGGAAGAGCAATCAACAGTCAATGACAATTAAGTGTGGAAAGTACCAAGGATACTCGTACCAAGTAGAAAGCTCTGTGGGAAACTGGGATCCCTGGAAGACATCCTGAAGGAGGTAGCCTTTAGGCTCATACTGGATGAGTGTACAGATCTGTCAGGTAAAGAGTAGAGTTAGAGGAAACAGTTGGGCTGAAGGTTCAACTTAGTTGCCTTATCCTCAAGAGAACAATAGCGTTCCTCACCCTAGCATGAGATCAAGAATTTCTCCCACTTTACATTCAGCTCCTGGAAATGACCACTTCTCCGCTCAGCTCTGGACTTTGACCCAGTTTACTGCCTCCACTCAGAGGGAAAGGCCACCCCTGCCACCTCTGGGCCTCAGCTTCGTTGTGACCCCCTGCTTCCTTGTTCTCTTAAGATCCTGAAACATTACTTCATCATAGTATTTCCCAACACTGTCTCCACGATGTCATAAATTCCTTCAGTTGCAAGGACCATGCTTTCTGGCCCACCTCTTAATCCCTGAAGGCTTGCAAATAATAAGCAACATGGACTGAAACATATTGTGTTCCAGGCACGGTCTCAAGCCCTTCACATTTAATTCTCACAACAAATCCTGCAAGGCAGAGAGACACGGAGGAACTTACTCAAGACTACACAACTAGCAGGTGGCAGGGTCAGAATTTGTACCCCGGGGTCTGACCTGACAACCAGTCCCTTGTCCGCAATTCACTGACCACACTAGGAATACAGTTCCTAGCCAGGCTGCCTCTCCTGGAGCAATTCCAGCTCGGCCTCTGCCTCTCCCTGAGATCCATCAAGAACGCAGGCTTTACCTTCACTGGGCCTCAGTTTCTCCACTCACAGTGGAAGGTAGAGTGGATCATGTCTAAGGGGAGAAATTAACCTGCCCAAGAAGAGCACCATGTAATGGGTTCGCACACAGGCAATCAGTTTCAGAGTCAGTTTACTTAAGCTCACTCTCACTGCCTCAGGGGCACAACAAACATTTATAGAATTAGTGAGTAACCAGGTGGTTGAATGGCTGAAACCTGCCCTTCTCTGAAGGGAGGGAAGATCACTGAATCCATCCAGAAACCTAATAATTGAATCATGGTAGGAAACTTCTAGAAAAATGCATATCAACAGCAGTGAACATATATTATTATTATTATTATTATTATTATTGTGTGTGTGTGTGTGCATGCTCAGTTGTATCCAACTCTTTGTGACGCTATGAACTGCAACCTTCCAGGCTCCTATGTCCATGGGGTTTCCCAGGCAAGAGTACTGAAGTGGGTTGCCTTTTCCCCCTCCAGGATATCTTCCTGACCCTGGGATCGAACCCATGTCTCTTGCTTCTCCTATGTTGGCAGGTGAATTCTTTACCACTGAGTCACCTGGGAAGCCAATATTATCATGATGATGATGAAAAAAGAGGATGCTGTTTTATCTGCCCTTTTGAATCTTGCTTTTTTCTCTCTACAATACACACTGAAAATCATTCACTGTCCATACATTTTTGTCAATGTAAATGAAGTTATTCCCAATGCATTTCCAATTATTAAAATTGCTACATTAAAAATTATAGTTTTGTGTATTTGTTCAGTTATTTTTATTGACTAAATTACTAAAAGAATAATTTCTAGGTCAAAGATTATACAGCTTTAAAACTGTCTAAATTGGCACTACCCAAAAGGCACCCCATTCCAGTACTCTTGCCTGGAAAATCCCATGGAGGGAGGAGCCTGGAAGGCTGCAGTCCATGGGGTCCCTAAGAGTCGTACCCGACTGAGCAACTTCACTTTCACTTCCATGCATTGGAGCAGGAAATGGCAACCCACTCCAGTGTTCTTGCCTGGAGAATCCCAGGGACGGGGGAGCCTGGTGGGCTGCCGTCTATGGGGTCACACAGAGCGCGACTAAAGCGACTTAGCAGCAGCAGCAGCAAAAGGTTTTACCCACTTTAACCACAAAAGTAATTGTTTCCCCTCAGCATTCCCGGATATTATCTTTCTTTTTTGACTTTCCCACAATCAAAAGATGACAAATGCTATCCCACTATGATTTCTGTCTACTTTTCTTTGATTATTAGTGAGCTTGAGCTTCTTTTCCTGTTTTTGGCCATTTGCTTTTTTTCTTGGCCACACTATGAGGCTTGCAGGATCTTAGTTCCCCAACTAGGAATTGAACTCAGGCCCTAGCAGTGACAGTGCTAAGTACTAACCACTAGACGACCAGGGAAGTCCCTGTATTTCTTCTTATATTTCTTTCCAGTTGATTTTTTCTGTCCATTTTTCTATAGGGCTGTTAGTTTTTCTAACTGATTTATAAGAGCTCTTTGAATTTATCAGTTATTTATCCTTTGTTCTGGTTTTAGAGGCATTTCCTCCCAATGTGTTGTTCGACTATGTTTTATGGGGTTCTTTCCAACGGTCAACATTGATGTATTGAAGTTTGCAGTTATCTTAAATGTAGTTGAATTTATCTATGCTTTCGCTTTGGCTTCTGAAATTCATATAGTGCATAGAATGCTCATTTCCACTCCAGGGCCATACAACTATTCACTCACATTTTCTTTAAAAAGATTTTGTGATTTTTAACATTTAAATTTTGGATTAATCTGGAATATATTTTGATGTATGGAATGAAATAGGCAAGGTAATGATTATAATAGGATCAAACAACTATGCTTTGAAATAAAGCTGTGAGCCTTTTGACTTGGCACTTCAGGAAAATGCCAAGAACCAATGAATGGGGGGGAGGAGGGGACATGGGGACCTAAGAACACAGTGGTGCGTGAAGGGGGAGTGTCACTAAGCTCTAAAAATACATTCAATTTTGATTACATAAACACCAGTTCATGATTTTGAAAAACCACACACTGCTGGTGATTTTGTGAGGAATATCAGAACCTGAATAAAGAAAGAACAAACAAACTAAATCTTAACTGGTATTATAAAATGGGATTTTTGGTGCCTCAGATGGTAACGAATCTGCCTACAATGAGGGAAAGGGTTTGATCCCTGGGTCAGGAAGATCCCTTGGAGAAGGGAATGGCTACCCACTCCAGTATTCTTGCCTAGAAAATTCCATGGACAGGGGAGCCTGGCAGGCTACAGCCCATGGGCTCACAAAGAATGAGACACAACTGAGCCACATACACACCACATGAAATGTTATTAACTCTATTAAGAAGCATTTAATCTTGGCTACATTCTGAGTGACAGAGCTCAGGTATTAAATACGATACTCTAAGTGGGGCTCTAATCACAATCCTGATTGAGGAAAGAAAAGTGATATGGTACACATTGTGATCCAGACACTTGTGCAAAGACAAACAGCATCTGACACAAAGCTGACTCAATTATACTCGTAGGGGGAAAGTTTTTTAAGCAGCTAACACACTTATCGGTTCTTGGTGGGAGAAGCACAAAAAGAAGAGTTTAGAAGGTGGTGTTCGTGCAGGAAAATGAAGTAGCGCTGGGAGGCCAGGGGGCTGGAAGAAAGCAGAAACAGCCAGTGGAAAGCAAACAGATTAACTACAGGAGTATCAGGAAAAACCAGCCACACAATCCAATGAGTGGCAGAAGAAGGAAGCCAGACAGCCCTTACCGGGGTAAAGGCAGGCAAGATACTAAAGCTCAAGGAATGTTGGTCAAGATTGCCCTGAGAAGTTCTGATTGAAGCCCGAAATGCTTGGGTTAACTGGCACTCCCTTCCTCATGCCCATGAATGCAACCATTTTCTGCCCTGCAATGGAAATGGAATGGAAATGACGGGGAAAGAGGTAACACCTGGGATTTATCGAGTGCAATGGAATGACATAATGGAAAGGAAACAACAAGGGAAGAGGTAATAATATCTGGGATTTATGCAAAAGCCAGTGTGCAGAGACCACCTCAGGACATTCAACCTGATGACTAACCTCTTCAAATTGATTTCTCTCCCTCTCTGTGTGATTTTATAATCAGCTACTGCCTGCCAATGCAGGAGATGTGGGTTCGATCCCTGGGTTGGGAAGATCCCCTGGAGGAGGAAATGGCAATCCACCCCAGTATTCTTGCCTGGGAAACCCCATGGCCAGAGGAGCCTGGTGAGTTACTGTCCATGGGGTTGAAAATAGTCAGACATGACTGAAGCAACTTAACACAGCATTTGACTTCCTTGGGTCTCCGTTTCCTCACTGTGTGGGAACCCTAACTCTAAACCTTAATCCGAACCTCTGACCTTGAATCTGAAAGACCAATTTTTTCACCGCAGCAGTACTCACAATAGCCAAGACATGGAAATGTCCATTGACAGTGAATGGATAAAGAAAATGTGGTGTGTGGTGTACACACACACACACACACACACACACACACACACACACACACAATGCATTGATCAGCCATAAAAAAAAGAATGAAATAATGCCATTTGCAGCAACATGGATGGACCAAGAGATCATCATAAGAAGCGAAATAAGTCAGAAGGAGAAAGACAGATACCATATGTCACTTATACGTGGAATCTAAAATACAAATCAGCATATCTATGAAACAAAAACAGACTCACAGATTCAGAGAACAGATTTGTGGTTGCCAAGGAGGCGGAGATGTAGGGGAGAGAAGGAATGGGAGTCTGAGATTAGCAGAGGCAAACTATCAATATTATACAAGATAAACAACAAGGTCTGACTGTATAGCCCAGGGAACTGTATTCAAAAAGACGCTTACTCCTTGGAAGGAAAGTTATGACCAACCTAGATAGCATATTCAAAAGCAGAGACATTACTTTGCCAACAAAGGTCCGTCTAGTCAAGGCTATGGTTTTTCCAGAGGTCATGTATGGATGTGAGAATTGGACTGTGAAGAAGGCTGAGTGCCGAAGAAGTGATGCTTTTGAACTGTGGTGTTGGAGAAGACTCTTGAGAGTCCCTTGGACTGCAAGGAGATCCAACCAGTCCATTCTGAAGGAGATCAGCCCTGGGATTTCTTTGGAAGGACTGATGCTAAAGCTGAAACTCCAGTACTTTGGCCACCTCATGCGAAGAATTGACTCATTGGAAAAGACTCTGATGCTGGGAGGGATTGGGGGCAAGAGGAGAAGGGGACGGCAGAGGATGAGATGGCTGGATGGCATCACTGACTCGATGGACGTGAGTCTGAGTGAACTCCGGGAGATGGTGATGGACAGGGAGGCCTGGCATGCTGCGATTCATGGGGTCTCAAAGAGTCGGACATGACTGAGCGACTGAACTGAACAGATGACAAAACATAATGGAAAAGAATATATATATACACACATATATGTAATTGAGTCACTTTGCTGTCCAATAGAAATTAACACAATATTGTACATCAACTATACTTCAACAAAATTTTTAAAAAGAAAATAAAATTCTGTGTTTCTGCTGCCTGGAGTCTTTGTCCTGCAAGCATCATGTCAGAGCCATGGTTCAGAAATCCTTATTTAGTGGTGGACTTTACCAGGGTTGGGAGGAAAGAGCAAAAGACTGGCAGTGACGAGGACTGCAGGGCAGATATGACAAGTGGTCAAGTGGATATGATGAGGGCCCAACCAGGTAGGTGGCTGGTCTATGGGAACAGCCAGAGGAAAGGGTTGTGAGGGACAGGAAGAATGTAGAAGTACCACAGGGAGAGATCTGAGAAGGCTTGGAAACCAAATCCAAAAGCTAGAAGCCTTCTGACCCAAAGTTCGCACTGGCAGACCCAAGTCATGAGATTGCCAGGAAAAGTTAACCATGCTGATGCATAATTTTCCCAAAAGTTTTTTTAAAAAATCTCTTTCTAAACATACACTGCTGCTGCTGCTGCTGCTAAGTCGCTTCAGTCATGTCCGACTCTGTGCGACCCCTGAAATGCATCAAATGCTCAGCTGACTGCTTAATGGAAACAGTCAGATAGTAAAGCTTGTTCCAAGAGCATTTTGAGAAACTTGCTATTTGTACACACCGTGAGCTTCCAGATGTTCAAGCTGGTTTTAGAAAAGGCAGAGGAACTAGAGATCAAATTGCCAACATCCGCTGGATCATCGAAAAACAAGAGAGTTCCAGAAAAACATCTATTTCTGCTTTACTGACTATGCCAAAGCCTTTGACTGTGTGGATCACAATAAACTGTGGAAAATTCTGAAGGAGATGGGAATACCAGACCACCTGACCTGCCTCTTGAGAAATTTGTATGCAGGTCAGGAAGCAACAGTTAGAACTGGATGTGGAACAACAGACTGGTTCCAAATAGGAAAAGGAGTACGTCAAGGCTGTATTTTGTCACCCTGCTCATTTAACTTATATGCAGAGTACATCATGAGAAACGCTGGGCTGGAAGAAGCACAAGCTGGAACCAAGATTGCCGGGAGAAATATCAATAACCTCAAATATGCAGATGACACCACCTTTATGGCAGAAAGTGAAGAGGAACTCAAAAGCCTCTTGATGAAAGTGAAAGTGGAGAGTGAAAAAGTTGGCTTAAAGCTCACCATTCAGAAAACGAAGATCATGGCATCTGGTCCCATCACTTCATGGGAAATAGATGGGGAAACAGTGTCAGACTTTATTTTTGGGGGCTCCAAAATCACTGCAGATGGTGATTGCAGCCATGAAACTAAAAGACGCTCACTCCTTGGAAGGAAAGTTATGACCAACCTAGACAGTTTATAAAAAGCAGAGACATTACTTTGTCAACAAAGGTCCGTCTAGTCAAGGCTATGGTTTTTCCAGTGGTCATGCATGGTTGTGAGAGTTGGACTGTGAAGAAAGCTGAGCACCGAGGAATTGATGCCTTTGAACTGTGGTATTGGAGAAGACTCTTGAGAGTCCTTTAGACTACAAGGAGATCCAACCAATTCATCCAAAAGGAGATCAGTTCTGGGTGTTCATTGGAAGGACTGATATTGAAGCTGAAACTCCAATACTTTGGCCACCTCATGCGAAGAGCTGACTCATTTGAAAAGTCCCTGATGCTGGGAAAGATTGAAGGCAGGAAGAGAAGGGGACAACAGAGGATGAAATGGTTGGATGGCATCACTGACTCAATTGGTATGAGTTTGAGTAAACTCCAGGAATTGGTGATGGACAGGGAGACCTGGCGTGCTGCAGTCCATGGGGTCACAAAGGGTCAGACACGACCGAGCGACTGAACTGAACTGATAAAAGAAGGCTAGAGTCAAGTTCCTCTTGCAGATACACCACTGGCTAATGCCCTGCAAGATAATAGGAAACCATAACATTTGGAATCTTCCTTCTACTGAGGAGAAATTGTTTGCATCTCAACAGAGTAAGATCTGCAAATGGAGCAGTTACTTGACTGAGTCTGTGCCCTTAACAGCAAATAGCCAAGTCAAATGTTCATTCTCTAAATCAGTGGTTCTCAAACAGGAGTGATGTTGCCTCTCAAGGGATATTTGGCATCATCTGGAGATGATGGCTTCTGGCCACAACTCAGCCGGGGGTGAGGGTGGAAGGCAGGGGGAGGGATGACATCTAGTGAGTAGAGGCTAGTGATGCTGCTAACATCCTACCATGCAGGGGACAAATCCCATACCAAGACGTATCCTGCACAAAAGGTGAATAGCGTGAAAGTGAGAAGTCCTGCCTCGGGTAAGTAACTAACCCTTGGGTGAGCCTGTTGAAGAATGCCCCTGTGTTCATGTCATCACTGCAAGGGTATGCTGCCTACCTCTCCCTCTTATTCCTAAGTTCTAAATAATTTTTCTTAATGATAATTGTCAGCCATCTGCCTTTGAAGTAAAGTAGACTTCTCCTTTTTACAAGTATGCCATCCAAGTATTTTTAAAAGGTTCCTACTTTACCTGAAGGACATCAGAAAAATTCAGTTAAACAGAACATCCTTTGCCAGTTATTGAGCCTTTTGTCTTATTAAGATCTTACTACAGTTGCAACAAAAATGATGAGATTTTCCCGGGGAGCATGCAAATGCCCAGAAGCTTCTTAAAAAACAAGAATATCCAACCTGCTTTCTCCCCCCAAAAATGATGATGGCTGATAGCATGGGAGAAGCTGGCAGCGGGGCAGAACCATAGTCACAGGAAGCACAACTGGGAAAAGGAAATAGAGGCTGATGACCCCTCTGCTGACCCAGCCTGAGCACATCTCTCCCACTCCTGCTCCAGACCCATCATTACAAATCTTGGCCAACTCTACTGTCTACCCAGGCACTGGGGCTGGACTTGGCAGTAACCTTAGCTTCCTCCTTGTTTCTTCCTATCTACAGGAAATCGCTCGTTCAGTAAGACGTTTATGGAGCAATAATTCCCAGGCAATAAGGACAATAAGTGCAATAGTCTTCTGGCAGATTGCTAAGCCCTCAGATTCCTCCTTGATTAGCTCTCCATCCTCACCACCCTCCTTTCTTGCCTTTAAACTCTATAGCTGCAGCCTCTTATATTATTCCCCTGTCCCAATCTGGCCTCCCTTGTTTTCAGATTATCTCCCTGAAACAGCTCTGCCCATGCAACTCCCCTGCCAAAAACAAATACCTTACAATTTCCCTTTGCTTAGGGAATGGGCTCAAAAAATAAAATCCAGACTCGTCCGTTCAGCATGGTTCCTTTATACTGAACGAACCTTGCTCAAAGACACGACCACTGAAAGCACCATCCAGGGCACCCGGGACAGATGCAGGATTCCCCACACCCATGCCTTTCTTTGACATCCTCCTTTTTGTCAACTTCCTCATCTGCAGATATCAAGATATATCAATTAACATATCTGTCATGCCAGATAAATATTTTCTGGCCCCAAAATAAATATGCCAATGTGAGATGACAATTTGTGATCATCTACATCATGTCTGTAGATTTAATAACACATTTTATTAGATTTTTCATTAAAGAATTGATTTTGCTACTTTTAAACATTCAAAGGGAGAGTTTTTAAAAACCTAAATATGAAGAGCAAGTTTTCTAGAAAAAAAGATATTCATCAGGGGAAGCAAATGATACATTCTTTTTAGAATATTTTCACAAAGAATATTTATCATTTCAATACTGCATACAAGGGAGTTCTTGGTGGGCCAAAGGTAGGCCCTTATCTTGAGGAAGTTAACAGACTTCTAGAGAATACAGGCTTGTGTTAGACCATGTTTTAGGTGATATGATAAGGTGCTTTGGAAACAAACATGTGGGTTAGGGAGGACTTGTGAGAAAGGTCACTCCTAGGCTGAGACCTAATGTTTGTTCCTATTAATTTTTTTTTCCATTTTGTTTTATAAGCAGAAGCCTTAGATACCAGGATTGTCCAGTCAAAACCTGAACCTCTTTTGGCACTTGTCACAATGTGGTAAAATAGTCATTTACTCTCTGGCCTGACACTCCACTATTTCACTCCTTTGGCCAGCCACCTTCTTACAGATAAAGCCTATTCCAGTTGAGCTATTTCAAATCCTGAAAGATGATGCTGTGGAAGTGCTGCACTCAATATGCCAGCAAATCTGGAAAATTCAGCAGTGGCCACAGGACTGGAAAAGGTCAGTTTTCATTCCAATCCCAAAGAAAGGCAATGCTAAAGAATGCTTAAACTATCGCACAATTGCACTCATCTCACACGCTAGTAAAGTAATGCTCAAAATTCTCCAAGCCAGGCTTCAGCAATACGTGAACCACGAACTTCCAGATGTTCAAGCTGGTTTTAGAAAAGGCAGAGGAACCAGAGATCCAATTGCCAACATCCGCTGGATCATGGAAAAAGCAAGAGTTCCAGAAAAACATCTATTTCTGCCTTACTGACTATGCCAAAGCCTTTGACTGTGTGGATCACAAGAAACTGTGGAAAATTCTGAAAGAGATGGGAATACCAGGCCACCTGATCTTCCTCTTGAGAAATCTGTATGCAGGTCAGGAAGCAACAGTTAGAACTGGACATGGAACAACAGACTGGTTCCAAATAGGAAAAGGAGTACATCAAGGCTGTATGTTGTCACCCTGTTTATTTAACTTATATGCAGAGTACATCATGAGAAATGCTGGGCTGGGAAAAGCACAAGCTGGAATCAAGATTGCTGGGAGAAATATCAATAACCTCAGATATGCAGATGACACCACCTTTATGGCAGAAAGTGAAGAACTCAAAAGCCTCTTGATGAAAGTGAAAGTGGACAGTGAAAAAGTTGGCTTAAAGCTCAACATTCAGAAAACGAAGATCATGGCATCTGGTCCCATCACTTCATGGGAAATAGATGGGGAAACAGTGGAAACAGTGTCAGACTTTATTTTTGGGGCCTCCGAAATCACTGCAGATGGTGACTGCAGCCATGAAATTAAAAGATCCTTACTCCTTGGAAGGAAAGTTATGACCAACCTAGAAAGCATATTCAAAAGCAGAGACATTACTTTGCCAACAAAGGTTCGTCTAGTCAAGGCTATGGTTTTTCCAGTGGTCATGTATGGATGTGAGAGTTGGACTGTGAAGAAGGCTGAGCACCAAAGAATTGATGCTTTTGAACTGTGGTGTTGGAGAAGACTCTTGAGAGTCCCTTGGACTGCAAGGAGATCCAACCAGTCCATTCTGAAGGAGATCAGCCCTGGGTGTTCTTTGGAAGGACTGATGCTAAAGCTGAAACTCCAGTACTTTGGCCACCTCATGCAAAGAGTTGACTCATTGGAAAAGACTCTGATGCTGGGAGGGATTGGGGACAGAAGGAGAAGGGGATGACAGAGGATGAGATGGCTGGATGGCATCACTGACTCGATGGATGTGAGTCTGAGTGAACTCCGGGAGTTGGTGATGGACAGGGAGGCCTGGCGTGCTGCGATTCATGGGGTCGCGAAGAGTCGGACATGACTGAGCGACTGAACTGAACTGATATCTTATTTATTATGTATCCCCAGGACCTAGGATTGTGGCTAATATTTATGTCGAACCAACAGACTGGAATGAAATGGATGGAATAGAAAATAAAATCATGTGGTTATATTGGTGAACAAATTCAGTCAGTGATCAATTCACCTATAATGGAAAAGAATCTGAAACAGAATGTGTATGTGTGCATAACTGAATCGCGTTGCTGTGCACCTGAAACATTGTAAATCAGCTATGTTAATTGCTCAGTTGTGGCCAACTGTTTGCTATCCCATGGACTGTAGCCCTCCAGGCTTCTCTGTCCATGGAGTTCTCCAGGCAAGGATACTGGAGTGGATAGCCATACCCTTCTCTAGGGGATCTTCCCAACCCGGGGATCAAACTAGGGTGTCCCACACTGCAGGCAGATTCTTTACTGTCTGAGCCACCAGGGAAGCCCCCAAATCAGCTATACTTCAAAATTTTTTAAAAAATGTGATCAGTTCAGTCCAATCATTGCCTTGACTTCCCTTTTCTCCACTGAAGTAAACTTACCAAGCCAACCCTTCCACAGGCAATTGCCACTTATAATACTCTATAGCACAGTTGGCCCAGACTGGAGAGTGGTTAAATAAACCTACATATCTACCTGTGTATATGTTAGTCACTCAGTCGTGTCTGACTCTTTACCACCCCATGGACTGTAGCCCAGCAGGCTCCTCTGATCATGGAATTCTCCAGGCAAGAATGCTGGAGTGGGTTGCCATACCCTTCTCCAGCGGAGTTTCCTGACCCAGGGATCGAACTCGGGTCTCCTGCATTGCAGGCAGATTCTTTACAATCTGAGCCACCAGCGAAGAAATGAGCAAGGAGACATAAATATTATTTAAATACATAAATAAATATTTATTGCTGGGTGAGATAGACTGAACTCTCTTACACAACAGTTGAAAGGTATAAAAGTCTGGACATTTAACTTTGCTTTATCATTTCAGGGAAAACTCACTGTGTTTGAAGTAATACAGCTGGCCTTTGAACAACAGGGGTTTGAGTTCCACAGATCTAGCTATACACCAGAGAAGGCAATGGCAACCCACTCCAGTACTCTTGCCTGGAGAATCCCATGGACAGGGGAGCCTGGTAGGCTACAGTCCATGAGGTTGCTAAGAGTTGGACATGACTGAGCGACTTCACTTTCACGCATTGGAGAAGGAAATGGCAACTCCAGTATTCTTGCCTGGAGAATCCCAGGGACAGAGGAGCCTGTTGAGCTGCTGTTTATGGGGTCACACAGAGTCGGACACAACTGATGCGACTTAGCAGCAGCAGCAGCTATACACAGACTTTTTTCTTCAATAAATACATACTGTAGCATTCCACGGATTGTGGTTGGTTGAATTCATGGATGTGGAACTGCAGATGTGGAGGGGTGACTATAAAGTTATACTTGGATTTTTGACTGCACAGAGGGTCAACTCCCTTAACTTCTGTGTGAAATGTATCAGCTTGGGCTAGTAATAATACTTAAATAGGACTGCTGAGGTCACTTGGCCAGGTAGGATCCCATTCTGTGCAGCCTGAGCCCAAGCTTCTCACAAATTCTAGGCTGCAGGACACAAAGGCATCTAAAGAAGGGGTGACAGTCAGAAACACCGCGCTTGGAAGCTATTGAAACTGCCTTTCATATTCTTTCCTAATCACCACCTTTCTTCAGATGTAAGATACCATTGATTAAAAGATGCATTGCTTTTCATGAGCCACTGAGGAAAAACCAATGCTACAACAAATAAGTTAGACACAAAGCTTTCTGGTCATTTAGCATGTTTACTTTATGCTTATAGAAAGAGTTCCTTTCAACATATTTCAACACAGATGACCTGTAACCTGTGCTCTAACTTTTAGCATTGACAGCGTAATCTTGAGGATGAAGAAGCCTCGGATTTGGTCAGCATTTTATATTCGGCCACATTTGGAGCTTGGGTCTTGGCCCCATGGAATCACCTGTCTCTGGATATTGACCAGCTTCCGTTCAAATTCAGCAGGAAGTTCCTAACAAGTTAACAGTCAACTTCATCATAGTTCAGAGTCATGCATGTCACACTGACATGTCATGGCTTTGAAATTTGTTTCAAGGAATGTTTTCATTTTTCCTACATTCAGGTACACTGCCTGACCCAGTATCAATAATAAAACAGAAGTTTTTATGGCTTTATAGTTAACCTTCTTTGTTATCACTTACAAAATACTGGTATTTGTGAGAAAATTTAGGATTGTGATTATTCCACCAACAATGGACACTTATGTAAACTATGCCCCTTTTGTATGTTTTGTTTTAATGCTGCATCATAAAGGGATCTTTTTTTATTGAGATGATGATTTTATGGAAATATATATGTATATTTTATAGGATTATATATATGTATATATACTTTATGGATGATGATTTTATGGAAAAATATATATTATAGAAATGGAAATATATATGTATTGAGATGATTTTATGGGACTATATATACATACATATCCAAAAAGGCGTACCTTGGAGATACTGTGGGTTCAGTTCCAGACATCATAATAAAGCAAATATTGTGATAAACAAGTCATGAAAAATTTTTGGTTTCCCAGTGCATGTAAAAGTTATGTTTATACTATACCACAGTATAATATTGCCAACATCCGCTGGATCATGGAAAAAGCAAGAGAGTTCCAGAAAAACATCTATTTCTGCTTTATGGACTATGCCAAAGCCTTTGACTGTGTGGATCACAATAAACTGTGGAAAATTCTGAAAGACATGGGAATACCAGACCACCTGATCTGCCTCTTGAGAAATCTGTATGCAGGTCAGGAAGCAACAGTTAGAACTGGACATGGAACAACAGACTGGTTCCAAATAGGAAAAGGAGTACGTCAAGGCTGTATATTGTCACCCTGCTTATTTAACTTATATGCAGAGTACATCATGAGAAACGCTGGGCTGGATGAAGCACAAGCTGGAATCAAGATTGCCAGGAGAAATATCAGTCATCTCAGATATGCAGATGACACCACCCTTATGGCAGAAAGTGAAGAGGAACTCAAAAGCCTCTTGATGAAAGTGAAAGTGGAGAGTGAAAAAGTTGGCTTCAAGCTCACCATTCAGAAAACGAAGATCATGGCATCTGGTCCCATCACTTCATGGGAAATAGATGGGGAAACAGTGTCAGAATTTATTTTGGGGGGCTCCAAAATCACTGCAGATGGTGGCTGCAGCCATGAAATTAAAAGATCCTTACTCCTTGGAAGGAAAGTTATGACCAACCTAGATGGCATATTCAAAAGCAGAGACATTACTTTGCCAACAAAGTTTCATCTAGTCAAGGCTATGGTTTTTCCAGTGGTCATGTATGCATGTGAGAGTTGGACTATGAAGAAGGCTGAGCGCCAAAGAATTGATGCTTTTGAACTGTGGTGTTGGAGAAGACTCTTGAGAGTCCCTTGGACTGCAAGGAGATCCAACCAGTCCATTCTGAATGAGATCAGCCCTGGGATTTCTTTGGAAAGAATGATGCTAAAGCTGAAACTCCAGTACTTTGGCCACCTCATGTGAAGAGTTGACTCATTGGAAAAGACTCTGATGCTGGGAGGGATTGGGGGCAGGAGGAGAAGGGGACGACAGAGGATGAGATGGCTGGATGGCATCACTGACTCGACGGACATGAGTCTGGGTGAACTCCGGGAGTTGGTGATGGACAGGGAGGCCTGGCGTGCTGCGATTCACGGGGTCGCAGAGTCGGACACGACTGAGCAACTGAACTGAACAGTATAATAAGTGTGCAATAGCATTGTGTCTAAAAAATTTACATACCATAATTATTACCTTATCACTAAAAAATTCTATCATCTGAGCCTTCAGTGAGTTATCTTTTTGCTGGTGGAAGCTTTGAAATATCACGAGAATTAACAAAACGTACCACAGAGACTCAAAGTGAGCAAATGCTGTTGGAAAAATGACATCAACAGACCCTTGACACAGGGTTGCCACAAACCTTCAATTTGTTTTTAAAAAATGCAGTATGTCCTGAGCACCAAAAAGCAAAGCACAATACAGGGAGGTCTGCCATATGAGAGAGAGAAAGTAGACTTGAATATGTGCAGTTTACTGTATGTCAATTATACCTCAAACATTTTAAAAAGCATTGTAAATCATCAATGGATGAATGGATAAAACAAAATGTGGTGTAAATAAATATATAATTCAGCCTAAAAAATTAAGGAAATCTTGATACATCTATAGCACACAGCCAGCTCTTACATATGTCTGGCGCCTGGGTTTTCTGTCTGCTACCCAGGGGACGATTCTGGATCGCCTGGCTCTGGTGGCCAGAAAGGTTTGCATTCCTAGGTTCCTAGAAACTAACAATTCTAGAGATAGTCCTTGACAAAGTAAACACCCCAAGTGAACACTGGGCGTGATTAAAAATAAAATAAGTTGCTTGAAAAATCCCAAAGGTTTGGAGACTACTGAGAGCTAAGGCAGGGTTTAATCTGCCACATGAGGCCCCTTCTTCAAGACTGGGACAGATGGCTGTTTTATCTACTGCATAGAAACCAACAGAGTCAAGCAACGTGAAGAAACAGAGAACTATGTTCTGAATGAAAGAAAAAGATAGAACCTCAGGGGGGAAACTCTTGATGGAGCAAAGAAAAGTAATTTACCTGATAAAGGATTCAAACTAACCGTCATAAATATACTCTGCAAAATTGGGACAAAAATGGATGAACACAGTGAGAACGTCAACAGGGAGACAGGAAATATAAGGCAAGAAGAAGGAAATGGGCATCTAGACCCAGAAAGTCTAGAAAATTTCAAAGAGGAGGAACCCAAAGAAACCCACCAAGGCACATTATAATCAAAATGTCTAAAGCTAAGGACGAGGGAAAATCTTAAATGTGGCAAGAAAAAAACAACTCTTACATACAAAGGATTCCCCATGAGACTACCATCAGGAATCTTGCAACTAGAAAGGAATGGTACTATATATTTAAAGTGCTGGTACTATATATTTAAAGTGCTGAAAGGACAAAAGGCAAGAATACCCTACCTGGCAAAGATACCTTTCAGAATTGAAGGAAACATAAAGAGCTTTCCAGACAAGCAAATGCTAAAGACGTTCATCACCACTAAATTTGCTTTACAAGAAATATTAAAGGGAGTTCTTGGGCAGAAAAGCAAAGGTGCTAATTAAGAACAGGAAAACATCCTAGAGTATAAAGATAAAGGTAATTAGGCTTCCCTGGTGGCTCAGAAGGTAAAGAATCTGCCTGCAGTGCAGGAAACCCTGGTTCAGTTCCTGGGTCAGGAAGATCCCCTGGAGGAGGAAATGGCAATGCCCTCCAGTATTCTTGCCTGGAGAATTCCATGGACAGAGGAGCCTGGCCGGCTACAGTCCCTGGGGTCACAAAGAGTCAGACAGGACTGAGGTAGTGTTTTAATCACTTTTAAGGCTAGCATAAAGATTAAAAAGAAAAATAGTAAAATTAACTAGCTACAATGATTAGTTAAGGAATATATAAGATAAAAATATGTAAAACTGTGACATCAAAAATATAAAACATTGTGGGGGGAGTAAAGATGTGGAGTTTTAGAATGCGTTCAAACTTAAGTTGTTATCAACCTAAAACAGATTGTGATAAATTTGGTGTTTATGTAAGTCTCATGGTAACCATAAAGCAAAAGCCTATACTACTGGGTGGGCCAACACGGTTCATATGTCTTGTGTGAAAGAACTGTTGACCTGCAACTATTTCACATAGTCCTGCAAGACCCCGTTCAGCCTCTTTCATCCCGTGTGCATTTAATTCACATTAATCAAATGAAAAAAATGAGAATTTGTTAACATTGCAAGGATAAAATGTTATACTACCAGCTTCATTTTACCTAAAATTTTGATCAGTTTTCAAATTCAGTACCACAAAGAGTTATTAACAGCTTCAGGGTATGTATTTCTGCCTTTAATTTCTGATGCTTAATGCTAGATAAATACAGTGTACATTCTGTTATTATTTTTTTTTTTCATAAAGATCCCCAAATCAGTACAGACTACTCTTCACAGTGCCCCTGCTACTCACGCTTATGTTTTCCTGGAAACTAGAGAAGAAAGTTACACTTGAAAGTAATAAATCATTCCTTCTACCACAACACAGAGTGGTAAATGGCTACAGAAAGCAAGATAAACTTCTAGAAACACAATCAATTCTTAACGATTTTTTTTGGCCAACACTGGAATCTTTTTTAAATACATGTTAACTGCTTTTTCAAAGAGCCATTTAAAGTTTGCCAAGGTAGAATTATAAGATCCATTTTTCCCTTCCTTAAGGTAAATCACAAAGTCCCTTTGTCTTGCCTTGATGTCACGTGTTCCTCTCTGTGGACACAGGGCAACACTCAAAAGGGATCTTAGGTCATAATCATCAATAAAATACTTTCTGTCATTTTGATGTGGTAAAATACCAGTCTGTGGTTGATTGCCCAACAGTCTGATCATGCGTCTCCATCCTTCCCGCAATGCCGATCTTAGAAGTAATCTTAGAATACTATAACATTCTGTGTCTGGTGTCTTTTTGTCCCACAGCAAACCATGGAGGAAGCTGACCTACTGTTTGTCACACAAAATGGGCAGAGTACTTCAGTCAGCAGTGCCTCTCTTTTGCTCACACAGGCTCATGTGACTTACATGGTGTTTCTGACCCTGTGGAGACCATTAGTGATGGTCTCCAGACTGGTTCCTTTCGTCTCCTGGTATATATCAGGGAGTCAGAATTTCCGTCTGGTATCACACATAAGTAGAATGCTTCTTCAGCCCTGCTCCTGGCTCTGTTCAGGACAGTTCCCATTGCCATTGCCTAGAGCTTCACTTCTGGTGAGAAGATGGCATGCCTTGCCCTCAGGCACCAGGAGAAAGGTTCATTTCATTGTCCTCTAGGAAACCAGCAAATTTGGAAAACTCAGCAGTGGCCACACAACTGGAAAAGGTCAGTTTTCATTCCAATCCCAAAGAAAGGCAATGCCAAAGAATGCTTAAACTACCGCACAGTTGCACTCATCTCACATGCTAGGAAAGTAATGCTCAAAATTCTCCAAGCCAGGCTTCAGCAATACATGAACCACGAACTTCCAGATGTTCAAGCTGGTTTTAGAAAAGGCAGAGGAACCAGAGACCCAATTGCCAACATCCGCTGGACCATGGAAAAAGCAAGAGAGTTCCAGAAAAACATCTATTTCTGCTTTATTGACTATGCCAAAGCCTTTGACTGTGTGGATCACAATCGACTGTGGAAAATTCTGAAAGAGATGGGAATACCAGACCACCTGATCTGCCTCTTGAGAAACCTATATGCAGGTCAGGAAGCAACAGTTAGAACTGGACATGGAACAACAGACTGGTTCCAAATAGGAAAAGGAGTACATCAAGGCTGTATATTGTCACCCTGTTTATTTAACTTATATGCAGAGTACATGATGAGAAACGCTGGGCTGGAAGAAGCACAAGCTGGAATCAAGATTGCTGGGAGAAGTATCAATAACCTCAGATATGCAGATGACACCACCCTTATGGCAGAAAGTGAAGAGGAACTCAAAAGCCTCTTGATGAAAGTGAAAGTAGAGAGTGAAAAAGTTGGCTTAAAGCTCACCATTCAGAAAACGAAGATCATGGCATCTGGTCCCATCACTTCATGGGAAATAGATGGGGAAACAGTGGAAACAGTGTCAGACTTTATTTTTCTGGGCTCCAAAATCACTGCAGATGGTGACTGCAGCCATGAATTTAAAAGACGCTTACTCCTCGGAAGAAAAGTTATGACCAACCTAGACAGCATATTGAAAAGCAGAGATATTACTTTGCCAACAAAAGTCCATCTAGTCAAGGCTATGGTTTTTCCAGTGGTCATGCATGGATGTGAGAATTGGACTGTGAAGAAAGCTGAGCGCCAAAGAATTGATGCTTTTGAACTGTGGTGTTGGAGAAGACTCTTGAGAGTCCCTTGGACTGCAAGGAGATCCAACCAGTCCATCCTAAAGGAGATCAGTCCTGGGTGTTCATTGGAAGGACTGATGCTAAAACTGAAGTTCCAATACTTTGGCCACCTCATGCGAAGAGTTGACTCATTGGAAAAGACCCTGATGCTGGGAGGGATTGGGGGCAGGAGGAGAAGAGGACAATAGAGGATGAGATGGCTGGATGGCATCACCAACTCGATGGACATGAGTTTTAGTGAACTCCGAGTGTTGGTGATAGACAGGGAGGCCTGGCATGCTGTGATTCATGGGGTTGCAAAGAGTTAGACACGACTGAACTGAACTGAGGAAACCACCACACAATATTGTCCAGACATGTCAAGTCTTTATTGAAGGATTTGGCAGAAACTCACTGGATTGGTTCAAAATTGGGAAAGGAGTACATCAAGGCTGTATATTGTCCCCCTGCTTATTTAACTTATATGCAGAGTCAAGATTGCCGGGAGAAATATCAACAACTTCAGATATACAGATAATACCACTCTAATGGTAGAAAGTGAAGAGGAACTAAAGAGCCTCTTGATGAGGGTAAAAGAGAATAGTGAAAAAGCTGGCTTAAAACTCAACATTCAAAAAATAATATCATGGCATCTAGGCCCATCACTTCATGGCAAATAGATAGGGAAACATTGGAAACACTGACACATTTTACTTTCTTG
Source organism: Bos indicus (assembly GCF_029378745.1). Classification (NCBI taxonomy): domain Eukaryota; kingdom Metazoa; phylum Chordata; class Mammalia; order Artiodactyla; family Bovidae; genus Bos; species Bos indicus. Next base: position 50,480,971 of record NC_091769.1, read on the forward strand.
GGCTCTCAAATCACTGCAGACAGTGACTGCAGCCACAAAATTAAAAGACACTGGTTCCTTGGAAGAAAAGCTATGACACACTTAGCATATTAAAAAGCAGAGATAGCACTTTACTGACAAATGTCCAAATGGTCAAAGCTATGGTTTTTTCAGTAATTATGTACAGATGTGAGAGTTGAACCATAAAGAAGATTGAGTGCTGAAGAATTGATGCTTTCAAACTGAGGTGCTGAAGACTCTAGAGAGTCCCTCGAACAGTAAGGAGACCAAACCAGTCAATCCTAAAGGAAATCAACCTGAATATTCATTGAAAGGACTGATGCTGAAGCTCCAACACTTTGGCCACCTGATGTGAAGAACTGACTCATTGGAAAAGACCCTGATGCTGGGAGATTGAGGGCAAGAAGAGAAGGGGGCAACAGAGGATGAGATGGTTGGATGCCATCACTGACTCAATGGACATGAGTTTGAGCAAACTCCAGGAGACAGTAAAGGACAGAGAAGCCTGGCGTGCTGCAGTCCATGGGGTCGCAATGAGCCAGACATGACTAAGTGACTGAACAACAAGAGAATTCAATCAGTACAGAATGGCTATAATTTGATATGAAATTCCTCTCAAAGCACTCCCAAAATCCTACTATGGATCTCTTGCCTACCTCATATTTCCTCTGCCTTTATGCAAAATAACCAGACCAGGGACTTCTCTGGCAGTCCAGTGGGTAAGACTCTGAGTTCCCAATCCAGGGAGCCCCAGGTTCCATCCTTGGTCAGGAAACTAAAATCCCACATCCCACATGGTGCAAACAAAACAAACAAAGAAAAAACAAGGACCTCTATCTGTAGGGATTAGTTTTACCCCCAGTATTTCCTGCCCTCCACTTGCTGTAGATTTTCCACAGTCTGAATCTGAATCACAAGTCAGAGTGTGTGCGTGATTCACTGGGTTCATGGCTGAGCAGGACGTTCAGTGATGGCAATTATCACTCCCAACCCTTCATAACAGACCCCACAGTTTTAATTTTTAGAACTCCCACTCTCCACTCCCTACTCTCAACAGTCCAGCACAGAACATGGAGAAATAAATATAGTTTAAATCCCAAGAAGGAAGAGAACTCATCTCCCAACTGATTAATTCTTTGCAAGGTAACTCCCTCTCAAGGTTAACCTATTTGCAAGACAGGGAAAGAGACACAGATATAGAGAACGGATGTGTGGACCTGATGTGGGGATGACACAGCCAGGATGTGGGGGATGAATTAGGAGATTGGAATTGACATATATACACTACTGTGTAAAGCAGATAGCTGGGGGAAGCTGCTGCGTAGCACAGGGAGCTCAGCTTGCTGCTCTGTGATGACCGAGAGGGGCGGGCAGCGGAGCGGAGTGTGTGAGGGAGGTCTGAGGGAGCTCTATGTATACATAGAGCTGATTCACTTCAGTGTACAGCAGAAACTAACACAATATTATAAAGCAACTATGCCCCAACTAAAAAAACAAACATGATATAGCCACCAGCTCACATTATGTTCACATTTGTGTGAACAAATCAGCTTTAGTTCTTTTCCTTCGTTCCCCGCTTTCCAAAATGGGAATAGTTCAATTAGGATAATGTCCTCTGCTTGAAAATTGCAAAGTCCAAGTTTTCAGATTTTGACCATAAAAATGGGATCACATTTTTAGTATAATATCATCTTAATGTTTTCTGACGATGTGTTTGAGGTGAAAGATAAAGGAAGATTATCTTATCATTCTAGTTATACATGATTTGAACAGACCATATTACTGCACTTTGAAGGTTTTGATACTGTCCTATTAGAATAAGAAGAGAAAAAAAGAGAAAAGAGACGTTCATGAAACTTCTATAAAGATGCAAGAGTCAGACATGACTGAGCGACTTCACTTTCACTTTCCACTTTCATGCATTGGAGAAGGAAATGGCAACCCACTCCAGTGTTCTTGCCTGGAGAATCCCAGGGATGGGGGAGCCTGGTGGGCTGCCGTCTACGGGGTTGCACAGAGTCGGACACGACTGAAGTGACTTAGCATAGCATAGCATACCGTATACTGGAGTGGATAGCCTTTCCCTTCTCTAGGGTATCTTCACAACCCAGGGATCAAACCCAGGTCTCCTGCATTGCAGGTGGATTCTCTACTAGCTGAGCCACAAGGGAAACCAATATACTGTATTCAGGGTGTGCATTTTCTATGCAATTACATAAATTATACATAAGTTACATATATAACCATTATACATGTTTGTGTGTATATTTGTGTATATATGTATAATATTGAAGAACTCTTCAATAATGTAAACCCTTTGTAAATCAAAGTATACCAGCCTGGGGTTGACCCCAAAGTCTGTATAATTCACTGGCTCCTGAAAGAAGAAGGTAGGGACCCTAATTTCTAGGAAACATCAGCTTTCTTGAGATTGTATTTCAAATGCAGTATGAGTATGAGCCTTCTGCTTGGTAGCCGAACCCTCAGAGTTGGTTTCTGTGACTGGTGCAATGTGATTGCTTCGTCTAGGGTCTTCACGTGAGCTCCCACTGTGTTCACTCAGGGTTGCTGACCTGTCTGGGCTTGTCTAGAGGTCAGGTGATAAGGATGGGCCAGGTTTCTGTCAGTCTCATAAAAGAGATCACTAAAGGAGGATAATTACCCTCGTGGAAATTGGAGAGAGAATTATGCTTAGAAAAGAAAGTACATGAAAAATGACATGGCCTCCAGGCCCTAGGGAGGCGCAATTTTAAATACAGAAGAGAATCAACCACTCCATTTCAGCAACCTCGAAGTGTTGGTTCAGGTCCTTTGAGCTGCTGACACTAAAATGGGACTGAACATGCAAGACGATTACTGGGGGGCTGCCTATGAAGAATAAAGCGGGTGGGGGTGCTTTCAAACAGCAACCTAGGTCCAACAACCTAGGTCATGTGTCAGAGGGAGAGAGAAGGAAGGACTATGTAGGAAGAACATCAACCCACAGTGCAGTTCTGAGCAAGTTTCAGCAAGGGTAACAAGGAGTCAAAGTTGCCTGATATAGAAGCCCCGTACTTGGCAGGAATTTGTGGGCACACATGCCCCCATAGTGTGGAGCCCACAGGCTGGGCTCATCCTAGGGAAAGTGCAGCTTCAATACTCACAGGGCAGCATCTGGAGCTGCCAGTCCACCACGCACCCCAGCAGCTTTTCTTAACAAGTGATGAGTGGAGTGCTCCTTGGCCAAAACATAGCCACTTCTTAAACTTGTTCAGGAAGCAGGCTTCCAAGGTTCCCATGGGCCTCCCTCCCTGAGAGGAAACTCAGAAGATTGGTGGGATGAATTAGAGCCCCGTTTGGTCTCAGCAATGGACCTAGTGCCACTCAGGTCCACAGTCTACTCTAAATTCCCTTCACCTTCATCTGTCAACTCATTGGCCTTGGTGTCTTATTAGTGATGTGACATAAACCTTCACGTTCTAGGGTCTGCACCTTTGGTCATCAGACCCTTCTTTTGTTGCTTCACAGTACATGAGACAGAGAATTACCCCAAGTTTCTAGACACATTCCTACATGCCCCCCATTGTGTGAAAGCAGCCGTGACTCTTTCTGATGATTATGGTCAATACTCCTGCTAACATGACAACTCCTCACCCAAGGCCGTTGGATGCAAGTAGTTCAAAGGACCTTAGTGACAGGTATAGATAAATAGGCTCTTTCTCCAGATAAGAGTACATCCCATGGGAACTGGAAACTCCAGCCATGCAGGACTCAAGAGTTGTGAGGATGGAGCACAAAGTCCCTGCTTTGGGTCACAGGTCATTTCTGCTACTGCTTAACAAGTAGTACCAGTCCTCCAAGAGACAGATACAAGACAAGATTAAACATCTAAGAGCTTTATGGTGTGTAGGGGGGAAGATATCTGTGATGGATTAAGGGGCAGGAGGCAGACTAGGAAAATGAGAACCTTCAGAACACAAAGCAGACCTGACAGCTTTGAAAAGAGAGAGAGCAACAGACATGTTCTGTGCTTGGATATCCATTCATCAAAGCTGAGAGAATGACGCATGTAAGAATAAATATTTTCAGTTCAGTTCAGTCACTCAGTTGTGTCCGACTCTTTGCAACCCCATGAATCACAGCACACCAGGCCTCCGTGTCCATCACCAACTCCCGGAGTTCACCCAAACTCATGTGCATTGAGTCGGTGATGCCATCCTCTGTCATCCCCTTCTCCTCCTGCCCCCAGTCCCTTCCAGCATCAGGGTCTTTTCCAATGAGTCAACTCTTCGCGTGAGGTGGCCAAAGTATTGGAGTTTCAGCTTCAGCATCAGTCCTTCCAATGAATATCCAGGATTGGTCTCCTTTAGGATGAACTGGTTGGATCTCCTTGCAGTCCAAGGGACTCTCAAGAATCTTCTCCAACACCACAGTTCAAAAGTATCAATTCTTCAATGCTCAGCTTTCTTCACAGTCCAACTCTCTCATCCATACATGACCACTGGAAAAACCATAGCCTTGACTAGACGGACTTTCATTGGCAAAGTAATATCTCTGCTTTTCAATATGCTGTCTAGGTTGGTCATAACTTTCCTTCCAAGGAGTAAGCGTCTTTTAATTTCATGGCTGCAATCACCATCTGCAGTGATTTTGGAGCCCAGAAAAATAAAGTCTGACACTGTTTCCACTGTTTCCCCATCTATTTCCCATGAAGTGATGGGACCACATGCCATGATCTTCGTTTTCTGAATATTGAGTTTTAAGCCAACTTTTTCACTGTCCACTTTCACTTTCATCAAGAGGCTTTTGAGTTCCTCTTCACTTTCTGCATTAAGGGTGGTGTCATCTGCATATCTGAGGTGATTGATATTTCTCCTGGCAATCTTGATTCCAGCTTGTGCTTCTTCCAGCCCAGTGTTTCTCATGATGTACTCTGCATATAAGTTAAATAAACAGGGTGACAATATACAGCCTTGACGTACCCCTTTTCCTATTTGGAACCAGTCTGTTGTTCCATGTCCAGTTCTAACTGTTGCTTCCTGACCTGCATACAGGTTTCTCAAGAGGCAGGTCAGGTGGTCTGGCATTCCCATTTCTTTCAGAATTTTTCACAGTATTATGGTCCACACAGTCAAAGGCTTTGGCATAGTCAATAAAGCAGAAGTGATGTTTTTCTGGAACTCTCTTGCTTTTTCGATGATCCAGCAGATGTTGGCAATTTGATAAATATTTTACTATACATAAATTAGACTTCAATAAAAATATTTGAAAATATGAGATGTTAATTGTAAATAAACTTTTCAAATGGTAGAAGATAAATAGATGAATTCCTATGTAATCTGACTATAGGGAAAGACTTTCTATTAATGACTCAAAATCCATATGCCATAAGAGAAAAGACTGATACATTTAACTACATAAATATAAAATCTGTACATAGACCAAAAACAAGATGAAAAGATAAATAAATTTAGAAGAAAGTATTTATAACATATATCACAATTAAAGGACTAATATCCTTAATATATTAGTTTTTAAAGAGAAGAAAAAGAGACCAAACATTTTACAGAAAAATAAAAGTCACATACAGAAAATCAACTGATATAAAAATGACCCTTAAATACATGAAAAGACATTTGACTTGACTAATAAGAAAAATACTAGTTAACAATTCCAGACCTTGACAACACATGTTAATGAGTCTAAGGAAATAACCCTCTCAAACATTTCTGGTGAGAACACAAAATAGTGTAATCTTTTGAGAAAGGAATTTGACAGTATCTACCAAAATTACAGAGTCAGACACAACTTGGCAAATGACAAGAACTGAACAACAAAATTACATACACATTTATCTTTTGATATAACAATTTTCACTACTAGGAATTTGCCCTGAAGTTACATACTGAATAATTTGGGAAAAAAAAAAATGTACATAGTTACTTAGTGCAGTATTTTTTACAATTGCAAAATACTTGAAACTACTGTGTAAGTGACCAAACATAGGCGATGTTTGGACTATGGTACATCAACACAACGGAATATTCTGACGCGGTACAAAGGAATGAGGAAGACCTTCCTAAACTAACATGGAATAATTTCCATGATATACAGTCAAGTAAAAAAAGCAAAATAAAAGAAATGGTGGGGGGGCAGAAAATATATATGTATCTACCTTTTTTTATGTACAGAAAAAGAAGTAATGAAACCTAAAAGGGAAAGGGAAAGAGGGGAAAGATGGAAAGGATATGGGTTAAAGGAATACTTCCCTTGAGTATATCTTTTTGAACAGTTTTACCCATTGGAAGCATGATAATGTTGTATGTGTTCAAAAAATAAAATTAAGCAGCTGAGGGTAGAGGGAATAAAACTAAAGACAAATAGAAATAAATAAACCCCACTGTATTTCAAATGAGTGACATAACCCCCCTGAAGATGGCGAGGGGGAGAACTGATCCAAGTAACTCTGAATGCAGCAGTTTGATTATGCACCTTTAGGCTAAAGACAAAACAACTGCAAACCAACCCTGAATTGTTTCTAGTAAGTTTGTTTTTCACAGTGGTTGAGCCTGAAAATCCAAAACTATTGCAGGTCTCAGCAAATAAGTAACATGATAAACATGTTGACATTGTTGAGAACCAGTGTCCCAACCATGGAAGAAGGAAAATAAAATGTGGGAAAGGGAAAAAAGGAAAAGAAGAATTCTTGTGGGGAAACAATCAGAGTACCAAGATGAACTCATGGTTTCTAGAATATGTATGTGTATAATTTTAGAAACTATCAATTTTTGTTTATATACAAAACTCCCTTAGGTCAATCCACTGACAGAGCCTAGGAGCAATGATACCCCCAAAACCATGAACACACTTAGTGCCCAGATTTTTGGCTTCTCACCTAAATGGAACTGGGGCTCCTCGGAGAAGTGGATGATTCTAGGGCTGGGTTAAGGAAGGAACACCGTGAGACTGAAGTATCTTACTGTGCCACAGAGTAAGGGAGCACACAAAACATAGTGGAAACATGTCAAAAGAATACAGGAACCAACCTGAAGTCATCCCAAACAACTGAGCATTAAAATATATTAAATAGTACTAGAGTTTAACAAATTGAATAGAAATCCATGAGTTTATACTGATAAAATAGATCAACCAATATATGATGGATAGATGGATGGGTGGATGGATGGACAGAATGGCAAGCAGGCAAATAGGAGGAGGGAATGCGCTTCCCTACAGAAGAATACCAACCGATATTGGCATTCTACTGTAGGGAGTGGTAGAATGGTAAAACCATTATTTTGCAACTATCACAGTGAATGTTGGTCTATGTAGGGACCATCATGGATTCTAAATATAGGACAGATTCTAAATACAAGGTAGAGAGTTTGAAGAGGATCAGGATATCTGCACGATCTTAACATGCCCCCACAGATTATTGATTCCAAAGGGTAAAATAATTAACACAGTGGAGAAAAGGGACAACATCTTGACACCCAGACCTGGAGACAAATTATCATCTCTGATGAAGGGCAATTAGATATAACTTGCCTCCAGATGCAACATCCTGAGAAGGACACACACTCTCTTACATAATGTTCCAGCCAGATTTGACTATAATGAGGAGGAAAATAGGGCATTCCTAAATTGAGAAACATTCTGTAACATAAATAGCACACATTAAAAAAAAAAAAAAAAGTCAGTGTCTGAAAAGCTAAAGAAAGACTGAGCAAGAGTTCCAGACTAAAGCAGCCTAAAGAGACTGGAAAGCAAATGTAACACACAACCCTGCACTGGGATAGGAAAAATACTAGATAGAAAAATGTACTATAAACGAAAATGTGCTGTAAAGAACGCTAAGGGAAAAACTGACAAAATTAGAATGCAGACGAGGTCAGGTTTCCTGAACGTGCTAACTGTGGTCATGGAAGAGTACATTCTAATTATAAAATATACATCGAAGTAAGTCTTAAGGGTTATGGATCAGTTCAGTTCAGTTGCTCAGTCGTATCCAATCTTTGTGACCCCATAGACTGCAGCACACCAGGCCTCCCTCCCTGTCCATCACCAACTCCTGAAGTTGACCCAAATTCATGTCCATTGAGTCAGTGATGTCATCCAACCATCTCAACCTCTGTTGTCCCCTTCTCCCCCTGCTTTCAATCTTTCCCAGCATCAGGGTCTTTTCAAATGAGTCAGCTCTTTGCATCAGGTGGCCAAAGTATTGGAGTTTCAGCTTCAACATCAATCCTTCCAATGAACTCTCAGGATTGAATTCCTTCAGGATGGACTGGTTGGATCTCCTTGCTGTCCAAGGGACTCTCAAGAGTCTTCTCCAACACCACAGTTCAAAAGCATCCATTCTTCAGCACTCAGCTTTCTTTGTAGTCCAACTCTCACATCCATACATGACTACTGGAAAAACCATAGCCTTGACTAGACAGACCTTTGTTGGCAAAGTAACGTCTCTGCTTTTTAATATGCTGTCTAGGTTCAGAGAAGGCAATGGCAACTCACTCCAGTACTCTTGCCTGGAAAATCCCATGGATGGAGGAGCCTAGTAGGCTGCAGTCCATGGGGTTGCTAAGAGTCGGACACAACTGAGCAACTTCACTTTCACTTTTCACTTTCATACATTGGAGAAGGATATGGCAACCCACTCTAGTGTTCTTGCCTGGAGAATCCCAGGGACGAGCGAGCCTGGTGGGCTGCCGTCTATGGGGTCGCACAGAGTTGGAAACGACTGAGGCGACTTAGCAGCAGCAGCAGCTAGGTTGGTCATAACTTTCCTTCCAAGGAGTAAGCGTCTTTTTATTTCATGGCTGCAATCACCATCTGCAGTGATTTTGGAGCCCCCAAAAATAAAGTCTGTCACTGTTTCCATTGTGACAGATTTCCATCCCATCTATTTGCCATGAAGGGATGCGACTGGATGCCATGATCTTAGTTTTCTGAATGTTGAGTTTTAAGATAACTTTCTTCACTCTCCTCTTTCACTTTCATCAAGAGGCTCTTTAGTTCTTCACTTTCTGCCATAAGGGTGGTGTTGTCTGTATATCTGAGCTTATTGATATTTCTCCCAGCAATCTTGATTCCAGCTTGTGCTTCCTCCAGCCCAGCGTTTCTCATGATGTACTCTGCATATAAGTTAAATCAGCAGTGTAACAATATACAGCCTTGATGATCAGGGGGTATAAATTATTGTTGTTGTATGGTCATATCCAGCTCTTTGCAACCCCATGGTCTGTAGCCCACCAGGCTCCTCTATCCATGGAATTCTCCAGGTAGGAATACTGGAGTGGGTTGCCATTACCTTCTCCAGGGGATCTCCCCAACTCAGGGATCAAACCCGTGTCTCCTGCATTTGCAGGCAGATTCTTTACTACTGAGCCACCAGGGAAGCCTCATGAGTAAGTAACCTATTCTCAAATGATGCCCAGAAAAAAAGAATAAGTGCTTTTGTGTGTCCAGGGAGTTGGGATAAGGGAGGGAGAAAAAACAACAAAAGTAGTGAAATGTTCACATTTAGGGAAATGAAACATACATGGGATTTTGGGGTACTATTTTGGCAACTTTTCTGTTAGCCTGAATGTATTTATTTAATTAAAAACTAAAAGCAGTTTGAATATATTTTTATTACAATCTAAAAAGTTTTTAAAACACAGTAAGTATTCTAGCAAGAGGAGAGAAAGGAGGAGAAGGAAGAGAAGCAGAAAGGGAAAATTACCCAGGACCTTCTAACTCCCTCCTCCCTACCCCCAGGCTCCTTTTTGTGTGGCGTAGCAAGCCAGGGAAAAGGTAAAGTCTCACATTAGTCTGATTTGATGGTATGAAGCTTATTTTCTACAGAAAGAGAAAAGTGAATCGCTTACAGAGTTATGTGAATTATGCATGTATTTTTACAAATAACTTCACTACTTAAAAAAAAAATATGGTACTCCATGAGAGCTTCTTTTGTCTGCGCTGTAAATCCCCAGGGTTCACTAACCTCACTTTCCTGTTAGCAGATCATGGAAAGGGTGTGGCAAGGCCAGCGCCTAGAGGACTGGAAGCAAAGGTTTCAGAGCAGTTGCTGTTTAGTCTCTAAGTCGTGCCTGACTCTCTTGTGACCCCATAGTCTGTAGCCTAACAGGTTCATCTGCCCATGGGATTCTTCAGGCAAGAATACTGGATTGGGTTGCCATTCCCTCCTCCAGGGGATCTTCCACAGGTATCGAACCTGGGCCTCCTGCATTGCAGGCAGATTCTTTACCAGTGAGCCACCAGGGATGCCCAGAGATTTCAGAGCAGAGATTTGCCAATTCTAGAATTTATCCCAAAGGCAGTTTCCTAGACACTGTAGGACAGAGGTCCTGGCCAGCCTCAGGTAAAGCCACTGGAGCTCAGCCTCCCTGGGTCAGCTGTCAGAGGAGAGGGCTATATGCCTCCCTGTTTCAGTTCTGGATTATTCCATGGGTTGCACAATCTCTCTTTCTCTCCTGTCACCCCATTGCTCCAAGAAACAGTGAAATTGTTCCTGAAGTAATTTAACAACTCCTCCTGGATGGCAGGTTTGGCAGCCAGAACAATCCTTTTGATGTTCAGTGTTTTAGCTGCTCTCCAGGTTCCTATGATCCTGTGTGGCAGGTGGGGATCCCTGGACCTTGGTGAGACCACCAGGTTGCACAGGAGCTAAGCAGCATGCTGATGGTGGGCTGGGGTCCCCATACTAAGACAGATCTTCTGGTTCCGGGTCCAGTGGCTTTGATCTGTAAGGCCTCTGTTAACCCTCTCAAACTCTGTTACTATTTTTGCAGCACCTATATTTTTCTGCTTTTACAGAAGTGAGGGTGGGGGTATTTAGGAACACTTTTTCTACCTTCCTCATCAACAGCCCTTTCCCCCTTTTTGATGTCCCCTACACATTCCTGGCACCTCTTTTTCTCTGTCATTCCTTTAAAAAGATCTAACTTTTGTATAATAGCAAGACTCTAGAAATCACTGTCTGTAGTTTGACCTGAGGCCACAGCTGTGTTCCCAGACAGGGAACACAGCTTCATCCATCAGCACAAAATTGGATTAAAGATTTACTGAGCATGGTCTTGCCCACCAGAGCAATACCCAGTTTTCCCATGGCCAGTCCCTGCCATCAGGAGGTTTCCACAAGCATCTCATCCTCATCCATCAGAGGGCAGACAGAATGAAAATTAAAACCACAGAAAACTAACCAAACTGGTCACATGGATCACAGCCTTGTCTAACTCAATGAAACTATGAGCCAAGCCATGTGGGGCCACCAAGATAGACAGGTCATGGTGGAGAGTTCTGACAAACGTTGTCCACTGGAGCAGGAAATAGCAAACCACTTCATATTTTTGCCTTGAGAACCCCAGGAACATTATGGAAAAGAAAAAAGATATGACACTGAAAGATGAACTCCCCATGTCAATAGGCGCCTAATATGCTACTAGAGAAGAGCAGAGAAACAGCTACAAAGGAATGGAGAGGCTGAGCCAAAGCAGAAACAATGCCCAGTTGTAGATATGACTGGTGATGGTAATAAGTCTGATGCTATAAAGAACAACATTACATAGGAACCTGGAATGTTAGGTCCATGAGTCAAGGTAAATTGGAAGTGGTCAAACAAGAGATGACAAGAGTGAACATCAACATTTTAGGAATCAGTGAACTAAAATGGACAAGAATGGGCGAATTTAATTTGGGTGGCCATTATATCTATTACTGTGGGCAAGAATCCCTTAGAAGAAATGGAGTAGCCATCACAGTCAACAAGAGTCCAACGTGCAGTACTTGGGTGCAATCTCAAAAACGACAGAATGATCTCCATTCTTTTCCAAGGCAAACCATTCAATATTACAGTAATTCAAGTCTATGCCACAACTACTGATGCTAAAGAAGCTGAAGTTGAACAATTCTATGAAGACCTATAAGACCTTCTAGAACTAACACAAAAAAAGATGTCCTTTTCATCATAGGGAATTGGAATACAAAAGTAGGAAGTCAAGAGATACCTGGAGTAATAGACAAGTTTGGCCTTGGAGTACAAAATGAAGCAGGGCAAAGGCTAACAGAGTTTTGCCAAGAGAACACACTGGTCATAGCAAACACCCTCTTCCAACAACACAAGAGACAACTCTACACATGGACATCACCAGATGGTCAATACCGAAATCAGATTGATTATATTCTTTGCAGCCAAAGGTGGAGAAGTTCTATACAGTCAGCAAAAACAAGACAGGGAGCTGACTGTGGCTCAGATCGTGAACTCTTTATTGCCAAATTCAGACTTAAATTGAAGAAAGTAGGGAAAACCACTAGGCCATTCAGGTATGACCTAAATCAATCCCTTACAGTGGAAGTACAGATTGAAAGGATTAGATCTGATAGACAGAGTGCCTGAAGAACTATGGACAAAGGTTCGTGCCATTGTTCAGGAGGCAGTGGTCAAGACCATCCCAAGAAAAAGAAATGCAAAAGGCAAAATGGTTGTCTAAGGAGGCCTTACAAATAGCTGAGAAAAGAAGAGAAGCGAAAGGCAAAGGAGAAAAGGAAAGATATATTCATTTGAATGCAGAGTTCCAAAGAATATCAAGGAGAGATAAGAAAGCTTTTCTCAGTGATCAATGCAAAGAAATAGAGGAAAACAATAGAATGGGAAAGACTTAGAGATCTTGTCAAGAAAATTAGATATACCAAGGGAATATTTCATGCAAAGATGGGCACAATAAAGGACATAAATTGTATGGACCTAACAGAAGCAGAAGATATAAACAAGAGGTGGCAAGAATACACAGAAGAACTATACAAAAAAGAGCTTCACGACCCAGATAATCACCATGGTGTGATCACTCACCTAGAGCCAGACATCCTGGAATGTGAAGTCAAGTGGGCCTTAGGAAGCATCACTATGAACAAAGCTAGTGGAGGTGATCAAATTCCAATTGAGCTATTTCAAATCCTAAAAGATGATGCTGTGAAAGTGCTGCACTCAATATGCCAGCAAATTGGGAAAACTGAGAGGTAGCCATAGGACTGGAAAGGGTCAGTTTTCATTCCAATCCCAAAGAAAGGCAATGCCAAAGAATGCTCAAACTACCGCACAATTGCACTCATCTCACACACTAGTAAAGCAATGCTCAAAATTCTCCAAGCCAGGCTTCAGCAATATATGAACCGTGAACTTCCAGATGTTCAAGCTAGATTTAGAAAAGGGAGAGAAACCAGAAATCTAATTGCCAACATCTGTTGGATCATCAAAAAAGCAAGAGAATTCCAGAAAAACATCTACTTCTGCTTTATTGACTATGCCAAAGCCTTTGACTATGTGGATCACAACAAACTGTGGGACAACAGACTGGTTCCAAATTGGGAAAGGAGTATGTCAAGGAGTATGTATTGTCACCCTGCTTATTTAATGTATACGCAGAGTACATCATGAGAAATGCCAGGCTGGATGAAGCACAAGCTGGAATCAAGATTGCCAGGAGAAATATCAGTAACCTCAGATATGCAGATGATACCACCTTATGGCAGAAAGTGAAGGGGAACCTTAATGAGTCTCTTGATGAAGTTGAAAGAGGAGAGTTAAAAACTTGGCTTAAAATTCAACATTCAGAAAACTAAGATCATGGCATCTGATCCCATCACTTCATGACAAATAGATAGGGAAATAATGGAAACACTGACAGACTTTATTTTCTTGGGCTCCAAAATCCCTGCAGACAGAGACTGTATCCATGAAATTAAGATGCCTGCTCTTTGGAAGAAAAACTATGACAAACCTAGACAGCATATTAAAAGGCAGAAAGAAGCATCACTTTGCCAACAAAGGTTCATATAGACAAGGCTATGTTTTTCCTCTAGTCATGTATGGGCGAAGAGTTGGACCATAAAGAAGGCTGACCACCCAAAAATTGATGCTTTTGAACTGTGTTGGAGAAGACTCTTGAGAGTCCCTTGGACTGCAAGAAGATCCAACCAGTCAATCCTAAAGGAAATCAGTCCTGAATAATCACTGGAAACACTGATGCTAAAGCTGAAGCTCCAATACTTTGGCCACCTGATGCGAAGAGCTGAGTCATTTGAAAAGACCCTGATGCTGGGAAAGATTGAAGGCAGGTGGAGAAGGGGACGACAGAGGGTGAAATGGTTGGATGGCATCACTGACTCAATGGACATAAGTGAGTAAACTCTGGGAGATAGTGAAGGACAGGGAAATCTGGCGTGCTGCAGTCTATGTGGTCGCAAAGAGTCAGACATGAATTAGTGACTGAATAACAACAACAGGAATAACCTAAATAATCTACCTGCCAATGCAGGAGATGCAGGTTCAATCCTTGGGTTGGGAAGATCCTCTAGAGAAGGAATTGGCAACCTACTCCACAATTTTTGCCTGGGAAATATCATAGACAGAAGAGCCTGGCAGGCTACAGTCCATGGGGCCACAAAGAGTCAAACACAACTTAGAAACTGAGTGGACACGTGTACTAGAGTAAGAGGCTAACAAAGCAGGCCACCTCACCATGAATATCAAACAACATTATTATTGTGAAAGCTGATTCGACACACAGGATAGTGTATATAATAGCAATTTGAAAAAAGACAAATTACAGACAGGAAAAAAAAACAGATTACAAAACTGTATGCCCCCTATAATCCTGAGAATGCAAATTACAGGTCTGGGTGAGATCTGGAAGACAATCTGAAAAAATGAGCATCATTCCCTCTTGTTATTAATATCTTCTTGGTCCTTGCCATGTGTCAGGTTCTATGGGGTTTAGAAATATTACTTAATCCTCATAACAACCTAACAGCCTCCTAACCAAGTTGGTACTGCGATTTCCCCTGTTTTATGGATGAGGACACAGACAGGGTAAGATGTGGAGTGTTACACAGCTGCTTCCTGGAAGGACCAGGACTTGATCCCATGCAATCATGCTCCGTATCTCCCTTAAGCTCCTCTGCTACTCTTACACTGCTGCCCCTTGAACAGCGTGGGGTTAGGCGTGCTGACTGCCCTCATGGTTGAAAATTTGACTCCCCCCAAAGTTAACTAGTAATAGCCTACTGTTGACCAGAAGCTTTGCTGATAACACAGTCAATTAATACATATTTTGTATGTTATATGCATGATATACTATGTTCTTACAGTAAAGTAAGCTAGTGAAAAGAAGTGTTAATAAAATCATAAGGAAAATAATTTATGGTGTTGTATTTATTGATATTGTAAGTTTTATTGTCTGTTTATGAGATGAATTGTCTGTTAGTACCTATATCAATATTGCCTCATAGGAGACAAAATACTGTAGGTATTATATGTATTACCAACATGAGACATCAAAAGTGGAAAGATAATGTGGAAAAGAAATTCATACTTATTTACAGGTATAATGACTCATGCATTGAAAAGCAGCATTACAATTGCTATATGGTAGCCTAGTATAATCAATACAACTGCTTCACAGGAGACTAGCCTATACCCTAATGGATGAATCATTATAAAATGTTTATGGTACTCTGTATTACAGTTATATTCATAAAATAGTAATGAAAACTGTGTTACTTTTTTTTAAGCCACTCACCTGTGATGACAGACTGATATGCTATTTTTTCCCTAAGGGAAGGAGAATGCTATACCGTTCATGTACTCACTTTTTCAAATTGTTGCTCATCTCCAAACAAATTTCCAATATACTTATTGAAAAAATATAAGTGGACCCACGCAGTTCAAACCTGTGTTGTTCCGAGATCAACTATACTACTAGAATAGTTCCCTTGTGCTACCTAGTCTATCTTGTAAGTTAAGAAACTACAGATTAGTTCCTCTTTTTCTTTCGTCTTTTTTTCCCTATTACCCTTAGTCTTTATTGCCTAGAAATTTAAAACAAACAAAAATATTTAAATCAACATGACCATGTTTGATCATGTTACATACGTATGTAATATGTATAGTTTTAAAATCAGATGGATTTATTAGTGAATCTTTTCTAGGCAATGTTTTCTAATGACAGTGAGAGAAATATGTTCATGTTACATCAACTGAAGAAAAGACAGGTTTTTTTTTTTTTTTTTTTTAATTGGCTGAGTCATGAGGCTTAGAGGATGTTAGTCTTCTAATCATGACAGCACCAAGTCCCAGCCACTGCACTGCCAGGGAATTCCCAAGACACACATTTAGCGTCATCTGACAAAACTGAGTGCATAAGCATTTTACATTGGATATATTCATAATTACTTTTATATAGTAATTTAAGAATATATTTACAGATAAGGTGATATATCTTGGAATGCTTCAAACTAACAGTAAATGGAGGGATAAAAAGGTCAAGATTGGCTAATAGGTTAATAAATACTGAAGCTATATGATGGTTTCATTGAGGCTTGTTTTACTATTCTGTCCATTTTTATGCATGCTCAAAATTCTTCATGATGAAGGTTTTTAGGAATACATGTACTGTGAAAGATAAGATCCAATGTATTGATGCAATGCTGATGTGATTACAGCTGTCAAAAACTATTTCTTGGAGATTTATAATTACACGTACCAAAGAACAGAATAGTAATGGACAAATCTGATTTTTAACATAGTCACATTTTTAAAAAATCTAAAATATAACTCAGTCCAAGCAAAATTTTAGTAATACAGGTTTGAACTATCAAAGTATAAATTTCAAGAAGTTTAACACAAAGACATACTTAACTCATTAATAAGAGAATCAGTAGAATATTAGAGCTCATTCCAAGGAGGACAGGATGGGTAAATACATAATTAAAGGAGAAAAAGAATGCCAAAATAAACCTTATGGTCAATGTCATACGAGACAAATCAACTATAAGCTTTCAGGTTATCTTTTCTAAAAGACAAAATCATTTTCATCTATTCAAGACAAAAATCCACAAGATTAATTTTATGGACTCTGGGCCCTAATCAGTAGAAAATAGCAGCCTAAAATCTTATCTGTCAGTATCAGATGACTTAGCAGGTGAGTTAGACGATGCCTAAAGTGACTAATACGGTTTTGAAAAGGTGTACCGCACTCTTTGCCTCCTTTCTCAGTTTTACATGGTTTTTCTAGTCTTTGTTGTTTTTGAGTTTTGTTTTAAATTCATTTTTTCTTTTCTTTTTTATTGGAGTCTGATCGCTTTACAACACTGTGTTAGTTTCTGCTGCCACAGTTTTTCTTAAGACCTCACTCCCCAGGCATGAAGCACTACCGTTCTCTGGGTCATCAAGTCTCAACCAGAAAATTAGGGACTGGATTCCACACATTCTCATTTCACTTCAAGTTCAGTGAAACTGGCAAGGATTTATTCAATGTATTCTTTGTGCCCCAGTTTCTATTCCAGGTTCCAAGTTGCCAAAATAAAGAAAGCACTTCCCTAGCCAGTCTGGAGAGGCAAGAACACACTCACCCACATTCCACCTGCAGGGTCCCAGTGTGCACGTCAGCTGATGTTTTTAGCCTCACTGGGCATAGTCCCAACCTGACCTGCCTCACAGGTTAGTTCTCTTGCTCATTTATGTCAAAGTTTATGAAAACGCCTTGAAACAATAACAGACATGAGCAAAAACTGGTATTACTGTCATTACTCATTCATATTGCCCTAGAGTCTAGAAAGGTTAGTGTTTGAAAGTGTTAGTCGCTCAGCTGTGTCCAACTCTTTGCGACCCCATAGACTGCAGCCTGCCTGACCCCTCTTGTCCTCAGAATTCTCCAGGGAAGAATACTGGAGTGGGTAGCCATTCCCTTCTCCAGGGGATCTTCCCAAGCCAGGGATCAAACCCATATCTCCCGCATTGCAGGCAGATTCTTTACTGTCTGAGCCACCAGCGAACTATGTTTATCCCCACTACAAATATAGCAATAGGTTAGAGGATCCCCCTTTTCTGGGGTCTGGTAAGGATCAGCATCACCGACTCAATGGACATGTATTTGAGCAAACACTGGGAGACAGTGAAGGACAGGGAAGCCTGGTGTCCATGGGGTCACAGAGTCAGACACAACTTGGCGACGACAAAGGATCAGCTGCAGAATTTAGTGAACAGATCTGTATTGGAATCTACACTTTTCATGTGTCACACCTGTTTCCCCAGGCTGCACCAGTCTTGGGGTAAAAATGAAATTTTTAGAAGTCTGTCTCTGGCTCTAGTCCCCATAGGCTTTGGGGACCAGGACCACCACTCTTTGCCCTTTAAAGTCATCCTCGGGGGTATGTCCTGTGCTCACTGGGATGCCAAATTCTCCTCTCTTGACCTACTCTTTTGAACCATCTCCAGACTGAAGAGCTACCTGCAAGAACCTTACAGCTTCCACTGGAGCTCGTGTCACCTGTTAACGGCACTGTTGCCCAAGCCAAGTCCCTGTCACCCACTGCCTCTAAAGACACAGATGCCTTGCTGGCACTGAGCTGAGAACAAGCTGAGTCAACATTGCTAGGAGACCCTGGCTCCAGTGTTTCACCAAGACAGCACATTTTAGCTACTGCTGGCAAAGGGAGTACAACCATGCCGGCATCATCCCTCTTCTCTTATTGACACCCAGGACTGGCTACGTAATTGCACGGCCTGGAGCAAAATGATAACATAGAGTCCCATGCCAAAAAAAATTTAAGAATATCAAGACAGTGGCAGTATTAAATCAAGCACAGGGCCCTTGTGAGTGCAGGGTCCTGGGAGATAGCATAGATCACAGGACCACATAGCTGATCCTGCTGATACTTTGAGACTATCTTAAAGATATTTCCAAAGAATTAATTGCTTCCTTCACCAGCGTGCCCCAAGTGTTAAACTGAGCTTAATGCTAGCTCAGCCTCTTCAACATTGTGTCTCTAACCAAAACAATCAGCTCTTTTGGTTTGGTTATCACCATTGCTATAAATAGTTGCTGTTTCCTGCATCACCCTCTCCACTGGACCCAGGCATATTGTTGCAGTGCTGTGCTCTCAATTCCCACGCCTCTTCACCCAATCCCACGCCCAGCCACAACCCCGCAATTGAACTTCCCTTTCCTTGAGGTGAGTTCCTGGCAGCAAATTTCCTCAGCCTTCTGCACGTGAACTTATGGTGACCACTTGCACCCACCTCCAGAGGAATCAAGCTCCCAAGGCTCCCAACACAGTGAGTGACTGATGCACCCAACAATTCTGGTACCTTAATAGCTAGAAGCCACAGAGACCACTATGTCAACACTGACAGGGGTTTTACGTTTAAAGGAAAGGCAGTATTCAGCTTTGGTGCTAAAGTTTCCTCTATTTTGGAAAACTTCGGGGATATTTTGGAGTTGCAAAGTAAATAGACAGACCCTGCCCAAGAATAGGAGGCTTGAATCTGAAGGAGTGTCATCCCTGAGGGCAGAGCTGCATATCCAAAGGGACACCGAGGATGGAAGGGAAGGCTTTTTTCCTTCCTGGGTGTGGTACTGTGATTTATAGTAAGAATATATATTTGGTATACAGCCCCTTTTCTGGCACTGGACTCCTAAAACTCTTAGAATTTTCTGTTTTTAGAGCAGCAAAAGTGTCCTTCATTGTGTTAATGAAGTGACTTTTGAAAGGTTGGGGGCTGTGGGCCAGGAACACCAACCATAAGATTAGAGAGAGTAAAAATTACCATATGATCCAGGAATCCTACTACTGGGCATATACCCTGAGAAAACCACAATTCAAAAAGACGCATGCATATGGTTTTAGGAAGTGTTCCAATTTCATTCTTTGCACGTAGTTTTCCAGTTCTCCCAGCACCACTTATTGAAGAGACTCTCTTTTCCCCACTATATACTCAGAATGGACTAAAGACCTGAATATAAAACCAGAAACCGTAAAACTCTTAGAAGAAAACATAGGCAGAACACTGTGTGACATAAACCATAGCACGATCCTCTATGACCACCTCCTAGAGTAATGGAGATAAAAATGAAAATAAGCGGGACCTGATTAAACTTAAAAGATATTGTACAATGAGGGAAACTATAAACAAGGTGAAAAAACAGCCCTCAGAATGGGAGAAAATAATAGCAAATAAAACAACCGACAAAGGATTAATTTCCAAAATATACAAACAACTCATGCAACTCAATACCAGAAAAAAAACAACAACCTAATCAAAAAGTGGGTAAAAGACAAACAGACATTTCTCCAAAGAAGACACATGGCTAACAAGCACATCAAAAAAATTTTCAACATCACTTATTATTAGAGAAATGCAAATCAAAGCTACAGTGAGATGATATCCCCTCACACTGGTCAGAATGGCCATCATCACAAAATCTACAAACAAGGGCTGGAGAGGGTGTGAACAAAAGGGAACCCTCTTGCACTGCTGGTGGGAATGTATATTGATACAACCACTATGGAAGACAGTATGGAGATTCCTTAAAAACTAGAATAAAACTACCATACAACCCAGCAGTACCACTTCTAGGCTTATACCCTGCGAAAACTAATTTTAAAAGACACGTGTACCCCAGTGTTCACTGAAGCACTATTTCCAATAGCTAGAATTTGGAAGCAACCTAGATGTGCATCAGCAGATGAATGGATAAAGAAGCTGTGGTACATATATGCAATGGAATACTACTCAGCCATAAAAAGGAATGCATTTGAGTCAGTTCTAGTAAGGTAGATGAACCTAGAGCCTAACATACAGAGTGAAAAGAGTCAGAGAGGTAAAAACAAATACCATATTGAACATATATATATGGAATCTAGAAAGATGGTACTGATGAACCTATTTGCAGGACAGCAATAGAGACGTAGACACAGAAAACAGACTTATGGACATGGGTTAGGGGAGGAAGGAGAGGGTGAGGTGAAAGGACAGAGTAGCATGGAAGCATATACCCTACCATATGTAAAATGGATCAGTTCAGTTCATTCACTCAGTCGTGTCTGACTCTTTACAGCCCCATGGACTGCAGCATGCCAGCTTCCTTGTCCAACACCAACTCCCAGAGCTTATTTAAACTCATGTCCATTGAGTTGGTGATGCCATCCAACAATCTCATCTTCTGTCATCCCCTTCTCCCACCTTCAATCCTTCCCATCATTAGGGTCTTTTTCAACGAGTTAATTCTTCACATCAGATGACCAAAGTATTGGAGTTTCAGCTTCAGCATCAGTCCTTCCAATGAATATTTAGGACTGAATTCCTTCAGGATGGACTGGACTTTGAAGAGTCTTCTCTAACACCACAGTTCAAAATCATCAATTCTTCAGTGCTCAGCTTTCTTTATAGTCCACCTCTCACATCCATACATCAGATCAGATCAGATCAGTCGCTCAGTCGTGTCCGACTCTTTGTGACCCCATGAATCACAGCACGCCAGGCCTCCCTATCCATCACCAACACCCGGAGTTCACCCAGACTCACGTCCATCGAGTTGGTGATGCCATCCAGCCATCTCATCCTCTGTCGTCCCCTTCTCCTCCTGCCCCCAATCCCTCCCAGCATCACAGCCTTTTCTAATGAGTCAACTCTTCGCATGAGGTGGCCAAAGTACTGCAGTTTCAGCTTTAGCATCATTCCTTCCAAAGAACACCCAGGGCTGATCTCCTTCAGAATGGACTGGTTGGATCTCCTTGCAATCCAAGGGACTCTCAAGAGTCTTCTCCAACACCACACTTCAAAAGCATCAATTCTTCAGCGCTCAGCCTTCTTCACAGTCCAACTCTCACATCCATACATGACCACAGGAAAAACCATAGCCTTGACTAGACGAACCTTTGTTGGCAAAGTAAAGTCTCTGCTTTTGAATATGCTATCTAGGTTGGTCATAACTTTCCTTCCAAAGAGTAAGCGTCTTTTAATTTCATGGCTACAGTCACCATCTGTAGTGATTTTGGAGCCCAGAAAAATAAAGTCCGACACTGTTTCCACTGTTTCCCCATCTATTTCCCATGAAGTGGTGGGACCGGATGCCATGATCTTCATTTTCTGAATGTTGGAAAAACCATAGTTTTGACTACATGGACGTTTGGTGGTAAAGTAATGTCTCTGCTTTTTAATATGCTATCTAGGTTGGTCATAGCTTTTCTTTCAAGGAGCAAGCGTCTTTAAATTTCATGGCTGCAGTCACTATCTGCAGTGAGTTTGGAGCACAAAAAAATAAAATCTGTCAACTGTTTCCATTGTTTCCCCATCTATTTGTCATGAAGTGATGGGACCAGATGCCATGATCTTCATTTTTTGAATGCTGTTTTAAGCCAGCTTTTCCACTCTCCTCTTTCAACTTCATCAAGAGGCTCTTTAGTTCTTAGCTTTCTGCCATAAGGGTGGTGTCATCTGCATACCTGAGGTTACTGATATTTCTCCCGGCAATCTTGATTCCAGCTTGTGCTTCTTCAGCCCAGCGTTTCTCATGATGTACTCTCCATATAAGTTAAATAAGCAGGGTGACAATATACAGCCTTCACATACTCCTTTCCCAATTTGGAACCAGTCTGTTGTTCCATGTCCAGTTCTAACTGTTGCTTCTTGATCTGCATACAGATTTATCAGGAGGCAGATCAGGTGGTCTGGTATTCCCATCTCTTTCAGAATTTTCCAGTTAGTTGTAATCCACACAGTCAAAGGCTTTGGGATAGTCAATAAAGCAGATATAGATGTTTTTTCTGGAATTCTCTTGTTTCTTCTATGATCCAGCAGATGTTGGCAATTAGATCTCTGGTTCCTCTGCCTTTTCTAAATCCAACTTGAACATCTGGAAGTTCATGGTACACGTACTGTTGAAGCCTGACTTGGAGAATTTTGAGCATTATTTTGCTAGCATGTGAAATGAGTGCAATTGTGTGGTAGTCTGAACATTCTTTAGCATTGCCTTTCTTTGGGATTGGAATGAAAACTGACCTTTTCCAGTCCTGTGGCCACTGCTGAGTTTTCCAAATTTGCTGACATATTGAGTGCAGCACTTTCATAGCATCATCTTTTAGGATTTGAAAAAGCTCAACTGGAATTCCATCACCTTCACTAGCTTTGTTCACAGTGACACTTCCTAAGGCCCACTTGACTTCGCATTCCAGGATGTCTGGCTCTAGATAATCACCATCGTGATTATCTGGGTCGTGAAGCTCTTTTTTGTACAGTTCTTCTATGTATTCTTGCCACCTCTTTTAATGTCTTCTGCTTCTGTTAGGTCCATACCATTTCTGTCCTTTATTGTGCCCATCTTTGCATGAAAGTTTCCCTTGGTATCTCTAATTTTCTTGAAGAGATCTCTAGTCTTTCTTATTCTATTGTTTTCCTCTATTTCTTTGCATTGATCACTGAGGAAGGCTTTCTTTATCTCTCCTTGCTATTCTTTGGAATTCTGCATTCAAATGCTTATATCTTTCTTTCCTCCTTTGCCTTTCACTTCTCTTCTTTTCTCAGCTATTTGTAAGGCCTCTTCAGACAACCATTTTGCCTTTTGCATTTCTTTTTCTTGGGATGGTCTTGATCACTGCCTCCTGAACAAAAGCATGAACCTCCGTCCATAGTTCTTCAGGCACTCTGTCTATCACATCTAATCCCTTCAATCTGTTTGTCACTTCCACTATATAATCATAAAGGATTTGATTTAGGTCAAACCTGAATGGCCTAGTGGTTTTCCCTACTTTCTTCACTGTAAGCCTGAATTTGGCAATAAGGAGTTCACGATCTGAGCCACAGTCAGCTCCCTGTCTTGTTTTTGCTGACTGTATAGAACTTCTCCACCTTTGGCTGCAAAGAATATAATCAATCTGATTTCGGTATTGACCATCTTGTGATGTCCATCGATGTGTAGAGTTGTCTCTTATGTTGTTGGAAGAGGGTGTTTGCTATGACCAGTGCATTCTCTTGGCAAAACTCTGTTAGCCTTTGCCCTGCTTCATTTTGTACTCCAAGGCCTAACTCCAAGTTAGGGTTAGGTATCTCTTGACTTCCTACTTTTGTATTCCAATTCCCTATGATGAAAACGACATCTTTTTTTTGTGTTAGTTCTAGAAGGTCTTGTAGGTCTTCATAGAAGCATTCAACTTCAGCTTCTTCAGCATTACTGGTTGGGGCATAGATTTGGATTACTGTGGTATTGAATGGTTTGCCTTGGAAACGATCCAAGATCATTCTGTCGTTTTTGAGATTGCACCCAAGTACTGCACATTGGACTCTTTTGTTGACTATGATGGCTATTCCATTTCTTCTAAGGGATTCTTGCCCACAGTAGTAGATATGATGATCATCTGAGTTAAATTCACCCATTCCAGTCCATTTTAGTTCACTGATTTCTAAAATGTCAATGTTCATTCTTGCCATCTCCTGTTTGACCACTTTCAATTTACTTTGATTCATGGACCTAACATTCAAGGTTCCTATGCAATATTTTTCTTTACAGCATCAAACTTTGCTACCATCACCAGTCACATCCACAACTGGGTGTTGTTTTTGCTTTGGCTCTCTCTTCATTATTTCTGGAGTTATTTCTCCACTGTTCTCCAGTAGCACATTGGGCACCCACCAACCTGGGGGAGTTCATCTTTCAGTGTCCTATCTATTTGCCTTTTCATACTGTTCATGGGGTTCTCAAAGCAAGAATACTGAAGTGGTTTGCCATTTCCTTCTCTGGTGGACCACGTTTTGTCAGAACTCCCCACCATGACCTGTCTGTCTTGGGTGGCCCTACATGGCTTGGCTAATAGTTTCATTGAGTTAGACAAGGCTGTGGTCCAGGTGATCAGTTTGATCAGTTTTCTGTGGTTGTTAGTTTTCATTCTGTCTGCCCTCTGACAGACAAGGATAAGAGGATTATGGAAGAGACTGACTGTAGAGGAAACTGGGTCTTGTTCTGATGGACCATGCTCAGTAAATCTTTAATCCAGTTTTCTGTTGATGGGCAGTGCTATGTTCCCTTCCTGTTTTTTGAGCTGAGGCCAAATTACGGTGGCGTTAATGCATATAATGGCAACCTCCTTCAAAAGGTCCTGTGGACTCACTGCCACTGTCAGTGCCCCCAGACCCTGCAGCAGGGCACCGCTGACCCATGCCTCTGCAGAGACTCCTGGACTCTCGTGGGTAAGTCTGGGTCAGGGTCCTGGTGCACACAAGATTTTGTTTGTGCCTTCCAAGAGTCTGTTTCCCCAATCCTGTGTAAGTTCTGGTGGCTCTCGTGAAGTCGTGAAGTCACTCAGTTGTGTCCGACTCTTTGCGACTCCATGGACTGTCACCTACCAGACTCCTCAGGCAACAGGCCATGTAGGCGAGAGTCCATGGAGTTTTTCAAGCAAGAGTACTGGAGTGGGTTGCCATCTGGTGGCTCTGTGTTGGGGTTAATGGCAACCTCCTCCAAGAGGGTGTATGCCATACCCAGATCTGCTGCACCCAGAGCCCCTGCCCCTGCGCAGGCCACTGCTGACCAGTACCTCTGCAGGAGACACTCAAACACTCAAAGGTAGGCCTGGCTCAGTCTCTGTGAGGTCTCCTAGTGCATACAAGGTTTTGTTTGAGCCCTCCGAGTATCTCTGCTGGGGATGGGGTTTGATTCTAAGTGTGATTTAGCCCCTCCTACCGCCTTGCTGGGGCTTCTCCTTTGATAGCCAATGGAAATTTGCTGTATAACTCAGGGAACTCAAACCTGGGGTCTCTAACAACCCCTGAGAAAGGGTGGGAGGTGGTAGGGAGGTTCAATAGAGAGGGGACATATGTACACCTATGGTTAATACATGTTGATGTATGGCAGAAATGAAACCCATGTTGTAAAGCAATTATCCTTCAATTTAAGATAAATAAAAGCACATGCACTCCAATGTTCACTGCAGTACTATTTACAATAGCCAGGACATGGAAGCAACTTAGGTGTTCACTGACAGGTGAATGGATACAGAAGATGTGGTACATATATACAATGGAATATTACTCAGCTATAATTGTAGTGAGGTGGATGAAACTAGAATCCATTACATACAGTGAAGTCAGAAAAACAAATATAAGTCAGAAAGAAAAAATATATAAAGCATATATATGGAATCTAGAAAAACAGTACTGATGAACTTATTCATGAAGATGAAATGGAGACACAGATGTAGAGATGTAGAGTAAGGTCTGGTGGACATAGTGGGGGAAGGAGCAAGTAGGACAAACTGAAAAAGTATCATTGATGTACATACACTCATGTGTAAAATAGATAACTAACTTTACTAGGCAAAAAGCCTGTGTCCTTGCTTGAGGGCAGGGATGGCAACACCTTGGAAAGGCCACCTAGTGATGTCTAGACTATTCTTCCAGGGAGTGTGAAAAGCAACATCCATGACTGACACAAGCCAACCTTAGGACAGAGAGGGAGACAGTTCATATCCTCTGGGTGGTCTCTGAAACACTTGTGGGAGAGAAAACAGGGGGAAATCTTATCTCCATCATAGACGGGAGAGTTGTGTTATTTGGGTAAAAAGGGAAGATGTCCCCTACCAGGCGGAAAAGTTTGAGATAGCTGGCTTACATGTATTTTATCCGACTCAGACATGCTCTTCCAAGGTTGGTGCCTGTAATCAGTCAGGATTTCTGGCTCTGTTGCCCTTGCTTTCCACACAACATAAAATCTGGCAAACAAAGTTAGGAGTGACTTCCAGAGCAATGGCAAGTAGGTTAAAGTTTCACATGATTCTTTCTCTAGATATTCTGTTAAATTTTTCATTTCTACTGTCAAGAAGAAATACTTCTGCCAACAGCATTGAAAGTAATAAGAAGATGACTATAAGAGGACACATTACAATGCATACCAAAGAAGTCAAGGGACCATAAAAGACTACTACGAACAATTACACACCAAATTGGACAATGTAGAACAAATGGATACTTTTTTTTTGAAGTTCACACATTTTACGTATATGAAAACACCTCCAACTATTACTCAGAGCATTCATACTGGCCTGATCCTATGTAACAGCAGATTTGAAGAGACAATCAGAAGACAATGAACAAACCTCAGAAAATTAATGATAATAATAGAATCTATATACTTTCTTAAACTATTTATAAAATGCATTCACATATATTATTTCATTTGATTCATACAAAACCTTGAAATATTATTTTTAGAGTATGTCCCAAATGGATAAACATACAACCTACCAAGGCTAAATCATGAAGAAACTGAAAATCTGAACAGATGCATTATCAGTAAGAAGATTGAATTAGTAACCCAAAAATCTCCAAAAAGACAAAAGTCCAGAAATTACATGACTTCACTGGTGAATTCTACAAACTTTCAGAGAATTAACACCAATCCTTCTCAACTCTTCCAAAAATAAATGAGGAAGGAACATTCCTAAACTCATTTTATGAGGCCAGCATTACCAGGATATCAAAATCTAACAAGGTCACTATAAGGAAAGAAAACTACAGGTCAAACCAATATCCCTAATTAACATAGATGCAAAATAATCAACAAATATTAACAAACCAAATTTAGGAATACTTTAAAAGGAGCACATGCCAGAATCAAGTGGGATTCATTCCAGGGATGCAGAATGGTTCAGCATTCACAAAGAAATCAATGTGATACCCAACACTAATAAAATGAAGGGTAAACATCACATGATCATCTTAACAGATGCAGAAATGGCATTTGACAAAATTCAGCATTCATTTATGATAAAAACTCTCAATAAATTGGGTATAGAAGGAATGTATTTCAACCCAATAAAAGTCATCCATGGCAAGCCAATGGCTAACATCATACTCAACAGGGAAAAGCTGAAAACTTTTCCTCTTAAATAAGGAATAAGACAACTTATTTTCATAGTATTGGTAGTCCTAGCAAGAACAATTAGGCAAGAAAGAGAAAGAAAAATCAAATCAAAAAGAAATAAAACTGTCTCTATTTGCAGATGACATTGTAATATATGCAGAAAACTCTAAAGGCTACACACACACACACACACACACACACACACACAAAACTGTTAGGACTCCTCTAGTGTTCCAGAGGCTCAGAATCCACCTGCCAATGCAGGGGCACAGGTTCAATCCCTGGTCCAGGAAGATTCCATATGCTTCAGGGCAACTAAGCCCATGCACCACAACTGCTGAGCCTATTCTCTAGAGCCCATGAGCTGCAAATACTGAAGCCCACAGGACCTACAGCCTGTGTTCCACAACAAGAGAAGCCATTGCAAGGAGAAACCTGAACACCGCAACTAGAGAATAGCTCCCACTCATTGCAACTACTACAGAAAGCTCATGTGCAGCAATGAAGACCCAGAGCAGCCCAAAATTTTTCTCAAAATTAAAAAGTAAAAGACTGTCAGAATAAAAATATTCAGTAAAGTTGTAGGATAAAAAAATCAACATACAAAAATCAATGGCACTTCTAGCACTTCTATACACTAGTAAAGAACTATCGGGAAGAGAGTTTTTTTTTTTAAACTCCCATTTACAATTGCATCAAAAGGAATAAAATACCTAGGAATAAATTTAACCAAGGGGGTGAAAGACTTGCAGGCTGAACACCATAAGACTGATGAAAGAAACTGAAGGAGACATGATAAATGGCAGTCAAGTGAGCAAGATGCATCGGGGTCAGGACTGATGGGGACTCCCTGCTGGGCCCCCAGGCACACAGCTTGGTCCTGATCCCCCTGGTGTGACTCTCTGCTCAGGGCCACGACTGAGACTGGGGACTCTGGACTGGGATCAGGCAACTTTATTTTCCCAGAGGTCCCTGGGTGAGGTACAACTGCCAGGAAGGGGATGGGTTCCTCCCTCCCTAACAGCCTCCAGGTCTATGGTGGGCTCATTCGGGATACCAGAATTCAGGAATTCACTTCCAAGTTTCACCAAAGTCCACCCTCAGCCAGTGCAAGCACATAGAGAAATTGTGCCACCATCTTTGGTCAATATCACACCCTTTGTATGTGTATGAAGAAAGTTTCCTTTTTTCCTTCCTGCTGCTAGTGAACCATTGTTTCACACCATACACAAAAATCAACTCATAATGGAATCAAGATGTGACCATAAGGCCCTGAAATCATAAAACTTCTAGAAGAAAACATAGGGAGTAAGGTCCTTGACATTGATCTTGGCAATAGTTTTCTGGATTCACACCAAAAGCAAAGGCAACCAGAGCAAGAATTTAAAAGCAGGGCTACATCAAACTAACAAGTTTCTGCACATCAAGGGAGACCACCATGGAAATGAAAAAGCAACTCAGAATGGGAGAAAATTATCGCAAATCATGTATCTGATAAAGGTTGCTGCTGCTGCTAAGTCGCTTCAGTCATGTCCGACTCTGTGCGACCCCATGGACTGCAGCCCACCAGGCTTCTCTGTCCATGGGATCCTCCAGGCAAGAACACTAGAGTGGGTTGCCATTTCCTTCTCCAATACATGAAAGTGGAAAGTGAAAGTGAAGTTACTCAGTCGTGTCTGATTCTTAGCGACCCCATGGACTGCAGCTTACCAGGCTCCTCCATCCATGGGATTTTCTGGGCAACAGTACTGGAGTGGGGTGCCATTGCCTTCTCCCTGATAAAGGTTAATATCCATTATATATATTATATATAAAATATTTATATCATATATATAGTACAAATATATTCTATGTATTGTATTATAATTATATATAATATATTATATATAATTATATGTAATATATACACATTATTATAGTATATAATATATAATATATGTTATATATTATATATATTATATTGTATGTTATATACTATGTTATTATATATTATATAATCATATATATTTATATTTATAATCATATATAATTATATATTAATTATATAGTATATAATATAAATATTTAATAATATAATATAATATATATATATAGATCATGCAACTCAATGGCAAAAAAAAAAGTCTGATTAAAAGAAGGCAGATCTGAACAAACATTTTCATGAAGAAGAAATAAAGATGGCTAACAAGCACACAAAAAGATGCTCAACATTGCTAATTGTTAGAGAAATACAAATCAAAACAACAGTGAGGTATCGGGTCCTGTGTGAAGGACTCACAGGAGCTAGTCAGAGAATGACTATTATCCTGTGAGAATGACTATTATCAAAAAGTCTACAAATAACAAACAATGGCCAGGATGTGGAGAAAAGAGAACCCTTCTTCATTTGTTGGTAGAAAGATAAATTGGTGTAGTCACTAATGTGACTACAGTATGGAAGTTTCTTTAAAAAATTGTTTTAAATAGAACCACCATATGATCCAGCAATTCCACTTTTGGGAATTCATCCAAAGGAAACTAAAAGAATAACTGCAATCCCATGTTATTGCAGTATTGTTTACAATAGCCAAGACATGCAAACAATCTAAATGTCCACTGTTGGATAAATGGATTAAAATAATGTGCAATATAGCCATTCCCTTCTCCAGGGGATCTTCCTGACCCAGGGATTGAACCCCTGGTCTCCTGCATTGTAGGCAGATTCTTTAAGTGCATTATTCTACACATAATGGAATATTAAGCCATAAAAATAAAATCTTGCCTTTATGACAACAGGGATGAGGGCATTTATACTAAGTGAAACAAAGCAAACTGAGAAAGACAAATATTGAATGATCTCACTTACGTGTGGAATCTAAAAACAAGCGAAAACTCCAAACCCACAGATGCAGAGAAGAGATTAATGGTTATCAGAAGCAGGAGGTCAGGGATGGGCAAAAATGGATGAAGGGGGTCGAAAGGTAAATACTTGCAGTTATAAAATAAATAAGGCCTGGGGATGCAACGTACAGCATGGTGACTATAGTTAATAATACTCAACTGTATATTTGAAAGCTGCTAAGAGAATAAATTTTGTTAAGTTTTCATCACAAGAAGAAAATTGTATAACTATGCATGGTAATAGATGTCAACTAGATTATTGTGATGATCATTTTCAATATTACATATAATGAATCAACGTTGCATACCTGAAACTAACATAATGTTCTAGGTCAATCATCTCTTAATTAAAAAAGAAAGATTTATACATGTTACCAGACTGGCAAGAGCTTATGTGTGTCCAGCTCCAAAAAGCAGGATTAAGTAGCATTAATACCTGCTCTAAGATTGGAGGTGGGAAAAAGCGACAATAAAACTATTTACCATCTCTCTTTCTATTAATAATTTATTGACCAGAGATGTAGTAATATGTCTTTTGTTACCCAAACATTATTGGACCAGAGTGTTTCAGTATTAACTCACATAACAAATCACACTGGCCACAGACATTAGCGTCTACAAAAATCCCCCAGTCAATAAGGTGTTAAGGGGCTTCCCTGGTGGTCCAGTCATTAAGAATCCACCTTGCATTGCAAGAGACACGGATTTGATCCCCAGTATGGGAAGATCCCCGGAGAAGGCAATGGCAACCCACTCCAGTACTCTTGCCTGGAAAATCCCATGGGCGGAGGAGCCTAGTAGGTTGCAGTCCATGGGGTCGCAAAGAGTCGGACATGACTGAGCAACTTCACTTTCACTTTTCATTTTCCTGCATTGGAGAAGGAAATGGCAACCCACTCCAGTGTTCTTGCCTGGAGACTCCCAGGGACGGGGGACCCTGGTGGGCTGCCGTCTATGGGGTCGCATAGAGTCGGACACGACTGAAGCAACTTAGCAGCAGCAGCAGCAGCATGGGAAGATCCCACATGCATCAGGGCAACTAAACCTGTGTGCCACAGCTACTGAAACCCACGTGTCTAGAGCCCTGCTCCACAAGAGAAGCCACCGCAGTGAGAAGTTCACACACCACAATGAAGAGTGCACCCCACTTACCACAAGAAAGCCCACGTGCAGCAACAAAGACTCACCACAGTCAAAAAATAAATAAATCTTTAAAAAAAAATAATGTATTAAAAGAAGGGCACACTCAGCAAGATTTTCAATGACCAAATAGCTATTTTTTTGATAAACCAAATAACTTATAGCCATACCTTGAAAATTAAACTTTTAAGTACTACATGGCAAATAAGTACAGAAACTATTCTGCAAATTAAAACAATTAAATTTTTAATTTTTACCTAATTTAGCTACTGATTGAGGATAGGTGATGGCAGTGAGATAGGCAGAGGGCAAAGCTGGGCCCTAACTCTGGCTGTTGCTTCTTTGGAAACAACTCTGAGACCTGACCACAGTGCTTGCAGGTGCCAGCCCAACCCCCAGTGGGTGCAACCCAACCCTCAGGAGCAGTGGACCAGAACAGGAGATGCCCTCTTGCCCACTCTCCTTTTGCATCAGCAGATCCATGCTCTTGTCCTGTTTTCTGCAGTAACTATGATAAACGTGCCCACTCTGAGCTGGGAGTCCTGCCCTCAGAACAAGCAGAGGCTCAGGGACATTGATGCTACTGCCCAGTCTTGCCCCCACCCCCAAGTCAGGGGCTGGGCACCAGCTTCAGGATGTGTGGTTCTGGGTACCTGAAATAGAGGGGCATGGGCCCAGTTACAACTCTTGGACTTGAAATCCACATTTAGTTACCCTGAGTTTCCCCCTGCCTGGCCTCTATCAACTGATCCAACGCTCCTCCATCCATGGAATTTCCCAGGCAAGAATACTGGAATGAGTTACCGTTTCCTTCTCCAGGGGATCTTCCTGACCCAGGGATCGAACCCACATCTCCCGCACTGGCAGGCAGATTCTTTACCACTGAGCCATCTCCGAAGCCTGATCCAATGCACACAAACTCTAAAACAGGGATGGAAAAAGGAATCTATCTCAGGTAAACAGAGCTGCTCCTGTACCTGGAAAGCCTAGATGAGGACAACCCCAAGGGCCAGCTGAGTTTGGACTGAAGAAACTGACAAAAGAAAGAGGCAATCCCAGGCTTGACCACCAAGCCAGCTGGTGAATGGGCCCTCTGCAGGAGCTCAAGACCAAGAAACAGGCTGGACTGCTCCACGTCTGCTGGGGAGGGAATCCTGAACAGCTTCCCCTAAAAGAGTGGTTCCCAGAGGAGTGTCCCGTTAATTGTAAAGAAATAATCTGGCCCTGTTGAGCAGTTTTACACACAATGAATAAAAGAACAAAAACAGAACAATAAAAGTTAAAATCATCTCTAAAGCAGCTATCCAGGCCCCATCTGTTCTGTTCTCATCCTTTCAGGTACAACATGGACTGAGGGTGAGACCATGGTGTTCCTGGATGGATAAGGAGCCTGGCTCCCCACATGAGCTGCATTGGCCAGCTGACTTCTGCTGGGAAGAATGAGATCTGGGAAGGCTTCCCAGGGAATATGACTGCCTGAGACACTGGAAGGCAGTCTGATCATGGGAAGGAGGGGAGGGAAGGGGCTTTCCAGACAGAGGGACAGCATGTGGACATCTCTGAATGTATGAAGACAGAGGGAGGCTTCCAGTAGGACAGATGACAAGAGGCTGAAGCTCTCGAATTGGGACAACAGCCACTGATGAGGCTGGCAGCGTGAACAAGTAGCTTATTCATGAGATACCTTTTAGGCTAAGGTGAGAAGTTTACCTTTTTCCCTCTGTGATAAGGTGACACAGAAGAAGCTATACAACTACCTGTCTGTTGATGGGGTGGATATACACCTGAGTAAGACTAGAGCGGAGGACCCAGGTAGGAGCGTGTTAGACTAGCTCTCAGTGAAATAAAGCCACCTGGGAGAGCAACACTATCAGAACTTGCCTAACACACTCACAGAGCTAGGCATGGGGCCACGCACATCACACGTATCGATCATTTATCCCCACAGCAAGCCCACAGGAAGGCACTGTTACTAATATTTCCTTTACATCTGAAATGAGGCAGAGAGAAGCTGAACCATCTCCCCTTTGCTGCATAGCCGTGAGTTCAGAGTCAGAATCCACCAGTGCTCTCAACCACTACATGTCCTCTCCTGAAGCCGGGGAAAAGTGGCCGTCAGATTCTAGAGATGGTTGTTAGGAGGCAGAATTGAAAGGACTTTATGGTGGATGGAGTATGAGAAGAGGAAGAGTCAAGAATGACTCCCAAATTTCTAGCTTGGGTATCTGAATGGAAGGTAATATCTCTCACAGAAGATGGTCCACATGGAGGGGTGGGGAGGGACTTCAAGGAGGAGGAACAAATGCTTCTGGAAAGTGACAAAAGCCTGAAAAATCTGAAGGGTTTATGGGAGATCTTAGGAAGGGCAGAAGCAGTGGGTTAGCTGAGAGCAGGTTAAGGGGAGGAAGCAAGGTAGAGAAATAGAGTGTGTAGACAACTCCAGAGATAAGCTTGGCTATGAATAGAGAAGGGAGTGAAATGTCCCTTGAAGAGGGATTTTGCTTTCACTTTTTTGTTACTATGACAAGACCCAAGCAGTTCCTACCTCATGACAAGAGGGACTATGAAGGGGCTGAGTGGGTCAGTACAGAGTGAAGGAATTTGCCATGTGGTGATTCCTGTTTTATCTAGAGGAGGGGGGTGGTGATAAAACATTTTACAGATCTGTTAGATGGTCAAGATCATGGTCTGTGCAAGACCGCACAGGCTTCTCAACCTGTGTTCTTTCTGTTACACAGATTAAAAGGTTTCTTTTGCTTTTTCTCAAACAAGCAGTTTTAAAATGTTACTTTCTGTATAAAATGGAATTATAATATTTAGCCTGTAAGTTAATCTTGTTTCATGGATTGCTTTTTCTTTCAAGAGAGGACTTAACTTCAAACAGGTTTGGGGAGAAAGTGTACTGCACAATATTTGAAATAAATGTTCTATTCTGGAGATTGGAAGGCTTGTCTACTGAGGGGGATGAGGAATCACTTATGAGTTTTAGATTGCAATACAGACTTTAGAAATTCCCTTACAGAAGAAGTCAGTCAGAAAACAAATATCGTATATAAACACACATATATGGAATCTAGAAAAATGATATTGATGAACCTATTTGAATGGAAGGTCTGGAGACGCAGATGTAGAGAATGGACTTATGGACACAGTTGGGGAGGGGAAAAGTGGGATGAATAGAGAAGGTAGCATCGACATAAATACACTATCATGTTTAAAATGGATAGCTGGTGAGAAGTTGCTATATAAAACAGGGAGCCCAGTCTAGTGCTCTGTGATGACCTAGAGAAGTGGGAAGGGGGGATGTGAGGGAGGCTCAAGAGGAAGGGGATACATGTAGAGTTATGGCTGATTTGCATCGTTGTACAGCAGAAACCAACACAACATTGGTAAATTAAAAAAGGAAAAAAGAAATTCACTTACAAGTTGTGCACCAAAAAATCTCTAGAAAAAATTAGAAGTTTCTCCATTTTGAATTGTATAAAATAAAAAGAGAAAAAAGTAAAGAGTCAAACTAAAGATCATGGAGGCTAGATTGGTTTGGATGATGTTTTTAACCTTTTATAGTGAGAGTGGGGGACAGGCTCAATGACCAAGAACCACAGTCTGTGTGGTAATATATCTAATATAGATAGATGTAATGGAATCTATCCTAGATTCCTAGAGTAATGGAAATAAAAACAGTGGGAACTGATTAAAATTAAAAGTTTTTGTACAATGAAGGAAACTATGAACAAGGTGAAAAGACAGCCCTCAGAATGAGAGAAAATAACAGCAAATGAAACAACTGACAAAGGATTAATTTCCAAAATATACAAGCAGTTAATATAACTCAATACCAGAAAAACAAACAACCCAAACAAAAAGTGGGCAGAAGACCTAAACAGACATTTCTCCAAAGAAGAAATACAGGTGGCTAAAAGACACATGAAAAGATGCTCAACATCACTCATTGTTCAGTTCAGTTCAGTCGCTCAGTTGTGTCTGACTCTTTGCAATCCCATGAATCACAGCACGCCAGGGCTCCCTGTCCATCACCAACTCCTGGAGTTCACTCAAACTCATGTCCATTGAGTTGGTGATGCCATCCAGCCATCTCATCCTCTGTCGTCCCCTTCTCCTCCTGCCCCCAATCCCTCTCAGCATCAGAGTCTTTTCCAATGAATCAACTCTTCGCATGAGGTGGCCAAAGTACTGGAGTTTCAGCTTTAGCATCATTCCTTCCAAAGAACACCCAGGACTGATCTCCTTTAGAATGGACTGGTTGGATCTCCTTGCAGTCCAAGGGACTCTCAAGAGTCTTCTCCAACACCACAGTTCAAAAGCATCAATTCTTCAGCACTCAGCTTTCTTCAGAGTCCAACTCTCATATCCATACATGACCACTGGAAAAACCATAGCCTTGACTGGACGGACCTTTGTTGGCAAAATAATGTCTCTGCTTTTGAATATGCTATCTAGGTTGGTCATAACTTTCCTTCCAAGAAGTAAGCGTCTTTTAATTTCATGGCTGCAGTCACCATCTGCAGTGATTTTGGAGCCCCAGAAAATGAAGTCTGACACTGTTTCCACTGTTTCCCCACCTATTTCCCATGAAGTGATGGGACCAGATGCCATGATCTTAGTTCACTCATTATTAGAGAAATGCAAAGCAAAACTACAATTAGAAATTACCTCACATGGGTCAGGATGGCCATCACCAAAAATCTACAGACAGTAAATGCTGGAGAGGATGTGGAGAAAAGGGAACCCTCTTGCACTGTTGGTGGGAATGTAAACTGATACAGCCACTATAGAAGACAGTATGGAGATTCCTTTAAAAACTAGGAGTAAAACTATCATATGATCCAACAATCCCACTACTGGGCATATACCCTGAGGAAACTGGGTGTTGAAAAAGACACATGTACCCCAATGTTCATTGCCACACTCTTTACAATAGCTAGGACCTGGAAGCAATCTAGATGTCCATCAACAGATGTGGTACATATATACAATGTACATACAATGGAATATGACTCAACCATAAAAAGGAACGCATTTGAGTCAGTTCTAATGAGGTAGGTGAACCTAGAGCCTACGTCAGAAAGAGAAAAATATTGTATATTAATGCATATATAAGGAATCTAGAAAGATGGTACTATTTGATGAACCTATTTGCAGGGCACTAATAGAGACACAGCACAGAGCACAGACTTGTGGACACTGCAAGAGGGGGAAGGAGAGGGTGGGACAAATGTAGAGAGTAACATGGAAACATATATACTACCATATGTAAAATAGCCAGTGGAAATTTGTTATATGACTCAGGGAGCTCAAACCGGGGCTCTGTGACAACCTAGCAGGGTGGGATGAGGTGGGAGGTGGAAGGGAGTTTCAAGAGGGAGGGGACATGTTGGTGTATGACAGAAGTGAAAGTTGCTCAGTCGTGTCCGACTCTTTGCAACCCCATGAACTAGAGAGTCCATGGAATTCTCCAGGCCAGAATACTGGGGTGGGTAGCCTTTCCCTTCTCCAGGGGATTTTCCCAACCTAGGGATCGAACCCAGGTCTCCCTCATTGCAGGCAGGTTCTTTAGCAGCTGGGCCATAAATATGATAGAAACCAACACATTATTGCAAAGTGATTACCCTTTGGTTAAAAACAAACATTTTAAAGATAAAAGCATGGAGAAACTCAAGTTTAAAAAATAAATAAAATTTTAAAAGTCATTCTACCCATACATTTATAAAGTTTAATCTTTTTGCTTAGAACTATATGCTAGGCAATTACTCACAGCATGAGGACCACTTTGTAAACATTGTTTGAATGATAATATGAGGTCCCAGGTCAGAGACATCTTAGCTCATTTCCTCATTCAAAGGGCCCCTACTGGGCAGCGAGTATCTGCCATCTGCTTGTTTGCATAGTCAGGTGGAGACCAGGGGAGTACAGCTGAGAGGAGTGGGGGCCTTATCCTCTGAACAATACAATTTCTTTGACTGATTGGTCTTAAATTTTACTGGGTTAAAGCAATTAAAAAAAAAAAAAAAAAGTCAACCAGCAGGAAAATGCTAGTTTTGATCATTCAAGGACTACAATGTCTTTTTTTTTTTTTTCCTGTCTTCTAGTTCCTCATACAACAATTATTTGTTTAAGCTCCCACGGGCTTGGCCTGGCTGAAGTATTTCACTTCACAGCTTTCAGTAAATAGGGTAATAGGTTGACTGTTTCTATGTTGTCTAAGAGGAAAGAGACATGGCCAAACGTGTCAAACACCTAGTCAAACAAATTATAAAGCACCCTGACAGATGCTACCTCCCACAGAACGGCAGGAATTCTTCCTCATCCCCACCCTCTCACATACCCCCTTATTCCTGTCAAAATAGGCTAGACCATGCTTGGTCATACAGCCTAATGCTCCTATATTGAGCCTTGGACTTGCTAGGCTACCCTTCCTCTCCATATTGTAGACTTCCTCCAAGTTCAAGCCCTTCCAATGTGATTTCACCAGGCTAACATATCATAGGATTTAATCAATTGCTGGGAGCAATTTTTCTGAGCTTTCTTAATCTATAAAAAGGGAAGAATGTTATTTAGTCATATCATTCCAGGGATCTGAAATTACATTTACTTCTGCCAAGAGAAAAGATGGTGATAAGGAAGTGTTTCCACATGGAAGTGACCTTAATATCCTCAAGTGAAGGAGGTTGACATTTCTTACCATACATTAGTTTCAGTACTTGGCCTCACAATGCTGAGATAAGGACACTGGACCACTAAGAAGCCATGCCTCTCCATCTAAAGGGCTGGTGTTAGGATGAACTAAATCCGATGAGAAAGGAGCCACCGCACCACTTCTGATGCAGCAACTGTCGGGGTTTCAGCGCCCTGGCCACACAGCACCCACTGCAGTGCACTCCCTGCTTGCCCAATGCTGTATTACAGGCACCAAAGCAGGATCACAGTCCCTGAGTTCAAATCCAAATTTGCTACTTCTTAGCAGTATGACTTTCTTGGAAGTGTTACTTAACTTCTCTGTACCTTGTGGAAAAAATGGAATATTTCCTGCCATATCAGTAAGCAAAGGATGTCACAGCCATCAGCAATTGCTGCCCTTCTCTATGTGAAGGGCTTAAGGAAACTCAAGATGTGAAAACACAGAATACTGACCCCAGATATTTGAGATGCATATGAAAGGAATGATTTCAGTGAGCACAGACTCTTGCATCTTTCCATGCATAGAAAAGTGCCAAGTTCCTTGAGATATCTGGTTTTTGTTCATTAATAATAACCCGTTGTTGCAAAACTCCTAGGTGCTCCCCTCACCTCCCTGGAGCAGTTTCTCAGAGCTATATGAAACACTGTCTCCCAGGCTACAGGCCTATTTTGCCCCAAATAAAACTTAACTCACAACTCTCACATTGTATATTTTTTTAAGTCAACACTTGGTTTCCTCATCAAGAATGAGTTCTGGACTTCCCTGGTGGTACAGTAGATAGGAATTTGCCTTCCAGTGCAGGGGATATGAGTTTGATCCCTGGTCCCAGAATATTTCACATGTCCCATAGTAACTAAGCTCATATACCACAACTACTGAGCCTGAGTACTGGAACTACTGAAGCCTGCTCACCTGGAGCCTGTGTGCTGCAACAAGAGAAACCACTGATAGGAGAAGCCCACGCACTGAAATGAAGAGTTGCCCCTGCTCACCATAGAGAAAGCCCATGTGCAGCAACAAAGACCCAGCACAGCCATGAATAAGCAAATAAATATTTTAAAAAGAATGCGTTCTACTTCACAGAGCTACAATAAAAAATGAATATATGTAAAACCTTAAGAGCAGTACAAACAATAGCTGGGCACAAAGAAATGCTCTATAGATGTTAGTTACTATTAATTAGATGCTGTTTTGAGATCTACATCAACTCTTTCCTTCTCTTTGAAGAAAAGTCCTTTTCTAGAGAAGCAACAGCGAGTAAACCATGGTTCCAGGGAAACCACCATTTACTTGGCCATTCAACAAATCAATATTGAGCACTGAGCACTCTCAAACTTTAAAAATATGGAGGGATTATGGTGGAGACTACTATCTTGCTAATAAAACTTGCTCTAAATCTTATCTGCTTAATGCTTGTTTAGTGCTTTTTATGAACTAGACATAGCAAAATGTTTCATTCATTTAGTTTGATAGCAATCCTATGAATATGTTGCTGTTATTCCCATTTCACAGATGATAAAATAGAGGCTTAGAGTTCTCAAGTAAACTGCCTAGATCAGCCAAGGAGGTGAGGAGAAAGGGCCACTTCAGTGTGTGTGTATCTTCAGCAAAGGGAAGCATATCTTATCCCTGTTTGTACCACTCAGAGCCTTGCATTTAGCAAGCTCTCCAAAGTATTTTTGGAGTCATTAATTATTAATAGTGTGCAACTAGCTTGAGCTTTAAGAAAACCTAAACTTCACAATTTTTTTACTTTTGAATAATACTTGTCAATATATCCAGCAAAACACTTATTTAATAATAGCTCTAGCATAATTAGTTATCCACCTGGAAGACAAAGTTAGACCCGTACCTCATTCCATGTACAAATAAATCCAAACTGATTAAAAGTTTTAATATAAAAATGTTAGAAAAACAAAGGATATTTGTATTGCTTAAAGGGAAATGTGATTTTAAAAAAAGAAAGGTAACACAGATGCTATAAATAAAATCTTAAAACCTTGAGACTTAACAATCTAGAAGTTAAACATTTTAGTATGGCAAAATACACCACAAGCAAAGTTAAGTAACAAACAGTAAGCCAGGGAGAATATGTCCACTTAACATCCATAACAAATGATCTCTTCTATATGACAATTAGAGGTTGCCTGTCCTGCTGAAATCTGCAGGTGTATGTCTTGTGACCAGTCCATGGTATCTTATCAGGTGGGTACAGAGATGCTGGAGTAGAAGACCATGCACTCATCTCCTGCGAGAACACCAAAATCACAAACAGCTGCTGAACAACCATAGACAGGAGAATGCTGGAACCCACCAAAAAAAAAGATACCCCGCATCCAAGGGCAAAGGAGAAGCCGCAACAAATGGTAAGAGGGGACAATCGCATTTAAAATCAAACCTCATACCCGCCAGAGATGCTTGGAGGGCACAGACAAAACCTTGTGCGCACCAGGATGGAGGGAAAAGAGCAGGACCCCATAAGAGACTGAGACAGACCTGCCTTTGACTGTTTGAGGGGCTCCTGCAGAGGCATGAGTCAGCAGTGGCCTGCCATGGGGACAAAGACTCTGGCAACAGCAGTCCTAGAAGGCACAGTGTGTGCATAAGTCTTCTTAAAGAAGGTCACCACTAG
This sequence comes from Bos indicus, assembly GCF_029378745.1. Classification (NCBI taxonomy): domain Eukaryota; kingdom Metazoa; phylum Chordata; class Mammalia; order Artiodactyla; family Bovidae; genus Bos; species Bos indicus. Next base: position 50,521,994 of record NC_091769.1, read on the forward strand.
TCCCAATATAGAACCGGGGTGGGCGACTCACAAACTTGAGAACAATTACACCAAAGAATTTCTCACACTGCCATGAAAGTTCTAAGCCCCACAGCAGACTTCCCAACCTGGGGATCTAGCAAAGGACTGAGTATCGCCAGGAATCTGACTTTGAAGGTCCACAGGATTTCATTACAGGACTTCCAGAGGACTGGGGAAACAGACTCTTGGAGGGCATGAACAAAACTTGTGCACACCAGGACCCAGAAAAAAGTAGCATGACCCACAAGAGACTGAGCCAGACTTGCCTGTGTGCTTAACAGTCTCTGGCAGAGGCGTGGATTGACAGTGGACTGCCCCAGAGTCAGGAGCACTGACTACAAAGGACTTGGGAGGCCCAAGGTCAGGCAGGCTTAACTCCTTTTGCCAACCCCTATCATAGTCTGACCTCAGGCCAAACTAGTGGGAGGGAACACAGCCTCACCCATCAGCAAAAAATTGGATTAAAGACTTACTAATCATGACCTTGCCCACCAGAACAAGACCCAGATTTCCCCACAGCCACTCCCTCCGATCAGGAAGCTTGCACAAGCTTGCAATGAAAAATGAACCCTCGTCCCCTCCCCCATCAGTGGATGCCCAATATGCTACTGGAGAAGAGCAGAGAAATAGCCCCAGAAGGAATGAAGAGGCTGAGCCAAAGCAGGAACAACAACTAGTTGTGAATGTGTCTGGTGGTGAAAGTGAAGTCTGATGCTGTAAAAAGCAATATTGCATAGGAACCTTAAATGTTAGGTCCATGAATCAAGGTAAATTGGAAGTGGTCAACAGGAGATGGCAAAAGTAAACATCAAAATTTTAGGAATTAGTGAACTAAAATGGATATGATGGGGCAAATTTAATTCGGATAACCATCATATCTACTGCTGTGGGCAAGAATCCCTTAGAAGAAATGGAGTAGCCCTCATAGTCAACAAAAGAATCCAAAATGCAGTACTTGGGTGCAAAAAAATCTCAAAAATGACAGAATGATCTTGGTTCATTTCCAAGGCAAACCATTCAATATCACAGTAATCCACGTCTATGCCCCAACTATTAATGCCAAAGAAGTCGATGCTGAATGGTTCTATGAAGACCTACAAGACCTTCTAGAACACCAAAAAAAAAGATGTCCTTTTCATCATTGGGGATTGGAATGCAGAAGTAGGAAGTCAAGAGATACCTGGAGTAACAGGCAAGTTTGGCCTTGGAGTACAGAATGAAGCAGGGCAAAGGCTAATAGTGTTTTGCCAAGAGAACACATTGGTCAGAGCAAACACACTCTTCCAACAACACAAGAGACAACTCTACACATGGACATCACCAGATGGTCAATACCAAAATCAGACTGATTATATTTTTTGAAGACAAAGAAGAAGCAGCTCTATAAAGTCAGCAAAAATGAGACCAGGAGATGATTGTGGCTCAGATCATGAATTCCTCATTGCAAAATTCAGACTTAAATTGAAGAAAGTAGAGAAAACCACTAGACCATTCAGGTATGACCTAAATCAAATCCCTTACAATTATACAGTGAAAATGACAAATAGATTCAGGGGATTAGATCTGATAGAGTGCCTGCAGAACTATGGACAGAGGTTCATAACACTGAACAAGAGGCACTTATCAAAACCATCACCAAAAAAATTAATGCAGAAAGGCAAAATGGTTGCTGAAGAGGCCTTCTGAGAAAGAAGAGAAGTGAAACACAAAGGAGAAAAGAAAGATATAGCCATCTGAATGCAAAGTTCCAAAGAATACAAAAAAGAGACAAGAAAGCCTTCCTAAGTGAACAATGCAAAGAAATAGAGGAAAACAATAGAATGGGAAAGACTAGAGATCTCTTCAAGAAAATAGAGATATCGAGGGAATATTTCATGCAAAGATGAGCATAATAAAGGACAGAAACAGTATGGACTTCACAGAAGCAGAAGATATTAAGAATAGGTGACAAGAATACCCAGAAGAACTATACAAAAAAGATCTTAATGACCCAGATAACCACAATCATATGGTCACTCACCTAGAACATGAAGTCAAGTGAGTTTTAGGAAGCATCACTACAAACAAAGCTAGTAGAGGTGATGGAATTTCAGCTGAGATATTTCAAATCCTAAAAGATGATGCTGTTAAAATGCTGCACTCAGTATGCCAGCAAACTTGGAAAACTCAGCAGTAGCCACAGGACTGGAAAAGGTCAGTTTTCATTCCAATCCCAAAGAAGGGCAATGCCAAAGAATGTTCAGAGTACCACACAATTGCACTCATTTCACATGTTAGCAAACTAATTCTCAAAATCCTTCAAGTTAGTCTTCAACAGTATGTGAACCAAGAACTTTCAGATGAACATGCTGGATTTAGAAAGAGCAGAAGAACCAGAGATCAGATTGCCAACATCGTTGGATCATAGAAAAAGCTAAAAAATTCCAGAAAAACATCTATTTCTGCTTTATTGACTATGCTAAACGTTTTGACTGTGTGAAAGTGAAGTGTCCAACTCTTTGTGACCCCATGGACTGTAACCTACCACGCTCCTCCGCGCATGGGATTTTCCAGGCAAGAGTACTGGAGTGGGTTGCCATTTCCTTCTCCAAAGGATCTTCCCAACCCAGGGATGGAACTTGGGTCTCCCGCCTTGTAGGTAAATGCTTTACCATCTGAGCTGAAAATTCTTAGAGAGATAGAAATACCAGACCATCTTACCTGCCTCCTGTGAAACCTGTATGCTGGTCAAGAAGCAGAAGTTAGAACCAGACAGGGAACAACAGACTGGTTTCAAATTGCGAAAGGAGTACGTAAAGGCTGTGTATTTTCACCCTGCTTATTTAACTTTTATGCAGAGTGTGAGGAAGCATTTAACAGGAGGCTTCCTGCTATTTTGGATCTGTCAGGAATTCTCTGTTCCTTGTTAATTCCTGAATATTCAGGAATTAAGAGGAGAGGCAAGCCTCTCCCCGGGGGCAGGGGGGTGGTGGGGGGGGTGGAGCTGAGGAATCCAGGCATTTCCTTCCTTAGTTTTTCTATATGGTAATAAGTACCCTTTTCCTTCTTGTGAACCATATGGTAAAAGTGATTGTTTACAACTCTCTCTCTCTCTTTAATATGGATCACCTATGTTTTTTAAGTCTGGAATTTTAATCTTTATCTTTGCTGAGAATAACCATAGTATATATGCCCACACTATGTTGATTAAAACACCTCTGCTCCATCAGAGCTTTGGTCCCCGTGTCTTGCTTTCTCTCTCTCTCCCTCCCTCTCTCTCTTTTTCAGGCTGATCCCCTGGAGCGCAGAGGCTCTCTGAGTTCACTTTCCTGCCCGGGCTTCCAAGACCCTCTCAAGAAGGCACTCTGTGCCTTCACCCCATCGAGAGGGCACCTGAGGTCTCTGTGAACAGAGCAAGCCCTGTGTCAGGGGCTTTATTGGCTTTCTGTGTAAACCAAGGAATATCAGCCTCTTTCTCTCTCCTTTACTTTCTTATCAGTCTACTCCGGACCACCAGGTTCTGGTCCATGAAAGGACCTCAACAGCAGAGGACATAATGCGAAATGCCGAGCTGGATGAAGAACAAGCTGGACTCAAGATCGCTGGGAGAAATATCAATAACCTCAAATATGCAGATAACCTCACCCTTACAGCAGAAAGTCAGGAGGAACTAAAGAGGCTCTTGATGAAAGTGAAAGAGGAGAATGAAAAACTGGCTTAAAACTCAACATTCAAAATACTAGGATCATGGCATCTGGTCCCATCACTTCATGGCAAATAGATGGGGAAACAATGGAAACAGTGACAGACTTTATTTTCGGGCTCCAAAATCACTGCAGACAGTGCCTGCAGCCTTGAAATTAAGAGACTTGCTCCTTGTAAGAAAAGCTATGACAAACCTAGATAGCATATTAAAAAGCAGAGACATTACTTTGCCTACAATGGTCTGTATAATCAAAACTATACAGCTTTGTATATACAAAGCTATACAGTCAAAGCTATACGGCTATACATGACTATTTTTCCAGTAGTCATGTATGGATGTGAAAGTTGGACAATAAAAGGCTGACCACCAAAGAACTGATGATTTCAAATTGTGGTGCTGGAGAAGACTCTTGAGAGTCTCTTGGACAGCAAGGAGATCAAACCAGTCAATCCTAAAGGAAATCAATCCTGAATATTCATTGGAAGGACTGATGCTAAAGTGAAGCTGCAATACTTTGGCCACCTGATGCGAACAGCCAACTCATTGAAAAAGACCCTGATGCTGGGAAAGATTGAAGTCAGATGGAGAATGGGACGACAGAGAAGGAGATAGTTGGATGGCATCACTGACTCAATGGACAGGAGTCTGAACCAACTCTGGGAGATGGTGTAGGACTGGGAAGCCTGGCATGCTGCAGTCTATGGGCTCACAAACTGTCAGACATGACTGAGGGGCTGAACAACAACAGAGATTGTAGGGTAACGCACTTCAGTGGATATATAAGATACACAGAGTAAATAGTTTCTATTTAATTAATTTATTCAACACTTAAGTAAGTTAATTCTATTTAAATCCATTTAGAAGCAACTGGGATTTTTTTTTAAGTGCTTTAACACACATGTTGTCTTTAGCCTGGTTGATCAGCATGGCTATCCATCTCTGGCTGTATCTGCAACATTTTTCCTCTTCCTCATTCCTCACCCACTAGCCTCATTGCTATTCCTAGATGTTCTAGAACCTCCTGCCTCAGGACTTTTTCATGTGCAATCCCTCCCTTTGGATACTCTTGCCCCACATACTCCCTTGCTTGATGCCTTATTCCGTTTATGCCTTCCTTCAAATGTCCCCTCCTCAGTCAGCCCTTCTAAGACCATAAAGGCAAGGACTCCGTTTGCTTCTGCCGTGTCCCCCATGCGTAAAGCAGTACCCTGCCCATAACAAGAACTCAAACAAAAATCTGTTGAATCATAGGATTAATTAATTTTTTCACTTAATTAGAGTCTTATAATAAGATCTGCTTATCCAGGATATTTACATTTCTTGATTTGAATGTAATATACACCCTGATCTTTTTTTTTCCTTTTACATCCCTCCAGCTCAACACACCTGTCTCCCTGAAGCATGTAAAGTTTCATCCTTGTGAAACGTGCCAACGTGAATTATTCATTATAGAGATTTTGCTGTCTAAACAATTCTCATGAAGCCAGCACTTGCAACAAATACTATTGCAGTATGACTCATTCTCCTTTCGTCTGGTTGATGATGAAAACCAGTCAATATGGAAATTTTAGCTATTTGCCATCTGTTAGCAAGTTGTCTCATAGCATTCTGTCCTGTGGTGATTCCAGGTTAAAGAGGCACTTCATTACCATTTCCTGCAATAATTTCCACCAAAATGTGAAGTTATCCTGCCCCATTCCTGTGCTGACCTTCTGTCACACCATGGAGAGGTCTCACAACAAGCTCAGCAGGTCCCAGTAGGACACAGCGACCTGCATGTTTTACATCAGATTGGAGAAGGATAAATGCTATTTTCATCATCGAGCCCAGGACAAGGTGTAAATAAAACATACAAAGTGGTTTAAAATCCTTGTTCTCAAGATGTAAAAATACAATAGGAGATTCAAGTTATGAAATCATGAGGCAGCTTGTTATAATGAAAGTTAGAATGAAATAGATGCTAAATAGAAGCCAAACACTGTGCTGGGGAAAGGTACACTGAGACGGAAAGGAGAGAAAGAGGTTTTGTGTATAAGGATGCGGACGCTTGGGTTCAATTGTGGTAGACTCAAGGGTGTGGAGGGACTTCCCTGGCAGTCCAGTAATTAGGACTCTGAGCTTGTACTGTGGGGTGGGGTGCCCCTTTGAAACCTGGTTGGGGAACTAAGATCTTGTAAGCCATGCAACATGGCCCAAAAAGGGGAGGCTGGAGAGGAATTTAAGGTACAATAAAGAAGGGATGATTATTGGTGAAGCAGATGATAACAAGTGCTGAGGCAGACAGGACAGTCTCGGGCAAGGGGAAGGATGACTTCCTCCTCTGAGACATGGGGGTGTGAGTTGAAAAGAATGCATGGGGATGTGGTGAGCCCTTATTGAGGAACAGGGAAGTTTATGCCACGGTCTTCTCAGAGAAGTGGAAGGCTAGGTCACTGAGAGAATGAGGAAGGAAGGAATGAAGAAGGAAGGCTAGGTCACTGAGTGAATGCACAAAGAAGAATGAGGTTGCAAATGAAGATATCCCCAACAGCTGAGGGGAATAAGAGAGTAACTGAGGGTAAAGAAATGAACCCAACTGCATTGAGGGGTCAGCTAAAGAATGATCACCTAACTGTGTAATAGGGAAATCAAGCAATGTGGTTATGTTTTGGTTTTGGATTTGTGTTCCGCCAGTACTATCTCATCAGTTTGTATGTGAACTGACTGAGGCTTACCCTTGAACTGCAAGGAGATCCAACCAGTCCTAAAGGAGATCAGTCCTGGGTGTTCATTGGAAGGACTGATGCTGAAGCTGAAACTCCAGTACTTTGGCCACCTCATGCGAAGAGTTGACTCATTGGAAAAGACCCTGATGCTGGAAGGGATTGGGGGCAGGAGGAGAAGGAGACGACAGAGGATGAGATGGCTGGATGGCATCACTGGCTCGATGGACATGAGTTTGGGTAAACTCTGGGAGCCGGTGATGGACAGGGAGGCCTGGCGTGCTGCGATTCATGGGGTTGCAAAGAGTCGGACATGACTGAGCAGCTGAACTGAAATGAACTGAACTGAGGCTTACCTGCAGTGAGAAATCAACTAGGTTCCTGAAAAGAAAGTTAAAGGGTGAGAAGAAAGGGGGAAGTTCATGAGAGCAGAAGAAATGAGCATGGGGTCCACACTGGATAGGGAAACTAAGCCAGCAGGGACTCAGGCTTTGAGAAAAAAAGGAAGACTTTCAAGGCACCAGAAGTTGAAATGCTATCACAGAGCAGGTCTAGGGGGAAGCAGGATGTAGAAAAGATAGAGGTTCACCTTTGCAGAAAGGAGCTTCAGGGTTTGTAATTTCAGATTCTGCAAGGGGACCTGTCCAAGCAGTGACCTGCTAACATGGAGAGGAAGAAACATGGTGGGGCCAGAATACTGGATGAATGAGTTACTCCTCCAGTCACTGGGGTTACCCTGGATGACTGGCAGGGACTAAGTACCAGGCACGCTCTAGTACTTAGATCCAGGGGCCAAGATGCTCGAGGCATCTGGAGGAACCTGGAGGTATGAACAGCCTGCAATACAGCTAACTGGTGCTGTCATAAGAAGTGATGATCAACTCACCATCTGAAAGCACAAATGAAGAGCAGCAACACGGTGCTGTCTACCTGGCTTCAACATGCAGGGACTGTAAGGTTGTGGGGAAATTGTCTTTTTAAAAAAAAAAGGGGGTGCTGAGCACACAGGGAAGCGGGAGGACGGTGACCGTAGTGGAAGGGTCAGGTTGAGCAAGAGCCCCAGACCACATGGAGAAGCCCTTCACCTCGACATTCCGAGGCTCACAGCACTCCCTTCCCCCCACCACCACCTTTAGCTCCTGACTCTTCAGCGACATCATGGGGTTCCTTCAAGATTCCCTTTGGTCAGAGGATTTCAATGGTTGCATCATACTCTTTGCCCAACAGCCCCCAGCATTCACGTTTTGGGTCCAAGTGATAGATTTGAACTCGACAGAGAAAAACTTTCAAGCAAATACAGCTGTCCAACAAGGATGAACTTTCCCAGAGTAACAACCAGAGGTGTCTGGACACTGCTCCATAACCAGTAGCCCCACTGTTGGGCATAGCTCTTAATAAGTTAACTATGAACAAGGAAATGTCCCTGAGAAGAAAGCCTAGTTAGGAAAGAATCAGAAAACCACCTGTCCTCAAACATCTCACACCTCTTCTCCCCCCACCACCTCAGTGTGTCCACATGGCCAAGGACTGGAGACTCTGACAATTAAGGTGCAAACAGGCTGCAAGAAAGTCATACTGGCTAGCATTTATAAGGATCAGCTTTGATCTCAAATGCAACTGTGCTCTGATTCTAGCTCCGCCACACCCATTCTTGAGCAAATTTCATCATTTCTGTAAGTTTCAGTATCTGTACCTCTAAAGTAAGAAAATTAAATACTGTTTACTTCATATAGGGTTTTTGAGACTATGAAGCACAGTTCTAGAACCAGACATATGGTCAATAATCAGTAAATGTTGAGTATTATTACTGATACTATCACATTAATATCAATGTTATTATTATATCAAATACATATATCTATATGCATTAAGACTCATACATGTATATACATCACACAGCAGACCTTCTGGGAATGTCTGTAAAATGAATGCTTATGTCCTTCTCCAGGGACGCATTCATCTAGCCATAGATATTAGTGATTCCAAGAAAGTTTATTTCCTCCATTTGCACATGAAAATTGAGTGTTTTCCATAGACACCTCATTTCTCCATTGGACAGAAGAGTCAAATAGGTCACCCATCTTTGCTCTCACAACTAAGATCTGTGATAAAGTCTGCCACATTGCCTGGTGCCTGGTCTCACACCTTTGGACCAACCACCAATCAGCTCACTCTTCACAGTGCTCACACAAGGGCTCCTTTCTGAAACAGCAGTGGTATCAGTCTCTCTCTCCAGTACCATGTTGAACAAAATTGTTAGGAGTACAGTAAGTCCCCACATATGAATGAATTCTGTTTCGAGAGCATATTCATAAATCCAATTTGTTCATAAGCCCAAAGTCAGCCTAGACACCCAACTAACAATCAAAAGGCAAGCAGCAATTTCACTCACACCTGATGTTGATGGAACACACATTCCCATCTCTGAAAGTCTGCAACTTGAAGGTTCTTATGTAGGGGACTTATGAAGATTTTCTTGACTTGTTCCTAATCTTGGGAGATAAACATTGAATCATCTGCCATTGAGTATAATTTTAGCGATAGGGTTTTTTTTTTTTTTTTTAAAGAGGTTTGAGGATGCCTCGTATGCTGAGAGTTTAAGCAGAGATGGATGTTGGCTTTTGCCAAATGCATTTTCTGTAGCTATTGAGATGATTATGCTTCTTCTTTGGTCTTTTAACATGGTGAAATACACTGATGTTCAAATGTTCTTCAAACATTAGGCCAAACATGAATTCCTAGATAAACATCACCTGGTCACAATGTAGTATCCTCATTATATACTGTTGAATTTCTTTTCTAACATCTTGATAAGAATTTTTGCATCAGTATTCATGTGAGATATTGCTGTGATTTTTTTTCTTCTAGTGTTTTGTCTTGTTTTGTAGAAATGCTAGCCCTACAGAAATTTCAAGTATTGCCTCCTCTTCGATTTCTGAAAAAGAAGAGTGTGTGTGTGTGTGTGTGTGTGTGTGTGTGTGTGTGTGTGTGTGCACTCTTCATAGCCCCATCTGCCCCTGGGAAATTCCAGGCATTAATTATCAAGTGTATTGACTGAGTTATTAGAGGCATCAAGAAGAAGAGTCAAGAGCAGAGACTGTTGCTGTTTATTGGTTTTACTTAAGATTCATAAACATGTTGAGAACTTTATAATTCCTTCTGATAAATCAGCATTTCTGCATGTCTTTAATTTGGGGCAGTATTCAAGGACCTCAATTCTTGATACTGACCAAAATCCTACCGTCTATAACTCACAACTCCAGCATTCGAGATTCAGAAAAATGGCAATGCTGGGAACCTGCTGAGCAGTAAGTCTTGCTCCCTTGGTCTCACTTCAACTCTCCCAAAGGCGTCTGAGACTTTAGTACAGGGCTAAGGATACAAGAAAAAGACACATAGCCACCGGACAACTTCAGTCCTAGTGCTGAATCCCTGAAAACTCACATCATGTGGAACAATTAACATTTACCAGAATTTCCTATTCTTTGTTTCATGTTTAATGCACACACATAAGCCCATCCCAAATGTTCTGTGACTGGTTGAGGGACAAATTTCTTCAACTCTCAGCCCCTCTCCTTTGGAATTCAAATCTGTGCATTCCTCTCCCATCAGGTGTCTCTTGCAGTCTAAAATGTCTCACGTTAGCATCTTGATTTCCCCTTCATTTACAAGCCCCTCTCCCAACCAAATCAGCCTCTCTTCCAGATCTTTCATCACTAAAAGGTACCAATGGCTTTTAAGAGAAATCCGAGTCATTCCTGGAACCCACTTTTTCCTAATACCAATGTATCACCAGGTCCTCTCAATGCTACCCACCAACGCCATATTTCCTTAATTCTAAAACAATGAGATATTCCTAGAGACAAAAGTGTGGTGAAGATTAAATTGAATAACAGAGAAATTGCTTAACAAATTAAGTGTTCAGTATCTACTCTATTTTTTCACAACATACATCAAACAGCCATTAGGCAAAGGGGTGGGTTCTGTCACTGAGGTTGTGTCACTGATAACTGTCACTGCTCTGCATGTGACTTGGCTGGGCAGCACAGGTGTTCCTACATCTGTTACCACATTTGGGGGACACTGCACAATAGAATTTCTAATTTGGATTCTTCATTCTGTCCTAAAATATCTTCAACCCAATTCACTTTCAGGAAACTTGCAAAATTTAGTATAAAGAACTCCCTTACACCCTTAAGACTCTCCAAGTTTAATATTTTGTTTGCTTTGTAAACCATTCAAAGTCAGTTATAGACTCAGGTGAGATGGTGCTTCTTTACCCCTAAAGGGATCTTCCCAATCCAGGGATTGAACCCAGGTCTCCTGCATTGCTGCTGCTGTTGCTAAGTCGCATCAGTCGTGTCTGACTCTGTGCGACCCCATAGACGGCAGCCCACCAGGCTCCCCCGTCCCTGGGAGTCTCCAGGCAAGAACACTGGAGTGGGTTGCCATTTCCTTCTCCAATGCAGGAAAGTGAAAAGTGAAACTGAAGTCGCTCAGTCATGTCCGACTCTTTGAGACCCCTTGGACTGCAGCCTACCAGGCTCCTCCGTCCGTGGGATTTTCCAGGCAAGAGTACTGGAGTGGGTTGCCTTTGCCTTCTCTGCTCCTGCATTGCAAGGAATTCTTTACCAGCTGAGCCACCAGGGAAGCCCTGGTATTACCTGAGAGTCCTCCAAACCTGGTAAAAGACAGTAATCCACAGATGTAAGAAGCCTTAGCAACCTTTAGCAGAATAAATTTTAAAAATCCTTTTTTAGACATGTGATAGGAATACTGCAGAGAACCAAAAGCAAAGAGAAAATCCTAAAATCTAGAAGCAGTCAGAAAAAAAAACAACTTATTATTTTCCAAATCAGCTAACATGATAGAACCTAAGGGTTAGAAACCAAGAAATAATGAAAAGATATCACCAAGCTTCTGAAAGAAAGCAGTATCTAACCTAGAATTTTGTAATCAGTGAAATTATCCTTCAAGAATTAAAGGAGAAGAATTTTTTAAAACAACACTGAGAATGTTATTGGGTGATCACTCTATAGGAAATATTAAAGAATGATATTAAAGCTGGATAATTCAGTCCCAGGTAGAAGCAAAGAAATGACAACTGGAACAAGGAAGAAGAAAAACAATAAATCTAGATGAATATAAAACAGTAACAGCTACAACTCATGGGGTTTTAAATGAACTAGAACTTAAATATTTGACAAAAATAGCATGCAAGTTAGGTGGAACGTAAATGGATTCAAAGTGACTTGAAGGTCCTAAGCTTATCAGCATTAGGTAAAAGTACCAATTACCATTAGCTTTCCAAATTGATACATAGGTTCACTGAAATCAATCGCACTAAATAAATCTCAGCCTTTTTTTCCCTAGAAAGTATCAAGCTGATCCTAAAATTCATGCAAAGGACTCAAATTAGCCAAAACAACTTTGAAAAAGCACAAAATTGAAGAGCTCACACTATCTGATTTCAAGACTTACAAGGAAGCTATAGTATTGAAAACAAGCTTAATATTAGTATAAAGATAGAAAGATAGATAAAGGGAACAGAGTAGAAAAACCCATGTACATACGAACTGATTTAAAAACAACATATGCCAAGCCAGTGCATTGGAGAAGGATAGTCTTTTCAACAAATAACCCTCAAACAATTGAATGTCCGTATATATATTAAAAGAAAAAAAGAAGCCTGGGCAAATACCTCAAAATCATACAAATATAAAGTCTAGAACTATCCTATCTACAGGAAATCACAGAAAATCTTTGTGACTCTGGATTAGGCAAAAATTTCTTCAATAGAACATCGAAAGCACAATATATAAAAGAAAAATGATAACACTGGACTTCAAAATTAAGTATTTCTGCTCTCTGCAAGACACTGTTACACTGTTAAGAGAATAAAAAGACAAACCACAGACTAAAGGAATGATATTTATGAAGATATTTTAAAAGGATTCATATTCAGAAAATGTTAGAAAAAAGTTCTCAGCTCAGAAATAAGAAAACTACCTAATTTTTAAACAAATTAAAAATAGGTTGAAGATTCAGACACTTCACCAAAAAAAGATACACAAGTGGCCAAAAAAAGGCATATTAAGATGCTTAATCATTAGGAAAATGTAAATTAAAACCACAATACCCCTATTAAAGTGGCCAAAATTAAAAAATTGGTCCTATTAAGTGTTGTTAAGAATGTGGAAAAAAATTGGAACTCCCAGTGGGAATGAAAAATAGTACAAGGACCTCAGAAAACAATTTGGCAGCTTCTTTAAAAGAAGAAAAGTAGAATTCTGTATCACCAAAACTACCATTTAATAGAAAAACCTGTAATCACTTTTTAAAATACAGATGCACATCAGAATTATCTTGAAACTTTTTGAAAAATACAAATGCCCAGTTATTGCTTTTTTTCTCCAAAGCTACAGACATGTTTCTAATGAGCAGCTATGTTTAAAAACAACTGGACTATATGATGATCCTGTATCTAGTTTTTTTTTATTTTTTTAATTTCATATTCAGCGCTCCCATTTCATTTAGTTTGTGTTTTCCAATTTCTGCAACTCTTTTTTTTAACATTCTTTATCAAGTGTAGTAGAAAAGTTTCCAAATACATACATGTAAACAGAATGTATAATGTATATTTTTTAGAAAACTTATGAATTTTTGCCTAACTAAAAAATTCATGACATTTTGATTCCACTTTTATGACTTAGTATGAGTAGAATGCTAAATTTCTAATTTTTTATAAAATAGATATGCAACAAGCAACAAAGATTTACTGTATAGCACAGGGAACTACAGCCAATATCTTGTAATAACCTATAATAGAAAATGATCTGAAAAATAATATATGTGTATATGTAAAACCGAATCACCCTGCTGTGCACCTGAAACACTGTAAGTCAACTATATTTCTTTTTTATTTTTCAATTGATTCTTATCTATTTTGTAAATCAACTACACTTTAATAAAATTTAAAAAATAAAGGATGCTTGCATTGCTGATAAAATATACATTAGTTGGTAAAACACAGAAAAGCAGTGAAGCAATTGCCATAAAACACAGAATAAAGGTGATTTGAACTGGAGGGTGGAGTTGGGAGTTTGTGCTTCTGGGGAGCCAGCAATGTTCTATATCTGATCATAGTACTGGTTATATAGGTGTTCATTTTGTAAATTACTCTTTAAACTATTTATATACATTTTATGCTGGAGAAGGCAATGGCACCCCACTCCAGTACTCTTGCCTGGAAAATCCCATGGATGGAGGAGCCTGGAAGGCTGCAGTCCATGGGGTCGCTGAGGGTCGGACATGACTGAGCGACTTCACTTTCATTTTTCACTTTTGTGCATTGGAGAAGGAAATGGCAACCCACTCCAGTGTTCTTGCCTGGAGAATCCCAGGGGCGGGGGAGCCTGGTGGGCTGCTGTCTATGGGGTCACACAGAGTCAGACACGACTGAAGTGACTCAGCAGCATATGTTTTATGCATCTTTCTAGATGTATTATGTATGCTCCATTTAAATTTCTAAAAGTCATATTCTTCAAAGAAATTTCACACACATTTTAAACAAAGGTCTTCTTTTGATCTTTCTATTACCCCTGTGGTTCCTGTGAAAACCTGTCTGTATTAGTCAGGGCCCCACCAAAAAAAGAAATCACTTATTTGTGTGAAGTTGGTAATTTGAGAAGAGTTTAACAAAGGGACTCTACAAAAATGTGGGCAGGATTTAAGGAAACCAAAAGTGTTAATAATACCCTGGTATTAGTAACTTAGTAGTACCATTACCACATACAGGCTTTTGGGGCAGGGAGAGAAAGGCAGTATGAGAACCAGGAAACAGAGCTCTGCGCAAAGAGCTGCTTGATGGGAGCTAGGACTTCTAGTGGAAGGATGCAGCCTGTTCACAGTGCAGTCATTATGAAAGTGAAAGTGAAAGTGAAGTCGCTCAGTCGTGTCCGACTCTTTGCAACCCCATGGACTGTAGCCCACCAGGCTCCTCAGTCCATGGAATTCTCCAGGCAAGAGCACTGGAATGGGTTGCCATTTCCTTCTGCAGAGGATTTTCCCAACCCAGGGATTGAACCTGGGTCTCCAGCACTGCTGCTGCTGCTGCTGCTAAGTCGTTTCAGTCGTGTCCCACTCTGTGTGACCCCATAAACGACAGCCCACCAGGCTCCCCCGTCCCTGGGACTCTCCAGGCAAGTCCAGTGGAGACTTGAGTGGGTTGCCATTTCCTTCTCCAATGCACAAAAGTGAAAAGTGAAAGTGAAGTCGCTCAGCCGTGTCCAACTCCTAGCGACCCCATGGACTGCAGCCTACCAGGCTCCTCCGTCCATGGGATTTTCCAGGCAAGAGTACTGGAGTGGGTTGCTATTGCCTTCTCTTCCCACACTGTAGGCAGATGCTTTACCGTCTGAGCCACCGTGATTATAGAAAGAGCGTAAATATGCTGACCTAACTCTTCTCCCTTCCTCTGATCCTTTCTCAGAGCTCCCTTGTTGTTGAACTGGACTAGAAACCAGAAGGAAGAGATGCAGTGCATTTAGATCAACCTCCCCGGGAATAGGCTTCCAAGGTGGCTCAATGGTCAAGAATCCACCTGCCAATGCAGGAAACGCAGGAGACACGGATTCAATCCCTGGGTGGGGAAGTTCCCCTGGAGGAGGGCATGGCAAACCACTCCAGCGTTCCCGCCCAGAAAATCCCATCGACAGAGGAACTGTGGCCTACGGTCCACAGGATCGCAAAAGAGTTGGGTGCAACTAAGCACACGTGCATCCAGGGAACGCGGCAGGAAGGATAGAGAGTAGATCTGGAGGGATGAGAAGTTGGTCACATGTTCACCTGAAGCTAAAACGTTAGCTGCCTCCATTATTTTTCTTTTAAAGCACAGGGTCTGGGGGAAAGGGAAACATGACTAAGTGACATAAAACATAGCTTATATAATCCCTCTTCTGCAGCAGGTCACAGGGCCTCAGCTGGTACTCAAGGCTACCTCTACCACCTATTTCTTTTTTTTTTAATCACTTCACTGCTTTTTTTTTTTTTACTTTACAATATTGTATTGGTTCTGCCACACATCAACATGAATCTGCCATGGGCGTACACATGTTCCCCATCCTGAACCCCCCTCCCACCTCCCTCCCTGTACCATCCCTCCAGGTCATCCCAGTGCACCAGCCCCAAGCATCCTGTATCGAACCTGGACTGGCAGTTTGTTTCTTATATGATATTATACATGTTTCAGTGCCATTCCCCCAAATTGTCCCACCCTTTCCCTCTCCCCCCGAGTCCAAAAGACTGTTCTATACATCTGTGTCTCTTTTGCTGTCTCACATACCAGGTTATCGTTACCATCTTTCTAAATTCCATATATATGCATTAATATACTGTATTGGTGTTTTTCTTTCTGGCTTACTTCACTCTGTATAATAGGCTCCAGTTTCATCCACCTCATTAGAACTGATTCAAATGTATCCTTTTTAATAGCTGAGTAACACTCCATTGTGTATAGGTACCACTGCTTTCTTATCCATTCATCTGCTGATGAACATCTAGGTTGCTTCCATGTCCTGGCTATTATAAACAGTGCTGCGATGAACACTGGCATACACATGTCTCTTTCAATTCTGGTTTCCTCAGTGTGTATGCCCAGCAGTGGAATTGCTGGATCATAAGGCAGTTCTATTTCCAGTTTTTTAAGGAATCTCCACACTGTTCTCCAAAGTAGCTGTACTAGTTTGCATTCCCACCAACAGTGTAAGAGGCTTCCCTTTTCTCCACACCCTCTCCAGCATTGATTTCTTGTTGACTTTTGGATAGCAGCCATTCTGATTCGTGTGAAATGGTACCTCATTGTGGTTTTGATTTGCATTTCTCTGACAATGAGTGACGTTGAGCATCTTTTCATGTGTTTGTTAGCCATCTGTATGTCTTCTCTGGACAATTGTCTGTTTGGCCCATTTTTTGATTGGGTCGTTTATTTTTCTGGAATTGAGCTGCTGGAGTTGCTAGTATATTTTTGAGATTAGTTCTTTGTCAGTTGTAAGTCAACTATATTTCAATAAAAATATATATATATATTAAGAAAAAGAAGCTTATATGGATTGATGCTAATGGAATAACAAATTTATTTTTCTAAGACCATGCACAAATCTAAAAAAATAACAAATTACTATGCTGCACACTTGAAACTAATGTAATATTTTAACTGTGCTTCGATAAATATTTTAAATGCCAAAAAAAATGTCATCCAGACCGTAGAGTTCTATGTAGACATTAAGACCAGGGATTGATTCCGTCTGTGAATGTGAAGGGCACCAAGACGAATTAATAAGTGAAAAACTCAAGGCACAGAAGAATGTGCTGTGTTCATCCTGTTTGGGTGGGGCCATAAATGACATGCTTTTATGCGCTAGAGGATTTCTCTATAGACTCAAACTTAGGCGGTGTGAGGGAAACGTGGTTGACGTGAGCAAACCAGCTCATGAGAGAAGCTCACGAAAAAAAATTTAATTTTAGTGCCATTTTGTTCTGTCTGAATTTTACCTTCTACTAATTTTCATACAATTTAAATTAAAATAGATAATGCTATCTACGTCGTGAGCTAATTAAAAAAACTAAAAGAAGCTGTCTGTATACAACTTTTCTGTAAAGTCTGACTCACCAATATCAATGTTGTTATTCTTCAGATCAGATCAGTCGCTCAGTCATGTCCGACTCTTCTTGACCCCATGAACCACAGCACACCAGGCCTCCCTGTCCATCACCAACTCCCGGAGTTCACTCAGACTCCAGTCCATCGAGTCAGTGATGCCATCCAGCCATCTCATCCTCTGTCATCCCCTTCTCCTCCTGCCCCCAATCCCTCCCAGCATCAGAATCTCTTCCAATGAGTCAACTCTTCGCATGAGGTGGCCAAAGTACTGGAGTTTCAGCTATAGCATCAGTCCTTCCAATGAACACCCAGGGCTGATCTCCTTCAGAATGGACTGGTTGGATCTCCTTGCAGTCCAAGGGACTCTCAAGAGTCTTCTCCAACACCACAGTTCAAAAGCATCAATTCTTCGGTGCTCAGCTTTCTTCACAGTCCAACTCTCACATCCATACATGACTACAGGAAAAACCATAGCCTTGACTAGACAGACCTTCGTTGGCAAAGTAATGTCTCTGCTTTTGAATATGCTATCTAGGTTGGTCATAACTTTCCTTCCAAGGAGTAAGCGTTTTTTAATTTCATGGCTGCAGTCACCATCTGCAGTGATTTTGGAGCCCCCCAAAATAAAGTCTGACACTGTTTCCACTGTTTCCCCATCTATTTCCCATGAAGTGGTGGGACCGGATGCCATGATCTTCATTTTCTGAATGTTGAGCTTTAAGCCAACTTTTTCAGTCTCCTCTTTCACTTTCATCAAGAGGCTTTTTAGTTCCTCTTCACTTTCTGCCATAAGGGTGCTGTCATCTGCATATCTGAGGTTATTGATATTTCTCCCGGCAATCTTGATTCCAGCTTGTGTTTCTTCCAGCCCAGTGTTTCTCATGATGTACTCTGCATAGAAGTTAAATAAACAGGGTGACAATATACAGCCTTGACGTACTCCTTTTCCTATTTGGAAACAGTCTGTTGTTCCATGTCCAGTTCTAACTGTTGCTTCCTGACCTGCATACAGATTTCTCAAGAGGCAGATCAGGTGGTCTGGTTATTCCCATCTCTTTCAGAATTTTCCACAGTTTATTGCAATCCACACAGTTAAAGGCTTTGGCATAGTCAAGAAAGCAGAAATAGATGTTTTTCTGGAACTCTTGCTTTTTCCATGATCCAGTGGATGTTGGCAATTTGATCTCTGCTTCCTCTGCCTTTTCTAAAACCAGCTTGAACATCAGGAAGTTCACGGTTCACATATTGCTGAAGCCTGGCTTGGAGAATTTTGAGCATTACTTTACTAGCGTGTGAGATGAGTGAAATTGTGAAGTAGTTTGAGCATTCTTTGGCTTTGCCTTTCTTTGGGATTGGAATGAAAACTGACCTTTTCCAGTCCTGTGGGCACTGCTGAGTTTTCCAAATTTGCTGGCATATTGAGGGCAGCACTTTCACAACATCATCTTTCAGTATTTGGAATAGCTCAACTGGAATTCTATCACCTCCACTAGCTTTGTTCGTAGTGATGCTTCCTAAGGCCCACTTGACTTCACATTCCAGGATGTCTGGCTCTAGGTGAGTGACCACACCATCGTGATTATCTGGGTCGTGAAGATCTTTTTTGTACAGTTCTTCTGTGTATTCTTACCATCTCTTAATATCTTCTGCTTCTGTTAGGTCCATACCATTTCTGTCCTTTATTGAGCCCATCTTTGCATGAAATATTCCTTTGGTATCTCTGATTTTCTTGAAGAGATCTCTAGTCTTTCCCACTCTGTTGTTTTCCTCTATTCTTAAGAGAACCAAATATTTATTGGACTTTAGTCTAAAAATAAGAATCACCTGAATTAGAACTTTCACCTTTAATATTTTTGATGGTTTGAGACAGGAGACCAGTCACCATCTTAAAGTGCTGTGTGGACCACCAAGGGTTTGCCCACTCTCCAGGTCACCACCCTGATACCATATCACCACCATCTAACCAGGCTCCCTGCTCCCTTGACTCTGGCTCTTCTCACAGCGGTTACAGGAAACAGCTCAAACTCAAGCCACATTATGTCACTGTTCTGCTCTTGACCTTCTAATGGCTCTCACATCAACCAAAGCCAAATTCCTTACAAGGCCCTTTAAAGGTCTTACGCCATCCACCTCATCCCTTCCACATTTCAAATCACTTCCTCCACTCCTTTAGGCATGGCTCCAGCCATGGGTCTCTCTTGGCTGCTCCTGGCCTGCCAACACTCCCTTCCTCAGAGCTTCTGTTCTTACTCATATTTCATTACCTGTGCTTGCATCCCTGGTTACCTTCATGGCTCACCTCTGCAACTCAGGACTCAAATGTCACCTTCCCAGCCACTTCCATGTTATATCCCTTCACATACACACACACACACACACACACACACACACACACACACACACTCATTCTTGCCCCTCTTTCCTAGTTTATTTACTTCCCTAATCCTTACCATGGACTTCCCTGGTGGCTCAGACTGTAAAGCATCTGCCTACAATGCAGGAGACACGGGTTCAATCCGTGGGTCGGGAAGATCCCCTGGAGAAGGAAATGGCAACCCACTCCAGTACTCTTGCCTGGAAAATCCCATGGACAGAGAAGCCTGGTGGGCTACAGGCCATGGGGTCAAAAGAGTCAGACACGCCTGAGCGACTTCACTTCACTACCCTTACCACCATGTCTTTTACACTTTTCGTTTATTGCCTCCCTCCCCTTACTGCAAAGTTCACTCCATGAAGCAAGGAAAGTTTGTTTATGCCCAGTCCCTCGAACAGTCTGTGACATGTAGAAAAGAAAAAATGAAAGTGTTAGTTGCTCAGTGGTGTCCGATTCTGCGACCCCATGCACTGCAGCCTTCTAGGCTCCTCTGTCCATTCTTGTTTCCAGGCAAGAGTACCAGAGTGGGTGCCATTGCCTTAGCTAGGTTATCTTCCTGATCCAGGTATTGAAGCTGGGTCTTGTGCATTGCAGGCACATTCTTTCCCATCTGAGCCCCCAGGGAAGCCTGATTGCTCTATGAAATGAAAATATCTCCTGCCATATTAACAAACAAGAAATGTCACAGCCATCAGGGATTTCTGGCCTCCAAATGTGAATGAGGGCTCCCAAAACTGGGATCCAGGGAATGCTGCCACTCCCCATGGTGATTTCTGAGGAGCTGGGGGAATGCAAAACCAAGGTGAACAAGGAAACAAGGTTGGCCCCAGAGAGCTGAGGGCATACTAAAGGGATGACTTCAGTGAGCTCAAAGGTTTGCATCTTCCCATATGTAGAATGCTAAATTCCTTAACTTGATATCTGATCT
The DNA here is from genome assembly GCF_029378745.1 of Bos indicus. NCBI lineage: Eukaryota > Metazoa > Chordata > Mammalia > Artiodactyla > Bovidae > Bos > Bos indicus. The sequence goes on from NC_091769.1 coordinate 50,542,364, forward strand.
TTGATGTTTGCCTTCTCCCTTTGTTGCAAACTTGTCTGTGATCTGACTGCCCTTCCTGCCTCCTTGGAGCAGTTTTCTCAGATCTGCTGAGATGCTGTCTCTAGGCTCAGAGTTCTAAACATTCCCCCCAACTAAAAGAACTCTCTACTTTCAGGTTGTGACTGTATTTTTTAGTCGACAGTTTTGGCGACCAACAGGAAGTGACCCAGAGCAGATTTCGATCCTCCATTTTTCTGAACTCTATGAGAAACCGGAGCCATACTACCAGCAGTGGCCCCTTGTGTTCATCCGCTTCCTTGGGAGTTTGGAATGGATTTGACTAAGTCTCTCCTGGTCCTCGGATGTCCTATATTGGTTGAGATCCTGAATTTTTATATGGTGGGGTATAGCAGGGCCCCACTCCAGTGCTCTTGCCTGGAGACTCCCATGGACGGAGGAGCCTGGTGGGCTGCAGTCCATGGGGTCACTAAAAGTTGGACACGACTGATCGACTTCACTTTCACTTTTCACTTTCATGCATTGGAGAAGGAAATGGCAACCCACTCCAGTACTCTTGCCTGGAAAATCCCATGGACAGAGGAGCCTGGTAGGCTGCAGTCCATGGGGTCGCTAAGAGTCAGACATGACTGAGCGACTTCACTTTCACTTTTCACTTTCATGCATTGGAGAAGGAAATGGCAACCCACTCCAGTGTTCTTGCCTGGAGAATCTCAGGGACGGGGGAGCCTGGTGGGCTGCCGTCTATGGGGTTGCACAGAGTTGGACACGACTGAAGCGACTTAGCAGTAGCAGCAGGTACCTCTATAAGGTACCTCTCAGGAAGGTACTGGGAGGGGGTGGGGCACCAGTGGGAAGACACTAGGAAATACCCATCCAGGATCCAGATACTGGGTGGGGCCCAGTTGGAAGATAGCAAGACAATTCAATTTCCACACAGCTGAAAGACACTGGGAGGGGGACGGACTCAGTTAAGGACACCCAGGGCAACCAGGGTTGAAACATACCAAAGAAAATACCCGCCTGTGGAAAGGCACAGGTGGGGACAGGCTGGGTTTTACCAAGAAATACCCAGGGCTTGGCTGAAAGACACCGCAGTGGCACCATTATAGAAAGACATAGGAACAGAGCTCACACTTGCAAGTACCTAGTTAACTGAGGAAACTAAGTCTTACCCTAAATATCGAGGGGGCACTTTAATGCATGCACAGTTAAAAATTAAAAGCTGGCTTGGTAACAGCTTGAATAAGGCCTTCTCTGGGGGAAGCTCCTTTTCTCTGTCTTTGAGATGTAAAGGTTCTGTCTGATCTTCCTAAGGTGTTCTATCGTGTGCACGGTTCTTTACTGCTGTTGTTCAGTGTGTCAGACTCCTTTTGACCCAATGGACTGCAGCATGCCAGACTTCATGGCTGCATACCGTGAAACACGGCAGGTTTGTTTATATTAGGCCTATAAGAGATCCTTCTGTGTTCTTAACCGGTGACCAAATGATGGATCCTTTTAAAATTAGAGAAACTAACAAATTGTTAAATCTAGAGCACTCTCATTGTAAACAACTGTTTTGTTGGTACCTAGAAAAGAAAAGTCTAATTAACCTAAGAACTTTTTTTTTTTTTTGAATGAGAAAAACTGGTTTAGGAAGCATCGTAGAGACCTTCTCCTCAATGGGCCTTACAGATGCTAATAAGAAGGATTAAAAATATCAACAAAAAACTTGGGAAAAAAACAAAAAAGGTCTATTATTTCAATGAGGTAAAAACTTTTCTTTTTAAAAAGGAGTTACCACAAATAAATTTTAAACAATTCTTTGGATGGTTATTTAGAATAGGATAAATAAAATAGACATTTATGTGATTAAAGTAAGATTTGGTATCACTACACTACCTAAAGTTAATGAGCCAAGAGGGACCCCCTACTGGCCCCCAACATTAAAAACTAAACAAGTCTATTCTGTTTACCCCAGTTTTAAGTTATATGTTTTACAGGCTATAAAAATTTACACTGTGATATCAGTTATTTTGGGACAGTTAGGCTAAGGGCCTGACTTCCTCGTCTCTATGGGACTCTGGGAATCCCTGAGCCTTATTATATAAAAGTAGGTAAAATAGACAGGGAACAAAAAGAAAAAGCCTTCTGAACTCGTCCCTAAGACCAAGCTTGTTGATTGGATCCTTATAAAAGCCAAAGGTAGACAAGTTGGCAGGATTTAGATAAAGGCATGAAATTAAAAGATGCTAGCACAGCACTGTTTACAATAGCCAGGACATGGAAGCAACATAGATGTCCATCAGCAGACAAATGGATAAGAAAGCTGTGGTACATATACACAATGGAGTATTACTCAGCTATTAAAAAGAATACATTTGAATCAGTTCTAATAAAGTGGATGAAACTGGAGCCTATTATACAGAGCAAAGTAAGTCAGAAAGAAAAACACCAATACAGTATATTAACATGTATATATGGAATTTAGAAAGATGGTAACGATGACCCTATATGCGAGACAGCAAAAAAGACACAGATGTAAAGAACAGACTTGTGGGAGAGGGCGAAGGTGGAATGATTTGAGAGAATAGCATTGAAACATGTATATTATCATATGTGAAAAAGATCACCAGTCCAGATTTGATGCATGAGACAGGGTGCTCAGGGCTGGTGCACTGGGATGACCCTGAGAGATGGGATGGGGAGGGAGGGTCAGGATGGGGAACACATGTACACCCATGGCTGATTCATGTGAATGTACGGCAAAAATCACCACAATATTGTAAAGTAATTAACTTCCAATTAAAAAAAAAAAGGCTTGCTCCTTGGAAGAAAAGCTATGACCTACCTAGACAGCATATTAAAAAGCAGAGACATTATTTTGCTGACCAAGTTCCACCTAGTCAAAGCCATGGTTTTTCCAGTAGTCACGTATGGATGTGAGAGTTGGACTATAAAGAAAGCTGAGCACTGAAGAATTGATGCTTTTGAACTGTGGTGTTGCAGAAGACTCTTGAGAGTCCCTTGGACTGCAAGGAGATCCAAGGAGTCAATCCTAAAAGAAGTCAGTCCTGAATATTCATTGAAAGGACTGATGCTGAAGCTGAAACTCCAATAGTTTGGCCACCTGAGGCGAAGAGTCAACTCATTGGAAAAGACCCTGATACTGGGAAAGATTGAAGGCAGGAGGAGAAGGGGACGACAGAGGATAAGATGATTGGATGGCATCACCAACTCAATGGACATGAGTTTGAGCAAGCTCTGGGAGTTGGTGATGGACAGGGAGGCCTGGCATGCTGCAGTCCATGGAGTCGCAGAGTTGGACACGACTGAGTGACTGAACCGAACTGAAATGCCTTATACAAACCTTTAAAGATGTGATAAATTAAAACTTTAAAGTTATAAAAGAGAACTTTGTAAATTACATTTCAGTTTGATAAAAATCTTGCCACTGATTTTAGTAACTTTAGATGACAAAACCATACTTGAAAAAACTAAACAGCTGCCTTTGTCTCACGAATATATAAACCCAAATAGAATACAGGCCACAAGGACCTAGACTCAGCCCAATTAAGCAGGCAAGACCTGCAAGATCAAGGAAAAAAGGAAGTGACAGTTTTAAATGTAAACTGCTGAGAATGTTCCAACAGCCAAACCTTATAAGATAGTATGCCTTAATACCTGAGCAATCAACTGAAGGTATGTCAACTGTTTGTCACTAATAAGTTTATATCAGTATTGTAGTACCTGGTTCATACCTAAGCTTTTAGTAAAGCCATGAGATCTCTAGTTTATGCCTATGTACACATTATAAATATCTCTACTTCTAAAGGGTATTATTAGAATTGGATTTATAAAGACCTCTTTTTAATTTAATGAAAAATGCTTACATTTAAAGACAACTGGCCAAGATGACTTATAGGTTCACATGAACTGGGAAATATTCAATATTAAGTTAAAACCTGATATTAATGTTTAAGTGTGTGGATCTAAATTAATATAAACTTCATTAAGAGTCATCAAAATTAAGTATAATACTTTATTATACCTAGGTTTAATAAATAAGACCTGACTAATCTCTTGCATGGAGAAGGCAATGGCAACCCACTCCAGTAGTCTTGCCTGGAAAACCCCATGGACGGAGGAGCCTGGTAGGCTGCAGTCCATGGGGTCGATAAGAGTCGGACACGACTGAGCAACTTCACTTTCACTTTTCACTTTCATGCATTGGAGAAGGAAATGGCAACCCACTCCAGTATTCTTGCCTGGAGAATCCCAGGGACAGAGGAGCCTAGTGGGCTGCCGTCTATGGGGTCGCACAGAGTCAGACACGACTGAGGCGACTTAGCAGCGGCGGCAGCAATCTCTTGCAAGGAAGTAACTGGACATGATAAAACTTCTGGGTAAATGTAAATGAGATAAAAACTTTGGGATAAAAACTTTAAACATATTTTATAATGTGTAATTAATATGATCCTTCCGTATGTTTAGTAACTTAAGATTCTAAAGCTGTGCCAATTTAAGCTAAGTGATGAAAGTTTATTTATTTAAAAGATACTGAGACATCAATTACTAAAAAAAAAAACAAGAAAATTAAAAGTATTTGAAAATATAAATGAAAATGTTTGGTATCATCTAAGATGTTCTCTATGAGAATACAAATGCTTTTAAAAATTATCACTGATGTTCAAGCTCACCAATTTATAACATGCCAATGTAAAGACAGTGCATAATTACTTATTTCTTAGTTTTATTAAAATTAAGGTTTTAAGAGTTGAGGATTCTAATTTACACATGTAATTAAAGCTATTAAAATTAATACAGTAACTTTTCAGAATACAGAAGATTAAATGTATGTTTTCAATAAAAAGATATGAGAAATGAAATTACATTTTAACTGAAAATAAACTAGTTAATTTTCTTCAGGTAAAAAAAATGAAAGACAGGCTGGATACAAAAAGTGATTAGAGATTATAAGAGGAATCCTGAGGGAAAAGTTCTATACATAGTCAGGATTAAATAAATTTAGACTGAAGTTAACTAAGCTATGGAGAAGGCAATGGCACCCCACTCCAGTACTCTTGCCTGGAAAATCCCATGGATGGAGGAGCCTGGTAGGCTGCAGTCCATGGGGTCGCTAAGAGTCGGACACGACTGAGCAACTTCAATTTTACTTTTCACTTTCATGCTTTGGAGAAGGAAATGGCAACCCACTCCAGTGTTCTTGCCTGGAGAATCCCAGGGACGGGGGAGCCTGGTGGGCTGCCGTCTATGGGGTCGCACAGAGTCGGACACAACTGAAGTGACTTAGCATAGCATAACTAAGCTAACACGACTAAAAATGTTATTTCTGTTATAAGTGCGCCTTTTCATAACAGATTTTGTGAGTTTCCGTGCCCTTAGATGATCTATTTTCTTCGTGACCTTGGTTAAATAGGTATTGTTCAAGTGACATAGATCCTGTATTTTAAAATCTTTTTGCTATTTCTAACAAACTTCCCAAATATCAAAATCTAACAAAGCCTTTTAGCCTCCAGCTGACTCTAGGATTGATGCTTCAAAGAAACATCTTTGAGGAACCTCAGAGACAAATGTCAATCTAAGTTTATTTGGTATTTTTAATTCAAAAACATTGTCAAGTGATTAAAAGTAAACTTTAGGTTGTAATATATAGATAAATATCATTAGTACAGATATTTCAAAATTTATATGAAATTTCTAACATCTGACACATCCTGATAAAATGTTATCAGTCATAATTCTAGTGATTATACTGAAATGTTTTATGTTGCAAAAATATCCAAGTTTCCTAACTGCACTATATTCAAATCTTTAACCATGAAAATGGGCCATGGCACAATAGGTAGGGAAGCTGCTTTTAGAAAGAGTGATTCCCATCTGGAGAATCCCCTCTGAACTACATAGTGACAGAGGGACCCATTTTTCTGGACAAATTGTTAAGGAAATCTGTAAATTTTGTCCAATTATGCAACATTTCCATTCTGCCTATCACTCCCGGTCTTCTGGGTTAATGGAAGGACAACTGGAATAATTAAAACTCAGGTGGCTAAAATTTTGGGTGCTTATTCTTTCCCTTGGCCTAGGGCCCTTCCACTTGTTCTCCTCAACTTCAGATCCACTCCTTTGACAAACATCATTTGTCTCCCTTTGAAATTATTATAGGGAGACCAGTGAGATTAGATAAAAGCTATATAATCTTATATTACTTAAGGGAGATATATTGTATAATTACAAGAGTTTAATCAAATTATTGACAAGTCATTCTAAATTAGTTTATAAAGCTTATTACGTAAGCTATCCTCAAATAAAGATCAGATGTCCCATGACTTACAACCAAGAGATTATATGTATATATATATATATAAAAAGAGATCATTTAAATGAGTCCCTCCAACCTAGATGGAAGGGCGCTTATCAGGTTCTTCTGACTAGCTCAGGCACAGTAAAATGGAAGGGATTTGACTCTTGGATTCTTATTTCCCACCTAAAAAGCATTTCTGCACCACACTGGTCTATAGAGAGAACTGCTGACCTTCAAACTCACCTTAGAACAATACTCTGATAATAAGGAAACACCAACACCAGGATAAGATGAAGATGAAATCAGAAATAGACGGCTGTCCCAAGAAACTGGACCTGGCCCATATGATTGCTCTTAAGTTTTCCTCTTAGTTTCTTGGACTCTTACACATAAGTCATGGGGTTTTTTTCCCCCCTCTATCATGGGCACATCTTATACAAATTTTAGAAATCAATCAAATTGTTGGGTTTGTGGTCAAGTACCTGCATCCGGTACTTCTGGTTTACCTTGATGGGTTTCTCCCCTCCAAGGCTCTGATTGGATGTTGCTTAGAAAGTTTATTTTAAAAGAAAGAAATTACAGTTCTGTCTGTCTGGACTACTACTGATAACACAAAATGGGAACCACTCTCTTGGCCAATCAAACATACTTATTCTAACCCTATCCATAAATGTGAATTTTGCCTTAAGGTTACTCTAGCTCGGTCAAAACAACAGGCTGAATTCCAGTCAAAAAATATAAACTCTAGACTAATAGCAGGGACACTGCCTCAGTTATGGGATGGATTTATCTGGCTAATACCAGGCAATGAAAAGAAGAGAAGTGAAAAGCAAAGGAGAAAGGGAAAGATACACCCAACTGAATGCAGAGTTCCAGAAAATAGCAAGGAGAGATAAGAAAGCCTTTGTAAATGAACAATGCAAAGAAATAGAGGAAAACAATGGAATGGGAAAGACTAGAGCTCCCTTTAAGAAAACTGGTGATACCAAGGGTAAATTTCATGCAAAGATAGGCACAATAAAGGACAAAAGCAGCAAGGACCTAACATAAGCAGTAGAGATTAAGAAAAGCTGGCAAGAAAATGTGGCACTGAAGTATTGATGCTTTCAAACTGTGGTGCTAGAGAAGACTATTGAGAGTCCCTCGGACAGCAAGGAGATCAAATCAGTCAATCCTAAAGGAAATCAACCCTCAATATTTATCAGAAGGACTGGTGCTGAAGCTGAAGCTCCAATACTTTGGCCGCCTGATGCAAAGAGCTGATTCACTGGAAAAGACCCCAATGCTGGGAAAGGCTGAGGGCAAGAGAAGGGGGCAACAGAGGGTGAGATGATTGAATGGCATCACTAACTCAATGGACATGAGTTTGAGCAAAGTCAGGGAGATGGTGAAAGATAGGGAAGCCTGGCATGGTGCAGTTCATGGCATCACAAAGAATCAGACATGACTTAGTGACTGAACAACATGGTAATCCAATTCTAAAGGGCACCCTATGCTGGAAACAAATAGATCATACCAAGGATAATCAACCTAATAACTTTAGAAAATTAGGCTGGGTGTCTTATAAAAACTGCCAAGGTACCACTTCTCTTAAAGACAGTGATTGATATGGAACAGATTGGATCAGATGTACAGAAATATACTCGCTGGCACCTAACAGGATTCAATGACATTGTGGGTCCAGTGTATGACCCTGGCTTCCACCAGGCTGGCTAGGAAGGTGTACTTTAGGATTCCTTTGGGCTCAAGGCTACTTACATACAAACTTAGATGTGACTCCAGCAAATTTACTATCAGTATGAACCCAATGGGCCAAGAGATCTGTATTTCACTGGTATGATCACTTAGCAACTATTTTTGTGTCTTTAGTAAGATTTGAAAGTGTTATTTCTCACACTGAAGCCTTAACAAATTTCTCTCAAAAGGCACTAAATGACAGCAACCAGATTATTAGTCTACTAAATTCTGAAATCACTATGATGAGAAAAGCTGTCTTACAAAATCATATGGCCCTTGATATCCTTACAGCATCTGATACCAGATAAATCCTCTAATGGGTGTTGTTTTAGGAAGATGGTTTGGTTCTGAAACTTCATGGCTTAAATCCCTATTTGTAACTTTAATCATGTTATTAGCTGTATTACTTGTAATTTGTTAAAGATGGTTGTCTTTAGTATTATATGATATATAACCAAAAAAGACCACATTTATAATGTAAAATAACTGAAATAGTGTGGTTCTAGATATATACTGGTTCCAAATAGGAAAAGGAGTACATCAAGGCTGTATATTGTCACCCTGCTTATTTAACTTATATGCAGAGTACATCATGAGAAACGCTGGGCTGGAAGAAGCACAAGCTGGAATCAAGATTGCCGGGAGAAATATCAATAACCTCAGATATGCAGATATACCACCCTTATGGCAGAAAGTGAAGAGGAACTCAAAAGCCTCTTGATGAAAGTGAAAGTGGAGAGTGAAAAAGTTGGCTTAAAGCTCAACATTCAGAAAACGAAGATCATGGCATCTGGTCCCATCACTTCATGGGAAATAGAAGGGGAAACAGTGGAAACAGTATCAGACTTTATTTTTCGGGGCTCCAAAATCACTGCAGATGGTGACTGCAGCCATGAAATTAAAAGATGCTTACTCCTTGGAAGGAAAGTTATGACCAACCTAGACAGCATATTGAAAAGCAGAGACATTCCTTTGCCAACAAATGTCCGTCTAGTCAAGGCTATGGTTTTCCCAATGGTCATGTATGGATGTGAGAGTTGGACTGTGAAGAAAGCTGAGCGCTGAAGAATTGATGCTTTTGAACTGTGGTGTTGGAGAAGACTCTTGAGAGTCCCTTGGACTGCAGGGAGGTCCAACCAGTCCATCCTAAAGGAGATCAGTCCTGGGTGTTCATTGGAAGGACTGATGCTAAAGCTGAAACTGCAGTACTTTGGCCACCTCATGCGAAGAGTTGACTCATTGGAAAAGACTCTGATGCTGGGAGGGATTGGGGGCAGGAGGAGAAGGGGACGACAGAGGATGAGATGGCTGGATGGCATCACTGACTCGATGGACGTGAGTCTGAGTGAACTCTGGGAGTTGGTGATGGACAGGGAGGCCTGGCATGCTGCGATTCATGGGGTCGCAAAGAGTCGGACACAACTGAGCAACTGAACTGAACTGAGATATGGGAAGAGGCAACAAGGGAGATATCTCCTGGATCCTATTAAGTTACAAGACAGAGGATCCAGAGAATCCTTTATTATTTATTAATGGGCCTAATCCAGAAATTAACACCTGGAGTGACTTATCAGTGAGGACTTTCACCTAATCTGGGATGAGGCTCCCAGCACCCTGGAACCAAAAAAAAGAAAATGTCATGAAATCTCTCCCAAATATGGTCAAATTTATGACTATGGGGAGGGACTATGAAAATATCTCTTGCCTTATTAATAAACAAGAAATGCCACTGCCATCAGTGATTTCTGGCCTCCAAATGTGAATGAGGGCTCCCAAAACTGGCCCCAGATAGCTGAGGTGCATATGAAAGGAATGACTTTGGTGAGCACAGAGGACTGCATTTTTCCATACACAGAACGTGAAATTCCTTAACTTGATATCTGACCTTTGATGTTCACACTACCTTCTCCCTTTGTTGCAAACTTGTATATGGTCTGACTTCCCCTCCTGCCTCCTTGAGGCTGTTTTCTCCAAGCTACTGAGATGCTGTCTCCAGGGCCCAGAATCCTAAACATTCCCACCAAATAAAATAACTCTCTACTTTTGTTAGGGGAAGCACACTGGCTGGAACTGCCCACCCTGGCCAGGCACCATAGTAACCATTTGCATGAGTTGTTTTATGACAGGAGGTCCTGCTAAGGAACACGGAACTAATAAGTCACCAAACCGGAAGAGTTCGGGAAAGGTCAGAAGGAGATACCATATGTCCAACCACCTCCAAGAATCCTTCTCTCTGACATCCATCTTGGCTGAACAAGGCGTGCACCACCAGGAAGGACTCTGAGTCAGAATAACTGGCTAAAGACAACCCGGAAACTAATCCCATCACCATAAAACCCGAGACTGCAAGCCATGTGGCAGAGCAGTTCTCCTGGGTTCCCTTACCCTGCTGCTCTCCACCCAGGTGTCCTTTCCCAATAAAATCTCTTGCTTTGTTGGCACATGTGTCTCCTCGGACAATTCATTTCCAAGTGTTAGACAAGAGCCCAGTTTCGGGCCCTGGAAGGGTCCTCCTTCCTGCAACACTTTCAGGTTGTGACTACATTTTTTAGTAACAGCTCTAAAGAAAACATTAAAGAATGATCTTAAACCTGGAGAATTCAGTCCCAGGTAGAAGCAAGAAATGAAGACAGGAACAAGGAAGAAAAAAACAATAAATCTAAATGGATATAAAACAGTCACAGCTACATCTCATGGGGTTTTAAATGAATTAGAACTTAAACATTTGGCAAAAATAGCATGGAAGTCAGGTGGAATGTAAATGGACTCAAAGTGTCTTAAAATTTCTAAGGTTATTAGTAACAAGGTAAAAGCACCAATTACCATTAGTTTTCCAAATTGATATACAGGTTCACTGAAATCAGTTCCAGTATGAATCTTGGCCTTTTTGTAGAAAGAATCAAGCTGATTCTAAAATTCATGCAAAGGACTCAAGTTAGCCAAAACAACTTTGAAAAAGAACAAAATTGAAGAGCTCACACTCTCTGATTTCAAGACTTGACTTGAAGCTACAGTACTGAAAACAAGCTTAATATTAGTATAAAGATAGAAAGATAGATCAGGGAATAGAACAGAAAAACCCATGTACATATGAACCAAGTTAAAAATACCAATAACATACGCCAAGCCGGTACACTGGATAAGGATATTCTTTTCAACAAATAACCTTCAAACAACTGAATATCCATATATCAAAGAAGAAGAAGCTTGGACACATACCTCTAACTCAAAATCATATAAATGTAAAGTTTAGAACGACCCTGTCTAGAAGAAATCACAGACAATCTTTGTGACTCCAGGTTAGGCAAGAATTTCTTCAACAGGACATTGAAAGCACAATATATAAAAGAAAAAATGATAAAACTGGACTTCAAAATTAAGTATTCCTTCTCTCTACAAGACTCTGTTAAGAGAATGAAAAGACAAACCACAGACTAGAGGAAAGATGTTTATGGAGGTATTTTAAAAGACTTCATATCAGAAAATTATACAAAAAATTTCTCAGCTCAGCAGAAAGAAAACTACCTAATTTAAAAATAAAATAGGCTTAAGATCCAGACACTTCACTAAGAAAGATATAAAAGTGGCACACTAAGATGCTTAATCTTTAGGAAAATGTAAAATAAGACCACAGCACTTCTGTACTCCTATTAAAATGGTAAAAATTAAAATGATTGGTCCTATCAAGTGTTGTTAAGAATGTGGAAAAATTGGAACTTCCAGTGAGAATGAAAATAGTACAACTGATGAGAATGAGAAAAATGGTGCAGGTACTTCAGAAAACAACTTGGAAGTTTCTTTAAAAAGTTATATACTTATGATATAATCCATCCATTTCATTCCTACATATTTACCCAGAATAAAGGGAAACACATGTCCATACAATGACTGTACACAAATGCTGGTAACAGTTTTTGTAATAATAAAGAAAAAAAGAAAAGAACCCTGAAAAAACTCCAATGTTCATCAACAGGTAAATGGACAAATTGATAAATCCCAACTGATATATGACTTCCCTGGTGGCTTAGATGGTAAAGAGTCTGCCTACAATGCAGGAGACCCTGGTTCAAACACTGGGTTGGGAAGATCTCCTGGAGAAGGAAATGGCAACCCATTCCAGTATTCTTGCCTGGAAAGTCCCATGGATTTTCCCATGGACGTGAGTCTGAGTGAACTCTGGGAGTTGGTGACGGACAGGGAGGCCTGGCGTGCTGCGACTCATGGGGTTGCAAAGAGTCGGACACGACTGAGCGACTGATCTGATCTGACTGTGTATCTATAGTGACAGGGGCTTCCCCTGTAGCTCAGTGGTAAAGAATCTGCCTGCAATGAAGGAATCACAGGAAATGTGGGTTCGATCCCTAGTTGGGAAGATGCCCTGGAGCAGGCTACGCAATCTACTCCAGTATTCTTGCCTGGAGAATCCCTATGGACAGAGGAGCCCAGGGAGCTACAGTCCATACGGTTGCAAAGAGCTGGACATGACTGAAGCAACTCAGTACAAACAACACAGTCTACAGAGACTGGTATCTCAGGGAGGGAAGGGGTGAGGAAGGAAAGTGAAGGAAAGGACAGGAGAAAACTTTGGGGCATGATGGACACATTCATTCACTTGTGGTGATGGTTTCACAAATGTTGACAATCAAAACTTAAATTGCACACTTTGAATATCTGCACTTATTTTATGTCAGCCATGCCATAGTAAAGTTGTTTAAAACTACATTAAGGTACCATTTGTTCCCTATTAGATTTTTGAAAATTAAAATATGACAGAACACACAGATGAGACTGTCCAGAAGGTAAGGAACTCTAATGAGAGCATGTAACACTAATTATCAACATGAAAACGATACCTCCTCTGACCTGAAGTGCTACTTCTAGGAACTCATCCTATGGAAGGAAGTATGTCAATATGCATAACAGATGTGTTAGGATAAGATTTATTAAAGCGTTCCTTGCAGTAAATAGTTGCCAAGGAGTAGAAACACTTCCACGTCTATCAGTAGAGTTTAAAGCTAATTAAAATCAATTATGGTAAATTGCTGTAAGAACACATTATAGCTATAAAAAGCAGGATGGAGTTTATTTTCTGAGAATGGAAAGATCCTCAGGATACACATTTGACCCCTGGACAACATGGGTTTGAACTGCTGAAGTCCACTTACAGGTGAAGTTTTTTCAATAAATTTAAATACCTGTTTTTTCATTTTACAGATGAACACAAGTCAACTGTGTGGCAAAGTTTGTTTGTTTCCACAGAATGTGGAACCACAAGAAGCAGAGTTAGAATCCTGATTCTATCAAAACTGCTTCAGCTTCCTGCCCTTGAGTGAGTCATTTTTCAATTCCTTCATTTTTGAGACAGATAGCAGCCCTTAGATTTTCAACTGGGGAGCAGGCACCCTTAATCCCTGCAATGTTCACAGCTCAATTATACTTTTAAAGGACAAGGTACAGAACACTATGCATATGTTACCAAGAGAAGAAAGGGAGGCTGGAAGAATGAATGTGAAGACTGGCCACAAAGGTGAAGATAATATTTGCAATATAACATGACATTTCTTTGCACAGTGAGGGAAAAAAGACAAGAAATTAAGAGGAGCAAAATGGTAAGAGACCAGGTATTTACAAGAGAGGATATCCAAATGGCCAATAAACATGAAAATGTGCTGAGCTTCACGTGTGATCGGAAAATTCAATGAAAACCACCACACTGCTGATTGGCTTTAAGTTTTAAAGGATAACAGCAAGTTTTGGTGAGGATGTGAAGTAACAAATTCTGCTACAATGGACTTTAAGTTGGTGCAACCACTATGAAGACACTTTGGTAGTATCTACTGAAGAGAGGATATTCACACTCTGACTCAGCAATTCCATTCCTAAGTATATAACCCTCAGAAATGTGTGTACATGTTCACCAAGATACACAATTATTCTCAGGGGCCTTAACTTCAACAGCCCCTGTCAATTCTGCACACTCAGTTTCAGTGCAAGAGGAGGGTCCCCACACCACCAGGCTATTCTCCAATCCCAGCTGTGTGTCCTACCACTCAACTCAATTCTGACACAATCTATCCAGTGATAGTATCTAATTCCACAAGTTAAAGACTTGGTCCCACAAGATAGCCCTCTACATCATATGATACTTAGAAACCCACATTTGCTTCTGACCAACTGGCTATAAATTAGAGGTTCTGCAACCCCTTCCTTGGGTTCAATTAATAAACTTGCTCATAGAAATCAGGAAACCAGTTTACTCACTAGATGTCTGATTTATTATCAAGGATATTAAAGGATGCAAATCAAGAACCAAGTGAATAGGTATACAGAGTGAGTCTTCAACAAAGTAGCTTCTGTGCTCATGGAACTTTAAAGCCTGCATGGTGGCATGTGGAAACTCTGGTTGCCTAATCTGGAAGCTCACCCCTCCTTTGGTGTTTTTATGGAGGCTTCATTGCATAGGCATTGTTGAGTAACTTATTGGCCATTGGTGATTGATTTAATCTTCAACCCCTCTCCCCTCCCTGGAGGTCATGGAACAGGGGAGGTGGAAAGGAGACCGAAAATTCAAAAGCTCTAAATATATGATTTCTTGCCTGACAACTATTCCCTATTCTTAAGGTGCTTCCCAAATTCAACTCATTAACATACAACCAATTGTGGTAGAAGGGGTCTTGTTATGAATAACAAGGCACCGATTTTGCCTTCATAAAGCTACCACGAACAAGGGAACAAATATTAGAACAAAAAAACACGCTGCCATTGCTCTTATTCCTCAGAAAATTCCAAGGGTTTGGAAAACAATGAGCTAGGAACCACAGACAAATACCAAATACATATTTGTTATATATCACAATATCATAGCCTTAAACAGGAAACAACTCAAATATTCACCAAAAGCAGAATATATAAATTGTAGCATATTTACATAGTGGAATAGTGTACCCAGCAATAAAAGTAAAAACCTATAGCTATGTACAATATAATCTTAAATAAAATAAGCAAAGAAGCTCATTATAAAAGGATATATAACATACCCATAAGCATGTGATGTTATCCAGTACCTCCACGAACACCAGTGTTTAGAGATGCATGTGTGCTCAGTCACTGCATCATATCTGACTCTAAGTGACTCCATGGACTGTACCCTGTCAGGCTCCTCTGTCTGTGGAATTTTCCAGGTAAGAATACTGGAGTGGGTTGCCGCTCCCTTCTCTAGGGGATCTTCCCGACCCAGGGATCGAACTTGCATATCTTGCGTCTTCTGTACTGGCAGGTGGATTCTTTACCATTAGTGCCACCTGAGAAGCCATGTGATATATACATAGGTGATAAAACTATACGGCAAGGAAGTGTTGACCAATTAATTGGGATAGTAGCTACCTTGAGGGACAGGTCATGATGTGGAGGAGAGGACTGACTCATGTGCTGATGCAGGGTTCTATTTCTTGATCTGGATAGTAATTTCACAGTGTTCACTTCGTAATAACTTAGCACAGCATTATACATTCTGCTCTTTTCTGCATGTCACAGCACTGTACAAGTGGTTAAGGTATACAATGAAAAATCCTACATGCCACCCACCCTTCTCCTCTGCCATGCAGTTCCCATATCCTCTCTGATGTGGAACTTCTTTAATTCCTCTCCTAATATAGGAACATTTTTTACATGGATATACAGGTCATGTCCTGGTAGCTCATCTGGTAAAGAATCTGCCTGCAATGAAGGAGACCCTGGTTTGATTTCTGGGTCTGGAAGATCCACTGAAGAATGGATAGGCTACCCACTCCAGTAATTTTGGGCTTCCCTGGTGGCTCAGCTGGTAAGGAATCTGCCTGTAATGTGGGAGACATTCGGGTTCGATCTCTGGGTTGGGAAGATCCCCTGGAGAAAGGAACAGCTACCCACGCCAGTGTTCTGGCCCAGAGAATTCCATGGACTGTATAGTCCATGGGGTCGCAAAGAGTCCGACAAGACTGAACAACTTTCACTTCCACTCACAGGTCATATCAAAATATTATTAAAAGCCTAGTATTGGTTCCTACCTTGATATTTGTCACCTGGGTTGTTTGCTCTTTTAATTAATAGATCTTAGAGATCCTGCCACATAAATATTCTCTTCTACAGCTGCATAGTTTTACACTGTATCTGTGTACCAGGGCTAGTCCTTTTCTGAAAGACATTTGATTTGTTTCTAATCTTTCTCTATTGCAAAGAATGCTACAGTGAGTATCTTTGTATACTAAATTTCACGTGAGTGTGCATACATCTAGAGGATAAAGCCTCCCAAAAGTGAATTGCTGTAATGAAGAGTGTGCCTTTGTAACTTTGATATTGTCAACATAGAACCTATTTTCACATCTACCAGTCATGTTTAAAAATGCCCATTTCCCCACTGCCTTGTCAATAGTGGCAATTTCTGCCAATTTGGTATATCAGCATTGAAGGAGTCCTTGGGCCTAGAAAAGAAAACAACAGTCTCAAAGGCCCTTGCTGAATCATCCAACTTTGGGAAAACAAATCCAAACTTTAAGTTCGCCCTGATGCTCTGGGCCAGTTGCATCTACCTGGGACTTATCACCCCATGCCCAAAACCTCCCCCGCCGTTCAACTACAAATGCCACCTCAACTAAAGATTACCCAGAACGTCCTGCATGACTAACGTTTCCCTTATCACTTCCACAAACCTCCCTTTAAATATGAAGCCTCCCTGATCCCTCTCGCGCTCAGCCTGGTCGTTAGGCCGAATGTCGCCCCTCCTTGCTTTAATAAAGGTAACCTTCTGTCTCTCCTTATTTTCTGCCTTGGCCCGAACCATATCTTACAAGCATAGTGTTATTTTCTCTCTCTTTAATTACGTGTAAAGTTGAGCCTTATCTTTCCATGTATTTTAGAGCATTTCTGTTTCCTCTTCTGTGAACTATTGTTCAAGGTTCTTGTTCTTCGCACATTTTTCTTACAAGGTTTATTCCTTTTCTTCTTGGTATCTAGGAGTTCTTGCCATATTGGAGAAATTAGCTCTTTACTCTTATTCTGTGAAATGAGTTGGAGCTATCTTTCCCCATGTTGCTATTTGCTTTTATTCTTTTCTTAGAGTGTATGTTTTGCCAATTGCAGATGCTCGCTCTCTCCTACTCTCCCTCCCTCAAAGTTATATACCTTCTCCTTATGGATTCTGACTTTTGAGTCACATTTACAGAGATCTTCCCCACTCTAGACATATAAAGGAATTTACCATATGCTCTTCTAGTACATTCATGATTTCCCTTTTTAACATTTAAATCTTCAACCCACTTAGAATTTATCTTTGTCAATAAAGTGAGATGTGTATCCAACTTAATATTCTCCTAGATTATCACCTACTATCTTCTGTTTAGTCAATAATCCATTGTTAACTACTTCAGTTCAATTCAGTCACTCAGTCGTTTCTGACTCTTTGCGACTCTATGGACTGCAGCACGCCAGGCCTCACTGTCCATCACTAATTCCTGGAGCTTGCTCAAACTCATGTCCTTCAAGTTGGTGATGCCATCTAACCATCTTATCCTCTGTCATCCCCTTCTCCTCCTGCTTTCAATCTTTCCCAGCATCAGGGTCTTTTCCAATTGAGTTGACTCTTCGCCTCAGGTGGCCAAACTATTGGAGTTTCAGCTTCAGCATCAGTTCTTTCAATGAATATTCAGGACTGATTTCCTTTAGGATTGACTCCTTGGATCTCCTTGCAGTCCAAGGGTCTCTCAAGAGTCTTCTCCAACACCACAGTTCAAAAGCATCAATTCTTTGGCACTCAGCTTTCTTCATGGTCTAACTCTCACATCCATACACGATTACTGGAAAAACTATAGCTTTGACTAGACAGACCTTTGTCAGCAAAGTTTTGCTTAATACTTTAAGTCTCCCAACAGTAAAATAAAGAATTTATTATACAGAAGAGATTTTAAGTTATCCACATTTTATTCCCTCAAAGTGTCAAAGATACACAAGTATCTCTTCATCTCTAAGTGGAATGAAGGAAAATCACACAGATTCCCCTGTCAAGTATCAGGAAAGGTGTAGCCTGAGTAATAGGCCAGCCTCCAAAGCCCTAAGAATGCCAAGTCAGTACTGTTTTCCAGGCTTCCAGATGAATCAACTGAGGTTGCACCTGCCTTTCACCAAAAGCTCACGGTTGAGAAATTCCACTAAATTCTTCACAAGATAATGGTAACCAAGAATCTGGTTTACAATACCAAACAACTCATTCAATTCATTCTTGCAATGCATTCCTTACCCCCAACACACCCCTCCCCCCACCCTCCCACTGAGTTATTCAAATCCATCAAAATATTATACAATGGCCAATCTCCACTGAAAATACAAGTAGTTAAAAAAGGTTGTGATGACATTATGAATACATTGTTCTCTCCATGAGCTTAATAACCATACCAGAGTCAGAAACAAAGGCATATCAACAAGGTTAGGTGAAAAGATTGGTAAGGAATGCAAGAAAATAAACTGGAAAGAGGCCAGATAGCCCAGAGTTTATTCTCCAAAAATATTTTTTACTTATCTCCCTCTCTCTTGTTTAACCAACAGTGTTGAGCACATCCTATGGGGCAAATCCATGCTATCCTCTACTTAGGTGTGTTTGGATCTTGTTTGGAGGACATGTCAACTAAGAGGTGGCTAAAGTGAAATGCCTTCTTTCATTTCTGTGGTGTAATGGAAATGGCAATGATGGAGGAGTCCAAAACTTGGGTTTTGCTCTTTACTCAGTGAATGACGGAGAGCAAGTCACACAATCCTTTGGTAAGAAATTGCTCAGTTCTGTCTGACTCTTTGCAGCCCCATGGACTGTACCCGCCAGGCTCTTTTGTCCTTGGAACTCTCCAGGTAAGAATAGTGGAGTGGGTTGCCATCCCCTTCTCCAAGGGACCTTCCCAACTCAGGGATTGAAACCAGGTCTCCTGAATTGCAGGCAGATTCTTTACCATCTGTGCTACATGGTAAGTGCTATGTAAGTGTAAGCTAATCCTTGGGTTTTGCTCTTTACTCTGTCAACTTAAAATATAGTCACATCCTGAAGTAGAGACTATTTTATTTGTTGAAAAATCTTAGGACTTCAAGCCCAGCAGACAGCATCCCAAGTAGCAGTAGAGGAAGAGGGAGGAGACAAGGCTATATATAAATCTGCAACAAAGGGGGCAGGTAGTCTAAACATCAATAATTATTGTTAAGTAAGGAAAACCAGATAGCAGGTTAAGGAATTCTACGATTCCTACGTATGGGAAGATGCAAGAGTCTGGGATTATTGAAGTCATTTCTTTCATATGCATCTCAGCTATCTAGGGCCAGCATCCTGCATTTTTACAGAGGTATTCTCTTTCTTGAATTGCCTTCAGTTCAGTTCAGTCGTTCAGTCATGTCCGACTCTTTGCAATCCCATGGACTGCAGCACGCCAGGCCTCCCTGTCCATCACCAATTCCCGAGTTCACTCAAACTCCTGTCCACTGAGTTGGTGATGCCATCCAACCACCTCATCCTCTGTCGTCCCCTTCTCCTCCTGTCTTCAGTCTTTCCCAGCATCAGGGTTTTTTCCAATGAGTCAGCTCTTTGCATCAGGTGGCCAAAGTATTGGAGTTTCAGCTTCAGCATCAGTCCTTCAAATGAACATTCAGGACTGACTTCCTTTAGGATGAACTGGTTGGATCTCCTTGCAGTTCAAGGGACTCTCAAGAGTCTCCTGCAACACCACAGTTCAAAAGCAGCAATTCTTCAGTGCTCAGCTTTCTTTATAGTCCAACTCTCACATCCAGACATGACTACTGGAAAAGCCATAGCCTTGACTAGACGGACCTTTGTTGGCAAAGTAATGTCTCTGCTTTTTAATATGCTGTCTAGGTTGGTCATAACTTTTCTTCAAGGAGTAAGCGTCTTTTAATTTCATGGCTGTAGTCACCATCTGCAGTGATTTTGGAGCCCAGAAAAATAAAGTCAGCCACTTTTTCCACTGTTTCTCCATCTATTTGCCATAAAGTGATGGGACCGGATGCCATGATCTTTGCTTTCTGAATGGTGAGCTTTAAGCCAACTTTTTCACTCTCCTCTTTCACTTTCATCAAGAGGTGCTTTAGTTCCTCTTTACTTTCTGCCATAACGGTGGTATCATCTGCATATCTTAGGTTATTGATATTTCTCCCCGCAATCTTGATGCCAGTTTGTGCTTCCTCCAGTCCAGCATTTCTCATGATGTACTCTGCATATAAGTTAAATAAGCAGGGTGACAATATACAGCCCTGACGTACTCCTTTTCCTATTTGGAACCAGTCTGTTGTTCCATGTCCAGTTCTAACTGTTGCTTCCTGAGCTGCACACAGATTTCTCAAGAGGCAGATCAGGTGGTCTGGTTATTACCATCTCTTTCAGAATTTTCCACAGTTGATTGTGATCCACACAGTCAAAGGCTTTGGCATAGTCAATAAAGCAGAAATACATGTTTTTTTCTGGAACTTGCCTTAGGGCTCTGTAATCACTGATGATTGTGACATCCTTAAATTCTGTAAGAAGTGACCTGTTTGTCAGGATGGCTCAGGAACTTGTGGCTGCTGCTTGCTGGCATGAGGCTCAGAAATTCACATTTGGAGGGCGAGAATCACAGACAGTTGTGACATCCTTGTTTATTGATACAGCAGAAGATATCCAATTTGATGAATGCGAGTTTGAGCAAACTGGGAGTTGGTGATGGACAGGGAATCCTGGCATGCTGCAGTCCATGGGGTCGCAAATGGGGTTGTGTCTAACTGAGCAACTGAACTGAATTGACCCCATTTCACAACTCATTGAATAACCAAGAATAAGGCAGTTAATCCTTTTCCAAACCCAAATTTCTTCTGTAACATCAAGTAAGATCTCTTTCATCTACAGCCACTATTGGATTGAGTTAAATGAGCTACTATGGAACAAAGGGGCTTTTCAAAACAGAGTTATGGGATTTAGACTGTGTGGATAGACCGGAAAAACAAGCCATATGCCCTAACCCAGTAATTCAATATAGGAACTGCCAATCTTGAGAGGGTATGGAAGCCACAGCCAGGGCAGAGCTGGAATTGGAACCCTGACTTCCCAATACCAATCTCAGTGCTTTTTCCAAGCTGTCATGTTACAAGCCTTCAGCAGGTTGACAGTGAGGGTGGAGCATATCAGTCAGTCACACAAGCTCAGGTGTGTCTCCACACCTGCGATTGCCACTAACGTACCTTGGAACAACAGCCTCACTCTCTCTGGGTTTGGTTATCTTTTCACACAAAAGAGTTGGCCTGTATGCCCTTTTAGCAATGACATTCTAAGGAGTGACCCAGGGCCAACACACACGCACACACACACACAAACCTGGCCACAGAAAGGCCTTTGCAGTTCTATGAGTTCCAACCCACCCTCATCTTCTAGGACTGTTCATTGCCTTAGATCAAGTCAAGTCCAAATACCTCTTTTCAACATGCAAAGCCCTACCATTGCCAAACTGCCTTTCCCACCTGAACATAGCCTAGTGTGATCCTCACAGTCCCCATATGTTCCTGCCACTTCCCACCTCTGTGTTTTGATTTATTCTGTTCTTGAATTGCCATCATTTCCACACTGTTTTCAAGACCCTGCCTCTCTTTAAGGTTGGAGGATGATGGTAAGGATCGTGGTTCCCCTGACCTACCACATGCGTGTGCCATGTCACCAGGGTGTGATGCTGTGGGGGACCTTGTCCATATTCTGTTCTTCTCACTTTGCCCATGGTGTTCAGAGATATGCCTCCAAGCACAAAGCAGGGGCTCCACTACAAACACTTTCTGCTTTTGAGTTTAAATTTTTTTGTGTGTACTTGGGGGGAAAAGGATCCAGAGAAGGGATGGGACTGGCCTAACATCACATGACTGATCAAGGACACATCCAAGATAGCCAAGCTGGAAAGGAAGCCTGGATCCCCTGACTTCTAACCAACAAGCTTGATTTGTTTTTCCCCCTATTGATGAGTTGAATAATTTAGCATTTAAAATATGTGCTTGTATATTTATTAGGGTTCCATTTTTAAGAGTAAAAAAGTCAAAGCCACCAAAATAAGAATAATTATGGTACTGTTAGACAATAAAAGCTTATGAAGTCATTAAAACATTTTAATAGAGTTATCTGGAATCTTTAAAAAATTATTTTAAAAGTGATTTGTTTATTTTTAATCTTTTGTCTACTCTGCATGGCAACTGGGGTTTTAGTTCCCCAAGGGATAAGAATCATGTCCCTTGCATTGGAAGTGCAGAGTCTTAACCACTGGGCCACCAGAGAAGTTTCTAAAAAGGATTTGGAGCATAGAAAAAATGAGATAGCATGTGAAATTAACCAGGATGGGTTGTCAATGAAAACAAGTATGGGGGAATGTGTGAAATAATTCATCTGCATAAAAAAGAAAGCATACACATTTACACACAGGTCTGCAGGCACACACCAAACACCTGTATTGGAAACCAACCTAAACTATTATCAGAGCTTTACTGCACTGGGAGAAGTACATGGCAATTTTTGCCATTTTTTGTACTTGTGTAGAAGGAAATGGAGACTCCAGTATTCTTGCCTGGAGAATCCCAGCGACAGAGGAGCCTGGTGGGTTGCTGTCTATGTATGGGGTCAGACAGGGTCAGACTCAACTGAAGCAACTTAGCAGCAGCAGCAGCAGCAATATGCATATGTGTTTTATAATGAACATGCACTATCTTCATAGTCAGAAAAAATAAGGATCCTTCCATTTGGAAAGTTAAAATGCAAAAAAATCTTAAAACTTATATGGAGACACAAAAGACCCTGAATAGGCAAAGCAATTTTTAGAAAAATATAACTAGAGGAATCATACTTTGACTTCAGATTACATGACAAAGCAACAGTCATCAAAACAGTATGACACTGGCATAAAAACAGAAATATAGATCAATGGAACAGAAAAGAAAGTCCAGAAATAAACCCACACACCTATGGTCCATTAATCTAGGAAAAAGAAGGCAACACTATACAATGGAATAAAGATAATCTCTTCAATAAATGTAAAACTGGACAGTTCAGTGAAAAAATTTATGAAATTAGAACATTCTCTAACACCATACACAAAAATAAACTGACCATGCATTAAAGACCTAAATAGAAGACTGGATACTATAAAATGGATAGTATGTTTTCTTAGAGGAAAATATAGGCAGAATACTCTGACATAAATCACAGAAAAATCTTTTGATCCATAAAAGCAAAAATAAACAAATTGGGCCCAATTAAAATCAAAAGCTTTTGAACAGCAAAGGAAACCATAAAACAAAACAGAAAACTCACAGAATGGGAGAAAATATTTTGAAACAATCTGACTGACAAAAGATTAATCTCCAAAATATACAAATAGCTCATGCAGCTCAATACTAAAAAAAAAGGGAAAATCCCATTCCAAAAACCAGGCGGAAGACCTAAATAGACATTTCTCTAAAGAAGACATACAGATGGCCAACAGACACATAATAAATTGCTCAGCATTAGAGAAATGCCAATCAAAGCTACAATAAAAAAAAAAAACAAAAACAGCTACAATGAGTATCACATCAGTGAGAATCAGATCAGATCAGATCAGTTGCTCAGTCATGTCCGACTCTTTGCGACCCCATGAATCGCAGCACGCCAGCCCTCCCTGTCCATCACCAACTCCCGGGGTTCACTCAGACTCATGTCCATCAAGTCAGTGATGCCATCCAGCCATCTCATCCTCTGTCATCCCCTTCTCCTCCTGCCCCCAATTCCTCCCAGCATCAGAGTCTTTTCCAATGAGTCAACTCTTCACATGAGGTGGCGAGAGTATTGGAGTTTCAGCTTTAGCATCATTCCTTCCAAAGAAATCCCAGGGCTGATCTCCTTCAGAATGGACTGGTTGGATCTCCTTGCAGTCCAAGGGACTCTCAAGAGTCTTCTCCAACACCACAGTTCAAAAGCATCAATTCTTTGGTGCTCAGCCTTCTTCACAGTCCAACTCTCACATCCATGCATGACCACTGGAAAAACCATAGCCTTGACTAGACGAACCTTTGTTGGCAAAGGAATGTCTCTGCTTTTGAATATGCTATCTAGGTTGGTCATAACTTTCCTTCCAAGGAGTAAGCGTCTTTTAATTTCATGGCTGCAGTCACCATCTGCAGTGATTTTGGAGCCCCCCAAAATAAAGTCTGACACTGTTTCCACTGTTTCCCCATCTATTTCCCATGAAGTGGTGGGACCGGATGCCATGATCTTCATTTTCTGAATGTTGAGCTTTAAGCCAACTTTTTCACTGTCCACTTTCACTTTAATCAAGAGGCTTTTTAGTTCCTCTTCACTTTCTGCCATAAGGGTGGTGTCATCTGCATATCTGAGGTTATTGATACTTCTCCCAGCAATCTTGATTCCAGCTTGTGTTTCTTCCAGTCCAGCGTTTCTCATGATGTACTCTGCATATAAGTTAAATAAGCAGGGTGACAATATACAGCCTTGACGTACTCCTTTTCCTATTTGGAACCAGTCTGTTGTTCCATGTCCAGTTCTAACTGTTGCTTCCTGACCTGCATATAGGTTTCTCAAGAGGCAGGTCAGGTGGTCTGGTATTCCCATCTCTTTCAGAATTTTCCACAGTTGATTGTGATCCACACAGTCAAAGGCTTTGGCATAGTCAGTAAAGCAGAAATAGATGTTTTTCTGGAACTCTCTTGCTTTTTCCATGATCCAGCAGATGTTGGCAATTTGATCTCTGCTTCCTCTGCCTTTTCTAAAACCAGCTTGAACATCAGGAAGTTCACGGTTCACATATTGCTGAAGCCTGGCTTGGAGAATTTTGAGCATTACTTTACTAGCGTGTGAGATGAGTGCAATTGTGCGGTAGTTTGAGCATTCTTTGGCATTGCCTTTCTTTGGGATTGGAATGAAAACTGAGCTTTTCCAGTCCTGTGGCCACCTCTGAGTTTTCCAAATTTGCTGGCATATTGAGGGCAGCACTTTCACAGCATCATCTTTCAGGATCTGGAATAGTTCAATTGGAACTCCATCACCTCCACTAGCTTTGTTCGTAGTGATGCTTTCTAAGGCCCACTTGACTTCACATTCCAGGATGTCTGGTTCTAGGTCAGTGATCACACCATTGTGATTATCTGGGTCGTGAAGATCTTTTTTGTACAGTTCTTCTGTGTATTCTTGCCACCTCTTCTTAATATCTTCTGCTTCTGTTAGGTCCCTACCATTTCTGTCCTTTATTGAGCTCATCTTTGCATGAAATGTTCCTTTCATATCTCTGATTTTCTTGAAGAGATCCCTAGTCTTTCCCATTCTGTTGTTTTCCTCTATGTCTTTGCATTGATCGCTGAAGAAGGCTTTCTTATATCTTCTTGCTATTCTTTGGAACTCTGCATTCAGATGTTTATATCTTTTTCTCCTTTGCTTTTTGCTTCTCTTCTTTTCACAGCTATTTGTAAGGCCTCCCCAGACAGCCATTTTGCTTTTTTGCATTTCTTTTCTATGGGAATGGTCTTGATCCCCATCTCCTATACAATGTCACGAACCTCATTCCATAGTTCATCAGGCACTCTATCTATCAGATCTAGGCCCTTAAATCTATTTCTCACTTCCACTGTATAATCATAAGGGATTTGATTTAGGTCATACCTGAATGGTCTAGTGGTTTTCCCTACTTTCTTCAATTTAAGTCTGAATTTGGCAATAAGGAATTCATGGTCTGAGCCACAGTCAGCTCCTGGTCTTGTTTTTGCTGACTGTATAGAGCTTCTCCATCTCTGGCTGCAAAGAATATAATCAATCTGACTTTGGTGTTGACCATCTGGTGATGTCCATGTATAGAGTCTTCTCTTGTGTTGTTGGAAGAGGGTGTTTGTTATGACCAGTGCATTTTCTTGGCAAAACTCTATTAGTCTTTGCCCTCCTTCATTCCGTATTCCAAGGCCAAATTTGCCTGTTACTCCAGGTGTTTCTTGACTTCCTACTTTTGCTTTCCAGTCCCCTATAATGAAAAGGGCATCTTTTGGGGGTGTTAGTTCTAAAAGGTCTTGTAGGTCTTCATAGAACCATTCAACTTCAGCTTCTTCAGCATTACTGGTTGGGGCATAGACTTGGATTACTGTGATATTGAATGGTTTGCCTTGGAAACGAACAGAGATCATTCTGTCGTTTTTGAGATTGCATCCAAGTACTGCATTTCGGACTCTTTTGTTGACCATGATGGCCACTCCATTTCTTCTGAGGGATTCCTGCCCGCAGTAGTAGATATAATGGTCATCTGAGTTAAATTCACCCATTCCAGTCCATTTCAGTTCACTGATTCCTAGAATGTCGACATTCACTCTTGCCATCTCTTGTTTGACCACTTCCAATTTGCCTTGATTCATGGACCTGACTGGTCATCATCAAAAAGTCTACAAATAATAAATGCTGAAGAGAGAAATGTGTGGAGAAAAGGGAACCCTCCTACACTGTTGGTGGAAAAGTAGATTGGTACAGATACTATGGAGAATAGTGTGGAGGGTCCTTAAGAAGACTAAAAATAAAGCTATCACATGATCCAGCAATCCCACTCCTCAGCATATATCTGGATAAAACCATGGCTAAAAAGGATATGTGCACCCCAATGCTCACAGAAACATCATTGACAAAAGACAAGGAAATAAACTAAATGCCTATCCATGAATTAATGGATGAAGAAGATGTGGTACCTATATAATGGAATATTACTTATTGAAAAGAATGAAATAATGCCATTTGCACCAATGTAAATGGACCTGGAGATTATTACACTAAATGAAGTAAATCAGACAAAGACAAATATCATAATATCACTTAAGTGCAGAATTTTTTAAAAAGCTATAAATGAACTTATTTACAAAATGAAAACAGACTCACAGACTTTGAAGGAAATAACAGTTACAGGGAAGAGGGGATAAACTGGGAGTTTGCGACTGACACCTATACATGTCTACATTTAAAATACATAACCAACAAGGACCTACTGTGTAGCACAGCAACTCTGCTCAATATTCTGTAATAACCTAAGTGGGAAAAGAACAGGTACTTGCATAAATATAATTGAATCACTTTACGGTACACCTGAAACTAATACAACATTTTTAATCATCTATACTCCAATATAAAATAAAAATTTTTAAAGAAAAAATATAAAATGTAAAAAAAGAGAGAATTCTTTGATAGGTGTACATCCCACCCAGTAGAGGAAATGACAGAGAGAATGCAAACAGGTGAGTGGCTCAGCATCAAGACTGTCACAATCACTCTACTAGGTGAACTCAGACCTGACAGCTTAATTGCTCCCCTGGTTTAAAAGCTTCCCCATTAAGCCCTTAGCAACTGTGTCAGAAGATCAAAGCCATTCTTTAGAGATGGAACCTGAGGACAGTGAGGAGGAGAGGGCTACAAATTTCCTATGTGGCCCCTGGATAGTCTGAGTGTCCCTCCACACTATTTCTAACAGATGAATTTGCTTCCTGCTCCTCTCACTCTTGAGGATGCTTTCTTGGTTATGGTAGGAATTATTAACACAAGGAACTGACCCAACACTTGAGGCTTACTTAGTTCTCTCACTGATTGCAAAAGAAAGGGCCAGTTACCTTCTCTTCCTGAACCAGTTTCCTCTTTTACGAAATGACACTAACTCTGCTTAGCCCCTGAGATTTTCTCATCATGTTATTTATAATATGTGCAAAAGGATTAATCTCCAAAATATACAAACAGCTCATGCCGCTCAATATCAAAAAAAACACATAATCCAATGAAAAAAAAAATGGGCAGGAGACCTAAATATACATTTCTTCAAAGAAGACATTCAGATGGCCAACAATCACATCAAAAGATGCTCAACATCACTAATTATTAGAGAATGCAAATCAAAACTGCAATGAGGTATCACCTCATACCACTCAGAAAGGCCATAATAAAAAATTCTACAAATAATAAATCCTAAAGAGGCTGTGAAGAAAAGGAAACCTCTTGCACTGTTGGTGGGAATGTAATGATACAGCCTCTGTGGAGAACATTATGGAGGTTCTTTAAATATTTTAAAATAGAATTAACATATGACCCAGCAATCCCACTACTGGCCATATAACCTGAGAAAACCATAATTCAAAATGACACATGTACCCCAGTGTTTATTGCAGCACTGTTTACAATAGCCAGGACATGGAAACAACTTAAAGGTCCAATGGCAGATGAATGGATAAAGAAGATGTGGTGCATACATATGATGGAATATTAGTCATAAAAAGGAACGGAATTGGGTCATTTGTAGAGATGTGGATGGACACAGTATGCCATACAGAGTGAAGTAAGTCAAAAAGAAAAACAAATATCGTATATTAATGCATACATGTGAAATCTAGAAAAATGGTACAGATGAACCTATATGCAGGGTAGGAATAGAAATGCAGACATAGAAAATAGACATGTGGACATGGATTGAGGGAGGGGAGGGTGGACAAATCGGGAGATTAGGACTCAAATATATACACTATCATGTGTAAAATAGATAGCTAGTGGTAACTGCTGTATAACACAGGGAGCTCAGCTAGGTGCTCTGAAGTGACTTAGGTGGGTGGGGTGGGAGGGAGGCTCAAGAGGGATGGGATATATGGATATCTGAATATATATAGCTGATTCACTTTGTTATACAGCAGAAACACAACACTGCAAAGCAATTATGCTCCAATTTTTAAAAGTCTAAAAGGAAAAAGAAGCTGGCTTCCGGTTCAAGATGGCAGAGTAGAAGGATGTGTGCTCATCTCTGTGAGAGCACCAAATTCACAACTAGCTGTTGAACAACCATCGATGGGAGGACACTGGACCCCACCAAACAAAGATACCCCAGGGCCAAAGGCAAAAAAGAGGCCACAGCAAGACAGAAGGAGGGGCGTAAGCATGATACCCGCTGTGTGGGTTACCCACAAACTGGAGGACAATAGTACCGAAGTAATTCTTTCTCTATTGTGAAGGTTTTGAGCCCCAGGTCAGGCGTCCTCGCCTGGGGATCTAACCGTGAAGGCCAGCAGGATTTAACTATAGTCAACCAAACCCAGGAAGCACAGAGTCCTAGGCAGGATAAACCCAAGCAGGAACGCACCAAAACACATAGAAAAATCAAACTGGCAAAAATTAAAGACAAAGGTAAAATATTAAAATATGGCAAAACCAATACAATATTGTAAAGTTAAAAAAAAAAAGTTTCACAAATCAAAAAACAAACAAACAAAAAAGCAACAAGGGAAAAACAAATAACATACAAGGGAACTCCCATCAGGTTATCAGCTGATTTTTCAACAGAAACTCTGCAAGCCAGAAGGGAATGGCATGATATATTTAAAGTGAGACCTATAGTCTCACTGTAGGTGAGAAGACCCTACAGCCAAGAATACGCTACCCCGCAAGATTCTCCTTCAGATTTGATGGAGAAATCAAAAGCTTTTGAGACAAGCAAAAGTTAAGAGAATTCAGCACCACCAAACCAGCTTTACAACAAATGCTAAAAGAATTTCTCTAGGCAGGAAACACAACAGAAGGAAAAGACCCACAGAAAATAAACCCAAATTTTCTTAATTGTTTTATTAAGAAAATGGTAATAGGATCATACATATCAATAATTACCTTAAATATAAATGAACTAAATGCACCAACAAAAAGACTTAGACTGGCTGGGCATGTATGTACTTTCACTCACCACATCATTCTGCTTGACTCTCCAAATTGTATGTAATTATTTTATATTGTAGGTTAATCATGTTCCCATTATGGCTTGCAATTGTAATTCTTTTTTTTTTTTAATCTGGCTCCTGATTGCGAAAACTGATAAATATCTTTTACTGTTGTGATTATGTAACTATTATTCACTTAATACTATTGTACCATGATCTGTCAACAGAAAACTAGACTTCTGTATCACCAAAACTACCATTTAGTAGAAAACTCTGTAATCACGTTTTAAAATCCAGATGCATATTAGAATTATCTTGGAATTTTTTGGAAAATACAAATGCCCAGGTATTGCTTTTTCCCTCCAAAGCTCCAGATGTGTTTCTAATGATCAGCCATGTTTAAAAACAACTGGACTATATGATGATCTTTAATCTAGTTTTTCCACTTTTTCTATTTCATAGTGCTCTCATTTCATTTGGTTTATGTTTTCCAATTTCACCATCTGTTTTTTTTTTTTTTCCTCATGTTTTCTTACACCTTTATCAACTGTAGTAGAAAAGCTTTTGTGCATGTGTGTGTGTGTATATATATATAGTATGCATAATATATATTTTAGAAAACTTGTAGAATTTTTGCCTAACTAAAAATTTGACATTTTAATTCCACTTGTTTGACTCAGTATGAATAGAACGTTAGATTTCTAATTTTAAATAAATAGATATGCAACAAGCAACAAAGGTTTACTGTATAGCACAGGGAACTATAGTCAATATTATAATAACCTGTAGTGAAAAATAATCTGCAAAATAATATATGTGTATATTATAACTGAATCACCTTGCTGTACGCCTGAAACATTGTATGTCAACAATACCTCAATAAAATGCATATATTAAGGAGAAAAAACACAAAAATTAAAAGAAGCTTATACGGATTAATGTTAATGGAATAAGTTTGTTTTTTTTATTTTTTTTTATTTTTTATAATGTCATCAAAACAATTTCTTTCTTTTTTTTTTTTTTTTTATTCCTTTATTTCTCATGTGTTCCCCATCCTGAACCCTCCTCCCTCCTCCCTCCCCATACCATCCCTCTGGGTCGTCCCAGTGCCCCAGCCCCAAGCATCCAGCATCATGCATTGAACCTGGACTGGCATCTCGTTTCATACATGACATTTCACATGTTTCAATGCCATTCTCCCAAATCTTCCCACCCTCTTTTAAGACTTTGTACAAACCTAAAAAAAATAAGGAACCCCTGTGCTATCCACTTGAAAGAAATGTAACATTTTAAGTCAATTGTACTTCAATAAATAAACTTTTTAAGTGCAAAAAAAAAAAAAAATGTTATGTCCAAGGTCCTTTTTGGGTGGGGATATAAATGACATGCTTTTATGTGCTAGAGGATTTCTCTATAGACTCAAACTTAGGCAGTGTGAGGGAAACATGGTTGACATGAGCAAAGAAGCCTTTTTCATTTTACTGCCATTTTGTTCTGTCTGAATTTTATCTTGTACTACCTTTCATACAATTTAAATTAAAATAGATAACACTATCTACCTCATGAACTAATTAAAAAGACTAAATGAAGCTGTCTGTATACAACTTTTCTGTAAAGTTCAACTCACCAATGTCAATTTTATTCTTCTTAAGAGAAGCAAATACTTATTGGATTCTAGTCTAAAAGTAAGAATCACCTGAATTAGAACTTTCATCTTTAATATTCTTCATGGTTTGAGACAGGAGACCAGTCACCATCTTAGGGTGTGTGTGGGCCACCAAGGGTTGGCCCATCTCCCCCCACGTCCCCACCCCCCCCCACCAAGGTCACCACCCTGAGGCCATATCACCATCTAACCAGGCTCCCTGCTCCCTTGCTCCTAGCTCTTCTCCTCACAGCAGTTACAGAAAAAGAGCTCAAACTCAAGCAGTCACTGCTCTGCTCATGACCTTATAATGGCTCCCACATCAGCCAAAACCAAATTCCTTACAAAGGTCTGACATCATCCACCTGCCCCTTCCACGTTTCAAACCACTTTTTCCACTCCTTCAAGCATGGTTCCAGCCATGGGTCTCTTGACTGCTCCTGGCCCACCAACACCTCCCTTCCTCAGAGCCTCTGTTCTTACTCGTACTCCACCATCTGTACCCGTGTCCCTGGTTACCTGCATGGCTCACTCCTACAACTCAGGACTCAAATGTCACCTTCCCAGGGCAACCTTCACTGATCCCCCACTTCCATGTTATATCCCTTCACACACACACACATGGCCCACTCCCCTTTCCTGGTTTATTTACCTCCCTAACGCTTACCACCATGTTTTTTATACTTTTCATTATTGCCTCTATCCCCTTACTGCACAGTTCACTCCATGAAGCAAGGAAAGTCATCCCCAGTCCTTAGAACAGTATGTCACACACAGAAAAGAAAAAATAAAAATGTTAGTCACTCATTCCTGTTCTACTCTTTGCGATCCCATGGACTATAAACTGACATGCTCGTCTGTCCATGAAATTCTTCAGGCAAGAATCCTGGAGTGGGTTGCCATTCCCTTCTCCTGGGGATCTTCCCAACCCAGGGATTGAACACTGGTCTCCTGTACTGCAGGCAGATTCTTTACCCCTGAGCCATCAGGGAAGTCGTGACACATGGAAATTGCTTTATAAATCTTGTTTTACCTAATTCTGGCCATGGGGAGAGTAAGTAATGAATTAAGCTACCAGTCAGAAGAAACGACAAGAACTCAAGTAGGTAGTTTGGACACTCTCTTTGGCGGCGGGGTGGGGTGGGGGGGTCTTTTTAAAATTGGCAGGGGGTGTTACATGATGAAAGCAGGAAGAAAACCATCTCAATGAGATAATACAACTGTTCACTTAATTGGTAAGAGTTTAAGGTTAGACATGAGTCGTGCAGTTGCTCAAGGTCATAAAGGGCTTCCTGACAATATTCAGAGTACAGTCTCCCGGGATGGAGATGAGGAAACATTCTTGCAACAAGTAAACACAGAATCAACACAGTCATTAGGATAAATACTGATACTGTGTGCTGATTCATCTTGAGGTATGGCAGAAACCAACACAGTATTGTAAAGCAGTTATCTTCCAATAAAAAAAGTAAACAAAAGTACTAATTGATAAAACCGGCAAGGTTAAACATTTACTCTGTGCTCACAGTAAATGTATTAGCAGATCATAGATTGGGAAATACTGGGGCATTTCCTGGATAAAGTCAGATTAGAAGCAATAATTACTTCTCTTTTGACCACTTCACCAGGGTGGTTTCCCCTACTGTCAGGGTTGCTGTCAGTTTTACAGCTGTGCCCATCCAGCTAGTAGCTCAGGCGTGTGATTTTATTGCCCTGATAACAAAATGAAGTTCCTGAGAAATGAACAATGGAAAGACCTCTAAGAGTCAATGAGTCTTCTTGGGACGGTATAGTCAGTCACAAACAGGCAGGACCCCTACTCTTGAGAGTCATGAGGAAACCAGAGGGGTCTCCAGAACTTGAATGTGAGATAAGACCATTAGATATTCCCAAAAACCCAAGCAAAGAAGCTGCACTTCCTTTAACACACCTGTGCAAATCACCTGTGGTCACCCAGGCCACCGTGGGAATGTTCTTTGTATTTCATGAGGTCAGATCTTGTATAATAAGAGGGGTGATCTCATTCTTGGAGAAGAGTCATTTCATTCTGCTATGAGCAAAGCTCTTCTCCTCTTGCCACCTATTTCCAACCTTCTCTTCAGCCTCTTCTATTTCCTGCCTTTCCTCTCTGTTAGATCCCAGTTGTATTTCTCTCCCACTTTTATTTCTCTCCCAATTCCCAGTGACTATCACACAGTACATGACACCTTTGAGTTGGAGGGTCTTAGTAGGAAAAAAAAAAGGAGGGGAGAAACTGGCCTATTTATTCTGGATGTCATTCATGCCTAAAAGCCTGAGCAAGTCAGTGATCAGTTCATTTCTTACTGGAAGACCAAGTAAGAAAGGTGATGCAAAGATATGAAATGGTCAAGACATAATGTAGAACCGGAATGTGCCTAATACAAAAATGTATGCCAGAACATCTCATGTCTTTAAGAAGGTTACAGATTCAATTCTAAGTTTTCTACCTGGAAAAAAGGACTATCAGTAACATAAGCCCTAGGGTCTATACAATTCAAAAATAAAATGATTTGAGAAACACATACCAGACATGATACCAATGGGAGAAAAAAATTACAATATAATGAACAATGTCTTATTACATTTAGAATGTTCTAGATGAGTTTCATGAACTACTTCTTAGAAAGTGAAAGTGAAGTCGCTCAGCCGTGTCCGACTCTTTGCGTCCCCATGGACTGTAGCCCACCAGGCTCCTCCATCCATGGAATTTTCTAGGCAACAGTACTGGAGTGGGTTGCCATTTCCTTCTCCAGGGGATCTTCCCAACCCAGGGATCAAACCTGGGTCTCCCGCATGGCAGGCAGACACTTTACCATCTGAGCCACCAGGGAATCCAAGCCCTCAAGAAAAACCATGGCACCTCCCCTCAGAGCCCTTTATTGACAGCAACTCTAGGGAAGTCCAGGTTTGGAGAATCAGCCCATCTGACAGCCCATCACACACTAGCCGCACATACATGGCTCTGGTGTAGCTGGGACTGTTTTGTGATTGCTATTGCTGTGGTTTAAGTTAACCCCCTTAGCAGAGATGTGTGTGTCTCAACTCTCCTCCCACTTTTGCGTTTATTCCAGTCATTTTGTCTATTTATGTTACACAACTGGCCTCTGAAGACATTGTGTTGGAGACAGTCATTCATCTACTCCCTTAGGTATGTCAGTATCTCTTACTGCCTGATAGTGTTCTCTGCAAGTAAGCAAATAACATCCTACCTCAGAAAGCTTAAATCCTAGTACAAAGGAATGGGCACGTGGTATCAGATAGGCAAGTGTTATAGAAAATAACAAAGCAAGAGAAAGGAAGGGCTGGAGGGAGGACGAATCTAGGGAATAGTTAGGGAAGGTCTCACTGAGGAGGTCACATTTGAGTCATGACCTGTAAGAAGAGATTAAACTATGTGAATGGCTGGGGGAACAGCAAGTACAGTGGCCCTGAGGTAGGGAAAAGAAAGTGAAAGTCATTCAGTCATGTAAAACTCTTTGCAACCCCATGGACTATACAGTCCATGGAATTCTCCAGGCCAGAATACTGGAGTGGGTAGCCTTTCCCTTCTCCAGGGGGTCTTCCCAATCCAGGGATCAAACCCAGGTCTCCCTCATTGCAGGTGGATTCTTTACCAGCTGAGCCACCAGGGAAGACCCTGAGGTAGGTAGAAGACTGGCTAGTAGGACAAACAGAATACAAGCTAATGTGGCCACCGTAACAAGTCTAGGTGAGCCAAGGAGCCCGTGAGAGAGAAGGAATGGTAGGAGGGCAGGGCAGGCAACATAGGACCTGGTAGATCACTGTAGGTACTTCAGAAAAAGTATCTGGAGGGTTTTGAGTGAAAAAATGACATCACCTAACTTAAGTATTAGAAGGACAGCTCTATATAGTGGATGCAGCAGAAGCTCATCTAACGACCATTGCATTCATCCACTGATTTAGAGAAACAGTAACTTATGTGATGGCATAAGTCCTTTTGAAGGAGGTTGCCACTATTGCCATTAACCCTATCACAGTTTGACCTCAGGCCAAACTACAGGGAGGGAACACAGCCACACCCACTAGCAGAAAATTGGATTAAAGATTTACTGAGCATGGCCATGTCCACCAGACCAAGACCCAGTATGAAAAGGCAGAAAGACAGGACACTGAAAGGTGAATCTCCCAGGTCAGTTGGTGTCCAATATGACACTGGAGACAGTAGAGAAACTGCTCCAGAAGGAATGAAGAGGCTGAGCCAAAGCAGAAACAACACCCAGCTGTGGATGTGCCTGGTGGTGAAAGTAAAGTCCGATGCTGTAAAGAACAACATTGCATAGGAACCTGGAATGTTAGGTCCATGAGTCAAGGTAAATTGGAAGTGGTCAAACAGGAGATGGCAAGAGTGAACATCAACATTTTAGGAATCAGTGAACTAAAATGGGCTGGAATGGGCGAATTTAACTCAGATGACCATTATATCTACTACTGTGGGCAAGAACCCCTTAGAAGAAATGGAGTAGCCCTCATAGTCAACACGAGTCTGAAATGCAGTACTTGGGTATAATCTCAAAAACGATAGAATGATCTCGGTTCGTTTCTAAGGCAAACCATTCTATGCCCCAACCACTAATGGTGAAGAAGATGATCAGTTCTATGAAGACCTACAAGACCTTTTTGAACTAACACCAAAAAAAAAAAAGATGTCCTTCTCATCATAGGGGACTGGAATGCAAAAGTACGAAGTCAAGAGAAGACTGGAGTAACAGGCAAGTTTGACCTTGCAAAATGAAGCAGGGCAAAGGCTAAAAGTCTGCCAAGAGAATGCACTGGTCATAGCAAACACCCTCTTCCAACAACACAAGAGACAACTCTACACATGGACATCACCAGTCAATACCAAAATCAGACTGATTATAATTTTTGCAGCCCAAGATGGAGAAGCTTTATACCGTCAGCAAAAACAAGACAAGGAGCTGACTATGGCTCAGATCATGAACCCCTTATTGCAAAATTCAGACTTAAATTGAAGAAAGTAGGGAAAACCACTAGACCATTCGGGTATGACCTAAATCAAATCCCTTATGATTACACAATGGAAGTAACAAGTAGATTCAAGGGATTAGATATGATAGAGTACCTGAAGAACTATGGATGGAGGTTCATAACATTATATAGGAGGCAGTGATCCAAATGATCTCCAAAAAAAAGAAATGGAAAAAGGCAAAATGATTGTCTGAGGAGGTCTTACAAATAGCCAAGAGAAGCAAAAGGCAAAGGAAAAAAGGAAAGATAAACCGGTCTGAATGCAGAGCTCCAGAGAACATCAAGGAGAGATAAGAAAGCCTTTTTAAGTGAACAATGCAAAGAAATAGAAGACAATAGAATGGGAAAGACTAGAGATCTCTTAAAGAAAATTAGAGATACCAAGGGAACATTTCATGCAAAGATGAGCACAATAAAGGACAGAAATGGTATGGACCTAACAGGAGCAGAAGATGGTTAAGGAGAGGTGGTTAAGAATACACAGAAGAAGGTCTTAATAACCGGAATCACCAAGATGGTGTGATCACTCACTTAGACTCGGACATCCTGGAGAGTGAAGTTAAGTGGGCCTTAGGAAGCAACACTATGAACAAAGCTAGTGGAGGTGATGGAATTCCAGCAGAGCTATTTCAAATCCTAAAAGATGATGGTATTTCAAATCCTAAAAAATGCTACACTCTATATCCCAGCAAATTTGGAAAACTCAGCAGTGGCCACAGGACTGGAAAAGGTCAGTTTCATTTCAATCCCAAAGAAGGGCAATGCCAAGGAATGCTCAAACTACAGCACAATCATACTCATTTCACATGC
Organism: Bos indicus; assembly: GCF_029378745.1. NCBI lineage: Eukaryota > Metazoa > Chordata > Mammalia > Artiodactyla > Bovidae > Bos > Bos indicus. The sequence continues at coordinate 50,579,611 of NC_091769.1, forward strand.
TAGAAAGGTAATGCTGAAAAACCTTCAAGTTAGGCTTCAACCATATGTGAATCAAGAAATTCCAGATGTACAAACTGGATTTAGAAAAGTCAGAGGAACCAGAGATCAAATTGCCAACATCCGCTGGATCACAGAAAAAGCAAGAGAATTCCAGAAAAACATTTACTTCTGCTTCATTAACTACGCTAAAGCCTTTGATTGTGAATCACAACAAAGTGTGAAAAATTCTTAAAGAGATGGGAATAGCAGATCACCTTACCTGCCTCCTGAGAAATCTATATACAGGACAAGAAGCAACAATTAGAACCAGACATGAACAATGGACTGGTTCTAAATTGGGAAAGGAGTATGTCAAGGCTGTATGTATATATAGATATAGATATAGATATAGATAGATAGATAGATCTTTAAATAGAAGGAAAAGAGACCAAACATTTTATAGAAAAGTCACAGAGAAAAATCAATTGATATAAAATGATATAAAAATGACACTTAAATATGTGAAACCTATAAGCAGAAACCTGAGAAACTGTATGCAGGTCAAGAAGAAACAGTTAGAACTGAACATGGAACAACAAACTGGTTCCAAATCAGGAAAGGTATACATCAAGGCTGTATGTGGTCACCCTGCTTATTTAACTTATACGCAGAGTACCTCACGCAAAATGCCAGGCTGGATGAAGCACAAGCTGGAATCAAGATTGCCAGGAGAAATATCAGTAATGCCAGAAATGTAGAATACACCACCCTAACATCAGAAAGTGAAGAGAAACTAAAGAGCCTCTTGATAAATCTGGAAGAGGAGAGTAAAAAAGTTGGCTTAAAACTCAACATTCAAAAAACTAAGATCATGGCATCCGGTCCCAATACTTCATGTCAAATAGATGGGGAAACAATGGAAATAGTGACAAACTTTCTTTTCTTGGGTTCAAAAACCACTGTGGACAGTGACTGCAGCCATGAAATTAAAAGACGCTTGCTCCTTGGAAGAAAAGCTGTGACAAACCTAGACAGTCTATTAAAAAGCTTTTAATTTTGCTGACAAAGGTCTACATAGTTAAAGCTATGGTTTTTCCAGTAGTCACGTACTGATGTGAGAACTGGACAATAAAAAAAAGGCTGAGCACTGAAAAATTGATGCCTTTGAACTGTGGTGTTGGAGAAGACTCTTGAGAGGCCCTCGGATGGCAAGGAGATCAAACCAGTCAATCCTAAAGGATACCAACCCTAAATATTCATTGGAAGGACTGATGCTGAAGTGAAACTCAAGCTCCAATATTTGGCCACTTGATGTGAAGATCCAACTCATTGGAAAAGACCCTGATGCTGGGAAAGATTGAAGGCAGCAGGAGAAGTGGGCGACAAGGGATGAGATGGTTGGATGGCATCACCAACTCAATGGATATGAGTTTGAGCAAACTCTGGGAAATAGAGAAGGACAGGGAAGCCTGGCATGCAGTCAGATATGACTGAGCTACTGAACAAACCATCTATTCAAGAAGTTCCTCATAGGAAGAATTTCTTGCAGACTTTGTGGCAAAGAGCAGACATGTTGCTAGCTCAGGACAAGCCATGATATTTAATCAACAGCAGGGCTCAGAGTACAAACTTCAGAGGGCAACTGAGATGGGTACCGGAGGAGACAGCTGCTCTTCCCCTCCCATAGGAGAACCAACAGAGCCTTCAGAAAACAATCTGCTGCTGCTACTGCTGCTAAGTCACTTCAGTCGTGTCCGACTCTGTGCGACCCCACAGAAGGCAGCCCACCAGGCTCCGCCATCCCTGGGATTTTCCAGGCAAGAGTACTGGAGTGGGGTGCCATTGCCTTCTCCAAGAAGTCAATCTAAGTCAGCACAAACAGGAGTGACTAATACCCACTGGAGCTGGGCTACAACTGTTGGCTGGAAACTCCAAACAGCAGGTGCAACAAAACTTTTATCAACTTCCTCCTAAGAACAAGGTGCCCAGGGAACACGGAGGTCTGAGCAAAGCTACTTCCTGGTGAATCTAGACTGGGAGGTAAATGAAACCTAATGCTGCCGTCCTGGGATCATAACAATCAGTTAAAACATGATTAAAAGCGAAGGCTTTTGAAGGAAAGGTATTGTCTGGAGAACAATAGCCCTTTCTTCTGGTCTGTAAGGGTTTCTACGTGTCTAGCAGTTCAGGCACCTGAGCAGGCAGAGCCCTGCCCCCACCACCCCCCTCACCACACACAAATGGCCCAGGCCTCTGTGAGGCACCTGAGGGCAACGGACCAGCACTCTGGGTGCCCCAGGGCTGCACCTCGTAGCAGGGAACCTCAGCAAGTTGTGTCTCTGAGGTACAGTGTCATCTCCAAATGGGTAGTTTCATGAGGATTTGATGAGATTATAAATAAGAGGAACAGAGCACAGTTCATCATGGGAATTCATTCAAATCACAGGCTCCCTTGGCCTTCCCCTGACCTACGCTGACCAAGAAGGGGCCCCAAGCAGGGCCCCCAGCACCTCTGACTGCTTTTCCATGTGACCTGCATTTCCCAAGTGCTGGCTAGAGAAGTCTGAAGCTCCCCAGTCTGTGTGTAAGGCCAGGGAAACCCACCGAGACCTGATAGGTTTGTTGCTAAGGAACACCAAGCAGATTCTTGGTAAGTTTCTGCTTGATCCCCTACCTATCACCCCTAAGCCCAGCCCACACACTGCCCTTGCCCAGCACACACACAACCGAGGAGAAGGCCCTGGGCAAGCCTCCCTGAGGAAGGTTGGGGAAGCTCCACACCAACAGCACTGCAAGGCCTGAACACTTAGCACAAGTATTTCTGTCTCTCTACCAAATACAGAACATGCAAGGTTGCCTAAGAGGTTTCGAGAAAGATAAACAGGAGCCCCTTCAAGGAAAAGGAGAGTTTTTCTGGGTGTTACAGGGGTCAGCAAAGTCCCCTCAAGGTCTCATGTAGAAGACAAAAGAGGGAGGGCTCAGGCCACAGCGCCTGGACACAGGATCCCCACCCTCTGCAGCCCCTACCTGTGTGGCTCTTGGCCTCACTCACAGCCACCTCCCAAGGCAGTAGAAGCCAGATTCAATGGGCAGATATCAGGACAGAGAGGGGAACCAAATTGCTGCAAAGATGAAGCCCAAGAAATAAGATTCAGAAAGCCAAACTGCTAACACCTGTAAAGCCACCCAGGGCCCAGACCCTTCCTTCCAGGTCTCCCTGGGCGGCTTTGCTCAGCTTCTCCTGCTTACTTCACAGGAACAATGAACCCACATTGCTTGAAACAATGGACTCTAGTCCTTCCACACAATGACATCATGGTACTACCGTGCACCTCCCCTTTCTAGAGCTGTTTCTATCTGAAGCATCAGGACACTCCAATCTGAGCGCCCCTTCTCTGGCTTGTGTGACATAACCACCTCCCAACTTCATTCGAGTTCTTGGCCCCACCTCCCATTTCTTGCCCCTCACGTTCACACTTCATGACCTCAGGTACCCCAGCACAGCAGGACGGGCCTCAGGACTTTGGGGTCACCCTTGCTGGATTTGAAGGTATCCACAGTCTCCTCTCACACACTCCTGTGTGAAATATGTCTCCCCTGTAAGGAAGCTGAATTTGCCACCCTGTAATACTTCTCTTTGACATATTAATTGTTCTAAGCTGGTCATTTTCTGAGAAATAACATGGGAAGGGCTCTGAAAATATATAGGAGTTGCTCTTTTGTGAGAAACACCATTGTAAGGGGAATCTCCATTTTTATGGGCAACTGTCTGTCTGTACCTGGAAGAAAAAGATGGCCAATTATCTAGCAACTGATCAATGGAGAAGGCAATGACCTAAGTCCATATACCCTGTTTACTGTGCTTTTCCTGGTCACTTCCCATAACTGACTCTCCCCACCCTCCACATCCTCCCGTGTCTTCAGCTGAAGGCGCTACTCAAGGTGAGGGTTTCAGCCATTGGTGATGAGTTACTCATTTTTCCCCAGTCTCTCTCACATACCTGTTATTAAACTAAAATTTTATTTATTTTTAAGTGGCAGATAATGGCTTTACAATATTGTGTTGGTTTCTGCTATATCTTCATATTATTAAACTTTTGTTTGATTTTTCCTCTGTTAATCTCTCCAATGTCAATTCAATTCTTAGACCAGCCCGAAGAACATAGAAGGGCAGAGTAAAAGGTCTTGCTGCACCACTCTTTGGGCATCTCCTGACATAGGTCTGGTTTTTATCAGTTTCAACCCAAAATACTACACCTCTCCAGACTCCAAACTCAAGTTCTGATATGTCTCGCCTCAGCTCCAAAGAGACTAGGTCCCCAGGTGACCCAACAATCCTACCACTTCAACTCCACAGACTCACAATCTCGGAGCAGCAAGACAGCTCAGAAGTCATCACATCTTTACAATTTTTGAATTCCTTCTGCCATAATGGAGGATGACCTCCTTGAAAAGAAGCATAGCCCCCAGAGTCCCAGGGGGAACCAACCAACCACCCTTGCTGGACAGAAATGAGTCCCCCTGATATCCCATGTCATCCTTTGGATGACACGTTGTCCCTCAGTCCCCTCCTCCTCCTGAAGCAGCCTGTCCAGTGTCAAAGTGCTTACCTGCCTTCTCCTGTTCTTTCTCCTCTCCTCCTGGCTCCACAGCCTCAATTTCTTTCATGCCTGCTCAGATGCCTCTGTTTTGAATCCCCTCATTAGCTTCATTTCTCTCTCTTTAAATATACCCTGAGCTCCACATGCTTCTTGCACCTTGACATACATGAAAATCACCTGGCCTCTCCTTGCCATCCCTGCTTGGGTTCCACGGTCTGGGATCTCACTTGGGATGTTTCTACTCAGAATCAGCTGGAGCTTGTTAGAAATGTAGCTCCTTGGCCTCATCCAGACTTTTTGAATCAGGATCTGTGTTTTAACAAGATCCAAAGGTATATAGTATGCCATTAAGATTATGAAAAAAAAATATACGCTGGTAGCCATGACTGAACATCTTACTCTTTGGAGAAACTGGAAAACCATCCCATGATCCAGCAGTACTGCAGACCACTTACATCAGAGGCTGGAATCCAGGCAGTGATTTTAAACCTCCCCAAGTGACTATCACATGCAGCAAGGATTGATAACTCTGCTATCGAGTATGTTAAAGTGCAGACCCTCTCTTTGGGACCACTGCCAGGGAATGCCAGGGTGGTATGCAGGAAATGCTCTGCAACCTTGAACTCTTCAGGTCCTGGCCGGAGGTCCCGTTTGCTCAGGTCAGCCCTCCACACTCAGAGAGCCGAACCCCATGGTCCTTCCTCCCTATGTCCTTTGCCTGCCCTTTGTCTACAAAAGAATGTTAGTCGAAAACAATTTAATCAGAGAAATGAGAAAATGCAGAAGCAAAGGAAACAGGCAAACAAGACCAAGTAATAAAAGTTTATTCATTAAGCAAAATCAAGGACCTTTAGTTCTTCCTCAACGGCCCTAGGTAAATAATATTCTGAGCAATATGCTTTGAGCTGTTCAGTAGATACTGAAACTCATACTAGGCAGAAGTTAACTAAATGATAATCAAACTGTAGCCATGATGTAAGCTGCTACAATCTGAGAACTGGCTTCAAGGGAATGGAAACCAGTTGACTCTGGAACTAATGATTAACTGTATTTTAAAAAATTAAGATGACTCTGATCAGACCATTGCATGATCAGTTTTAAGATGACCATCAGAGCTAACTGTGCTGTTTCTGTATGTCGCTCCCTCCCTCTGCCTACAACCATGAGACTCTCCTTTGATTGTCAGGGGGAAGCTAGCTGTTGGACATGAGTCTGCCATCCTCCCCATCTGCCCACCTCTGAAATAAAGCAACCCTGATTCTAAAGTATTGGTTTCTGAGGAGCAAGCAGACAGACCCAGTTTTGGTAACAACAATGCTGACTCTTTTTAAGGCAGTACAGAGAAATGATTAGGAGCACTATTCTGGAGTCAGGCAGACTTGGAATGAATCCGGAGTCCAATTTAATTAGCTGCACGATCTCAGAAAATGTACCTAATTTCTCTAGGCCTCATTTCCTTGTGAGTAAAGTGGAGCCAAGACAACTACCAACTAAAGTCACTGTCAGGGTTGAATTAAATGAGAAGAGGCATGCACAGTTCTTAGCACAGCACCAGCCCCCACAGGTGGCAGGCAGTGGTTCCCTGCAGTTCCTAACACCGATGCTAAAACTCCTGATGGTCTGCATGTGAGCTGCTACAGCACAGGGACTCGAGGCATGCATCGAGGTTTCCCTTCACAAGGAACTCCAGTTTAACCAATTCTGGGCAGAAGAGAAATGTATCACAAGACATGCCCAAAACTAAACACAGGAATGGAGCCAGCTGCAGGGGTCTCACTGGGAAACTTTCAGTGATGTCCTGGGAAGGATTCAGTCTCAACAGCATCCATGAGCCACTCAGCTCAGGGTTCAGGTTTTCAAGCCAGTGTCTGCTCTGGTCAGCCAGGGTCACCTGCCCTCTATGTGGTAAGCAAGGGTCCCTGTAACTTAGACTCCCAACAGGACTATCAATAGGAAGCCCATTCTCCAGAGAAATCAGAGACTGTCACCTAGAGAAGTGGAGGCTGGCCAGACAAAAGGAGATGTCTACTTCATCCCATTAAATCTTGGATCCAAAGGCAGGACCTCACATTTATTCTTACTATATTTTTATATTATTTTAATATTTATTTTATTAAGTTTTTTGGCTGTGGAGCATTTTGGATCTTAGTTGCCCAACCAGGGATTGAACTGATGTCCCCGACAGTGGAAGCTCAGAGTCTTAAATACTACACTCTCATGGAATTCCCACTACATTTTAAAAAATATTTTTTACTTATTTATCTTTGTGCTGGGTCTTTGTTGCTGCATGGGGGCTTTCTCTAGTTGCAGAGAGCGGGGACTACTCTCTAGTTGCCATTCAGGGGCTTCCCACTATGGTGGTTTGTCTGGTTATGGAGCACAGTCTCTAGGCTCACCAGCTTCAGGACCTCCAGCATGTCGGCTCAGTAGTCATGACCTGTGGACTCCAAAGCAGGGGCTCAATACTGGCCCACAGAGCTAGCTGCTCTGCAGCCTGTGTAATCTTCCTGGACTAGGGATCAAACCCTTGTTCCTTGCACCAGCAGGAGGATTCTTATTCACTGAGCCACCAAGGAAGTCACCCACTACATTTTTTAATGGAAGTATTTCTTTCTTTTTTGAGTGTTTTCTAATGACAGCTTTCCTGAGATCTAATTCACTCTTAAAGTATACAATTCAGGGGACTTCCCTGGCAGTCCAGTGGTTCCACTACAAGGGCCATGGGTTTAATCCCTCCTTGGGGGAACAAAGATAGTGCACGTTTTGTGGCACAGACAAAAAAAGAGAATGAAATGACAATTCAGTAGCTATTAATATACTTACCAAGTATCATCACCATCAAATTCCAGATCATTTCATCACCCCCAAAAGAAACCCCACTCCATTAGCCATCAGTCCTCATTCCTTCTTCCCCACAGCCCCTGACAACCACCACTTTATTTTCTATCTCTACAGATTTGCCTACTCAGGACATTTCATAGAGTGGAATCATAATATTTGTTTGTCCCTTTGTGTATCAAAATTTCATTCTTTTTTTATGGCCAAACAATATCCCATTGTATTGATATACCACATTTTCTTTATCCATTCATCACTGGAGGACCATTTGGGAGTTCCCACCTTTTGTCTATTATTAATAGTACTGCTTTGAAAATTATCGTAGATTTTTGTACAAGAGAATGTACAGTAAGCAACTGTAGAATAAATATCCACAGAAGACAGATATTAGCTAGTTTATGTCAATCTTCCTTCACCACTTCATCCCCTAGCAAGTGGAAGGGATTGCATACAAGTTTAAATAGCTATAGACCCAACTCAGCTTTTTGTTCCTGTGAGTGGCAGTCTTTGATAGCGTGTCCACCTTGGTCCAATCAGCTGTGACCAGGGGCATAAGGCATCTGGGCAAAAGACTGTGTGCAGAACGGTTTCATGTAAAGAGTTGTGGCAAAGAAGACACCCAAACTGACATTTCTAGAGTAATTCAGAGGTGACCAAGTTACAGAAGGACTCCTGAAAGTAAATTTTTGGATAATGAGTGTTTCATATATTCAGTGTTGTTAATTTGCTGATGCTTCAGATAGAAACACCACCATCCACTCTTACATTTCAATACATGTTCAGTAATAACCATTTATCCAATAATACTTACTGATTACCTATTAATTACTTGTCCTTTTTTAGGCATTAGAATAAATTTGTATTTTAAGAGGGATTCAGGGGACTTCCCGGGTGGTCCAGTGGCTAAGACTCCCAGCTTACAATGTAGGAGGCTCAGGTTCAACCCCTGGTCAGGGAACTAGATCCCACATGCTGCAACTAAGAGTTCACATGCCACAGTTAAATATCCTCATGTCCCAACTGGGCTTCCCTGGTGGCTCAGATGGTAAAGTGTCTGCCTACAAAGTGGGAGACCTGGGTTCATTCCCTGGGTTGGGAAGATCCCCTGGAGAAGGAAATGGCAACCCACTCCAGTACTCTTGCCTGGAAAATCCCATGGACTGAAGAGTCTGGGAGGCTGCAGCCCATGGGGTCACAAAGAGTTGGACACAATTGAGCAACTTCACTTTCACTTTCATGTCCCAACTAAGACCCAGTGTAGTCAAATAAATAAAAAAATATTTCCTTAAAAAAATAAGAGGGATTCAGGACTAACGGGGCAGGGAGGATCACCAGAAAGAAAGGACTTCTTCCTACTAAAACGTGTTCTCAATCTAAGACTAATGACTACCTGTGATGCTTTACTTGAGGGGCCAAGCACCGACAATGGGCTTCCCAGGTGGCTCAGTGGTAGAGAATTTGCCTGCAAGGAGAAGACTTGGGTTAGATCCCTGGGTTGGGAAGAGCCCCTGGAGAAGGAAATGGCAACCCACTCCAGTACTCTTGCCTGGAAAATCCCATAGACTGAAGAGTCTGGTAGGCTACAGTCCATGGAGTCTCAAAGAGTCAGACACAACTTAGCAACTAAAAACAACAAAGAGTTTTCCTGTTTGTGTGTAGCTCAGCAAAGTCCCCTCAAGGTCTCATGTAGAAGACCAAAGAGGGCTCAGGCCACAGCCAACTGAACACAGGATCCCCACCCTCTGCAGGCCCTACCTGTGCGGCTCTTGGCCTCTCTCCTAGCCACCATCCAAGGTGGCAGAGCCAGATTCGACTGGCAGACACCAGATCCACACCAGGACAGAGAGGGGAACCAAACACTTGGAAAGAACGAATGTAAGAAATAAGATCCAGAAAGCCAAGCTGTCAACACCTGTGAAGCTGCCCGGAGCCCAGACCTCTCCTTCCCAGATCTCCCTGGGTGGCTTCCCTCAGTTTCTCTTGCTTACTTCACAGGAACAATGAACCCACATTGCCTGAAACAATGGACTCTAGTCCTTCCACACAGTGACATCATGGTGCTACCGTGCACCTCCCCTTTCTAGAGCTGTTTCTATCTGAAGCATCAGGACACTCCAATCTGAGCTCCCCTTCTCTGGCTGGTATGACATAACCACCTTGCAAATTCACTCCAGTTCTTGGCATCACCTCCCATTTCTTGCTCCTCACGTTCACACATCATGACCTCAGGTACCAGAGCATAGCAGGACAGCTCTCAGGACTTTCGGGTCACCCCTGCTGGACTTGGAGGTATCCAGAATCTCCTCTTACACACTCATGCATGAAATATGTCTCTCCTGTAAGGAAGCTGAATTTGCCACCCTGTAATACATCTCTTTAACATATTAATTGTTCTAAGTTGGTCATTTTTCTGAGAATAACATGGGAAGGCCTCTGAAAAACAAATAGGAGTTGCTCTTTTGTGAGAAACACCGTTGTAAGGGAAATCCCTACTTTTTATGGGCAACTATCTGTCTGTACCTGGAAGAGAAGGATGACCAATTCTCTAGAAACTGATCGATGGTGAAGGCAATGATCTCAATCCATATACCCTGCCCCCGTTTACTGTGCTTTTCCTGCCATAACTGACATCCTCTTGTGTCTTCATCTGGAGATGCTATTCAAGGTGAGGGTTTCAGCCATTTTGATGAGTTACTCAATTTTCTCCAGTCTCTCCCACATACACAAGTTACTAAACTTTTGTTTGATTTTTCTCCTGTTAGTCTCTCCAATGTCAATTCAATTCTTAGACCAGCCCGAAGAACATAGAAGGGCAGAGTAAAAGGTCTTCCTCCCCAGAACCACTCTTTGGGCATCTCCTGACATAGGTCTGGTTTTTATCAGTTTCATCCCGAAATACTGCACCCCTCCAAACTCCAAACTCAAGTTCTGACATGTCTCATCTCAGTTCCACAGGGACTAGGTCCCCAGGTGACCCAACAATCCTACACTTCAGCTCCACAGACTCACAATCTCAGAGCAGCAAGACTCACAAGTCATCACTTCTTTACAATCTTTGAATTTCTTCTGCCATAATGGAGGCTGACCTCTTTGACAAGAAGTGTAGCCCCCACAGATCCAGAGGAAACCAACCAACCAACCAACCACCACCGCTGGACAGAAACAAGTCCCCCTGACCTCTCGGTTGTTCTTTGGATGACACGTTGTCCCTCAGTTCCCCCCCTCCCCCTCCTGAGCAGCCTCTCCAGGGTCAAAGTGCTTACCTGGCTCCTCCTGTTCTCTCTCCTCTCCTCCTGGCTCCACATCCTCCATTCCTTTCACTCCTGCTCAGATGCCTCAGTTTTGAATCCCCTCATCAGCCTCATTGCTCTCTCTTTAAATATACCCTGAGCTCCGCATGCTTCCCACTCCTTAACATGCATGAAATTCACCTGGCCTCTTCCTGGTGTTCCTGCTGGGGTTCCATAGGTTTGGGTGGGGCCCAGGTGTCTAAATTACTAACAAGCTCCTGGTGAATCTGCTGCTGCTACTGCTCACCACTCTGATTAAGAAGACTTCTACTCAGGATGGCATTTCTACTTGGAATTACCAGGCACTTATGAGAAAACTGACTTCTGGGCCCCATCCAGATCTCCCAAAGCAGAGTCTACATTTTAACAAGATCCACAAGTGTATATTATGCCCTTCAAATTTTGAGAAAACTGAAGTCAGCAACCATGCCTGCATGTTAGAATCACAGGAGAAATTGGAAAACCATCCCATGGCCCAGGAGTACTGCTGACATAGTACATGAGAGGTGGGAATCCAGGCATCAGTGGTTTTAAACCTCCCCCAGTGGTTGTAACACACAAGGATTGATAACTCTGCTATGGAGTATCTTGAAGTGCAGACTTTCTCTTTGGGAAACTGCCAGGGAATGACAAGGTGTGCCCTGCAACCTTGACTCCTTGGGTCCTGGCTGGAGGTTCATTTGCTCAGGGCAGCCCTCCATACTGAGAAAGCAGGATCCCATGGTCCTTGCTCCCTATGTCCTCTGCCTGTCTTTCATTTATAGAACGTTAGTTGAAAACAAGTTAATCAGAGCAATGAGAAAATGCATAAACAAAGGAAACAGGCAAACAAGACCAAATAATAAAATTTAGTCATTAAGCAAAGTCAAGGACCTTTAGTTCTTCTTCAAGGGCCCTAGATAACATTATGAGCCATATGCTTTGAACTGTTCAGTAGATACTGGAACTCAAAGCATGCAGAAGCTAACTACATGAAAACCAAACTGTAGCCATGATGTAATTCTCAAAATCCTTCAGTTAGACTTTAGCAGAACTTACAGATTTATAGGCTGGGTTTGGAAAAGGAAGAGGAGCCAGCGATCAAATTGCTGACATTCTCTGGATCACAGAGAAGGCAAGGGAATTCCAGAAAACTATTCACTTCTGTTTCATTGACTACAGGAACTTTTTTGATGGTGTGGATCACAACAAACTGTGGAAAATTCTTAAAGAGTCATGGGAAAACCAGACCACCTTACCTGCCTCCAGAGAAATGTGTATGCTGTTCAAGAAGCAACAGTCAGACTCTTACATGGGAACAACTGACTGGTTTAAAATTAGGAAAGTAGTATGATAAGCCTTTATATTGTCACATTCTTTATTTAACTTCTATGCAGAGTACATCATGCAAAACGCCAGGCTTGATGAATCACAAGCTGGAATCAAGATTGCCAGGAGAAATATCAACAACCTCAGATATGCAAATTCAGTTCAGTTCAGTTCAGTCGCTCAGTCGTGTCCAACTCTTTGTGACCCCATGAATCGCAGCACGCCAGGCCTCCTTGTCCATCACCAACTCCCGGAGTTCACTCAAACTCATGTCCATCGAGTCAGTGATGCCATCCAGCCATCTCATCCTCTGTCGTCCCCTTCTCCTCCTGCCCCCAATCCCTCCCAGCATCAGAGTCTTTTCCAATGAGTCAACTCTTCACATGAGGTGGCCAAAGTACTGCAGTTTCAGCTTTAGCATCATTCCTTCCAAAGAAATCCCAGGGCTGATCTCCTTCAGAATGGACTGGTTGAATCTCCTTGCAGTCCAAGGGACTCTCAAGAGCCTTATCCAACACCACAGTTCAAAAGCATTAATCCTTCGGCGCTCAGCCTTCTTCACAGTCCAACTCTCACATCCATACATGACCATTGGAAAAACCATAGCCTTTGACTAGATGGACCTTTGTTGGCAAAGTAATGTCTCTGCTTTTCAATATGCCATCTAGGTTGGTCATAAGTTTTCTTCCAAGGAGTAATCATCTTTTAATTACACCACCCTAATGGCAGAAGTTGAAGGGAACTAAAGAGCCACTTCATGAGGGTAGGAGAGTGAAAATGTTGGCTTAAAACTCAACATTCAAAAAACTAAGATTCTGACATCTGCTCCCATCACTTCATGGCAAGTAGAAGGTGAAAAAGTGAAAGCAGAGACAGATTTTATTTTAGGAGGCTCCAAAATCAGCATGGGTGGTGGCTGTAGCCACAAAATTAAAAGATGCTTGCTCCTTGGAAGAAAAGCTATGACAAACATAACAAATGCATTAAAAAGCACAGACATCACTTTGCCAACAAAGGTCTATATAGTCAAAGCTATGGTTTTTACAGTAGACACGTATGGATGTAAGAGTTGGATCATAAAGAAGTCTGAGTGTTAAAGAATTGATGCTTTTGAACTGTGGCTCTGGAGAAGACTCTTGAGAGTCCCTTGGATGGCAAGGAGATCAAATCAGTCAATCCTAGAGGAAGTCAACTCTGAATATTCATTGGAAGCACTGATGCTGAAACTGAAGCTCCAATAATTTGGCTACCGGATGTGAGAGTCTTTTCGTTGGAAAAGACCCTGATGCTGGGAAAGATCGAAGCCAAAGAAGAAGAGGATGGTAGAGGATGAGATGGTTAAAGAGCATCACAGAGTATAGGGATATGAATCTGAGCAAACACTAGGACATAGTTCATAACACGGAAGCCTGGTGGGCCGCATTCCATGCAGTCACAAGAGTGGGACGTGACTTAGTAACTGAACTACAACAAAAACAAAAAGCTGCAACAATTCTGAGAACTGGCTTCAGGGAAATGGGAACAAATTGCCTCTGGAACTAATGATTAACTGTACTTTAAAAAATCAAGATGACTCTGATCAAACCATTGCATGATCAGTTTCAAGATGACTGTCAGAGCTGACTCTGCTGTTTCTGTATGTAGCCTCTTGCTCTGTCTACACCCCTGAGACTCTCCTTTAAAAGATCTTACCCACTGATTGTCAGGGGGAAGCTGGCCTTTGGACATGAGTCTACTGTCCTCCCCATCTGCCCACCTCTGAAATAAAGCAAACTTTCCTTTCTACCAGCCCTACCTCTCAAGTGTTGACCTTGAGCCACAAGCAGATGGACTCTACTTTCTATAACAACAGTGTTGACTCTTTTTGAGGCAGTACAGAGAAATGATTAGGAGCACTACTCTGGAGTCAGGCAGACCTGGAATGAATCCAGAGTCCAATTTAATCAGCTGCACGATCTCAGAAAATGTACCTTGCCTGGGTCCAGCCCTGGTGGATCCAGGGAAATTCAAAGGAGAGACGGCACTGGCGAATACACTGGCTTTAATTAGATATTAATTAGAGATATAAAGAGTAATAGAATGAGGATAGCTCAGCAGGAAAATTCAGTGGAGAAAAGAGGCTGAGTAGCTTGGTTTATGCGGAAAACCAATAAAACTTCAAGACAAGAAGTTTGCACCACTTACGTAGGCTGCAGGTGTCCTTCCATTCTCCCGAAGGAGAGGAGACACTGAGGCCTCCCTGGTCAGATCTTAGAAGCCCAGGCAAAATTAGTAAGCTTGGCGGGCCTCCGCGCTCCAGATGGAAACTCAGCCAGAGGTTGAGAGAAAGAATGACATGAGGAGACCAGTATTTCAAGGAACTGATCCCATTTTTTATTTTTCCAGAATCTGTTTTTATACACTGAGATGTTATACAAAAGTCATGTGGGGTCAGCAGTCCTGACTTTTATTAAAGTCAGGTGCTTCATACAAATGTATACAGAGGTCTTAGGGGTGTTACATCATCTTCTGGCCAGGGGGCCTGCTGACAATTTATGACCCTCTCCTTGTGACAGCGATCAGTCAACCAGAACACTTATTTCTCCAGGGGTGATTATTCTTAAAACAGAAGCCACCTTCCAAAGGTACCAGATAAAGCTACATTCCTATAGGGTGAGGGTGTAGTGGGTTTTAATTAAGGAAAGAATTTGCTTAGCCTAAGGTCTGACGTGATTAATATCAAAGGTTAATACTTATCTCTTCTATATATTCATTAATGTGTATAAGGGCAGGGGATGTGGAGACTTAGCAGTAAAGTTGGCTCAACAAATGAAAAACCCTTCACCAATACAATTTCTAATCAGCCTACTATACTATACTAATAGTTTTCTAACTTCTCTAAAGAACCTGTTTTTAGAAGGTTTAAAGCATCTCGTGCCTCTCACAGTTGGCAGGCTGTGAGCAATCACATGTGGCCGGACAAGCCTGTCAGGCAGGCTAGAGAAATTTCAGAGGAGTTTGTAGATTGAAACACTCCTGTCACGCCCAGAAATTATTATTAACTGGAGCTGTAAGTTAACTCCTTCTCCAAAAGAGGTGGTGGGGGACAGCCCCCCGTAAAGTCAGAGGTGTAGGTGAGAGCAGAAAGTAGTAAAGTAGGCAGGCTCTGGTTTTGGGGGTAGATGCTTGAGAATTTCCAGGGGGACTCCTGAGGCTCGATCCCGCCTTTGCGTATGTCGAGCCTCCTTCCTCATGACCTTTGCCATGGGCGGAGCTCCTTACGCTGGCTCCCGGCAGTACCTAATTTCTCTGGGCCTCGTTTCCTTGTGAGTAAGTGGAGCCAAGACAAGTCACTGTCAGGGTTGAATTAAAAGAGAAGAGGCGTGCACAGTTCTTAGCACAGCACCAGCCCCCACAGGTGGCAGGCAGTGGTTCCCTGCAGCTCCTAACACTGATGCTAAAACTCCTGATGGTCTGCATGTGAGCTGCTACAGCACAGGGACTCGAGGCATGCATCGAGGTTTCCCTTCACAAGGAACTCCAGTTTAACCAATTCTGGGCAGAAGAGAAATGTATCACAAGACATGCCCAAAACTAAACACAGGAATGGAGCCAGCTGCAGGGGTCCCACTGGGAAACTTTCAGTGATGTCCTGGGAAGGATTCAGTCTCAACAGCATCCATGAGCCACTCAGCTCAGGGTTCAGGTTTTCAAGCCAGTGTCTGCTCTGGTCAGCCAGGGTCACCTGCCCTCTATGTGGTAAGCAAGGGTCCCTGTAACTTAGACTCCCAACAGGACCATCAATAGGAAGCCCATTCTCCAGAGAAATCAGAGACTGTCACCTAGAGAAGTGGAGGCTGGCCAGACAAAAGGAGATGTCTACTTCATCCCATTAAGTCTTGGATCCAAAGGCAGGACCACACATTTATTTTTACTACATTTTTATATTAATTTTTTTATTATTGTTTTTTGGCTGTGGAACATTTGGGATCTTAGTTGCCCAACCAGGGATTGAACTCATGCCCCCTGCAATGGAAGCTCAGTGTCTTAACCACTGAATACCAGGGTATTCCCACTACATTTTAAAAAAATATTTACTTATTTATCTTTGGCCACACTGGGTTTTGTTGCTACTTGCAGACCTCTTCCAGTTGCAGAGAGCAGGGACTAGTGTCTAGTTGCCACGCAGGGGTGTCTCATTTTGGTGGTTTCTCTCGTTGTGGAGCACAGCCTCTAGGCACACCGGCTTAAGTACCTGCAGCACTTTGGGCTCAGGAGCCCACCTCCAGAGCAGGGGCTAAATAGTTCTAGCCATGGACCTAACTGCTGCACAGTTAGAACTCGTGTCCTCTGCACTGTCAGGAGGGTTCTTATTTACTGGGCCACCAGTAAAGTTCCCCATTACTTTTTCTTAATGAAAGTTTTTATTTTTTCTTTGTATGTTTTCTTAATGACAGCTTTATTGAGGTTTCAGTTCAGTTCAGTCGCTCAGTCGTGTCCGACTTCCTGTGACCCCATGAATCGCAGCACGCCAGCCCTCCCTATCCACCACCAAGTCCTGGAGTTCACTCAGACTCACGTCCATCGAGTCAGTGATGCCATCCAGCCATCTCATCCTCTGTCGTCCCCTTCTCCTCCTGCCCCCAATCCCTCCCAGCATCAGAGTCTTTTCCAATGAGTCAACTCTTCGCATCAGGTGACCAAAGTACTGGAGTTTCAGCTTTAGCATCATTCCTTCCAAAGAAATCCCAGGGCTGATCTCCTTCAGAATGGACTGGTTGGCTCTCCTTGCAGTCCAAGGGACTCTTAAGAGTCTTCTCCAACACCACAGTTCAAAAGCATCAATTCTCCGGCACTCAGCCTTCTTCACAGTCCAACTCTCACATCCATACATGACCACTGGAAAAACCATAGCCTTGACTAGATGGACCTTTGTTGGCAAAGTAATGTCTCTGCTTTTGAATATGCTATCTAGATTGGTCATAACTTTCCTTCCAAGAAGTAAGCGTCTTTTAATTTCATGGCTGCAGTCGCCATCTGCAGTGATTTTGGAGCCCCCAAAAATAAAGTCTGACACTGTTTCCACTGTTTCCCCATCTATTTCCCATGAAGTCATGGGACTGGATGCCATGATCTTCGTTTAATTCACTCCTTTAAAGTATAAAATTACTGGGACTTCCCTGGTAGTCCAATGGTTAGGAAACCACGCTTCCACTCCAAAGGGCACTGGTCTGATCCCTCCTCGGGGAACTAAGATCCATGCCACATGGCAAGCCAAAAAAAAAAAAAAGAATAATGTGCACAATTCAGTATTTTTAATAATTTACCGAATATCACCACCATCCAACTCCAGAACATTTCATCACCCCAAAAAGAAACCCTATCCCCATTTTCCCATTATCCATCACTCATTCCTTCCCCCCCACAGCCCCTGACAACCACCAATCTACTTTCTATCTCTTTGAATTTGCCTACTCTGGACATTTCATATAAGCAGAGTCATAATATTTGTCTTTTTGTGTATCACAATTCCATTCCTTTTTATGGGCAAACAATGTCCCATTATATTTATATACTACATTTTGTTTATCCATTCAGTACTGGATGGCCATTTAAGTTGTTTCCACCTTTTAGCTATTATGAATAACACTTCTATGAACATTCTTGCACAGATTTTTGTACACTATAGAGTGTACACTAAGCAGCTATAGAATAAATATCCACATAACCCAGATATTAGCTAATTTATGTCAATCTTATTTCACCGCCTCATCCCCTAGCAAGTGGAAGGGATTAACATGCAAGTTTAAATAGCTATAGACACAACAGCTTTTTTTTTAAATTCAACTTTTCACACCTGTGAGTGGCTCTCTTTGATAGGGTGTCCACCTTGGTTCAATCAGCTATGACCAGGACCATAAGGCATAGGCATCTGGGCAAAAAACTGTGTGCAGAATTATATCATGTAAAGAGCTGTGGCAAAGAAGTCACCCAAACTGACATTCCTAGAATAATTCAGGTGACCAAGTCACAGAAGGTCTCCTGAATGTAAATTTTATGATAGAGTGCTCCATATATTTAGTATTATTTGCTGAACTTCTGATGCTTCAAACCATCCACTTTTACATTTCAATATGTGTTCAGTAATAACCATTTATCAAACAAACTTACTGATTACCTATTAGTTCCTTGCCCTTTTTCTAAGCATTAGAATAAATTTATATTTTAAGAGGGATTCAGGGGACTTCTGGGTGGTCCAGTGGCTAAGACTCTGTGCTTCTGATCTAGGGGGCCCTGCTTTGATTCCTGGTCAAAGAACTAGATCCCACATGCTGCAACTAAGAGTTCACATGCTACAACTAAAGATCCCTCACCCCCCATCTAAGAAACACTGTAGTCAAATGTATATATATATATATATTAGTATAAGAGGGATTTAGGACTAAGGAGGTAGGGAGGATCACCATAAAGAAAGGACTTCTTACTACCAAAAGCATTTTCAATTTGAGACTGACTACCTGCGGGGCTTTACTCAAGGGGCCAAACACCTACAATGGGCTTCCCAGGTGGCTCAGTGCTGAAGATACTGCCTGCCAAGCAGGAAACTTGGGTTCAATCCCTGAGTCAGGAAGATCCCCTGCAGGAGGGAATGGCAACCCACACCAGTATTCTTGCCTGGGAAATTCCCTGGACAGAGGAGACTGGTAGGCTACAGTCCACAGGGTGCCAGAGAGTCAGACACAACTTAGCAACCGGACAACAGCAACGAAGAGTTCTGAGTGTTACACAGGCCAGCAAAGTCCCCTCATGGTCTCATGCAGGAGAGCAAAGAGAGAGGCTGAGGCCACAGCTGCCTGGACACAGGATCCCCACCCTCTGCAGCCCCTGCCTCTGTGGCTCTTGGCCCCTCTCCCAGCCACCACCCAAGGTGGCAGAGCCAGATTCAACTGGCAGACACCAGATCCACACCAGGACAGAGAGGGGAACCAAACAGTTACAAAGATTGAGCCCAAGAAATAAGATCCAGAAAGCCAAGCTGCCAATACCTGTAAAGCCACCTGGGGCCCAGACCTCCCCTTCCTTCGAGGTCTCCCTGAGTGGCTTCACTCAGCTTCTGCTCATGTCACAGGAACAATTAACCCACACTGCTTGAAAGAATGGATTCTAGTCCTTTCACACAACGATTTCATGGTGCTACTGTGCCCCTCCCCTTTCTAGAGCTGTTTCTATCTGAAGCATCAGGACACTCCAATCTGAGCTCCCCTTCTCTGGCTGGTATGACATATTCACCTTGCAAATTCACTTCAGTTTTTGGTCCCACCTCCCATTTCTTGCTCCTCATGTTCACACATCATGACCCCAGGTATGTGCTCACATCATGAGCACAGAGGGACAGGTCTCAGGATTTTGGGGTCACCCTCCTGGATTTGGAGGTGTCTAGTCTCCAAAATCACTGCAGATGGTGACTGCAGCCATGAAACTAAAAGACGCTTACTTCTTGGAAGGAAAGTTATGACCAACCTAGACAGCATATTCAAAAGCAGAGACATTACTTTGCCAACAAAGGTCCATCTAGTCAAGGCTATGGTTTTTCCAGTGGTCATGTATGGATGTGAGAGTTGGACTGTGAAGAAGGCTGAGCGCTGAAGAATTGATGCTTTTGAACTGTGGTGTTGGAGAAGACTCTTGAGAGTCCCTTGGACTGCAAGGAGAGCCAACCAGTCCATTTTGAAGGAGATCAGCCCTGGGATTTCTTTGGAAGGAATGATGCTAAAGCTGAAACTGCAGTACTTTGGCCACCTCATGCAAAGAGTTTACTCACTGTGGATGGTGGTTGTAGCTACAAAATTAAAAGATGCTTGCTCCTTAGAAGAAAAGCTATGACAAACCTAGGCAGCATATTGGAAAAGACTCTGATGCTGGGAGGGATTGGGGGCAGGAGGAGAAGGGAACAACAGTGGATGAGATGGCTGGATGGCATCACTGACTCGATGGACGTGAGCCTGAGTAAACTCCGGGAGTTGGTGATGGACAGGGAGGCCTGGCGTGCTGCGATTAATGGGGTCGCAAAGAGTAGGACACGACTGAGCGACTGAACTGAACTGAAATGAGTCTCCTCTCAAACACTCCTGTGTGAAATATGTCTCTCCTGTAAGGAAGGTGAATTTGCCACCCAAAGGCAGAGGAACCAGAGATCAAATTGCCAACATCCGCTGGATCATAGAAAAAGCAAGAGAGTTCCAGAAAAACTGCTTTATTGACTTTATCTGCTTTATTGACTATGCCAAAGCCTTTGACTGTGTGGATCACAATCAACTGTGGGAAATTCTGAAAGAGATGGGAATACCAGACCACCTGATCTGCCTCTTGAGAAATCTGTATGCAGCTCAGGAAGCAACAGTTAGAACTGGACATGGAACAACAGACTGGTTCCAAATAGGAAATGGAGTACATCAAGGCTGTATATTGTCACCCTGTTTATTTAACTTATATGCAGAGTACATCATGAGAAATGCTGGACTGGAAGAAACACAAGCTGGAAATCAAGATTGCCGGGAGAAATATCAATAACCTCAGATATGCAGATGACACCACCCTTATGGCAGAAAGTGAAGAGGAACTCAAAAGCCTCTTGATGAAAGTGAAAGTGGAGAGTGAAAAAGTTGGCTTAAAGCTCAACATTCAGAAAATGAAGATTATGGCATCTGGTCCCACCACTTCATGGGAAATAGAAGGGGAAACAGTGGAAACAGTGTCAGACTTTATTTTTCTGGGCTCCAAAATCACGGCAGATGGTGACTGCAGCCATGAAATTAAAAGATGCTTACTCCTTGGAAGGAAAGTTATGACCAACCTAGATAGCATATTCAAAAGCAGAGACATTACTTTGCCAACAAAGTTCGTCTAGTCAAGGCTATGGTTTTTCCAGTGGTCATGTATGGATGTGAGAGTTGGACTGTGAAGAAGGCTGAGCGCCAAAGAATTGATGCTTTTGACCTGTGGTGTTGGAGAAGACTCTTGAGAGTCCCTTGGACTGCAAGGAGAGCCAACCAGTCCATTCTGAAGGAGATCAGCCCTGGGATTTCTTTGGAAGGAATGATGCTAAAGCTGAAACTGCAGTACTTTGGCCACCTCATGCGAAGAGTTGACTCATTGGAAAAGACTCTGATGCTGGGAGGGATTGGGGGCAGGAGGAGAAGGGGACGACAGAGGATGAGATGGCTGGATGGCATCACTGACTCGATGGACATGAGCTGGGTGAACTCTAGGAGTTGGTGATGGACAAGGAGGCCTGGCGTGCTGTGATTCATGGGGTCGCAAAGAGTCAGACACGACTGAGTGACTGATCTCATCTGATCTGAATACATCTCTTTGACATATTAATTGTTCTAAGCTGGTCATTTTCTGAGAAATAACGTGGGAAGGGCTCTGAAAAACACATAGGAGTTACTCTTTTGTGAGAAACACCATTGTAAGGGAAATCCCCATTTTTATGGGCAACTTCTATGTGTACCTGGAAGAGAAGAAGGACCAATCTCTAGAAACTGATCAATGGAGAAGGCAATGACCTAAATTCACATCATAACCTTATCCCTGTTTACTGCTCTTTTCCTGGTCACCTCCCATAACTGACTCTCCCCACTCTCAACATCCTCCTGTGTCTTCATTTGAAGATGCTATTCAAGGTGAGGGTTTCAGCCATTTTGATGAGTTACTCAATTTTCTCCAGTCTCTGCCACATACACAAGTTACTAAACTTTTGTTTGATTTTTCTCCTCTTAATCTCTCCAATGTCAATTCAATTCTTAGACCAGCCCGAAGAACATAGAAGGGCAGAGTAAAAGGTCTTCCTCCCCAGAACCACTCTTTGGGCATCTCCTGACATAGGTCTGGTTTTTATCAGTTTCATCCCAAAATACTGCACCCCTCCAAACTCAAGTTCTGACATGTCTCGTCTCAGTTCCACAGGGACTAGGTTTCCAGGTGACCCAACAATCCTACCACTTCAACTCCACAAACTCACAATCTCAGAGCAGCAAGACAGCTCAGAAGTCATCACATCTTTACAATCTTTGAATTTCTTCTGCCATAATGGAGGCTGTCCTCTTTGACAAGAAATGTAGCCCCCACAGTTACAGGGGAAACCAACCAACCAACCACCCCTGCTGGACAGAAATGCATCCCTCTGACATCCCAGGTCATACTTTGATGACGTGTTTTCCCTCAGTAACCCCCCTCTTCCCAAAGCAGTCTCTTCAGGATCGAAGTGTGCACCTGCCTCCTGTTCTCTTTCCTCTTCTCCTGGCTCCACATCCTCCATTCCTTACATACCTGCTCAGATGCCTCAGTTTTGAATCCCTTCATTAGCCTCATTGCTCTCTCTTTAAATATACCCTGAGTTCCACATGCTTCCCACTCCTTAACATGCATGAAATTTACCTGGCCTCTCCATGGTGTTCCTGCTGGGGTTCCATAGGTTTGTGTGGGGCCCAAGAGTCTGAATGACTAACAAGCTCTAGATGAATCTGCGGCTGCTACTGCTCACCACTCTGAGTAGGAAGACTTCTACTCAGGATGGCATTTCTACTTGGAATTACCAGGCACTTGTTAGAAAACTGACTCCTGGGCCCCATCCAGATCTCCCAAAGCAGAATCTGCATTTTAACAAGATCTATGAGTGTATATTCGGAGAAGGCAATGGCACCCCACTCCAGTACTCTTGCCTGGAAAACCCCATGGATGGAGGAGCCTGGTAGGCTGCAATCCATGGGGTCGCTAAGAGTCGGATACGACTGAGCGACTTCACTTTCACTTTTCACTTTCATGCGTTGGAGAAGGAAATGGCAACCCACTCCAGTGTTCTTGCCTGGAGAATCCCAGGGACGGGGGAGCCTGGTGGGCTGCCGTCTATGGGGTTACACAGAGTCAGACACGACTGAAGTGACTTAGCAGTAGCGGTAGCATGAGTGTATATTATGCCCTTCAAATTTTGAGAAAATAGAAGTCAGCAATCATCCCTGCATATTAGAACCACAGGAAAAACTGGAAAACCATCCATGGCCCAAGAGTACTGCTGACACATTACATCAGAGGGTGGAATCCAGCCATCAGTGGTTTTAGACCTCCTCAGCTGGTTGTAACGTACAGCCAGGATTGATAACTCTGCCATCGAGTGTCCTAGAATGCAGGCCCTCCCTTTGAGACCACTGCCAGGGAAAGGCTAGACGTGCTCTGCCACCATGAACTTCTCAGGTCATGGCCTGAGGTCCCATTTGATTAGGGCAGCCCTCCACAATGAAACAGAGCAAGGCCCAGTGGTTCTTCCTCCCCAGTCCTCTGCCTGCCTATGGAAAACTGTTAGTCAAAATAATTTAATCAGAGAAATGAGAAAGTATGGAAACAGTCAAACAAGACCAAATAATAAAAGTTTAGTCATTAAGCAAAGTGTAGGATCTTTAGTTCTCCTACAAGGGCCTTAGATAATATTCTGTGCCATATGCTTTGAGCTATTCAGTAGATACTGAAAGCAGGCAGAAGTTAACTACATGATAACAAAACTGTAGCCATGATGTATAATTCTCAAAAATCCGACGTTAGGCTTCAGCAGTACATGAATCGAGAACTCACAGATATAAAGGTTTGGTTTAGAAAAGACAAAGGAATGAGAGATCAAATTGCCAACATTCACTGGATCATAGAGAAAGCAAGGATATTCCAGAAAAACATCTACTTCTGCTTCATTAACTACAGATATGCCTTTGACTGTGTGAATCACAACAAACTGTGGAAAATTCTTCAAGAGATGGGAATACCAGACCACCTTACGCCTCCTATGTGGGTCAAGAAGCAACAGTTAGAACCTTACAAGGAACAGCTGACTGGTTTAAAATTGGGAAAGGAGTACAACAAGGCTGTATATTGTCACCATGTTTATTTAACTTCTACGCAGTCTACATCATGCAAAATGCCAGGCTGGAGAATCACAAACTGGAATCAAGATTACTGGGAGAAATATCAACAACCTCAGATATGCAGATGATATCACCCTGACGGTAGAAAGTGAAGAGGAACTAAAGAGCCTCTTGATGGAGGTGAAAGAGGAGAGTGAAAAAGTTGGCTTAAAATTCAACATTCAAAAAACTAAGATCATGGCATCCAGTCCCATCACTTCATGGCAAGTAGAAGGTGAAAAAGTCAAAGCAGAGACAAATTTCATTTTCTGGGGCTCAAAAATCACTGAGGATGGTGGTTGTAGCTACAAAATTAAAAGATGCTTGCTCCTTGGACGAAAATCTATGACAAACCTAGGCAGCATATTAAAAAGCAGAGACATCACTTTGCCAACAAAGGTCTATATAGTCAAAGCTATGGTTTTTACAGTAGTCATGTATGGATGTGAGAGTTGGATCATAAAGAAGTCTGAGTGTTAAAGAATTATGCTTTTGAACTGTGGTTCTGGAGAAGACTCTTGAGAGTCCCTTGAACTGCAAGGAGATCAAATCAGTCAATCCTAGAGGAAGTCAACTCTGAATATTCATTGGAAGGACGGATGCTGAAAACGAAGCTCCAGTACTTTGGCTGATGGGGGTGAAGAGGGAAAGTTAAAATTTTACATAACCTCCTGCTCGTTCTACCTCTGTAACTCAGCTTGTTCCTTGCAAAGTCTGGATCACCAAGGTCACAGAGTCTCAGAAGGTGGGGACTTACAATACTAGGAACTGGAGCTTAGCTCACTCACCCTTGTCCTGCTCTTTGCAATTGCCCACCCCCTGCAAACATGCTTAATCATGCCCGTTCGTGTAAAGGTCAGGCATCCCCCTCCCCAACTTGACTGCTGTTCCTGTGTGCACGAAATCCCTTAGTTTAAACCAGCCTATTAGCAGCTAGTGTTGCCCACTATAGTCTGCCTATAAGAACTCTGTTTGTACCCACTTTGTTCAGGGCTCAGAGCTTAGAGTGTTAACTCCTCTGGACCCACCAGCATAATAAACCTGAGTTCTCCAACTCTCTGAGTGTGGTGTTTGGTTTTTCAAGTACTGGTTTTCTGCAACAGGAGAGCCAACCTACTGGAAAAGGATGGCTTTCCCAAGCTTTTGGAAATCTTTCCCTAGGAAAGATTGAAGCCAAAGGAGAAAAGGGTGGTAGAGGATGAGATGGTTAAATAACATCACCGACTCAATGGACATGAATTGGAGCAAACTCCGGGAGGTAGTTCTTGACAGGGAAGCCTGGCGTGCTCAGTCCATGTGGTCACCAAAGAGTTGGACACAACTTAGTAACTGAACAACAAAAACAACCAAAAAGCTGCAAAAGTTCTGAGAACTGTCTTCAAGGCAATGAGAACAAATTGACTCTGGGACTAACGATTAACTGAACTTTGAAAGATCAAGATGACACTGATCAGACCACTGCATAATCAGTTTCAAGATGACTGTCAGAGCGGACTCTGCTGCTTCTATTATGTAGTCACCTCTTTCTGCCTACACCCTTGTGAACGCGTGCCACGTAGCTTCAGTCATGTCAACTCTTTGTGACCCCATGAACTATAGCCTGCAGCCTGCCAGTCTCCTCTGTCTATGGGATTCTCCCAGCAAGAATACTGGCGTGGGTTGCTGTGCCCTCCTCTAGGGGATCTTCCTGACCCAGGGATCGAACCCGAGTCTCTAATGTTTCCTGCATTGGCGGGTGGGTTCTTTATCACCAGCGCCACCTGGGAAGCCCTCTACACTGCTGAGACTCCCCTTTAAAAATTCTTGCCCACTGATTGTCAGGGGAAAGTTGACCTCCGACAAGAATCTGCCGTCCTCCCCAGCTGCCCGCCTCCGAAAAAAAGCAAACTTTCCTTTCTACCACGTCTGCCTCTCAAGTATTGGCCTCTGAGCAGTGAGTAGCCAGACCCCACTTTTGGTAACAACAACGCTGACTCTTTTTGAGGCGGTACAAAGAAACAGTTAGGAGCACTACTCTGGAGTCAGGCAGACCTGGATTGAATCTGGAGTCCAACATTAATTAGCTGCATGATCTCAGAAAATGTACGTAATCTCTTTGTGCTGTATTTCCTCATTGGTAAACTAGAGCTAAGACGGTACCTACCAACTAAAATCATTGTGACTGTTGAATTAAATGAGAAGAAGCAAGCACAGTTCTTAGCACAGCCCAGTCCCACACGTGATAGACAATGGTTCACTGCAGTTACTACCAGTGACACTTAAACTTCTGATATTTTGCATGTGCAGCTGCTACAGCACAGGGACCCGAGGTATCCATCGAGATTTCCCTTCACAAGGAGCTCCGGTTTAACCAATTCTGGGCAGAAGAGAAATGTATCACAAGACATGCCCAAAACTAAACACAGGAATGGAGCCAGCTGCAGGAGTCTTACTGGGAAACTTTCAGTGATGTCCTGGGAAGGATTCAGTCTCAACAGCATCCATGAGCCACTCAGCTTGGGGTTCAGGTTTCCAAGTCACAGACTTCTCTGGTCAGGGAGGGAGTGAAGGGACCCTGCAACTCAGGCTCTCAACAGGACCATCAGAAGGAAGCTAACTGTCCAGAGAAATCAGAGACTGTCACCTAGAGAAGGTGGAGGCTGGTCAGACAAAAGTAGATGTCTACTTTATCTCATTAATTCTTGGATCCAAAGGCAGGACCACACATTTATTCTTCAGTTCAGTTCAGTTGCTCAGTCGGGTCCGACTCTTTGCTACTCCATGAATCGCAGCACGCGAGGCCTCCCTGTCCATCCCCAACTCCCAGAGTTCACACAGACTCACGTCCATTGAGGCAATGATGCCATCCAGCCATCTCATCCTCTGTCGTTCCCTTCTCCTGCTCCTATTCCCTCCCAGCATCAGGGTCTTTTCTAATGAGTCAACTCTTCATATCAGGTGGCCAAAGTATCGGAGTTTCAGCTTTAGCATCAGTCCTTCCAATCAACACCCAGGACTGATCTCCTTTAGCGTGGACTGGTTGGATCTCCTTGCAGTCCAAGGACTCTCAAGAGTCTTCTCCAACACCACAGTTCAAAAGCATCAATTCTTTGGCACTCAGCTTTCTTCACAGTCCAACTCTTACATCCATACATGACCACAGGAAAAACCATAGCCTTGACTAGACAGACCTTTGTTGGCAAAGTAATGTTTCTGCTTTTGAATATGCTATCTAGGTTGGTCATAATTTTCCTTCCAAGGAGTAAGCGTCTTTTAATTTCATGGCTGCAATCACCATCCGCAGTGATTTTGGAGCCCCAAAAAATAGTCTGACACTGTTTCCACTGTTTGCCCATCTATTTGCCATGAAGTGATGGGACCAGATGCCATGATCTTTGTTTTCTGAATGTTGGGCTTTAAGCCAACTTTTTCACTCTCTTCTTTCACTTTCATCAAGAGGCTTTTTAGTTCCTCTTCACTTTCTGCCATAAGGGTGGTGTCATTTATTCTTACTACATATTTATATTATTTTTTATTATTGTTTTTCTGACTGTGGGGCATTTGGGATCCTAGTTCCCCAACCAGGGATTAAACTCATGCCCCTTGCAGTGGAAGCTCAGAGTCTTAACCACTGAACCACCTGGGAAGTCCCACTACATGTAGGGGGGAGGGCTCTGTTGGGTTTTAGCTGGGGCACATGGAATCTTCTGTTGCATGAGCTGATCAGTAGTTGTGGCTCGAGGGCTTAGTTCCCTCTGAGTATGTGGGATCTTAGTTTCCCAACCTGGGATCAAACCCACATCCCCTGCATAGGAAGACGGACTGTTAATGCACCTCCAGGGAAGTACCCCCACTATATTTCTTAATGGAAGCTATTATTTCTTTGAATGTTTTTTTAATGACAGATTGAGGTCTAATTCACTCTTAAAGTTTACAAGTCAGGGCACTTCCCTGGCAGTCCAGTGGTTAGGGCTCTATGCTTCCACCACAGCGGGCACAGGTTTGATCCCTGATTGGGGAACTAACTCCTGCTTGCCACGTGGCACTGCAAAAAAAAAAAAAAAAAAAGTAGAATTCAGTGTTTTAATATATTTACTGAGTATCACCACTATCCAATTCCAGAACATTTCATCACCCCAAAAAGAAACCCCATTCCCATTAGCCATCACTCCTCATTCCTTCTCCCCAACAGCCCCTGACAACCACCCTACTCTGGACATTTCATATAAGTAGAATCAGAATATTTGTCCTTTCGTGTATCAAAATTCCACTCCTATTTTATGGTTAAACAATAGCCCATTGTATGGATACACCACATTTTGTTTATCCATTCATCATTGGATGGCCATTTGGGTTTTGCTCCACCTTCTGGATATTATGAATAATAGTTCTATGAATATTCTTGTACAGATTTTTGTACAATAGAATCTATACTAAGCAGCTGTAAATATCCATATAACCCAGATAGTAGCTAATTTATATCAATCTTTCTTCACCACTTCATCCCCTAGCAAGTGGAAGGGATGTTTAAATAGCTATAGACCCAACTCAGCTTTGTTCACCTGTGACTGACTGTCTTTGACAGGGTGTCCATCTTTGGTCCAATCGGCTACGACCAGGGGCACAAGCCATTTGGGCAAAATATTGTATGCGGAATTATTTCATTTAAACAGTTGTGATCAAAGTACTCACCAAAACTGACATTTCTAGAATAATTCAGAAGGTTACCAAGTCACATAAGGACTCCTGATTGTAAATTTTAGGATAATGAGCGTTCCATATATTTAGTGTTGTTAATTTGCTGATGCTTCAAATAGAAACACTACCATCCAGTCTTATATTTCAATATGTGTTCATTTATCCAACAATGCTTACTGAGTGTCACCTGTCCTTTCTCTAGGCATTAGAGTACTTTTATATTTTAAGAGGGATCTTCCCTGATGGTCCAGTGGCTAAGACTCCACGGTTTCAATGTAGGCGGTCCTGGTTCGATCCTAGGTCAGGAGCTAGATCACATATGCTGCAACTAAGAGTTCATATGCCATAACTAAAGATCCCCTATGCTGCAACTAAGACCCTGTGTAGCCAAATAAATAAATAAATATTTTAAAAAATAAAATAAAAGGGATTCAGGACTTTGGAAGTGGGGAGGATCACCATGTAAAGAAAGGATTTCTTACTACCAAAAAGCATTTTCAATCTGAGAGTAATGAGCACCCACGAGGCTTTATTCAAGGAGTCAAGCCACCTACAGCTACCTACGACTGGCAGGAGAAAACAAGCAAAAGGAGGTGTTACAAAAATATCTGAGAAAGGCAGCGGGAGAAGTGAGACAAAGGGAGAGGAATTTTTTTTCAGGCTGAACTGCCTGTGTTTTTCACACTGATGCTATAATGGAAACTTCTCCTTTCTCACTCTCCCTTCCTCCCCTCTACATCTTTGCAGGGCTGTGAGATGCAGAGCTAAGTGGATCTGTGCAGGAGGCTCTGACATTCGCATTCCTCCCCAGCAGCTTGAGGGATGTAATAGGTTGGAGTAGGAAATGCATTAAACGTGGCATCAAAGAATGTGCGGGTGCTCAGCCTTCCTTCGCCAGCTGTATGACTTTGACCAAACTTCTCCGAGGTTTATTAATAGGTTCCCTATTTGTAAGATGGAAATAGTAATCTCTTACTCATTGGATTGTGGTCAAAATAAATGCGAAAAACAATTTTAAAGTGTCCAGCACATAGTAGATGTTCAATTAAAATGATTAACTTTGCTTTCTTTATCTAAGAATGAGAATAATAATAGTAACAGTAATTCTGGGGAATTATGAGGGCTAAGTATTTTAGACAGTGTTTTGTAAATTACAAAGTCCTATACATGTAATCAGGTCATTATTCTTTAAGAAATTTGAGGGCTGGGGTGGTAGTTATGGGGTGTCAGTTTTTCTTTGTTGCTTCTTTAAAATCTACCTATTGTTCCATCTAGTAATAGACTTTATAGCTCTATAATTTCTACAGGTTAGAAAAAGAGCCAAAATGAGATTGAGCTGAAATGATTTCTTCTTCTTGAGCCAGAGAAATTTATACTGTCTGGCTTTCAGAATGCCTATTTAAGACAGGTCTGCCATAAAATTTATTTTTCACAGTGTTCATAAATAACAGTAAATGAGATAATGTGCAAAAGACACTTTCCATAGAGTAAGTGCTCAGTGAATGACTAATACAGTTGATCCCCCAAATTTTTGCCTTCTGTTTAGAATTTTACCCCAGACACAAACCCTTTAGAAAGATTAGTTTTTTAAAAGTTCATTAGTGTCCAGTGGTAAAAAATCCATTGCCAAAGCAGGGGACACAAGTTCAATCCCTGGACCAGGAAGATCACACATGCCTCAGGACAACTAAGCCCATGTGCTGCCAACTAGAGAAAACCCAAGCACAGCAACAAAGATCCAGCGCAGCCAAAAATAAATAAATTTTTAAAGTACATTAAAGTTAATTCATTTCACTTTTCATTCATCAAAGACCCTAGCCCATCTGGAACTACTCATTGGAATTTCTAACTAATCTAGAGCAGGAAGCTGCCCTACAAGGAGCTGCTATAATGGGAGACAACATAAGAAAGCCAAAAAAGTTAGTAAATCCATACATCTTCTCATAATTAGTATCTGACTTCTCTTAGACATTTTGAGATATCTGGGGAAATGTGACAATGCCTTCAAGTAGATCAAAGTCTAGAGTATATCCAGGTATATGTAATGGGATAATACTTTGAAATTAGCTAATTTAGTAATCGTGTCTTTGCATATCCTTGCATTTCACCTGTTCCCTCTTCTACGGAAGTATCCATTGGCCAAAGAGGGAACTGGGACAGTGATATCAAGGATGCCAAGAGAAAGCAGTCCACATTAAGTTTTGAAACCCAGAATAGCTATCTTGAACACCCAGACAAATCTCAAAAGCCAGGCTTTGTTATGAGAGAGAGTTTTCTAAATTTAACTCCTAGTAGGAGCATGGGCCATGGACTTGGTCATAAAGCAAACTGGCCTCCATGGCACAGAAAGAATATGCCTTCTACCATCAAGGGCTTGGAGTGAGGAAGATGAGGCTGAGTGGCGACCTGGTCCGCATAGGAAGCAGAAACAGGAAGCACAGCCCTCTCTTTCATCCCGGGGTTGGGGGGCGGTGTGAGGAGGAAAAAGGACAGCTAACAAACATGCCATCCCTTTTCTCACTCTTGGGGTGAAACCTAGAGATGGAAAACTGGTCCAAACGCCCACATGTGTCTGAAGACGCT
Organism: Bos indicus; assembly: GCF_029378745.1. NCBI lineage: Eukaryota > Metazoa > Chordata > Mammalia > Artiodactyla > Bovidae > Bos > Bos indicus. The sequence continues at coordinate 50,610,817 of NC_091769.1, forward strand.
GAGAACTGTGGTGACAGCAGACGAGGCTGAGGTCTGTGAACTGAAAAAAAAAATCCACAACCTAAAAGTTATGTTTTTTTTAAAGTGTTGATTTATTTATTTTTGGCTGTGCGGGATCTTCATTGCTGCATGGGGTTTTCTCTAGTTGTGGTGGGCAGGGGCTACCGTTTAGTTGTGGTGTGCCAGCTTCTCATCACACGGGCTCTAGGACATGCGGGCTTCAGTAGTTGTAACACGTGGGCTCAGTACTTGCAGTTCCCTGGCTCTAGAGCACAGGCTCAGTAGTTGTGGCAGAGCTTAGCTGCCTCTCACAGCACATGGGATCTTCCTGCATCAGCGATCGAACCTGTGTCCCCTGCACTGGCAGGAGAAATACCACTGAGCCACCAGGGAAGCCCAAGAGTTACATTTTATTTGGTGGACAAAACTGAGGACTTAAGCCTGGGACATAACATCTCAGATAACTCTGAGAGGCTGTTCCAAAGAGGCAAGGAGGGGAGCCAGGATATATAGGAGTTTTTGCAACCAAGACCAGGTAATCAGAACATCAAAACATTACTGTAAATTAAGGAAAACCAGGTATCTCAAAGGAATTTAGCACTTTTCTACATATGGGAAGATACAAAGCCTGGGCTTTTTGAAATCATTCCTTTGCTATGCATCTCAGCTATCTGCAGCCAGTATTCTGTTCTTATCCAGACTCTCCTCGGGGTGCGCTGACAAGGATAGCTGCAGTGGCTAACTGCTAGATGGAGGGGGATTGGGCCTCCTTCCTGAGTTATGTCAGGGCTCATCTTCTGGGTGGATGTAATGGAAAGGTTTGATCGCTGCAACATTCTGATATGGCAGGCGATATTTTTCATTCACAGGTTCGTACTTAAGAAAACTCAGCATATAGCCCTGTCCAACCTGGTTTGGGAAGCAACCAAGCAGCTGTTGGACAGCTCCTGGCTAGATTCTAGAGTGCTCAGCTGAGGGAACTGCTGGCAGACCTGGGCAGGGACAGAGGGACTGCTCTGTCCAGACTTCTGGGTAGATACAAGGATCAGCATGATGTGGGACACACTCAAACAATCTCAGCTAATAGAGGTGGTGTTGGCTTATCAGTGAGCACAAGCCTGGAAGTTCCAAACGTCGATGCAAATACTCAATCGACAATCTGCGAAAGAAACAGAAAAAAAAAAGTTTCACTCAGCCCAACTGAGGACTACAGCCCAGGAGTGCAGGCTCTACCAAGAAAGATAGCCCTCTGGAGAAGCATGGTTTTCAGTAGAGCTTTATATCTTGTCAGAATGAAGAACATCAATGATGGTAGAGGTTATTAATATATTCTTTAAAGATTTCAAATGAAATAGATTAGCACATATACAGCAAGTCAATGTGACCTCAATACCTGGGAAGGGAATCTTGTCTTTAAAGGAGTACTAGCCTGGGCACGGTCTGGGGGGCATTCATCCTTATCTTCACCATGAACATACTTTAGTTCCAGATCATGCATTCTTCTCTGAATGGCTAAAGCAGATGCAGAATGCATTATAAAAAGGCTATAAGACAGGCCATTCTCAATACCCGAATTCAAGCCAGACCATGTATAAGACAGAATGAATGCTCAGTGGGTGAACATTTCTTCCATCACAAAGATCTTCATGACACTGGGGGAGAAGCACACCTGAATTCAAGCCAGACCATGTGTAAACCAGAATGAATTCCCCATACCTCACTGGGTGAACATTTCTTCCATCACAAAGATCTTCATGGCACTGGAAAAGCACATCCAAATTCAAGCCAAACCACATATAAGCCAGAATGAATTCCCCATATCTCAATGGGTGAACACTTCTTTCTTCACAAAGATCTTCATGGCACTGGAGGAGAAACACACGGATGATGGGGCCGAGCATGTGATGATCCCAGGTGCAATTTACTCCTTACACATTATGTCAGCATGGCACCATTTGGGAAGACAGAACCTGCCTAGGATCAATATTTCATGCACAGAATTTACTACAGAGAATTGGTCATCCACGGTATGGAAACTGAGAAGCCAAATAGGGAACAATGAGGCAATCAGGGATGATAAAAGCATGAAAGGTAAAAAAGCTACTATTTAGCCAGAAGGCCAACACATTAGTAGCTAGATGCGTATGGAATGCCTCAATTGTAAACTGTGTTGTTTTATAAAAATAAGAAGATAGAGGTGAATTCTTCCCCTGGGTAGCTGCCTGGCTCCCCGCTTATTTCCATCAGGCCTTTGCATCTAAGCAAGGCCTTCCCTGGCCATCCTCCTTCACCTGGCACCTCCCTTCCTGGAACTCCCTATTCCCAGCCCCTGCTTTATTTCCCTCCTTACCATCAACCGACCAGCTTGGCCTTTACTTGCCTATTGTTTTTTCTCCCCAGCCTCACCTCACACTAGGCTTGAAACTTTATAAAGGCAGAAGTTTTGGTCTGTTGCATTCATGCCACATCCCAGCTAGTGCAGAGTTGGCGCTGAGTCACCATCACGGTTATAGCTTGTCTACAGTACTGTCATGCGTCCTCACCTGCAAAGCCTACTTCTAATTTCTCTGGTTTCCCGTTCCAGAAGACGAGAGCTGAGCTCAAGGATCTCCAAGGGCTCTTCCACATAGGAATTCTTTGGTTCTGGGTTCTTCCAACTGGAACACATTCCCTACGTGTGGAATCTAAAAAATAAAACAAACATGACTATAACAAAGCAGAAACAGACTTACAGATATAAAGAACAAACTAAGCAGTTACCAGTGGTGAGAGAGACCAGGGAACCCTGGTGGTCCAGCGGTTATGGCTCCATGCTTTCACTGCTGAAGGCCCAGGTTCAATCCCTGGTCAAGAAATTAAGATGGGCTTCCCTGATAGCTCAGTTGGTAAAGAATCCACCTATAATGCAGGAGACTCTGTTTCAATTCCTGGGTTGGGAAGGTCTGCTGGAGAAGAGATGGGCTACCCACTCCAGTGTTCTTGGGCTTCCCTTGTGGCTCAGCTGGTAAAGAATCCGCCTGCAATGTAGAAGACCTGGGTTCGATGCCTGGCTTGGGAAGATTCCCTGGAGAAGGGAAAGGCTGCCCACTCCAGTATTCTGGCCTGGAGAATTCCATGGACTGTATAGTCCATGGGGTTGCAAAGAGTTGGCCACGACTGAGCAACTTCCACTTTCATTTTCAGTGGGGAAAGGGGAGGGGTAAGATAGGGGTAGGGAATTAAGAGGTACAAACTGCTGCTACAGGGATATATTGGACGGCAAGGGAATACAGCCAATGTTTTATAATAAACATAAATGGAATATAATCTTGAACCATTTTGAAACACTATGTGTACACCTGAAACTAATATTGTAAATAAACTATAGTGAAAGTGAAGTTGCTCAGTCGTGTCCGACTCCTAGTGACCCCATGGACTGCAGCCTACCAGGCCCCTCCGTCCATGGGATTTTCCAGGCAAGAGTACTGGAGTGGATTGCCATATACTGCAATTTAAAAACAAGGTTTTCCAAAAGTTATTCTATTAGAAAAGACTATGATGCTAGGAAAGACTGAAGGCAAAAGGAGAAGGCAGCTGAGGATGAGATGGTTGGATAGCATTACTGACTCAATGGGCATGAGTTTGGGCAAACTCCAGGAGACAGTGGAGGATGGAGGAGCCTGGCATGTTGTAGTCCACAAGGTGGCAGAGTCAGACACAGTTTATCAACTCATCAACAAAAAGAAGTTTCTATTCCCTCCACATGGAGGCAGCAAAGGACAGTGAAGGGCTGGCCAGGTGGCGAGCTTTCTCTAGGATGCCAGCAAGTGATGAGACGGAGCAAACATTTTCACCTCCTTCCATGCTGCTCCACTATGGCCTCCAGAGTCTCAGAAAGGAGTCAGAGCTTAGCTTTCTTTGCGTCCCCATCCTATCACCAAGGAAACTGGGTCACAAGTTTGAAAATTAGACCAGGCATGACAGTTAGGGATAAAAACAGACCAGAAGCCCTCTAAAGCAATCAGACGTCCCTGAGATAAGCTAATAACAATCATTGAGAAGTGAATTTAGCCACAAATTTCTAGACATCTGGGCAGGGCCGGGCTTAGGATGAGGTGAGTGAGCCCTCATCTCATTCACCAAGTGTAAGGAGAAGAGCAGCCCAAAGATAATAGTACTTTTGTGCAATATTTCTAAAAATAAAAATTAACCAAAAAACAACAAACACTATGATGCACAAAAGTAAAATATTTAATAAAATTACATAAAACATGTATATGGGGCACATAATTTTATTTCTGCCTCAGATCGAAAATAGCTTCATACAGCATGGTTTGAACATATTTTGTTCATTGTGCAATTTTTGGCATTATTTTTGATTTTTAAAAAACATTGCATTAACATACTATTTATCTTAATTACAGAGATTTTGGTGTCCCTTCATATTTTCCATTTTGGCTCACCCTAATTCCTGGCCTGCCAGGGGCTTCCCAGGGAGTGCTAGTGGTAAGAACTAGCCTGCGATGCAGGAGATGTAAAGAGACGCAGGTTCCATCCCTGGGTCAGGAAGATCCCCTGGAGAAGGAAATGGCAAGCCATTCCAGTATTCTTGCCTGAGAAATCTCATGGACAGAGGAGCCGAGGGGTCACAAAGAGTTGGAAACAACTGAAGCAACTTAGCATGCATGCAGGCAACCCAGGCCTGCCAGGTCTGTCTCCCTAGGGGGCATCAGAGTCACTCAAGTCCCCTGGCTGACAAACTCTTGTAGGGCATCCTCCATGCCTGGGATGTCTTGTGAGAACCTGTCAGAGGCGCAGCACCCAGGTGGCAGCCCTGCCCCTTGGCTCACATGCCTTGGCTTTTCCCCCAGAGTCCAGCACCAGCCTCTGGATCCTTCTTGCCTCAGTCCAGGCAGCAGTATCTACTGATCAGAACTGCTAGACGAGACAAAACCATATAAGGACCTGGGAAATCATCTCTATCAGGGACAACTGATATAACGTTGTAAAGATGAGGCTGGAGGAAAATTCCAGATCCAAAGCTCATTTCAGGCTGACCAATGAAGGTACAGCGTTGTGGACAGAGATGTCAGTTGAAAAGATGAGGAAATTATTGCTGTAGATGAGGGCTATCTGATAAAACTTTCTGTGACAATGTAAATATTCTATATCTGCACAGGACAATACTGTAGCCACTAACCACAGGTGGTTACTGAGCATGTAAAATAGGGCAAGTGCAATTGAACAACTGAGTTTTTAAATTTATTTAATTTGGACTAATTTGTATTTAAATTTGGGCTTCCCTGGTGGCTCAGCAGTAAACAATCTGCCTGCCAATGCAGGAACTGAACTTAGGTTCAGTTCGAGTCAAGAAGGTCCCCTGGAGAAGAAAATGACAACTCACTCTGGTATTCTTGCCAGGGAAATCCCATGGACAGAGGAGCCTGGTGGGCTACAGTCCATGGGGTCACAAAAGAGTTGCACACAACTTAGCAACTAAATAACAACATATTAAATTTAAATGGTTGACGTGACTAATGGCTATTGTATTACAGTGCAGTTCTAGAGCAGCGATCCTCAAACTTCACTTGCATTGGAATCTTCTGCAGGACTTTAGTTAAAGTAGACTGCTGAGTCCATCTCAGAATTTCTGACGCAGTAGGAGGTCTAGGGTTGGGCGCCAGAGGTTACATTTCTAACAACTTCCCAGGTGATGCCGATGCTGTTAGTCTAGAGACACATTGAGACCACAGATGCAGAAAGGATTATGATTCCAATAAGCTATGGGATTATTAAACCAATCACATTATGTTGTGGGTGTCGGCTAGCACATGTGCATGCTAACTTGCTTCAGTTCAATCGCTGTCGTGATCAACTGTTCACGACCCCATGGACTACAGCATGCCTGGCCTCCCTGTCCATCACCAATTTCCAGAGTTTACCCAAACTCATGTCCAATAATGGAGAAGGCAATGGCAACCCACTCCAGTACTCTTGCCTGGAAAATCCCATGGATGGAGGAGCCTGGTAGGCTGCAGTCCACGGGGTCGCTAAGGGACACGACTGAGCAACTTCACTTTCACTTTCCACTTTCATGCATTGGAGAAGGAAATGGAGAAGGAAATGTTCTTGCCTGGAGAATCCCAGGGATGGGAGAGCCTGGTGGGCTGCCATCTATGGGGTCACACAGAGTCAGACACGACTGAAGTGACTTAGCAGCAGCAGCAGCAGCATGTCCAATAAGTCGGTGATGCCATCCAACCATCTCATCCCCTGTCGTCCCCTTCTCCTCCTGCCTTCAATCTTTCCCAGCATCAGGGTCTTTTCCAATGAATCAGTTCTTCACATCAGGTGGCCAAAGTATTGGAATTTCAGCTTCAGCATCAGTCCTTACAATGAATATTCAGGACTGATTTTCTTTAGGATGGACTGGTTGGATCTCTTTGCAGTCCAAGGGTCTCTCAAGAGTCGCTTCAGTCATGTCCAACTCTTTTCAACCCTATGGACTATAGCCCGCCAGGCTCCTCTGTCCATGGAATTCTCCAGGCAAGAATACTAGAGTGGATTGCCATTTCCTCCTCCAGGGGATCTTCCTGATCCAGGAATCAAACCTGTGTCTCTTATGTCTCCTGCACTGGCAAGCGGGTTATTTACCACTAGGGCCACCTTGGAAGCCTTGGAGCAAAATGGCAGCCTGGGCTTTGGAGAAAGATAAGACTCAAATCCCTGCTCCTGCTCTAATTAGCTGTATGACCTTCCATAATCACTCCATCACAAATGGAAATAATAGTACACACCTTATAGGGTAATTACAAAGATTAAACATGATAAGGTATATATGTCATTTGATGTTTTCAAGGTCATTCCCGGCTCTGAAAGTGTACTAACGAGACTATATATGTGGACAATGCAATTTGTAACATAATTTGTGACATTTCCACAAAATAATTCTGTCAAGATTTCTGAGTGTTGTTGTGTTAATTATTGTGTAAAACAAATTACCCTAAAATGCAGTGACTTCAAAAAGCACATATTTATTACCTGGCAGTTTCTGTGGGTCAAAAACTCAGATGTGGTTTAGCTGGGTATTTCTGACTCACTGTTTCCTTTGAGACTGTAATAAAACTGCTAGGGTTGCACTCTTACCTGAAGTCTTTATTCAGTGGTTGAGGAATCCATTTTTTAAAAAAAATATTCTTGTGGTAACTATACATAAAATTTACTATTCTAATCAGCTTTAAGGGTACAGTTCTGTGTCATTAAATACATTCACTGTTGTGTAACCATCACCACCATCCAACTCCAGAACTTTTTCATCTTCCCCACCTGAGACTCTGTATGGATTAGATATTAACTCCGTTTTCCCCACCACACACCTCAGCCCCTGGCAACTATGATGCTACTCTCTGTCCCTTTGACTTTGACTTCTCTAGGTGGCTCAGTGGTAAAGAATCCACCTGCCAACGCAAGAGATACAGGAGACACAGGTTCGATCTCTGGGTCGGGAAGATCCTCTGGAGAAGGAAATGGCAACCCACTCCAGTATTCTTGCCTGGAGAGTCCCCATGGACAAAGGAGCCTGGTGGGCTACAGTCCATGGGGTCACAGAGAGTCAGACATGACTGAGCACGTGCACAGGTGCCTCATGCAAGTGGAGTCATAGGATATTAGCCCTTTTGTGACTGGCTTATTGCGCTTAGCATAGTGTCCTTGTGGTAGCATGTGTCAGAACTGTCTCCCTTCTTATGGCTGAAGAGTATTTCATTGTATGCATACACCAGGTTTTACTTCTCCATTCAACTGTCAGTGGACACTTGGGCTGATACAATCTATACACAAACAAGTCTCAAATGCCAACCAGCCACTTGGGCACAGCCCCGCCTGTTCTGCTTTTCAATTCCCAACTAGAACTCTGGGCTCTGCACCCTCAGCCTCCCTATCTACCTTTACCCTTCTTCACCTGGAGTCTGTCTTTCCCAGCTCTGATCCATGGATAAGACCAACAACTTAAGGATCTGCCCTGCCCTTCCCCACACTTAGGGACTGTCCCCACGCTGATCTTAACAGCTTCACCCTGGTTGTACTGTTCTTTCCTGTCTCAGGCTAGGATATCACTTTCTTCAGAGATTAATCACTGCCCATACAGTCCCCACAGATAATGGGACACTTTGGACCAAAACAGGGACCCCCATATATTTCCTGTCTCACCACCAATATTAATCCCCCAGGCCCAACAAACCACTTGATACCCAATATTGCATAAATTACTTCAGCATTTTGAAAGTGATAAACCAGCTCCTTCTTTTATTATAATCTCCACTCTACAGATAAGAAAAATGAGGCTCAGTGAGGTTAAGAGAACTGCCCAAGGTCACACAGCAGTAACAGAAAAACTCCCCATAGTTACCACTGAGCTCCCAGGATGTCCTGAGTGGTATGTGATTGTTTTTTTTTTTTTCAGGCTGAAAGCCTAGTGGGATGACTACAATTTAGAGGGGTCTGTCTTTCTTATTCTGTCTGCTCTGTACTCACCCAATACAACCCATCCCCAAATGCACAGAGCCACTACCTTGGACATCTAAAGACAGGGGATGAAATGCCTGTGATACTATAGTCCTGTGGCGTCAACTACCCCACCTTCACTGAAACCACCAGAGGAAGACATCTGACCAAGCAAAGGTAGTAAGACTGCCTCTCCCATGGGCTGTGCTCTCCGAATCTGTGACCCCATGGACTGGGGCTACTCTGTCCATAGAATTTTTCCAGGTAAGAATATTGGAACAGGTTGCCATTTCCTACTTCATGGGATCTTCCCGACCCAGGGATCAAACCTGTTTCTCTTCCATCTTCTGCATTGGCAGGTGGATTCTTTATCACTGCGCCACCTGGGAAGCCCTTGGAATTGGAGCATTAAAATGCAAAAGGACTCAGACGGCAGAACTGTAAGGTTACACAGAGATGGGGTTGGAGTCAGCGGTCTGGCAAGTCCAAGTTATGTGGGAAGCAAGGCTGTATCTTTAGAGGTAGGGGAGTGCACTGGTTAGGCATCCAGACTGTGGAAGTAAGCTGCCTGGTTTGGATCACGGCTCCCACTTACCAGCCGCAGGATTTGGGGGAGGTTGCTTCGCCTTTACGTGACTCAGTTTTCTCATCTGTAAAATGTGGAAACAAACAGTATTCAACTCCATGCACTATTGTTATAATTAAATGAACAAATACCCACCAAGGTCGCAACGTGGGCATACCACACATGCTGGGAACTGCCCGCTGCCATTAGTTCAAAGACGAGACGGCACCCAGAGCTCCGGAGACCCAAGGATGGAGCAGCTCCCTGTGACTTTCCAGGTCCCAGCAGCTCTGCCAGGACTCAGAGCACTTTACTGCAACCACCAAAATGTTTCCCCAGGAAGCAAGATTTCCTACCGTATTTTACCCTAATTTACCGCCCACGAAAAGGCTTTTAAGAATCATACACCACATTGATTTGGAAGTTTTATTCTTTTTATTGCAAATTTCTGGTAAAGGAAAGTACAGGGAAGCTGATTCTCATTTAAACTTTGGTGAAAAGAGGACGTGGAGCTTAGGGACTCACAACACGTGAGTCACCTGGGGGCCTCTGACGCGTGCGGCTGCCTGCATCCCCTTGCAGAGCTTCTGACTTAGCTGGTCTGGGGGAGCAGCCCAGGCACTGACAGCTTTTTGAAGTGCCCAGGTGATTTCAATCAGCCAGAGGGGAGAATCCCCGCCGAACTCCCAAGAGGGGGACAGAAGCATCACCTGGTCAGGTCACCCCTTGACCTTGGTCCCGCCAGTTCCCCTTCTCCCAGGTGTGACGTGTGCTGATTCCTCCTCCTCGGGGCCCCCAGAGGAGAAAGATGCTTGAGGAGCCGAGGCTGTCTGTGCTGGTCTGTGCTTAAACCAGGAGAACTGTATAAACACGGTTACTTGATCACAAAGAGAAACTCACTTTGTAATTGCAAAAGAGCATTAACTTTTTTTTTTTTTTTCATTGTTAAGTGGAAGCAGTCTTCCTGAATAGAGATGGGAAGATCTGTGACAAAATAAGGAAATATATGTTGGATGACATATTCTTTGTATGACTTCTCAGGTACAAATTAAAAAGAAAAAACTTTGTCAAGCCATTGAGGGTAAACTATTATGTACTTCAGCAGCATAATTTATATGGGTAAACAGTAATAGCCAGTTACAGATTTCATTCACGATTTATTCTAAAATAGAAAATGCTTTAATTTTCCTGAGTCCTTGGCAGACAAAAAAACAGTTTTTAAAATTTTCAAAGTATTCCTGTTTGCTTTTTCTTGGGTACCCTCACAGTTCGGAATGGCACGTGTCTCACTGTTAGTTGTTACATATACAGGTGAACAGATACCACTGGTGCCAATTTCCAACGACTAATCAAATATGGCGATTGAAAAAAAAACACCCATCATCTACGAAATTGCTCAAAATGAACATTTCTTGACATTGTTATAAATGCAGTATCAATTTGATTTTCTGACCATACAAAAGTATGAATTTCTATTCCATTAATGATACTGAATGATTAACATCATAACAGTGATAAAATTTTTAAAACATTTAAAAAATACATAGGATCCCGTTTTTACATCATAATTCTGATGTGCTGTTGTGCCTTCTATTTTGTCTGCAAAACTTCTATAGGGTACAGTGCACTGATGTGATAAAACCAAGGCACAAGAATACAGCTACAATAATTGTATATAAACCTTTAGCACTCTGTGCCAATTTTGGAAAAATTTAGAGAGGAGATCAAAAAGCTTGAAAGTTTTTCACATCCCATATGATTAATGAACAATCAATTATGTAATACACTATTACCACCATTCCATTATTGAATATATGGCTATCACTATATAGGCTGTGGATAATTGAAAAAGCTTTCAGTATTAAAACCTGGTATAACTAGGTGGCTGATACAGATAATTGTGCCTTGCATTATCTAGTAACTGTCTTAAGTTTCCATTTTAATTTGTAATCTATATGGCAGTTATCAATTTTTAAACTATTTTCACTGCATAAGTGGTAGATTCTTTTCCCAAATGTTAAATCCCCTCCCCCTACAAAAGACAGAAGATTTACAAGAAGAGAACCAATATAAGAAATGCACAGACAACAATAATAAAATCCAAATATGGACTCAAAGGTTGAATTCTAATCCATTAAAACATTCTCTAAATTTAGTGAGGAGCAACACATTCCCAAGATGATTCATTAGTTTCTTAATTTAAAAAAATCACCATGACATTTTCAAGAGTAAAGTCTTGGCTAGAGAGCATCATGAATCAAAGGGAAACTGCTAAGTCTTTTCATTCATAAAATGAAAGGGATAAAAGCCTTTTAAAATCCAGGGAAGGAAGGATTATCACTTGAATTTAGGTAAGTGGAATAAAGTGGTAAAAATTGTATGTAATCCTTTTAAAGAAGAGTGTTTTCAAGATTCAAGGTAAACATTTAGACCCATGAAAACATTTCTTGGCACATGCACACCATGAATAGAACAATCCTGAATGTAGTGACAGCCTGGCTACAGAGGTATCCAGCTTCTGGCCCCACTGGCAAAACCACCTTTGAGGTCCATGTCCCGAGTCCCTTCACATGGGAGCTTCTGGCTTCTGCATCTGTTGGATTTGCTTCTGTAGCTGGTCCTTGTCCAGCTTCATCTTGGCTTCGAGAACTTGCCTGAGGGATCCTATGCTTTCATAGATGGCGGTAAACCCTTTAAGAAAGGGTAAATTTCACAAGAGTTAATATTAAAAAACAACAACAACAATGCTGTATCAAATCCTACAGCAGATACTACTGCCTGATTTGGGCAAGAATTATCAATAGATTCTCAAAGTACTGGAATAAAAGTTTAATGGGAAACAGAATAGTTACATAGTTTCACAGTGTCTCCCTACAGATACCAAGGGAAACATGAAATATTACCATAGAGAAATATGACAGACACCACTTTAACCAAGGGTCAAAGCTATCTTCACCAACACTGGGAGGACCCAACATTACGTACCCCTGATGAGGAATTGGAAAGAAGCCTGGGCTCTGCACGCTAAGATAGACCACCTCAGCGCTGTCTGCACCTAAGTGCTCTCTGACTCAAGAAGCTAAATTCTGTGTCTCCCTTAGTAGGATGCTCATGGTCTTCTTTCTTCACATTGATTTTGGAGAAGGGATTTCAGTACTGCTTCATGACATCATTACTGGAAGTAGAGTCCTTCAGTTTCAGTCTGCTAAAAGATCAAGCCCTGAGCCTCTGGAGTGGGAGCACTGACTCTAAGACCCTAGACTATCAGAGAACTCCTAACCTTTTAGGGAATATCAAATAGTGAGAACTCCCACAAAGGAAACCACTTGAACACAAGACCTGACATCACCCAACCACCAGTAGCACCCTGTGCAGGACGCCTCATCCAAACAACAGACAAGACAAAAATACAAACCCAATCCTCAGCATTCAAGATTACCACGTCACTCAGCCCTGCCCATCAGAGGAAAAAAAAAAAAAAAAAAACTCAGCACAAATCTCACCCTATGTGTAGCTTACACAAAACTGGACCAAACTTAGGAGGGGAGAAACCAAAAGGAAGAAAGAATTCAACCTTGAAACCTAGGAAAAAGAGACCTCAAACACAATAAGTTTTTTAAAAAAATGAAAAGCAGAGAAATAATGCATAATTGAAGGAACAAACTTAAACACAGAAGTCCAAATAAAGAGGAAATAAGCAAACAACCTGAAAAAGAATTCAGAATAATGATAGTAAAGATGATCAAAAACCTTGAAAATAGAACGGAGAAAATGTAAGAATCAATTAACAAAGACCTAGAAGAATTAAAGAATTAGCATACAGAGATAAACAACACAATTACTGAAATTAAAAATACTCTAGAAAGAATCACTAGCAGAATATCTGAAGCAGAAGAATGGATTAGTGAGCTGGAAGATAAAATTGTGGAAATAACTGCTGGAGAGCAGAATAAAGTAAAAAGAATTAAAAGAGCTAAGGATAGTCTCAGAGACCTCTGGTAAGATATTAAATGCACCAACATTTGAATTATAGGGGTCCCAGAAGAAGAAGAGAATAAGAAATGGTATGAGAAAATTTTGAAGAGATTATAGTTGAAAATTTCCCCAACATGGAAAAGGAAATAGTCAATCAAGTCCAAGAAGCAAGAGTCTCATACAAGAGAAACCCAAGGAGAAACACACCAAAACACATATTAATCAAACTAACAAAGGTTAAACACAAAGAAAGAATATTAAAAGCAGCAAGGAAGAAGCAATAAGTAACATACAAGGGAAACTCTATGCATTTAACAGCTGATCTTTCAGCAGAAACCTGGCAGGCCAGAAGGGAATGGCAGGATATAATTAAGGTACTGAAAGAAAAAACCCTGGGAAGGACACATCACTTCTGCAGCATGTCTGTCCAAAACACACAACCTGAATCGAATTAAAAAGAAGCAAGAAGACCGAAACGGTGGGACATTTCACAAAATACTGGCCTGTGTTCTTTAATGATGACAACATTACTGTGAAATTGATGCAGATTAAGAGAGACTAGATAAGCAACGTGGTAACTAAATATGATGAAGTGATTCTGGATGAGAACCTGGACTAGGGATGGCTTGCTACGTAAAGGAAACAATGGTGAAATTTGAAAACTGAATATTGAAAAATGTCAATAGTACATAGTAGGATACTTGTTTAGGGCTCCCCCAGTGGCTCAGTGGTAAAGAATCCGCCTGGCAATGCAGGAGAGGAAAGTTCCATCCAGGCTTGTGAAGATCCACTGAGGAAGGAAATGCAACCCACTCCCGTATTCTTGCCTGGGAAATCCCATGGACAGAGGAAACGGGCAGGCTACAGTCCATGGGGTCAGAAAAGAGTCGGATACAACTTAGTGACTAAATAACAACACAGTTGTTTAAGAGAATGTCCTTGGCTGATTTATGTCGATGTATGGCAAAAACTACCACAATATTGTAAAGTAATTATCCCCCAATTAAAATAAATAAATAATTTTTTAAAAAAGAGAATGTGCTTGTTCTGAGGGTATATACTTTGAAATAACAAAGGGGTAAAAAGGTATTCTGGCTTCTGCAACTTACTCACAAATGATTCAGGGAAAATTATATTCATCCACATTCATACATACATATACATTAAGCAAATTTCAAAATGTTAACAATTGCTGAATCTAATTCAAAGATGTATAGTTTTTGGACTAGTCTTACGGTTTTTCTAAATTTGAAATTACTTCAAAATAAAAAGCAAAATAGAAAAAAAAAACCAATAAAATTCATATTATTCTGTATTTCTATTGGTTTTTAATATCTTATTTACCAGAGAGGTATTAATACATCTTTTGTTACCCAAATATTACAGACTGAAGACATTTCAATATTCACTTACATAACAAATCATCAGCCACAACAAAAAACTCCTGGTCGATAATGTGTTAAAATAAATGTCAAAATTATCTTGCCTTCCTTAGCAAATTTAGAATTTTCTCTCAAAAAATTTTCTTTATGCAACAATTCAAGAAAAAGAAGTATAAAAATTACTTATTAAATATTCCCTAGCAGACCAGTAGTTAGGACTGGACACTTTCACTGCAGAGGGCCCCAGATTAATCCCTGGTCAGAGAATTAAGGTACCCCAAGTCATGTGGCACACACAAAATAATATATATATCCTACATGTATAGAAATATACTATACATAAAAAAGACTTCTGGATAATAGAAGGGTTTTTTAAAATACATTTTGTGTTTTATGATTTTCCACTAAGAAATCTGTTTTCATAACAAGAAAAAGTAAATGTTTTTAATTTTTTAAAGGCTCATATGCATTTCTTATCACCATCTCATTAACCACCAATGAAATAGTCAAATATCATACTCTACTAGCCCAAAAGACCAAGAAAGAAAATTCACTTTTATCTCCACAAAGTTCTAAAAGTCATAAATTTAATGGCAGCGTCTCTTTAAATAAAATAAACTAACTTGCGGTAGTTAAATAAGCAAGTAAGTGTTAGCCGTCTAGTTGTGCCCAACTCTTGAGACTCCATGGTGGTTACAACAAAATTATTCTTGGGATGGGGCTACTTTTCTTCTCATGTGGCCAAAATAGAACAATTCCATGAAGAAAATTCACAGAACCAGAGGAACAGGAAGGAATCAGGAGATAATTTAGTTCCCCTTCCCATACTACCTGACTGTCTTCTCCTTCCTGACCATGGTCAACCAACCTTCACGTAAATACTTTCAGTAAAGAACTCCCAGGCTCACAAAGCACCCGTGTCTTTCTAAGACTTCTAACTGTAGACACTTCTGCTTTATAATATGTATTCAGGTAACTTCTGATTATTGGTCCCAGTTCTGTATTCTAGAGTTCAGAGTATAAATCTAATCCCTCTCGGGACTTCCCTGATGGTGCAGTAGCTAAGACTCCGAACACCCAATGCAGGTGGCCTGGGTTCAATTCCTTGTCAGGGAACCATATGCCACAACTAAAAGATACTGCAAGCTGCCACCAAGAGCTAGGGCGGCCAAATACATAAAAATTTAAAATGTAAATCTAACACCTCCTTTATCTGGCAGCACTTTAAAACTTGAAATCAGCTCTGACACTGTCTTCCTAACAAGTGTGGAAGAATGAGCCCTGTGGGCTTCTGAGCAGAGGAATACCATTCACTGCCATGGTGGGATACTGCCAGCAGTATAACATAAGCCTTCAAAGGCCTCTCAAAGATATATGCTTATTTCTGAGGCATACTGACCTTGGCTATGATCAGAAAAGAATCTGCAGATGGCACTGAAGCTATGTATGCAAGCTAAGCAATTTTAGGTTTGTTCGCCTGTCTCTCGAGGTCTATCTGTCTTCATGTCCTTGAAGTTGAAGCAATATTTTAGTTCTACTTGGAAAATTACCTAAGGACATTCCATTATCCAGGTCTGTAGGTAGTTGTGGGGGAATACTAATTAGTTGACTTTTAGATCATACAGAAAATGAAGCACAAGAATTGTTTTCTTATTGACCTACCCGCATCAACTTCGGCTTTCATTTCCTTCATGTCTTCGGTCATCTGTAACTCAAGCTTGCTGATCCGCCCATGCACCTTCTCCTCCTCTTGTTTTGTCCTCTGTACCTCCATATTCTTCTTCTGACTCTCTTCTATTTTGTCCAGTCTGGCTGACATCTGGCTGAGCTTTTTCTCCATGTCCCTTTCACTGGCTCCCTGAGATCCATGATAAGAATGGCACGTGATTACTCCAAAGAGTCTGCATTGCATTCACATCAGTCATAATATCATCATTTAAGAACAATCTGCAGAGAACAGAATCAAAAACGTTGCTTGATGCTCACCCCAATATCCACTCTCCCCTTTTTCCATAACAGATCTCCAGTTTTCAGCTGGGTATAAGGGCACTCAGAATAAAGATTACCTTTTCTATTGTCTCTTGAGTTTGGTGTAGCCATATGATTAAGTTCTGGGTAATGAGACATAAGTATAAACATACGTGGCAACTTCTAGGAAAACTTAAAAAAACAAAAATAGCTGAGACATTAATAAAAAAAACCTCTTCTTTCTTTCTTCTGTTCCTGGAATTCAGATGTAATAGCTGGAGCTCTAGCAGCCATCTTGAACTATGTATGCAAGGGTCACTCTCTAGGACTGGTAAGCCAGAAAGATCATGGGTCACTGAGGATTGATGAGCTACCATAACAGCCCTGCAATCCCTATACCCAGACTTCTCTTATGTGAAAAATAAATAAGCTTCTATCATATTAAAGTCACCATTATCCTGGAGTTTGTTAGTTATTAAGGCACCTCAGATGTAAAAATAGTGATCCAAAGACACAGATGACTACAAATCAATCAGCAGATCTGATAAAAATATGGAGACATGTAAAGAAACAGTTCAAACAGAACATTTTCTTTCCTTTTCTCTCCATCACGCTTGGTTCTTATGAGAATCTGGGTCTGTGGGCAAGCTTTAGAGGCCAGGACTACAGATACCAAGCTGTAAGTGGGCTAAAGCATAACAAAACTCTCGTGATGTGCCCAGTGCACAGTCTGCAATTCAACAGCTCGGCATCAAGAGAGAGCAGAGCCAGAGATACAATCTACACCAGTCACTTATGCTCCATCAAAGTCCAAGGGAGAGGAAGCAGTGCAAGAAAAGAGAAGGGAGAGGGAGGTCAGGCTAGATAACCAAATCAAAAAGCATTTGCTTTCCAAGTCCTGATACTGAATACTATACATGCAAGGCTTTCTGGGTATGGTTTTTGAGCACTTCTGCAAACCTTAGGCCTACAGGAGAGTGGGGTGAAATGAGAAGGAAGAAAACTGGATTCTGTTTAGATGTTGCCCTGTGACCCCTCATGCTGGGTTTATAATGTGATGGAGGGGCCTGGGGGGAGAAATCTAGTCAAGGCGGCTTTGACCAGACCATGAAACTAAAACTAAGATGAAATATGTAATTGCTATTTTTATTTGGAAATGCAGCTGGACAACTTGGTTCTTTAAGGTCTTGATTTGGATTTGTCTTAGTTAAAAGTACTGAAATTTTCTATTATTTTTCTTTGTTAATCAAAACAAGTCAAAGTGCTCTGTCTCTTTATAACAAAGAATCAGTATGAACCATGGAAAGAGATTATAAGGCAAGAAACAACCATTAACAGCTTAATGTAATGCTAAATAAATCAAACATACGTTACAAGGTATTATTCAAACATTGCAGGTCTCACCGAATAACTTAACTATGTTATGGTTGAACATCAATACCTACACTGTTTTCCTTAACAACCAAGGAGAGCTGATCGATTTTCTGCAAAAGTTCTTTTTCTATCCGTTCTTGTTCCTGTTGCAACCAATTCCGCGCAGATAAAATCTGGTTACTGAGTTCCTCGATTGTACCTTTAAATCTAAAACAAGAAAAATTAGCTGTTATACATAAAACAACTTTAAAATGACATCAAACAACCTCCGTCTCTATCAAATCTCTTGGAAATATGTAAGCATTAAATTCAGTTCACTGAGAATTACACGTTTACCTTTTTCATAGAATTGCACTTGGCACTAAATTGAGAAGGAAGGAGAAGAGGAGGATATAACAGAAAAGCGCCTGATAGCACTCCCACCCGTGCAGGCCCGGCAGTGTGCGTACCAAGGCGTCACATGCAGAGCCGCTCCAAGCACCTACCTCTGCAGCTTAAAAGGCCCAGGCCACTCCTGGCTCAAAGGACACAGTAGCCTGGCTCTCTTCTAGGCTCCTCCTTGCCCAGGACTCTTTCTCCTTCTCCAACTTTTCTCCCAGGACTGGAGCCTGGATCCCTTTCTCTCTTATGTTCTGCAAATTGCTCTTGTCCCATAAAGATATTTCTTAGTTTAAATCAAAGAGAGAATTTTTTAAAAACTCAAATTTCCATTCCTATAGTCCTCTCCCTTTCCAAATACCTTAAAATAACATCCCACTGCCTCCCCATTTGAATTATTTTTATTATGAAAACAATAAAAGTACACAAGAATATATGTGACTTAACAATAAAAATAATAAAATGTATACCCCCCTGTGGTATAAGTCCCCAATTCTCTGCAATATCTGTTCTCCTCTTCTTCCCTATTAAGAAATCCTCAAGTGTGACCTGAGTGTGCAACTACCTAGTTAAGACCACACTTATCAGCCCTCCTGGCAGCTATGTGTGGCCATATGACTAAGTCAGGCAATGGAACATGCACTGAAGTGATAAGTACACTTCCTGGTCATATCATCAAAAACAAAGCTTCTCAGTCTTACATGGGCAGGAAGTCAAGCCAGCAGCCCTGCCCAACTGTGGAGACCCACCTGACCTGGGGGCCTGACCACAGAGCACAGCAGCTTTTATGAATTCATTTATTCTAACAGTTCTTTGAGGGAGTCTTTAGAGTTTTCTCTATAAGATAATATCTGCAAGCAGGGATAACTTTGCTTCTTTTTTTGTTCTGAATGTCTTTCATTTCTTTTTCTTGTTTAGCTGCTCTAGCCAGGACTTTCAGCACTATATTGAATAGAAGTGCTGAGAATGGGTATCCTTGTCTTACTTCTGATATTAGAGGAAAAGCTTTCAGAATTTCATCACTGAGTATTATGTTAGTTGTGGGCTTGTCATATGTGCCTTTATTATGTTGAGATACATTCTATTAATATACTCAAATTGTTGGGAGTCTTTAGTATGATGTTGAATTTTGTCAAATGCTTTTTCTGCATCTGAGATGATATCGTTTTTATCCTTCATTCTGTTAATGTGATGTATCACACTGATTGACTTGTATATATTGAAACATCCTTGCATCTCAGGGATAAATTCCACTTGACCATGGTGCATGATTCTTTTAAAATGCTGTTGAATTGGTTTGTTAGCATTTGCAAGTATGTTCATCGGAGATAATTGGTCAATAATTTTCTTTTCTTGTAGTGTCTATCTGGTTTTGTTATCAGAATAATGCTCCTCGTAAAATGAGTTTGGAAGTGTTTTCTTCAACTTTTTGGAAGAGTTTGAGAATGACTGGCATTAATTCTTCTTTAAATGTTTGATAGAATTCACTCATGAAGCTATCTGGTCCCAGACTTTTTCTTTGTTGAGAGATTCTAGATTATTGATTTAATCTCCTTACTCATCATTGGTCTGTTCAATTTTCTATTTCTTCATGATTCAGTCTTAGTAGCTTGTTTCCGGAGTTTATTCATTTCTTCTAAGTTATCCAATTTGTTGACATACAATTGTTCGTAGCCGTCTCTTATGATCCTCTGTATTTCCGTGTTGTCTGTTGTAGTAGTTCCTCTTTCATTAATAATTTTATTTATTTGAACCCTCTTTTTGTTTTGCTTAGTCTAGAGAAAGTTTTGTCTCTTTGGCTTGACAATTACTTTTTTTATTTTCCCCCATTTTTTTTCTGTTGTTTACTATTCTCTCATTTATTTCTGGCCTATCTTAATCATTTCCTTCTTCCTGCTATCTTGGGCTTAATTTGTTCTTCTTTTTCTAAAATTCCTTGAGGTATAAAGTCAGGTTGTTTATTCAAGGTCTTTCTTTTTTCTTAATGTAAGGATTTAACACTGCAGATTTCCTCACAGAACTGCCTCTGTGGCATCCCATAAGTTTTGGTGGACTTCCCTGCTGGCTCAGATGCCTGCAATGCAGGAGACCTGGATTCAATCCTGGGGTTGGGAAAATCTCCTGGAGGAGGGAATGGTAACCCACTCCAGTATTCTTGCCTGGAGAATTCCACAGACAGAGAAGCCTGGGGGGCTACAGTCTATATATGCTGTGTTTCCATTTTCATTTGTTTCAAGATTTTAAAAAATCTTCCTTTTGATCTTCTTTGACCCACTGGTTGTTCAGGAATGTGTTGTTTAATTCCACATATTTGTGAGTTTTTCAAATTTACTCCTGTCATTAATTTTTAGTTTCATACCACTTTGGTTTGAAAAGCTACTTGACATGATTCGATCTAATTTCTTAGGACTTATTTTGTTGCCTAATATATGATCTATCCTGGGAATGTTCTGTGTGTACTTCAGAAGAATATGTATTCTGCTGCTGTTGGATGAGATGTTCTATATCTGTTGGTTAGGTCTCTGGTTGGGGAGGGCTATTGCCCATGCTCTGAAGTACAGGTGGAGGGAGACTGTTGACTGGGCTCAATGGTCATGTGATTCTACTGGCTGGACTTTCAGCATAGGCAGGGCTGCTGGCTGGGCTGCACAGTCAAATGGAGCCACTAACTGAACTCTGCCATTCCCTCTGGTCAGGTGGGGTCACTGTGTTCCCTGGTAGGGTGGTTGGACCCCCATGATAGGGCTTAGGCTCCACAGTTGGGTAGGGTGCTAGCTGTGCACCACTGGTAAGGAAGGTCACTGGCCAGAATCCCTGGTCAGGCAGGGCCACCAGCTGTACTGTGAAGTCAAGTGAATCCGGAGGCTGTGCTTGTGGTTGAGTGGGATTGCTATCGGGGCTCCCTAGTCAGGTAGGGTCACAGGGCATGTTCTGCTTTTAGGAAGTGTTGTTTGTTGGGTTCCTTGCTAGGGCAAGGCCAAAGGCTCTGCTAAGCAATAAAGTGGGGTAATAGGCTAGGTTCCACTTCTAGGTAGAGTTACAGGCTGGACTCCAAGGCACCTGGGTCACTGTTGGTCTCCTTGGTCAGGGAAGATTTTACATTTTACTTTCAGTGACTATATTTTCTAGAAGCCCAATTTGGTTGGTTGTCAATTTTGACTTTTTATTTTTTGGCCACACCATGTGGCCTGTGGGATTTTAGTTCCCCAACTAGGGATTGAACCCAGGCCCTCAGCAACAAGAGCACAGGGCCCTAAACACTGGACTACCAGGAAATCCCCCTGACTGTTCATTTTTGGTAAACTCTTATTCCTTTGTCATATTTTCAAAAAGTGTGTGTGTGAATACTCACACATTCACATACATACATATATACACACACAACCACTTTATCCGATAATTCCTATATATGCAGTACTTAGGAGTCTGATTCTGCTTATTGTTGTTTCTTCTCACTTTATTATTTATGTGACTTTTTTTCCTTGTGTTGGTCTATAATTTCTGATTTTCATTTATGTTCCTTAGAACTTAATTTGCCTGCGGGGAGCCTTGAAGACTGCATATTTGTATTTGCTTCTGCCAAGCATCTTAGGCCACTACCAGAGATCATTCTAAGATAAAATATCTATTCTGGTTTCTTCAAATTGGTTGGGTAATGTGAACTCTAAGTCTAAATCCACATAAAGGTTGTACTGTGGTTTAGAATTTTTTAGGAATATCTTTTACACTTCTACTCAGAATCAAGACTAAGACAGGTAAGTTTCTTTATGAATTCTCTGCAGAATGTTTTTGTTTATGTTTTCCCTAGTTCATTCAACCAGGGTTCTACCTTTGGGTCTCTAATCTGTCTTTCTCCCCCACACAGGCCCCAGGCTTAGTACCCTTTCCTCTGTGAACAGCCTTTGTGTCTAGACTTCTGGACTTTAAATTGTAGGAAGAAAAATAAAGATGTTCATGTCTGCTGACTAGTAATATCTGCTAGGGAGAAAATTCACAGAAAAAAAAAAAAACTAATATGTTTATTTTCTTCCTGTATGATGGAAGGAAGGGGACAGGAGATCTTTCTGCACTTGGCAAGCTTGTAGGATCTATGAGAAAGAGTAACATAACTCAGGAATGATATAAGTACAGATAATTAGAGGAAAGGAAACATGGTTTCTGTAAGGGAATTCCTGTTAAATCATCAATGACCTTGAAATGGTATTAAGCATGGAGATAGTGAGATAGAAGAACCAGAAGAATGATTAATTTAAAATTTCCAGAGACTTCCCCTGGCAGTGCAGTGGTTAAGACTCTGTGCTTCCACTGCAGGGGTAAGGGGTCTGACCCCTGGTCAGGGAACTAAGGTACCATATGCCTCATGGTGTGGCCACAAAAATAATAATGATAATAAAAAATTGTCACAAATCTCTAACAAAGTCAGCTTCTAACAAATGTAATAGTCAAATACAAACATACATAAATAAACATATATGGTCACTATGGGCTCTGCTTTGGCAGGAAATTTGCCAAGCTTATGAAGATTCACGACAGGGAAAAGTATATGGTTCTATGATTGAGCAGAAGAGCAGCAGATGAGTTTCGTTGGGGGCAAATCCAGTTTAAAGTGTCACTGAAACACAATGCAAAGTGTAACACCAAACAGTGTCCTAACGAGACAGCTCAGCTTCCCCCCTGCACAGACCTCTCTCATCTAAATGCCTACAGTGCCCCCAATCCACAACTCGGCTTCAGCGCCTGTGATCCATCTTCCAGCTGCAATCAAGACCATTTAAAAAAATAACATAAATTGACTATATCACCCTACCTGCTTAAAATCCTTTGGTGGCTTCTTATTGCTCTAGGGAAAGAAACAGCAAGTCCTGACTGTGTGAAGTCCTGTGCGCTGGCCTGCCTCCCCTCTAGCCTCACTCCCACCCTCAGGCTCTGTCCCAGCCCCTTGTGCACTGTGCCTATCCCTCAAGTCACACTTCTCGCACGACAGGCTCTTCCATCTCCTGGGTCCTCACCGCACTGTTTACTTTGTTGTTCAGCCGCTAAGCCAAACCCAACTCTTTGCGACCCTATGGACTGAAGCATGCCAGGCTCCTATGTCCTCCACTGTTTCCTGGAGTTTGCTTAAACTCCGTCCATTGGATTGATGATGCTGTCTAACCATGTCCTCCTCTGCCGCCCCCCCTTCTCCTTTTGCCTTCAATCCTTCCCAGCATCAGGGTCTTTTCCAATGAGCTGGCTCTTCACTTCAGATGGCCAAAGTACTGGAGCTTCAGCTTCAGCATCAGTCCTTACAATGAATATTCAGGACTGATTTCCTTTAGGACTGATGGGTTTGATCTCCTTGTAGTCCAAGGGCTAGTGAATGCCATTCATTCTTCAGCTCTCACTCAGAACACCACCTGCTCAGGAAGGCCCTACAACCAGGCCTCTGTCACTCACCCCAGCAGCATTACTGTATTCGTTTCCCCCAGCTGTTGTGACAAATCACCATACACTTGGTGGCTTAAAACAACACATTTATTCCCTTTTGGTTCTGAAGGCCAGAAGTCTAAATTCAGTCTCACTGGACTAAAGTTGGGGCGTGAGCGGAGGCAGTCCCTTCTGAAGGCTCTGAGGGGAGAATCATTCCCTTGCTTTTTTCAGCTTCTAGTGACTGCCTGTCTTCCATGGCTTGTGGCCCCCTTCCCCACCTTCAAAGCACATCACACTACAATCTCCGCTTTCATTGTCACATAGCCTTCTCTCCTGATTCTGACCCTCCTGCCTCCGTTTTACAGGGACTCCAAAGATTACATCAATAATGATGATACAGATGACATTACTCATCTTAAGACCCTTAATTTAATCACATTTGCAAAGTTCCTATTTGCCATTTAATGTGCCATAACTCAGCAGCGGCCACAGGACTGGAAAAGGTCAGTTTTCATTTCAATCCCAAAGAAGGGCAATGGCAAAGAACGTACAAACTACTACACAATCGCACTCATTTCACATACTAGCAAAATAATGCTCAAAATTCTCCAAGCTAGGCTTCATCAGTACGTGAACTGAGAATTTCCAGGTGATCAAGCTGGATTTAGGAAAGGCAAAGGAACCAGAGATCAAATTGCCAACATCTGCTGGATCATAGAAAAAGCAAGAGAATTCCAGAAAAAAATCTACTTCTGCTTCATTGGTAATGCTAAAGCCTTTGACTGTGTGATTCACAACAAACTGTGGAAAATTTTTAAAGAGATGGAAATATCAGACCACTTGACCTGCCTCTTGAGAAATCTGTATGCAGGTCAGGAAGCAACAGTTAGAACTGGACATGGAACAACAGACTGGTTCCAAATAGGAAAAGGAGTATGTCAAGGCTGTATATTGTCACCCTGCTTATTTAACTTATATGCAGAGTACATCATGTGAAATGCTGGGCTGGAGGAAGCACAAGCTGGAATCAAGATTGCTGGGAGAAATATCAATAACCTCAGATAGGCAGATGACACCACACTTATGGCAGAAAGTAAAGAAGAACTAAAGAGCCTCTTGATGAAAGTGAAAGAGGAGAGTGAAAAAGCTGGCTTAAAACTCAACATTTAAAAAACAAAGATCACGGCATCTGATCCACCACTTCATGGCAAATAGATGGGGAAACAAAGGAAACAGTGACAGACTTGATTTTCTTGGGCTCCAAAATCACTGCAGATGGTGACTGCAGCCATGAAATTAAAAGACGCTTGCTCCTTGGAAGAAAAGCTATGACAAAACTAGACAGCATATTAAAAAGCAGAGACATTACTTTGCTGACAAAGGTCTGTATAGACAAAGCTATGATTTTTCCAGTAGTCATGTATCGATGTGAGAGTTGGACCATAAAGAAGCTGACTGCAAAGAATTGATGCTTTCAAACTGTGGTGTTGGAGAAGACTCTTGAGAGTCCCTACAACTGCAAGGAGATCAAACCAGTCGATTCTAAAGGAAATCAATCCTAAATAGTCACTGGAAGGACTGATGCTAAAACTGAAGTTTCTTTGGCCACCTGATGTGAAGAACTGACTCACTGGAAAAGACCCTGATGCTGGGAAAGATTGAAGGCAGGAGAAGGGGACGACAGAGGATGAGATGGTTGAATGACAACACCGACTCAATGGACATGAGTTTGAGCAAGCTCTGGGAGACGGTGAAGAACAGGGAAGCCTGGCATGCTGCAGTCCATGGGGTCACAAAGAGTTGGAATGATTGAGTGATGGAACAACAACAATGCCATAACATATTCACGGGAATTAGAACATGGTGATATTTGCAGGAACCATTAATCAGCCTGCCGCAACCATGTATCTTTCCTTCAAAACATGTATCACCATTTAGTAATAACACAGCATGCACTCATTTAAGTGATTATTCCATTAACATTCATCAACTCCCTAGACTATCAGCTCCCCAGGGATAAAAACAAAGCCTGTTCTTCTTCAGATTCTCAGCACCCAGGCCATGTTCATCTAGGCCCAGAAATATTTATTGGATGAATAGATGGATTATTATCCAGTCACTAAAAACAATAATTAGCAAGGTAAAGTGGTAACAGGCTACAAGGAAACTTTCCCTGTGAACTTCCATTATGGTTTTCACTTTGTACAATAAATAAAAATCAAAAGGGAAAAAACTGTAGTATAAAGAACATCAACCATAACAGATTTTTCTAAGTTGATTACTCACTTAGTATCCAAAAGCTGAAGCTGGTGGTTACTATCTCTGTGGGACATCTTCAGTTTGGTGCTTTGTTCTGATATTGACAAGTCCACTCTGTTTAAAAGCTGAGAGATCTGGAAAAGAAACTTCGCTTGTAAATACCATATCAAACCTTTTCAGAGCTAATTTCAAAAAACATTAGTGACATGTATTCTCGTCCATGGCATTAAATTCAATCTAATGTAATAAATTCATTTAGGAGTCCACCTAATCTCTCTACTTCCATTTCTTTTACACACACCCATCAAAAGTCAAGACCAGGGGCGTTTCCTGGTGGCCTAGTGGTTAAGATTCTGGGCTTTCACTGCTGTGGTCCAGGTTCAATCTTTGGTCAGGGAACTGAGATCCCAACAAGCTGCAGGACATAGCCAAAAAAAATATCAAGACCAGCAGCACTGCCAAAATATTCATCATGTAGTGAGCACTCAACTACAGGTCTGTGTTGAGCAAGCCCAGCTCCTGCCCAGGACCAAGACTTCCACCTGCTGGCATAAAATAGAAGTCATTTTTACCTTGGAATTTCTACCGTTAGTGTGGCTACTAGTCATAAAGGATGGAATTCTTATCACTTACAAAACCTATTAGGTCTCAGATTTACCTCCAGATGCAGGTTAAGTTATCAGGAAACATAATTTTTCGGCTTCCCAGGTGGGGCTAGTGGTAAAGAACCCACCTGCCAATGTTGTTGGCATTGGCATGTAAGAGATGCAGGTTCAATCCCTGAGTTAGAAAGATCCCCTGGAGCGGGTATAGCAAACCACTCCAACATTCTTGCCTGCAGCATCCCCATGGACAGAGAAGCCTGGTGGGCTACAGTCCATGGGGTCGCAAAAAGTCAGACATGATTGAGAGACTAACACTTTTTTTTTTTCATTCTAATAAAAGGGGGTACCTAGTCAATTTATTGGATTAGACATATTT
The DNA here is from genome assembly GCF_029378745.1 of Bos indicus. Classification (NCBI taxonomy): domain Eukaryota; kingdom Metazoa; phylum Chordata; class Mammalia; order Artiodactyla; family Bovidae; genus Bos; species Bos indicus. The sequence continues at coordinate 50,637,589 of NC_091769.1, forward strand.
GTGTCCCAGCTGCCTCCAATAAGGATCCAAAGCTGTTTCTGTAAAAAAATTAATTACTATAAAACCATGAAGTGCAATTCTCCAGGCAAGAATACTGGAGTGGTCTCTCTTCAAATGCAGAACAGCAAGTAAAACAGACATTGTAGAGAAAGTCCTAGAAGACAGGCCCCATTACGGCAAAGGAAAACTTCTAAGTAGCCAAAAAACAAACTGTGAAATGCCAAGAATTCTGCTTTAAGAAATTAACCTGTGAATTGCAAGGTAGAATACTCTGAAATTTATAAGCTAGCAACCCTCTAGCTTTGTTCTAATCTTTTCCCATATACAAACTATGTGATGAGGCAGCCCATAAATCCTATGAATAAACTATCTCCTGAATCCAAAATTGGGATTAGTGGCCTGTAAAAGCCTGTAAAACAACACTTTTATCACTTACCTGTCTAAGACATGGTTTTGGAAATATAAGTTAGAATTTCTGGAACATATTGTTTGAAGAATGAGGGAAAAGAATACTTAAAATTAGGAGTGTACTGACAATCTTGGCATTTTGGTTGCATTCTTACAAAGGGCCACTCCAGTGAAATAGAAGGAGGAGGAAGAAGAGGGATGCTTATGCTGAGTGCCCTGACTAGTTTCTCCTGCAGGAAATAATTAAACCCATGTTATTCTTAGATAAGAACAAATACCCACTTTCAAAAAGCTACCTAAAAAAAAAGCTACCTGAAACAGGTCATACCTGTCCCTCTGCGTCTTTGATTTTTGTTTCCAAGATAAGTTTGGCAGCTTGCTGTTCTTTGTTCAAGTGCTGGAGGCCCTCATAGGTTGTTTTGTGCTCGGCAGAGAGTCTGGCTATGCTGGCGTCACATCTATCCAGATAAACAACAAAGGAAATTCTTATCAAAATTTTAAAACATGTGCTGAAGCTTCCTTGCATACTACAAGGTGCATGATCCCACTTCGAGAAACTACACTATGAATCATCCCTTTTAACAGAGATTTGGATGAATTCAGAGAGCTGCTCACATTATGGTTTTTAAGTTAAACCACAGGGATGTTGCTCAATAAGACTAGAGATGTAACAACACAACAAGGCTTTACAATGCTCATCAGTACAAAACTGAATATGCAGTGAGAGCCCAGTAGCAAAAAGCTTACAGAGTGAGCCAGATGTGGTCCGTCACTCTACAGTGCCACCTCTACCTCTCAAGTTCGGGGCCTCTGGATTTTGGAGGCAACTTCTACCACATCTGAAAGTACTATTCCCATTTTACGAAACCACCGGTAAGGCTATGTGCTTTGAGTGTGCTCCAGAGCACGGGAAAGTTCTGCAGCTGGTCCCAGGTACTCTGCCCTTGAGCCTTATGACTTGGCAGTTCTAAAGGTATGCAAAGTATCTGTGATAGATAATCTGGGCCATGAAGCCTCTGTCAAACCCTAATAGGGGAGTCACAGAATGACCTCCTAGGAATCGAGAGCAAAGTCATGTCCTGTTCCAACACAATCATTCCTGCTTTAAGAAGGACCTGCCAGCTTGCTACTGGGCTCCAGTAGACACGACATGCCTAAGCAGGGGCCACTGGGGGACCAGGCAATCTGGGCAGCCCATTACGAACACCAAGCCCCAGACGTGGGCACACAGGCAGGACGCTATCTTGGAGGGGGAGGAATATGTAGACATCAAGCCTAATGGTCCTAAAGTCAGAAGTAAATTACATGAGCCTGGACTCCTGTGGCTTCTATTCTTACTACTGCCAGCTTTCCTTCAACTCACATGTATGGCCTCAGATCAATTGAGCTTAAAATACATACGTATTAGGTACTCAAAAATGAAAGATAGATTAACATCCATCACGAGAACTCTATTTTTTTTTAAGTAGAGGTTAAAATAAAGAATAAGCGGTTAAGAGAAAAAAATTAGAAATCCTAAAAATAAGCTACAATTCTCTTAGTAGACCTGACAAACTCTAAACATGATTGAAGATAAAATCAGTGAATTATAAGAAAGTAGCAAGGAGCCTGCTCAGAATGCACCAAAGCCAGACAGAGACGCAAAACATGAAAAAAGAGTGAAGAAAGATAGAGGACAAATAAAGGGATGCTAACATAAGTCAAAGGGAGGTTGAAGAATTTTAAAAAGAAAAATGGAGAGAATGGCAAAGAAGCAATATTTCAGGGGCTGTAGATTTGCTAAGACTGAAGAAAGACATGAGTTTTAAAGTATTTGTCCATGGGATTTTCCAGGCAAGGGTACTGGAGTGGGTTGCCATTGCCTTCTCTGAGTCAATGAATGCCAAGTGGCATAAGTAAAACTAAACAGACTACGGTGAAATTCATATAACCCAAGATAAAGATAAAATCTTAAAAGCTACCAAATACCAAGGACAAAATGATTTTTTGGCTGACTATAGGATTGATAGCACACAACAGACACCAGAAGACAATAAATATCAGAAGATATTGGAGAAACAGCGTCTAAGGATTGAGGGGAACAAATCCATCATACAAGAATAAGTGCAAAATAAAGACGTTTCAGACATACAAAGATTAAGAAATGCATCGCCCACACACTCATATTGAAAAAGTCATTAAATAATGAATTCAGTAAGAAGAAAAGAACACCCAGAGAGAAGGAGTAGGATGCAAGAAACAACAAACTGAGAAAATTTTTGGAAAATTTAATTTTTTATAGACTCTGAAAAAAGTAAGCTACCAGCTCAATTATTTCAAACTTCTTGAGATTTTACTTGGTAATGACTCACATTTTCTCTAAGTTGAACAACCTGTTTAGCTTAATCATTTGACTAAAATGCTATAATCCTCTTTGGAAATAACAGAAAATGTATTAGGATAAAAAAAATTTTAATACTGATAAAAATATTTTTAATATTTTGAAACACAATCTGAAAAACTGCATATATACATGTGTAAACTTCAATATTCACAATAAAATAGACACAAAGCAGCAATCATGTCACTATCCATCTATATTGGAAATATTTTAAATGTTTACTGCCCAACACTGGAGTTTGTATAATTAAGCTACATCACACATTGCAGGAGGAATAGTAAATTTTACAAGTTTTCTTGAGGGTAACTTGGCCGTATATACTCCAAATTTTGAAACGTGAATATATTTCGATGTACCTTGCAATCTAGGTATTAACCCCAAAGAAACAAAGGTGTGAGCAAAGAAAAACCAAACCAAATTCTGTATAAATTCTTGGTACAATTTCCTGCTATTCTAGGATAAAACCAAAATCCTTTAAAATGCTTAGAAAGAGGCAGTCCCAAGCCACCTACCTCTCGGCATCATCTTATATATTCTGTCCCTTTTTTCCTCTGTACTCAGCCACACCATTACATTGCAACCTTTGAACTTACTTCACTTCTTCCCTACTCTAAGGCCTTGACCCAAGCTGTTCTCTCTGGATGAAGTCTTCTTCCTTGACCCTGTCACCTGACTAGGTACTATACATCCCTCAAGCTAAGTACAATAGTCTCTTCCTTACTGAACCCTTCCTGGAGATCAGATATAGCAATTAAATACTTTCCAGATACCCCACATTTTTCTTTTGCTGAACTTCTTAAAATTTATTATTATTACTATTACTACCACTATTATTATCATTTTCTACTTGCTGTTGTTGTCCAGTCACTCAGTTGTGTCTGAATCTTTGCAACCCCATGGACTGCACCATGCCGGGCTTCCCTGTCCTTCACCAACTCCCAGAGCTTGCTCAAACTTATGTCCATTGAGTCCATGATGCCATCCAACCATCTTATCCTCTGTCGTCCCCTTCTCCTCCAGCCTTCAATCTTTCCCAGCATCAGAGTCTTTTCTAACAAGTCGGCTCTTCGCATCAGGTGGCCAAAGTATTGGAGTTTCAGCTTAAGCATCAGCCCTGCCAATGCATATTCAGGACTCATTTCCTTTAGGATTGACTGGTTTGATCTCCTTGCAGTTTGATGGACCCCCAAGAATCTTCTCCAACACCACAGTTCAAAAGCATCAATTCTTCAGTGCTCAGCCTTCTTTATGGTCCAACTCTCACATCCATACATGACTACTGGAAAAAAACATAGCTTTGACAAGACAGACTTTTGTCAGCAAAGCAATGTCTCTCCTTTTTAATATGCTCTCTAGGTTGGTCACCGGAGAAGGCAATGGCACCCCACTCCAGTACTCTTGCCTAGAAAATCCCATGGATGGAGGAGCCTGGTGGGCTGCTGTCCATGGGGTCGCTAAGAGTCAGACATGACTGAGCGACTTCACTTTCACTTTTCACTTTCATGCATTGGAGGAGGAAATGACAACTCACTCCAGAATTCTTGCCTGGAGAATCCCAGGGACAGGGGAGCCTGGTGGGCTGCCGTGTATGGGGTCGCACAGAGTCGGACATGACTGAATCGACTTAGCATCAGCAGCAGCAGCAGGTTGGTCACAGCTTTTCTTTCAAGAAGCAAGTGTATTTTAATTTCATGGCTGCAGTCACCATTCATGGTAATTTTGGAACCCAAGAAAATCAAGTCTGTCACTGTTTCCTTTGTTTCCCCATCTATTTGCCATGAAGTGATGGGACCAGATGCCATGATCTTTGTCTTTTAAATGTTGAGTTTTAAGCCAGCTTGTTCACTCTCCTCTTTCACCTTCATCAAGAGGCTCTTTAGTTCTTTTTTGCTTTCTACCATGAGGGTGGTGTCATCGGCATATCTAAGGTTATTGATATTTCTCCCAGCAATCTTGATTCCAGCTGTGCTTCATCCAGCCTGGCATTTCCCACGATGTACTCTGCATATAAGTTAAAGAAGCACGGTGACAATATACAGCCTTGACGCACTCCTTTCCCAACTTGGAACAAGTCCATTGTTCCACGTCTAGTTCTAACTGTTGCTTCTTGACCTGCATACAGGTTTCACAGGAGGCAGGTAAAGTTGTCTGGTATTCCCATCTCTTAAAGAATTACTATATTATCATTTATCTCTAATTCCTGTTTTCATGACATGCACTCATCATTGGCCCGTGTATGGCTCACTTTCAGTTCAGTTCCATTGCTCAGTCATGTCCAACTCTTTGCGACCCCATGGACTGCAGCATGCCAGACCTCCCTATCCATCAGCAACTCCCGGAGTTTACTCAAACTCATGTCCATTGAGTCGGTGATGCCATCCAACCATCTCATCCTTTGTAGTCCCCTTCTCCTCCCGCCTTCAATCTTTCCCAGCATCAGGGTCTTTTCAAATAAGTCAGTTCTTTGCAGCAGGGGGCCAAGTACTGGAGTTTCAGCTTTAGCATCAGTCCTTCCAATGAACATTCAGGACTGATTTCCTTTAGGATGGACTGGTTGGATCTCCTTGCAGTTCAAGGGACTCTCAAGAGTCTTCTCCAACACCACAGGTCAAAAGCATCAGTTCTTCAGTGCTCAGCTTTCTTTATAGTCCAATTCTCACATCCATACATGACTACTAGAAAACCCATAGCTTTGACTAGACAGACCTTTGTTGGCAAAGTAATGGCTCTGCTTTTTAATACACTGACTAGGTTGGTCATAACTTCTCTTCCAAGGAGTAAGCATCTTTTAAATTCATGGCTGCAATCACCATCTGCAGCTCACTTTATTCATGGCTCACTTTATTCAGTTAATTATTTTTAAATAACTGCTCCTACTTTAAATCCTGTGTCATCATTCCCTTGTTCTCCTTTTAAGACTGTATTGCACACACATATACATGTCTGTTTATCTATTAATATATATATACACATATATATTTCTTAAAAATATGTGTATGTGTGTATTAGTTGAGTTCAACTGTTACAAAAGCCATTATGTCATATGTAATATTTTGATACTTACTGTTTTCACTTATTGCTAAGCCTCAACTATATTGTTAAACACTACAGTAGTTACTCATTTTAACTACAAAATAATATTCTATTGTTCGTTACAATTTATTTTCCAAACCTCCACTAATGGGAACTTTGGGTTATTGCAAGACTTTGCTATTTCGAACAATGCTGCTATGAACATACCCTCCTGTGGTACAAGTTCAATAATTTATCTTGGGCATAAACTGATGGATCTCAAAGTATGTGGATGTTCAGCACTGAGAGGTAATATCAGCCCTCACTAGTTTATACTCCTACTAACAATAGGTAAGAGATCTTGGGCACCTACATCCTCTCTAATGCTTGGCATTTTGGGATATTTTAGATGCCAATCTACTGGGAGTGAGAAGCATATATTGCTGCTTTTTTACATTTTTATTTCAATATCAACCAATGAAACTGAATCTCCTCACATGTTTATTGGCCATACGTGTTTATTCTTTGATGTCAGTTCATGTCTCTTACCCATTGTTGCATTGGATTGTTTGCATTATTCTTAACTTGTACATATATTCTTGACACAACGTTTTACTATACAATGTCTTCCTCCATTTGTAACGTCTCATTTTCTTATTTAAAAATGATGAGCAACACTTTAAATTTTAACATAATCAAACATCTCAATGCCTTATATATCAAGAAGAAATCCTCCCCTACCAAAAGGTCTAAAAGATATTTCTCTATATGTTTCTATTAAAAGTTTTAAGTCTTATGTTTAGCATTTAAGTCCTTTACTCATCCGGAGGTGATTTTATATTTGGTATGAGATAGAGAAAAAATGAATCTTTTTTGAAATGGATAATAAATTTTCTAGCTCCATTTACTTAACAGTCTCTCCTTTCTCCACGGATCTGCTATGCCATCTATGGTATATATCAAAGTCCCATACATGTGTGGTTCAATTCTGGACTTCCTATCCCATTCCATTGTTCAATTTCTCTATCCCTAAGCCACCAACATAATATCTTAACAACTACAGTTTCATAGCAAGTCTTGGTATCTAGTAGGGCAATTCTCCCCTCTTTGGTCATCTTCATAAGTATCTTGAATGTTTCTGACTCTTAATTCTGACATACAAACATTATAATCATCAAGTTTCTCCATAAAACTCTAGAATCTAATTGGAATTTCATTGATTCTGAAGATTCATTTGTGAAAACTGATATTTTTAAAGATATTAAAGACTTCCTACCCTTGAATATAATATGTTTCTATTTATTTATGTTTTCTTATTATTTCTTAACCAATTTTTTTTTAATTTTCAAGAAGTCTTGAACAATTTTTGTTAGATATATGCCTAGTTACTACACATTCTCTGATTTTAGTTTAAATAACATCTTCATTTTAAGTATGTTTTCTAGTTGTTTCCTATTGGTTTATAGTAAAGAAACTGATCTTTGTACTTTAATATTAGTAACCACCTTGCTAAATTTACATTAACAGATTAAGAGAGAAATCTGTGATTCGAATAGATGCAAAAACAGTTGAGAAAACTCAGTACAGATTATAAAGAGTCTTAGTAAATCTGGAGTGCAAGAAAACTTCCCAAATCTGATGAATCCATGATTAGTCATCATCCAAAAAACGGAAAAACTCTGGAAGTATTCTCATAAAGTTGAAAATAAGAGAAAGATGCCCATTTTTAAATTTCTAATTAACTGTACTGAAGATTTTACCCAGTACAAGATGACAAAAAAGAGAGACGAAGGATATGAGGATCAGAAAAGAAGAAATTAAACTGCCAATATATGCAGATGATATCATTTCTATAGAAACTCCCCCAAAATCTATAAACCAGAATCATAAGTGAAATCAATAATTATTTTGCAATAATTTGCTTAATGTCTAGCTCTCCTATTAGAAGGAATATAAACTACATTTAAGGAAGAAGGGCAACTGCCTTTTCTATCACTAAAACCCTAGTGCCGAGCACATTGCCTTGCTTGTAGTAGGGGCTCAATAAATACTTGCCAGTGAATGACTATAAGGAATATTTACTACTTACCATGCACTGTCCACGGAGAAGGCAATGGCACCCCACTCCAGTACTCTTGCTTGGAAAATCCCATGGATGGAGGAGCCTGGTAGGCTGCAGTCCATGGGGTCGCTAAGAGTCAGACATGACTGAGCGACTTCACTTTCACTTTTCACTTTCATGCATTGGAGAAGGAAATGGCAATCCACTCCAGTGTTCTTGCCTGGAGAATCCCAGGGATGGGGGAGCCTGGTGGGCTGCCGTCTATGGGGTGGCACAGAGTCGGACACGACTGAGGCGACTTAGCAGCATGCACTGTCCAAGATGCATAATATTATGCATGAATTAAACATGCAGGAACAAAATATTAGTTCATTTAGTCCTCAAAATCATCCCCACTCACAAATGATGCTTAAAAACAATATCAAAGTCAGACCCCTCTTTTTAATTTTGAGCTCAAAATTTTCGAGCAATACATTATCTAAATTATATCTGGGGAAATCTGAAGTGTTAAATTACCATGAAATACAAAAATATTATTTTCCAATTCAAATAACAGCTTATTGGATGGAAATTTACATCATTCCAGTTCATCATCTTCACAAAGCAGTTCAAGGGACAGACTATGTTTAAATAAGTTACTTGAAAAGGTCTCAAGATGATCCTAAAGCTCATGGCTCACAGATTTGCACTAGCTATAGCTTGGCTTCCATATTTTGTCTCACTTGGAAACACAAACACTACAACATTGCTGTTGTTCAGTCACTTAGTCATGTCCGACTCTGCAACCCCATGGACTGCAGCACCCAGGCTTCCTTGTCATCATCTCCCGGAGCTTGCTCAAACTCATGTCCATTGAGTCAACGATGCCATCCAACCATCTCATCCTCTGTCTCCCCTTCTCCTCCTGCACTCAATCTTTCCCAGCATCAGGATCTTTTCCAATGAGTCAGCTCTTTGCGTCAGGTGGTCAAAGTATCAGAGCGACAACACACATTTCCATTAATACAGGAGTGGCTAAATACATTAAATTATGATACATACATGGAACAGAATATCCCATATTTAATCAAAAAGTAAGTCAGATCCATGTGCACACTGGAAGGAGGCCCACAGTATATGGTCATGAAGAAACAAGTGACAGAATAGTATGGAAAAGTGCAGGTGCATAGTTGTGGCACACGAGCTGAGCTGCATGTGGGATCTTTCTGAGCCAGGGATCAAACCTGTGTCCCTTGCATTGGCAGGCAGACTCTTAACCAATGGACCACCAGGGAAGCCACCTTCCTTTCTTTTCAAAAAACACACATCATAAAAGGCAGCCTTGGGGCTCGCATGTAGCTGTGGGCACGACAAAGTAGATTTAGTTAAACAAGAACCCGCAATGAATTCCGACCAGTTGTCCTGTTTTATCTTGATGTAATATTATCAATGAACTGCTAATGTATTCATTCCAAAATTTCCCTTTTCGGGTCTTTGGGCAGCTGTCTTCCTGGTACAGCTCTTGGTTGTGGCAATTAGGTGGCAGAATGACTCTATCACTTGGCTGTCTGATCAACGACGGCAAGGAGGTGATTAAAAGTCCAGAACAGGGTCCCAAATGTCTAACCACAGACATGATTTGAGTTTCATGCTTAGGCAGATCTTCTCTTACAGCTTGTGACATGGTAGTATATGGCATTTAAAAAGCAATGACACTTATAGAATGCCTATGTCATTCATTTTACTTCTCTTCACATAGGCATTTTATAATCTCACAACCTTGCAAAGGTAAATACACTACAATAAGATATTCTGAGAGAGAGACCACATTCACACAGTATTTTTTACAGTAAACTCTTAGAATTATTCTATTTTATAATTAATTATTATTAATCTCTTATTTTGCCTAAGTTATAAATTAAACTTTCTCACAGGGATAGTATATAGGAAAAAACATAGTATATATATAGAGAGAGGCTTCAGTGCTATTCCCAGTTTCAGGCACCCACTGGCAGTCTTGGGGTGTATTCCCTTGGGACTACTGTATCATAATCTAAGCTTCTAATATGGGGGTTATGGCCTAACAAAATATTGGCATTACCAAGAGGTTTTATGATACATATATATGGCTGAGTCCCTTCACTGTTCACCTGAAACTATCAAAACATTTAGGCTATGTGTGTGCTCAGTCACTTCAGTCATGTCCAACTCTGCGACCCTATGGACTGTAGCCAGGCTCCTCCATCCATGGGATTCTCCAGGCCAGAAAACTGGAGTGGGTTACCATGCCCTCCTCCAGGGGACCTTCCTGACCCAGGGATTGAACCCACATCTCTTGCATTGCAGGCAGATTCTCTAATGCTGAGCCACTGGGGAAGCCCTTTAATCAGCTATATGCCAATACAAAATAAAAAGTTTAAAAAAGTAAAGAAAAAAGGAGGTGAGAGACAAGAGTAGAAAAGAGAGAAACACCCTAAATCATCCTGAGAAGACCTTATTATTGCTCCACAACTTGTTTGTCCATTTTGTGTAAATTTTGGTCTGTTCCCATGTTTTCACTGCATTTTGTAAGAGAGCCTTGGGACATATCTATATTAGAAAATAACTCAACATTAATAAAAGGGGTTCATGATATAGGAGCACCTCAATACATAAGACAAATACTAACAGACATAAAAATAGAAATTAACAGTAACACAATAATAGTAGGAGACTTTAACACCCCACTCACACCAATGGACATATCAAAACAGAAAATTAATAAGGAAACACAAGTCTTAAATGACACATTAGATGAGATGGATCTCATTAATATCTTCATGACAATCCATCCAAATGCAGAAGAATACACCTTCTTCTCAAGTACACATGGAACATTCTCCAGGATAGACCACATCTTGGGTCACAAATCAAACTTCAGTAAATTTAAGAAAATTGAAATCATGTCAAGCATCTTCACTGACCACAATGCTATGAGACTAGGTATCAATTACAAGGAAAAAACTGTAAGAAACACAAACACATGGAGATTAAATAATATGTTGCTAGATAACCAATAGGTTACTGAAGAAATCAAAAGGGAAATCAAAAAATTTCTAGAAACAAATGACAATGAAAACATGACAACTCAAAACCTATAGGATGCAGCAAAAGCAGTTCTAAGAGGGATGTTTATAGCAATATAATCCTACCTCAAGAAACAAGAAAAACAGACTAGACAACCTAACTTTACACCTAAAACAACTGGAAAAAAAGAACAACAACAACAAAAAACAAAATTAGTAGAAGGAAAGAAAACATAAAGAGCAGAGCAGAAATAAATGAAAAAGAAATGAAAGAAACAATAGTAAAGATTAATAAAACCAAAAGTGGGTTCTTTGGGAAGATAAACAAAATTGACAAACCTTTAGCCAGACTCATCAGGAAAAAAAGAGAGAAGAATCAAATCAACAAACAGGAGCGGTTACAACAGACAATGCAGAAATACAAAGGATTATAAGAGACTATTATGAACAACTATATGGCAATAAAATGGATAACCTGGGAGAAATGGACAGATTCTTAGAAAAGTTCAATCTTTCAACACTGAATCAGGAAGAAATAGAAATTATGAACAATACAATTATAAGCACTGAAATTGAAACTGTGATAACTGTGATCAAAAATCTCCCAAAAAACAGAAGCCCAGAACCAGATGGCTTCACAGGAGAAATCTATCCAACATTTAGAGAAGAGCTAATGCCTATACTTCTAAAACTCCTTCAAAAAACTGCAGAGAAAGGAACAACAGACTGGTTCCAAATAGGAAAAGGAGTACGTCAAGGCTGTATATTGTCACCCTGCTTATTTAACTTATATGCAGAGTACATCATGAGAAACACTAGGCTGGAAGAAGCACAAGCTGGAATCAAGATTGCCGGGAGAAATATCAATAACCTCAGATATGCAGATGACACTACCCTTATGGCAGAAAGTGAAGAGGAACTCAAAAGCCTTGATGAAAGTGAAAGTGGAGAGTGAAAAAGTTGGCTTAAAGCTCAACATTCAGAAAACGAAGATCATGGCATCTGGTCCCATCACTTCATGGGAAATAGATGGGGAAACAATGGAAACAGTATCAGACTTTAATTTGGGGGGCTCCAAAATCACTGCAGATGGTGACTGCAGCCATGAAATTAAAAGATGCTTACTCCTTGGAAGGAAAGCTATGACCAACCTAGATAGCATATTCAAAAGCAGAGACATTACTTTGCCAACAAAGGTCCATCCAGTCAAGGCTATGGTTTTTCCAGTGGTCACGTATGGATGTGAGAGTTGGACTGTGAAGAAAGCCAAGTGCCAAAGAATTGATGCCTTTGAACTGTGGTGTTGGAGAAGACTCTTGAGAGTCCCTTGGACTGCAAGGAGATCCAACCAGTCCATTCTGAAGGAGATCAGCCCTGGGTGTTCTTTGGAAGGAATGATGCTAAAGCTGAAACTCCAATACTTTGGCCACCTCATGCGAAGAGTTGACTCACTAGGAAAGACTCTGATGCTGGGAGGGATTGGGGGCAGGAAGAAAAGGGGACGACAGAGGATGAAATGGCTGGATGGCATCACCGACTCGATGGACGTGAGTTTGAGTGAACTCCGGGAGTTGGTGATGGACAGGGAGGCCTGGCGTGCTGTGATTCATGGGGTTGCAAAGAGTCGGACACAACTGAGCAACTGAACTGAACTGAACTGAAAGAACACTACCAAACTCATTCTAAGAGGCCACCATCACCTGATATGAAAACCAGACAAAGACATCACAAAAACAGAAAACTACAGACCAATATCATTGATGAACATAGATGCAAAAATCCGCAACAAAATTTTAGCAAACAGAATTCAGCAACACATCAAAAAGCTCACCATGATCAAGTTGGGTTTATTCCAGGGATGCAAGGATTCTTCAATCTATACAAATCAATCAATGTGATATACCATATTAACAAATTGAGAGATAAAAACCATATGATTATCTCAATAGATGCAGAAAAAGCCTTTGACAAAATGCAGCACCCATTTATGATTAAAACTCTTCAAAAAATGGACATAGAAGGAACCTACCTCAACACAGTAAAGGGCATATATTATAAACCTACAGCAAACATTATTCTCAATGGTGAAAAACTGAAAGCATTCCCCCTAAGATCAGGAACAAGACAAGGGTGTCCACTTTCACCACTATTATTCAACATAGTTCTAGAAGTCCTAGCTACAGCAATCAGAGAAATAAAAGGAATCAAAGAAATAAAAGGAATCCAGATCAGAAAAGAAGTAAAGCTCTCACTATTTGCAGGTGACATGATACTGTACATAGAAAACCCTAAAGATAGTATCAGAAAATTACTAGAGCTAATCAGTGAACTTAACAAAGTTGCAGGATATAAAATCAATGCACAGAAATCACTTGTATTTCTATATACTAACAATGAAAAATCAGAAAGAGAAATTAAGCAATCAATCCCATTCACCATTGCAACAAAAAGAATTAAATATCTAGGAATAAACTTACCCAAGCAGACAAAAGAGCTGTACACAGAAAATTATAAGACACTAATGAATGAAATCAAAGATGACATAAACAGATGGAGAGATATTCCATGTTTCTGGGTAGGAAGAATCAATACTGTGAAAATGACTATACTACCAACCACAATCTACAGATTCAATGCGATCCCTATCAAATTACCAATGACATTTTTCACAGAAATAGAACAAAAACATTTCACAATTCATATGGAAACACCAAAGACCCCTAATCACTAAAGCAGTCTTGAGAAAGAAGAATGGAGCTGGAGGAATCAACCTTCCTGACTTTAGATTATACTACAAAGCTACAGTCATCAAGACAGTATGGCACTGGCACAAAAACAGAAATAGAGACCAATGGAACAAGATAGAAAGCCCAGAAATAAGCCCACACACCTATGGGTACTTTATTTTTGACAAAGGAGGCAAGAATATACAATGGGTCAAAGACAGCTTCTTCAATAAATGGTGCTGGGAAAACTGGACAATTACATGTAAAAGAATGAAATTAGAACACTTCCTAACACAATACACAAAGATAAACTCAAAATGGATTAAAGACCTAAATATAAGACCAGAAACCATAAAACTCTTAGAGGAAAACATAGGAAGAACACTTGATGACATAAGTCAAAGAAAGATCCTCTATGACCCACCTCCTAGAGTAATGGAAATAAAAACAAAAGTAAACAAGTGGTACCTGATTAAACTTAAAAGCTTTTGCACGGCAAAGCAAACTATAAGCAAGGTGAAAAGACAACCCTCAGAATGGGAGAAAATAGTAGCAAATGAAACAACTGACAAAGGATTAATTTCCAAAATACATAAGCAGCTCATACAACTCAATTCCAGAAAAACAAACAACCCAATCAAAAAGTGGGGAAAAGACCTAAACAGACATTTCTCCAAAGAAGACATACAGATGGCTAACAAACACATGAAACAATGCTCAACATCGCTCATTAGTAGAGCTATGCAAATCAAAACTACAATGAGATATCACCCCACACTGGTCAGAATGGCCATCATCAAAAAGTCTACAAACAATAAATGCTGGAGAGGGTGTGGAGAAAAGGGAACGCTCTTGCACTTTTGGAGCAAATGTAAATTAATACAGCCACTATGGAAGATGGTATAGAGATTCCTTAAATAGGAATAAAACCACCATATGACCCAGCAATCCCACTCCTAGGCATACACCCTGAGGAAACCAAAATTGAAAAAGACACATGTATCCCATTGTTCACTCCAGCACAATTTACAATAGCTAGAACATGGAAGCAGTCTCGGAGAAGGTGATGGCACCCCACTCCAGTACTCTTGCCTGGAAAATCCCAAGGACGGAGGAGCCTGGTAGGCTTCAGTCCATGGAGTCGCAAAGAGTCGGACATGACTGAGCGACTTCACTTTCACTTTTCACTTTCATGCACTGGAGAAGGAAATGGCAACCCACTCCAGTGTTCTTGCCTGGAGAATCCCAGGGACGGGGGAGCCTGGTGGGCTGCCGTCTATGGGGTTGCATAGAGTCGGACACGACTGAAGCGACTTAGCAGCAGCAGCAGCAGAATATGGAAGCAACCTAGATGTCCATCAACAGATGAATGGATAAAGAAATTGTGGTATATATACACAATGGAATATTACTCAGCCATAAAAATGAATGCATTAGAGTCAGTTCTAATGAGGTGGATCAACCTGAAACCTCTTATACAGAATGAAGTAAGTCAGAAAGAGAAAGATAAATATTGTATTCTAATGCATATAGACGGAATCTAGAAAAATGGTACTGAAGAATTTATTTACGGGGCAGCAATAGAGAAATAGGTGTAGAGAACAGACTTATGGACATGGGGACAGGGGAGGAGAGGGTGAGATGTATGGAAAGAGTAACATGGAAACTTACATGACCATATATAAAATAGATAGCCAATGGGAATTTGCTGTATGGCTCAGGAAACTCAAACAGGGGCTCTGTATCAACCTAGAGGGGCAGGATGGGGAGGAAGATGGGAGGGAGGCTCAAAAGGCAGGGGACATATGTATACCTATAGCTGATTCATGTTGAGGTTTGAGAGAAAACAACAAAATTCTGTAAAGCAATTATCCTTCAATTAAAAAATAAATTAATTTTTAAAAAAAGTAAAAGGGGTTTCATGATATAAAAACACATTATATGACTATTATAAACTTAAATTCCCAGGTGCCCGTGACTGCATACACACTGACAGAGTGCTTTGGTTTTGGGGTTTGGTTTTGTTTTCTTCTAGTTATTAAATTGCAGTGAAAGGCATTTGCATGAAATAGCTCTAGTTTCAGTTTGATCTCTTTCAATAAACAGCAATAAAGCTAATGTAAGTTGAAAAAAACAAAGGTAATGAAACTTAAAACATCAGATTGCCCATCTTTCACGTATAGTAATTATTATATATAATTACAAATAGCTGTGAAAAGAAGGGAAGTGAAAAGCAAAGGAGAAAAAGAAAGATATAAGCATCTGAATGCAGAGTTTCAAAGAATAGCAAGGAAGATTAGAAAGCCTTCCTCAGCAATCAATGCAAAGAAATAGAGGAAAACAATAGAATGGGAAAGACTAGAGATCTCTTCAAGAAAATTAGAGATACCAAAAGAACATTTCTTGCAAAGATGGGCTCGATAAAGGACAGAAATGGAATGAACCTAACAGAAGCAGAAGATATTAAGAAGAGATGGCAAGAATACACAGAAGAACTGTACAAAAAAGATCTTCATGACCCAGATAATCATGATGGTGTGATCACTCACCTACAGCCAGACATCCTGGAATGTGAAGTCAAGAGGGCCAAAGAAAGCATCCCTATGAACAAAGCTAGTGGAGACGATGGAATCCCAGTTGAGCTATTTCAAATCCTAAAAGATGATGCTGTGAAAGTGCGGCACTCAGTATGCCAGCAAATTTGGAAAACTCAGCAGTGGCCACAGGACTGGAAAGAGTCAGTTTTCATTCTAATCCCAAAGAAAGGCAATACCAAAGAATGCTCAAACTACCACACAATTGTATTCATCTCACACGCTAGTAAAGTAATGCTCAAAATTCTCCAAGCCAGGCTTCAGCAAAATGTGAACCGTGAACTTCCAGATGTTCAAGCTGGTTTTAGAAAAGGCAGAGGAACCAGAGATCAAATTGCCAACATTCGCTGGATCATTGAAAAATCAAGAGAGTTCCAGAAAAACATCTATTTCTGCTTTATTGACTATGCCAAAGCCTGACTGTGTGGATCACAATAAACTGTGGAAAATTCTGAAGGAGATGGGAATACCAGACCAACTGACCTGCCTCTTGAGAAACCTATATTCAGGTCAGGAAGCAACAGTTAGAACTGGACATGGAACAACAGACTGGTTTCAAATAGAAAAAGGAGTACATCAAGGCTGTATATTGTCACCCTGCTTATTTAACTTATATGCAGAGTACATCATGAGAAACGCTGGGCTGGAAGAAGCACAAGCTGGAATCAAGATTGCCGGGAGAAATATCAATAACTTCAGATATGCAGATGACACTACCCTTATGGCAGAAAGTGAAGAGGAACTCAAAAGCCTCTTGATGAAAGTGAAAGTGGAGAGTGAAAAAGTTGGCTTAAAGCTCAACATTCAGAAAACGAAGATCATGGCATCTGGTCCCATCACTTCATGGGAAATAGAAGGGGAAACAGTGGAAACAGTGTCAGACTTTATTTTTGGGGGCTCCTAAATCACCGCAGATGGTGACTGCAGCCATGAAATTAAAAGACGCTTATTTCTTGGAAGGAAAGTTATGACCAACCTAGATAGCCTATTCAAAAGCAGAGACATTCCTTTGCCAACAAAGGTCCGTCTAGTCAAGGCTATGGTTTTTCCAGTGGTCATGTATGGATGTGAGGGTTGGACTATGAGGAAGGCTGAGCACCGAAGAATTGATGCTTTTAAACTGTGGTGTTGGAGAAGACTCTTGAGAGTCCCTTGGACTGCAAGGAGATCCAACCAGTCCATTCTGAAGGAGATCAGCCCTGGGTGTTCATTGGAAGGACTGATGCTAAAGCTGAAACTCCAGTACTTTGGTCACCTCATGCGAAGAGTTGACTCATTGGAAAAGACGCTGATGCTGGGAGGGATTGGGGGCAGGAGGAGAAGGGGACGACAGAGGATGAGATGGCTGGATGGCATCACCGACTTGATGGACGTTAGTTTGAGTGAACTCTGGGAGTTGGTGATGGACAGGGAGGCCTGGCGTGCTGCAATTCATGAGGTCGCAGAGTCGGACACGACTGAGCGACTGAACTAAACTGATTATATGTATACATCATTAGCCCTTAAATGCTGGTTGTGATTTAACTGAATCAGACTACACAGCAATTTACATCCTAGGACATTGTCAAAAACAGTACAGCATAATGGGTACATACTACTGTATATAAATAGGGCTCCCCTGGTGACTCAGGTGGTAAAGAAACTGCCTGCCAATGCAGGAGACTCAAGAGACACAGGTTCGATCCCTGGGTAGGGAAGAGCCCCTGAAGAAGGAAATGGCAACTCATTCCAATATTCTTGCCTGGGAAATTCTATGGACAGAGGAGCCTGGCAGGCTATATATAGTCCTTGGGGTCACAAAGAATTGCACATGACTGAGCACGCATGCATTGAGATACATAAA
This sequence comes from Bos indicus, assembly GCF_029378745.1. NCBI lineage: Eukaryota > Metazoa > Chordata > Mammalia > Artiodactyla > Bovidae > Bos > Bos indicus. The sequence goes on from NC_091769.1 coordinate 50,655,658, forward strand.
ATAGATAACCAACAAGACTTACTGTATAGCATAGGGAACTATACTCAATATTTTGTAATAATCTATGAGGGAAAATAATCTTAAAATATACATATATATATATATACACACATAGTTGTATAATTGAATCACTGTGCTATACATCTGAAACTAGCATAATATTGTAAATCAATTATACTACAACTTAAAAAAGAAATATATTGGGGATACCAGGTTGTATAATAATACAATAAAAGCAATTTTTAAAGTGACTAAATTGCAAAGAAGAAAAAAGTAAGCAAACAGAAAAGAAAAAAACAGTAGAGCAATCTGCAAGGAATCAGTGGAGCCTAAGATTTGGGTGTGTCACCAACAGAAGCAGGCAGCTTAATAAAATATGAAGGAAAGAGATGGTCACAGACAGCCTTGCAAAAACTGCTATCATCACAGGCTGACTGTGCAGCCTCTGAGGATCAGCATTTATCCTAACATTAGAGGCTTCGTGTTGTGGGAGAAACAGACATCACTAACATAGTCCAGCTAAGTCACTTAACCAAACAAACAATAAAAACAAGCCCAAGGGCATCAGTTTCCAGGATTGCTACAATATACTACCTAAACATCCAGTTTTTAACAAAAGTTATAATATATACAAAGCGTATTACTCAATAGCTACACTCCTAGGTATACACATCCAAGAGAAATTAAAACATATGACCACACAACCTCGTATGTGAATGTGCATAACAGCATTATTTATAACGGCCAAAAAATTTTAACTTGATGATATCCCATCTGTTTTTTCTTTGCACCTGGACTTAATCTGAGGGAACTTGCACACTTGCCTCAGTACACAGGGATTTTTCCTCTAAAACTCTGATACCATGCAAACAGATCTCAGACAGGAAAGTGGAGGAAGCCACTGAGTCTTGGACAAATAAAGATGGTAAGCCAAAAAATGGACCAAATGTCCCAGTAGGAACAGAAAAGCTAGACTCCAGGCTTTGGGTTAGGGAGGAATGGGAAACTCTCTGAGACAGTCCTGTTCAGGTGTGTTCTGCTTAGTGAAGTAAGGGTGTCTATCATTTCTGTAGAGAATTATCCTTTGCCCTTTCCTGTTGGCTCTCCAGGGAGGTCAGGGTTTGTTTCATATCAATTACTTCACCAATGGATCCATGAACACTATAAACTAAAACCTGAAATAATACCGCTGCTGCTGCTGCTGCTGCTGCTAAGTCTCTTCAGTCGTGTCTGATTCTGTGCGACCCCATAGACAGCAGCCCACCAGGCTCCACCGTCCCTGGGATTCTCCAGGCAAGAACACTGGAATGGGTTGCCATTTCCTTCTCCAAGGCATGAAAGTGAAAAGTCAAAGTGAAGTTGCTCAGTCGTGTCCGACTCTTAGTGACCCCACGGACTGCAGCCTACCAGGCTGCAGCCTGGTAATCCAAGACTAACACTTAAAGAGTTCATATCCTTTCAAAACCATGACATAATTAATGCAAGAAAGTTAAAACTTTCCCCAGGAATTATTTCACATGAGTTTGTTTCAACAATCAAAGTCTCATTAGCATTCCAGAAGAAAAATGAATAGAGCCACAAAATAAAGCAAAAATATGTGGTGTTCACAACACATTATTTTGACTGTTTCAGAGTAAAAGCATTTGCTACAGAGAAGGAACAAGCTGGGTAGAGCCGTTAATAAGAAACTGCAGAGGAAAAATGTAAAATTCCTGAAAGTATTTCAAAACAATTTCTCCATTTTGTAATTAGAACCAGTGATACAAGGATAATTTCATGGCAGCTGCCCGAGACAATAACAGGTCCTATCTGCTCTATATTCACTCCATCTCATGTACACACTAAGCCCCTTCCATATATCACCTCACTCAATCTTCATCTGCAACTCAAGTGACTAGGAAAATTTCTAGAGTTCTCCTGAAGTTCCTACTCTTGCCTTGTAGCTCGGAAGCTCTTTAGATCCTCCCAATTCTGAGAGGTATAACAGAGCTGGGGTTTCCTTTCAGCTGATCTCCACAAAAAAAAAACTTCAAGTCCAGTTAACAGTGATTTTCCAAATCTTTAATTCATCCAAATAAACATTTATTGAGTATCTACTGTCTTCCAGAGATTGTTCTATGCATTGAGGTTACAAAAAGATGAAGTACTCTGCCCCAAGGCAACAGAGAGACTCAACAGCACAGAAAGTGGTAGGTAAGTTCAGGAGAAAGGGATCTGGGAAAACTTCCTGGAGGAGGTAAAACTTAAGCTGAACTTTAAAGGCTGACTAGAAGTCAGGAAAGGAGAGGGCAGGTATAAGAACAGCAAGCACAAAGACACAGATATAGGAGAGCCTGATCCAATCGGGGAATAACAAGCAGGTGATTACTGCTGAAAGTACAGTGCAAGCGGAGAGAGACATAAGGCGCTCAAGGGGGCATCTGCCACCACGGGCCTTACAGAGACTGGAGTTCACCCGGATGAGGAGAGAACTCAGGAGAGTGGCAACCGGGAGCCCTCTGCCATGAGACCGACGTCATCCAGGAAACCTGAATTCACAGGCCCGATATTCAGAGTCCTTCAAGTTTTGTTGGCACAAATATCCTCTAAAACCCTGTCTGGTCCAAAGAGACCTTGGATCCTTTCCTCCCTTCCCACTCTCTGCAGACCACCCTCACTTTCACTGCAAGCTGATTCAAATTGCCTGTTAACTCCACGGCTCCCATGTACACGCATGCTTGACTCTTAATATCAGCAGAGGGCAGAAGAGGCCCGAGAATGCTTCAGAGATTGTGCATTTCTGACAAACCTCCGGTGACAGGGACGCTGCTGGTCGGTCCATGGGGCACTTTTTCAGAAGTGAGTCCCTGGAACAGCACCCTTCCTAAGACCCGAGAGGAAAGGTCTCTTTTTCAAGTGTACAATCTACCATGGACTGATACTTTCAGAAAAGGTAATAAAAAAGAATAATGAAAAGATTAAAAAAATTTATTTTTTATTGAAGGATAATTGCTTTACAATATTGTGTTGATTTCTGCCATACCTCGGAGAAAATGAAATTTTAAAAAGACACACCAACTACTGTAAAGCAACTATAGTCCAATAAAAATTAATTTAAAATAAGAAAAAATAAATGTTAGATTTACTTTATTAATAAAAATTTTTTAAATCAGTTAGTCCTGATCATCTTAGCTAATAAATGAGATATGTAAAATGCTCCCCTCCAAAAAAAGACATACAAACTATAAGTTCCAACATTGTATTATTGAGCTCAATAAATATAACATTCATCTAGCAAATTACACAGGTCAACTGAGCCCTCCGCTCATCACCTTCCACACACACAGCTCCAACTACAGAAGTATAGTTGAACCAGGGCTACTCAAAACAAGGTCTAACTTCCACCAGTAGATTTTATGGGCAAAGGAGACAATGTACTAGGAGAAGACAAAGACTCTGCTTTGGCGCTTCATAAATATATTCCCCATTAAAATGAAGTTGATGAGAAATCACTCTTGATACACAGAGATACAAATACCTGACAACCCACCTGGCCACTCTTCCCCGGAGATCCCCCAGGCCAGAGAGCTGCCTCATCTCCAGGGTCTTTAAGGCAGAATTAGTTCCGTAGCTAATGTTGTCCCGGGCACGGATCTGCTCCTGGAGTACCTGGGCAACACACAAAAACACCAACGAGGTCATCCGGGAACTCACGAGGTACCACAGACGCATTTGATACTTCTGGCAAAAATAGCAATGTTTAACTCCTTTCAGAAGAGGCTCCTTTATAAGCATCACCTGATGTACACATCCACAGAGAACCAGGGGCTTGGAAAGAGACCTCAGAGATGTCACTCAGACCAAGGTCCTGCATTTACCAGTAAAAACATTTGGACTCAGATGTCAGGTGACTGGATGGAGGTTCCGCCGTAGGCAGAGGCAAAGCTGAGACTAGGAACTTGGACTCATGGAAGGTGGTGACAGAGGTCTTACCCCACTCCAGTGTGCTTTTTGATTGTCATTGTTTTAGGCAAACAATCCCTAAATCTGAGAAGTAATAAATCAAGAAAAAGGGGCGAAGAATAACATCAGACAAAGAGGTTCAAATGTCAGTCCCTCTAGCTGTGTGATCCTGAGCAAGTGTCTAGAGCTTTCTGAGCTTCCTTTTCTTCATCTGTTGATAGTAATGGTGACTATACTCTTAAGGCCACTTTATGCGAAATTACATAAGATAATGCATATAAAGCACTAAGCACAATCCCTGCTGCTGCTGCTGCTGCTGCTAAGTCGCTTCCGTCGTGTCCGACTCTGTGTGACCCCATAGACGGCAGCCCACCAGGCTCCCCCGTCCCTGGGATTCTCCAGGCAAGTACACTGGAGTGGGTTGCCATTTTTTTCTCCAATGCATGAAAGGGAAAAGTGAAAGGGAAGTCACTCAGTCGTGTCCGACTCTTCACGACCCCATGGACTGCAGCCTACCAGGCTCCTCCATCCATGGGATTTTCCAGGCAAGAGTACTAGAGTGGGGTGCCATTGCCTTCTCAAAGCACAATGCCCACTACATGGTAAATACAACAAATGCTAATGATTCTTTCTAGTACCTATTCGGTAACAATATTTATACTGGAATGGTAGAATGCATCTCAGAGAAAAGACATTAAATGAAAGCAGAACTGCTGAAAGACGGAGTGACCCAGCACAAAACATGACCTCAAGGAGCATCCATCCCGGGAAATCTGCAAAGGAATGATGGCGATGAAGAGGACACCCCTGAAGTTTATTTAGCACGTCCTAGGAGGAGCCTGGGGCTGCACTACATGCTGACATGCACAAATCCACACAGCATTGTGAGGGAGGTACTCTCAGGATCCCTGCACCAGGAAGTGAGGCACCAACAGCTGAACGGATAACATCTGGAGAGCCAGTGGCTAGCTGGGACTGGCCCAGGCTGCCTGGCTCCAGAATCTGTGCTCCTAACCATGGTGCAATGTTGCCTGCCAAACCAGCAAAGAGTCTGAGACTGAAGCACTAAAGAGAGACAGACAGACAAGAAAACCTGAATCCTAGGGAACAGGAGATCTCTCAAAAGCAAAAGTCTGTATCAGATGTTTCTCTGACCATTTCGTTATTCTTTTGCTCATCCCTTTCTTTCCCTTCCCTCCTCCACTCCCCATATTCTCTCCTCTACACTCCCTGCCCCACTAACCACTCTCTTTCCATCTTTCCAAAGAGAATGTTTTTGACTTCTCACAGTATATCCTTCCCCTTTCAGTCACTTTTTTTAAATTTCCAATTTGTCTGATGTCAGCCTAAGTATTTATGAATTCTCTTTACCTTTTTTTTTAACTTGTGGTTTTAAATTTTAAAAGATGAGCACGACATTCCTTTATTTTAACTATTTCTTCCTTAATAATGAAGATATTTTCCCTTTAGTACAGCATTTGCTGTGGGCATAGGTTGGGTATAAAGTGTTTTTACTGTTTCAATTTCAGTTTTGAACTTCTCTTTGGTCTAAGGATATCTAAGTATCTTTAGAATTACTTAGGATTTCTTCATTTTCAAGTTTTCTTTTCATCACTTCTATTATTTATTTCTAATTGTATTAATTAAGAAGCACAAGCTGGAATCAAGATTGCCGGGAGAAATATCAATAACCTCAGATACGCAGATGACACCACCCTTATGACAGAAAGTAAAGAGGAACGAAAAAGCCTCTTGATGAAGGTGAAAGAGGAGAGTGAAAAAGTTGGCTTAAAACTCAACATTTAGAAAACTAAGATCATGGTATCTGGTCCCATCACTTCATGGCAAATAGATGGGGAAACAGTGGAAACAGTGTCAGACTTTATTTTTCTGGGCTCCAAAATCACTGCAGATGGTGATTGCAGCCATGAAATTAAAAGATGCTTACTCCTTGGAAGGAAAGTTATGACCAATCTAGATAGCATATTCAAAAGCAGAGACATTACTTTGCCAACAAAGGTCCATCTAGTCAAGGCTATGGTTTTTCCAGTGGTCATGTATGGATGTGAGAGTTGGACTGTGAAGAAAGCTGAGTGCCGAAGAATTGATGCTTTTGAAGTGTGGTGTTGGAGAAGACTCTTGAGAGTCCCTTGGACTGCAAGGAGATCCAACCAGTCCATTCTGAAGGAGATCAGCCCTCGGATTTCTTTGGAAGGAATGATGCTAAAGCTGAAACTCCAATACTTTGGCCACCTCATGCAAAGAGTTGACTCACTGGAAAAGACCCTGATGCTGGGAGGGATTGGGGGCAGGAGGAGAAGGGGACGACAGAGGATGAGATGGCTGGATGGCATCATGGACTCGATAGACATGAGTCTGAGTGAACTCCGGGAGTTGGTGATGGACAGGGAGGCCTGGCGTGCTGCGATGCATGGGGTCGCCAAGACTCGGACACAACAGAGCGACTGAACTGAACTGAACTGATGATCAAAAGTATGGTCTGTAAACCTAATTTTTTAATGTATTAAAATTTGCTTTGTCACATATGACTGATTTTTCAAAAGTTCCATGCAAAAAAACTATTTGAAGAACAAAAGTTTCAATATTGCATATTAGACTGAGTTTGCTGATTCCATTACTCATTTTCTTTTCTAAGAGTTTTTATTTATTTGGCTGCACCCAGTCTTTGTTGCAGCATGTGGGATCTGATTCCTTGACCAGGGATGGAACCCAGGCCCCCTGCAATTGGGAGCATGAAGTAGTCTTAGCCAGTGGACCACTAAGAAAGTACTCATTATTCACTTTCTCTAGATCTTGTCTATTTTTGCCTACTAGATCTTGAATTCTCTCACTGTAAAATGTCTTCCTCAACGTCTCCTTTCATTTGTAATGCCGTTTACTTCATTTAGCTGCCATTTTATTTGGCACATACAGATTTAAGATCAAAGTGGCCATGGCCATTATATAATAACCTTCCTAATCTGATTTAGTGCTTGTAATGTTGCTTCATCTTACCTAATATTAAAATTGCTACTAGACTTTATAAATAATAAAGCAAACACTTGCTTGGTCTAATTACAGTAGGCATTGTTCTAAATGCTATAGGTATGTTAACTCGTTTAATCCTCACAATACCCTATGAAGGAGGGACTGTTATTACCCTCATTTCACAGATGGTGAAATCTCTAACTGGTCAAGTAACTTACCCAAAGCCACAGTCAGTACATGAGGGAGCTGGGATTGGCACTAGGAGCCTGGCTCCACTGACTGGGCTCTCACTCATGACATTATGCTGCTTTCTGTTCTTGTTAGTCCCTCCATCTCACTTTTTAAAAAAAAAATTATTGTAGTTGATTTACAATGTTACGTTAATTTCTGTTGCACAGCAAAGTGACTCAGTTATACATACATACATATTAATACATATATATATACATTTTCATATCCTTTTCCATTATGGTTTATCATAGGATATTGAATATAGTTCGATGAATATGTGCTATACAGCAGGACCTTATTGTTACACCTCACTTTATATTTACAACTTATGTTGCTTTTTGTTGTTTCCTTTCTCCTTTCCCCTGTTTTGCCTGGTTTAATCAGGTTACCATGCATTACCTTTTCTCCCCTTTGTTATCTGGGGAGCATCCCTGGCCATCGATGGTCCATGAATGGCTCAGCTCACCTTTCCCAACCTTTATAACCATATCTGCACCTACTCCCGGCTCTTTCCCTGCACAGCACTGCTCTCCTCCACATAAGGCACACCTACCCTCCTTCACCCTTCACCCAGGATGACTTACGTGGAGGGATTTTTACTTTTGTCCCCTCTTGCTCTTCCCCACACCAACCATTCTTTGCTAAAATAACCCAGTACTTCTAGTTGAGATACAATTAGAATTTTGCTTGAATGGCCCTTCTTTATTATCTTTTTTCTTCTTCTTCTTTCTTATTTTAAGGCTTCTGTTAAATTTACTGATATCCATTTACATAAAATGATAGGGTTTGGGGTTTTTTTTAAGTATAGTCGCTTTACAATGTTAGTTTCTGCTGTGCCGCAAAATGAATTGGCCACACCACAGAGCATTGAGTAGAGTTCCCTGTGGTATACATTTAGTTCTCATTAGAAATGATAGGTCTTTTCGTAAAGATCACCGATTATCTTTTGTGTTTCTCCTTTTCCTTTCCCCCATCTTAGGATCTCTGGGCACCATCACTGTGTTTTGGTTAGAGTCCTTCCTCCAGCATTTTCCTTAGACCAGACACTTGGATGAAAGACCCTCTGGATCCCTGCTGTGTCTGTTCTCTTCCTCCCTCCTGGTGAAGGATGGGTGATAAACTGAAAGGGTATGAAATTCTTGGCATAAATGCCTTTCCTCCTGGTGAACTGTGAAGCTGACAGGCAGTCTGATGCTTCTTCCCCTAAAAGTACCTTGCCTCCTTATGCCTGCTGCTGCTGCGAAGTCGCTTCAGTCGTGTCCGACTCTGTGTGACCCCATAGACAGCAGCCCAACAGGCTCCGCCGTCCCTGGGATTCTCCAGGCAAGAACAGTGGGTTGCCATTTCCTTCTCCAGTGCATGAAAGTGAAAAGTGAAAGTGAAAAGTAAAATTGAAGTCGCTCAGTTGTGTCCGACTCTTAGCGACCCCATGGACTGCAGCCCACCAGGCTCCTCCATCCATGGGATTTTCCAGTTAAGAGTACTGGAGTGGGATGCCATTGCCTTCTCCCTCCTTATGCCTAGATGCTTGTTTTTCATCTTCAGAGTTGAGGATTTTTATCAGGAAAAAAGCTGTGGATTTAAAAAAAAAATTGATTTCTACCTAGAACTCATTGAACATTTCAGTTTGTAGTCTCAGATTTACCTTCAACTCGAGTAAACATTCTTCTTCTATTATTGTTTTTTTTCTCCCTCTGCTTTTTGTCTCATTCTGCAGTTCCTATTATTCACATGCTGGCTGTCCTGGATCTGCCCTCCAAGTCTTGTATCTTCCCCCTCATGATTTTCCTCTCCTTGTGTCTGGCACTGATTTTTCAGCACTTCATCTACTTTCCCTCATAGGCAACTGATTCAATTCATAAAAGCAATCATCTGTGTCTCTACTGACTTTTACAAATTTAAGTTCAAGGAAGAAATTTTATGTTGTATTCAGATCTCCTTAATCTCTGTCTTATTACTCAGTTGAGGCTATTATAACAAAACACCTTATAAATAATAAACAGACTATTATAAATAAACAATAATTTTTTTTTTTTTTTTTTGCAGTTCTGAAGGCTAGAAGTCTGAGATCTGGGTGCCAGCATGTACTATGAGGGCTCTCTTCCTGGCTTCCTGACAGTTACCTTCTCACTGGGTCCTCACATGCCAGAAAAAAGGAGCTCTACCTCTTCTTATAAGAGCACTAATCCCATAAGGGCCCCACACTCATGATCTCATCTTAAACCTACTTACTGCTCAAAGGCCCCACCTCTAAATACCATCACACTGAGGTTAGAGCTTCAGACATGAATTTGGTAGGGGCGGGGTTGGGGGCCACAAACATTCAGTCCATAACATGCCCTAATTATTTTTCACTCAAGGTCCACCTGTCTCCTACTTCATTTAGGTCTGTTCTAACAGCTGTGCTTATTCTTCCTCCCTTTCGCTGCTGGGCCCCCTTAGGTGTGACATCTCTTCTTGTTCTCTGCTCACTGGAGTAAGATCAGTGGAAGAGTATGGTGGAAGAAGCTGAAGAGCTGGAGGTGCAGCCAGTGACCTCACAGAGCCAGCATCCAGGTGAGGAGCCAGGAGGAAGCATCTCTGCACCCTCCTCTCTGAAGCCTGCCTAGCCTGTGAGGGCAGAAGACCAGCTCAAGCACAGGGTGCACGAGCCCAGGGAGACTGGCCTTCTCTCTCTGACTCCTAAATCACCGTGTCCAGGACCTCACTGTCATGCTCTCTCAGGCCAGGTCTCTGCTGGCTCCCCCAGGCCTTCCCGCCTGCCCATCCCAGCTGATCAAGAAGGTGGCTCTAGAATTGGCGATAGGAAAGAAGGCACACCAAGCCACTGACCTTCCTATTGCCTCCTGCACCAATCTAGACATTTAAGGATACATTCATGTATAACAACTTCAGTTCAATTCAGTCGCTCAGTCACGTCCAATTCTTTGCGACCCCATGAATCACAGCACGCCAGGACTCCCGGTCCATCACCATCTCCTGGAGTTCACTCAAACTCATGTCCATCGAGTCAGTGATGCCATCCAGCCATCTCATCCTCTGTCATCCCCTTCTCCTCCTGCCCCCAATCCCTCCCAGCATCAGTGTCTTTTTCCAATGAGTCAGCTCTTCGCATGAGGTGGCCAAAGTATTGGAGTTTCAGCTTCAGCATCAATCCTTCCAATGAACATCCAGGACTGATCTCCTTTAGGATGAACTGGTTGGATCTCCTTGCAGTCCAAGGGACTCTCAAGAGTCTTCTCCAACACCACACTTCAAAAGCATCAATTCTTCGGCGCTCAGCTTTCTTCACAGTCCAACTCTCACATCCATACATGACCACTGGAAAAACCATAGCCTTGACTAGATGGACCTTTGTTGGCAAAGTAATGTCTCTGCTTTTCAGTATGCTATCTAGGTTGGTAATAACTTTCCTTCCAAGGAGTAAGCGTCTTTTAATTTCATGGCTGCAGTCACCATCTGCAGTGATTTTGGAGCCCAAAAAAATAAAGTCTGACACTGTTTCCCCATCTATTTGCCATGAAGTGATGGGACCAGATGCCATGACTTTCGTTTTCTGAATGTTGAGCTTTAAGCCAACTTTTTCACTCTCCTCTTTCACTTTCATCAAGAGGCTTTTTCGTTCCTCTTCACTTTCTGTCATAAGAGTGGTGTCATCTGCATATCTGAGGTTATAACTACTTGGTTGCTACCATTTCTGGAAATTTGATGATTTCTGGTATTATGACAATTTGCAGTCCAATTTGCAAATAAACAGGCAAGCTCCACTAGAAAATATGTTTATGCCTTGCATAAACTGCTTCTGTGCTCCCTTCTATCAACTATTTTTTAAATTTAATTAATTAATTTATTTATTGGCCACACCATGCAGCATGAGAGATCTTAGTTCCCCAACCAGGGATCAAACCCATGCCCCTGCAGTGGAAGCACAGAGTTTAGCCAGTGGACTACCAGGGAAGTCCCACTATCAACTATTTTTTAAGTATAACGTATATGCAGAAAAGTACACTTACATACATGTTTTTAAGGATTTTCAAATTTCCTTGTAAAAAACAGAAATGAGGAATATGAGGATTCTGCATTTTCTTTTTTGGAAATCTGGCTGAAGTCACTATAGACTGAGTAACACTGATAGTGACAGTAAAAAAAATTTCACTGAAAGGAATTTGGAACTGCGAGACATATCTTGTTTGCTGTAGTTTCCAGCTTTTTCTGAATGAACCTGCTCAACAGAATAGAAGAATGCAATCCCAATTACAATCACCTGTGAATAATAAAATGTTAGTCATCAGAACACAATCTTGCAAGAAAACTTGAGATCTGACTAATCTGGTTCTGACACTCTCCCACTGATGAGAATGTGCTAGTGAGCTCTTTATCTTTTAATAGGAAATAATGCTTATTGTTACAGTTAATAGAAAGTAAATATTTATTTTTTGGTACATAATGCTTCAAATTTTTGTTTCTAATAAAGCTTATGACTATGGATTCTCAGCCATCTTTGGGGTGTGTAAGGACAGCCACATGGCCTGTTAAATACACAGGTTTCTGGACCCCACTCCAAGGGAACCAAAGCAAGGGCCCAGAAATGTAGAAGGTCATGGTTCACAGACCCCTCCGGGAAAAAACACTGCATTAGACACTGTACAAATGACAAAGGCTCCAACCAATCATTGCATTTGTTTCTCAATCAAAAAAGTCACCAAGCAGGGCTTCCCTGGTGGTCCAGTGGTTAAGAATCTGCCTTGCAATGCAAGAGCCACAGGTTCAATCCCTGGTCTGGGAAGATCCCACATGTCACAGGGCAACTAAGCCCCTGTGCCACTACTGAAGCCTGTGCTCCACAACAAGAGAAGCCACCGCAACAGAAGCCTCCACACCACAATGAGGAGTAGCCCCCACCAGTCAAAATTAAAGAAAACCTGCATGCAGCAATGAAGCCCCAGCACAGCCAAAAAATAAAACACACAAATCTTTGTAAAAAATCACTAAGCAAAGAACATGAGTGCAATTCACAAAACAGGTGCTAAAAATAAATGACACTTTTTTTAAACATCCAGTATTTCTATAAGCAAATAAACAGGAAATAAAACCATACCGTTATAATGCACCACTATGCTGCAGATGAGGACAGTGCGGGAGGCTGTGCTTATGTGGGGACAGGGGTTATGTAAGTCACAACTCTGCACTTTCAGCTCAAGTTTGCTGTGAACCTAAAGTGGCTCTAAAAAGTGATGTCTATTTAAAAGTAAAACATTTTAAATTGTACCACTTCCATCTATTAAAGAAGTAAATACTTTAGTAAATTTATAATTTTAAAATATGTATCAAAAATTGAAAATGCACAGTTGCCCTCATGCTACAACGTTTCCAGAGCACAGTCCTTCAAAAATATATTCATAATGTTCATAACCTTTGACCAGTTCTTGAAATAAATCTTAAAACAAACAATAAGTATTATGACAAAAATGAATGCACAAAGATGTCTTCATAGTGTGATGCATAGACCAAGTATTTTACAAGGTATCTACATGGTATATTATTATGCAACCAGTAAGAGGTTCATGGAGTGCTCTTAGAAACCAGAGAAAATGTGTACAATTTACTATTAAGCAAAAAGAAAGAGTATAAATGAATACACAGCATGATTCCTGCTGTGTATAAGGTACATAAAAAATAATACTAGAATATTAACGCCTCGCTTATCTCTAGGGTTAGATTACAGTTGATTCCTTTTTTGTATTTTCCACAATGTGCTTACATTATTTTTATAACCAGAAAAAAAGTGAGTGTGTGTGTGTGTGTGTTAATGCTTAGAGTATATGTGTGTGTGCTTCAATGCTCAGAAAACCCCATTTAACTTTCAGAATTCTTATGCAGATGAATGAGATATTATATTAGAAGTGTTTTCTTTGAATAATACAGAGAGAATTATGTCTGAATTTAACACAACATTCACATTACTGAAAAGTTACGTGAAAACAGAAGGCATTCTAGAGCGTATTACTTAAAGAAATTCTATGATGAAGTCTAAGAGTCAGACATGACTGAGCAACTGAACACCCCCACATGATGAAGTCTTAGAAAAACAATCCTTCTGTAAAGCCAGAAATGTTCTCTTAATTTGTCATTTTGGGACAATATGTCATCATTATGTGTTTACTTTAAAAAGCATATAATCAACTCTCCATTATTGCCAATTCAGTTCAAGAAACTCTTTTCTGCAGACCTACTATGTGCTGAGCACCAAGCATGCCTTCAGGAGTCTCAGTTGTAGCAAGTAAGACTACAGGGTGGGAAGTACATGGTCTAAATTCACATGAGAAGAGAGAAGAGGCCAGTTACCTTGAAAAAGTGATGTCCTGAGTCTTCATGTATTTTTTCTAATATGTGGCCTACCTTTAAGGATGATCCCTTGCCAGAGGCAGTAGGAAAGACCCGCCCTGTGTGAGCCTCACAGCATTCTATCATGCCTTTTTTGCAAAGGAGATATAGACCCATGCCCAGGGATCTCACCACAGACAGGCCAGGGGTGCCTAGGAATGATCAAGAAGAACAGCCCTCCATGCTTCTTTCTTCAACTCTCCTCAGATTTGTGAGGACTTGGAAATGAAAATATAACTCCAAAATCCCATGAAGAAGGACCCAATTACGGCAGCGCAGGGCGACAGCATCTCCTGACAATGGCTCTTTAATTTTCACACTAGATTTAAAAATCCCCAGAGTTCCAGCCTCATATATCCACTGCCTTCTTGGCATGTCCACCTAGATATCCAATGCGTGTGTGCTCAGTTGCTCAGTCATGTCCAACTCTTCGTGACCCCCATGGACTGCAGTCCCACAGGCCTCTCTGTCCATGGGATTCTCCAGGCAAGAATACTGGAGTGGGTGCCATTTCCTCCTCCAGGGGATCTTCCTGACCCAGGGATTGAACCTTTGTCTCCTGCGACTCCTGCATTGCAGGTGGGTTCTTTACCACCGAGCCACAGGGGAAGCCCTGATGGAGCCCTAAAACTTGCCAAGTCCTAAGCAGAAGTCTTTCTAACTCTAATGTGCAGGAAGTCCTATCAGCGCCACTTCCAAGACAGATCTAGCACCCATCCACTCCTCTCCATCTCTACCCTGACTCCCGAATCCAAGCCACTCTGGATGCCCTCTGCCCCCATTCTAGCTTCCCTTCATTCCCTTCTCCAGGCAGCAGTCAGAGCGATCTTTCTGAAATACAAATCAGTCTGTAAGCAACATGAGGGCAAGGGTTTTTCATCTGTTTTATTAACTAGTGTATCCTCAGAACCAAACATATGAATAATTTCTCTAAATTCTTTTGTTTAAGTAATGGCGTCCCATCACCCACTTCCACCCACCCCCCACCCATGACACTCCAGTCCCACTGGTCCTCTTTCTGCTCCTCTAACATGCCAAGCTTCTTACAGCGTATGCCTTGGAACCTGCAGTGCCTCCTCTCCGAATGTTCTCTTCCGTGCGTGTCTCCTCCCCCACCCCATCACCTTGGCTTGGCTGGCCCTTCTGTCACTCCAGTCTCAGTTTACATGTCACCTTATACGCCCACCTACAACAGCCCACAATCACTCTCCATCAAATTACCTTTTCAGAGCCCTGGATTTAGGCTGAAACTACCCTGGCCACTTAGGGTTGGCACCTATAAATCCCACTAGAACGTGCAGCAGGCCTAAAAGCAGGGGTCTTGTATGCCTGAGTCACAGCTTTAGCCCCAGTGCCTCACATAAGGCCTGGCTCCCCGTAGATGGCTGAGTAATTTATTAATTATTTTACCTCCATGTTCCAGGGTTTGATCGTCTACACTGAAGGCTCCAAGACTCTATCTAGCTGGTGACTGGAGCTGATCAGGCCCTCAAAGATGGAGACAGACAAGCTAAAATGTATTACAGGCAGGGCAGACACCAAAACACCAATTTGTTAATTTACATGGAAAATCTCTATCAAATATTCAGAACTAAACAAATAGTCAAACTCCATTCACTATCTTCTCCCCCTAGAGTCAAGCCACATGACAAGCCAAGTCTAGTGGGTAGAGTTTAAAAAAAAAAAAAAGAATCTGGATAACGTTATAGTTAATTATGTCAGCTTAACTAGGCCATGGGATGCCCAGACAGCTGGATAAACATTATTTCTGGGGGTGTCTGTGAGGGTGTTTCCAGAAGAGATTAGGATTTGGATTGGTGAAGTCAGTAAAACAGAAGGTCTTCCCCAACTTGGGGAGGCATTATCCAATCCACTGAGTGTCATAATCCAAAAAAAAGGAGAAAGAAGGTGGAATTTGCTTTCTGCCTAACTGAGCTGGGATACTGGCCTGCCCTCAGCACTCCTGACTGTCAGGTCTTCAGACCTGGACTGAAGGAATCCACACTATCGTCTCTCTGGCTCCCAAGCCTTGGAATTACACCACCGTCTTTCCTCTACTCCAGCTTACAGACTGGTGGAACTTCTCAGTCTTCATAATCATGTGAGCCAAAACCTCATCGTAAATATGTGCTATTGGTTTTATTTCTTTGGAGGTCACAGACTAATACACATGACAATCATCAATGTTATTCTACTAATACGTCTGTTGCAATGGGACAAGACGATAGAGCTACAAGCTGTAACCCCCTTTTTAGGTAACTACATGAGGTCCAACGGCCAAGGGGCTCTCCTCACTGACGGTGCACTAGATTCAAGACGAACCAAGCTCCTGTCTGTTCATCCCAACGATACGTTAACATCATTTGTCCACAACTCTGCTGTGACATGTTAATAAGGGCCCCTATGCACTCATCACTTGACCTTAGCAAACTCTTCAACAGCCCATTTGCAAATTATTAAGACAGAAAATTATGTATCATCTAGTGAATTAAATAAGGGTTTGATACATTTTCCCATTTCCCAACTCAGTCGAAGGAAACACTCCAAGCCAGCAGGCCATTATGAAACCTGAGCACAGGGAAACCAGGAGAAGGTCTTCAGATTCCAGCCAGCTGGGTAGCAGACCCCACTGCTTGGCTCCCCAAAGGCCAAAGACACGATGAAAGCCCCGAGGAGACACAGGGGTCCCAAATACTTCCCTAAGCCATCAAATCGGCAGGAAAGGGAAAGCTCACCTTCCCTTCCCAAAAAAAGGGCCATGGACTGCTTACCAGGACTTGGCTCCCAGGGACTGATATCAGCTTTAATCAAAAACAGTATAGATAATCCAGACATGTATAATTCATAGTTGACTACATTACCTCTTCTGAATTTATGATGATGATAATTTGTGGAAAGTTTCTGAGGAATACATAATTGATAACATACTCCATATAGCAATGCAAACTGCCAATGGAGACAATGAGTCAGGATGTATTAAAACAATAGATGCTTTTAGTCAATATTTATCAGGCACCTACTAGATACTAGCCCACAGGAATCATCTGTTTTGATATTTGTATCTGCTGAAAGAAAATGGGCAATAACTATAGGGTTCTCAAAGAACCAAGGACCCCAGAGCCTTTGATTATGAAAGATTTCTTGAGCTCCTACGATGTGCTAGACACTGTAGAGGTGCTAAAAATAAATTAAGATTCATTTCTAGTTCTTGAGGATCACATAGGCCAGTGGTTTAACAATATATTTTACTTTTCTTCTTGTATATAACTGTGTACAGAGCCACATGATAATCATAAAGACTTATTGAGCCAAACTTAACAAGATAGAGTACTTTCTTAATATTTATTTATTTATTGGGCTGTGCTGGGTCTTGGCTGCAACACACAGAATCTCAGATCTGCATCGCAGCATGTAGAATCTTTAGTTGTGACATGGGAATCTAATTTCCAGACCAGGGCCTCTTGCATTGGGAGCACAGAGTTTTAGCCACTGACCTCCAGGGAAGTCCCAGGATGCAGTATTAACACACCTCAATTCAACTAGCTCCATCAGGAGCCTGAAGTGAGCTGTACATGTTGAGAATGGTTTCAGCTTTACTTTATATTACAAAATCACTCTGTGGGGATATATTTTTACAAAACAAATACCCAGTAAATTTTACTGAGTGAACTGGAAAACCAGTGTGAACCAGTGATGAAAATAACCTAAAAACCAGGCAAGGACTTCCCTGGTAGTCCAGTGGGTAAGAATCTGCCTTCCAATACAGTGGTGGTGGTTGTTAGTCACTAAGTCATGTCCGACTCTTTTGTGACCCCATGTTTTATAGCCCACCAGGCTCTTCTGTCCACAGGATTTCCCAGGCAAGAACACTGGAGTGGGTTGCCAAGCTCTCCTCCAGGGGATTTTCCTGACCCAGGGATCAAACCTGTGTCTCCTGCTTAGCAGGCAGATTCTTTAACACTGCACCACAGGGGACATGGGTTCAATCCTTGGCCCAGGAAGATCCCACATGCTGGGGGGCAACTAAGCCCATGCGCACAACTACTGAGTCCGTGCTCCAGCACCCATGCTCTGTAAGCAAGAGAAGCAACCACAGTGAGAAGCCTGTGCAACACAACTAGAGATCTTGTAGCCCTGTTTGCCACAACCAGAGAAAACCCACACACAGCAACGAAGACCCAGGGAAGCCACAAGAATGTTTTTTTAAAAGGCAATTTACAGAATAAATTAAGAATCTACAGACAAAAAATACACCTTTCATATCATTTAAATACAATTTGAGTATCTTCACATCTCTTTGCTTTAAATGTGCATATCACCTATTCATAGCATCCATCCTTCCAATTTTATGTTGCTTATAAATAAAGACTTACTTTTAGTACTTTAAAAATTCTAATCTACACTATGATTTCATTTTAACAGAGTTTGGCTACAATGTGGCAATTCTGATGTCTCATTAAGCATCTTAATTTTAGTTATGTTTGGGTAAACATGCTTAGGCTCACAATATATAAAAAACTATGTAATTACTGTTTCATATAAAAGTCTATTAAATTTCCAAACTATCTTCTGTTACTTCATAATGATATACAGTTATTACTAGTTATAAAAAAGTGTGTGCTCATATATGCAAAGTAAAATTTTTTTCCAGAAATAGATTTTCTTCAGACTTCCCTCTCTAAAATGGAAATCATCTATTCATTTGCAAACTACACACTCCAAAAATATATGTAAATGGAAGAGTGCTGTCTGGTTAAGGAAAGAATAATCATTACTCAAAATGTGTTTCAGATGGAAAAAACAGAAGAACTGAAATTACTATAAACCCCCATTGTAAATTATTTTTAAAAAATCATCTTAAATACACTTTAAAGAAAAATCATGTTAAAAACATATCTTAAAGAAAAATAATTAGCAAAAGCCTAAATGATTGATGATTTTGGATTTCTAGGTATGTTTGCTATTAACTCAAATTATCTAAGCAGCTCAATGAACTCACACCAAAGGAAAGAGAGGGTAGGGTATAACTCAGTGAGAACTTCATCTTTAATTACCTAGTTCTATGAAGAAATTCTTCCTGGGGGTGGGAGGGGGAGCCAAGGGTAGAAATACTCAGAAAGCAAAGAATGACGAATAGCACTGCCTGTCACATTTGAGAGTTAGTTACCTAAGATCAGAGTTTAGAGGAGCTTTCAAGAGGCAAAGTAGAAAAGTGAAAGGAGCTCATCTTTAGAGTTTAACAGTCTGGGTTTAGATCCTGAGAGCTAAGAGAAAGAAAGGCAGAGGAACCAGAGACCAAACTGCCAACATCTGCTGGATCACAGAGAAAGCAAAGGAATTCCAGAAAAACATTTACCTCTGTTTCATTGACTACACTAAGGCCTTTGACAGTGTGGATCATAACAAAATGTGGAAAACCCTTGGAGAGATGAGAATACCAGACCATCTTACCTGTCTTCTGAGAAACCTGTATGTGGGTCAAGAAGTATCACAGAACCTCATATGGGACAAGTGACTGGCTCAGATTGAGAAAGTGGTACAACAACAGGTTGTTCATTGTCACCCTGTTTACTTAACTTATACACAGAGCACATCATGAGAAATGTTGGGCTGGATGACTTACAAGCTGGAATCAAGATTTCCAGGAAAAATACCAACAACCTCAGATATGCAGATGACACCACTTAAATAGCAAAAAGCAAAGAGGAACTAAAGAACCTCTTGATGAGGGTGAAAGAGGAGAATGAGAAAGCTGACTTAAAACTCAATATTAAAAAAATTAAGATCATGGCATCCGGCCCCATCAGTTCAGCTCAGTTAAGTCACTCAGTCGTGTCCAACTCTTTGTGACACCGTGAACCGCAGCACACCAGGCTTCCCTGTCCATCACCAACTGCCGGAGTCCACCCAAAGCCATGTCCATTGAGTCAGTGATGCCATCCAAACATCTCATCTTCTGTTGTCCCCTTCTCCTCCTGCCCTCAATCTTTCCCAGCATTAGGGTCTTCTCAAATAAGTCATCTCTTCTCGTCAGGTTGTCAAAGTATTGCAGTTTCAGCTTCAACATCCGGTCCCGTCACTTCATGGCAAATAGAAGGGGAAAAGGTGGAAGCAGTGACAGATTTCCTCTTCCTGAGCTCTTAAATCATGGTGGATTGTGATTGCAGTCATGAAATTAGAAGATGATTGCTTCTTGGCAGGAAAGCTATGACAAACCTAAACAGTGTATTAAAAAGTAAAGACATCATTTTGCCGACCAAGGTCCATATAGTAAAGGCTGTGGTCTTTCCAGTAGTCATGTACGGATATGACAGCTGGATCATAAAGAAAGCAGAGTGCTAAAGAACTGATGCTTTCAAACTCTTGAGAATCCCTTGGACAACAGGGAGATCAAACCAGTCAGTCTTAAAGGAAATCAACCCTGAACACTTAATGGAAGGACTGATGCTGAAGCTCCAATACTTTGGCCGACTGATTGGAAAAGACCCTGATGCTGGAAAAGATTGAGGGCAGGAGGAGAAGGAGGCGACAGAGAATGTGATGGTTGGATGGCATCACTGATTCAATGGACATGAACTTGGGCAAACTCTGAGAGATGGTGAGGGACAGGGAGGCCTGGCGTGCTGCAGTCCATGGGGTCACAAGAGTCGGATCCGACTTGGCAACTGAACAACAACAGAGATCTCAGAGAAGTCTCTTCACTTCCCAGGGCCTTGGATGCATCATTTGAAAAGGACAGAGTTTGCACAAAGGACCTCAGGGTCTCTTCCAGTTCTTTTTGTTACCAGAAGATCTGCTATGGGCTTCCATCTGAACAGGGCATTTATTCACTTAAAAAACATTCATGGCATTTTGTTCCAAACATTGTGCTGGACAATGGAAAGATGAGAAAGACAAAGTTCCTTTCTTTTTGAAGGGCTCCCACTCTATCAAGGGATACAGACGTGCAAAGAAACAATGCCAGACTTATTCAGTAAATGCTGTGGTAACAGTGCCAAGTGCTGGGTGCCCACGATAAATTAAGGGAAAAAGAAGTGAGGCCAGGGAGGGAACTGGTGGTGAAGGCTTCCTAGAATGAAGGAGCTATTAAACAGCACTGGGGGCTCAGCTGAAGTTGGAAATTACATATTTGAAATGGTTCTGATTGTTGGATTAGTACACAGCAGCTACCAAAAGGGAAGTTATCCTCCAGATACCCCATAGCTGCAGCTTAAGTACTATCACCTCTTTTGCAGACCGAAAAAATTCTAACGGTAGAATTACACTCTCTGCTTTTACCTGAGGATAGTACTGCAGAATGGATGGTTTCCAGTCTCTAGTCTGTCCACCACCCACATAAGCAAAGAGAACCAAGCAGAGTACCCACAGTGAAATGCTGGGTGTGGGAAGAATGGGGAGGTCACACCATTTTCTAACATGAAACAGGAGGGTTTGCAATTTTTTGCAACACATTTCTCACCACTGGTAGAAGGATCAGGGATCTGAGCATCATTGTTTCTCCCCAATCACTTTGATTTTATCCATCACCCTTTATAGAATGGAGTACAGCAGGGCTATCAGCCTCCTAATATATCTCTCTCTTCAAAATGGAAATGTTTAAGTTGGGGTTCTTCAATCTTGAGAAGGTGCCAACTTGGGGCTGCCAAATTATTCAGTCTCTGGGATAAAACTGCTTTAGCACTCAAATATAATACTGAAAAGATCATTCTAAATATAGACACCACTTTCCGAAAACAAGTAAATTATCTGCAGCAGTCTCTTACATGTTCTATGCCTCTTGGATACCATTAGAGTTCTTTGGCTGCCAGAAACTGAACCTGATTCTGGCTTAGGTGAAAAATCTGGAATTTACTGGAAGGCTATAGGGGAGAAGTGCATACAATCAACAGGACAGCTGGGGATCCAGACTGAGAAAAAGACACAAAAGGCAATTCCTAGGGTCAAGGCAGTAGGACCACTACCTAACATCCTACAGGTACAGCTGCTGGAAAGATACTCATGTCCTTGGAACACTCTGCTCAGGTTTCAGACTCCAGGAAGTGAGAGTCTCAATGCTCTGGTCTGTGTTATGGACTCCAATCCGCATTATCAAAAAATGTGATAAGGCACTCTGATTAATAGCCATCTTAGCCTGTATCCAATGGAATAAAGCTATGATCCAAAGAAATTGAAATGGATGCCATCAGTCACCAAAGCAACAAAGATCAACTCCATCCCCTTATTAAAAAAAGACAAACGTACTCCAGTAGGATACAACTCTGAGTAAATCTCTGTCCTTAGTAAAGGTGTGCTGTAATCTCCAAAGACAGTGAAAATGGTTAATCATGTGGTATTCTAGGTTCTCCCTTGGGTATAAGCTGAGTGAGACTTCTCAGAAAAGGAAATCAACTACGTACACAATAGTCATAAAGAGCTGCTGCTGCTGCTGCTGCTGCTGCTAAGTCGCTTCAGTCGTGTCCGACTCTGTGGGACCCCACAGACGGCAGCCCACCAGGCTCCCCCATCCCTGGGATTCTCCAGGCAAGAACAGTGGAGTGGGTTGCCATTTCCTTCTCCAATGCATGAAAGTGAAAAGTGCAAGTGAAGTCGCTCAGTTGTGTCCGACTCTTTGCGACCCCATGGACTGCAGCCCACCAGGCTCCTCCGTCCATGGGATTTTCCAGGCAAGAGAACTGGAGTGGGGTGCCATTGCCTTCTCCACATAAAGAGCTGGAATAGCTATATTAATATCAGACAAAAGAGACTTGAAAACAAGAAATGTTACTAGAGATAAAGAGAGACATCTTATAATGACAGAAGAATCACTGTATCAGGAAAAAATACACATTATAAATGTATACACATGTAACAACAAAGCCCTGAAATACATGAAGCAAAACCGACAGAACTGAAAGGAGCAATGGGCAATTCAACAATAAAAATCGGACATTCAATAACTGAAAAAAAAAAGTCTCAGGACTTCCCTGGTGGGCCAGTGGTTAAGACTTCACCTTTCAATGCAGGGGGTGCAGGTTTGATCCCTAGTCAGGGAGCTAAGATCTCACATGCCTTGCAGCCAAAAAACCCAAAACATAAAACAGAAGCAATATTGTACAAATTCAATAAAGACTTAAAACAAAAGATGCACATCAAAAAAATCTCTAAAAACAAGTCTAAATAAATTTAAAGAGATTAAAGATATACAAAGTCGTTCTCTGCCCACATTAAATTAGAAATCCACAAAATATCCACTAAATATAGGGAAACTCCAAACATTCAGAAATTAAATAACATACTTCTAAGTAACACATGTACCAAAAAAAAAGAAATTACAAGGTAAATTTTACGATACTTTAAACCGAATGAAAACAAAATCACAACGTACCAAAACTCATGGAAGCAGCCAAAGCAGTGCTCAGAGGCCACATTATGGCTTTAAACACCATTATCAGAAAAGAAGAAAGATCTCAAACCAATTCCCTAAGCTTCTACCTGAAGAAACTAGAAAAGCAAACTAACCTAAAATAAGCAGAGAAAAATGAAACAACCTAGAGTTGAAAGCAATGAAATAGAAAACAAAAAAGCAAATGTGAAAAAAATAAAACCAAGAGCTGATGCTTTGCAACACTGAAGGCTCAGTATTAAGACAGCAATTCTCCACAAACTGATCTATACATTCAAAGTGATCTCTGTCAAAATCTCGGCAGAGTTTTTAATAGAGCTAATCCTAAAATTTATAAGGAAATACAAAGGACCTAGAATAGCTGAGAGAGACAATTTTGACAAGAGCAAAGTCGGAGGGCTTACACTGTATGATTTCAAAATGTACTCTTAAGCTAAAAATTAAGGCAATGTGGTATTGGCATAGGAAAGCCATACAAATCAATGGCATTCAGAAATTAACCCTTAAATTTTATGATCCATTCATTTTTGACAAAGGGGCAAACGGGAAAATGATCGATTTTCCTTGGATATCCATTTGAAAAAAAAATTAACTTAGATCTTTAACCTCACTTCATACACGAAAATTAACTCAAAGTAACTCACAGACCTGAAGGTAAAAACTAAAATCAACTTTTGAAGAAAACAGAGCACAAAAGCCTTATGACCTTGGGTTAAGCAAACAGTTCTCAAGACATACCACCAAAAATATAAACCATTTTTTTAAAAAACTTGTAAGTTGGACCTCATTAAAATTTGTGCTTCAAAAGACACCACTGGGAGAATGAAAACAGAAGCCACAGAATGGGAGAAAATATTTTGCAAATCTCCTATCTGATATGGGACCTGTATCTGTAATATACAAAGAAATCTTACAATTCAATAATAAAATAACCTAATTTAAAAATGGGTTCTGACACATGTTACAACATGGATAAAAAATCTGGAAATCATTATAAGTGAAATGACCGAGACACAAAAGGGCAAGTACTGTATGACTGCACTTCTGTGATATACCTAGAATAGGGACAGAAAGCAGAACAGAAGTTGCCCAGGGCTGAGGGGAAAGTGCAATGGAGAGTTATTGTTTACTGGGAATACAGTTTCTGTTTTGGATAATCAAAAAGTTTTGAAAATCAACAGAGGTGAACATTGTGAATGTAATTAATGTCAATGAACTGCACACTTTAAAATGGTTAAAACGATAAGTATCTTACCACAATAAAAAATAATTTTAAAAAATGGGCAGAAGACTTGGGTAGACACTTCACCAAAGAAGACGCACAAATGACTAATAAGGACATGAAAACATCATTAGTTATTAGGGAAATGCAAATTAATAGCACAATGAAATACCACTACACGGCCACTATAATGACTATAATCAAAAAGAGAGATGATAGCAAGTGCTGGGGATGAAGTAGGGAAACTGGAGTCCTCACACATTCCTGGTGGGATTGTAAAACGGCATAGCCACTTCGGAAAATTGTTTGGCTACATTTTAAAAAGTTAAACATAAGCTTACTACAAGACCCAGCAATTCCACACCTAGTCATCTACCCAAGAAAAATTAAAATATATCTCCATACAAAGACATGTTCACATATTCACAATACCTTTAGTCACAATAGCTAAAAACTGGAAACAATCCAAATGTCGATCAGCTGATAAGTGGAAAAACAGAAAGCTGTATATCCATATAATAGGATACTATTAGGTAGGTTTAGTCGCTAAGTCATTTCTGACTCTTGCAATCCCACAGACTGTAGCCCTCCAGGCTCCTCTGTCCATGGGATTTCCCAGGCAAGACTACTGGAGTGGGTTGCCATTTCCTTCTCCAGGGGATCTTCCTGACCCAGGGATTGAACCCAGAGATCGAACCCAGGTCTCCAGCATTGCAGGCAGACTCTTTACCATTGAGCCACCAGGAAAGTCCAATATGATACCACTCAGACATAAAGAGAAACGAAATACTGATACATGCTAGAACATGGTTGCACCTCAAAAAGATTATGCTAAGTGAAAGAAGCTGGATGCAAAAGACTTCATATTGTAAGATTCCATTCATATGAAATGTCCAGAAAAGACAAATTATCTATAGAGACAGAAAGCACACTGGTGGCTGCCTGGGTCTGGGGTAGAAGGAAGGATTACTCGCAAACAGGCTGATAGAAATTTGGGGAGTGATTGAAATGTTCTATAACTGAACTGTGTTGATGGTTGCACAACATTAATTCTATTAATTTACTACAAATCATTGAATTGTACACTTAAAATGGGTAGACTTCTGTGGCTTTTCAATTGTACTTCAGTAAAGCTCTTAAAATAAATAAATACAAATCTGAAACTGAAAAGAGAGTCTTGATTTCAGGAAGCATAATTAAAATACAATCTCCATGACATAAGACAAAGGTTTTCCTTAATCTAGCCATATACCTTTTATTCGTATATTTTCAAACTACATGTGTAAGGAAGTGAAGTCTCTCAGTCGTGTCCGACTCTTTGCGACCCCATGGGCTGTAGCCTACCATGCTCCTCTGTCCATGGGATTTTCCAGGCAAGAGTACTGGAGTGGGTTGCCATTTCCTTCTCCAGAGGATCTTCCCAACCCAGGGATTGAACCTGGGTCTCCCGCATTGTAGGCAGACGCTTTACCATCTGAGCCACCAGGGAAGTACTGACATTGTTCAGTGATGTTAGCCCGGGCCCTAAATGATCTTAAGCTTTCTGAATTAAATTCTGTGGTCCCTGTGATTGCCCAATAAACAGCAGTAAATTTACAAACTCTAAAAATAGACAATATTGGCCTTTTCTTGGGCTCATTTCAGAGAAAAATAGAGCAATAAAAGCAAGCCTGAGAAGCAATTCAAATCCCCAGATTGTCTGAGTAATCAACTGTATTATATATAATCATTATGACCTAGAAACATTTCATCTGAAGCAGCAAAGGCTGACCTAGTAATTGATTTAATAGCTGTCTTCAACGACAGGAAGGGTTTTACAGGGAAACTATCTGATGAGTTCTCCTCTCTTTCCATTGAGAGCCAAACAAAACAAAGTGATTTAGTAATCAGCAAGGTACACAGAGATTAAACACAAATAACACTAACAGTAACTGCTACCAGATACCGGAATATACTTAATGTATTTGTTCAAGCTGTTTCCTTGGCAATCATTAAGATTGGACAAGACAGACGGCTGTGG
This sequence comes from Bos indicus, assembly GCF_029378745.1. NCBI lineage: Eukaryota > Metazoa > Chordata > Mammalia > Artiodactyla > Bovidae > Bos > Bos indicus. The sequence goes on from NC_091769.1 coordinate 50,681,827, forward strand.
TCTGATGGCAGAAATGCCTGTGAGGGGTCATCAGGTGTGGGGCAGATCTGTCTGTGGGAACGCACCACACTTCCACATGCCATACCTCGATATCCCGATTCAGTTGCTTCACTATGGCAGTGATGTTTCTGATGTGCTCCTCCAAGAACAGCCTGGCCAAGCGGTCGCCTCCCCCTTTGTTCTGCATTTTCTGCAAGCTGCTGACGATGTCGTCTTTGATCCGGAATGCGTGCTCCACAAGGGCGGCTGTGGTTTTCTCGTGGCAGAGGATCCTGTCTTCGAGTTGCTCCACTAGGCTTACGGATGAGTAGGGTGCCATGGTCAGGGACTGGCTGTGTCGGGGCATCGTTCGAACTCGCCTACAGAAGGGAGCCCCACATTACTAGGGTTGTCAGTTAGGAAAAAAAATCATTTTTAAAGCCAGATTCAAGACTTCCCAGGAAAGGCAAAGTATCTATCCTTACAAGCTAAATGAAGATTTGAAGCAGAATTTCTGCCCCAAAGAGTTTTCTTTGTGAGACAGGCAGCATCTTTAATCAATGGTCCACAGAGAGTCAAGTGTGCTGGTAGCAGGCTCCATGCCCTCCCAACACAAGAGGCTGCAGGCTCAAAGCTTATTAACAGAATCACTGGACCTGCTTTCCTTTCCCCTTCTCCTAAAGTGGCTATAAACTGAAATGCCTACAAGGGTCAGGCTATGGATATAAAGGAGTGAAGCATACCACACAGGATACACTAGGGCATGTTAGGGACTTTGAGAAACTGAAAGAGGCATTCCTCACCTAAGGGAGCCACAATTCTGTTCCACCCATGAGTAACCATTTGGGAACGCAGATTCTTTTTTCCAGATCATCTGATAGTTCAAGAAGAACCAAGAAATTTAGGCTTGTATGTGAAGTCACCTGATTTTTATTTATGTATTTTTGGCCATGCCACAAGGCATGTGGGATCTTAGTTCCCCGACCAGGGATCAAACCTGTGCCCCTTGCATCAGAAGCACCGAGTCTTAACCACTGGACCACCAGGGAAGTCCCCACCTGATTTTTAAAATGTTAACAACTCATTTAAAAAGTATTTAAGATGATCCAGGCCAAACAATGTATTACTTCTATGAGCCAGTTTTGGCCTATGGACACTCAATTTGCAACTTCTCATTAAAAAGTTTTAGTGGGGATATCAGCCCATAAGCCTCCAGAGGTACATTTTATTGTTAATCAGAAGTACAACTGTAATGCAGGGCTACCGTGAAATCTCCACCGGTCACAATCACTGAATGGTCCACAGTGTCCTACAAGTCAGAAGCTGGAGAGGGGACACAACAGTACTACTCTTGCCCTTAAGAAAAGTCATTCTTGGATATAAAAGAAGCTGCAAGGCTTCTTTTATAATGACCATCATGCCCACTAGCAGCCCTCATGGAATTGGTGGAAAGAAAAAGTATACCTTAGATGCATATTTTCCATATATTATACCTTTCCTCGGTGACAAGAGAAGGAAATACAGTGCTCCGTTGGGCCATTTTCTTTTTAATAATTCACATCTGTTGAAAAAACAAGCATTAAATTATTTAACAGTTTATGTCTAGAACATAAATGACCTTGGGGATTTCCCTGGTGGCTCAGACAATAAAGAATCTGCCTGCAATGCTGGAGACCCAGGTTCAATTCTTGGGTGGGGAAGATTCCCTGGAGAAGGGAATGGCAACCCACTTGCCTGGAGGTATTCTTGCCTGGAGAATTCCATGGACAGAGGAGCCTGGTGGGCTATAGTCCATGGGGTCGCAAAGCGTCAGACATGACTAAGTGACTAACACATACATACACACAAATCTTATTATTAAGTTACTAAAGGGATCAAAAATTATGCTGACATGCTGATTAATTATATTATTAAATATCCTACATATGATAGAAACAGAAGATGTCTCAAAATAAGGAGAAAAGAATCAAGAATCAAAATGCTTTTGAACCTAATACCATAAGCCCTGCTGGGTAGGTCAACATGTATGCGTACATGCTAAGTCAAGTTTCCTGAAGTTTTCTCACCCCGTATCTGCATCTCAAGTTTGAAAAACCACTTTTATAGAAATAAGATAGTTCCTTAAACAGACTTAAGTCACTCTTGTACTTCTCCCTAGAACTGTACAGAAAACTATCCTAGGAAATTTATCTCAGCAAATTTAGTAAATTCCATAGCAAATTAAGAGCATTATTTTAAAAATAATCTTAATAGACTAATGCATGATCGACGGGATCTGATTTGGGTGAATTTATCTATCTACTAAGAGAATGAAATCATACTTTTCATTAAAACTTTAAAGCTGTATTATAAGATATGATCATTCACATTACATCAGGCTTATATAAGGAACATTTGATCATCACAATGCATTAGACATCTGAAAAAATTAGAGGTTTTAAAAATATTTCATTACTTAGGTTTCTCAATACTGCTGTTAATTGCCTTAAAACAGTGAAAGCCTAGTAACTATGATAAGATTCAGTAGTTAGTTCTCATTTAGATGCTGGATTGAGAAATGGTTTTCTGACTGAAACCATTGTTTTGGCATCATCCATCCAGTATGTTATTTTTAGAGTTTCAAAATGTGAACTTTTCCCTTTCTTAGACAAATAACTTTGAATTTAAACAAATTACATTTAAGAAAAAAAAGTGTTCCATGCCAAACAAGCTATGATGCCAAAAGAGCTCTTCAGTATTAAAGAAAATAATTTCTGTCATTTAAACCACAAAAATTAGGCCAGTGTGGAATATTCAGAATCACAGAATCTGTACAACTTTAAAGTTGTAAAATAGCTTAGTTGAGATACTAATCTTTAGAATAACCCAACTAAGAGACATTCTTTGGAAGGACTGATGCTGAAGCGCCAATACTTTGGCCACCTGATGAGAAGAGTCAACTCACTGGAAAAGACCTTGATGCTGGGAAAGACTGAAGGCAGGAGGAGAAGTGGATGACAGAGAATGAGACAGTTAGATGGCATCACTGACTCAATGGACACAAGTTTGAGCAAGCTCCAGGAAATGGTGAAGGACAGGGAAGCCTGGTGCGCTGCAGTCCATGGGGTCTCAAAGAGTCAGACAAGATCGAGCCACTGAACAACAAAAACAGCAAAAAGACATTTGGCATCTACTATATAGCCACCAACAAAGGTTCGTCTAGTCAAGGCTATGGTTTTTCCTGTGGTCATGTATGGATGTGAGAGTTGGACTGTGAAGAAGGCTGAGCACCGAAGAATTGATGCTTTTGAACTGTGGTGTTGGAGAAGACTCTTGAGAGTCCCTTGGACTGCAAGGAGATCCAACCAGTCCATTCTGAAGGAGATCAGCCCTGGGATTTCTTTGGAAGGAATGATGCTAAAGCTGAAACTCCAGTACTTTGGCCACCTCATGCGAAGAGTTGACTCATTGGAAAAGACTCTGATGCTGGGAGGGATTGGGGGCAGGAGGAAAAGGGGACCACAGAGGATGAGATGGCTGGACGGCATCACTGACTTGATGGACATGAGTCTGAATGAACTCCGGGAGTTGGTGATGGACAGGGAGGCCTGGTGTGCTGCAATTCATGGGGTCGTAAAGAGTCGGACACGACTGAGCGACTGATCTGATCTGATATAGCCACCAGCAGCAGCATATAGCCACCTAACCTAGAATAGATACAACAAAACTCCCCTCCCTGAAGGGCTTTCTAGCCTACAGAAACAGTAGACATCTAAAGCAACTTTGAAACAATGCACTAAGTGGCCAACTAACCATATGAACAAAAAAGCATGGGTAGAAAACACTAACTCATAAAGTTATATTTAGACTGCCCAGGTGGTTCAGTGGTTAAGAATCCGCCTGCCAATGCAGGGGACATGGGTCGATCCCTGGTCTGGGAAGATCACACATGCCTTGGGGCAACTAAGTCCATGCGCCATAACAACGGAAGCCCATGCGCTCTAGGGCCCACAGGCTGCAACTACGAAGCCTGTGCACCCTAGAGCCTATGCTCTGCAACGAGAGAAACCACGGCAATGAGAAGCCCACACACTAGGGAGTAGCCCCCGCTCAATACAACTAGAGGAAACCCACACAATGAAGACTCAGCACAACTATAAATAAATACATAAACAAATATTTTTAAGTTATATTCACTCTCATGCTCAGTTCAGCTGCTCAGTCATGTCTGACTCTGCGACCACATGAACTGCAGTACGCCAGGCCTCCCTGTCCATCACCAACTCCCAGAGTTTACCCAAATTCATGTCCATTGACTCGGTGATGCCATCCCACCATCTCATCCTGTGTTGTCCCCTTCTCCTGTCCTCAAACTTTCCCAGCATCAGGGCCCTTTCAAATGAGTCAGCTCTTTGCATTGGGTGGCCAAAGAACTGGAGTTTCAGCTTCAGCATCAGTCCTTCCAATGAACACCCAGGACTGATCTCCTTTAGGATGGACTGGTTGCATCTCCTTGCAGTCCAAGGGACTCTCAAGAGTCTTCTCCAACACCACAGTTCAAAAGCATCAATTCTGCACTCAGGTTTCTTTATAGTCCAACTCTCACATCCATACATGACCACTGGAAAAACCATAGCCTTGACTAGACGGACCTTTGTTGGCAAAGGAATGTCTCTGCTTTTCAATATGCTGTCTAGATCGGTCATAACTTTCCTTCCAAGGAGTAAGCGTCTCTTAATTTCATGGCTGCAGTCACCATCTGCAGTGATTTTGGAGCCCCAAAAAATAAAAGTCTGACACTGTTTCCACTGTTTCCCCTTCTATTTCCCATGAAGTGATGGGACCAGATGCCATGATCTTCGTTTTCTGAATGGTGAGCTTGAAGCCAACTTTTTCACTCTCCCCTTTCACTTTCATCAAGAGGCTCTTTAGATCTTCTTCACTTTCTGCCATAAGGGTGGTGTCATCTGCATATCTGAGGTTATTGATATTTCTCCCAGCAATCTTGATTCCAGCTTGTGCTTCTTCCAGCCCAGCGTTTCTCATGATGTACTCTGCATAGAAGTTAAATAAACAGGGTGACAATATACAGCCTTGACATACTCCTTTTCCTATTTGAAACCAGTCTGTTGTTCCATGTCCAGTTCTAACTGTTGCTTCCTGACCTGAATATAGGTTTCTCAAGAGGCAGGTCAGGTGGTCTGGTATTCCCATCTCTTTCAGAATTTTCCACAGTTTATTGTGATCCACACAGTCAAAGGCTTTGGCATAGTCAATAAAGCAGAAATAGACATTTCTGGAATTCCGCTTTTTCGATGATCCAGCAGATGTTGGCAATTTGATCTCTGGTTCCTCTGACTTTTCTAAAACCAGCTTGAACATCTGGAAGTTCATGGTTCACGTATTGCTTAAGCCTGGCTTGGAAAATTTTGAGCATTACTTTCCTAGCATGTGAGATGAGTGCAATTGTGTGGTAGTTTGAGCATTTTTTGGTATTGCCTTTCTTTGGGATTGGAATGAATAATGACCTTTTCCAGTGCTGTGGCCACTGCTGAGTTTTCCAAATTTGCTGGCATGAAAGTGAGTGCAGCACTTTCACAGCATCATCTTTCAGGATTTGAAATAGCTCAACTGGAATTCCATCACCTCCACTAGCTTTGTTCGTAGTGATGCTTCCTAAGGCCCAACTGACCTCACATTCCAGGATGTCCAGCTCTAGGTGAGTGTGAGTGATCACACCTTCGTGATTATCTGGGTCGTGAAGAATTTTTTTGTACAGTTCTTCTGTGTATTCTTGCCATCTCTTTTTAATATCTTCTGCTTCTGTTAGGTCTCATCCCATACATACAAAACTTTGTAACTATGTGTGTTGATACATAAGACTTATTATGGTGATCATTTTGCAATATATACAAATACTAAATCATTTTATTATGTACCTGAAGTTAATATAATGTTCTATGTCAATAAAACCGCAATTTACAAGTTTTTAACATTAAAAAAAAAAAATGGGGAGGAAAAAAGGGAGAGCGCTTTGTTTTCTTCCTGGTTAGCAGCCAGGTCAGGAAAGAACTGATGAAAATGGATAGGATTTCCCAAAGTAGAGAATGGAGAGATTGTGCCATACTTTCTCTCCTCCACATTCCAGCATTACCTCTATGTCCTTTACTCTCAACATACTCTGGCCTAACTCCTTCTTCCGCCTCATCCTAGGCCACTTCATACCATAGTCATCTCCTCCAGTCAACTCTAACCTTCTGCATGGCCATGCTCCCCACCACTGTCCTTTAGCATGTAATGCACTTCACTACCATCATAACTTTGCCTGTGTGCTCTATCAGAAATGCCTTTCCCATCCCTGCCCGCCTAGAAAACTCACCCTGATCCTGAAAGAGCCCACCTGCCCTTCAAGTCAATAAAATGGCTTGTCTCTATTCTTCAGCTCTTTATCCTATGAGTTTTATATTTTATATTTATATATCAGCTGTTTAGCAGTCTGTCTCCCCCTACTTATATGCCACTTAAGGGCGTGTATCAAATCTTTTTTTCTTTTTTAAAGATCTTTTGAATGTGGACCATTTTTAAAGTCTGTATTGAATTTTTTGCAATATTGTTGCTGTTTTATGTTTTGGTTTTCTGGCCATAACGCATGTGAGACCTTAGCTCTCCAACCAGAGATCAAACCTGAATCCCCTGCATCAGAAGGTAAAGTCTTAACCACTGGACCACCAGGGAAGTCCCTCAAATTTTAATGGACACAGAGCTGACCTACAAGAAGCTACACAAAGAGAGCATGACTAGCACTCCAGTACCAGAAACTGCAGCAAGAAAGGCATTAGAGTGGAGAAGGTCATGGCAACCCACTCTAGTATTCCTGCGTGGAGAATCCCATGGACAAAATAAGCCTGGCAGGCTACAGTCCACAAGGTCGCACAGAGTGAGACAGGACTAAAGCACCTTAGCACACATGCACGCACACAAGGCATTAAAGATAATGGTTTAGTTAAACGTACAGTTGGCTTCTCTGGTGGCTCAGTGGTACAGAATCTGCCTGCAATGCAGGAGACCTGGGTTCAAACCCTGGGTCGGGGAGATCCCCTGGAGAAAGAAATGGCAACCCACTCCGATATTCTTGCCTGGAGAATTCCAAGGACAGAGGAGCCTGGCAGGCCTCAGTCCATGGGGTCGAAAAGAGACGGACACAACTGAGCGATTAGAACACAACACACGGTCCTCAGGACTCCCCTACTGGCCCACTGGAAGTCCCCTTCCAACGCAGTGGGCTCGGGTTTGTTCCCTGGTTGGGGAACTAAGACCCCACATGCCATGGAGCCTGCTCACCACAACTACTAAGCCCACGCACCGCAACTAGAGAAGCCTATGCACCACAACGGAAGACCCCAAATGCCTCAATGAAGATCCCATGTGCCGCAGCCAAATAAATAAATATTTTTTTAAAAAAAGAATCATTCTCTACTGAGACTCCATCCCCAACATTAGCCACTCAGTATAATACCTGTGAATGAATGGAGACCTTTGCAATACCCTTTTCCAAAGGTCATTTCATCCACCTGGAATTATCCTGCCTGAGCTATAGAAACCCAGTCATACCCTCTTTCTGAAAAACAAGTCTATCCACCACTCATTGCCTGAGATTGCTTTTCAATAACACACCTCCCTGTAACAAACCAAGCACTGTGCACTCTCCATGACAGAAAATGTCACGAAGCATGAGTCCACAACACATACTGAGGTCTGTTCCAAATTGGCACCCCTTTCATGAGTGTGGCAGATGTGTTTATCTGTCAGGTCTCTTAGTTGGTTAGTGTTATTTTTGGAACAATCTTTGGCGATCTGTATTGCCAACCACATTCAAAAGCAGAGACATTACTTTGCCAACAAAGGTTTGTCTAGTCAAGGCTATGGTTTTTCCTGTGGTCATGGAATCACATCCATGTGGTATGGATGTGAAAGTTGGACTGTGAAGAAGGCTGAGCACCAAAGAATTGATGCTTTTGAACTGTGGTGTTGGAGAAGACTCTTGAGAGTCCCTTGGACTGCAAGGAGATCCAACCAGTCCATTCGGAAGGAGATCAGCCCTGGGATTTCTTTGGAAGGAATGATGCTAAAGCTGAAACTCCAGTACTCTGGCCACCTCATGTGAAGAGTTGACTCATTGGAAAAGACTCTGATGCTGGGAGGGATTGGGGGCAGGAGGAGAAGGGGATGACAGAGGATGAGATGGCTGGATGGCATCACTGAGTCGATGGACGTGAGTCTGGGTGAACTCTGGGAATTGGTGATGGACAGGGAGGCCTGGCGTGCTGCGATTCATGGGGTTGCAAAGAGTCGGACCCGACTGAGCAACTGAACTGAACTGAACTGAAGGATTCAAAATAAACAATGGATTTTTAATTGGATTCAGTCATTGGATTAAGTGACATCTCAAATATTCTTTCCAGATCTTCCCACTGTCAGTTCTGCCCACTGCCTTAAGTTTCCAGCTCCTGCGCATTTTATAAATCTGCCCTGCAGCACTATGAGTGGGTCTGTAATATGAACAGGGACGTCTAGGGGGTACACTGTTTTGATTGTGCCATGTTTCCCTGTTACAGTATCAAACTCCAGTTTATAAGGTTAGAAACTTGGGAAAATTTAGGGAAGGGAAGGTAGGTGAAGCAAGGACAGGAGAAGTAAAAGAAATAAGAAAAAACAAAATCTCAATGCCTAAAATATGCAATGTATCAATAGAATTTGGAGGTTCACATAAGAGTAAAGGAAAATGCTCTTATCTAAACCAAAACACTTATTTGTGGTTAGGAAGACCCTGGGTATATACATATGTATATATATTCTCAGATACATATATATGATATTTTAATGACAAAAGGAGATATTAATGCCAAGCAATAGTTCTATTTTTCTAAACAAGATGACACTAGAGTATTATTATACTTTAATATTATTATACTTTATTTATTATTATATGTTAATGTAAAATGATACATGAACAAACTAAAATGACAATTTTTACAGAAAAATTAAAATGTAGTTTTTCAGTTTACTATTAAAATACAGCACTGATATGTTCTACCAAGTGTCAGAATTAAAAAAAAAAAAAGGGCAAAGCATTTATGAATAAAGTGGTTGTAACGCGGTGGTGGGAAAAAAAAAAAAACTGATTTTCTTATAGTTAAAAATAGTGAAAAGATAGAGGGCGGAGAACAGTGGAAGGCATGTCTAGGAAGAAGGTGGGAGTGTTCCCTAACTGATCTCAGAGGCCAGGCTCAAGCATGGACTCTGTCCTGGTGCAGCGAGGAGTGATCAGAGATGGAAGACTCAAGGGTGGTGAATGGCCAGCTGCGAGAGCAGCTCAGAATAGGGGAGGTCACAGTGGTAGATGCTGCACCAGAATCCAGACTAGGAGGCATGGGATGGGGCCAGGGAGGGAGGAGGACATAGGGTTCCCCCAGGGCCCCTTTCCGCCTTTCTCCCCATGGTTCTTCAGCTCTTCTTCCTCCCCTCACTGCCTCCTGTCATTTGATTTTCTTTCTCTTTTTTCCCACCCACCCCTCTCCATCCATCTTCCTTTTTTCTCTTTCCCTCTTCTTTACTTCCCCTTTCCACGGGCCATGTTCCTTCCCTGCACTGTCTCTCCTTTCCCCTCTCCCTTTCTATGGCTACAGTCTGACATACCTTTCCATCATGGAAGACAAGGGTGATGGGATCAGGATGGTCCTTACTTGGAGCCTGGCTCCCCCAGTAACTGTATGATCCTAGCAGGCTGGCCTCAACTTACCGGGTTGGGAACACAGAACTAACAGCTGCTCCCTTTTTGGGGTGTTGACCCCTAGTCAGGCACTCAAGCAGCGTGTTTATGGACATTAATGAAATTCATCCTCACAATCATTCGTGAAGGGACTGATCTTATCACCTCCATTTAACCAGAGGAAACTGAGATTTACAAATGTTCAGCAACTGGTTTGACATCACAGGAAGGAAGACAGCAGGGATCTGGGCCTAAGGGCCCTGCCTCTTCATCAGCAGGCATCATCCACAAGGAGGTGGCAGGGTGTCCGGAACAGTCTGGCCTCAGGGCACTTGATATGCTTCCAGAAAAGGCACTTCCTTTCTCTCCCATAGTTAATATCCCTTCATCACATCTGATAGAAAATGTATCTACCTTTAAAACTAAAACATATAAAAAGTTCAGCAAATAGTATTCATTTGCTTAAAGTGACGCTGTTCATTGTGGGGAGCTAGTGGGGGAAATCATTAGGTACTTGCTATCACTCTTTCATTTGGCCAAAGCTGTTTCTCCTGGCACAAATATACACTGAGGTTACTGCTGGACTGACACCACACTATCACTTGTACTTTCAAAACCAGAGCAACACACACACACACACACACACAAAATGCCTTGCAACACACGTACTTTGTATGAAGAAATTTGGAACATTTTAAAGAACACCTTTTCTTAATGTGAAAAAATGCTTTTCATGGTTAATAAAGTAATTTTTAAATTTAGGCTCTACATAAATGCATGAAGAACAAATTGAAAATCACCACTCAGTAAGTGTTGATGTTTATATCAGTTTACCTTTTTTTGAGATCTCTTTTCAGGATATATATAATTTTTCCTTTTTGAAAAAAACAACATCCTACTCTATACTTACTATAAGTACCCTGCATTTCCTAAATGATATTATATCCTGAACATTTTTCTATCAATATATGAAGATACATATCACAATTTCTAATGCCTGTATAATATTCCATTAAATGGACATACTGTCACTGTTAGGCAGCTCCTGGCTGATGGTATTTACACTGAAATACTATTTATAATTAGGGTTTGGTTCAACTTTTTGGTCTCTTGTTTTCCCTTTGTTCTATGAAATAACACAGGTAGTATTAAAAAGTCAGTGGGGCAAATTGCAAGCTATTTCCAAAACTGAAGTTTAGATAAGACTGACCATGAAACCTAAAGAATCAAGAAGGGATGAAGTCAGCAGACCTGTCAGAACAACCCAAGATCCTGCCAATGCTTACAAGTGAAACATGGCAGTCACCACACCTGTGATCACTGGCTCACTGTCAGTCTTCGGCTCTATGCTGTGAGCTCCATGGGAAGCTGTACTGTCCACAGCTCAATTCCCAGCACCTGGCGTCTAGCTGATCAATAAGTGTTTGCTGGATGAATCAATCTCAAGGATAGAGGACTAAAATGAAGTCATTTCAAAATGCTGAATTTAATCAATTAAATTATATTCTGACAAAAGAAGGAATGTGCAACCAGAAAGGGAGATGGGACATACAGCGTGTCTAGGAAAAGCAGAGTACGGAGAGGCAAAACTGATCAGTGTTTCCAAGAACCTGGGGCAGCAGGAAGAACCCTATTATGGAGAGGGATGCATTAAGCTCTCAGGGCTCAGTGACACGGACCACTAAGAAGATCCTGCTCACTCCTCCTGCCCTGAGCCCACACTCCTCAAGCACATCATCTAGTTTCCAGTGCGGATGTGCATAAAAGGAGAAGACACAGGAATCAGCAAACTCGAGGCCCAGGCTAACAGCCAGCTACTCTTATGAATTACTACTCTGAAATGACACCCTTGATGAGACTTGGACTTGGGTAAGTCAGTCTTCTGAAATCTGAACGTCTCTGACTGTCCTAACAGGGATGACTATTTAAACCACGATGCTGAAACATGGTGATCACAACGTACTACCTATTGTGAAAGCCAGGCTTCTATGTAGGTGGCCCCCACACTCCTCACTCTCAGGAATTCATACCAGTGTAAACCCATCCCTGAGTGTGGAGGAACCTGGGACTTGCTCTTAACCAACAGACTACAGCAGAGACCAGCTGAGTGGCAATTACCTGGTCTCCACCAGCAGGTGTAGTCACCTGGGATTATGACACCAAATTATACAGGGTGTGGTTCTGCTTACTGGGAAGAGAATAACTATGTCATAATCTAACATTTAAGTCTCTTTATAGATTTCTAAATGGCTTCCTTGCTTAGAAAAATCACAAAAGGATACTGTAGAAAGAATAAGAATTTTAACAGGTTTTTTTCCCCTAACATTGGCTCTGCTGTGGCCAGTAAAAGCAAATTATGAAATAAATCTAGCTTGCTGCAAAAGATAAAAACACAAGAAATACCAATTTATCCCATCAGATTGGCAGGTGAAGTGTGAACAGGAACACAGGGGACCCTAGGGACAATGGAAACACCAGCTGGGAATGAGAGTCAGTACCATGACTTTGGAAAGCAACCTTCAAGATCTAGGAAAGCTGAAGATACACAAGCCTTATGGCCCAACAATTCCACTGCCAAGAACTGCCCCAAAAGCTTCTCACACACGTCCACAGGAGACCTTTAGAAGAATACTTAAGGCAGCACTGTCTTCTAAGAGCAAAAAAGTGGGCAGAGAGGGGAACTGAACACCCATCATTAGGCAAATGGATGGATAAACTGTGACAGTCATGAAATGAAAGAACTAGTAGCTGTGGAAAAATTGGATCAAAATGTCAAGTCCAAAATGAATGAATCTCACATACTAAGTAAAAAAGCAAGCTGAAGAAGGATATGGACACGATGATGACATTTTAAAGGCTGACATTTATGACATCATAAAGGTTTAAAATGTGCTTATTAACCTGCCAAATCTATAATATCTAAAGATGAACAAGGAAATGACCAACACCAAATCAGGGTCATATTCATCTCTCAGTGGGAGACAGAGGACTACAGGAGGCTTCAACTCAACGTATAACACTTTACTTTTTCAATTTATTTCTCATTATATCACTGAAAAAGAAAGTAGTTCCTCCTGTCCCCACCTTAGAAAAAAAACACAAATCTGTAAAGATCATGAGCTTGAAGGGAGTCAAACTGTTAGTCCTTCAAGGACATGCACAGAACTCAAACTTGCCCTGTACATTCTGGGGAGCACCAGATTAGAATTACAAGGCAATAGTAACTAATCTCCATCAAATCTCTACCCTTCATGCCTTTTTCCATACTTAATATGTGATCTCATCTAGACGTTAACATCTCTATAAACACCTATTGGTTAAATGTCCACCAATAAAAGAGTAGTAAATTAAAATGAACTGTGGTGTTGGAGAAGACTCTTGAAAGTCCCTTGAACTGCAAGGAGATCCAACCAGTCAATCCTAAAGGAACTCAGTCCTGAATATTCATTGGAAGGACTGATGCTGAAGCTTAAGCTCCAATACTTTGGCCACCTGATGTGAAGGACTAACTCACTGGAAAAGACTGATGCTGGAAAAGATTGAAGGCAGGAGGAGAAGGGGATGACAGAGGATAAGATGGTTGGATGGCATCACTGACTCGATGGACATGAGGTTGAGCAAGCTCTGGGAGTTGGTGATGGACAGGGAAGCCTGGCATGCTGCAGTCCATGGGGTTGCAAAGAGTCAGACACCACTGAGCAACTGAACTGAAATGAAAATTAAAACATGGCACATCCACTCAAAGGATATCTATAGCTATTTAAAATAATGGTTACAAAGAGTATGAAGTAACATGGAAAAGATTTACTATCTATCATGTTAGGGTTTTTTTTTTTTTAAAGAACAAGATTTGAAAATGGATTTTCAATACTATATAAAACCATAACCAGGGCCTGGAAACAGAGCTTTACTCCATGGCACCACAATTTAGGTGACCCCATAAATTTTTAAGTTCTACCTCTGCCACCTCCCTCTCCTCTACCTCTCCAAGGTGGGGCACTCGCCCAACCTGGGGCCAGGAGAGATGGATGAGTCATCAAGGACAAGACACCTACTGCCCCTCCGGGTGCATAGGCCACCCTCACCTGCCTCCATCCCTCTCCCATTGGACACCCCTGGGCCCCTCTCTGCATGCTTGCCTGCTCCTGTGACTTGGGGCTGCTTTCCCAACCCACCCCACTCTGTGCCAAATCACTAATATTGTTCTGTGGTGTGAAGAGCCCATATCTGAGCAAATGATGTGTTTTCAGTAAAAGGAAGAGGAAGAGGGCTGTGCAACTGAGGCCACAGATGATGACTTTCAAAGCCAAAGTATCCAGATTGATAAGAAAGTCAAAGAGCTTTCCATAAATTAAGACACGGTGCAGACTGGGGGAATGTCTCTGAATTATGTGCACAAATAAGCACCCCTTGTCTCCTACTTAAAGACAGGCAGTTTCCCTCTCCCAACACCTGGTCAGAATTTTGGAGAAGAAATGAGCATCTTTACTAAAATATACTGGGTTGGCATACTTTGGGAGGTAGATGCATTATGGTTATGAGGTGGATCGGGGGGAAATCTGGGTAAGTCACAAAGGATGGAATGTTATAAGGCCTTGCATGTGTGAATGCTAAGTCACTTCAATAGTCTCTGACTCTTTGCAACCCTATGGAATATAGCTCACCAGGCTCCTCTGTCCAAGGATTCTCCAGGCAAGAATACTGGAGTGGGTTGCCATACCCTCCTCCAGGGGATCTTCCCAACCAGGGATTGAACATGTGTTTCCAACACCTCCTGCATTGGCTGGTGGGTTCTTTACCGCTAGTGCCACCTGGGAAGCCCATCATAAAGCCCTACACAGCCTCTAGGATGCTGCTGCTAAGTCACTTCAGTCGTGTCCGACTCCGAGCGACCCCATGGACTGCAGCCTACCAGGCTCCTCCATCCATAGGATTTTCCTGGCAAGAGTACTGGAGTAGGGTGCCATCGTCTTCTCCCTCTAGGATGCTGGGCATTCTCATACCAAAACGTCCCTCTTTGGACACATTAGGTCAATGGCAAATGAAGCTTACCTGGCACAGCCTAACATTTTTTTCAACAGCACATTACCCCAGCAACCCAGAAATCCCTCAGCCATTCTGGAGACTGTGGCAGGGGTTCAAGTTAGAAGTCCTATTACAATAATGTTGTTTTTTTTTTTTAAATAGTGGAAAGAAATAAATCAATATATAAACAATGGCACTGGATACATTTCTATTCTACTTTTCCTTCTTTTCAAAATACTTCAATGAGTATGCTATTTTCAAGACAAAACTTTAAGTAAAAATTTATTGCATAAAAGAATGAACCAAGAGAAGACACACAAACAAAAACTGCAGAAATTGCCCATTTCTAGCTATCAAAACCAAGGAAACACACCTGATCCTGGATTTAAAAGACAAAATGGTTCAGTTAAAGTAAGTTTACTGTTCAATTTTTACTGTGGTTAAAAACATGTAAAAAAATTTACCTTAAACATTTGTAAGTTTACAACACAGTGTTAACTATTCACACAGTGCAACAGATCTCTAGAAATTTTTCATCTTCTAAAACTGAAATTCTGTATCAGCTGAACAACTCCCAGTTTGCTAATTTGCACCTGTTCCCTGTGGGCCAATGCAGGAGACTTAAAGAGACGTGGCTCAATTCCTGGGGTGGGAAGATTCCCTGGAGAAGGAAATGGCAATCCACTCCAGTATTCTTGCCTGGAGAATCCCAGGAGAGGAGCCTGGCAGGCTACAGTCCATGGGATCGCAAAGAGTTGGACACAACTGAAGTGACTTAGCACACACCTGTGGGCACCAAATGAGACTTGTGCCCAGGACCCTCATTAAAGCCCTCATGGAGCCCCTGATCACCCTTATTTCAGGCTCTGGGCTGCCCAGTAAGAGACAGCAGCACAGCGTTCCAAATGCATTAGGCTCCAGGGAGACTGTGAGATTTCCCTCCCACCCAACTATGCCACAGGGTCCCAAGACAGATATTTCCAATTGCTTTTGTGCAAATGGCCTTGATTTCACTTTGCAAGAATTCTTTCCTTTCCCCTCCACGCTAATGCATTCACCAGAATTCTGTTGAGACTGGAAAGGTGAAGCGTGGCTGTATTTCTGACCCCTGCAAAAACGAACTTCAAAATGTTCAAAGTATTTACAGTGGCCTTCTGGTCAAGTCAGGGACCACTGCATAACTGGTGGGATCCCGTAAATATGCAGCACACATGTGACTCTGGCAGGCCCAGAGGGATTCATGAGTGGAAACTGAAATCACCAGGACCCCTGGAACCCAAGGAATGGCCACAATGCTGCTCTAATCCACTCTGCACAGCTTAAAATGATGCTAACAATTTTAGGAGAACCCCTGCAAAAACAGATTGGTTTCTGTTCCCATCTATTAATAACAGCTATTTTGAAATGCTATTTAAATCTTCTATTGTTATTTGAACTTCTCCTGGATTCTGTCTCCCCAGCTGAGCTGCTGGGGGGCAGCAAAGACTACATACCCCGTGAGTCTGTAAGCCCCGGAAGCCCAGTACAGTGTCCCTACACAGACGCTGATAAACATTTCTTCATTTGCTCGTTCTTCCTTGGTAAGGCCTATGGTTCTAATTAGTTGCTGGCCCTGCCCAAGTGACACATCAATTGCTGACTCAAGGTCCCTTCCAGCTGTGAGCTCGGCAGGCTGCTTCAGGGTCCCCTGCACTGGGGACGGGCTCTCACCCATGCCCGTGCCCACACCCACACCACAAGTGTGTTCGTATTACCTTTCGGGTGTTTTAGTATGATCAACAACTATATTTGGCAACTTTTCTTTCTAGCATTAAAGAAGGCATTAGAGAAGACACATTACCGAGTGTTAAAAAGGGAATCTGCCAAAGGCACCAGCTAGAACAGAAAAAGTATTATTAAAAACCAGCGTAAACTCTCTCCCTCCTAAACCACCTCCACCTCCAATGCATCCAGGATCGAACAGAAGAAGGGAAGGCATCATGAGTCTATACTTTATACTCACACAGACACAACGCTAGTCGTGACTCTGGGGTTCTACCCGACACGAATCTCTGGCTGAAAAGCTAAAGATTGGGGATGGGAAGAAAGATCCAGCCTCCGGTCTCTGCCCTTTTCCTCACACACAGCGGGGAGGGGCTGGACTTCTCTGATGAACACAGGGGTCTGTGAGAGACTCTTTTATTTGGAGGAATGACTTGAGTTCAGCACATTAATATTATAACTATTTTAGAGAGAGTATGGGAGGCCTCCTGAGCTCTTCTAGAGATAATTAAAACCAGGGGGAAAAAAAGAAATCTGAAATAAACAAAAAACGAACTGAAGGCACCAGAGGTTTCTGAATAACATCTTCCTGGTAAAACAATTTTAAGAATTTCATAGTGCAAAAGCAACCCTACTCATTCTCTCCCACATAAACACGCCTGTTATTCCCAGCCCCACTCAGTCAAGCAGCAGAATCTTTTGCCTTCACTTCTGTAGCTACTCTGTCCAAAGACGTCATCCACACAAAAGCATTCTTAGGACAGAAAAAAGGCTGACCACAGCCAGGCAGTGAGGTACATCATGAGGAGGAATACTGTGGTTCCAGTAACCTCGACAACTCACCATCCTGCAATCAGATCCACAAATACCAATTTTGCCTTAACAGAGACTGAAAACTTCAGGTCTTTCGATGTTTATCAACCAGTATGTTCCTGGTAATTTTCTTGCTGTAGCAGAAAGATAATCAAATAAACCAATTTCAGAACTTTGCTGGCAGTCCAGTGGTTAAGACTCCATGCCTCCACTTCAAGGGCACAGGTTTGATTCCTGTTGGGAGAACTAAGATCCCACATTCTGTGTGGCAAAGAAAAAACAAAATTTCATTATCACTGATAACTACATTTTTAAATACCAAGAACTACTGATGCTTGGGAGTATGTGTGTGCTCAATCATGTCCGACTCTTTGTGACCCCATAGACTGTAGCCTGCCAGGCTTCTCTGTCCATGGGATTTCCCAGGCAAGAATACTGGACTGAGTGGCCATTTCCGGCTCCACAGGATCTCCCTTACCCAGGGGAAGAACCCGGCTCTCCTACATTGGCAGGTGGATTCTTTGCCACTGTGCCACCTGGGAAGCCTGGCCCTTGGAGGGGAGGGGGTCAAAAAAAAAAAAAAAAAAAACCCCACTGAAATACAAAGCCAAATTGTTTTATCCTTTTTCACCTGTTTTTATGTTAAAAACCCACAGAATGTCAAACGGTATCCAAGAAGTCAAAAAATAAAATCATCAAACTAGAAAGAGGGAAGAACACGGATTTATTAAGAGATAGGAATAGGCAGAAAGAGTGAAATAAGGAAGAGGAGACAGTGAAGGGAGTGTGGAGGGAGAAAGGCAGTGCTGACGGGAGCAGGGGAGAAGGCCAGACAATGGGGAGGAGAGAACAGGTGGTTCCAGGGCTCGAGGGAGGATGTGAGCCTGAGAAACTGCTCCTCACACATTCAGCTGCTCACTTGGGGTGTGAAGAAATCGATGGGCCATTTTTAATATGCTAGTAGGTTTCTCTACTCTTTTTCAAGCCAATCTGCCCTCTCTTTGTCTTGACACGTAGATGCGAAGTTAAGATGTCATCGGGAGAGAATCATTTACTCCACTTACAACATGGAAATACCTTTCTGAATTACGTATCATTTTGCTAAGAGGCCTTATTTTGAGCCCACACCCACCTGACTCCTGGAGTAAAGCACAGGTTTCACACCCACCACCATGTACCACATGGCAGATAACTCTAAGGTCAGCCTGCGCCTTTGCTTAATGATTTTAATCAAGTCAGTTAGTCCAGTCAACAAATACTCATTGAGCCTCTGCAGTGCTGAATAAGACACAGCCCCCGCACTCAAGAGCTTCGCTTCAACAGGGAACTAGAACAGACAAGCCACCGTGCAGGAGTGAAGAGACTCTCACTAGCTGAGGGGTGGGGCTGCCTCCAGGCAAGAGGCAGGATGGGTTTGAACTGGGCCAGCCAGAAGTGCAGTTGAGAATCAGGCATGTGAGTGGGATATTCAAAGAGGTGGGTCAAGTAAAGGCTGGACAGGTTGAGAAAAGGTGGAGGGAGGACAGAGCAGAGGACATACTGACTGCTGAAAACTGCCATGTACAGGGGCTCCTGGTGGTAAGCCACGATAAACAGTTACCAGGACCACGTACAGAGGCCTTGACTCCACAACAGGACAGAAAGGAGGAATGGAAAGGAAGGGACGTCCTAAGGGAGACGGTGCAGGGAGCACTGCAACACTCAGCAACCGGTTGGATGTAGGGGTGTGAAGAGTAGCAAAGTCAGAATAACCCAAGAGAGCAAAAGCAGGTCCCAGAGAGCATAAAACAGCATGTAAATCGTGTCAGTGCACCAAGAGGGAGATGGGATCTCCCTTTAGGAGGCTTCCCTAATGATGGATAACCTGGATCTACCCCAAGAGAACTCCAAACCCAAGTTAAAGGGTATTCTACAAAACCACCAGCCTCGCCCTTCCTAAGTGCTGAGATCATGGAAGACAAGAGAATGACTGAGGACTTTCCAGAATAAAGGCAGTGAACAAGGCAACTAGAAAAGCACAAGGTCTGGAATGGATCCTGGACAAGTAGGAGGCTTTTGTGTTTTGTTTTGTTTTTTTTTAAGATTTTTCCCCTTCTTTTGCTCTAAAACATGTTACTAGGACTTTTGGTGACACTTGAATAAGGTCTATAGAATAGATAACAGTACCAATAGAATCGATGTTAATGTACTGATTCTGCTGCTTGTTATATCAGAAAATGTCTCTCTTTTAAGGAACTATACACTGACATACTGGAGAGGGAGGTAAAGGGGCATCATGTCTATAACTTACTCTGAAGTTTCAGGAAAAATGACAAATATATATGTGCGAGTCTGTGCATGATGTGTGCGTGTGTGTGTGTAGAGAGAGAGTGAATGTGTGAGAAAGAAAAAGCAAGTGTGGTAAACAGTTATATTTATAGAATTTGGATGAAAAGTATACAGGAATTATTTAAATCATTCTTGCAACTTTTCTGTAAATCTGAATTATTTCAAAATAAAAAGTTAAAAAGGGAAAAAAGATTAAGGAAGCTAGGAGGAAGAGCTCTTTAGAGACAAAATAGCTGGGTTTCTGGGTGTTATATTCTGAATGGGGCTTCCCTGGCAGCTCAGTGGTAAAGAATCCACCTGCCAATGCAGGAGACACGGGTTCGATCCCTGATCTGGGAAGATTCCACATGCCGCGGGCAATTAAGACTGTGCACCACAACTCCTGAGCCCGTGCTCTAGAGTCTGAGAGCCACAACTGCTGAAGTCCACACGCCCTAGAGCCTGTTGCTCCACAACAAGAGTAGCCACCACAATGAGAAGCCCATGCACCGCAGCTAGAGAGTAGCCCTCGATCTCCGCAACCTGGGAAAAGATCATGCAGCGAGGAAGAACCAGCACAGCTAAAAATAAATAAATGAAATTCTTTTTAAAAAATTCTGAATGAAATTCAGAAGGCATGGCTGGAAATGGAAGTCTGAAGGCATCTGGGGGAGCTGAGCAAAATCTGGCTAAAAGCGGAGCTCGAAGGCTGGGACGAAGGAGGGACCAAAGAAATTAGAGAAAGGGAATAACAAATGGAGCAAGTTCCCAAAAGAGGCAGAAGAAACAGGCAGAGTCCACAGGGTACAGCATGCAGAGCGCTCAAGTTAATCTTGGGTAAGGGCCTGACAGACATTTTCTTCCTCGGATGAAGAAAATAAAGAAGGTCAAAGAAGAATTAAGAAAGAATGTTTAAGGACTTCCCCGGTGGTCCAGCAGCTAAGACTTCAAGCTCCCAGTGCAGGGGGCTCAGCTCAGGGAACTAAATCCCACATGCCTCAATTAAAAGATCCTGCATGCTTCACTAAGACCTGATGCAGCCAAATAAATAACTAATATATATATATTTAAAAAAAAAAACGCTTGGGGTAGTGAAGAGGGTACAGTGGAAACTTACATTAAAGCAAAGGGCAGTTAGCTCCAATGTAAACATCCTTAATCTCATCAATAAAAAAAAAAAAAAGAAGGAAATTGACTGGATGTTTAAGGAATGGAAAAGTTTGGCATCACCTCTAAAGAAATGCAGCTTGGATTTCATAAAAGATGGATTTCTTTTTTAACAGAAAAGTAAGACCTAGTGAAATTAGAGCTCGCATAAATCTGCAGCGGAACCAGTGGACAGGTCTTTGTGATAACTTGGCAGATAACATGGCAGACTGGGAGAAGAAAAAGCAGATGTTGAGGGTGATTTTGGACTGACGACTGGAATATGAGAAGCCCAACATGTTAAGACAAAGGATTTGGGATTCCAGACCAAACCAAAATGGCTGGATAGTATATCCTCCAAATAGAGAAAGAGAGCCATAAAAGGATTGGAACACCAAGTGACTAAGGGACCAGAGTCCTCAGTGATGGTTAGTCTGGTGTAGTAGGTGGGAAAAATCAGCCAAGAAAACTGACATCCAGATCTTGAAGGTGGAAAAAATCCCCATGACTACACAAGTCCAAGAAGTGAGGCATTGATGTGGAAACTAAGGCCACAGGAGTTGATAGGAATGACCTTCAAGAACTCAGTGAATTAATAGAACCTCAACATAAACACCAAAATCATCCGCAAGAGACAAGGTAGAAAAGAGAACCAAGTTAGTTAATCATGTTTGTTTGTTAATTTTTTTTGTAGCATCAAATGAAATGATTCTGTCGACTTAGAAAAAATGTACAATGTGAGAGTTTCGAGTTAAGTTTTATTTGGCACAGAAAGAGGACTGCAGCCAGCAGGGCAGCACCTCAGATAGCTTTGAGAAACTATTCCAAAGAGGTAGTAGGAGAAGGTCAATATATGTGACTTTGGTGAAGCGTCCCTGGGGGTTCAGAAGGTAAAGCATCTGCCTGCAATGCGGGAAGACCCGGGTTCGATCCCTAGGTCGGGAAGATCACTTGGAGAAGGAAATGGCAACCCACTCCAGTATTCTTGCTTGAAGAATCCCATGAACAGAGGAGTTTTGCAGGCTACAGTCCATGGGGTCACAAAGAGTTGGACCCGATGAGCAACTGGCACATCAGTTCACTTTTTGGAAAAGGAGGAGTTCACACAAACAAGAACTTATCTTTGCAAAGGTTTTCTGCTAGTCACAAGGAACTGATGTCACCATGAAGGGATACGAGGAGATGCAAGGATTGGATTCATAAAATCAGTTCCTGAAAATATCTGAAGACCTGTTCTGCCAGTTTTCCCAAAGCACAGACTGCCTCATTCCTGTTCTCCAACCCCCACTCCCACCAGCTCCAAGAACTCCAGTGTTCTTGCTTTGAGAATCCCAGGGATGGGGGAGCCTGGTGGGCTGCCGTCTATGGGGTCGCACAGAGTCGGACACGACTGAAGCGACTTAGCAGCAGCAGCAGCAGCAACCTTGATGATTCTAATGCGGTATGTTTGGGAGAGTCTGAAGCGCCATGTTTTTCAAAGTGCTCCAGGTGATTCTGAAGAGCCACTAGGTTGGGCAAGCACTGTCTCAGACAATGAGAAGGAGGGTTTGAAGCACAAGCAGATGGCAAGAACTGTAGAGAAGACTGTTAGGGATGGGTTAATGGTTTGGAGGCGGCACTAGGAAGCGAGTGCACCAGTGAGATGAGAGAGGGATGTTCTGAGGGAACTTGTTCACTCAGCCTCTGGAGCTAGGGAAGGGACAGGAGATGGACTCAGCTGCAGCAAAATGACCACAAAGGCAAGTGGCTGCAGGAGGTACAAAAACAAGAGACTGAAAGGCAGGCTGGAGCACACAGGCGAGCAGCCTACAGGACAGGAGGCTGAATAGTTTGTTACTAAGGGATCCAAGGGTAATGAGGTGTGATTCATTAAAGGATTCCTAGGGCTTAGTGGCGGTATTCTTGGGCAGTAATGATTTGGTATCTGAATGTTATCAGATTTCTAATATGTAAACCATTTAAGATTATTAAACCTTCAGGTAAACAAGTTTGCAGAAGCTTATTCATTAACATTGAAAAATGTGTCTTCCCAAACCACATTTTTATACAGATGAAATCACACTGGAAGGAGTATCAAGGTTTGCTTTGGAGCAGAAAGCCGGACAGAGCATTGCCTCCCTTCCCTCTCCCAGGAAGAGAGAAATTCATGAACTGAGAATATAGAAACGGGCCGCAGACAACGTCAAGGACAGAAGAGGTGATACAACTGACTGAGTCTCAGAAGCACTACTACCCACCCACCCCCCACATACCCCAGTGGGCAAATGCTTAGGGAGGTTTCTCAGTAAAAGCTGAGTTACCTTCACAGACCCAACTCATTTAAAGAACAAGCAGCAAACGTTCATCCCTGCTTCTCAGAGAGCTGCACTTTCGTGGATTCAAATCATTCGAGCATTATTTCTGCTTACTCCTATGAAATAATTTCTGACACTGACACACAGACTTTAAGATGAGGGCGTGAGCGCAGCCACACAAGCACGCGCGCGCACACACACAACCTCGTGCATACTGAAGAAATGACTCACTTAATTTGCTGCTGCCTGCCACTATTGGGTTTTGATTCTACCTGTTCAAATACAAACTTTCCTATTAGATTAACTACAGGAAACAAGAACCTAGGAGCTTTAACCCTGATTTTCTTCACGACTTTAGAGCACCCAAGAGGCTACCTGTGCATCATGAGAAACCACTCTCTAATCAAGCCACTGCTTTCTCTCCACAATCTTTCACAAAACGATAACATACCTTACCACTTTGAGAGCAAATTAATGGAAACTCCTGGTAGTGGCTAAGGCTTGTATGTCCGGCACCTGCAGTACTTGGGGGACCCTTCTCAGCTCAGTACCATGGCAGCACCCCGGAACTGCAAAGAACCCGAGCCCCTCCTTTTAAAGATGAGAGAAGGGTGGGGAGGGGGCAGAGAGATGAATCCACCGAAGGTCACTCAGCTCTGAGTAGCGGGACAGCTGACTGGGAACACTGCCCCCTGGCAATGTGTGCTCCACCCCAGCTCCCCCAAACAGTCCCTCGGGGCTTCTGCTGGTGTGCCAGCATGCAACCTCCCCCGGCCCCCGCAAAAATGCAATGCCAGTCGTGCTCGATGCCCAACTTCATCCCTTCGCGTCAGCATGCAGTTAACCCTCTCGCCGGCAGCAAGTCACATGGGCCACACTCAGCTCTCTCTCCCCTAAGCCTGGCCCACCTCACCCCGGGGGCCGTCCCAAGGTCACCGGCTGGCCCCGGGCGCTCCCGCCACGGGGGACGGGAGGAGGCCGGGGCGGGGATCCGGGACGCCGCACTCACCGGCGCGGGGGGCGGGCGCGCCGCGGCTGCCCATGTCCTCGCCGGCGCGGCTGGGTGCGGCGGCCGCTGGCGCGGGCTGTGCGGGGCGCCCGGCTGCGGGCCCGCGCCGCGGGGAGCGCCGTCCAATCAGCGCGCGCCTGCCGCCTGGCCCGGCGCGCGGCCCGGCCGGGTTCGCGGCTCCCGGGGGGCGCGAGCCGCCGCGCGCCGCCCGAGCGGCTTCCGGGCGCGTTGCCTGGACGCGGTTGCCGTGGCAGCCCGAGCTGGAGGCTTTCCCCGCGCCCGCGCCCGGCCCCGCGGCGCCGCCCCTCCTCCCTCCTCGTTCCCACACCCAAAATAGCCTCTCCTCCGGCTGCTGTTTCCCACCCAGCTCGCAGCCCAGCGACTCCGAGTCGGCGGGCGGGGATTTCGCTTATTGGAAAATAAATCCTGTTGTAGGGCTGCTTGATTTGAAGGCAGAGGTGTTGAAATGGTGCCTGATTAAGATAATAGCCGTGGTGGCTGCACTGTAATTCTCTTCAGAGCCCTCACGTCCCTTTACCAAACCTCTTTCCCACAACCAAGCGTTATTATCTCCCCCCACCCTCTTTCTTCCACATTGGGGAGAAGTTATTTTACGAGGCCACTGTCTGGGAAACAGCTTGTGCGTTGACGCCCCACCTGTGCAGGGGAGCTAAGTAACCCTCGAGGCGGCCAAGTGACATCTTAATGAATCACCTTGACACTCGCCACTGGGACCAGGGGTGGTGTCTCATTGCAGCAGACGCGAGCGCAAAAAAGATCTGTCACCACCCGACTTCTTCACCTCCCTTCCTCCTCCTTTCTACCTCATCTCCTTCCCAGAGCGTCCTAACTCTTTCCACCTTCCTCTCAATGTGGATTCTGAGAAGGATGCACAAGCCGATCCACTCAGAATTTTGCTTCCTGTCTGTGGGCGGGATGTAGCAGAGTTGGGGACCCCCACCTATGCCCGCCTCGCCACCTCCGGTTCACCTCTCTTTCGCGTCGCTAGTATTTACCCAGTACAGGTGTTCCTAACCGTCTACCCCACCAGTCGCAGCCTCTCCAATCCAGGGAAAGGAGTAGGACTTGGCAGACAGACCCTGGGCTGTGGAGTCAGGCTGGGCTATTATGGAATCCTCTCTCCAGCAGTGATTTCTGTGTGGTCTTTGATATTCCGTTTCCTTACGTATAAAACGGAATAATACCCCCATAAAGGGTTAATGCATCCATAACGTTCAGGGAACAATGTTTATTGGATGCTTGTCAAATGCTGGAAACTGTGCTTAGTTAGCCCTAATACATAATGGTGAAGAAGAAAAAGAAACAGATTTCTGTTCTCATAGAGCCTACAGCAAGAGACACACCAGTCAAATAACAACAGACACCCTTGAAACTGCCATTGCCATAAGGAGAGTGCATGACCTTGAGACCTGTGGTGCGAAGATCTGACCTAGGAGCATCCCTTTAGCTCAGTGATTATTCTTCCCTTTTTTCCCTTTGATTCCCACTGTTTGGCACATGGTATGCACTCAGGAAATACATATGGAATTCAATGCTATGTCATGGTCATAACAGTATCACGCAGTTTCGCACTAAGTTTTTGCCACTGAAAATATATTTGAAACATACATAACTGGCTGCTATGTCTGGAAAGATGTGCAGGTCTTATCAGAAAGTACTCATTCAAACCCAGAGCCCATCATGAAGAGTCTCAAGAAAGGTTCAAAGTGTTTCTTGCCTATCCACATGGGGTTACCGTAGTAAGGTGTGCATCTCAGATGAGCACATGAAAGTCCTCTTTGCCTCATCCCTCTCCCCTTACTGTTCCACTCTCTGCTCTGGTCCCAGCTCCATTCTACCACTTCCCCTTGATACAGAGCTGCAGGACACCCATTCCTGACTTCCTGGGAGAGCAGCTGCATCCTTAAAATCCTCAGAGTAGAGCATCTATAAAACAGAGAAAACTCTCTCTTGTACTTCTGCTGCCTTTGAAGCATAACTGTTTGCTGTATTTGCCACAAGACTCCATCACTCTCAAGGGTAGAGAAGAAGAGGACCTGGTGAGTGAGGGCCCTTGCTACATATATACACCATTTTATTCTGACTTTTAAAAAATCATATCAAATAGCATAAATAGAATCCAAAATTTTAAAAGATTCATTAGTAAGAAGACACTTAATTGTAGCTCTTTCAAACTCTGAATTCCTCAATAGGAATCCTGAAGTCTCATAGTAGCCTTGAATTAGCACCATGACTTCCCACTTCTGACCTTTTTTTACCCCTGTTCAGGTGACGTGTTCTGAATCCTGAGGAGACACAGTGCACAATGATGTAAGCCTATCTTATTTTTTTTCCAGCTCAAACAATTTCTGTAGGATAAATTTCAAAGAACTATCTTTTTCCAGAATTGTTTGATTGTGACTCATTACAGGAAATGGATTTTTTGCATTAAAGTAAAAAGCTGTGTATTACAAATTATTTAATACTGGCAAAGATTACCAAAAATAATTTCATCAAAGAGAACAATTTTATAAACTTGATGGCTATCGTACTGCTCACCAGTTATTAAATACAAATAACAAGTGCGATATATTTTGCTAGATGCTGTGGAGATTTTTTTAAGTGATTTATGACTCACGGGATCTGAGTTCCCAGACCAGGGATTAAACCCATGCCCCCTAAAATGGAAGCATGGAGTCCTAAACAATGGACCACCAAGGAATTCCCACAACTGAGTTCTAGTCCTACTTGTGTTTCAGAAGCAAAAAAAGTCATGAAGATACAATATAAGGGGCTTTCCTGAGGCCAGTGAACAGGCTCATCCAGGGACAGGTCAAGGGATTGTATAGGTCAAAACTGGTATTTGTAAAAAGGCTGGAAAACAGGCCAAGTATATGGTGAGCCCTGCAGGGTGGTTAACACTTTATCTTCTAGTCAGCAATTCTCAACTAAGGCTTATAACTCAGTGGGGTGTCAAGATCCATTCTGAGGTGTATCACACAATGTTCTTCACCAATAATAAAGTGCCAAAAGATTTACCCACAAGCAATGGTCATATCTAGGAACCAGAAAGTGGAAGAGGGTTCCCACAAAGGAATGAGGAAGAATACGAGACATTAGGGATAATCTCAGAGAGGCTCTGGGGGGAAAAGCTCAAGGTGACAAGTCCCACAGAAGTCAAGAAAATGTAGGAAATAGAAGGTCACTGATGACCTTCAAGGGTATTTTTGAGTTCTCGGACTGCTGTGGGTTAACAAAAGGCTGGCTGCTAGAAAACTGCAGCAGCAGGTGTGGGTCACTGTTTAAAGAAATTTGAAGTGCAGGGAGGGTAAGACATAGGTCAGGAGAAGGGTTTTTGGTGCTAAGTGAACATTTTCAAGATAGGAAAAAATAGTCTTTGCATATATGTATTGTTGGACTCATGAAGAAACGAGAGCATAATACATCATTTTGCACTAACTCAATCTAAATTCTGCCACTAATTTCATCATCACCGTATCCATTTCCTTGTTAAAAATCTTTCATCAAATAAGAAAAATCTTACATTGAACAAAGGTGGGGTTCACACCTTGGGACACTATTCTGTTAATAACTAGTTAATAAAATATGTGTTGTTCCTGATGGCTTTTCTTTGGTGGCTTTCTTTGTTGATAATAATAACACAGCTATTTCTAAGGCCTCCTCAGACAGCCATTTTGCATTTTTGCATTTCTTTTCCATGGGGATGGTCTTGATCCCTGTCTCCTGTACGATGTCACGAACCTCTGTCCATAGTTCATCAGGCACTCTGTCTATCAGATCTAGTCCCTTAAATCTATTTCTCACTTCAACCGTATAATCATAAGGAATTTTATTTAGGTCATACCTGAATGGTCTAGTGGTTTTCCCTACTTTCTTCAATTTAAGTCTGAATTTGGCAATAAGGAGTTCATGATCTGAGCCACAGTCAGCTCCCGGTCTTAATTTTGCTGACTGTACAGAGCTTCTCTATCTTTGGCTGCAAAGAATATAATCAATCTGACTTCGGTGTTGACCATCTGGTGATGTCCATGTGTAGAGTCTTCTCTTGTGTTGTTGGAGGAGGGTGTTTGCTATCACCAGTGTGTTTTCTGGGCAAAACTCTATTAGCCTTTGCCCTGCTTCATTCTGTACTCCAAGGTCAAATTTGCCTGTTAATTCAGGTGTTTCTTGACTTCCTACTTTTGCATTCCAATCCCCTATAAGGAAAAGGATATCTTTTTTGGGTGTTAGTTCTAAAAGGTCTTATAGAACCCTTCAACTTCAGCTTCTTCAGTGTTACTGGTTGGGGCATAGGCTTGGATTACCGTGATATTGAATGGTTTGCCTTGAAAAAGAACAGAGATCATTCTGTTGTTTTTGAGATTGCATCCAAGTACTGCATTTCGGACTCTTTTGTTGACCATGATGGCTACTCCATTTCTTCTAAGGGATTCCTGCCCACAGTAGTAGATATAATGGTCATCTGAGTTAAATTCACCCATCCCAGCCCATTTTACTTCGCTGATTCCTAGAATGTCAACATTTACTCTTGCCATCTCCTGTTTGACCACTTTCAATTTGCCTTGATTCATGGACCTGACATTCCAGGTTCCTATGCAATACTGCTCTTTACAGCATTGGACCTTGCTTCTATCACCAGTTACATCCACAACTGGGTATTGTTTTTGCTTTGGCTCCATCCCTTCATTCTCTCTGGAGTTATTTCTCCACTGATCTCCAGTAGCATATTGGACACCTAGCGACCTGGGGAGTTCCTCTTTCAGTATCCTATCATTTAGCCTTTTCATACTGTTCATGGGATTCTCAAGGCAAGAATACTGAAGTGGTTTGCCATTCCCTTCTCGAGTGGACCACATTCTGTCAGACTTCTCCACCATGACCCCACACAGCATGGCTTAGTTTCATTGAGTTAGGCTGTGGTCCGTGTGATCAGATTAGCTAGCTTTCTGTGATTATGGTTTCAGTGTGTCTACCCTCTGATGCCCTCTCGGAACACCTACCATCTTATTTGGGTTTCTTTTACCTTGGATATGGGATATCTCTTCACGGCTGCTCCAGCAAACCGCAGCTGCTGCTCCTTACCTTGGATGAGGAGTATCTCCTCACGGCTGCCCCTCCTGACCTTTGAATGCAGAGTTCCAAAAAATAGCAAGAAGAGATAAGAAAGCCTTCCTCAGAGATCAATGCAAAGAAATAGAGGAAAACAACAGAATGGGAAAGACTAGAGATCTCTTCAAGAAAATTAGAGACACCAAGGGAACATTTCATGCAAAGATGGGCTCCATAAAGGACAGAAATGGTATGGACCTAACAGAAGCAGAAGATATTAAGAACAGGTGACAAGAATACACAGAACTGTATAAAAAAGAGCTTCACGACCCAGACAATCACCATGGTGTGATCACTCACCTAGAGCCAGACATCCTGGAACATGAAGTCAAGTGAGCCTTAGAAAGCATCACTACGAACAAAGCTAGTGGAGGTGATGGAATTCCAGTTGAGCTATTTCAAATCCTGAAAGATGATGCTGTGAAAGCGCTACATTCAATATGCCAGCCAATTTGGAAAACTCAGCAGTGGCCACAGGACTGGAAAAGGTCAGTTTTCATTCCAATCCCAAAGAAAGGCAATGCCACAGAGTGCTCAAACTACCGCACAATTGCACTCATCTCACACGCTAGTAAAGTAATGCTCAAAATTCTCCAAGCCAAGCTTTAGCAATACGTGAACCGTGAACTTCCTGATGTTCAAGCTGGTTTTAGAAAAGGCAGAGGAACCAGAGATCAAATTGCCAACATCCGATGGATCATCAAAAAAGCAAGAGAGTTCCATAAAAACATCTATTTCTGCTTTATTGACTATGCCAAAGCCTTTGACTGTGTGGATCACAATAAACTGGAATATTCGGAAAGAGATGGGAATCCTAGACCACCTGACCTGCCTCTTGAGAAACCTATATTCAGGTCCGGAAGCAACAGTTAGAACTGGACATGGAACAACAGACTGGTTCCAAATAGGAAAAGGAGTATGTCAAGGCTGTATATTGTCACCCTGCTTATTTAACTTCTATGCAGAGTACATCATGAGAAACACTGGGCTGGAAGAAACACAAGCTGGAATCAAGACTGCCAGGAGAAATATCAATCACCTCAGATATGCAGATGACACCACCCTTATGGCAGAAAGTGAAGAGGAACTAAAAAGCCTCTTGATGAAAGTGAAAGAGGAGAGTGAAAAAGTTGGCTTAAAGCTCAACATTCAGAAAACGAAGGTCATGGCGTCTGGTCCCATCCCTTCATGGCAAATAGATGGGCAAACAGTGGAAACAATGTCAGACTTTATTTGGGCTCCAAAATCACTGAAGATGGTGATTGCAGCCATGAAATTAAGAGATGCTTACTCCTTGAAAGGAAAGTTATAACCAATCTAGATAGCATATTCAAAAGCAGAGACATTCCTTTGCCAACAAAGGTCCGTCTAGTCAAGGCTATGGTTTTTCCAGTGGTCATGTATGGATGTGAGAGTTTGACTGTGAAGAAAGCTGAGCACCAAAGAATTGATGCTTTTGAACTGTGGTGTTGAGAAGACTCTTGAGAGTCCCTTGGACTGCAAGGAGGTCCAACCAGTCCATCCTAAAGGAGATCAGTCCTGGGTGTTCGTTGGAAGGACTGATGCTAAAGCTGAAACTCCAATACTTTGGCCACCTCATGCGAAGAGCTGACTCATTGGAAAAGACCCTGATGCTGGGAGGGATTGGGGGCAGGAGGAGAAGGGGATGACAGAGGATGAGATGGCTGGATGGCATCACCGACTTGATGCACAAGAGTTTGAGTGAACTCCGGGAGCTGGTGATGGACAGGGAGGCCTGGCATGCTGCAATTCATGGGGTCACAAAGAGTTGGACATGACTGAGTGACTGAACTGAACTGAACTGAATAATAACACCTTAGAATTAAGGAAATCCCTTATTTTCCTGTTTTATATGTTAAAATAATGGATTTTTTAATATGTTTTGAGTAAATTGTAATTGACTTATTTTTATTGCTAATAACTTCCCTTCATGTGTTGGCTAATTCTCTCAAATATTATGTTTTGCTTCTGAATTTGTTGTTCCCTATCCATCTTATAAGGGTTTTTAAAGTAATTATAATTAGGGCACAACCAGCAGGGAAGCATAAAATATTGGAAGATTCTTCATAATAGTGTTAACTTAGGAGATGTCATCTTTGTCTTAACTTAGGTAATTGCTAGTGTACATAGAAGGGCAAAGGCAGCTTGGATTGTGTTGAAATACCAAACAACTGAGCTTTAACATGATACTACTCACTAGAAAGTGAAATCTGGAATAAAGGAAAATTTATCTAAAGAACTTATGGACAGAAGCTCTAGAACAATTCTATAATTAAACTGATTCATCCCAAACTCACTTCAGTGACAAAGGGAGTCCTTGTAGAAAATTCCATTGCAAGGACTTCCCTGGTAGTCCAGTGGTTAAGAATCTGCCCTGGCAATGGAGACACAGACATAAAGAATAGATTTATGGACACTGGGGCCAGGGGGGAGGTGGAGAGGGACGAGTAGGGAGGAGAGGGTGGCACAAATGGAGAAAGTAGCATAGCAACATATACACTAACACATGTCAAATAGATAGCCAGTGGGAATTTGCTGTGTGACTCAGGGAACTCAAACTGGGGCTCTCTGATAACCTAGGGGGGTGGGATGTGGTGGGAGGTGGGAGGGATGCTCAAGAATGAGGGGACATATATATACCTATGGCTGACTCATGTTGAATGTATGGCAGAAATCAATACAATATTGTAATTATCCTTCAATTAAAAATAAAGAAATAAAATAAACAAACAAAAAAGAATCTACCCTGCAGTAGAGGAGACACAGGTTCAATCCCTGGTCAGGGAACTAAGATCTCATGTGCTAGGAAGCAACTGAGCCCACCCACTACAACTACTGAGCCTGGGTGCCACAACTAGAGAGTTCGTGCACCACAACAAAAAATCCAGCATGACGCAGTAAAGATCCCACAGGCCACAGCTAAGACCTGATGCAGCCTGATAAATAAATGAGTCAGTGAGGTTCAGCCTCTCAGTCATGTCTGACTCTGCGGCCTCATGGACTGCAGCACACCAGGCCTCCGTGTCCACCAGTTCCCAGAGCTTGCTCAAACTCATGTCCATCGAGTCGGTGATGCCATCCAACCATCTCATCCTCTGCCAGCCCTTTCTCCTCCTGCGTTCAGTCTTTCCCAGCATCAGGGTCTTTTCCAATGAGTCAGTTCTTCACATCAGGTGGCCAAAGTATTGGAGTTTCAGCTTCAGCATCAGTCCTTCCAATAAATATTCAGGACTGATTTCCTTTAGGATGGACTGATCTCCTTGCAGTCCAAGGGACTCTCAAGAGTCTTCTCCAATACCACAGTTCAGAAGCATCAATTCTTCGGCACTCAGCTTTCTTTATGATCCAACTCTCACATCCCTACATAACTACTGGAAAAACCATAGCTTTGACTAGACAGACCTTTGTTGGCAAAGTAATGTCTCTGCTTTTTAATATGCTGTGTAGGTTGCCCAGAGCTTTTCTTCCAACGAGCAAACATCTTTAAATTTCATGGCTGCAGTCACAATCTGCAGTGATTTTAGAGCCCAAGAAAATCAAGTCTCTCACTGTTTCCATTGTTTCCCCATCTATTTGCCATGAAGTGATGGGACCGGATGCCATGATCTTCGTTTTTTGAATGTCCAGTTTTAAGCCAGCTTTTTCACTCTTCTCTTTCACCTTCATCAAGAGGCTCTTTAGTTCCTCTGTGCTTTCTGCCATAAGGGTGGTGTCATCTGCATATCTGAGGTTATTGGTATTTCTCATGGCAATCTTGATTCCAGCTTGTGCTTCATCCAGCCTGGCATTTCACATGATGTACTCTGCATAGAAGTTAAATAAGCAGGGTGACAATATACTTGTCACCTTGATGTACTCCTTTCCCATGGGAGGGGGGTTCAGGATAGGAGGACACATGCATATCTATGGCCAATTCATGTTGATGTATGCCAAAAGCCATCACAATATTGTAAGTAATTATCCTCCAATTAAACGAACTTTAAAAAAAATAAAATTTAACAAAGAAAAGTCCATTGCACATTGATTTTGGAAAGGTTTTCCTTAAAGTAATTTTCAGAAAATAGACATATATATATGTATATTATACACTGTATAATCTTTAAGCTTTCCTGAAGTTTCATGTCACAATGGTTCAGTTTAGTATAGCTGAGCAAACATGTTTGTTTACTGTGTATTAACCAGTCAGGACAGCACAGTTTAGAAAATGGAACCCCACATAAGCTGACACCCTTGTTTCAGCTTCTGTGTCAAGTAGTACATTACTAGACAGTGATCCTCACAGGTAGGAGAATTAAGAGACAGTTTTCAGTTCTGTTCAACAACAAAAAAGAAATGACAATACCTACTACATAACAATGCACACCACACACATGATACATTATACAGTAGTGTGCTAAGCCACATTGAAGTGAGGCAAAGAAAAATCAAGACTACCAAAAAAATAAATAAATAAAAATCAAGACTACCAATCCTGTAGTTGTTGAAATTTTTGATATTTTGTTCATCACTGATTTTTGGTGTTAATTGTCAATTTTCAAAATATTGCATTAAAATTATATTTATCTTCATTACTGAGTGTTTGGGGCACCCCCTTAAATTTCACACTTAAGTGCTTTACCTCACGTGGGCCCTATCTAGCTCTGATGCTATAATAGCCAGTGTTTATGTATCAGGCTCTAGGCTAAATGCTTTACCTATAGTATTTGATTTATTCCTTGCAACAATCCATGAATAAAACTGAGACTTAAAGACATTACTAAGTCTTGTCCAAGTCCCAAAGCTGTTTAGCACTAGAAGAACAAATACACAGATGAAGAATATGGAGGCTCTGTTTGCATGTAAGTTTCAAATAATTTATCTGTAGCTCATGGGCAGATAGGAGTCGTGGCTGAAAAGGTAGTTACTGTGTCTGATGTTTTGAGTATAACTAGAAAGACTCCTGCTGGGATTTGCAATGTTAGGCAGATTTCTAACAGTGGGAATTTCATCATGATAAGATATTTGACAGGGCTCGTAGATCAATAAATTAATTGGCAATAATCTTGATTCGTGGGTGGGATTTTCAGAGGTTGGTATTTGATGTTTCTGTATTTGAAATATAATGACAATTTTTCATGTTATTGGCCCTAGTCAGATTTCATGTAAAAATAGTAACAGAGAAAACGAAATAGATACAGTATAACTTTTAAGTACTATTTGTGTGGAATTTGAAGTACTATATGGTGGAATTTGAACCTGGGCACTTCTGATGCCACGGCCTGTTTTTTAACCAGATGATGCTGGATGGCCTTCCGATGACCACATCAGTCTGGGAGGGAACAATGCATCACAAACTTCAGTACATAAAGCATGTGGAAACATGAATTGTGAATAAATGCAGTTTTTGTTCCCCTTTTCTTCCCCCAAGGATTGCACCTATCAGAGAATATGAAGAGTAACATATAAAAAATTTTATTTGGGGGAGAGCAAATTAATTTTAACACTCTGATTTCTTACCCCTTCACCCAGGTCTACCCTGGAAAAGAGTGAAGATTTAGTGTCATTTTCCAAATGAACCTGATAAAAGCATCTTTAGTTTGATATACAAAGAACCAAAAGCATTTTGGGATTTGAGCACCTTCTTAAATAATGAAACTGAACCAAGAGCTTTATGAGTGCATGCTTGCTAGCAAAACGTACACAGAGTGATTTTTTAAGTCCTAATTGATAGACAGTACACATTCTGTACTTTAATATTATCTGATTGCTCTTAAGAGAGAAATATCAAGTATAATCCTCTTTGTTTCCTCTCTAGCATTTAGATACTTTGTATTCATGTACATATAACAGATTTCCCAAGGTAATATAAATGAGTTTTAGGATTTTCTAGCAGAAGCTGTGGTTCCCCCACCCCACATAGTCATGTAGCAGGTTTTCATCACTACAGACTCAGGAAGCAACTTTTTCTTCCCCTTAGAATCATAAATTGTAAACTTGACACTTTTTTTTCTTTAGGAGGATTCATGCTGTGAACTTGCTGAACACTATTGATATGTGTTTAGACTAGTTACTTAACCTCTTTTTGACTCAGTTGCATCATCTGTAAAATGGGGGTAATGCAGTGCTTACTTCATTGGGTTCTAATTGAGAACAAAAGCACTAATTCATGTAAAAAAATTTAGAACATTTAAGTTACTATTTTAATGTTGTTTGTTATACTTAATATCCAGAGAAGGCAATGGCACCCCACTTCAGTACTCTTGCCTGGAAAATCCCATGGACGAAGAAGCCTGGAAGGCTGCAGTCCATGGGATCGCTGAGAGTTGGACACAACTGAGCGACTTCACTTTCACTTTTCACTTGCATGCATTGGAGAAGGAAATGGCAACCCACTCCAGTGTTCTTGCCTGGAGAATCCCAGGGACGGGGGAGCCTGGTGGGCTGCCATCTATGTGGTCTCACAGAGTCAGACAGTGACTTAGCAGCAGCAGCAGCAGCATACTTAATATCATATATGTTTTATTATTACTATTTTTTCCAAGGCCCCAATCAGAAGAGTGGAAGTCTAATTAATATTGGCTCAACTATTTTATCTTACATATGCAGACAGAAGTTGGTAATTAATCTGGTTGACTCACACCCCACACTGTTTTCTGATGTTGCTTGTCTTGGAACAATTCTAAGTTTTCCTTCTGGTGTCAGCCACATCCCAAACCATCTCTTTCCCTTGCATGAAACTATCAAGTCCTAGTCAGTGGATGTACAGTTCCAACATCCTAGATCATTTTGGGCTGCACCTAATACAAATGCCAAGGTCTCCTCTAAGAACAATGAGTGAGATTGTCACAGTACAGCTCCTGCCTTATTTATCTGAGTCCTTCCTGTCCCACCTATATGATTCAACCAAATTAAGCACACACCCAGGCCCTTGAAAACGGAAAGAGGCCTATGTATCTGGTGCCATGGGAAAAGTGCAAATGACATCACTAGTCCATCCTCCTTCCTCCCACTGCAAATTGAAGTCATTCTACTCACAGTGAACATCTATGAGGCTGAATGTAGCCAGCAATGGCTGAGGAGTTGACAAATACAAATTTCTTGCTAATTCATTATAAGTTTAAAACACAAGCATACATAGTATCTAATCTTTTTTTTTTTTTTTACTTCTCCCAGTTTATTGCTACCAACCCATCTCCCTCCACCCCCATGCACATGTGTTCAGTCATGTAACCCCATGGACTGCAGCCCACTAGGCTCCTCTGTCCATGGACTTTTCCAGGCAAGAATACTGGAGTGGGTTGCCATTTCCTTCTCAACATATTATCTAATCTTAATATAATAAGTTTGACATTTCTTTTTGCAAAGAAGAGCTTACTCTCTTTCCAAGGGGAGGAAATAATAATGGTATCTGTAGAAAATTTTTCTCAAGAAATATCAACTTTCCTTTTATTAAATTGAAAGAGAGAAAATTATAAGTAAAGCCTTAAAAAAACTTCAACACAGGCATTTTATGACCAGTATTGGATGACAGGCCAACCAATCAGATATCCCAAAGCAAGCCCTTTAAAGTTGCAGAAATTAAACAAGAAAATGTCTTATAACTGAAGGACATGATCATCTAGATTGAAAAGAGTCACCAAGTCCCTTCAAGGGCTTCCCTTGTGGCTCAGCTAGTAAGGAATCCGCCTTACTAGTTGATCTAGGTTCAATCTGTGGGTTAGGAAAATCCCCTGGAGAAGGGAAAGGCTACCCACTCCAGTATTCTGGCCTGGAGAATTCCATGGACTGTATATAGTGCATGGGATCGCAAAGAGTTGGGCATAACTGAGCAACTTTCACTTTCACCAAGTCCCTGGGACAGTGAATGAAAAAAGACTCATATCAAGGCAATTCATTTTGAAATATCAGGCCACCAAAGATAAAGAGAAGATCCTAAAATCTTCCAGGCTGTAAGAACCACATACAAAGAATCAGACGTCAGAAGCACATCTTGGTAGTAATATTATCAAGCCCAAGCTCATTCTGCTCACCACACGACAGGCCAATAAACTGAGAGACTCTGTTATTGGAACAAGGAATAACGACTTTAATTAGAAAGCTAGCAGATGGAGAAGATGGCAGACAGCAGCTCAAAAAACCAGCTTCCCTCAGTCTGAATTCAGGCAACTTTTACATACAAGAGGGAAGGGGCGGGGCCCACTATGGCACCAACCAATGGCTGAGCAGGACCGCTAATGGCACCAACCAATTACTGAGTGCCTCTGCAGGACAAGCAGAAAGGTGCAACTCCAGAAAGCGGCTGGTCTGAAGGACCCTGCTGTTGCAGAACGTCCTCCTCCACCCTCCGTGTAGAGAGGCATGCAAGCGGCAGAGACCACAGTGGCCATGCAGAGGCAGCGGACATGCTTGTTAACCAGGATCACTGTCTGAGGCTGCGGGCGCCGTGGGATCAGCTCACTACTGGCCCCAGCAGTCAGCTTGTGCCAGCGAGGAGGCCTGGAAGCTGGTGCCCTGGAGCAGAGCTCCCACCTGCCCGCTTGCCTAGTGGGTGGGTGGTGGGAGCAGGTTGGCCTAGTGGGCTAGGTGGAGCCTAGGGTCAGCAGCTCCTGCCTCAACAGAGCGCTGAGACTGGCACCAGGGAGGGAGCAGGGAAGGACCATCACATCTGCGTTCAGGCTGAAGAAGCCACCACTTTAGTAACACTGGAAGCAAGATCAGTACCTGTGAAATTCTGAGAGATGCATATTTCCACTCTAAAATTCTACATCCAGATAAACTATCCATTGAGTCTGAGGGCAAAACAAAGACATTGTCATATATGCTTCTTCCCACAAATGTACCCCATCTGCACACTTCCTAAGGAATTTACTTAGAAATGTAAACCATGTGAGAAGTAAACCAAGTCACACTATGTATAAAATATATAAACAACAAGAATTTACTATACAGCACATAGAACTGTATTCAATATTTTATAATAACTTATATGGGAAAGGAATCTAAAATATATATATACATATATACACACACATATATGTATCTGTAACTGAATCCCTTCATTATACACCTAAAAAATTAAATAAATAAAAATAATTTTAAAAGAAAGTGAACCAAAAATAAATAGACATGGGTCCAAGAAGTAGAAAATCCACTCCAAAAGAAAATTCTTAGGATTATGACAAAAGTCATCCCAGGACTGATATCCAGCAGGCCTTATGGAGAGCAATTAGTGCAGACAGAAGCAAGAAGTGGAACACCACAGGGAAGATATTCCCAAGAAAATGCAAGAGAGCTAGAGAGAATGTGTGAGAGAAAGACAAAACAGCTTACCTAGTATGTTTGTACCACAGTGAAAGGAGTTATAATTCTATCAAAAAGTTTATAGATGAACTGGTGAGAAGTGCAAAAAGAACTAAAGCAATGGCCAAAGAAGGCAATTAGTAATATGAAGAGAAGAAAAATAGTTGTACAACCATACATAGCTCAGCTGTGAACAACAGACATAATGTAAATGTTGATTACCAGTTTAATCAAAAGCTGGTACATTGCCAAATTGGGAAGATTGGAGGAAAAGCATATGTGGCAGAAAGTCCATAGGCAACTGTGAAAGACCAAGAAACATCATATAAGCAACTTTTAGAAATTCTTTTTATTGGAGTATAGTTGATTTACAATGTTGTGGTAGTTTCAGGTGGACAGCAAAGTGGATCAGTGATGCATCTACATATATCCCCTCTACTTTAAATTCTTCTCCTGCGTATATCATTATAGAGTATTGAGTAGAGTTCCCTGTGGTGTACAGTAGGTCCTTATTATATATTTTATATATAGTAGTGTGTATACAGCAATCCCAATCTCCCAGTTTATCCCTCTCTCCCTTCCCCTCCTGGTAACCAAAAGATTGTTTTCTACACCTGTGACTCTGTTCTGTTATGTGAATAAGTTCATTTGTACCATTTTTAAAGATCCCATATATAAGTAATATCATCCAGCCTGACAATCTCTAGGTCCATTTATGTTGCTGAAGTATCTTTGACTTTATAAACTAAGTACATATATTTCTTTGATGCAAAAAAGTTAAAGGAAAAAATCCAGAGTTATGAGGAGAAAATTATAGAGTATTTTAAAAATACATGTACCTATTACTTTGAAAATCCTCAGGTTATTTATTTGTCTTATTACCGCCTTTCTTCCTAGGACATAATTTCTGTATTTCTATTTCAGACACTTTCAAAATGTGTGGTTAGCAAACCACAATTCTCCCCTTTGAGAATGGCATTATGAAACCTTTTTCAGAGGACGTAAGACACTAATTTAAAAGCCAATTTTGTTCAAAAGAACATAAACCCATTGACTGCATAGTAAATTGTTCCAAATTTATTTTAATAACTTTCTGACAAAAAAATCAGTATATGGCTTTTCCTATCAGTTTTAGCCCATTAAAAATAGGATAGTCGAGGTAAGGCCTATTTTATTAACACAAAAACATTTTCCAGATACATAAGAGTATTCATTTAAGGTGTGTGTGTATGAATATAATAATGTTTTACAGCAAGGAAAAAGAAGAAAATTATTTTAGTTAGCTTTTTATAAGCTATACAAATAACAAAAAGCCAGGGGACTTTTTTAGATTACTCAGATAATGAAAATAATTGCATTCTGAATGTATATTACATGCATTATCATGTAATAGAAGGGCTCCAGAATTCAATGTGAAAGACTTAGGTTCAAATTTTGGCTTCATCTCTTACTCACTCACTGGATGATTTTGTACACATCATTTAATTTCTTTGAGCCTTAATTGCTTCATCTGTTGAGAACCTAGACTGTAATAGGCACTATTTTAAGCATGGGGGTACAGTAGTCATGCGTAGTTTATGACCTCATGAAATTCATATTTTAAAAGGGGAAAACACTAAGCAAGCAAAGCAATTTTAGAGTAATGAGGCTCCTGGAGAAAACTAAAAGAGCCATAGGGGAACTTCCCTGGAAGTCCAGTGTCTAAAACTCTGCACTCCCAAAGTAGGTCAGGGAACTAGATCCCACATACCTCAACTGAAAAAAAAAAAAGGATTCCACATGCCACAATTAAAAATCCCACATACTGCAACTAAGACCTTGCGCACCCAAATATATAGATATATATTTTTAAAGACCCATAAGATGGTGACCAATGTGGAGCAATGTCGGTCAACTTTAAAAGGAGAGCTAGCATGGACTTCCGGAGGAGGCAATGGCACCCCACTCCAGTACTCTTGCCTGGAAAATCCCATGGATGGAGGAGCCTGGTGAGCTGCAGTCCATGGGGTCGCTGGAGTTGGACATGACTGAGTGATTTCACTTTTCACTTTCATGCATTGGAGAAGGAAATGGCAACCCACTCCAGTGTTCTTGCCTGGAGAATCCCAGGGACGGGGGAGCCTGGTGGGCTGCCGTCTATGGGGTCGCACAGAGTCGGACATGACTGAAGCGACTTAGCAGCAGCAGCATGGACTTCTCTGAGAAACTGGCATTTGACACCTGGATGATCCAAAGTCGGCTATGTGAAGATCTAGGGGAAGAGAATTCCAGGCAGAAGGAACAGCCAGTGAAGAAGGGGCTTGGCGTGCTTGAGGCTAAGAGAAAGCTGCTGCTGCTACTGCTGCTAAGTCGCTTCAGTCGTGTCCGATTCTGTGTGACCCCATAGAGGGCAGCCCACCAGCTCCGTGTCCCTGGGATTCTCCAGGCAAGAAAAGAGAAAGCTGGTGCGGCTTAAATGCAGAATGGGGGCAGGGACAGGGAGGGCTGTTTACTGAATGAATTCAGAGGGCATTGTGTGCAGGAGCTTGAAAGCCACAGGAAAGAGTTTGAGTTTTATCTGAGAAGAGAAACAAAGGACTGTTTTAAGTAGGGGAATAACCTGATCTGATTTGTTCTGATGGCTGTTCTGAAAATGAATTACAGGAGGGCATAAGAGAAAGCAGAGAAGCTAGTTTTAAGCTATTGTGTGTATTGTAATGAGGTATGGGTGGATTACAATGGTTGCAGGGGAGATGGATTGTACTGATTTGGAATACAATGTAAAGACAGATTTAAACTTACCAAGAATTAGTTAGGGATGAAGGAAAGAAAAATTCAGTTCAGTCATTCAGTCATGTCCGACTCTTTGCGACCCCATGGACTGCAGCACGCCAGGCCTCCCTGTCAATCACCAACTCCCAGGGCTTGCTCAAATTCATGTCCATCGAGTCAGTGATGCCATCCAACCATCTCATCCTCTGTCGGCCCCTTCTCCTCCTGCATTCAATCTTTCCCAGCATCAGGGTCTTTTCCAATGAGTCAGTTCTTCACATCAGGTGGCCAAAGTATTGGAGTTTCAGCTTCAGCATCAGTCCTCCCAATGAATATTTAGGACTGATTTCCTTTAGGATGGGTCTGGTTTGATCTCCTCACAGTCCAAGGGACTCTCAAGAGTCTTCTCCAACATCACAGTTAAAAAGCATCAATTCTTCAGTGCTCAGCTTTCTTTATGGTCCAACTCTCACATCCATACATGACATCCATACATGGAAAAACCATAGGTTTTACTAGACAGACCTTTGTTGGCAAAGTAATGTCTCTGCTTTTTAATAGGTTGGTCATAGCTTTTCTTCCAAAGAGCAAGCATCTTTTAATTCTGAAGGAAAAAAAATTAAGGTTTTTTTTTTTTTTTCCAAATCTGAGCAGATGGGTAAATTTTGATGCCATTTATAAGATGGATATATATCTCTGGGAGGATCGAGTTTAGGGGTAGAAATCAAGAGTTCAGTTTTAATCATGTTAAGTATGACATGCTTATTAGACCTCCAAGAAAGAACTATGCTGGAACTATGAGTTTGAACTCTTGGGGAGAGTTTGAGCAGAAGATATAATTGGATTAGCATTAGCATATGGGAGGTACTTCCAGTCAAGGGACCAGATAAGATCATATAGGGAATACTGACAGGCAGATGAGGAATAGTCTGTGTCCTGGAACCAAGCCCTGAGACAGAGAAAAACAAACTATATGCTGGAATCCACAACCAAGAATCAGAAAGGAGACTGAGAAGGAGGAGCCTGTGTAGATGAAAGAGAGTCAAGGAAGTATGGTGATGCAGAAGGCAAAGAGGAGTTTCAAGGAGGGTGTTGACCCTGCAATCAGCAGGGGCAAAGGCTGCCAAAAAGTTTCAGAAGGCGCCAAAAGAGAATGATGGATTTAGCAACATGGAGGTCAAAGGAGACCTTGATGAGGGCTGTTTCAATGGAGTCATGGGGATGGAATCTATTTGAGCAAGTTGACGAAAAGATGGGAGATGATTGAAGGAGTGACCACAGACAATGCTTTCAAGGAGGCCTGCAGTGAAGAGGAGCAGAAAAACAGGAAAGTAATCAGAATGACTTTTTATTTTGTTTTTTAAAACAGAAGACATTAGAACAAGTTTCCTTTCTGATAGTGGTGATCAGGAAAAGATCACCTGGGTGATGCAAGAGAATCATGATTTTAAAATCCTGACAGGACTTCCCTGGTAGTCCAGCTTAACCACTTCCCAACACAAGTGTGGGATCAATCCCTGGTTGGGGAATTAAGATCCCACATGCTATGGGGTGCAACCAAAAAAAAGTTAAAAAAAAAAAAGAATCCTAACAGTTGAATAATTAAATAGAAGTCCATTAAATTATATGAAAAACTTGCAGCAAAACTCCCTAACTTTGAATAGTTCTATGAAGATGTCTGGGTCTTCCCTGGGTAAAGAATCCACCTGCAATGCAGGAAACACAGGAAACTCAGGTTAGATCTCTGGATTGGGAAGATCTCCTGGAGGAGGATATGGAAAACCACTCCAGTATTCTTGCCTGAAAATTCCCATGGACAGAAGAGCCTGGAGGGCTATAGTCCAAAAGGGTGGCAAAGAGTCAGACATGACTGAGTAATCACATGCACGCATGATTTCTGGTGTTTTGTTAGCTTTTTCTCATTCCTTGTTTTTAAGCATTTAAACTTGAGTTTACACGTATCTAGTTTTTTTTGCTTTCTGAGAGTTTAACTTTCTTTATAATCCATACTTGTCACAGATAATAAGTCTGTGTCCACATGAGGTATTATTTTGTTGTGATTAAGAGATCGAGTCCTCGAGTCAGATTGGCTTGGATTAAGCCTCAGCTCTGCCACTTGGTAGAAAGAGGAGCCTGCCCGGCTACAGTGCCTCGGGTCACAAAGAATCGGACACAACTGAGCAACTAAGCACCACACAGCACTGCCACTTGGTAGCTGAGTGGCCTTGACACGCATTAACTAAACTCTGAGCTTCAGGGGTATTTTCTATCGTTCATGAAAATACCTAGTTCATTAGGCTATTCTGAGCTTAAATAAGAAGCTATATGAAAAGTGTCTGGCACGTAGTAGGCATTCCATAAATAACAGCTAATATTATCATTACCATCAAAGCAATTAAAAAACAAAATGAAAAAATATTCATGCAGTTAAAATATTTACAATTTTCAGAGTTAATAATTTGCCTAATGAATTCAATAAATGACAGAAATTTCTTCTGAATTACCCAAGTAATCTTTACTTTCATACAGCTTTCAA
Source organism: Bos indicus (assembly GCF_029378745.1). Taxonomy (NCBI): domain Eukaryota; kingdom Metazoa; phylum Chordata; class Mammalia; order Artiodactyla; family Bovidae; genus Bos; species Bos indicus. Next base: position 50,725,626 of record NC_091769.1, read on the forward strand.
AAGGTAAGTGTTAATTGTTTTGGGGACTAGACAGAGGTGGTTGCACCAAGCATGAGTGTATACTGTACACTTTAATACATGAATCACACACTTGCAAATGCTTGATTTTATTTTCATGAATTTTATCTCAATTTTTTAAAAAGTGTGCAATGAATACCTGCTATGTGCAAAGCACATACTCTGTGCCTCTATCTTATTTTGTTTATGAAAATATAGCCACAATGTGGGCTTCCCTGGTGGTGCCTCAGATGTAAAGAATCTGCCTGCAATACAGGAGACCCAGGTTTCATCCCTGGGTTGGGAAGATCCCCTGGAAAAGCCACGAAGAACTTTCTTTTCCTTTCTTGGTCAAGAACATCAAATTAAAGCAGAGATGGATGATACATAGATGGATGGATGGATGGATAAGTAGAAGATAGATAGACAAGAGACACACAAATGATCAGGGTTTCATGGTTTAGAGAGTCTATCCCCAAGGAAAGAGCTTAAAGACATCAATATTTTTTCCCAGGCAGGACCAAAGGCTCCAGATGTTAGCTAGAAATAAACACGAGGGGTAGTCAAGCATCAAAGTCCAAGAAGGGCACATTTGCAAACAAGGATTTAGATTGATGTTTTGGATAAGAGCTAAAATTCAGGAGGGGATCCTGCAAGGAAAGGAGACTTGGGAGAAGTCTCAAGCAGCACCAGGGAGAGCTCCCAGCCAGTAGGCATTTCTGCCTACTTAAGAACAAGCTACCCATTTTCCTTCAGAAACTCAGGTCATCCTCAGCTTGTTCTGCTTTCAGTACAGGGCTATCCTTAAATGGGAAGGAAATCCACAGAAGAGGGAATATATGTATAAGTATGACTGATTTACTTTGCTGTATAGCAGAAAGTGACACAGCAGTGTAAAACACCTATACTCCCATTTTTTCTTAAATGGCAATTAAAAAAAAGAAAAAACTGGGCCATCTAAAACTTAAGGACCTTTCTGACCTCCAATCATAGGGACCACATCTTCTTGCACACAAGAAACTTCAGTCAAGCTTTCAAGGACCTGCCTCTCCACAGAGACCTAACTACCCAAAGTAGTTAGACATTGCTACCCAAAATGCGGTCTGTGCACCAGGAGCACCAGCACCATTTCTGTGTTAGAATGGAGATCCACAAGTCTGTGAAAGTGAATCTGCATCTTAACAAGATTTCCAGTTGACTCACATGTATCTCAAACACTGAGAAGCATTTGTCTGGCAACATGACTCCACCAGAATCAGATTCTTGAAGACCTTTGTTTTTTTCCCTGGATAAGAAACAGTGGTTCGAGGCAGGAACCCTGGTCATTGGAACCACTGGAAAAAATCTAGAATGTTGTGTTCAAAAAGAATCCTAGTGATGTCTTGACATTTGGAATTTATAAGAAATATCTATTTGATTATATAATAACTCCTATAAACAACCAGGAAGACATGTGATTAAAAGGAAGAAACAAATGGGAAAATTCTCTCTAGGCTGATATTCAGCAGGCAAATATGCGACAGATATTCAGTACGAAACATGTTTATTTTTCCATTAAACTCAGCTGTACTAATTTAAGAGACTCTCCAAAAATATCAGTTGCTATTTAGCCTCCCTTGGTTAAGAGTTGTTTAATTTTCCTATAGACAATGGAGTTGATTCTCATCACCACAGAAGGGAGAACAGAGTGTCATAAAGTCAAGAAGGATGTCCCCACTTACACATGGTCACAGTGCTATGACTAGGGGACACTGTGACTAAAGGCATGTTCTGGTCATATTAACTTAGAGGGATATGAAGGGAATTGCCAGAATCAGAATCAGAAGTTGTATAAAGTGATGTGTTTGCTGCTTGTGTTTGCTTTTTGCATTTCAGTTTCCCAGCAGGAGCATTTTTGTCCTGTTTCTTAGATGCCAGTCCCCAAGGAGTGATTCTCCATTTTTATCTTGCAATGGATTTTCTAGGTCATCATTTCAGGGAAATTCTCTGTGAATCAATCAAATATGCACCAGGCACTTGCTCTGAGTCCAGTTCCAGCTGGGGAGCGTGAAGGGGTGAAGGGAAGGGAATTGGGCAGTGAGACCCAAAGTGTATTTAAGTTCTACGATTCCTAGCCTTGACAGGTTTCTTGTCTTGCTGGCTTGAATTAAAATTAAAAAGATACACACACACACACACACACACAAAATGACACAAACAAAAAACCCCAGAAACCATTGGGAAGAAATGAAAGAGAGTAATACAGTGCTAAATTATATGGTTCACACTTTGAGTGCTAGAGAAGTCAGAAAAGATGGAGTTCTTTTCTTCTGAAAAGGGGGAAAGGAAAGCTTAAAATGGGCTCCAATGAATGCATGGCATTTTAGTGTATATAAGTGGGATTAGAGCAGTTTCTAGAGAGAAAAAGGAGAGTAAAAATGAGCTATTTAATCTCTCTCCATCTGCCTTTTCACTTGCCTAAATGGGAAAAAAATTAATAGTATTTGTTTTGATTGATTCATAGGTTTTTAATGTGAATTAAATGAGATTATGCTTATAAATGTTTTATATCCAAATAGTTAATCAAACCGGAGAAGGCGATGGCACCCCACTCCAGTACTCTTGCCTGGAAAATCCCATGGATGGAGGAGCCTGGTAGGCTGCAGTCCATGAGGTTGCTAAGAGTCAGACACGACTGAGCGACTTCACTTTCACTTTTCACTTGCATGCATTGGAGAAGGAAATGGCAACCCACTCCAGTGTTCTTGCCTGGAGAATCCCAGGGACGGGGGAGCCTGGTGGGCTGCTGCCTATGGGGTCGCACAGAGTCGGACACGACTGAAGCGACTTAGCAGTAGCAGCAGTTAATCAAACAGATGAAATTACTTCAGTAACTAAATTATCAGTAGTGATTTGAAACCAGAATATCAATTTCTCATGACTAACTAGAGAAAAAATAACCCAAAGACTTGTATCAATCTTCTACATAAGGTTTTTTCCTGCAGTCAGTCTATCTAGAAATCGAATTACAAATCAAAAGGAGAGTGATGATCCTGATAATACTGACCACCATTTACTGTGTCCCATTGTCCTGGGCTCTTTGTCCTCATGACCTTGCTGATTCTTCACAGCAGTTCTGTGAGGAGGAAGTGTCAGCACTACTCCGCACTGGCCAAGCTTCACAGCTTGTAAGTGATGGTCCAGTGGTTAAGGCTCTGCACTCCCAAGGCAGGGGGCCTGGGTTCAATTCCTGGTCATTGAACTCGATTCCACGTGCCACAACTAAGAGTTCATATGCCACAACTAAAGCCTGGCACAGCCAAATAAGTAAATAAACTAATTCTTGAAAGGAATCATTGCAAGAAATGGGCTCTCCTGGTAGCTCAGCTGGTAAAGAAGCCACCTGCAATGCAGGAGACCCCAGGTCGATTCCTGGGTCAGGCAGATCCCCTGGAGAAGGGATAGGCTACCCACTCCAGTATTCTTGGGCTTCCTTGGTGGCTCAGCTGGTAAAGAATCTGCCTGCAAGGCAGGAGACCTGGATTTGATCCCAGGGTTGGGAGGAACCCCTGGAGAAGGGAACGGTTACTGACTCCAGCATTCTGACCTGGAGAATTCCATGGACTGTTTATTCCATGGGGTTGCAAAGAGTTGGACACAACTGAGTGACTTTCATCATATTTCATACAGCAAGAAATATTATTTATTAAAGTTTTCCCTACCTTGCCTCTTGTTAGCATAAACAACATTTGGAGGAAAAAATAGCTGAAAAAGTGAAGTGGTCCTTATACCAGTCTTGAGAAGCACTTTTGCAACTTATGAGCTATCAATCAGACTACATTCTAACAACCTGTTTCAGCTTTCTTAACTCACTCTTGGCAAGACTAGATTCCAGAGAGATCACAGAACTACTGTGCTTATCCCTGTGAAGTAGAGAATATTGTTTTCTAAGAGGGAACATTAAGCCACAGCTCATGAGTTTGATGGATTGGGAAAATCAGTTTGGGTAAGTTACCAAGCACCTTTTTCCTGCATCAGGTAGGTAGGTTTTCTGTTGCCACTGTTCACTGCCTCACCTCTGCAACTAGTCCATCAGCCCAGTCTTAAAACTACCTCCCAGCTCGTATTATATCCTCAATGTACCATGAAGCTTATACTAGAATGTTCATTTGGTTCCCTAGAAGAGAAGGGCTTAATGCCTTCCTAGTTTATAAAGCAGAGTTTTTGGCTTTTTTTCCCCATATAGCCATGTTGTGCGGTAGTTTGAGCATTCTTTGGCATTGCCTTTCTTTGGGATTGGAATGAAAACTGACCTTTTCCAGTCCTGTGGCCACTGCTGAGTTTTCCAAATTTGCTGGCATATTGAGTGCAGCACTTTTGCAGCATCATCTTTCAGGATTTGAAATAGCTCAACTGGGATTCCATCACCTTCACTAGCTTTGTTCGTAGTGATGCTTTCTAAGGCCCACTTGACTTCACATTCCAGGATGTCTGGCTCTAGGTGAGTGATCATACCATCGTGATTAACTCGGTCGTGATGATCTTTTTTGTACAGTTCTTCTGTGTATTCAGCAATACGTGAACTGTGAACCTCCAGATGTTCAAGCTGGTTTTAGAAAAAGCAGAGGAACCAGAGATCAAATTGCCAACATCCACTGGATCATCAAAAAAGCAAAAGAGTTCCAGAAAAACATCTATTTCTGCTTTATTGACTATGCCAAAGCCTTTGACTGTGTGGATCACAATAAACTGTGGAAAATTCTGAAAGACATGCGAATACCAGACCATGTGAGCTTCTTGAGAAACCTATATGCAGGTCAGGAAGCAACAGTTAGAACTGGACATGGAACAACAGACTGGTTCCAAATAGGAAAAGGAGTACGTCAAGGCTGTATATTGTCACCCTGCTTATTTAACTTATATGCAGAGTACATCATAAGAAATGCTGGGCTGGAAGAAGCACAAGCTGGAATCAAGGTTGCCGGGAGAAATATCAATAACCTCAGATATGCAGATGACATCACACTTATGGCAGAAAGTGAAGAGGAACTAAAAAGCCTCTTGATGAAAGTGAAAGAGGAGAGTGAAAAAGTTGGCTTAAAGCTGCTGCTGCTGCTAAATCGCTTCAGTTGTGGCCAACTCTGTGTGACCCCATAGACGGCAGCCCACCAGGCTCCTCAGTCCCTGGTATTCTCCAGGCAAGAACACTGGAGTGGGTTGCCATTTCCTTCTCCGATGCATGAAAGTGAAAAGTGAAAGTGAAGTCGCTCAGTCGTGTCTGACTCTTAGCGACCTGATGGACTGCAGCCTACCAGGCTCCTCCATCCATGGGATTTTCCAGGCGAGAGTACTGGAGTGGGGTGCCATTGCCTTCTCTGGCTTAAAGCTAACATTCAGAAAATGAAGATCATGGCATCTAGTCCCATCACTTCATGGGAAATATATGGGGAAACAGTGGAAACAGTGTCAGACTTTATTTTGGGGGGCTCCAAAATCACTGCAGATGGTGATTGCAGCCATGAAATTAAGACGCTTACTCCTTGGAAGGAAAGTTATGACCAGCCTAGATAGCATATTCAAAAGCAGAGACATTACTTTGCCAACAAAGGTCCGTCTAGTCAAGGCTATGATTTTTCCAGTGGTCATGTATGGATGTGAGAGTTGGACTGTGAAGAAAGCTGAGCGCCGAAGAATTGATGCTTTTGAACTATGGTGTTGGAGAAGACTCTTGAGAGTCCCTTGGACTGCAAGGATATCCAACCAGTCCATTCTAAAGGAGATCAGTCCTGGGTGTTCTTTGGAAGGAATGATGCTAAAGCTGAAACTCCAGTACTTTGGCCACCTCATTCAAAGAGTTGACTCATTGGAAAAGACTCTGATGCTGGGAGGGATTGGGGGCAGGAGGAGAAGGGGACAACAGAGGATGAGATGGCTGGATGGCATCACTGACTCGATGGATGTGAGTTTGAGTGAACTCCAGGAGATGGTGACGGACAGGGAGGCCTGGCGTGCTGCAATTCATGGGGTCGCAAAGAATCAGACACGACTAAGCGACTGAACTGAACTGAACTGATAGCTATGTTGATCCCAGAGTAAATTTAACACTTAGAATTTGAGATGATATTTAGAAAATCAAGTAAATATGAAAGGGGAGATGAGAGAATTCGCTAGTGGTCCATTGGTTGAGACTCCAAGCTTCCACTGCAGGGGGCACAGGTTTGGTCCCTGGGTCGGGGGACTAAGAACCTGCATGCTGCACTGCTTGGCCAAAAAAAGTGGAGAGGGAGATGCCAAGCTGAGATGGCAGTGGAGCCACTGACTTGGCAGCCACAGACTCTGGGGGGTGGGAAACTACTGAATCAAGATGCTGGAGATCTCAGCATTCATCCCTTTGGAACTGCAGAGAGCTCCACCTATGTTTTTAACCTATAAAGTCTCCGGTTCTGATTTTCCTTTAAGTTATTTCCCAAGGTTCTTCAAGGGTAATGACAGAAGCTCCTCTAGCTGCTTCACTACACACTCCCCACCCGATCCCCCATCAACTCTTTCAGTGGTTCTGGGCACATCACTCGGGGAGACACACATGCAGAAGTCTAGGACAGTGGTTTATAGACTCTTCAACTGCTTACAAAGGATTTTGAAAAACTACAAACCCCCACATGCATTTTAAAGTTGACATCTCAAAATGTTCACCATAAATTTAAATAGTTGCAAAAGATGTAATTTCTGGCACAATAACATTTTAGAACTGAACTGTTCCAGCACACTTTGGAATGATTCCAATATCCTCTAAGCACTAAAGCTCTTTGAAATGTACCTGATAGGGTCATTATAAAGACTCAAGGACTTAAGGGATGACAGTGCCCTGCACATGATGAACACTATGCATTTGCTATGTCTATGTGGTGTGGAGAGAGGTGGAGAGAGGTGGCAAGATGTTAGCTGTTAGTCTTAGGAGGGGTTGTAGCAGGTGATACCGATGTTTCACACCACATCTCCTCAGCCCATGTTTGAGTTCATGCACTCCTGTGGGGCACAGTTTCTGCTGTGCTGAAGACTTTTATCTCTCACATGGTACACAGCTCTGCTTCACTGCCAGAGAGCTCTTTTCAGCTCAAAGGAGTTTGTTAAACTGATGCTTAGACACAACTTGCAACCTGAGGTCGTTGACTTCCTCAGAGTCAACATTCAACCAATGGGAGACAGGAAGCAGTGGAACAAAGCCCCAGTTCCCCCCTTCCATTCTCTAGTGAGACAACTGTGAAATGTGTTGTACAGTTTCCCAGATGGTCCCCCAGCAGGACTGAGCCCAAATGGTCCACTGTCTTATTAAAACACACATTATTGCTGTTTTTCCTTTCCTGTCTTTTCAAAGTAAATAAATAGATTTTTAAAAAATGTTTTAGAAAAGCAGCCCCATGGTATGGTTGGGCGTTGTTCCTGGCTGTATGCTCTCTAGCCTGTTCTATGGCCCTCCCAGAGTTCCTGTAAGCTACAGAATGTCTCTTTATAAATCTATTTCTGCTTAAAGAGAAATCTTCGGTATTTAGTAACAAGAGGTACAGAAGAATGGTTCTGAAGGAGTAATCATTCTGTCATTTAAAGATATCTCCTCTTTCCACCATTAAAAAATTACCATGAATTTGGTGGCTTATCATGACACAGATTATCATCTCACAATTCTATAGGTAAGAGGTCCTATATAGATTTCACAAATGGGAGGTGTTGGCAGAGCTGCATTCCTTTCTGGAGGCTTCAGAAAAGGCTCCCTTCCATTGTCCTTTCCAGCTTCTAGGGGCTGCCCACATTCCTTGGCATGTGGCCACTTCCTCTACTTTCAAAGCCAGCAGCAAATGGGTTGAGTCTTTTTCAACCCTCTCTGCCTCCCTCCTTCATTTTGAATAACTCCTATGACTAGATTGGCCCCATCTCAAGATTAACTGACTAGCAATCTTAACTGCACCTGCAACCTTAATTCCCTTTTGCCAAGTAACACATTTTAAAGTTCTGGGATCAAGAATATCTTTGGACATCTTTGGGAACACCATTGTTCTACCTATCAGAGCCTCAAGACAGCTTGATCCCCATCTCCCTAAGATTGACAGGATCACCTGGGAGGAGGCTGTGGCTTCCCAAACCAATAAGTTTCCAGGTCTTTTCCTAACAAATGAGCACAACCATCTACCTGTGGCCTAAGTAAGAACTCCTGCATGCAAATAAGGAAGAGCAGGTAATGGCTTAGAACTCTTAAAATTTAGGCTTAAGTAGAGAGATTTTGGGGTCTTCTCAGGTAACTCAGTGGTAAAGAATCTGCCTGCAATGCAGGAGACCCAGGTTTGACCCCTAGGTAGGGAAGATCCCCTGGAGGAGGACATGGCAACCCACTCCAGTATTCTTGCCTGGAGAATCCCATGGACAGAAGTCTGGAAGGCTACAGTCCATAGGGTCGCAAACGTGTTCACTTCTTTCACTTCAGAGACACTTTTGTATGCTTCTAGGTTTATATGTCCCCTAAAATAAGGAAATGAAGGTTGCATCCTTAGGTTCATAAAGTGTCATATGGTTTATTCAAATACTGACGACTCCGTTTTGAGGGCCTGGCTAGAGTGCAGTCACCTCCTCTCTCTGAGCAGTCGATTGAGTCCACACCCCTCCCTCATCAGGTGCTCATACTCCAAGCTGCTATGCACCACACTAGTCACTCCAGGGCCAGGCACCAGACAAGCAAGGACAGCCCCTGTGCCCCAGAACCTGCTGAAATCATTCACGTCAGCCAGTGCTAAACCTCGCTTGTTCCTTCTCACAGAATCCACAATAAGGTGCTTGCACGTGGTTCTGCTTTCTTATGCCTGTGGCCGGCCCCAGTATTTCCCGGCCGTGGCCCAGCTTCTCTGAGTGGCCCTGGAACGGCTTCTCAATTCTCCCCAGGGAGCTGTGAGCACAGCAAAACTGTAACACTCTTTCCAGTTGCTCTCATGATCATGTCTGGCTTCACTCAAGGTAATACAGTTAAAACACGGGGTAAATGTGTTTAATTGATTTTTCTCACTTTAAATTTTGACTGGGGCTTCCTTGGAAATCCAATGCAGAGGGCACAGGTTCACCCCTGGTGGGGGAACTAAGATCCCACATGCCACATGGCTGAGCCAAAAAAAAAAATTTTTTTTTAATTGATTTTTCTCTCCACAAACGGTTCAGAAAAGACCTTTCTCACTGGGTTCAAGGCAAATTTTAATACCAAAAAAGGGAAGTCCAGAAAGCCCGAGGCAGCTCTGCTGAGGGCACCCTGGTGTTCTCTCACCCCTGATGCTAAGAGATCTGCTCAGGCCACTCCATAGCCGATGGCAGGAAAGAAAGTGCAGGGAAGGACACTGACTGCAAAGCGGGCCTTTGGAACTAGCTTTTGATTGGTTCACAAACCAGCCTCCAGGGTAGGAACAGGAATTCTGACTGGAAGCAATGGCTCCTCATCACAAAGAACCCAGACTGCTTCTCAGATCCACGACACTCCAGCAAGTCTTTCCAACAAAACTCCCACGGTTCCTTCCCCGTCACAAATGCTGCACCATCTGCCCCAAACTTCCAACCTTTCCTCTCCACCTTATACATCACAGGCCTCTTTCCACTCAGGAGCCCTAGCTCTCTCCAACATCATCTCCACACTCAGGGGGCAGCAGAAAGCGAAATCCATGCACACATCTAGGTAACCAGGCCGTGAATTCAAAGCCCTCCCCCAATTGCTCCCCTCCTGTCTCACTCTGTCCCATTCTCCCCCTTTCTCTTCCCCAGTGTAGTCTCTTCTCCCTCACTTTTCACCTACCCACTCAAACAAGGGCAGCAGCAGATTCCACCCAGAGGCAGGGACCCAGGAGAGACACAGACAAAGCCCCTGATTCCTCTGGTGGAGAGAAGTAGAGAGATGGTCACCTCTCCTACACTTGTGTCTCTGCCCTGCTCTGAAGGAGACGTGGTGCAGTTGTGACAAACCTGTTATGTTTGAGGACTGCTACAGAAATTCCCTAAGGACTTCCCTGGTGGTCCAGTGGCTAAGACTCCCAATTCAGGGAATCCAGGTTTGATCCTTGGTCAGGGAACGAGATCCCGCATGCTGCAACTAAAGATCTCGCAGGCCACAAGAAAGATGGTAGATCCCACATGCTGCAACTAAAACCTGTCACAGCCAAATAAATAAACAAATATTTTTAAAACAAGAAATTATCATTAATACTTGGAGTAATTTCCTTCCCCTAGTCTTGCTTCCAGCTGAATTCTTACTGGAACGCCAGTGTTCTCTATGGGAAGATACATACATAACACTATTTCTGCTGAGGACCGAGGTTCATTCTGCTTCTTCTTCCAGGCCTCCACATCCAGCTCCGGGCTCCCCACAACCTCACAGCTCCAGACTCCCCTCCCTCCAGTGTGTCGCCTGCCCCAGTTACCCCTCCCACAGCAAATCCCAGCCAGTGTTCTGTGTTCTGTCCACGCCCCTCCCTACCTGTGGGACTGAGATTTGTGTTCATTCATACAGCAGAACTCATTTCTAACTTTCAAGATGGTTTCTTTCTTCCCAACATAGGATGTGGGAACATTTCCCAGGTTAGTTACCCATTTCACTGCAGGCCCTCGGTTACCAGAAAATACCTGAAATTCTTTCTCCTTCAGCTACTATGATGAATTCTCAAAGTCCAATCTCAGATCCTCCTTCCCCTGTGCACATTCATCCCCTGCCCTGGGCGGGGGAAGATGGACATGGGAAGAGTATTGCCTCACCCTGCTTATTTAACTTATATGCAGAGTACATCACGAGAAACACTGGGCTGGAGGAAGCACAGCTGGAATCAAGATTGCCAAGAGAAATATCAATAACCTCAGATATGCAGATGATACCACCCTTATGGAAGAAAGTGAAGAAGAACTAAAGAGCCTCTTGATGAAAGTGAAAGAGGATAGTGAAAAAGTTGGTTTAAAGCTCAACATTCAGAAAACTAAGAGCATGGCATATGGTCCCATCACTTCATGGCAAGTAGATGGGGAAACAGTGGAAAGAGTGGCTGACTTTATTTTGGGGGGCTCCAAAATCACTGCAGATGGTGATTGCAGCCATGAAATTAAAAGATGCTTGCTCCTTGGAAGGAAAGTTATGACCAACCTCGACAGCATATTAAAAAGCAGAGACATTACTTTGCCAACAAAGGTCCATCTAGTCAAGGCTGTGGTTTTTCCACTAGTCATGTCTGGATGTGAGAGTTGGACTATAAAGAAAGCTGAGCGCAGAAGAATTGATGCCTTTGAACTGTGGTGTTGGATAAGACTCTTAAGAGTCCTTTGGACTGCAAGGAGATCCAACCAGTCCATCCTAAAGGAAATCAGTCCTGAATGTTCATTGGAAGGACTGATGTTGAAGCTAAAACTCCAATACTTCGGCCACCTGATGCAAAGAGCTGACTCTTTTGAAAAGACCCTGATGCTGGGAAAGATTGAGGGTGGGAGGAGAAGGGGATGACAGAGGATGAGATGGTTGGATGGCATCACCGACTCGATGGACATGGATTTGGGTGGACTCCAGGGGTTGGTGATGGACAGGGAGGCCTGGCGTGCTGCGGTTCATGGGGTCGCAAAGAGTTGGACACGACTGAGTGACTGAACTGAACTGAACTAAAGAGCTGAGCACATTCAGCTAGCTTCACTGCCAACTCTGTAACCTCAGATCAGTTCACTTAACCTCTCCGAGCCTCACTTTCCTAAAAAATGGGGCCAGTGATAATAGTATTGATACTATTTTCTGTACTAATAACAGTATGATATTGTTTTTGCAATAATTTATGTCCTACAGTGGAGAAGGCAATGGCACCCCACTCCAGTACTCTTGCCTGGAAAATCCCATGGACGGAGGGGCCTGGTGGGCTGCAGTCCATGGGGTCGCTAGGAGTCAGACACGACTGAGTGACTTCACTTTATTTTTTCACTTTCATGCATTGGAGAAGGAAATGGCAACCCACTCCAGTGTTCTTGCCTGGAGAATCCCAGGGACAGGGGAGCCTGGTGGGCTGCCGTCTATGGGGTTGCACAGAGTCAGACACGACTGAAGTGACTTAGCAGCAGCAGCAGCATGTCCTACAGTAATAGTATTTTTTTCATACCACATGACTTGTGTGATCTTAGTTCCCTGACCAGGGGTCACAGCAGTGAAGGTACTGAGTCCTACCCAGAGGACTGCCAGGGAATTCCCCCACTAAGTAACACTGAATAATTTCTGCACTATAGTGATAATACTGATACTATTTTCTGTACTAAGAATTTCTACTCTTTCAGATATATCTATATAGAGAGAGTATATATATATACTCTATATCTTCCAGATATAATTAAAAGTCTGCACTACTAATACTTTAATAATAATAATTCTTTATAACTTCTATGCTAACAATATCTATACTAATAATGCTGTTTTCAGTAGAGTGGGTCTAATAATGCTACTGATTTTATATAGTTATTCTGAGCATTATATGACATATACAGAGCATGACACAGAGTGATGCTTAACAAATGTTAGCTATTATTATTGTTGCTGTTGTTAGGCTTCTAGTCAGTCTCCCTGCAATTCCTGCACCAGAGAAGTTTGCACCAGAGAAGTTTATGAATAAAACTTAAAACTGGCTTGTTCATTTGAGGAACATGGATGAGCCTAGAGATTATCATACTAAGTTAAATAAGTCAGACAGAGAACACAAATACCACACGATCTCACACATATAGAGCCTCAAAAAATAATACAAATTAACTTATTTACAAAGCAGAAAGTCTCACAGACTTAGAAAACAAACTAATGGTTACCAGAAGGGGAATGAGGGGGAGTTACAGTCAAGGAGGAATGAGGGGAAGAATGAGGGGTCGACACAGGTAACAAATAATAAGTATTTGTTATTTGGGGTTAACAAATACACACTATATAAAATAGATAAACAGCGAGGACCTACTGTATAGCACAGAGAATTATATTCAATATATTATAATAACCCATAATGGAAAAGAATATATCTATTCTTTTTGGAGTCATTCCACTATAGTTTATTATTAAGATATTGCATATAGTGTGTTTGTGTGTGTGTGTATATATATGTACTCAGTCATGTCCAACTCTTCATGACCCCATGGACAGTAGCCCACCAGGCTCCTCTGTCCATGGGATTCTCCAGGAAAGAATACTGGAGTGAATTGCCATTTCCTTCTCCAGGGGATCTTCCCGAACCAGGGATAGAAGCCAGGTCTCCTTCGTCTTCTGCTTCAGCAGATGGATTCTTTACCACTCAGTTCAATTCAGTTGCTCAGTTGTGTCTGACTCATTGCAACCCCATGGACTGCAGCATGCCCGGCTTCTCTGTCCATCACTAACTCCTGGAGCTTGCTCAAACTCATGTCCATCCAGTTGATGATGCCATCCAACCATCTCATCCTCTTTCCCCTTCTCCTCCTGCCTTCAATCCTTCCCAGCATCAGGGTCTTTTCCAAGGAGTCAGTTTTTTGCATTAGGTGGCCAAAGTATTGGAGCTTCAGTTTTAGCATGAGTCCTTCCAATGAATATTTAGGACTGATTTCCTTTAGGATGGACTGGTTGGATCTCCTTGCAGTCCAAGGGACTCTCAAGAGCCTTCTCCAACACCACAGTTCAAAAGCATCAATTCTTCAGTGCTCAGCTTTCTTTATGGTCCAACTCTCACATCCATACATGACTACTGGAAAAATGATAACTTTGACTAGACAGAGCTTTGTCAGCAAAGTAATGTCTCTACTTTTTAATATGCTGTCTAGGTTGGTCATAGCTTTTCTTCCAAGGAGCAAGCATCTTTTAATTTCATGGTTGTAGTCACCATCTGCAGTGATTCTGGAGCCCCCAAAAATAAAGTTTCTCACTGTTTCCCCATTTGCCATGAAGTGACGGGACCAGATGCAATGATCTTCATTTTTTGAATGTTGAGTTTTAAGCCAACTTTTTCACTCTCCTCTTTCACTTTCATCAAGATGCTCTTTAGTTCTTCACTTTCTGCCGTAAGAGTGGTATCATCTGCATATCTGAGGTTATTGATATTTCTCTTGGCAATCTTGATTCCAGCTTGTGCTTCATCTAGCTCAGCATTTCACATGATGTACTCTGAATATTGGAGAAGGAAATGGCAACCCACTCCAGTATTCTGGCCTGGAGAATTCCATGGACAGAGGAGCCTGACAGGCTACCGTCCATGGGGTTGCAAAAAGTCTAACGTGACTGAGCGACTTTCACTCACTCACTCACTCTGCATAGAAGTTAAATAAGCAACATGACAATACACAACCTTGACATACTCCTTTCCCAAATTGGAACCAGTCTGTAGTTCCATGTCCGGTTCTAACTGTTGCTTCTTGACCTGCATACATATTTCTCAGGAGTCAGGTAAGGTGGTCTGGTATTCCCATCTCTTTCAGAATTTTCCACAGTTGATTGTGATCCACATAGTCAAAGGCTTTAGTATAGTCAATAAAGCAGAAATAGATGTTTTTCTGGAACTCTCTTGCTTTTTCGATGATCCAACAGATGTTGGCAATTTGATCTCCGATTCCTCTACCTTTTCTAAATCCAGCTTGAACATCTGAAAGTTCATGGTTCATGTACTATTGAAGCCTGGCTTGGAGAATTTTGAGCATTATTTTCTAGCATGTGAAGTGAAGTGAAGTGAAGTCGCTCAGTCATGTCTGACTCTTTGCGACCCCATGGACTGTAGCCTGCCAGGCTCCTCTGTCCATGGGATTTTCCAGGCAAGAATACTGGCGTGGGTTGCCATTTCCTTCTCCAGGGGATCTTCCCAACCCAGGAATCAAACCCGGGTTTCCCGCACTGTAGGCAGATGCTTTTACCGTATGAGCCACCAGGGAAGTCTAGCATGTGAGATGAGTGCAATTGTGCGGTAGTTTGAGCATTCTTTGGCATTGCCTTTCTTTGGGATTGGAATGAAAACTGACCTTTTCCAGTCCTGTGGCCACTGCTGAGTTTTCCAAATTTTCTGGCATACTGAGTGCAGCACTTTCACAGCATCATCTTTCAGGATTTGAAATAGCTCAACTGGAATTTCATCACCTCCAGTAGCTTTGTTCATAGTGATGCTTCCTAAAGCCCACTTGACTTCGCATTCCAGGATGGCTGGCTCTAGGTGAGTGAGCACACAATCGTGGTTATCTGGGTCATGAAGATCTTTTTTGTATAGTTCTGGGTATTCTTGCCACCTCTTCTTAATATCTTCTGCTTCTGTTAGGTCTATACCATTTCTGTCTTTTATCGAGCCCATCTTTGCATGAAATGTTCCCTTGGTATCTCTAATTTTCTTGAAGAGATCTCTAGTCTTTCCCATTCTATTGTTTTCTTCTAGTTCTTTGCATTGATCACTGAGGAAGATTTTCTTATCTCTCCTTGCTATTCTTTGAAATTCTCCATTCAAATGGGTATATTTTCCTTTTCTCCTTTGCCTCTAGCTTCTCTTCTTTTCTTTTTGGCTTCTCTCTTTTTTGTAAGGCCTCCTCAGAGAACCATTTTGCCTTTTTACATTTCTTTTTCTTGGGGATGGTCTTGATCACTGCCTCCTGTACAATGTCACGAACCTCTGTCCATAGTTCTTCAGGCATTCTATCAGATCTAATCCCTAGAATCTATTTGTCACTTTCACTGTATAATTGTAAGGGATTTCAGTCATACCTGAATGGTCTAGTGGTTTCCCTACTTTCTTAAATTTTTAAGTCTGAATTTGGCAATAAGGAGTTCATGATCTGAGCCACAGTCTGCTCCTGGTCTTGTTTTTGTTGACTGTATAGAGCTTCTCCATCTTTGGCTGCAAAGAATATAATCAGTCTGATTTGAGTATTGACCATCCGGTGATGTCCATGTGTAGAGTCTTCTCTTGTGTTGTTGGAAGAGGGTGTTTTCTATGACCAGTGCATTCTCCTGGCAAAACTCTGTTAGCCTTTGCTTGCTTTACTCCAAGGCCCACCTAATCACTTTGCTGTACATCTGAAATTTTGTAAATCAATTATATTTCAAAAAAACTGGCTTGTTTTCAGGTCTTGGTAAAGAAAGGAACACCTCTGAGAGATGGGGAAAGGGGAGAGCATCACTTTGCCCCGAGGGCTTCATGAACCCACTTACCGTCTTTCTGCCTCTGGAGAGAATTTGTTCTTGGCAAGGAAAGAATTGGGTATGAGAGGGGTCAGAAATGACTAAGTGGTCATTGGCAGGGGTTTTGTTCTCTCCCTGGGGGGAATGGAAGTTTCATTCAGAGGAACAGGGATGATGTTGGCAGGAAGGAAAGGGTTCAGCTCCCTTGTTTATCTCTCCACCTAGGAAAGGAACTTAGGTCTTCGCCCCAGAGCAAGACGTCTCAGGAGTAACGGAGGGTCTGGAAGCAGTGGAGCAAGATCCTTAGGGAGACCCAGGTCTGGAGCAGAAATAAATGTTACAAGATTTTATGGCCATCGTGGGTGGGAATCGGGGAGAGAGTCAGAGGAATTGACTCTTGGCTATTGTCTTTCATGCTTCCGCTTCCAGGGAGGCGCTTCCTTACTGGGTAGAAGCTGGGCTGGTGCAATGTAGGTTGGTCCCCTGGATTATGTTTTTTCAATAAGATTTGTAGGGCTTCATTTCACTCTGCATTTTATTTAAAATGGAAACTTTCCTGAAACTGTTTCGAGTAGAAGTTCATGAATTAAGATCAATGATTCCACATGTTTGAAGAAATAAGAAAACAGAAAAATCAACACATATGATTCCCCTACTTTGATTTTCTGCTCCCAGCCTGGCAGCACCCAGGTCTGCCTCCTTAGAAGCCAGGACCAGTTAACAAACACACATTTCCCCTCCAGGCCTGCTGCGGAAGTGGAGGTACAATGCCTTCCTTCTTGGGTTTATCCACAGCACACCTCTGAACTGAATGTTGAGAAATGATAAACAGTCTTCACAAAACAAGTGTGTTTTTTCATAAAAGATAATGCAGGATGATTTCATTTATACAAAGTATCTAGAGAAGCAAATCTGTAGAGATGAAAAACAGATAGGTGGTTGCCCAGGGCAGAGAGTGGGAGGGGGATTACCTGCAAATAGGCATGAGGAAACATTTGGGGCAGTGGAAACATTCTGAAACTGCAGTATGGTGATGGATGCATTCAATCGCCAACTTACAGTGGGCGACTTTTATGATATGTAAATTATGCCTCAATAAAGCTGTTTTTAAAATAGTGTAGGTAACTGGTTTAAATTAATGTACCAAATAACAGTGGTTAGTTAGTATCCATTATGGTCCTGACTACTTGCAAACCATGTGAGTTGGAGAAAAGTAGTTCGCATCCCTCAGCTTCAGCCGCCCCACGTGTAACACGGAAGGTGACAAGGCACATCTCTTAAACAGAACAGCAATTAGATGGGATAACTTGCAGAAAGCATTTAGTTCTGTAGCTGGCACAAAGCTACTGCTTTTTTTTTTTTTTAACCTTTTATTTTGTATTGTTGCTGTTGTTCAGTTGCTAAGTCACGTCCAGCTTTGAGACCCCATGGACCGCAGCATGCCAGTCTTTCCTGTCCTTCACTATCTCCCGGAGTTCTCTCAAACTCATGTCCATTGAGTCAGTGATGCCATCCAACCATCTCATCCTCTGTCACCCCTTTCTGCCCCTGCCCTCAATCTTCCCAGCATCACGGTCTTTTTTTTATATTGGGGTACAGCTGATTAACAATGTTGTGAGAGTTTCAGGTGAACAGCAAAAGATCTCAGCCATACATATACATGTGTCCACTCTCCCCCAAACTCCCCTCCCATCTAGACTGCCACAGAACACTGAGCATAATTCCATGGCTATATAGTAGGTCCTTGTTGGTTATCCATTTTAAATATAAAAGCCACTGCTTCTTGAATACTATATTTTATCCAGAACTAGAAAGGTAGGGAATGCCCTATAGGTAAGTGTGAATATTAATCTCTTCTTGACTTGGGAGGGAAGTTCATTCTGGATATTTTAATGAGAATGATCTAGAAAGATCTACCATAGCATTGTCTCCAGTCTCTTAGGCCCACCAATGCCTCTGTGTCCAGTGGTTCCACAGTTCCACCCTTCCTGTCCAGGAGTACCTGGACATTCTTTCATTTTATCTTGGATCAAGTTGTGAAGGGGACAGGAATGAGATTTGTGGCCAGGCACACAGAGAGAGCAGATGCTCTAGGCTCCTTGCTGACTTTCCCAAGCTGACTGCCCTACCAGATGTTCTACCAGATTGAGGCAATGAGATGTGCACAGAGTCCTTATCTCCTGAGAGATGCCTAAATGAGCCCAGAAAAGTCATATCTGCTGGGATCAAAATAGTATAACTGGAGTTTGCCTCTAGAAAGAGGCAGTGCAGGAGGAAGGTGGGTGGTCCCAAGACCAGTTGGGAGGGCTTGTTCTCTCCTTGCATGTGGAAGATACTTCTTCCTAAAGTTCTTAGGGACAATGGTGGACAGAATGAAGTAGCAGACATTCTTGGACAAAAGAGGCATATAGTTGCATCACGCACACCTTCACATTTCTCATTCCCACTCTGTAGCTAGAGTGGAGTAAGAGGAAGGCATGGTGATGGGAAATGAGTTCGGGGCAGTGGTCAGGGCCCAGATCGGTTGGCCTCGCTGGCCACAGGAAACATGAATTTCATTTGAGGTACAATGGGAAGCCATTTGGAGGAGTGCTTTGGGGGCAGGGGAGACAAGTGATGTGATGTATAGAAGCTCATTCTGGCTATGGAGAGAACAGACTTCTAGGTGCCGGAATATTCTCACTGAACTACTGGTACAGATTCCACACCAGAGTGGACAGCCCCTTCTACCAAGAAACCCTAGTGACTCTCTGAGTGGGGAAGAAATAAAGACCGTGGGTCTCACATTGCTAGGATAATGAGATCCCTCCTGCTTTCTTGTCCCAATGGGTCTTCCATTTCCTGTTTAGGTTCTTGAATGTGTCTTTCACCTCCTCTCCAGCCTCAAGAATAAATGGGTTTGTTTGTTTGTAAAGATTTACCTTTAGAAACAATCTAATCCCCATTAATTCTCTGGCACTGAGTCTTGAAGACATTGAAGAAAACTTTTATTATGATTTGGAGCAAATTTACCATATAAAATGTTTCAACATGGAAAGAATTAATTTCTTCCCCATGTGCCATGCATGCTAAATCTTTCCTTTTTTTTTTTTTTGAAACATCTCTACAGCTGTAACCAGATCTCCATTGCTGGACTAAAAGAAGGCCTTGAGTAAGGTTTTCTGTGGATGTACTAAGTCACTTCTGTCGTGTCTGATTCTTTGCAGCCCCATGGACTGTAGCCACCAAGATCCTCTGTCCATGGGATTCTCCAGGCAAGAATATTGGAGTGGGTAGCCATTTCCTCTCCAGGGGATCTTTCTGACCCAGGAATTGAACTCTAGTTTCTTTTGTCTCCTTTGGTAAGTGGTTCTTTATCACCAGCACCCCTGGGAAGACCAGGGCTTTCTAGCCAGATGCGTTTGTCCATAAAGTAACCCAGAGAAAGGTGCTTGTTAGTTTGCTAAGGCTGCCATAACAAAATACCACAAACGATATGGTTTTAACAACAGAAATTTCTTTGTTCACAGTTCTAGAGGCTGGAAGTCCAAGATCAAGTTGCCAGCCTGGTTGGGTTCTGGTAAGGCCTGTCTCCTTCACTTGCAGATGGCCACCTCTCGCCATGTCCTCACATGGTCTTTTTTCCTATGTACAAGCATGGAGAGGGAGCTCTGGTATCTCACCTGGGGACCCTATGTCTGTGGCCTGCAATTTTCAACCATATTTTCATTTAACCCAAGGTCACATGCCTCACACTTGAGAAGTCCTCATGTTGTCAATGCCACCTCCATGAGGGTCTCAAACTCAGTGTTCCCAAGAGAGCAGATGACATACATGTCAACAGAAATGGATTTTATAAGCCAAAAAAGAAATCAAATGCATTTAGCATTTTCAAACGGTAAAAAATTTTGAACATCCTTTTAGCCAAACAAAACACATTTAAAGTACTAATGTGGACTGTAGGCCACTAATTTGTAACCTCTGATGAGCATAATGGATGTGAAGCTTGTTTCCAACTGTAAGCTGTTGGAACAGAATTCAAGCAAACCCTTCTTCCTGAAGGTAGCTCTCCATGGGCAGCTCTCCTGAGACCCTCAACCCTCAAATTCCTGCTGGAGCTGGAGGCAGAAATGTTTTGGGTCTGCAAAGCAGTTAAGAGATATTAAGATAATACCACCACTGTTGATGTTTAGTTGCTAAGTCATGTCTGACTCCTTTTCGACTCCATGGACTATAGCGTCCTGAAGACCCAAGAGAGTCCAGCACAAAAGCATTTATTGCCTGACTAGAGTTAGGGGTTGAGATGAAAAACTGGTCTGAAGTTCCTTCCTGCTTGTCTTCCTCAAAAGAAGCAGACTTCTTTATGTTCTGGGGATTTATCTCTGTCTTTATAATAAATTCCCCCTAGTGCCTCCCTAGCATTTCCAATTTTCCTTATGGCCACATATTGAGACACAGAGTAAACTGGTTAATGAAAAGGTAAAATCAGGAAAAACTCCCCTAGTCTTAGGGTTTCATAATAAACAGAACCAGATACTTTATCACATTATATTTGACCAGTGGTACAGAGCACAGTTCTGAGTACTACTCTCCTTGTCATGAATTGATGCTTGCTCTTCTGGTTCTAGAGCAGGGCTGGACTCGTGGACCCCTATGGGTGACCCAGCTGGGGAGACTGTTGATCAAACAGCAGCAAGTGTGAAATCACAAGGCAACATGTGTACAAAAGGGAAGAAATATGGGAAATATGGGAGGATGGTTCTCAGCAGACTGAGCGTTCAGGAACAACTTCCCCAAGACAGCAACCAGAGCAGAGAAGGCAAAGGTGACGGGCACCCACCGGGAGAAAGCAGGAGCATGCAGCTTGCAGGAAAGCGCTGAGACAGGAGGCAGGGCAGAGGGTTGTCCAACCCGACTGGTGACCTAAGTGGCTGGACTGAAGGGAGATGGGAGGGAACGGCTCTTGGGTGGTGGGAGCAGTGTGGACTTGAGAACCCAGCGCTGCACCGAACACAGGAAGAAAACCCCAGCAGGGACAACAGTGGCAAGGAAGGGGGACTATGATCACCTCATGCTGTGAATGATGACAGTGCCTGTGGCATGTTCAGATAGTAGAGGGCCAAGTAGGTGCAGGGCAACCAGATTGACAAGCACTGCAGCAGTCCGGAGCACTTGGCAGTAACTCGGACTAGCCTGGGGCAGTGAAGCTGGAGAGGGGGGTGCAGATGTGAGAGCTATGGGGTGGGTGAGCTGTTGGATGTGAGGGGCAGGCAAGAGAGGGGAGCTCAAGTAACTCTCCGTTTTCTCACCTAAGTGAGGAAATACTTTGAAGGTACATTCCTGGATACAGGAGACATTGAAGAGGAATGAACTTGGGCAGTAAAAGCATGAGTCAGTCTTGGGCAAGTTGACTGGGAAGTGGCTTTGCATCCCCCAATGACCCTTTGTCGCCCAATTCACAGATCCTGTTGGTCATGGTTGGGATACTAATGGAAGGAGGTTATCTCCTAGGTGTGGAGGGGCGAACCAGAGCCTCTGGAGAGCTCTCTCCCTCAACCCCTCACACACGCTGGAGCCTCGTCAAGGAGTGCACTGAAGACTCATTTCTCATTCTCAATTTTTCTATTCTGAGGGGAAAACAAAAATCCTTCACAAGGATATTGTGTTCTGTCTGCTCTTCCCTTTCCTGCCCTGGAGGGAATGACCACTCAAGGTAAACTTGGAGAATCAAATGAAGCAGGAGACACGGGAGAAATCCAGGCCTCTGGGAGCATCACTGGAGAATGAGGACAGGCCTGAGCCTCGCCTGGGGATGGAGTGTCTTTTAGACACTCCAACATGACCAGCTTCCTCTCCCTTACAGCCTCTTACATACAGTCCCCTCCTCTGAAACACTCTTCCCTTCCTCCTCTCCTACCTCCTTTTTGTCTGGAAGAGTCCCTAATCATATTCATTCACTCTGTGCTCAGACATCCTCTTTTTCAGAAGGCTTTTTCTGGTGTCCATGGTTCAGTGTCTGTGGCCAAGATTGCTAATCATATCACCCAGTATCCCTTCTCTTCTTTCTTTCTTGGTCCCAGAACCCCTAATTTTTAAGTATAGGGTGCTTGGGATAAAGACTACTTCCCAGCATCTTTTTGCAGCTAGATGTGGCCACGTGGCTAAGTTCGGGCCATGGACATGAAGGTGGAAATGTTTGCAACTTCCCAAATGTGATCTTATAGAAAGGGAATATGCCTTTCTTCTCCTCCCTCCATTTGATGGAGGGTATGATGGTTGATGCTGTAGCCACCAAACTGTACCATGAAGACAAGTAAGCCAGGCTTACTTATCCAAACACAATGCTGAGAACCACTTCAAAGGCCGCTTTCCAGTCTTGGGTTCACAGCCTCTAAGTGACGTAGTGATTAAGACTAGATCCATTTCTCCTCTAGTGCAATTTCCCTCTCATAATATCTGCCTGCAATGCAGGAGACATAAGAGGAGTGGGCTTGATCCCTGGATTGGGAGGATCCCCTGGAGGAGGGCATGGCAACCCACTCCAGTATTCTTGCCTGGAGAATCCCACGGACAGAGAAGCCTGGTGGGCAATGGTCCATGGGGTCACAAAGAGTCAGACATGACTAAAGCAACTGAGCACACACAACACACCACCAATAAAACCTCAGACCCCAAGGTAAAAAGTATACACACAAATGTCTTTATAACTGACATCTCCTACTCTACATGTCCTGATGTAGTATTTAGCAGATCAAAAATAATTTTTACAACTCTGATGGTTTGGCATTTGGAATATCGAAAGCAATCTGGAAAATCCTAATAGTGTTTGTGTCTCCATCACTAGCTTCAGAAACAGATTGTCAGGATGGTTTTCAGTAAGATCAGAGGAGTGAGTGTCTCCAGCTAGATCAGTTCATCGGTAACAGTGTTAATGAGCGTTTGGTGACACACTCTTCCTCAAACTCTAGCAGTAAGTCTATGCTGAAAATTCAGCTTTTTCCTGCAGAGCCTTTCAGTGGTCAAATACGATGTAATGGTGTTTCACACCCTTACACCAAGGGTTTCTGCTTTAATTGGCTCACTTGCTATTGATGAAGGCTTCAAAGCATAAGCAAAAGTAGTAATGGCCAAGACCTAGATAGAAGCACTAAATCTGGAGACTATCTTAGAAATCTGAAAAATAATTGCACATTATCAACAGAATAACGCCCAAATGTCTAGACAAATCTGATAATCTTAAAGGTTGAGGTCCCAATTATGCTGTATTTGGGGGCTTGAGCCAGCAGAAGCTTCAATAATAACTCTTATCAGAGGACTAATGTTTATTAGCTTAAATGACTAGTTAATTCACCATGTAATAGTCCATCTGATTCTCCTTTTCCAGCTCCAAAACCACAGTCACATGCCATGGCTTGGAACTAGCATCTCTTGTTTACAGCTCTGGCCAACGGACTCCCTAGTAGCCTCACTCCCCAGAGTAAGGCCACGAGACTTTTGCAAGTTTAGCCTCGAGCCCGAGGATCAGAGAGTCCAACTTGGCAATATCTACTGATACACAGTCATCAGAAAATTCAAGTAAAAAAAAAAAAAAGGAAGGCAAAATAATAATGCTGCAGGAACTCATAAAATGACTTATCGCCCTTACATTACATGAAATCTTTTCCCCAGCAACGGATTGTGCTCGTGTTACGCTGGTTAACAACCTTCTGCCTACCTGGCTCCAGGGATCACCCTGTAACCACTGCGACAGGGCTCTCCTTTTCCCATAGTTGATAAGGAGAAAGTGGGAGGGTAGTTTTGTGCTCATTCCTCCATTTATCTCTCCAACCTTGAATTTGCAGTGAGGCAGTGGGGCAGGCGCACCTCACAGACAGGATCTATGGCTTCAGCACCACTGGACAGAAACTAGATTCACCATAGTGGTACAAAGGCCAGACTTGCCTATTTGACTGGCTAGAAGTCTCTCTTAGACTATGCTCAGCAAGAATCAAGTGTTTCCTGGAGGTAAGATTGAGACAGTTTTGGCTAAAGCTATTTTTCTGGTTACATGTCAGCTCCTGGGAGTAATTTGCATGGAACTTGTAAGAAGTGCATTTTCAAGCCCTGAAAACACAATATTTGCCAGATTTAAGGTAGGGACTTTGATCAACCAGACATCTGCCTGCTAAGGCTTTACCATGCATTACCTTCTAAGAACCAATAAGCCAATTCCAAGGTTAACATTTCAGAAGAAGCTGGGTCTACAAAGGCATTCAGCAACCTATGCTAGGAGGACTGAGAATGGGATGTCAGGACCCATGGGGTGGAGAGGTAAGATCGAAGGCAGCATTGGCTAACTAGAGTCAGTGTTCTGGAGTCAGCAGACCGATGGTGAACGAGTTTCTTCATCTTTAAAATGGAGTTAATGAGAGTACCAATCAGAAAAAGTGATTGTGATAGCTGAATGAGTTAATAAATACAGCTCAACCTGCATATTGGCTGGCATACAGTATATTCTTGACAAATGTTAACTGTCTTCATCATCACCATCTTTATCCTCATGGTCATCATCTTGGCTTTTCTACTTATTATGTATGTGACCTGGAACAAATTTCTTAACATCTCTAAGTTTCATATTCTTCATCTTTACATTGAAGCTAAAAAATATTTATCTTGAAGTATATAGTGAGGGTGAAACTAGATGATGATGCACATAAAGCATCTAACACAATGCTTGGCACATAGTAGGTGTTCATAGAGTGGGTATTATTACCTAACTGGCTGTAAGATTTTTTAATGTTATTATTATTTTAAATATTATTTTTATTTATTTATTTATTTATGTGGCTGTTGCTGCTAAGTCGCTTCAGTCATATCCGACTCTGTGTGACCCCAGAGACGGCAGCCCACCAGGCTCCCCCGTCCCTGGGATTCTTCAGGCAAGAACACTGGAGTGGGTTGCCATTTCCTTCTCCAATGCATGAAAGTGAAAAGGGCAAGTGAAGTCGCTCAGTCGCGTCCGACTCTCAGCAACCCCATGGACTGCAGCTTTCCAGGCTCCTCTGTCCATGGGGTTTTCCAGGCAAGAGTACTGGAGTGGGTTGCCATTGCTTTCTCCGTACTGGGTCTTAATTCTACACTCTGGATTTTCAATTTCCATTGTAGCATGTGGGATCTTTAGTTGCAACATTGGAACACTTAGTTGTAGCAAGTGGGATCTAGTTCTCTGAGCAGGGATTGAATCAGGGTCCCCTGCATTGGGAGCTCAGAGTCTTAGCCACTGGACCGACAGGGAAGTCTCAAAATACTTCCTTTTTTCTTGCCATGCCCCTCACAGCTGTGGGAACTTAGTTTCCTGACCATGGGTCGAACCTGGAACCCGGGCAATGAAAGTGCTGAGTCCTAACCACTGGACCACCAGGGAACTCCAAAGGTATTTCCTTTCTTGATTGCTAGTGAAGAACAAGGATTCTGACACAGATGTGTATGACCACAAAGGAAGACACCAAAGTCTGCCCAATGGAAAAAATTCTACTGGAAGAAACATTCTAGATTTCAATGGGAGTCTTTCTTTATGTTACCTCTATGGCACAATGTGGCATCTCTCTAAGGCTTCAGACATCCTTGAGTGTTCTGTCTCACACACTACAGAGATTTTGTTTTTGAAGAAATCAAAGAAGATTGAAGATCTGAGGACTCATGGATATAGGGTTGCCAGGTTTAGCAGATTTTTTTTTTTAAGTGTCCTAGGGACTTCACTGGCAGTCCAGTGGTTAAGACTTCACCTTCCAGTGTAGGGAGTGTGGGTTCAATCCTTTGTCAGGGAGCTAAGATCTCACATGCCTTGCAGACAAAAAGTCAAAACACAAAACAGAAGTAATATTGTAGCAAATTCAATAAAGACTTTAAAAATGTTTTAAAAAGAGTGTTTTCTATTTTATCTGTCAGTCCTACATGGATGTCAATTTATCTTCTTGTAAAATCCAACCTAGGAGTTGACTTACATTTTGTGACTTTCTGTGATGTCACAAAATTCATATTCCAAATCTTTTCAGAGAGACAAAGATTCTATAGAACTTGCATATGATTTCTCAGGGTTCATGACTATCAGGGGGCTCATTTACCATGGGTCATGTTAGGCATGGTTGGTAAAGACCTTGATGCTAGGAAAGATTGAAGGCAAAAGGAGAAGAGGGTGGCAGAGGATGACACAGTTAGGTAGCATCACCAACTCAATGGACATGAGTTTGAGCAAATTCCGGGAGATAGTGAAGGACAAGGAAGCCTGGCATGATGCAGTCCATTGGGTGGCAAAGAGCTGGACATGACTTAGCGACTGAACAACAAAACATTGGGCATACGTAGAGGCAAAATGGACCCTGGAGGTTATACTCCAGTACAAAGGTCCTGAGATAATTTCCTCAAGATTTCTCTTCATTATTATTCCTTGTTATTATCAATAGAGGGCTGCATATCCTCACTTTCCCTCCTGACCCCTACAATGTGCTTTCTCTCGCTCAAGGGAAACACTGCAGGCTCTCCACAGGGTAAGGAATGGAGTGAACTGTGACTTTCTAATGATGACATTATGAGAACCCAATGCAAACCTAGCCTTCTGGGCTCCATTTTGGCCAACCCATAATATTCAGGGGTTTTATCACTTCCCTTTCCAAACTCCCAATGACATTTCCCAGTAACTTGACTCTTGAAAATGTAGGTGGTAGAGCAACTATCAAATTAATGATATTCAGCTCAAAATCAGGATAGTATACTGACTTCCAAGTGTTGTTTTTGGTGGAGATAACAGGAATAGACTTCAGAGAAGGGTAAATATTATGGACTTTCCATCTCACTAACTGCTGTACCCTAAAACATTGCCTTCTGCAGAGTAGGTCTTGATGTAATGCCTTAGTGTTTATAAATACCTCTCTAGAATTTTTGTGTCCAGTCCTTATACCAGTCCTGGCTGAGATCACATGACTAGCCTTCAAGAAGAGTTTTTCAGAGCCTAGTAGCTAAAATGACAGTTTGCTAATCCTCATTTTCGGAACAGCACGTGGGAACCCCAGAATTCTCTGCCCAAATGTCCCCAAACTAGCTTCTAGGCTCAGAGCAGGCCTTTTCCAGGTCAGTCGGTCCTTCCAATGGTGACCCCAAGCCCAGTATGTACACCACAGGCTTAAGGAGTTTTAACAAAGAATTAGTGTGGAGGGCAGTGAAGGAAATTGGGTACGTGGGTTGAGGAGTCCATATGAGTATGCAAGGGATCCCTGCTGATGTGAAGAGGGCTGGAGCCGAGAGTGGGAAGAGAAAGGGAAGCAGGATGAAGACTGAAGCAAGGCCCTGCTCTCCCTATGCTGCCATGTTCTGGCAACAAACTCTGAGGAGTCCAAGAATTCTAAATCCAAATCTGGACTTCCAGGTTGTCCTGAGGTATTTTTGTCAAGGTAGGAGGACAGAACATGTTTTATTTGTTAGCTTGCTTTATCATATTTAGACATATGTTTTGTGAGCCTCCATTTGTGCTCTTGTCTTGGGGCCTACCACACCCCGCTCCCCTTCTAGAAAAGCCTTCACAGCCCACACAGCTCAGTGGTCCAGCTGAGCCCACATGCTGAATGGCCTTGCATCTGTCTTACTTTTCAGACTGCCCTATTTTAGCTCCTAAGCGTGGTTATATCATACAGGCCTTTGAGTTAAGGATTCATCCTTATGGCCACATGTTTGTGTGTTTTTTCAGTTCTTTCAGTTTATTACTACCAACCCATGTCCCTCTACCCTCGTTCACCCGTGCTCAGTCATGTAACCCCATGGACTGCAGCCCACCAGGCTCTTCTGTCCATGGACTTTTCCAGGCAAGATACTGGAGTGGGTTGCCATTTCCTTCTCCTGGCCACATGTTTTGTACAAACCCTGTATTAATTTCCATGTCTGTGTCACTCAGGACATTAAGAGTATAAGGTTTATCTGGCTTCCAGGGACCATTATATTAATCAAATGAACTAGGAGACTTGGAAGGGGCTTCCCAGGTGGTGCAGTGGTAAAGAATCCACCTGCCAGGATTCTGCAGGAAACAAAAGAGATGCAGCTTCAATCCTAAATCAGAAGGATCCCTTGGAATAGGAAATGGCAACCCACTCCAGGCCAGAGGAGCCTGGCGGGCTGCAGTCCGCGGGACTGCAAAGAGTTGGACATGAGTGAGCGCACACGCACCCAGGAGCCTTAGAGACATGCCTGAAAAAGACGAGGCAGTTCATATTTAGCTGACAACCTGACTTTCTTTTTACTGGGCAGTGTGTGCTGGCTGAAGACGAGAACAATGTCTGGCACAACAGGCCCCAGGAGGCAATTTGAGGGGGAAAGGGGATGAAGCCACTGCTAGGAGAAAGACTTCTGTTTTTTGGCCATGCCGGTGGCATGGGGGATCTTGGTTCCCAGACCAGGGATCAAACCTGAGCCCCATGAAGTGGAAGCACAGAATCTTAACCATTCTCCTTAAGAAAGAGATTCTGAAGAAAAATTAGAAGTACACACAGGTACTTTTAGGGAAATGTTCTGTACGTTCTGAGGAACTTGCTGAACTTTTCTAGGAAAAGTCAGTGAACTCTCTCCACTAGTCAAGACAGTTTATGGATTTGGATTTGTTGTTTTGGAGAAGGGTGACTGAAGGATGGGACCTGGTGCTGAGTATAGCATGAAGATGATCTTGGAGTGACAACAGAAGCTTCAAAGGGCCCATTTGGGTTAACTCAGTAAAAGGAATATGGACCATTCGTTTCTCTTTCCCCAGAGCTGATTGTGTGAAGGCTTTAAAGGACCTATGTGATGACCACATAGCTGAGACTGAACCCAGGGGCAGCGGCCACAGGCTTACCCCGAGCTTCCTGGAAGATGAACTAAGAGCGGGATGAGAGTGTGCTTGGCCCTGGTCCACCACACTCTCTGCTTTTAAATATGTGCTTTGGTTCTTTTCTGTTTTCCCTATAAAAGTAGTTTAGGATCATGAACAAATTGGGAAATATAGAAAAAGTTAAAAGAAAATAAAAATCATCCATGGTCCTGCCATCTGAATCCCATCAATGTAAACATTTATTATACTTCCTTCAAGGCTTTTTTTTTGTTGTTCTTTGTAAAGATGGGGTTTGTGTGTGTATGTGAGAGAGAGAGAGAGAGGAAGAGAGACTGATTTTAACATAATTGGATCCAGTTCCCTAAAGCACTGTTTTCAAGGCACTGGATTAATGTGGTTAATGTAAGTGCTAAAATGAGTCATTTTAGGATTACTGAGCAACTTCATGAGGTTTGGTGAAAACTAAGTTGATTTTCCTTTATCTTGTCATCAGGAATCCCCTATTCTAATCTTCAGCTGCTTTTTCATGGTCCAAGTTCAGTAAAACATGAACATGGATGCACATCAAGAGATGTAAAGGTGAGAAATACAACTAAGGCATGCATGAGCTGTTATGACTTTAACACTTAGTAAATTATTACACAAACCCAAGTCCCTTAGTCACAAGAGACCTACTTATGATTAAGGTTAAAGAGGTTAAAAATCAGGTTTAATCATTTGAATTTTCTGGTAAGTCTTGCCACAAAATGGATCAGGTTAGATTTTTGTGACATAACTAGCTTCATATTTTCTTGGTGACTTTTCTCCAAGATGAGCAGTAGATGAGATCTGACAAACCAGAGAATGGAATATCAGTAGTATATAAGAAGCTGTGTTTTATATCAAGCATAAACTGGGAAATCAAATTCATTTTGCCATAGTTTCTAAGAGACAAAAATGGACTCTCAGCTCACTATTTTCTCAGAGAGTTGGAGAAAATGTCCTGGGGAGAAACACTGCCAGTCAATTCTATTAGCTTTCATACCCCTAGGCTTTTGCGTGTGTGTGTGTGTGTGTGTGTGTGTGTGTGCACGCGCGCGCGCTTGCTTCTGTGTTCTCAGTCTCATGTCCAACTCTTTGCGACCCCATGGACTGTAGCCTGCCAGGCTCCTCTGTCCAAGGGATTTTCCAGGTAAGAATACTGGAGTGGGTTGTCATTTCCTTCTCCAGGAGATCTTCCTGGTCCAGGGATCAAACCCGAGTCTCTTGCATCTCCTGCATTGGCAGGCAGATTCTTTACTACTGTGCCACATCCTAAAACCCAGAAGATCTGTGCTAATGCACCATCTTTCTAAATCAACATTTAAGGCCAGGCAGCTCAAATGCCAACACTCCAGGAAGACCTTCTATATTTTTTTTTTCAAAATCTTTGTTTCTATGACCCCTATTTAGCCTTTGTATTATTCTGCCATATTTTGCTTGATGACATTTTAAAACATTTCTGAGTAATATGTTTACAGAGGTTCAAAAAGCAAACCACATAGGCCATCATTAAAAAGTCTACAAATAATAACTTCGGAGAGGGTGAGGAGAAAAGGAAACCCTCTTACACTGTTGGTGGGGAATGTAAATTGGTGCAGCCATTATAAAAACCAGTACGGAAGTTCCTAAAAAAAACTAAAAATAGAGTTGCCATATGATCCAGCAGTCCCATTCCTGGCCATATACCCAGACAAAACTATAATTTGACAAGATATACGCACCCCAATGTTTATAGCAGCACTATTTACAATAGCCAAAACATGGAAACATTGAGAGTTTGGGTTTAGCAGATGCAAACTAGTAAATATAGGACAGATAAACAACAAGGTCCTACTGTATAGCATATGGAACTATATTCAGTATCCTGTGATAAACCATAATGAAAAAATATGAAAGAGATTATATACGTATAACTGAGTCACTCTGCTGTACAGCAGAACTTAACACAGTGTTGTAAATCTACTATACTTCAATAAAGTTAAATAAAAATAAAATGTACCCCTCTCCCAAACAAACAAAAAACAAAAAATCAAGTAATATGAAACGCATCCAGCATACAGTCTTTTCCCTGCCCCTGTTCCCATATCTCACAAACATGTCTGTAAGTTTCTCGTGTCTATTCCACATTTTCTTCATGTGAATCACATTTTCTTCATGCAAATATAAACACAAACCTGTTATTTCCCCATCCCTGTTTTCTTACACAAGAGGTAGCTTGATAGACATCCTATTCTTGATATATTAATACATTCTATTCTTAGATATACATATCTTTAGATATACATACTATTCTGTACTTTGCTCTTTTCATTTTAACTTATCAGTGCATCTTGGAAATTATTTCATATCAATTCAGAAAGAAATTCCTCTCTCGGTTTTAAAAGGCTTTTATTTCTTTTTATTTATTTATGTCTGTGCTGTGCTGTGCTTAGTTACTCAGTCGTGTCTGAATCTTTGTGACCCCATGGACTGTAGCCCAACAGGTTTCTCTGTCCATGGAGATTCTCCAGGCAAGAATATTGGAGTGGGTTGTCATGTCCTCCTCCAGAGGATCTTCCCAACCCAGCGATCAAACCCAAGTCTCCCATGTCGTGGGCAGATTATTTACTGTCTGAGCCATCAGGGAAGCCAAAAATACTGGAGTGGGTAGCCTATGCCTTCTCCAGGGGATCTTTCGAACCCAGGAATCGAATCGGGACCTCCTGCATTGCAGGTGGATTCTTTACCAGCTAGGCTACCAGGGAAGCCCTATTTTTGTTTGCACTGGATCTTTGTTGCTGCAATGGCTTTCTCTAGTTGCAATGCCCAGGCTTTTCATTGTGGTGGCTTCTCTTGTTGCGGAACATGGGCTCTAGAATACTCGGGTTCAGTAGTTGTGGAGAATAGGCTCAGTCACCTAGAGGCATGTGGGATCTTCCTGAACCAGGGATTAAGCCCGTGTCCCCTGCATTACAAGATGGATTCTTAACAAATGGGTCATCAGGGAAGTCTTTGAAAGGCTTTTAAAATTTTAAAAATTCTATTATATATGTCTCCTAATATATTTCACCAGTTCCACGAATGATGGACAATTTGGGTTGTTTCCAATTTTTTGCTTTACCAATGATGCTTTGAAGACATATGTTAATTTGCATTGTGTATGTACATCTTTGGATAAATTCCCCAAAGCAGAATGGCTAGGTCAAAGATTGTACAGTTTTGTAATGTTGCTAGATAGTGCCAAATTGCTCTCCATAGGGTTTCTACCTATTTATACTCTCATCAAAAAATATAGAAGAAACCTGTTTTTCCACAGCCTTGCCAACAGAGAGACAAGCAAGGAGAGAAGGTTTAGAAAAGAATGCTTTGGTATCAAAAATAAGAAGACAATTAGATGAAGACTGCAAAGGCACAGACAATGTCAGACCTGACCTCTCCCCTGAGGTTCAGCCAGTCTCTCTCAGAGATACCTGGTGATCTCTCCCAGAGATTTCTGTTAAGTCCAGCTGAGCATGTCTAACTTGGAATTCACTAAAACTGAAGCCTCTTCTTTTCTCCCAATGGAGTCACCATTTTCTCATATTTAAAACTTTGTAGGAGGAGAGGGTATGGATGACTAGACTTTCACTTTTTCCTTTACAAATTCTGAATTTGTATGCTTTATTTTATAATGTGAAGCATGTATTTCTTTTGTAATTTAAAACCAGTGATAACGTATTGTGAACAAAATTGTGAGTCTAATTATCTTTTAGTCTTTATTAATTTATTCAACCACTTTTTATTCTGTCAGCTGTTTTTTTCCCCTTTTTCTTTTCCTGCCGGGTGCTTATAGTTTTAACTAGTTTGATAGGGCAACACCCTCTTCCAACAACACAAGAGAAGACTCTACACAAGGACATCACCAGATGGTCAACACCAAAGTCAGACTGATTATATTCTTTGCAGCCAAAGATGGAGAAGCTCTATACGGTCAGCAAAAACAAGACCAGGAGCTGACTGTGGCTCAGATCATGAACTCCTTATTGCCAAATTCAGACTTAAATTGAAGAAAGTAGGGAAAACCACTAGACCATTCAGGTATGACCTAAATCAAATCCCTTATGATTATACAGTAGAGGTGAGAAATAGATTTAAGGGACTAGATCTGATAGATAGAGTACCTGATGAACTATGGACAGAGGTCCGTGACATTGTACAGGAGACAGGGATCAAGACCATCCCCATGGAAAAGAAATGCAAAAAAGCAAAATGGCTGTCTGGGGAGGCCTGACAAATAGCTGTGAAAAGAAGAGAAGCGGAAAGCCAAGGAGAAAAGGAAAGATATAAGCATCTGAATGCAGAGTTCCAAAGAATAGCAAGAAGAGATAAGAAAGCCTTCTTCAGCGATCAATGCAAAGAAATAGAGGAAAACAACAGAATGGGAAAGACTAGAGATCTCTTCAAGAAAATCAGAGATACCAAGGGAACATTTCATGCAAAGATGGGCTCGATAAAGGACAGAAATGGTATGGACCTAACAGAAGCAGAAGATATTAAGAACAGGTGACAAGAATACACAGAACTGTACAAAAAAAGATCTTCACGACCCAGATAATCATGATGGTGTGATCACTGACCTAGAGCCAGACATCCTGGAATGTGAAGTTAAGTGGGCCTTAGAAAGCATCACTACGAACAAAGCTAGTGGAGGTGATGGAATTCCAGTTGAACTATTTCAAATCCTGAAAGATGATGCTGTGAAAGTGCAGCGCTCAATATGCCAGCCAATTTGGAAAACTCAGCAGTGGCCACAGGACTGGAAAAGGTCAGTTTTCATTCCAATCCCAAAGAAAGGCAATGCCAAAGAATGCTCAAACTACCACACAATTGCACTCATCTCACATGCTAGGAAAGCAATGCTCAAAATTCTCCAAGCCAGGCTTCAGCAATACGTGAACCGTGAACCTCCTGATGTTCAAGCTGGTTTTAGAAAAAGCAGAGGAACCAGAGATCAAATTGCCAACATCTGCTGGATCATTGAAAAAGAAAGAGAGTTCCAGAAAAACGTCTATTTCTGCTTTATTGACTATGCCAAAGCCTTTGCCTGTGTGGATCACAATAAACTGTGGAAAATTCTGAAAGAGATGGGAATACCAGACCACCTGACCTGCTTCTTGAGAAACCTATATGCACGTCAGGAAGCAACAGTTAGAACTGGACATGGAACAACAGACTGGTTCCAAATAGGAAAAGGAGTATGTCAAGGCTGTATATTGTCACCCTGCTTATTTAATTTATATGCAGAGTACATTAAGAGAAACACTGGACTGGAAGAAGCACAAGCTGGAATCAAGATTGCCAGGAGAAATATCAATAACCTCAGATAAAACTAAAAAGCCTCTTGATGAAAGTGAAAGTGGAGAGCGAAAAAGCCGGCTTAAAGCTCAACATTCAGAAAATGAAGATCATGGCATCCGGTCCCCTCACTTCATGGGAAATAGATGGGGAAACAGTGGAAACAGTGTCAGACTTTATTTTGGGGGGCTCCAAAATCACTGTAGATGGTGACTGCAGCCATGAAATTAAAAGATGCTTACTCCTTGGAAGGAAAGTTATGTCCAACCTAGATAGCATATTCAAAAGCAGAGACAGTACTTTGCCAACAAAGGTCTGTCTAGTCAAGGCTATGGTTTTTCCTGTGGTCATGTATGGATGTGAGAGTTGGACTGTGAAGAAGGCTGAGCGCCGAAGAATTGATGCTTTTGAACTGTGGTGTTGGAGAAGACTCTTGAGAGTCCCTTGGACTGCAAGGAGATCCAATCAGTCCATTCTGAAGGAGATCAGCCCTGGGATTTCTTTGGAAGGAATGATGCTAAAGCTGAAACTCCAATACCTCATGCAAAGAGTTGACTCATTGGAAAAGACTCTGATGCTGGGAGGATTGGGGGCAGGAGGAGAAGGGGACGACAGAGGATGAGATGGCTGGATGGCATCACTGACTCGATGGACATGAGTCTGAGTGATCTCCAGGAGTTGGTGATGGACAGGGAGGCCTGGCATGCTGCGATTCATGGGGTTGCGAAGAGTCGGACACGACTGAGCGACTGAACTGAACTGATAGGGCAACTGGCTTCCCAGGTAGTGCTAGTGGTAAAGAAACCGCCTGCCAATGCAAGAGACATAAGAGAGCCAGATTTGATCCCTGGGTCAGGAAGATCCCCTGGAGAAGCACATGGCAACCCACTCCAGTATTCTTGCCTAGAGAATCCCATTGACAGAGGAGCCTTGGTGGGCTACAGTCCATGGTGTTGGAAGAGTCAAATAAGACTGAAGTGATTTAGCAAGCATGCATATAGAAATTAATCAAGAAAAAAAATTATTTCTACTTTATAAATTATTTCTAAGTATCCTCTTCCCTGGCATCACTTTCATACCCACTTCCAGCTTTTAAACTGAAAAGAAATTAAGAAAAAAATCTCTTATTGATATGTTTAAATAATAGTTATTAGAACTGGGATACTATTTTCGGGCAAATTTATAGAGTTAGAATTTATAATAGCTGCATGGTATTTTAATGTGCTATAATACCCTGTGGACTGTAGCCTGCCAAGGTTTTCTGTCCATGCGGATTCTCCAGGAGTGGGTTGCCATGCCCTCTTTCAGAGGATCTTCCCCAACCAGGGATTAAACTCACGTCTCTTACCTCTCTTACATTGGCAAGGGGATTCTGTACCAGTAGCGCCACCTGGGAAGCTCATAATATATCAGTACTTTTCTCATATATCTGGGAAGCTCATATTTCAATACTTTTCAATCCACTGAGGTCCTTTAGGTAACAAAGGTGCACATTTATATCCATCCTATACCATTGGAAGCAAAATTGTATTTACTATCTTAAATTATAGAAACTTACAACTGTCACATTCTTAGTCAAATATATAATTCATTTGCTATCAATGCCTTATTAAAAAAAATCCTTAGATGGAAAGCTATCATCAGTTTTTATCATGTCTGGCTTTATTTTGGGATTTCCAAAGATTTAATATAGTAAAAGGGAAAGTCCATTTCCTAGTGCCCTTGATCTGTGTACATTCCCTTTTGTACAGATAAGGACACCGTACATTAATGTAGCTGACCCATGTTTCCTATATGGCACCAGGCGATAAGCCAAGTAACAAAGGAACATGTTGATGGATCTCACCTGAATGCTTCATGCTAGCTCGGCTCACAGATGGGTTCCCTCTGTACCAACATCTTTCTCAGCCTTGTAGCCTTTATTCAACTGTGTTGCTACTAAGTTGCATTTAGCTTTGTTGCTTTATCAAAATGTGTGAAATATGAGGAAAATACAAATGCAAGCGGCAGTCAGCGGAAGTGCAGTTCTCATAAACAATCGAGATACAGAAGGACA
This sequence comes from Bos indicus, assembly GCF_029378745.1. NCBI lineage: Eukaryota > Metazoa > Chordata > Mammalia > Artiodactyla > Bovidae > Bos > Bos indicus. The sequence goes on from NC_091769.1 coordinate 50,761,941, forward strand.
TCAGGTGGTGAATCTTTAGCCTCAATAATGAGGACTCATACTGAGAACTCCCTATGCCTTAGTCACTATTCTAATCACTTCACATGACTTAACTCATTGATTCTCACAATATGTGAGATACAAATGATGGAGGCATTATTATTCCCTCTGTGTTTTTTGCTTTTTTGGCCATATGGCATGTAGGATCTTATTTTCCCGACCAGGAATGGAACCTGGGGCCCCCGCAGTGGAAGTGCAAAGAGTCTTAACCACTGGACCACCAGGGAAGTCCCGCATTCCCTCTGTTTTTACAGATAGGAAAATCTATCCACTATCCGTAGGGAAGTAAACAGCCTGACCCAAATTGGAAAGCTGCCTTCCAGACTTTTGATAGTCAGCTCCACTCAGCTGGGATGTGCTGTGCTTAGTCGCTCAGTTGTGTACAACTATTTATGACCCCATGGACCATAGCCCACCATGGAGATTCTCCAGGCAAGATATACTGGAGTGGGTTGCCATGCCCTCCTCCAGGGGATCTTCCCAACACAGGGATTAAACCCAGGTCTCCCGCATTGCAACGGATTCTTTATCAGCTGAGCCACCGGGGAAGCCCAGGAATACTGGCGTGGGTAGCCTATTCCTTCTCCATGGGATCGTCCAGGAATTGAACCAGGGTCTCCTGCATTGCAGGTGGATTCTTTACCAGCTGAGCTACCAGGGAAGCTGGGATGGAGAAGCTTAAATTTAAAGAACATCCACTAAATTTTGGGATTACAGCTGTAAGAGACAAGACACAGTTAGGAATTTGAGACTATATTATAGCTCTCTGGAAATGGAACTCTTTCCTTGAAAAACACAAATTTGTTTTAGAATTTGATACATCTAACATGGGTGTGTACTTTCTGGAGCATGTTGTATACTGAAGTAGGAATCCCTTGTGGTGGTATGTATGTTTTTGACGCAAGTAGAAAGATGTTAATCCCCTGGGGACAGAGTATTTGTCTAACAGTTCTCCACCACCTACAATGCTCAGCAAATGTTTGTTGTGGTGGTGAGTGAACAGGGTAGTGGTTTGGAAACCATGCCACCAACATGCGGAACACCAACATCAAGAAGCACTCTATTGGGACTTCCCTGGTGATCCAGCACCTAGGACTCCATGCTTCCACAGCAAGGGGCCAGGGTTCAATCCCTGGTCAGGGAACTAAATCTTGCACAAAGATCCTGAGTGTCCCAACTAAGACTTGGCCCAGTCAAATAAATAAGTAAATATTTAAATTTTAAAAAAGGACAAATTTTTTTTTTTTTTAAAGAACTATTCTACTGAAGTAAATCCCCCTGTTGATAATGGGGGAAGCAATGCATGTGTGGGGCAGGTGTATGGAAAATTTCTGTACTTTCCCCTCAATTTTTCTGTGACCCTAAAGCTGCTCTAAAAGATAGTCTATTTTTAAATTTTTTTAAGACAGTCTGTTTTTAAAAAATTAAATCCCAAGTGTTTGTAACAATATCTTGAAAAATATGTCATCTTAAACACACACACATCTATGTGTATATACAAATAATTATAAGCATACATAAACACAACTTATAAGTGCATAATAAAAGCAAAACATATGTCACATATTAAATATGTAATACACTTATTTATAGGCCTATGACAATAAAGTTGAAATAATGGTTGTTGTAAAACCTATGCTTTTTTTTTTTTTGCCGGTTTCCTGAAGCTTGTGGAATCTTAGTTCCCTGACCAGGGATTGAACTCAAGCCCGTGGCAGTAAAAGAACTGAGTCCTAAACACTGGACTTTCAGGAAATTCCCTCTATGCGTTTTTTTGTTGTTGAAGAGGTGAGTGAAACTTCCCTCCTGGCTTCACTGAGAAAACTGTGTATGAATTAAAGGAGAAGGCAGTTGTGAGTGGCAAACAGCTGCATGCCCCAGAGCTGGGATATCCTCTCCTTAGAGACTGTCCCCATTCACCATCTCTTCTTGTTAATATTTGTTTATTTATCTCTGCTGGGTCTCAGTTGTAGCACACGAAATCTTTTTAGTTGCAGCATGTGGGATCTAGTTCCCTAACCAGGGATTGAACCCAGGCCCCCTACATTGGGAACGCAGAGTCTTAACCACTGAACCACCATGGAAACCCTCACCATCTCTTTTTAATAGGGCATAGCTCCAGGACACCACCCTTGTGACAGCACTTGCTTGGAATGTGATTGTACAGATACCTGGTGCAAGCAGGGCTTCGATAGGCTTCCCAGTGACCTATGGACAGGGTGGCATGGTTTGAAGGGTTGAGCTGGTTGAGTTAGATTCTTTCTCTCCCTCCCTTTCTTTCCCTGGAACTTGAATCCAGAGACCAAGAGGGAAATTTCCAGTCAGTTGTGGGCAGTACAGCTGAAAGATGGTTTGGGGGCCTGAGCCAGGATCATGACAAACTAGAGACACTTTGCAAGCTGAAATTATGGAAGGAGGAGCAACCATGAGTAAGTGGGAGAAGCTAGAAGATACAGCGAAGAACATCCATCCTTGCTGAGAAGCCAGGAAAGGACAGAGAGCATATACAGCCCTACTGTCCTTGGTGTTTTCTCCTGGACTCTGGGGCATATATACCTTTTCTTATTTGGCTGCACCACAGTGTATGTAGGACCCCAGTTCCCTGAAAAGGGATTGAACCCGCACCTCCTGCCTTGGAAGCCTGGCATCTTAGCCATTGGACTGCCAAGGACGTCTGGAGCATACACACATTTAAAATATTTTTCTCACAAAACAACCTGTGTCCTTTTTTTTTTTTTTTTCCCTCCTTGTTACTAGAGGAGACTAGATTGAAATAGCAGATAGCAGGAGAAAAAAGTCTCTGACATGGAGGGTATAAAATAAAAACTAAAAGACAGGATAACTATACAAGTACAGCAGTCCAGGGACATAAAGTATAGTGGTAAACACTGGCTCCATTCAATAGTCCCCCAAGGACCTCAGCTCAGTACAACCCTGTGTGATAATCGATATTTATAGTGATGACCTTGAGTCTTCAAGCACAGGCTGCTTCACATTCAGCATATTTTCAGAAGGCAATAAAGCATGTAGAAAAATTTTCCTTCAAGTTAAAAAAAGTTTTGGTGCTTAAACAAGGCAACGTTCATGCAGTTATGTGTCATTTTTTAGTTTGTTAAAGGCATATACTTATTTACATATGCCTTGCCTTTTCCAGCAAAGATTAAAGATGACGTAAAAGAAAACACAAATTTCAATAAGATAGCATAAGTTGACAGTAAGGGGGAAGAAGAAAGAAAACCATGCTGTGGTCACATTGTTGATCCAGGAGATTCAGTTATCAGCAAAGCTCCCTTCTGTGGATCACCTCACTCCTTGATAGATCATGGGACATCTTAACTAGTATTACTCATCATTCAATCATTTTAAATCTGGAGTGAGGTCAGGACTTATCTTCTGAATGTAAAAATCAACTTGAAACTGGGAAAAAGAAAGAGAGGAAAATATTGGCTTGTATCAGAGAAACTATAATCATAAATTTATATAAATGTGCATTTAGTAAGCTGTCAATTTAAATGTATGTACAAGTAATTACTGTTCCTTTATTTTGGTAAAATAATTGTTATATTATAGTAAAAATTATACTAATCTGAAGTAGCATCATATTATATTATCCCACTGTTGAAATTCTCTCCTAGATCCTTTCACAAATCAATATTAACATATCAGAAGAACAAAGAATGTTCGAGTTAAACTCTCTATACAAAGGTAGTTCATATTCCCATAAAAAAGCAAGAATATTTTTAGAAAACAAACTTATGGTTACCAAAGGGGAGGAGGGGGGAAGGATGAATTAGGAGTTTGGGATGAACATATACACACACTGCTGCTGCTGCTGCTGCTAAGTCGATTCAGTCATCTCCAACTCTGTGCGATACCATAGACAGCAGCCCACCAGGCTCTGCCGTCCCTGGGATTCTCCAGGCAAGAACACTGGAGTGGGTTGCCATTTCCTTCTCCAATGCATGAAAGTGAAAAGTAAAAGTGAAGTTACTCAGTCATGCCCGACTCTTAGCGACCCCATGGACTGCAGCCTGGTAAGGCTCCTCTGTCCATGGGATTTTCCAGGCAAGAGTACTGGAGTGGGGTGCCATTCCCTTCTCCATACACACACTGCTATACATAAAATAAACAACAAGGACCTACTGTATAGCATAGGGAACTATATTAAACATCTTATAATGCCTATAATAGAAAAGAATCTGAAAAAGAATAGATAGATATATATGTATAACTGATTGACTTTGCTCTATACCTGAAACTAACACAATATTGTAAATCAACCATATGCCAATTAAAAAAAATAAGAACAAATAAATAAATAACCAGCAAGAATTTTTCTAGGATCCTGGTTTGGACAGGCTCCTAATGTGATGCTAGTGGTAAACAACCTGCCTGCCAATGCTGGAGACGTAAGAGACACACATTTGATCCCTGCGGAAGTGCATGGCAACTCACTCCAGTATTCTTGCCTGGAGAATCCCATGGACAGAGGAGCCTGGTGGGCTACAGTCCATAAGGTTGCAAAGAGCTGGACTCGACTGAATTGACTTAGTACTAACATTTTAATGTGTGCTTCCATTCATACTGGACCTACTTAAGGGGAAATTTTTTCTGATGTTCATTCCTGTTACAGAGTTGCTGCTTAGAAAGTAAAAGTTTCAGAATTAAACAAATATATATAGAGATTTGATGCATGGCAGCTGAGTGATGATCTCTTGGGAAAGTTACTTCAAATTTTTACCTTACCTTCTTAACTGCAAATGAAGTTAACAAGGTTGTATGGAAGATAAAATAAGATACTGTACAGTAAGTACTTAGCTCAGTATCTGATACCACCTGAACCTAATAAATGATGCCTGTTATGGTAGACACACTGATAATCCAGGAGATCTCGCATTGATGTGACACAAGCCTCTCTTTCATTAGTGTTTTATTAAAGAATTCTGCCCTCATTTTCCGGAGAAGGCAATGGCACCCCACTCCAGTACTCTTGCCTGGAAAATCCCATGGACAGAGGAGCCTGGTGGGCTACAGTCCATGGGATCGCGAAGAGTCAGACATGACTGAGCGAGTTCATTTTGACTTTTCACTCTGATGCATTGGAGAAGGAAATGGCAACCCACTTCAGTGTTCTTGCCTGGAGAATCCCAGGGACAGAAGAGCCTGGTAGGCTGCCGTCTCTGGGGTCGAAGAGTCACACACGACTGAAGTGACTTTGCAGCAGCAGCAGCCCTCATTTTCCCATTAACACATTTTTTCTGTGTTGTGAATGCATTCTGATGTTCTTTTATGAAACTCATTTCATTGCCCTATATTATCTTCTTCCTAATTATTTTCTAAAATACATGAGCAGTGCTTTTTCTTTCACTAATGGATTTGTCTGGGGATCTGCACTTTGTATTCATCTCAATTTTTTCCTTTTGTTCCTTTTCATTTCACCCCAGATAAAATGCAAATAATCATGCCAACTTCTGTGTAAAGTCTTATCTGACTAGCTCCATCATGTGTCTAGAATGAGTTTTACAATTTTGAAAGTTTTCACTTCATTGCTACTATGATCTCAAATAAGAATAAATATCTGGTAAGATATTACTGAGTTCTCTTTTAAAAAAAAGGCATAAATGAAGAAAATTGGAAAACCTTTCATTTTAAAAAGTGAGGATTTTTTGGGAGGTGAAATTTGGCCAAAAATCTATGGTGACCACGAAAAGTCTGACATTTCATTTTAGACTGAACATCAATCTATTTTATAGTTAAGGGAATTGAAGCTCAGAGAAATTAAGATCTTACAGACAGTTGAGTGGAAAAGCCAGACTACAAATTCAACCTAGTTTGGTTTATCATTCAAACTAGGCCTTTTGGACTGAGAGGGCAATGGCACCCCACTCCAGTACTCTTGCCTGGAGAATCCCATAGATGGAGGAGCCTGGTGGGCGGCAGTCCATGGGGTCACTGAGAGTCGGATAGGACTGAACAACTTCACTTTCACTTTTCACTTTCATGCATTGGAGGAGGCAATGGCAACCCACTCCATGTTCTTGCCTGGAGAATCCCAGGGACGGGGGAGCCTGGTGGGCTGCCATCTATGGGGTCGCAGAGTCGGACATGACTGAATTGACTTAGCAGCAGCAGCAGCAGGCCTTTTGGGAATGCAAGAGGGGTGCACTTAATCATTTCATTGAGATAAAGGCATTAACCAGGGCTCCCCCAGGTAGAGGACTTCCCAGGTGGCTCAGTGGTAAAGAATTTGCCTGCTAGTGAAGAAGAAATGAGTTTGATCCCTGGGTCAAGAAGATCCCCTGGAGAAGGAAGTAGCAAGTCACTCCAGTATTCTTAGGAGAAGGCAATGGCAACCCACTCCAGTGTTCTTGCCTGGAGAATCCCAGGGATGGGGGAGCCTGGTGGGCTGCCATCTATGGGGTTGCACAGAGTTGGACACAACTGAAGCGACTTAGCAGCAGCCAGTATTCTTGCCTGGGAAATCCCATGGACAGAGGAGCCTGGTGGGCTACAGTCCTTGGGGTTGCAAAGAGTCAGACACAACTCAGAGACTAAACAGCTCCCAGGTAAACCAGGATGTCATCCCAGCCAAAACTGACAAAGAATCTTCCCAAGATGAGGATGGAGCAGCCAAGGGCTTAAAGGGATTCTTCATGAAATTATAGGCTCTTCCACATCATTACACTCTGTATTCCATGCTCAGACTGTGAATTAGTGGATTCTGCTTTGCTAACCCAAGTGAACTTTTGTGCTTTTAGTAACAGTCTCAGTTCTAATCCCTATACCTTAAGAAAAACACAATGATAGAGACAAAGATCCAGAGAGGGATAACTAATATGGTCAGGAGCTGTGGATCCTAATGGTTGGCAGTCATGGCATCTTTGAGGATTTGATGAAAGCTATTAATTCTCCTTGAAGAAAAAGGCACACATAGTCAGCCCCTTGGAGGACTTGGCATGCATTCAGACGGCCAAGGACTGTCTGATCTCACTCAGGGATCGAGGTCTGAATCCAGAACCTAGAATGCACGATGTAGATGAAGGGAAAAGGGAACCAAAATTTGTTGACCATCTTTGTGCACATTTCATTCCAGACTTACATCAATTTATTTTATAGTTAAGGGAATGGAAGCTCAGAGAAATTAAGATCTTACAGACAGTTGAGTGGAAAAGCCAGACTACAGATTCAAGTTTATGTGCATGAAATCTCATATTCTAAGTACTGCCTAGACATAAGCATTAATCTATATATTTATATTTAAATCTGGACAGAATTATATTACATAATCATGAAAAATGAACACAAGCAGATGTCTTCATCGAAGTTGTACCTACTAGAGCTGGGAATTCTTCTTGACACTGGAAAGAGACTATTAGGGCAAATAAAAGTAAGCACCTAAAAAAAAAATCTCAGGGATTTTTCTGGCAGTCCAGTGGTTAAGACTTCGCCTTTCAATGCAGGGGGTGCGGGTTCGATCCCTGGTTAGAGAGCTAAGATACTACATGACTTCCAGTCAAAACATAATAAGAAGCAATATTGTAACAAATTCAATAAGAACTTTAAAAATGGTCTACATAAAAAAACACTTATATGCTAATACAACTGAAAAACAGTTTCAAGGTAGTTTTAGATAAATCCAAGACTGATAAGTTGGTGATGGATTCCTAATAAGCTCAAATTTCCCTTTTGGTAACCTCTGTTCACTAATGTTTCTTTTTTTTGCCACTCCACTTTGGGATCTTAGTTCCCGGACTAGGGATTGAACCTGGGCCTGCAATGAAAGCAGTGAGTCTTACCCACTGGACTGCCAGGGAATTCTCTATTCATTAGTTTTTTTTTTTTTTTTTTTTTTTAAGGCTTTTAGAATGACTTTATTTAAATATTATATGCAAACAATACATAAAGAGTAATACATGGATTGGTTGTATGAAAAGAAGGACTATTCATAGAAAATGAAAAATAAAATTTAACAAATATTCAAGTTGAAGTGAAATAGTTCATGTTTGGAATAAAGGCTTTAGTGTTCTTTTTCTCTTTGAATTACTATACCTTGTTTATTAGATTTTAAGATACTTGCTCATATTTTGAAGCTGACATGCCCCTGAGACATGGATTTACCTAAGAATAATGAATCATATCTGAATATACTTAGCCAATGATCATGCCTGTACGGACCTAGTACATAATGAGTGCTTAACAGATGCCTCATGGGTTTCCTGTCCAGTCTGTGCTACAGAATGCTTCCAGATCAATTATCTAACCTATAGCTTCAAATATGGTAGTTCCTTGTACAAAACTACTTTTACTTATTATATTTGTATCTTTCCTGTAATTATTTATTGTTTTAAAATTTATCTTTTGTCTCCCTCCTTCTAAAATTGTAAGCTTGATGACGTCAGAGACCACTATATTCATAGTGGCCATGATTAGGTCATTCAATTACATCTATTTGCCTTCCTGTGTAGATGAGGACAAGAATTTGGTCAACATGATCTTTCAATTTTTAAGACAGAGATATAATTCACATACTATAAGGTTCACCCTTTTAAAATGCACAATTCAGTGGTTTGTATTGTAGTATATTCACAAAGTTGTGCAACCATCACCACCATCTCCAGAATATTTTCACCAATAAGGAAACACACAACTACTAGCAATTATTCCCACACACAACTGAGAGACTTTCACTTCACTTCACCTCTCTCCCCAGTCCCTGGAAATCAATGTTATCAATTTCTGCCTCTATGGATTTTCTAATTTCATATAAATGGAATCATATAATATGGCGTCTTTTTTCCTGGATTCTTTCACTTAATATTATCAAGGTTCATGTTGTAGCACGTTGTTAGCACTTCCTTTTTAATAGCTGAATAATATTCTATTCTGTGGATATACTACATTTTGTTTACCCATTCCAGACAAGAGGATTTTTAACATCCCTTCCTACTGGAGGATCCTTTATTCAAGTGAAGGGTTACCACCAAAGTTCATAAAGGAAATCACAATTAATCATTATGCTTGGTAGTTTTTCTGTGCCCAGAAGTTTTCAAATCTTACCTACCACAGATCCAGAGAGGACTATCTTGTTATGACCCAGCATGTTTACTTTCTGAACCCTGAAAACAACATCAGCTTCTCTAATTTATTTCAGGATTCTGCTTTTTCCCCACCCCAATCGTCTCCTCGCTGCCCACCTGATTTCTTGATTGTAAGGCAAACTCTCATCAGCAGATCTGTGCTGCCTGAGATTGGGTGGGCGTTCTTCCCACGCCTCTCCCCTGTCCTTGGGCTTAGTGCGCGTGCAATTTCTTCCCCATCAAAAACGCCCCTTCCTCTCTTCCCCCTTAAAAAGCCTTCCTTTGTTTTCCAAGGAAATTCAGGTGAAAGAAAGGGTGGGGGAAACGATATTTTTGACTTTCCTCACAATCCAGACGTTGGAAAGAAAAAGGATTTCCTTTGGGCTGCTGCCATGACTCTGATCTTTTATGCTGATAAAATATTTCCTTCTTCTTAAACAAAAAAAAAGCTATGGGAAAAAAAAAATACACTTCAGCTACACTTACTCTAACTTTAGCGTTAAAAAAAAAAGTTTTCCAGTTTACTTCTCTTTCACAGAGTGGTTTTCTTCTTACCAGTTCAGGGATTGCAAGAGGGAGCGAGCCAGGTCAGCAGCGCTTTTTGGAGGCTGGCGTGGAGGAGGACTACAGGATCCAGAGGTCTTTGGAAACTCCAACAGCTCCAAGCTTGTTGGCTACTACGGTTTCCCTGAGGAGTGACGCTGTGAAAACAAACCCTGATTGGTCAGGCCAGAGCTGAATTCTCCATTTATGGACAGATTGCCCTGCCCGAGCCGAGGCTCAGCCAGAGGAGTACGGAGTAAGTGGCCGAAGAAAGAGGAGCAAGGCAGGGCAGCTCGTGGGACGCGCGGAGAGCATTGCACTCACCTAGGCGGGGCGGCGAGCGCCGGGTTTGGGTGGACCCTGGTCCTCCGCAGTATGCGTCCCGCCTGCTAAGCAGCCTCCTGCTCGCCTTCACCTACCGCCGCCGATCCCGCCTGGATGGAGTCCCTCCAGGGTTCCCATTGGTTCTTGTGAGTGCTTGGGTTGTCGAGAGCCTGTTTTTGGCGAAGGGAACCAACTTTTGAAGTTCGCCCAGGAGACTGCGTTCCAGCCCCAGCTCCCCGGCAGCCGGACACGGCAGAGGCGCGACCGCGGCGCGAGTCACCATGGTGAGTTGGCCGCGCGGCGTCCCGGGACGCCGGACCCGGGGATGGGGCGGGAAGCCCGGGCGCGGGGCACCCACCTTGGGCGCGCTGCCGAGGCCGGGAGTGGAGAAGGTGGACGCCGGAGTCGGCACGTCGCGAGTCCTGATTTCCTGCCGCTTTTCCTCCACCCGGGCTGGGGGAGAGGGAGTGGGGGGCCAAGGAAAACTTTCTTTCAAGTCGCTTTCGGCGTCGCCAAACTTTTCGAGGCTGGTTGGCTATGGCTGCCAGCTGTCGGAAGCTGGGGAGATCCGCGTTCAGGGGCACGGCCCCCAGGGAGGGGAGGGCATCCCTTTTTCCGGGCTGGGAAGGTAGGAGCGGCCGCCCGCGGCACCGGCGCCACGGACCCCGCTCCTCCCCGGCCGCCCGGCAGCGCCGCAGTTGTCCCCCTGGCATCCGCGCGCCGGCGGGGGCGACGCGGCCGCACAAAGGCAGCGGGGCGCCAGGTAGGGCGAGCACCTGGCGGTGGGCAGGCGGCTGCGGGCGAGGGTGCCTCGGGGCAGCTGAGAGCCGCGCCGGCCTGAGCTCTCCTGCGCGCCGGCCCGGAGGGTCTTTGCACCAAAAAGGCCGAGTAAACACGACCCTCCCCTTTCTCCAAGTGCGAGGTGGCTGGCACTTTTCGGGTGTACAGCAGACGGTTCGCAGGGGAGGAAGTCGAGTTTTTTGTTCTTTTTCCTTCGGTACTTGGGAAATTGATGGAAGTGGCTGGCTCTTTTTCTGACTCGTTTCTGACTTTTCCTCTACCCCCTAACCTCCCGCTTCGACTACCCCGCCCCCCATAACCTTAGCCACATCCCTTGGGCTTTGGCGTGGTGTGTACTTTTCTTTCCAAAGCACAAAAGCAAGGGCTCTATTTTGAAGAGATTGGCCGTCCATCAGCGGAGGGGAGGGGGGAAGTTCTACCCCAAGGCTTCATAGTTTCCACACTTGCTTCTTTTCAACTAATCCGACTTAGGACTCCGCTGATCCTCTTCTGGTTTTTTTTTTTTTTTTTAAGTGACTGTGAAAGTGGCGCTAAGTAAAAATGATAACCCGTGCAGCACTAATTTAAAAATCTCTATCCTGCAGGAGCTGGGGAAAATTAGCAAAGGCACATAGAAACTTACAACTAAAAGGAGCACTTGATCCAGTGCTGTATTTATTCAAAAGAATGATTAAAAACAAACGCACAAAAATCTTTAAAGGGGCACCCTTGACCAAAACTTTTTTTTTTTTCGCTTAGTCCAAAGTTATGTCACCCTTGCTTCTACCTAAGAGGATACTTTATCTGTAAATAAAATTTCCCTTTCAGTTTCAGGGTTTAAGAAGTCAGCCCACCCCACATTATTTTTGGAACCTTTATAGAGAACCATTTACTTAAACTGTGTGTTAGGGTGGAGATACCTAAATTGGGCCACAGCCTAATTGGCTACTTAAATTTAAGGAGTATGAATCTTAGTACTTTAGAATTGCTATAATTATTTTCCATGGTTAAATATTTCCAAAAAAAAAAGAAAAGAGAAATCAATGTGTTTTATGTCAAGAGCTTAAAGAATCTTACTGAATTTAAATAGTTGAGTGGTACCTTGAGAAAATTAACTTTACCTTAGTTGACTCATTTTTCATGCTGTAGAGGCTAAAAAGTACTGTGTGTGTGTGTGCTTAGTCACTCAACCATGTCCCACTCTTTGTGACCCCATGGACCGTAGCCCACTCCCCGGGCTCCTATGTCCGTGGAATTCTCCAGGCAGGAATACTGGAGTGAGCAACCAACCATTCCCTTCTTGAGGGGATCTTCCGGACCCAGGGATCGAACCCAGGTTTTCTGGATTGCAGGTGGATTCTTTACTGTCTGAGTCACCTGTTGTAGGATGCATTTTCTAGGGACCTTGGAAACTCGTCGCTCAATTCAGTCCATTGCTGTTGAAATAGGTGGATGTTGAAGTGGATGCAGAAGAAACATGTTCTAAGGAAGAATTGTTTCCAGAGTGTGTAGGGTGTCAGTTGAAAAGGATGGGGTGTGACTTACCTATTGATGCGTTCCCTGCCAACAGCGCAGATGGCAGTACTGTAGGGCGCCGGGAGACTATCAGTGCATCAGATATGGTTGCTGAGGCCACGATACCCTGACGGAAAAGCTCACACAGCTGGCTGCCCTGAAATAGGAGCTGTGCCATCAGTCACTCCATCTACTGGATCTAGAAATTATGGCAAAAATGAAATGAATCATTTCTTCACTGGCTTGCAAAATTAAGTCTGTGCACTAGATTTGTGAAGTTGCCTTAGAACAGAGCATAGGCAGCTTCAATAGTGAGAAACTTTAGTTATTATGTTTACTATTTATGTAAGACCCCCTTCCAGCTAAATGAGGCATTGATTTGTGTTTCACATCTGTCTGCCCAGCTGCATCCCTCAGCTGCTTAAAACAGGAAGAGAAGACATTGCCTCCAGTGGGTGTGGCTCAGTGTTAGGGAGAGTATAATTGACCAGGAGCTTGGCACCTGTACTGTGGATTTTCTCCCTCTCTCCCTCTCTCTCAGATATCTTAGGAAATCTGGTGGCACATTAGGAAGGCTCTCCACCTGTACCCAAGACCCTCCCAAGGCTCACTCAGTTGTAAGTCATAGGGAGAGTGCCATTTTCTGATTCATGAACAAAGTATACAGCTTATTTACCTCATATCTTCCTCCTGAAACCTCACTTTGGGACACTTTTCTCCATCTTTGGAGAACCAAGAACAGTACCAGGCAATAGCAAATTTGTTTCTTTTTTTCTTAGGTGACTTGAATAGGGAAAAAGAAGAAAAACACCAAAAAAATCTCTGCATGTCTCTAATTTTGTACACATTGGTTAAGAGGGCACAACAGTCTCCTTTGACTTTAATCAAAATACCCATCTAAGATTTCCTTTGTAGAATCTGGCTTTATCATCAGCCACAAAGGAAGTTCTGCTTTTGTGGCCATGACGAGTTTGGACTGTCTAATGAACCTGACCCACGTGTGTGCCTCTGCTGTGTACTTCAGAGCTAGAAGCTATGATTCGTAAGGCTTTTGTGACTTAGATATACTGACATATTTAAGTGCATCTGAATTGGCCATCACTCTGAATATGTTCAGGATACGGTCCCTTCTCTTTGCTTGTGTATTACTTGTGAATAAATTGCAGACATTATATAAAAATACATAGGAATACACTTATGAACCTTGAAATCTGATGAAGCTGACTACAAGTTAGGTAAGTTATTTTGAGTGAAGCCATGGCATGTTTGACATTTAGAAAGCCTGGAATCCATTCTAAACATATTTTCTGGGAAGGTAACCTAGTCCATTCCCACTGATTAGTTTATCAGATTTCTTGTAGCCTCCCAGCCAAAGAAATACAACACACACAAAAAAACAAAAACAGAAAGGAATGGAATGAAGCCCAGAAAAGTGGTTTTTTGTTTTTTTTTTTTTTTGGCTGCACCATGCATCATGTAGGATCTTAGTTCCCTGGCCAGGGATTGAACCAGCATCCCATGCAGTGGAAGTGTGGAGTCTTAACCACTGGATCACCAGGAAAGTCCCCAGAAAAGTTTTGATGGAGGTAGAGGGTTAGGGCAAGAGTGGATGCAGGACATTGTCTACAGGCTTCTGTGGGTGGGCCTGCCTAGTAGGAAATACTTGGCTGCCCAGTGGGGCCGTGGATGGAGGGGATGGAGAAGTGGAGGAAGCAGGCTGTTGCAGAAGCTGAAAGCCACTTCCTCCTCGGTTTTGCTGGGGATTTCAGCTTTGTCAGTGGACGCAAACTCAAATGTCTGCAGAGGCCAGGATACGGTTTTTGATGGGGTGAGACTGGCCTCTGGAGAGTGAATATAGAACGTATGCCCATTGGAAGAGATATCATTACTTGATCCTAGGCTGTGGTTACAATTGACCACATCACCAAATTGTCTGCTTTTTCAAGAGAAGCTGAAAATCCAGACTTTTATGCCTGACCTGCCAGTTTTTAAAAGTGTGCTGATGGTCTCTGAGAGGCCAAACAGTTCAGCTGTTTGTATCCACTCTGTTGTAAATCTCAAAGCGGTGTTCTTACAAACCGCCATGCTTCCTTTCATTCACTTACCAGTGGGAATGTCTAAACTTTAGCCACATTCCCAATAAAGGCATTAGATTTTTTCTGACACATCCGCACCTTCCCACTCCATTTCCCTTAAGAAAAGGAGTTTCCTGGTATTTTCAGCCCGTGGACTCTCTAAGCTATCAGGCAGGGGCAATCTGCCTTCAGCTGCTACCATTTGGAGCTAGCTAAAAACACCTGTGTAGAGCTATGAGTGGTGAAGCTGTAAGTTGTCTTAACACTTCAAATCCCTTCTCCAATGGAAAGGCACTACCATCTCCATATTGTGTGATGGACCTCCCTTATCACTTCTTTCCCTGTTGCATCTCATGAATTCAAGGTCTGTTTCAGGGATTCTCCTTGAGTGTGTGTGTGCATGCTCAGTCCTGTTTGACTCTGCGACCTTATGGATTGTAGCCCGCCAGGCTCCTCTGTCCATGGGATTCTCCACTGGAGTGGGTTGCCAGTTCCTCCTTCACGGAATCTTCCTGACCCAGGGATGGAACCCACGTCTCCTGATTTAGCAGGTGGACTGTTTACCACTGAGCCACCTGGGAAGCCCGGGTTTCTCCTTGAGGCTAGATAATGAGCATTTTCGTAAATATAACTTGGAATACAACCTTTTGCCCTTGACTTAATTTCACAAGCTCATGTGAGATGAAATTAAAGAGTACCTCGAATTTCCTGATGAGGACAGGACCAATTCTCATTACTTGATAAGAACTTGAGAAAGCTCTTTTCATCAGCTTCAAAAAGCAGAAATATTTTGAAACCTCTATACAAATGCAGAGCTTCATTGTGAACTTTATTAGGGATCATATAGAAATTATGTACAGTTGTAATTTTCCAAGTTCGACTCATCTTTTTTTTTAACAAAGATGCAGCAACTTGTGTTTTCATGAGTATGTGATTAAAATGAGTTTCTCCATGGTCAGATTTTAATATTTTACTTTTTTTTAACATGCTGGGACTTAATATTTACAGAACAAATAGAGGGGTAAAGGTTAAATGCCAAAGGTATTAAAAATAAACAGCTTGGCCTTGTAAGCACATTCTGTAATAATGTTAAGCAAATTTTGTGTTTTTAATTTCAACTTCAGAATTTGTTTTGGCAGAGAGGAAAGGTTTTGGGCATCTTAGTGAAGTATTTTTGTACGTATCTTTATGACAACCTTACTTCAGAGAAGTAGAACTATGAGCGGGTTCTACTTATACAGATTGTGCCTAAAAATAGGGACATGGGCTTAGACACTATGCATCTGGGTAAAGTCAATCTTCCTTTCTGAGTTGCCACCGTGGGAACATTGCTTAAGGCATTTCCAAATGGTCATTTAAGAAAAATTTTTTACTTTCTTTAAGACCTAAAATATTAGTGTCCAGCCTGATCACCCACCTTGGTCCCTCTTAGCTGTTGCCAGAAATTACATTCTGCCTCAAAGTGCAAATAAACTGATCCTGGAGATGTGCAGTATCAGGTAACATAGGCTCTGGGGCCCTGAAAGGAGGTGGTTCTTCCTCCTTAGTACTGTAAGAACAGTAAGAACTGTTCCGAAGGAGGCCACACTGTCTTGGGTATTTTGAGTTCTGATGTGTTTGTTAAAAATTCATCCCTGTGACTTTATAATCATACAATGCATTGTCGAAAGTAAATTTTCTACTATTTCTACAATTTTACATTGTAGAAAGCCCAGAAGAGAGTGGTAAGAGTTTATCCTAAACTCTTTTGCTTGGCTTCACAGAAAGATCTAGAGGGGTTCAGTTCAGTTCAGTCACTCAGTCGTGTCCGACTCTTTGCGACCCCATGAATCGCAGCACGCCAGGCCTCCCTGTCCATCACCAACTCCCGGAGTTCCCTGAGACTCATGTCCATCGAGTCAGTGATGCCATCCAGCCATCTCATCCTCTGTCATTCCCTTCTCCTCTTGCCCCCAATCCCTCCCAGCATCAGAATCTTTTCCAATGAGTCAACTCTTCGCATGAGGTGGCCAGAATACTGGAGTTTCAGCTTTAGCATCATTCTTTCCAAAGAAATCCCAAGGCTGATCTCCTTCAGAATGGACTGGTTGCATCTCCTTGCAGTCCAAGGGACTCTCAAGAGTCTTCTCCAACACCACAGTTCAAAAGCATCAATTCTTCGGCGCTCAGCCTTCTTCACAGTCCAACTCTCACATCCATACATGACCACAGGAAAAACCATAGCCTTGACTAGACGGATCTTTGTTGGCAAAGGAATGTCTCTGCTTTTGAATATGCTATCTAGGTTGGTCATAACTTTCCTTCCAAGGAGTAAGCGTCTTTTAATTTCATGGCTGCAGTCACCATCTGCAGTGATTTTGGAGCCCAGAAAAATAAAGTCTGACACTGTTTCCACTGTTTCCCCATCTATTTCCCATGAAGTGAGGGGACCGGATGCCATGATCTTCGTTTTCTGAATGTTGAGCTTGAAGCCAACTTTTTCACTCTCCTCTTTCACTTTCATCAAGAGGCTTTTGAGTTCCTCTTCACTTTCTGCCATAAGGGTGGTGTCATCTGCATATCCAAGGTGATCAATATTTCTCCCGGCAATCTTGATTCCAGCTTGTGCTTCTTCCAGCCCAGCGTTTCTCATGATGTACTCTGCATAGAAGTTAAATAAGCAGGGTGACAATATACAGCCTTGACGAACTTTTTCCTATTTGGAACCAGTCTGTTGTTCCATGTCCAGTTCTGACTGTTGCTTCCTGACCTGCATACAAATTTCTCAAGAGGCAGATCAGGTGGTCTGGTATTCCCATCTCTTTCAGAATTTTCCACAGTTTATTGTGATCCACACAGTCAAAGTCTTTGGCATAGTCAATAAAGCAGAAATAGATGTTTTTCTGGAACTCTCTTGCTTTTTTGATGATCCAGCGGATTTTGGCAATTTGATCTCTGGTTCCTCTGCCTTTTCTGAAACCAACTTGAACATCAGGAAGTTCACGGTTCACATACTGCTGAAGCCTGGCTTGGAGAATTTTGAGCATTACTTTACTAGCATGTGAGATGAGTGCAATTGTGCGGTAGTTTGAGCATTCTTTGGCATTGCCTTTCTCTGGGATTGGAATGAAAACTGACCTTTTCCAGTCCTGTGGCCACTGCTGAGTTTTTCAAATTGGCTGGCATATTGAGTGCCGCACTTTCACAGCATCATCTTTCAGGATTTGAAATAGCTCAACTGGAATTCCATCACCTCCACTAGCTTTGTTCATAGTGATGCTTTCTAAGGCCCACTTGACTTCACATTCCAGGATGTCTGGCTCTAGGTCAGTGATCACACCATCGTGATTATCTGGGTCGTGAAGATCTTTTTTGTACAGTTCTTCTGTGTATTCTTGCCACCTCTTCTTAATATCTTCTGCTTCTGTTAGGTCCATACCATTTCTGTCCTTTATCGAGCCCATCTTTGCATGAAATGTTCCCTTGGTATCTCTGATTTTCTTGAAGAGATCTCTAGTCTTTCCCATTCTGTTGTTTTCCTCTATTTCTTTGCATTGATCGCTGAGGAAGGCTTTCTTATCTCTTCTTGCTATTCTTTGGAACCCTGCATTCAGATGCTTATATCTTTCCTTTTCTCCTTTGCTTTTCGCTTCTCTTCTTTTCACAGCTATTTGTAAGGCCTCCCCAGACAGCCATTTTGCTTTTTTGCATTTCTTTTCCATGGGGATGGTCTTGATCCCTGTCTCCTGTACAGTGTCATGAACCTCATTCCATAGTTCATCAGGCACTCTATCAGATCTAGGCCCTTAAATCTATTTCTCACTTTCACTGTATAATCATAAAATCTCAGAAGTTTTGGCTAATCTGGTGCCAGAATCCAGGTTTTCAGATCCCTGCCTAATAATTTCTCCACCAAACCACTGTGGTGGATTAGAGTCTAGGCATGACTAGGTAATTTTCTTTCTGGAGCTCTTCAAAAAAGCCGGCTTGGAGATAGAAGATTGTTCTTTATTTTTGATTCATTACTGTATCAACTTTAAGAGATTATTAAAAAATTAATTTAGAGGAATTCTCTGTAATGTCAGTACCCTAAAGATAATGATTTTCATGTCTTTGGGTTTCTTTCCAAACTATCCAAAGGCACATCATTTTTATGTAGTTCTAATTGTGGGGCAAATACACAATTTGTGTTCTGTATTTTCCCATTTATTTTATACTATAAATTCTTTTCCTTGGTAAGCATATTGGTCATATTTTGGTGGTGGCTTGAGAATCCCACATTGCCTGATTATCCAACTTGAGTCCTGACTCCAGAGACCTGCCTTCCAGATACACTGCTGATTGTTCCTCCCTGCCCTCATTAGAACTGCCCTGGTCAGTGCTGGGCAGCTCAGCCTCCTGAGTGCTGTAAACCTAACCTGCTTTATGGTTCTCTTTGGTTTTAAAGTCTGAAGCCAGGATGGGCTGGTGCTCTTGACCCGAGGTGGGTACCATTTGTGTTCCCTTGAGATTGTGATGCTGGCACTTAAATGTGCGACAGCAGTGGGTGCTCAGGCCTCTGACTCCTGCTTGGCAGCTATGAGTTCCTCTGTCAGAGGACCCAAGTGGTTGGAGACAAGGAGCTTTGAACCCCAAAGTAGAGAAGACTAGTATTTGCATAGGAGGTTAGCATACATGCTTGATAGGTAGGAATCCTTATCAAATACATTGGTAACCCTAGGAAATCAAAGATGAGTTAAGCTCTGACTCTGCTTCTGAGATACTCATAGACCAGTGGATAACAAAGGGTGCTCTTTTTATTTTCTTTTTTAAAAATATTATTTATTTGGCTGTGCTGGGTCTTATTTGGGGCATGCGGGATCTAGTTCCCTGACCAAGGATTGAACCCTGGCCCACTGCATTGGGACCTCGAGGTCTTAGCCACTGGACCACCAGAGAAGTCGCACAAAAGACTTTCCTGTAGGTGATTTCATCTCATTCTTACACCAATGATGGTTTTTTTTTGCCATTTGACAGTAAGAAAACCAAACTGTGGTGAGGGAAAGGGAATTGTTTAGGACCATTCCACTTACATGTAATGAACCAGGTCTGCTAACTTTATGGTTTTTCAAAAGCAATTGAATATATTGTCTCTGAATTTGAAATTTCTGGGTCCAGATATCTGTATAACACTTCATTATTTTATGTACTCCCGTGGAAAAACAAGGTTGATTTAAAATCCATTTTAAAATCTGAGCTGCTTAATGTCCTTGTTTGTGGATGTTTGCATGTCACCATGTTTGAGGACTAGATGATACCACACTGGGATCAAGCATAACAGTAAAAGAAAGTCATGTTGGAAAGCTGTCTGATCAGAATTAAAAAGTAGAAAATAAGGGAAATAAGCAACTATATTCCTAACTGAAAAAAAATTGTTTTTAAAAGAAAATAATGGAAACAAGATAACCACAAGACATTTAGCCCTGGAATCCTTACGTACATGACAAACAAAAAAATAGGATAGCATATTATTCGTTTTAGTAATTTAATTGGTGTGACCGATAGTTGATGGTGACAGTGATTTAGCACAGTATTACTTGGCAATAGAATGATTTAGACAGTATTGTCTGAATCTAAAATTTTCAACAACAAAAAAATTAGGGTTGTTTTTAGTGTCTCAATTAGATATGGACCTTTGCTACATGAAATTTTGCATTTGAATGAAGAAGTATCTATTAAACTACTTTGAGTATGATAAAGATAGCACCTCCAAGACTTGGGAGTGCTCTGATGTAGAAATAAGTCTGCCAAATTATGGCAGTTCTCCTTTCTCCCATCAGATTGTCAGAGATTCTTAACATGTGGGGTGTCCTGAGGCCCTCTGAATCTATGTTGGAAACTATTGACGTGTTTCCTGACAGTGTTTATACTAACAAGAGCAACAACAATAAAAACCCAACCAAACAAAAAGGAGCAATCTAAATGTCCATTAGTAGAGAAATGCACACATGTTGTGACTTATTTATAATAAGGAATCAATATGGATAGATATCACAAAGGTAGTAAGTAGTGAAGAAGCAAATTGTAGAAAGATAACCTGTAAAGTCATTTAAGAAAAATTTCAGAACACAAAACAAGGCTGTCTATATTTGGGGATATATATTCATATATGTATATATTTATGTGTATATTCTTTTAAAAATATAAATTGGACTAGAAAGATATCAAATTCAAGCTGCAGAAGAGGGGAAGGAGGAAAGAGAACTGAGGTGAGTAGACTAACATTATTAGAAATGTTTTATTTGCTTTATTAAAATATAAAGCAAATGTAGAAAATAGTATTAATTCTGGACTGTATGTGCATAAATACTTTTTTTATTCCTCATAGTGTTAAACATCTTTTTACAATTAAGAAGAAGAAAACCTACATAAATAGAATTCATTTAATTTTAGGAGGTTCATACACCTCCAAAGCCCATACAGTATCATTCCCAGAGTCTTAGCAAACTTTGTCTTGAGGTGAGTATTAGGGGGTAGGCAATTTGGGGTCTGCGTCAGGTTGTTTTAATGACAACTGACATACAGTCAAATCAGTAGTAAGTCCCACTGAGTTATGTAAAGTTCATTAGGAATTTTGTCCCAGGATGTTCAGCTTTTCTTAAGCGTCTCTTTTTCACCTTTTCAACTTAGTGTGTCTGCTAAGTTTTAATATAATTAACCACCCCAAACTGGGTAGTAGTAAAGGTTTATTATTTTTCATGATTTTGTGCATCAACTGGGGAATTCTGGGCTAGATCGGCTTATCAGCTCCCTGTGGTCAGTTGGTGGCTTGACAGGGGATGGAGCAGCTGGGAGGGCCTCACTCAAATGTCAGGTAATTAGCCCGGATTCAGCTGGGGCCATGGAGATGTCTTGGCTACCTGTCTCTTTCACAATGGGCTAGTCCTGGCTTGTTGACATAGCAGTGGTCATAAGGTTTCCCAGAAACAGCAAGAGAGAAAGTGAGTCACAGTGCACAAGCATTTTTTAACCTGTGCCTGCATCATGGTTGATACTATCTCATTGGCCAAAGCAAGTCACATGGCTACCCTCAGGGTTAGTGTGGCTGAGGACTGCCCCGGGGCTCAGATACTGTTCCTGCCTTCCACTTTTTCTTTTAACTTGTCTCAGGTGAATACACTGAGGCAGGAATAGATTCAGTGCAAATCCAGTTTTCCCTGCTGATCTGCTGAACTCTTGTGTATGACAGAAGCCCCCATTGCTCCTGATACATCCACTGCTATTTTCCCAGAGTTGTGGTTGTTGTTTAGTCATTAAGTTGTGTCTGACTCTTTGCGACCCTGTGGGCTGTAGCCCACCAGGCTCCTCTGGCCATGGGATTTCCTAGGCAGGAATACTGGAGTGGGTTGCCATTTCCTTCTCCAGAGGATCTTCCTGACCCAGGGATCAAACCCTCATCTCTTGCATTGGCAGACAGAGTCTTTACTGCTGAGCCACCAGGGAAGCCCTGTTTTCCCAAAGTACAAGGAATCCAAACTTGTATTATGGAGCCTCAGTATGATTCTTTTACAGTTTATTTTTGGCAGTGCTGAGTCTTCATTGCTGTGTGGGCTTTCTCCAGCTGTGGCGAGCAGGGGCCACTCTAGTTTTGGTGCGTGGTTTCTCATTGCGGTGGCTTCTCTTATATTGTGGAACACAGGCTATGCTAGGCATGTGGGTGTCAGTAATTGCAGCACGTGGGCTCCGTAGTTGCAGCTCCCAGGCTCTAGCGTGTGAGCTCAGTAGTTGTGTCTTACAGGCTTTAATTGCCCATGAGGCATGTGGGATCTTCCCAGACCAGGAATAGAACCTGTGTCCCCTGCCTTGGCAGGTGGATTCTTAGCCACTGTACCACTGGGGAAGCCCGTCAATATGATTTTTAAATTGATATTTCTTTTTTGAAAAAAAAAAGCAAAAGCAGAAACTAACAACAAGATGAAAAATAAAAAAAAAATTTTTCTGTTAAAGGGAGCTTTGTGAAAAATAAACATTTCACGATTAAGGCCAGACTTGGAGAGCAGTGCATCATGCCAAACCAGACTGGACTGGATGGCCTGTTGGAAATAGGAAATAATAGTGGACCGATACTGTTTGGAACAGGTGGGGACAATGCTGTTCACTGCCTAATTCTGCCTTTTTGGCCAGCCCTTCGTTGTCCATGTGGAGAAAGACATTCTTCACACACAAAAATACTTTTTTTGTCTTGGATGAAAGTCATGTCTTCTGGATTATATGATGGTTCCCAGAATAGCCCATATTGGTGTCACTTCCTTATTCTGTGTGCCACAGACTGTGCTATCTGGATGCCTCAACAACCTGTGAATTGAGTAGGATTAACTTAACTTTGTGCTGCACAGATTTCAACAACAAAAAAATCCATTAACCTGTGACACTTTCACTTTGATTTTTCTCTTTTTCAATGGAAAAATTTTAACTACACAAATGAGGAGAAAATTCATTGCCTAACTTACTTTCTCTACTTTGTTAATGTGATGTATCACGTTGATTGCTTTGCAGATGTTGAACCATCCTTGCATCCCTAGAATAAATCCCACTTGATCATGGTGTATCAACTTTTTATATATTATTATTATTTCTTTTTTTTCTTCATCTTTTTTTTTTTTTTCTCACAGCTTGCAAGATTTTAGTTTCCCAGGGATTGAACCCAGGTCCTAACAGTGAAAGTGCCAAGTCCTAACCACTGGACTGCCAGGGAATTCTCTTTTCCTATATTACTGAATTCAGTTTTTTAGTATTTTGTTGAGGATATATTAGCATAATGCTGGCCTTATCAAATGAGTTTGGAAGTGTTCCTTCCTCTTCTATTTTTGAGAAGAATTTGAGAAGGATTGGTATTCATTCTTCCTTAAATATTTGGTAAAATTCACCAGTAAAGCCATCTGGTTTTGGAAATTCTTTTGTTAGGTTTGGGATTACTGATTTAATCTCATTAGTAATTGATCTGTTCAGATTTTCTATTTCTTCGTGATCCAGTCTTGGTAGGTTGTATGTTTATAGGTTTCTTCTAGGTGTCTTGATTTTTTTGACATAATTATTCCAATCTTCTTAACTATCTGTATCACACTGGCATTTAAATAAAGGAAAACTCAGCTCTCAGCTCTTGGTACTATCTTCTCTTCGGGTTGGAAGAAGAGGTGTATTTCATAACCAAAGTAAGTAGCTTTCTTTTCACTCTTTTGGGCTTTGTTTTACAGAATAATGTAGACATCTCCAGTCACTGGGTGGACTCCTTAAAATTTGGCCTCATTGTGTCCACAAGAATATCTGGCGCTGGTATCTCAGCATTCATAGTTTTGGTGTGCAGGGCATGGGTGGCCTCCCACTCTACAATCCTAGCTCTACTCAGAAACTACCTAAATTTAGATAGGATTTTCAGGGTCAATTCATGCTTATCTGTCACTTCATTTCTTCTGATCTGTACCTGTATCATGGTGCTGGCTATGCAAATAATTATTTCTTTCAATAATTAGATACCTTTAAACATAGAATATCAAGATGAGAGTTGTCCCAGAAGGAGTTGAAGGAGAAGGGAGGAGGGGTTAGGAAACTGTACACTGAAGTTTGTGTCTGTATTGATGTGTGCACTTCTTTTCCTGGAAGAAGAATTCTTAAGTCCCTAAAGTGGTCCATGGCCCACCCAAATGACTCTCTAAGGTCCAGAGAGTTTAAGTAGCCTGACCAAGTTCACTTGGCAAGTTAATAGAAGAGGTGGCCTTAGAGTACAAGTCTCTTGTCTAGGATCTTGCTCCTAAACCTGATTTTACTGGAAATGTTTGAAAAGCTAATGTAATAATGCTTTACAGAGAAGGAAAGTTGAAAGTACTGAGTTAAAATAACTTTGTAAGATTCCCAGAGATACTTTCCCAATTTACTAAGATTAAACCAACATAAGTTACCACGAAACAATGGTCAGTATTATTTGTTGGCAACTAATTTGATTTTTCAGAATAGTTGTAAAGCATAAAAATAGTTACAGCGTTAGTCTTTTATTAGATTTTTATATTCTCTTGTGATCATGAAGAGAAATATGTCCAGTACAGACCTCAAATATAAATCAAGGGCATAATGGTTTGACATTTGAGTGTAATGATTTGAGTGTAAACACTCAAATGCTTATTGTTTCCCTGATGAGGATTCATTATTATTATAAAATTAATATTAACTAATTGAGGACACATAAGAAGGAAATTGCTGGACTCTAGTAACTGGACTCTGGAGCAGAGTTTTGTGCTCTGTTTCTGTTCTATAAGACTAGCACTTGGGGTGTAAGGAAAAAATTGGAGTTGTGGTAGCCTCTTCCTTCTTGCTTTCTCTTCTCTGCCCCCAAGCCCTAACCACATTCTCCATCTATCTTGCATCCTGAGAGGAGGAGGGTTGCAAAGAGCAGAAAATGTAAGCAAGTGAAAACTGTATAAATGAGCACACATTATTGAGGCTGCCAAAAGAAGGGGAGCACCCTCCTCCCATCTTGGAACCCTTTCTCCTCCTCCTCCAAGGAGAAAGAGGGTTTAGCACTCAGCAGCCAGTGGGAAATGAGCATCATCTACAGAGACAATAAGGCACTGTCCTCTTGGGGCTATGACTATGAGTCATCTTCAGTTTTTGCAGTAGTTCTATTTATGACCATTGGCAAAGGTGTGTTTTATATAGGCTAAGATGTAATGAATTGCAAAATTCTACCACCTGCCAAGTCCTATGCATTCCACCTGTGCAATTCAGCTTTAACCTGCCCTTTTTGTCTTGTCTCTCACCGAGGTTTCCTGGCCAAATTCTGCTACTTGCTGTGCCCCTTGCAGGCTTGGATAATCTCACCTTTCTCTGGCTAATGTCTGGAAGCCATCAGTTCCTTCCCCTTCCCCAACCCAATGGTTTAAAATCTCCTTGGAAGTCAGCCCCACTTCTACCTTCTTGAGTCTCCTAGTTGGAAGGTATCTTCGAAACCCCAGAACTGTTGATCTGCAAAGATCTCCTGACTGTTTATGGACATTTAATCTTCCCTTCTGATCAGCCACTTTTCAGGTAGAGTTGTTTCTTCTTCATCTTTGTGTTCCACCTTCATTTTGGGACTTGTGATACTCAGTGCTTCCCTCGTAACTCAGTCAGTAAATAATCTGCCTGCAGTGCAGGAGACCCAGGTTTGATTCCTGGGTTGGGAAGATCCCGTGGAGAAGGAATGGCAACCCATTCCAGTATTCTTGCCTGGAGAATCCCATGGACAGAGGAGCCTGGCAGGCTACAGTCTATGGGGTTGCAAGAGTCGAACACGACTGAGCGACTAAGCACATAACGCACACATACTTGGTGTATATAGTACTATTTTTAAGTGTAGTATTGGAGGAGAAATGCTTGCATTTCCTTCTGCTGTGAGTTATACATTTGTTCAAACTGCTCCCTAGGCTTTTATCTTGAGGGACAAAAGTAGAGTGCAGAACTGCCAACACAGTGAAGCACTCTTAAATTGCACACCAGTGAACTGCAGCTCATAGCCATTCAGCTAATGTAATGAAACAGGGGAGGAAGGGATCCATGAAAGAGCCGTGCAATTCAAATGTCACTGGAGCTTTGATTTTAGTGTGAATGCTGAAGTTGTCTGATGTAGGTGTCACTCCTCACTTCATTCAGCATGTCCTTTGGAAGATGGAATAGTGAGGACAGAAAGGGGAAGAAGCAGAGAGATGCTTCAAAGGGGACCTGAAAGGAGAGCCACTCATTCACCAAAAGCTGGGGAGTCATTCTGCCCATCAGCATGGTTTTCTTCACTCGCCAGCCAGCTATAATGTTGAAACCAGGGCAGACAGCCTTCCCCTGCAGCTCTTTCAGTCTGTGAAAATAGTTCTAGAAAGCTACATCTATTGTGTAGGTTACCAGTGATTTTCCTAAGTGTAGATGTTTGAGAAATTGGCAGAGATAGGAGATGGGAGAAGGAATTGAAGGAGTTGAAACAGGATTTTGAAGCAGACAATAGGCTTTTTTTTTTTTTTTTTAATTGCAGGTGGTTTTGGAGGACGGGGTGAATGAGGATATTTGAAATTCATAGGGCCTCCAAATTCAGACTGTCCTCATGAAATCTTTGTACTGGAACTCATCAACCAACAAAATAGACAGATAGGCACCTTTTGAGCTTTGTGGAGTATAAGTTTTCCATGTTCAATCAGCTCCAGGTGGATGGGTGAGGTATTCTAAGCCTTCCAGAGTATAGAAGGGACCTCCAAAATGAGGCAGGAGAGAAGGGAAGAAGTCCGGTAACTTACAGAGTCGGGGAACATATGTATTGTGATCACCAGTTAGAACACTTGGAGTGAGGAGATTTGGGTGGCTTGCAGACCAGGAACTCCATGGATGAGACAGGCAAGGTAAGTTGGGGCCTTTCTACCAATGGGAGATTTTTCAGTGATATTATTTCAATAAATACACCTATTGTTCTGTCTCATTGGGCTGTAAACTCCCTGAGGGGCCACTGCATCACGCTTATTTTTTATATTTTCACTACCACTCTTGACATCTGGCACGAAGCAGCATCAGAGAATTTGTTGCATAGAACCAAACTTCCCACTAGGCCAAAATGGTACAGAGGTTGAATGGTTGTCTCGATGCAGGCGCCGTTGAATTGATGAGTGATTTAAAGTAGGTGATTAACTCATTGCAAACTGGAAGTGTTTCCAAGATAAAAATAGCCACCTCAAATAAAACCAGTAGGGCTTCCTTTTGTGTTTTCTTTTAATAGAACAGGATAGTGGGAGCTGGGTGGGCTTCTGCAGCTCACCCTCACTCCTTTTATTCCAGCCTTCCTTCAGCTGGGATCAGAAGAGGCGGGGTGATTGCCTAAGGCCACACAGCCAGTCCCAACTTGTCCCCTTAAGGGCTGGTGCAACTCTGCAGCCAGAAATGGGGACAAAATTCACCAGTCCCCTTTCTAAGGAAAAGTTCCCATCTCCAAACAGAAACTTTTAATATCAGGTGTGACTGGTGACCTCTGTTTAGGGCTTTTCTTCACTGTTGCAGGAGAGTGGTTAGGCAGGTTTTGGTGATGTAAAGGATCACTGCCAGATTAACATACAGTAAGAAGGTTTTTCTTGTTCAGCTATGTAAAATTTCTTGAGAAAGGTTTTATCTATCCTGGTTGAAAGAGGAGTATTTAATGCCTTTGTTTTTCGGTAGTCAAACTAACCACTCACCTTGCCCTAGTGGGATCAGGCTTTGCTCTTCTCCGAAGGCCAGATTGTCTCCTAGGAGATATGCTAATAGCTTAATTGTTTTGTTTATTTTGCTCCTTACAAATTCCAGTAGCTTCATTTGCATTGAGGGTTAGAACTTTCCAGTGCCCTGGCATTTCCTTGGGGTTTAAATGGCTCTAAATGTTTGCTCTTAATGTTTTTTTGAAAGGTTGGTCACCCTTAGTGATAGGTGTGGCTTTCTCTAAATATGAGTTTTTCTGGGTATAGGGTGGGGAAAGTGAGAAAAAGGGAGAGAATTAAAAAAAGTTATACACTATATATGTACAACAAACTGTAGATTATTTTGGAGCCAGATATTTATGTAATTATGTCCACTTGGCTCACGTACTTTGGTTTTGGGGTTAAAAGATGAATGCATGCCAGGGAATGCTGATATTTATCCTGGCATTTATAGAGCTGTGGTTTGCTTTTCAAAATGTAGAAATGTAGAGAAGCTTTGCCTCTTCACCTGAGACAAAGAATTCCAAGTGTAAAACTGTTCTGGTTCATGTAGTAAATACATTTTTCTAAGTTTGTCACACAGCTGTATAATGTATTTCAGGAGTCATTGTCAATGCAGGGTGGAGTCTGACTTTTGGGAAAAGGAAATTTGAATGCTGAAGAAGCTTAAATACACTCAGTTCAGTTCAGTTGCTCAGTCGTGTCCGACTCTTCGCAACCCCATGAATCGCAGCACTCCAGGCCTCCCTGTCCATCACCAACTCCCGGAGTTCACTCAGACTCATGTCCATCGAGTCAGTGATGCCATCCAGCCATCTCATCCTCTGTCGTCCCCTTCTCCTCCTGCCCCCAATCCCTCCCAGCATCAGAGTCTTTTCCAGTGAGTCAACTCTTCGCATGAGGTGGCCAAAGTACTGCAGTTTCAGCCTCCAAAGAAATCCCAGGGCTGACCTCCTTCAGAATGGACTGGTTGGATCTCCTTGCAGTCCAAGGGACTCTCAAGAGTCTTCTCCAACACCACAGTTCAAAAGCATCAATTCTTTGGCGCTCAGCCTTCTTCACAGTCCAACTCTCACATCCATACATGACCACAGGAAAAACCATAGCCTTGACTAGATGGACCTTTGTTGGCAAAGTAATGTCTCTGCTTTTGAATATGCTATCTAGGTTGGACATAACTTTCCTTCCAAGGAGTAAGCATCTTTTAATTTCATGGCTGCAGTCACCATCTACAGTGATTTTGGAGCCCCCCAAAATAAAGTCTGACACTGTTTCCACTGTTTCCCCATCTATTTCCCATGAAGTGAGGGAACCGGATGCCATGATCTTCGTTTTCTGAATGTTGAGCTTGAAGGCGACTTTTTCACTCTCCTCTTTCACTTTCATCAAGAGGCTTTTTAGTTCCTCTTCACTTTCTGCCTTAAGGGTGGTGTCATCTGCATATCTGAGGTTATTGATATTTCTCCTGGCAATCTTGATTCCAGCTTGTGTTTGTTCCAGCCCAGCATTTCTCATGATGTACTCTGCATATAAGTTAAATAAGCAGGGTGACAATATACAGCCTTGACGTACTCCTTTTCCTATTTGGAACCAGTCTTGTTCCATGTCCAGTTCTAACTGTTGCTTCCTGACCTGCATACAGGTTTCTCAAGAGGCAGGTCAGGTGGTCTGGTATTCCCATCTCTTTCAGAATTTTCCACAGTTTATTGTGATCCATACAGTCAAAGGCTTTGGCATAGTCAATAAAGCAGAAATAGATGTTTTTCTGGAACCCTCTTGCTTTTTCCATGATCCAGCGGATGTTGACAGTTTGATCTCTGGTTCCTCTGCCTTTTCTAAAACCAGCTTGAACATCAGAAAGTTCATGGTTTACGTATTGCTGAAGCCTGGCTTGGAGAATTTTGAGCATTACTTTGGTTAAATCTAGGTATGCTGACCTCTTTAGAAAAGAAATGGTTTCTTTCCCTGCAAACTGAAGTTTGGGAATTTCAGAGCTGGGAAATTGTGTAGTAGATCTTAATGTTATAAATCACTTGGACAAATAAAGGATAATGCTATTTTGGAATGCGTTTGTAGTTATGCAAGATTGTTGTTGTTTAGTCTCTTAAGCTGTATCCCACTCTTTGCGACCCCATGATCTGCAGCACACCAGGCTTCTCTGTCCTTAACTGTCTCTCTGAGTTTGCTCAAACTCATGACCATTGAGTCAGTGATGCCATCCAACCATCTCAACCTCTGTCACTCCCTTCTCTTGCTGTCACTCTTTCCCAGCATCAGGGTCTTTCCCAATGAGTTAGCTCTTTGCATCAGGTGGCCAAAGTATTGGAGCTTCAACATTAATCTTTCCAGTGAGTACTCAGGGTTGATTTCTTTTAGGATTGACTGGTTTGATCTCCTTGCTGTCCACGGGACTCTGAAGAGTCTTCTCCAGCACCACAGTTCGAAAGTGTCAGTTCTTCGGTATTCAGCCTTCTTTATGGTCCAATTCTCACATCCATACATGATTACTGGAAAAACCATAGCTTTGACTACACAGACATTTGTGGGCAAAGTTGATGTCTTTGTCAAAGTTAATACACTGTTTAGGTTTGTCATAGCTATTTTTCCAAGGAGCAAGCATCTTTTAATATCATGGCTGCAGTCACTGTCCACATTGATTTTGGAGCCCAAGAAAATGAAATCTGACACTGATTCCACATTTCTCCCATCTGTTTGCCATGAAGTGATAGGACCAGATGCCATGATCTTTGTTTTTTACATGTTGAGTTTTAATCCAGCTTCTTTACTCTCCTTTTTCACCTTTCAGAGGCTCTTTACTTCCTCTTTACTTTCTGCCCTTAGAGTGGTATCATCTGCATATCTGAGGTCATTGATATTTCTCCTGGCAATCTTGATTCCAGCTTGTGATTCATCCAGCCTGGCATTTCTCATGATGTACTCTGCATAGAAGTTAAATAAGCAGGGTAACAATATACAGCCTTGATGTACTCCTTTCCCAATTTGGAACCTGTCCATTGTTCCATGTCCAGTTCTAACTGTTGCAGCTTGTCCTGTATACAGGTTTCTCAGGAGACAGGTAAGGTGGTCTGATATTCCCATCTCATTGAGAATTTTCCACAGTTTGTTGTGATCCACACAGTCAAATGCATTCGCATAGTCAGTAAAGCAGAAATAAATTTTTTTCTGAAACTCTTGCTTTTTCAATGATCCAGCGGATGTTGGCAATTTGATCTCTGGTTCTTCTGCCTTTTCTAAATCCAGCTTGTACATCTGGAATTTCTCAGATCGTGTAGTGCTGAAGCCTGGCTTGAAGGATTTTGAGCATAATCTTGCTGGCATGTGAAATGAATGCAATTGTATAGTAATGTGAGCATTCTTTGACATTGCCTTTCTTTGGAACTGGAATGAAAATTTTCCTTTTCCAGTCCTGTGGCATCTGCTAAATTTTCCAAATTTGCTGGCATATTGAGTGCAGCACTTTCACAGCATCGTCTTTTAGAATTTGAAATAGTTCAGCTTCAATTCTATCACCTCCATTAGCTTTATTTGTAGTAATGCTTCCTAAGGCCCACTTGACTTCACACTTCAGAGTGAAGATTATGCAAGATTACATGATGATAAAGACTTTTCTATGGCTTTTCTAGTTTTTGAGAGTTTTCTGTGTTTTGCATTCTTAGTAATTTCTTCTAGAGACCTTAGCATTGGGGGGATGGGGCAGGTAGGTTAGGCGGTGAATTTAACAGTTATCTACACCGCTGAAGAATAGGGAATCTGCTATTGAAATTAACAGTTACTGTGGAGCTCCTCTGGATCATCCAGCATTTGTAAAACCTCTTTTGAGATAAGTATTATTTTCCTTGGGCTTCCCAGGTGGCTGCAGTTAAGAATCCTTTTGCCAATTCAGGGAGTGCGAGAGATGCGGGTTTGATCCCTCAGTCAGGAAGATCCCCTGAGAAGGAAATGGCAACCCACTCCAGTATTCTTGCCTGGAAAATCTTTTGGCCAGAGGAGCCTGGCAGGCTAGAGTCAGAGACAACTGAGCACACACATACACACAGATTATTTTTCTTGGTTTACAGAAGAGGAAACAATATGTGAGTGAAGTAACCTACTCCTACTCTCTGCTTTGGAGAGGAGCTGTCTATCCTAGACACATACTCAAGTACATCAAGGCAGCATGGGCATCACTTGGGATGTTAGAACTGCAGAACTTCAGCCCACCCTGTCCTCCCACCCCCCAGACCTACTGATTCTGAATATGTATTTTAGTAAGATTTCTAGGTGATGCAAAGCACTGCATTGGAGCATTGCAACCCAAGCAAGGTAACATGATTGTAAACACCCCCCGCCCCCCGGGAAATTCTGATGGCTGTCCTCCAGGAGATCACCTCTCAAGGTTAAGGATGCAGTTGAACACCTTGAGCTTTCAGGAATGTAATCAATAATCTCTAATTATCTTGCTGAAGCAAAAATGTCAGGGTTTTGCTCAGGGGTGGGACTGAGGGAAAAGGTTTTTCCCAGGCAGTTCCAGAGATGGCTGTCCTGAAGTAGACACACGGGAATGGTGGTTCTCTGCAAAATGCCTGGAAAACTTTCCACTCCGGATGTCTCCTCTAGGGCTGTTGTTGATGTTGAGCTTTCTGCTTTTACTGATTCCTTTGAGGACTACTGCATTTGTCAGTTAATGACATGTCACTGTGAACTAGTCTGTCTAATCTTCTAAAGCTGCCTGAGAGCAGATTTTATCAGGCTGGGGAGGGAAGAAAGAGATCCAGACTTCAGTTCAGTCTCTCAGTAATGTCCGACTCTTCGCCACCCCAGTGAATCTCAACACGCCAGGCCTCCCTGTCCATCACCATCTCCCAGAGTTCACCCAAACTCATGTCCATCTAGTCGGTGATGCCATCCAGCCATCTCATCCTCTGTCGTCCCCTTCTCCTCCTGCCCCCAATCCCTCCCGACATCAGAGTCTTTTCCAGTGAGTCAAATCTTCACATGAGGTGGCCAAAGTATTGGAGTTTCAGCTTTAGCATCAGTCCTTCCAAAGAAATCCCAGGGCTGATCTCCTTCAGAATGGACTGGTTGCATCTCCTTGCAGTCCAAGGGACTCTCAAGAGTCTTCTCCAACACCACAGTTCAAAAGCATCAATTCTTCGGCGCTCAGCTTTCTTCACAGTCCAACTCTCACATCCATACATGACCACAGGAAAAACCATAGCCTTGAAATCCAGACTGGGGAATGTCAATATCGTGAAAAGAGAGAAACGCATTGAAGAGAGCCTGAGGCAGGAGATAGATGGGCTTCAGGTTAGAGTGCCCAGCCTCCAGAACATTCCAGCCCTGAGGCTGGAGGAAGTGCACCTAAAAGTTTCCCTTTTAGAATTCCCTCAGACACCTAGCCTGGAGACATCAGGGTCCTTGTCTGTTGTTCCTCTCCCTTCCAGATTCCTGTTGGTTCCCAAGCCCCATGAGTATGTCTTCACATGGCTCTGCTTTCCTCTTCACAGCTGTTGTGCTAGTTTGAATCTGCATTGTCTTACACTGGGACCGGCCAAGAGTTTCTTAAGTGATCTTCACTCTTCTCCCTGTAATTCACAGAAGCAGCATTGCCAGAGTCGTCTTCCTGGTAAATAGAGCTTTGCACCTGTCACTCTTACTCAAAAATTCTCAGCTCTTACTGAGAATAGGCTTTAGCCCAACATGCAGTTCTGTCTCAAATCTACTCCAGGCTGCCTCTGTCCAACTCTTATTTTCCAGTAGTCCTTCTGGAATATGTAAACTTGATAAGGGCCACCCGAATGCCTAGACTGCAGTATTAGCTCTTAGCATAGTGCCCACATTCAGTCGCTCAGTTGTGTCTGACTCTCTGCAGCCCCATGAACTATAGCCTGCTAGGCTCCTCTGTCCATGAAATTTTCCAGGAGAAAATACTGGAATGGGTTGCCATTTCCTCCTCCAGGGGATCTTCCCGGTCCAGGGATCGAACTCTAGTCTCTTGCATCTTCTGCATTGCATTGGATTCTTGACTACTAGCACTACCTAGGAAGCCTGCCTGCATGCTGTAGGTGCTCAGTAAAAACTGATTGGATGAATGAATGATGAGCTGATTTTCATGTTCATATTGTATAGCCTGGCTGGAATATACTCCTTGGTCAGGCCAGTTTCCATGACTGGACTTCCTTTCCCTTTCTTGTCATTTATCAAAAACTTTGAGGTCCAAATAAAGTCTCATTTCCTGGAAAACCTTTGATTTGGCTCGCTAATATCACTCCTTCTTCTCGTCCTTGCCCAAGTCTTGGAGTTATTTATTTAGTACTTAATAATATGTAATCTTATTATTAAGATTGGAGGTGATGGAGTTCCAGTTGAGCTATTTCAAATCCTGAAAGATGATGCTGTGAAAGTGCTGCACTCAATATGCCAGCAAATTTGGAAAACTCAGCAGTGGCCACAGGACTGGAAAAGGTCAGTTTTCATTCCAATCCCAGAGAAAGGCAATGCCAAAGAATGCTCATACTACCACACAATTGCACTCATCTCACATGCTAGTAAAGTAATGCTCAAAATTCTCCAAGCCAGGCTTTAGCAGTATGTGAACCGTGAACTTCCTGATGTTCAAGTTGGTTTTAGAAAAGGCAGAGGAAACAGGGATCAAATTGCCAACATCCGATGGATCATCGAAAAAGCAAGAGAGTTCCAGAAAAACATCTATTTCTGCTTTATTGACTATGCCAAAGCCTTTGACTGTGTGGATCACAATCAACTGTGGAAAATTCTGAAAGACATGGGAATACCAGACCACCTGACCTGCCTCTTGAGAAATTTGTATGCAGGTCAGGAAGCAACAGTCAGAACTGGACATGGAACAACAGACTGGTTCCAAATAGGAAAAGGAGTACGTCAAGGCTGTATATTGTCACCCTGCTTATTTAACTTCTATGCAGAGTACATCATGAGAAACGCTGGGCTGGAAGAAGCACAAGCTGGAATCAAGATTGCCGGGAGAAATATCGATCACCTTGGATATGCAGATGACACCACCCTTATGGCAGAAAGTGAAGAGGAACTCAAAAGCCTCTTGATGAAAGTGAAAGTGGAGAGTGAAAAAGTTGGCTTCAAGCTCAACATTCAGAAAACGAAGATCATGGCATCCGGTCCCCTCACTTCATGGGAAATAGATGGGGAAACAGTGGAAACAGTGTCAGACTTTATTTTTGGGGGCTCCAAAATCACTGTAGATGGTGACTGCAGCCATGAAATTAAAAGATGCTTACTTCTTGGACGGAAAGTTATGACCAACCTAGATAGCATATTCAAAAGCAGAGACATTACTTTGCCAACAAAGGTCCATCTAGTCAAGGCTATGGTTTTTCCTGTGGTCATGTATGGATGTGAGAGTTGGACTGTGAAGAAGGCTGAGCGCCGAAGAATTGATGCTTTTGAACTGTGGTGTTGGAGAAGACTCTTGAGAGTCCCTTGGACTGCAAGGAGATGCAACCAGTCCATTCTGAAGGAGATCAGCCCTGGGATTTCTTTGGAAGGACTGATGCTAAAGCTGAAACTGCAGTACTTTGGCCACCTCATGTGAAGAGTTGACTCATTGGAAAAGACTCTGATGCTGGGAGGGATTGGGGGCAGGAGGAGAAGGGGACGACAGAGGATGAGATGGCTGGATGGCATCACTGACTCGATGGACGTGAGTCTGAGTGAACTCTGGGAGTTGGTGATGGACAGGGAGGCCTGGCGTGCTGCAATTCATGGGGTTGCGAAGAGTCGGACACGAGTGAGCGACTGAACTAAACTGAACTGAATATGTAATCTTTCATTGCTATCTGTGTGTATATGAGTCATACTCTCCTGAGAGACTATAAGCCCCTTGAGATCAGAAATAATTTATGTTTCTTTATATACCTCAGAGGGGCTTCCCTGGTGGCTGAGTAGTAAAGAATCCCCCTGCTGACGCAGGAGATGCAGGTTTGATCCCTGGGTCAGGAAGATCTCCTGGAGAAGGAAGTCGAAGCTCTCGTATTCTTGATTGAACCATCGCATGGACAGGAGTCTGGTGGGCTGCAGTCCGTGGGATCGCAGAGTTTGACATGACTCAGCAACTAAACAACAGCAGTACCACTCAGAATTTACTGTCTTTCCCTTTGGTCTTTTGTGTTCCTGTGTCATTCACAGCTTTTCCATAGCACTTACGTGGAGTATTATGGTTGCTTTCGGGTCAGGCATCGTCTCTGTGAAGGAATGCCTATGATCCCTGGGGGCAGAGATGGTATCACCTAGTTAGTTTCTCTTTCTGTCATCTATGGTTTTTTGACTGATGGATGCTATGAACTTTGTCCTTTTTGATCTTTGTGTCCCTTCTTTTTCTTCTGCTCAGTTCTTAAAACTCCAGTTTTCATACCTCAAGTATGCTTCTAGCAGTTAATGCCACATGACTCAGTGTGTCCCCTCGCAGGGGTGTGGAGGTGACTCAGGAGCCACCTCGGGCAACTGTAGTAGATTTGTTCCACCCTGAGCCAGAGGCAGGAGCCGGCCTGGTGATCAGGAAGGAGGTGTCTTCCCCCTCATTGTTTCCTGGCACTGAGGACAGAGGAGCCGGGTGGGCTACAGTCCTTGGGGGTCACAAAGAGTAGGACACAACTTAGCAACTGAACAGCAACTACTTGAGTTTAATTTATTAAAAAAAAGGAAATGAGATTAGTTTTTATTCTCTTTTCTGGTGGTAATACATTGAGTACTATTTAAAACATAATTTTGTTTATTCCCTTTTGGTTGTGCTGAGTCTTTGTTACAGGCTCCTCTCTAGTTGTGGTGGTTTCTCATTGCAGTGGCTTCTCTTGTTGCACGGCTCTAGGGTGTGGCCTTCAGTCCTTGCGCTCCTGGATTCTAGAGCACAGGCTCAACAGCTGTGGCCCAGGAGCTTAGTTGCTCCGAGGCATGTGAGCTCTTCCGGACCCAGGGATTGAACCCATGTCTCCTGGCAAATTCTTTACCACTGAGCCACCAGGGAAGCCTACATTGAGTATTAATAAGAACATTGCTGGGGGATGAACTGGGAGTACGAGATTAACAGATGCATGCTACCAATATAGCGATTTTACCAATACAAGCATTTTCTGTACAGTGCAGAGAACTATGTTCAATATCTTATAATAAACTATAATCGAAAAATCAAGAAAAAAGTGCAGATATATACATACGTATATAACATCTGAAATTAACGCGATATTGTAAATGAACTGTGCGTGTGTATGCTCAGTTGCTCAATTGTGTCTGACCTTTGGCGACCCTATGGACTGTAGCCCTCCAGGCTCCACTGTCCATGGGATTTCCCAGGCAAAATACTAGAGTGGGTTGCCATTTCCTCCCCCCAGGGTATCTTCCTGACCCAGGTATCAAACCCATGTCTCTTGTGTCTCCTGTATTAGCGGGTGGATTCTTTATCATTGTGCCACCTGGGAAGCCCCAAATGAACTCTGTTACCAAAAAATTGAATATTATAGCATGCTTCTAATCCAATCACTGAGAGTATGTGAAGTTTCACAACCCTAACAAGGCTGAAGCTTGATACTAGATACCCCTCCTCCTGGCTCTCCTGCCTCTCCCCAAAGCTAGAGACAACTATCCCCAATATAGTTAGTACATTAGCATTTTTCAAGCCTTGGCTGACTAGACTTTAGGGAAACCATACCACTTATCTCCAGTCTCTTAATAGGCAACATGTAACTCAAAGACAGTTTGTTAAGGAAATACATCCAAATTGGGATCAATTGAGTAAGGTTAGAAATGTTTCAGGGAAATAGACACATCTCAACTTCCTCTGCCCAACTTCAGACTTTGACATCTACTGATTTGGAGAGGAACGAATGTCAGGGTAGAGAGATCACAGAATGAAGTTTATTAGTAATTTATTTGTTGAATTTGGACAGGACAGCTTGGCTGTTTGAAAAGTTCTTGGCAAAATGTCTCATCACCTTCCTCTCTAATTGGTTGAGTAATATAAAGTAAGCTTATTGTATTTGAATTTTCTGAGTAGAATAAGTTCAGTTCACCCTTTTTACATGATGGATCATTGGAAGTGCATTACCAGGCTGGGAGAAAGACATCCTCCTCTGCTTTATCCCCAGGCTGGGAGGAGGAAGCACAGCCTTGTCTAGAAACATGATGAACACATCATTATTTCCATTTCATACACATGACAAAAGTCTTATAAGTTGGAAGATTATAATTGCAAGAAATAGTGGGAATTTGCTGTCTGACATAAGGAGCTCAAATCCAGTGTTCTGTGACAATGTAGAGGGGTGGGATGGGGTGGAAGGTGGGAGGGAAGTTCAAGAGGGGGGAAATATATGTATACCTATGGCTGACTCATGTTGATGTACGGTAGAAACCCAACACAATATTGTAATTATCCTCAAATTAAAAATAGATTAAAAAAAGACAAAAATAATTGCAAGAAATAATAAGGCAGGCATATATATGTATATAGTGTGTGTGTACATATATATATATGACATATAGTATTTACTATAGTATTATAGTATACTAAGGGAGTTTCCCAAGTGGCGCCCCTGGTAGCTCAGACAGTAGAGCATCTGCCTACAACGTGGGAGACCCAGGTTCGATCCCTGGGTTGGGAAGATCCGCTGGAGAAGGCATTGGCAACCCACTCCAGTATTCATGCCTGGAAAATCCCATGGACAGAGGAGCCTGATGGGCTACAGTCCATGGGGTCGCAAAGAGTCGGACACGACTGAGCGACTTCATTTCATTTTCATTTAAGGGAGTTTCCCAAGTGGCGCTAGTGGTAAAGAACTTACCTGCCAAGGCAGGAGACATAAAAGACGTGGGTTCAGTCCCCGTGTCAGGGTGATCCCCTGGAGAAAGAAATGGCAACCCACTCCAGTATTCTTGCCTGGAGAGTCTCACGGACAGAATGGTCTGGTGGGCTACAGTCCATAGGGTCGCAAAGAGTTGGACACAACTGAGGCGACTTAGCACGCACGCATGTGTGGTATAGTAAGTACAGTATATATAAGTATATATATATATTTAAAAGTTCATATGAGAAGTTATGGGGGACAATGAAGTAGTTACTAACCAAATAAGGTTTCTGATGATCCTTTTTTACTCCTCTGCCTGGGTGCCGCCTCTCCATGCCCAAGTCTTAGACAACTTTCTAGGTCAAGGCTCCACAAAATCCCATTCCCTTAAAGAAGTCTTCCTGGGCACACTCCTCTCTCTCCCATATATCATGGCACGTTACTTGGAATGCTCTTATCTCATACAGCAAGTTTACCTTGTATTAAAACAGTCAAGATTCTGTGTCTTATTGAGGTGTGAAACTTCAGAGAGCAGGGGTTGTTTCTGGGCATGGCCAGTGATCTCAGTCCAGTTAAGAAGCACCTGTGGATCTTTTTAAAAACTGTCAATCCTAGACCAGTTGAAATCGAGGTTCCCTGGCGGGGGGAACTCAGGGGCACTGTATGACTTTGCAAAGCTTCCTGGGTGACTCTAAAAGAAGCCGGTGCTGAGAGTCACTGTGAGTAGATATTTAAGAATTGATGACTGTGCCACAATTTGATGCAATGTCTAAAGTAAGCTGACTAGGATGTATTTTTGCCATGCTGCAGCAAATGACTGAAATTAAGAGGCTTGGGGGCTTTTTCTGGTGTGAAGAAAGGAGAGAGATGGGGGAGAAATTTGTTTAATACAGCTGACTTCCTTAAAAAGGAAAATAGTTCCCAGGGGACTTTACAAAAGAGGAACCATTGTATGTACAGCACCTGGGAGCCTTCAGTGATGGCAAGGCTGCCGTAGCCTGGTGAATGCCTTGTAACCTGAATCTTTCTTCCCCCTTCTCCACTTTGGTGGTGTACCCTGGACCAGAGGCCTCTGACATATGGTGGGGTATCACATTCACCTGGGGAGGTGATCCAGCAGGTTTGGGATGAGGCTCAGGAATGTAGTTTTCACAAGGGTTCCAAATGATTCCACTTTCCCAGTGGCTGATCTACAACTCTCTGGAAAATACTGGAGGTCTGGATTCATAAGCAATGGGTCTTTTTCTTTGTGGAGGTGGTGGTGGTTCTTTACCCTGTTGTCATTCTTACCCCCAAATTATATAATCACATACATATTTTCTCTAGAATGTTTCTGTATTTTCGAAGTTGAACTCCTTGTGTCATCTGAAACTTACTTATCTGGCATGAAGGGTCATATAACTTTTTTCAATGGATACTTAATGGTTCTAAAAATAAGTTATTAAATAATGCAATCTTCATGCTCTGTTCTGAAGTGCCACCTCTATTCTATATTAAATTCACATATGTAATTTGTTTCTAGCATCTTCTGTTCCTTTGACCCTTTTCTCTATTCTTGAATCAGTTACCAATACCAGACTATGTAATTACTCTAGTTTTAGAATATGTTTTCATGTTTGTTTGGGCAAAACCTCCCTAATTATATTCCTTCTTAAATGAATTCTTGGCAATTCATCTTCATTTACTCTTCCAGACAGAATTTAGGATCAACATGTCAAAGTTCCAGAAGAAAATCTGTTTAGAACTTAGACTGTAGTTTTACAGACTATGGAGGAAATTTGGAAAGGTGAACATTTTTATAGCCAGTCTTTTTAAATCTATAAACACAGTGAACATCTCCATCCATTTTTTTTCTTTTAAGACCTTCAGTAAATCCTGTGTTTCCTCATACATGGTTCTATCACATTTTTTTTAATATATAATTTTTCTGGCCATACCGCGTGGCACGTGGGATCTTAGTTCCCAGAGCAGGGATTGAACCTGCATCCCCTGCATTGGAAGAAACAATTCTTACCAACTGGACTGCCAGAAAAGTCCCTTACATTTGTATTAAGCATATTATTGGTATTTTATAACTTTGCTCCTAGTGTGAATGGGATCTTTTCTATAACATTGTCTTTTGAAAATACTAATAATTTTTTTCATTTTTTAGAATAATTTAATGGATATCATGTTACAATCCACAAAATTAAAATAAGAATCTCATTTACTTGAGTAAATAGAAATTGTAGCATTTGGTTCATTCTGTTTTTAATGATTGTATGTTTTTTTTTTGTTGTTGTTAAAAAATGAAAATACCAGCCACCAATGTCTTAAGTATACTCTTTCCTTAGTTCTTTTTTTTTCATTAATAGAGTGGCTTGGACCATTGGGTCATCATTCTGAAGACTCATAGCCCATGGGTGCAGAAGGGACAGAAGAAGAAGAAGCTGGACCAAATGTTTTGGTAGCAGGACATACCCTGCAGTTGAACTTCTCAATAGATCCCTGATAGTGGCCAGATGCTCAATGATGCACCTCCTCTTCCTAAAGATCTAGAAACCACAGTTAAAAGTGAAAAGAGGAGAGAAATACTGCAATTTTGCTTAGCAGAATGAGGGATTTAGAAGTGGAAGCCAAACTTTTGCTAAGAATCTCAGTAGGAAAAAAGACTCCAGGAGTCAAATAATTCTAATTACATAAAAGTGTCTTGCATACTATAAAGTGATATTCAAATGTGTTAGGAAGTACTGTGTGTTTTTAGTTACATTTGAAAGACTTTCCTGGTGATCCAGTGGTTAAGACTTTTTTCTCTCTCTTTTTATTTATTTTTTTAAAGTCTTTATTGAATTTGTTACAATTTTGCTTCTGTTGTTTCATGTTCTGTTCTTTTGGCCAGGAGGCATGTGGGATCCTAGCTACCTAAGCAGGGATCGAACTTGCACCCCCTGCATTGGAAGGTGAAATCTTAACCACTGGACCAGCAGGGAAGTCCCTCTCTCTCTCTTTTTAAAAATTTATTTATTTATTTTAATTGGAGGCTAATTACTTTACAATATTGTGGTGGTTTTTGCCATACATTCACATGAATCAGCCATGGGTGTACATGTGTTTCCCATCCTGAACCCCCCCTTCCAACCCCACTCCCCATCCCATTCCTCAGGGTCATCCCAGTGCACCAGCCCTGAGCACCCTCATATATTGAACCTAGACTGGAGATCTATTTCACATATGATAATATACATGTTCCAATGCTATTCGCTCAAATCATCTCACCCGCGGCTTCTCCCACAGAGTCCAAAAGTCTGTTCTTTACATCTGTGTCTCTTTTGCTGTCTCACTTACAGGGTCATCGTTACCATCTTTCTAAATTCCACATATATGCGTTAATATATTGTATTGGTGTTTTTCTTTCTGACTTCCCTGCTCTGTATAATAGGCTCCAGTTTCATCCACCTCATCAGAACTGATTGAAATGCATTCTTTTTAATAGCTGAGTAATATTCCATTGTGTATATGAAACATAGCTTTCTTATCCATTGTCTGCTGATGGACATCTAGGTTGCTTCCTGGTCCTGGCTATTGTAAACAGTTTGCTTCAGGGCTTCAGATCTCTGGTAAGGAAACTGAGATCCTGCAGGCTGCAGGGTGTGGCCAAAAAGGGAGGGGGCGGGGGCTTTCAGAAAATAAACAAGCCAGTACTGGAAAAAGCCTGGTCCATCTCCCCCAGAATTGTTGTCTTAGTTTTAGAGGGAGTTTTATGTGAAAGCAGAGGAAACTGCAATATAACTCTTTAATCCAGCTATTTGTCTGAACCATGAATAACACTTAGGAAGCCTTGGGATTCCGGTAATTGGTGAATGTGCTATCTGTTCTTAGCATCCACACAGGCTAAATTAAATACCCTCCAATTGCCAAGTGAGGGCATGGGAGAGTAGTGTCCCGTTATCAATAGTTAGTCCCATTCCTGGTGCCTCTCTTTGCCTTCACTTGTTTTTCCTCAATCATCTTGTATTGTAGGGAAAAAAAGTAGTTCGGCCATTCTATTTTCTAATATTAAGATAAAAGCTGAAAATTAATGCTTAACCAATTGGGCTCTAACAACTGGTAGAATCAAGAGATTCATGTGCAAGTAGTAAGTATTCTGTGTACCCAAGAGAGTACTTTTTTCCTTCATATTTTCACATTATATTCACCTGCTGTGAAATAAAAAGTGTCGGATTTTATTTTTGAATGTTGATTTTCTTTTTTAAAAAAAGATTAGGAGAAAATAATCTATAAAAATATTGAATCTCTATGTTGCACATCGTATTTTAAGTCAACTGTACTCTACTTAAAAAAGATTTGTAAGGAACAGAAAATTTTAAAAATCACTGATTAAATGCTAGGATATATTTTAGGAATTTAAGAATGAAAAAGGAAAGTTTAGGAAATCATTACAGAAACAATGTATGCATTAAAAAATAAAATTGGTCCAGGAAACTGACAACCTGTTGATTATTACTGGGAAAATTATGGGGACGAGAAGGTAACCATTAGAGACTTCCTAAAACAGAGACAACTAAGAGTTCCTGGAACTTATATTTTATTTAGGATCTTTGATTCTGTCCTTGAGTAGACTTCTATACTGTGCATCCCTGCTGAAGTGAATTTAGATGTCAAGGTGGTTTTACTGGTGAGTTCTATAACACTTTTAAGGGATACACAGTTTTTCTAAAAAACAGTTTCAGAGCAGAGAAAATGATTTCGAATTTTTTCCTATGGGGTTAACGAATCTCAGTTTAAAATACTGCACAAGGATGACACTAAAGAAAACTAGAGGCATTTCACCCGTGAATATAAATGCCTTCCGCTTTAGAATTTTTGAGGTAGAAGATACTTTGGAGACACCTACGTCACATCTACCATATCTTAGGTGAGAAAACAGGTTAGAGTGGCCGAATGCTTTCACGTAAGGTCATAGTTTGGTTGCACCTGTAAGAAAGGTGGTTTCTTGACTATGCAAAGTCAGAATAGCGCCCCCTCAGGAAGGGTGGGAATTAGAAGTAAGTGAGGGTGTGCCTCTGCCCACCATGGGCTCTGTGTGGCTTATCTTCTCATGTTATATGAGAAAAGAATCTGAAAAAAGAATGAATATGTGTATGACTGAATCACTTTGCTGTACAACTGAAAGTAACATAACATTGTAAATTAACTATAATCCAATAAAATAAAAAAAACACCTCACGTTTGCCAACTGAAGGATATTCTGTTGTCTCTGATGTTCAGAAGAGAAAGCTGTAGCCCAGGGAAATTACATGGTTTGTGCTAAGAGTCAGATCTAGTTCTGTTTATTTTTGCTTTTTTTATGCTACTGTTCTTTTGCAAAGTTCTGTGCTCTGCTTGGGCTTTCCAGGTGGGCTAGTGGTAAAGAACTGCCTGCCAATGCAGGAGACCCAAGAGACTTGGGTTTGATCCTTGGGTCCGATCCTTGGGTCCTATCCTTGGGTCGGGGAAGATCCCCTGGAGGAGGGCATGTCAACCCACTCCAGTATCCTTGCCTGAAGGATCCCACGGACAGATGAGCCTGGCGGGCTACAACCCGTAGGGTTGCAAAGAGTCAGAGTCAGACACAACTGAGCATACACACACGTGTCCTGCTTAGGTTTTTTTAAAATCCAAATACTGCATTTTTGAGTACCATTCCCTGATTGCTTTAGGGAAAGCGCTTCCAATGACTAAACACATTTAATAATGCACTGTGGTTTCTAAACTCCCCTCTCTATGGGGGAGAGATGTCTCTTCTGTCCACTTAATTAAGCCTCTTTTAAATTTTTTTCATTTTTAATTTTTGTATTTAAAAAATGTAATGGAGGTACAGTTGATTTACTGTGTAATATTAGTTTCAGGAGTACAAAGTAGTGATTCAAAATTTGCATAGATTATAGTCTATTTGAAATTGATCAGCCCTGGGTGTTCTTTGGAAGGAATGATGCTAAAGCTGAAACTCCAATACTTTGGCCACCTCATGCAAAGAGTTGACTCATTGGAAAAGACTCTGATGCTGGGAGGGATTGGGGGCAGGAGGAGAAGGGGATGACAGAGGATGAGATGGCTGGATGGCATCACTAACTCGATGGATGTGAGTTTGAGTGAACTCTGGGAGATGGTGATGGACAGGGAGGCCTGGCGTGCTGCAGTTCATGGGGTCACAAAGAGTCGGACATGACTGAGCGACTGAACTGAACTGATAAAATATTGGCTATATTCCTTGTGTTGTATAATGTATACTGATAACTTGCTTATCTTATACATAGTAATTTGTACCTCTTAGTCCCCCACGCCAATTTGTTCTTCCTCCTCCCCCCTCTCCATTGGTAGCCATTAGTTGCTGTCTGTGTATGTGTATCTGTTTGCTGTATTCATGTTTGTTTTATTTTTTAGATTCTGCGTATAAGTGATGACATACAGTATTTGTCTTTCTCTATCTGATTTATTTCACTAAGCATTATCTCCTCCAGGCTGATCTATGTTGTTGCCAAAAGAACACATTTTATTCTTTCTTTATGGCTGAGCAATATTC
Organism: Bos indicus; assembly: GCF_029378745.1. Taxonomy (NCBI): domain Eukaryota; kingdom Metazoa; phylum Chordata; class Mammalia; order Artiodactyla; family Bovidae; genus Bos; species Bos indicus. The sequence continues at coordinate 50,806,857 of NC_091769.1, forward strand.
CATATATATATCACATCTTTATCTGTTCATCTGTTGATGGATGCTCAGGCTGCTTCCATATCTTGGCTGTTGTAAAAAGTGCTGTCTGAACATTGAAGTGCATGTAGCTTTTTGATTTAATGTTTTCATTTTCTTGGGATAAATATCCAGGAGTAGAATTACTGGATCATGTGGTAGTTCTCTTTTTTTTGTTTTTTGAGGAACCTCTGTTCTGATTTCCATAGTGCTGCACCAATTTACATTCCCATCAACAGAGTACTAGGTTCCCTCTTTCTCCACATCCTCTCTAACATTTGTTATTTGTGGTCTTTTTGATGATAGCCATTCTGATAGGTGTGAGGTGATATTTCATTGTGGTTTAATTTGCATTTCTCTGATTAGCAATGTTGAGCATCTTTTCATGTGGCTGTTGGTCACCTATATATCTTCTTTGGAAAAATGTCTATTCAGATCAGCTCATTTTTTAAATCAGTTGTCTGCTTTTTTGATATTGAGTTGTATGAGCTGTTTATGTTCTGAATGTTAACCTCTTATTGGTCATTTCATTTTGCAAATATTTTCTCTCAATCTGCAGTTTTATCTTTTCGTTTTGCTTATGGCTTCCTTTGCTATGCAAAAGCTTTTCCGTTTAATTAGGTCCCATTTGTTTATTCTTGCTTTTGTTTCTTTTGCCTTAGGAGACAGATCCCAAAAAATATTTCTATGATATATGTCAGAGGGTGTTCTGCCTATAATTTCTTCTAGGAGTTGAATGGTTTCTGTTCTTATATTTAGGTCTTTAAACCCATTTTGAGTTTATTTTTGTATATGATGTGAGAAAATGTTCTAATTACATGCTTTTACACACAGCTGTCCAGTTTTCCTAGCACCACTTATTGAAAAGACTGTTTTTCCCTATTGTGTATTCTTGCCTCCCTTTTCTTAGGTTAATGAACCACAAATGCAGAGGTTTGTTTCTAGGCTCTCTATTCTATTCTATTCTCCCTTGATCTATGTGTCTGTTTTTGAGCCAGTATCATGTGGCACATATGGTACCATATAGTATGGCCGGAAGTCAGGGAGCTTGATACCCCAACTCTGTTCTTCTTTCTCAAGATTGCTCTGGCTACTCAGAATATTTTGTGTTTCTATACGGATTTCAAAATTATTCTAGTTCTGTGAAAAATGTCATTAGTATTTTGATAATGATTGTATTGACTCTGTAGATTGCCTTGGGTAGTATAGACTGGGCCTCTTTTTTATTTTTTCTTGATTGTCCTTCATGAAAAGTTATACATTTTAGAAATTTCTTTTTTCCCCCAAATAAATTGCTTCAAATTATTTTGCAGGCTGTGGTCATAAGCTCTTCAGTATGAAAACAAATGAACTGATGAATAAAAATGACATGCTAGCTTGTGTCCTTGGTTCTTTCATGGCTGGTGATTCTTTTTGCCTGTTAACTGGCTACTCTCGGGGCTGCTAGTATTTATTGAATCTAAATATTATGTTCCTTTAAGACTTTTCTGATACACTCCCTGATTCTTACCCCCAAATAAAAATTAAACAGTATAAAATTAGCTTTAATTTTAGCTTAAAGTGTCCAAGTAAATTAGAAGAAAGAAGTAGGAAAAGAGCAGTTATTTGCAAAGATGATTGTAAATATATTATCTTCTCCTTTCATTTGATGCTACACAGTAAAAAAGCAGTGAGTTGAGGTCATAGAGACCCACCCAAAGTCTGACCTTTTCCTGTCTTGGGAATTTTCCTCCTCCCTTCAATAGTGCACAGAAAGTAGGCTATTGAGAGAAAATGCAACGAGAAGACAGCATTTTAGAGAACTAAACCTCAATGAAACAGGTTGTATGTGAAAGCTTTGCATTCCTTAATTTCAATGTTAGGCTAGATTTTTAAGATTCTTAACAGAGAAGGCCTTTGAGTGATATGTGAAAGCAAGGAAAGCCCTCTCTTCTCATATTTCAGCTTAGCCCTGTCCACCTCTGCCTGTACTTCCGCCTTGCCCCTCAGGCTTTTGTGTTCACCTGTGTGTCCTTGGCACTGAGTTTGGTGCTTTCCTTGTTCTGAAGTATATAGCAATGACCTCTTTTTCCTTTTGAAAAAAGATACTCTGCAAGTCCAAGTACATTTATTCGCACTCAACTACTGTAAATCCCATGCACTGAATTGCATCATGCACAGCTTTATTTTGGTTGCTCTATATTCAAATTTTGTCTTTCTCCAGGTGAACATATTTTAAGGGAGGAAAAAATCCTGGATGTTGACCAGGAAGTTGCCTGGAGAGGCAAAGAGAAAAATAGATGAATCAAAATAAGGAACGCCTGGGAAGGGAGCCTAAAGTCCCTAGGCCCGCCCTACAGTGTCTGTTGGAAGAGGCGTTGGCCTAGAGGTCAAAGAAAAGCTTTACAACTTGAGAAACACCAAGCCCGCAGCACAGAATAGGTCTTGTCAAAGATTTTCCACCTCAAGTAACCAAGTTACTTTCTATCTCTGACTGCACTTGGGAACCAGAAAGTCAGTTGAACATTTGGTTAGAGAATCAGTCACAGGGGAACAAATGTCTCTTATTACACATAAAGTCTATGTTGGAGCACAATTAATTCACAAACACTCATTAGACCCACTGGAGGGGAAGACCCCAGAAGGTTTTGGTCTAGCAAGGAGTGATAAAATGGAAGTTGAGTGTAGTGCTCATTATTGCTAGTTCAAGATGTATAAAATGCCATTGGCATTTTAAAAACAGGTGTTGTCCTTATTATTGGGTGATCCAGTGGCTAAGATGCTGCACTCCCAATGCAGAGAGCCCAGGTTTGATCACTGGTTAGGGAACTAGATCCCGCCTGCCTCAGCTAAGAGTCCTGCAACTAAGATCTGGTGCAACCAAATAAATACAAAAAATGTGGTTCATGCCCTGAGAACTCCCCCACCCTCCTTTATACCCCAAGGCCTAGGAGCCAACTGGCCAGGGGTCAGCCTGCCAACAGTGCACCCACAGTAGTTACCCCACCACAACAGAAGGGCCCACCCAGTCCATGGAGGGAGCACCCCAAAAGCATATGGCTTTGGTGACTAGAGGAGAGAGTGCTGCTGGGCCCCTATATCTGGCCACTCCTCCAAGATCCAGACACAATAGACTGACCTGCCCCTGAGAGAGAAACACTGAGAACTGGACACTATGAGGAGATGGAGTAGTTATGTTCCAAACGGTGGGTCGAGACAAAAGTTCAGAAAGAGAACTATACAAAAGTGGAGATAAGCAGTCTACCCAATAAAGAGTTCAAGGTCATGATCATAAAGATAATTAACCAACCCAGGAGAAGAATGGATGAAGGTAGTGACAGTGTCAACAGACACAATATAGAGGAGAACCACAGGTGAATTTATAATAGAGTAACTGGAATAAAAATGCTGATGAGATTTTCATAGCTTCACTCCTGGCTTTGGTCCTCTTACATGGCTTTTCCCTGGCATCCTAAGTTTGTAGCCACAGGGTTTTGGGGGACCTCCCCCCTTCTATAGGCTTCCCCAGTGGCTCAGCTGTAAAGAATCTGCCTACAGTGCAAGAGCTGCAGGAGACATGGGTTCAATTCCTGGATTTGGAAGATCCCCTGGAGAAGGGCATGGCAACCCACTCCAGTATTCTTGCCTGGGGAATCTCATGGACAGAGGAGCCTGATGGGCTACAGCCCATGGGGTCAAAAAGAGTTGGATGTGACTGAAGTGACTGAGCATACACACACAGACATCCTACTAGAGGGACGTGATTCCAGGTTAGAAGGGATTGAAGCTCCCCTGTTGCCTTTCTCTGGTCAGGAGGCTCGGTGGGAGTCGAGCACAACTCGAGGAGCAGAGTTGGCCCGGCGTCTTTTGGAACGTGCTTAGAGAGAGGGTTCTGAAAAAAGAGAGGGAACAATTTTCCGTTTCCCAATTCCCGATTCATAATTCAGCAGATGGTGTGCCTTTGCCATCTGAGATTTAATACAGACAGTCCTCTCACTGACCGACAGGTTGAAAAAGAAAGTTTGCTGGGCACCGATCTGGGAGTCGGGAATGGACTGTGTGCTGAGTACATTTCAACTCCTCTTTGAAGCAAAAGGAAAGTTCCGACACTGACCTAGTTTACATGACTACTGTTAAAAAAAGAAAATCCTGCTAGTGAAAGTAGAAACTCCGATGTAAATAAACAAGGCTATAAATTCCTAAATCATCTCTTAATTTTTTTCCCCCAAACTTTATTCTATTTGCTTCACCTCACAATGCAATGGTTGCTAGAGGCCACTTTAGTTACACCTAGTAACTGAATCTGCAATCCCACAAAGCAGTACTTCCTGCAGAGGGACTTAATTTGATTAATTTACACTCTTGGGTGACGTTTCTCAGTGGAGTAGGAGGGGAAAAGCTAGTGTAATTTAACCATATTACCCACGTCATGGATGGAGAAATGTAAGGAGAGTAAGTGATTTATTTGCCTTACTACTTGAGTGAAGATGTTTCTAAGCTTAGGTTTACCTTGTCCTCTAAGATCTTTATGAGCAAGATATTTTGGATTATGGTAGTTGATGTTCTTTAAGTCTGGTACTGCAGGCTAAAGCTCTATTTTCTGCCAAATGTGAAAGAGCAGAATGAAACCACGTGCTTTACATTATAAAAATGGTACTGATGGATGTTCATGTTTAGAAAAACCATCGTCAAGATCACCATCTGTAGATATGGATAACACAACCCTTTGCCGAATAAAGCTGGTTTCGTCATAACTGCTTACCTTCGTGTGTCTTATTTTTCATATCTCTAATAAACTAGATTTGGTTAGATGAACTATTAGGTGGAAATCTATAGTTTGGAACCTGGCTCTTGTAATCTTAGAGCAATTTCCTCAGTTTTCACATCTGTAAAGTCGAGATGTTCATAGTATTTATAATAATAAATCATTTTCTAGAGTTGTAAAAGTCAAATCAAAGTATCTGGAAGTATATTGTAAGTTGTAAAAAAAAATTTAATAATTGTAAGGATTTTACAAGCATGGATTTGCTTTAAAACAGGAGCGTTCTTAGGAAATATGCTATATGAATTACTGAAGGTACCAGAGAATTTTCCAGATGGTCCAACGTGGGTCCAAAATTCAAGTCCTATTAAGACACATATTTTAAAAATAAAAGACATTTGTCATGGCATTCCCAGATCTAGATTTTAAAGGACATAAGTAAACATTGAACAGTTTTTTGTTTTTGTTTTTTAAATCCAGGAAAGAGCTTCAGGATTTGCTTTTTCTTTTGGTATTTGCTGGATGTAGTTGGGAAGAGGAATAGCAAATAGAAGTCACTGCAGGACTGATCCTTTTGTGTCATCAGTGAGATTCCCACCCCACAGAACCAGATTTTCGCCTGAGAAGACACTGCAAGCCTGTGTGCAGAGAGCACTGCGTATATTTTAGATGACACTGGGAACATTCCTCCACATAAAGTAGGGCCGTACATCATTTCAAATGATGAACTTTTTCCCCCCACATTCTCAAGTCATTCACATTTATTAGTTTCTCTGCCCCCCTCCCCCCATTATACTTGCCAAAGTTTGTTAGTAAATAAATACTCAGGCTGTTGAGCTGTGGCTGTGCTCCAGGGCATGGAGTGTTTTAATTGCAAATCCATCCTAGCCTCCAAGTAGTCAGGAAAAACAGGTGCTGGACTTCAAAAAGATCTGCAAGCAAGCCTGATTGGGTGTCATCTAGTTTTGTAGCCCTGATCATCATGTGGCATGTGGATGGGACTGCAGTAAAAAGCAGCCCACTTTCAAAACTAAGTGGATTTTCTATTATTCATAACACAGATCTATTGATGCAAAAAACATGCTTTCCTGATGTGGCCACTGAATCATCACTTGCTTCTTTCACAATCCCTAAAGTCTTGTGTTCTGGTGGTATTTGGCAGATCCCATCTCAAACTGTAGCAGTTCGTGCTGGCCAGTGAAGTGTCTGAAAATGGTTTCAAGTAATTTCAAAAAACTCTTTTGACAGTCCACCTGCTCACTACATAGAAAGAATAATATCAATGTCTACCAAGTTGTGCCACATCTTGTTGTTCTTTCTTTTTTAATTTTAACATCACATTTAAAAAAGAAATACTTTGTTTAATAACAAGTATAAAGTACTTTGTTTAATAATAAGTATAAAGAAGCCATGAGCCAGGCAAGGAATGAATAAAGGTTATTCTGAGTAGACTTGTGTCCTACATAAGTGCCTTTTTTTTTTCCTTTTGTAGTTTGGCCATTGTGGTGTGAATATTCTTTTTGTATTGTATTTTTCTTATAAGAGATATTAAAGATGGTTAAATCTTTATACTAGTAGATGTGTTAAGACTTCTTCAGCAGTGTTCACAGCTGGGAGGTGTTGGTAGACGTGTTTTTTGCAAATAAGCTTCCTATGTCTGCTTAGTAATTTCCAGGTTTCTGAAAGTATAACCCATAGATGACATGTATGGGTGGCTAGAGCAAAATGATGATGGAGTTATTTGTGCCAGCCTGGTAAGTCAATAATTCTAATAGGCAAGGTTAAAGAGTTGGCAAGTTTCTGTCAGATTCCCTACTATTCTTGACCTTGCCAACTGGGCCGAAAAGACCTGGCAGCGTGAGGAGAAAGGGCTGCTGCCTTTGCCAAGTGATTTTCTGTCTAGTCAACTTACAGAGCCCTAACAGGCTTTGGAGAATATTTGGATGAAGTTGGTGGCAGTTTTATTGCTACCATCTGATTCTGCTTTGGGCCTGAAGCAGTTTCTGCCACTTTGTGACCAACAGGAAAAAAATGCTATTCAGTTCAGTTCAGTCGCTCAGTCGTGTCCAACTCTGCAACCCCATGGACTGCAGCATGCCAGGCCTCCCTGTCCATCATCAACGCCCGGAGTTTACTCAAACTCATGTCCGTTAAGTCGGTTATGCCATCCAACCATCTCATCCTCTGTCGTCCCCTTCTCCTCTCACCTTCAATCTTTCCCAGCATCAGGGTCTTTTCAGAAGAGTCAGTTCTTTGCATCAGGTGGCCAAAGTATTGGAATTTCAGCTTCAGCATCAGTGCTTCCAGTGAATATTCAGGGCTGATTTCCTTTAGGATGGACTGCTTGGATCTCCTTGCAGTCCAAGGGACTCTCAAGAGTCTTCTCCAGCACCACATTCAAAAGCATCAATTCTTCGGCACTCAGCTTTCTTTATAGTCCAACTCTCACATTCATACATGACCACTGGAAAAACCATAGCCTTGACTAGACAGACCTTTGTTGGCAAAGGAATGTCTCTGCTTTTTAACATGCTATCTAGGTTGGTCATAAATTTTCTTCCAAGGAGCAAGCATCTTTTAATTTCATGGCTTCAGTCACCATCTGCAGTGATTTTGGAGCCCCAAAAAGAGTCTGTCACTGTTGCCACTGTCTCCCCATCTATTTCCCATGAAATGATGGGACCAGATGCCATGATCTTTGTTTTCTGAATGTTGAGTTTTAAGCAAACTTTTTCACTCTCCTCTTTCATTTTCATCAACAGGCTCTTTAGTTCTTCACTTTCTGCCATAAGGGTGGTGTCATCTGCATATCTGAAGTTATTGATATTTCTCCCAGCAATCTTGATCACTTAAAAATGCTATTACTGTAATGGAAAAAGTTGACATTCAGTAGCAGTTTCCTATCTTAGAAATCATCTAAAATGTTATAACTTTGAAGAGCAAAGCATTCTATTGATGTTGCTTGGCTCCAAGGCATTGATTACTTATTCTCAGTTGAAATGATACTGTCCGTCATGAGAGTGAGCAAGAGGAACTAATAGAAGGGAGCAGTGAAGGCATGTGGAGGTCCCTTTGACCCCTACTTCCATTGGGGTCTTATAGTTCTGACACTCTATGGGTCCAAGGGAGACAGAGGGTCTGTTCTGTTAACCACTTTTTCTCCAGAACTTAGTGTAGCACCTGGTATAGATTAGGAACTCCGTTTGTTGAATGAATGAATGGAGTGAATGAAAAATGCGAAATAGAAAAGACATTCTGGGAGCAGCTGCAAGAATAAGCAAGTCACATAATCCATTGCATTTTATGGTTTTGTTTGGTTGGTTGCTTGGTTGATTTTCAAAGGCTGAGAAGTATAGGGAAAAGCTCACCAGACTCTAGTCTTTGGTTTTGTTTTTACTTATTTACCTTTATTTATTTATTTCTGGCTGGGCTGGGTCTTTGTTGCTATGTGAACTTTTATCAAGTAGCAAGGAGGGGATATTCTGTTGTGGTGCACAGGCTTCTCATTGTGGTGGCTTCTCTTGTAAATACTCACAGCTTCTAGAGTATTTGGGCTTTAGTAGTTGCAGCATCTGGGTTCAGTAGTTGTGGCTCCTGGGCTCTAGAGCACAGCTGTGGCACACAGACTTAGTTGCTCCACGGCATGTGGGATCCTTCCCGACCAGGGATAGAACCCATGTCTCCTGCTTTGGCAGGCAGGTTCTTTACCACTGAGCCATGAGGGAAGCCCCCAGACTCTAGTCTTCGTGTGGTTGTTGTTTATAATGTGGATGGAGTGAGGGCATCCTTTCTCTATCCTAGCATTTTTTTTTTTAATTAATTTTTAAAATTTTGACTTCGAATTTATTTTTTATCCTAGCACTTCTCATGTTGTATTTTGAATGTCACCATCAGTCACCACTTCATCCCCTTGTTGCTGTTCTCTGCTGCTCAGAGATACCCAGCATTGGCGGACATTTAGATGATTTCCATTTTTATTAAACACTTCTGCTGATATTCCTTTTTTTTTTTTTTAATATTCTTGTTCTGTGAGGCAAGATTTGCTGGTTCATGCCTGTTGCACTTTTTAAAGATGTTTCATAATTGTTTTCCAGAAAGGTTTTGCCTATTTACATGCTTGCCATGGGCATAAGTGAATAGTTATGAAAATAAGGTAACACTTTGAAATTATTGGAGCAGAGGTTCAAGTAACTAAAAACTAACTACTTGTAAGCTCACAAAAATTTTGAGGACAAGAGGTTCTTTATATTTTATATTCTCTACCATACAGTTAACTGATGAGTGTAATTGATCTTTCTTTCTTTCTTTTTTTTTTTAAGAAATTTATTGTTTTGGCTGTGCCAGGTCTTAGTCGTGACATGTGAACTCTTAGTTGCAACACGTTGGATCTCATTCCTTGACTAGGGATTGAACCTGGGCCCCCTGCACTGGGAGTGTGAAGTCTTAGCCAGTGGATCACCAGGGAAGTCCCTATAATTGATCTCTTGAGTCAGGAAGTCTCTTTTATCCTCTTCCCCATTACCTCAGGCATATATCCAGGGGATTTCAGAGGAAAAAAAAGTAGCCCTTTTCTATGAGGATATGCTGATTTCTGTGTTTGCTTAGATACAGGGTGGAAGCTCAAAAGGTATTTATTAAAGTTGTTCTTGTGGTTCAGCTTTCAACTACTAACATTATAGGAATAAAGAAAAAAAAAAGTAAGAAAACTAAAGGCTGACATTAAGGCAAGAAGAGAGTACCTCTAGGAGGAAGTGGGAAACCAGACTGTTCAGAGGAAGAAGGAAGGACACACCACCGATGGGAAATTGGTCTAGTGTGTGGGGTGGTGTGGGTTTGGTAGCAGGAAGTCTTAGTGTAGAAAATTGATAAGTGGATGTACTAGAAAGGAGATAGTAATGCAGCTGGATAGGTAAAGCAGAAACTTGTAAGGCGAGATGTGGGCTAGGCAAAGAGGATTTCAGATTTAAAAGAAATGTGGCATTTCTTAGAAGGTTGAACGTCAGTTGTTGAGGCTACCATGTATGGCCAGTCCAGATAAATTAGGCCACCAAGTCATCGTGGAAACGGAAGAACTGGGGACTCATATGTCTTCCCAGCTTAAATCCTTTTTAGGGTACAATTGTGAGGGGAGCTTCCCCGGTGGCTCAGCAGTAAAGAATCCTGCAATACAGGAGACGCAGGAGATGTGGGGTTGATCCCTGATTTGGGAAGATCCCCTGGAGGAGGGCATGGCAACTCACTCCAGAATTCTTGCCTGGAGCATCCCATGGACAGAAAAGCCTTGTGGGCTACAGTCCATGGGGTCACAGAGAGTCGGATACAACTGAAGAGACTGAGCACGCATGCCCGTGGGGGCCGGGTGGACAGATAAGGTTAGGTTTGTCTACGAAATAGGAAATAACCTGATTAAAAATCAACAAGGAGCTACTCTTGACAATCAAATGGGCTGGATTCAGTAGACTGCCAACAGAGTCAGTTCCTGAAATCTCTTCTCTTCTGTGGTAACATGAGTGATGGGGAAGTTTAGCTGATGTGACTTTAGCATTAGGGTAATGACAGTTCTGCTGTGGATTTACACGACAGGGACTACTATAACTAGAAGCACCTGTGACTAGACTTCTGGTGCCGTTCAGGTTCATCTCTATTCTAACGAGAATGAACATCACCACCCCAGTGACAACCCAGTAATGGCAGTCCTGGATCAGCGTGTTCAGTCATTTGGGTCTGTGAGTCATAATAGGAATATTGAGTTTACTTTTGATTTTGAGGAGGTAAATGTGTTTGTTAGAGCTATAGAAAAACCCAGAACTCATTTCCACTACATCGGCCAATTCTTGGACATTGTAATCCTATCACACACTCTGTCTCACATGAGAAGTAGCAGCAATTAGGAGACTTTGAATTCTTTACCCGTGACTTTGAGGCAGGTGATTTAACCCCTCTGAGAATACAGTTCGTCATCTGCATAATGGAAATAATGTGTACTTCTACTTCCAGTCACAGGGTTATTTGCGTGCTAAAAATGGCAAAGGAGGTAAAAGTTAAAGTACTGTAAAATTGACAGGAACTTCTTGATTTAAATTAATTTTTACTCATTTGTCAGTTTTTTATTGAGAGCTTAGATTCTAGGCTAATGAAAGAGAGCTCTTAACTTCATTCCATGTGAATTATCCCTGTGTTATCCTTACTTTAAAATTAGTTTTTGTGTTTCCTTCCGCCTCTTTTGAGAATCACTATATCCTTCAATAATAAAATAGAGCTGCCAGTAGTGAAGTGAGGCTGTGAAATTATAGACTGGTAAAGCTGGAACGCAGAGAAGGCAATGGCACCCCACTCCAGTACTGTTGCCTGGAAAATCCCATGGACGGAGGGGCCTGGTGGGCTGCAGTCCATAGGGTCGCTGAGAGTCGGACACGACCAAGCGACTTCACTTTCACTTTTTCCTTTCATGCATTGGAGAAGTAAATGGCAACCCGCTCCAGTGTTCTTGCCTGGAGAATCCCAGGGACGGGGGAGCCTGGTGGGCTGCCGTCTATGGGGTCGCACAGAGTCTGACACAACTGAAGCGACCTAGCAGCAAAGCTGAAACTAGCTAGCTGTGGGTGAAGAGAAAAGCAATTGGATTAAAATAACTCTCATCAAGTTGAAAATGACCAACAGGTCTAACTCCAACAGGATTATTTAAAACTTTTTTGACCGTTACTCTAAGTAAATTTCTAATTGTGGAGGATATGATGCATTAACTTGGGACTCAAATTTCTTTCCAGCTCAGTGTTTTTGGGGATAAGGAAATGATGTGTCTATACAGTTTTCCATTAAGGAACAATTTGGGGCTGACATTGACAATCAAATGGATTGCAATTTATCCAAGAGCAAGTCTCTCCCATCTTTTTCGTGCCATTTGTATAAACTGTACCCCCTCCTTCATCTCATCCTAAAATATGGGGGTGATCACTGGGTTCTAAGGCACTCTTCTTCTGACATGTTGCTGACCTCTAATTACACATATCAGAGTTCTTCCCTTAGCTTAGGGATGTGCTTCTATTAATTGTGGGCTGGAGTTTGAAATGAAAGGTGGTTGTGATGTAATAGGCTTGCCACTTCTCCAGATATTTCAGTCTCCCCGCAGTGCTTCCACAACATACTGAGCACCACGGTGGACTGTGCAAGGCCACACTCATACCTTTGGGATTTTCCTTTGGGGATTTGGATTTCAATTTGTTCTTCTGTGTCAGTCAACAAACTTCTTTAAAGAGTCAGCTAATAAATATTTTGGTAAACAATATAGTCTCTGTTGGAGAAGGCAATGGCACCCCACTCCAATATTCTTGCCTGGAAAATCCCGTGGATGGAGGAGCCTGGTCGGCCGAAGTCCATGGGGTCGCTAAGAGTCAGACAAGACTCAGCGACTTCACTTTCACTTTTCACTTTCATGCATTGGAGAAGGAAATGGCAACCCACTCCAGTGTTCTTGCCTGGAGAATCCCAGGGACGGGGGATCCTGGTGGGCTGCCGTCTGTGCGGTTGCACAGAGTCGGACACGACTGCAGCGACTTAGCAGCAGCATGGTCTCTGTCACAGCTTCTCAAATCTGCCACTGTACATGAAATCAGCCATAGAGACTACATACATGAATGAGTGTGACTATGTTCCAATAAAACTATTTACAAAGATGAGCAGTGAGCCGTTTGACTCACATCTTGAAATTTGCTGACCCCTGTTCTATACCCTTCCACAAAGAGAGAACAGATGCACTTATAACATTAAACACAATTCATTTACTAATTTGGGGGTATTAATTTGTAAATATCCTAACATTGACTCAAAAATTTTTTAGGAACTTACCTGCAAAAGACTATAACAGTATTATTTCTTTACACTGTACATTTGACGCTTGAACAAAATGGGTTTGAACTGCATGGGTTCATTTACAGTATGTGAAATGTATATATATTTTCCATTAATATATATATTGGAAACATTATTTTGAGATTTGTGACAATTTGAAAAAGTTTGCAGATGAACTACCTAGCCCATAAATTTCAAAAAAAATTTTTTTTTAAGTTAGGTATGTCATAAAGACATAAAATATAGATAATAGTCTATTTTATCATTTACTGCTATAAAATATACATGAATCTATTATAAAAAGTTAAAATTTATCAAAATTTATGCACACACTTACAGACCATACATGTGCTATTTACACTTGGGAGAAATATAAAAAAGATGCTATATTCAATCATAACTGCATAAAATTAACTGTAGCATAGGCTGTACTATTGTAATAATTTTGTAGCCAATGTTAATCCACTGTTTATGGGTAACAGGTAAGGCTTCCAGTCAACAGTAGGCTGCTGCTGCTGCTAAGTCGCCTCAGTCGTGTCCGACTCTGTGTGACCCCATAGACGGCAGCCCACCAGGCTCCCCCGTCCCTGGGATTCTCCAGGCAAGAACACTGGAGTGGGTTGCCATTTCCTTCTCCAATGCATGAAAGTGAAAAGTGAAAGTGAAGTCGCTGAGTCTTGTCCGACTCTTATCGACCCCATGGACTGCGGCCCACCAGGCTCCTCCGTCTATGGGATTTTCCAGGCAAGAGTGCTGGAGTGGGGTGCCATTGCCTTCTCCGAACAGTAGGCTATTCCCAGTTAATTTGATGGGGTTGGGGGAGGGAGTGAAAAGTTGTATGTGGATTTTTGACTGTGCAGGGGTCAGTACCCCTAACCCCCGAGTGTGTAAGGCCTGGCTATGGATTTTAGGACTGTTTACTTTTTTCAAGTATTTACTTTTCCTCAGATACTTTCTCAAGTATTTACTTTTCTATGTGCTTAGCCTAGCATTTTTCATGCTGCAGTGTCATTTTAAATTAAGGGCATGGACCTAAGTCCAGCTATATATTATTCAGCCAGAAACTGGTAAAAGGAAGAGTGAAAAAGGGATGAGAGAGAAAAGTTAACCTTAAATGATCCTTGAAGTTAGCATCAGATACCTTGAGAAAGAATCCACCACTGCTTGATTTATAAGATCTTCAATTATAGTTCTTTGATTCTTAACCTTAAAAAAAGAATTCTACTGCAACCATTTCAAGCCATGTGGAATATCTATTACTGCTTAGGAATTTACTGTGGTTTTTCATTGATCGCAGCCCCAGACTCTGGAATATGTATTAATTTATTTGGGCAAAGAGTACAGGAATCCACATGCAAACTAAAGCGAACTTTCTGCTGAAACAGAATATTGAAGCTGGGAATGATTAATTCTTCAAAAACGAACCATTGGCATGAATAAATATTGAATTCAAGACGGTTATTTTAGGGAGTGTGCTTTTTAAAGTACGGAGGTATTCTAACCAACTTCCCATTTGAAAGGGAGGGTATGTTCCCCCCATGAACAATATTTGTTTAGCATCATTAGTAAATTATTAATCTGCATTCCAGTGTTACATGTTTGAAATACCAGTCCTGCCTGTCTGTGCTGCATTTGATCTCATTAATCAGGAGAGTGTTCTGGGAAGAGAGGGAATGACTGTGGTTTGCTCTTTTAAAGACCTTAAGATAGAATCAAAAGGCCTTGGTTATACAGGAAGGAGGCCCGTCTAGTGCTTGACAGCTGGCAGTTTCCATATCGAGTCATGTGATGCCATGAACTTGGAAGGAACACTAGATTGTGGGAAAGTTTGGGTGGGCTTCCTCCTCCCTCTGATTTGCAGATGTCCTAGAAAGTCCTTCAAAGTGTTTCTGCAGCTCTTTTGAACAGATGTCAAAATCTCTTTTGGTTTGGAGCTACCCCAGATATTTATATTCTTTGGTCCATTTTCTTCCAACTGTGCATATATAGGGTTGCTATTGGGGCATCTAATGAATTGGACTGGTAATAAGATTCCAGGGAGCCCTGCCTCTGGCTCCACACCACTTCCTAACTATGGCACAGTGGGTGGGTCACTTATTCTCTCTGGTTCCCTCACTGAAGGAGGTTACATCACAGTGAGTATGTACATCACAGTGTTGTTTGAGGGTTAAAAGGAATAACTTATTTTGGCACTGAGGTTTCCTCCACTAGAATGTAAGCTTCTGGGGGAAGCTGTATTCTCAATGCCCATAGCAGTGCCTGGCACACAGTAGGAGTTCAGTTAATATCTGATGAATAAATTAATACTGAGCACTCAGTAAATGTTAGTTATTATAGTCATTATTGAAAATATTCTCATTCTTATTATTACTTATCTTAGCCTCATATTTAAATGTCATTTTGAGTCCCTCCTTACCGTCTGCTGATGACAGGAACCTTGATGAAGCAGCTGTGGTGTTAGCACAGTGCTGGGTTCGGATTCTGATCTGCCCTATGTGCAAAGTTGCTTAATCTCTCGGAGCTAGTTTCTTCATCTGTCAGTTCAGTTCATTCGCTCAGTCGTGTCTGACTCTTTGCGACCCCGTGGACTGCAGCTTGCCAGGCTTCCCTGTCCATCACTAACTCCTGGAGCTTGCTCAAACTCATGTCCATCGAGTCGGTGATGCCATCCAACCATCTCATCCTCTGTCGTCCCCTTCTCCTCTTGCCTTCAATCTTTCCCAGCATCGGTCTTTTCCAGTGAATCAGTTCTTTGCGTCAGGTGGCCAAAGTATTGGAGTTTCAGCTTCAGTATCAGTCCTTCCAATGAACATTCAGGACTGATTTGCTTTAGGATGGACTGGTTGGATCTCCTTGCAGTCCAAGGGACTCTCAAGAGTCTTCTCCAACACCACAGTTCAAAAACATCAATTCTTCAGTGCTCAGCTTTATTTATAGTCCAACTCTCACATCTGTAAATGGGGATAATGGTGCCCTCTCAAGAATTTAAGTGTGTGCTTTATCTCTGCCTTTGTTTTCTTGAATATATGGTCATAAACAATCTAGTACTTGCTCCATTTCTTGGATGTTCACATGCCCTACTGCTTAATCCTGGAGGCACTACAGACTCCACACCGGAGCCCACTGTAGATTGCCCAGTGTATGGAGGTCTAATGAAGTCCTTTCCCTGGGAAGAGCCATGTTGAGATTTGTCTCAAGTGGCCAGGGATTTGTCTCTCCACCTGGCTCAAAACATCTGTGTTTGGATCAGACTCATCTCTGGGCAGCTGAAATTGTGTATGTCCTTTCAATTTCCATGATTTGTGTTCATAAGATACTGACAATAATGCTACTTCACATTATGTGGGTTGGAGAGATACAAAAAATACCACCATCTCTAGGGGTTCCCAGAGGTTGTAAAATGAAGTTTCTCACACCCTTCCCAAAATGTCTGGTCAACGTCTGACCAATCAACAACCCAGTGCAGGTCGGTTCCTTCTCAGAGCCTAAAGTCTTGATAGTTTGAGCCTGGAAATGGGATCAAATTCTCTTCCCTCCTACAGAATCTTTCATCCAGGCCACACTCTGGGAGGTAGCCTATGTCCAAGTTGAAGCCACTTCGCCAGTGTTAGCAAATGCACGGCTCTGCTCCTGCCTCTGATCTTTGGTTTGAGCAAAGGCCTTTTAGTGCCTGATTAATACCCAGGGGTGAACTTTCTCTCACCCTTTTTGTTGATATCTGTCACCTGGACCTTTGCCTGCTGGGAATAGTGTGACAGAATCGGACATCATCACAGCTGCTCCTGTTGGAACCAGCCCATCACCCTGCAGTCCTCCCACCCCGCTTCCTCTCCTTCAGAGGTAGGAACCTCCGAGAGGCTTTGCCCTCTCCTCCTCTGCCTCCTTTCAGCAGGGGGTGAGCTCCCACACTCTTATCTGAAGTGCCCATGCTGTAGAACCCACCCCCTCCCCTCTCAAGACACCTCGCATGTGCTGGGGAGGGGCAGGGAAGAGGATGTCCCTGTGGCTAACATTCCTTTGTCCACTGGCCCAGGATGTGTCTAGAAATGGCAGCCCTCCCAGCCTTTCCCTGACTTCACTCTTTCCTGCACCCCTCATGTCCCGCCATCAGCACACCTTCTTCTGCTTATAAAGACACCGCAAATCTGACAGCTCTGTTATCACTCCCTGGCTGCCACCCTAATTCATAGACCATCATTTCTCAGCTAGAATGCTGTAGGATATTTCTAACTGGTCTTTCTGCCTCCATACTTGTCCTCCTAAATTTTCCAGAGTGTATTTTTTTTTTAATAATTTTATTTATTTTTGGCTGTGCTGCATCTTCGTTACTGTGATGGCTTTTCTCCAGTTGCAATGAGGGATGTTCTCTTTAGTTGTGGTGTATGAGCTTTCTCACTGCGGTGGCCACTCCTGTGGTAGCAGATGGGCTCCAGGGTTCCTGGGCTCTAGAGCACAGTCTCAATAGTTGTGGCGCACAGACTCAGTTGTTCCACAGCATGTAGAATATTCCTGGATCAGGGATTGAACCCATGTCTTCTGCCTTAGCAGACAGATTCTTTGTCTCAGAGCCACCAGGAAGGCTCCCATAGTATACTCTTTTTACAGTAAATAAATGCAAGTATTTATATAGTGCTTACAGTGTGCCCGTATATGAGTAATAGTTAGGACTAGATTTCCTTAAAAATTTTACAAAATGACATAGGTGAACAGGCATTGAGTTTAGCAGTGCAGGGCAGTGATCCGGGGCTGCACTCGTATTGGGTGCATGGGGATGTGAGGCAGACCCTTGTCCCCCAGAAGATGAAGGACAAGACTGGGGACTCCCACATAGAGCTGTATGCTCCATGAAAGAGTGAAGTGGAAAAACAGCTTCCCCTGCAAAGGGAGGTGATACCACCATGGCTGTGGTAGTTCCTTTTCCTACTGAGACTCCATGCAGTAAGCTTCCCCAACACAAGTTCCAGTTCCTAAGGGTTGTTGTTTAGTCACTAAATTGTGGCCTGCCAGGCTCCTCTGCCATGGGATTTCCCAGGCAAGAATACTGGAGTGGGTTGCCATTTCCTTCTGCAGGGGGTCTTCCTGACCTAGGGATTGAACCTGGGTCTCCTGCATTGGCAGGCGGGTTCTTTACCACTGGGCCACCAAGGAAGCCCTGTGTGTAGATGATTGCTGAATCCCAGTGCTTATAACCTTCCTGCTGTCCTCCTCTTTACTCTCTAGGAGTTCCCTGACTTGCTGTCTTACAAACCCTTTTCACATCGATGGGAAGTGGGCAGAATCTGAGCCACTCAGCCAGTAAGAGGTGGACTCTCAACTGGATGCGTTTGAATCATTTTCCAGTGTCCTTTCTAGCATATTGGTGAAGGGAGGAGTTTATGCAGTGATCATATCTTTAATTAAAGGGTAGATATAAAATAAACAAGTAGCAGTGAATATTTTATTATTATTATTTATTTTATTTTAGATTCTTTTTCTTTTGTGGCCACACTGTGTGGCTTACAGGATTTTAGTTCCTCTGACCAGGGATTGAACCTGGGCCCTTGGCAGTGAAAACACCAAATCCTAACCACTGGACCAGCAGGAAACTCCTAGCAACGCATATTTTAACACAAAAGCAAGGTCCATAGACAAAATCAGAAGGATAAAATCAGTAAAATGTAAATCTATTGTGTAAGATTGTGTAGGAATCATTTAGACTCAGAGAATTATTTAAAAACCAATAGATATCACTAGCTGATGTGATGTTGAAAAACATCTTGTGACTTTAAGTTGGAAGTTGGGTTCAGTCTGACCACCCAACTAATTCTGTGCAATTTTCCAGAGGAAGTGAGAATTATTTGTGTACTGAGAGAAATACATAGCCATCTGGGTTTTTCTTTTTTCCATATAAGCACCTGATAATAAAAAAGTATACCCAGTAGAAGAGGAATGAGATCTTTGAGTTTGATGAGAGTTTGGTGTTTAAAGTATCTGAGACCATGAAGAACGTGTGGTGAAATTTCTTCCTGTTTCTTTGGAAGTTCCAGTTGTTTTGCTTTGAGAAGATTCTTGATGCTTCCACATTCTGATTTCCTGGATGGCCCTGGTCACAGGTCACAGAGGTCAGAGCTGGAAAAGGTTGTGAGGGTCCATCCATGTCCCCCATTTGACAGGAGAGAGGATCAAGGCCAGATACCGGGAGTTCAAAAACTTGCCTAAGCTGATGCAGGGTCAGGACAGATGTGGTGAAAACAGACACCAAGCTTCCCCACTCAGCAGCTTTCCCCCAGCCTCGATCAGTTTAATGTTAACTAATTTTACTAATTTACCAAAAAATAAGGAAGGTATAATAGGTTAGCTTTAAAAATGACTATTAGTATGCTTTCATGGAGAAGGCAATGGCACCCCACTCCGGTACTCTTGCCTGGAAAATCCCATGGACAGAGGAGCCTGGTGGGCTGCAGTCCATGGGGTCTCTAAGAGTCGGATAGACTGAGCGACTTCACTTTCACTTTTCCGCTTTCATGCATTGGAGAAGGAAATGGCAACCCACTCCAGGGTTCTTGCCTGGAGAATCCCAGGGACGGGGGAGCCTGGTGGGCTGCTGTCTATGGGGTCGTGAAGAGTCGGCCACGACTGAAGCGACTTAGCAGCAGCAGTATGCTTTCATGTTAAGAAGCCTACAAAGTGATTGGACATGTACATCTTAGTACCTGTTTTCTAAAGGCTGTATTACTAGATTGCACTGTCAAGACACTAGGAAATCCGAGTTGAAATGGTAAATCGTCTCCACTCATGGTTTCTCTGGATGCTGGGTGCTGGTCAGCTGATCTCACACCCTGCTGACTGGGACTCACTACAGGAATTTAAGGCCTTCAGTCAAGCTTTGATCGTTTCCACAAAATCCCTGGTTATGTAATTTGGAGATTTTTTTTCCCCCCCTAATAGAAAAGGAAAACTGAATTAGTTTAGATTGTGAAACCCTGCTGAAAGGGGAAGATATTAATAATTCTCCAGGCTAAAGTCGTATCTTTGTAAAAAGTCTTAGAATGCTAAAAATAAAAGCAAATCCAAGAATTATTTTAAACTTGTAACTTGCAGTTGAAATAACCTGGATTCTCCTCAAGACCTTCCTTGCTCCTTGATAGAAGTAAAGCCCTAGGAATCTTTTAACATCTTTAGGATATAAGACTCCTTCTTAGTCTGAAAGTTTACTCAGCAGTCAGACCGAAGCAGGTGCAACACTTGGGCATTCGTTCAACCAATAATTCTGAGGCTCTGCTCTGTGTTGCTTTCTGTGTGAGTTGCTCAGATAGGAATAAACAGTCAGGACATAGCTCTCATCTACCTGGGCTTCAGGGAGAACACTCATGGTTTGGGGAACTTGGGGAACTCTGTGTGTCTGCATCTCTGAGATGCTTCTTCCCCACTTCTCACCTTGAACCAACCCAGATTCTCCATTCTCCTGATCGCTCCCCTAAACCTGCCAAATTCCCAAGACAAGACATCCTGATTACCAAAGACTATTCTCTCTTACTCAACTCAGGATTAAACGTTTCTTTTTCCTTTTAAAATTTTCAGCTCTTCTATCACAGTTCGTTTATTATTATTATTAGGCCATGTTGCGTGGCTTGCAGAATCTTAGTTCCCTAACCAGGGATCGAACCCAGGCCTGCAGCAGTGAAAGCGCTGAGTCCTACTAGGCCTCTAGGGAGTCCCCTACAATTCAGCTTTTAACTTATTTGACCAGTACTTGCATTTTTGTGTGTTCACAGTCTAGGGACACTGCATAGTAAGTTTAGTGTGGGTTTTCTAATGGTTTGGATGTCATATACTCTGCCTCATTGTCCACATAGATATATGTACTTGTCTAACTTTGTACTGTGTTCTTTGATCTCAGAAAATATAGTTACTCTGCCTTCTCCCAACCAAGCCTTCTTTTCCCATTTATCATTTGTAGCCAACATGGGTCCTGTCTTTTCCCACTATCTTTTCGAGTCTTTTTCACTTTTATAACCTCAGCCAGTGTGTCAGACTTGGTGATGTTGAAGCCAAGCTATGAACTCTATGAAGAAAATAAGGTGGTTGACATTATACTGGAGTGGGTAGCCTTCCCTTCTCCAGGGGATCTTCCTGACCCAGGGATTGAATCTGGGTCTCCTGAATTGCAGGCAGATTTTTTACTGAGCCACGAGGGAAGCCCTAGATATACGTACTTGTCTGGCTTTGTGCTGTGTTCTTTGACCTCAGAAAATCTAGTTACCCTACCTTCTCCCATCTAACACTTCTTTTCCTATTTATCATTTGTAGCCAATGTGGGTCCTGCCCTCTAGGACGAAGGCCACAGGGAAGGATGCCCCACTTCATTCAAATGTACAGGTGGGACAAGGGGAGATTGTGTTTTCATCCTGTTTTTGGAAGCTTCCTCTGCCTCCAGGCAGCCAGCAGGGGCTCCTGGGGTCAGAGAGGTCACAGTGGGCACACGATGGGCTTGTAGCTCTGAATTCAAAACACCAGAGCCCCAGAAGCTTAGTAATAATAGAAGGTGACAATCACTTCTTCTTTATTCCTCTGAATGTCCATGAACAGAGGAATAGATAAAGAAGATGTGGTACATTATACATTGGAATATTACGCAGCTATAAAAAGGAACGAAATTGTGCCATTTCCAGAGACAAGAGGGGACCTCAAGATTGTCATATATGGTAAAGTAAGTCAGAAAAAGAAAAAATATATATATATTAACACATATATGTGGAATCTAGAAAAATGGTGTGGACAAACTTATTTGCAAAGCAAAAACAGAAATACAGATGTAGAGAACAAACGAATGGACACCACAGAGGGAAGGGGGTGGGATAAATGGGGAGATTGGGATTGACATACATACATAACTATGTATGACATAGGTAACTAGTGAGAACCGACTGTATCACACGGGGAATTCTATTCAGTGCTCTGTGATGACCTAAATGGGAAGAAAAGCTAAGGAAAAAAGAGTATATGTATACATGTGGCTGATTCACTTTCCTGTCCAGCAGAAACTAACAGAACATTGTAAAGAACTGTACTCCAGTTAAAACAACAACAAGGAGAAGGCGACAACCTCCCAGACACTCTGTGGGCCAGCCAGATCACAGCCAGGCTGCTTTCCCTTAACCTTGAGTCCCCCTCCCCCATAGCACACGCCAGAGCTGACGCAGGGCACACGGCTCTTAGCCGTATCACCCTTAATGCTTTTTTGTAATTTTATTGAAGTGTAGTTTATTTACTATGTTTTGTTAATTACTGCTGTACAGCAAAGTTACTCAGCTATACATGTATATATTTATGCACATTCTTTTTCAAACTCTTTTCCATTATGGTTTATGACAGGATATTGAATATAGTTTCCAGAGAGTGGGTAAACAATAAGGTCTTACTGTGCACCCTTCAGAGAAGGCAGTGGCACCCCACTCCAGTACTCTTGCCTGGAAAATCCCATGGAAGGAGGAGCCTGATAGGCTGCAGTCCATGGGGTCGCTAAGAGTCCGACATGACCGAACGACTTCACTTTCAATTTTCACTTTCATGCATTGGAGAAAGAAATGGCAACCCACTCCAGTGTTCTTGCCTGGAAAATCCCAGGGACGGGGGAGCCTGGTGGGCTTCCGTCTATGGGGTCACACAGAGTTGGACATGACTGAAGCGACTTAGCAGCAGCAGCAGCAGTGTACCCTTAGGTCATACCCGAATGGTCTAGTGGTTTTCCCTACTTTCTTTAATTTAAGTCTGAATTTGGCAATAAGGAGCTCATGATCTGAGCCACAGTCAGCTCCCAGTCTTGTTTTTGCTGACCGTATAGAGCTTCTCCATCTTTGGCTGCAAAGAATATAATCAATCTGATTTTGGTGTTGACCATCTGGTGATGTCCATGTGTAGAGTCTTCTCTTGTGTTGTTGGAAGAGGGTGTTTGCTATGACCAGTGTGTTCTCTTGGAAAATTTCTATTAGCCTTTGCCCTGCTTCATTCCATATTCCAAGGCCAAATTTGCCTGTTACTCCAGGTGTTTCTTGACTTCCTACTTTTCCATTCCAGTCCCCTATAATGAAAAGGACATCTTTTTTGGGTGTTAGTTCTAAAAGGTCTTGTAGGTCTTCATAGAACCATTCAACTTCAGCTTCTTCAGCGTTACTGGTTGGGGCATAGACTTGAATTACTGTGATATTGAAGGGTTTTATTTTTGGGGGCTCCAAAATCACTGCAGATGGTGATTGCAACCATGAAATTAAAAGATGCTTACTCCTTGGAAGAAAAGTTATGACCAACCTAGATAGCATATTCAAAAGCAGAGACATTACTTTGCCAACAAAGGTCCGTCTAGTCAAGGCTATGGTTTTTCCAGTGGTCATGTATGGATTCGAGAGTTGGACTGTGAAGAAGGCTGAGTGCCGAAGAATTGATGCTTTTGAACTGTGGTGTTGGAGAAGACTCTTGAGAGTCCCTTGGACTACAAGGAGATCCAACCAATCCATTCTAAAGGAAATCAGCCCTGGGTGTTCTTTGGAAGGAATGATGTAAAGCTGAAACTCCAAAACTTTGGCCACCTCATGCAAAAAGTTGACTCATTGGAAAAGACTCTGATGCTGGGAGGGTTGGGGGCAGGAGGAGAAGGGGACGACAGAGGATGAGATGGCTGGATGGCATCACCGACTTGATGCACATGAGTTTGAGTGAACTCTGGGAGATGGTGATGGACAGGGAGGCCTGGCGTGCTGCAATTCATGGGGTCACAAAGAGTCAGACAGGACTGAGCAACTGAACTGAACTGTGTACCCTTAATTCTTGAATGGTAATTTTAATTCTCATGTTGAAACTGTTTATATATCATGTTCAGAAATGACTACCTTTCATCAAAACTAAGTCTCCATTGGTTTATTTTTTTAAGAAACTGATGTTTATTTTCTGTCAACTGTTTCCATTTTCTGTTGCCATTGATTTTTAAGAAGCACCATTTAAGATGTATATTTAGGAAAGAAAAATGCTATTGACTTAAAAGGGACATGTCATCAATTTTAAGATACAGTCTGATTTCATCTATGTTAAAAAGCAAAAACAAAACAGTGTGCTTATCTCCCTTCCCTTCCCCACCAATGTGCTTCTTAGAATCAATAAAATCTGGGTCAGGACTCAATTAGATTTCACTTTCCCCTCTGACAGAACTACTTAGGTTGTTAAAGTAGCCAGGTAAGCAGGACAATTTCCTTTCAGCCTATCACAGGCTCTCTGACTTCCTTCTCAACTGTGCTCTGTAAGTACTTTGAACTTGAAGAACACTTAACTGTTCTCTCAATTGGTCTGGATTGTTTAACCATTTAACCACAAAAGGTTTGGGTTTTTATGTCTCAAAGTGCTGTGGATTTTTTTTTCCTTTTAATTTTACCTTTTAAAACTAAAAAATAGCTCATTAAACTAAATAGCTCACTTAGTTCTTCAAACTAAAAAATAGCTCATCAAGGTCAAGTGACCTTGACCTTTGACCTTGTCAAAACCACTTGTAGGTATAGATACAGCTTCACTGTGACAGTTTCTTAAGCTGTAGAGGTAATGTGAGCTATGCTTAGTTACTCAGTCGTTTCCTACTCTTTGCGACGCCCCTGCCAGGCTCTTCTGTCCATGAGGATTCTCCTGGCAAGAATACTGGAGAGGGTTTCCATGCCCTCCTCCAGGGGCTCTTCCCAACCCAGAGACTGAACCCAGGTCTTCCGAGTTGCAGGTGGATTCTTTCCTGTTTGAGTCACCAGGAAAGCCCAAAGGTGACATGCTGCTGCTGCTAAGTCGCTTCAGTCGTGTCTGACTCTGTGCGACCCCACAGACGGCAGCCCACCAGGCTCCTCCGTCCCTGGGGTTCTCCAGGCAAGAACACTGGAGTGGGTTGCCATTGCCTTCTCCAATGCATGAAAGTGAAAAGTGAAAGAGAAGTCGCTCAGTCGTGTCTGACTCTCAGCGACCCCATGGACTGCAGCCTACCAGGCTCCTCCTTCCGTGGGATTTTCCAGGCAAGAGTACTGGAGTGGGGTGCCATTGCTTTCTCCGAAAGGTGATATAAAGGACACCTTTTCTCAGTAAAGACCAGTAGCATCATCCAGGGAGAAGGGTAATACTGAGAAGTGACCAACCAGTGAAGGGAAAAAGGCAGGAAGTTAAGAGAGATCTGTTATGTGCTGTTATGTTGCTGCTTTCCCTTGTCCAGAAATTCTTCTGACAATTTCTGACAGTATTCTTAAATATGTGATTAGGAACTCATTGTCTTAGAAGGGAGCCTATTTATTTTTGAACAGCTGCATTTATTAGAAATGTGAGGGTGACTATTTCTTTTGTTTTTCTCTTTTAAAAGAATTTTACATAATCCATTTTTTTAATTCGAATAAATAACAGGTTACCACAGAAACCTGATGTTCGAGCTAAAATTTCCTTTTTTATGACATTTATCCATTCATCCTGGTTCTGCTCCTCTAGAATTACCCAGCCATGAAACTCTTTCTAATCCATTATCATGTCTTCTTTCTCCTCTGAGACAGAAGAAATGCAGGAAATGTCCAGTTCCTGTCAGAAATGAAGTTAATTTCAAGTTCAGCTCTACAGTTTACTCACTGTGTGATCTTGGGTAGCTTACTCATTTTTCTCTTCTTTAAAACGGAAATAATAAAGCGTTTTATGAGAAGTAAAGTAGTTGGTGCATGTACAGTACCTGGCAAATAGTAAGTGCTCAGTGTTAGTATTCTTAGTCATTATTCTGGTCTGCTCCTATTATTCTCTACCTCCCAGGTTCAACAAAAACATCTTACTACTTTTAACTTCTTAATTTCTATGAATGGCATCACAAGTGTTCCAGTCTTGGAATTTTGAAATCCTGACGTCATTTTCTTTTTTTTTTTTCCTTCAATCTTACCTTGATTTCAGTGTCTGATCAGTTATCAAGTCTTCTACCTACCCCTTCCTCTAATTCTCAGGACCACTCATCTTGACAGTTGTAAGAACCTACCACCTGGTTTCCTTGCCTCCAGCTTTTCTCCGACAGTGTGGTTGGAACAGTAGGGACTTTCATGATAGTCTCATTTGAGTTCATAATCTGATTCTACCACATACAGCAATGAATGGACACTTTAAGACTCAGTCCAGTGTCAGTGAGATGGGAATCTGTTTCTTTCAGAGTGAAGATTGTTGGGTAATGAGATAAAATAGTAAGATACGTCTGAGGCGGTCTGGACACACCTGAGGCATTCATTAAGTGCCAGGTACCCTCCCCAACCTGTCCAGTTCATTTTACATTCAGTGTCTACGTGAATTCCTGATATCAGTGTTTAAATTACATAGTACCTTGCTTAAAAACCCTCTGACTTCCCGTTTCCTATTAAGGCATGTCTAACATCTTCAGCACACATGGAATGTGGAACAGATGTTCTCGAGCCAGGCTGGGTGTGCCTGAATCCTGGCTCCAGGACTTGCTAACAGCCTTGGACAAGTTTTGTGACTTCTGCCTCAGAGTTTTTTCTTTTGTAGAATGGGGGTGATAATAACATTACTACCTCAGGTTGTTGTTTAGCTGCTGAGTCATATACAATTCTTTGTGACCTCACGAACTGTAGCCCACCACTCTCCTCTGTCCATGGGGATTTCTCAGGCAGGAATACTGGAGTAGGTAGCCATTCCCTTCTCCAGGGGCTTTTCATGACCCAGGGATTGAACCCGCATCTCCTGCATTGGCAGGCAGATTCTTTACCACTGAGCCACCAGGGAAGCCCCACCTACCTCACAGAGTTAAGGTCCCTGATGCCAGTACTCCCAGGCCGTTCCCAATATCCCATCAGCTTTCTTTCCTGGCACTTTCTCATGACTCTTCTGTACTCTTAGCCTCCTAGTAAGCCAGATAATTTGTTATCTCAAATCTGTCTCTCACTTTTGCCTCCTCTTCTCTTAAGGGTTTCTATTGCTGCTTTCTTCACAAATTATCTCCTCTGTTGGTTACCTTGGTAATGATGAGTTTAGAGTTCACCCCAAGAGTCTGGACTATTTCTATGATTCATATCAGATTAAATTCTCTCAGCTCCCTTCTTCCAAGTTTCTTTAGGGAAGAGGATGAGAAGAACATGCCTTACTGTACATGATTTATCAAACTCTTAGAATTCTTTGTTAGCCTGTCTTTATGCCTCATTGGACTGTAAGCCCCAAGGGAGATGAGAGAAGTACCTGTCTTGTTCATCTCCATCTCATAGCGAGGTGTCTGGATGTAATAGGTACTCAATACGTATTTATTGAAAAGATTTTTCAAGTTGCATTTCCAAGTTGCAAATAGCAGATGCACTTCTTTTCTCCCTAGGACAAAACCACTTCAACAAGAATGCAGTCCAATGCTGTAGAATACTCTTGGTTTCCTGAGATTATCTGGGGAGCTTTGCTACTGATAAAGCCATGGGAAGTTGATTATTAGCATATATGAGTGGTATCTTAATCATATCAACTTTAACAAGTACTTGGACCGAATTCAGATTTATTTTCTGAGTATAGTTTTAATTTTTAATGTACATTATTTGCTTTATATGATACCTTACTTACCTAGCATGGTGCTTTCCTAGAAATAATGAAAAAGAATTGCTAATGAACTCAGAAGAACTCACATAAATCCTTTGTGAAATCTGCAGTGGAAAGCAATAGAACCAGTGTTTGATATACACGTGATGAAATGAACTTTGTCATTGAAAGACCAGTTTATTTGGCAAAAAGTGATCAGAAATCAAGTAGGAAGGACAAGGGTAGAAAAGCATATGCAATCATTTGATCTTAATATCAGAATTCTTTCTGGATTTTATTCACTTCCATTCCATTCCTTTCTTTCTCTTCTCTAATACTGCTGGAAACAGAGAGTACTACCCACAATTTTTTTTTTTGGCAGACTAGGGTAAAAGTTAATTAACATTTTGGCCTCCAGTCTGGAGAGCAGACCCTGTTCTCTTTGTAATGGGTGCTGTCAAGGAAACTTTTCAAAGGCAGAGGGAAAAAATGGTGCCCACTCCACTGTTAAGGATTTTTATAAGGGTCAAGTAGCCTTGGCGAGAATTCAGGCCAGAAGGATTTGGCTGCTGCTAAGAATGCCATAGCCCTGTGACAGGTTAGATTTGCCATAATCCTGCATTCACTAAATTCTTAAGACGATGAGAGATTGCTACACTCTGGCCCAAGAGTTTCTTGTATACTTTTGTTTTTATTTTTTTGCAAGGGTACGTTGGGTGGTTTGCAGTTCTCTCTTTGCTCACTTTCCCTCTTGCTATTCATGCCCCTTCTTAGAATCACCAAATCACCTTAAGACTTGTCCCTCCAGGCGTCAACATACAAAATATTCTATGGGATCCACACAGTGTTCCAAAAATGTGTCTCAGTAACGTAATGTGTCTCAAATAAGCCGATGAGACACGGTTTATTTGTTCTGGGAAAGTCTGATTTCATGCTCAAGTTCCACCCTATGTGAGTTTTTCTGCTAAGGGTCAGACAGATGTCAACATTAATCTTGACCTGTGCATGTGTACTAGGTTGCTTCAGTCCTGTCTAACTCTTTGCGACTCTGGACTGTAGCCCACCAGGCTCCTCTGTCTATGGGATTCTCCAGGCAAGAGTACTGGAGTGGTTTGCCATGCCCTCCTCCAGGGGATCTTCCTGACCCAGGGGTCAGACCCACATCTCTTACGTCTACCTGCGTTGGCAGGCATGTTCTTCACCACTAGTGGTGACCTAAGGTGCGCTAATTTTATTACTTTTATTAATAGCAGCAGTAGCATTGGAGCATTATTTCCAAAGGCAAAGAATTCAAGGAGAGATTGAAGTGATAGTATGAAGTCATTCAGCCTTGCTAACAGCTCAGTGAAGTACCATTATTATTTGACTGATAAGGCAACTGAGGCAAGAAGAAATTAAGTATAGTAATTGGCCAAATGTTTTTCTTGGAAGGTCAGGACTAGATTTTTTTTTTCTAAGGTTCCTTTCAACCCTGAGAAATTCAAATTCTTATTTGGGTGGAGATGGCACATCAGGTCAAAGATGTAGCAGAAGGGACTTCCCTGTGGTGCAGTGGCTAAGACACCATACTCCCAATGCAGGGGGCCCAGGTTTGAACCCCGGTCAGGGAACTAGATTCTACATGCCACAACTAAGAGCTGGCACAGCCAAATAAACATTTTAGAAAAGATATAGCAGAAGAAGTGAGAGAGGGAGAGAGAGGTGCAGGGGTGTGTACTAGTAAAAATCTTTGGGAGACAGATATAACATCCTGTGCTGCCTCACAACATCCAGGGAAGTAAGGGGAGAAGCTGTTTAGCTTCACAGAGTTGTGAAGGAGACTTTGGATCTTCTTCCAGATCAGAGGTTGAAAACTGTTGGCCCCTAACCTCCATTGGGCCTGGAGATGCATTCATTTGGTCCATACATTAAAGAAAAAAGAACTAGAATTTAAAAATCAAAGATTTCATGTGAAAATCCAGATTTCCAGCTTCTCTAGAAAAAAATGGAATCTGGCAACCTTGAGTCTTCATTTCCTGGGGTGACATAGAAGCCGCATAGTGGCTGCCCTCTTCTTCAGATCCTGTCCCTGCAGTCAGCATCGCTTCCTCACTGCCAGAGTCCCTCTAGTCCCTCTAGTGCCCTGAGGTAGCAACATTAACTTCTGCTTCCTCATCTGCTGAAAGAGGATAAACTTTCATTGTCTATCTGGACCCTGTCGGCATTTGCCTCTCAACCACCTCTTTGGAGCATGGTTTCTCATCCTTGCTACTGCTGACATTTTGGTCCTGATAATTCTTTGTTGAGAGGGGCTATCCTACGTGTTGGGGGGGGGGTTTAGCAGTATCCCTGGGCTCCACCTACTAGATGCCAATAGTATGCCTTCTTCAATGTGACAACCAAACATAAATCCAGAGTGCCCAGTGCCCCCTGTGGAGTACAATGGCCCCATGAGAGCCACTGGGGTTGTATAATGAGCCTGTGCCACTGGCAGCTCCATCTCTAAGCCTCTCTGTTATCAATTTCTGGATATGAGAATCTGATTGGTCTTACTTGGCTCAGGGGTCTCTTCCTGGGGTCAGGTGGCAAGATGGCATTGACCATCATGACTGCCATCTCTTGCAGAAAGGGAGCAGGTCAGCCAAACCAATAGGTGCCCATTTTAAGAAGAAGGATGCAAAAGATGCTGTGTGAAACCAGAGTCCAAGTGTAACTCTCAATAGCATAACAGTCTTCAGTTTCCAAAGGATGTTCTTTGTACCTGTTCCCTCACTTATTTTTCTCTTTGTCATTCTATGAAATAGCCTAGGCGCATAGTTTATCCTCTTTCAGCAGATGAGGAAGCAGAAGTTAATGTTGCTACCTCAGGGCACTAGAGGGACTAGAGGGACTTCCCTGGTGGTCCAGTGATTAAGAATCTGCCTTCTAATGCAGGGGCCTCAGATTCGATCCCCTGTGCTATGGGGCAACTAAGCCCAAGTAGAGCCACAGTTAAAGTGAAGCCTATATGTTGCAGTGAAAAGCCTGCCTGCCACAACTAAGACACAACACAGCCAAATAAATAAATATTTAAAAAAAAAAAAAAAAAAGCCATTAGATAGACCAGAAGGACCAGAACCCAGGCTTTTTGAAGCCCACTGCCCCTCCAGTTACCCCTGAACTGGCAGCCCCTGGTAATGCAGCACCCTGTCTGCTCAAGGGGGATTGAGGGAGAGAGCAAAACCAGCCGTCACCAGACAACCCGGCCCTGAAAACATGAGCGACTCAGTCACTCTTGTCTGCAGAGCAGGTTTCTTTGGCAGGAGGCCACTCTGTCTAAGTCCTTCTCCGGTCCGTCTGGGTGTAACCCAGCCATGATGGTCTCTCTCGGGTTTCAAATGCACAGGAACAATTAAGTCATTCTCATAATTTCATGTGGTACAGAAAGTCCCAAGCCAAAAATACCATCCTTGCTTCCTACTTTTAGACTTCCAGGGAACTTCCCCTCCTTCCCTCCCTACAATTCACTTTGATTCCTTTTATTTTTCTCTTGGATGTATTGGCCAGATGCAGGGTCCTAGTTTATTTAACGAGGAGCTTCAGACCCAACACAAATCAAAATAAACCCAACCTCCATTTGGCAGGAGTGGTGAAAATAGGGAATTGTCGGTGGCCTTCAAGTACAGAAGGTTAAAACAGAAAAGAATGTTTAGATCTCATCTCCGGTGTATGGAAATAGAAGAGCTGATGACCACGTGATCACAAAAGAACGATGGGGTGACAAGGGAAGCAGTTGTGTCTAGCATATTCCTATTATTTTCCTGGCTACTAGGTAACCACAATCAAGTCACGTTCTTCATCTTCAGTATATAAAATTTCTTGTCTCATAGGACTGTGACATCAGTCCTGTGTCGCTTCCTTAAAATAATTTTTCTAGGTCTTTCTCAGATGCATATTATCAGTTACTTGCCGAAAGACAACGGATTGGTCTTTGTGTACACACACAGACTCGGGTGCACACACAGTGTCTCTGCCTTGGTGCTTGTTACACACTGCTGAACCACCATTTAGGTTATGTCAAGAAGGAAGTAAATAAAATGAATTCCAGTTCCAGATGATTTGAAAGTTTCCTCTGCAGGAATAGATAATGATAAGCTTATTTGTAACACGTCTTTTCCCTAGAGCAAAAAACTTCTCAGAAAACTTTAGCCTGCATCAGAATCACTTGGAGAATTCATAAAAAACCCTGATTGCTGGTCCCACTCTCACCCCCAGAGCTTCTTGTTTGGTAGGTCTCAGGTGTGGCCAAAACTTTGCATTTTTAATAAGTTTCTAGGTGTTGCTGTCTGGAGGTCCCTTTTGTGCACTATACTAATCATGAATGGTGCTTTGGGGAATTCCCTGGCTGTCCAGTGGTTAGAGCTCTGCACTTTTACTGCCAAGGGCCTGAGTTCCATCCCTGGTCAGGGAACTAAGATCCTGCAAGCCATGTGGTACAGCTTTAAAGAAAAAGGTGTCAAAATGGCATCCTACAGATCAGTGAATAATTCCAAAGGGAAAATGTACCTTCAAAAAAAAAGAATGATGCTCTGATTACTAGGTTTCCCCAGCAGCAGTGCTGACTTGCTCCTTCTGCTTCTGCGCCTTCATTTGTGTTGTCCCTGGAAAGCCCCCCTCCTCCCATTGACCAGTCAGACCCTCTGCATCTGCCAGGCCCAGCCTAAGTTCCCGTTCCTTCACCTACCCTTTCCTGACTACTCCAGTTCATACTTGTCACTTCCCTTCTCTGAGCTCTTCTAGCTGTAGAATTGAACCTGTTGGCCTGTGTTATGAGCACATTACTTGTTGGTCCTTTCCCCATTGAGACTGAACACATTTGATGAATGAACATGACCATGCCTTATATACTCTTCTGTGTCCCTGCACCTTGCAAGGTTAAGCACACTGTAGATAACTCAATCACTTATTGATTGGTGAAGGTTCCAAGTGCATTCAGAAAGGAAATAGAATACCGCCAACTGATACTGAGATACCCACCAAATTACATTTCTGAGGTGTGACCCCTGTGACTTCTGTGCTCAAAGCCCCAGATCCTTCTGCTTGATTCAGCATTGCCCAGACTTAGGTCTTTATAGGAAGGACATTATGGCCTCGCTCAGGATGGTGGATGCCCAGGACCACTCTTGAGGTCAGCTGGGTGGTTGTCATCACCACGCCTGTTGTCAACTGTGCATGAGAATCAGCCACTGGACCCCAGGACGGTGTGATGGCCAAAGGGGTCAGCCTGCAAGAAGTGTCAGGAGGGGGAATGATGGCGATTGTGCTGGAGAAGTAGGTTGGGACCAGGCTGTGAAGGCCTTGCATGATGTATTAGGGGCTTGGAGTTTGTCCTATAGAAAATAAAGGTTTGTTTTTTTGTTAAAGAAGGACATAATCAGATTTGTCCTTTGGAATCATAATTGTGGAGGCCCCTGGCTTCTTATGGAGACAGCAAGAAACTAGCAGAGGCAAACTTGTGAAGAACAGTTGTTTTGATTTGAAGATTTTCTTTATTTACGACTATACTGGGACTTCATTGGTGCACTTGAACTTTGCCTAGGTGCAGTGAGCAGAGGCTCTTCTCTCGTTGCAGTGCGTGGGCTATTGGACATGCAGGCTCAGTAGTGGGCTATTGGACATGCAGGCTCAGTAGTAGGCTATTGGACATGTGGCACAGAGGCTTAGCTTGCCCATGGCATGAGGAATCTTTCCGGACCAGGGATCAAATCTGTGTCCCCTGCATTGGCAGGTGAATTCTTAACCACTGAACCACCAGGAAGTCCTGAAGCCTGCTTTCTTGATAGTCGACTCTCCTCACCTTTCTTTAGGTACTGTTCTAGTTTCCTAGGGCTGCTGTGACAGATTGTCAAAAACCAGATGGCCTAAGACAACAGAAAGTTACTCTCTTCCATCTTCAGAAGCTAGAATCCAAACTCGGTAGGATTGTGCTCTTTCTGAAGGCGCTAGGGGAGCCTGCAGTCCCTGCCTCCATCATCGCATGGCCTTTTCCTTCTCCCACTGTGTCTGTCTTTAAGGACATCAGTCACCCTAGATTAAGGTTCACCTAATAACCTCCTCGTAGGGCTTCCCTGGAGGCTCAGTGGTAAAGAATCCACCTGCCAATGAGATGCAGGTTTGATCTTTGGGTCAGGAAGATCCCCTGGATGAGGAAATGGCAACCCACTCCAGTATCTTGCCTGGAAAATCTCATGGACAGAGGAGCCCGGTGGGCTACAGTCCATGGGGTTGCAAAGAGTGAGTCATGACTTAGTGACTAAAACAACAACAAACGCCTCTTAACTTGATTACCTCTACAAAGACCCTTTCCCAAGTCAGGTCACATTACAAGTACTAGGGTTTAGGGCTTTGACATATCTTTTCTTGGAGAGGGACATGATTTAACCCATGGTAGACACTTACTACCCCTTACTATTTTAGGGCTCAAGGAAGCAGTGGGCTTGCTGCTGTATCCAGCTAGTCAACTCACCTGTGTAATGTGTCCCTGCTGCTGCTGCTAAGTCGCTTCAGTCGTGTCCGACTCTGTGGCGACCACATAGACAGCAGCCCACCAGGCTCCCCTGTCCCTGGGATTCTCCAGGCAAGAACACTGGAGTGGATTGCCATTTCCTTCTCCAATGCATGAAAGTGAAAAGTGAAAGTGAAGTCGCTCAGTTGTGTCTGACTCTTCGCGACCCCATGGACTGCAGCCTACCAGGGTCCTCTTGTCCATGGGAATTTCCAGGCAAGAGTACTGGAGTGGGGTGCCATTGCCTTCTCCTGGGGAGGGTTAAAAAGTTGCCTCCACCCCCAATAATTCCAACAGCTCACTTAAGTATTTATGCACGGAGAGTACACAGGACCGAAGCAGCAGCAGATGAGGAACTGATTACAAAGGCCAGTTAGGGTGCTCTGCAAGTTAGAGATAATGAAGTCAAGTATACCATAGCCGTGAGAATAGAGAGGGGGCGAGTAGATTGGAGGAACAGGTCCATTGTAGAGCCAATAGGATTGGGTGTCAAGGCAGGAAGGACTCAAGTGTCGTTGTTAGCCTGTTGGAAAATGTGAGTCTTTATGTGTGTGTAAGTATACAATATCTATCTATATATTGTATATGTATTCTTTTGGCAAAGGTAAAGCCTTAGAAACAAAAGTTTCTCTTTGTCTCTTCGCAATGAACTCAAATGATGCTTTATTGTGGTGGAAAGGAAAGTAATAAACTGGAAATGATGTGGAAGAAAGTGAAGAGCAACTGTGGAAGTCTGTAGGGAGTGATTGTCTCAGGGCATGGCAGCCACTCACCTGCCACGTGGGCACAGCCCTGAAGGCCCTTCATTCAAGTCCATTCCCGGCCATTTCTTCAGCCTGAGACTGGGCCACTGACTAACCGCCAGGGATACTCAGATGTTTTGTGAACATAAGTTGCCAGGTCCTGACATCAGCCTCATAATGTTCTCTTCACCCTTCAGTAGACACTTTTGCATCTGTTATCTCATTTCGTTTTCACAACTTTGGCCAGTGGAAAATCCCTTGACAGGTCAGAAGAACTGAATTTAAGTCCTGGGTTTTTTTTTCCCCCTGGGAGTGGGGTTAGTGTTTACAGGAGACACTCAACTTTGCAAAGCTCCATTTTCTCATTAACAATGGACCAATTACCCTCTTCTTGTAAGATCATTGTGAGGATGAACATCAGACAGTGTTCATTGGCAGTGCGGAGTCTTAACCATTGAACCACCAGGGAATTCCCTTCTTCCAGGTTTTCTGGTCTTGGGGCCAGAGCTCTTTGCCATTCTATTCCTCTGGAAATAAAGCATAAATAAATAAAGAATAGATAAGTTATGGGATTCCCTAGTGATCCAGTGGTTAGGACTCCAGGCTCCCACTGCAGATTCTGATACCTGGTTGGGCTACTAAGATCCCATATGCTGCATGGCGCAACCAAAACCAAGATAGATTACAACTGAATTCCTCTAGAGGGTTTGCTTTAAATTCACTGGAATCCATGATAAGTTGCATACTCATCCAGAGGGCTAGATCAGGGGTTTGGGAGTGCTTAAAACAAACCTTTGAGAGTGAAGGTGAAATGGAAATGTCAGCATTATAATTGGAATGAATGTAGATCAAATTGAGGAGGCGGTGGCTGCTGCTCGCTCTGTCCCTTTCCCACGCTGGCCTGTCCCAGCTGCTGTTATCTGTCAGCTGGACCTCTGTTTATTCTCCTTCCAATAGAAAATGATTCGGCAGAACCTCATCTTCCCAAGGTATTAATGCAATTGCTTGTGGATCTCATTGGCTCAACCGGACTCCAGGACTACCCGAGACACTGGTGCATGGCCACTGCTCAGGTCCCTGTGGCAGTGCCCCTGAGCGACATCCGCCTGGAGTTAGTTTCACTCTGAAGTTAGAAAGCAGTGGGAATGATGCTTTAATGAGGCCGGCCCGTTCACTTCTGTCTCTGCTGTCCTGCATTTCCCCAGTGGCAGCGCTTTCCCAGGGCCCCTTCTACCTGCTCACAGCCCATCCTCAGGTCCCTGATTAGAGGTCCACGTCAGGGTCCCTCGCATGGAGATGTGAGCCCAAGGTGCAGACGCAGGTCCCAGAAAGCTTACTGCCACATTCTCATAATCCGAAGGGCCATCCACAGGGTTTTTTAGGTGGATGGCTTCTTGAGCAAGTAACTCACCCTCTGAGAACTTCTAACACCTTGTTTGTTACATGTAGATTACAAATATCCAGCCTGATTATAAGGACTTTGAGATGATGAGTATGAAAGCACATTCTAAATTGCAGATGGTTTTACAAATGTGAGAGGGGATTTGATGTGAAAAGAGTCCTTTGAGGCCTTTTACAAACAAAGGCATTTTTATATATTTAAACTCTTGGCACTCACAAATTTCCATTTGAGGGTTTGCCAATCTGGGGAGCAATCTCATAGTAGTTTGCAGTTTAGCTGAGGTGTATATATTTTCATCCATCCATAAATGTGACTATCTCACAGGAAGATGAGAAGTGAACAGATAAAGTAGTAGAGGTTATAAAATACGATAGCATTACAGAGTCTTTCAAGACTCATTAAAACATATTTGTGTAGTGTCTTTTATGCCCCAACCAAAGGGCTCAGGATTATTGGGAAAGAATGAGACAAAAAGGTAAAAATTAGAAATACACTGTGTAATAAGTAAACCATAAGTTCACTCATAAAACAGTAAGCATAGCAAGAAAAAAAAAAAAGCAATATACACCATTATTATGAACAGTTTCTGTATCCTGGTGTTCTAGAAGAACTTCTGGGGTTAAATTTAATTTTATTACATTTAAATGTTGGCGGGGGGTGTGGAATGCCCCACCCGAGAATATGCAGATGCAATTACCAGTGGGTCTTATTGATTGTTACAGGTATGAGTATTGACTTCCCTCCCACCTAACATTCTGGGATGTAGAGAGTGCAGGGTTGGCGTGGAGCCCTCCGGCTGTCTAGGGTGCAGGCTCCCTCCCATTTTCCACTCTGTCACCCCTAGGGTGTGGCACTGATCTTTATGGACTCTGGCCACCACCTGCCAATTTGGAGCAAGAGAGGGAGGGTGAGGGGGGCCACACCCACTCCTTTCTTTATGACGTGTCCTAGGGCTTGCGCACATCCCTTCCGCTTCCGTCACCTGCCCACACCTAGACACACAAGAATCTGGGAATGAATTCTTTATGGTGAGCAGCTGTGTGCCCAACTAAAAGCCAGAGACTATTACTCAAGAAAAGGAAGCCTAGTGTTGGGAACAACTCACAGGAGCCAACACAGTTCAGCCTCCTGTCTGCCCAGGAGCTGATGGCTCAGGTGGGAAGAAATCTGCAGGGAGGAGGAGACGAGTTGATGCAGGAAACTGTGACTCAGTGCTTACCCAGTCTGCTAGGGAGTTCCTGGGGTAGTTTAGTGCTGATGGTATTTTTGGTTTCACAAGGAAAGGTTTCATTTGAATTAAATTATCACTGAGCGATTTTTGGACTTTCCATTTGATATGAAAGCTGCGCAGAGGCAGTTGTTTAAGAGAGGAAAAAGCAAGTGCTGACTTCCTGGCATGATATAGCTCATCCTCTGTGTGGCTGCGGAAGCCAACCTGGCACTCAGGGAGAGGCTGTGTTCTCCTGTTGGACAGGAGCAAGTTCACACAGCACTAGCTTCAGACAAAGTTCCTCTGAAACCATGTTCAAGTGAGGCCAAGCAAGGCCACTGCCCAATTTCCTCTAAGCACAGACCAAAATACGGTTCCTGTACAACCCACTAAACCCACCAAGCATCCTCACCAACTCCCTGCCCCCTCCACCCCCAACTAATAGACGTAGCCACTGCTACTTTACCATTTTATGATCTTCTTGGTCATCTCATCACTGCTCACTGTAAATAACATTTATTGGGATACTCAGTCCTAGAATCACCACATTTTCTGACAGCACTCAATCTAGAGCAAACCCTTGCCTCCTTAGAACTCCCTAAAAACCACCCAACACAAGCCCGTCCTGGAAGAGATTCTGGTGCCTTCTTTCTGAGAAGGTCCTTCTGTTCCCCATGGTGCCCACCCTCCCTCAATGAATAATGAAGCCAGCTTGTGCAACCACGTATAATCTTGGCGGCCTCTGACTTTAAGGTGTCAACATATTGTATAGTGGAAGCAGTAGTGTTGTCCTGTACATTTAGAAAATCTGTGTTCATTTAAAGGAGACCTGACTGCAACCTTAGGCCAGTTTCTTAACCTCTGAAAGCTTCAGTTTCCTGATCTATAAATCGAGGATGGTAATATCCACTTCACCAGGCTGTGAAGGTTAAGTGAAAGAATATATGGGCAAGTGCTTTTAAAATTACAAAGCACTTTACAAATCTAAGGCATTTAATTTTGATTATGACAGGGAAAATAATGACAAATTCTGTTTTTTCTGAGATATAATTTGAGCCAGGGTCAATAAATAGCTCAGTTTATAACTTAATTATATCAGTAAGTAATTTTGCATTAATAGTCCTCCTGTATCTGTACGTGGGAAAGAATTAGCAACCAAGAGGCAGATCCCTTGGCATTTCTATCCAAACCAGGGCAGTTTCAATAGAGCCCTCTTGAAAAGAAAGTTTTTCTGAAAAGAAGATAACAACAGTCATTTGAATAGAGAAAATGAAAAAGGCAAAAGTCAAATTATGATATATTTTGTGTCATACCTAAGTAATTAGAAGATAACCCTTTTTCTTAATAACCTTTATAAAATTTTCATTGGGCTTCTGAAGCATAAAGGAAATCTCTAGAACCAAGACATATTTCAGCTTGTTATTTCTCAGGATCACTATCACCCCAGATTTGTGAAGAGATGAAAAGAGGTTACCTGAAGCAATGGAGTAAGAATCCACTCTATCTTTTGCTTTATGTGTGACCTTGACCAAGTACAAGACCATCACTTCCCTCATTTAGAAAATGCAAATAGAGACGCTTGCCTTACAACTGCAGTTGTCTTGGGTTTCCTTGGGGGACTGGTTCTAGGACCTCTGCAGATACTAATATCCTCAAAAAGTTCCTTTATTTAAAATGGCATTGTATTTGCATATAACCTAGCACATCCTCCCATGTACTTTGAATCATCTCTAGATTGCTTCAAATACCTTGTACAGTGTGCATGCTATGTAAATAGTTGCCAATATGTTGCAAATTCAAGTTTGCTTTTTGGAACTTTCTAGAATTGTTTTTTCCCCAACATTTTTGGCTTGTAGGTGGTTGAATCTGTGGCTATGGAGGACTGACTGGACCTGAGCCACCACTCCAATAGGAGCATGTGAAAACTCTTAGCTGTGAAGTGCCATATACTCAGGAAAGAAACAATTATATTCCTGGTTGTGTTATTTTGCTGGGAGCGGGCCCAAAGGACTGCTTCAGTATAGCAAGCTGTATTTGAGTGCTGATTTTGTGCCATTCACATGTGTGATAAATTGTACCACCACTCTTGCGAGCCACATAGAGAACCAAATTAAAGGAGATGTTTGCGCCTCAGCGGCAGTACTTGCAGTCATAACCTAGCTGTGAGTACAGTGCTTACTCCAGATAGAAGCCTAGAAGGCACCCTAGCCTCTCGCTTCTGTATTTCAGACAACAGATGTCATCAAGTTGGCAGCTGATTCTACCAGTCAGAGTTAGACTTGACTGGAGTCTGAAAGTCTTGGAGGCTTTCTTTGCAACAAGGAGTTTACCTGTTAAACTGGTTTCTAGAAAAAACAATCAGGATGTCACATTTTCTTTTATGTGAGAATTGGTTACTATGGTAGGTAGCTTGGAATGATGCTAAGGACTAGTCTCACCAGAAAACAGGTGAGAGTGTTTACTTTCTCCACTTTAGAGATGCCCCAGGGTGACAGACTAAAGTCGTAAGTGCCCTTACCACAAACACTCTCTCATGGGCAGAAGTAGAGTGTTCTTACCTTCCAACATCATTTTATATTTTGGGTTAGCAAACATCTTTTATTTGCCTTCAATACTGTACCTTTACATACATAGACCTTGTGTATTCAGTTTATAATGCACTGTACACCTCATTGGTCAATTATAAATTTAATAAGATCAATCAAGAACTAAGGAGTGCTAAGCACTGTGCTCGGTAGATTCTGGAAGTTCAAAGAAAAAGTGACAGATTTACCTGTCTACATAGGACTCAGAGTTGAGTCAGAGAATCAGTGAGAGCTGGACAATAAAAAAGGCTAAGCGCCAAAGAACTGATACCCTTGAACTGTGGTGCTGAAGAAGACTCTTGAGAGTTCCTTGGACAGCAAGGAGATCAAACCAGTCAATCCTAAAGGAAAAAAAAAAATCAACCCTGAATATTCATTGGAAGGACTGATGCTGAAGCTCCAATACTTTGGCACCTGATGTGAAGAGCTGCCTCACTGGAAAATACCCTGATGCTGGGAAAGATTGAAGGCAGGAGGAGAAGGGGACGACAGAGGAAGAGATGGTTGGATGGCATCACTGACTCAATGGACATGAGTTTGAGCAATCTCCGGGAGGTGGTGAGGGACAGGGAAGCTTGGTGTGCTACAGTCCATGGGATTGCAAAGAGTCAGACATGGCTGAGCAGCTAAACAACAACAAAATGTTGAGACAACAAGTCCAACCCAGCCATTGAGATGGGTCCTGGGTTTTGCACATTTCTCTTTATGGCCCTGGGATTCCCAGATGGCTCAGTGGTAAAGGATCCACCTGCCAGGGCAGGAGATGTGTGTTCAGTCCTTGGGTTGGGAAGATCCCTTGTGGGAGGAAATGACAACCCATGCCAGTATTCTTGCCTGGGATAATCCCATGGACAGAGAAGCCTGGTGAGCTGCAGTCTATAGGGTTATAAGAGAGTTGGATACGATTGAATGACTGAGCATACTTAATGGCCCTATCATCATTTTGGTTGGTTGGTTTTGAGGCTCTTTTCATGGATGAGGAAAACGAGATTGAGTGATCTTATGTGACTGCTGTGGTCTTTTCACGAAGGTGACCTAACTTGTAAACAGTGGCCTTTTCCAGCATCTCCCACCCCCCGTCACTACCCCACACTCTACCTGTCACTCCTTTCATAGCATGCTGCCATTTCAAGGTGACAGATTAACGTCTCTGTTAATGGACCG
This sequence comes from Bos indicus, assembly GCF_029378745.1. NCBI lineage: Eukaryota > Metazoa > Chordata > Mammalia > Artiodactyla > Bovidae > Bos > Bos indicus. The sequence goes on from NC_091769.1 coordinate 50,847,617, forward strand.
AGGAGCCTGGTGGACTGCAGTCCACGGGGTCACAAAGAATCAAACACAAAGACTGAACAACAGTTATACAGAAATTGTTTTGGGGGTTGACTGTTCTCTCCAGACATTTAGTGAAGTGCCTTAGTTATCTGGACACGTATTAAGTCTTATTTCACTAGCAGACTGACCTCTTCATCGGCTGATGTTCTGTTCCCTTCAAGGTGTTCCCGTTTCTAAGCTTTCCTGGCTTTACCTTTCCCACATAGATGCTCATTCTGCCCAGGATCTGCCTGAGGGGTGAGCCAGGTGCCATCCCCATTCCCTCCAACGGAAGTTTTACCTTTGCCAAGCAGTGGACAAGTTGACCCTTCTTTTGGTGTTCTTCGTGTTTTTTTAGAAACAGGTTTGAGGAGGGGGGAAGGTACATTTTGCAAAGTATTTATAGTGTGAGGGCATAAATAGGAGAAATTAATGAATTAAATGGTATCCCCATTCTCTCTTGATGTTATCACAGTAACTCATTTATATGGCACCACCAGTTTACAAAGGACTTCCTGTCTTCTATCTCACTGATCCCTCACTAACAACCCTGAGATGGTGGGAACAAGGCAGTTCCCCAGGCCACTCAGCCAGTACATGGCAGAAGAAGAATCTGAATCCATTCTTGAGGCTCCCAGTCCTGGGCTTTCCCTCTCTGCCAGGTCATGGCAAAATATGGACTTAGTGACATAGAGTTGGCTCAAGTGCCGAGAGTGGTTGTTACTTACTTTATTCCTTCTAGCATCCAAGAGAATCTTCTCAATTATAAATGAGAGCCTCCAGCTTGAACCCTGAAAACACTGCCTAAGAATCCTAAGTGCCTTACCCCACTTCCAGGCTCCTGTTAAATCTCTGAGGATCATGAATGCATCACAAACGAAGGGTGGCTTTTCAAGACTGCAGCCAATTGTGGTAAGATTTCCTAGGAACAAGGGCATTTCAGAGAAATGAGAAGGTGAACTCTAGTGACTGCCAGGTTGCCATAATATAAATGGGGTACTTACCTACTTTTAAGTACTCAAATGTCAATATACATAGTAATTTGGAGGCCACATTTTCCTCCAAAGAGAATGCTTCCTAGACTGTTGTGTACATCAACTTATGTAGGTCCTTAATTAAGGATATATATATTGAGGGGTAAGTAGGAGGGTTGTGCACCATGGCATGTGGGATCTTATTCCTCGACCAGGGTTCTGACCTGCACCCCCTGCATTGGAAGTGCGGAGTCTTGATCACTGGACCACCAGGGAAGTCTCAAGGAGAAATTTTAAAGAAATCCCAAGGATTTATATGCTGTCACTGCTAAAATGAAAAGGGGAGGGGGGAAGGTATAAAATAAGCCCTCTCAAAGAGTTTATTTCTATTACTCTTATTATGATTATGATTTTGTCGTTTGAATATTCCCTTAAAGTTGGTCTATGAGCACTTCAAAAAAAGTCTGCCCCAGTTCTTGAAAACCATACCTCCAACCCAAGATGAGCTTTTTTGGAATTTCTTTTAAAATTAGAACCCTGGAAGATTTACAGCTAGTAAGCCAACACGGATTTCTAGATGTGCCAGCTAGCTTATTGTCTTCAACCCGCATCAACTTCCTTTTACATCATGTGATCCACTTCCAGATTTCAAAAACTGTGACAGCATCAGGGGTAGATTCACTTCCTCCTGTGATTAAGTCAGAGAAAGGGGTGGGTGGGAAGGATGGGTGGGTGAGAGTGGTGGTGAAGACATTAATGCTTTAAACTTTTGGTATAGTCTTCTGCCCATAAAGACGTAGGAAAGGGGACAGCTTTCAGCGTGGGCAGAGTGGCCAGAGCCCTGAGAACAGGAAAACCCAGTCACTCTCAGCCTACATCCAAGGACTGGTCTTGCCAGACCTACTGGTTGGAAAGAACCACCCTCCATTATATAGGAGAGATTCAAGGGGACCCAAAGCCCAGGTATTTAACATTTAGTGCAGCTTTACCTGGGGATAAATTATAAAGCAGCTAACTGGTCTGTAGGAAACAGTTGCTCAAAGGCCTATTCAGCTTCTCAGTGGCAACAAAATAAATGTGACAAAGCTCTTACATTAAAGATTTAGGGATTCCAGTTAGGATATTTAAAACCTTATGCCAGGCAAGAGACAGTATCACATGCCTCACACCAAATTCTGAGTCTTATAGCTGAGCATTGAGATTTTTTTTTTAAGCAATATTTGAGGTGAAAGAGAGCAATTTTTACAAAAAACCTGATCAACTTCACTTAGTGGAATAGATTAGAGCTGATTGTTGTTTGACAAGGCTTGGGTTGGTGTTTCTGAAATGAATTAACTACAGAGTTCTTGAAATGAGGTCATCAGGTTAGAATTCAGTTGTCCACGAAGATAAATGATTTGTGTGCCTTTCTCAGCTTACCTGGCAGCCAGGGGTAATATTTCACACTTAGGTGTGCTGTGCATTCACATTCTTTTTTCTGGTAGTCACATGCCCATTTTGTATTTTTATGTAATGAAAGAATGGAACGTTGTGTCAGCAAAATTCATTCTTCACACTGGAACTACTGCTGCATACTTAGGTAATTAATTTGTAAACCTTTCTATCTTAAAAAAAAAAATTAATGTATCCCCAGGGCTTGACACATTACCCGGCACAGCTATTATAGATGGAGTTAAAATGATTCAATCAGTGAATGACTGAATAAGTAAAAAATGTAGGATGAGGTTCAAGGGAAAGATTATATAGCAGTTGTTATCAAAAGAATGCCATCTCTGAAATTACTGTTATCGATGCCAAATCTCATTTAGTTTATGAATCTTTTAGAAATTTTAAAGTATCTATCAATACTTTATAGCTCATTACTCTAGTTGCTGCTGCTGCTAAGTCACTTCAGTCGTGTCTGACTCTGTGCGACCCCATAGACGGCAGCCCACCAGGCTCCCCCGTCCCTTGGATTCTCCAGGCTTCTAGTTAGCAGAAGCAAATTCTTAAATGTAAACTTTTTACCTAAAAGGTGTAAAACTTTTATTTTTCTAGTGGTGTTTCAGCAGTCATTGTTAAAAATCACTAGCCTACATGTGCATTTCAGGTATGAGCTTGTGTGATGAGGAGAATCTTTGGTCACCAAATAAGCTCCCTGGTCTTCCTGAGCTAATTTGCTGTAGAGACGGTTCGGGCTCCTTCCAAGGTTCTGTCCCAGTCACTCCAGCTGTGGAAGTGGCCATCTACTGGTGGCTGTTGTATAATAAAGTCCTCTGAGGTAATCGTGAGCATGGGTGCTCAGTCCTGTCTGACTTTACGATCCCATGGGCTATATAGCCCACCAGGCTCCCCTTGTCCATGAAATTTTCAAAGCAAGAATACTGGAGTGGGTTGCCATTTCCTACTCCAAGGGATCTTCCTGACTCAAGAATCGAACCCAAGCCTCCTGAGTCTCCTGCATTGGCAGGCAGATTCTTTACTAAGGGCACCACCAGGGAAGCCTTCTGGGGTAATTATTTCCACACAATGATTATTAGCAAAAAGAAAATGTTGGCTGCCTCGGGTGGTAGCAGGCTCCCTCATGGGAACAAGAATGTCTGGAATGGGAGGTCAGGTCTAAAGAAGGTCTGCCCTCTTTGTGGCTCAAGAACAATTGCTGGCCACCTCTTTGAACTGTCTGGTTGGACTTCATCCTTTTTACACACATTCTTTGCCCTTGACTCCCTCGACCCCACCTTGCTTTAAGCTCTCTGGTCCAAAAGGACTGACCCCACTTCCACCTTTTAAACAGTAATTTGTTCAATGGCACTGAAGCTAATGCGAGGAGGGGCGGGATTAGGGTGAGGATGAGACGCACGGGCACCTTGATGGCGGGAACCAGGGACACACGTCCCACATACAGCAGCTTTGCATCTTTCCACGGGGCTGTCTGGGCCAGTAAGAATCACCTCGACTCATACTTCTGGTTTTCAGTTCAGCTTCTAGGAAGGCATTATTTCACACCCTGTGGGGGTGGAACTGGGTGTCACAGGTGGAGGAAGACAGCCACCTCAGCCTGTCTGGAACCCAGCAGGTGGGAGGAAGCCAGCTACCCCGTCTCTGAGACACCCACAGAGATACTGTGTAGCCTTTGTCTGTCTGAGACACACAGCTTCCGAGAGCAATGCATTCTCTCTGAGTGCCAAATAACTGGGCTTGAAAATTTAATTTGTCAAAGCTGGTTGTCACAGTTTGATTAGAAACAGAATATTTACACAGTCTCAAAGTATCTCCCCACAAATCACTTAGTAGTTACCAGAGGGGGAAAAAATAGAAATTAGTGGAGAAATGGGACAGTACTTAATGAAGCGATATAAATGAATACCGCCCACAAACATGATGTCCATCCAGACGTGATATCCTGAGAAGGATGCAACAGCACAGGACTCGAATTCCAACATACAAAAGCTGAATCTAATTATGAGGAAACATCACACAAACCCAAACTGAGGGCCATTCTATAAAATAAGAATTCTTTAAAATGTCAACATCATAAAAGACAAAGGAAAGCTGAAAAGCTGTTGGAAATTAAAGGAAACTAAACAGATAGGAAAACTAAATACAATACGTGATCCTGCACCAGGAAAAAGAAAATCTTGTCGAAGGACATTATTGGGATAATTGATGAAATTAGGATATTGACGTGGATAAAAAGTATTGTATTAATGTGACATTTCTGGAAGTTGTTTACTCTGATTATATAAGAAAATTCCCTTATTGAGAAATACATACTGAAGCATTAAGGAGTAAAAGGGCATGATGTATACAATCTATTTTTAAATAGTGTAGATTTAAAAAAAAATAATACATATATATAGAGAGAGAGGAAACAAATTGGCAAAATGTTATAGATTGATATAGAGTATAAGAATTCTTTTTTAAAAAACTTTTCTGAAATGTTGAGATTACTTCAAAATAAAGAGTTTTTAAAAACCATGCTTTTGTGATCCTACCATCAAAAACAAACTTAACAATATGCCCAGTTGTCTCATTTACCCTGGGATGGCTTAGCAATCAGCTGAAAGGGCTGGAATGCGACTTCCAGCCCCTGCCTGTCCCCAGATCCATACTCCTAAATCGTATGGGTGCATGTGGACAATTCCTGCTGAGACACCAACCTGCAGGTCAACAAGTCCGGGGAACGGCCAGGCGAGATTGTTCTTCGCATCACGGCCCGAAAGAGCCAAGAATTCTCTCAGCCACAATAATGGTGGACGCAGATTGAGGTCAGTAGGAAAACAGATCTGTTTTGGGTTGTAATGTTGCACATAATGTGATGAGTGAACAGAAAAGAATGTACCCCAGTGAAGGGACGGCCTGTGAACTCCCAATCTGGTTCTGAATATTCTTATGATGCCCAGCGTAGAAAACAGGAAACATCAGTTAAAATGGGAAATGGCTGTGGGCTGAATGACTGTAATTCCTCGTCTTACATAGAAGTTGGCATGGAATAGGCCTTCATCCGCAGCCTGACATCTCCTGAGCTTCCACCCCTTGATAATTTTGCCCTTTCTTAAGGGTGGTGCATTACCAAGCAGAGAGGCTTTTAGGCTGGAATTGCTACCTTTAAGTATGCTGAGAGATTGTGTTTTTAAAGAGCTGTTTGTTTTTCTCTGTCTCTCAGTTAAAAGCAGCCTGGCTCTGCCTCTGCTTCTGGTTCCCTCCTCCTGCCCCCTCTCTCTTTCTTAAGTAGGCGAGATCCAGCACACGGAACGACTCACAGCCCAGCTTAATAATAACCCAGCAATAAATGACATAGCCATTATCATGCTAGACGGATAAACAGAGGGACAGTCCCCAGAGCTGGGGAGCCCAACCTGAAATTTACTTTTCAGTCCTCCCCGTGTCTCCACCACTCCTTTGGGGTTCTCTAAAGTATCAGGGAAATGTTGCAGATAGTCCAAGCTGTAAAATGGAGATAATTATTCCTGCTCCCTGCCTGCCTGCCTGGCTGAACTGCTTTAGAACTCACATGGGATGATGAGCAGAGAGGTAGCGAGACTCTGAAAGCAACCTACAAATAAGAGGCGGTGTTATTTCTCTTACTGGATGGGGATCTGACTAAAGTAGTCTGGGCTCATTCCCTTTGGAAGGAAGACAGTTTTCCTGTGTGACCTGGGCTGCACCCTCTGATGGGCAGTCCCATCTTGACTGCCTATTTCCTGTCTCCGGTGCCAAGTGCCTGCCCTTCTGGCCTTCCCGCGGCCACCTCTTGTTTTTCCTATCGCTCTGTTCTATCTGTTGGTTTTCTGCCTCATTAATGAGAAAGGAAGCTTGATAAAAACTGGAGTCTAGTCTGAATGGTCTGCAGGTGCTACCCCAGTGCTTAGAATAGTGTTTGGCTCCTGGTAGGCACATAACTATTGGGAGGAATGAATGAATGAACCAATGGATAAAATGCTTCTCATCCTATTTTCTTATCTCTTGTTGGCTCCCTGTTCTGCTCAATCCTGCGCACACCTATGATGAGAACTCATAGTAGCCAATGGTGGTCTCTTGACCCATTTCTTGCTCCTGAGCTCCAGAACTCCAGATCCAAATGCCCAATGCCTATATGAAAAAGATGAGTAAAAAAGGGATTATGAGTGTAGATTCTGGAAGCAGAATATTTGTTCACTGGTATTGATCTGGGGCAAAGGTTATAACTTCTTTGTGCTTCTTCATCCTTAAAATGAGGGTTAATAATAATGCCGACCTTTTAAGTTTGCTGAGACAATTAAATGATTTAATGCATGTAAGGGCTTACAGGTGGTCCTAGTGGTAAAGACCCACCTGCCATTGCAGGAGACAAAAGAGACGTGATTTGATCCCTGGGTTGGGAAGATCCCCTAGAGGAGAGCATGGCAACACACTCCAGTATTCTTGCCTGGAGAATCCCATGGATAGAGGAGCCTGGTGGGCTACACAGCCCGTAGGGTCTCAAAGAGTCGGACACAAATGAAGCAACTTAGCACGCACACATGCAGTGTGTGTAAAAGAGCTTAGAACGTTGCTTGGCATATAAGGAGCCATCGGTAGAGCTCACTGTGGTTTTCATTCTTGTTTAGTGTTCCATCTGGGAAATTGGGGGTGATTTGTTTTTCATATAAAGGGGGGCTCTCTCTATGTACTGAATCCTGCACTGTTTTCTCCCAACCAAGTGCAGATTTCTTCTCTGCCTGTGGTATTTGGACTATGGGTACCCATGCCTCTCTGCTTAGCACTAGGAAAGTGCATTCTCCATCCAGCAAACACGGCAGCTAAAGCATTCATGGATTGTGTAGCCACCTTGATCTGCAAACTCCCATTCTCTCCCCTCCTCCGCCACCCCCACCCCAGCCCTGGGAGGATACTGTACAGGTTGACTCCTCAGGCTCTGACTGCTAGAAATTCAGTCCCTTCTTTGGCTATGTGGATATGCTTTAGGCAGCAGGTGGTGGGTTATGTTCAGATAAGAGAAGACCCCCTTCTAGCGGGGAGGCCCCTGTTCATGTTGCAGTCTTGTTTGTAACTGTAGTCCTGTCACAATTCAGTTGAGATTTTCATCACCCTGGTCAGGAAATTCTCGGTGAAGGTTACTACAGCAACCTTCACTCTGCTCTGGAAAGCATATCACTTACAATGGGGCCTTTCAGCGGCTGGGCCCCGAAGCCGGGCGGTGATTCTGTCCATTCAGAACACAATGGGGCAAAACAGAATAGAAAGGAACCACACAGTGTTTTTAGGCTCCCGCTGCCATCTGTGGCATTGCATATTGTTGTCCATCTTTACGTCCAACGTCAGTTTTGTTTCTTCTGTAACAATACACTTTTAATTTCACAGTACACATGCCTGCCAGTTGAAGTGCATTTCATGGAAGTTTAAATAATAGTAACAATGCTATAGGGGTGTACACACTGGGCCAGGAAGTGCTGTGGAAATAGCTTTGAGAAAAGGTGATACAGGCTTTTGATTTAGAGACAAAGGATACACAAATTGGGTTTGTTTAAAAATACTCAAACTTACTCTTCAAAACTAATTCTTTTGCCTTGGACTCCTGTAGATTTTTTTAAGGGAGAAAAATTTGAATGACAGAAAATCAAATCACTCTTGTCTTTATTCACGGCTACTCAAAACCCACCCACCAGACAGAATTTACCCAGTGATAGAAAATGGTTGGTTCACTTACATTTTTTTAAAAAACAAAAACTAGAGAATGTTCCAGAGGTATTTTCAAAGCTGAGTTTATATATTAAGCATGTGAGCTATAGTTGTACCAAGAAAAAGAATTGTGGTTTTCTTAGAATGGAAGTTGAAAGAAAACTCTTCTCTTCCTTTTTTTTTCCTTTAGAGCATTTATGATATTTTATTTATTCACACGGCTTGCCCTCTGATCAAACAACTTTTCTTTGTTGTATGTTTATATCTCTAGGGTTGTTTTATGTCCATGCCTTCTTTAATGTTTCCCGTATGTTTAATTTAAATCATTTGCCTTTTATCTTTCTCCGGGTTGCAAGCTCTTTCTCTCTTTTCTAACCTTTGTACTCCTCTTACTGCACTGAATTAAAAAAAAAAAAATGAAATGAGATTTTTTTTCTAAGTGCAAAGCTAAGATACTTCTGTATGTTCAAACCAGCCAACCTCCATCAAGCAAATGGTGATTCCATTTTGCTTTTGATTCCAATGAACCTTCACTGATGTGTGTTCACTCCCAGGTATCTCTGGGTGTTGGTTATTTGATCAGTAAGTAATACTGTGCTTTTGGCCCAACTCCCAGGAAGAGAAGGGGTCACAGCCAGCGAGAACCTTAGAACTGCTGGCACTACATTTCCTCATTTTTTGGGTCTCAGGGTTCAGGTAGAAAGGGAGTTTTGTGCACTTGGGAGCAAAGCATAGTACAAATCCTTTCTGCATTTCTGCAACCAGAAACCATGCAAATGTTTTTGCAAATCCACTTGTGGTCTTGCTGGTAGTTTTTGAGCATAGCCCTCTTTGTGAGGCAGTGATGTTGACCTCTGTTTTCTATTCACTGTCCTGCCCCAAAGTGAGCACCCTGTTTTCTCTGTAACCGGGTGGGCATACTCGTCTCTACCTAAAACAGAGAGGCGCCAGCCTAGCTTTGCCTGAATTCTTGCACAGAGTGATTTTGGTTACTCCTGCTTTGGGATCACTTATGTGTCAGCTCCAGCCCCCTTAAACCCTCAGTCCCATCCCTGCGACAAGGAAGAACTTTGCAGGGCTGGGAGCGGCTGCCACCTGGCTTCAGAAGCTCTGGAGCAGGTTCCCCCAGGGGATCCCTAGCTGGGGCCGTTTTGGCAGTTCATGTCTATCTTGCCTATTTTGTCAGTGAGGATTTCTGTGAGGTTATTTTTAACCTGAGTGTCCTTACTATGCTGAGAGATACCTTTGTCACACAAGGAAACCATGCCTCATCTATCTACTCCCCAAAGAATTTTGAACGAGAAGCCTGAAGACTTACTGAAGGTGTGGGGCTCTGGCCTTGAAATTGGCTATAGGAAGTCCTTTGAAGGCAGAGGCACAGTGTCGCAGGGTGGCTCCAGCCCTTTGGCCTCTCACAACACCTGTTATCTTTGTAGCCATCAGTCCTGTGAAAGTGAAGTGAAAGTGTTAGCCGCTCAGTCGTGTCTGACTCTTTGCAGCCCCGTGGACTGTGTCTGACTCTTTGCAGCCCCGTGGACTGTGTCTGACTCTTAGCAGCCCCGTGGACTGTGTCTGACTCTTAGCAGCCCCATGGATTTTACAGCCCCAGGAAACCTGCCAGGTTTTTCTATCTGTGGACTTCTCCAGGCAAGAATACTGGAATTGGTTACCATTTCCTTCTCCAGGGGATCTTCCCAATCCAGGGATCAAACCTGGGCCTTCTGAATTGCAAGCAGGTTCTTTATACCATCTGAACCACCAGAGAAGTCAGGGAGTCAATCCTATCCATGCCTAAAATGCCCCTGTTGAGAGTGGTGATCTCTGTTCCTTCATCCATCTTGCCAGGGGGACCTAAAAGGCAGTTTCAGGTGCTACTTCTGAAATCTTGTTATCAGAGAACAGCTGCCTTGACACACTTTCACACAGTGGGGAATACATTTCGTTTGACTTCCAGGGCCTCCATGGAAGCTTCTCTGGGTTTATAAACCCACCAGTACAGATCTGGACTCCATGACTGTCTCTGGCCAATTTTTTCGTCTCTTACACAGAGATCATAGTACTCCCCATCCCCAATTCTACAGTTCTTTTGAAACCAGATGAAATGAAGCACCTAACAGTGTTTAGCACATAGTAGGTTGTTAAGAAAAGCCACGCTCATTCCCTGCTCCTGAACACTGTGGACCACACCTCTTAATGAGGTGGGTTGCCTTTTTGATGCTGTAGTGTATTTCATGGAATACAATGAGCAATGGGTAGCGATCACAGAAACTTTCTTGGATTTTCTATGGAGTTGTGAATTTTAAGCTGGTATGATTCCCCCTGACCTCATAATCAAGTCAGATATGGTTAACTTGTGTTTTGATTTCAATTTTAGTTGTTCTGGCAGAAGAAAATTACTATTGGAAGGAGTGCCATGGAATTCTCCAGGGATCTCTAGTTAGATTCCAGCTTTCCAATTTCTGCGGTCATTTCCCCCCATTTTCTGGAGATTGCCTTTCTCCTTTACCTACTTGTTTCAATTTTTTAAGCCAATGCTTTGACTCCCCCCCGCCGCCACCCCCATATCTTGGGTGGAAGGCAAGGGGTTCTAGGAAAGTGGTCCCCAAAGTGTGAGGTCTGTGCACCTTTGCCTGCAAGGTAACTCACTGGAGAGAAGGTTTTAAAACTTTGATTCACATTTACCTTAATATTAAAACTAAGAAGAAATTAAGCTCTTTAAATATTTACTATCTGGATGGATACCAGTGGCCTGATGCAGTCCGACTGCTCAAAGGTCACGGTTCACAAATGATCATGTTTATTAGTTGAGGGCTTTAAAATATTTAAATACCTAGACTCATTTGATTGTTTTTCCTGGAACCTCTGTGGGTGATGAGAACATTTACTACATATAAGTTTGCTGGGGAGGGGCTGGTGGTAGAGAGCCAACCGCTGACTGGGAGCTGGAAGGCCCGAATTCTAGCCCTGGTTCTCTCACTACGTAACTAGCACCACAGACATGTACCTCCTTTCTGGCCTCAGCCTCCTAATCTGCTCAGTAAGAGCTTTGGACTGGTTGATGGATAGGCAAGGCCCCTTCCAGCTATAAAATGTTCAGGCCAGAATGTAAATGTAGCGGTATCGTGCTCCATCCTTATGCCTCTTCATTTGTAGTCTGTTTCAACCCCTCCACTTTTTTACCTGTAAGCCATCTGTTCATGGCTCAAGCCAGCCAGTTTTTTAATTAATTTTTTATTGGAATATAGCTGCTTTACAGTGTTGTTTAGTTTCTGCTGTACATCAGAGTGCATCAGCTATATGTATAGATGAAAGGTGAAAGTGAAGTTGCTCAGTCGTGTCCGACTCTTTGTGACCTCATGGACTGTAGCCTACCAGGCTCCTCCATCCATGGGCTTTTCCAGGCAGGAGTATTGGAATGGGTTGCCATTTCCTTCTTCAGGGGATCTTCCTGATCCAGGAATCAAACCCGTGTCTCCCACATTGTAGGCAGACACTTTACTGTCTGAGATACCAGGGAAGTCTATATATGTATAGATATATCCCCTCATTTTGGATTTCCTTCCCATTTAGGTCACCACGAGCACTGAGTAGAGTTCCCTGTACTACACACTAGGTTCTCATTCGTTATTTATTTTATACATTCGTGCATGCACGCTTAGTTGCTCAGTCACGTCCGACTCTTTGCGACCCCGTGGACTACAGTCCACCAGGCTTCTCTGTCCATGGGGTTTCCCAGGCAAGAATACTGGAATAGGTTACCATTTTCTTCTCCAGGGGATCTTCTCAACCCAGGGGTCAAACCCATGTCTCTTGCATTGCAGGTAGATTCTTTACCGCTGAGCCATCAGGGAAGCCCGTCTGGTTTGTGCCCTAGACCAACACTTTATGGCTGCATTTTGCCCCTGGAAGAACATGACATCTCTGTGCAGCAGGTCAGGCCAGATCAAGCAAAGAGTCTAGAAATGCCCTTGCCAAAACCTGGAGAAGATGCTGAAGGCATTTCTCAATTCTGTATGTCTGTCTTCATTGTTGGCTAGTGACTGTGGTGCTTGGGGGACACCTCTCATCCCTGAACTTGGCTTCTATCCTGGACTCAGTCTCCCCCATGGCTAATCCATGACAAAGACTGTCCGGTGCCCCCAAGGTACCCTTGATCACACTCCGGGCCCTTCCCGCCGCCTACCACATTCTGAAACACTCATCCTGGGTTTTGTCATTTATATATGCCCAAACAGTTCATTTTTCATAAAAAGTAAATTAAACTTTAAAAAAACACCAAATGAGTTGATTTTCTTGTGTTGTCATACCTCTACTGTTTTGCATGACATAAATAATACATGTTTTGTAATCAGTGCAGAAAGATGCTGTGAATGATAGTGAGTCCTGGAAGACTGTTTTTAATCAGGTTGATATCAATTCTACTGAAGTCTTTTAAATCTTTGCATAATTTTCTTTTTCCTCAAAATAGGGTTTGAGTTAGAATTTCTTTCATAGTACAGAGTAATAGTTCATTTCTAAGTGACAAGGAATTGCTCAATTATCTTCCTTTTTTTATTTCCATTTCAATTAACAGTATGAACAAGAGCCATCAATGCCAGTATTTCTAGCTGCTCTGCCTGCATCATTACTTTGACTTCTTAATTCAGTTTAAGAAATTTACTGAACAGCTACCATTGCTTCAGGGACTATCATTTTCAAACCAAAAATTAGGATACATTGTCTGATAGGACTTTTGGTCATAGATTCATTAACCAAGAAAACAAAATCCTATCAGAGGTGCAAAAACTAAATCACATTAACATATGTATTTAATAGACTACCTGAATTGTGAAGAATTAAATTCCATGAAACTGACCTTGCCAAAGGTCACAGAGGTAGAGTCTATACTTGAACCCAAGTCTGTTCATTGTAATCAACTCCTTGAAAACATGAGTAATGACAGGTAGGTCCCTGAAGGGACTGATAAATGCTTGTCATGTTGTCAGATTAGCAGAGGTGCAGCTGAAAAGACAGAGACTGACATCAATGTGACTCTTCAGTTGTTTGATTAAAATATAAATAGAGACAGAAATAAAATGAGCATTTGTCACATAATGGAATTTCAACCATTTGATTTATTTTGTAGCTTGAAATGTCCTCACCCTGTGGTCAAAAGTAGCCTGTTTTCCTTACCTGGATGCCAGTGGACAGTTAAGAGAGAACTGTCTTTAGAGGCAACTTCTGGAGAAGGAACTGGCAACCCACTCCAGTACTCTTGCCTGGAAAATCCCATGGACGGAGGATCCTGGTAGGCTACAGTTCATGGTGTTGCAGAGTCGGACATGACTGAGCGACTTCACTTCACTTCATTTCTCTTCCCTTTGATCTTCTGGGCCAGGAGCATTAGGAAAGCTTCAGAAACTTTTTTACTTGGGGCCGCCCCACCCCAAGCCCCTTCCCCGACCTTGTCCCCCTCTGACTGCTGTCATGGTGAGGTATTTAGTTCTCTCTTTATTTATTTATTTTTGGATTTGTCCTCCTTGGTTGAGACTTCTTTATTCCTTTTTTTTTTTTTGCATTATGGTTCATTTTTATTTTTTTTTAACTTTTTATTTTGCATTGGAGTATAGCCATTTTGTTCACTTGAAATTATCACAACATTGTTAATCAGCTATACCCTGATACAAAATGTTTTTGGTGTTAAAAAATAAATAAAGATCAAAAAAAGAGTGAAGGAGAATCCGTACCCTCCCCCCCAAAGACTTTGTCATTGTTGTAGTTTGTGGGGATGGGGGGAAGCAATGTTGTAACAGTTTCAGGTGGATAGCAAAGGACTCAGCCATACATACGATGTATCCATTCTCTCCAAACCCCCCTTCCATCCAGGCTGCTACATAACATTGAGCAGAGTTCCCTGTGCTATACAGCAGAGACACTGTTTAGTTCTGAGATGAACCAAAGCTGCCTGGAATTCACTGGCCCAACTAGTACTGATTGAGCATGCTTACGTGCCAGGCACTGATCTGCAAGCTGGGGACATGGCCAGGAGTGGATGGGCTCTCAAGGCCAATGACCAGACTGCTTCCTCTGTGGACTCCCAGGTGCTGAGCTTTGCACAGGGTACCTGTGTACCAATAATAAAAGTAGCCACTTCATGCTGTTCTGTGGAGGAAAAAAAGTTGATATGTGGCAAGCAGTAAACATTCAATAAAACAATTACTATGGACACTAGCATTATTGCCGTTTCCAACAGTCACTTACCTTATTACAAGACGCAGTAGGTGTAATGATTAAGTGCAAAGAAAGCTGGTTGGCCCGGGTTTGAAGCCCAGCTGCTGCGGTTGGGCAGTTTATTAATAGTTAACTTCTCTGTGCTTCAGTCTCCTGCCTGATCAGGCTGTGAGGATTAAATAAATTATCATGTATATATATACGTAGGGCTGACTCATGTTGATCTATAGCAGAGGCCAACACAATGTTGTGAAGCAATTTTCCTTCAGTTAAAAAATACATGCTTGGGGAAAAAATGGTCACGTATGAAATGTTTAGAACCGTGCTAGTATGTAATAAGAATTAGCTGTTGTGTCAGAAGAGTATTTTTCCCAGAGGAGAGAGCCACCATCCTAGTTTACCCTAGAGACTGGAGGGGAAAAGGATGGAACAGTGCTGGTAATCCTTGCAGGAAGCACTTCCCAGAAGAGAAAGAGGAAATCGTAGGTGCCCAAGAGAGACCTTCCTTGTCGGCCTCGGGACAAGCCGTTACTCCAGAGGACTGATCAAATGTCTCATGTGTGGCTGTTTTCCCAGGTGAGAGGACTAGAGGAGTGTTCTGGGGACCCCTGATGGAAAATGCAGGGGATTTGGAACACGAATACAAAACAGTTTCTACTTGTAAAAGGGAAACCTCGCCTCTCTTCTGCTGTCCAAAGGGGGATCTCATGTGCGGAGAAAAATACATCTAGGAAATAGAAGTGATTTAAATTCTTTATGGCTAGGTTTGAAATTGGTGGGAATAAGCGCAGGAGAGAATGGCAGTGGGGCCCTCATGCGAGGGATGTAGCAGCAAGGTATACTGTTAGGTCCCTGTGTCTGTGTGTGTACTTCTTTTCTTAATTTTCATTATTTTTTGGCCACATCACTTAGGATGCAGGATCTTTGTTCTTCAACCAGGGGTGGAACTGGTACCCCCTGAAGTTTTCACTTTCATGCATTGGAGAAGACAATGGCAACCCACTCCAGTGTTCTTGCCTGGAGAATCCTAGGGATGGTGGAGCCTGGTGGGCTGCCGTCTATGGGGTTGCACAGAGTCGGACATGACTGAAGCGACTTAGCAGCAGCAAATGTAAGAAAGTTGTTAAAGGGGTTGAAAATGAAGTTTAGGAAACACTAGAGTAGAGTGTATATGAATGAAGGCCAGAGCTCATTGTAACCCCCTGGGGTGGACATACCACTTCTGGGCAGTGGTGAGCGAGGCAGGGTTCCTGCTTCAATGATCTTAACGAAAGTGAAGTGAAAGTTGTTAAGTCATGTCTGACTCTTTGCGACCCCATGGACTATATAGTCCATGGAATTCTCCAGGCCAGAATACTGCACTGGCTGTGCAAAGGCTGTGATACAGCCTTTCCCTTCTCCAGGGAATCTTCCCGACCTAGGAATCGAACTGGGGTTTCCTGCATTTCAGGCGATTCTTTACCAACTGAGTTATCAGGGAAGCTTTCACTTTTCACTTTTTAAAAAAATACTGAAGGGATTTTTAGATTGGAAGAGATCCAAGTTGAACATGCCTTTTACAAATTGATAGAGAAGGAAATGGCTACCCACTCCAGTTCTCTTGCCTGGAAAATTCCTTGGACAGGGGAGCCTGCGGGCTGCTGTCCATGGGGTCACAAAGAGTTGGACACCACTGAGCGACGAACATACATTTACAAACTAAAGAGGAGGTTACCTTGCTTTGCAAACTTGCGACCTGATGTGGGCAGTTTAATATGAGCTGTTTGTCAGCCAGGACACTTGCCCGTATCCTGTTTGGGATGGGGGTGGAGAAAAACAGCTATAAAAATTGTCACAGCAAACCCTCTAGAACTGGGAAATTTGATCAACCTCAGCAGTAAAACCACTGCACAGTTCCTGATGTGACATTAGTACATGTTACGATGCTTCCAGAATAACCGAAGCTTCATAATCTCTTTGATGATTTACACAGTGACCTCACATCTGTAAAGGGCATAGAGTGGGGCCTGGCTCCTCAGAAGTGCCTTGTGCCATAATCCATCAAACCTCAGATGCTCCTGATTATAAGAGCTGAGCTGTGATACAGCATTGGTTATAGGACACACCCTAATGTCACATTGTAAGAATATGAAAAAATGCATCTTATTCATAGAGTTGATGGAATATGTTAACTGTTCCTTTATACCATGTTAGGTTTAAACTGTTCACTGATATAAAAAATGATCCTTTTGGTAGCCACGTTTCAGTTAGAGTAAGTGAAAGACAGGATGTTTCTTTTCCTGATGGGAGCCCAATGTTATTTAAAGAAGAGTTTACTATAGCTGCAAGTGGGGATGAACAAACTAACACAGAATAACAAGAGAACATGGGGAAAGTGTCATTTATACATAGATTTCATTTCATTGTACAACATATTTATCCCTTATTTGTATCTTATCTAATTTTTCACTAAAAAGAACTGTATATGTGTGTATACGTTTTATAAATTGTGTACTCAGTAGAGAAGTAAAACCATCCAGAAACTACACTTAGGTAAATAACCACATCATTTTAACAACTGTTTTGCCATACAGAGATATCATTCTATATTAATAATATGATTATTGCAATTAAAACCAAATTTGGACACCTTACCATCCCTCTTTCTTCTTTTTTCCCCTCCAAACCTTTTTTTCTCTCCCCTACTCAATTAGCCCAGACACTGTTGCCAGACTGGCCTGTACCATTCACCCTTTGCCCCGATCATGTCATCATGTAAAACCAGCTCTACCCCAAGAAGGATTTGAGGTTGGTGTGATTATCTTCTGGGGGCAGTGCAATGTCAGGAACCTCTTTCTCCTGAGCAGACCCCTGAGAGGCCCTGAGGGCCTCAGAGAGGCTTAGTGATTTGTGGGAGACCCTGAGGATCTTGCTGGGAGGGCTGGTCTCTGAGAGTTGCCTGTGATTTTTCTGGGATCAAGTTGATCACAGATGCAACCATGCAGCTTGAGGAGTCCCAGTTGATGCCTCTTGTTCCAGCTTTATTATTAACAGCATCCCCTTCTGCAGACCCTCAGTGTCTTGGTTTGCTCTAGTGAGGAAGGGTGACTCTGGCCAACCCTGGCTTAGAAACTGCTGGATCTAGTGATCCTGGAGCCAGTGTCCACACTTGGCCTTGATAATGGTATTGGAAGTGAGCTGTGGTATAGCAGAAAGAGTGAAGAAAAGGAAGTCAGAAATCCCCATGACAGGTCTCAACCCTGGTCCTTTGTCATAGGGATTAACTGAGGCCATGTATGTGGTAATGCTGCATGAATATTCAGCTTTTGATCAGCTCACATGTACCTACATGAGTGAAACTAATGAACACATTTCTACATTCATTGGGCCTCCTACTCTGTGTGCTAACCTCCCATGGACTTTCCCATCCTCAGCCTCTCCAAGCAGAGGCAACTTGGTATGTTATAATTCCAGGCCTCACTTTACCCATTTGTAAATAGTGGTGGCATGATTGTAATATTCACGTCTTAGGGGTATTGTGAGAATCGAGATACCGTAAAGCTTCGGCATGTATTTACGGGTTCAGTAAGAGTCAGTCCCTGTTACCTTAAGGACAGAGGGGATTAGGAGTTTTGTGGGCTCCCGACTGCCCTTTCTCACCCCTAGCCCTCACTGTTCCAGAAACACCCCTTCCTTGTGCTTTGTTCATTGCAGCTCAGCACTGACACATACTTGCTTCAGACATCAGTCTTCATACCACCAAAATAGTGTGTGTGTGTGTAGTTGAAACACAATGCTGGCTGACTGTGCCCGGTACATAGACAAATATTTATGGTTGATTTTTCCATCATTTGCAATGGAAGTGTTTTATTCCAGTCAAACAGCAGAACTGCAAAAAGTAGAATACCCAGACTGTCAATTAAAAAGATGGTAACATCTACCAGAGAATTAGATGTCCATGCCTTTCCTGTTATGAGTCACTGGGTCAGAAAATCCCATTAAAAAACAAGTTCAGCTCATCCGCAGGCCAGAGCATTACCCATTGTCCATTGCTGACAATAAGAATATGGTTTCTCTCTCTTTGGGGGTGATTTGCTTATAACATTGGGGGCATTCTAGTCCTAGGTTTTTTGGAAATCACCATCCCCAGAAAATGCTTGATTTCATTGGCATCATATTCAACACTTCTATTTTGTATTAATTAATTAGTTTACTTACTTTGGGTTGCCCTGGGCTTTGTTGCTATGTGGGGGCATTTCTCTAGTTGCAGTGCACTGGCTTCTCGTGGCCGTGGCTTTTCTTGTTGTGGAGCACGGGCTCTTCGCACACGGGCTTCCGTAGTTGCAGCACGCATGCTCAGTAGCTGTGGCACATGGGCTTAGTTGATCCATGACGTGTGGAATCTTCCCTGACCAGGGATCGAACCTTTGTCCCCTACACTGGCAGGTGGATTCTTATCCACTGTACCAGCAGGGAAGTCCCCAACGCTTGTTTATTTTTAAATTTTACTTACACATGCATATGATTTAAAATAGCAATAAAAAAGTACACTGTGCTGCCAAGTTTAAAATGGAGAGTAAATTATGTCACCTTTTCTCCCCAGGCCTTCTCCCTGATGGAACCTTGTGTATCTTTCAAGAAAACAATTAAAACACACGTCTTTTAATGTGTCATTCAATACTTAATTCACATACTGATTGCTATTTTTACACATCTATGGGTCTTGAAGAACTTTCCAAGTCAGCACAGGCAGAGTCCTTCCAGTGACCACGTGGAACTCCTCTCAGGGGGCGCCATGATCTGATAGGTCTTCAAACCCTGTGTCCATTTTTCCCCATTACACACTTCGCTGCCATGAAGAACCCTGTGCATACATCTTGGCATCCTTGGTAGATTTTAAGGTGAATTCTTTAAAATAAAGGAGCTGGATCAAAGAGAGTATGCCCATTATTTCTGTTTAGTTAACAGTGTTTATACTGGTCTGTGTGACTTTAGTTTCTATCCCTAGTCCTACACAACTCTCTTAATGATACTGTGCCCAAGAATCTATGTTTTCACACTGTGGTGCTGGAGAGGCCTCTTGAGAGTCCCTAAAGCCTCTGACTGTGGATCAAAACAAACTGGAAAATTCTTACAGAGATAGGGATACCAGACCACCTAACCTGCCTCCTGAGAAATCTGTATGTGGATCAAGAAGCAACAGTTAGAACTGGACATGGCCAACGGACTGGTTCAGCATTGGGAAAGGAGTACGTCAAGTCTGTATATCATCACCCTGCTTATTTACCTTTCATGCAGAGTACATCCTGCAGAATGTCGGGCTGAATGAAGCACAAGCTGGAATCAAGATTGCGGGAGAAATATCAGTAACCTCAGATATGCAGGTGACACCACTCTAATGGCAGAAAGCAAAGAGGAACTAAAGAGCCTCTTGATGAAAGTGAAAGAGGAGAGTGAAAAAGCTGGCTTAAAACTCAACATTCAGAAGACTAAGATTATGGCATCTGGTCCCATCACTTCATGGGAAATAGATGGGGAAACAGTTGAAACAGTAACAGACTTTATTTTCTTGGGCTCCAAAATCACTGTAGACGGTAACTGCAGCCATGAAATTAAAAAGACACCAGCTCCTTAGTAGAAAAGCTATCACCGACCTAGACAGTGTATTAACAAGCAGAAACATCATTTTGCTGACAAAGATCCATACAGTCAAAGCTATGCTTTTTCCTATAGTTGTGTATGGATGTGAGAGTTGGACCATAAAGAAGGCTCAGTGCCGAAGAATTGATGCTTTTGAACTGTGGTGCTGGAGAGGACTCTTGAGAGTCCCTTGAACTGCAAGAAGGTCAAACGAGTCAATCCTAAAGAAAATCAACCCTAAATATTCGTTCAAAGGCCTGTTGCTAAAGCTGAAACTCTAATACTTTGGCCACCTGATGCAAAGAGCTGACTCACTGGAAAAGACCCCGATGCTGGGAAAGATTGAGGGCAGAAGGGGACGACAGAGGATGAGATGGTTGGATGACATCACTGACTCAATGGACATGAGTTTGAGCAAACTCCAAGAGATAGTGAAGGATATGGGGTCACAAGTGACTGAAAAACAACAAATACTCTCCCTACAGGAGAGCAAGGGTGTGTGTGGCCACCCCTCCCCTAGACCCTGCCCAACACTGAGCCTCTTGTGTTTACTCAGCTTGTTTGATGGCCTCCCTTTCCTGGGCATCTTAAGGGCACTTGAAGAAGTAAAGTTACCCATTATGTGATCATCTCCTCCCTCCGGGATGAACCAGAGAAGGAAAGTGCTCAGAGATACTAGTGAGAGTGTGGCAGCGCCCCTGCTGTGGGCAGGGCTGCCCCGGGGCCTCTTTGTGGAAGTGGAGGTTGGCCTTCAGGACAGTACCTGCCTTTGTGCGCTGACTCACCTTTCCTCATCCCGGTCCCCACCCTGCTGAATACACACCAGTTCATGACACTCCGCCTTTTAAAATCAGTGCCCTGGCTTCTTCCTCTCTGTGAGATACTTCTGTGTCTTGGTGCCACCTCTTAAATGTGAGGAGTACACCAGGCCATTATATGGATGTGGGCGAACCCCACGTTTTAAAACTTGAATGTGAATCCATGCTTTTTAATCAGCTGATTCATAATTAGAAATTAACTATGGACTTGAGGAAGTCTGCACTCAATCTTTACCTAGTGGGAAGTATCTTGTTCATATATATATGTTTTTTTCCTTCTTGGCCACACTGTATAACATGTGGAATCCTTGTTCCCACACCAGGGATCAAACCCATGCCCCTTACTTTGGGAGTGTGGAGACTTAACCACAGGACTGCCAGGGAAGTCCTCCTCTTTCAGAACTTGTCAGGGTTAGGAGTAACCTTTATCATCACTATCATTGTTATTATCATTATTATAATTTCTTAGCTGGGGCATCAGCGGCCACATTCCTGTCCTTTGTATAGCAGTGCTTCACTCACCAAGAACTGTTAGGAAATGAAATGCCTTGCTGAGTGCCCCTACTTATTCAAATATTTCCTTTTCTGGTTGGGAACAAAAAGGTGTTACCCACCCAGAAAGCCCATAGAGGAGAAGGAAGCGGTGCTGGCCTGGTAGCCTGCACCTTGGCCATGAAGAAAAATGTCCCTCCTCACCCAGATGGGGGCATCCCTTGGGTCCTCCCCCAGCAGGTGTGGCAGCCTGTCCTGCCCCTCCCCTCCCAGTCAGGGGCAGGAGAAAGAAGCAAAGGGGTTGAGATTCTGCGCCCCCAGGAGTGCCGTTCTTATCCACATAATTCTAGGACCATAGTTTGTGATCTGATGGCAACTTTCAGCTTCTGCTTCCGAGGATATTGTCCAGGGTTGTAAGATGACAGCCACTTCCCACTCTGCTCCCCACTTACTCGCTGTCAGTGACTGTGTTCCAAGGAAGGCCTCTGGGAAAGTCACCGTGTGATCAAACTCTGTGGTCCCCTACAGGAAAACAAAGCTGTTGTTCTTTCTCGCTGTGGGGAACATTTAAGCTTCCCTGGGCTGGACTGGAAGCCTGTGCAACCCTGTTTGGTTTCCCGGCTCCCTGATCCAGTTCTCACCCTCTGCTAGAACTGCCCAGCCCAGCCCTCTCCCAGCTTTTATTTACCCATGCGTGGGTTCTGACCTTGCCCTTGGCACTCTAGGCAGCTCAGCCTTCCCCCCTGAAAGCTCCGATTGCTCCCTCTTGCTCTTCGTGTTGCTCTCAAATCAAATGACTCATTGCCTTGCTCATAGTAACTGTCAGTCATTCTATTGGTTCCTTATCCTCTTGTAGATAGAAGTCTGGAGAACCAGCCAGGGGAACATTTTTGTGTGGAGGAATATTTGAAACTCCACACAAGGAGTTCTGTTGTACTGGGGAGTAACTGCCAGTAGAAAGAGGACACTGCCTTTGAGTTGGGATAGACAGTAATGTATCACTCTGCAGTGAGAGAGAAAAAAGACAGATTGGACACCAAGATGGACTTGGGTTACATTGAGAAGGCATTTCTGTGGATCAGTACAAACACATACACTGTGACCTAGAGCTCCTCCATTTCTTGCCCTTTGTACACGTTATTTAACATCTACAACTTATTAGTAGCCCTCCGGTTTTGTTCAACTGTGCTTCTATTTTTAGAGAGAAAATAACATTTTGGCCCTCTTTTAAGTAGATGGATATTTATTGGTGTTGAAAAGAAACATACATACTGGTTAGTTACTCCAGGAGCTTAGTTTTCTCTGCATAGTAAGTTTTGCAGGTGTCCAGAAAGAATATTCAAGCTGGAAAAGGAGGGAGGGCAGAGATGTCTCCAGGAATCTTTATCTGGTTGGAAATAGACTGTGGACCTTCGAATGAGATCCAGTGAGTCATCCTGTGGCCAGTGCTTTCTGTTTTGCCACAAAAGGAAGGAGAGTGGTGAGGTTTGAGGTAATTTTGTAGAACTGATGCTGCATGTGGTTCTGAGAAAGTCAAATATATCATATAATGGTTTTCCTCCGCAAGGCAGCATGGGTGGCAAGCCTTCCTGAACCCCTTTTTGGAGCTTGAACCCATGGTGCTATGCTTTTCCCATGATGGCCCCTTCTTGGCTGGTTTTATAATAATTGCTTTCCCAGAAACTCTTAGAATTTGCTGTTATCAAAGGGCCCATATCTCCTGCAGAGAAAACATTATGCAGTTTTTTAAAGGGAAATTTAACATATTCAGTTCAGTTCAGTTCAGTCGCTCAGTCGTTTCCGACTCTTTGCGACCCCATGAATCGCAGCATGCCAGGCCTCCCTGTCCATCACCAACTCCCGGAGTTCACTGAGACTAATGTCCATCGAGTCAGTGATGCCATCCAGCCATCTCATCCTCTGTCGTCCCCTTCTCCTCCTGCCCTCAATCCCTCCCAGCATCAGAGTCTTTTCCAATGAGTCAACTCTTCGCATGAGGTAGCCAAAGTACTGCAGTTTCAGCTTTAGCATCAGTCCTTCCAAAGAAATCCCAAGGCTGATCTCCTTCAGAATGGATTGGTTGGATCTCCTTGCAGTCCAAGGGACTCTCAAGAGTCTTCTCCAACACCACAGTTCAAAAGCATCAATTCTTCGGTGCTCAGCCTTCTTCACAGTCCAACTCTCACATCCATACATGACCACAGGAAAAAACCATAGCCTTGACTAGATGGACCTTTGTTGGCAAAGTACTGTCTCTGCTTTTGAATATGCTATCTAGGTTGGACATAACTTTCCTTCCAAGGAGTAAGCATCTTTTAATTTCATGGCTGCAGTCACCATCTGCAGTGATTTTGGAGCCCCCCAAAATAAAGTCTGACACTGTTTCCACTGTTTCCCCATCTATTTCCCATGAAGTGATGGGACCGGATGCCATGATCTTCGTTTTCTGAATGTTGATCTTTAAGCCAACTTTTTCACTCTCCTCTTTCACTTTTTTGTTTCCTTCCACCTCCGCCTTCTCTCAAAGAGCCTATTGCCTTTTCTCATCCTAGTTTTGACATTTGACAGATGGCCTTTCTAGATACCCTCGTTCAGAAATTTTTTTCTTCTTTATTCAGACTGCCTCCCACAAAAGTAAACTCCCCCCCAAAAGTGAATTCCTGAGGAGGGAGAGGAGCCAGTCTTGTTCAGTTCAGCGCCCACCACCCTGGTCCAGTGTGTGACATGTCCAGTAGAAAGTGTGGAGAACTCCAAGGGAAGAAAGAGCCTTCCAATAGCTTGTCATGTGTTATTTGTCATTATTTCATATGCCTTGGCTTTTTTTATTGCCTGATTATAATGAACATCCTACTTTGTCTAGTCTTGTCTGGCAAATTCAAAATATTATAGATTCATTTCTCATGGCATCTTCTCCAGGAAGTGGTTTCTGTCTTTCCTGGGGCAAAGGACTCTCCACCCACTCCTGGAACACCCATTTTACACATGTTTACATATTGACTGTTACTGATGCACAAATTATGAATAATTTTTTGGTATCTAGTGTCCTTCAGAAGCTCCCTGAGTGCAGCCACCATGGTGTTCCCATCTGCCCTTAACCCCAGGGCGTGGCACATAGCCCAACACATGGGGATCCCATGGCAGAAATGCCAAGTGATAGGAAATCCTTTCTGGTGCTCAGAGCCACCCCTGGTGTTAAGTTGTAAATCCAGTAAGCAGACAAGGGCTCTACCTAGCCAAGGAGGCTGTGGGATCAGATGAGGTTCTTCTGTCCATAGCATGGGACATAACATGAACATTCTGTGTTCATGTTTAGACTATCTGGTCCATTTCCATGTATGATCAGTCATCAAAATGTAGCTTATCTTTTGAATGTGTGTGTATATGCTCAGTCACTTCAGTTGTGTCCGACTCTTTGCAACCCTATGGACTGTAGCCCACCAGGCTCTTCTGTCCATGGGATTCTCCAGGCAAGAATATTGGAGTGGTTTGCCATGCCCTTCTTCAGGAGATCTTCCTGACCCAGGGATCGAACCTGCATCTCTTGTGTCTCCTGCATTGCAGGCATATTCTTCATCCACTGAGCTACCTGGGAAGGCTGATCTTTGAATGTGGAAAGTTAATATTGCATCAACAGTGAAAAGTTTATGGATGGAAAGCAATTCAGATGGCTTGAGAAATTATGATCACGTGACATAACTATTGTGGCATACATATTCTTTCCACTTCTGAGTTCTGTCATATAATTTGCAAAACAAGTCTGGAACGTTTCTATGTCATTGCTTATTTTGCCAGTCAGTTCTACAAAACAGTAAGCTTGAAGGAATTATCCAAGCCTAGTGATCATTTACTGTGCCGTACTCTGGATATCGCATGGTGCTTTACATGTTGTTTTATTTAATCCTTATAGCAACTCTGTGAACTGGGTCTTATTTTTCCCATTTTTTTAAAGAGAAAAGCTTAAGTGACACAAAAGCTTAGATCACTTTTCCCCACTTCATTTGGGTGGCAAAGCTGAAATCTGAATCTAGATAGCAAGATATTTGTTTGCTTTGTGTGTTCTTATTTGATATAAGGAATATTTGTGAACTTCGTGACTATTTTTTTCCCCTCCGGGAGAAAAATAAACCACCCTCCTAACTGTGTGTTTTCCATTTGCAGGGAAGCAAAGGAGCCTACCGGTACCACTGGCAGAGCCACAATGTCAAGCACAGTGGTGTGGATGACATGGTCTTGCTTTCCAAGATCACAGAGAATGCCATCGTGGAGAATCTAAAGAAGAGATACATGGACGACTACATTTTTGTATCCTTTATTGGTTTCCTCGGACGTGTCATCTTAGTAAGATGACATCTAACTGATGCTTATGTGTTCAAGTCATTTTCACTATTTCAGAATGTGGCTTTTTCCTTGATTCAGGCTATGGGAAGGGCAAAGATGGTGCTAAAGTTTTTCTTTTTTAAATTTATTTTTAATTAGAGGACATTTGCTTTATAATGTTGTGTTGATTTCTACCATACAACAACTTGAATCAGCCACAGGTGTACATATATCCCCTCCCTCTTGGCTTCCCTCGTGGCTCAGATGATAAAGAATCTGCCTGCAGTGCAGGAGACTGGGTTCATCCCTCAGCTGGGAAGATCCCCTGGAGAAGAGAATGGCAACCGACTCCAGTATTCTTGCCTGGAGAATCTCATGGACAGAGGAGCCTTGTGGGCTACAGTCCATGGCGTCACAAAAAGCGGACGCGACTGAGTGACTAACACACCTCCCTCTTGAACCGCCCTCTCTCCCTCCCCCCATTCCATCCTTCAGGTTGTCAGGGAGCACTGGCTTGAGTTCCCTGTGATACATAGCAACTTCCCACTAGCTGTCTGTTTTACATATGGTAATTATATGTTTCAGCGCTATGGGGCTAAAGATTTTCCTGGTGTTTTTAGTTTAAAGTTTTTTCCTGCATCAAAATCATGATGCAGCCAAGGACTTCCCCGGAGATCTAGTGGTTACGACTCCGTGCTTCCACTGCAGGGAGCACAGGTTCAATCCCTGGTCAGGCAACTCAGATCCCAAATGCCACACTGTGTGGGGAAAACAAAAAGATGAAGCCGGTATTCTCTATTTCAGTCCATGGCTCTGTACCTTTGATGTGCTCTAGCCAGGCACGTGGTGTCTAAAACCTGTGCTCTTCCTAAAGAATGTCCTGATCTGCAGAATTCTATCGGTAATGCTCCCTAATTACAAAGCAGAGACTGACAAGTCCAGACTTAAAAGGTTTAAAAAAGATTGCCTCACGCAAAAAATGTGCCATTTTGCCTGTTTTTCTGCATTCTTATGTTCACTAAAAGAAATAAGAGAAGCGAAGATCAATTACTGAAAATGTCTGACATTCTTGAGTTGTGCTTTATGTTTCAGTCTTAGCTTGCCAGATGCCATTTTGGGTAGGACTGGAAAGCATTCAGAACGGAAATTTGATTCAAATGTGTGTTGACTTCATTATAAACTTCATAGAGAGCTATGGTAGCTGCTTAAGTTCCTTCCGGATTCAGGAGTTCTGTTTGGTGCGACTATGTAAAGTTATTTTAGTATAATTATCGTAGGGTTGGTCATAGACAAGCAGGGGTCTGTGAAAATCTGTATAGTAGTACCAGCAAGTTTATGCTCTTGATGGCTCTTGGTGGTGATGCTGTTGGTGGCCTTGGAGGGTGCGGTGTTCTGGATGGCCATTAAAAGTGGAGTCTTTGCAACCATTGTAAAATACATTTTTATGTTTTAACCTCTAAACCTCGGGGAGGTAAAGTCTTCACATCCGTAGCTTCTGTGTATTATTTATACCGCTCCTCTTACTCTTAGATAAAAGCACCCATAAATATGCAGCAGTAGTTTTGCATCATTTCCATCATTGATGAGGAAGGAGCTCAACTTACCAGGTATTTATGCTAATAAACATTATTCCAAGGTACTTGGATGTTTCTAACCAATATGATGCTGTTTCTTGCTTACCATAGGAAATTTTACCAATTATCTGGGTAGTTAAATCCCTAAACCCCTGCTTTTAAGTATTAATAGATATATTTGGATTCATTAAGCACATTATAATAGCATCTTGGTCAGGTGTGGAAGCCCACTGCCTCCAGACAAAACCCCACCCGCCACAGGATTTTATTGGAATGCAGCTCTGCTGGTTGTTTTACTTATTGTCCGCCTCTGCTTTTATGCTACAGTGGCAGACTTGAGTATTTGCAACAGACCCTGTGATCCACAAAGCCTGAACTAAGTATTCTCTGATCCTTTACAGGGAACATTTGCTGACTCCTAGATACCTGTGCAGAGCTTCCTTTAATTGTATGGAAGCAGTTGTGTGCAGTTCTAAGTTTTCATTTTGTTTGGCAAAAAAGCTGAAATATGCTCACTTTATCTAGGCTTATCATTAAAGGGTTTTAATAACTTTTGTGTGCAAGACCCATGGAAACTGGCTGATGATGGACCAGAAAGAGTTGGGATGAATCTGGACAGCCTGGCTTTGAGCCTTAATCTGCATGAGCTTGGTGATCTTATACAAGTTTTGTGATCTGTGTTCCTTGATTTCCTAACCTGTAAAATGGAAGTGATGATAAAAACTTCTACATGAGGCTGTTTAGGGTGAAATGAAATAACAAATGCAGTGAATACATTGTTAGTGTTAGTTATTATTATCATACATTAAGGCAAGTATATAAGTTCTCTCATATTTCTGAATTATGTTCCAAAACTCAATTATAAAGTTGCTTTTTGGACATTCAGATGCATTTTACCATAGAAACGTTTAAAGGGAGGATTGGTTTATTGACAAGCCCATAAAAGGCTAATTTCCAATGAATGTAGTTGAACTCATTATTTATTGGAATGTTCTTAGAACATGGGCTCATTATTTATGTAGACATGGTTTTTGATCAGCTGGGTTAGAAAAAAAAAATGGTTATCAGCAGCAGTCCATTAACCCAGACAGGCTCGCTTTTCCCTGTATGGTCATTTACCCCTAAAACACTAGAAATTCCTTAAGAACAGGGATCGTGTCCTTTACATATCTTTTAAAAAGTAAAGTTTACAAACCACTTTAAAGCAATAAATGTTCATTTAACATGATTTACAAAATGCAGTTAACTAGAAAGGAGAACACTAAAATCCCTTGGAATCCCACCATATAAGGTTTGCTCCTATTAACCTAATATATTTTTAACTAACCAGTTTAATCACATATAGACATATGTATGGGCTTCCCTGGTGGACTAAACAATAAGACATGTGTATACATGCATGTGCCTTCTTGTTAATTTTAGCTGAAAAATGTCACCATCCTGCATTGTTTATTTCTTTCCCACATCATTTTTGGCATGGTGCGTTATATTAAGTGTTTGTTGAAAATTTGTTGACTATGAAGACTTGCTTTTTATATTCAGACAGCAGAATTCTAAAATGACTCACACCGAGGGGGCTGATTCCTAGTCTTTGAATTAATGTCTTTGAATCAATGACTGACTAATCATGTGTTCTAGCAAGGAAATGAGTTAGTTGACCACTAATAGACTTTCTGTTGTAGAAATCTCTGCCCACTCAGTATATGAGAAATTTGACATCAGTGTGCTTTCTGGCAATAGCACAGAGCAGCTTTCAGCTTTGAGGAAGCTTGGTGGCTCTTTTGGATGTTTATGAAATAATACCAAGGGTCTAACTGCAAATCTTTTCCTCTAATAGGAGATAAATCAGTTTAATGCCAAGGGAATATTATTATGATAGGGTCCCATTGGTATTGTAAATGAGTTTCCCCTCCCTCTCTTCTAAGCTCAATAGTGAAGACAAGAAGAGATTCAATTTTAGATTAAGTTTTAATATTGTTCATTTGACCTCTTCTGCATCTAATAGCAGCATTGTCTTGTGCTGAAGGTCAGCATTTGGAATGATCAATGGTTAATGCATTCAAGCTGACTGCACATTTCTTTGTTCCACAGTAGAAAAAACAATCTGCTTAGAAAATGCGAATGTTGTCAACCAAGGAAAACCTATTTTTTCAGTTATTTATCCTAAGACCAGGAAGGTTTCATTTCCTGTCTATTTTTCTGAAGCGTTGCCACCCTTCTTACAATTTCAGTTCTAAAATATAGGAGGGAAACCTTGCTGTGTTCACTCTTTGCTTGGTGAGACATCACTTACAGCCACTGGGCTGACAAAAATAGTTCTTGAACAAAGCACTACAACCTCACTGGGTCCAGCTTTCTCCAAACTTGTTTTTCCTCAAAGACCACACTCAAGTGTGCTTGGCATTTTCAACCCTTCAATTAGGAGTTGAGACACTTGTGCCAGACCAACCAGAGCTCAAAGCAGTGCCCTTGTTCCAAGTGAGGTTTCGCCCTTTGCTGTCAGTTCATGTTGGGGTTTGGGGGGGATGTCCCTGCAGTGAGATGAATGTGGGTCTGATGGCCAGAGCCAGGGGCTCAAGTTCCATAATTTCCACATATGTGACTTCACACGTCACCTCACCTCCCTGTGCCACCTCAGTGTTGAATCCAGGGAGGTTGACTAGATCAGTGTGGGCAGTTAGAGGGAATTCACTGGCTATTAAAATGTTTTTTTAAAAAGTTAAACTCTTGTTACAAAACAGAAAGAAATTCAGAGACTTAGAAAACAAACTTATGGTTGCCAGGGGGAAGGGATAGTTAGGGAGTTTGGGAAGGTCATATACACTCTCCTACATTCAAAATGAATAGCCAACAAGGACCTGTTGTATAGCACATGGAACTCTACTCAGTGTTATGGGCCAGCCTGGATAGGAGGGGAGCTTGGGAGAGAATCGATACATATATATGTATGGCTGAGTCCCTTCATTGTTTACCTGAAATTACCATAACATTGTTAATCGGCTATACCCCAAAACAAAATAAAAAGTTTAAAGCTTAAAAAATAAAATAGAGTATGAGCTATTTTAAATACAAAAAAAAGTTAAACTTTTCCTTATAAGACCATTAAAAACAAATTTATAGAAGCAGCACTACCATCACATTTCATAAAACAAAGAATATTTTAACACCCCCAAAATAGAAAGGAAATAGTTTAAGAGTAGAGGATGGCCCTTTATACTGAAAAAATCAGACTTTATGAAAAATTGAGGGCTTTGTTTCTCTTTTTGTCATTCTTGTTGCAGATCAATGAAAGCTTATGGATCCACGGACAAACATTTGGGAGCCAGTCAATTAAAGATCTGTTGGCTCTCTTCTGTCTTGCATATTCTGTTGGCAATAATGAGATGGCATTTATTTTATTTCTTTTTTTTAAAAATCATAGCCTTGTATATCTACATACAATTTGAAAGTTAGCCTTGGGCCACACATTTCTAGCCAAAAGTTATGTGGATAGAGACAGTGATGAAACAGCTTTTTCCAAAGGTGCACCTGAATTATGCAGCAAGGAGTGGGAGTGAGTATTGGAGTTATCTGCAAAGTGGCCCAACCCAGTAGAACACCTGTGCTCTCTTGAAAGTAGCTGAGGTGTCTGCAGACCCAGGCAGGTGGGAAAAATATGTTTGTTTCCTTTAAATTCCAAATCAAATTCTCTTGTCTCCATTCTACTTTAAGTAGCTACTTAGCATAGATAGGAGCTACATTATCCATTTCAAACCAAACTTTGCTTTTCAGGAGTTCCCCCTCAAGTAATACTTACCATGAGAAGCCCTACTGAGATCCTTCTTCCAATCTGATTCACAACTGATTCATAATTGGCCAGGAATACTCCAAAAGAAGTTTTTTTTCTCTGAACATCTCCTTGCCAGAATTTATATAGACTACTTAGTGAAAATCAAGACTTTGTCTTTTTATACAGCAACATAGCAGATTATTAACAGTGAAAAAAAAAAAAAAGTTGCCTCCTATAGGAATTCTTATGTTAACCCAATCCAGATTTATTTATTGGAGAACCAAGGTTGGGTTCAGTTCAGTCCAGTTCAGTCGCTCAGTTGTGTCTGACTCTGCGACCCCTTGGACTGCAGCACACCAGGCCTCCCTGTCCATCACCGACTCCCGGAGTTTACTCAAACTCACGTCCATTGAGTCAGTGATGCCATCCAACCATCTCATCCTCTGTCGTCCCTCTCTCCTCTCGCCTTCAGTCTTTCCCAGCATCAGGGTCTTTTCAAATGAGTCAGTTCTTCACGTCAGGTGGCCAGAGTATTGGAGTTTCAGCTTCAACATCAGTCCTTCCAATGAACATTCAGGACTGATTTCCTTTAGGATGGACTCATTGGATTTCCTTGAAGTCCAAGGGACTCTCAAGAGTCTTCTCAACACCACAGTTTAAAAGCGTCAATTCTTCTGCACTCAGCTTTCTTTACAGTCCAACTCTCAAATCCATACATGACTACTGGAAAAACCATAGCCTTGACTAGACAGACCTTTATTGGTAAAGTAATGTCTCTGCTTTTCAATACGCTGTCTAGGTTGGTCATAACTTTCCTTCCAAGGAGTAAGCGTCTTTTAATTTCATGGCTTCAGTCACCATCTGCAGTGATTTTGGAGCCCCCCAAAATAAAGTCAGCCACTGTTTCCACTGTTTCCCCATGTATTTGCCATGAAGTAATGGGACTAGATGCCATAATCTTAGTTTTCTGAATGTTGAGCTTTAAGCCAACTTTTTCACTCTTCTCTTTCACTTTCATCAAGAGGCTCTTTAGTTCTTCTTCACTTTCTGCCATAAGGGTGGTGTCATCTGCATATCTGAGGTTATTGATATTTCTCCTGGCAGTCTTGATTCCAGCTTGTGCTTCCTCCAGCCTAGCGTTTCTCATGATGTACTCTGCATATAAGTTAAATAAGCAGGGTGACAATATACAGCCTTGACGTACTCCTTTTCCTATTTGGAACCAGACTGTTGTTCCATGTCCAGTTCTAACTGTTGCTTCCTGACCTGCATACAGGTTTCTCAAGAGGCAGGTCAGGTGGTCTGGTATGCCCATCTCTTTCAGAATTTTCCACAGTTTCTTGTGATCCACACAGTCAAAGGCTTTGGCATAGTCAATAAAGCAGAAATAGATGTTTTTCTGGAGCTCTCTTGCTTTTTTGATGATCCATCGGATGTTGGCAATTTGATCTCTGGTTCCTCTGCCTTTTCTAAAACCAGCTTGAACATCTGGAAGTTCACAGTTCACATACTGTTGAAGCCTGGCTTGGAGAATATTATTTTTGAGCATTACTTTGCTAGCATGAGATGAGTGCAATTGTCCAGTAGTTTGAGCATCCTTTGGCATTGCCTCTCTTTGGGATTGGAATGAAAACTGACCTTTTTCAGTCCTGTGGCCACTGCTGAGTTTTCCAAATTTGCTGCTATGGCTCAGGTCCTCTAGCAACTCTTTTTTTTTTTTTTAAGATTTTTTTTTTTAATGTGGACCATTTTTAAAGTCTTTATTGAGTTTGTTACAATACTGCTTCTGTTTAATGTGTTGGTTTTTTGGCCATAATGCATGTGGGTTCTTAGCTCCCCAACCAGGGATGGAACCTGCACCCACTGCCTTGGAAGGTAAAGTCTTAAACACTGGACCATGAAGGAAGTCTCCTCTCTGTTGTCCAGTCACTAAGTTGTGTCTGACTCTTTACGAACCCATGGACTGCAGCATATCAAGCTTCCCAGTCTCTCACTATCCCCTGATGAACTGAGCATAGGGAGCTTGGTAATCTGATCCAATCATCCCATCGTCTGTTGCCCCCTTCTCTTCTGCCCTCAATCTTTCCCAGCATCAGGGTCTTTTTCAATGAGTACACTCTTGCCAGTCCCCCTCTGGCAGCTCTTTATTCTCTGAATGCAATGATCAGTTCATTCAGGTGGCATTCATAGTAGTCCCTTTACAGCTAAGGAAGAAGCACCCGTTCTCCAGATGTAGGCGTAGACATCTCCCTCTTCTGAAATAATGTGATCATAGCAATGCTGTATTTTCTGAATATTGAAAATTTCTCATGCCTCAGTTTCCTCCTAGTAAAATAGGATTAAAATAGTATCAAGGTTGTCATCAGGAACTTAGATTGATGCCATCATTCTGAAGGAGATCAGCCCTGGGATTTCTTTGGAAGGAATGATGCTAAAGCTGAAACTCCAGTACTTTGGCCACCTCATGTGAAGAGTTGACTCATTGGAAAAGACTCTGATGCTGGGAGGGATTGGAGGCAGGAGGAGAAGGCGATGACAGAGGATGAGACGGCTGGATGGCATCACTGACTTGATGGACGTGAGTCTCAGTGAACTCCGGGAGTTGGTAATGGACAGGGAGGCCTGGCGTGCTGTGATTCATGGGGTCGCAAAGAGTCAGACATGACTGAGCGACTGAACTAACTAACTATACACGTATGTGTTCTATCAATGTTTGTTTTTATCAACACTTGTTGAGTCTTGGCTGCAACACCACGCACACTTATGACCTCCTTACTAAATCTAACAATAAATCTGTTCTAAATCTTACCTCAAAAAAAGTCGGCTTCTAATCTGTTGTTGGCCTCCTCTGACTTTGGCACTTGGAACCACGTTTTCTCTTGGCCCTTCTTACATAATTCTGGAGTGATTTTCAGTTATGATTCACTGCCTCATCTGCGTTTTCTTTCAGTGCCGTGGTCTGCCCCTGTGCCTGAGCAGTGCAGGGTGTATCTGGGTGTGCTGTGCAAAGGGACCTAGCTTCTCTACTGCCACTGGGTTGGCTGAATTAACTTTTTGACCAACCCACTATTTCACGTCCAGCCCTTTTGAATCTGAAAATCTTTCTGTTTAGTGAAAAAGCAAGCAAAATTGCAGCCAAATCATTCCCCATTCTCCCCTTCATGTATAAATATTATTTTTTAAATATTATATGATCCATTCCACACTTGACTCATTTGTGTTCAATAATACTAACACTGCTTCTCAGAGGTGACACGGTGAGCATCTTGAAGTATATGAATTAAGGAACCTGCTTCTACTATATATCAGACATTGTGCTGAGCATTTGATACTGTATTGCTTAATTCTCATAACAAAACCTATCAAGTAGGTTCTATTTACCCCATCATCCAATCACCACCACTCAGAGATGAGACTTGCCCAAGGCCAGAGTAGAATAGAACTGGGCATAGGGAGCTTGGTAATCTGATCAAACTTTATTGTGTTGCTCTGTTTGACACTCAGGCCCTAATATATAAATGTCCCTTTGGGGAAGGAAATCTCACTGCTTTCAGAGATCAAACCTGCATCCCCTGCATTGTGAGGCAGAGTCTTAACCACTGGATCACCAGGAAAGTCCCGGCTTTACATTCTTAACTGCAAACTTTCTAAACATTTAGAAGTCATTGATTAAAAGAAACAATTTTGAGTATTGTGTATGTTTTGTTTTTTGTTGATGTTTGCATTTTTTAATGGTATTTTACATCTGTTCTCTCTGTTGTCCACTGCTGTATATCCCCAGCGTATGTAACAGTGCCTGGCAAGTTGTAGACATCCAATTTGAACTAGTTTATTGTTATATGATAAATAGAAACATTTTGAATGTTATAATAGCACTTCATTTTGGGGACATAAGTAACACGTTTTCTTCTGAGGGGCCTTCCAGAATTTCCCATACATAAATAACACCTTCTTCCCTAAACCTGATCTATGCTCACTTGTGTCCGATTCTTGGAGACCTCCATGGACTGTAGTCCCTCAAGACTCCTCTGTCCTTGGAAGTTTCCAGGCAAGAATACTGGAGTGGGTTGCCATTTCCTTCTCCAAAACCTGATCTATATGTGTTTGTAATTTTCTGCTCTGAATTCTACTTATGGATACAACTCTGTTCTCCATGGCTTCTAAAGAGCAGGACTGTTCAGTTCATCTTATATCCCTCTGTTTATTAAACAAGTAAATGAATATGTTCTCAGTATACCTAAGAGATACCAAGGAAAAAATATTTGCTCTTTTTAGTCCTTGATCGTTTGTTTTTGTTTTTGTTTTTTTCCCAGCCATGCGTATCACCAGTCTTGAGAGAATGTGTTTCAATTCACTTAAAGTAATGATTTATTTTTATAACACCTTGGTAATTAAGTTCACTACTCTTCCTGAAGAACAAAACCTGAACTACTTGGTAACTGCTTTTGTCTTTATTTGTAATCTTTTAGAAAACAAACCCATGAGCTTTTCATTGGGACAATCGTTATAAATTCTTGATAACATCTGGTTGCTTAATTCGAAAAATGTGTAGCTGTGAAGATTAATGATAGACCTTAACTGGATTTAAATTCAGACATATATAGGATCCGTATTAATCTCAGTCAACCCTTTCAAACAGATGCCATATTTTGGGGAAAAGGAAATTGAAATGTACCAAGGAGCGGTAAGTTACATGCCACATAAATTACTGCAGTGTTTGGGGCTTTTATGATGTATGGGCAATTGAAGTTGGCCATATATTTGCATTTTCTTATATAAATTATTTATTGGGCAGCTTAAATAGGTGACATTGTTTGATTTTTTTAATGATGTGCTGCTCTTTAGAGTACAGCTCAGAAAAAGCATAGGACTATTAATATTGGAACGTTATATACAATGTTAGTTTAATGGAATGTAGGACTTACAGCTTTAGGCATCTTCCTCCTTCCACATATGTCACAAAACTCTAAAGAGTAAAAAATTCAGTAACTGGTAAAAAATATAAATTGGGCAATGGGAACCATTCTTTCCAAATCACTGAAACCGTGGCTATGACTGGAACATAAAAAGCAAATCTTTTTTTATTTCACTTATTAATGTGACACCCTCATCCCTATTCAGGCCCAGCTCCGTAGCCATTTCAGTTGTGACATAAAAATAGAATCTGTAATCCTAATTCATATATTTCATTCTCTGGCTCATCACTTCCCCAGGCCTGCCCATCTCTACATCTTTTTCCTTCCCTCTTTCCTTTGCAGCAGAAGCACAAGAGCGTTCATTAATCCTGACCCCTGGAAAACAAACAAAAGGGAGCCCACACAAATTCATCAGTTGAAGTGGAAGGCAATTTACCCAGAGCAAGAGCCCACCCCATTGTTGCCAGATGAATGGTGCTGGTAGCTGGAGCCGAAGGAGGCTGCCACGCGAAAGACCTTTGATAATGCTGCCTTTATGGGAGCCCAGCACAAGGGAAGCACTGTCAGCAGAGGCTGGGCCCTGCCCTGGCGCCCTGATCAGGAGGGCCCTGGGGCAGCCGCGACGGAGCTGGCTTGGAGTCTGCAGTGACAGCCAAGGCAGGGTGGATGGAAGCGCTGTGTATTCGTGCTGTTTCTTTCCAGTTCTCTGAAAAGCGTTCTCGCATGAGTCCCTTTTAGACCATTCATCTTTTGAAGAGTTCTTTTTAAAGAAATGCCCTAGAATTTTAAAAAATATTTTTATTTTTAACTGCTGATGGCAACAGAATGTTGTAAAATTGGTATTAGTGCCAGGTCCTATGTTTATATTTGCAGCAATAATAAAGCAGTCCTGGATGCTGGCTGTGTATTACTATGCATGCCTATTTCACAGATGAGGAAACAGAGGCTCATAGAGGTGAAGTAATTGAATCTATTGAGTGTTGGAGCTAGAAATGATGTCAGGTCTCAGTGACTTTCAGGGGTTTTCAGGCAAGGGCAGAATCAGGTAGAGGCTACCTGATTGTGGCTGCCCTACAATTTTCATCATGCATGCTCCATCGCTTCAGTTGTGTCTGGCTCTTTGCGACCCTATAGACCATAGCCCACCAGGCTGCTCTGTCCAAGGGATTCTCCAGGCAAGAATACTGGAGTGGGTTGCCATGCCCTCCTCCAGGGATAATTCTCATCAGTAGCTGAAGAATACCATGAGCCCAGAGATGATAAACCAGTTGGAAAAATAGTGATACACAGAGGTCAAGTATAACTAGTTAAGTGGCTTTGAGGCCTTACTGGGCAGTGACTTGCCCACTCCTTTCCCTCCACTGCTCACAGCTTTCACTCCACTCTATTTCCATTTTTTATTTTTACTTTTGGCTGTGCCATGTGGCATGTGAGGTCTTAGTTCCCTGACCAGGCATTGAAACTGTGTCCCCGGCAGTGAATGCATAGCGTCTTAACCACTGGACTGGCAGGGAATTCCCTTGTTCTCTTTTCTTTTCCTCTATTTCCAGAGAGGTATTAAATGTAATCGTGAATGAGTATCCTGCAGTCCCATCCGTGCATCCCCTTGACTGTAAAGTGAAGGCAGGGATGACATATTTTTGTCCCTTTATAGAATTATCCAGCTCAACAGTCCCAGGAATGAGTTTTAGACCTCACTAGGCAGTTTCCCTCCTGGGGCCCCTATTCACACATAGGGAGCCGTGGGCACTGGATACACCGGTGCTTAACTTGGGTGCAGACATCAAAGCAGTCACCCCTCCTTGTCGCTCAGCTCTGATCCGCCAGAGCTTGCGATGAGTGGCCATTTCTGGGGCAGGCCCCTTGTGATATAGTAAGTTGTTATATAATAAAACTCAAAGTTAGAATGCAGTACATTCTACTTTACCCCTCTGTGTTTCACTAACCTTTTCTAATTACTTTCCCGTGCATTATCTCAATTACCTTGTGTGGATAGCATGGACCTTGTTATCCCCACTGTAGAGATGGGGACCAGAGAAGGGAAGGACAGAGTCTAAATGTCTTCTCACTCTTCTGTTCCATAGTCGTAAATTTAAGGGGTGTTCTTTCTCCAGCTTTCCACCATATGAAGTGTTTTTCTTTTTAGTGACTTTGGTGGGAGTGGTAGAAGCGCCAAGACACTGAAGAAAGCAGGGCTGAAGTTGTCCTGACACAGTGAACTTCCTGGTGGATTTATATTATGCATAGCTCAGATATCCCATGAGACTCAAGTACAAACCCACTCTCTTGGTGTGCTAGGAATTTTTGCTTTTCCATGTTGAGATGGAACAAACTGGTCAAACCTGTTTATCCCTCTAAAGAACCACACCCCCTGCCTTCTTCTAAGGAAAATAAGTTTTTTTCCTTATATTCTAATAGTCTCAGTTTCCTCTAGGGTCCCAAGATCTCCAACTTGCCTCTTAGGGAAAAAAAAAAATAATGTAGAAATTCTGATTTAGTACAGGTAAGATCCAGGTTTTTAGTAGGCCTCTCCTAAGACCTGTTGCCCACATGCCTTTCAGAGACCTTTAGAAATGGAATGTGGCCTGCAGAGGCGTGCTGCGGGTAAAAGGGCTTGGTGTCGGAGTACCTGAAGACCGTGGGCCATGTCTGAAGGCTGAATCACTCATAGGCCTACAGAAAAGTCCTTCCAAATTCCTTCCGTCTTCATTGTGTTGGGTGTACCTCCTCAGGACCTTGGCAACTTTATGATTCTTGTATTATGCAGCCTTTAAGCCTATACAATGGCATGTTCATTTCCAAAGCCGAGAGAAGAAATGTGTTGCTTTTATCTGACCATGGTTTTGTTTTGCTTTTCTAGGCACAGTATGAGAACCCACCACATATCTATGCTCTTGCAGATAATATGTACAGAAATATGATAATTGACAGAGAGAACCAGTGTGTCATCATCAGGTATGGAAAAGAACATTTTTGGGTCCAGGGAACACAAGATCATGCTGTACATAGGATGCTGTCAATGAGCGATGCTTTTGCAATAGTTGCTCATTTCAGAGTCTGGTTAATGTATCTGAGTAACAAGCAGCCTGTTAGCTTTGCCTTGGTGTATTTTATAACTTCAAATCATAAAGCTTCGAGCTTCCACGAGGTTGCTTTTTGTACCCATGTCACTTGAAGCATTAAGGCTTTAGGGCACATGGTTCTAGCTCAGTCTTTCTCTGATTGTCATCAGGCCCGGAAATAAAAATCTCAAGACACTTCCCCTCCCATTTTGGATTGTGTTGTGGTTTTACTCTGAATTGGAGATCCTTTATGTTACAAGTATAGTAAGCATGTGTCACTGTTTTGTCAGCTGGAGTCCTTTTTTCTAGGTCCTTTTTCCTTAATATTTCAAGTTTGAACTTTTTGGGGGGGGGTTTTTGTTGTTGTTATTTGCTTTTAATTTTCTGAAGGCATTACTGGTCAAAGCCAGCATTCGGCATCCACAGCTATATTTCGCAGTCCTTTTAACCTGACCCAGCTCTGAGTCTTCACTGGCTTGAAGTGCTTTTACAATTTTGTTTACTGTTACAAACATTTTCAAACATACAGAAAACACAAGCAATCCGTATTTCCATCACTTAGAACTTGGCAGTTATTAACATTTTGTTCATCTTTTTAGTGCTTTAATTTTTTAATTCTTAATTTTTTTTAATGAAAATTAAAGGAAAAAAT
The DNA here is from genome assembly GCF_029378745.1 of Bos indicus. Classification (NCBI taxonomy): domain Eukaryota; kingdom Metazoa; phylum Chordata; class Mammalia; order Artiodactyla; family Bovidae; genus Bos; species Bos indicus. Next base: position 50,887,178 of record NC_091769.1, read on the forward strand.
CCTATTTTTAATTTACAAGCATACATAAAATTACGAAAAGTATTATAATAAGCCCTTTGTATCTCTCATCTACTTTATACATTTATTAATATATGGCCAACCCTGTTTTCGGAGAAGGCAATGGCACCCCACTCCAGTACTCTTGCCTGGAAAATCCCATGGACGAAGGAGCCTGGTGGGCTGCAGTCCATGGGGTTGCTAAGAGTCGGACACGACTGAGCGACTTGGACACGACTGAGCGACTTCACTTTCACTTTTCACTTTCATGCATTGGAGGAGGAAATGGCAACCCACTCCGGAATTCTTGCGTGGAGAATCCCAGGGACGGGGGAGCCTGGTGGACTGCCGTCTATGGGGTTGCACAGAGTCAGACACGACTGAAGTGACTTAGCAGCAACCCTGTTTTACCTAGTCCTCCCACTCTGCCCCCACTTGATTCAATCCTAGGTAGAAAGTAATTTAATTTGTCAGTAATTCAGGGTATACCTCTAAAAGACCATTCTTATCACAACTGAAAAAAAATGAGTAATTCATTCAGTATGATCTAATATTATCAGTATTCCAATTCCACGATTGTCTTATAAATTCTTTTTTTTTTTTTTTTTTTTTTACAGTTGATTTATTTTTATTTGGGTTTCAAAGGCTCATGTTTCATACTTAGCTGTGTGTCTCTCAGGTCTTATAATTGTTAATACTTCTCTCTTATTCTTTTTGTTTTCTTGGTGTTTATTTGTTAAAGAAAAAGGTTTGTCCTGTAGAATTTTCTGCAGTCTGATGACAGCTAGTTGCATCCCATGACTTTGCAGTATCCCCTATATTTCCTGTAAATTGACAGGCTTTGAAAGCTTGATTAGGTTCAATTTCAATTTTTTAGCAAAAATGCTCCATCATTGATGCCTTGCACTTAATGCCTGTTTGGCTAACTTTTTGTGATGTTCAGATTTCCAGTGAGTCCATCTATTATAAATTCTCATTTCACAATCATTTAATTAATGGTTGGAAAATAAGTTTCTAATTGTATTCCTTCTATATTAATTTATTAATTGGAGTTCTCATTTGTTTATCATAAAATACAATCTAGATGGGAAAATTGGATAAAAAGCTTGACTTGTTATTTTCATTTACTAATTTTTGAGACAATAAGTTGATGCCCTAGCAGACTCCCAAAGTATAATGTTTGTGTTTTAAGTATCATTCTATACTGGTGGGTTTTAAATACCTTACCTGTTTAACTACATTGCAGTTTTTCTTTTAGGTTCAAATAGTCCTACCTTTGGCTTATGAGAGTCCTTTGTATTGGCTCCTTTGTCCCTTTGATGTGACTCCAGTAGTCTTTGATAGTTTTCTTGTATAAGATGTTCCAGGCTTATCTTGTACATTTTCTGCCAAGCCTTAGGTTCAGCCATTTCATCAGAAAGCCCGGGCTCATTTTAATGGGAAACGGTATTTAGAGACCGTCAGTCTACTGATGAAGAGTGCTCACTGCTGTGTGTTAATGGGGCTGCTTGTTCTTCTCAGAGGACAAAAACAAGGAATATGAACTTTTTAAGAAAAACATGAACCATCAATTCACACTGATAATGTCCAGTTCATTTGTAAGATTATAGAGTTTTTATTTATTTGGATTTTATATTTGGATGCCATTTCTCTTATTCTGAAAACCTTGGTTCCTGATGACACTGTTAGAATTATTTGCACTATACTATGTCTGTGCATAAAATTATAAATAAATAATTAAGTATATACTTATACTCAAATAAGTGTATATTTATAAAAGATATATTGTGTAGTAAATAATGGGGTAAAGCAAATAAATAATTCTATTAATGCTCCAAGATAACAATACCAACATTATTTGTAGCAATTCTATTTCACTTTAAAATTTCTTTGTTCTTTTTTGTCCTTAGGATGTACAGTCAAAATGTTGGATTTTAAAAGTCACTTAACATAATACTTTTCTGTGTCATTAACATGCCAATTTGACCTACAGTTAGGTCCATGTGTTTCATTTTAGAAGTTTAAATTTTTCATTTTGTTTTAAAATTGTTTCAACGATTTACATGGCTCCAAAGTCAAAACTATAAAACAGGAATACTGAGGCATTTTAAGATATAGACGTCATGATATTTTATCTCCAAATATTTCTATATGCATCTCAAAATGTTTTCTAACTTAGCCCCAATACCATGATCACAACTAAATAATAAATAAACAGTCCACATTTAAATTTCTCTAATTGTTGCAAACATGTCCTTTCTTGCCAGTTTATGCAAATCAAGGAACACTGGCTGCATTTGGTAATGAGTCACTTTTTTAATCTTACCAGAGTTCCTTTCTCCCAATTTTTTTTCCCCCCAATGACTTGGTCAAGAGAACAACCCAGTTTTCCTATAGACACCTTTTAGATTGGTCCAGTTGCTTCCTCATGGTCTCATTTCTCTAATTCCTTCAATTTTCTGTAAATTGAAAGTTAGATCTAAATTCTTAATTAGCTTCCGGCTAAGCCTTCTGGAAGGACACTTGTGTGTTGATGAGTCTGGTTGCTGAATTGGAAATGCTTCTGTTTGTTCCCAAGTGGAAGTCACTGGCCAGTAGAGAGGTGGGACTTGTTTTCTTGACTCAAATTAAATGCGAGAGGATTAGGCTGAGTTTTCTAACATATTCCCTTGCCCTTTCTCCTTTCTCCTGGGCCCCTAGTAAGATGAGAAGAAGGGGAATGGTCTTGTTGCATGAGTTTCATCAGTTCGGAGCTGCTTCCGTGTTTCCTAGTTCACCTTTCTCCCTCTCTCGGATCTCCTTAGTTGGTCCTACAGGAGACACTTGCTCTGAGGCAGGACATGTGGCCACTTCTAGGAGCCTTCTTTTCAGTGTTCAAGCGGCAAAGACTTGAAGGCCCTGCTCCAGGGAATTCTACTGCAGTCTCTGTGCTGGCAGAGATACAGGAGATGGCAGGACAGGGAGCTGCTTTGACCTCTGATGTTAACTGCCCAAGTCAAGCCAGACTTCACATGTGAAAGGCACAATTCTCCATGAGACACCAGCTGCAAGTTGCGAGGTTCCCACCACCTCCTTGGTTTCATTACTGCAACAACTCACAAAAGTCATGAGAGCCCTGGACTTATGGTTGCAGTTTTATTAGAGCAAAAGGATACAAAGCAGAAGTAGGAAAAAGTAGAGACACAAGGCCAAGGTCTAGGAGGGGTCCAGATGTGCGGCTTCCAGGCTTCCTCCCCCCATGGAGCCATGGACAGTGTTATGTCCTTCCAGTTATGGCGTGGGAACTGACAATACTATTGCCAACTAGAAAGTTCACCTGGGCCTTTGGTGTCCAGAGGTTTTATTTGGGCTCAGTCATATGCTGCCTGCATGACTGACCTGTAGCCTCCACCCGTCCTGAAGATTTGAGCTAATATGTGTAGTCTCCATGTCCTCCAGGAGTCACAACTTAGATGCAGCTTTCCAAAGCTCTTTTCATAAACCTTTGTCCAGTTCCCAAATCTCCCAGGCAAATAGAGACTCTCCTGTCAGGAAGGATGTTTCAGGGCCCTAGAGAACTACCTCCTAGAATTACCTCCCAAAAGCCTGACCTCTCTCTGTGTTAATTCTATATTACCCAAGAGCTGTGCTTTGTCTGCTTTGAGAAAGTAGCTTTGCTATCTCTGGCATGCCATGGTTCACTCTCACCCGCTCTGTGATCCTGGGCAGCAAAGTTAACAGTTGTCTGGTCCTCTCTTCCTTGTGAATGAACTGATTGACTTCTGAAGTCTCTGAGGTTTGGGGGTTTTGGAACTCTTTCTTCCAAATAATGCTCAGGGAACTGGAAGGCAGAGGAATGCTGTTCTGGGTAGAGAAGCCCAAGTTTGCAGCCATGAGATGGCAGAGCTGGGTGTGGGTTCGACCAGGGCTGAGTTCAGTGCTGCCTGCCTGAATGCATTTGTGAACAGAAAACAAAACCAGCCTTCCTGGAGGCTGGAAAAGAAGTCTGCTCCTTATGCAAAGGCCTTCTGCCATATCTGGAGAGACTAGGAATTTTTAGTATCATTTAATTAGAAAATTAAAAATTAATGATGATCTAATCTGTCTGGTGTTCCTTTTAGACTTTGACCTTCCGATTTCCCTGCTATATGACCTTATCCACATGATGAAATGAATACCCTTTATTTTTTACTTATCTATTTTTAATTTTAAAATAAATTATTCATTTATTTAAAAATCTGACTTATTAAACATTTTATTAAATAATGTATATATATAAATATTTTTTGTTAAATGCATTTCACTTTAGAGAGAAATATTTGGGATTTCCATGACAATACATATTTTATGCATTTTTAAATCTTGCTATAGAAGAAAATGAAGATCAGATACATTTATAGTAAAGAAGTATTTGAAAAGAAAATTATATTCAAGTAACAAGAAAAATTTTATGTTTTTTTAATTAATTATTTTAATTGGAGGCTAATTACTTTACAATATTGTAGTAGTTTTTGCTGTACATTGACATGAATCAGCCATGGGTGTACATGTGTTCCCCATCCTGAACCCCTGTCCCACCTCCCTCCCCTACGATTTTTTTTAAGTTGAAGTGTGATTGACCCACAGCACTATGTTAGATCCAGATGCACAGCATAGTGATTCAGTATTTCTGTACATTACAAAGTGATAGCCATGAAATGCATACTCTTAGATGGGACGATGCTGTACATAGAACCAGTATTATCAGTTCCTCCCAATCTTATGTTTTCTAAAGAGGTGAATGCAGTGATAGGATGGACTGGCAGCTGACTGTTTCTGGATAGAAGTCAGTGTAACAGATTGAATTTTATTTATTAAAAAAAAAGTTTGGCTGCACCGGGTCTTCATTGCTGTGCATGGGCTCGTCTCTGGTGGGGGTTCCTCTCTAGTCACAGTGCACAGGCTTCTCATTGTGGTGACTTCTCTTGAGCCCAGCTCTAGGCACGTGGGCTGCAGCACTTATGGCACATGGACAGCGTGGAGGCTCTAGAGCACAGGCTCAGTAGTTGTGGCGCACAGGCTTAGTTGTTCCAAGACATGAAGAATCTTCCCAGACCATGGAGAGAACCCGTGTCCCCTGCATTAGCAATGGAATTCTTAACCCCTGAACCACCAGAAAAGTCCCAGCAAATTGAATTTTAAGAGAAAGAAATCAAGAAAGAAGACAGGCTGTTTTGTCAAGCAGAGACCTCCATCTAAGCCTTGGCTTTGAGTTTTTGTTTTTTTTTTAAGGTGAAGTATAGTTGATGTACAATCGGAGAAGGCAATGGCACCCCACTCCAGTACTCTTGACTGGAAAATCCCATGGATGGAAGAGCCTGGTAGGCTGCAGTCCATGGGGTTGCTAAGAGTCAGACACGACTGAGCAACTTTACTTTCACTTTTCACTTTCTTGCATTGGAGAAGGAAATGGCAACCCACTCCAGTGTTCTTGCCTGGAGAATCCCAGGGACGGGGGAGCCTGGTGGGCTGCCGTCTATGGGGTCACACAGAGTCGGACACGACTAAAGTGACTTAGCAGTAGCATATATAGGTATATTATATAGTGATTTACAATATTTAAAGGTTATGCAGTTACTATAAAATATTGGCTATATTCCTATATTGTACAGTATATCCTTGTAGCTTACTTTATACATACCAGTTGGTACCCCTTGATTCTCCTACCCTATCTTTCCCCTCCCCACTTCCCATTGATCTACTAGTTTGTTCTCTTTGTGAGTCTGTTTCTTTTTTGTTACATTTAGTTTTTTGTATTTATTAGATTCCACATGTAAGTGAGATCGTACAGTATTTGTCTTTCTCTGTGTGACTTATTTCACTTAGCATGATGCTCTCCAAGTCTATCCATGTTGTTGCAAAGACAAAATTTCATTCTTTTTGTGTAGCCGAGTAGTATTGCATTGTGTATGTGTACCACATCTTTATCCGTTCATCTGTTGACCTGTTGACGGACACTTAGGTTGTTTCCGTGTCTTGGCAGTTTTAAATAATGCTCAGTAAACACTGGAATACAATGCATCTTTTTATCTTTTTCTAATTGATATATGTGTGTTAGTTGCTCAGTCGTGTCCCACTATTAGTGACCCCATGGACTGTTGGCCCACCAAGCATCTATCTCCATCCATGGGATTCTCCAGGCAAGAGTACTGGAGTGGGTTGCCATTCCCTTCTCTCTCTCTCTCTCTCTCTCTATATATATATATATGGTTTCCCTGGTAGCTCAGCTGGTAAAGAATCTGCCTGTGATGCAGGAGACACTCCTGGGTTGGGAAGATCCACTGGAGAAGGGATAGTCTACCCACTCCAGTATTCTTGGGCTTCCCTCGTGGCTCAGCTAGTAAAGAATCCACCTGCAATGTGGGAGACCTGGGTTCGATCCCTGGATTAGGAAGATACCCTGGAGAAGGGAACGGCTACCCACTCCAGTATTCTGGCCTAGAGAATTCCATGGACTGTATAGTCCATGAGGTCACAAAGAGTCAGACATGACTGAGTGACTTTCACTTCAATTCACTTCATATATATACACACACACACATATATACATACATACGTATACATACACACGCAGGAATGGAATTATGGAATTGGTGGGTTATACTAAAGCTGAAACTCCAGTACTTTGGCCGCCTCATGCGAAGAGTTGACTCATTGGAAAAGACTCTGATGCTGGGCGGGATTGGGGGCAGGAGGAGAAGGGGACGACAGAGGATGAGATGGCTGGATGGCATCACTGACTCGATGGACGTGAGTCTGAGTGAACTCTGGGAGTTGGTGATGGACAGGGAGGCCTGGCGTGCTGCGATTCATGGGGTTGCAAAGAGTCGGACACGACTGAGTGACTGATGTGATCTGATCTGATTTTTAGCTTTTTGAAAAATCTCCATACTGTTTTCCACAGTGGTTGCACCAACCTACATATCCACCAGCAGGGTACGAGGGTTCCCTTTTCTCCACATCCTTGCCAACACTTGTTATTTGTGTACTTTTTGGTGATGGCCATTCTGACAGGTGTGAGGTGAAATCTCACTGTGTTTTTGATTTGCATTTCCCTGATGATTAGTGATGTGGAGCATCTTTTCATGTTCCTGTTGGCCATCTGCATTTCCTCTTTGGAAAAGCATCTATTCAGTTCTTCTTCCCATTTTTTAAATCAGGTTGTCTGTTTTTCTGATATTGAGTTCTATGAGCTGTTTCTGTCTCTCGCCCAGAGTACTCTCCCCGTCTGGAGTTATTTTCCTACCCAAGGCTGTTCTCATCTACTTCAACCTAGTGATTTCTTCATCCTTTGAATTTCAGTAGCAGTTCATATACCCCTAATTTTTGCCACCTATTTAATATGTTTTTTAATTAAAGTATAGTTGGTTTACAATGTTGTGTCCATTTCTGCTCTACAGCAAAGTGATATTAAAAAATATATCCTTTTAAAAATGTTATTTTCCATTATGGTTTATCACAGGATATTGAATATAGTTCCCTGTGCTGTAGAGTAGGACCTTATTGTTTATCCATCCTATTTATACCAGTTTGCATCTATTAACCCTAAACCTCCGATCTTTCCCGCCCCCACCTCCCTTCCCTCTTGGCAACCACGTCTGTTCTCTGTGTCTGTGAGTCTGTTTCTGTTTCGTAGCTATGTTCATTTGTGTCATATTTCAGAGTCCACATATAAGTGATATCATATAGTATTCTCTTTCTGACTTCACTTAGTATGGTAATCTCTAGATCCATCCATGTTGCTTCAAATCACATTATTTCATCCTTTTTTACGGCTGAGTAATATGCCATTGTGTGTGTGTGTGTGTGTGTGTGTGTGTGTGTGTTCACATACACACTTGCCACATCTTCTTTATCAATTCTGTTGATGAATACTTGTTTCCATAGTGCTGCTAAGAACATAGGGGTTCACATTTCTTTTAGAATTATCGTTTTCTCTGGATATCTATCCAGGAGTAGGATTGCTGGATCATATGGCAACTCTATTTTTAGTTTTTTAGGTTACCTCCATACTCTTCTCTGTAGTTGCTATACCAATTTATATTCCCACCACCAGTATAGGAAGGTTCCTTTTTCTGCACACCCTCTCCAGCATTTGTTATTTGTAGCCTTTTTAAATGATGGCCATTCTGATCAGTGTGAAAGGGATACCTCATTGTAGTTTTGATTTGCATTTCTCTAATAATTAGCAACGATGAGCATCTTTTCACATGTCTGTTGACCATCTGTATGTCTTCTTTGGAGACATGTTTGTTTAGGTCTTCTGCCCATTTTTCATTTGGGTTGTTTGGTTTTTTTAACATTGAGCTGCATGAGCTGTTTGTATATTTTGAAGATTAATCCCTTTTTGATCACATCGTTTGCAAATATTTTTTCCCCAGTCTTTTTGTTTTATTTATGGTTTCCTTTGCTGTGCAAAAGCTTGTAAGTCTGATTAGGTCACTTTTTTTTTTTTTTTTTTTTGCTTTTATTTCTATTGCCTTGAGAGACTGACCTATGAACACATAGGTACAATTTATGTCAGAGAATGTCTTGCCTATGTTCTCTACTAGGAGTTTTATACCACCTAGTTAATATTATTATCACTTTTTAAAATTTGCATGCACTCATTTTCAGTAGATTTTCAATCCTTGCTGACTAGAAATTTATGTTTCTCTGTTGCACATAATACATGTTTATCATTTTGAAGCTTGAAATTAGCTCTAAGTGCTGTTTGCATTTAGAAAAGGGAGAGATTGATTTGGACTGAAATAAATAGCAAAAGTGTCACAGAGGTGTTGGGACTTGGGTTGAGTCTTCCATATAGGATGGGTGGAACGAAGACAACATTGATGGCTTGATAAATTCTGAAACCCAAACCATGTAATGGGGAGAACATGAGGAGGACATCAGTGTGGTGGTTAAAGAAAATCTACATTGACGAATAGTCCTTGTAAATTACTTGAGGGCCAGAACTGGGTCTCCCCCTTCTGTTTCTGTATAACAGCCATATGGCATTTGTGCAGTAACACAAGATTGGTTGATTTGGGGAGATACGGTTGATTGGGTGACATGTACCTCCTTGAATGACAGGCTGGGTAATCTACGGACAGGCTTTCGGGCCTCAGGGATGTCTTGCAGGCCTCTGAACAGAGACATGCTACCCCAGGAGGCTGGTTCACAAAGATGAGTCTGTGGGTAGAAAAGAGATGGACTCTTGAGCAAATATGGAGGTCTAGATGTAAGATGATGAGGACCTGACCTGAGTTGGAAAGGCAAAGAGGAAATTGATGTGTGACCTTCCATAACCCTGTGAAGGAATAAAGGAGTAGAAAGTGAATGTGGACCCCAGGCAGTGCCAACAGAAAGCTACAAATAGCTCCCTTAGTATCAACCCTTGTCAATGATGAGCACCTGAAGACATAGGCAGACACCTGTGAACCCAGTAAATGAGCAACCTAAATCTTCTTAGCCCAGTAGTCTTCTGTGCTCTGGAATCCAGAATTTGGATTTGTGTTTTAGAGTCATGCCTGTGGTAGCTTTGGACCTACTGGAGACATCTATGTAAATATATTTAATAAAATAATATGAGATGAGAAGGGAAAGTGACAGGTTTTTCTCTTATTCTCTACTATCTCTGTATCATCAGACTAGACCTTGGCACTGTAGCCAGAGGCATTTCTGCAGCCTTTGCCAACTGACTTCTGTAAAGACTTACGGGATCTTGGAGAATATTTATGTGGCAGCTTTACTGCTGCCATCAAAAGTGAATTCCTATCGCTTTTGGCCTGCATCGGCTGCCCTGGTGCATTAAAAATATATATGATGTTGATCTAAGAGCATCGCATTTGGTGTAGTTTCTTTTTTTTTTTTTTTGCCACATGGTGAGGCTTGCAGGATCTGACTTCTGTGACTGGGGTTCAAACCCAGGCCTGTGTCAGTGAAAGCATCCTAACCCCTGGATCACCAGGAAATTCCCCAGTTTCTAATATTTTTGCTTGAGATACTCTTAAGCAGCTGTTTTTATCCTGTCCTTAATGTATTCAACACCAGTTTGCAAAGTCTTGTTAGATTGTATCCTGACCATGTGACAAAGAACTATTTTTTAAAGAACAAATAAAGACATGAGAGATGTTTTGAAGGCACATCAATAAGATTTAGTGGCTGAATTTGAGAATTTTCGTAGAGGAAAAAGAGACAGTTCAGAAATCTTAGATTCAATAGTGACAATGTCTGCTTCAAGAAACATTTTGAGTTTGCAATCCCTAAGATTTGCAGGAGTAAAGATTAAAGACTTAAACACTTTAGAAAATTAGATCACTTCTAATATTTGAGTTATGTCTTATCTCTGCTGTCTGCCTCAGCCCTATCAAGTGTCTCATGGATTCTCAAGCTGTCTTCCTGTCTTTGATGTATTTCAGGAGCCTTTTATTGTTAGCATTGGAACTCTTTCCAATTTCTTGTTTATCCCAGCACCAGCATCCTTAGAAACTCCCTGTCCCTCTGGCCTGGCTTTGGGAGGCCCAGTCATCTCACACCCTGACTATAGGATCTGTGTGAGGACTGCCCTCTGTCTGCAGTCTTGAAGAACTGTGGCTCAAGTTTACCCTTTTATCCCAGATTCCCTGAAAATCTTACTTACCACCCTGAATTGAAGCGTGTTATTCAGGAAGCCCAGCTCATTAGCTAGTTTATATATTATCTATAACCATAATAGTAACCCCCTTTCAAGTACTTGCTTTGTATCTTAACATCCTTTACTTGTATCATTTACAACCTGCTGCTGCTGCTAAGTCGCTTCAGTCGTGTCCGACTCTGTGCGACCCCATAGATGGCAGCCCACCAGGCTCCCCCGTCCCTGGGATTCTCCAGGCAAGAACACTGGAGTGGGTTGCCATTTCCTTCTCCAGTGCATGAAAGTGAAAAGTGAAAATGAAGTCGCTCAGTCGTGTCCAACTCCTAGTGACCCCATGGACTGCAGCCCGCCAGGCCCCTCCGTCCATGGGATTTTCCAGGCAAGAGTACTGGAGTGGGGTGCCATTGCCTTCTCTGATTTACAACCTAGGAAACTAGATATTTGGGCTTCCGCTGGTGGCTCAGCGGTAAAGAATCCCCCTGCCAGTGCAGGAGACGTGGGTTTGATCCCTGGGTCGGGAAGATCCCCTGTAGAAGGAAATGGCAACCCACTCCAGTGTTCTTGCATGAGAAATCCCATGGACAGGGGCCTGGTGGGCTACAGTCCATGGGATTGCAAAGAGTCGGACATGAGCGACTAAACAACAAACTAGGTATTATTACCCCCTTTATTGCAGATCAGGTAACTGAGTCTGAGAGGTAGCAAAACATGTTAAGCATCTCAGATTTGAAATGTGACGAAGCCATGTACCAAGCCAGGGCTGCTTGGCTCCACTGTTATACTCTGTCCACTTGGCTGCTTTGAGCCAGAAGATGTCAGCTTGTCTGGTTAGTCATCTGTTACCACCCATGGTAATGGGGTACAGTGAGAAGATCTCTGGTTTTGAGTCACAGGGCAAACTTGTTATTCTGTTCTGTAGAAAGTATGTGACTTCTGCAAGCCTCAGTCACTTCATCTGCAAAATGGGGATTAATGTTCAGTTGCTAAGCTGTGTCTGACTCTTTATGACCCTGTGGCCTGTAGTATGTCAGGCTTCCCTGTCCTCCACTGAGGAATACAGGGGAAGTTGTTGAATAAGAAACACACATAAAAAAATTTTTTTAACTGTTAAGGGGTGATGTATTAAAATATCTATTTTAATAAATAATTAACTCCTTTTACTGTAGTAACAGTAAAAGGGATTATAGAGCTAACAAGTAGCTGAGCTGGGGTTCAAACTTGATGTTCAGACTAAACACTGGGTTCTTCCTAGTGCATCAGGCCTGGGCCACAGTGAGCATTGCCCTGGGGCCATTTTCTTGGCAGACTCTAGGTGGTAATTTTGTCTGCTTGACAATACTAATTGATTTGGAAGAAGTCAGTCTTATTTATCCTCATGATGTTAATGAATCTTTATCATTTGCTCAGTCATTTCTGCTTGATTTTGTATTTTATGCATTCAGCCATTGCATGTACTTGAGGGTTATATTTTTCAGTGTCACTACAGGCTCTGACAGATCATCACCCCTTTCTCTCCAGCCCTGGAAACCTTCAGATAGGCAACTAAAACTGCAAAATTTTAGTTTGCTTTCTAATCTTCCTTGGAACTTGCGTTATTTCTCATCTTCCGGATTCTTTCAGTCCCTAATATGTCTATCCTTTATAACTCTAGAATTACAAAAAAATTTTAACTATCGCTGTGTTTTTTACCCTTGGATTATACCTTCTGAAATAGGAGTCAAGCTTAATAATAATTATATGTATATGTATACACACACACACACACATAAAATCAGGTCTAGGAAAGTAGGACCCAGTGGGGATTTTCGTAACTTCATTGTCTTATCAGCCATTCATTCTAGACAGGAACGGCACCCTCTAATGCTTGCCTACTCACACATCTTCCCTCTGTCCCTCCCCTACCTGGCTAACTGTAACCTGTCTCATTGAGATGTAAGTAGTGACTTGACTTAGCTTATGAATTTCTTTAGGAATCTTTTCCTAATTCAAGCTCAGCAATCCCTAAAACTGTACCCCTATCTGCATGGTGTTACCACAGCATCAGTGCATTTGACCTCCCCTGGTGCAGTAGGCTCCTCTCATTCCAGGAGACCCATCTCATTCCAGCCCCAGCCAGCCCTTAGTGTGAGGAGGCATTTAGTGCTTGTTGGGTAAACAAATGCACATACGATTTCTATTTAAAATTTTTATCCTCACATGTATACCTGTGGCGGATTCATTTTGATATTTGGCAAAACTAATACAATTATGTAAAGTTTAAAAATAAAATAAAATTAGGAAAAAATAAATAAATAAATAAAATTTTTATCCTTTATAAAGTGCAAATACATGTGAAGTTGGCAGAGCAACATTTCAGTTACATTAACTTGAACAGTTATAAGGGAACAAAAGCTAGTGTGGTAAGAGCCAGAAGAAATTTTTTGAGACTAGCAAGTAGGGAGATAGAAGGAATGGGTGACTACTTATTCTATGAGATGTCTCCCCTCAAAATAAGGCCTGAGATATTTTTAAATTTGCTAGAATCAGTTGAAGTGAATTGAAAACACCATTCATTATTAAGCGAAGAATAACTTTCAGACTAAGAATAGCAATATAGTCTCTGAATCCAGTTATTAGTATATCATTAATAGTCCCCCCTCACCCTGAACATTCTTTCCATTTCTTTGATACTTTAGCAAATGTTTCCATTTGTATATTGGATGCACACAGAAACATTACATTATTTCCTCTTTGAATTGATGATTCCTGTGAAGTCTGTCTTGACTTTGTTTTACATTTGTTTAGCGGATTCCCAACCAGCAATATAAGAACTAGGGGGTTTGTTAGAAATTATTTCTAGGCCCTATCCTTGGAGACTAGGATTCAGCAGGTCTTAAGACAGACCAGACATGGGCACTTCTTTAAGTACTTTGAGGATTGTGGTAGGCTGCTGGACTTAGGGACCACTGGGGCATTTTTCTAATTTTAAGGCACACACACTTCTAGAGTATTTTTTGGTCCACTTTGGAAGTCCAGTGAAGGCAATTAAGAGAGGTTGCTTATAATCATAAGCAGAGTAAATTGCTCTCCTTGTTGTGAGATGCAAAGCAGATAATTTCAGGTATGCTATATAATCCGATACCTTCACATTCTTTTAATGTGGGTTTTTAGTCCAGGGAAAGAAAGTTTTTTCTCTCAAAGGGACAACATAATTACCGTTATATATATATATATATTGTAAGCTTCAAGTAATTATGTAACATTCCATTCTTACACCATATTCTGAGCAAAGTACTGGCCTCTGATCAATAAAATTTCTTTTTATGGGTCTGTAAATTGAAACCAAGAAATGAAAATTCCGATCAGTGTTCAGCCAGACTAATTATTTTAAATCTTCTGAAAAATATCACAGTTACTGAGAATGTAGATGTTCTATTATTGTGCCTGGCCTACTTATTATATGAAATGAGTCACTTTCATTATTCTTCTTTTTTTTCCCCTTTCAACAAAAGACACAAAATATTTTATGTCTAAAGAGAAAGAGTAGGGGCATCACTGTATGAAGGTGTACAGTAATTTTCATAGGATTGTTTTTTTCTTTTCTCTTTCACATACACACAGCTTTCTCTAAGGAATTCTAAATATGAAAGGTGTGTACTTGTGACATAGTGAGTAGTGAAGTCGCTCAGTCGTGTCCGACTCTGAGACCCCATGGACTGTAGCCCACCAGGCTCCTCTGTCCATGGGATTTCCCAGGCAAGAGTACTGGAGTGGTTTGCCATTTCCTTGTGACATAGAAATAATCTAAAGAAATTAATCCTGTTGATTATCATTGTGATGTGTAATCTCACTTTTTCTGGAAATGCTGTTTTTAAAAATATGTAATATATGGTTAATTGCTTCTTCCAAAACTTTAAACATTAAGAGAAATTACATCAAAAGAAACAAGAGTCACCCAAAAAGCAGCTGCCCAACAAGTCAGAACTATTTTTTGCCTTGTTCCATTGTGGTTCCTGTCCATACGTTATTTTTGCATAGTTGTAAGCTATCATAGGTAGTGTCTTCTGCTTATGTTGCCACTCAACATTAACTGCATTGCCTTTGTGTTGCCACATAGTTTTCTATTCATTTTTTATGTCTGTGTTGAGAGTCCCTTGGACTGCAAGGAGATCCAACCAGTCCATTCTGAAGGAGATCAGCCCTGGGATTTCTTTGGAGGGAATGATGCTGAAGCTAAAACTCCAGTACTTTGGCCACCTCATGCGAAGAGTTGACTCATTGGAAAAGACTCTGATGCTGGGAGGGATTGGGGGCAGGAGGAGAAGGGGATGACAGAGGATGAGATGGCTGGATGGCATCACTGACTCTATGGACATGAGTCTGAGTGAACCCAGGAGTTGGTGATGGACAGGGAGGCCTGGTGTGCTGCAATTCATGGGGTCACGAAGAGTCGGACATGACTGGGCGACTGAACTGAACTGAATAGTATATGAGCTTCCCAGGTGGCGCTGGTGGTAAAGAACCACCTCCTGATGCAGGAGACATAGAGATGTGGGTAGGCTGGTTGTACCATTATACTCTTGGACTTTCCAGTGTTCTTAAATGTTCACGTTATTTACAACATTATAAAATGGAGTTTCATTGTTGATAAAACCTGTGCTTCAAATGAGTGAGAGTGCATGTTTTGACCTTGGATCTAGGGTATAAATCCTCTGATCACATGGGCCATTTGAACAGATAACTTCCTCATGGCACTGAAATATGCCTGTGAGTGAGCATGGCTTCTGTAATCGGCGTGACACATCATCCCAGGCTCACTGGCTTTCTACTTGCCGCCATATCTTATGAAATACCAGTTTGGTTTCCATACTCATGTGACCTGGAAGTCAGGAACTGAATATTAGGATGCTGAATGAGTTTGTTGATGGAGTTAGACCTTTAGAGGGCCTCACAGAGGATGGTTCTCTCATTCTTTCCCATAGTCTCTCTAATTAAACATATATTAGTCCAAAGAAATTCAAACACAAAAAATGTCTTTTGAACTCACAGCACCCTCAATTTTTCATACTTAATTTCATCATTATTTTACACAATACAAAGTTTTTCCTCCAATTAGTTCTATCATGGTAACACAAAGGCCACTGTAGAGAGATGAGAAATCTGACTGACTTAAGCTTGTTTTGAATTGAGGTTGTCATCGATTCAAGGGGATTTTGAAGGAAGAAACGGGGTTTTTGAAGATCTGACTCTATGGTGCTAACAAAAGGCTTTCCCCATGCAGTAAGGCCACCAAGCGGAAGCAGTCTTTGTTATGCAGGATGTGATTAATATTACCTCATCATTTAATTTTAGAACTTGAAAATAAAGTTGCTTGCATCAGTTCTCAGTTCATGGCACATGGTTTGAAACCTGAGCATATCTACTTTTTTTTTTTTTTTTAATTAAGAAGAAATACAGGATTACTAAAAGTTTAGAAAATAATGAACTGAAAGAAGTCTCCCAGGATATCTTTTCCTTTACCAACCTCTGCTAATCTTTTGTGGTTCTAGTTCTAGCCTTTTTTGTTTTTTTAGTGTGGTTTTTTTCTTTACAGTTTTTTACATATAATTTGAATCTGATTTGCTTCACGTACCGTTGCTTTGTGTGCTTGATTCCCCCTCACCCCTCATGTTTACAGTCTTGCTGTCAGTTGTAATCTGTTTAGTCTATCCTTCTGATGTTCTGTAATGTCCTAATCATGTCTTCTGTTATTGGGCATTTAGAATGCTGGACGGTCTCTCCCATCACAGTGGTGATGATCAGGCCCCCAGCCCACACACCATGCTAATAGTGATCATACAAGTCACAGAGGTAACCTGATCCTGCTGTGATTTCACTGTGATTAAATCACTGGTTGTGATTTAGTCTTAACCAGTTCAGTGATTTTTTTTTTTTTTAAACTGAGTTCCTTTTTACCAGTTTTCTTCTAGAGTTTTATTTGGGGGCGGGGAGTCTTTTCAGAGGAGAGGGAGCTGGTCATGAGCCACTTCATAGGTGAGTCTTTTTGTCTTTCTTTCTTTAGTGGTGAAAGTGGTGCTGGAAAGACAGTGGCTGCCAAATACATCATGAGTTACATCTCCAGGGTGTCTGGGGGAGGCCCCAAAGTCCAGGTGAGTTGGTGCTGTGGCCCATTTTGAGACTTGGTGCTGGGCCAGAGGACAGGGCTCCGTTTGCTGTTTGAAAAAGATTTTTTCTTCCGCAGAGAAGACACTGGTTTTATAACCAAGAAATTTGAAATCTGCAGAGAAACAGCATATTATGAGATGGAGATGCCTGCTGTATAATTAATATTGTATACAGTCTAGGAAAAGGTCACAAATCCAAGAGGAAAATAAACACAGGTCATAAAAGCCATCTCATAGAAAAGGAAATATAAGTGACTCATAAAACGCATGGCTTCCCTTGTGGCTCCCCTGGTGAAGAATCCACCTGCAGTGCGGGAGACCTGGGTTCAGTCCCTGGGTTGGAAAGATCCTCTGCAGAAGGGAAAGGCTACCCACTCCAGTATGCTGGACTGGAGAATTCCGTGGACTGTATAGTCCATGGGTTTGCAAAGAGTCAGACACGACTAAGTGACTTTCATTCACTCAGAACATGAAAATGTGTTCATCCCCATGATAGTAAGAGAAATGCAAATTAAAACTACATTGAAAACTGTTTCTTAACTGTCAGAATAACACATTTTTTCTAGTGTTTAAAACACTCTGTTGTTAAAAATATAGGCACATTGGCCCTCTCACACATTACTAGTGGGAACATGAACCAGTACACTTCTGTGGGGCACATGTCAGCAAAGTTTTTCAAATCTATAAGCAAACACCCTTGACTCACCAGTTCTGCTTGGGAGAATTTATCCTTTAGGTGTCTTGAAATGTATGCAAAATGATACATGTATAAAGTTCTTTGATGTGGCATTTTTTGATGATGGAGAAGACTAGAAACATATTCATCAGTTGGTGACTGGGGAAATAATTTGTGGTTCATAATAGACTAGAATATTATGCAACCATAAAAATGAAGCTTCATGTACTGATAAGGATTGATCTCCAAGATATATCATGAATTTCAAAAAGCAAAGCTCTGAATGTTATATACAATGTGCTACCATTTGAAGAAAAAAGAGCATGTATTTATAAAACATTTGTTTAGATATGTATAGCATAGCTCCAGAGGGATACACATGAAATTGGTAACAGTGAGTTCTTCAGGAGGAAACTGGGAGACTAGGGGAGAGGGATTTCTCCATGTAGACCCTTGTGAACCTTTTATTTTTTACTTCATTGATAGGTAAGAGGTGGGTTTATTTAGAAAGATATATACTCCATAGGCAGCATGCTGGCCATCTCAGAAAGCGAGAGTGGCTGTGAACCTTTGATTTTTGAACCATGTGAATACATCTCCAATTTTAAAAATTTGCAAAGTTTTTAAAATACAGAAAGGAAAGAAAAAAATAAAGAAGGATTAGAGTATTAATGGAAAACATTAGGAGAAGGGGGGAAACCCTGAAGAATGAGGACACGGGAGAGGGATAAAGAAAAGGATGGGCTTCCCTTGTAGCTCAGACAGCAAAGAATCTGCCTGCAATGCAGGAGGCCCAGGTTTGATCCCTGTGTCGGGAAGATCCCCTGAAGAAGGGAATGGCAACCCACTCCAGTATTCTTACCTGGTGAATTCCGTGGACAGACCACGGGGTCGCAAAGAGTCGGACATGACTGATCCACTAACACACATAGTATGGCAGAGAAGGGGCAGATCCAAGAGGACAGTGTGAAGACGGGTAGATGCGGCCTCATCTGCCTTTAGTTTTACTCACTGTGGTATTGAAAGCAGCATAAGCAGGGCTGGGGAAGCCTATCCCCAGAGAGCAGTGGGTGATGGTGATGAAGGCTAAGGTTGACAGGAACTGCCCAAACTCGCAGTGCTCATCACTTGCTCAGACCTCTGGGAACTTTTTTTTTTAATTAGAAATTATGATCCAGGGTAGATTTCACTCTGAAGATTAATTTTTTACTTGGAATCATTTAATATGATGTTATTGCCATCGTCAGCTGTAGACTTTGAAAAGACATTGGAATTCTTTTCCTTATGGCTTTGTCTACTAAATCAATAGTGTTCCATTCTGTCCTGGGGGATCAGAATGCTTCAGGCAGAGGTCAGTATTCCTTACGTAGAGTAGAAAGGTCTTAGAGTGGCCTCCTTTACCAAATGAAAGGAAAATCTAGAGCAGCACTGTCCAATAGAAAGATGGTGGATGTCACATGCATAATTTTAAATTTTTGAGTAGTCACATAAAAAAAGTGAAAAGCATATGAAATTAACTTTTAAAATATATTTCGGTTAACCCACTATATCCCAATACTATTTCAGCCTGTAATTACTAATGAATTAATGAGATGCTCTACATTCTTTTGCATCCTAAACCTTTGGCCTCCACTGTGTGTTCTGCACTTACAGCACATCCCAGTTGGGATTGGCCGTGTTGCATGGGCTCAGCAGCTTCCATGTTGGACAGCGAGTGCAACTTTAGGACTTAAATTGTTGTGGTCCAGTCCATATGCTTTTCTCCATTTGTGTGGCCATACCCTGTCTCTAGAAGATGGACCTGGAGCAAGCTCTTTTAATTTGCTCTTTCTTTTTTCCCCCTGTATACTTACCACATGCCACAAAATTCTGTTGGCCATCCTGAAAGTGGATGGATGGATAGATGGATGAATAGATAGATGGATACGTGCAAAAGATTTTCAGTTTAAAAGTCAGTCATTAAAGAGGGAAAGAGACAAAGAAGAGCTTTTCTTTTTTTCTGTCCCTACAAGAAAGTGAAGCGTTGGTAAATGGTGTAGGGATGTTTGGCCAGCAAACAACAAATACAGAAGATTAACGAAAACCCACAAAGTCAAAATTATTTTACGAACAAAAGCAAATTTCATATAAATCCATGAGTTTTTAAAGGAAAATAGGCTGCTTAGAAATATCTTTCTAAACTCTGAAATGGATTCCATGGAGGAACCACCCAAAATTTGCTCTCTGTGCCCATTGCTAATGACATGTGCCCAGTGGATGGAATTCCAGTTCTCGTTGATCTTCAGAATGTTCAGGGGGTGCCAGAGAAGCACTTTGGCTGTTGCAGAATCAATCAGTGGTTAGTGCCTTCATCTCGTCCGATTTGCTATGGACGACGACCTAGTGGCCCGACTGCAGACATTTAATGTTGATCTTTCTCTTCCTGTTTTCCTATGAGGACAATGATACAGAACTCTTGGCTTGAAATTAGTCAGTAGCTAAAGAGCACAAGCCAAAGGCTTGTTATTTCTGGAACATGTTTAACCATAGCATGTGAATAATTAGAAGTACAAGGAATGACTCACTGGTTCAAAACCTTCTCCAACATCAACTCGTATCTGTTGAGCTGTCTTGCCCATGGGGTGTTTTGTACTTTTCAGCCTGACACTGAATTGGGGTATGTGAAAACCAAATTGTTCCCCTCCAATAGGCCAGGAATTGTTCCACCCAATCCAGTGTGGATCCTTGTTGCTCAAATGGGGCTCTATACAGACAAAACCAGCAACACCAGGAACACCAGGGCTAGAAACATGGACTCTTGGGCCCCACCTCAGACCTACTGAGTCAGTATTTGCATTTTGACGTGATTTCTAGGTGATTCAGACACATGAAAATTTGGGAAGCACAGGTCTGTTTGTCTGTAATGTTGTTAGGGGAGGAGAAACTATTTCATTTCCCTCAAGGTAACTCTCATTTGCAGTGAAGAGGGGGATGCAGTAGGTGAGGACAGAAGTTGAGTAGAGCAGGAGTCGTGATGATTAAGAATCTGGTCAGAAGACAAGAAGATACCCCTTCTTCTTATGTTCCCCGATATACCAGGGAGCACAGCATAAAGCTGCACCATCCAATCTGGAAACCCAGTCTGGGAACATTCATAGATCCTGATTTGTGGTGGCACCCTGGCTGCAGGGAATCCTGCATCAAGCCAGGGGAGCTGGAAGACATGACCATACCAACAGGGCCAGGTCTGTTGAGAGGAAAGAGTAAATCCTCTGGAAATCCCAGGGACTTGGATTTGAGTCCTCTCACCCTCACCATATTCAGGAACCAGGTCCTCGGGCAAGTCTAGCCTTTCACTGCCGGGTAGGTGTTTGCGTCTTCCTAACTTTGGTCTTTCTGCTGTAACAGCACGTCAAGGACATCATCCTGCAGTCCAACCCGCTGCTGGAGGCCTTCGGGAATGCCAAGACGGTCCGGAACAACAACTCCAGCCGATTTGTGAGTTTCTTTCCTGTGATAGAGAGTGCCACCTGATTGATGTTGTTGACATTCCTGATTTAAGTTCTGTGTCCCCAAGGAAATAGGGGTTTTTCACACATTATCAGGAGGCTGCCTTTTTGAGCTTTTTTTACTTTTCTCTAGTGGTGAACTGTCCGGCTTCAATTTACCCTTTGACTCAAGTTCTTTTTGAGCCTTGGGGATATAAATAAGATAATTTTTGAATCCAGTTCTCAACTCAAGTTGCCTTCCTAAGGAAAGTGGAAATGTCAGCTTTGGTCTTGGAGAAGTTTCTTTGCTTTGGGCACTGGACAAAAGGCCTTCTTTCCCAACTGAAGAACCCAGGAGACTAGATCCCAGGTCTTGTCATCTTGTTTTGCTTTGTAGATGTGTGGACCCTGGAGGGGGAACTTTGATCTGGCACCTTAGAGAGAAACTTCTTCCTGTCTGTCGGCCAGAGGGAGCTGACTGCTTACCCTACCCCTCTTGGCCTTGTGTGTGTGTGTTTGGCATGTTCTTGTAACATAATGACATGCCAGAATGACTGACCTTAGCCTACATGTTGCTCCTAACTGGCCTGCTTACCGAAAGTAATGAAAATATCAGCTGAATGCCTTGAATGCCTAGTTAGACATTTTTCTGTCTGAGTGTCTCCCGAGGGGGTGAACTGGAAGGCTGGCAAGGATGAATATGAATATATTCCCTTTGACAAAAAGCCACGTTTACAGAGAAGTGAATGTTTGCTCAGTAGCTTTGATTTATGTAGATTTTGTATCTTATCTCAACCATAGATTATGTCTGGCAGTAAAGCACTTAGGGAACCATCTGTGATGTGGATTCTGTTCCATTTTAAAATAAATAAGTGAGAATTTTGGAGAAAAGCAATTTCTTTTTTATCCTTCTGTTTTAGAAGGAAGCTTCTATTTCCAAGAGAATTCTTACTCAGTTTTCATGGAGTAATTGTTAAGCTCCCTGGTGAGTTTTATCTGTCAGAATTGCCCTTCCTTTCCTCACTGTTTAATACTATTTGAACTATTCACTCGTTTGTTCTTCTCTAATTTTTCTGTTCAATGCCAGGGCTATGTTATCTTGAAGTTTCTAGGTAATGAAACAGGAAAAAAGATGTGAATGAATTTTTCACTGGATCTTTTCTTCCCTGATTGTCAATCTCAATCTGCCTTTTATAAGGATTTGAGCAAATTTAACTCTCTAGCTACCCAACTTCCTTCTTTTGCCTTCCTTACTGAGCAGAAAAGTAACCAAATCAATATTTCCTTTGATATTTCCAATATAAATTATTCTTTTGTCTTTGGACAAGGAGGCTATAGCAGTCAGTTTTTGTAAAGAAAAACAGAAATACCCAGAATTTATTATTTTTCTGATAACAGAATTTTGTACAACCTTGATGGAATGGTGGGAAAAGCGTACAGAAAGGCAGTACACACACACACACACACACACACAGATACACACATATGCACACGGGCATACTCATAGCAGAATCTGATGGGGCATCAAAAGATGTGCTCATTAGTAATGAGAGAAATGTAAATTAAAACCATATACATTTTTGGTCTCTCAGATGGTGAAACATTAAGGAGGAAGACACTATTTGTTAAAGACTGACATCTTCTCTCAGGAGAGCAATTTGGCAGTTCTTATCAAAGTTTAAAATGCTCATTGTCTTTGACCCAACAATACTTTTAGGTTATAATATCCATGTTCCCTGTTAATAGTAATTTATTTTAAAATATATCCATAATATATTATTAATTTTTTTGAAAAGGTTATAGGACAATATTTATAATATGGTCCCATTTTTATTTTAAAATGCACATTTATATAAAGCATAATTAAGGTGTCTGCAAATCGATGTTTGAATATACTATTACAGTGATTAGTAGGAGGAGGTAGAAGTGCTTCAGGGTGGGATTATGGGTAATTTTATTTCACATGGACTTGCAGTGGGAATCATCAAAATTCATCTATTTCCACTTACAAATCTTTTCAAGTTTCAAGAACTGTATTATGAAATATTTCAAACACTATTTTAAAATAAAACAGTGAACGTTGAGGTACCCAGTACCTAATTTAAGAAGTAAAACATTACCAAGAACTGAGGTTTCTTTTCATTTATGAATTAAAGTATCATATCCTCTCTTTATATAGCTTCCTCCTTCCCTCAGGCTGCTTACAACAAAACTAAACTTTTTGATCTCTCATTATGGATTTTTGCCTTTTAAATTACAATTTTGAGTTGTGTATAAGCATTCCCGTTACATTAGAGCAGTGATTCTCAAACTTGGCCACATATGAAAAACACCCAGGTGGACTTCCCTGGTGGTCCGATGGTTAAGAATCCACCTGCCAGTGCAGGGGACACGGGTTTGATCCTAGATCTGGGAAGATCTCACATGCCGCAGAGCAACTGAGCCCAGGTACCGCAACTCCTGAGCCTGTGCTCTACAGCTCAGGAGCCACAGCCACTGAAGTCCACACACCCTAGAACCTGTGCTCCCCAACAGGAGAAGTCACTGCAATGAGAAGCCCTTGCATCACTGCAGGAGAGTAGCTCATGCAGCAGTGACGATCCAGCACAGTCAAAAAACAAACCAGCTAGACCTCTTACAGCTACTCATGTCTGGGTGCCAGTCCCTGCAGCTGATTTACTTGTCTGGAATGGCATCGGGCAGTATTTCTTAGAGGCTCCCAGGATCTTTCTAGTGGGCAGCCAAGGTTGTGAACCATTAACAAAAGGACTTGAGAGTTTGCCATTTACCAAATCTGCCCTTTGTGGCTTTGACATCCTGTTTTGTTTCATCTCTGTCCCTAGATTGATAGGGAATGGGGTGGTGTGGTGGGGTTGGACGCAAATGGACACTGAATTATTCCCTGCAGAAAGAACACGCCCAAAGGGAAGGATGGAGAAGGATGGCCACGGAAGGAAGCACGAGGGGTCTTGTTGAGCAGACTTTGTCGTGAACCACTGTGGTTTGGACAGCAGTCGTTTGTGGTCCTCCTCTGTGTCTGCTGCTTCGGGATGTTTGTCTTGGGGTTTATTTTTAGGAGAGGGAGAGGAAAGAGTCAGCAGATTAAGACAAATAGACAATTAGACTGTGGATTTCTTTTGTAGCTTTTTTGATAGCCAGAATCGACATTAACTTAGCAGGAGCATAGCAGTACTAGGTGCTATCCACAGGAGGAAAAACACGCAGTGTGTTTTTCTTCTCCTTAGTGAGTTAATGGTTCTGGTCGGAGACTTGTGGCTTGGCAGGCTTCATCCCTGAGATGGTGGACTTCATCAGCATACACATTTAAAAAATATTAAATGCGAATGCAGTTAGGCTGGGCATGCTCTCCAGTCTGATCCTAGGTCACACCACTCCCTAAAACCCACATTCTCATCTTTTTCTTCATTTAAATATACACTCCTGGACCCTTCTGAGGACTGAAGAGAAACTAAATTGTAGTTTTAAAAAAATTATTTACTTAACAAATGTGGACACCTTTGCAGCTACAGTCCAGGGTTTTATTCTCTTTTGTTCCCTATTAGCAGTCATTTAAAAGGAAATGTTAACAAGAACAACAGTGACAAAAATCCCCACACCCTCAGCTAGCTGGAAAGAACTTATAAACGTATTTTTATTTCATGTTAGCATATTAGATGCTCCTGGGATAAAAAGAAATTGCTTTTGCTCAAAGCCATGAAAATAAGTCTCTCAGAGGGAAAATTTGATTCCTTTGAAAGAGGCTGGCAGAGTTCACTCTTGTTAGATCAAGGGGACCATGTGATTTTTCTGTCCTATTCTTTACAGCTTCTGGTTTAGCAGACAAGCTCCTACTAAGGGAAAAGGGGAAGGAATATAGTGAGTGTATCCATATTTAGTCGGGTTAGAATGATACAGAATTGTGTGATTGGACAAAGGCACAGGTTATTGTCTGATAGGAAACAGTGAGGAAGTCTAGACCAGAACTGGGAATAATTCAGAACATATCTTTCATTAATGAATTTCCTTGAATTATATGCTGTATCCCAAGCCGTTTGGAACATCATGTTTTTGTTCACTGACCATTAAAGGAAGTCCCTAATTTTCTTGCAGGGAAAATACTTTGAAATCCAGTTCAGTCCAGGTGGGGAACCAGATGGTGGAAAGATCTCCAACTTCCTTCTGGAAAAATCTAGGGTGGTGATGAGGAACCCTGGCGAGCGGAGTTTTCACATATTTTACCAGGTTTTCCTTTATATTATTTCTTTCCTACTTCTCTATTCCTTCTCCACATTTAAAATGTTCTTCTCTTGGTACTCAGGTCCTCAGGGTGAGATAGTCTAGTCTGGCCAGCCCTTGAGTCTTTATTAACGCAGGATATGCAAGTCATGTGCGAAAGAACTGTGAGGATGCCCTCACCTGCAGGCAGAATAAGGTCTAGCTAGGGTGAGAAGACAACAGTTTCCCTAAAGTAAAATATAAAGTGTTGACGCACTTCAGAACAAAAGTAGGGATGTTTGATTCTTGGCTAAATAGGAGATCACGAGGGGAGATATAGCTGGGACAATAAGGAGAGCTTTTAAGGGGGCACAAGATGGTGTGGAGGAGAGGTTGACTCAGGTTGAGTCAGATGGTCTGAACAAAGCAAGCAGGGAGGGATGGGGAGGTGGGGAGATGGGAGAGATGGAGGGAGGGGACAGGTAAGCTAGTGAATGAGCCAGGCTCCAGCCGGATTGCAAGGGTAGAGGTCTCCAAAAGGTGAACTGTGGGAAGAAAGACTTGAAAAAAGACTTGAGGTATTTCTTGCCATGTCAAAAAGTTTTGGCTTAGGCTCTCAGAAGCCATGGAGAGTTTGGGGTTAGAGCAGTCGGCCGGATGCTCTTAAATTATGTTCCAGGCTTCAGCAATCATTTGTTTCAACTATTTTTTCAATATTTTTTTAATGATTATTGATTTTTATTGGAATATAATTGTTTTGAATGTTTTTTAAGTGTTTGAAAGTGTAATGATACCATAAACAATTTTTTTAACGTATGGATTTTTGTATTAGTACTTTATATACTGGGGACCCACATTAGATTTTCTTTGAAGAATCAGCTGCAACTGTTAGGTTTTTTTGGTTTTTTTTTTTTTTTTTTTAATTTTTTGTTAGAGTTTGATGATTATTCAATTTGAAGGAAGTTAAGCTATGTTGCAGAGAAGGCAATGGCACCCCACTCCAGTACTCTTGCTTGGAAAATCCCATGGATGGAGGAGCCTGTTAGGCTGCAGTCCATGGGGTCGCTAAGAGTCGGACACGACTGAGCGACTTCACTTTCACTTTTCACTTTCATGCATTGGAGAAGGAAATGGCAGCCCACTGCAGTGTTCTTGCCTGGAGAATCCCAGGGACAGGGGAGCCTGGTGGGCTGCCATCTATGGGGTCGCACAGAGTCAGACACGACTGAAGTGACTTAGCATAGCATAGCATAAGCTATGTTGATTGCTCCCATTTCAGTCTTTTCAATTCCATAGACATGTTAGGTGGTGGCAAACAATTCTTCTAGTTAGAATCTATTGGTTTAAAATATCTATAAATGACTAAAAGCTTTTGTCAATTCAGTAATGCTTTTAACTGTATTAATCAAAGCACCACGTACAGGTCTTTGAAAAGTAATTTTATGTCTCACACACACTATATTATTTATTGAGCACTGGACAGAAGTTCATAATTATTTCCTGGATGCTGTACTCTAAATGCCAGCCCTACCCCCCTTCAGAATCCTCTGCCCACAAGTTGGAAAACCCCAGCCTGGAGACTGGGGAAGTGATGAGTTCAGGGTAAGACAGAGTTTAAGATTCTGACATAAAAGTGATAGTTGAAGCTGTGAAATAGGTGAGACTCCTGTGGGAGTGAATGTGGAGAGAAAAACCATGCCCATTTAGGACTTGGGGACCTGGAGACCACCTGTGGGATGAGGGAGGCATTGAGGAGCCAGGAAAGTAGTCACAGATCCTGCAGTGTCACGAAAGCCAGGGGAAGCATGGGGGTGCAGGGCAGGATCACTTATTCAGAGCTTGAGGAAGAAGGATGAGGCAAGGGCCTGGGGACCAAGCAAGGCCTGGCGGCTTCAGCCACTGGAAAGCAGCCATGAGGGCTTTTCCATCAGAATGGTGACGGGGAGGAAGACACCAGTTGAGGAAGGAGATTCTGTAGCTTGAAGGGTTTCAGAGTCAAGGAAAAGCTTCTAAAGAAGACAAAGAAGCATGTGACTGTAGGTTGGAGAGAAAGAAAGGGATGTTTGAACCTTCAGGTGAAGGGAGTACATGATGTGGGTGGGGAGAAGACTGAGACAGAGATGGAGAAGTTCTTCCTTAGCAAAAACCAAACCAAACCAAAAGAAAAAGGAAGAGTGGTACAAACAAATTTTAAGGAGATAGAGGGAAAACTAAGGGAACCTGATGTAATAAGATGACCAAGAACTTCTCCATAAAGGAGATGAGGTTCCCTGTTTTAAGGGTGTGAAGCTGGGATGACATGAGGAACTAAACCAAGATGAAGAAGTGTGGATGGGGGTGGGGGCCAGTGGTGGCTGGCGCTGGCTTGCATGGACTCTGTGCATTTCTTCCTTCAGTGGCATTTCTTGGTAGTTTGAAGTATTTACACCACCAAAGTTAGCAGTTGCTACACATTCATTCCCCACCCCCACCTCAAGAATGGATTGTCCAGGAGTTCCCTCATGGTCCAGTGGTAAAGAATGCATGTGCCCGTGCAGGGAACACAGGTTTGATCCCTGGTCCAGGAGGATTCCCCATGCTGTGGGGCAGCCAGGCCCGTGGTGCCACAAACACGGAGCCCATGCTCTGCAACAGGAGAAATCACCACAATGAGAAGCCCAGGCACCACAGCCAGATGGTAGGTCTGCACTTGCTGCAACTAGAGAGACCCACATAGCATAGCCAGGAAAAGAGAGAGAATGGATTGTTGAACATTTTTTCGCACATCTATAGGACGCTTGCTCAGAACTAAGGTAGATACCAGAGACAGAACAGAAAGCCAAGGGACAGGACACCAGCGTGGGGGACCTGAGGCTGTACATGAATATGCACCGTGCTGTGAGAAGCATGGAGAGTCCAGCTGCCCTTTACAAAGGCTTGTGCATTGACTCACATTGTTGTACAGCAAAAGCTGACATAAGGTTGTAAAACAAACATACTCCGATTAAGAAAATAAAAAATAAGGGTTTGACTCCACCAAAAATAAAAAAAGAGCCATGTGCAAGTTGAGCAGGAACAAAGTAGTGATAATCTGGCTTGCTTTCCACTGTTCCAAGGGATCTCACCAGTATAACTGCACAGTTTGATGTATCAGATAAGGGAAAATTCTCAGCCCTTGCAGGTCTAATCAGACTTAAGAACTAGAATTTGCAAAGATGATTTGGGGCTACTACACAGAGAGCAGATATTCTGAAGCCCCTTCGTATTTTTGAGACCAGGAGCTTCCATCCATTTAGGAATCAGGGGTAGAAGGTCTGATCACCTGGCTCCAGGGGTGGTGGGTGGTAGTGGGACCCATGTGGTACCTTTGCCTGATCCATAGGCTCCACCACACACATGCCACTTTCTCTTGCTCCAGCTCATTGAGGGCGCCTCCCCAGAGCAGAAGCATGGCCTGGGCATCACCACCATGGACTATTATTACTACCTGAGCCTCTCGGGGTCTTACACGGTGGATGGCATTGATGACAAGAAGGATTTTCAGGAAACTCTGGTAAGTGCTGGTACAGGCCGGGCATGATCTGACATCTAGACCAGGCGTTGTCTATGGCAGAAAGGGCAGGGGAGGTGAACAAAGCAAAGAGCAGCCTGAAATATCACCTCTTTCTGCTGGAAGCCCTCCATTTCTTAAAACACAGGTGTAAACACCCTTAAATAGCCATCGGCCCAGTTGCCAGAGGAGCACTTAATGATTAAACATGGGTAATAAAAAAGTTCATCATTTCCCCTCTCTAGGTGTTCTGATTCACATAAAAACTAGTTTGCCGAAAGCTTACAGAGTTGTTGAGCTGTTTCCTTACAAAAACAAACCAAAATTATTATCTTAATCAGGTTTAATGGGACTTCCCTTGTTGTCCAGTGGCTAAAACTCCAGGCACCCAATGCAGGAAGCCCAGGTTCAATCCCTGGTCAGGGAACTACATCCCACATGCCACAACTAAGACCCGATACAGCCAAATAAATATTAAAAAAAAAAAAAAAAAAATCAGGTTTAGGAATCTTAGAACACCTTCAGTCTCATCTCCACCTCAGTATTTACAGGTCAGAGGGCAAGCCTTACTCCATTCTTTTCACACTGTGTGTACGTTATGGTACACACTGAATTCAGGTAGATTATTGAAGGTTCACATCCTTGGGAAACAACTTACTAACTCAGTCAATCTAGAACTTTCTGGAGACTTCCCTCGTGGTCCAGTGGTTAAGACTCCATGCTTCCACTGCAGGGGGCACATGTTTAAAACCTGGTCAGGGAATGAAGAGCTCACATGCCGTGTGGTGTTGTCAAAAGAAATTTTAAAAATAAAAAATAGAGCCTTCTAGAGGTGGACTACTCACCCATTTAGCCTCAAGGAGCTGCATCACCACTGCCCTTTAAGTCAGATACCAGCCTGGCTCATGCCTCAGCCTGGATCCAAAACCAAGTGGGAGAACTGAATGGGCAATTGGAGGTACAGTTTCAGGTGGCAAGGGGGCTGGCATTTGTGCTTGAAAGGGGCAGACTGTGTCCCAGGTGTCCGGAAAGAATGTGGCATCAAGGGGCCACGTGGCCTCGGGAGGTGGGAGAGAACTTGCAGACAGGCCTGCAGCGGTCTTAGAAAAGAGCTCCCTTAAGATACAGGTATCTAAGACTCAGGCCTGTCATCTCCTTTTATTTTAATTTAATGGATCTCAGAAACAAAGCTCTTATAATGATTCTTTTATTTGGTTTTCCTGGAATTTTTCAAGATCCTTTTGCAAGTACAATTTATTCTCAGCCCTCCCAATGAAGAGAAAAGTCTGTGAGAGTTTGGAGTGGCTGGAAAGCAGACTGGTGCCCTTAGAGGGAGACGGTGGCAACAAGGAGAAAATTAAGAGATAAGAACAGACTTGTTGACTAGGCAGCTGCCTCTGCATCTGAATATCTTTCCTCCAGAGCCTTCTCGCATGTATTTCTAGACGATTACATGTTCACATTGGGCAGGTTATTTACTGGGCTCCCCTGTGGCTCAGTGATAAAGAATCTGTCTGCAGTGCAGAAGACGTGAGTTCAATCCCTGGGTCGGGAAAAACCCCTGGAGAAGGAAATGGCAACCCACTCCAGTACTCCTGCCTAGAGAATCCCAGGGACTGAGGAGCCTGGTGGGTTATAGTCCATGGAGTCACAGAAGAGTTGGGCATGACTGAATGACCAAACCACAAAAAAGAAATTTCAAGACTGAACTGCCTTTCCAGCACCGTGTTGAGACTTGAATGTGTGAGAGGGCATTGGCCAGTGAAAATGTCTTATGGTGACTTCCAGCTGCCATCACGGACTAAGCCATGTGTAACTGCACAACCCCATCCAAGCTTTGGTTTCTTTCTGATGTGCTTCCATAGCTAGTGACTGACTTGTCTGGGTCGTTTCTCTCCCCTCTTCCAGCACGCCATGAACGTGATTGGGATCTTTGCGGAGGAGCAGGCGCTGGTACTACAGATAGTGGCGGGGATTCTCCACCTGGGAAACATCAGCTTCAAGGAAGTTGGCAATTACGCAGCCGTGGAGAGTGAAGAGTGTGAGTGGTTTGGGCACACGGTTGCCAAATGAGGGGATACAGTGTTTAGTTCCAATCAGAAGAACTCACCACTTTCCTGTGCTTTGGGTTTTTTGGGGGAAGAGAGGCTGAGAAGACTGGCGTATCTTGCTGGGGCAGAACTGAAAGGTCTCATGAGAGTCTGTGCCTCTTCTCTGCACCCACACTAGGGACCCTGATGAAGCTGTGCTGGTTTATCTTTAACCTTGGGGAAACCTGGCAGAATTGTACATGTAGGTTTAAAAATCAAGCTATACTTTAATGAGAATTAGAATTGTCTCCTACTACAAATCTTTTCTATAACGGATCTTTAGGGTTGATATTCACCTGAAGTTTCTCTCAGGATGTAAGTAAATATGGATAGCTCACAGGTTCGTAAGTTGCCCCGTGGGTTGGATTAGACTGGGTTTCTGAAAACAAGGGGGAAAAAAATGGACACTGTTGTGTTGATCTTGCTGCTGATGTCTTTAATGGCCCCTCTGTAGCCGTCAGAAGACCTGAATGGTCGCTTCTACCCTTTGAGAAGGAATCCGGTGCTGCCTGCCGAGGCGCACTACTGGTTCTGTGAACACCGTGGTGCTACAGCCGCTGTGGCGTGTGACTTCAGCCTGTTTGTCATCGGTCAGCTTTCCAGGCTGCTCTCAGAACCCACACATCCTTCAACCACCCAGGAAGATGTTTCCTCCTTTCTCAGCATTCTTCCAAGATGACAAATTTAGATGCCCAGTAATAAATAGTATCCTACTCATTGCTGACAGTGCAGTGAGGCTCTTTCCATTCCAAATAAGGTTCTTTTTTTATATTTTTGTTCTCTTTGGTGATAAAAGAGGGAAGTTCTGCTAACTTTAGATGTCTGTCTGATAAGGAGAAACATGAATTGTGTTTACCAGGGAAGGGAGTGGGGTGGAAAACAATAAATGCACAGGGTATCCATGAAGTCTAGAAGCACAACCAATAATAATGTGTTTTCATACTTTATGTGCTTTATCCTTCACATTTAACAAATGCATGTATGTGTCCAGGAGGGTCGTGAACACTTGCCTTTCAACACTGACCTTTCCGATTTCTTGACAGTTTCTGTAGACGTACACTGGAATTCTCTTGCTTTCTTCAATGGTACAATCCTTTACTGACCCTTTAGGCTGGAGGAAAAGGTCATGGCTTTGACACAGCAAGTATTTTCCTGGATGCTTGAGCCAAGAAGCCTCCTCAGCCAACTGGGTAAAACCCAGGATTGGCAACTGTCATGAGATCCCCTGATTGAAAGTGGTGTGGGGCTGTCTCCATCAGAAAAGGGCTATGCTTGAAGCCAAAGAGCTTTAACAGAGAAATAGGTCCTTCTCCCAGTCGTATTGTTTTCTTCCAGTTGGTAATACCTAACTGGTTCAGGGTAGTACACGATCACAGTTCTCACATCTACTCATTTGCTAGTCAGAATCCGCCTGCAGTGCGGGAGACCTGGGTTCAATCACTGGGTTGGGAAGATCCCCTGGAGAGGGGAAAGGCTACCCACTCCAGTATTCTGGCCTGGAGAATTCCATGGACTGTGTAGTCTATGGGGTCAAAAAGAGTCAGACACAACTGAACGAATTTCACTTTCACTATTCCCCTCTGTAGTAGGAACCACTGTTTCCAATCTCTTGTATTCCTTTCAGGGGAACAGTGTGTTCCTAAGAAACTACTCATATCTCTTCTTTTTTTCCCTACTATTCTACATTAGTTGGAGTTTATAACATACTCTACAGTTGATTTTTCATTCCACATTGTCCCTTGGAGATTATTCTATAGCAATTCATTAAGAAGCTTCATTAAAAAAAATTTTTTTTTATTTTGTTTCATAGTTGATTTACAATGTGTTAGTTTCAAGTGTACCGCAAAGTGAGTCAGGTGTGCATATACATATATCCACTCTCTTTTAGATTCCTTTCCAGTACAGGTCATTACAGAGCGGAGTTCCCTGTGCTACACGTAGGTTCTGGTTGGCTCTGTTCCCGGTGTAGTAGTGTGTATATGTCCATCCCAGTCTCCCAGTTGATCTCTCCCCCTCTCTATTCCCTGGTGACCGTACGTTTGTCCTCTGTATCTGTAACTCTGTTTCTAATTTTGTAATTTGTACCCTTTTTTTAAGATTCCATATACAAGCAATATCATATATTTGTTTTTCTCTGGCTGACTTATTTCACACAATATGACACTCTCCAGGTCCATCCACATTGCTGAAAATGAGGAAACCCCATCCTTCTCAAAGCTGCATTAGCATTTCACTGCCTGACTGTGCTTTAGTTTGTTGAGCCAATCATCTGTTGATGGACATAAAGATGGTTTCCTGTTACTCTTCCAATTACTTAAAATGGATAACCTGGTTTGTGTTATCGTTCTCATATTTGACTTTAATATATGGAATACATTTATAGAGGGAAGGCTTAGCCAATGTTTTTATAAAGGAAGAAAGCAGACTTTTCCTAGCTATTGTAGAAAAAAAAAATTGTTAAGACTTTGATCACAACTGGTCTACTAAAGCAGAATATTAAATATAAATTAGCTTCAGAACTTTGTTGAAGGAAATAAAAATACTCCTTAAGTAACCACAGGAGTGAAGTGAGAGCTCCTTCTTTGCCTTGTTATGAGTGGGTAGAAAGCATAGAAGCTCAACACCCAAGATGGATAAACCACATTTACTTTGCCATTTCTTTTAAATTTGTAACAGGGAGTTTTGTTTTGTTACATCTTTTTGGTTTCTCTATATTCCCTATGCTTAAATGGAAAAATTCAATCCGACTTTGCTTTACACTTGAATGCAGTAGTAGAAATCTGTCCTCATTATCAAAATGTGCTAAAACATTCTTTTCTAGTGGGCTCTTTTATGCCCTGCATAATTCTGTTTAACTGTACCAGAGTTACATCAGCATTTTTAAAATTAATCAGTGCTTTCTCCTTGCTCTCTCCTTCCCCACCCATTCCCCCAGCCTCTGAACTTCTAAACTGCCGCTCCTATCCAGCCATTCTTGCATACACCTTCATAGAAATTCACAGCTGGAGTCAAGTCAATGTGAGCAGCCCTACAGTTTTAGCACCAGGGCAGCCATTGAAGAAGACACTGTACTTAAAAAACATGGCATGGATTTTTTGGAAAAGCAAGTACTAGATTTCCTCTCTAGACGTCTTAGCTGTTTCCCTAAGCTTGTGACTCTGATTCTTGGCCAAAACTCCCTGCCTTGTTTTTCGAGTGCCTGGGGCCCTTCACTTTTGCCCTCTTCTACTTAAGAGATAGGAGGCCTGGAAGGACATTGTTTCCTTGTCAGTCTTGTCGATTTCATCTCAAGGACCCAGGGACTTTTGCCATATTGTTTTATTTCTTTAGCTGTGGCCATAATGGTAATGCCAGAAACATTGCTACCAACCATTTTAACTGTGTCCCTAGTTTAGCATGGCTGGGGACTTGGGAGAAGCCCATGTTCATCTACATGCTGTCTTCCTGGTGAGAGTGATAATAATCAACACTGTAGTTTCTCCTTAATGAAGGTCTTCTCGGTGTCAGACACTTTGGTGAGTGTCTTTTGATTCTCACGCAAAGCTGCACATGTGATTTACAGGCATCTTATGTCCTTGTTCTGTGCAAGGTAATTTTCATTTTGGCAGAAGACACATCCAGATTCCTAAACATATGTGTGGTGAAACTAAACTTAAAAGAAACTGGCCATTGGCAAATTAGTGTGTTTAATTTTGTTCACATGCCCTTTGAAAA
The DNA here is from genome assembly GCF_029378745.1 of Bos indicus. NCBI lineage: Eukaryota > Metazoa > Chordata > Mammalia > Artiodactyla > Bovidae > Bos > Bos indicus. The sequence continues at coordinate 50,921,642 of NC_091769.1, forward strand.
AGGAAGCCCCTCCCTGTCAGAGCATTTCTATGGAACAGTCACATAGATGATAAATACCTTGTTCTGGCATTGCCCTTTTTCAAAATGCTTTCACTGACTTCATCTCATTGGAAGATATATACTGAGAAATGTTAGCCTGTTACATTCCATTGCCATCTGTGAAATTCAAACAGGTTATCTTTATTGGGAGCTTTATGATTTTTGAGCATTATCATAAGGTCTTTAATAAAAGTCCCTTTATCAGAGAATTTTGGCAAAACTTTATGCAGAAAAGAGAAGTCATATCCAAGTCGAGAATTTTGATTTGTGTTCATAAAAATCTTTCATTCATACTGGAAAAAAATCTGAGCATTCTTTCGTGTCCAGGGATCTCATGCTTGTCATTTATTCATATTAGAGTATTTTGACCAAAAAGTCAAGAAAACCTGTTTGTATCCTGGGCCCCCTCTTGGTGAGTTTCTTGGCTTGAAACAATTTGCTGAGCCGTGAGAACCTCACCTTTTCTATCTTAAGACCACAAGCTGTGCCAACTGCATGTCCTTAGTGTGGGGTGTTTAATCTGTGATGTGACTACTACAATCCCCTCCATTGCTTGTATAGTGCCCCGGGGAGATCTGGTAACATCTGTCTCTAGAAGCCATCCAGCCCCCTTTGACTCCAGACCAAATATCCCCTACCATTCAACTCCACCATTAGAATTTGTCCTAATCTTCTGATCGCCTTCCTTGGCCTTCATCTCAGCCAGCGCTCACCTCAGCTGTGTCTGCCCTACCCAGCGTCCTTGCCTTTGCACATCCCACTCCCCTCTCTCCCTCTTCTTTCTTCCACCGCATTTGTACACACTCTGTTCAGCCTTTTAGCCCCTCCCCTTCCCCCCACCAAATCCCACATCTTCCTTGACCACCCCAGCAAACAGTAATCTCTCGCTGTCCTAAGTTCCTCCAGGACTTTATTGTCTGTCCCTGTCACATACTCAGCTTTTTGTAGGCTTCTTTATTTAGTAAACTATCTTTGCCCCATTTAAATTGTCTTCAAGATTTCTTAAGTATTTTATATTCTGTCCTCTGTCTTTAGTACCCCAACACATGGTATTGAGTACTTACTCAATAACTATGTGATTTGTTATCATTATAAGTTTGATGATATTAGGTGCTTCAAGCTGGGAATGATGATTCTATGAAAACACTGTACCAAAAAGGAAGAAAAACAGTATTTGGAGCCAAAAAAATGTTGCTTCATTTAGTTCCTTCCAGGCTGTCTTGCTGCAGTCTTGGAAAGATGTCCATTTGAGGCATTTGGCTGTGATCTCAGTAGGGGGGATTGATTTGCCACCCTTCTTGGATCACTGATTTGTATAATTGAAAGTCTTGGTCATCATAGGAATTGACTCATGTAATAAAAAAATTGGGGAAAATTAAAGTGGATGGATGTGTGTGACGTTTCTGATAAGCAGTCTTCATTACAGTGAAGGATCTTGGAGGCTCATGGTGGTTGGTATCTTGCATGTGTACACACACATGTCTTCGTGTATTTGTGAGAGGAATTGTTAAAAATCTGAAAGACAGTCATGTTTTGTTTTGTTTTGTATAGTTTTGGCTTTTCCTGCCTATCTCCTGGGGATCAACCAGGACCGGTTGAAAGAAAAGCTCACAAGCCGGCAGATGGACAGCAAGTGGGGAGGCAAGTCGGAGTCTATCAACGTGACCCTCAACGTAGAGCAAGCCTGTTACACCAGGGACGCACTTGCCAAGGCCCTGCATTCCCGGGTCTTTGATTTCTTGGTAGATGTAAGTAAACACAGATTGACATTGTCGGAGCTTCATATTCTGATGTCATGTAAAGAGTAAAACATCTCAGAGCTTTGTTTTCACGTTTTGGCTCATTCCTTATGTGATCATCACTTCACTCCTCCATGTTTTATCCTCACACTGGAACCATTTTTTACTTTTCCACTTTTACTTCTAGTATTGTCCAGCAAAACTCTAATATGGTAACAGCTTCTTGTGGACCAAATATTTAGTAAAGCCAGAACTACAGACCAGAAAAAGAGGAGGCCCACTGTCGTAAATCTTTCAGCTTAACGGTTTGGAATTTTGTATTTGTCATCTATTGTTATGTTACAAAGTAACCCAAAACTTAGTGGCTTAAAATAGTAAGCATTTATTTTTTCACAGTTTCTATGGGTCAGCTGTTTGGAGGTGATTTAGTTTGGTGGTTCTGACTCAGGGATGAGGGAGCAAAAAGATGCTGATTAGAACTACAAGGCTTAAAAAAAAAAAAAAAAAGAACTACAAGGCTTGACGAGGGTTGGAGAATCTGGTTCCAAGGTGGCGTCTTTATATGGCTGTTGGCAGGATGCCTCAGTTCCTTGCTACATGGGCATCTTTTTTGGAACTGCTTGAATATCCTCACAACATGGCAGTTGATTTCCCCTAGAATGAGTAAGAGAAAGAGCAAGGAAGAAGCTGCAAAGATTTTGATGTCCTAGTCTTGGCCTCAAATATTGCCACTCTGTCAGCTTCTGTTCATTAGAAACAAGTCACTAAGGACAGCCCACAGTTAAGAGCAGAGGATTTAATTTCCAATTTTGGGGGGAGAAGAATGTCAAAGACTTTTTGGATATATTTTTTGAACTACCACAGACTTTTAAAATAATGGTGTAACCATACAGATATTACATCTAAATATGCATATACATGCATATTTATATATGTATATAACTTATAGATTCTGAAAATTAGTCTCTCAGCACTGTCACTGCCAGTGACAGTCTGTGTTAATCCCTGTAGCTTGTAAATGGTTAGAATAATAATAGCAAGCACTTAGATAGCACTTACTAAATGCCAGATACTGGTCTAAGTCTTTTAGAAAAAGAATAATTCTTACAATAACTCTGTGACTTAGGTATTATTATCTCTATTAAACATATAAGCTAACTCTGAGGCACAGAGAGGTTCAGGAACTTCCCCAAGGTCACACCACTATTAAGTGATAAACCTAGGAATTAAACCCAGGTAATTTGGGCTTCCCTGGTAGCTCCGAGGTTAAAGCATCTGCCTGCAATGCAGGAGACCTAAGTTCGATCCCTGGGTCGGGAAGATCCCCTGGAGAAGGAAATGGCAACCCACTCCAGTATTCTTGCCTGGAGAATCCCATGGACAGAGAAGCCTGGTAGGCTACAGTCCACGGGGTCGCAAAAAATCAGACACGACTGAGCGACTTCAGTTTTAAGTTTCAGTTTGGCAGAGCTCCAGCTATTTTACTCCTCTACCTTTTATATATTCCAGCCAGAAAGAACCCCAGGGGAATCCCAGTCAGGGGACAATAGGCTGGCCATTAGATCTAGAAAGTCTGTGTTTCACTCCAGGCAGCATCTATAAGGCTTAAAGTATTGTTGGGTGTGTTTGCTGCTGCTGCTACTGCTAAGTCACTTCAGTCGTGTCCAACTCTGTGCGACCCCATAGACGGCAGCCCATCAGGCTCCACCGTCCCTGGAATTCTCCAGGCAAGAACACTGGAGTGGGTTGCCATTTCCTTCTCCAGTGCATGAAAGTGAAAAGTGAAAGTGAAGTCACTCAGTCGTGTCCAACTCTTAGCGACCCCATGGACTGCAGCCTACCAGGCTCCTCCGTCCATGAGATTTTCCAGGCAAGAGTACTGGAGTGGGGTGCCATTGCCTTCTCTGTGTGTTTAGGGTTGAGTAGATCAGAGCAGGATAGGGTAAATATTCTGTGTACTTCTTATGGTTATATTAATGGTAAGATTGCTTAGGAAGGTCAGGGTTATACAAAACATTAGTCATGCTTTTCACTTGTCCAGGCCCGTCATTATATTGACAAGGGAATCTTAGCCCCGAGTATTGGTGATTTCACCCAAGGCCATTCAGCAGGAGGGTTGTGCCGAACTGGGATTAAAACCTACATCTCTTGTCTCTGTTCAGTGAACCTTCCAGTGCTGGCCTTCCCACTTTATTTCCTTTCTGTCCTCCCTTGATTGTGGTGTAATGGGGCAGATGCCCTGTGTAAGTGATGCTAATTGGAGCTGACATTTATTAAGCCCTGACTCCTTGCCAGGTGCTGGGCTAAGTGCTATCCATCATTACCTGTTGGCTGATAAAAGGTGATTGTTATTTTCTTTGCCTGGAAAACAACTCTGGTACTTAAAAATTCCTCTAGTTATTCTCAACCCCCAGGAATTTTTCTCTTACATTCCTCCCGCCCCTGCAGGCCTGACCAACCCCCTCTAACCTACACCCCCCCTCCTATCATTATCTGTTTCATTGATTACACATCTCTTTTCACAGTGGTCAAGAACACAGATATAATCATCATACTACTTAAGTTCAATTCCAGACCCTTCCTCTTATCCCCGTGTGGGTTTATACATTATGATGTTATCAGTGTCATTAAGAGGATTGTAACGAGAACTAAATGAAACAAAACTTGGGAAGCCCTTCCCAAAGCCTGGCGAATGTTGAATCCATGTAAAGTTGCTTTTCATTACCGTCACTTTAGTAGTAACTAATGGCATTATTGTCCAAAGTTGCCTCTGAGAATAAAGACTGTCTTGTTGACATTCCTACCATATTATGTTAGATGATCATTAATTGACTACAGGGCGTACCTTGTTTTATTGTGCTTTGTAGATATTGTGTTTTTTTTTTTTTTTTACAAATTGAAGGTTTGTGGCAACTCTGTTGAACAAACCTATCAGAGCCATTTTTCTGAGATTTGTTCATTTCATGTCTCTGTCACATCTCAGTAATTCTGGCAATATTTCAAACTTTTTCATTATTATATTTGTGATGGTGCTCTGTGATCAGTGATCTTTGATGTTACGACTATGACTTGCTGAAGGCTCAGGTGCTAGCTTTTTTTTTTTACCAATAAAGTAATTTTTAATTAAAGTATGTACATTCTTTTATATGTAATGCTACTTAAAAGACTGCACTTAATAAACTACATACAGTGTAGTATAAGCATCTTTTATATGCACTGGGAAACAAAAAAGGGGGGTGCCTCCCTTTTTGTGGTATTTGCTGTATTGCAGTGGTCTGGAACAAACCCACAGTATCTCTTATGTATGCCTGTACTATACTGGATGGGGTTAATGGAAAGAAGATTTACAAATTCTGCAATATTGGTTCTTTTTGTGAAACAGGTTTTACTTCACTCATCCAAGATATTTTCTTCTAATTCTCAAGACTTCCTGAGAAAAACTAGTTCTGCCAGAAATGAATGGTTTTCATCATGAAGCAAACTTTTTTTTTCTACCATGCTACTTTTTTTTTTTTTAAGATTCTGGTGGTTTTCCCACAAACTTGACATTGCATTGAGGCCTTTTTAAGGGGCAGTTCATCTGTCTTCTTGTCTGCTTCTGTTTCCATAGGCAGTAGTATCTGCTTTTCTTATCCCCATGCATGCCCATTTTTAATATGAATGTGAAAGGAGTTAATTACCATGCTGGTTACTTTCTTCTAGTCTATCAACAAAGCAATGGAGAAGGACCACCAGGAATACAACATTGGCGTCCTAGACATCTATGGCTTTGAAATATTTCAGGTAAGACCAGCTTGAGTAATTGAAGACAAAGAAGGGTAATGCTTTTTACCTGGCTTGAAAGAAATAATTCTAGGCAATGAAAAAAAAATCATTGTGGCTCACTTTTGCCTTTTTGAGTTCTTCATGTACCTATACTAAATTAGTATCTCCTAAATATAAACTATGCTGTTTCTACTGATGCTGCCAACATTTCCGTTAAGCCTTTTCACTAAATCACTCAAGAAGTGACTTTAAAATGATTTTGCAGAAACAACTACATAAAAGTAACACTTTGTCTTTTTCTTTTCTTCAGAAAAATGGCTTTGAACAGTTTTGTATCAATTTTGTTAATGAAAAATTACAGCAGATTTTTATTGAACTCACATTAAAGGCAGAACAGGTGAGCAGTCCCTCTTCCTTCATCTTGTTCTGTTTCTAATTTGTTTCGAAGGGTATAGATGTCTCTCTTTTGGTAATAGGTTCAGATTATTGTTTTTTTATTAGAAAATGTACTTAATAGAGTCAGGCAGAAAAACCATATGCCACTGTGACATTTTAGTCTGAAGTATAAACACCATCTGCTACATTTTCTTTCTCTGTAAGTAAATGATGCTGTGAAGTTGGACTTATGACTGGTTGTTTTTACTACTTTATGACTCACTGACCAAGTGCAAATGGAAACCTATTCCAACCCCAATTGCCTATGGAATATACTGTGTTCCAAAGGAAAACTTGGTTTTCTCGGATTTGCTCTGCTCCCAATCTAACATAAAAATAAATGTGTCTTTAACAAAGCTGGTATTTAAATTCGGACTTAAGGTACTTGTCTTGTTTATACTACCCCCTGAAAGTCCAGGGCAAATTCCCTTTTATTCTGGTGCCTACTGTTTTTTGATTTCTTAGATTGCTATAATAAGGTACCACCAACCAGCTAGCTTAAAACAATGGAAATTTTTTTCTCTCGCAGTCCAGGAGGCCAGAATTCAAAATCAAGATGTTGCTAGGGTAGCACTCCTTCCAGAGACTATAGGGGAAATTCTTCCTTGCCTGTTGCAGCTCGAGGTGCTCCTGGCATTCCTTGCCTTTGAGCAGCATGCCTTTAGTCTCCGCCTGTGTCTCCATGTGTCCATTTTCTCCCTGTGTCCAAATCTCATTCTCTCTTCTCTTACAAAGCCACCAGTCTTTGGATTTAGGGGTCACCCTAAATCCACGATAATTTCATTATGAGATTCTTAGCTAGGATAGATTCTTAGCTTAGGGTATCTCCAGATATCTTATTTCTGGACATTTTGGGGTTCTAGATGAACACAAAATCTTGGGGGATACATTCAATCCACTGCACACATCCAAGGCTGTTTGAAGAATGTTTATTCATGGAAGTGTTCATGTGTCTGCTTAGGAACACCAGTGATCAATAGTTTTCCTAGGAAACTCTGCCCTGGAATTCTTCCACTCCTCAGAGTAGCTAGAGCCAAAGCCCAAGAGGGGACATGGTGGAGACTGAGATGGGAGAAGGCAGAGTTTGGGTCACAGAGGAACTTGGTAGGGCATGGCGAAGACTTCAGAGGAAGTATAATGAGAAGCCACTGAAGGATTTTTAGTAGAGTGTGATGCCATCTGATTTGTTTTTGGCCAGTTGGCTTTGACTCTGTGCACTTAGACAGGGCAGGCTGGGGCAGGGGAGGACAAACAAGAGTAGAAGTTTCAAAACCAGACTCCCGGGGAGACTGAGCAAGAATGGTGAGGCGTAGACAGTGATGGCTGCAGGAGAGGTGGGGACGTGATGAGAGGGGATCAGATTTGGTATATATTTTGTAGAATGAGTCAGTGTGACTTGCTCTCAACGTAATTAGCTGAGGAAAGAGGAGTCGCAGATGATTCCTGCCTTTGCAGCTTGAATGACAGGACCAGGGAGAGTGTTTACTGAATGGTAAGATGAGGAGGAGAGCAGTTGGTTGGAGACAGTGGAGAGATGTAGGGCCAGAGCACTGCTGAATGTGGTAGATATGAGAGGGCTGTTATCCCTCTGAGTGGAAATTCCAGTATATGAAATATATGTGACTCTGGATCTCAGGGGGCCAGTCTAGACTAGAGAAACACTTTCAGGTGTCATTAGCCTATAGGTATTATTTTAAGCGACGGAATTGATTGGAATTACCTAGAGAATAAGGGTTGAGAAAACAAGGCTGGGAGATTGAGCCCTGAGAGCCCCCATCATATAAAGATCAGGGGTAGAGGGGAGAGCCAGCAAAGGATGCTAACAAAGCAAGATTGATGAGGAACGAGGAACACCAGGAGAGCGTGATGGCGTTCATCATGTTTAATGAGCAACTGACCTGAATGAGGGGCCTTCCTTTTAAGTACCTAGATGCTAATCTGTACTTCTGTTCTATGTTAAGTTCAAAGAGATTATTTCATAACTGGACCTATGGGTTAAGCCATTTTTAATTGCCATCTTTGTATGTCAAAAACAATTGTATGGAAGCAATTTTATATGGTTCTAACCAAACATAAAAATTACCAAGCAATGAAATTCTCTTTTCCTCTTCCTCTTAGAAAATATTAGTATTGCTAGTTTTTATGGAAGGGAGCCAGCTTTTTCTTTCCTGATGATTTATGTGCCTGTGATATCCATCTGTGCTGAACTCTAGCTGGTCTTCACTGAGTCATAATGAGAATTCCTGCTTTCTGTCCTATAGGAAGAATATGTGCAAGAAGGCATTAGATGGACACCCATTGATTACTTTAATAACAAAGTCGTATGTGACCTCATTGAAAACAAAGTTGTAAGTATCGGTCTGGTGTGTCTCTTCACTGTTCAAGGTTTACACTAAGTGAGTTTTTGTTCTCTCTGTCATTGTATTAGAATAGAGAGAGTGAGAGCGCTGATTGAAGAGAGAGTTTTTTTGTTTGCTTATTTGGCTGTGCCTGGTCTTTGTTGTGGTATGTGGGATCAAGTTCCCTTACCAGGGATTGAACCCAGGCCCCCTGCATTGGGAGTGTGGAGTCTTAGCCACTGGACCCCCAGGGAAATCCTCAATGCAGAGAGTTTTAGCAATTACATTTATTTTGCTTATACGTATATGTGTGAAAGCAGGGTTTTATTCTTACAGTTAATATATACATGTGTATATAAGTACATTGTCAATTTATGAAGGGAAGTCGTTACTGAATTTTAAGAGGAGACAGTTATCACTTATGTTGATGGCATAGTGTATGAAGAGACATAAAATTGGCTCTGCCTTCCAGACCATTTATACAACTTCTAGGACTTTAGCCCTAGAAGTTATTCAAAAGAAAATAAAAGGGCATAGACACATTTGTACAGTACTATTTTGTTTTTTTTATAAAAGTCCCAAACTGGAAATGGTGAAAACATTCATAGAGAATTCGGTCCTTAAATAAATTATAGCATACAAGAGCAGGGAAATATAGCCATCAAAATAATCAGTATAAAGACTGTGTAAAACAGGAGGATTATTTATAAACTAGTGCTATGCAGAAAAAGTGGTATATAATAGAATGTATCCAGTATGTAACTGTATTATCCATGTCTATATGGGCAACAAGCTGAAAACAAACATTAAGAAATGAATTGGGGTCAAAGAAAAATGGTTTTCTTCAGTTTTAAAAATCAACCTAGTACAATACGAGTGAGCAGATAATGATCTTTCTGTGTACGACTTTGAATAGAACCTCGGGAAGTTGAACTTTTCTTTTTGAAAATGGACTTTGTTCCATCGTTAGATCTAAGAGGTGGCTCCCATTTGGGATTATTAATAGCATCCTTCCTCTAAGGGAAAGACTGACTTCCAAGATGGTATCTTAAGTCTCGGGAGCTGTTTCTTGCTTATGGAAAGACCTAATGAACATGGTATGTTTTAGAACAGTCAGTGAATTGGAGCTATGCTTTCTTGGTCCCATCAGAACCCTCCTGGAATCATGAGCATTCTGGATGATGTATGTGCCACGATGCACGCAGTGGGTGAGGGGGCGGACCAGACACTGCTCCAGAAACTGCAGATGCAGATTGGGAACCATGAGCACTTCAACAGCTGGAACCAAGGCTTCATTATTCACCATTACGCTGGGAAGGTATGGCCAGGGAGCAGGGGTTCAACAAAGAGGACATGACCTGTATTAAGCCTTTGGGTCTGTAATCTATTTTCTCCTGAGGCAACTGAAAAGTGTCCATACAGTTTTATCTGCCTTGCTTTGTTTTATTGACCCATCATTCATTCATTCAACTTGGGGCTTATGAAATATTTGGAGACAAACAAAAGATAGTATACACTGCTGCGTGTTTTGTAACATGAATCACCCTTATATAACATAAGCATGAATCAGCATATATATTAACTGCTGAAGGAATGAGCTTTCGTCTTGCCTCTTATGCAAGCCTGCATTTTTTTACTTGCGCATCTTCCTTGGGAGTATAAATAAGGACCAGGGATTTGTTTTTATAAAATTCATGAGTACTGTGCGTTACTGCATTACCAGGCTTTGTGTGGGTGCTGGTGATGTGCAGATAAGTAAACTGAGGTCATGATATTTGGAGACTTCACAGTACTGTGGAAATTCATTGGTCTCACTCTTCATCCCAATCTCTTGTTAACCAGGGAGGATCCTTGAGCATGAGGCTGTAGCTAAATTGATCTAACTCTAGCACCATTCATAGGAGAAATCAGAAAGCCTCAGATGACGTGGCCCATTGCAGTGGTTTAGTGTGCACAGTTTCATTTTATTGCATCTTAGCTAAAATTTAGGGAAAGAATTCAGTGTATTATTTACACACCCGTATATCTGTAGAAGAAGGACTATGTAATCGTGAGAGCTAGGGGCCTGGTGATGTATCTTTTGGATCGTGTATGCAATCAGCGTCTCCAGACCATCACCAGCTAAGTCATCTAGCAGGTAAAACAGGCACAGCTTTAATGTGACATTTCAGGATGAAAGCCCATTTGTTACATCTGAAAATATAGATATTCCGTGAAAGATAGCCATGCTGGCTTGGATGTTTTGTTCAATGAAATATTTAAAAGATAAAATTTGATTTCTTTCCATTCTTGGCAAGGTATCCTATGACATGGATGGCTTTTGTGAGCGGAACCGTGATGTGCTTTTTATGGATTTGATCGAGCTTATGCAAAGCAGTGAGCAGTAAGTGTGTTTGCCTTATCTGACACAGAGGTTTGATCAGATTTTTATTATTACGACAAACTTGTGATATTTAAATGTCAGCATTTTGCTTCCTTGTGCTGTTAGGTCTGAGTTATCATTAGACAATTTGACTTCTTAAAATAGTCATCCCCCCAATCTTAGTCTCTCCCTTATCCTTAATACATCCCACCCCACATTCTAAGTGCCATCTGCAAGCCCTTCAGGGTCTCCAGCTTCATCATGTTCAATGGTATCATCTAGAAGAAGTGCCCATCCTGGGATTGGGTTGGGATAGCCATGTAATGTATGAGTGGAATAGTCTGGTTCTGTGAAACTTTGCCCTTGGAATATCGTCCTAAGAATTCTCAGTTGCGCAGTTTTTAAAAATGCTAATGACCAACCTAGATAGCATATTAAAAAGCAGAGACATTGCTTTGCCAACAAAGGTCCATCTTGTCAAGGCTATGGTTTTTCCTGTGGTCATGTATGGATGTGAGAGTTGGACTGTGAAGAAGGCTGAGCGCCAAAGAATTGATGCTTTTGAACTGTGGTGCTGGAGAAGACTCTTGAGAGTCCCTTGGACTGCAAGGAGATCCAACCAGTCCATTCTGAAGGAGATCAGCCCTGGGATTTCTTTGGAAGGAATGATGCTAAAGCTGAAACTCCAGTACTTTGGCCACCTCATGCGAAGAGTTGACTCATTGGAAAAGACTCTGATGCTGGGAGGGATTGGGGGCAGGAGGAGAAGGGGATGACAGAGGATGAGATGGCTGGATGGCATCACTGACTCGATGGACATGAGTCTGGATGAACTCTGGGAGTTGGTGATGGGTAGGGAGGCCTGGCGTGCTGCGATTCATGGGGTCACAAAGAGTCGGACACGACTGAGTGACTGAACTGAACTGAACTGAAGTGAATGGAGTTGCTGAAGCACTTGAGAAATGGCTCAAGAACTCAGGGAAGGACACTCAGAGATCCATTTTTAACTCCTCAGACCTTGACTAAGCTATGGTCATAGAAGCAGTGGGAACACCACACAACACCCCCATCCCCCCGCCCCCTTGCAAGCTGCTGGAGCAGTCAGGACCAGCTTTGCCATGTCCTTTCCTTCCCTGTTACCTGCAAAGGTCCCCCATGGTCCTGGGTAATGGATGCCAGGCATCATTTACATGGTCAAGCATCTCTGTGCCAGGCAAATACAATATTACAGTCTTCCAGTTTTTACAAATTTTAGAGCTTCCTCCAAGTAATATTGTCCTTTTGGTCTCTTACTTCAGATATAATATCAGGGCTAACTGCTTTAATCAACAGTTGCAAGCATGATTATTTTCTAGAAAGGGCCTGACTTCTATGAAAGCAAAATTGAGTTTCATTTTTGGTCCACAGTTCAAATTTCTGCTCTGTTTAATCCTCTACCCCTCCCGCCAGCCTCCACTCCTCCCCAGCCCGCATCTTCCCAGGCTTGTACTTCCTTGGCACTCACACCCCTCACTTCAGAGATGTCTTCATTCAAAACATAAAAATCTATTTGCTCTTAAAAAGTCAGGTAAACCACAAGTCCTGGCTTGTGGGGTTTATGATAATCAGGTGCAGACATGCTTTCAGAGATTTTTTTTTTAATTATTAAAATTACTGCCAACTTCAAGAGCTATTGATGCTCTTGAACTTGTGTCGTGTAGTCATGGTCTATTGTTTAGAAAACACATGTGCTGTAAAAATCTGTAATTGTGTCTGATGAGGTTAAAAGTAGGTTATTGCTGGAGAGACTTCCTGGAAAATTCATGATGCCCAGTAAGTCACTTGGGCTTCCCTGGTGGCTCAGATGGTAAAGAATCTGCATGCAATGCAGGAGACCTGGGTTCAGTCCCTGGGTCGGGAAGATCCCCTGGAGAAGGAAATGGCAGCCCACTCCAGTATTCTTGCCTGGGAATCCCATGGACAGAGGAGCCTGGCGGGCTAACACCCACAGGGTCGCAAAGAGTCAGACACAACTGAGCCACTAGCACTATTAATACTACTAGGAAGTCACTTAGGAGGAATTTACATGGATCACGTTCATTCCATCAGTCAGTCAGTCAGCAACTATTTATTGAGCACCTACTGTGTTCAAGGTAGAGGTCATGTTCCAGACACTGGGTACATTGCAGTGACTAAGACAAAGTCCTTGCCCTGTGCCCTTTGAGGCAGGCATATCAACAGATGCAGCCCAGTTACACTTCCTAATGAAGATACATTCAGCCAGCAAAGCATTAGTGAATTAGCTTCACTTAAAATTGCTCATACTCAAAAGCACAGTTCTTCAGGGTCTTTCACTGGAAGGAAGGGATGGTAGAAAGACTGGCCTATTGGCATCTAGTAGGCAAAGGCCACTGATACTGTGAAACATCCCCTAATGTGTAAAGCACACACCACCCCCCACCCCGGGGTCCCAACACAGAATTATCCAATCCTAAGTATCCTTAGCACCAAGGTTGAGAAACCCTGCTTTAGAGCAAAGCAGAATCTGCATTGAATCTGGACAAGTCACACACAGCCTCGTGCTGTGGCCTCTCTTATTTAACTCAGCAAATTCACACTCAGCCCCCTCTGTTGTGTCCTGCTGCCAAGGTGTGTCTCAATAATAGTGGGTGGGAAAACATGAAAGGCAGAGTTTAAAATTTTATTTTTCCAATTTTATTTTCCAAGGTGTTTCTGTCTTAGAATTCTTTCTCAATGTTCCTCTTGTCCACTGCTTTATTTTCCTACATCTTTAACTTGATGGCTTGTGCTTTGAGTCAAGTGGCCATTCTGTAGTCAAGGTTCTGTGCTTCTGGACGATTCTCACTTCTCTATGGAAGAAGGTGTTCCAGCCCCTGAGGTACTTGCTGATTGCTAATCCATTCTCTCTCTTTTTTCCAGACCTTTTATAAAGTCTTTATTTCCGGAAAATCTGCAAGCTGACAAGAAAGGCCGCCCAACTACTGCCGGAAGCAAAATAAAGGTTTGTTCTCTTTTGGGAAATTGATGGATTCCTGTAAGAGGTAGGATTTTCTGGGACTCAGGAACCGTCGTACCCCTGAGCCAGGCTGAGGTCAGTGAGATGCAACAGATTGGTTACAGAAGATGGCCAGAAGTGATGTTGCCGCTTGAGAAAGGGTTATAGGGTGCTAGCTGGATTTGACTTGGCTGTACTAAAACCCCAAAGGGATATTAAGTACTTCGTAGCTTAATAGTCAGCAGATGATAATCAGCTACTTTCTAAGAGGAAATGGCTTTGCGCTGAATCTAGAAGAATTCACATTAATCTATCAGAGAAATTTTATGATCTAGAGCCATATTTTGGATTTTGATGACAGTTTTCCAGACCAGACCCCAAAACTCCTCCAAGTTCTTTATATGTACCTGAAATTCTACTGAGCCTTTTAAGGGGAATTTATGCACCTTCCTCCCTGGACCTTGCAGGCCCTTCTTTTTGTGAATTACAGGCATCTTGGCCCCACAGTATCTCAGAATCAAAGGAATTCTTAGTGTATCTTTTGTTCTTTTTTTTTTTGGCTGTGCCTTGCAGCATGCATGATCTTAATTGCCAGACCAAGGATCAAACCCATGCCCCGTGCATTGGGAACTTGGAGTCTTAATCACTGGACAACCAGGGAAGTTCTCTTAGTGTTTCTTGGAAGCCTTTCGTGGGGTGTGCACTGAATTATCAGAGGCCTTGTGCGATAAAATTGTCCCTAACAACACTCTGAATTTAAAGGTTGTGTTGAACATACTCCATCATGTGATTTTTTGAAAATCAGTCAGTAAACTTTTTCTTTTTTAGTTATACCAGATGAAGACACTTTTAAAATTATATATTTATTTAAAATTTTTATTTTACATTAGGGTATAGTCAATTTACAATGTTGTTTTAATTTCAGGTGTACGGCAAAGTGATTTCAGCTCTACATATACCATATAGGTTATTGCAGAGTATTGAGTAGAGTTCCTGTGCTCTACAGTAGACCCTTGTTGATTGTCTATTTTATATATAGTAGTGTGCATATTAAAAATGGTTTTTTAAAGAATCATACCAATTAAATACCACCCTGTCTTCATAATCAATGGGATCATCAAGTGATTAAGAGTAGGGCCCTGGGGTTCATCATTAGTGTTCAAATCTCTCACCACATGATTGCCGGAAAATTACCTAAATTCTCAATGCTTCTTTTGCCTCTCTGTAAGGTAGAGATTTTAGTACCTAATCTCAGGGGGGATACTGTGGTAATTAATCTCATAATCCATCTAAGGCACACACTGCCTGAAACACACACACAAAAGCATATGCTCTCATGTTACGTATACTCCATCTGTCCCCTCCTTCTCTCCCATGCTTCTTCATCTCTAGATAATTCTCAATGGACACTTGATGCGCCTGTGCTGACTCCCCACCTGGACTGTCCTCCCCTCACCAGCTGTACAACCAGATCCTACCTCCCTTCTCACCCTTCTCGATAACCCCAGCCCCATGGATACGGTGGTGGTTCTTGTCTGTTCTGTTCACTGGCTTTTTCTTTTCTGAACATTTCAGGAAAATGGAAGCCTGCCTCCCTAGCCTCTGAGGACACAAACACTGTAATGTCCCAGCAATAAGACAATCCCATCCAGAGGGGCCTCGGGTTTTGTGGAGGAAGTCAGATGCAAGCCGGGTCTTGAGTTAGAGGGTAGAGTCCACTAGGGGATGAAGGACAATCCTGTTCAAGGAACTGGACACATAGAATGTCCTGGGATGGAGTTTGGATGGAGTTCCCTGGGGCTGAGAGGAGGTGCAGTTCTCCCAAAGCCCCACATGTTGACCTCTGTGCATGGCTCTGACTCATGCCGTCACTTCTGGGTCCTGGAAGAGGATTCGCTTTAGGCTGGAAACTCTGGTCACAAGACTGTCACACAGTCACATCTAAGGGGCCCAGATCATCAGGGCTGCAGTGACTCACTTTCAAGTGGTCTGGATTCTCGGTCCAGCTTATTTCCTATGAAAAGGAGGGTGGGGGCAGGGGCATTTTTCTCCTCCTTGGAAGACTTGAACCCTTTGCCTCCTTCTTATTCTTATCTAGTTGAATGCTCAGAGTTGCCCCCTTCCAGGCATACTCAGAATGTTCCAGATTGCTATGGCTGGGGGAGTCAGCAAGCTTGTTTAGGGAGACTGGACTCTACCTATTCTCACCTCAATGGTCCCTCCTTGGTGAACCATGTGGCCTCCGGCTGTCCAATGTTCTGCCTCCACATAGGAGTGAGTCTCCCTGTTTTATGTCTCGTAAGTCACCTCTTAGAGATGCATAGCTCTGGCTCAATCTCTTACATCTTTCATATCCTCAGTATTTTGCAGATGCTAAGCGTCATCTTTTTTAAAAAAATTTTTATTGAAGTATAGTTGATGTACAATTTGTGTTTCAGATGTACAGCAAAATGATTGTTATACATATATATGTATAACTTTTTTATGTTCTTTTCCTTTATAGATCATGACAAAATATTGAGTATAGTTCCCTGTGCTGTACTGGCTGTCCTTGTTGGTTATTTTATGTATAGTAGCTACATCTCATCTTAATATCTCTGAGGTATAAGTGTTTAAAGGGATCCTGCATTCCTTAGAAGAAAAATTAATGTTCAAGGTAGTTTTATATTGGGTATTTTGTGTATTCTAATTCTTTAAAATGTGAAAGTGTTCTGTAGAATTTAATTTATAGAATATTTGGTGAGAACTTCCACTATCTTTGTTTATAAAGCATATTCTTCATTTAATAACATGTGATTATTGAAGCTTTCCTAAATTCTACATTTTCATGGCTAAAAGGGACCAGTTTTGAAATTAGAGCCAAAGGTTGATGCTGTTGGGAGATAGAATGGAGCTCAGAGTCAGCAAAGTAGACTGGGCTGGCAGCTTTATCTAAGTGGGCCTGGCCTCTAAAGGAGCAGATGTGGCAGGAGACACAAGTGCCCTGAGGTAACTGGACCGGTAGACACTGAACATCCATTCCAACCTGCAGATCGAGGTAGTAGAAGTATTCTAGTTCTGCTTGGTTTACAGACGGGCAACCGTGGTGCAAAGAAATTTAGTGATTTGTTAGACAGCTTGCAAAGAGCAGAGCCAGGATCCTAGTTCAGACTTGCTAACGATCTATGAGGAGGTTAGAATGAGGAGCCGTCACCCTAAGGAGTGTTACCTTTGCTTACTCTTTGGTCTGCATATCTTGATGGCCACTTCTGCTCAGCAAGTAGCTTTGGAAGCTTTCTGTTCTAAGTCATGGGCTCTTCTTGTCTGGAGTCAGAGTAAATTCAAACTGTGGCTTCCCCACCACCTCTGGGGACATCTACAGTTGACCCATAGCTAAGTACAGGATAATTGTGATGGTTAAGATAAATTCTTGTTTGCTCAAATTAATTATCCCACAACCTAAAAGCTTCTATCTAATCCTAGCCCTCCCAGTTAATTCCTTTTGGTATTACAATAAATTATTCATTATCTTCCTTAGGAAGGAGGAAGGCATTGTGGTTAGGAAAAAAACATGCTAGCTCACAGACTTGGGTTCAAGCCTCACTGCTGTTGCTTACTAATTGTGTCATCTCGAGCAATACTTTATTTAAGGCCCCGTTTTCTCATCTAAAAAATGGGAATGATAATCGTGAGTCATAAATAAGAAAATCCATGTGTCTAGTCCATGAAGCATTTTCAGTACATTACTATTTTGAGCTGGAAAGAACTGTGTCAAGTGGCATATAAACTTAAGTCAAAATTGCCCCTGTGTTTTCAACTTGCTAAGTTGAAAAGAGATGCTCTGAAATGCTTAGGACTAAATAGTGTGCCAAGTTATTCTTAAAAATAAGAGTTGGGGATTTAAAAAAAAGATGCAATCTCTCATCAACAAGGAAGATGAGTCAATTTACATTTTTATCATGGAGCTGTGCTTTGCTCATACAGCCTCTGCACCTTTGCTCTGAATTCGAAACATTGCAAATAATGCCATATTCCGCATGTCTAGATGGAGAACTTTTGCTTTGAATACACTGGAGTTTTTCTCAAGGGTTTCGGATTTCCCAAACCCTTGAAAATAGAAAAGTCCTAATTGAAAGAGGGTTGTCTACTGCAGGCAAGTCCCTTCTGCTGACTTGGTAATGGTTTTCTGGCTTTAGGGATCCTTTCCTCTATTTTCTTTTAGAGGTTTTCTCTCTTCATGCTGATTTGCTTGGAATGAGAGTTTGTGTGTGCCCCGTTCTTGGATCCACGGGGTGTGCTCAGCTGTGGGGATAGAAATGCTGATCTGGGCTCTGATGTGTTTTTCATTTGAGATACTCATGATTTGAAATATGTCATGAGCAATTGTAACTCTATTTATGTGGCTTTTTCTGCTTGAACCCAGTTCCATCGTGGGTACCCAGTGTGCAGGTAGTGAGGAATGATTTTACATCAAATATTTTAGTTTGTGAAGGAGTATGTTTCCTGCTACACTAAAAGGGCTCCAAGTCAGCAAGTCTGTAAAAAGACGTGCTGAGGAAGAAAGTGAATGAAATGGCATAATAAAGGTTTATGAATTCTGAAATTTTTATGTGTCTCCCACCTTTTAATTGTGACTTTCCATCATTTTATTAAGATGATTCTTCATTGGTTGGATTGCCTGGAAAGAATACAGGGGGTTCTAATGATTTATCCTTGCAGATAATTTGTGTACCACCTCTCCCTCCAGAGTTTATAAGAAAAATGTATTTTCAAAAATCCTCAGTTGATATGAAATTAACTAAAGTTGTTAATAATTAGCATGCTTTCTTATTTCTCTTAAAAATTATGTGTCTGGATATACTGGGTTTGGTGGATTCTTTTTTGTTTTTATTTTGTTAACTATACTAAAAAGGCCTCATTGGTGTCAAAAATTTAATTTCAAATGCACTTGTGAGTGTTCAGATCACCGTAATAGTCAGTAGAGCTTTGAGGAAGTATAGTATCCCTGAGTTAAATCTAATGAACAAACTGTCATGAGGATGAATTTCTAGCTGCACATTTGCACACAAATCTCCTTGGAAAGCTGATCTACTTTAGAGCACATTCCATGTTTCTAAATGATGTTATTCTTCCTTTCCAGAAACAAGCCAATGACCTCGTGAGCACCCTGATGAAATGTACACCTCACTACATTCGCTGCATCAAACCCAACGAAACCAAGAAGCCCAAAGACTGGGAGGAAAGCAGGTATGGCAGAGGCACAGGTGGAGGTCAAGGGCAGCTAACATCAAGGGCAGCCTCGGCCTGTTTTCCCACTGCTCAAGTCAGGCCATCTGGCCTCTTCCCCAGGCAGGAGCAGTTTCAGTTGTCTTCAGATGTGTTTTATGTCTTCATGTCTTAACTTCAGGAAGAAGCCTATGTATATATCATTTTCCCCTCCTTGTTTTTTCCTGAAATGTTGGCAGTGCCCTTCAGTTCAGAATTAGCGATTTATAATGTTGATCTTGGCTAGTCTGGGGGCAAATGGAAAAAAGAAAGCAAACCCCAGCACAGCAGAGTCAGGAAGGTTTTCAGATTAGTTTAGGCCCTGTGTAGACATTCTTAGTGCACTCGGCTTCTCGTCAGCACCCACAGGATGTGGCCTGGAATGCTGAGCTCAGGGTTGCAGGTGGGGTTCTGCAGAGCTAGTTAAAAAACGATCTGTCGTTTAGTTGCTTATGTGGGCAGAGGGGCTGTAGGCTCTGTAACCCCCAAGCCCAGTGCTGATGAGCAGAGTGACTCTCTTGGGCTGGAGGGAACCAGCCCAAGGGAGATGTGAGGCATATAAGCAGTGAGCCATATCCTCCCTGGCTTCTGAGGAGTCCTACGTCACATTCCTCCTACACCTGCCATTTAGGGATGTGGCCTCTGCAGGATTCAAGGGAGATGATTGAGAAGGAAAATGTTAAGATGATGACTGGAGAATATAGGTTTTGTATCCAGCTGGGGAAATTCCTCCTGTCTGTAGGAACACGGAAGCAGGGCTGAAGAGAGACCCTGTGAGTGACTTGGACTAGAGAGAGAAGTCCTACCACCGTCACCAGATGTGATGGACTTGAGCATACTGGTGTTCCTGTTCATACTAGAATTCATGCTGGAATGCCTATCTTTTTTTCTTTTTTCTTTTCTCTCTTGGAAAAAAACATAGACTCTTCTAGGTATCAAGTGACTTAGTCAAGGTTAAACTCCAATGGGAAGACCAGGATGAAAATTCCTAGCTGCTCATCACCTCCCCCGAGGGACCTGGAGGGTTCATTTCCCATCTCCCCACCAACACCCTTTCTAGCCCACAGCAGACAGACAATGCTTGATCATTTCCAGGGAGGAAAAGATAAATAGGAAGGAAAACACCCAGGTGTGAGCACTTGCTGTCTGCAAATCCTTCTTCGTATTTTCACACTCTGTGGTGCAGCCTAAGACTGTTTTTCTCACCTTAAGGTGCTGCTGGGATGTGGCAGCCTTCTGTTTGGTTATGTCACAATATTCTGAATAATCTCATCAATAAGTGCAGATTCCTAAGACATCTTTTTTATAGAATTACTCAAATTTTTCAATTTAAAATAATCTAAGATTCACTTACAATATTATCTGTAAATGACATTCATGCTCTGATGGGAAACCCATTCCTCCTGGGTCATCAGCTCTCCTTTGGATACCTCTCGCCACCAGCTGGCACTGCAGCCCTTCTCTAAGTCGGTTTTACTCTGTTCAGCCAAAAGAACCATTCTTGGGACTCATCTGTGTGATGGTTCTTCTGCTAGTTCAAGGCAGTTGCCATGTTTTCCTGGGATCTTCTCTTCCGTGAACTCATCACTTAGCCACTCCAGCCATTCCTTTGAAGGAGCTGGATGTGGAATCCAACCTTGCCCCTTCTCAGTCATTCCTCTGGATGTGCTTAAATTGCCCTCTGCTTTTCTGAACTGTGGCACACACTTTTTCCTTTGATGTCAAGAGAATAACAGATGGAAAATGTCTGGGGGGTTTTGCCTTCTGACACTAGTTCTCAAACTTGAGTATGCATCAGAATATCCTCTGGAAGGCTTATGACAGGGCCCCATTCCCAGAGTTTCTGGGTCATTGAGCCTGGGGTGGGGCCTGGGGGTCTGCATTCTTAACAAGCCCCCAAGTGGTGCTAGTGATGATAGTCTGGGCCTCATATTTGGAGAGCAGCTGATCTAGAGCTAAGTTCTAGCCTAGGATTTGGAAGAACTGTATCCTGTGCTGGTCTGTCACCAACTAGTTTGAGTGAAGCACTTCATCTCCTGAGTCCTCAGTCTCTTCCTCTTTAAATAAGAGGGTCAGGCCAGAGAGGGACTCCTTCAATCAGACGGAATGAACACCCCCAGATCTGTTCCCCTGTGTCTGCCATCCTGCCTCTGCCCGTCTCTTCGTCACTCCTGTGCTCAGTCACCCACACTCACATCTCATGCACATACACACTGAGTAGAAGGGTGGTGTCATTAGCAGCCTCAGAAATAAATTACAAGAGTCTAGAAAGCAGAGGGATTGCTAAGAAGTGCTGGAGCCCACCCTTCCCCCTACTTCAGACTCACTCCAGCTTCCCTTCCCAGCAAACGTAATCATGACTGAAAACATCTCACTCATCCTCAAATGAGGTACCTCCCTGGCACGCTCTACCCTGCCCCACGTATTCAGCTCTGCTGACAGGCACTCTAATGGGATATCTTACAGTAGCTGCTGGTTGGAAGTTCCTCAGTCATGATGCCACCTTCTCAAAATCCAAACCGAGTCATTGGAATATCAAAGACTGGAGAAATGAAGACAGGGGTACATTTTATTCAGTAAATTTTCATAGAGTTTCCACCAATGGTGTCCCCCTCGCTCGCTTTTTTTTTTTTTAAATCACATCCCTTATTTGAATTTCAGTGAGGAACTTCCTAACATACACTCTTGTAAACTGGTGTTACAAAGACTAAGGTGTTCCTTAGTCAAATGTTGATTTGTGTTTCCAGTAGGATGGCACCCTGGGATCTGCCCTCGTGTCTTGGTTCAGGTTTACTGTGACCGATGGTTTCACTCTGGGGCTTTCCTGGTGGTTCAATAGTAAAGAATCTGCTAAAGAATCTGCCTGCGTTGCAGGAGACGTGGGAGATGCGGTTTGATCCTTGGGTCGGGAAGATCCCCTGGAGGGGAAATGGCAACCCACTTAAGTTTCCTTGCCCAGAAAAGTCCCATGGACAGAGGAGCCTCGTGGGCTGTGATCTTTGGGGTCAGAAAGAGTCAGTCGGACAGGACTGAGCGACTGAGCACGCCTGGTTTCACTTCATCTGTGAGCATGAAACTTCAGGGCCCATGGAAGGGCAGTGTGCTTCATTGGCAGGGATCACACGGTCAATTGAAGTTCTCGGCAGACAGGGTTACTCATTCCACAAGTTTATGGTGTGTAGTTTATTTTTCTTTTCCTGTTGGAAATGTGTCTTCATTTGGCTTAGGGCAAACTGCCTGCCCTGGATTCTGAATTACTGCCCTGGTGGAATTCTCTGGCCCTAACCTTCTTGGGTTAATGGCTGAGGACAGTCTTGAAAGAGGACTCCTTCTGAAAGGAGGAGACGGCTTACTCAGGAGAACAACAGGTATTGCCAGCCTGGCTGATGTTTACTGAGGCGTGATGGCGCTCCAGGAATATGTAAAAAACATGGAATTTTAAACATAACACCATATTAATACTTTGAACCAGTTGTCCGGTTGACAAAAATTCCTAATGACGAAAGTTGTAATGAACGGAGCAATGCTTTCACATGAGGCATATTGTTTTCCATGTGAGTCATGAGGAAGGAACATTTCTTCTTGAATCAATGGGTGATGCATTCCCTGCCTCAAAGCTTGGGGTATAGCCAGTATTTGTGAAAAAGACTTAAAATGAGCAGATATCTCTTAATTGACAGCATCATGTGTAATTTCCTTAATGGAGGAAAGGTCGATGGTGAGTTTGGGATTTGGAGGACGGGAAAAAGGAAAATTATTTTCCTGACTCAGGTTTCTACTCCTTTGGTTTACCAGATATGTGTGAATATTGTATAACCTGAGGACCAGCTCAGACTCAGATTATTATAATTTATAATCTTTTTTAATATGCTTCCCTGAAATGTGGAATTGAGAGTTTGTGGATATAGTGGGTAGGAGAATAGGGTGAAAAGATTATCCAGTCCCATCCTGGCTCCTTCTTTCCTTTATAGGGTAAAGCATCAAGTAGAATACCTGGGCCTCAAAGAGAACATTCGAGTGAGGAGAGCTGGTTACGCCTATCGGCGTGTCTTTCAAAAATTCCTGCAGAGGTAAGACTGGTGCCTTGGGTCTCTTTTATGTTTTAAACAGGCTTATTGAGATATAATTCACAGATCATACAATTCACCCATTTGAAGTATACAATTCAGTGGCTTTTAATATATTCATAGAGTTGTACATCCAACAATAATGTGATAGACATCACATTTGGCTCTTATGAATAACCAATAATGTGTCTATCAGTGTTCACATACACGTTTTTATGTAGGCATATGTTTTTATTTCTCTTGGGAACATACATAAAAATGGAATTGCCAGGTCAAATGGTAATTATGTTTAACCTTTTTGATGAACTGCTATATGTTTTACGAAGCGGCTGTACCATTTTACATCCCCACCAACAGTGTTTGAGGGTTCCAGTGTATGTGCGTCCTTGCCAGTATTTGTTATTATCCGACTTTCTGGTTCTGGCCATCCCGGTTGGAATGAAGTAGTTTCTCACTGTGGTTCTGATTTGTACTTCCCCAATGGAAGATATTGTTGAGTATCTTTCCATGTGCTTATTAGCTGTTAGAGAAATGTCTGTCCAGTCCTTTGATCACTTTTAAATTACTTGTCTTTTTAGTATTAAGTTATAATAATTCTTTTTAACATCATTTATTGTGAATAAATCATTTTAAAGCATCATTTATTTTAAGTAAAATCAAGTATTTTGTCTGTTTAGAGTGATACATCAGTTCAGAAATTCATGGTAATTGTGACATGGGGAGAGACTGACATTTAACTGACTGAGCAAATTAATAGTGTGGAGACAATTTCAGGAAAATATTTAATAAGCTTAAGGTATTTAACCTCAAATTTTTTGTCCAAACATAAAGTTAAACTGATTTTATATTTCTGTTAAAGTACATTTGGCAGGATATGTGCTAAATTGTTCTTTGTGTTGTTTTTAAAAAGGATAAAATTTAGTGTTCTTAAAATACAACATGATTCTAATTTCTCTAGTGATTCTAAATTAGTGGAGTTTCACTGATGTTCCACATTTACTTAATTTCCTTTATGAAAGAAGGAAGCCATATTTACTGTTTTAATCAGAAAATAATTATGTCTTCCTGGTATATGATACAGGAGCAAGATATAAGAACATTTTTTTTAAATTCAGATTTTATGTAACAAAGAGGTTTAGGAAGGAGAAGAACTTAGTTGCCATCTTTGAAATCCAATATTTCTAATAGAGTAGCTTTCCCTTTGAGGATGTTGTTTCTTCTGCCGGGAGATAGGGATGCCTAATCTACTGCTTATCAATATGGGTCATCATCTGTAGAAGGTCATTGATGTGGAAGGTCAGGAGAGGCTTGGCCAAAGGGTGGATCATTCCATACAGTAAAACTTCATTGATTTTTGTCCCCACACACTCAAGATTGCTGATGATTTTGGAGGCTGGTTAAACTAGGAATAAAATTCACCATCAGGGGTCTCTGAATTAACAGGCCCACTACACCTCTAGCGTAAACACGGCAATATGAAAAGAAGTCTTTAGGAAGGTTAGAAAATAAATTTGGAGTGCTCTTGCATCACTGTAGCAGTCTCCATTTGCTGACAAACAACTGAGATGTTAATTATGAAAGACTTGCTCTTCTTTAAACAGACGGCCAGCACTAACTTAGGACAGGGTTTCACAACCTCAGCTATTGGCATTTTGGTTTGGATGAGTCCTCGTGCGAGGCTGTCCTGGACATTGTAGGATGTTTAGCAACCTTAGCTTCTACTTACTAGATGCCAGTAGTACCAGCAACCCCTCCATCCCACCCTTATTTTCCCCAAGTAGTAACACCCAAAATTATCCGGACATTGCCCCATGTGGCCTGGGGAGACAAAGTCAGTTGAGAGAACCGTGGCTTAGATTATCGTTAATATTTTTTGCAGAACTGCATTTCTTTGAAAATACCCTTTTTTAATTAAGAGGGAAGAAAGTTAAATACAGAAAATAGTGAATAAGAAATATTTCCTCCGACTTGCTTAAATTTCAAAAGGCTTGCCCTCAACAATTCCAAAATGTTTCTCCTTCAATATTTTTTCTGTACTTAAAAAACTTTTTCTTTTTTATTTAAAGTTCTTTTTAAAAATTAATTCATTTTTGGCTGCCCTGGGGCTTTGTTGCTTTGCACAGGCTTTCTCTAGGTACAGAGAGTGGGGGCTACACTTCGTTGCGGTGCACGGGCTTCTCATAGCGGTTGTGTTTTTGCAGAACACAGAATCCAGGTGTGCAGGCCCTGGTGGTGACCCACGGGCTCAGGAGCTGTGGCTCACCAGTTCTAGGGCACAGGCTCAGTGGTTGTGTCACATGGACATAGTTGCTCGGCAGCATGTGGGATCTTCCTGGAACAGGGATTGAACCCGTGTCCCCTGCATTGGCAGGCACATTCTTTACCACTGAGCCACCAGGGAAGTTCCTGTACTTAAAAACTCTTTATTTGATATTTTCAGATTCTTTCTAATTGGCATTGCTATTGAAAACAGATCAGATTTTTTTTTTTAATGTTACCTAAATTTTTTTTTTTTCTTTTGAGAAACTGATTCCTTCCTTCCATATTATTTAAAAACACACTGACAAAGCTGACTTCCATAAGCAGTGCTGTGAGCTCCGCCAGTCTGCGGGGAGCAGGAAGTCCACGCTCTCGGCCAGAGTGTCTGGGGTGCCCTGAGCAGGCTGCATTTCTTGTTTGCAGCAGCTCCTTAAATGAGCTGTGAAATGACCTGGATCTAATATCCAGGCCTCTCTCAAGTGCCAGGCTAGCTGCACGGCTGCACAAGCGGTGCTTTCTTGTGTGCCTTCCACAGTCAGCGTTTAGTACATATCTGTTATGCCCTTTGTGTCGAGCGCCTTTTTCTGAAATGATTTTATCCTTAGATGCCTTCCTGCTTAGCTCTCCTGCTGTGGGCTTTTCCTTTTAGAAGAGACAGACGGGCCTCCCCGTCTTACACAAAGCAGACGCTTGATGTTGTCGTATTTTTTGTTTTGTTTTGATTTGAAAGTACTGGGAGGATAATACAAAGTTCAGAAAGAAAATTTGTTTTTCAGTGTAAAGTATGTGTTTAGTCTCCTACTCAAAAATGGCTACAAGGCCATATATCTGTCAGTGGGCAAGGAATATTTTTCCAGAGACAGTGCTGTTTTCCATAAGGTGTATGAGTCTTGGATTGTAACAGGGTTTGTCCAGAGTCTTTCAGTCACTTTCTCATCCTGTGATCCACTGTGAGTAACTGAATCAGTTTATACCTTTATTATCTCAAGCACAGAGTATAGCGAGTGTCCTATTGGCTCCTGGGACTTTTTAGTGTCCTTGGAGGTCAGACACATCCTTAAATCCAAGTGCCAGAAGCTGGAGGACACAAGTTTGGGCTGTGTTTCCTCTGAAGAGGAACCATTGGATTCGTCATCTGGGCAATTACAAGAACCCTTGCAGGACTTCCCTGGTGATGCAATAGTTAAGAATCCACCTGCCAATGCAGGGGACACAAGTTCGATCCCTGGTTTAGGAAGATCCCACATGCCTCAGAGCAACTAAACTTTGGGCCACGGCTACTGAGCTCATGCTTTAGAGCCTATGTGCCACAACTACACAAGCCCGTTCACCCTAGAGCCCATGTTCCCCAACTAGAGAAGCCACCACAATGAGAAGCCTGCGCACCATACCCAGAGAGTAGCCCCTGCTTGCTGCAACCAGAGAAAGCTTGTGAGCAGCAACAAAGACCTAGAACAACCAAAAATACATTAAAAAAATTTTTTTTAAAGGAGCCTTGCAGACTAGGGGCAAGGAAGGGAATTCTAGGCAGTGACAACAGCCAGTGCAAAGGCCCTGGGATGAAATATTGGTCTTAAATTGAAACCACTTGATGAAAGGGGTGTAAGTCATTAGGCTCATCTCTGCAAAATTATCATAGGCATCTATTAGGCAGCATCCCATTGCCTTGTGAACCCATTCCCACCAGTATGTCCTGGAGAAACATGAGTGAACTGGGTGTACTTACATAGTGAGAGAACATTGTACTAGAATTATGCTCTGGTCTCTCCAGTGAACTACAAAAGGAAGTGAGGAGACTGCTGCCAGTCTTCCTAAAAGCAAAGGGAACCACCACAAGTGGTCTGTGGTCAAAGGGACAGGCAATTCCCCTGTCTTTCCCAGACCCAAACTCTTAAAGGTCTTGTCAGGAAAGAGGAGAAGAAAAAGTCTCTGGAAACCAAGTTCCTTACTATTAAAAAAAGAGAGAGAGAAATACAGTATTATTTTAATAGGGGATTGATGTGAATTGCAAAGAGGTACCTATTTGTAGTTACACAATAAAAATACTTTGGTTTATCATTTTGATTGGATTAAATCAAGCCAAGCAAAATCGCACTCTTCGAAGAAATGTGTCACCTTGTTGGTCTGCTCTTTCTTTTTGCACCCATACCCTGCATGAGCTTTCTCCCTCCTCCCTTTAGATTGCAGATACATTACTACTTCTTCGCCACTGAGATCCCCCAGTAGCATCTCTGCTGTCAGTCATTTCTATGAGGCTTAATTGGTGTGCTGCTGCTGCTGCTGCTAAATCACTTCAGTCGTGTCCGATTCTGTGCGAACCCAAAGACAGCAGCCCACCAGGCTCCCCCATCCCTGGGATTCTCCAGGCAATAACACTGGAGTGGGTTGCCATTTCCTTCTCCAATGCATGAAAGTGAAAAGTGAAAGTGAAGCCGCTCAGTCGTGTCCGACTCTTAGCAACCCCATGGGCTGCAGCCTACCAGGCTCTTCCATCCATGGGATTTTCCAGGCAAGAGTACTGGAGCGGGATGCCGTTGCCTTCTCCGTTAATTGGTGTAGCCGACTTTATTATGCCACGTATGAAAAGTATTCATGCTAATATGTGGCTTCAGGTAGACATTTTCACTTTTAAGCTTTTTATCTCTAATTAGGGAATGGGAGGATTCACTAATAGGAGGATTGCTTCTCGAGGGAATTTATATTATCAGGCAGAATGTGGATATTTAGGAGGAGCAGAGAGAGTCCCTAGAATCACCTTAGTCCTGACCAGCTGGTTCTAAGTGTGTGATGTACCTGGTTGTGTCCCCTTAGAGAGCCCAGGATCCTGAAGGCAGGGCCACTCTCCTTGTCAAGGTTCCCTTCTCCCTTTGATGCCATTAGTGAATCTACTCCTTGTAGAAGCTTCTGGGAACAGAGGAGGAGGGGGGCTTCTTTAGAGGCCTGGGCCCATTCATTGCTTATCTTCTAGATGTGCCTGCACATAGAACACACCCTCCAATTTCTCACCCATACTCTCCTCTAATTTCCCCTCCTTCCCGCCATCCTTCTCTCCCTTCCTTCCACCTCAAGTCTTTGGTACCTTTTGTATTTGACATTCTGTAATATGCTTCTCTCTCCCCTATTAGGTTAGCCTCTTATATAATTGGGCTTCCCTCATAGCTCAGTTGGTAAAGAATCCACCTACAATGCAGGAGACCCCGGTTCAATTCCTGGGTCGGGAAGATCTGCTGGAGAAGGGAAAAGCTACCCACTCCAGTATTCTTGCCTGGAGAAGTCCATGGACTGTATAGTCCATGGGGTCACAAAGAGTCGGACAAGACTGAAAAACTTTCACTTACATAATTATGATGTTTCTAACATAGACATATGTAGTAGATTGTATCATCTGTAAAGGAAAGTTTACATGTATACTAATCCATGTCTTGTATGTACTGCCGTGATGAAAGAAACAGCTTGGGGTTCAAATCCCAGCTCTGGCATCTGCTAGCCGAGTAGCCCTGGGTAGTTCTCTATTTTCCTGTCTTTCCTGTTTTGCACAATGGGAAGACCAGCTGACTGAGGTTGCTATAGAGATAAAGGAATCTCCTGCACCAAGAACAGCACCTGATGCAGAGAACACCCTTTAGTTACAACAGGTTCCTCTTTCCTGCCGTGTTCCTGGCATTGTATCAGGTGCCAGATGTGCGGGGTGAGCCCCATAGATATGACGCCCCCTCGTGGAGCTCCCATCCCCATGGGGGTGGCATAAATTACCCAAATAGGTACAGACATGACTATCGTTACGAATTGATATATACTCTGAAGGCAAAATATTATTTTCTATGAGAGAAAATAGCAAAGGGGACAGTTTTTGCGTGGGTTGTCCAAAAAGGTTTCTGTGGAAGCGTTGTTGAAGGGGAGGACCCTCCCCGCTACACCCCCGGCCCCTGGGTAGGAGCCAGCCCTCTGAGGGGTTTGGAGACCAGCACATCTGCCAGAGAGAATAGCATGGGCGAAGGCTCTGAAGAGGGAATGTGTGCAGGAAGAGGAGGCCATCCTCCCAGGAGCGGGGTGAGCCAGAGGAGAGCAGAGATGAGACTGGAGAAAGCTGAGGACCAATCACCAGGGCCTCCTGACTCAAGATGCAGAAAATGCCACAGATGAAAGCTGATCCGTCGTAATCATAACAGCTGCTTATGGGGAGCTTCATAAAAACTCTTCACGTTGACTGTGAAGTGCTCCCAAGAAATCAGGGGAAATCAGTGTTGAGAAAAGACCATTTGATTTTGCCAGAAGAGTGTCGTTGGTGACCTTCAGCGATGCTATTTTTAAACAGTGGTAGAAAGGAAAAGCAGATTCTCTCCAGGGCGTTAGCATGGAAACGGTTGGAGAAGGAAAGAGTAGGTGGCGGCTCTGAAATGGGCATACCAGACCCAGTGGGTTTTTGCAGTTGTCAAGGTCTACGCCTGAGCCTCCGAAGGGAGGCAAGGGGATGGCTAGGACTCCAGCAGCACCAGGTGCCTTTGGGGGGCGTCCAGGCCCAGCCTGATCCTTCTCTCCCTGTTTTCCTCACAGGTATGCCATCCTGACCAAAGCCACCTGGCCCTCGTGGAAGGGGGACGAGAAACAAGGCGTCCTGCACTTGCTGCAGTCCGTCAACATGGACAGTGACCAGTTCCAGCTAGGGAAGAGCAAAGTGTTCATCAAAGCCCCCGAATCTGTGAGTTTTCTCCAGGCCACGCCTCTCCCTGTGGCCCCCCTCTCAGCCCCCTCCCCACAGCGAGGCTGGCTTCTTTACTTCAATCTGTGGTTCCTGTCTTAAATGTCAGTTCCTCAAAGAAGGCTTTCTGCTGCTCCGAGTCTATGTGTGGTTCATGCCCCACACCCTAGCACCTTCAGAGTCCTCAGCTTGGATACAAAACCATCCTCACAAGAGCTTTTCTTTTCGTACTTATTGTCTCTCTCCCATTCTAGGTGGTCATTGCCTTGAGGTCAGGGTCTGTTTTGTGAGCCTTTGTGTACTCAGAGCTTCATGAGAAAGTGGCTCAGAGGAGGTGCCCAATAGTTATTTTTAGTGTCCAGTAGTATCCCAGCTAATAGATACTTCTTTGCCCAGAAAGGAGGCTTGGGTTAACCTACATCCTCACCTGGGTGACACCAAACAAATCATGTCCCATAAAGGTGGAGCAGAGCCTGGGAGTGAGAATTCCCAGGACTGTGCCTTGAAGACCATGAGGAAGCCCAGAAAGGACTTTGAGAAGACCAATAGATAGAAGGAGGAATCTCCAATCTTAAAGGATATTTACCAGTAAGGAACTCAAAACACATAGGTTTTACAATTTACAAACTTATCAGACCTCCACAGATTAATTGAGTGGAACTTCTTAATCTTTCCTGAGGAGCACATGGTCACCCTGAGTTGAATGATTGTTCACAGGACGTTCTCAGTTTGGGCAGGAACCCAACACAGCCCCTCAGTCCTTCTCCCCCATAGCTCTGGGGCTGTGGAATGAAGACAATTCCAGCTTAAAAATGAAGACAATTTTTAAGCTGGAGAAACTGCTGGAACTAACCGGGGGTGGGTATCACCATTTCTTGAGGTTCCTGTAATAATCACAAGGCTATTTTCAAGAG
This sequence comes from Bos indicus, assembly GCF_029378745.1. Classification (NCBI taxonomy): domain Eukaryota; kingdom Metazoa; phylum Chordata; class Mammalia; order Artiodactyla; family Bovidae; genus Bos; species Bos indicus. The sequence goes on from NC_091769.1 coordinate 50,952,499, forward strand.
TCTATGGAGACAGACTTCCCTGGTGGTTCAGTCGTTAGGGCTCTTTGCTTCCACTGCAGAGGGGCACAGTTTCGATCCCTGGTTGGGGAACTAAGATCCTGCATGCCATGTGGTGTAGCCAAAAAAAAAAAAAAAGAGTTGGTGGTGAATTTGGCAAAAGTAGTCACCATATCGCCAAGAGAACCTGCAGTGTTGGTCGTAATGGAAGCCCTTGACTCTAGGCAGATTCTGGTCCTGCCATGCGTTTTCTCCACTAGAAGGGGCCCCATCACTGCTGTTCTGCCTGCCTCCCAGGATCAGCCTGAGATCAGAAATGCTAATGGTCGTAACTGAATGACTTTAAAGGCTGTTAAATAAGTAAGTGGCACACATCGATAGAACCTGTATGATAAGTTTGTGGTAGCATTTTCCACTTTGAGATATTTGTAGCTTCACAGCAATTTCATTTCCAAATATAAAACGAAAATGTTGTGTCATACACCATTAAGCAACCCACAGAACAGTTCCTGTTCTTTCTAAAACAGGCTGGAGTGATTTATCGGTACAATGGAGAACTCTTCTGTTTTATACCCTCTCCTCTGTTTTTACTTTTTCGACTTACTGAATTTTCACAGAAACAGCCTCGATGTTTTTCGTGCTTTTTTTTTTTTTTCTGATTCAGTTGAGCTTTGAGATTTTACTTTCAAATCAAGATTTATTTTTGGCTTTTCTTTTCCTTGTTTTCCTCCCAGCTGCATTTTTACCTTCACTTGACTCTTCCTCTCCCCCATTTTTTCACACACACACAGACACACACACACAGCCATCATTACTACTCTGTCCCCTCCCTGCATTACTCATCCATCCACATCTAGCCCTGACATTGCAAACACTTTTACAAAACTGGTTTTTAGGGACTTCCCTGGCAGTCCATTGGTTAAGACTCCACACTTCCACTGCGGGGGGCATGGGTTCCATCCCTGGTTGGGGAACTAAGATCCTGCATGCCACAAGAAAGACATGGCCAAAAAAAAAAGATTTTTAAAAATCTACCCTGTGATTTTGCTTTAACTTTTATACTAAATGTGCTGAATTTACAAAATAACCCATTTGCTTTGAGAACCTACATTAGGCATCAGAGAGTTTGGTTTTGTTACATGTGTCCATGCTTTTTGCTTTTCTCTTCTTCTCCCTCTCTCTCTTTTTCTTCTTGAACCTCCCTGATTTCTAACCCCTATGGCTTTTGGAAAGAACCTAAAAACCAGCTCATCTTTGAACTGGTCTATAGGAAGTTGGGAATTGGTTGACTCTTCATCCTTTCTGAGTCACAAGAATATTTTCTATGATGCTCTTAAAATAGTCCTGGGAAAGAAGAAGAAAACAAGACTTACTCAGAAACCCAACACAGAAGATAAGAAAACACCAATGGATAATCTTCCAGGCAACTGCTGGGCTCAGATTTTTAAACATTCTGTCCAATTGTTGAAAAAATCTTTTGTTCTTAAAATATGCACCTTTGTTTATTGTATACGGCACTGAGGACTGTGGAATGAAGTGCCCCTCTCTTGATATGTTGAGTTTGAGGTGGAGCTGTGAGAAGCAGAAGTTGAATGTCAGGAGGAGAGATCACTCGCTCCAGGGTACAAACCCAGATAAACTGAGACAACAAATCAAGCCCAGCTGCCTTTAAACCAAATTTGCCTGTTTAGTTTTGGAATGTTTTTACAGTGACATCCATCATCATTACTTTGGGTTTTTATTGGTCTGTTTTTTATTCCTAGAGAGTCATGTAAACTACTTCCTAGGTGAATGAGAGTTTCCCACCAGTTTACGAGTTGATTAGATGCAGATTCTATGTCCAAGTGAGGAGGAGCCTGGCAGAACCTGAAAGACCTCGGTTCACTTTCCAGCTCCACCCAATCTTAGTACTGATGTTCTTCTCTTTAAGTTGGAGATAATGCAAATAAGTGGTACATGTAGTTGTTGAGTGGTTGAATGAAGTAATGTGTGTAAAGCATCTAGAATGATTCCCGATCCATTGTGGGTACTCAGTTCATTACAGCTGTTTGCTGTCATCTTCGTCACTCTGGAGCTTTGGTGAGTGGTGTACAACAGTATTCATCATTAAGATGACCTGAGTCTCAAGACCTGCCAGTGTCTGATATGAGCCTTTAACCAAATCAGTCTCAGCCCCTCCTGGTGAATCCAAGTCCTTATTAACACATCATAAGTCCAGCTCCAATCACTGGTTATTGTCCTCTGCCCAATGGCTCCCTGTAGATTTCTGTGAGGCAGGAAGTCTGTACTTTAATGGAACCAAAAGTTGGGCAGCCCTCTTTCCACAGCAGCATGAGTTTTCTGCAAAAGCTGGCAAATTCTAGTAAGAGGCTATATGCAGCACTAAAAGCTGCCTCCGTAAGCTCATTTGATCTAGCCACTTAATATCCTCTTTGGATCAAGGTGGGAAATAAATGGGTGTGTGTTGAATCACTCATTTGATTCTTACAGAGGTTTGGAACAAGGTAGAGCAGACACTATCATTAAGGTCCAACTGGATACACTCAGATCCAGCTATTTTCCACTATGTTTTTTAATAAAAGAATGTATATAAGGACTTCTGTGGTGGTACAGTGGATGAGAATCCACCTGCCAGTGCAGCGGATGTGGGTTTGATCCCTGATCCAGGGAGATCCCACATGCTCTGGAGCAGCTAAGCCCATGTGCCACAACCACTGGCCCTGTGTGCCTAGAGCCCATGTTCCATAATAGGAGAAGGCAGCACGAGAAGCATGTGTACCGCACCAAAGAGTAGCCCCGCTCAACACACCCAGAGAAAGCCTGCCTGCAACGACAAAGGCCCAGTGCAGCCAAAAAGGAATTAATTTTTAAACAAAATTTTAAAGTATGTATAAATATCTTGTCTCTGTATATTTATATATAAAAGTTATAGTGACCATAAGCAACACCTTTTTTTCATCTTTGTTTAGGAGTCTGAGAAGCTGCTTCCCATTGTGTCCTTGACTAAACTGAGTGTCCTTGAAATATTCAAGAAAGTAATGTTCAGGTCCTGTGAACTGACTCACACTTGTCTTCTTTCTATTCACAGCTCTTTCTTCTAGAAGAAATGAGGGAGCGAAAGTACGATGGGTATGCGCGAGTGATACAGAAATCATGGAGGAAATTCGTGGCCCGGAAGAAATATGTCCAAATGAGAGAAGAGGGTATTATAGTCATTTTATTTCATTCATTTACCAAATCTCAGGGATATTTTTGAGCTTAGATGAAGGTACAAGTTCATTGTACTTTGCACAGACTGTGCATTGCAGCCTTGCATTCATTTAGAGTCCCTCTGTGTCTTTCCACACGGAGCATTTTCCTCCTTGTCGGGGACTGATCCTTCTCCCTTCTCTGCCCTTTTGGGAACTGCAGCCTCCAACCTTCTGTTGAACAAGAAGGAGAGACGGAGAAACAGTATTAACAGGAACTTCATTGGGGACTACATTGGGATGGAGGAGCACCCGGAACTCCAGCAGTTTGTGGGCAAGAGGGAGAAGATCGATTTTGCAGACACAGTGACCAAGTATGACAGGAGGTTCAAGGTACGTGCTGACTGCCCACCCCTGGGAGTCACCAAACGGATTCCTTAGTTTTAAAAATAACTCATCATTTTGCTTTTGGGATTACCAAAACAGAACATGTCCATTGTAGATAAATGTAGAAAATGCAGACAGGCCAAGAGAAAAATAGCCACCTATACCCAGAAACAATCACATTTTGTGTGCATCCTTTAGAACGTTTTTATGCAGACATACATTTGTATATTTAGTTTTATAAAACTGAAATCTACCTTACATGCTGGTTTGTGTTCTGTGTTGGTTTTCTCCTAAAATACACCAGGGAGAACTTTCTATATTAATAGATATGTCAGTATAAATTGTTTTGTTTAGCTGCATAATATCCCATTCAACAGTTGCTTCACTATTATTTTGAGCCAGTTTTTTATTAATCTCTTCTCATGACTTTTTTTTTTTTAACTATCGTAAATAAAAGGATACTGTAAGCATTCTTTCACATGGCTTTGTGCATTTGTGTACTTATGCTTTTAGAGTAAATTGTTAGTAGTAGACTCATTGGATCAAAAGATTGAGAATATAAAGTGAAGTGTTCTTATCCATTTTCCCTGGGCAAATGACTATGCGGGGCTTTGACAGAGCCACTGGAGGACAGCTGATTTTTTTTTTAACCTCTTTCTTTAGACATTGTCTTTTTTCTTTTGCCTAATAAAATTTTGACCCTAATAGTGAAATCTGAAGCCATAATACATTATGGGCCATTAAGAGCTTTTTATGTGAGTTATTTCTTGTTTGATTTTTGGTCAGGGAAAAAATACAGAAAGAACGATATTAATTTCGGAAGAAGGATGATGTTGTTTTGCCAAAACCAAATCACTCCTTACAAACTGAATATGGTGCTAGCTGCTCTGGTGGCAGGTTTGAATGCAAACATGAATGTTAAGTCTCTCAGTATTGTTTGGATATAACACAGTACATTTATATTAGATTTTTAAGGATTACCATTGAAATGAAAATGTATCACTTTTAAAAAGTAAAAACTTAATGGACTCACAAAAATTACATATGCAGGGTCCCTTGAGGGATCCCTGTATGAGAAACATCCTGGAGCAGATCATTGGTAGGGTAATCCTGCATGTTGGTTTGCCCTGATCCCTTGGGTGGATCCATATCAGTCTAACATTTTTATAAGTTAAAGAGAGTCAAGTATCAGCAGTTTTGTATATGTCAACCTAACAATCATAAGCAACATGTTCTTTTGCTCTCGAAAGACTTAGATGATAAAGGGAATCAGCATACGATCGTAGTGAAAGTTCACTGCCTAAAGCGGCTTCCTTTCACCTGGTCACCAAGGCCCTGTGTGTAGACTACTGTCACTCTGACACTTTCTAAAACACCTGTCCTTACAGAGCGTAAAGCGAGACTTGCTTCTGACTCCAAAATGCTTATACTTGATTGGACGAGAAAAGGTCAAACAGGGTCCAGACAAAGGCCTGGTGAAGGAAGTACTGAAGCGGAGGATCGAGATGGAGAGGATCCTGTCTGTGTCCCTCAGGTAAGTGGCCAAGGGTGGGGACAGGGGAGCCCCACCTCTGCACGACGCTGCCATCTGCTATTCCAAACACCGCCTGGAGAGAGGCACCGTCAGACTCCCCAGTTGTAAAAATGACAATGAAGAGAACCCAGTTTTCTCTTCTTCCCTAAGAAGAGCTGATCTTCTTGGGTCTCAAGGAGTACTACAATCACAAGAAAAAGTTACCTTCTGGTCTGCTCCTCTAGTCAAGGGATACTCAGATCCTTTGCTCCCATAAAATCTGAGGGGAAAAAAATGTAGTCTGTGAAACAAAAAGGGCATAATTGCTGATATTGAAGGGGGGGTCAACATTCTTGAGTCCTGCCCCCAAGCCCACCTTGCCCCTGATCAAGACCTAACCCATTTCACCAGGAAAAGCCTGAGCAGAGGTGGCCACTAGGTCATCAATGCTGCTTTTAGCTTGCTGTGACCTTGGATTGTCCTAGATAGGAAGTTTCTTTGGACTTCTTGAGGCCCCTCTGCCTGTTCATTCCCCCGGGGGTGAGGGGAATACAAATTGGTCTCCATAATCTGTAACCCTGGGGTCATTGCCAAATGCTCCCTTCAACTCCAGGTTCACAGGTAGGCACCCTTGCTCTTCCCATCAGCACTCTGGTTTATGAAATGAGTGCAATTGTATGGTAATTTGAACATTCTTTGGCATTGCCTTTCTTTGGAATTGGAATGAAGGACCTTTTCCAGTCCTGTGGCCACTGCTGAGTTTTCCAAATTTGCTGGCATAATGAGTGCAGCCCTTTCACAGCATCATCTTTTAGGATTTGAAATAGCTCAGCTGGAATTCCATCACTTTCACTAGCTTTGTTTGTAGTAATCTTCCTAAGGCCCACTTGACTTCACACTCCAGGATGTCCACACCATCATGGTTATCTGGGTCATTAAGAACTTTTTTGTAGAGTTCTTCTGTGTATCCTTGCTACCTTTTCTTGATCTCTTCTGCTTCTATTAGGTCCATACCATTTCTGTCCTTTATTGCAAGAAGGCTGACTGGTTGTCTGAGGGGGCCTTACAAATAGCTGAGAAAAGAAAAGAAACAAAAGGCAAAGAACAAAGGGAAAGATACACCAAACTGAATAACTTAATGCAGAGTTTCAGAGAATAGCAAAGAGAGATAAGAAAGCCTTCTTAAGAGAATAATGCAAAGAAATAGCAGAAAACAGTAGAATGGGAAAGACTAGAGATCTCTTTAAGAACATTTGAAATACCAAGGGAACATTTCATACAAAGATGGGCACAGTAAAGGACAAAATGGCAAGGACCTGCATATGCTGAGACTTCCCCAAATCCTCCCTGTGATGAGAGGAAATCCTCAGGCTACAGAAGGCGAAGAAAAGAGGAAGAAAGGCCCCTTTGAGGCTTCCTCCTTGAGTCATGCCCTGGGGCCCTTCTGAGGATGCCTCAACTTCTGCCAGGGGAAGCTTCAGGCTGCCATTGTATTAACCAGAACCTGCAGATATGTCTTCTTGGAATTAGGACTCCTCTACACTCTTATTCCACACACAAGACAAAATCGCTGCTCTTAGGCAAAAGCAGAGTTTTTGTGCACAAAACTGCTTTACCAGGCTAGAAAAGCCTGGCTCCAGTGCCATCATCCAAAGCAGATTTTAAGTTGTGTCTGTTCTTGCCTGTGTCACTGTGGTTTCTGATTTTGTCTGTTCCCAATTTTCCTGATAAAGAGCCAGGCAGGGCAGTGACGTTAAGTGTTTAAAACACTTCAGTTCAAGATGCTGTAGAACTGGTAAGCAGATATGTTCACCAGCAGCTCTTTGCAGCCACACCTCAGGTGATTCTCAGTGCCATGGATTTCACAGACACACTCTAGGCACTGTCCAGTTTCCCAAAGGTCTTTCTGATCATTCAGCTCGCTGACCAGGCCACAGCCTGCTGACCACACTCTCCTGGTTACTGGGCCCCAAGACTGCCCTTGCTGGTCCCAGGAATGCAAGTGGAAGCTTCTTTTTTTATCTTGCATGGGAACAAGGGCTTATACCTGGGCTAAGTTGAGTGAGCTAAACTGTGCTGGGCACACTTGACAGTTGAAAGCCCAGGAGTCACAGCTCTGGGACACACGCGCTCACTACTCTGAGAGTGAGTGTTGTTCTTCCTGTTACTACTGCCTGAGTGTGTCTGCAGCCCTCAGAGGCCTTAAGCAGCGCTTGATCGTTGTATATCTACATGCGTATCTAGCACTTTGACACTCAGTGTCTTGTTGATCAAGTCTCTGAGGCTTACCAAGGTGTGGGATATTCACACTCAAGTTTTTTCCCTCTCTCTTTTTCTTTTTTCACAGCCTCTAGGGATATAGTGTCTCACAGTTTAAGATCAGATTCTTTTTCCACTTTCTTTTTAGTATTCACGGTCTGGACGTTTGCTTCCTTGTGGCCTTTCCTTATTGGAGGGTGTAATAAAATGAGGTACTTAGCCTGAAATTTGTTCTGACTCTAGGAGGGAAAAAGAGCCCGAGTCATTTAAAGGTGTTATTTCTGTGTGTGACAGTCACTGAGCCCCAGTTTGCCAGGATTAATAACCATTGCCTCATTTCTTTCAGCCATTGGGATAGGCTAGTAATCTAAACCAAGTTAGAAGTGCAGTCAGATAGAGTGTGCAGAATCAAACATAGAGGAGAAATCGATTGTGGTACCAGGAGAACGTATCTGTGTGGATGTGTGTACACGTGTATTCTCAATATATTTCAGTATTAGTATAGAGAAAAATGTGAACAGTTGTCTTGCACTTTGGGAAGAGAGTTGTAATGTGTGTTTTGAAGACTTTATGGGACTTACTTCTTGACTGTTGGCTAGAATGAACACCTAATGGCTTCTTCTAATTCAGACTACCAAGTGTCCTACAAACCTGATCTTTCAGCCCATCCCTAACTCTTATAACTACTGGGGAGGCCAAATTGGCTCACAGCTGCCTATTCAAACCAACCAACCAACCATACAAGAAAATATACAGGACAATTTGGGGAAATGTAAAATAACTAAATATTTTACAAGTGTGTTATGAATGTTCGTTGCTCAGTTGTGTCCAACTCTTTGTGACCATGGACTGTAGCCTGCCAGGCTCCTCTGTCCATGGAATTCTGCAGGCAAGAATACTGGAGTGGGTTGTCATTCCCTTCTCTAGAGGATCTTCCTGACCCAGGGATTGAACTCAGTTCTCCTGCATTGCAGGCGACTTCTTTACTGTCAGAGCCACCAGGGAACGTGGCAAATATTTTATATGAAGGATTTACTGTTTATTCCTGTAGGTGTGATAATGATATTGTGGTTATTTATATTTAAGAAGACTTTATCTTTTAGAGATAGACACTGAAATGTTTAATGATAAAATATGATTATACTCTGCTGTAAAATAACCTAGCTGGTGTGTGGAAGTGGGGGGAATGAGACTGCAGATGAATTTGACTGTCTGTGGATTGATCATTGTTGAAACCTCCTGACATGTGGTGGTTCATTCTGCTTCTCTACTTTTTGATATACTTGAAATTTTCCATAATAAAAAGTGTTTCCTAATACTTTAATAGACATCATATTTTTAGAAGTCTCTACCTTTTATAAGTGTACTGAAATATATCTAATTGAATTATAATTGAAATTTTTAAAAAACTTTTTGTAACTTACAAGAAAAAAAAATAGATTAGGCCCAATAGCTCGGAGAGCTGTGATGACAACAGTCACTCACAGGGAAAGGAAAACTCCCTATCTAATAAAAGGCCGAACCCTGACAACCTGCATTTCTGCCTTCATGGAGACATGGTGAGAATATCAGGAGGTGACACACTCCTGATGTCTGATGCCTTTGGGGCATATTTCCAAGGCTTTGGGGGGACTGCTGATAGAAGGCCAAGCATCATTTCTGAAGGCTCCTTCGAGAGCTGCTTCTTGTCCAAATTCCGAACTGACCTGTGTGTGTGTGCTTAGCTGCTTAGTATCCAACTCTGCAACCTTTTGGACTGTAGCCTGCCAGGCTCCTCAGTCCATGGGATTCTTCAGGCAAGAATACTGGAGGAGGTTGCCATGCCCTCCTTCAGGGCCTCTGCCCACCCCAGGGATCAAACCTGAGTCTCCTGTTTCTCCTGCATTGCAGGCGGATTCTTTTCCTGCTGAGCCATCGAGGAACTGACCTCGTCTCGCTCTTATCTGAAAAACTCAATTTGCTGGAAGAGTGGTCAGGAGGTACAATGGCCTGTATTCTTTGCCTTCCTGTTGTAGCTGATGAGGTTTGAAACAAAATCTCCTATATGGAGCTCTCTCTGATGAAGCTTCTAGTAGTCCTCTCTTTCCTGTAGCTGACCCCCAGAGGCCTAAGATCAAAAGCCTCGGGGCTGCCTGCGTGGGTCAGTAGATTTCCAGCACTTGTACATCCTAGGAAAGTCAGCCTAGAAGGAGTGGTCTTTAGACAGGCCCCAGCACTCCTGGGCATGACATTCTTGCCTAAAAATGGTTCGTTGCCTAATTGTCCTAACCCTCTGGCAATAAGAACAGCCTCCTTCACTTGGGATCTGCTCCGCTGATCTGATGCTTTCCTGAAATCTTGACTTCCTATGGATTTTGAGCTCTGGAAACCTGGAAGTTTTCTTCATTTTTGGACTGACCACCAACCTTGTATCCAACTCTGGATTTGCAGTGGGTGAGAAACAGTCCCTGCCTCAGGGCATTCTGGAAGGAGGAGCATGCCCTGGGTAAACATGGGGCACACAGCTTACAAGTGTCGAGAGATTGGTTTCCAGGATATTCCTGGGACACAAAAATGGGACTGAGCCTTTCCCCTGTGGTTGGGTGAAGCTCTTCCCAGGAGGCCTGACACCAAATGTATCTACATTTCTCAGAGAAATTAAGTAGGCTCCCAAACTGGTGCTACTGGTATCTCTGGGTGGTAGAGTTCTGGATAAGGCTTGTCTTCTTCTGCTTTTAATTTTTACCTTTGTAGTTCTCAGTTTACTGAAAGGAGCACTGGGGACTTCCCTGGTAGTCTAGGGTTAAAAATCTGCCTTGTAAGGCAAGCAACTCGGGTTTGATCCCTGGTCAAGGAACTAAGATCCCACATGCAAATAAGACCATTTGCCACAACAAGAGAAGCCCCTGCATGCTGCAGCTAGAGAAAGCCTGAGTGCTGCAGCTCAGCCTCAGCACAGCCTAAATAAATAAATAAAAATGTTTTTAAAGGAGCATCTATTTCGTAAGCAGGAAACATTTCTTTTTGAGACTTTAAATAAAAGCAGGGGCCATCCTAGCTGAAATTGCCTTTTCAACTTAAGAAAAAAAAAGAAAAAACTCCTTTAAAACTTTACCCAGGGTTTTGTAACTAACATTTTTATGAAGAAGATTTGGTTAAGGGAGTAAACCAAGCATTTCTAGTGTGGTCAGCAGTACAACAATAAGCCACAAAAACAGGATAAAGAACCAATCAAGAGCCAAACCAGGGACTAGTTAAGCTTCTTTCAACATAGGCTCCTACGTCAAACATCTGTAAGGAATTGCAGCTTGAGCATGTGAAGAAGACGGAGGTGAAGTCCAAAAATAAGTCTGGTATTTTAGGGAAAAAAAAAACAAGGTGTAAAAGCTTTGTTTTCAGACCTAGGAACCTGGGCTGAGGCAAGGGGAATGAGCTGAAGCTCTGGCTTGGGTGAAGAGAATTTCCTGATTTTCTGACTCCGGTCACCAAAGGGAGGAGCTCTTGAATTTGATGGTTGAAGTCCTAATGTCCAAACAGTCTCTTCTCATTTCCAGACTCATGCTGATAATTGACCTTGATGTTTTGCCCTGCTGGCTTTATTTCTTAATGATCATGAAACTCCTAATAGTCTGCACACATTAAATCACTCAAGGTTTCTTGTGTTGGACTCCTTTAATAATCCAGTCGAATAATCACTGTCCCGCCTAAAGGCCAGCCAGGCAAATGGACATGCCCAGACATGAATCCAGCAGCTGAAATGGGAGTTTCACTCCACCCCATACACCAAAAATCGGCGCCTCTTCCCCTCTTCCCCCTCTGTACACTCTCCTTCCTGACACAGAGGTCTTCGTAGCCCTGTGCTAGGATGCTGGGACTTTATTTCATTAATTCCAAATGACTTGGGAGAGTTGTTTTGAGCAGCTTTTTACACAAGTGCCTTTTGGAGTTTGGAATTGCTGTCGTTGAAGTAATTAAAACAATTCCAGAGTTTTCATCTACCTAGAAACAGGAAGATGATAGACGTGCTGTGGCCGCACCTTCTGAGGTATACTGTTCTCAGAAAAGATTCCAGCTCCAAAGTTGGGTAAATCTGTGAACAAGGAGGTGGAGTGGAAACTCTAAGCTGGCCTGTAATACCCATTCTCTCCTTTACATGATAATAGCTGACAGCCCAACCAAGGACTACATTTCCCAGGCTCCCTGAAGCTAGGTGTGACCATGTGACATATGCTGGCCAATGAGGTGCAAGCAGAAATGACTTGTATGACTTTCTGATCATAGCTGTAAGGAGGAGGAGTAGACGCCTGGCTCCCAGGCACTGTAGAACTGTCATGTTGGCCCTGAATTGCTTTTTCTTAAATTTGGAAACACTTTGAGGTAATAGTAATGACCACATGCTGCACCCAAATGGCCATTATGTGTCCCAACATGCCTGTAAAGTGTTCTGACTTCACATCCAGGAAGAGCTGTTTGGTCTACTGGTCTTCGGTAAGCAGGATGTGAAGGGCCAGGCTCCTCTTCCCTGGTGAGGGTATCTTGCTGCTCGTCTACTCCATTCCTCCCTGTAGTTATGAGTGCTGTCATACTGTGCCTTTGCAATCCAACTGTATTGTGGTCCTACCTTATACATTTTTTCTCCTGTAGAAAGACTGAGGGGCTGAGGTTTTAGAGTGAGGAGCTGTGGCTGTAGCTACTGGCTTGATAAGGTACAAGTCATCAGCTCCCTGCCTTGGAACAGAGAGAGAAGGTCCTAACAAGCCCAGGATCATCCACAAAGGCTCTCTCTACTCAAGAAAGACTTCTGGTCCCATGGACTGCCCATCCCCACCTTGTCATATTCCTGTGACTGAACAGAGAGACCACAGGAGTTGCTGTTTTGTAAGCTTAGTCAGTCAGTTGTGTCCGACTCTTTGCGACCCCATGGACTGTTGCCCGCCATGCTCCTCTGTCCTTGGGATTTTCCAGGCAAGAACACTGAAGTAAGTTGCCATGCCCTCCTCCAGGGGATCTTTCCAACCAGGGATCGAATCCAGGTCTCCCACATTGCAGGCAGATTCTTTACCTTCGGAGCCACCAGGGAAGCCCAGTTGCTGTTTAGTTGGATCAGACCCCATGGAAGAAGGCTCCCCACTCTCAGAGATTCTTTACACCCCAGTCCTCTATACTTGCCTCACTGTCTGGTCATGTCACAGCACAATAAGCCTACTGGTGCCCTGGTCCTGGGGCCCCCTGTGCAGGACACAGGAACAGCTCCTGTGTTACTGATAGAACCATGTCATTGGTATTTCCTGCACTTGGAGAGATTAAAATTTAATCTCTGTGGTCAGTTTACTGAAGTGAGTTCACTTATTTTGTTTTTAGTACCTGGAAAAACACTGTCCCTAACGAGACATCATTCTTAGCGGGCTTGTCTTAGATGTATGACAGTGTTGCTAGGAGGTAATGGTAGGGTTGTATATAATGAAGCCTTGGGGGTGGTGGCCTCTTTCAGCTGAGCAATTGAGCAATACATCTAGCAACTAAAGAAGGAAAATTCTCAAGTGTATATGTGTTCTGATTTCCACAAACTCTGGCTGGGCCTGGAGAGGAACTATCTAATCAGTCCCCTTACCACTAAATATATTCCCCGGAACTGGCTTTGCCCCTCAGCCTCTCTCTTCCATTCTTCCTGCAGCTCCTAACATCCACTGTGGGTATGAATTTTCCCCATCAGCCCTACCCTGTCCAAACAAGGAACTCCCACAAAGGCATGTCCTTTCCCTGACCCACCCTGAAGGTAGGGACTATACTTGCTGTGTATACACCTGTCTCTCATTTCTCTGCAGTTTGATCTGTTTATGCATCTGGCAGGCAGTATTAGCAGAGCACCGAATACCTGAAGGCTCCCAACTCATGCCTATGAAGCGTAGGACTTTGGCTTCTCTTTTGATAACGGAGCTTATGGTTCTTCAAGTTAGGATGTATTACAGTAGCTGCAACCATATCCTAAATTCTGCTGACTTGGGACTTATGGGGAATTGTCCCTTTTTTACCACATTCATAACATTCTGGATTTTTATGATTTTAAGAACATAGAAGTTGAATTTGAAAATGGATTTTTTTAAAATACAGACTAAATTGTCCTTAATTTCCTGATTTTAAAAGTCATGTGAGAATATTTTGATCATGCTGTTGGTAGACTATAAACCTCTTTTAAAAGCATATATTAGGGATTTTATTTTTGTACTTCATTGTTGTGTTCTATTTTAAAGATTTTCAGTAGCAGAGGAAGATGGTAGAAATTTAGTGCTATCTTACAGGATTAAAAAAAGGGTGAAAAAAAATCATGGAATCAACAAAACTGCAACTTTCATTGAGTCTTTACAATCTCTTTGCAGTACTATGCAGGATGACCTTTTTATTCTTCATGAGCAAGAATATGACAGTTTGCTTGAATCTGTCTTCAAAACTGAGTTCTTGAGCCTCTTAGCAAAGCGTTACGAGGAAAAAACCCAGAAGCAACTACCTCTGAAATTTAGCAACACGTAAGTTGGGGTCTGGGGCCTTGATCTCACTGCTGGGGTCCACTGCAGAGTAGGGGTGGGGTCTGACTGGCTTGGGTGGCTCTAAGGAGCTCTAGGGCCTGCAGAGGACAGTCAGGGTGGTTGCCATGGACTTCGGGAAGGTTACTTTTGCATTTCTGTGAGATGACTTCATTGACTGGTATATTTTATCCCTTGGGCAAAGGTCACCAACGTGAGGCCAAGAAAGGCAGATTTTTATATCTTACCGGTGAAGGAATATTTTATTTTGCAGAGCAGGTAGAAGTAGTGTAAGGCTGAAGCAGAAGAAAGTGATTGGGGCTTAAGTCCCCAAGATGAGTGCATGATACAGCTGGCTGGTGTGGCATTTGGAGACTGGGGGCTGTGGACGGCCAATGTCTTATGTCCGGGCTCACCTTCATTTACTTTAATAACATCGTCTCATGTACCAGACACTGGCAGACTGTTGAACTTCTAGGCTCATGTTTGCCAAGTGATTTATTTGGCTTTTTGTTCTTCTTCAATTTCCCCATCTATGAAACGAGGATACCCTCCACTCTTCCTGCTAGCAAGCAAGGGGCCAAAGTAAAGCCTTCGTTCCAGGAGTGGGGGACTTAGCATAACTCATGCTGCTGTGGTTGAAGTAAAATAGACACTAGAAGTAGAATGAAGTCATTACAGCTTTTTCAAACAACAATTTGGCCATGAGTACCAGGGGCAATTATTTTTGTCTGAGAATTTGTGATAAGGGAGTAACTCAAAAAAAGTAAGAATATGTATAAGCCAAGCTGCTCAAAAGAATAGGCAGCTACTGGCAATTATGGTTTTTCTGTCTTACAAAATAAAAATACAAGGTTAAAAAGCAGAATATGGAATTGCATTATGTAGGCATATGGGCAACATAGGAAATTAAAAAAAATTGGCTGGGGAGTTTTGCATTTATGAGTAAACTTCCCTTTTATTTGGATATTGGTTGCTAGTGTCTTTTCCTCCCTGGGGTGGGGGTGAAGGTGAAGGAATAGAACTTAATTAAATAGTAGCCACATTCTCAGCCTAGATGGGACGGGAGTCTAGGGAAGAATGGATACATGTATATGTATGGCTGAGTTACCCCAGTACAAAAAAACAGTTTAAAAAATAATTAAAAAAAAAAAAAAACTTAAAAATACTAGCCTCATTCTGTGCAAAGGAGACTGAGCTCTCTGCCTGGCATCTCTCAGTCCTCCTCACACACAGACCTGGGCAATCAGAGAGGACACGGTGAGGCAGCACCGCAGGTGTGGCCTGGAGGGTGGCCTTTCCTTCTGTCCCCACCTGTCTCCACTTGACATGCTCCAACACTGGGGCACCTCCCTTACCAGCTCTTACCTCCCAGGGACTGGGCCCCCAAATGCTCCCTCTGGTTGGTGGCTCAGCCTGTGCCGTGCCCGTCCACTGGGCCCCAGACTGGTTCCCGTGATCCGGTCTTGTCTTGTTTTTACAAAGCAACTCCAGGCTGGGGTCTGTGAATACCACTTTCTCCCTGCTTCTCTCCTTTCCTTTGTTAATTCCAATATATACGCTTGTCACAGGCTTGAAATCAAGTTGAAAAAGGAGAACTGGGGTCCCTGGAGTGCAGGGGGCTCCCGGCAAGTGCAGTTCCACCAAGGCTTTGGCGACCTGGCCATCCTCAAGCCCAGCAACAAAGTGCTGCAGGTCAGCATCGGACCCGGGCTGCCCAGAAACTCCCGTAAGTGTGCACGGGCCCCACGGGCGGGGCCGCTGCTGGGCTGCTGGGCTCCCTGCCTGGCCCCTGCTCACCCTCTCTCCAAGCTAAACTCTTTTCCCACTAAATGCTCATAACACTGCACAGATCTGTGGGCCAAAGAACTAGTGCCTTGACTGCTTCCTGTGGTTGGGGTTTTCTTCTGATTGAAATGTTTCAGACTAAACCAACATCAGGGCAAATGGGCAGGTTAAACTTTTCTGAATCATTTAGTAGTTACGTGTAGTATTGCTGGCGTTACAGTATTAATTATGTTTAAAACAAATCTGTTTGTTGGCTTTACGTTCCCAGCCCTTTCCAGTCCAGTCTTGTCAACAGTACAGACTTCGTCCTTTGTGTTAAAGCAGCTGACCACACTTACCAACTCCTTACAAGGGCTCACTCTTACAGTGCGTCACGTTTAATCTCTCCCTCCTCACTTTAAAGTGTTTCATTAGGAGACACAAACGCACGAACTCACACTCTGTAGTTTGACTCCTTTTACTGGCCTAGGCTTCTTTTTCTTAGATGCCACCGTTACAGAATACAGTCCACATGTATGATCAGTGAAGAGTATGCCAAGTATAAAATGGGCCTTTATGGCTTCTGTCTCCAGTGGTATGCACTGTATAACTCACTAATACAGCACAGAAAAGTAGCCACTCAGAAAATGGTGTACGTCTGAGTATCAGTGAGTACTTGCAGAAGACAGCACATTTAGGTGGGATTTTTGAAGAGACTTTTACATAAAAGGACTCTTTACAGAGACGTGGGCCGGATGAAGGAAACAGGGTTGGGGCTCGGGCAGAGAAGACCAAGATGCTACTATTACCCTAAGGATGTAGGTAGAGGAGATTCCAGAAATCTAAAAAAGAACATGTCTCAGAATCACTTTGCTGTACATCGGAAACTAACACAATAATGTAAATTAAATACTTAAATTTGGGGGGGAAAAAAAGTACCCCAACTCCTGTCCCCTCTGGCACTCCAGTCTCCTGCCAGTGCTTCCCCAACGGCCAAACCCGACTGGAATGCAGAAGCCTAGCAGTCCACTGGCTCAGACCCCAGGGCACAGGGCCGGGCTAAGGAGCGCTATGGATAACCAGCAGGATGAGTCAGAGCACTGCTCTGTGGGCCTCGAAGTGAGCCATTGATAATACGGTGTTTTAGCGTATCTCCATGAGACAGGGAGGGCAGGAAGGGGGACCCCCACACCTGGCCTCCCCTCCTCACCCCAGGACCTGATACCCAGCTCCTCTGCTTTGTGCTGTTCATCCCTTGCCACTTCCTGCTCTTCTCTTTACTAGGAGTTTCCTCTGCAGCCCTGTTCCAGCTGGCTTAATCGTCCTCTCCTTAATGTCCCACTCGAGACCCTATTGACTGTTGTTCTTTCCAACACATCGTCTCTTCAGATGTCTGGCCCCCAGTCGCCCCGCCTCCCCGGGCCTCATTCTAGCCCCACAGGGCTCCATTTAGCACTGCTTGTTTTCTGATGCTTGCACATCTGTGTCAAGGGTGCCAGTCTGCTTCTCCCCTTCAGCATCTCTGTGTTTCCTTCAAAGACTATAGAGCACAAACTCTGGTAAGGAAGGCTCTGGACGACAGCAGAGGTAGGGGAGCTGCGGTGTCCACTCCAGGGACCATGGTATGCAGCTAACACAGCCTCAGCTTCTGTGCTCTGTGGCCAGAACATGAGTGCGAACATTCACTGGACCCATCTGTCTCTTCGCAAAGTCAACAACAGTAGAAACCCCTTTGTATGCTTATTAATAATTCTTTGTAAAGCCATTGTCTCAGACATTTCAAATCTCTCCCTCTGTCAATGTGTCCTCCGGCCCCTCCCGTCCAGTTGCTGCCAAGACAACATGCCCCTCACATAGCCTGTCTACCCTGCAACCAGTCTCCTATAGATCCCATGGAGACCTGCCTTCCAAACTTCTCAAAAGTTTTCCACCAGCAAAAATTCATCAGGAGCCATAAAAACCAGCCAATAGCACTGATCTGAACCTTATCTTGCTGGCTTATTTCAGGTCCTACCCGAAGGAATACGATTCAAAGCAGAGATTATTCCAGCAGGACTCACAATGCCAACTACCCGATGAGAGCTGCCCCTCTGCCACCAGGTGAGCCTAGCATGCGCTGTAGGCGAGACCCAGATGAGTAAAATGCATCGAGGAAGAAACGCATTAGCCAACAGATGACAACATAGTAGCCAGCCATGAGCCGTTTCAGTGTCAGATGTCCTCCTCCCAACATGATGGCCCTATCTGTGACCCTAAAATTCACGAGACTTGTGTATGAACCAGTGAGACCACACTGTAGCTAAGTTAGCGATTTGCATTTCATTACCTGAAAGAATTACTTCCTTAGGAAAGGCTTCCTACATCAGTAATAGGAAGAAGAGTTCACTGCCCATGGCAACCAGAATGTCATCAGTTCTTAAGACGTAGAATGCTTCCTTAATGGAAACTGGAGTTTGCAGGTATAACCCCACCATCACTACCCAGCTCCAGCCAAACGTTGACAATGCTTTGCATCAGTTAACAGCTGAATGAAGAAACAGAAAGTCTTTATTCTTAGTCAAATAGGATCTAGGAGGTTGGCTCCAAAAAGTAAAGTAATATCTGAGAGAATTGCAAAATTGATACCAAAAAATTTTTAGCTCTTATGTTACATTTTTCTCATTGTTTAACTGATAAACATATAGCATGCAAGTCAAAATCCAAACCCAAATAAATGTAAGAGGTTTTGCCCTTTAAAATCTGTTTAGTACTGGAAGTGTGCTCTCTAAATTCACAAGTGTTTTTCCATCCCTCACAATTCTGTTAATAAGAAACTGCCTCCAGAAAGTTTGATGTTCATAAGTTTAGGGTTGTAGGTCTTAAAAGGGTCATCTTTGGACCACGCTTGACTCAGATCATGCCAGACAAGGCAATCTATTTGTAGCAGCACCCAAAATAAGCAGTAGGAAGCATTTCTTTAGTCTCCTGCCCTGGAATCGCATAGTGGCGTGCTTAAGTATGGACAATGGTGCCTATCAGTGAGAAGCCAATTCTCATCTCTCTTGGAGTCCCCATCCTGCCTGGCCCGGCTGTCTTTCCTCCTCTCTGCCTTTATTCTTAAAGAAAATCCAAGCACAAAAGAACCTAAGAGAACCATGTAGTATTGTGTTACTACTTATGCTCCAGCCACTCATGCAAAACCTTGGCCAGACCACCTGGAAAGTTCATTTGCCTCAACTACACTGGCCCGAGTCGCCTCAGACCAACTACCTGACCTTGAGCACAGCCCCCAACCTCTGTACATGACAGTTTCTTCATCAATAAAATGAGGCAATTAGACCCAAGTCCCTTATGTCAGTACTTATACTTTCTGTGGTGAAGGATAAAAGGCTAGGGGGTTTTTTTAGCTTTGGTTTCGTTTTTTGTGTTGTTTTTTTCCCTTAATTTTTAACCCATCACAAACTATACTTTTGTAAGATATAATAAAAACTACTAGGATTTTAAAAGCAATCAAAATACAAGCCAAAATTTCTTTAGATTCAGCAGACATGATATATGTCTGTGAACATTTCTAAATGCTGGCTCTTAATTTCTGAACTTACAAGGGTAGCTAGTTCATGGGTGGCACAGAGCAGCCCATCTGTGGGACCTTCCTTGAGTGTCATGGCCCTAGAATATGTCCCACTCTGGATGCCCTTGGCTGTCCTTGGTGACTTGGGCAGCAAGTGGGGTCTCACCAAGCTCCTTGTTTCTTTAATGAAGAAATTGACAGTCCATCCTAAAGGAGATCAGTCCTGAATATTCATTGGAAGGACTGATGCTGAAGCTGAAACTCCAATACTTTGGCCACCTGGTATGAAGAGCTGACTCATTTGAAAAGACCCTGATGCTGGGAAAGATTGAGGGCAGGAGGAGAAGGGAATGACAGAGGATGAGATGGTTGGATGGCATCACTGACTCGATGGACATGGGTTTGGGTGGACTCCGGGAGTTGGTGATGGACAGGGAAGCCTGGCATGCTGCGATTCATGGGATCGCAAAGAGGCGGACACAACTGAGCAACTGAACTGAACTGACATTCTGAAAGATCAAGTGTCTTGCTCAAGGTCAAGTAGCTATCAGCGGCAGGCTATAAACTAAGTGTCATCCCACGGTACCGAAGAGTTGTTCTCTTAATTGGGATGGAAGAGGTTTTGTGGTGGGTGTGCCTTGGGGAGCCTTGTTCCCCTTCATTCTTGCCCAAACCTGTCAGTGAGAGAAGAGGAAAGGGCTTCTGCATCCATAACGCAGAACAACAGCTCCCCTTTCAGGCAAGGTGTGCGGTGTGGAGCGCAGCACCGTAATCCATCACTCACTGGATAGTGTGATCAGAGCAACAGCTCCCCTTTCAGGCAAGGTGTGCGGTGTGGAGCGCAGCACCGTAATCCATCACTCACCAGATAATGTGATCTTGACTAGGAGCAGTCATTTGACTAGGAGAGCTTGCTCTGTTCAGATTAATCCAACCAGTGGCCACATTTCCCCTGCCTGTGTGGACTCCTCTCTCCGTCTCCCATGACTGGCTCTCACAGAGTGCACCTAGGACTGACTCCTTGAAAAGGGATGTCCAGGTGTTTAAACAGCTGCCTGCCAGCCCTTTTGAATCATAACCTCGTCATTTTTCTTAGACCCAAAAATGTGCCTTCCAACTAGTCAGAAGCTTACCTTTCTTTGACTGTCGGCTTTGAAACCCTGAACATCTGGTAGTTCTAATGTCAAGTTCAACAAGCACACGTGAGAGTCTGCTGTGTTCCACACATTGCCAGGCAGTTTACGATGTCTTGGGTCTGTTCTTCACAATATATGATGTTAGCAGTTATGCCCTTAGATGAGGAAACTGAGGCCTGGCAAAGCTAAGTAACTTACTCTTGGCTAATAGAGGGGAAAAGTTTGAAGAGCCTTTTAGCACAGGATCAGAAATTTTCAGCTTTGTTTTCTTCTGTTTTCCTCTTTCTAGGATTGCATCAGAATGGAGTCATTAAAAACCAGTTTGTGCCATATCCCTATGCTGCTGGAAACCAGAGGTCAAATCAGAAGAGCCTCTACACGTCCATGGCACGCCCGCCTTTGCCACAGCAGCAGTCCATCGGCTCGGACCGAGCATCACAGGCGCTGGAGAGCTTGGATTTCCTCAAGGTCCCAGACCAGGGTGCTGCCGGGTAAGAGTGCCACCTCCTGTGAGTGAGCCTTGTGACCTCCATCTCCATCAGTCACACCAGGGTTCAAGAACTTGGGGCATCATCTGTGGATGATTCTCAAGATGAGTTTTGCACCCACATGTGGTCACCCAGCCTCATCCAGCCCCAGGGCTGTGAGGCTCTAGGTTGGCATCTCGAAAAGTACAGCCAAGTTGATGTCAAAGGCCTTATCCTGGAAACACTAGAAAAGGGGTTCCCTTCCACCCTGCAACTGAATCACTCTGTGACCTATTTTGCTCTCTGAGAGCAAAAACAGGTCCGTAAACACAGTGGCTCAAAGAGTCATTAGAAACATAAGGAGTACCATCCCAGCATTCTGTGAGGTGTAGATGTTTGTTTATGAATACAGGCTGTCAAAGCTTTAAAATAAGAGCCTGTCTGCCTTTCTAGAACAGAAGAGGGGAGGAAAGAAACCAGCTTTTTAGTTGAAAGAAGTAAAGATTCATGGAACTCTGTGCCGATAGAGTTATCAATAGGGGAAAAGGAGTTGGCTGTGTCCTGTGGAGTCACCGGCTGGCTTTAAGACAAGGGAGTGAACTCTGCCAGGAAGTAGATTTTGGCACTGATAAAAAACCATCCCAGTAGCCTAAAGATGAACTGCCCTAGGATGGAAGAAGCACCTTGTCCCTGGAAGTATTTAGTCACAGAGCAGATGGAAACCACGGACAGGAGTATTGTAAAGTGACTGTGTCATATACCAGAGAAGGGTGAGAATCCTGTCTCAGCCCTGCTGATATTGGACATGCTTCTTACCTTCTCTGGGCTGCATTTTGCTTATCTGTACACTGGTTTAATACCACCAAACTTGCAGCGTTGCTGGGAGGACTAGAGGGAATTTAAATAAAACATCTACCATGGTTCCAGGCACGTAGCGGGCTGCTCGGTCAGCTGTAGCCTGATGATGGACATGGTGGCGCCGTGACGGTGGCGATGAAGCAGTTTTCGTCTCATGGTGGCCGAACTAGTGACTCTTTCCATTTGTTTTTAATTGGAGAATAATTGCTTCCCAGTGTCGTGCTGGTTTCTGCCGTACCACAGCGTGAATCAGCTCTGTGTGCACACATACCTCCTCCGCCTTGAGCCTCTGCCCCCTCGCCCCCAGCCCACCCGTCTAGGTCACCGCAGAGCGCCAGGCTCTGCTCCCTGTTCTACGCGGCAGCTTCTAGCCAGCTGTCTGTCCCCTGCATGGGAGTGTATATATGTCAGCCCTGCTCTCCCAGTCCATCCCACTCTCTCCTTCCTCTGCTGTGCCCACAAGTTTTCCATTTTCTACATCTGCATCTCTATTCCTGCTCTGCAAATAGGTTCGTCAGTACCATTTTTCTAGATCCCATATATATGCATTAATAAGCAATGTTTGTCGTTCTCTTTCTGACTTACTTCACTCTGTATAACAAGCTCTAGGTTCATCTACCTCACTACAACGCAAATGTGTTCTTTTTATGGCTGAGTAGCATTCCACTGTATATATGTACCACAGCTTCTTCATCTGTTGATGTGAACTAGTGGCTTTTAAGGAATCTCTGACTCTTGGCAAGAATCTCTGACATGATCCTCAGTGGTGGAATAGTTCTCTCTGCTGAACCCCATAACGGGGCTGCTGCAGCCCACTCTTCCCCTCCCTCTTGCCACCTCCATTGTCTAGTCTCTCCATGTCTGTAGAATGATAAAGAACTTTTGAGTGTGATCAGGAGACTCGTGTACAAACTAGAGCAGTGCTGGGTGAGAAGCAACAGCTCCTTCCTTTGGGCTGGGAGCCACCCATTCACCTGAGGCCTTGTTAAAGGCAACAGACTCTTAGGAACTTTCCTGGATCTCACCAGCTTCTCTCCTCACGTTCCTTTTCCCTGGCAAGTCTTCCCTCATGTGGGCTTCAGAGAGGAAAGCACTTTGGTTTTAAGTATGTATTTGTTTAGCTGTGCTGGCTCTTAATTTGGCGTGCAGGGTCTTGTGTCATGCAGGACCTGGTTCCCTGAGCAGGGGTTGGACCTGCGCCCCCTGCATTGGTAGCTTGGGGTCTTAGCCACTGGACCACCAGGGAAGTCCCAGCACCCTGGTTTTATACAAATGGCATCAGGACAGTGGCCACCACTTTCTATTACATCTCTCCCTGCTCCCGCCACTCCTGCATATGTAGCTCTATCCCGCCAGTTCTCATGATCATAGTTCGCTTGATTGGCTTGGTCTAAAGAGGTGGTTCTCCCACTTTAACGTGCTCCAGAATCACCTGGAGAACTTACTGGCCCACTTCTGGCATTTCTGATTCAGTAGGACTGGGATGGGGCCCAAGAATTTACATTTCTAACAAGTTTTGAGTTGATGGTGATGCTGCTGATCCAGGGACCACATTTTGAAAACCACTTTTATCAAATCATTTTGATCAAAACTTCTATGTAAAGGTGAATTGAGGGGTGCTATTGCAGCAACAGGATTCTTACTCCATAATCCAGACCTACACTACTCAGATGGATGAAACGAAAATAATCAAACAAGCCTTCTTGGGCCCAGTTTGAGTTCCCAGAGTAGGCAGGGG
This sequence comes from Bos indicus, assembly GCF_029378745.1. Classification (NCBI taxonomy): domain Eukaryota; kingdom Metazoa; phylum Chordata; class Mammalia; order Artiodactyla; family Bovidae; genus Bos; species Bos indicus. Next base: position 50,975,859 of record NC_091769.1, read on the forward strand.
ATTAAAACCAGTCAGCAAAATGCACCAAATCCCTTAGCTCTGTCTGCTAGCTTCCTACTTGCTTTGGTTTTGGCAAGCAAAACCATCTTTCCAGGCTGCTTTGCAAGTTACAGACTTGCACCCCAGCCAGCTGGGAGCATCTGTCAGCCAAAATGCAGGCAATTTAGGAACACTGTGTCTTAACCGAGGCTGCTCCCTTCCAGCCCGCAGCTGTGCTGTTCCCTACTTAAGTCTTGTCACACCTTTGCCACCTTTAAGCTTAAAGATCAGGCATACCTGATGCTATTTTGGCAGTGACTGTGAGGCTGGAAGGAGGGAACCTTCACTCCCGTCTACTAGACAGTAAGATTTTCCTCTGTATAAAACTTGTGTATAAAACTCACATGAGGCACACTGAGTCCCACAGCTATAACATCTCAGCCAGCCTCCTCTTTGTACACTTAAATCTGCAGTGATGCAGATTCTTCCTTAAGTCATACCCTGATCAAACAGCTGAGCTTTTGCTTAGTATTTATTTTCTAAAACACATGAAGTCAAAGCTAAAATAATTTCTAATGTGGCCAAAGACCTTAGACAGGCATTTCAGGGCCCTTGTGATTACCTACATTTAACAGTTCTTCATTGCCAAGAAAACATGAGTTGCGTTTCCCGTGGGAGGTTGTTGAGCAAACAGGGAACTGTAGGGTGCCTAGCTGGTTCCTTTCCACAGAGACAGAAGTTCCTGTTTATATCACTGCCTCAAATGATGCCCTTGGATTTACCAACCTATAAAAGGGAGGTTACCTCTAGGTCTCCTTGGACTTTCAACTCCTAGGTTCATCTTTCCTTTCCCTCCCCCACCCCCAATGCACTTTAAAATTTTATTTATTTGGTTGCACTGGGTCTTGCTTGTGGCAAGAGGGATCCTCAAATCTTCATTGCAGCTTGTAGGATCTAGTTCCCTGACAGGGATCAAACCTGGGCCCCCTGCATTAACAGAATGGAGTCCCTGGACCACCAGGGAAGCCCCAATGCACTTTTCTTTATAGACATATTTAATATGAGCAGTCATTTCTTTTGGATCATGTAATGTGGATAAAATCAAATGGTGTAATTAGCACCTCAAGTTAATTCAAGAAAGTCTTTGTCAGGTTATTTTGGGTTCAATCAGTTGGGTTCTGGGTTTTTGGGTATTTGCTTTTGGAGAGAGCATGAAACCTTCACTAAATTACCACCCCAAGTGGATCCTTTACCCTTGCCATGCCATGGTAGTTGTCATCATAATCATTATCCAGAAAACTAAAATATAGAAAGAATTATAATCTTATAGTCCCTTAGCATACCTTTTCAACAGTCTGTTTCAGGTTCAAAATCTGTCCTGATTCTCAGGAAAAGAGGACAGGTAACACAAGAGTCATATAAACATTTCATTCGCCAGGCTCTGCTCTGGCTTCATAGGAACACTTGATTTACCAATGAAATGTGCCTTATATTTTCCCTCCCGTAACTGAGATGTACATAATCCACCTCCAGTTCATTACTGGAAGCATTAAAACCCAGACTGGAAAATTTTTTTTTTTTTTCTGTTGGCCTTTTTAATCCTGTGGTCCATTTCAGGGGAGGACCACTTCAGGAAATTTCAAGATACTCCAGAGATGAGTCCAACTGGAAGTTGGAAAAACAGAAAAATATTGAAAGTGCTCAGTGGTTGGGCTTCTGGCCATGCCACAAAAGAGAGATCGATCGAAAAATGTAAATGCTGCCTGGGTGTCTCCTGACAAGATTCTCCTAATGGAGTCATATTTTTCAAGGGGCTTAAAATTTCCAACAAGTGTCTAATAGCAATATTTCTTAACCCATAATCTACAGGAGCAGCAGCCATATCCTGGCCCAGGCAGACACGAAGCCTAGGAATTTCTGGCATCCATTCCCACATTTCCAGTAATGTTTATAGATTCAACCTTTTGGAACAGAGCATATTTTAAAGAGCCAATGAAATAAAATGCCATTATTTTCCTTCTTGGAATTTTAAGACATAAATTTCACATCTGCAGAACAAAGACGTGATACTTGAAAGCGTAATCCCAGCTCTCACTCGCACAGTGACATAGGCACAGCCGGGTGCCCCGGAGGTATGGGGGCTGCAGGGAAGTTCACGGAATGTGGCCTGGCCATTTGCAGGGAAGCCAGGTTCACAGTGGCCAAGGCTGGGTGTGAGTCCCGGGTCACTTGTTGACTATTGACTGAACCAGTACCTTCTGTGTGCCACCTGCTGGGCTCACGGATTGTCTCACTAATCACCAGCTGACAACCTCATGTGTATCACTTAATCTTCCCACACCTTGGTGTCCTCACCTGTATCATGCTGCTGCTGCTGCTAAGTCACTTCAGTCATGTCCAACTCTGTGCGACCCCATAGACGGCAGCCCACCAGGCTCCCTCGTCCCTGGGATTCTCCAGGCAAGAACACTGGAGTGGGTTGCCATTTCCTTCTCCAATGCATGAAAGTGAAAAGTGAAAAGTGAAAGTGAAGTCACTCAGTCGTGTCCGACTCTTCGAGACCCCATGGACTACAGCCCACCAGGCTCCTCCATCCATGGCTCATAGAGCCAGTTAATAGAAATTTAAAGCCCATTCATGGTTTTGTGAAGATTAAATAAGGGCTCTGTAAAGCAAAAAGCACAATGCCACTTGGAAGTTTATTTGTATTTTTTTTGGCTCCACTGGGTCTTCGTTGCTGCGTGCAGGCTTTCTCTGGTTGCGGTAAGGGGGGGATGCTTTCCAGCTGCGGTGCACTGGCTTCTCATTGCGGTGGTTTCTTTTGCTGCAGAACACAGGCTGTAGGGTGCGTGAACTCAGTAGTTGTGGCGGCACACAGGCTTAGAAGCCCCAAGACATGTAGCATCTTCCTGGACCAGGGATTGAGCCTGTGTCCCCTGCATTGGCAGGTGGATCTTAACCACTGGACCACCAGGAAAGTCCTGTTTATGTTTATTTTATGACTGTTATTCATGTGGTTTGGTCTTACAGAGAAATATTAATATTATACCAAGATTGAAAAGTGGGTGTCCCCTGGCCCAGTGGCTTTATCCACAAGAACTCAAACCTCTGGCCTGCATAGAGCTCTAGACTACGGAGGGGCTAAGCTTCAGGAATTGCTGTCTTTAATGGGGATGGGGGGGCGGGTGATGGGGCAACCTAGGGAAGCCAAGACAAGGGGACTAGTCAGGGAGACAACCTCTCTCACTCCCCCTTCTCTGACCATCGCACATGTAAAGCCCTGCTGCTCTCTGGTCTCAGACCACAAGCAGAACAAAGCTGAGAGGTTATACTGTAGTAGATACTAGCTGCGTTTCAATAATGGAAATAAAATCCAAAATTCCTTCTTGTGCTATGCTGTTCTACAGTCTTTTTCGAGTTAACCCTCCTTTGCTCCAATCACCGTAACAACTCACATCCCATGAAGAGTGTGAACCGTCCCTGTCTCTGCGTCATTGATGTCACTTGGTGTTGTGTGCTCTTGTGGGCTTCTGGCCCCTTGTGAGGTTGGACAGCTGTCTGTAAGGGCTCATCGGTCCATCAGCATCCGGTGTCTCAGGGCATAGCACCTCTTGGCCTCCCCAGGCACTGAAACAGGCAGGTTTTCACAAAGCCAACTGGGTGTGATGTGCCTCATTACTCAGGAAACTTTGTGGTGTGGGTTATGCTGTGACTGCTTTAGATGTCTAACACCCTACTCAGAAAAAGACCTGATGTAAAAGCAAGGTGCTGTGAACAAGTTTCTTCATGTGTTGGTTTTTTTAATGAAGGATAAGCACAGTAAAGTGTAAATGTGTACAGTCCCTTGGTATCCACCAGAGATTAGTTCCCTCACACACACACACACACACACCAGATATAAAAATCCATGCATACTGAAGTCACTTATATAATATGGCATGGTATTTGCAAAGGCTTCCCTGGTGGCTCAGTGGTAAAGAATCTGCCTGCAACGCAGGAGATGCGGGTTTGATCCCTGGGTCAGGAAGATGCCCTGGGGAAGGAAATGGCCACCCACTCCAGTATTCTTGCCTGGAAAATCTCATGGACAGAGGAGCCTGACAGGCTGCCTACATCTCCTTGTTCAATTATCTGTGGTCCATAAGAAATATACTTACTATAACTTCCCAGGTGGCTTAGTAGTAAAGAATCCACCTGCCAATGCAGGAGACTCAGGAGACACAGATTCTATCCCTGGATCAGGAAGATCCCTTGGAGTAGGAAATGGCAACCCACTCTGGTAGTCTCGCCTGGAAAATTCCATGGACAGAGGAGCCTGGCGGTCCACAGTCCAGGGGATTGCAGAAAGTTGGACATGACTGAGTGACTGAGCCTGCACATGGTATTTGCATATAACCTATGCACATTCTCCTGTGTACTTTAAATCATCTCTGGGTGGCCTGTAATATTGAATACAATGTAAATGTTATGTAAATAGTTGCCCTGCCCAGCAAATTCAAGTTTTGCTTTTCAGAACTTTCTGGAATTTTATTTCCAAATATTTTCAACCTGCAGTTGATTGTATCTGCATCTGGAACGCAGAACTCCTGGGTGTGAAGTGCCGACTCTACAGATTACACTGAAATGATGGGTCACATGGTAACAGCAAAGCTACTTGACATTGTGCCAGAGTTACATGTAATGAAACAAGCGGGTTTGCTCCGTGGTGTGGAGTTTTATAACTGCATACAAATCTGCACACGGTGAACCTTTTTATTATTGAAATGGCAATAGGAAAAATAACTGTCGTTTTGATTCAGAAATTCTTGCTCCAACCCCCATTATCCTAGTAACACAGTTTTCAATCATGTGAGGTTTAATTGGAATACAAATATCAAAATATGAGCACTACCAGAAACTATCTGAATATTGCATTGTTGTTGTTTCGTCACTCAGTTGTGTCCAACTCTTTGAGACCCTGTGGACTGTAGCCCGCCAGGCTCCTCTGTCCATAGGATTCTCCATGTAAGAATACTGCAGTGGGTTGCCATTTCCTTCTCCAGGGAATCTTCCCAACCCAGGGATTGAACCTGCATCTCTTGGGTCTCCTGCATTGGCAGGCAGATCCTTTACCGCTGAGCCAGCAGGGAAGCCCCATAAAATCCTGCATATCCATTGTAAAATAAAACTAGTCTAAGTGCTTTCAGACGTGTAAAAGTGAGTTATTATGAGGGACAGTGGTATGCTCTGAAAGACTAGACAGGCAGAGCCGTATCATTTGTTAGTTTCCGCTCTCTATGTGGCCGATTTCAAGCTACCACGGTGACTCCCCCACTGGTCCCAGAGCTGGGAGGAGATGCAATCTCCCACCGTCATGTAGGCAGCAGACATTAATAGCATGGACAGATGTAAAATGTGGTAAAATAATTAGGGAGGGTCAAATGATGAGTATTTGTTGCCTTTGCTTTTAACTTACTCGGTTAGATGTATTTTTATTTCATCTTTGTTGTTCAGTCACTCAGTCATGTCCGACTCTTTGCAACCCCATGTCCTTCACTGTCTCCTGGAGTTTGCTCAAACTCATGTCCATTGAGTCCAGCCATCTCATCCTCTTTCGCCCCCTTCCTCCTCATGCCCTCAATCATTCCCAGCATTAGGGTCTTTTCCAATGAGTCGGCTCTCCGAATCAGGTGGCCAAAGTATTGGAGTTTCAGCATCAGTCCTTCCAGTGAATATTCAGGGTTGATTTCCTTTAGGATTGACTGGTTTGATCTCCTTGCTGTCCAAGGGACTTTCAGGTCTTCTCCAACACCACAGATTTCATCTTTAACGATGCTTTAACAACTGACCCACAAAATTTCTGAAAGTGTGACAGCCTGCTCTCACAGGCTGGGTTGAGGCCAGTTCCTGCACCCTGGGCACGAGGGTCTTGTTTGCTAGGTAAGAAAGTCTGAGTCCCTTTTTCATGACTGTGAGAGGTGTCCTTAATTTCTGGTAGCTGATAGAAAGGAGCTGTCATCTCCTCGTTATTGACTGCACAGGATCGCCACCTAGTGGTGGAAGGAGATAGTCTGAGTCGAAGGTTGAGTCTGTCCAACCAAGCCAGGAAAATGGCTGTTCTGACTGATGTGTGTGATGGTTTCCAGGTCCGCACTGCAGTGAGTAAAGAGCCAGGGATCACCCCATCGGGGCAGGTGTCCTGTGTTCCGTAGTAGGTCTGACAGTAGAGATCTTAAAAGCACTCTGGAAAGCCGTCTTAGAATTAGGAAAAGGGCCTGGGCCATTGCCAGAATTCCCTCTTTTTAACCCATGAAGATAGATCCCTAAAGATGTGAAGCAGTGGATCCAAGTCACGTGCCAGCCAGTGTCGGAACTGGGCCTCAAACCTAGTGCACTGACTCCAATTCAAGCCACAGTCCCTAATACTGCTCCTGCAGGACGTGCAGATTGAGGCCACACAGTCCTCCCAGGCCGGACACCAGGTCCAGGGATCACCGTGGTGAGAACAGCCACCTACATGGACTCTGCTGTCCTGCTAGGGAGACAGGTAGCCCAGGCCCCCGTCCCCAGTGCACCACTCCCTGCTCAGAGCAGGCACAGGCTACCAGAGGGTGCTGCAGGGGCTGAAACAAGATCCAAAGGCTGAGCAGGAATTAGCAGTGCTCTGTGTGGGCTGGGGAGCATGGGGCCAGGAAAATCAGTGTGGCTGGAGTTCTGGGAGCCTGCTGCATATGTATCATGCCATTCACTGATGAAGCCAGCAGGAAATTCCAGGAACCCACGTCAGTGATCTCGTGGGAGTGTTGTGACGCTAAATGAAGCAACATTTGAAAATGCCCAGCACGGTATCTTGCCCAGAGCTCCAGGCAGGGGTTCCCAGACCACACCCCCTCTGTTGACACTCACAAGAAGAGCGAGGACATGCTTAGATATGAGAATAAGACAAAAGTGACCGGAGAGGAGGAGGGCTCACTTGGCAAAAGTGCTGCCCGACTGGATAGCTGTCCCCTCTCCTGGTTACAGAGGACATATAAACAGGAAAGTGCTAGACAGTGGTGACCTTGGGATTGCCTAAACAGCCCCTTTCCTGATGCAGAATGCTGAGCTCTTCTCCGCCCCCATGTCCTTTCCCCATCAAACACAGCCCACCTCGTCGATACTGCTGCTCCCCAGCAAACAGTCCCCCATTTCAGAGCTACCTGGAATCTCCCCCTCCCAACTGTGGAGCACTGTGAGCCTCATTCAGCCAAGAGATACACACCAGATGACCTTACACTGCATGGTAGCCGTCGTCCAGGGCCTGGGACAATCAAGCCAATGTCCACTGTACACAAGAACCCAAAGCCCCAGTAATCCCTGAGGTTTTACTCTGACTTATGCTGAGGAAGTAGGCTCTGATGGCTTGGAATCAAAGACCACACAGAGGCTGTGTTCACACAGGTGTTTAAATGGTCCTCCATCCCCTCCTCCACTGTGTCCCAGTTCCTGGGTGGGACACTCAGCAGCTGCTTGTACACAAGCTGGCTGAGCTGACTCTGGGTATCAGGAGTACACTGCAGAGCCCAGGGGGGCCCATGCAATTTACTTATTTTAAAAATATTTTTTATGCAAGTATCTTTTAAAGAAGTGTTTATGTATGGCTGTGCTGGGTCTGCGTTGCTGTGCGGGCTTTCTCTAGTGGCAGCGCGCAGGGGCTAGTCTCTAGTTGCCGTGCGCAGGCTTCTAGTCGCACTGGCTTCACTTGTTGTGCAGCACCGGCTCAAGGGCATGAGGGCTTCAGTAATTATGGAGCGGACTCCAGAGCACAGGCTCAGTAGTTGTGGCACTCTGGCTTAGCTGCCCAGTGGCATGTGGGATCTTCTCCGAACAGGAGTCAAACCCGTGTCCCCTGCATTGCAAGGCAGATTCTTAACCACTGGACCACCAGGGAAGCCCCTTACTTTTTTAATTTTTGAGTCAGCTTTCTTAAGATATAATTTACATACCATAACATCAACCCATTCAAAATACAGTTTACCAGCTTTTAGTATAGTCAGGGGTATGCAACCATCATCATAATCTAATTTGGGAAGATTTGGGTTATCCCAGAGGGAAACCTTCTCCTTAAGCAGTCATCCCTCCCTCCTCTGGCCCTCCGCAACCACTAATCTACTGTCAGGATAGTTTTTTCTGGACATTTCATGTAAATAGAATCGTCCTTCTTTTGTTAAATTTACTCCTAAGTAATATTCTCTTTGTGTATTGTAACTGGAATTGTCTTCTCAGTTCCTTTTCTAGATTGCTCATTGCTAGTTCATAGAAATATAGCTGAATTTTGTATATTGATCTTGTGTTCTATAGTCTTTCTGAATCTTTTTATTCTAGTGGTATTTTTTTTTAGCATATTCCTTGGGCTCTTCTATGTGTAAGCTCATCTCATCTGCAAATAGAGGTATTTTCCACTTCTTTCCCAATCTGTATGCCTTTCATTTTTCTTGACTAATTGCCCTGGCTGTAGAGCCTCCAGTGCGTATCAATGAGCTGACATCTCTTGTTTTGTTCCTGATCTTAGGGGGGAAAGTATATTTGTCACCAGCAAATAGGATGTAGACTAGGAGTATGTGGACAGGGGTCCTAAACCCAGCCAGGGCCCGGACTGCATGGAGAGAGGTAGGAAGATGCCAGTGTGGCCTGCAGCGGGATGAGAGGCTTGGAGCAAGTGGGGCCGCACCTGGCAGGGACTTCGTAAGCCAAGGGCAGGAGGAAGCTGTTAGAAGGATCAGTGAAGAGTGAGGTAAACTGATAACACACTGAGCTGATGTTCAGGGAGCCTTGAAAGAAAGCAACGGGCAGGAGTGGCATGAAGGGGAGGAGCTGGGTGACCTCAGCCAAAGCTGGGGGCAGGTGGGCAGAGGAGCAAGGAGGGAGACTCCTGGGAAGGCTGCAGGCAGGCTGGCCCTTCTTTTCAGAGAGTCACCCAGCTTTGCCTCTATGCTAAGAGGGCCCCCTGCCCAGAGAATGCACCCAAGTCCCAGTACTCTTGGGCTCCAGACACCCCAACCACCTGCATTAATGGTGCTGGGTTTCTCCCCATGGACAAAAAAGAGGCCAGCTCTCCATCTATGAATGGTGAGTGTGTGTGTGTGCACGTGTGTGCATAAGCGCACATCCCCTCCCAGCCCCACTCCCTGGAGGTGCCAGACTGCAGGCTTCCTCCCGCCCAGGGTGTTCTAAATGCACCCCCACCCCCCATTCCTTGTTGCTGGAAAGTCAGATGACTTCTGGTATCCAGGCTAATGGCTCTTATTAACCAAATGCTGACACATCTCTAATATATAGGTTACTTAATTAAAAACCTGCTTATCCAGCCAGCCTGCTTTCTCAAGCAGGTGATGGGGATTTCCAAGACTAGGAAGGAAATGATGTCATGCTAACGATCTATACGATGTCTTTCCTCTTCCATAAAAGTGCCTTGTGGGGGTGGGAAGGTGGGCATGGGGGTTGATGTGAGAAGAGTGGAGCCTGAGTTACCTTGGCGTTTGCTCCCTTCTACACAGGGAGTCCCAGGAAGCACTCAAGGAACACCACCCCTGCTGGGGACAGCTAGCAGCCAGTACCCCCCTACCCTCGGCCACCCCCTCATGATCTGACTTGCTCATCAGCACCCCGTAGCATCTGTTGTCACAGGACCTCAGCGAGGACAGTGAGGCTCTGGCCTCTTCAGAATACTGCTCAAAACTGGGTGTGCTTTTTCTCTCCAGAACTCAGGCCCCAGGAAGTACCCTCCCTTTTCCTCCGCCCTCCCACAGGTGTTAACAGGCCCGGCCAGACCTAACAGCCAGCCCCACTGTGTTGAGTTCAGTCCGGCCCCTCTTAGAAGAAGTCTTAAGTTTCTTTCAGAAGCAAATGAACATAGGCTTCACTTTAGTTAGTCCTTAAAGGGGCAAGGGGGTGTTTGCTCTATTTGTTTCCTAAATGCATTCTCTAAATGCTTTTGATGAACATATTTAATAAAGGGTTATTCCAGACATGTTTCAAGATCTCACTAACTAGGACCATGCCTTTAAGGCAAGGTATGAATGGTGACTGGAGGAAGCATAGTTTGTAGAAGGAATACATTTAAAGCTAGAAGACATTTAAATACATTTAAAACTGGATTAGGGCCTGAGCACCAGAGACATTTTTGATGCTCATCACCAGGTAGAGGAGGTGGCACTGGCATCTGTGGGGTAAAGGCGAGGGATGTTTAACCCCCTGCAGGGCACAGGGTACCCCCCGCAACAAAGGATCTGGACACCCACAGCGTCAGGAGTGCTGATGTTGAGACGTTACTTTGGATAAATTTTCTGCACAAACAAGAACATTCATTCCTAGCAGCATTTTTCTGTAATGAAACTGGAATTATCTCAAATGACCATCAACAGTAGACTGGACAAGTAAATGGTGATATATTCATGGAATGGAATAGTAAATATAAAGCCATGAGAATGAATGAGTCAGAACTACATGCACCAACAGTGCTCATCTCAAGAATGGAACGAGGGCGGGAATTCCCTGGTGGCCCAGTGGTTAGCACTTGGTGCTTTCACTGCCGTGGCCTGGATTCAGTCTCTGGTCAGGGAACTAAGATCCTGCAAGCTGTGCACTGTGGCCGGGGGTGGAAAATGGAGCAAGTTATAGCAGCATGTGATTTTACACAGTTAAACAGGTAAACTGTGCCTATTGTTTAGGGATACTTATGTGCATGGTAAAACTACAAAGCAAAGCAGAATTATTAATATAAAATGCAAGCTAGGGATTCATTCTGGGAGGGCTTGCAGTTGAAAGGAGGCACCTGTAGGCTTCCGTGGCAGAGTTCTGATTTCACAGTTGGGGGTGAGGGGAGTACATACGTGGCTGTCATATTATCATTTAGATGTGTAAATATGTTTTATAAACTTGTCTTACATATTTCCTTTTATGCTGGGAACACAGCAACAGCAGCTAATGTTTATGCAGAATTAACTATGTGCTTTTGCACTGACCTTGTCAGGAAGGGTGTTTTATCCTCCAAGAAAGTTTAGAGGTTGACATGTCCTTCTAAGGACGGGGCTAGATTTGAACTTGAGCAGTGTTGGCTCCAGGCTCCAAACCAGGGCACAGTGCTCCTGCTTCCTCTTGGGTCCCACCTCACCCGCCTCCACTCTCTCCACAGGGCCCGGAGACAGACAACCAGCCGGCCTCCCCCAGCGGGGGGCAGACCCAAGCCCCAGCCCAAGCCCAAGCCTCAGGTGCCACAGTGCAAGGCTCTGTATGCCTATGATGCTCAGGACACGGATGAACTCAGCTTCAATGCCAATGACATTATTGATATTATCAAAGAAGGTAAGTGCACGGCTGGCTGGGATAGGCTCAAAGAGCAGACAGTCACAAGGCTATAAAAACTAGTTTAAATGTGAATGGAATTTATGGGCTCCTCTAACTGAAATCTGAAGAGGTAGGTCAGGCTTCAGGCTGATTGAACTGGAATTAAACTCCAGCTTAATTTTTCAATACTTCTGTCAGCTCTGCTCTCTCCTTTGTATTTCTTCCCTTCTCTGGCTGTTTTTCCTCATGGTAGCAAAAAGACTGCATCACTTATAGGCCAACAGATCAAACCACGTCTAAAATCCATTTTACTTCTGAAACTTCTTCTCTTAGCCACTGGATAGAAAGCCTAGGTTTCACTCTGATTGGACCAAAGTGGTCATGTGCCCATTCCTGAATCAGTCGCTGTAGCAAAGCAAATGCTGTACCCTAAGTGGGCTAGACCTGGTGGGGATTGCCCTGGGAAGTGGTAGGTAGGTCTAGCCCACCCCGATTTCATGGCCTCTCATATTGAAGGTAGATGGAATAGAATCCAGGGAGACAACCTATTACATCCACTATAAAAATGGTCTGGTCTGTGGGCGCAGCTGAATACTTTATTAATTTGGTAGAGAAGATATGTTAGCACAAACATTACTGCTTATGGAAGCATGAAAAACAAAGATCACTCCTGACTTAGGATGTTAGAAAAAGCACCCTGATGGGAATGACATCTGTGATGAGGGCGGGGTGGGGGGTGGGTCACAGAGAGAGGAGCCTTGGAGGCTAGAAAGAGCAGGCCATTTTAGGAAAATGAGCTGACACTTGACCCCGGTGAGGAACCCCCAAGGAGATGAAATGAAGCCAGAGTGGCCTTGTCACGGAAGCCCTGGGTGCCAGGCTTAAGTTGTCAAGACAGAGCAGAGCCATCCAAGGTGTAGGGGCAGAGCAACGACAATCTGAGTGGACGGTGGTTCCCCGGCAGGGGCCGCTTTCCGGAAGAGGTGGCCAATTCTCACTCCCAGGAGAACTCTAGGTCCCCAGACCAAAGTCCTTCTAAGCAGCCTCTGGGTGCTATTTTTAATCTCCTTTTAACCACCTGGTTTTCTACAGGTGTTAATATTTTAAGCCATTTAATAGTCTTCAAAAAGTTGGAATAAAAGTAAGTATTGAAATGAACTTTTAGTAACACAAGCAGGGTTTTTATCACCAGCATTGTTCAGCAAAAATATGGGAAATAACCTAATATCCAGTGACAGGGATTAGTTAAATAAGCTTTGCCATATCCACTCAGTGAACTTGGATGCAAACATTTTTGTGTTAATGATGCAGAAGTACAGTACATTTATTGAAATGGAAAAATCTTCATGAAGAAAAGGAAAAATTAGAGGCTGAACTAGTCTCATTTTTTTAAAAATATAAAACACATGGAATAGAAAAAATTTTTTAATGTTTTCAAAAGTAGAAAATGTTATAGTGTTCCCTTAAGAGTTGAACTTCTTTTCAGTATTACTTTCTTTTCATTTCTCAATATTTTCAAAGTTTTCTAGAAATAACACTGCTGCTACTGCCGCTGCTAAGTCGCTTCAGTCGTGTCCGACTCTGTGCGACCCCACAGACGGCAGCCCACCAGGCTCCCCCGTCTCTGGGATTCTCCAGGCAAGAATACTGGAGTGGGGTGCCATTGCCTTCTCCGTAAGAAATAACACATGGGTATAATTAAAACAATTATATATTTGTGTAAAATATAGAGTCCTAAAAGTTATCAAAACACGCTATGAAGTATTGCTTTACTTTAAACAGTGTGGTGTGAGTGCAGGAATTGACATATGGATACAAGGGATAGAACAGCATCCAGAAACAGACCCCTGTGTGTATAGGTATTTAATAGATGATAAATGTGGCACTTGAAATCAGGGGAAAGGATAGAGTCACTTTCCATTTTGAAAAGAAAGTTTGCTGTATGCTTCATATACAAAATAAATACCAGATGAATTAAAGATCTGAAAATGTATGACTAAACTATAAGTCTTAGAAGGAAACCTAGAATATTAATCTTTGGGTGAGAAAAATCTTCCTATGGAAGATGTCAAACTCAAAAACCATATAGGGTTTAACCTCATAAAAAGGCTGCATTGAAACCTACGTGGTGAATAGTACTGGGAAAGTTAAATGATAGAAAATAGACTAGGAAAAAAAAAATGTTTTATGTATATAAATAACTCCTCTATGAAACAGTGAAGCCCCAGAGTGGACAAAGGCTATCAAGGCAATCAGTGCACGGCAGAGCCTCCTGTGATGTCAGCAAAGACTAAAATGTGAGAGAATCCACCACATTCCCTTATCCAAATCCTTTGAGTAAACTGAGGTTCAGAGATCAGAGCTTTTGTAAAGTTAATAATGGAGTATATATAAACATCATGTAATATATATACACATCATGTGGTATATAACACCCCTTCAAGTTCCCAGGGCAACAGCTTAGATCAGCCAGTTTCTGCTGTGGAAACTAAGAGCCTTCATGCTCAAAGACATCATAAACAAGCCCATGTCAGTTCAGGTCAAGTTTGGCCATCAGATGGGTTATAGAAAACTTTCAATTTTTAGAACTTTCTGGATTTTGTCACTGCAAATAAAGTATGGAGTGTAATGTCTGTGTTTAGTCAGGGAAATAGGTACCTTCTTTCACTATTTACTGCTGAAATAGGCTTTGGGGAAGGAAATTTAACAGTATTTATCAAAATTGTTACTTTGGATTTATATATTAACCCCGTCCCCCAAGGTCAGTTACAAATAAATTAATACTTACATGCATAAAAGAAATACAGAAGTCCTTGATGTAAGTATAGGAGAGTTTTCTTTTCTTAATAGTGTCAGTGTGGGAAAGGATTTCTAAAAGTAATAGAAAACTAAGACTGTAAAATAATCATTTGATTCAATTGCTCAAATACTATGTCAGAGTTAATAAAAGTGGGAAGAAGGACATTTGTAACTCATGTGACAGATTCACTAGTATATAAAAAACTAATCAACAAGAGGCCAACGTGAAATAAAATTAAGCAAGTGATATGAACAGTGGGCATATCTATAGAATACAGAAGCTCTTTATACACAGATGTGAAATGATCTTTAGTCTGTACTACTAAGGTTAAACTATAGAACACAACAGTATGCTATCGTTTATATACAAAAGGTTGTTGGCTTTTTAACAAATACTTGCCTTTGTAGACGTGAACTATATCTCTGGAAGAAAGTGCAATAGGCAATGCTGCTGGCCCAGACGGTAAAGGAGCTGCCTGTACTGGAGGAGACCTGGGTTTAACCCCTGGGTTGGGAAGATCCCCTGGGGAAGGGAATGGCAACCCACTCCAGTATTCTTGCCTAGAGAATCCCATGGGCAGAAGAGCCTGGCAGGCTACAGTCCATGGGGTCGCAAACAGTCGGACACGAATGAGCGACTAACACTTTCACTATCATTTGTATACAAAAGGCCGTTTGTTTTTTTTTAATAAATACTTGCCTTTATAGACATGAACTATCTCTGGAAGAAAGTGCAAGAAATAGGTAATACTGCTTGCCCTCCAAGAAGGGATCTAGGTGGCTGGATTCACTGTTAATACTTCCACGTGCACTTTCAAAAGTACAAAAGGACAATCTATCACAAAAAGTAAACTAAATTTTCTTAAAGGATAATAGAAGGTCCATATTCTTTGTTCCAAGAATCTATCCTATAGATCTACTTGCACATGGGCATAAAGATATATGTATGGACATTTATTACATTAACAGCAAAAAATAAGAGAATGGCTATGCAAATTTTGGTTTACGATGCAGCTGTTTAAAAAATGAGATGCAGTCATGGAAAGATGATTGAGTACTGAAAAGCAAGATGCAGAAGAGTAAGATCTAGAATGACCTATCTAAAATGAATGTGTGTTTATAATCACAGAAAAAGGTCTAGAAGAATATATATCAAATACTTATTACTGGTGAGGGACTGGGATTAAGCTGGGAAGTAAGGATGGTGAAGTGGTACAGATCAGTTCTCCCAGAAAGATGGTGAGGTGGACTAAGGTGTGTGAAAGGTGAGTCGGGAAAGAAAAGGGGGGGGGACGCAGGATTAGTCATCAGACCACAAGCCAACCTCACAGTCTGCCAGCCCAGCAGCTGGCCCGTCTCACAGGCAGGAAGATCCCACAGGGCCAACCACTAGAGATGGGCAGGGAAACCTCACAACTGGGCAGTGGGTTCTTCTGGAAGGGGGCCTGTGAGGCACATCTGCACATCTGATTTTCATTAAAAGAACATGGATGGGGCCTAGTCTCCTCTGCCTGTGGGTGCATCTATGGGAGCAGAGGCCCCAACTCACCTTCACGATCTCTGTGTCCCCACAGATCCTTCTGGCTGGTGGACGGGGCGACTGCGTGGCAAACAGGGCCTGTTCCCCAACAACTACGTGACCAAGATCTGAGGCGCACGGAGACTCCGACGCTAGGGAGGAAGGAGCTTCAGGCACACGTGGGAGGGGACGTGTGGGGGCCCTCCTCCCGATCCATCGCAAGCAGCTGCTTCTGCGAGGCCTGGAGCCCCTCAAGCCCCCTGCCCGTGGAGGACTTCACAGAGCTGGGTTGGAGACAGGGAGTGTCACTCCACAGGATCCCAGGAGGGCAAAACAAGCACCCACTAAGATTTATTTATTCTATTTAAACCTGGTGAGAGGACCAGCGAGGTCCACGCAGACCTTGCCAGCTCTCTCGAAACAGCACCTGCGCGCTTACCAGGCCCAGGGGAACGGCCATGGTGGCCGCTGACAAGTGCCTTTAGTTGAAGCACATCTCTCTCATCCCTCTCTTCATTACCTGACATGCGCATTCCTGCCACCTGCCCTCAGAGGGGATCCGCTCTGCAGGCGCAGGGGGCGGGGTGGGGGAGGGAGGGGGGCTTGGCGGGAGCAGGCACTTCCCATGCAGATGCCAAGGGCCCGCTGAGCCCACAGGAACATGGGTGCTGCTGATTTTGCCAGGCAGGCTCTCTCTGGGTCTTCAGTTGGTATGTGGCTGGCCCATGTTGGTTTTTGTGTTTAATGCTGTACCTATTATGAGAAGAATCTTTTTTTTTTTCAAGCTGTACATTTATAAAAAAAAAACAGATCATATACTGTATATATAAAAATCTCAAGATGGTAGAAACATGTATGAATGTACCAAGTAGTATCCCACTGTACTTATTCTTAAGATAGGTTTTATGACAAGACTCACACCAGGTACTTACAGATGTGCACTACTCCTTTCTGACTATAGAACCATCAGTGTTACTGCTTCCTCAGTCCCTGCACACCCTTCCCAGCCCTCGCCTGTTGGGAGTTCTCTGCCCCCCCCACTCCGTGTCTCCTCCCGTGAGCTCCAAAATAAAGGAATCAGTGAACCACCTTGCTCTTTCATGACCTGTGTCTGGGTTGTGTCCACCCCCACAAGAGAAGGTATGTTCAGGGCCTAAACGCCAGCACCTTACTTGGAAATCGGGTCTTTACAGAGGTGACTGAGTTAAAATGGGGTCATCAGCAGGGCCCCTAATCCAATAAAACTACCATCCTGATAAAAAGAGGAGATTTAGACACAGATCAACACAGAGAGAGGGAGAAGATGAGCAAAGAGTCAGCCACCTACAAGCCAAGGGAGAGGGCCTGGAACAGAGCCTCGGAGTCCCCAGAGGAGACCAGACCTGCCAACACCTGCATCATGGGCTTGCAGCCTCCACAATGGTGAGGCAGGAGGTTTCTGCTGGGAAGCCACCTGGTCTGTGGTACTTAATTAAGGCAGTGCTAGCACCCCGAGCGGAGAAGGCAATGGCAACCCACTCCAGTACTCTTGCCTGGAAAATCCCGTGGACGGAGGGGCCTGGTGGGCTGCAGTCCATGGGGTTGCTAGGAGTAGGACACGACTGAGCGACTTCACTTTATTTTTCACTTTCATGCACTGGAGAAGGAAATGGCAACCCACTCCAGTGTTCTTGCCTGGAGAATCCCAGGGATGGGGGAGCCTGGTGGGCTGCCGTCTATGGCGTCGCAGAGAGTCAGACACGACTGAAGCGACTTAGCAGCAGCAGCAGCACCCTGAGACTGTTCACTGCAACAGCGGAGAGAAGTTGGAAACAGTGTCGCGTCCACTGACAAAGGAATGGTCGCAACCTCTCCTCCTGGTTGCCACAGCCAGTCTTAAGCTCCTGGGAAAGTAGGATTTGATGGCACATCCCTTTTTGTCATTTTGGGGTCTCCAAGTCCAAGGGAAAAAAATTATCAGGGATTACATATTAGGGGGAAAATGTACTTGAATTTGGGGCAAATAATTCTGTTCTACTTCAAGAGCAGAGAGCAAATATCATTTGCTAACAATGTTTTAAATATATTTCAGTTGCCTTTTGTGACCACGTAGGAAAAGAAAGCCGTAACGTGATGACATAAGGAAAGGTGGTTCTACTGACACTGATAGTCTCTGTATTTCACAAGGGGCTTTCAATTTCTCTCACTTGGACTCACTGAAGAGCAGGAGGAAGGAGACAGAAGAGCATCACAGACTCCCCACAGCCCCAAGGCCAGGCCACCTTAGGAGTAGGACCGTCCAGATCGCATTGGTGTCACCATGAGCCCCAGGCCCAATGCCCACACGAGGCTGTGCCCAGGGCTCATGGTGACAGACACTGAAGTCCGGGGCCGGGCTCCAGGAATTCGGGTGTCGCCTGAATCAGTGACGGCATTGATGTTTCTAGGTAAAGACTTAAACTTGGGTTTCTCTCATCTGTGGATCCAGCCAGGCCTGCTATTTTGTTTAGACAGACATGAAGCTAGTCCAGGAATCAGTTAACCAGGGAGAACATGGAGAGGGTGAGGGGCCATCCCCACCTCCTGGAACTTGTCATCCTGCTTAGGAGAAGGGGCCTGTGTGTACAGCTGCAGAAACTTTCATTATGAAAAGGTGACAGATCCCTTCAGCTGACGATACAAAGTAACCAAGAGCCACAGGAGCAAGCCCGCACTTGGACCCTAGAGCACAGGTGTTGAGACTGGCAGTGGGCCAGCAGTTCCCAAACGCTTTGGCCTCAGCCCTCCCTTACACTCTTCTGTACTATGAACGACCTCCACGAGCTCTGCTTTTGTGGGTGTGGTCATCAGGGTTTACCATACTAGAAATTCAAGCTGAGAACATTTTAGAACACCAGTGAACACGCACATTCCATCATCACATGTCACACAGCCTCTGGAAGATTCCACCATAAACCACTGACAGAATGAACAGTAAAAAAAAAAAAAAAAAAGCAAATAACATCCTAGTACTAGGAAGAGTTTTTGGCCTCATGGCCACATTTTGAGAAACACAGAGGAGAGTAAGTGGTAATAAGCAGAGGATGCCACAGGCAGGGAGAACGGCCTGGCTTCCTGAAAACATTAAGCAAAGGGCCAACTTTGCACAGCGTTTGGGAAAGCAAGACTGACACCCGTGAGGAGGGCAAAGCTGAGTCTGCCTTATGAGCTTGCTCCCCTATCAGCAGGGGTGCAACCACCCATACCCGCCTCCCCCCATCACACCTGACCCGTCACCAAGTCTGCCGCACGAAGGCAGTAAGGGGTGAGGAGTGCAGTTTTCCCATTTAAAGGACATTCCCTCGAAAGTGCACATACCTGAGTCCTGTGGCCTCAGATGCAGGGGTTGGGAGTCTCTTGCTGGGGACAGTCTGCCCAGAGCAGCTGGCCCAGTGCTGAGAGCTCACTCACAGCCAGGCCTCCTTCCAGGGAGAGATGCTCACAAGCACAAGTGAGGGACAGCAAGGTTGTGCACCCACAGAACGTAAGTCTCCAGGCTCGCTGCAGAGCAGGACATGTACACAACCCAAATCCTCTCCCACATGATTCCCCCTCAGCTCCCCAGACCTGTGTGCTGCTGGGCAGGCCTGGCTTGTCCTGCCTCTGGTATAGGTGATTTCCTGGGTGGTTTCATTGGAGAATTCTGGGAGTAAAGCCCGGGTGTGGGAGCAGAGTATGCACAGTGTATCTTTGGTGGAGAACCTAACAGTTTCACCGGACCCCTCACCTTTGTGGTCATGAGAATGGGGGCCACTCTGCACCGCTGCCCCCATCCCTCCTTGTTTTGTCTCTCCCAAGGCCTTGCCAGTCTCACTTTTACTCCTCCCAGCCCATCTTGACGCCTTCCCCTCCCAGGGTACGGGACTACCTACCCTGTACTACCTACCCTGCTAACCAGCATGTCCTAGCCTAAAATGTCCACTTTTCAAATGAGAAAGTGCAAGGACAATGCCCAGCTAGAACCAGCTACCATTGGAACCCTGATCTAACCCCAAGGCTATGCTTTTAGTCCTTGTCTTCAATTAAACAAATATTAAGGTATTTGATAGTCTGTTAACCTTGAAACTGCCAATATCTTTCAAAAATCAGAAACCTAAAAACAAAAATAAAACCTTACAAATACGACTCAGAGCCTAGAAACAAACCCACACACCTACTGTCAATTAGTCTTTGACAAAGGAGGCAAGAATATACAATGGGGAAAAGACAGTCTCTTCCCCAAGTGGTGTTGGGAAAGCTGGACAGCTACAAGTAAATCAATGAAGTTAGAACACTCCCTCACACCATACACAAAAATAAACTCAAAATAGTTAACATACTTAAATATTAGACATAACACCATAAAACTCCTAGACAGAACACAGGCAAAACATTCACTGACATAAATTGTACCTATGTTTTCTTAGGTCAGTCTCCCAAGGCCATAGAAATAAAAGCAAAAATAAATGGGACCTAGCCAAACACAAGCTTTAAGAAAAACGACAACCTACAGGATGGGATAAAGTATTTGCAAACAATGCAACCAATAAGGGCCTAATTTCCAAAATATACCAACAGCTCATACAACTCAACAAAAAAACCCAATAAAAAAACAGAAGACCTTAGACATTTCTCGATGTCTATAGACGGCCAACAGGCATATGAAAAGATGCTGAACACCACTAGTTATGAGAGAAATGCAAATCAAAACTATCCAATAAAATGAAGTACCACCTCACATCCGTGATTAGAATGGCCAGCATTAAAAACTCTACAAACAGCAAATGCTAGAGAGGATGTGGAGAAAAGGGAACCTTGTACCCGTTGGTGGGAATGTAGGTTGGTACAGCCACTTTGGAAAACAGTATGGAGTTTCCCCAGAAAACTAGAGTTTGATCCTGCAATCCCCCTCCTGCACGTATATCCAGACAAAACTATAATTCAAAAAGATACATGTACCCCTATGTTCATAACAGCACTGTTCACAATAGCCAAGATGTGGAAACAAGCTGACAGATGAATGGATAAAGCAGATGTGGTACATGTATACAATGGAATATTACTAAGCCAAAAAAAAAGAACAATAATGCCACATGGGTGCAACAGGAGATTACGGTGCTAAGAGAAGTCAGTCAGGAAGAGGACAGATACCATACGATACCTCAAACGTGGAATCTAAATACGACACAGAGAAACCTATCTGTGAAACAGAAAGAGACTCACGACGTAGAGCACAGACTTGTGGTTGCAAAGGGGGAGAGGTCTGGGGAAGGATGGACTGGGAGGGTGGGATGGCAGATGTAAGCTATTATATACGGAATGGACAGATGAACAAGGTCCTGCTGTATAACACAGAGAACCACATTCAATATCCTATGATAAACCATAACTGAAAAGAATATTAAAAAAAGAATGAATATACCATTATATGTATAACTGAATCTCCTTGCTGTACAGAAATGAATGTTTTAAAATAAAAACTTTTTTAAAAAGAGCTATGTACAGTATATCTTTGAATGCCCAGAGTCCATCTCTTTACAAGACCATCAACCTTCTTAAACTAACAGCCACTCACATTTGAGCACCTCCAAATACTTGCTTGACATGCTTGAGTACAACACTGTGAGGCAGATACCATTTTTTGGGGGCCACACCGTGGCAAAACATGGAATCTTAATTTCTTCGATCAGGGACCAAACCCACACGCCCTGCATTGGACGCTGGGCCACCAGGGAAGCCCCAAGGTAGACACTTGTATCCCCATTTTACAGACACAGAAACAAGCACAGAGGTCCCACAGCTGCTAAGTACACTGTTACCCAAGCAGCCCAGCTTTTCAAATACTGGGGTTCCATCATCTCGTTGTCTAATTTCAGTGTTTTTAAGATATTATATGATTTCTACTTTTACAGCTTATTTCACATTTATAACACTTCAGTTTTAGGTGCCTGGTTGGCACATGAATATCTTAAAAGGTTTTTGGCTGTATTTTTTTTTTTTTTAATGACATCCTGGAAATATGAATTTCCTGAGTCAGGGTATTAATAAAATAAGCAAAATATGTAATAAAGAAGTTCTAAAATGTCTTTAGAATATGCCTATAAAAACCCATCCTTTCTTGAGGAGAAGTTGGAGCTCAAGGGTCCCTGGGAAATAACTGCTTTTCAGAGCCAGGAAATCTCCCTCTCATGGTCTCACTTCGTCACCATTCACACTGGTGACTAAGTGGGTCTAAGGCTGCCATGGGAACAAGCATCACTAACTCAACAAGAGATATTTATAAAACTTTATACTAAGACACAACATATAGACACCCAGTTCCTCTCCATGCTCGAAACTTACAGGCTTACTAGCCAGGCATGGCCTACCCAGGGAGAGGGGTGAGGCCTCTGTGGAGTCAGCCAGCCCTCCGGGGACGGCGCAGTCGCACGCCATAGCTGAGCACAGAGCCAGGCACCTGTGGACCTCGGTGCTGCAGGAGGCAGCTTTTAACACATTCTAGGTTGAGGAAACCGCATTAAGTGAGCTTACTGCAAAGCTTCTGAGCCTTTGTGAATCCTACATGAGTTTGCAGTGTTTCCCAAATTTATCTAATTCCTGTCCCTCAGAAAACCAACTACCATCTTGTCGAACTAGTAGTTTAGGAAGCTGTTGCTGTAAGAGACTTTTTTCTTTTTCAGGTTAGTGGTTGGAGACTGAGAATGTACCCCCTCTTAGAAAACAGTACTAAATGTAATCAAATGCCCACCAAAGGGAAGAAAAGTAAACCATAAAGTAGTTAAAACAAAAAAGCATCCTAGGTTTCACCTTTAACAGGATGTCACAGGCCTGCTTCCTTTTCCAGCTGTGGCCCCTTGGCACTACTGTTCCTGGTCTCAACCCGTGCCTTCGAGTGAAACACATTAAGAGGGTTCCTTCTGGAAGCCATCGCCCTAGTGGGCCAGGTGCTCCTGTACAGGAATTAGAGGATAGATAAGCATGATCTTGAAAGAGAATGTCATGGTTATTCTTCCATTTTAAATTTTCTATGATGAACCAATACTCTTATATTCACAGTTTAGGAATAGTTGAGTATTCACTGAAGCAAAGTTCTAGTTTTCTCTGAGAAAATGGCTTAAATCTTCCCCATGTCTACATATAACAATCATAACAGCTCAAAAAGAAATTAGTCATAGCAAGGCTTCTATTGACTTCTTCAGTATAGAATACCCAAACACAAACACACAGGATACCTTAAGAAAATCGATAGCTTTATTTTTCCTCAATATACATTTAGAAAACTGGTCTAAGAGGTTTCATGAGATAGACCAGAGGACTATATACAAACTCAGGAATTCCAGATCAGCAAGACAAAGTGCACGAACGACACACTCTTCCCCAGGGCCCTGGAGCCTAGGACCGTCCCAGCAGAGGTGAGGCAAGCTCCTGGATGGCTTTTGAGTTCAACTGAGGAATCGTGCTGATCTTCAGGAGTTTGCTGCTTGCATACTTATTCTTGATGGCCTGCAGAAGTCATCAGCGATTAAGCACACATCAGGAGCCCCCCACGACGCCCCCAACCTTACACCTTATTCCTAGTCTAATTTACAAGTATCAAAGGGCCAGATCCACAATCTCCAAAGGGTATGATGATGCCAAACCAGTAAAGATCACAAGTGCACTAGGCAGGGGTCCCCAACCTCTGGGATCGAATGCCTGATGACCTGAGGTGGAGCTAATGTAAAAATAATAGAAATAAAGTACACAATGAATGTAATTGTGCTTTAGTCATCTCGAAATTATGCCCCCCATCCCATCCATGGAAAAATTGTCTTCTATGAAACTGGTCCCTGGTGCTGAAAAGGTTGATGAACACTGCTCTAGGGCAATTTCCTGCCATGCCTAGGAATGGATAAAACCCAGCTGGTAGCACAGGTGACGGGGAACAAACGATTTCAAGGTCCAGAGAGCAGACTTTCTCTCACAAGCGGTGGAGATAGGAGCTGTTTATCATATCTAGTGCCATTGGGACGTAACAAATTTACCAGCACTGGAGCAGTAACTGGCCATAAAGATGAGCGGTAACTGGTGCTCAGGTCCCAGAGGACACTCTCAGGATCGAAACACACTGCTTCCCTGGTGTGCTAAGTCATGCTGAAGCTACAAGGGAGGACGCACGCCAGACCGTGAGGACACCTGCTCTCGCCACCAGACCCTGGGTGAGCCCTGATACTCAGCATCACACAGGCACAGGACAGCACCCTGTCTCCCCTGGTTTCTCCTCTCAGGTGGGCCATAAAGAGACAGACGCCGGCCGCCAGGACTCTTCCTGAATGGGCTGCTTGCCTCGCCTCCTTCACCACGCTTGCTGTTCAGGTGCACTGTAGTGTTAGTTGCTCAGTTGTGTCCAGCTCTTTGCGACCCTATGGAGTGGAGTCCACTAGGCTCCTCTGTCCATGGGATTCTCTAGGCAAGAATAGAGGCTCTTCCCCACCCAGGGACTGAACCACGTCACTTATGTCTCCCACACTGGCAGGTGGCTTCTTTACCACTAGTGTCACCTGGGCAGTCCCTCTCAGTCACTGTCCTAAAAGATGCTGGACAAAGGCCCTGCATGAGGTCACCCGAATACCCAAGCCTTCCAGAGGGCCACTCAAGCCGGGCCCTTACATGCAGGTTGGCATTCCCTGCTCGTGGTGCGCCCGCCCCAGAAAGTTGGGTGGAACATGGGTAATGCACTGAACAGCTGCCTGGGGCTGGACACAGGGAGCCCATCTACCTTGTTGTAAAGGCCGTCAGCTCTCAGGGTTTATCTGTATGCTCCAGCCCCTGGTCTACTAGAGAAAGATAACGTGTGTGAAACAGACTCACACACATGCCAAAGTATTTACATGAAGATGCAAACACATACACATCCGTCCTCTCATACCCTGAACCCGTAACCTAGAGTCTGACCAGGTGCGGGAAGAGTACTCACGGTGAACTTGGTCATGTTCTCGTTGACACGCACAACGTTTTTGGCCATGTGCCGCATGACCTCCAGCACCTCGCTCTCTGTGTAGCCGGTGTAATACTGCTGCTTTAAGTTCTGGAACACAGTGCAAAGCAGCCGCGAGATGAAATCCCCTCTCCCTTAGGACAGCACATCTTACATATGCTGACATTAGTGATGTAAAAGCTATAAAAATATCCTTCCCTGCTGGAAATTCAGCCTCAGCCTCAACCACTATTGCAGTATCAGCAAAGCTGCCAGGAAACACAGGATGACTCTGGCTCTGAGCTGGACTAAGTTAAGACACTACAAAAACTCTCAGCTCAATCAAATGGCGAAGGTCCCAAATAATTACATTTTAAAGAAGGTTGCACAGATAAGTAGGTTAGTTCAACTAACAAAGCTTTCAGGCTTGCCTCTGTCGCCACACTGAAAGGGGAAGGAAAGAGGGACACAGTATAAACAGCCCAGAAAGGGCTGACATTAAGGGCACGCCTCAGTCCCCGCTTAACAGCCCAGCGTGGCAGCGTCCAGTGGGGAGTTGAAAGCCCAGATATCCATCCTGGCAGTCAGGGGAAGAGGTTCAGGACTAGGAAATAAACCGGGGGACTTCCCTGGTGGCTCAGTGGTTAAGAATCCACCTGCTACAAAAATATACAGTGGAGAAAAGACAATTTCTTTCACAAATGGTGCTGGGAAAACTGGTCAACCACCTGTGAAAGAATGAAACTAGAACACTTTCTAAACACCATACACAAAAATAAACCAAAATGGATTAAAAATCTAAATGTAAGACCATAAACTACAAAACTCTTAGAGGAAAACATTGGCAGAACACTCTCTGACATAAATCACAGCAATATCCTCTATGACCCACCTATCAGAGTAATGGAAATAAAAACAAAAATAAACAAATGGGACCTAATTAAACTTAAAAGCTTTTGCACAACGAAGCAAACTATAATCAAGGTGAAAAGGCAGCCTTCAAAATAGGAGAAAATAATAGCAAACAAAACAACTGACAAAGAATTAATCTCCAAAATATACAAGTAGCTCATGCAGCTCAATACCAGAAAAATAAACGACCCCAATCAAAAAGTGGGCCAAAGAACTAAATAGATATTTATCTAAAGAAAACATACAGATGACTAACAAGCACATGAAAAGATGCTCAACATCACTCATTAACAGAGAAATGCAAATCAAAACCACAATGAGGTACCATCTCATGCCAGTCAGAATGGCTGCGATCCAAAAGTCTACAAGCAATAAATGCTGGAGAGGGTGCTGGAGAAAAGGGAACCCTCTCACACTGTTGGTAGGAATGCAAACTGGTACAGCCACTACGGAGAATACTCTGGAGACTCCTTAAAAAACTGGAAATAGAATTGCCATACAACCCAGCAATCCCAATGCTGGGCATACATACCGAGGAAATCAGAATTGAAAGAGACACATGTACCCCAGTGTTCAGCGCAGGACTTTTTACAATAGCCAGGATATGGAAGCAACCTAGATGTCCATTGGCAGACGAATGGATAAGGAAGTTGTGGTACATAAACACAATGGAATATTACTCGGCTATAAAAAAGAATGTATTTGAGTCAGTTCTAATGAGATGGATGAAATTGGAGCCTATTATACAGAGTGAAGTCAGAAAGAGAAACACCAATACAGTATATTAACACATATATATGGAATTTAGAAAGATGGTAACGATGACCCTACATGCAAGACAGCAAAAGAGACACAGATGTAAAGAACGGATTTTTGGACTATGTGGGAGAAGGTGAGGGTGTGATGATTTGAGAGAATAGCATTGAAACATGTATATTCAGTTCAGATCAGTTCAGTCGCTCAGTCGTGTCCGACTCTTCGCGACCCCATGAATTGCAGCACGCCAGGCCTCCTTGTCCAGCACCAACTCCCAGAGTTCACTCAGACTCATGTCCATCGAGCCAGTGATGCCATCCAGCCATCTCATCCTCTGTCATCCCCTTCTCCTCCTGCCCCCAATCCCTCCCATCATAAGGGTCTTTTCCAATGAGTCAACTCTCCACATGAGGTGGCCAAAGTATTTGAGTTTCAGCTTTAGCATCATTCCTCCCAAAGAACACCCAGGACTGATCTCCTTTAGAATGGACTGCTTGGATCTCCTTGCAGTCCAAGGGATTCTCAAGAGTCTTCTCCAACACCACAGTTCAAAAGCATCAATTCTTCGGCGCTCAGCTTTCTTCACAGTCCAACTCTCACATCCATACATGACCACTGGAAAAACCATAGCCTTGACTAGACGGACCTTTGCTGGCAAAGTAATGTCTCTGCTTTTTAATATGCTGTCTAGGTTGGTCATAACTTTCCTTCCAAGGAGTAAGCATCTTTTAATTTCATGGCTGCAATCACCATCTGCAGGGATTTTGGAGCCCAGAAAAATAAAGTCTGACACTGCTTCCACTGTTTCCCCATCTATTTCCCATGAAGTGATGGGACCAGATGCCATGATCTTTGTTTTCTGAGTGTTGAGCTTTAAGTCAACTTTTTCACTCTCCACTTTCACTTTCATCAAGAGGCTTTTTAGTTCCTCTTCACTTTCTGCCATAAGGGTGGTGTCATCTGCATATCTAAGGTTATTGATATTTCTCCCAGCAATCTTGATTCCAGCTTTGTGCTTCTTCCAGCCCAGCATTTCTCATGATGTATTCTGCATATAAGTTAAATAAGCAGGGTGATAATATACAGCCTTGATGTACTCCTTTTCCTATTTGGAACCAGTCTGTTGTCCCATGTCTAGTTTTAACTGTTGCTTCCTGACCTGCATACAGGTTTCTCAAGAGGTAGGTCAGGTGGTCTGGTATTCCCATCTCTTTCAGAATTTTCCAGTTTATTGTAAAAGCAGAGACATTACTTTGCCAACAAAGGTCCGTCTAGTCAAGGCTATGGTTTTTCCAGTGGTCATGTATGGATGTGAAAGTTGCACTGTGAAGAAAGCTGAGTGCCGAAGAATTGATGCTTTTGAACTGTGGTGTTGGAGAAGACTCTTGAGAGTCCCTTGGACTGCAAGGAGATCCAACCAGTCCATTCTAAAGGAGTGTTCTTTAGAACACTCAGTTCTAAAGAACAGTCCTGGGTGTTCTTTGGAAGGAATGATGCTAAAGCTGAAACTCCAGTATTGGCCACCTCATGCGAAGAGTTGACTCACTGGAAAAGACTCTGAGGCTGGGAGGGATTGGGGGCAGGAGGAGAAGGGGATGACAGAGGACGAGACAGCTGGATGGCATCACCGACTCGATGGACGTGAGTTTGGGTGAATTCTGGGAGTTGGTGATGGACAGGGAGGCCTGGCGTTCTGCAATTCATGGGGTCGCAAAGAGTTGGACATGACTGAGTGACTGGACTTAATGGAACTGAATTGTGATCCACACAGTCAAAGGCTTTGGCATAGTCAAAACAGATGACCAGTGCAAGCTTGATGCATAAAGCAAGGCAATGAAAGCCAGTGCTCTGGGACAACCCAGAGAGATGGGGTGGGGAGGGAGGCAGGAAGGGGGTTCAGGGACGCATGTACACCTGTGGCTGATTCATGTCGATGTATGACAAAAACCACCGCAATATTGTAAAGTAATTAGCCTCCAATTAAATTAATTAATTTTTTTAAAAAAGAGAATCCACCTGCTACCACTATTTACAATAGCTAGGACAAGCGAACTAGATGTCCACCAACAGATGACTGGATAAAGAAGCTGTGGTACATATGTACAATGGAAAACTACTCAGCCATAAACAGGAAAGCATTTGAGTCAGTGCTAATGAAGTGGATGAACCTAGAGCCTATCATACAGAGTGAAGTAAGTCAAAAAGAGAAAAACAAAATATCGTATATTTACACATGCATATGGAATCTAGACAGATGGTACTGATGAAGCTATTTGCAGGGCAGTGATGGAGATGCAGACACACAGAACAGACTTAGGGACACAGGGGGAGGGGGAAGGAAAAGGCAGGACAAATGCAGAGAGAGTAGCATGGAAACATACACACTGCCATATGTAAAACAGATAGCCAGTAGGAATTTGCTTTATGACCCAGGGAACTCAAACCAGGGCTCTGTGACAACCTAGAGGGGTGTGATGGGGTGGGAGGTGGAAGGGAGGTTCAAGAGGGAGGGGACATAGGTATACCTGTGGCTGATTCATGTTGATGTACGGCAGAAACCAAGACAATACTGTAAAGCAATTATCCTTCAATTTAAAAAAAAACGGAATTCACCTGCTAATGCAGGGAACACGGGTTCAATCCCTGGTCCAGGAAGATTTCACATGCCATGGGGCAACTAAGCCCACGCATTATACCCAGAAAAGCACTGCAGTAAGAAGCCCATGCACAGTGACTACAGTAGCCCTGCTTGCCGCAACCAGAGAAAACCCACGCTCAACAAGGGAGGCCTAGCACAGCCAAAAATAAATAAATTTAAAAAAAAAAGAAAGAAAGAAACTGGGACATAAGCAGCAATCTAAGCTATGAAACCCAAAAGAATTATGACTTCCCAGGTGGCACCAGTGGTAAAGAACACCTGCCAATGCAGGAGACACAAGAGAAGCAAGTTTGATCCCTGGGTCAGGGAGGCATGGCCATGATCCCCTGCAGCGGGGCATTGCAACCCACCGCAGTATTCTTGCCTGGAGAATCTCATGGACAGAGGAGACTGGCAGGCTACAGCCCATAGGGTTGCAAAAGAGTTGGGCACGACTGAAGGAACTTGAGCACACAACACACAGGGCTCTCTTGTTGGGCCCTCATGGTTAAGAACGAGAAAAGCCACAGCACTCAGAAGCATGTACACCCAGCCTCCCAGAGAACAAAATTTAAGCAAAAAAGACAGCTGTTGACTGATAGTAAGACTTATTTTGCATGAAGATATGTAACCTGACGATTTCAGTTTGTGATAAAATTCTAAAAGCTAAAACACACCACTTTCATATGCACAATATAATTGGGAAAATAAACCACAATATAACCTTAATCCTAAAATAGTTTAAAGGAAAAAAGAAGTAAGCAAGAGTGAATCTGATGTAACACACAGCTACTGGCATTTTGATATTAACTGCCAGTAAACAGGGAGGCCTACAGTTGCTAGGTTTAGAGCCAAGGAAGCAGCTCTAATAAGACTAAAATGGGCCACTGGTACCAAGATCACGTGCCCTCCGTGGACCAGTGACTTTTTGTCTCCAATTTTGTGTGTGTGTTTTTTAATGTTTTTAATTGGAGGAAAATTGCTTTGCAATGTTTTGTTGGTTTCTGCTATACAACAGCGTTAATAAACCATTGTTGTTCAGTCGCTCAGTCATGTCCGACTCTGCGACCCCATGGACTGCAGCCGCCAGGCTTCCGTGTTCTTCACCATCTCCTGGAGTTTGCTCAAACTCATGTCATATATGCCCCTCTATTAAACCTCCCTCCCACCTCCCCATCCTTGCCTATTTTTATGTCAAATAATCTCAAATCTATAGAAAAATTGAAAGAATAAAATAATATCTGTATAGTCTTTGTGCAGATTCATCAGTTCTTAATATTTCACCACTTTCTCTCCTCCTCTTCTCCTCCCCTGCCACTCACTCATAGCATCTGCAACTCACTTTCACACGGTTCAGCAAAAGTTGTATGTGATATGTGAAGCCATCGAATGGCTGAACCATGTGAAAGTGAGTCGTAGGACTTCCCTGGTGGTTCAGGGGTTATGAAGCCGCCTGCCAATACAAGGGATATAGGTTCGATCCCTGGTTCCAGGAGATTCCACACACTGTGCTGCAAATAAGCCCGTGTGCCGCAACTATTGAGCTTGCGCTCTAGAGCCCACAAGTCGAAACTACTGAAATATGTGCAGCCTAGAACTGCAATGAGGAGCCTGTGCAGCACAACTATAGAGTAGCCCCCTCACCACCACGAGAGAAAGCCTGCATGAGCAACAAGACCCAGCGTAGTCAAAAATAAATGAAAAAAAATTATGGAAAAGGAAGTGAGTCGCAGACACCATGACACATCACTTCTAAATGTTTCACAAGTATCTCCTAAAAACTATTGATATTTTCCTCCCTAGCCACAATAACTTTATCACATAAGAAACATCAACAGTTCCATAGTATCATCTATTATACAGTCAATATTCAAATCTCTCCAATTGCTGCAAAAATATCTTTTACAGATTTTTTTTTTAATATATACCCAGGGTCCAATAAGGTACACACAGTCCATTTGGTTGCTGTTGTCTTTGGTGTTTAATTTCAGACTCCCATTTTCTTGGCTTTAAGTGACACTGACTTTTTTGAAGGATCCAGGCCAGCTGGTTTGAGAATTTCCCACATTCTGGATTTGTCTGTTTCCTGATGGCTAGATTCAAATACAACATTTTGAACATGAATTGTCGATAGGGGAAAATGCATACTTCCTACTGCATGAGAAGGAGGTCAAGTCAGGTTGTCAAAGATACAGGTTTTCTTCAGAATCACTATGCAACTGAGGGGTGATACTTGGAGAACAATATGAATCTTGTTCTCCAAAATTATTTTACCTAATGCTTATAATCATCAACTGATGATCCTTGCTGGAATCAATTATCACTGGGGGGTTAAAAATGGTGGGTTTCTATCTCTACCATTATTTCTAATTAGCTGGGCTTTCTACTGAATTTTTTTTTAACTCCCTCCCTCTCTTCCTCATCTTCCTTTCTTCCTTTTTTTATCATTATGGACTCATGCATTTTTTAATGCATTATAATCTATTGGATCATAATTCTTTTTAATGCTCAACTGTAGTCAGAAGGAACCCTTTCAAGCCAGTTTCTATGTCCTCTTTTGACGTAACCCCATTGATGTTTGAGAATTTGCTTGCTCCCTGTTATAAACTGCTCTAGGCTCACCGTGTACTTCCCCTGCCATAGTTCTGAAATCAGATATTTCTCAAAGGAGCCCTAGTTCCTAGTGGGTCATGCCTTGAGTATCTAAGATGAGAGCACTAGGCATCTTCATTGCTACTGGGTTATCACTCTTTCTGGTCCTTTCATTATTAATTTATTGATGTTTCTAAAACAGAATTAATATTACAGGGTTTTCTTTTTGTTTGTTAACAATATTTTATCTTCTTACAGTGAGAGTTTTCATCCTTAATAACATGAATGTTTATTTGCTCAGTCATGTCAAACTCTACGCAATCCCATAGATGGTCTCCTCTGTCGAATTCTCCAGGCAAGAATACTGGAGTGGGTTGCCATTCCCTTCTCCAGAGATCTTACCGACCCAGAGATCAAACCTGGGTCTCCGCATTGCAGGCAGACTCTTCACTGTCTGAGCCACCAAGGAAGGTCTACTCTTATTTGCTTTATCCTACAACATACTTTCAGAATTCTAACAGACTACTACCTCCTATTAACAGATTAGTGAACCTCCCAAGTAAGCTTTAAATGTGACCTTTTTTGTTCATTTTATTGACCTTCACATCCCACTATAGATGCACAGTCAGAATGCTGTGTTCAAAATTCTTCTCTCTGTTGCCACTCTGAATATACAGTAACATTTTTCTGCTTAATTCCAGTTCAGGATTTGCATAGAATGCCAATATTGTTCAAAAGTCAAAAAAGTTACATTACGTTGTATACAAGCTAATAAAAAATTATAACCAGGAGTCCTGCTTCCC
Organism: Bos indicus; assembly: GCF_029378745.1. Classification (NCBI taxonomy): domain Eukaryota; kingdom Metazoa; phylum Chordata; class Mammalia; order Artiodactyla; family Bovidae; genus Bos; species Bos indicus. The sequence continues at coordinate 51,008,114 of NC_091769.1, forward strand.
CATACCCACACCCAGAGGTATCCATCTTCATTCATTTCCATTTATATGTTTTTTGAAAAATGAGCAAATACATCACACACATACATATCCCCTCTCTCTTATTTCCATTCTTTCTTATATAAATGTAAACTCTATCGACTGTGTAGAGGAACAGGTTCACCATGGCACCCTGGCAATCTTGCATGTATCCATCACAGGCCATGCAGACAAAGGTTGGAACCACATGGATCTGCCTTGGCTTTGTGATCTTGTGATAAGATGGGGTCTTATTGCCTCCTGGGTTCAGCTAATGTGTTTGCTCTGCTGTTTGTGGACTCTAAAACTGCTTAATAGGAACCTCCCTGGTAGTCTAGCAGCTAAGACTCTGTGCTCCCAATGCAGGGGATCCCTCATCAAGGAACTAGATCCCACATGCTGCAACTAAGACCTGGTGTAGCCAAATAAATAAGTGCTTTTTTAAAAAATATATAAATAAATAAAACTGTTTAGTGGTGGTCAAGAGTGGGCTCGTCCACAAAACTGCTCCTCTGACTGCAGGCAACAGTCCCCTATGTTTCACTGCTATCCTTTTTGATGTTCGAAACAAGAACCCAGGGAGCAGCTGACATCTTTGACTACTTGAATGAACCTGAAAGTGGCTCAATTCATCTTTACCCTTCTAAACAAGGTCAGGTCTTGGCCCTATTTTGTCTTATGCGCTTGACAACTTGCTTGTTTCACTTAACAAAATAACCCAGAAATCTTCTTGCCTCAGTTCTAGTGGCCTTCCTCACTCTTGACGATGCTGTAACACATGTGTAATATACCACGGCATAGTCCCCCAGTCTCCACCTGCATCATTCCAGAGGCTCTTTTTGGCCTGTGGACTTTTAACAGCTATTTCAAGTACAGCACTGTGAAAATGCTAATACATTTCATATCAAGAGGCCCTAAAATATAGCTAGTACATTTCTTCTTAAACTCAATACTCACCCATTTTCCTTGGCCTAGAACCTTCTGGGACAGGCAGGAAGCGGCTGCCGCCACCTTGGAAGGGTGATAGTGCACCATGTCATAGTCAACGAGAGTCAGCTCCATCAAGTATTTGGCTAAAGTGTGCTGTTCAACATCGACCTACGAAAAAACAGCCGGAGATGGAAAGAAGCACGGCTGTTACTACTCTCCTGAAAAATTCTGGGTGAGATCTAGGAAATCAAAGCCACTGAAATCTCTTTTCCTTCCCAGGCACTGATCTGTTCCCCAGCATATTACAAACACAGAACATAAAGTCTTTTAAGAACTGACAAGTATTAGGACTTGTCTAAGAAATGCTTCCTATCAACTCATAAGCTTTCCTTTCATTGGATCATTTCTGGGATGAGACAACAAACAGCAAAATAAAGTCTCCTAGAGAACTGGAGGCACTTACCTCCCCAGCTTTCGATGCCCGCCTTAAAAAATGTAGTGGCAACGGTCGACCCAGCTCAAATTTCAGTTCCTTCAAAATCAGAGTTTCCATTTCTCGAATTTGAGAACTGGTATAAGCATTGTCAGTGATGTAAACAAAGTCTTCGATGTTTGGAGAAAACATTTCCTCATACTTGGAAGCCAAGAGCAGTGCCGTAATGCCAACCAGCTGAAGCTTCTTACGAGAGACTGGCTGAACCTAAAGAAGAACAATGTGCCAGAAGTCTTAACCAAGGAGAACGGGGGCTCTGGGTGGAGGAAAGTGAGAGCAAACCAAATCCTGGAGAAGCCCACATCAGCCCTGCTCACACCTCTCTTAAGGCCCAGGAACCTCAGCACTGACCAGCCACCACCACAGCATGCGGCACCTGCCTGTCATGGAGTGCTCGCTCTGTGCCAGGCACAGGGCTGAGATTCAATCATCTCATCGAATCCTCACAAAAATCCTGGGCAGTACATATTTTTTCCCTCACAATTAGATAGCCTGAGAAGAGATGCAGACACCAGCCCAAGATTGGTCAATTGCTGACAGGGAAGAATTAGCCTGATGACCAAGCTCCCAGGCAGTGCTCTGCTCGCATCGTCCTGGCTTGAGTGTCTGGGGAAGCCCCAGTGTGGCACTCAGCATGGTCTGAGTCACGATGAGGCCAACCAAAAAAGCAGGAGTTTAACAGGTGAGGAGGGCCAACGAAGGGGGGCCTCAAGCGTTCCTTTAATCCTCACCAAAAGTACACTTATTATTCAGCCTGAAGACCCTTCCAGAGATGCTTCAGTGTCAGAGGAAACCTAAATCTAGAGTGTAAGTCCTTCTCTTGACTTTTTTTTTTAAACTAGGAATTTGCGTGTTTTGCTTTAACTCTCAGTATTGAAAATCTGCCAAAAATATGACAATGCTTTCTATACCACTGAGGATTTTGGGACAATGAAAACCAATGGCTCTATGGTTGCTTAGCATTTTGCAGACTCTCAGGGTCATTATTATCAACACAGATATTACTGTATTGTTTGGGCAGCATTGTAATTGACCTACACCTATATTATAAATGTTGACTTTAAATAAATAAAACCTTAGGGCTTCCCTGGTGATCCAGTGTCTAAGACTCCAAACTCTCAATGCAGAGGGCCTGGGTTCAACCCTTGGTTGGGGAACCAGACCCCACATGCTGCAACTAAGACCTGGTGTAGCCAAATAAATTAATTAAAAATAAATCAATAAATCCTTACCTGCAGGACTACCAGTTGGTAGATAACACATTAGAGGTCAAGGTCTGGCATTTCTTCTCAGTGTTCTTGCACTACTGTAGATATTTTGATGATTATTTCTGCCTCTCAGCTTCATTTCTTACCTTCCTCTTTGCTTTAGACCTCACATTCTGAGTATACTCCCCACACATCCCTCCAGCCCTTTTAAGAAAACTGTCTCCTCCTTCTTCTACAGTCATTCAATGCTATGACTGGCTGGAAGCTATTAAGTTCTCTAGCTAAACTCTTCATCTTTCAGATAAGAGAGCTTAACACCAAAGAGTACTGAACTATGGAAACTGTGCAAGTGGGCCTTGGAGAACCAGCCTCCAAAGGCACCGTGGGCTTCAGATGGACTTTCAGACCATCTGCTGGTTTGTCTCCTTTGATGAATGGTTGTGGTGAGACAGCATCTCCTCTGGGCACTTTTCAGCAGGCTGACCTAAAAGCAATGGTCAGCATTCCTGGAAGTGTGACATGCTTGAACTACCGCCTTCCCTAGCACTTGAAGTTCTTTGGCATCTCATAAACTGGCCTTTGGTCTTTTCTTCTGCGCAGAGTCCCCAAAGCGGGCTCACCTGTAAATATCGGTCCATGACGGCAACACACATGTACAGCGTTTCCTGCAGCAGCCTGAACTTGGAGTGCACTTGCACCAGCCAGTCCACCAGGATGGCACGCATGCGGCCGTTTATGTCTCTCCCATCTAGGAAATGTGGGTTTATGGACTGCAGAACCTGTGGGTGGAATTGAAAAGTTTAAAAAGCTGACTTCGGTGAACAACAAGGTCCTGCTTTAGCTATAGTCAATGTCCTGTGATAAACCATAATGGAAAAGGATACAAGAAAGAACATATATGTATATATAACTGAGTCATTTTGCTGTACAGCAGTAATTAACACATTGTAATTCAACTATGCTATGCTATGCTAAGTCACTTCAGTCGTGTCCGACTGTGTGTGACCCCATAGACGGCAGCCCACCAGGCTCCGAGGTCCCTGGAATTCTCCAGGCAAGAACACTGGAGTGGGTTGCCATGTCCTTCTCCAATGCATGAAAGTGAAAAGTAAAAGTGAAGTCGCTCCGTCGTGTCCGACTCTTAGCGACCCCATGGACTGCAGCCCACCAGGCTCCTCTGTCCATGGGATTTTCCAGCCAAGAGTACTGGAGTGGTGTGCCATTAAATAAATTTTTTTTAAAGTAAAAAAAAAAAAAGCAAATTTCATTTCCTTCCCAGCTGTGTGGCAGATTCCACACTGCTGTACAACCAAACCACAAAGGCCCTCTCACCTCAAGCTGCCTTAGATACTGGTAGATATCCTTTACGTAGTCACTGCAGAGCTGAGGGTTCTCCCAGTCCTCGGTATCAATATCCTCAATTTTGCAGAGCAAGGCATCAGAAAAAGCTTGGCAGAGGTTCTCCTCCTTCATGGAGATGTCCTGAGGTGTGGGAGAAGGACCCTGCACCCACAAGGGAAAGCGCATGGACCTTAGGAGCAGACTTGATCACAAATGCAGGGTCAACTGGTTAAAAGCATCACATGCATTTTTATAAATAATAAAGCCCCAACAAATACATTTCAGAGTAAGAGGTGAATAATTCAAGTAGATGAAGTATTTGGAGATAAACTCTTCTGTTTAAAAATGGTCTCATCCTTCAGTTAAAAATGTACTTTAGTCAAAAAAAAAAAATGCTCTAATTTTACTCAAAATGAAAACCCAGGTCCTCACAGTGTACGCCCAGGTAGGGCTTATGGGCCCTACATGATCTGGCCCTTCCCTCTTCCCTTGCTAACCCATCGCTTACTTCTCTCCCCACTGTTAGCTCCTCATCAGCCTCCTGGTCAGGCCTCCCTCACCACAAGCAGGCTCCCTCTTCCCAGAAGGCTCAGTCCTTGTATCCACGTGGGTAATTCCCTCACGTTCTTCTTCAAGTTTTGCTTAAGTGTTATCTTTTCAATTAGATTTACCCCTATTTAAAATTACCATCTGTTTCTATAGCGTGCCCCCCTCCCCCAACACACACACGTTTCATCTCTCTAGTGTTTTACCCAACGAATCTATAACCTCCTAATATACCACAGAGGAGAGGCCGGGGTGCCCTCTGCTCCTGGGTGATGTAACGGCCCCAGGGTGGGCAATGGCAGCAGTGAGGCGGGGGTGCACCCCACTCCTGGGCGTTCTTCAGCATCAGTTCCTTTCCCAGAGCCCCTCCCTGGTGACTCCAGCAGGGCCTTTGCCTTGGCCCCCGGATGGCACACTGACCAACATTCAGTGGCCAGTGAAGGTTTACACGCTCAACGAGGACCAGCAGGGGGACAACCAGGGCACAGGGCATGTCATTCAGCTACATGAGGTGGCTGAAGGGCATGTCCCTGCAAGTCAGGGCCTGATAAAATGGTCCACTGGAAAAGGGAATGGCAAATCACTTACTATTCTTGCCTTGAGAACCCCACGAACACTATGAAAACGCAAAAAGACATGACAATGAAAGATGAGCCCTCCAGGTCGGTAGGTGTCCATGATGCTAATGGGGAAGAGCAGAGAAAACAGCTCCAAAAGAATGAAGAGGCTGAGCCAAAGGTAAACAACGCCCAGTTGTGGATGTGTCTGGTGGTGAAAGTAAAGTCCGATGCTGTTAAAAAACATTACATAGGAACCTGGAATGTTCAGTCCATGACTCGAGGTAAATTGGATATGGTCAAACAGAAGATGGCAAAAGCGAATATTGACATTTTAGGAATCAGTGAAATAAAATGGACGGGAATGGACGAATTTAATTCAGATGACCATTATATCTACTACTGTGGAAAAGAATCCCTTAGAAGAAATGGAGTAGCCCTCATGGTCAACAAAAGAGTCCAAAATGCAGTTACTTGGGTGCAATCTCAAAAACAACAGAATGATGTCAGTTAATTTCCAAGACAAACCATTCAATATCACAATAATCCAAGTCTATGCCCTAACCACTAATGCCGAAGCTGAACTATTTTATGAAGACCTATAAGACCTATTGGAACTAATACCAAAAAAGACGTCCTTTATCACAGGGGACTGGAATGCAAAAGTAGGAAGTCAAGAGATATCTGGAGTAACACATAAGTTTGGCCCTGGAGTACAAAATGAAGCTGGGCAAAAGCTAACAGTTTTGCCAAGAGAATGCACTGATCATAGCAAACACCCTCTTCCAACAACACAAGAGACAACTCTACAGAAGGACATCACCTGATGGTCAATACCAAAATCAGACTGATTATATTCTTTGCACCCGAAGATGGAGAAGCTCTATACAGTCAGCAAAAACAAGAGCAGGAGCTGACTGTGACTCAGATCATCAGCTCCTTATTGCAAAATTCAGGCTCAATTTGAAGAAAGTAGGGAAAACTACTAGGCCATTCAGGTATGACCTAAATCAAATCCCTTATGATTATACAGTGGAGGTGACGAATAGATTCAAGAGACTAAATCTGACAGAGTGCCTGAAGAACTATGGATGAAAATTCGTACCACTGTACAGGATTGGTGATTAAAACCATCCCCAAGAAAAAGAAATGGCAAGAAGGCAAAGTGGTTGCCTCAGGAGGTCTTACAAATAGCTGAGAAAAGAAGAGAAGAGAAAGGCAAAGGAGGAAAAGAAAGGTATACATATCTGAATGCAGAGTTCCAAAGAATAGCAAGGAGAGATAAGAAAGCCTGCCTAAATGAACAATGCGAAGAAACAGAGGAAAACAACAGAATGGGAAAGACTAGAGATCTCTTCAAGAAAATTAGAGATACCAAGGGAACATTTCATGCAAAGATGGATACTACAAAGGACAGAAATGGTATAGATCTAACAGAAGCAGAAGATATTAAGAAGAGGTGGCAAGAATACACAGAAGAACTGTATGAAAAAGGTCTTAATGATCCAGATAACAACAATGGTGTGTGATCACTCACCTACAGCCAGACATCCTGGAATGGGAAGTCAAGTGGGCCCTAGGAAGCATCACTATGAACAAAGCTAGTGGAGGTGATGGAATTCTAGCTGAACTATTTCTAATCCTAAGAGACGATGCTGTGAAAATGCTGTACTCAATATGCTAGCAAATTTGGAAAACTCAGCAGTGGTCACAGGACTGGAAATGGTCAGTTTTCATTCCAATCTCAAAGAAGAGCAATGCCAAACAATGTTCAAACTATTGCACAATTGCACTTATTTCACATACTAGCAAGGTAATGCTCAAAATCTTTCATGCTGGGCTTCAACGATAAGTGAATTGAGAACTTCCAGATGTTCAAGCTGAATTTAGAAAAGAGAAGAACCAGAGACCAAACTGCCAACATCCATTGGATCACAAAAAAAAGCAAGGGAATTCCAAATATCTACTTCTGCTTCATTGACTAAACTAAAGCCTTTGACTGTGTAGATCACAACAAACTGTGGAAAATTCTGAAAGAGATGGGAATACCAGACCACCTGACCTGCCTCTTGAGAAACCTATATGCAGGTCAGGAAGCAACAGTTAGAACTGGACATGGAACAACAGACTGGTTCCAAATTGGTTCCAATATACATCAAGGCTGTATATTGTCACCCTGCTTATTTAACTCTTATTTAGCAGAGTAAACCATACGAAATACCAGGCTGGATGAAGCACAAGCTGGAATCAAGATTGCGGGAAGAAATATCAACAACCTCAGATATACAGATGATACCACACTAATGGCATAAAGCGAAGAGGAACTAAAGAGACTTTTTCTTTTTTTAAGAGACTTCATGGTGAAAGAGGACAGTGAAAAAGTTGGCTTAAAACATTCAAAACACTTGGCACAACATTCAAAAAACTATGATTATGGCATCTAGTAATATCACTTCATGGCAAATAGAGACGGAAAAAAGTGAAAACAGTGACAGATTTTATTTTCTTGGGCTCCAAAATCATTGCAGACAGTGACTGCAGCCAGAAAATTAAACGATACTTGCTCTTTGTAAGAATAGCTATGACAAACCTGGACAGTGTATTAAAAAGCAAACAACCTTTGCCAACAAAGGTCCGTACAGTCAAAGCTATGGTTTTTCCAATAGTCATGTACATATGCGACAGCTGGACCATAAGGAAGGCTGAGTGCCGAAGAATTAATGCTTTCAAACTGTGGTGCTGGAGAAGATTCTTGAGAGTCCCTTGGACAACAAGGTGATCAAACCAGTCAATCCTAAAGGATCAACCCTGAATATTCATTGAAGGATTGATGCTGAAGCTGAAGCTCCAATACCGTGGCCACCCGATACGCAGCCAACTCATTGGAAAAGACCCTGATGCTGGGAAAGATTGAAGGCAAGAGGAGAAGGGGGCAACAGAGGTTGAGATGCTTGGATGGTATTGCTGACTCAATGGACATGAGTTTCAGCAAAGTCAAGGAGATGTGAAGGACAGAGAAACCTGGTGTGCTGCAGTTCATGGGATCAAGAGAGTCAGGCACCACCTAGCGACTGAACAACAATATATCACAGACTTTATTTATATATTATGCATATTATTTTCTACTTCTACCAGAATGTAAGTTCTATAACCTTACATTTATTCAAACTGATTTTGTCCACTAAGGTATCTCAAATACCTATATCATCCCTGACACATTTTTTTTGGCATGGTTGCTCAGTCATGTCTGTTTCTTTGCCACCCACTGGACTATACCACCAGCCTCCTCTGTCCATGGTATTTCCCAGGCAAGAATACTGGACTGGGTTTCCATTTCCTTCTCCAGAGGATCTTGCCAACCCAGGGATTGAACCCACATGTCTGGTTCACCCAGGAGGAAAAATCCTCCTGGTAGGTGGATTTTTTTTTTTTTTTTTTTTTACCACTGCTACACCTGGGAAGGCCCCCTGACATATAGTAGGGTTCAGTAAATATTTACTGAGTGTAAGAAACTTAGACACCTAGGTTCAGAGATTCCTAGAACTGATCGTTTACTTTGGCAGTGCCCTCTTGAGCAAGTGTAATGTTTTCTTCTGATCAACTAATTTATTCTAAATTGAGAAAGTATTTGACATGAAAAAGCAGGAAAGCACATTCCAGCCTATGAATAAAACAGGAGGAAGCAAAGACTGAGCAAGTAGATACCCAGTATTTTATTTTCTTATCGTGACTGGGTGATTATTTAAAAAAAAAAAAAAAAAAATTACACAAATTAAAATTGTATGGAGTTAAAACAAGCATTTAGTAATGAAGCATAAATAAACCATTACTTTTTTTTTTTTTTTAAAGAATAAGAGGTACTTCTCAAAGTATAGCCTAGGACTGCTAGGCTGTAAGAATACATATTAATGTAATAAAATGTAGAAAGAAAGAGAAGGCAGGATAATAAACAAATTTAACTTACATAAAAACTCAACGATGACAGTTTCCAGTCTTAGAAAAGAAGAAAACAGTAACAGCCACAGGATATGTAGCAATTCAAATCATGCCCTTCCCTCTTAAAGAAAAGGTCTTGAATTGAGGAAGGGCCAGGTGAGCAAGAGGTATACAGGTATAACTCATCTACTAAAGAATTTAAGAACTACTAGAAGGAATAAGAAAAGCTACCTGAGGTCCTAGGGAGAAACCTAGTAAGGTCTTCAGAGAGCGCACAACTCATTGAGTAGGCAAAGGCACACGAGTACAAAGTCCCAGGGGAAGCCAAGAAATCAAGGCAAGTCTGGGGACTAAGCATTGATTTGAGAATGGAGAGCGTAGTGTATGAGGTGACAGAAACCGACTGGAAAGGTGAGGGAGACCATGGCTAGGGAGCTTAGATTTTATCCAAAGGGAAGTGAATACCCTGAAGGCACTGAGCAAGAGTGACTAGAATCAGATGTGTGTTTTAATAAGTATGTGCAGCTTCAGTTTAAGGTTTCCTTTTTAGGGATAATCGTCATTACTCTCCCCAGGAGGGGCAATCAGTACCAGGAAGCCTGGTTTAAGAAGACAGAAGTATACTACTATAAAGCTACAGGCATCAAGACAGTATGGTATTGGTACAAAAACAGAAATACAGACCAATGGAACAGGATAGAAAGTGTAGAGATAAACCCTCGCACCTACGGGCACCTTATTGTTGAGAAAGGAGCCAAGAATATACAATGAAGCAAAGATAGCCCCTTCAACACATGGTGCTGGGAAAACTGGACAGATACACGTAAAAGAAGGAAATTAGAACACTTCCTAACACCATACACTGGAGAAGGAAATGGCAACCCACTCCAGTGTTCCTGCCTGGAGAATCCCAGGGACGGGGAAACCTGGTGGGCTGCCGTCTATGGGGTCGCACAGAGTCGGACACGACTGAAGTGACTGAGCAGCAACACCATACACAAAGATAAACACAAAATAGATTAAAGACCTAAATGTAAGACCAGAAAATGTAAAAATCTTACAGGAAGACATAGGCAGTACACTCTGACATAAATCACCAGCACGATCCTCTCTGACCCACTTCCAAGACTAATGGAAATAAAAATATACAAATGGGACCTAATTTAACTTACAAGCGTTTTGCACAGCAAAGGAAATAAACAAGATGAAAAGACAACCCTCAGAATGAGAAAAAATAATTGCAAACAAATCAAATGACAAAGAGTTAATCTCCAAAATATACAAGCAGCTCCTGCAGCTCCATATCAGAAAAACAAACAACACACTCAGAAAAGTGGCAGAAGACCTTCTTTGGAGACATTTCTCCAAAGAAGACAGACAGATGACCAATAAACACATGAAAAGATGCTCTCAACATCTCTCATTATTAGAGAACTACAAATCAAAACCACAATGGGGCACCATCTCACACCAGTCAGAATGGCCATCATGAAAAATCTACAAACAATAAATACTGGAGAGGATGTGGAGAAAAGGAGTCCCTCTTGTGCTGTTGGTGGGAATGTAAATTGACATAGGCACTATGGAGAACAATATGGAGATTCCTTTAAAAACTAGAAATAAGACTACTGTGTGATCCGGCAATCCCACTACTGGCATATACCCTGAGGAAACCACAATTCAAAACGACATGTATACCCCAATGTTCACTGCAGCTCTATTTATTAATGCAATGAACAGGACATGAAAATAGCCTAGATGTCCATTGACAGATGAATGGATAAATAAGCTGTGGTACTGATAGACAATGGAATATACTCAGCCATAAAGGGAACAAATTTGAGTCAGATGAACTGAGGTGGACAAACCTAAAGCCTGTTATACAGAGTGAAATAAGTCAGAAAAACAAACAAGGCATATGAATGCATAAATATGGGATCTAGAAAAATGGTACCGATGAACTTATCTGCAGGGCAGGAACAGACACACAGACGTAGAGAACAGACTTGTGGACATGGCGGGGGAACAGAGAGGACAGGACAAACTGAGAGTAGCCATGAAATATACACATCACCGTGCGTAAAAGAGACAGCCAGCGGGAAGCTGCCGTATGACACAGGGGCCCAGCCCTGCGCTCTGCAACAACCTACAGGGGTGGGATGGAGTGGGAGGTGGGAGGGAGGTGCAAGGAGGGGATATATGTATGCTTATGGCTGATTCACCTGTTGTACAGCAGAAACCAACAGTACGTTGCAAAGCAATTACCATCCAGTTAAAAACAAATAAAAATAAATTTTAAAGAAGAATAAGACAGAAATATGTACTTCAGATGCCTTAGCAGCTTGAATAATCACCTGTGTCTACTCAGAAGCACACCTAAGTTTAGTCATATCCAAAAGCCACCAGGATAAGACAAGGATAATTGGTCTGGGCCTTAATTTAGAATTTCTTGAAAGCATTCCTTTTGGTCTCCAACATAACTGAATTATTATAAAATCCTTTCTAAGATCTCGCTTGCCTCTGGAGATAATAACCTAAGTTCTGTGAGCCAACTGTGCACTGGCCAAACTGTCCAGTGTCTGCTGCGTGCAAAGATACCAGGCATCAACTAGTTGTCCAACACAAAAGTGGTCCTAGAGCAAAAGCTTCACATGAGATTGATGAATGAGTTCTGTGAGTTGTCAGAGACAACTGAAAAGTAGGCTCAGAAACAATAAAGTTGTGAGACTGTGCTGAACTTGAGACATGGTTCTTTGGTAAAGGATGTGTGGAGTGTGAAAAAAAGCTACCGGAGTTCTCCCAGCACCAACATTTAATGAATCGGGTCTGTTAAGAGAGCAGATTAATATGCATATGCAGGGCTTCCCTGGTGGTCCAGTGATTAATAATCTGCCTGTCAATGCAGGGGATGTGGGTCAATTCCTGGTTGGTGAGCTAAGATCCCACGTGCCAGAGGGGAACTAAGCCTGGCCGCCACAACTAGAGAGTCTGTACGCAGCAACAAAAGACCCCACAAGCCACAACTAAGACCCAATGCAGCCAAATAAATTATAAATATGCAAATATGTAGGTGTAAATACCTATATATTTAATAATAAAAGTTTTTTTTTTTAAATTATATTTTACTTTCAGCTGCTCTAGGACTTGTTGTGCGGGCTTTTCTCTTGCTGCAGGAGTTAGGCCTACTCTCTAGTTGCGGTGCTCAGGCTTCTCATGGTGGCTTCTCTTGTTGCTGGTACACAGGTTCAGTTGCTTCTCATCACGTGGGATCCTCCTGGCCCGGGGGTCAAACCCCCACATCCTGCACTGGCAGGAAGATTCTTCACCACTGAGCCACCAGAGAAGCCCCAAGGTTCTTTTATTTGCTAGATTTATAATAGATAATGTCAACTCAGTGCAATAAGGAAGGACTCCAAGAAAAACTGTTGATTCCAGTCAGAGTTCACGATTTGCAGCAGTGACTGTGTATACGCGCATACACAAGCATACTCAGTTGTAGTATGCTCTGTTCTTCCATGAGTGAAGATCTCAGAATTCCAAGCTTCCACCCCCTTCACAGGCAAGTTCATTCCTATAGTGAATTATTTTTAATAAAATCTATCAAATTTTCCTCTGAGATCATGAAATTTATTTAGGTATTAAGGTATTTAACTTTGTTACTCAAGGTCATAACATTATGTTAAGGTACCATTACTACAAAGATGTTCATTTTCTACACTGTTGTCTTAAAGCAGAGCTCCTGCTATCAATGTTCTTCAAAAGTGACAGTGACGATAAAGGTGCCCTTACACCATAGCCCCAAACTGGCTACTCTGTTAAGTATGCTTGTAAATTCAGAATTTCCTACCTTTGGAGCCAACACATCCATCTGCACTGGTTTCACAGAAGCAGTAGGTTTCGGGTGCTTGTTGACATTTGTTGTTTTGGTGGGTGGAACAGGTACTTTAGTGTTCTGGGCTTTCTGAAATGAAAAAGAAATGTAAAGAGGGCAAGACAGCCTGTGTTGCCACTGAGTGCTCTACAGGGTCAACCTAGTGTGCAGAGGTGCAGCCCTCACAGTTGTTACCTTAGCTACTTGTATGGCTCGGGTTGTAACCCGATTTCCAATTTCTTCTAAAACTGCCCGCCTGATAGTCACATGACTTTTAGGTTTAGAATTAACTCCCGTGTCATTATTCTCTAAATCGGTGGACACCTAAAAAAAACAAAAAAACAAGGAAACAAATTACTGAAAGTTGAGATAATTTACAATACTTTGCTGGTGTCAGATCCTCAGGTTCAGAATTGATTTGGCAATGGTGAATCTACTGAGGTCTATCTGCGAGAGGGAAAGGCAAATTTTAGGAAGTCTAAAAATGCTACTTTCTATTTATAACATCACTCTAAATTAGGCAAATACACTCATTCACTTTTTTTTTAATCCCACTAAGAGCTTCACAGGTAAGTGGCTATTTCCTATATGGACCCTGTATATGAATGGCATCTATTTAAAAAACTTTCTGGACAGAGATGAGTAACAGGTGCAATTAAGATACAATATTAAAAAGCTGTTTGAAAGCCAGATGTTTAAAACCTAAACTAGGTTTTGATTCTACAAATAAGTGCTCAGATTGGCAACATCTTTAAAGACAGCCTTTTAGCTATGAGGGTGCCATAGCATGTGAGCTCTCTTTTATTAGGGATATTTAGAAAAGTTTTCATGGGTAAAATAGTTTTATCTCAAATTCAGAGAAACTGTGAATTGTATGAAATAAAAATTGTTAACATGTGTTAGAATGCACTTAGAAACAAAAACTTGTTAGTAAAAACAAGAAAAGTTTTACATAGAAAAGTTTGTTTTATTATATGTGATAAACATTTCAGGAGAAAAAAACAGCATGTACTATTCTTGATAATTTGGGGTCCTAATTTTAACATATTTTCCAACAGAGGGTTTGAATGGACCTACCAGAACAGATAGATGGGCAGGGGAATATGCAAGCCTTACCTGAATAGAAGGGAATTTGAGTATGAAAGCACTTTATGGGTAGTTTAGACAAAAATTACTTATCAGTTTGACTCACATTCACAAAAGGATTACAGTTAAATACAGAATGTATTCAACTTATTAGGATCCTCAAAAGTCACACTGTTCAAGTCACTGCCAATTTTAAAAAGCGTTCGAAATTTCCTGTGGGTTGAAGTGGTAATCTAGGTCAATCCATCTGGAAGGGGAAATCAGCAGCTTTTAACAAGCCTACAGCCAGGAGGATGGAGCTCAGGTGTGTCAGGGCCCCCTACTTTTCAGCAAGGAAAAAAGCAGATCCAGGTACGATTCAAACCCACAGAAAAAATCCACACCACCATTAACACTTTGTTTTTTGCAAAGATGAAATAAATGAATTTGGACCTTCTTTTAGTCTGCCATATGGCTCCAAATAATATCTCTATTACATTTGAGTAAAGGAAATTACTTTTTTAAAGGGACAAGACCATACATTGGCGAACTTAGCCTTGTAAGACTTCGTGTGCAGAAATAGAGGAAACTCATACAAAGTGAAATGTGCAAACATTTGAAAAACAGCCATAGCTGTTGCTTGATTACACATTTGAAATACTTTTCAGCCTGCGGAATTTCTTCGTCCTTCTCCCCTTCCCCACCGCTGATTCCTTAGCTGGCAAGGACTGAAAGAGGAAGAAAACCCCAAGAAGCTGTATTTAGATAACTCTCTTGACAACAAAGCGCTCTCGGGAACCCCTTGCCCAGTCCTAGGCCCAGCGCTCCAGGGACTCACTTGACAAGTGCCAGGCCCGAGGCGTTTTCCTACGCTTCCCTCGCCCCGCGGAAGGGACTGCCAGGCCAGGAGCCAGCACCGGGAGAGCGGAAGCAAGGCGGGGAGAAGTCAGCCGTAGGGGATAGGCCTCAGCTCAGGGCCGGCCAGGCCCCAGGGCCCAAGCCGACGGCAGGAAGAGGAAAGCGGCGCAGCTTGGAACGAAGTTCAAAGCCGAGGAGAAAGAGAAGCGAAAGTCGGCGGAGCAGGCAGCGCGGCCGGGCCCAGGACCGTGCGGAGGGTCGCCGGCCCACTCACCGTCGGGCGTCGGAGCAGCGCCATGAGGAAACGGACAAGCAAGAGTGGCAGCCCCGCCCAGGGAAGGACGCGGACTGGACACAGAGAGGACTAGCTTCCGCCGCGAAGTTAGGACTGGGCTCCGGGCCCGCAAGCTGAAGATCTTCGAGAAGTCGTCTAGTTCCAGGATTCAAATACCGCGCCGCTCGCGCCCCCATTGGGCGGCCCTACGTACCACGCGCTCTTCCTATTGGCTAGGCCGCAGACCGTTCCGCAGGCTGATTGGCTGAATTTTCCAGACCCGTTTGTTGTCATAACAACAGGTTTTTTTTTTTTTTTTTTTTTGCTTGGTGTATTTAAAAAAAAAATCTCGGCTTCTAAGACAAACAAAAATAAAACGCCTCATTGGAAAAGCAGACTTAGGACGCCTTGTCTGGATTTTGACGCGGCCTCAGTTACGGATATCTGCGTTCGTACAGGGTGCGCGGAAGTTGGTTCTAGGGAACACCCTTAAAATGCCACTTCTGATATTTACTCTTCTTCCACAAGTTTTGCGTTGAAGTTAGGTCGGATTGGCCTGTCTAGGTAGGGGAACAGGCGCCTATGGGTCCTTTAGGGATGCGCTGTGTTAGGTGGTTGAGATGCAAACGTGTGCTTAAGGACTGGGAATTGTGGCGTTTACTCTAAAGCTAAGATTCTTAGGAGATGGGAAAAAATGATAAATGCGGTTTGTGTGACTTGTGATTCAAGTAAGCTCTTCATTGTGTTGCGGAATCTGGCACATTGTTTTCGTGTGTGTTGTGATCGGTGCTCAGTAAATATTTGTCGAATAAATTATGATGTGCTGAAGATTTTAAAATGAGAAAGACAACTGAAGTGTGATCCAGCCTTGGGCAGCAGGGTGGGAGGATCAGGTCAAGACAAGACAAGAGGAAAGAAAGAGAGGAAACAGAAAGAGAAGAGGAAAGGAAGGGTCAAAGGCCCACAGTAAAGGTAGTGAAATGACTTCTGATGATAGGCTCCGTCTAAGAATTTGAGCAAGATTTCCCATCACTCCCTACTCTTTTAAAAATGGTTTATCTGTCTGTTACTGGAGTACTGCTTCTGCTCAGTCGCTTCAGTCGTGTCCGACTCTGTGTGACCCCAGAGACGGCAGCCCACCAGGCTCCCCCGTCCCTGGGATTCTCCAGGCAAGAACACTGGAGTGGGTTGCCATTTCCTTCTCTGGACTAATGAGCCTTAAATACAGTGATCTGAATTAAATTCCTTCTCTTGGATCTAAAATGACTACACCTGTTTCCTCTTCAGTTCAGTTCATTTGCTAAGTCGTGTCCGACTCTTTGCGACCCCATGGACTGCAGCATGCCAGGCCTCCCTATCCATCACCAACTCCCGGAGCTTACCCAAACTCATGCCCATCGAGTGGGTGATGCCATCCAACCATCTCATCCTCTGTTGTCCCTTTCTCCTCCTGCCTTCAGTCTTTCCCAGCATCAGGATCTTTTCAAATGAGTCAGTTTTTCGCATCAGGTGGCCAAAGTATTGTAGTTTCAGTTTCAGCATCAGTCCTTCCAATGAATATTCAGGACTGATTTCTTTTAGGATGGACTGGTCTGATCTCCTTGCTGTCCAAGGGACTCTCAAGAGTCTTCTCCAACACCACAGTTCAAAAGCATCAATTCTTTGGCGCTCAGCTTTGTTTATAGTCCAATTCTCACATCCATACATGACTACTGGAAAAACGTAGCTTCGACCAGATGGACCTTTGTTGACAAAGTAATGTCTCTGTTTTTTAATATGCTGTTTAGGTTGATCATAACTTTTATTCCAAGGAGCAAACGTCTTTTAATTTCATGGCTGCAGTCATCATCTGCAATGATTTTGGAGCCCCCAAAAATAAAGCCTCTCAGGTTTCCATTGTTTCCCCATCTATTTGCCATGAAGTTATGGGAACGGATGCCATGATCTCAGTTTTCTCAATGTTGAATTTCAAGCCAACTTTTTCACTCTCCTCTTTCACTTACATCAAGAGGTTCTTTAGTTCTTTTTCACTTTCTGCCATCAGGGTGGTATCATCTGCATATCTGAGGTAAAACAGAAATAATTGCAGCTACTAAGTGGCATGAGAAGATGTTAATGTATCCATTGTCCTAAAACTAAAAATTAGATATCCAGTTAAGAAGTATTGGGAAGGGAAAATAGATGTTTAGGGCACTGGGGTTGTGACTAAAATTATACTTTTTCTTTATTGTTATATTTTTGTGGTAATATCAAAAGCTACAACTATAAAACAATCCTTACCAACTTTTAGGGCTTTGTAAACAGAAATGTTATGAATGGTAAAGCACTTTTATTAACTGATTTGACACTGTTAAAATGGAATAATTTAATTCATATTAGACACACTGTATTTTCATATAAAGTAGAGGTACTATTTCTTGTGGCTTATCCCTCATTGCAGCTAACCTAGAACCTTACAAATAAACTTTTTGATTCAATCTCATTTAATGCATTCTAGTCCTATATTTTTATTTCCTATTCCTTTCTATCTTAGATAACATTGATCACTCTTCCTATATACTAATTTAAATAAACTTTCTCATAGAATCCTCTTAGTCCTTAGATCCCAGTTTTTAGTATTATCCCAATTTGGGGGGCATTTTTAAAATTGATGTATAATTGATATATATTAGCTTCAGATGTAAAACATAATCATTTAATATTTGTATATATTCCAAAAGGATCACAATGAGTCTAGCTAACATCTGTCATGTGTTATCCCAGTCTAACAGATAAAGAAACTAAGACTCAGAACAGTTGTGTGTCTTGGCTGCAATCACAGTCCTTATGGATTTCAGAGCTAGAATGTGTACTCAAGTCTGATTTCAAAGTCTTTCCTCTGTATTTACCATTGTCCTCTCATTGGCTTCCCTGATGGCTCAGCTGGTAAAGAAACCACCTGCAATGTGGTTCAATCCCTGGATTGGGAAGATCCCCTGGAGCAGGGAACAGCTACCCACTCCAGTATTCTGGCCTGGAGAATTCCATGGACTGTATAGTCCTTGGGGTGGCAAAGAGTCAGACATGACTGAGTGACTTTCACTTTCCCTATTTACATTTGGCAGAAAGAGTGGCAAAAGCTGAAATAGTCATCAAAGGAAATTGAATAGAAAATTAACCAAGTGGAGAAGGAAATGGCAACCCACTCCAGTGTTCTTGCCTGGAGAATCCCAGGAACGGGGGATCCTGGTGGGCTGCTGTCTATGAGGTTGAAAAAAAAGAAAATTAACCAAGGATAAATTTCCTGAAGGCTGGTCTTTTGCAGTATGGTAAAATTCTACATGATCAATTCACTTTATTTCATTTCTTGGACAGGTACTGCTTCAAATATATGCATATCAGGTGAATATGCAGTGAGGAAGAATATTGCAGGCATAGAATGCACCCTAAGCAAAAGCACAGACCACCAATATTGGACTGGCATGACTGAAGACAGGGTGAGTGGCTTGGTTTGTCAGGAGATATTATGTTTCAAGGTAGGTATTGCCTAGTATCTTCCAACCATACAAAAGGAAGTCTGAGACAGATTCTGAGATTCCTACACAAATGTTTAGGTCCTGGACTGCCAAACAGGAACTCTTCAAACACTAAGATTCCTCAGTCTGGGACAGAGTGAAGGTTGACATTGTAGGAATCAGCGAACTAAATGGACTGGAATAGGTGAATTTAACTCAGATGACCATTATATCTACTACTGTGGGCAGGAATCCCTAAGAAGAAATGGAGTAGCCATCACAGTCAACAAAAGTGTCCAAAATGCAGTACTTGGATGCAATCTCAAAAACAACAGAATGATCTCTGTTCATTTCCAAGGCAAACCATTCAATATCGGTAATCCAACTAATTACCGGTAATCCAAGTAATTAAATGTAATCCAAGTCTATTCCCTGACCAGTAACACTGAAGAAGCTGAACAGTTCTATGAAGACCTACAAGACCTTGTAGAACTAACACCGCAAAAACATGTCCTTTTCATAGGGGACTGGAATGCAAAAGTGGGAAGTCAAGAAACACCAGGAGTAACAGGCAAATTTGGCCTTGGAGTACAGAATGAAGCAGGGCAAAGGCTAATAGAGTTTTGCCAAGAGAACGCACCGGTCATAGCAAACACCCTCTTCCAATAACACAAGAGAAGACTCTACACATGGACATCACCAGATGGCCAACACTGAAATCAGATGATTATCTGATTGATTATCTGGTTGATTATCTGGTCAGCAAATCAAGACCCGGACCTGACTGTGGCTCAGATCATGAACTCCTTATTGCCAAATTCAGACTTAAATTGAAGAAAGTGGGGAAACCCACTAGACCATTCAGGTATGACCTAAATCAAATCCCTTATGATTATACAGTAGAAGTGAGAAATAAATTTAAAGGACTAGATCTGATAGACAGAGTGCCTGATGAACTATGGATAGAGGTTTATGACACTGTACAGGAGACAGGGAGCAAGACCATCCCCAAGAAAAAGAAATGCAAAAAAACAAAATGGCTGTCTGAGGAGGCATTACAAATAGCTGTGAAAAGAGAAGTGAAAAGCCAAGGAGAAAAGGAAAGATATACCCATTTGAATGCAGAGTTCCAAAGAATAGCAAGGAGAGATAAGAAAGCCTTCCTCAGCAATCAATACAAAGAAATAGAGGAAAATAATAGAATGGGAAAGACTAGAGATCTCTTCAAGAAAATTAGAGATACGAAAGGAACATTTCATGCAAAGATGGGTTCAATAAAGGACAGAAATTGTATGGACCTAACAGAAGCAGAAGATATTAAGAGGTGGCAAGAATACACAGAAGAACTGTACAAAAAAGATCTTCACGACCCAGATAATCACGATGGTGTGATCATTCACCTAGAGCCAAACGCCTGGAATGTGAAGTCAAGTGGGCCTTAGGAAGTATCACTACAAAGCTAGTGGAGGTGACGGAATTCCAGCTGAGCTATTTCAAATCCTAAAAGATGATGCTGTGAAAGTGCTCCACTCAATATGCCAGCAAATTTGGAAAACTCAGCAGTGGCCATGGGACTGGAAAAGGTCAGTTTTCATTCCAATCCCAAAGAAAGACAATGCCAAAGAAGGCTCAAACTACCGCACAATTGCTGTCATCTCACACGCTAGCAAAGTAATGCTCAAAATTCTCCAAGCCAGGCTTCAGCAGTACACGAACCGTGAACTTCCACATGTTCAAGCTGGTTTTAGAAAAGGCAGAGGAACCAGAGATCAAATTGCCAACATCCACTGGATCATGGAAAAAGCAAGAGAGTTCCAGAAAAACATATATTTCTGCTCTATTGATTGTGCCAAAGCCTTTGACTGCATGGATCACAATAAACTGTGGAAAATTCTGAAAGAGATGGGAATGCCAGACCACCTGACCTGTCTCTTCAGAAATCTGTATGCAGGTCAGGAAGCAACAGTTAGAACCACATATGAAACAGAATGGTTCCAAATAGGAAAAGGAGTATGTCAGGCTGTATATTGTCACCCTATTTATTTAACTTATATGCAGAGTACATCATGAGAAACGCTGGGCTGGAAGAAGCACAAGCTGGAATCAAGATTAACGGGAGAAATATCAATAACCTCAGATAAGCAGATGACACCACCCTTATGGCAGAAAGTGAAGAACTAAAGAGACTCTTGATGAAAGAGAAAGAGGAGAGTAAAAAGTTGGCTTAAAGTTCAACATTCAGAAAACTAAGATCATGGCATCTGGTCCTATCACTTCATGGCAAATAGATGGGGAAACAGTGGCTGACTATTTTGGGGGGCTCCAAAATCACTGTAGATGGTGACTGCAGTCATAAAATTAAAAGACGCTTACTCCTTTGAAGGAAAATTATGACCAACCTAGATAGCATATTAAAAAGCAGAGACATTACTTTGCCAACAAAGGCCTGTCTAGTCAAGGCCATGGTTTTTCCAGTGGTCATGTATGGATGTGAGAGTTGGACTGTGAAGAAAGCTGAGCGCCGAAGAATTGATGCTTTTGAACTGTGGTGTTGGAGAAGACTCTTGAGAATCCCTTGGACTGCAAGGAGATCCAACCAGTCCATCCTAAAGGAGATCAGTCCTAGGTGTTCATTGTGAGGACTAATGTTGAAGCTGAGGCACCAATACTTTGGCCACCTGATGCGAAGAGTTGACTCATTTGAAAAGACCCTGATGCTGGGAAAGATTGAGGGCAGCAGGAGAAGGGGACTACAGAGGAATAGTTGGTTGGATGGCGTCACCGACTCCATGGACATGAGTTTGGGTAAACTCTGGGAGTTGGTGTTGGACAGGGAGGCCTGGCGTGCTGCAGTCCTTGGGGTCACGGAGTCAGACACTACTGAGCGACTGAACTGAAAGATAAAGCTGCTAAACGCTAAAGATCCAGAAAATGAGAAACCAAGGAAAGTTTTGAAGAAGGATGATGATTTGCTTAGAACTTTGTTTTAGAAAGCTGCCCCTTGGGCCAGCATGAAGAATGGACTATGGAAAAAGTTTTCCTAGCTGACATGCAACTAAAAATCTGATTTGTATGAATGTAGAGAAAAAAAAAAAAAAATGAAAACAGGTATGAGAGGCATTTCTAAAGACATGAGTCTGAGCAAGCTCTGGGAGTTGGTGATGGACAGGGAGGCCTGGCATGCTGCAATCCACGGGGTTGCAAAGAGTCAGACACACTGAGAGATTGAACTGAGCTGAACTGAATCTGTTGCTGGCTTGGCAGGGTGTATGGTTATGTCCCAGTCTGTTGTCTGTTCAGTAGCAGGGAGACCGAGAGGTAGAAATAAACACCTTTCTATTATAAGCCTCCACTCAAAAGGATTCTTTAAAATCTGGACCTCAAGCTTGTGGATTATCCAAGCTTTTTTGTTGTTGTTTGTTCTTTTAATCTACTAAATGCCTTGTATAAGCAAGGCACTGTGCATGCTAATTAGAAGGAAAAAAGGGTGGTCATTTAAAAACTGCACCCCTGGGACTTCCCTGGTAGTTCAGTAGTTAAGACTCTGTGCTGCCAATGCAGGGGTTGCAGTTCAATCCATGGTTGGGGGACTAAGATCCCACATGCCGTGTGATGCTGTCAAAAGATTGAAACAAACAAACAAACCTGAGTTCCTGCCTTCATGGTGCTTAAAGTATAAGGTCCATGAAAGGATAACAGTATAATTTACTCATCTTTAGAAGGTGAGTATAAAAATGAGGTCCCTTGAGTCAATGGTCAGTAAACCACTGACTCAAGTTTTAATACTATGCTGTTCAATTATTCATGCATTTTCTCTTTTCTGCTATTCCAGATAAACATTGTAAGACACTCCAATTTTTGTCTCATATCCTAATCAGCTTTGGTGAAACCTTGAGGAGCTACAGAAGGCAGAGAATGTCCCAGCTGGGATATCAAGCTTTCTTTTCACTAACCAACCCCAAGCTGGGCTAAAAACTGTGCCTGTGGGGTATGCAGGCCAACTGGGACCTGAGAGCCAATCCCACTCTCACCCAGAAGGTAGAGAGAGTGAAGACGATGTCTCATTTCACTTCGGTTTGTATTCCTTTTTCAACTCATTCTTTCCATTTTCACACCTGTTGTTTAGGAAACCTGTGCACCCTTAGAAAATACCACTATTCCAAGACCTAACTCATTAGCATGAGTAAGTTCAGGCTAATTCTGTACTTCTTTAATGCTCAGGTCACATCTGGAGTGATGATCACTTTCAGGTATCATTTTGTGTGTGTGTGTGTGTGTGGACTGTAGCCCACCAGGCTCCTCTGTCCATGGGATTCTCCAGGCAAGAATACTGGAGTGGGTTGCCATTTCCTGCTCCAGGGGATCTTCCCAACCCAGGGATCAAACCTGTCTCTTGTTTTTTTTATCTCCTGCATTGGGAGGAGATTCTTTACCACTAGAAATATCCCGAAAAATGGTGACAATAGATAAGAGGCTTATGATCCAGTTTAAACAAAAGGGTTCTAAGGATATTCCACTTGGAAAAGACCCAAATAAATCAAGATGGCTGTCCTATAGTATCTGAAGACCTAGCATATAGCAAGAAACCACTTATTTTTACACTGCTCCAAAATATAGGATAGGGTCCTACATTGTAGGAACACTTAACAAAGGAAAAGAATTAATGACTTTTTAAAATAATTAATGATTTCAACACTTTACCAAAAAAAAAAAAAAATGTGCTTCTACAGTAAGTGGTGACCTCATCAGCCCTGGAAGAATGTAACTACAGGCATAACTGGATTGGTCAGGGTTCTTCAGAAAGATAGACAGGGAATTGGCCCACACAATTATGAAAGCTAACAAGTCCTGCAATCTTGTCTGCAAGCTGGAAACTCAGGAGAGCCAATGGAGTAGGCGCAGCCCAAAGGCTGGTAGACTAGAAATCCAGGAAGAGCCTGGGTCTCAGTTTGAGTGCAGAGACAGGAGAAAATCAATGTCCCAACTTGAAAGTAGTGAAGAGGAGAATTCTCCCTTACTCATGGGGTATGGGAGGAGAAGAGGAGAGTCTTTTTGTTCTGTTAAGACCTTAAACCGATTGGATGAGGCCCATCTATATTAGGGAGGGCAAACTGCTTTACACAGTCTACAGATTCAAATGTTGATCTCATCTAGAAACACCCTGAAAGACAGACCCAGAACAATGTTTTACCACATGTCTGAGCACTCAATGGTGCAAACTGACACAGTAAATTAACTATCACAATAACCATCTATCAAGAACACTGCAGAAAGAATTTCTAAATTACACAAAGATAGGGCCGTCAAAGAAAAGAAGAAGCACCTAGCTATCTCCAATTTCTTTTTCTCAAATACCAGCATAAGGAAGTCAAAATTCTTCCACCACTGATTCCTCTCATGATTACACTTCAGAGAATAGACTGTTTGCCTATATGGCTTCTCCATATGTCAGGCTTCCCTCGTAGCTCAGTTGGTAAAGAATCTGCCTACAGTGCAGGAAACCCGGGTTCAATTCCTGGGTAAGGAAGATCCCCATGGAGAAGGAAATGGCAACCCACTCTAGTATTCTTGCCTGGAGAATCCCATGGACAGAGGAGCCTGGCAGGCTACAGTCCCTGGGGTCGCAAGAGTCAGACACAACTTAGCAACTAAACCACCACCACATATGCTAAACTTCGACTTGGGGGGAAAAATAAACATGTTCAGGAAGTTTGTACTAGGAATTCTAACAAAGCAATAGCACTTGTTTTATCTCACTGTGATAAATTAAAGATGGTCATAATTCTTTTTTTGCTGCTGCTGCTATTAATAGACACAGTCTATTTCCCGTAACCTTGCTTTGACTCACAGAATATGGCAGAAATGATACTGTGCAGTTCCAGACCGAGGTCTTAGGAAGCCTGGAGGTTTCTTCTTAGAGCTCTGACCCACCATGTGCAGAGCTCTAGCTATCCCTCACTAGAGAGACCACATCAAGAGAGAGAAATGCCCAGCGAGTCTTCAGCTGTTCCAGCCAACCCTACTAAAGCATCAGACATTGAAGGGAGGCCACACCAGACACTGCATCCCAGTAGAGCTCCCAAATAAATGCAGTCACATGAAGAACACAGAAGTCACACTACACTGAGATATGAGCTATCCTCGCCCAGCTCTGCCCACATTTTAAAACGATGAGCAATTATAAATTCTGTGTCTAAGTCACTAAGATTTGGTGTGGTTTGTTACGTTAACAGGTAACAGATATATTTACCTGGCAGTATTCTCAATCCTTAGATCAAATAAGCTTTTCTGTTTGCTGGAATAGTCTTGTATCTTATTGCTTACTATGGTGTCACAGCTTAGGAAAACATAGCAAAATAGGTAAGATTTACAATTATTTGTAAAAGCTGAATCTCAAAAACATTATTCTTGGAAATTTTTTCACACAGGAAACTTTAGTGCCTAAGCCATGTTCTTGCATTTGGCTGTTTTCTGAGGGCACAGTTTACTTAGTGCTGAACCGTGGATCAGAGGTAACTGAGAGCCCTAGGAAGCACTGAGCTGGTCTCAAAGAATTTCTTCACTGAAGTCCAAGGTCTGGAGACTGAGTCTTGATATAGGGGATAAGACAGTTACTAACTGTAGTATTTTAAAATATGTACAGAAATTCTTGCTATACCTTCCTTCAAATGCTGGAACCCAGTCAACTCCTTCTGAGTAGAGGCTATAATTCGTAACTTGCTTCTAATGAATATAATATGGCAGAAATGAGAATATTACATCAGTCTATATGAAAAATCTCTCTGTGGCTTCCTCCTTGCTCTGTCTGTGGTCATTTGCTCTGGGGAAGCCAGCTACCCTGCTGTGAAGACATTTGAGCAGCCCTATGAAGTGGCCCTTATAACAAGGAAGTGGGGTGGGGTCTCTTGGTCAACAACCAATAATGAACCAAGTCTCCTATCATCAACCATGTGAGTGAACCATCTTCCAAAGAGATCATCCAGACCCAGTAATGACTTCAGATGACTGCAGCCCCAGCTAGCACCTTGACTGTAACTTCATGAGCCATCCTGAGCCAGAGGCACCAAGCTAAGCTGTTTCCAAATTCCTGATCCACAGAAACTAAAATGTTTGAGGTTAAGCCACTCAGTTTTATGGTTACCAAGCAATAGAAGGTAATACAAAGCTTTGGGATTTGGGGCATGTGTGCTGCTGCTACTGCTGCTAAGTCTCTTCAGTCGTGTCCGACTCTGTGCGACCCCATAGACGGTAGCCCACCAGGCTCCCCCGTCCCTGGGATTCTCCAGGCAAGAACACTGGAGTGGTTTGCCATTTCCTTCTCCAGTGCATGAAAGTGAGAAGTGAAAGTGAAGTCACTCAGTCGAGTCCGACTCTAGTGACCCCATCGACTGCAGCCCACCAGGCTCCTCCATCCATGGGATTTTCCAGGCAAGAGTACTGGAGTGGCGTGCCATTGCCTTCTCCGGGGGCATGTGTAGCTAACAGTAAAGGAGGACCCTAGGAACATCATAACTTATTCTCTAAGCAAATACTAATAGAATGGTGGTCTAGATAGTTCAATAAACACATCCATCCCTTTTTAAGGGCAAGCTGGGAGACTACCACATCTCTTCCAGTTCTCTTGTCAAAACTCTTCTTAAAGAGGCTCTTGAGAATCTAAAAAACAGAACCCTTAGGATAAAAGGTTTGGAGCATCCCATATTATGGGCCAGGTTGGAAACCTGAGTGTCTTGAGCTGTTCTACCAGCCACATAGGCCTTGGGAGAAGCCAAACTCTTTCTTTCTAAATAACACAATAGATCAGTAAAAATCTATAGAATTTCATTTTCAAAGTCCCCCCCCCCCCACCCCAGACACATACTGCATATTGCCACCTAAGGTAAAACTGACTTGGGAGTAGCACACAATGAAAATCAGTGTATCTAACCATTCTGTTTTATTTATTGATTATGCCAAAAACTTTTGACTGTGTAGATCACAACAAACTGTGGAAAGTCTTCAAGAGATGGGAATACCAGACCACCTTACCTGCCTCCTGAGAAATTTGTGTGCAGGTCAAGAAGAAACAGTTAGAACTGGACATGGAACAACAGACTGGTTTCAGATTTGGAAAGGAGTACATCAAGGTTGTATACTGTCACCCTGCTTATGTAACAATGCAGACTACATCAGGCAAAATGCCAGGCTGGATGAAGCACAAACTGGAATCAAGATTGCCAGGAGAAATATCAATAACCTCAGATACTCAGATCTAAAGAGGAACTAAACAGCCTCTTGATGAAAGTGCAAGACGAGAGTGAAAAAGCTGGCTTAAAACTCAATATTCAAAAAACGAAGATCATGGCATCCAGTCCCATCACTTCATGGCAAATAGATGGGGAAACAATGGAAACAGTAAGAGACTTCATTTTCTTGGTCTCCAAAATCACTGCAGATGGTGACTGCAGCCATGAAATTAAAAGACACTTGCTCCTTGGAAGAAAAGCTATGACCAACCTAGACAGCATATTAAAAAGCAGAGATATTACTTTGCTGACCAAAGTCTGTCTATTCAAAGCTATGGTTTTTCCAGTGGTCATGTATGGATGTCAGAGTTGGACTGTGAAGAAGGCTGAGCACTGAAGAATTGATGCTTTTGAACTGTGGTGTTGGAGAAGACTCTTGAGAGTCCCTTGGACTGCAAGGAGGAGTTCAGGCCAGTCAATCCTAAAGGAAATCAGTCCTGAATATTCTTTGGAAAGACTGATGCTTGAAGCTGAAACTCCAATACTTTGGCCACCTGATGTGAAGGACTGATTCACCGGAAAAGACCCTGATGCTTGGAAAGATTGAAGGCAGGAGGAGAAGGGGATGACAGAGGATGAGATGGTCGGATGACATCACAGACTTGATGGACATGAGTTTGAGCAAGCTCTGGGAGTTGGGGATGGACAGGGAAGCCTGGCATGCTGCAGTCCATGAGGTCACAAAGAGTCAGACATGACTGAGCGACTGAACTGAAGTGAACCATTCTCTGTAGTGATGATAAAGGATTACAAGAGACATACAGTTTGTCTGGGCTAATCAAAAGCTTCCCCTGGAAACCTACACCTTCTACACAGTCATAGCTCTCAGCCTAAAAATAAAGCGTAGTTAGCTTAGTCACTCAGTCGTGTCCGACTCTTTGCGACCCCATGAATCGCAGCATGCCAGGCCTCCCTGTCCAACACCAACTCCCGGAGTTCACCCAGACTCACATCCATTGAGTCAGTGATGCTATCCAGCCATCTCATCCTCTGTCATCCCCTTCTCCTCCTGCCCCCAATCCCTCCCAGCATCAGAGTCTTTTCCAATGAGTCAAATCTTCGCATGAGGTGGCCAAAGTACTGGAGTTTCAGCTTTAGCATCATTCCTTCCAAAGAAATCCCAGGGCTGATCTCCTTCGGAATGGACTGGTTGGATCTCCTTGCAGTCCAAGGGACTCTCAAGAGTCTTCTCCAACACCACAGTTCAAAAGCATCAGTTCTTCGGCATTCAGCCTTCTTCACAGTCCAACTCTCACATCCATACATGACCACGGGAAAAACCATAGCCTTGACTAGACGAACCTTTGTTGGCAAAGTAATGTCTCTGCTTCTGAATATGCTATCTAGGTTGGTCATAACTTTCCTTCCAAGGAGTAAGCGTCTTTTAATTTCATGGCTGCAGTCACCATCTGCAGTGATTTTGGAGACCCCCAAAATAAAGTCTGACACTGTTTCCACTGTTTCCCCATCTATTTCCCATGAAGTGATGGGACCAGATGCCATGATCTTAGTTTTCTGAATGTTGAGGTTTAAGCCAACTTTTTCACTCTCCACTTTCACTTTTATCAAGAGGCTTTTTAGTTCCTCTTCACTTTCTGCCATAAGGGTGGTGTCATCTGCATATCTGAGGTTATTGATACTTCTCCCGGCAATCTTGATTCCAGCTTGTGTTTCTTCCAGTCCAGCATTTCTCATGATGTACTCTGCATATAAGTTAAATAAGCAGGGTGACAACATACAGGCTTGACGTACTCCTTTTCCTATTTGGAACCAGTCTGTTGTTCCATGTCCAGTTCTAACTGTTGCTTCCTGACCTGCATGTAGATTTCTCAAAAGGCAGATCAGGTGGTCTGGTATTCCCATCTCTTTCAGAATTTTCCACAGTTTATTGTGATCCAAGCAGCTAATACAACATATGCGGCTCAGTAGTGTGCTTAGTTAATGGTTAATGGGCACCAGATCTCTATATAACACAATTTGAGAGGAAAAATTAGGAGCAATTGAGGAATTCTGTTAATTTCTCCATAATATTTACTTTCTTTTAGCTCAGGAAGGGTGAATGGTTTCATATTCTGTGCCAATTCTGATCCACTGGCAGTAGCCTAAAACACAGCATTAGATGGTTTTTATGGGCAACTATGTGCCTCATGTGCTTTCAAGGCAAAGAGAAGAAAGCACACGTGCTCTGAATCTTCCATTCCTCTGGTAGAAGAAAAAAGGCCAACCTATCAGAGAAGGGCTGAAAAGGATTGTTCATTCTTATCTAGTCATCAGTTGGTTGGACCCGTAAGAGAAAGACTGCAGTAAACACTGATCTATGGTCCAGCACCTGCCTTTGCTATTATTTGTTATCAAGGGCAAGTGAATCTGGGTGGTGGGGTGGGACGGAGCAAGAATTGGGAGAACTTACTTCTTAAGTATATCCTATATGCAAAGCTCTTTATACTCATCTCATTCAATTCTAATAAACTATTTCTGTTATAGGTAAGAATGATGGAGTTCAGAAAGCTTAAGTTTTTTACAGTTACACGATTCAAAGCCCAAGTCTGTCTGACACCAAAGACTATATTCTTTTCAAAATTTCAAAAGATCAACTGTGTAGCCTGTGAATCTGTACAGGATACAGAGGAGAGAAATGAGATTGTGTCCAGAAGGCACAACCACAGAATTGATAACATTTATTTTTCTTAAAAGAAACATGTTTTGGACATAACTCATATTTCAAGGAAATGAGTGAAATCTATAACTGAGAGAAAATATTTCAACCTTAATACATCCAATATTGTGACATGTGAAGTCTTGAATAAGCAAGAAAATTTACTGTGTTTCCAGAGGTTTTGGAAGTTAAATTAGAAATCAGGATGCAGTAATAACCTAAATGGGAAAAGAACTTGAAAAAGAATAGATACATGTAATACACATAACTGGATCACTTTGCTGTACACCTGAAACCAACAAAACACTGAAAATCAACCATACTTCAAAATAAAAATTTTAAAAAATCAAGATGCATTTTCTACAAAACTAAGTCATTCTCATTTATGAAAAACTAATAATGAAATGTCCACGGAGTCAACATTTTAACCTGTTACAGATGTTAATAGCATTTTTAAAACACAGCTAGTTTCCTGTCAAATTGTTATGATTCAAATGATGAAACACGCTAGCAGCTAAAATTCACCAGATAAGAAAAATGCTTCAAGTATCACTTTATCACTTCCATATTGAGAAAAATGAACATTAGGAGTTGCTGACAAAAGAATTTTAGTTTTAAAGTATTTGGATAGCTATCACTGAAAGTTTCACTTTGACATAAAATGTAGCAGGATATGGAAGACACCAAAACAAAGCACAAGGTAAAATACTAAAAATTGCATTAAAAAAAAAAAAAATACTAAAAATTTCCTTCCATATTTGGTTCAACACTAATCACATTTTCCTGCAACTAACTGTAGTAGCTTAATAAGCTCCTACATAGTTCAGGTATATGCCACAAATACTCACATAAAGTAAATTTTAAAGTAATGATAAGTCTATATTTTTAAAAATCAGTAGCAAATGTTAAACAAATCAACAATGTAGTTGTGCATCTAAATCTGATGTAATATAAAAAATAGAGAAATCTATATGTATTTGTGTTTTGGGGAGCATCAAGAGGACTCCATTGTATAGAATTCTCCCCATCTTATCCCTTGGCCTGGACCATTGGTTTTCCAGTGGTAAAGTCCTACATCTAGGCTACCAGAATATGGGCTACTAGCTCTTCTCCCCAGTAAGATGGCAAAGTTTCTCTTTCTCTCTCTCATTCTGTCTTGCCACCCCTCCCACAACCCTTCTACAACTGCTGCTAGTATTCTTCTTAATTGTATTATTTTATATCCAATTTTCTTAACCATAATCCACCCATGATCTCTAACACATACCATGCTGAAGCATGTTGATATTGACAATTACTCAGTGTAACATTTACTAATACAAAAAAAAGGGCAAGTAGCCATAACTGAGTGAATACAAACAAAATTAGGCAAATGTCAACCTGAGTGAGATCACTGTTTTTGAATCCCATAATGTTCAATATAGGCAGTTTTATAAAAATGAATTATGAAACACAAAGACAATAGAAATATAAGTTATTTATTAATCAATCCACTTACAAAGCAGGTGGCTTAATGCAAGCTTATCGACATCTTCACATATGATCCATGGGAACATGTCTTCCACATACAGACAGTGATGTTACTGACTGATGCATTTGCATTCTGGGGCATATTAAGCATATTTAGACAAATAAAATTAGGCTATCCTGTATATGAAAGTATCTTGATAATATGCATCCTGAAGTGGATTAAAACTTTCTCCAAAAGAGAAATGTTAGTACATTAACTTAACTTTAATATTCTATATTATGCAGTAAATCTTAACTATAGAAATTAAAAATTTTAAATCAGTGATCGACTCTTGGTAATGTATGAAGTGGGAGTCTAAAACCAGAGCAACAGTAGGTTGACAGTATAATTTCTGCCTCACAGTATCTGCAGATTTACTGTTTTCAAGCTTAAAGAGAAATAAAACAAGAGACATGTAGATTCAGCTGACTTTATTTATCTTTAAACTAATAAAAATCCCTTTAAAAGTGATTCTGGGACCTTTAGAAGTTCTATGAATGCATAGATACCTGCCGATGACTGCAATTCTAAATCCTGACTAAATGTGTTTACAAAAATCAATGCAAGCAGATATCTTTACTATGCGTGCTTAGCAGAAGACTGAATGAAATTCTACATGTCTTCTTCAATTTCCCTAAAATTTTGTTAAATCTGCAAGTATATACAATCCAGCTAATTGAAATTAATATTTAGTGTTCATCAGAGCTGTTTCACAGCAGCAAAAATTGAATCTGGGAAATAAAGTTCTAAATGATGGAGGAAAAAGATAAATACAATAGGAACAGCAGTCTAAATGTATGGTATTAATATTCAACTCTATCTGCATTGTGCTAAAAGGAAAAGGATACACCAAGAAGAATTCTATTGATCACTCTGGTGATGTGAGTACCACCTGCATCTGATTGAAAATGGTTTGTATTCTGTTCCCGGTAATAAGGATGGTATTGAACTCAGAACTCCATATTGTAAATATACAGCAGCCATTTTGTCCTAATTAAGGAATGTCTTAATACACAATATTATCATTTTCTAGAGGATCTTTATACATTAAACTAAAGTACATGATTGATTAAATTAAACGTTAGTAATGGATAAAAAAATTCATAATTCTCAAGACCCGGTACTATGTAAAAAACAAAAAGACCACAAAATCCTACTTACTAAAGCAGCTAATCTTGCCTGCAAGTTCAGGGTCACAAGCCCATAATATGTGCAAAGAAATGCAATACAAGGAACCATGCAAAAATACAGTAAAATGATACAGGAAAAATGTCAAATCTAGAAAAAAAAAAAGCTTTTATAAATACATCAAAATCAACTGTATACATAAACTGTAGGTCTAGCATTAGTTGTACCATGTAGCAGAGCCAGCACTCTTAAGTTCAAGGCTTCCGAATCTGCGCAGGTAAGTCATGCCATCTTTGGTTGACTGCAGTACCAGGAGGGTGGGAATGAGAGGGAGGGTAAGAGTTCTGAAACATGGTGTCAACTTTCACTTGGCAGCTGGGCCTCAATGTCCACTCTGCAAATGGGGCACTTCTTATTGGTGATCAACCACTGGTCAACACACACTTGGTGGAAAAGGTGCATACAGGGAAGGCGTCTATTATAAGTAAACAAAACAAAAAGCAAAAGTTAATTTTATGACAAGTGCAGTGGCATTTAAACAAATGATACATGTAATACTTCAGTAATGGTCTGAAGTTACTAAACATTTTCTCTTCTGTTAAAAAAGAACAAAAAAACCCCTCCCTACTCAAGATTATATACCTACATTAAATTAATACTTTGGGCACTGTAATGTATTAATATATAATTAATCAAATTATATGAATTTGATTCTTCAGCTGTGACAGTTAATTATCTTGGTGATAATACAAGATAATTAACTGTCACAGCTAAAGAATCAAATTATATAAGACCTCAAGAATTTTAAGAACAACTACAGTAATAATTATTCCAGCTTTGTTTCTATACATGAGCTGCCAATGTATTGGAGTTGGCAATATGTTCCCCACAACATAATACTGTAAATATATTTTTAATATCAAATCACTGTATTTATGAAGCACTTCCCAAAAAATTCTCACTTAATTCTCTCTCAAAAGAATTCTGTAAACACACAGCAGCCATATCATACTAATTAAGGAATGTCTTAATATACAATATTATTTTCGGTCTAGAGGATCTCTTTAACACATCAAAGTACATGATTGATTAAAGGTTATTAATATTGTTTCATGAGGTCATTTTCATGTTCTATCGTACTATGCTACTCTTTTAAAAGCAGATTAAACAGCTATGTTTGCTTTAGTACAGTACACTATCAATTAGAAATAGAGAAATAAATAAAGCTTCCATGCACTAACATGCTAATATCAAACCTAACAGTAGAATAAAGGTTACTGACTTAAGTGTCAATTTCAACTTCCACCACTGTTGAGTTGTTGTACATTTCAGATTTCATATTTTGTAAAAACAGCTAAAAAGAGGTGTTCTAATTACTCTCTGCACAGTATTGTCAATACTATAAAAAACAATTATCTATATTTATAAATCTTCATTGGAAATACAGTGTTCAAACAACCTTCTATGTGATATAGTAGACAATAAAAGTTTATAACTTTTTTTTCTCTTAGTCAACTGACGAAATAGGATACAGTTGTTATATATGTTATAGAACTTGCTTCATATGGGATTATGTTACATTAGAAAAAACAGAATAGGAACAAAACAGTTACTTAACAGATTATAAAAAGAAAAGTCTAAAATATTTGGTTAGCATAATAACATTTTCTAAATCACATAGGTGCAAGAAGAAAACAGTCTACAAACTGAGAGGAAATTTTAGGACAAGATCACTTTACAAATGATGATGTAAAACAAACTGCATGGAGCTAATCTGGATCCCTCTCTTTAAGCTTTGGAGAAACATTAATATACATGTTTTGGCCTCCAAAGTCTCTCATCTCTCAAGTTCTCCATCCTATAAGATTCAAATAAGACAATACTGACCACAAAATCTCCCTGGCCAAGTCTTGGTGTGGCCCTAAAGCAGGTAGTATATTTCTCTTTGATGTTAATACAGGAACTTAATCTTTTCACTGTTTTATTCACTATTAGAAGACAATTCTACATATCAGAGACTGGTAACAGGGTATGCTAGGAGTAATCTTTATTTGGTTTCTGGTCTGCTTTATAATAAAATTCCTCTTATTCTGGCTGTGTTGCAGGTCTGTGGGAGATTAGTTCCCCGACCGAGGACTGAATCAGCACCCTCAGCAGCTCAAAGTGCAGAGTCTTAACTACTGGGCGACAAGAGAATTCCCTCAAATAAAATCTCTTGTCCAGTTTTGACAATGAATTTTAGATAATTAGTGTTTAGTTACCTCACATCTTCACCTTCCTCTAAAATAGACAAACAGATAGTACATTTTTCCTCTGTGTCTTCCTCAGTCCCTTCTTCCCCATCTTGTTTGCAGTGCAGTTTCCTCTGTGAGAACCAATCAGTTGTTACCTTGTTAGTAGAGATGACATTATTGAACAACTGAGTAAAGTTTGTGTTTATTTGAAAAACAAAACAAAACAAAACCATACATTCACCCACAACATATTTCCCAGATAAAACTGCCATGAATTAAAGGATGAATTAAGTGACTATTATCAATGAAGTGTTCTCGTAAGACCCTTAAATAATCAGCATCAAAATTAAAAGTAACAGATATTCATTAGTCTGAAATCTATCATTTCTAACCCAGTATATATAATCAGGATCATATACACTATTCTGTCCCATCATGAGGCACAGTCAGATAAACTTTGTTTCATTAATAAATGTTTCAGATAATGTTCAAAAATGAATGCCAGTTATAATATTTAGCTTAAACAGTTGAGAGGACTTACATTTAATGGTAATATCCCATTAATACTCTTAGGAAAAGGGTGAAAAATACAACGAACAGTCATTTTCAAACTTCATTAGTCTCTATAGTATAGAACATTGTTTATTGAAAGAAATTTATTTAACATGCCTACTCCACATCTTCTAGATGTAACACTACATAAGGAATATAAGGGTAGAATATAAGAAATGTAGGTCAATTAAGTTCCCATCCAAACAACTGACTAGCTAAATTATGGTACCACTATAGGATGGAATTCTGTATAAGCTATTAATAAGAATATGGGTCATCTGTAGGTGCTGATATAGAATAAAAAGAAAATGGACAAAAACTGTATGCATATTATCTCCTTTGAGTTATTTTTAAAAGTGGAAGAAAAAATATATACATATGCACATTATTAAAAATACTTGGAAGATTACCTAAGAAATCTTTAAGCATGATTTTTCTTCTGGGAAGGA
Organism: Bos indicus; assembly: GCF_029378745.1. Classification (NCBI taxonomy): domain Eukaryota; kingdom Metazoa; phylum Chordata; class Mammalia; order Artiodactyla; family Bovidae; genus Bos; species Bos indicus. The sequence goes on from NC_091769.1 coordinate 51,043,516, forward strand.
AAACTAGCATCTTTAGAGTAACAGACTTCAATTTATAGTTTTAGATTTTTTAACCATATGCATATATTGTTTTAATAATAAAAAAATGTAGCTGATAGACTCCATAAACTTGAAAAAAGTCCATGATATTAAATGTTATGCATTTCAACAATAATGTAGATGTTTCATAGAATAAATGCTTACCTTTTTGTATTTATGTGGATATGTACATCTTTCAATTGTCCCCTGGGATGCTCCACGATTGACATTTCCTAATCTTTCTTCTAAATGAATAAGTTCCTGAAGAAGAAGAAGAACTAGTATTAAAAGCCAGTATTATTATTCCTTGAACTGCACAGTCAGTATTGTAAAAGCAATAAAGTACCATATTTATAAACATGCAATGTAGAGTATTCAAAAACCCATATATGGTAAGGCAAATGGCTGTTTGTAACTATTTTTCAGCTAACTGAAGTGGTATGGCAAAGTTATCTTTGTAGACTAGAGCAGCGTATTACCACAGATCCTATGTAAGTCAGTAAGCATGTATGCATCTAGATGAAGTCACTGCAGGAAAATAGGGAAACAAGTCAAACAATAATTCTTGACTCCAACTTCCAAACTGACATGAAGAAACAAAACTTGAATCATATTTAAATGATCTGTTCTTCCAGAAAATTCAAAGATATTTAGCAAAAAACTGAGTTACTTAGGTTTCTTTTTCTATAGCAATGCTTCTCTAAAAACTAAGCTTAGTCAAAAAGCATTAGGCATTGATTATAGTAGAAAAAATATTTTAAAAACCTAAATGTTTTTCTAGAAGAATGGTTAAATAAATTATATTCACCTACCCAGGAGAATATCAGAACTATCAAAAACAATGTACTAGTCAAAAAACTGATAGTACTTATTTCCCAGATATATTGCAAAGAGTAGATTTATAGAAAAAATGTTATCACTAAATTCTAATGTATTACAAGTATCACTTGGGTTCAGTAAAGCATATACGTCTAGTTCATTTAAAAAATTTTAAACTTCTTATTTTGTATTGGGGTAGAGCCAATTAACAATGTTGTGATAGTTTCTAGTCAACAGCAAAGGGACTTGGTACATACAATACATGTATCCATTCTCCCTCACACTGCCCTCCCACCCAGGCTGCCATAAACATTGAGCACAGTTCCACGTACTGCATTTATTTAAAAAAAAAAAAAAAAAAAAGCATTAAGATTTTTCTCGCACATTTAATGGTATGGTTCTTTATCTGATATTTATATTTATTTAATAAATTCCTACATTCTTCTATTATTAGATATTTTCAATTACTCTTCTTCAATATTTGGGTAATTTCTGATGCTAAGATTAATATTACTAATAAATCTTTCTATAATAATCCCTAGAAGCAATATAGATGTGTTACTGCCTTTTGATCCTCAGTCACTGCAGCAATCCTATACTTGTAACTATTAATATTACACATGCTGTCTTTTTGCAATACAGATACTATGGCAAATATCTTCATTAATGCTATTACGTACCTCAAAATTGCCCCTGAAAGGACCTCTGAATGATGTTCCATCCAAGCCTGATGAAATGTAACGAATGTGAGGATAGCCTGCCATGTCAGGAACCTATTTTAAGAGAACTGGTAAGCTAAACGAATTAAGAACAGGCTCAAGTTTTACTGCTACCATTGAATAATTCAGATACTCAATTTTCTCCATCTAGCTTCTCAAAAAAATCAACTTCAGGAAGTATACATAACTCCAAAAAAGGCATTCTGTTAACAGGTTCCTCTTCAAAAGTGATCTCATTTATAATAACTTTTAAATTATCATCAGAAGGAAAAAAACAGAAACAGCAGTTTCATGAGATAACAGATTCTCTTCTACTTGACTTATTTTGCACAAAGAATCCTAAGTAGAGAATACTCAAACCCAAGAATGATGCTCTTAGTAGCCTAAACATATACAGAGTAAAATTTTCATAAGATCTGGTCAATTTCATACAATATTGTAAAGTAATTAGTCCAATTAAAATAAATAAATTTATATTAAAAAAAAAAGGTGGTCAATTTCAGAGAGCTTTATTATACAGTATTAAGAAACAGAAATGCATACAATTTTCTAACAAAATTTAATTTCGGATAAAAGTTTTATTTCCCTTTCTCTAACTCCCAAATAGCCAAAGGTACCTTTGGCTGCTCTTTTGGTTTGGTTCTATTAGTGAAAGGTTTAACAGTTTCTAATTTTTTATTAGCTAAGGTCAACCTTCACAATCTTATTTGTGAGCTCACCTACTTGACAGAATTTGTTTGTAACTCCAAAATCAATAGTTGTGCTCTCACAAGTCATTCACAGACCTGCACAGAGCAGCAAAAAAAATCTGAGTTACCCAGTATGTGCTCCCAGCTGAGGAAGAACAAGACCTTGCCCACTTGTTTCAGTTCTTACACTGTAAACAAGTGTCTTTTTTGCAATGTATTAAGTGCAATGTTTTTCACATTTTTGTACTTTTCAGAGGTCATTTTGTTGTTTAAACTGATCCTCAAACATAATGCTTAATTGTTAGCTAGGGTTCCTAAGTGCAAGAAGGCTGTGATGTGCCTTATGGAGAAAATACGTGTACATAAGCTTCATTCAGGCATGAGTTATGGTGTCATGAGCATGGCCATGTGCTCAATGTCAATGAATCAACAGTAAATATCAAATAAGGTGTCTCTAGACAGAAAAATACATTAAACAAGGTTATGCATTGGTTGTTGGACTGGAAGCTTGCAATAACCTAGGGCTGTATTTACCCTGCGAATAATGGTTCACTATCTATTTTACCAGCATTCACAGTAACTCTATACTACATTAACTACCATGAATAACAAGAGCTGACCCTAGTGTTAGGAAAGGGATATTCTAAGACCATTCTTGCATTTTTATAAACAAATCTCCAGAATTATTTGGCTTCTACTAAATCATAATACACTTCTAGCATGTTTTACAGCTTTAAAAGACAGTTCACACATGGAAAAGAATTTAAAATAAGCAATAATTTTTACCCTTTCAATAGTCCATTATTTAAGTATCTGCAACTTTCCTTATAATCAAGATCAATAGTATCCAGCTCTAAGCAGATAACCTATCTTTCTACATATCTCCAAGAGAAATGAAAAAATCAGAAAGGAACTCCTGCCTTCCAAATTACTTAAACCTGCATGTCTCCTGTAACCCTCCCTAGCCTCCTTTCTCTAACTTCTGGGGATAAGCTTCCTCCTTCTCTTACCCAAAGGTGAGCTCTATCATTTGCTCCCCTTTTCTCTTGTTTCCCCAACCTGGACCACCCTTAACTGCTACCCACCCTTTTCCTGTATATCTTCAAACAAGTCCTCCCTAATGCTACCACTGTTTTGTCTTAAACCTGAAATTACCTTCAAGTTTCTCCAAACCCAGGTTCTCTCTTTAATCCTAATAGTGAGAGAGTGTTAGTCACTTAGTCATGTCCGACTCTTTGCCACCCCGTAGACTAGAGCCCGCCAGGCTCCTCTATTCATGGAACTCTTCAGGCAAAAATACTGGAGTGGGTACCCACTCCTTTCTCCAGGGGACTGTACCTACCCAGGGATCAAACCTAGGTCTCTGGCATTGCAGGCAGATTCTTTACCATCTGAGCCACCAAGGAAGAATCAATCCTGGACCAAATGCCAATGCTATTTCCCACTTTCCCTTCACAGCCAAGTTTATAAGGCAAGTAGTTTATATTTAATCTCCACATATTTTAACTTTCCCTACCTTACTGTGATCTAAGAGGCACCCCAACCTCCATCCCTCACCATTACTGAAATCACTTTGACAAAAGCTGCCAAAAACCACTCTAATGCCAAATGCATTCAACATATTTCAAACTTTACTTTTTTGTGATGAAACACTACTGACCGTATTATTTTGACATTATTCTAACTTTGTTTCTCCTCAATTACCCTAGCCAATTCTTGGAATTATTTGTTTGAAGTACACTTATTGTTGTTGTTTAGTTGCTAAGTTGTGTCTGATTCTTTTGTGACCACATGGACTGTAGCCCACCAGGTTCCTCTTACCACTGAGCCACCTAGGATGCCCTGAAATATAGTATTATCATTTAAATACAGTATTATTATTGGCCAAGGTTCTTTCAATCTCTCATCACCTTTGCACATTTTTCTTAGAAATCTAATCCTCTTCCATGGATTCATGTAATATGACAGACATATGACACATGTAATATTTTATATTGACAGATCACAACCTCTTTAACTCAAAGACCAGTTTATTCTTTGGAGATCCAGACCATAAACCTAACTTCCTACTGGACAGTCCACCCTGACACACATATATCTCAGATTCAGTATGTCCAAAATCTAACTCATTTAACCCCTTCCCTCGGAGAAGGCAATGGCACCCCACTCCAGTACTCTTGCCTGGAAAATCCCATGGACGGAGGAGCCTGGTAGGGTGCAGTCCATGGGGTCGCAAAGAGTCAGACAGGACTGCGCGACTTCACTTTCACTTTCATGCATTGGAGAAGGAAATGGCAACCCACTCCAGTGTTCTTGCCTGGAGAATCCCAGGGATGGGGGAGCCTGGTGGGCTGCCATCTGTGGGGTCGCACAGAGTTGGACACGACGGAAGCGACTTAGCAGCAGCAGCAGCAACCCCTTCCCTAAATCCTCATCTAATATTCTCCAAATTAGTGAACGGCAGCGCCATACACCTAACAACCAAAGTAGATATCTGGGAATCATCTTAAATATTACTCAAACAGAGCCCATCATTTTTAGGTCAACTGCCACTGCCCTTGTTCAAGCATTCATCAACTTTCATCTCTTCTACTATAATGTGTCCTTGCTTCCACCATGAAATCTATTTTCCACACAACTGAAGAGATGGTCTATTTAGGTACAATCTGATCAAGACATTCCTCTTTCAATGAAGCCTAAGTTCTAGTTTCTTGGCAGGGCACATATTTCATTGCTGAGTGACCTTCACCCCTAAGATCTAGAAACAGCAACTTGGATTTCCCTGTGCTTTTATGCTATTTGAAAGCTCTTTGCATGATGTAGCCACTTTAAGAGTACCATTCTCAATTCCAAAGCTTGCTTAGAAGTTGCATGTATAACTTGGAAACCTTCTCTGCAATACTTCTACTCCTACAAAACTACTCACTTCTCTCTATAACACAATATGTATTATGTGAAAGGCAAACTCAATTTTTGCTGAATTTGCTCTTTAGAACTCAAGCTGGTATCAACAAAATCTGAATCCGCTCAAATCAGTTACAGAGAATTAGTATAGTCTTTCTACTGATCAGAAAATAAAGTATGAATGCATCAGAACAGACCCATTACCATTTATGATGATAAAGCACATATCTCACTAAAAGTGGATAAAGATTATCATGTCGGTATAAAAGGAAAAAAATGTCATTTTTTACATCAAGAAGAATATATGTAACATTACAAACACATATTTTACTGTATCTAATACCTTCTTATAGCACAATTTAAATCTAATAATAATAATTCTAATCCTCTACTGAAACACCTATTAACAACTAATACATTAAAAATATTTCCAAAAAATAATTTAGAAAAGGAAGAACAGTTTTTGAAGGCAACTATGTCAGAATTTTGAAATCTTCCTATTTTACCATTAAAGGTAGAGCTCCTAACTGCAAGTGATGAAGCCGAGGTGGTGCATGGTAATGGGCCAAGTGAGGATGTAATGCTCCAGGTGTATAAGTAGCTGCAGTTACTCCAGCTTCAATTCCCAGTTCCCTGACAAAGGAGAACATTTTAAATGTTAGACATCCTTACAGTGTCTATTATCAACAGAAATGCAGAAGTATGTTTACATTTTTTAATGTCATCTGAAGATTCTTATCTTAGCTGAGTAAAAAGATAATTTAGCCCAAAAGATATACCTAATAATTTCAAGTTCATTTTAGAAACCAAAATTCAAAGGTTCAACTTTGTGACCATGAGGAGCAAGGCATTTGTATCCAGTTTCACACTTTACAAAGGAAGGACATATAATGAGTGTCCCTAAGGTTCCTTCCAATCTAAAAGTCTGATTTTTCATGAGAAGCACATACAATTGAGTTTACTTTTTTGGTTTATATGAATGTTGCTTCCAGGTCTTTTGTTTGTTGGATAGTGCCTCTGGATTGTTGGCATCAAGGATAATTCGAAGAGTAAACATTTCTATACCTTATAAAGCAAGGGTAAACAACATTTTAGAAAGTAAAACTGGTAAATATCAAATCTTCATTTATTTATTCTCATTTTATATTTTGTCTGAAAAGTCATTGTGGATCAAGATCTCAATAACTACCTACAGACAACAGATTCAGAAAGAAAATTAATGCAAATTTGCCTCCATTTCTCTAGGAAACAACTCAAGCCTGGAGAATCCAGGCTGGATCTCCCTTGTCAATAGCAGGGGTTAAGGGAGGTACAGCAAATGTGAGTACAAAGGTGGAGGTGCTGGATAAAGAAGATATGAAAAATTTAGGGTTTTTACTTTGATGGTCAATCTCTGAGAAACAACAACAACAAAAAAGTTCTACTCCAGTTTGACAGGGTTCCCTGCCCTAGAACTCAAGTTGCTACTCCTTCCTCCCCGAGTCTCTTATGACTCACCCAGAGACAGTGAGTCACAGCTAAGCTGGAATTCAGTTTCTCTGTATTATCCTTAAAAAAAAATTTATATATCTAGTTATTTGCTGTGCTAGGTCTTAGTTGCAACACTCAGGATCTTCAATCTTGTTGTGACATGTGGGATCTTTACTTTCGGAATGCGAACTCCTAGTTGCAGCATGTGAGATCTAGTTCCTTGACCAGGGATCGAACCCAGACTCCCTGCACTGAAAGTCCAGTCTCAGCCACTGGACCACCAGGCAAGTCCCCACATTACCCTTCCCCTACAAAGTATCTCTTCCAACCTTTTCTACCACAAGAAACTGATCACAGCCCTGAAATAAATAAGATACTGACCAGGCAGATCTCTCTGGAGCCTGTCGAGGATGTGAGGACATAGTCTGAGGCACATGAATATGATGCCCGTGACCATAATTTGGGTGCATCCTATGTGGATGGGGTGGGGGGCGTTCATGTGCCCGCCTGGAAACACAGAACACAAAAAGACCACTGGAAATAATTGAATAATTGGTTATTTCTTAATGTAGAAAAAAACAATCTAGTATTAATATTATAAACATCTATAGTCTTGAAATTAACTCTGTAACAATAAATTATAAAATGCAATATAAAATAACTTAATGATTAACAATAAATCAAGAAACCATAGTCCCACAAATTCTCACTACTCATTTATTTCAATGTCTCCAATCCAAATATCATCCAAGGGAAAAAACAGTATCTTTATAATCTTTATACGGCAGATATTTTAAATAGAATAACAGGAACTAAATGAAAATAAAATTTTAAAAATTAATACTCCAGCATATGCTATAGACACAAGGAAGTTGTTTTATATAAACATATAAAACAGAAGAAATGGAAACTATCTTGCTTCATCTTTTTGCTTTAATAATATTCATCCATTTTAATGGATAAAACTTCTAAGTAAAAAAAAACAAAAAAACTTCTAAGGAAAAAAATTTAACCGGTGCATTTTCTTCAAACACATGCAAATACATGTCAACACATCTGGGAAACTGGTATTACTTCTATTCACACTCTTTATTCATCAGTCCAGCTTACTCTATTTTCTCTTTCTAAAGTCTGTCAAATTTACAAATGCAAATGATAATAAAGTTCTAAACGAATGGCACTTGAGAGAAAACAGTTCTAGGGATTCATTTTTATAGTCTAATTCTTATTTTCTACTAGTTTCAAACACATATACTGATTTTTCATGTTTAACCTTAAGGATTCAGAACAAGTAATTTTCTAGATACTGGAAGATAGAAATATTAATTGGCAACTTTCTTTATAAAGAATTACTATATTAAAATGACAGAAATAGTCACAGATTGTAAATATAACCTTAAATTATATAACTAAAGAAAGAAGTTAAACAAGAGCCAGATTATTGATTAAATCAAGAGTCTGCAAACATTCTGTAAGAGCCAAATACTTAATACTGCTTGCTCTATAGGCCACATGGTTTCTGTTGTAACTACTCAACCTGGTTTTTGTAGTGTAAAAGAAGCTACAGACAATATATAGATGAACCAGTGTAGCCATTTTCCTGCATAACTTTAATAGGCAAGCAGAATAAGACCAACAAAGTACACTGCCCCAAATTAGAACATCAGATCCTGAGTTTTGCAAAGAAAACAAAAAGTTCTTTTTGTTTTTATAGTCTTTTCATATGAAATAACCTTTTATAAAATTTTTATGTCAGCACCTACAACTCAGGATAAGACATTCTGGTTAGAAAAAAATTAATTTCCTAGTGAACTGAGGATTAAGTATAGCTATATCACTTCTGAAGACTTTACAATTTTAAAAGCCAATGGAAATAGAACAGAAAAGAATAAAGGGTGATTATCTTTTTAAAAATGTAAAACATACGTTGGATGCTGCATCATTCTCCTTCTTTGAACTTCCATCCTCTGCATCATTTCATGAGGATGCAGTCTTTGTGCTGGAGGTGCTGTGGCTGGAATATGGTGTGAAATTGGCTGGTGTGTGGGAGGAAGATGCTGAGGGATTGGCGCAGCTGTACTGGCTAAATGAGTTGGAGGTGGGGGTGCCACGGGGTGAGATGTTGCATGAGACGATATTTGAGAATGGAAAGCATGAACAGGATGAGGAATAACATAATCCACTTGAGGTGGAGGCTGAGTCTGAGGAGGAGGGTTTCCATGAGAGTGGGGGCAGGCAGAGGTTTGATGATGAAGTGGTCTTGTCAAAGAAGCATCTGTAAGAAAAGCACAAGCACCACAAGGTTAAACATATATTGCCATAATACATTCATGTTATACTTTACAAACATATTAGTGTATTTTTATTTTATAAATACTTTATCAATGCTTGAGTCTGCTTAGTCTTGTTTGGCAACCTGCTTTCTTCTTTGAGTAATCACAGGTATCTTCTCAAGTCAATATATATAGCTTTACTTCATTCACAGCATTTCATTACAGGAAGGCACCAAAATTTATTGAAGAAATCGCCATTGATAAAAACTGGAAGCAAACCAAAGCTGCAATAAACATCTCTGTGTATAATTCCTCTTGTGCTCTCTTTCATACATGCATGTACACGAGTGTCTGAACACAAAAGCACACATTCATACACACCACTCACAGAAAGTTTCTATAGCATAAATTCCTATAAGCAGTTCTGAGTCTGAAAGAATAATTTAAATTCAGATTATTGTTGTTGATCATGTCCGACTCTGTTATTCCATGGACTGCAGCACGCCAGTCTTCTTTGTCCTTCACTATCTCCCAGAGTTTGCTGAAACTCATGTCCACTGAGTCAATGATGCCATTCAACCATTTCATCCTCTGTTGCACCCTTCTCCTCTTGCCCTCAATCTTTCCCAGCATCAGGGTCTTTTTCAGTGATTTGGCTCTTCACATCAGGTGGCCAAAATATTTGAGCTTCAGCATCAGTTCTTCCAATGATATTCAGGGTTGATTTCCTTTAGGATTGACTGGTTTGATATCCTTGCTGTCCAAGGGGCTGTCAGAATCTTCTCCAACATCACAGTTCAAAAGCATCAATTCTTCGGTGCTCAACCTTCTTCATGGTTCAACTCTCATATCCATACATGACTAATGGAAAAACCATAGCTTTGATTATATGGACCTTTGTTGGCAAAGTGATGTCTCTGCTTTTTAATATGCCGTCTAGGTTTGTCATAGCTATTATTACAAGGAGTAAGTGATTTTAATTCCTTGGCTGCAGTCACCATCAACAGCAATTTTGGAGCCCAAGGAAATAAATAAAGTCTGTCACTGTTTCCATTTTTTCCCCCATCTATTTCCATGAAGTGATGTGACCAGATACCATGATCTTAGTTTTCTGAATGCTGAGTTTCAAGCCAGCTTTTTCACTCTCCTCTTTCACCTTCATCAAGAGGCTCTTTAGTTCCTCTTTGCTTTCTACCAATAGGGTGGTATCACCTGCATATCTGAGGTTATTGATATTTCTCTCAGCAATCTTGATTCCAGCTTGTGCTTCATCCAGCCCAGCATTTTGCATGATGTACTCTGCATATAAATAAGCAAGGTGATGATATACAACTTTGATTATTTCTTTCCTAATTTTGAACCAGTTGTTCCTTGTAAGGTTCTAACTGTTGCTTCTTGACCTACATACAGGTTTCTCAGGTGGCAGCTAAGGTGGTCTGGTATTCCCATCTCTTTAAGAACTTTTCACAGTTTGTTGTGATCCACAGTCACTTTCGTGTAGTCAATGAAGCAGATATTTTTCTGGAATTCCCTTGCTTTTTCTAGGATCCAGAGGATGTTGGCCATTTGATCTAAATTCAGATACTAGTTGACAAAACATCGTTCCGAAAAGTTTACCATAATTAATTACCATCAACAGTACATGAGAGTTCCTGACTAATTACACTGTCACATTTTTTACATGCTAATCAGAAAAAAATTTTGTATTCATTAATCAATTATATTTCTTTCCAGAATTATCTATTCTCATTCTTAGTTTATAATTCACCTTTTTCTTATTGATTTATAAGTATTCCTTGTATGGGAGCTTTGTCATAAGGTAGTACAAACATTTTTCCAAATTGTCTCCTGGTAATTTTACTCTGCCATAAGTATTTTGCTTTTGTAAAATCAAATGTATAAATTATATATTTATAAACACATAAATCATGTTTTCTTTCATCATTAATGGTTATAGAGCACTATAGAGAGGAAAGGAACTTGCAAGTCCCAGGCATGCCTGTAAACATATATTTTCACCACTGCACCTCTCTCCCTGCCCCATGCTATTTTTCCTGTGCTACATATTAAGTAGAGGGCATATTTGCTAGCAACTTGCCGTGAAAATCAGCCTTTATAAAGATGGTTTCACCCATTTCTTCAGTCTGAATCTTGATGTTGCAAAATGACTGTTGAAAGGTCCCTTAAAGGAATACTTCTCTCTCTAACTCTTAAGAGATAAGCATCAGTTTGAAGTCTAAAAGTAAGTTTGTCTCCTCCCTGGATTTCAGCCCTAATTTCATTTTATTTGTAAGATTTTCTTGGTAGCCTGGTATGGAGCCATAGCATTTCTCTAGTTTCATTACAGAAAGATTACCTTCAATTTTTAATTGCTTTGATTTGTGCAGCGGGGGTGAAAGGTAACCACAGACTCATTCAGCCATACTTCAAAGGAAAACTTGTTAGCATATATTTAAAGGAAACTTTCACTGAGCTCAATTTAAGTTGTGAGACATATTTTTAAACTAATTTTCTAAAAGTTGTATTTTCAAATCAGTGTTTTACTCTAAGAAGTCACAAAGCTCAGTATTTCTTAGTCATCAAAAAAGAAGCCACTAAGTTCTCTAACTGTTAACTATTCTTCCTCAAATTTAGAGTATTTTGCCCAGTTTCACAGCAAGGTTCTCTAACTCTATAAATTATTATACAAGAAATAATATTCACAAATATCACAAAATGCTAATGTTTTGCTTTGGAATGAATCAATTTATTTAATGCTTCATTAATCATTTTTCAACTTTACTGAGGTATAATTAACAATTAAAACAATATATCTGAAGTGTATAATATGATAATTTGACATATTATACCATGTGAAATGATTACCACAATCAGTTTAATTAACATATACATCACCTCACACAGTTGCCAATTTTTGTGTGTGGTGAAAACTTCAGCCATCATTATAATGTACTGTTTATCTAAACAAAATAATTACTAATCATTGTATAAAGGTGATATATTCTGCATTCCCACAGACCATTTCCCTTCTTCTCTGTATTATGTGTTCTCGCCAGTAAAAATAAACAGACAAACAAAAATTGTTCTTGATATTGTTTCTTAAAAGTTTAGCATGTCACTTTAACCCAGCAATCTCAATCCTAGAAGTTACCCTACAGACTAGTAGAAAACTACAAATAATTTAAATGTTCATCAACTGAGGACTAATTCAATATATAATGGAATATTATGAGGATATTAAAAACAATGAGCTAGAATTTTATATATTACAAAAATCTGAGACATATTGTTAAATTTTTAAAAAATAAATAATGAAAAAAAAAGATAAAAAAATTAAAAAACAAAAAATAAATAAATAATGAAAAAGAGGGAAATACAATGTTTGATATGATCCTATTTTTTTTTTAAAAAAGGAGAGATATGTCATAATAAGAGATGTGTCAATAATAACATGTGAAGAGAAAGAAAATTTCTGAAAGGGTTTATAATGAACTATAAACAGTTGCTACCACTGAAGTATTGGGATTAGTGGGAAGAATGGAGAAGGACTTTTAACTTCTTATTTTATATTATTCTGTGATTTGACTTTCTTAAGGTGCACATAAGTTATTTTTATGATAAAAAGAAAACATTAATTTTTTAGATTAGGACAGAAAAAAGCAAAGAATACATTTATAAATTGCTTCAGTATATTATTTTTAAAGATGAGGGGGAGAAAACCACACATTTTGAGTTCCCAATAAAAGATGATAAATCAAAGATGAATATCAACAACTATTACAGAATAGCCTGCACATCCTGCCAGTGTTCACACACAGAATTCATCCACTGGTTAATGCTTTGCAAAAACTTTCACTCTTGAAAAGATAAATGATGTATCACCAGATTTCACTGTACAAATTCTGGGCTGACTCTAGCTGTATATGCAGGACACAGATTTTTAAAATTATAGGACTGGAATCATAAGAAGATAAATAACTGAACATTATCCCTCGTATGTAATCAGAGGACAAAAGCAAATTTCCTTGCCAATGTTTTGCTTTACTCCTGGCATGAATTTTCAGTGCTTTTTTTAAAAATCAAAATATTTAATATGTTTCCATCTGATTATTAGCCTATGATTTAACAAAGCAATAAATACACAGCCTAAGGTTATTTCTCATTTCTTGTATCTTATAGACTTCAATTTCTTAGAAAAGTCATATCTGATTCTGTTTTAATTGCTTGCACAAAAAGAGTACAGATAACCTTTCTACAATTGGCTTTCTGTCAAGGAATTTTCTCCTATATCTCAGTTAAGTTTCAGAATTCTTAAAAGTTTACTTTTCCTATGCATAGAAACAACTACTAAACCTTCCAATTTCTTTTTAATACTAAAGGATAAATATAAATTCCTTAAAATTTCCTTTTATAGGAATCTAAAGTGCCATTCAATGTACTTCTAATAGATATTAAAACATAAATGTTAAAATGTAAATTAGATATGATACTTTTTATTATTTTCCCAGACCTTTTAAAACAACATCTGCCATTTTTGCTTAAGAAGACCGCTTTAGGTATATGAGGTGAAGGAAGGATGAAATGGGAAAAATACACTCCACTTTTAGGTCAAGGAAATACTAGAAATTTATAAATTAGAATTACTGAAAGGTTATTAAATGGAGGAGAGTACAATGCTTCATTTATGTGCCTCTAAGTTCTTTGCCTATTAAATTTATACTTACAAGGAGGTGGCATATAATGTCGACAAGATGACAGTGAGGCTTGTGGAGGGGGCTGGGGCTGGGGCTGGGCAACCATGCTTGATCCATAACCATCTATTGATAATGGCTGACTCGGGGCAGCGGCAGCAGCAGCCTGATGGCCAAAGATTGCAGCTCGGGAAGAAGAAACAGGACAGCAGGGGTCAAATGCAGATGCTCCATGAAAACCAGCACTTCCATGACTTCTGATACCACTGCTGCTCAGGTCTACTGGCAATGCCTGCTGTATAAAGAGGAACTATGTTTTATCTTTCTAAAACTTGGTCAAAACATTGTTTATGGTTTACTGTAAAAGTACTCAATGTAATGTAGAAAAATAGAATCAATAAATTTGAAACTGGTAAAATTTTGTGTGTGAAGACCTACTGAGTACCAAAAAATACTATGTGTATCTTGGATTGTAAAAATTATAGTGCTTATCCATTTAAAACCTATAATCAATTTTAAATAACCAAGCATGTGATAGTGCTTGAACAAAAGTTAATGTATTATTTTAACATCTATTTATCTTCCATATACTAGATCTTAAGAGAAAAACTTTTAAATCATACTTTGATATCCTCCTTTACACCAAAACTCTGACTTGTAATTTAGGACTCCTTCAGAAAACGTATAATCATGCCATTGAAAACACTTAAGGGTTCAGGAAAAATCTGTCATTTTTAAACTGTACACAGCAAGGATTCAACTAAAACTCAAATAGTGAAAACATTATCCAAGATAACAAAGGGTCTAAGATTATTCAAGCTAAAACCATTAGTTAGCTTTGCCTCACAACTTTTTCACTTAAAAAAAATTAAACCACAATTACTTTTATTAGTAAAATAATTTTAGGGAAGGATCATTTACCAAGTTGAAAAATCAAAGAGTCTAAATTCCATCCCTACTACAGCACTTTGAAAAGTCCTAAGGAAAACACTTTACCTTCTACTCTAGAGCAGGTAACAGAAACAGAATTGCTTCTTTATATTCTTAAGTATTTTAAGTATAAGCCTTTGCTTAGTGTTCAGTACAGCTGCCAATTTTTAAAATGTGATTAAAGAAAATGAAGATGTTATATATGGAATCGTATGTAGGGATTGTTCACTACTGAAATCTGAGTGGCTAGAGGTGAGGAAAGCTAGGGTAATGCATTTATTAGAGGCCCAGGTCACTCAGTCCAGTGAGGAACCATAGCGGTCTTAGTATATTTTAAAAATTTATTTTATTATTATTATTTTTAGAGACAGAGTAGTCTTTGTGGTTTCAATGGCCACCCTGTTCAGAGGATAATAGAAACGTAAGAAACTCTGGATATTAAAAAGGAAGGAGGAGGACGGTACAGAATGAGGGAAGGACAATAGAACTACTTTCCTCTTGTATATTACGTGTCTACAATCAATTAAGTAAATGTCTGACGTCTTTCTTCTGAGTTGGCAAATACAGTATCAGCTTCTAATTTGGATAAATAAGGTTTAAGAACAATATTTTAAGATTGTTAATTATTACTGATGACTCAAATCCTTTGTGTATTTCCTATTTAGGTTAAAATCTGGCAAATGGACTGGAATATTAACATACTATGAAGGTGAGCAAATTTCCTATCTTCTTCTCCAGTGATTAACAAAACTCCCAAAGATTGAGTAAGGTAGGGTGAAGGTCCTCCTAGAAGCAACCGAGGGTAAAGTTAACAGTAGAGAATAAAAAGGGGGAAAAAACCAACAGACAGAACCCTCTTCTTCACAATTCCAAGAGTTCACTCAATTCTTATTCTAGAAGGAAAAGAGGGGTTAAGCAAGATGGTACAGAAATAGCAAATATTACTTTTTTGTTGTTCAGTCACTAAGTCCTATCTGATTCTCTTGCGACCCCATGGACTGTAGCCCACCAGGCTCCTCTGTCAATTGGATTTCCCAAGCAAGAATACTGGAGTAGGTTGCCATTTCTTTCTCCAGGGGATCTTCCTGACTCAGGGACT
Source organism: Bos indicus (assembly GCF_029378745.1). Classification (NCBI taxonomy): domain Eukaryota; kingdom Metazoa; phylum Chordata; class Mammalia; order Artiodactyla; family Bovidae; genus Bos; species Bos indicus. Next base: position 51,059,128 of record NC_091769.1, read on the forward strand.
GAATCTTGATCTCCTGCATTGCAGGCATCTTTACCACTAAGCCACCAGGGAAAGTGAAAGTGAAAGTTGCTAAGTCATGTCCAACTCTCTGCAACCCCACAGTCCATGGAATTCTCCAGCCTTTACTGGAGTAGGTAGCCTTTCCCTTCTCCAGAGGATCTTCCCAACCCAGGGATTGAACCCAGGTCTCCTGCACTGCAAGTTGATTCTTTACCAGCTGAGCCACAAGGGAAGCCCAAGAATGCTGGAGTGGGTAGGCTATCCCTTTTCCCATGGTTGTCCCCAACGCAGGAATCAAACCAGGATCTCCAGCATTGCAGGCAGATTCTTTACCAACTGGGCTATCAGGGAAGCCCTTTACATAGATCATAAATAATGTATAACACTAAACTATTCTATCAAAAGAGAAAGCTACTCCCAGAGGAGTAGTATGATAGAGTCAAGTGACTACTAAAACTTCTCTGTTGTTAAGACTAATCCTCCCCAATCTTTCTCTGCCTATCTACAGTTTGACAATCATGAGACACCACACAATTATAAATTCTAAGATCAATCTCCTTCTCCTCAGCTTCCTACTATGTCCACACAGGTCTCAAATGTAGACTATATGAGGCTATCTCATGTACATGTGGTTAATTTCAGAGTCCTACAAAGAGCTACACGAATCTCAAACTGTTCATATCTCCAAAACCTCACTCTTTAGCTTCATATCCATTATCACTATTGAATGCCTGATCCTGCTGATTTTCCTCAAGGTTTGTGTATAGTTCAAATACTTAGAGACAGATGTTAGAGAAGATCTCCTGGAGAAGGAAATGGCAACCCACTCTGGTATTCTTGCCTGGAGAATTCTGTGGATAGAGGAGCCCGGCAGCCTACAGTCCACAGGGTCACAAAGAGTCGGATGCAACTGAGCAACTAACACTTGAGAGAGAGAGAGATCAGTAGGTTACACCTATATTTGACATAAAACAATAAAAGAGATACTACCTATAATTAAGTCACTCAGGTTGCTTTTTTAGGCCCAAAAGGTAGAACAGGTGTGGTCAACCAACAGATGTTAGTACTTAGAACTGCTGTTACCAGAGCCAAAACATCATCCAAAATCTCTTTAATCACATTTCCTACTAAACCCTTTCAATTTTTTTTTTGTATCAGCAGCTAGTTTCTTCTTCTTAAGGGAACACTTCACTTTCTTAATTTTAATTTGTCAGAAGCAGAAGAGATAAGCATCAAAAATTTAAAAGACAAAGCAAGTAATGTACTTGAGCAAAGGGGAGAGGGTACAGTGGAGCAGTTACTTTGAATTTCACTTTAACTTTTTCTAGCCCATTTTTTTTAGCACATGTGTCACTTACCATTTTATATTACCCATTTTGTTTTTTAAAGTATGCACCACCCAGGTTTACATCACAATTATACACAGAAACAACACAGCAAAAGTTAAAATAGCACAAAATACCTCACTTTATTTACTCCATGTGATCACCAATACGAATTTAACATTTTTTGACATTTTAAGTACTCACTATCAACCAATTTACTTAATTAGCAAAAAAAATTACTGATAATTTTTTTTGCTGACATTTCAATTTTCCAGAAACTAAAAACCTAATCTGCTCCTGAGAAACAGGAGGTTCCTCCCTGTATGGTTTTGCAGCTGAGAAGTCTGTTTATTTCTATATGAGTGGAGATGACTGGGAGGCTCCAGAAGAGGAGGTAGAGGAAAAAACTGGGAGAATTCCCCAATTTCTCATGAATGAGGCTGACACTGCAGTTTCAATACCTTTGTTTGAAATGGAATCCTAAACATTAAATCCACTTATATTTAACTAAAAACACTGAAAAACATTCCAGAATAAAAAATAGTATCCAATTATCCACATCCCTGGTCCCCTCAATTGGTTGCAATCATTTACAACATGAGAAAATCCTAAATACTTAATTTAAAAAAAAATCACAGACCATTAAATTACGCCACTCTTGCAGGGGCAAAAAGAATTACTTATTTGGTACATAAACTTTATCATTAGATTTTTTTTCTCCGGAAGGAACTGCAATTTTAAAAAATTAAGAAGAACTCATCAAATTCCACATACCTGGTCATGGTAGCTGGTACTAGAAGTACTATTCGCTCCACAAGGTGGTTGTACTTGTGGAGGTCTTTCCACAGGACAAGTAGGATCACTAAAGGAAGGAGAAACTGGGACAGCTGGGTGGGGAGTATGATGATGGTGGTGATGATGCTGAAAATGGTGGCCATGCTGCTGAAAGCAACTTGTGTGTGGATGTCCTAATGCATGGTGATTCTGCGATGACCCTCCACAGGGCGAGTGCTGGGGACAGCAGGAAGGTAACCTAGGCATTGCAGGAGGGCCAGGTTCTGTTACAGCATTAGATGCAGTTCTCCTCGAGTCATCTTGAAATGAAAAAATGCACAGATCAATTAAATGATCAAGTATCGCTGTGTAAAAAATACGTGTGTGTGCTTAGCTGCTCAGTCATGTCTGACTCTTCACAACCCCATGGACTGTAGTCCACCAGGCTTCTCTGTCCATGGGATTCTCCAGGCAAGAATACTGAATGGAGTAAGATAGCCATTCCCTTCTCCAGGGAATCTTCCCGACCCATGGACCAATCCGGGTCTCCTACATTGCAGGCAGATTCTTTACCATCTGAGCAACCATGCGTATAAATAGGTGAATAATAAGTGATTAGTGAATTCAAGTATCTGTAAACAATAATGTGATATATTCACATTCTTAACATGTATATCCTGTAATTTTAGGCAGTGGTCTTCACTGGGATTTTCTTCCAAGCTTCAAGAGGCTTATATTTACCATGACGTTTAAATATGGCAATAAATCACCTTTTGCTAGGTCATGATAAATTATTAGTTTTTAAAAATAAATTATTAGTTTTAAATTGTATTTTAAAAACTCCAAAGTATCATGGGAGTCCTTCCATTATATACAACAAATACTCTTAATACTATAAATCATTCCTATATAATGAAGACTACTATGTCATACTTCTTAAAATCTTAACTTCTGAAAGATATAACCATCCAACTCAGAGCATATCTGGCTAAGTCTTACTAACTTCCAATGTCTTTTCCCTTTCTCTGGTCTCTAACCTCAGATCCAGTAGAACAAAAGAAATGATAAGATTCTACCTGGTTGAAAATTATAAGTCTCTTGTAATAACTTTGTGACTCAAAGTTGAATAGTGGGATAAAAGCATGGCGTCAGACAGGCTTAAATTCTAATCCTGAGCCTGTCTAATTTGAGTAATGTGACTTTAAGAAAGTTATTTAATCTCTTTCTCACCTATTAAATATAGCAGTAACTATCTTGCATGGTTGTTCTTAGAAAAGATAATAATCTTCTAGGTACGAAACATCTGAGTCCTAATTATGCTCTGTGGCATGCCCAGAGTTACTTTGAAGGTACATTCTTCCAGGCCAGAAGAAAAGCAAATGTGTCCCCAGAAGGTTTATCCCAGTGTTTCAAACTCCTCTAAGAAACAGCACCCTTTCCTCAAACTACATATGTGCAAATTAAAAAAAGATAAAAATGGAGATACATTTTTTACTTAAAAAATAAAAATTAGAGGAATAGAAAACCCAAAGCTTTGTCCTTCCTTTCCCCCACATGACTCATGAGGCATCTCCTCAGAATTCTTAGGATTCTAGAGTACACCTGTGTTCCAGCCATATTTCTAGAATAATCAATACCAGGGATACCTTACTCCTATTTGGCTCACAATAAAAAGCTATTCTCTTCTGGGTCAGTGTACCAATTAGGGATCTTCTAGTTATTTACAAACAATACAAAAAATCCAACCAAAACTGGCTAAAACAATGAAGGGAATTTACAGACTCACATAAATTAATCTGGGTGGCTCTGACTGATGAGTGTGATTGCAGTACACCTCCCTGTAATTCTCCAGTGTCTGCCCTCCTATACATGTCCTATTCTGCTGTTGCTGAGTCTCTTCCAGACAAACCTAAACTCTTAGGCATACTGTTAGGCAGTATCTCTATTCTAGATCTCTGAATATTGTTTTACTTCCCCCTCAAGTTCCTATTCTGACCTATTTGGGCTAATTTCCTGAGCCCTTTTGTATGGGTTCTTAATCTGAGAACCAGAATTCAGGAGTCTGTAAACTCGGATAGAAAAGAATTACACTAATCTCTAGTAGCCTCCTGGAATTAATACTACCTTGTTATCATAAATTGAGAGGTTAAATATCACAAGTAGTTTGTAACAAAAACAAAAAAGATAAAAAAAGTCAACAAGTTGTTCACTTTTAAAACATAAGTGATAGCAGATTCAAAGTCAGTTCAATAACTACATCCCTTTCATTCATTTGCATTTCAAAATTTCTTGAGTAACCTGGATAGAATCACAACTGGCATACTAGGAACTGACTATGATCAACAGCTATCTTAGTTATGCTGAATCTAAAGTAGCTATTTTCTATAGGCTGTAATATTTATAGCAATATCATCATTATAGGATCTTCACTTCCTACAACATTTCTGGGGTTATATCTCAGTCCGCATGTCAAAATGTTACACAAGTAAATGTCATTTATTATGTGTTACTTCAGAAAAGAAAATCAAAAACCTTTAGGACACTAAATCCATTCAGTGGATGGACTAAATGACCTTCATAGTTCCTTCCAACTGTGACACATTAATTTTACAAATCCAGAAACTCTAAGACTAAGGAGATGAGTCTGTAACCAGAGCAAGAGATCTAGGGACTGCATGACCAAAGTGATAGATACAACATTTATCTGTTTAAAAATGACTTGCCCTCTTGGTCTTCGATTATTCCAAAAACAAAGGTCAGAGTGAGAGAAGAGGAAGCACAATAACTATAATATCCTTAAGTCTGAATATATATTTAAGGGGTTAAATGATTAACAGTATGCCCCTCAAAAGAGGACTGACCTTATAGCTCTACTTCTTAGGGTACAGTTTTGATTTCCAATTAAATTAATATCTGTTTTCCTACAGTCCAGAAGCTCTTTGTTGCTCAAACAAGGTAGAAATCCAAAGCAAAGACAACTGAATCTCCCGTTGTTCAAGAGTTAATAACCAAAGAAAATTGCCAGAGCAGAGTAAAATACAAAGATATCTAATTAAGTAAATAAACCCTGCCCTTTTTTAAAATTAAAATTAGCTTACTGAGTGTCCATTAAAAACAGATCATCACAAATCTACATCAGAGAAATTAACTCCACATCACAGTGACATCAGGCTGCTTAAAGTACTTTTACTGTAATTCAAGGAAGAATACGGAGATGTACTCATGTATTTATTCATTTATTTGGCAAGTCTTACATATAATAATAACATGGCTAAGGATCTATAAAGATACTGGAAAATACAACAGTAAAAAGGAAAGTCTTGACCATTAAAATAATTTAGGGATATTGTCTGCTTTTGTTGTTTTATCTCTAGCAACTAGAAACAAGCTACAACCTAGGCAGATCAACAAGCACCTGCTAAATTTAAGCTAACCTCGCAAGGGAAAAGAGGCATGCCTGTATGGGAGCAGCTTAGTGCTAAAAAAGGGAAGACTTGATCTTTGGTCCTCAAGGAGCTCATCATCAAGCACAGAGAAAATTTAAAAAGAAATCAACCAGTACTGTAACAGAAGCAATGGGTTCTAGTACAGTATAGAGCAGCACTGTCCCCCAAGGAGTATCCAGCAACAACTGGGGATACTTTTGGCTCTCACAACTGGAGGGGAGGGGGCACTAATGGTAATTCAGTGGGTAGAAGCCAAGAATGATGCTAAATATCCTACAATGCACAGGAGAGCCTGCCCGCCCCTATAGGAACTGTCCAGCCCAAAGACAAGAGTACCAAGGTTGAGATATCCTGGCATAACGAAGAATACAGGATTCAAGCTAGACTTTGTAGGTCTGAATTCTGGCTCTACTGTCATATAACCTTAGATAAGTTACTTCACCTGCAAAATGAGAATAATCATACAATCTGTCTCATGGGTTATTATGAAAGTCAGAGCTACTATAAATAATTAACCAATATTATGAGTTCAACAGGTGTTAGCTATTACTATCCGTTACAATTGTTAGCTCTTTTTATGTTGTGTTCCCAGTGTATAGAACAGGGCCTGATACATAGAATGCAATCAATAGTTTGCTGAATAAATGAATACACAAGATACGTACGCATACGCTAGGAACACACTGAGAAATCATACAGATGATAAGCTGAGTGTGGGCATGCTGAATTTGAGGTGACTGCAGAATGGCCCAGAGGAGAGGAAGCTGGATATGAAAGTTTAAAACAAGGAGAGCACTCTGGAAGCACAAAATGGTGAGTCATTGACTACTGGTAGCAGGTGAAAACACCTAAAATTATGAGATGGATCAGTGAAAAAAGGGATGAGAATAGAGTTCTGGGAGAAAAGAAGATGAGAAGAAAGTTTACTGCCAGATTTTAAACATCATGTTTGTTTTAAAAGGAGTCAAAGTTAAATGAAGGAGTTTAAGGTGAAGAAGATCCCTTAGGTGTGCATAGACTTAACACAAATGCACACGTACATGTATGAAAGGAATGAAACCAGCACAGATGCTGAACACACAGGCAAGATTAAAACAAGGCCAAGGACACAAAAAAGGATAGCATGAAAAGCACAGATAAAGAAACTGGAAGCTACCTGAAGGGAGTTGAGAGACCAGCAGTTAGGAGATATGGATAGGTATAAACATACAAAAGTTTTTAGCATGAGAACCTTCATTTATTTTTTTATCCTCCTTCCACCCCCAGAAATGAGAGTCTTAATAAAAATAAGACAATTTTGGAATAGACACTGAGGGAAAGGAAAGGGAAGGGAACTAATTGAGGTATGATACTATCACAACTTATTACCAACAGCCCAAGATCTGATTCCATAAATTCAGGAGGCACTGATCTGCATGGTTCTATGATTTTTATCAGCCCCATTTAGAAACCTGAATAAGAGATAAGCTAGATGGCTCAAGTGATTCAACGCTGGACATATGCAAGAAGGTGCAAAGTAAAGACAGGATGTGAAGAAAATAGGTGAATGATATTCTACAGTCCTGGAAGGAAATGAAACCAGCAGAACTGAATGCCCCTAATACAGTCTATCTGTATGTGCTTTTATCAGATTTATAGAGAGGAACAACTTTGCCTTGAACAAGATTCTCCTCGTCTAGAGAAATGTAACATGATTAAGTCTATCAGAAGGGCTGTCATAAAAAGAATAAATATCATGGAGAGGGTCCACTCATGCAATGATGTTACTACTTAATAGATTAAATATGAATCCTAACTAAACAAAGGTGTTAAAAAATAAGTACATAAATAAAAGCTTTGAGATAAAGTTTTCTTTAAATAAAGTTGGGACTGTTTCAAAGTTGTCTTGAAATAAAGTTGGGACTGTTTCACATAACATCTAGATAAACACAAGGTACAGAATGCAACCAGAAAAGAGTGTGCAGTCAATAAATGAAATAAAAGCCCATTTCACTTCTGCCTACATTTTCTTTTTCAAAAAATGCAGTATTTAAAAGATATCCCAGGAAATTGTGTTTCCTCAAGGCTCACCTTTAGTTTCCAGGGAAGGGAGATCTAAACCAGACACAAACAGTTTTCTAATCTGCTCAACGTTAAGTTATAAGGATATAAGAATTAAACATATTATTAAAAGCAAAAAAAAATTGATATAAAATATACAGTGGTTTCATTATTAATGGTCATCACTATTATTACTGGTGATAGAGGCAATCTACAACCTATAGGGTCTATGATGTCTCTGCTAGTAAACAGCAAGTTCCTATCTCTGTGCCATCATTCAGGAGAGAAAAAAGGCTATTTTAAGATCTAGTCAAACAGCTGATAGGAAAGAACCAGAGATTGCACTGCTAACTGAATCTTAAGAAATAATCTACAAGCTAAACCTGTAAAATTCTCCTTTAAAAAATTTTTATTGATATATACTTGATTTACAATGTTGTGTCAGTTTCAGGTATTAAGTGACTCAGTAATTTATATATATATATATATATATATATATATATATATATATATATATATATACTTTTCTGGGGGGTAGGGTGGGTGGGCTTCCCTGGTGGCTCAGATGCCTGGAGAATTCCATGGACAGAGGAAGCCTGGTGGTGGGCTATGGTCATGAGGTCACAAAGAGTCAGACATGACTGAGCGACTAACACTTTCACACATCACTTTCACACGTACTCTTTTTTTACATTCTCTTCCCTTACAAATTATTACAAGATATTGAGTATAGTTCCCCTGAGCTATACAGTAGGTCCTTGTTGGTTATCTGTTTTATATATCAAAGTGTGTATTTTAATCCCAAGCTCCTAGGGATGAAGGAGGAAACATGTTTGTTGCAAGAAGGAAATTGTTCTAAGACTAGTGAGAAGACCATCAGCTCAAACTGCACGCAATCAGCACCATTAACTTAACTCCCTTAACTCCCCAGGGGGCCCTTCTTGGATTTATTTTTCCCTTTTTTTAAAACTATAAAAATCTTAAAACATAAGAGTAAATCTTTGCAACCTTGGGTTAAGCAATAGCTTCTTAGACATGACACCAAAAGAATAAACAATAGAATTGGGGAAATGGACATCGTCAAGCTTCTTAAAACTCCCACTCCTACTTTCAATTCTTTTGGATACGTATTTAGGAGTTGACTTTTGGGTCTTACGGTAACTCCATGGTTAACTTTTTAAGGAACCATCAGAGTGTCTTCTATCATTTTACACTTCTACCAGATGTTAATAAAGGTTCTAATTTCTCAATATCCTTATTAACACTGGTCATCTTCTGATTTCCTGTTTCTTTTGTTTTGTTTAATTATAGGCATCCTGGTAGGAGTAAAGCGGAATTTCATTCTGGTTTTGATTTGCATTTCCCTAATAACTAATGTCTTCATGTGCTTCTTGGTCATTTATATAAATGATCTTCTTCTTTGGAAAAATGGCTACGTACATTCTTTGCCCATTTAAAAACTGGGCTGTTTTTCTTTTTACTGTTAAGCTGTGCAAATTCTTTATATATTCTGGGTACCAGACCCTTAGCAAATACATGATTTTCAAATATTTTCTCCCATTCTGTAGGCTATCTTTTCACTTTCTTATAAATACCCTTAATGTACAATAATTTTAAATTTTGATCAAGTCCTATTCATTTTTTTCTTTTGTTGATTGTATTTTTGGTGTCAGCCATTCAATTCTCCCCCATCTCTTTCAGTTGAGCTATAATACTCTGGTAACATAGCACACAGAAACTCAAATATGAAGTCATAATCTAATTCTAAGAGACCACTTTGTTAACATATGATGTTTATTCTAAGAATATACTCTTGCTAACACAGCTAAAATCTTAATAACAACAATTCTTTTTCTAACAAAGAGTCTCTCCTCGCCCCTTTTTATTTTTTGCACATACCTCCTGTAGAAGTACCAGTCATACTATTGCTTGTGAGAGTAGTTGAAGTCTCTGACACTGTGGAGGGTTGGCTACTAGTGACAGCTGCAGCAGTATCAGAGGCCTGCTCAGAGGTAGATGGATTTGAATTGTTAATGGAAGCGCTTGTGGTTTGTGATTCCATTCTCGCAGAAGTGGTTGGTACTACAGTAGGTTCTACAAAATACAAAATATTTAGCATTTCAAAACAAATTAGGCAATGGGTTATATTTTAATAAAAGCTAATATTTTTATAGCTATTAAACTTAAAATGTGAACCCTCTGATAAGTACAATATATAGTTTAAAAAGAAAAGCTTTCGTAAAGTTAAATCAACATTAAAATGAAATGTTACTGTATTTTTAAACATACATGTGCATATTCCAATAATTCAAAGGACTAACATAGTTTTCTTGGGTAAGGACCATGTAAGTTTTCTGATCACAGAGAGGTAAAATAAAAGTCCCTCTGCTATGTTCACACACATTGTCCCAGGCTGTTAGAACAGCACACAAATTGTACTCTCTCTGGTACCTATGGATTTTAGAGTTCAACGGTTTGGATAGAAATTCTGATTTCACCACTGACAGATTGATCCAGGAGAAATTACTCAACTACTCTCCATTTCCTCATCTATAGAACTAGTAAAGTACAAAATTTTCTTCATAGAACTATTGTTAGGATGAACAGAGATCACACATATGAAGTACCTATAGATGATGCTTTACAAATCGAAGTCATTTAATAAACATTAGCTGGGATTTTTAATATGTTTTAATTTTTCACATGTCGTATTGTATGTTTTCCCCCAATTTTTTTGCAAATATTTTTATCCGTGCTTTCTAATAAAAATTAAAGTTTCTGTAGTAGAAATTAAAAGAAATTTCAGGTAGACCTTATGAATGAGCTCTATTTTAGACTCTAATTGTTACATGACTTTAATAATTAATAATGGGAATAAATCTGTCCAAACCATAGTCACAATAATTAGACTTGCAAAGAAGATATTTAAAAGTGATACAGAATAGAATGAGAAAACAACCATTCTCTACAATGCAGTACAGGAGACTGATTACTGAAACACAAATAGTGCCTGTTAGTCTATATGGAACCCTATACTTCAGATGCTTAAAGAAATATATTTGCCTAAACATAAAAGGGAGAGGAAGGAACTTCTGTTTATTTGCCAGTAGTTGACCTCAGTTTCTCAGTCAGAGGTATTAACTTTTTTGGTTGAATAATTCTGGACTGGAGGTGGGAGTGGCTTAGAGGTGGGCTGTCCTTTGCATTATAAGATGTTTGGCAGCACCCCTGGCCTCCACCCATTAGATGTTAGTAGCATGGATGGAGGAGCCTGGAAGGCTGCAGTCCATGGGGTCGCAGAGGGTTGGACACGACTGAGCGACTTCACTTTGACTTTTCACTTTCATGCATTGGAGAAGGAAATGGCAACCCACTCCAGTGTTCTTGCCTGGAGAATCCCACGGATGGGGGAGCCTGGTGGGCTGCCGTGTATGGGGTCACAGAGAGTCAAACATGACTGAAGCGACTTAGCAGCAGCAGCAGCAGCAGCACTCTCCCTCCACTCTGAGAATCAAAAGTGTGTAGATACTGCCAAATGTCTCCAGGCACACAAAACGGTCACTAGGTAGGAACCACTGTTCTAACTAAACTTATGTTTTAGATTTACTTTTAGTAAGATGGAAGCTTTCCACTGAGAGAAGGGAGTCCGTCTACTAATCACTGGAATACTTTTAACATAAAAGTATTCTGTTTGAACTAAATTCAAGTGGATTAAAAAGTTACTTAGATGGCAGGTGTCACATGGGAAAACACAAAAAGTTTCCAAAAGAGTCAACAATATTTAATTGGATAATCTTTAATAAATCCCTATTATATTAACCGCTTCTTACAGATGATTTATGGTACTTCCAAAATAAAAACCAAAACATTGTTAACTGAAATGTACATTGAGAATAAATTCTCTCTTCATAAACATCTTAACTCCAAAGTACTGGTACTCTGAAAGTTATGATCATCCAAACTGCCAACAGCCAATATTAGAGTTGATTTCACAAGGCCCTTAACTCTTCCAACCTAGCAAATGTATTCTTTATCTAATTTATAGCTAACTGCCAAAACTAATGGGCTTCCCTTGTGGCTCAGATGGTAAAGAATCCAATCCATATATGGCTTACCAAATATTAAGGACATTATGATTGAGGGCTTCTTTTTTAACTTATTTGAGTATGGTTGCTTTACAATGTTGTATTAGCTCCTACTGTACAGCAAAATGAATCAGCCATACATATACATGTATCTCCTCCCTTCTGGACTTCCTTTCCATTAAGGTTACCACAGTTCATTAAGCAGAGTTCCCGACCATTTCCTTCTAAGATGTAACTATCAGTATCTAAAGATAATTCTCAATTTGAGGGAAAATTCACAAATGTATTCATATATTCATACTTGCTTACCACATTTCCTAACCTCTGCTTTCCAACTCTAGCATTGTTTCCTCAGTTACTTGGGTGTAGCTGTATGTAAGCCAGAGAAGTGAAGTGTAAGTCTTAGTCGCTCAGTCATGTCCAACTCTTTGCAACCCATGGTCTGTCCATGGAATTCTCTAGGCAAGAACACTGGAGTGGGTCGCCATTCCCTTCTCCAGGGGATCTTCCTGACCCAGGGATTGAATAGGGTCTCCTGCAGTGCAGGAAGGTATTTTACCATCTGAGCTACAGAAGCCCTGTAAGCCAAAACGAAACACTAGAGCTAAGCAGCACATAAAGTAACCACATTATTACACTGAAAGATAACATAACTTATAAAAGCAAATTCAACATCTCAAATAACTAGTATTAATCATTTAAACTCAGTTACACTGCTTTTCTGTTCTGTATTTTAAAACTGTTGTTTCTATTTTTCATAGTAAAGTATGACAGCAATATTATAAATGAAAGTAACACATAAGTCTAAGGATAGATCAAACCACCACTTGTAAAAATAATTTTTTCTAAGAAAACAACTACCAAGCAGTGAAACAATAACCAGAAAAAACTTAGACACAACTTACAAACTGGGGTTATATTATCAACTGAAAATAACATTAGGATAATCTGCCAACTTCTCTGTAATTTAATAATATATTATTGACATATTATTATTATTACCAATAATAAGTAGCAATAAAGAGTTTCTAACATATTAAGATATTTCATTTTACTAAATTGTCTTCATAATTCCACACTGCTAGCACTCCAACTTACCATCTTCATCAACAGTAAGGTCCACAACTTCTGCTGCATTCTGCCTCAAGGGCTGTATAACAGTAGACATTCTATTGCGGTTCCGTGGCTCCTGTGGTCGACTTGTATGAGAACTTGAACCTTGGCTCCAGTGAGATCTATTGTGTCCAAGGGTTGACCGAGACCTAAATAACAAAATTTTTAGTCACCTAAGAAATCATAAGCCTTTCTTACAAAATAAGTTGTGAAATTCTTCATGCAAGAATTCTCCAGAGAGATAATCACAATAGAATTTAGAATTATGACTAGCATAATGCTGAGCACTCAATAAACATCTGAATTAAATATTTAATAAATGTTCACCAACCAACTGACCTAAGAAAACGAAAAATATGTTAGGCCTATCATTGGTGTAAAATATAGGATTCTGTTTCAAGAATGCTACTCTCTTTTCAAGGTAGAGTAGTCACCTGGGTTATAATCAATCATTTACATTTTAAGACCTAAAATTATTCATCATAGATATAGTAACAAAAATATCAACACCCTAAACATTTAATAACATTCACATGATCTTCAGCTTTGGGAGTCCAGAACCAAGTTGTTTCTGGGACTGTCCTAAAAGAGATTTGAAGTACGAGAGATTTCTTGCTATCAGGAGAAGTAAGGATAGCCGTAGCTAGTTTACTGCAGCTAACTATACTTTGGCAGCTATACATAACATCATTGTTTGAGCCACTTATGCTTTAAAGGCATATAACTACAAACCCTCAACACCAAATGCCTTTTATCATCTGTTAATTATGTATATTGTACTAAATTACTTACAGGCATATATTTTATTATTAAAAAATTGTAAAGGATTCACTGTAATGATCTGGATTAAAGGTACAGAGAGACAGTATATAGAATATGCAGCTCTCAGGATCCAAGGAGAAAAAAATAAATGTTTTGGGAAGATGGGGTTTACTACAAAGTTGGTTTCTCCTCCTGCCCAAAATGAATGTAAAACTGCCTATATGCTTATATGTATGTATGTCAGCATGTACGGAAAAAAGTGAGCCAGATCTTCTAACATGTAGTTGTACGCGTATGAGATTGGTCACTCAAAGTTCATACAGAGAATTTCAGAGAAGAACTCCAAAGTTCAAACTGAGCTGAAAATGGCCTTAGCAATCATGGAGCCTAGAAGTTTAGAAAGAACTTCAAATTGTAAATTTAAATTTTCAAGTAATAGAGGAGTATAGAGGTTAAATCCTGAGACACAGATTAAAAAAAAAAAGAAAAAAAGACAGTGTATTCCAGCAAGAATTGTACATATTAAGGCATGAGGATAAACAAATGTTTCAAGATGAAATAGTTTTAGATAAGGAGAATGATCACCATTTAAAATTCTTGAGAAATCAAGAGTCTTTGATGAAACTGAGCAGCCTATTATTTCTGAGAAACTGTTAATAGCTGAAGAAACTTCCAGGTCTTTGCAGTACTTTGGTGAAAACTTCACAGGATATACTAACTCCAAATATAATGTTGAGTGAAGTACCAGCAAAAAGCCTGATGTATAAGGAACAGTTCCAGAGGCCTTAGTGGCAATTATCAAATCCTGACACAAGGAGATCTGAAACATGGATACATTCTCTCTTACAGAGGAAGGGCAAGGAGCCAGTTGAAGTGACAAAGTTAATGTTCTAGGTAACCATAAGGAAAATAAATATGAGTAATGAGCATATATGTCTTTTTCAAGAGCACTGTCTCCACTATGTAAATGCATTTGCTTGAATATTTAAACATCTGCATGATAAGAAAGCTCTCCAATTCCACGAAAAAACAGGTTCTTAGTTTCAACAATAATTATAGCTCATAGAAACCAAGTTAATATTGTATCAAGCACTATGGGCAGTCACAGGTATCTATATGGCACATACCACGGAGTATCAATTTTCCTCCAAGTATGGGAAAATCATTTAAATTTAAACAAGTGTATGTTATAGAGTACTCTCTTCCACGCCATTAGAGCAGTACTCCAATGAAAAAGTGTTAAGAAGCACGTTCTAGACTGTTACATGAACATTTTTTTTTCAATCAATAACATTAAAATACAATAAGCAAATGCATTTCTAAATTCATTCCAACACAAAAATTAAGGTTCATCCATAGATTAGTTTTGTGCATGACATGAAAGAGAGGAGCAGTTCACTGCTTCCTTTACCAGTATCTGTAACCATCTAAAGCCCAAAATGAATACAATATTAGGGTCTCTCTCTCTCTTTTTTGGTCAAAGTGATTCTCAAAAGGACAATGACATTTCAATTATTTATCAAAACAAACAAGGATATCCCATTCATTTTTTACTACAGAGCTTATAACAAATTACTGAGTGAAGGACAAAAAAATTTTAAAAGAGGTTTGATACAAAGTTGTCCTAATATAAAAGCATAAACATCACTGGTATTAATGAGAAACCAGGAGTTTGTGAACTCTGAATCATAAAACAAACTCAATTTTATAAAACACCAAGTAAAATCAATATTTATCCAGAGCAATGACTCAACTCTCACTGTATACTTGGGGTGCTTAAAAAATACTGATTCCTAAGATTCTGGTTCAACTGGTCTGGGCCATGATCCAGCAACAATATGTATTTTATAATCTTCCCAGATGAATCTAACTCAGCCTAGTTTAACAACCACATACTCAAACTAGGTTGTTTTTTTTTTTAATTAAAACAATGAAAATATCTGCAGCACAAATGTGTCTAAATATTTATACTTAAAACTTCAAATATACAACTAGGAATTAAAATCTTACCGATAGCTTTCCCCAACTGTTACTATCTCCACTTCACTGTCAGTTGAGGTAACATTAATTTCTTCATTGGCAGTGATCTGGGGAGTGGAGGAAGCTTCTATCACCACAACATCTTCATCAATATTTCCTAGAAAGAAGAAAATACATTTGAAGGGTATATGAGATAAACAAAGTCCTACTGTACAGCACAGAGAACTATATTCAGTATTCTGTGATAAACCATAATGGAGAAGAATATAAAAAAAAAAGAATGTATATACATGTGTAATGTTATCAACTTGCCAAACAGAAGAAATGAACACAACATTGTAAGTCAACTATACTTCAATTTTAAAAATTAAGGGCATATGCCTGTCAGCTAACTTATAGACAAAAAATTTTGACATTTTTTACTTGTGTGAAATTAGTCACAAAAGTGAAAATTTTATCTGCCAAATCAAAGTTTTTAAAACCGGAGTTCACCACACATAGTGAAAAGTTACTTACTCTTTTTTTAAACTTTTGTTTATTATTTACCCTTGGTTGTGCCGGGTCTTCACTGACACGTGCAGGCTTCTCTAGGTGCAGCAAGCAGGGACTACCCTCTAGTTGCACTGCGCAGGCTTCTCATCGTGGTGGCTCTTCTTGTTGCAGAGCACAGGACTCTAGGACACGCAGGCTTCCGGAACTGTGGCATGTGGGCTCTAGAGTGCCCGCTCAGCACTTGCAGAGCACAGGCTTATTTGCCCTGAGGCATGTGGGATCTTCCCAGACCAGGGATCGAACCGTTGCACTGGCAGGTGGATTTTTAACCAATGGGTCACTAGGGAATTCCCTTTCTTAATCGGTACGTATTCATTTTTAATTCTTCTCATGATTTTTGTTTATGCTTTACAAACTTTCAGTAGTTTCCATATGAATTTGCATAATCATATAAGGACATTAACACTGTAATATTTGGAAGTAGTCATTTAAGATCTTATGTAAGATATTCACATTCTGTAAGATATTAACCCTTTAACATATAAAATGAAGACACTACACTCTCTGCACACTTTCTTCAGGGTTGTTTTTATTTGTGTGATATGGTATTTTTTAAGAAACACAGTGACTTTTTAGTTTTATGCTACAGAACCTTTTTCTGTACACAATCTTTTCTAAAGTATTCTAAGTTTGGAAAGTGCTTCCTTATCTAGAAGACATTATACTGGGTTCGGTGTGTTTCCTTAGTATTTACTTCACCTAGAACTAATTTTTACTTACGGCATTAGATAAGATTATTACTAGAAGTTGGCCCTGCTAAATGAAACAATGTAGTCCCGCACACACACTCACACAAAAACACTGTATGATTTCACTTATGGGTGACTGTTTAAAGTAGTCAAATTCACAGATAAAGGGGAATGGTGGTTACCAGGACTGAGGGGGAAAGAAGGAAAAGGGAGCTGTTAATTGGGTATGGAGTTTCAGATTGCAAGAAGAAAAAGTTCCAGAGATCCATTTCACAACCACGTGAATATTCTTAAAACTACTGAACTGCACCCTTTAAACTGGTTAAGATGGTTAAACAAACAAAAAAAAAGGATAAAAGTTACCCTCCATTTCTACTCTTGCTGTATTTTCCACAAATCTAGGGCTAAACTATCTTTTTAAAAATAGTCTTATCTCTTCATTACTATCACCTGTCTAAAGGTCAGCCAACAATTTCTAAGACATGTTTGAGATAAGAATTTTCCAATAATAAGAATATTGAGAGCTTAAAATTTCATCCACTTTAAGTGTACATTTCACTGACTTTAGTACATTCGTGAAGCATAACCACACCGCAGTCCAGTTTTTAAATATTTCCAATACCCTAAAAAGATCCCACAAGCCCTATTTCAGTCAATCACCATCCCTCTATCTGCATCCCTACACCCCTACAACATGGAGAAGGAAATGGCAACCCACTCCACTATTCTTGCCTGGGAAATCCCATGGACAGAGGAGCCTGGTGGGCTACAGTCCATGGGGTAGCAAGAGTCGGACACGACTTAGTGACTGAACCACCCCTGTCATTATGGATTGAATTGTATTTTCAAAAGCTCAATATAAATAGAGTGATACATTATAAATACTTTCATATCTGGCTTATTTCACTGCTGCTACTGCTGCTAAGTCGCTTCAGTCGTGTCCGACTCTGTGCAACCCCAAAGACGGCAGCCCACCAGGTTCCCCCGTCCCTGGGCTTATTTCACTAAGCATACTTATTTTGTGATTTATTTATCTTTCTGGCATATCAACAGTTCATTCATTTTTACTGCTGAGTAAGTTTCCTATCATATGAATATATCACAGTTTATCCATTCTTCTGTTATTGATGGACACCTAAATTTTTCTCACTTTTGGCTATTATAAATAAATGCATGTACTTCATTGTATACATGTGATTACATTTTTCTTGCGTAAATTCTTAGGAATGCAATTTCTACATACTATCATACATTTGTGTTTAGCATTTTAATGAAGTGCCAAATTGTTTTCCTAAGTGACTGTTCAATTTCACATTCTTGCCGGGAAAATGAGGGCTCTATATCTTTGCCATGGATTATTATTGTCCCTTTTTTTATAGTAACTGTTCTAGTGCATATATAGTAGTATTTTATTGTAGTTTAATTTTCATTACTGTAATAACTAATGATGTTGAGCATTTTTTCAAATGCTTATTAGCCACTGTGCCAAAATATCAATTCAGATCTTTCATTCATGTTTAACTTGGACTTTGGTGTTGAATTATAAAAGTTCTTTATATACTCATTTCCTTAATGGTGTCTTATGAAGCACAGAAGTCTTTCATTATAAGATGGTACCAAAGAATTTAACTGAAAGAGAAACTCCCCAGGTCAGTAGGTGCCCAATATGCTACTGGAGATCAGTGGAGAAACAACTCCAGAAAAAATGAAGGGACGGAGCCAAAGCAAAAAGAATACCCAGCTGTGGATGTGACTGGTGATAGAAGCAAGGTCCAATGCTGTAAAGAGCAATACTCCATAGGAACCTGGAATGTCAGGTCCATGAATCAAGGCAAATTGGAAGTGGTCAAACAGGAGATGGCAAGAGTGAATGTCAACATTCTAGGATTCAGCGAACTGAAATGGACTGGAATGGGTGAATTTAACTCAGATGATCATTATATCTACTACTGCGGGCAGGAATCCCTCAGAAGAAATGGAGTAGCCATCATGGTCAACAAAAGAGTCCGAAATGCAGTACTTGGATGCAATCTCAAAAATGACAGAATGATCTCTGTTCGTTTCCAAGGCAAACCATTCAATATCACAGTAATCCAAGTCTATGCCCCAACCAGTACTGCTGAAGAAGCTGAAGTTGAACAGTTCTATGAAGACCTACAAGAGCTTTTAGAACTAACACTCAAAAAAGATGTCCTTTTCACTATAGGGGACTGGAATGCAAAAGTAGGAAGTCAAGAAACACCTGGAGTAACAGGCAAATTTGGCCTTGGAATACGCAATGAAGCAGGGCAAAGACTAATAGAGTTTTGCCAAGAAAATGAACTCGTCATAACAAACACTCTCTTCCAACAACACAAGAGAAGACTCTATACATGGACATCACCAGATGGTCAACACCGAAATCAGACTGATTATATTCTTTGCAGGCAAAGATGGAGAAACTCTATACAGTCAGCAAAAACAAGACCAGGAGCTGACTGTGGCTCAGATCATGAACTCCTTATTGCCAAATTCAGACTGAAATTGAAGAAAGTAGGGAAAACCACTAGACCATTCAGGTATGACCTAAATCAAATCCCTTATGATTATACAGTGGAAGTGAGAAATAGATTTAAAGGCCTAGATCTGATAGATAGAGTGCCTGATGAGCTATGGAATGAGGTTCGTGACACTGTACAGGAGATAGGGATCAAGACCATCCCCATGGAAAAGAAATGCAAAAAAGCAAAATGGCTGTCTGGGGAGGCCTTACAAATAGCTGTGGAAAGAAGAGAAGCGAAAAGCCAAGGAGAAAAGAAAAGATATAAACATCTGAATGCAGAGTTCCAAAGAAGAACAAGAAGAGATAAGAGCCTTCTTCAGCGATCATGCAAAGAAATAGAGGAAAACAACAGAATGGGAAAGACCACAGATCTCTTCAAGAAAATCAGAGATACGAAAGGAACATTTCATGCAAAGATGGGTTCGATAAAGGACAGAAATGGTATGGACCTAACAGAAGCAGAAGATATTAAGAAGAGATGGCAAGAATACACAGAAGAACTGTACAAAAAAGATCTTCACGACCCAGATAATCACGATGGTATGATCACTCACCTAGAGCCAGACATCCTAGAATGTGAAGTCAAGTGGGCCTTAGAAAGCATCACTATGAACAAAGCTAGTGGGGGTGATAGAATTCCAGTTGAGCTATTCCAAATCCTGAAAGATGATGCTGTGAAAGTGCTGTACTCAATATGCCAGCAAATTGGAAAACTCAGCAGTGGCCACAGGACTGGAAAAGGTCAGTTTTCATTCCAATCCCGAAAAAAGCAATGCCAAAGAATGCTCAAACTACCGCACAATTGCACTCATCTCACACGCTGGTAAAGTAATGCTCAAAATTCTCCAAGCCAGGCTTCAGCAATATGTGAACCTTGAACTTCCTGATGTTCAAGCTGGTTTTAGAAAAGACAGAGGAACCAGAGATCAAATTGCCAACATCCGCTAGATCATGGAAAAAGCAAGCGAGTTCCAGAAAAACATCTATTTCTGCTTTATTGACTATGCCAAAGCCTTTGACTGTGTGGATCACAATCAACTGTGGAAAATTCTGAAAGAGATGGGAATCCCAGACCACCTGATCTGCCTCTTGAGAAATTTGTATGCAGGTCAGGAAGCAACAGTTAGAACTGGACATGGAACAACAGACTGGTTCCAAATAGGAAAAGGAGTACATCAAGGCTCCTTTTTTATATATGTTGTTATACTTGTTAACAACAAGTATATTGTCACCCTGCTTATTTAACTTATATGCAGAGTACATCATGAGAAACGCTGGACTGGAAGAAACACAAGCTGGAATCAAGATTGCCGGGAGAAATATCAATAACCTCAGATATGCAGATGACACCACCCTTATGGCAGAAAGTGAAGAGGAACTCCAAAGCCTCTTGATGAAAGTGAAAGTGGAGAGTGAAAAAGTTGGCTTAAAGCTCAACATTCAGAAAACTAAGATCATGGCATCCGTCCCATCACTTCATGGGAAACAGATGGGGAAACAGTAGAAACAGTGTCAGACTTTATTTTTCTGGGCTCCAAAATCACTACAGATGGTGACTGCAGCCATGAAATTAAAAGACGCTTACTCCTTGGAAGGAAAGTTATGACCAACCTAGATAGCATGTTCAAAAGCAGAGACATTACTTTGCCAACAAAGGTTCGTCTAGTCAAGGCTATGGTTTTTCCTGTGGTCATGTATGGATGTGAGAGTTGGACTGTGAAGAAGGCTGAGCGCGGAAGAATTGATGCTTTTGAACTGTGGTGTTGTAGAAGACTCTTGAGAGTCCATCAGACTGCAAGGAGACCCAACCAGTCCATTCTGAAGGAGATCAGCCCTGGGATTTCTTTGGAAGGAATGATGCTAAAGCTGAAACTCCAGTACTTGGGCCACCTCATGCGAACAGTTGACTCATTGGAAAAGACTCTGATGCCGGGAGGGATTGGGGGCAAGAGGAGAAGGGGACGACAGAGGATGAGATGGCTGGATGGCATCACTGACTCGATGGACGTGAGTCTCAGTGAACTCCGGGAGTTGGTGATGGACAGGGAGGCCTGGCGTGCTGCAATTCATGGGGTTGCGAAGAGTCGGACACGACTGAGTGACTGATCTGATCTGATCTGAATGGAGAGATAGACATAGAGAACAGACTTACAGACATGGGGAGAAGGGAGGAGAGGGTAGGATGTATGGAAAGAGTAACACAGAAACTTATATTACCACATGCACAACAGACAGCCACAGAAACTTGCTGTGTGTCTCAGGAAACTCAAACAGGGGTTCGGTATCAACCTAGAGGTGGGATGGGGATGGAGATGGGAGGGAGGTTCAAGAGGGAGGGGATATATGTATACCTATAGCTAATTTATGTTGAGGTTTTACAGAAAACAAAATTCTGTAAAGCAATTATCCTTCAATTAAAAAATAAACAAAATTAAAAAGAAGAGAAGTCTTTCATTTTGATGAAACACCAAGTCAGCAATTTCTTTAATGGATCACATTTTTGGTGACTGTTTAAACAAACCTCTGCATAACCAAAGGTGACTGAGTATTTGTATGTTGCTTTAGCAATTGTGTAATTTAGCTCTTAACATGTATGTCTGCGATCCATTTTGTTAATCTCTGTATCTAACATGATATAAAAGGTCTAAATTCACCTTCTGAGCATGTAGATCTATAACTGTCCCAACACCATATGATGAAAGGACTAAAATTATTCTATTTTGATACCTAGTACATTTCAGGTTTTCTTAATTATTTTTCAGGATTATAAATCAAGGGGAGAGAAAAATTCCTGAGATTTGGAGTGGAGCAGTGGCACCCCACTCCAGTACTGTTGCCTGGAAAATCCCATGGATGGAGGAGCCTGGAAGGCTGCAGTCCATGGGGTCACTGAGGGTCGGACACGACTGAGCGACTTCACTTTGACTTTTCACTTTCATGCATTGGAGAAGGAAATGGCAAACCACTCCAGTGTTCTTGCCTGGAGAATCCCAGGGACGGGGGAGCCTGGTGGGCTGCTGTCTGTGGGGTTGCACAGAGTTGGACACGACTGAAGCGACTTAGCAGCAGCAGCAGTGGCATTAGACATCACTTTAAAAGCCCTGATATCTCTAAAACATACATACTTCCATCCAAGATCCTATCTTGACATCTACCAATATCATATTTATAAACCCCTAAAAAAACGGAGAATATGGTTTGATTATAAATGTAATTGTATAAAGTTACATAAGTTTACAAAGTTACAAAGTTTCTTCAGAGAAGCCAAATGTACTCCTATTGAGATTATTCTTAGACAGTTTATTCCCTTTGCTGCTTTTGCACACGTTACCTTTTTCTCATTGTATTTTCTACTAGTATGTTGGTATTCCATTGATAGTTATATTCAATTTTATCCTGTTTTGACAGAATGCTTGCTTACCACATGATAACAAATGGCTCAATTTTTTTCTCAGTGTGGAATTTACACAGTCTACATTCCTTTACCTGAGGCACCATTCCTAGACATCCTGGAATTTCATCTGTAATATAGCTCTATCATCAAATATCTGTACTACTTCAAAAGCTGGCCAGTATTTGGAGGAGGTTACAAGTCCATGATTAGATATATAACATATTCTCTGATACTGATACTCCAAAGAGGATAACAAAGCAGGCACTAGTAAATCAGAGGCAATGAAAG
Source organism: Bos indicus (assembly GCF_029378745.1). Classification (NCBI taxonomy): domain Eukaryota; kingdom Metazoa; phylum Chordata; class Mammalia; order Artiodactyla; family Bovidae; genus Bos; species Bos indicus. The sequence continues at coordinate 51,082,118 of NC_091769.1, forward strand.
ACGTTATGATTGGAGAAATAGTTATTTTAAAAATATTCCATAACATTTTATTTTGGAATACATATAAATTGTTCTATCCACTAAATAGAAAAAAAATAAGATTTAAAAACTATGAGATGTGCAAAATTTTAAAGTAGTTTCTAAGTTCTAAAGTCTACACTCATAGACATGTTCAAGTCAAATGGTTTTTTTTGTTTGTTTCTGGTTTGCTTGTTTTGTTTGTTTTACATTTGGGAAACCAGGAGATGCCTTCTCTTTTTTTTTTTAATTGTTTAAATTTATTTATTTAGCTGCACCAGGTCTTAAATGAGGCATGCAGGATCCTTTATTTGCAGCATGTGGGATGTCGTTCCCTGACAGGGATCAAATCCAGGCCCCCTGCATTGCGAGGGCAGAGTCTTATAGCCACTGGACCACCAGGGAAGTCCCTAAATGTATTTTTAACATCATAAATATCTTATACACAGAGAACAACAAAATGGCAGCACTTAAGTATCTACTTAATATTCTCAATTCAATTTCCAAATTACTTTTCTAATTCTTCATAATCTCATACATGATAAAGAGTAAGATAAAAGCTCCCAGCAATCATATATTTAGAACTAAAAGTATAATATATAAAAATAAAACACCATGGATTAAAAAAAAAAAAACCAACTCCCTTATTTTAACCTATCAAGTAGACATTACCATTTTACATGGAGAAAAGCTACATCTGCATATCAACTTTATTGGTGATCTCCCTCTATGGTATGTATATATGAAATTTCTTTACAAGCCTGTAAAGAAATCACCTAACGTTGTTGTTCAATCACCAAGTTGTGTCCCACTCTTTGCAACCCCATGGACTGCAGCCTGACAGGTAATATTAAACACCTTTCAGGTAGTTAAGCAAAGTCAAACATCAGTTCCAATGATAAATGATACAAAGCTAGCTTTGCTAGTGTATTAAAATTTAATTTGTATCATTTTTTATGAATATAGAGGCTGTATAACTAAAAGTTATATAAGTAACTTATTTAGGCACTGTTTGCTTAAATGTAATTTTTCCAAAAAGAACCTTTATAAGCATTACTTGAATACACTACACAAAAATCATGCAACTAAATAACTATCACAATTAGGCAAGATATGGGTATCTTTAGAATGACTATTATTTAAAACAAAATTTAAAGGAAATATCCCTGAAGTTATGAAGTTAACCCTAATAAAGCTTTAAAACAATCAACAGGTCACTTCTTATCGGACCAATTTCATTTTTGTTGTCTTTTACACGTAGAAATATTAAATGACAAGAAACTTTAGTGTAACTAAAAGTGATGGGACTGCAGGTGATTTAGCTATTTAAGATTACTTATTTTATTTGTACTTCATGAGAAAAATAAAATGTAACAACCTGGATAGTGTAACAATGGTAACAAAAACAACAGTTGCTCTAGCAGACTTCTTCGGGAATCCCTCCATATAACTTGTTATTTTCGTTTCCCTGTGTCTTAAGTCTGGTATGATGCCAATAACAAGAGCTTCCAATTTGTGAGCGCATACTCTGTCCCATGTTTAATATTCTACGTGTCTAGCTCCATAAGAAACTAAAACCTAAAAAGTTTAAATGACTTGTCGAACAAACATAAGCAACACTTGGAATTAACACCTAATTCCAAATCTGAACTCAGACTCTTTACATAAAATATATCATAATGCAATGCATGTTCAACAAGCTGATGCTAGTTACTATCAAAGAATCTTCCTGTTACAGTTGCCATTGCTACTGCTCCTGTCTTTTGTAGTCACAAAGTTACTTAAGTTTTAATAGCTTTGACTCTTCTTCTGAGGGATGCTTTTGTTGGGTATCTTTTCAAAAGAAGTGAAAACATATACATACACAAAGAATCTGTACCCAAATGTTCACAAACAGTATTATTTACAATAGTCAAATACTAGAAACAATTAAATGTCCACCACCTGACAAATGGTAAACAAAATGTGGCTTATCAATACAATGGCATACTATAAAGGAACTAAGTAATAAAATGAATAGAATTAAATAAAAACAAAATGAAATTAATTACTGATATCTGCTACAACACAGATGAACCACAAAAACACTAAGGGAAGTGAAAGAAGCCAGATACAAAAGATCACATATAGTATTATGAAATGTCCTGAAAAAGTAAGTCTATAGAGAGAGCAGCAGATTAGAGGTTGTATGAGAAGTAAGTGTAGGACAGAGACTAACTGTAAACAGGCAGGTGGGATCTTTTGAGATTAATGGAAATGTTCTAAAACTGTACTGTGGCAATGGCTGTACAGCTCTAAGTTTACTAAGTCACTGAACTGTATACTCAATATGGATAAATTTTATGATAGGCAAATTATACCTCAATAAAGCTGATAAAAAAATCTATAAAACATTCCCTGCAAGATCAAAATTACATTTCAGTAAATGAAAAGACATTCCATACTCTGGAATAGGAACACTCAAAATCTTAAAGATGTCTGCTGCTGTTAAGTCGCTTCAGTTGTGTCTGACTCTGTGCGACCCCACAGACGGCAGCCCACCAGGCTCAACCGTCCCTGGGATTCTCCAGGCAAGAACACTGGAGTGGGTTGCCATTTCCTTCTCCAATGCATGAACGTGAAAAGTGAAAGTGAAGTTGCTCAGTCATGTCCGACTCTAGCGACCCCATGGATTGCAGTGTACCAGGCTTCTCAGTCCATGAGATTTTCAGGCAAGAGTACTGGAGTGGGGTGCCATTGCCTTCTCCATTAAAGATGTCAGTTCACTCTAATTTAGCCTACAAACACAATTCCAAAAAATATATCATCATGTGTCTCCCCCCTACCACCATCCTCAAATAAAAAGTTGATTATACGTTCACTTGGAGGAAAAAACAGGAGAAAATAATCAGGAAAATATGAAACAGTCTATAATTAAAACTGTGCTTCTAGTGCATGGGCAGACAGACTGACCAATGGAATAGTAGGAAAGTTCCATAAATAGATCCAAGTGCTTAAGGAAATTTAACATATGACAAAGGTGGCATCTCAATTCAACAGGAGAAAGAACATTTTAAACGGTTTGGTTTGGGACAGTTGGATAGTCACGTGAAAAAAAGGATCCATTCTTCACATTGTAAACATCAAATAGATCTGAGCTTTGTAAGGGGGGAAAAAAAGGTAAACAATACAGGGGCCAGAGAGAAATGGGTTAGTTTCTTTATAAACTTGTAGAGGGAAAAACTTTACTAATGATGATCAAAAACACAGGAACAGTAACAGTCAATAAATGTGACTAATCCAAAACAATTTTTGACACTGCAGAGTCAAAAACTAAAGACAAACTGGAGGAAAATGTGTGATACAGAATACATCTCTCTAAAGAAGATTCTACACATGGACATCACCAGATGGTCAAAACTGAAATCAGATTGATTATATTCTTTGCAGCCAAAGATGGAGAAACTCTATACAGTCAGCAAAAACAAGACCAGGAGCTGACTGTGGCTCAGACCATGAACTCCTTATTGCCAAATTCAGACTGAAATTGAAGAAAGTAAGGAAAACCACTAGACCATTAGGTATGACCTAAATCAAATCCCTTATGATTATACAGTGGAAGTGAGAAATAGATTTAAGGGCCTAGATCTGATAGATAGAGTGCCTGATGAACTATGGACTAAGGTTCGTGACACTGTACAGGAGACAGGGATCAAGACCATCCCCATGGAAAAGAAATGCAAAAAAGCAAAATGGCTGTCTGGGGAGGCCTTACAAATAGCTGTGAAAAGAAGAGAAGTGAAAAGCCAAGGAGAAAAGGAAAGATATAAACATCTGAATGCAGAGTTCCAAAGAAGAGCAAAAAGAGATAAGAAAGCCTTCCTCGGCGATCAATGCAAAGAAATAGAGGAAAACAACAGAATGGGAAAGACTAGAGATCTCTTCAAGAAAATCAGAGATACCAAGGGAACATTTCATGCAAAGATGGGCTCAATAAAGGACAGAAATGGTATGGACCTAACAGAAGCAGAAGATATCAAGAAGAGGTGGCAAGAATACACAGAAGAACTGTACAAAAAAGATCTTCACGACCCAGATAATCACGATGGTGTGATCACTCAACTAGAGCCACACATCCTAGAATGTGAAGTCAAGTGGGCCTTAGAAAGCATCACTACGAACAAAGCTAGTGGAGGTGATGGAATTCCAGTTGAGCTATTTCAAATCCTGAAAGATGATGCTGTGAAAGTGCTGTACTCAATATGCCAGCCAATTTGAAAAACTCAGCAGTGGCCACAGGACTGGAAAAGGTCAGTTTTCATTCCAATCCCAAAGAAAGGCAATGCCAAAGAATGCTCAAATTACCACACAATTGCACTCATCTCACACGCTAGTAACGTAATGCTCAAAATTCTCCAAGCCAGGCTTCAGCAGTACGTGAACCATGAACATCCTGATGTTCAAGCTGGTTTTAGAAAAGACAGAGGAACCAGAGATCAAATTGCCAACATATGTCGGATCATGGAAAAAGCAAGAGAGTTCCAGAGAAACAACTATTTCTGCTTTATTGACTATGCCAAAGCCTTTGACTGTGTGGATCACAATAAACTGTGGAAAATTCTGAAAGAGATGGGAATCCCAGACCACCTGATCTGCCTCTTGAGAAATTTGTATGCAGGTCAGGAAGCAACAGTTAGAACTGGACATGGAACAACAGACTGCTTCCAAACAGGAAAAGGAGTACGTAAAGGCTGTATATTGTTACCCTGTTTATTTAACTTATATGCAGAGTACATCATGAGAAACGCTGGACTGGAAGAAACACAAGCTGGAATCAAGATTGCCAGGAGAAATATCAATAACCTCAGATATGCAGATGACACCACCCTTATGGCAGAAAGTGAAGAGGAACTCCAAAGCCTCTTGATGAAAGTGAAAGTGGAGAGTGAAAAAGTTGGCTTAAAGCTCAACATTCAGAAAATGAAGATCATGGCATCCGGTCCCATCACTTCAAGGGAAATAGATGGGGAAACAGTGGAAACAGTGTCAGACTTTATTTTTCTGGGCTCCAAAATCACTGCAGATGGTGATTGCAGCCATGAAATTAAAAGACGCTTACTCCTTGGAAGGAAAGTTATGACCAACCTAGATAGCATGTTCAAAAGCAGAGACATTACTTTGCCAACAAAGGTTCGTCTAGTCAAGGCTATGGTTTTTCCTGTGGTCATGTATGCATGTGAGAATTGGACTATGAAGAAGGCTGAGCGCCGAAGAATTGATGCTTTTGAACTGTGGTGTTGGAGAAGACTCTTGAGAGTCCCTTGGACTGCAAGGAGATCCAACCAGTCCATTCTGAAGGAGATCAGCCCTGGGATTTCTTTGGAAGGAATGATGCTAAAGCTGAAACTCCAGTACTTCGGCCACCTCATGCAAAGAGCTGACTCATTGGAAAAGCCTCTGATGCTGGAAGGGATTGGGGGCAGGAGGAGAAGGGGACGACAGAGGATGAGATGGCTGGATGGCATCATTGATTCGATGGACGTGAGTCTGAGTGAACCCTGGGAGTTGGTGATGGACAGGAAGGCCTGGTGTGCTGCGATTCATGGGGTGGCAGAGAGTCGGACATGACTGAGAGACTGAACTGAACTGAACTGAATATATATATAAAAAACTACTAAAAATGGATGGAATAATGACCAATATTCTGAGAGAAAAACAGGCAAATGAAGTTACTGATCTCAAGAAAAGAAATGCAAATAACTTTTAAATACATGAAAAGACACAGAAACATTACTCATAAAAAATGCAAATTAAAATACACTGATACACTACTTCTTCCCTATCAAATGGACCAAAAAATTAAAATCTGACAACAGATGCTGCTGGAAAGGCTTTGGGAAATAGGCACTTTCATACAACGCTGATGAATCCAAAATGGTTACAATCTTCACAGAGAAATTTGGCCATATTTTTAAAATAACATACTCTTTTGTCTTTGACCCAACAATCCCCTCCTATAATTCTATCCCAAAGATACAATGGCATGAACTATCAAATGACATATACAAAAAGCTATTCATTGCAAGCCGATTCATAATAGCAAAAGTCTGCAAAATGTTCATCAATAGGAGACTGGTTGAACAAATTAGGATATAACTATACAACTACAAGTACTGTGGACCTGTGGAAAAAATAAAAGAGGAATGAAAAAGAATGAACAGAGGAATGTAGGAAAGCCTACATCTCATATCTATTTTTTTATTCCTCTATTATATCTCTATACTCTAACAACTGAATATATTGTTAAGTGAAAAAGAGAGCTATGTTGTGAGGGGAGGATGTGTGTATGTAAACATACATACACATACATATATATATATATTTGCTAATCTTTTTGAAGAGGAAAAATGGAACAAACTAAGACAAAAATAGTGTGAAATGACTATTAGTGAGAAAAAGACAGGAAGAGAGGGCAGAGATGGAAAACTAGACCTCAATGAATGCATCTTATTTAAAAGTTTTGATTTTGTTCAGCCGCTAAGTCGTGTTTGACTCTCTGTGACCCAAGGACTGCAGCATGCCAGGCTTCCCTGACCTTTACTATCTCCCCGAGTTTGCTCAAACTCACGTCCATTGAGTCAGTGATACCATCCAACCATCTCATCCTCTGTCTCCCTCTTCTCCTGTCCTCAATCTTTCCCAGCATCAGGGTCTTTTCCAAAGAGTTGGCTCTTCACATCAGGTAGCTTCAGCACCAGTCCCTTCAATGAATATTCAGGATTGATTTCCTTTAGGATTGACTGGTTTGATCTCCCTGCTGTCCAAGGGACTCTCAAGAGTCTTCTCCAACACCACAATGCAAAAGCATCAATTCTTCAGCACTCAGCCTTCTTTATGGTCCAGTTCTCACATCCATACCCGACTACTGGAAAAACTACAGCTTTTACTATATGGACCTTTTTCAGCTAAGAGATGTCTCTGCTTTTTAATGCCCTGTCTTGGTCTGTCATAGCTTTGCTTCCAAGGAGCAATCGTCTTTTAATTTTGTGGCTGCAGTCACTGTCTGCAGTGATTTTGACTTCAGAACCAGGTATGTGCTTCACAGAATTAAAAAGCAAAACTAAAAATTTTTACAAATCCTTTAAAAGAAAAAAATAAAACCTTGCAGCAACCATGAAACAAATGATCCTAAATGCATATTAAATTGGTGGCATAACCACACAGAAAACCAGCCAAGGGCAACAAAGAAACACACAGAAAAAATTTTGTATTATATTCAACAGAATTATTGTTAGTAATAATTGTAAGTATTTTCATTTAAATTCATATATGAATGTTTACTTGTCTGTGTATTTATAGTTTGTATAGAATAAAAGTTCATATTGTTAAGAATCAAGATTTTCAATGTAAGAGTAAACAGATCAAAAAGTAAAACACAAGCTTACATAAAAACGCTAATCCTAAATATTCAGTGGAAATAGTCACGTGAATTAATTATTTATCTTTCTATAATCTTTACAAACTACATGCATTAAGAAAGATGAAAAGCAATGATAACCCAATAGAAAAATGAGCAGTTTTGTTATTTCTCAATAAAAAGCAACCAGGAGTACTTGGAATGACTAGTTCCGGGTTTGGGACAGGAAATGAATAGGATGAATCTGGACTATCTTGTTAAATCAGAGAGTAAGGATATTAGCAAAGTTTACTTGAGTGGTATCAGAAGGACACAGACCAACTTGAAAATGCTCCCACTGGTCAAAGATGAAACTATTTGAACATCAAAAAGAAGAAGAAGACTACAACACATCAACTATGCCAAAATCTATGATCTCAAAATGGTCCTTGAAAATGAAAAATCTCTTTAAATATTGCTAGAGTTTATTCTGAAAAAATAGTAAATGAAGGTGAAGATTCAAGCATTCGTCTTACCTTTCCTGTATGACCTACATTTCAGAGTAATCGATTAGTTGATGTAGGGAAAATTCTTCCTTTTATGAGAACTCAATTAATAAATGTAACAGAATGACAGACTTAGAAAGTCAGCATTTTAGAACCCTTAATGAAATAATGTATCTAGATAAGATCATCAAAGCTGCTAAAAGTATTTTATGAAATGTTAATGGGAAATTTTATGGTGGAAGGATCAGGATGACACAATCTAAACCCTCTTATCAATTTTAACATGTGATACAACAGAATGTGCACAGCACCACCAAGGAAATGTTGCTAAACTGAACCTGAATCTAATCAAGTTTTTAGATCCACCAGTCTGTAGGAAATATGTAGTATATAAAACAAATTAAATGGTATGATGACAGAAACTGTTCTGACATTCTCCATTAAAAAAAGGAGAGGTAAGAGATGAAATAAGAATAGCAGAATGTTGAAAACTGAAGTTAGATTCTGAATATGTAGGAGTTCATTGTATATTTATATTTTTTTATATTAAAAGTGTGAAAATTCCCATATACAAATTATAAAATAACAAAAACTGTTATTTTTAGAAAAGAAATATTCATGAATTTAGATATAATTCACAGTGTAAGGACTTTACAATTCCAAGGGTTGAGCATCTTTACAAGCTGAGTACACTTGTAAAACCCTTAAGTCAATACAGTATGGAGTATAGTCACAAAATATGAATATATACCTGTTGGATACATTTTTTAAAGCTGTAAATAAAGTGTACAGCTATGAGAAATAAAACAAAACAAAACACCTACGAAAAAGGGATTTTCCAATCATAATATAAGGAAAAAAGGTATATGTAGTTTGGAATAAAATTTCCAGTGACAGCATCACTCATGGAGTCACAAGTGCTATATCTTACACAAAGATGAGAATAATATGATCTTGAAAACTGTCCAACTTAAAATGTGGTTCTAGCAATTACCAAGTCACTGGTACCTAAGGTGCCTGTGTGAGTAATTATTATTATTATTATAATTCCTATTATCAGGAAATGTGGGTACTGACATGCAATATTTCTAAACTGATATTTATTCAACATTTTATATATGCAAATAAATTAGTGATTTAGTTTTAAGACTAAAACTACTACTTTAGATATACTACTACTTTAACTATAGCCCTAAATGTATATATTTCAAGAGATTCAAAACTTTTTTTTTCTCCTCAGTAGGAAAGTGGACTGACATATTCTAGTTCTCTTATTTGGGGACATACATGGTATTTACATTTCCTTCAAGTCTGGAGGAAATATAATCTATAAATATTTAACTTAAATTTAGTAAAATAAGGAGATCCTCAAAAGTACAATTAATTGGGAGAAATCAAAGCCTATAGTATTATATAATAAAAATTTAAATAGCAGTTCAGAGGAGGCACACTGAGTAATAGCTCTCTGAAACTTAGCTGCCACTAGGTTATTTTAAAACATATGAAGTTCTTAGCAAACATTGAGAACAAAACAGGATGTATAAATTCTCTACCCCATTGGCAAAGGGAAATAACTCAATGTCCAGCAACTCAAGTTGTATATCATTTTGGCTTTCTAGGCTTGAATAGAGAGCTCTAATAAATTTAAAAGACAATAATGATAAAGCAAAAGGCAAACAGGGATTACACAGAAATCTGCTGACTACATATGAACTAATTTGTTATACAATATAAAGTACTGACTTAAATAACTCATTCCTGGTAATCTGGCAAAACCCTTTAATTATCTACAACAGTTTTGCCTTAGAGAGTTTGAAGGTTAAACAAAAGACTTAACGTGTAAAACATTCTTTCCATCAGTTCACTACAGTAATAATCAATAAGCGCTGATAAACAGCATTATGAAAAAGTTGTCCCAGTACTCCAGATAATGCCCATCCACATTACAAATCATATTACTAAAGTTCAGTAGATAAATCCGCCCCTAATCATTTACAAACACTAAAACACACTATACCTGGAGTCAAAAAGCCAGCACTAAAAATACATCTAGAAGAAAACCTTACCTCAAAGAATCTAAAGAAGTCAATTTTTTGAGAGCACTAAAAATTTTTGACAATACACCATTCGCTGTTCACCTGAAACTATCATAACACTGTTAATCAGCTATACCCCAATACAAAATAAAAAGTTAGAAAATAAAGATTAATAAAAAAATACAATAAACTGGAAAAAGGAAAAAAAGTTTGACAATACAGCTAAGTCCCATCAATATTTAACTATTCTGTACATAAATTATTCTAAAATGGTTTTCTAAATGCTTCTCTATGATATGAAGATGATAATGACAGAATCCACCTCCAAAGAGTGGGAGGATTAAATGAGAACACATATAAAACACTTAAAACATTACTGTGCATGCATGCTAAGTTGCTTCAATCATGTCCAACTCTGTGATCCTATGGACTACAGTCCACTAGGCTCCACTGTCCATGGGATTCTCCAGGCAAAAATACTGGAGTATGTTGCTATACCCTTCTCCAGGGGATCTTCCTGACCCAGGGATCAAACCCACACCTCTTATATCTCCAATACTGGCCGGGGGGTTCTTTACCACTAGCGCCATCTGAGAAGCCCAGAACATTACCAGCACAGAGTAAATACCCAACAAATACTAGGTATTTTTAAAAATTTTATTTATTTATTTGGACTACACTGGGTCTAAATTCATTGTTACACATGAGCTTTCTCTAGTAGTGGGAAGTAGGGGCTTCTCTTTGTTGTGGTGCACAGGCTCCGCATGGCAGTGGCTTCTCTTGCTGCGGAGCATGGGCTCTGGGCCCTGGGCTTAAGTAGCTGCAGCTTGCAGGCTCAGTAGTTGTGGCTCACGGCTTAGCTGCTCCATGGCATGTGTGATCTTACTGCACCAGGGACTGAACCCGTGTCCCCTGCATTGGCAGGCGGAATCCCAACCATGGGACTACCAGGAAGTCCCCAGTACTAGGTATTTTTACTATCATGATATCCTCCACTGATGGGCCATGAAGAACTTGAGGCAAACTCCTTGGAGGGCATCCTGGCAACAATTGCTACCAAATTTTAAAATGCATATACACTGTGATATACTTTTCAAATTATTCCTTAAGATATGCTTACTTAGACACGTAAAAAATGCATTCAGAATGCTGAATACTGATGAATGTAGCAAATATCAACAAAAATAAGTTGATTAAATAAACTGTGGACCACGTATACAAAGGGAATACTATGCAGCTTTTTTTTTTTTAAAAAAAGAAGTGACTATACATACTGATATCTTTAAAACCCACATTACTTATCTATATTTATATATACTTCCACATTTTCTGAAGGAAGTAAGAAACTGCTAACTGATTACCTTTGGGTAGCAAGGCTGGAACCTAATAAGAGGTAAACTTACTTTTTACTTTATACTTTCTTAGAACTTTTAAAATTTCACACCAAATAAATATTATTATTAAAAACTAATATAAAACAAAATTCTGGTCTAGAAACGAGAAAACATCAGTGTGAGTACTTGGCTTCAACTTTTGGATCTGTCTTTTCAGAGACAAACCATTAAGGGTAATGTTTGAAAATAATGTAATTCTTACAAGAAAGTTTAAAAACCTACATGCTACAATAGTACTAAACAAGATTTTTAAATGAATTAGAGTTTGAATTTATCTTGAATATTTAAGAGTATACGAACTCCTTTCTTCCTAGATAAAGACACTGATCCAGACCTACATTTACTCTATTCTTATGCTTCCTTACAAATACCAGTTCCTTGGAACTTCTGCTTTATATAACCAACCATGCTGTCTCACTAATTTCAAGCAGACACTAGATTATGTTGCTCCTACTTCCCAAACTAGTCTTCACATTCCAATTACCTGAGAAAATGTAAAATGTGACATTTAAGCAAGACAATTCCTATTATCACTTCCCTCTTTCTCAAGAAACTTCAAGGAATGGCTGCTGTAACCTTCTTTCAGGTGATCTCAACGAATTTTTTTAAAAACAAGTATTTGGGTAGGTTTTTTTAAAAAATGAACTAACCATAGCTAAGACTAAAATTAAGAACAAAGTTGCTGATTTCAGTGTTCTGGCAAGGATAGAAAAATAAATGTGGAAGAGGAAAGGGAGTCTCAAAAAAGGAAGGGACCCATATAGATGGAGAGAAGGGGGAGAAATGGTCATCTGAAGAGAAGGCTAGTAGGCTTTGCCCTCAACAGGAAGACACCAGGCAAAGACTGGGAAAGTTCTGCCAGTAAATGGAAACCATGATCTTTGCCCCAGAAAAATCAAGCTCTCTCAAATCCTGTTTTCCTTATACTTTCACAAGAAAGTAATCTTTTACCTCAGTTCAGACTTCACTCTTCAATGCTCACTTCATCAAACTGCCTTAAGTGACTATAAAGTGTAAAAATGGTTTGTAGGTAACATACACTTCAGAGACTATACATAAACTTATTCCAATTAAATGTAACATTTACTGTGGTGAGGGGTGCACTCAAGCTAATGATTAACCCATTTTTAACTGACTAATCACAGGCTTGACTGAGCACTGTCAGGATTAAAAGTTTGTGTTCTAGTATCACAATAAAAGCTACCTCTCAAATGCTTGAAATTATTTTTTGGTTATAAAGAATATGACAAAAGAATAGTAAACAGTAAGAATAGAGTACGTAAGGAAAAATAAGTGTCTTTTTTAGTGACCAGAATTGTCCCTACTGTGGCTGAATGTAAAAGAAATCTGTCACATAGCTATCTAAAAAGGCACTCATTAAAGGTAAACATATTAAAGATGCACTACAGGAAAAAACAAAAAGAAACTGTACAATAAATCAACAATTCATAAAATATAATCTGATACGTATAAAATGCAAATTTTTTCAAAACAACCCTCAGTAAAATCTCTTGCTTCATTTTCATCAGAAAAATAGAAAAATATACAACTTTCTATTTAAAATTTTAGAAAATTTCAACATTTGTATCTCAGAAGAGGGGTCATGGCTAAATAAAGTTGGTTATTCATACAGCTTAAACATAAAAGTTAATAGAGCCTCATATTCCTTTTAAATATAATGAAATCACCAAATGTAGAAGAAAATAAGGACAAACACAATGCAATAGCTTCCATGCTATACTAAATTTAAGGAACAAAATTTTTACCTGAGGCAACAGTTGGATTGTTTTGGTGGTTTTCACTGGTAGAAACAAACAAATCTTCTTCTCCTTCAGTTGATGAGCTGGAAGAGGATTCACTGCTGAGGTCATTCTCACTGGAACTACTAGAACTGGGGAGCAACGCATATTTTCTTCGGGCTAACACTTCTCGTTTTTTCCTCTGCATTAATATCCTCTCTTTTTGTTTCTGTGTCCTCTGGGAGGAATTATTTTTCACAAATCTCTTTCTGCATGGAAGTCTCCTTAATGAACTGCTATGAAAACAGGGTCTTTTCATTAACAATCCTGAAACGGATTCTGTCTCAGTCCGAGGCCACTTATGGGACCGTGAACTATGAGTTCTACTTTTAGCACTCAAAATTGCCTGGGAATGTCTTACAGAGACTTCTTTATCCTCATCCGAAGTCACAGTATCAGAATCTCCAAAATGTAGACTAGATGAAGGAGAAGAAAGACAATCACTAAAAGAGGAATCATTATCTTCATCACTTGGTGTTTCTAAGTGTTGTCTCAATCCTAATATTCCCTGGTTCTCTTTAGCACAATTTTGCATGTATGAAGGGCCAGCCTGCTGGCTTTTGCGTTTCTTCCTCACAACAACACTTTTTTCTTGCTCTTGTTGGTTACCATTCATGTCCTTCTCTTGTTTTTGAGAATCATCACACAAATGAGAGAATTCATTCCCCACTTTACTATTAATCATCTCAACTCCAGCAGGAAAACTTTTGGCTGCCCCGATGGGCTCTGGATGCAAGAGGATCCCTTTCAGACTCTCCTGTGTCTTTGGTGCATCAGAAGGAATCTCACTCTTCATATCCACTTTTAAGGTATACAGCTTGTTATATTCAGGAGTCCATTGAGACATGGGAAACTTTAAGGAAGGCCTAGAAGACACAACATGATATTTAAAAGATTGTCAATGTGTTTTATTATAATATTTAAAGAGTTCTCATATTCCACTGAGAATATTCCTGTGCGTGTGTGCTAAGTCACTTCAATCATGTCTGACTCTCCGACTCTTTGTGATTCCATGGACCGTAGCTCATAAGGCTCCTCTGTCCATGGGATTCTCCAGGCAAAGATACTGAAGTAGGTTGCCATGCCCTCCTCCAGGGGATCTTTCCAACCTAGGGATCGAACCCACGTCTCTCAAATCTCCTGCATTGGCAGGCAGGTTCTCTATCACAAGCGTCAATTGGGAAGCACAAATATTCCTGTAATAGGGCAGAAATGCCTTTTTCTCATCAGGATATAAAATGGCTATAACAAGTCGTTTTTCTCTGATAACTCTTACAGATCCAATTTTTAGAATGGCATTGAAACATGTGAAATGTCATGTATGAAACGAGATGCCAGTCCAGGTTCAATGCACGATGCTGGATGCTTGGGGCTGGTGCACTGGGACGACCCAGAGGGATGGTATAGGGAGGGAGGAGGGAGGAGGGTTCAGGATGGGGAACACATGTATACCTGTGGTGGATTCATTTTGATATTTGGCAAAACTAATACAATTATGTATGGTTTAAAAATAAAATAAAATTAATTAAAAAAAAAGAAAAAAAGAAACAGAGTAAAGATCATAGAACATAGAACATAAGTCTACTTCAAATCTTGTATTAATCAAAAAGCTGATCTTATTGTATCTTCCTAACATCAGCAGCATAATGTATTTGGTCAAAATCAAACAACTTCTCCAAAACCTATTATAGTAAAAACAGATAAAAAGATCAGAATTCAAAAGACTTTGATTAGTCAATAATGTTTTTCTTTTGGTATCACATTTTAAAGTGATAATTATATCAAATACTTTCTGTACATCTTGATGGTTACTGTGATAGATGGATTACTATAAATAATGAATATGAATATAGCTTCTCTTTCATGGTTCTTTCCTTCACACTACTCTAGTCTCTTAATGAGACTCAACTCACCAACAGACAGTAGGCACAACTACTACATTTCATGAAGTTTTAGATAGATACATACAGAAAGAAAAAAGCCAAGACTGAGTTGCTTCAGATCACTCAGTTAAAGCAACACAGGAGAACATAAAAATCAAACTCTATAGCCAATCTAAAAACCTAAATCACTGTATCTCTAAAATTATGAGCTGCACATCTGGGAAGCCCTAACAAGAGAACCTGAAATTAAAACATCTACACCAAAGCAGTGTATATACAAGAACAGTGATAATGTAAGGTATTAAATATCATGACTCGGAATAAATTCTTGGGATGGGAGATGTGAAGGAGGTTCAAGAGGGAGGGGACACATGCATACCTATGGTTGATTCATGTTGATTATAGCAGAAACCAACACAATATTGTCAAACAATTATCCTTCAATTGAAAATAAATAAATTTTTAAAAACAGAAATACACTCATTTAAAAGGTAGTTAATAAGACAAATGAAGACCTTTACTAGTGCTAAAAATGATTTAAACATTGTTAACAATTTTAACAAGATTTTATTGAAGTATAACAAAAATACATGTATTCTAAGTTTACAGCCAATGAATTCTCACACATTTATGTAACTAGCTCCAAGATCAAGAAAGATAAGATAACTAGCATTCCAGAAATCCCCTTCCAGTCACTGCACCCACCAAGAGTTTTAACCATTATCCTAACTTCTAACACCACAGATGATTTTTGTACTTAACACCCACTTTGTAAACTACTTCCAGAAAAAAGAGGAAAACAAGATAGATATTTAGTTGCAAGATTTTCTCCACAATTGACAGTTACAGGAATAAACAACATCATAGGTATATGTTTTTGTTTGTAACTTCTTAATTATGGCATACAAATGCACATACCACATGCTGCACCATAACTTCTCTCCCTTACTCCCTTCCCACCTTGAATTGGGCAGACAAAATTCACCAAAAATCAGAGCAGAGTTAACAAAGAGTTAAAATTGAAACAACCCATTTCTATACGAAGCTATCAAAATCTCTATCTTCTTCAAGGGCAGGTAGTGTTGTATCCAAGATCAATCATCAAGCCCTGTCTGGACTTCAGCAGGATCAGCAGTAAAGGAGGAACAAAAGATGGGTTTACATATGTGTAGAGCAATGAGCAAACTGTAAGAGGCAGCCAGTCGCACAAGGATCACCATAATTAAATGCAAGAAAAACAAGTCACAGTAAGGCACAGGTATATGTGATTCAAGATTCAAGCAGGTCCCACTAGGAGAGCTACAAAAAAAAAAAAACTACAGATAATAACAAATGTTGACAAGGAAGTAAAGAAACTGGAACTCTCACACATTGCTGGTGGGAATGTAAAATGGTACATATACTTTGGAAAAGTAGTCTGGCAGTTTCTCAAAAGATTAAACACAGAGTTATCATATGATCCAGCACTTCCACTCCAAGGCATAACCTAAGAGAAATGAAAATATATATCCACACAAAACTTTATACACAAATATTAACAGTACCATTATAGCCACTCACAAGAGCCAAAAAGTGTTAACAAATGTCCATCAACTGATGAATAAGTAAGTCCACAAAATTGATTAACACTCAATCATCAAAAGAAATAAAGTACTGATTCACTTTACAACATTATACGGACCTCAAAAACACTATGCTAAAAAAAGGTCATAGAAGACCACTTATTTAAAGACTCCTTGATGACTGTTCAACTCAGTGAATATTCTAAAAACCACTGAGTTCAGTACACTTAAAGTGAGATGTGTATGGTATGTGAATTATATCTCAATAAAGCTGTTGTCAAAAAGTAAAGCCATAATTAAGAAGGCATCAGATCGTTACGACCACCCTCTGGGTCTTGGTAAAGCAGATCCTGAGAGGCAATAAAAATCTGCCAAAGAACAAGATAAATTCTGAGAAGAGGAATCCATAAGAGAATTTACAAAGAAATGATTCACAGCATAATTTACTAAATTCAATTTCTTTTCCATTAGTTTATGCCCCGAGGCCAAAAAAACGAACTCTTTGTTAACTCTGCTCTGATTTTTGGTTAATTTTGTCTGCCCAATTCCAGGTGGGAAGGGAGTAAGGGAGAGAAGTATGGAGTAATGGAGAGAAGTTATGGTGCAGCATGTGGTATGTGCATTTGTATGCCAGTAACTGTTCTCTCCACTGTCACGCAGTCCTTAGATGCAATATTAACATCCCATATTATGTTCTTGAGTACAAATGTATGCTCTACTTTGAACTAAGAAAAAGAAGGGGAGCAAGGTCGTGAAAAGAAATAAATATCAATTCTATATTTTTTAACTAAAAAAGCAACAAAATTGACACAAAGGATCAATAAAGAATGCTCTGAACTACTTGCCATTTAATAAGATTACCATCTAGTATTTTATTTCTGTGAAAATCATTGGTTGATCTAATTTATAAAGGTAATTTTGTACTAGATATATCTAGTTCCTTGGCCCTATTGTGAATGGTTTGATATTATACAGTGTTTCAATACTGAAACCATAATACTAGTTCTTCTTTGTACTGGTTTGATTCAATCACTTTACTGCTATTCATAACAGCAGCATAACAATTACGCCTGATATTAGTTTGGGATACAGAATGAGTAGTAAATCCTGCATGAAAGAAGATAACAGCTAAAAAGGCTAACTTTCAAAACTAAAAATTAGGGTTAGGATTTACATTATAAATTAGGGTTTTTTACATTTACATTATAAATCACATTATAAATTAAGTTTATATATTTTACATTATAAATTAAGTTTATGTGATGGTGTAAGTTTAATAATGGGGGTAAAAATCCACTAACTTTATCAATACAACTTTCAGGAACTGTTACTTCAATACAGTGATAAAGTTTAGAAAGAGTCATCATTTTTGGTATGAAACTTCACTACCAATGATAAATATACTTTTTTATGATTAACACAATATTTTAAATTTTTAAATAAAAATAATTTTACAGAACTCTAAAGGAACAAGATTTTAAAAGGAATAAATAAGATAATTTTGAATTTTCTATTAAAGTTTTAGAAGTTTTCAGAAAATGAACTAGAAACAAGTTTGCCCTTTATTTTCTTTCATATGTGAAAGCGAAAGTCGCTCAGTCGTGTCCAACTCTTTGTGACCCCATGGACTTTACAGTCTGTGGAATTCACCAGGCCAGAATATTGGAGTGGGTAGCCTTTCCCTTCTCCAGGGGATCTTCCCAACCCAGGTCTCCCGCAGTGCAGGCAGATTCTTTACAAGCTGAGCCACAAGGGAAACCCAAGAATACTGGAGTGGGTAGCCTAACCCTTCTCCGACCCAGAAATTGAACTGAGGCCTCCTGCATTGCAGGATTCTTTACCCACTGAGCTATCAGGGAAGCCCAGAAGCCCCTTTCATATAATTAAATGGGAAAAAAAAGAAAGAAGATATAGGATAATGAAGATACAGGACAATGGAGTTTAGAACTGTCAGACTCTGAAACAAGTCTGCTCAAGATCACTATCTCCCCTGAAATGGTAAAGAGGAAGCAGGAAGCACAGAGAGCACCAAGTTTACATTTAGAGTTCACATGGTCTGACTATCTCATCTAAGGCTTACTCTGTGAATGCAAAAGTCTTGTGCCCCACCCTCCTAGTACAAACTTGACCTCAAATGACTTAGGGTAGAGAACTAGTCAACTAACCAAACCACCAAGAGGAACATTTCAACACAAAGATATTTTATATCTCCAAAATATTCTAGGAAGCTAGAGGAAATAAAGGCATTACAATAATAACAAAAAAAGTTATAGCGAATTTAAGAACTTCGGGAAAATATTAAGGAAAAAGATATACTCAAAGGATACTGAGATCAAATTGAGGAACCAGAGATCAAATTGTCAACATGCACTGGATCACAGAAAAAGCAAGAGAATTCCAGAAAAACATCTACTTCTGCTTCACTGACTATGCTAAAGCCTTTGACTGTGTGGATCACAACAAACTGGAATATTCTTAAAGAGATGGGAATACCAGACCACCTTACCTGCCTCCTGAGAAACCTGTATGCAGGTCAAAAAGCAACAGTTAGAACCAGACATGGAACAACAGAGTATGCCAAAGCTGTATGTCAAGGCTGTATATTGTCACCCCACTTATTTATCTTATTAGAAGAGTGAAAGAAGTGAAAGTGAAGTTGCTCAGTCATGTCCAACTCTTTGGGACCCCATGGACTGTGGCCTACCAGGCTCCTCCGTTCATGGGATTTTCCAGGCAAGAGTACTGGAGTGGGTTGCCATTTCCTTCTCCAGGGGATCTTCCCTGACCCAGGGATCAAACCCGGGTCTCCCGCATTTGCAGGTAGATGCTTTACCCTCTAAGCCGCCAGGGAAGTCAGAGTACATCATGTGAAATGCTGGGCTGGATGAAGTTCATGCTGGAAGCAAGACTGCTGGAAGAAACATCAATAACCTCAGATATGCAGATGATACCACTCTAATGGCAAAAAGCAAAGAGGAACTAAAGAGCCTCTTGATGAAGGTGAAAAGAGGAGAATCAAAAAGCTGGCTTAAAACTCAACATTCAAAAAACGAAGATCATGGCATCTGGTCCCATCACTTCATGGGCAAATAGATGGGGAAACAATAGAAACAGTTAGACTTTATTTTCTTGGGCTCCAAAATCACTGCAGATGGTGACGACAGCCATGAAATTAAAAGACGCTTGCTCCTTGGAAGAAAAGCTATGACAAACCTAGACAGTGTATTAAAAAGCAGAGACATTACTTAGCTAATAAAGGTCCATATAGTGAAAACTATGGTTTTTCTAGTAGTCATGTACGGATGTGAGAGTCGGACCATAAAGAAGGCTGAAGTAAAAGTCGCTGTCATGTTTGACTCTATGAGACCCTCTGTATAGTCCATGGAATTCTCCAGGCCAGAGTACTGGTGTGGGTAGATGTTTCCTTCTCCAGGGGATGTTCCCAATCCAGGGACTGAACCCAGGTCTTCTGCACTGCAGGCAGATTCTTCACCAGCTGAGTCATCAGGGAAGCCCAAAGGAAGAAGGTTGAGTGACAAAGAATTGACGCTTTCAAATTGTGATGCTGGAGAAGACTCTTCAGAGTCCCTTGGACAGCAAGGAGATCAAACCAGTCAATCCTAGAGGAAATCAACCCTGAATATTCACTGGAAGGGCTGATGCTGAAGCTCCAATACTTTGGCCACTTGATGCAAAGAGCCAATTCATTAAAAAAGACCCTAATCCTGGGAAAGACTGAAGGCAGCAAGAGAAGGAGATGACAAAGGATGAGATGGTTGGATGACATCACTGACTCAATGGGTATGTGTCTGAGCAAACTGCGGGAGATAGTGAAGGACAGGGAAGCATGGCGTGCTGCGATCCATGGTGTTACAAAGAGTAGGAAGCAACTTAGCAACTGAATAATAAAAGATACTGAGTGAAAGGGAAGCTTGTAATCCACATTTAAGTGGGGTCACTGACAAAAAGGAGTAGTCAACCTAAGTTAAGTGTTTTCATTTGTGTACTAAAAAGACCTGGATTCAAGTCTCTGGTTGTGACTAGCTGTGTAACCTAAGTAAACTACACTGTTTCTCGTCTATAAAATTGGGACAATAATAGTATTGACCTTGTAAAAGTACTTTAAGGGTTAAATGAGAGTACCTACCACAGTCCCTGGCATAATGGCTGTTATTCCTGTTTCAGAGCAGCAGTTATACACATAAGGTACACAATGTTTAAGGTCTCCCCTTATAACTAAAAATAAATGAAATCCTCAGAGTCAAAGGAAGGCATAAAATCATCTGTTCCTACAGAACCTTAAAGTATAGAAATAAAGGACAAAGATTTTTTGGCATAAAACCTATGAACGCTAAAAATCCTATGATACTGTATGGCAGAAACCAGCACAATACTGTAAAGCAATTTTCCTCCAATTAAAAAATAAATTTAAGAAAACAATATTCGAAACTCTCCTTTACTATGCAGGATTAGCTGAGGAGCAAGATGCTTCAGCTCCCTAATTTATCTAATACAAGACATACTACTTTTGGAAAAAGAAAAATGCCTTTCAAACAATAGGTTTCTATTACTCAGTGAACTTAATGATTTTCTTGTTTGTCTTGTTTAAAGTACTCTAAAATCCCTAAATATTAGTCATCAAAGAAAAAATCTGCTAGGACCTATTTAGGTCTCCTATCAGTACAAACCGGGTGGAGTTCAATATATTGTAGAGAGTCTACTGCTGTAGTCATGATTGTGTTATTATCATGGCCAGTAGCAAAATGAAGGGTGGATCTATCCTGCCAAGTCTGAAGAGTATCTGGCAGTCAGTTTCAACTGGTTAGGAAGGCAGTATTGCAAATTATAGAGTACAATGCACAAATGTCTAACATGGCTGGCTTGGACTCTGGAGTTCATATTACAACATGTAATGTGAGATATAAAGATATTGCTAATTACCTATTATATAAAATATATTCTATCAAGAAAAAAATGAAAGCATCAACAAAAAAAAGGTCTATATGCAATAAACTATAGAAATGTACAACACACTCCTCGTAAGTGGAGAGATACCACATTTCTGAATACGCAAACACTCCAAATTGGCTCTGTTACAAGTTAGAAGATAAATTTTTAAAATTTTATCTTAAGATTAATTCAAATTCATACTGTCTACATTCAGTTTCTCATCATTTTGCTCACTGGAAATTTCAAATAACATTTAATTAAAAATAACAGCAACTGTATGGCTATGTGTGTAACTGAGGAGGGTAGAAGTGAAAGGGTAAATCTGAACTCAAATTTTTTTTTCCTTTTTTAAAATCAAGCAATAATTTTACAACAAAGACAAAATTATGGTATGTCCTGTTATCACTTATATGTAGAACCTAAAAAATAAAACAATGAGTGAATATAATAAAATAGAAATAAGACTCTCAGATACAGAGAACAAAGTAATGATTACCTGCGGGGAGAGGGAAGGAGGGAGAGCAAGACAGGCATAGGGGATTAAAAGGTACAAACTACTCTGTATAAAATAAATAAACTACAAGGATATACTGTACAGCACAGGGAAATACAGCCATTATTTTAAAGTTATTTTATAATAACTTTAAATGCAGTATGATCTATAAAAATACTGAACCACTATGTTGTACACCTGAGACCAAAATATTATCAATAAACTACACATCAATTAAAAATTAAGGGCATAAGCATAAAATAATCTACTATGCAGCCTTTGAAAATGAAAAAGCCTCTGTACAATAGTTTTTTTTTTTCATTTAAAATAAGTTTATTCTGGTGAAATTTATTTATTTATTTATTTTTTTCTTTTTCTAATTTTATTTTTAAACTTTACATAATTGTATTAGTTTTGCCAAATATCAAAATGAATCCGCCACAGGTATACATGTGTGTTTTTTAAAAGCAGATTGCAAATAAGTCTGTTAAAATGTTTTCCTTTTTTATAAAATAACTTATGTTTATACATGCATGGAGAAAATACAGAAAAATACACACTTAGTTTGGGACTGTAATTGTGGGTGGAGATTTAAAGCACAGGTTAGGAGCATACGTGTTTTTATGTTATAGATTTATGCACAGTTTGAATTTTTTATAAAATGATCATTTGCCACTTTTGAAATCAAAGTACAAGAATTTTTAAGGGAGTGAAAAATAAGAACTGACTATATTCTATTTTTCCTCTAGACTAGGACACAACTTTGTTATTAGCAGATTTCTATATAAATCAAATATATAATAGTATGATTTTTATGAGAATCTTGGCTAAGCATAAAATTTCTCCTTAGTGACCAGAAATGACCACATGTCCTGGACGATTTAATAACAAAATAAGGCAGAAACTGATAGATGGCAATTAACTATTGGCAAATTTGAATGAAGTTGTCAAATTTGAGAGTTGATTATCCTTTTTAGGTAATGATACTACTCTACAGTCCTAGGCATGTTGTTTCTGAACTTATCTCTATGAAGAAAATTTTCATGCTTGGAAAGTAATAATCCATCATAAAACCATTTCACAAAATCTTTCACCAATTAAAGCATGATAATTATTATTATTGAGTTAAATGAAAAGTATCAGTAAAAAGCCAAAAAATGTGCAAGGAAAACAAACCTCCACAATCTTGCATTCAAGTAATCAATCTATCAGCTTTCAAAAGGCTTCAAATTTACAAACGACTCTTAGAGATTACTATTATTTAAACTTTCACTTTCCAAAACTGAACTTCAAATGGCCTCCAGGTTTCCTTGGCGATTGGAACTCAGTGAATTGAGAATTCTTTATTTTTTTAAAGTGACAGAGGCCAACAAAAAGACTTTTTATAAGTGGAAAGATATCTACTTTAATTTGCCTAATATCTTATCAAAATTTAACAATATGCAAGAGCTAAATGTAGAATTAAACTATATTGCTAAATAAGATCTGAAATCTTCACCGGAGCATATTTAACATTTTGAACTAATTTTTGTCAGTAATTTTAAGAGATTTGGTCTTTTACTCATGAATAAACAGTCATATATGTTGAATGATGCCAAAGAAGTAAGGAGAAATAAAAAAATACAAAAATAAAAATTACTGTGATTATGCAAGACTCTGAAGAGAACCTCAACAAAGCAGTGAGCACATCCTTGTGAGAAGCAGGAAATACTATTTAAGATAGGTAGGGTGGATCCAAATGATGGTAGGCTGAGAAAGTCAAAATGAAAATTTCTCACTGATACAGTATATGCACAGTTATTCAATTAATTACAGAATGGCTACAAGTCTACATCAAAAGCAAATGCAATGACCAGTTAAAGTGCATACACAAGAATCACTACCTATGATGGGCTTTATGGTTCTGCGGGCAGAATATAAATAAGATACAACAATAAAAAACGTGCAAGGAAAAGACGAGACCAGGGAGAAGGCTTTGCAGTGGTGGGGACAAAAGGTGGTTTTAGGAGTGGAGGGTCATGTGAAGGAAGGAGAACTTATTTACCAAATCAAGGGCTACATATCCAGCATCAACCAAACTTGAGCCAAAATACCAAAATATGAACTTGAAGCCTTCAACATTTTTTCAGAGCACTGCTCAACAAGCGAGCCAGAACCACAAACTGTAGAACACTACAGAATTATGCTATTTCGGAATGAATGTTGTTTTTTGCTGATACCGCACTTGGTCCTAAACTTCATACTCCCACCCAAGCAAATACTCATGCTAAAATATGCTATATATTTATAATTCAGTAACTTATACTTCCTTTGCATAAAATCAAGTTTTATCATGTTGTTGAAATAACTCCCCTTTTCTCTTTCTATAAGGCAGAAATAAATACTCCGTTTATTTGGAAGTCAGATTTATAGTAACTTTAACTCCTGAGAACAGAACCTAAAGGGAAAATATTCTATGAAGGTTAAAAATAATTATCAGGAAGGTCACATGCAATTAAATATTCAGAAACTATTATTTCATATTTAATACTAATAAGCTTTTATATTATTTTATATTTAATGCTCATAAGCTAATACTAATAAGTACTGTTTGGATTTAACAGATGTAATACTGGTGGCAGCACCTAAAAATTAAAAGACAGAAGAACTAAAGCACTTGTCCCAATAACTAAAGAGTCAGCAGTTTGTCTACATTAACTAACATTATTTATGTGAAAAGATTCTGAGGGCAATACTGAAATAGAGCAAAGAATAAAAGCTCATGTTCTGAATCATGATTCTGAGCCCTCCAGAAGACAGACTGTTCTCAATAAAAGAAGCATACAGCATGTTTCAGACATATTTATAATAATATGGGTAATTTTTAGTTGCTTACCATGGTTAACATGGTTACATGTCAACTGTGACTAACAATATCATCTTAATTTTTATTGAAAATGTACAAGATGACAATGTCAATAGTACAAAAAAAACTGCAAATAAATTCACAAAAATGGTAAAAGCATAAAGTTTTTAAAAATACAAAATATCTTCAAAATATGAAACTATATTCATAACATGCAAAGTTTCTTCAACTGATAAAGAAAACACAGGTGACTTCTATCTATAATGTCTTTTTTTGAGAAATTCAGAGAGCAAAATAACCAAATAGAAAAAAAGGAAAGAGATTCAGCTTTGTTATTTAAAAACTTTAATCCCTAGAGGGTATCATTCCTTAGATCTAAGTTGCTAACTATAAGTAGGAGAACAAAGGCTGAACTATAGAATTTTTAAAAGACAAGAAATTGTAAAGTTCAGAAAACCTGTGAGTATCATTGACTCTTTGTTTAACTGTTACAAGGATGAACTCTGCTGTTCTGACTAAAACCTTTTCAGAGAGCTACAGTTACTATTTCAAATCAGGTTTTCCAAGATAATTCAACAATAAACTCTTTGCATGATCCAGGTCCATCCATTTTCTAAAATATTTAATAAAGTTTCAAGGAAGAAACAGATTTAAAAGCTCCAATTTCCATTACTTGGAACCCAAGGCCAGCAAAAGCAATTTGGAAAAAGGCTCCAACCTTCCTAATCTTTTAACTGCCCTGACAGTCTGCAAATCATTACCAAAAATTTCAGCATTATGGAAAAGAAAGGTAAGACTGAAATAACAGCAGTTACGGCAAAATAATACAAATATTATTGATGATGACAGCAACAAAGATGAAAATGATGGAGAGGAACAGGCTCTAAGAAGACTGCAATTTCTTTAAGCAGAAGTTCTCAAACACACTTCTTTGTCCATTGCAGGTTTCTTGATGATACCATTTCTTTTTGCATCCAGAGAGTTCATTTTAAGTTCAGAATAAAACAGAAGAACCTAATGATTCATCCCTATTTAGATGCCCTACAGCAAGCATGCCTTAAACCTTTCTAACTTTTAAAAAAACACTTCGAAGTACTTTTGAAAAGCTGCTTTTTATGACTCCACAGCAAAAGACAAAGTCAACACACACAGATACTACCAAGTGCATGCTCAGCCTCTCAGTCATATCCGACTCTCCAACTCTTGGTGATTCCATGGACTGCAGCCTGGCAGGCTCCTCTGTCCCTGGTATTCTTCAGCCAAGAATACTGAAGTGGGTTGTCATTTCCTTCTACAGGGGATCTCCCAGACCCAAGGATCAAACCCAGGTCTCCTGAACTGCAGGCGGATTCTTTACCACTGACCCACCAGGGAAGCCAAATACTTCAACTAATAAATGTACCTCCTGGGTTAAAATGTTCAGCAACCATACATTAATAATCAATATATACACAAAGCACACATGTGCCCAGATGTGTATGTGACTGTGTTTTAATATGCTTTTGTGATACAAAGAGTAAAGGAAAGAAAACTTATTATACCACATGAGAACAGCTAGGTAGTACTTCCAAGCACTAAATGTTACAGTGTCTTAATCATTAAATACATACAGTGGAAATGAGAAATAGATTTAAGGGCCTAGATCTGACAGTTAGAGTGCCTGATGAGCTATGGAATGAGGTTCGTGACATTGTACAGGAGACAGGGATCAAGACCATCCCCATGGAAAAGAAATGCAAAAAAGCAAAATGGCTGTCTGGAGAGGCCTTACAAATAGCTGTGAAAAGAAGAGAAGCGAAAAGCCAAGGAGAAAAGGAAAGATATACACATCTGAATGCAGAGTTCCAAAGAATAGCAAGAAGAGATAAGAAAGCCTTCCTCGGCGATCAATGCAAAGAAATAGAGGAAAACAACAGAATGGAAAAGACTAGAGATCTCTTCAAGAAAATCAGAGATACGAAAGGAACATTTCATGCAAAGATGGGCTCGATAAAGGACAGAAATGGTATGGACCTAACAGAAGCAGAAGATATCAAGAAGAGGTGGCAAGAATACACAGAAGAACTGTACAAAAAAGATCTTCACGACCCAGATAATCACGATGGTGTGATCACTCACCTAGAGCCAGACATCCTAGAATGTGAAGTCAACTGGGTCTTAGAAAGCATCACTACGAACAAAGCTAGTGGGGGTGACAGAATTCCAGTTGAGCTATTCCAAATCCTGAAAGATGATGCTGTGAAAGTGCTGCACTCAATATGCCAGCCAATTTGGAAAACTCAGCAGTGGCCACAGGACTGGAAAAGGTCAGTTTTCATTCCAATCCCAAAGAAAGGCAATGCCAAAGAATGCTCAAACTACCGCACAACTGCACTCATCTCACACGCTAGGAAAGTAATGCTCAAAATTCTCCAAGCCAGGCTTCAGCAATATGTGAACCTTGAACTTCCTGATGTTCAAGCTGGGTTTAGAAAAGACAGAGGAACCAGAGATCAAATTGCCAACATCCGCTAGATCCGGGAAAAAGCAAGAGAGTTCCAGAAAAACATCTATTTCTGCTTTATTGACTATGCCAAAGCCTTTGACTGTGTGGATCACAATAAGCTGTGGAAAATTCTGAAAGAGATGGGAATCCCAGACCACCTGATCTGCCTCTTGAGAAATTTGTATGCAGGTCAGGAAGCAACAGTTAGAACTGGACGTGGAACAACAGACTGCTTCCAAATAGGAAAAGGAGTACGTCAAGGCTGTATATTGTCACCCTGTTTATTTAACTTATATGCAGAGTACATCATGAGAAATGCTGGACTGGAAGAAACACAAGCTGGAATCAAGACTGCCAGGAGAAATATCAATAACCTCAGATATGCAGATGACACCACCCTTATGGCAGAAAGTGAAGAGGAACTAAAAAGCCTGTTGATGAAAGTGAAAGTAGAGAGTGAAAAAGTTGGCTTAAAGCTCAACATTCAGAAAATGAAGATCATGGCATCCGGTCCCCTCACTTCATGGGAAATAGATGGGGAAACAGTGGAAACAGTGTCAGACTTTATTTTGGGGGGCTCCAAAATCACTGCAGATGGTGACTGCAGCCATGAAATTAAAAGACGCTTACTCCTTGGAAGGAAAGTTATGACCAACCTAGACAGCATATTCAAAAGCAGAGACATTGCCAACAAAGGTTTGTCTAGTCAAGGCTATGGTTTTTCCTGTGGTCACGTATGGGTGTGAGAGTTGGACTGTGAAGAAGGCTGAGCGCCGAAGAATTGATGCTTTTGAACTGTGGTGTTGGAGAAGACTCTTGAGAGTCCCTTGGACTGCAAGGAGATCCAACCAGTCCATTCTGAAGGAGATCAGCCCTGGGATTTCTTTGGAAGGAATGATGCTAAAGCTGAAAACTCCAGTACTTTGGCCACCTCATGCGAAGAGTTGACTCATTGGAAAAGACTCTGATGCTGGGAGGGATTGGGGGCAGGAGGAGAAGGGGACGACAGAGGATGAGATGGCTGGATGGCATCACTGACTCGATCGACGTGAGTCTCAGTGAACTCCGGGAGTTGGTGATGGACAGGGAGGCCTGGCGTGCCTCGATTCATGGGGTCGCAAAGAGTCAGACACGACTCAGCGACTGATCTGATCTGATATACTGTGTGACTGTGTGTTTTATCATGTTTTTGTGATATAAAGAATAAAGGAAAGAAAACTTATTATTACAGGAGAACAGTTAGGTAGTACTTCCAAGTACTAAACACTGCAGTGTCTAAATCATTAAATATATACTACAAGTACATTAAGACAAAACACCAGAATTAAGCCATTTCTTCTTTTTTTTTTTTCCTGAGAAAAGCCAGCATAAAGCACTTTTCTTCTTATGCAAACTAGGAAATCTTTGGTCCCAACCTTGATAATCTTGGTTTGGCATTAGACCATAATGAATCTTCTTCAGCTAGAATGTATACCAAACCAAAGAATTCATGTGTTATGGACTGAACTGTGTCCCATCTAAATTTATGTTGAAATCCTAGCCCACAGTATCTCAAAATGTGACTAGATAGAGGGCCCTTTTACTTCTGTAGAAGCAATTAAGATTAAATGAGGTCATTATGAGTGGGCCCTAATCCAATTTGACTGGTGTCCTTTATGAAAAGAGGAAATCTGAACAGTCATAGAGACACACTTGTTCTTGGACTTCTACTCTCCAGAACTGTGACAAAATAGATTTTTGGTGTTTAAGTCACCCAGAATGTGGTACTTTGTTATGGAAGCACAGCAAACAAATACACCATGCAATAAACATCTCCTAAATATCTTAATGTGCTAGACTGTCCCAAAAGACAAATAAGGCATAGACTTATCCTTAAGAAGTTCAGTCAGTTCAGTCGCTCAGTCATGTCCAACTCTTTGCGACTCCATGGACTGCAGCACACCAAGCTTCCCTGTCCATCACCAACTCCCAGAGCTTGCTCAAACTCATGTCCATTGAGTCAGTGATGCCATCCAACCATCTCATCCTCTCCTCAATTGTCCCCTTCTCCTTCTGCCTTCAATCTTTCCCACCATCAGGGTCTGTTCTGATGAGTCAGCTCTTCACATCAAGTGGTCAAAGTATTGGAGTTTCAGCATCAGCATCAGTCCTTCCAATGAATATTCAGGATTATTTCCTTTAGTATTGATGGGTTTGATCTCCTTGCAGTCCAATGGACTCTCAAGAGTCTTCTCCAACACCACGGTTCAAAAGCATCAATTTTTCAGTGCTCAGATTTCTTTAAGGTCCAACTCTCATATCCATACATGACTACTGGAAAAACTTTGGAAAAACATAGCTTTGACTGTACCGATCTTTGGCAAAGTAATGTCTCTGCTTTTTAATATACTATCTACGTTTGTCATAGCTTTTCTTCCAAGGAGCAAGTGTCTTTTAATTTCATGGCTACAGTCACTATCTGAAGTGATTTTGGAGCCCAAGAAAAGTGCAACAGACAGAGAAACCTATCAGTAGGTAATTAAAATACAGTGTCATGAAGGAGGTATGCACTGAAACACACTGAAGTAAAATCTAATTCAACCCTGAAGGGGAGGCTGTACCAAGGAAGGTTTTTCAGAAGAATAAAAGGGAAAAGTGAAATGGGAAGAAATGAGACTTGATTACCCTATTTTCCACAGTAGAAGTTCTCTGAATGAACTACATATTTAATGATGAAATACACCTACAAAATTTTAAAAACCAGTGATCAGAAAGACAACACATGATCTTCTGAAAGACAGCATATTATCTTCAAAGATGGCATTTCACTTCAAACAATTATGTCTAGAATTATTAATACTGTTAAGAATAAAAGATGAAAATAACATGACTTCATTTATTTATCTACTTATTTACGACTGTGCTGGGTCTTCCGTGCTGCACAAAGATTTTCTCCAGTTGTGGTGACCGGGGCTACTTTTCATCGCAGTGCTTGGGCTTCTCATGGCAACTTCTCCTGTTGCGGACCATTAGCTCTAGGTACGAGGGCTTCAGTAGCTGCAGTGTTCAGGTTCAGTAGTTGTGGCACATGGGCTTTGCTGCCACGCAGCATGTGGGATCTTCCCCGATCAGGATGGAACCCATATACCCTGCGTTGGCAGGTGGATTCTCAAACACTGAACCACCAGGGAAATCCAAGATGACTTCTTGGGATACTTATCAGCATATGAAAGAAGAGACAAAGGTCCACAGAACTACAAAATTTCTCCCAGAAGTTTTGTGAATTTAATCTGAGACAAAGGAATCTACCTCACAAGAACTAAAGCCCTATGTTCTCCTTTAACCTCTACCTGTAACACTAAGCTCCCTACCACTCTCATCAGGCAGCAGTCTTAACTTCATTACCCTTCAGTAGACAGAGAAGAACGGTAAGCTAGAACATACTTAGAAGTTAAAACAGAATAAAGAGCAGTCCCAAAACTTGTCTGGAAATGTACAGATAATCAGCAACATAAAATGAGGTGTATAATTAAAAATTAGCCTACACCATGAATTCTAAAAGCTGTTTTCAGCAATGATTTCACATGAAAGCATAAATGGAATGTTCAGCATAGTCTCAAGTGACACAAAGCTGAAAAAGAATTACATATAAACTGAATAACAAAGACCTGAAAATAAAAGTTTAGAATGAGATGAGCAAAATTATTTAAAAGCAAAAACTTTAATATAAAGTACAACTAAGTTTACCTTATATATAGATTAAAACCATAGGGGAGGAATTTTTACATTCTTCACCAAATAATTTCCCTAAAGTCAATAACTGTGTAATTCAGAGACAGTCACTTACAAATGCTCCAAGTTGTAATTCTGGTCTAGTTCTACAAAAAGAATATATCATATAACCATCCTTTTTTGGGGCCTTAAATATCAAAGTTTTCTGCTCTGAATTGATCAAATTTTAACTTTTTAATTTATGATTTTCCTAAATCATCACTGTGTAGTCACTTTTATGAAAACAGAAAGAGAAAAAGTGAGTTCTACCAACATCTTCCTCATTGATACTCACCTTCACAGGGATAATTCTCTCGACACCACTCCCAAATTTCAACAAAGAAATTCTCCCCAAACTAATAACATGCAAAAGTAAAATGTATGTCAATATAATAGTGCAAAGCACAGGAGGGAAGCAAAGAGAATAAACCATTGTAAGTTTCTTGTATTATACGTGAAATAAACTATTATTCCTTGAAGACAGGCTCTCAAAAAACTCAAGTCAAAAGAAGCCAAGAAATAGGGAGAAAAAAGGAACAGAGATGGGACAAGTAGAAAACAAACAGCAAGATGACATTAAAGCCAACTGTATCAAAACAGAGTGCTATTAGCACATGGATGACTGGAAAGTTCAGAAATAGCCTCACACATATCATCAAATGATTTTCAACAACAGGTCCAAGACAATAGGGAAGGAGACTCTTTTCAACAAATGGTGGTAGAACAACCAGTGAATTACATGGAGGAATTTTCAACTTCTACCTCACATGAGACAAAAAAATAACTCAAACAGATCAGACTTAACCCTAAAAGCTAACACTTCAAAAAGAAATGGGCAGAAAATGTACATGATGACACCACGGGCAAAGATTTCATAGATCACAAAAAAGACTAAACATTTTAACAGATAAACTGGACTTAATCAAAATAAAAACCTCCTACTCTTCAGATACCATTAATACCATTAAGAAAAGAAAAAGTCAAGATAGCAAGCTTAAGACAGAGAAAATTACATGTACATCAGACCACATCAGATCAGATCAGTCGCTCAGTCATGTCCGACTCTTTGCAACCCCGTGAATCGCAGCATGCCAGGCCTCCCAGTCCATCACCAACTTCCAGAATTCACTCAGACTCACGTCCATCGAGTCAGTGATGCCATCCAGCCATCTAATCCTCTGTCGTCCCCTTCTCCTCCTGCCCCCAATCACTCCCAGCATCAGAGTCTTTTCCAATGAGTCAACTCTTCGCATGAGGTGGCCAAAGTACTGGAGTTTCAGCTTTAGCATCATTCTTTCCAAAGAAATCCCAGGGCTGATCTCCTTCGGAATGGACTGGTTGGATCTCTTTGCAGTCCAAGGGACTCTCAAGAGTCTTCTCCAACACCACAGTTCAAAAGCATCAATTCTTCGGCACTCAGCCTTCTTCACAGTCCAACTCTCACATCCATACATGACCACAGGAAAAACCATAGCCTTGACTAGACAAACCTTTGTTGGCAAAGTAATGTCTCTGCTTTTGAATATGCTATCTAGGTTGGTCATAACTTTCCTTCCAAGGAGTAAGCGTCTTTTAATTTCATGGCTGCAGTCACCATCTGCAGTGATTTTGGAGCCCCCCAAAATAAAGTCTGACACTGCTTCCACTGTTTCCCCATCTATTTCCCATGAAGTGATGGGACCGGATGCCATGATCTTCGTTTTCTGAATGTTGAGCTTTAAGCCAACTTTTTCACTCTCCACTTTGACCTTCATCAAGAGGCTTTTTTTAGTTCCTCTTCACTTTCTGCCATAAGGGTGGTGTGATCTGCGTATCTGAGGTTATTGGTATTTCTCCCGGTAAGTACACGTAATTAAAAAAACTAAGATCATGGCATCTGGTCCCATCACTTCACGGCAAATAGATGGAGAAACAATGGATACAGTGACAGACTTTATTTTCTTGGGCTCCAAAATCACTGCAGATGGTGACTGTAGCCAGGAAATTAAAAGACACTTGCTCCTTGGAAGAAAAGCTATGACAAACCTAGACAGCATATTAAAAAACAGAGACATTACTTTGCCAACAAAGGTCAGTACAGTCAAAGCTATGGCTTTTGCAGTAGTCATGTATGGATGTGAGTTCAGTTCAGTCACTCAGTCATGTCCAACTCTTTGCGACCCCATGAACTGCAGCACGCCAGGCCTCCCTGTCCATCACCAACTCCCAGACTCCACCCAAATCCCATGTCCATTGAGTCGGTGATGCCATCCAACCATCTGACCCTCTGTCGTCTCCTTCTCCTCCTGCCCTCAATCTTTCCCAGTATCAGGGTCTTTTCCAACTCTATGGTTTTTCCAGTGGTCATGTATGGATGTGAGAGTTGGACTATAAAGAAAGCTGAGTGCCAAAGAACTGATGTTTTTGAACTGTAGTGTTGGAGAAGATTCTTGAGAGTCCCTTGGACTGCAAGATCAAACCCGTCAATCCTAAAGGAGATCAGTCCTGAATATTCATTGAAAGGACTGATGCTGACGTTGAAACTCCAATACTTTGACCACTTGATGTAAAGAGCTGACTCATCAGAAAACCCCTGATGGTGGGAAAGATTGAAGGTACGAGGAAAAGGGGATGACAGAGGACGAGATGGTTGGATGGCACCACGAACTCAATGGACAAGAGTTTGAGCAAGCTCTGGGAGTTGGTGATGGGCAGGGAAGCCTGGTGTGCTATATTCTATGGAGTCTCAAAGAGTCGGACATGACTGAGCAACTGAACAACACAACACATAATTTACATGTATATATTACACAAATACACACCCAACTTGAATCCAGAATATATGTAAAACTCTTACATCTCAGTAAGACAAGCCCACCATATAACAGGTAAACAATATTTAACATTTTTCTAAACACATACATATACAAATGGCAAGTACACACAAAAATGCTCAATAGTTTCCATTATCAGGGAAATGCAAATTAAAACCACAAGATACAACTCTATACCCAAAAAGGGCTAAAAGGCTGAGAAGACCAAAACACCATGTGTTAAGGGATGTGACACAGCTGGAACTCCACATACAACTCCAAGCAGCTTCAAATTCCACACCTAGGTTGGAAAATACAGGTATACAAAAATGTTTGTATGCAAATGTTCACTCATAATAACCAAACAGTGAGAAAAACAAATCTCCAAGGAGTGAAAAGATAAACAAATTTCGATATATAGGTATAATGGGATACCAAACAGCAACAATAACAGCAGCCAAGAAGGAGCTACTAATACAAGTAAACATAACAGATGAATCTCAAAAACATCCTGCTAAGGGAAGGAAATCAGAAACAAAATATCT
Organism: Bos indicus; assembly: GCF_029378745.1. NCBI lineage: Eukaryota > Metazoa > Chordata > Mammalia > Artiodactyla > Bovidae > Bos > Bos indicus. The sequence continues at coordinate 51,116,551 of NC_091769.1, forward strand.
ATACTGATTTCATCTGCATGAAGTTCTAGGTTAGGCAAATTTAATGGAAGAAAAAATCAAAACAGTGGCTGTATTCTACAAAGGACTGGGAAAGAACTGACCAGAAGGTACATGAGGGAACTTATCTGAGGTGATGGTAATGTTCTATTTCTTCCTAAGATTTTGATTACACAAATGTGTACATTTAACAAGACTTAAATGGTACACTTAATATCTGTGTATTTAACTATATGTAAATTTTACTTCAAAAACAAAGAACTATATATAAATATTCAACTCTAGTTAATGATATGGAAGCTGAATTTGTTTAGGGGTAAAATGCACTGTTTGCAACTTAATTTAAAATACAAAGCCAAACAGCAATTGACTTGAATGGCAAATGATTACAGGAATGGAGAGATGGAAGGATATGTGATAAAACAAAAAGCAAATTGCTAACTGTAGAATCTAGGTAATAGGGAAATGGGCATTTGCTGTACAATTCTTTTAACTTTAATCTGCTTGAAATTTTCCACAGTAAAATGCTAGCGAGAAAACATTTGATGAGCAAAAGAAGCCAGACACAAAACAGTAATATTACATAATTCGTACGTATATGACATTCTAGAGCAAACAAAACTAATCTATAATGTCAAAAATCAGATCAGTGGTTGCCTGGGATAGGAGCTAGGGATGACTTATGGCAAAGGAACAAGAAAGAACTTCCTAGGGTAATAGAATGTTTTATGTCCTGACTGGGGTGTTGGTTACATGGATGTATATATTTGCCAAAACTCACTGAACTGTACAGTAAAATATGTACCTTATACTTTTTATAAAATTATACTGCAATTAAATTGATTTTTAAAATGTGTTCACTATAAAAAATCTGAAATACACAGAAAAAGCACAGAAAAATTAAGTCCCTCATAATCACACTATCTTTCCTTCTCTTTTGACAACAGCCATGCCCAGAGGACAAAAAATACAGCTTAATGTTTTCCTGAAAGGCAATACAGAAATACATGTTAAGCTCCTGAATTCTGGAATTCCTTTCTTAGGTTGACTCAAAACCTAATGAACTAAAATCCCTTCAATCCCATCATTGCTATGAGCCTTCATCAAATTACTAATCATTCTGTGCCTAAATTTCCTCACCTGAATAATGGAAATATTTACCTCAAAGTTTTGTTGTAAATGTTAAGCCATCACCCTGGCAGAAAAAGTCCACAATCTTCCCCTGCCATGAATTTTTTCTTTTGCAGGCCTTCAATTCTGTAGGTACACCCACCTCAAAAGTCAGTCTTATTTGAGAGAACCTCAAGTTCCTTTTGTTGATCAGACTGAACCCCTGAGTTGTTAAAGCCCGAAGACAAGGACTGGGGTAACAAAATAAAACAGAAAACTAGATTAGAAAAGATGTCCGTTGCCTTGAGAATGTAAGATCTAACATCCTGAGCAACACTATCCAAGGGTACAATTTCTCCCTGAGTGAATTCCAAGAAGCAGGGCAAAGACTAATAGAGTTTTGCCGAGAAAATGCACTGGTCATAACAAACACCCTCTTCCAACAACACAAGAGAAGACTATACATGGACATCATCAGATGGTCAATGTCAAAATCAGATTGATTATATTCTTTGCAGCCAAAGATGGAGAAGCTCTATACAGTCAGCAAAAACAAGACCAGGAGCTGACTGTGGCTCAGACCATGAACTCCTTATTGCCAAATTCAGACTGAAATTGAAGAAAGTAGGGAAAACCACTACACCATTCAGGTATGACCTAAATCAAATCCCTTATGATTATACAGTGGAAATGAAAAATAGATTTAAGGGCCTAGATCTGATAGAGTGCCTGATGAACTATGGAATGAGGTTCGTGACATTGTACAGGAGACAGGGATCAAGACCATCCCCATGGAAAAGAAATGCAAAAAAGCAAAATGGCTGTCTGGGGAGGCCTTACAAATAGCTGTGAAAAGAAGAGAAGCGAAAAGCCAAGGAGAAAAGGAAAGATATACACATCTGAATGCAGAGTTCCAAAGAAGAGCAAGAAGAGATAAGAAAGCCTTCCTCAGCGATCAATGCAAAGAAATAGAGGAAAACAACAGAATGGAAAAGACTAGAGATCTCTTCAAGAAAATCAGAGATACAAAAGGAACATTTCATGCAAAGATGGGCTTGATAAAGGACAGAAATGGTATGGACCTAACAGAAGCAGAAGATATCAAGAAGACGTGGCAAGAATACACAGAAGAACTGTACAAAAAAGATCTTCACGACCCAGATAATCATGATGGTGTGATCACTGACCTAGAGCCAGACATCCTGGAATGTGAAGTCAAGTGGGCCTTAGAAAGCATCACTATGAACAAAGCTAGTGGAGGTGACAGAATTCCAGTTGAGCTATTTCAAATTCTGAAAGATGATGCTGTGAAAGTGCTGCACTCAATATGCCAGCCAATTTGGAAAACTCAGCAGTGGCCACAGAACTGGAAAGGTCAGTTTTCATTCCAATCCCGAAGAAAAGCAATGCCAAAGAATGCTCAAACTACCGCACAACTGCACTCATCTCACACGCTAGGAAAGTAATGCTCAAAATTCTCCAAGCCAGGCTTCAGCAATATGTGAACCGTGAACTTCCTGATGTTCAAGCTGGTTTTAGAAAAGGCAGAGGAACCAGAGATCAAATTGCCAACATCCGCTGGATCCGGGAAAAAGCAAGAGAGTTCCAGAAAAACATCTATATCTGCTTTATTGACTATGCCAAAGCCTTTGACTGTGTGGATCACAATAAACTGTGAAAAATTCTGAAAGAGATGGGAATCCCAGACCACCTGATCTGCCTCTTGAGAAATTTGTATGCAGGTCAGGAAGCAACAGTTAGAACTGGACATGGAACAACAGACTGCTTCCAAATAGGAAAAGGAGGACGTCAAGGTTATATATTGTTACCCTGCTTATCTAACTTACATGCAGAGTACATCATGAGAAACGCTGGACTGGAAGAAACACAAGCTGGAATCAAGATTGCCAGGAGAAATATCAATAACCTCAGATATGCAGATGACACCACCCTTATGGCAGAAAGTGAAGGGGAACTAAAAAGCCTCTTGATGAAAGTGAAAGAGGAGAGTGAAAAAGTTGGCTTAAAGCTCAACATTCAGAAAACGAAGGTCATGGCATCCAGTCCCATCACTTCAAGGGAAATAGATGGGGAAACAGTGGAAACAGTGTCAGACTTTTTTTTTCTGGGCTCCAAAATCACTGCAGATGGTGACTGCAGCCATGAAATTAAAAGATGCTTCCTCCTTGGAAGGAAAGTTATGACCAACCTAGATAGCATATTCAGAAGCAGAGACATTACTTTGCCAACAAAGGTTCGTCTAGTCAAGGCTATGGTTTTTCCCGTGGTCATGTATGGATGTGAGAGTTGGACTGTGAAGAAAGCTGAGCGCCGAAGAATTGATGCTTTTGAACTGTGGTGTTGGAGAAGACTCTTGAGAGTCCCTTTGACTGCAAAGAGATCCAACCAGTCCATTCCGAAGGAGATCAGCCCTGGGATTTCTTTGGAAGGAATAATGCTAAAGCTGAAACTCCAGTACTTTGGCCACCTCATGCGAAGAGTTGACTCATTGGAAAAGACTCTGATGCTGGGAGTGATTGGGGGCAGGAGGAGAAGGGGACGACAGAGGATGAGATGACTAGATGGCATCACTGACTCGATGGACATGAGTCTGAGTGAACTCTGGGAGTTGGTGATGGACAGGGAGGCCTGGCGTGCTGCAACTCATGGGGTCGCAAAGAGTCGGACAAGACTGAGCGACTGATCTGATCTGGTACTTTGATAAAAGTTGTTTCTGCTTTGTCAATGTGATCTAGATCAAAAAATGTAACCTGGAGAATATTCATTAAAGAATATGATGTTCTTAAGAAGGAGATAAAGAGTCATAAGAGAAAAACTGACATTTTACAACTGAAGGTAAAGACATACTGAAAACTTGATGGGGGAACACTTCTAGATAGAGTGTACACTCATATAAAGTGAACTTCATGAAGAAAAATAAATGATTTAGACCATGTAGATCATGCCTGCTATTCTGCTCAATGAGTAAATGCCCCAAATGGACACAATAACGTAATATTTTACTACTTTCTGGTTGGTCTCACTTTCCATGCGCCTCTCATGATATGAGCATCTTGCTGTCAGATTCTAATGTTAAGAGGCATTTATTTTTCCATGTGGACATGGACCACAAACACAGCCTACTACTTCATCTGGTGTTTAACAATGAAACACAATTTGTTCCAATACTGAAGGAAAAATAGGATGTTTTGGGCTTTTAGAGACCATGTATCTGTATTTTACATTTTATGGGCAACTTTAGGGATTTCCAAGGTTATTTGGACTAAATGACATTTTTGTCTTCCTTGAATCTGTGCATTCAGATAGCAAGTGAAAATCTTTTGTGGCAAAAAGCAAAACTAGCAAGCTATTAAACAATCCTAGGGTACTGGTTTGGGGAAACCAAGGAGTTACTATCCAGTACACTAATGTCAGCTACTTCACTCTAAAAAGCCTTCGGAATTTTTTTTTTGCTACCAGTAACTGCTCAAGGTGATAATTTAAAAGATAGTTAAAACACTACCCTGTTCCAAGAATTTCACGTTCTACATAAATACAGAAATCCTAACCCTAATACGGGTTCCCATATATGTTAAGTCTAACCTACACTTACGCATATACTTTTGAGGCAATCTCAGGATTTTAGCTTTAGTGTACGTACACTGTGACTTCTTCCTGTTACAGAAGACAGTGGCAACCGAGAGAGGCAACTCGGGATCAGTAAAGGTGATGGAAGACAAAAGAACAAAAATCTTTTCAATTGAAATTTGTTCAAGATAAAGGCAGATGACTGAAAAACAAGTCACGGCCTTAGAACTACTACCCAGAACTGCTATCCATGAGGAAAAATATTCACTTACACAGGAATAAAATGGGTAAACGCAAGTCTAGGAAGAAGGTTTTAGGAAGATCAATTCAGTTCTAGCAGGATAATAACAGATTAGGCTACCCAAACTTTTTCAATTCCAAACATCTGGAAGCAGATCAGGATCTGGAAACACCACCCAAGTAATAGAAATGAAATTTAGAGCAGTTTATTAACATGTTAAGAGATACAATATCACTGATAGTATATTAGTTGGCATTTACTTATGTACTGTGGTCAGTCAATAAATATTTATTGAGAGCCCATTACAAGTTCTAGGCACAGGCATCAGCAGTGAATGGAATACAGAAAGTTTCTCAAGGAACCTGCATGCGAATGAGGACAAACAAGACACAAGGAGACAAATAAATAAGCAAGATAATTTTAGAAATATGTTCTCTTAAGGAAACAAAACAAATAGTAAAGGTTAACCATCAACAGTGTCTTAGATAAGAAGCTAAACGACACAATCATGAGAAGGAAGCAGCCACCAGTCAGCCAAGCTACACAGTTCTGGAGGAAGAGCATTCCTAGCAGGGGGAATAGTAAGGAAAGATCATGTGGCGGGAACAAACTCAACATGTACAAAGAACACGAGTGGGATCAATGGGAGAGGATGACACACAAGGCGCCAGAAGTGGTCAAGGGCCAGATCAGATAAAGCCAATAAAAAAACTACATACCATGTTTTAATTTCATTTTATCCTCACTAAAAACTATTATCTCCATAGAACTGAGACCTACGGAAGTCAAATGACTTGCCTAAAGAGGTCTGACACAAACACCTGGCTCTTAATTCCTACAAAAATTGCTGGATTTGGTCTCTCTTTTTAAAAACTAAATGTATAGTTATGAGGGCTTTTACATGTTCACTCAATACTCCAGTTCTGAGATCTTATTTTTACGTATAATCATTATGTTGCTGCTGCTAAGTCGTGTCAGTCGTGTCCGACTCTGTGCGACCCCACAGAAGGCAGCCCAACAGGCTCCTCCATCCATGGGATTCTCCAGGCAAGAGTACTGGACTGGGGTGCCACTGCCTTCTCCGATAATCATTATGTTGCTGCTGCTGCTGCTAAGTCGCTTCAGTCGTGTCCGACTCTGTGCGACCCCATAGACAGCAGCCCATTAGGCTCCTCTCTCCCTGGGATTCTCCGGGCAAGAACACTGGAGTGGGTTGCCATTTCCTTCTCCAATGCATGAAAGCGAAAAGTGAAAGTGAAGTCGCTCAGTCGTGTCCGACTCTTCTTGACCCCGTGGACTACAGCCCACCAGGCTCCTCCATCCGTGGGATTTTCCAGGCAAGAGTACTGAAGTGGGGTGCCATTGCCTTCTCCGATAATCATTATGTTACTCGACCACAATTTCTTCTCTTTATCATGAAGATTTTCAGAACTCAGCCTCCATAGTGAGGGAATGGTTAAGTTTTAATAAAATGAAATAACTACTAAATAAAGATAAGAAAAGCACAAAATACTACAGAAGAACAAAAGGGAAGGATACAGATTCTGGAGGAGAAACCACAGAAGCTTAAGAGCTGGTCCTTAAAAGGAAATGGCAACCCACTCCAGTATTCTTGCCTGGAAAATCCCAAGGACAGAGGAGCCTAGTGGGCTATATAAGATTTCCTCAAGTGGAGAATAAGGATAATGGCAAATAGAGGAATGGCAGGCAGGAAGATGGTTATGAAAATAAAATGACCACTTTCATCTGTTACTATATATAGGTCTTTAAAGAAACGTAATTTCAGAGAAATTACAAATAAATCCTTGATAAAGAATCAGAATCTGCAGAAATTCTGTAATTAAAATTTTTATCACATGATTTTAATAAGACTATTTGTATTAAAGAATACAGGTGTTAAAAGTAAAAAAAGGTTTTGTGAACATATTTACTGCATATATTTTTAAAAAGCTTTATTTATTCACATATTTAAATATGATTTAACCAATAGAATTAAGAAAAAAGCCCATTTCCATACCAACAATATAAGCTGCTCCTAGTAATACTGTTATTATTTACCAAAGCAAAAGCTCACATTATATTTAAACATGGTAAATTATACACATATCTGTATCTCAAATTTCTGTGCAATTCCCACTAAACTGTCAGTAAGAGTGTTTTTTAAAACACACACACACAAAACTAACAGCAAGTATGGAACAGCAACAAAACACAATCATCTGATTTGACAGCAATTACAAAAACAAAATAGAGGAAAAAATGACTAAGAAGTTATGAAAGCTAACATAAGAATATTTCCTAAAATCAAAGGACATAAACTTTTGCTATCTTTGCCCTGTTGTTGTTCAGTCGCTAAGTTGTGTCTTCCTTTCTGCAACCTCATGGACGGCAACCCACCAGGCTCCTCTGTCCATGAGACTTCCCAGGCAAGAATACTAGAGTGGGTTGCCATTTCCTTCCCCAGAGGATCTTCCCGACCCAGGGACTGAACCCACATCTCCTACATTGGCAGGTGGATTCTTTACCACTGAGTCACCAGGGAAGTCCACCTTTGTCCTCTTAAAACATTTATATTCTTACGGTACAAGGTTAAACTGATATTTATACAATAAAAGAGGGAATATGAAGTATGTTCTTAAAAAAACAAAAACAATAAAGCACAACAATCTAAAATTGTGATTCAACTATATTAGGATAAACAGTAAAGAAAGAAGTGTGAACTCCTTTTCCATAAGCAGTCAAAAGGTAAGGCTTAAAACCACTTAATACTGGGACTTCCCTGGTGGTCCAGTGGTTGAGAGTTCATCCTGCAATGCAGGTGATGTGGATTTGACTCCTGGTTGGGAAACTAAGATCCCACATGCCTCAAGGCAACTAAGCCACAACACAACTACTGAGCCTGCTAGCCACAACCAGAGAGTCCACACACCGCAACGGAAGATGATGCAACAAAGCTCCTACATGCCACAATTAAGACCCAATGTAGACAATTAAAAAAAAAAAAAAAAAAGGTTAAAAAAACTGCTTAATCCTCCATGTTAACCAGTTGTAGCAGCAGTTTTCAAACTTTTTGACTTGTGAACCCCTTTACACTGAATAATTGAGGAACCTAAAGAGCTTTTATGTGGGTTGTATGTATCAGTATAATACTATAAAAGTTGGCAAGTGTTTTAAAATTTTAATTCTAAAAACAGCAATAAACCCACTCCATGCTAATAAGCAACATTTATGAATATATTTTCCAAAAAAACTGAGTGACACTGCTGCTCATTTTTGTAAATCTCTTCAATAGAGAAACCTGGATTCTTATATCTGCTTCTGTATTCAATCTAAAATGAAAATCCATTTTCACACAAATATATAGCTGATAAAAGAATTTTTAAAAATTTTATTATGTATTTATTTTTGGTTGCTCTGTGTCTTCACTGCTGTGTGTACGCTTTCTCTAGTTGCGGTGAGTAGGGGCTACCCTCTAATTGCAGTGCACAGGATTCTCATTGCGGTGGCTTCTCTTATTGCAGAGCACAGGCTCTAGGGCATACAGGCTTCAGTAGTTGTAGTGCTGGCTTACCTGCCCCAAGGCATGTAGAATATCCCCAGGCCAGGGATCAAATCCCTGTCCCCTGCATTGACAGGCAGATTCTTAACCACTGGACGACTAAGAAAGTCACAAGAAGAATATTTTTATAGTATTTTCAGGTAAGTGTGGATATTATCCTTCTTTGATATTAAGCCAAAACTTAAAAAGTGTAATTCTATAAAGGTAAGTTGCAAAGTGGACTCTGAAACTGTATCAATGAAACTTTTCAGACCATTTCACTTAAAATCTATTGCTCTATCTTTCACTTAAGTAGGTCTTACATCCACAACATGATTTTGTAATATCATGCATGGACCTTTAGAAAAAAGATGGTCCACTGTGTTATGCATATCTTCCAAACACTGACACACTTCACTATAACATAGCAAAGAAAAAAAAAATTAGACGTTAATATCATCAATTTCATCAGCAAGGTCCTAAGAAGTTGCGAAGATCATAGTGGCAGATACGTTTTCCAAAATTCTAATTTCTGCTTGAAAGCCTTAATTTTAATGGCAATAAATTTTGCTGGTCCAAGTAAGAGACTCACTTCATTTATTTTTGAGAAAATAGGTACAAATATCCATGTTTAAATAACTATAGTTTGTCACTCTTTCAAGTAAAAATAGTGTTCCATGAAAAAACCAACCAGCTAGCTAGTTCAGCTCACACCTCAATCACACAAATATTTTTCTTCCAGACAAACATCATAGCTTGGTATGCAGCAGTAGTGTCTTATAACATTCTTCTCATTTTGTCACAACAAATATTAAAGAAAAATCTACTCAAGCATCAGGATTAATGAAATTAACAACCTCTACTGATTCATGGAGGATATTCTTAAATGAAATCAGCTTTCCCCTCCCCAACCGAAAATGTAAAATGATGAAGAATATGACTACTGGTACAATTTTTGCCACTGTCTTGATATGCTCTGCAGGACCAGAAGATTTATGCATCACTGTGTTTGCACCACGAATTCAAATGTCAACAGAGTAAAGTAGCAAAGAATAAGTTAGTATTATTATGAAATAGTTTCAAACCAACAGGTAATTTGAAACATTTGATGATCCTCTCAAGACTCCACATACCACATTTTGAGAACTGCTGCTCTGGACATACATATAAAATAAGAAGAGGAACTAACTCTCCAGGGGAAAGAGACAGATAGGAAGGTAGGAAGACAGGAATGGCAAGGAGACATCTTTCCCTGCATACCTTTTGCACCATGTGAATTTGGTATTCCTTGTATGTATTTTATATTTAAAAATTAGACAATTATTTTCTTTAAATGTAAACTGACATCTTACAGTGGCTAAGTATATATATAAGCATATTATTTAAATATAAAGGTCAATACACGCAAAAAAAAATTTTTAAGAGCTGAAAATATTCCCATTTAGGAAGCAGAACTAGGAGACTGGGAGAAGTGCTAGAGGAAACTGCTGTTTTTCCACTATAAGCCATTTGGAACTTTTAAACCATGTACATTTTAATTGGCTCAAAAATAAAAAATCATTCAAAATATTGCATGGAAAAATACAATCTAAAAAGACAAATAAAGCAAATACCTAGGCACAGGTGAGAAAATGGCTATGAAATACACCAAGATGTAACAGCAAATGCCTGGAATAATGTGCCTGTGAGTTTCCACTCTTATATAAAATATTATTGTATATTATAACAAAAATATTTTCATTTAAAAAGCGAGTTTAAAAAAATTAAAAGCTTAGTTCAAAAGCAACAATTTCCTTAGACCAGAATGTCTAACTCAGTTAAAAACAGTTAAGTATGTAAATCTTGAGTCATTTTTAACAGTTAAGTGGTTAAACCCTCCCCCTACCTATCCACATCCACACACACATACAAATAACATAAAATAAAATAATCTTTCGTTTTTTTCTTCTATTTAATTTGACCACAATTAAGATCAAATCAGAACTTATTTATTTGAAAAAGAAAATAAAAGAATAAAAGAACAGCTTTATGGTAAATATAATTGCTAATCTTATGTAATTACTTCATAAACCCATTATCAAAGTCAATTTTAAATATAGTGTCTAATAAGATGTCCTGCTCAGAAAAGAAGTGATTATTTCTACATATAAATAGGTAACTCAAAAGCAAACTGCATTCCCCACTATATGGACCCAGGGCTCCTTGGAGAATGCCTGAATCCAGAACTGAGACAGAAAAGATGTTAAGTTAAACTTGGAACATTTTGCTGTGCAAAGAGAGAGAATATACTCCAGAAAAAATTAAGAGTATATCAAAATGACACAGAAGCCAGGAAAGAAAGGCTCCCACAGGACAAATCCAAGACAATCTGAGCAACAAAATAAATAAAGGCATAACAGAGTATAAACCATTGAGTAAGACAGGAAGTACATAAGTTCATATCAATGAGATATAAGGATTTTTCTTTCTTAAAACAGAATGCCTACTGACATAAAAGAAACAGAGTCAGAAAATAATCATTCTGCAACCATCAGTGTAAACATCAGTACAGGCAAGAAGCATCAATGGATGTTAATATAGGAGGGAAATTTGATGAAGATATAGATCTGATTAGTAGCAGGATATCTGCACTATCTCAAAGTTATACCCACAGATTGCTTATTAGGTGAAGAAGAAAAATAATAACTATACATCCCTGTGAAGAAAGCAAACACCATGATCAGAAACTAAAAAACTAACATCACCACTGAGGGGCAGGCCAACGGCATGTACTTCAATATCACACCCTGGAAAGGATACAAAATCCCCAGTTGGGGATGCATAGCCCAAAACTAATTATGAGGAAACATCCACAAATCCAACCTGAGGAATATTCTATGACATATATAAGCCTGTATTCTTCAAAAATGTTAACACAGTGAGAGAGAAAGCCTAAGACACTGTTCCAGATGAAAGGAGACTGAAGAGCTATGACAACTAAATGCAGCTGGCAATCCTGACGCAAATCCTATGGGGGAAATGCTGTGTGTGTGTGAAAGTCACTCAGTCGTGTCTGACTCTTTGCGACCCCATGGACTAGCCTGCCAGGCTCCTCCATCCATGGAATTCTCCAGGCTAGAATACTGTAGTGGTTAGCCAGTCCCTTCTCCAGGGGATCTTCCCAACCTAGGGATAGAACCCAGGTCTCCTGCATTGCAGGCAGATTCTTTACTGTCTCAGCCAATGGTGTAATGGTACAAATGCTATTATTACTGGGATAAAGGGACAAAACTGGAATAGAGGCTAGAGATTAGATAATGATATAGTACTATCAATGTTAGATTACCTGAATCTCATTAACTGTATTGTGATAATGCAAAAGAATACAATACACAAAGAATATTTAGAGACATGGTTATAATACATGCAATTTATTTTCAAATGATTCAGAAAAGAGCACTAAAGCAAATGAGACAAAATTTTTAAAATGGTAAATTTGACTAAAGGATACTGAAGAGTTCTCAGTACCATTTTTTTAAACTTTTCTTTAAGTGTGAAATTATTCCAAAATTTTAAAAATTTACATAGAGGCAAATTGGATGTCAAAAGGTTGTTTAAAAAATTATTTATTCTGATGCCCTATAACACATATGAATATGAAAAATGAATGCAACAGTGACTCAGACTGGCACACTGCTGCATATAGCACTTCCTAAATTCAATTCTCTAGAAAAACAAAATAAAACAAATTTTGGGGGATTGGGAGGGAGGGGAGGCAGTTCCATATGGCATGTAGGATCTTAGTTCCCCGACCAGGGATCGAACTTGTTCCACCAACTCCCATCCTCAAATTGGGAGTGTGGAGTCTTAACCACTGGACTGCCAGGGAAGTCTCAAGAAAAATGTTTTTTAAGTAACCACATAAACACTAAGATGCTGATCCTGTATACTCTCAGGAAAACACAGAAATCTATGACTTCATGTCAACACAGACCACACTGAGAGATTCTCCATTCATCCAGCAAACCATAAGCTCCTTTGCAGGCAGGCCTTAAGCTCCTGCTCTTTGTTTTAACTCAAGCACTGACACAGGGCCTGAAATACAGCAGACATATTTGTTGAATAAATGATGAATGTTTAGAAAGAGGAACAAAAGTCTACATGATATCAAAATTGAGAGGAAGAGAAAGAAAAGGAGAAGACATCTAAATAGAGTATCAATTATTTTAAATGCATTTTAAAATATGAACATTTTCAAACCTCACAAAAGCAGAGAATATTACTACGCATATACCTACCACTCCAATACAATTATCAGGATATTTCACAACTGCTTCATCTACACTCCTCTCTCGCATCTTTTTTTCGCTCTGAAATACTTTTAAACAAATACCAGAGATCTTAATTCTCTTCCTCATTCTTCAGTTTTCATCTTTATAAATGGGCATTTTCTTACAGAAACATAATGCCATTAGTATCCTTCACAAAAAGTAACAATAATCCCTTGATATCATCTAATAGCTATCTGCATTCAAATTTCCTCCTAAGTGCTTCAAAAATTACTTTCTACAACTGGTTTGAGTCAGGACTTAAATAATGTCAACACATTACATTTAGTCACTACACATAAATATTTTTAACTTTTTTACTACTATTAGTAATTGTGAAAAAATCTATTAGACAAACCAATTAATTCATACTTATAGATTCTCTAGAATCAAACCCAATCTAATGCATTTACAATTCCCTCTGTCTGCAGCCATCTTCCTCCATATTGCCACTATAGCTGATTCTTTCTAATCACTGATTGCAAATCCAATATTACCTCTAAAAAAAAAAGCCCTTTCTAACCTCTCAATGCACAGTAGAGTCCCACTTTCATTCATTCTCCATTATATGCCCCTGTTTTCTTCATGGCACTTACCACTACCTAACGCTGTTCTGTTTATTATTTCCTCTAATAAAACATCCACTTCAAGAAGGCAGAGTGCCTTCTTCACTGAAGACCAAGAATAATGTCAATAACATGAGACAATCAATAACACTTACTGAATGATTAAATAGCAATGCAGTAAAAGTTCAGTTTAGTATTTGTTTTTAAACATTTGTAGCTCACTGCTCACATCATGATATAAATTGAGTACCTGCAGAAACTCAGGCCAGCTGTTACCAAGACACTATGGGATACAGCAAAGAAAGAATAGAGGTATAAAGCATTCAAAAGCATTTCTGGACTTTTACTGAACAATGATTACAAGTTTCTGAAAGAAAATGTATTCAGAATGATTTAAAGCACATTACCAGGAGTAAAATAAAGTTTCATTTTTTAAATATCATATGAGAGCTATTAAATTAGGAGTTAATATCTACAATGGGACAGAAGTATTATCTAGACCACGGCTCACTTTTTTTCTTCTCCCTCCCCCGATCCCGTCTCTAATATACATATACCATGGAAGAATTTTACATTTTCAGATAGCATTTCTTTCTGGGGAATGGGTCATGATGAATACAATTAATACCAAAAACACCTAACTAAAAATGCAAACCATTAAATTTGAGACCTAGAGAAAACTAGAGTTATCTGTCCACACTTCTCATTTGACAGCTGAGAGAGAGATCTGAGGCCCAGGGTGGTCATACAAAGTCACAGACCTAATGAACAGAAAGCAAAGCTACATCTAAAATCTGTATCTCCTATCTCCAACCCTATACTCTTTCATAAGATAATGTCACTCATAGAATCCTAATATCAAGTTATAATATTCTTTACCATCATTTTTAGTAATGTCACTTCTTTTTTTCCTATTGAAATCCTAGCCACCAGAGGAAAAGTCAAAACAAGGACACCTATAATTATACTCTAAGTAAAGCATATTATAGAGACCCCTTTTTGACAAAATAATACAATAAACGTCTGAAAAAAACTAACTGGTTTGATTCAATGAAGTTTTTATTCCACAGTTTACATTTTAAAATGAAAATAACTATTTAGAAATATCTGATTATTCCTTCATTGTAAACAAGTAAATTGTTGACCTCTTATATTAAAGATCAGTATAGTTATTTTTCAACTATTTGCGGAAATTGAGTACTGCTGTGAAACCTGTGAAGGTGAAACTTCGACTATGATGCATTCAAAATGAAATTATTTCCTACTATATCTTTCTTCAAAAACCAACTCCAGTGAAAAACTAACATGCAAGTGACCAAAAGACACCAACGTAAGGGGGAAAGTGACAGAAAGATCCATACACATAAGATACAGCAACCCTGATAAACAAGAAGAGACTCTACTCTTGCTAGTTTCCCTACAATATTATTCAGACGTATTCATAAATACCCTTGCCAGTTCTTAGAATACTAGTATGAATTGTAGTGGCAAATAAATGCACAGGAGAGATGTCATTTGTCCAAGGTTAAAATGACAAGAGATGGACGAGAGTAAAACAAAGCAAGGCATTAAAAAATAAAGATTCTTTCCAGAGTGAAAGGGTTCTACTTGTTCTGTCTCATAAACACAACTAAACGATATTGTTTAATATGAAAAATAATATTGTTTACACTGACATGAAAATTTTTACCAAAAACACACAGTAACAAAGTGTCAAAATGTAGACTTTCACTCTAGTTGAAACCAGTATTTTAAAACTTCTATGTAATATCCAAATCACATACTAACATTTGAAAGCAATGACAAAAAAAAACAGAAATGGGAAAGGAAATGGAACCTTAGTTATCTTTTCCCCAGTCTGTGCTTTTTGGTTGAAGAGATACCTAAAACAAGAAAATTAAACATAAAACACCAAATGAAATAAAGTTTGGATTAAGTCAGGTTCAAAAAGCGTTATGAACTATAAAATGAAATCTATGTCAGCTGGCATCTTATCTCCCCAGAGAGCTCTAAATTCATCCTGCACATAAATCAAGAAACAGGAAAGCATGCAATACAATGGAGTCACCCGACACTACAAACACGAACAAATTAAACGAACACCCTATACTTCCTGGTATTTTTTCAAATGTTAAAACTTAGACCTGAGTTAAGAACTTATCTGTAAAGATCTACTCTAACCTATTTAAGAACTATGTGACAAACCTCATTTCTGCAGCACAGAACAAATATTTCCACAACATTGCTACCGGCTCTGATAAACTCTGTAAAAAAAATAATAATAAATAATGATAATAATTATAAAAATATTAAAGCTCCTTTTTTAATGGCCAGCCAACCAACACTTTACAAAATCTGACGCGTCTGTATTTCTGCTGTTCCGCGGTCTATGTTTCCTTGATCACAGAAGAAGGCAACTCCCTAACCGTCAGGGCTGACTTAGCGCCCTCCAACACCCCGGGAGCGGGTTACCTTCATCACTCCATTGTCAAATCGCACTCCCACGCATCAGTCCTCAGCCCCTGTCCTAAGACTCTAGAGAGTCAAAAAAGGGAAAGAAATCCCCTCACCCACAGTCCTTTACTGAGGAGGGTGGGTGTGTCTGTAGACGAACGCTCTGTCAAACACAATTAAATCTTCCGCGGAAACCCGGACCCTAAGCCACAACGGAGCCAGCAGTAACCGGCCGGCCGCCGACCCCAGCCTTCCGCGGCCGCAGCCCTTCCTCTTTCTCCCCTCCAGCCCGGCCCCTCCCCCGTTGCGCGCACGCGCGGCCTCCAATCGATCCCCTCCCCCCGGCCCCCTCACCTGAATCATTAGCCACCCTCTTCCCAGGCTCTGGGAATCACTGGCCCAAGAAGGAAGACAGGAGATGTAAGCAGGGAAGAGGATGCGTCGAGAGCCAGTGATCTGCGCCTCAGATGTTGGCCTAAGAGGCCCCTACGGTCAAGAGCAGCGTCTGTCACCGCGATCAAAACTGTACCAGCGGCAGCGCCTGGCTCGGCCCAGCTGACCCGGCTTGGGTTCTGAATGCCTAATTTGGTCCCATGGGAACTCGTTCCCCGAAACTGCGGGCGTTTCTATGCTGCGCAGACCGAACACCTCGCCACCGTCGCCGCCACTGCTGCTGCTTTCCAGTCGCCGCCGCCTAACCAATCCCTCCTCTACCGAGGAAGCACGACACTCAAAGCTTTACGACAGTTCGCAAAGTGAGAGCGCAGTAGCCTTCAATCCTCCATTAACATCTATTTGTTTCTGCGCTTGCTCAGATGCCTGTTTCTCACCGTCCGGCTCCCTCTTCCGTGGCCCTCCCCCTTTGTACTCGCCTTATCAGTCTGTTGCCGAAACCTAACGAAGTATAAAGCTCGATTTATGTTCATTTGTGAAATGCGTTCAATATTAAACAAAATATTGACTACATCTTGGTTGATTTTTTTTATAACTGAAAGTTACAACCACAGAATTATTAACTATACTTAAGGTAACGAACAAAAACGCCATGGTTTAGTCTGTCACGGCAAATGGTACTCAAATCATCCTTACCAATGAGATCATCACCGTTGAGGTGAATTTGCTTTCAGAATCAGATAAAAAATGGTAATAGATATCCTGGGAACCAACTGTACAATCATATACGGTTTTCTTATTTTATAAAAATAAGGAGACAACAGATGCTTTATTACATGCATTAATAGGCTGTAGGCAAAAGGGATGTAGGCCTTGAAATCAGTAAAACTTCCTTTCAAATTCCAGTGAGTGAACTTAAGAGGTTAGGGGAAGGGGTTGGGAGTAGGGATAGATGGGGCGTTTGGGGTTGACATGTACACATCATCATGTGTAAAATGGATAACCAACAAGAACCTACTGAATAGCATAGGGAACTCTACTCAATATTCTGTAATAACCTAAATGGAAAAAGAATCTTTCCATTCAGTTCAGTCGCTCAGTCACGTCCAACCCTGTGACCCCATGGACTGCAGCATGCCCAGCTTCCCTGCCCATCACCAACTCCTGGAGCTTGCTCAAACTCATGTCCATCAAGTGGGTGATGCCATCCAACCATCTCATCCTCTGTCGTCCCCTTCTCCTCCTGCCTTCAATCTTTTCCAGCATCAGAGTCTTTTCCAATGAGTCAGTTCTTTGCATCAGGTAGCAAAAGTATTGCAGTTTCAGCATCAGTCCTTCCAATGAATATTCAGGACTGATTTCTTTTAGGATTGACTGGTTTGATCTCCGTGCAGTCCAAGGAACTCTCAAGGGTCTTCTCCAACACCACAGTCCAAAAGCATCAATTCTTTGCACTCAGCTTTCTTTATGGTACAACTCTCACATCCATACATGAGTATTAGAAAAACCATAGCTTTGACTAGATGGACCTTTGTTGGCAAAGTAATGTCTCTGCTTTTAAATATGCTGTCTAGGTTGTTCAAAGCTTTTATTCCAAGGAGCAAGCATCTTTTAATTTCATGGCTGCAGTCACCATCTGCAGTGATTTTTAAAAATTAAAAAAAAATTTCAGTGATGAAAATAGCAGGTGTCTAATTGATTTGAACTCTGTAAATCTGTTTCCAAAAAGAAAGGAAAGTGGGGGAGAAAAGAAAGAAAATGTCAATTATACCTCAAGTTTTAAAAATTGAAAGCAGGTTAAAAATTTTAAACTACGTTAGTAACTCATGTGATACTTCAGTTGCACAGCGCTAACTGGGATCCAGACCCATATGGCTGTTTACTGGTTATGTCCCACAGGCATTTCTAATGCATCTTGTCCAAAATATAAGAATGTACATATATAGTGTTTAAATCTCATCCATCTCAGGTTTCACTGTCTCTTTCAATAGGGCCAAGTTATCTAACGAGGAACATAATGGTCATCTTTGACGACTCTCTGTTCCTCACTCCCTACCTCTAATCAGGCAGTAAGTACTTCCAATTCTGCCAATGAAACATTCAAATATTGAAAATCCACCCATTCCTCTCTGTACTCTGTACCAGTTCAGGTCTTTCGTATATTTGGTACTATTCATTTGTATAACAAATATTTATCAAGTACTTACTATGTGCTAGACATTGTGCTGAGCATTGTGAGTACAAGACACATGACCACTGTTTTATGAAGTATTTGAGAAGACCCAGAAAGCAAGCCCAACTATTTACAATATAATGTGGAAGGTATAGGATGGCATACTCATGCTCTGAGAACACAAAGACAGAATACTGAAGTCAAACCAAGAGAAGGTAATGTTTAAATTTTGCAACATAAATAAGACAGTTACATAAACCAAATAGGGCATTGCCCACAGAAAGATTAGCAATGCTAAGCTACAGAATCCTCTAGTTGAAACATCATGAAACAAATTCTCTACTAAGATCTACTGAATGTATCCTCCAAGGAACGTCTCAGGAGATAAGGGAAGCAAAGTAGACAGAAATGTATTAAGTAAGATTTTTGCTAGGAAAAGGAATTTTAACTATTTTATATTTCAAACCATGAGAAGCCGTTAAAGGGTATCAATCAGAGGAGAAATAATCAGATTTGACTATTAGAGACACCATTCTATAAGGCAAGTAGAGGACAGATGGAGAAAGCCAAGAGGAGAGGACGAAAGACCAGCCGGAATTGCAGGTAAAAAGGGGTGAGGGTAGTAGAAATGAGCAGGAAGGGGCAGAAAAAATAAGAAGAATGAATAACTACGTGGTTATAGGAGGTGAAGGAGGGGAATCTCAGAGACTTCCAGATTTATGGTGAATGGTTGTGTGGTGGCACCATTCAAGAAAGAGATACAGGCTTGAAAAACCCAACTTTGGGGGTCTGGAACTTTCAACTGGTTAGGATAAGGGAGGAGGTTGAGAGAAAGGAAAGTATTACTTCTTATATTGGGCAAATTGAGTTTACCCAAAGTGGAGATTCCCATAAGCTGTTGAACTTACATGTTTGAAGCTTAGGAGAGAGGTCTGGGCTGAAGACAGAGATATGGACTCATTCACGTATAGTGTGACAGCCAGAAGAATAGTTCTGATGAGGCCACACAGAGAAGTGAGACGAGACAGATACCTAGGGAAATCTGATATTTTAAGAGTTGAAGAATGAAAAAGAGTCCTACAAGGCTATGTGTGGGCCAGAAAAAAAGGGATAAACATGTAACAAACAGCACCAATGAGGAAAAAAGTTTCAATAAAGAAGTGAATGGTGAGGGATATGAAATGTCTGCTAGTTTCACAGTATGGAGATCAGTAAATAGGAGCAGTTTCAGCAACTCATTTACATTTTAGAACAGAGCTTTTCAATTGGGGTTGGTTTTGACTCCCAGGGATTATTTGATAGTATATGGAAATGTTTTTCGGAGAAGCTGATGGCACCCCACTCCAGTACGCTTGCCTGGAAAATCCCATGGATGGAGGAGCCTGGTGGGCTGCAGTCCATGGGGTCGCAAAGAGTCGTACACGACTGAGCGACTTCACTTTCACTTTTCACTTTCCTGCATTGGAGAAGGAAATGGCAACCCACTCCAGTGTTCTTGCCTGGAGAATCCCAGGGACGGGGGAGCCTGGTGGGCTGCCATCTATGGGGTCACACAGAGTCGGACACTACTGAAGCGACTTAGCAGCAGCAGGAGATAAGCACAACTAGGTAGATGTTACTGACATCTAGTGGTCTGAAACAAGGAATGCTGCTAAATACACAGCACAGCCTCCCACAGCAAAGAATTATCTAAACCAAAATGCTAACAATATTCCAACTTAGAAGTCCTGGTTTAGAAAGGACTAAATGGGGTAGTTATACAAGAATCAGTACTTTTTAATGAAATTTGTAGTAAATGGAAAAAGAAAGATACATATCTAGCAGGATATGGAATTTAAAAAGGGGAGACTTGAATCATGTTGGTAATTGAAGGGAAAGGAGAATGGTGAATGGAAATAAACAAATGTTCGGTGGAGGAAGAATAAATGAGATTCAAAGTTCCGATGAGAGAATTAGCCTTGGATAAGAGAAGGGATATTCCTGTCACTGAAACAGATAGGGAGGAGGAAGAAGTGATTGTATAAATGAATTAAGTTTGTTAGCTTCGGGGAACAAGTTGAGGGCTTGCTCAAAGAATGGACTTGATATCTCTGCAAAACATGAGGTAAGGCCATTTACTAAGACATCAGATTTGGAAATTGCTGAGTGGAGAGTAATTAGAAGACAGAGATTTAAAAAAACAACTCAGAATAGTCACTAACATGATGGCAGGGCAGACAATAGAGGCAACAGATCAAAGGCAGGAAGCCCAGAGCAGAAAAGCGGTGAGCCTGACAGGAACGACAGGTGCCAGGGGTTGTATTGAAGGGAATAGTGGCAGATTATATCCACTTCGGTATTCTGGCCTAGAGAATTCCATGAACTGTATAGTCAATGGGGTTGCAAAGAGTTAGACACGACAGCAATTTTCACATAGAGGTGGGAAATATCTCTCATCTGAATTACACACAATAGTTTCCTGGTTTCTGTGGGTCTACTCTTGCCAGCTTCGCCTCCACCTTCAACCACTATCAGAGTGGCAGAAACTGAAACACTAAGTTAAAATTCTTCAATAACCCTCCATCAGCTTCAAGATAAAATCCAAAATCCTTGACTTGGCAAATAAAGCTCTTCCAAATCCAGATTCTCCAGGGTCATTTCACAGCACCTCGTTCTATGACCCTATTCCCTGTCTCCGCTTAGACTTAAGCAGACTTCTCAAACTCCTTACATTCTGTAGAAAAAGTATACAGTTCCAATATCTTCCTGCCTTTGCACCTACTATCCATTATTTCAAAATATTCTCACCCTCTCCCTGACCCCACCCCCACTTTCATCTGCTCACCAAACTCTTACCGTTCCTCAAAGCCCTCCTCATGAAGCATTGCCATACCTCTCTCCTCACTCCCACAACAGACCTAACAATCATTACAACTTTGGGACTCTCTTCAATTTTTGCATATATTTCTATTAGAAATATTATAATTATTTATATACACAGTCTGTCAAAAAAAACTAAGATCAAATATATATATATAATGTTCTCTCTTTAGCAGAAAAATATCACTTAAAATATTTATTGAACTTATTGAATAAGAAGATTGGAGTTCTACAGACTTGTGGTTGCTAAGGAGGAGAGGGTTTGGGGGAGGGCTAAAATGGGAGTTTGGGATTAGCAGATGCAAACCATTGTGTGTAGACTGGATAAACAACAAGGGCCTCCTGTACAGCACAGGGAAGTAGAGTCAATACCCTGTGATAAACTATAATGGAAAAGAATATGGAAAAAAGTGTATATATACGCATAAGTGAGTCACTTTGATGTACAGTAGAAACTAACACAATGTGGTAAATCAACTACACGACAATAAAAAAAATTTTATATTTCAATAAAAATTTTAAAAAAAAAGAAGATTGGGGTCCTAGTCTCAATCTCACACTAAGAAAACATAAATCTTTAGTCTTAAATCTTTGAACTCTTCCAAAAAAGTTAACTTTACTTTCTATGGAAAGATCAGGGGTATCCAACATATATATTTCAAGCCAAATTCTGTTTGCCAGGAACTGCAGCAAAATAATATTTACCAAATTAGCCTGCACACACGGGCCAGTAGGGCCTAACTATCTGGTAGATAAGAATTTGAGGAGCTGGTTCTAAACATGGAAATAGTGCACTGTGCTAATGGATCAGCTGCAATAAATGGGAAAAAAAGAAATTTTCTCCAAATTATTGAAGTCAGAGGGAAAGGCTGGTATGCCCGCCATCCATTGCATAAATACTTCATAACTGTACAAAGTTTGAAAGTGAGAGTATGCTTATGTGGTCAGCTTTGTGAGCTCTTTCAAAAAAAAAAAAATGAAGCAAAGATTGGAGGTTTAATGCAATGAGATAGGGGGTTGGGGGAACTTGTTGAAATATTTACTAAAATATTTCCTCAGATAAAAAGCTTTGGGAAGAATTAAAAGGACCTAAGAGATGCACCCATCAGAACACTTACTGATTCACAACATTCTACTTTCTTATTGATGTACCAAGGTATCATTGGAATCTGAAACTAAAAGGAAAATTTTATAAATTACACAGCACTGCTGATTTAGTTAAGGCAATGCAGGTCCTCATTAAAATTCTATATATATAATTTGATTTCAGACTATAAGGTTACAAACAGATTGTGGTTAGTTTGAAGATTACAATCTTTATTATACATACACAGAGAGACAGAGACAGATAAATAGGAACAGAAGATAAGAAGTCATTAGGCACTCCACTTATTTCCTACTAATAAACTGTTCTGAAGTCGATGCACTCAATTTTGAAAAATTGGGGAGCTCTTTAGTGGAATGATAATTTCAAAAGATAGAATAATCTTCACGAGTATTATCATTTTTTAAAGTTTCTCTGATTTTCTTTGGAATGCAACCTTCAAGATATATTTGAATTGGTCAAATACTAATATTATCTGTGTGGCTCAGTTATTGAAACAGAAGTAACAAATTATGGACTAACAAGGAAACACAATATGCCTGGAATTTTGTAGACAGACATTTGAAACTTAAAGTATCCTGAAATATTTCTGGCTATCTGGCCAAATTCTGGGTATATTTAAGGCCACATGGTTCTGTGAAAGTAGATGTATGTATGTATTTTTAAAGTGTCTTTATTTATTTATTTATTAGTTTTTTAAGATTTCCTCTTCATATTCATTTTATTTATTTTAATCTTTTGGCCAAACCAGGTGGCATGTGGGATTTTAGCTCCTCCACCAGGGCAGCTGCAGGCCAGCTCCTACCCCCTGCATTGGCAGTTCGGAGTCTTAACCACTGAACCACTGGGGGTGTCCTAAAAATATATTTTTTAAATAAAACTGTAGAAAAATAAAAGAGAAAGTCACCATTCACCCACGGTTACGTAAGCCTAGCATCACACTGAGGTTTCCAGACTGATTGATAATAGTTCTCAGAGTAGTTTAGTCTTCTCACTACTAATATCTTTTACGTATTTTGCCAAAATTGGTCACAGACTTACCTGTGAACTTTTACAGTAAGTTGTTTTAACTCTTTTTAGAATATTTTTCCAATGTTGTTAAAAACCATAACTTTTAAAGAGCTCACTTTTGTAAGTAATAAATAAAACAAGTCTGTGATCATTAAATAGTTAGCATTATGCTCTCCGAAGTCCCTTAAAGCTCTAACATTTCATGGTTTGCTTCAGACCTAATAAGATTTATGTGAACATTGAATATTACAATTTCAAGAGTGATTTACAGACTGGTAAATTATTTGCAAATTCAGAACAGGAAGTAAAGATGTTTCTCTGTACTTGCTTGTTATTTATAGAATATGTAAAATTTTCCAAAAGCACGCAATGTTTCCCTAAACCGTATTAGTGCTTACTTAACTGCCTAACATGTATCCTGACTATGATTTTTGATTATAGGAGTGTTAACAGACATTGTGCTTTGTTTACTCTACAGATTGTACAAATACCTCAGTAAATTTAAAACACTGATATATTGGGGGAATATTCAGAAAGAAGGATAGAGAAGAAAAGAGAATGAAATGAACCTGTCCATGTAATAAGAGGAAATTTTTAAAATATTTAACAGCTTGAATCTGAATGTCTTCAGTACTCAGGACTTCTGGTAAGATTTAATTATTTTTAACTTTTGATAGAGCATAAGTGAAAGTGAAAGTGAAGTCCCTCAGTCGTGTCCGACTCTTCGCGACCGCATGGACTGCAGCCCACCTGGCTCCTCCGTCCCTGGGATTCTCCAGGCAAGAGTACTGGAGTGGGGTGCCATTGCCTTCTCCATTTCCTTCTCTATCTTATGATAGAGCATAAGTCACTATTAACGCTACTGTTTTAGAAATGTGGAAATGTGGAGATTTTAGTTTTTGATTTTTTTCAGATCTTTACTTTGAAATTTAACTCAAACATTTTAAGTTGTGAAAATATAAATTGGTCAGAGTTGATAATCCAATTCTGAAAACATATTTATTTGGATTATAAGGATAAATAAAATCTTTCTACCCTGAACTGAAATTCAAACACCAATTTAGGATTGAGTTAAACTAGTAAAGAGTGCCACCTACTGAATCAAAATTACTTAAACACTTCGACACTAAGTTCATTCCCAGAACCTCTAAAGTTCTAGCATCAGGGATGTACATTTTAGAGACTTTTCATACAGAAAATATCCTCTGAAAAGTTATTTAACTAAATATTTCTTCCCAGTAGAAGAATAACAGACCCGTCATGTGTGTTTATCACGCCCAATATCACCTAACAAATGGCAAAGGAATCAAAATGGTACAAACGCAAAATAACAAGAGTGGGAGCAGGTGGTCACCAAGCAAATTATTCCGCCAAATATCTGGAAGGCAGAAATCAGATAGAGAGCTGTTAACTGTTGAGCAGAGTGAAGAAACATCTACACCATGAAGTACTACCAGAGGGGCTGCACTAATTAGGGAGCTGGTGCACCTTGCAGAATACACCAGCGACTAAGGACTCAGGCCAAAGACAAGAGAAGCCAAGAAAAAAAAATGTAGAATTGAAAAATAAGAGATTAAGTCTATATGTGGCACGGTCAAAACTCTCTATGCCTCTCTTCAGCGCACAAAGCATGCACAGCATGATGTCCCCACTGGTCCAGTGGCTAAGAGGTCTTCCCTGGTGGCTCAGTGGTAAAGAATCCACCTGCAATGCAAGAGCTATAGGAGACACAGGTTCTGTCCCTGGGTGGGGAAGATGCCCTGGAGGAGGGCATAGAAATCCACTCCAGTATTCTTGCCTGGAGAATCCTACCGAGAGAGGACCTTGAGGGACTACAGTCGATACAGTCGAAAAGAGTTGCACACGACGGAAATAACTTAGTACGCAGGCAGGCTAAGACACCTCACTCCCTATGCAGGGGCCTGGGTTCAATCCCTGGTCAGGGAACTAGATCCCACATGACATAATTAAAAGATCCCTTGCCTAGCCAAATAAATACTAATACAATATATTTTAAAAAATAGAATGCATAGTATCTAGGTTTTGAAGTCCTAGGCTAAACACAAGGGCAGGGAGTTCTGAAAGAAAAAAAAAAAAAAACAGATTGAATTAGTTAAGTAGTTGGTGTAATAGCTTACACTAACTACTTCACTTTAAATACTAAAAGGTCCATCTGCCAACACCTGCCTGGCAGTAGACATCATCCTTTTACACATTAAAGTTTTTATACTACATAATTATAAAACATTTAGTTTTTATATTAATAATTTTAAAATATTTATTGAAAACCAAGATATGCTAGGTATTTGAGGAAAACCTGTAATGCAAAACAGATCAAGTTAAATATTAAGAAAAACTGCAGAGATAGAGATAATTTAACAGAGAGAGGGAAAATATTTTAACCCTCCTGCTAATATCCTCAGATATTTTTTAAAAGTGATACTGCATCCTTTATAACAAAAAAAAAGGATGCAATGATAAAAGCAAGAAAGAATGGTTGGAAATTAAAATGATGATTTCTAAAATTAAAATAGAAAGTTTGAGAGATAAAAGGAAGAAAATCTTCCAGGATATAAGGCAAAAAAGGAAAGAAATATGAGAGAAAAGGTAAGAGTTATAGAGGACCATTCCTAGAGGTAAAATATCTTGCAGAAGTTCCACAAAGGAAGAGCAAAGAACATGGAGAGAAGAAATTATGAAAGAAGTAATAAGACATTTCCCAAACCAAAGATTTCTGAAGTTCTAACATTGTTTATTCATTCATCTCTCCAGAGTCACTGAGATTGTTTCTTATCTTTGGCTACTGTGAATAATCATGTTATAAGTATAGACGTACACGTCTCTGTTTGAGTTTCTGTTTTCAATTCTTTTTGATGTATACGCATGAATGGAAATGCTGGGTCATACTGTCACTCTACGCTTAGCTTTTCGAGGGTTCCAATATCTCCATGTCCTGGCCAACATGTTATTGTCAGTCTTCTTTACTAGTAGGTCATCTAGTAGTCAGCCTGCTGCTGCTGCTAAGTCGCGTCAGTCGTGTCCGACTCTGTGCGACCCCATAGACGGCAGCCCACCAGGCTTCCCCGTCCCTGGGATTCTCCAAGCAAGAACACTGGATTGGGTTGCCATTTCCTTCTCCAATGCATGAAAGTGAAAAGTGAAAGTGACGTCGCTCAGTCGTGTCCGACTCTAGGGACCCCATGGACTACAGCCTACCAGGCTCCTCCATCCATGGGATTTTCCAGGCAAAAGTACTGGAGTGGGGTGCCATTGCCTTCTCCGAGTAGTCAGCCTAGTAGGTATAAAATGGCATCTTATTGCAGCCTCACTGTTTTATTCTCTTACTAGTTACTTTAAAAGTTCCTTAACAAAACCATTCTTACTTTTATTATCCTCCTAGGGGAGAATTAATGAACAGTGTAAAAGCATTTACCACATACATCCCCCAACATGCATACATATCCTTTGCAATATTTTCACCATTTAGTATTGTAGTTCTGTATAATCTAAATGCCACATTGTTCTTTCTTCACACCTCCTACTTTCACTGTCAATGTGATTTAGATTTATTCTCATAATTATAATTTTCTTTGGTCTCCATCACTTTCTGCATCTGTTCTTTCATGCAAGAGGGTTTTCTTTCTGCATGATGAACGATTTAGAGAATATTCTTTAATGCTTATCTCCTGTTGGAATAACTTTAATTTTCTCAAAAATATAATTTCTTTTAATATCTTCTAAAAACATATTAATTTTACCTTCTTTATTGAAGTAGATCTAGAAGAGTAGTTATTTTCTCAAGGCACCTTGGAGATAACATTTCAGTTTTCTGAAGTTCTTGTCATTGAAATGTCAGTGTTGGGTTTAAGTGCAGTTTATTCAAAGTTAATGTCTTTTCTGTTTGTTTGTTTTTGATGAGAGATATCAGATACAGTGAGGGAACCTAACAAGATAAACTGAAGTCCCGGAAAAAAAAGAAAAAGAAGGGATCTGAGACAATATTTTGAAGAGATGATCATTAACAGTCTACTGATTCAAGATGCCCTACAAAGCCCAAGCAAAATAAATCCTCAACTAAACATATCTTATAAAAATGAAACTTCAGTAAATCAAGACAGGGATAAAAAAATTAAACAAACAAACAAAAAACCCAAAATGATAGCATAATACACATTCTTTTGAGTGTACATGGTACATTTACCAAGCTATATCAGTTATGCTCTGTGGCATAAAACAAGACAATTAATTCAGAAAGATTAAATTCATACAAAGCATCCTCTCAACTTAAAGTATTTTAAAATTCAGTAACAGAAAGATATTTGAAAAAATCTCCCCAAATAATTAAAAGTCAAATACAACACATAAATAACCAGTGGATCAAAGGCCACAAAAGAAAAAGTCTAATGTTATGGACTGAATGAAAATAGAACCACAATTATTCAAAAGTTATGGGATGCCATTAAAGCTATGTTTTCAAGGAAACTCATAGCATCAAATGTTCATATTAGAATAGAAAAACTTTAATATCAGTGGCCTATTCTTCCATCTTAATAAATTACAAGAGCAACTTAAACTGAAAGCAAGCAGAAAGAAGGAAATAAAATTTAAAAAATTATAATAAGCCATGTGGGCACCAGCTAGGGGGCTGTGGGGCCCCCACAGAGCCACAGAGGCTACACAGCAGATGGACTGGAGGCTCCCGGGGCTCCTTTGTTTCCCATGACGACAAGAACTTGTTTAAGAAATTTTCCTCAAAAATCACTTAGTTCATGTCACTTTAGACTCCTCTAGACTATGGTAGTTTCTCAAGTTTTCCTTGTTTTTGATGATTTTGACAATTTGAAGAGTTCAATTCAGTTCAGTTGCTCAGTTGTGTCCAAGTCTTTGTGACCCCGTGGACTGCAGCACACCAGGCTTCCCAGTCCGTCGCCAACTCCCGGAGCTTGCTCAAACTCATGTCCATCGAGTTGGTGATGCCGTCCAACCATCTCATCCTCTGTCGTCCCCTTCTCCTCCTGCCTTCAATCTTTTCCAGCATCAGGGTCTTTTCCAATGAGTTCTTCACACGAGGTGCCCAAGTATTGGAGTTTCAGCTTCAGCATCAGTCCTTCCAATGAATATTCAGGACTGACTTCCTTTAGGATTGACGGGTTTGATCTCCTTGCAGTCCAAGAGACTCTCAAAAGTCTTCTCCAATACCACAGTTCAAAAGCATCCATTCTTCGATGCTCACCTTTCTTTATACTTTGAACTTTATACTTTGAAGAGTACTGGTTAGAAAAATGTTTTAGTATTAAGGTCTTTCCTTGGGATCTCTACTTCCAAATCATCCAGGTTAGAATTACTAACGAAGAACACTTCAAAGAAAACCAAGGAGGAGGATCATGAGCACTAAAAGCCCGGGATGGCCTTCTTTATAAAGCTCAGACAGAGTCTCTGGACACTTCTGATGTGAGCCAAGAGATCTGTAACCTGAATGTGGGGTTTCCAAAGTCTCTCTAACTTTAGACCTTTCAGCCTGCTGTATGTATTGGAAGACAACTCTTATTGCTGAACAAAATGAGCACAGGATTTAACCATCTTACAGAAAAGCACTGTCCATGTGAGGCACCATCTGATGTCTCAGTAGACCCTGAGGAGTGTGTTGCCTATAGTGTTTGCTTGAGACAAAATGCAGCTCCATCTGAGACTGATTAGTTACTGGCAGTTGCTGACTGTGGGCCCCAGATGAAAAAGACGACTATATACAAAATGACTTAAGGGAACCTACTGCTGCTGCTGCTGCTAAGTCGCGTCAGTCATGTCTGACTCTTTGCGACCCCATAGACGGCAGCCTACCAGGCTCCTCTGTCCATGGGATTTTCCAGGCAAGAGTACGGGAGTGGGTTGCCATTGCCGTCTCTGAAGGGAAGCTACAGCCTCCTCTTATATCATGAAATCTGCTGTGCACTCAAATCTGTGTGGACTCAATCAGGAGGCACTCAAAAAGCAAATAATAGAATACAAAAGGAAGACAAAAGTGCTTGGGGGTAAAGAAAGACTTTAGAAGTTTGAGCCCAGTATGACCAAAACAAAAGGAGAAATGACTGGTTGAGTTGACAAAGCGGTAGAAAAAGAAAACAAACCCCTCATAGATGATGACATCTCTCCTAAAGAGGATCTGCTGTGTTGGAATGAGTGTAAATGATTTAGATTTTACTAGTGCATTTTTGGAAGAGCACACACTGGAATATGAATGTGAACTGCTAGAGGATAAATTAGAGGCAGAGAGAAGAGGTGACAAAAAGGAACCAGGTTAACTTGTTACAGAATGTGAATTAGTAAGTCTGCGAGACATTAGCTCTGCTGATGAACTTCTTTTGTGAAGTTAAACTGATGAACAACAACAGCTGCCATTAAAATTTCTACTATGTTAGACCTACCATATGATCCTGCAATCCCAATTCTGGGCTTATATCCAGAGAAAACCATAATTTAGAAATATGCACGTACCCCAGTGTTAATGGTGGCACTATGTAAAATAGCCAAGGCATGGACAAGCAACCTGAATGTCCATCAACAGGAGAACAGATAACGAAGATGTGGTGTGAATATAAATGGAATATTACTCAGCCATTAAAAACAATGAGTTAATGCCATTTGCAGCAACACGATGGACCTAGACATTATCATACAAGTGAAGTAAGCCAGACAAAGAAAGACAAATACCAGATGATATCACTTATATGTAGAATCTTTAAAAAAAAATGATACAAATGATCTTATATACAAAACAGAAATAGACTCACAGACATAGAAAAGAAACCTGTGGTTACCAATGGGGAAAGGGAAGGGGGAATAAATGAGTAGGAGCTGGAGATTAACATATATATACTACCATATATCAAGTAGATAAACAATAAGGACTTACTGTATAGCACAGGAAACTGTACTTGATATTCTATACTAACTTACAAGGGAAAAGAATCTGAAAAAGAATATATATGTATATATAACTGAATCACTTTGCTGTACGCCTGAAACCAAACACAACATTACAAATCAATTATATTTCAATTTTTAAAAAGTCTGTTCTATGTTTATGTCTATGTACTATGTCATTATGTTTACACATATTATGAACTCTACTATGGAAAACACATTTTTAAAATTTTCCAGATAGAAAAAAAAAAAAAGAGCAGAAATCAATGAAATAGAAAATAAAAAGAGAAAAGTGAGTGAAATCTAAAGCTAGTTCTTTGAGAATGTCAGTAATACAGATAAACCAGTAACCAGACTGTTTATCATTAATATAAATAAGAGAGAATAAATTGTCAATAACAAGAATGAGAGAGAGGACATCACATTAGAGCCACACATTGACTTCATTGTTTTAGAACTTCCCTAAAGAAAACATAAGGTCCAGATGGCTTCACTGGTGAATTCTACAAAACACTTAAGGAACAAATAATACCAGTTCTATACACAAACTCTTATAGAAAACAGATGACTGAGTGTTACAGTTCTTTTGGAATTTGTCTAGCAGGTTTTCCAGTTCACATTGGAAAGCAAAAAAAAAGAAAATAGGTGATTGAATGTAACTCAACTCATTCTATGGGGCCAGCATTGCCCTAAATCAACACCAAACATATTAAAAGGAAATTTAGAACAATATCCCTCATGAACATAGGTGCAAAAATCCTTAACAAAATTTTAGTAAATCAAATTTGGTGATACACAAACATGGATACTATATCATGGCTTAATCACAAGAATGCATGGTTTATATAATAATACAAAAATCAGTCAATGTAATTCACCATATTTTCACACTATGAAAGAAAAACTAGATGATTATTTCAAATGATCCAGAAAAAAATCGACAAAATTCAACATCCACTCATGATAATTCACAGCAAATGAAAAATGGTTGGGGAAAACCTTCCTCAATCTAGAAAAAAAATCTATAAAACACCTACAGCTAATATCATCCTTAATAGTGAAACACTAATGACTTTCCCCCTAAAATAAGGAACAAAGAAAGTCACTATCACAGGCTGAATTTCCCTCTGCCTTTGCAATTAGAGCCCATAATTCCCTTTCTGTCTCAGTGAAATTATGTTTCTATCCCCTACTAGAGGGGGATAATTTAATTTAATAATTTCATTAATTTAATAATAAATTATTATTTAATAATTTAATAATCCATTTACCCTCTAAACGTACTGTGACCTTCTAAAGGCTAAGTCCTTTGTTTTACTCAGTTTTGTATAAATATTTGTTGAATAATTCAATTAAGAGTTGTAAAGGGGGGCTTCCTGGTGGTCCAGTGGTTGGGAATCCACCTTGCAAAGCAGAGGACTCCGGTTTGATCTCTGGTTGGGGAGGATCCCACATGCTGCAGGGCAACTAAGCCTGTGCATCACAACTACTGGAGCTCACATAGCCAGAGCTCCAGAACAAGAGAAACAACCACAATGAGAAGCCCGCATACTGTGACTAGAGGGTAGCCCCTGCTCTCTGTAACTAGAAAAAGCCGGAGCAGCAACAAAGATTCAGCACAAAAATAAACTTAAAAAAAAAAAGAGTTGTAAAGGGTCTTAAGGATCATCTAGTTCAGTCATCTTATTTTCCACCAGAGTAAAGTAAACCCTACAGAGATCAGATAGCTTTCCAATATTCTAGAACAAAGGAGTCCGAAATGCAGTACTTGAATGCAATCTCAAAAACAACAGAATGATCTCTGTTTCCAAGGCAACCATTCAATATCACAGTAATCCAAGTCTATGCCCCAACCAGTACCACTGAAGAAGCTGAAGTTGAATGGTTCTATGAAGACCTACAAGACCTTTTAGAACTAACACCCAAAAAAGATGTCCTTTTCATTATAGGAGACTGGAATGCAAAAGTGGGAAGTCAAGAAACACCTGGAGTAACAGGCAAATTTGGCCTTGGAATACAGAATGAAGCAGGGCAAAGACTAATAGAGTTTTGCCAAGAAAATGCACTGGTCATAACAAACACCCTCTTCCAACAAAACAAGAGAAGACTCTACACATGGACATCACCAGATGGTCAACAACGAAATCAGATTGATTATATTCTTTGCAGCCAAAGATGGAGAAGCTAGATACAGTCAGCAAAAACAAGATCAGGAGCTGACTGTGGCTCAGATCATGAACTCCTTATTGCCAAATTCAGACTGAAATTGAAGAAAGTAGGGAAAACCGCTAGACCAGTCAGGTATGACCTAAATCAAATCCCTTATGATTATACAGTGGAAGTGAGAAATAGATTTAAAGGCCTAGATCTGATAGAGTGCCTGATGAACTATGGAATGAGGTTCGTGACATTGTACAGGAGACAGGGATCAAGACCATCTCCATGGAAAAGAAATGCAAAAAAGCAAAATGGCTGTCTGGGAAGACCTTACAAATAGCTGTGAAGAGAAGCGAAAAGCCAAGGAGAAAAGGAAAGATAATAAGCATCTGAATGCAGAGTTCCGAAGAATAGCAAGAAGAGATAAGAAAGCCTTCCTCAGCGATCGATGCAAAGAAATAGAGGAAAACAACAGAATGGGAAAGACTAGAGATCTCTTCAAGAAAATTAGAGATACCAAGGGAACATTTCATGCAAAGATGGGCTCGATAAAGGACAGAAATGGTAGGGACCTAACAGAAGCAGAAGATATCAAGAAGACGTGGCAAGAATACACAGAAGAACTGTACAAAAAAGAGCTTCACAACCCAGATAATCACGATGGTGTGATCACTGACCCAGAGCCAGACATCCTGGAATGTGAAGTCAAGTGGGCCTTAGAAAGCATCACTATGAACAAAGCTAGTGGAGGTGATAGAATTCCAGTTGAGCTATTCTAAATCCTGAAAGATAATGCTGTGCAAGTGCTACACTCAATATGCCAGCAAATTTGGAAAACTCAGCAGTGGCCACAGGACTGGAAAAGGTCAGTTTTCATTCCAATCCCAAAGAAAGGCCATGCCAAAGAATGCTCAAACTACCACACAATTGCACTCATCTCACACGCTAGTAAAGTAATGCTCAAAATTCTCCAAGCCAAGCTTCAGCAATATGTGAACCGTGAACTTCCTGATGTTCAAGCTGGTTTTAGAAAAGGTAGAGGAACCAGAGATCAAATTGCCAACATCCACTGGATCATGGAAAAAGCAAGAGAGTTCCAGAAAAACATCTACTTCTGCTTTATTGACTATGCCGAAGCCTTTGACTGGGTGGATCACAATAAGCTGTGGAAAGTTCTGAAAGAGATGGAAATACCAGACCACCTGATCTGCCTCTTGAGAAATTTGTATGCAGGTCAGGAAGCAACAGTTAGAACTGGACATGGAACAACAGACTGCTTCCAAATAGGAAAAGGAGTACGTCAAGGCTGTATATTGTCACCCTGTTTATTTAACTTATATGCAGAGTACATCATGAGAAACGCTGGACTGGAAGAAACACAAGCTGGAATCAAGATTGCCGGGAGAAATATCAATAACCTCAGATATGCAGATGACACCACCGTTATGTTAGAAAGTGAAGAGGAACTCAAAAGCCTCTTGATGAAAGTGAAAGTGGAGAGTGAAAAAGTTGGCTTGAAGATCAACATTCATAAAACGAAGATCATGGCATCTGGTCCCATCACTTCATAGGAAATAGATGGGGAAACAGTGGAAACAGTGTCAGACTTTATTTTTTTGGGCTCCAAAATCACTGCAGATGGTGACTGCAGCCATGAAATTAAAAGACGCTTACTCCTTGGAAGGAAAGTTATGTCCAACCTAGATAGCATATTCAAAAGCAGAGACATTACTTTGCCAACAAAGGTCCGTCTAGTCAAGGCTATGGTTTTTCCAGTGGTCATATATGGATGTGAAATTTGGACTCTGAAGAAGGCTGAGCGCCAAAGAATTGATGCTTTTGAACTGTGGTGTTGGAGAAGACTCTTGAGAGTCCCTTGGACTGCAAAGAGATCCAACCAGTCCATTCTGAAGGAGATCAGCCCTGGGATATCTTTGGAAGGAATGATGCTAAGCTGAAACTCCAGTACTTTGGCCACCTCATGTGAAGTGTTGACTCATTGGAAAAGACTCTGATGCTGGGAGGGTTGGGGGCAGGAGGAGAAGGGGACGACAGAGGATGCGATGGCTGGATGGCATCACTGACTCGATGGACGTGAATCTGAGTGAACTCTGGGAGTTGGTGATGGACAGGGAGGCCTGGCGTACTGTGATTCATGGGGTCCCAAACAGTCAGACACGACTGAGCGACTGAACTGAATAATCTGTTTTTTCATCTAAGAGGTACCATGTCCTCGAACTGATCATTAAGTCAACTTCATTCACATTATAAATGAGATAATTATGGCTGAGAAAATTTAAATTACTTGACCGTGGTCAATATTAAGTGTTAAGCAGTACACAAAGACAAGATGATTCACGTTAAAAATATTTTCCACTGCTTCACCTTCGGTTTATGCAACAAAACTTAACAATGAGATAGTGATGCAATCTAAAAGTTTGAAACTGAATTCTCAATGTGAAATACACACTAATTCTTTGCCATAAGTGCCATTTTATTTATATTTTTAAAATAATTATTTATTTTTGGCTGTCCTGGGTCTTCGTTGCTCATGGACTTTCTCTGAATAGTGTGAGCAGAGCTACTCTCCAGTTTGGGTGCCCAGGCTTCTCACTGTGGCTGTCCCATTGTGGAGCACAGGCTCTAGGGCACACAGGCTTCAGTAGCTGCAGCACATGGACTCAGTAGTTGTGGCACGTGGGCTCCAGGGCAGAGTGCTCAATAGTTTTAGCCCAGGGATTAGTTGTTCCGTGACATGTGGGATCCTCCCAGGTTAGCGATTGAACCTGTGTCTCCTGCACTGGCAGGCAGATTCATTATCACTGAGCCACCAGGGAAGCCCTAAGTGCCACTTTAAATGAACCATATTTTATTACATTTACCTACATGTTTAAACATTCCCAGTCCTATTCTCTAGTAGTATTTGCAAGAGTTTACATGAACACATGGAATATCAGGGTAGAAACCTAAATAGAATTAGACTGTAGAGAACCAATGAAAAATAAATGATAGGAAAATTTACCCAGAGATAGTTGTGATACAGAAATACATACCATAGAATATTGGACAAATTCTAGACAAGAGCCACAAATCTAGCTTTAGATTCCTTTCAGCCAAAGGCAATAGGGAAATGCAATCAGCTACAAGATTCACAAGTATCAACAAGGTAATATAGGTCAGAAGAATCAGGAATCTTCCTTATGTTGAAACTAGAAACAAATATTATTATTAAGAGATAATATTAAAGGAACCCTGTATGAGAGTAAGCAGCGTTCTTAATAACATACCTGTAATGATTATCATGGTGAATTTCATGAAGAGAAAGAAGCTGAGGAGATCGACACCACAGTGAAATCCTTGCCTAACTCCTTAAAAAATTACTATAATAAGCCTTGGAATTGAGTACCCAGATTTGTTCCCTTTGAAAAACTGTTTTGCTATTCAAGGTCCTTTACATTTCCATATACATTTGAGAATCAGTGTTCCAATTTGTATCCAAAAAGCATGGGATTTTAGTTGAAACTGGGTTGAATCTATGGATTAATTTGCTGTAAAGGACCTTATTATGATAAGGTTACAATAATCAAGACAATGTGGCAGTCTTTTAAGGATAGACACATAGCTCAATGGAACACCCAGAGAGTTCAGTAATAGTTCAAAACATATATGTTCAGTGGGTTTTCCACAATGTGCCAAGGTCATTCAATGCTGTCATTCATGTAATAAAATGAATGTTGACTATTATTTCACAACATATACAAAAATTAACTTAAAAGGGATCAGAAGCTTAAGAATTAAAACTATAGTACCTTCAAAAGAAAACATCAGATAAAAATCTTTACATCCTTGGGTAGGCAACTATTTTTAGACACAATGCAAAAAGCATTAATCGTGAAAGGAATGATAGACTGGTCCTCAAAGCTTAAAAGTCCTGTTCTTTGAAAAAAAAAAATAGTACAAGATAGCGAATAAGAGAAAATATTTGAAAGTCATATATCTGAAAGAGGACTTATATGCATACTGCTTGGATGTCTCAGAAATTGCTAATGGGACTATAAAATCGTATAGCCACACTATAAAAGTGTGGCTGTTTACTAAAAATTGAAACATACATACTGTATAACTTTTTCTTCTCTACTTTTGGAAGTTCTTTTTAAATTAGAGATATTAACTGTTTGTTTTTGACACAGCATTCACATGCTCACGCCTTTGTCTGAGAGAAATGACTTGAGCCCACATGCAAATTTTTACAGAAGTGTAAAATGCAGCTAATTTGTGATAGTGAAAGGCCAAAATTAACCAAAGTCTTTTTTTCAATAAGTGAGTTAGTAACAAACTTTGGTACCTCCTAAAAATTATTAGTACATGTAACATCTTGGATCTCAAGGGACTTATGCTGAGTGAAAAAAAAAAAAAAAAGACCATTTCAGTGATTCCACTTCTGTACATCCTTCAAATAAATTATAAAAAGGAAGAATAGGTAAGTGGTTGCCAAGGATTAGGGTTGGTGGGGGTGGGGGAGAGGAGGAGCTGCGCTACTAAAGTAGGAGCACAAGGGAGACGTCTGTGGTGATGGAACACTTCTGTATCTTGATGGTAGCAGTGGTTGCATGAACTTGTGTATGACAAAATGCCATAGATTATACACATGCATCATAGCAATATACATTTCCTGATTCTGATACTGTGTTGTAGTTGCGTACGAGGAAACCATTTGGAGAAACTGGATGAAGGGTATGTGGGAACCCTGTACAAATTCTGACTCTCTCAATAGTATCTTCTGATGAGCAAAATTCTTAATTTTAGTGTAGTCAAATATATCAATCTTTTCTTTTGTAGCTAGTCTTTTTGTGTCATTATAATTTTTTTCTTAATCCAAGGTCATAATAATATTCTTCTAATAGTATCTTTGAGGAGAGACAGATCTGAGCACTAACCCTCAGATCAAGCCTGCCTGTTTTGAGTTGGGATATCAGTCTTCTGCATGTGAACTTGGATTTATACCTCTGGCTCCACTGGTTCTCAGGCTTTCATTTATGTCATTGGCTTTCCTGGGTGTAAAGTCAGGATGTCTTCTTGATCTATAGATTTAGGAAGTTCAACAAAGACCAAGTAGGATATATTTCTAAAAAACACATATGAAGACATATGTCCAGATTGCTGATACCAGATCTTGAGATTTCTCAGCCTCCATAATCGTAGAAGCCAAGTGTGCGTGCACACACACACACACACTGGATAATAGTTCTGTTTCTCTGGAAAACCCTGACATACATCCAAATTTAAGAGTGATTACATTAACTATTACTGTATTAAATATTTCAGGTAAAATAAATGGTTCTCAGCCTAGATTAAATAAACAAAGCCAACTGTATGTTAGTTAGAAAAGCACATTTAAGAAACACACAATAAAGGCTGAAGGTAAAACTTTGTAAACACTAGCCAAGAGACAGCTAGTACCGTATCAAAGGGGGAAAAAATCCATTAAAGAAAAAAGGCTCACTTAACAATGACTGAGATTTAACAACTGTACTTTTGTATGCACCAAAACCAAAGCTTTAAAATATATAAAGTAACCTTTGACAGCTCTACAAAGAAAATCAACAAATCCACATTCTTGGGAAAATCTTAACCCACCTCTCACAGTAATTAATATAACAGGCAGACAGAAAATCAGTAAGGACATAGAAGATTTGAACTATGTATTTGTTTGTAACAAATACAAACATTTGTTTTTGTTTGAACTATTTATATTTTGCAAGGGACTAGATCTGATAGGAGAAGGCAATGGCACCCCACTCCAGTACTTTTGCCTAGAAAATCCCATGGACGGAGAAGCCTGGTAGGCTGCAGTCCATGGGGTCGCTAGATTCGGACACGACTGAGCAACTTCACTTTCACTTTTCACTTTCATGCACTGGAGAAGGAAATGGCAACCCACTCCAGTGTTCTTGCCTGGAGAATCCCAGGCACGGGGAAGCCTGGTGGGCTACCACCTATGGGGTCCCACAGAGTCGGACACGACTGAAACGATTTAGCAGCAGCAGCAGCAGATCTGATAGAGTGCCTGATGAACCATGGACCGAGGTTCGTGACATTGTACCGGAGACAGAGATCAAGACCATCCTCATGGAAAAAAAACGCAAAAAAAGCAAAATGGCTGTCTGAGGAGGGCTTACAAATAGCTGTGAAAAGAAGAGAAGGGAAAAGCAAAGGAGAAAAGGAAAGATATAAGCATCTGAATGCAGAGTTCCAAAGAATAGCAAGAAGAGATAAGAAAGCCTTCCTCGGCGATCAATGCAAAGAAATAGAGGAAAACAATACAATGGGAAAGACTAGAGATCTCTTCAAGATAATTAGAGATACAAGGGAACATTTCATGAAAAGATGGGCTCAATAAAGGACAGAAATGGTATGGATCTAACAGAAGCAGAAGATATTAAGAAGAGGTGGCAAGAATACACAGAAGAACTGTACAAAAAAGATCTTCATGACCCAGACAGTCACGATGGTGTGATCACTCACCTAGAGCCAGACATTCTGGAATGTGAAGTCAAGTGGGCCTTAGAAAGCATCACTACGAACAAAGTTAGTGGAGGTGATGGAATTCCAGTTGAGCTATTTCCAATCTTGAAAGATGATGCTGTGAAAGTGCTGCACTCAATATGTCAGCAAATTTGGAAAACTCAGCAGTGGCCACAGGACTGGAAAAGGTCAGTTTTCATTCCAATCCCAAAGAAAGGCAATGCCAAAGAATGCTCAAACTACCGCACAATTGCACTCATCTCACACGCTAGTAAAGTAATGCTCAAAATTCTCCAAGCCAGGCTTCAGCAATATGTGAACCGTGAACTTCCAGATGTTCAAGCTGGTTTTAGAAAAGGCAGAGGAACCAGAGACCAAATTGCCAACACCTCTGGATGATTGAAAAAGCAAGAGAATTCCAGAAAAACATCTATTTCTGCTTTATTGACTATGCCAAAGCTTTTGACTGTGTGGATCACAATAAACTGTGGAAAATTCTGAAAGAGATGGAAATACCAGACTACCTGACCTGCCTCTTGAGAAATCTGTATGCAGGTCAGGAAGCAAGTTAGAACTGGACATGGAACAACAGACTGGTTCCAAATAGGAAAAGGAGTACGTCAAGGCTGTATATCATCACCCTGCTTATTTTACTTATATGCAGAGTACATCATGAGAAACGTTGGACTGGAAGAAGCACAAGCTGGAATCAAGATTGCCAGAGAAATATCAATAACCTCAGATATGCAGATGATACCACCCTTATGGCAGAAAGTGAAGAGGAACTCAAAAGCCTCTTGATGAAAGTGAAAGTGGAGAGTGAAAAAGTTGGCTTCAAGCTCAACATTCATAAAACGAAGATCATGGCATCTGGTCCCATCACTTCATGTGAAATAGATGGGGAAACAGTGGAAACAGTGTCAGACTTTATTTTGGGGGGCTCCAAAATCACTGCAGATGGTGACTGCAGCCATGAAATTAAAAGACGCTTACTCCTTGGAAGGAAAGTTATGACCAACCTAGATAGCGTGTTCCAAAAGCAGAGACATTACTTTGCCAACAAAGGTTCGTCTAGTCAAGGCTATGGTTTTTCCTGTGGTCATGTATGGATGTGAGAGTTGGACTGTGAAGAAGGCTGAGCGCCGAAGAATTGATGCTTTTGAAGTGTGGTGTTGGAGAAGACTCTTGAGAGTCCCTTGGACTGCAAGGTGATTCAACCAGTCCATCCTAAAGGAGATCAGTCCTGGGTTTTCATTGGAAGGACTGACGCTAAAGCTGAAACTCCAATACTTTGGCCACCTCAAGAGAAGAGTTGACTCATTGGAAAAGACCCTGATACTGGGAGGGATTGGGGCAGGAGGAGAAGGGGACGACAGAGGATGAGATGGCTGGATGGCATCACTGACTCGATGGACGTGAATCTGAGTGAACTCCGGGAGTTGGTGATGGACAGGGAGGCCTGGAGGCTGTGATTCATGGGGTCGCAAAGAGTCGGACATGATTAAGCAACTGAACTGAACTGAAACTATGTATTTGTATGGAACAAGCATTTTTGTTATTTTCAGAGGGGACACTTATCTGAGTTACCTCCTCTGTCATTACCTGAAGAGCTCCATTAGGAGAAGGATACAATGATACAACTATTGCCAACAGTAAATATGGAGGTCAAGCAAGGATATGTCATGATATAAAAGGTTTTAAGGCCTACGTGAGGACTTCCCTGGTAGCTCAGCTTGTGAAGAATCTGCCTGCAATGCAGTAGACCCAGGTTCAATCCCTGGGTTGGGAGATGCCCTGGAGAAGGAAATGGCAACCCACTCCAGTATTCTTGGCCTGGGAAATCCCAAGAGGAGCCTGGTAGGAGACTGTCCATGGGGTCGAGAAGACTTGGGCATGACTTAGCAACTAAACTACCACCACAAAGGCATACTTGAAAGTAGGAGTAAGGAACAATTGACTTTGGACAGGAAGATGGTAAACAGAGAGTAAGATGGCTCAAAAATAAAAAAGATTGAATAGTATAAATTGAGGCTTAGCATTAAGAGGAAGGAAAAAAAACTCTTTTCAGGGAATGCAAATAAACTTGGATGGAAAACAAGATGTTATAGAAAAAATTGCAATAGGTTTGGAATCATCCTAGATTTTCTATTTACTAACTCTTTGTTTTAGACTACTTATTGACATTTTTCTTTAAATTAAAAAAAATTTTTTGACTGTGCAGTACGTGGGATCTTAATTCCCTGACCAGGATCAAACCCAGGCCCACTGCATTGGAAGCTGGAGTTTTAACCACTGGACCAACAGAGAAGTCCCTTATTAACATTTTTGAACCTCAGGTTTCTCTTTCATAATATAAGGATCATTCTATCATCCCTACAAGGGTTAACTTTTCCTACTATAGGCTCTCAGAACACTGTATGTTTCTTTTTCATCCCCCTAGCTACATTTGCAATTTTAGATGTGTTTTAATGATTATGTCTTTAAAAAGACATAATCAATAAAAGATTATGCCTTAAAAGTCTGAGTGCCAACGAATTTATGCTTTTGAATTGTGGTACTGGAGAATTGTGGTACTTCTTGGACAGCAAGGAGATCAAACCAGTCAATCCTAAAGGAAATCAACCCTGAATATTTATTGGAAGGAGTGATGTTGAAGCTGAAGCTTCAAGACTGTGGCCACCTGATGTGAAGACTGGATTCATTGAAAAGGACCCTGATGCTGGGAAAGATTGAGGG
Source organism: Bos indicus (assembly GCF_029378745.1). Taxonomy (NCBI): domain Eukaryota; kingdom Metazoa; phylum Chordata; class Mammalia; order Artiodactyla; family Bovidae; genus Bos; species Bos indicus. The sequence goes on from NC_091769.1 coordinate 51,158,232, forward strand.
AAGGAGGAGAAGGGGGCAACAGAGGATGAGATAGTTAGATAGTATCACCAAATCAATGGGATATGAATCTGAGCAAACTCCTGGAGATAGTGAAGGACAGGGAAGCCTGGTGTGCTGCATGCAGTCCATGGCGTCACAAAGAGTTGGACATGACTTTACGATTGAATATCAACAACATGGGTTTCCCCCAACTGAATTTTAATTACTTCAAACTTACAAAAAAATATAAACAGTATACAGTGAACAAGCTTATGCCCTGCATCTAGATTTCCTAATTGTTAATTTTGCCTTATTTTGTCACATTCATCTCCACAGTTATTATAACTCATTTGTATGTTCTCTTTTTCTCTCTCACACTGCATTCCCGCCAACCTTTTCCATTTGAAAATAAATTGCAGACAGAACTACACTTCACTTCTAAGAACTTTAGCAAGTATCTCCTAAGAACTTGGACATTCTAAAAAATAACCATGATATAACACTCCAGATATTTAACATTGATACCATAACACAATCTAACACAAAACCAAATTTCCCAGTTGTCCATTTAGCAGCTTTTTCAGTCTTTGATCCAGGATCCAAACAACAGTGATAGATAAAATTTAGTTACCATATTTCTTTAGCCATCTTTATTCAAGAAGTGCCCTACTATTTTTGCTTTCACGATACAGTCAGAAACTCCATAGCCATGGATTCAACTGATGCTGGATCAAAAATATTCCCCCCCAAATTCCAGAAATTTCCAAAAAAGCAAAACTTGAATTTTACATGTACTGATAACTCTTTATATAGCATTCACATTGTAGTTAAAATTATGTATACATCATTTGCATTGTAGAAGATATTATAAGTAATCTAAAGATGATGTAAGAGATGCAGGAGGATGTGCACAGGTTATATGCAAACGTGTGTGTGTTGAGTCCGACTCTTTGCGGCCCCATGGACTGTAGCCTGCCAGGCTCCTCTTTCCATGGGATTTCCCAGGCAAGAACACGGGGTGGATAGCCATTCCCTGCTTGCGGGGATCTTCCCCACCCAGGAATCGAACTGACGTCTCCTGCGGCTCCTCCTGCATTGGCAGGCAGATTCTTTACCACTGAGTCACCTAGAAAGTGCAAATAGGCAAATACAGTTCAAATGGTAAAGAATCCGCTTCAAATGCAGGCAACACGGGTTCAGTTCCTGGGTTGGGAAGATCCTGCGGTGAAGGGATAGGCTACCCACTCTAGTATGCTTGGGCTTCCCTGGTGGCTCAGACAGTAAAGAATCTGCTTGCAATCTGGGAGAGATCTGGGTTTGATCCCTGGGTTGGGAAGATCCTCTGGAGAAGTGAATGGCGACCCACTCCAATATTCTTGCCTGGAGAATCCCCATGGACAGAAGACCCTGGCAGGCTACAATCCATGGGGTAGCAAAGAGTCAGACATGACTAAGCCCAACATGATACCATTTTATATAAAGGATTTGAGCATCTGCAGATTTGAGTATCTGAGGAGTTCCTGGAGCCAGTCCCCCACTGATACCAACAGACAACTGCACTGCTTTAAGAATCCAGAACAGTTATTTTGTGCAATGTTCTACTGCTAGATTTGTCTGTTTTCTCATGACGAAGTTAAACATTCTTGACAGTTTGGCAGGTGATGTGTCCTCCAGTGATTCAGATCAGAAAGTACAGGTCTCCATTTTAAGATAACTCCACTGTCAGATTTTTCAAAAGACAAAAACTCATTTATTCAACAGATAACATGATCTTTGGGTTAATATAGCCTAGAGAGTGTATTAAAAACCAGAGACAGCACTTTGCAGACAAAATTCTGTCTAGTCAAAGCTATGGTTTTTCCAGTAGTCATGTATGAATGTGGGAGTTAGACTATAAAGAAAGCTGAGCACCAAAGAATTGATGCTTTTGAACCATGGAGCTGGAGAAGACTCTTAAGAGTCCCTTGGACTGCAAGGAGATCAAACCAGTCAATCCTAAAGGAAATCAACCCGGAATAGTCATTGGAAGGATGGATGCTGAAGCTGAAGCTCCAATACTTTGGCCACCTGATGCCAAGAGCAGACTTACTGGAAAAGACCTTGATGCTGGGAAAGACTGAGGACATGAGAAGAGGGTGACAGAGAATGAGATGGTTGGACGGCATCATCAACTCACATGAGCTTGAGCAAACTCCAGGAGACAGTGAAGGACCAGCGAAGCCTGGGTGTGCTATAGTGCATAGGGTCCCAGAGTACAACACAACTGAGCAACTGAACCACAAATATAACCCCCCTTTACAAGTGTCCACAGAAGGTGAAAGCAATGTGGTGAGTGGAAAAGACACTGGCATGAGAACTGAGGTTTAGAGCCAATTCCGTCAGTAATTAATTGTGGGTTCTTAGGTTAAACTCCAAAAAACTTCATCTATTAAAAAGAGAGAGAGAGGATTGAGCCAAAAGATTCCTAAAGATCCTTTGAATTCTAATATTCTATGACTGTGGGTCAACTTGTAATAGAGACCGAGGTGGATTTTTGAATCAGGAGACCGGATTTCAGCATTAGTTCAGCCACATACCAGCTATGTGAAAATGTACAAACCATTTAATCTTTCTAAGCCTTACAGAGATTTTCCTGACAGGGTTCAGAAGGATTAAGGGGTTATTGCAAGTCATATAAACCATAAATACTTACCTGACAGGTATTATTGTATAATGTCCAGTTTTTCTTTTTGCTCTAATTTGCTAATGAGAAAAGGCAATCTAAAGCGACCCAGACTTCAATTTGAATTTTTAAAACCAGGAAATGCCAAGAATTAAGCGCCATATTCTGTTTATGGAGTTTATAGAATAGTTTTAATCCATAAATGCTTTTGATTTGATGATTAATCATATTGGCTAAAGTTACTTGTACAGCGTAGTCCCTCATAAGATGGTCATTGTTCCTGGAAGCCCAAATTATGACGGGAGAAAACAGTGAACAAGGTATACGAGAATGGTAACAAGTACTTACAAACCAAATTTCTTTTTCAGTAATCAATTTTGTGTTGAGTCGTCAGGACCTCTGGAGATGACAACTAAGGCCAGTGCAGATGGGAAGGTGTCCTGTTTTGTGTTTTCAGTGAGATGGGCAGCCCTAGAATAAACTAAACCTCCTTGGGGAAAAAAGGCATGTTTTCCCATGAGACGTCTAGTGGGACTTGTCACACAGGTCAGCCCTATATATTCTTTATATTAACCACCCTAGAGTTTCTTTCCTGCCTTTGAACGGAACTCTGGGAACCTAGTTCTTTTGCGCACGTTTTCGTGGCAAATGTGGCGCAAAATCGGCCACATTTCCCGATTATTCAGCAGAACCGGTAAAGTATTCCCCTGGAAAAGGTTTAGGGCAAGCACACGCCCCTTGGTTCGGGTTGAGTAACGCGCGAACTATCTATGACAAGAGTGCCTGGCGCACTGCTATTGCTCAAGACTCGAGACGTTGCCAGAAAATGTGTAACGAAGCGGCGGAGGAACGGCGGCACGGCAGACGTTGGTGCGGTTGAACGCGCCCGATCTCCCAGTCCTAGTAAGGGGTCGCACCGCCCAGGTGGCCGCGATCCGCTTCCCGGCGCGCGCTGAGCTCCTTCCCTTATCCACCCCGTTAGTGCGCACGCGCGCCTGTCATCCGGGTGCTGGTGGCGGCTGCAGGTTGCGCCGGGGTGGCGAACAGGGGGCGGGGCCTGCGGCTCATTGTGCGCAGCGCTGCGCGGCGCCGGCGGCCGGCGAGGCCTGAGTCGAAGTTGGAGCCGCTGCCGCCGCCCTGCAGTTCACTCGCTGCCTTGGCAGCGCGCCGCTCTTCTAAAATGGCTGCCGCTACCGGTGCTGTGGCAGCCTCGGCTGCCTCAGGTCAGGCAGAAGGTAAAAAGATCACCGATCTGCGGGTCATCGATCTCAAGTCCGAGCTGAAACGGCGGAACCTGGATATCACCGGAGTCAAGACCGTGCTCGTTTCCCGACTCAAGCAGGTGAGGCCCGGCGAGGTCCGGGAAGGCGAGCTTAGGCCGCGCCTCAGAGCCCCCACTACCGCCGCAGCCCCTGGCCGCTCAGCCTCCGGGGCCCACGGTGCGGTGCGGTGGGGAGGTCCCGGGCGTCGCCCGCGCGCGCGCGGGGAGAGTGAGGACCCTCCCGCAGCACCCCCGCCCCCGCGCGCCGGGCCGGGCCTGCCAGGGGCCCGCGAGCCGCCCGGGACTGGCCGCCGTAGCCGAGCGCGCCTCTGCCTCCCCCGGGACGTCCCCGCCAGGCTGCCGAGGGCTGTGGCCGGTCGGCGCGGCCTCCCAAGGGCGATCGTGGAGACCCGGGAGGCACTCGGTCCCCAGTCTTCAGCGATGGTGAGCGCGTGCATTTCTTGGCCTCGTAGGGACTGGTTACTTTGGTGACTTCTGCAAAGTTACCGTTTAATTGTGCCCAACCGTTTTCTCCCCATACTAGCGGGGAATTGGTAGTGGGATTTGATGGGTGGGTAAGAGAAAGGTTTGTCCGCTGGGTTTTCAGTTTTTGCATTAGCACAGTAATTTGCTTTTTCTTCCCTGATTATCTTTTTGGTTTGAGTGAGCGTTGGAATTACATTAGAGGAGAACTAAGTTTGCATTATAGACATTAGGGAAGCTCCTTTTCTTTACTTTCGTAGCTAGCAACTTTTCTGCAATTGAGAATATTTAGAGTTTTGTTCAGTATGATAATATGTGATAGTTAATTTTCTCGACTAGGTAAAGTGTAAAGCTCCATGTGATTTTTCTACCTAATGATATTTCCTCCTGAAAGTTTCTCTCACTTGTGTAGTTTAATTGCTCCTTTGTGAAGTTGGTTTATGAAATGACTGGCAATTCTAATGTCTTGAGGCTTGAGGTTTGCTAATTTTTTTTCATTTCGTTTTTATAAAATAAGTTTAGATAGACTGTGTAGCATATTAACTTCTCTTTCTAATGTAGGCTATTGAAGAGGAAGGAGGCGATCCAGATAATATTGAATTAACTGTTTCAACTGATACTCCAAACAAGAAACCAACCAAAGGCAAAGGTTGTTACGAGTTATAAACATATTTTAAAATATATTTTGGTTATATAACTTGCCTCTGCTCTTATGCTACTTGCCCTGTTTATATAGTGCTACTCTTTGCTATTTCCCTCTGGCACTCTGCCTTGTTGGGTCAAGGAAGAAAAGTACTGTTGCCAGGCTTTGGGTGACTAGTAGCCCTTAAGATTTGGCTGAAGTTGTCCTGAGAGTGAGACCAGTTCTTTATTGCTTCCGAATAAATTACAAAGTCAAGTTTCATAATATTTCTTCCTTCATAGTGTGAAGACCTTAAGAATAAAATATGGTTTAAAACATGTCTACCTTGCCCCACAATTGGCAGAGTATTGATGGAATTCCTACCAAATCTTTCACCTTGGCTCCTTGCTGTTTTCTCTAGTATATTAAAATTTTATAACCTTTGTATTTACTATTTTGTTTGTCTTGGTGAACTTAATTTGCATTTAGGCCATTATACATTCTAATTTTCAGTAAAACTCAAAAAGACCTCACCAATCATACTAACAATGTAGGGGAAAAAGAATCCAAAAATCCATGACTAATTAGCTTTAAAAAAAAGTTTTAACTTACAGGGATATATTAAAGATTTCAATTTTCTAACTTTTAAACTAGGCCAGAATATATTTCTGGGATATGGTGATTTAGTGAATAGGTAAAGGTGGTTTAAGTTAACATTTTAACAATGTAAGTGGGGCTTAGATATGTTTAAAAGGTTCTAGTTGGTGAAATCCTTATTTGAATAACTATGGATTTCTTGCTTTGTCCCATAAGGACAGTGTTAGAGGGTGGGTATTGTGTGGGTATCTGAATCCTGGTACCTGCCTACAATTTCCTTGCAGCTGCAGCATTTTAAACCTAACACTCTTTACTGCTTGAAGTGATCGATTTGCTGCTCTCTGCTGTAGACCAGATTGATTGCAGCTACAGTAAAATGGTTGAATGGAATAACTTTGAAAAGAAGGGAATAGTCAAGTTTGAGCTTAAGCAATCTGTATGAGTATCAGGACCAGGGACATCTTGATGGTATCTCTCTATGTGAGTTTTCTTACCTTTGCAAGAGTCTCCTGTTTGTGCCAAAGGAAATTGAAAAGGGCTAAGAAGCATTTCCAGGATAGGAAGGGAATGACTGGTGGAAATGGAGTTTACAGGAGTTACCTTGAAGATATGTGGCTTTCACTTAATTCTTGCCCAGTATATAACTTTGAGAGATACATTTCCCTGTGGTTAGAGAAGCATGTTGAGAAGCCTCTGCTGACAAACCCAGAGGCAATTTCAAAATGAGGAAGCATAAAAAAATTCAGGAATAAGTACATCAGGAATTAACCCTGTTTCTTACAGTGATTTCTTATAATGATTTTGATTCATGTCATTTATTTAGCACATTGTGGTTGTTTGATAGATGTTGTATGTTCACTGTGGTCCCAAGTTATTCAAGCTGATTAATGACTTAGCATGTAAAGTAAATCTCATGTATTTATTTTCACCTACTTTTAATTTCTGTGTGTATCCCTTTCTTTTTCAGTCATTAGGAACTTCATCTTACCGTTAGAAATAAATTCAGCAATAAACTATTTTAAGAAGTTTTTCAGTATACATATGTACATAGGTATATATGTGTATGTGTATAAAATAAGTATGTTAATTTTTCCCTCTTGTATAGATTATAAGGATACTTGAAATTTAATTTTTCCATAATCCTGATGTTAAGGTATCTTATGGTATTTAGTTAGGAGTTGCAATATTAAGTATTTGTCTGCAGCAGACTACAACTGAGTACTACATCAGACTCATTCTGGGACATGTGTGATAAATAGTTCTTGTCTCCTTGAGTTCCATTTATCATTGTTCTCAAAATCCTATGAATTACAAAGAATATAATGTAAACCCCAAACTAAGAACCTGGTTTGAATTAATTTACAGTTAAGATGCTTATAAATAAGATTATTTTAAATTTTAAGTTTAGAAATAACTTTTAGGCATCAAATTTGAATAGGGAAACTTTAAATATATCAGTAATTAACAGATTTTTAAAATGAAATATTATTCTAAAATAAGGTTCTTTTTGCGACATCTTATTTCACTTAGTATCTGTCTTGAAAATAATTTTATCTTGATCATACTACTTTTCTTTCAGTGGGTCTACTTTTTTATAAAAGTGGAAAATTTACTAGACCATCTATGTCTCTTAATTCTAAAATTTAATAATTATATGTAACCAGGAGCCAGAAGAAAAAATCTTTCTGTTGAGCTAAAATAGATATATAAGAAAGGCACAGGAAAGCTCACAGTTCCTGAGTTAATATAGATTTCTTCAGCTGAGCATACTAAAATCAAATAGGAAAAGAATAAAGAAAGGGTTTACTTAGAGGCAGTCATGTAGAGAAGAGCAAGATAAAACATTTAATAGCTTGTTAGACAAAATAAATAATTTTTATGATGATGTGGCTTAATGTAGCAAGTAAAAGTTAAATGGTGTTGAATGATAAGGCGAGAGAAGCTTGATGGGTCGTAACATTTCTTAGGTGAAATATTAAGCTTGTTCTCTTACAAGTGCAGAGCCCTGTTTCTTAAGAAAATTTTTTGTGTTAAAATGATTGTGTTTTGACAGATTAAAGGAAAAGGAATCTGCATTCTTAAGTATCTTGTGGGATATTTTAAAAATACTGTTATAAGCACAAACTCACAAATTTGTAACAAATGTTGATAATGTTATAGTGAGTCCAAATATTTATGACTAACATATTTGTAAAAATCTATCTGCTTGTAGTTGGTATGGTGAAATTTGTAGCTTAATTGGTTCTCACTTCTGAACCTTTTCTCATTCTCTTTGCTATGTAGAAGAAAGCTTCACCGGTGAGATTTATGGTTATTATTTGGGTGTGTGTTAGAAAGCGGTTAAACAGGTAGAACTAACTCCTCATTAGCCTCTTTTAGAGATTATAGATGTAAACTTTCTTTTGGTTCACTTGTAAATAGCATATCATTCTTTTGCATTTTCAACCTTTAGAGTCACCTAAACTTTGGCAAAAGTTACTTAAAGTAGTTAATCAGTGCAGTATTCAGAAGTATATATAGTCAGTATTTAACTGAATTGAAACTCACAATACTTTAAGTTTTTAAAAATCTGATTTGTTCCCACTATAGAGTATATTTTTGGATTACAGGCTTATCCAGACATAATGCTTGATTATGTGTGTAAAGTGCCATACTCAGTATACACAATCAGTATAATTAATTGCATATTTTCTCTGTTAAGCTTTCTAAAATATGTATGCCAAATAAGAATATAGTAATCAACCACATAAAATGAATTTAATATAGTATCAAAGTAAACTGTAACTTTTTTTAACTGTAGTATGTTTGGATGTTAAGGAAATTTTAATCAGAACTGTGGCATTGAGAAGCATTCTGAGGCCAAAAGTATCAAATCTTTTTTGGGTACCTACTGGGCTAGAAGCTCTGTGAGGGTAAGGACAGTCTTTTATTTACATTAGTTTCTGTAATGCCTAGCAGGTTGCTTTGCACATAAGAGGTGCTCAGAAAATATTTGTTGAATGAATACCAAGAGTCATATGATGACTTTCTTAACAACTGCTTTGAAAAATATTTCTTTTGGTGCTTACTTTTAACTGCATATTTCTTTGTAGGAAGCACTGGATCAGAGATTAATAGTCTTTACTATCTTCTATATGATTTTTCTTTTTAAGGTGCCTTTCTCAAAAACACTAGTGGCTTCTCCTTAAACACTGATATGTGAAATACACTTACTTTTAGAACACACGAATCATGGGCACCTGCCTTTTCTCCCTTACCAAGTTGTTGCTGTGTTGGAAAGCCTCATAACTTTTGCTAGAATATTGTCTGACCTCAAAAGTTGTATATGTCATTTTCATTTCACAAAATCAGGCAGTTTTACCTCTGTTCTTAAAACCAGCATTCGATTTATGCAGTTGTATATGGTGGATTATGTTTATTATCCAAGTACTTTTTTTACTTTTATTTTATCGTGTCAAATATGGTGTGTATCAACAATCTTGGTGGAGAGATAGGTAAAATTTTCTAGTACTTTAAGAAAATGTCTTTCTCCCATGTCATTCACCTTCCAGGCATTTTGAATCAAGGGCAGAAGATTCTGACTTTCTCTTTCATGAACTCATGTAAAGTGAAGTGTGAATTGTCTAGGAATTAGAGGAAAAAGCAATCATTATTACCAGTTGGTGGCATCAGAAATGACTTTAATGAAGAGGTTGAATAATGGCTTAGGGTTTACGGCTGAAATCTACTGATTTATTTAAGATCTCACATATGACAGTAAAAGGGCCTCAGTGTGGTGCAATTCTAGGAGTTAACCGTTCACACCATAAACTCCACAGTCCCAGTTAGCCTCTAGTTCTGGTATCCTGGAATAGTTTGTATTATGGCTTTACAGAATTGTTTTCCAGATCATAAAAGTGAAATATTTTCATTTTTAAAACTAGATAATCCAGAAAAGTACAAAAAAGTGAAAATTGCCCATAATTCCACCACTCTGACTTTATCAGAAGTTACATTTTATTTATCTAAGCTGTATATGTACATGTGCATGTACTTGTAAGAGGTTTATGTTTAAGGATTTTTGTTTGTTTGTTTGTTTTTTACCTTTTTGAGAACTAATACAAGTTTATACCTACTCTAGGTGTTTTGTGGAAGGTAGGCAGAATTTAAGTTTTCTCTAGTCTGGAGAATCTGAAAATAGTAACCTTCCTCATATTCTTACTCCAACTTCTTTGGTTACACTCAATCTGACCTACATTAGAGTCATTTAAGTTTAAAAAAATACAGATACAAGGCTCCTGCCCCCCAGAGAGTTGGTTTTGTTTACTCTTTGGGGGGCCCAGGAATCAGTATTTTCTAAAAGTTCCCCAGGTGATTCTCAAGCAGCTAAAGAACCACTGGGTGCTCTAGCCTCATTGAAACTTAGCATCATTTTCATTCATCCCTTTCTGCCTGTTGGTTAGTTCTCTATACCTTACACAATTAGTCTCAATTTGCATGTGATTAATTCTCTATACAGTTTTCAGAAAACTTCCATATTGCTTTACTTGATTTGCACAAAAATGCTGAGAGTTAAGCAGTACTACTTTCTTTTAATAGGATACAAAAGTAATCCACTAAGAACTCAGTTACATTTTTGCTGCCTTTGAAAATCTTGTGCAAATGTTCACAGGTATGTGTGGATGTTCAGTTTGGTTGTCTTTAGATGATAAAGTTAAGAGATTTTTAAAATATGTATTTGGTATTTTTCAGATTTATTTTATTATGTGAATATGAATTACCTTTATGGTAGACTTTTTAAAAATAATAAAATGACCTATGGGATGACTGCTATGTTTAACACAATGTGCAAATCAGAAATCTGATTTCTTTAATACAAGAGAGGCTAAAACACATATGCAAACAGTTAACACAAGACAATAGTACATGATTATTTTAAGATTTTGTGCAGTTGGGGAGAGGTTGTTGCTGGAAACGTTAACATTGTTCTCTTTGGCCTGGTCTCAGTCTTATTCCCTCTTCTCTAACAGAAATTTGTGACTGACCCTTTTCTGCGTTTCATAACTTCCGTTAATATTTAGTGGAAAAGTTACTCAGCCACAAAGTTTTTTGGCAAATTACTTTAAACTCTACTTACTAAGTAGATTTTTTGTTTTGTTTTTGTGTTTGGAGGTATTTCTGAACTTGAAGAGGAAAATTACCAACCCTTTTAAGAACATAAGGAGAAAACCAAATTTTCATCTTGAAATCTGTATTCTTAATTCTGAAACACAAGTATTCTGAAAAGTTTGGCAAAAATGAAGCTATTTATAATGTTATTTCCGTGATAAATTGAGAGACTGTTCCAGAAGCCATTGGGAGGTTTAAATTAATAATTGGTATATATACTATTGTACTCTTTTAAAATCTGACAGTTCTAAAACATGTCTGGCCCCAGTGGTTTCATTAAGGGTTTGTGGACCTATACAAACTTACAATGCATAAATAAGGAGGTGTTTTAGCATCTTCTTCCTTTGGTGTATTTTTACTTTTGACTCTATAATCGTGCAAAGAACATTGCAGTGTATTTTATGTAATTTCAAGATAGCTGTATGTTACTACTATGATAGTTTGAGATATGATAAGTGATTTTGCTTCCATTTTTTATTTTGCTACTCAGACTATCTTTATGCTCAATTTCTTTTTTAGTTTTGTTCCTCAAAGCATTAATTAGGCTTTTTTTACATTGCACTTTGAGTTAGCTTCCTCATCCTGGTGGTGCTGCTTTCCTCTGGACCAGTTCATATTGCTTTGGTTCATGCCAGATTCCTTGAAGGACAAAAGATTCATTTATTAGTTTGTTATAGGACATTTCATAGCACAGGCTTACATGGGAGATGAGGTATAAATGGTTACTGACTGTACAAAAATGTGTCTAAGCTGGTGGTGCTTGTTGAATTAAGTGGGATTTGACTTTTGAGTTATTTCTTACCTGTGACATCATAAAAGTTAGGAATCTATAGATGTACTTTGTAGTATCATTCAACTCCAAGTTTACAGTCCTTACTGACAATATGGGGTTGTACATGATGCTGATTTGATTGGCATGTCACAGTGAGGCTGAATAAAAGCCTGAACTTTGTTTACTGCTAGCGTTCAGCTTAGAAACTACACCGTCATCTTTCGAGATCTATATAATGCTCATTATGTAGCACTGTACTAGGTTCTAGGCTGGATGATGAACATCATAGCTGTCTGAGAGGTGAATTATCTTTGTTCGGGGGGAAGGATGATACTTTTTATAAAGGAAGAGATTACAATATAGTTGCTAATTGAACATGTGTAAATAAATGCAGTTACAGATTATGAGAGCAGTCAAAAATTAGTTTGTAGAATGTCAGTTTAAGGTTATTATTAGTTTCATTAATGTATGTTTGAAAAATCTTGTCCTTTTAGTTTTTATGTTTATAAGCTGATGACACATTGTGTCCAGTGCTTTCATGTGATACAATTGTTAAAAACAATAAAGGATAGCAATTTGGACCTTTCTCTGTATCTCTGTCTCTTGCTGCCTGTTTGTCATGGGACAAGTTACATAATCTCTGTGACTCTCTCATTTTAAAATTTTACAGATGTGGCTTGTGGAGCCTCTGTTCATGCTAAAAGAGATGACATTTTTAACTGCTGGCACATTGTAGCTAAGCTTTTGTCGTTTTTGAGGAGCGGAGTAGACCTGGGTTTAAACTGAAGCACTGCCCTTACTAGCTTTGTAATCTGATTAACTTTTCAGTGTTTTGTAGAAGGGGGCTAGTTAAGAGGATAAAGTACATGCATTGATATATCTGAAGCGTGTATCCTAGTGCCTGCACTGTGGAAGCTGCTTGAGCAGCAGTAGTGACTGCATCTGTTGTTTTTGTTGATGTAGTGTAATTTGGTTTTCCTTTAAGTAAATTAAGGAAACTGAAACTCGCCATGGAGTGTGCATAGTATATGTAGCTTGTCATTATGCTGAGGGCTTCCATTTCAAAGATGGTATCTATAAATTGAGTTAACCACTTCTTACTAAAATAATGTCTTTTAAGTAGGTCATAGTAAGATGAAGTGGAAAGAATTTTAGTCCTGGAAATGAAGAAGCCTTGGCTTCTCAGTCTGACAGTGCCATTTACTAGCCTTGGGCAGGCTGTGTAATCTTGGTTCATTTTCTCTTTTGTAAAGTTGTGATTACTTGCCCTATGTACTGTGGGATGCTAGAAAAAAATCACCTGAACTTTTTTAAAGTGCTTTGCAAATTATAAAATACAAATGCATTTTATATTTATAAAGAGTAAATAGTATTTGCAAATGATCTGAAGGAATATCACTCAAAAGCTCTGCTCTATAGGTTATTTGGTGATGTGGGTGTTGGGGGTGGGTGGTGGAATCCTGTAGCTTTAAAAAGCTTATTTCTTCTCAGAGCTTTAAGGTTTTATATTGTGGTGGTGGTTGTTCAGTCACTCATTCGCTTCCGACTCTTTGCAACCCCATGGGCTGCAGCATGTCAGGCTTCCCTGTCCATCTCCTGGAACGTGCTCAAACTCATGTGCATTGAGTCGGTGATGCCAGCCAACCATCTCATCCTTTGTCATCCTCTTCTTCTCCTGCCTTCAATCTTCCCTAGCATCAGTTCAGTTCAGTTCAGTCCTCAGTCGTGTCCAACTCTTTGCAACTCCATGGACTGCAGCATGCCAGACTTCCCTGTCCATCACAGACTCCCAGAGTTGCTCAAACTTGTGTCCATCTAATCAGTGATGCCATCCAGGCATCTCATTTTCTCCTGTCCCCTTCTCCTCCTGCCTTCAATCTTTCCCAACATCAGGGTCTTTGCTAATGAGTTGGCTCTTCGCATCAGGTGGCCAAGTACTGGAGTTTCAGCTTCAACACCACTCCTTCCAATGAATATTCAGGGCTGATTTCTTTTAGGATTGATTGGTTTGATCTCCTTGCAGTCCAAGGAACTCTCAAGAGTCTTCTCCAACACCACAGTTCAAAAGCATCAATTCTTTGACACTCAGCCTTCTTTATGGTCCAACTCGCACATCCATATATGTCTAGTAGAAAAACCACAGCTTTGACTATACAGACCTTTGTCGGCAAAGTAATGTCTCTGCTTTTTAATATGCTGTCTAGGTTTGTCATAGCTTTTTTCCCAAGAAGCAAGTGTCTTTTAATTTCATGACTACAGTCACCATCTGCAGTGACTTTGGAGCCCAAGAAAATAAAGTCTGTCACTGTTTCCATTGTTTCCTCATCTATTTGCCATGAAGTGATGGGACCGGATGCCATGATCTTCGTTTTCTGAATGTTGAGTTTTAAGCCAATTTTTTCACTCTCCTCTTTCACTTTCATCAAGAGGCTCTTTAATCCTTCTTCACTTTCTGCCATAAGGGTGGTGTCATCTGCATATCTGAGGTTATTGATGTTTCTCTCTGCAGTCTTGATTCCAGCTTGTGCTTTATCCAGCCCAGCATTTCACATGATGTACTCTGCATGTAAGTTAAATAAGCAGGGTGACAATATATAGCCTTGACGTACTTCTTTCCCAATTTGGAACCAGACTGTTGTTCCATGTCCGGTTCTAACTGTTGCTTCTTGACCTGCATACAGGTTTCTCAGGAGGCAGGTAAGGTGGTCTGATATTCCCATCTCTTTAAGAATTTTCCACAGTTTGTTGTGATCCACAAAGTCAAAGGCTTTAGCAAAGGCTTCAGTGAAGCAGAAATAGATGTTTTTCTGGAATTCTCTTGCTTTTTCTGTGATCTGTGATAGAACAGTTTACTAAGCTCTTTCTCACCTGATACTGTTTTATTTTTTAAGGAAGGAACATTTCCCTCATTGCCCTTGTAGTAGCTTCTAATTTGTGTTTTCTCTAAAATACAAATGCCACTAAGTTCCACATTTTGTTTCTTTTTTGTTTCACACAAGCCCTCAGGGATATGAAGACCTCTTTTACCTCACTGGATAAAAGAAAACTCTTTACTCTTCATCTTCACATACCTGGAAGAACCAGTATCTCGTTCCCTTTTTATCTCTCATTCATGGAAAGGATTTCCAATTGGGATTAGATGGCAGATAGGAGCTGGTGAAGAGACATGGGAAAGGGGGTTAACCTAACTTTTTTTTTACAGTTACCTCACAGCCAAACTCTCTCCTCTGGGGTCATGGAAGCTTGAGATAGGTATGTGGCAGTTCCTGTTTTAGGCCAAGGAAAGGTTGATTAGTTGGCTTCAGGAGAAGACATCCATTAACATCTCAAAATAAATAAATTTTTAAAACCTTAGTAGTAAAATTTTAACAGCTGTGATTTTTTAAAAATAGCATTTCTGATACATTATGGGTTATCTAAGTAGATTTTTATGGACTTGCTTGAAAACACAAACTTTTAGCCTTGGATCTGTGGAAAATTTGTGTGTATGTGTGTGTGTGTGTGTGTATGTGAGGGGGGCACGTTTAGCCTTGGATCTGTGGAAAACCTGTGTGTGTGAGGCACTTTTAGCCTTGGATCTGTGGAAAGAGTGTGTGTGTGTGTGTGTGTGTGTGTGTGTGTGTGTGTGTGTGTGTAAAACATTAAAAAAATTCCAACCACCAATTTTCAAAGTTTTGAAATTGAGGGTTGGGTCAGGGAGGCCTGTAGTCTGTCTGGAAGCTGTTAACAGTTTTTGGTCTGAAGTAATTTCTACTTGCCTTAAATCAGTCATCATGTTAAAGCACTACTTAATATTTAGGCCTTTGGAGAAACACAAAATAAACATAAAAGCAGTCACTGTACTGCAGGTATTTCTTTAAATGATGAGCAAGAGGTACCCAACAGAACAAGGCAGTATGCCGTCAGCTGGTCATGGGTTGTGAGGTGTCAAGTGTGAGAATTGTATTTTAGATAAAGCTTGTTGACAAGAACAACTTAGGAAGGCTTTATGGGGGATATGAGTCTTGAATTTAGCTATCAGATGTCTGGTTATGTATAGTTAGTAGAGTACTGTTGAAAGGTGATGCTGCTTCTGGGAGAATTGAAGGTAGAGAATTTGGTGTAAAGAAAAATGGATCTCATATGTCAAGTCAGTGAAGATGATGGGTTCATATGTAGGATTAATTATTTGCACAGTTTATTTTAGTGAAACGCAACAGCATGACATTGTTCATAAAGCTTTTTTTTTTGGTTTGGGACAGCTATGGCCAGGTGGTTTATAAGCAGTTGGCATTTGCTTTGTCAGATGATTTTGGGAGTGGATAGTGATACCTCGGGGTAAACTTGCCTGAATGTTTTTTGCTCTTAAAGTAATAAAATATTGGTTGTTAGCCCATTTTCCTTCTTTCGCAGGTAAAAAACAGGAAGCAGATGAGTTGAGTGGAGATGCTTCTGTGGAAGATGATGCTTTTGTCAAGGTAAAGTGTTAATTACACAGGTTAAGATGTCTGTTTTGAGCCTAGTATTTTGCATGATGAATTCATGCATTTTGCTTTAACGATAGACACTGAAATATGTTGGTAAATAGGTATAGAGACAAATAATATTGTCAGTCTTACTAAGTTGAGAAATATAATAAATAACTTCAGTTAAATGAGCAAAGCAAAGAATGTTTGTTCGGGGAGACATAGGGGCCAGAGGAACAGGTACAGGACAATTTATACCTTAGTTCCTGGACAGGGTACTGCCCATCACATTTAGCTTTTGTATAAATAATATACAGAAATCAGATTAATGTAGTCTTTAAAATGGAGAAGGTTGCTGATGTATTGCTACTTAGTGAAGATCAGATTAAGAAATGTGTTTTGCCCGTTAAAGATAAATAAACCAGGTCTTTATTGGTTTAAAAAGAATATATTTTATTTTAAGAATGTCCAACTAGGAGAACAGAGTATGTAATTTTAATTGAGGTTGTGGCAGTTCTATATACTGTTGCTTATAATCATAGTTTTTATTGTTGTTGTTTTCATTTTAATGAAATGTGATCTCCTATTGACTGATCATTAGGTCTTAAGTAGTGTGGCATTTGCAGGAATTATTTAATGAGCATAGTTCTTTTAAATTACATACATTTACACCCCATGTATTCTGTTTTCTATGTACAGTTAGGTCATATTGCCATAACATGTCAGATGTCTGTGTGGTCCACCATGAAGTCAGCTCATGTCCCTTCACTCACCCATTTCCTACCATCTAACTCTCTACCCTCCCCACACACAGGCTACATAGGCACCATGTACCTCACTGTTTGTATCTTGCACTTTGACGGCAGGCACAGAGAGAAAGAGATGTTTGGTTGAGAAGTTAGCCCTGAAGTCAGGTAATTCAGGAAATATGTGCTCAGGGATCATTAAAATGGGTGATTGCATGCCTATAACCGGCTTTTTTTGAGCCTTTAAGGACTGTTCAGTCTTTGTTTTCTGTTATCCTTGTGGTATATCTTCCATTAGGTTTATTCCTTTGCTCTCATTTTCTCAAGTTGTCTTCACTCGTGAGTGTATGATTAAGCCAAAACTATCCATAAGCTGGAAAAACATTGTGACTTAGTAAAAACCCTTTTAGTTTTCAAATTTCTAACTTCCTTTCCACTCTTCAGTGCACAAAAATGTTTCAGTCATTTAAAATGTACTGCTGCTGCTAAGTCACTTCAGTCGCGTTCAACTCTGTGTGACCCCATAGACGGCAGCCTACTAGGCTCCCCCGTCCCTGGGGTTCTCCAGGCAAGAACACTGGAGTGGGTTGCCATTTCCTTCTCCAATGCATGAAAGTGAAAAGTGAAAGTGAAGTCGCTCAGTCGTGTCCGACTCTTCGCGACCCCATGGACTACAGCCCACCAGGCTTCTCCATCCATGGGATTTTCCAGGCAAGCGTACTGGAGTGGGGTGCCATTGCCTTCTCCATAAAATGTTACAAGGAGATGTAATATTGCTGTCATATATGTACCACAAAGGATGCCTTTGTGTAATTATTAAATTAACCTGGTCATAATGTCTAAAAGAACAAAAGAACTTTTACAAAATTCTATTTAAATGTATCGTTACTTTTTTATATTTCTTCTTCCCTTTGGAGGTATCCTCATGTGTGATAAATATGATAGAAACAAAGTGGATATACTTTATCAGAGTTGGAATTTTGGAATTTATACAGTGATGGTGGGTAAATATCACCTATTGCTTAGATATGTGAATACTGTAGAAATTACTTCTACTTGTAAGTGAGAATAGTCAAAATTGTCACTTCAAAGTAGATGAAATTCCCTCAGTGACTTCCCTTGTTTTGTTTTTTTATTCTGCACCAATTCTTCTGGCATCATATAACCAACCACTGACTCCATTTTCAGTTCCCAGTTTTCCCCCACTCATAGGCAGATAAGTTGGTTAAACCTGCTGTCCCAGAGATGACCTGCTCCCCAAGCACTGCACCTTCCACACAGTCATGTTTCTTCTCTGTGCCTACCTTCCCAGAAATTTCTAGTCCCTCATTGCAGTTCATCTATGAATAATTAATAGTTATACACTACACTTGTCCCCCTTTAACCCAGAAACCTTTAAATCTGTTGTTTAACTCCTTTAAATCTCACCATAAGAGTAAGAAAGGAGGAAGAATGTCCATTGCTTTCAACCCTTTGTCTGCAGTTAATGAGAGAGGGAACTAGGCTGATAGCTGCTTTTCTTTATTTCTACTGAGGTACCCTTATATCCATAAACTTTGAGAGGCAAACAGATATTCTTTCCCTCACAGAGAGAATCCCAATCTATGTTCCCTGTTTAATTGGCTTTGTGGCATGCTGGTAGATTTCAAAACTGATTAGTTATTTGCATATTTGTAAGAACAGACATTGGTGTAACAGTTGGGATTCCTTATTATAAATTAGAAATAAAGTTTATATTATCATATATAAGATGTCTACAGTCTTTGAAGGTAAGCCAAACTGGCGTGTAGAAAGAAGAAGTCATTTCTTTGAAGCCATGTCTTATAGGAAAGCTCATAGGATGTGACTTGGTAAATATTATAACTGGAACTTGAGAGCAATCCAATTAGCCGTATATGTATTTCAGTGTAAGTGATTTGGGAACTCAGATGCATAGTTTAATGACCTTGGTATTAGACCCCCCTCTGTTTTTAAAGGCACAGTTAGTATGTAATATAAAATTATTGAACTTTGACTCTGAGAGTAATGTCAAAATATGATAGAAGTGAAAGCATTTAGAGATGTAAATTACCAAAAAGGTTTGGTGAATAGCCCACAGTACTTTGCCTCGAATTGTATCAAATTTTCTTACCATTAAAAGGACTGTGAATTGGAGAATCAAGAGGCACATGAACAAGATGGAAATGACGAACTGAAGGACTCTGAAGAATTTGGTGAAAATGAAGAAGAAAATGTGCATTCCAAGGAGTTACTTTCTGAAGAAGAGAACAAGACAGCTCATGAATTAATAGAGGCAGAAGCAGTAGAAGATATAGAAAAAGAGGACATCGAAAGTCAGGTCTTTAGCCAGTTTTTTTAAAACGTGATACAGTTTAAGTACTAAATAATAAAAAAAGTATTTTTCTAGTTCAATGTGGAAGTCACAGAACTTTGAAAAAATATATTTTTAAAGTTACTTATAAATCACTCAGAATCCTGCAATCTAAGATGACCTTTCAATTTTTGGTTATTATTTTCCACATATGTATATATTTTTACCTAGTAGTTATCATGCTATAAATTGCTATTTAGTCTATATATTTTCACATAATATATAATTACTTCAAAATTCATACATTACATCATAATTTACTAGACTGTTTTCTGGGTGTCTTTTAAAAGCTACTCTTTTAATTTGGGATATTTAAGTTTTAAGTTGTTTACTATCCCACTATGAAAGAGTGTACCAATTTAACATTAACCTTGCCAACATTACCAGATAGTAAGTTTTTTTTTCCTACTTTAGTAGATGTAAAACATTAATTTGCATTTATTTGGTTATTATCAAAGGTGGGGAAATTACTTATGAAAGTTTAACTTAAAAGCTTTAAAGGTATAATTTTTAAATCTCTCTTTGAATGAAAGAGACCATTTGTCCTGCTTTGAAGCATGTTAGTACATCTTAAGAAAATCAGTGGAATAGGGGGTCAGTATTCATGCTTAGAACACTATGTTCTACCTCGCTTAGTAAATGAAGGGCTCATGAAAGACTTGTTTCTAATTCTTTTTGGTTTCTAATTCTTCTATCAATGTGACTAAGCTTTTATGTTGGCATAAAAATATAGTCTGAATTATTAAGCATTGGCTTAATACCCGTGGTATCCATAGACACTGCACAGAACATGAGGCAAGTGATAATCGGGTGTAGCATAAAAGCATTCTCATGTTACCCAGATATTTTGTAAAGCAAAGCTATTGTATACCCTTTTACTTAGGAAATTGAAGCTCAAGAAGGTGAAGATGATACCTTTCTAACAGCCCAAGTAAGTTTACATTTAGTCCTATAAATTTGATATTGTTGGGTGGAAGGGCTTGGAAAAGGAATCTCATTTTGACTTCATAATTATTTAATTCATAAAATTGCCTTAAATATAATACTGAGTTACATGGTATATACAAAATACTTTAAATTGGTGGCTGAAATTTCTCTTGCTGTGGAGATAATTGGAAGTTATTAAAATAAGGTTCCTACCATTTTCAAAATAAAAACAGTCTATCCTTTTTCTAAAACAGAAGTCTAGTTATCAGTTTTTTGGGAAACCTTCACACTTCTTGTTTTTTTTTTTTTTTTTTGGTCACTTTGGTATGAAATAAATCGTTTAAAAGTACTAATATCCTATTAAAGCTTTAAAATTTTGTTAATTGAACACCCCTATGATAAATATAGTATAAAAATGATAAAAATCTGTTTAAGTAATTTACTTGGGATATGTGTATACATGTGGGTATGTGTGTGTATGTGTAGAAAATGACTTCTATTGTGCATTAGGTTTTGTTTTTGATCTATGTGATGTGCATAGTGTACATTTTAAAGCATGATGTACAGATGCTATAAACAGACATTTATAGCTCAATTTCTGTATTAAAAATTAACCTTTATCTTTTTCCCATTTGTGTACTCAAGAATACCTTGTTCATGTACCCTCTTTAAATAGTATACTTTCAAATAGAGATAGGGGTTCCCATTCCCTCTGTTTACTAGATTTAGGAAAAACAGTGATCAGGTGTGCTATTTCCTCACTGTAATATTTGCTGCAAGGGTATATATAATGTGGTGTATATTCATAGCCTGCTTAGCTGATTACCTCTGGTCACTCCTTCTTTATCCCAGCTCTCTTACATTTGGAATGCTGGTGAGGCTGTATATTGGTTCTCTGTGTTCATTGTAATGGGAGAAATTGCATTTCTGGCGGAAATGTTTTTGGTAGTTGGGAATATTCAGGAAGGAAATGTTAGGACTGTGAAAGTCTGTAGACTTCCCCCCATACTATCCTCAGGTATGTTCAGTTTTGAATGATAAAATATAGATGAGGAAGATTAACTCCAAAATTGGAGGAGTACCTTTTCTAAATATGAACTGAATTTGCAAAAAGGTAGAGTTGAACTCTCATATTCATTGGTAAAAAGTTTTTAAATTTTCATCAAGGGCCTCTCCTTCCATTGCACAAGTTGGAGTGTGTGAAGGGTTACATCTGAGTGTCCCCATTCTCATAATAGATTATGCATGTATTATAAAAATCTAACAGAAGTATCTTAAGGAATGAGTGCCTTTTTTTAATTTTTGCAAATTTTTATGGGCTAGATTTGGCCTTGCTCTCCTATTCCATCATGAGAGTGAAAGAACCCTTATTTACTTCTTATCAAAAGGCAAGTTTTGCTTATTGTGTCAGGGAGGTTACATCTTCAGAGAAGGTTACATCTTCAGAGAAGTAAAATGACCTTTTTCCCTCTTCCTTAATGATGTATGGTGGAATATGTAGAAATATATATGAATGTATCTCCATTCCATCATGATGCTGATGCTTCTGAGCATGACTCATGAGTGTGTTGTCTTATTGTGCATGTCAAGGAATACTGCACAGAGTATACCCGTCATACAGCTTCTGCTTCAGCAGTTCACGGGCAGGATTGTTTCATCTGTACCTCCATTCACTTTTCCTTTTCTGCACTATTTTGAAACAAATTCCAGACATATTTTGCCTTAAAAATTCAGTGTATATCTCTGAAAGAGAACTCTTCTATTTTTTACATTATTATTCGTAATATGTGATTTTTTAAAAATATCTTCAAATACTCAGTTGTCCTAAGTTGTTTTTTTTTTTTAGTTTCTTTTTTTTTTTAAAGAAAGCTTTATTTGAATCTGTTTATTTGTTTGATGCAAATAAGATAGAGATACTGTGATTGATTGAAATGTCTTTTAGGCCTCTTTCAATCTATAGGTTTTCTGTTCATCTCCCCCCCCCCCCACTTTATTTGTTAAAGAAATCAAATTGTTTATCATATACAGCAAGAGGTGGCAAAGTTTTTCATTAAAGGCTAGGTAGAAAATATGTTAGCTGTGTGGGCCTGGGATCTTCCCTGGTGGCTCAGGTGGTAAAGCATCTGCCTACAATGCGGGAGACTTGGGTTCAATCCCTGGGTTGGGAAGATCTCCTGGAGAAGGAAATGGCAACCTACTCCAGTATTCTTACCTGGAAAATCCCATGGATGGAAGAACCTGGTTAGGCTACATACAGTCCATGGGGTCGCAAAGAGTCAGACACGACTGAGCGCCTTGTTACAGCTATTCAGCTCTGCCACTGAGTGTGCAAGCAGCTACAGGCATTAGGTAAATGAACGGACATGGTATTTCAATAAAAATAGCTGCAGAAAGAGCATCTCGCATAGTTTGACACCCCCTGTCATTCACAGAGCTTGCAACGTCTGTATTTTGCTGATTATGTTCCTGTAAATTTAGTCAACATGTTCCTCTAAACTGTTTAGTGTATTTCCTTTAAATTGTTGTTTATAGGATCCTGAGGTTTGCTATCTGATTCTGACACCCCATCCCCATCCCCCCAAGAGATACAACTAATTCATAGGTAGTGTTGTATTCTTCTGTTTGGATACATATAATGTCTGACTGTATCTTTTTGCTGATGTTACCAGTCATTGATGATCTGTACTGCACTGATTTAATTAATCAAAGTGGTGATATTCTTTTATTTTCTTTATTTGTTAGCTGGAATGTTCCTTGGGAAAAAGCTTCTCATCTGTTATTTGGTTACCTTGTGGTATCATTTACAAAGAAAAGCCAGGATATATGTTTGATTATTTTTCCTTTATTTACAAATTTTCACTATCAGTCTGATAGTGACTGATTTTTTTTTTTCTTTTTGCCCCTCTGTTTCATTTTGAACTCATGGATTTAAATATTTTTAGTGTATTTCAATCCATTGTAGTTATTATCCTTATTAATGCTCAGATTGTCCTATCTGAGAATCTCTTCAGGTTGTCTCTTTAATCCTTTCAACGTGATCCAAGTAGTCTTTACTTCCTTGCTGTCTGGTTCAGATTTCTATTTCCTGCTCCAGACCTGTAATTAGCCACTTCTTCCTTTTAGTGGTAAATGGTATTTTGAGACAATAATCTTGATGGTAGGAGTGGGGTGTTCATTGCCTCTGGGTTGTTCGTGTTTTCTAGGCCTTTTCAATGTACGGTGTGCTAGAGAATGTGTTTTTTATTTGTTTTTGTTGTTTTTTTGCTTTTAAGATAAAATAGATTTTGAATTCATAAGGGATACTTCTAAGTTAATTATTTCCTTTATCTCACAGTATATGTACAATAGTCCTAGGATGATAATACCAACACCATCACCAGTGTGATTTCTGAAAATAACGTTTTTTCCCACTCAAGTTATCTTTCTTACAAGGATATACCCTCTAGGAATGAACAAATCAGTGTGTTTTAGATTAGTTTTCTATATGACCATCAACTAATACATATTCAGGTTCAATATAGTTTTTTTTTTTTAATTTTAATCTGTAACTTCTTGTGAATCTATAATTATTTCAAAATAGATATTTTAGTTTTATAATTTTTAAAAATATTTACATGATTCCAAAGTCAAATCTAAGAAAGTATACATTCAAAAAAGTCCCCTTTACCCATCCCCTTATTGGTGAATTTTTTTAAATTCAGGATTAATTGTTTTATTCCTTGTCTTTAAAAATATAAATAGGCAAGTGCATTTATATAGGTATCTATTTATTTAAAGCCAGTCTTCAGGCTTTGACTTGAAGCTTAGAGCTTTAGCTTTTAACCAGGTAGAATTTGGTTTACATTCTACTTCTGTTAGTTACTTAAAATATTGTGACTTCAAAGTGTTTTCTCTTAGTCCATTTCCATGTCTGTAAAATGAACATTGTAAGTCTTACCTGCTAGGTTGATGTGAAGAGCAATCTTATATCCTTCACATAGTACATGTGTAATTAGTGATTACTTGTAGTATTATTTTACTAGCTTAGAGATATCAGTTATTTAGAATTGTTTGGAAATTTTTCTCCAGAATGTTTATATTTGGTAATGCTTTAATTCTTAAAAATTTCCTCTAGTTTCAGTCTTGTCAATCTTCTGTGAGTACATCATGTATTATTTTTTCTATTTGCCTTTGCCCCAATGCTTCATCAGCTTGAAGTACCTTCCCTTTTCTGCCATATGAAGTCGTATAACTCTCAAAGCCAGATTTATCTGTCTCTTCCATAAAGCTTTCTCTTACATAGTGTTTTACTGTTTACAGAGAACTTTTTACACCCACTGTCTTATATAATCCTGTATGTCCTATTTAGGTCATATGTTATCTCTAATTTATAGGTGAAGTTCACCTAGGTAGATGACAGTGTTGTTGTTTAGTCGCTCAGTGTCCGACTGTTTGCAGCCTCTTGGTCTGTAGCTCGCCAGGCTCCTCTGTCCATGGGATTTCCCAGACGAGAATACTGGAGTGGGTTGCCGTTTCCTTCTCCAGGGGATCTTCTTGACCCAGGAAGATCACAATATCACAGAGTAAAACTGTTTTAGTGGTAAAGATAGAATAAATACCTACGTATCTTGGTGCCTAGTCTGTATTCTTTTCACAAGTAACTCCGCACTAGTAAATGTTTTCTGAATTCCATTGTACTTAACACAGTGCTGCAGTTAAACCCTCTGCCTACATAAAATGAGCAGTTAGTTAAGTCCCTCCACTTAAAAACAGCAGTGTCTTACAGTACATTTATTCAGTAAACTCATTCAACAAATATTTATTAAGTACTTATTATGTGCTAGTACTTCTTATTTCTCATGGTCTTTAGCATATGTCCAGGTAGGTGATAGGCAATTGGTGGTTTAGGGTTATTTTGACCTATTAGTGAGACTGAATACAGTGTTTATGTACAAGTCAAGGGAAAGGAGGCCTTCCAGAAGACGTCTTCTTACTTAGCACTTGTGTATACATGTATCACAAGATTAACCTTTGGGAAAGGTACTAGAATGGGTAGAAAGTTAACACTTTGTTAACTGAAAAGTAAGTCCTAGATTTGTCTTTATCATAAGTTTTTGCTGCTCCTAGAATGAAATAAAAATAGAGAAGCTTTCTGTATGATTTTTGCATTCAAATGCTCTACCTCTGAGCTATACGCCCCTGTATGATTTTTGGCATTTAAGGGTTGTAGATCCGATTACAAAGATAAACAACATGAACATTATAAAGCGTTTGCTTCATTTTCATATGTGAAATATTATGTTTTTTCAAGATAAACTAAAAAAGTAGTTAATTAAAAGCATGCTTTTTCATGGTGGTTACTTATTTACCATATTCCTCATTCTGAGAAAACATGTTTTCAGTGGAGGAAAATTATTTTGAAATAAGGCACATATCATGTCTGTGCATATTCAGGGAAATTTTCACAGTATCTTTTTTGCATTTCTTGGTTTGTTTTTTTATTGCAAGAAATGATTCAACCTTAGTAGTTCTATGTTTATTGCACATAGAAATATAATGCAAATATGGATGTGCATATTTCTACTAACTCTTTTAGTAGAGTTAAAGTAGCTCATCTTTTCTACTAACCCTAGTTGTTTCTGCGCTCTACCCCCATTGTAATCAGTTTGTTTTCTAGAAATTGGCTCAGATTCTTTTCCTTGGGGCATTTAAATGTATATAATAAGGCTAGCATTACCATTCGTTTAGAAACTAAACTTAGGAAACCCTTCAGAAGACCTGTTGAGTGATTAGGATAGATATCTAAAAACCAACAAAAGTAAGGCAAACCTTACTGATGGTTTTAGCAGCTAGAAATAACTTTCTACTTGGCAGAAAGTACAACAGAAATATTTTGTTTTTTACATCACAGTATTTAAAAACATTTTGTTTTTTAAAATAGCAAATACTTTGACTATTTCTTTTTTTCCTTGAATCTTATCAATACTGAGTCTCTAAAAAATAACTTAGAAGTGGTGTGCTGTTGAATTACAAGTAGATAAAGAAGAAGCAAGTTGCATTCTTTAAGTTCTTTTGTTCTTCTTTTAAGTAAAAGTGAAGATATTCCAGTTTATTTATCCCTTTAAGATAAATTATTAAACTAAAAGAGAATTTGGGAGAAGAAGATTTTTTCAGTAATTCCAGCATAACTCATCCTTTCTTTCCTGCCACTGCTTGCCAGTCCACCCTGTCAAATCATTTTTCTTTACTTTGCAAATGTTGCACAATAGAAATATAATGATTAAAACTAAATTCCAGTATAACAATTAGGAGATTATTAGAGCACAGTATAATGGACGTATATAATGGGAGTCACAGTGCTACCAGTTAGTCATCTGCTTTTGTACTAAGCCTGTGGCTTAGTTGTTTCAGGGTTTTCAGTTTCCTTCTTATTACTTTAGTTTGTGAAACAATTGGTCTTTCCCTAAATGGGGCACGTATATGTCAACTTGAAGTTGAAAAATTATTTTAAATGATTTCTTAGAAATATATTTGTTATCCAAATGTAACTGAGCATATGATAAAATAGTTGTTATTTTTAAGAAATGTGGACTTACATGAACC
Source organism: Bos indicus (assembly GCF_029378745.1). Lineage (NCBI taxonomy): Eukaryota > Metazoa > Chordata > Mammalia > Artiodactyla > Bovidae > Bos > Bos indicus. Next base: position 51,184,827 of record NC_091769.1, read on the forward strand.
TAAAATTGTGTTAGGAGATATATGTATTTAAAATTTAAAATTTTGTTTACAGTTAAATTTTGCCTTAAGTCTAATTTCACTGCTAGGCTGTCACTCTCAGGCACAGTTCTTAATCTATAGTCTCTGGACCAAAAGCATCAGCATCACTAAAACTTGTAGAGATGCAAATTTCCAGGCTCTACTCCAGTCTTGAATCAGAAACTGTGGGGTTGGTGCTCAGCAGTCTGTTTTAGCAGTCACTCAGGAGATTCAGATACAAAATCAAAGTTTGAGAATCACTACTGTAAGGCTTTGCATTTGGTAGCTTCACACCACCTTGACTAAATATGATCTACTTATACTCAGCTTTTATTTTAAAAGTTGTAAGTTAAAACATACCTTAATTTTATGCATATTTGTTATGATCTTTAATTTTGGGAAATGTTTCTATCTTGTTATAATTTCAGTTATTTTTGCAATATTTTGCTTGGTGTAAATATTTTCCTCTTTGTGATATTCCTGTTTTCAAGCCATTACGTGCTTAATTTTAGATTATATGATGTCACATGTATAAAAATTAAAATAGCACATATTTAAAAATTAAAATCAGTCATTTAATAAAATTATTAACTTGTTTTGATTACCTGCAGCGCAAATACCGTTTTTAAATTGGCTGACCACCAGTGTGTATGAGACAGTGTATGAATTCATTTTTAACAGATAGAAAGGAATGAAGAATTTGAAACTACTCTTGTCATTCTTCTTACTTCTGAGATGCCTAAATTGGGAATGTTCTTTGTTTATTAATATGCATTTCATCCCTTGAAAAAGTATGTCTTCATGTTATATTTTCTGGTACATTTTGAATAGTATGTCCTAAAAGTGCGTTCGAAAGGAGTCATGTGAAATTATCAGGGCAGGCTTTTTATTGGTGGCTTTTTGTATCTGTCTCTCTCTTTTTTTTTTTTTTTGGCCATGCCTCATGGCTTGTCGAATTTTGGTTCCCAGACCCGAGATTGAACCCCAGTCTGGCAGGGAATTCCTAGCAGCTTTTTAATATGAGTAAGATTTGGGTAATTGAAACCAGTTTTGAGTAGTGAAACTAAATATTCCAGTTTATTGTTGATATAACTATTGATATATTTGCCTGTTTTCTTGTCTAAGTCATGTATACTAGACATATGCTACATTTCTTTGTGTTTTGGTTCTGATTGGAATATCTTGTGTTTGTTAGTAGTAGGTGTCTCTAATTAATATTACTCTACAATTTAACTTGATAGATCTTGTACTATTACTGAAATCCAGTTTTAAATGAATTCATTTTACATTTGATTATTCTTTGACTTTCAGGATGCTGAGGAAGAAGAAAATGAGAAAGGTATGTTTGATGCTAAGTAGAGTTTAAAAATTGGTGACATTTAGAAAAACAGTAAACTATGTGAAAATAAAGCATTCCTTATTCAAAATCTTATTTTTGAAATGAGTTTATTTTCAAATTTATCAATTTAGTGAATTAAGTTAGCACCTTGATTTTATTTTTTAATTGGTTTAATTTTCTTTTAACACTTTGAAGACATGTTCTAACTTAATGGTACATATCAGTTACTGTGGTGGACAATGCCATTTTTTGTTTAACCTAATTTAAGTTTTATTTTTAAAACCAACTTCTAGCATACGGTAAGTTGATTATATCCTTAAGACTGGCACTGCAGTAACTCATACGTGCTTACCGGTAATCCTAGTATGGAATGGATAATTAATTTTATAACTAGTCCTAAAATTGTTGGGTGACCAGGAGACTGACTTTTTGTTTGCTGCTTGGAGAAGTTTTGTACAGTCTCCTGACAGTTTCAGTAGTTCTGGAGACCTATCTTATCCAATACAATTACAGGGACATCAGTAGCAATATACGTGGTTGGTCTGAGGTTATAGAAGAGTTCTTGGAAGGACGTCCAAGGATCCTCCTACTTTGGACTAGAAAGGACATGGAACAGGCAGAATAAAAAACCTAGAAGCAATGAATGAAGTAAAGCTACCGACTGAAAATCTCAGATGCTCGAGGCCTTTCACTTTTGGGTGAATGCAAGACATCTTTGAAAATGGTAATTGCAGGACTGACTGGACAGGATGAAGCCTGGAAATGACCACTTTCTTAAACATTATGGAGCAGGCCATCTTTGGAGCCTCTTGTAGCAGTTTTCGGACTACACAAGAATAAGAAGAGTGAAAAAGATGAGGCCCTGAATACTTTGAAGACTGCTTGTATCCTCAGACTGTGACCTTTCAAGACGTCACCATGGGAGTTCTGAAGGTCACAAGGGTTAAATCCCAAGATAATTTGAACATTGAATAACAACTCTGCTCATTTGTCACTCTCTCATGGAGGAAAAACACCTTCCATATGCCATTAACTTATAACCAGAAATGAAGAGCTGGTATCCTCAGGATGGAACTCTCTCCTCACTTTTGTTGTTTGGTATTTGTATTTAGAGATCATTTTTTCCATGAAGAATAAGTGATCCTGGGTAAAGGATTGTTTATGTTAGTTAATACCCTTGTGTTTTTCTTCCTAACCTTCCATCAGTGCTAATAACTGGGTTTATATTTTCTAGGTCCTATTCTAGCTTATGAATATGAAAATTGTTTAAACTTCTTGTTTTGCCATATTTATTCCTGTTAAATCCTCTTAGATATAGCAGGTTCTGGTGATGGTACACAAGAAGTATCTAAACCTCTTCCTTCAGAAGGGAACCTAGCTGAGGCTGATCACACAGCTCATGAAGAGATGGAAGCTAATGCGACTGTGAAAGAAGCTGAGGATGACAACATCTCGGTTACAATCCAGGCTGAAGATGCCATCACTCTGGATTTTGATGGTGATGACCTCCTAGAAACAGGTAAAAATGTGAAAATTACAGATTCTGAAGCAAGTAAGCCAAAAGATGGGCAGGACGTCATTGCACAGAGCCCGGAGAAGGAAAGCAAGGATTATGAGATGAATGCGAACCATAAAGATGGTAAGAAGGAAGACTGCGTGAAGGGTGATCCTGTCGAGAAGGAAGCCAGAGAAGGTTCTAAGAAAGCAGAATCTGGAGACAAAGAAAAGGATACTTTGAAGAAAGGGCCCTCGTCTACTGGGGCCTCTGGTCAAGCAAAGAGGTTTGTTTTTCTATGTCAGTTCTTTACGATACTGAATTCCAGCATTCAATAAGATCACTCTACATTAAGGGGGTGGCTTCAAGACCATGTACAGTAATTAGTACTTATGATCCTGCCTATAATATTTTTGACCGTCATAAGTTACTTTAAAAAAAAAATTTCAAGATCTTCGTAATATGCAGTGTGTCCTACTGATTGCATTGTCGAATTGTCAGCATATATTTGGTTTTTTTTTGTTTTTTTTTTTTCAAATTGACAATTTTTTTGTGTTTCATTTTTAAAAATCCTTGTGATGATGGTTAATGAACAACTATCAGTCCTAAGAACACAAATGAAGTCAAGTCCCAGTCCTGAAATCTGGAGAAGATGGCCATTTATCCACTGAATAGAATTGTCAGAAAATCTAGATCTTCAGGAATCTTGGGGAAAATCAGTGCAAGAATCCTAAGGGAATCATTTGTTCAAATAACCTAATCTAGGCTTTTGGAATTGTTAATTTGTATGGATAGCACTGGTTTGAAATATAGTCAATATCAAGCTGTTCGATTTTTGTTCTTTTTGTTCTTTTTGTTTTTGCTTTTTTGTTTTCAATTTTCTTCTGGTGGTTTGCTTCTGTAGCTCTTCAAAGGAATCTAAAGACAGCAAGACATCATCCAAAGATGACAAAGGTAATGTATTTTTTCCTGCTTATTTCAGTGATAATTTGAATGTTTCCTTTAAAAAGTAGTAATTGTCTAGGGTTTCTTTTGACATTTAGTCCTTAAAAATTGACATAGTAAATTTTTTGGTGGCTTTTGTGTGAACAGTGGAGTTAGATTACAGCAAATTCTCAAGTGTGATTGAAGCATTACTTTCTTAATTATTTAATTTATAAACTGGTATAAATTTGAGTTAAATATATTTGCTATGTATTTTTTATATTGTGTTCTAAGTATCTATTGAATATTCATATAATAGACATTTCATTTCTTAAAATTTCAGAAGTATTTCACTTTTGATTATCACTTGTAACCCCCACACACTTCCATAATCTTTTTCTTGTTCTGGCTAGTAGGAAGTGTGATATAAATAGTATTTGTGGAGCTGAAAGCAAGTTAGCCTCGACATTTGGTTTTACTTTTTTGATTCTTTAAATCAGGGCACACAACTGTTAATATAGCCAGTTTATAGGATTTTAATTCTTCAGAATTTACTTCCTAATTGACTTACTTTGCATTGATGAAAGTTTTATGTAGAATAGTAGTTTTATTTTTAAATTTTGTAAGTTTAAAGGTGCATTATTTGATTAGTCTTTGTTACTGGGAAGTCTCTGCTTATCTCCTGATCATGTGCTTTAAGTTTCATCTTATATATGCTGTATATGTGAAAAATATTTCTTGTGTTTTAAAAAAGCATTTTAAGGGAAGAATAACACCATTTGGGTACTACAGAATCGAAAAATGCCTCTTGAGTGCCTAAAAAAAGGAATGTTATGTGTCCCTTATCTTTTTTTAGTAGATTTTGTTGGCATATTTTAATAATTAGAAATTTTAGTGATTGACTTAGTAATTGACAATTAATTGCATTACCTACATCCCTTACAGTTTTGGTTAATGGATAAGATATAATAAATTTATTAAATATTATCCTTTAAATTTAGAAGCTTAGTGTAGTCTTAATTAAATGTTAACTTCCTGTCATTAAATTTTTTTTTCTCAAGTTAAGAGGAATATGTGGGCCAGGTGTTACTGGTAAAATATAAAAGACACATGAACTTCTAGTTAACGTTTCATAAGATAAAACATTTCCTTTGATAATTATATTTGTTAAAGAACAGAAATGCAGCAGTCATTAATATTTAAAATATTTGAGTCAGGCGTGTTTTGTCTTCTCATAAGTACACTGATAGAAACTTGTGGCTTGTAATTTTTAAAGCATTAAACATTTTACTCTTTCTATATTTGATACCATGAAGTTATAAAAATTGTTACTTTTATTGCTTAGATACTGTTTCTCTTAAAGTGGGTAAGAACTGTTTTCCAAATGATGAAACGAAAATTCCTTTTTTATAATAGCGCATTGGAAGTAAAATACTGAAGGGTAACTTACCAGGAATGTATTTTAAGAAATGGTATTTTCTGTATGAAACAATTTGTGTATAGAAATAGTGCAGAAATAGTTCATATAACCATTTACCTTTTCTAAAGAATTTTGGGGTCTCTGATCTTTGTAATTGATTTGCTTTAGAAGATTTTTTTTTTTAATCCAGAGTTTTCTAGTTGCATGTAATTTTCACTTTCTCTTACCCTTTCTGTAATACAAAATGAGGATGAACTGTTGGCTAGTCTTTGTTACTAAACATTTAAATTTTTGAAAACAGTTTATCCCTTTGTTTGACTTTTCCCTTTGTGCTCTCAATGTCTCTGGAGCTTAAGCCCACAATAGGTGTAGGTAATTAAGCAGTCTGCTTCCTGGTTGCCTGAATTTAGTGCGGTGGTTGAATATAAATGAATGAATTTAAACAACAAAAGTCCAAGACATATAACTGATTTTTTTACCCACTTTGTCTTAAAACTCATGCAGTAGAAAATATACAAATTCAGACATGTTTGTGTTATGTTACTGTGTTCAATTTTAGTTATAGTAGATGTGTAGGATTTTGATATAGTGAAGTCATGCTGTCAAAATTAGAGGGTTTTATAATTTTGGAAGTTTATAGCCCTAATAATTTTGTTTAAAAAATTTCCAATTGAGAAATTTAAACTTGTGATATTAAATCTATTCTAGGAAGTACAATTAGTGCTAGTGGTAGCAGTGGAAGCTCAACTAAAAATATCTGGGTTAGTGGACTTTCCTCTAATACCAAAGCTGCTGATTTGAAGAACCTCTTTGGCAAATATGGAAAGGTACATTCTTTTTATCTTTTTATCCATATTTCTATGTCCATTTTAAACAGGTGGTATTCAAAACAATACATATAAAATCTAATTTCTTGTCTCTCTCAGGACTGTTATAGGCATAGTTATTTAGTTCTGTGGTAATCATGAGTTTTACTATATCTTATAATCTCACTCTGAGCCCTGGGAATCTTTGTAGGAAAAGCTCATTTTTTGAGCCCATTTAAGCCAAGGAAGGACTGAGCTTGTTTCATCACATTCATCATGATTTATCTTGGACCTAAAATTGCTGAGGCTGATCTGGTCATCTGGAAAATAGAAGCACTGGGATATAGAATATGGGGTGGAACCCCAAAACTGATGTGGTCCCTTTTATTATACAAATTCCAGTACAGTGGTGCAGAAGAATGTAAAACTGGTAAATGGACTTAATCAGAAGTTTTGATATGTGCTATGAAGGAAGAGTGCAGGGTTTAGAGAGCAAAAAAGGAGGCTTTACTGTGGTTGGTTGATCAGGAGAAGTTTTTCTGGCATATAAGGGGAGACCTAATGAAAAAGAAAACTAGTTGATAATTAAATGAATATTCAATTAATAGCTGTTGAATTAAATTGTAGTTGATCTGCATCCCTTAGGACGCTCATTATTTCCTTTTTTTTTTTTTCAAATGGTTATTTTATCATTATTTCCTTTTACATTATAGTTTTCAATATGCATCATATATGTAATCAACTCTGCTGTAAACTCTTTGATAGCAGGGATCTTAACTACTATACTTTGTATGCACATGATAGGCTTTCAAATATTTATTAATGACCACCAATATCAGTAAATAGCCATTAATGAATGTTACAAAAATCTGTCCTATTGATTTTAGAGATTGTTTTTTCCTTCTAATTAAGAGAATTGCCTGCAGAGTAAGGAGGTTCTTGTAGATGTCACATACAAAACACTGAGAATTGTGGTCCCATGATCAGTTTCTGGTATATTTTTGATTCTGTTTCCAGCTATTTAATTAGGGCTAAAACTATATAAGGAAACCATGTACTTATAACATGAAATTGCTCTTGGGGCGAGTCACTCTTTCCCGGAGTTGAGATATAAGCTGATAGTTTCCAGCTACTCACACCAGATTCCCTCTGTTCTTCTTCCTGACATTGTGTCTGTGTTCCTCTTTGTTCAGCACTAAATTGTTCTTTCCCACTTTTCTTCTCACTCAACCATCCCTGCCTTGTCTCTCTTAGCTATTCATTTTATAGAGCTGAAGTATATGTCACTTTTATATTAGTATACATTTTAAAAGTACATAAATGGAAAGTATGTCTTTTTAGAGTGTGTTTTGTGGAGTATATTTTTAAGGCTGCTTTTTCATGTGTGGGAGACTATTTTTGAGAGACTCATTATAGAAAAGTGTTAACACTTACCCAGACCCTTTTTGTTTTAATATCTTTAAGAGATTAGGGGTGGGCCTTTGATAGGGAAATTTTGGTCCAAATCTAATTGAAAATATTGTTTCTTTGCTTTTGTTAATTGTGCCATTACTTCCTTGATGTGACTCACTGTGTTTTGGCAATGTATTTAAAAAAAAAGAAAGTAAAAAAGTAGGTTAAATTGATTTTTAACATTTTAAATTGTTCCCCTGAATATTATAGGCAAGGTAGTTGGTGAGTCCAAGAATATAAAACAATAATATATATTGTCCTCAATTTATCCTTTATCCTGAATTTATACTCCTGAACATATCCTTTAATTTGAATAGTCTGCATTCTGAAGTTTTATCTTAGAAATGTATGTGAAACTGTAAAACTAAAGTATAATCTCATTTTTATAGGTTCTGAGTGCAAAAGTAGTCACAAATGCTCGAAGTCCTGGGGCCAAGTGCTATGGCATTGTAACTATGTCTTCAAGCACAGAGGTGTCCAGATGTATTGCACATCTTCATCGCACTGAGCTGCATGGACAGCTAATTTCTGTTGAAAAAGTAAGCTTGCTTAACTGTTTAAACAATAGTAATTCTCAATTTAACAATATTACACTAGTAAGGAGTAGAATTGGGAATGATTTTTATTTTTATATATTCATTTTAATTATTTTACTTCTGTTTTCCAATTTTTTTTTACCATCCACGTACTTTTTACAAACATAAAAATGTAACTTTAAAACTTACATATTTGGGACTTCGCTCGTGGTCCTTTGGTTGAGAATCCGCCTTCCAGTGCATGGGATGTGAGTTCGACCCCTGGTTGGGAACTAGGATTCCACATGCCTCAGGGCAGCTAAGCTGCAACTACGGAGCCTACGAATCTCAACCAGAGAGCCCATGCACTCCAGAAAAAAAATAAAATAAAATTTATATGTTTTTTTCTTCCTGTTTAAACTTTTCAGGTTAAAGGTGATCCTTCTAAGAAAGAATTAAAGAAAGAAATTGATGAAAAGAGTAGTTCAAGAAGTTCTGGAGACAAAAAAAACATGAGTGATAGAAGTAGCAAGTAAGGATTTATTTTGTCAATTAGCCTATAGACTTTTTGGTACATCGATGAAGTAGTTCTCATTTTGTTGTTTTCTTGTGTGGGGTGGTATGGTCAGGACACAAGCCTCGGTCAAAAAAGAAGAGAAAAGATTGTCTGAGAAAACTGAAAAAAAGGAAGGCAAGGATACTAAGAAAACAGAAGGTAAAGATGAGAAGAATGATAATGGATCAAGTGGCCAGACTTCAGAATCGATTAAAAAAAGTGAAGAAAAGAAACGAATAAGTACGCTATGTGCCTTTCTTCTCAGTCCCTTTCTAATGCATCCTACAGCTTAATTTTTACAGTGAAAGGGGAAACTTAAGAATACAATCTAGATAAAGATTTAAACTTCGTTGTTAGATGTCACTGTGGTAGAAAATGATCTAATAGGAATGGGAAACAGCTGTCTTTTTCCACCTAAGCCCATTTACTGTTAAATCTGGGCTGACTGAAAATGGTCATTGAATAATAGAAGAATTACTGAATAATAGAAGAATAGAAGAATCGATCTTTTGGTATCTTTGAAAGTACATTAGTGGATCAAGTTTTAATAACTCTTTACATTTCTCATAGAATAAGTTTTTTATATCATGTATTGTTTTGTAAATATTTGGTTGTCTTAAGAATTCAGCATACTTACATTATATTTTCTTTTTGATGAGAATAGTTTCAGACATTAGCTTATCTGGTTTTTTTCTCTTAGGTTCAAAGAGTCCAGGACATATGGTAATACTAGACCAAACTAAAGGTGATCATTGTAGGCCATCAAGAAGAGGAAGATACGAGAAAGTAAGTCCCTGATAGGGATGTTGTATACTATTTTGCCTGTTTCCAAAAGAAGATAATTCAGTTATCTGTAACCATTTTGCATGTGTCCATGATAGAAAACCTAAGAAAAGGGGAATGTCATTATTCATTTAAGCTTTTTAAATTACCAGCTCAACTTGAAAAAAAAAATTAGTTTAACTTGTAGTCCTGTTAACAATTTTTTTTTCCTACAGATTCACGGAAGAAGCATGGAAAAGGAGAGGGCTAGCTTAGATAAAAAAAGGGACAAAGACTACAGGAGGAAAGACATCTTGCCTTTTGAAAAGATGAAGGAACAAAGGTTGAGAGAACATTTAGTTCGTTTTGAAAGATTGCGGCGAGCAATGGAACTTCGAAGGTAGGAAAAGAGTCTGTTTTATACCTGTTTTTAACTATAGGTATGTTTTTAACTATAGGTGTATCTTTAACATTAGTTATAAACCAGATTTCTGGAAATTGTATTTCTATAGAAAGATATTTGTCACTTTTAAGAAGTAAAACCTAATGATTTTCGTTTGCATAGTATTTTACAATTTACAAAATACCTTTGCATCTATTATCTCTATCTCAACAGTTCTATAAGGTTAGTTATGTCCATTATATAAATGAATAAAATGGAGGCCCAGAGAGGCTAAATGACTCTTCCAATGCCACATGGCTAATGAGTGGCAGAGTCGGGACTCAGACCCAAGTCTTCTGACTCCAAGTCCAATGCTCTTTCCTCTACTTCAAAGCTGCCGCCATAAAAAAACATGACTTTGAAGGCAAATTTGGATTTTGATGTAAGATAGTCTTAATGTAAGTTGTAGTGGCCAAATAATACATTGACATTGTAGGAAAAATTTATTGTACTTTGAATTAGAGCCCAAGTAAAGGAAGATTTAACCTGTGAACCTTATTGCGTTCAAACTCTGTCCTAAAGCAGGCATCCTCTTTAAAACAAAATGAGAACAAAACATTTCTACTTTTCGTGGCCATATCTCAAGTTCATCACGAGTGCCAGTTTGCTGTCGATTTTTGGATGCCACTTAAAATTTTCTTGTGAAAGTGTTTCATAATATAAATTTACAAATACTAACCTGTATTGTTGAATGGTCACTTATGGAATTTAATCTATTCATTCAGAAGTGTGCTAGGAACTACCAGATATACTTTTAGCAACTTAAATAATACTATGATTGCCACACAGTTTACTAAAAGGAAATAATTCTTGCATGCTGCTGCTGCTGCTGCTAAGTTACATTAGTCATGTCCGACTCTGTGCGACCCCATAGACGGCAGCCCACCAGGCTCCCTTCCCTGGGATTCTCCAGGCAAGAATACTGGAGTAGGTTGCCATTTCCTTCTCCAGTGCATGAAAGTGAAAAATGAAAGTGAAGTCACCCAGTCATGTCCGACTCTTTGTGACCCCATGGACTATAGCCTACCAGGCTGCTCCATCCATGGGATTTCCCAGGCAAGAGTACTGGAGTGGGTTGCCATTGTCTTCTCCAATTCTTGCATACTCAGAACCTTTTTTTTTTTTTATGAAGTCTCAGTATGCTTGGCTTCCTGTTCAGATGACCACAGCTGAGAGAAGAGTGAAACTGGGAGTTATTAGGCAGCATTTCTCAAACCTATCAGACCAGCACCCGTTTCATAATAATAAAAAAAATTGTAGCACCTTCTTTACTAATCTGAAATGAAATTGATATGTAACATACTGTACAAATATACAAAAAAGAACAATATAAAGCCTTAACTCTAATATGAAGAAAACATAAAAAGTAATTTATAATGAAGCATATATTCCAGATATGAATGTTTAGGCATGACGCTCTACAAGATCTAATGAAGTAGTCAGATGTTTGCACCTCTCTTAAGACTCAGTGAGAATGTGACAGCTACAAACACAGATTGATACCGGTTTGTCATATTGGTGAGTCAAATACCAGGAGTAGTGTTGATGTTACGGAATGACTTCTGAAATGGTGAACAACTCTTGGTGAAGTTCTCAAGAAGGTGTAATTTTTCCTCTTTTTATGTGGAGCTGCATTCCTGGAAACTTTAGTGTACATAAAAGGCCAAAGGAAATGAAACTAGCATTTATTAAAAATGAGTTAAATGCTAGGGCCAGATTTTTTTTTTTCCTAGAAGTGATTTTATTTTGATGACGTGAATTACATTATGGCATTTGAAAGGTATTTGGAGTGTTGGATGGTTCTTTGTGATGCAGGATTATCTTGACTATGCCATGCATCAAAAGATATGTAGAATCCTTGGTCCCCTTAACTAATGGCTGGTAACAGCCCCCTTGGTCATTGTTAAAATTAGAAACGCCCCTCCACCACGGCCGTACTGAACCATTGAGAACCACTGGGTTACTACGAGAAGACATGCTGATTGACAGAATACCCTGGGTGCCCTAAAGTGAGGAAATGATTAAAAACAAACAGAAAAATAACCCACTATTAGAAGTCTTAATATAATAATTTAGTTGAGCACATATTTGAACTCAAAGAAACGTGTTATCTAGAGCCATTTATTATGGGTTGTGAACACTCCAAAAGAGGCCATGAGGGCAGCCATTTAGTATAGCATTTGCTGTAATTCATGTTGGTGGCTGTGATCCCAGTTGAACAAAACTAAGGCTTACTTAGGAGATAGAATATATCCTAGATACTGGAAATTTTTCTATCAAAAACAGAAGTTTGTAGTTTAGTAAATTCATATATGTAGAATGTCCTTTTAAAGATGTTGACTAATTAATGGGCTATCATAGTGGGATTTTTATTTAAACAGGAATCATCTAAGAGGCAACTACTCTGTAAAATTGTTCAGGTGACAGTCTTAAATAAGTGACAGTATTGAAATCTGTTTAAAGTTTTATTTTTAGTTCTCTTTCCAATTACATTAAAACTATTTAGAATGAGTCAAAGTATAAAATTGCCAACCTCAAGGAAAAATACAAATTCAAAAGCTATTCTCTTTCACACAGTGCTAGCATAATTTAAGTATTTCTAAATACTGATTTTTGTTAGACGAAGAGAGATTGCAGAAAGAGAGCGTCGAGAGCGAGAACGCATTAGAATAATTCGTGAACGGGAAGAACGGGAACGCTTACAGAGAGAGAGAGAGCGCCTAGAAATTGAAAGGCAAAAACTAGAGAGAGAGAGAATGGAACGCGAACGCTTGGAAAGGGAACGCATTCGTATTGAACAGGTGCAGTCAGAAAATCTTTTCATCTTAAATAACTGACCTTTTTCAAACCCTGTGATTTTTGCCCTGAAATTTGCTTTACATGCTGTAAAGCTTTTATAGAATAAGTTCAGCTAATGAGCATTTATTAAGTGTCCCTGAGATAACAGTGAATTAGGTGCTAATTAAAACTACATTTAGTCATGACTTTGTTCTAGCCAATTGGTGATAACTTGAACTCTGTGATATCATGGCAGCCTAATAGTCTGAGCATAGGACTATGAGTCCAGAGTAGTTGTAATCCAGGCTCTGTCACTATCCCATTCTTGGAAAATAATAACTATTTCCTTACTTATTATAGTGGGAATGATTCCCCAAGGCTGGAAGGAAATAATGCCTCTCTTTGCAGAATTGCATCCAGGGTTTTAGGACACTTAGTCTTATTAATAATTTTATCTCTAATTACTTTTAGGTGCTTTTGTTTCAAATTATTAAACTAAATCTGACCTTCCAAATTACTTGCCAGCTTTCACCACCCAGTCTCTGTTATTTTTAATGTTATAGAACAGTAGTCATAGCTTAGATTGCAATTACTGAAGTCAGATGTTTTTGTCCCAGGTTTGTCTTTTGCCTTATGCTTGCTTATGTTTTCTTAATGATAGGATTAAAGCAAGGTTGCATATATACTTACCTTATGTTTTCATTTTGCATTGGTTGGTTCTTCCTTCTATGTTGTCTGAAGGAACGTCGTAAGGAAGCTGAACGTATTGCTCGAGAACGAGAGGAACTGAGAAGGCAACAGCAGCAGCTTCGTTATGAACAAGAAAAAAGGAATTCTTTGAAACGCCCACGTGATGTAGATCATAGGTAGTTGCTTGCTTTCTTTAACAGTTAAACTTGCTGTCTTATTCCTTTCATGCTAAGACTGTGGAATTAGAAAGCACAGGCACCTGTTGCTGGAATAAAAGCTCATGATCAAGAGGGATGGAATGACTGCAGTAGTGAATTGGACATCAGTGGATTTTCAAGTAGAAGAAAATTTTTCCCCATTCCGCCTCCACCCCATTTTCCTTTCTTTGCCAAATGTTTTCCACTAGGACTTGAAATATTGAATACATGGTAGACTTTAATAATGGCTCTCAAACTCGGACCTGTTTTGAAAATTCTTACAGGGTAGTACAGACAGTACAGAAATCAAAGTCACAAACTTGGGAACACTAAAATATAGATTCTGTTATTTGTTTGCATTCATAGTTCTTAATAGACTTCAAAATATAGTAATTTAATTTTCTTAATATAAATTCTGTGAGATTTAGTTGATTGTGTTGAGAAACAAGTGGAGCGGAGCAAATGAATTGTGCTTGGGACTAACTCTCTATCCTTTCCAAAGTTAAGGATAACCAAAAGTGTTGTATGCTCCTCCTGGTTAGAATTTTATTTTAGAATGGTATCAAGTATTTGTCTTATTTGCCTTTCCAATTTAGTAATTTGAGAACAGTTTTTCAATTATCTTCTGTGAAATTCCTCTAACACTGTATAACTTTATATAATTTGATAATTTTTTGCTAGCTTGTTCTTACAAAAGAATGTTTTGTCTTGAGTTTATTAGCCCTCTGTATCCACAGTTCCTAGCATGTGGTATGTATGACTCCAATAGGTGTTATTTTGTTGCTGTAAAACTAATTTATATAAACGAGCAAATATTTCTCTTCAAGGCGGGATGATCCTTACTGGAGCGAGAATAAAAAGTTGTCTCTAGATACAGATGCACGATTCGGCCATGGATCTGACTACTCTCGGCAACAGAATAGATTTAATGACTTTGACCACCGAGAGAGGGGCAGGTTTCCTGAGAGTTCCTCAATTCCGTCTTCATCTTTTGATAGGTAAATGAATATGTTGAAAATTACTGTGTTTGGTGTATGAGCCTTATTAGTGATAGTTTGGTTCTCTATTAAAATCTTAAGTACAGGTTATAACTGCGTATTCAGAACAAATCATGTTTGGTTTTTCTATTTGTTAATGAGAATGTGATTCTGTATTCAGAATTAGTTTTATAGGCCACCAAAACATGCTTAAGTAGGTAGGCTTTATCTTCTTAACCTTTAACTAAGTGAAAATATTGTTACCTTGGGATGTGCCTCACTTGTGAAGAATAGTAAAACATTCTTCAGGTTGGTAGTGACTTGAGTGTTTGATGTAATTTCCCTTGTATGCCAAAAAACCACCCTTCACGCCAGACATTTAGCTCAATTTAAAAGAACATAGGTTATTATGCTCAGTCATAGTCGTGCTCAGGCGTGTCTGACTCTTTGCAACCCTGTGGACTGTAGTCTGCCAGGCTCCTCTGTCCATGGGGCTTTCCAGGCAAGAATAGTTGAGTGGGTTGCCATTTTCTTCTCCAAGGAATCGTTCCAATCCAGGGATCGAACCTATTTCTCTTGCATTGATAGGGAGATTCTTTACCACTGAGCTACCTGGGAAGCCCCATTACAATCAATAATTGTGGCTATTTTGTTCACTTTGCCTTAAGTTATTTTTTAAAGAAGGTGTTCTTATTGTAGGTTATGCAAATAAAGTTAAGAAGAATCAGACCAAGTACTTACTTCTCAAAACCTGTGTTCTTTGTTTTGGATAACAGGAGAGAACGTTTTGTTGGTCAAAGTGAAGGGAAAAAACCACGTCCTTCTGCACGAAGAGAAGATCTAGGTTTTGAAAGGTATCCCAAAAATTTCAGTGATTCCAGAAGAAACGAGCCTCCACCACCAAGAAACGAACTTCGAGAAACAGACAGACGAGGAGAACGAGATGAGAGGAGAACAGTGATCATTCATGACAGACCTGATACCACCCACCCTAGACATCCTCGAGAAGGAGGGCCCAATCCATCTAGACCAACCTCCTGGAAGGCTGAAGGGGG
The DNA here is from genome assembly GCF_029378745.1 of Bos indicus. Classification (NCBI taxonomy): domain Eukaryota; kingdom Metazoa; phylum Chordata; class Mammalia; order Artiodactyla; family Bovidae; genus Bos; species Bos indicus. The sequence goes on from NC_091769.1 coordinate 51,200,253, forward strand.
CATGTCCACTGACAAACGGGAAACAAGGTATTTGTATAGTTTCTAATGCCTAGCTAATGGTAATAAGCACTTGGGTTTTTCAGAAAAGGTTAGAGTTTGATTGTATATGTTCTTGAATTTTGTTTAACAGAGTTGAAAGGCCAGAACGATCTGGGAGAGAAGTATCAGGGCACAGTGTAAGAGGGGCTCCTCCTGGGACTCGCAGTAATGCTTCCGGCTATGGAAACAGGGAGGGAGACAGAGGAGTAATCACTGACCGAGGAAGTGGAGCACAGGTAAGTGCTTATGACAGTTTATTGTCAATTCTCCAGAAATAAATTTAGAGGACTCATTGAGACATTGTATTTATAGTATCATTTGGGCGTGACCTAGTTAGATTGGCATGATTGGCAGACTCATTTCTCACGAAAGGTCTTAATGCTCCTTGTATTTAAAAAATATATATTTCTTATTTGTTTCCCTGCATCAGGTCTTAGTTGCAGCCTGCAGCACGTGGGCTTCTCTAGTTGGGTGCAGGCTCCAGAGTAGGCGGGCTGGGAAGTTGCAATGCATGGGCTTAGTTTCTCTGTGCATTTGGGGTCTTAGTTCCCTCTCCAGGGATAGAACTTGAGTACTCTGCATTGGATGGCAGATTCTCAATCACTGGACTACCAGGGAGTCCCTTTTGTATTTTCAAGACAGTAGTTGAACATCGTAGTCCAGAGAAGCAGGATACTAACCCTGAAGTTTTTTTTTAATTATAGTTTTTAAAATACAATTGACAGACAAAACTGTGTAAGTTTAAAGTGTACAACATAATAATTTGACTTAATCCCTGAAATTTTTATTAAAATTCCTGCTGAAATTTGAGAATTGTTGTATTTGGTAGATGAACCTTCTTAATGATGACTTTGGCTTTAATTCTTTTTTAAGAAATTGAGATTTTCAAACTGGATGGAAAATCTTTGACCTGTACTTGTGTTTCTGTCATCTTTTTCCTTTTTTTCCCTTTAAATAATACTCTCTCTTTCCTCCTACTCAATTAAATAAAGTGTAGAATTTATTGAAATAAAATACTTGTCTCTTTTTTGTTCTTTTATTTTTAGAGATAGGTAAGTGGAATATTTTGTGTTTTTTAATTGCTTTTTACTCTTGTGACACTTTATTGACATGAATATTTTGTAAGTTAATGAACAGAGGACATCTGTTTGCAATTCAAATGAGCTTTTACCTGATTTGAAAGCATTCTGTTGATGAAATAACTGGCATAATATAGGTTGACAGTAGTGAAGATAGAATATTATCAAATTACAGAAAAGAATTCTGAAGTGTATGTATATGTGTGTATCCATCCTTCAACCTCTGTTATCCTCTGGTGCTCTGTGGTTTTGTAACAACTTTTTACCAGCAAACTTTTTAATCTCTAGGCATTCTAGTTAATACCGCTTTGTGTTTTCCATTTCATACAAAACATTTTTGAAACAGATTTGGGCCTGCTGGGATTTATAAGTTGCAGTGTTTCTAGTAAGTAGAAATATTCAGTAGATCAATTCATTGAGCTATACCCTGAATAGAACTTTTTAAAATTTGTTTAATATAATCCAGATATTCTGCCTTATTTAAAGTTTAACGCAGTCTCATAGACTAGCCCCTCTGCATTCAGTTACCTTTTTTGCAAAAGGTATCTTTAGGGAAGGATCTTATTCCTCCCTTGGAAATTTCGTTTTCACGGTGTTGGGTCTGTGAGCTGTTCTGACAGCAGTATGCATCTGTAGAGCACCTTCAGATTTCTGTAGGCTTTCATAACTTTTGACCCTTTTTTTTTTTTTTCCTCTCTCAGATCCTTAGTTCTCTGTTTTTGTTTCTTTATGTTCAGTATTCTTTTTTTTTAATACTCATGGATGTAAGGCCTTGTAAGAGCCATAACAATAACTAGTACTGTGTAAAATAAGATGACAGCTCCTATTTCTATGTGGTATTTGCATGTGGATCATATACCCTACCCTGATTGTCTTAAGGTTCTGATCTCTCAGTATGCCTTCTTAACACATGTAGAGATCTAGGCATTATATATAGATCCAGAAATACTCAAGGGTCAAAAAGTACATGGGTGTTAGAAGGTATAGAAATAACAATGCTGAATCATTTTCTACTTTTCTACCCTTATAGCCTGAGTAGCTTCCCAGTTCAAAGTAGATGGAAACCTTTTTTCATATTATTCGTTCTTTCATCTTCTCAGACGTCTTAATTTCTTTCTGACATGAGAAGTATACCAGCATAAGTAAATTGGCCTGAGGCTGAGGTTTTCTTTTAATATGTTATTCTTTAGCACTATCCTGAAGAACGACATGTAGTTGAACGCCATGGACGGGACACAAGTGGACCAAGGAAAGAATGGCATGGTCCACCTTCTCAAGGGCCTGGCTATCATGATACAAGGCGAATGGGTGATGGCCGGACAGGAGCAGGCATGATAACGCAACATACGAGGTAAGTAGTTAATCAGTTCAAGTTTTTCTGCCAGCATACAACCAAACCTTTTTCCTTTAAAAGTCGTTATGGTTTCTGAGAGATTGAATTACAATGAGTAACAACCGTAGGTCTGCCCAGGTATTTCTTCATATTAACTCAAAGTCTCCAGGAGATTATATGCAGGGTTTGTGCTCATGCTCTGGTGTTAATATTCCTCATTATAAGTTAATTAGTTGGTATTTTGGCATACATCTTCATATAGGTATGTATACATGTCAGAATCCAGTAGACAGGAATATTAATTTCATATTGGAACAATCTTCTTGTTCACTATCATTACAAAAATGTTTAGAAAGGAAGAAGAAACTGAAAGTATGTTCTGCTTCCTCCTTTCTCAAATAGCTTTATCAAAATTTTTGGACATTTACTCTAAAGGCTGTTCAGATGCTAAGAGATGAGCTTTATTTTCTCTTCATACCAATATTCATTGTGACCCCTCAGCTGACAAGTATTTGGTCTATCTCTTCTATACACTTCATTCTTTCCCATTCATCTATCTTAGAAGAGACATTGGCTTAGCTCACTGACCCCAGTTACTACTATTGTATTGGTTGCTTCCACCATCAAATTTAAGTGAGTGTTATACTTGTGCCTGCCCAGCCTCATCACTTTTTTTTTTTAAGTGGAGGATAATTGCTTTACAATATTGTGTTAGTTTCTGCTGTACAAGGAAGTGGATCAGGTATATGTATACATACATCCTCTCCCTCTTGAACTTCCCTCGCACCCCCTACCCCTATCCCATCCATCTAGGTCTTTACAGAGCACCTAGCTGAGCTCCCTGTGCTGTAGAGCAGGTTCCCACTAGCTATCTATTTTACACATGGTAGTGTATATATGTCAGATTTTTCCCACCCCCTCCTTCCCCTCTCCTTGGTTTTTAAAGGTCACCCATACCTTTTTTCTTGATAAATACAGATTCCTTTATTTTTTTTTTTAGTTCTTGGGCACTTTGGTGATTAAAACCTTTTGATTTTCCTTTTTTGAAACAGTCCTCTGTTTTCTAATGTACCATAATTTTTAAATTTATTTTATTGGCTCCTTCACATGGTTGGATTTTAGACACTATTCTTTATTATATTATATTGTGATCACCATGTAGATGCTTGGATGAGTCAATAAATTCAAGGTCACAAGGAAACTCATTCCCCTCCTATTTCAGATCTTTATGTTTCCGTTGTCTCCAACTTCTTTTAATTTGCCAGTGCCAGACTGGAAAAAATAAGGGCCTCATCTTTATTTTTCTTCTTGCCTAGCATAAATTTCTAAGTATGGTTCAGTTAAAAAAAAATATTTGTGGTGGCTTTGTCTTCTTTTTCATTTCAGCTCCTGTCGATCTTCCCAATATTTTTCTCTCCTCCATTTTTTTCCATTATTTCTAAATTTAACTGTTGAGACTGTTTTCTTACACCATTTACTTGCTCCAGAACTACAAACAGCTTCTTTAGATCACTTAGCCTGGCATCCAAGCCTTTCTTTAATCAGGTTTTATCCTTAAACCATTTCACCATGGATTTATATCTTCCAAATTTGTTATATAGCGTTTTGGGGTGGGTTTTTATTCCTATATTATTTATTCATATCTACTGTGTTGCATTATTCATATAAAAGAAATTCCAAAAGTATTTCTTAAATGATGTCCTATAGTTCAGAGGTTCAAGTTCCTAGTTGATGCTGATGCAGATCTAAGGACCACAATCTGAGAAGTCCATTCATATGCAGACCATGACATGGCTTACTAAGAGGCAGGAGTTTAACACAAGACTGTAAGAGTTGAAATCCCTATGCCACTGTTTATTATCAGATAAGCATTGTGATCTTAGGTAGCTAACTTAAATGCTGTATCACTCTTCATCAGGAAAGCGGGGTTAGCAATGATACATACCTCACAGAACTGTTGAAAAAAGTAAATTATTTAAGATGAGTAAAGTACAAAGAACAGTGTGTGTTAAATAATAATCACTTTTTAGGTATTAGCTGTCGTTATTTTCTCTCTTGTTCTCTGACAATTTTTTCTTTTAAACCTTTTTTCAGTAATGCATCCCCAATTAATAGAATTGTACAAATCAGTGGCAATTCCATGCCAAGAGGAAGTGGCTCCGGATTTAAGCCATTTAAGGGTGTACCTCCACGACGATTCTGAAAATTACTTGCTGCCATGGTTTCAAGATAATTTATTGAAATCTCCTATAAACTTTACTTGACTACTTATGAAGAGGACCTCTGACTTGCTTGAGAGTTGTCAGACTTTTCCTTTTTCTCTTTTTTTAAAATTTAACATGATTGCTTTTCTCAATTTTGGAGAAGATGTTTAAATAGTTCCGTTGTAACTTTTAATAGTTTTGTGTATCATTCAACTTTTTTTCTTGCAGCACCAAGACACATTGGAAAGGATAGGAATCAAAACCATTTTGTTTAACGCTGTGTGAATATAAAGAGTAGTTTGCAGGTGTGTGGTAGTGGTTTAATTTGCAGCATTAGCTCTGTGGTGTCAGGCTCTAGAGTTACTTCTTATCAACAAGAATTTTCAGCCTCCATTTTGAAGGCTGTTTAAGCTTAAGAAGTCTGCTGTTTAATTTTTAGAAAATAAGATTGTTCCTTGCATTTCTGAGTATTATGTAACCTATTTTTGCAGAAGGTACTGTTACATTAAGTGCATCTGTGTATCCTGGTTTTAAGAAATGTACTCTTTTTTGAAATAAACCTTCATATTCTGTATAGTTGCTAAAGCGTTGAGAACCTTTTTAATTGTAAAATGAAAACCAATTTTCAGTTTAGTGTAGCAGCACACTTGTTCAGGTTTGCATGGTATGAAACCAAATAGATTAATAAAACCTTGGCCATGAGATTTGTATCACTGAGGTTCTTAGACTGAGTTGTGCAGGTAAGTGCACTTTTAGGTAATCTGCACTGTTTGATGGATAAATTCCATCTCTGGGAATTGTGTTGGTATTAATGTTTCCATATTCCCAACTATGTTGAGAAGTGGAAAAACAAAAAACAAAAACCCAGGTTCTAGATTGGTGAATCAGTTGGGTTTTGTAAATACTTGTATGTGGGAAGGCATTGTTGTCTCTTTGTGAAAATAAAAATCCACACCTGGAAGTGTATGTGTCTTTGTTTCCAGCGTTTTAGCTGTTGGTCCTCCAGCCCTTTTCCTTACTCCAAGTAATTGACTAAGTTTAGAGCTTTAACGGGAGAAGGCAATGGCACCCCACTCCAGTACTCTTGCCTGGAAAATCCCATGGACAGAGGAGCCTGGTGGGCTGTAGTCCATGGGGTCGTGAAGAGTCGGACACGACTGAGCGACTTCACTTTCACTTTTCACATTTCACTTTCATGCATTGGAGAAGGAAATGGCAACCCACTCCAGTGTTCTTGCCTGGAGAATCCCAGGGACGGGGGAGCCTGGTGGGCTGCCGTCTATGGGGTCGCACAGAGTCGGACATGACTGAAGTGACTTAGCAGGAGCAGCAGCAGCAGAGCTTTAATGACAGTGTTTTGGTCTTCTTCCTAGGATATAAGTCTAACTGACTCTTCGCTTCTACTGAAGTGTTGGAAACTTAAGCACTAACCTTATGACTTTTTTTTTTTTAAGCATCTTTTCCAGGGAAATCCTTCAAGGAAAATTCTGAATACCACCTCTTAAAGCCTCCCATATTCCTTCATGTGAATCAGTAGTTCAGATGGTCTAGATTCTTGGAAAACTCAGCAGCATGTATGCTTACACAAAGTAAAAGATGGGTGCCAAGGGATTGCCCAGAGGCCACCTTTTGATTTGAGAAGGAGTCTTTATTGAAGTTCTTTATTGAAGGCAGCCAGGGTACCTTTGTCTTTGACTCTTTGGGGAACTGGCACTTCTTCTATTGTTCTGGATTTCATACCCTTTTCTTCCCCTCCTAACCCTGCAGTTTTGGAGCAGGGGTCTGTCTGTGTGTAGAGGTCTACTTCTTCATTTCCTGATCCCCTCTGCACGTTGTAGAACGGTACAATAGAAGCCTCAGTTATGTGTTGCAATGAACTAACTTACTTTTCTGCTTTGCCTCTTTGTAAACTTTGGGTCTTTAGGTCACTTTTGATCTTTTTCCCCATTGGTAGAGTGGAGCTGTGCTGACCATAATGGATTACCCAGTTGCTAACATTGCTAAGCACTTTATTTGCTGGGCAATGTACTAAGCATTTTAAATGCATTGCTTGCCTAATACTCAAAAAGAATTCTACTAGCTGTAAGTAACAATTATTGTTCTATCCATTTTCAGATGGGGATCTGAGAAGTAATCTCTTAAAATATTAGATCTTTCATTTGTTATAATCTTTCTACACCTAACACTGAACGGCACAACTGTCCACAGACTGGTAGGTGGTTATTTTTTTCCTCAAAGTTGCCATAGTATAGCATTTTTAAGTTGAAAAAACCTAACAGAACTGCTTTCTGAAGTTTTGGCATTGGGTTTGGAAGTAACCTTCAGGGTTCAGGGGTGAGATCTGGCTGGCTAAGGATCAGTAGTGAAATCCAGTTTTAAAGAGTTTATAAAAGAAGATGAGTTCCTCAAAACCAAGAGAAAAGAGAAAATTTTGTTACTCTCCATATATTTATCAAACGATCCCAAACTGTTTCAGCATAATGCTAGAAGGTTTCAGTGATTGAGGAGTGACAGACAACTTACAGTGGTTCAGGAAAGAGATGGTTTTTAAAGAAGAAGAAAGAGCCAGTCTTAACAAGCTTGGACAAGACACTGAAGTCAGAAACTTCAAATAAGTACAGTTTCAAATAATTGCCCAAAATAATTGTAAAAGAAATGTAAAAACTTCAGAGTTGCATAGAAACATTTAGAAACCCTTCTGCCTGTATTGAATCCCTTGTCAGTTAACCCAGTTCCTCCATATTTAAGCCGGTTCCAACGATTAAACACTTACTGAATCCTTTAAACTATAAAAATGTCAAGTTACTTGTGCATTCTTTCAAACCTCATCTAATCCAGCTCGTTACGTAAAGATGAATCTTTTCCAGCACCTCTAACAGTGCTTAATTAGCTTTCCTCTCAGTGTCTCTAATTTAACATTTCAGTCACCGCCCCCCCCAAACTAGCTAATCCTCACAAATGTTTAGCCACTCTCTTCAAAGTCAGTAAGGCTGCCATACATACAGTTAGTTCTCTTTTCTACATCATGTAAACTGCATCAGTCAAATTGCGTCATGTAAACAGACCAGTAAAACTGCATCAGCTTATTTTTACCTGAAAAAAACTGTTTTCTGAAGTCCTTAAGTGCTTCCTGCAAAATAAGGTTCTCTCTTTCCTTTCTCTCTGTTATACTTGGTGCTTCTAACCAGGCTTAAGGGTAAGCTTCCAAACAGTTAATTTTCACCTATGTATTCTGTACCAATTACTTTTATGTCTCCCCCACCAAATGGCAAATGTTTTTCTTTTTTCTGTTCTAAACCTTCAAATTTTGCCTTATCTCCCTTGGAATAAATCCAGCCTTTGGAATTGCGCTACTTCTGATCACCTTGTTTCCTGCTTCTCTCCTTGCAAACTTTGTTTCCGTCACATCAGCCTCTTCCTGTTTCTTGAATACAGTCTCCCATCTCTGGCCTTTTGCCTTGATCTGGAATATACTTCCCTGCCACATCCACTTCGTGAAAATGTCACTTTCTCAGTGACGCCTTCCCTAGTATTTATAACTTTTATAACACTTTTATCCACTCTCAATATTCTCCCTTCCCCTTCCCATCTGACATTTATCATATATTTCTTCCAACTTGGATGTAAGCTCCAGGAGGGCAGCAGTTTTGTCTGCAGTTTTTGTTTAGTTTTCACTGCCATATCCTGAGCACCTCACACTTAGTAGCTATTCAATAAATAACTGTCAAGTAAATACCTATATGGAGAATTCAGAATTTTTCTAGAAGGTACTTAGGGGCTGCAGTTTGGTAGGATTAGGGGTTGGGGTGGGGGTCTGGGCTTTGTACAATTGAATTGGTATAACCAACACGGTTTTCTAATTAGAAGAAATTAAAAGACACTTGCTTGGAAGAAAAGCTATGACCAACCAAGACAGCATATTAAAAAGCCGAGACATTACTTTGCCAACAAAGGTCCATCTAGTCAAAGCTCTGGTTTTTCCAGTGTATGGATGTGAGAGTTGGACCATAAAGAAAGCTGAGTGCGAAGAATTGATGCTTTTTAACTGTGGTGTTGGAGAAGACTCTTGAGAGTCCCTTGGACTGCAAGGTGATCAAAACAGTCAATCCTAAAGGAAATCAGTCCTGAATATTCATTGGAAGGACTGATGTTGAAGCTGAAACTCCAATACTTTGGCCACCTGATGCGAAGAACTGACTCATTTGAAAAGACCCTGAGGCTGGGAAAGATTGAAGGCAGGAGGAGAAGGGGATGACAGAGGATGAGATGGTTGGATGGCATCACTGACTAGATAGACATGAGTTTGAGAAAGTTCTGGGAGTTGGTGATTGACGGGGAAGCCTGGCGTGCTGCAGTCCATGTGGTCGCAGAGTCAGACGTGACTGAGTGACTGAACTGACTGACTGAACACATTTTCTAAGATTGAATACTTGTAACTTTGAGAGTATCTGGTGAAAACTGAGGTAAGCACTTGAGGAGGGCCCAAAACTCTCCAAGCCTCTGCTCCCTTTGCGGTAGCAAGAAATGAGACTGTTTAGAGACAGGTTGCCCAGACCATCAGACTTAAGCCAAACAGAGTAGATGCCTGCCTTCGGCACGATGTGTGTGCGCAGTTATTTCTGTTGTGCCTGACTCTGTGTGACCCTATGAACTGTGCCCGGCCAGGCTCCTCTGTCTTTGGGATTCTTTGAGGCAAGAATATTGGAGTGGGTTGCCATGCCCTCCTCCAGGCAATCTTCCTGAACCAGGTTACTGAGCCTGTGGCATCTCCTGCACCTGCATAGCAGGCAGATTCTTTACTACTGAGCCACCTGGGAAGCCTCTTAGGCATGAATATTAACCATCAAATCATATTTGCTCCAGTTCCAAGCTCACCAAATCATAAATTTGCTTCCCACTTGGATTTGACCTCTGGGTTAGGAAGCAAGAATATGAAATCTGCTCAGTGGCTAATTTTTTATTGATTTATTAAGAGACTGCTTATATCAAAAGCTCAAACAATAACCAGTCATTTGGATAAAGACTGTTTTCTGTCTCTCAAATTTCTGTCAACATATATTAACTTCATTACTTTACTCATTATGGTCTACCAGGCAGGCATTTGGGAGATAGAGTGGACAGGAGACAGATCAGATACCATGAGAAGTAAGATACATAGTACATTTCTTAAGTATATGATAGTAATACTAAAAATTCTAAAATATCCTGTAAGATAAAAACCCTGAAGTATCCCAGTTTTCTTTTAATTATCATATACCTATGAGCTTTTAAAATGACTTTTACTCTATTTCCCAAATGATCTGCAATCCTTGGTTCCTCTTGTTCTTGGCTTTCTGGCCTCAGGAAAAACACCCTGACTGGATCTGCTTCACCTTGCGTACATTTCACTACCACAGAAGCACTCTTAACAAACCACACTTGGGCCAGACTGTACCACAGGAAAGGCCCTCGTTTCTGGACAACCTACAGGACTGTCCAGTCTAAAGACTTAGGGATATGTAGGAATTAGGAGTCCAAGTGGCAGTGTGCCATTTACTAGGTGGGCACAATAATGGGCAGCTTATCTGTAAGTCCAAGATGCCATGATGAACTGTGCTTACCTTGCAGGGCTGTTGTAAGGATTTAAACGGTGAAAACACGTATGGAATACTGAACTAATTCTCACTGATTCTCTTGTAGCAAACTTGTGCTCTCTGATGATAAAAAAAGAAAAATTTCATTTGTAAATTTTGCTGGTTACGTAGAGAATTGAAATAGTATAGCTGTTGCTGATGAAATCTTCGGTCTAATTTGGTGAGATAAGGCAGTAAATAGTTCTCAAGCCTGGACCTACTCCAAGACATTCAGGGCAGCACTTCAGCATATTTGTCTGCCAAAGCTTCCCCAAAGGATCCACGTGTGCACCCTGGTTGAGAATCATTATGTAGATACAGCTCAGAGTAGGAAGAACCAAATGTTCTTTGAAGAGCAGCTGCCAATTTTATTAGTAGAGTTTTCCTCATCACTGCTCCAACATGTCATTTTAGTTTCAGAAACACCATCTTGCCAGTGGGATGAGATGCTCTGAATAATGTAATTTTCCAGTTAACTGACAAATAATAATTTCGTATCATTGAACCACTTGGGATAGGGGAAGGTGAACTTCAGCATTAGGAACTTCTGTCTAGGGCTTTAAAACTGTGTTGGTTAAGGTGTGAAATATTAATTCTACATATTATTAGATAAGCAGTACTTTGTATTTAGTATATTAACTGGGAGAGTGCTGGGAGCCGGTGAGGCATTCCACTCGTGACAAAGGTCATGAGGAATGAGCCTCGGCATACGCAAAGGCGGGATCGAGCCTCAGGAGTCCCCCTGGATATTCTCGAGCATCTTGCCCAAAAAACCAGAGTCTGCCTACTTTATTGCTTTGTGCTCTCACCTCTGACTTTACTGGGGGCTGTCCCCCACCACCATCTCGCTCTCTCTGTCAAAGAGTTAACTTACAGCTCCAATTAATAAAGTTCCTGGGCAATTAGGAGTGTTTAAATCCAAACCCCTCAGACGGCTCTCTAACTCGCCTGACAAGTTTACCCAGACTCCTACAGCTATGCATACGATTGTTTACAGTCTCCCAGCCTCGAGAGGCAAGGGAAGCTTAAGATATTCAAATAGCTTAGAGCCTCTCAGAGAGTTAGAAACTGTCAGAATAAAACTAGTAAAAGATTTCATTGATGAACCAATGCTTGTTGCCAAGTTTTCACATCCCCTGAATTGTATCCTTGAATGTGTATTAATTAATATAGTTGGTATATAGGAAAAATAAGTAGTGGCCTTGGTGTTAGTAACTTTAGACTCTTAAGGTAATAAATTCTTTCCTTTGTTGTAAACCCATTACACATCTGCCCTATACGAATGCAATTTTATCTTCTAAAGATGGCACCAAACCTTAAAATAATTACTCTTAGAGAAAATAAGTCTTTGTTGATAAGTCCTTGTCAAGAGTCATAAAATGTTAATAGGCCTTCTGGCCAGAAGATAATGTAAATCACCTAAACCATTTGTATACGATAAATTTGCAGGAAAGAAACCAAAACCGCTGACTTTGCATCCCCTATTATCCTCTATGTGTAACTAAGGGTATAAAAGCCCCTGTTGAAAATAAAGCTACGGGCCTTGCTCACCAACGCTTGGTCTCCCCATGTCATTCTTCCCTTTAACTTCTGGCTGAAGTCTCCATCTGGAGCGCGGAACCCACCATGCTTACTAATTATGCCTGGGCTTCTAAGATCCAACCGGGGAGGCCTCAGTGTCTCCTCTCCTTCGGGAGAACGGAAGGACGCCTGCGGCCTACGTAAGTGGTGCAAACTCTTGTTTTGAAGTTTTATTGGTCTCCCGCGTAAACCAAGCTACTCAGCCTCTTTTCTCCACTGAATTTTCCTACTGAGCTATCCTCATTCTATTACTCTTTATATCTTTGATAAGTATGTAAATAGTCGCCGACTCCGTCTCCCCTTCGAATACCCTGGATTAGCCAGGGCTGGACCTCGGCAGGAGAGTCACCTTTAAAAAAGATTATAGATTGATACCAAGATTAAGAGACTAGATCCAGAGTTAGAAGTCTTGGAGTCTGGATCTGATCCTACTAGCTGAAGCATATAATCTAACTTTTATGGACCCCACTTTTTTTATCTACAGATGTATGACCTTAATGATTCCTCTCTAACTTACAATAAAAATTCAAATATAGGCAACTCTGGTCATTCTGTCTAATCACAGGAGACTAAAAGGGTAACAAATCTTGTCAGGCATGTTACATAACCTTGATTGTCATCACAGAAGTTCATATTTATTGAGCACTTACCATGTATTAGGCATTGTACTAAGTAATTCAGTTCAGTCGCTCAGTCATGTCCGACTCTCTGCAACCCCATGAATTGCAGCACGCCAGGCCTCCCTGTGCGTCACCAACTCCCGGAGATCACTCAAACTCATGTCCATCGAGTCGGTGATGCCATCCAGCCATCTCATCCTCTAAGCCTTCCTCAGCGATCAATGCAAAGAAATAGAGGAAAACAACAGAATGGGAAAGACTAGAGATCTCTTCAAGAAAATTAGAGATACCAAGGGAACATTTCATGCAAAGATGGGCTCGATAAAGAACATAAATGGCATGGACTTAACAGAAGCAGAAGAAATATTAAAAACAGGTGGCAAGAATACACACAAGAACTGTACAAAAAAGAGCTTCACGACCCAGATAATCACGATGGTGTGATCACTGACCTAGAGCCAGACATCCTGGAATGTGAAGTCAAGTGGGCCTTAGAAAGCATCACTATGAACAAAGCTAGTGGAGGTGATGGAATTCCAGTTGAGCTATTTCAAATCCTGAAAGATGATGCTATGAAAGTGCTGCACTCAATATGCCAGCCTATTTGGAAAACTCAGCAGTGGCCACAGGACTGGAAAAGGTCAGTTTTCATTCCAATCCCCAAAAAAGGCAATGCCAAAGAATGCTCAAAGTACCACACAATTGCACTCATCTCACACGCTAGTAAAGTAATGCTCAATATTCTCCAAGCCAGGCTTCAGCAATACGTGAATTGTGAACTTCCAGATGTTCAAGCTGGTTTTAGAAAAGGCAGAGGAACCAGAGATCAAATTGCCAACATCCGCTAGATCATGGAAAAAGCAAGAGAGTTCCAGAAAAATGTCTACTTTTGCTTTATTGACTATGCCAAAGCCAGTGACTGTGTGGATCACAATAAACTGTGGAAAATTCTGAAAGAGATGGGAATGCCAGACCACCTGACCTGCCTCTTGAGAAACCTATATGCAGGTCAGGAAGCAACAGTTAGAACTGGACATGGAACAACAGACTGGTTCCAAATAGGAAAAGGCTGTATATTGTCACCCTGCTTATTTTACTTATATGCAGAGTACATCATGAGAAATACTGGGCTGGATGAAGCACAAGCTGGAATCCAAGATTGCCGGGAGAAATATCAATCACCTCAGATATGCAGATGACACCACCCTTATGGCAGAAAGTGAAGAGGAACTAAAAAGCCTCTTGATGAAAGTGAAAGTGGAGAGTGAAAAAGTTGGCTTAAAGCTCAACATTCAGAAAACTAAGATCATGGCACCTGGTCCCATCACTTCATGGGAAATAGATGGGGAAACAGTGGAAACAGTGTCAACTTTATTTTTTTGGCTCCAAAATCACTGCAGATGGTGACTGCAGCCATGAAATTAAAAGACGCTTACTCCTTGGAAGAAAAGTTATGACCAACCTAGATAGCATATTCAAAAGCAGAGACATTACTTTGCCAACAGAGGTCCATCTAGTGAAGGCTATGGTTTTTCCTGTGGTCATGTATGGATGTGAGAGTTGGACTGTGAAGAAAGCTGAGCGCCGAGGAATTGATGCTTTTGATCTGTGGTGTTGGAGAAGACTCTTGAGAGTCCCTTGGACTGCAAGGCGGTGCAATCAGTCCGTCCTAAAGGAGTTCAGTCCTGGGTGTTCATTGGAAGGACTGATGCTAAAGCTGAAACTCCAATAGTTTGGCCACCTCATGCGAAGAGTTGACTCATTGGAAAAGACCCTGATGCTGGGAGTGATTGGGGGCAGGAAGAGAAGGGGATGAGATGGCTGGATGGCATCACCGACTCGATGGACATGAGTTTGAGTAGACTCCGGGAGTTGGTGATGGACAGGGAGGCCTGCCGTGCTGCAGTTCATGGGGTTGCAAAGTGTCAGACATGACTGAGCGACTGAACTGAACTGAACTGAATACTAACACCTTAGAATTAAGGAAATCCCTTGTTTTCCTCTTTTATATGCAAAAATAATGGATTTTTTATATGCTTTGAGTAAACTGTAATTGACTTATCTTTATTCCTAATAACTTTCCTTCGTGTGTTGGCTAATTTTCTCAAATATTATGTTTTGCTTCTGAATTTGTTGGTACCTCTCCATCTCATAGGGGTTTTTACAGTAATTATAATTAGGGTACAACCAGCAGGGAAGCATAAAATATTGGAAGATTCTTCCTAATAGTGTTAACTTAGGAGATGTCATCTTTCTTTTAACTTGGGTAAGTGCTGGTGTGCATAGAAGGGCAAAGGCAGCTTGGATTGTGTTGAAATAGCAAACAACTGAGCTTTAGCATGATACTACTCACTAGAAAGTGAAATCTGGAATAAAGGAAAATTTATCTAAAGAACTTACGGCCAGAAGCTCTAGAACAATTCTATAATTAAACTGATTGATCCCAAACTCACTTCAGTGGCAAAGGGAGTCCTGTAGAAAATTCCATTGCAAGGACTTCCCTGGTAGTCCAGTGGTTAAGAATCTGCCCTGCCAGTGGAGACACAGAGAATAGATTTATGGACACTGGGGCCAGCGGGGAGGTGGAGAGGGACGAATAGGGAGGAGAGGGTGGCACAAATGGAGAAAGTAGCATAGCAACATATACACTAACACATGTCAAATAGATAGCCAGTGGGAATTTGCTGTGTGACTCAGGGAACTCAAACTGGGGCTCTCTGATAACCTAGGGGGGTGGGATGTGGTGGGAGGTGGGAGGGATGCTCAAGAATGAGGGGACATATATATACCTATGGCTGACTCATGTTGAATGTATGGCAGAAACCAATACAATATTGTAATTATCCTTCAATTAAAAATAAAGAAATAAACAAACAGAAAAGAATCTACCCTGCAGTAGAGGAGACACAGGTTCAATCCCTGGTCAGGGAACTAAGATCTCATGTGCTAGGAAGCAACTGAGCCCACACACTACAACTACTGAGCCTGGGTGCCACAACTAGAGAGTTCGTGCACCACAACAAAAAATCCAGCATGACGCAGTGAAGATCCCACAGGCCACAGCTAAGACCTGATGCAGCCTGATAAATAAATGAGTCAGTTATGTTCAGTCTCTCAGTCATGTCTGACTCTGCGGCCTCATGGACTGCAGCACGCCAGGCCTCCGTGTCCACCAGCTCCCAGAGCTTGCTCAAAATCCTGTCCATCGAGTCGGTGATGCCATCCAACCATCTCATCCTCTGCCAGTCCTTTCTCCTGCGTTCAATCTTTCCCAGCATCAGGGTCTTTTCCAATGAGTCAGTTCTTCACATCAGGTGACCAAAGTATTGCAGTTTCAGCTTCAGCATCAATCCTTCCAATAAATATTCAGGACTAATTTCCTTAAGGATGGACTGGTTGGATCTCCTTGCAGTCCAAGGGACTCTCAAGAGTCTTCTCCAATACCACAGTTCAGAAGCATCAATTCTTCGGCACTCAGCTTTCTTTATGATCCAACTCTCACATCCATACATGCTGCTGCTACTGCTAAGTCGCTTCAGTCATGTCTGACTCTGTGCGACCCCATAGACAGCGGCCCACCAGGCTCCCCCGTCCCTGGGATTCTCCAGGCAAGAACACTGGAGTGGGTTGCCATTTCCTTCTCCAACATCCATAGGTAACTACTGGAAAAACCATAGCTTTGACTAGACAGACCTTTGTTGGCAAAGTACTGTCTCTGCTTTTTAATATGCTGTATAGGTTGCTCAGAGCTTTTCTTCCAATGAGCAAACATCTTTAAATTTCATGGCTGCAGTCACAATCTGCAGTGATTTTAGAGCCCAAGAAAATCAAGTCTCTCACTGTTTCCATTGTTTCCCCATCTATTTGCCATGAAGTGATGGGACCGGATGCCGTGATCTTCGTTTTTTGAATGTCCAGTTTTAAGCCAACTTTTTCAGTCTTCTCTTTCACCTTCATCAAGAGGCTCTTTAGTTCCTCTCTGCTTTCTGCCATAAGGGTGGCGTCATCTGCGTATCTGAGGTTATTGGTATTTCTCCTGGCAATCTTGATTCCAGTTTGTGCTTCATCCAGCCTGGCATTTCACATGATGTACTCTGCATAGAAGTTAAATAAGCAGGGTGACAATATACAGCCTTGATGTACTCCTTTCCCATGGGAGGGGGGTTCAGGATGGGAGGACACATGCATATTTATGGCCAATTCATATTGATGTATGCCAAAAGCCATCACAATATTGTAAGTAATTATCCTCCAATTAAACGAACTTTAAAAAAAAGTAAAATTTAACAAAGAAAAGTCCACTGCACATTGATTTTGGAAAGGTTTTCCTTAAAGTAATTTTCAGAAAATAGACACACATATATATATATATATATATATACACACACACACACACACACACACTGTATAATCTTTAAGCTTTCCTGAAGTTTCATGTCACAATGGTTCAGTTTAGTATAGCTGAGCAAACATGTTTGTTTACTGTGTATTAACCAGTCAGGACAGCACAGTTTAGAAAATGGAACCCCACATAAGCTGACACCCTTGTTTCAGCTTCTGTGTCAAGTAGTACATTACTAGACAGTGATCCTCACAGGTAGGAGAATTAAGAGACAGTTTTCAGTTCTGTTCAACAACAAAAAAGAAATGACAATACCTACTACATAACAATGCACACCACACACATGATACATTATACAGTACCATGCTAAGCCACATTGAAGTGAGGCAAAGAAAAATCAAGACTACCAAAAAAATAAATAAATAAAAATCAAGACTACCAATCCTGTAGTTGAAATTTTTGATATTTTGTTCATCACTGATTTTTGGTGTTAATTGTCAATTTTCAAAGTATTACATTAAAATTTTATTTATCTTCATTACTGTTTGGGGCACCCCCTTAAATTTCACACTTAAGTGCTTTACCTCACATGGGCCCTATCTAGCTCTGATGCTATAATAGCCAGTGTTTATGTATCAGGCCCTAGGCTAAATGCTTTACCTATAGTATTTGATTTATTTGTTGCAACAATCCATGAACAAAACTGAGACTTAAAGACATTACTAAGTCTTGTCCAAGTCCCAAAGCTGTTTAGCAGTAGAAAGAACAAATACACAGATAAAGAATACGGAGGCTCTGTTTGCATGTAAGTTTCAGATAATTCATCTGTAGCTCGTGGGCAGATAGGAGTCGTGGCTGAAAAGGTAGTTACTGTCTGATGTAGAGTATAACTAGAAAGACTCCTGCTGGGATTTGCAATATTAGGCATATTTCTAACAGTGGGAATTTCATCATGATAAGATATTTGACAGGGCTTGTAGATCAATATACTAATTGGCAATAATCTTGATTCGTGGGTGGGATTTTCAGAGGTTGGTATTTGATGTTTCTGTATTTGAAATATAATGACAATTTTTCATGTTATTGGCCCTAGTCAGATTTCATGTAAAAATAGTAATAGAGAAAACGAAATAGATACAGTATAAATTTTAAGTACTATTTGTGTGGAATTTGAAGTACTATATGGTGGAATTTGAACCTGGGCAATTCTGATGCCATGGCCTGTTTTTTAACCAGATGATGCTGGATGGCCTTCCGATGACCACATCAGTCTGGGAGGGAACAATGCATCACAAACTTCAGTACATAAAGCGTGTGGAAACGTGAATAGTGAATAAATGCTGTTTTTGTTCCCCTTTTCTTCCCCCAAGGATTGCACCTATCAGAGAATATGAAGAGTAACATATAAAAATTTTATTTGGGGGAGAGCAAATTAATTTTAACACTCTGATTTCTTACCCCTTCACCCAGGTCTACCCTGGAAAAGAGTGAAGATTTAGTGTCATTTTCCAAATGAACCTGATAAAAGCATCTTTAGTTTGATATACAAAGAACCAAAAGCATTTTGGGATTTGAGCACCTTCTTAAATAATGAAACTGAACCAAGAGCTTTATGAGTGCATGCTTGCTAGCAAAACGTACACAGAGTGATTTTTTAAGTCCTAATTGATAGACAGTACACATTCTGTACTTTAATATTATCTGATTGCTCTTAAGAGAGAAATATCAAGTATAATCCTCTTTGTTTCCTCTCTAGCATTCAGATACTATGTTTTTGTGTACATATAGTAGACTTCCCAAGGTAATATAAATGAGTTTTAGGATTTTTAGCAGAAGCTGTAGTTCCCCAACCCCACATAGTCATGTAGCAGGTTTTCATCACTACAGACTCAGGAAGCAACTTTTTCTTCCCCTTAGAATCATAAATTGTAAACTTGACACTTTTTTTCTTTATTAGGATTAATCCTGTGAACTTCCTGAACACTATTGGTATGTGTTTAGACTAATTATTTAACCTCTCTTTGACTCAGTTGCATCATCTGTAAAATGGGGTAATGTAGTGCTTACTTCATTGGGTTCTAATTGAGAGCAAAAGTACTAATTCATGTAAAAAATATTAGAACATTTAAGTTACTATTTTAATGTGGTTTATTATACTTAATGTGATATGTTTTATTATTACTATTTTTTCCAAGGACCCAATCAGAAGAGTGGAACTCTAATTAATATTGGCTCAACTATTTTATCTTACATATGCAGACAAAAGTTGGTAATTAATCTGGTTGACTCACACCCCACACTGTTTACTGATGTTGCTTGTCTTGGAACAATTCTAAGTTATCCTTCTGGTGTCAGCCACATCCCAAACCATCTCTTTCCCTTGCATAAAATTATCAAGTCCTAGTCAAGTGGATGTACAGTTCCAACATCCTATATCATTTTTGGCTGCACCTAATACAAATGCCAAGGTCTCCTCTAAGAACAATGAGTGAGATTGTCACAGTACAGCTTCTGCCTTATTTATCTGAGTCCTTCCTGTCCCACCTATATGATTCAACCAAATTAAGCACATACCCAGGCCCTTGAAAACGGAAAGAGGGGGAAACAGTGTCAGACTTTATTTTTGGGGGCTCCAAAATCACTGCAGATGGTGACTGCAGCCATGAAATTAAAAGACGCTTACTCCTTGGAAGGAAAATTATGACCAACATAGACAGCATATTCAAAACCAGAGACATTACTTTGCCAACAAAGGTCTGTCTAGTCAAGGCTATGGTTTTTCCAGTGGTCATGTATGGATGTGAGAGTTGGACTGTGAAGAAAGCTGAGCGCCGAAGAATTGATGTTTTTGAACTGTGGTGTTGGAGAAGACTCTTGAGAGTCCCTTGGACTGCAAGGAGATCCAACCAGTCCATTCTGAAGGAGATCAGCCCTGGGTGTTCTTTGGAAGGACTGATGCTAAAGCTGAAACTCCAGTACTTTGGCCACCTCTTGTGAAGAGTTGACTCATTGGAAAAGACTCTGATGTGGGAGGGATTGGGGGCAGGAGGAGAAGGGGATGACAGAGGATGAGATGGCTGGATGGCATCACCGACTCGATGGATGTGAGTTTGAGTGAACTCCGGGAGTTGGTGATGGACAGGGAGGCCTTTCGTGTTGCGATTTATGGGGTCGCAAAGAGTCGGACACAAGTGAGCAACTCAACTGAACTGAACTGCAATGGAGAAGATGGCAGACAGCAGCTCAAAAAACCAGCTTCCCTCAGTCTGAATTCAGGCAAATTTTACATACAAGAGGGGAAGGGGCAGGGCCCACTATGGCACCATCCAATGACTGAGCAGGACCGCTAAGGGCACCATCCAGTTGCTGAGTGCCTCTGCAGGACAAGCAGAAAGGTGCAACTCCAGAAAGCGGCTGGTCTGAAGAACCCTGCTGCTGCAGAACGTCCTCCTCCACCCTCCGTGTAGAGAGGCATGCAAGCGGCAGAGACCACAGTGGCCATGCAGAGGCAGCGGACATGCTTGTTAACCAGGATCACTGTCTGAGGCTGCGGGCGCCGAGGGATCAGCTCACCACTGGCCCCAGCAGTCAGCTTGTGCCAGCGAGGAGGCCTGGAAGCTGGTGCCCTGGAGCAGAGCTCCCACCTGCCCGCTTGCCTAGTGGGTGGGTGGTGGGAGCAGGTTGGCCTAGTGGGCTAGGTGGAGCCTAGGGTCAGCAGCTCCTGCCTCAACAGAGCACTGAGACTGGCACCAGGGAGGGAGCAGGGAAGGGCCATCACATCTGCGTTCAGGCTGAGGAAGCCACCACTTCAGTAACACTGGAAGCAAGATCGGTACCTGTGAAATTCTGAGAGATGCATATTTCCACTCTAAAATTCTACATCCAGATAAACTATCCATTGAGTCTGAGGGCAAAACAAAGACATTGTCATACATGCTTCTTCCCACAAATGTACCCCATCTGCACACTTCCTAAGGAATTTACTTAGAAATGTAAACCATGTGAGAAGTAAACCAAAAAGTCACACTATGTATAAAATAGATAAAACAACAAGGAGTTACTATACAGCACAGAGAACTGTATTCAATATTTTATAATAACTTATATGGGAAAGGAATCTAAAATATATATATATATACATATATACACATATATGTATCTGTAACTGAATCCCTTCATTGTACACCTAAAAATTAAATAAATCAAAATAATTTTAAAAGAAAGTGAACCAAAAAGAAATAGACATGGGTCCAAGAAGTGGAAAATCCACTCCAAAAGAAAATTCTTAGGATTATAAAAAAAGTCATCCCAGGACTGATATCCAGCAGGTCTTATGGAGAGCAATTAGTGCAGACTGAAGCAAGAAGTGGAACACCACAGGGAAGATATTCCCAAGAAAATGAAAGAGAGCTAGAGAGAATGTGTGAGAGAAAGACAAAACAGCTTACCTAGTATGTTTGTACCACAGTGAAAGGAGGTACAATTCTATCAAAAAGTTTATAGATGAACTGGTGAGAAGTGCAAAAAGAACTAAAGTGGAGTGAGTGAAGTCACTCAGTCGTGTCCGACACTTTGTGACCCCATGGACTGTAGCCTACCAGGCTCCTCTGTCCATGGGATTTTCCAGGTAAGAGTACTGGAGTGGGGTGCCATTGCCTTCTCCAGGGGATCTTCCTGACCCAGGGATCGAATTCAGGTCTCCCACATTGTAGACAGACGCTTTACCGTCTAAGCCACCAGGGTCCAATAAAAAGAACTAAAGCAATGGCCAAAGAAGGCAATTATTAATACGAAGAGAAAAAAAAAAAAAGTTGTACAACCATACATAGCTCAGCTGTGAACAACAGACATAATGTAAACATTGATTACCAGTTTAATCAAAAGCTGGTACATTGCCAAATTGGGAAGATTGGAGGAAAAGCATATGTGGCAGAAAGTCCATAGGCAACTGTGAAAGACCAAGAAACATAAGCAACTTTTAGAAATTCTTTTTATTGGAGTATAGTTGATTTACAATGTTGTGGTAGTTTCAGGTGTACAGCAAACTGAATCAGATGCATATACATATATCCCCTCTACTTTAAATTCTTCTCCTGTGTATATCATTATAGAGTATTGAGTAGAGTTCCCTGTGGTATACAGTAGGTCCTTATTATATATATTTATATATAGTAGTGTGTATACCAGAGAAGGCAATGGCACCCCACTCCAGTACTCTTGCCTGGAAAATCCCATGGATGGAGGAGCCTGGTGGGCTACAGTCCATGGGGTCGCTAAGAGTCTGACACAAGTCAGCGATTTCACTTTGACTTTTCACTTTCATGCATTGGAGAAGGAAATGGTAACCCACTCCAGTGTTCTTGCCTAGAAAATCCCAGGGACAGGGGAGCCTGGTGGGCTGCCCTCTCTGGGATTGCACAGAGTCAGACACGACTGAAGCGACTTAGCAGCAGTAGCAACAGCAGTGTGTATACACCAATCCCAATCTCCCAATTTATCCCTCTCTCCCTTCCCCTCCTGGTAACCAAAAGATTGTTTTCTACACCTGTGACTCTGTTCTGTTACGTAAGTAAGTTCATCTGTACCATTTTTAAAGATTCCATTTACGATATCATCCAGCCTGACAATCTCTAGGTCCATTTATGTTGCTGAAGCATCTTTGACTTTATAAACTAAGTACATATATTTCTTTGATGCAAAAAAGTTAAAGGAAAAAATCCAGAGTTATGAGGAGAAAATTATAGAGTATTTTAAAAATACATGTACCTATTATTTTGAAAATCCTCAGTTATTTATTTGTCTTATTACCGCCTTTCTTCCTAGGACATAATTTCTGTATTTCTATTTCAGACACTCTCAAAATGTGTGGTTAGCAAACCACAATTCTCCCCTTTGAGAATGGCATTATGAAACCTTTTTCAGAGGACATAAGACACTAATTTAAAAGCCAGTTTTGTTCAAAAGAACATAAACCCATTGACTGCATAGTAAATTATTCCAAATTTGTTTTAATAACTTTCTGACAAATCAGTATATGGCTTTTCCTATCAGTTTTAGCCCATTAAAAATAGGATAGTCAAGGTAAGGCCTATTTTATTAACACAAAAACATTTTCCAGATACATAAGAGTATTCATTAAAGGGGTGTGTGTGTGTGTGTGTGTGTGTGTGAATAATGTTTTACAGCAAGGAAAAAGAAGAAAATTATTTTAGTTAGCTTTTTATAAGCTTTACAAATAACAAAAAGCCAGGGGACTTTTTTCTATTTCTCAGATAATGAAAATAATTGCGTTCTGAATATTACATGAATTATCATGTAATAGAAGGGCTTGAGAATTCAATGTGAAAGACTTAGGTTCAAATTTTGGCTTCATCTCTTACTCACTGGATGATTTTGGACACATCATTTAATTTTTTTGATTCTTAATTGCTTCATCTGTTGAGAACCTAGACTGTAACAGGCACTATTTTAAGCATGGGGGTACAGTAGTCATGTGTAGTCTATGCCCTCACGAAGTTCATATTTTAAATGGGGAAGATACTAAGCAAGCAAAGCAATTTTAGAGTAATGGGGCTCCTGGAGAAAATTAAAAGAGCCATAGGGGGACCTCCCTGGAAGTCCAGTGTCTAAAACTGCACTCCTAATGTAGGTCAGGGAACTAGATCCCACGTACCTCAACTAAAAAAAAAAAAAAAAAGATTCCACATGCCACAACTAAAAATCCCACATACTGCGACTAAGACCTTGTGCACCCAAATATATAGTTATATATTTTTAAAGACCCATAGGATGGTGACCAATGTGGAGCAATGTCGGCCAACTTTAAAAGGAGAGCTAGCATGGACTTCTCTGAGAAGCTGGTATTTGACACCTGGATGATCCAAAGTTGGCTATGTGAAGATCTAGGGGAAGAGATTTCCAGGCAGAAGGAACAGCCAGTCAAGAAGGGGCTTGGTGTGCTTGGGGCTAAGAGAAAGCTTGGTGTGGCTGAAATGCAGAATGGGGGTGGGGACAGGGAAGGTTGCTTACTGAAAGAATTCAGAGGGCATTGTGTGCAGGAGCTTGAAAGCCACAGCAAAGAGTTTGAGTTTTACCTGAGAAGAGAAAAAAAGGATGGTTTTAAGTAGGGGAATAACCTGATCTGATTTGCTCTGATGGCTGTTCTGAAAATGAACTACAGGAGGGCATAAGAGAAAGCAGAGACTAGTTTTAAGCTATTGTGTGTATTGTAATGAGGTATGATGATGGGTGGATTACAATGGTTGCAGGGGAAATGGAGATAGGATTGTACTGATTTGGAATATAATGTAAAGATAGAGTTAAACTTATCATGAATTTGTTAGGGATGAAGGAAAGAACAATTCAGTTCAGTCACTCAGTCATGTCTCTTTGTGACCCCATGGACTGCCAGGCCTCCCTGTCCATCACAAACTCCCAGAGCTTGCTTAAACTCATGTCCATCGAGTCGGTAATACCATCCAACCATCTCATCCTCTGTCGGCCCCTTCTCCTGCATTCAATCTTTCCCAGCATCAGGGTCTTTTTCAATGAGTCAGTTCTTCATATCAGGTGACCAAAGTATTGGAGTTTCAGCTTCAGCATCAGTCCTCCCAATGAATATTCAGGACAGATTTCCTTTAGGATGGACTGGTTGGATCTCCTTGCAGTCCAAGGGTCTCTCAAGAGTCTTCTCCAGCACCACAGTTCAAAAGCATCAATTCTTCAGTGCTCAGCTTTCTTTATGTTCCAACTCTCACATCCATAGATGACTATTGGAAAAACCATAGCTTTTACTAGACGGACCTTTGTTGGCAAAGTAATGGCTCTGCTTTTTAATAGGTTGGTCATAGCTTTTCCTCCAAAAAGCAACCATCATTTAATCCTGAAGTAAAAAAAAAAAAAAAAAAAGTTTTTGTTTTTTTTTTTCCAAATCTGATCAGACGAGTAAATTTTGATGCCATTGCTCAGATCATGAACTCCTTATTGCCAAATTCAGACTTAAATTGAAGAAAGTAGGGAAAACCACTAGACCATTCAGGTATGACCTAAATCAAATCCCTTATGATTATACAGTGGAAGTGAGAAATAGATTTAAGGGACTAGATCTGATAGACAGAGTGCCTGATGAAAAAAAAGTTAAAAAAAAAAAAAAAGATTCCTGACAGTTGAATAATTAAATAGAAGTCCATTAAATTATATGAAAAACTTCCAGCAAAACTCGCTAACTTTGAAGAGTTCTATGAAGATGTCTGGGGCTTCCCTGATGTCTCACTGGGTAAAGAATCCACCTGCAATGCAGGAGACACAGGAGACTCAGGTTTGATCTCTGGATTGGGCCGATCTCCTGGAGGAAGATATGGAAAACCACTCCAGTATTCTTGCCTGAAAATTCCCATGGACAGAGGAGCCTGGAGGGCTATAGTCCAAAGGGGTGGCAAAGAGTCAGACATGACTGAGGAATCACATGCACGCATGATTTCTGGTGTTTTGTTAGCTTTTTCTCATTCCTTGTTTTTAAGCATTTAAACTTGAGTTTACACGTATCTAGTTTTTTTTGCTTTCTGAGAGTTTAACTTTCTTTATAATCCATACTTGTCACAGATAATAAGTCTCTGTCCGCATGAGGTATTATTTTGTTGTGATTAAGAGATCTAGTCCTGGAGTCAGATTGGCTTGGATTAAGCCTCAGCTCTGCCACTTGGTAGAAAGAGGAGCCTGGCCGGCTACAGTGCCTTGGGTCACAAAGAGTTGGACACAACTGAGCAACTATGCACCACACAGCACTGCCACTTGGTAGCTGAGTGGCCTTGACATGCGTTAACTAAACTCTGAGCTTCAGGGGTATTTTCTATCGTTCATGATAATACCTAGTTCATTAGGCTATTATGAGCTTAAATAAGAAGCTATATGAAAAGCGTCTGGCATGTAGTAGGCATTCCATAAATAACAGCTAATATCATCATTACCACCAAAGCAAATAAAAAACAAAATGAAAAAATATTCATGTAGTTGAGATATTTACAATTTTCAGTTAATAATTTGCCTAATGAATTCAATAAATGACAGAAATTTCTTCTGAATTACCCAAGTAATCTTTACTTTCATACAGCTTTCAAAAGGTAAGTGTTAATTGTTTTGGGGACTAGACAGAGGTGGTTGCACCAGGCATGAGTGTATACTGTACACTTTAATACATGAATCACATACTTGCAAATGCTTGATTTTATTTTCATGAATTTTACCTCAATTTTTTAAAAAGTGTGCAATGAATACCTGCTATGTGCAAAGCACATACTCTGTGCCTCTATCTTATTTTATTTATGAAAATATAGCCACAATGTGGGCTTCCCTGGTGGTGCCTCAGATGTAAAGAATCTGCCTGCAATGAGGGAGACCCAGGTTTGATCCCTGGGTCGGGAAGATCTCCTGGAGAAGCTACAAAGAATTTTCTTTTCCTTTCTTGGTCAAGAACATCAAATTAAAGCAGAGGTGGATGATACATAGATGGATGGATAGATAGATGGATAAGTAGAAGATAGATAGACAAGACACAGACAAATGATCAGGGTTTCGTGGTTTAGAGAGTCTATCCCCAAGGAAAGAGCTTAAAGACCTCAATATTTTTTCCCCAGGCAGGACCAAAGGCTCCAGATGTTAGCCACGAGGGATAGTCAAGCATCAAAGTCCAAGAAGGGCACATTTGCAAACAAGGATTTAGATTGATGTTTTGGATAAGAGCTAAAATTCAGGAGGGGATCCTGCAAGGAAAGGAGACTTGGGAGAAGTCTCAAGCAGCACCAGGGAGAGCTCCCAGCCAGTAGGCATTTCTGCCTAAAGAACAAGCTACCCATTTTCCTTCAGAAACTCAGGTCTTCCTCAGCTTGTTCTGCTTTCAGTACAGGGCTATCCTTAAATGGGAAGGAAATCCACAGAAGAGGGAATATGTAAGTATGACTGATTTACTTTGCTGTATAGCAGAAAGTGACACAGCAGTGTAAAACAGCTATACTCCTTTTTTTTTTAATGGCAATTAAAAAAAAAGAAAAAACTGGGCCATCTAAAACTTAAGGACCTTTCTGACCTCCAATCATAGGGACCACATCTGCTTGCGCACAAGAAACTTCAGTCAAGCTTTCAAGGACCTGCCTCTCCACAGAGACCTAACTCTATTTAGACATTGCTACCCAAAGTGGGTCTGTGCACCAGGAGCACCAGCACCATTTCTGTGTTATAATGGAAATCCACATGCCTATGAAACTGAATCTGCATCTTAACAATATTCCCAGTTGACTCACATGTATCTCAAACACTGAGAAGCATTTGTCTGGCAACATGACTCCATCAGAATCAGATTCTTGAAGACCTTTGTTTTTTTCCCTGGATAAGAAACAGTGGTTCAAGAGGCAGGAACCCTGGTCATTGGAACCACTGGAAAAAAATCTAGAATTTTGTGTTCAAAAAGAATCCTACTGATGTCTTGACATTTGGAATTTATAAGAAATATCTATTTGATTATATAACAACTCATATAAACAACCAGGAAGACATGTGATTAAAAGGAAGAAACAAATGGGAAAATTCTCTCTAGGCTGATATTCAGCAGGCAAATATGCGACAGATATTCAGTACGAAACATGTTTATTTTTCCATTAAACTCAGCTGTACTAATTTAAGAGACTCTCCAAAAATATCAGTTGCTATTTAGCCTCCCTTGGTTAAGAGTTGTTTAATTTTTCTATAGACAATGGAGTTGATTCTCATCACCACAGAAGGGAGAACAGAGTGTCATAAAGTCAAAGAAGGATGTCCCCACTTACACACGGTCACAGTGCTATGACTAGGGGACACTGTGACTAAAGGCATGTTCTGGTCATATAAACTTAGAGGGATATGAAGGGGATTGCCAGAATCAGAACCAGAAGTTGTATAAAGTGATGTGTTTGCTGCTTGTGTTTGCTTTTTGCATTTCAGTTTCCCAGCAGGAGCATTTTTGTCCTGTTTCTTAGATGCCAGTCCCCAAGGAGTGATTCTCCATTTTTATCTTGCAATGGATTTTCTAGGTCATCATTTCAGGGAAATTATCTGTGAATCAATCAAATATGCACCAGGCACTTGCTCTGAGTCCAGTTCCAGGCTGAGGAGTGTGAAGGGGTGAAGGGAAGGGAATTGGGCAGTGAGACCCAAAGTGTATTTAAGTTCCACGATTCCTAGCTTTGACAGGTTTCTTGTCTTGCTGGCCTGAATTAAAATTAAAAAGATACACACACACACACACACACACACACACACACACACACACACACACACACACAATGACACAAACAACAACAACAAAAAACAGAAACCATTGGGAAGAAATGAAAGTAAAACAGTGCCTCTATCACCAGTCACATCCACAACTGGGTGTTGTTTTCACTTTGGCTCCATCCCTTCATTCTTTCTGGAGTTATTTCTCCACTGATCTCCAGTAGCATATTGGGCACCTAACGTGGGGAGTTCTTTTTCAGTATGCTATCATTTTGCCTTTTCATACTGTTCATGGGGTTCTCAAGGCAAGAATACTGACGTGGTTTACCATTCCCTTCTCCAGTGGACCACATTCTGTCAGACCTCTCCACCATGACCTGCCCAACATGGCATGGCTAGTTTCATTGAATTAGACAAAGCTGTGATAGAAGCAAGGTCCGATGCTGTAAAGAGCAATATTGCATAGGAACCTGGAATGTTAGGTCCATGAATCAAGGCAAATTGGAAGTTGTCAAATAGGAGATGGCAAGAGTGAACGTCGACATTCTAGGAATCAGCAAACTAAAATGGACTGGAATGGGTGAATTTAACTCAGATGACCATTATATCTACTACTGTGGGCAGGAATCCCTTAGAAGAAATGGAGTAGCCATCATGGCAAACAAAAGAGTCCAAAATGCAGTACTTGGATGCAATCTCAAAAACGACAGAATGATCTCTGTTCGTTTCCAAGGCAAACCATTCAATATCACAGTAATCCAAGTCTATGCCCCAACCAGTAACGCTGAAGAAGCTGAAGTTGAATGGTTCTATGAAGACCTATAAGACCTTTTAGAACTAACGCCCAAAAAAGATGTCCTTTTCATTATAGGGGACTGGAATGCAAAAGTAGGAAGTCAAGAAACACCTGGAGTAACAGGCAAATTTGGCCTTGGAATATGGAATGAAGCAGGGCAAAGGCTAATAAGAGTTTTGGCAAGAGAATGCACGGGTCATAGCAAACACCCTCTTCCAGAAACACAAGAGAAGACTCTACACATGGACATCACCAGATGGTCAACACCAAAATCAGATTGATTATATTCTTTGCAGCCAAAAATGGAGAATCTCTATACAGTCAGCAAAAACAAGACCAGGGACTGACTCTGGCTCAGATCATGAATTCCTTATTTCCAAATTCAGACTTAAATTGAAGAAAGTAGGGAAAACCACTAGACCATTCAGGTATGACCTAAATCAAATCCCTTATGATTATACAGTGAAAGTGAGAAATAGATTTAAGGGACTAAATCTGATAGATAGAATGCCTGATGAACTATTGACAGAGGTTCATGACATTGTACAGGAGACAGGGATCAAGACAATCCCCATGGGAAAAAAATGCAAAAAACCAAAATGGCTGGCTGAAGAGGCCTTACAAATAGCTGTGGAAAGAAGAGAAGCAAAAGCAAAGGAGAAAAGGAAAGATATAAGCATCTGAATGCAGAGTTCCAAAGAATAGCAAGAAGAGATAAGAAAGCCTTCCTCAGCGATCAATGCAAAGAAATAGAGAAAAACAACAGAATGGGAAAGACGAGAAATCTGTTCATGACTTCCCTGGTGGCTCAGATGGGAAAGCGTCTGCCTACAATGCGGGAGACCCGGGTTCAATCCCTGGGTCAGGAAGATCTCCTGGAGAAGGGAATGGCAACTCACTCCAGTATTCTTGCCTGGAAAATCCCATGGACGGAGGAAACTGGTAGGCTACAGTCCATGGGGTCGCAAAGAGTCGGACATGACTGAGCGGCTTCACTTTCAAGAGATCTCTTCAAGAAAATTAGAGATAGGAAGGGAACGTTTCATGCAAAGATGGGCTCGATAAAAGACAGAAATGTTATGGACCTAACAGAAGCAGAAGATATTAAGAACAGGTGGCAAGAATACACAGAAGAACTGTACAAAGATGTTCATGACCCAGATAATCATTATGGTGTGATCACTCACCTAGAGTCAGACATCCTGGAATGTGAAGTCAAGTGGGCCTTAGAAAGCATCACTATGAACAAAGCTAGTGGAGGTGATGGAATTCCAGTGGAGCTATTTCAAATCCTGAAAGATGATGTCGTGAAAGTGCTGCACTCAATAGTCCAGCAAATTTGGAAAACTCAGCAGTGGCCACAGGACTGGAAAAGGTCAGTTTTCATTCCAATCCCAAAGAAAGCCAATGCCAAAGAATGCTCAAAGTACCACACAATTGCACTCATCTCACACGCTAGTAAAGTAATGCTCAAATGCTCCAAGCCAGGCTTTAGCAATATGTGAACCGTGAACTTCCAGATGTTCAAGCTGGTTTTAGAAAAGGCAGAAGAACCAGAGATCAAATTGCCAACATCCACTGGATCATCAAAAAAGCAAGAGTTCCAGAAAAAACGTCTAGTTCTGCTTTATTGACTATGCCAAAGCCTTTGACTGTGTGGATCACAAGAAACTGTGGAAAATTCTGAAAGAGATGGGAATACCAGACCACCTGACCTGCCTCTTGAGAAACCTATATGCAGGTCAGGAAGCAACAGTTAGAACTGGACATGGAACAACAGACTGGTTCCAAATAGGAAAAGGAGTGCGTCAAGGCTGTACATTGTCACCCTGCTTATCTAACTTATATGCAGAGTACATCATGAGAAATGCTGGGCTGGAAGAAGGACAAACTGGAATCAAGATTGCCGGGAGAAATATCAATAACCTCAGATATGCAGATGACACCACCCTTATGGCAGACAGTGAAGAGGAACTCAAAAGCCTCTTGATGAAGGTGAAAGAGGAGAGTGAAAAAGTTGTCTTAAAGCTAACATTCAGAAAATGAAGATCATGGCATCTGGTCCCATCACTTCATGGGAAATAGATGGGGAAACAGTGGAAACAGTGTCAGACTTTATTTTGGGGGGCTCCAAAATCACTGCAGATGGTGACTGCAGCCATGAAATTAAAAGACGCTTACTCCTTGGAAGAAAAGTTATGACCAACCTAGATAGCATATTCAAAAGCAGAGACATTTCTTTGCCAACAAAGGTCCGTCTAGTCAAGGCTATGGTTTTTCCAGTGGTCATGTATGGATGTGAGATTTTGACTGTGAAGAAAGCTGAGCACCGAAGAATTGATGTTTTTGAACTGTGGTGTTGGAGAAGACTCTTGAGAGTCCCTTGGACTGCAAGGAGATCCAACCAGTCCATTCTAAAGGAGATCAGTCCTGGATGTTCTTTGGAAGGACTGATGTTAAAGCTGAAACTCCAGTACTTTGGCCACCTCTTGCAAAGAGTTGACTCATTGGAAAAGACTCTGATGTTGGAGGGATTGGGGGCAGGAGGAGAAGGGGACGACAAAGGATGAGATGGCTGGATGGCATCACGGACTGATGGACATGAGTTTGGGTGACCTCTGGGAGTTGGTGATGGATAGGGAGGCCTGGCGTGCTGCAATTCATGGGGTCACAGAGTCGGACACCACTGAGCGACTGAACTGAACTGAATACAGTGCTAAATTATATGGTTCACCCTTTGAGTGCTAGAGAAGGTCAGAAAAGATGGAGTTCTTTTCTTCTGAAAAGGGGAAAGGAAAGCTTAAAATGGGCTGCATGAATGCATGGCATTTTAGTGTATAGAAGTGGGATTAGAGCACTTAGTTTCTAGAGAGAAAAATGGAAAGTAAAAATGAGCTATTTAATATCTCTCCATGTGCCTTTTCACTTCCCTAAATGGGAAAAAAATTAATAGTATTCGTTTTGATTGATTCGTAGGTTTTTATGTGAATTAAATGAGATTATGCTTATAAATGTTTTACATTCAAATAGTTAATCAAACAGATGAAATGATTTCAGTAACTAAATTATCAGTAGTGATTTGAAACCAGAATATCAATTTCTCATGACTAACTAGAGAAAAAATAACCCAAAGACTTGTATCAGTCTTCTACATAAGGTTTTTTCCTGCAGTCAATCTAGAAATCGAATTACAAATCAAAAGGAGAGTGATGATCCTGATAATACTGACCACCATTTACTGTGTCCCGTTGTCCTGGGCTCTTTGTCCTCATGACCTTGCTGATTCTTCACAGCGGTTCTGTGAGGAGGAAGTGTCAGCACTACTCCGCACTGGCCAAGCTTCACAGCTTGTAAGTGATGGTCCAGTGGTTAAGGCTCTGCACTCCCAAGGCAGGGTTCCTGGGTTCAATTCCTGGTCATTGAACTAGATTCCACGTGCCAGAACTAAGAGTTCATATGCCACAACTAAAGCCCGGCACAGCCAAATAAGTAAATAAACTAATTTTGGAAGGAATCATTGCAAGAAATGGGCTTTCCTGGTAGCTCAGCTGGTGAATCTGCCTGCAATGCAGGAGACTCTAGATCAATTCCTGGGTCAGGAAGATCCCCTGGAGAAGGGATAGGCTACCCACTCAAGTATTCTTGGGCTTCCCTGGTGGCTCAGCTGGTAAAGAATCTGCCTGCAAGGCAGGAGACGTGGATTCGATCCCAGGGTTGGGAAGATCCCCTGGAGAAGGGAACGGTTACTGACTCCAGCATTCTGACCTGGAGAATTCCATGGACTGTTTATTCCATGGGGTCACAAAGAGCTGGACACAACTGAGTGACTTTCATCACATTTCATAGAGCAAGAAACATTATTTATTAAAGTTTTCCCTACCTTGCCTCTTATTAGCATAAACAACATTTGGAGGAAAAAATCGCTGAAAAAGTGAAGTGGTCCTTATACCAGTCTTGAGAAGCACTTTTACAACTTAAGAGCTATCAATCAGACTACATTCTAACAACCTGTTTCAGCTTTCTTAACTCACTCTTGGCAAGACTAGATTCCAGAGAGATCACAGAACTACTGTGCTTATCCCTGTGAAGTAGAGAATATTGTTTTCTAAGAGGAAACATTAAGCTACAGCTCATGAGTTTGATGGACTGTGAAAATCAGTTTGGGTAAGTTACCAAGCACCTTTTTCCTGCATCAGGTAGGTTTTTTGTTGCCATTGTTCACTGCCTCACTTCTGCAACTAGTCCATCAGCCCAGTCTTAGAACTACCTCCCAGCTCGTATTGTATCCTCAATGTACCATGAAGCTTATACTAGAATGTTCATTTGGTTCCCTAGAAGAGAAAGGCTCGATGACTTCCTGGTAAAGCAGAATGAGTTTTTGGCTTTTTTTTTTCCCTATAGCTATGTTGATCCCAGAGTAAATCTAACACTTAGAACTTGAGGAGATGATATTTAGAAAACCAAGTAAATATGAAAGGGGAGATGAGGGAATTCCCTAGTGGTCCATCAGTCGGGACTCCAAGCTTCCACTGCAGCAGGCACAGGTGTGGTCCCTGGGTCGGGGGACTAAGAGCCTGCATGCTGCACTGCTTGGCCAAAAAAAAAGTGGAGAGGGAGAAGACAAGTTGAGATGGCAATGGAGCCACTGACTCGGCATCCACAGACTCTGGGGGGTGGGAAACTACTGAATCAAGAAGCTGGAGATCTCAGCATTCATCCGTTTGGAAATGCAGAGAGCTCCACATATGTTTTTAACCTATAAAGTCTCCAGTTCTGATTTTCCTTTAAGTTATTTCCCAAGATTCTTCAGGGTAATGACAGAAGCTGCTCTAGCTGCTTCACTACACACTCCCCACCCCACCCCCCATCAACTCTTTCAGTGGTTCTGGGCACATCACTCAGGGAGACACACATGCAGAAGTCTAGGACAGTGGTTTACAGACTCTTCAACTGCTTACAAAGGATTTTGAAAAACTACAAATCCCCACATACATTTTAAAGTTGACATCTCAAAATTTTCACCATAAACTCAAATAGTTGCAAAAGATGTAATTTCTGGCACAATAACATTTTAGAACTGGTATGGACCTAATTAACATGCATTAATTCACTTAGTTTCCAGAAACAGGCTTATAAGTTAGATGTCGGTACTAATATTATTCCCATTTTAATGTGTGGAAGCTAAGGAACAGTTTTTCCAAGATAGCAAGTGGTAGAACCAAGATTCAAACATAGGCACGTACTTAAAAGAAGATCAGTTCCAGTTTTTTAAGGAATCTCCACACTGTTCTCCATAGTGGCTGTACTAGTTTGCATTCCCACCAACAGTGTAAGAGGGTTCCCTTTTCTCCACACCCTCTCCAGCATTTATTGCTTGTAGACTTTTGGATCGCAGCCATTCTGACTGGTGTGAAATGGTACCTCACAGTGGTTTTGATTTGCATTTCTCTGATAATGAGTGATGTTGAGCATCTTTTCATGTGTTTGTTAGCCATCTGTATGTCTTCTTTGGAGAAATGTCTATTTAGTTCTTTGGCCCATTTTTTGATTGGGTCATTTATTTTTCTGGAGTTGAGCTGTAGGAGTTGCTTGTATATTTTTGAGATTAGTTGTTTGTCAGTTGCTTCATTTGCTATTATTTTCTCCCATTCTGAAGGCTGTCTTTTCACCTTGCTAATAGTTTCCTTTGATGTGCAGAAGCCTTTTAAGGTTAATTAGGTCCCATTTGTTTATTTTTGCTTTGATTTCCAATATTCTGGGAGGTGGGTCATAGAGGATCCTGCTGTGATAGTACAGCCACTATGGAGAACAGTGTGGAGATTCCTTAAAAAACTGGAAATAGAACTGCCTTATGATCCAGCAATCCCACTGCTGGACATACACACTGAGGAAACCAGAAGGGAAAGAGACACGTGTACCCCAATGTTCATCGCAGCACTGTTTATAATAGCCAGGACATGGAAGCAACCTAGATGTCCATCAGCAGATGAATGGATAATTAAGCTATGGTACATATACACAATGGAGTATTACTCAGCCATTAAAAAGAATACATTTGAATCAGTTCTAATGAGGTGGATGAAACTGGAGCCTATTATACAGAGTGAAGTAAGCCAGAAGGAAAAACACCAATTCAGTATACAAACGCATATATATGGAATTTAGAAAGACGGTAACAATAACCCTGTGTACGAGACAGCAAAAGAGACACTGATGTATAGAACAGTCTTATGGACTCTGTGGGAGAGGGAGAAGGTGGGAAGATTTGGGAGAATGGCATTGAAACATGTAAAATATCATGTATGAAATGAGATGCCAGTCCAGGTTCGATGCACGATACTGGATGCTTGGGGCTAGTGCACTGGGACGACCCAGAGGGATGGTATGGGGAGGGAGGAGGGAGGAGGGTTCAGGATGGGGAACACATGTATACCTGTGGCGGATTCATTTTGATACTTGGCAAAACTAATACAATTATGTAAAGTTTAAAAAAAAAAAAAAAGATCAGTTCAAGTCATTTCATCCATGTAGGGGAGATAAGACTTAATATGTAATATATATGATACCACAAAGCAAATAATTTCTAAACACTTCCTTCTCTGTATGACAAAATTATTCTCTGTAATAAGCATTTCCTTTATTCTTTAGTTTTTAAAGTGATTAAAAATGAATTTTTAATTTATATTACTACAGTTCAATATTTTTTGCAGTAACTAAAATTTGTACTTAAGAAACAAAAATATTACACTTTACAATTCTCACTCTGTGTAACTAACTTTAAAACTTTAAATGTTAAAATCTCAAGGTGGACATGGACAAAGACAGAAATGAGGTAACTCAAGGTTATGTTTTCAGTGAATAGGTCTTATACATATTTTGTCAAATTTATATTTAGTATGTTTGATATATTATAAATGGAATTTTAAAATTTCAATATTCAGTCATTTGTTGCTAGTACATAGAAATAATATTTTTTTTAATTTTAAAGTAAAATTTAGAAATAATACTATGCACACATTTTAAGTGTACAGTATAATGAGTTTTGACATATTATACACCCAAGTAACCACTACCATGGTCAAGATGCAGAATATTTTCATCACCAAAGGTCTTCCTTGTGCCCTTTTCTGGTCATCACAAGTCACATCTTCAGCCCTACGCAGTCATTGATCTTCCTGTCACCTGGAGATTTTGCTTCCTAGAGTTTCATATAAACAATCACACAATAATATCTAATTTTGTATCTGGCTCCTTGTGTTCAGTGTAATGTTTCTGCTATTCATCCATGTTGTTTTGTAGTTCCTTATTGTTGCTGTATAGTATTGCACTGTATGGATGTACTATAATTTTTTATGCATCTACCTATTGATGAAAATTTGAGTTGAGATTTTGGCTACTATGAATAAAACTGGTATGAATATTTGTGTACAATTCTCTGTGCACGTTTTCATTTCTCTGGAGTAAATATGTAGAAGTGGAATTGGTGGGAACATATATATTTGTTGTTGTTTGGTCACTAAGTTGTGTCCAATTCTTTTGCAACTCCACAGACTGCAGCCCATGAGGTTCCTCTGTGCATGAGATTTTCAAGGCAAGAAAGCTGGAATGGGATGCCAATTCCTTCTCCAGGGATATAATATTTACACTTTTATTACATAAGGCATGCCTCATTTTATCATGCTTCATAGATACTGCTTTTTTACAGGTTAAAGGTTCATGGCAACTGTACATTGAGCAAGTCTGTTGCTGCTATTTTTCCAACAGCATTTGCTTACTTTGTCTCCATCACATTTTGGTAATTCTTACAATATTTCAGACTTTTTCATTATTATATTTGTTATGGTTATCTGTGGTGAATGATCTTTGATGTTGCTGTTGCTAAGTCACTTCAGTTGTGTCTGACTCTGTGCGACCCCATAGATGGCAGCCCACCAGGCTCCTCTGTCCCTGGGATTCTCCAGGCAAGAACACTGGAGTGGGTTGCCATTTCCTTCTCCAATGCATGAAAGTGAAAAGTGAAATTGATGTTGCTACTACAACTCAATGAAGGCTCAGATGGTGGTTAGGACTTTGCAGCAGTTAAATATTTTTATTTCTTTGTTTAAAAGATCAGCAGGAACTTAATCATTAAGTAAAGTTTGATATTTAACATGATACAAGGTTTTGAAAAAAATGGACTTTATTACTTTAGTACATAAGACAATAAAATGAAAATAACATCATTTATTGAGTTGGACAGAAAGTTCACTTTTTTCCATTAAGATGGCTCCAGTAGCACTCAGTTGTCTTTAACTTCATTTGAAACAATTTTGTTAGATTGTATTGTGACAGCTGTCATATCTGTGCATTGTTTAAAAAGCTTATCAAAATTGGTGATTTTTGTGTAGCCATTTTAATATAGAAGATGGAAGGAAAAAGTAACATTTTGGGCATATTATACTTTATTACTTTAAGAAAGGAAAAAACACAACTGAAATGCAAAAAAAGATTTGCGTGGTGTATGGCAAAGGTGCTGTGACTGATTGCATGTGTCAAAAGTGGTTTGCGAAGTTTCATGCTAGAGATTCCTCGCTGGACGATGCTCCACAGCTGGGTAGACAAGTTGAAGTTGATAGTGATCAAACTGAGACATTAATTGAGAACAATCAACATTATACCACACAAGAGATAGCCACCATACTCAAAATATCCCAATCAAGCATTAAAAGTCATTTGTACCAGCTTGGTTATGTGAATCGTTTTGATGTTTGGGTTCCATTTAAGTTAAGCAAAACAAAATAAGCGTTGACTGTATTCCCACATGTAATTCTCCACTGAAATGTTAACAAAAATGTCCCATTTTTAAAACAAACTGTGATAAGCAATGAAGAGTGGATACCGTACAATAATTTGGAACAGAAGAGATCATGGGGCAAGTGAAATGAACCAACCACAGCAAAGGCCATTCTTCATCCAAAGAAGGTGATGTGTATATAGAAGGGTTGGAATGGAGTCTTCTATTATGAGCTCCTTCTGGAAAACCAAATGATTAATTCCAACAAGTCTTGCTCTCAGTTAGACCAAGTCAAAGCATGAAAAGCGTCTGGAATTAGTCAACAGAAAATGCACAGTCTTCCATCAGGGTAACAGGAGACTGCATGTTTCTTTGATAACCTGGCAAAAACTTATAGCTTGGCTGGGAAGTTCTGATTCCTCCATCATCCTCACCAAACACTGCACCTTTGGATTTCCATTTATTTTAGTCTTTACAAAATTCTCTTAATGTAAAAAAATTTCAATTCCCTGGAAGACTATAAAAGACACCTGCAATAGTTCTTTGCTCAATAAGACTACAAATGTTTATAAAAATGTGCAGATGGGGCAACTGGCTGACTAGGGCATTTGGTGCTAAGATAACTACCCGCAGTTTGGCCAATTTTGCTGACCCCTGTGTACCATCCTTCATCAAGGACATCTCAGACAAAACAGCAACACTGCCCTGAGCTCCTTCACTTATGATGGTGGCAATGCCGTAAACTCTATGAGCTCCCCTACTGCTGTTCACTCAGTTAATCTCAAATGGCTCCTCAGAGGGTCAAGGGATCTGGAGGGGTCGTGACATCTGGCAAGGAACTAAGAGCAAAGGAGGCCAATTCTCTTTGAGGCAGAACATACCCTTCGGCCCAGGTTTGGCTCCACCCTGCATCAAGGAGGCCTCAGTAGCAGTGCCAGGCTTGTGCCATGCTGCTTCCATAGGCTCAAGGCATAATTGGCAGATGGGTACAGACGGTCACAGGCTTGGGGTGTGTGAGAGCTGGTATTTCCAGGATATCCCAGTATGTGACCAGCAATTTCTGCTCTAATGATATATAGCATGGATCTGAGAAGGTTAGTCTGTTGGTAATTTATGGTCATCATAGGTGGTCCAGAGACTCCAGGGTGCATGTAGGGAGCTGTCAAAGCCCCTACAGTAAATGAGTCTCTAAAAGCACTGACGGAAGTGCCCTTGATTTTAGTTTGGACAGATTTTAGGGACTTTTGTTGAAGGGAGCCCCATTTAAGATGGCCTGATTTATAAATAGTGGCATCAGTGAGATTAAGTAAAATTTGTAATTAAGTAATACATTGTCTTTAGAGCTCTCTAAAGGGACTAAAAGATGTTGGACTTGTGTGTCCTTAATGAATCTATCAAGTGAAACTCCTGAAAGGAGGACCTCATCAATGTGTTTAATACTGATGCTCCTGGGGAAAGGTGAATGCAGTTAAGATGTTGTTTGAAAAGATTTTGTATGATGGCAAAGATGTTGAGAGACCTCATGGGTAGCCTAGTAAAGGTGTATTATGTTCCTTCAAAGGTGAAGGTGAATTGTGGTTGAGAAGCTGTGTAAAAAGGCACCAAATAGAACATGCTAGTCAAATCTTTAGTAGCTAAATTACCAGTCTCTGGATGGCTGCTATTGCTACTGCTGCTAAGTCGCTTCAGTCATGTCTGACTGTGCGACCCCATAGACCGCAGCCCATCAGGCTCCCCCGTCCCTGGGACTGTCCAGGCAAGAACACTGGAGTGGGTTGCCATTTCCTTCTCCAACGCATGAAAGTGAAAAGTGAAAGTGAAGTTACTCAGTCGTGTCCGACTCTTAGTGACCCCATGGACTGCAGCCTACCAGGCTTCGCCCATGGGATTTTCCACGCAAGAGTACTGGAGTGTGTTGCCATTGCCTTCTCACTCTGGATGGCATTAGTAATTTAAGTAATATTCAGTACTGGGTATGCAGGCCTTAATGGATGGGATCACAAGAATTAAGACTGCTGTAAGCCACTCTGAGACATCATGATTTTTTCTAGGTTTAAGAACAAGGAAAAACTGGGCTGTCAAATGGAGAATCAGTAGGAATAAAAACTCATTCATCACTTAGGTCTAATAAGACCAAATTAGACTTTTATTTAGCTTTTTTTACTCAGCATACTTAGAGATTCATTCACATTGTTGCATGTATCAATGGTTCATTCCTTTATGGTGATGAGCAGTGCTTCATTGTATGGATGAATGACATTGTTTATGCATTCAGCTGGTAATGGGCATCTGGGTTATTTTTAATTTTATGCTCTTTCAAATGAAGTTATTCTGAATATCGGTGTACAAATCTTTATGTGCACATATGCTTTCACTTCTCTTTGTTAAGAGTGAAATAGGTAGGTTGCATGGTAGGTATATTTTTAATGTTTTAAGAAACTGCCGAACTTTTTTCCAATGTGATACTGTTTTATATTCATACAAGCAGTCTAAGAGTTCTAATTGTTTCACATCTTTATGAACACTTGGTATTATCAGTCTATTTAATTTGACCCATTCTAGTGGGTGTGTAGTTGTATCTCATTATAATTTAACTTGAAATTTCTTATGACTAAAGATGTTGAGTCTCTTTATGTACTTATTTGCCATCTGTTTCTTTTCTTTTGTGAAGTGTCTATTCAAACTTTTGCCAACGTAAAAAATTTTTTTGCCTTCTCTTGAGTTGTAGAAGTTTATGTATTAATCCAAGTCTTTGACAGTATATGCTTTGAAAATATTTTCTTTCAGTAT
The DNA here is from genome assembly GCF_029378745.1 of Bos indicus. Taxonomy (NCBI): domain Eukaryota; kingdom Metazoa; phylum Chordata; class Mammalia; order Artiodactyla; family Bovidae; genus Bos; species Bos indicus. The sequence continues at coordinate 51,240,669 of NC_091769.1, forward strand.
TTCACTTGCTTTTTCTTAAGTAACCCTAGCAAACGTTTTAAATTTCGATGAAGTCTAATTTATTTACAATGATGTCTACAGACTAAGAGATTAAATATTAAGATGTCACTGCTTCAGAAATTATTCTATGGATTCAATACAATACAAATAAAAATTCTATAGAGCTTTTTTTTTGTAGAAATTGGCAGATTGATTTTAAATGATTTTTAAAATTATATAAAAATGCAACTATATAGAATCTATAAAGGTCAGAACAACCTGAAAATGGCAGAGAAAAATTCAATTACACCTGCTACCTGATTTCAAGACTTTTTGTATAGCCAAATCAAGATGTTATGATATTTACATAAAGATAGAATAATAGATTAATGGGATCAAGAAAATAAAACTTCAAACATTCATGGTTAATGATTTTGACAAAGGTACCAATACAAGAAAATGGGGAAAGGATAATCTTTTCCACAAGAAAGGCTGAAATAATGGAATGGTTGTATGCAAAAAATAACTTGATTTTTACTTCACACCACATAGAAAAATTAACTTGAGGGAAGTCAGCCTCATGGCAGTGTGAGTTGTTCCCTTTTTCCTTCCCTTTTGAAGTGAAGTTGTTCAGTCGTGTGTGACTTCTACAATCCCATGGACTATAGCTTATCAGGCTCCTCTGTCCATGGAATTTTCCAGGCAAGAGTACTGCAGTGGGTTGCCATTTCCTTCTCCAGGGGATCTTCCTGACTCAAGGATTAAACCCAAGTCTCCCACACAGCAGGCAGACGCTTTACCCTCTAAACCACAAATTGGATATCCATGAAAAAAAACCACTGCATAGCAGGACATCTGAGAGATCCATCCATGTGTGTGCATGAAAGTGAGTGGACTGGAATAGAGGGGAGGCCGCAGAGTGAGGGAAGTAGTGGTGGAGCCAGCAGTGGCAGAGGTGGTTATGGCAGAGAAGGTAGAAGTTGGTTCACTGGGGATCAGAGGAGGAGGAGGTTGAAGGCAGTGAGTGGGTGAGTGGCTCTAGTGACTAGCTGCTCTCACCAAAGAGAGATCACAGCAAAAAAGAAAAAAAAGAGAAATCACAGTGACTAGAGGGAGTGGGTATGGGAGGGAACTGCACTGGTAATTTAATAGGGATTACACTGAATCTATAGATTGTCTTGAGTAGTATATTCATTTGACAATACTGATTCTTCCAATCCAAGAACTTGGTATATCTTTCCATCTCTTTGTGTTATCTTTGATTTCTTTCATCAGTGTCTTACAGTTTTCAGAGTACAGGTCTTTAGCCTCCTTAGGTAGGTTATTTTTACTATTTTTGATGCAATGGAAAATGGGATTGTTGCCTTAATTTCTGTTTCTGATCTTTTATTGTTAGTGAATAGAAATGGAAGGAATTTCTGTGTATTAATTTTGTATCCTGCAACTTTACTGAACTCATTGATGAGCTCTAGTACTTTTCTGGTAGTGTCTTTAAGATTTCCTAAAAACAGTTAGTTTTACTTCTTCTTTTTTCGGTTTGGATTCCTTTTATTTCTTTTTCTTCTCTGAATGTTGTGGCTAGGACTTCCAAAACTATGTTGGGTAAAAGTAGAGAGAGGACATCCTTGCCTTGTTTCGGATTTTAGAGGAAATGCTTTGAGCTTTTTACCACTGAATATGTTAGCTGTTGGTTTGTCATATATGTCCATTATTGTGTTAAGGTAGGTTACACTTTCCAGTGAGTTTTTATTATAAATGATAGTGAATTTTATCAAAAGCTTTATCTGTATCTATTGAGCTTGAGCTTTTTCTGGTGAAAAATCAGCTGATAACCTTATCAAGAGTCCCTTTGATGTTATTTGTTGCTTTTCTATTGTTGCTTTTAATATTTTTTAAAAATTTTTATCAATTTGATTGATATGTATCTCAGCATATAAATAAAATCTCAGAGCTAGAGTGATAATGTAACTATATACTAAGCAACTAAATTATAAATGGCATTAAAATTTACCCTGAAGTTGGAAATTCAGATTATCATTAGCAAATACAGATTATCATTAGCAGAAAAGTTTGACTGCACAGAGACCATAATAAATGAACTGTTTGCAGACTCATATCAAAATCCTATCAGTAAGTGACAAGTGACAATTAAATTATATCTGGTAGGCAGGCTTTATAGTGGCAACTGAGTTGATGTACTTCAACTGTACAGCTGTATCTGGTGACAGGCAGATGATGATCCTGACTTGAAATCAGATCCAACAATTATTTTAGTCCATGCATGGCCCTCCCATTATTCTGTTTGCCACTTCAGTCTGTGCCTCTTTCCTGCACTGCATACTTGTCTCAGCCACAGTATTGCTAAGTCCAAAAGCTGTGCGAGTGTGTTAGTCACTCAGTCGTCTCTGACTCTTTGCAACCCCATGGATTGTAGCCCACCAGGCTCCTCTGTCCATGGAATTCTCCAGGCAACGATACTGGAGTAGGTTGCCATGACCTTCCCAACCCAGGGAGCAAACCCAGGTCCTCCGTACTGCAGGCAGATTCTTTACCATTTGAGCTACCTGGGAAATCGAAGCCCACAAGCTAACCCTAGCGAAAATGAATGAAAAACTAATGTTGCTGAAGAGCTTCTTTGAAAAGGTGGAAAGACCCAATGATGAGACAGCAGAAGACTCTAAGACTGCCAACAAAAAGAAAGCTACATTTAAAAGAAAATACTAAGAGTCCTACTTAAATTATGGGCTCACTGCAACAGGTGATTCACTTCTCCAAGTCTGCTTTGTATAATCTGTGGTGACCAGCTATTGAACAAAGCCATGAAACCTTTAAAACTGCTTCACCACATGGAGACCAAGCACTCTCCATCAAAAGATAAGCCCTTGGAGTTTTCCAAAAGAAAAAAACTGTGAACACAAAGAATGGAAGCAATTATTGAAGGCCACCACTTCATCAAATGTGTCTGCCAAAAGCATCCTTCTTAGTGGCTAACCGCATTGGTAAAGCTAAGAAGCCCTTTACTATTGAAGAGTTGATCCTGCCTGCTGCTAAGGACATTTGTTATGAATTTTTAGAAGACGTTGCAGTTGAAACGGTGGCACATGTTCCTCTTTTGGCCAGCACAGTAACTAGACAAACTGATAAAACAGCAGAGGATATTGAGACACAATAGTTAGAAAGACTAATGAGTCACTGTGGTGTGCAATCCAGGTTGATGAGTGTCTCAATGTTGACAAGGAGGCAACAAGGCTGGTTTTTGTGTGATCTATTTTCAGAAGGATGTGCATGAGAATAGGTGTGTGCACTTCTGTTGCCAACCAACATCACAGTTGTAGAACTATTCTAGTCTTTGAATGATTACATATCAGGAAAATTGAATTGGTCATTTTGTATCGGTATATGCACAGATGGAGCGGCTGCCATGACTGGATGGCTTTCTGGTTTCACTACTTCAGAATGTGAATCTACACACTGTGTCATCCACAGAGAAATGCTAGCAAGCTGAAAAATGTCACCTGAACGTAACAGTGTTTTTCAGGATGTGACTAAAATTGTCAACCATATGAAAGTACATGCCTTTAACCCATGTCTGTTTGCACAGCTCTAAAAGGAGATGGACACATACATTTCTTATACACAGCAGTGAGATGGCTTTCTAAAGGTAGATCACTGGCCAGAGTTTTTGAGTTACAAGAGCCTCTCCAGAGATTTCTTCTAGAAAACCAGTTACCACTGACAGCACATTTCAGTGACATATAATAGGTCACAAAACCTGCTTACTTGTGTGACATATTCAACCTGCTCAACAAACTCAATCTGTCACTTTAGGGGAGAGCAACAACTTTTTTCAAGGTACATTCAAAGCCAAACTGGAACTGTGGAGGAGACAAATGAACATTGGGATTTTTGACATTTCAAACATCACCAGAGATTTAGAAAGAGACTGAGCCAGGGCCTTCTTTCTCCCAGCTGGTGCATGATCACCCATCTCAGCTTTCAAAAGAGTTTGAGCATTACTTTCCAACTACAAAAGACCCCCAAACTGGGAAAGACTGGATCTGTGGCCCATTTTTTTATTAAGCCAGGTGAATCAACTTTGTGCTAGAAGAGGATCCACTGCTTGAGAATGCAAATGACCGTGGCCTTAAAATTACATTTGTGACAACTTCAGCTCTCCATACATTTTGGATTAAAGTCAAGGCAGAATATCCTGATATTGCCACAAAAGCACCGAAAATCCTTCCATTTCCGCACATCCCATCTTTATAAAGCAGGGTTTTCTGTAGTGACAGTGACCAAATGAGATTACAGAGTAGACTGGACATAAGCAATATAATTTAGGTGTCACTGTCTCCCATCACTCCCACAGGGAACTGTCTAGTTGCAGAAAAACAAGCTCAGGGCTCCCACTGATTCTGCATTATGGTGATTTGTATAATTATTTCATTGTATATCACAGTGTAATAATAGAAATAAAGTACACAATAAATGTAATGTGCTTTAATCATCTGGCAACCATCCTCCCCCACACTGGACCATGAAAAGCCTGTATTCCATGAAACTGGTCCCTGGTGCCAAAAAGATTTAGGACCTCTGTAATACATGACACCAATAAAATGAAAGGTAAAAATCACCTGCTCATCTCAATAGATGCAGAAAAAGCATTTGATAAAAGCATTTTATCATTTTATGATACTGCATACTGGATATAGAAGGAACATGCCTCAACATAATAAAGGCCATATACAACAAACCCACAGCTAATATTATACAGAATGGAGAGAAAGTGAAAATGTTTCCCTAAGATCAGGAATAAGCCAAAGATGCCCAGTTTCATCACACCTTTTCAATACAGTTCTGGAAATCCTCACTAGAGCAACTAGTCAAGATAAAGAAATAAAAGGCATCCAAATCAGAAAGAAAGAAGTTAAAATGTCATATAGGATTATGATCCTATATATAGAAAATCTCAAGAATTCAAAATTCCCAACTAATTCAAAAATCTTGGAATTAGTCAATAATTTCAGTAAAGTGGCAGGATATATAAATCAATATACAGTGCAGCACTGGTATATAGTAATGAGCATGGCTGCCTTGCTATGCTAAATATCAACATACAAAATCAATGAAGTATTTGAGGAAGAAATGAACTTATCTCATTTAAAATGGCATCAAAACCAGTAAAGTACTTAGGAAGAAATTTAACCAAGTAAGTGAAATATCTGTATAATGAAAACTATAAAACTTCACAGAAAAAAAAAAACAAAACTTCACAGAAATTGAAGAAGACAAACAAATGAAATGATAACCCATGCTTACAGATTGGAAGAATTAATACTGTTAAAATGGCCATACTACCCAAAGCCATTCACAGATTCAATGCATTACCCACCAATATGCCAATGACATTCTTCACAGAAACAGGAAAACAATCCTAACACCCTGATTAACCAAAGCAATCCAGAGAAAAAAGAACAAGGTGGAGGTATTCCCCTTCCAGATTTCAAACTATACTACAAAACCATAGTAAGCAACACAGTATGGTACTGGCACAAAAAGAGACACATTGGAAAAGATTTAAAAAAAAAAAGTTTAAAAAAAAGAGTTGGTCCAAGTATGTTAAGAGGTAACAATCCTAGGTAAATGTGAATTAATGTTAATTCCCCATTTTCCCACTTATTTTAAGTTTATAAGAAGTAGCTTAATGAGATGAATATACATAGCAGAAATACTTTTGGGTCTAAATATCAAAGTTTATTGAAATAAAATATAATCTATAATAAAAAATACTAATAGTGTTACCACTGGTTACAGATTTAAGTGTATTAACAAAAATCTAGCATTTTAATCCAAAAATGACACTATCTTTGTGGTACAATAACAAACATGAAATTAAAAGTTGAATAATACTGAATAATTCCTTCAGAAATATTTTATACTTTCTCATCTTTGTTCAATATGCCCCTTATAGGAGTATCCTCCAAAAGTGAAACTTCTGAAACTTAAGACTTAGTTTTTAAATTCAAATAGTTTTAGCATAATTAGCATATAAAACAATAATTTTCTTAAAAATTCAGTTCAACCCTAAGCTGGGGAGATGCTTTTAGGTGTTTTCATTCAAAAACTGTATTTCAATGCTCTTTTCTATCAACCTCTAGGGCTGCTATTATTCTACAAATGGAATTCAAGCTGGTCATAAAGTAAAACTGATAAATTATTTCAGAAGCAGAAAGGGCATTAAGATAGTAAAGGAAAGAAGGAGAAAAAAATAGGCACTCATACACAGTCTATGTATTTAAACTTTTTGAGAACTCTATTTCAGTTGGCCAGTCTTGGCCTGGTACAGAGATCTATCATAGCAACCTCCGGACCCAAATAGCTGGACAATAAAGTGGAAGAAGAAGAAAACCTTTTTTCTTGTTGTATTTCAAGATCACTTTCTCTGTGGTCGTTACACCATTTCACTTGCTAGGCCCCCAAATACGTGCGACATTCCAATTATTCTGCACAATTCAAGGAAAAAAGACACACGCACTAACTTGAGGAAATGACTTTCAGGGTACCTCTGAAGTTTCACAAGTGATGATTATCCCTTTTGCTGACTGTTGGGTAGCAAGCACACATCAATCTCCGATCATATTATCCTATTTGTAATGTGCAGATCTGTGAAAATAATAGTTATCATTTTATTAAGAAAATAGCATTTTAACAAAAACCACTGGAAGCTTTTCAAATTCTCATCTTTAAAAATCTGCAAAGCTCTAGGATATCCTATATACCCTGGAAAAAAATGGCTATTTCATTCAACTACCATGTAAAAAACAACAAAAACAGACAAAATTGAGAAACATATAGGACAGATTAAATGCCAATCTTAGTCTTAAAACGCATTTCATTAGTTAGAACTGTTCTGCAGGGTATTTCAGTTATAATGCTCATTTGGACAGGTCTTTGATTTGAGAATTTAAATAGGTATTTCAGTTTCCTGAATTCTTATTTAAAGCTATAAGTACATTAGCGCTGAAGAAGCCAGGATCACCTTCAGAAAAATTTTGCTTTGTCTACCATCTAATCTAGGAGGTGCCTCTGCCTGTCAGGATATTGCAGTGAGGATAGATACAAAATCCTTAAAGTTAATTGTGACAAATTATTAAGTGGTTTGAAGGAATTCTTAGAATTAATATCAGACTAAGTAGAGACATTGTAACATAGTACTACAACTTTTTGATCTTTAAATCTACAGTGGTTTAAAGCTTAGGTTTTATGTTTCTGCCATGGTATTTTAACACCTTTTCTGGGACAGTCCTATGCTGTAAAAAAATTTTTATAAGTAGACAAGTCTAAATCTCACTCTTTCTCAGGTCAACAGTATAAAGCTAAGCTTGAGGGAACAGTTGAACACTTTTGCCCTGCATTATGAGTTGAATTTTTTTTTTGAGATCAGAAAAGGAAAGTTAGACATTAGAATCCATCATGTAAAATACATATATGCATATCACAATTTACTAAACTCTAATTTCTAACAGTAGAAACAATGGGATTAAGAAAGAGACATGCATGAGCTAAAATTTAGATAAATCTTCAAAATAAATTAACAGGGTCCTGCAATTTGTCCCTTTAGACTGCATTATCTCTGTATTACAGTATATTTTATTCAAGAAGCCTTTGATTATAATTTTAGTTTTAAAGTGTCACTCCAAAAGAGTAACCACAATTTTTCATGTTTTCTCAAGAGTGTCGGACATCTGTAAAAATGACACTCAATAACTAGAGGACCTAAGAACTGAACTCTGGTTCCAGTTAGTTCTTTTACTATTTTTGGTTACTTTCTAATAGAAATTTAACTGTATATTATCAAATAACATTTTATAGTTAAAAAAAAATAAATAATCCTAAAAAGGACAGCACATAAGAGATCTAAATGAATTTCATCCAGCAAAAAAGTTTACATATATGTATCAGTAATCTGATCCCACTGTACTTTATTCCATGAAGGAACAGAATCTAAATATTTAGATATATTAAAGATACTGGAAAAAATAGATTTTCAATCCTTTTATACTCCTAAGTACTCTTGGTTTTGATTCTGTAGCCCTACAGAACACAAAAGCAACTGTAAAATTCTACATTTGTGGAAGAGGGAATTCCCTGGCATCCAGTGGTTAAGATTCAGCACTTCCACTGCAGGGGGCACGGGTGTGATCCCTGGTTTGGGAATTAAGATCCCACATACTGTGCAGTGCAGCAAAACAAAACACACACTTGGGGAGGAGATGATACCATACTTAAACACAAGACGACTCTCCACACTTTAACAGTATTCAGAAAAAGACTGGCTGTAGAAATATTGCCATTGGGGAAAAAAAATCTACATATTCAAGAGCAAAAGATGTGTAATATTTATAATTATTTCAATAATACCCTGTGCTTATACTATGCCCTATATTCGAAGGTGCAAAGCACTAAAAATGAGCACTCTTTAGATACTTAAACTGAGGCACAGTAAATTTGCTGAAGGCAGGATAAAAGCCAGGTTTTCAGACAAAATGCTTCAGAATTTCACATTTCCCATTCCTTAAAATACAAATTATATGCTATCTTTAATGCCATCTTATTTTAATCAAATTTTAGTAAATTTATTATTAGGGTTTAAGTTGTATGTCCAAATATTTTGTGATAGGTAAAAGCCTTTCCATCATGTTTTACTATAACTTCATTTAATAGGAAAGTTAAATGAAATGCCATCAATTTGCTTTTTTAAAAAAAACAAATGATTTGTTTTAGGACAGCTCTAGAAATTCTTGCCTTGATTTTTGTCCAGTAGAATTTTATAAGTATCTGCTTGAGAGGCCAACATTAATATAGTTCTCTTCTTAAATATATATTTGACTTCTAGTCCTCTTTCCTCTTGAGATGTTTTGCTCAGTGAACTGAGCTGGTTATTCATTGAAAACAAAATGTTACGGTTTTGTGAAAGTATAAAATGGTTAATGTTGGATTCAATCAATCTGATAGTAAACTGCTTGTTAATTAAGCTAAGATCAAGAAGTATGGGGAAGAATTCAAAACATAATGTGGGATAAGTAGTCAAATACTAGAGATGTAAGACAAAAAATATATTCCAAAGCCTAATTCTAATACTTAAATCTATGTCTCATTCAACTACTTACTGGACACCTTGAAACATGAAGTAAGTTACTTTACCTATGCACACTGAACTAGCATTTTACAGGAAGCAGCCAAATCCCAGTTTTAACTGTCTCAAATAGCTTGGTATGTGTATGCTTACAATGATGATTCTTAAATTTGAGGAACATTCCCAGATTCCCTTGAGAATCTATTAGAAGTCATAGATCCTTGCTTCAGAAACACACACACACACACACACAAAACAATTTTTAAGTGTTGATAACACTGTAAATCACAGCACTGTTGATTCAATGGGATTGGTATGAGAACATTTTCGATTCAATGGGATTGGCATGAGAAAATTTTCCTACTGTTAATAAAGACTGATCACTAACATTAAGGAATAGTCTTTGAAAGTACGAGAAAGTTCAATGACCATATCCATTCATTCATCTGCCTCTTTTGCTAGCTCTAATGGTGACTGGTTGATGCAAATGTGCCTCTAATCTAGCCTATAAATCTTAAAAACAAAAATGTTTAAGTTCTAATTTCTGCTAGTCTTATACATGTAACAATTTTCAAGCATTACAAAATACTGTGAAGGAAAGACTAATACACCACTATCAAATTCCAATATACCCAAACCAACAATGAAACGTCTGAATATGTAATTTGTTGACTTGAGCAAAATAAAAACATAATTGCTCTAAATTCTTTTTTACTTTCAAGGATGCAAAACCAGATCTCTAAGAAATTTTTTTAACAGAACATTTAATTTTCCCCCACAGTATTCAAAGTAAACATTTTATCATTATTACTCTTGGTATACCAAACTGAATTCCAGGAATGTAAGAAAGCCCAACTGGGAAATATTACATAGAAAAAGGCTGAATTAACAAACACATTATATTTCTTACTTATTTCTTATAAGTATACATTGACATTTACTTATCTGATAGCAGTACTGCTGGTTTTGAGTAAATTTTTTTTCCTTCAATGGGAATGCAGAATGGCAGTGTTGTCTTTGGAATAAATTAAGAAGACAGTAACAACTAACAGAGGAATAACTTCTACACATATGTTTTTCAAGGGCAATGAATAGTTAAGAATATAATTATGGAAAAGTATGCCTCAAATACATTTTTAAAAATTTCTCAGGATTTATTGTTTTGTTTCCTAATAAAATATAATGCACCGACACTGTGTTTCCTCCTTTAACCAACAGAGTGATATGAAGAATAAACTTGGCCTAAAACTCAACTTGTTTGAGCTAACAGAGAACTGTGTAGCACATCTTATATCTGATTACTTGAGCAATATTTGCATATTTTGGGTAACGGTCAAGAGGCTCACCAAATATTTTGTATGAAAGTTTTATAAGCCAAATAGGTTCTCTGATGACTTATCATGCTAGCATGTGAAATTTGAAGGAATAACAAATGGTATAACATAAAGAAACATGCGATACAGGCAGACACAAAAGATACAGCTTGACCCTGAATATTTCTTAGAATAACTTCATCCATAAATAAGACTTTACTTTTTATATATAGATTTATCCTACAACTGGTCTTGGATCACAGAGAATGTGAAGGACATAGCTTAAGAAATCAAGACGACGGGTTTTTTTGTAGTCTTTCGTCCCCCAGACCACAAAAAGCATTCTCTAAGTGGATGCTCAGGTTAAATTAAGATGCTCTTGAACAGACAAATTTACTGAGGCTTAGAATGTAAATCATGTAACTACTTACAGCAGCAATAGTCTTTTCAAAAATGACTAAAACAAACTTTTAAATATAAAGCATATAAAAAGGACTATCAAGGATAGTTTTCCAAACTATAGAAATACAGGAAAATATGTGTTGCCTCATAATAAAGTTCAATAAATATTCTTTCTGAATCCTAGAAACACTATAAGATGTTATAGGTTATTTGGTTCTTATAAGTTAGAAAAATCTGATTGTTTCTACATAAATTCCTCCAAATTCTTATCTATCATCAAACAGATTTTTAATAATGCTTTTCTACTAGACTCAGAGATTATCTCTGTCTAACATCCCTTCAGAAATGTGCTTTTTTTTGATTTAATAAGTATACTTAATTTTCTACAAAATAAACATGATTTAAATTTTAAGGTTCAAGGTAATTATAGAAAAAGGTAGACACTGAACTATCTCTTTTTGTACATCCCTATATTTACAAGGGCTAGCATCCACTGTGGTTTCCTCTTTATACTCACTTGTCACACTGAATAAATAGTAACTGTGGTCCAAGTAACCTATATTAAAGATTTTAAAACTCCTCAAAATTTTACAACACTACAAAGTTATTAAGATCTGATTTTGATGAGTATTAGTGTTACATAATTTTGCTACTGGAAAAGAAATACAAATCTATATTTTTTTTCCTATCTAAATTAAATCCAAGTTCCATTATCAGTTTCTCAAGGTATATCTAAAATGTACATTCCTAAACAAAGGTAAAGCTGTTCAAGGGCTGAACTAGTCCAATATACAACTGAGGGTTATTTATTCTTATTATTTTTGTCTTTTTTTTTTCTTTTTAAATCTATATTAAACCCCTGGTTTCTCATGGATCAGATCATAATTTAACATTGTAAAAATTAATTTCAGAAACTATTGTGCTAATACTTAGATTTGAGGAAGGAATCAGACAAAATCAATTATCTCTATTCATTGTTAGAACAGAAGATGAAATAGCTTACTAACTGATATGAGTTATGAATGTCACTATGACACAAAATTTGCTGTTATTTACTTATTTGGCTACAAGTGCATTATTTTTCATGAATAACAACACAGCATTTCCAACTTGTAACATGAAACTCCAGCTCATAAAGAGTGTACTCTGTGATTTTTAAAAGTCTGATTGTAATTAAGTAACAACCTTTCCCCTGATAAACATGAACAAAATCCATTGGTAAATCAGGCACAGACGGTATTTATCGGTTTTTCTTCCTTTCCTCCTATGGTTGTTTTTGAAGACATACAGATGGCTCCAACAGAACCCACACTTGTTATAAAATGACACAACTATTTTTCTCCTTTTCCTTTTCTTTATCTTTTTCTCGTGGTTCCTTTCGTTTACGTTCACTGTTTCCAGATTGTCTGCCACTTGATGGAGAAGCTTGCACTGGCTGGCTTTGCTTTAAGGAAAATAAACAGGAAGAAATTATCACAATTTTTCTAAGATGCTTAAGCAGAGTTACCTAAAAAGAAAAACCATGAGAGTGAAAGGAATCATTAATGGAAAAATGACTGCTGCTGCTAAGTCGCTTCAGTCATGTCCAACTCTGTGCAACCCCATAGACGGCAGCCCACCAGGCTCCCCTGTCCCTGGGATTCTCCACACAAGAATACTGGAGTGGGTTGCCATTTCCTCCTCCAATGTATGAAAGTGAAAAGTGAAAGTGAGGTCGCTCAGTTGTGTCCGACTCTTAGCGACCCTATGGACTACAGCCCACCAGGCTCCTCCGTCCATGGGATTTTCCAGGCAAGAGTACTGGAGTGGGGTGCCATTGCCTTCTCCAGGAAAAAAGGCTACTGGTATATAAATTTTTAATGTTATATGGTACCTGCATAATTGCCTCTATCATTCAGAATAGATATAATTAATGTATCCATTATTGTAAGTAAATAAACAATAAATAACATGTAGCATTATACTGCCTGAAGACTCAAATTGAAGACAATTTATGTTAAAGCTTGGGAAAGTTAAAGAAAGTGACACCTTTTAGGCAAACTATAGTAGTTATCCAAGATTTTATTACACATACTATAACAAACAGATTTTAAAAGGAGGGAAAAAGAACCTGAGGACTCGGTGTGAAATGTGTATTCTGTGAAATGAGAGAACTTCAGTGAAAAGCTAACCATAAGATGGTAGGTTTCAACTTTTAAGCTTGGAGTTATCAATATTTGAGCTAGAAATAGAAATGTTATACCTATGTTAATAGAGACCTCTATATTTAAAGTTTCATCATAACTTAAAAGACATCATGCTTCCTAGTACACCTAAATCAAAGGAACAGTTATAACATGGTACTGTTAAACATAAAAGAAGGAGAATATTTTTCTCATTTAATGAGATTTAACTAATAGAAACACCCTAGTCACATTTCCAGTGCTTACAACATTTAACTGGGAAAAGGGAAAAGTGGAAAGGTGCTAATAACCTTTGTTGAATACTCAGCACATGTTAGACACTGGATTAAGTGCTAACATTATTTGCTGTTAACCACAAACCTAAGAGTTAAGTATTATCTTCTACTTTACAAATAGGGAAAACGAGGCTAAGAGAGGTAGAGGACTTTGTCCATGGTGTACCTAGTAAGGGGAGACAGAAGCAGAAAATGCAAATCCACATTTATCTGGCTCCAAAGTCCACATTCTTTCCAGCAGTACCTCATACTGCCTTCTAATTGATAGGAAAGATTTGTTCAAATTGGTTTATATTGTATGAAGCTATTAAGAATTTAATTTAGAAAATCTTGCCATCAAAACCTCAGAAAAAAATTAATTTAACTAAATTAGAAATATATTAAGATAATCACAAACTTAGGACTGTGTCATAAAACCCATGGATGCTAAAATGCTAACAGAGTCAATACCTAACTTAAAAGTTTTAATCTCAGCACACATTTCTTTATTGCTAAAATGATCCGTATATTTAAGAGTCAGAACACTAGTCTTTACCGGGGCCTGTGTAGAAGCAGAAGCAGAAGCAGAAGCAGAAGCAGAAGCAGAAGCAGCAGCTGCTGCAGCTTGTTCCTGTTCCTGGTAATACTGAGAAGCTCGTCGATCCTCTTCTTCTTGGAGTTTCTTTGCTAGTTCCAAATCACTGATTCCTTCAGGTATTTGTTCCCAATTGATCTCTTGGCTCTGCTGTTCTTGTTGTAAAGATAAAGCCATAAGATAGTCCTAAGAAATTAAATGACAACCATCTTTAGCTGTGAGATTTTACCCAAGAACTAATGTGTATAAATACAGAGATTATATCTACAAATCTATGAAAATGGATTTTTAAAAACATACTAGATGTTAAATATAAAAATAAAAGTTTACTATTTGTTTGAGAAATAGTGTAATTTCAGCAATACTGCCATTGTTACCAATATTTTAAAAATTCATTCAAAATTCTCTCTAGCAGCAGTATATAAGGCATTCAAGAAAGTTTATAAAAGAGAGAAGCACATGTCTATAGAAAATTGATACAAAATAAAAAAGCATAAATAGGAAAGTTAAGATTACCATATCATCATCACAGAGTCAACTACTGTTAACAATTAATACATAATTCATCTTGGTTTTCTCTATATTCACATACGGATTCAAACACATCTTCCAATTCCTGAAACTATCATAATCTGTTTTCTTTTCTATTTAATGTCATAAGAGTCTTCTGTTTTAAAAAAATCATAAACACAGATCCAAATTATTAAATAGTCTTCCAAAGACAATTTTTAAAGCCAACGTAGCTATCCATCAAACAATCATATTCAATTACTTAATCATGCTCTTCCTCCTCCTATACACATACTCAGATTATTTCCTATGAGATAAAGTGATGCATCTTTGGTCAAAAGTTATCAGATCAGATCAGTCGCTGAGTCGTGTCCGACTCTTTGCGACCCCATGAATCGCAGCACGCCAGGCCTCCCCGTCCATCACCAACTCCCAGAGTTCACTGAGACTCACGTCCATCGAGTCAGTGATGCCATCCAGCCATCTCATCCTCTGTCGTCCCCTTCTCCTCTTGCCTCCAATCCCTCCCAGCATCAGAGTCTTTTCCAATGAGTCAACTCTTCGCCTGAGGTGGCCAAAGTACTGGAGTTTCAGCTTTAGCATCATTCCTTGCAAAGAAATCCCAGGGCTGATCTCCTTCAGAATGGACTGGTTGGATCTCCTTGTAGTCCAAGGGACTCTCAAGAGTCTTCTCCAACACCACAGTTCAAAAGCATCAATTCTTTGGCGCTCAGCCTTCTTCACAGTCCAACTCTCACATCCATACATGACCACAGGAAAAACATAGCCTTGACTAAACAAACCTTTGTTGGCAAAGTAATGTCTCTGCTTTTGAATATGCTATCTAGGTTAGTCATAACTTTCCTTCCAAGGAGTAAGCGTCTTTTAATTTCAAAAGTTATCCACTTTTATTACAAATTAGTGCTGAATGAAACTTGACTATTCTGTGCACCTCCCCCAGCACACTCTCAAGGTAAGAGAATTATAAATAATCACAGAAGGTATGTAAAAGGTTGTTGCCTGTGAACACCTTATACTATCGATCATCTTAGAGGCATCAAGAAATTGTCCTTCAAATTTTTCTCCTCGATTCTTCAAACTCCACTCTTTGCCAAGTCTTTGATACTTTAAAAATTATTCACTTATTTGGCTGCACTGGGTCCTAGTTGTGGCAAGGGAGATCTTTAGTTGACGCACATGGGATCTTTGATCTGACATGCAGGATCATTTTTCAGTTGTGGCATGTGAACTCTTAGTAGCAGCATGTGTGATCTAGTCCCCTAAGCAGGGATTGAACCTGGGCCCCCTGCCTTGGGACCGTGAAATCTTAGCCACTGGACCATCAGCAAAGACTCCCTTCTTTGTTACTTTGCAAACAATATCATACGTATATTCTCAAGATCTTATGACTAGATTACTGTGGCAATCTACTGCTTTACTACAATCCCTCTGTGCCAATATTTTTTATATACAGTGGTTTAAAAATCTTGTATATTTCTCTTAAATGCCCCTGTATACCTTCTGGAGGAAAATGAGTATGGATTACTATGGCTGTCAAAGCAAAGTTGAGAGTCCTAGAAAGATTAGCATTTGTTTGAATCAAGTATTCTTTTGTCCATTCACAGCTTGCTATTCAAACTGCCGTTACAGAACTTATATATTAGTTGGTAAAACACCTGCCTCCCCAACTGACTGCCAAATCTCTGAGAACAGGACAGAATGATTTATCTTTGTGTCCCCAGGACCTAGTTACAGTGTTCAATACAACTGCTCAGTGAATACTGGCTAAATGAACACAGTCTCTATGCACTTAAATTGTTATCAGCAAAACATGTGCCAACTGTTTAACATAATCATATTTCCGCCTAAGTTAAAGAAAATGTCACATCACTCTTAGACTTCTAGTAATAAACACAATTGTGGCTCTAAGCCTACCCACCAACAAGCAAAAATTTCACCTATCTCAGTTCTAAATAAGAATTCTACCAGCAGTGCAGCTCCCGCTGTAAAAGTGTCTGTCCTCCTTACCTTGGATTCTAAGGCTTAGAACAGCCCCTACTCTTTACCCAGAGCATGCAATCTTGAAGACTCCCTCTGTTCTTTTTTCTGACTAACCAAAATAGATCTCAAATATGTACTCATCTCTTCATCTCTACCACTAAAGCTAAACAAATTGCTACTTTGCTTATACCAGTGTCCTTCCTATGCATTTGCCACGTAGCAGGTTTTTAAAAAGGTAAAGCAGTACTTCCTTCGGCAGCATATATACTAAAATTGGAATGACACAGAGAAGAATAACATGGCCCCTATTCAAGGATGACATATACATTTGTGAAGCATTCCATATTTTTTACAGAAGTAGAAATCTACTGTTGTACATATGAAACATATAATGTTATAAACTAATGTTACCTCACTTTAAAAAAAGATAAAGTAAAAAAAAAATAATAATAAAAAAAGATAAAGTAGATCATTGTCACTTCCATGTTTAATATCTGGCATATCTTCCCTCCTACAATTAGAATAATATTCAAACTCTTTACCATGACCTTCACAGTTAAATATAATCAGACCTTCTGAACCAAAGTGTACAATTAATGTAGAATAATCATTTCCCTATTTAGGAAGTAATAGAATTTCACAAGTATTGATATATTAATTAACAAATCTTTAGTTCAAAATTCTGAATAACTAAATTCATATTTGAAAGGAATGAGCATTTATCAATAAAACTATATGAAGATAAAACATATTTACCTGATCTATCTGATCTTGTTGTCCTCTGTATACAGTTTCAGGATCTGAAGGAGGCCGAAGATGAAATTCTGAGTCACAGAAATTTCCATCACCATCAACATTGTGTAGGCTTTCCCAAACAACTTTTTCTTCAGTGAGAAATCCTTGGTCTGTTACCAACAAATATAGTAGACCCTTAATAAGAAATAAGAAAAAGGACTGTTGATTAAAACTAGTTTAAAAAATTTATAATTTAAAAGAAATTCTATAATCTGTTTAAAATATAATTATTCCTACTAATTTCCTGTTATGTCATCCTACTGTATGACATAATAAATAGTAGACCAAGTAGATAACTTTCTCCCTGAGTTATATCCACTTGACTTTGAATATAGTTTGTAATTGCTACACCATAGTATAATGAGAATTAGGAGCTCTTGGCGTCTCAACTAATTCATAACTTATAAACAGCCCCTTGGGGTTTTTTAATCTCCTTTCACAAAATACAAAAATACTAGACAATAAGTCCGTAAAAAATACATCCAATAACAAGACATAGTACAAAAAAATTATATAATATTGCGTATTTCTTAAAAAAAATTAAGCCTATATCACTAATCCAATCCATATCAATTTGCTGCTCTTAATTTATACACCAATGGTATTTTGTACTTTTCTTATTGTAGCACCGAATCATGCTATGCAATGATTATGTTTTCCTCCTTGTTCTCCAGACTATATAGTCTATCTCTTGGCCTACTGTAGGCTGTATCATAAAGCTGGAGTCTAATATTTATTGAATCAATGTATTCATAATGTATTTATAGTCATTATCATAGAATTTAGCATTGATCTCTAACTGTTCATATGCATCAGTTCTAATTCCAATCATATGTAAAGGGTCCCTAGTATAATGCTTGTAAGCAATTTTTTCTTCAGATTTGCCAAGGACAAGACTTTCAATTACTTAGAATTCCCACTGGTTAATATAGTGTTTATAATTGCACAAGAATCATACTTTTCAAGTTTTCACTTATACACAATCTTAATAATTAATAATAAGAAATTCTTTTAAAGACTTGTGGTACAAGTAGCAAAATTACTGAATAAATTCTGAAGCTTTAAAAAAAAACTAAGTAGTTACTCTTGAACATTTACTATGTGTCCAGCACTGTGAGACACAGCTCTTCCTAGAGTACAGTCTTTCCTATTGTCTAGTAGCAGTTACATTCAAGAATCAGCTGTAGACATTGATTAATTTATAAGGTCACTGAAATGTCTACAGCAACATGAAAAGTATTTATAAAGAAAAGCATTTTGGTATAAAGTTTAAAGATACTATTTTAAGCAAAAATTAAGTCCAGGATCATTTTTTTAAAAATCAGGTATGTTCCAATTTATCAAATACTGAGTGCCTGCTATATACTCAGCACTATGCTAAGTGATTGAGGATTCATATCATGGATAGTAATGATCCCACCTTACTCTGGTATTAGCTTCTCCTTTTCTGTGATTCCACAGAATTCTGGACTTAACACTATTACAGCACTTCATACACTGAATTATCATTGTCTGTTTACTTACTTATCTCTACTAATACATTTCAAGCTTGACCTAACATATTTTTAATACCCAGTTGGGGTCTACCTTGTTCTAGGAAAATTTAAGAGCAAAAACTTAATTTTCCACGGAACAAGTCTGACCTTTTGTTTAATACTTATCACAATGCATTTCAACATATTATACAATATATAAGTTTTACAATTTATTCTATGTAGGTCATATATTATTAGATTGGCTGTTTGTTGGGAAGGAACTATAATCTTATCAATAATTTTTCTCCAAATGACTCTTTAGGAAAGGTAAATTCTAGGAGGGTTTTTATGAAAGCTATTACTATCCATAGCACATGAATATTTAAAAGTTTTAATTAAAAGGGTAGTCATTTCTTGCATATCTAACCTATCTTCTTATGGACACCAGCCTCAATTTCTTCCTCTTTTAGATGTTGACATTTATCAAAAAAGTCTATAATTGGTCCACTGACAATAATGCTGGTTATTACTTAACAGTTCCTTGACATAACTGCAGTGTAAAATAGCAAAGCATGTATCCATGCTGTACTGAATACTTTAGGTTCATTTGTTCCTGACAGTCTACAATTAGATCACCACTAAGAATATTTCTTGGGAATTCCCTGGCCGTCCAGTGGTTAGGAAGCAATGTTTCACTATTGTGGCCTGAGTTAAATCCCTGGTTTGGGAACTAAGATCCTGCAAACCATGTGCTGTGGCTAAAAAGGAAAAAAAAATTTCTTGCTTTTGTATTCCAGCACTGCTGTTATATTGTCTAGCCAAAGTTTGCTTCCCTAACCTTAAATCTTTTTCCTAATCTCACTCACCAGTCTCTAAAATATTAAATTCATCAAAAAATACAAAATACATATATTATTAAATTCATAGATTAATATATAAAATGTACATTTTATTATGTGAAAATATATTATTTTTTTTAATGGGCAATTTTAACTATTAAAGACTCAACAAAAATCTATTCTATGTAAAATACTCTAATAATTTCATACAGAGTATATATTATTTGTATTAACAATATACATAAAGCCATCACATTTTGTAAATTGGCAAAACAGAAGAAAATCTAATAATACTGTAATACAAAAGTTAAGTAATTCCAGCCTTTAAAGTACAGAGGAAAGCACTGCTAGTCCTGGTTAACTAGGTTGGATTTGAATTACTTAAAGCCTGGTCTCTCAGATGTAAAGTGGGAATAATAATATCCACTCCTCACAGGGGAGTTGTGAAAATTAAATGAGATAATGATATGGGTACCAGAAAACATAAAAATCTTTTCTACAAATCACAGTAAAAATAAGCCCCATTAATGGAATAATACACTTACAGATACTTTTGACTGACTGCCAATTTATTATAGACTGGTAGTTTATTATTATTATAGGTCCCTAGTTATAGATACCATTTATCTATACAGTGTTGAGAAAATATTCTATCCAGATATTAAATTTATTTTTTGTTGAAAGTGTATCTAGAATTCCATGGAGTGAACTGTGTTTCTACTCTAGGTGTTCTAAAGAGTTTACAGAAGCAGGAAGATACAAAATAAAGTGATCATTAAATACAAATGCAAATGGCCCTAAAAATCTCAGGGTCCTTCAAAAGTGAAATGTTAGAAACCTTCCTTTTCCTATTCAGTAAATGATCTTGCCTTCCACGTTATAGAAAATAGAAGTAACTTTGAAACAGTAACTTTCTCTATTTCCTGTCATCAAATCTATAAACCTACCTATAGCCATTGTTGTTATTTGTTGTTCAGTCGCTCAGTCGTATCTGACTCTTTGCAAACCCATGAACTACAGCACCATAGACTTCCCTGTCCTTCACTATCTCCCAGAGTTCACTCAAACTCAAGTGCATTAAGTTGGTGATGCCATCCAGCCATCTCATCCTCTGTCGCCCCCTTCTCTTCCTGCCTTCAATTTTTCCCAGCTTCAGGGTCTTTTCCAATGCATCAGCTCTTCGCATTCAGGTGGCCAAATACTGGAGCTTCAACTTCAGCATCAGTGCTTCCAATGAATATTCAGGGTTGATTTCCTTTAGGATTGACTGATTTGATCTTGTAGTCTAAGGGACTCTCAAAAGTCTTCTCCAGCACCATAGGATCAATTCTTCAGTGTGCAGCCTTCTTTACAGTTCAACTCTCACATGTATATGTGACTACTTTGACTATATGGACCTTTGCAGGCAAAGCGATGTCACTGCTTTTCTTCCAAGGAGCAAGTCTTTTAATTTCATGGCTGCAGTCACCATCCACAGTGAATCTGGAGCCCAGGAAAATAAAATGTCACTGTTTCCATTGTTTCCCCATCTACTTGCCATGAAGTGATGGGACTGGATGCCATGATCTTAAGTTTTCTGAATGTTGAGTTTTAACCCAGCTTTTTCACTCTCATCTTTCACCCTCATCAAGAGGCTTTTTAGCTCTTCGCTTTCTGTCACTAGGGTGGTAACACCTGCATATCTGATGTTGTTGATATTTCTTCCAGCAATCTTGATTCCAGCTTATGAGTCAACCAGCCTGACATTTTGCATGATGTACTTTGTATATAAGTTAAATAAGCAGGGTGACAATATACAACCTTGACATACTTCTTTCCCAGTTTTGGACAGTTGTTCCATGTAAGGTTCTAACTGTTGCTTTCTGTCCTGCATACAGGTTCTCAGGAGACAGGTAAGGTGGTCTGGTATTCCCACCTCTTTAAGAATTTTTCATTTTTTTGTGTGATCCACACAGTCAAAGGCTTTAGTATAGTCAATGAAGCAGAAGTAGATGTATTTTTGGAATTCCTTTGCTTTCTCTATGATCCAATGAATGCTGGCGCTTTGATCCCTCAAAGAATGTCCAAACTACCATATAACTGCACTCATGTCATATGCTAGCAAGGCAATGCTCAAAATCCTTCAAGCTAGGCTTTAACAGTATATGAACCGAGAACTTCCAAATATACAAGCTGGATTTAGAAAAGGCAGAGGAACCTATAGTCATACTCATAGTCTATTCTTTCCCTTCTTTATGATGAAGAGGTCTCTTTTTAAATCAGAAGTCAATCCCTTTCACCTATGAAAATGTCTATCCTTTCTCATCTTCCTTATCTATTTATCTGTTGATGTACACTTACGCTGCTTCATGTCTTGGCTATTATAAATAGTGCTGCTTTGAACACAGGGGTACATGTACCTTTTTCAACTAGGGTTTTCGTCTTTTCTGGGTACACACCCAGAAGTGGAATTGTTGGATCATATGGTAATTCTATTCTTAGTTTTTTGAGGGATCTTCATACTGTTTTCCATAGTAGCTACACCAATTTACTTTCCCACCCACAGTTTACCCTTTTCTCCACACCCTCTCTAGCATTTATTATTTGTAAGCTTTTTGATGACGGCCATTCTGACCAGTGTGAGTAATATCTCATTGTGGTTTTCATTTGCACTTCCCTAATATTTAGCAGTTTTGAGCATCTTTTCATATGCCTGTTGGCCATGTCTTTGTGGAGAAATGTCTATTTAGGTCTTCTGCTAATTTTTGATTGGGCTATTTTTTTTTAATTGAGTTGTATGAGTTCTCTGTATATTTTGGAAATTAACCCCTTATATGACACAACATCTGCAAATGTTTTCTCACATTTAGTGGGTTGCCTTTTAGTTGTTGACTTCCTACACTGTGCAAAAGCTTTTAAATTTGATTAGGTTCCATTTGTTTATCTTTGCTTTTATTTCTTTTGTCTTGGGAGACTGATCTAAGAAAATACTGCTGTGATATATCAAAGAATGTTTTGCCTATGTGTTCTTCTAGGTAATGGCCTCGTAGAATGAATTTGGTAATGTTCCCTCCTCTTCAGTCTTCTGGAATAGTTTGAGAAAGATTAAGTTCTTTGTATGTTTGGTGGAATTCTTCAGTAAAACTGTCTAGTCTGGGCTTCTGGGGAGTTTTTTGGTGTTGTCATTGTTTAAAAAAAAATTTTTTTTTTTAACAGATTCTGTTTTACTTCTAGTGATCAGTCTGTTCAAAGTATGTTTCTTCTTACTCAGTTTTAGCAAGCAGTAGGTTTATAAAAACTTGTCCATTTTTTCAAGGTTGTCCCAATTTGGTGGCGACATGTCTAACATTTAAGTCTTTAAGTCATTTTGAGTTTATTTTTGTATATGGTGTGAGGGAATGTTCTAACTTCATTGATTTACATGCCATCTGTCCGACCTTCCCAACACTGCTTCCTAAAAAAACTGCCTTTTCTCCATTGTCTATTCTTGTTTCCTTTGTTGAAGATTAATTGGCCATAGGTGTGTGAGTTTATTCGTGGGTTCTTTATCTTGTCCATATCTGGATCCATATATCTGTTTTTGTGCCAGAGGTGTGTGAGTTTATTCGTGGGTTCTTTATCTTGTCCATATCTGGATCCATATATCTGTTTTTGTGCCAATTCGATGCTTCCCCCCGCCCCCCATGCTTTTTGATGACTGTAGCTTTGTGGTATTCTAAAGTCTGGGAGGATTATGCCTACAGTTCTTCTTTTTCTTCAGTGTTGCTTTGGCAATTCTGAGTCTTTTGTGGTCCTAAAGAAATTTTAGGAATGTTTGTTCTAATTCTGCAGAAAATGTCATGGGTTATTTGAAAGGGATTGCATTAAATCTGTAGATTGCTTTGGGTAGTATGTCCATTTCAATAATATGAATTCTTCCATCCAAGAGCACAGGATATCTTTCCATTTCTTTGAATTGGCTTCAATTTGCTTTACCAATGTTTTATAGTTCTCAGTATACAGGTCTTTCACTTTCTTGGTTAGGTTTATTTCTAGGTTTGTTTGTTTGGAGGGGTTTCTCCATAAAATTTTGAACAGGACTTTTAAAAAAATATTTCTGATACTTGTTGGTTTAAAGAAATTCAACACATTTCTGTATATTAATATGGTATCCTACTACCTTACTGAACTTATTTATTAGATCTAATAGTTTTTGTGTGGAGGCTTCAGGGTTTTCTGTATAAAGAATCATGTCATCTGCATAGGATGACAGTTTTACCTCTTTCCTTCCAATTTGGATACCATTTATTTACTTTTCTTATCTGTTTGCTGTGGCTAGAACTTCCAATACTATGTTGAATGGAAGTGATGAGAGCAGGCAGCCTTGCTTTGTTCCTGAATTCAGCAGGAAGGTTTTCAGCTTTTCACCATTGAGTACTATATTGGCTATGGGTTTGTCAAAAATGGCTTTTATCATGTTGAGATATGTTTCCTCTATACTCACTTTGTTGAGATTTTTTAAAAAATAATTTTATTTATTTATTTTTGGCTGTGCTAGATCTTTGTTGCTACGCAGGTTTTTCTCCAGCTGTGGCAAGCAGGGGCTACTGTTTGCTACAGTGCATGGGCTTCTCTTGTGGTGCACAGGCTCTAGCGCACACAGGCTCAGCTGTGGTATGTGGGCTTGGCAGTTGTGGTTCCCAGGTTCTAGAGGACAGGCTCAACAGTTCTGTTGCTTGGGCTTAGCTGTTCCACAGCAAGTGGGATCTTCCCAGATCAGGGATCGAACCTATATTTCCTACATAGGCAGGCAGATTTTTTACCACTGAGCCACCAGGTAAGCTCCTAGTGATAGGTTTTATCAGAAATGTGTGTTGAATTTTATCAAATGCTTTCTCTGCACCTATTTAGACGATCAGGTGGCTGTCATCTCGATTGATTTGCATATCTTGAACCATCCTTGCAATTCTGGAATGAATACAACTTGATCATGGTATATGATCCTTTTTATGTATAGTTGGATACAGTTTGATAATATTTCATTGAGAATTTCTGCAACTATATTCATCAAAAATACTGGCCTGTAATTTTCTTTTTTTGTGGTATCTTCGTCTGGTTTTGCTATCAGGGGTGGTTTCACAATATGACTTTGGTAGTGTTTCTTCCTCTTCAATATTTTGGAATACTTTGAGAGGGATAAGTTTTTCTTTGTATGTTTGGTATAATTCTCCAGTAAAGCCATCTGGTCCTGGACTTTTGTTTGCCAGTTTTTGGTTTGGGGGTTTGTTTGTTTATTTGATTATAGATTCTATTTCATTTCTAGTGATCATTCTTTTCAAATTACCTGTTTCATTTTGACTCAGTTTTGACAAACTTGTTTACAGAAACTTATCCATTTTTTTTCCTTGGAGAAGGCAATGGCACCCCACTCCAGTACTCTTGCCTGGGAAATCCCACGGACGGAGGAGCCTGGTAGGCTGCAGTCCATGGGGTCATGAAGAGTCAGACACAACTGAGCGACTTCACTTTCACTTTTCACTTTCCTGCATTGGAGAAGGAAATGGCAACCCACTCCAGTGTTCCTGCCTGGAGAACCCCAGGGATGGGGGAGCCTGGTGGCTGCCGTCTATGGGGTCACACAGAGTTGGACACGACTGAAGTGACTTAGCAGCAGCAGCAGCATCCATTTTTTTCTAGGTTTGCTGGCATATATTCACAGAATTTATGAGTTTTTAAAATTTCTACCATATTGGATGTTATTTTTCCTCCTTCATTTCTTATTTTATTTTGGTCCTCTCTCTTTTCTTCTTGGTGAGCCTGGCTAGAGGTGTCAATTTTGCTGTTTATACTTTCAAACAATCAGCTCTTGGTTTCACTGATTTTTTTTCTATTTTTTAAAATTTCTGTTTTATTTCCTCTTTGATCACTATTATTTTATTCCTTCTGCTGACTTCAGATTTTATTTGTTCTTCTTTTTCTTCTCTTAGGTGGAAGGTTCAGTAGTCTGATATTTTTCTTGTTTTTGAGGAAGCCTGTATTACTATAAAATTCCTTCTTAGAACTGCTTTTGCTGCATCCCATAGATTTTGTAAGTTGTTTTCATTGTCATTTGTCTCAAGGTGTTTTGTAATTTCCTTTTTGATTTCATTGTTACTCACTGGTTTTTTAGTAGCATATTGTTTAGCCTCCATGTAATTTTTTCCCCTCATTTTTCTTCCTTTGGCTGATTTTTAGTTTCATACCATTGTGGTCGGAAAAAATGCTTGAAATAATTTCTATCCATCTTAATCACTAAATCTGGTTGACTATATCTCCTAAATGTCTATGGAATCTGTCTACTCTCTATTTCTTTACAATCTTAGTTTAAGTTATTACAATCTCTTACTTGCCTTCCTACAATAGTCTCCTAACTAAATACATGTCCACTCTTGCCTTGAAGTCCAAAGCATCTCAACACATTATTGACCAGGGGATTTTTGCAGAAACTAATGCCTATGGCATTAATAGGTTTTCAGTCAATAATGTGTTAATGTTATATAAGGGGCAGGTGTATCACCACTTCTGATATACTGTTCAGCCATGAAATAAGGTTCACTGAGAAAACTTAGAAGTAGAGAAATAGCAGGATGCACACATTCCCTCAGCTACCATTATCTCACAGAAATGCATACTCAATCCAGAAACAGACCTAATGTACAATGAGTTCTAGGAGAGGGACACTTTCTCCAACCACATAGGAAAACTGCAAATACCTAGATGACATTTAAAGGACCTATAGGTTGGGGGTATGGCCTTGATTAAAAAAAAAAAAAAGGTAACATCTAAAGTTCAATTTTGGGAAGTTGTAAAACAATCACCAACAACACCAGAGACCTTGTTTTCTCAACTGAAGTATCTCACCCCTGCTAATAAGCAAAAGGAAAAAAGAGAGAGAAAAAAAACAAAAGGAATCATTAGGCCATTAGGATACCAAGGTCTACTTCTCCTTTTCTTTTTGGATGGCATCACCGACTTGATGGACATGAGTTTGAGTAAGCTCTGGGAGTTGGTGATGGACAAGGAAGCCTAGTGAGCTGCAGTCCATGGCGTCGGCAAAGAGTCAGACATGACTGAGCAACTGAACTGAACTGTGGCTTATAGGATCTTAGTTCCCCAACCAGGGATTGAATCCAGGCCCTGGCAGTGAAAGTGCCAAGTCCCAACCACTGGACCACCAGGGAATTCCCTATTTTTCCTTTTAACTGAGAACTCTATAAGATCTGGTATCTATTTCTTGAGCCTTACATCATGCCTCCTATTTTCTATGCTTTAGTCTTTGGCATAGGCCTTCTTTGAATTCCTTACAAAGTTAGGTTATTTCCCTCCTCAGGGCATTGCACACATGCTCTACCTGCTTAGTTAACTGCAACCCCCCTTTTTCCTGACATTCTCAAATAGGTTATAAGTCTAATAAAAGTACTCACAGCATGTCGTATGCAGCCTTTACAGAGTAAATCTCAGTAGAAATGATAACTACTTGTGCAATTATTTAACGTGCTTCCCTTGCCAAATCAGGAGCTGCCTTGCTCAGGCTGCAGTCCTAGTACTTAGCTGAGCACTCAGTCATAATCATGCCCAATAGATATTTGATTAAATGAATTAACAAAATGTGGACTTGAGGAGATAAGGTAAAATAAAGCAAGATGACCTAGCAGTATTTATTATGTAGCAATAATTCTGATTTTGTAGTTCTTTGGCCTTAGATTTCTGAGGAATATGGATAAATCTGGGTCCATACCTATCACATATCTAGCTTAAATAAGACAATAATACAAATAAACCCTTGCTATAACAAACAGCAGAGTAAGAAAGCTAGGACTATACAAGCTATTCCTATATAAGCAAACAAATAATTATTTTATACTGCTTTTTGCAGTTCACTGATTAATGTGTTGAAGGAAACATGAAGTCAGATTCTTGACTTCAATAAGCCTGCATGCCTCAACTACTGAGGCTGCATGCCACAACTACTGAGCCCATGCACTACAACTACTGAAGCCTGAGCACCTAGAGCTTATGGTCTGCAACAAGAGAAACCACTGCAATGAGAAGCCCATGACCACAAGGAAGAGTAGCCACCACTCGCTACAACTAAAGAAAGCCCATGGGCAGCAATGAAGACCCAGCACAACCAAAAATAAACTTTTAAAACTTAAAAAAAAAATCACCTGGAAAGCATTTTTAAAAATACTCAACCATCTATGGGGTCGCACAGAGTTGGACATGACTGAAGCGACTTAGCAGCAGCTGCAGCACCAAGTCCCACCTCTACAGATTCTGATTTAATTGAGATCATGCTGGGATCTGGGCATTGGGACTTTTTTAAGAGTTCCCTTAAAACTGTATGCTAGGCAGTTCTAGTATACAATCTGGGTTGAGAACCACTGGTTTAAGGAGAAAAGAAGTAGCTTACTGAAGAGTTAGTATTTGAAATGCTTCTTAAACAATAGGTGAAAACTGGATAGGCAAAAACGGGTGAGAATGGGGGCTTCCTTGGTGGTTCAGTTGTAAAGAATCAACCTGTAAATGCAGGGCCATGGATTTGATCCGTGGTTTGGGAAGATCCTACATGCTGTGGAGCAACTTAAGCCCATGCACCACAACTACTGAGATGGCGCTCTGGAGCCTGTGCTCAGCAGCAAGAGAAGGCACTGCCATGAGAAGCCTGAGCACCACAACCAGAGAGTAGCCCCTGCTCGCTGTAACTAAAGAAGGCCCATGTGCAGCAACAAAGACTCAGGACAGCTAAAATAGAAATAAACAAAGTATTGAATCTTTAAAAAATCAATAAATCTTCTAAAGAAAAGAGGGGTGAGAATGTAAACAAAGGGATTAACGAGTAAGAAATGGCAATAAAAGTGCATAAATGGGAAAACATAAAGTGTATAAGGGGATGAAGGGTTATTAATGAGTAGACAGATCATTATGGCTGAAGCAAAGTGTTGGCACAACGGGACAGTAGAAAATATCTTGCATTTTTATCCTCTAGGAACTGTGTTCTACTGAACATTTTTGCTACATTATTGACATGATCAGAGCAATATTCTGCACAGAAGTCTAGAGATAAGTTGATAAACTCCTGAATTAAGTGGCAGCTCTAAAAATGGAACAGCTGAAGAGATAACAAGAGGGATGAATCAGTAAGTTTTTTTTGGCAAAGCCATAAATGGCACAATAAAAAGAATTTAAAGTCACACTGATAACTATAATAATAGAAAACACTATCATGCAAACAAATCTTGATTCTTTCCTCTAAAGTCCTTTAGATCTCAAATGTAAATATCCATCATCAGCAGTCATCCTAGTTCTATCTCTAGGGTTTATCTTCTTTTTCCTTAGAAAGAAAATACATACATTTTAATGCAATAATCTGTGCAAAGGGAATTGAGACCTACATAAATACAAAAAACTGATTTCCACTCTAAAGAATTAATAATTACCTTGTAATTTGATGGTTAAAGAATATCATGCTAATTTTTTTTTTTTTATTTTGAAGCAGATCATAAGACACCTCTAAATCAAGCTCCTTTAGTTCAGAATAACAATAGCTATTTCTATATCATACCTTGTATTTGGTCATGGTGCTAAAATGATTATTCCGAAAGAAAACACAAAGTTCTCCTTCCTGAACCGTTGAAGTTAGTTCACATAATCCATGGTATGTCAGTTGAGTGGCTGTGTTATTTAGAAACTGCTCAGCTACAAAGCCTAGGAACCAATGCATAATATTAAATGGAAGAATAATTTCAAAATTTAAAAGTTTTTCTATTTACACTGTGTTCCAAGTATGAAGAAAGGCCAATGAAAATAAGACTTTTCTATTATAACATGATGGTGCCAAACTGGAGATTCTTCTTTCTTATTCTGCTATGGAAGATGTATCTGACATTTCCAGGCTAAAGAAATAATTATCTGAAATTCTTTTTATTAATAAATGCATTTACTTATACCACACCTACTTTTGCAAAGAATTTCAATAAAAGAAAGAGACACAATAAAATTAAAACCCAATATAACAAATGAGAAGGCAAGGGTTAGCAATTTAAAAAGTGGGTAGGAGCAAAAGTTGTGTGTTAACAACCACTTCCCCAAAGGACAGGTGTTTAGAAATTAAAAGCAGCTTCAAGAAACTGAGTTGCTTAAGATTTTGACAAAGATTTCAGATAATTTTCAATTCACAAACTGTTCAATTCTTGCCTTAAAACTAAAAGTAGGCATAAAACCTAACAGAAAACAGTGGGGTAACCAATGACATTTTTATCCTATTCTTCAACATATGCCACTCATTATATAGATATATCAAGATCAGAAATAGAAATAATCTCTTTTCTTTTCAAACATAATGAAATACAAAGAAGCTTTCTGGGGTTTAATTTAAAAGATATGTATGTACAGTTGATCCTCATTATTCACATGGGTTCATATCTGCAAATTTGTCTATCTAAAATTTATAACTCCAAAAATAAATACTTATTGCATCCCTAAGTATGTACAAAATATCAAAAAAATTGAGTTACCCAATATGCACATTCCCCACTGAAGACAAAATAAGCAACACTATGCCTTCTTGTTTCAGCTCTCATACTGTGAAGAAGTGTCATTTTCATGTTCTATTTAATGCCACACTTTTCACATTTTGTGAAATTTTTGTGCTTTTTGGGGTGATTTTTAATGTGTAAAATGGTTCCTAAGTATAATGTTGAAGTTAGTGTTCCTAAGCACACAAAGGTTGTGATGTGCCTTATGAAGACAATACATATTTTTTACAGCTTCGGTCAGGCAAGAGTTACAAGGCTGTTGGCTATGAGTTTAATGTTTATGAGTCAACAGAGGTGTCTCGAAACAGAAACACACACAAAAAACAAGGTTATCTCTTGACAAGCTGATGAAAATGTGACCAGAAGCTCACAGCTACCTAATCTTCTGTTTTGTTTGAGAGTAGTGGTTTGGTATTGGCTAATTCAGTGTTCACAGCAACTTTACAGGACATAACTTTCAGTAATAATGAAAGTCAATTGTATAAATATTTTAAAAGCCTGTATTTCTCTCTTTCCTTCTTTTTCTTCCTTTCTTCTTTGCTCCCTTTCTTTAAAAAGGAATGGAGGGGAAGAGAATGCTCTAAAAAGTTTTATAAGTGAGCAGGGAAGTGCAGATACTGGGAGTAAAGATGAATCTGTGTTAAGAAACTGACACCTCAACAAAAAATTGAAAAAAAAGTTGGTAGAAACTTGGTAGGGCCAGAGGCAGCTGTATAATATAGGTTTATTCCACTCCCTTATCATCCCTTACTTTTATTTACTTTTTAGAATTTTGAGTTAAGTTTTATTTGGGGCAAAATGAGGACTGCAGCCCAAGAGACAGCACCTCAGATAGCTCTGAGTGACTGGTCCAAAGAGCTAGTGGAGGAAGGTAATAATATTTTGGTGAAGGGGGAGTTCAATGCAATCAAGCACTCATTTTACAAAAGGTTTTCTGCTAGTCACAAGGAGCTGATGTCACCATGAAGGGATTTAGTGCTTTTCTAGATATGAGGAGATGCAAAGATTGGGATCATGAAATCATTCCTGAAAATATCTTACTATCTAAAGACCTGTTACACCAGTTTCCTGGAGCACAGAGTGCCTCACTCTCCACAATGAATTCCCTTCAGGGAGTGTCAAAGGTCAGCAGCTGCAGCAGCACAGACAGATGGCAAATGCCCTTGTTGTTGTTCTTCACTTGCTGGCAAATGCTCTCAGCAAGTGCCAATTTGTAGTTGACAGGCAAGTGTCAATTTATAGTTGACAGGGCCCGTCCCTCATTTTCAGCGTCAAACCATAGCACTTCCAGCTACAAACCGGTTGTAAAAAGTAATCAATATACCATGCTATTCCAAGGAATTGGTAAGGTAGGAGGGGAAGTGCAAAAAGTTATACAGAAAGCCACAGCCAAAGGAAACTTATAGCACATCTGCAACTTCTTGGGTTTTATACATTTAGAAATAAGATTCCCCTTAATTATTATCATTACTTTGCTAAGTACTAAGTTACTGAGTGAAACGTATTAGTCATATACTAAAGCACTTACTATTATCTAACATTTATAATGTAAGTATATATCTCTGAGAAGTACCATTGCTGTTAGAATATCCATGTAATTAAACACTTCTTTCAGAAAGATGTTTCTAAATGTCCCTTCCATTACCACACTCACACAACATCCTCTCTATAAAACCGTTTCAAAAAGATACAAAAATTCAGTGGAGCTATAGCACAACATTACTTTCATATATGAAATTCCAAAATTTAACCCTAGAATAGTCTTTCTCAGCTATTTGTTTCTAGCAATCAGGACATGGATTTAGAGAGAAGCAATTTGCTTAAGGACATAAAACTAGTTATGGCAAGGTGAAGACTGGAACTTAACTGGTATTAAGTTAAAAAATTTACTGCATTATAAATGCAAATTTATTGCATTATAAATGTAAACTGAACTTTATTTCTCCCTGAACCACAGAGCATAGCTTAATTTAGATTTAGATAAATGTTTCCTAATTCTTCTACCAACTTACAAACAGTGACATATTCAAAAGCTTAATCTAGTTTTAACTTTTCATAGCTAAACAACTTATGGAGTTTCAAAGCATAATATCAGCGATTATTTATTAATTACAAATGGCAAAGGGCATCTTTTCAATAAAAAAATCTGGTAAATATCACCTTAATTAAATTTGAACATCACCAACAATGGGATAGTCAGACATGATGTGCCACTCGATTTGAGGTACTAGGAAAGACACAATGTCACCTATGTGGTAACCCCACTGAAAATATTTAACACAAGTCTACTTAGGAGGAAACAATCAAATGAATCAAAATTGAGGACTATTTTATAAAACAGTTAGGCTGGATTATAAAGAAAATTAAATACCACAAAAGACCAAAAAGAAAAATAGAGATCTGTTCTAAATTACAGGAGACTAAGTTGGTATGATAATTAAATGATACCTGATTGAAGCCTATATTGAAAAATCTTAAAAGTTATAAGGGGCATTATTGGGATAACTGGGGAATTTTGAAAATAAATAGTAAGTTAGATACTGGTAGTGTATCAATGCTAAATTTCCTGAGATAACTGTATTGTGATTACAGAGGAACATTCTCTGTTCTTAGAAGACAAATACTGGGGAGCTAATGGATAGTTTTATAATATTTGCAATTAATTATTACATGATTTAGGAAAGAAATTGTGTGTGTGTGTGAATACAGAAAGAAAGTAAAACTTGAATATATTAGTAATTTGTGAATTTAGATGAAACATATATATGTATGTACATATGCACATATTCATTGTGCTCTTCCAACTTCATGGGTTGGAGTTTTTTCAAAACGAAAGAGAAAGAAAAACAAAAGGAAATCAATATTATTTAATCAAAAATAATATGAACTCAAACTATAACCTTCAGTGTTTATGGCACATAATAAGGGCTCAATAGGTACTTGGCTAAGTGAATATGCTAGAAAAATTTCCTTTAAGCTTTTTTTTTTTTTTTTAATCTAGAAACAGTTGTTAAAGAAATTATTCCTGAGAGAGCACCTGGAATTAATGACAAACTCTGTGGAGTTTGGCAGCTAGTACTGAGTTAGTTTTTTCCTTGCTGATTTTTGCTGCCATGCTACAACCCATCATTATAACTTGAATCAAAAAAATATTAACATCCAAAAGAGGCAGCAAATAACAAATATTCTATGTACACGAAAAGTTCTGAACTTTTACTTATGAGATACTGCCATCAGAAGAAAACAAATATTTTCCAAAAGAAGTTGAAAGAATGTCTAATTCTATTTGACCAATCACTAAATAATATTTCTTTTTCATCAAAAAAGAATGATAGTAAAAGCATTTCTTGTATTCTGCATCTTATGGAAATGAAACTTTTGAATTAAAAAAAAATAAGCAGTTACCATCTAAGGCCAAAGTTCAATAATTTTTAATACAGGATTAGAAATAATAAAACATTTTGGGATAATTTATGATTCAGAAGGAAAGTTACAGTTGTAAGGCTAAATAGAAAAAGAAAGCAGACTTCTTCAGCTGAATAACATACCCAAGAAAATATGGTGAAGAAAATGGAAAAAAGCTAACTGCTACATTAAATAAGTAAAAAGGTCCATCGTGGTCTTTCATTTCATTACTGATGTTATAGTGCCTTTATACATGCAGCCATTGGGATTGAATACTTATTTCAATCAGACTACATATTTGTAATTTCTTATAAACAAAAAACTAGTTGAGCTTTTTAATTGTACTGAATTCCATATACAATTTTTCTTTGAAATGGAAATCTGATAAGCACAATTTCACCATTACAAAATTTATATATCAAGGAATTAATCAGGTTGGTATATATTACCTGGAAATTCTGTACTGCTAAAGAGGAAGATTCCTTTTTATTTTTACCAAGATGTTCTTCTCAAGTTATCAATATTATACAAATTAGCTACCTTTTTCAATATCCCAGAAATCAATGCTAGAGAAATAATAATATTGAATAGTTGTAAAACCACTTTAGTGATGAAGGACTGTTTTTCAGTTGCTGTTCATTCTGCAAGTGTAATAAGTGGTACCCATGTTACAATGCAGCCTCACTTGGTGAAAATGCCATTAATAGTGTTTCCTATAGTTTCTTACCTCATAAATATATTCATCCAAATATCACTTATTGGCTATCATTGTATCTGTTAACACTTTCTAGATCCAATTGTTCTCTCAATTATTATTGAATAACATACTGAAAGTTACTGAGAAAGTAGGAATCCACAGAGATAATTTCTTTGTAGCCTGCTTTCTAAGAATATTTACAGAGCATGGATAAAGAATGGAATCTTCTAGTGAGTGGAATTTTGTTAACTAAGGGAAGACATTTTTTGTGACAACTTTTCTTGCTCCTCTCTCTCCTAAAATTTAAACTTTGCTGCCTTAGGCTGTAGTGAAAGAGGTGTCACACAAATCAATCATCAATATCCCTGAATATTTATGCCTAGATAATTTAGCAATAATTAGTTGGGTTCTTATTAACCAATATAGTTTGAGATTCACTTACATATCTTCTTTCATATGTTGTTAGGTACTCTTGTAGTCACTTGGCTTTAATTTTTTAACATGTAGTGATTATAATAGATTTTTATTATACTTCATGTGAAAGAACTGTGTCTGAGACAGAAAGATGAAGCTTATCACCTACTTTTCACTATTTCTCTTTCTTCTGTTAATCCTTCAACCCGAGAATAGGAGACTTAGTATTTGTGTATATTTATGAAAAACTGAAGTGGGTGTTGGGGAAATTATACCAAATGCTATGGTTCCTGACAGCATTTTGGTTTCAAATCTGCTCTTCCCTTCACTGACTGGAACACAGTTTTTAAAAAAGAAAAAATAAATCATTTCTATATTGATGAATTTAACAATACTTACTTTTAGTTAAGAATTAGGAAAACTGATGATCAAAAGTGTACTCTGATCCAGAACAGAACTTTAACATACTATATTGTACTGAAATATAAGGCAGAGCTCTACCAAAATGAACATGAGTACCATAACACACATCTCACTCAGTCAACTAAAGTGTTCAGGATGAATTATAAAGTTCCCTCAGTACTCCCAAATATTAACCCTTTTTTAAAAGAGCAATTATCAGTAACCCCTGGTAATTGGCCATATCAAAGATAGCCAAGTGATTCCAAAGACTTTTATTAGAATCCAGGCCTGATTTTACAAGGCAAGTAAAAAGCGTTCTAGAAAAAACCTTTCACTGGCACCTTTATGAATAATTACTTCTCTTTTTTAAATAATTACTTCTTTTAATTCCCACAGGTAGCATCACTTTTATTTTTAGAAGTTGTATTTAAGACATTTAAAAGATATTAAATTATAAGACAAGTTATTCTGCCAAGAATAAATCAGGTATTAGCAGCACTCACCCACCTTCACTAACCAGCTCACTATTTTCTGACTGCTTACAAGAGATGATCTTCTCCACTAGCTGGTTGTAGCTGCAGTTACCAACAGCTTTTACAATGTCATCAATCTAGAAAACAAATGACTGTCTCACTAATCATGATAAAGTTATTATAAAAACAGTTACAAAAAAACTTACATCACTCTTGAGAGTTTTATTCTAATACAATACTAAATTAAAAACTATTACTGATGAAAAAAAATCATCACTAAAATCAACACCCAACAGTTTTCAAATTTGTTTATAGCTCACTATAGCATAGTATGAAAAATACTGCTTAGCTATATTTCAATTATGCAAAAAATTATAAAATGGAATTATTATATACAACTTTATTTCTAAAGATTGTAAAGATGTATTTAAGTGATTAAAATTTTAAAAGTAATCTATTTCAGGAAGAGAATTAAGAAAATCTCATTTTTTTTAATTGAAAAAACAAATGTTTTGTATTTAAAGCAAGGCAAATCTAAAAGATGTTAATTTATGGGTTAATAAGGCTTTCCCATTTTATTACTTAGTTCCTAGCAAAGTATACTGGAGATACAAGTAAACATAACTAATGTTACTTCCTTAAAGGAAAGTTAATATACATTCTTAAGGGAAAATATTTGCCTCATGATTCTTATTTTGTCTGTGAAGGTACAGCAGAAAAATAAATTCAAAGTTTTAAAGTACAGAACAATAAAACTGGGCATTGCTACTCTCCTTCCATTATACTTTGCTCTGACTATTGAAGAAAAACAGATTTCTGCTGTCTAAACAACTTACTTTGATTTCACTCCCATTCCTAAAATATATTTGTAAGTTATTTACATGTACTTAATTAATATATTAACATAAATTTATACAATGAAATAAAAAATAACAGGGGCAATATTTTCTTTCCATATCCAAATGATCTTCTTGAATATCACCAAGAACCGACAGATTTGCACAAGTAACAGTAAGAATAGTGGTTTTTAAACAGAGTGTTTTAAAAAGTTAAAAGATTACGAGACTCAAGTTGTTTTTCAAGTATCTAAGTTTTCATTCCACTGCTGTATCTAAGTTTTCATTCCTTTGCTGTATAGCAAAGTTTGAGAACAACTTCTTTAGGCTATAATTTATTTCCTCTATTTCTGCAAAATTTAAGGGTGGTAAAAGCCTCTTAATCATGCAAGTGTACTAATGGTTGGCTGAAGATAAGTTAATTGAATAAGTTAAAGCAGAGAACTGTGAAAATGTTATATACATATCTTAAACATTTCACGTTAACTTAAAACACAACTGTATTCACTTGTCAACCTTCTGACGCAGAGCCAAAATAAGGCTGTTTCTTTGAAAGTGGCTCTTTTGGCTATGATTCTATATAAACAACACAAGAATATGCCTTCCAGTTTTAATTTATTTAAAATGAAAACCTAGGCCCTTAAGAAGCAGTTTGAGAGTATAATCTCTTTAGATTTTCATTATTTTTTGGAACATCTTTACTAATTACAGCAAATATCTTTAGTATTCAACTTCATTAAGTCTTTCCAAAGTACTGAATTTTCAATCCTAAGAAATCCACAAAAATACACCTAGAATAATACATGATCAATATATAAAAATCAGTTGTACTTCTATAGACTAGTGATGAACAATACAAAGATTTCAACTTTTCATAGGCAGAATCTCTACATTAATTAGTATTTTATCAATTAACTCATTTGGATGTCTTTTATGTACTACTATGTACCAGGTGCTATTAGAGAAACTGAAGACTAAGCAGTGAATAAAATAGATGGTTTAGCAAATATATAATATACTAAGTAATCGTATATAGTGATAAGAAGCTGTTCTTTGTTTTCATTGTACTATAGCATTCCATAGTATGAATATAACAGTTATTCATTCATCTTTTGATGGATATTCAAGTTGCTTTCAGTTTGGGGTGATGACAAATAACACTGCTATGAACGTTCTTTGTACATTTATCCTGTTTCACAAATCTAGATTTTCTCTAGCAAATTTGCCTTGTCAAATTCCCGAGTCTTATCCTCAACTTTACTAGATAACTCCCAACTGCTTTCCAAAGGAGGTAGTCAGTTTATATTATCATTAGCATGCAATGAAAATTCTCTATATTGCATATCTTCTCCAACATTTAGTATTGTCAGACTTCTAAATGTTAGTCATTCTGATGTGTGTATTTTGATTTTAATTTGCATTTCCCTGATGACTAGTTCATATGTTCACTGGTCATTTGGGTATCCATTTTTTGAAGTGTTTCTTCAAGCCGGTTTTGAAGAATTTTAGCTTTGCTAGTCTTCTTTATTATATATTTTCTATTTTAATACTTTTGCTCTTAAGATAGATATATAGCTCATTAATTTTCAGTCTTTTACTATTCCTTAATATATGACTTTTAGGGCTTTAAAAACTGTTTTAGCTAAATCTCACAAATTTTGATAAAGATTTAGCTGCTGTGTAGTTTAAAATACACTTTGTTTCATTATGAGTTTTTGACTCAAACAGTCTCTACTGATTTTCTCTACTGATTTCTAGATTAATTACATTGTGGTCAGAGACTATTTTACATTTTGTTTATTTTAAATCCTTATAAATTTGTTGAAACTTGGCTTTATAACAGCATTAGGTCAAGTTTTATAAATTTCATTAGTACATAAAAAGAATGGATAGTCAGGTTCATAGAAAACAAGGAAAGGCTGAGAAAGCAGCATAGACAAGGGGAGACTATGAAGATACAATGATTAAAATGCAATATAATACCCTGGATTGGATTCTGGAACACAAAAAAAATTAGTGAAAAAATTAGTGAAATGTGAGAACTGTAATATAGTTAATAGTAATGTATCAACATTAAATCTCTACGTTTTGACACATGTATTATGGTCATGTAAGAGTAGGAGAAATTGGGTGAAGAATGTATGGGAATTCTGAATACTATCTTTTCAACTTTCCTGTAAACCTAGAATTAGTCAAAAATAAAAAGTTCATTAATTCTTTGAAAAGAATATATGTTTATTAGGTTATCTTTTCTGCTTCTATCAATTACAGTAAAAAGTATTGTAAAAGCTTCCAGTATGACAAATTTATTTCTTCTTATTAAATTCTGCTTTATGTACTTGGAGCTTATGTTATTAGTTGCATACAAATTCTGTTTTCCATTGTTAAAAACTGACCTTTACTCTCTGTGGCGATTCCCACTGAGTTCAAGGAATAGTCAATCAGAGTATTTATTTTCCAGGTGTCTCCAGACACATACACATTTGAAATGATTATATCTTCTTAGCAAATTAAACATTCTGTCAATAGTAATACTTTTTGACTCAAAAGTCTATTCTTTCTGATATTACTATCGGTACATCAGTTTTCTTTAGATTAGCAATGTATGGCATCTCTTTTATCTCTTTTTTATTTGCAATTATTCTGTGTAACTTCAGACTATTTTATATATGTCTCTTGTAACAGCAAATATATATATTTTAATCTGACCTCAGAATCATTGACTTTTAACTAGAGCATTTAGTCCTATTGATATTACAATTATTCATATATTTGAATATATTAAATCTACCGTTCTCTCTTTCCCATCAGCTCTACATTTCTTTACCTCTCCTTTCTTCTTTTTGGATTTAACTTCCCCCTTTTACTAATCCAGAAGTTACGTACTATGTTTTCTATTCTTTTCATGGTTACTCTAAAGGAGCATTATCCATCAGCACATGCTGTAATAATGGAAATATTCTAAATCTTTGTTGCCCAGTAAGAAATCCACTAGTCACAGGTGGCTACTGAGCAATTTAAAGTGTGTCTAGCGAAACTTAGGAAGTAAATATTTAATTAAATTTAACTAGCCATATTTGGCTACCATATTGGACAGAGAAGTTATAAGAACTATAATATCGACCCTTATCATATCAAACTTAGAACTTAATATTCTCTTCTTGATCAATTAATTCTAGGCCTTTAGAAAACTTTACCCTTCTCCCAGCTTATATTATTATTTTTGCATATGCTAATGTTTTTAAACTGTAAAAGATGATATTATTTAATATAATCAACAATGATTTTAATTTATCATGTTATTTTCTCTCCACTCACTCTTCCATCTGGGATAACTTTCTCTCTTTTCAAAATCCTTGTTCAGAATTTCCATAAATAATGGTCTACTGGCAGGAAACTATCTTAATTCAATTAATCTAAAAATGACTTTAGGGACTTCCCGGGTGGTTCAGTGGCTAAGAATGCAACTCAACACAAGGGAGCCCAGGTTAGATCCCTGGTCAGGGAACTAGATCCCATGTGCTGCAATTAAGAGTTCGCATGATGCAACTAAAGATCCCACATCTAAGACTTGGCACAGACAAATAAATAAATAATTTTTTTTTTAAAAAGATGAAGCCAATCTTAAAAATGATTTTATTTCTCTCCATTCTTGAGAGATAATTTTTCTGGGAACAGGAAATAGGCTAGCATTTGCCTTCTTTCAGCACACTGAATGTATGATTTTCACTATCATCTGGCTTCCAATGTTGCATTTAAAGAATTAATTATCAGTAATGGAGAAATACCTTCTCAGTGGCTGAATTAGTGTCCATCTGGGGCAGTGACCGAGAGCGCCAAGCTGCGACTGCGCAGGAGCGACTGAGACAAGCTACCCCACGCCCAAGGTCAGGGGCAGCGGCTGAGAGGAGATACCCCTTGTCCAAGGTAAGGAGCGGCAGCTGCGCTTTGCTGGAGCAGCCGTGAAGAGATACCCCACATCCAAGGTAAGAAAAACCCAAGTAAGAGGTTAGGTGTTGCGAGAGGGCATTAGAGGGCAGACACTGAAACCATAATCACAGAAAACTAGCCAATCTGATCACACGGACCACAGCCTGTCTAACTCAATGAAACTAAGCCATGCCATGTGGGGCCACCCAAGACAGTCAGGTCATGGTGGAGAGGTCTGACATAATGTGGTCCACTGGAGAAGGGAATGGCAAACCACTTCAGTATTCTTGCCTTGAGAACCCCATGAACAGTATGAGAAGGCAGAAAGATAGGACACTGAAAGATAAACTCCCCAGGTTGGCAGGTGTCAATATGCTACTGGAGATCAATGGAGAAATAACTCCAGAAAGAAGGAAGGGATGGAGCCAAAGCAAAAACAATACCCAGCTGTGGCTGTGACTGGTGATAGAAGCAAGGTCCGATGCTGTAAAGAGCAATATTGCATAGGAACCTAGAATGTTAGGTCCATGAACCAAGGCAAATTGCAAGTGGTCAAACAGGAGACAGCAAGAGTGAACATCGACATTCTAGGAATCAGGGGACTAAAATGGACTGGAATGGGTGAATTTAACTCAGATGACCATTATATCTACTACCGTGGGCAGGAATCCCTTAGAAGAAATAGAGTAGCCATCATGGTCAACAAAAGAGTCTGAAATGCAGTACCTGGACGCAATCTCAAAAACAACAGAACGATCTCTTTTCGTTTCCAAGGCAAACCATTAATATCACAGTGATCCAAGCCTATGCCCCAACCAGTAACGCTGAAGAAGCTGCACAGTTCTATGAAGACCTACAAGACCTTTTAGAACTAACACCCAAAAAAGATGTCCTTTTCATTACAAGGGACTGGAATGCAAAAGTAGGAAGTCAAGAAACACCTGGAGTAAAAGGCAAATTTGGCCTTGGAGTACGGAATGAAGCAGGGCAAACAAAGGCTAATAGAGTTTTGCCAAGAGAATGCACTGGTCATAGCAAACACCCTCTTCCAACAACACAAGAGAAGACTCTACACATAGACATCACCAGATGGTCAACACCAAAATCAGACTGATTATATTCTTTGCAGCCAAAGATGGAGAAGCTCTACACAGTCAACAAAAACAAGACCAGGAGCTGACTGTGGCTCAGATCATGAACTCCTTATTGCCAAATTCAGACTGAAATTGAAGAAAATGGAGAAAACCACTAGACCATTCAGGTATGACCTAAATCAAATCCCTTATGATTATACAGTGGAAGTGAGAAATAGATTTAAGGGACTAGATCTGATAGACAGAGTGCCTGATGAAGTATGGACGAAGGTTCATGACATTGTACAGGAGACAGGGATCAAGACCATCCCCATGGAAAAGAAATGCAAAAAAGCAAAATGGCTGTCTGAGGAGGCCTTGCAAATAGCTGTGAAAAGAAGAGAAGCGAAAAGCAAAGGAGAAAAGGAAAGATATTTCCATTCGAATGCAGAGTTCCAAAGAATAGCAAGGAGAGATAAGAAAGCCTTCCTCAGCGATCAATGCAAAGAAATAGAGGAAAACAACAGAATGGGAAAGACTAGAGATCTCTTCAAGAAAATTAAATATACCAAGGGAACATTTCATGCAAAGATGGGATCGATAAAGGACAGAAATGGTATGGACCTAACAGAAGCAGAAGATATTAAGAACAGGTGGCAAGAATACACAGAAGAACTGTAGAAAAAAGAGCTTCATGACCCAGATAATCATGATGGTGTGATCACTCACCTAGAGCCAGACATCCTGGAATGTGAAGTCAAGTGGGCCTTAGGAAGCATCACCACGAACAAAGCTAGTGGAGGTGACGGAATTTCAGTTGAGCTATTTCAAATCCTGAAAGATGATGCTGTGAAAGTGATGCACTCAATATGCCAGCAAATTTGGAAAACTCAGCAGTGGCCACAGGACTGGAAAAGGTCAGTTTTCATTCCAATCCCAAAGAAAGGCAATGCCAAAGAATGCTCAAACTACTGCACAATTGCACTCATCTCACACGCTAGTAAAGTAGTGCTCAAAATTCTCCAAGCCAGGCTTCAGCAATACGTGAACCGTGAACTTCCAGATGTTCAAGCTGTTTTCAGAAAAGGCAGAGGCACCAGAGATGAAATTGCCAACATCCGCTGGATCATGGAAAAAGCCAGAGAGTTCCAGAAAAACATCTATTTCTGCTTTATTGACTATGCCAAAGCCTTTGACTGTGTGGATCACAAGAAACTGTGGAAAATTCTGAAAGAGATGGGAATACCAGACCACCTGACCTCCTGACAGGAAGCACCAGTTAGAACTGGACATGGAACAACAGACTGGTTCCAAATAGGAAAAGGAGTACATCAAGGCTGTATACTGTCACCCTGCTTATTTAACTTATATGCAGAGTACATCATGAGAAATGCTGGGCTGGAGGAAACACAAGCTGGAATCAAGATTTCCAGGAGAAATATCAATAACCTCAGATATGCAGATGACACCACCCTTATGGCAGAAAGTGAAGAGGAACTAAAAAGCCTCTTGATGCAAGTGAAAGTGGAGAGTGAAAAAGTTGGCTTAAAGCTCAACATTCAGAAAACTAAGATCATGGCATCTGGTCCCAACACTCCATGGGAAATAGACGGGGAAACAGTGAAAGACTTTGTTTTGGGGGGCTTCAAAATCACTGCAGATGGTGATTACAGCCATGAAATTAAAAGACGCTTACTCCTTGGAAGGAAGGTTATGACCAACCAAAAAATAGAGACATTACTTTGCCAATAAAGGTCCATCTAGTCAAGGCTATGGTTTTTCAGTGGTCATGTATGGATGTGAGAATTGGACTGTGAAGAAAGCTGAATGCCGAAGAATTGATGCTTTTGAACTGTGGTGTTGGAGAAGACTCTTGAGAGTCCCTTGGACTGCAAGGAGGTCCAACCAGTCCATCCTAAAGGAGATCAGTCCTGGATGTTCTTTGGAAGGCCTGATGCTAAAGCTGAAACTCCAGTACTTTGGCTACCTCATGCAAAGAGTTGACTCATTGGAGAAGACCCTGATGCTGGGAGGGATTGGGGGCAGGAGGAGAAGGGGACGACAGAGGACGAGTAGGCTGGATGGCATCACCAACTCGATGCAGTTGAGTTTGGGTAAACTCCGGGAGCTGGTGATGGACAGGGAAGCCTGGCGTGCTCAATTTATGCGGTCAAAAAGAGTCGGACACGGCTGAGCGACTGAACTGAACCATCCAGAGAATCACATTTATTGCAAGATAATTATTTGCAGTACACATATTCAAAGAATAGAAAGAATCAGCCAGTGCGAAGAGATATTTCACAGAAGCCTATGGATTTTAAGCTTTTACCTTGTTCTTTTTTCTTTCTCAGCATTAGAATCCTTCAGTCATGAAACAAGTAAGTAAAAATAGATAAAAAGCACAGCTTTGTGCAGACCAGAAAAATCTGATGAACAATTTGTATCCTACATTAGAGTATACTTTTCTTTTTTTTTTTTTTAGAGTATACTTTTCTTTAAGCATATGAATTCAACTGTTTGCCAGACAATATGCAGCTATACAGTCAGAGGGATGATTTGAATCCAGTTGATTAAGTTCCTTAGGCCCTAAGTTCATTTTTGTCAAGAATCTAGGCTACCTGGCACTGCCATTTGCCAGGACATGATTTACCTTGGAGGATTCAGATGCTGGACATGTTTAGACTTTTCAGTGATGTTCTCAAGAGTCAGAGTGCCAAAATAAATAAACAGATGTCTGCTTACAGCAAGCCTTTCACTGCTCAGAAATACCAGTTATCTTTACCAAAGGACAGGGATGAAGAAACACTACCAAATCTTTGCTATATGATCTCTCTGTCTCTGTAGGTAGTACAAGCATGAATGTTTCATCAGTTAATATTTACTGAGAATCTACTATGTGCCAGGCACTGTTCTTAACAATAAGAGCCTAGCCTTCACAAAACATACACTTTACTGGGAGATGACAGTCAATCAAGTAAATAAACAGTTCTAGATAATGAATTGGGAAAAGGAGGGTGACTAACTTCAACAAGGGAAGGCCTCTCTAACAAGATGATATTTGATCTA
This sequence comes from Bos indicus, assembly GCF_029378745.1. Taxonomy (NCBI): domain Eukaryota; kingdom Metazoa; phylum Chordata; class Mammalia; order Artiodactyla; family Bovidae; genus Bos; species Bos indicus. The sequence continues at coordinate 51,284,982 of NC_091769.1, forward strand.
AGACCTGGATAATGAGACCAGAAATGGAAAGATCTGGGAGAACAATGTGTTAGGGCAGGAAAACAGTGTTCCACAGTGGGCAATCAGCTAGTACAAAAACCTGAGCTAGAAACGACTCTGTATATCTCAAAAATAGCAAGGCAGCTGGTGTTGTTGGAGGCCAGTAAAGAGGTGAGAGAATTATATAAGAGGCGAAGTTGGACATGAGGCAGAGTTTAGATTATGCAGTGTATCATAAAAATTCTAATAAAGATTTTATATCTTATATAAAGAATGAAATAATGCCATCTGCAGCAACATGAATGAACCCAGAGATTGCCATATTAAGTGAAGTAAGTCAGATAGAGAAAGATATATGATATCACTTATACATGGAATCTAAAAAAAAATGGTGCAAATTGACTTATTTACAAAACAGAAAGAGAGTCACAGATGTAGGAAACAAACTCATGATTACCAGGGCTGGAAGGGGAAGGAGGGATTAATAGGGAGACTGAGAGACTGACATATGTACACTACTTTATATAAATAAATTAGTAATAAGGGCCTGCTGTATAGTATAAAGAACTCTATTCAGTACTCTATAATGGCCTATATGGGAAAAGAATCTAACAAGGAGCAGATATACGTATAACTGACTACACATCCCTGTAAACCTGAAACTAACACAAGACTGTAAATCAACTATACTCTAATAAAAATTGAAAAAAAAAAAAAAGATTTTGTATCTTATTCTAGTTACAATGGAGGCTTCTGATGAAAGGAGTAGGGTGCAGGGATAAAGGGGAGGGTTTATTTCACAAAGATCATTCTGAGTGCCAAGACAATTCACTGTGGGGAAGAATAATCTTTTCAACAAATGAGACTGAGACAACTGAACATCCACATGCCAAAGAATGTTGGATTCCTTCCCCAAACCACATACACAAATCAACTCAAAATGTATCAAACTCCTAAATGTAAGCACTAAAAGTATATACTTTATACTTACATACTTTATATATTATAAATACAGAAAAAACTCTTAGAACCCAGTAACAAAAAGACAAATAGCCCAATTAAAAATGGCCAAGAGACTTGCAGATATTTCTCTAAAGATATACAAATGGCTAATAAGCACATGGAAAGATAATCAACAACATTAATCATTAGAGAAATGCAAACAAATCCACAAGTGAGAGACAATTTACACCTACTAGGATGGCTATAATCAAAAACATAGACAATAACAGGTGTTGCTGAGGATGTGCACTCAGCTCTGTAGCTGGCCTCTAACTCCATGAAATTATAGTCAGAAGTCTTGAGCAGATTTAGCAGTCTAGGGGACTGTGCTCTTAACCTCACAATGTGGCTAATTCCATGTAAAAACACAAAAATATAAATATCAGAAAATGTAAACCTAGATTCCTTTGCCAAATTAATAAATTTTTACTATATTTGTGTTCATATAATTTAAGATTTTGTACTTACCTGAGGGTCCACTAACCATCCATGATACAAAGGAATATCAAGAAGATCAAATACTATGCATTCTGGTGTATATTCAAACACTCGAACACCAGTGAATTTTACATTTACATCCAAGCCTGTCTGTAGTTTGTGCAACACTGCCATAGCATCACTCATATTCTGAAAATAGAAAGGGGAAGAGAAAAAAATGAGAAAAACAACGACAAAAAAAGATATTTAAATACAGGCACATTTACTATAAATTTTCCACTTTATCCAATTTATTCATCTTTTCCATTTTTATTATGAAGTACCTACTATGTTTAAGGGGCTTCCCTGGTGGCTCAGATGGTAAAGAGTCTGCCCACAGTGTGGGAGACCCAGGTTTGATTCCTGGTTTGACTATGCCAAAGCCTTTGACTGTGGATCACAACAAACTGTGAAAATTTCTTAGAGAGATGAGAATACCAGACCACCTTACCTGCCTCCTGAGAAACCTGTATGCAGGTCAAGAAGAAACAGTTAGACATGGACATGGAATAACAGATTGATTCCAAATTGGCAAAGGAATACGTCAAGGATGTATATTGCCATCCTGTTTAACTCACGTGCAGAGTACATCATGTGAAATGCAGGGCTGGATGAAGCACAAGCTGGAATCAAGATTTCCAGGAGAAATATCAATAACCTCAAATATGCAGATGACACCACCCTCATGGCAGAAAGTGAAGAAGAACTAGCCTCTTGACGAAAGTGAAAGAGGAGAGGGAAAAAGTTGGCTTAAAACTCAACATTCAAAAAACTAAGATTATGAGTTCACGGCAAATAGATGGGAAACAATGGCAACAGTGAGAGACTTTATTTCCTTGGGCTTCAAAATCACTGCAGATGGTGACTGCAGCCATGAAATTAAAAGACGCTTGCTCCTTGGAAGAAAAGCTACGACCAACCCAGACAGCATATTAAAAAGCAGAGACATTGCTTTGCTGACAAAGGTCTGTGTAGCCAAAGCTATGGTTTTTCCAGTAGTCATGTATGGATGTGAGAGTTGGACTATAAAGAAAAGTTGAGAGCTGAAGAATTGACGCTTTTGCATTTGAACTGTGGTGTTGGAGAAGACTCTTGAGAGTCCCTTGGACTGCAAGGAGATCAAACCTGTCCATCCTAAAGGAAATCAGTCCTGAATATTCATTGGAAGGACTGATGCTGAAGCTGAAACTCCAATACTTTGGTCCCCTGATGTGAAGAGCTGACTCATTTGAAAAACCCCTATTCTGGGAAAGATTGAAGGCAGGAGGAGAAGAGGACAACAGAGGAGGAGATGGTTGGATAGTATCACCAACTGGATGGACATGAGTTTGAGTAAGCTCCGGAAGTTGGTGATGGACAGGGAAGCCTGGCATGCTGCAGTCCGTGGGTTGCAAAGAGTTGGACAGGACTGAGCGATTGCACTGAACTATGTTACAGGCATTAAATATGAGTTCTAAAGATAAAACAGTGGATAAAACAAAGTTCTTAATCTCATGGAACTAACAGTCTACTACTGAGAGAAAAATACATAAATTATAATATAAAGTTAAGTATTAGTAAGAAGAATTGGATAGGATAAAGATATACAGAGTGAGAGGGGAGAGGGATCTATGTTTAGACCAGGAAGTTCAAAGACAAAAGTTTCTAGTCAAAGAGAAAGGCCTCTCCTATTTCCAGGTATATTCCTAAAAGAATCAAAAGCATCATCTTAAAGAGATAGGTGTACACCTATATTCACTGCAGCAGTATTCACAAAAGCCAAGAGGTGCATGTAGCTCAAATGTCCATTAGGCAGAAAAATGGATAAAGGAAACATGTTTTATTTATATATACACACACACACACACACACACACAATGGAATAAAGAAGCAAATTTTATTACATGTTACAACATGGATGAAACTTGAGGACATTAGGCTGAGTGAAATAAGCCACTGAAAAGAACAAATATTATGTGACTCCACTTAGATGAGATATCTAGAGTAGTCAAAATTATGGAAATAGAAAGTAAAATGGTAGTTGTCAGGGGCTGGAGGGAGATCTGGGGAATTGTTCAATTATTACAGAATTTTAGTTTTACAAGATGAAACTATTTTAGAGATCTGTTACACAAGAATATAAATACAGTTAACATTACACTTAATGGTTAAGAGAAAAAAAATGGTTAAGAGAGTAAATTTTATGTTTTTTTAACCACAATTTAAACAAAAGAAAGAAAAAGAAATCAGCTATCAAGCCATGAACAGACATGGAAAAAATTTAAATGTACATTACAAAGTGAAAGAAGCCAATATGAAATGTATTGTATGATTCCACATGACACAAAACAATGGGAAAAGGCAAAACGATGGAGACAGTAAAAAGATCAGTGGAAGAGGGAGGGATGTAGTGGCAAAGCACTGAGGATTTTTAGGGCAGAGAAACTATTCTGTATGATACTATAATGGTGATACACGTCATTATATATTTGTCAAAACCCAAAGAATGTATGGGAAGATCCCCTGGAGAACGGAACAGCCACCCACTCCAGTATTCTGGCCTGGAGAATTCCATGGACTATATAGTCCACTGGGGATGTAAAGAGTCGGACATGACTGAGACACTTTCAAAGAATGTATAAACACCAAGAGTGAACCCTAATGTAAACTATGGACTTTGGGTAATAATTCTGTATCAGTGTAAACGGTGGGAGGTGAAGTCTGTGAAAAAAAGGCTCAATCACAAAGGCTTATTGGTCAAATCAGAGTCATTCTGTCCACACCAGGTTTCTCATTAAACATGGTCATGTAAGTGTGTAATGAAGACTATTTTAAAACATGTTTTTCTTTTGAACTGTGGTGTTGGAGAAGACTCTTGATGGTCCCTTGGACTGCAAGGAGATCCAACCAGTCCATTCTGAAGGAGATCAGCCCTGGGATTTCTTTGGAAGGAAAGATGCTAAGGCTGAAACTCCAGTACTTTGGCCACTTCATGTGAAGAGTTGCTGCTACTGCTGCTAAGTCGCTTCAGTCATTTCCGACTCTGTGCGACCCCATAGACGGCAGCCCACAAGGCTCCCCCGTCCCTGGGATTCTCCAGGCAAGAACACTGGAGTGGGTTGCCATTTCCTTCTCCAATGCAGGAAAGTGAAAAGTGAAAGTGAAGTTGCTGAGTCTTGTACGACTCTTAGCGACCCCACGGGCTGCGGCCCACCAGGCTCCTCCATCCATGGGATTTTCCAGGCAAGAGTGCTGGAGTGGGGTGCCATCATTGGAAAAGACTCTGATGCTGGGAGGGATTGGGGGCAGGAGGAGAAGGGGACAACAGAGGATGAGATGGCTGGATGGCATCGCTGACTCGATGGACGTGAGTCTGGGTGAACTCCAGGAGCTGGTGATGGACAAGGAGGCCTGGTGTGCTGTGATTCATGGGGTCACAAAGAGTCGGACACGACTGAGCGGCTGAACTGAACTGAACTGAACTGAAACATTTTAATATATTAAATATGGACAGAAGTATAGAGGGTATATTTGATGGAACAAATAAAATTCAATATAGAAAATCTGATAAAATTTTATTAGATCTATACTGTTAATCAGATACTGTGCTACATACTAAAGATATAAAATAGGCTATAGACTATAGCCTACTGGAGGGCTTATAGTAGAATGGCTGAACGTGAAATAAACCCTTTTATATTACAATTAGGGACTCTCTGAAATCTGGAAAGGACAAATTTAGGTCATAAGAAAAGTTTTACCAGTTAACTTACAAAATTCTATCATAAGAGACAACACAGACTAAAAACAGAAATTAATCAAATGTTTTAAATTTATGAGTGAGGAATTTACAACAGGATAGCACTATCATAGAGTTTTTGGGTTTTTTCTAACAATTGTAATACCCTGAAACACTTATTTTCTCAGTCTTCCCTAAAGTTGAACCTTTGAAAACAATCACCTCACATTTTTTTCCTTTCTGTGTTTTAAAACTTTGCCTAAAGCCATAACAATGATGAATGTGGGAAAATATGAATGAATATGAGCCACTGTAGGACTGCAGTTTTACTACTACTGATTTTTTCTGCTATTTGTTAAATTCTTGGTTGCCAATCACCCAATTTTCTTCAAGGGGGAGTATAATTTCAAGTTTATACCTATATATATCTTCTACATTTAAAATAGATTATATAATATTAAAATCACTAAATTAATATAACTAATAATCTCCATAAAGAATAAAACTGATATAAATAAATCTATAAACAAAGAGTTTGAAAGAGTATTTTGCCATTTTGTTCCTAAATTCATATTATGATAATTAACATAAAATATAAATTAGGGAAGGGTGCTGATAAAAGGATCACTACTTCTTTAAAGCCAATAGTTCAACTGCTTCTTAGAATTTTTCTTAAACGTACTGTTAATGTGGTGAAATTTTAAATTTAAACATAAGATATATTTAAAAAATATATTTGCAGTCATATAAAAATCTGTCATAAACACACAGTATTTTGTTTATATTGCAACTTCTGGTAAGGATTTTAAATCAGGAAGACTGAAGTTCTGCACTGGTCTTTTAAAATTTAGGCTTGAACATTTCTGCTCACACAAAATTATACAAAAAGATTATTGTTACATCATACCTGTGGAGCATTAAATACCAGCTTAGACTCAATTTTATCATCTTGGCACTAACCCTGATGCTGGGAAAGATTGAGGGCAGGAAGAAAAGGGGACGACAGAGGATAAGATGGTTGGATGGCATCACTGACTCAATGGACATGGGTTTAGGTGGACTCCGGGAGGTGGCGATGGACAGGGAGGCCTGGTGTCCTGTGGTTCACGGAGTCGCAAAGAGTTGGACATGAATGAGCAACTGAACTGAACTGAACTGAACATACTATTCTCAAAATGAATGGTAATTCAATCACAATACCTTATAGTTTTAGAACTTATTTTAAACACGGTACTTTTTGTCTGACATGTTGATAAGAAATCCAAGTGGCTGTCAGTGTTTGTTTCAACTTTGAAACAAAACTTCCAGTCATTTTTCAAGAGTCTAGATCATCTCAATGGAAGCACATCCTGAGACTGCAAGACAAGACTTGAAACAAAGTGCTGGTATTATTTGCAAATACTTTGCACTCAAGATTTTCTCAAGTCTGTGCAACAGAAATGAACTAAATTTTGAGGTTGATATGAAACTGCAACTATGATCTGTAATTTCTAATTTCAAGTTTTTGTATTAATTACAATAGCCTTACCGATTTCAATAAGAACTGATACAAACTTGATAAATGATACAAGTTTAACCATATCACTTTACACTTATAAAATATTCACTGGCTTTATAAATTGAAGGTTAACATAAGATTTCATTTGAAAACAAGTTTCTACTGTGAAAAATGTTTGGAAATCCTTGCTTTAAGTAACGAATTCCAATAGAACTGAAATGACTTAGTATACCTATTTGGCTTTAACTACAGATTTCCTGGAGGAGAGCATGGCACCCCACCCCAGTATTCTTGCCTGGAGAATCCCATGGGCAGAGAAGCCTGGCAGGTTATAGTCCATGGGGTTGCAGAGAGTAGGATACAACTGAGGCGACTTAACACACACACAGATTTCCTACCTTACACAGTGATTCAATGTAACATACTAGCTTTTCGATCTTATTAGAACTAGATTATCTAACATTCAAATTCAAGAAATTTTGCAATATTGAAATGAGTTTTCTTTTTGCTATCTGGACACTGGTGAAAGTATGTAATAAGGGTTACTTTGAAAGTGAACTTATATAAAGGTTCCAGTGATATGTTTCTTCCCTAGCTGATACGTCTTCCACTGTAAGAACCTGTGTTCTTCTTGCCTTCTACTGTCAAACAAAGGAATCATACTGAAGAAAATGAAGCTCTGCTTGCTTACTTCCAGCTCCAGTAATTTTGAGCCTAGTGGTCCCCTCATGTATTACAGAATAGTATCTCCAAAGAACATGCCAAACAACTTAAACACAGTCAAACAAAAGTTCCAATGATATGTTTCTTCCCTGGCTGATACTTCTTCCACTGCAAGAACCTGTGTTCTTCTTGCCTTCTTTTGTCAAACAAAGGAAGAATACTGAAGAAAATGAAGCTCTTCTTGCTTTCTTCCAGCTCCAATAATTTTGAGCCCAGTGGTCCCCACCTATATTACAGAATAGTATCTCAAAAGAATGTGCCAAACAATGCAAACACACTGAAACTATGAAATAGAAGATTTAGTCCTAATGGCATACTCTAGACATCATTTGCTGGATGATTTCCAAAATATAACTTAATTGTAAAATATAAACAAATGAGGGAAGATGCATCAATAACAAATTCACTTGAAAGTCAATTTTTTCAAGGAAAATACTAAGTCATGATTCTTCATAGGTGTGTAGAATGGTGTCCATATTTCTTTCTTCATGTTATATGGTTTAGTCACCAAGTCGTGTTCAACTTTTGTGACCCCATGGACTGTATATAGGTTCATATAAAAGAGAGATCAGCAAAGTATGGCCTGTGGGTCAAATATGGCTATGGGCTGAAAATGGTTTTTACATTTTTAAAAGTGCGTAAAAAAAAAAGAAAACAAAGAATATGCCTGAAAAGCCATTGATAGTGACCAATGAATATATGCATAAGGGCAAATTACCTATTTTAATATAACAAAAATTGGGTTGTTACCTGCTCATAGTTTAAACGCTGAATTTCTGAAATTTCTTTTGGCTTTGTATCAAGCATGTAATCTCCTGTAAAAAGAAATTGTAAAGTTGCCTTTTAAAAACATCACTTTTTTTCTAATTATAAAGGTAATGTATTTAAATTATAAACTGTAACAATAAGTAACATAAAAAAGAGCCCCCACCCAATTCTATTCAGAGAAGATTATCAGAGAAAATCAATGTTAACTGTTAGCTAAGATCTTATATTTTTCTCAGTGTACATCCTATGTTTTGAATTTATTTTTCTTCCTTCATGAGCATCTTTCCACATCACTACAATAAAACTCTAAAAGGCTTTACAAAGTTTCACGGATATCAGCAATATAATTGTTACCCCAATACCTTTCCAAGAATGGGTGTTATCAGTCTTCTGAATGTTGTTTTTCTTAGAAGTAAACAAAAACTTTTTTGCGTTTAAGAAATTGATATATTAGTGATTACTAGTAGGGAGAGGGAAAGGAGAAAGGCAAGAAAGTGGTATGGAATTGAGATACAAAGTACTATGTATAAAATAGATAAGCAACAAGCATATATTGTATAGCACAGGGAATTATAGCCACTATTGTATAATTTTAAGTGGAGTATAATCTGTAAAGATACCAAATCACTAGGCTGTACATCTGAAACTGTTGTAAACCAACTATTCACCCCTCCAAATTGATATCTTTTTATATATGTATTTTTATTTGGTATCACCTTTTTAATATATAAATGACTTTTAGTATACGTGACACTTTTAAAATATATGTAGCATCATTTTAATATATGCAGTACCTTTTGATCTATGTTTTGCTTTTTAAAATATATATTAGTTATATATACTTTTCTTCAAATTGCCTGCCTATACGCCAAAATCACTGCAGATGGTGCAGCCATGAAATTAAAAGACGCTTACTCCTTGGAAGTTGACCAACCTAGATAGCATATTCAAAAGCAGAGACATTACTTTGCCAACAAAGGTCTGTCTAGTCAAGGCTATGGTTTTTCCAGTAGTCATGTATGGATGTGAGAGTTGGGCTGTGAAGAAAGCTGAGCGCCAAAAAGTTGATGCTTTTGAACTGTGGTGTTGGAGAAGACTCTTGAGAGTCCCTTGGACTGCAAGGAGATCCAACCAGTCCATGCTGAAGGAGATCAGCCCTGGGATTTCTTTGGAAGGAATGATGCTAAAGCTGAAACTCCAGTACTCTGGCCACCTCATGTGAAGAGTTGACTCATTGGAAAAGACTCTGATGCTGGGAAGGATTGGGGGCAGGAAGAGAAGGGGACGACAGAGGATGAGATGGCTGGATGGCATCACCAACTCGATGGACGTGAGTCCAGTGAACTCTGGGAGTTGGTGATGGACAGGGAGGCCTGGTGTGTTGCAATCCATGGGGCTGCAAAGAGTCGGACATGACTAAGCGACCGAACTGAACTGAACTGTTGAATTATAAAAGCTCTTTTTCAATTAGAGAAATGAGAACATTTCCTGTTAAATGTGTGGTACATTATTTTTTTCCCCATATTGGCTTCTGACTTTATGATGGTGTTTTTTGCCTATTTTTCACTGCATAGAAATATTTAATTTTAATATAGTCACAGTCTTCTATTACAGCTTCTGAGCTTGACGTTATGTTTAGAAAGATTTTCACCTCTTCAGAGTATACGAACATTCACATATACTTTCTTCATGTAATTTTATGTTTTTTTTTTTTATGTTTAAGTCTTTACGTTATCTGGAATTAATTTTTATATAAACAGTGATATAACCAGCTTCTCAGCCTCCCAAACCACTAACAAGTTGATAAATTGCTTTTATATAACTTTTATTTTCAAATTCAAAATAAACTTCCAAAGACTGTAGCCAGTACTCTTTCAATCTCTCCAATTTTGATAATCAAAGAATTCCTATAAACATCAATATATTATTATCTGTGGGTTTATTTAAAATTTTAAGACAGCAAAATCTAATAACAATTTTATTCCACCATAGGTAAAGGAACTCCAAAAATACTAAATTCATTCATTCACAGAAATATATAAGCAAGTATATTTAACAAATATTTTTGAAACCTTACTATAACTGGCACACTGTATATTTACATGTTGAAATTTTAATATAGCACTTAACTGAAAACTACATTGAGTAAATTTTATACATTATTTACGCAAATAATTGAGACCATATTTGCTATACTTTGATCCTATATTTCATGTAAGTTCTGTAATTATCCTGATAAAACACTGTAGTGTGTGTTTTTCTAACATTTTAGCAGGGTCAGGATGCAGAATATTATATAATTCAATACTAAATGACCCTAGGTATGCTATCATAGATTAAAGCTTTTTTGTTAAGAGTATAATAATTATTGGGAAAGACTCAGATAAGCAACTTCTCTTTTCCTGAGGTCAGAAAAGATTTTGACAAGAAAAGAATGGCCTCACTAAGGGAGGCAGCCTCTTTGATGGACCCTACTGCCTGGTATTCATACCTCTGTATAATCCCCTCCCTTGACTGTGGACTGGACTCACTTCCAGTGAATAAAATACAACAGAATTAATAAAATGTCACTTACAAAATTAGAAAAGAAAATACTGTGTCTTTCATTATGGTGCTCTCTCACTTGCTCACTCTGAAAAATGCCACGTGTCATGTTCTGAGCTGCCTTATGGGAGAGGCCATGGCAAGCAACTGAAGGAGGCCTCTGGCCACAGTCAGTGAGAAACTGAGGACCTCAGTCCAACGACCTGTGAGGAACTGAATCCTGTCAACAACCAAGTAAGTAAGCTTAGAAGGAGATCCTCCTCAGCTGGGCCTGGAGATAAGACTGCAGCCCCAACTGACACACTGACTGCAACTGTGTAAGAGACCTTAAACGAGAGTCACTCAGCCACAGTCAGATTCCTGACCCACAGGTCAAAATTCCCATTCCCCATGGTTCTTCATCTGGGTACAGGAAAGTCTTCAATGTTTTCTTTTATTATATTTCTACTAGTGCTTGCTTATTTATGCAAAATGTCTCTGGTTCCTCCAGAGAACTTCAGTCATCTCAAGAGAACAAAATCCAAATAGCTTAGAAAACTAAACAGTTAGTTCTGGCAGAAATGGCCTTGAATAAATTTTATTTTTGGCAAGGCAGAGTTTCCAGAAGCTCTCGTCTCACATCACTCTTGCTCACTTCTCCCCCACCTCCCATTAGGATCATATTACTTTCATGCTATTCCTAGTAGATGAGTACCCTCACCCAGCCTCACCCAGGACTTCCAAACCTCTTCACCTACCCCAGATCTAAACATTTCTTCATCAATTTTTCTTTTCCCTATAATTTAAAAAAATCTCTATGTCCTGCTTCTTTAGGACTTTTTAAAACATAGCAGTTGGATAAATTTAAAATACCGAGATGTACTAATTATTTTCTTTCCAAGAAAAATACCATGTTAACATTTTCTCAGTGGAATACATTTGTGCAGTTACACTGACTGTATTGTTGACAACTCCAAACAATGTGTCCATAGTACGTGATCAGTAAATATTTGCTGGGTAAGAAAAAAGAAAAAGGAAGATAGAAACAAGTAGTACAAATTTAAAATACACACCTGAGTGGTAGAAAGGGAGAAGAGATACACTTTTGAGAATACTAGCCTTTCAGCATTTAAAAAATAATACTAGAAGGTGCCCAGGTAGAGAGCACGTATTATTTAACCTTTCTGAGCTTTGGTTACCTCATCTATAAAATCCAGAGGTACTATAATTTATGATGCTTTTATTGCTACTTCAGTCTTATCTTTTCCTACGTCCATTCATATGCCTTCTGCTTCTGCTCACGGGTCTCTGCCATTACAACTGCATTCTTTAGCTACGGGAACCAACAGCAAAAGAGCTTATTTTGTCCCAGAAGACAGAACAGAAAAAGGCAAGTAGACTGATGGTAATAACAGCAGGAACAGGTTAGGTAAACAATATCAGTCTATCGTAGCACAGAGAGCAGAGCCAGGATGAAATAAGACGCTGTGGAGACGTATCACAGTTTAGGTTAGCACTGTCCAATAGAAATATAATGTAAGCCATATGCAACCTCAAATTTTTAGTAGCCATATTTTTAAAAAGTAAAAAGAAATAGGTAAAAAATTTTTAAAAATATTTATTTGGCTGTGCCGGGTTTTAGTTGTAGCACTTGAGATCTTTGATCTTTGTTGTGGCATACAGGATCTTTAGTTGTGGCATGTGGGATCTAATTCCCTGACCAGGAATCGAACCATGGCCCCCTACATTGGGAGTGCAGAGTCTTAGTCAGTGAGCCACCAGGAAGTCCCAGAATTAGGTAAAAGTAATTTTAATAATATATTTAGTGCAGTATATTAAAAATATTATCATTTAAACACATAATCATTATAAAAATTACTGATATGTTATATTCTTTTTTGAGCTAAATCTTTGAAATCCAGTATATATTTTACACTTACAGAAAATCTCAGTTCACTCTGGCAATATTTCAAGTGCTCAAAAGCCACCTGTGGCCAGTGGCTACTATGCCAGGTGGTGTAGGTTTAGGTGATTCTAGTCATGATATGAGAACAAAGAAAGTAGGACGGATAGTGGTTGGATATGGAAGAAATGGATAGGAAACTGGGCTCAAAAATACATGTTTTCTATATATATTAGGCATTCAAAAATCTATTGATATTTGACCACATCTGAGTTGCTATTACTATTTCCTAATCGGTCTCAACCAGACAATCCTAAAAACTACACTTAACATGTTGTTTACTCCTCTTGAACTAAAATACATGAAGCAGCCTACCATAGTAAACTTCTCTGCCTGGCTTCCAAAACTCCTCAGTTTAGCTGTAGCCTACTAATCCAATCTCCAATCCAACTTTCTGTAACATGCAGAGTTACCAACCACAGTCAAATTGTACTCAAATCACCCTTCTTCCAAATATGTCTTACAGGGGTTTCCCTGGTGGCTCAGTGGTAAAGAATTTGCCTGCCAATGTGGGAGACAGGGGTTCGAGCCCTGATTTGGGAAGTTGCCATGCCTCAAAACTACTAAGCCTGTGCTACTGAGCCCATGTGCCACAACTACTGAAGCCTGCATGCCCCAGAGCTTATGCCCCACAAGAGAAGCCACTGCAATGAGAAGCCCACTCACCACAGCTAGAGAATAGCTTCCACTCACCACAACTAGAGAAAACCCTGCACAGCAACAAAGACACACACAGCCCCACCCCAAAAAATAAATAAAATTAAGGTAAAAAAAATGCCTTACATTTTTTTACCTTGAGCTTGAGCTTAAAATAGTTTACACCTAGCCCTAAAACGATCTTCCTCCTTTTTCACAAGGGATCTAAGTATACCACCTTCTTTACCAGGATTCTAAGTATACCACAAAACCAAGATAAGTCACATGTTCTCTACTAAACCTTTTCCTACTTTTCACCTACTTCTCATACCCATCCATAGACAAACTTCTCAGAAGTTATCTGCATTTGAGTCTTCACTTACTTATCTCTTAGATGCTCCTCAACTCACTATTTCATTTCCATCCCGTCACTCTATTGACATTGTTTCTGTGAAGGTTACAATAACTTCCATGTTGCCAAATTATGTAGAGAATATTCTCCAGTATTCAATACTCTCTTATTCTCCCTCCTAGCACTCTTCTCTTCTTGGCTTCACTGAATCACCCTCTTCTGGCTTTTCTCCTTTCTTAGTGGCTACTTCTTCCCTTACCATTCTGTCCTCTAACCTATATATTTCAGTAGGGGTGATGCTGCCCCCACAAGAGGGCAAAAACTGATTCTGGGAGGGTAGGGGCAAAAATATCTTAGATATTATAAACGCTTGTGGCCTTCAAAGGGCCATAGAGCACGAAGAGACACACAGTATGTCTGTGGTATTAAAATTTCCTGGAGTGATTAGGACAAAGATGTCTTCAAAGGCTTATGGGGACAATACTGAAAAAAAAGGTTGAGAAACACTGTTCTACCCAATTTGGGCATGCTGGGAAACTTCAGGAGACAATCCTGCACCCACTTCTCTCTTTATTCTTTCTCTCTTAATGATCTCATGTTTCCACAGATTTAAATATAATCTTTAGACTTGTGTGTGCTCATTCACTCAGTTATGTCCAACACTTTGCGACCCCATGGACTGTAGCCTACTAGGCTCTGTCATGAAATCTTCCAGGCAATAATACTGGAGTGGGTTTCCATTTTCTTCTCCAGGGGATCTTCCCATCCATGACTTCTAAATTCCTATTTTGAATTTCAACGTCTTCTGGAACTCATGGTCTCTCAACAAAGCTGCTAAATGTTTTTTCTTAATGTTTCCTTCGCCTTCTGCCTAAATGAAATTTGGCTCTGCCTTGATGACACTGCAGTCCTTTTAAGTGATAGCTCCTTTCTCGCTTATACTTCTTTACCAGTGAGTCTGCTGGTAGCAGATATCTACTTGTTCCTTACGATCATTCTTTCCCCCCATCCTCCCTAAAACTGTTTTAAAACCTATGCCATGATATACTACTACCCATTATTCACCCACCTGGTTATAGTTCTCTACAAACTTTTAGGTCAATCTCTCTCATTCCTAGCTCACTATCTCTCTCTGATACAAATCCTGCTGTAATTTTTGATAATTTTAATGCTCATAGAGATGACCCACCTAATATTCTGGCCTTTCTGTTCCTTGACCTCTTTTCCAACAAAAATCATATATTCCACCTTATGTCAGAAACTCATTCCCTATGATCATACAATTTTGTTACTACCAGGTTCCAAAAATTCTTTGATTGTATTAGGGCCTACAATCCACTAAATCCTGTCACATTTTTCTTCAATGTATTTATATCCGCATCTCCTCTTCATGTAACTTAAATATTATGGCTCATTATTATATCACAGGTATATCTACACATAACTTCAATTCCCTAGACTCTCTTCAACATACTCACTTGGCAAAAACCCAGCTCTGGTTAAACCCTGCTTCTCCACTATTCAGGCCTATACTCATGCAGCAGAATGTGACTACAGAAATCATACCACCAATGCTGGCTGGTCTCACTAACCCCAGGGTAAAACTCAGGAATCATATTGCATCTCCTCATTCACTCTCCCACTTATCTAAGCAACTATTTTATACCTTCCTTCTCATCTTCAATAACTCCTCCTTCATTCTCACTCTCAGCTGATGACCTGATTTCCCATTTATTGAGAAAATAAAAGTACTTAAAAGACCTTCTACAAGCTACCATACCCACATCTACCCATCTACCTGTATCTTTAAAAAAATTTTTGTATTTATTTATTTTTGGCTGCGCTGAGTCTTTGCTGCTGCCTGTGGGCTTTCTTTAGTTGCAGTAAGCGAGGGCTACTCTCCAGTTGCAGTGTGTGGGCTTCTCATTGTGATGGCTTTTCTTGTTGTAGAGCTCAGGCCCTAGAGCATTCAGGCTTCAGTAGCTGTGGTGTAGGAAGGTCAATAGTTGTGGCACACATGCTCTGTGGCATGTGGGATCCTCCCAGGCCATGGAACAAACCCATGTCCCCTGCATTGGCGGCATATTCTTAACCACTAGACCACTAAGGAATTCCAACCTGCACCTATTTTTAACAGTCTATCTTCTCTTCTATTGCTAAGGATGAACTACCTGTATACCTAAGACTAATTCTTCATTTATCTAAAGTGTATTTTTCAATTCCTTTCCTCCAACTTTCTCTTGTTAAAACCAGCTTTATTGAAACATAACTCACATACCATAAAATTAACCCATTTAATGTGTACAGTTCAATGTTTTTGAACTATATTAACAGGATTGTGAAATTATCATCATGATCTAATTTTGGAACATTTTGGCTCCCCCAAAAGAAGTTCTATACCCTTTAGCAGTCAATCTCTATTTCCCCCCTATAATCCCCAGTCCTAAGCAACCATGAAGCCTACTTTCTGTCTCTAAATTTGCCTATTTTGAACATTTCATATAAATGGAATCACATAATAAGTGGTCTTTCATGACTTGGCTTCTTTGACTTAGCACAACATCTTTAAGGTTTATATTACAGAATACATCAGTACATTTCCTTTTATGGCTGAATAATGTTTCATTATATGGATATACCATAGTTGGTTTATTCATCAGTTGATGGCTATCTGGATTGTTTCCAATTTTTTGGCATATATGAGTAATGCTGCTATGAATGTTCCTATACAAGTTTTTGTATGGACATATGTCTTTACTCCTCTTGGGGGAAGCTATAGGGTTATATGGTAATTCTATATTAGCTATTTAAGGAACTAACAAACTGTTTTCCACAGTGGCTGAATTATGTTCCATTCCTATTGGTTATGTCTTAGGACTTCTGATTTTCTCTTGTGCCTACTCCAGTCAGGTTTTCATCCTGTGGACTTACTGAAGTTACCAAGTACCTCTGTATGGCTTCAATCAGTGGTTAATTTTTAGTCTTAACCCTGCAAGGCCTATTAGCAACATTTGACTCAGATAGTCTCTCATTCTTTACTGAAACTCTTCATTTAGATTCTAGGAAATCAGTCTCCAGTTTTTCTTCTACATAGCTGAGTTTCTATCTATTCTTCCTCTTCTCCAGCTTCTAATCACTGGCATGTCCCAGATTCAGTCCACTGATGTCTTCTCTGTCTACGGATATATTATTTGTGACTCAGTGTAATGATCCTTTATATGATAGTTACTGTTCCCAAATGGGTATTTACAGGCTAGATATGCACTGTCCAACACGACAGCCAGTAGTGACATGTGGCTACATTAATTTAAATTAAAATTAAATATTCAATTTTCCTACAATTTAAAATGTAGCTGAATATTCGCTACATCAAGAGCCATATGTGGTTAGTGGCTAAGAAAATGGACAGCACAGATAAAGAACATTTCCATCAACACACAAAGGTTCACTGTACAGTGCTGATCTAGACCTGTCTTCTAGGCTCTAGATTTATATATCCCACTGCCTCCCTGATATCTCCACTGGAAAGTCAATCAGATCAGATCAGATCAGTTGCTCAGTCGTGTCCAACTCTTTGCGACCCCATGAATTGCAGCATGCCAGGCCTCCCTGTCCATCACCAACTCCCAGAGTTCACTGAGACTCACGTCCATCGAGTCAGTGATGCCATCCAGCCATCTCATCCTCTGTCGTCCCCTTCTCCTCCTGCCCCCAATCCCTCCCAGCATCAGAGTCTTTTCCAATGAGTCAACTCTTCGCATGAGGTGGCCAAAGTACTGGAGTTTCAGCTTTAGCGTCATTCCTCCCAAAGAAATCCCAGGGCTGATCTCCTTCAGCATGGACTGGTTGGATCTCCTTGCAGTCCAAGGGACTCTCAAGAGTCTTCTCCAACACCACAGTTCAAAAGCATCAGTTCTTCGGCGCTCAGCCTTCTTCACAGTCCAACTCTCACATCCATACATGACTACTGGAAAAACCATAGCCTTGACTAGACGGACCTTTGTTGGCAAAGTAATGTCTCTGCTTTTGAATATGCTATCTAGGTTGGTCATAACTTTCCTTCCAAGGAGTAATAAACATCCCCAAACCAAAATCCTGATATTCTTCCGTAAACATACTCCTTCCATTTGTTCCCGTTTCAGTTGATGTTAATGCCATCCTTCCAGTTGTTCAAGCCAAAAATCACTGGGTAACTCCTGACTTCACTCTAACTCCACATTCAACTAATCAGCAAATTCTGTCTGCTCTATACTCAGAATCTGACCATATTTTATAATCTCACTTCTGTTACCCTGTTTGAAGCCAGAGAATTCTTGTTAAAGAATCTTAAAGTCAGATCATGTCAGTCCTCGGTTCAAAATACTTTAATGGCTTCTCAGATCACCCACAGCAAAAGTCAAAGTTGCTATAAAGGCCTAGGATACTCCATATGATATGATTCCATTGTCTCTAACCTCATCTCCTGACACTTTCCCTTTGCAGTCCTGGGCAGTCCTTCTGGCTGTTCCTCAAAAACACTAAGCATATTTCAGCCTTTTTCTATGAAATATAATTTAGAAATCACAAAGTTTAAGAATCACCAAGCTAGAGTAAAAAGAGGTATAAACAGAAACTTTATTTTCAGATATCTAGATAGTGAAGTAATCTACATTTAATGATGAGGTTCCCTAGCCAGTGAATAAGATTAAATTATATTAATTATATAAGTAAAAAGGTCTTCCAAAAGCTGTAATCTCAATTATTTCACTAAACTTACATCTCACAAAAAAATCAGTTAGCTAGTTGTCTGGAAGAGCACAGACAAACTAATCAGCTAATAAGATCTTTTTAATAGAAATTTAATTACTAAAAATAAGAATATGGATTAAGATTTCTCATTTGGTAACAGTGCAAATATATAACTTCTTATTTGTTAAGTTGTAAAAGACCTCAGTGTAATAAATAACTACCTGCTCTGTAAACAAGTTCTACTGAATGCAGCTGATCTGCAAACTGTGTATTACGCTCTGTTTTAAAATAAGAAGCTTGCATAAGAATGCAACTCAATATGCTCCTTCCTTCATCAAGAAAAACTCGCTATAAAAATATTTCAGATGGACTAAACAGTGTGCTTCCTAAAGTAAATGTTTTATACGCTAGTACAACCCTCTATTTCACTGCAGACTGGTCTAACATTTTATTGACTGGCATAGGTTCGTGAACCATATTTTGGGTAGCACTGCTCTAAATCACTTCCTGGATTTTAATTCAAGTCTATTCAATATTTTTAAACACTCTCTACATGCAGTGTTAAGAGTTTCTGTGCCATTTCCCATTCTGTAATTTATTGGAATTAATATATACCTTGTTGTTTTCTAGATGTCACTAGTCTCTTTATTTACATTAAAAAATTTTAACGCTGGTTAGAAAGAAGTCTGTAACATCCAAGAACAGAAACACACTAATAAAATTATTTAGTTACGAGATTAAAAATAGCTTCAAAAAGGTGAAATCTGGTAATAATATTAGCTTTGAAAACTTTGTTTTATCTTGAAAGAGATATAAAAACCATTCACTTTTCAACACTAACCTAAATATTCCATCAGCTGTTCAGCAGTTATGATTTCCATCATCGGTGGAAGTTTCACCTGAAAAACAAAGTATTTTTTCTATAAAATCAAATGTTTTAGGTAATTAAAGTGTTTCTTCAGTCAGAAACACAAGTATGTATCTATATTATATGTATCTACTATATGTATACCATACTCACTTTAACTAATCTTTAATACAACAATAGCTTTGTTGTATTAAAGATTAGTTTAACACAATCCTATCACCATAAAATTCAAGATCTCACAGAGTCACTGAGAAATCTGTTTTCAAAAACAAGCGCTATGCCTTTCATCACCCATCCTGATTGTCATTAGGCACATGCAACAGTGTCCTGCGTGACAGAAAATGCAGTTAAAGGGCAGGAAGTGGCACCAAACATGTTTTCACAGATCACCCATGAAGCAATTTTTCTGAAGACAGGCTGGAACACAGCTCAATATCCCATCACTTCAGTCTACCTTGACCATTTTTTATTGTTGTCGTTGAATAGCTAAAATGAATACAGTATAAAGGACTGGTCATAAACCGAAGTATTCATACTATATGAGCCCATCTGTAAAATTTTAAAAAACAGGCAAAACAAACTACACTATTTAGAGCTGCACATGTACTAAAAAAAGAAAATGGATACTATAAAAATCAGGACTGTAGTTAACCCTAGGAATAAGGGAAGGGGTTATAGTTAGAATGAGACATACAAGAGGCTTCTGGGGTGCTGGCAATGCTTTATATTTTGACTTGCATGGTAGTTCCACTGTTTGGTTTATAATTAGTCTGTTAAACTGGACATCTCTGTTTTATGTATTTTCTGTGCTACATGTCACGATAAAAAGTTTAAAAGTACATATATATGTTATAGTCACATCTAAATTTCAAAAGTTAATTCAGCTGCAACAAAGTCTAAATTTTTCAAATGAATTATCAGCTGAGTTATACAGATATTACAGCCAATGATTGTAAATATTTTAGCTGATTTACTAAAAAGGATACTCCCTGGTATATTTATAGAAGAAAAATAAATACTATAGGATGCAAACTCAAAGTAATTAACATATCAATGATAGAATAGCAGCACAATTCAAAAATCTTCAAGAATTAATATTTTAGCAATTATTTTCTGTTCAACCAAGGAAATCATTTAAATCAGCAATTCCTCCAACAAGTGTTGAGGAAAGTGCTCTGAGTATTTATGCTATCAAATGTAGTAACAGTATGTGACACCTCTACCTCTTTGTTTGCTTTTAAGTCTTAAAAAAAATCCTTGTAAAACAGGATGGTTTTAGACCCTCTGAAAGCATACCTGACAGTTGAAACGGATGAGTTAGTCACCCGGGGGCTTTATCACTCAGTGAAAACCAACAGATGTCATGGAGGTTTTGATCATTCTAAATAATTTTTATTTTCTAGGACATTTAGAAAAATTGTAATAAACTTTTTTTTTTTTTTGGCTGCACCATGTGGCATGTGGGATCTTAGTTCTCTGACCAGGGATTGAACCAATGCCCCCTATAGAGGAAGTACAGAGTCTTAACCACTGGACTGCCAAGGAAGTCCCAGAAACTGTAATAGACTTTTTTTGGAGCAGTTTTAGGTTTACAGAAAAGCTGAGCAGAAAGTACTGAGAGTTCCCATAAATATTATTTTTTAAGTTGAAATTCATTGGCAAGTTAAAGTCCCCTGCTTTTCTAAATAAAGTTTTATTGGGTGTCACTCTCATTTGTTTATGTACTGTCTCTGGCTGCTTTGCACTATAATAGCAAAGTTGAATCTTTGCAGCAGAGACCAGGTACAGCCCATAAAGCCTAAAAATATTTACTATTTGGTCCTTTACAGGAGGCCTTCCCAGGTGGCACTAGTGGTAGAGAACTGGCCTGCCAATACAGCAGATGTAAGAGACGTGGTTCCGATCCCTGAGTCAGGAAAATCCCCTGGAGGAGGGCATGGCAGCCCACTCCAGTATTCTTGCTGGAGAATCCCATGGACAGAGGAGCCTGGCAAGCTACAGTCCATAGGGTCGCACAGAAGTTGGACACAACTGAAGCAACTTAGCACGCACGTACCTTTACAGGAAAAGTATGCAGAATACTGCTTGAGATGATTTTAACTGCTTTTAGGTAATATTTCATCAAGGTGTTTCAGTACCACTTTGAAGGTCTGATATTTAAACTAGTAGTTTACATACACTGTGAATATTTACATTCTGAATAATTGTCAGACCAATCTGAAAGTCCCATTTACACCTAACAATGCTTTTTGAAAAAAATAAGACCTATACATTCTTTTATTCCAGACAAATCCAGTACAGAAACAGATTCACTAGAGGGCTTCCCTGGTGGTCCAGTGGTGAAGAGTCTACCTGCCAATGCAAGGGACACGGCGGGTTCAATCCCTGGTCTGGAAAGATCCCATATGCTGTGGAGCACACAGGCCTGTGAGCCACAACTATTGAGCCTGTGCTCCAGAGCCTGCAAGCCACAACTACTGAAGCCCACACACTCCAGAGCCTGTGCTCTGCAGTAAGAGAAGCCACCATAATGAGAAGACTGTGTACCACAACTAGAGAATGCCCCTGCAGAGCAACAAAGACCCAGAATAGCCAAAAGTAAAATAAATATATATATTTTACTAGAAAATCCCATAAACAAACAGCTTATCCTCTTTTGGTCAATGTAGTGATCTTACTATAAAATTGTCAAAATAAAAAAGCAAAGTACTAACAAGTGTATGTATTTGGGAAATACATTCTATAATCCTAGATTTCTGCAAATAGATGATTTCAGGTTTTAGTCTTGCAATTTCCAAATAATAACAACCGCCTACCACATCTTGCTTCAAGTATTTGAAACAGGATATGACAATCTTTATATAGATTTTAGACGTGCGACAACAAATATGTAAATATTTTAACTGACTATTCCCAAGTATACTCAGTAGTATATTCAGTTCCTGAATCTTAGCCAGCTAAAAATCCTGGATGTTCACTAAAGCTAGAGATTAAAGAGTACAACAGTGAAGAAATACTTGCTTCCCACCAATACTTAGGAACCATCAACAGATTTTAATTTTTTTTAACCACAAAAGGATCTTCCTGCAAGCTCCTTCTCTTTTTGCTTCCCTCTACCACCATCACCACAAAAGCAAATGCCAAAGATTTTGTTAATGATCCTAAGACTTTCTTTCCATTGTCTCTTTAGAGTTTATTAAAGGAAAAAAAACACACACACAAAAACATGTTATGGGAAAGCTAGCCAAGAATACAGGGGGGGAAAAAAAAATCAATGAAACTAAGAGCTAGTTCTTTGAGAAGATATAACAAAACTGATAAACCTTTAGCCAGACTCATCAAGAAAAAAAGAGAGGGGGCCCAAATCAATAAAAATAAAAATGAAAAAGAAGGTACAATTATCACCACAGAAATACAAAGGATCATAAGAGAGTACCACCAACAATTACGCTTCTCAGGTGGCACTAGCGGTAAAGAACCTGCCTGCCCATGCAGGAGACACAAGAGACACAAGTTCAATCCCTGGGTCAGGAAGATCCCCTGGAGGAGGAAATGGCAACCCACTACAGTATTCTTGCCTGGAAAATTCCATGGACAGAGGAGACTGGTGGGCTGTAGTCCATAGGGTCACAGTCAGTCAGCCACGACTGAAGTGACTAAGCACACACCAACAATTATACTCCAATAAAACAGACAACCTTAGAAGAAATGCACAAATTTCTGGAAATGTATAATGTCTCAAGACTGAACCAGGAAAAAAAATAAAATATGAACAGATTAATTACCTGTAATGAAACTGAATCAGTAATTTAAAAAACTCCCAACAAATAAAAGTCCAAGATCAGGCTCCCTAGTAGCTCAGTGGTCAAGAATCTGCCTGCAAATGCAGGAGACACAGGTTCTGTCCTTGATCCAGGAAGATCCCACATGTCACAGAGCAGTTATGCCCGTGTGCCTCAATTATTGAGCCTAAGCTGTAGAGCCTGGGAGCCACAACTACTGAGCCTACATGACATAACTATTGTGAGCCCAAGCGCTCACAGTTGTGAGCCTGTGCTTCACAAGAAAAGCCACTCCAATGAGAAGCCAGCACACTGCAACTAGAAAGTAGCCCTCGCTCTCCAAAACTGGAGAAAAGCCCACACAGCAGCGAAGACCCAACAAAACAAAACAAAAAAAACCTATTGATTAGGTAGGACATTGGTCAACCATGCATCGGTAGCAAACAATTGTGTGTGTGTTGTCTGTTGTTTTACAGCTTTGTTTCCAAGCCTATTGATGTTTAGTACAATAATAATTATTAAAAAAATAGGATGAATTCTAACAAACATTTAGAAAAGAGTTAATACCTATTCTTTTCAAACTATTTCAAATATCGCACACAAAAAAATGCTTCTGAACTCATTCTACGAGGCAAGTTATCACTTTGATACCAAAACCAAAGATATCACACAAAAATGAAAATTATAGGTCAATATCACTGATGAACATAGATGCAAAAATCCTTAGCAAAATATCAGCAAACCGAATTCAACAATACATAAAAAGGATTACACACCATGATCAAGTGGAATTTATCCCAGGGATGCAAGGATGGTTCAGTTCAATATCTGCAAATCAATCAATGTGATACATCACATTAACAAACTGATGAATAAAAATTGTATGTTCATCTCAACAGATGCACAAAAAACTTTTGACAAAATTCAGTATTAATTTATGATAAAAGTTCTCAACAAATTGGGTATAGAGAAAACACACCTCAACATAATAAAGACCACTTATGACAAGTCCACAGCTAACATCATCTCAGTGGTGAAAAGCACTTCACCATTTCTTCTCAGATCAGGAAGAAGACAAGGATGCTCCCTCACACATTTTTTTTTGGCTGTACCATGTGGCTCTGGGACCTTAGTTTCCCAGCCAGGGATTGAACCTGTGTCCCCTACAGTGGAAGTACAAAGTTCTAACCTCTGGACCTCCAGGGAATTTCCGTCACTTTTATTCAACATAGTATTGGAGGTCCTAATCATAGCAACCATGCCAGAAAAAGAAATAAAAGGAATCCAAATTGGAAAAGAGGAAGTAAAACTATCAATGTTTGCAGATGACATGCTATACACAGAAAATCCTAAAAACACCAAGAAACCACCAGAACTCATCAATGAGTTTGATAAAATTGCAGGATACAAAATTAATATACAGACTTCCAAAAACAGTAACACTTTCAATGAAGTTTTATATAAAACATCATCTGAAATATATTTTAAATGAAGAATTGACAGAACTTTATGACCAATGAAAAGTGGAGGATAATGGGAAAAGAAAAATTAACTCTAAAGTTGACTCTAAGGTTTAGGAAACTCCAAAAATTAAGATCCCTATACCTATTGAAAACAAAAAATTTGGTAAGTTTGTATAAGAAATGATATCTGCTTCATAACTGTGAAATTTAGTTTGACATTCAAACAGAAAGTTGAGATGGAACTCAGGAGACAAAGATTTTTAATTTGTCCATGAATTATTTGATTCCTATGCTGCAGTCTATTTTTCATTACTTATGGTAAAATGGATCACTAAATAATACATAAATAATACAATTTCTTGGAAATTCCCTGGTGATCCAGTGGTGAGGGCGCCACACTTCCAGGACAGGGAGGCACAGGTCAGATCCCTGGTTGGGAGACTAAGATCCTGCAAGCCATGCAGCGTGGCTAAAAAAAAAAATTTTTTTTCTCAGTTCAAGTTTCACTGATTTTGAATATGCAGTAAATCATACAGTATTGATGAGTTTTTAAGTTCAAATTGTAAAATAATTATACTGTAAGTACTGTTAACTGGAATCAAAGAGAAGAATGTAGGTTTTTTTCAAAATAAGAGCTAAAAAACTTAAGGATCCTTTCAACATGCTTTTAATTCTGGTTCCAGCAAATAAACATGTATTACAAGCTACTGTAAATCATGTTTTACATTCTAATTTCTTATAGGTAATATTCATTTATTATTAAAAATAATTACTGTACTTAAAAATACTAAATATTTAACTTTCTACTTGCCATCAGTATTTCAAATCAGGAACTTTTAATAAGAGACAAGCTTCAACTTCTAGCAATTTGCAACACTTTTACCACAGATGTTTATCATAACTCAAACCCCACAACATCAAGGCCTATTTAAAAATGCCTAACATCAGAAATTATAGATGCATCCATATGTATTAGATTTTCAAGAATGTCCTATTTAATATGCAATTCAAAGGATTATAAAACAGTGAAGAATGTTGTTCCAGAGAATTTTCCCAGTAAAAGATTCATGAGTAAAAGAAGACATCTTTAGTTCAAATTTCACTGGACTTATACTTAAGCAGCTCAGCAAGCTTATCAATGCTGAAAAACCTACTAAAGAAAAAGTAACAGTGAAATTTTTATATTAATTGCTTGCAAGATAGATGAGAATAGGATAAGGTAAGAGACCAGTTAGAAGGTACAGAAGATGGAAAGTAGCTTGAATTAGGAGAGTAGCAGGACAGAGAAAACTTACTAATTTTTGAAAATATTAAAGAATACAGTCAATAAACTTTCATGGTTAAGGCAAGCTCACTCACCACAGAACTCAAGAAAGGCTCTGAAATTGGAAGTGACAGAGAATTCACAGGACATGGGATAAAACATATGGGGCTGAAAACAGAACAAATCTGTGCAAAGAGTAGATCCCTAGGATTTGTTCTAAGGAATCATGATTCATGATGTCTGTTTCTGCTTCTCTGACTTTAGCACTAGCTCTTCTTCCACCCTGGTTTGTTCCAGGCCTATTGTCCACCAGGTGTTATCTTTAACTTTCCAACCAAATATCTGAACTAAGAGCTCAGGTTCTGGAGTGGGTATCAACTTACCTTGGGTGAGTTATTTGAACTTTATGTACCTCAATTTTCTTTGTATGTAAAATAGGAACAATAACTACACAAGGATCTTATGATGTGGTTGAGAAAATTAAAACAGAAAATGCATACAATACATATAAAATACTTAGCAGAGTATCTGGACATAAAAATAATTGCGTACTTAGGGTTATTATGATACTACCTGTGTGCAAATGCTACCTGGGACTCAACATCAACAAGGACGGAAGGAAAATGGGAAAGTTTTCCACTGAAGGACTACTCATAGCAAAGGGACAAGAAAAAATGAGGACATCGCTAACAGGACAACCACCACAGGGAGTATTCATAATATCATCTGCCCATTTCCACTTTATTTCACAAATCCAGAGATATTACACCAACCCTAATTTTTAGGACTGACTGGAAATGAAAACTTCAGAAGTGCTGCTTGCATCTTTTGTGTAAACAAACTCCACCACTGTGTGAAGTTTTTATCTCTCCTTAAAGGATCTATATTTAAGAACAAATAGGGTGGGCAGAGGCTAAAATGGAATCTTTGGCTCACCATCTGTTTTTCCATTTTTATAAGTAATAACTTGGCCAAGAGGAGCTACCCCAAGTCCGAGGTCAGGGGCAGCAGCCAGGAGGAGCTACCCACGCCCAAGGTCAGGGGCAGCAGCCGGGAGGAGCTACCCAACATCCAAGGTAAGAGAAACCCAAGTAAGAGGCAGGCACTGAGAGAGGGCATCAGAGGGCAGAAAGACTGAAACCACAATCACAGACAACTAGCCAATCTGATCACATGGACCATAGCCTTGTCTAACACAATGAAACTAAGCCATACTGTGTGGGGCCACTCAGGACAGACGGGTCATGGTGGAGAGGTCTGACAGAATGTGGTCCACTGAAGAAGGGAATGGTAAACCACTTCAGTATTCTTGCCTTGAGAACCCCATGAACAGTATAAAAGGCAAAAAGATAGGACACTGAAAGATGAACTCCCCAGGTTGGTAGGTGCCCAATATGCCACTGGACATCAGTGGAGAAATAACTCCAGAAAGAAGGAAGGGATGGAGCCAAAGCAAAAACAACACCCAGCTGTGGATGGGACTGGTGATAGAAGCAAGGTTCAGTATTGCATAGGAACCTGGAACGTGAGGTCCATGAATCAAGGCAAACTGGAAGTGGTCAAATAGGAGATGACAAGAGTGAACATCAATATTCTAGGAATCAGCAAACTAAGATGGACTGGAATGGGTGAATTTAACTCAGATGACCATTATATTTACTACTGTGGGCAGGACGGAGAAGGCAACGGCACCCTACTCCAGTACTCTTGCCTGGAAAATCCCATGGACGGAGGAGCCTGGTAGGCTGCAGTCCATGGGGTCGCTAAGAGTCGGACATGACTGAGCGACTTCACTTTCACTTTTCACTTTCCTGCACTGGAGAAGGAAATGGCAACCCACTCCAGTATTCTTGCCTGGAGAATCCCAGGGACAGAGGAGCCTGGTGGGCTGCCGTCTATGGGGTCGCACAGAGTTGGACACGACTGAAGTTACTTAGCAGCAGCAGCACCAGTGGGCAGGAATCCCTTAGAAGAAATGGAGTAGCCATGATAGTCAACAAGAGAGTCCGAAATGCAGTACTTGGATGCAATCTCAAAAAACGACAGAATGATCTCTGTTTGTTTTCAAGGCAAACCATTCAATATAATAGTAATCCAAGTCTATGCCCCAACCAGTAACACTGAAGAAGCTGAAGTTGAACAGTTCTATGAAGACCTACAAGACCTTTTAGAACTAACACCCAAAAAAGATGTCCTTTCATTACAGGGGACTGGAATGCAAAAGTAGGAAGTCAAGAAACACCTGGAGTAACAGGCAAATTTGGCCATGGAGTAAGAATGAAGCAGGGCAAAGGCTAATAGAGTTCTGCCAAGAGAACACACTGATCATAGCAAACACCCTCTTCCAATAACACAAGAGAAGACTCTACATACGGACACCACCAGATAGTCAACACCAAAATCAGATTGACTATATTCTTTGCAGCCAAAGATAGAGAAGCTCTATACAGTCAGCTAAAACAAGACCAGGAGCCGACTGTGGCTCAGATCATGAACTCCTTATTGCCAAATTCAGACTGAAATTGAAGAAAATGGAGAAAACCACTAGACCATTCAGGTATGACCTAAATCAAATCCCTTATGATTATACAGTGGAAGTGAGAAATAGATTTAAGGGACTAGATCTGATAGACAGAGTGCCTGATGAACTATGGACGGAAGTTTGTGACATTGTACATGAGACAGGAATCAAGACCATCCCCAAGAAAAAGAAATGCAAAAAAGCAAAATGGCTGTCTGAGGAGGCCTTTCAAATAGCTGTGAAAAGAAGGGAAGCGAAAAGCAAAGGGGAAAAGGAAAGACATACCTATTTGAATGCGGAGTTCCAAAGAATAGCAAGGAGAGACAAGAAGGCCTTCCTCAGCGATCAATGCAAAGAAACAGAGGAAGACAATAGAATGGGAAAGACTAGAGATCTCTTCAAGAAAATTAGAGATACCAAGGGAACATTTCATGCAAAGATGGCTCAATAAAGGACAGAAATAGTATGGACTTAACAGAAGCAGAAGATATTAAGAAGAGGTGGCAAGAATACACAGAACTGTACAAAAACATCTTCACGACCCAGATAATCACGATGGTGCGATCACTCACCTAGAGCCAGACATTCTGGAATGTGAACTCAAGTGGGCCTTAGGAAGCATGACTATGAGAAAAGCTAGTGGAGGTGATGGAATTCTAGATGAGCTATTTCAAATCCTGAAAGATGATGTTGTGAAAGTACTGCACTCAATAAGCCAGCAAATTTGGAAAACTCAGCAGTGGCCATAGGACTGGAAAAGGTCAGTTTTCATTCCAATCCCAAAGAATCCTCAAACTACCGCACAATTGCACTCATCTCACATGCTAGTAATGCTTAAAATTCTCCAAGCCAGGCTTCAGCCATATGTGAACCATGAACTTATAGATGTTCAAGCCAGTTTCAGAAAAGGCAGAGGAACCAGAGATCAAATTGCCAACATCCGCTGGATCATGGAAAAAGCAAGCGAGTTTCAGAAAAACATCTATTTCTGCTTTACTGACTATGCCAAAGTCTTTGACTCTGTGGATCACAATAAACTGTGGAAAATTCTGAAAGAGACTGGAATACCAGACTACCTGACCTGCCTCTTGAGAAATCTGTATGCAGGTCAGAAAGCAAGAGTAAGTACTGGACATGGAACAACAGACTGGTTCCAAATAGGAAAAGGAGTACGTCAAGGCTGTATATTGTCACTCTACTTATTTTACTTATATGCAGAGTACATTATGAGAAACTCTGGGCTGGATGAAGCACAAGCTGGCATCAAGATTGCCAGGAGAAATATCAATAACCTCAGATATGCAGATGACACCACTCTTATGGCAGAAAGTGAAGAACTAAAGAGCCTCTTGATGAAAGTGAAAGAGGAGAGGGGAAAAGTTGGCTTAAAGCTCAACATTCAGAAAACTAAGATTATGGCATCTGGTCCCATCACTTCATGGCAAATAGATGGGGAAAGAGTGGAAACAGTGGCTGACTTCATTTTTCTGGGCTCCAAAATCACTGCAGATGGTTATTGCAGCATGAAATTAAAAGATGCTTACCCCTTGGAAGAAAAGTTATGACCAACCTAGACAGCATATTAAAAAGCAGAGACATTACTTTGCCAACAAAGGTCCGTCTAGTCAAGGCTATGGTTTTTCTTTTTTTTTTTTTTACCAACCTAAATATAAAAACGTGGTAATTATAACAAGAATACTTTGACAGTTTTTACTGGGAGGGTATTTATATCTTTTTTTTTTTTTTTTTTAGGTAGTCTTTATTTTTTTTATTTTTTTTTTATTTTTTAAAGGCTATGGTTTTTCCAGTAGTCATGTATGGATGTGAGAGTTGGACTATAAAGAAAGCTAAGTCCGAAGAATTGATGCTTTTGAACTGTGGTGTTGGAGAAGACTCTTGAGAGTCCCTTGGACTGCGAGGAACTCCAACCAGTCCTTCCTAAAGGAGATCAGTCCTGGGTGTTCATTTGAAGGACTGATGTTGAAGCTGAAACTCCAATAATTTGGCCACCTGATGCAAAGAGGTGACTCACTGGAAAAGACCCTGATGTTGGGAAAGACTGACAGCAGGAAGAGAAGGGGACGACAGAGGATGAGATGACTGGATGGCCTCATGGACTCAATGGACATGGGTTTGGGTGGACTCCGGGAATTGGTGATGGACAGGGAGGCCTGGCGTGCTGCAGTTCATGGGGTGGCAGAGTTGGACACGACTGAGCGACTCAACTGAACTGAACTGAACACTTGGAAATTCTCAAAAGAGCTTTGTACCTTCTTTAGGAAAAGTGGAATATGAGAATATTTGTGTGGCTACAATATTCCTATAAGTCAGGAAGTAATAAAGAGAAAATAAAACCTAGTCAAAAGCAAGAAAAGGGTCCAAGAAAAGAAAAGTCACCAGGAGAGAAGGAGAACTAGAGCAAAAGCTTTCTGGGAAGAAGCACAGCCTCTGCAGGTGATAATGAGACAGAGGATATGTCCATTTGAACTTCACTGAATTTTCTGCCAATGGCCTTCTGCTCATTTTGCTATTGCGTTGCTCATCTTTTTCTTTCTAATTTATTTATTTTTGAATATTTATTTATTTGGCAGATTGTGGGATCTAGTTCCCTGACCAGGGATGTAACCTGTACCCACTGCATTGAAAGCATGGAGTGTTAGTTACTGGGGCACCAAGGAAGTTCCTTTTCTAATTTATGGGTTCTTTGTAAACTGAGAAATTAGCCCTTAGACACATACAGTAGTCTCGCAGATAATTCCCTCAGTTTGTAGTGTGTGTTTTGAATTAGTTCCTGGTGAAGTTTTTTGGGCGAAGGGGTATATTTTTGTCTATTTTTTAACCTTAAGCTCTTTTCTTTTTTTACTGAATCAAATATATCAATTCTTCTTTTACAGTTTCTAGATTTAATGTCTAAACCTAGAAGCAACCCGCCTAATATAAACAAACTTAAGAATCCTGGTGTTCCTCCCTTGATGTGGAGTGGGAGATCACTTCAGCTCCTGCTAAGCAAAAAGAAAAGAATTTTCCACCCAAAAGGGCTAGGCAGGAGAGAATATGTGCACATCTTAAATACAAGATATTGAAGCACATCTTAAATCAGAATAGTGCATTTAGGCTTCCACTAACATGTTACATACCAATTAGGTATTACAATACTATATGTCCTCTACTACAAGTACAGTATAAGTTACATATACATATATGTCTATATGGACTTCCCTTGTGGCTCAGCTGGTAAAGAATCCACCTGTAATGCAGGAGACCTGGGTTTGATCCCTGGGTTGGGAAGATTCTCTGGAGACGGGAAAGGCTATCCACTCCAGTATTCTGGCATGGAGAATTCCATGGACAGTATAGTCCATGGGGTCGCAAAGAGTCAGACACGACTGAGTGATTTTCACTTCACTTATGTCTATGTATATATATATATATATATACACACACACATACATATATATTTGAGTATGTGGGCCTTAAACCTATATTCTTTCTATAAGAAAACAAAAGTGTGACAAAGGAGGGACTCCCTCTGTTATTAAACATGTCTCATGATATAAAAATATTAATGCAGAAGCTTTTAAAACTGTTTTATAATGCAAAAGTTAAATCATATGCAAAAGTAGAAAAAAATAACAGCATAATGACAAATACCCATCACTCAGATTCAACATTTATAGTATAGGCCAGTATCATAAGAAAGTAAATTTTACATTTCTTCTGACTTGTTGATTTTTATAAACATAACTGATTCATTGGGTCATAGTCCTCAAGTAAACCTATAAATGGCATTGTTTTTGATAGATAAAATGAAAGACTAAAGAAAAATTATTTAAAAACAACCAAAACCAGTCTCTTTTAAAGAAGCAAATGAAAATATTTGTTCTAAGACATAAATTTGAGTCAATTTACCTGGTGTCAGTTAAGAGAATTAGAAAATTTGAGCTCAAATTAAATTAATGAACAGATTTCCTTCTTTCCTGATTTACTGGATTATCAAAGCTCAACTATTTTACAGATTATTAATGATCATCTATTTTCCATCAGTCCTAAACCAACACATCTAATTAAAACTCCAACATTTCCAAATCAGTACTTATCATGTTTGATAATTTTACCTGTCATCTCTCACTCAGAAACATGGTACTTCCTTCCTCTGAATCACTCAAATCCTCCTAATGTATTCAGTTTATTGATTTCTTTCTTTCTTTTTTTTAAAGTTTCCCAACCAGGGACAGAACCTGTGCCCTCTGCAGTGGAAGTGAAGAGCCCTAACCACTGGACTGCTAGAGAATTCCCTAGCAGAAAAATTAAAAAATTGATTTTTCTCATTGCTTCATTCTCCCCCCAAAAAGATGATCAACTCTTTTACTTTCAACCCTTAACTCCACTGACTCACAATGAATCAACCCTTGAAAAACCCAATACTTGATAATCCTAAACAGCCATTCTTCCCCCTCTTGTTTCCAGAGATAAGAGAACTAATGGGGGGAGGAGCAAAACTGACATACTAGAAGTTTTCAGAGTACGCCAATTTAGCCAGGGCCACTTACAACTTTCTACTTATGCCTCAATTCCTAGGCATAATTTCCAATGAGATGAGAACTTCTTTAAAATACAACATAATATTCTCACAAAATCACACTTTGAAGCTTTGCAACCTCTCCTCTTAATTACTGGCAAGTTCAATAGTTACTACTGATGAGATCAACTGTTACTTTGCCAAAACTGAGAATGAGGCCTCAATTTTCACTTTTCTCTCCATTTTAATTAACATAACCTTGCCTTTGTATCTTCTTTCCATTACTTCAGGGCAAAAAAAAAAAAAAAAAAAAGATTGTTGTTCTTTTCCTCTGAAGAGAATTTTACCACCTCTGAGGATTCCACAATATCCTAACTTTGTAATGCCCTATTCTCAAACCTGTCCTTTTTGGCAACAATCTTTCCTACTTCACCAGTTCCTTAACGCTGTTGCATTTGACAATAAGTCACTTAAAAAAAAAAAAAATTAAGAGTCTCTCTCCCAGACAACTGTTATGACATTGTCCCATTTCTAGTTCTCATCTACATCTCAAATTGGGCCTATACTGGTTTCTTTTATACTCTTTCATCTTTACTGCTTACATTCCCTTCTCCCCACCGCCTTTATTTATTTATATTTATTTATTTGTCTGTGCTAGGTCTTCACTGAGGCATGCAGGACCTTTAGTTGCAGCATGCAGTATGTTTAGTTGCGACATTCAAACTCTTAGTTGCAGCATGTGGGATCTAATTCTCTGACCGGTGATGGAACTCGGGCTCCTCTGCACTGAGAGTGCAGAGTCTTAGACACTGGACAACCAGGGAAGTCCCTCCCCGAATAGCTGAGAACTACTGTTCACCATTTACTATGGAGAATTAATTTATTCTCATAGATACCATACTTAAATCTATGCAATAATTCTCCAACTCAATTTTTCCCATAATTTTGACCTCTTTTCTGAGGCCCATTCTATTCTTCTGAAGGTATAATAAACATTTATATTTTTATGACTTACTGTTAGTAAGACAATTCCAATCTGACACAACCAAATGTTGCATCAACTTTCCCATCAAAAGCACATTCTCTATCTTTTGAATGATCCAAGCAATTCTCTATTACTCAAATTGGAAAAAGTATCACATCCTTAATTTCCTATATCCAGTTAGTAGTCAATTCATCATTTAGGCTGTGTGGCACTATCCTCTTAAAAGAAAAGGGGTAAAGAATTCCCCATCCAAAAGAGTTAATCTCATCAATTCCTGTTGCTACACTCATTACAGTCTGACTTCTAGTTTAATCTCAAATGAAAAGATCTCTTTCATTATGTCATTCCTTTATCCAATAATTTATAATAGCTTCCTATTATCAACTATATATAAAGTCTAAACAAGCCTAGTGATGGGTCCTCTGAAATCTGACAATTACCTTCATACACTGAAAGAAAGTTAAGTCACTCAGTCATGCCCGACTCTTTGTGACCAAGGACTCTAGCCCACCAGGCTCCTCTGTCCATGGAATTCTCCAGGCAAGAATACTGGAGTGGGTTGCCATTTCCTTCTCCAGGGGATCTTCCCAACCCAGGGATGGAACCCAGATCTCCCGCATAGCAGGCAGACTCTTTACTGACTGAGCCACCAGGGAAAACTTTCATACTCTAATTACTATTTTTCTCTACAACTGCATTTCTCAAACTTTTTGGTCTCAAGACCCTCTTCAGTCCTAAAAAATCACTGAGGATCCTAAAAAGCTCTAGTTTAAATGGATTCTATCAACATTTACTATACTAAAAATAAAAATTGGGAAAAATTTTAAACACAAGAATGCAGACCACACATTCCATTAACCGTCAGGGCAAGGATGTCATCACACATCATACAGCTTGGAAAACTCTATTAACACTGAAAGAATGATAGTGTAAAAGGCAAAAAACAACTAAGTACTATTCTGAACAGTACTGACCTCAGAAACCCTGGCTCACTTTTAGGACACTGCTCTATCCAACCTTGCTTCTCTTAATACATCTCCTTATCACTGACGATTACTAAGTAATTTTTGTGTGCATCAATAACCTTAAGGTAGAAAGAAAAAAAAGGTAAGAACCAAAGACTTATAAAATAATCTTAACGCTCTTTAACATGCTTTCTCATTCAGAGTCTGACCTAACATCAATTTTATTTCCTGCTACTGCCATTTCCTTCTCCTCCTCCGCCGCAGTCCAACCAAGGTTAGAATCCCCAAATAGAACAAACCTTTTTCTGCTTCAGCATCTTTGAATATACTACTCCCTCGGCCTGAAAGGAATTTCGTTTACTCACCCATCAGACCCAGTACATAGGTTACCTCTTCTATGAAGCTCTCCCTTGACACATTCCACTCTCACTTACACTTTTCTCTGTAATTCCATAGCATAATTCCACACTGCACTGGGGTTATGGTTTATATGTCTGTCTCTGAATCAATACTAAGCTACATGAGGGCACTCTTGCATCTTACTCATCTCTGTATTCTATTATCTCACACAAAGTGGGAACCCAAACGTTACGGTCATTCACTTGAAGCTGTCTTTCAAAGACCAATCCAATGCTCATCTATCCTCAAATATGTGAGACCACAGCACTTGCTCTTTCCTTTGAGCTTCTGCAGGACTATGCAGAAACTAGGAAGTGAGAAAAGCCTAAAGGAAACAGTTACTCCTTCAGACAGATTGGAGACTTTGGCTTAGAGGATGAAATCTAACTTCTTAGTCTAGCATTCAAGGTCCTTCATCAAGTGGCTCTTCACCTTTTCAATCTTATTTTCTATTATCTTGCAATATGAACTTTCCACTCCTGTCATCCAAAACACATACACACATGTATTATTCATTCTGTTTTCATTCGTTTTTGTTTATATCCTTCCCTCTCTCAGGATTCCCATTTTTCTGTTATTTTAAATCCTACTTTTTCCTTAAAAGCTTCCTTCAAGATATAAAAATTTCATGAAGCTCTCTGGAACTACACCAGACTAAAGGAAAATTTCCCCTCTTGGGATGTCTAATGCATTTCAATCTGCTTCCTATAACCTAGTATTTACAGTATATTGTCTTGCATTGTTCTTTAGTAATTTCAAGGAGTCAATGCTGCAGTTCCAAATAGCTCAACAGCTCTTCAAGAGCAAGCAATCTCCACTAAAAACATTTGAGTGCCATTATGCACTTGATAGTGGTAAGATTTCTAATCTTATTTCTTTTGCATTATCCCTTGCTAGACAGCAAGATGAGGGAATTTCATAAACACTATTCCCTTTACTTGATTTTCTTTCTAACTGGTCACAATAATCCAGGTTATTTTTTTCTAGGGAACATTTTATCTATAGATACAGCTCTCAATTTGACAGTTAAAATATGTGCTCTAAAATGCATCTTCTCAGCACTCTAAAACTGCAAGCTTAAATAAGACACTTCATGTACAGGTAACTCACTCCTGAGTCCTCAGTACAGTTACTTTTGAAGGGTCCTTTCCTCTTTTGCTCCTTTATCTTGAATATATCTTTTCTTATTTGTTATTATAATTTTAGCTCTCTTAACACATTCTGTGTGGTTATGGGTAATAATGCTAGACTATTTAACAAGAGTCAAAGAAATGAGGCAAATAAAAACCATCCATAAAATAAAAACAATCTTTGAAAACCAAGAAGTTATGGTAATTAGGTCTCAGACCATTACTTTTCCATAAATGGAATTTGTCTAAGGGGCCACATCTTCCCTATTACCACGTCCTTAAGTATCCACACCCAAATGGAGCATAAACATAACCATCAAAACTTGCTCCCTGATATAATGGATTGATGATAACTTCTGAAGATGATTTTGTCCAGTTCTTCACGCTTTTGCATATAGGATAAAGTCAGTAAGAAGGAATAACAGAAAAATATAGTTAAAAAGTAATCAAAAGATTTAGGATGCTCTAAGACCTGGCTGTTTTCAAGTGCATCAGGCACAGCTGTTGAAAGCGACAAGAGAGATCTTAGGTTGCCGGCAGTTCTTTCTGACATACACATGGGAATATTCCTTAAACAAGACAATCTCAGAGTGAGTTTCGTGTAGGAAGAAACGGGGATTATTGATGAATGAGGAAAGAAAGGAAGGTATCAGCTGACAATGCAGCAACTCTCTCACCCCTCTTTTACCCCTCCCCAAAAGCTGTAGGAAATAGAAGCTGCGGAATGTACCTTCCAGGCCAGAAGCAAAACATTGAGGATGGCCAGTAAAGGGCAGGGGCCATTCTCATTCTGGGTGATGATAGGTGTGTTCTCTTCCTTCCACTGGATCCACTTGATATGATAGACAGACTGTCCCGGGAAGCGTTCCTTGGAGGCCGCCAGCACCTGGGCTTCCTCCTCCTCCACCTCCTCCTCTCCACACAGGGGCACAGCCCCGGGCAACACCGCCGCGCCCTCCTCCTCCTCGGGGACCCTGTTCTCAGCTCCTTCCTCACTATTAAACTCGGAGCTACTGGGGAAAGAATGTAGGTTAGAGAACGACTCCAGGGAGTCCAGGCTCGGCGATTCCCCAGGAGGGCTCGGGTCGCTGCAACTGCTGCTGAGGCCGCCGCCGCTGCTGGGCTCCGAAGAGCCCGCGGCCGCCGACTCTTCCTGGCAGGTGCCGGCGGGATCCGGCCGGGCGCCCCCATCTCCCTCTGGACCCAGCCCATGGTCAGCTCCGGCCTCGGCTGTCTCCGGGGAGGCGGTCACCTTGTGCTGTCCTCTTACAGGCTCCTTCTGGGCAGCAGGACTCTCCAAATCGCTCTCCTTCAAGCCCAACCTCGGAAGCGAGCTGCAGGGTACCAGAACCTGAGGAGAGCCGGCGGGAGAAGCCGAGTCCGAGAGGCTCCTCCCGCCGGCCGCCGCCCCCTGCCCCTTCCCGCCGCTGCTCTCCGCCGCCCATACTCCAGGACCATCCCCAGCGGCGAGCCTGGTCTCTTGTTGCCCTTCCTGCGGAGAACCTGTCCCTGGCGCTGGCCCGGCGGCCACTCCGTGTTCTAGCGGTTGCAGGCTCTCGGGGCCGCTCTCCATACCCAGCCGCCCGCCCCTCGCTCTAAAGAGACCACGGCGGGATCTCCTCAGACAGCGCCTCAGACGCCATGACAGCGGCACTGGCAGCTACAGCGCCCTTGCGCGGCCTCGGCCAGGCACGTCACAGGGGAGGGCTCCGGGAGCGCGCGCGCGCGCCGCCGCGCTGTCCGTGGGCCCTGGGCGTGCCTGCGCGTGCCTGCGCGCCGCCGGGTGAAAGGGACACTCACAGCGACCGCCCACGGGGCTCCGCCTCGCCGGCGCGCCCGCGCGCTCTGGCCAGCGCGGGGCGTGGAGGGCGTGGCTAGGAGGGCGTGGCCAGGAGAAAAACATCCTCTCATTTTGTGGCCGGAAGTTGAACTCCGGGGCAGCTAGACCGCGCGCGGCTTCTTTAAAGGCCAGCGGGGAGGCGGTCAGCTCGGGTGTGACCATTTAGACCTGAGTCGTGTGTGGTTCAGCCTGGGGCTGACAGATGGGGAATTGGCAGCAGTTGTAGTATTTGGAAAAGAACTCGTCCCTGAAAAGCTCAGATTTGTTTCCCCAGCTTGTAATATGGAAAATTGAAGGAATTTCTTACGAAATGTAAATTTTAAAGGCTGGGATCCACTCAAGGTGCACTACACTGCACAATTTCCAGTCTTTCTCGGTTTTGGCTGAGAAACACCCTCCTCCTCATCAGCTACTGGGGAAAACGTTCGCTCTACATGAGGCGTCAGTGCGGTTGTGGATATTGGCCTGCGCGGCAAAAAAAAAAAAAGTGGGTGATTTGGGCCAATCATAATAAATTAACTTGTGCTTGCATTAGCCAAGTCTTTGCGGTTTTAACTTGGCCTCATTTTGCATGGAGTGGGAAGTGCCTGTGTCAGAAAAAGTCAATTTTCTATTGGGTCTACTCCTCTTAAGGACATTCAGTTTTCAGAGAGGGGAAAGTAGGCTGGTGCTACTCTGATCTGTGATCTGTTCCTGACAGGGGCTTTTTTCTTTTTTTGCCTTTCAACATTCTTTAGGTAATGGGGATCCGAAAATGTCAAGACATATCTTCCTTCCTAGTCAGATGTATCAGTTCCTGGTATCTAACAGAATGTGGTCTTTCTGTATCTCTTGATTAGAGAGGATAGACAAAGTTACTAAGCAGTGTTTCATTCACTCATTTAACATATTTCAGTACCCATTACATTGCTGAATTCTGTGGCACTAGGGATGCCTGGTAAATAAGAAGAAGGGTTCACATCTTCTTGCTGTTTACTATCTAATGTTTTTTCTTATTGCCACGTTTTTGATATTTGCTTGGGAAATACTATTTCCTGCAGAAATGATGTTCCTTCCACCTTTTTTATAGTGGCATAATATTATGATACTTATCCAACTCTTGCCAAAGAGGAAAATTAGAAGAGATAATAGAGAGCCCATTACTTCATGGGAAATAGATGGGGAAACAGTGGAAACAGTGTCAGACTTTATTTTGGGGGGCTCCAAAATCACTGCAGATGGTGATTGCAGCCATGAAATTAAAAGACGCTTACTCCTTGGAAGGAAAGTTATGACCAACCTAGACAGCATATTAAAAAGCAGAGACATTACTTTGCCAACAAAGGTCCGTCTAGTCAAGACTATGGTTTTTCCAGTCGTCATGTATGGATGTGAGAGTTGGATTGTGAAAAAAGCTGAGCGCCGAAGAATTGATGCTTTTAAACTGTGGTGTTGGAGAAGACTCCTGAGAGTCCCTTGGACTGCAAGGAGATCCAGCCAGTCCATTCTAAAGGAGATCAGTCCAGGGTGTTCTTTGGAAGGACTGATGCTAAAGCTGAAACTCCAGTACTTTGGCCACCTCATGCGAAGAGTTGACTCATTGGAAAAGACTCTGATGCTGGGAGGGATTGGGGGCAGGAGGAGAAGGGAACGACAGAAGGTGAGATGGCATCACCGACTCGATGGACGTGAGTTTGAGTGAACTCTGGGAGTTGGTAATGGACAGGGAGGCCTGGCGTGCTGCAATTCATGGGATCGCAAAAAGTCGGACATGACTGAGCGACTGAACTGAACTGAACTGAATAGAAAGCTTCTTTAGAATATTGAATTTAGGAGTTTTTGTGTGTTTTTGGTCTCCATGTCAGTCCATAAGCAATAAATACTATCGTTCAAATTAGAATCTTTCCCTGAAAAAGAATTGCAAATGTTAACAGATTAAGATATATGTTGCTGGATTAAGCACTTTACAGTATTTAAGATCATTAAGTACAAGTGAGAATATTACAGATTTTGGGAAATTCAGAAGTTAGCATGCTGCCTTGATTATAAAAAGGATATTTATAAAAGTGTATTACATGAAAAAATTAAATGGATGAATCATTTTTACAGGCCAGAAACCACAGTAGAGCTAAAAATCTTGAAAGTGCATCTCAAATAATGACCATTCACCATTTTTCAAAAATGCTACTTAAACCTTCTTGCTCTTGTAGTTTTTATTAGTATATGTTTCAAATGTTCACATGCATAGTTTAATAGCTTATCTATAATAAAAACAGAATCAGTTTTTATTCATAGCAATTATATAAATCAAGATGACCAAATATATATATTTATTTTTGTGAAAATGTGCATAGTATTTTCTAAGAGAGGTGGCGAGTAGCATCTAGGGAGAATTGTCAGAAGATACTAAACTGGAAAATATCCCATTCTTTTTTGCTTATTTGCATCTCTAGTTAAAATAGATCATTTAAAAAACAAACTGGTTATTAATCCATAATTTTTAATTTTTTTTTCAGGGTTACAGATGTAATAGCCTTAAAAGTCAAATGTTGTTGTTATTTAGTTATTTTAGTCTTTAAGTCCTGTCCCACATTTTACGACCCCATGGGCTGTTTTATAGCCCACCAGGTTCCTCTGTCCATGGTATTTCCCAGCAAGAATACTGGTGGTGTCATTTCCTTCTCTAGAGGATCCTCCCAACTCAGGGGTGGAACCCACATCTCCTACATTGGTGGGCAGGTTCTTTATCATTGAGCCACCAGGGAAACCCAAAAGTCAGATAGTTTATGTAAAAAATCAGTTACTGCTCTATCCCTCCACACTGATGGAGTCCCGTTCAACTCCTAGATGTCTTTAGGTCCTTATCCCCATATTTCTGAGTAACATGATTACACTCTGATGTCTTCATTTAAAAGTTGTAGATATTGTTTATTGATTTAGTCCTATAAAGATGAGGATTTAGGGGTTTTTTTTCATACCATTTTTTCCTCCTTTTGCTCCAACCTCCCAATTTTTTTCAAAACTTTGATCAAAGTACTCAAAATGTAAAGCATTAGATTTATTCACCGCAAAATCAGGTATTTTACTGTGACTCTACTTTTTTTGCTAAAGTTTTGTTTTCCCTAGAATTAACAATTGCCTTATCATTTTGTTGCTTGGCTTTAAAACTCTTCAGTTCAGTTCAGTTCAGTTCAGTTCAGTCACTCAGTCGTGTCCAACTCTTTGCGACCCCATGAATCGCAGCACGCCAGGCCTCCCTGTCCATCACCAACTCCGGAGTTCACTCAGACTCACGTCCATCGAGTCAGTGATGCCATCCAGCCATCTCATCCTCTGTCATCCCCTTCTCCTCCTGCCCCCAATCCCTCCCAGCATCAGAGTCTTTTCCAGTGAGTCAACTCTTATCTCCAGTAGCATATTGGGAACCTAATGTCCTGGGGAGTTCCTCTTTCAGTATCCTATCATTTTGCCTTTTCATACTGTTCATGGGGTTCTCAAGGCAAGAATACTGAAATGGTTTGCCATTCCCTCCTCCAGTAGACCACATTCTGTCAGATCTCTCCACCATGACCCGCCCGTCTTCGGTTGCCCCACGGGCATGGCTTAGTTTCATTGAGTTAGACAAGGCTGTGGTCCTAGTGTGATTAGATTGACTAGTTTTCTGTGATTATGGTTTCAGTGTGTCTGCCCTCTGATGCCCTCTTGCAACACCTACTGTCTTACTTGGGCTTACCACTAACTCAGCCAGACTTACCAGTACTGTCAACCATATCATGTTATTTCTCAGACCCATTTTAATCTTGTGTACATCTCTCCTGAACACTCACTTCTGCTCTGATCTGGACTTGTTGTTTTATAGGCCTGCTGAGTAGCTGTCATCCTGGGATTTCTTTTTTCTGTTGTTTTAGGAATTGCTTCTTCCTCTCTTCTATGTTGAGTCCTTTCTTTCTTGGATCTCCTGTCTTCCTGTTTCCTTGATTTGGTGGAATATATTCTTAGTTTCCTGAGAAAGAGTGCATAAAAAGCATATTTTTGTAGGTCATATTTGTCTGAAAATAGCTAGACCTTTATTCTACCTTTATATCATATAGTTTGGCTGGAATATAAAACTCAGCATTGGAGATACTTTTTATTCATTTTAGTTGTTGAGAAACTGTCTTCTAGCTTCCAGGTGATTATAGAGTAGTCTGATACTATTAGATTCTGAAACCTCTGTATATAATCTATTTCTTCTCTCTGACATTTATTTGATCTCTTTCTTCTTGGTGTTCCACCATTTCAGTATTTGATATACCTCTGGGTGGGTCTTGCTTTATTCATTGCACTGGGTATTTGGTGATCACATTCAATGTAGAGACACATCCTTTAGGTCTGGGAAATGTCTTTTTCCTTTTTTTTATAAATCTTATCTTTTCTCTAATTGTATTTATCTTTTTGTTCTGCTTTCTAAGAGATTTACTCAAATTTATCTTTCAATTCTTTTTGATCCATTACTTATTGACACTATTGTATATTTAATGTCCAAGAGCTCCTTCTAGTTCATGTCTTAGAATACTGATCATAATTTTTAATATATCCTTTATATTTTTCAAAGGATGTTTGAACCATATGCTATAAAATAGTATCATTTAGTTAGTATGGAGTTATTGGTAGTGCCAGAGAGTGTGAAATATAGGGATATAGTGCCAGAGAGTGTGAGATATAGTGTAAAACATTGGTTTTATTCTTTAGGAGAGCAAAATCTACTTTGAGAAGTAAGACATTCATGTGAATTGGTCATTAAGAATACAAGTTAATTAATAGTTAATACTGAAGGAGTGGTATAAGCAGTAACTTAAAAAGATTCAGATAAGAAAAAACATCTTTTAGTGTGAGATAATGAAGGAGTAATTAAACTACACTCTCCTGATTAAAATCACAGGCTGATTATTACTTCAGCCTTAAGAAATCTAAAAAATATATCTCTTACTCTCAAAATAATAGTTTTTTTCCTTTTTAAATTAATTTTCATTGGAGTATAATTGCTTTACGATGTTGTGTTAATATCTGCTATACAGCAAAGTGAATCAGCTATACATATACATATATCCTGTCTTTTTTGGATTTCCTTCCCTATTAAGTCACCACAGAGCACTGAGTAGAGTTTCCCTGTGCTATGCAGTAGTTTCTTATTATTTATCTATTTTATACATAGTAGTATAAATATATCAATCTCAATCTCCCAATTAATCTCACCTCTCTTCCTTTCCCCCTTGGTATCCATATGTTTGTTCTCCACGTCTGTGTCTTTATTCCTGCTTGGGAAATAAATTCATCTTTATCATCAGAATGATAATTCTTTTAAAATTATCTGTTTTTCATAGTTAGATCATGGCTTTTCTAGCTACCATAACAGAAAAAATTGATGCTATATCTGGCTTTTACCCACATTTATTTACTATTATTTCATCTGTCAAGTCTTGCTGATATTGTATACCCCTTTACTAGTTCATTTATGTATAGCCACTTTCTTACTGAGTCCTTATCATTTTTCTACTAGAATCTAGCAGCATTTTAGTTATTCCCCAGTCTATGATTCTGTCTTCCTCACCTTATCCTGCATAAACCTATCAGAGCTATAGTTTAAACATCTTGGTTTTATTTTGTGGATTCTACTAAAAATAATGCAGTGGTTCTTTATTGTTAGTTGAGTCAAAATTGTCTCTGATTACTGCACAGGTACAAGACATGTATACCTTTGCTCCTCTTAGCATTTTACACAAGACAGAGTGATAAAATTCTAAGTTAAATTCAAGGGTTTCCATGTAATTCAAATTGCCCTGGCTCTGGCCCTCAAGTGACTATGCAGAAATTCCAGCCTCCTGTAAAGTACATCCCCTATTTAATTATTTCTGAGAGCCCCCATGAGGAGTCC
Source organism: Bos indicus (assembly GCF_029378745.1). Lineage (NCBI taxonomy): Eukaryota > Metazoa > Chordata > Mammalia > Artiodactyla > Bovidae > Bos > Bos indicus. The sequence goes on from NC_091769.1 coordinate 51,328,999, forward strand.
CACACCTGTTCAGAAACAAATCCAATCCTATGATATTCTACCAGGTGCTGCTTCTACTACATGCTGTTTCACCAGATGCTAGTCTGTTCTGGTGGTGTTAAAGATGCATGATGGTGACCGGAGGGAAGTGACCTTCTTTTCCCTTTTATTGTAGCTCTAATGTGCTACAGCATTAATAAAACTTCTCTCAAGTTTACTTATGTAGACTTTTGAAAAAGTGGGACCTAAATATGAGTCCAGATAGGTTTCACCAGGAGTGAATTAAAGGAATATAGTCCATCACCTTCAATTCAGAATCCTTGTTCCCTTGGTACTACACCAGATGTTAAGGTTTGTTTTTGTTTTTGTTTTAATTCCCTACACACCAGCTCCTTCTTGGTGTACAATTCTAGCCCAGTTCCCTTGCCTAGTGCACCTTGTTGCTCTGTGATCAAAACTCTTCTGTCTCATGAGAAAGGGGCTTTGGAAGTGGCTCTGTTCATCTAGTTCAGTTTTTTTTTTTAATTGAATCAAGTCTATCTCCTGGTCTCCCTGATGGCTCAGCAGTAAAGAACCTGTCTGCAATGCAGGAGATACAGAAGACACAGGTTGGATCCCAGGGTTCCAGAGCCCCTGGAAAAGAAATAGGCAACCCACTCCAGTATTCTTGCCTGGGAAATCCCATGAACAGAGGAGTTGGGCAGGTACAGCCCATAGGGTTGCAGAGTCCGACATGACTGAGCGACTGAGCATGCATGCACACATATCTCATGCCTTAGGACTTCTCTCCTCAAACTTCTACCCTGTCAACCCAACAATTTACCTGATCTCTCTCAATTCTAATATGATTGTTCCCAAAATCTGGTTTGGGGATTAGCAGTATCAACATCACTTGGATTCCTGTTCAGTCCAGTTCAGTCACTCAGTCGTACCCGACTCTTTGCAACCCCATGAATCGCAGCACGCCAGGCCTCCCTACAATCACCAACTCCTGGAGTTCACCCAAACCCATGTCCATCGAGTCAGTGATGCGATCCAACCATCGCATCCTCTCTCGTCCCCTTCTCCTCCTGCCCCTAATCTTTCCCAGCATCAGGGTCTTTTCCAATGAGTCAGCTCTTCACATCAGGTGGCCAAAATATTGGAGTTTCAGCTTCAACATCAGTCCTGCCAATGAACGCCCAGGACTGATCTGCTTTAGGATGGAGTGGTTTGATCTCCTTGCAGTCCAAGGGACTCTCAATAGTCTTCTCCAACACCACAGTTCAAAAGCATCAACTCTTTGGCGCTCAGTTTTCTTTATACTCCAACTATAGTCCAAAAACCATAGCCTTGGCTATGGTCCAAAAACCATAGCCTTTGGCTATAGTTCAAAAACCATAGCCTTGACTAGACAGACATTTGTTGACAAAGTAATGTCTCTGCTTTTCAATAAGCTGTCCAACTTGGTCATAACATTCCTTCCAAGGAGTGTCTCTTAATTTCATGGCTGCAGTCACCATTTGCAGTGATTTTGGAGCCCGCACAAAAATAAAGTCAGCCACTGTTTCCATTGATTCCCCATCTATTTGCCATGAAGTGATGGGACCAGATGCCATAATCTTAGTTTTCTGAATATTGAGCCTTAAGCCAACTTTTTCACTCTCCTCTTTCACTTTCATCAAGAGGCTTTTTAGTTCTTCACTTTCTGCCGTAAGGGTGGTATCATCTGCGTATCTGAGTTTATTGATATTTCTCCCGGCAATCTTGATTCCAGCTTGTGCTTCATCTAGCCCAGCGTTTCTCATGATGTACTCTGAATATAAGTTAAATAATCAGGGTGACAATATACAGCCTTGATGTACTCCTTTTCCTATTTGGAACCAGTCTGTTGTTCCATGTCCAGTTCTAACTGTTGCTTCCTGACCTGCATACAGGTTTCTCAAGAGGCAGGTCAGGTGGTCTGGTATTCCCATCTTTTTCAGAATTTTCCACAGTTTATTGTGATCCACACAGTCAAAGGCTTTGGCATAATCAATAAAGCAGAAATAGATGTTTTTCTGGAAATTTCTTGCTTTTTCCATGATCCAGCGGATGTTGGCAATTTGATCTCTGTCTAAAAACAGCTTGAACATCTGGAAGTTCACAGTTCACTTATTGCTGAAGCCTGGCTTGGAGAATTTTAAGCATTACTTTACTAGTGTGTGAGATGAGTGCAACTGTGCGGTAGTTTGAGCATTCTTTGGCATTGCCTTTCTTTGGGATTGGAATGAAAACTGACCTTTTCCAGTCCTGTGGCCACTGCTGAGTTTTCCAAATTTGCTGGCATATTGAGTGCAGCACTTTCACAGCATCATCTTTCAGAATTTGAAATAGCTCAACTGGAATTCCGTCACCTCTACTAGCTTTGTTTGTAGTGATGCTTTCTAAGGCCCACTTGACTTCACATTCCAGGATGTCTGGCTCTAGGTCAGTGATCACACCATCATGATTATCTGGGTCGTGAAGATCTTTTTTGTACAGTTCTTCTGTGTATTCTTGCTAACTCTTCTTAATATCTTCTGCTTCTGTTAGGTCCCTACCGTTTCTGTCCTTTATTGTGCCCATCTTTGCATAAAATGTTCCCTTGGTATCTCTAATTTTCTTGAAGAGATCTCTAGTCTTTCCCATTCTATTGTTTTCCTCTATTTCTTTGCATTGATCGCTGAGGAAGACTTTCTTATCTCTGCTTGGTATTCTTTGGAACTCTGCATTCAAATGGGTATATCTTTCCTTTTCCCCTTTGCTTTTTGCTTCCCTTCTTTTCACAGCTATTTGTAAGGCCTCCCCAGACAGCCATTTTGCTTTTTTGCATTTCTCTTTCTTGGGGATGGTCTTGATCCCTGTCTCCTGTACAATGTCACGAACTTCCATCCATAGTTCATCAGGCACTCTATCAGATCTAGTCCCTTAAGTCTATTTTTCACTTCCACTGTATAGTCATAAGGGATTTGATTTAGGTCATACCTGAATGGTCTAGTGGTTTTCTCCACTTTCTTCAATTTCAGTCTGAATTTGGCAATAAGGAGTTCATGATCTGAGCTACAGTCAGCTCCTGATCTTGTTTTTGCTGGTATAGAGCTTCTTGTTAAAAATGCAAATTCTCAGACTTCCCTGGTGGTTCAGTGGTTAAGAAGCTACCTGCCAATACAGGGGACATGGTTTCCATCCCTGGCGGTCTGGGAAGAGTCCACATGCCATGGAGCAACTAAGCCCATGTGCTGCGACTGCTGAGCCCGTGCCCTGGAGCCTATGCTCCACAACAGGAGAAGCCACCACAGTGAGAAGCCTGTGCCACTGCAAACTAGAGAGTAGCCCCTGCACTCCACACCTAGAGAAAAGTCTGCATGCAGCAACAAAGACTCAGCACAGCCAAAAATAATAAATAAAAAAAAATTTTAAATAAATTCTCTATTTCCCCCCAGATTATAGAATCAAGGTGTAGACACCAGCAACAAGAGGTCAGTTTTAACAAGATCTCCAGGTGATTCTGGTACATGATAAAGTTTGAGAATTACTGTTGTAGCATTAGTGGGAGCCTCCCCTCCTCCTCCCTACTGCTAATAAATAAATCTCAGCAAGACAAAAATTTTCTAAGTTCATCTTCTACAGCCAGTGTTATTTTTTATTATTCTCCCAGAACTCCACACTGCTCTAAAGTTAATTTTTTGGCCATTTTTCTATATACTCTCCCTTGAGATATGTATGTAATCCCAGTTTCAAAATGCTCTTTTGCTCTTGTCTTTCCTCCATTTTTCATATTAGTATCAGTCTGTTACCCAGGCTTAAAACATTCAAATAGTTTTTAGTTTTCTCATGATCAAGTCCTATTTTTTTTTAACATAAATGCTTAAAGAAATAATTAACTCTGCTTTTTTTCTTTAGTACAAACCCAAAGCATATTCATTTTCCAAAAATTAGAAAACAAGCAAAAAGAGGAAAATAAAAAACACCCTTCATTGAATTATGTGGAATGAAATGTTAGAAATAACACTAGTGATACTTTATTGTACATCTATTCTTCCCAAACTTTTCTAGGAGTCTGAACACGTACATATTTTTGTAAACAAGAATTAGACTATTCTAGGCCAGGGGGGGCGGCCAGGAGGAGCAACCCCACGCCCAAGGCCAGGAGCAGCAGCCGGGAGGACCAACCCCACGTCCAAGGAGCAGTGGCTGTGCGGGCGCAGGAGGGCCTAGAGGAGCTATCCCACGTTGAAGGTCAGGAAGGGTGGCGGTGAGGAGATACCCCTCGTCCAAGGTAAGGAGCAGGGGCCGTGCATTGCTGGAGCAGCCGTGAAGAGATATCCCACGCCCAAGGTAAGAGAAACCAAAGTAAGACGGTAGGTGTTGCAAGAGGGCATCAGAGGGCAGACATACTGAAACCATACTCACAGAAAACTAGTCAATCTAATCACACTAGGATCACAGCCTTGTCTAACTCAATGAAACTAAGCCATGCCCGTGGGGCAACCCAAGACGGGCAGGTCATGGTGGAGAGATTTGACAGAATGTGGTACATGGGAGAAGAAAATGGCAAACCACTTCAGTATTCTTGCCTTGAGAACCCCATGAACAGTATGAAAAGGCAAAATGATAGGATACTGAAAGAGGAACTCCCCAGGTCAGTAGGTGCCCAATATGCTATGGAGATCAGTGGAGAAATAACTCCAGAGAGAATGAAGGGATGGAGCCAAAGCAAAAAAAATACCAACTGTGGATGTGACTGGTGATAGAAGCAAGGTCCAATGCTGTAAAGAACAATATTGCATAGGAACCTGGAATGTTAGGTCCATGAATCAAGGCAAATTGGTCAAACAAGAGATGGCAAGAGTGAATGTCAACATACTAGGAATCAGCAAACTAAAATGGACTGGAATGGGTGAATTTAACTCAGATGACCATTATATCTACTACTGCGGGCAGCAATCCCTCAGAAGAAATAGAGTAGCCATCATGGTCAACAAAAGAGTCCAAAATGAAGTACTTGGATGCAATCTCAAAAACGACAGAATGATCTCTGTTTGTTTCCAAGGCAAAGCATTCAATATCACGGTAATCCAAGTCTATGCCCCAACCAGTAACGCTGAAGAAGCTGAAGTTGAACGGTTCTACGAAGACCTACAAGACCTTTTAGAACTAACACCCATAAAAGATGTCCTTTTCATTATAGGGGACTGGAATGCAAAAGTAGGAAGTCAAGAAACACCTGGAGTAACAGGCAAATTTGGCCTTGGAATACGGAATGAAGCAGGGCAAAGACTAATAGAGTTTTGCCAAGAAAATGCACTGGTCATAACAAACACCCTCTTCCAACAACACAAAAGAACACTCTACACATGGACATCACCAGATGGTCAACACCGAAATCAGATTGGTTATATTCTTTGCAGCCAAAGATGGAGAAGCTCTATACAGTCAACAAAAACAAGACCAGAGGCTGACTGTGGCTCAGATCATGAACTCCTTATTGCCAAATTCAGACTGAAATTGAAGAAAGTAAGGAAAACCATTAGACCATTCAGGTATGACCTAAATCAAATCCCTTATGATTATACAGTGGAAGTGAGAAATAGATTTAAGGGCCTAGATCTGATAGATAGAGTGCCTGATGAACTATGGACTGAGGTTTATGACATTGTACAAGAGACAGGGATTAAGACCATCCCCAAGAAAAAGAAATGCAAAAAAGCTAAATGGCTGTCTGGGGAGGCCTTACAAATAGCTGTGAAAAGAAGAGAAGCGAAAAGCAAAGAAGAAAAGGAAAGATATAAGCATCTGAATGAAGAGTTCCAAAGAATAGCAAGAAGAGATAAGAAAGCCTTCCTCAGGGATCAATGCAAAGAACTAGAGGAAAACAACAGAATGGGAAAGACTAGAGATCTCTTGGAGAAGGCAATGGCACTCCACTCCAGTACTCTTGCCTGGAAAATCCCATGGACGGAGGAGCCTGGTAGGCTGCAGTCCATGGGGTCGCTAAGAGTTGGGCACGACTTCACTTTCACTTTCACTTTTCACTTTTATGCATTGGAGAAGGAAATGGCAACCCACTCCAGTATTCTTGCCTGGAGAATCCCAGGGACAGAGGAGCCTAGTGGGCTGCTATCTATGGGGTCGCACAGAGTCAGACACGACTGAAACGACTTAGCAGCAGCAGCAGCAGAGACCTCATCAAGAAAATTAGAGATACCAAGAGAACATTTCATGCAAAGATGGGCTCGATAAAGGACAGAAATGGTATGGACCTAACAGAAGCAAAAGATATTAAGAACAGGTGGCAAGAAAACACAGAAGAACTGTACAAAAAAGATCTTCACAACCCAGATAATCACGATGGTGTGATCACTGATCTAGAGCCAGACATCCTGGAATGTGAAGTCAAGTGGGCCTTAGAAAGCATCACTACAAACAAAGCTAGTGGAGTAGATGGAATTCCAGTTGAGCTATTTCAAATCCTGAAAGATGATGCTGTGAAAGTACTGCACTCAATATGCCAGCCAATTTGGAAACTCAGCAGTGGCCACAGGACTGGAAAAGGTCAGTTTTCATTCCAATCCCAAAGAAAGGCAATGCCAAAGAATGCTCAAACTACCGCACAATTGCACTCATCTCACATGCTAGTAAGGTAATGCTCAAAATTGTCCAAGCCTGGCTTCAGCAATACGTGAACTGTGAACTTCCAGATGTTCAAGCTGGTTTTAGAAAAGGCAGAGGAACCAGAGATCAAATTGCCAACATCCGCTGGATCATGGAAAAAGCAAGAGAGTTCCAGAAAAACATCTACTTCTGCTTTACTGACTATGCCAAAGCCTTTGACTGTGTGGATCACAATAAACTGTGGAAAATTCTGAAAGAGATGGGAATACCAGACTACCTTATTGCCTCTTGAGAAATCTGTATGCAGGTCAGGAAGCAAGAGTTAGAACTGGACATGGAACAACAGACTGGTTCCAAATAGGAAAAGGAGTACATCAAGGCTGTATATTGTCACCCTGCTTATCTAACTTATATGCAGAGTACATCATGAGAAATGCTGGACTGGAAGAAACACAAGCTGGAATCAAGATTTCCAGGAGAAATATCAATCACCTCAGATATGCAGATGACACCACTGTTATGGCAGAAAGTGAAGAGGAACTCATAAGCCTCTTGATGAAAGTGAAAGAGGAGAGTGAAAAAGTTGGCTTAAGGCTCAATATTCAGAAAACTAAGATCATGGCATCTGGTCCCATCACTTCATGGGAAATAGATGGGGAAACAGTGGAAACAGTGTCAGACTTTATTTTTGGGGGCTCCAAAATCACTGCAGATGGTGACTACAGCCATGAAATTAAAAGACGCTTACTCCTTGGAAGGAAAGTTATGACCAACCTAGACAGCATATTCAAAAGCAGAGACATTACTTTGCCAACAAAGGTCTGTCTAGTCAAGGCTATGGTTTTTCCAGTGGTCATGTATGGATGTGAGAGTTGGACTGTGAAGAAGGCTGAGCGCCGAAGAATTGATTCTTTTGAAGTGTGGTGTTGGAGAAGACTCTTGAGAGTCCCTTGGACTGCAAGGAGATCCAACCAGTCCATTCTGAAGGAGATCAGCCCTGGGATTTCTTTGGAAGGAATGATGCTAAAGCTGAAACTCCAGTACTTTGGCCACCTCATGTGAAGAGTTGACTCACTGGAAAAGACCCTGATGCTGGGGGGGATTGGGGGCAGGAGGAGAAGTGGATGACAGAGGATGAGATGGCTGGATGGCATCAGTGACTCGATGGATGTGAGTCTGAATGAACTCTGGGAGTTGGTGATGGACAGGGAGGCCTGGTGTGCTGTGATTCATGGGGTCGCAAAGAGTCAGACATGACTGAGCGACTGAACTGAATTGAACTGAAGTGAAACATTTGTTTCAGTTATCAATATATCGTAAACCTCTTTATGCATTAATATCCAGTCATCAGCAACATTCCTAGTGACTTAATAATATCCTAATATATGGCTGAACAATACCTGTTTCTTAGATATTTAGATCATTTTCATTGTTTATTATGAACTTCACTGCGATCAATGTCCTTGGAATTGAATCTCTATAACTGTACATATAATTAAATCCATCAGATAAATTGCTAGAAGTGGAAGTCAAGTCAGGATATGACTGTTTCTTCAGTGTTTTATTCAAGCTTTGCTTTCCATTCTCTCTGCTGTCCTAGGTTACTGAGTGTGTTGGAATAAACTTGCTAACTGATTTCACTACGATTTCTTTTCCTTTGAGTACATTATGTGTATTGCTAGATAAGCAGTGCTTTTGTTATTTCCTCCTACTGCTGAAAAACCTTTAAAGGCACTTCCTTAACTACTAAATATCATGAGTTGGCCTGATAGTAAAAGCTTTCCTTAATCTGTCCTCATTCTTTTTAACCACCATTATCAGGTTTCCAAGAGAACCTCGTATTTTACATTCACCCTATCCCTCATTATATTTATTTGGAACAGTGATTGTCAAAGGTCAGTGTGATTAACTCTTAGGTGAAAAGCCTATTGAAATGTGTGTTTCTGGGCTCCACCCCTAGAAGTTTCATTCAACAGAACTGGAGAAAACTTAGGAATCTGCAATTTTGACAGGCAGTCTAGGTGACTCTAATGCTGTTGTGCCACTGGTCATATATTGAGACATGCTCATCTGAAACAATATCAGATAATAACCATTTGCATTATTGAGATGTATAGTTAATATGTTAACAAACAAATAATAAGAATTAAGACTCATTTGCTTATAATTACAAACAAAACCTGTGATTATTTATTCAATATTTACAATCTGGCATTGTGGGGCACAGAAGAGATATTAAGCATGAGCACGCAGAAGCAGCCTTATGTGATGAACAGTGTGATGTTCAGAGAAAGTGTGATGAGCAGACTGCAAGAACTGGGACAAGAACCTGATTTTACCGTTGACTAATTTTATAAACTTGGGTAGGTCAATTTACTTCTCCTAACTTCAGTTTTCACCTTTTGTAAAAGAAAAAAATAAAAGCATGTGATAAATAATAGCATGAATGATTTTGCTAGATGCTTTTGTAAACAAAATGGGAACAGAGAGTAAAGCTCTTCAAAGATATTATTGCTGTTATTGCCCTCAAACTGGTTACAATCTGCTTAGGAAGACAAAGCATAAGCATCTACAAAGCGAAATAGAAATGGGACACCTAAGGCAGTGCATAAGGGCTACTATAAGGTATTTCCCAGAAAGATGAGAATTAAAAAACCAAATAAGTATAAAATAAATCAGTTTAGCTATTTGTCATAGTTCCCTTAGAAAAAGGAATACTTTCCAAGTTGTAAAGAAGCAAAAGTAAGCTCTGGAAATTAAATCTGAATAGGTGTAAAAAGTTGTAGCCTAATCAGTTACAACTGAAGAAAGCAACTAGTAATAACAGAAAGGGAGATGGTAGTCTTTATGGAATCTAGAGAAGATCCCAAGACATAAGGGTTTGCCACGATAGGCTTTAATCACCGTCTAAGGAGACGGGGTGGGGAGAGGGCATGGTGTGTGTGGGGGGCACCTGAATAGGTGCATGGCCTGGTACTGGTCTAGTACCTTGATAGATTCTTATGTAGCACAGTCAGTTGGATAGTTGGATGAACAAATCAGTAAAATCATTCTATTAATTTCTTCTGTACTGATACCTTGTTTACTAGGACTTAGCCTCTGAAGCTTTGAAGATTACAAAAGAGAATGTATTATTGATTTAACATGAACATCTATGTTGTAAAAACAATAAGGTGACATTTTGATCAAGATGTAAGTCCCTTGAAGTTTAGTTCCTATGAATTAGTCTTTGTTGGCTGATCAATTCAGAGTGCAGTGAGAAAAATCAAGCTTCTTGAACTTCAAAGCTAAGAAGTAGATCTGGATCATGGCAGTGATAATAAGAATGAATTCATCCAGTAATTCAAAAGACTAGACTACAAGATTTGGAGTCAAACATACTTGATTTAGAACCCTGGTCTGCCCCTGCTTCCTCGTTTATAAAATGGGATATTACCTACTTCACAGCATTGTTGGAAAGAGTAAATGGGATCGTGTTTGGGAATTGCTTACCTTGGTGCCTGGCACTACATCAAGAATATTGTCTGGGTGGTCTGGAATTCCCCAAAGCAGGAACAGAACAAATTTTGGTTGCATGAATAACCTATAATTATCATTGTTATCCTGTAAAGTTTTCTGAGTGCCCTCTGCTCCGCCTCAAAGCCTCTTCATCAATAAAGTAATACATGATTAATTGCAGATGAAGGATATAAGTAATAGGTGTTTTGTATTAAATGTGATTGAGATCAGGGGCCCCAAGATTCTAGGAAAACACTTCAGAACTATTTGGAACTTGGTCTAATTTTTAAAACAAGTATCAGAAGGTAAAATACTAAAAGGGATAATACAGACTACAGGCACATTAGGCCAGCCCCGTCCAAGGAGGGCTGCCTCTACTCAGTCTCAGCCAACTGATGCTTTGCAGGAACTTCAGTTTGCTTAACCTTTCAGCTTTCACAGAAAATCTGGCGTCTAGGCTTTAACATGAACATTCCTAACTGTTGAAGAATGACATATAATTAAGAAAAAAAGTATTTTCAACTACAAATCAAACTGAACTTGTCTGTGAGTCTAATTTGGTTTATGAGCTACCAGGTTGTCATCAGCACTTTAAAGCCTATGTATGAAATACATGTTAAAATGTGACCTGAGGCATATTAAACATTTTAAGAATTTATTTGAACAAAAATTGATTTGAATCAGGAAGCATTCAATCTAGCAGATAGAAAGGTACTGTAAAAAATGAAAGACTTTTATAGGCAGAAGGGAGTGAAAACAAGGAAGTTATATTAGGCAAAAGAGCGTCTTATTATCGCAAAGCTACTTTCCTTTAGGGGACAATAAGAGACAGACCCAATATACAGTTAGGTATATTACCTATCAGGTGCTGATCAGGTGATTCCTGATTGACTGGTTTAAGTTTCTGTGTCTGAGAGAACTGAAACTATTAAATCTTAGTTTGGTGACAAGAGGCCTAGTATAAGTAACTCCATTTTGGGCCCATTGCCTTTCTTTCTTTTTTAAATATACTGTAGGGGCATGGAGGAAACAAGAGACGGAAAATGTAGAAGGGAGAAGGTTGCCGATATTGTGGCATTCCCACATGCAGCTTGACAGGGTGGAGTAGAAGCTGTATTGTAAGGAGACGAGAGAAAAGTTTGGACAATTGAGTTTTTTGGAGCATCTTGAATGTTAGAATAAGATACCATGATTTTAGACAGTGAGGGGAGTAATCACTCCTAGGTTTTGAACATATTAGTGAAATTGATTCTATTCTGGCATTAAGAGTCAATAAACATTTGTTGGATATATATTTGCTTAACTCTCTGAGGTTCTGTTTTCAAAACCCCTATAACATGTGATTCATTACTATCCTTAGGAATTAAGGAAGATTTAAAATAAATAAACAAATACAGTACCATTTGATACAAATACATTAGAATTATGGACATGGTATACTTAATTTTTTTTTTTTTTTTTAGCCCCTTGACTCTCCCTGTATGTTTTCTCAGCATGCTGTGCGTGGAGCAGGTTGGGTTTGAATGTCATGGTTATTGAGCAAATGATTTTAAATTTTCTCTAGTGGTAAAGTTAGTGAAAATGTTACAAAGGAGAAACCTGAGCTATATGTTTAACAATATTTACTCCTTTACATTTGAAAGGAAAGTGATATTTATAACACTCTTCTAAATGCCTTAAGTTGTAAATACCATTTTCCACTGTTCTCTTTTCCTCAAAAGTGGATTTTCATTTTTATTTTATTATTTTTATTTGACTTTGCCAGATCTTAGTCAGAGCATGTGGCATCTAGTTCCCCAACCAGGGATCAAACCCGGGCCCTTTGCATTGGGAGCTCAGAGTTTCAGCCACTGGACCACCAAGGAAGTCCCCAAATGGATTTTACAAGTGTTTTTCTTCTCTGACCCATCTTTTATACAGAAAGCAAAATCCTGACCCAAAAAAGTGTCATAAAATGAATTATTGAAATTCCTTATGGAGGAAATAAAAATGTGCAAAGATACTGAAGAGGGAAGTGATATATGTGTCTGAGAAGACAACTGCAGTTGAACAGCAGCGTATTGTAGTGATTAGAGCACATGCTTTGGAGTCAGATTTAACTTTGGGTGCTGACTCTGCCAGGTACCAGCATTGAGATTTTGGTGATTTAAGTTCTTTGAGCTTCCATTTCCTTACTAATAACGAGCTACTGCACTTAGTCGCTCAGTAGTGTCTGACTCTTTGCGACCCCATTACCCGTAGCCTGCCAAGCTCCTCTGTCCATGGGTATTCTCCAGACAAGAATACTGGAGTGGGTTGCCATGCCCTCCTCCAGGGGGTCTTTCCAACCCAGGGATTGCACCCTGGTCTCCCACATTGCAGGTGGATTCTTTACCATCTGAGCCACCAGGGAAGCCCAACAACCAGCTACTACTATTACTCTGATTTTTGTCCTTGCTACTTTTAGAAGATAAAGTAGGAAAAGAGCCATGAAAGATGAATCTGTCACGGAAAGCAATGGCTAGATCATAAAGGCCTTGCATTTTATCCTGGAGATAAAAGGATATATTTTCAAAAAGGTCACTCTGGCAGCAGTGGTGTCAAAAAGTCAAGGAATAGGTGATATGAACTGGGGAGACCAGAGCTTGGGCTGTGGGAGTAGAAATAGGTGGAAGGGGTGGAATTTCATACAGTGGAGAATAGAGATGACTTGATTGTCTGCTGGAATGGAAGAGAAGTTTAGGTAATTGCATGGATGATGTTGCCTTAATCCAAATAGGGAATTTAGAAGGAAAAAAAAAAAAACAGTTTGTGTAGGTTGATGTAGGGGTTTGTTCACTTTGGGACATGCTGAATTTGGTGTGGCCATGTAACGTCAGGAAGGAATTGGCTAGTACATGTTAGATATGTAAAAAACACCTAAGATTTTACAATGCTTGCTCTAATGCCTTGCAATATTCTCAATGGCTTACCTCTATTAATTTATTTAACTCCCTACCTTCAAAGGTAGGTATTACTACTCCTACTATTCCTAATGTAAACATTAGGAAATTGGGGTACAGATGCCTCAACTTATTCAAGGTTGCCGTACTGGCGAACGATGTAACTAGGTTACATCGGGCTGGTACATAGGGCTGGTGCTTGGGGCACAGGTGTAGGAAAAGTGCTGACTATGTGCTAGGTTGGAGAAGGCATGGCACCCCACTCCAGCACTCTTGCCTGGAAAATCCCATGGACAGAGGAGCCTGGTGGGCCGCAGTCCATAGGGTCGCTAAGAGTCGGACACGACTGAATGACTTCCCTTTCACTTTTCACTTTCGTGCATTGGAGAAGGAAATGGCAACCCACTCCAGTGTTTTTGCCTGAAGAATGCCAGGGACGGGAGAGCCTCGTGGGCTGCCGTCTATGGGGTCACACAGAGTCAGACATGACTGAAGCGACTTAGCTTAGCATGTGCTAGGTAGTGGGATAGGATTCAGAACAATACAGATCCAGGCTTTGTTTTCATGGAGTTTACAGCCTAGTGAGTCATAGACATTGGAGGTAGTAAAAAATAGTCATGCACATGAAGAATGAGAAAATATGAAAGCCAAAGATAAAATCCTGAGGAACATCAATATAATATCTAAAGGATAAAGAGAATAAGAAACCCTAGGGAAGATATGCAGAAAAGTGAAAGGGAAAGTGTTAGTTGCTCAGTTGTGTCCAACTCTTTGCAACCTCATGGACTGTAGCCCACAAGGCTCCTCTGTTCATGGAATTCTCCAGGAAAGGGTACTGGAGTGGGTAGCCATTCCCTTTTCTGGATAGCCATTCTTTTCTCCAAGGGATCTTCCTGACCCAGGGATCAAACCTGGGTCTCCTGCATTGCAGGCAGATTCTTTACTGTCTGAGCCACCAGGGAAGCCAAGAGATGCAGAAGTCACAGTTAAAAGTAAGGAGGAAAATCAGGGGTGAGCACGGCCTTGGGAAACATTGGAAGGGGGAATTTTGAGGAGAGAATGTTAATTGACCAAAAAGCCTAGTTAGATGAGTAAAAGTGTGTAGTGGCATTGGTAACTAACAGATCTTTGATGGCCCCAGCAAGGGTGGCTTCCTGGGGCTGATGGGGATGGAAGCAAACTGTAGTGGATTGAGGTGAGATTTGAAAGCAGGACCAGAAGTGAGAGGGACTGGAGTGAGATGGGTTAAAAGTCCAGTGAGCAAGAGAAAATGTGTGAATTGGAGTGACAATAGTAGGTAGGGAAGGATTTAAGGTACAAGAAAAACATTTTTAGGGACGAATTAATAGTTGAATTAATAGAATTAATAGCCTGGTGGGCTGCCGTCTATGGGGTCACACAGAGTCGGACACAACCGAAGCGACTTAGCAGCAGCAATAGATGGTGACTGGTTATGAGTAGACAAGGGAAGAAGAGTCAGATAATTTCATTCCCCATCCCAGGTTACTGAGAGTGTTGGTGCCATTATCAGAGATAAGTTAAACATACTTAGTTTGTCATGACAGTGAGACATGCAGCATGCATGTCTTTAGTTGGAGTTGGAAAATTTTAAATGTAATTGTTGGGCAAGCCCGCAAGATGGCGGCGGCTGGAGCGGGCCGTCTGAGGCGGGCGGCGTCGGCCCTGTTGCTCCGGGCCCCGCGCCTGCCCGCCCGGGAGCTCTCAGCTCCCGCTCGGCTCTGTCACAAAAAGGTTGTTGATCATTATGAAAATCCCCGAAACGTGGGGTCCCTTGACAAGACATCTAAAAATGTTGGGACTGGATTGGTGGGGGCTCCAGCGTGTGGTGATGTCATGAAATTACAGATTCAAGTGGATGAAAAGGGGAAGATCGTGGACGCCAGGTTTAAAACATTTGGCTGTGGTTCTGCCAACGCCTCCAGCTCGTTAGCCACCGAATGGGTAAAGGGGAAGACGGTGGAGGAAGCCTTGACCATCAAAAACACAGACATCGCCAAGGAGCTGTGCCTCCCGCCTGTGAAACTGCACTGCTCCATGCTGGCTGAAGACGCCATCAAGGCCGCCCTGGCTGATTACAAACTGAAACAAGAACCCAAAACAGGAGAGGCCGAGAAGAAATGACCGCCTGGTGATGGATGCCTCAAAGGGCCCACAGGCTGCCAGCGCCCCCACCCACGCAGTCACATGGGTGTTCAGAAGCCCTCGCACTACAATAAAAGCGCTCTGAGATCACACAACCTTTGCTGCTCACGTTGCGAATCTAACTCAAGCAAAATACACAGCCTAGTTGTTCTGAACCCTGGGGTTTCCTGCAGCTCACTTTCATCGCCTTAACCTCGTGTGTGTCTATACCTCGCGTGTGTCTATTTCGATTTATGTGTATGACCCCAAAACTGAAATTAGTAGCGAAGTCTCAGGTTTGGGTAGTCGTTAAGTGCACAATATCTAATTCTACCTGAATCTTTTGGGGGAAGATTACCAATAGAAAGCCTTGGTAAGATTATTTGGTAGGACCAAATAAAGTACACGTATTGTACATAAAACAGATTTTGCATCTATATTATAAAGCAATGTTGTAAGACGGAAAAAAAAAATGTAATTGTTGAAATGTTTGCTAGGATTGGCTTTAAGTTGTGCAAGCAGCATTTTCCGGCGGTATTACTTATGTAATATACTGTGTACAGCCATGTACTTCCTAGCTGAATTCCTCATTATTAAAATTTGGGATAACTTTCATTTATACTGATAGTATCAAAGCTGGATGTTGTCATTAAGGAAATAATACTGTTAATCACTGCTTTTGAATGGAAGAACCATGATACTTATTTTTATTTAAACACATAGTAATAGCCAGACACTATTATAATCACTTTACAAATGTTAAATAATTTAAACTTAATCATTCTCATAAAAAAAAAGAAAAGTTGAGGTTAGAAAAGGTAGTAAGTTAAATGTCAAATAAAACAGTGGTTCAAACTTGTAACACTGAATCCCTTTCATTATGATACTGATATGTGATCAATTTGTTTTTAAGTGAAAAGAAATACAATCTTAAACATAATTCTTGATGACCACCTTGATAATACAAAACGTATTTTTACCCAGTTGAAATTAAAAAGAAAACACCATTTACCTCTACCACTGAAATTAACTATAAAAGTTGCTGCACAACTAAACATGCCACAAGATAGTATAACAGCTAAAAAATCAAAACATTTGCAGACAGCACCACCAGAAGAAAATACAAGCACAGGTATATGCAATGTAATATTTCCATGTAACTCATCTTTCCTAAGATTGGATCTTTTAAGAAAAAGAAAAAAAAAATCATGAGATTCTGCCATAATGGGCACTATTGATGATATTAGAACTTCTGACCGTATTTTTGAGCTTACTGATGTTGGAGCAAAACTAGAGTAATTCATTTTTCAAAATGAGAATTAAAAAAGCACGTGGTAATAAGTCGAAAAAACCTACAGTAAAAAGTAGGAATTCCAAATTATTATTAGTATTAATATCTATCTTTTCTAATTCAGCCTACTGAAGCAGGATGCTAAAGATGAGGACTAATTTGTTGCTTAATCCATAGTCCTGTCTGACTCTTTGTGACCCCACAGACACAGGCTCCTCTGTCCAAGGATTTCTCAGGCAAGTGGGTTGCCATTTCTTCCTCTAGGGGATCTTCCTGACCCAGGATTGAACCCATGTCTCCTGCTTGGCAGGATTCTTTACCACTGGGTCATCCAGGAAGCCTGAAGACTTCAGTTCAGTTCAGATGCTGAGTCATGTCCGATTCTTTGTGACCCCATGGACTGCAGCATGCCAGCATGCTGCTGATGCCATGATGCCATCTAACCATCTTATCCTCTGTCACCCCCTTCTCCTTCCGCCTTCAATCTTTCCCAGCATCAGGTGGCCAAAGTATTGGAGTTTCAGCTTCAGCATCAGTCCTTCCAATGAACATTCAGGACTGATTTCCTTTATGAATGAGTGGCTTGATCTCCTTGCAGTCCAAGGGTCTCTCAAGAGTCTTCTCCAACACCACAGTTCAAAAGCATCAATTCTTCAGTGCTCAGCTTTTTTTATAGTCCAACTCTCCAAATATGACTACTGGAAAAACCATAGCTTTGGCTACACAGACCTTTGTTAGCAAAGTAATGTCTCTGCTTTTCAATATGCTGTCTAGGTTGGTCATAATTTTTCTTCCAAGGAGCAAGGGTCTTTTAATTTCATGGTTGCAGTCACCATCTGCAGTGATTTTGGAGGCCCCCCAAAATAAAATCTCTCCCTGTTTCCATTGTTTCCCCATCTATTTGCCATAAAGTGATGGGACCAGATGCTATGATCTTAGTTTTCTGAATGTTGAGTTTTAAGCCAACTTTTTCACTCTCCTCTTTCACTTTCATCAAGAGGCTTTTTAGTTCTTCTTCACTTTCTGCCCTAAGGGTGGGGTCATCTGCATATCTGAGGTGATTGATATTTCTCCCGGAAATCTTGATTCCAGCTTGTGCTTAATCCAGCCCGGCATTTCACATGATGTACTTTCCATATAAGTTAAATTAGCTGGATGACAATATACAGCCTTGACCTACTCCTTTCTCAATTTGCAACCAGTCTGTTGTTCCATGTCCAGTTCTAACTGTTGCCTCTTGACCTGCATACAGATTTCTCAAGAGGCAGGTCAGGTGGTCTGGTATTCCCATATCTTTCAGAATTTTCCAGTTTGTGGTGCTCTACACAGTCAAAGGTTTTGGTGCAGTCAATAAAGCAGAAGTAGATATTTTTCTGGAACTCTCTTACTTTTTCTATAATCCAATAGATTTTGGCAATTTGATCTCTGGTTCCTCTGCCTTTTCTAAATCCAGCTTGAATATCTGGAAGTTCACGGTTCACGTACTGTTGAAACCTGGCTTGGAGAATTTTGAGCATTACTTTGCTAGCGTGTGAGATGAGTGCAACTGTGTGGTAGTTTGAGCATTCTTTGGCATTGCCTTTCTTTGGGATTGGAATGAAAACTGACCTTTTCCAGTCTTGTGGCCACTGCTGAGTTTTCCAAATTTGCTGGCATATTGAGTGCAGCACTTTTGGAGCATCATCTTTTAAGATTTGAAATAGCTCAACTGGAATTCCATCACCTCCACATGCTTTGTTTGTAGTGATGCTTCCTAAGGCCCATTTGATTACGCATTCCAGGCTGGCTATAGGTGAGTGATCACACTATCGTGATTATCTGGGTTATGAAGATCTTTTTTGTATAGTTTTTCTGTGTATTCTCACCACCTTTTCCTAATATCTTCTGCTTTTGTTAGGTCCAAACCATTTCTGTCCTTTATTGAGCCCATCTTTGCATGAAATGTTCCCTTGGTGTCTCTAACTTTCTTGAAGAGATCTCTAGTCTTTCCCATTTTATTGTTTTCCTCTTATTTCTTTGCATTGATAACTGAGGAAGGCTTTCTTATCTCTCCTTGCTATTCTTTGGAACTCTGCATTCAAATGGATATATCTTCGGATAACCAACATACCACATGTAAACTGTATGCATGTTTTTCATGTAATAACACATGATTTGATACACTTAAGTACTGCAAAATGATTACCAGTATTAGATTCCCAGCACTTATTCATCTTATAACTGAAGTTCGTACCCTTTGACCAATATCTCCAGATTTCCCCCACCTCCCAGACCCTGGTAACCACCATTTTACTCTCTGCTTCTTTTAGTTTGGGTTTTTTAGATTCCACATATAAATAAGACCACACCGTATTTGTCTTTCTGTTTGATTTATTTCACTTAGCATAATGCCTTCCAGATTAATCCCCGATGGCAAGATTTCCTTCTTTCTCATTGCTGAATTAATATGCCATTTTATCTATATACCACATTGTGTTTAGCCATTCATCCATACAGGGACACTATTGTGAATAATGTTGTAATGAATATGTGAGTGTAGATTTCTCTTCAAGACCTTGATTTCACTTCCTTTGGTTTTATACCCCAAAGTGGGTGTTGCTGGGCCCTATGGTAGTTCTATTTTTAATTTTTTGAGGAACATCTGTGCTGTTTTCTGTAATACTTACACCAATTTACATTCCAACCAAAAATGCACAAGAGTTTCCCTATTTCCATATCCTTGCCAACAAGTTTGTCTTGTCTTTCTATATATATATATATATATATATATATGTATATATTTATTTATTTATTTTTGGCTGTGCTGTGTCTTCACTGCTTTCTGCAGGCTTTCTCTTGTGGTGTGCAGGGGCTACTCCTCCTTGCCATGCACTGGCTTCAATAGTTGGAGCACGAGGGCTCAGTAGTTGTGATGTGGGGACTCCATGGGCTTCAGTAGTTGTAGCACACAGGTTCATTAGTTCTAGCTCCTGGGCCCTAGAGTGCTCAGTAGCTGTGGCGCAGGGGTTTAGTTGCTCCGGGGCATGTGGAATCTTCCCAGATGCGGGACTGAACCTGTGACCTCTGCATAGGCAGGCAGATTCTTATCCACCGAAGTCCACATATCTCTTATCTTTTTGAGGATAACCATTCTAACAGTGTGGGCCTTATTTCACCGTGGTTTTGATTTGCATTTCCCTGATGATTAGTGGTATTGAGCATCTTTTCAAGCACCTATTGGTCATTTGGATGTTTTCTTTGAAAAAGCACTAAATTCCTCTGCACATTTTTAAATTGGATTGTCTGCTTTGTAGCCTCTGAGTTGTAAGAGTTCCTTGTATATTTTAATTATTAACCCCTTGTAAGAGAAACAATTTGAAGTGTTTTCTCTCATTCCAAACACTGCCTTTTCATTTTGATTCTTCTGCCAAGGGTTTTTAGTTTGATGTGGGCCCACTTATTTACTTTTGTTTCTGTTGTTTGTGCTTTGGCATCACATCCAAAAAAATCATTTCCAAGACCAACATCAAGTTTTCCCTGTTTCCTTCTAGGTCTTACGGTTTCAGGTTTTATGTTTAAGTCTTTAGTCCATGGAATACAAGTTTAAAAAATCAAAGTGAGTTACTGTGAGCTCAAATAGGAGCTTCAAAGAAGTTGGGGTGAAGGAGACTCCAGAGTTCTCTTCAGAGAATGAACAGAAAGTGGTAACTAGGACATTTTTCAGGCTAGATTCGGTACCTGTGGTTGAGGCTGCACGCTTTTAGAATGGCCAAGGCCTGGTCTGTGACAGTTTTACAGAATTCAGAAAAATAGGACTTAGGCTGTATGTTTCTGCTGCTTGAAGGGCTTTACATTGAGGTTCTGAGCTTTGTCGGCTGTCTCCAAAGTAATAACTGTTTATTGGGACTTTGCTTCTTTTGCAGGGTGGGGGAGGCTTTGCTTTTGTTTACTTGGTAGAAGTTGTGCACCCAGGGAGGCAAAAAAAGAAGTAACGAAAATCCCCATTCCCTGTGAAGTTAAAACGAGGACAGCGGCCCCTTAACATCCCTCACCTTGCCTCTTCTGCTCAAGACACAGGTCTGAGCAGCACCAAGAGCAAACCCTGTACGGTCCACAGAGTTGCGCTCCAGTCCGGGGGCGGAACCCCAGGAAACCCCGCCTCCCAAGCCCAATCCCAGCTCTCCGCCGGCGGACAGGAAGCGGCGGCGGGCCTAGCAGCCCGGGAACCGGCCCCAGTGCGCATGCGCGCGCCCCTGGGGCGCCTGGGGGAGGGGGAGGGGCGGGAGGAAGGGGTGCGGCTCCGCCTGCCTGTTGGGCGCCGGCTGGTCACGTGGTAAGGAAGGAGGCGGAGGTCCCGGGCTCGGGGGAGGGAGGTAGAGAAGAGGGAAGGAGCGAGGGAAGGAAAGCGGGGAAGGGAGGAAGGAAACGAACGAGGGGGAGGGAGGTCCCTGTTTTGGAGGTGCTGGAAGCTTTGCCGGCTCTTGAAGTGGGGCGAGAGGGAGGTGCTTCGCCGTTTCTCCTGCCCGGGGAGGTCCCGGCTTCCCGTGGAGGCTCCGGACCAAGCCCCTTCAGCTTCTCCCTCCGGTTCGATGTGCTGCTGTTAACCCGTGAGGAGGCGGCGGCGGCGGCGGCAGCGGAAGATGGTGTTGCTGAGAGTGTTAATTCTGCTCCTCTCCTGGGTTGCGGGGCTGGGAGGTGAGGCACGACCCCCAGTGCCGGGGGCGCCGTGAGCTCAGCGGACCGCGCGGCGGCAGCGGCGGCCGGGCCGAGCGGAGCCCAGTCGCGCCGTGCGGCGGGTGCGTCAGTCAGCCCGGCCGGCCGGCGGCGCCACTCGGGCGCGCAGTGCTCCCCACTCCCTATTGTCCCCCGCGCCCCGACCGCGTTCCCTTCCGTGGCGGGCCGAGGACGCTCTGAATCTCCGGCGAGGCCTTTCCCGCCCCCTGCCGCCCCAGCAGCAGGGGAGGCTGGGGTCGCCTGCCAGAGAAGCAAAGTCGGGAGATCCGGTGGCCAAGCGAGAGCCGTGGAGCTCAGGCCGGTTGGCACCATCACTCCAGCGGGCTCGCCGGGCGCCGGGGCGGGCAGCTGCCGCGGGGCCGGTGATCACCCTCCTTACCCTTTTGCCCCAGCCCCTTGCCCGTGGCGAATTCCGGAGTCCCCTCCGCCGCGAAGAACCACCGCGGAGGCTCGTGGGAAGTTGCGATTGTATTGTTCCGTTACCGGGCGCGGCGATCCAGACCGACCCGGTTCTGCGGAGAGGCCGCCCGAGGAGGGGTAACAGTGGTCTCCTGCTGGTGTGAGCCGGGCGGCTTTGGCTCTCCAAAGTGCCCCGCCTCTGTCCGACTGTTCCGAGATTAGCAGGAGGGTGTGTTTCTGTTCTGTGAAAACATTCTGTTGCCCTGGGGAAAGGGTTTCGTGGAGAGAAAGCTAAGTCGTTTCGGGATGTTCTTTGATCTGTAGGCTGCTTTGCGTCTTTTAGAGAGACGGTCCCTCGGTGACCTAACTTGAAGAGTTTTCTTAAACTCTCAGGTGGAATAGACATATAGTGTAATTAATGGATTGTCAAAACAGTGGCAATCCTCCACCTCCCCTCCCCACGTTGGAGTTAAAGTGTGCTAAAGCGTATAATTTCTTGATGACTCCGGTTTTGAAGACGTTTTTTGTTTCCAGTTTATCCGAGGACCAACTGCATCATTTTATTCTTGTGTGAAGTGCTTTATTTTTGGTTAACTTTTTCACTTCCCTCCGGAGTATACATAAAGACTTTAAAGTATGTTTGAAAGAATTGGATTGAAATTTTTTCCGGAATGTTTTGGATGAGTATAGACTCATTTGATAATTTAGAAAATGTCTGAATGTTTCATGTAGTGGATTGTTTTTGTTCTTTTCTTTGACTTAGGACTGCATAGCCTAGCATATTTTTGTTCCGTCTTCTACTTAGTCTGAAGATACTTTGTAGGTAGATTTCTGTTGCAGTTTGTAGTGTTCATTTGCGAGAGAAACATTTTAGATTAGGAGCTTCTGGTAGATGTTTAGTTTGAAATATCTGTGCTGGATAACCTCTAAAAGGGCCTTTGTTTTTACATTTGTATTTATGTTCTGAATGTGACTTCCAGCAAATTTCTGTTTTCACTTTTTGTTAGATGCTGATTTCTTTGAGGTAGTAAAAAGTAAGGCATCCACATGAGGCAGATTAAACTAATGATTAGTAGTATGTAAAATGTCCTTTGTTTTTAAAGAGTGAAACAGTAAGAGTAGACACTGGTCTCTTCTGATGGTTGAAGAAAAAGTATAAATTGACAGCGTAATCTTTGCGGGCTAAGACCTTTTTTAAACAAAGATTTTCTAAATTCAGAACTCTGGAGTCATTTTTAAAGTATCATTTTGCATTAAACATTGGTTAAAAGGCTGCTTAATTTTTGATGTTTGTTTTAAGCAGAATTTTTTCAGAAAACCACTAAGAAATCTTTCATTTTAAAATTAACATCAAGATTGTAGTTATGGGGTACCTGGAGATATTTGTAATGTATTTTTATCCACACATCTGCGCTGTTTATGGTCGTTTGTAAGAAGTTTATGTAAGGATGATATGAGAATAGAATGCATTCAGACTCTCCTATGAGAGAATGAATATTTTGTGTAGATTAGGACAAGCTATAGTGGAAATATGAATTTAACTTTAAAGTATAAGTCGTTTTAGATACTTAATAATCGTTTTTAGTTGCTTCCCCTGTGATTTGTCAATCCTGTTTTGCATTAGTTTTTTTCTTGCTCTTAGTGTGATGGTTGGGAAGCTAGAAAAGAGAATGTGTTTAGAATCTTGAAACTAAACTTTGCCAATGCTGTCCATTTCTCACAATGTCCACCTGTGTTCTGTTTGTAGGAAGATACCATGAATTTTCTAGAGCTTAGTATCTATATAGACATGTACTCAAATATATGAATAAAATGCTTTATTATATGCAACCGCATTAGAAATTTATTAGAACTATTCTGATTATATATAGCCCAAAGAACTTTTATGTATATGTGAATTGTACTTTTTAACACAAATATGTTGGTGAGTTGATTTTTTTTTTTTTCTCTTTAAAAAAATTGGTGTGTTTGAGAGGTCCAAAGGTATTTCAGCTGTACCAGTAAATTCAATCCCCTGTTTTTGTTTAATGAAATCATACTTTAAATGAACTCTTAGAGTATGACTTTTTTTTTTTTTTTTGACTGTGGTGTCTGGGCTGGTGGGTATTGTAGTTTCCCAACCAGGGATCAAAACCAAGCTGAGAACAAAATTCCCGGCATGTTTCTTATATTAAAAAGTCTGGTGTAAATGCTTTGCTTTGTAGCATGCTTCTTAAAGAAATAAATTTTATGGAAGTTTGGCCAAAAGTATAAAAGTTTAAGCTTAAATTAATTCTCACTTCTACCAGCAAGTCAGGGTCTATGAAGTTAATAAAATGGACAGACTTTTGGTCTTTATCTTTAAGGAGCTGTGACTCTTTATCTTTTTAATGTTGGTATTGATAATCCAGCTAGCTGTACCATCTTGAGAAGACCCATTTCAGGCCATTAGTTAGCAGTATCTTTTCTGTGTGTATAAGGACCTCTTTGAGTAGCAAAGAACTGGGCATGGCAAGCACCCCTCTCTTTTCTGATCTCATTTTTATAACTTGTTTAACATCTTCCAGGGTGTTTATTACCTAATATTTTTTAAATTATCTTACAGACTTGCAGGGTGGAGCAGGGAGAGTAAGGGACATTTTTGTAATGTCTTCTGTATTTCTGATACTGTGTTAAAAGTTTCACTTTCCAACTTGTATGAGAGAGTGGTGACATTCTACATTTAAAGAAACAGACTTGAAGAAATATTTTTTCTGACATTGTCCACCTGCTCAGTGGTGAATTAGACTGTCAAACCCAAGCCGGTTTGACCTAAACCTGGACTTTTTACCTATTGCCCCCTCATGCCTTTTTGAAAGCAGTTTTCACATGTTAGTTCAAAGGTGTTCTCTGGACTGAATCACCTTAGAGATGTGTTTTGTTTGATTTGCAGTGTCTTCAAGTTTCAACTACTGATGGGCTTTGAAAAATTAGGAAACTTATTAAAAATTTTTTTTCTTCGTTTTGGTTAAAATTTACTGACTGTGCTGGGTCTTAATTGCAGCGTGTGGGATCCATAGTTGCAGCATATGGGATCTAGTTCCCTGAGTAGGGATCAAACCCAGGCCTCCTGCACTGGGACATGGAGTCTTAGCCCCTGGACCACCAGGGAAGTCCCAAATTGGGAAATTTCTGAGTGAAGTTTATGGATTTCTGTATTTTGGGAGGAAGACTTGAAAATCCTGTTAACTGTTCAGAAATATTCCTATTGTCTGGAGCAGAGCAGTAGCCATTCCCCTCTTTAAACTGGACTTGGGAATCAGCGTGGTTCCCCTCAATCTGGCTGGCTGTATGTACGCTTAGCCTGCTGCACTCATTTTTGTTACTTGCGTCAGTCCTTGTAGATATGTTATTTGCGTCTTTGCCTCAGTTTCATCTTGCAAACATGACAGCACCATTTATTTATTTGGTTGTGCTGTGTGAAATGTGGGATCTTAGTTCCCCAACTAGGGATCAAACCCATGCCGCTTGCAGTCCCGACAGCAACCATAAAATTATTTTTTTTGAATTGGGACCTCTTATTCAATTTTTATTATATTGTTTATAATATTAACTTTTCTCTGGTCCTAGAAATTTGTTAATAAACACTGTGGCATACACAATACTTTTTATCTGGCATTAGGGTATTAGATATTTTAAAAAATTCTTGTGTGCATAATAGTAACAATTGGAAGGTCTTAAATAATGATAGTTACAATTTTTCCACATCTCTTTATCTCAGTGAGGAAATAAGAAACCACATCTTTTTATGCTGGGATAAGGCTCAGAAAAAAATCGGTTGAGAGTTCTGTAGATAACTTAGATGTTTTTTCTTTTAAGAATTGGTTATAAACATAAACTCTGTTTTTGAAATTGAGAAAATGAAACTGAGTAATAAATCCAAGAATAAACTCCATTTTTTTTTCTTTTTAAACTTTGTTGAGAGATCACAAGTTTGGCCTTGAGACTATTTCCTGAATGACAAGTTTCTGGGACCAGACTTTTTAAATATTTTGTGCTTTTGATGAAAGTTTTTATAAAATGATAAAGTTTTATAAAGTTGTTATAAAACATATTTACTGTGCCCCTTTTAAAGGGGCTGAATTTAATCTTAAATGATTGAGATTTAGTATAAGAACAGCTTACTGTTTTGGGCTAAACTTAGTTTGGCTGTCAATTATTTTACAAGGGAAAGGGGGCAACGTTAAGAAGAAAAATACCATTTAGAGTTGTGAAGGTAGTAACACCGCCATGTAGCAGTGTGAAGGCTTTGCCTTAGGACTAGTTGGGACAGTTCTGTCCTAGCTAGGTTGCAGAAACAGCAGTACTGAGAACAGTTCTCAGGAAGTGTAGACTTCCTTTGATACTGGGTGATTCCATTCTGAAGCTACTATAGTTCCAACTAAACAATGAGAGAACATGTACAGTAAGAACATTGTTGTTTTAGTCATCAGTGTTTATTGTGTGTCTGTGGCTAGTAGGAGTCATGAAGGCACAGTCTTGAGAGAGAAAAGAGGTAAAAAGTATTGAGCTTGCCAGAGTAGACATAAATGTCAAGATATAAAAATAAGAGTTCCAATTATGTATTGTAGTTGAAATGAGGATTTATTAAGCTGGAGGGACATCAACCAGTTGAAGAGAGCTTTTTGAGATAGAAGAAAATACCGTAAGGTGTAGTAAGATACATGTAGGTTTACTTGCCTGGAATGGAGAGTTTACGGTAGGAAATAAGGAGAAATGCTAACTGGGCTATGATGACTAGAACTCTCATTTTTCATATAATAGGCCATGGTAACTATGGGGTATTGTGGAATTTTGGTTGGTTGAGCCAACAAAGGTCCATCTAGTCAAAGCTATGGTTTTTCCAGTAGTCATGTATGGATGTGAGAGTTGGACTATAAAGAATGCTGAGAGCCAGAGAATTGATGGTTTTGAACTGTGGTATTGGAGAAGACTCTTGAGAGTCCCTTGGACTTCAAGGAGATCCAACCAGTCAATTATAAAGGAAATCAGTCCTGAATGTTCATTGGAAGGACTGACGCTGAAGCTGAAACTCCAATACTTTGGCCACCTGATAGGAAAAACTGACTCACTGGAAAAGACCCGAGGCTGGGAAAGATTGAAGGCAGGAGGAGAAGGGGACGATAGGGGATGAGATGGTTGGATGGTATCACTGACTTGATGGACATGAGTTTGTGCAAGCTCTGGGAGTTGGTGATGGACAGAGAAGCCTGGTGTGCTGCAGTCCATGGGGTCGCAAAGAGTCGGACACGACTGAACAACTGAACTGAACTGAGCAGTTGGGATATGATACAGTAAGGAATAAATTAGCTACTTGGTGATTGAGTCCTGGATTGGGGTAGTGATTGTAGAAATAAAGAAGAGTACATGAGAAATCTTATGGAAGAATAACTGGTAAAACTTGGCAGATGTTTAATGTAAAGATACCACAGTTTATTGAGGGCTCACTCTGTGTTGAATTTGGACCTTAGAGGCTATTGTATTGGAGAGTGTAGTTTTATAAAGCTTTGAGGACCTCAGACTTTGTAGTTCAAAGTGTCTAAGATTTTGAATCTAGATTGAAGGTTCAAAGTTGGAATGTGTGTTAGAGTTGAATTTTGTCTGACTTGTATGCTAATACTTTTGTTGCTAAGTCACTTCAGTTGTATCTGACTCTTTGAGACCCCGTGGACTGTAGCCCACCAGCCTCCTCTGTCCACGGGATTCTCCAGGCAAGAATAGTGGCATGTGTTGCCATTTCCTTCTCCAGGGGATCTTCCCAGCCCAAGGATGGAATCTGTGTCTTTTGCTGCTCCTGCATTGCAGGTGGATTCTTTACTACTGAGCTGCCAGGGAAGCAATACTTTTGTTGAATGTTAGCTAAAACTTTGCACAGTCCTTCAACAATTTGTGGCTAGTCACTTAGGAAGCAGGCTTCCCTGGTGGCACCGTGGTAAAGAATCTTCCTGCAGTGTAGGAGATTTGGGCTTGATCCCTGGGTCAGGAAGATCCCCTGGAGAGGGAAATGGCATTCCTTCTCTGCATTCATTGCAGTATTCTGGTCTGAGAAATCCTATGGCCAGAGGAGCCTGGCGGGCTACAGTCCTTGGGGTCACATGAGTAGGACATGACTTAGCAATTAAAAACAAAAACTTAGGAAGCATTGTTCCTGATAGTTGAGAGATAGAAGTTTGGTGAATTTGAGGTAGACGGATAAGTTAGATTTAAAGATACATAAATTGGAATTAGACTCTTCAGTTCAAGAATATGCTTGATACTTTTGATTATATGTGAATTGTGAAATTCCTATTTCAGACACAAATTGGGGAAAATAATGTGATTTCTGTACTTGAGCCAAATGTACAAATATGATTTATGGAGCAGAATTTTCTTTCCATTTATCTTTGTTTGCATTAATGATTGAAAGGGATATACACATACACACACACACATATGTATTTAACAGCTTTGAACTTTGGATTTAGTTTTCAAAAGAATACAGGTAGAACCCTATACTTTTTAATTGGGTGGAATATAATTTGCTTCTTTTCCTAAGAATTGAGTGGGATAAATTTGTAAAATTGCTGAAGAGATTGTAAAGTGCTGTGCAGATATTATTAAAAATATGTTTCCAAGCCTAATTTCATTTGGAGTCTGTTAGTTACAGAATATAGTTAAATAAATGTATTTATAGAAGTTGAAATACTAGAACATCATTACCACACATTAGGAAATAGAATTTAAGAAATCCTTAATTTCCTCTTGAACACAATTCTGTCACTTAATCATTGAATCTTTTAAAATGTCTGTTGTGAATTTACATCATAGTATTTATGTGGTATTGTAGCTTTGAAAAATTAATGTGTAGTTAAAATGTACCTGCAAAGCAGACACCAAAATATCTGTAAGTCTAGAGATAGATAGTTTTGGTTGTTGCAACTTGAGGGATGCTTACTAGTAACTAGTGGGTAGAGGCCAGAGATACTGTGAAACATCTTAACAATTCATAGGACGGCGGCACCCCCCTCCCCCCGCCCCGCCCCTGTCCAACACGGAATTATCTGGCCAAAATGTCAGAAGGGCTGAGGTTGAAAAACCCTGCTCTGTCTAGCACAAGTTTTCCACCATTGTCATCATCCTTTTTTGTTGTTATTTCTGATAGCTTGCTATCTTAATTGATTACAAGTCACTTCAGTTCAGTTCAGTCCCTCAGTTGTGTCCAACTCTTTGCGACTCCATGAATAGCAGCACGCCAGGCCTCCCTGTCCATCACCAACTCCCGGAGTTCACTCAGACTCACGTCCATTGAGTCACTGATGCCATCCAGCCATCACATCCTCTGTTGTCCCCTTCTCCTGCCCCCAATCCCTCCCAGCATCAGAGTCTTTTCCAATAAGTCAGCTCTTTGCATGAGGTGGCCAAAGTACCGGAGTTTCAGCTTTAGCATCATTCCTTCCAAAGAAATCCCAGGGCTGATCTCCTTCAGAATGGACTGGTTGGATCTCCTTGCAGTCCAAGGGACTCTCAAGAGTCTTCTCCAACACCACACTTCAAAAGCATCAATTCTTCGGCGCTCAGTTTGCTTCACAGTCCAACTCACATCCATACATGACCACAGGAAAAACCATAGCCTTGACTAGATGGACCTTTGTTGGCAAAGTAATGTCTCTGCTTTTGAATATGCTGTCTAGGTTGGTCATAACTTTCCTTCCAAGGAGTAAGCGTCTTTTAATTTTATGGCTGCAGTCACCATCTGCAGTGATTTTGGAGCCCAAAAGAATAAAGTCTGACACTGTTTCCCCATCTATTTCCCATGAAGTGATGGGACCAGATGCCATGATCTTCGTTTTCTGAATGTTGAGCTTTAAGCCAACTTTTTCACTCTCCACTTTCACTTTCATCAAGAGGCTTAATGAGTTCCTCTTCACTTTCTGCCATAAGGGTGGTGTCATCTGCATATCTGAGGTTATTGATCTTTCTCCCGGCAATCTTGATTCCAGCTTGTGTTTCTTCCAGTCCAGTGTTTCTCATGATGTACTCTGCATATAAGTTAAATAAGCAGGGTGACAATATACAGCCTTGACGAACTCCTTTTCCTATTTGGAACCAGTCTGTTGTTCCATGTCCAGTTCTACCTGTTGCTTCCTGACCTGCATACAGATTTCTCAAGAGGCAATAAGGTGGTCTGGTATTCCCATCTCTTTGAGAATTTTCCACAGTTTATTGGGATCCACACAGTCAAAGGCTTTGGCATAGTCAATAAAGCAGAAATAGATGTTTTTCTGGAACTCTTTTGCTTTTTCCATGATCCAGCGGATGTTGGCAATCACTTAAGCATCCCATATTCTTATCCTATTGAAGCCTTCCTCTTGGAGTGCTCTATGCACTGCAGTTAGAAAAAAAATTTTTCCCAGTATTGCCCATTCTTCCTTCAGCTTTGAGTTTATATTTGATTGTTAATTTATAAGAGTGATTAAATGACTGATACCCCATAAAGATTATCTAAAAACCAAACCAATTTCTTGTTAACCTAGAAAAGCCATGGATTAGCTGGGTTTAGTTTCTGTGGTGAAAGATACTTTGACCAGCAGTTTACTCTGCAAATCTCTCTTCAGAATTAGTTCTACTCAGCTTTAACTTTTCACAATTTATTTTCTTCAGAATTTTAACTCATAGTAAGTCCTCAAAAACCTTTATGTCTTTTTCATAACTCCATCCTTCCCTACCATTATTGTCATTGGTAACATCTTTGGCTTAATTGTTTTATTTACACATCAGATTTCCTGGAAGGAGGCAGAGGCAGATGGTTTGGGGTATAATATGGGGGAAGAGCGAGGTAATGAGAGTAGGTTTAGGATAACGTGTGAAGTGTGGGGTAGATGTGTATCAACTTAGGGTGGTAGCTGAAGCCATTTTGTGTGTGTGTGGTGGGCTGAAAGTCATTGTGTGTGTGTGTGTGTGTGTGTGTGTGGTGGGCCAAAAGTCATAGTCTCTTGTCTGTACTTATGTTTGCATTTACTTAATATGGTGTAAAGGTGTTTCAAATCACCATAGAAATCTAAATTATGTACACGTTTCCATTTTTGAAATTTTAAGTTGTATTTCATAAGTGGTTGAAATTTAATACATTTGTTAGGTTTTAGCTATTGATATTTTATATTTTGTGGTTGATTTACTTTAAAATTTATAGTTTATGATTTCACTTTGAGCCATCTAGCTTTACTATTTTTAATTCTTAGAGACTAGCCTATCTGAAAAAGTGGGTATATTGTAATATGCTTACAATTCAGACATACTCTCCTGTCTTGAGCTTTCACTTGTAACTCTTAGGTGTGGATATTTGTAGAAAATGATTTGAGTGGTTTCTAATGAAGATTAAACAGGTACTGTGGCTTAAGTTTGAAGTCACATTGTAGAAGTAATTTTTCTAAGACTGTAGTAAAGAAACTTAAGTATATTTCTGAAATACAGGACCTTATAGTTCTTGAAGTCTACCTTTGTCATACAAGAGAACAGCTTGTTAATGGTATTTAGTGCTTCAAGATGAGAGTGACTGTATATCAAGTGTTAAGAAGCATTGGTCAACATAGTGTGATGCCTAAGACACAGCTGATGACTCAAGTTCCTTAGGAAGGAAGTACACTTGATAGTTGGGGAAAAGTGCTCTTGGTGCCTAATTTTAAAATTACACAAATGAAAAGTCTATAGAAAACAACTTGATTACAAGTAATTTTTCTGATGAATGGAAGTGTGCCAGCCTTAGCTTATTCTTACACATCCTCTCATTTATTGTAATTGAGTTTTTCTGTAAATAAATAAAGGGAGATGTGTAATGTCAAAAGATTTTTGCAGATTTTCTTCCTCCATTCTTAGCATTGTCAACTTTGTTTGATAAAGGTAGGAAAAAAATTAAAGTCTGTTTCCTTATATAATATTGCTATCCCACACAAAGATGATACCCACCATCAGTAAGATATACTCTGATTATTTTTTCCTTCTGACATTATTGAAATTTTCATTCTGTTTTTTTTTTCCCCTCTGTTATCATATTTAATTTGATTAGAACAGAAGATTGTAGGTTTTGGACTCAGGAGTTGGGAAGGAAGCTTTTGTTTGCAACCATTCCTGCCTACCTGTGGAATAAGGAAAATAATCATAGTGGTTAGCATTTATGGCATACTTATTTTATTCCAGGTATGATTTTAGGGAATTTTTTGTATTAACTCAGTCTTCACAACACTGACATAAGATTCTGTTGTTCTTATTTCATAAAAGAGGGAACAGGATCAGGGAGGGTAATTTATCCAAGGTCACAAAGCCCTATAGCTACTAATTGTGGAAGCCAGGACTTGAATATAGTCAGTCTGGCTCCAGAATTCATACTCTTAAAAACTTTACTGCCTCTAAAAAACACATGCTTTAAAAAGTATAATGAGGTTGTCAGATTTTGCCTTTGTACGAAGATTGGATTATTTTACCATCGGCGTGTAACTTAGGCTCTTTATGTTTAGTATTTGAGTCATTTGACTTTTGGTCAGTCAAGTTCTTTAAAAGTTTTTTTTTTTTTTTTTTTTTTTGCCATTAGAAAATATTTACAATTAAGATGAGAGAAGCACCTCAGAGAACATTTTATGCACAGTACCATTTCAGTTTGTCACAGATAAATTTATATATGTATTCCTGTTTTAAGAGGTTGAGGACAGATATTAAATCTCTGGATGATGAGATATAGGTTATATCTTTTTTTGTTTTTAACTTTTTTGGACATGTACACCCTACTATATTTCTTTTTATTTATTTAGTTTTGGTTGCTCTGGGTCCTTGTTGCTGTATGTGGGCTTTCTCTAGTTACGGGAGCAGGGGACTACTCTCTGGTTGGGTTGGCACTGGCTTATTGCGGCAGCTTCTCTGTTGCAAAGCACATGCTCAAGGTGCCTGGGCTTCAGGAGTTGTAGCATGCAGGCTCAGGAGTTGCGCCTTGCTGGCTCTTGGGTACCCGGGCGTCCCTAGTTGTGGGACAGGGGCTCATTAGCCTTGGCTCGTGGGCCCTAGAATGCAGTTGTGATGCATGGACTAGTTGCTCTGAGACATGTGAAATCTCCCTGGACCAGTGATTGAACCTGTGTGCCCTGCATTGGCAGGCAGACTCTTACCTACTGCACCACCAGGGAAGTCCCCATCTTTTACAGAAGTAACTATTATAAAACTTTTCTGATACAGAGAAAAACATTTTTTAAAGTCGAATTACCTTTAGTAAATACCAGAATCCTGGTGACTTTGAGAACACTTATAGGAAATAAAATACTGTTTTCTGTAAAAAGGAAGTGAGGTCCTTGAGCTTTCCAGTGTGGTAAGGAGACCAAGTTACATTTTTTCTACTTTGATCCTGCTGGTCATTTTTTCTGCCATTCGTGTATGTAGGTAGTTTTTTGGTGTTGCTTTTTACTTTTTACCCAGTTTTTCTTAAAACTTAGTTATATGTTTTGTTTGTCTTATAGGTCCAGTCCCATTATTCTTCCACCAGTTTTACACAGAGGCATTTGCTTGATATACTGCTAATTTCCCCCTAACTTTTAGTCTTAAAAACATGTATGTTTTCTGAAGGATTGGAAGTATTTATAGGCCAGCTAACATTAAGATTACTAATGATTATCTTTTGCCACATTGCTATACCACTCTTAATATATACATTCTTTTTTTGTTGTTGTTCTGAACCCCTAAAATAAGTTGGTGCCCTTAAATACTTCAGTATGCATCTAATAAGGTTGAGGACATTACCTTTAAATAACTGAGAAAATTGTTTTCTATTTTTTAAGTGTTCAAATTTTACATGGAGGTTGTAGGTACTAGGTACCAAGGAAATGTAGTATATGCTTTGTGAAGGCCAGATTTCTGGCAACCACAGCTAAGGACTACAAAGTAAAACAGTGTTAGTCTGCTTTTCTATTTAGTGAAAAAAAAAAAAAAAAAAAAGGTTAACAGTAGAGATAGAAGACAGAATAACTGCACTTCAGGATGGGGCTATTATGTAGAAACAATGGTACAATAACATAATAGCCTAGAGGTTATCACATTGTTATGACCTCTTAGGCTGAAGATGTTAGTAAGGAGGAACCTGGCTCAATAACATGTTAGAGGCAGAAAAGAAAAATCAGTACTGATTCAAAAGGAAAGGTATTTGGCACCTAGGTAAACTTCAGTTGTTTAGGAATCTTCCTCAGTGGAACCTTTCATTTTCATTTGATGTTAGATTACAAACATCTTACTGTACTCTAGGTTTGATGTCTGGTAACAGATTTGTTTCTCCATTGTTAAGGACTTGACATGATGAGAACATCTTCAGTGAGTATTCCATTTATCTGAAGGGAGAACAGGAGTTAAAGATTGCCATCTGTTGAGTCCTTCCTTTTACCTTTAGTCATTCACGTTGCCCCGCTTGGGTAATATTTCAGAGTGATAAAAGAACGTCTAGTTCCGTATTCATGGACAACTGAACATTAGTATTTTTTTTCATTGTTCATCGTTGTTTTTTTTTTTTTTTACTCCTAGACTTTGTAGGCTATGATTCCTTTTGTACAGATCTATTTCATGTGAATAAAGGATTTAAATTAGAGGAAGAATAATAGTCTTTTATGGGCCACAAATCACATATTAATTTAAATGGCAGTAGACCTTTGGAAGAAGTAGTTTCTGTGTTGGTACTTACTGGTTGTGGTTAAATAACCCCTGCAGGAGGGAAATGGCAACCCGGTCCAGTATTGTCTGAAAAATCCCATGGACAGAGAAGCTTGGTGGGCTACAATCCATGGGGTCACAGAGAGTCAGACATGACTGAGCAACTAAGCACAGCAGCACACAGCATGATGGTGACCCCATATTTGTGTCTCTAGCCCAGGACTCTCCCTTGAATTCTGGACTCCATTATCCCAGCTATATCTCCAGTTAGATGTCTGGTGGGCATCTGGAGTTAAACATGTCTGAAATCAGACCTCTGATTCCTCTTACCCAGTCTTTTTTCCTGTAGAATTTCCCATCTCAGTAGATGGGAGCGCTGTTCTTCAGTTGCTCAAGCCAAAAACTGAGTTATCCTTGATGCATTGTTTTCTGTTATACCCTGCTTGCAAATCCTGTCAGTTCCTCCTTTAAAGAATATGCAGATTTTGACAACTTCTCATTAGCTCCACTGCTGCTGCCCTGATTGATACAAATAAACATCCATTTCACTTTAATTACTGTAAAACCTGCTAACTCTTCTTCCTGTTCTCTTGTTCTCTCAGCATAGCAGTCATTGTGATCCTGTTCAGAAGCTGCTTTGGCCAAAATCATCCATTGGTACTTTGTATACTTTAAAATGGTTAAAATGGTGAGTTTTATGTTATGTGAATTGTACCTCAACAAAAAAATAGCAAGATAAATAAAAAATAAAAAACTCCATTCAGTGGCTTACTATTTTAAGTAAAAGCCAGTGTCCTTATAGTGGCTCTTAAGGCCCCACATCGTGTACATGTATGCTTATCCTGCCCGCACCCCACCTCCCCAAGTGCTTCCCCATTGTTTATTTTTGCTCCTACCACACAGAGCTCTTAAAAAAAATGCCAAGCTTGCTCCTGTCTCAGGGATTTTGTATTTGCCAGTCCTTTTACATGGACCAGTTTTCCCCCTAGATTGCTATAGTGTCAACCCTGTTTCTTTTGTATTTTTTTAAAAACTTATTTATTTTTAATTGAAGGATAATTGCTTTACAACATTGTATTGGTTTCTGCCATATGTCAGCACAAATCAGCTGGAGGTATACATATGTCCCCTTTTTATTTTTTAAGTGAAAAAAAGTTACATGGTGGTGAAATACACATAAAATTTACCAGCTTAACCATTTTTAACTGTTCAGTAGTGTTTAAGTACATTCACATTGTTATGCTTTGCTCTCTTTCTGTTGTGTTTGCTTAGATATTATGAAGTCTTTTGATTATCTCATATTAAAAAAAAACCCTTACTTGGCATTCTCTATCCACTCACCCTGTGGTAACAGTCTTAGAGCCATCTGATGTTACTTACTTGTTCACAGGGAACTCTCTTGATATCCCGTGACAAACCATAATGGAAAATAACATGAAAAGATATATATATAACTGAGCCATTTTGCTGTACAGAACAAATTAACACAACATTGTAAATCAAATATACTTCAATAAAATGAGAAAAATTTATAAACCAAAAAAATTAAATTATTACTTGTTATACTGTCTGCTGTCCTTCTCTAGAATAAAGATTCATAAGGTCGATAACTTTGTTTTGTTCACTTCTGTATTCCCAGCATCTAAAAACAATGCCCTTAGAGTATATAGTGCAGATAGTAAGTGCCCTATACATGTGTTGAGTGAATAAATGAATGTTTACTGAACCAAATAATTTCATTTTTTTAATGAACTACATGAGAATTCCAAGTTTTCTAAGAGTATGTCTGGAAAAAAAAAAACCAAACCTTCCAAAGCTTATAATTAATCTTTTTATTTTAATTGACTTTAAAATGGAATGAAAATACCATTTTTGTTATTGTATTGGTTTTGCTCATTATTTTTATATCCCCAGTTAATTAAAGAAATTAGTAGGTTGAATGGGTTATATTTTCCTTCTAAAAACCAAATTGCTTTTTCTCAACTACTCTGTGTTTCTGTTAATATTTAAAAATATTTATTAAAACACTTGGCACTTGTCATTCACTGCAAAAATTATCCTAAAAGGGGAAATGTAGAATCTCTTCATGGTTATCTGATTTTACTCAATAAAACTTGTAAACTTTGTTATGTTACTAAGATGAAACTTTAAAAAAACCCTTTTCATTTTAGGGTAAGTTTAGGAGTCACAGAATGTTAGAGCAAGACGAAAGTTTTGTAGTCTTGGGTTGCTTACTTAACCTCTTTGTGCCTCATTTTAAGATTAATTATACTTACCCTACAAAGTTGTTATTAAGGTGAAATGAGGTAATACATGTTAATTAATTTAGCCATTATTTATTGAATTCTTACCTATTACGTACTGTACATTATTCTAAATCTCGTTATATATATTAGATAATTGAATCCATATAACAACACTATTAGCTACAGGTATTATTACTATTTCATCTATTTTACAGGCAAGGGAAATGAGGCACAGAGTTAGGTAACTTGTCCAAGATCACTCAACTAATAAGTGGCATAGTTGGGATTTTAACTCATGGTATTTAGTTATAAATAAAGATAATGTTTGCTGAACTGTTGAAATATGAAGTAAGATGTTGACCGTGTACGTCTGTGGTTATTGATAAACTTAGTTGCAAAAAGGAATACTGTGTGAAAGTTTGTAAAGTCATGCAAAATAGAGGTGAAAGCTGCATGGATAGTTGCAGAGACAAATATCTGAAATGTACTCATAGCGTCAATAGAAGATTTGAAAAAAAAACTCTTTGTGACTCCATGGAATTGAACAGGCCAGAATACTGGAGTGGGTAGCCTTTCCCTTCTCCAGGGGATCTTCCCAACCTAGGGATCAAACCCAGGTCTCCCACACTTCAGGTGGATTTTTTACCAGCTGAGCCACAAGGGAAGCCCAAGAATACTGGAGTGGGAAGCCTATCCCTTCTCCAGGGGATCTTCCCGGCAGGAATCGAACCGGGTCTCTTACATTGCAGGCGGATTCTTTACCAACTGAGCTATCGGGAGCCCATGAATAAAGATAATTTTTGCTAAACTGTGCTAAACTTTTGAAACATGGAGTAAGATATGTTGACCACATACTTCTATGGTTATTGATAAACTTAGTTGCAAAAAGGAATGCTGTGTGACAGTTTATAAAGTCATGCAAAATACTGATGAAAGCTGCATGGATGATTGCAGAAACAAATACATGAAATGCACCCATAGCGTTGATAGAAGATTTGAAAAAACACTTAACTAATAAATAGATTTATAATAATTTTATTTTTTAACCGATAGCACTTTGCAAATACTCAACCTGTTAGAAATTCTGATACTTCTTGGTTGAGTATCATAGGGTCACATTTTCTGTTGGTTGATTTATGGCGCTCTCAGCAGCAAAATACCGGCTGCTCTTTTGATAAATACAAGTGAAAGTGGAAATTTCTGTGAAACATTGAGTGTATCCATTAATTCTTACAGCAAACATTTACTGAGCGCCTATTTTCTTCCTTACTCTGATCTAGATAATGAGCGTACATCATTGAACAGATTAGAGTTCTTGTTCTCATGGAACTTCTGGTGGTAGAGGGATATGTCAGTACAAAATAATATCAGGAAAGATAGAACAGGATATTAGAATGAGTATGATTGGGACTTATGCTTTTAGATAGGGTAATCAGAGAAAGCTTCTGAAGAAATTGTGTGGATACCTGAATGAAGTGTGGTAGCCAAGATACTGGCTGTGGGGGAAGATATTCCAGGCAGAGGGACGATCAGGAGACGAATGTGACTATAGCTCACAGGGAAAGGGGAGAGTGGTAGAAGATAAGTCTGATACGGAAGTGGAGTAGGGGAATACTGCTCCTTATGAGATCATGGTCAACCTTGTGAGCCATGGTTAGGACTTTTTAAATTTTTAAATTATAAATTGAGATGAAGGCCATTTCAAGCGTGAGGCCTGGAAGATTTTGAGCAGAAGTGTGATATGATGCAACTTTACTTGAACATTGTTACTCTGACTGCTGTGTGAAAGATAGACTGTAGTGGGGCAGGAGTGGAAGCTAAGGGGCCAGGTATTTGTTATGATTTCTGTCTAGAACCTTTTGAACCTCGCCACATTTTCAGCCTTACGAGTTCCACCTCCCTAATTTAGATTCCCCAGCCTTTCATTTGCAACTAGGACACAGACATGTAAACTAGTCTTCTGAACTAGGCTCTTCTGGTCAGAAGCATCACTGGAGACCTGGATTCTGAACTGAGCAGACAGATACGCCTGCAAAGTTTTGCCAGTAATGTGCATCTCTCAGATGATATGACAGATTTTTCCTTAGTTGTTTTAAGGAATACAGACCTGGCATTGGAGTGGCAGGGCAGTATTGGTGTTTTTCACAAGATACTTTTGGAGTAATTATGGTGTGTACTGCTGCTGTTGGGGATACCTGGGTAGTTTTGAGGAAGATAAAAATGGAGAAGGGTTCCAGTATTACTGTCAAGTAGAATATTGCTTCGGGTAATGGAATACTGTATGAGAAGTATGGGAATTGATTAAGATCACAATAGGAAATGTGTTCTCGGTCAGGTTTCCTGTGTAGTATTTGCAGGGAACACAGAATCTTGGATTCTTATTTGTGTCTGATGTCTCTTGATTCATGATTTCTCTTGGTTCACACTTGGTATTAGAGAAGCAATGATTTTTTTTTCTTTTAAATTAATTAATTTTAATTGGAGGCTAATTACAATATTGTGGGTTTTGCCATACATCAACATGAATCAGCCACAGGTTTACATTGTATCCCCCCATCTTGAACCCTTCTCCCACCTCCCTCCCCACCTCATCCCTCTGGGTTGTCCCAGAGCCCGGCTTTGAGTGCCCTGCTTCGTGCATCAGACGTGCACTGGTCATTTATTTTACATATGGTAATATACATGTTTCAATGCTCTTCTCCCAAATCATCCTGCCCTTTCCTTCTCTCACAGAGCTCAAAAGTTTGTTCTTTACATCTTGTGTCTCTTTCGCTGTCTTGCATATAGGGTCATCATTGCTGCTGCTAAGTCGCTCAGTTCAGAATCCAGGTCTCCAGTGATGCTTCTGACCAGAAGAGCCTAGTTCAGAAGACTAGTTTACATGTCTGTGTCCTAGTTGCAAATGAAAGGCTGGGAATCAGACCCCATAGACGGCAGCCCACTAGGCTCCTCTGTCCCTGGGAGGGTCATCATTATGTCTTTCTAAATTCCATATGTATGTGTTAATATACTGTATGGTGTTTCTCTTTCTGACTTACTTAACTCTGTATAATAGGCTCCAGTTTCATCCACCTCATTGGAACTGAACTCAAATGTGTTCTTTTTTATAGCTGAGTAATATTCCATTGTGTATATGTAGCATAGCTTCCTTATCCATTCATCTGCCAATGGACATCTAGGTTGCTTCCATGTCCTAGCTATTGTGAACAGTGCTGTGATGAACAGTGGGGTACATGTGTCTCTTTCAATTCTGGTTTCCTTGGTGTGTATGCCCAGCAGTGGGATTATTGGGTCTCTCAGCTGAAAGAACCTGCCTGCAATGTGGGAGACCTTGGTTTGATCCCTGGGTTGGGAAGTTCCCCTGGAGAAGGGAAAGACTACCCACTCCAGTATTCTTGACTGGAGAATTCCATGGACTGTATAGTCCATGGGGTCACAAAGAATCAGACATAACTGAGTGACTTTCACTTCCACTTTTCACTTTTTTATGGCAGTTCTATTTCCAGTTTTTTAACTGTTCTCCATAGTGTTCTCCACACTGTTCTCCATAGTGGCTGTATTAGTTTGCATCCCCATGAACAGTGTAAGAGGGTTCCCTTTTCTCCACATCCTCTCCAGTATTTATTGTTTGTAGACTTTTTGATAGCAGCCATTCTGACTGGTGTGAGATGGTACCTCATTGTGATTTTGATTTGCATTTCTCTGATAATGAGTGATGTTGAGCATCTTTTCATGTGTTTATTAACCATCTGTATGTCTTCTTTGGAGAAATGTCTGTCTGGTTCTTTGGCCCACTTTTTGATTGGGTCATTTATTTTTCTGGTATTGATCTGCATGAGCTGCTTGTGTATTTTGGAGATTAATTCTTGTCAGTTGTTTCATTTGCTCTTATTTCCTCCCATTATGAAGGCTGCCTTTTCACCTTGCTTATAGTTTCCTTTGTTGTGCAAAAGCTTTTAAGTTTAATTAGGTCCCATTTGTTTATTTTTATTTCCGTTACTCTGGGAGGTGGGTCACAGAGGATCTTGCTGTGATTTATGTCAGAGAGTGTTCTGCCTGTGTTTTCCTCTAAGAGTTTTATAGTTTCTGGTCTTGAATTTAGTTCTTCAGCCCATTTTGAGTTTAGTTTTGTGTGTGGTATTAGAAAGTGTTCTAGTTTCATTCTTTTACAGGTGGTTGACCAGTTTTCCCAGGATCACTTGTTAAAGAGATTGTCTTTTTTCCATTATATATTTTTGCCTCCTTTTGTCAAAAATAAGATGTCCATAGGTGTGTGGATTTATCTCTGCTCTTTCTGTTTTGTTCCATTGACCTATATTTCTGTCTTTTGCCAGTACCATACTGTCTTGATGACTGTAGCTTTGTAGTATAGTCTGAAGTCAGGCAGGTTGATTCCTCCAGTTCCATTCTTCTTTCTCAAGATGGAAGCAGTGATTTTAAAAAATATATTTATTTATTTATTTGGCTGCGTTGAGTCTTAGTTGCAGCCAGCAGGATCTTTTATCTTCATTGCAGGATCTCTGGTTACAGCATGTGGCATCTGGTTCCCTGACCAGGGATTGAACCCGGGCTCCCTGCATTGGGAGCACTGAGTGTTAGCCACTGGACCACCAGGGAAGTCCTTAGAAGCAATGATTTTTAGTATTAGGGCATTTATATTTATAGGTTCCTGGAACCTGGGAGAGTCTAGCATGTAACAAGGATAAGGAATAGAGTAGCTGATTAGGAATTGTAGTAGACAAGTAGGCAGCTTGGAACTAGGGAATCAGGAAAATCTGTAACAAAGGGAAGATGAGATACGATGATGAGTAGGTCAGAAGCCCGGGTCTGTTCAGATACAGTTGAGGAGATGGGTGATTATTTAAGTGCATCAGTAAGATTTAGTGATAGAGTTGCATTCTGTTCCTACTTCTTGAATTTTTTGACTGGTTGTTAAAGTATAAGAACAAATCTCAGTTGAGTAGGTTGAGACTCTGCATGTGGGAACAGGCAATTTTGTGGTGTCTGACTGAGCTAAGTAGTGCAAGGGTAGGAGATTGGCATGGGCTCCTGTGGAGTAAATTGTGCCAATTTCAATCACTAGCTGTGGAAATCAAGGGTATACATACATATATATATATATATATATTTTTTTTTTTTTGTATATAAAAAGCACATTCTTTTCTGATATTTCATTACTCATTTTTGTGCATCTTAGAGGTAGGTATCAGTTTAGGTTTTTAAAGTTCCCTGCCATGTACTGTTATTTTGGTAATTTTTTTTCTTTTCAGTTTTTTGTAGTCCCATCAGAAATGTGAATGGTAACTTACCTTGTTTATGATGAGAGTAATACAATTATTGTAGAATGTTATGAAGTCATTGAAACCAAACTGACATTAGATTTGTTACATAGCTCTCAGACCTCTGTTTTCTTTAAAATGGGCTAGTAGGTCCGTGTGTAGGTTTGTGTTTAATCTCTCAGTCATGTCTGACTCTTTGCAACCCCATGGACTGTAGTCCGCCAGACTCCTTTGTCCGTTGGGATTCTCTAGGCAAGAATACTGGAGTGGGTTGCCATGCCCTTCTCCAGGGGATCTCTCCAATCCCGGGATTGAACCTAGGCCTTCTGCATTGCAGGCAGATTCTTTACTGTCTGAGCCAC
This sequence comes from Bos indicus, assembly GCF_029378745.1. Classification (NCBI taxonomy): domain Eukaryota; kingdom Metazoa; phylum Chordata; class Mammalia; order Artiodactyla; family Bovidae; genus Bos; species Bos indicus. Next base: position 51,371,116 of record NC_091769.1, read on the forward strand.
CAGGGAAATCCCGTGGGTCTGTTGGGTGTATTAAATGAAAAGCTGTAGAGCAACTACTAGACTTGGCAAGATAGCAAGTGCTTGATAGCAAGATAGGAAGTTTTAGTTATCATTACATCTAATTTATAAACATTGTTTAATCAACTTAAGCTTATCTAGTCAGGATATATGTGTGTGTGTGTGTGTGTGTGTGTGTGTGTGTATATATATATATATTTGTACATAGTAAACTATCAGTGTCCATTTAAAAAATTGAATACTTTCTACAAATAAAATAGATATATATATGCCCCTTGCTTCCAACTAAAGCATGGTTCCTCCGCACTGCCCGCACCTCTGCCCATCCGTATTGCACACGCCCCGTGCTCACTTAGGAACCAGGCTGTTGCCCCCTTCTGTGCTTGGCTGCCCCCTCAAGCCAGATGCTCCCTGGGTTCTACAACTTCTGTCCAGCTGACCAGCCTTCATGGAGACACTAGGGAGCGGGAGGAGGAGAGGGAGCCCTTGCAGGTGTCCTGGGAGGGACAGATCTGCCCTCACCCTGTCCCCCCAGTTCACCCCACAGGACCAGCCTCATGCCGCATCCTCCTGTGCTGGCAGTCCTGGTTACCCAGCAGGAGATTCCCGCACCTGGACAAGGGTGGCCTCCTCTCCCCAAGCTGAGCCCCCAACCCTTTGCAGGAGCCATCTCTGTCTGAGGGTTTGTGGGGTGGGTGGGCTCTGGCAGGACCCTCACCATGAGGTGGACCAAGGACACTGCTGCGGGATGGCTGCTAGGAGATGGCCCGAGACTGACCTGGCACAGAGCGGGAGGGTCTACTCAGCAGTGACCACTTCCACTGCTCCAGAGGGTCCCGGCTGTGTGCAGGGCCGTGCACACTCCACCACCTGGGGCTGGATGTGGCCAGGAAGTGCTGCTCAGAGCCAGGGCACCGGCTGCTCCTCTGGTCCTGCTCTCCCTTCACCTCCAAGCCACCACCTTTCCTCTTCCCTCCAACACGATGGAGACTCCGAAGCATTCTTCTCTCTGCTGTGCCAAAGCTGGTCAGAGAGGGAGAGGAGGGACAGGAGTGAGGGGCAGTACAAGGCCAAGGGGCCAGCTCACCTGACCCGTCACAGGGACAAATCTGATTTATTTATTTTGGTTAAAAAAAGTAACAAGGACAACTTGGCATTGCATTTGGCTTGACCCATAAAAACTGAGTTCTCTTTGGAAAAAAAAAAAAAAACAGTTTTTTGGATATATAAACAAAAGTTTATAGTTTTGGATTTTTTAATTTTTCCATTTAAAACTGAAAATGTGAAGCTTTTTTTTTTTTTAAAGCAATGTCTTTTAGCCTAGTTTTCATGTGAATTTTAAAATACTGCATTTCTAAAATAGGAATGGGAAGAAACAATCTTAGCATAGTATTATGAATGTATTATATAATGAAAAGTAAAGGCTAAAGTCAGGAACAAAGTAAAAATGCTCTCACTGTTATTCAATGTGGTTTCATAGTCTTAGCTAGTGTAGTAAGTTTAATAAAAAAGAATTATAAATAGATGAATAAAAAATTTAAATATGAAAAGCAGAAGCAAAGTACCAACTATAAACATACATATATACCATATATATAAACACATGCCTTTATTCATATTTGCGTGTAAATATTAACGAGGGGGGGGCAGTGCTCCTGAATCCCCTAGGGAGGCACATGGATCTCAGGGTTAGAAATCCTATTGTAGAGGAGGGGAAAAGATGATTATAACCAATCACAGTAATAAAGCTGAGTGCTTAAGTAACTTTCTGTAGATTTGGTACCTGTTTTGCAGTGCTCTACTTGTTCAGCTCTGCCATTGAAAAGCAGTGATAGAAAATACATAAATGAATGAACATAGAGCTATTTTGAGAAAACAGGTGACCAGTTCAAACTGACCTTTGGGCTTATAGTTTGTCTACCCCTGTATTATATTATTTGGGAGCTTTTTCTAATCAGTACATTACCTGTCACATCAGGTAAAGTATTTCTTGCTTAAATGATAGAACCGGTTGTACCTGGCCCTAATGATATACTGTTAAAGGCTTAGGTTAAAGCAAGCACATAGAAAAAGAAGGATATAGCTGCTGGTAGAAGTTAGGGTATTTCTGTATAGAGAAAAGCTGCAGAGCTTCTCAAACTTCCATATGCATACAGATCATTCTGGGGATCAGGTACATCTGGGTAGAACCCGAGTCACTTGGGGATCAGTAGATCTGAGACAAGCCCAAGATTTTGTATTGCTAACAGTTCCCTAGGAGATAACCCAGGCAGCTGATTCCTGAATCACAGTATGAATAGCAAGGTATTATGTGTGACAAAAATGCAAAATACTGTACACAGAAGAAGATTTAGTTCTGTAAGGACAAACATTCACAAACACAAATTTCCAATCTCAGTGGTAACAGTCTGATGAGTAGTAGGCTTCCAGGTTTTCTTTTAGCTTGTTAGCTTAAATGTTTAATTGGACCTTTTGTACTGCCAAGAAATTCTTCAAAATGGTCTAGTAGCTACTTCTCAGCTGATACTTTTCCTTGATATTTGGCTTCCCCCAGTGTTCTTTTCATACTTGGGATCACCGATTGTCATTTAATCTTTTATTTCCCCCATCTTTTACTACTTATGTCTGTCATATTAACAAAAATATAGTTACTTGTGAATAATGAGTCATTGTAGGATGCTTCATAGCTTCTTGAAGGTCAGTAGAATGTTCATTGTATTTTTTTCTCAAAGGGGAGGATTAATAAGTTGGACTATTTTGAATTGTATTAGATTCTGGATTTTTTTTTTTTTTTTAAGTTTCTAACCTTGGGAAAAAGTAAAAGAAAGGCCAAATACCCAACATGCCTGCCACTTCGACTCACTGTTTTTCTTTTAAAAAATTGTAATTAGCTTGATTTTATATTTTATGAGGTATAATTTCCATAAATAAAATTCAGCAATTAATTTTGAGAAAGGTATATAGTGGTATATAACCACTGCCATAATAATAATTTAGAACTTTTACATCAACCAATAAGGTTCCCTTGTGTTCTTTGCAGTCAATTCAAAATGTTTCTCATTTCCCTTTTGATTTCTTCTTTGATCCATGGGCTATTTAGAAATGTGTTAAGTTCCCAATATTGGGGACTTTTTCCAAATATCTGCTACTGATTTAATTGCACCAGGGTATGTTTTCTAGAAGTTTTACTTTCGTTTTAGGTTTGAAGAGTTCATTAACAAAAGAAACCACTCGTTACACATATAAACAATTTCAGTTTTTTTCTAGAAGATTATTTAACTTAATTTCTACTTTCAGTCATTAAGAGAAAAGAAATGGGCTTCCCTGGTGGCTCAGATGGTAAAGAATCTGGCTGCAATGCAGGAGACCTGGGTTTGATCCCTGGGTCGGGAAGATCCCTTGGAGAAGGGAATGGCTACCCACTCCAGTATTCTTGCCTGGAGAATTCCATAGTCAGAGGCTACAGTCCATGGGGTCACAAAGAGTCAGACATGACTGAGCAAATAACACTTTCACTTTTTCCAAAAGAAAAGGAAAAGAAACAATAGAAGTAATAGTGCATACATCACCGAAATGGATCCTCATTCAGACTTGAATAATGCTGGGAAGTCCCTCATTAAAAGCAATGTGGAGTCCCAATTGGGAAGGGGTCCTGGGCTGTATGCTCACCCCTTGGGTGAGGCTTCAAATTGCTGTTTCAGTGGCTCCTTATAATCACAAGCCGCAAACTGCTTTCATTAATGGTTTGCGCGCAAAAATCCTTCTCTGGTTTTTACTTTACCCTTTTTACAATGATGTTTACTTCACCTTGTGAGTCATAGGCTTTCTTTAGACCCAAGGGGGTTGGCCAGACCTCCAGGGGCTCAAGAATTCTAAGACCTACTCTTTTTCTTATCTAAAGTGCTACCTGACTTGCTGTGCTTGCAGACTGGGATGGTATCTGGGCAATGTCCAGGCAGGTTAAAAGCGAGTCAGAGGCCTGTTCTCTTGCTTCTGAAGCCTGAACAAGACTTCCTTCATTTTAATTTCACTAACAGAGTCAGAAAACATGATCTATGATCTCAGCCTTTAAAAATTTATGGAAATACACTTCATGGCCTAGAATTGAGGTCTGTTTTGGTAAATACACCATGTGCCTGTGAAAATACATACTCTATGATTGGGTGGACTATTTTATAAAATGTTAATTGAGTCAAATTGCTTAATAGTGTTCAGTCCTTATTTTTGTCTACTTGTTCAGCGAGGAGTGTTGTGATTTCCAGGTATAATTACAAATTTGTCTTTCAGTTCTGTTAGCTTTTTGTTCACATAGGTTTAAGCTATTATGTGAAGCAGATTTAGAACTGAAATGTCTTTTTTTAATCCGTTTCTCTCCTTTTTTGGGTTTGTTTTGAAGTTTACTTTGACAGTGCTATAGCCACTCTAGCTTTCTTGGATTAGGGTTTGGATGGTATAATTTTCCCATTTTTTAGTTAACTCATCTGTACCTTTCTTGAAAAATAAGAAAGTGACTTTCTATCTTTTAATTTTGTTTAAATCATTAACTTTTAATGTAATTATTGATATGATTGAGTTTAAAACTACCATCTTACTGTTTGTTTTCTGTTCCATTTGTTCATAAGCCCTTTTTTTAGCCCTTCGTTGTCTATGTTTTTTGGGATTAATTTGCTTTTAAAAATGATTTAATCTTAACTCTGTTATTGGCTTATGTAATGTACCTGCTTAGTTATGTATTTTTAGAGGTTGTTCCTAGGGTGTACAGTATACACCTGTAACTTGTCATTGTGTACCTTTGGATAAAATACCACTTCTTTTACAGTGTTCTTTCATTTTTCCTCTCCTCCATTGTGCTGTATTATCATACATTTTAATTCTATGTGTGTCATAACTGCCATAGCACATTGTGTGTTTTTTAAACACAATCATTTAACTTTGAAAGAGGTTAAAGAATGAGAAAAGAAATCTTTTTTATTTTCTCATATAGTTATTGTTCTTGGCACTCTTCTTTGTGTCAACACAGGTTTCCAGCTGGTATATTCCTTCTGCCTGAAAACTTCCTTTGACATATCTTGCAGTGTAGGTCTACTGGCAGTAAATTGTCAGCTTTGATGTCTGAAAAAGGGTTCATTTCACCTTTTTCCCCCTTCATCTTCATTTATGAGATATGTTTCACTGGGTATGGAATCTTAGGTTGAGAATTTTATTTTGGTAGTATTTCAAACATGCTGGTGAGTTACCTTCTGAGTTATGTAGTCATGCTATCATTTGTACATTCATTCTTCTATATGTAGTGTGTCTCTTTCTCTAGTTCCTTTTGTCCTAACCCACCAGCTGATTTTAAGGTTTCTTTTGTCTTTAGTTTTTAACTATTAGCCCATGATAACTGTTTCAATTTCTCTCTATGTTAATTCTGTCATCTTTATAGTTTCTGTTGCTAATGTCTGACTTCTTCATCCAACAGTATGAGAAAAAGGTGTTTTCCTGAGTCTTACTGGATGCAGTTCATTTTTGATTTTTACTTTTTTTGTGTTTGATTTTGTCTTGCCTTTAAACATAGTCAGATTTTGTTGTTATACAGTTAAACTACTTGGAGTCAGTTGAATTCTTTGGAGGAAGTGCTTTAAACTTTGTTAGGGTGGATCCCAAACAGCCTTTAGTCTATGGCTAATTTTGCCCTGTGAATAAGATGATGTTTTCCTGAGGGCTGTACCCAGTGCTCCGTATATTACAGGTCTTTGTTCTCTGGATGGTGGGAATATGAACACTTCCCAGCCCTAACTATATAAACTTTCAAGATTGTTCTGCTTACTTTTTTTGTGGTTTATTTTTCTGGTCTCGGATAGTTGATTCTCACATGATCAGATACAAATTTGCCAAACATGTTAGGGGAACCCTTCTTTAGATCTCTGAGCTCCCTTTCTGTTAGCTTCCTCTTTGGCACTCTGGCCCACGAATTCTAAATGCCTGGCCTCTCTATCAGCACGTTCTGTTTGGTTCCTGTACTCTGCATATTGACTTTAAACTGCTTCCAGGTAGTTAAGTTGGGCCAATTGTAGATCTTACCTCATTTGTTTATCCTCCCATGTATTTCATCAGGTTTTCTGAATGTTTATGGTGGTAGGTTAGATTTAGTTCTTCTTCATGATAGTCAGAAGTGGAAACTGATAGCAATTTACATCCTTTTTCTGTCTCATTGAGAATCACTTCAGTGAAAATTATGCATGTCATTTTACTCCTAAGTACTTCAAAATACATCTCCCCAAATTCAGATTATTTTCCTACTATATAACCACAGTGTTTTTGTATTGAAGAAAATTAACAAGAATTCCTTAATATCATGTAAGTCTGGTTGATTCTGGTTTGTTCCAGATCGTTTCCAGATGTTTTTGTTTCCTTCTCAATTGGGTTTTTTCTCTTTTGCTTTTTCTGTTTTTATTGTTGTTGTTTTTTTTTTTTTCGTTTTTTTTTTTTTTCATACGTTTTGCCATGTTTGTGGTTGTGAGGCTCTTCTTTGTTCTTTTGTTTTTCCTATGATATAATGTGGGTAAGTTCTTTTTTCTTTGTCTCTGAGACCAGTGTATATTTTTTCTTTAAGTCATAGTTTGAGGGGCTCATTATTTTCTGTTTTACCTGCTTTTCTGCAGATCAGGAATCATGATCATATACAATCTGTCTGACAATTCCAGGGTTCTGTTCTCTTGAAATTTTTCAGTATCTTAATAATTGAGATAAAACATAATTTCACAGCATTTAATTGGGAAAGTTAAAAATGCTACCCAGGTACATACAATTCTGATTTGCAGAAAAGTAGGTAAAACAGAAGAGAGAATTTCTTTAAAAAGTGAATTTTGCAGCTAGGGTCAGCATTAGGAGTTCAGTGTGCTGTGCTTTTCCACTTTCTCATTAAGAGTATTCTGTTTATTTCCTTGGCTGCTTGTTTGAAAGATTATACCATTAGGTTATATACCCTGTGTTCTATTAGTTCACTGACTCTCTTGATAATAGGAAAAAAAAACAATAAAGCCTCTGATTTGCAGCATTTCTAACTTCAGTAGTATAAGTACGAGCCACCAACATGTCATTGAACAGAGTTGGGAGGAGAATTGAGCCTATATCAGTCAGCTTTAACACACACTTGATTATATCCTTTTCGTATTTGGTTTTAGTTCTTGAGGATTTTTTCTTAGTGTGGGAGGGCTGCTTTATATATATATATATATATACACACACATATATATATATATATATATATACATACACACACATATATATGTATGTTTTCCCCCATGGTTCCCCCATTTTCATTAAGTATTAGAAGGAGAAATAAGATAATACAGTTTCATTCAATACGTTCCTTTGTTAACTGTGCCTAAATACCATTATTTATGTGGGATCTTAGTTCTCCAACCAGAGATTGAACCCAGGCCTTGGCAGTGAAAGTGTCAGAGTCCTAACCCCTGGCATGCCAGGGAATTCTCTCATTTAGTACATTGTTTTCAATAACTTAAAGTATTACCATGATCATATCATAAATACTGATAGTTAGGCATAGTTAACAAAGGAACATAGGTCTGATAATGAAGTGGACTTGTTAACTGTATGTACCTGGGTAGCATTTTTAACTTTCCCAATTAAATGCTGTGAAATCATATTTTATCTCAGTTATAAAGATTCTGAAAATCATTACTTAGGTCCTTTTCAAGCGCAAGTAAACATTATGTTGCTTTATAAAATTCCTGTGTGTGTGGGATAGAGAAAAGATGACTTCCTTTAATGTCTCCCTGAAGTGTTCTATTCATGCAAATAATTGAGCCGTTATGACATGTGCTTCCCTAGAACAGCCACAGTTACTGTTTTAAGTTATTAAAAGTGGCAAAATACATTATCTGCACTGTGATCTAAAAAGTCAACTTTTTGGTGCTAAGAAAGGAGTGGGAGAAGTAACTTTACAAAGCTAAGATTGTACTGTGGCTACTCAGTCCACTTAAAAGAAATATAACTTAGTGATCCTACTTTGATTTTTTGAAAAATATAATTTATTTTTTGTTGCACTGGGTCTTCGTTGCTGTACATGGGCTTTTCTCTAGTTGTGGTGAGCAGGTACTACTCTTAGTTGTGGTACACAGGCTACTCGTTGGCAGTGGCTTCTCTTGTAATTGTGGCATATGGGCTTAGTTACTCGGGGGCATGTGGAATCATCCTGGCCCAGAGATCGAACCTCTGTCCCCTGCATTGGCAGGCAGATTCTTACTGTACCACCAGGGACGTTCCCCTACTTTGATTTTTAAAACGGAAGAAACTACCCTAAAGTTCTCTTAGTAAAACTTCCCCATTGTTGATTTTTTTCTTGATGTTTTCTCTTATGTGGGTTGTTTTTAAAAATCCGTGTATAAATGTAAAGATATTTTTTAGGAATATGGAACATACATTGATACAATGTATGATTCTGTTATTTAGTCCTGATTTTTAAAAGTTCCATACCAGGAGGCTTATTTTCTCTTATACCTTGGCTTCATTATATTTTCTTTGCTAGTTGTAAGGTAGCTTTGAATTCTAGTTTTGGACTACATTTCGGTCACCTCTCTTGAGAACAGTGCATTCTAAAGTATGATGAAGTGACTCAGTAGTTTAAACTGAGTGGTCTTTTCATGCTACCCTTTCTGCTAAGCAGTTTACTTGCATTTAAGGTATTCACTGTTGCCTTTATTTTACAGATTAAAACAAAACAAAAAAACTCCCTGGGGTTTAAAAAAGTTAAATAGTTACCGGATCATGTAGTCATGGTGAGGAAATGTCAGAATTCAAACCTAGTTCTGTCTTTATTCCTGAATCTGTGGCCTCAATTTGTGTAAATAGGTCTCAAAGACAAGTGTGAAAGGAGGAGGAAATGGAAGGGGAGCAGAGGGAAGAGATGGTGATAACTGTGAATAATTTATTGAGCCTTTATTGTATGGTAGGGACTTTGCTCGGAGAAGGCAATGGCATCCCACTCCAGTACTCTTGCCTGGAAAATCCCATGGATGGAGGAGCCTGGTACACTGCAATCCATGGGGTCGCTAGAGTCGGACATGACTGAGCGACTTCACTGTCACTTTTCACTTTCATACATTGGAGAAGGAAATGGCAACCCACTCCAGTGTTCTTGCCTGGAGAATCCCAGGGACGGGGGAGCCGGTGGGCTGCCATCTCAGGGGTCGCACAGAGTCGGACACGACTGAAGAGACTTAGCAGGGACTTTGCTAATTGCCACATATGGCTTAAATCATTTGATCATTGTAACAGCCTTAAAAGCAAGGTATTCTGCTGCTGCTAAGTCGCTTCAGTCGTGTCTGACTCTGTGCAACCCCATAGATGGCAGCCCACCAGGCTCCCCCGTCCCTGGGACTCTCCAGGCAAGAATACTGGAGTTGGTTGCCATTTCCTTCTCCAATGCAGGAAAGTGAAAAGTGAGAGGGAAGTCGTTTAGTCGTGTCCGACTCTTAGCGACCCCATGGACTGCAGCCTACTAGGCTCCTCCGTCCATGGGATTTTCCAAGTAAGAGTACTGGAGTGGGGTGCCATTGCCTTCTCCACAAGGTATTCTACTTCTCTCTATTTTAAGGATGGGAAAATGAAGCTGAGTTTTCCATTTGATCAGGAAAACAAGCTAATAAATGAAAGTAATGGGATTCAAACCCAGGTAATTTTTTTATCCTAACAAAGTATTATGTACCATAAAATTTATAATCTTAAGCATTTCTAGTGTACGGTTCAGTAGTATTAAGTATAGTTACCTTGTTATGCCATCTCCAGAACTTAAACCCAGATGATTTAAGAGTTTGTATCTTTAACCATGAAGTGACTAGCAGCTGATTGTGTAAGCAGAAAATTTAGTGATGAAACATTTAGGCTTTATGCAATCCATTAGGTGAGAAACAATCGTTTTTAAGACACTGATCTCCAGGTGGTGAATGACATGATCCCCAAGAGAGGGGAAACAAATGAAGCGAGACCTTTGATTGTTTCAGCTTTCTGCATGGAATGAATTTCCATCTATAAGAGGGAACCTAGGTGGAGACCAGCAAACTTAGAGTTGTGGAGATGGAATTGGACCAAAGCAGCTTGTTTGCAGACAGAATATCACAATGAAGGGTGCTGCATAGGGAGAGAATCCTTGAGATCTGCAGAGGGTTCCTCTGGAGTGTTTGGTAGAGTATATTTGATCAGTGTATATATGTGGGGAAACTGCCTGAGGCCAGGGAAAGAAACTGTGCCCCATGCTCACATAGTGCCGGAAATAGTGCTTGTTCGTACCCGCCAAACTGGAAAAATGCATGATCTGTGGAGCATTGGATAGAGTACTCAAATATGTCTTGCCCCAGTAGTAGGGGAAATTAGCCCTACATTGAACACTGCTGCAGACTCATGTAACGAATCATAAAGGGAAGACCCAAAAGGATCAAACTGTTTCCAAATACCTTTTAATTTGTCCTATTAACAAAGCCTAAGAATATTTATAAGAATACAAAAAGTGTTCCAGCCACTGCAAGGGGAAATTCACAGCATCTACCATCCATTCAGTGCAAGATTATGAGACATGCAATGAAGCAGGGAAACACATTCTCTAACGAAAAGAATAAGCAATCAATTGGAACCAACCCATAACTGTCGTGGGCATTAAAATTAGCAGACAAGAACATTAAGAGACTTGTTATAACTGTATTTCATATGTTAAAAAAGTTAAGTAGAGACATAAAAGATATAAAACAGATGCAAATCTAACTTGTACAGATGAAAACTAACAATGTTTTAGATGGAAAGCATACCGGATGGCATTAACAACAGATTAGACATAGAGAATATTACTGAACTGAAAGACAGCACTAGAAGCTGTTCAAAATGAAACAGAAGAATTTTTGATAAATATGAGAATACCCATCAGTGGGCTCTGGGAAGAATTTGGTGACCTTAATATACTAATAATTGGATTCCTTGGGTATGTGGGGGTGGGGAGAGTGAAAAAAATTTTGAAGAAATAGTAGTTGAAAAATTATAAACCTACAGGTCCAAGAAGTTTACTGAAACTAAAGCTTAGTAAGTATGAAGAAACCAGAGCACATCATAAGTAAATTGTTCAAAACCAGTGTTAAAGAGGAACATCTTAAAAGCACTAGGGAGGGAAAAAACATTACCTTCAGAGGAGCAATGGTAAGGATGACAGATTTCTTATCAGAAGGAATACAGGTGAAAAGATAGTGGAGCAACATTCAAAAAATACATTAAAAAAACCCAAACCTGTCAGCCTGAAATTCTATGCCCAGTAAAAATATCTTTCAAAAATAAAGACGAAATAAAGACTTTGAGACATCCAATATCTGGAAAAGCTTCACTAGCAGAAGAAATGTTAGAGGGAGTTATCCAGGTAGAAGAATAATGATACCAGATGAAAATACGGATTCACACCAAGGAATGAAGAACCCTGGAAATGAGAAGTAGAGATTCTTTTCTTGTTATTTAAATCTCTTCAAAAGATAATTGTCTCTTTAAACCAAAACATTAACAGTGTATTGTGGACTTCATCAGATATAAGTAAATAAAGTATGTGATGACAGTAGGAGGAGAGGAATGAAAATACAGTAATGTCAGGTTTTTATACCTGAAGTGCTATAAGATCATTTGAAGGTAGAGTAAGTTAAAGATGTTTACTTAAAGCAACCACTAAAATAACCAGAGAGTTTTGGTAATAAGCTAGTGAAGAAATAAAAAGAGAATCATAAAAAAATAATTAATCCTGAGAAAGGAGAAGGAAGCAAAGAACAGATGGGACAAACATAAATAGCAATATGATAGACTTAAACTTAACCACATTAGTAACTACTTTAAATGTAAATGATCTAAACACCCTAATTAAAAGATTGGACAAAAAAGCAAGACCCAACTCTATGCTGCCTACAGTGAACTTGCATTAAATACATAGGCACAAATAGGCTAAAAGGAAAAGAATGGAAGAGAAAGAGACCATGCTAATCAAACAACAAAAAATACTGGGAGTGGCTATATTAATACCAGACAAAGTAGATTTTAGAACATAGACTATTACAAAGAATAAAGAAGATCATCTGAAAATGATAAAGGAGTGAATTAATCCAGAAGGCACAAAATCATTAACATTTATGTACATAATAAAGTGAAAGTGATGTTGCTCAGTCGTGTCCAACTCTTTGCGACACCATGGACACCAGGCTCCTCCGTCCGTGGGATTTTTCTAGGCAAGAGTACTGGAGTGGGTTGCCATTTCCTTCTCCAGGGAATCTTCCTGACCCAGGGATCGAACCCAGGTCTCCCGCGTTGTAGACAGACACTCTACTGTCTGAGGCACCAGGGAAGTCCTATGCACATAATAATAGAACTTCAAAAATCAATTAAGCAAAGAACTGCCAGGAGAAATAGAAAAAGCCGTAATCATAGATGTCAGTGCCTTTCTGTTAGTAATAGAACAGGTAGGTAGAAAATCATTAAGGATATAGAAGATTAAACAACACTGTAAACCAACTGACCTGGTTGTTGTTTATGTAACACTGTACTCAATATGTGCAGAGGTTGACGTTTCTGGAATACTCATCCGTTAACAGTAGAATATACATTCTTTTCAGCTGTGCATGAAACGTGCAAGGATAGACCCACATTCTTGGTCATAAAATAAATCTCTGTATTTAAAAGGATTGTCATACAAAGTATGTTCTCTGGGTAGAGTGGAATTAAATTAGAGGTCAGTAACAGAAAGATAACTGAAAAATTCCTCATATTTATTAATAGAATCTAAATAACAGGCTTCTAAATAGCATATGAATTGTAGAAGAAATTAAAAAGGAAATAAGAAAGTATATTGAAGAGAATGAAAATGGTAACACAGCATAACAGAATCTGTGGGATGCTGCTAAACAGTATTAAGGGGACACTTACAGCATCTGGGTAGTAAGTAGAATAACTGAATACAGAAGTCTTAAATCATTGTTGTTCAGTTGCTCGGTCATGTCCTGCTCTTTGAGACCCCATGGACTGCAGCACACCAGGCTTCCCTGTCCTTCACTATCTCCTGGAGCTTGCTCAAACTCATGTCCATTGAGTCGGTGATGCCATCCAACCATCTTGTCCTCTGTCGTCCCCTTCTCCTCCTGCGTTCAGTCTTTTCCAGCATCAGGGTCTTTTCTCATGAGTCAACTCTTCCCATCAGGTGGCCAAAGAACTGGAGCTTCAGCTTGAGAATCAGTCCTTCCAATGAATGAATATTCAGGACTGATTTCCTTTAAGATGGACTGGTTTGACCTCTTTGCAGTCCAGTGGACTCTCAAGAGTCTTCTCTAACACTACAGCTCAAAAGCATCAATTGTTTGGCACTCAGCCTTCTTTATGGTCCAACTCTCACATCCATACATGACTACTGGAAAAACCATAACTTTGACTCGACAGACCTTTGTTGGCATAGTAATGTCTCTGCTTTTTAATACGCTGTCTAGGTTTGTCATAGCTTTTCTTTCAAAGAGCAAGCGTCTTTTAATTTCATGGTTGCAGTCACCATCTGCAGTGATTTTGGAGCCCCCAAAAATAAAGTCTGTCACTGTTTGCATTGTTTCCCCATCTATTTGCCATGACGTGATAGGACCAGATGCCATGATCTTCGTTTTTTGAATGTTGAGTTTTAAGCCAGCTTTTTCACTCTCTCTCACTTTCATCAAGAGGCTCTTTAGTTCCTCTTTGCTTTCTGCCATAAGGGTGGTGTCATCTGCATATCTGAGGTTATTGATGTTTCTCTCTGCAATCTTTATTCCAGCCTGTGCTTCATCCAGCCCGGCATTTCGCATGATGTACTCTGCATGTAAGTTAAATAAGCAGGGTGACAGTATAGGGTCTTGACATATTCCTTTCCCAATTTGGAACCAGTCTGTTGTTCCATGCCCAGTTCTAACTGTTGTTACTTCTTGACCTGCATACAGTTTTTGCAGGAGGCAGGTCAGGTGGTATGGTATTCCCATCTCTTGAAGAATTTTCCACAGTGTTGTGATCCCCACAGTCAAAGGCTTTAGCATAGTCCATGAAACAGAAGTAGATGTTTTTCTGGAATTCTTTTGTGTTTTCAATGATCCAGCAGATGTTAGCAATTTGATCTCTGGTTCCCCTGCCTTTTCGAAATCCAGTTTGAACATCTGGAAGTTCTCGGTTCACATGCTGTTGACGACTAGCTTGAAGAATTTTGAGCATTGCTTTGCTAGTGTGTGAGATGAGTGTAACTGTGAAGTAGTTTGAACATTCTTTGGCATTGCCTTTCTTTGGGATGGGAGTGAAAACTTAAATCAATGGTCTTCACTAAAAAAAATAGAGCGATTTTACTTCAAGTAAGTGGAAGGAAAGAAATAGAGATCAAGTTGAAAATTAAAAAATAGGAAGCAGAAAAATAATGAAGGAAAATAAAAGGAAATAAAAGTTGGTTCTTGAGAAGATCAGTCAAATCAATAATTCTCTAGCTATCTTGATTAGGACCCAAAGAGAGAAGATATAGATTACTGATATCTGGAATGAGGGAGGTAACATTACTATAGATTCAGAAGATATTAAAAAGCATAATAAGGGAATATTATGAACAGCTTTATTTCCATAACTTAAAAACTTAGGTGAAATGGACAAATTCTTAGCAAAGGGTCAGTCAAGGAATGGATAACCAGAATAGCTGTTTATGTATAAAGTTGATGTCATTAATAACCTTTCACAAAGAAAACTCCAGGCTAAGATGGCTTCACTGGTGAATTCTATCAAACATTTAAGGAGGAAATAATACCAGTTCCACATAAATTTGTCCAGAAAATTGAAGAAGAGGTAATATTTTCAAAATGTTTTTTTATATTGATACTAATACTTGACAAAGACAGTCCAAGAAAACTACAGACTAGTGTCTCTCATGAACATACATAATAAAAATTCTAAACAAAATTTATCAAATCTAACAATATTATAAAACACAATATACTGTAGTCAAATGGGATTTATTTTGGTAATGCAAGGGTGGTTTAACATTAGAAAATCAACAGTTTTTTTAAAAATTGAAGTATAACTGATTTACAATGTTTTGTTAATTTTAGCTGTACAGCATAGTGATTCAATTATACATATATATATGCAGTCTTTTTAAAAAATTCTTTCCCATGTTTATCATAGGATATTGAGTAGAGTTCCTTATACTATACAGCAGGACCTTGTTTATCTCAGTATATAATGGTTGGCCTCTGCTCCCCTCAGCGCCCACTTAATCCTTTCCCTTCACTCCCCACCCTTGCAGTCTCAAGTCTGTTCTCTGTGTCTGTGAGTTTGTCCACATGTAAGTGGTATCATATGGTATTTGTCTTTCTTTTTCTGACTTAACTTCACCTACTATGATATTCTATAGTTCTATCCATGTTGCTCCAAATGGCATTATTTTACTCTCTTTTATAGCTAAGTCACATTCCATTGTATGTACGTACCACAGCTTTATTCATTTATCTGTTGAGGGACGTTTAAGTTGTTTCCATGTCCGTGTTCACTGTTGTGAATAGTGCTGCTGTGAATATAGGTGCACATGTATATTCCTGAATTATAGTTTTGAACAGATATATGTCCAGGAGTAAGATTGCTGGATCATATGGAAATTCTAGTTTTAGTTTTTGAGGAATCTCCATACTATTCTCCGTATCTGCTGCATCAACTAACATTCCTACCGACAGTGTAGGCGAGTTCCCTCTTCTTTAGCATTTGTTATTTGTAGACCTTAAAATTTTTTTTATATATTATTTGTTTTTGGTTTCACTTGGTATTCTCTGCCTCATGTGGGTTTTTTCTAGTGGTGGGAAAGTGGGGGCTGCCCTTTGTTGTGATACCAGGGCTTCTCATTGCTGTGACTTGTCTTGTTAGCACAGGCTCAAAGATATGCGGGCTCAGTAGCTGTGTTACACAGGCTCAGGGGCCCTAGACACAGGCTCAGTAGTTGTGTTACACAGGCTTAGTTGCTCTGCAGCATGTGGAGTCTTCCCAGACCGAGGATCAAAGTTGTGTCCCCTGCATTGGCAGGCAGATTCTTTACCTGCTGAGCCATCAGGGAAGTCCCAATAATTAGTGATGTTGAACATCTTTCCATGTGTCTGTTGGCCATCTGTACGTCTTTGGAGCAATGTCTGTTTAGTTCTTCTGCCCATGAGAATAAGTCAGTTTGATTTCACATATTAATAAACTAAAAATAAAAAAACAGTCATCTTTTAAAAAAATTATTTACTTATTTTTATTGCAATATAGTTGATTTACAAGGTTGTGTTAGTTTCAGGTGTATGTCAAAGTGATTCATTTATTCATAAATATATGTATATATATTTCAAATTCTTTTCCCATATAGGAATAGTTCCTAGTGCTATAGAGTAGGTCTTTATTGATTATCTATTGTAAGCATCTTAATAGATGTAGACAAAGATCAACATCTCTTCCTGAGTATAAAACTTCCTCAGCTTGATTAAGGACATCCTAGACAAACCTATGGCTAACATCAAACCTTGTGTGTGGTTAAAATTCCCATTATAATAAGCTTTTAGGGACTTTTCTGGTGATCCAGTGGTTAAGACTCTGCTTCCACTTGCAGGAAGCACGGGGTTGATCCCTGGTCAGGAAACTAGGATCCCATATGCTGTATGATGTGACCACAAACAAACAAACAAAAATTAACAACTGTTTATGAAAATAAAGTATTAAGATTGGTGAAACAGTTGTTTAACACAGAATAATTGTGAAATCATTTTAGAATTAGAATAAACCATAATAAGATATTAATTCAAACTGTTTATTTTTTGTAGGTCAGTATGGAAATCCTTTAAATAAATACATTAGACATTATGAAGGATTATCATATGATGTGGATTCATTACACCAAAAACACCAGCGTGCCAAAAGAGCAGTATCACATGAGGACCAGTTTTTACGGCTAGATTTTCATGCTCATGGAAGGTAAGTAAATTTATTGCTGATTATGTCTGAGGTTCCATTGTATTCAATGTATGTTAAGAGAGGAAATTTATACCTTTCATTTTCCTTCTCTAATGGAAAGGTCCCCATTTGTAAATTCAACCTACACTGGAATTTGGTGTGTACATTAGAAACGGTTTTCTTTTAAAACAGATTGGCCTTTTATATTGTTAAGGAAACAATCACATTTAAATGTTTTTAAGTTCATGAATCAGATCCTCAGTTGTATTATTAGAGGATATGTCTTTAAAGAAGAGTCTGTGTTTGTGATTTCCAACTATTTTTTATGTGTTTTATGGCCTATATGTCTATTCCGTGGTGCCAACAGTGAAGGTAGCTGGTTGTAGGCCATTGAATGTCATTTAATTTCTCATTAACTCAATTTTATCAGCTCTAAAATGACAACTTGTAGACAGATGACCTACTGTACTGCTTAATTCTCAGTATCGTTAAGGAATAAAGAGCAAGGGAGCCAAGGGAGAGAGGTAAAAATCACAATTATTTAGTGCTGTTGTGTTCCACGTACAAGGACATAGATGCTTTATATGTATTTTCTTATTTACTCTCTCAACATCCAAACAAGGTAAATCGTTTTATATCCAAGGAAACTTAAGACTCAGAGAAAATAGCTTCTTTAAAGTTATGTAGGACAGGGAGGTCTGTGCTGTGATTCACAGGGTTGCAAAGAGTCGGACATGACTGAGCGACTGAACTGAACTGAACTGAACTGAACTGAAAGTTATGTAGCACAGGGACTTCCCTGGTCCAGCAACTACAATCCCGTGTGCTGTATAGTGTGGCCAAAAAACAAGTTAATAGCACAGATTTGACCCAGACCTGGCTGACTCAAAACCCTGTATTTTTTTCTTTGACTGCTCAGTCGTGTCCCACTCTGTGCGATCCCATGAACCGCAGCACGCCAGGCCTCCCTGTCCATCACCAACTCCCGGAGTTTACCCAAACTCGTGTCCATCAAGTCAGTGATGCTATCTAACCATCTCATCCTCTCATCCCTTCTCCTCCTGCCTTCAATCTTTCCCAACATCAGGGTCTTTTAAATGAGTCCACTCTTCGCATCAGGTGGCCAAAATATTGGAGTATCAGTTTCAACATCAGTCCTTCCAATGAACACCCAGCACTGATCTCCTTCAGAATGGACTGGTTGGATCTCCTTGCAGGCAAGGGACTCTCAAGAGTCTTCTCCAACACCACATTTCAAATGCATCAATTCTTCGGTGCTCAGCTTTCCTTATAGTCCAACTCTCACATCCATACATGACGACTGGAAAAACCATAGCCTTGACTAGACGGACCTTTGTTGACAAATTAATGTCTCTGCTTTTTAATATGCTGTCTATATTGGTCATAACTTTCCTTCCAAGGAGTAATTGTCTTTTAATTTCATGGCTGCAGTCACCATCTGTAGTGATTTTGGAGCCCCCCAAAATAAAGTCTGAAACTGTTTGCACTGTTGCCCCATGTATTTGCCATGAAGTGATGGGACCGGATGCCGTAATCTCAGTTTTCTGAGTATTGAGCCTTAAGCCAACTTTTTCACTCTCCTCTTTCACTTTCATTAACAGGCTCTTTAGTTCTTCATCACTTTCTGCCATAAGGGTGGTGTCATCTGCGTATCTGAGGTGATTGATATTTCTCCCGGCAATCTTGATTGCAGCTTGTGCTTCTTCCAGCCCAGTGTTTCTACTGATGTATTCTGCATATAAGTTAAATAAGCAGGGTGACAGTATACAGCCTTGACAGGAGTACCTAAGTACTTTTTGTATCTAAATACAAAATCTTAAAGTATTCTTTGGTAGACACTCTGCTTTGCCCGCTATAATGAATAAACCTGTCCTTTTGTACTTTTTCTACAGGTGTGACCCTGATTTATTATTCACCTCCTAATAGGTTTCCCAGCTTCCATTTCATTTATCCTTAAAACTATTCTAAGTACTGCTACAAGATGACTTTTCCTTAAATGCTTCCTTTTTCATGTCAACTCACTGCTCTAGAGTCTTTAATTAATGATTGTTAGCCAGATTTCCTAGCTTGGTTATCAAGATTCTTTGTTCAGTTCACTTCAGTTTAGTTTAGTCACTCAGTTGTGTCCGACTCTTCGTGACCCCATGGACTACAGCACGCCAGGCTTCCCTGTCCATCACCAACTCCTGGAGTTTAACCAGTCTCATCTCCACTGAGTTGGTGATGGCATCCAGCCATCTCATCCTCTGTTATCCCCTTCTCCTCCTGCCTTCAATCTTTCCCATCATCAGGGTCTTTTCAAATGAGTCTGCTCTTCGCATCAGGTGGCCAAAGTATTGGAGTTTCAGGTGCAACATCAATCCTTCCAATGAGCACTAAGGACTGATCTCCTTCAGAATGGACTGGTTGGATCTCCTTGCAGTCCCAGGAACTCTCAAGAGTCTTTTCCAACACCACAGTTCAAAAGCATCAATTCTTCAGCGTTCAGCTTTCTTTATAGTTCAACTCTCACATCCATACATGACTACTGGAAAAACAACCAATAGCCTTGACGAGACAGACCTTAGTTGGCAAAGTAATGTCTCTGCTTTTTAATATGCTGTCTAGGTTGGTCATAACTTTCCTTCCTAAAGGAAGGAAACTAAACTAAACTAAACTGAAGTGAACTGAACAAAGAATCTTGATAACCAAGCTAGGAAATCTGGCTAACAATCATTAATTAAAGACTCTAGAGCAGTGAGCTTACATGAAAAAGGAAGCATTTAAGGAAAAGTCATCTTGTAGTAGTACTTAGAATAGTTTTGAGGATAAATGAAATGGAAGCTGGGAAACCTATTAGGGAGTGAATAATAAATCATGGTCACACCTGTAGAAGGAGTAAGTGTCTTTGAATTTCATGGCTGCAGTCACCATTGCAGTGATTTTGGAGCCTCCCAAAATAAAGTCTTCACTGTTTTCATGGTTTCCCCCTGCATATGCCATGCAGTGATGGCACTGGATGCCATGATCTTAAGTTTTCTGAATGTTCAGCTTTAAGCCAACTTTTTCACTCTCCTCTTTCACTTTCATTGAGAGGCTCCTTAGTTCTTCTTCACTTTCTGCCATAAGGGTGGTGTCATCTGCATATCTGAGGTGATTGATATTTCTCACGGCAATCTTGATTCCAGCTTGTGCTTCTTCCAGCCCAGCGTTTCTCATGATGTATAATCTGCATATAAGTTAAATAAGCAGGGTGACAATATACAGCCTTGACATACTCCTTTTCCTGTTTGAAACCAGTCTGTTGTTCCATGTCCAGTTCTAACTCTTGCTTCCTGACCAGCATAGAGGTTCCTCAAGAGGCAGGTCAGGTGGTCTGGTATGCCCATCTCTTTCAGAATTTTCCACAGTTTATTGTGATCCACACAGTCAAAGGCTTTGGCATAGTCAATAAAGCAGAAATAGATGTTTTTCTGGAACTCTCTTGCTTTTTCCATGATCCAGCGGATGTTGGCAATTTGGTCTCTGGTTCCTCTGCCTTTTCTAAACCCAGCTTGAACATCTGGAAATTCATGGTTCATGTATTGCTGAAGCCTGGCTTGGGGAATTTTGAGCATTACTTTACTCGCGTGTGAGATGAGTGCAATTGTGCGGTAGTTTGAGCATTCTTTGGCATTGCCATTCTTTGGGATTGGAATGAAAACTGACCTTTTCCAGTCCTTTGGCCACTGCTGAGTTTTCCAAATTTGCTGGCATATTGAGTGCACACTTTGACAGCACCACCTTTCAGGATTTGAAATAGCTCATTTGGAATTCCATCACCTCCACATGCTTTGT
Source organism: Bos indicus (assembly GCF_029378745.1). Classification (NCBI taxonomy): domain Eukaryota; kingdom Metazoa; phylum Chordata; class Mammalia; order Artiodactyla; family Bovidae; genus Bos; species Bos indicus. Next base: position 51,391,948 of record NC_091769.1, read on the forward strand.
TCGTAGTGATGCTTTCTAAGGCCCACTTGACTTCACATTCCAGGATGTCTGGCTCTAGGTGAGTGGTCACACCACCGTGATTATCTGGGTCATTAAGATCTTTTTTGTACAGTTCTGTATATTCTTGCCACCTCTTCTCTTAATATCTTCTGCTTGTGTTCAGTCCATACTATTTCTATCCTTTATTGAGCCCATCTTTGCATGAAATGTTCCCTTGGTATCTCTGATTTTCTTGAAGAGATCTCTGGTCTTTGCCATTTTGTTGTTTTCCTGTACTTCTTTGCACTGATCACTGAGGAAGGCTTTCTTATCTCTCCTTGCTGTTCTTTGGAACTCTGCATTCAGATGGGTGTATCTTGGTATACTTTCCTTTTCTCCTTCGCTTTTTGATTCTCTTATTTTTACAGCTATTTGTAAGGCCTCCTCAGACAGCCATTTTGCCTTTTTGCATTTCTTTTTCTTGTGGGTGGTCTTGATCCCTGTCTCCTGTATAATGTCACAAACCTCTGTCCATAGTTTATCAGGCACTGTGTCTATTAGATCTGTTCCCTTAAATCTATTTCTCACTTCCACTGTATAATAGTAAGGGATTTGATTTTGGTCATACCTGAATGGTCTAGTGGTTTTCCCTACTTTCTTCAATTTAAGTCTGAATTTGGCAATAAGAAGTTCATGATCTGAGCCACAGTCAACTCCCGGTCTTGTTTTCACTGACTGTATAGAGCTTCTCCATCTTTGGCTGCAAAGAATATAATCAGTCTGATTTTGGTGTTGACCATCTGATGATATCCATGTGTAGAGTCTTCTCTTGTGTTGTCGGAAGAGGGTGCTTGGTATGACCATTGCGTTCTGTTGGCAAAACTCTATTAGCCTTTGCCCCGCTTCATTCTGTACTCCATGGCCAAATTTGCCTGTTACTCCAGGTGTTTCTTGACTTCCTACTTTTGCATTCCAGTCCCCTGTAATGAAAAGGACTTTTTTTGGGGGTGTTAGTTCTAAAAGGTCTTATAGGTCTTCATAGAACTTTTCAACTTCAGCTTCTTCAGCAGTACTGGTCAGGGCATAGACTTGGATTACCGTAATACTGAATGGTTTGCCTTGAAAACGAACAGAGATCATTCTGTCATTTCGGAGAGTGCATCCAAGTTCTGCATTTTGGACTCTTTTGTTGACTATGATGGCTACTCCATTTCATCGAAGGGATTCTTGCCCACAGTAGTAGATATGATGGTCATCTGAGTTAAATTCACCCATTCCAGTCCATTTTAGTTTGCTGATTCCTAAAATGTTGATGTTCTCTCTTGCCATCTCCTGTTTGACTGCTTCCAATTTGCCTTGATTCATGGACCTGACATTCCAGGTTCCTATGCAATGTTGCTCTTTATAGCATCGGACCTTGTTTTCTATCCCCAGTCACATCCACGACTGGGTGTTGTTTTTGCTTTGGCTCTGTCGCTTCATTCTTTCTGGAGTTATTTCTCCACTGATATCCAGTAGCATATTGGGCACCTACCAACCTGGGGAGTTCATCTTTCAGTGTGCTTTTTCATACTGTTCATGGAGCTCTCAATGCAAGAATTCTGAAGTGGTTTGCCATTCTCTTCTCCAGTGGACCACATTTGTCAGACCTCTCCACCAAGACCCGTCTGTCTTTGTAAATTAATGCAATGATTCTTTGTAAAGTAATTCAACTCAATTCTAAACTTATTTTGTTCTACTTCCCAAAATCAAGTGTCTGTTTCATTCAGAGTGAGCTTCTCATTGCTGAGTATATATCATGTATAGGTTTGTTCCCTGTGTTATTTATCTTAAATAAATTCTGATCATCTTTTAATGCACAATTCCAGTTCTGCTTCTCTCAAGCTTTATTTACACCTTACTCTGAACTTCTAAATTACTTATCTGTTCCATTCGCATTTGATTTGGTATCTCTTCATGTGTTTATTTTTCTGTAACTGTTTTCTTCCTCACAGGCAAGATACCTGCTACTATTTAGTATGTCCACTATTTGCCCTTATATTACAGGTACTCAAGAAAGATTTTAATGGATTGAAAAATAAGATTATAAGAAATGCTGTGATACTTAAAGTATTTTACAAATGGTAATAAATGGTTTACTTAATTTCCATATTACAAAGCAATGATCATTATAGAAAAAAGGACTTTCAAGTTACATGTCTACTTTGATTTCAAGGAGAAAAAAGTTCATTTTAGGATCTGAGCTTCGAAATAAAAATTTTGATGATGGCAATTCATATAAATTTTTATGAGCCTTAACCTTGGAGAAAATTTTAATTACCCATTCTTATTGGTATCATGAAATAGTAAGTGGTCATTAATCCTTCCTGTTTTTAGTGGCTATCTCAAAATAAATTTAATGCTATATTGGAAATATGTTGTGACTGCCAAAAGGAAAAGTAGAGATTCTAGGTGCCTTTGGTTTGGATGTCACAGTTCTATTACATTGCTAGATTTTTATTAGCTCCATGATATATTTCATATTGATATTTGCAAAACCAAATCTTAGATCCTTCTGTTTTTTTTAAATTTGTGTTAGAGTAACTGAGAGGGAGCGTGCACGTACATGCTGTTATTTAGTTATCCTAATAGAAGCTGCAAGATGAACGTCAGTCATTGCATAAGAATAAAAGTGACACGGTGCTTTACAGATAGAATGCTGTTAGTGTTCACAGAAGAGGGAACTGACTGAGGCAGTCATAAAGAGCCTGGATCCAAGGAACCTCATTGTGTGTATAAGTGGTTATCTTAGGTGCTTTCAACAGACATCTAGTTGATTATATACATGAACTGTATTTTCTACAATAGATACAAATTGAGAAATTTGATTTTTTTGTCTGAATTATTATACTTGTATAGTCACAGTGTCTCAGAGCTTGTGCCCTTAAACATGGTTATTGCTACTACCTTCTAACATACTTTAGTTAAAAATGTGATGACCTGATAGTTTTCTCTTTTTCCTTGAAATAGACCTGTAAAAATGACCTCGATTAGTATACTTACAGATTTTCTACTAAGTCTCTTCTCCTACCCTACCATATGCAGAATGTTAGTTTGGGGTATAAGCAGAGCTTCTTAGGAGTGTGGGTATGTGAGTATGTGTGCATATGTTTCAGTATTTAAGTTATTTTTTGTTCTGTTTGTTTTCATGCCTAGGCACATGAACATACTTCTTTCAACCTGTCTTCCAAGTTTCCTCAAAAAGAAAGGGTGTACCCATGGCTAATTCATGTCAATGTATGGCAAAAACCACTGCAATATTGTAAAGTAATTAGCCTCCAATTAAAATAAATTAATTAAAAAATAAAAAAGAAACTTGTTCAATGTTAAAAAAAAAAAAAAGGGTGTACCAAACCCCAGGTTTACAAATATCACTGAAGAAATGTCAAGGTTCTTTAAGCCTAAAGGCCATTTTTAACAATTCTATGAAAAAGCTTTTCCCTTTTCTTCCCCCTTGCAGTTTTATTGAGATTTAATTGACATGGGGGCTTCTCTGGTGGCTCAGTGAGAATTTGCTTGCAGTACAGGAGATGTGGGTTTGATCCCTGGGTCAGGAAGATACCCTGGAGGAAGGCATAGCAATCCACTGCAGGATTCTTGCCTGGAGAATCAGAGGAGCTTGGTGGGCTATGCTCCACAGGGTTGCAGAGTTGGACATGACTGAAGTGACTGAGCACACACACACGCACTGTATAAATTTAAGGTGTATAGCATAATAGTTTGACTCATATACATCATGAAATTTCAGTTTTTCTTGTGTGTGTGTGTGTATGTATTTTTTGTACTAGATAGAGAAAGGAGGATTGTGGTAATTTGGAGACTGATTGGTGTTCCCCTGTCACCTGACATGTGTTGTCTAGTGATTTCTTTTGAGCCTTAGTTTGCTCATTAGTAAAACCTTGATGTTTGGATGAGATAATGTTTAAGGCTTCTTCTGCTTTAAAATTCTACAAAATATATTAGTAACACCAAAGTAATGAATTAAAAAAAAACAAAAAGCTCAAACACTATCTAGTCTGTAATAATTGCACTCATCTCACACGCTAGTAAAGTAATGCTCAAAATTCTCTAAGCCAGGCTTTAGCAATACGTGAACCATGAACTTCCAGATGTTCAAGCTGGGTTTAGAAAAGGCAGAGGAACCAGAGATCAAATTGCCAACATCCAGTGAATCATCAAAAAAGCAAGAGAGTTCCAGAAAAACATCTATTTCTGCTTTATTGACTATGCCAAAGCCTTTGACTGTGTGGATCACAATAAACTGTGGAAAATTCTGAAAGAGATGGGAATACCAGACCACCAGACCTGCCTCTTGAGAAATCTGTATCCTGGTCAGGAGGCAAGAGTTAGAACTGGACATGGAACAACAGACTGGTTCCAAACAGGAAAAGGAGTATGTCAAGGCTGTATATTGTCACCCTGCTTATTTAACTTATATGCAGATTATACATCATGAGAAATGCTGGGCTGGAAGAAGCACAAGCTGGAATCAAGATTACCAGGAAAACTATGAATCACCTCAGATGTGCAGATGACATCTCCCTTATGGCAGAAAGTGAAGAAGAACTAAAGAGCCTCTTGATGAAAGTGAAAGAGGAGAGTGAAAAAGTTGGCTTAAAGCTCAACATTCAGAAAAGTAAGATTATGGCATCCGGTCCCATCACTTCATGGCAAATACTTGGGGAAACTGTGGAAACAGTGTCAGACTTTATTATTTTGGGCTCCAAAATCATTGCAGATAGTGATTGCAGCCATGAAATTAAAAGATGCTTACTCCTTGGAAGGAAAGTTATGACCAACCTAGACAGCATATTAAAAAGCAGAGACATTACTTTGCCAACAAAGGTCTGTCTAGTCAAGGCTATGGTTTTTTCTGGTAGTCATGTATGGATGTGAGAATTGGACTATCAAGAAAGCTGAGCGCTGAAGAATTGATGCTTTTGAACTGTGGTATTGGAGAAGAGTCTTGAGAGTCCTTTGGATTGCAAGGATATCCACCCAGTCCATCCTAAAGGAGATCAGTCCTTAGTGTTCATTGGAAGGATTGATGTTGAAGCTGAAAGTCCAAATCTTTGGCCACCTGATGCGAGAACTAACTCGTTTGAAAAGACCCTGGTGTTGGGAAAGATTGAAGGCAGGAGGACAAGGGGACAACAGAGGATGAGATGGCTGGATGGCATCACCTACTCAATGGAGATGAGTCTGGTTAAACTCCAGGAGTTGGTGATGGACAGGGAGGCCTGGTCTGCTGCAGTCCATGGGCTTGCAAAGAAGCAGACACGATTGAGCAACTGAACTGAACTGAGTCTGTAATAAACTATTTTTTGGCTCTTTGTTTAATTTTTTAGGTGTGTAATCAATAAATCAAAACTTGTTTCTATCTAATATACATTTTGCATATAATATAAAAGATATCAAAATTTTATTTAATTGTAGTGAACCGTGAACTTCCTGATGTTCAAGCTGGTTTTAGAAAAGGCAGAGGAACCAGAGATCAAATTGCCAAAATCTGCTGGATCATAGAAAAAGCAAGAGAGTTCCAGAAAAACATCTATTTCTGCTTTATTGACTATGCCAAAGCCTTTGACTGTGTGGATCACAATAAACTGTGGAAAATTCTTCAAGAGATGGGAATACCAGACCATCTGATCTGCCTCTTGAGAAATGTGTATGTAGGTCAGGAAGCAACAGGTAGAACTGGACATGGAACAACAGACTGGTTCCAAATAGGAAAAGGAGTTCGTCAAGGCTGTATATTGTCACCCTGTTTATTTAACTTATATGCAGAGTACATCATGAAAAACGCTGGACTGGAAGAAACACAAGCTGGAATTAAGATTGCTGGGAGAAATATCAATAACCTCAGATATGCATATGACACCACCCTTATGGCAGAAAGTGAAGAGGAACTCAAAAGCCTCTTGATGAAAGTGAAAGTGGAGAGTGAAAAAGTTGGCTTAAAGCTCACCATTCAGAAAATGAAGATCATGGCATCCGGTCCCACCACTTCATGGGAAATAGATGGGGAAACATTGTCAGACTTTATTTTTCTGGGCTCCAAAATCACTACAGACGGTGACTGCAGCCATGAAATTAAAGGACACTTACTCCTTGGAAGGAAAGTTATGACCAACCTAGATAGCATATTCAAAAGCAGAGACATTCCTTTGCCAGCAAAGGTTCGTCTAGTCAAGGCTATGGTTTTTCCTGTGGTCATGTATGGATGTGAGAGTTGGACTGTGAAGAAGGCTGAGCGCCGAAGAATTGATGCTTTTGAACTGTGGTGTTGGAGAAGACTCTTGAGAGTCCCTTGGACTGCAAGGAGTCCAGGGGAATCCAACCAGTCCAGTCTGAAGGAGATCAGTCCTGGGTGTTCTTTGGAAGGAATGATGCTAAAGCTGAAACTCCGGTACTTTGGCCACTTCATGCGAAGAGTTCCCAGCTGATGCTGGGAAGGATTGGGGGCAGGAGGAGAAGGGGACGACAGAGGATGAGATGGCTGGATGGCATCACTGACTCGATGGACGTGAGTCTGAGTGAACTTCGGGAGTTGGTGATGGACAGGGTGGCCTGGTGTGCTGTGAGTCATGGGGTTGCAAAGAGTCGGACATGACTGAGCGACTGATCTGATCTGATCAGAGTACAATATTTTAGAGTACTTATATAGTCTAAAACCAATAGTTTAAAAAAATAAAAAATAAAACCAATAGTTTTTTCTGGTTTTGACAATATAATTATTCCTGTAGCCTCAATTGTACATTTCCAAGCTGCTAAAAATAAACGGTCTGATACTTCTTTTGAAATTTTCTTTGGAGTTTGGGACTTAGGTTCTCACAACCTCTGATATATAAGGATGTCAAGAATGTGGTCCAGGTAACTTGTAAAAGGCATAGATATTCTTCATGACTGGAGTTGGGTTAGTCAGGTAGCATCTTAGACTTGATTTTTGACATATCATGAGTAGGGTAACAGAAACCCACGACCCTTTTAACTTTGTAGACAAACCAGCACACTTGAAGAGATAAGAATCTAGACAGTAGAAATGGATGCCAACTCATGAGAAACAGGATAAATTTGAGTTATGTAAAAATGCTGTTGTTATGGATATGGAAAAACAGAATTTTGAAAGGTTTTAAATTTAATCTATTAAAATCTATTCCACTTAAATCTCTTCCAGCAAAATTTGAGCAAGTTAGAGCAAAAGTTTTGAAGGGAAAATGGTACTTCTTTGGACCTACTTTACATCAGGTGCAGTGCCTTTTGGCACAGACTTCATTTCATACCACTGTGTCTCCGCAGTGGATTTTCTAAGATATCCTATTCTTTATGCTTACACAGATAGTAAAAGCTTAACAAATATATATTTTTAAAATTGTGAAGGCTACACTGGCTACTTGAGTTACTTACTAAAATAAGAGTAGGAAGAGCTTAGTTGTGTTCATGTAATTTTGTGTTGAAGAAGTTAAATTGAGAGCTGATGATTGCTCTGAACTTAGCTTCTTAGATAAGATTTTAACATGAAGCATTTTTATTTTACATGTTTTTAAGCACTAAGTAGGATTTATATAAAAGAGAAGATGAATTTTTTAAAAAACTTAAACTGAGCTTCCTTTCTTTTTGAAAAAGGAATGGAAATAAGAGTGTAAAAGTGTTTTTCTGACTATTTTCAATTCTTTGGAAAGTTGATCTAAAACAGGCTTGTATCTGATAGCATATTGAATGTCAGAGTTTCTAGAGTAGGTGACCTAGACACGTAAATGTCAGAAATTAAGTATATGCCTAGTAGGAAAGCCCATCCATCATTCTTCAATTACAATCCTCAGTTGTAAGTTATATTTCACACTAGAATTTTGGATTTGCAGTGTGCTCTTTTTGTGAAATAAGCTCCCCAACTCAGACTAAATTCAGATTCATAGGCAGCTTTGTTTTTTTCTGTTCTTTAAGTGACTAAGCCCTCTCTAAGTTGTTGTGCTGTCTCTTAAAAGTATAGCAAGGATTTTGTATGACTAATGTTTATCCGATTTCACTATACCTGATTAATATAACCGTGTTGAATGGATATGTTTAGTTTATTGGTAATGTTATGCCTGCTTGGTTGTTTTATTAAGCATCAGTGAAATCTTGTAAGTAATGTAATATTTTAAAACATTAAATAGGTTTTAAAAATCTTTGATAATCACATATACACTTCCTATTTGAAGTAGCTTCTGGACACCAAGATTCCTCACTTGGTTGTATTATAACCTCTTCAACTTTTTTTCTGCTTTTTAGATGGACATGTATTTCTGATACTTGTTCGTAGGGATAAACTTGAATTGTTGTGTGCATCTCTGAAATTTTCTCAAGTCCTAGTCACTTTGTACTGCTAAGTCACTTCAGTCGTGTCCGAGTCTGTGTGATCCCATAGACGGCAGTCCACCAGGCTCCCCCATCCCTGGGATTCTCCAGGCAAGAACACTGGAGTGGGTTGCCATTTCCTTCTCCAGTGCATGAAAGTGAAAAGTGAAAGTGAAGTCGCTCAGTCATATCTGAGTCTTAGTGACCCCATGAACTGCAGCCTACCAGGCTCCTCCATCCATGGGATATTCCAGGCCAGAGTAGTGGAGTGGGGTGCCATTGCCTTCTCCAGTCACTTTGTACTAGTTAGGTTCTAAAATAGTCTGTACTGGGAGAATAATGCTGAAACAACAAATCAAATATAAACACAAAGTCTAGCATATCAGGAATCTTAAATCTTAGACAAATAATTGTGTTATGTGTAGTAGTACTTGTCTTTTTCTTTTTTTAAAACCTAAATCACAAATTCTGTTAAATGGAATTTTGATTCTTGGATTGAATGAACAAATGTATATTTCCTTTATTTTTATTTAAGCTACAAGAGATGTTTCTCTAGTTTTTGTATGCCATAATTTACTAAGTCCACTTGTATGTTTTATTTCAATCCTTGCATTGTTTGACGCATTTATTAAGCATCCAGTGTATTTCAGGTGCTTTTGTTTACTTGTACTTTAGTTTTGGTTGTGCTGCACGGCTTGCAGGAACTTAGTTCCCCAGCCAGAGGTTGAACCTGAGCCCCTGGCAGTGGAATTGTGGAGTTCTCACCACTAGATTGCCAGGGAATTCCCTTTCAGGCACTTTTAGTAGCTGCTAGGAATGGAGAAGCTGAACAAGAGAAGTTCTTACTGTTCAGGATTTTATGGACTCAAGAGAAATAGAGGTATTATATTAGGAATAATAGCTGTGGTAAATGTTAAGAATGTTTTAAAAGATTGCTGTGGGAGCATAGGGGAATACCATCTTGTCTGGGGGTCAGGGAAGGCCACTGGTCTTAGAAAATGACTTTAAATGGATCCGGGAAAGATGACAAAGAAGGAGGTGATTAGACAGAGGAAATAGCATGTGTGAAGATACTGAGATGAAGGAATTTCAGTATGGCTGGTTCCTAAGATGTGAGGGAGAATGGTTTCTAATTAGGCTGACGTAAGCAGGAGCCAGATCTTTGAGAGTGTATGTAAGTCATGGTGATAGTTTTTTTACTTAACCGTGGAACATTTTTAATGGTAAGTAACTTTATGAGGTAAAAAAAGTCTGGTCTGGCTGCAGATGAAGAATAGTTTGGAAAGGAGTAACGTTAAAGGGATTAAGACATCCTCATGAGAAGTGGTCATGTATGGATGTGAGAGTTGGATTGTGAAGAAAGGTTAGTGCTGAAGAATTGATGCTTTTGAACTGTGGTGTCGGAGAAGACTCTTGAGAGTCCCTTGGACTGCAAGGAGATCCAACTAGCCCATCCTAAAAGAGATCAGTCCTGGGTGTTCATTGGAAGGACTGATCTGAAGCTGAAACTCCAATACTTTGGCCACCTCATGCGAAGAGTTGACTTATTGGAAAAGACCCTGATGCTGGGAGGGATTGGGGGCAGGAGGAGAAGGGGACGACAGAGAATGAGATGGCTGGATGGCATCACCGACTCGATGGACATGAGTTTGAGTAAGCTCCGGGAGTTGGTAATGGACAGAGAGTTCATCGTTCATGGGATCGTAAAGAGTCGGACACGACTGAGCGACTGAATTGAACATGAGAAGTGGTATCCTGGATTAGGATGGTACTAGAAATGATGAAGGAGAGTGGATAAATGTGAGAGATATTTTGAAGGTAGAATTTATTGGGCATAATTCATACATAGTGAGGTCCTAAGAGGAGTCGAGGATGACTTTTTCTAGTTTGAGCAAATGAGTGATTGCTGGAGCCATTTACTGAGATAGGATACGGGAACAGCTATAAGTTTTGAGGAGAAGTCAGAAGTTCAGTTTTGAACATGTTATGTGACGTTTATGAAGAGGGCCCAGTTGCTGAAGTGCTGCTGAATGCCAGTATTTTAAGTTGTAAGTGGAGGAGGGGGTGCAAAAACTGAAGAGTGGTAAGAAAAGTAGGAAACCTGAGAGCATAATACCTAGAAGCCAGGGAAAAGCGTTCAGAGGAAGGGAGTGGTTAATTGCTGCTTTTTGCTTTTGTCTTGCTAAACATTACCAGTATTCCTAGTCCACGTTAATAATCCTTTGAATTTCTCTAGTTTTGTTTGATCTCGCTGATCTAGTTATACAAAGTAATTCAAATTTGGGGACTTCATAGTCATGTATAAGGGTAAAGAAGTAACATTTTTTTGTTTGAATTTCTAATAATTTATGATAATAACCAGGGTATCTTTGGGCATTTTGGTTAAAAGAGCATATTGGGCCAGTATCTTTGAAAAACCATCTCTACTAATTCTGTGGTGATTGAATGCAAGGACCTGGTTAGTTTTTGAGTATAGCTTGGCTAGTTTTTCCCCAAATGTAAGAAATACAAACACATTTTAATTGTCCATAATAAAATTGTTCTGACACGACTCCTCCAGTTTTTTAATGTTTTGCTTTCAGCAGTAGCTTGCTCATATTTATTATTAAACTCAGTGAGCCTTTCACATTGTTTATCTTAGAGACTTCAGAGGTTGCTCTCTCCAACTTGGATGACATTTTGGAGACATGGTCAGTCATTCAGCTTCACTTGTATATATATTTAAGTCCCCAAATAGGAGATTTTAGTCATACTCTCTGTTAATGTTTAAAAATCTGTTTTTTTAAATCCTTTGCTACAAACATACATCTAGTCAAAGCTATGGTTCTTCCAGTAGTCATGTATGAATGTGAGAGTTGGACTATAGAAAAAGCTGAGCGCCAAAGAATTAATGCTTTTGAACTGTGATGGAGAAGATTCTTGAGAGTCCTTTGGACTGCAAGGAGATCCAACCAGTCCATCCTAAAGGAGATCAGTCCTTAGTGTTCTTTGAAAGGATTGATGTTGAAGCTGAAACTCCAATACTTTGGCCACTGGATGAGAAGAACTGACTCCTTGGAAAAGACCCTGATGTTGGGAAAGATTGAAGGCGGAGGAGAAGGAGATGTCAGAGGATGAGATGGCTGGATGGCATCACTGACTAGATGGACGTGAGTTTCAGCAAGCTCCTGGAGTTGGTGATGGACAGGGAGGCCTGGTGTGCTGCAGTCCATGGGGTCACAGAGTCGGACACGAGCATGAGTGGCTGAACTTAGAACTTACTTTCTCTCTTAGGCTTATTCTTATTTCTTGTTTTAACAAACTCCATGATGATAAGATGATGGTGTTGTCTTCTTAAGTTCTTGCTACTTCATCATCAACCAGTTATTCACAGTATATCAGTATTAAATCTCGAGTAGAAGTTCTCATCATTTTCTTTTGGAGGTTGATACTATCAGTAATGCAAAATCAAAAAGTTGTTAAACAGTTTGCTATTGCAGAATGGCAGTAGCTCTTTTTCATCAGAAACTTTATCTTAAGTGGGAGGAGGCTGAGGATAAGAATTCAGTGTAGAACCCACTTAACCCAAATAAAAGGAGACCTGAACTGCTTGCATGGTTGCAGTTGAATGAGAAGAGCCCACGAGTGGGGCTTGGAGGAGGGGTTTGAATCTTCAGGCCACCCTGGATGTGGAAAGGTAACAATTCAGAAAAATGTGTATGGGAGTAGACTCCTTGAGGAGCATGGGGAGGAGACGGCAAATTTTATCTTTTAAAAGGAGAGATTTGAGATAATGAGAATGTGCAGCAGGACGACAAGTCCCCTTCCTTCCTCTCACTTCCCACAACGGGCACAGGGAATATTGTAGTTTGAAGAAATATATTCATGGAGATGTTTTAGACAGCGTTTGTCACATAAAGAATTAACTTGCTGGCTGCCCAGGTCTTCATTAATTGAACAAAGATGTTCTGTGTGCTATATTCTATTTTCTTACCATATCTCCTCCCCTCCCCGCTCTATATACCACTTCAGCCCAAGTGATTTTTCTCTAACACGCAGTGTGTGTAGTTCTGCTGCTCACAGCTCTTTCCCACCTCCACTCTATAGCCACATGGCTCTTGAGCCTCCATTTCATTCAAATCTCTGCTCAAATGTCATCCATTCAGAGAAATCTTGCCTAGCACCGTTTGTAAAGTAGCACTTTCTTTCCTTCTTCCATTCTGTCCTTTTATCCTGCTTTGTTTTTCATCATAGCACTTACCACTACAAACTTCAGTTTTAGTTTCACGTTTATCTTCCTTGGTAATTCTTAAGGAATCTTATATGTTTATTTTTGCTTATTTGGGGCAATCTGTCTACCTCAGGACCATTAGTAAAGCCTGGAACTGTGTTTTTCAAACTATAGTGCCCTAGAATTTCTGTGGAGGATGCCTCAGGTTTGGCCCAATGGCGTACACCTGGGCTAACTGTTCTTTCCCTTTCTATCAACCTCTTATGTTTTATGCTTTTTCAGGGGGGTGGCTTCTTTAAGATAATTTGAAAAAGGACTTTTCTGTTTCAAAAATGTACTGTTTGACTTATAATAATATTTGCTATTAATACTGGCAGCATGTCTTACAAAAATAATTTGGATGCAGACTCTGTCAAGCATCTTTATGAAAAAGAAGGTGAATGTTACAGGGATAGAATACCTAGAAACGTCTATTTTCTAAGGAAGGCCTGTTAAGTCCTGTTTTATTTCTAGGAGTCATTCTCCAGGCCTGTGACAAACCTGTCCTGTTTAGACACAGTAGACCTCTCTGGGACTGCCAGATCACTCTGGCATACTTGGAAGCAAAGCTTTTGCTCTCAGGTTTCTTTCCCCAGTTAACAAGGTACTTCATTAGCTGAGGCTTTTTTGTCCTATTAGGTTGGTACAAAAGTAATTGCGGTTTTGGACCATGACTTTTAAATCATTGTAACTAGGTTCAAACACATTTTTATTAATCAAAATAAGAACCATTACAATCAACACATTTTTGCCAACGAGAAGTAAGTTTGTTTATTCCTGTAGCGTGAAAATCCACGTCTTGGGATTTGACAATCTCTTGGAAAGCATTTTCTGCTTTCTGCTGTTTGTGGAAGCGTTTTCCCTGCAAAAGTTGTCAAGATGCTTGAAGAAGTGGTAGTGGATTGGTGAGAGATCAGGTGAATATGGTGGATGAGGCAAAACTTTGTAGCCCAATTTGTTCAACTTTTGAGATGTTGGTTGTGTGACGTGTTGGTCGGGCATTGTGGAGAAGAATTGGGCCCTTTCTGCTGACCAGTGCCGGCTGCAGGTGTTGCAGTTTTTTGGTGTATCTCATCGATTTGCTGAGCATATTTCTCAGATGTGATGGTTTCATCAGGATTCAGAAAGCTGTAGTGGATCAGACTGGCAGCAGACCACCAGAGACCATGACCTTTTTTTCGTGCAAGTTTAGCTTTTAGAAGTGCCTTGGAGCTTTTGCTTGGTCCAGCTACTGAGCTGGTCATCACTGGTTGTTGTAAACAGTCTACTTTTTGTTGCACATCACAGTCTAATCAAGAAATGGTTTGTCGTTATTGTGTAGAATAAAAAAAGACAACACTTCAAAACTTTTTTGAGTTGCAGTCAGCTCATGTTGGAGAAGGAAATCGGTACCCACTCCAGTATTCTTGCCTGGAAAATCCCATGGACAGAGGAGCCTGGTAGGCTAGTGGGGTTGCAAAGAGTCGGACACGACTGAGCAACTTCACTTTACTCATGAGGCACCCAGTGACCTAGCCTTTTCACCTTTCCAATTTGCTTCAAATGCCAAATGACCATAGGATGGTTGATGTTGAGTTCTTCAGCAATTTCTCATGTAGCTGTAAGAGGATCACCTTCAGTGATGGCTCTCAGTTGGTGCTTGTCAGTTTCTGATGGCTGGCCACTATGTGCTTCATATTTGAGGCTCTAGTCTTCTTTGCAAAACTTCTTGAATCATCACTGCACTGTACGTTCATTAGCAGTTCCTGGGCCAAACGCTTGCTGATATTGCATGAGTTGTCTCTGCTGTTTTACGACCCATTTTGTACTGGATTTAAAAAATCGCTTGAATTTGCTTTTTGTCTAACATTTCTGTAATCTAAAATAAACATAAACAGCAAACAGTGAGTCATTAGCAGAAAAACATGAAGTGAGAAATACCATTAAAATGATGTATAACATAACCACATTTATTTAAGAATGTATTCCAATATCAAACAGCAAAGTTTCACAATAATGCAAAATCACAATTTTGCACCAGCCCTAATCCTATGACCAGTTCGAGGGATGCATCTTTAACTATTGCTGGTTTCTTCTGAGAGTCAGAGCCATATACTGTCTATAGCCTATAATCATGTGAGGGAAAAGACAACTTCTTTTTACTCTATAATCTTAACTGTTCTAATCTATAGAATGGTACCTCATTAGTATAGAAGGTATATGATTTAGAAACTAACAGAATCATACACTAACATAATTAATTTTGTTGTCCATACTGAAGGTGGTTCTCCTACTTCTAGTACTACTTAGATTCAGAGTGCTTTTTTAAAGCCTCAGAGGGGAAAACCAGCTTTTATTATCACATGGTACAACTGCATTTTCAAAGCATGAAATTTTCAAAGCCAGAGATTTGGAAAATTCGTTTCATGTATTTTTTCAAATGACTGTCATTTGTTAGCTGATTTTGCCTGCCTATAATTTCACTCCATTCATTATAACTTTACTATATGGCACTGTAGAAAGAATGATAATAGAACTACTGTAATCAGGATGAGATACAAAATACTATTGATCCATACAGTGAACACAGTGGTTAAATCTAAGAGTAGGAAAACATCCCCAGTGCAAATAGTGTTCCTTACACAGAGCATCTTCCACCTCAAAGGAAATCTAAAATTTATCTTTGGTGGCAGTGCAGTATATTATAATAACAAAAAAAGAACTAAACTTACTGAAAGAAGCATAGTAAAAGGGGACAGAGTTTAGCCTTAGTCTTAAGAGTGTCTCAGGCATTAATAATCAAAGGGTACTTTGTATGGTGGTGTACAGTAAAATTTTCAGTAAAATTCAGATAAGGTTATATCTTACTTGGATTTGTTCAGATTTTAAAAGGTAACTTGTTGGTGAAGATTTCTAATATCACATACATTAAGACCACTACAGCACTCAGCAAATATTAACTTGACTGCTTCTATCACATACTTGAGAGGCATTTGTGATACGGTCAAAAGGAAGATGCAGCAACCAAATACTAGAGCTCTAGTCCTAATTCTAGTCTTGTGACCTGAGTCTCATAAAAACATTCATCATGCTTCCCTTGCAAGGTTACTGTGAGGATGAGGTGCAGTAATATGTGTGAAAGTGCTCTGAAACTACTTTATTTTTGTTGTTTAATCACGAAGTCATGTCTTATTCTTTGTGACCCCAGGGACTGTAGCCTGCCAAACTCTTCTGTCCATGGGATTTTCCAAGGCATGAATACTTGAGTGGGTTGCCATTTCTTTGTCCAGGGAATTTTCCCAACCCAGGAATCGAACCCATGTCTTCTGCATTGACAGTTGGATTCTTTACCATTGAGCCACCAAGGAAACCCTGAAACCTACATCAATTTGAGAACAATGTTATAATCTCATCATTATCACAATACTGCTATCTCAACCAGTAGTATCTCAACCAATATTCTAGGGGCTTTTACTACTGGGATGGGTATCTTTGCCCACACAATTTTATTTTATCCCTTAGTTTTTGGGAATACATGATTTTTGAAATTTTATTTTATGTTGGCAAAATAACATGTAACTTAAACGATTTTAACCATTTTTAATGGTTACAATTCAGTGGCGTTAGGTACATTCAAAGTGTTGTCAAACTATCACTGCTGTTCATTTCCAGAGCTTTTTGATTATACCAAACAGAAACTGTGTACCCATTAAACAATAGCTCTGTATTCTGACCTACCAGCCCTTCGTAACCTCTGTTCTACTTTCTGTCCCTAGGAAGTTGCCTATTCTACGTACCTCATAACTGGGGTCATATGATACATGACCTTCTGCATCTGGCTCATTTCACCTAGCATAGTGTTTCCAAGGTTCATCCGTGTTGTATCATGTATCAGAATTCCATTCCTTTTTAAAGCTAAATAATCCACTATATGTTTATTCTACTCATACATACATCTTGAAATCCATATGTTGGTGGACATTAGGGTTGTTTCCATCTTTTGGCTATTACGAATAATGCCATAAACATTGGTGTACATGAGTCCCTGATTTCCGGTCCTTAGGGTGTATACCTAGAAGTAGAATTTCTGGATAATACAGTAGTTCTCTGTTTAACTTTTTGAGGAACCACCAAACTGTTTTCCCAAAATGCAGTGAATTTTTTTTTTAAGGCAGTGTCCACTGTAATTTTTCTTACCCTTGAGTCAAAAGTTTAAGCTCCTGCTTATAATGGTTTTAAGGTATAACAGTTTTGCTAAATAATAAACAAATCCTGAATGACAAACAGATTAAGCTCATGGACTTTTACTGTTTAGTCTGTTTAACGAAGATGCTCTTTTAGAAGTGCTATTTATATAGTAAATTAAAAGTACATAAATGAATATAAATGAATGATTTTCAAATCATTATGATCCTTTAAAAAACAGTGTGTATATTTATACTTGTATATATGATCAAGGATTTCCTGTCTGTTAGTTGATGAAAGCAACTTTATGAAAAGGATGTGGAATAAGAATTCAGGCAGGATTCCTATTTGTTTAGGATTGTTTTTTTAACTGTGGAATTCCCATTTAGAAGATCTTTGGCTTTGTTGATTGCTTGCTACAATGGATTAGAACCTTAAGGTTCTAAGGATATCTTTCCTAGCCTACAGTCATTGTCACAGTACTTGGGAAGCCCTAGGAGATATTTTGTGAGAGTTTTAGGCAAATAGAAGTGAGTGCAGCCACAAAATAAAAGATTGCCAATATTGACGGGAAATTAAGGAAAAAGGATTATAGTGTTCAAAAACGGTGACATTATTATGAAGCTAATGGATAAAACCCAACTGTTGACCCCTATTCACTTGAAAAATGATTTGATTTTTTTCTTTAAAATCGTCTTTATTGAAGTATAATTTATATTATGTTCATTTCAAGTGTATAGTTTCAGTTCAGTTCAGTCGATCAGTTGTGTGTGACTCTTTGCGACCACATGGACTGCAGCACACTAGGTTCCCTGTCCAGCACCAACTCCCGGAGCTTGCTCAGACTCATGTCCATGGAGTTGGTGATGCCATCCAACCATCTCATCCTGTGTCTTCCCCTTCTCCTGCTTGCAGTCTTTCCCAGCATCAGGGCCTTTTCCAGTTAGTCAGTTCTTCCCATCAGGTGGCCAAAGTATTGGAGTTTCAGCTTCAGCATCAGTCCTTCCAGTGAATATTCAGGACTGATCTCCTTTAGGATGGACTGGTTGGATATCCTTGCAGTCCAAGGGGTCTCAAGAGTCTTCTCCAAAAACCACAACTCAAAAGCATCAATTCTTCGGCGCTCAGCTTTCTTTATCGTTCAATTCTCGCATCCATACATGACTAGACTGACCTTTGTCGGCAAAGTAATGTCACTGCTTTTCAATATGCTGTCTAGGTTGGTCATAGCTTTTTTTCCAAGGAGAAAGTGTCTTTTAATTTCACGACGGCAGTCACCATGGCTGCAGTGATTTTGGAGCCCCCCCCAAAAGAAGTCTCTCACTGTTTTCACCGTTTCCCCATCTGTTTGCCATGAGTGATGTGACCGGATGCCATAATCTTTGTTTTTTGAATGTTGAGTTTTATGCCAGCTTTTTCACTCTCCTCATTCACTTTCATCAAGAGGCTCTTTAGTTCCTCTTTGCTTTCTGCCATTAGGGTTGTGTCATCTGCATATCTGAGGTATTGATATTTCTCCTGGCAATCTTGATTCCAGCTTGTGCTTCATCCAGCCCAGCGTTTCACATGATGTACTCTGCATATAAGTTAAATAAGCAGGGTGAAAATATACAGCCTTGACATACTCCTTTCCCAATTTTGAACCAGTCCGATGTTCCATGTCTGGTTCTATTGTTGCTTCTTGACCTGCGTACAGAATTCTCAGGAGGCAGGTAAGATGGTCTGGTATTCCCATTTCTTTAAGAATTTTCCACAGTTTGTTGTGATCTACACAGTCAAAAGCTTTAGCGTAGTCTGTGAAGCAGATGTTTTTCTGGAATTCTCTTGCTTTTTCTGTGATCCAATGGATATTGGCAATTTGATCTTGGGTTCCCCTGCCTTTTCTGAATCCAGCTTGAACATTTGGAAGTTTTCGGTTCACATACTGTTGAAGCCTAGCTTGGAGAATTTTGAGCATTACTTTGCTAGAGTGTGAGATGAGTGTAATTGTGCGGTAGTTTGAGCATTCTTTGGCATTGCCTTTCTTTGGGATTGGAATGAAAACTGACCTTTTCCAGTCCTGTGGCCACTGCTGAGTTTTCCAAATTGGCTGGCATATTGAGTGCAGCACTTTCACAGCATCATCTTTTAGGATTTGAAATAGCTCAACTGGAATTCCATCACCTCCACTAGCTTTGTTTGTAGTGATGCTTCCTAAGGCCCACTTGACTTAGCATTCCAGGATGTCTGGCCTTAGGTGAATGATCACACCATTGTGATTATCTGGGTCATTAAGATCGTTTTTGTATAGTTGCTCTGTGTATTCTTGCCACCTCTTAATATCTTCTGCTTCTGTTAGGCCCATGCTGTCTCTGTCCTTTATTGTATAGTTTTATCATTTCAAGTATATAGTTTAAGTTTTGATTAATGTATGTACTTGGGAACCACCATTCAAACCAAGGTGTAGAACATTTCCATCAGAGCAAAAAAGTTCCTTCATTCCCATTTGCTCTTAGTCTCTCTCCATCCCAGGTAATCACTGATCTGCTTTCTGACACTATAGATTTTCCCTGTTAAATTACATGTATATGGAATTATACTATGTGCAGTCTTTTGTGTTATAAAAGTACCTATTTTTAGGAATTTAATCATTTTATTAAATATATAATGCTGATATGCAGGTGACACAACCTTGTATATCTCAGATATGCAGATGACACCAGCCTTATGGCAGAAAGTAAATAAGAATTAAAGAACCTGTTGATGAAAGTGAAAGATGAGAGTGAAAAAGTTGGCTTAAAGCTCAACATTCAAGAAATGAAGATCATGGCATCCAGTCCCGTCACTTCATGGCAAATAGATGGGGACACAATGGAAACAGTGACAGACTTTATTTTGGGGGGCTCCAAAATGACTGCAGATGGTGACTGCAGCCATGAAATTAAAAGACGCTTCCTCCTTGGAAGCAAATCTATCACCAACCTAGACAGCATATTAAAAAGCAGAGACATTGCTGACAAAGGTCTGTATAGTTCAAAGCTATGGTTTTTCCAGCAGTCGTGTTTGGATGTGAGAGTTTGGACCATAAAGAAAGCTGAGTGCTGAAGAATTGATGCTTTTGAAATGTGTTGTTGGAGAAGACTCTTGAGAGTCCCTTGGACCGCAAGGAGATCCAACCAGTTTCTTCGTAAAGGGAATCAGTCTTGAATATTCATTGGAAGGACTGATGCTGAAGCTGAAACTCCAATACTTTGGCCACCTGATGGGAAGAACTGACTCACTGGAAAAAGACCTGATGCTAGGAAAGATTGAAGGCAGGAGGAGAAGGGAATGACAGAGGATGAGATGGTTGGATGGCATCACCAACTCGATGGACATGGGTCTGAGGAAGCTCCAGGAGTTGATGATGGACAGGGAAGCCTGGTGTGCTGCAGTCCATGGGGTTGCAGAGAGTCAGACATGACTAAACAACTGAGCTGAACTGACTCATTTTATTGTTGAATAGTTTGCTACTATATGAATAAGCCACAACCTTTTCTCTCTCTACTTGCTGATTGACATTAAGGTTATTTCCAGGTTTTGGCTATTTTGAATAAAACTGCTTTGGACATTTGTGTCCAGTTGTTTGTGTGGACATATATTTTATATTTTCATTTCTCTTGGTGTAGAATTCTGGGTCATAGGGTTTTTGCATGTTTAACTTTATAAATAATAGCCAGTTTTCCAAATTGTTCCATTTTTTACCTTCAGCAGCAATGTGTCACAGTTCAAATTATTTCTTGTCCTATAACATTTGGAGGTTGGCTAATTAAAAACTTTGGTTCATATTCATTAAGTAGAAATCATGTTATATGCACACTTTTATGGCAGTTGTGAAAATTGATTAGTTAGTTGATTATGAAAGTTATGGCAGTTGATTTAGTTCTAAAAGTTTACTAGTGATAGCTAATATGTTATCCTTTACATCTCCTTTGTGCCAAGTACCGTGTTAATGAGTTTATTTTTTCATAGATTATAATCCCTAGTCCTTAAAATGGTTCCAGAGAACAGAATGTGTTATCTTTATTTAGTGGATAGAAATACTGGACTAGTAAATTTAGGCTTAAGATTTTGATTCTGAATTTGATTCTAAAACCTGAGATTTCTTTACTTAATTTTATTTTAGTATTTTGGTCTTTTCTTTTATAGAGGACAGTTAGAATGAGTATGATTTCAGCTATCATGGTTCTTTGTGTTGGAGTCTCCAAACTGAACTGAGAAAGGTCTAAAAAGAACTAAAAGACGTTGCCCCAGGGAAAAATAAAGGATTTGAAACGTTTTCTGTGTGTGTGTGTATGTATGTATGTATGTGTGTGTGTCTCTTTCTGTATGTGTCTGTAGGAAAGAGCATGCATACTTAACTTTTCTGAGAGGAGATGTTAAATATCTAATTAGATGACACTTTCGTATGTATTATCTGAATTGTGGATAAGAGGAGAAAATGGCAAAGCTGTGGAATTACTAGAGAGGAAAGACAGGTAGTGGTGAATAACAGTAATTGAGTCAAGAAGCTTCTTTTTATCTTCAATCATCTTAGCTGCCCTCAGAATGATCTTGTTTCACTATGTAGGAATCAGCCTATAGGCATTTATTTTTTAATATATTCCTAGATGATTACTGATTATTTATTTGTATGTGAGTTTTATCAGTGTTAGGTTAATTTTAGATCAGAATTTTAATAAGAAAATTGGTCAGTTATTTCCCAAATAGACAAGTTTTGTGGAACAGTCCATTTTGCAGATTTTCTTTATTTAAAAAAATAATTGTTTAAATTTGGATCCTTTTAATTTCATTTTTTTCCTTTTCCACCCTCTCTGCAGACATTTCAACCTTCGAATGAAGAGGGATACTTCCCTTTTCAGTGAGGAGTTTAGGGTGGAAACATCAAATGCAGTACTGGATTATGATACTTCTCATATTTACACTGGACATATTTATGGTAAGTTGAGCCTTAAAAGAACTCTGATTTTTTTCTACACAAGGAAATTCATGTTGTTTGAAGTGTAGGCAAATATTTCAGAAAGATGGTATAAATCCTGGGCAGATTTGACTGTATCATGAAGAACAGTGGTCTTTGAAGGATGAAGTAATTCTTGGATCAATTTTTACATATGTTTAGTATCGAATTATGTAGTATCTGGCTTTTATTTTATTTTTATTGACAGCAGACATAGTGTATTTATTTTTTTATTTTTATTTTGGTTTTTTTTTTTGTAATAAATTTTATTTATTTTTTTAATTTAATTTTTTTTTTAACTTTACAATATTGTATTAGTTTTGCCAAATATCGAAATGAATCCGCCACAGGTATACCTGTGTTCCCCATCCTGAACCCTCCTCCCTCCTCCCTCCCCATACCCTCCCTCTGGGTTGTCCCAGTGCACCAGCCCCAAGCATCCAGTATCGTGAACCTGGACGTGTCTGGCTTTTAAAAGGTATGAAGTTTTGATTCTCTCATTACTTCCAAACTGCTACATATTTTTAGAAATTTTAATGATTTATATAATTTTTCTGATTTTCCAAGAAAGAAATTAACAGTAACTTAACTGTGTTTTATAAGAGAAGAAGTCTACAATGAAACTGTAAAATGATCTTAACAGCCAAAAATAATGTGCAAAGTCTTTCATAGGAAAGTCCTCTGAAGGCCTTCTGTCCTCAGAATCTATTTGCTTTTTGTTCACAATTCTAACAACTTTCTCTTACTACACCAGATTTAAAAAGATATTAGGGAGATGAGGGCACAGTTACTAGTTCAATGGAAAACTACATTTATCAGCTTAGTAATGAAGGAAGAACAGAACAATTTATGGAAGTTGTAAAAAAGCTAAAAAATCAATGTCTTTTGGGGGAATTATGGACAAAATATCATGGAATTATAACTCTGTACGTTAGTAAATACTCAAGATGATCCTCATTATTAAGAATTATTAAAGTTAACTGAAAGTTAAATTTCATTTCTACACAGTAGAGAGATTTTCCCTCAAATCTTAACTTGAAAAATTAAACACTTTGAGAAAGGTTTCTTTCTTTTTTTTTTTTTATAAGGGTAAATGAGGTTTTTTTGTACTTAAAATTTCTCATTTGTAGATTGGGCACAGTTAATAACTTTAAAGGTTTTTTTACTGTTATAATTGTGTAATAGAAAAGTAAAGTGTTTTTCCATTGATCAAGATTTCTAATGTTACAGTTTTTTAAATTATTTTCTTGATAGTTTATCTTGCTGGATAAGTAACTTAGTAGTCCCCCCCCCTCCGCCCACCACCTTTATTTTGCTAGGTGATAGTTGAGAAGCATATGACAAAATGAGTTTATAGATAAACATCGTATCATTTCAAATGCAAATGTCTTGGACTCAGCTTCAGTCTATGATTGAAGTCAACTAATTAGTGCTAATCTACAGCTTAGAAATTGGGGGGGGAAAAAAACCCTGATGTTGAGAATTTTTTTTTTTTTTAGTTGTGTTTGTGTATATTCATAATAACTTTTAATTGTTAGTATCTGAGAAAGTTATAATACATTATGGTGAATAAAAGAGAAAGCCATACAAAGTCAGAAAATAAAAGCTAGACCTCAGCTTTTAGTAAGAAAATTTTAAATGGTAAATTAAACTTTATAGATCCCTCCTACTTCCCACCTCTTATCATTTGATGTTTTGTGACTGTATTAAAAACCAAAACTACTTTCTTTTTTATTATTTTCTTTCCCTAAAGAAGTATCATTGATGAGACACTCACAAACTTCCAGTATCTTAAAAAGAATTAGTGGTATACTTCTAAAATATTTAACACTCTTCTATTTTGAAAATGTATTTCTAAAACCCAGTTATGCTAAGGAAGCCAAGACGCATGCAGAATACATTAAGTGGGAAAGGACTTTTTTTTTAATGACAATTAGAGCAGAAATTCAAAATATACTTTAATGTCTTTATTTTGAAAGTATGTTTTTTATACTTGTAGTTTAAACAAAGAGCTGTTAAATGTATGAATTTTAACAAAGAGCTGCTTGTCTCTTTCAGAGTTTATTTAGCAGCCATTTATTCGATGACTATTGCATACATGCCAGGCTCAGAGCTAGGTGCTGGGAATTTGATTGTTGGCAAGACAGATGTTCCATATTTCATTGTTTATATATATGTATAAAATATATATTTACTAAGTTCTAGTTGTTCACATTTAGGTTGATATATTTCATGTGAAAATTAATTTCTCTGGTAAATTTGTATTTAGGTTTTTTTCAATACATAAGAATGGCTTTTTAAAGGAGAATAAACTTAACATTCATGTGCAATTTGAGTTTGTTAAGAGTTTGTTGCTTTCATTAATAGGTGAAGAAGGAAGTTTTAGCCATGGGTCTGTTATTGATGGAAGATTTGAAGGATTCATTCAGACTCATGGTGGCACATTTTATGTTGAACCAGCAGAGAGATATATTAAAGACCGAACTCTGCCATTTCACTCTGTCATTTATCATGAAGATGATATTAGTAAGTACTTAATTTTGCAAAAGCATATAAATAGTTGAAACTATGTGGAGACAAATGAAATCTGAGCTGTTTTCTTTCCTAAGCTATTAATCAGGATAGAAAATAGGTTCACAACCAAAATCTCAATTAAATGATAGATTTATATAGTGAGACAATATCATTGTCAGTCTGTGCCTCTACTTTGTTGACATGATACAACCAATTGTATTTGAACTATGAGTCAACCAACTCTGATTGAACTGGAAATTCTATATTCTGATGTTATCTAGTCATTTAATGCTGTAACACCTGTATGCGTGTGCGTGTGTATGGCCTACCGAAGCACCATCTTCTTATGTAAATTTCAGTGTGGATATTTGCATAACATTTAAAGAATTAGATGTTTTTGTAATTTCTAAGCCTTTTGAATATTTTTGAGATCTTGAAATGATAACTTGACTTCCACTGGGTAAGACTTCAGATTTATTGTTACAGATTTTATTCTTGACCATAGTCTTTATATGATAGTAATTTGTTGGTAGAGTTCTTTTTCTGTGTTTTAAGAGAGTAGAAAATGTATTTAGACTTGACTTTTTCATTCTAATATTGTCTGTATAACCATAATCATTAAATCATAAGAATGCTGAAATGAAATGACCCAGAAATACATTCCTCTAATTCACATGCCTCTGGAATACTCATATTTTATTTTTGACTGTAATAAGACTAGTATCTCAGTTTTTGCCTGTTTCCCTTATTTGTCAGATTCCAAGCTTCATTTTCCTTTATGCATATAGAAATTTGTTGTCAGTAATTTTGTTCTCACCCCTGGTAATGTACGGGAAAGTCTTAATCATGTTGACTTTTTGCTCTATCAGCTTTGACAGTTTCTATACTGAAGTCTGTCATCTCTAATGCTCGATTACTATAGAAATTAAGCACAATTGCTCTAGATGGAACATATTCATGGTTTTACTACTACCTGATAAATCATAAATTTGTTGTTAATGCTGCTTATCCACTTTTTTGCTCATCCCTATTTGATTTCTGTTCCAATTTCCCTTCTTGATATTTCAGATTCTCCTTAAACTCCAGTCTTCAGTCTTCCTTCACAAGCTGGAGTATGGATTCCTTTACCTTCCTTTTTTTTTGCCAAAAGGATCATCATCTACGTGATTTATATGATACTTTGTAATTCCTTAGTAATTTAATTGTTTTGCAGGTTTACTTCCTCTGTCAGGGTATGTAAGTTCTTCAGCTATACTTTCTGTTTTTTTTTTTTTTTTCCTCCTTTAACATTTCACATGTCGTTTATATCTGGAGCACTTTTCTTCACTGATACTTAATAAAGTCCTGCAACATTTTCCCTAGAAAGTTTTCTCAAAATCAAACAAGACCTTTGGGGAAATAAAGGAGAGGGAGAGAGTGATTGACACATTTTGAATTCATGGTTTCCTTCTTATCATATTGTAATCAAGCAGTTCTTTGCCTTCTGTTTCCTGTAAGTATACTCTACCGTGTTTGTTTTGCCTTTTGTGTGTGTACTGCTTGTATGTAGCTTAAGCATGTCCTACTCTTTTTTCAGAATTCTGTTTCTTCTTCATCATATAATTGCATTTTTTCCACTTTGCATCTTTTAGTAATTTTCAGATATCTCCCTTTATTTCAACCTTTCTTTTCCCCCAAAGGTTATGAGTCAGCTTGGAGAATTGGTGGCAGTGGATGCAACTTAGTGTTCAGTTCCTTTTGGCATTTAACTTTACCATTGATTTCAGTGCTTAATTCTTAATTGTCTTAGTAAATACATATCATGGTAAGGCGATCTTTTCACATTCTGGTTATTATTATATACCAGTAGTGGTATTAGAGCTTAAAAATAGTAATATTTAGAGTGATTTTGTTTGTAACTTTCTCTGGTAAATAGAAATGTTGTGATGTGAAGATGACAATATGGGAAGCATTGCCTTAAACAGAATTTTTAATGCTTGCAGATTTAAACTGTTACTTTCAAAAAACTACTTGAAAATCTGTCAAGTTAGCTATGAAAGGAAAGCATACACTTGTTAACTTTTTAGTTAAATAGTTGCTCTAAGTCTAGATTCTAGACCAAGGTCGATAGACTGTAAAAGGTTCAGATATTAAATATTTTGTCTTTATTGGCCATGTTAGTTCTATTCCAATGAATTCTGCCATTGTAGTATGAAAGCAGAGTAGAAAATATGTGAATGAATGAGAATGACTGTGTTCCAATAAAACTTTAGTTATTGACACTTAAATTTGAATTTCATGAAATTTTACATGACACAAAATATTATTCTTTTAATTTTTCCCCACCGTTTGGAAATGTAAACTCCATCTTTAGCTTTCATGCCAAACAAAAGAGCTCATTTATCTAGTAGGCTTTTGTTTGCCTACCCCTGTTCTAGAGGATGGCTAGATAAATTTACTTTTTCTTTAAGTTAAAATATAGTTGACATACAGCATTATATTAGCTTTAGGTATACAACATAATGATTTGATATTTAAATATATTATGAAATGATCACCATGATAAGCTAGTAACATCGGTCACTATACACAATTATTACAGTATTATTGACTATATTCTCTATGCTATGTATTACTTCCTTATGACTTCCTTATTTTATGACTGGACGTTTGAGCCTCTTAATCTCCTTGATCTATTCACCCAGTCTCCTATTCCTCTTCCCTCTGACAACCACTAGCTTGTTCTCTGTGTCTATGAGTCTGTTTTTGTTTTGTTTTTTTTCATTCATTTGTTTTGTTTTTTTTTTTAGTTTCCATGTGTAAGTGAAATCACATGATATTTGTCTAGATTAAATTTACTTTTACTTGGCCCTTTAACCTCTCAGTGTAGAATACCTAAGGTTCTAATAGTAGTAGAAGTACAAGTAGTTACTATTCTTTAATGTATACCCAGCACCATATGAAGTTCTTTGCCTGCTTTATTTTAAATCTTCACAATAACCCGATGAGGTATATAGGCACACATGTTATCTCTACTTTACAGATGAGGAAACCGAGCATAGAAAATTTTATGTTGCTTGATTGTGGATGTTGTGTTCTTATCCCTGTGTCTTCTGCTTCATTCTTGTAAATGAAGCTGTAAATTCTCACTGTCCTTATTCCAAGGATTTCTGGGTCTTTTCTGAAATCTGTAAGCCTCCTTGAAATCACATATTTGCATTTATTGCTGTTTAGAGCCAAATTCAGAGAAGGTGATGGCACCCTACTCCAGTACTCTTGCCTAGAAAATCCCATGGACAGAGGAGCCTGGTGGGCTGCAGTCCATGGGGTCGCTAAGAGTCGGACATGACTGAGCGACTTGACTTTCACTTTTCATTTTCATGCATTGGAGAAGGAAATGGCAACCCACTCCAGTGTTCTTGCCTGGAGAATCCCAGGGACGGGGGAGCCTGGTGGGCTGCCGTCTATGGGGTCATACAGAGTCGGACACGACTGAAGTGACTTAGCAGCAGCAGCAGCAGAGCCAAACTCTTTCCTTAACGTATTTAGCAGTGGATGTTTTATTTCACAACTAATTAAAAGGGAGACCATGTCCCTTTATTATTTAATAATAATGTTATTTTCATATAATTTACTTAAGAGCCAGTAGTTTATTTTTACGACTAAAGTGCTATGTGATTGTATAGGTCATTGTCTATAGGCTTGAGTGAATTTGGTGTCCTTATATGTGTTACTTTCAGCAGAAGCAAATTACAGGGGAGGCATGCCAGCTTTGGATAGGAATCCTGACGAGAATTTGGCTACCTTCCTCTTAACACTGTTCTTGCAGCTCTAGGCCTGAATGTATGAAACTACCATGGAATATAATACTGCTGTTCTGGAGAACCTTAGGGAATGGCTTCTGAGGCCATTCCTGTATATAGGAACACTGAGCCAGTTTTCAGTGAAAGTACTTAATAACTTGTAGATGCTTTGATATAATTTACTTAAGTGCCAATAATTTGACATGAAGGTGATAACTACATATAGTTACCAGCTTAAAATTAGCACTTGTTCAATTCTGTGCTTAGGTGGTTAAAAAGCACTCTTCTAGGACATAGAAGTGTGAACAGTTATGACAGGGTAAGAATACAATTTAGTTCTCTACCTCTTGGATCAGTTTATTTCAAAGAAACTGGAAAAAACATTGTCCCATAAACTATACTATCAGATCAGATCAGATCAGTCGCTCAGTTGTGTCTGACTCATTGTGACCCCATGAATCGCAGCACGCCAGGCCTCCCTGTCCATCACCAACTCCCAGAGTTCACTCAGACTCACGTCCATCGAGTCAGTGATGCCATCCAGCCATCTCATCTTCTGTCGTCCCCTTCTCCTCCTGCCCCCAATCCCTCCCAGCATCAGAGTCTTTTCCAATGAGTCAACTCTTCACATGAGGTGGCCAAAGTACTGGAGTTTCAGCTTTAGCATCAGTCCTTCCAAAGAACACCCAGGACTGATCTCCTTCAGAATGAACTGGTTGGATCTCCTTGCAGTCCAAGGGACTCTCAAGAGTCTTCTCCAACACCACAGTTCAAAAGCATCAATACTATACCATAAACTATACTGCTAATCTTAATATGAATACTTTTAGGAATGTCTGTATAATTGCTTGGAATTATTTTAAATAATGGTAAATAGTGGATCTTTGTACCCTTTCATGTACTACCTTTCTGGGAGGCAAAGGTCTAAGTAATTTTTCCATGCTGTACTTATAAAGAACTATTTTGCCTCTGAATTAAAGGTATTTTAAGTAAATATTTGACACTGCAGAGTAAGAGTCAAATTCTTTCACTTCAGATTATTGTCATTTGGGTGGAATAGAGAAGCCCAGAGAGCCTGCATTTGCTGTGCCTCATATAGAAGCAGGATGCTTTTACTCTCAGCCTGTGTGCTAGCTGGAACTGTACTAGTAGCTTCATTATCTTGGGTTTCAATGAGAAGACTCCTTATTTCGTGTTCTGAATAATTGAGACTGATAAATTTTACTTAGTCATTTCAAGATGAATGGCTCCTTCACGTAGAAGTCTCTATTTGTGAAACGTAAGGATACTGGTTTTAATTAACCTTAAAAAAGCAATTTGTTCCATACTGTGCTTTGGAAGTTGTGGACATAAATGAGTTTTCTCATAGGCATTAAGACTTTCAACTCTTTTTGTGTTACTGTTAGTGAGAAGAAGGGACAAGGACTAGAAGAAAAAGAGGGAAGGAAGAATTGAATTGGAAAGTATTGATAATGACTAGCATTTTTCAAATCTGACATTATATATTGATTGATTGTGTTCATCTAGAGGTCACAGAAAATTCTGAGGATTTATCTTGAAATGTTTCTGTCTGTGCTTAAGGTCCAATCTGGAGCTTAGAAATATGCTTATGTGTATTGAAGTTGTGACAGACAGTGGTAGACACTTAGAAAGATTAAGGAATGAAGTGTTCTGATTGATAATTCAGTTGTAGAGTGGCTCAACTGTGATTGGAAGTGCCCATGACTTCAGAACTTCCATAGTGTATACAGGTTTATTGTCAGTCTATAAACTTGTTTTACTTAGCATTGATCTTAAATATTTAGTTTTATTAAGCACAGTGATAATATTTGAAACAAATATAAAAACTTAGAGGCATTGTTGACTCTTTTTGTGTTTTTCCTGAGTTAATCTCTATGGAAATATAATTTCTTCAAAAAATCCACAGGCACAAATGAAGAAAAGTTGAGAAGGCTGTGAGAAATGATAGCTTTTTGA
Source organism: Bos indicus (assembly GCF_029378745.1). NCBI lineage: Eukaryota > Metazoa > Chordata > Mammalia > Artiodactyla > Bovidae > Bos > Bos indicus. The sequence continues at coordinate 51,421,964 of NC_091769.1, forward strand.
AAAATATTTAATTAGAAATGTGAGATATTTAATCAGGAACACATTTAAGGGGTTTGATTCTCTTTGCAGAATTTGGAGAAAATAAGCCCAGCACTTTCATATTATTCAATCAGTTTATTTTATGTATGTAAATAAGATTCAAGTTAAAGACTTTTTAAATCAAGACATTTTATGATTGGTTAGCATGTATATTTGTATATATATTTATTTAAAAACATAAATAGAAAATATGTTAGCCACATAATGATCATTTCAGAAACATGGATTATTTAAAAATAAAAAAGCTCTTATATTATAAAACAGTTTTAAAACTCACCTTAGAAAGTAAAATTATATTTGGAAATTTTGTTCTTTTTCTTCTGAGAAATATTACGTCATGATTTTGTTTTGCAGTGTTTTGTTATAGTTTTACAAAAAGATTGAATAAAAAATTTAATTCATTGTACACCTGAATATTACGTTAAGGATGCAGTTTGAATATGTTCTCACTATACTGTTAAGTTACAGGTTTTGAGAGTTTGGAAAAAGTTTGTAGATATTTGATAGTAAGAAGAATAAAAGTTTTAAATTAAGACTTCATAACCATGTGTGTTTAAAAAATCAGGATTTTCTTTTGGGGGACATTGTTTCTTCTTCATACCTCAATCGGCAAGCTGTTCATGAAAAAGAGTTTTTTGGAATAGACTGGAAGATTGGTGTATTGATAGTTCTGAATTTAATGGAATTCTGTAATTTTAGTACTGTTGCAAAAGGCATGAGAATTACTTCTAAACTCTTAAGTTTGAAGATGATGGAAACTGAAGTCTGTGTGCATGTAGGCGCATGCTCCGGAGAAGGCGATGGCACCCGACTCCAGTACTCTTGCCTGGAAAATCCCATGGACGGAGGAGCCTGGTAGGCTGCAGTCCATGGGGTTGCGAAGAGTCAGACACGACTGAACGACTTGACTTTCACTTTTCATTTTCATGCATTGGAGAAGGAAATGGCAACCCACTCCAGTGTTCTTGCCTGGAGAATCCCAGGGACGGGGGAGCCTGGTGGGCTGCTGTCTATGGGGTCGCACAGAGTCGGACACGACTGAAGTGACTTAGCAGTAACGGCACTAGGTGCATGCTCAGGTGTGTTTAATCCTTTGTGACCCTGTGGACTGTAGCCCACCAGGCTCCTCTGTTCATGGAATTTTCCAGGCAAGAATATTGGAGTAGGTTGCCATTTCCTTCTCCAGGGGTTCTTCCCAACCCAGGGATCAAACCCACATCTCTTGCGTCTCCTGCATTGGCAGGTGGGTTCTTTACCACTGTGTCACCTTGGAAGCCCAAAACTGAAGCCTAAAGAGTCTTATTAAACAGCTTGGGCAAGATATTTTCATGGCAAGGATCCATGTATCCTGACTTCCTCCAGTACATTATTAGTTACATTGTAAGTTAGGAGAGACTTGTTTAAAGGGGCTAAAGTCAAAGGACTTTGACAGTAAAGACAATTATTGTGAGGATTAAAAAGATTTCAAAAGCAGAGACATTACTTTGCCAACAAAGGTCCATCTAGTCAAGGCTATGGTTTTTCCATTAGTCATGTATGGATGTGAGAGTTGGACTGTGAAGAAAACTGAGTGCTGAAGAATTGATGCTTTTGAACTGTGGTGTTGGAGAAGACTCTTGAGAGTCTCTTGGACTGCAAGGAGATCCAACCAGTCCATTCTGAAGGAGATCAGCCCTGGGATTTCTTTGGAAGGAATGATGCTAAAGCTGAAGCTCCAGTACTTTGGCCACCTCATGCGAAGAGTTGACTTATTGGAAAAGACTCTGATGCTGGGAGGGATTGAGGGCAGGAGGAGAAGGGGATGACAGAGGGTGAGATGGCTGGATGGCGTCACCGACTCGATGGACGTGAGTTTGAGTGAACTCCAGGAGTTGGTAATGGGCAGGGAGGCCTGGTGTACTGCAGTTCATGGGGTCACAAAGAGTCGGACATGACTGAGTGACTGAACTGAACTGAAGGCTTTATTTTTGGTATCATTGATTTTGCAGAATTGTGGCTATGTTTGCTACTGGAAAATAGAGTAAATTTACATTTCAGGTTCAACTTTTATGAGTGATGATTTATAGAAAAACTAATTGAAGTATCATTAAAAGTGTGTATATGTTTATATTTCACATCTCTTCTAGCACAATTCAGTGCTTGATGTTTATGTTTAGTGACCTTGTAAGTGTGTCTAAAGACATTGGTCTAAGACTTGGGCCCTGTAAAGAACTTCTTTACATTGTGATATCATATTCATTATAAAATGTAAAAATTCTGTTCATGGTTTATAAATTTGGAGATTAGATATCTTGGTAAGCAATCTTGTATCTTATATTTATATTCAAATATTAGACTAGGAATTCATTAATGTGGATTTTACTGCTTTCAGCAACTGTAGAGTCTTGGATTTTGTTGGGGAAGAAAAAAATTTCCCTGTGCTCTGTTTATGTTCTTCTAGCTGATGTAAGAATTTTAAAAGAAGAAGAAGAATATCAAATTTAATTATGTACATACAAGGTCTTCATCAGGAAAATGAGACCCCAGAACAACTTAGGCAGTTGAGATTTATATGGCATTTCAGAGGTGAAGAGGCTAAGGGTTTGGTACTTAAAAGGGGAGCAAAAAAAATTACAGGAAGATGGGAGAGCAAATGTTAGGTAAACAGGTGTTTGCTGTGCCACGCAGGGACAGTGGGATCCAGAGAGGACTTTGATCTCTAGGCCCTGCTGAGTTCCTCCTGCCATACCTACTCCATATATTCTGTAGATCTCTGTGTTGATAGTGCTCTTCCTAGACCAGGCCCTTTATCTAAATTCTTTCAGGCCATTAAAGGGGAGGTAAAAAGAAAGACTTCTTGAGTATTCCTCTTTCTTAAAAATAATTGGTCTAAAATAATCTGTATGCCAAAGAAAGACATTTTGTAGTATGTTGTAAAACAAATGAACAGGAAATTACCAAGTGATACAGTATTAATAACTAAGTACAGATTTTCTTCAAATTTCACAAAATTTTATGCCAGTGTCCATTATTTGTTTTCATACTTTCTTCAAGACTCTGCATGGTATTTAATTGCATTGATTGGCTTCAGTTGCATGCAACAGATTCTGGTAAATTCTCTTTTCATTTTTATTCTATAAAAATGCCATACGAACCAGCAATACCATTGCTGGGCATACACACTGAGGAAATCAGAATTGAAAGAGACACGTGTACCTCTGTTCATCGCAGCCCTGTTTATAATAGCCAGGATATGGAAGCAACCTAGATGTCCAGCAGCAGACGAATGGATAAGAAAGCTGTGGTACATATATACAATGGTATTACTCAGCCATTAAAAAGAATACATTTGAATCAGTTCTAATGAGGTGGATGAAACTGGAGCCTATTATACAGACTGAAGTAAGCCAGAAAGAAAAACACCAATACAGTATACTAATGCATATATATGGAATTTAGAAAGATGGAATGATAACCCTTTATGGGAGACAACAAAAGAGACACAGATGTGTAGAACAGTCTTTTGGACTCTATGGGAGAGGGAGAGGGTGGGATGATTTGGGAGAATGGCATTGAAACATGTATAATATCATATAAGAAACGAATCACCAGTCCAGGTTCGATGAGGATACAGTATTCTTGGGGCTGGTGCATTGGGGTGACCCAGAGGGATGGTACGGGGAGGGAGGCGGGAGGGGGGGTTCAAGATGGGGAACACGTGTACTCCCGTGGCGGATTCATGTCAATGTATGGCAAAACCAATACAATATTGTAAGGTAATTAGCCTCCAATTAAAATAAATAAATTTATATTAGGATAAAAAAGACAAAAACAAGTATTTTCTAATTTTTCTTGTTATGGCTTCTTAAATACACCCATCATTTAATAGTAGAAATTTAATTTTCAAATACATGGGATTTTGTTTAAAGTATCTTGAATATTAATTTCTCATTTTGCTACTAATTTCTCATTTAGATGCTTTCATCTCTGTAGTCACCCTCTGTGTTTTTTTCAGTCTAACTTTATTGAGGCTTTTGATGGCCAAGTTGAAGTGCTTTCTTCGTAAATGTCACATGCACTTGAAAATATGTGGGTTATTTTCATATCTTTTGATACTGATTTATAACATAATTCCATAGTGATAAGAGAAAGACTGTGTATGATTTCAATACCTTTAGACCATGAAATTTTTGCACCTTGTTTTATGTCCCTCTGTATGTTCCAGTGTCTCCTAGTTTAAAATTAATGGGAACTTGAATATAATTTGTATCCTACTGTTGTGTGAAAATTGTATAAATCTTAATTACATTGAATCGGTTGACAGAGCTTTTCAGGTTTACTATATCCTTCTACTTCTCTATATTCATTCTTTTAATTTTTTAGAGTTTGGTATTGAAATTCCAAATGAAAATCTTAGTTTCTGCACTTAAAAAATAATTGTAATATATAGTGAAACTATATGTAACTTTGTTCTGTATTTTCCAAGTCTCCTATAAATATGTTATCATACTTTCATAACTTAAGCAAATAAAAATTAAAGCTAAAAAATACCAATGAAAGACATTTTTGGGTGTCAAATTTTGCTCCCTTACAGAATCATAGATTTAAAGATGACCTTGTAGATCAACAGTTACAATTGTTTTTGAGTTTAATTCATTTACTTTAAATCACAGAAGTTAGTGAGAGACGTGGGAGAAAGCACACAAGTCACTGCATTAGAGCACCGAGGCATGGCACGTGTGTGAGAAGGCAGTTTGAGGGGAAAGCAGGGTGATGTTGTAGAATAGCTTTGTACCTTAGGCAGGGAAGGAACCTTCTTTTCCTGGGTCTCATTTTCTTCATGTTATAAAATGAAGGTGTTACATTGTTAACATTCCTTATTTCTTCCAAAATTTGATAATTCCAAACTACTGTTTCTCCAAAGCTGGAAATATTCTTAGCTTTTCTTATTATGCTTCTGCTGCTGCTAAGTCACTTCAGTCATGTCCAACTCTGTGCGACCCCATAGACGGCAGCCCACCAGGCTCCCCCGTCCCTGGGATTCTCCAGGCAAGAACACTGGAGTGGGTTGCCATTTCCTTCTCTGATGTATGAAAGTGAAAAGTGAAGGTGAAGTCTCTCAGTTGTGTCCGACTCTTAGTGACCCCATGGACTGCAGCCTGCAAGGCTCCTCTGCCTGTGGGATTCTCCAGGCGAGAGTACTGGAGTGGGTGCCATCGCCCTCTCTGTTCTGATTATGAAATGACTATATAAAATAGACATTTTTGCTTGTGAATTAATTAGAAGATGAAGTGTGTCAATCACCATTAGCATTTTAGTGAATAGCCTTAACCATTTAAAATTTCATTTATATATCTTATATTTGTTTCTATACCAATAAATACAGCCCTCTTTTTTTTGAAGGTGAGGGTAGCCCTACCTTTTTAATGCCTTAATGCCTGCGTAGTATTTAGTTGTTTCATTGATGAATATATTATTTATCAACTCATCAACTAAATGGACAACTAGATTGTTTACTCTTTTTTTATTATTGCAGTGCACATTTTTGTGCATAATTTTTGCCCTCAGCATATTGTATATTGCCAGATGACTTTCTAAGAAAATTGTACAGATTTATACTTTTCTACCTAGAAACTTAACATTGATGTAATAATGTGCTAATATAGTCTGTAGGCCTATTTCTCTAATTGCTCCACAAAAGTGACATTAAAAAAAACATATATATAGGATGCAGTTGAAGCTTATACGTTGTCTTTGGTTGTCTCGTCTTTCTTTAAACAATTTTATTGAGGAAAAATTGACATAAAATAAACTGTTACTATGTAAAATATACAGTTTGGTAATTTTAAACGTATGTATATATCTGTGAAACTGTCACCATAATCAAGAATAGTATACATATTCATTGCCCCCAGTTGCTTCCTTCTCCTCAGCGTAGTCCTTCTTTTCTTCCCATCTCTCTTTCCTCAGGCACCAATCTGTAGGTGAGTTTGCATTATCTAGAATTTTATGTCGGAGAAGGCAATGGCGCCCCACTCCAGTACTCTTGCCTGGAAAATCCCATGGGCAGAGGAGCCTGGTGGGCTGCAGTCCATGGGGTCGCTAGGAGTCGGACATGACTGAGCGACTTCACTTTCACTTTTCACTTTGATGTATTGGAGAAGGAAATGGCAACCCACTCCAGTGTTCTTGCCTGGAGAATCCCAGGGATGGGGGAGCCTGGGGAGCTGCCGTCTATGGGGTCACACAGTCGGATACAACTGAAGCGACTTAGCAGCAGCAGAATTTTATGCAATGCAATTATATGTTATATACTCCTTAAAACTGGCTTAACTTAACTCTAAAGAGGGGACATTTTGGAAATTTAAGACAAGCCTTGTAGAAACAAAAGAGCAGAACAAATGCTCATGTTACTTATGTATAAATTCTCTCTTGGCCAAACCCACACTCATCCTTCAAAATATAATCCAAGTATAATGTCCTGGAAACCCTTTCTGGCCCCTTAATTCTGGGTATCCTCTCTTTACTTCTATGGATATATTGGTGAGTCCTCTGTATGTTTTGAATTCAGATCATTGGTCATATGATGACCTTTGAGAAGAGGCATGGAAGGAAAATTGCTGTTGGCTGGATGAGTAAATTAAATTCAACCATTATTTAATAAACTGTGGATGATTGCGGAGAGACTTAATGTTTAGCAAGCAGATAATTAAATGGAATTCTTGTTTACATATCTGACACCCCAGCTAGACTATAAGCTCTTTGATGGTATATATTCTTGTGTCATTTATTCTTGTGTTGCTTATGTTTGATAATAATAGTTTTTCCCTCCCATTATTAGTTTTGTAAGTGAATTAATAAAATTAGGAATAACACTAACATTTAATTAGGAAATTTATGTGCATACAGGCCCTAATTTTGAATGTGCCCTATTTTATAGTCAATCTGTAAAGTAGTTAGAGATATAGAACATAATGATAGACAGTGCAGGTAGAATGAAGGTTAAAAGGATGTTGTTGGAGCCAACAATTTACGGATCTTTAGTTAATTGATGACCTTTGAAAAGAGGCATGAAAATCAGCTGCTGACTGAAAAATTAAATTTAACAAGTGTTTATTGATTTGGGAATATACAGGAACGATTGAGACTTCTTTTTAAACCTTCAGGAATAGTCTCAGTTTATAATTGAGAGTCACAATGTGATAAATTTTGTATCAGAAATGTCCTCAAAGCACTGGTATGCACTGGGGGACCCATAGGAATATGTAGGAAGATTCCCAGTGGAGGTGGCATTTAACTTGAACCTTGAAGATAGGGGTAGACTTTTGACTGCTGGAGATAAGAATCGGTGATAATAGGAGAAAGATAAATATTATTCTGGCTGGACCATATTTATTTTTAGCTGTTGCAGCTCAGGAACTTCAGAAAAGAAACTAGCGTCTTTGGCCTGGAGTGATCTGTTTTCTGTGTGTAGGTTTATAGTGCCAAATCAAATAAATCGAGTTAATGGTCACTTTAAATCAGTATGATACAAGTTTTCATTCCATTTCAGTTTTAAGATTTATAGGTTTAATGATAGATTAGTTTAATAGTTAATATTGTTTGAGTGTCTAATCTGTACAAGACACTTCTAGATATGTTGGATACAGTGATGAACAAGGCAGAGTTTTTGTCCTAATGCCCTCTAGAGTCTGCTGATCAGAATAGTAGAGCAGCACATTTCCTATTGACCTGATTCCCATGACTCCCTTGGCCCCCAGCACCAGCCCATCTTAAAAACTATAGGTGGGAAGGGACATGCCTGGACCAGCTCCAAGTTTCTATTTCTTTGGAGATCAGTGTTGTGAGAGCATGTGGAAAAGGGGACTTTAGCTTACTCTCCTTCCCAGGGACATTCATACTATACCTTTCTTTTCCTGGTCTCGCCACTCTCCCCAAACAGAGACTGGTTGTGAGGGATGGGGAAAGAGGGAAAGGACCTCTGTCCACTAGAATTAGAAGGGGGAAGGATATTTGGGGGCTGCCTGACCCATTCTTCCATTCCTTCAAACTCACCGTCTCTCCTTGAAAAGGGGGGAAAAAAAAAAGCCTCCTCTTCTTTTTACTGTTTCAGTGAATCCTTGCTGGTTTTTGGCAGCTTTGGGAATAAATGGCATTTTCATGGGAAAGGACCTCACCAATCTACCTTTCAGATACTAGCAAAGCAAGTTTTTGTACAGTAACTGTCTGTGGAGCCACTCTCTTTTAAATTCACTGACTAGCATAAAAGTTGGGTTATTTGATTAATTTAGTGATTCATAGTGTATTATTGATAGAGACAGAGTAAAAGGACAAATGATTAGATAGTTGATCCTGCCTAGAGGATTTTAAGTAGAAAAAAGTGAGAGAACCCTATAATTTAATGATTACTCAAGAAAGCAGGTTTGCTTAACGACAAAACCAAGCCAGCTTTCTTAGCAACAAAACCATGCAACAGACGCATGGGACATGCCCCCAAACAGTAAAACAGTGGTAGGATGAGACCCACGTATTGATTGCCCAGTGAGCTCAGTAAGTTAATGGTCCCTGGGACATGCTCTTTGTACACATAAAAAACAATTTGTGGACTTAGCTTGACCATGGAGGGATAAGAAAATTCCCCTGCCCAACCTGGAGGAGAAACTAATGATGGAAAGATGATGTTTACTCAAGAAAGACAAAGTTTTCCACCCCCCTCCACTTTTCCTGACTACAAAACTAGCCCAGTAAGTACTCGGGACGTGGCATTTCTCCCTGCCTGCTTGTAAGCCTCACAAGGGTCCTATTCTAATAAATCACTTCTTATCTATCACTTTGCTCTTACTGAATTCTTCTCTGCACTGAGACATAAAGGACTATGGTATACCAGAGCTCTTCTGAGGCCCTCGAAATGACACTGAACTGTTTCATTATTAGAGAAATTATACCAAGTTTTGATTGTTAGAGAGTTATCTATAGCTAAGCCTTTGGATTCTGCAGTAAAATTCCTAACCTGGCAGTCACATTGAGGGAGGGATGGCTTGCTGGGAGTAGCGAGGACGTTAAGTCTACTGTAGTTAGTATCTAGGGAGAAGTGGGTGTTTTATGTGTGACTCTGTTGGGGCAGATGATCTGAACTGTAAATATTTCCCCTTCCTGGAGTGGATGATTGAGAGTTAATTAGAGCTATTTCCTGCTTGAGGTGGTATCACAATATATGTATTATTTATATCTGTGCCTCCTACAACAAAGCAAAAGCAAGAGGTTGGCATGCAAAGGAACTGGAAGAAAGGCCTTAGATTTAAAGCTGATCTTTGTTTTAAATAGGCTGAATATTCTACACCAATGACTCATTCTTTGTGAAAGAATATGCTGTTTGGCCTTTTCAGGGGAACTACAGTGCATCCTATGATTTAGCATCTCAATGAGGGCTTATTCATTAGTCGAACAAAGGCTTTTTCTAGAAATGGGGATTATATTGTCAGTAATTTTAGAGGGAAATGTCATTGTCCATTTTCATAGTTTATGTGGTGACCAGGGAAAATAGGCTCTTTTAGAAGTTTTTAAAGTATATGGGAAACATTTTATACTTGTTTCTTGTTTTTTCTATTGAGAGAGTATTGTGCTGACAGATTTTGAAGCATATATAATACTGTTTTGTGACTTTGGAAACTTTTTTTTTAATCCTAAATATCAGGCTTTCCAAAAGAATGTATATTTAAAATTCATGATAAAATACAATTTACAAAGAAATAAAACACTCTAGTTCTTTTAACACTCTAGTTCTAGTTCTAGTTCTTTCCCCATCACTTCATGGGAAATAGATGGGGAAACAGTGGAAACAGTGTCAGACTTTATTTTTTTGGCCTCCAAAATCACTGCAGATTGTGACTGCAGCCATGAAATTAAAAGACGCTTACTCCTTGGAAGGAAAGTTATGACCAACCTAGATAGCATATTCAAACGCAGAGACATTCCTTTGCCAACAAAGGTTCGTCTAGTCAAGGCTATGGTTTTTCCTGTGGTCATGTATGGATGTAAGGGTTGACTGTGAAGGCGGCTGAGCGCCGAAGAATTGATGCTTTTGAACTGTGGTGTTGGAGAAGACTCTTGAGAGTCCCTTGGACTGCAAGGAGATCCAACCAGTCCATTCTGAAGGAGATCAGCCCTGGGTGTTCTTTGGAAGGAATGATGCTAAAGCTGAAACTCCAGTACTTTGGCCACCTCATGTGAAGAGTTGACTCATTGGAAATGACTCTGATGCTGGGAGGGATTGGGGGCAGGAGGAGAAGGGGACGACAGAGGATGAGATGGCTGGATGGCATCACTGACTCGATGGACGTGCGTCTCGGTGAACTCTGGGAGTTGGTGATGGACAGGGAGGCCTGGCGTGCTGCGGTTCATGGGGTTGCAAAGAGTCGGACACAACTCAGAGACTGAACTGAACTGAAGTTCTTTTAAATGTACTAACTCTTGATGTTTCTAATGTTTTATATTACGGTGTACTAAATATAAATAGTCTTATTTTTTTTCCCTACACATTTATAAATAATAGAGTTTCAATATTTTGACAAATTTTTGAAGGTCATGGAACAGTTGTAATTTCCTCCATTGATTATTAAGATCACTTTGCATAGGTTCAGCTTGCTTGGTCAATTTTATTGCCTGTACTGATGTGGTAAGAGCCAACTCATTGGAAAAGACCGTGTTGCTGGGAAAGATTGAGGGCAGGAGGAGAAGGGGGTGGCAGAGGATGAGATGGTTGGATGGCATCACTGACTGAATGGACATGAGTTTGAGCAAACTCAAGGAGATAGTGAAGGACTGGGAAGCCTGTTGTGCCACAGTCCATGGTGTCACAGAGTCGGACACGACTTAGGGACTGAACAACTAATGTGGTAAAGTTAAACAGTGAAATAGGATTGAGAAGGGTCTCTGGAAATGCAATATGATTGCCAGGTGGCATAAAGGAACTGCTTGAAGTTACAGATTATAATTTTTGAATGAGAATAGGTATAGTTACCATTTTCTTCTCCAGCTTCATTCAACTGGAGGGGTACAGGTAGAGAGTTGATTTTTTTTTTTTTTTTAAAGTAGAGAGTTGAATTTTAACAGGTTTTGTTTGAGAGTTGGGAAGAGGAGGTGGCAAGGGAGTTTAAAGTAAATGAATGGAGTAATTATAATAATGATTGACTCTGGGATTTAAGCTGAATAAAGAGAAAGAGAATATCCAGTAGTGGACAGGATAGTAGCATTGGTGGATTGAAGGGTTTTTGAGATGTTGAAGGATTGCCTAAGTCTAAGGGGGAATGTTCTGAAAAGATGAGTGGTGGAAAGAAAGTAGGATGAGGAAATTGAGATTAAGAAGAGGTTTCGGTAATTAGTGTTGACAGGTTCACAAGTATGACCATGTAAGTGAGAAATCGAGGTAGGAGAAGACCATTGGAGAAAAGGTAGTGTATTTAAGGATCATCAACCTGAATGTTGAAATCACTAAGAATTATGATGGAGTGGTGTCTGAGAGAGTGATGGTGAATTAGGAGCTAAAAATAAGATAATAGAGGGAAGTAGTGATTTGGAGGCTGCAAATACTTACAGTAAATTGAAGTATTTGGTGGTATAGTCTCATGACCATAAAAGCTGAGCCCCAGTGAAAATAGTTCTAATGGGCCCAAGGCAGAAAATGATAGACAGTTGTGAGTCTTTAAGGAAGTGGGGCCAGGGGAATGTCTTCCTATGAACAGGGACCGTTCTGGGGTTTCCCTTGGTATTTGCTGGAATCCTCCTGATAGAGGTGAGGAGTGCTGCAGACTGATTCTCTTGACCCCTGTCATGATGGACCAGAGGAAGTGATTTTGTGCAACATTAAGGACTCCCTTGATGCCAGCCAAATGCAGCCTATTAGGGGTGAGATAGGGGCAGAGCAATCTTACTTTTGAATCCAGGCTATCTTTTTACTGGGGAGTGATAGCCTGCTAGATGGATGGTTGTTCTACTGGCTTCCTGTCAACTCCTGCTGATATATTAGCCTATTGATGGTATGGTATTATACCAGTATTTGCCTGACTTCTGATCATGTGGAGGAGTGGTAGGGAAGAGATTGACTCCAATATCACCTGTATTTACAATGTCACAAATACATATGTGTGTATATTTGTATATATTTACATATGTAAGTCAACTGTGTATTTTATCAAGTACATGAGATACCCATTAGACAGTAGTTACTCGATTACCTTAATCCTAACAGTCACATGCCTAGCACCAGTACCGGTATATTGATGATGCAGAGTGCTGATGTGCTTAGTATTCAACATTATTAATATCCGGAAGATATATTTTATTGGGATACTATATATCCTAATAATAGAGAATGCTGACTATATGTAAATCAGACATAAATATTGTTTGTTGACTTCCCTTATCATTGCGTTAAAAATGATGTTACAGTTGTTTAAGATAGTGATATTTTTGTTCCGTTCCTCAGTTTTGTAAGATGTTTAGTTAAATGCTGCTGCTGCTAAGTCACTTCAGTCGTGTCCGACTCTGTGTGACCCCATAGATGGCAGCCACCAGGCTCCCCCATCCCTGGGATTCTCCAGGCAAGAACACTGAAGTGGGTTGCCATTTCCTTCTCCAATACAGGAAAGTGAAAAGTGAAAGTGAAGTTGCTCAGTCATGTCCGACTCTTCGCAACCCCATGGACTGCAGCCTACCAGGCTCCTCCATCCATGAGATTTTCCAGGCAAGAGTACTGGAGTGGGGTGCCATTGCCTTCTCCAAGTTAAATGCTATACACATATAATTTGTTCAAGTGTTGGCGAGGAAATTGTCTCTTCCAAAAGTACTTTGTAGCAGCTCTTTTGTGCCTGTGTAGGAAGAGGTTCAAAATGCATTTTATGGTATGCTTTGAATGAAAGGTAAATCCTAATATCTGTCATGATTATGTTATGATATTTGGTATTTCTTAAATTTGAATAAAATCAGGCATATCAACTGATTTCACTATATTTTGAAGTGTGTTAGTTAAACTGAATTATATATGAAAACAAAAAATGTTGTTTTGACGTATTTGTTATGTGGGGGACTTATAACTAGATTCCTAATGAACCTCACAGCTTTTTGGTTTCTAAAACTGAAAATCTTGATTGAGTAAATTCTCTCAAAAAACTGTTTGAAAAGTGATAATAGCACTTATTTCTCTAGACATGCAAAATGTTTATTCTGAGTGTTGTAGAGTCTATGTAGGTATCAGTCTTCAACTTAACCATATGACTGATTTTTTTCGGGGGCAAAAGTTGTATCTTGGGATAAGTGAAAACTAGTTTAAGATGAAAATATTCAGGAAATAGTGGTAAATACGAATACTGCTAAACATTTTCTGATATGCTGGGCCAAGAGTATTTTGATATTGACTGTGACAGGAAAACTTTGCTAAATGCCAGTGCAGCTCAGATATAGAATGAGTTCTTCTATTCTGCTTAACAAAACTTTTTACTGTGTATAAGGTAATGCTGCCTGCAGTACCAGACAGTCCCAAATTAAATGACAAAATGCGCTGAAACCTCTTCTCACTATTGTAACAGTTTAATGTGAATATTCATCATCAGTCAGCTTTTTTTCAAGAAATGACTCAGGAATCTAGGCTACTTTAGTTGGTGCCAATTTTACTCTTGCCGTTCTCAGTTTGTCTGTTTCCAGCCATTCAGATTCACCTGCAGTGCAGGAGACACAGGTTCGATCCCTGGGTTGGGAACGTCCCCTCGAAAAAGAAATGGCTACCCACTCCAGTATTCTTGTCTGGGAAATCCCAGGGATGGAGGAGCCAAGGGGGCTACAGTCTGGGGTCACAAGAGTCAGACACAACTTAATGACTAAACCACCACCTATGGGGTGATACTTTCAGGAACTGTGAATATCCTGTTATTGTACATTTTGACCTAATGGCTTTAGTACCCCTTAATGCTAAGTTGCTTCAGTCATGTCCAACTCTTTGCAACCCCGTGGACTGTAGCCCACCAGGCTCCTCTGTCCATGGGATTTCCCAGGCAAGAATATGGAGTGGGTTGCCATGCCCTCCTCCAGGGATCAAATCCAGGTCTCCTTCATCTCCTGTATTGGCAGGCAGATTCTTTACCACTGGTGCCACCTGGGAATGGGTGATCCTTGCGTATATCAAGGATCTGATAATGCGTATATCAGCTTATGCATATGGAGTTGTAAAATGGTAAATTTTTAAGTCTGTCATTTCTTCCACATTTATTGGTGGGAATTTTACAGCTGTTGCAGTCTTGACCTCTAGTAAAAACTAAAGTTTAAATCAGAGCTACTATATCAGTGTAGATAGGTTGACCATAACCCCTGCCTCCTACCAGCTAGTTTAGATTTATATTGTAATATTTAATTAGTATTTCTTATGGAATAGGTCACTAGTGTCCACTTTAGGTTCTAGATTTACTCAAGAAAGTGTTTTTAATTATAATTTTGTGTATTATAACTATAGCTACTTATAGATGTTTTAGTGCTTCCCCTCTCACCCATGTCTTGGTATTTTATTTTGACAATTCTCTTAATTATGGATACTAGATTGAGTTATAAAATATGTTCATGAACTAAGGCGAACCTTATAAGGTTCTCTTAATTATGGGTACTAGATTAATTATGGGTACTATAAAATATGTTCATGAACTAAGGCGAACCTTATAAGGTTCTCTTAATTATGGGTAGTAGATAAATTATGGGTACTATAAAACATGTTCATGAACTAAGGCGAACCTTATAAGGTTCTCTTAATTATGGGTACTAGATTGAGTTATAAAATATGTTCATGAACTAAGACGAACCTAACAAGGGAGAAGTATGTGAACTGAGAGAGTGGAATAAACTTTTAAATGACTACACTAAATTGAACAGCTGTCTGTAAATAGAAACAATTCAGTTAAAGCAAAATTAATCACTTTAATTAGAAAGGGAAAACAAATGATGATAAAATAGTTACTGCTCTGTAAAGCATTCACTTGAATTATACATTGAAGAAGTTTAAACTCAGTCTACTTTTACCACGCCATGGAGCATGTTTCTAGATTACTTTCCTTTAAGGCTAGTTGGTATTCATTGAAGGAATTCAAACAGATAAATATTGTATTAGCCTAACTAGTTCAGATTGAAGTAGTTTTATATATTTGCAGAATAAGAAATTTAATGTGTTTGAAGGGAAAGTTATAAATTACAAAATGAAGTAAATTGCAGTCTTAAAATGCTCTATATATCTGAAGTGGGCAAGGTTTGGAAATTTAAATGCAGAATAAAGAACGGTTATTGTTCTTTTTTAGACCTCACAAATCACTCATATGAAAAAAGCCTAGAGACCAGTGATGTTGAAGGAGAACTTTGGAATCTGCCAGACTTTTTAAAAAAGGAAGTTCATTTATTTGGCTATGCCAGGTCTTAGGTGTGGCATGTGGGATCTTTGGTTGCAGCATGTGAACTCTTAGTTGTGGGTTCTAATTCCCTGACCAGGAATCGAACCTGGACCTCCTGCATTGGGAGCATGGTTTCTTAACCAGTGGACCACCAGGGAAGTCCTCACTTGTCATATTTTAAAATTAGAATACCTAGCATAATGCCTTTCCCATTGGTGCTCAGTAAGCATTTGTGGCTTTCATGAATTATGACGGTTACATTTTTGTTTATAAGATAATTGGTGATATCTTAACATGTGAGAGTAATAGCATTTCTTCTTTGTGTTTTAGAGTATCCCCATAAATATGGTCCACAGGGGGGTTGTGCAGATCATTCAGTGTTTGAAAGAATGAGGAAGTACCAGATGACTGGTGTAGAAGAAGTAACACAGGTAAGATTTTAATACAAGTTTGTGTTTAATAAATGAAAGTGAAGTTGTGCGTGTGTTTCTGCATTTAACATGTATGTTCTAGGATTTCTAAAATATTTATATTATCAGAAAATATTTATATTTCTTAATGCTCAAAGAGGCCAAATAACTTGCTTATAATAAAAAATGTGATGCTGAGGTTTGAATACAATCTGCATGACCCCCAAATCATAACATGTCCAAAATATTCTCTTACATGATTTATCATAAAATTAAAAGTATTCAATCTGAATATGTGTTTAATATAAATGTCAGTGTTCATATTAGTATGAAAATTAGAGTGACCAACTTCCTCAGGTTTGCCTGGGACATCATTTTACCATTGAAAATCATGGGTCTAAGCAAACTCAGATGGTTAGTTACCCTAATAAAAATCACAGTGCTTTTAACATTTTAATTGTAAGTTTTTCTGCTGTTGACTATTGACCTTTGATTCTTTTTTGATTTTATTTTATTCATAGGTGATAGTTTTGTAGTTATTTAAAACACAAGTTTAAACTTTTTAAAGTTTTGTTTTTATAGTAAAAACATTTATCATGTATTTTAAACATCCTTTCTAAAAGTAGTAGGGTAGATTAACATTTCTTGAGTCACAAATGCAAATTTGTATGTTTTTTAATCTGCAGCATGGCATGAGATTATACCATTTCAAATGGGTCTTTCAAGTCTAAGTGAGATTTTATTCTTATATTCATTGAACAATTTTCTGTTGATCTCCCATATATTAGAATATCTGTGGCAGGTTCTGGAAATATGTGGAAATTAAGATGAAGCAAATTATCCTCACAAAGTTTATGGTTTAACTGGAGACACAGAAAAATTGAAGGTAGTAAGAAATAAAGAATTAAGTGAAGAGTTAATGCTTGTGGGTGGTATTCTACCCACAAAAAGACTAGTTAACCTAGCCCCGAAAGTGTTTGAGGACAATAATCAGAAACTGAAAGAATAAGGAGAAGTTAGATTGACCACGAAGAGATGGAAAGAGAAGGAACAGTGTATACAAGGCCAGAGAGATAGCCGTACCAGTAAAGAATTCTTAGCTTCAGGCTAGGGGTGAAAAACTAGAGACTGGGAGACTAATTAGAAGTTGTTGCAATTATTCAGTTGAGAAATGATAGTCACTTGTATGGATGTGTTGGCAATGTGGATAGATAGGCTGAAACCATAGATTGCTAGGTATAATAGAGTTTATCAGTGGCTAGATATAACATTAATATACAAAAGAAGTTTATGTATTTTTTTATATTAGCAGTAGACCACCAAAAATGTAATTCAAGAATGGACATCATTAAAAATAGTGTCAAGAATATCATGTATCAAAGAGTAAATGTAGCAAAGAAAGACCTATATAAGGAAAATTATGAAACTTTGTAAGAAATGTTACAGGTGACTGATTTTATTATGGAGAGATACACTGTATTAATGGAACTGATAGCTAATAGAAAAACATTAATTTTCCTCATATTGCTTTATTCATTCAATGCAGTTCCATGTAAATTACAGCATGATTATTCATAGCACTTGATGGATCATAGCACTTGATGGATCTAAAATGTTTCAAGAAAAAGTGAAGGCTAAGAAGAAATAAGGCCCATCTAAAGATGGTGAACAAGAAAAAGATTTACCCTGGAAGATATTAAGACTTACTAAAATAACAGAGAGAGTACTTTTAGCATAGGAATGAACAGATTGACCAGAGGGATAAAATTAATTGTCCAGATCCATACAGATATGAAACTTTGTTATGTGGTAGAGATAAAATCTCAAAGGAAAAATAGAGACTGTTGAATACATGGAGCCCCCCAAAAATGTTTATCCATTTGGAGAAAAAATGAAGTTGTATCTTTACCTCATACTATAGTTAAAACAAAACTCGGTAAGTACCACATGTCTGAAACAAAAACTTTGAAACTCTTAGTAGCACAAGTGGGTGGAAATTTCCCTTTCCAGTTATGCTAAAGTGACTGGCATCCAACTAGCCATTCTGCAAAAAACAACTGGAAAACCAAAACCAAAAAAAAAAAAAAGCCCCAATTATTTTCAAATATTGGCCAACAGGCAATGCAGGATTGACATCCCTGAGAAAGGAGAAATAAATATCTCTGATTTCTATGACTTTTTGACTGGAGGCAAAATTTCAGGAATGGCACAATGAAGGGCGCCTCAAGAAGAGTTCGAAATGCATAGCACTCTTGCAGAGTTGAAGAGATAGGTTAAGGTTCAGAAAGGCTAAGGTATCTGGATTTATGGACATAGTACCTGGGAGGAAGAGGGAGCTAAGCTGATAAGCTCTAGATATCTGCACAGTGGTCACCTTGAATCTTAGCTGGATTCCAACCTATGCACACACACGGTGAGATTCTATGAGAAAACTACCCGAGAAAGAAAAACTCCTGAGAAATCTATAAACTAAACAACTATCAAAAATTGTACTTGGTAGAAGTCCCAGTCCATGCTTGGAATAAGCTAATCTCACCCCAGTCTAAAGGAGTACTCCAGACCTGTACTGACTAAGCTGAAAAACCAAGCTTCAGAAAGATCAAAGTTCTTTTCAAGTAAATTAGCTGCCTGTCTTCTCACTGGAGAAGGGAATGGCAAACCACTTCACTATTCTTCCCTTGAAAACCACATGAGCAGTATGAAAAGGCAAAAAGATAGGACACTGAAAGATGAACTCCCCAGGTCGGTAGGTGCCCAATATGCTACTGGAGATCAGTGGAGAAATAACTCCAGAAAGAATGAAGCGATGGAGCCAAAGCAAAAACAACACCCAGTTGTGGATGTGACCGGTGATAGAAGCAAAGTCTGATGCTGTAAAGAGCAGTATTGCATAGGAACCTGGAATGTTAGGTCCATGAATCAAGGCAAATTGGAAGTGGTCAAATAGGAGATGGCAAGAGTGAACATCGACATTTTAGGAATCAGCAAACTCAAATGAACTGGAATGGGTGAATTTAACTCAGATGACCATTATATCTACTACTGTGGGCAAGAATCCCTTCGAAGAAATGGAGAAGCCATAATAGTCAACAAGAGAGTCTGAAATGCAGTACTTGGATCCAGTGTCAAAAATGACAGAATGATCTCTTCATTTCCAAGGCAAACCATTCAGTATCATGGTAATCCAAGTCTGTGCCTCGACCAGTAATGCTGAAGAAGCTGAAGTTGAACGGTTCTATGAAGACCTACAAGACCTTCTAGAACTAACAGCCAAAAAAGATGTCCTTTTCATTATAGGGGACTGGAATGCAAAAGTAGGAAGTCAAGAAACACCTGGAATAACAGGCAAATTTGGCCTTGGAATACGGAATGAAGCAGGGCAAAGGCTAATAGAGTTTTGCCAAGAGAACACACTGGTCATAGCAAACACCCTCTTCCAATAACACAAGAGAAGACTCTACACATGGACATCACCAGATGGTCAATACCAAAATCAGATTGATTGTATTCTTTGCAGTCAAAGATGGAGAAATTCTATACAGTCAGCAGAAACAAGACCAAGAGCTGACTGTGGCTCAGATCATGAACACCTTGTTGCCAAATTCAGAGTTAAATTGAAGAAAGTAGGGAAAACCACGAGACCATTCAAGTATGACATAAATCAAATCCCTTACTATTATTCAGTAGAAGTGAGAAATAGATTCAAGGGGTCAGATCTGATAGACAGAGTGGATAGATTTGATAGACAGGTTAGACCTGATAGATAGAAGAACTATGGACAGAGGTTTGTGACATTATACAGGAGACAAGGGAGCAAGACCATCCCCAAGAAAAAGACATGCAAAAAAGTGAAATGGCTGTCTGAGGAGGCCTTAAAAATAGCTGTGAAAAGAAGAGAAGTGAAAAGCAAAGGAGAAAAGGAAAGATATACCCATTTGAATGTGGAGTTCCAAAGAATAGCAAGGAGAGATAAGAAAGCCTTCCTCAGTTATCAGTGCAAAGAAATAGAGGAAAATAATAGAATGGGAAAGACTAGAGATCTCTTCAAGAAAATTAGAGATACCAAGGGAACATTTCATGCAAAGATGGGCTCAATAAAGGACAGAAATGGTATGGACCTAACAGAAGCAGAAGATATTAAGAAGAGGTGGAAAGAATACACAGAAGAACTGTACAAAAAAGAGCCTCACAATAATAAGATCTTCAGATAATCAGGATGATGTGATCACTCAGCTATGGCCAGACATCATGGAAAGTGAAGTCAAGTGGGGCTTAGGATGCATCACTATGAACAAAGCTAGTGGAGGTGATGGAATTCCAGTTGAGCTATTTCAAATCCTAGAAGATGATGCTGTGAAAGTGCTGCACTATATATGCCAGCAAATCTGGAAAACTCAGCAGTGGCCACAGGACTGGAAAAGGTCAGTTTTCATTCCAATCCCAAAGAAAGGCAATGTCACAGAAAGCTCAGACTACCACACAATTGCACTCATCTCACTCGCTAGTAAAGTAATGCTCAAAATTCTCCAAGCCAGACTTCAGCAGTACGTGAAGCGTGAACTTCCAAATGTTCAAGCTGGTTTTAGAAAAGGCAGAGGAACCAGAGATCAAATTGCCAACATCTGCTGGATCATGGAAGAAGCAAGAGAGTTCCAGAAAAACATCTATTTCTGCTTTATTGACTGTGCCAAATTCTTTGACTGTGTGGATCACCACAAACTGTGGAAAATTCTGAAAGAGATGGGAATATCAGACCACCTGACCTGCCTCTTGAGAAATCTGTATGCAGGTCAGGAAGCAACAGTTAGAACTGGGTGGTCATGGAACAACAAACTAGTTCCAAATCGGGAAAGGAGTATGTTAAGGCTGTATGTTGTCACCCTGCTTATTTAACTTATATTGCAGATTACATCATGAGAAATACTGGGCTAGATGAAGCACAAGCTGGAATCAAGATTGTCAGGAGAAATATATATAACTTCAGATATGCAGATGACACCACCCTTTTGGCAGAAAGTGAAGAAGAACTAGAGCCTCTTGATGAAAGTGAAAGAGGAGAGTTAGCTCAACATTCAAAAAATGGCATCTGGTCCCATTGGAGACAGTGAGAGACTTCATTTTTTGGGTTCCAAAATCACTGCAGATGGTGACTGCAGCCATGAAATTAAAAGATTCTTACTCCTTGGAAGCAAAGCTGTGACCACCCTAGACAGCATATTAAAAAGCAGAGACATTACTTTGCCAACAGAGGTCTGTGTAGCCAAAGCTATGGTTTTTCCAGTAGTCATATATGGATGTGAGAGTTGGACTATAAAGAAAGCTGAGTGCCAGAGAATTGATGCTTTTGAACTGTGGTGTTGGAGAAGATACTTGCGGGTCCCTTTGATTGCAGGGAGATCGAACCAATCAATCGTAAAGGAAATCAGTCCTGAATGTTCATTGGAAGGACTGATGTTGAAGCTGAAACTCCAATACTTTGGGCATCTGATGCGAAGATTTAACTCATTGGAGAAAACCTAGATGCAGGGAAAGATTGAAGGTGGAAGGAGAAGGGGAATGCAGAGGATGAGATGGTTGGATGGTACCACAGACTCAATGGACATGACTTTGAGTAAACTCTGGGAGTTGGTGATGGACAGGGAGGCGTGGCGTGCTGCAGTCCATGGTGTTGCAAAGCTTCAGACACAACTGAGAGACTGAACTGAATAGAACGATGCTCAATAGTGCTTGTTAAAAAAGGACGCTGAATGTAGATACTTAGTGATGTAACATTTAGAATGTAAGACGTTCAGAAAACATTGCTGGATGACGACAAGCTCAAGAAGTTGAAATATGTGATCCATGATCAGGACAAAAAAAACAACCAGGTAGAAACAGACTAGAAATTACAGGCATTACCATACAAGGACTTTAAAATAACTGTTACTAATATATTCAAAAATTACTGAAAACAAAGAGAAGAGAATAGTGATTATAATGAAGGAATCAGGTATAATCCTCCCGTGAGGATTTAGCTAGTAATGAACAAATAGATTTTCAAAGTTATGTGGAAATGTAAAGGACCTAGAACAGGCAAAACAATTTTCAAGAAAGAACAAAAGCCAGAGGACTTATACTACCTGAATTTGAGACTTAACTATAAAGCTGCAGTCATCAAGATGGTATCATCCTGACCTCGGCATAGATTTATTACAGGTTATGGAATGGAATAGAGAGTCCATATCCGAATGGTCTGTTAAATTTCACAAAAGTCCCAAAGTAATTTAAAGGACAGAAGAGTGGTCTCACAAATGAAAGTAAAAGTGAAAGTCACTCAGTTGTATGTGACTCTTTGCAACCCCATGGACTATACAGTCCATGGAATTCTCCAGACAAGAATACTGGAGTGGTAGCCTTTCCCTTCTCCAGGGGATCTTCCCAACCCAGGGATCGAACCCAGGTCCCTGTATTTGCAGGTAGATTTTTTTACCAACTGAGCCACAAAGGAAGCCCAATAATCCTGGAGTGGGTAACCTTTCCCTTCTCCAGCAGATCTTCCTGATCCAGGAATCAAATCGGCGTCCTCTGCATTGCAGGCGGATTCTTTATCTACTGAGCTATCAGGGAAGGTCTGACAAATAGTACTGTAAAAAAAAACAAACAACAACCTCAATTTATACTCTTATGTGCTGTGTGCTCAGGCGCTTCAGTTGCGTCTGACTCTTTGTGACCCTATGGACTGTAGGCCACCAGGCTCCTCTGTCCATGGGATTCTCCAGGCAAGAATACTAGAGTTGGTTGCCGTGCCCTTCTTTAGGGGATCTTACCGACCTGGGGATTGAACTCAAATCTGCCTGTGTCTCCTGCATTGCAGGTGGATTCTTTACCCACTGAGCCACCTGGGAAGCCTGTTTATACCATTATACCTTATACAAAATTGATGATAAATCTGCATAAAGGTAAAACATAAACTTCTAGATTAAAGCGTAGAAATTTTTCCAACTTTGGAATAGAAAACAGTTTCTTAGGACAGAAAAATAGCCTGCCCCCCCAGCCCAAAATTACAAGTTTGACTCTGTTAAATTAAGAACTTCTCAAAAGATATAGTTAAGAAAATGTAAAAAGAAGCCACAGACTGTGAGCAAAATGTCAACAGTACGTGTATCTAACAGAAGGCCTCTCCAGAATATAATAAGAACTCTTAAAGTGAAAGTGAAAGTCATGTCTGATTCTTTGCAATCACATGGACTATGCAATCCATGGAATTCTCCAGGCCAGAATACTGGAGTGGGTCCTTTCCCTTCTCCAAGGGATCTTCCCAACCTAGGGATCCAACCCAGGTCTTTTGCATTGCAGGTGGATTCTTTACCATCTGAGCCTCAGAGGAAGCCCAAGAACTCAATTAAAAAGAAATACATAAACCTCAATTAAAAAATGGGCAAAAGCGTTTGAAAAGACACTTGACAAAAGAAGATATTAAAAAATATTTTGTATTTTGAGATAGAGAAACTCTTTAATAAGGAATGAAATCGTTGACTACTAAAAAATTGGTATATTTCACTATATGAAAATTAAGAGTGAAGGACACCTTACAGTGAAGACTATGAACTCTGAGACTATGTTAACAATACATGACATTGACAAAGAATTGTTTTCAAAAATAGAGAAGTAGTCCTCCTGCTTAGAAAAGCTAATAGAAACCAACCTGACTTCAAAATATGAATATTACAAAAATGTGTTTATATATATTTGTATTTGCATATGTGTGTATTTGTTTCAAGGCATTAGAGAATTAACAGGTCTCTGAAAAAGTGTGGGGACAGATCTTTGGGGGAGAAAAAGGACACTTAGGAAAGTGACCCTGACACTTTGGGCTACTTTTTCTCTAGCTATATCTTCCAGTTCCTGAGTAGAAGTCTCCAGGTTCTTGAGGCTAAAGATAAAAATACTGTTTAGGGACTTTATGTTGAGATCGTGAATGAAGGAAGGGCTGCTCTCTAGAAGTGAAAGTGAATCAGAAAGTGTTCTACCTCCCCTCACAGGGGTTAGAGTTTCTCACCACATCTTAATCTCTGACTGAATTAAGGTAATGGAGGATTACTAACACACCGAGCCTCATTGCTTGCCGGAAGTGAAAATATTAATAGATCTTGAAAAAGATATCATTACTTGAAGCCTCAGATTATGTCTATGATTTCCATGTACATTGTCCAGCCCTGAGTTCAGAATAATCAGCATATTAACAAATGAGACAACATGGTAGAAGAGAGGGAAAAAATTACTTAACTAAACGTTAGTCATTCAGGATTAAATGACAGGGTCTCTCTTGGTGGTCCAGTGGTTAAGACACTAGAAGGAGGATGGTTTTGATCCCTGGTCAAAGATCCCACATGCCTCATGGTATGGCACGACCGAAAAATAAGAAATAGAAATTTAAAAAGAAAGATAAATGACAGGTGTACACCCTCAAAAAGGTATAGCTGAGGTGTCAGACATGTTAACAACCTAAAGGTATCTGAATAATGAAATGATCAGACATAGATAGACTTTAATATATTCAAGTACATAAAGACAAAATTAAAAATTTCAGCAGAAAATTGGAAGTGAACAGAAGAACCTAATGGAAATTCTAGAACTGAAAAATATAATAACAGAAACTAAGAATTTGGTGAACTTAGACCTGGATAGTATGTCATAAGAAAAAAGAGTAAACCATGGAAACAAATGGGTAGAAAATACAGAAATGAGTTTAAGAGACATAGTGACACATCAGAAAGTTCTAAAGTATGTATAATTGATATCTCAGAAGGAGAAAAAATGAGAGTGAAGTAGAGACAGATAGTGGCTGAGAATTTTCCACATATGACAGAGAAAATCAAACAACAAATTTAGTAAACCCTGTTATTAGTTCAGGAAAAATCTTTCATGAAGAAAATAATACTTTACACAGTATTAGAAAAGTCTAAAGACCAAAAGATACACTCTTAAAAACAACCAGTAAAAAGTCCAGTCACCTTCAAAGAAGCAGCAGTAAAAATGACAGCTCGTTTCTCATTGGAAACAGTTGAAACCAGAAGACAATGGAATGTGCTGAAACAGTAACTGCCATCCTAGAATGATGTACTGAGTGAAAATAGATAAAAGTACAATGAAGACAGTAACTAAGAGAACAAACATGGAGTTGTCAAGGGAGAAGGAAATTATAAAATGTGAGTGTAAATTTGGAATTGTGGCTTAAAATTTAAGTTGAACTCTCAATTACTGTCATTACAGTTCACTTAGCATGGTGCTTTTAGATGTCAGCAAATACTTAAATCTTTAGATTCAACAGCAGTGTTATTTCTTTAAACAAATACTTATTGAGTGTCTGCCATTTGCCTGTGAAGTGTGTGTTGCCAGCTAGCAGTATAGTAAGAAGCAAACACAGAGATAATTTCTTCTTTCCAGAACTCATATTCTAGTGGTTGAAGTCATGGTGGTGGACGGGGGACAGAAGATGAATAACCACATATTAACTGTGATGGACATGGGTCCATGGTTCTGTGAGGTGTAATATGGGTGATTTAACCTTTGCTAAGTCTGAAGAAAGAAGTGGACTAGATCAGGGAAGGCAGTATCCCCATGTGCAAAATACTGTGAAGGGATACAGATGACGTGTTGCAGGATTGGAAAGAAGTTCTGTTTAGCTGTAGCAGAGAGAGCTAGAGTTGGGTAGTGTTGTAAGGTCTCTGTGAAGTACTGTGGAATGGGACAAAACTGAACAGGTAAACAAAGTCTGTAGTGTTGACTAGGTGGTGCATCTAAAGGGTTTATGATTTTATTCTTAGAGTGATAGGAAGTCATTTGAAATACAGGTGCAGATGGGTAATATTTTCAAAATCATGTTTTGAAGAGATTGCAGTTTGAAGATCAGATTGAAGATCAGCCATGGACAGAGATGGATTCCCATCACTCTTAGTGCAGTACTCTAGGTAGTAAGTGATGGTGGCTTGGGCTAATGTGATGGACTAGAGGTAATGTGGGCAGATGCCCTAAGTACTTAGATGCTAAATTTGACACAGCTGGGTGATAGATTGGTAGAGGAAGATGTCAAAGTATTATAGACTACTGTAAGACTTGCTTTATGTGTATACACACACACACACATGATTACATATTAAATGGTATGTTTTGAAAATGTTTCAAAGTTAAAGAATTGTTTGAATAAATAAATCATCTATAAAGTAGAACATTACGAGACTGAAAGTGCTGTTTAGGAATTTTTAACAGTGTGAGGAAATAACCTATGGTCTTACATATGAAGTAGAAAATGAAGTTGTTTAAAATGTATATCATTGATTATATAAATTATGATAGTGAAACATGCTAATGATCAGAAATAACTCTTTTGACATATAGACACCTCAAGAAAAACATGCTATTAATGGTCCAGAACTCCTGAGGAAAAAACGTACAACTGTAGCTGAAAAAAATACTTGTCAGCTTTATATTCAGACTGATCATCTGTTCTTTAAATATTACGGAACACGAGAAGCTGTGATTGCCCAGGTATCTATAATTTTGCTACTATTTTAGTTTTGATATTCTCATATTGTTTCATTATACCTGTGTTTTCCTCTAAAAGTTAAAGTTAGTACATATCTCATTTTGGAAAAGTAAAGAGTATGTATTTTCAGTTGTGATGTGATAAAATATGTAAGATAAGAACACAAATAACTGAAAGACCAGTTAGGATATTTTAGTGTCGTTCAAAAGAGAGATTTAAGACAATGATTTCATGAAGAAGATGATGGCACTGGAGCTTAGCTTTGAAAAGAGGGTCAGATTATCATTTGTGGTCTTAAAGGAGAGAAAGGTAGAAGAATCCTAATAAGAGTATTTAATTTCTATTCTGTATTCTCATTATACTTAACACTCTGTGTGCTGTGTGCTTAGTTGCTCAGTTGTGTGTGAATTTTTACAACCCTGTGGACTGTAGCCCACTAGGCTGCTCTGTCCATGGGGATTCTCCAGGCAAGTATACAGGAGTGGGTTGCCATGCCCTCCTCTGAGGGATCTTCCCCACCCAAGGATAGAACCCAGGTCCTCCCACATTGCAGACAGATTCTTTACTGTCTGAGCCACCAGAGAAGCCCACTCTATAGTTACACTATTATCTGCATTTGTATCTTTTCAACCCTTCAATTTAGTTCAGTTCAGTCACTCAGTCGTGTCCGACTCTTTGCGACCCCATGGACTGCATGCAGCATGCCAGGTTTCCCTGTCCATCACTAACTCCTGGAATTTACTCAAACTCATGTCCATTGAGTTGTGATGGCATCCAACCATCTCATCCTTTCTCGTCCCCTTCTCCTGCCTTCAATCTTTCCCAGCACCAGGGTCTTTTCAAATGAATCAGCTCTTCACATCAGGTGGCCAAAGTATTGGAGTTTCAGCTTCAGCATCAGTCCTTCCAATGAATATTCAGGAATGATTTCCTTTAGGATGGACTGACTGGATCTCCTTGCAGTCCAAGGGACTCTTAACACCACAGTTCAAAAGCATCAATTCTTCGGTGCTCAGCTTTCTTTATAGTCCAACTCTCACATCCATACATGACTACTGGAAAAAGCCTTATTAAAGTATAAATTTTTTGGAGATACTCTTCAAAATACCCTTCATTTTGAAGGTATCCATTGAATTTGATGAATGCATTTTGAGTCTAAGGATTTGAGACTGAGATGGTGGAGGTGTCATTAGTACAAATGGTGAACTTGTTTTGTTGGTGGTAATGAACTTACTTTTAGACATGTTTTAAAAACCCATGTACCTGATTGTCCCTTTAGGGTATTGAAAATATAGAATTGGAGCATGGGAGAGGTTAGCCTTGAGCTTTCTGCATGGAATTTAAGGGTTTAAGAGAGAGTTAAAACAAGGAAAGAGAATGAAAGGGAGAGAATGAAATCAAAAGGGAAGGAACTGGGAGATAAAATCTCTTTATAGTGAATAGGATGAGGAGGAGAAACTATGGGCTAAAATGTAATAGTTAAAGAGGTGGGAGATAAAGTAGGATCAATCAAGGAATAAGAAAAGTTTCAAATTAAATGCATAGCCAGTAGAGTCATATTTGGAGATATCAAAGAGAATGACTTTAGTGTGTTAATTAACTTGATGGGAGGGATCCTTTCCCAATGTGTATGTTTGTCAAATTGTCATGATGTACACTTTAAATATCTTACATTTAATTTGTCGATTATACCTCAGTGAAAAAGACCCTGATGCTGGGAAAGTTTGAAGGCAGGAAGAGAAGGGGACGACAGAAGATGAGATGGTTGGATGGCATCACTGATTAAATGGACATGAGTTTGAGCAAGCTTCAGGAGATAGTGAAGGGCAGGGAAGCCTGGCATTGGATGGTTGGATGGCATCACCAACTCAATGGACATGAGTTTGAGCAATATCTGGGAGTTGGTAATGGACAGGGAAGCCTGGTGTGCTGTAGTCCATGGGGTAATAAAGAGTTGGATATGCCTGAGCGACTGAACTGCCTGACTGAACTGAATGCTGAAAAAAAGAAAGAATGATTATAAATATTAGTTGACTTAGTTATCAGAAGATTGTTGACGTGCTTTAAGCAAGCTTTCAGTAAAGTTATGCGGGTGAAAACATTGTGAACAATAAGGAATTGGTTGGCAGGAACAGTTAGGGTTTCAAGAGATGTGAAAAACCAGAAATATGGTGGCTTAAGAATAAGGAAATGGCACCCCACTCCAGTACTCTTGCCTGGAAAATCCCATGGATGGAGAAGCCTGGTAGGCTACAGTCCATGGGGCACAAAGAGTCAGACATGACTGAGCGACTTCACTTCACAAGAATAATATGGAATATTTGAGTGAAAGGGGGACACACGAGAAGTTGGTCAGAAGAGGAACATGATCCAGTGGAGAAGCAGTGTAAGATATGAAAAAGAAAAATTGATGTAAGACAATGTTCTTGAAGATCCAGTAAGGATTGGGGTTAAGAATAAAAGAAAGTTACTTCATAAGGAAGAATTACCATTTGAGGAAGATAGAAATGGATAAAGATAGAAAAGTTTGAAGGTTAAAAGAGCAGGAACTCAAGATGAACTCTCAGTAAACTAAGATATCTAATTAGTCATCTGTGGAGAAGTGTTTGAACCGCCAATGTTTGGGGTGGAGAAAGAACAGAGAGTTGGATAAGGGATCACTAAACCAAGCTGAGTGTAGGTAGCACAGATTTCTAATGGACTTTACCAGCAGTGTTATGATGTTCTTTATCAATGTGTGGCAAACTGGGCTACTTTTTAAATTGGTAATGCTTCTACTTGGCTGTTCTATGTTTATATAATTTCTTTGAAAATAGTTTTGAAACTATATATGCATGCATATTTTCACATAAGTGGTAGCAGGAGTGCTTTTCGTAAATGAAGATGGGAAGGTTCATATATAGTGATTTAGAAGCCAGAGAGTTAAGTTGGGAGTCAGCTAGGTAAAAAGAGGATCTTTCTGTGTTCTGTCACTCTGCTCGTCTCTCTCAGTTTTAGCAAAATCTGAATGTATATTGTTTATATTTGTATTACTTCTTTCCCTTTCTCCTCCCTCTAAAGTAAATCTCTATAAATTTATAGGGATCTTCTCAGTTTTGTTTACCACTATACCTCCAGCACCTAATATGGTGTCTTTGTTGTTATTTAGTTGCTAAGTCATCTTCCATGCTTTTTCGACCCCATGGGCTATAGCCTGCCTGGCTCCTCCATCCATGGGATTTCCCAGGCAAGAATACTGGAATGGGTTGCCATTTCCTTCTCCAGGGCATCTTCCCAACCTAGGGACCAAATCTGTGTCTCCTGCATTGGCAAGTGGGTTCTTTACCACTGAGTCACCAGGGAAGCCCAGTGCCTACTACATAGTAAGTGGTGGACAAAACTTAACAGAATGTGTACCAGTGCAGCAGTGGTAAGACTGAGTCAGAGGATGACTGAGTGCTCTGATACTAACAGGGAGATATTCACAGAATATGTTTGAATTGAGTCTAAGGAGTAAAACCCTAGGTATAAGGCAGCAGCATGTGAAAAGGCATGGAAGTATGACATTGCAGGATGAATTGAGGAAACAAAGTTTTATATGACCGAGGCAAGAGTGCATGTTTGGTTTTGGCCAGAGAAAAGTCGGGAGAGTCATTCAATTTCTCTTCTCAGTTCCAGCTCACTAATCTTTTTCATCCTTTCATCTAGTATATGATATTGACATTTTAAAATTTGAATGTGGTAGAATATGAATAATTCTTGATTTGGAAAATGGAAATTCACAGTCTTTTTCACATTTCAACATTGCCCCTAAAATGTTTTTCTTTTTTAAAAAAATCAATAGATATCCAGTCATGTTAAAGCAATTGACACAATTTACCAGACAACAGACTTCTCTGGAATCCGTAACATCAGTTTCATGGTGAAACGCATAAGAGTAAGTAAGGAATTTCAATAGTTAACATTAAAAAAGAGAAACAATAAGGATCATGTTTACGAAATGAAAATGCTTGCTTTTTATTTCATCTTTATGCATTAAATAATTTAAATTGTATTTACTAATACAGGTTATCTTTACTCTTGGGTTGTACATGATCACAGAGGGGATACCCGGACTTATGATTTAAGAATGAAATCTATAGAGCTTTAATCTGGACTGTAGAAGAAGTATGGTATAAAGTACTGTTTTCTGTTTGTCTGATTAACATACTACTTATAAAGTGCTCTAGTAACTAGAGATTCGGTACTTGACATTTTCCCCAGTTTCTGTAGTTCTGTAGATTTTCCTTATAAAGTATATTTTAGAATGTGTCCCATTTGATGCTCCAGTGGAGGGAAGGATAGATACAGTGGTTAAGTAAAATTGGAAGTTGGAGAAACACTTAATTCTATTTCCTCTTGAAATTTAACAGTGCACACTAATGTATTCCAGGTTTTGAAAAATCCTTTGGGAAAGAAATCCATACATTTCTAAGCTCATTTAGCCTTTTTTGTATTAACATCATCTGAGACGCCAAAGAATTGCAGTACACATTTTGAGAAATGCTGATTCTTAGTTTTAATGTTATAAATTGTTAATAAGTAAATACTCAATTATTAACAAAATTGGACTGTTTCAAACATTTTCTAAATATGAATTCTTTCAAAGTATATAGCTTTTAGGAATCTGAGTTTATAAGCTAGCTAACCCATGTTTTAAAAGTCATCATTTTACAAAAGTAGTTTCCACAGAACTTCTTTATTTTTAATAAAAATTTTAATGGTTTAAAATTTTTTTAAATTATGTATTTATTTATTTTGGGCCTCACTATGCAGCTTGGAGGATTTTAGTTCCCCAACCAGGGATTAAACCCTAGCCCTCTCAGTGAAAGCACTGAGTTTTGACAACTAGATCTCCAGGGAATTTCCCATAGAGAATTCTTTATATTTCTTAAAATATGGTTGACTAGATTATAGTTTTAGAATACATGTGTAATATATTTTTTAAAATAGCTGAAAGTGGTCTTTACTTTTAAAAGTGACATGATTAAATACTACATTGAGTTGTCTTAAGGTGGAATATGGTTTATAGATAGAACTGTAATCAGTTGCTTTCATGTATTTTGAGAGTGATATAAACATTTAAATGAGCAAATAAAAGTGATAAGTGATATAAATATTGCTGTTCAGTAGACAGAGGAATAAAATGCAAAGTAGTGAAAAATAGAGAACACCTTAAGAAGTTTTAGTAAGGTACATTTTTTTGAGTAAAATAATTTGCATTATGAAGAAACACATGTAATATAAAAGGGTAATGTGGCAGTTGGTTGTTTTTCCAGCCTTTAATCAAGATTAAAACTTTAGTTTAAAGTCTCATCAGTTGAAGTTTGTGACCCATTAAATAATTTGAAATTTATATTTTATAAGCACATATTTAAATATTCATCATCCCATTTTTAATATAGGTAACTAAAATTTAGATGTAGTTTTTATTTATAGCCGATATTATAGAAATATCAGAATTTCATTTCTGTGTTTTGTGGGGAAAAGCAATATGTAGCATGTCTCTAAGCATGGGCTACTTAACAATACATAGTATTCTTGTTTTGGGATTTGTGCGTGTGTGTGTTATATGACCATAACTGATTGTTTTGATTAATTGTTAATGGATAAACCAGATGTTCTCATATCTGTCCTTGGGCAGTTACCCTCAAGGGATTTCTGCCACCCTGTTTGAAAACCCCTTGGTTTTACTGAAAGATGTGGATCATAAAAAGACCTGTAGTTTTCATTTTATTGACTGTAATAGCCTTACCTTATCACTGATATTTTCAGTAGACTGAGATTTGCCTTCTAAGCAATGTTTATTCTCATATATATTCCTTTTTATTCTCTATCAAAAGTCTTATATGTAGTTCTCTTACTTGGAGAAAATTAAATTGTTCTAGGACTTCAAAAGATAGGCAGAGGTCTCTGAAAAGAAATGACTCATAAATAAAAGCTTTTGTTTGGTGAAGTTTGGTATCAGAATTGATTATTCTTCACATTGTATAAGAGAAACCTGCCCCAAGAGTGTAGTAGATAAAGTGTTGAAGTAAACATTCTGGAGGAACTCAGCTTGAAATAGAGACACAAATGGGCAAAGAAAAAAAATTCTTAAACAGGGAAAAAAATTGAACTTGAAGCTAGTTGGGCTTGACTCATGATTTTCTAGGCAAGTAGAACCAGGAATATGATTTGTCTGCTGAATTGACAGTCTTGGATTTAATATCTATTTTATGTTCTGCTAATTAGGTGAAATATAGGGTTTTATATCCTTTACTTATCACCATATGTAGGAGATCAACTGATCAAATGATTAAATTTGAGAAACTGTACTTCCTTATTAGAAATTTTGAAAGCAGAACTTGTTTTTTCATCCCAAGTGTTCAGGAAAGGGGTAAAAATTTGCTCAGAAATGTAAGATACTCAGTTTTAATTCCCCTGCCTTGTCTTTCCATTTTTTTTTTTTCTTTTTGGTGTCTATGATCAGCTATAGGGTGGAGGAAGTGGGAATAATTGTAGAAGCATTAATTTAGCCCCAACTTCTTTGGGCTATTGTCCAGCTTGGTCAAATTTTTCTAAATCTTCAGATATCCTCATGGCTACTTAAAAAAAAAAAAATTGACTAAGTAGTGGATACTACTTTTGCTAAAACTCTGCTAACATTAGCTGCTTATTAAAATCATTGTTTTGTGGGTTTTAGATCAACACAACTGCTGATGAGAAGGACCCTACAAATCCATTCCGTTTTCCAAATATTGGTGTGGAGAAGTTTCTGGAGCTGAATTCTGAGCAGAATCATGATGACTACTGTTTGGCCTACGTTTTCACAGATCGAGATTTTGATGATGGTGTCCTTGGTCTGGCGTGGGTTGGAGCACCTTCAGGTAGTCTATCTAAATATGTCTTGACTTACTACTTGGAATGAAAAGCAGTTTCATGATGGATTGAATTTTACAAAGTATAGGAGAAAGTGATGCCCGTATAGTATTTTCATTTGTACAGGTCAAGTTAGGTAAAATTCATAAGCATAAATGTAAATGGAAAAATAGATGAAGCAGCTTTTTATTTTGAAATGAATTACATGAGTACTGACAGGGAGATAGCCTGACATTTGGTATTGTACCTTCAGTGGCTGAAATAAATAATTTTATGGGGAAAAGTGGTACTTATCTCTGAAACTAAAAAGCAGAATGCTAATTGTTCCACAAAAGTTAATGTAATTAATTAATGGGATGGGGGTTGGGGAGAGGTTCTTAGAGTCAACAAGGGAAAATTATGTTCTTGCTTTTGTTCTGCAGTGAGATAAAATGCAGAGAAATCCTGCTCAAGAACAGCAGGTGGGAAGAAAAAGAAAGACTACCTTTACTATCATTATTTTATTTCTAGCCTTTATTTTAACAAAAGTCAAAGAGACTGCCTGAAAAGAGATGAGAGTAGGAGACCCCAGGACCCATAGCTCCATTGGTTGACTGCATGGACCCACATTCTGCTGGTGTCTACCTTAGCCATGAAAGCCACCATCATTGAGAAAGCTGGAATAGGATAATCTCCTTTCTACTGCGGTCCAGTGGGGATCTGTCATTTACGGTATAATAGGTTCAGTAGCCTAGTTTAGAGAAATGCAAATTTATTAAGTAGAAAGAATCCCCGACTCTTTGAATATAAATTTGCCATATAGGATTTGATGAGTAGTCCATCATCTTCTGAGCTGTAAATGGCAGTTTCTCCTTTTGATATATCTTTTTAAAAGAATCAACTTCAGCTTTATATGGGGTAAGATAGGCTCTTCTGTTCTTAATTTACTCTTTGATTTTTTATGCATATTTTAACATCTTTAGTACTATAGTTTTCCTCTTATATATTTTGCTCTTTTTTTAAAACCAGCAGTGAATATCCTTTTTACATGTTCCAAAGCTTTTGTTTCTCTGCCACATTTTGAAGTGTACCCAAACCCTGCTGTCATTAAAATACATGTTTATGTCATAGGCTGCATGTATTATATACTACGGCATTTTTGGATATTTGTCCCTTAAAGTGATCTGTGTTGGTTTTGTGTTACTTGCATTGTCAGCAGATTGTATGTCTCGCTCTTTCCTGTGATAATTCACGTACTTTATAACTTGTATATGCTGAAATTTCTTTTTCCCTGTTTGGGAAAAAGATTAGTTGGATAATTTTATCACAATGTTTTTAATCCCTTCTCCTTATTCATCAGTAAGTACTATAGAAACTCAAGGATTCATTTGGTTTGTCTTTATATATTGTGGTTAATATGGTGGTTCTTTAACTGTGCTCCATGGACTAGCAGCATCCATATTACCTGGGAACTTGTTAGGAATGTAAATTTATGGGCCTCACTCAGGTCTACTGTATCAGAAATTCCGGGTGGTGTGGAGCCCATCAGTCTTTGTCTGAAGAAGCCCTCCAGGTGATTCTGATGCATTCTAAAGTTTGAAAACCAGCATATTAATATGTTTGCTCACAAAATCTCTCCTGGGCAAATGATTAGATGGTCTCAGACTAAAAACTTCATGCCATTTTGTATTTTCAACTCCAGACTGTTGTTCATTAAGAATGTAGTGGTTCTGAGAGAGCTTGGTTAAGTTTTTCTGAATATTCAGATATCTGCATGTCTACTTAAAAAAAAAGACTATATATTTAGAACAGTTTTAAATTTATACAAAAATTGAGCAGATAGTATAGAGTGTTATCTCCCCTACCTTTCTGTTTTATAACAGCTTACATTAGTATGATACATTTGTTATACTTAATGAACCAGTATTACATGGTACATTATTGTTAACATTAATTATTACATTAATGTAATAATAGGTACATTATTGTTAACTAAAATCATCCCATAGTTTATTCAGATTTCTTACTCAGATCAGGTCCTTTTCCCATTCCAGGATCTTGTCCAGGATACAACCATACATCTAGTTGTCATTTCTCTTTAGTCTCCTCCTAGCTGTGATGATTTTTCAGACTTTTCTTATTTTTTATAAACTTGACAGTTTTGAGGCGTATTGGTCAGGGATATTGTTGGATGCCCCTCTGTCGTAGTGTGTTTGATGTTTTTCTCATGATTGAACTAGGGTTTGGGGGACAGTTAGTTTTTCTGTCTAGTTTGTGAAATCTAGACCACTTAATTTATGAAGTACTGTTTATTTTATTGAAGTGACAGTAGATAGTTCTGGTTTGAGAATGCTAGGCCACATTACTTGTATTTTTGTTGTTGTTTTTCATCTGATGCCTTCTTCCTTTAATCTGTGTTTAAATCCCAACTCCAGCTCTCACAAGCCTTTTTCTAGGAGCTTCTGGGGGAACAGCTAGGCAGGGACGGAAGAATGGGGCCAGAGTGGGAAAGAGAAGGGGTCTTTGTTCCTTTGACACAACTTTTTCTAAAATAGGATACCTGCCCTGATAGCTTTCTTCTTCATTTCCCTTTGTCCTTAGACTACCTGAACTGAGTTTATTTGGTTTGCATTTTGTTTTTATAAGCAACTTTATGTATTTGCTCTTACTAATTAATTCAGTTCCCTTGTGATGTATAGGTGTTATTTCCTCCATTATACAGACGAGGAAAGTTGGATTACAACCCAGTACCACAAAGAACCTAGAATCTGGACCTTTTGGTTCCACGTTTTGTGCATTTGGTAGTTATTTTTCTCGGTATTATTACAATGTAACATCCTACCTTTATCTCTCTAAGACATTTCCAAGAAGCAGTTGAAATGTTTCCTGAATCTAAGTAGAGATGGAATCTGTTTCCTTCTTTCTTAAAAGAGAGAAGTCATGCTCTCATGTATGCCAAGTCGCTTCAGTCGTGTCTGACTAGAATTTAGGCATCATTTTGGGTAATTGTCATGAGATAAAGAGAAGAGCTCTGCATTGGGAGCTAGTGTACTGGGTCCTTGTCTCTTCTGTCTCTGTAAATTCAGGTAAATCATGTTGTTTCAGCTTGTTTACTTTTCATTGTAATTTCTTCTGTCTTTGCCTTTCCTTTGTGACTTAATATTTCTGTATGCAAATCTTAGTAATGCTAGTTTTAGCCTAATTTTTTGCAATAGTATTTTATAGCTGATCTGTTCAGCTTGTGGTCTGTTGCTTTTCTTAACCTTTTTCATTTTTATTTGACCTAATTAATTTCTATGGTATTATTTATTGTATTATTTATTTATTATTGTATTAATTTCATTTAATTCTGCAGCTGTTTTCACTATTCAAATATATAGTAATGAAAAGAATTTTGTTGTGATACTGTTGTGTTAATTTTCACAGGATAGTTACTCAAATTACTAGCTGTAGTCCTCTTTATTGACTGAGTTAAGGTGGAAAAAACAATGAGGGTTGAAACATTCCAATAATGTTTCTTGTGTTTTAGTCTTTTTTTATGCTACTTTTTATTTGTTTTCTTAAAATTTCTTAATGTGGTTGGGTTCTGCCTTCAGTTTCCTTTTAGTGAGAAAAACAGTTCCTCCTGCCCTAACTCCATAATAAGTAGAAACAGCTCGTAAACTGGGCTAACTTGGAGGCTTCCATGTGAAATCATACAGGACCTAGAAGGGAGTGCTAAAAAGGGAGGAGTCTGGTCTCCAAAACAAAGTTAGTCTTGAATAAGAAACTGGAAAGATTAAACTTCTCTTTTTATAAGCAAAGTTTTGTGTTAAGCAGGTAGTAGCCTTTTATTTAGGAGAAGGCAATGGCACCCCACTCCAGTACTCTTGCCTGGAAAATCCCATGGACGGAGGAGCCTGGTGAGCTGCAGTCCATGGGGTCGCAAAGAGTCGGACACGACTGAGCGACTTCATTTTCACTTTTCACTTTCATGCATTGGAGAAGGAAATGGCAACCCACTCCAGTGTTCTTGCCTGGAGAATCCCAGGGATGGGGGAGCCTGGTGGGCTGCCGTCTATGGGGTTGCACAGAGTCAGACACGACTGAAGCAACTTAGCAGCAGCAGCAGCAGCAGCAGCAGCAGCCTTTTATTTAGAGACTGAAATGTCAGTTCCTTCACAAAGTAAATTCTTTATATTAGATAGCCCTTTGTTGTACTTAATTTGCTACACCCTTCTAACATGATTTTTGAGCAGGTCTTTGTTTTATTAAGGCCATATTCTGCTCATCTGTTACCCACCTTACTGTTATCAATTAACCCAGTGAATATAGTCTCAGTTTGCCAGGTCACTGAAGAAGGCGGACTGTGAAATTCATCTGCAGAGCCAATCCTGAACCTTTGAGTATTCCTCTGACCATTTATGAAGAACATTTTGGGGGACATTTCATTTGGTAGAGATCTTCTTTTCTGTTTTTCTAGTTTAGAACCTGTCTGGCAGTATACTAATTTTTGCTTCAGAATTACTGCTCAGATTAATGTTGAATGGTCAGCATGCTACTATTGTTGTACATGTTTAGGCCTGCTCA
The DNA here is from genome assembly GCF_029378745.1 of Bos indicus. Lineage (NCBI taxonomy): Eukaryota > Metazoa > Chordata > Mammalia > Artiodactyla > Bovidae > Bos > Bos indicus. Next base: position 51,459,763 of record NC_091769.1, read on the forward strand.
CATCAAAACTGTATTTATGGATTCTTTCAAGGTATTAAATTTACCCTTGTACGTTTTATAATTTTTTTCTTTTGGGGAATTGTTTTAACAAGTTTAGGACTGATATTCTGTGACTAGGCCTCAGACTATCTTGTAGATAGAAAAATGTTTCTGTTTCTTTGTTGGTCTTTAAGTTATCCATCCATCACTGTTATTCATAATTTGTATTTTTCAGTGATGACTGTATGTAGTAAACTTTTAAATTTACAATGTAAAGCAGTTACTGAACTTGAGTTATGACTTAGCTGTAGGTATTTATAACATCATTAATTGAGTTTCGGGCATATCAAAAATTGTTGCAGTATTTAAAAAGTTAAATCACAACTAATAAAGTTAGACATAGTATTGTATTTCTTTCTGTATAACTGAATTATTCTGACATATGCTGTTAGTCTATAAAAATAGCAAACTTTCCAGATAAGCAATAGTTATTGAAACCAAAAGCAGTTAAATATATTAAACTAGATATGAATTAAAAAGACTATATTTCAGAAGACTACACTCAAATTTATGCATTATCTTTCCTTAAATTAGATAGACCTTAAAAATATAGGAATTGCATTATTGGAGTTTTTAATATGTGCTGTTTACTTTTTTTTTTAATTGATAAAGATTTGCAGTGTGGAATCTTCTGTGCTTAATTCAAGTCTGACAGTACAGCACTGGACCAATTTGCATATGACACATCTTCGATAAGGCAGGATATTAATTTGCTACTTACTTAAAACTATAATATATAGACTGTAATTATTACATACAGAATGCTTATTTATATATTTTCTAGTTTCTAGAATAGTGATACAGTCCTTCGGATTCCAAAAGTAAAAGTAGATTAAGAGAATATATTAAATATTTGTAAGTCATTTGCTGTTATCTTTCTATTCAGTTTTCTGTGTAGAAAACATAGTAAATATTAAATATAAAGGTTCTCAATCCTTTGCCCTTTAAAATCTGCATATATGACTTAGTCTTTAAGTTTAGTTTTCTGTGAAAGCACATTATCATTTCAGTTTCTTGAATTGTATCATAATAGTCATTAAATTTATGATATGTTTTCCTGTACTTTCTAATATTAAAAGGAACAAGGCAACAGTTGTAGCATCTTGCTATTCTTGGATATCTTTTTTTTTTGAACTTTTGTATTTAGGTATAATCGATTAACAATGTTGTGATAGTTTCAGGTGGACAGCGAAGGGACTCAGCCATACATATACATGTATCCATTCTCTCCCAAACCCCCCTTCCCATCCAGGCTGCCACATTCAGCCTTCTTATTGGTTATGCATTTGAAATATAGCATATCTTGCACATCTTTTTTTAATTGCTTTCCTATTATATACTTTATCAGAGATTATAAATGTTAGACTTTTAAAAATGTAATTTGTTTGTAACTTTGTGTGTAGAAAGTTAATTTGAAATAATTAGATCATTTATCAGAATATCCTAATCCATTTGATTGCATTTTAATGAAAAAATGCAAATAATCTCTTAAAATGTGAATGTAAACCAAAGTACTTCTCCCTGAAAGTCTTTATTAGTTATTTAAAATACTGTGATTGTCTCAGTGCAGTGTATGTAAAAACAAGGATTTTCTAATTTGCTGATGTTCTTTTTTTTAATTTCTAAAATTAACTGCATTTAGATGTGAAAACACTTTCATGTTGGTATTAAGCTCTGAAGTTTAGGAACTGTAAATGAACAGATGAACTACAAAATGGTTTCATATGTATCATACAAGTGAAAAATGAAGACTAAAATTTGAAAATATCTTCAAGACATGTTGGGAAATCATAATTGAGTTTTTTGAACCTATTTTGGAAAAAAAGTCAAACTTGCCTGAAAGTTGCAAGAGTAGTGTAGTGAACGCCTGATAAATTAATCAGTTAACATGTTGGACACGACTGAGCGACTTCCCTTTGACTTTTCACTTTGACGCATTGGAGAAGGAAATGGCAGCCCACTCCAGTGTTCTTGCCTGGAGAATCCCAGGGATGGGGGAGCCTGGTGGGCTGCCGTCTATGGGGTCGCACAGAGTCAGACACGACTGAAGCGACTTGGCAGCAGCAGCAGCATGTTACCACATTTGCTTTTTCTCCCTTCCCACTCTCTGTCCTTCGTTCCTTTTTTCTTTTACCTACTTGACATTTTTTGAGTGTTATTGAGATATAATTGACAAAATTGTAAGATATTTAAAGTGTACAATGTGATTTGATATTTGTATGCATTGTGAATGCATGATTCCCCCCACCAAGTTTAATACATCCATCACCTCACATATTTACATTTATGTGTGTGTGTGTTGTGTGTGTGTGTGTGTGTGTGTGTGTGTGTGTGTGAGAATGTTTAACTTCTGTTCTCTTAGCAAATTTAATTTATATAATACCACATTTTCAGCTATAGTCATCATGTGTTACACATTAGATCCTCAGACTTCACTCATCTTACAACTTGAAGTTTGTACCTCTATCAGCCTATTTCCTCCACACCCTAGCCTTCAATACTTTTTTCTTTTTAAAGAGTATATAGTATGTTGTCTTTTAGGACATGAATCACATACTCCTGTCCATCACTATTATTATTTGTAGAAGTTACTTTCTTAGCATCTCCTTGAGAATATTTTGTCAGCTTTCATTTAACTTAAATATAAGTTTTCTTCTTGAAAAATGAAAAAGACCCAGTGTAAATGCTGAAATATTTAAATTTAACAGAATCTTAAATATTTGTTTTGCTAAATTAAGAGGAGTAAAAATTTGGAGACATTTTGGTTATGAAGAGGAACATTTTTTAAGGGCTTTGTATTCAATCCTGAGAATTTATTTGTGCCATTAAAATTTTTATTTGCTTGACTTTCTAATCATGGACCAAAGAAACTTTTTAGAACTTGATATATCTATGTATATACCAAGTTTGGACTCAAAATACATATAAAATGTTTCAAGTTAATATGGCATATATTAGAGAATTATTTGGAGGGGGGAAGATGCTAATTTTAGCCATTTTTTGTTTTGACTTAGGAAGCTCTGGAGGAATATGTGAAAAAAGTAAGCTCTATTCAGATGGTAAGAAGAAGTCTTTAAACACTGGAATTATTACTGTTCAGAACTATGGGTCTCACGTACCCCCCAAAGTCTCTCACATTACGTTTGCTCATGAAGTTGGACATAACTTTGGATCTCCGGTAAGTATTGCCTAATTATTAGGGTTTTTTTTTAAGTTGCTGGTCTTTCATGTTGTGTAATTTTTGTTGATACTGTTTACAGTGAAAACAAGTCCACATGAATGCTTAGTTTTTATATGTCAAAACATAGTATTGTACTTGACCATAGTACTGAAAAGGAGGAAAATAGAATGCTTGTAATTAAAATAAGAAAATAAGCACAACAGTGCCAGAAGTATACAAAGGCAGGAATTTTGTCTCTTTCATTCACTCCTGACCTTGGAACAGTGCCTGGTACCAGATTCATTCAAATATTTATTGAGTGAGAATCACTTTTAATTGTTTAAAATTTTCATTGTTTGAATGTTAGCAAATTGTGGATTTTTTGCTTGGTTTCTATTAAAGCATTATTGGGGTTTACTAGATTTGTCTTTCTCTACTTAGACTGTTATTTAAAAATCTTTCAGTATTAAAACTTGATAACATGCGTAAAAGTAGAGAAAAGTAGTACAGCAATCTTACGCTTATCATACAGGACAGAGGTCAACAAACATTTACTGTAAAGGGTCTATTAATAAACTAGGTTTATGGGGCAACATTTGCATATTTTTGTGCAATATTTTGCATTTTGCATATTGTGGGCCAACATTTGCATATTTTTCTTTGTTTTGTTATTTTTTACAATCTTTTAAACATGGAAAAACCATTCTTAACTTAGGCCTTATGAAAACAGGCTGTGGGCTGCTATTTGCTGACCTCTGATTCAAATTCAGCGATCATCAAGAGTTTGCCACATTTTTCTGTATTTCCTTTTCTTTCTGAGGTGTTAGAAACAAAGTCATTCACCCTTCCATATTTCAGTGTGCATTTCTTAAAAAAATGAGACATTTTCTTCCATAACCACCATGTGGTTATGATACCTGACAAAATGAGTAATTTTTTGGTATTATTTAATACCCTGGGGCTTCCCTGGTGGTTTAGATGGTAAAGAATCTGCCTGCAATGGGAGAGACCTGGGTTTGATCCCTGGGTCAGGAAGATTCCCTGGAGAAGGGAATGTCTACCCTCTTCAGTATTCTTGCTTGGAGAATTCCATGAGCAGAGGAGCCTGGCGGGCTACAAAGAGTTGGACACAACTGAGAGACTAACACTTTTACTTTCACTTTTTCAATATATAGTCTACTGTATTGATTTTAAAGTGAACTGAAGATTAATATACATGGAACTACAAAATACTGAAGGTATTCTGTCTTTGTGATTTTGGTGGGGCTTATTAAAATTACAAGTTTGGGAAATTTTCATTTGAAAACTGTATAAATTCACTTTTACTTTATAACTTGTAAAAATGGGAATTTTTGAGTTTAGAAAAAAATTGAATTCTAATAGCTTAAAATTCTCAAGCTCTTACTTAATGTTTCCACAGTTCGTAAAATGTAAGTGTCCTCTAAGTTGCAAGTCTTTCTTCTTCTAATTCCAATCAGGAATGGATGGATAAAGTATTTAAAATGTGTCTAATCTCTCTACCTCTTGGCTGCTTTTGTGATCTGTTCTTAAAAAAGAGTAATTGAAGTTTTAAAGATGAGCAGGGAACTCTTGCTCATTGTTAACTTGTATTTTCAAGGTCAGTTAAATGTCGTCTACTCTCCCAGTCAACTTCATCCAGGGGAATTTTATTATCTTTCCAACTACTCTTCGGTTTGTTAGTCTAGGACCTCTCAACCTCAAAGTCTAATGTGCATACAGATTACTGAGGATCTTACAGTATAGGTTCCGTTTTAGTGGGCCTTTGATGGGGCCTTAGTGTCTCTGTTTCTAAGACTCCCATGTGATGCTGCTGCTGCTGATCTGTGGATCACACTTGGAGTAGGATATATAGTATATTCTCTTTGCACTTCCCATCTAATTTGTCTTCTAATTGGTTGCCAGAGAGGTGTTTTTTAATACATTGATGTAATATTACTTATTGTTGAATGTATAAATTGGTTCACATTTTTTTTGCTTCCCTTGTTATCTTTTCCTGTCATACTAGACTACTTCTAGTGATTCTGTCATCCTCAAATACACCTCATTCCTTTGTGTATATTGTTCGTGATACTATACATAGAGTACACATAATACTATACTGTAGATAGCAGGTGCTTAGTAAATTTGTTTTCAGTAATTTAATATTGAAATCAGCCAGACAATGAACTCCTGAGCCTGTCTTCTTTGACATTTTTGTCTAAAATTGTCTTTATGTCTTCTGTCATATATCTGTACTATGTCAATGTTACTTTCTGTCTGAGTGGTTCACTGTGTTGCATATATTTATTTATGTGAAAGTCGCTTAGTCCTGTCTCTTTGTGACCCCATGGACTGTAACCCTGCAGGCTCCTTTGTCCATGGAATTCTCCAGGTCAGAATACTGTAGTGGGTAGCCGTTGCCTTCTCCAGGAGATCTTTCCAACCTAGGGATTGAACCCAGGTCTTGCTCATTGCAGGCATATTCTTTACGATCTGAACCACCAGGGAAGCTATCCTAAATGTTCACACACCTGTTGTTAACCAGTTTATAAACATTGTTGGTAATGCAATCAAGAGGCGAGTTCCTGTCGCCCAGTATGAAAGTCTTAATGTATTTACTCTCAGCAGATTAATCTTTGTCTAGGTATGTGCGTGTTAAGTCACTTCAGTTGTGTCTGACTCTTTGCGACCCTATGGACTGTAGCCCACCAGACTTCTCTGTCTATGGGATTTTCCAGGGAAGAATACTGAAGTGAGTTGCCATTTCCTCCTCCAGGGGATCTTCCCAACCCAGGGATCAAACCCATGTCTCTTATGTCTTCTGCGTTGGGCACGCAGGTTCTTTACCACTAGCCTACCTGGGAAGCCCTTGTCTAGATATAGTTCTAGTCATTCTGATCATGTCACTTCTGCTTACAACCCTACATCCAATACCTGTTGATATTGCTAACACAGTTTCCTTAACTTAGTATTTATAGGGTTTTCCATAATTTGGGGCTAAGTATGTTTCCTGTGTTATTTCCTCTTCCCTGTCAAATTAAGTCATTTAAAAAAGTCTACTTCTGCCAGGAAGCCAATTCCTTCCCATCTCTGCCTGTTGAAATCTAGATCCATGTTGCTATATAATGTGAATTAATATGGCCCTTTTGTCAGGCAGTTTGGCAGTATGTATCAACATCTTTAAAGCGTTTGACCTTTTAATGCAGTAACTCTACCTTTGGGAACCCAACTAAAAGAAGTAATTGAAGAATGTGTCAAAGATTCCTGTGAATTAAAAATAATAAAAAAAGGTATCCATTGCAATTAGACCTTCACTGATTTTTTTCTTCTTTATAAGACAGTGGCCCCTAAAAGAGCAAATTATCTTTCCTTTTCACAGGCTAAAATAACGGTAAGGTCTAGTCTAAAGGAGAGTCCTCAAGCTTCCATTGTTCTTCTGACGAGAAAATTACATCTAATCAGATGACCTGAAAACCCTATTTAACTTCCTGTTTATGTAACTTTATATTCTTTTTGACAGCATGATTCTGGAACAGAGTGCACTCCAGGAGAATCTAAGAATTTAGGACAAAAAGAAAATGGCAACTACATCATGTATGCAAGAGCAACATCTGGGGACAAACTTAACAACAATAAATTCTCACTCTGTAGTATTAGAAATATAAGTCAAGTTCTTGAGAAGAAGAGAAACAACTGTTTTGTTGGTATGTATATTTTCCCAGCATTTTAATATGGGTATTTTCAAACATTCAGAAAACTGGAAAGAATTAAATAGCAAACACCTGTATATCCACCACTACCACCTTTATATTTTACAGTTGTTAGCACTTTAATACATTTGCTTTATCACATAGGGGGCTTCCCTGGTGGCTCAGATGGTAAAGAATCTGTCTGCAATGCAGGAGACCAGGTTTGATCCCTGGGTCGGGAAGATCCCCTAGAGAAGGGAATGGCTACCCACTCCAGTCTTCTTGCCTGGAGAATTCCATGTTCAGAGGAGGAGCCAGGCAGGCTATGTAGTCCATGGGGTCGCAAAGAGTTGGACACAACCGAACAACTAGTACTTATCACATGTGTATCAATCTATTCATCTCTCAATCCATGTTTTATTGTTATTGTAATTTAAAGTGGATTTGGGATATCAGGATACTTCACTCTAAGCCCTTTAGCCTATATTTTTTACATAAGTGAAATACACAAATCAACTCTACCATTTGATGAGCTTTGACAAATACGTCTGTCTGTGTAACCTAAGCACCTGTCAAGATGTACAACATTTCTGTCACCTGAAAAGGTTCTCTCATATCCTTTCCCCACCAATCTCTGCACCTGTCCCATAATAAATAGATTTATTTCTCCATAGATAAATTTTGCTTGTTTTCATATAAGTGGAATCATAACAGTTTGCATTCTTTTGTGGAAGGCTGCTTTCACCCATCATACTATTTTGAAGTTCATTATTAGTGTTTTGTACCTTTTTTTTTTTTTGGCTGGGTAGAAGTACATTATATGAATTTATCACAGTTTACTTATCCTCTCTCCTGTTGAATGAACCCCTGGGCTTTTCAGGTTTGGGCTATTATGAATAAAGTTGCTATGAATTTTTTTCTTATTGTGGTAAAATATATATAACATAGAGTTTATATTTAAACTAGTTTTAAGTGTACCATTCATTGGCATTAAGTACATTTACCATTTGTACAACCATCACTGCTTTTCCATTTTCAAACTTTTAAAATCACCCCAAATAGAAATTCTGTAACCGTTAAGCAATTAACTCCTATTTCTCTCTCTCCTCAGTTCCTAGTAACCTCTATTCTATTTCGTGTCTCTGCGACTTTCCCTATTCTAGGAACCTCATATTAGTGGGATTATGCTTTTTTATCTGATGTATTTCACTTAGCATAGTATTTCCAAGATTCACACAAGCTATAGCATGTATCACAATGACATTCTAATTTTTATGGCAGAATAATACTCTGTTTTAGGGATATACTACATTTTGTCTATCCATTGATCTGTTTTGCCTCTCTTGGGGCATTTAATATGTTCTAAATACCCCTCCTTGTATTACATTTTTGGGGATCCTTCTCCTATTTCATAAGATTTTAAGTTACTTGAGGGTAAACACTGAGGCCTGCTCACATTGCACATAAACAGCACTCTCACAGATATGGCACCAAAGGAGAAAGAACTGAAGAAGGTTTCCAGATAAGCACGGCTTTTTGTTTTTTTAGCTGTATTTTTTGTTTTGACATAAAATTGATATAACACTATGCCCTTTTGTTCTTAATTGAAATTTATATCGAGATAATTTAAGTTCCCATGCAGTTGTAAGAAATAATGGAGATTCCATATTCCTTCACTCAGTTTCCTTCAATGGTAACATCTTGCAAAACTGTGTAGTACAGTGTTGCATACAACAAGGATATTCACATTGATAAACAGTCCACAGATCTTGTTTGAATTTCCCCAGTTTTTCATATTGTCATCTCTGTGTTTAGTTCTATACAGTTTTACCATGTGTAGGTTTATGTGTCCATCACCATAGCCATGATTAAGAACAGTTCATTGGAACTTCCCTGGTGGCTCAGACAGTAAAGAATCTGCCTGCAATGTAGGCGAGCTGGGTTCAATCCCTGGGTCAGGAAGATCCCCTGGAGAAGGGAATGGCTACCCACCCCAGTAATCTTGCCTGGAGAATTCCATGTTCAGAGGAGCCTGGCAGGCTACAGTCCATGGGGTTACGAAGAGTCAGACATGATTGAGTGACTAACACTTTCACTTTGGCCATCTAGTGATTGGGACCACATGCTTCTAATGCGGGGGGCATGGGTTTGATCCCCTGGTCGGGGAACTAGGATCCCATATGCCACATGGTGTGGCATTTAAAAAAAAAAAAAAGAAAGCAACCTCCTCCTTCCTGCCTCTTTCACCTGCCCCACTAAATCATTCTCTATTTCTAAAATTTTGTCACTTCAAAAATGTTCGATAAATGGAATCATACAATATGTAACTTTTGGGGATTTTTCACTTGATATGATTGCTTAGAAATTAATCCAAATTTTTACCTGTGTCATTAGTTAGTTCCTTTTTATTGCAGGTAGTATGTGTGTACCTCAATTCATTCAACCATTTTTCTGTTAAAGAATATTTGGGTTAACTTCAGCTTTGGGATGTTATGAATAAAGCAGCTATAAACAGGCTTTTCATATGAATATAGGTTTCAGATGCCTCCAAATTGAACTGATGGATCAGTATAGCAGTTGTTTGTTTTTATTTACGTTTTTATGTTTTGGCAGAAACTGCCAAACTGTTCAGAAGGCTGTACTATTTTACATTCCCACCAGCAGTGTACGAGTTGTCTAAGTTCTCTCTATCCTTGTCAGCTTTTGGTATTTTTTATTTTATCCACTGTGACATGTATATAGTGTTAATTCATTGTGGCTTTACTTTGTATTTTTATGATGACTAATGACATTGAATATCATGTGGTTTTTTGCCATCTGTATATCTTCTTTGGTCAAATGTCCATGTTTCTTGGCCACTGAGGGTTTTTTTTTTTTCTGTTGAGTTTTGAGGGTTCTTATTTAGTTCAGCTGCTAGTCACTTGTCACATATCGGTCTGCATGTATTTTCTTCCTTTCTGTAGCTTGTCTTTTCATCCTCTTCACAGTCTTTCCCAGAGCAAAACTTAAATTTTAAGAAGATTCAAAGTCAGTTTTTACTTTTATTGATTGACTTTTTCTTATAAAACCTTCATTTTCTTTTGAAAGGGCAGATTAAAATTACATTGATATTATCATTTTTGTTATTATTATTCTCAGTGGTAGAAGTGACATCTAGATTCTTCATTTGTAAACTAGAGTCTTACAATAAGCTTTCTGATTGAAAATGACTTTAAAAATTATGAACATATTTGTCTTTCTCTGTCTGGCTTGACTTAATAAATATGATGATTTCTAGGTCTATCCATGTTGCTGCAAATGGCATTATTTCATTCTTTTTTTATGTCTGAGTAATATTCCTCTGTGTGTGTGTGTGTGTGTGTGTGTGTACACCACACATTTTCTTTATCCATTCATCTATTCATGAACATTTAGGTTGCTTCTATGTCTTGGCTGTTGTAAATAGTGCTTCTTTGAATATTGGGGTTGCATATATTTTTTCAAATGAGCGTTTTCTCCAGATAGATGCCCAGCAGTGGGATCGCAAGATTATGTGGTTTTAGTTTTTTAAGGAAACTACATACTGTTCTCCAGAGTGGCTGCACAAGTTTACATTTCATCAACAGTGTAGTAAGTTTCTTTTTTCTCCACATCTTCTCCAACATTTAGTATTTGTAGACTTTTAAATAATGACCATTCTGACTGGTGTGAGGTGATACCTCATTGTAATTTTGATTTGCATTTCTCTAATAATTAGAAATGTGTGTGCATGCTCAGTTTCTTTAATCACGTCTGACTCTTTGTGACCTTAAGAAATGTAAGCCACCAGCCTCCTCTGTCCCTGGGATTCTCCAGGCAAGAATACTGGATTGGGTTGCCATGCTTCCTCCAGGGGATCTTCCCCACTCAGGGATCGAACACAAGTCTCCTGCATTTCCCGAATTGAAGGTGGATTCTTTACCCACTGAGCCACCTGGAAAGCCCAATAATTAGCAATATTGAGCATCTTTTCATGTACCTGTTGGCCATCTATATGTCTTCGCTGGAGAAATGTCTATTTAGGTCTTCTGCTTAGTTTTTGATTTGGTTGTTTGTTTGATATTGAGCTGCATGACCTGTTTGTATATTTTAGAAATTAAACCCTTGTTGGTACCATCATTTGCAAATATTTTCTCCCAGTCTGCAGGTTGTCTTTTCATTTTGTTTATGGTTCCCTTTGCTATGCAAAAGATTTTAAAGTTTAATTAGGTCCATTTGTTTGTTTTTGTTTTTATTTCCATTGCTCCAGGAGATGGATCCAAAAAAAAAATGCTGCTGTAATTTATGTCAGAGTGTTCTGCCAATGTTTTCCTTTAGGAGTTTTATAGTATCTGGTCTTATATTTAGATCTTTAATCCATTTTATTTTTGTATATGTGTTATAGAATCTTCTAATTTCTTTCTTTTACATGTAGATGTCCAGTTTTCCCAGCACCACTTATTGAAGAGACCATCTTTTCTCCATTGTATATTCTTGCCTCCTTTGTCATAGATTAATTGACCATAAGTGCATAGGTTTATTTTTGGGCTTTCTATACTGTTCCATTGATCTGTGTGTCTATTTTTGTGCCAGCACCCTCCTATTTTGATTACTGTACCTTCCTAGTATGGACAAATGTCAGAGAAAGACCAGTATCATATGATACTACTTATATGTGGAATCTAAAAAAAGAATACAAATGAACTTATTTATAAGGTTGAAATAGACTTACAGACATAGAAAACAAACTTAGAGTTACCAAAAGGGATAGCAAGAACAAGTGATGAGGGGGAGACAAATTAGAGGCTTGAGATTACCATGTATGTACTATATATAAAATAGGTAAACAGCAAGGATCTCCTGTGTAACACAGGAAGCTATACTTAATATCTTGTGTTAACATATAATGGAAAAGATTCTGAAAAATAAATACATACACACACACACAGACACACACATATGATCTTCCCTTGGTAAAGAATCTGCCTGCAACGCAGGAGACTCCAGTACTCTTACCTGGAGAATTCCATGGACAGAGGAGCCTGGCAGGCTGCAGTCTATGCGGTTACAAAGAGTCCAGTGTGACTGAGCAACTAACACTGTCACTTTTTTTTTTTTTTTAACACTGTCACTTTTATACCTATATGTATAACTGAATCATTTTGTTGTACACTTGAAACTAACACAATATTGTAAAATAACTACTTCAATTAAAAAAATACCTGAATAAATAAATAATATTTACCATAAGATAGAAAAAATGAGCATATTGCTTTTTAGTATTATGGGAAAGAAATTTGTTTCTTAAATTGCAATGAAATATGTACCTGTTACAATTTTTGCATTTTGAGCAACATCTTTTCCCCTGTATTTAAGCCATTAGCAAATAGCTGATTTGATGTATCGTTTCTGTATGAGACACAAATGAATATGTAATGAATATTGCATGTGTGGTTTTCTGACTTTTTCAATTTTTCCTTTTCTCCTAAATTACATGTCACATGAATTGTAAGATGATTATTGCTGAACTTTAGAAAAATCATTACTATTTACTTAATATATATGTGCATGTGCATGCTTCTAGTTTTAGAGAACAAAAGAGATAGTATAAAGTGAAGGAAAGGAGAAATTCCCTGGCGGTCCAATGGTTAAGACTCAGCGCTTTCACTGCTGTGACCCAGGTTTAGTCCCTGGTTGGGGAGCTAAGATCCCCACATGGCCAAAAAAAAAGAGAGAGAGAGAGAGAGAGGGATGGAGCTTCAGTTAGCCCTAAAATTTCCTTTAATGTTTGATGGGGCCAAGGATAAGAATGAAATTTCTGAATATAAAGCTAAGGTCTCTATAGTAACCTTGTTTTGGGTTCCTGTGCTTGAGGTATGTTCCCTTCCACTTACTCAGCTTTTAGTTTGAAGTCTGTGCTACAACTGTTTCCCACACTGATTTGGTGTAGCAGAAAGAGCACCAGACTTTAGATCTAGGAGACCTTGATTTAGTCTTGTGTTTTGCCCATACTGGGGCATATGGTTTCCAGCAAGTCCCAAACTCTCTAAAAGTTAGTTTTCTTGTCTCTAAAACGAAGACATTTGATTCTTTTCATTTCTCTGCAGATGCTGAAGTTCTGTGATTTTTATGTTCTTATTAAGAGTAGCATTCTTGTTCCAATTTTAAACTTCACTAACAAAATCAAAGAACTATAAAAAAAGACCCGGAAAGTCTTTCTGAAATTACTCACTATGCTTAGACCAGACAGTCTAACCTTAATGAACCAAGATTTGACCCATTAATGTTAGACTCTGTGGAAATACAAAAGATATAAATAATACATGGTTCTTCCCTTAAGGAATTTTGGTCTAGCTGACAATCAAAACTAATGTACATTAAAAAAATTACTAGTTGACTAGGATACAGTCAGCCAAATAGAATGTAGAAAATTCCATAGGACACAATGACCCAATTTCTTTAACAACTAGTAGTGTAAAAACAAGAGAGGAGGGAATCTGTTATCTATTAAAAGAACTTAAGATGCATAAAAAGCAACTATGAGGAGAGGGGTTGGGGAAAGCGTATGTGAAACTTGGTTCAAATGAACTGATGTAAAGGGGTAGTTGAAGCAAATTGAAAATAGATTGGCTATTAGATACTATTAGTTAGTATCTGTTAGTTTTTTTAGAAGTGATAATGGTATTATGGTTAGATTTAAAAAAGAAAAAAACTCTTTATCTGTTAGATTCATCCTGGTAGATGAATTTGTAAGAGCAGATGAATAGGTTAGATGCAGTTGTTTACAGCATATCATTGATAGTTGTTAAAGCTAAGTGATTGGTTCATAGGAGTTCATTGTACTTACTTTTTTACTACTTCTCTGTATGTTTGAAATTTTCTAACAGAAAAGGTTTAATTTTTTTCTGGTTGATGAAGCACTGACTTACTTTGTAGTTATGTACTATAAATAGTACAGTCATTGTTCAATAAAGCTCAGTGTGGCATGGCCTAAACAGAGTACTGTCACTTCTGGAAGGGACTTTAGAAGGGAGCATTAGGTCAAATTCCCTCACTGCACAAATTGAGAAACTGAAGCACCCGAATGGGAAGTGACTTGCCTAAGGCCACATTGCTAGTTAGTGACTGAGCCACTGTTGCAATTAGATCTCCTAATTTCCAGATTCTTAGTTTATTCTACTTTTCTTAATCTTCAAAGTTTTCCTTTCTCTTTTTTAAAATGAGGCTTTAAAGTGTTTGTGAATTTGAAATAAAATAAGTGTTGCATACAGTGCTAACTTTGTCTTATTCATTTTCTTCAGAATCTGGCCAACCTATTTGTGGAAATGGGATGGTAGAACAAGGTGAAGAATGTGATTGTGGTTATAGTGACCAGTGTAAAGACGAGTGCTGCTACGATGCAAATCAGCCGGAGGGGAAAAAATGCAAGCTGAAACCTGGAAAGCAGTGCAGGTACCTTGTTAATTCCAGTAATGTTAATGCTCCTATGAAGTCACTTGAATGTAGTTCATGAAAGTTGCTCAGTCATGTCTGGCTCTTTGCGACCCCATGGACTAAACAGTCCATTCTCTAGGCTAGAATACTGGAGTAGGTAGCTGTTCCCCTTCTCCAGTCGGTCTCCCAACCCAGGGATCAAACCCAGGTCTCCCAAATTGCAGGCGGATTCTTCATCAGCTGAGCCACCAGGGAAACCCAAGAATACTGGAGTGGGTAGCCTATCCCTTCTACAGGGAATCTTCCTGACCCAGGAATTGAAATGGGGTTGCCTACATTGCCAGCTTATTTTTTACCAGCTGAGCTACCAGGGATGCCTGAAAGTAGTTATGTCATATTTAAAACCAGATTAAAAAAGAAGAAACTCTATTAAGAGATGTATGTGGTTTTGGAACTTTGTTATTTGTTTTATTTTTCTGGAATAGGATTATTTAGTGCACCTTTGCTGGCAGATTGAGCTACTTAATAATTACAATTTTTGTGGTGGGTGTTAAAGACATGCAAAGGATGCTCAGTTCAGTTCAGTCGCTCAGTCGTGTCCGACTCTTTGCCACCCCATGAACTACAGCACACCAGGCCTCCCTGTCCATCACCAACTCCCAGAGTCCACCCAAACCCATGTCCATTGAGTTGGTGATGCCATCCAGGTATCTCACCCTCTGTTGTCCCCCTCTCCTCTGGCCCTCAATCTTTGCCAGCATCAGGGTCTTTTCAAATGAGTCAGCTCTTTGCATCAGGTGCCCAAAGTATTGGAGTTTCAACTTCAACATCAGTTGAATGATGTTTCATTTCCTTCCAAATAAAACCTAGGACTGATCTCCTTTAGGATGGACTGTTTGGACCTCCTTGCAGTCCAAGGGACTCTCAAGAGTCTTCTCCAACACCACAGTTCAAAAGCATCAATTCTTCAGTGCTCAGCTTTCTTTATAGTCCAACTCTCACATTCATACATGATCACTGGAAAAACCATAGCCTTGACTAGACGGATCTTTGTTGACAAAGTAATGTCTCTGCTTTTTATTATGCTGTTTAGGTTGGTCATAACTTTCCTTCCAAGGAGTAAGCCTCTTTTAATTTCGTGGCTGCAGTCACCATCTGCAGGGATTTTAGAGCCCCCCAAATAAAATCTTTCACTGTTTCCATGGTTTCCCCATCTATTTGCCATGAAGTGATGGGATCGGATGCCATGATCTTAGTTTTCTGAATGTTGAGCTTTTAAGCCAACTTTTTCACTCTCCTCTTTCACTTTCATCAAGAGGCTCTTTAGTTCTTCACTTTCTGCCATAAGGATGGTATCATCTGCATTTCTGAGGTTATTAGTATTTCTCCCAGCAATCTTGATTCCAGCTTGTGCTTCCTTCAGCCCAGCATTTCTCATGATGTACTCTGCATATAAGTTAAATAAGCAGCTCAGTAAAATACATATTATTTAGTTTATAACATTAAAAATGTGACTTTCATAAGTATTTTTAGAATTTTAGTTTTAAATATTTAGGTAATATGGATTCCACACATTCTTGTAACTTGGTGTCATACAATTTATTTCACTTCTCAAATTATTCTGGTAGTGATAAATATAAGCAATAGAATATTATTTGTGCAGTACTTTTAAAATGGATGTTCTGTGTATCCTAATTTGATTTTAATGTGTAAATGTGAGAAAAAATGATAAATTGACTAATGTGTGATATATCTATGAAAAACTGATGACTTGCCTAGTATTTAACCCATTTTCCATTGTAACCTTTTACTAAAGGCAAATAGAATAAGAATGCTGAATATAGTATGCCTTCATTATAAAAACAAGATTCTTCATCATTTTTCTGTGACTATTAGAATGTTAAAATTTAGTAACCTCTTGTTCCAATAAGAGTTGTATAACAGTAACATACTTAACATTTAAAAGATAATATTTATTATTTAAAAATTAAGACTGTATCTATTGTATAGGAAATGTCCTAGTGGGATTTTCTTTACTCAGCTCAGTACTTCTTTTAGTCCAAGTCAAGGTCCCTGTTGTACAGCACATTGTGCATTCAAGTCAAAAACTGAAAAGTGTCGGGATGATTCAGACTGTGCAAAAGAAGGAATATGTAATGGTATCACAGCTCTCTGCCCAGCCTCTGATCCTAAACCAAACTTCACAGACTGTAATAGACATACGCAAGTGTGCATTAATGGGGTAAGCATTTGATTTGTTTTTCATTTAATTTTATGAAATCTTTTTCAGAATACTTAAAACCTCACAGTTAAAGTAATTCATCTCAGTCCCAGTTTCAGCATCCGTATCTATTTCCCCACAAAGCTGTGACTGCATTATGTGGCATAAGTGCCTGGTGGCATTCGATTTGTTATTGACTTGTCTTTCAACTTTCTACTGCGTGTGTTTGATACTCTAGAGAAAAATAGTTATGTAACTAGGCATGTAACTTTGTACTGCTTTTAAGTTTTATAAATTAATATTTTAGTACCCTAAATAAAAGGACTCTTGATTATTTCCTCTGCCTTTGAGGCCTTTAAAGCTTTCTTGGCTAAACAATCACTTTCCTCTACATGAGGAGCTTTTGATTTTTCTCTTCTTATAAAGGAGCCATAATAACCAACATAAAGTGGATGTTCATCTAATCACCTCTGTTTGTGTTTTGTCTAGATTTTTGTTACCATTTTTTTAAGATTTACTATCTTATTTGCACTTGCTCTTTTTAAGATGTGTTTATATGGTCCATTTCTGATTCTAATCTGTGCTCCCACCACCTCTTGTATTTTTACTTAATTATTTTAGCATTGGAGGCATCTGTCTGTTACTGGGAACAAGAGGTTTGACTGTATAGGGTTTAAATAATTGGTCTTTTATTTTTCTTTCAGCAATGTGCAGGTTCTATCTGTGAGAAACATGGCTTGGAGGAGTGTACCTGTGCCAGTTCTGATGGCAAAGATGATAAGGAATTATGCCATGTCTGCTGTATGAAGAAGAGTAAGGCTTTGAAAATGCACGAGTATAAAATCTGTTTGAAAAACCTTATTTTCTCCTAAATGTTAAGTGTTAAACTTTGGTATACAGTTGGGACAGATGATTCTCTTGAGAAATATTTAAATGTAGTATAGCATTGTGTTTCCAGTTTTGTGGTCCCTACAGTGTTTTTAACATGATGAACTAGACGAAACCTGCCAATGTTTTTGCAATAATTAATATATGCACTGTTAGAAGGATTTTAAGCCATTGTAGGCTCTAAGTCAAAAGAGTTGCTGGTTGTTTATGTTGTGATATTTAAGTAAGGGTATTATCCAGTCTAACTAATGAAAGCCTATGTAGCATGTCACAATGATGATTTTAGGCAGTTTCTCCCTTTTTCCCAGCTAGCCCAATAGAGAATCTGATCTTCAGCTTATATTGGGCACTTCTTTTACAGTGGAGCCATCAACTTGTGCCAGTACAGGGTCTGTGCAGTGGAACAAGTACTTCCTTGGTCGAACTATCACCCTGCAACCTGGATCCCCATGCAATGATTTTAGAGGCTACTGTGATGTTTTCATGCGGTGCAGATTAGTAGATGCTGATGGTCCTCTAGCGAGGCTTAAAAAAGCAATATTCAGTCCAGAGCTCTATGAAAACATAGCTGAATGGATTGTGGTAAGTATAGTTTTTATTTCTAAAGAAACCTTATCTTAAAATGATTTGATCATAATTTTACTTGGTTAGAGGTCACCAGTGTTATTAGAAAATACTTATTTCCTGTTTATACTGGAATTATAGTTGACCCTTGAACAACATGGGTTTGAACTGCATGGGTCCACTGACAAGTGGCTATTTTTCACTAGTAAATAGGATGCTAGTACACAATCTGAAGCTGGTTAAATCTGCAGATATGGAGGAACCATGGATATAAAGGAACTATGGATGTGGTGGACCAACTGTGATTAACCTGTCTCCTTCAAGGGTCAGCTATACTTTATCTGAAGAATGAGTTTTAAAGTTCAAATAGCCCTGAGCTTTATTTTCTTCTAAAGCAGTGAGAAACACACTTACATGTGTATCATTCATAGATTTGGTTGGGAGGTGATGGGAGTCATTCTGTTGTACTCTGCTTCCTGGTTCATGTCTTGGATGCGTTACCTCCACCTTTGGGCCATTTGATTAGAGTATTGTCGTAAAATTTCTTGAAGTTGATTTTGGAAAGCCCTACTTGCATTTTATACTTCTCCCTTGTCTCAGTATGACAGATAGCCAGCTTTGGGTTCTGCCTTGCTGAACAGGAGAGATGAAAAATTTTCTGAAGATGTTTTCTGATGTTTCAGTGTAATTTCTGGATCTTCATCTTGTCCATAATAGGAAATGTTGAACAGGGCAAGATCAGATACAGAGCCTTTTGCAGATTTATTAATGACTATGGATGTTCATTCAACTTAAATCTAGTGAACTATGTTATTTTTAAGCCACATTTCCCCCAGTTGTATAAATGTTGAATTACCTGAAATTTTTGAAAAAGATCACTGAGAATGACTATCTTAAGTCGTTTAAGTATTTCTAAGTGTTTACATTTAGGGAACAGTAGGAAATTTGCAAGTGATGTGTTTGAGAGTGTGCTATGCCTGAACTGAATAAGTCTGCTTTGGAAATTGACTCCTCACCCTTCCCAAATTATTTTTTACATTTTTAAAAATGAGGATGGCTTAAAAGCACACACAACAATAGCCCTCTGTCTGGGTTGTCAGTCCTTTTGGGTACTATTGTAGTAAAACTCTACAATAAGACTTTTGGAATTATCTCTAGGATTAAAATGGTGTTTATTATATATAGGAAGAATAATACTTTGCATGTTAGAATATGCAATTTTTAGATGTGTAATGAGTGAATAGTGGGAGGACTGTTGAAGTTGGATTTAGGAGACCTAGGTTTTAATCCAGATAATTGGGTCTCCTTAAAACATTGTATGTGACTCATTATTGTACCCCTGTGTTGGGTGTATAGTGTATTCAGAAAGTATCTGTTAAACTAAAGATGCCTTCTGGCTCTGTGCTAAAGTGAACTGAGTATAGGCTTGGGAATTACACAGGATTCAGGTCACCCATCTTACATTTGACAATTCTGTGATTTCAACTAACTTACATTTCTTGGCCCCCTTACTTATTTCCCTGTTTTCAAATCAAATCCAGTTCCTATTTTCTTTTTTTCTGATTATCTCTAATAAGAAAAAGTTGAGATCTGGTATACTTGTCTACAATGGGAAACAGTATGTTCAAAGAAAAAAAAAAAATCTGATAATTGGAATCTCAGGGTTATGTTCTGCTGAGTTCATGTTGTGCCATAAACTCAGGCATATTTTAGGTTTTCTAGACGGTAAATCATATCACCTAGAAATATTTTTTTCATTTTTCTCCATTGTATCTAATTTTGACTCATTTAGAATTTCAAAAACTCATTTATTCCTATTTTAAAATGTTTACTAGAAATGATCTTTTTAGTTAAAGTGTTTTTAAGATCTTTTTTTCATATTTTAGTTTTGAGGATTTTGTGAAATGCTTCTTGCAATGGATTCTAGCAATGTGAAGTCTTTTCTTATGCTGTGGAGCTGATTAATCAGGCACTTTTAGGTTTATGCAAGTTTGCCTTAAGTAAGTATAGAATAGCAATGTTGATATCCACATGCCACCCTTTTGAAGAGCGTGGTCCGTAATACCCAAGTACCATTAGGCTGTTGGTGCATTTGTGGGCATTAATCAGGTCAAACAGTAAGATAAACAACAGCCAGTTTCTTATGAATTATTTGCCATATTTGTGTTATTTGTAGAGTTCAGTTGCATGGCAGAGTTTGTTTTGTTATATTAATAGCTGTGCTTTGGTCTTTCATCATGTATAAGGTATGTCCGTCTAGTTAGTAATGTAGGTTATTAGTTTGCTGTGGTGTAAGAAGCAATGAAAGGAATGATGAGTTAGTTTCACTGACTTTCCTTTCCACTGATACCTGGTGGCTTTTTTGTCTCCTTTCCATGGTATCCTGTGGTGGCATTTTCCCTCTTGAAGGTAGAGTGGGAAGAACCATAACAGTTTAATAGTTTAGGGTATGAGTTACCGCCTGCTACTAGCACCAAAGAAATTATGTTAAAAAGACATTTTCTTTTCTGGGGAAAAGTTGTTCTTGATAGTAACGTTTGAATAAAGTAGGCTGAGTGTCTACTGTGTGTCTGGCCAGGAGATAATGATAAACATCCTTTAGATTTATCAGAGAGTTACCTAGTTCATGAAAAGTTGGAGAAAATTCACCAGGAAATCTGTTAAGACCCTGTATCACTGTCTCTTTTTCTTTAAATAGGTGCATTGGTAATTCTTTTTTGTTTTCTTCCATAATTCACATTTTCTGCATCTTTTGTGTTAGATCTGACATAGAAAACCATCTTTGACCTTGATTTTTTTAGTTTTATTGGTGTGTTTCCCCCACACTTTAAGATAATTGCCTGTTGGTGGCTTTTTTCTTTTTAATTTGTTCAGATTTATCAGAAGTTTATCTTTTCATTATTATTTTTGACAAACATCAAATGTGTTTCTCATTTTTGAATTAATTTCTTATTTTTCTGTAATTTTATGAACCTGAGTATTAAGTATATGGTATTCTTTATGAAAGATTTAGAGCAGTGTTTCCATGTGTTTTACGAAACATTATGCGGTTGGTTGTCAAATGAACCTGGAAAATATTGCATATTATGGTTCCCATCTTGGAGATTTGTGATAATATTGTGAGACATCCTGCAGTAAGAAATCTTTTTAACTTCGTTTTCCACACTTACCTGACTTTTATTCATGTTGTACATGAGAATCATCTAACAACGTAGACCAGTTACATCAGAATCTCTTGGAACAGAGCCTAAGTGTTTGGGTCATTTCAAAGCTCCCAGCACTCAATTTTGATGAGTAGCTGGAATTGAGAACCAATCATTCATGTAGAGCAGAGGTTGGCAAACTATGGCTCATGAGCCAAATTCAGCCCACGGCCTATTTTTATATGGCTCACAAAGTAAGAATGGTTTCACATTTTTAAGTAGTTGAAAAAAATGAGAATAATATTCGTTTGAAAATTACATGAAATTCATATTTCAGTGTCCATAAATAATGATTTATCAGAACATGGCCACACTGATTCAGTTACATATTGCTTATGGCAGCTTTTGCACTTAGAGACTGCATGGCATCACAAAGCCTAAAATATTTGTCTGGTCTTTGATAGGAAATGTTTGCTAAGCCTGATCTAGACTAATGGATGTCAAAAGTGTAGTCCCCTGACCAGCAGCATCAGCATCACCTGGGAACTGGATAAAAATGCAAATATGATCAGGTCCCACCTGGACCCGCTGAGTCAGTAGGTGATGATGCATGCTAAAGTTTGGGAACCATTTTTACAGTCTCTGCAATATAATGACTCCTTTTAAAGAGACTTGTAACAGAAATTTTCTACTTTTCAACACAGCAAATCCTGCTGTGTTGAAAGTGGAAGGTGGTTGTGGACCTTTAGAGTCCTTCATTGCCTGATAGAACAGGCCTCAGGGACATCACTATTGAAACCTTAACAACAAAGATGCATTGTTGTCACAGGGCTTATTTAGCATATGATAAGCAGTCAGTATGCATTTGCTAGATGAATGAATGTCATGATTTATATGGAATAGAAAAATTGTACATATTATTGTAATTTTAAGTTATAATATTTTCGGATTTCAGTCAGTGGTATTTTAACTGCTTGCCCAGGCTGAGTTTAAAATAACAGGAAGATCAGTAGCCAGTTCCCTTCCGCTTGGCAGATTGGTGTGAGGAGTGGTGCATGCGGTTGAAGGATAAAAGAACATTTAGTCAGAGTCTGGACAATGGCATCTTCTGAAGGATAGAAGGGAAGCTTTCTGCTCATGCAGGATGGCATAATCAGTATCATGACAAGGAACTGTGGGCCCCACATGGTCTTATGACCCACAGGAAGTCTAGAGTGAGTTTGCTGTGAGTGAGCGTTGTTAACACTGGAAATGCACTGAGAGGATTCTGTGATTGACTTTTTCTAGAGATCTTAAAAATCAGTTCAGATTATCTTATGTCTGAAGATACTTAATTGTTTGTCTTGCTCTTTCCCCCTCACAGTTTTTTGGATGAAGCCTGTTTTTTTAATTATTATCCTAGAGGTCCTTTTTGTTTATTTAGATTATTAAATAAAAAACTGTCCTAATTAGAATATAATAAATTAGACTGGTAAATTTTGGCCTCTCATTTTGTCATTTTGACTCCATTTTTCTACTTTGTTTTCTTTTGGCCATATAAGTAGATGTATTGAACATCATCTGTCTGTTTCTTTTATAGGATTATTTTCTCAGACTTGATTTAGTACTTTGTTAGCCTCTAAGCTTTTTTTTTTTTTTTTAACTTTTGGATGTCTTCTCTTTGTCTCTTAAGTTTCACTTAACACCCTTATATCTAGGAAAGACAAGAGCTTGGCTTATAATTTACGCTCATTAAATGCTTATTTAATGAATGACAGTTCTCTTTTATTTTAAACTAACAAGTGGGCAAATCACGATCCCTTTTTTGAAATGAAACACATAGTTTGCATTTATTAGCCTCGTTGGTATTCTTTTCCCAGATTTTATAATACCTATAAAATAGAAAACATGTAATTTAACATTTACTACTTTCTGTGAAAGTGCTGCACTCAATATGCCAGCAAATTTGGAAAACTCAGCAGTGGCCACAGGACTGGAAAAGGTCAGTTTTCATTCCAACCCCAAAGAAAGGCAATGCCAAAGAATGCTCAAACTACCGCACAATTGTACTCATCTCACACGCTAGTAAAGTAATGCTCAAAATTCTCCAAGCCAGGCTTCAGCAATATGTGAACCGTGAACTTCCAGATGTTCAAGATGGTTTTAGAAAAGGCAGAGGAACCAGAGATCAAATTGCCAACATCCGCTGGATCATTTAAAAAGCAAGAGAGTTCCAGAAAAACATCTATTTCTGCTTTATTGACTATGCCAAAGCCTTTGACTATGTGGATCACAAGAAACTGTGGAAAATTCTGAAAGAGATGGGAATACCAGACCACCTGACCTGCCTCTTGAGAAATCTGTATGCAGGTCAGGAAGCAACAGTTAGAACTGGACATGGACCAACAGACTGGTTCCAAATAGGAAAAGGAGTACGTCAAGGCTGTATATTGTCACCCTGCTTATTTAACTTATATGCAGAGTACATCATGAGAAACTCTGGGCTGGAAGAAGCACAAGCTGGAATCAAGATTGCCAGGAGAAATATCAGTAACTTCCGATATGCAGATGACACCACCCTTATGGCAGAAAGTGAAGAGGAACTAAAAAGCCTCTTGATGAAAATGAAAGTGGAGAGTGAAAAAGTTGGCTTAAAGCTCAACATTCAGAAAACAAAGATCATGGCATCTGGTCCCATCACTTCATGGGAAATAGATGGGGAAACAGTGGAAACAGTGTCAGACTTTATTTTTGGGGGCTCCAAAATCACTACAGATGGTGACTGCAGCCATGAAATTAAAAGACGCTTACTCCTTGGAAGGAAAGTTATGACCAACCTAGATAGCATATTCAAAAGCAGAGACATGACTTTGCCAACAAAGGTTTGTCTAGTCAAGGCTATGGTTTTTCCAGTGGTCATGTATGGATGTGAGAGTTGGACTGTGAAGAAAGCTGAGCGCCGAAGAATTGATGCTTCTGAACTGTGGTGTTGGAGAAGACTCTTGAGAGTCCCTTGGACTGCAAGGAGATCCAACCAGTCCGTTCTGAAGGAGATCAGCCCTGGGATTTCTTTGGAAGGAATGATGCTAAAGCTGAAACTCCAGTACTTTGGCCACCTCATGCGAAGAGTTGACTCATTGGAAAAGACTCTGATGCTGGGAGGGGTTGGGGGCAGGAAGAGAAGGGGACGACAGAGGATGAGATGGCTGGATGGCATCACTGACTCGATGGATGTGAGTCTGAGTGAACTCTGGGAGTTGGTGATGGACAGGGAGGCCTGGCGTGCTGCAATTCATGGGGTCACAAAGAGTTGGACACGACTGAGTGACTAAACTGAACTGAACTGCTTTCTGATAATTCTGTTTTAAAGGAAGCATTTAAAAAATTCACTTTACCAGAGGTGGCTATATTTATTAACATTCTCAAATGCACTATTGCTTTTTTTTTTTCTTACTATCTTCTATCTATTGCAATATTCAGTTTCTGAAAAGCTACTATTATTTTCATGAAAACATCTCAAGCTTTGGGCTTTGAAGTATGTAGTTACCTGGAAGATTTTATTTTATTGTTTTATTTTTTTTAACTTTTTTTTCTTTTTTTCTTTCTTTCTTTTTTTTTTTTTAAATTTTTTATTCCTTTATTTCTCATGTGTTCCCCATCCTGATACCTGGAAGATTTTAGAGGAAGACCAGGAACAATGCTAGAGGGGACTGCAAATACTCAGTGACCTAGGTGCCATATTTTTGCAAATGTCTCAAAAGTCTCAGCTGGGACTTGGTCCTTTTGACCTTTTTTTCTGCCAAGTTATAACCAGTATTAAATTCAAGCTTCCTCTTTCTACTCTGCTTTTCTTACTGCCATACCACTTGCATTTCTATGTAAGACTATGTAGGTACTGAAAAACTGGTATCAGAAGAGGTACTGAACCACAATTTTTTATGTTCTGTGTTGTAAGAGCCTTTTACATTATTTGTATATGTGGGAAATCTAGATACAATAAATGAGCTGGTAGAAGTGTTCTGAAAAGTCAGTATTTGGAGTAATGATTCACATGTTAATACCTAGTCCAATGGATACTTTTTGGTAGAGTAGGTACTGAGTTTATAGAATATAAATTCAAAAAGCTCTCAGTCCAGTTTGGGATAGAGAAGGTAAGCACATAGAAACATATTTTCAGTTCTGCATCATTTTCATAGGAAATAAGAGAACCTATTTGGGGAAGGCTTCTTTATGGAGATGATGCCAAAGCTAAGTTCTAAAGGGCTAGTAGAAGTAGAGGGACAGGTAGATGGTTTATGAATAAGGAGCACCTGAAATAGTAACCAGAGTATGAACTATTTTAAATAATTTTTTTTCACTTTTTACCTTTTGAAAAGTCTGATTATCCTTTTTTTTTTAATTGATAGAGTAATACATTGAAAAGTAAGCCTTCTTTTTACCCTTGTGCCTGGTTTTCTCAAGATGAGTTATATATTTTTCAGAAGCTTTATTTTTATAGGAAAATATAGTTTTAAAAAACAAGCCGCATTATATGTATATTGGGTTGCAGTTCATTGTATGCATAGGTTTTGTTTTTTTCTGTCTCCCACTTATTTATCTTGGAGATCTTTGGTGGGAAGCTTTTGAAGAAAAGTTTTACATAGAGGAGTGACTTAATTCCATGTTTTAAGTAACTGTAACACTGATGACCATGTGGAATGGTTTTCAGCAGCGAAGACTAGAAGGAAGGAAATGTGTTAGAGAATATAATGAATAGCAGGAATGGAAGTTGCGTCTCCTGAAACAGACCTAGCCCACCAGCCTGGAAGTAGTAGGAAGATCCTTGCCTCTTTGTGCTTTGGATTGGATCACATTTAGAAGTGATACTGCCTTTCCAGAGGATATTTGGAAATACACAGTAGTTGTCAGAGGAGCTGGGGGACTCTGATGGCATTTGATGGACGAGAGCCATGTATGCTAGACTTCCTGCATTGCTCAAAATGGTCCTTCCCACAGTGCCCGCATGTCTACACTAAGAAGCACTCATCTGCATGCTGGTCACGGGCATGTTCATTTAAAATGCAGTTGCCTGGGCCCTACACCAGCACATTGAATTGTAAATAATGTTTTCCTGGAACACAACCACACTCACCTGTTTGTTTCTTATCTATGATTGATTTTGTACTACAGTGGCAGATATGAATAGTTTTGACCGAATCATATGGCCCACAAAGCCTAAATATTTATTGTTTGGCCCTTTATAGAAAAAGT
This sequence comes from Bos indicus, assembly GCF_029378745.1. Classification (NCBI taxonomy): domain Eukaryota; kingdom Metazoa; phylum Chordata; class Mammalia; order Artiodactyla; family Bovidae; genus Bos; species Bos indicus. The sequence goes on from NC_091769.1 coordinate 51,486,127, forward strand.
TTGCTGACCCTTGGTAGAGACAGGTAGTTCCCAGTCTTGGCCACATAATGGAATCATGTGGGCAGCTTTAACAAAATTGCTGATGTCAGGATCTACCCCCACCCTATCAGAATCTGGGATTTAGTCTGGGTAACTGAGTTTAAAAGCTTTCCAGGTAATTTAATGGGTAGCCAAGGTTGCGGATCTCTGTTATACCACAGGAAGAGTGCTTATAGCAGTACAAGCTGGTGATTTTGGTTCCTAATGTTTTTTACTAGGTCAGAGTGTCAGAGTTGCAGACAGGAAGGGTCGAAGAATGTCTTACTGCATTAAATGCCACATTTCAAAAGCCTCTGGATGCTTGGAATAGGACAAAAGCTATGTGTATAGTTCTGCATGTGACAGTAGGCAGAAATGAAAAGAGGAATGAGCCTGCACTCGAGTTGAAAGACTTAACAACAGGACTTAAACCCTGCCTTTTGATAAATAGCAGGGCCGTTATTTGAGGATGAATAAAACAGGAAGAACAACTGGATCCAATGGGAGATTTATTTAACAAGGGAAAGGGTATATTATCCTATAGACTCACAGGGAGGAGCAGTCCTCTGAAAATTATTTTCTATAGAAAGCAAAAGAAAAATTTAGGAAACTATGTGGCACTCTCAGGAGGATATTAAAAATGGCTTCTGAAAAGTAGATTGTAAACTCTGGTTCCCAAGCCACATTCGACCCAGCACATGTGTCTTGTATGGTCTACTTGTTGTTTTTAGAAATCTGAATGACTCGTCAGCATTTAAAAACAAATTTCATATAAAAATTCAGATTTGTAGCATCTCTTGAAAGATCAAATCTCTCAGCAGTAAGGCTGAATCTCATCACCCCTTACTCTCTCCTTTTTTGAACACTTCATTCCTAAAGACAATTAGGTGATGCCAAGCAGGCAAGGCATACCTGCCTGGTGAGGGGAGCTATCCTGGCACAGGGCAGGGTGCCCTGTGTGCCCTGTGGAGGGGTGACTGGTTTGGGATGTCAGAGTGTAAGTGTTGAGAGGAAATTTGTCTGCTTAGGAAGGGCAGTTCTAAGAGAAACTGGGGCTCCTTGGAGAAATGGCTGATTCCAGGGCTGGGGCAGGGAAAGAACAAGATGGATCTGGAACTCCTCATGCCAGCTTCAGTGCTCAGAGAATGGTCAGGACAGGCCTAAAAGATATAATAATAATGATAGTAATGGATTATAACCCATTCAGGAAAATAGGAAGCCGAGAGGGAATAAACAAATGAACAAATGAATAAATTGTAAGTTTTATAAGGAATAGAATATTTACATAGTTCTAAATTATGTCTATATGAAATACTCATTGACTGCAAAAGAGTAGAGTATCTTTTTGGTAAAGGTTGGCAGTTTACACCTTGATGAAGTGGTCAAGTAAACCATCTTCAGTAATGAGATCAAAGTCGTGTGTCACATGATCATAAAGCATCATTTCTGAGATACTCTAACTAAAAGATGTGTGACCTGAATCTAATAATGAAGAAACATCTGAGAAACCCAAATTGAGGGACATTCCATTGCAAAATAACTGATCTGTAATCCTCAAAAGTGTCCAAGTTATATAAACTGGAAAGACTGGATTATTTCCAGATTGCAGGAGACTAAAGAAACACAACTGCTAAAGGCAACATGGGTCTGAATTGGATGGTATTGGGACAAATGGCAAAACTTGAATGAGTCAGTCTGAGGATTTAATGGTACTAATGTAACAATACCAGTTTCCTGATTTTGATGATTATATTGTGATTATCTAGGAAAAACACCCATAGATTGTAGAAACTATGTGTTGAATTGTTCAAGTGTAATAGGACATCATGGAAGCAGCTTACTCTTAGATGGTTCTAGATTTTAAAAACTTCTTTGTATTGTACTTGGAACTTTTCTGTAAGTTTGGGGGTCTTTCAAAATTAATCACATTTATATATATGTATAAATTTATACACATGGCTTTACACACATGGGGAAAGTGGGTGGCTTGGGGTGTTTCCCCACAGCATTCATTTTTCTTTTAGCTTTTATTTCTTTAATTGTGTTGTCACTACTGGATAAAGAAAACAGTCTGGAAGTAGTAGCCTGTTTGTTGTAAGGCCCTAGATCATAGAAACTCTTCTTAAATGTGAGTTTTATTGGCAAAATGAGCAATAACTATGTATGCGTTTTAATAATATAAGGTTCATAGTTTTCTAATTGTTAAACTATTTTGTATGGTGTTTATTATATGCTATCTTAAGACAAAATTTGAATATTTTGAATTGCAAAATAGATTTAGGATTTATTAAGAATGGCAGCATAATTTTTCTATAAATTATGCCAGTAATTTTTGAAGTTTTTTTGTTTGGCAAATTGATCTAATATGATTTAAGTTGGAAGTGAAATTTTAGTACCTTCTCAGAGAGAAACTTTGCCTGCCTCAAGCATGTGTGTATACTTCCAGTTTTCATGTTAAAGAAGGCAGTTAACCTTTAAATAAATGAATATATACGTTATATATATATATATATAATGAAAACTAAGATAGATTGTATAAAAATAATTTAATAATGGTAGTCTGAGACTAGAGTTCCTTATGAAATAGAGAAACAGGAAAGAGGGGCCTCAAAAAAGATAGAATTTCAGTCTTAGCTTTGATGATTAGAAAAATTTATAGGTTAAAGAATATTTTTAAAATCTAGTAGAATTTAAAGCAAGCTATATATCTTCTAAGTCACTGGAGAGTAACTGGAATGAAAATAAGACTGAGTGGTTTCCTCTAGGAAGTGAAATTATGGGTGATTTTTCTTTCCTCCTTTGTACTTTTTTATATTTAAAGAAATTTTTATATATGTGCTTTTATGTGGTAGCTATCAACTCCCAATGAACAAATGTGGTTTAAAAATTAAAATGTAATATATCCTATTATATATTTTATATAATACAAAATATTCTAAAATATTTTATAGTTTTTTCATTGGAAAAATCTTTTTATTTCTAGGCTTACTGGTGGGCAGTATTACTTATGGGAATTGCCCTGATCATGTTAATGGCTGGTTTTATTAAGATATGCAGTGTACACACTCCAAGTAGTAATCCAAAGTTGCCTCCTCCTAAACCTCTTCCAGGTAAGACAGTTTGAGCAAGGTGTATGTTTTTATTACTCAGAACCATTCAGCAAGTAGAACTGAATTTTAAAGGAGTCTTTAGTAGTTGATTTATAGTACTTTCTCCTTGAGAATGGGATTACTAGATGGATTATTTAGTTGATTTTTAAGTGTTTTCTTTTTTTTTCCCCCCCAATCAATGCAGGCTAGCTTATGGCTGCTGATTTAATGCTAATATATCCTTTAAAAAAAAAAAAATAGTAAAATCTTCCCTTTTTGGTTTTATTATGATAGACCACTTTTAAATGATTGGTCTTTCTAATAGCTATGCTTCAGTTATGGGTTTTGTGTTCATGCTCCTGAAATATATTCTGGCACATAAACTTATTTTCCCAAGGGAAAAATACGGATTTCTCTTGTGGGGACGTACAGATTCCAGTCTGTGGGAGAGGCTTCAGTTACCAAACAACTGTAGTTATTCTCCATCTCTGAAAACAACTCCTAAGGTTTTGTCTCCATCCTTTAGCTCTCAGGGAGCCAGGGCTGGGAGGAGATGAGAGATGGGAAAGACCTTTATATGAGAGACCCTGGAGAAGGGAAAGGCTACCCACTCCAGTATTCTGGCCTGGAGAATTCCATGGACTATATAGTCCATGGGGTCACAAAGAGTTGAACATGACTGAGTGACTTTTCATTTCATTTCATGGATTTGGAGAAGGGTAAGAAATCCACTTACCAGATTATTTAGGCCCTGTCTATTTCTCCCTCCCCCTCCCCAGGCTGGGTGTCCCCTTCCACCCTTTCTTCAGGACCCTTGGACTCTGTTCTTGTATGTTCAAGGGCAGGCACTGTCCCAGGATTCCCTCTCCTGCCTCCCACTCACTTCGCCTCTTGAAGCCTCTTGCCTCAGGCCAAATCCACTGCCCTACATAAAAGTTGTTTAAAACTAGGGCTTTCTTATAATTTTCCCTCAGTTGTTCTCCTGTATTTCCCTATCTTAAGGTAAGAGACTTCAGTAGTCATGCTGGGACAGTATCTTGGAGGGAAGCAGAAATTTGATTTTGATGTCATTGCTTTTCAAATTACTGCTTTAGCAGTCAGGAACTTTTGTCAATTTCTTAGGGATTTCCAAGGGCCACGTGACACTTTTTAACTACACTACCAGTTCATTTTATTGAATGAGACTACATTATTCTCATTCAATGAAAATTCTTTTACTTAATTTCATTTTAAGAAAATGCCAGCTCTTAACTGCTATTTATTGAACCCTCACAAAAGATGTTGAGCACTTTTACATGAATTATCATATAATCCTCACAACAGACTATATGAGTTAGTTAATTATCTCTGTTGTACAGACTAATCATCTGAGCTTCAGAGAGGTTAAGTCATTTGCTCAAAGATACCCAGCAGTTTGTTCCTCATGCAGTCTGTCCTCAGAATCCATATTAATCTGATAGTTGTAGCTTTTTAGCAATTGTAATGTGGCTAGTCTCAGTTGAGATGTATTGTACATATTAAATGCCTACCAAACTCTGGCTTCCCTGGTGGCTCAGACGGTTAAGTGTCAAACTCTGAAGAATTAGTATTTTTAAGATGAAATATTTTATTAATAATTATTAATATTTTGGCTATATTGGGTTAATGAAATGAAAATATTATTGAAATTATTTTACCTGTCTCTGTTTTATTTTTTACATTATGGCTACCAGAAAATAGAAAATGATGTATGCGGCTCATACTGTATTTGTTTTGGACAGAGCTGGTCTAGAACCTCTTTTTTTATTGAAATGGCAGCTTTGTCTTTAAAAGATTGAAAAGCTCATGATAAACCTCTTTTGCTTTGTGACCCACAGGCACTTTAAAGAGGAGAAGACCTCCCCAGCCCATTCAACAGCCCCAGCGTCAGAGGCCCCGGGAGAGTTATCAGATGGGACACATGAGACGTTAACTCAGCTTTTGCCTTGGTTCTTCCTAGTGCCTACAATGGGAAAACTTCACTCCAAAGAGAAACCTATTAAATCATCATCCCCAAATGAAACCCTCACAAATAACAGTAGAAGAAAAAAAATGGCAAGAGATCATTTCCTCAGATCAGGTGGAATTACTTAAATTTTAAAGCCTGAAAATTCCAATTTGGGGGTGGGATGTGAAAAAAAAAGAAACCCCATTTTCTTATAGACAGATATTTTTAACCTAATGGCACAAAGTCTTAGAATATTATTATGTGCCCCGTGTTCCCTGTTCTTCGTTGCTGCATTTTCTTCACTTGCAGGCAAACTTGGCTCTCGATAAACTTTTATCACAAATTTAAATATATATATATTTTTTTCAACTGCCAATCAAGGCTAGGAGGCTCGACCACCTCAACATTGGAGACATCACTTGCCAATGTACATACCTTGTTATATGCAGACATGTTATTTCTTACGTACACTGTACTTCTGTGTGCAATTGTAAACAGAAATTGCAATATGGATGTTTCTTTGTATTATAAAATTTTTTCCGCTCTTAATGAAAAATTACTGTTAATTGACATACTCAGGATAACAGAGAATGGTGGTATTCAGTGGTCCAGGATTCTGTCATGCTTTACATGGGCAGTTATGAGAAGAGAATCAGTTTACCTTTTCCTCATGATGGAGTTGGTTCTGATATTCATTTTGTTTTATCAAATGGCTGCTAAGAGCACAGGATTGACGACGCTGAAGAACACAGTTAAGTGTTGTGAAAACTGGACATATGCAGCATACTACTACTTCAGACTTAGTTCTTTATGTAAATGTCTGATTTCTGCTTACTTATTTTAAACTTTCTAATTCAATTCCATTTTTGAATTGATAGGTGAAATTTTTATTCATGTTGGTAGCAGTTAGGTCAATGAAATGATTCTTTTTATTTGCAGCCTCTTATTTGTATGTTAATTATGTTTTGGGTTTTGTCCGATATGGAAAAGAAAAGCTGTGTGTCTGTTTTATCAAGATATTTGAACAGAGTTTTCAGCATATCATGATCATTGGTAACCACTAAAGAGGAGTGATTTGCTCAACTAGTAGTTAAAATTGTAGATAGGCCTTCCGACACTTTTTTTCCCTAAGATATTTTATCAGCAATGAAGGTGAAACAGCACAATGTCCCATTCCAAATTTATTTTTTAAACAGGTGTAAATAATTGGCTTTTTAAAGAAAGAAGTCAAAAGCGTTTAATGTATTAACAGGCTTATTGCTATGCAGGAATGGAAGGGGGCATTACAAAAAAAACTTTAAGCTTGTGACATATTTATTGCTTGTTTTCCAACTACATCATGTTAAATTAGAAGTAAACAGCTATGATTTTCCTGGCTTCACATAGGAGGCAAATTTAGGCAAAGTTGAAATGATTTGTGTTTGGCTTTTTTTTTTTCCTTTTTTTCTTAAGAGTATAAGGTTTACACAATCATTCTCATAATGTGACGCAAGCCAGCAAGGCCAAAAATGCTAGAGAAAATAATGGGATCTCTTCCTTGTAAACTTGTACAGTATGTGGTGACTTTTTTCAAAATACAGCTTTTTGTACATGATTTAGAGACAAATTTTGTACATGAAACCCCAGATAGACTATAAATAATTCTAAACAAACAAGTAGGTAGATATGTATGTAATTGCTTTTAAATCATTTAAATGCCTTTGTTTTTGGACTGTGCAAAGGTTGGAAGTGGGTTTGCATTTCTAAAATGGTGACTTTTACTCCGCCAGAGTTCTTAGTAACTTCTTGAGTGTGCTAGACTTTGAACATGTACATTTTTTGCTTGAAATGTTATCCTGTGGTAGGGTTTTGGCAGGTGTACAACTGCCCTATTTTATTTTGAGTCTAAGTTAAATGTTTTCTGAAAAGAGATACGTGCACTGAACTCTCTCCACTCCAAATCAAGATGTGGTAAAACAAGAGGATCGAGACAAGTGAGATCTAATACTACTGTCAGTTTAATGTCCACTGTGTTTTATACAGTATCTTTTTGTTCACTTTGGAAATTTTTACTAAAAATTGCAAAAAATAAAGTATTGTGCAAAGATGTAAGGTTTTTTGAAACTTGAAATGCATTAATAAATAGACTTGATGAAATCAACTTGAAGGTTTCATACTCTTTGAACTTTGAGAACTATCAAAAGAAGCGTCCCGCAAGGCCGCCTTTCCTTCCTAAATGAAACAGATGGTTAAGCAGAAAGGGAATTGCCTCTTCCCACACAAGTATAGATATCTTTATTCTTAGTTAGGACTCCATGTAAAAATTTTTGTGATTAGATCTCTTTCTATACACAGTGAACATTTGAAAAACATTTAACTAATCTTAACTGCTTTGCATTATTTCTAATCAGTATTCAGAGTGCCTAAACGTGTCTTAGTGGAAGAGCTGAGTCATTTTGGAAACTGTGGTCTTATATATTTTTTCCAAAGTTTTGAATGCTAAATACTTCATTTATTTTAAAAGTTGAGTTTGATGTTAAGTGTATTTTAAAAATTTGAGCCATGTTTTCCTGCTTTGTCAAATTCATAGCACATAAGAAGACTTGACATTTCAGCCTTCCTAGAAAAAGAATTGTAAGCCTGGAATAGTGCCCTGCACAGAATAATCTACCCCAAACACAACTTATTTTTTTAATATATTGAGGCCAGTTTAAATAAGTAGTATTTGTTAAGTGAGTAAAAACATGCAATACTTTTTACTTTAATTCAGAAACCTCAAAATATGTATTATGTTTAATTATGTTTATTAAACTATCAATATTAACTCGGATGATTACAAGTTTACTGTTTTTACTTACAACTGCATATTTAAATTTTGTTTAGATTAAATCAGCAATGGAATAAATTATTACACTTTCTGGACTAGTGCCCTTTATAGTGTCAGAAAATATACAGTTTGGGGAGGGACTTCTTTATGGGAATGGCAGCTTTATCTGATCAGTCTTGTTTTCTGAGGTGTTTTCAGCAGTTTTTGCTTTGGGTACTTTGTTTTTGTTATATTACAGACTAGTGAAAACTGAAGATTTCTCCAAACTGAGCAAACCACTCTCAAGTTCTTATATTTGTCCCTGTGGTCTGTACATTTTAAGACCTAAGGATTATTATTTCTCCAAAGGTGGGATTAGTGTCCATGGCAGCTGTGCAATTACGGGTTCTTGTTCTTGGAAAGGGTTTTAATTTCCTAAGTATTTATAATTGAAAGTATAAGAGGGTCAATTTAGTAAGTCCATTATAAAACTGGACAGCCCGTCTTCAGGGGTTTAGGAAATGATGTTCCTTATCCAGATGGGGAGGGAGGAGGGAGGAGGGTTCAGGATGGGGAGCACACGTATACCTGTGATGGATTCATTTTGATGTTTGGCAAAACTAATACAATTATGTAAAGTTTAAAAATAAAATTAAAAAAAAAATAAATAAAGAGTCAAGGTCTCCCAAAACTAGAGAGCGAGTTGGATTTAGCTTTAAAGCAGCTGCCAAGGACAGTTATTCTTCAGAGAAGTCACTAAAGTTGCAAGAAATTGTAGTTTCCTGAAAAGCACTTTTGACTTCTAAGTAGCAAAAAGGATAATCAGTTTGCCTCACAGAACTCAGCTTCAGTTTCAGCATTTCTGGTTTTATGTTCTCATTTAAAAACAGCTTCCATTTAAATCTTTTTCTGTTTATTACCCGTTTAGTTTTTCCACTCTCATTTCTGTATACAAACCTTTATATTTAGGATACAAGTGAACCTTTGTATTCTGCACTACTGTCTTATTTGTGTATGTTAAATGCAAACATGTATGCACTATTTTCAGTAGAAATTTATGTTTTGTAATTGATAAGCTTTTCAGAGTATTTGATCTCTCCTATGAAAAACAATGCAATGCTAGGTAAAAATGGAGGGTAGAGCAAAATACTTAATCAGCCTCTGTTTTTTCCTAAAATTTCTGCTAAAATCACAGTGATTGGGGGAAGAAAAGATAATATCCAACAAGGATAAGGAATACTGGAGATAACAAGAACAGCATTTTATAGACTCTGGAAAGCATCTGGAGAAGTAGTGTCTGACTTGGCAGATCCTGGGAAGCCAAATCCTAAACCAGCATCGGAAACATGAGAATAGCCAAGTTTCTATTGTTAACATTTTGGGATACAGTCTTCAACACTTTTCTATGTAGCTTTCTTATTTAACAATAGATTGATATTGTATCTACATAATTTTAATGACTGTAAATATTTCATTCTATGGATGTATTGTACATTTTTAAAAACCTATTGTTTGGACATTGAAGTTTTTAGATTGTTCATTATTTTAAGTAATCCTTTAAGGAAAATTCTAAGGCAAATAATGAAATAAATTCCTAAAAGTGGAATTAAATGTGAGTTAAAGACTTTCTAAAGATTGTTGATAAAAATTATGATGCTGTCTTCCAGATAATATGTACCAAGTTATACTTCTTCCATTAATGTATATTAATTAGCATATTATATAGATAATTTATTAAAATCTGAGAGCCCTCTGGTTAAAAATTCACATGCATGTAGCCATGTGGACTTATTAGAAACAATAGTAGAATACTCCTGCTTAGTTGACTTTGTTAGCTTTGGACAAAACCCAAATGAAAGTCAAAAGTAGTGCCCTGATGTGGTCTCTAAATATCACTTTCTTCAAAGAAACCTGACTTCTTGGATAACTGGCTAATTCCAGGTATAGGGAAAGAAATGTGTATGTAGAGCCGAGAAAAAGCACTGTCATACCAGAAAGCAAGGAAGCTACTAGAGATCTATCAGAAAAGATTCAGGAAGCATCTTGAGGAAATTTTCATTGGCCAAAACTTTTACTCTATGAATTAATAATGATAGTTTACAAAACTATAGTTACCTTTGGAACTTAACTATTCTAGCTAATAAAGAGGAGTGATATAGTATCACCATTTTTATCCCACAATGATTAAGGGACCCAGACAATGATCAGTAGTGACCACTAACCTCACAAAAAAGCAGTCAAATAATTTGTGCCTCCTAATGGAAACACACATACCACTTATGAAGCAGTCCAGCCAAAAGTCAGATCTGATCTTGATCAAGCCTCTGGATCTAACCACCTCTTTACTAGAAATGACACCCATGGCTCAGCAGGTAAAGAATCCACCTACAATGCAGGAAACACAGGAGACTCGGGTTCGATCCCTGGATTGGGAAGCTACCCTGGAGAAGGGCATGGCAACCCACTCCAGTATTCTCGCCTGAAGAATCCCATGGTCAGAGGAGCCTGGCGGGCTGTAGTCCACTGGATCTCAGAGACATGACTGAAGGGACTTAGCATGCATTCATGCAAAGGAACATGTCAAATGATACCACAAAAGATTTAATCAGCAAATCCCGACTGGAAAACTACAAGACAAATGACCCTGTTTCTTCGCCAACTGAATTGCAAGGAAAAAAAGATGGATTAAGAGAGACTGAAGATATTATACCTGCCAGATAGTGTATCTGCCAGTACAATTTGTGGATTTATTTGGATCCTGATTGAAATAATGAAAAATAACACCATTGGGAAAATAGGAAAACTTAACTGGATATTTGATGATTTTAAGGATTTTTGCAGTGATTTTTAGGTGTGAAAATGGTATCACGGTTACATTTTTAAAAGGAGCCCTTTTAGAGATGCATATTGAATACCTAAAAGAGATGATAACGGTGTTTGCTTAAAAAGAGTTGTGAGCTGCAATTGGGTACTATCTGGGAGTAAAGTTGAAAACAATTTTGACTGTGAGTTGATAATTGTTGAACCTGGGTAATGGCTGCTTGGGGATTCATTATAGTGTCTTCTCTACCTGTGTTCCTATTCAAAATTTTCTGTAAAAATTAAAAAAAAAATTTAATGTGGATTATTCTTACAGAAGCTCATTCATTACTGTTTTAGCAACAATTCACGACAATGGCCTATATTCATAATGATTTTTTAAATAATGATTTTAGTGGAATTAAACTTGAACCAGTCAAGCAAGCATAATTAATTATATTCTGCTCCAGTTATGATGAATGATTAATTGATTTCAACTGCTAGGGTGAGTGCTTGAAGCTATCAGTCACTCAGTAATCATAGCAAGCAGGCCATTAGATCCCTTCTTGCTCGCTAGATTTTGTGGGGCTTAATAGCTATTTAAGGAAAATATTTTCTATTAAAACATGTCAAGGAATATGATCAGATTATCCACATTTAACCTGTGTGTCCCATATTAGAATGTGTTAAGTAGTTCAGTACAGTAAGCTGGATTCTAGTCTTTCTCCTTAAAATGATAATCATCCCTGGAGGTGGAAATATATCTTTAAAAAGCTATCTTGAAATTGTTTTCTGTGTAAAGAAATTAGAATAATTTGATCTAGTGTAAGTTGTCTTTATATAAAATGTGTTTCTATTGTATGTGTTCTAGACATCATTTTGAAAAGTGAAACCTATTTGGTAATACTGAACTAATTAAGCAATTTTATTTTTCATTCTCATGTATATTTTATTCCCTCCCTCCCCGCCTTTTAGACAGTTTTTATTTCTAAACCTCAAAAGGCCTGCTTTTATAAAGTGTCAATGTTATGATTAACTTTTCATTACTTTGGATTTGCGATCATAGTTTTTATTTTTTGCAGTGCCTATTAGTAGCAACTCTGATTAACTGAATTGACCTATTAACCATTTTTTCTTCTTCTCCCTTGAAACCTTATCAGAAGATGTTTGGAATTCTTTGGCTTATGTGGTCTGCACGTGTTGATTTGTGTGGACTGGTTGCCTCGGTTATTCACTGGATGGATGGATCTGTGTTAAGCTCTTGGTTGCTCCAGCACCTCTGCTGGATGATAGGAAATCAGTAGTGAACTTAACAGTCCCTGCCCTCGAGAAACTTAAGGCTGGTGGGTGAGACAGACACAAATCCTATATCATATGCTCAGTGCTCAGTCGTATCTGACTCTTTGGGACCCCGTGGACTGTAGCCCACCAGCCTCCTCTGTCCATGGGATTTCCCAGGCAAGAATACTGCAGTGGGTAGCTGTTTCCTTCTGCAGGGGATCTTCCTGATCCAGGGACTGAACCCAGGTCTCCTGCCTTGCAGATGGATTCTTTACTGTCTGAACCACCATTTGAGCAATACTCATGTGAATACATGTCAATATCAACCATGATAAATGCTGTGAGGGGAGGCCTTGGTGGTCCAAGAGCTGGTCATGCAGAGATGAGATTGAGGAAGGAGGTGGGACTAGTCAGGGAGGACATGGCATGCATCCCCACAAAGTGATGCTTGAGTCCAAATCTGAAGAATGAAGAGAGATTAAATAGGTCAAATAGCGTTTTTATTAATAGTGAATGGTTATATATTGGGCACTGAGAGCTAGTTTTTCTTTCGGGAAAGGTAATATTTTTTGCTCTTGATTGTATCATATGTGAACCCAGCTATTTGGATTCCTTTGTGCATTTTTTTTAAATGATTTTTCATTTTTGTGGAACATATTCATTTACTGAAGAGCTGGCTTGTACTTTGGCAGATGTCTTACTTGGTTACTGTTCTTAAGGATGTTGGCAAAAGTTTGAGAGTTGTAAAAGGCCCTTGGCTTTGCAGACCTTGGTATCTGTATCCTGGCTACCATAAACTGAGAATCAGGACCTCTAACCTCCTGCCATGCTGGGTGAGGTGTCCTTCTTATTTGCTGCATTGTGGCATTCTGTTTGGGGCTTCCCAGGTGGCACAGTGGTAAAGAACTTGCCAGCCAACGCAGGACACGTGGGTTCCATCCCTGGGTTGGGAAGATCCCCTGGAGTAGGAAATGGCAACCCACTCCAGTATTGTTGCTGAGAGAATTCCGTGGACAGAGGAGCCTGGTGGGCTACAGTCCACGGAGTTATGAGTCAGACACGACTGAGTGAGCACACATGCAGGCGCAGCATTCTGTGCATTCTCTGTCATAGCACATATCACATCATGGTATAATCCTGCCCTACCCAAGCCAAGCTCTTAAAAGAATCGTCCATTCCCAGTGGCTACTTCAGTTCCATTCACTTATCAACCTGCTGTGTTTTGTCCTCAGCCTCCCAGGGACTGTAATCCAAGTTCTCAGGGAGCTCATAATCTGGTGGAAAGGAAAAATGCCAACAATCATAATGCAATGGTATTTGTGCATAAACTATGAATACAGTGTAGCTAGAAACTCAGAGGAGACGCCTGTGTGAGCCAAGATGATTTCCCAAAGGATATATGCTTGAGCTGAATTTTGAAGTTTTGGTAAAAGTTAGCCCAAACTTACTTTTACTTGTAGATATAATTAAATGCAAGGCAGTTTCTTGACTGTTTCATGCTGTTATACTTTGATGCCAGTGGGAAGCCAGTTTCCTCTGTCTGGATTGCCCTTCTCTCTTGGTTCTTCTATAGTGCTGAATTTTATTGATCGCCATTTTCTTGAACTTGTGTATGGTAAGTATTCAAGAAACATTTGTATTTTAATCAAGGGTGTGTGCTTTGCACAGTAGGCAGTGTGGCTAATTTCATGAAATAATACACAAAAGTTGGTGTCATCACGTTACCCACACCCATACGTGTCTCTGATTCTAAGTCCCTTGGCAGCATGTCTTCCTCCTCTCACCCCCAGAGAGGTTTGCTTTCAAAATCTAATATGCATTTGTATTTTTAGAATATAAAATATACCCACCATGTTTTGCACAAGTGGGAAAAGCACAGCTTAGCTTTGGAGTGTATAAGCAACACATTATAACTCCTGGCACAAGAAATAGATTCCTAAAGCTCAATTTAGAAATTAAATGGGAAGGCCCTAGCTTCTTTGTATGTGTGGACAAGTGTTTTCTTTAGCTAATCATCAATAGTATTTTTTTGTCTGATTATTTCATAGTAAAAGGTAGAAGTTAAACATTTTCTTTTCCTGCAGCAAATGTCCAGATCAACATTTTTCTATAAACTTCACAAAATACTAGTTCCATAGGTTTTAAAATAACTATTCAAAAAAATAAGTTGGGAGGGGATGTGGATTCCAGGGTCAAATGAAAATGCTGAGCAAAAGTCAAGTGGATTTTTGTTTATTGACTGAGTTTTTAAAAAGTTAGGTTCTTCTAAGTTCATCTAATACTGTATATTAACTCTGATTGTGCTCTCTAAAAGGGTCTTACAGAGTGCTCCCAAACCAGGAAACTCCTCTTCTCCTCTGTCCCCTCCATCCGAGGGTCTAGATTCTGTAGAAGCATTGTGTATTGCTGTGTAGAAGGTGTATGCCTTTGTAAGATCCCCAGCCAGGGACAGGTTCTCTTACCTAAGGAATTCTTACAGGTTTGGAGCTTCACAGCTACTACACTTGTCACCTATGAAGCATGGGTCATAGAGGTTCAGAGGTCAGGCTTTCAGCCTGCTTTTTCAGTCTTACATGCATCTCTGCTTTCTGTGAATGTGGTTACCAACTTTGTTGATCTTGTATCCCAAACTGAAAAATCTTGAGTAAACGTTCATAATATGGAAATATTTATAAATAATGCAAATGTTATACTTATGTTTCTATGTTTTAAAATAAGCAAAAATTTAAAGGGATGAGTAAAAGATTAATGGAAGCTACGGTATTTCTTCCCACATTCCAATAGGTCTTTTCGCACACACCTTGGTGTGTACCCAGCCCGCTTTGTAAACCTCTGGCTTTAGAGACAGAATCTACATATCTTCCCAGTCAAGTAGCTTTCATCCTCCCCACATTCCTGGGTTAAGTATGCTTTCCGATGGAACACCAGAGCTGTTGAGGAATGCAGGGCACTCTTAGGTACTCACTTCTGAAAGCCTCCAAGATAAAGTAAACAGTAAATGGAAAAAGCAAGTATTAATAAATATGTGTAGCATGATTTCTTCTGTGTGAAATTTTTGAAGTTTGTAAAGATACATAATTTATGTATAGAAAATGTCTACTTGATACATTGGAAACTGTTAAATTATTTCTGAGCTCTGGAATTAAGGGTCTTGGGAGAGGAAGAGGTTTTATTTTTAACTTTTTTCTTCCATATTATTTGAACTTTTATGAAATATTCTTTTTATAATAAATAATTTAAAAATGACTGCGTATAGTGTGATGTCAAATATAGTGCAATACACTGTCATTGTTGATGGTTGAAGTTGGGTGATTGGAACATTGGCTTCCTTACTATGTTTCTACTTTTATGTATCTTTGAATATTACCATAAATGAAAATTTAAAATTAAAAATAAATGCACTACAGAAAGAGTCTATAGAAATACACCACATAGTAATTGATTGTTCTGGGAATAGGAAGAGAGCTGAGGAATGGAACTTCAGATACCTTCTCCCCATAAGTTCTTATGTTCCATGAGTGTGTGTTGCTTTTAAGGGGTATAAAATACTTGTTTGACTTCCCACATACTTAAGGAATATACAAAATGAATGCACAAGCCATGAGTGTTTAATGGGTAGGGCTCAGCTGTATCATAATAAGATCTTGAGGCTTGTTTTATATTAGGATTCTTGAGCTCGATAGACAATAAACAAAGGTGAAACTCCAAGGCATGGCCAGGCAGCTCTGCACTTCCCCAGCTGCATCAGGGAGCTAAGGGTTTGCTGTGAACGATTTGCACTGTGAGCCAGTTCCCAGGCTCTGTAACGTGAAAGACATAGAGTACCTAGTGAGCTCTCATGGTAGGGTCCAAGGGAATTAATACATAAAGGATATTTTCTGTTGCCAGCTGCAATGCTGGGCTGTGTTCATAGACATAGAATCTGTAAGGAGGAAAATGATGGTTCATTAACTGTGTGACTTTAGTTAAAGTTAGTTAAGCTTTAAGTACCTCATCTGTGAAACAAGGATGATAATATTAGCTACCTCGGGGACTGTGATGAGGATTAAATGAGAATGTAAGGCACCTTGCATATGGTGAGCACTCAAATGCCAGCTATCCTTGTTTTCATGTGAAAACCTGCTTACTGAGCTGAGAACATTTAGCTTGTGAGCAAGTGTTCACTGATTAAGTATTTTCTCAAACAGCCACGTGGTTAGGGATGGTTGGTCTTTGGTTGATGCTGTCAACTCTAGCAAGTTTAAGTGTGGGCACATAACCCAGTCTGGCCAGGAAGATATGCGGGGATTCTGACTTTCTCTGGTTGTTGTTAAGTCTTAGTGTGCTGCCTGAGGCTGCAGCATCCAACTTGCTATCAGCCTGAGGATGAAGCCAACATCAAGGTTGGTAGAGAGAGGGGGAAAAAAAAACCACTTTATCTTAATGATATTAAAGAGCTGCTGAATCAACCTTCCCCAAAGCCCATGCTATCCTGAGACTTCCCTGTTTGTTGAGATTTTTTTTTTTTAATGTTTTTTATTTAAGCCAGTTTGAGTTAGCTTCTAAAAGCATAATGATAGAAACTGTACCAGAAAATATTTGTGGTAGGAGTGGTGGCATTTATTCAGTGATAGTCATTGAGCCCTTTGAAACGAGAAACAACAAGAGAGGAAGTTCTGACACATGAGGAATGAGGAACAGGAGGTTCTAGAAAGATTAGCAGCCTGAGCGCATTGTGCAGTTTTTCTACTTGCGGCTTAACCCACCTGCCTCTCCTGAGCAGAGCAGCTGCTGGGGCCTCCAGGAGGCAGACAGTGCCTGGAATGTTGGTGAGGTGTTACCATCCTGACAGAGGATGTTGGGGGTGGGGGGAGGTCCTTGGGAGTGTACCTGGTCTCCCTGGTTCCTGAGGAGCTGAGCAGGTGAGTGGAGTTGCTTCCAACCCTGAGTTGAAGAGGTGAGAAGACCAGGAAAGGCTTCCTTCTCATGCTTCCCTGGAGGACTGGCAACCTGTCTGCTGCTAAGCTGTGGCCAGGGGAAGTTGAGACTGCTGTTCCTTCCACTACTTTGGGAATGCTTCCACTTAAGATACCCAATACATGGGACAGAGCCCGAAGGAACAAACAAGGGAAAAGAAGCTCCCTTGTGGGGCCCAGCAGCCAGGGAGAAGGATTACAACAGAACCCTCAGAGCAGAAATGGCTATTGGCATAGATACCTTGAACCAAAAGAATAAGAAAACTTGAGACTTAAGTGCAACGCGCACACGCGTGCACACACACACACACACACTCTGATTTTCTGAGACCAAAAAAGATTTTGATGTAAAAGTTTCAAGAGATGAAGGAGAAAGTGGTCACGGTTGATGCCTGAATTAGTATCGTGGAAGATAAGAGAAAGACACCTCAAAGCATGGTGCAAAATCACAGATATAAATCAGGAGATGGATAGACACCGAGAAGGGGGTGGAGGATACACTAGAAGAGGCAATCAGTAATATAAGGAGTTTCTTAGCTGATAAGAGATTTGCATCTCACAGAGTTCCAAGAACGATTGATGATAAAAAATACTCCTAGGCATATTATATCTCTGAGCTACAAGAATAGAAAAAAATCTTATGAGTTTCCATAGCAAAGAACAAGTTACTCCTAAAGGAGGAAGAGCCATCCTAGTACTGAACTGCTTATCTACAACATGGAATCTGCCACCAATGAGAGAAAAGGACTCTATGGAAATTGAGTGAACTTTTAGTTCACTCAGTCTTCCAAAATAACTCAAGAAATAAATTACCAGTTTCTTTTACTTAGTGACCAAATAAACTCGGAGTCAAAGTCTCCATAAGAATGATGAAGGGCCAGGAGAATGTAAAATGTAAAATGGTAGAAGTGATCACCGCCCAAATCAAGGTGTATTACTAGCACCTGGATGGACACAGCACCTGCAGAAGCTCAACTCTGACTGAGGCGTGCTGCTGGGCTCTCCTCTCTGTGAAAGCCTGTTCTTTTCCTGAACTGATCACATCACCATCTGCCTTGACAACTCCTCTAAAAACAGTCTGGAACTAAACATAGGGAAGCTCAGCAAGTCTGGGCATTGCAGGTGGGTGGGAAGCAGGGAAATGTTCCAAAGGTCTCCTTTGGGGCGTTAGCTGTGGGACTGGCAGGGGAAGTGGATGTATTCTAAGATTTGGAGTGAAAACGCTGAAAGAATATTTTCATGGGAGAAATTTATGTCTGGTTTTCATATAATGGCAAAGTAAAGTCATTGCTATCTGATTATGAGCAACAGGAAAGGGACCCTAGCAGGAAATATAAGGAAAATTCACAAGACAAGTCATGTTAACAAGATGGAAAGGGGAAATAATATCAATTTGATCAGTCTGCAAAAATAAATACAATGAAAAGTAGGAAATAAGTAAGCCAATAACTAAATAAGATAGAGGGGTACAATTATTATGCTAAATTTGAAGGGACTGGTTTTTTCCCACTAAAAGAGACACCTAGATTGAGCTGGAAATACAAATGAACCAGCTATACAACATCTAGAAGGAAAATGTCTAAAACTTTTAAAGAAAAAATTATAAAGAAAGGGATGGACAAAGATACTAAGCAAATATATATATATTTTTTAAAAATAGCAAATTTAAGAGTAGACAAGGAGAAATTTAACATTAAAAGCAACATAAGAGGAATTTTATCTAACCATGTAAAGCACATATGCAGAATTGGCATTAGTTAAGACTATGTGTACCAAACAATATAAATGTAAAGACAACTTGATATAAATTTTGTAGATTTCAAAACATGTTTGTCCTTGACGGGGGACGAGGAGCCATTAAACAAAGAGACCCACACATTGTCAGGGCCAGGGTGGGGGGACTGAGGTCCTTGCCTTTGGTGTGCAGTTTAAGGTGGCTCCAGAAACTCAGCTATCAAGAGAAACAATATTTTAGTGCAGTATTTTAAAAAATCAAAATTAATGCAAAAACCTATGATGATTGAAATACCGTATTTTATATGAAGACAGGATCACTGATTTGTTGTTGTTGTTGTTGTTCCAAAATGGCATGGTCACGTATAATTTTTCCAGAATTAAAAGATGTTAAGAGTGGGTGGGAATAGGGGGGTGGGGGCCAAAATATTCATTCGAATTTTCCCATAAGATGTTACAGAAAAACCCGGACAAACTTTTTGGCAGCCCAATACATTTGTGTAGGGTGGGATAATCTTTGTTAAATTACCCCTGGGGCAGTACCACCTCAATTGGGACTTCAAGCATGGGAAGAAGCTGGGAGAATAGAAGGGGAAGGCGGAGAAGCAATAGAGAGCTTTGCACCTTTCAGGGAACTGAAAGACGGTCCACGTGCCTAGACCCAGGTTCTCAAAATTAGCACATATTAGAATTACCAGGAAAGCATTCAGATCTCGCGATACCCAGGCTTTCCCCAGACCAAGTTAATAAAAGTCTCTAGGATTGGGGCTGAGAAGTAGGCTCTTTTGGAAGCTTCCGAGGCAGTTCTAACGTGCAGGCTGAGTTGGGACCAGGTGGACCATGATGTACGGAGTGAGGGCGACAAGACTGGAGGGAAAACGGGAAGCTACCATATTGGTAATTTATTTTGGGCTTTTTTTCCGAAGAGCATTGGGAAGTCATTTTAAAGGCTCAGAGCGGGAAAACACACCCTGGTGCTGTAATGAGAATGGATTGAAAAAGGATTGGGTACAGCGAGAAGAGGCGGAAAGTTGTCGCCAACATCCAGGTAAGAGTGTCAGCTTGGGTTAGAATGATGGCGGCGGAATCAGGGAGATGTAAACGCAAGAAGTATGGGTAGGGGACTTCCCTGGTGGCCCAGTGGCTAATACTCATGCTCCCAGTGCAGGGGACCCTGGTTCAATGCCTGGTCAGGGAACTAGATCCCACATGCTGCAACTAAGACCTGGCATAGCCAAATAAATATTTAAATTTTTTTTTTTAAAAGAAGTATGGCAGAATCCATAGGATTTGGTGATTGCTCCATTGTGAAGGGCCAAAGGGGAGGAAGTATTACAGTTGCTTCACTCCCCACCCGCATGTCTGGAATCAGCAACTAGTGGTGTAGTAAATGATACACACTGAGCCATAGGACAGACAGCTTGGGGAGAAGCAGGATTGGGGGCTGCAGGGAGGACACCATGGGCTCAGTTCTGAACCTTTGCAGCTTGTGAGACAGCAGAGGGGGAACCGTTGAGAGTGGCAATTGCATATGCAGGAGTGCCCTCCACTCAGGGGGCACCCCACACTGCAACTCTAATGTGGGAGTGGTTGGCCTGCATGGGTCAAAAATGAAGGCATAGAAGTGGGAAAATGGCCTAAAGAGGGAGAAGCAAGTGAGCAGAGAAGGAGGCCTCGACCTGGAGGAGTGCCAACCTTGCCAGGCTGAATAGAGGGCAAGGACCAGAGAGGAGATGGAGAAGTGGCGGGAAACCAGCAGGGCACCAATTCCTGAGGCCCCAGAGAGAGCATCACTCACAGAACCACTGAGCATTCAGAGAACTGAGACCCCTGTCAGCTGGGCTGAGCTAGGAAGTGACTGGTGAAGTGACTGCCTGGGTGGATAAATAAGACCCAGTTAGGCAGGGAGGAGGACATTCTGGAGGAAAGAAGAGGAAGAAGCCACAAGACAAGGCAGAGATGATAAGTGTCGGGAGGGGGAGGTTTCCCCCTCTACTCCTCTTGAGTTCTTACAGCCGTGCATGCTAAGTCGTTTCAGACGTGTCTGACTCTGTGCGACCCCGTGGACTGTACCCCGCCAGGCTCCTCTGTCCTTGGGATTCTCCAGGCGAGAATACTGGAGTGGGCTGCCATTTTCTTCTCCAGAGGATCTTCCCAATCTAGGGATCGAACTTGCGTCTCTTATATCTCCTGAATTGGCAGGCAATTTCTTTACCACTATCTACCTGGGAAACCCTTGTGGCTGGACTAATAATGAAGTTGACACAAGACAGATTAACAGGAGAAAAAGAAACATTGAATTCATGCACACGGCAGTCTCATAAAATGGGACCTAAGATGTGGCCAAAACAGGCAACTTTTATACTTATTAGACAAAGAAACAATGCATTTGTGAGGAATTGACAGGACGAAGAAACTTAGGTTTTGGGTGGTCCATTAATAAAGAATATAAGCAGAGTTTGGTCTTGGGGTAGTAAATTAAAGAAGTGACAAGCTTTGTTTATACAGGCTTCTCAGACCCAGTTCTTTGGTGATAAGAGTGTCCGTCCTACCTTCAGATCAGAAAGGGCACCTTCACAGGAGAGATTTATTCCCTGCTTTTAGGGAGGTACAAAAGGGTGTCCCTCTTGCACTGGCCATTTCCTAAGTAACTTTAATCCAAAATAACCAATATGCCATTGTGGCATTTTGGAGGGCAGCCTATCCTGAGCCCCAGTGGAAGGAATGAGGTTTGCTGGGGGCCATTCATCACAGAGATCGTTGGAATTCAAAAAGTTTGTAGTATGAGATAAGGTAAGCAGGTTGGTGGTGACTCTGTGGATTGACTTTAGTATCCCTCTTTTTTAACATATATTTTCAATGTGGACCATTTTTAAAGTCTTTATTGAATTTGTTACAATACTAATTCAGTTTTATGTTTTGTTTTTTTGGTGGCGAGGCATGTGAGATCTTAACGCCCCAACCAGGGATCAAACCCAAACCCCCTGCATTGGAAGGTTCAGTCTTAACCACTGGACCGCCAGGGAAGTCCCCTCAGGCTTCTTCTTGCCAATTTATTTACCATCCATCTGACCTCCCTCTCATCCAGGCTCTGTGGGAGACCTGGCCTTGCCCTGGGCAGTCTGACTTCTTGCTTTGCCACCCCAGAGATGTGTAACGACCACCAAAATTTCAGTGTTTGTGGCAACATTATCAAGGTGAATGCTGAGGACAGGCAGCTTTGCTCTGGAGGGCAGCCCATGCATTTTAGTGTTGAATGGAATGCTTGTTTCCCTCTCTCTGACTTGGGGCACCTCAAAGAGCCCAGCTGCAGTGTTATTGACGGCCCATTTCTTTCCTTGTGCTTTCTTACAAGTAAAGCACAAACAGGCTTTTGCCTGAAAGGCAAGATGCCAGTGTTATCTTTCCTGAGTGGGCTCATAAATACAGATTCTTTGGAGGAGAGGTGAGTATAATCAGCGAACCAGCCAGCATTTTGCATGTGCAATGAACAGATGTGGCTGCATTATTCAGTTTCCCTATTTGATTTCCCTCCTAAGATGTTCTTCAGAAAATGTGATGTCGATGAACACATCTTCCCAAGTGAAAAGTAATCCATGCCAAGAGGAGTCTCGAATGTTCCTGTGAGCCATTTGTCGTGTTGGTTGCTTATTGATTTCTCTGCCCAAGATGTTATGACGTCCTGTGTCACTTCAAGTTTTCCTACAGAAGGTGAAATAATTTCTAATTATATTTTGTGTGAAACTAATTAGTATTGGAAAGTATGCTAGAGTAGAGAAATGGTTTTAACTCTGCCCTTTATTTTTCCTTTGTATTACGAAATGTGACATTCATACTGATAGTGCATGAAGAAATTCACTAAAGAATGGTGATAAAAATGAACACCTGTGCAACCACCATCCGGAGTGACATGTGCAATGTTGCTGGCACCGGGAACTCTAATGTGCACTTCCTCTTTCCAGATTACTACAATCTCATTCTTGGGCCAGGGGTGTTATTGATTTCATTTAGTATTTTACCACCTATCTTTTTTTTTTTTTTTTAATAAAATTGGTTTTATTTTTTAACTTAATTTAATTAGAAAAACTTATTATTTATTTTTAAATTCTTGGCTGAGCTGGGTCTTTGTTGCTGTGCATGGGCTTTCTCTAGTTGTGGCAAGTGGTGGCTGCTCTCTCTCGTTGCGGTGCTCGGGCTTCTCATGGCAGTGGCTTCCCTTGGCCACTTCCCTCTGGCACAGCACAGGCTCTGGGGTGCGTGGGCTCAGCAGTTCCAGCGCGTGGGCTTAGCTGTCCTGCGGCATTTGGGATCGTACTGGACACGGGATCAAATCTCTGTCTCCTGCACTGGCAGGTGGATTCTTAACCACTGAGTCCTTTACCACCTATTTTATCTATCATTAATGGTACACTTTAGCTCTCCTTGTGACATACTACATATATATTTTGTGTGTTTGTGTAAATGCATAAGCCCACAGTGCTTCCTTAAATTCTGCTGCCTCGATGCTTCTCTGGTCTCACTCTAGACTCAGCCTTATCTTGTTATGTGTGTAGCTTTGGGTCATCTTTTTTGCTGCTGTTTAACAACCATTAGTAAGTATATACCACAGTTCATTGCATTGCATGGGTGAATATGTGTACTGTTTCTGGTTGTGATGTTTCAAGGCTGATAGGAGTATCCTTTGACTTGTACATAGATTCTACAGGGTATATAGCAAAAGAATATATATAAAAAGTGGTGTTTAAAAATTTTTAAATTTAATTATTATATTTTTGACTGTGCTGGATCTTCGTTGTTGTGAGCGGGCTTTCTCTAGCTGTGGTGACCAGGATTCTCATTCTGGTGGCTTCTCTTATTGTGGAACATGGGCTTTAGGGTGTGCGGGCTTTAGTAGTTGTGGTTTGTGGGCTCCAGAGCATAGACTCAGTTGTAGTGCATGGACTTAGTTGCTCCAAGGCAACGTCGGGTCTTCCCAGAGCAAGGAAGGCATTGGCAGATGGGTTCTTAACCACTGGACCACCACGGAAGTCCCAAAAAGGGATATTTAAAGTTTTCTCTGGATAGTCAATGATAAAACATGCTAATCTAATGCAAAGGTTATCTTATTGTAAATTTTAGTATTTCTGACATAATGGAAAACATTGTTCATTTTAGTATCTAATATTTCTAGACACACACAATAGCCAAAAGGGCAGTCAGATGCTTTTGCAGTCAAGAGTAGCATTCAGGACACAGTATACAGCCTTCACCCAGCTGTCCTTCCTGCCCGACATCCTTTAGTTCTGTGGGTCCTTCCAAGAAAAATAAAAGTGAATCATGCAATTGATTTCATCAGAGGCAGACATCTCTTCAGGACTTTTGTCTGCAGGAGTCCTGCTCTGGGGAAGAGCATGTGAATGACGAACTGTGTAGAGCTGGGGCTATGCCAAGGTCAGGTGAGGCTTTGACGTGCATAGTGAGATTCTCCTCTCTGAATTACGTGAAACACAGATCCAAGTAATTGCCAGATCTAGTATTTCCTTCACATGCTCTGTGGTGGAATTTGCTGGTCAAAGCATCATTATTTCATTTATTGGGCACTGTGAGATTTGATATCTAAGTCTTTGAGATAGTCCAAGTTTTCCATTAGCTTTTGTAGCAAGCATTAGTAAAAGAGGAAAATGGTACTTAAATAGTAATTTAATCATTACAGTGACCAACTGCCCAGCTTTTATGGTTATCATTAGTAGTTTTAGGAGAATTCTACTACTCTCAGTTTGGTTCAGGGAAATAATTGTATGATTTGTTTGATGGAAACTCTTAGTTTAAGTAGAATTTTTTTTCTTTGGGTGAGCTGAATGGTCTTAAAGGGTATGTGCTTTGGGACACACAGCTGTGATTAACTGGAATTTCACTTTATGGAAGTGCTAGTTATATTGTAAAGAAGTACCTTTCCAGCATGCTTCAAAAAACTGATCAGAACAAACTAGCAGGAAATATGGGAAATTTGACTTAATTGTAAAAGACATTTTAAATTAGAACAGTGGATCTCAGATGGCTCTTGAATTTGTACTTATTTGCATATATTACCAATTAGTCAGAAAATTGGGAAATTTCTGGTTACACTAATATTTGAATATAGTTACATAACAGTTTGGAAAATCTCAGTTAATAACAGTGAAATGAGCTCCCTTTTAAATCTAAATCCTATTAAAGCTTTATGCAAGATTCTTTATGTAACTTTGGTTTCCAAACAAAGCAACCATTCCAGATAAGGTATAAAATCATTTATTCTTCACACTGGGTCTTCATTAAAGCTCATCTGATCTTTCGTTTCAGTGTTTCAGAGTTTGCTTCACATCTCACAAAGGTTTTCTCCCGGGCTGGGTGAAGTAGTAGATCATTCATGTTTTCTGAGCAAAATGTCATTCTGCATAGGAAACATCAAACAAACATAGCACTAAGCTTTGGGTGGAGCTTATTGAAATGTTTCGTCCTTTGTTAAATACTCAATTCATGTAACATGAACTTTATGCTATTTTTTTTAAAAGAAAAAAAAAAAAAACAAAAAAGCTAGGTCTTTAAGACCGCAAATATTTTTATAACTTCAGAGAAAAACAAAAGCCAAATCAGTTAAAGCAATCTGTGTAAGGCTTCCAGGAGCTCTTCATGGTGTGATATTTCACTTCTGTAAAGAACTCAAAGTCCTAGGGCAGTCCTGCTTTGTTCTGCCTTATACAGCTCATCAAAGATTTGAGAGTAACAATTGTTTCTTTCACTACATGACCCTGTCTCCAAGGCAAACATTCGCACTTTCTTCAACTGTTCCTCACAGGCAGGCTTCGCTCCCAGCCTTCCTTCTTTGGACACACTCCAGTTTGTCAACAGCCTTCTTAAAGGTACCTGGGCATGAGGCCACTGTCACCAGCATCTGCCTGGCTCAGCAGTGTAAGCCTGCCCTTCCCTTTTATTTGATCTTCCAGCCACAAAGGACATCACCATGGGTTCTGGGTCTCTCTTGGAGACCAACAGCTGATGACTTTGACCATTGGTTTGGCCTGAGATGCTATTTTGTGTTACTGACTTCAATTGAATCTATTTGGGGGGGGAAAAATAGCAATAGTCACAGAGAATTGTAGTTTTAGCTTCTTTTTTAAAAAAAAAAATGTATCTAAGGTCAAGTATTTACTAAATCAAACATCTAAAATTAAAAAGTATTGTAATTATGGATGCATTTGAAAAATTCAAATAGTAAAGAAATATATAAAGTTGAGTATTAAAGGTCTTCTCCATCACCTTTCACTAATATGACTCCTCTCCCTGTTTTCATGGTTTGGTTTCTGTCTTTCCAGACCTCTTTCTATGCATTTACACTTATATGGATGTTCATATACAAATATAAAATATGTTGTATGAATTTTTCTGAAAAAATTTCCTCATTATCAAATAACATACTTGGAGACCTGTTTGTATAAGTATATACACATCTATTTCATTCTCAGATGGGCCTAAAGATGATCATACTAAGTGAAGTAAGTCAGACAGAAAGATAAATACCATATGATATCACTTATATGTGGAATCTAAAATATCATACAAATGAACTTGTTTACAAAACAGAAATAGACTCACAGACATAGAAAACAAACTTATGCTTACCAAAGGGAGAAGTGAAAGGGAAGAATAATTTGGGAATTTGGAATTAACAGATACACACTACTCTACATAAAGTAGATGGACATCAAAGACCTTAGCACAAAGAACTATATTCAATATCTTGTAATAACCCATAATGAAAAAGAATCTGGATAGGTGAATCACTTTGCTGTATACCCGAAATACTATAAATCGACTATATTTCAAAAAAAAAATCTATTTGATTCTTTCTCACCTGCTATATAACATTCCAGTGTATGAATGTACCACAGTGCATTTAGCCATTTTCCTATTAATGCAGATTTGGATTTTCCCCAATGGGTTAGTATTTACAAATAGTACTGCAACAAACATTTTAGTGCATAGATATCCTTAGTGGATATGTTGAATATTTCCCCAGGGTAGACACCTAGCATAAAATTCTGGGTCAAGATTCTGCATATGTCAAATTTTGATAATATAAGCTCCATGAGACCAGGGGCTTTATCTACTCTGTTTACTACCATATATCCGGTAGCCACAGCAGTGTCTAGCATAAGATATATGTTCACTAAATGTTAGTTGTTGAATGAAATTCCCCTACAGAAGCTCTGTAATTTATACTTCCACGAATAGTATATGAGAATGCCCGTTTCTCCACCCCTCTACTAACTCTGGATGTTATCTGTGTTGTGACTCCTGCAAAACTAATGGGTCACCAGTGATAATTTCATTGATTTTTGGTCTGCGTTTGTATGATTACTGAGGCAATCAAATATCTTCTCATTTTGTTTAGCCAATCACTTTTCATGTCTTGCTATAGAACCAATCTTCTCTGCTCTCGGTCTTCACCCTACAACAGTCCTCTCACCCCTGACTTTGTGCTTTGGGGGAAGAAAGTCACCTCTCATTCAACTCCTTCCACAGAGGTAAAGAGCAAGTCACTTAACCATTTTTTTTCTCTCTCTTATTGTTAGCAAAGAGATTAAGATAGTGAGGTTTGTTTGCATCCCAGCTCTGGGATTTTAGTTTGTAAAAGGTACTCAGAAATTGGTAGTTGTTATTAGCTGCATGAGGTACATATTATAATTCCCATTTGTTCCTAAAGAACTGAGTCTCAGAGAGGAACAGTTATTGTCTGAGCCGACATAGGTGGAAGCAGTGAAATCAAGATTTGACTTTAGGTCCAGCTGATGCAGAGGTCATTGGATTCTGTCTGCGTATTGTTCTTCTCACTGCCTGTCTCTCTGGGAATCCCTCTTAGCCTCCCTGAAGCCTGCTGCAACACTGACCCACAGAACCAACCTGAACCGTTGTCTTTCTTAGACTTCTAGACCCTGCAATACTAGACTCTCACTATTCAGAGTGTGATCCATGGGCCAGCAGCATCAGCAGCACCTGGGAGCTTGTTAGAAATGTAGACTCTCAGGCTCCATCTCTACCTACTGAAGCAGAGCCTACATTTTAACATGATTCCCAGATGATTCATGTGCACATTAAAGTTTGAGAAACCCTGGGATGAAGCAGATCATTAGTAAAATTAACGCATCTTATTTTCCTAATTAGGTCCTGGAGTTTCTTAATGCCCAAAGCCACAACTCTGACTTTTTTTGGCATTCTTCCCAATGGCGTTGGGTACTCCAAAGACCTATAGGAAGCACTGAGTTAAAAACTTAAAAAACTATAGGCCCCAGATCCCTTCCTTCCTTTTCATGATGTACCTCTTATAGCCCTGAGGAAAGCTGTGATGTGCATATATATTCATTTCCAGCTCTACAACACTGCTAGGTTAAAGAAAGTCAGATCAATGGGACCATGACTAATGGAGGCGGAGCTGTTAGAAACTGCAGAGGCAACGAATGGGCAATGGGTCAGACGAACTAAGTCAGACCTGGGCTCAGACAAGTATTAGCAATGTCCCCAAGGTGTGTAACTCCTGTGAGCCTCAGGCTCCTAAAATACTACCTGTTTCAAAGGGTCACTGGGAAGCTTCTGTGAGGTGAATGCTCTGGAGCCCCTAGTTCAAGCCCATGGTGCAGCAAGGCTCTGGAACACTGCTCTCATTCCTCCCTTCTTTCCTTCTGCAGAGCTGTGTGGGTAAGCACCAGGGGAGAAGGCAGCCCTGTGTTTTATACTATCATTCGGGTCGAGGCACCTAGAACTGTCATGGCGAGCGGCCTCTAAAACTGAGGATTTACTCTCTAGCTGAGAGAATCCGGGGAGGGTTGATGCCCAGAAGCTGAGCTGCTCTAAAGGGCCAACAAGTCATGCAAGAATAGCTAAGCGCTGAAGAGGAGAGAAGCAGTTTAATTTTCTCAAATTGATCATGTGGAGAAATCTGTCGGCTGACTGCAGAGTATGCTTTTAGTAATTGCCAGGATTTTGTATCCCAGGGAGATAAAATCTCACAGTGCGGTTGTGTGAGGGACTCGGGGCATAAATCTGCCACGGGCGGCTGCTAGTAGCGACACCCCAGGGGTAAGGGAGGAGAGCAGTTCAGAGGTGAGGGGCGTGCTGCTCTTCAGCTCCGCTGGCCACACTCCAGAGAGAAAGCGGGCTGCTCAACAGAGGGCAGTAGGAAAGGAGAGACACATTTCCTGAATAGAGTGGGGAGGAGACAGAAGAGGGTCTGCGGAACTGCAGAACCACAGAAAAGCACGGCAGCCCTGGGAAAATATACCGAGCATCCCTTTGCTCTGCTGAGAGGACTGAGGGAGCCGCTGGACATCCTTTCTTGCCTTAACTCCCTGCCCTCAACCCACCCCTGCCCTCAACCCCCACCGTGGGCCAAGGGAGATATTCAGTCACACAGAACCATACCTCCTGAGGGTAACCCGCTGGTCCACACCAGAATTTCCTAGGGCTCTTATTACCAAATGTGTGGTCCTCCATAGACCACAGCCAGTCAGAAGCTCTTCAGGTGGGTCTGGGAATTCTGCATGTATCATAAGCTTCCCAGCAATCCCTTGGCATTCTAAGATTTGAAAGGTGCCACTTCAGGGTGAGATTTTGAGATTGTGATCTGCTAAAAGCATTTCTCTGGGTAAACAACAAAGAAGAAATGTCACTTCTAGGTCCTTGCTGTTCAAAATGTGGTCCTTGGGCCAGCACGTGGTGAAATCTGAAGAGCACTGGGCCAGGGAGTGGTTCTCAGACTCTGGAGGCAGGTAGCTGTTAACTGGGGGCTGGGGAGCACAGAGGAAAGAGGCTAGATGGGAATCAGAGACCTGGGTGTAAATCTTGGTCCTTCCACCTGTGGCTTTGGGAACTCAGGATGGTCATTGCACCTTTTTGAGCATCTGTATGCCATCGTTGGAACATAACAAGGCCCACTTCATAAGATAAATGCAAGTATTAAATTGTGAGAGTACTGATGTAGGTAGATGCTCAACAGATGTTAGGAGGAGGTTGAAAAAGCACTCACCTTTGCTGTGTTTCTCCCACTTTGACGCTGATGCTCTTCAGAGCAAGGCCTGAGTGAAGGGACCCTCTTCCCCAAGGGATGATGGTTTGGACCGTATTCCAGACATTGGACCACACCATGCGGTTTTCCCACTTGAACTTGATCATGATCAGTTCCCCAATATCCACATCCAATGTTATTAGAAAGGAATAGGTTTCATTACTAGTAATTCCTTTGCTCCTTGAAGATACAAAGGAAACCAGACATAGTCAGTTGATTTGTAACGGCAAAGTGATGCTTTCAGGATGGGATTTTCAGGATGTGTTAGATTTGCCTGAATGACTCATGATGGTCTTTTCTGCTGCATTTCCCAAAGTGGTGGTGGACAGACTATTAATAGAGATAGCAATAGATGTGCCAGGATAAAAAAGGGTTTTCCAGAGCAGTAATACTGGGAAAACCATCTTATTTTCTGTGATAGCATGTTTAAAAGGTTGCAAGTGTTCTGCAGTGATGAATCTAGTTAACTTTGTTTAGCTCAGGCTTCCTAATCTCTAGCTTAATACATCAGGAGAACTGCCTCCAAAAAAGGCAGGTGTCTCTGGGCAATACAGCTCTCTGTAGGTTCTGTAGGTTCATGATCAATACATGAGCACCACACTACAGTCTTCTCTCCAGATCAGTGCTTTTCTTCCTCCCCAACATAAATAGAAACTTCCATTAAGACAACAAGTATAGCAGTAATAGAAAACCATATATAAAAGGGATGTACCAGTTTGGAGCAAAATTTAAATGCAGATCCTTAGGTTTCATTATCAGCTTTACTCACTAATCTCCAAGACATTAAAATGTCCCAATATTGACAGAGCAGTCAGGCACTCTTTCCACTACTTAGAACAATCCCTGCTCCCCCAGGGAGAGATTTGGGATGGTGCAGAGTTAACACTGGATTTAGGGTGAGACAGGTGGCTGGAGGATTCCCTGGCTCAGCTCATCTTAGCTCTTCCTGCAGGAATGTGCAAAGCACCATTTAGGAATCCACCCACCCCACTAGGCTGGGAGCACCCTAAGGATAGGGTCCTCTCTACCTCTAGTGCAGAGCACTGACACCTCCTTGCTGAGTGACTGAACCCGTGGGATGATTGGAGGTTCAAAATCAGGGGTGATTTTCAGGAGGCTGAGAACCGTCCCTGGAGCAGATGAAGGCTGGTGTCACTTCCCAAGGAGAGCCCATGCTAAGGGTGGAGATGCTGAAATAAAGCGGCCGGTGAAGCTGGCCAGCCTGTGCAGGAGGCGTGAAGCCACTGCCTGTGTTGTGAGCAGGTGTGTAGCAGGGCAAAGGACAGGTGGGGAGGGCTGGCAGTGCAGGCTGACTGAGTGGAAAATTCGTGCCAAGTTGCATGAGACCAGTTTTATTTCCGGGTTATGGTTTTCGGAACTCTCTGGAAAGGTGCTCAGGGCCTTCCTGGGGACAGGAATGTGTCCTGCGCCTGCTCTCAGCATTCCTCCTAGACTGGCCACCTCTGGTTCCCCTTTACATTCGGCCCCTGTGGCTTCGGGCCCATCACAAACACAGGTGGCAGCGACATAAAGTAATGGCTGGGACTGGGCGAGGCCGAGGAGGCGTGACAAGGTGCCGAGCGTGGGCCGATGTCCCGTCAGACAGGGTGTCTGGGACACTCATACTGGGCTGAGAAGAGTGAGCTGTGCCTGGCCCGACCCTTGGAAAGCAGAGTCCATCCAGAGCCTGTGAGAAAACTAAGCCTGTCCTCACCACAGACGGGGCTGTATCTCATACTCACAGAGTGATGGGGATCTTCTGCCTCTCCCCTCTTGTTCCGAGGAATGACACGGTGAAAGTTGGTTCTACAGGGTTCTCAGTTTGGTTGATGAACTGAATCTTGAACTGGTAATGATAAACTGGAGGGGGGTGGGATGGCGACGGAGAGAGAAAGACAACGTAAGCAGAAATTTTTAAAATAAAAAATCTTGTATTTTTTAAAATTTAAGAAAGCAGAGAGAAAAGTATGGATGAATAGATAGCCCAATTTGTTTTCTGGGTGGTGGAATTCTGAAAGTTTTTTTATTTTCCTTTTTTTCCTTCTCTGAATTTCTTTAATGTCTAAGAGGACTTATGTTTGTAATATAATAAGTATTATCCAGCAAAAAAAAAGAAAGAAGGCAGAATAGGAGTATAGTTTGTATTCTATATATTTCTAGATGAAGTTCTGTTATACCATTCCACGTACTTAGCAGGGGTCCCCGTTTATAAATGAAAGGATAGACTGCCTTTGAGGCCGCTGACAAAAGCAAGAGAACACATTGTTGTTTTCACTTTTGCTTGTATTTGATGGTGTTAGTTTTAGGGTGGGACAGAGCAACAGCCAAGAAATATGCCGTGATGACCACATCTCTGCCTTCTGGGGCTTGGAAACTGGTTTTGTGGGGTTCAACAGCACATTTCCTGATAGAAATAAGACAACCAGTTCTAGTACCTGGGCCTAAAATTGTCCTATCTTTTCAAGTGTCCAGAATGTCCTTGTTCTGTGTTGTTTGGAATAGGGAAATTAATTTTATTCTTCTTTACCTAAACATAGCCTATATTTAGCTAATAAAAGCAAATGACTTACTATCAGACAGGTGTTGTTAAACATTTTGCATGGCATCATCTCAGTTACTCATCATAATGACCCTAGGAGGAGGGTATTGCAATTATCAGCCTCATTTAAAACATTTTATTTATTTTATTTTTGGCTGCACTGGGTCTTTGTTGCTGCACGTGGACGTTCTCTAGTTGTGGGGGTGGGGCCACTCTTTGCTGCAGTGAACGGTTTCTCATTTCGCTGGCTTCTCGTTGAGGAGCACAGTCTAGGTGTACAGGCTCAGGAGTTGTGGGGCATGGGTTTAGTTGCTCTGAGGAATGTGGAATCTTCCTGGAGCAGGGATCAAACCCATGTCCCCTGCATTGCAGGCGGGTGCTTTACCACTGAATATCAGGGAAGTACTATCAGCCTCATTTTATAAAGAACAAAACCAGGGCTAGAGAGGTGAAGTGACCTGCTCAGGGTCCCATAGCAGAGTCTGTGCTCACGGCCTGGAGCAATTGCCTTGCTCAGCCTGCACTGTTACATCAACCAGCTGTGGGGCTCTTTTCAAAATTATCCCACCTCATTTCCAAATAACTGATGGCTGCTTGGACTTCTTTATCTTGCTGTCTCCATATTCTCTAAGTACTTGTAGCTCTTTAGCTTAAACAGGCTTAATATGGCATGTCAACTTGATTGGTAGGACTGCCTGGGGCCCCATGTTGAGATGGGCTGTGAGACCATGTCTAGGCTCTTAGGAGGACTGCTGTCTGCCCTGGGCAAAGGATAGGGGACATATGATTACTTGTTGTTATTTGCTTTTTCCGTTCTAGATAATGATTAATCTACTAATCCTGATACAGTGCTTGCACATAGTAGTTGCTTAATAAACATGTGTGGGATGCATGAACTGACAATTTGGGAATATCAGGATGTGTATGAACATTAGGAAGATGGAAATCACCCCAGAGAATTCAAAATTGGAGTTCTCAGCTTTGTTGTAGAATTCCTTCTGGAAAGCATAGATCATGGAACTTACCACTTGATTATCCATTCCATGCACCCAGCATGTGGAAATTCACCATCCTCAGGAATCAATCTACTTACTCCCAAATGGTACATTTCCACTGGAGGTTGGTAGCTACACAGACCTGGCAGCAGCGGTGGCTAATGGCACATTGCCAACACATCAGCTGCAGGGTTCTGTGTGCCTGTATTGCTGGGTTTCTGGGTTATTTACACAACTCTAACCTTTGGCATAAGCCCATTTTCCCGTTTGGGTTTTGCAGTGGATTGGCTGCAGTCCTCTGCATAATAGGTGCTCAAATATTCCAGCCTGGAATAAAATAGTTAGATGCTCTCAAGACTGTGAGGCTGTGGGTGAGAAATAAGAGAAGGACTGAGGGACCCCAGGAAGGATCCCTAAACCCTTGAATGACAGTGGTGGAGACAGAGACTCTGGTCTATCATCCCAGAAGCCTCTGGAGAGATCTTATGCTATTTGGGGTCTGCCTAGGGAACTTTGTAACAAGTAAATAGTTGAAGTTGAACAAGTTGAAGTTGAACTTGTAAGTTGAACTTGTAAGTTCAACTTGTAAGTTCAACTTGTAAGTTGAACTGAGACAAAAAGATATGAGACAAGGCATTGGGGGTGTGGGGTAGACTGTGGACAGGATGACACGAGAGAACTGGTCTCTAGTTAATTCCCAAACAAGGAGGCAGAGAATCTTCCAGAGTATGTAAGGAACTCATAACAACCAGTTTAATATGTATTCATTAGAAATCTACTACCCAGCCCAGTGAATAAAATAGTGTAATTGGCTGTATCCATGGTAATACATTGACTAACATTTATTTTGTTTACCTGTGCCTGGCACTTTGTATTTTTATCTCATTTAATCCTTATGACAGGTGATACTATTATTATTTCATTTAAGAGAAGAGGAAACTGAAGCACAGAGAGGTTAAGTGATTTTTCCAGTATCACACAGCTAGTAAGTAGCATAGCTATGACGTAAGTCCAGGCCACCTGACTCCAGAACTCGAACTTTTAAATGTTTATACCCAGGACCAATAGCTTTATATACCCTAAGGAAAATGTTCATGTGTGGAAAGAGGTTGAAGTTCAAAGACATCATAAAAGAATTTTTAATTAAAAATAAATTAAAAACACCCTAAATATTCACCAATAGAGAAATGACTATGGGCTAATAATGACAATTATTAGAATTACCATTTAGCTCTTTGTTTTGTTCCAGACACTTAACTATTGTTTCTCAAAATTATTTCATTTCTCTTTTCTACAACTTTGTAAGATGCCTACTTTAACCTCCCTTTGCATCATTTTACAAATGAAGAAGCTGAAGCTTAGGAAATTTGAGTAACTTGTCCATTGTCGTGAACCTATGAACTAGTGAAGCTGCAATTAGACTTTAGTCTGCTGATTTCAAGT
The DNA here is from genome assembly GCF_029378745.1 of Bos indicus. Lineage (NCBI taxonomy): Eukaryota > Metazoa > Chordata > Mammalia > Artiodactyla > Bovidae > Bos > Bos indicus. The sequence goes on from NC_091769.1 coordinate 51,520,808, forward strand.
TCATATTCCCAAACGTGATTTACTCTTATGAAGTGATTACAAGATATTTTTGGAATGGTTTCAATGCTTATGAAAGAAGTGGGGAAAAAACCCCAACCAGCCATCAGGATACACATGGTACATCTAACATGAGACTAATTCTAATAAAACAGAATGCACAGAAGGAGGGAGATTTGCAAAAATATTAAGTGATTATCTCTGGGGAGGGGAGAGAAGTAACTTTTATTATCTTTTTTGTGATTTTCTGCAAGTTCCACATTTTCTGCCATGAGTATGTATTCTAATTAGACTCTTCTTGGAAAAAGAAAAGTTTGTAAAAGTATTAAGAAAGATAACAGAACCAGAAGCTGTGGTCCTGGCCTTAGAGGTGCTTGCAGCTGGGAAGCAGAGTCACTTCTGTGACCCTTGCCACCTCCTATCCAGTCTCATGGGCATCAATGTCCAGGATCTTCTCCCCTTGAGGGCAGTGTTGGGGTCGTGTTAACACTTGAACCTCAGCGATTCACAGCACACATTGGGAATCTAAGGAGTGCTTCTGGGGCTATTTGTGTGAAAACAAGGCAGAACACATGTTACATTAAAGAGTCTAATTGTGAATAGGACTAATCAGAATATTGCTTCCACTTGTTGAGATCCTGCTAAAACATCAGGCTACATACTAAGTGCTTGTTGTTGTTGTTGTTTGGTCGCTAAGTCGTGTCGGACTCTTTGTAACACCCTGGACTGTAACCCATCAGGCTCCTCTGTCCATGGGATTTCCCAGGCAAGAATACTGGAGTGGGTTGCCATTTCCTTCTCCAGGGGATCTTCCCTACCCAGAGATCGAAGCCACATCTCCTGCATTGGCAGGTGGATTCTTTACCGCTGAGCCACCAGGGAAGCCCTAAACTAAGTGCTTTGCATACATTATTTTTGTCCTCCAGACTAAATGAGGATAACACGGTAAGACTGCATTTTCTACACCTACCCCTGCTGTCCTGGTCCACTCTCTACCCAGTTCTGGACCCCAGGATGTGACCCCCAGAGCCTCATCTCCTGGCTTCCTTATTGGATGGCTTCTGGTTCACACTGACCCACTGAGGACGCACCAGCGGGAGATCAGGGCAGAGCAGAGAGAGGTCAGGGTATTTCTCTGCTCCCTCCTGCTTTGAAGCCTGACTGTAGTAACTGCTGTCCCTGATGAGCTGCTGTCAGTAGCTTCTCCTCCACAGCTTACATTCTCTTTGGCTATTCCTTCTCTTCGCTTCTCCGAGTACCCTGTTTGTTAGATTTGAGGTGCATAAACATCCCATGTTGCTTTCCTTATTATCACCCACCCTGTCGAAGGAGTTCTGCCTGCTCTCTACTCAGGTGAGTAGAGTCCTGTTTACTGCTGAGACCCAGAGAGGTAGGGTGTCAGTGATCCCGATGAATTACAGATAAGGAAGCAGAGATTTGCGATTCACTGGTGTCTCACTCGGTAAAGAAGCCTCCTGCCAATGCAGGAGATGCAGGTTCGATCCTTGTGTCAAGAAGATCCCCTGGAGAAGGAAATGACAACCCACTTTAGTATTCTTGCCTGGGAAATCCCATGGACAGAGGAGCCTGGCTAGTTACAGTCCAGGGCATTGCAGAGAGATGGACATGACTTAGCGACTAATCAACAAGAAAGCAGAGATTTGGAGAGGAGTCCAAGGTGACTCAGATAGTTAGAAGTGGAGCTGACTCTGAACCCAGGTGTCTGTCTGATTCCAAAAGGTCCTTCCCACTGTGTCCTGGGATTCTGGTTCTGGCAAGCTGAATCTTCCCTTTGAAAGCAAACAGCAAACAGCCCTGAAGAAAAGCTGCAGTCTATACCTGCCTCCTGTGAAGCCACCGAAACCAAGTGCCTGCAGGGTCTGATCCACTGACATCCATCCTGGGCTATCACTGTTGCTGCTGCTTCGCAGTTGCTGGTCTGCTAAATGTCCAGCCCCCAGGGCAGGGATAAATGTTTCATGTCCCTGCACTGGAGATGGGTTTTTGTCTCCTTTGGTCTTAAAATGTGAGTAGGAAGAGACCAATTTCCATATCTGAGATGTCATGGTTCCCACGATTCTGAAGGAAGGGATTGGCTTTGATAATTCCAAAGGTTCTGTTAGCGCTCACATCCTATGGATGAGAATTATCTGTGCCCTGCAGTGTCTCCCTGGGGGCAGGACCTATGCAGGCGGTCAGAACCATCAAGGGTGTGTAAATCGTGGAGGTCACAGACGTGCAGAAACACGGGCACCCACGTCTGCAGAAGCATGATGCCCAAACCCATCACACAGTGATAGCACAAGGAATTCCTTTTGCCCTGCACTAGGAAAGCCACTTCTGGGGAGAAATATTGAAATTATTTTTTGTAATATGTAAGATATTTTCATGTTTAGAACTATTTATTTGTTCTTATTTTGGATTTTGTGTTTTTCCTTTAAAAATAAAAAAGACCATTTGCCTTTTATTTCCCACCACACCCCAGGACAATGATGCTGTTCCAACGATTAAGGAAAAAAACATGAATAATTTTTGCTCACTTTACCTTATGGCATGTTTAATAAGGATTTTAAAAAATGATTTCGGGGAAATGCTTTTGATCCTGTGACTGCAGGGAGCACAACGTGTTCCTCAGTGCAGGCAGGAGAAGTTATTTCAGGTCTTAATGGTGCAAAGCATGAAATAGCCCGTTAACCTTGGATGAGATCCGGCAAAGTCCACCTGGGGCAGAGGTATGAGGCCTCTGGAGAGTCTCCTCACCAGATCACCCCCCTGGGGCTCAGACACCCTAGAAACCCTGGATCCTAGTTTCGTGTGGACCCCACTGATGCCACTTAACAAAAAAATAAGTTCCTTTTTACAAGGTAGCTACTATGGGCACCAGGTGATGGAAATTTATAAAAAAGGAATTTTTTTTCTTTTTTTTTTTTAATCTCGTGGAAAATATTCTGAATCATTAGATAGTGGCTTTGGGAGATATTATGACTCTCTTTGCAAACATCAGAGAGGTCTTTTTTTTTTTGAATGTATAGATTTTTCTCTCATGGAGATGGTAAGAATGAGATCTTGTGTTCTCTTGCAGCACTATGGTCTTGTTCCTAGATCTTATATGCCTCTAACCCGAGAGGGATGCTGAAGAGCATGGAATTGAGATGATGGTCTTAAGCAGGGGATTAATGTAGGAATAGCCAGCACTAGCAGGGGCTGGCTGAATGAACTCAGAACAGGATCAAGGGAAGAAGAGAAATGGGCTTTTTTGTTTTTCTGATTTTAGTTTAACATAGCATTTTTTTTTCAATTCATCCATTTTTAATTGAAGAATAATTGCTTTACTATATTGTGTTAGTTTCTGCCATCCATCAACATGAATCAGCCATAGGTATACATATGTCCAGAAGACAAGAGTGCTCTCATCAGCTGGTGCGAATTCTCACTGGCTGGCTGGGCCCAGAGAGCAGGGAGAAAGTACAGGCAGGAGGAGGACGAGGAGGAGAGGAGGGATGATGGACTACTGTGTCTCAGGAATGAGCTGGTAATAATACTGAGTGAACTGGTCTCCGTCCTAATGCTTAGGCCATGTGTGGTGAAAGGAGCGAAGCCCATGGAATGGGGGAGACCTGGGGTCAAACATTATGTTTGGCACTGTGCAGGGCTCTGTGGGGCTCCTGGGCACAAGGTCTTTCTGTGTCCCCCATTTCTTTGATTATAGGAAACAGCCTTCATTCAGCCTCCATGAACTTCCCTGAGTTCCAACGGGCAGATTCCAGCAGTTGCTAATTAGGGGAGGGAGGGGATTCGAGACCAGGGAGAAACTAACAGTCAGGGGAAACAATAGTGCAGCCTTGGGGGCAAGGTCCTGTTTCCTCATCAAGGGATACACACCACAGTGTCCTTTACCCATCTTGCAGATACTGGAAACCCACTCCAGGTGGAAGAAGCTATAACAATGGTGTGCTGCCCACAAGCATGTAGACCCCAGAGCAACTGGTTGATGATGCTGACTCCCACTTACGTCACCAGCAGCCCAGCAGAAGAATGTCCACGAGCTGATCATACCCTTTTTGAACAATTACTATAAAACTTCTCACTATCTTGCCCCAGTTGGGACACACAGTTTTGAGGGCATTAGCCAGCTGTGGCCCCCTTTCCCTGGCAAAGCAATAAAGCTCTTCTTTTCTACTTCACCCAAAACTCTGTCTGAGATTCGATTCAGCACCAGTGTACAAGTTTTCAGCATAACATTTGCTCCTTATAAGCTGGGTGGCTTTGGGGAGGTGATTTAGCCTCACTGAATCTCAATTTATCTGTTGGAAAATTAGGCAACATCAGTCTCCCCCCTTCCATCTCCATCTCTCTCTGTCTGTAAGTTGTTGTGAGGATTAAATGATAAATGAAATAATTGATGCAACACATCCAGCATAGTGCCTGAACCTAGTAAGCTCCCCTGAGTGCTGCTTTCTTCTCTTCCACCCCATTACCGCCTCCAGTTGCTGTGAGGATTAAATTAGATAAGGTGCTTGCTAGCAGAACTACATACAGGTTTGTTTCCCGCCTCCTTCTCGAAAAAAAAAAAAAGGCTCCCAAACTAGCAAAATTTCCTTCCAAAAGGGTGAGATTGGAAGTGGGCGATAAATTGCCTCGTTTCCCTCGGCGACTGTTTCCCAATTCTCTTTCTACTCCTGCTGTCCTCTTCCATGTTTACCCGAATTCTGGCGTATGGTTGTAGAAAATAGATCCTTTGATGGTTTTGTCAAAATATCTTGGGAGCCAGAGGAATGAGAACCCAGTTAGTCATCCTTTCTGCAACTACAATCAGGAGGTGATGTTTATCTTGCCCAGCCAGACCCTGCACTGAAATATATAGTACAATTAGATGTCCTTGAAAAATGTGGCTTGTGGATGCTCTGTAACCAGGGATGGGCAAGTTTGTTCCTTTATGAATCTATAAGTACTCATCAAAGGCTGGAGGTGGTCACTGAAATATACTTTGGGAGCCCAAGTCACAATGATCATGGCATGGTGGCTGAGGAGGGGAGCAGTTATGGGGCCTAGATTAAAGACTTGATGTCAGCACTATCAATAGAACTTTCTAGATGATGGAAACCGTCTATTTCTGTACTCTCTGATATGGCAGCCACATAGTTGAGCATTTGAAAGGCGGCTAGTATGACTGAGGTTTCAAGGTTTTAATTTTAAGTAATTTAAATAGCCACATATGGTTAGTGTAGCATTATATAGGGCTTCCCAGGTGGAACAGTGGTAAAGAATCCACCTGTCAATGCAGGAGACATGGGTTCAATCCCTGGGTCGGGAAGATAGCCTCTGGAAATGGGCTACCCGCTCCAATATTCTTGCCTGAGAAATCCCTTGGAGAGAGGAGCCTGGTGGGCTACAGACCGTGGGGTCGCACAGAGTTGGACACAACTAAGCGTGCACGAGTGCAAGCAATATACAGGCTGCACACCCCAGGAGCAGCGGCTTTCACATGGGTGGGAGTCTCATCTGGGCATAATTTCCAGCTGTACCCAGGGTACCCGATGTGGCCGAAGGGCTCTGCTCCCTGCCAGCAAGTGAAATTAGGCTGAGCAAATTAGGACTGGAAAGGCTGAGGTGGATCTGGGGAGAATTTGGAGGGCCCAGGGGAGGGAACGGTGTGGTGCAGGCTGCAGCTCATCCCTGGAATCTCTCTGGGGCTGGGGGTTTGGTTCAGGCAGTCTTATCTCACAGTCCCAACACCGTATTTTCACTGGCTATCCCTGGAGCAAGATGAGCGGCTGGTGAGAAAGAGACTCAAGTGCTGCCTCCAGGGGACTCCTCTTCTGTCTTCTTGGGATAGATAGCACCCTGTGCACAGTGTGTGGGAGGGTGTTGGTCTCCCCTGAGCCCCCCTGAAGGAGGGCCTCTGCCTACCCTGGCTCATATTATGCTTGAAGAAGGAGTGATGGCCTGGCACAGTGGTTTTGGCAACTGCTGCGTGAGATAGTGCTGCCCTAATGTGATTCCTTGGTTCTCCTTCATAAGAAAAGGGTTCCTTTGAGTTCATACCAGCCATGTGTGGTGATCAGGCATCTGAACTCCTTGGCAAGGGAAAAACTCAGCCCGGCTTGTGGCAGCTACTCTTCCCTCCCCTCTTCCTTCTCTTGACTCTCTCACCTCCCGACCCCATATCCATACCCCCAGTAGAAGTCCTCCAGCAGGACCCAGTCCCTCACTTCAGATGCACAGCCCTGCCAGGAAGGTAAAAAATGACCCTGTCTCTTTCCAGCTGATCTCAAGGAGAAAGCAAGACCCTTCCCCACCTCTCCTCCTTCCCTCAACCCCATAGACAGACCATGGGCAGGTTACTGAGATTAAAAACCACTTGACTAATTGTTGGGAGTGCTTAGTCCCTCAGTCGTGTCTGACTCTTTGCGACCCCATGGACTGTAGCCCACCAGGATCTTCTGTCCTTGGGATTTTCCAGGCAAGAATACTGGAGTGGGTTTGCCATAGCCTCCTCCAGGGGATGGCCTGGGTCTAAATCCTGTCTCTGCTAAGACTTCCTTTTGTGTCCCTGGGCAAATGATTTTCTCTTATCTGGGCCTTTGTTTCCTTGTCTGGGAAATGTGGAATTGAACAGTTTCTTGAAATGCTAACATTCCAGGATTAGAGTAGATCCAGTGAAATGTGATTATCTGAGAGGCTTAATCACTCCAGGCTGCACTGCCATTTGAAAGAGGAGCTGGTTAACTGAAATGAGTGTCTAATTGGCAGTCTGGAGTGGGGGATCTCCCTGAAGCAGGAGGCCTTCCAAATTCCCTCACCTGCTCCGGGGGTCTCAGGCTCCTCCACCCCTCCAGGAAGGACAGCTGAAGGGACCCTCTGTCCCTCAGGCAAGAAAGATCCTGCCCTCACTCCACGTGCTCTCAGAAGCTATCCACTGCTCAAACGGATTTCTGTCATTCCTGGGCTGCACAGAAGGGCAATCTAGCTGGAGAACAAAAGTTCAGATAAACAAAAGAATCCTGTGCTTGGGAGCTTGAACTTTGGAGTGTGGTAATGAAAGGAATGCCAGCCTGGGAGTCAGAGGGACCTGGGTTCTACGCCTCCTTCCAGGCTAACCGAACCTACGGACCTCACCTGGCTGTTGTGGGCACCATGAGAAGTCTGTGGCTGCACCAAATGTTTTTGTGTAAAACGCTGTGCAAATGCAAAGCGGTGTTGAGGGCGTTCACCTTCTGTAGCTACAGATATGTGCAGAGTAACAATCAAACGGCACTGGGCTCCTCCCAGGGCCGTGAGCCAGTGCTGTGAAAAGTAAGATGCTAAATCACTCCCGAGCTGTTTTAAGGATTAGGCAGAAATGTTAATGGCAACAGATGTCGGCTTGTTCCCTCCAGGAGGATTTAGGTTTCAGTGGAGTATTTCTCTGCTGGCTTCAGCCCAAATCACGGCCACAGCCCTTTTTCTGACCTCCAGTTCAACCTGGCAAGCAGAAGGGGCTCACTTTCTCCCTTGAGGCTGAGAAGCAGAAATTCTTCTAGGGAGGGCCTCAATAAGACAATGATCTCTTGTAAGATAAGCTGATTCAAATTTAGGAAGAAATGGGGAACCACAAATGTAGTCTGGAGCCCAGGTTTTTCCTGGCAGCCATGAGGAGAGATGAAAGCACTGGGTTCTAGCCTGGGTTTGGAGAAGCTTCCAAGGCCCTGTACAATGAGACCTGGTGATCCAGGCCTTCCGGATCTAACATTCTGTTAGCGGAAACACACTGGCTGAAACCACCCATCCTGGTCAGGCACCATAGTCATCACTTGCAAGGGTTATTCTACCACAGGATGTCCTGGTAAGGAATGTGGAACTAACAAGCCACCACCGACTGGAAGAGTTCTGGAAAGGTCATAAGGAGATACCCCATGTCCTACCACTTTCCAGAATCTTCCTTGCTGGAATTCATTTTGGCTGAGCAATGTGTTAGGTAGGTAGAATAGGGAAAAGGAGTCCAAAATGGCGGTGGCTAAAAGACAAGGAAGGTCCGAGGACCAGAGTGAAGACTTCAGGCAGAACAAACAGAACAAACAGCACTCCTGGCTAAGCCCAATTTGCATAGGGCAGGCCCAGGTGGAGGAAAAAACATGTAAAAGGAGGAGCCAAAGCGCTTTCTCTCGGTCTCTCTCTCTCTCTCTCTCTCTCCCCCCACCCCCGCCCCCACTCCCCATGCACTCCTCCACTGTCTTCTCTTCGAGTCTTGGATTCTCCTGTTATCTTCTAAATAAAATAGAGCTGTAACACTGATTTGCCCAAGAGCTGTAGCATGATTTGTCCAAGACCTAAGAGCTGTGACGCGCCGAGGGCTTTAATGTCCGTCGCTCCACATCTTTGTTGTGATGAGACAAAGAACCGAGGAACATACACTCGCATGACAAATGCATGTGCCACCAGGAAGGACCCTAAGTCAGAATGATTGGCCAGAGAACCTGGAAACTAATCCCGTCACCTTTAAACCTGAGATGTCGAGCCACATGGAAGAGCAGTCCTCCTGGGTTCCCTTACTCTCCTGCTCTCTGCCCGGGTGCCCCTTCCCAATAAAGTCTCTTGCTTTATCAGCTCAGACAATTCATTTCTGAGTGTTAGAAAAGAGACCATTCTCTGGTCCTGGAAGGGATCCCCCTTCCTGCAACAATGCTAGGGGACCATGAAAATAGATGAAGAGAGCAGCCAACCAAAGGAGTGTTTCAGAAAGTATCAGGCTTTCTCCTCCAGCACTCGTCAGCGAGGAGGCCACATTCTTGGGGAAAGAGAGGCATGTGTCATCATCCCGGTCTGGAATCTGTGCAAACAGCAGATCCGGCAGTAGCTCCAGGAAAAGACTCCAGGGAACTCGTGAACCTTCAGACAAGCGGCTGCATTCTGCCCTTCTGAAGGCCCCCCTGCACTCACCTTTGAATGGGGACTGGGCTCGAGTCACCAGGAAGAGGCTCTTGCTCTTCTTGCTTTGCCGCTCCTGGCGGGTGTGGTAGCCCAGTGTGTTGCAACGACCCTTCTTGCAGCTCAGACACAGGCCTTGGCTGAAGCGGTCCATGTCTCTGCACAGGTAGGCCATGCTCTGCATGTCAGCGTGCAGCAAGGAGTCGATGAAGAGGTGCACTGACCGCTCATGGGCACATTTGACAGTCCGGGTGATGGCTGGAACACAGGGCAAGAAGAACGTTATCATCCCTTAATCTGGAAGATCACCTTGCTTCTCAGTGCAGAGTAGCACCATCTCAGGAAGGAGGATGGGGGTGCTGAGATCAGAGGTCAGCCTACTGACTACAGTGGGTGGCATAGCTGATGGAAAACTGCACAAAAAGTAGACCCTTTGCAGGCACTTACTGTAGGAGCATAATCCCAGGCTCTGAAGGCCTGCTGAGGGCACTCTGTATGTTACAATAGGTGTTTTAATAGGAGCCCTGAGTCACTAAGAAAATACTGAGTTCTTTAAGCAAGTTGTGTGTGTGTGTGTGTGTGTGTGTGTGAATTGCTCAGTCATGCCTGAGTCTTTGGGATCCCATGGACTGTAGCCTGCCAGGCTTCTCTGTCCATGGAATTCTCCAGGCAAGAATACTGGACTGGGTTGCCATTCCCTCCTCCAAGAGTTCTTCCTGACCCAGTGATCCAACCCAGGTCTCCTGCGTTGCAGACAGGTTCTTCACCATCTGAGCTGCCAGGAAAGTTCTCTTTAAGCAATTCTTTTGGAAATGAATTGTAATTCATTTTGGAAATATTTTAGTCGCAAACAGTTAAAAATGCACAACTGCTGATGCTCTAAGGGTGAGTTGGCAGAACAGGCTTGTGTGGAATGCCTCTTTGTATTTATTTAATTAAAAATTATTTTATTTTTGGCCGTGCTGGATCTGCGTTGCTGCACGTAGCCTTTCTCTGGTTTCAGAGAGCGGGGTCTACTTTCTCTTCGTGGCGCGCAGGCTTCTCATTGTGGTGGCTTCTCTGACCATGGAGCACAGGATCTAGGGTGTGCTGGTTTCTTCAGCAGTTGTGGTGCACAGGCTCAGTTGCCCCACAGCATGTGGGGTCTTAGTTCCTGGACCAGGGATGGAACTCCTTCTCCCTGCAGCGGAAGCGGGGAATCTTAACCACTGGACTTCCAGGGAAGTCCCTGGAATGCCTCTTTTCTTAATAAAGCTGGCTAAGCCAGTGCCCAAGCACTCTTGGGACTTGGCTACTGGTCTGGTGAGAGCTGAGGCCTCCCCGACCATGTATCAAAGCAGCCACAGCCTGCTCAATGTAACTGAACTGGATGACCAGCATGGGGATTTGGTTTGAGAAGGATGTGCTCCAGTGACCAGGTCTGAATGGACCTAAGCCAAAACAAGTTTAGGAGGTTTCTGTACCAAGGATTTTGACTTTTTTGGGGAGGGGAGGTTGTTTGGGGGTCTCCAAATCTTAATCTTTAGTGTTCTCTAGGAGTGTTGAACCACCACAAGGTATGACAAGAACTTCCTGTGAAAGTGGACCCCAGGTAGCTTAGCCAAATAATTTTCCCCAGGATTAGTCATCTCCGTTCCTGGTCACAAGCGGCTCTATTTGTTGAGCACCCACTATGAGGCAGGTACTACTGAGTACTTTCCCTGAATATTCACCACAGCTCCTCAAGGCAGCTCTTACAAGTGAGAAAACCGAGCTTCCAAGACAGTCTCCAACTCATGCAAGCTCACCTAGCCAGGAGGTGGTGAGGATGGTAAAGCAGTTATCAACTGACCATGTCAACATGTTCACCCCAGAATGGGATCACTTTCAAACATAAGGGTAAAGGAAATGGAGAAAAACCACCCTAAGGTGGGCAAGCTAAATAAATATACTTGGTCCCATCATTCTGAAGTTTAGCACAAAATAGAAAATGGTAGTAATTGGGCAGAGGCGTTCACCAGGTGATCAGCTAATGAACAGCATCTAGGGGTCTGTGTTGACCTTAGGGAGGGCATAGATCTGGGAAGAGGGCTGGCTGATCACCAGGGACTGCTGGTGATCAGAGGGCAGTGATCGGAGAGAGATGTTAAGGAATGATAAGGGGAAATTCCCAGAAAGTTTTCAGGCATGGGCTGGTGAAAGGCTGGGAGTCCAGCCAAGATGAGATAATGTCGAATGCGAAGGTCATTCTGGTACAGGAGACATGAAGGTGGATAAGGAAACACAAGATAGTGTGTGCTTAGCTCAGTTTTCAAATGATGGGGAGAAGGTGGTAAGTGGGGGTGGTCTGGGGGTCTCCAGTTGGCTTAGAGTGAGTTGGCAGGTCTTAATCAGGATATTATTTTATAATAGAGAGAAACTTGGAATACTTATTAAATGTATGGTTTTTGCTCACATTTTTGTTCTTTAATCCAGGGCCTGTTATCAAGGTTCATGTTAATGTTTTGGTTTTAGAGTTTGAGAGAGAAGGGGGAAAACACAACCCAGATAATGCCACAGTCAGTTTCAGCACTGAAACAAAGTCCCAAGGAAGTCACAAGGACCTATTTAGAGCTGAACTTTGAAATAGAAGAATCTTAGTAAAGAATGTCCCCTGGGGTCAGCTGATTAAACCTCATACTTGGGAGACCAAGAAGCCATGGTCTATTAAGTGGGTTAGCATGGGGCCAGAATAGAGGCAGCCCCTTGAATGAGGAAACTTCCAGAGAAAGAGGAATGACCACAGGCAGCAGGGCTCAATTTTCAGACGGGCTGATATCCCAGGAGAGACTTGGCTGGGTATGATGAGTGGAGATGAGAAGTGGGAATTCCTGGATGTGCCCTTAGCTCATCCTCCATGTCTGAGCTCCAGCAACCACTGCCTGTGAAGACTTGGTCTTGCCTGGGGAACAGCACCCTTTCCCACTCACACAAGCCCTCTCTCTGCATGGACTAGGTGACCATTCACTTTGAGCCCCATCCTTGCCAAACTCTTCCCCAAATCTCACAGAATGGATTCCCCTGGATCCAGAGGCCACACCAACTGTGGGGAGTGTAAGCCATCGTAGGCTAGTGCCTCTTTCTCACCATTTAAGCCATGCTTGGCGAAATGTTTGTAGAGCTCTAGGAAGTGGCATCCAGGCTGGTAGGAACCCCCATTGGGGTAGAAGTCATAGTGTGCTATGGGCTGTTTGATGCCCACACTCAGGCCCATGTGCTCCCAGGTAAAGGTGTGAATGGCGTCCACAAAATTGGCATCATCTGGTGAAAGCCGGTCACTGAGGGAGGCTTTTTCAAACAAAGGGCCTGCGGCGTCCAGCCCTAAGAGGAAAGCAATGGGAAGGATCAGATTGGAGCAAGAGGAGGCAGGGAGAAAGGCTCTTTTTAGCTTTCGGATGTTATTGCACATTCATGAGCTAGCAGGAAGAGGAAAATCCTAGGGCATAATCTTTCTCTAGAAAATCTTGTCATGACTTTTTTTGCAGTAAAATTAAAGTAATTCATGGTGCTTAAAATCGGACACAGACTGGTTATTATCTATGGGGAAAAGAGGTTTGCAGGAACTATCCAGTGGTAGAAATGAGGTTATAAGGGAATGCTTGATTTATTTAAGCAAATCAGTTTTAAGTACCTTTCAAGCTACTTTCGAGAGCATCTGTTTGCATACAAAAAACCACTGTGTTATTGCAAGTAGTTCTAACCTACCCATCAAAGAAAGAATTTATTTGCCTGCTTGTTGTCAATAATTTTCCTAAACAAGCTGGCTTTCTCTCTACACTAATGTCATTTCATTGGAATGTTCAGAACAGCCTTGGGACATTACTGTTCTCTGGGGAAAATGTCATGAGCAAACAGGACTGCTCACAGCTCTGTCCTTAAGTGACAGATATGTTTGGACAAGACAAGTGGCAGTCTCTGGCAGACTATAGTTGGGGAGTATTTATGCACTCAAGGAGTTTTGTCTGTCTGTCTTCCTTTACCTTTTCTGGAGGACCCTTTGTTGACCTGTATGAGGCCTGGCTTCTATCCTTGGTGGGGATGAAGGAATAGACTGGGGCCATGCCAGTCCCTGCTCTCCAACCCTCACCTGTAGTCACACATGAAGGCTGTGGTTTATATTTCTTTCTTCATCAGGCTGACTATGAGATGACAACAGAGTAGTTAGCTGTCCTGTCACTTCTGATGTGTGTGGGCCTGGCTAATAATGCCTGATGTGGCCTGTGACACCAGCCAGCGTGGAGAGGGTCCTGGGCCCAGTGCTGCCTCTCTGCAGTTCTGACTTATCCTTCTAGGCCTGGTTTGTCTGTGAAGGGCCTCACTGGCCTTCTGTGATAAGTTCTTATGTCTGTTCACTCCCAGGTTATTGAGGGTTAAATCATGGAGGGCACCACGTACTGATCTATGATCAGGCCTCCCCAGTCACCAATAAGATGGAAAAAAAAAGAAAGGAAAATGAATTCTCATCATGACAGACTGGCTTCATTTAAATGTCTGCCATCATCCTTATCTTTTCTCAATGCTAAAATAAATCTCCTCTTTTATGAAGGAATGGTCACAGTAGATAGCAGTTGCCAAAAGTGTTCTTTCTTGATAAAGTAAAAGGTCACAGCAACTGTATTCATCTTCAATTTCGTTCAGACTGTTTTAAATTGTGAAATATTATTTTAGGCTGCTGGGTCTTGAAGGATGAGTAGGCATTTGGTAGGTAGACTAGGGTTTGGTATTCCAGGCCAAGGGAATAGTGATTGCAAAGGCCCAAAAGGACAAGAGGCCATGGCGTATTTGCAGTAGAGTGGAGAAAAATCTAGTGTCCCGAAAGCCTGGAGCCACAACAAGGGACCAGGGTGAGGAGACGTTGGAGAGCCCTGGGGACACTACACCGGGAAGGGCCTTGTCTAGGCCTCCTAAGTTTCACCCTGTAGGAACCAGTGGGCCTCCGAGACTGGGCTGAGGAGTCAGCTCATCAGGCCTGTTCTTCTGAATGTGACTCTGGGTCAGCAGCGGGGAGGGGTGAGGATGGGTGGGGAGGATGAGGTGGGTATCTGGGCAGCCCGCTAGGAAAGGCCTTCTTGTGCGTCATCAGCTCTTCCTAGGTATCTTGCGGTATTTCCAAGCTGGCATAGAGCTTGGGGTTTTTGGTGCTGGGATCCCTCCCCTAATCCAGATGGGCCCCAGCGTAGGATCCACGTGTTTCATTAAAGTGGAAACAGAGGTAAAAACATGGCTGTCACAGGAAATGTAAGGCTGTCATTCATTTTTTTTTTTCTAAATTTATTTTTAAGGAGGATAATTGCTTTACAATGTCGTGTTGGTTTCTGTTGTACAGTGAAGTGAATCGGCTATGTGTATACATATATCCCCTCCCTCTTAAGATTCCCTCCCACCCTCCACCCCACCCCTCTAGGTCAGCACAGTGCCGAGCTGAGCTCACTGTGCTCTACCGCAGCTTCCCGCTAGCTCTCTATTTCACACGTGGCAGTGTGTGCATGTCAGTGCTACTCTCAGTTCGGCCCACCCTTACTCTCCCACTGTGTCCACAAGTCCGTCCATTCTCTATGTCTGCGCCTTTCCTCCTGCCCTGCAAATAGGTTCGTCAGTGCCATTTTTCTAGGTTCCATGTATATGCATTAATATACGTATTATTATAGCTGTCATTCTTTAATCACATTGGGCTTTTAAAACTATAGGTTGGAAAATAAACTCTTTCCTATTACAAAAGTGTACAGAAAGTGTACCTTTTAGGTCCTATTTGGCATGACTGTGAGAGGCATTTGTTTGAGGAAAGGCGGTGATTTGCTCTAAATTCTCGGGGAACAGCAGTCTATGACAGCGGTCATGTTTGAAATAAATAGTGCTACAGGTCCTCCTGTGAACTCTAATACAGCTTGAAGGAAGCCGGGGGTGTGTTAATTATGAGCTTGTTGGAAAAGCAGGTCCCTGCTCCACGCCCCCGTGCAGTCGTGGAGATTATAGTTGTTAGTTATCAGGCATGGTTACCTGTAATTCTTCCAATCTTGTGCTTTCTGCTCATGTAACTGCCAGCGAATCCTGAGACATGTGCACCCAGGCTGTACCCAATTAGATGAACATGGCTTGGAGAAAATTGAACAGATTCCTGGAAGACAGTGGTGAGATGGTTACAGGAGGGGGAGAGCTGCCTAGATAAAAGCCTTTCGTGGGTCCAGACTGCTCTGGCTCTCTGTTCTTTGTACCGCAAGTGAGATGCTTAATTCCTACTCAGGACCCAAACTGTCTTCTCATCTTGCTGACTCTGTCCTGCTTCCACTCAGGCTCAGCTACTTGGGCCCCTGCCTGGTGATGCTACCTCTTGTCTGCCCAGCTTTGTTGTTGTTGTTGAGTCGCTCAGTTGTGTCTGACTCTCTGAGACCCCATGGACTGTAACCCGCCAGGCTCTTCTGTCCATGGGATTCTCCAGGCAAGAATACTGGGGTGGGTTGCCATTTCTTTCTCCAGGGGATCTTTCTGACCCAGGGATGGAGCCTGTGTCTCCTACATTGCACGTGGGTTCTTTACCACTGAGCTACTAGGGAAGCCCCCTGCACGCCTTTACCTGGACATGAATTCCTTGCAGGAGTGATCTCATCCATGCATATGGGAGTTTTATAGTTTACAGGATGTGTTTAGATCCCCTAGCACATACAAAGAGGTGAGCATAAGAGGAATAGATGATTCTACAAGACAGGGCTTCAGGGAGGCATCCGAGAGAGCCCTGGGGTCTGGTCTCTGTCTTGTGCCTTCCTATTCCTGTGAGCTTAGCAGAAGTGGTTGTCCTGTCTCGGCTGCTGTAGGAGACCAGCCTAATTCACTCAGTCTTGGAGGAAGGGAAGGGAAGGGAGAGGAGAGAAGAGAGGTCAGGGCAGGTCTCACCTGCAGCCACTGGAGAAGAGCTGCGATCTCCTGGCCGACGAGGCGAGTGTTGTGGACGGCAGTGGTGTAGTGGTTGTGAGCCAGGGTGACCCATTCTGCCAGCCCCACATTCACTGACTGGGCCAGCTGAGACTTCAGTGCGGCTACCATCTCCCAGACCCAGTCTTCCAGTATGCCGTCCACCTGAGGGGGGGCCCACAGTATCATCAGCCTCCCAGGGAGAGAGGAGGGAGCCCTGGACAAGCTCCCTCTTTTTTCTTGCCCACCTCTTCCCTTCTCCAACTCTGGGCTCATTCTGGGTCTTTCTCTCCAAGAGAAAGGGCTTAGCCTGGGGTTTCTCAGCACAGCTGTCATTTGGCGTCAGATATTTCTTTGTTGTGGGGGCTGTCCTATGCATGGTAGGACATTGAGCAGCATCTCTGCCTCCACCCACGAGATGCCAGCGGTGCCCCATCACTCCTCCACCCCCAAACCCTAGGCTGTGAAAACCAGAAATATCTCTGGACGTTCCAAATGTCCCATCCCTCAAATGAGAACCATTGTCTTAACATTCTCTATTTTAGGACTTTCCAAGCCTTAAAGCAGCGTACATCTTTGTAGATGGGGTACTGAAAGATGGCCTGTGCTTTGAGGGTCGGTGCCAGCCGTACCTCCTCTGGGAGGCCTGTGCAGCTGCAGCTCTGAGTCGCACCTCAATCACTTACTCTGTCTCCACCCACCGTGTTCTGCTTGCTCTGGAGGGACTAGCACCATGAGTGGGAACATAGTAGGAACTCATAACGATCAAGTTGATTGATTCTGGAGAATCATTCTGTGCATGTACCTGGTTGAGAGCCAGTTTGCAGGACATGCCTGAAGGGTTCACAGAGCAAAGATGTTTGTGTTGGGTCTTGAAGGATAAATAGGAATTCCAGGGAAGAATCAGGTGGGCAGGTAAGTATGGAGGTGGTTGGGGGCAGAGGGGGTGTCTAAGGGTTTCCAGGTAGAGGAAATCATGTGCACAGGTGCACAATCTCAAGGGCAGTGCGGTCTCTTTGGAAAGAGGGGAAAGTCAGGTGTAATCAAGATGAGAAAACAGGGGTGAAGCTGGACAGCAGCACTGATGGTCTGGCTCGTGAGTAAGATGCATTCATTTAATAAATGTCCACCTAGGACTTTCTGTGTGGATGTAGCATCTTGGGTTCAAATCTAGACTCTCCTAGTTACTAGCAGGGTGACCTTGGGCAAGTCATATAACTGGGCAGTGGCCCCATTTCCTTGTCGGGAAAATGGGGATAATAGTGTCCTCCTTCCAGGATTGTTGTGAAGATGAGATGAATGAATAGACATCAAGCACCTAGAACAGTGCCCGGAACACAGTGAGGACTCAGTGCGTGGCAGGGACAACAGCTGTTGCTGGAATTATTATTACCAGCAACAGTAGATGTACTTCAGTTTGCACAAGATTTTGAAAACAGAACTCATTGTAGTAAAAGGATCACAGTGAGAGGACCCTGCTGTCTTCATGTTTGTAAACAAAATGTTTAGTCAGCCATTAATTCAGTTAACAAAGATTTTTAGAGCACCTAATATATTCAACAGTATGGATCCTGTCCAGCAGCAGATAAGAGAAAGGACACACTTGGCAGAAGGTGCAGCCTATGTTAAGGCCTGAAGGAGAGAAATCACATGGTCTGTGAAGGAGCTGCAAGCAGAGGTGAGGGGGAGGTGGGGAGCGGGTGGTAGGGGCGGGGTCAGAGGGGGCGTGCCTGTTCTGCTGCGTGCAACCTGCCTTACTCTGAGGCTCTCAACTCAAGTTCCCACCTCAAGTCAGGCATCAAGTCCACAGCTCTGTTCTGTCCAAAACTTTGCTCTGCCTGTATTCCCTCCTTCCCAGTTTCGTTTCTTTTCTTCTCTTGTAAGGGAAGGTCCCTTACAACAGGAAAGATAGCATGTTCTTCCCTTACAATGGCTGACCTTCTAATCCCCCCTCATCTACTCTGTTCCCATGGGAAAGCTTTCCATGCCTGATCTTTTCTGTTTGGCTGGGCCACATGGCTTGGGAGATCTCAGTTCCCCGACCAGGGATTGAACCTGGGCCATCACAGTGAAAGTGCCAAGTCCTAACCACTGAACTGTCAGTGAATTCCCTCCATGTCTGATCTTTAGTTCCCTTTAAGATGAGTTTCATCTCAGGGTGCTACCCTCTGGCTCCAATTCCATGCTTTCCTTAAAGGAATAGGGATGGAGCTCTTGGCTCAGCTGGAGAGAGGTTCCTGTGAGCAGGTTGCAGTGTGATGGGGCCCCTGTCAAGCCCATCCATGACAAAGGTTTGTGGGCTTTGGAGCATGAGGGTTCTGGTTTTGGATTTCTGTCCACTGAGGGCTGTGTGACCATGGTTGCTGCTTGACCCCTCTGTGCTGCAGTTTCCTCATCTAAGCAATGAGACTAACTCAAGTGGTCATGTAGGGAGGTGTGAGGATTAAATGAGCTGACGACTAATGTAAAGGGCCGAGTTCCTATAGGGCATCTGTATTAGGTCTGTTCTCTAGGGGCAGGCAAGGCTTTACCACCCTCACTGCCATCCCTGTGCTGTGGTGGAACCCCTGCCCTTTTCCCCTAGGATGAGTGCTTGTGTGCTAAGTCACTTCAGTCGTGTCTGACTCTTTGTGATCCAAAGGACTGTAGCCCACCAGGCTCCTCCATCCATGGGATTCTCCAGGCAAGAATACTGGAGTGGGTTGCCATGCCCTCCTCCAGGGGATCTTCCCGACCCAGAAATTGAACCCACGTTTCTTATGCCTCCTGCATTGGCAGGTGTGTTCTTTACCACTAGCGCCACCTGGGAAGCCCTAGGATGGGTCTCCTTTAAATCCTAGGAGGAAGGTGCTGGCAGCCTACAAGAGCCCCTGTGCTTTTCTGGGATGGCAATAGCAGACACCCCACCTTGTGGCTACACCCACATGGCATCATGTGGTTCCCACTACCCCCTGAGGCCAGGTGTAGGGTCTGTTTTGTTCGTGTGGAGGGTATGAGTGAATACATGTTGAAAGACTGGTGGTGGGCAGATGGGCTCATTTTTCTCTCTAAATAGGATGGATGGGGGTCTCAAAAGTAGTTCTCAAAGAGATGGTAGGGAAAGGCTTTCAAGTCATGAAATAGACCCCAAATCTCTGCAGGTTTCACAGTGTGAACCAAGCCTCAAATTGTGGGTGGCCTAGAAACCAGTTAGGCAGAATTTCTTCCTGGAAACATTTGTTTGACTTCAATCATTGCCCACAATATTCTTTTCCCCCTTCTTCCACAGTAATAGAATTTTAGCATCACT
The DNA here is from genome assembly GCF_029378745.1 of Bos indicus. Classification (NCBI taxonomy): domain Eukaryota; kingdom Metazoa; phylum Chordata; class Mammalia; order Artiodactyla; family Bovidae; genus Bos; species Bos indicus. Next base: position 51,539,925 of record NC_091769.1, read on the forward strand.
GAAAAGCTACACTTTCTCTAAGAGGATACATATCTCAGCCACCTTTCCATCTAGGTATGGCCAATGGATGTAATTGGAAGCATTTCGGAGATGCTTCTGGTAAGCTAACCTTAAAAAACACACTTGTATACCAAAAGCCAGTGGATGAATTGTATGGTTTCAAATAATACCTCAATATAGTTGTTTTTAAACAATCCTACTTTTTGACTTTTTTTGGTGTATACCTTTTACTACCTCGTGCTACCTGGGATGCAGATGTGATAGCTAGTGCTCTAGCTGCTATCTTGGATTATGAGGATGAGGACCAGATGGCACTATAGTGAGCAGGGAATGAGCTGGGTACTTGAGAACTTCATTGACTAAAGCTCTTTATTAGTTTTGGATGACATACATCTGGACTGTTGTATGAAATGGAAAAAACAAAAAACAAAAAACTTCTGTTTTATCTGAACTACTGCCAATTTGGGTTTCTGTTATCTGCAGCTGAATTTAACCCTTACAGATAGAACATCTCATTGGGAGACTGTGTCTTCTGGCTTCCTCTCAACTCTTGGGAAACATGCAGATTCACCTTCATGAACTGTAGTCTCTTATGGGTGCTTATGTGCTGTGTGACCTCTTTGAGCCACATTTTATTATATGAAATGTGGAGATAATTATACTTCCCTTGCCCTGCTTACTCATGAAATGGAGATAATCAATGAGATAATGCGTGGGGAAGCACTTGGAAAATTAGAATGTACTTTACAAATATTATGCATGGAGTTGTTATCACCAGCTCCCTATCTCTTTATTAAAATTGAACACACTAGGGAGGGGGAAAAGAAAAAAAGTAAAAGCAGAGAGAAGAAAGGCGTGTCAGCACTTCCTACCAACCACCCGTGGACTATCATCACCAGCGGCAGCGAGGAGTTGAAGCCACATTGCTGTAACGTGTCTGAGTGATTGAGCAGAATCTGACAGCCCTTATCGGTTTCTCCTCTAAAGAGCAGAAATTTGGTTCTTGTCTCCTGCGGTGTTTTGTTTGTTTCAGCAGCTCGAGATCTCCTTCCAAATGACTCTGGAAGATAAAATTGGGGACAGTGCTTCACCTGGCATCTGTTCCACCTCTGCCAGTTCTGGGACAGCCCCAGAGTTTCTAACAGCACTAGGCAACAAGGTTACTCCAAGGTGCTGGAGGTAGGCACGGGCTGCGGCTTTGGGGGCCCCAAGGAGCATTTTATTTCCAGCACAATGGCCATTCCTTTCCTGGGAGATGATGGACAGTGACCTAGGAGGACCCCACACACAGATGGAGAGGTCGGAATCCTCCATCCTGCCATCCCAGTGACCATAAGATCAGCCAGTCAGACCCCAGACTAACTCTAGGTCAGTGGGAAGATGGGAGAAGCAACTGGGACTGAGTTCAGAGAGGATAAGTGTTTCACCCCAAGTCGTGATGCCGATAAGTGGTAGGATTTTGGACCCAGTGTCTCTGACTCCAATTCCCCACATCCCTATGCCAAGGAGACAGCACACAGAGCATCTTAGTTAGAGGGCTCTATGCATTCTCTTGTGTGGCTCAACCTGTTCTCACATGTAGTCTTGCATGGACCAGGTAGGGTGGGGGTGGGGAGGACTACGAAGGGAGTGATGAATTGTGCTGAGGGGGAGTGGCATTCAGGGAGGGCTTTTCAGGGGGAGTGATGCTGATGCTGGCCTGGAGAGTTGAATGAGGGCTTGTGTATCTGTATGGGTGGGTGAAAGGAGCTTTCTGAGAGGGAAGAGCTGAGGAAGGGCTCAGAGCCAGGAGACCTTGTGGGTATAAGGAGGCAGAAGAATGGGCAGCCAGAGTTTATTGGGCCCTTGGGACGCTGAGCTTTATGCTCTAATGATAAGATGCTGCTAAAGATTTTTTCAGTAGAAAAGGGTAAATGAATATCCATTTGGAATCTTTCAAAGATTGTGGGAGGGTGAGGTAGGGAGAAAAAGACTGTTTTTAAGATTATACCTTCTGTTGTTTTCCTGAAAGGCCTTCTAGCTTCTCTTTTGGGGGACCCTCACCCTGACTCTGAGCCACTTTGAGGAGGGTGAGCAGTCTCCCAACATCTGTCAAGACCATGGTGTTGGTCAGAGACACGACCCTGTGATTAGGAGCGGAGTGGGGCCTGAGGGAGGGGCCGTGGTCCCAAGGTGTGGCACCCCAGGAAGGGTGACATCTCTTCTGCCAAGATCAGGAATCAGACCAAGAGCCAGGGAGGATGCTCCCACAGCCCCTACCAGCCGAGGGGCCCTCCCCTGTGGCTGAGGGGTGAACACAAGGCCATACCAGCAGTTTTGGTCAGTGAACTCAGTTCAGCCCGGTTACTGAGAACCCTGATCATTCCTTCTGAGCACAAATTCATTCAGGCTTCTCAAACAGTAAGTCTTGGGCTTTTGGTTTCCGGGGACAGCAGGACAGAAAGATGATGAGGAGAGGTATTAATGAAACCAATTTTCCTACCCAAAGGTTATTAATTTGAAAGGTTATTAATTCCCAGCAAAGGGCAATGATTTTTCACAATGATGACAGAATGAAATGCATCATATTTTATTAAAAGGAGAAGTGAGGGAGAATCTGCATAACTTCTCTGAGATAATGAAGAAAATTTCTGGCACTGAGAGTGGCTTTTCCAAGCTCACAGACTGTCTGAGCTTGTCCTCATTCATGCAAGCGTAATCCCAGATGGTGCTCCCATCTCTTTGCATGCACTACTCCCCTGGCCTCCACGTCAGAAGCCAGGGTGTCATCTTACACTATTTTAGCAGATATTTAATCAGTCCAAAGCTTCAGGTTCCCAAATATTCCTAGAATCCAGTGCCTTAGCTCAGGCGCACACATGTTTCTTGCTTGGTTTATTGCCACAGCTTCCTAAATGGTCTCTCTCTGGTTAATCTCACCTCCCTCCCTCACACTGCTGCTCAAAGACTCTTTCTAGAACAGAAATGACTATTATACCCGTCAGTGACTTTAAGGTTCTTGGTATTGCAGCCAAGGCCATCACCTGAATGACCACCCTGATCCCTCAAATTCTCCCCTCTCTATGCTCTCCTGCTGCTCCAGACTGCCTGCAGTTCCCCCCTCGCTGTTTCACTTCCCTGCACCTTTGCACTCTCACTTCCCTCTCTGCTATTCCTCTGTGAACTCTGGTCCATCTGTTACAATGGTACTCAAACGTCACCCCCTCCAGGAAGCCTTCTCCTCTAGCCAGAGGTAATTACTGCCTCTTCTGCCAGCACCTTACTGGGCCCCTGATCCTAAGGTCAATTGTTGCGATGCATGCTGTTTTCTCCACCAGGCTGTGAACTCACGGAGGACAAACCTGAGGTGCTCAGTAACTGCTTAGCGTGTGACGTGGTGTTCTGTGGGGTCCAGGTCTCAGATCAAAGGCTATCTCATTCGATTTGTCAGCCATTTATACATTGGGACTCAAGGTAACTAATTTTCTTCTATCCAGTGATTGAATAGCTTTATCTTCCTTCATTTCAGGATAGGTGACTTGAATGCTAAAAGACTATAAAAATAAAATGGGGATAGATATAATACCCATCTAGTGAAGTCATTGCAAGGGTTAAAAAAGGTGGTATTTGTAAAGACCTTAGAATAATGCCTGGCACATGATTAGCACCCATGTAAGGGTATGTTGCTAAAATAAATGTGGCTCAGAGCCTCCAGCATCTTGTATTTTTGATCCATGAAATTCTTTCTATGAAAATTTATCCCAATTGCCCTCGTAGGACCAATTCTGTCTTATGTGTATTTACTCTGGATTTAGCTGGGAGAATCAGCTCTGGCCTCAGTGCCTGGGACTTTAAAGCTATTCAGGAGAGTCCCAGGGAAAAGGAATTGTTAGATGGAAAGGCTCATAAACACCTGGACTGGGCTGGGCTTTCCCTTTCTTCCTTGGGGTTTGGCTCTCTTTCAGCAGGTGTGTGAGTGAGGAAGTTGTATATATATTCATTCATTTAGTTTCTCAGCAAATACTTATTAAGCATATATTATATTCTGCCCTGGGCCCTCTCTAGGTACTAGTTTTTGGCAAGCAGGGCCTGACGTCTTTGTTTCAGGAGTCCCCAGTCCAGTGGGAAAAGCAAGAGTGAGCATCAGCCATCGCTTGTGGTTGCTGTGAGTACGGCAGTGGAAGGACACCTGTGTAGGGGTTCTAGGGAAGATGCCAAGAGAAAATGAGGCATCAGTTGAGTCTGGAAGGATGAAAGATTCTTTTTTCTTTTTTGCTATTCGTTTTTTAAAATTTACTTTTAATTGGAGGATGATTGCTTTACAATGTTGTATTGGCTTCTGCCTTACAACAACTTGAATCAGCTGTAAGTATACATATGTCCCCTTCCCTCTAGGTCATCCCCCACTTCCATCCCATTCCTCTAGGTCATCACAGAGCACTGGGTTGAGCTCCATGTGTCATACAGCAGGTTATCACTGGTTATCTGTTTTACATATGGTAATGCACACACTTCAGCGCTACTCTCTCAATTGGCCGCACCCTTACCTTTCCCCGCGTGTCCACAAGCCTGTTCTCTATGTATATTCCTGTCTTATGTGTATTTACTGTATTCCTGCTCTGCAAATAGGTTGGATGAAAGATTCTGTAGGCACTCACATCTAGGAGAAATTGTTGAAGAAAGAGGGGCTCTGTGACCTGAGTATTGAAGGGCTGCTGTGGGGCAGAGCGCCTAGAATTCTTTTGTGCAACTTCAGGAGACAGAAACAGAGTCACTGGGTGGGCATGACATGGAAGGAAAATTCTGCCTTTAAGTGGTTTGTAAAAATTCATAGTTGAAGAAATTAGGACAAAGAGAAAGGTGGCAAAACAACTAACAGAAATGTTAATAGATTAGCAAGCTAAACTGCACACTCTGAGATTGTATAAGACTGCAGAAGACAGGCCACAGATTTTGTTCTGAGCTTCCTATTGGCCAAATCAAAGAGGGAAATAGCAGTTACAGAATTCATGCTGTCCAGTTGCTCACACTTTCTTGGTCCTGAAGCCTGAGATGGTTTTCCTGCAGGTTGTTGTATAAAGAGGCCACTGCATGAGGCAGGGTCATTGTCTTGAATACCGTTCCTGTGAAATATACAGGAGCAAGCTTTATGTGGTTGACTCTGAGGTGCATAACAATCTTCAATGGAAGCAGCACCCACAGTATGAAAAATAGCATAAGTCACAGTGAGTCTCTGTAAGGCTCTTTGCTCTAACCCAGCAGCAGTCCTGTGACTGAAGGAGGCAAGGGCTACTTCAGGTCACATTTTGGGTGGAAGGAGTAGAGCTTCAGTGCCTGAGCGTCTGAGCTGCCTTGAAAGCAGAATCTGATCAACCCCTTCATAGAACACACAGAATACTGGAGCAACCTCAGGCAAGCCACAGCTTCAAGGATGCATTCAGTTCAGTTCAGTTCAATTGTGTCTGACTCTTTGAGACTTCATGGACTGCAGGATGACAGGCTTACCTGTCCATCACCAACTCCCAGAGCTTGCTCAAACTCATGTCCATCTTGTCGGTGATACCATCCAACCATCTCATCCTCTGTCATCCCCTTCTCCTCCTGCTTTCAATCTTTCCCAGCATCAGGATCTTTTCTAATGAGTCAGTTCTTCCCATCAGTTGGCCAAAGTATTGGAGTTTCAGCTTCAGCATCAGTCCTTCCAATGAATATTCAGGAATGATTTCCTTTAGGATTGACTGGTTTGATCTCCTTGCAGTCCAAGGGACTCTCAAGAGTCTTCTCCAACACCACAGTTCAAAAGCATCAGTTCTTTGGTGCTCAGCTTTCTTTATAGTCTAACTCTCACATCCATACATACCTACTGGAAAAACCATGGCTTTGACTAGACGGACCTTTGTTGGTCAAGTAATGTCTCTGCTTTTTAATATGCTGTCTAGGTTGGTCATAGCATTTCTTCCAAGAAGCAAGTGTCTTTTAATTTCATGGCTGCAGTCACCATCTGCATGAACTTCCAGATGTTCAAGCTGGTTTTAGAAAAGGCAGAGGAACCAGAGATCAAATTGCCAACATCTGCTGGATCATTGAAAAAGCAAGAGAGGTCCGGAAAAACATCTATTTCTGCTTTATTGACTATGCCAAAGCCTTTGACTGTGTGGATCATAATAAACTGTGGAAAATTCTTCAAGAGATGGGAATACCAGACCACCTGACCTGCCTCTTGAGAAACCTATATGCAGGTCAGGAAGCAACAGTTAGAACTGGACATGGAACAACAGACTGGTTCCAAATAGGAAAAGGAGTACATCAAGGCTGTATATTGTCACCCTGGTTATTTAACTTATGTGCAGAGTACATCATGAGAAATGCTGGGCTGGAAGAAGCACAAGCTGGAATCAAGATTGCTGGGATAAATATCAATAACCTCAGATATGCAGATGACACCACCGTTATGGCAGAAAGTGAAGAGGAACTAAAAAGCCTCTTGATGAAAGTGAAAGAGGAGAGTGAAAAAGTTGGCTTAAAGCTCAACATTCAGAAAACTAAGATCATGGCATCTGGTCCCATCACTTCATGGGAAATAGATGGGGAAACAGTGGAAACAGTGTCAGACTTTATTTTTGGGGCTCCAAAATCACTGAAGATGGTGACTGCAGCCATGAAATTAAAAGACACTTACTCCTGGGAAGGAGGGTTATGACCAACCTAGATAGCATATTCAAAAGCAGAGACATTACTTTGCCAACAAAGGTCCATCTAGTCAAGGCTATGGTTTTTCCAGTGGTCATGTATGGTTGTGAGAGTTGGACTGTGAAGAAAGCTGAGCACCGAAGAATTGATGCTTTTGAACTGTGGTGTTGGAGAAGACTCTTGAGAGTCCCTTGGACTGCAAGGAGATCCAACCAGTCCATTCTAAAGGAGATCAGTCCAGGGTGTTCTTTGGGAAGAATGATGCTAAAGCTGAAACTCCAGTACTTTGGCCACCTCATGCAAAGAGCTGACTCATTGGAAAAGACTCTGATGCTGGGAGGGATTGGGCGCAGGAGGAGAAGGGGATGACAGAGGATGAGATGGCTGGATGGCATCACCGACTCGATAGACGTGAGTCTAAGTGAACTCCGGGAGTTGGTGATGGACAGGGAGGCCTGGCGTTCTGCGATTCATGGGGTCGCAAAGAGTCGGACATGACTGAGTGACTGAACTGAACTGAAAATAAAGTCTGTCACTGTTTCCACTGTTTCCATTGTTTGCCATGAAGTGATGGGACCGGATGCCATGAACTTACTACTCTGAATGTTGAATTTTAAGCCAACTTTTTCACTCTCCTCTTTCACTTTCATCAAGAGGCTCTTTAATTCTTATTCGCTTTCTGCCATAAGGGTGGTGTCATCTGCATATCTGAGGTTATTGATATTTCTCCTGGCGATCTTGATTCCAGCTTGTGCTTCTCCAGCCCTGCATTTCACATGATGTAATCCGCTTATAACTGAAATAAGCAGGATGACCATATACAGCCTTAATGTACTCCTTTCCCAATTTGGAACCAGTCTGTTGTTCCATGTCCAGTTCTAACTGTTGCTTCTTGACCTGCATACAGATTTCTCAGGAGGCAGGTTAGGTGGTCTGGTATTCCCATCTCTTGAAGAATTTTCCACAGCTTGTGATCCACACAGTCAAATGCTTTGGCATAGTCAATAAAGTAAAATTAGATGTTTTTTCTGGAACTCTCTTGCTTTTTCGATGATCCAGCAGATGTTGGCAATTTGATTTCCGGTTCCTCTGGCTTTTCTAAATCCAGCTTGAACATCTGGAAGTCCATGGTTCATGTATTGCTGAAGCCTGGCTTAGAGAATTTTGAGCATTACTTTGCTAGTGTGTGAGATGAGTGCAATTGTGAGGTAGTTTGAGCATTCTTTGGCATTGCCTTTCTTTGGGATTGGAGTGAAAACTGACCTTTTCCAGTCCTTTGGCCACTGCTGAGTTTTCCAAATTTGCTGGCATATTGAGTGAAGCACTTTCACAGCATCATCTTTCAGGATTTGAAATAACTCAACTGGAATTTCGTCACCTCCACTAGCTTTGTTCATAGTGATGCTTTCCTAAGACCCACTTGACTTGGCATTCCAGGATGTCTGGCTCTAGGTGAGTGATCATGGTTATCTGGGTCATGAAGATCTTTTTTGTATAGTTCTTCTGTGTATTCTTGCCACCTCTTCTTAATAACTTCTGCTTCTTCTAGGTCCATACCATTTCTGTCCTTTATTGTGCTCATCTTTGCATGAAATGTTCCCTTGGTATCTCTGATTTTCTTGAAGAGATCTCTAGTCTTTCCCATTCTATTGTTTTCCTCTATTTCTTTTCATTAATCACTGAGGAAGGCTTTCTTATTTCTCCTTGCCATTCTTGGGAACTCTGCATTCAAATGGGTATATCTTTTCTTTTCTCCTTTGTCTTAACTTCTCTTTTTTTTCTCAGAAAAAAAAAATGCAAAAAGGCAAAATGGTTGTCTGATGAGGCCTTACAAATAGCTAAGAAAGGATGCACTACTATGACTCAAACTCAGAAGTATATACCAAAAATCTCTCTCCTGGGCACTGACCTGGAATATAACCAGCTCTTGACTGGGCTTCTTTGCCTGAAGACCTTTTGACACTACAGACTGAGTGAGGCCAAACTGGATTTATTTTCGTTCCTTCCAACTCGTTCTTCTTCCTTCCTTTCTACATTTTGTGGTTCATGACACCATCAGTTGTCCGTGCTTCTGCTCAAACTAGAAAGTTTAAGAGCTGTTCTGGAATACCTCCTCTGTCCCCTTAGTGATCCATTAGGGTCACCAAATTCAGAGGACACAGTCTCAGGATTATTTTGTCAGGGTTGCTTCCTGACAACCCTCACAGTAGTTTTTGTATTAGTTGTGATATTTTAATAGACTCTTAACGGTTTTTTGTTTTTTTTTTTTAGTGGAATTAATACATGTTCATTTAGATGAACAATCTGAAAAATGCTGAAATGAATAATCTCCTTACTCAGAAAAACACACAAGTAATATTTGGAGTATTATATTTCCTTTTAACCTTTTCTTATAGAGGTGTTTGTTCCATAGATTTTATTTGGAGTGTCTATAGCTGAGATCATATGATGTGAAAGGTTTTTAAAAATTAATGAATTAATGTTTTGCCTGCACTGGGTCTTCATTGTGGTATGTGGGCTTCTCATTGCAGCAGCCTCTCTTGTTGCAGAGTGTGGGCTCTAGGGCAAGAGGGCTTCAGTAGTTGTGGCTACTGGGCCCTGTGTGTGTGGGGTTCAGTCGTCATGGCACACAGGCTTAGTTGCCCTGTGGCATGTGGGATCTTCCCCTACCAGGGATTGAACCCATGCCCCTTGCATTGGCAGGTGGGCCCTTAACCACTGGACTACCAGTGAAGTCCTGTGAATCGTTTTATATCCCTTTTTACACATCATGATAATCTTCTTACAGCACTAAAAATTCTTTAGAAATATGCTTGGCAAGTAGCATTGTTTGTTTCATTATCGTGGGACATTTAGGTTGTTTCCAGTTTACTTTTTTTGTTCCTGTTGCTAACAATGTTCTGATGACCATCTTTATACATAAATCTTTGTCTGAATTTATGAGTATTGTTTTAGTAAAGATTCCCCAATGGAGGGACTTCCCTGTCCTCCCAATGCTGAGATTCTGCACTTACAATGCTGGAGGCTCAGATTCAACCTCTGGTCAGGGACCTAGAGCCCACATGCTACAATTAAGAGTTCGTATGCTGCAGCTGAAGATCCCACATGCTACAACTAAAGATCCAGCATGCTGCAACTAAAACCCGGAGCAGCCGGATAAATTTTAAAAAGGAAAAAAAAAAAGATTCCCCAGAGTAGAATCATTGGCTTCTTAGGTGTGATCTGATTTATATCTCTTTATATAGGCATATGCATCCAAATTGATATTCAGCACTTTTCAAAGCTAATATTTATTAAGTGCCTTCTCTATGCCAGGCACTTTTCCAACAGTCTTATTTGTATGAACTCATTTCAGCCTCACAACTCATCAGTAAATGGTTAGGAAGTTCAGTGATTTCATTGTGTTTGAGGAAATTTGTCCTCATTATATTGTATAGGAACTTTTCCTTCTTCAGGCATGTCTTCTGAAATCGTTATTTTCTCGTGTCTTTAGAACAGATAAAGACATACTGGTGATAAGCTGGGGATGAGGTTGTGGTTTTGAGGGGAAGAATGCTAAGGAAGGCAGATAGTCAAAGCCTTCTGAGGGAGTCAGCCCCTGTAACCTGGAAAGCAAGCTGAGGGGCTGGAGAGGCTTGGGGTTGTCTCCCTTGAACAGTGGGTTCCTGGAGCAGCAAAACAGCTTCAGAATCAGTCAGAAGGAGAAGCTGGGTGCAGCCACTACAGTTCTAATATTATTTGTCTTACAGCAAGTGATTTCTCTGTTCCTAAGTCAGCCCCCAGGTTCGAGTGTTCCTAAAATTTCATGTAAGAGTTAAATATTATTATTATTATTTTTTTGGTGGGGGGAAGGACATCATTAGGTGGATGACTGCAGGCAACTGAGCTGGCTTAGGGCAGAACCTACGCTTCTACAGTAAAAAGCCCTGATAGGAGTCAGGATCTGTCTTCTGCTGTGATGCCTGGGCTGGGTGCTTCTGCTCCTTTCCATGTTTGTCGAGCACCTCGTGTATATTGGCTGGTGTTGAGGACACATGTGCATAAGATGGGAGCTGCAAGGATGAATGTGCCCCTCCCCCACCAGAGTTGTTTGTGAAATTTCTTCACATTCATTATTTAAATGGCTAACTCTGTATCTGTGTGTTGTATGTGTGTGTGTGCGTGCGCGCACACGAGATTTCACTTGGTTAACATACTGAATATATTCCCAGGCCTGGGGCTAGTGGGAGGGTTCTCTGGAAGACCTCGACTTCATGATTACCCTGAACATCCTCTGGGCCATATCCTCTGCTTAGGATGGAACAAACCTATGAGATGAACGTAGCCACAGCTCTGTCCGTGGATGCTGTGGTCAGACCTGTAATCTGTACAGGGGCAACACTGACTTCAGAATTTCTAGAACAGCAGCAGGATGGAAAAACCTGAATGAGAATGTTTTCACTGCTGCGCCTTTCCAGATTCAGCTGCTGTTGCTGACCTTTGATGATAAGGAGATTCTGCCCAAGGCTTCTGCTTCTGCCCAGGTGTGAGCAGTGCTTCTCTCATGCCTGCCATCTTGAATTTTGCAATGACCTAAATATCCCACGTTCCCATTTACTTAATATCTTAAAAATATTTCTGTGCCTGGATTTCTCAGTTACTGATATAGTAGTTATAGAGCACAGTACAATTACTAATCTTTGTGGCATCCCTCAGCTAATGTGACACCCTAGCATTACTGCACTGTAATATTGAACCCAAAGGACCCCACATATAAATTGCTCCTATGGGATACTTGAAATGGTGGGGTAACTTTCTAGGTCATTAGAATATTGTTTTTTTATTTTTTAATTTACTTTTTTAAATTTTATTTTTTTATTGAAGTACAGTTAAATTACAGTGTTAATTACTGCTGTACAGCAAAGTGACTCAGTTATACATATATTTTTTTTCATATTCTTTTCCATTATGGTTTATCACAGGATATTGACTCTATTTCCCTGTAGAATATTGTTTTGAACTCAGCAGACATTCCTAAGTTTGTCTCAAATGAATTTATTTTATACTGGGCAGGCCAAAAAGGTTGTTAGAGGTTTTCTGTTACATCATATGGAAAAATCTGAACAAACTTTTGGCCAACTCTATAGCAGGTCTTCAAAAAAGCTTTGAGATCTAGAGCTGCTGAGGTTAAGTTATACCTTTTAGAGGTTGCCATCTTCCCATCCTCTTTTGCATTCCTGTTTCACCTGTTCTTTTTGGCTCTTTGTTTTTGCTTTCTAGTCTTCACCATTCTGTTGTCATGTAAGATGATGAGATGAGGTATGGAAGGAAGACCGTTTTCACAAGTCTGGTGTTTTCTGTTTTCTTTGTCTACTCTGCCTGATCTTGCTGGCTATCCTGTAGTTTCAGACTACAGCTTCTCCTTTTGTGGATTCCAGCAAAGAAAGCAAATAGAGGCTGTGTTTTCTTGCTGAAAAGTGTTTGTTTGTTTTTTTTTTCCCCTTCCAAACTTTCTTCTTAGCCTGTACTTCCTTGGAACTCTGGCTTGAATCAGATTTTTTTTTTTTTCTTTCAAGAAATCTGATTATGAAAGAGTATGGCATTCAGAAAATCTGTCCATTTGTACTGGAATCCTCTGGGGGTAATGGGGCTTACTTCCCTAAAGTGGTTCCAAAGTCACAGGTATTTCCCACTCCAGATTGGTTTGAGGTAGGGTAGCCAATTATTCTGTCAAACCAGGATGAGTTGGCCACCTTATTTAGCTCAAGGGCAATTGACTGAAGAGAGAAAAGGCAATAAAAATTACTCTCCCTATTGATGATCATTCTGAGAGTTTCTGTGTAACAGCCTGATCTTTGCTTTTGGGTAACTGGTTCCAAATAGGAAAAGGAGTTCGTTAAGGCTGTATATTGTCACCCGGCTTATTTAACTTATATGCAGAGTACATCACGAGAAACTCTGGGCTGGAAGAAGTACAAGCTGGAATCAAGATTGCTGGAGAAATATCAATAATCTCAGATATGCAGATGACACCACCCTTATGGCAGAAAGTAAAGAGGAACTAAAATGCCTCTTGATGCAAGTGAAAGAGGAGAGTGAAAAAGTTGGCTTAAAGCTCAACATTCAGAAAACTAAGATCATGACATCTGGTGTCATCACTTCATGGGAAATAGATGGGGAAACAGTGGAAACAGTGTCAGACTTTATATTTTTGGGCTCCAAAATCACTGCAGATGGTGACTGCAGTCATGAAATTAAAAGACGCTTACTCCTTGGAAGGAAAGTTATGACCAACCTAGACAGCATATTCAAAAGCCGAGACATTACTTTGCCAACAAAGGTCTGCTTAGTCAAGGCTATGGTTTTTCCAGTGGTCATGCGTGGATGTGAGAGTTGGACTGTGAAGAAGGCTGAGCGCCGAAGAATTGATGCTTCTGAACTGTGGTGTTGGAGAAGACTCTTGAGAGTCCCTTGGACTGCAAGGAGATCCAACCAGTCCATTCTAAAGGAGATCAGCCCTGGGTATTCTTTGGAAGGAATGATGCTAAAGCTGAAACTCCAGTACTTTGGCCACCTCATGTGAAGAGTTGACTCATTGGAAAAGACTCTGATGCTGGAAGGGATTGGGGGCAAGAGGAGAAGGGGACGACAGAGGATGAGATGGCTGGATGGCATCACTGACTTGATGGACGTGAGTTTGAGTGAACTCCGGGAGATGGTGATGGACAGGGAGGCCTGGCGTGCTGCAATTCATGGGGTCGCAAAGAGTTGGACATGACTGAGTGACTGAACTGAACTGAACTGAACTTATATCCAGGTGAGAAAAGAAGAGAGATTGCTGGCTCATTTCTAATCTGGCCCCATGGATGGAAGAGACCCAAGATGAACCCCATCCTGTACGTGGCTTGTGACTGCACAGAGAGACCTCGTGTTGTGGAGAGATTATGAAGAGTTTAGCAGTCTGGGCTCTGGGCTCAGATGACCCAGCTCTGCTGTTTGCTAGCTGCATGGCCTTGGGTTATTTACTTAACCTTTTTGTACCTCCCTTATAAAATGGGACTAGCAGTAGTCAGTCCTATCTCACGACAGAGGAGCCTGGTGGGCTATAGTCCATGGGGTCACAAGAGTTGGACTCAACTTTTTCAACTTAATGACTAAACCACCACCACCACCACAGAAGTAATCTCCTAGTCCTAATCTCACCCTTAAGGTTATTGTGAGTTATGGATTAAAATATATTGTTTTAAAACAATTTGAAGGAAAGATTTATAGATTTCCTCTCAGTAACCCTAAGGGTTGATGCATGGTCTGTTCTCAGTCACAAGACCACATAAGCAAAGGAAGGATAGATACAGCTTGGAAAATTTACATTGGCTTATTGACAAAGGGGTCAGCTCATTTTTGTGGAGGGGTGTTTTTCAAAGGTAGGAGTATCAACACTTCTACTAGGCCATATTTCAACATAAATAAAATCAGCAGATTATACTTGTTAAAGGTGAATGGCTTTCACCATTATGAATTAGCCTCAAACTTTTGTCCTGGAATGAATCCTAATGCTGAGAAAGGTCTTTGAGAACTTTCTAGACATAGAAAGCTCATAATGTGTGAATTGCCGTGGTGTGTTGATGCCAGTTGTGTGCACCTCTTCTCAACTCTCCATGTTCAGGGACTTAATGTTGGTAGTTTGAAATTGGTCATATGGGAATATTTACACCATGGAAGTTGGCTACTTTTCAAGGTGTGTGTGTGTGTTTGTTTTTGAGAGAACATCAGTTAAAAAACAAGCTCACCACTGGGTGAGATCTTAGTCCACAAAGCTTGAGTGGCAAGCAGCACATTCCTGTATTTTCTTTTGGTCAGCTTAAATGAGGCATTGAATCCCTATCCTGTGTGGTTTGGGTGGAGTCCATTTATCCCAATTTTGGGCAAAGGACCCTCTGAACTAGTAATTTTTTATATCCGGTCCAGCTGCTAAGAAGTCCAGTCCCATTTCACACAGTCCCTTCAGAAATTTCACTTTTGGGGGTTGTACTTTAGGGATAGGAAGCCCTGTGAGGCAGGGGGCACCATGCCACCTCCTCCCTTAAGAGTGTCATGGAATCTCTGGGTGGGTTCTTGCTACCTGGGGACACACCAGCCCTTATCCTCTCCCAGTCAGGGAGTTAAGCATCCTTTCGCTTTCTCATCTTTTGGGGATACTTAGAGTTATCTTTTTGATGAGCTTAGGTTTTTACAAAAGATAAGAACATATATTAGACTCAAGTGGCTCATGTTCTCAGTCCCGAAAATACCTCTAGGAACTTCCCTGACTGTCCAGTGGTTAAGACTCTGAGCTTTCACTGTAGGGAGCATGGGTTTGATCCCTAATCAGGGATCTAGGATCCCACATACCTCGAGGTATGCCCCCTCCAAAAACGTTAAAAACCTCTAAACTAAGTAATGGTGGTGGTAGGAAAATAAATTCAAAATAATAATATCTCAATAAATTCTAGTATATAAAGATGAGGAAGTTGAGACTCAGAGAGGCAAACTGACCTATTTGAGATTATAAAGCTAGTTAAGGACAAAGAGGAGATTAAATACAGGGCTTCTGCCCCCAGTCCAGCTTCTTCCCACAATAATGCTCGTCTTCAGAGGAGACCCAGGTAATCTCTGATAGATTGCCTCTGCTCTGTCTGCTGCTGATGGTCATGCAGGCGGTCAAGGTTTGCTGAGTGTTTGCTATGTGTCTGGTACTTTCCTAGCCTCCCGCATACTTTCTCTTCCTTTGTACCTGCTCAGGTGTGCCAGTGCTGCATCTACCCTTGTATTCTCAGCTCCACAGGAAGAGTAGACCCGGAATAGCTTTTCCAAACAGACCTTGGGCCAGTAGCTTGAATAGAAAAAGAGAACACAAATCCTTCTTCCTGATTTGGCTTCCCAATGGCATGGCTTTGGTGTTCTATTCATTCATTTCTTCACTTTACTCATTCATTCTATCTACCAACACTTCCGTAGTACCTATTCTGTGCCAGGCATTTTCCCACAAATGAAACTTGCCTTCAGCTAAATTGTTTCTGGAGCAAGTATTGGGTTTTCTTTCCTATTCTTTAAAGAGGGTATTTGTTGCACAAAAGTGGTGTAACACTAGAAAACAAATTCTAAAAAATAGACTCACATTCTCACCACCCTAATCGACTGACTTTTTATTTTCCCATGTTTGTATTCTATAATCAGAAGCAAATAACATTTTTAATGTAACTGTGCAGATATAACTGCCTTTTGCTTTTTAAAAGTTCATGTTATGTAATAAACATCTTTCCATATCCCTACAGTATTCATACTCATCATTTTTAAAGGCTGAGTAATATTCCACCAAGGAAATGCTTTGTAATTTATGTATCCATTTCCCAATCTGAGATGAGCACTGTGTTTTCAGCTTTTCACTTTTGTAACAGAGCTGCAATGAATTTCACACAGAGAGCTTTTCTTTTCAAATAGTTATTCCTATGAGGATGAATTACCTGGTATAGGATTACTTGGCTAAATGGTGGGATCATTTTGCTGACTTGGGAGCTGAAGCAATCTTATAAGTCCCCCACAGGTGTAACTGTAATTATTACCCACCCAGAGAATCCATAAAACCCAGAAGTTCTCATTAAGGTGTGATGGGGTGCTGGAGGAATTGGTAAGGCTGGTAAAAGGTCTATGTATGTGTCTATCACTTACTTTTTGCCAGTAACTTGGGATTCTATATTTTATCCCATCCTCATAGCACCTCTGTGAGTAGATGCTATCTCCAATGAAATTTATCTTCTCAGAGAAGATAAGTATCTTGACCAAGGTCACACAGGAAGTAGTTGAGTTGAGCCTCCTTCTGAGAGTGGCCCCTTTATTTATTTGGCTGTGATGGGTCTTAGCTGTATCATGTGGGATCTTTTTCTGTGGTACACAGGCTCTCTGGTCGCAGCACCTGGGCTGTCTATGCGGCACATAGGCTTGGTTGCTCTGCGGCATGTGGGATCTTAGTTCCCTGACCAGGAATTGAACCCATGCATTGCAAGGTGGACTCTAACCACTGGCCCACCAGGGAAGTCCCTGGAGAGTGGCTCTCTTGCACACTAGGAAGTTAAATTACCCGCTGGGACAGACCCATTTTGCGAGGGACTCCTTTGCGAGGCCTTTCAGCACCCCATGGGAAGCTTGCCAGCCACGAGGTCCCTGAAATCAGTCTTCACAGTTGCATTCCTATGGTCTAGAGTGTGGCTGTGTTGAATTGTGTTTATGGTGACTCAGAAGAGAGCTCAGAGTCTGACATGAAGCTATTGCACATGAGATAAGCAACTGAACATGTTCTTATTTGGACCTCTCCACCTGTTGTACAGACAGTGTGACTTTAGACACAGGACTACCTCACTTACATTTAACTCCTGTGGACTGTGTATGTTAGCAGATCTCCATAGGTCCTGGTTTCTCATTAACTCATCCTGCTTGACCTTGAGCAAGTCATTTAATTTTCTAGACCTTGGTTTCCTCATCTAGAAAATGAGGACATAGGACCAGCCAGCTCTGAGGTCTCCATGGTGGTACAGTGAGACGTCCTTGGCATTTTGAGTTCAGCTGGACCAGGGTTCTAGACCTGGCTTTTCCCTAAAACCAGTTGGGCCTCAGTTTCCACCTCTGGAAAACCAGAAGGTTGGGAGAAGCTTTCAGGGTCCCTCTGGTTCTGAGTTTGTGACTCCTAAGACTGCCTTATCTCTGACTTTCAGTAAATATAAGATGCCAGAGTTTTTGAGACCAGAGCTAATCAGGCAAAAAGAAAAGATAAAGTCAGAACAGGGGTGACCTGGGGACACCTGGATCTGTTCTCACAGGAATGCTGGCCTCTCCTGCCCTGGAATCTGAGCCTGACGCTTTGCAAAGATAAACACTTGCAGCATGAGGAAAGCATTAAGCATTAACTTGGTCAAACAGCCCTGGAGTTACTCTGTAAGGCAAAAGTAAACCATGGGTGGGGGAATGTGAACTGAAACACATGGGATAGAAAATCCTAAAGACTCCATTAATACTAATAAATGAATTCAGTAGAGTTTCAAGGTACAAAATCATCATACAAAAATCAGTTGCATTTGTACACACTAACAATGAACTATCTGAAAACAAAAGCAAACCAATCTTGTTGTTCAATACAATCCCTATCAAAATACCAAAGGCATTTTTCACAGAAATAAAAAAGGTTCTAGAGCTTATGTTATTGTTGTTCAGTCACTAAGTTGTGTCCAGCTCTTTGCAACCCCATGGACTGCAGCACGCCAGGCTCCTGTCTTCCTCTATCTCCTGGAGTTTGCTCAGATTCATGTCCATTGAGTCACTCATGCGATCTAACCATGTCATCCTCTGTTGCCCCCTTCTCCTTTTGCCTTCAGTATTTCCCAGCATCAGGGTCTTTTCCAGTGAGTCAGCTCTTAGCATCTAAAACTCACATAGAACCACAAAAGAACCTGAATAGCCAAAGCAATCTTGAGAAGGAATAAAACTTGAGGCGTCATGCATCCTGATTTCAAACTATATTATAAAACAATGGTAATCAAAACAGTATGGTGTTGGCATAAAGGTAGATACACAGACCAATGAACAGAATTAAAAACCCAGAGATAAACCGACATATATATGCCTTTACTGTTCTCGGGTTCAGGGGCCCTTGACTTCCGCTATTGAAAAAGTCAGGCTTTAGGCTCCTTCCCATGAGATCTTCAGTGGTCTGAAAGAGTAAAGGTGGTGCCACAGGGAGCTTCCCAAGTGGGCAGCTTCCTCTCTGGGGTGACTGGGCTCAGCAAATTTCAAACTGCTTGGCATCGTGGGGAGCCCAAATTTGAGGAATTCTATGGAAAAAAGCCTACCTGGAGCATGAAAGCCAGGCAGAGAAGGAAGTTCTGGTACCCAGAGGACTCAGCTGGCTCAGCTTTGGAAGGGGTGGGTGGGAGGGGGTGCAAGAGGAAAGCAGTTGCGTCTCAGTCAGGAAGCTTCTTCCAGGGACTCTCCGAGGCCTTTCAGAGAATGACACATCCCCAGCAGCCAGGCCATCTGGGCTGGTGCTCTTGGAGTGCTGGGAGCAAGGATATTTTAGATGTGTCAAAAGTGACGAATGTTGGAAAGTGCCATCGGCATCTCTGGGAACTCGCACTTCACACTGGCAGCTGAGATATGCCAGGCTTTTTGGAAGCAATTGAACTCTGGAGGAAATTGGGAAGTTTTTAAAGCAGGCAGCTTCCGCTTGCCATCTCGGATGTGGGTGGCAAATGAGGTGGGCTCCTCAGGTGGACACAGAACCACGAAATCAGTGCGGATGGGGCTGGCATGTGTGACTGCCTGAGGTCTTGGTAGAAAGCAGTGGCATTCAGAGAGGCCAGCAGGAAGGAGCAGAAGCATAAAGAAACAGAAGGGCACAAGCAGGGGCCCGGAGTTGGAGTTTCTAGGGCTCTCTGCCCACAGCACTGGGGCTGCAAGACTGGCCTATGAAGTGCCATCCACCAGGACTGAGCAGGGGCAGCAGCCAGAGCCTGTTGGAGGCTGGAGGTGAGCTTGGGGCCTTTGCCCAGCTCAAGGCTGAAACAAGGCTCCAGTGTGTCTGGATTTGAAAACTTCCCAGGGAATGTGTTACTAGAATTCCGCATCTTCCCTGGAGATAATGCATTTTCAGAGGAGGGTATCTTGCTATTCTGTTTTCAATATGACCTTGTTTTGTATGTAGTGTTACTGGTTCTCTGCATCTGCAGGGAGATGGCTTATCCCAGGCTTTTTGGGGAGCTGAGGGGTGGAGGAAGCTGAGGTGGTGACCACTCAGGACCTTTTCCTGCCAGAAGAAGGAGGGTGGGATCACCCCATAAGGGGCTGCCATCAGGCCTGTAGGGCTAGGCTTAGGCAGGTCCTGAGGAGGAAGGAGAGTAGGGAGGAGATGTCTTGGATGTGCACCACTGGGGTCCTGGGAGTGGTGATGCAGGAAGGGCCCGGCCTATCTATCTTCTGCAGAAGGACAACTGGGGGGTGTGGAAGCAACAGGGATGGACGGGGAAGCTTGTTTCAGCTCTACCTATCCCCAGGTGTTCTCCAGAGACGACCCAACAACTCTCTTTTCTGATTATTGTCTTCTGCTTTCCCCCACGACTCCCACAACCAGGAGAGAAGGGAGATAGAGTTCACGGTCATCTTTGTCGTCGTCATCACCATTATCATCACCATCAATGCTTCAGATCAGATCAGTCACTCAGTCGTGTCCGACTCTTTGCGACTCCATGAATCGCAGCACACCAGGCCTCCCTGTCCATCACCAACTCCCGGAATTCACTGAGACTCACGTCCATTGAGTCGGTGATGCCATCCAGCCATCTCATCCTCTGCCGTCCCCTTCTCCTCCTGCCCCCAATCCCTCCCAGCATCAGAGTCTTTTCCAATGAGTCAAATCTTCGCATGAGGTGGCCAAAGTACTGGAGTTTCAGCTTTAGTATCATTCTTTCCAAAGAAATCCCAGGGCTGATCTCCTTCAGAATGGACTGGTTGAATCTCCTTGCAGTCCAAGGGACTCTCAAGAGTCTTCTCCAACACCACAGTTCAAAAGCATCAATTCTTTGGCGCTCAGCCTTCTTCACAGTCCAACTCTCACAACCATACATGACCACGGGAAAAACCATAGCCTTGACTAGATGGACCTTTGTTGGCAAAGGAATGTCTCTGCTTTTGAATATGCTATCTAGGTTGGTCATAACTTTCCTTCCAAGGAGTAAACGTCTTTTAATTTCATGGCTGCAGTCACCATCTGTAGTGATTTTGGAGCCCAGAAAAATGAAGTCTGACACTGTTTCCACTGTTTCCCCATCTATTTCCCATGAAGTGGTGGGACCAGATGCCATGATCTTTGTTTTCTGAATGTTGAGCTTTAAGCCAACTTTTTCACTCTCCACTTTCACCTTCATCAAGAGGCTTTTGAGTTCCTCTTCACTTTCTGCCATAAGGGTGGTGTCATCTGCATATCTGAGGTGATTGATATTTCTCCCGGTAATCTTGATTCCAGCTTGTGTTTCTTCTAGTCCAGCGTTTCTCATGATGTACTCTGCATATAAGTTAAATAAACAGGGTGACAATATACAGCCTTAACAAACTCCTTTTCCTATTTGGAACCAGTCTGTTGTTCCATGTCCAGTTCTAACTGTTGCTTCCTGACCTGCATACAAATTTCTCAAGAGGCAGATCAGGTGTTCTGGTATTCCCATCTCTTTTAGAATTTTCCACAGTTTCTTGTGATCCACACAGTCAAAGGCTTTGGCATAGTCAATAAAGCAGAAATAGATGTTTTTCTGGAACTCTCTTGCTTTTTCCATGATCCAGTGGATGTTGGCAATTTGATCTCTGGTTCCTCTGCCTTTTCTAAAACCAGCTTGAACATCAGGAAGTTCACGGTTCACATATTGCTGAAGCCTGGCTTGGAGAATTTTGAGCATTACTTTACTAGCGTGTGACATGAGTGCAGTTGTGTGGTAGTTTGAGCATTCTTTGGCATTGCCTTTCTTTGGGGTTGGAATGAAAACTGACCTTTTCCAGTCCTGTGGCCACTGCTTAGACTTCTTATATAACCTGCTCAAGTTGTCGAGGACTGAACTTGACCTTCCACCTCCTACCTCCAACCAGCTTTTGCTCACATCTTCATCCTGCTCCCGTGTGCCCCTTGTTCCAGGCACCTGCTTACCCCCTGAGTCATCTCCCCCTTCTCCCTCCTCTTTTTTCTCCTCCTGTCATCAGCGACTGCAGCTCAGTGCAGCAGTAATCCATGGGCTTCTACCTGGCACTTCCATCCTTCTCTGTCCACACTGTGCTGCCCCAGCTGCTCAGGAGCCCCCAGCAACCCTGCCAGCTCCTACCTCCATGACTTCACTCTCACTGTTCCCTCTGCTGGGAGTTCTCTCTCCCCTTCTTACACTTCAACCCTCACCTTGGAAGGAATGAGAAATGTGGGCCCTTTCTTTGTGCTACCCAGACCCCTGTGCAGACCTTGAGGAAGGAATTTTTTGTTTTCTTGCTGACTTTTTGACTCGCTTTGAGTAGTACATGCCTTGGGCTTCCCAGGTGGCTCAGTGGAAAAGAACCCACCTGCCAAGCTGGAGATGTGAGTTCCATCCCTGGGTCAGGAAGCTCCCCTAGAGAAAAAAATGGCCACCTACTCCAGTATTCATGTCTGGGAAATCCCATGGACAGAGGAGGCTGATGGGCTACAGTCCCTAGGGTCTTGAAAGAGATGGACATGACTTAGCAGCTAAACGACGACAACAGTGCATGCCTTAAGCATCTGTATGCTCTAAGCACCTGTGTTCACAAGGCTGCTACAGAGCTGGGTATTTGCTGAACTGAATTATCTGGATAATTTCAATTTTCTGCTCTTCCTAGGGAAAGATGTGTCACAATCAGCCAACAGTGGGAGAAAGAGGGAGGTAAAGGCAGCGACTCTACACTGTGTCCCTCTAATACTAGTAGTGCCCTTCTGGTGGTTAAGAGCTGTTCAGCTACTAAGACAGTCATCTTCACCTCTGTCTACTCTCTAGGAATGAGCTGGGGAAAAAGGCACTAGTAGAATGACTCACTGGAAAAGACTCTGATGCTGGGAGGGATTGGGGCAGGAGGAGAAGGGGACGACAGAGGATGAGATGGCTGGATGGCATCACCGACTCGATGGACATGGGTTTGGGTGGACTCCAGGAGTTGGTGATGGACAGGGAGGCCTGGCGTGCTGCAATTCATGGGGTCGCAAAGAGTTGGACATGACTGAGCGACTGAACTGAACTGAACTGAGATAAGAAGAAAGTTCCAGACATTCTTTGGCATCATAAATAGTCCTTTGTTCTGTCTTCAACTCAAAGTTCTCCAGATCCCAAATCATCTCTTTCTCTCTCCTCTCCTCTTTTGCCATTCCTCATTTATTTCAAGCCTCACAATTCAGTTTTTAAAAACTGCCTTTGTGAAGCCTGTTCTCATATGGAAATTTGTTGAGATATTAATAGGGGTTGTGGGGGAAAGAGTTCTGTAGTCAAATACATTTGGAAGATGTGGTATTGAGCAACATCAATCAGGCTTCCTGCTGGCCAGAGACGTTAAGATGCTACTTCCTGTGCATTTAACCTCCAGAAGGGACAAATGGTATGCTGTGATTGACCTCTGAACAGTGTGGGGACTGGGGTGCCAGCACCCTGTGCAGTGGAAACTCTGTCCTGCTATCTCTACCTCAAAAACAAAGGGGGAGATAAATGACTCACCCAGGGGCAGGAAGCTGAAGCAGTTTAGATAGAATCAGGACTCAAATCCTAGATCTTTTGAGTCCATATTGTGATCTCTAATTGAATACAAACTTTCCCCCATACTTAGTTAATTTAAAGATCTGTAAAATAAGTACAGGTACTATATTAATGGGAAAAAATTCACATGTAAGTGGACTTGCACAGTTCAAGCCCATTTAATGCAGATCGGCATTGTTTAAGCATCAACTGTGCTTTGGAGTAGGGGTAAGTCGCTCCTGTCCCCTGCCCCCATACCTTTTTGTTGTGAACGTTTCTGGGACTGATATCTCATGGGACACACCAGAGGAAATTCCATTTGAGAAGTGTTTTCCGTTGTGCCTGTATCCTGTAGAGCCGCACGCACGCTCATCTGTGTCTGGAAGCTGCTCTGGCTTCCCTTGTGGCTCAGCAGTAAAGAATCTGCCTGCAATGCAGGAGACCCAGGTTTGATCCCTGGGTCAGGAAGATCCCTTGGAGAAGGAAATGGCAACCCACTGCAGTATTCTTGCCTGGAAATCCCACGGACAGAGGAATCTGGTGGGCTATAGTCCATGGGGTTGCAAAAGAGTTAGACAGGCTACTCTAGTGAAGGCAAGGGAAATATCTGCCTTGTGATGGTTGTTAACCTGAGGCGCTATGAGGGACATGGCCACGTCCTGGTATCCCTGGTAACTGATGAGCAAACCTGAAGTCAACTCCCCTACAGACGGTAACCTCCTTTTCTTGTGGCTGTTGAGTTGCTAAGTCCTATCTGTCTCTTTTGTAACCCCATGGACTGTGGCCCGCCAGGCTCCTTTATCCATGGGATTTTCCAGGCAGGAGTACTGGAGTGGGTTGCTATTTCCTTCTCCAGGGGATCTTCCTGACCCAGGGATTGAACCCACATCTCCTGCTTGGCAGGAGGATGGTTTACTGCTGAGTCACCAGGGAAGCCCAGCCTCCTCCTCTCCTGAGTAGCAAACATTGCTGCCTTGTCTTGTCTGTTGTGGGCTGTACACAGTGTAGGTATTGTTCCAGGACCTGCAGGCCTGCGGGGCACAGCCCACAGAAAGATATAACGGTCTTCTCAGACGTTGCTTATGGGTTGTGATGCTACAGCGTGAGAACCACACAGCATCTGTTGTAATCATTGCTATGATATTCTCATCACTTAGAGATGACCTCAGAGAAGGCAATGGCACCCCACTCCAGTACTCTTGCCTGGGAAATCCCACGGACGGAGGAGCCTGGTAGGCTACAGTCCATGGGGTTGCGAAGAGTCAGACATGACTGAGCGACTTCACTTTCACTTTCCTGCATTGGAGAAGGAAATGGCAACCCACTCCAGTGTTCTTGACTGGAGAATCCCGGGGGACGGAGGAGCCTGGTGGGCTGCCGTCTATGGGGTCTCACAGAGTCGGACGCGACTGAAGGGACTTAGCAGCAGCAGAGATGAATGCTGTCCTTAATTTTATGGTGTATTCCCTTCCAGCTTTTTCCATGCAGATATGTCATATAGGATTTTACTTATGTGTTTTCTTAAAGTCCAGAGGGTCTGTGAATTAAAATTGTGGAATAAATAGAGAGGAGGACCCTTTAGAAAACCCAGTATTTTACCTGGCTGAGAAATGATTTTAAGAAAAGACCAAATGTAATGGTTTTTAAATTGTGTTCCTAGGATCCTAAGCCCAAGGGCCCTGTGGAGGTACTTTGGGGGCTGCTGTGGGTGGGTGGGAAGGGGATGCAGAATTTGAGGGTAGGTTCCTGATGTCCACCTCTGTTTTAACCCAAACAACACTGCTTTCAGGGTTGTTGTTTTTTTTTTTTTTTTTTGGAAGTCTTGTTTTTAGGAGGACTTCCATGGCTAACATATGTTCATAAACTACAATCACTCACCTAACAGGTTAAAACAAAACAAAAACTGTGGTGCAGAAAGGTTAAAACACATATAAACCACTCATGCATCTGGATAATGGATCCAGCGTCCAAGTTTCCCGACACACCATTTAATGCTCTTTCTACATAGTCTTGTGTTTGTTTCCTATGGACTGAACCACTTTTCAAAGAGAAGAATAAAAGATAGCAAGAGCACATAGTGACAAGGATATTGGGGTAAATCTACCAAGAAACAGCTGGGGGAAAGGTACAGAACAATCCCATCTGCTCCTCATTTCATCTGTTTCATAGCTGTTCTTCTAATGCAAGCCCTTAAAACGTAAAGAAATGGATGATAAGAGCCAGGGCTGCTTCTGCCAAGAATAACTCATAAGGGGACACAGTACAATACCCTTGTCTCCAGCGGAATGAAGTATTTGATCAGAAATGCTGTGTTCTGTAAATATTCAGTCTATTGATGAAGATCTCTGTAGACGGAGGCAGAGCCTAACTACGCCTCCTGAGAGAATTTGGGAGGAGTGAAACAAGACAGAATCATGGCAGATGTGTCTGTCTGTCTTGAAGACCAGGGTGGGGGTACCTACAAAGGAAAGGGATTAATTGAGTTGTCCTGCCTCAACCACATGGACCACTCTGTGTTCAGTGCAGTGATAGGGTGGAAGGAGGGGACCACAGAGGGGCCTAGAAGCACCTCTCCTATTTTTTTCAGTTTATTAAATTTTTTTTAAATTTTGTTTTGGAGTATAACCAATTAACATTGTTATGATTTTTTTCAAGTGAACAGCAAAGGGACTCAGACATATGTGTACAACCACTCTCTTCCAAACTCCCCTCCCATCCAGGCTGCAACGTGACATTGAGTGGAGTTAGTTCCATGCAGAAGCACCTCTCCTAATGCTTAGCTTTAGCTGCTGGTTACAAGTGTGGTCCCTTTAATTATAACGATGCTGATACTCACTGCATACTTCTTGTACCCCACACAGTTTACTGACTTCTCACAAAACCCTCTGAGGTAGGAGAGTCCTCTTCAAACCCGGGCAGTCTGGCTCCAGAGTGGACATTCTTTATGGAGGTGATAAAGCTTATCTATTTATCTGAAGTATAATTCATGCACAGTTGGGTGCACAAATTTTAAATGTAGACCTGAGTTTCCACCTCTGTTTGCAATCTTGTAGCCACCACCTAGAGCAAGACAGAACATTTCCATTTCCAGATGGTCCTCTGAAATCTGTCTCCAGGTAATAAACACTGCAGACTTAGTCACTCTTCTGACTTCAGTCACCAGAGATTAGTGTTGCCTGTTCTTGTACTTCATGTAAGTGGGTTCATACAGCATGTGCTTTTTTTATGCCTAACTTCACTCACTTAATAATATGTGTTGTTCATCCATGGTGTTGCCTGAACAGAGCCTGCATCATAACTATAATACTATGTCACACTGCCTCTGGTCAGGTTAACTAATTCTGTGTTGCCTCCTGGAAATGTCTCCTTGGAAAGTAGTTTGGGCCACTCAGAGTTAGCTGAGCCTCAAGGGGTGGGGAATGAGAACACAAGAGCTTAACTTTAGGGTATGGCCAAGAAAAACTATTAATAACTTTCTGTAAAAGGAAAAAGTATCAGAAACTTTTTGAATAACATTACCCCTAAAGTTTAAAAATGCTTGAATATCATTCAACTGCGCCAAAGTTAATAAACATGAGATGATAAAAAAAAAAAAGAAGAGAACCTTTTAGCTAACTCCCAGGTGCTGAACAATTCTCAGGACCTCACTGCTGGATTCCAGGTCCCAGACTCATTGGATAAGCACAAGTTCCTCTTTTGCTTTTCTGTCTCTCCTTTTACAGAACAAACTTTGTCCCCGACACCCCCTCAGTCAGGTGCACAGCATCCTTAGGCTTCATTTAAGACAGTGCTTTTCGACTGAAGGGTACTATTTTTGGTCTTCCTTTCCCCTCTCCCCTAATGGGGACACTAGATGGTATGGTAGCATTTAGAGATGTTGTGGGTTGTCAGGAGCTGGAGTGGAGGTGCTACTGCATCTAGTGAGTGGGGGCCAGCAGTGCTGCTAAATATCCTACAGCGCACAGGATTGTGCCCTCACCCTCACATCTGGAAAGAATTCTCCAGCCCCAAATGTCAGTGGAGCTGCAGTGGAGAAACCCTGGTCTAGGATCCACGAGGAATCTGGAGGTTGCTTCCTAATACAGGGAGAGAGGAAGCAGGGCGTGATGGGAAGAGTTTTTGACCTAGACTTAGAAGACCCTAGAAGTTCAGGGTCTTACTCTGCCGCCAAGTAGCCGCCTGACCTCACTCACCATTGAGCCTCACTTTCCTCATCTTTTGCTGGGAACTGTGCTGCCAGCCTCTCTTGCTTACAGACTTTGCAGGATCAGGTGAGAATGTCAATGAAACCACCTTGAAATGCTTACACGTTATTATTTTCTTGGACTGTGACAGCAGATCCAGCCTATGGGTGTTTTTGTATCTAAGGTCAGTGCGAGAATATGTTCAGCAGGGTTTCTGTCTTCCTGTGTTCCGTTTCCAGGGTCATAGCCTCATTCTCACATCTGTGTGGGAAAGGAGCTCACACACAAAGGGTGTTTCCTGGAACTGTGGGCAGGGCTTCAAACATCCCTGCTATTCTCTAAGGCTGCAGTTCTCAAACT
Source organism: Bos indicus (assembly GCF_029378745.1). NCBI lineage: Eukaryota > Metazoa > Chordata > Mammalia > Artiodactyla > Bovidae > Bos > Bos indicus. The sequence goes on from NC_091769.1 coordinate 51,567,412, forward strand.
GGAACATACAGTCTGAAAATTCTCTCTTAAAATCTTGTGAGACTTCCAAAGGGGTTTGCTTCAGAAAAGAAAGGTATTTTTAGGGTTGAATCTTGGATTTGATTTTGTCGTGTGAGAGGCTGAGGGCTATAGGCCCTTCTGGGTGAGGATGTGGAATGTTATGACAATACTGGTTTGATGAAATATTGTTCAGCTGAGTGTGCTATGTCATGTAATGTAGAGAGGGGTACAACTCTCAGAGAGTTAGAGGCAAGAGGCCTGGGGCTTGTGCCAAAGAAATGTTAGGTCTTTATTAAAACATCAGGGAACTTTCCTTTTTTAAGAGGATGACGTGAGGTAGGGAATGACTCTACTTAAATATGGTGCTGAAGAGAGACTTCAGTGTGGTAATGGATAGTGTGGGGCATGGTATTTTGTAATTGTTAATAACATCAGCAGTCTTGTTAAGAATCTTAATACAGGGTTGAGATTGGTTGAATGGTTTTAAGAGAGCCAGCCCAAATTCTAGTATTCCTAAGTGTATACCAAAGGACTTCTGCTGTCAGCCAAGATGGAATAAGAATTCAGGTCTCAAATCTAGAGCTATAAATATGTATAAATATACAAAACAACGTGTAAGTACAAAGCTCAAATGCATGGCTACGGTGACTGCTCTGGAACATTTCTGCTTGTTTTCAAAAGTTGAGAACTTGACCTGCAGGTTTTCAGGGCAATTTGTACTTTTACATAGAGGTGAGACTGTTCGTGAATTTTCATCTTTGGTTGTTTTCAGTGATATGGGTTAGTGTGTATGACAGGGATATCGTGTTTCTGAAGGAATATAAATTAAAAACTGGTTGACATTCACAAACATTAATATTTTATGCCTATAATATATTTTGGACTCTTAAATATAAAATGACTAAAAACACAGCAATATTGTCACATATGGGTTATATGCTAACTCTGACACATACTTGAGAAAAACAGCTAAATTGTCTTGATTATTAACATGTGTGAAGTGAAAGCCACTCAGTTGTGTCTGACTCTTTGCAACCCCATGGATGGTAGCCTGCCAGACCCCTCTGTCCATGAAATTCTCCAGGCAAGAATGCTGGAGTGGGTTGCCATTCCCTTCTTCAGGGGATCTTCCCAACCCAGGGATCAAACCTGGGTTTCCCTGGATTCTTTACTGTCTGAGCCACCATGGAAACCCAGCATTAATGTATGGTGTGCATTAAAAAGAAAAAGAAAAAAGGATTCAGATTGATTTTCTCACCTTATAACAACTGGGCCAAGTATAATTGAGCAGTTTTCAAATACTTGGTTGTAAGCATATGACAGAGAGGGGAGATGAATGCAGAGAGCTCAACCATTTTGTAAGATAAAGAGTTTCCATCTCACAGGCCCCTCCCAGTGGAGGGGGAGAGAAAGCTGGGAGGCAATTCCGAGGCAGTTTGAGTTTAAGGAGAAGAGTTCTAGGAGGGGCGAGCTCTAGAGAGCTGCAGAGGGCCTCCCTTTAGTCTTCCGCTGACAGAGATTAGCACAGGCACATGAGGAATCTATGTGAGGCTGGAAAAGGAGCAGCAGAAAGGATCAAGGGGAACAGTCCCCTGGCACTCACAGAGGCTGGGAGGAGTTGTGTTCCACCAGCAGAGGTGAAAAAAACATGTAAACATAAGGCATTGACTAAATTATTCACTTCCCAGGTATCACTTCCTGGGATTCCCCTGGTGGCTCAGTGGTTAAGAACTCGCCTTTCAATGCAGGGGACATGGGTTCAATCCCTGGTTGGGGAATTAGGATCCCAAGCTCACAGCTAAGCCTGTGCCACAGTGAAAGATCCCACATGAGGCAATAAAGACCCTGCATGCTGCAACTAAGACCTGACCCAACTCAACCAAATACATAAACAGATAGTAAAATAAATAAATAAATAAAAGGCTACCACTTCCAGAGTAAGGTTAATATGCCCTAAAGGTTCCTCTGGTCCTATCCAATAAAGTTTTAAAGCACTCCCAAAAAGATTACTGTAAAGTAGTTTAACTGCATCCCAGAACAAAGCTAGAGAATATTTAATACAAGAATATCTAGCACTAACAAGGTAAAATTCATATTGTCTTCTCTAAGCTAAAAGTACCAGACATGCAAAGAAGTAGGGAAATACAACCTATAATGAGAAAAACCCAACATTAAAACAGTTGTTGTAACTATGTTTTATATATTCAAGAAGGTGGAAGACGTGTAAACATGGTAAAAAGTGTGGAAGATATAAAAAAATACAGATTGAACTTCTAGAGATTGAAAATAATGTCTGAAATGAACAATACACTGGGTGGGATTAATAACAGAATAGACATTGCAGAAGGGGAGGTCAGTGGACTTGAGGGCCTAGCTGTAGAAGCTATCCAAAGTGAAAGAGAGAAAACAAGACTGAAAATAAGTGAACAGCACAGTAGGGAGCTCTGAACAGTTTAAGATGGTCTCACGTTCATGTAGCTGGAGATTCCAATGAAGAAAGAGGGGACAGAAAAAAACGCTTGAAGAAATAATGGCAGAAAAATGCCCAAATTTGATGAAAACTTTAAGCACATAGATGTTAAGAAACAAAACAGAAAAAACCAAACCCACAAAATTGTGCTGAAGCACAGCATAATCAAATTGCTTAAAATCAGGGGTTAAGAGAAAAATCTTGTAATCAGCTAGAGGCCTAACTCAGTGTCAGCAGGAAAGAAAAAGCACTGCCTGCAAATCTATAGACTCAGTAAAAACATAATCGGTAACCAGGACTGGGGACAGGGGGAGGGAGGGGTGAACAGGTGGTGCAAAGAGGATTTAGGGTAGTGAAACTGCTCTGTATGGTACAACAATGGTAGATACATGTCATTAACCTTTTGTTGAAACTCAGAGGACGTAACACGCCGAGAATGAACCTTAATGTAGACTGTGGCTCTGGGTGATGGTGTGTCACGTGGGTTCACCAGATGTGATGAGCGTGCTCTTCAGGTGCCGGCTGTGGACCGTGGGGGAAGTTGGGTGTGGGAAAAGGAGGTATGTTGGAACTCTGTACTTCCTGCTCAATTTTGTTGTAACTTGAAAGTGCTCTAAAAAATAAAGTATATCACTTAAAAAAAAAAAAAAAAGGCACTGATCAGTGATTATCAGATGAAGGTTACAGTTTCATGCCCATAGTTGTCAGAGTACATGACGTGATGAAACGGTAACCCGCTCCAGTATTCTTGCCTGGGAAATTTCACAGTGCTGCTTAGCCGGTCCTACAAAAAGAGGTCCAAGTTCCAGAGCACATTAAATACATTATTTTCCCTAGAAAACATGTTTCCTCTGCTATATATCCTGAGCTCATGACACTCCCATGCTATGGACTTCAGGCACCCCTGATTCCTACACCTCTTTAACTTCATTTCTAGCCAGTTGATATTTGTTTCCAAGATGTCTCTTCGTTTGCTTTTATTCCTCCAGTTCTAATTTAGGGTCTCAAAACATCTCATAAATTCACTCTTTGACATTGGGGACATCATATTACCTCTCTGGGTCTGAGTTTGCCCCAGTACAAAATATGAGTTTTGGCTAATGATCTCTCAAAGTTCTTTTCACATTTAAAGTCTGGATTTCAGTGCTGTTTTAGGTTATGTATGTACAGACCTCTTCTATTTCACACTAATGAAGCTTGATTCTCATGTAGTTATGCCTAGAGAGGAACAGGTTATAAATTATAAATATGCCCTGCACAGAATATTTGCTAAATAAATAGTTTTAAGCAAAACAAAAACAAAAACAGAAATAAACAAATCCTAATTAGTTATGTCCTGCAGAACAGGACTCGGTCTGTGGTAGGCTAATGACCCTTTCCCAGAGTTGCCCACATCCTGATCTCCGGAACCCAAGTATGTTAACTTATATGGCAAAAGGGGCTTTGCTGATGTGATTAAGTTAAGGATCTTGAGATGAGGATGTGACCCTGGATTATCTAGATGGGCACAAGGTAGCCACGTGGTTTCTTAGGCTACTGGCTTTGAACATATTGGAAGAGGCCATGAACCAAGGAATGCAGGCAGCCTCTAGAAACTGAAAAAGACAAGGGAATGGATTCTCTTCAGAGCATTTAGAAGCAACACAGCCCCACTGACACCATCATTTTAGGACTTTCAACTTGTCTAGCTGTCAGGTAATAACTTGTGCTAAATATCTTAGGGCATCCCTCGTGGCTCAGATGGTAAAGAATCTGCCTGTCAATGCAGGAGACATGGATTTAGTCTCTGGGTTGGGAAGATCCCCTGGAAAAGGAAACGGCAACCCGCTCCAGTATTCTTGCCCAGGAAATCCCACGGACAGAGGAGTCTGGCAGGCTATAGTCCATCGGATCACAAAAGAATCGGACATGATTTAGTGACAACAGCAAAATATCCTAAGCCATTAAATTTGTAGCAATTTGTTGCAAACACAAAAGGAAAGTAACACACAGTCCTTTCTTCCCCCTTAACTACTCATCTTTATAAGGAGAGACATTTAACTTTTCTGGGTCTCTATTTTACTTTCAGCCAAATTGTGTTAAAACTTTCTCTCCTGTGTGAGGTTAAGGGCAAAATGAAACAACACTTCAGACTAGTTGAAATAATAAAAATACTACTTATAATACCAACATTTCTACAACTAGGATACTTGTAATGTTGTATAAATGCTTTATAGACATTATTTCATTCAAACCTCCAAACAGCCTTATGAAACAGAGATCATTATCCTCTTAAAGATGGAAAACTGAGGCTCAGAAAGGTCAAGAAAGCAGCTCCGGGCCACAGCACAGACCTTCTGTGTCCGGTCTGTTTGACAGCAAACGGGTGCTCTTGCGCATTTGGTTATCCTGGCAATTAAAAATGTTATGTAAATGGGGACCATTACAATGATGATTATTACTATAGCATTCTGTTATTATTCTGTCCACATGCCTCGTTCCTGTAACAACAGCTGATTGCTCCACTCATCATACCCCAGCCTGTCGCCAACTTGTCACAGATGTGATTGAAATGCTACTAATTTAGCATTAGGACTTTCCAGCTGGGCGGAGCTGGCAGAGGCAGAGGAGATGTTTGTTTATCTGAGAGCAAATGGCTTTGAGGTTTGGAAATGGAAATACCCCTCTTTCCACACCCTAGAGAAAGGCGGTTGCATATGGTGAGGCCAGTGCTTGGCCATTTGCGAGTGGAGACAGGACACAGGTACTGGCTGCCTCCAGCATCCTTAGACTTCTTGGTTGCACAGGCATGAACTCAAGCGGTTTCCTTGAGGGGGCTGTGGGATTTGAGCCCTCATTCCCTTTTGTAATAAAACGAGCCACAGGCTAATTGCAGTCTGTTTTCCAATCCTCCTGCCCCTTCTTTCATGTACCTATTTCCTCTTCCCTTTTCCTCCTCTTACCTTCGACTTCCTGCCATTGTTCTCAGGTCTGTTTGTTTTTTAAGGGGTTGGCTTGGCTAATGGGAATTAGGGCCAAAGGGGCCAGCTTTTCTTGAGCTGTGCTTCCCAGAATAAAGAAGAACGGTTTGCTTTGAAGGCTGTTGAGAATATTTGGATTAATCACATTCGTTCTAGTATTTTCCCTTTCTATTCTGATCATCAAAGAGCTCTGAAAGGTTTGAGCTGGTGCAGAGTTTGTTCTAGTTTGTCCTTGGGAATAAATGTCTGGAACAGGGTTGGTCTAAAAATGTTTTCCGAGGGAAGCCTCCTTAATGGGGCAGGTGGAAAATTCACATCAAGGGAGTATCATCTTTCAAAATGGCTCCTTGTCAGAAAGGGATGTGGAGTTGCAGAGAAACCTGAATCTGCCAAGCTTCCAGTAGATGTACTCCTTGATTCCCGGTGGTGCTGGGTGGAATCTGGGGCTCTGGACTGTGAAAACTGGACTTCTTCAGGGGCAGGAGGCTGAGAAATGTGGAGTGTCCTTTGGGATGAAATGGTCATCAGTTTGGACAAGATGAGTTTTTTGTTTCCATGTGCTTCTCTGTGTCACCTTTGCTAAGTACGTTTCTCTGGTGACCTTTTTTGGGTTAGTGTATTTTGTTTTGCCTAGTTTAACAGAGGTGGAAGAACTTTGGCCCTGAGGTCTGGAGAATGTTTGCTGAGTGAGCCCCATTGTGGTGGTGGTGGTGGTTTAGTCACTCAGTCGTATCTGACTCTTTGCAGCCCCACCGGCTGCAGCATGCCAGGCTTCCCTGTCCTTCACTATCTCCCAGAGTTTTCTCAAACTCAGGTCCATTGAGTCAGTGATGCCATCCAAACATCACATCCTCTGTCGTCCCCTTCTCCTGCCTTCAGTCTTTTCCAGCATCAGGGTCTTTTCCAATGAGTCAGATCTTTGCATCAGGTGGCTGAAGTATTGGAGCTTCAGCTTTAGCATCAGTCCTTCCAATGAATATTCAGGACTGATCTCCTTTTGGATGGACTGGTTGGATCTCCTTGCAGTCCAAGGGACTTTCAAGAGTCTTCTCCTAGAAAATCTCAGCTGGAAACATGTTAGAATTACATATGAATGTGGATGGTTATTTAATTCATCTTTTGTATATTTTTCTGTAGTGCAGAGGAAAAAACCCAGGATGGGGAGTCAGGAGTCTTGGATTCTAGTTTTGATTCTTCCAGGCATTAGTTGAGTGACTCTGGGGAGTCTCTTAACTGAGCCCCAGTGGCCTCATCTCTAAAAGACGCATAATAATGATGCCTTCCAGGCATGGTTATTGAGAAGCTGCAGTGAGACGCTGTGTGCCAGCACTTTGTGGGCTAGAGTGTGTCCACTAGGTGACAGCCAGAGGAAGCACCGTCGTCCTCATTGACTTGTCGACAACATCATTGGCAGTGTGAGTTTCAGGACAGCTGCCTGTGGGCCCTCGGACCAGCCTGGTGCAGGTCATCAGAAACTAGACTAAAGGGTGTACATGAGGAAACCCATTTGTCCAACAGGTGCTCTTGGCACAGTCATTTCTGAAGACATTGAGGCTTCTAGTGAGGGAGACATAGTCCCAGGCCTGGCTACAAGACAAGTGGCCTTGTGGCCTTCCCAAATCTGAGCCATCTCCTCAAAACCTCAACTCCCTCATCCATGAAGTGAGTGAGAGTGACAAAGTGTACAGGAGCCTCAATTCGGTAGGATGTGTCTAGATGTCCTGCTGGATCAAGTACGAAGACAGTAGAACAGTGAGAAAGCTATTATTTCTTGAGTGCCAACAATGTACCAGGCATTTTATTAGTATCATCTCCCTGCATTCATGATCCATTCACTCACACGCACAAACACACATACATCCTATTTCTTCCTCCCTCTCTCCTTTCCTCCTTTCCTCCTCCTTTCCTTAATTAATTATGTGCTAGGTTAGATACCAGGAATAAACCAGTAAATAAGATGGACACAGTGCTCATGGCCTTACAATAGTTGTTTAGTCACGAAGCTGTGTTTGACTTTTTTGCAACCCCACAAGTTGCACCTGCCATGCTCCTCTGTCCATAGGATTTCCCAGACAAGAATATTGGAGTGTGTTTCCATTTCCTTCTCCAGAGGAGCTTCCCGACCCAGAGATTGAACCCACATCTCCTGCACTGGCAGGTGGATCTCTTACTTCTGAGCCACCAGGGAATCCCATTACAATAGTACTTTATATTAAATAATAACTTTGTAAAGTCTTTAGCACATTGCCTGGCATATGGAGGGTTCAGTTTTTGATTATTTGTATAGTGGTGGTTTAGTGGCTAAGTCATGTCCCATTCTTGCGATCCCATGGACTGTAGCCTGCCAGGCTCCTCTGTCCATAGAATTCTCCAGGCAAGAATACTGGAGTGGGTTGCCATTTCCTTCTCCAGAGGATCTTCCCAACCCAGGAATCAAATATGGGTCTCCTGCATTGCAGGCAGATTCTTTACTGATTGAGCTATGAGGGAAGCCCAAAAGCCTACAGCACCTGGTATTCCCAGGTGGTCTCCCATCCAAGTACTAACCATGCCCGACCCTGCTTAGCTTCCGAGATCAGCCAAGATCAGACGTGTGCAGGGTGGTATACTTGTAGATTAAATAAGCTAGTAGGAGTTTTTGTACAAGTTGGGACAGTGAGATCCAGGAGAATGTATGGGGCATATATCATTCTCTGTGACAATGCAGCTTGGAAAAAAACGATTTTTCTTAAGAAAGCTGTTCTCTCCCTTTGGAAAAGGCTGCCTGGGGCGCAGGTAAGGTGGGGGTGGGGGACATCCATGGTTCAGAGAGAGGTTCTGGCTCTGCTCCCCACATTATCTCTCACAGCTTGGGTTGGTACTCACACTCTATGGGCACTTGTTTATTCTGCTTTGCTTGTGGGTTACTTGGCTGGGACAAAAACTAGAGATGCCAGCAAGGCCTCTGGTTAGGAAGCTGCAGAAGGTTGGAAGCCAACAAGAGAGTGCCTGTCCTCTGTATGGCAGGTCTGTGCTGTCTGATGAGTGGGGTTGGGTTGGAAGAAAGAGATGATGAAGCGCCCATTCAATAAGGGCTACTGAGAGCCAGGTGCTTGGGAAAATAATTCCATTCGGTCCCCGAGAGCCTTGCACAGGCAGCATCAGCACCTAACTCGAGCAGGTGGAGGAGTGGAAGCTCAGAGACTTGTGTGATGTCCCAGTGGCCAGTCTGTGGGAGAAGAGGTCTGTTTGATTCCAGCAGAAGTCTGAGGAGCCAGCTTTCAAGGTGTGGTGCCCCTTGGTCTGAGGGGATGCTATTCCTTGGAATATAGCAGAGTCAGTCTGTTTGGGGATGATGACTGATTTGGTGAATTAGCTGGAAATTAGTTCCTTATTCTTCCCTACACTTTTTTGGGCATTGCACTATTAGTTATCACCAACCACAGAGGCTGGGTCCCTTTATATAAGACATGCCAGTAAGAAGAGTATATGGGGTGGATGGCCCAGTGCAAGCTGTGCATCGGTGAAAACAGTGAACATATAGCTCTGGGCTAATGCTTGGGGAAGAAAAGCCAGTGCACAAACTGAAAAGAGGGTGGAACAGCCAGAATCCTTTAAGGCAGCCATCCCAGCCTTTTTGGCACCAGGGACCGGTTTCATGGGAGACCGTTTTTTAATGGATGAAGTGGTGGGGAGGATGGTTCAGACGATAAGACGAGCTCTAGGGAGTGGCAGATGAATCTTTGTTGCTTGCCCACTGCTTGTCTCCTACTGTGCAGCCTGATTCCTAACAGGCTGAGGACTGGTACCGGTCCATGGCCTAGGGGTTGGGGTCCCCTGTTTTATGGTGAGATATGATTGAGACTGACACAGTAGGACACAGTCCTTCCTTCCCTCCCTCCCTCTTCCTCTTCCCATAAGGACACATGGCATGCCTACACTGTGCTTGGCACTGGTGGGGCAGCAGAGATTATCTGTCCTGTCGTGGCCATGGTCCTGTCCTCTGGGGCTGATGGTCAGTGGAGAAGGCAGAGAAGGCAGCAGGCCAGCAGCATGAGAAGTGCTCAGTGGAGGGCGCGCAGCGAGGTCTGCATCCAGGTTCAGCACGGGCAGAGAATGGGGTGGGGGTGGGGTGGGTATAGGTGGAAGAGAGGAAAAGGTGGAAACACATATAGAGGCCTGAAAGTAAGAGAAAAATTTGGAGACAGTGATGGAGAAGAAAATAACCTTCTCTGGCCTCTTCCAGCCTCAATGGGTTTGAGGTGTTGGACTGAAGAGGAGTGTTTTGGGCATATGTGACTGTGGTAACTGGTGCTGTGATGGGCTAGAGAAAGGGGAGGAGAAGAAGTTTGGAGAAATAACAGCTAAGAGGTTCTTAACCATTTTGTTCTGTGAATCCCTTTGGCAGCCTGAAGAAGCCTAGGAACTGATTTCAAATGTAGGACATAAAATACCATGATACACATAGAGTTCCTTTATCTAAGTGGTCATGGCAATGCACCATCCAGATGCTCTTCTGGGAAGGACATGCTGCCCTGGATGCTGGCAGTGTGGTCAGCAAGTGGCCTTCAGCTACGGGTCCTTCAGGGTCTGCTTTAGTTGCAGAGAAGAGCCTCACCCAGGTCATCCACATAGCCAGTGATGCAAAGGTGAGAGCAAAAGGCAGGCCTTCTTGGTTACTGGGGGTGATTCTGACAGCCCACTTGACACCCAGAGCTGACTGTGCTGTTGACCAAAGCTTCTGGGTCTCTACTGAGGCTCGACTGCTCCCCTACCTGCTTCTTCTTCTTTCTCTTCCCTTAGTAAGCATGGATCCCAAAGGCCCTCCCTAATAAACCTCTGAACACTGAATTCTGTCTCTTTATCTGCTTCCTGGGGAATACAAATTGCATCATGCATTAAATAAGATCCAGCAGCCAATCTAATAACAACTGTAATTTTGAAGTTGTTGTGAGCATAAATTATATTGGGAAGTATTTGCAACAACCATAATGTGATCTGTTTTGCTTGGTTGCCTATGTTGATAATCAAAAGAAATGTTAAATTCTCGTTAAAGGTTAGTGAAGAGATCATTTTTCCCACTCAATTTCATGAACTTTCCTGAATTCTATCCACAGGTCCCCAGAGAGTTTATGGACTCTATCAAGAATTCCTTATTTAGGGCTTCTCTGGTGCTTCAGTAGTTAAGAATCTGCCTGCTAATGCAGGAGTCATGGGTTCAATCCCTGGTTGGGGAAGATCCCACGTGCTTAGAGCAACTAAGCCCAAGTGCCACAACTACTGAGCCTGTGCTCTAGAACTCTCAAGCCGTAACTACTGAGCCTGTGTGCCCTGGAGCCTGGGCTCTGCAATCAGAGAAGCCACCACGATGAGAAGCCCATGCACTGCAGGTAGAGAGTGGCCCCACTCACTGCGACTAGACAAATCCTGCACGCAGCAATGAAGACAGTGTCTTTTTTTCCCTTATGGACAAAACAAACAAACAAACCAAATTCCTTATTTGGTTGGAAAAGAAAGAAATGGTAACGATACAGACTGGTCCAAAGGTGCCCACATCCATTTGACTGGAAGGATTTAGCAAATCCAAGCATAGGACTCCCAGTTAGACATGAACTTCAGATAAGTAGTGAACAGTTTTTAGTATAAGTATGCACCATGCAATATTTGGGACATATTTATACTAAAAATTGTTCATTATCTGAATTTAAATTTATTGGATGTCTCGTATTTTATCTGGCAACCCCACTTTAACATCTATTTTGGCTCCTCATGAGGTCTTGTGACCTACTTAAGGATGTGAAAGAGCCTTGAGTTGGGCTTTCGTCTTTGCTCTGAAAGTCACTTGTCCTGGTTCCAGCTTCAGTTTCCTTGTCTGTCAATGGAACTTAGTACCTGCATCATAGAGAGGGTGTGAAGATGATGGAGGATAATGTGTATGAAACTTACTTCAGAAACTGTAGCGCCTCAGGTGGATGGTGGTTTTTATTGCCGTCTGGAAAAGGATTCTAAGCTCTTGAAAAAGGAACAGCTCTTAAAAGGGAATCCTGGAGGATCAGTCTAAATGTCTGAAAGTAAGCAAACCAATAGAGCAGGCCAATTTGCTATGGGAAATTAGTTTATTTATCAGCATTCTGGTGAATTTGAGGTTTATTTGCTTCTAAATTCTTGTAGGTCTCCTGAACTAAGCCATCTACTGGTTTGAAGGAATTTATGGCATTTCTGCAAAGTGTAGCGTTGTGAAGGACACCAAGAGAAGTGGATAGGAGAATAAAGCACTCAAGCTAAAGAGGCAGAGAAGTGAGATTTGCCTTATCTGAACTGGTTTTTCATTTTTTCCCCTTATGGTTATTTGCTACTGAATTTCTTTGTGGGTGTTTATGCCAATGGGCATTGCCTTTACCAGAAGAATTAGACTATTAGACTCCACATATTTATCAGGGTGAAGTACAATAAATATTTATAGAAGTTCCAAATTATTAGTAGTCCCCCACCCCTTATCCATGAGGGATGCATTCCAAGACCCCAGGGAATGCCTGAAACTGGATAGTTCCAAATCCTATATGTACTGTTTTTTCCTATACTAATGGGCATATATAGTATGGATGTGCTTGACAAAGGGACTATTCATATTGTGGATGGCATGGGGTGGGAGATTTCAACATGCTACTCAAAACAATGTGCACTTTAGAACATATGAACTGTTTCTGGAATTTCCCTTTAATATTTACAGATGATGACTGACCGAAATTAACTGAAACTGAGGAAAGTGAAACCACAGATAAGTGCGGACCACTGTGGAATGCTTGCTATGTGTTGGGCTGGTTTGTGGCCTTATGATGTTGTCACGGGCTTCTGAGCGGGCCAGAGCTTTGTGTCCAGTGATAAAATTCTCCCAGAACATACAACCTCTTTCCCACTGCAGGGCCTTTGCACTGCTGGTTCCCTTCGCTTAGAATATTCTGCTGGCTCTCTGCACGGCTGGCTTCTCTCGGACTTCAGCTCCTCAGGGAGGCCTTTCCTCCTTTATAGACAGGAGGCCTGTCTATACAGATTAAGTTGTACTGGTATTCCCTATGGCAGCATCTGGCTTATTGTTTCATAACATTTTCAAGACCTGGAAAAATTTTGTTCTGATTACTTGTTTTTGTTTGCTTTTAATTTTTATTTTCGACTGGACAACAGTTGATTTACCATGTTGTGCCAATCTCTGCTGTACAGCAAAGTGACTCAGGTATATACATATAGACGTTCTTTTTTTTATATCCTTTTCCATTATGGTTTCTTATAGGATATTGAATACAGTTCCCTGTGCTGTACAGTAGGACTTTGTTATTTATCCATCCTATATATAATAGTTTGCATCTACCAACCCCAAACTCCCGGTCCATCCCTTTCCTGCCTCCCTCCCCCTTTTGGCAGTATCACACCTGTTCTCCAGGTCTACAGGTCTGTCTCTGGTTTATACATAGGGTCATTTGTGCCATATTTCAGATTCCAAATGTAAATGCTATTCACATGGTATCTGTCGTTCTGACTTACTTCACTTAGTATGATCATCTCTAGTTATACCCATGTTGCTGGAAATGGCGTTATTTTGTTCTTTTTAATGTCTGAGTAGTATTCCATTGTGTGTGTACCACATCGTCTTTATCCATTCCTCTGTTGATGGACATGCAGGTTGCTTCCATGTCTTGGCTTTAGAAACAGTGCTGCAAGGAACATGGGGGTGCATGAATCCTTTCAGATCATGGTTTTCTACAGATACACGCCCAGGAGTGGAATTGCTGGATCATACACTAGTTCTATTTTTAGTTTTCTAAGGAACTTTCATACCTTTCTCCATACCAGCTATACCAATTTACATTCCCACCAACAGTGTAGGAGGGTTCCTTTTTCTTCATACCCTCTCCAGCTTTTATTATTTGTAGACTTTTCGATGATGACCATTCTGACTGGTGTGAAATGATATCTCATTGTAGTTTTGATTTGCATTTCTCTAATAATTAGCAATATTAAGCCTCTTTTCATGTGCCTGTTGGCCATCTGTATGTCTTCTTTGGAGAAATATCTATTTAGGTCTTAGGCCCATTTTTAAAAATTGAGTTATTTGAGTTTTTTTTTTTTTTATATGTTAAGCTGCATGAGCTGTTTGTAAATTTTGGAGATTAATCCCTTGTTGGCATATTGTTTGCAAATATTTTCTCCTGTCCTGTGGGTTGTCTTTTCATTTTGTTTATGACTTCCTTTGCTGTGCAAAAGCTTTTAAGTTTATTGCAGTATTTCATTAGGGCTTCCCTGATAGCTCAGTTGGTAAAGAATCTGCCTGCAATGCAGGAGACCCCGGTTTGATTCCTGGGTCGGGAAGATCCGCTGCAGAAGGGACAAGCTACCCACTCCAGTATTCTTGGACTTCCCTTGTGGCTTAGCTGGTAAAGAATCTGCCTGCAATGCAGAGACTTGGGTTCCTTGAATATAACATGCCATGGATAGTATGATTGTTTTATATACCACTAAAAAGGGATAAAGGAAAGCTACAAATTAAACTGTGACATGAATGCCTTAATCATAGTCCTGCCTGGGCCATGCATGACTTGTTCACAGCAGCCTCTTATTGCTTTGAGAGTTCTTTCATCTATTTTGAGGATTTGGCAGTTTCTCCTCCTGTCCATTGCTTTGCTTAGAGTGTGGAGAATCCCCATGTTTCAGTACAGCATGACTTCATGTATTGTCATTATAAAACATCTGTTTGTTACCTTATAAGAAATTAGAGGATGGCAGTCATTTCTCCCGTAATAAATATAAAATTTATACCTTACCACCATCTTGATGCATTTTTGCCTAAAAAATCAAAGCTTAGTCATTTTGAAAACATTTTAACCAGAAATTAAGCTTGGCCCAGGCAGTCTCAACAGTGCACTTAACTCAACTGAAGTGATGATAATACGGGTACATCTGATCAATCTCACAACCATGGCCTGGCCCGTGGCATTTATAAGATAGATTCTAATTTCACAAGTATGTTAAACATGCAAGAAAGGTGTGCCTTCTTATTGATGAGGTATCTCTTTCCTCTTCCAGGGAACTGAGTTCTTGTCAGTTGTGTCTACCATCCAGTGCCCAGCAGCTAGCACAATGTTGGCATACAGAAGGAATCCAATAAATATGTGTCAAATGAATGGAGGAAGTAATAGGATTCTGTACTTGAACATTTTTGTTAACTGTGAAACTAATTGAAGTCTTCCAGAAATAAAATAGTATATAAATAGCATTGCTATTTTAAAAAGCTCTTTTATTCTGAATTCATTTAATTACTGATGTCAATTATGAGAAGTGAAATTTTAACTCATGGATGTAAGGGTAGACTCCCATTGATAGAATTCCATTCAATTCAATTATCGTATTATGAGGTACTTTTGCTTAACACTGTTCAGTTTTCAAACACAGACATGCTAACACTGGGAATAGTGACAGAAGTAATTCTTGATCACTGAGAAGTGTAAGTTGGAGAGGAGAAGAGATTGAGTTGCATTCCTGTAAATGATGTAGCAGAGCACTCAGAATGCATGGAGGGGGCCTGGCTTGTTGAGGACTGGCAAGCCATAGTTTGGCTGTTATGCTTTAGAAAGTTGTAAAAAAAGAACTAGGCCTGTGCCAGTGATGGTGGGAAATGAATCTTGAAGGATAATGCAGATTTACCTGACACTTGTAGGCTAGCATGCAATCCTTACAGAAACCCTTGGATTAGCTGATATTGCTTCATTTGCAAATGGGGAAACTGAAACTCTAGGAGCAGAACCTGCCCATAACTAGTGGGCAGCTTCTCTAGGATTCTAATCTAAGTCTTCTTGATTCTGCAGTCACTGCTTTCCCAACTACTCTGTGCCAACTCAGAAAGCCTGGGATTTGTGGAATGTCTAATAAGAGTTAATGAACCTTCAGGAATATTTGGGCCAGCACTGGAATTAGAATAGAGAATGTGGCCCATCCTATGGAGACAAGTCAAGGCATTGAATTTGATGGATTCTATTTCATCTGAAGCATTGGAAGTAGACTGGTGTATCTCGCAGACGACACTGGGGAGAACTTGTGGGTTTGGATATAGTAACAAAGAAAACAGTGGCTGACTTTATTTTTTTGGGCTCCAAAATCACTGCAGGTGGTGACTGCAGCCATGAGATTAGAAGATGCTTACTCCTTGGAAGGAAAGTTATGACCAACCTAGACAGCATATTAAAAAGCAGAGACATTACTTTGTCAACAAAGGTCCGTCTAGTCAAGGCTATGGGTTTTCCAGTAGTCATGTATGGATGTGAGAGTTGGAATATAAAGGTTGAGCACTGAAGAATTGATGCTTTTGAACTGTGGTGTTGGAGAAGACTCTTGAGAGTCGCTTGGACTGCAAGGAGATGCAACCGGTCCATCCTAAAGGAGATCAGTCCTGGTGTTTATTGGAAGGACTGATGTTGAAGCTGAAACTCCAGTACTTTGGCCACCTGATGTGAAGAGCTGACTCATTTGAAAAGACCTTGATGCTGGGAAAGATAGAGGGCAGGAGGAGAAGATAGAGAATGAGACAAAGAATGAGATGGTTGGATGGCATCACCGACTCAGTGGACATGAGTTTTGGTGAACTCTGGGAGTTGGTGATGGACAGGGAGGCCTGGCATGCTGCAGTTCATGGGGTTGCAAAGAGTCGGGCATGACTGAGTGACTGAAATGAACTGAACTGAACCGAACAAAGAAAAGATTCCAGTAACGTGTCCCTCACCTTCCCCCATACATCTGCTTTATTGTATTTCAGGTGGCTTGTTTTGTCCTCTAGTCCTCGTCGCATTAGCCTAGAAGAGTTACTGTACCAGGTGCGCTCTGATATAGGACTGGAGACAAATGCCCCGGACTGTTGTGCATGAAGGAGCACTGGCTACAACTTGCACCAAGAGAGAGGAAAGAAAGAAGCATAGAATTATGGCGAGAGAAAGTAGCAAGAGCAGAGGGTAAAAATCCCATGTTTTTTTCACCAAGGTCAAGACATGTTGATTGGTTCTTCACACATGGGATTAGACAGGGTGTAAGAAAGAATGGAGAGAAAAAGGCGTCCCAGGAGCTGGGCTAATGAGAACTTCATCAGAAACAGCTTCAGCCTAAGGAACCCCCCTCAGTCCTCAGTTTTGTATTTGGGGATGAAAACAGTTTTGGTCCAGAACAAAGGTGATATGCTCAAACTTTCCCATGTCAACGAATTCGCTAATATAGAGAGTGCCTTTACGACAGGCACAGAGCTAGGAAAAGCATTTTCTATTTCACCAAAGCGTGAGGGTTCAGGATCACCTCACCCCCTTAGTGACCACAGCACAATAGGAAAGCTCTCTGAGGCCTGTGTTCAGGTCACTTGCCATTTTGCTCAAGCAGCATATATATATATCAGTACTGACTTTTTCTTTCTTAGATAGTTTTTAAAACCCCAATCAGAGTGAGGAAACTATGGATTTGGTCTTGATATCTCCCATTTGAAAAAAAAAAAAAGAAAGGGATCAATTTTTCCCCTAAATCTTTTGAAAGTCAGTGTCTTTATCCATGAAAAAATAGTAAATAGTAATTTGTAACCTATGTGATGCAAAAGCCAGCCTTAAAAATAGTCCATCTGACTAAGGATTGAAACAGTGGGTACTAGGATAATTGTTTGGGCTGCTTTTCGTTTCTCTTAATCAAAATTACTAGATGATTGAATTCAAGAACATGTTACTGCTTTATGTACTGATATATGTGCTGAGTCTCTCAGTCATGTCTGACTCTTTGTGACCCTATGAACTGTAGCCCACCAGGCTCCTCCGTCCATGGGATTCTCCAGGCAAGAATACTGGAGTGGGTTGCCATACCCTCCTCCAGGGGATCTTCCCAACCCAGGGATTGAACCCAGGTCTCCCTCATTGAAGGTGGATTCTTTACTGTCTGAGCCACCGGGTAAACCCAAGAATACTGGAGTGGTTAGCCTATCCCTTCTCCAGGGGAACTTCCCAACTCAGGAATTGAACCAGGATCTCCTGCATTACAGGCGGTTTCTTTACCAGCTGAGCTATCTGGGAAGCCAAGGTAAAGACTGTCAGGCAAAGCGGAAAAAAAAAAAAAAAACAGGAAAGGAACTGGGCTGGACTAATTGCTTTGGGGATGATTGGCTTAATTTTTGGAAATACCTGGTAGAGTCTGGATTTTAAAATTACTAGCAAGTTGCTCTTCCTGCCTTCTAGAATTCCAAAGGCTGAAATTTGTACTAGGGTCTACTCTCTGTTTTAGGGATGACCACTTTAGTGAACTCTTTTGTTTATCCAAGTAAGGTAAGTACTCATACTTTTTGAGGGGAGCAAGGCACCCCTCAAGGTAGATGTGTCACATGACCTGTAGGAAGGTGAAAGATTACATTCCAAGAAAAAGACACTCTCATATTTGTATGTTTTTTAAAATAATTTTATCTATTTATGTATTTTTCGCTGTGTTGTATGGGCACGTCGCTGTATGGGCTTTTCTCTTGTTAGGGCGACCTGGGGCAACTCTTTGTTGTGGTGTGTGGGTCTCTCATTGTCGTGGCTTCTCTTGTTGCGAAGCATGGGCTCTAGGGTGGGTGCATGAGCTTTAGGAGTTGGCAATTTCCCAGTTCTAGAGCACAGGCTCAATCGTTGTGTCCCACAGGCTTAGTTGCTCTGTGGTGTGTGGGATCTTCCTGGACCAGGGATTAAACTTGTGTCTCCTGCGTTGGCGGGCAGATTCTTTACCCCTGAGTCACCAGGGAAGCTCCCCGTTTGTATGTTTAGTAATGAGCTAAGTCAAATCACTTTGGCTTATTATTGGTTTCCTTTTTGTTAAAAAGAGAGGAAAAAAGAAAATATGTATTTTTCTCTTTTGGTTAGACATCTGAGTGGATAAGAGAAACAGAATTTCAGGTGGCGAATTTCAGATGGCCTAGCCATTGTAAAAGCAGTTTTCATTTTTGAACCAGTAAGTACACATAAATATGCTGATGTGTAGCTGGTTGCCCCTGTGCGCCTGTAGTGTCTTCTCTGGGCAGGGTGGAGGCTGGGGGAAGCCAGCAGGGCTTAGGAATCAGGGAACAGAGCCAGATTTGAGCAGAGCACAATTGCAGCCTGTGTTTCCAGGGAGAACACTAGCGCTTTATCGGAGGGGCCCCTTGGCAGTTGGCATCATCTGGAGAAAGAAAATATTGCCGTCTGCCCACAAGGGTTTCTCAGAAGCTGGGGGTCTGGGTTTGGACTTGTGGGCAGAATTGCCTGGGAATGGAGGGGGACAGGCGGGGGGCCTGGGGCCCCTCTGCGGTACCTTCTCCTCAGCCCCTTCCCTGGGGCTGTCACTCACACAGCTGGCTGAGTGTCTCTTGTGGAAGCGTGCCCTTTTGGTCCTGGCAGGAGAACAGATACCAGGCTGGGTATGCCTTCTATTTCTGGCCTTGAGTGTAGCTGTGGTTTTAAAGATCTACATGGGCAGCAAAACAATGCCCTTGTCTCCAGCGATGCCGCAGGCAGTAGAACCATATCCTTCCTGGATGGTCTGTCCTCTCCTGGGCTAAAGAGAGCCCAGTTGTAAGGCACGGGTGCTGGGGGAAGGAGCCCATCATAGGTGTTTTTGTGAGACTGGAGCAGACAGGTGGTGCAGAGTTGTCCAAGCACAGCCGAGGTAGGGCACACCCCACAAGGGCAGGGGTGGCAGAGGCTGCTGCCCTCCCCTCTGAGGGAGCCCCTCCAGGTTGGCTGGGTAAAGAGGACACTCCAAGCACTTAGATTCCTCTATCAGAGGCACGAGAGGGCCAGGCATCTCCTGCAAGTAGGGAGTTCAGGAGGCCATGTGTGCTGGCTCCGCAGACCTGAAAATGCATCTGAAGTCCCAGAAATGCAAGTAGATAGTCAATGGTGGAGGTGATTCATTTTGTCCTTGGAATGTATGTTTGAGTGCAAACTGGCTTTAGAAATGGACATTTGAATTGCAACTTGAACTTGTTCCAAGGAGAACCTAAGAGAAAAGGGACTGGAAACCATGTCCCCTGAAGACCAGTTGAAGGGATATTTAGCCAAAGAAGGCGGCTAGGGTAAGGCAGGGTGGAACAGGAAGGAAACAGATCTTGGTACAATAAAGGGAGGCACATTCTCACAGCAATTGATTAGATCATTGAAACAGCATATCTTAATACTCATGAACCTCATATGATTCACTACCCACTGGCCTGACTGTCCAACAAGAATAACTGTTGAGCACTTTCTATGTGCTGAGCCTTGTTCTAAATGCTTTTTTGGTATTAGATCATTTAATCCTCATAATGGACTTCTCAAATGGCTCAATAGTAAAGAATTCATCTGCCAATTCAGAAGACATGGATTTGATCCCTGGCGCAGGAAGTTTCCATGGAGAAGGGAATGGCTACCCACTCCAGTATTCTTCCCTGAGAAATCCCATGGACAGAGGAGCCTGGCAGGCTACAGTCCATGGGGTCACAAAGAGTTGAACATGACTTAGCAACCAAACAACAACAATCCTCACAACAACCCAATGATGTGTATTTACCTTTAAAGATGAGGACACTGAGGCTCACGGATCATTTATAACTTGCCTGGGACCACATGGGCTAGTGAGCGGTGGGGCTGGGACCATGTGTAGCAGAGCCTCCAGTCATTACGTGGGCCTGAATCTGCTCCCACCACCCCTACCCCTGGCCTGGCTCCCAGGTAGTTTGCCAGTAGCATCCCTACCCCTTTGGTTCCTGCCTGTTCATGGATGGTTGGCCTCTTCCAGTGCTGTCACATCAAGTTTCCCATGCCCCCCCAGATTGGAGACCCCTTCCCCGATGGCTCAGTTGGTAAAGAATCTGTCTGCAATGAGGGAGACATTGGGTTCGATCCCTGGATAGGGAAGATCCCCTGGAGAAGGGAATGGCAACCCACTCCAGTATTCTGGCCTGGAGAATCCCATGGACTAGTCCATGGGGTCACAAAGAGTCAGACATGACTGAGTGACTTTCACTTTCACTTTATGATGCCCAGTGTCAGAGAAATTTTCATCCTCTTTGCCTCAGTGGTTACTCCAGTTTCTTTGTGACCCAGGTTTTGAAGCCTGACGTGAATGAAAATATTTGACCACATGAGTTTTACTCTTTCTAGGGCTGTGGTTCTTGATGTCCCCAAAGCCACTTAAGAACCAGGAGATTGTTTTTTTTTTTTTTTTGCCATCAGAAGCACAACAGTCCTTATAAAGCAGAGTACAGCTTGCCCCGCTCTCCTAGGGTGGAGATAATTGGGCGTTTGGGCTTCTGCGCACCAGGTGGTACTTAACGATCTGTTGCCCTTGGAGCGCTGCTCTCTGGTGAAAAGAACACTGGTGTTTGATGGGGGCAAGTTATTTGCATCTCGTTTCTGACAACAGTGGTAGAAATGTTATTTCTTTTGACACATTTGAGATTGCAGGGAGAAGGAAAAAAAGAGAAAGAGAGATCCAAATTTGTCCTTAACGATCAAAAATCTAGAAAAAAAGAGTTGTTGAAAGTGCCAAGGAGACCAGGCTGGCCTGGAGACTCAGGCTGTGCGACAGGACAGTGCAGTCCTCAGACCACGCTCGGCTCTTCCTGAGCCTGTTGAATCCACCCTGACCACCTCAGAGTCCTTTCTACGTGTGTGTGTTGTGATGTTGACCTCCAGAGACAGATTTGTCTAAAACAGGAATTTCTTTGTAGCTTTGGCTTGAAGCATTGCCTGCTTGAAACTCAGAACCCATCTCTTTTCTGAAAGGTCTAAAGGTGGCCACAAGGTAAAAAGAACGTTGTAGAATGGACAGCTGCCCTCACTTCTGCTGCGGGGTTCCTGACAATGGCACATTTATGCTCCTCTGCTTGGAAAGCTCAGTGCGCTGGGTGGGGCAGGAATTACCCAGCTATAGTGGGCACGTTTATGTTGCAGGCCTGGGGTTTCACTGGAGCCAGGATAGAGCTCGTTTATTCCAGTTAGGACACCACAGGGCCCTGCACTCTGACCTGGTATGACAGAAAAAGACTTCAAGCTAGGTTTTGGAGCTCTGTCGTACACAGGGTTTTCTGAGCATTTCTTTTCTTTTTTCCATCTGAAAGTTATGTCCTGTCAGCTCTTAAAACAGATCATGAACTCAGAAGTGCTCCTCTCTGGTTTCCTTATGAAAACACCCACCTGGTGAGCATGTGTGTGTGTGTGTGTGTGTGTGCGCGCGCGCATGTGTGCACATGTGTGTGCATATGTGTGTATGTGTGCATGTGTGATGCATATGTGTGTGCATATGTGTGCATGTGTGTGTGCGTGTGTGTATGTGCATGTGTGTGTGTGTGCATGTGTGTGTGTTTGCCCTGGGAGCTGAGTGCTGTGGGCCCCAATGCCTGGAAATCCACAGGCTGAGGAGACCCCCCTCTCTGTAGCTTCTGAAGTATTCTTTCTGCTCAAATGTTCTTGTCGTTCAGTTGATAAGTCCTGTCCAACTCTTTGTGACCCCATGGACTGCAGCACGCCAGGCTCCCATGTCTGTCCTTCACTATCTCCCAGAGTTTGCTCAGATTTGTGTCCACTGAATTGTTGATGCTATCTAACCCTCTCTCTGCCACCCCCTTCTTCTGTTGCCTGCTCAGGCGACTTGCTCTCAGATACTTGTTTTGTGGCTTGGTCCCTGACAGGTGTGGGGTCTCATGGAGACACGTGTCAATAGCAGCTCATATGCACTCTGCCCTTGGTTGACACCCAGGGGCTGAGCCCTGCTCTGAAATGAGCAGGTGAATTTGAAACCTGACTTGCTGGTAACAAGACCCGAATGGGGTGCTGTGTGTCTGAATGGCAGGTAAAATAATGGTGAGTGCCTGGACTAGATGCAAAGTTCTGCACATGCAAACTAAGCCCTCACCTCCTGGGCTCCTGACAAAGATACCTACTGGTGTCCCCATATCCCAGTCACCCCAGGGCCATGATATCCCTAAAGTCATATCATAAACCGCTCTGTGATTCCAACTGGCCTCTAACCTTGCCCTCTGCCCTCTTCCTCCAGCCTCTGTATCGACAGCAGGGAAACCCAGTGATGGATTCTGACCAGGGTTTAAGGAACACACTGAGTTCTCTTAGGAAAAAAAAAGTCCTGATTCTATCACTTAACAGGCCATGTGACTCTGGGAAAATTATTAATAGTTAACTTTCTGAGTTTCAGTTCCTTCATTTTTGTTACAGGACTAGCAATGTTGTCCTTATTTAATTGTAAGGATTAAAAGAGATGATCTGTGTATAATATAGGCAATTAATTGTACAAACCTCATAGAGTTGTTATAAAGATAATAGTTAATGTTTACAAAGTGCCTGTGTAAATTATTTATGTTAATATACCATCTTCAATGATGCTTAGCACATATGATGGAAGTGTTTGCTTAAAAAAGAAAAAAGGCCAAGAGAAGTATTTGAGTACCTTTCAGGCTCATTAAATGCTTGCTGAAGGAGGGATTTCCCTGGTGGTCCAGTGGCTAAGGCTCCAGACTCCCAATGCAGGGGGCCTGGGTTCGATCCCTAGTCAGGGAACTAGAGCTTGCATGCTGCAACTGAGAATTCGCATGCTGCAGCTAAAGATCCCATGTGCTACAACCAAGACCTGGCTCAGCCAAATAAATGAATAACTAAATAAATAAATATTAAAAACAATGCTTGCTGAAGGGTTAGGGAAGGTCTCTAGCCTGAGAGTTTCTTGGGGTGGTGATAACAATATGTTACTAATCTTTAGCCCCCTAAGTCCAATGTGATTGTCTGGCACACTGGGAACACACCAGGAGTTGTTTATGGAGAACATAAATGAATGGATATGCCCTACTCATTTTAAACCTTTTCTTCAGCATTGAAAGTCTTAGTTTTAAAAAAACTTACTTCTGATTTTGGAACATTACACCCTGATGTCCAAACATTCCTTGAAGCTAACTATGTTGACATTTGTGACCCTAAAGCAAGAGTGATGGCAAACTAAAGTTTAATGTGTTTTTAAAAAAGGGAGAAATTTACATGGGATTGAAAACAAAATGTAACTCCAGTGAAGGAGCTAAGTAATGATGCACTACAAACATTTCTTTCTTTGAATGTAATGTATACTACACAAGAGAAACGGGTTCAATCCCTGGAGTAGGGAATGGCAACCCACTCCAGTATTCTTGCCTGGAAAATTCCACGGACAAAGAAACCTGGCAGGCTATAGTCCATGGGGCCGCAAAGAGTCAGACATGACTGAGCGACTGAACATGCACACACAGTGTATATTCAGCACTTACTATGTGCCAGGTAGTGTTCACGTATGTAGATGAGTAAGTCACAAGCCTGTTGTCTAGATGCAAACTGTCTTGTGGGGAGCGTGGTCCTGCATATAAAGAGCGGTGTAGGAGTGCTTTGGAAGAGGTGCAGACAGTACTGTGGACCTTAAGAGGAGGGAAGGGGCCTCCAGTGGGTTCCTCAAGGGGCATGGGGCATCAGAGGAACAGCAAAGAGAGAGGAAGAAAAGATGTCTTGGTGTGTCAGCCGCTTCTCACTGCAGTCCATGGGCTGTGGTATCATTAAGTCCCATGTAAGCCTCCAACTTACCACCCTTTATTTAATTAGCCAGGCCTTGGGTCTAGCCTCGATCATCTTCAGCTACTGCTTCTCTCTCAGCCCAGACATCCCAAGAATCCTGTTAAATTCTGGCCTGCCTAGGAGTGTGGCCAAGCTGGGATTTTACACCCATCTTCTAACACCAAGATGCATGGCAGATATCTAGTTATTCTTTCCATCCTACCTAAATTCAGGCTGCAGAAAATTTCTGAAGGGTAGAGAGCCAGAGGCACTAAGATTGCACCATTGTCTGTTCTCAGAATCATAGTGTTAGAACCAGATGACTAAGTTATGTTAAGAAAGAAGTTTGAAAGAGAAAGTGAAAGTGAAAGTTGCTCAGTCGTGACTCTTTGCAACTCCGTGGACTGTGCAGTTCGTGGAATTCTCCAGGCCAGAATACTGGAGTGGGTAGCCTTTTCCTTCTTTAAGGGATCTTCCCAACCCAGGGATCAAACCCAGGTCTCCCGCATTGCAGGCAGATTCTTTTCTAGCTGAGCCACAAGGGAAGCCCAAGAAAGAAGTTTGGGGTTTGCTTTTTCTAAAAAATCATGGTAGGGTAATTTCCTCCTGAGGAAATTGACTTCTGCATAGAGGTTACAAAATGGTATGATAAAAACTGGTAGATATATTCAGGACAATTTAACGTACCCCTTCTTCTCGTGCTAGACCTAATCTAACATCACGTACCAGTGTAACCAGCACTGATGCAAGTTCCTGTAAGAGCTAAAGCTATTTAAGTTCCCTTTTCCCTCCTTCCCCTCTCTGTCACCAACTATGATTCCTTTGTTCCCTGACATAGATGTTAAAAATGAATTGAAAAATGTTTCTAAATTCTTTGTCACTTTGGGAGCAGATCTGCCATTACCCCCCAAAAGTACTGGAGTGTAGAATTGGAAAGAAAAACAAACCTTAAGGAATGCAAAATAGTACGAGTGCCTTCCAGGTAATGATTATACTCTGACAGAGTGGAGGCATTGGAATACACGTATGCTGAGCTGCCTCAAGTCTTTTCCAGAAAGTGTAGTTGTAAAGGTGAGAAGACCAGTGAGGGAGCTACTGCAGTGATCCAGGGGGAGATGGTAAAGGTCCTGATGAGGTGTGTTGACTGTAGAGATGTAGGAGAGGAAGATCTATGAGAGACATTTTGAAGTGGAATTAATAGGACTCAGAGACTTACTAAATGAGAGGGTGAAGGATGAAAAAAAAGACTTGAGCAGCATATTTGATAAGGTTTCTCAATATCCTTGTGGAAAGATGGGAGAAATAAGGACTGGCTGCAAGAACGGTTAGATTGATGGATAACTAACTGGACCAATGTACCCACAGTACCCACGTAGAGATTCATGTGCCTTTGAAGGAAGGGCTCCTGTACTGTGACTCAGGGTTTGATCCTTGCCTTTGTCTTAGCAATTTGTCATTGATTTGGATAATAATATAGAATCTGAGTACATCAAATTTCTGAGGTCAAGAAGCTGGACATGACACCAGAAAAAAATCCAAACATTTTACAAGGTAAGAAAGAGAAAGAGAGAGAGAGGAAAAACTGAAAAGATAAAAGTTAATAGGGTTGCATCTCAAGACTGTATATTGTCACCCTGCTTATACAACTTCTATGCAGAGTACATCATGCAAAATGCCAGGCTGGATGAAGCACAAGCTGGACTCAAGATTGCCGGGAAAAATATCAATAACCTCAGATGCACAGATGACACCACCCTTATGGCACAAGGTACAGAGGAACTAAAGAGCCTCTTGATGAAAGTGAAAGAGGAGAGTGAAAAAGTTGGCTTAAAACTCAACATTCAGAAAACGAAGATCATGGCATCCAGTCCCATCACTTCATGGCAAATAGATGGGGAAACAATGGAAACAGTAAAAGACTTTTTTTTTTTTTGGCTCCAAAATTATTGCAGATGGTGATTGCAGCCATGAAATTAAAAGATGCTTACTCCTTGGAAGAAAAGCTATGACCAACCTTGACAGCATATTAAAAAGCAGAGAAATTACTTTACCAACAAAGGTCCGTCTAGTCAAAGCTATAGTTTTCCCAGTAGTCATGTATGGATGTGAGAGTTGGACTATAAACAAAGCTGAATACTGAAGAATTGATGCTTTTGAACTGTGGTGTTGGAGAAGGCTCTTGAGAGTTCCTTGAACTGCAAGGAGATCAAATCCGTCCATCCTGAAGGAGATCAGTCCTGAATGTTCATTGGAAGGACTGATGTTGAAGCTGAAACTCCAATACTTTGGCTACCTGATGAGAAAAGGTAGCCATTTGAAAAGACCCTGATGCTGGGAAAGATTGAAGGCAGGAGGAGAAGGGGACGACAGAGGATGAGATGGTTGGATGGCATCACCCACTTGATGGACATGGGTTTGAGCAAGCTCTGGGAGTTGGTGAGGTTCAGGGAAGCCTGGTGTGCTGCAGTCCATGGGGTCGCAAAGAGTCGGATACGACTGAGCGACTGAACTGAACTGAACTTGGATGCTAAACCCAAGCAGGCTAGGATAAGACAGTGAGCAGTGGCCTAGTAATAGCATTTGTGGGAAGATCCATGGGTTTATTTGATTCTGATTTTTTTTTTTAATATAGAAAACCTAAATTTATTTGTTAAGCTATCACAAAGACAAAACAATTTTCTGAAATACTTTGAGAACTTTATCCCAATTCTGCTTGTTCTTTTACAGAAACTGACCTGAGAGGCTGGCAATGAAAGGATACAACCTACGCAGTTATAACAGAACAGACTAGATGAAACATGGTGAAAGGAGCAAAGGCTAGGCAGGAGCACTTGTGTTAGTGGTAATACGTGTGGCTGGGCTGTTTCTGAAGAGGCTCCCTAGAGTTAACTGATCTGGGTCCCCAGTTAGTAAAAAGACCTTTATCCCTGTGGAAAGTGCAGAGATTAGGATTTCTCCGAGACCTCTATTTTTCTTTTTTAAGGAGTTAAGGGTATCCTTAGACCCTAAGGAGTATAGCTTAGATTCAGCCTCTCTTTCCCACACAGTCTACCTACACCTTCAAATGCCAGCTCATTTCCACCACATAGTCCTGCTAGGTTTTGAGGATGCATATAGTGAAGGTGGGACTCACAGGCCTACTCAGATGGTACACCTAGACACAACGGTGTGGGGTAAATCATAAACTACAAATACCTTTCTGGTTAAGTTAATTCACCTTTGTTAATAATGGTCATAGTTTCTTGTGCGGGTGACAGCTTCTTGTCTCAGTATACTCTGTCTCAAGAAAGAACTGGTTCAGGTAAGTTTTGGAGAAAGAAAAAAGACTTTCATCAACACCCACTCCACAGTGGAAGAGGCACCAAGTTCTCTCCTACAGTTATGAGCAGAATCCTAAAGCAGCATCCATCATTTTCAGTGATCAACATCTGCACCCTCAAACTGTCCAGCAACTGTTGGTGTAGTATCTACCTCCATCCCATCTTCATAATCTCTTATTGAATCTTCTGTCCAGACTCCAGCCATGTTATATTGGCTGCTCACAGACTGAGAAAGCATTCCTTCCAATCTCTCCAGTGTGGCTTGGCCTTCTGCTTTTAAATGGGATAATCCTTCTTCATAGGTATAAAATGTAGGGATGTCCCTCTGCCCTTGTTCATGGGCTTCCACATCATATTCGTCTCCATCGTAATCATCTGAATCTTCATCCTCAGGATCTGGATGCAAAGCCTGGCATTTACACATTGCAATGAACATTGCCTCCAACGCTGATTTATGCCTAGGCACAAATCTAAATTCAGAAATTGGTTCAATGTCATCATCACTATCTTCCTCTTCTTCATTAGCAACTGATTCTTTTGATTCTTCTCCAAATTTGGCATTCACCATAACATACAGATGCTCTCGTGGATAGGCGTTTAGGTCCCTGGATACTGCATGCAAACTAATGGCGGGGTGTTCCAGGGAGAATCCCAATCCAGAGCCATCTAACCAAGACAGGCGGCTTTCAGCGATGTAAAGGGTGCCGAGGCCCTTCCCGTTCAGCACAGCCTCGGTGTCGGGTTGCTGCTGCCGTAGGCCCTCAGCCGACCCAGGCGGCGGGAAACTTCTGAGGAAGCTCATTACTGCGAGGAGCGCTGAGACACTGGCCAGGAGCTGGCTGAGGCACTGCAAACCCTTCGCCGCGTCCCTGATTCTGATTTTTATTTTCAACAGGAGTAAATACTGTACAGAGTCCCCCCACCCCACCCCCAGACCTCACGTGATTGTAGACTGCATTGTTAGACACATGTTTTGGTAAAGGGACACGACAGTGCTTTTGATTCTGTGCTGGTTAAGTGACAAGGAAGCATTGTGTTTGGAGCCACTGGAGCATGTTCAGAGGAAAACCAGCACGATGGTGAAGGGACTAGAGATCCCCCCCTCAACCCACCGCAGCCACTGCGCATTCCCATCATCAACACCACCATCTGCTAGTTCTTACAGCTCATTCTTCACCACACCCTACACAGCAGACATTATCATTCCCATTTACACAGGAGGAACCCGAGGCTCAGGGATTCATGCTATTTGTCCCTGGTTCTACAATTTGCATGAGGGAAAATTGATACCCAAAGTCCATGCTCTTTTTACTCCTCACTGCCTCCCAAACCTCCCATCTAAGGGACTGCTGGGGGATCTGGGGACCCCTAAGTTTTGGTCGGCCCCCTATCCTCACCAAGGATCTGGTCACTTTGTTCCTGTTATACTCTCCTGTCTCTGTTTCAGCTAGATCCTACTTCTGCATCTTTGTGCCAAATCAGATGTCCCTGATGGATGACTCTGACCTTTCCCTTAGTTGGTAATGGCTGCTGCCTAGAAGACTTTTGGTCAAGTCCTATCTGCAACTTAACTTTATCTCCCAGGACAGTGTTGGCTTGGACAACTTCTGTTACACTTCCTCACTTTGGGCCAGGGCTGTGCAGCTATTGACAGTCCAATCTGTACAACAGGAAGACCACTCTGGGGCCAGGGTGGCTTCTGGGCTGGGCAGCCAGGGCTTGGGCCCAGATGAGAAGTTTCCAGAAGCTCCCTGGAGAGACACAGAGGATCATGTCCCAGGCCATCAGAGACCCTGGAGCAGAAGAGCAGTTCTGCCTGGGGCAGATCCACAGGGTTTGGCAGCTAGTTGGACATCGGGACTGAAGGAGAAGTAGAAGTTGATGACAACACCCAGTGTGGGGCTCGGGAGACTGGGCAGATGATAACAAAACTAAGAAGTGTGACTTAGGGGTGTGATGGGTCCTACATGCGCGTCTTCGTTTTTGAGCCAACACAACATGAATGTATTCTCAACCCCTTTGGACTCTACCCCCAAATAACCACCTGGTCTCCAGATCATTATTTAGTGACAGGAAACTTAGTTCAGAACTCAGGGGGTGATGAAGAAAGAGTTTATTTAGATGCCACTCAGGAGACTGCCCATATCAAGATCGGTTTGAGTATTTTAATAGTTAGAACTCTCCTTGGAGAAGGCAATGGCACCCCACTCCAGTACTCTTGCCTGGAAAATCCAGTGGGCAGAGGAGCCTGGTAGGCTGCAGTCCTTGGGGTCACTAAGAGTCAGACACGACTGAGCCACTTCACTTTCACTTTTCACTTTCATGCATTGGAGAAGGAAATGGCAACCCACTCCAGTGTTCTTGCCTGGAGAATCCCAGGGACAGGGGAGCTTGGTGGGCTGCCATCTATGGGGTCGCACAGAGTCGGACACGACTGAAGCGACTTAGCAGCAGCAGCAGAACTCTCCTAGGCTGCCCCCAGCACCATCCCTCTCCATCCTTCCTGACGCATCCAAGAGGATGGAGGAGTCCTGTCCTGTGTCCTGCCCTGAAATTTGCGTTCCCACACTCCTGTTGCTCAGCAAAGCAAGGTGGTGGACAGGCCCTACTCCTGGGAAGACGCTGCTCTTGTTACTCAGCTTTGTACTGTGGGGGCTCGCTAACCCCATCCCTGTAATAACTTACTGAAGTTTCTCTCCCATCCATACAGCACTCCCTTCCAGGGTAGGATAGTGTATACTGTTTCAGTGTAGAAGCTAAAGTAGAGTTTGGGGGGATAGATCTCACCATTGCTCCTGGGCAGAGCTAGTTGGATTTGACTACAAGCCCAGCGCTCCTTCCACAGCATCAGGTGTGCTGTGTGGTCTGGGTCACCAGACGGTGGGGCTCAGCACCAAGTAGGAAGCTGGGTCAGATGAATGATTCTCATCCATGAGATTTCAATGCATGGATATTCTGTGGATTTGTTTTTATACTGTATGCATATCTGCTTTGTTATAAAAAGGCATAAGCTTTTGTCTCCCTCAAGACCCACTTTTCACTTCTTTAAGGGCAACGTCCTCTCTGTTGAAAATGTACAGATTCAAGTGGTTCTTAAGGTCTAGTCCTCCACCAAGGGGCAGGAGCAGCAGCAGCGCCTGGGAACTTGTGAGAAATGCAGATTCTTGGTCCTACCTGAGACCTACTAAACCAGGTACTCTGGGGTGAGCCCAGCCTCCAGGGGATTCTGCCACACGCTGGAGTTGGAGAACCACTGGGGTAGCTGATAGAGGACACCATCGGTTCTTTTTTGGCTTGATGACAGAGTGATTAAAGCTTACTTGAGGGAAGCACACATCTTCCTTATTTTGTTACATACTGATTCCTAATCAATTGTGATCCTAGGCAGGATCCATTCTTTTCATTCCTCTAGGGCTTCCCAGGTAGCTCAGTTGGTAAAGAATTTGCCTGGAGTGCAGGTGACCTGGGTTCGATCCCTGGGTTGGCAAGATCCCCTGGAGAAAAAATGGCAAACACCCCACTATTCTTGCCTTGGAGAATCCCATGGACAGAGGAGCCTGGTGGGCCACAGTCCATGGGGTCGCAAGAGTCAGACATGCCTGAGTGACTAAACTACCACCAGCCCTTTTTAAACACTGATTATGTGTAAGGCATGCAGGGTTCTGGAGATCACTGTGGGCAGGAAAGAGATTCTATAGGCTCTGAATTGTGGATACCATCTGGGGGGACTCTTTAAGAAAAGGAGCACAAAATCTTTGAAAGGGTCTTGGGCAAGTGAGGGATCTTGAAACCCAAGCTCCATGGACACCAGGAGTAGAGGACGCAGCAGGTGGTGATAGAGTCTCTGGCAGCCAGGCAGGTCTGAGCTACTGCCAGCTGGGGGAGTGTAGGGGGTGAAGTGTGCCAAGCACCTTTGATGGAGTTGGTGTATGTGCAGTTGGGGCAGGGAGTGTGGAGAGCGTCATCCTGATGTGAAACCTGGGGAAAGCCTCCTGTGGTGGTTGGAACCTCATAGGGGTTCCGGAAGAGGTGCATCTATGGACAATAAGGGGAGAATCATAGAGAGAGAGAGGACCACACAAGGACTTTTGATCTGATGGTTTCTGGGTTTTCTCTGGGTTGCTCAGCACCCCTTGATGAGAACACAGAGAAGCACTGTTCTCCCCTGGTTGCCCATGGAGTTTTACTGGCTGCAAAGGGCAGGAGCTGCATTTTGCAAGAAGGTGTCAGAAACCCCTTCCCCTTGCCCAGTAGCCACAGGCTGACATCCCTTCTCTTCCCCACCCATCCTGAGAATTAGTGGCTGCTAACCAATTATCCCACCATAGTGGGTAGGCTGGGGGGAGTGGTGTGTCACTTGCCAGCTCTGACGGGGGAGCCATTTGTCATTTGGTTAGGGGCTGAAGCATTAACTGCGCTTGGATATGTGGATTTACAGCCCACTGGCCTTGGAGGCTTGGCTGTCTTGGAATGAGAGCTGTCTATTCTGTCTTCCTCAGCAGCGTCTGTGACTACTGCAACTTTTCCAGTGGACACCTCTAAGGAACGAGTTATTTTTCAAAAGGGCAGTGCATTTGCACCTCACTGTCTCCATCATACGCATCAATCAGGGCTTTCTTTCACAGAAGGACTATTTCTGGAGCAGGAGTTGCTTCTCCCTTTAATTTACTTTGTTAGTATTAGCCTAAATGATGCTGAAGCATAATTATGAAGGTGTTCAGATTTAGTCCCCTCTGTGGAAAGACATGCAAGAATTGATTTCAAAGAATCAATAATCTTCTGTTTTATGAATAGAGGTCTTGATTTACAGAGTTTGACTTTCTTGCCACCAGAAAAGCCTGATATCTTTTTATGATGTTCTTTCTCATTCTTCCTTTTTCTCTCTCTTCTTCCCTTGTCCTTTCCCCGCTTCTCCTATTCAGTGAGTTTTTACTCCACACCAAGTACTTCATTGGGCTGGAACCAAAGATGACTAAGACAGGATGTCCAACTGTAGGTGGCTGTGTGTAATAAACACAAGTAAAGAGCCTTATGTGGAACTGGTGAGTCCCAGAGAGTGGGTTCTCGGTCTCAGAACTTCAGGCATTTGGACCAGATAGTTCTTTGTTGGGGGGACTGTGCTGTGCCCTGTAGGATGTTGAGCAGCAACCCTGGGCTCTCCTCACTAGATGCCAGTAGCATCTTCTTCCCCAGCTGGGACAACCAGGAATGTCCCCAGACAACGCCAGATGTCCTGGGGTGCAAAGTCACACTAGCTGAGAACCACCATCCTAGCTTGAGCTCCTGATAGGACAGAGCTTGTGTCCTGGCTCTGCTTCAGGGAGCTGTGTGGTCAGAAGACACTCACCTAACCTCTTCAGACTCTTTTCCTTATTTGTAAGATGAGGGCTGGGAAAACATTTCTTCTAAATCCTCTGAGTCTATGAAAAGCTTGAATTTGGCTATTATCACATATTAGATCATATGTTCTGGAAAGCAGCAGAGTTTATGCTTCACCCTATGCTTCAGGTGAGACTAGTGATAAAGAACCCACCTGCTAGTGCAGGAGATGTGAGAGAGACGTGGGTTCGATCCCTGGGTCGGGAAGATCCCCTGGAGGAGGGCATGGCAACCCACTCCAGTATTCTGGCCTGGAGAATCCCATGGACAGAGGAGCCTGGTGGGCTACAGTTCACTGGGTTGTGAAGAGTCGGACACAGCTGAAATGACCTAGCACGCACACACTATGGTGTAAGTATCTGGTCTGGAAGCTTGTGATCAATCAACAAATAGTTATGAATTCTGACTGTGTATAGAAGAAATAGGGCCGGTGATCAAGAAGTTCAGACTCTTTGTGATGGAAGAAGTCAGCCTTAAGAGAGCCCACCCTTGTCCCCAACAGCCTGTGTTTGTTTCCTGGTTCTGCCCCACGCAAGCTGGGTGACTTCAAATAGGTTGCTTGCCTTCTCTGAATCTCAGCTCCTCATCTGTAAAATGGAAATGATGATAGTTACAACCTCAGGGCTGTTGTGAAGCTCAGTGTTGTAGAACAGTGCCTGGCACATAGTGAATGTTCAGTAGGGGTCAGCTATGCTTGTGAAAATGAGGTTGAATTACCAGGTCAGTGCTATAAAGGTTCCATGCCCAGTGCCTGACACTCACAGGTTTTCACAAGAAAACCCCCCAGAGAGAGAAACAGAACTAGGGGGAATACCTTAGAAGGTTGCATATACTTTGTTTTCAGCGAGGTGCTGTAGGGCAGCTGAGGGATGGGGCCGTTGGAAAAGGCTCAGAAGTGCACAGTGAATACCGTACGTGGTGGTATCAGCGTCTTTGATAAGCAGATCTAAATCACTCAGAGCAGTGAAGTGACCTGCTCAAGGCCACACTTGGACAAGGATCAGAGCCAGGATCAGCACTCTAGCTTCTTGACACCTATCCAGTGTTCTGACCAGCACTGTGGGAGTTCTAGAAAGAGGCATTTCCTAGTGAGGAAGTTCTTAGGGTCCTAAGCCCAGAGTTAAACCAGATCTTGTCTTGAGAGCCCTTGTAACAGAGCAAGGGATTCGGGAGGGGAGGACAGTCAGGTGGGTTTCAGTTGGAACTGCTGACATCAGAGCTGGCTGATTCGGAGCCTGTAATACTCAGAGAGGGCTGGGCTGATGCTTTCTTTCGAACTGCTTATTAAATAGGAAAGCCAGGGTTGCTAAGTAAATGGGACAAAGGGATGACATTTAAATGAAGAGAACAGATCATTTCCAAGCAGGAACCAGCAAGAACTTGGGCGCCTTATTTGAATTCAGGTGAAAGGCTAATTATAAATCAGCTCTAACAGATCATTAAAGGGGTCATGCCCACGGTGTATTTTGTAACACTTCATTATCTGGCGTAGGGTATTGGCAATTTGAAATGTACTGTTTCATACAGGTGAGTCAGGCCTGAGAGCACAACAGAGAAGGGAGCCCCAGAACGGCGTGTCCTTGCTCTTGCTGGTAACAATCACAATACTGTTTGCCTTCTGTTCATGCTACGCTTTACTCAA
Source organism: Bos indicus (assembly GCF_029378745.1). Lineage (NCBI taxonomy): Eukaryota > Metazoa > Chordata > Mammalia > Artiodactyla > Bovidae > Bos > Bos indicus. Next base: position 51,601,743 of record NC_091769.1, read on the forward strand.
TGCCCTTTTCTAGCCATTGTTGATGCCTGACAGCTCTATTACCTGCATCTTACAGAAGTGTAAGCCGATGCTGAGTGGGTGCACCTGCTCAGGGCCTGCCATGTGGATTCTTCCAACTGTGGGCCTCACGGTGCCTGGTGCCCTCCTGGGGCAGCCAGCCTCTGAGATGGCCCCAGAGTTCCCTGCCCCCATCCCCACACCTTTGTGTGGCCTCTTCCCACATGCTGCCAGGGTTCATCTGTGTGACAGGAACATAGAGCAGATGTGATGGTGTGTCATTCTCTGGGATTAGATTGTAGAGGACCAAGCCTGCTGTCTTAGAGTTTCTCTTCCTCTCTGTGATCTCTGACTTTGGAGAAAGCCTCCATCCAGTCAGGAGTATGGGAGTTCCCCATGGCAAGGAGCTGCAATCTCTGCTCGACAGCCAGCGGGGAACTGAAGGGCTTGGTGGTGCTTTTCAAACTCCAGTGGAACTTTGAGGTGTCTGCAATTCTTGCTGACTTGCAGCCTCATGAAAGACCCCGAGCCTGAACCCCTCAACTAAGCTGTTCCCAGGTGTCTGATTTGTGATAACGGTGAGATTATAGATTTTGTTTTTATAGATTTATTTATTTTTAATTGAAGGATAATTACTTCACAGAATTGTGTTGGGTTCTGCCAAACATCAACATGAATCAGCCATAGGTATATATATGTTCCCTCCCTCTTGAACCTTCCTCCCACCTTCGTCCCCATTTGTTTTAAGCTGCTAGGCTTGGAAATCATTTGCTACATGGCAGTGGGTAACTTTTACACCTGCTGTGCTAGAAGGTAAGCTGATCTCTGCCAGAGCCCCTACCCTCATCTCTCAAAGCCTCCTCTACCCTGGGTTGTTCCAGGGAACAGAATCCCACCATGGATGACAAACCTCCCTTCCAGTTAACCGTGGCCATCTTCACAGGCCTTTTACAAGGAAAATACCCCTGGGAGACGAAGTCTCTACTTAAGGAGCATCCTTTTAAAAAATGTTCTATTTTTATAGGGAGTGTAGCCTTATTTTTTTTTTTTTAATTGAGAAGTATAGGGCCTAATATATGTGTATTGGGCAAGACTCAAATATGGGTCTAGTGTCCATGGAGACTGGAGAAGGCAATGGCACCCCACTCCAGTACTCTTGCCTGGAAAATCTCATGGATGGAGGAGCCTGGTAGGCTGCAGTCCATGGGGTCGCTGAGGGTCGGACACGACTGAGTGACTTCACTTTCACTTTTCACTTTCATGCATTGGAGAAGGAAATGGCAACCCACTTCAGTGTTCTTGCCTGGAGAATCCCAGGGATGGGGGAGCCTGGTGGGCTGCCGTCTATGGGGTCGCACAGAGTCGGACACGACTGAAGTGACTCAGCAGCAGCAGCAGCAGTACATGGAGACTTTATTGATTCTCTCTTTCCTTAGTTGATGCCTCCAATTTTATGACATGATTCTAGTGGAAATAAAGCTGAACTTCAAAACAGTTTAACTCCAGGCATTTAGGGCACTGAGAACTTTCTCACTAGGAAATGCTTCTTTCTAGAACTCCCACATTTGGAGTTCTGGATAGGTGTCAAGAAGCTAGAGTGCTGATCCTGGCTCTGATGACTTGCTATTCACCTGAACTTCCTAATCACATGGGATTCATTTTCCTAAAAAAATCTCTGATGAGTCTAGGGTATGCTTTGGGTCTGATAAGGATGTGGGGTGTCATTGAGGTGGGTAGACATGGATAGAACTTCTCAGCATGAGTTCATTTATGAAATCAGTTTTTGATAACATGAAGTTTCTAGGTGATGGGGAGAATGGAAATACATGAGAAATAAAAGGCATTTGGGGGAAAAATAAACTTTGATGTGATGTTTCAGGTCTGCTCAGGGCCTCTCTCCTGCTCTTAGTGAGCTGCTTGGAGGAGAGGACTTACTCATTAGTCTGACTTAGACATCTGATGGTGGATTTTGATCCTGTCTAAAAGGAATCTTTGGGGATTTCCCTGGTGGTCTGGTGACCAAGACACTGTGCTCCCAATGCAGGGGTCCTGGGTTTGATCCCTGGTCAGGGAAATAGATCTCTCATGCCATGGCTAGGAGTTCACATGCTGCAACGAGAAAGATGCTGTGTGCCGCAACTAAGACTCATCACAGCCAAGTGAATAAATAAATATTTCTAAAAAACCCCAAAGGAATATTTGGGTTTAAGAAGAAGATGAAGCTTTCAAACAAAGGAACACAAATAGGGCAATTTCAGGTACTAGGTGAAGGTGGAGCAAGTGACGTTCGTGTGGCTGAGCGATTTCCCAGGTGCTTAGATTGGTCTGGAGAAGTCGGCCACCAGCAGGACCAGCCTGCAGGTTTGGGCGCCCACGTTTATGGAGTTTCGTCTGTCTGAGTGAGAATTCGGACTCTTATGGACTGTGTGGTCTTGGCAAATAGTATAGCCTCTCTGGATTGTCCCTATCTCTAAAATGGGATGGAATGATAGTTCCTACCTTGTATGTGGGGAGTTTAGGCTAAAATAATGTTTGGCACAAACTTGCCACCCTTACTCTTATCTGTAAGAGTAAATGTTAGCTATTATAGCTACATTATATGTTTATATTATAATTGAATATATTACAGTGACACTAATTCTAGTTGTATTAGTTAATTAGAGGAATATTATTATATTATAACTATTTAATAATAATACCTATAACATCTCCATGGCCATGAGCAGAGAGTAAGCTTAAGTTTCAGTTGTGTCCAATTCTTCGTGACCCTGTGGACTGTAGCCCACCAGGCTCCTCTGTCCATGGGATTCCCCAGGCAAGAATACTGGAGTGGATAGCTATTCCCTTCTCCAGGGATTCTTCCCAACCCATGGATCAAACCCAGGTTTCCTGCATTGCAGGTGGATTCTTTACTGTCTGAGCCAAATGGGGAGCCAGTATTAGTTAGTTATATTACCATATTGCAGCTATATAATAATAATAATGCCTCTAACATCTCCATGGCCATGAGCAGAGAGTAAGTTCAAGTTTCATCTGCTTGCCCAACCCTGCCTCCCTGCCCTTCACAAATAGCAGAGCAGATGGACTTGAGCTTCTTGCCGGCACTGAGGGCCAAGTGGGCCACCGGCCATGTGGGTGAGGGTAGCTGTGCTTCCGGGTGGAAGGTTGGGGAGTCTCTCTCTGCTGCTAGAATCTGGGTGGGTCCTCTGGACTTGGCAGGAAGAGTGCCTCTGTGGGGCTGGGAGGGCTGAACAATGGGCGCTCTGTTGCTTGCTGGGACCGTGTCAAGGTATCCAGCTTGGGCAGAGAAGCAGCTACAGAGCTTGGGCTCCAGGCCCCAGGTCGTGGGTGACAGTGTGGGCAGAGAGGGCCCCAGTTTTCAGGCCTGTTGGCACCACCAGCTCTCACTGGGATAAACAGTCCATGGTGCTCCAACCGTCTTATTAGGACAGTCTGTGGTCAGTCCCAGGATGAGGGGAGGGACAGTGCTGCATGCCTCTGGTCAGGCAAGGGTCAGTTCCCACTCGAGCCTGGTTCTCTGCTTCTGGTCCCTGACGCTGTGCCAGGTGCTGAAAGATGCAGCAGGGCGGGCAGGGCTGTGGAGTCACTGCTGCCTGACGGCGGGTTGCAAAACTGTGATCAGTATTTAGCAGAGATATCCCTTAGTAATTCATCAGGAATTTGCTTTCTGGTGTATGGGGGTGGGGTTGAGAGGGACAGATTAAACATATCCTGGCATTTCATATATTCCAGATAGTCTGCTGGGCACTTCATGTTCATTTTGTCTCTTAAACTTCACAACCAAGGTAATAATGTAATTATTCCCATTTTACAGTCTGGGAAATGGAGGCTCAAAATAGTTGAGAGACTTGCCTAAAGTGAGACTGTTTACTGCCCTGGTCATGTCTGACTCTTTGCAACCCTATGGACTGTAGTCCGCCAGGCTCTTCTGTCCATGAGATTTCCCAGGCAAGAATATTAGAGTGGGTTGCCATTTCCTTCTTCAAGTAGGAAGTGGGTTCAGGATTAGAACCTGAGGCTGTCTGGCTAAACCCCTAGGCAACAACCGCTCTATCGCATTGCTTTGCTGCATTAAGCCACTGTTATTTCTCTTGTTTTGGGGTGGACACTGGCATCTCTTGAAATGCTAGCTTCTGAGCTTCCGCCTTTGGGGTTTTCTTGGGCCATCAGGGTGGGGTTGGGTAGACAAGACGTCTGTCCCCCTGAGGCCTCAGCTGTCAGGAGCTAAGGATTGGGCAGCTCTCTCTTTGGACAGGGCTCCCTTTACCTGTTCTTAAAGGACATTTTTTTCCTTTACCTCCAGATTCTAGGATAAGTTTGAGAAATGACTTCGAGGCTGCTGTGTAGAAATCCAATCCCCTATGGACACCATTCCTTCCTGGATATTTAACGGGGTCACCCTTTGCTTGGCAGGTGAGCTGCGGTCAGGCTTCCACCGGGTATAATTATAATCCTCTATGCTTCCCAGCTCCCGACTCCTGGAGACATGAAGTTTTAACAAGGGCTTCTGCCCTCCCTAATAGCTGGTTGGCAGCCATTTATCAGAGCTAGAAGGCCCTGGGTGATGCCTGTCCTCACTGCCTTCCTCTCCCCATAACTTTGGAGGCAAGTCAGGGCTCCACCCACTCCTGGCTTTGGGGTTCAGAGACTGGAGATTATGATCGGAGAAAGTATTTCTACATATTTCATTGTTGTGTTTTCATTTATATTCATCTAGAGAGTGGCAGATTAGAGGCTGTGAAACTATTGGGGAAAAACAGCTTCTAAAAATACAAGTGCCGCTGGCATGATGGACCAGATTTGGAAAGAGGGCGTCTTGCATTTTCTCCTGAGGTGAGAAGACAACAGGGTAATTATCCAATGAATGGTGCTGGCTCTTAGAGGAGCAGCAGTGCCAAATATCCATGATGCCCATCCACCCACTCGGTGACAAAGGGGCATTCAAGAGCCCTGTAAATAATATTTCCAGATTAGCCAGAGGGGATATGCTGTTTCAGAAAATGAACGGCATCAACATCCTTTATTTCTTTTTGGCAGAAATGCTGGTCGTCTTTGTGGATGTGGCCTGGGTGTTTGGGGGCATGGGGCTGGAGGAAGTTGTACAGTGGCTGGGCATCACTGGTGCTGGTGTGTGCCTCTCCTGCGCAGCTCCCTCCCCAGGCAGCTGCCCTGCGTGTTGCCCTGGGCCTGCTGACCTCCCAACCCCACCCAAACTTAAGTCCTGACTGTCACTCACATAGGCCTTAAAGCAAGTTTCCTAAATTCTCTGAGGATCAGTTTCCCAAGTTTTAAAGTGTATTAAGTAATAGCCCTGTCTCACCTATTGGTGTGGGGTAAAAAAAGAATTAAGTATCACAAAGGGCCTGGACATGGTGAGGTTCCAATTCATATAAATTTTCTTCATAGGATGAGTAGGTAGGTCAGAGCTGGCAAAGCTATCTGATAGGGTGCTTGAGTGGATCGCCAGTCGTTGAATTTCAGGACATGGGGAAGATATTTTTGGACAGGTGGAAATTTCTGATGTCATTCAAACTCTGGAGATGTTCATCTCTTCATCTTATTTGTAGGGTCAGGTCTGTATTGTCATAAAGTAAAGAAGGCCGGTGGGGATCACAGTTAATGTTTCAGTGGTTTACAGTAAACTTTGAAATGCACACTCTGCTTTGTCAAGTTGCCATTAATACCATGTGCATTTTGCAGATGAGAAAAATAGAAGTCAAGATGAATGCCTTTCTCAAGTGGTAAAACTAAGACTGCTAAATCCCGTTTTTCCTCCCCACAGTAAGATGTGATAGGGAATTCATCCTTGGATTGTCAGAGGATGCTGGGGTGTGGCCTTCCCAGAGAGGGTCCTGGGTATTGCCCAAAGGAATACTTAAGGAGAAGAAGTTTGCTCATCTATATAGTCATTTTGCTCTAAGCTTGGAAAATGAGAGGCCAAAAAAGAAAAAACACCCAGGATTTTTTTCTGTCCTGAAGCTTCTTCCTCCCCTAAGACCTGGTTCCTTTGTGCTGAAGGCCTCAAGCCTGAGCGTCACTGCTCTGACATATTTCAGAGGATGGATCAGATCGAGAGACAGTTTCTAAAGTTGGGAAGGAAATGGGATTAAGTGTTCCCCTCTCCAAGGAGCCCTTGGTGGCTTAGATAGTAAAGAAGCTGCCTGCAATGCAGGAGACTTGGGTTTGATCCTTGGGTTGGGAAGATCCCTTGGAGGAGGGCATGGCAACCCACTTCGATATTCTGTTTAAAAAAAAAAAATTTTTTTTAATTTACTTTTAATTGAAAGATAATTGCTTTGCAGAATTTTATTGTTTTCTGTCAAACATCAATATGAATCAGCTATAGGTATACATATATATATGGCTTCCCTGGTGGCTCAGCTGGTAAAGAATCCACCAACAAGGTGGGAGACTTGAGTTCAATCCCTGGGTTGGGAAGATCCCCTGGAGAAGGGAAAGGCTACCCACTCCAGTAATCTGGCCTGGAGAATTCCATGGACTGTATAGTCCATGGGGTTGCAAAGAGTTGGACATGACTGAGTGACTTTCAATTTCTTATATATATATACCTTATATATGTTATATACCTTATATATGTTGTATACCTTATATATCATATATATATATATACACACCACTCCAATATTCTTGCCTGGAGAATCCCATGGACAGAGGAGCCTGATGGGCTACAGTCCATGGGGTCACAAAGAGTTGTACACAACTAAAGTGATTAACACTTTCACTTCCAAGGAGCCTAACTCTGGAAGCAATGCATTCCTACAGGTGGTAAAGATAGGATGGACATGAGAGTGATTACTAGGAACACCTAGTACAGTGCCTGGCACATAGTAGGAGCTTAATAAATAGCTGTAGGATGCATGGCATAGATAAGAAGATGGATACATTTGATGGCAACATGGAATTCATTGGCCAATCAGAGTGTTCCCTCTGAGAACCATCTGATTACTGAGTTGGAGGGAGCCTTAGAAATTAAGACTAAATTAAGTAAGACTATTTTCTTCCTTTACTGATGAGGAAACAGACTCTGGGTTTCCTCAGGCAGAGTAACCTATCCCAGGCCCCAGGCTATTTGAGGATGGAGCGTGGCTTTCCTGACCTCCAGCCTCCCTGCCACACTCTCACGATGCTCTGGACAACAGGATTCATGATGAATCCAGGGTGCACACAAGATTGCCTCAAACCCCATGAATACTTCAGCTGAATTTCCTTAAAATAACTGTTGGGATCAACTTAATGTGTTAAGGGTTCTGGGGGTAGGGTGGGGGAAGAAAATTCTGTTAAACCTGCTGATTGCCCATTTATTTCCATCCCAGCTCTTGAGAAAGTTGCTTCTGAATGATCGTATGTGCTCTGGAAATGCTATAATTAGTCAGCCTGTTTAGGCCACACTGTTCTGAAGCAAGAACCATCAGGTGGGAAATAATCTGACTGATAGTTGAGAAACAAAAGTGTTTTGTTTTAAATGACGATTTTGTTGTTTAGTTGGTGAGCTGTGTCCAACTCTTTGCGACTCCATGGACTGTAGCTCACCAGGCTCTTCTGTCCATGGGATTTCCTAGGCAAGAATACTGGAGTGGGTTGCCATTTCCTTCTCTAGGGGTCTTCCTGACCCAGGGATCGAACCTGAGTCTCCTGCATTGGCAGGTAGATTCTTTACCACTGAGACACAGTTTTAAATAACAGATTTTCCAGAAGTTATTTATTAAGAGACTGTCTTTTGCTTCAGCAACATGGTGGAATACTCAGATTGACTAACCAGTTTTTTAATTTTTAAAAGTTTTAAATGCCCAATAAAAGCAATGCTATCGATCTTACCCTCATTAAAAATAATAGCTATTGCTTACTATTTACTGTCTACTGAGTATTACTATGTCCTAGGCACTCTGCTGAGCATTGCACATGCATTCTTTTCATTTAATCCTCACAGCAAGCCTCGGGGGTACAGGTATTAGGTTTAGCCCCATTTACACAACAGGGTATTGGAATTCTGCGAGATTAAGTCATTCACAACACTCACTCTGAGTCTGTGCTCACATTGTACACTCATTCCACAAACACTGACTGCACACATCAAGAATAAACAAGGGCTTCCCTGATGACTCAGTGGTAAAGAATCTGCTCGCCAATTCAGGACACACGGGTTTGATCCCTGGTCCAGGAAGATCCTACATGCCACAGAGCAGCAAAGCCCATGTGCCGCAACTGCTGAGCCTGTGCTCTAGAGCCTGGCAGCTGGAACTGTTGAGCCCACAGGCCACAACTAGTGAAGCCCACACACCCGTGATCTGCAACAAAAAAAGCCACTGCAATGAGAGCCTCTGCAACTAGAGTAGCCCCTATTCACTGCAACTAGAGAAAAGCCCTGTAGCAACAAACACTCAGCACAGCCAAAAAAAGAAAATCAATCAATCAATAATTTTTTAAAAAGCCTGAGCAAGGCACAGAACCTTATCTTGAGAAGTCACGTCTACTTTAAAGGAGGAGACATAACCAATGGATACAAGACAGCTTGGACATTAGTTAGGCTTGCAATAAGCTGACACAATCCAAGCAACCAAGCACGTAACCACCCTGGTTTGCATAGGACTGCCCTGGTTTAGTACCAGATGTCCAACATCCTAGGAAATCCCTTAGTCCTGGAGAACCGGGACAGCTGGTTACCCTACACTCAGCAGAAAAGTAGAAAGGATGCTCTGTGAGACCCAGCCAGAATAGGACCGAGCCCAGCTTCCCTGGTGCCTCAGATGGTAAAGAATGTGCCTGCAACGTGGGAGGCCTGAGTTCAATCCCTGGGTCAAGAAGATCCCCTAGAGAAGGGAATGGCTACTCGCTCCAGTATTCTTGCCTAGAGATTACTGTGGACAGAGGAGCCTGGGGGCTACAGTCCATGGGGTCACAAAGAGTCAGACAAAACTTAGCGATTAACACTTTCACTCAGGCACATGAAGGGGAGAGAGAGGAGAGGCCAGGCAGAGGGATGGATGCGAGCAAAGCCACGGTGGCCAGAGAAAGCGACATGGATGCAGCAGAGGGTCAGTGTCGAGGGAGCAGGAGAGAAGACACATCTGTGCTTTGTTATGCTGTGGGTTGTCTGTTTATTGGAATTTATTTCTAGGAAGAACAGAAACCCTGGGTATCTGATGCTTGGGAGGCACTTTGCTAGAATTCCGGGGATGGAGAGAAGCGTGATGTTTGGTGCATACCTGCTTTGGGCCCAGTGGTGCTCATCTGGGTTCCTTGCTGTCGCCTCCCCTCACAGCCCTCAGCATGGGGTTCAGAACTTCTCATTGTTCCTCAGGCTCACACCTCTAATCTGTGTGGTGAGAAACCTCAGGGCCCTTGGGAAGAAGAGGCCCCAGGCCCAGCTCACCCTCCCCGCAGTGTCACTGGGAAGGCAGCGCTGGGTGTCTGTGGGATATCCCACCTGCTGCCTGATTAAGCAGCTGACCTGGGGCCTTCTGCGACCCTCAGGAATCTGGAAAATGAGAATGGCAGTGCTTCCTCGCAGGGATGCTGTGAGGTGCAAGAAGGAGAATGACTGTGTCAGCACCTGGCACAGCGCTCAGCGCCTGTAGGTGTGAGGAGGAGGTGACATTCAAGCCGACTCTCAGCGGGGGAGTTCTCCAGGTGAAGAAGGAGGGAGAGGAGACTCAGAAAACTTGGTTCCTCATGTATGAAGGCATGGAGCCCCGAAGCAGCCTGTGGCCTAGGGGAGCGGGGGACAGTGCATGTTGTTGTTGGGTGGGGCCTTCTCCCCAAACCCTCAGCCTGCCGGTCCCTAGTGTTCCCTGACCTCATGAATACCTAGAATCTTTAAGCCACCATGGACACTTTCCTCTCTTCATCCCTCATAATCAGTCACCATTTCCTGTTGATGTCACCTCCTAAGTCTCCTTTGAATCCACTTTCACTCACTCCCGTCCCATGGATATCAGCTCTCTCCTCGTCACTGACTCCCCATGGATGTCCTGGCTTCCACTTTTGCTTCCTTCCAGTCCAGTCTACACACCAGCAGATCATGAAAACTGATGCTGGTATTTCCCTGTGTGTGCTTAGTTGCTCAGTCATGTCCGACTCTTTGCCTATACAGTCCATGGAATTCTCCAGTCCAGAATACAGGAGTGGGTAGCCTTTCCATTCCCCAGAGGATCTTCCCAACCCAGGGATTGAACCCAGGTCTCCTGTATTGCAGGTGGACTTTTACCAGCTGAGTCACAAGGGAAGCCCAAGAATACTGGAGTGGATAGCCTATCCCTTCTCCAGCGGATCTTCCCGACCCAGAGAACCGAACCGGGGTCTCCTGAATTGTAGGTGGATTCTTTACCAACTGAGTTATCTGGGAAGCCCAACCAACACTCTTTGATAGGCTCCTAGAATTCTTGGGGAACCCACCATAGACAACCCTTGGCGTGTAGCAAAAGTGCCAGATGGTGTGGTCACTGCCCACTTTCTAGCTGCCCCTTGAGCTCCTCTCCTCCTTCCTCTACACTCTCCTGCCATGGTGGGTGGCTCTGCACAGTTCCTAGAACATGTCTTACTCCTTCCCCACGCAGAACCTTGACTTTCAACCCACTTCCTCCCCTTTAGCCTAGTTCACTCCTGCTCCTCATTCAAGTTTTTGCATATATGTTGCTTCCTCACTGTGCTCTGTAGCATTCTCAGCCAGAGTGTTCCATTTGCATCTGATTTTAGTTAAGAATCTGCATTTGGAGGAGGTGTTTTGAGAGGCAGTGTAACCAAGTGGTAGACTCATGGGCTTGGGAAGCCAGGGAGTGTGGGCTCAGAACCACTGATGCTCACTGGTGTGACCTTGGGCAAATTATTTACCCACCTTAGTTTCCCCATCAGTACAAAGGGATAATAATAGTACCCATCTCAGTGGGTTGTGAGGATTAAACAAGTTAATAGTAGAAAAGTCCTTACTAGTGCTATACCTCACCCATATTAGGTCACTGTATAAGTATTTGTTACATAAATAAAATGATTTGCTCCCAGGCATTTTGTTCACACCCCAGGAGTGGCATCTATCGTGTTGTGTTTGGTCAGACCTGCTTCCCTCAGCTGTAAGGTCCTTTTGAGGGCAGGGACTATGGCTTAGGCATTTTCTGTATGCTGATGCCCAGAAAAGTGCTCAGTGCACAGTAGGTTAGCAAGAAATGGTGCAGGAAAGGAATAACATGTGATGAAGGAGGTGAAATGCTAAGAATAGAATCAGATTCCAGAGGCAGGCCGGCATGCTTAACTCTGCCCATGCCCACTAGCATGACGAGCCAAAAGGCAGGGTCCAAGGCGAGATGCTCCTAGTTTTAGTGTCCCGCCCTCTAGGGTAGACTCAACACCACCAGTAGATCAACTCAAAATTTCCATAGAGATTTTCTCACTCAGCTCAGTACTAAAGGACAAAGAACACACTGGGCATACATTTTAAAAGACAGACACTAAAACTCAAGGAGTGATCTGGAATGGCTGGGAATGTCACTTTAAAATGCCCTTTTTAAGTATGGAGGGAATTAAGATATTAGATTAACAGATAAATGTCCCAGAGAATAAATTAGAAAATTAGTCAGTTTTTTTGCTTCAATAGCCTCTTTTGCTGAGCTTTAAATTACCAGTACTAAGTAGGGAAAAAAAAAGAGGACTCATTAAAAAAATTGATTTAGGACAACTTGCTAAGAGATATTTTTACCCAATGAGCATGGTATTATCGGAGACAGCTGTGCTCTTTAACTCTCCAAATTTACTTAAAGAATAGATGGAAAACCATCTTTCTACTTTATATGTGTGATTTATTTTGGGGAATGAAATCTGTATGCTGAATGGCGGTACAGCAGTGAGAGAGGCATGGCTGGGGTACCCAGGCTCCCCTCCCACCCCCACTATGTCTCTAGTAGTGTGTGTGTGTGTGTGTGTTTGTGCACGCGCGTGTGTTTTTGTGTTTCTGGGAAACTTCTGCCAGGTGCAATATCTCCTTTTATCTCCAATATCATCAGAGTTACTAAATCACAGCACTAGCCTGTCACCTGCCTATTTGTCAGGTATCACATCAGAGGCCCCTAGAGTTGGGATTTTAGATTAGCTCTTTCTAACTGCTATTTTGAGCCAGTGTGCTCACTCAGTCCCGTCCGACTCTTCACAGTCTGGATTGTAGCCCACCAGGCTCCCCTGGCTATGGAATTTTCCAGGCAAGAATACTGGAGTGGGTTGCCATTTTCTACTCCAGGGGTTCTTTTTGATCCAGGGGTCCCAGGACATCTCTTGCATTGGCAGGTAGATTCTGTACCATGCGGCCACTGGGCTGTAGAACATCTGTTACACATGGTCCCTTTTTAATCTTTAGTAACTTAGCATTTGAACAAAGCAGTGTGAGATGGTCTAAGCAGTTCATATGCTTTGCAATTCATTTCAGTAATGATAAAAATGAGTTAAAGTTAAAATGTTTACACATATTTAACCCCTTTTTGAAGAAGGTATTTGGTTAGTTAGCTTTGAAACATTTAGTAAATGCTTGTTCTATACCCACATCGTTTGATTTGTAAGTAGGGACATCATAGTTGAGGTTGCAAATCATGCTTACTGCCGGGAGACTCCACCCCAGCCACCCTCTTTCTGAATGAAGGGCTCCCTTAATATATTCCCTACTTGAGAGTCTAAGGCTGTCCAGAGTCTAAGAAAATACCCACCCACTCTGTGCAAGGCTTGGGGTGAGAAGTTATTTGTTGAAGGAGGACCAGTTTGTGGTAGAGTCAGGTCTCAGAAATAGGTTTCCTGACTTCCCTAAACCCTTTCAGAAGTCCCCACACCATAGGTGAAAAACTGGTGTTGATCATTTGTGTAACATCACACCACAAAGTGTCTAATTCACTGCAGATGTTTGCCACAGACTGTTATCCTAGAGACACAGGATGTATTGGGTTGGCCAAAAAGTTCATTCAGGTTTTCAGTACCATCTTACAATAAAACCTGAATGAACTTTTTGGCCAACCCAGAACGTGGGGTTTGGTGGGGACACCCATCGTGCTGTGTTCTCCTGCTGTCCCCAGGGACACTGCCCAGTGTGCGTGGGCCCAAGCAGAGGAGGGGCCGGTGCCCAGAGCTCTAGTGACCACAGTAGCCCCACACACCTGCTTTTCTTGAACTCTTTCTTACTCTTACAAACTAGGAGATAGGTAGGTATTCCTTGTCCACTTTATAGATGAAGCAACGTGGCCAGAGAGGTTTGCTGTTGTTGCTTAGTTGCAAAGTCATGTCCAACTCTTTTGTGAGCTCCATGGACTGTAGCCCACCAGGCTCCTCTGTCCATGGGATTCTCCAGGCAAGAATACTGGAGTGAGTTGCCATTACTTTCTCGGGGATCTTCCCAACCCAAGGACTGAATCCAGGTCTCCTGCTTGGCAGGCAGATTCTTTACCACTGAGCCATCTGGGAAGCCCTCTAGAGAGGTTAGGTTAGGTAACTATTGAAGACTTGGGTCTGCCTGACTCTGAAGCCTGAGGAAGCTCTTCCCATATAAATAGACACCATACAAATGGACAACACTGTCCAGAAGTTGAGTTGGCTGTGTAGAGAAGAGAGGCACAGAGCCTTAGTTGGAGAGAGAAGATGAGGTTGATGGAAGCTTTTCCCCGTGCATTTTATTACGATCATTTTTAAAGAGAATACCTGTGGCAGATTCATTTTGATATATGGCAAAACCAATACAATATTGTAAAGTTAAATAAAATAAAATTTAAAAAAAAATAAAAAATAAAGAGAATACCTGCAGTGCATGGGCTACCTCTAAAAGCAGACAAATGAAAAGGTTCCCATTAGGTGCTTCTGAACTAGAAACCAGGAGGCTAGGTCTAGGATAGGAGAGACATTTTTTTTTTTTTTACCATATACTTATTTTGTACCTTTTAAAATTTTGTGCATGCTAATGTGTTACCTTATTAAAGGTAAATAAAATTTAAAAGAGGAGAGAAGAGAAAGATAATGCATGTATTTGCTGAAGAATTTAGCCTGTACAAATGGAATGTGGGACACGGCCATGAATGTCCTTCTGCTACTGAGCCCAGTCCTTCTTGCTACCCCTTCTCCCCACCACCATGGCCCCCATCAGCCATTGCTGTCATTTTGAAGACCCTTTGTGCACACATGCACACATGTCCTCTTTAGCATAAGTTAGATTCTGCTTCTGCTAAGTCGCTTGGTCATGTCCGACTCTGTGCGACCCCAGAGACGGCAGCCCACCAGGCTCCCCCGTCCCTGGCATTCTCCAGGCGAGAACACTGGAGTGGGTTGCCATTTCCTTTTCCAATGCATGAAAGAGAAAAGTGAAAGTGAAGCCGCTCAGTCGTGTCTGACTCTTAGCGACCCCATGGACTGCAGCCCACCAGGCTCCTCCGTCCATGGGATTTTCCAGGCAAGAGTAGATTGTACATATTGAGTGGTAGTTTGTTTTTTTCACTGACTACTCCACATCATTACATACAGGTTTATTTCATTCATTTCAAAGGCTGCCTAATGTTTCCTCTATGTGGATGTAATAAAATGTATTTATCCAGTTCTCTCTTGATAGATATTTAAATTGTTTCCAGTCTTTGCTCCTATAAGAAACGTAACAGTGAATATTCTTATTATGTCTTTCCACACTTGTGCAGGTCAGTCTGTAAGATAAACATTTAGCCGTGTACATCAAAAGATCAAAGGATATTTGTGTCTTTGATTTTTTTTTTAAGATTTTTTTTTTTTTTTGATGTGGACCATTTTTAAGTCCTTATTGAATTCAATACAATAGTTCTCTGTTCCATGCCCTGGTTTTTCCTGATCTTAACTCTCTGACCAGGAATTGAACCTGCACCCGCTGCATTGGAAGGTAAAGTCTTAGCCACTGGACCACCAGGGAAGTCCCATGTCTTTGATTTTTAAAAATGATATGTGCAGCTTAAAATTTGAGAGATACTGTCATATTGTCTCCTGAAAAGGTTGTACAATTACCCTTCCATCACAAGGCATGAGGATGTTGGTTCTTCACACACAGGGAAGGTTTTTGCAAAGAGGAGCAAACTTTCTATGGAAGAGAAGTCTTTAGAGACACAGTGCAAAGGCTGTAAGGGCTGGTTCCACGGCCTCTCCACGGCAGGGGCAGAACCATATCCACAGGGCCTTTGCCCACCTCCATGGGGACAGGCTTTCCCTCCTCAGTCAGTCTATGGATATTTATGGAATATCCACTGTGTGCCATGTACTTTACTAGGACCTGGAGGGATCACCAGAAGTCAGACTCTGGACCTGCCCCTAAGAAACCTGTAATCTAATTGGGCAGCTAAGAAATCCCTTATGAGAAGAGAAGCAGCAGTACAAAAGACTGAAAGCCCAGGTTCTAAGTGAGGCTTATGAACAATAAACGTCTCTGGAGGCGGGGGGAAGTCGGATCACTTTTGGCCTTGGGAGTCCTCTCAGAGGAAGCAAAATTATCCTAACCTTGAAGAATGGGTAAGATTTTGCTAGGCCAAAGGGAGAACGTGAGTGTTAGAGGTGGGAAACAGATTCTTAGTTATTACGCAACAGTTAATTGGTGCTGATCACAATGCATGAGATGTAAGAGATGTGGGTTCAATCCCTGGATCAGGAAGATCCCCTGGAGTAGCATATGGCAACCCACTCCAGTATTCTTGCTTGGAAAGTTCCCACGAACAGAGAAGCCTGGAGGGCTACAATTCACAGGGTCAGAGAGAATTGGACACGACTGAGTAACCGAATGAACACACACACACACACATACATGCCAGATACTGTGCAAGACATTAATTAATTTGCTCAAGTAACAAGTCCTGCATGCCTACTGGGAGCCTGGGGAACTTAGATTCTAGGCATTTTCACACTTGTATGCCTCATTTTACAGAGAAGCAAACTGAGGCCCAGGGAGGTTAGATAACTTGCCCAAGGTCACCCAGCTAGTGAGTGGCCAAGCTGGGAGCTTAAATTTGGTTTCCTGATCCTTATTATCCCTTGCTAACTGCTAGAAAGCAAAGGTACCGAAGGAAAAATGCACAAAACCCATTTGGGAGATAAAATATAGGTCAGTTTATGAAGGATAATTTAGGTACCAGACCTGAGGTCTATTCCAGTTGCCCAAGCTGCATACCCTTATAACAAAACAATCTGTAAGAAAAGATGACATTTTTGTGGTCTGAAATTTCACAGCTCATGCAAGTGGTGTTTATTTTTTCCTGCAAATTACAATCTGCATTGACATTATTAAGGAAATCACATGGACCCAGCAGAAAATGAAGAATCCAATTGATTATTTTTATTGCTGTAGAAGTCTTTTGTAGGCGGGCTGGGCAGAGACCCAATTTCATTTGCTTGTAATATTGCAAACGCTGCTAATTGCCTGTCTTTAGTAAAGGATAGAGACAAAGGAACAATCAAAGGTATTTATTCGAATTTGGATAAATTAGCTTCCCATTTAGTGGGCTTCATCTCAGTGCAGAACACCCAAACTCCACATGTTAATAAATGACAGTCACGACATCACCTTTTGCACTGTTTGTACAGTTGTTTCTGGCAATGCTGCAAAGTACCATTGAATTGATTATTTTCAGGCTGACTTTTTTTCTGCAGAACTTGAACTATTAGTGCATTGCCATTCAATCCAATTTAGTAGTTATGACAGTTGGAATAACTACATTGCATCTTAATGTGTGTGTCTCATGCATAAATCACATTGTTTGCCAAGCAATAATGAACAGAGAAGCTGCTGCTGCTGCTGCTAAGTCACTTCAGTCGTGTTCGACTCTGTGTGACCCCATAGATGGCAGCCCAGCAGGGTCCTCCATCCGTGGGATTTTCCAGGCAAGATTACTGGAGTAGGGTGCCAATGCCTTCTCCGGAGAAGCTGCTAGGAGACTGGAAATCAGTGCTAAACAGATAACTGGGTCTTATAGATTGGAAGGTGGAAATTCACTGAACATCTGAGAGTCCAGTAAACTCTGGCTTCATCTCTGGGACACAGAGCCCATCAGAATATAGGTTATTTTGGTGCTTAATAGATCTTCATTGACATGACATCCTTCCAATGTTTATAAAAGTTGCTTTAGTTTTCCAGTTTGATGCACATTTTCTTATTCATTCATTCATTTTTGCTCAGTACTGTTGGGGGTCTGAAGAATCATGCATTGTCTTTGCCCACTGAGCAATAACCCTGTAAAGGCTACCAAACAAATGCATACTAATTTTAGTAGTGCAAGGTAGAAGTGGTCTGTGGTCTGAAAGCTTTGTTCTTGGGACAGATGGCAGGCAATAGGTTTAGAACCATACTCTGAGGTCAGTTCTTACCAACTATATGATCTTGGGCAGTTTGCATAACCTCTCTAGGTCCTAGTTTTCTCATCTATGAAATGGAGATAAACCACAGCCATGATGGAGTTATTAGAGGAGTCAACTACCTGATGCTTAGCTCAGGAAATGGAAGCTTTTATAATTACTGTTTATTCTTAGATTTCAGGCATCAATCACCCAAACTTGACAGCAAGGCAGGTGGGGGGGTGGTTATCAGGGAGGACTTTGTGATGGGTAAGCCTTGGGTAAGCTGAGCTGTTTGGAGGAGATGGGCCTTTTGCAGGCAGGAGCTGAAAACCAGAGCTGGGGCAGGTGGATAGGGTTTGGGTACAGGGTGTGGGTCCCTCTGACATGAGTGGGAGAAGTAAGAGGAGATTGGAGAAGTAGGTGGCTTGTCATGGAGGGATTTATGGACCCCTGCAAACTGGCAGGTTGTTCAAGCTTTCCCCAAGAACCAGGCCAGTCCTCATAAGCTAAGGGGAAGTGAAAATCTGTTGCTTGAGGCCTGGCTTCCCTGGAGATCTAGTATTTTATTCCCAAAATGAAATTCAATCACTGCTTCCCTGGGAAAATCCATAAATTAAGGCAAGGCAGAAAACACAGGCATTTTCTAACTTCTACATCATCCATCTCTGAGACTCTGTGGGAACTTCCAACAGGGGTGGTCAGGGTAGACATAAGTCTTCTACAGGCTTAAAGGGGACGCATTACCAATGATCTTCAAACCTTTTATTTTCCTCATTGTGGAGTTTTGTGCCCTTTAAGATGACATAGAGAATATTTTCCCCCAAATTACTAGATTTCAAAAGCCTGTAAAATGGCTGTGGGCCCCACTCACATCTCCTTTCTCCCAGCCCTTTCCAGCTCTGTCCCCAAGGGCTGGTCCATGTAGATGAACTGCTAAGTGGGATTCTTGGAAACTGGGGGCCCAGCCCCTGAATTAAGGTGGTTGTCTCAGCCCTGCCTCCTTCTTTCACTTCTTTCTTCAGCTATCATGGGCTCATGGGGCCTCAGAAGCACCTTACCCCATTCTAAGATATATCTGGGGAGAGGAAATCCAAGGCAGGTTTTGTTTTAGAAGGTCAGAGATGGCAGATTTCCCTTTCTTCCCTGGAAGAAACTGTACAGACAACCTTCTGGATTCCTTATCCAATGCCTGTGACTTCCGTTGAACGGAAAATATCTTTAAAGGGAAAATGGGACCTCCTTGGTGGTACAGTGGATGGAAGTCTGTCTGCCAATACAGGGGATATGGGTTCGATCCCCAGTCTGGAAAGATTCCACATGTCAAGGAGCAACTAAAGCCCATGCACCACAACTACTGAGCCCACACACTGCAACGACTGAAGCCTGTGCACCTAGAGCTCATGCTCTGCAACAAAAGAAGCCACCACAGTGAGAAGCATGTGCCCCACAATGAAGAGTAGCGCCTACTGGCTCCAATTAGAGAAAGCCCGTGTCATGTGTAGCAACGAAGACCCAGTGCAACCAAAAAAATAACTAAATAAATAAATTGATGATAATAATAATTAAAATGGAAAACCCAAAGGAGCTTGGTGGGGATGCTCTCAGTCAGAGCTTGACGAACACTGGCTGATTCGGAACCCAGCCACCCTGGTGCAGGACTGATTATACTGAGACATCGCTGCTCTTGATCGACATGAGTCAGAATGAGCCTGAAGGCAGTGGCACCCCACTCCAGTGGCACTCCACTCTTGCCTGGAAAATCCCATGGAGGGAGGAGCCTGGAAGGCTGCAGTCCATGGGGTCGCTGAGGGTTGGACACGACTGAGCGGCTTCACTTTCACTTTTCACTTTCATGCATTGGAGAAGGAAATGGCAACCCACTCCAGTGTTCTTGCCTGGAGAATCCCAGGGACGGGGGAGCCTGGAGGGCTGCCGTCTATGGGGTCGCACAGAGTCGGACACGACTGAAGTGACTTAGCAGCAGCAGCAGGCAGAACCCTGGGCGCGATGCAAGCCAACAGAAACAGAGAGGCTATGGAGTTCAAGGCCAAATGAACTTTGAGCCAACTGTTACCAGGCAGCAATTATAGAACATTTTACAGCCTCCCAAACTGGGGACACGTGCCATCCATTTGATTCTGACCCAGCCCTGTGAGAAAGGCGGTCTTAGGCTTGTTTCATAGGTGAGGAAGTGAGGCTCAGAGAGGCTTGTTCAAAATGTCACAGAGCTAGCAGCTGGCAGAACTGGTGCTTCAGAGGGTCTAACCCCATGCTCCTCTCCTGGCACCACGCCACCGTCATTTGTTATGCAGCCAGCAGAATGGGGTCCAGACCAGCTGATGGACTGACCCCTGTGTATTCTATTCTTAGTGTGAATCACTGTAATGGCTGGGGCCTCAGTTTACCCAGCTGCCTGAAGGAGGGGACTGATTCCAACTTATTGCCAGCCCAGAAGGAAGGCATAACTACTTGGCACACAAAGAAGAAATCAAGAGGAACCAGTCTACATCGCTTCCTGGGGCTGTGTCTCTTGGAGGATGATATGCAAAATGCGAGATTAGAATAAATAGGATGAAAAAGGGAGCCTCCCAGTACCCCGTGTCTCCCCGGACAGTTCATAGGCTCTGCTCTGAGGGAACCTGTCCTGCTATCTTCCCAAATGAGCCCTAGGGGCTGCCTGGCTCTCAGCTGTACCAGAGACTCGGAGAACCTGGGTGCCAGAGCAGATGGACCTGGGCTGGAAGCCCAAGTTCATCATTTCTGTACTGATCACTTAGCCCAGCTGAGACTCAGGGTCTTCATCTGTGAAATGGGGACATATAAGAATACTATCCTGCTAGGGTTGTTGTGAGAGGTGAGACAACGCATGGACCATGCTTGGCACTCCGTCTGGCATAAGGAGTGTCCCCTGGACTTCCCTGGTGGTCCAGTGGTTAAGAATCTGCCTGCCAGAGCAGTGGACATGGGCTCAATCCCTGGTCTGGGAAGCTTTCACCTGCTGAGGGGCAACTAAGCCCATATGCCACAACTACTGAGCCCACACTCTAGAGCCCACGAGCCGCGACTTCTGAGCCCATATGCCCTAGAGCCTGTGCTCCTCAACAAGAGAAGCCACTGCAGTGAGAAGCCTTGGAACCACAACAAAGAGTAGCCCCCCACTCACCGCAGCTAGAGAAAGCCTGTGCATAGCAACAAAGACCCAGACAGCAAACAAACAAAAACACATAAATAACTTTTAACAATTAAAAGAAGTGTCCACTAAATGATGTGTCACTTTTATTGCTAACATTTGGTAAGTGCTCACTCTGTGTCAGGCACTGTGCTAACCACTTTCTATAAATTAAGTCACTCCATCCTATTAAACAACATAATACTGGTAAAGAGCTTCACCTAGTTCCTGGCATAAGGAAAGTGCTGACAGTGGTGCCTGTTGTTAACCTAAGGTTTCTCGCAGTTAAACCTGCCCGGGTCTGGGCCTCTGCCCAGGTCCTGGGCTATCTGTTTCATGGGGACGGAATGTCATGACCTAGCTCATGTGTCCTTCAGTGTCTCCCTTTGTTGTAAATTCATTTATTGCTCGTGGCCGAGCACAGAGGCCACCTCCTCACAGGTTTGCGGTTTCCTGATGGAGACAGACAAGTAAATCAGCAGTTGCAGGGTAGTTCCAGGGTGCCTCAGTGGGGGTGAGGGCGAAGCTGTGGTCGTGGGGAACAGGAAGGGGACAGTCACCTCTGATATGAGGGCAGAAAGGGCAGGGAGGAGGTGATAGAGAAAAGACATTGGAATTGGTCTTGAAGGAAGAGCAAGAGTACGCTGGGCAGAGCAAAGGAAAGAGGACGTATTCAGGAAGCTGTGGGCCACTGGAGAAGGGCGGTGAGCAGGCAGGGGAGCGGGTGGAGGGCCGTGGTGACCAGGCTCAGTTGCATTTTCTCTGGAGGCTGTGAGGAGCTGGGAAGAAATGTGATTAAATCTGCCTCTTTGAAACATCACTGGGATTGCAGAGAAAGGTTGGATGGGAGAGTGGGAGCTGCTGGGGGCCTAGAGCAGGAGTGCAGGGCAGGGGGGTCAGGGTGTGGAGAGCACAGGAGTCAGGGAGTGCAGGGCAGGCAGGCTGTGAGACCTGTGGGGAAATGAGGGTCGGTGGACTTTGTGACTGGCTGGATGTGCGGGGAGGGAGAGAGCCACCCAGGGTGACTTCAGAGCTCTGACTTGGGAAGATCTGACAAGGGAGGGTTTAGAAGGGGCTGCGTGAAGGGGCATCTGAGAAACCATTTGTTCCCTCATCAAGGGCAGTTTGGTGGACAGATGGGAGCCTCTCTGCTTTGGCCACTGGGCGGAGGTCCTGAGTCCATGGGGACCTGGACACCCAGCAGCCGGCTCCAGCTGCCCCAGCCTGGGAGTGGTTCGTGTCCTTGACAGGATGAGGACTGTGACACGGAGGGGAGTGGAGGGGCCTCAGGATATTTAGCTTGGGTTGAGGGGCTGAAGAAGCCGTTACCCTCACCCTGACCCTTCATGTCTTCACGGAGAAGATGCAGCTCTTTGTGCTCCCGAATGCCAAGCTTCGACATGTGAGAGAGAGCCCAGAGATGCTCAATCTGGGCTCAGCATAAAGGAGACTTGTTTTTTTCACTACAAGATGGTGACAGATCGCCTGTGTCAAGAGAAATACGTGTAAAGTGCTCTTTTCTGCTCCTAGCACAGAGGGTGTGCTCCCTAGTGGTCAGGAGGTGCCTGGAAGAACTGTCCTCACCTCTCCCACCTGAGGTTCCCAAGCTCCCTGCCCTGGTCCCTGGAGCTCTCAGTGGAGGAGGGACGGTTGCCTCACCCTGGGCTTCAGGTGAGGGTTGCCCTCCCACTCCAAGACTACACCGCTTTTGGGTGAGTAGATGAATCTGGCGTGGCTACAACACGGTTTTAGCTGACAGTGAGTCAAAAAGGGGACAGCTTTCCTTTTACCCAGATTTGCTTCAGTGTGAAACAAGATGCATGCATGTGTGTTCAGTCACTTCAGTCGTGTCTGACTCTTTGTGACCTCATGGACTGTAGCCCGTCAGGCTCCTCTGTCCATGGGATTCTCCAGACAAGAATACTAGAGTGGATTGTCATGCCTTCCTCCAGGGGATCTTTCTGACCCAGGGATCGAACCCATGTCTCCTGCATCTCCTGCCTTGCAGGCAGATTCCTTACTGCTGAGACAGTGGGGAAGCCGGTGAGACAAGATAGAGACTGTCAAATGGCCATAGTCAGGCCAACCTGACTTGTCTAGGTTGGAGATAATCAAGACCCTTGATCCTTTGGGAGGCAGCATGGTACACTGGAATGAGCAAGAGATTTGGGGTCAGGGAACCTAGCATGAAAGCCCGTCTTTGTCCCTTATGAGCTCTGTGACCTCAGACAAGTCACCTAACCTCTAAGACTCACATTCCTCCTCCTCTGTGTTCTTTTAAGGAAGGCAAGAGATGATGCAGGCAAAGCCCCTCACTGCACCTGGCATACAGTAAGGACACAGGAAACTATCACCACATCCATAGCTGAACCAGCTACTGTGAGAAAAATATTAACTGGAACAGTTTCTTCTCCTCCTACCTCCCGGCTGCATCTTCACATGCTGTCCCCAGACATTTCCCCTGGAGTTTTGTCTGTGGGTTGTCGTTTTGTCTGCTTGCCTTTCATCCTCCTGAAGCCTTGCTAATCGCACAGGAAGTGGGTGGGTAATGTGCTTCTCTGTTGTTCCACTGGCCTCCCAGTGAGTCGTACTGTTTTGCTTTCCTCACCACGGGGGCTTCTCACACCCTCTAATGACTGTTTTCCCTTCAGAAATGGCATATTTTTAGACAAAAGTATTTCCTGTGGTTCATCTCTGACTGTCTGGCAGATCTCTGATTTCTCATCAGTTTTCTCTGCCTCTCTCTGGTCACATAAAACCCACTCCAGCAGCGTGTGTGCAGGAAATGCAGGAACCGCACGCTCCCAGCAGCCTTCTCTGCTCTGAGCTGATACCCAGCATTCAGGGGCTGGGGCCCGAGGCCAGGGCTGGGTTGTCCTTGGTTGAGGCCTTGGGTCTGAGTAGTTGGGACTTTGGTGGATACTTTTTTTAGCTGCCGCCCTGCCCCTCCAGCGGGTTGTCCAGCTCCCCTGTGCCAGTGTTGGAGAGTTGGAGGGTGGTGGTGGTTTCAAAATTACCAGAAACACTCACCCTTATTTGTTGTTGTTTGTTGTTCAATCACTTAGTCATGTCCAACCCTTTGTGACCCCATGGACTGCAGCATGCCAGGCTTCCCTGTCCTTCATCATCTCCTAGAGTTTGCTCAAGCTCATGTCTGTTGAGTCGATGATGCCATCCAACCATCTCACCCTCTGTTGCCCCCTTCTCCTCCTGCCCTCAGTCTTTCCCAGTATCAGGGCCTTTTCCAATGAGTCAGCTCTTCACATCAGGTGGCCAAAGTGTTGGAGCTTCAGCATCAGTCCTTCTGATGAATATTCAGAGTTGATTTCCTTTAGGATTGACTGGTTTGATATCCTTGCAGTCCAAGGGACTCTCAAGAGTCTTCTCTAGCACCACAGTTCAAAAGCATCAATTCTTGGCTCTCAGCCTTCTTTATGGTCCAACTCTCATATCTGTACATGACTACTGGAAAAACCATAGCTTTGACTATACTGACCTTTATCAGCAAAGTGATGTCTCTGCTTTTTAATATGCTGTCTAGGTTTGCCATAGCTTTCCTTCCAAGGAGCAAGTGTCTTTTAATTTCATGGCTGTGGTCACCATCCACACTGATTTTGCAGCCCAAGAAAATAAAATCTGTCACTGCTTCCACTTTTTCCCTATTTGCCATGAAGTGATGAGACTGGATACCATGATCTTAGTTTTTTAAATGCTGAGCTTCAAGCCAGCTTTTTCATTCTCATCAAGAGGCTCTTTAGTTCCTCTTCACTTTCTGTCATTAGAGTGGTATAATCTGCATACCTGAGGTTATTGATATTTCTCCTGGCAATCTTGATTCCAGTTTGTAATTCATCCAGCCTGGCATTTTACATGATGTACTCTACATATAAGTTAAATAAGCAGGGTGACAATATACAGCCTTGTCGTACTCCTTTCCCAATTTTGAATTGATCCACTGTTCAATGTAAGGTTCTAACTGTTGCTTCTTTACCTGCGTACAGGTTTCTCGGGAGGCAGGTAATTTGGTCTGGTATTCCCAACTCTTTAAGAATTTCCCACTGTTGTGATTCACACTGTCAAAGGCTTTAGTGTAGTCAGTGAAACAGAAATAGATATTTTCTGGAATTCTCTTGCTTTCTCCATGAAAAAGAGCTTAAGTGCATTGGGCAAATATGGAAAGTTCATAGTCTGTCAGGGATGCTGTGCAAGGCATAAAGGAAGCTAATGAAATGTACACAGCTGGGCCCCTGCCACCAGGGAGCTTCAGCGGGGAGATGGGCGAGAGCAGGAGGAGGGGAGCCCGCAGAGACAGAGGAGGGAAAGGGCTACAGGGAGAGAGCTACCAAGGACATATAGGATTGGGTGAGGTTATGGGGAGGCTGGAGGCCCACCCTTAGGCAACCTGCCTTTCCTAAGCCTCTCTACACAATGAGGATTGGGTAGTCTTCATCTCTGTTTGGTTTAATTCATTCATTTAGTTGAACTTTTGGAGGACTGACTCTAAATACTTCTTTAGTCACTGTTTAACCCACCCCTACATCACTATGACATATGTGCGGCATTCAGATCATTTCTTTGCCCTTCTGTGACCATGACTGATATGGCTAATGGACTGTTAGTCATTCTTCTATACCACGCCTAGTATCATCTTACAATCCTCCATACAGCAGTCATCTCTGATGGAATGGAATTGGTACTTGAACTGAAAGCCATTTGTATCTTTGGCCTAGACTCCTAGACACTGGATATGTGCTGAGGCCTCTGTACATTTCAAAAGTTTATTATTTTCCCCACAAAATGCTGCCATGCTTCAATTCTTTCTGCCTTTCTTTATGGAAGCCCATTTCTCCCCGTTGCTTAGAAGACTAGAGAGTGTTCAGTTCAGTTCAGTCGCTCAGTCGTGTCTGACTCTTTGCGACCCCATGAATCGCAGCACGCCAGGCCTCCCTGTCCATCACCAACTCCCAGAGTTCACTCAGACTCACGTCCATCGAGTCAGTGATGCCACCCAGCCATCTCATCCTCTGTCATCCCCTTCTCCTCCTGCCCCAATCCCTCCCAGCATCAGAGTCTTTTCCAATGAGTCAGCTCTTTGCATGAGGTGGCCAAAGTACTGGAGTTTCAGCTTTAGCATCATTCCTTCCAAAGAAATCCCAGGGCTGATCTCCTTCGGAATGGACTGGTTGGATCTCCTTGCAGTCCAAGGGACTCTCAAGAGTCTTCTCCAACACCACAGTTCAAAAGCATCAATTCTTCGGCACTCAGCCTTCTTCACAGCCCAACTCTCACATCCATACATGACCACAGGAAAAACCATAGCCTTGACTAGATGGGCCTTTGTTGGCAAAGTAATGTCTCTGCTTTTGAATATGCTATCTAGGTTGGTCATAACTTTCCTTCCAAGGAGTAAGTGTCTTTTAATTTCATGGCTGCAATCACCATCTGCAGTGATTTTGGAGCCCCCCAAAATAAAGTCTGACACTGTTTCCACTGTTTCCCCATCTAGTTCCCATGAAGTGGTGGGACTGGATGCCATGATCTTTGTTTTCTGAATGTTGAGCTTTAAGCCAACTTTTTCACTCTCCACTTTCACTTTCATCAAGAGGCTTTTGAGTTCCTCTTCACTTTCTGCCATAAGGGTGGTGTCATCTTCATATCTGAGGTTATTGATATTTCTCCCGGCAATCTTGATTCCAGCTTGTGTTTCTTCCAGTCCAGTGTTCCTCATGTTGTACTCTGCATATAAGTTAAATAAGCAGGGTGACGATATACAACCTTGATATACTCCTTTTCCTGTTTGGAACCAGTCTGTTGTTCCATGTCCAGTTCTAACTGTTGCTTCCTGACCTGCATACACATTTCTCAAGAGGCAGGTCAGGTGGTCTGGTATTCCCATCTCTTGAAGAATTGTCCACAGTTTATTGTGATCCACACAGTCAAAGAATTTGGCACAGTCAATAAAGCAGAAATAGATGTTTTTCTGGAACTCTCTTCCTTTTTCCATATCCAGAAGATGTTGGCAATTTGATCTCTGGTTCCTCTACCTTTTCTAAAACCAGCTTGAACATCAGGAAGTTCACGGTTCACATATTGCTGAAGCCTGGCTTGGAGAATTTTGAGCATTACTTTACTAGCGTGTGAGATGAGTGCAATTGTGCGGTAGTTTGAGCAAGTTTGAGCATTCTTTGGCATTGCCTTTCTTTGGGATTGGAATGAAAACTAACCTTTTCCAGTCCTGTGGCCACTGCCGAGTTTTCCAAATTTGCTGGCATATTGAGTGCAGCACTTTCACAGCATCATCTTTCAAGATTTGAAATAGCTCAACTGGAATTCCATCACCTCCACTAGCTTTGTTCGTAGTGATGCTTTCTAAGGCCCACTTGACTTCACATTCCAGGATGTCTGGCTCTAGGTCAGTGATCACACCATTTGTACCTGTGAATACCCTTTATTCTTAAAATCAAAGAACATATTCCTTAAAGATACTGAGGAGGTGGAAAGTCATCTAGCATTTGGGAAAGGTGTTTACTGAGAGGTGATCAAGATATGGGGTCTTTGATATATGCAGGATCCCTCTGTGTAACTGGCATAAACTCCATTATTTGAGTGCTCTCAATCACTTTTGTGATTTAAAAAAGTCCAGAGCAATTTAAAAAATAAAGTCTAGGTAGAAGTGAAGTGAAGTGAAGTCGGTCCAACTCTTTGTGACCCCATGGACTGTAGCTTACAAGGCTCCTCTGTCCATGGGATTTTCCAGGCAAGAGTGCTGGAGTGGATTGCCATTTCTTTCTCCAGGGGATCTTCCTGACCCAGGGATCGAACCCGGGTCTCCAGCATTGCAGGCAGACGCTTTACCGTCTGAGCCACCAGGGAAGCCAGTCTAGGTAGAGGTGAATTTATTCTGCAGCAAATGAAACTTAAAAGAAAAAAAATTATTTGGCTGTGCTCGGTCTTAGTTGTGGCATGTGGGATCTTTTTTTAGTTGTGACATGCGGGATCTTTAGTTGCCGCAGGTGAATTCTGAATTGCGGCATGTGGGATCTAGTTCCCTGACCAGGCACTGAACCTGGGCCTCCTGCATTGGAGACTTGGAGTCTTAGCCATTGGGAAGCCACTCCCCTCCAGGGAAGTCCCAGCAAATGAAGTTCAAGCTTAGGCCCTCACTTACAAGGTGTCTTTTGTACTTTCATGTCTAATTTTATATTTGTAATTTTGTTTTCTTTTTCTTAAAGTGAGCCTCTTCTCCCTATCTCCAACAGTCTGGGGCTTTGTCCTCACACAGCCTGGCTCTGCAATGGGTAGAGAGAAGCTCTTCTTGTTGGTCTGTACCGTGTTCAGTGTCACCAGCTCCTTGATTCTCCTTGGAATGTGCTGGGAACGGAGTATCTGCCTTTTTCCCTATTCTTTTTTTGTTTGTTTGTTTCTTCTCCAGAAGCCTTATTCATTAATAACTAGAATCCACTTCTATGACAATCACTAGAATTTCACTAGTGGGTGGGTCACTTCTATGGAGGGACTACTGTAAAGACTAGCATCGATCTCTGCTCTGGGCTGTAAAGATGGTGGCCAGGCCTCCTGCAGTGAGTGATGCAGCCCCAAGCTGCTCAGCCTCCCTATCTGAGCCAGGTGGGCAATAGGGCTGGCCCTCTTAGAAAGCAACTGATTTTCAATCTGTAGAGTTTTAGAAGAGAAGGCCTTACTATAGCCTTGGGCCCAAGCCAGATGCTCCCGTCCAATGAGAGGGTCAAGATACTGTGCTCTTAGTAACCATGACTGTGTATATGGTTGTGACTCTGGTTGGCCTGGAAATGAGCTTAGAATCCTTAGTACTCCAACATGATCATAAAACAATTTTCTCTGATCCTTTCTAAGTTATTAGAAGAAAAATAGGAACAATGGTGAGTCAATGCTTAATGTTTATCATACCTTGTCATGACCTTTTAGATCAAGCAGGACAGCCCTGGGTGTGGACACGGGCAGCACAGCTGAGATATACTAAGTCAACACCTCTATGTGAATTCTAGCAGCTGTGCAAATAAGTGGGTGCAAGGTGGAGGGCTTGACCAGGCAGAGGAGCCAAGGTTCACAGGAAGGAAAGAAACCAATTTAATGAAAGTGGATTGTAAAGCACACAAGCCTTAATGTGGCTTTAATGTCCCAAGCCCAGAACAGTTCCATGGAGTCTGTACAGGGCAGCTCTTCTGGGGGTTTTCAATCTAGGCTGAACTCTAACTGCTCTGCAGTGGGCCCTTGTGTCATTTGAAAAGTTCCCTACGTGATGCTAATGTTTGTCCAGATGTGAGAACAACAACACAGTTGAACATCGTCAGTAGGTATCAACCACAAATTCCTGGCGAGCATAATATCACAGAGCTGGGAAGGGTAACTCAGGTTGGGAATCACATTTGGATTTATGGACCACCCATCTCAGGAGTTAGATCAAGAGAGACATTATTATTCCAAAGCAGTGGTTCTCAAATGTGAGTGTGTGTGAGTCCCCTGGAGGCCTTGCTAAAGCTTCTATTACTGAGCCTCATCCTGAGAGTTTCTGGTTCATTAGGTCTGGGACCCCCAAACCAACACATCTGACATGTTCCCAGGTGATGCTGATGCGATGGGTCTGGGGACCACACTTTGGGAATCACTGCTGTAGAGGACACAGGTCTTGGCCCTGAGAGGTGTTGCTGGTGAAGTGGAAAGAGAGTGAGTCTAGGAAGTAGAGGACCTGGATTCAGGTCCTGGCTTTGCCATGACTCATGCACAGACTGTGTGGCCTAGGGTGAGCATGTGCCCTCTCTGAGCTCAGTGTTTTTGTCCATTATCTGGGGGTAAGATGAACTATTTACCTGTTTCCAAGGTTTGAGTGGGATAATCAGGAATACATTTCATTTGGAATTTACCAGGTACTGAATGTTCTCCATGCATGATTTTGATTATTTTTCTCGACATTTCTATGTAGTAGGTCCTCTTATTCTTATAGGCTCAGAGACTGAAGTTTAGGCAGCTTCAGTACCTTGTTAGGAGCGTTGAGTCAGAGGCTGTTCTGGCCAACCTCAGAGTTCAAGCTCTCAACCACTGAGCTATCCTTGACCCTCAGTTGGAAACCCTGTGAGCACTAAGACCTGCCAAGTAGTATCTCGCTGTGGTTTTTCTGAGTGGTGAGCAGGGCTTGATGTAAGGGATACCTGGTGGGCGAATCACTCTGCAACAGTGAGCAAACCCCAATTAATTCAAGTCTGGGCAGATCGGGAGGGGTTCCAAGAGAAAACAACAAAACGCATCAATCACTCAGTAACTCTGTTTGAGAACAGGCCACTCAGTTAAGACATAGGCATTAATTAGGAGGAAAAAAGGAGCAGAACAAACAGCCAGCAGGAAGACCAGAGGCCTCTGTAACAGGCTGACTGAAGCCCAGGAAAGCTGCCTCCTGGAAACCTGGCAGCAGATCACAAAGCCTGACACCAATTCATTAAGTCAAAGCAGCCATCTTGGGGAAAGGGCTCTTTGAAGCAAGAAAAAAATGCTTACGAGAGACATCAGGAAAAGTCATCCAGTGGGACCCAGTATGTGCAAATCAGAAACCATGAGCTGAGGTGGCACTCAGGGGAGCTTGCAGAGATAAGGAGCCATAATCGAAGATTCTGCACCTCGAACCAGGAAGCTCTGGAGAGATGGGTGTCATTGGGTCACTGGGAACAAGACACCATGTTCAGGGCTGGGTGAGTGGGACAGGTGATCCCTGAAGATCATTGCAGCTCTTAGATCCAGGGGTGACCTGGAAGCTGGATCCATGCTTCAAGGGTCTACCAGATTTCTTTCCCCAGGTAAGTTGTTTGGGTAGGGGTACAATGAATGAAAAAAAAAAAATTGATTATCAGGAAGAATTTGATAAAGTTTCATGCTAAAGTTTATTAGAAGAAAATTTGTTATAACTTTTACACGTGGGTAGGAATGTTGTGTCATTTACACATGGAGATTTCCATGGACAGAGTAACCTGGTGGGCTACAATCCCTGGGGTTGCAGAGTAGGGCACGACTGAGCAACTAACACTCTGACTTTTCACAGGAATGTTGTGTAACAAACGTTGTTTAGTCGCCAAGTCGCGTCCAGCTCTTTGTGAAACCCTGGAGTGTAGCCCACCAGGCTCCTCTGTCCATGGGATTTCCCAGGCAAGAATATTGGAATGGGTTGCCGTGTCCTTCTCCAGGGGGGTCTTCCTGACCCAGGGATCGGATCTATGTCTCCTTCATTGCAGGCAGATTCTTTACCTTGGAACGACCAGGGAAACCTAAACTATTTTATGATAAAAAGGAGGTGGGATTATGTGAGGGGTCTGATAAGGCAACAGATGCCTAAAAAGTGCTTTGAAATCTGTAACTGTTATTCATTGGAATAAAGGCATCACAAAAACTCAGATCATTTTCTGAACAAAAAGCTATGAAAAATGACCTTACTCAGTAATTACAACAATTATGAGTTTTATTTGATCTGGTAAGAGAAGCAAGAATCCATATGCATCTTAGGAGTTAAGATGCTCAGCCTCTGGTAATGATGAAATCGGACCATGTGAATGGGCAGAAAAATAGAAGATGACCTTTGATGTGGACAAGATCATGATGTGTTTAGCAGCAAGTAACCCAAACAACAGAACTGGTTGGCTCTGACCTAATGGGTATTGTAGGGGAGCAAAATTTTCCACCCCCGAAAGTCTGGCAGGCAGATTATTTTGAGCTGAAAACAATCAATGCCCAAAGACTCAGGAAAAAACTTGAACTTTCTCCCTAACTGCCTAAAAGAATGTAGATAGAGGCCTATTCCTGAAACAGAGCTAACTCCAGAGACCTGGCTAAGTGTGATGGGAGAGACTCAGCAGGGCTTACAGACCAGAGTCCGCTCCACCCATTGTCTCTGTGGTGGCCTGGCAAACATGTATTTACCAGACATTTGCTTTTCCATTTTCAAGTGAATTGCCTTCTTGTCCTTTGAAGTCCCAAACCACTAAACCCAACATACATTTTTGTCTTTGATTAAAGACAGTTTTTAAAGTGAGGACTTTAGCTATTTTGGTGAGTTACTCTGTTTTCTTGGGTCTCTATCATGTTCACATTATTAAACTTTCATGTGATTTTCTTCTGTTAATGTTTCTCCTGTCAATTCAATTCTTAGACTAGCCAGAAGAACCTAAAAGGATAGGAAAATTTCTTTCTCCCTGACAGTATAAACCAAAGAAGAATTTTGGTCTTTGCAGCCTATTTGTCTCCTGTGATGAGAGTTTGGTCAAGATAGCTAACACAGTACTTAAAATAACTAGATCCTTAGAATTTAGGAGCCATGGCAAGGATGTAGTTTATTGATTAATTTTATATGTGAGAAACTGAGGTCCAGAGAGCTAAGAGGCTAACCCCATAACTAATGAGAGAATGCATTGTATTTAAGATGGAAAACATTAGTCTTACCTTTCATGAAACTAAGGTATCTGATTAAGGCCACCTTAAAAAGTGTGGGAGATTTCTAGAACATTTTTAGTTTGATGAGATGGAAAGTTGACCAAATGCTCCTACAGAATGCCAGATTGCATTGCTGTAAAAAGACAAATCATTGAGACAGATAGATACCTCATGACTAGTATGATTTTCCAAATAATCTTATATAAGTGATTTCTAATAAATCATACAGATAGGACTTCACAGTGAAATCGCAAATGACTTTAAAAAACAAGCATAATGATGACAGCCCAAACATCTGTTGGTTTTGAGAGTAAATCTCCCTATTTTGGAACTGGCTTTTAAGCATCAGGAGATGGGGCTTGCTGGAACTTCAGAGGATTACTAGATAAACAACAGAACATCTAACTCCTTGGCCCCTGTGTTAATTAGAAGCAACTGACATCAGGGCTGTGGTTCTCTCTCTAGTTTCACGTGTACTTATATGTACCTGGTTTAACCACAAACACACACAGAGTAGATGCCAGAGGACAGAGAGCTTGGCACTCTAGGATGTGTTATTGGTGATCATTGCCCTCTGTGACTTAACTTCCCGCTTTTGACTCTCGACACTTGTCTGAACCTTCCTGCTGTGGCTGATTTCCCAGGCACATGAATGTCTGACTCAAGCTCTTCATTGGCTCCCTCCAGCTCACTGTATCATCTTTGAACTCCACCATTAGAGATCTGGACTCATACCTAGCTCTGCTCTCAGTTGGACATTTGGTCTTTGACTCCTCTGTCAAACCAGCCCTGCATTCAGTAATTTCCTATTATCTTTATTCAGTCACTTTAATTTCACATTTAAAACTTTTCCCATTTTCTTGTGGAATTTCACAGAATTCTTTCCAAATGTGGTTTTTAAAACCTGAACTCTTCATTAGTACTATGTAAGAGCAGGCTATGTGAGAAGCCAGTGTGAAAACCGTTGGAACAAATAAGTACCAATTGTGCACGTGTGCTAAGTTGTGTCAGTCATGTCCAATTCTTTACAACCCTATAGACTGTAGTCTGCCAAACTCCTCTGTCCATGGGATTCTCCAGGCAAGAATACTAGAGTGGAGGAGCTATGTCCTCCTCCTGGAAATCCACCTGGCCCAGAGATCGAACCTGTGTCTCTTATACCTTTTGCATTGGAGTTGAGTTCTTTACTACTGGTGCCACCTAGTCAATCAGTAAGCATATCCTGCTCCACAGGACAAAGGGTCGAAGTTAGGGAGGCAGTGAAGTGAGGCAAGTTGACCTCTTCTGACGGGAAGGACAGGAGTGACATGGGCACATGGGGGCCCTATGTGACCAAGAATCTTCGGGTCTCTGAAGTGATGAGATATAGAAACTCCAAAGGTCCAGAGATGTGATAGGGCTGAAATGATAGGGCTTTTATTTACTCTAGAGCAAACCAGTAACAGTACTATTCTTTTATTTGCACTTTAAAGGTAAAGTACAAGAAAGACCCCACTGTTTTGATGCCTGGTGATGTCACTGAAAGTTCTAGGACCAACTCCAAGGAGATTGAAGGTAAGTTAGGAAATTGCATTCTGGGACTTCCTTGGTGGTCCACTGGTTACATGTATTTTCAAGATGGTGGAGAAGAAGGACGTGCACTCATCTTCTGCTATAACACCAAAATTGCAACTAGCTGCTGAACATCCATTGACAGGAGGATGTTGGAACTTACCAAAAAAGATTCCCCATGTCCAAGGACAGAGGCGAAACAGCAATGAGACAGTAGGAGGGGTGCAGTCACATTAAAATCAAACCCCATACCCGCCAGAGACCCTGGGAGGGCACAAACACAACCCTGTGTGCACCAGGACCTGGGGCAAAAGAGCAATGCCCCCACAGGAGACTGAGCCAGACCTGCCTGTGAATGTCTGAGGGTCTCCTGTGGACACATGGGTTAGTAATGGTCTGCTGTGAGGACAGGGGCATTGGCAGCAGCAGTCCTGAGAGGTGTGGCATATTGGCATAAGTCCTCTTGGAGGAGGTCATCATTAGCCCTACCATAGAGCCTGGAGTGTCACCGACTCAATGGACATGAGTTTGAGCAAAATCCCAGGAGACAGTGAAGGCCAAGGAAGCCTGGCCTGCTAAAACCCATGGGGTCACAAAGAGTCAAATATGACTTAGAAACTGAGCAACAACCGGTGGTTAAGAATCCGCCTTCCAGTGCAAAGGAAGTGGTTTGATGCCTGGTCGAGGAACTAAGATCCCATATGCCATGGGGCAACTAAGCCCATGCACCTCAACTACTGAGCCTGAGCTCTAGAGCCCTTGAGCTGCAACTAGAGAAAAGCCCATGGGCTGCAATGAAGATCCCACATAGTGCAACTAAGACCTAATATAGCCAAATAAATAAACAGATAAATGAATAAATATTAAAAAAGAAAGAAAGAAAATTGCATTACTGCTCAAACCTGAGAAGCTCAAAGACTGGCTTAGGCTGTGATAAATAGCAATGAAAGAACAGTGGTTCAGAGGCTTTATGCTCATATGTCTTTAAATCTTAGGCTAAATAAAAGGCTTTATTTGTACTGGTTAAGTATTTGCCACTATGTCCTCTTTTACTGAAAGCCATGTTGAGCTCTCGGTGTAGGGGAGAGCAGGCTGGTATTTGGCTCGCTAACCCTATGGATGGGAAGCTGGGGTCTGATGAGCCTGGCTCTGTCACTCAGGTGGCACGGCCCAACCACAGGTGCCCACAGTACTTACATTGCCAGCATCACAGTCCAGGAAATAATTACAACAAAGGCCACGGTACTTAAAGACAGAAAGGGACATGTATGCTGCTGCTGCTGCTAAGTCGATTCAGTCATGTCCGACTCTGTGCGACCCACCAGAGTCGGCAGCTCACCAGCCTCCCCCGTCCCTGGGATTCTCTAGGCAAGAACACTAGAGTGGGTTGCCGTTTCCTTCTCCAATGCATAAAAGTGAAAAGTCAAAGTGAAGTCGCTCAGTCGTGTCTGACTCTTAGCGACCTCATGGACTGCAGCCTACCAGGCTCCTCCATCCATGGGATTTTCCAGGCAAGAGTCCTGGAGTGGGGTGCCATTGCCTTCTCTGGGGGACATGTATATTGGGGGATAAAAGCTTGAGAATGTGGCAACTGTGTGTTCCTCTCATCATGATCTATTTAACACAAAATAGTGCTTTTGGCAATATTTTCCCCCAAAATGAAAGCTTTGGATTTCAAATGGGGTTATTTGCCTTTCATCTGTTTTCTCTACTGTTCTATTTTCTGATCCATTACTTTCATCTTGGAAACCTGTCATTGTATCTCTTGTATCAGTGTAACTTATCATTCAAGAAGCTTTTTCCTCTCTGGGTCAGAGTGTTTAATATCAGGCAATTTAAATGATTTTTTGTGTATTGACCTCAATATTTGAGAGTCATGTAAGAGGTACTGTGAAGTCAAATGTTCAAAAATAATGAGTACCTTTATTTGATGTTTTCTTCCCCCAGATGAGCACAACAATTGAGAATCCTAAGGGGCTGGATGAGAAATTGGAAAAGGTGGTAAGTACTCAAGGCTGGGCTGCTGAGGAAGAGAGCAGGAGAGAGGCTGGAAAGACAGGACTGGATAAGACAAATACATGCTCAATCTCACAGAGAGGAGACCTGAAGCATTTTCCTCTCTTTCCTGTTAAGAGGAGGAGCATGGCTGGCCCAGGCTGGTTGCAGGGGTTCAGATGGAGGAGACAAGTTGGGACAAGAGGGTTGGTGCTATAGCTGGAAGGTGAGCAGTGGGCAGGACTCCGGAGTCAGCCTGGGCTGGCACGTTGTGGATACATCACAGAAAGAAGGGGCTGCAGGGGAGGGGGAGGGCACACAGGAGAGAGCAGAGCAGGTTCTGAAAGCTTGACTTGGTCTGGGTTATAGACTCCTACAGAGGCAAAATGTTTTTGATGAAGCATCCTTCTAAAGACTTCGATTAACCAATTTAAACATTTATGTAACTTTCCCTTGGAGTAGTTATGTAGGTTGTAGGGACCCAGAGCATAAACCTTGGTGTCCCACTGAAGGGACTGATCTCCCTGCCATCCAAGTGCTAACCAGACCTGACCCTGCTTAGCTTCTGAGATCAGATCAGATTGGGCACGTTCAGGGTGTTGTGGCTGTAGACAGGACTGATCGCCCAGTCTGCCTGTGAGATGATTGGTCAGAGTGAACAAGGCATTAGAAGGAGTGTTATAGCAATGCGAGAGACCAGGAAAGGGGCGTGGCCTTTACTGGGAGAGCTCCTTGCAGGCTAACCACAGCTGGTGCAGTTACATGAAGAGACCCATTCTCAGAGAGTGTTGAGACTTCCCCAAGGTTGTCAGTATTGGAGCTTGAGTTCAAACTCTGGTCTGTGGACTGGAGAGCCACTGTCTTTGCACATGGCCACACTGGCTTAGAGTTACGACCATTGGTCTTGAATCCTGGCTCTGCCAGTTACTTGCTGTGTGAACCTGAGTGAGTTATGTAATCTTTTGAGCCTTGGCTACGTCATCTGATGAATAAAGATCATAGCATTATAGGGAAGATGAAATAAGAATTCATTCATAGGGTTTAGCACAATGAATGCCTGGCATGGTTAAGTGTTCAAAACACATAGCTGACTGTTG
Source organism: Bos indicus (assembly GCF_029378745.1). NCBI lineage: Eukaryota > Metazoa > Chordata > Mammalia > Artiodactyla > Bovidae > Bos > Bos indicus. Next base: position 51,638,331 of record NC_091769.1, read on the forward strand.
ATTCTGTGTATAAAATAGATAACTATAAGAACCTACTATAAAGCACAGGGAACTCTACTCAGTGCTCTGTGGTGACCTAAAGGGGAAGGAAATCCAAAAAAGAGAGGATGTGTGTATGCATATAGCTGATTCACTTTGCTGTGTAGTGGAAACTAACACAGCATTGTAGAGCATCTATACTCCAATAAAAGTTAATTTAAAAAACAACAGGTTAGCTGCAAGTAGCCCAGTATTCAGAGAAGAGAGAGTGTCAGAAGCCTCCATGGGGGAGGGGAGGCTTGAATCAGACCTGAGCAAGGGGATGAGGCCTGACAGAAATAAGCTCAAAGGAGCAAAATGGGGTGAGCCCACCATGAGTGTGTCATGAAGGAGTAAGGGCAAAAGCGATGGACAGAGGAAACAGTAAGGGAGAAAAAGGTTAGTGTTTGTAGGTTGGTTGGTTGCTTGCTTGCTTGCCTGCTTGCCTGCTTTAAACTAACCTTCAGGTCAAATAGTGTAATGAGGCTAGGGGGGATCTGCCTGCCTCCCTAGGAAGACCAGGGAGCCATTGCAAGCCTGATACAAGCCTCTGTGCATCCTGAAAGAAAGGGCAAAGGACGCTGGGAGGTGTGTTCATGTGTATAATAATCAAAGCTGTAAAGGAGTATGGTGTGGGTGGGGGGTGATGTTTCTAGATGAGTTTCTGCCATGCTCTCGGCGGGTTAGAAACTGTAATTATCAACTTCCCTTACTTTTCTGTCTTCTCTCACACACACAGAACAGACTAGCACAGGGCCTGCTCAGACATATATTTAAAAACCAGGTGTCTCAGGGTTGCATGCTCTCGATCTTCTGGCTTTGCTTGTTTGGCTTGTGAGGAGGTGTTGACCCAACATACTTGACACTTTCTGTCCTGACCCAGTGGTGACACCTGCTCAGGCCCCTGGGGGACCTCAGTCTGGAAGTCTGTCCTTTGCTGTCTTCCCTGGTTACCTTGTTGGCAAGCAGTAGAGAGGAACCAGCTCTTTGGAGCCAGGGTCTGGCTTCTGTCCCTCTCCCTGAACTATCTGGTTTTAGGGAGAGCACAGACAGGTTTCTGTGACCCACCGAGTCCCACTGACATGCCCCTTAATACTTCAGAGTCCACTCACGTATATGATTAGTCCTCACCACTCAGGAGGCAGGACAGGGACTAGAGCCCAGTGTTCGGATGGACTAAGCCCCTTTTCCCAGTCATGGAGCACACTGACGCTGGCACTCAAACTCGGGCTCCACCAGCCTTCTTTGCACTGAGCTAGCGGCTGGAGGACCTGGAGTAAATGATGTGGGATTTCCCTCCCATCTCAGTCATTCACAGAAGATGAGAACAAAACAGGCAGACAGGGAGGCCCTTTGCCACAGTGGGTCTCATCTATCCCTGGGGGACAAATGGTCCCTGGTTTCCATCCTGCATAACCCGGGGCTGCTCCAGTGGAGTCCCTGCTGGGAGGGTGGGCTTGGATCAGCTTTGTGGATTCTCTGCAGTGCTCTGGGGGCTACTGAGTGACACAGGAATAACTGAAGAGCTGCACAGGTGCTAGTGAGTACCACGAATGACTCCACGGACCTGTCTTGGCAGGCAGGACCTGGCAGAGGAGCAAAACTTGGTCCTTGAAGTGGTTTTGTAGGCCCAGTCCCTCTGCCTGGGCCTGCAGAGGCCAGAGCTTAGCCACTGGGCTCCCTTCAGCCTGCCTGGGAGGGGAGAATAATGTGGGAGGCCTCTGAGCCAGGTTGTGCCCTTCTCGCCTAGGAGGGGAAGCCAAGAGCTGCCAGGCAGGTGAGAAAACCCAATTTGCAATTACCCTGCTCCACAGAGCCTTATTTCTAAGGCATGGGCTTGGGTTCATCTGGCCCATTCCTGCACAGCCTGGGCTGTCTCCTCTTGTGCTTAGAATTGATTTGTCTGAGTGGGGACAGAACAGGGAGGGATATTTCTTTCTTTGGGATCTACTCAGGGAAGAAATGTGTACATGCGTGTGTGTGTGTGATTGTGAATGTATATGTATGTGTATATGCATATGTGTGTACGAACCAATAGAATGGATTATAGATGATGTAGAAAGTGGACCAGTGATAACAACTCTTTAAGAGTTTAGGATAAACTCTTATCCTAACTCAAAAAACCTTTAGGATAAACACGAAATGTCATCTTGTTTTGTGGGATGGGTTGGAGCCAGAAGGACCCCTCTCTTGGACCTAGATGTTTATCTACTTATTCAATCAATTGTGTTAAAACACTCATCAGCATTTATCTAGCACCTACTATATACCATGCACTATGCACAGATGGAGGAGGAAATGGCAAGCCACTCCACAATTCTTGCCTGAAAAACCCCAGGGACAGAGGAGCCTGGCAGGCTACAGTTCATGGGGTCACAAAGAGTCAGACACGACTGAGCGACTGAGCACATACACAGATTAGGGCCTCCCAGGGGGCGCTAGTGATATAGAACCTGTCTGCCAATGCAGGAGACGTACGAGATGCAGTTCAACCCCTGGGTGGGGAAGATCCCCTGGAGGAGGGCATAGCAACCCGCTCCACAATTCTTGCCTGGAAAATTGCGGGGACAGAGGAGCCTGGTGGGCCACAGTCCATGGGGTCACAAAGAGCTGGACATGACTGAAGCGACTTAGCACAGCACGCATGCACAGATTGGACCAAGATCCAGCCTCTTCCTGTCTTCAAAGTGCTCACACTGTTATAGGGAAGGTGGAAACATTAGCAAGTAGGCAAAAAAATAAATAAAATACAGTGTGATACATGCAAGAAATAGGTAAAGAGATGATAGAAGCAAAGAGGAGGAGGAATCTAACTCTAGGGGCAGAAGGATGAGGCTTGGCATGCAGCTTGGATGAGGTGTGGATGTCAGCTGGGTACGAGAGGGGATGCAAGGCCAGCATAGTACTTTCTGGGACTTCCAGGAGCAGGCCTGGGTACTAAGTGGGAGACAGTGGCAGGTAGGTGTGGATGGATGGACAGAGCAGGTGTGAAAATTTTAAGGAGAAGCAGAATCTGGAATTTAAAGGGAATTTGGACTATGGAGAGGAGGAGGCATCCTAAGAAGATCAGTCAATGTGAGTGAAGTGCGGAGGCTCAGTTTGAGCGTGGAGGTCTTCGCTTCAGCACACAGGGAGCAGCAGTAACCTCTCTTTTGCAGCAGGGACCACCTCCTTCTCTGCACCTGAGTGTTGCCCCCTTCACTCACATCTGGGTGTCTGCACATCTGTGAAGCAAGTCTTGCTGGCTTGCTTTCTTCCCCTGAAACCAGCCTGTGCACCAGCCCCAAACACAGCTCCCTTACGCATTATGCTGCAGTCACTCCTTTGTTTAAGAGCTTTGATGCTCCCTGTTTCAGAGAAGCACCCATCTGGCCCATTGCCCTTTTACAGATGAGAAAAGCAAGGCCCAAGAGGCTAAATGAGACGGCTGTTCTCCAAGCCTTTTATATAATAGGAGGTGCTCGGTCCTCCTATTCTTTGTCTGACTCCTTCCCTCTCTCAGATGGTCCTGTTTCCCCCAGCTCCCTAGTCTGGGACCCTATTATTTCTCAGCTCCGCAGCTTCTCCAGACCCTCCCTGGGAGACACAGAGACAAGATAGAAAATAAATCTGATGTACTCAGCTGTCGGTCACTTTGAGTTTGCAGTTTTCAGTGTCCTTAGAGACAGAAGCCAGGTGTTTGTGGGCCAAGGTCCTGGGAGCTGAATGTCTTCAGCTATTTAGAGCCAGTTAAGTGGTGCTCATTAGGAGTTGGAAAGACTTCCAGAGCAGACTTCTGGGCTTCCCTGGTAGATAAGATGGTAAAGAAACTGCCTGCCATGCAGGAGATGCAAGTTTGATCGCTGGGTCAGGAAGATCCCCTGGAGAAGGGAATGGCAACCCATTCTAGTATTCTTGCCTGGAGAATTCCATGGAGAGAGGATCTTGGGGGGCTACAGAACATGGGGTTGCAAAGAACCAGATATGACTGAGCGACTAACACTTTACTTGAAGTGGTGCTCATTAGGAGTTGGAAAGACTTCTGGGAGCAGGCCTCAAGGGGCTGCACTCAGATATCTATGGGTGAGCTTGGAAGCAGAGAGGCAGGACCTACACGGCTTTGCAGGGGAGTCCTCAGGACGAAACTCTTCTTAGGAAAAAGGGAGAGGCTATGCCTGGCTGTTCTTCTGGTCTTAGAGGAACCTGTCCAGGGCTGCTGGGGACCTATAAAGCAAGGAGAAAGTGTGCTGCTTGCACGGGACCTGCGAGGCCCCACAATAACTCTTTCCCTCACCAGTGAGTAAATGGAGAAGAAATTCAGCCAGTTCAGGCATCCTTGGGAAACGGGTGGGTTTTCCAGTTCCTTCCTGTGACGTCTGTAGACACAGCCAGAACTCAGTGTGCAGAACGCAGGCTGGTTTCCTACCTCGAAATGGGCCAAGCCCAATTTGGGGGAAGGTTTATTTGTTTTGTCATAAATATAAAATCTATTTATCTGACTTGAGGGTATATGAAACACCTGTTTGCTGGTGGACTCTCCATGTTTATTTTTTCCATTTTTTAGGAATGGGTGGGACTTCCTGCAGAAACTGCTTTTTTTCCTGAAAACGTGGACCATGCCTGGGACTTGTTATGTCTTTGTATCTTTTATTTGGTTTGATGTGTGCATGTATTTATTGTTAAATCTCTAAAAGAGGCCCTCAAAGGGGAAAAAACAATGAAGCCAGTTCTCTAAAAGCTTTGAGAAGGTGGCTTTACTGAAACTTAGTGAAGGACTAAAATACAACCTCACCAGGAAATACTTGCCTCCTCAGTGGGCATCATCCAAATCTGGGTCCAGGAAGACACTTTCTGTGTCACTTCCTGCTCACTAGGATAGGTCAAAGGTCGGCCTCTAGAGTGTGACAAAGCTTGCCAGTAATCTTCTTGTGCTAAGAGGGACCTGCCCCACCTCATGTCTACTAGGCCATTAGCTTTTAGTTATCAAAAGCTGTTTTTTTGGGTCAACAAAACAAGAAAATACATATCTCACTTGAAAAATATGAAGCAGTTCCCCCATCCCTCCTTTTAGAACATTTTGCATTCATAGCCAAAGGGAGATTTATAGCCTTTTCAACATTCTATAACCAATTACCTTTCCTCTTAAAAATAATATAGCATGGATGTAAGGATCTGAGTGATGTTACTGATAGCAGGTGTTGGGGTTGAGCAAATGCATAACTTAATCCATCTCCTAAAGTCCAGGCAGATGGTTGACATGGGGCCCCTTTCAGAAAGTGCTGGAACCTCCTTTATTCCTCATTCTGCTGAGTCACTGGGGTGAAGGACAAGGGACAGGATGGTCCTTTGTGTGTAATTCCTGGGACATCGGTGTGACCCAGATTCTACTGGGAAGAGCTTGGAAACAGGGAATCTTTGGTTTCTGAGTTTTTGCTCTGATGCAAAACTAGTCTAAAAGCTGAAAGCATCTAAAACAGAGGGTTTAAACTAGGTGGAAAAACCTCACATTTGACTTAGTCTTTGGAAGATGTCATCCCAGATGTTGCGACTTGGAGGAAAGAGCCCGGGATGAAGACAACCTCTCTGCTATATGGTAACAGCAGCATACACAAGGATTAGTGGGTATACTAATACAAAGGACAGTCGGAGTGGTTCCCGTTGTTTTCCTTCATTAGCCTGGGTTATGCTTTAATCGCATCAAGTGGAGGATGTGGTGGAGAGCTTCAGCTCTTGTTTTAATGATAGCAAACATCTGTCTTGCCCAGAGAAGTCCATTTCCAAACTTCAAAGGTCAGTGTTTGAACTTCACATTGACTTAGTTCTTCCTGACAACACCATTTAAAATTTTATTCTTCTTTTAAGAGGCATGGCATGAGATATACAGGCACAAGTTTTTCTCCAGAATTTTCCCTGTCTCTGTAGTATTAAAAATCTGAAATAGGTGATTATTATTTTTTTTAAAGCTCTCCAGCTACTGGGAACAGCAAGGACTTCTGCCATTTAATTTTTGTTATTATCTAGCTCATGAAAATGTATTTCTTAATCCTCTAGCTATAGATGCTCCTGATCAGAAAAAGCATAAGCTTATAAGTTCCCTGTGCTCTAGTAGTGTATAATTTAAGAGTAACAACATGGCATGTACACAGAGAGATGTGAAGACAATACCCAAAGAACCAGCATCAGTGGAAAGAGGGAGAAATGGGCTTTGGTCCAGGAAGAAGAGGAAAAGGAATTGTGTGAGTTATGGAGGCAGATAGGTGTTTAGGTGTAAGATAAAATCCCCATCTTATGTGCAGTTTGGCCAAATTTATGTGGAAAAAATGACCAAGCCAGTGTGTTAAGACCTTTTGATTACCAAACAAAATTATCTGGCTAGTTTGGTAAGTAAAGATAACAACAATAAGGTGACTGATATCAAAATAACAAGGCCTTAGTCAAAGAAAGGCATTATGGAGAAGACAGGTCTGATGGTCTTGTCTACCATGTGTAGGGAGGGGATAGTCCAGTGCACTGAGGGGCTCCTCTAGGTTGCGTTGTGTTCAAATATCCTGTGATATTGCTTGTATGTGGAGAAAAATGGTACATGCGAGCTTATTTGCAAAGCAGAAATAGAGACACATAGAGAACAAATTTTTGGATACCAAGAGAGGAAAGGGAGTGGGATAAACTGGGAGATTGGGATTGACATATGTACACTATTGATACCATGCATAAACTAACTGAGAACCTGAGGACCTACTGTGTAGCACAGGGAACTCTACTCAATGCTCTCTGGTGACCTAAATGGGAAGGAAATCTTAAAAAAGAGGGGATATACGTATATGCATAACTGATTTACTTTGAGTACAGCAGAAAGTAACACAGTGTTGTGAAGCAGCTATATTCCAATAAAAATTCAAACAAAACAACACAAAAAACTCTGGGTGCCTTGTAGGCATTCCTGCTATCCATGGATAAGCTTGAGAAAGGATTAGCATTGGCCATGCTCTGAAGCCCATGGCTGCTCAGTGCATCTGGTGATGAGCCTCTGGGCTCCTTTGATAGGACTCAGATGCTGAGGAAAGAGGTGTCACGCCTGGGTGTCACCTCTGCTGGAGACTAGTTTCCACCTAGCTCTGTGCCCTTGGGTATGCCACCTGACCTCCTTAGTTTCTGTTTCCTTATTAGTAAAGAGAGCTGAACTAGATATTCTTCAGGATCCCTTCTAATTTTCCAATTTTATGAATCTGGTGTACTTAAAAAAAATTTTATCCTTCTTCAGCTGGGAAAACTGTAATGGTGAAGCCCTAAAAAAACAGAGGATCTCTTGTTTTTTTCAATTTGTTCTGCTTTTGTGAGCATGGAGGAGAAAACTTTGCAAACTAGTGCTTGGGGGAGAAAGAGAAAGAAGACATTCCCCTGAGGCTAAGAGGTGGGGGCGGATCCCCTGCGTGGACAGCAGTACTTCAGGCCCAGGGGCCGGGATGGGGCGGGGTGGGGCGGGGTGGGTGTATGCGGGGTGGGGGTGTGGGGCGGGGTGGGTGTGGGGGAAGGGGGTAGGGGGAATCCATGGTTGTGATGTTTGTGCTCCTGCGATCTTCCCAGGAGAGGGGGATTGTTCCAGGGCTCTACTGCACCCCTCCCCAGCACCTCCCTCCAGGGACCTCTGGGCTGCCTCAGGGCAAATGTGTCCTCTCCATGCTATGGCTGCAGGTTTATCTCAGTGCTGGAGGGCTGCCTGCTTCTTGTGCTTCATACCTGGAAACCTCATTTTTTCCCCGTGATTATCAAAGCAATACACACCACTTCAGAAGAGTAGGAAGGTACAGAAAAGTGTTAAGAAGCATGAGAACAAAATCAGCTATAATCCTGTCACCCAGAGCTATTTGCATTAAGTGTCTTTTCTTCAAATTTTTTTTCCCCCTTTACACAAGTGCACAGATTTTGTAGCCTGCTTTTTTTCTGCTCAACCTCATGGCATGTTTCCATGTCATTAAGTGTATTGGGGCCTACTTCATCTCCCAGTGCTGACCCCTCTTCTCTTGGTTGTCCTGACCAGGTCAGGGCATTCCAATCTCTGATCTTTCGCTCATGCAACAGAATGAAACATAGCCACCCTCCATTCATTTTCAGTCCTGTTGTTCTTTGGACTTCCCTGGTGGCTCAGACGGTAAAGCGCCTCTCTACAATGCGGGAGACCCGAGTTCGATCCCTCGGTCGGGAAGATCCCCTGGAGAAGGAAATGGCAATCCACTCCAGTACTATTGCCTGGAAAATCCCTACGGTGCTACATTCTCCATGAAGCCTTCCAGGACACCCTGGAGGGCCCTGAATGTTCCTCCATCCCTGACACCCCCCACCTTCCCTGGGCTCTGGACTGCGCCTCTGGTCCTTCACATTACTCTGGACAGTAACGTCTCTTTTTATGTAAATGCCCCTTAGGCAGTATTGTGATGGGAAATATCTAACAACTGACTCACTGGAAAAAAATTATGCATATATATGTATAATTTGTTATATAATTTATTATCATCAAAGATACTCATTACACAATTTGAAAATAATATAAGATAAAACATCCAATACTCTTTATTGTAAACTTCATATAGTCAATTGATTCTTACAGAACGTTCTTGTCAATTTTTGCTGAGCTTTTGTATTGCTAGCCAACCCATGGTTGCAAATGATGAACATGGATAATTCAGATAGGAGTGTTAGTTGATATTGTCATATACATGGAGTAGGACAAAAATTAAACAATGAAGACCTGTTTCAAACTTCAGGTATTCAACAATGACATAGGCTACTTCTTTGCTATATCAGATACTGTATCAGATAGTTGTTTTAAAATCCTGGAAGAACATTTCCTCAATTTTCAGTGCTATTTACAATTTGAACAATGACAGATACAATATACTTTTAAGTTTAATCTACATAGTTAACATTTTCTCCATGCCTTTCTTAAGTCTAGACCAGGGGCCTGCAATTTATGGCCTGTCAAATCCAGCTCACCACCTGTTTTTATAAATAAAGTTTTATTGGAACACAACCATATTCATTCATTTATTGTCTATAGCTGTGTTCAAGCTACAATAGCAGAATTGTATAGTTGAAATAGAGATTGCATTACCTACAAAGGGGAAAATATTTACTACCTGGCCCTAACAGAAAAGGTCTGCTGGCCTTTGCTCTACATAGTCAGCAAAACAATTAACCAAACCCTGATTATGTTCATCTTATTTTTATGTATTTATTTACGTAAAATATATATGTAGTATTTGCCAGTTTCTATGTGTGAATCAGCCATCAAGGCTTCTATTTAGCTACCAGTGCAATGTTACTTGGAGAAGGCAATGGCACCCCACTCCAGTACTCTTGCCTGGAAAATCCCATGGACGGAGGAGCCTGGTAGGCTGCAGTCCATGGGGTTGCTAAGAGTTAGGCATTACAGACCGACTTCACTTTCACTTTTCACTTTCATGCATTGGAGAAAGAAATGGCAACCCACTCCAGTGTCCTTGCCTGGAGAATCCCAGGGACGGGGGAGCCTGGTGGGCTGCTGTCTATGGGGTCGCACAGAGTCAGACACGACTGAAGCGACTTAGAGCAGCAGCAGCAGCAGCAACGTTACTAATGAGGAGTTGAGAAGACATGCAGTTTAGCACGTCATTATATAATATTTCCATCATAAATGTCAATAACCTTAAGAATGGAGATAATATTAAAATGCAGTAAAATAATTAGGAGTGGAAGAATTTGAGTATTTACTATTGTTCTTTTTTTAGAAAAAATTATTTTCTTGCAGCATAGTTGATATATATAATGTTGTGTTTATCTTTACTGTACATCAAAGTGATTCAGCACTACTGTTCTTAACATAATTTAAGGTTTAATGATTTAATATTAAAATAATGGCTGTGCTTAGCAATAATCTCACAGAATTCTTGAAAATAAAATAACTGCTTCTATCGAGGGTAAGGGCTTTGATCTTTGGTGGGGAAATATGATCTGGGTGGCTCCTCACTGAACCTCAGCCCTGGGGGAAGTTGTGCGCAAGACGAGGGCATGTGAGGGTCTCATGTGCACCATGAGTCCTTACTTACGTAAACTGGAATGAAAGGAGCCTCTTGTGTGTGTAGCAGGGGCTCCAACACCATCTGTTGATTAGAAAATTGCCATGCACTCTGCCATTGCAAGGAGTTTAACCGTGAACCTCCACCTACCATGTGAGGAGATGAATCATTTGGGACAGGGCCATCCAGAAGGACAGATGGTACCCTGACCCTGTATGACCTGGGCTGGGTGTTTGATGAGGCCAGAGCATAGGGTCAGTGCTGTCAGCTCTGCCTAGCTTTTCACTTTAGAAGTACCAGCTTACATCCCCTTCCCCGCCCCCTCCCTAACCCCAGAAACGCTGGAGGGGCTGGCTGACCTAAAGCCAGCTAGAGGTTCCCTGGGGTCATGCGGCCTTGCCTGGGAAGACAACCATTAGGACTCACTGATGTGAAACACTTGTGTTTTTTCTAAGGACGCAGCATGCCCTAAACCCTCCACTGTCAGCTGCTCAGTGGCTTTGAAAGCAAGCGTTTTTCTGCTTAGTTGCTTTGAGTTTGTTTAGAGCTGAAAAACAAGTGTTGCTGAGGCATTTGCGTGAAATAGTAGGGAGACGACAGGTGCCCAGGAGCTGCAGGCCTGGCTCCTCTTCCACTGTTATGACCAGGCATGTGTCACTGGGCCTGTGACTTAACCCCTCAAACCGGCTTCTTTTAGGTTAAATGCCTCACAGGATCACTGTGTGGTCAACTCAGATAATACCTGTGATCTGTAGCCTGCTAGGCTCCTCTGTCCTTGGAATTCTCCAGGCAAGAATACTGGAATGGGCAGCCATTTCCTTCTCCAGGAGATCTTCCCCACCCAGGGATGGAACACAGGTCTCCTGCATTGCAGGTGGATTCTTTACCATTTGAGCCACCAGGGAAGTCTAATACTTGTGCACACATGTGGCAAATAGCAAAGAGGACAGTGAACAGGACTTGCACTGGAGCCTTGCTGGAAACACCAGGTGCTAAGTAACTCATATTCTCTAAAGAGAGTCAGCAATTAAGGCCAGATTTTCCCTAACTCTGGGGCTCGCAAGAAGTGGCCCAACTAGCATTACTGCCCTCCCCTGGCTCCATGTAGGGAGATAGGTGGGAGAAGGGAGGTAGGAGTTTGTGGGAGGATAATTTACTTCTTCCCTTGCACTGATTCTCACCTTAAGATCAAATTGGGGGCATCTATCAGAATCATGTATGGAGGTGACAGCGTGCAGGGCCTTTAGGAGGCAGCAGTAGTCACACTGCTCAGACCAGATGCTTGCTGCGGTGTTGAGACCCTTGGCTCCATTGGTGGTGGACATACAGTGATGGAGAGAGTTTTGGGGTCTCTGTGGGAACACAGAGATCATGCCTGCTTCAGCTATCTGAAGACAGGCAGCTCAGCCAAGGGAGGGAAGCACCTGGAACGTGGTGTGTCTGAGGGGGATCCTCAGCTCGGTTCTTTTCGGCCCTCAGAGGGTAAGTAAGAAGATGCTGGCAGTTTCTGAGGCTCTGTATGGGAGGACAGGGTGGAAGGGGCATGGACCACTGGGGCAGCCAAAGGGGGTCATAGCTGTCCTTGGTGACAGGCCAGCTGGGCTCACACTGCCAGGACCCTCAGAGCCACACACACATCCTCAAAGCCAAGGCCACCAGCAGCAGATGGGCCCAGACTGGACCTGAGTGAGGCCAGAGAGCCAATGAGCACTTAGAATCTCTGTGTCCCCCACTGGTACCTCATTAAGCTTCCCCAGAGAGGGGAAGCCCTGCAAAGGGAGGCGGAGCAACTTCAGCACCAGGCCTGCTCCGCCACCCCACCCCATGTTGCCCCAGTGAGAAAAGGAGAGAAAGAATACAACTATCCCCTCCCCAGTGCAAATCCCACTTCCTTGGTGAATCTAGCTCCTAAAGGAAAAAAGGAAGAATGTCAAAAAATTAGATGATGAAATTAAGGCTTTAGAATAAAGTGAGACAAAGGGAAAAAAAAAAAAAGACTTAATAATAGAACTGACCAAATGTTAGGAAATCTCAAGATGCTATTAAGGGATGAAAAAGTATGACTTTACATGGTCAAAGGCATGGATGGGAGCAATATAAAACTGTTTCACATTTGTATTCCTCTAAATTCAGACTGAACAATAAATCTGTAACATAAAGCCTTAGTTTTTATTGTAGGTGGTCCCTTTGAACTTGGTGAATTGAATCAAACACGTGTATAGAGCATTGATTCTCAAACTTTAGCACACATCAGGATCACCCGAGGGCTTGATAAAATAGACAGTTGGCTCCACACCAGTTCCTGACTTAGTAGGTCTGGGGTGAGATTGAGAATTTGCATTTCTAGCAAGGTCCTGGGTGATGTTAATGTTACTACTCTGGGGACTATAATCTGAGAAATCACTGTGGTATGGATTAGAGCATCACTTAAGTGTATATTTAACACAGCCTTGAAAATAGGCTCCTGAACTTCTGAAGAAGCCAGTACAAATGTTAATTTTATTTATTTCACCCATTTACTTTCCCTGGAGGAAGCAAAGCTTGAAAGTTGCATTAGGGCTCCATTGTATGAAAGAATGAATTGAAAACCCATCGCTCTACAAACAGCTGAGTCTGTGAGGTCATCCAGGATATTCCCCATGTTCACACAGCAGCTCTGCCATGGAGATGGCTGCTACAGCACAACTTTGAGCAGGGGCCCGATGTGCATAGTCAAGGGTGTGTGAGGAACAGAGAAGTTGTTCTGCTTGCCCCTGAGGAAGCAGGAGTCATCTTTGCCTCCCCCAGCATCCTTGTGATTCACAGCCAGTCCTCTGTGGTCAGGCTGACATCTCCCCATCAGAGGACGCACCCTCTCATGTGAATGCTGCTCAGTCAGGTTTGAGTAGAGCTGCGGATGTGCATGCTAACTGCTTCAGTCATGTCTGACTCTTTGCAACCCCATGGACTGTAGCCCTCCAGGCTCCTTTGTCCATGGGATCCTCCAGGCAAGAGTACTGGAGTGGGCTGCCATGTCCTCCTCCTGGGGCATGTTTCTGACTCAGTGATAGACCCCATGTCTCTTGTGTCTCCTGCATTGGCAGGGGGGTTCTTTTCCACTACTGCCACCTGGGAAGACGAAGTTATGGGTAGAGCTGATCCCACCCAAAGGGTGGGCATGCTTTCTAAACCACGCCAATTGGCAAGCCCATCCTCCTGGCCATGGTTGTTTATTCAGAGGTGAGTCCCTAGACAAGCAGAGTCCTTTCTGGAATGTCTGCCAGAGGCATGTGATAAATAGTATAATCTCTCTGGAATTTTAAGCTCTAAGGAGTGATGGGGGTTTCCCTGGTGGCTCAGACATAAAGAATCTGCCTGCAAGGCAGGAGACCCAGGTTTGCTCCCTGGGTCAGGAAGATCCCATGGAGAAGGAATGGCAACCCACTCCACTATTCTTGCTTGGAGAATCTCATGGACAGAGGAGCTGGGGGGTGGGGGGGCTACAGTCACATAGAGTCATACACAACTGAGTGACTAACACTATATGACTAAGGAGTGATGGAACTCTTAAGGGCCATCATGGAGTGGGGGAAAGTGAGGAAAAGAGAGTGAGAAAGAGACAGAATTGATGGATACTGTATTTTTATTATAGGCATAGATCCAACTGTGCTTGAAACTTGTATTTTGGTCATTTCTGTTATGTGAGTAAATAAATTCCCCTTTTTGAGTTAATTTGAGTTGGATCTGTGTTCTTATGACCAAAAGTCCAAACTAATATAGTCAAGAGCTTCTCCATCTTTGTCTGCAAAGGGTATAATCAATCTGATTTCAGTGTTGGCCATCTGTTGATGTCCATGTATAGTCTTCTTTTGTGTTGTTGGAAGAGGGTGTTTGCTATGACCAGTGCATTCTCTTGGCAAAACTCTATTAGCCTTTGCCCTGCTTCGTTCTATACTCCATGGCCAAATTTGCATTTTACTCCAGGTGTTTCTTGACTTCCTACTTTTGCATACCAATCCCCTATAATGAAAAGGACATCTTTTTTTGGTGTTAGTTCTAAAAGGTCTTGTAGGTCTTCATAGGACCGTTCAACTTCAGCTTTTCAGCATTACTGGTTGGGGCATAGACTTGGATTACTGTGATATTGAATGGTTTGCTTTGGAAACCAACAGAGATCATTCTGTCATTTTTGAGATTGCATCCAAGTACTGCATTTCGGACTCTTTTGTTGACCATGATGGCTACTCCATTTCTTCTAAAGGATTCTTGCCCACAGTAGTAGATATAATTGTCATCTGAGTTAAATTTACCCATTCCAGTGCATTTTAGTTTGCTGATTCCTAGAATGTCGACGTTCACTCTTGCCATCTCTTCTTTGACCACTTCCAATTTGCCTTGATTCATGGACCTGACATTCCAGGTTCCTATGCAATATTGCTCTTTACAGCATTGGACCTTGCTTCTATCATCAGTCACATCCACAAGTGAGTGGTGTTTTTGCTTTGGCTCCATCCATTAATTCTTTCTGGAGTTATTTCTCCCTGATCTCCAGTAGTATATTGGGCACCTACTGACCTGGGGAGTTCATCTTTCAGTGTTCTATCTTTTTGCCTTTTCATACTGTTCATGGGGTTCTCAAGGCAATAATACTGAAGTGGTTTGCCATTCCCTTCTCCAGTGGACCATATTGTGTCAGACGTCTCCACCATGACCCATTTGTCTTGGGTGGCCATACATGGCATGGCTTAGTTTCACTGAGTTAGAAAATTGGTATGGACCTACCAGAAGCAGAAGATATTAAGAAGAGGTGGCAAGAATATACAGAACTGTGCAAAAAAGATTTTCACGACCCAGATAATCACGATGGTGTGATCACTCACCTAGAGCCAGACATCCTGGAAAGCGAAGTCAAGTGGGCCTTAGGAAGCATCACTATGAACAAAGCTAGTGGAAGTGATGGAATTCCAGTTGAGCTCTTTCAAATCCTAAAAGATGATGCTGTGAAAGTGCTGCACTCAATATGTTAGCAAATTTGGAAAACTCAGCATGGCCACAGGACTGGAAAAGGTCAGTTTTCATTCCAATCCCAAAGAAAGGCAATGCCAAAGGAATGCTCAAACTACTGCACAATTGCACTCATCTCACACTGTAGTAAAGTAATGCTCAAAATTCTTCAAGCCAGGCTTCAGCAATATGTGAACCATGAACTTCCAGATGTTCAAGCTGGTTTTAGAAAAGGCAGAGGAACCAGAGATCAAATTGCCAACATCTACTGGATCATGGGAAAAGCAAGAGAGTTCCGGAAAAACATCTATTTCTGCTTTATTGACTATGCCAAAACCTTTGACTGTGTGGATCACAATAAACTGTGGAAAATTCTTCAAGAGATGGGAATACCAGACCACCTGACCTGCCTCTTGAGAAATCATATGCAGATCAGGAAGCAAGAGTTAGAACTGGACATGGAACCACAGACGTGTTCCAAATAGGAAAAGGAGTACATCAAGGCTGTATATTGTCACCCTGCTTATTTAACTTATATGCGTAGTACATCATGAGAAACTCTGGGCTGGAAGAAGCACAAGCTGGAATCAAGATTTCTGGGAGAAATATCAATAATCTCAGATATGCAGATGACACCAGCCTTATGGCAGAAAGTGAAGAAGAACTAAAGAGCCTCTTGATGAAAATGAAAGAGGAGAGTGAAAAAGTTGGCTTAAAGCTCAACATTCAGAAAACTAAGATCATGGCATCCGGTCCCATCACTTCATGGGAAATAGATGGGGAAACAATGGAAACAGTGTCAAACTTTATTTCTGGGGGCTCCAAAATCACTGCAGATGGTGACTGCAGCCATGAGATTAAAAGACACTTACTGATTCATTTTGATATTTGGCAAAACTAATACAATTATGTAAATTTAAAAATAAAAAATATTATAAAAAAAAATAAAATAAAATAAAAGACGCTTACTCCTTGGAAGCAAAGCTGTGACCAACCTAGACAGCCTATTAAAAAGCAGAGACATTACTTTGTCAACAAAGGTTCGTCTAGTCAAGGCTATTGTTTTTCCAGTAGTCATGTATGTATGTGAGAGTTGGACTATAAAGAAAGCTGAGCACAGAGGAATTTATGCTTTTGAACTGTGGTGTTGGAGAAGACTCTTGAGAGTCCCTTGGACTGCAAGGAGATCCAACCAGTCCATCCTAAAGGAGATCAGTCCTGGGTGTTCATTGGAAGGACTGATGTTGAAGCTGAAACTCCAATCCTTTGGCCGCCTGATGTGAAGAGCTGACTCATTGGAAAATGATGCTGGGAAAGATTGAAGGCAGGAGGAGAAGGTGATGACAGAGGATGAGTTGGTTGGATGACATCACCAACTTGATGGACATAAGTTTGAGTAAGGTCCGGGAGTTGGTGATGGACAGGGAAGCCTGGCGTGTTGCAGTCTATGGGGTCTCAAAGAGTTGGATTCGAGTGAGCAACTGAACTGAACTGGGATCTCATTAGAAATGCAAAGTCCTGGGCCCTGCCCTTGACCTTCTGAAGCAAGAAGTCTGGAGTGGGGCCCAGAAATCTCTGTTAACAAACCTTCCTGGCATTTCTGATGTTGGCTCATGTTTGAGAACCAATGTCAATATCACTGATCTAAGTGACTCAGTCCTGTATCAGTATCCACACCCTTCCCAGCCACACCAAAGGCCAGAAGTGTTAATGAGGGGACCCCACCTATTGCCCCTCAAGCAGCTCATCGGTAACCTCAGATTGTGTCTAGTGGCTTCAGTTCATAAAATAGGAGCACTTTGTTACTAAGGTGCCTTCTCCCTGTTGTTACACCGGCCTCTGGACTGAAGATGAGTGGGCCCCTCTTGTGTCTGTCCCAGAGCCTCGAATACATTAGAGTATCCATGGGGTTGAGGGTGTGGGGAATGGGGCTTATGCCACCAAGCAAAACATCATGAAGTGGAATAAAAAAGTCTCCAAGGGAAGAAACGAATGCAGCAACCTGAGTGGATTATAAAGCCACAGTCATCTTTCAAAGTGAATAGCAATCAGTCCCGAGGACCTAGGAGGCTTTCAAATAATGGTCAACATGTGTTGATATTGACAGTGACCCATAAATCTCAATTTCTTTGGGAGAAACTGTTGGGCGGCATTTTAACTCCAAGTCATTGAATGAAAAGGAGCAAGATTTACCTCTGCCGTGAATTTGAGTGGAGCATCCTTGGAAATACGACCCAACAGACACGGAGTTAAGCGCTAATTGATGGCCTCCAACATGCTTCATAACACTCCATTACCCAGATGGGGAGTGTGACAGCTGAAATGTGGACCAGCTGAGCCTGGGGTGAGGGGCCGTCTAAGAAGGACAGAGGGCCGTGGGGCTGTCACTGCTGTCTGAGCTGCCTGCAGAGTGACTTATCTCTGCCACCCCTCCATCAGAGCTCACACTGCCCTCACCGGTGTGCTGGGGCACTTTGGACCCTGCCAAGCCCTTTCTCGATGGCCCTTTTACTTTGCTCCTCAGCAGTTTTCTCATTATGTGTGGCCAGTCCGAAGCCTGGTGTTTGTCCTCCAGGGGAGTCAAGAGGCCTTTTTTCAACTCTCCAGTTTCTTGTGACTGAGAGCAAGGCTAATTGGCTCCTATTCTCTGTTCTGCTGTTTAAAGAAGGCATTTTATTTTTTATTATTATTTAAAAATATTTTTTTACATTGGAGTATAGCCAGTTAAAAATATTGTAGTAGTTTCAGGCGCACAAGGAAGGGACTCAGCCATACATATATATGTTTCCATTCTCCATCAAACTCCTCTCCCATCCAGCCTGCCACATAACATTGAGCAGAGTTTCCTGGGCAGTAATACAGTAGGCACTGGTTGGTTATCCATTTCAAATACAGCAGTGTGTACATGTTGATTTCAAACTCCCTAAATGTCTCCTCCCCTAATTCTTCCCCTTAAAGAAGGCAGTGTAGGTACCATTTATTTCCTACTTGTTGGACACTCTGCTAAGTGATTTTGCATATATTATTTCATTTGATCCTTAATAATTGTGATGACTTTTGTAAGCCTCAGTTTCTTCATCTTTAAAATGGGGATGATTTTACATGCGCACTCACCTCATAGGGTTGCTGGGGAGTGAAGCCCTGGCAGGTGGGGAAGCTGCCCACTCAGTGCTGCCTGTCCCCACCCATGCTGAGTCAGTTGCTCTCCTCCACATCCCTGGGCCACACTGCTATGTGTGGGGGGTGGTCATCTCATCGCCTTGACATCCCCAGCCCTCAGCACAGAATCTGGCACAGCTGTGCTCATAAACACGGTAAAATTAGGAAGGAAAGAAAGAAGACTGCAGAGTGAGCTCCAGAAACTCCCAGTCCTGAGCTAAGAAGTTGGGGTTGGGGGACCCCAAGTGGGGACATACCAAGGAGACATTCACCCTGACTTGAGGGTGAAGGGAAGACCGGAAGACCTTTTGTCAGAGAGAAAAGAAATTAAACAGCTTCCAATTTTGAGTCCAGGTGAGGGCAGTGATTTATCCAAAGTTCGGGCCATAAATCATGGCTGAAGTTTACTAGTGTAGGCTGCATTTGATCCACTGCATGAGGAAATATATTACCTGAAACAGAGAGAGACCCAAGGCAAGGCACCCTTGAGGCACCCGCTGGGTCCTAACTCCCCTCTCTGGTGGTCACTTAGTGTCTCTTGCCTGCTGCCACCACACTTTCTTTCCCCAGGGGCTACCAAGGTGTGCTTTAAGGGCACTCCCTGCCCTTCTATCTGAGCACTTAGTGAGAAGTGCATGAAGACCAGATGTGAGAGAGGTGCATGGAAAACACAGGTCTCGTAGTCAGGGAGACCTCAGCTCAGATCTCACAGTATCCTTTCACTGGCTTGGATAAGACAGACTGAACGAACCCCAGTCTCTTCACAAGCAAAATGAGAACAAAATATATACACTGTATAGATTATAGCTTGTAAGAATTATGGCCTAAATGTAGTAATGAGGCAGATACAGCTGGATTTGAGGCTGCTGCTGCTGCTAAGTCACTTCAGTCATGTCTGACTCGGTGTGACCCCATAGACGGCAGCCCCCCCATTCCTGGGATTCTCCAGGCATGAACACTGGAGTGGGTTGCCATTTCCTTCTCCAATGCATTAAAGTGAAAAGTGAAAGTGAAGTCACTTAGTCGTGTCCGACTCTTTGCGACCCCATGGACTGCAGCCTACCAGGCTCCTCGGTCCATGGGATTTTCCAGGCGAGAGTACTGGAGTGGGGTGCCATCACCTTCTCCAGAATTTGAGGCAAAGAACTGCATTTTGTCCATCTTTGCATTTCTTCCCATTTTCTGGTACAACCAGCGCTGGCACACTGCCTTATATCTAGTTGTTGTTGTTTAGTCACTAAGTCATGTCCAACTCTTTGTGACCTCATGGACTGTAGCCCACCAGGCTCCTCTGTCCATGGGATTTCCCAGGCAAGAATACTGGAGTGGGTTGCCATTTCCTTCTCCAGGGGATCTTCCCAACCCAGGGATCGAATCCATGTCTCCAGCTTGGCAGGCAGATTCTTTACCTCTGAACCACCAGGGAAGCTCTTATATCTGAAAGTAGGTGCTGATTTCTAGTTCATCAAGTAACAGAGGAGCTATTTTGTGTTCTTCAGAACGTTGCTTCTCAAAGTGTGTTTTGGGGACCAACCACATTGGAACGACCCAAACACTTGGTAGAAACATAAGATCTTAGAGCCCATCCCAGATGCACTGAAACAGAACATTCATTTTATCAGGCTCCTCAGGTGATTCATATGCACATTAAAGTTTGAGGAACTCTGTTTTAAAGAGAGCCATCTGAAGTTGCCTGCGTGCAAAGTTGCTTCGTTCGTGTCTTACTTTTTGCAACCCAATGGACTATAGCTCGCCAGGCTCCTCTGTCCATGGGATTCTCCAGGCAAGAATACTGGCATGGGTTGCCATTTCCTCTTCCAGGGGGTCTTCCCAACCCAGGGATCAAACCCATGTCTCTTACATATCCTGCCTTGGCAGGCAGGTTCTTTACCACTAGTGCCACTTCGGAAGCCCCATCTGAGGCTGAGGGAAGCTTAAAACTCCTGTGAAGTTCGTGAGCATTGTAGGGAATTTATAGGCCAGACAACAACACACCCTCTTCCCACCCTTACTGGTCTGAAAGTGGGTTGCTGGCTCCCTGAAAGCCTAAAGGACTTACATCACTTCTGTGAGGTCCATTGTGGGGACACAGTCAGCTTCTCTGTGCATGTGTGTTTTCCAGAGTAGATTGTGGTCTGGAGAGTATTTCCATATTGCAAATAGATAGCTGCATCATAGCTGTAGAGTACAGCCTCTCCCCACGAGTCCCAAGTGACTTCAGAGTCCCCATGCTTTTAGAGGGGGAAGTAGAGCAAGACCTGAACATCCTGCACCTCTGGGTGTTTTTTCCATTATCACCAGCAGGGATCTGGAATTTGCCAGATGAAATGACTTAAAACTCATTTACTTAAAAAAAAAAGTGTATGTTGGTTAGTTCTTTGTTGAAGAGGGATTTACTCAATGGTCACTTGTCACATGCCTACTCCATGCCAGCTTCTGTGAGTCCTGGGGATACAATGGTGACTACCTTGTCCCTGCTTTTGAGGCGTTCCTAGTCCAGTAGGCAGAGAGAGATGCGGCAGGTAATGTAAGAACAAGAAAGGTCCACTGGAGGCCTGAGAGACTGGGCTCAAATATACATGTAGGAAAGAAAGAGAACAGAGACTTATAGACGTTCATTTTCATATATATACATACAGCAAGAGATAGAGATAGAAATCAAATGGTTCTGTGTCACACACACATATAAATATGCATAGAGAGAGAATAAATATGCTAACGTGTTAACAGTTATTGAATCTATCTGGAGGGAATACAGTAATTCTTTGTGCTCTTCTTTCAATTTTTTCTATACTGGGATACTTTGGTGATAAAAAGTTGGGGAAGCAATGGGAGTATTCAGTGAATCAGATGAGTGTTGTAATGGAGGACGACTTAGTAAAGAGTACGTTCTTACAAATGTTGTTTTATGTCCAGTCATGCAGAGTTGCATTACATGGTTTCACATACATAAATGACCCATTTCATCCTCAGAACAGCCCTGTTGGGTCTCTAATACCAACCCCACTCCCTACTGAAAAGCAGAGGGCTAGAGAGACTACGGTGATTTGCTCGAGGCCACCTGCAGTCAGTGACATAGCCAGGACGGAGATGAGGTTTTTAGACTCCAGATCCACGATCTGTGGTTCACTTCCCCGAAGAGAAGCTGAGGTGTTTATCTTCCCAATCCTGCTCTGTCTTCCGGCTGGGGATCATCCTCTCCTCCTTTGGAGTCTGTGGGGCCTGAAGGGAGAAAGCAGACACCTGGGAGAGGATGGCAGCCATCCCTGACTGAGGCCAGTGTGAGTCTAGGCAGTGGCCTGGCTGGGGACAGCTCGCCTGTGTGGGGAAAATTGCCTCCCCAAGCCAGAGAGAGGCCAGGGGTCTCACAGCGAGCACCTCCCTTGAGGATGACCCTGCCTCGGTCATGACAACTGAGCCAGAGGGTGAGTTTTATCACTCACCCCCACCAGGAGCCAGATAAATGGCTCCTTCTTGGTCTCCAGCCAGTTATTGCTCCTGTTGCCAGAAACTCTTAATCATGCTGTTCGAAAGGGCCAAGCCCCCTCCCCACAAGCTGCCAGCTGGCTCCTGTGCACCTCAGCTAGCCATAGCTTTCTGCACCACCAGTAGCAAAAGCCCCCTGTTTGGGCCTGGTTTGGAGGGTATAGACTTATACTTACTGTTCAGTCTCAGGTGTATTTATAAGCTTGTTTTTCTATCCCTGAAGTGCCACCACCCCCAGGGAATTGCTGAAGCTCAAACAGAACAATGATAGCCCCAGGGTTCCCCATGCCTGACCACCATCTGCAAGCCAAACAGAGACGCCTCAGGACAAACTAGCCCTGCTGATACCTTGACCTCTGACTTCTAACATCCAGGACCACAAGAAAATAAATTTCTGTTGTTTGAACCACCAGTCTGTGGTCTTGTGTTATGGCAAAGGAACATACTGATGAATTTTGGGGGTGGTAGAGTCCTAACACGAGACCCGCACAGAGCTGGGGCGTGGGTACATCTGTGAGTAGATACAGGCCCAGGGACCACGGGTGGACATCACTGCTTGGATTGATCATCTGGATGTCTCCAGGGGTGAGTGGATAGGTGGAGCCCCACCCTCCCTTCTGGGTCTTCTCTCCAGCTCTTCCTGCTTTTGAAACAGGAGGGAAGGAGGCAGGGTACACACTTTAAAAGAATGACAGCCCCAAGACAGGACATAAACTGCTTAGAACAAAATAGGTCCAAGATGGTGGACAAGTTAACTTTCACTAGAGTTTGAGTCTCAGTGTTTTCTTGGACTCCAAAATCACTGTGGATGGTGAGTGCACCAGTGAAATTAAGATGCTTGCTCCTTGGAAAAAAAGCTATAACAAACCTAGACAGCATATGAACAGAGACATCACTTTGCCAACAAAGGTCTGTATAGTCAGAGCTATGGTTTTCTCAGTAGTCTTGTACAGATGTGAGAGTTGAACCATAAAGAAGGCTGAGTGCCAAAGAATTGATGCTTTCAAACTGTGGTGCTGGAAAAGACTCTTGAGAGTCCCTTGGACAGCAAGGAGATCCAACCTGTCAATCCTAAAGGAAATGAACTCTGAATGTTCATTGAAAGGACTGATGTTGAAGCTGAAGCTCCAGTACTTTGGCCACCTGATGTGAAGAGCCAACTCACTGGAAAAGACGCTGATGCTGGGAAAGATTGAAGGCAGGAGGAGAAGCGGATGACAGAGGATGAGATGGTTGGATGGCATCACTGACTCAATGGACATGAGTTTGAGCAAACTCCAGGAGACAGTGAAGGACGGGGCAGCCTGGAGTGCTGCAGTCGATGGGGTGGCAAAGTGTCAGAAACGACTTACCAAGTGAACAACAAAAATATGATCACTGAAACACATCTGCAAGCTAAGTGGCATACTCACCATTGCCCTGACAGTTCTGAGGCCAGTCATCAAAGGTCAAAATGTGGGTGGTGGCCCGATTCCTCGAATCCTTGCCCCTTCCCTGAAATATTAATAGTTGGAATACTCCTCCCACTCATTAGCCTATGAAACTCAGCCTGTAAAAACTAAACATGCCATATTCCAAGGCTGCTCTCATTTTCTGAGACAGTCAAAACTCTGTGGAGTGTGTTTCTCTTCAAATAAATCAACTTCTTATCTATCACTTTGTCACAGAATTCTTTCTGTGATGAGACATCAAGAACCCGAGTTTCATTAATTCCTGAGACCAGGTGTGAGGCTGAGTTCAAGTCCAAATGTGAGTTACATGGTTTCACTTTGAGATCACTTATTCTGATCATAAATCTCAGGGACAGGAGCCCCTCTGTGTGGCTGAAGGAGGTGGCCAGGCCATGGCAACAACACACCAAGAGGACCTCATCATGGAACAGTGGCAAGACCTCACAAAAGGAGGCTTCTCAGGTGCTCTTTTACTGATGTCACCAAGCTCTCTGTGGAGGGTCTGGCTCAGCTTATGAAAATAACTCTGTTCCTAGAGCATTCTTGGGTGAAGAAAAAAATATTTTAACCTTTTCACAGCATCCTTGGTTGCCTTAAATTGGCCCAGAATTTTCAGGCTTGGTGTCATGAGGCCTCTTCTTTTTTTTTCTCTGCCTGGATTTGGGCTTACCCCTTGTTTCTGAGCTTGACTTTGGGGAACCAGTGGCTGTGATGGAAGCTGAGACACAAGGGGACCAGGACTTTGTCCAGGGGTGGATTTTCTCCTGGGCCTTTGAGAGGTAGACATCACTCACAATGGGTAAGATGAGTGCAAGCTTCTAGTTAGAAGGGGCCAGGCCCAGAGAGGCTCAGAGTATGTCTGAGGCTCCCCTGACATTGAGTAACATTCAAAGTGGGAAACCTCTGAAAGCAAATGTACCCCTGTGGGCTCTGAAGGGAGCCAGCATCACCAGAAATAAGCACCAGTGAGAATCCCAGGGATCCTGGAGCTGCGCTTGCTGCTTCGTCCCCCTAAACCACAGTTTCCCCTGTAAAGTAGTGACAGTGATACTTATCTCCAGGAAGGTTGCATGGATAAAGGAAAACAAATAGACAAAGCATTTGGCACATTTAAAAGTTCTCAAAATTAGTGGTTACTATTATTTCATATCGGAGAAGGCAATGGCAACCCATTCCAGTACTCTTGCCTGGAGAATCCCATGGATGGAGGAGCATGGTAGGCTGCAGTCCGTGGGGTCGCTAAGAGTTGGACATGACTGAGCGACTTGACTTTCATGCGTTGGAGAAGGAAATGGCAACTCACTGTAGTATTCTTGCCTGGAGAGGCTTTACCTGGTGGCTCAGAGATGAAGAAATCTGCCTGCAATGTAGGAGACCAGGGTTCGATCCCTGAGTCAGGAAGATCCCCTGGAGAAGGGAATGGCAACCCAGTCCAGTATTTTTGCCTGGAGAATCCCATGGACAGAGGATCCTGGAAGGGTGTGGTCCATAGGGTTGCGAAGAGTCTTTCATGACTGAGCAACTAAGCACATTATTTCATACACCTCGTTTCTACTCAAAACAATGTAAACATCAAATGTATATTTTTTATTGTTGTTACTCAAACCAAAAACAAATGCATGTCTGGACCAGTATAAAACAGCCTTGGGAAAGGAAAGGTCTAATGGTTATTTACTGCTTGGCTTGCTCTTACAGAACTGCACCTTCATCCCCCTGGTGTTTGGGAATCTTTGAATGGCTCAAGGCAACTGTGTTGCACTAGGGTTAAGGCAGGGTCAGTGTTTCATGTTTAAAGTGGGTAGAACTTTGTGTTCATATTTCTTTCTCTCGTTAATGGTTAAATAGCTGACAGCTGATAAGGTAGGTGTTGAAGGTCTCAGGGCACCACGATGGCTCTTGATGAGCCCTGGTGACACTCAGGCTGTCAGTGCTGGAAGGGTCAACACTGGTGAGAGATTGTGGGCTCAGGAGGTGGAGGCAGCCACCCAAGGCTGTTTGGCTAGGGCAGAGGTATCAAGAGATGTCAATGACATTACCTGGGTTACTGGGTAAGTGAGAAAAGGAAAACAAACACAACAGCAACAAAAACGAGCCTTGCTGGCAGCCAGACCATGATATTCCCAACTGAACATAGACAGTGCCCTCAACACAGAAGCAACATGCTACAAAAACCCTCTGCATCTGTGTTTGCAGCAGGACAGAAAGGAGGCCACTCGGACTCCAAAAACATGACCAGACAGTGCCTGCTTCTAGCTAACAAGGAGGGACTGCTGCTCCTGTAGCAATGCCAGTTTTAGCCTCGCCTGCTGGAACGTTGTTACTTAAATTAAGCACTAATGATTTCACAACAATTAATTAGATTAAGATACCGGATAGCTGAATGATCCCCTCCCCTTTGGACAGAGTCCCACTGAGAACGGCTACTACCGTGCCGCACTGGTGGTGCAGTGGTGAGCACAGCTGCCTTCTGGAATTCCCCAGCTTCCCCAGCCTTTCTGTAGTCTCACCCAGCACAAGCCCAGATTTTCTAAGAAGCCCCTCTCAACTCCTCATGTAGGGATGCTCTCGAGTTTTCTGAAGTATGTCTTCCCTAGCTGCAGTAAACCAGATAATCCTAACTTTAATCTGATTCCAAGTGTGTTCCCTGTAGCCTTTGGCTGGTGAATCTTTACATCTGTAAAATGGGCATAATGATACTTGCCCAGGATATTGTGTGAATCAAGTGATACCATGTAGGTAGGAAGAAGATTTTTTTTAAATGAGTATTTCCTTATTTATTTGGCAGCACTGGGTCTTAGTTGAGGCTTGTGGGATCTAGTTTGCTGACCGGGGATTGAACCTGGGTCTCCTGAGTTGGGAGTGTGGAGTCTTAGCCATTGGATCACAAGGGAAGTCCCAGGAGTGAGTTTTTAACGTTGAAATTGCTATAGGTCTAAAAACTAGTGTGATGTGGAATTTGCAGATGGTTCTCTTTTGAGACTCAGAAGAAGGTATTATACTTTTTAAATTGTAGGTTCCTATTCAAGGTTCTATGATGTGTACCCGCCTCGGTTTCATTGGTGTAAATCTCTCCTACCATTTAGTGCTTAGGAATAGCAATTAACACGTAAACTTCAAACAGACTTGCCCATGGGTAAGTCTGAGTGTTGGTCGGCCTCAGTCAGGTGAGGTTGCAGAGCCTGTAACTTCTGAGCCCCACCCCTGTCTTTTCCTGCTGATAACATGGCTTTCCATCAGGGAGTGGCTAGAATTTTAGCCAGGCTGTGAGACAGAGCCATCCACCCAGCAGGAAAGGCAGCCAGTGACCGAGTCCCTCCCCTTTCCAAATACCAACTTCAGTGGCAGCCCCACTGCCTCCAGAGCGAGGGCCAAACTCATTAGCGTGCCCTCTGAGGCCCTCACCTCCGACCACTTCTTTTGTGCCCTACCCTGAGCTATAGCAACTGTCTGTGTGCACGTACTCAATTTATATTTAAGAATGTGTGTATGCTCAGTCACTTTAGTCACTTCAGTCATGCTGGACTCTTTATGACCCTATAGACTGTAGCCCGCCAGGCTCCTCTGTCCATGGGATTCTCCAGGCAAGAATACTGGAGTGGGTTGTCATGCCCTTCTCCAGGGGATCTTCCTGACCCAAGGATTGAACCTGCATCTCCTGCCATTACAGGCGGATTCTTTACCTCTGAGCCACCGGGGAAGCCCAGCAAACATCTCAGGGATTCCCAATTTCATTTTATGTTTTCAAGTCTCCAAGACTGGCTAATGCTTTTCCTTCTGCTTGCTATATCCTTCTACTTCTCCTTCAAGGCTCAACTCAAATATCACTTCCTCTATAAAGCCTCCTCTGCTAACCTTTCCTGCCTTGTGATGTTTCCTATCTAATTGTGCACTTATCACACCATGTTGAAATTATACCTCTTCCAATCTCTAATACACACAGTTGTAGGGGACTTCAGATTTAATCAGCTGGGAAGCTCCTTGATGAATGGAAGTGTGCTTTTTCATTTTTGTATCCTCAGGAACACCTTTTTATACAGACCATGGGGCCTGGTACACAGTAGGGGGTTAATAAATGCTGTAGTTTGTTGTTGATCTTGTTATATTTCAGAAGAAGTATGTTGTTTTCACTCTTTTGGTCTCTCTTGGGACAAGGAGGCTGGAACATTTGTCACTGGAAAGTTTTTTGCGGTCACGGAAAGGCCAGTCCTAGTCAACTAGGATTATCACAGACTCTGCCCAACTCATGGTAATGCCCAGCTCATAGGAAAAGAATTTTCTTGATCCTATTTTCAGGCCTGCCAAGGCATGCTTTACTATGTATGGTTAATTCATTATTGCTACTAGTATTTTTCTACCAATTACAACTAAATCTCAACTTGGGAATTTCTTTTTTCAATTAAAGAACCACTGCCTTTTCAGCATGATGATATTTTATTCTGGAGGACTAAATTGTCACGAATATTTAATAGTTTTATATTATTTGGAATATGGCTACTCTTGGGCTTCCCTGGTGGCTCAGATGATAAAGAATCTGCCCAGAAAGCGGGAGACTGGGGTTCCATCCCTGGATCGGGAAGATTCCCTGGAGAAGGGAATGGGTATCCACTCCAGTATTCTTGCCGGGAGAATTCCATGGAGAGAGGAGCCTGGCAGGCCACAGTCCATGAGGTCACAAAGAGTCAGACACAGCTGAGCAGCTAACACTCATACTCTCCCTTGAGGAAGGTCAATATTCAGGATCATGAACACTGATATCCCTCCATTTACCCGCTGCAGGATACTGAGAAATGAAAACCAGTTTTGCCCCAGGGTTTGCATTGTTTCTGAGGGAAGAACTTTAAGCCAGGAAGTCAGGAGACCTGGGTTCAAGTCAAGTTACTGTTTTGCCATTAACTGTCTATTTTTGTTTTTCAGTGGTTCTCAATGTGTCCCCAGACCTGAAGCAACACCTGGGACCTTTAGAAATGCAAATTCCTGGATCCACCCCAGGCTCACTGAGTCAGGAACTTGCTAACAAATTTAATAGAATTCATTTATTTTATAAATAAATGAGATTTAATAAAATCATATTTTAATAGACTTCTAGTGCACACTAAGGTTTGAGTCTGACTAGTCAAATCACTTTGCTTTATCATTTTGATATAAATTTTTAAATTATTCAAATAATTCAAGCAAAATAGTATATACAAACTACAACATTACATAAAATTTGGAAGACAGAAATTTAGGTGTAAACTCAACTGAAGTGTAAACATGTTTGTTCCTTTTCTTTAGTAATTTGTTTTCCTCAAATACACGTGTTTCCATGGAATTGTAATCAGAAGACACACACAATTAGGTATGGCACTTTTGTCCCACTTAGTCTTGGAATGAAAATATTCAGTGTGCCACTTTTGCATCATCATAAGCAGGGGTCCTCAACCTCTGGGCCGCAGACTGGTACCTCCTGTCTGATCAGCAGCGACATTAGATTAGAATAGTGCGCAATAAATGTCTATGCTTGAATCATCCCGAAACCATCTCCTCCCACCCCAGTCCGTGAAAAGCTGTCTTCCACGAAGCTGGTCCCTGGTGATATAAAAGGTTGGGGACCGCTGGTCATAAGAACTATTTTTAGTAGTTCCACAATACATTATCTAAAAGCTGTGCCAAAGCGTACCTAGCCAGGACCTGAAGGTGAACTGGCACACATGGAGGAGAAAGTGCTGGGGCAGACAAGGAGGCCTCCTCTTCTCTGTACTTCCTCCCCGCTCCCCCCAGATCCCGCAGAAACATTGAAACTATGAGTGTTTCTGGAAATAGTCATAAGCAGAGAGGAAAGCGACGTCAGTCAGTAGCCTTGAGTTTTCCAGAGGTATCCAGAAACACAGGTTTTCTCTTACCTAAATCCTTTCCTGAAACCCTGAGGCTGCCAAGACGTCGCCACGCTACCTCATGGCAACATCCAAGAATGACACCTTCTCTTGAGAAGTACGGCTGCCCCCTGACCTGAATCCAGGTCCTAAGCCAAGTGCCTGAGTGTCAGCAGCTGGGGCACCTGCTGTCTACCTTAACAGAGACACCCCACTCTCCGCAGGACTAGCTGGGCTCTGACCCTGGGGCTAGAGTCTGGCCAGGATCCTCAGCATGTCTGTCGGGGGTTCAGATGTTTTACCTGCTCCTGGCCAGCCCCCTGCCCTAGTGGGCTGGACTGCAATCCCTGGCTGACAGAGCCCCACTCTAAAACGAACACTCTTCTAAGAACCAGCACACAGCTATGAGAAATGCTGTGCCTCATGTCCTACGTGGACCTCAGGGGTGTCAGAGACACCCCAGGCTGAGGTCAAGGTGGTCACGCGCCCTTGGAGAATGTAAGTGGAACTGCTCAGCCGTGTCTTGTGCACCAGGCCTAAAATCGGGCAAGCCTCTGCCCCA
Source organism: Bos indicus (assembly GCF_029378745.1). Taxonomy (NCBI): domain Eukaryota; kingdom Metazoa; phylum Chordata; class Mammalia; order Artiodactyla; family Bovidae; genus Bos; species Bos indicus. The sequence goes on from NC_091769.1 coordinate 51,667,873, forward strand.
GCCCTGCTTCTCCTTCCCCTCCCCCTGCTGACTCATCTGCAGGGACACAGCATGCCTCATAGCAGTGTGGCAGCTGGTATGGAAAACAGGGCAGTGGTGGGAATCTTGTTCACCTGGCCCAGAATTAAATGTGGCTTCAAGTCCTGAGCCCCTTGTGAAAGGCGAGCAGGGTAGGAGATGGCTTGTGGTCCTGTCTCCCCAAACTTCTCCTCTCTGGGTACCATGCCCTCAGGAGGGCTCCAGACTGGCTCAGCCACAGGGCAGGAAGTCTGGCAGTGTGGTGGGAGGGGCTCTCGCAGAGGGCAGGCAAGATTTCACAAGAGTTCTATGGACTGACTTTCTGCTGATTCTACTTTTCGTGCACTCGCCTGGGTGACTTCCATCTCTGGATCCCACCTCGGATGTTACTCGTGAATGACCTTTCCTGCAGTTGTGGAGGCCTGTTAGGAGTTTGCAGGCCCCACTGGGGATGAAATTCTGGGCTTCTCGAGCTTGTGGGGATGGGTGGACGTGGTCTCTCGAGGGACAGCAAATCCAGGACAGATCTAATTGCTGCTAATCAGGTTGTTTTTCAATTTTTTTTCTTTTACATGTAAATACTTAAAACACACACACGCATACAGATTCCATGGCCTTAAAAGTCTTTATCGATCTTTACATATACTTTTAATCCCTAGTGATATACAAGTATAAGAATTTTTTTTATCGTAGTTGTGATTCAATATATAATTTATTTAGTCCTGTTTTCTCCCCCACTTTATCGCATATAAAATTTCCTCATACTTGTTTTTAAAAGCTACAAGACCAATTGTTATGTAACCTTTTGGAGGTCACCGATCTCTTTGATAATGTGCCACTGTAAGTGCCTAAGTGTTAGCAGTAAGGCTTTTATTTCAGATTCCCATCATTACTGCTCCACAAATTTCCTGGCACTTCCAGTAGTAGGTATTCAACACAATGCTTGTTTAAAGGAGGACTTAGTAATAGCTGGCTGCTCCCTCCCTGATGGTTTATTGTTGGGCATTCAAATTGTTTCTAGTTTTTGACAGTTGTGATGCACTGCTGCTGTCAACTCCTTCCTATAGTTTTTTTCTCCTTCCCAGAAGGCCTGTTTTTGGAAGATGTTTGGGCTTGGAAAACATGTATGCTTTATTGTCTCTGTGCCTTTGCTTATGCACAAGGAAAGCCTCCTCCTTGTTTGTCCAGATTCTATCCTGCAAGACTCTGCTCACATGCTGACTCCTCCCAGAAGCCTTTCGTCTACCTGTACTTGGAAGTGAGCGCTTCTTCATCGCTACCTGTGCCTTGACTTAGTTAATTCAGGCTATTGTAACAAATTACCATAGAGTGGGTGGCTTGTAACCAATAGAAACTTATTTCTCACATTTCTGGAGGCCAGAAGTCTGAGATCAGGGTTCCAGCATGTTGGGGTTCTGGTAAAAACCCTTTTCCAGGTTTCCTCATATGGTAGAGAGCCAGTGGGTTCTCTGAGGTCTCTTTTAGAAGGAGCCCATTTACAAGGGCTCCACCCTCACGACTGAATCACCTCCCAAAGTCCCTACCTCCTAAGATGCCATCCTGTTGGGGGTTAGGATCTCAACATATGAATTTTGTGGGGGACACAAACACTCACCCCTTTGTACTCCTCTCCAGTGGTACTCATCACATTTTATGATTCAATTGAAAAAAATTTTATATATACATCTTATCTCCTTTATTAGACTATGTTATACCTTATATATGTGAAACCCAGAACGGATCATTTTAATACCATTTGTTCTATAAGAACTATTTTCAGTTATATGCATGCAAAAATCAGTAATAATCACTATTTTCTTGATTTGTTATTTAGTTTTAAAACAACAATTAAAAAAAAATACATTTCCACTTTAAAGATGCACAAATCCATTACAGATATTTCCTGGAAGAACCCAAATTTTTACTTCCCAAACAAAATATTACACCTCACAGTTCACTGTAAAACCTGTTTTACGTTTTAAACCCAAAAGTCTAAGTGGTCACACAGGATAACAGAATTGAAGTCAGATTCAATTTGTTTTTTTTAATTAGTATGATATCATTTTTAATTTTAAATCTACCATTTCTATTTAAAGGCAAGAACAAGCAATAAATACCATGGAATTTGGGATGTAAGATGACAAAGTAAGTTGGGAGGTTACTGAACAATTAGTTGCAATGAGCATACGTCGTGGGCAATGATCATCAGGGATCAACTGTGTAACCGGGAGGTCTCCAAATTGACATTAGCAGAGAACATATATTCAAGGAGAAGTGATATAGAACTGTGATCATTTGAAGTTTTTGTATACATTAAGAAAACTCAATAGTAACCATAGCAGTTGTTTACAACTCTGACCAAAAGAGCTATTTTGGAGGGGGTGTTAATTTTTATCACCGGCATTATTTAGAATCGTGATGATGAGAAGAAGTTTTTATTACTGTCACATTCTCTATGGATGATGGCCCCCTTATTGCCCTCTGGCAGTGCAGGCAGCTCCTGTCTTCCTCAGGAAGGTCCACCTGATTCGTCAGCAAGCTTGTGGGGAGCAGGGGTGGCTGTGCAGTCCACGTTGTACAGTGTCTGCTGCACAAACAAAGCAGTTCTGAGTGAGGACCTTGGCGGGACCTCTAAGGTTGAACTCCCTTTCTCTATACGTGAGGCCGGTTTTCTTTGTGTAGTCCAGACAAAGTAACATTTCACAACAAATTCAATACAGAAACAGATGAAAAAAAGCCCAGCCCTTTCTATCAAGCCAAACATGAAAAAAGTAGCAAAATTTCTTTGTGACCCAGTGTCACTCTTCTGACTCATTTTTCGTTGTTCTTTGGCAAATACCAGATATTCCTCACAGTATCGTGTTTCATATACTAAATGGGATGAGTTTGTTGTTATTCAAAACATTAAAAAGTATTCTCCATTTTAGTCTCTAATATGGTAAATACTGATAGCTGTGTTTCACATAAAAAAGATCTCTTTGGAATTGTGACTAATTTTTGAGAGTGTAATGGGACCTTTTGGGAAGTTGAGAATTGCTGTACTACAGCACTGTCTTCAATATGGCAGATGCCTATGTACACTTGTTAAATGAGTGAGGGACTGATGGATGGGATGTGCAGGCTGCGGCTGGAATTGCAGGGAGGGGCCAGGCTCCTGAGGCAGTGCTGGCGGATATCACTGGGCGGTGGAGGCTGCCACGGTCGAGGAGCACTGGCTACCATTTAAGCAGTGTTGGCCTCAGGAGTGGGGTCTGGGGATGAGGGTAATGGAGGCTCTGTGTCCTAGGGTCTTCGGGATGCTCACCGTATCTTCTTTCCCTTGGTGTTGGTGGACAGGAATTACCCAATATTCCTCTCCTGGGAGAGGAACTGAGCAGAATGGATTTCTAGGGATCTATGGCTGCTAAACCATGAGGTGAGAGCACAGTGGCCAAAAGCCTATAGCGTTAAGCAGACAGATCCAGTCTAGGGACCTCTTGCTCCTCTTGTGGGATCTCCGGCAAGTCGTTTTTCTGCTGTCTGACTCCACCACAAGGGGAAGGTGGGGTGAAATGTTTGTGCAGTGTCTGGCATACACTGGGTGTACAAGACATTAGTGGGTCCATTAGCAATGCCATCAATAAGAAGAAGAAGAAGTAAGCTGGGAGGTCTGGGGTTAAGGAGGAAGGATCCCACGGGAGTTCTTCCTGGTATATCGAAACTTGGTCCTGAATAATTCATTGCCATGGGGGCTGTCCTGTCCACTGTAGCATGATTAGCAACATCCCTGGCTTCTAAGCCCTACTTGCCAATAGCACTGTCTCCCTGGTTCTGACAGCCAAAAACATCACCTGGGGGGCAGTTTGGAAACTATCCTACAAGGCATAGATACTCAACCTTCTAGGGCTCCGTTGTGGGGTGCCTGCTTGCCTGCAGTGCCCCAAGAAGAGAAAGACGTCACACCAGCCTAGTGCACACAGATCTGACTCACTCCCTGCAGAAAAAAATTCTGCCAAGATGTTCTGCTCTCAAGGAAACAAAAGGCTTCCTGTCTCTGATCCTTTTCTCTGAAGAACCTTCCTGCTAATGGAAACTTCCCTCAGCGTTTGGCACGCCGGGACCCTGGGGAAGCAGTAGCTGACCAGCACAGGTTTTGCTGAGGGAAATGTGGCTAATACCCAGCAACCCGGGGGGAGGCTGTCCTGCCTTGCATCCTTTGCCTTGACTCTAATGGCATCCAACCCCCAAGTCTCTACTGAAACATCTGGTCCGATCAGAAGCAGAACAAATAAACCAAAGGCGGTATATTCATACAGCAGGATGCTACAGTGACCTGAGTGAATGTGTCATACCACATGCAACTGCACGGATGGCTCACCAACATAATGTTGAGTGAAAGAAGCCCGGAACAAAAAGAGCGCATATTATATGCAACCATGACCAAAAAGCTCCAGAAAGTCAAAATAATCTATGTTAAGGTTCCAGGGATGCGTGTGCAAGGGAGGCTTCTGGGATGCTGGCTTAGGTTGTGAAAATTCATTGAGCACTTTATGATATAGGTATTTTTTGAGATATATGTTATGCTTCGATAAGAAAAACATTCTGGGCCAAGGGGCAGGAAGGGCCCTTCACCAACATCCTTGTGAACACAGGGAGGAAAAATCATGAACAATTCTGCCTGCACGGCTCTAAGTTATTATTAATATTTTTGGACTCAGTTTTGTAAGTGAGACGATGTATGCAAAATAACTAACCTGGTAGTTGACATATAAAATGCTCAATGAATGGTAATAATTACTACTGCTAATAAGTTGTTAACTGACCTAATATACAAAATAATAATTAAATACAAAGAATAGCCTTTTTTTCTTAAAGGAGAAAAAAAATGTTCTGGAGTTTTCAGGTATGTCTTTGGGTTTGGAGCTCTCTCCAAGCATAGTCTTAGAGGAAAGAAAAACCAGTAACCAACACAAAAATAAAGTCCCAAAGCCCCGTCTCATTTGGCCAAAGTGTTCAGTTCACTTCAGATCCATCATTTATTGATCCAATGCACTCTTTAGCCAGGAACCTGTGATCCACCTGCCTAATCAAGCATTTGGATCACCTTGACCATCAACCTATGAATTTCCAGAACAAACAGGTATGACTGCTTCGTCTCAGAGTAAAACTTTGACAGAAAAAGTGAGGTTTAGAAAATGTGCAATGATAGCTCCATGTTCAACCTGACTGGAAAGAAGATTCTATAAATTCCTCTCTTCTGAGAAAGCCAGCAATTAGACAACCTCAGCAAGATAGAAGGTTTCATTACAAGCTGTTCTCTTCAACTGCAAATTAGACACCAAATTAACTCTCAGGAAGATCTGAGACTCTTTCAGATTATTTGCCACCAAAGAAGTCTTAGCCTGACTATTTCTTAATCAGATATGAGAGACACTTCATCGCTTTGAGAAGACTTCTACTCCTAGAGCGGTTTCCTAAAATTTAAATTTCAGAATTTTAGGAAACACCTACAGCTACACGTCCCTATGACCTGTGATGCCGATCATAGAATCACCTAATACACTGTGAAGCAAACTCTATCTGACAGAGTCAAAAGGCTTGGATTCACTGCAACGTCCATTTAAAGAAGAAAGTCCATGCCCATCTCTGGAGAAAAGGCAGGCACTTACCTGGTCCCAGGCTTTGTCCATGGGCACTTGATTGGATCAAGATGCAGTAAAACAAGAAGATAGAGACACACAGGGGATTTTCCATTTCTGTTTCACCTGGGGTCCGAGGTCCTCTTGCTAATTTCTGAAGCTAAAGAGACCAGATTGCCTATTGATACTTTGTTAGGGAAGACTGTCCATTAATAATTAACCTTTTAAACATGTTCTCTAGTGTTCGGACTCTTTCCTTCCTACACCCAACCCCCAAATCTAAATCTGTCTCATACAAAAAAAGAGAATAAGGTTGATTTACAGAAGTATTTTTTATCCTGGTACATTTTGAAAATAAAATATCTTGTCATGTATTCTTGCCTTCCAGGGCCAAGGTCACAGTTCTAAATGCATCGGTTTGAAGTTAATATGTTTGGAAATTCTGTCAAAGGTCAGGGATAGGTGGCTTCCACAGAGTTGCCTAAGTCTCTCTCTGACAGCACTGCAAAGGGGATACAGGCAGTGGTATTTCAAATGCAGACTAAACTCAAAGAGAAAGGAAAGGACTCTGCTATGAGGAGAGCCCCCATGGGGTCTGTTTTCTGTTGAGTTTAGCGAAACTACTGGTCCTGTGGTTAAAGAGTGACGGGCAAAATTTCTATAACTGAAAGGGGCAGAAAACCTCTAATGTCAGTGTAAAAAGGAGTTGGTAAAGGAGCAAAGATGCAGAACTGGATGCTTTTGCTGGGGGCTGCTTTGAAAAATGAGTAAGCACACTCTTTCCTCCTTTGTATTAATGGATGCTCTAACAGTGTAGAGGACTGGGAAGTAAAGCCACTTGGTGAAACCAGACAGGTGAAATGCTACCATGTGATTCTCATGTAATACTCCTTGGTAAACTTTATTCATTTTTTTCAACTTTTAAAAAAATACCTATCAATGCCAGGCACTGTTCTAGTACTTGGGATAAACAAGTGAACAAAACAGACCAAGATTCCAGTCCTTGTGGTATTTATATACCATTGGAGATGGGAGAAGTCAGATAAGAGACAATAGATATAATACATAAGAGATTTATGTAGATTGGTAGAATACAATCTGAGTGACAGGAGAAGGAAAAGTATGGCTGAGTTAAGGGGGCTGGGGAAGGTAGTGATTTTAAATAGAATGGTTAGGGTGAGCCTTGTTGGAAAGTTGAGTTCTGAGCAAGATTTTGAGGGAGTTGCCCCTGTGGACACGTTGTGGAGGAGAGCGTCAGGTAGTTAGAATAGCCAGTGCAGCCAGTGCAAAGGCCCTGAAGTAGGAGCATGCCTGGAATGTTCCAGGAACAGCAAGGAGGCCGGTGACTAGGGAAACATCATTAAAAGGACTTTGGCTTTTATACTGTGAGACATGGGGACTCACTCTGAGCAGAAGAGTGATATAATTTGTATAATATTTGTAAAAGATCATTCTAGTTTATAAGACTAGGAACAGATTACTAGCAAACTAGGATGCAAGTGGTGAGATCTGCTAGGAGGCTATTACAGTGATCCAGCGAGAGTGATGGCGCCTTAGTTCAGCATGGTCAAAGTGGAATTGGGGAGTGATGGACGGATGGTAGATGTGTTTTGAGGGTAGATGCAACAGGATTTCCTGACTACTGGGGTGAAGAGAAAGAAGAGTTGAAGATGACTTCAAGGGTTTTGGTCTGAGCAGGTGGAACAGTGGTGTTGATATTAGCTGAGACGGGAAAGGCTGTGAGTGGAGCAGAGTTGGTGGTAGAAGATAAAAAATTCAGTTTTGGCTAGGTGGAGTCTGAGATGCCTCTTAGACATCCAAGTTGAAATGTTGGGTAGGTATTTAGCTAACTTGATGATCACTGCCTGGATGAAACAAACTGAGCAGGACTTTCATTTGGTCCTATTAGTTTGGACAGACTGACCCCAGGGCAAAGCTTAAGACTGTGCTGTCTGGTGGCTGCACTTCCTTCTGGAGGTCTATGGCATGGAGACCTTCTAGTTGGATGCATGATTCCTGAGCAGGGGCTTCTGTGCTGGCTTTTTGGCTGGCTCCGTCCTACCTGCACTGTTAAGCAGAATCTGAAGGTTCCACTTTACTAATTTCCCAGAAAGCTGGAACCTAGAACAGCTGACTATCTACTTGGCTCCTCTCCCCTAGGCCCACCTCATCTCTTGTCTTCTGGGTACTGCTAGGAACCAACTCCACTCCCGACCTCACTCTGCAGATTAACTTACCAAGACACTGGTGAATCCACGTGCCTCCAAGATCCTGGGTCTTCTACCAACTAGCTGTGCACAGTGTTACTTAACCTTCTTGAGTTCCATCTCTTCGTCTGTAAAATAAGAGAACATGAGCCAGAGATAATATTTTGAGATATCAATAATATATTTCTTCCAAACTCTCCCTCACACCCTCCCTCTCACCTAAGAAGAGTAAAGTAGACAGAAGTCTATAATCTTAGTCTTCCTAAAGCTTCAGTTCAGTTCAGTAGCTCAGTTGTGTTTGACTATTTGTGACCCCATGAACCGTAGCACACCAGGCCTCCCTGTCCATCACCAACTCCCAGAGTTTAGCCAAACTCATGTCCATTGAGTTGGTGATGCCATCCCATCATCTCATCCTCTGTCGTCCCCTTCTCCTCCCGCCCTCAATATTTCCCAGCATTAGGGTCTTTTCCAATGAGTCAGCTCTTCACATCAAGTGGCCAAAGTGTTGGAGTTTCAGCTTCAACATCAATCCTTCCAATGAACACCCAGGACTGATCTCTTTTAGGATGGACTGCTTGGATCTCCTTGCAGTCCAAGGGACTCTCAAGAGTCTTCTCCAACACCACAGTTCAAAAGCATCAATTCTTTGGTGCTCAGCTTTCTTTATAGTCCAATTCTCACATACATACATGACTACTGGAAAAACCATAGCTTTGACTAGATGGACCTTTGTTGACAAAGTAATGTCTCTGCTTTTTAATAGGCTGTCTAGGTTTATCATAGTTTTTCTTCCAAGGAGCAAGGGTCTTTTAATTTCATGGCTGCAGTCACCATCTGAAGTGATTTTGGAGCCCCCCAAAATAAAGTCAGCCACTGTTTCCACTGTTTCCCCGTCTATTTGCCATGAAGTGATGGGACCGGATGCCATGATCTTAGTATCCTGAATGTTGAACTTTAAGCCAACTTTTTCACTCTCCTCTTTCACTTTCATCAAGAGGCTCTTTAGTTCTTCTTCACTTTCTGCCATAAGGGTGGTGTCATCTGCATATCTGAGGTTATTGATATTTCTCCCGGCAATCTTGATTCCAGCTTGTGCTTCATCCAGCCCAGCATTTCTCGTGATGTGTTCTGCATATAAGTTAAATAAGCCAGGTGACAATATACAGCCTTGACATACTCCTTTTCCTATTTGGAACCAGTCTGTTCCATGTCTAGTCCTAAAGCTTAGGACCTAGCCTAAGTGAATTCTAAGCAACAAAGGCAAGCAAAAGGCTAAGAATGTTTTAAAGGGATGTGAAGGGAGAAAGAATATTCCTACCTTCCTATCACTAGAGAGAGAGTCTCTTGGACTTTGTAAGTAGATTGGGGAAAGGGAGATTTGTCTAGAGTGCAGAGGGGACAGTACATTGCTTCCAGAATGTGGTAAGAACTCAAAGAGGAAATGGTGTGAGTTTGTCAGCCGGGGGGCAAAATATACCCCTGTGCCTGGTATAGGTTGGGAGTAGCAGTGAGCTACCAGTGACAACAGGTCATGAAGATGGGGAGGATGGGGGTCATCTGTGTGGACTGATGGGATAGGACCAGGTGCTCACCCCAACTCCAGGCCTTGGTATTGTGTCTGACCTAGAACTGGTGGTAGGTGGGATTGGGGTGAGAAAGAATCCAGGAGGGCTGGAAAAATAGGAGCTTGAAATTACAATTCGGGTGGGTTACAGAAAGCAAAGCTATTTCTTCTACATCAGAATCTGTGGACTGAGAGTCACACCTCTGCAAGCACAGGTATGTCATGAGTATTAGAGATTTATATGAGAAGTGCCCAGCCAAGTGCTGAGTTTATAGTAGTGTGTGTGCTCAGCCACTCAGCTGTGTCTGACTCTTTGAGACCCCAGGGACTGTAACCTGCCAGGCTCCTCTCTCCATGGGATTTCCCAGACAAGAATACTGGAGTGGGTTGCCATTTCCTTTTCCAGGGAACCTTCTTGACCCAGGGATTGAACCACTGTCTCCTGCCTTGGCGGGCAGATTTTTACTATTGAGCCACCTGGGAAGCCTCAGTTCATAGTAGAGGTTCAATAAATTACAGTGGCTTGTTTGGGAAGCAGTCAAGGCATTGGAATCAGACAGATCTAGGTTCAAGTCCCTGGCCTATTGCTTACTAACTGGGTAACCTGGGGCAAGACATTAGCATTCCGAGATTTTGATTTTTTCATCTGTGTAGTGGGACTAAGCATATTTACTTGATCAGATTAAAGGAGAGGTAAACCCTAGGACTTCCCTGGTGGCTCAGACGGTAGAGTGTCTGTCTACAATGCGGGAGACCTGGGTTCGATCCCTGGGTTGGGAAGATCCCCTGGAGGAGGAAATGGCAATCCACTCCAGTACTCTTGCCCGGGAAATCCCATGGACAGAGGAAATCCCATGGACAGAGGAGCCTGGTAGGCTACAGTCCATGGGGTCACAAAGAGTCGGACACGACTGAGCGACTTTACTTTCACTTTCAAACCCTAGGCAGTCTTTGCCAAGCAGGAAATAATACATAGCAGCTATTGTTATTTTTATTGTTTTAATAAAGAACATGGGGTGTTCTTTAAACAGTCATGAGGGTGTCCAGGAGGTAGGTACCAGCAAGATCACAGGATTAAAATTTTAGCAGAAAATTAAAAGGGGAGGAAAACAGAAGGGTCTGGATCAGTGGTTCCAAAATATGATTGAGGGTTGGAATCAGAGTTAGCCTGAGAGCTTAGGAAATGGAAAAACTTCAGGCCCCTCCCATGAAAAAGTACAGAAGAACATCCAGGGCTGGGGCCTGGACCATCTTAATTTTAAACAAGTTCTTCAGATTGTTCTTGCTCACCCAAAGTTTGAGAACCATTGCCTCAGAGTGGTGCTTAAGAGATCTGTTGGGTAGGAAGAAGAAAGTAATAGATCTTTCTAATTTTTCTCATATCACTTTTTATAGGCTGAATGCTTTTGTCCCCCACAAATTAGTACATGAAACCTGGCCCCAGGGTGATGGTAGATATACAGGACCTTTGGTAGGTGATGGTCTTGATGGCAGAGCCCTCAGGAATGGGATCACCGCTCACATGAAAGGCATGCCAGGCAGATCCCATGAGCCTTCCTCCGTGTGAGGTTACAGTGTGAAAATATGGCTATCTATGAGGCCCTCATCAGACATCACATCTGCTAGTGCCTTGATCTTGGACTTCCCAGCCTCCAAAGCTGTGAGAAATACATTTCTGTTTTTTATAAACCACCCAGCCTATGGTATTCTATTATAGCAGTCAAACGGACCAACATATCACCTTTGAACATTTTGTTTGTGTAAATATAATGCTTATTATATATTTACACTATATCATTTGTATATAGCACTATGTAATATATTGTTATTGTTTAGTTGCTAAGTTGTGTCCGACTTTTTGTGACCCCATGGACTGTAGCCCTCGACTACTCTGTCCATGGGATTTCCCAGACAAGAATACTGGAGTGGGTTGCCATCTCCTTCTCCAGGGGAATCTTCTTGACCCAGGGATCGAACCTGGGTTTCCTGCATTGGCAGGTAGATTCTTAATCACTCAGTCACAAGGGAAGCTCATGTAATATATTAGTGCTATATAATTTATAAGCAGACAAATATTCATATACTTTGGAGAGCACCCCAGAAAGCCCAGCAGTCCATGGGAGACCCTTCACTTCCCAAGAGCTGAAAAGGGGAGCAGGCTAGATCCCATGGAGCCTGAAGCCTCCAGAGAGTTATCAGCATTGTGCATAGTGGTAGAGCCCAGTGCTTACTTTGTTTTGCAAGCCTCAGTCTAAAATAATAATGATCTTATAGTTAGATCCCTAAAAGTTGCTCAGTGTTTGCTTTCTTTTAATTTGAAGAGCTTCTTGAAGAAATGGAGATTTCAAGAGGATGGGTATTAATGACCTGAATGTAACTTTCCTTTTAGTGTAATGGTGATAAGAAAGTTATTCAGAAGGAAAAATATTTTACATAGATAAAGAGAGCTAGAGGAGGGAGAAACCATGGTATCAGGTAAAAATCTCTAATGAGAGAAGCAGGGTTTTCTATTCTGAATCAGATTTTCTTGCTTTTATCATCAGACACTGGGATACCTGAGAATGGTAGCCTCTTTGTAGAAGTAGAGGGAAAAATAATCAAAACAGTAAGTTTTGGATTGGTGCTATTATTTCCCTCACTTCATAGTTGAGATTTAAGAGGTTAAGAACTAGGACAAAACCATACTTTATCAGTGAAAGGCTGACAGCAGGGAAATCAAGACCACCCGAATCCAGGATCACTTTTCTCAACCACAAGCCCTTAATCCCTGGACTTTTTTAGCCCCACACTGAACTTTCTTTCTTCAGCATTATTCCACTTCCAAGATTAAATTTATGAAATCTGTAGGATCATGTCATTGGAAAATGACCACCTCTCTTACACCTGCTCAAGCTTTTATTGATCCAGCTTGATCTGTATGGACATTTTTGTACCATTAGGGATCAAAACTGAGCAGGACCCTGTGGGGCTTCTGGGCATGGAAGACTTTCTGTGTCCCCCATTCCTTATTTGTAGGAAACAGACTTCAGCCTCCATGACCTTCCCTGAGTTCTGAAAGGCAGATTTGAACAGTAATAAAGGAAGGGACTCTTGCCTGGAAAATCCCATTGGCGGAGGAGCCTGGTAAGCTTCAGTCCATGGGGTCACTAAGAGTCGGACACGACTGAGCATTGGAGAAGGAAATGGCAACCCACTCCAGTGTTCTTGCCTGGAGAATCCCAGGGAGAGGGAGCCTGGTGGGCTGCCGTCTATGGGGTCGCACAGAGTCGGACACGACTGAAGTGACTTGGCAGCAGCAGCAGCAGCAAAGGGAGGGGATGCAAAGACAAGAGAGGGAGCAGCCAGGAAACAATAGTGCAGCCTTGGAGTAGGGTCCTGGTTGCACCTCAGTGGATACATACAACAGTAGCTTTAAGCTCTTTATAGAATTAAAACCTCCAGTGGAAGATTTAGCATTCTTCTTCAGAGAAGATCATCAGGGAAGTCAGATTAAAGGAACCAGAGAAGCTCATCAAGAGATTATCTGAAAGCAGTTTAAAGGAGTGCAGGCTTTACCCACATTCTAATCTTATCAACAGCATCATCCTTGAACTATTGCTATAAAACTCCTCACCAAAACCTCCAGAGTTGGGGACACAGTTTTTGAGTGCAGGAGCCCTCTGTGTCCACATTTGCCAGGCAAAACAATAAAGCGATTCTTTCCTATTTCACCCAAAACCCTATCTCTGAGATTCAATTCAGCAACACAGAGGCCAAGTTTTTGGCATCAGAAATATGACCAAAGCAAGTAGGGGCGGTTCTTTGAGTTGGCTTGGAACATGTCCTTATTTGAAAAGAGGTTGAACTGGAATCTAACCTTTTCCTTATCTGTTTCTTTTTAAGGCAGGCAAACGAAAGATGAACACAAGATTGCAGATGCTGTTTTAGACTATTTGAAGTATTTCAAGCATTTCAAGCAGGTGTTTATGCATTCAAGATAATCCTGTTTGCATTGATTAACATTTGAAGATTCACTCTGCATGAGGTCTGCCTCTGGCCAGCTGTGTGACCTTGTGCAAATAATGCAACCTCTCTGTACCTGTTTTCTCATCTGTGAAATGAAAGTGTGAGGGTGGATTGTTATCACATGGAATGTGCTTGGTACAATCAGCTCTCATTTGTAACAAATGAGACAAAAAGTACTTCCTCCATTTTACAAGTGAGGAAGCTGAGACCCTGAGAGTCCTTGTCTGAGGTCACACGTCTCTATGTAGATTGGATCTGAGGACTTCTGGGTCCCTATAAACTCTGATCCTCTCTCATTCCAGAACCTGAACTGAAGAGCTAGGGAACAAAGAACTGAGATCTCCTTTTACACTTATTTTTATGTTTCCTGCTCTGGGCTGACCCACTTATTCTCTCTATCAGAATTACAGTTACTGGTTTATGGAACAATTAAAGAAAGAATCACAACAACAAATGAAACAAAAGCTGTCTTTCTTTGTGACTGGATATTCTGGAACCAAGAGTGCACTTTATGATTTTAGTAGTTCCAGCAGAATGGAAAACCCCCCTTTCCTCTGTTTGCATTGTGCTTGGAAGCAAAAGGAAGTAAAGATTTAAGTTGGTTTTGAGCAACTAGGTAGACACGGACCACTGCTGGCTCCTTCAAGTTTGACAAGGGTTTTCTCCCCGTGGGAAAGAGGGTGAGCGTAGAATGAACTCTGTGCCTGCGTCCTGCAGCTGCTTTGGGCGTTGATTGGGCTTGGTGAAGGGTGTCACACTGGGCTCCTAAGGGAGGCCAATGGAGCTATGAACTGAATTGGCCGATTGCTGTAAACTAAGGGCATAAATTGGGAAGTTGGGCCATCAGCACGGCAGCTCCATTTCCCGGGGTCCCAGTGAAACCATTTATCTCAGATAGGGACTTGAACCCATGTGGCTGGGACTCAGACCAGCCAAAACCCCACTTGGGACTCGAACCCATGTGGCTGGGACACAAACCCAGCCAAAACCTATGGTATTTGGTTTCAGGACTTAATGAAGCTCAGGTTCTTGATGCCTCATCACAGAAAGAATTCAGTGAGAGACAAAGTGATAGGTAATAAAGGATTTATTCAGATTCAGAGAGAAGCACACTCCACAGACAGAGTGTGGGCCATCACAGAGGGTGAATACAGTCGTGAAATGTGGCGTGGTTAGTTTTTATAAGCTGGGTAATTTCATATGCTAGTGAGTGGGAGGATTATTCCAACTATTTTGGGGAGGGGGTGGAGATTTCCAGGATTTGGGCTGCTGCCCAGTCCTTGGTCTTTTAGCAGTGCCTTGGAACTGTCATGGCGCCTCTGGGTGTGTCATTTCACTTGCTGCTTGAGGATCAAGGGATAGTCTTGTCTGCCATCCTGGGCCCCATTTGATTCTAATCAGTTAATGTTGTGTCCTTGGGCTATGTCATTCTTTCAAAAGTTGTGCCCTGCCCCTGGGGTATCTCTTAGGTCCAAATGGCCCAAGCCTCTCTACAGCAGCTTGTACTTGCCCCATGTCACACAACCATTTCACAGAAGTTTTCTGAGCTTAGCAAATGAAGTTCTTGGCTGCAAGAAGTCAGGAATAGTGTTCTGATTCAAGGGCTGCCAATGACTCATCATTTTTCCACATGGTGTCTTACTGTCAAGGTTAGTAATCAATTCCTTGGTAGGTCTAGAAGTCAGGGGTTAATAGTTCAGGGGCCTGGTTCCACATGCCAGGGTCTCTATGTGATTTCACTGAAACCTCAAAAGAACCCTATGATGATGCATGTATGATTATGCCCTTTATACAGAGAGGAAAACTGAGACTTAGGGAGGTTACTCAGTCACCCATATCCACACTCTAGTAAGTTGTGGGATGAAAACTGAATTGTGTTTGTTTAACTTCAAAGTACACGCAACAAAAAGTAGTTTTGCCAAGAGTAGTAGGAATTGGCTATCAGCTCTGTATGAATCTAAGACTTAAAAAATGGGATTGTGTTGTGCTCTTGCACTTCAGATAAAGACATAGATTTATTTATGTATTTTTGGGGAGGGGGTGGAGATAGTTTATTATCATTATTTTAAAAACAAATGTTTTCAAGCCCTTTCTAAGTGGAGGTAGCCTGAAACAGTCCATGAAACATAGCAGAAGATAGAAGTAATGGAGACATTATGGTGGACTTATATAATTTACACAGAGATTAATTTTCCCCAATTGGCAGTAGAGAAAGACCAGCCAAGATGAAGGGACTGGAACCTTTACTCATAAACTTTGGCAAGCACAGAACAAAGTGTTTGACAGGCAATTGTTAGGGTGAGACTATGCTACAAAAGACCTAATTTACACATCATCAATGGTCATCCAGTTATTTTTGAAACCATCTGGGTCAGGTCATGCCTAAGGGTCCTCCAGGATGAAACGATGAGGTGCTTTGACATGCTTTGATAATTCTGTTACGACAAAATTTTTTTAAAAGGTAAAAGCATGACTTTCAGATATGAAATTGAACATATGATAAGTATTTTATTCAACTTATTAATGAGGAAGCTGGTAAGGGTGTTATAACTAGTTCAAAGGAAAAGCTCAGTTCAGTTCAGTTTAGTCACTCAGTCGTGTCCGACTCTTGGCGACCCCATGAATCGCAGCACACCAGGCTTCCCTGTCCATCACCAACTCCCGGAGTTCATCCAAACCCATGTCCATCGAGTTGGTGATGCCATCCAGACATCTCATCCTCTGTCGTCCCCTTTTCCTCCCGCCCCCAATCCCTCCCAGCATCAGAACCTTTATATCTTAAAATTTATGTGGGCAAATAGAAATGCAGCTAGCTTCCAAAGTCAGTTAAACTTCTACAGGACAGCGTTTTGTACTTCTGTTAGTAATGGCACCCCACTCCAGTTCTCTTGCCTGGAAAATCCCACGGACGGAGGAGCCTGGTGGGCTGCAGTCCATGGGTTCACAAAGAGTCGGACACGCCTGAGCGACTTCCCTTTCACTTAGTTTCCTACAATGTACACAGTTGCAGAATGCCTCAAGGGCAATGGATGCTAGAATCAGATAACATAGGAAGGTTGCGCTGGGTGTGGACAATGCATAGTTTTCTACTGAAGCACAGTTTTCTCTTACAATTCCTATGTTAAGAAATGATAGAAGAAGTATTTAGCTGCAGAATTTTAAGATAATAGGTTAGTACTCCTTCTGGAGGAAAGGCTATCTCTTATCTCTTTTGATATTTATCTTTTGAGTATCTTTTCTGGACTTCCCTGGTGGCTCAGACGGTAAAGCGCCTGTCTACAATGTGGGAGACCCGGGTTCGATCCCTGAGCCAGGAAGATCCCCTGGAGAAGGAAATGGCAATCTACTCCAGTACTATTGTCTGGAAATCCCATGGACAGAGGAGCCTGGTAGGCTACAGTCCATGGGGTCGCAAAGAGTCGGACACGACTGAGCGACTTCACTTTCACTTTCACTTTTCTCTGGTGTCTCAGACAGTAAAGAATCTGCCTGCAATGAAGCAGACCTAGGTTTGATCCCTGGGTGGGGAAGATCCCTTGGAGAAGGAAATGGCGACCAACTCCAGTATCCTTGCCTGGAGAATCCCATGCACAGAGGAGTCTGGCAGGCTACAGTCCATGGAGTTGCAAAGAGTCAGACATGACTGAGCATATTTTGTTATAATAGAGAACTGGATTTCCTTGCTGGCATCTCTACTTTTTTAGCCTCAGTAGCAAGCAAATTATTTAAAATCTTTGTGCCTCAGTTTCCCTACTCTAAAATAGGGACAGTATTGGGGATGAATAAATGGAAATAGTCTGTGAACAGTGCTTAGCACAGTTCCCACCATCCTTATTATTACAGTCTTTCATCATGCTTTTTATTTCTCCTACACTTATATGTTCTTTCCTTTTCTCTTTTTCTGCCCATTTAACTATGATAAAGAATAGGAAAACTATTTATAGTGGTTTCGAAAAATGTATAGATAGGGTTTATGCTTCTTGGTCTCGATTTTGAAAATTAACTACATAAGTTGTTATGTATGCCTTTAAAAAACAAAAAAACAAAAAGCATTCTCCAAAAAAGTGTTTTCTGAGTGATTTCCACAATCAGTCTTAGAACAGCTAACCCTGAATTTAAATTGAAAAACTCCTTTTCAGTTGGCTCCTTTTCTCAGGTTAATGGCCAGAGAAAGCAGGTTCTAGAGTGGGAAAGGCCCCCAGAGGGGTCCTTGCAGGGGTGCCGAGGACAGGACCCACCCCCTGGAGGTTGACTCGTGGGAGTCAGGACTCGGAGCTCTGTGGTTGAGTCTCTCCCTGTCTGACTCTTCAGACCCCAGGGGTCATTTCTGAGGGCCAGAGAGTCTTCCCTGGGGGAGGCACAGCGTGTCGCAGGCAAAGGAGAAAATCAACCACACAGCTCTGCCCAGAACAGGTGGTGCAAACCTGCCTTTGGGAAGTTTATTTTTTCCCTTGGGTTGGGTAGAGGAGGGACTCTTTTCAAAGCCCTGGATGTCTCTGGGTCAGAATACCTATGTGGATTTGACCCCATTGTCACCAGCAAAGCCATTAACAAGTCCCGAGAAATAAAAACAGAATCTGGGTAACAAAGTCTACTCTTTCTTTTTTTTTTTTTTTCTTTTCCTCTGTGCTTAGTCTAGCTTTACTTGCTCAAAGGGGGTCATGTGCAGAGGCCTGGAACCCAGCCCTTCAGACCAGAATCCTTAGTGTGAAATGGCTGTAGTGCCTGACACCTCAGCTCTGGGGTGCGTGCAGAGGTGCTGCACACAGCACTGCAATTCAAGATGGTGGCAGTGGTAGGCCGTGTGCAGAGATGCTGCACCTGGGGAGGTGAGCTGCACACCCTGGGCCAGCCTCGCGAGATCCTTGCTCTCGTGAGCTCCTTGCCCCGCCATTGCTGAGGAGATTCCTAGAAAGCAGCCCCCGCTCAGGCTTGTCTGGGACAGCACGGACTCTGCAGCAGGAGCTCTTACTCCTCTGCCTTTCTTTGCTTCTGAACCAAAGTCAATCTCCTTCCACTGGCTTGAATGACACCTGGCAGGAGAACAATTATGGGCCCAACAGGACAGTTCCAATGCCATCAGCCCCAATTTCAGTTCTCATGCCCTGAGAAACTGCCAGTTTATTCAGGTGAGGCCCACAGGCGTCCCCCCCTTTCCTTAGCAGCTTGAGATTTGCAGAAAACAAGACTCTCCAGTAAGCGCTTGATATGAGTGAACCAGGTTGGGTTAGGATTTTACCTCTAGGTTAATTTCAAGGAAAGGAGAAGGAAAATACTTCTGTGTCTAAGCTTCTTTTGAATGCATGGCTACTGGAGTGATATCCCCAAGAGAGCCGTTTTTCAGTCTACAATTCCACTCCTCTATCATTTAATCTGACTGTCAGGCTGAGTGGAGGGCGGGGATTTTGGGAGAGTGAACCATCATATCGATGCCTTAGGAAACAGTGAAGATTAGATCTCCGAGGTCAGCCGGTGTGTAATTGGAATCTCGGGGCTAGGAGAACACAGTCAGATTTACACAGGGCTTCTTGTCTCTAGGGATTCTTTTATTTTTTTTGCTATCATATCATCTCTGATAGAGCAAAACTGCTTGTTTTAGCTCTTGATAGAAAAGTAACTTCCCTTGTCCATTTTTTTACAGGCGATGTATAAACAGGAAGAAAGTGGAAAGCCTGTCATTATGTGTAGCAGTACCCACTTTTGGTTATATGCCACAGAGAGGGATGTGGATTTGAGGGTAGAAGATCTGGGTTTGAGTCCAGTTCTGCCTTGGGTAAGTTATGACTTTACTACAATGAGAATAATGAAAGCTGTGATTCCAACCTCACAAGGTCGTGAAAATGAAGGATGGTAAATATCTAAACATTCTTAAGCAATATAAGAACCCACATGAAGTAGAGACCCCAGGCTGGGATGTTGAGAAGGTGAGTGTGTTTGTGGAACATAGAAATTTTAGCAGACTTGGGGGTCCAAGCGGTTCTGCTTCCTGACCTCAGAGCAGGATACTTATGGTTACCACAGGGCAGCTAGCAGCCACCAGCAGAGGGAAAGGTCTGGTTCCTAGCAGGTCAGGACTCTCTTAGAAGGCAAAGAGGGAATGCTGAAATGCCCACTCTAAGTGGTTTATGAGTATTGAAGAGGAAGAAATTTTCCTCTACCCTTCTAGGTTCTTCTGGCTGGTCTAAGAATTAAAATGACATGAAGCAGATTAATAGGAGAAAAATGAAACAAAAGTTTAATAACACTGGAGAGATCCAGGAAAACTGAGTAACTTGCCAAAATGGCCAAAGCCCTTACCTTAAATACCATCTTCAGCTAAAGACACATGAGGATGTTGGGATAGTGGTTTGGGGCTTCAAAGCAGAGGAATGCAATTCACGTGAAGGTTAAAAAAGCAACATTTGTTAAACAGTCATTTACTGGACCATAGAGACAATGGACACAGAATGGACTCTGATCTCTAGTTCCTGCTGAGCTTTCCCACTAGTGCTAACCCATATTCTTTGCAGAGATCTCTGGTGTTAGCTCTATTCTGGAAACAGGGCACCTATCTAAATTCTTTTAGGGAGTTAGGGATAAGGTCACAATTTCTTCCTGAGTCTTTTGGGCTTTGATTGTTTTGAGCTCAAAATAATCTGCCTGCCAAAGAGATGTTTTGGAATGGCAAATTTTGCTCCCCAACATGGGCTTCAGAGAGGAAGGCAAAACATGAATGGGCTACCTTGCAAAAATAATTCCTGCAGACTTAGGAGGTGGGGGTCAAGGGCAGCTGAGATCTAGTGGACTGCAGGAGAACTGAGGGCTACTGCAATGCGGGAAGTACTGGGCACCTCACCACTACTCCTTGGTGAATAAAGCCTGACGCAGTTATTAACCAGGTGCGTGCGTGCTAAATTGCTTCAGTTGTGACTGACTCTTTGTGGCTCTATGGACTGTAGCCAACCAGGCTCCTCTGTCCATGGGATTTCCCAGGCAAGAATACCGGAGTGGGTTACCATGCCCTCCTCCAGTTATTAACATGGTTCAGTTCAGTTCAGTTCAGTCACTCAGTCATGTCCGACTCTTTGCGACCCCATGAATCTCAGCACGCTAGGCCTCCCTGTCCATCACCAACTCCCAGAGTCTACTCAGACTCATGTCCATCAAGTTGGTGACGCCATCTAGCCATCTCATCCTCTGTCATCCCCTTCTCCTCCTGCCCCCAATCCCTCCCAGCATCAGGATTTTTTCCAATGAGTCAACTCTTCGCATGAGGTAAGGAATTAATATTGCAATGAAGCTTGCTTTAGTTGTCTCTCTGACTCTCTTTGCTGGCCCCTCCTGTCTTCACTGCCCCGTCCTTAACTGAGTTCTGAGACCCTGAACTGCCTTTATCTACACCCGCCCCCCCAACCCATTCCCCAGGAAAATTACTGCTTGGGTCTGCTTTCTCCCTGGAGACCCATGAGGAGAGAGGTTGGGTATACAGGTGAGATCCTCTGAGCAATGCATGTGGATGGAAAAGAGAAGATGTCAAGGGGATAAGCTCTGGGAGTTTCAGCATTTAGAAGTCAGGACAGTGAGGAGGGACCTTTCTGCTTTTGCAGAATTATTTCTTAAGAACAAGTTCTTAGTGGTAACATTTCTGGCTAAAGAGTGGAAACAAGAGTCTATAAATGACTATATGAATTGATTTCTGGACAACTTCACCATCATTGTATATTAGCATTCAACATTTTTTTTGTTGTTCTTTTAGAATATGTAAATTGTAATCTTCAGAATGCTTTCATTTACATTTCTTTGATTTCTAGTGAGCTCTAACACATTCCCACTGTTTGTCTACTAATTGTATTTCCCTTATGAGAATGGCCCTGTCTTTTACCTATTTGCCTTTTGGAATCTTGACATTTATCTTACAAATTTGAATCAGCTGGCTTTGATAGATCTTAATTCTTTGTAATGTTTGATAAAAATATTTTCCATTAAAAAAAATCTTCAGTAATGCTAATTCTTATAGTGCAATTATTTAAATAGCCTCAAAGCTGAGAAAGTTAAAATTCCCCCAGAGAGGCGGTGGGTGTGTTAGCTGCTTAGTCGTGTCCGACTCTTTGCGACCCCGTGGACCTTAGCCCACCAGGCTCCTTCATCCATGGGATTTCCCAGGCAAGAATACTGAAGTGGGTTGCCATTTCCTTCTCCAAAGAGAGGTGATAAACATTTTTGTTTTTCAATTTTCTGCAAGTTCTATAATTAGATTTTATATTTAAATCTTCAATCAACCAAAGCTTATTTTGGTGAATGTTTTACTTTTAATTACTTTTTCTGTTCTAAAAACCAATAAATGTTGATTATTGAAAAATAAGGACAGTAAGAGCAAAAATAAAAACATGGTGAAAAGGATCCATAATTTCACCATCCAGAGATGGCCACTTTAGACAAATACTGAATGTTTGTGAGTAGTACCTTGAAAATCCTAATATTTTGCGGTGTATGCTTCTTATTTTTATTAAAAAATAGAATACCTGTATACCTCTCTACTGCTACTGCTACTGCCAAGTCGCTTCAGTCGTGTCCAACTCTGTGTGACCCCATAGACGGCAGCTCACCAGGCTCGCCCGTCCCTGGGATTCTCCAGGCAGGAACACTGGAGTGGGTTGCCATTTCCTTCTCCAATGCATGAAAGTGAAAAGTGAAAGGGAAGTTGCTCAGTCGTGTCTGACTCTTAGCCACCCCATGGACTGCAGCTTACCAGGCTCCTCCGTCCATGGGATTTTCCAGGCAAGAGTACTGGAGTGGGGTGCCATTACCTCTCTACCCTAAACTAATTTCATTTTCTCCTGAAAGGCAACTCCATCCTGAATTGGTACCTATAATTCTCATCTTTATTTGTATATGTTTGCAGCATAAGTATATGGTTATAAATATATAGCATTATTTTATATGTTTAGAAATTATTATACTATCTATAATTTGTTTTTTCATTTTATTTTTGGGATTTACCTCTGCTGATAAAATTGGTGTAAATAGTCTCAATGTATATCACAATTTGTTCATTCTGTTGATGGATATTTGTATGGTTTAATTTGCGCTTGTTTTTTGCTGTTACAAGCAATGTTGCAATGGACTTTCATCTTCTACAAGTGAACTTCCAGGGTTTACTCTTAGAAGAGTGAAATTGAGGGCTTGTGAGACATGTGTGTCTTCAGTGTTGCTAGATGTTGACAATTTATTCTCCAAAATGGTTGTTCCAATGAATACATCATCAACAAAATTGAATATTTCTCCCATTTTTCCACATCATCACCAGTACTTGATAGTACTGGGTTATTTAATCTCTACCAGTTTGATGGATATAAAATAGTATCTCATTGTTTTAATTTTCATCTTTCTGATTACTGCTAAGGTTGAGCATAGTTTTATATGTGCCGTTGGTCATTCAAATTTCCTCTGCTATACATTGCTTGTTCATATCTTTTATCCATCTTTCTATTAGTTCATTAGTGTTTTTCAGTAAGAAAAATATCTTCTCCCCATTTGCATTATCTTTTCATATTGCTTATGATGCCTTTTGTTGAATAGAATGTAAAATTTTCACGTAGTCAGATTCATCAGGGTTTTCCTTCAGGAACATTATGTAGAAGAGGTAAATTCTTACCTTTATGCTCTTAGGGTATTTTGGCAAGGCCTAATAATTAAACTGATATAAGATCAAGATTGCAGGGAGAAATATCAATCACCTCAGATATGCAGATGACACCACCCTTATGGCAGAAAGTGAAGAAGAACTAAAGAGCCTCTTGATGAAAGTGAAAGAGGAGAGTGAAAAAGTTGGCTTAAAGCTCAACATTCAGAAAACTAAGATCATAGCATCCAACCCCATCACTCCATGGCAAATAGATGGGGAAACAGTGGAAACAGTGGCTGACTTTATTTTTCTGGGCTCCAAAATCACTACAGATGGTGATTGCAGCCATGAAATTAAAAGACACTTACTCCTTGGAAGGACACTTATGATCAGCCTAGACAGCATATTGAAAAGCAGAGACATTACTTTGTCAACAAAGGTCCGTCTAGTCAAGGCTATGGTTTTTCCAGTGGTCATATATGTATGTGAGAGTTGGACTATAAAGAAAGCTGAGCGCCAAAGAATTGATGCTTTTGAACTGTGGTGTTGGAGAAGACTCTTGAGAGTCCCTTGGACTGCAAGGAGATCCAAGCAGTCCATCCTAAAGGAGATCAGTCTTGGGTGTTTGTTGGAAGGACTGATGTTGAAGCTGAAACTCCAATCCTTTGGCCACCTGATGCGAACAGCTGATTCATTTGAAAAGACCCTGATGCTGGGAAAGATTGAAGGCAGGAGGAGAAGGGGATGACAGAGGATGAGATGGTTGGATGGCATCATGACACAATGGACATGGGTTTGGGTGGACTCCGGGAGTTGGTGATAGACAGGGAGGCATGGCATGCTGTGGTTCATGGGGTCTCAAAGAGTCATACATGACTGAGCAACTGAACTGAACTGAAGATAGACTAATAAGAGAAAAGTATACAAATTTATCCAAGTATTATGTGACAATGGGAGCCCTTATAAGACCCAAAGAAATTCTGAAACTTACAAGCTTTTATACTGGCTTGAACAAAGAGAGGCAATTGTGGAAAAGTAAATCATATAGAGAGGCTAAAGGCACATAAAAATTATTTTAACAGGGTCTGTTAGTACAGGATTCTCTTGGTTTTGATTCCCCATTGAAAAATGTTTCTTTTCTCCTGTTACTGGGAAGCCATCTTCCACATGGGGATTTTTATCTCCTATTTTAGGAGGAAAGGGAGTGATAAGAATGCCCTTCTCACAGGATGCTTTCCTAGTGCCTGTAGCTTAAAACAATACAAAGGTATTCTGTGATTTGTCACAATTTTTGCATTCCTAGAATTTACTTTATTGGTCAGCAAGGGTTCTTGCTACACTGCAGTCTCTAAATTCAGCTAAAAATGATTTTTCTGCCTATGCTCATTGGGCCTGATGTGATGTTCAGTAAAAGCAGATAAGTGATATGCACAAGACATTCCTGCCTTGCATGCCCTTATTCAGTCAGTTCAGTTCAGTCACTCAGTCGTGTCCGACTCTTTGCGACCCCATGAATTGCAACACACCAGGCCTCCCTGTCCATCACCAACTCCTGGAGTTCACTCAGACTCACGTCCATTGAGTCGGTGATGCCATCCAGCCATCTCATCCTCTGTCGTCCCCTTCTCCTCCTGCCCCCAATCCCTCCCAGCATCAGAGTCTCTTCCAACGAGTCAACTCTTCGCATGAGGTGGCCAAAGTACTGGAGTTTCAGCTTTCACATCATTCCTTCCAAAGAAATCCCAGGGCTGATCTCCTTCAGAATGGACTGGTTAGATCTCCTTTCAGTCCAAGGAACTCTCAAGAGTCTTCTCTAACACCACAGTTCAAAAGCATCAATTCTTCGGCGCTCAGTTTTCTTCACAGTCCAACTCTCACATCCATACATGACCACTGGAAAAACCATAGCCTTGACTAGATGGACCTTTGTTGGCAAAAGAATGTCTCTGCTTTTGAATATGCTACCTAGGTTGGTCATAACTTTCCTTCCAAGGAGTAAGCATCTTTTAATTTCATGGCTGCAGTCACCATCTGCAGTAATTTTGGAGCCCAAAAAAATAAAGTCTGACACTGCATGCCCTTATTAGACATAATTTATAATGGTAAATCAGTTCAGTTCAGTCGCTCAGTCGAGTCTGACTTTTTGTGACCCCATAGACTGCAGCACTCCCTGTCCATCACCAACTCCCAGAGCTTGCTCAAACCCATGTCCATTGAGTCAGTGATGCCATCCAACCATCTCATCCTCTGTCATCCCCTTCTCCTCCCATCTCCAATCTTTCCCAGCATCAGGGTCTTTTCCAATGAGTCAGTTCTTTGCATCAGGTAGCCAAAGTATTGGAGCTTCAGCTTCAGCATCAGTCCTTCCAATAAATATTCAGGATTGATTTGCTTTAGGATGGACTGGCTCGAGAGCCCAAGGGACTCTCAGAGGTCTTCTCCAACACCACAGTTCTAAAGTATCAATTCTTTGGTGCTCAGCTTTCTTTATGGTTCAACTCTCACATCCATACATGACTACTGGAAAAACCATAGCTTTGACTAGACAGACCTTTGTTGACAAAGTAATGTCTCTGCTTTTTCATATGCTGTTTAGGTTCATTGCAGCTTTTCTTCCAAGGAGAAATCATCTTTTAATTTCATGGCTGCAGTCACCATCTGCAGTGATTTTGGAGCCCAAGAAAATAAAGTCTGTCACTGTTTCCATTGTTTCTCCATCTATTGGTTATGAAGTGATGGGACTGAATGCCACGATCTTAGTTTTTTGTATGTTGAGTTTTAAGCCTGCTTTTTCACTTTCCTCTTTGATTTTCATCAAGAGGCTCTTTAGTTCCTCTTTGCTTTCTGCCTTAAGGGTAGTATCATCTGCATATCTGAGGTTATTGATATTACTGAGGTAATGCTAAATGACTACATTA
This sequence comes from Bos indicus, assembly GCF_029378745.1. Taxonomy (NCBI): domain Eukaryota; kingdom Metazoa; phylum Chordata; class Mammalia; order Artiodactyla; family Bovidae; genus Bos; species Bos indicus. The sequence continues at coordinate 51,693,810 of NC_091769.1, forward strand.
ATTTCTTCATTCAGTGTGTTCCCATGCATTCATTTATTCACTTATTCAACAACTATTTTTAAAAAATCTGCTATGTGCCTGCTATCCTCCTGAGTCTGCTCCTAATTTTTTCAAACTAGTTGTATTGGAATTGATACTTGTGCATATTTACAATCCTAAGCCTGATTTATGTGTGAGTGTGCTTGTGTGATATTTTTCACAAATCCGTGGATGAGGATGATACTTATCTCTTAGAATGAACTAAGTATCAGGTCTTGTTTCTCTGTGATTTGGAAAATCTGTTTGTTGACTCATAGAAATATTATTCAGAATATTTGTTTAGGCCATACTTCTTTTGGTGAATGACATAATTCTTAACAACTTTCTCAATTTCCTTCTCCATCAGTATTTTCATGTTTTTTGTATTTTGTTTTGCTAACTTTTTATTTTGTATTTGTATTGTCCATTTAGCTAAACAATTCAAATTGATTATCCTAAGTTGGGACTGCAATGATTTATATTTTTAAATCCATTGTATCAGTTTTTAAATCACCAGTCTTTTAATTTTATTGACTAATACCTTTTATCTATTATATTTATAAGGGTTTTAATATATCTTATACTCTTCAGAGAATGAACATTTAAATTTACTTCTACCAATTTTCTATTTTTCAGTTTATATCTGTCATTTTTTTATATTTCCTCTTATGTTGACATTCTTCATAAGATTTTAAATCAAGTGCTTAGTTCATTTATTTCTTATTTCTAAAATAAAATCACATAGATCTATACCGTTCCCTCTGCCTTGGTTTATCCACACTCTTACTTTTAATAGGTGGTGTTTTCAGTTTTTATAGTACTTCAGAAATTATGATCATGTTTTTAATTTTCCAGTTGACCCTGTTGCTCGGGAGAATTTTTGTTTTTGTTGTTAGAAGCTGTCAGCCATGTATTTGTTTATTGTTATTATAAATTTTTGCTTGTATATAATTTTAAACTTACAGAAATGTTGAAAACCAGATTAACTTTTAGCTAGATTCACCACTTGTTTTGATGGAAAGAATTGATGCTTTTGAACTGTGGTGTTGGAGAAGACTCTTGAGAGTCCCTTGGACTGCAAGGAGATACAGCCAGTCTATCCTAAAGGAAATCAGTCCTGAATATTCATTGGAAGGACTGATGCTGAAGCTGAAGCTCCCATACTTTGGCCACCTGATGGGAAGAACTGACTCACTGGAAAAGACTCTGATGCTGAGAAAGATTGAAGGTGGGAGGAGAAGGGGACGACAGAGGATGAGATGGTTGGATGGCATCACTGACTCGACTAATATGAGTTTGAGTAAACTCTGGGAGTTGGTGATGACCAGGGAGGCCTGACGTGCCGCAGTCTGTGGGGTCTGCAGAGTCAGACACGACTGAGCAACTGAACTGAGCTGACCGTTTGTTTATATTTTGCTTGTTTCTATTTTGTTCTGATCCCTTTATAATTCTTTCTCTATATATGAATTCTTTTTCTGAACCACTTAAGAATAAGTTGCAGATGTAATATATATACCTAAATACTTCAATGTCTATTTCCTGGGGCAGACATTTTCTCTTATAAAACCAAGGAAATTTAGTGGTTAAGAAAATTGGAAAATTTCATATTGATACAATATGATTTTCTAATTCTGTAGTCCATAATTGTCAGTTATCACAATGTTGTATTTTATATATAGTTATAATAAATAGAATACTATATATAATATAAAATATGAATAATAAATAGAAATAAATGTATATCATCTATATTTGAATTTATAATTTATTTTATTTGCTATATATAATATATATTTTATATATATATATAGAGAGAGAGAAATTGAGAGCTAATAATGAAGGTGACAGTGGCAACGACTGAAGTGGCTGTGTACTTACAGAAACTACTCCAGATAGGGCACTTAATATATGAGTATTTATTTTCTTCTTGTAGTATGATCTAAAGAAGTTCATATTTATTGCTGTCTTATTATGAAGTTAGTAGTTATTCAGAGTAGAAAAATAATGCAAAATAACAACAATCACTCAAATTTCAGAGCCTAGAGATAACCATCATTAGTATTTAGATGTATATATTCAAGACGTGTGCTTTCAATCAACAAAATTTCTGGATTTTTTTCTTGTTAAATAAAATATAAGTACATTAAGATACGGTATCATATTGTGTGATGTATAGTTTTAGTCTTCATGTAAGTCTTAGTATTTTATTATTTTACATCCGTTCCGTTCAGTTCAGTTGCTCAGTCGTGTCCGACTCTTTGCGACCCCATGAATCGCAGCACGCCAGGCCTCCCTGTCCATCACCGACTCCCAGAGTTCACTCAGACTCACGTCCATTTATAGCTAATGTTCATAACAAGTTTGCAAAGTAGAGCCACATTTTCAGATGAAGAGTCCAAAGTTCAGAGAGGTTCAATAAATTGCTTAGGTCACACAGCTGTAAGGGATGGAGTTGTAATCCAAATCCTGCACTCTCTGCCCCCAAGGCTATAGAGTAGATCACTATTTTGCCCAAAACTCCTTTCGTTGATTTTACTTATATCATTAACATTGAGTTTTATTGCATTGTGGGGAGAAAATATATTGATATAATTTTCCTTGTGGCTTCCGTGGTGGCTCAGGGATAAAGAATCTGCCTGCCCATGCAGGAGATGTAGGTTTGATCCCTGATTCAGGAAGATCCCCTGGAGGAGGAAATGCAACCCACTCTAGTATTCTTGCCTGGGGAAATCCCATGGGCAGAGGAGCCCAGCAGGCTACAGTCCATGAGGTTGTAAAAGATTCAGGTGTGACTTAGTGACTAAACAACAATAACAAAAATGTTCTTTATAAATTTTCTCTTGATTTAGTTTTGGGGCCTTATTTGAGAGTTAGTATATATCTACTAATGCCCAATACATTGAAAAAATGTATAGTCTATGTTGTTATTGAGTTTAATATAAGTCTACTGGTTCTGACACATTAATTGTGTAGTATTTATCCCTTCTCTTTGCATTTCTAGCTTTGGTAATCCATGTCTTCACTGTGGGTTTTATATTTTTCATTATAATCAGAAACCTCCTAGCATCCTCCCTCTACCTTTTTGGCATCAGAATCTCTTTTGTATGATATCAACTTTATCAATTGTTTTCTTTTAGTTATATCATTTCCTTGATAATACTTTTTTATTTTTAGTATTCTGCATCTTTTTTGTTATATATCCTCTTTAAACAACGAGTATATTGTTGGGTCTTGTGTTTTAATCCATAGGACTTTTTTTTTTTTTTTGAGAAATGAATGGTCTAGTTATATAGAGTCCTCTGGGATTCAGGTAACAGTGATATGAGATGGGCTTGCAGCTATGAGCTATGGACTTTTGCTAGTTACTTAATGATTCTGGGAGGAGGCTACCTGTTTCCTTATCTGTAAAACTGTGTTAATTAAGAGTACTAACTTCACAGAGTTGTTGTGAAGAGTAAATAAGATCAAGAAAATTCAGGAATAGAAATATATTAAAGCATATTAAATTATTATATGTAGAATGTAGTTGTCATCATGTCTGGAAATATCATTCAAAGCAAGTTTCTTGGCAATAGCACATAAAGCAAGTTCTTAAAACAAAGATCTCTGTTCAAAATGGGGGTAATCAGCTCCATCCTTTTCTCTAACCATGTCTCAAACTTCTCTCTGAGATAATAGGAATAACTTACAATAAAGTGGCTGAGAAGCAGTGGTCCAGCGCCCCTGACGTGTTCCCAGTTTTCAGTTCAATTGTCCGTCTCTGCTTCTGGCTGCACTGTGGAGTTTCACAACTTGACTTAAGTTCAGCCCTGTCAGGAATCACTGCCTTGCTTTGCATTTAATTAAGCAAATGTTTAGGCTGTACAAATACGTTATTTGCTCCCATAATGGGTATTGAAGCTGCAGGCTTAGCTGGCCTGGCTGTTTTCATCAGGCTTTGAAAAACTGAAACTAAGGAAAACAAACGAACCAAGTCAGGCTGGGTTTTCTACTTCCTGGATCATGTAACTTACACTACGCCCAGTGAAAGCCATCTGGTGGGCACCCAGGCATGAGGACCGATTCTCAGCCTGCGGTGTTCCTAGCTGTGCTCCAACCCCTGCACAGCTGAAACCTCTGCTTCAGTTACAGTTGTTAGAAACTGCAACTGAATTCTTATTTACTTTAGCTCCTAAGGATAAAAGAAGGACAAGGGACAAAACTGAAGAAAGTCCGAGGTTTAAACTACAGTCCATTTTTAACTTTCCAAAATGGTCTTGGTATTTTCAGGTCCAGATAACCTTAAATCAGACAATGCAGTATTACCAAACTGAGAAATAAATATCCTGTAATATTATAAACTGATAAACTCTAGAAAACCTCAATCTATTTTTAGTTTCAGTAGCTTCAAGTCTCTGCTGGCTTCTATTTGATCAGTCAGAGGGAGATATGGGTCCATTTCCTACCTGATACAATAGAGCAATTTTCTTAACCTCCTCTGATGATAATCATCATCTCATCTCTTTTAAACACAGTTCCCAAGTCCCTTCTGGGAGATTCTGATTCAGTCCTTCTGGGTTGGTGCATCAGATTTGTGTTCTTAACATGAGAAAAGCTTGGGAAAAATCAGAGTAGAGGGAATAGTCTATTTTTAGAATCAGACAGTTCTGACCTGAAATCCTAGATCTTTCACTTCCTAGTTATGTGGCCTTGCACAAATTACTTAACCTTCCTTAATCTCATCTGAAAAAAAAAAAGTGGAAATAAAAACATCTACCTCAGGAGTTGTTGAGAGGATTAAAGGAACTTAAGCCCTTTATAGTATCCACTTTTCTGCATTCTGTTTAATCATTTCTTCTTGGGTTAGTTTGCAGATTGTGAACTTATTTAGCCCACAGGCACCGTGGTTTGATATATATGCATATATATGTGTGTATATATATAGTATGTGTGTGTGTACATATATATAGTGTGTGTGTACATATATTTATATATAGTGTGTATATATATACATATTTTACTTATCTTTTCAATTTGTTCATCAGATATGTGTAAAGCTTTTGTTTATTTATTGGCTGCACTGCACGGCTTGCAGGATCTCAGTTCCCTGACCAGGGATTGAACCTGGGCCACATCAGTGAAAGCCTTGAATCCTAACCACTAGACCACCAGGGAACTCTGTGTAAAGCTTTCATTGTGCTCATAAACTGGGGTTCCCGGTACCCACTAAATACCTTCTTGATAGTCTGATGTGTCAACATAGCCCACCCCCTGCTGTTGAAGGGACTGCCAAATTTCTTGTGTGTGTGACTCTTCTGTGGCAGGCTCCTAATTATTCAGGGGTCCCCTGTGTTTAGGAATGTCATGATCTTATCCCTCCATTGTATCAGAAATTCCACTTTTCTTGAATCCAATCATATATGTGTGTATATACATACATGTATGTATATATATACACATGTATATGTGTGTATATATATATATACAAATGTGTATGTGTATATATATTTCTTTCTGTAGTTGAGGCAATTTCCCCCAGCTTTACTGAAATATTATTGATATAAGTATGTCTAATGTGTACAGTGTCATGATTAAAGACATGTATACATTGTAAACCCTGGTGACTCAGAGGGTAAAGAATCTGCCTGCAATAAAGTATACCCTGGTTTGATTTCTGGGTTGAAAAAATCCCCTGGAATAGGGAATGGCAACCCACTCCAGTATTCTTGCTGGGAGAATTCCATGGACAGAGGAGCCTGGTGGGCTACAGTCCATGGGGTGGCAAAGAGCTGGATATGACTGAGCGAGTAACACACACACACTGCAAAACAATGACAACAATAAGTTTCGAGTCCACGCATGCGTGCTCAGTTGCTTAGTTGTGTCCAACTCTTTCCACCCAGGGGACTGTTTCCTTGTGTGGTGATAACATTAAGATCTACTTTCTTAAAAACTTTCAATATAGTCACCATGCTATACATTAGATCCCCAGACCTTATTTATCCTTTAGCCAGGATTTTTGTACCCTTTGACCAACATCTAAAATATGAATGCTTCACAAATCTGCATATCATCCTTGAGCAGGGGCCATGCTAATCTTCTCTGTATCATTCCAATTTTAGTATGTGTGCATACGTACATATATTTTTCCTTCAACAGAAAATATACATTTAAATTATTCCTTTTGATTTTTACACAGAATATGTTTTAGGTGCTTCGCATTGGCAATTTCCTCTTCCTGGCCAGAAAAACCTTTGTACTTTTTTCTCCCATCCTAATAGCAAGAAATCCAATGGATTTCTGGAGAATACATTTATACTTCCTTTATATTTAGCATTGTTCAAAAGAATTAAGACACAAGGTGGGAAAAATAAGATAAGCTCATGATTGAAATTACACATCAAATACATGTTGTACTGTTCTTTTCCCTTCCTGGTCATGGGCCAGGTATTTGTGCTAAACTCTTAAGCAGTCATTGTAAACCCTCTGCAGACAGAAAATGAAATGGATGATCCTCAAGCCAGTTATTAGGATGATCGTCTATATAAGCTTTGAACACTGTTTTAAGTTTTCCACTAACTTAAGACTTTATGTCCTAATTAACATCAGGATCATTAAGAACCTACAGAAGAGTCACGAAGTATTACAGAAATCTAGTGCTTTCCAATATCCCAGCCAAATATAAAATGAATCAGGGGATAAGGAAATCTCCTGCTGTAGAATTGATGTTAGCTAGATGGAAGAGTTGGGCCAAGGATCAGCCAGTCCCCTGGTCCAAAAGTCATCACCATAGCAATGCTAGTGATGGCTGGCTCTACTCCTATCAGCAATGACACCCTTAAGAGGCATCAGTAAAGAGAGGAGCCTGTTATATTTCTGGGCTAGGCTTCTGGTAAGGGAAGTTCATGTCATTTTTATGCCAAATCACTAGGAAAAATAAACAGCCTCTTTCATGTTAACCTTTTAAACCGAAATCTACAAAGTAAAGGCAAATGTCCAGACGCAGAGCCTGGCTGAGGCCAGGTGAGTGTATCTTGTGTAAGAAACCTGTAGCTTTCTTAGATTTGCCTTTTAGTCTTGTTTCTTCCTAGTAATAGTGCTGTACAGAACCTTCAACAAGAAAAACCCAGAAGAGGATAGTTGCTTTTGAAGCCACTACTCTTGTCTGCCTCATTCATTTCAAACAGAGGTACTTCTCAAAGAGATGAAGGCTGGTGTACAAACAACAATGCCCATTGCATTCTCTTGCCACCAGCTGTGATGTGGTGGCTTTTGATTCTACAAAGAAGCTGCCTTGTTTCGAAAACTGATTGATGGTTCTTCCGAATGAAGGAGGCGATGAGAACAAACAAGCAGGGCCCTTAGTAAGGCAAGGTACTTCAAGAGAATGGGCTTGAAAGCACTTAAAATAAAAGGTAAACACAAGCGTCTATGAAAGTAAAGTGTTCTATAAGGCATTGAGCTGTTCCGAGTTGATAATTGGCAGTTCTTAATGATCTCCTTGTGTTTGTCCATATAACCTCTCTGTGGAGACATCTGACTTGGGGTTTTATGCTTTTTGGTGCAGGAAAAAAATTAAATCCAAATAGATGTCATAAAACAGAGAAAACTAATTGAAATAAAAAACATAGGCAGCCTGAGTTGGATTTAAGGCAATGAAACAGAAAAAAATGCATTGAAAAAGCTTGTAATGAAGCATTTCTGTAGAAGAGAGGGCAAGCAATTTTTCTTTAGAAGAACATGGAAAGATCTTCAAAGGCTCATTACAAGCACCATGGGCAGTGTTGGAACCTGCTCTATGTGAATTCTGAGAGATGGGCCTCCTCGTTCCATCAACCCTTGTCTTTCTCTTTTTCCTAATAGAAACAAACCAGTTAAAAAGAGACATTAGAGATATGTAGGCACACTCCTTTTATCGTAAGAAACTCTATCAAACTCCCTGTTGGTCAGCATTCTTCAGAGTCCATGTTGGGGGCACAGTGCTGGCTGAGGAGCAGGTGGTGGGAGGTTGTGCGCATTGGAGAGGTGGGAGAAGTTAAAGCAGGAATCCTTGTCCTGGTCAGTGGTTCTTACACACCATGTTCTCATAAAAAGAAAAAAAAATGTCCATAAGCTAGATAGTATTCCACTATGTAACTAAATCAGGATATCTCAGGTTCACAGAGAAAAAGTTAATCGAATCAGACACTCTTGGTTGTAAACTCAGAAGCCATTCTCTTCTTCCATTTTGTAAGAAATATTTAGTTATGTATTTGTTTGGCTGTACCGGGTCTTAGTTACGGCAGCTCAGATCTTTAGTTGTGGACTGTGAACTCTCAGTTGTACCATGTGAGATCTAGTTCCCTGACCAGGGATTGAACCTGCACACCATTGAACTGCATTGGGAGCGCTGAGTCTTAGCCACTGGACCACCGGAGAAGTCCCTATTTTCTTTAATTTTTTTTTGCCTGTAGAGCCCTAGTTTTGATTGGGAGTCCTTTTGCCTTTATCATGATTCAGGGAAGGGTGAACCTACCCCAATCCCAAGAATAAATCCTGATTTTTGTTTTTTCAATGGTGACCAAGCTAGGCAGAATTTTGAGATGGTTCCCATGATCTTCACCCTCTGGTGTTACTTCAGTGATCATGACAAAAGGCAGATTGCCTGCATGGGCCTAATCTAACATAGGAGCCCTTTAAAAGCACAGAATTGTCTTCAGCAGCTGGTAGAAGGAAGCATCAGAGAGACTAGAAGCATGAGAAGGGTTCAGCGCACTGTTACTGGTGTAGGAGGTGGAGAGAGCCATGTGTAAGGATGGAGAGCTGCCTTTGGAGTTGAGAGCAATCCCTGGTGGATAGCCAGCAAGGCCATGGAGACAATCCTACAGCTGCAAGGAACTGAATTCTGCCAACAATCTGAATGCATTGGGAGTGAATTCTTCCCAGTAACTCTAGATGAGAGCTCAGCCCAGGTAACACCTTGATTTTAGCCAAGTCCCTAGCAGAGAACACTCTCAGAGAACACTTCCCAGACTTCTGACGTATAGAGCTGTGAGACAATAAATGGGTGTTGATTTAAACTCTAAGTTTAGTCGCTCAGTCATGTCTGACTCTTTGCAACCCCATGGACTGCAGCCTACGAGGCTCCTCTGTCCATGGGATTTTCCAGGCAAGAGTACTGGAGTGGGTTGCCATTGCCTTCTCCAGAGGATCTTCCCAACCCAGGCATCGAACCTGGGTCTCCCACATTGTAGGCAGACACTTTACTGTCTGAGCCACCAGGGAAGTCCTTTTAAACTCTAAGCCCATGGTTATTTATAATGGAGCGACAGAAAACTAATAAAGCAACCAACAGTGTCAAGAAATTCACATTTCTGCTCAGGAGGCAGTAGTTTTCAGCTCTGACCCTAATTAGAAATCATAAAGTGACCTGTGGCAGAGACTGGTGATTATTCAATAGCCACTGCCAGCTTTTGTCTTTGTGCCCACACCTCCCTGATACCCCCATGAACGTCACAAATACCAGATTTTTCCCTTCCCCCTACCCATCCTGCTGGATAGTCATGTGACCTGGCTCTGCCTTCAGATACAGTCCTATGAGAATATGAGGTTAGAGCTGTAGCAGCCATTTTGTAGCCATGAGGTGAGAAGCCTACGGATGGTAGAGTGGAAAGAAGGAAAGATCTTGATTCTTTCTGTGCAATTTTATTTATTTATTTTGTGAAAATTTTGAGCTAAGGTGTCAACTCTGGAATTGTGTACTTTCAGATCTGTGGTTATATAAGATAATTTTCTTTTATTGATTAAGTCACTCTTATTTTGGTTTTCCGTTGCTTGAAGCTGAGCATATCATTACATATGCTTCCTATTCTAAAAAGAGTGCAGAGACCTCTGAGGTACAGTGCATGTAGAGGTCGAGGATCAGGCTTTTGGCTCAGATAGGAAAGGGTACATAGTATCCCAGGGCATGAAGGAAAAGTAAGTATTCCCTGGGAATTTTCCCCAATGCAGAAAAGTGGCACTTCCCCAGTGACACTGGTCATATGGACTTGGACCTCATCTAATCTTGGCAAACCTTAGTTTACTCGTCTTCAAAGTGAGGATAATAATGCCTATGTCACTTGGTTTTATGAAGATCAGATTTGACTGTGTATGTGAACTTGAAATTTAAAAGGAAGCTCTGGTGTAATGTCAAAGCCTCACTTGGTGCCTGGCACGTAGTATTGGTAGGTGGATATGCTGTGCCTGTTTGTCCACATCAGGTTTGTTTGCCCCAGACTATGAACTTGGGGGTTGCACTGCTGTCTAATTGCTCCTAATAGTGCCTATTCCAGGGGAAGCTTAAAGGAATGTTTTACTAAATGTTTTCTTCTTAGCATTGATGTATTAGGTACTACAGCCTGGATGGAGAATTCAGCTTTTGTTTTCTATGTATTTTCCACTAAATATGCTATGACGAGGTGTCTGTTTTGATCAGAGATGCTGTCAATTATTCCTCTCCCTTTCCGACTTTCTCTATGATTTAGGGTGTGAAGACATCTGTTGGCTTTAACCTATCACTGTTGTGTGAGATGCTTTGGCTCTAATCAATAGAACTGTGTCCAAGGCAGGCCGGCCCCCTGTGAACTCCCAGGCTGCTGAATCAGTCATCCGCCAGGTGACAGCTGGTGCCTTGAAGACATTGTGGAGCCAAAGAAGACAGTTACACCTGGCCCTTTAAGAGCTTCCCTATGCCAGACAAACCAGGAACCTATTTGTTTCCTTCAGGCTTGCCCGCTGTAACATCAGCCACTTTTCCAGGTCCTCATCCATAGTTCATTTTCATGCATCCACTTGTGGATCTCATTGACCCTTGGCCTCCCTGAAATGGACTCTTGGGACCATGGCTTGCTGCTGATTCTCTGACACATTGTTGTTCAGTCACTGAGTTGTGTCTGACGCTTTGCGACCCCATGGACTGCAGCATGCCAGGCTTTCCCATCCTTCGTTATCTCCCAGAGTTTGCTCGAGTTCATGTCCATTGAGTTGGTAATGCTATCGAACCGTCTCGTTGTCTGCCACCATGCTTTTGCTTTGCTGTGCTCTGTGCTACACACTGCATGTGAAACACACAGAAAAATGCTGAGGGCAGACAGGCTGGCATCTGAGAAAGGCTTCTTTCAGGTTGCTCCCCAAAAGGGACTATATTGCAGTAAGGCAGCAGAGAAGATGCTCCACAGAGTCTAGAGACTCCGAAGTCTAGATGACTTAACAATGACAGAGAGAAGTTGAACATAATATTTATGTACCAAGACATAGATGGTGTAGCACTGATGATACAGGATGTGTGTGGGGGGAGGGGAGGGGACGGGTCAATGACAGGATTGTGCAGCCAAGATCGGGGGAGGTAAAGAAGAGCACATTGATCTTGAGGAGCAAAACCACAAGCTGGAAGCAGTGGCGCTGAGAGTGAAGAGTGGATGCCAGGGTCAGAAGATGGGACTCCGTCTCTTACTCCTCCTATGAACCAGGAACCTTGTGTGCCTCAGTCTCCTCACCTGTCAAGGGAGACCCTGGCCTTCCTGGCCTCACTGGGTTGCTGTACATTTTTGATGATCTAAAGCAAATATGATCATAGTATAGACAGTATTATTGAAACATGGTGCCCATTGTGTTCTTTGTTTTATTCTGTGTGCTTGATATGAAATAGGAGCAAGGTGTTTCCTAGGCTCTCCATTGTCACTTCTAAAGTGGTCACCTCTCCTCCCCCAAGGCCATGGTGAGAGTGATGGGCGTGGTCTCAAGGGGGACATTCCTTAGGCGCCTACAGGAATGGTGACAGCTCCTTGCAGGGCATCACAAGGCATCCTCACATCAAGGGGCGGCTCAGAAGTTCAGTCGTGAAATGTATTCAGCTTCTGAGCAACTGGGTTACAGAAAGATGGTCTTAATCTACAGGCACAGGTCATTTTGGGAAAATGTGAGTGGTGAGACAAATTGGTTTGAAAATAGGTCAACATCTCCTACATTCTTAGAGTTGGGAGGAAACCTAGAAGGTGCCTGATGAACGGCTGCTTGGGGCCTGAAGGAACAGGGGATCCCTGCCCCCAGTGCTTACACACGCTTATGCACTACATGTCTATGGAATGTCTGTCTCTCACTGTCTCTCTCTCTCCTCCTTTTAGAAACAATGTTTCTGGATCTCCTCATTTTCTTTCTTGTTAGCCATTCTTTTTTAATTCTTCTTATTATTTTGTTAAAAAATTTTAAATTGAAGTATAGCTTTTTTTTAATGTTTATTTGACCTTGCTGAGTCCTAGTTGTGGCACGTGGGATCTTCAATTTTTTTACAGCCGGATCTTTAGTTGTAACATGTGAACTGTTATTTGCGGCATTCAGGATCGAGTTCCCTGACCAGGAATTGAACCTAGGCCCTGTGCATCAGGAGCAAGAGTCTTAGCCACTGAACCACCAGGGAAGTCCCTAGCCACTCTCTTTTTAGATGGATACAAGTTTTCTGAATTTAACTTTTAATTAAAACTTTTATTTTGAGATAACCATAGATCCGTGTGCAATTTTAAGAAATAATACAAAGAAATCTCATGTGCCCTTTACCTGGTTTCCCCTAGTGCCCTACAGCTAGTCAATATTTGCTGAATAAATGTATTGACTTCCACAAACACAAACATGACAAATTTGGGCTGTGCTGTGCTGGGCACTGTGGGGTAATGAGAAGGAGCTATGGCAGGAAATGCTCCCTCCCCCATGCTCCGTGCCCGACTTAAGCACGGCTTGGTTCACCTTCTTTTCTCTCTGGCCTTACCCTCTGGGGTGCCCAGGTCCTATGGGCATCAGCCCCAGTGGGACACTTGCAGCTTTTCCATCACAAGTCTCTTCCAGAGGGAAGATAGAGTGTGTGAACCCTCTCTACCCATCCCCTATCCACTCATACACACATGTCATTTCCTAAAGGAAAGTCATTTCTGTAACGGTCAGAATTGGACTAGAATTGTTGAAGTATTCAAAACCACCTCTAGTCAGTCACAGTTCTATTTTTCCAGGGTTGGTATAAAAATATCATTACGTTTTCATCAAAATTGAAAATAACAACAAAAGAGAACCTGAGAACTAGGTAAGCTTGGGCAAAAGGCGGCAATGACTGAGAGATAACAATCAACATATTTTAATACTGTGGACAGCGGCTCATGTGGGCACACACCCTACTTCCTACTTCCCCCACCCAATCTCCACCCCCACCCCCACGCTTCGTTCTCATCCCTGCTGTACAAAGCTCAGTTGGGTTTCTCCCATGGACACTGTGCAAAAGGCTGTCCCCCACGAGCCCAGATGGCGGCCTTTATGATGGCTCCGTGACGCCTCATTACCCATATTATGTAGTAGTATGTGCATCTCATGTTAAATTAACGGTATTGACTGTGCTGGGGTAATGGATTGGCTAGTTACTCTCTTTCTGAGAGGTTACTCAAGCTTGCCATCTGGCGAATCTAATAACCAGGTGGTGAACCTAAATAACCTCACTTTGGTGGGGGTAGAAGGGACCCCAGTTGCTTCTGTTCTTGCCATCTGCAGCCTCCTTCTTTTGGATCGAGATGTCCAGAGAATCAGTCATGCTATTTCTTAGTGGTGTAGCCATTTGTTATCAGAGACCCTCCCACTTCACTTATGCAGAACTCCACTCTCCAGTTTCTTCACCAGTTTAGAATACACGCAGGAAACAGGAGTCAAGCCAGAAAAGGCTTTGTGCAGCTGAGAGGACAAGGAACCTTACATACTAAGGCTCATAGGCCTCCCTCATAAGAACGCTTCCTTGAGCCTTTACTCTTATTTACTCTCAGTGATACGTATGGGAGTTCATCTCATTTCCAAGGATTCATTATATTGGGGGCTGCAGAGGTGAGGATAGGAGAGGGTGTGGAACAGACACATACTTTGAAGGATAATGAAGAATACTGAAAAAGCAGAAAGGATTAAAAGCAGATATAAGAAGTAAAAACGCAGCAAACCGGGGTTGTTTGGTAAGCCTCAAAGTATGCTACAGCTCTGCATGGCTCAGATGGTAAAGAAACTGCCTGGAATGCAGGAGTCCTGGGTTTGATCCCTGGGTCGGGAAGACCCCCTGGAGAAAGAGTGGCTACCCACCCCAGTGTTCTTGCCTGGAGAATCCCATGGACAGAGACTATAGTCCATGGGGTCACAAAACGACAGACATGACTGATCGACTAACACTTTCACTTCACAAATTATGCTTCAGCCCTGGAATACTACCCAAGAACACTACAGTACAATAATGCAGTCTGGAATAATAAACTCGTGTTGACAGCACTGTTAGTTATGATTGGTAGATAGCATTTTAGGGGCTGGGACCCATGTCATACATATGGAAATGTCCTCTCTAAATGGTTAACATTAAAAGGTTGCACACACAGAAGATTATAAACTCAGCTCTGAGAAAAATCATGTGTCTATGAGTTAAGTGAATTAAAATATTACATCAGTTTTTTAAAAGACCAATATTTTTAATCATAAAATAATTTATTGAAGAAAAATAATTTCATTTAGAAAACTACAAAACCAAAAAGAAGGAAATAAGTTATAGCTATAATCTATACTTCCAAGATATAATTAGTGTTAATTTTTGTTTGCTCTTGTTTTCTGTCTACATATATTTATATATTTGTATCCATTTATCTTTCTGTCGTTGCCTGCCTATCTATTAACTAGTTGAAGTTAATACATAAGAAAATATAAGTTAATACATAAGAAATCAAATTACACCATTTCGTAACTAGTATTTACCCCTGCTTAATGCACAAGTAAGAAGCTTTTCATGTTAATGAGTAAATTTCTTTAGTATCATTTCTTCTTTAAAAAAAAAAAATTCATTTATCTGACTGCACCAGGTCTTAATTGTGGCATGTGGGATCTTTAGTTGAGGCAGGCAAACTCTTAGTTGCAGCATGTGGGATCTAGTTCTCTAACCAGGGATGGAACCTGGGCCCCCTGGGAGTTTGAATTCTTAGCCGCTAGACCTCCAGGGAAGTCCCTTCAGCATAATTTCTGTGGTTTTGTAGTCCATGCGATGATAGCTATCCAAGGGGTTTCAATAATTCAATGGTTATTTATAAAAGCATATTGCACAGCAATATCTGGAAAACAAAACAAAGTTCGATCAGCAAGAGCAGATAGGGCATAGAGACTTCCTTTCTAACCCCCAACGCCAGTTCACTATGGTGGTGGCAGAGCTTAAAGCTTCAAAGCTGGGCCTTTATGTCTTCATGAGTCACGCTGGGTGCTGGCTTCTTGTTGGATACTTAGAACCCTGTATCTGTTAGGATGCCTTTCGAGGAAACAGAAAACCCAACTCAAAGCAGCTAAGTAATAAAAAATATTATTTCACATTAGAGAAGTCCTGGGGAGAAAGGCAGATCCAGGACTGTTAACACGGTGACTCAAAGGCAGCACCAAGGGTTTGTGTTTTTCCCATCTTTTTTCTCTCCTTAGAAGGAGGTCCCAAAATTTGGGCAGCTATTCCAGGTACCACACAAAGACATGATAATATGCAGAGGCAGAACCAGGGATGGTCTCTCTTTAAAAATTTTTTTATTTTTAATTGCAAAATACACATCTCATAAAATTTACCATTTTGACCATTTTTAGGTACAGAGTTCGGCACTGTTATTTACGTTCACATTTCCTTGTAATCACCCTTTTAGTATCTTTCTATGTGAGTCTGACTACCTATGTGCCTTACATGTCTATTTCTTTCAATGACTGGCTTATTTCGTTTCTGATAATGCCCTCAAGGTTCATCCATGTTGTAGCATAAATCAGAATTTCCTTCCTTTTTAAGACTAAATAATATTCTCTTGTCTTTATAAACCACATTTTATTTATCCATTGATCTGTTTATCCATTCATCAGCCCACTGGACACTTGGGATGCTTCTATCTTTTAGCTATTATGAATAATGCTGCTGCGAACATGGGTGTACAAATATCTCTTCAACAGTCTGCTGTCAGTTCTTTTTGAGTATATACCCAGAAGTGGAATTACTAGATCATGTGGTAATTCTACTTTTAATTTTTGAGGAACTGCCAACCTGTTTTCCATAGTGATTGTACCATTTTACATTCCCACCAACAGTGCAAAAATGTTCCAATCTTTCTCTACATCCCTTCCTCCCTCCTTTTTTTGGGATAATTGCCATTCTAATGAGTGTGAGATGGTCCATATGTTTCTTTTAAAAACTGAGGAAACATTTATTCTCACTTCTCTGGTCCCATTGTTTAGGATTATGCTCACACATCTACTCTTAAGTCAATCACTGGTGATAAGAAAAATGGAACTGTGATTCATTTTCTTTTTTTTAGTATTTATGTTTTTATTTGGCTGCGTTGGGTCTTGGTTGTGGGATGCAGGATTTCATTGTGGCATGCAGGCTTCTCTAGCTGGATCTCTAGATCTCTAGCTGGATGGCTTCTCTAGCGCGCATGGGATCCAGACAGAGCATGTGGGCTCAGTACGTGTGGCACGTGGGCTTAGTTACCCACAGCACATGGGATCTTAGTTCCCTGACCAGGGCTCAAACCCACATCCCCTGCATTCCAAGGTGGATTGTTAACCGCTGGACACCAGGGAAGTCCCTGACTCATTTCTGTAGACCGAGCAGTGCATACTCTGGGTCTGGGAGCAATGAGCCACTCTGAAGCATGGCTGCACCGAGTAGGGTAGAGGGCAGGTTCTGTTAGGAAGGAGGAAGCATGCATGAGTGAATGTCCCTTTCTGATTTCCCTTGACCTCATCAGGGTTTGGAGGAGCCCCTGTTTGCATCCATGTAAGTATGGCCCCAGCTTAATAAAAAAGAGTGCTTCAAAATAAAATCACTTTGAGCATCTCGAGAAAGGGATTTTCACGTGAGTATAAAAAACAAACAAGATGTCACACTAAATTACCTCCTTACATAATGAAGTAAAAGAGAGAAAAGAGGTATCACCCATGCACCAAGGAACCTTTAACAATCTCATCATCTTCCCTCCCAGAGTAGTCTCCCCGATCTCTACTCATTTTCTGGACTTCAAACAGGATTGAAATGACATGGTAGCAAATGGTAACTGCTTGCTCCTTAAGTCTTCAGCTCCAATGTGTGTCACTGGAGATGTTAAAATGAAGACTCCCACTCACTGGATCTGGGGTAGGGCCTGAGAGTCGGCATGTCTGATGAGCTGATGTGGCTATGTTGCAGGAAGGGGCACCCTTTCCAGAGCCCAACAGTGGGGTCTTCTAACGTTTGGAAATGAATTGTCCAAAGAGACACACATGTTGACAAAGCAAGAGACTTTATTGGGAAGGATGCCTGGGTGGAGAGCAGCAGGGTAAGAGAACCTAGGAGGACTGCTCTGCCACGTGGCTCACAGCCTCAGGTTTCATGGTGATGGGATTAGTTTCCAGGTTGTCTTTGATCAATCATTCTGACTCAAGATTCTTCTTGGTAGCCTGCACATCACTCAGCCAAGATGGATTCCAGTGAGTAGGATTCTGGGAGGTTGGCAGGACATATGGACTGGCATTTCCTCTTTCTTTTGCACTTTCCCGAATTCTTCCAGTTGGTGGGAGCTTGTTAATTCCCTGTTCCTTACCAGCACCTTCTGTTGTAAGAGAACTTATGCATGTGGTTACAACAGCCTGGCCAGGGTGGGTGGTTTCAGTCAGTGGTACCTATCACAGCTGCGCTGAGACCCACATTAAATCAGGGTGATTTAGAGCACAGAAGAATCCTGTGGAGGGCTTGTTAACACCCAGCTTGCTGGGCCCTGACACCAGACTGTTTGATTTAGGACTAAGGCCCAAGAATCTACCTTTCTAACCAGTTCCTTCTAAGTGATGCTGATGCTGCTGGTCTGGGGAACATTCTGATTACCACTGCCTTAGACGGATGCTTCTAAACTGTGGTGTTGGAAAAGACTCTTGAGAGTCCCTTGGACTGCAAGGAGATCTAACCAGTTCATCCTAAAGGAAATCAGTCCTGAATATTCATTGGAAGAACTGATGCCGAAGCTGAAACTCCAATACTCTGGCCACCTGATGTGAAGAACTGACTCATTGGAAAAGACCCTGATGCTGGAAAAGTTTGAAGACAGGAGGAGAAGGGGACGACAGAGAGTGAGGTGGTTGAATGGCATCACTGACTCAATGGACATGAGTTTGAGTAAACTCCGGGAGTTGGTGATGGACAGGGAGGCCTGGTGTGCTGCAGTCCATGGGGTCGCAAAGAGTCGAACATGACTGAGTGTCTTAACTGAACTGAACTAGATGGTCGTCACTGGGACCAGGTGACTAGCTTTGCACCCAGAGGCCCACTTGGTCTCTGCGTAAGCTCAGCAAGTTACTTAACCTCTGAACCTTAGTTTCCTTGTCTGTAAATCAGGGATGATAATGCCTCCTACCTTAGCCGACTTTTCTGGTGCACTGTGCCTGTACTGTATAATGTCTATGATCATGACTTGCCCTTCATTTCAACTAGGCAGAATTGAAATGTGCACATTTGCTGCTCTTCAGAAAATCTTTTGGGAAGCAAGTTATTCCTCTCCCCTGGCATTTTCAGAGAAGCTCTCTTCTTTCACTTGTTGTTCCCTGGAATGCAGAAACCTCCCCAGATACATATTTTTCACCATGCTGTTGATTCCTCATTAATCGTGGGGATGCTGGGCACTGCCAGCCTTTAACCTGGATGCCCAGGAAGTCCTTATAAATAAAGGATGCAGCAAAATCTAATGAAAACAGCATCATCTCAGGCTGCAGCAACAAGAGCTGTCTCCCTCCACTTCCCAGGAGGGCCTGCTCTCTGAAATCTCAGTCTGTTCTGGCTAGCGTGATCAGAAAGAGCAGTGCCTAGCATCCCAGGCAGCACTCAGCGTGAGTGCTTTAATCATATGCAAGGCTGAAGAAAGGCAGGAAGCAAGCAGACCCCTGCAGACAGCTTTTTACCTGCTTACTCCTGCAGGCTAGTGATGCAGCTCAGTGACTGGAAGACATTTTTCAGGCAGAGCAGCCAGCAAGGCCCAGAGATCACAGGCAGTGAGGTGTTGGGCAGTATCAGCTGAGGCCCCCTGTGGCCAGGGTGTGTGCGGGCTACAAAGCTGGGGCTCTCTGCAGCACCAGGTTACACAGGGACTAATATGACTTGCTGGGAGGGTCCCACAGATAAACGGAGGGAGGGCAACTGTATTAGGACAATTTTCATTACAAGTTATAGAAACCAACTGCCTTGCTTAAGGATCCCAAGGGCAAGTTGCAGCATCGTTGAGGAAGGGACTGAAGCAAAATGGCATATAAACTCAATCTCTCCCCACTGGCATTTTATTCCCTTTATGAGCTTCCTCTGCTTTTACAATCTACTTGGGTGAACAAAAATGTTTACTATAATAAATACTTACCCTACATATGAATGAGTTCCATTTTGAGAGTGTGTTTATACATCCAAATTGTTCTTAAGTCCAACAAAGTAAGCCTACGTACCCAACTAACGCAATCAGCTATATAGTACTATACTGTAATACTTGTCACACAAATAACACATAAACAAAACCCAAAGGTATAGAAAACATTTTTAATCTTACAGTACAGCACCTTGAAAAGTACAGTAGTACAGTAAAACCGCTGGCGTTTAGGGGCTGGCATTGAATGCACAGTCAAGAAGAGTTAACTAACTGAAGGAGGGAGAGGAGGCAAGGGTGGTAGAGTTGGAGGATCATCAGCTATAGGAGATGGAGGGCAAGCTGCAGTTTCACTTAGGCCTGACATTGATGGAACACACGTGCACATCTTTGAAAGTTCACAATTTGAAGGTTCACATGTAGGGGACTTACTGTATTCCAAAACACCCAAGCTGACATGTTGACAGGTTTTGGTTTTAGCCATCTCAAGAGATACTATTTCTTAGTCCCAGTTTCAGGTGTCTGGCAAAGAGGCTCTGATTGGCCATCATGGCTCAGGTGCTCAGCACTGGTCCAATCAGATGCTGCCATGGTGGGGAGCAGAGATATATTGTTCAAAGTGACTACTGGGGCCCTTGGTTGTGGATCAAGGATGGACAGTGAACGGCTTCTTTGTGAACAAGGTAGACACTCCAAATGGACTACCTCAGAGGAAGGGCAGAGCAAACTGCATGGTCTGCTTCCATCTGTGGTGCTCTGATTGAGGGGCTTCCCTGATGGCTCATATGATAAAGAATCTGCCTGCAATGCAAAAGTCATAGGAGACTCAGGTTTGAGCCCTGGATTGGGAAGGGTCCCTGGAGGAGGAAATGGCAACCCACTCCAGTATTATTGCCTGGAGAATTCCATGGACAGGGGAACCTACCGGGTTACAGTCCATGGGGTTGCACAGAGTTGGACATGACTGAAGCAGCTGAGTACTGCTCTGATGAACCCTTATGTGCAAAACCTGTCCTCTCTCAGCCAGCAGTGGAGGTGAACGCAAGCACAGGACTTGTTTGTAGGTTTGGGCTGAGAAGATGGGGATCTACCCACGGCAGCACAGGTGTGTGACCACTTTGGAAACAATATTGAGCTCTAAAAAGTGGCACAATCCATAGATAACAAAGAGATCAACTGGGCTAATATCCCCTTAGAAGCTGAGAAAATAAATGAAAGTAAACTACCAAGTAGTTTTTCCATAGAATATGAAGTGTGGTTTTTTAACATCAAACAGCAAGTTAATGAATATCAAAATATAAAGAAATTTCACCCACCCATGATCTCATTCTGTTCTTTTTGTTCCCCCTTTCCTTCCAGCTTCTGTTCACATGCACACAGAATCTTATATAGCTTTAAAGAGTATAAACAACATTTTGTATTCCATATTATGTAATGACTAGTTTCCACACTGCCTTGTCATCTTTTTAACTATCTTTGTCGGTATGCCATCCTTCAAATTAAGTGTGATACACTTTACTTAGCACATAATTAAGGTCTGATTTAAAATCTGAGACTGTGAAGCTGAAAGGAGTCTTAGGAAATCATTGAGGCCCTCCCCAAAAAATGAAGCTGGAGAGGAGACTGAGTTCCCCAAGGTCACAGGGCTGGATAATTTCCAGACCCAAGGCTAGATTTCATTCATTTTTCCAAACATATGTTTATAATTACTCACTTCATATCAGGTGGCAATGCATGGGTTTCATCTTCAGATCCTTTATCGTCACCTTGCGTGATCTAATTAACATGTGCTGGCCAGGAGCCATTTCTTATTTTTCTTAACAGAGGAAAGAGTGCTTTTTAAACTCACTGTCAGGAAAATAGAGGTTGTGGAGCTGAAAGGAGTAACAGAAATTTTAAATTGGACTGGTTTCGTGACTGGTAGATAAGTCAGCGTGCAAAGACACTTCTGTTTCCCAGGTTTGGCTTACTTTCTCAACGCCCCTTACAAACTCCACAGGGATTTTAAGATTTAAGTCTGGGTATAAGTTTATGCAAGCTTTTAGTCACCTTTCTAGATGAAAAGCACCACAGGATTATGCTTGAAAATGTTCCCTGCTTCAGTACAGATTCCTTTGGAGTAATTCAGCTATAGTATGATTTTGAGGGAGAAATGATTGAACAGATATATTTCAAAACACATTTGCATTTAAAAATAGGGGTTTATCAGCTAAAAGAACTATTCTTGAAAGGTATACATGCAGGGCAAATTTAGAACAAGCAGAACAATTTAGACATGATAGCTATGAATTGCCCAAAAGCTTAAAATACAGGGGGCTCTGATCATACAGAATCCTGGGCATGGATTGAATCATGAATATCTGGTGTTTTTCTTTGGAAAATGTATTGGAACAGGAAATCTTGTCACTGCTGTGACTCCACAGACCAATCCAAAATATTCTAGGCATGCATCAGTGCAACTGTAAACACTCATTTGACCAGAAAAAAAACACTGAAGAAGCCTAAGTTTCTGATACAGAGAAGAGGGTGGGCTCTGGAGTCAGATTACTTGAGTTGGTGTCTTGGTTCTGCCACTTGGTGCATATATGATCTTGACTGGGTCTCAGTTTGCTCATCTGCAAAATGGAGAGAATACTCTTTAATTCATAGAATTGTTGATTTGATTGTGTTAAATCATGTTTAGTGGTACCTCTCAAACTCACATGTCAACACAGATCAGTTGGGATCATGCTCAGATGCAGTAGGGACAGAGAAGCACAAATATTGTCTGATCTCATTTATACGTAGAGTCTGTAAAAGCCAAACTCATAGAAGCAGAGTAGGCAGTGGTTGCCAGGTGCTAGAGGGCAGGGGAGTTGGGGAAAAGAAGATGGGCAAATAGTACAAACTTCCAGTAGTTATAAGAGGAGTAAGTTTGGGGAGCTAATTTCAGCATAGCGACTATAGTTAATGATTCTATATTGTGTACTTGAAACTTACTAAGAGAATTAATCTTAAATGTTCTCATCATAACAATAACAAAATTGTAATTATGGGACATGAAGGATATGTTAACTAACCTATTGTGGTAAACATATATATGAATATATATATGGTAAACAATATATGCATTAAATCATCACATTGTATGCCTTAAACTTATACAGTATATATGTCTATTTATCTCAATAAAGCTGGAAAGAAAAAGGAAACATAGAGGTGCAGTAGAGCTGCTAACTGGATTTCTAACAGGCTCCATTGACAGCTGCATTGCTTGTCTCCTGGCGATGCTTGGAGCAGTGAGCATGCAAAGAGCCTATTCCATGGGCAGCATTCAGCAGTGCTAGCTGTTATCCTTCAGGTGGATCTCTCCTTCTTATTCTTTCCTGCCATTGCTCCTGCATACCCAGTCCTTTCATTTCTTTCCCTCTGTTCTTGAGAAGTCTTCCAGACCTTTGTTCTAGCTAATCTTGTCAGGTTTGAGTTATTGACTGTGTATGTGTATGTGTGAGCATATGTATGTGTGTGTGTATATGTATGAGGGAGGTGGCAGAGATGCTGAAATAGTCAAGCTCAGGTTTGGAAAAAGCAGTTCCATCTTGACCTTGTCTTCCACAATGACTTACACTTGCTAATGCAAGGGAACTCAGTCTTTCCTGAGTTATAAGGACCTTTGGAGCAATTAGTCAGTTTAAAGTTTAGGCTCACTTAGCAGAGCTTTAAGCCGGTGTCCCCTCCCTTCCCCAGCCCCTGATGCCTCTGAGCAAGGGAAGCATCCCATCCTCACGTCCTGTAGGGAAAGGCTCCTGGCCGGAACACTGCTTTTCTACCAGCTTCCTCTCACCTCTGTCTGGAGTCCACCTGGCTTCTGTCCTTGTGTATCTGTGTAGACACAACCACAGTGGTGTAACTTGGGCTCTGCTGTCTTGGCACCCTCAGGGCTTGGTGGCATCCCCTGTTTCTTTGACCCTGTTTCAAACCTTACTGGTCTTATAGATCCTCTGAGCATCAGCCACACTCTCCATCTGGTCACTTGGCCTCTCACAATGGCCACTCAAGGTGGGCCCCTTGCTCTCAACTTTGCATCCTTCTTTAACCCTTGTGAGGTGGGAACTTCCAGACACTCTGTGTGAACAGAGATGTTCAGGGCACCGAGTCCAGACCTCTGTCTTTCTGCACATCCCACATTGTCATCTCTGCATATTGTGGCTGCCCCATGGTGACCCAGTGCAGGACAAGGTGCTCTCCCCAGGAATTCTAAATGGGAAGGGCACTGGATCTGCTCTGGATTCAGCTTTTCCTTCTTTCCCCTCAGAGTTTCTGTCTGTCCCCACTCCCTGCCCTGAGTTAAGGCTCAGAAGTAGGGGGTGTCTCAGGCAGCTACTTCTTCCCAGGTTTATCCTTTCCAATACCTTCCACTTTCTCCCAGAAAGGTCTCTACTTTCTCTTTTGTCTGTTGGGAATTGTTCTATGTTGTAACTTTCTTCTTTCCTACTTAAGGATTCTCTGGTCTAGGTGGGTCCAGCATACTGCCCTTTCTCCGAGGCAGTAAACCACATGCCCTAACCCACATAATGGGGAGAAAAGATGGGAAGGGAATATTTTTGCTCATTGAGAATTAGATTAAAAATAGTTTAAAAATAGTGTCCTTATTATATATTATAGCTGCTGCATATACAATAAGAATGAAAAATGAAACTTCTTTGCTTTTTCTTTTGTTCTTAGCAGATGTTACCAACCTATCACATCACACAGTGTTCTAGGCAGCCAGGAACAACCAAAAAGAGCTGAATCTGGAAATAGAACTCTTTTCTATCACTAGTATAGAATTAAGTTTAAGGAAGGTAAAGAAAATAAGAAAAATCTAAACCTCACATCCAAATAGGCAATGTAAGTTTTAAATTTGGGAACTCTATAATTAGAAATCACTTTAAAGTATGAAATCACTACCCTGTAATGATTATCCTCAAATGATTATTCATCCTCTTCCTGTATCACTCTAATGACAGGGAACTCTCTACCCATTGATAGTGAATTGCATTTTTGTACTATTCTAAGTAGTAGGAAGATAGTATTTGTACCTGCTCATTGCAACTGGATTCTACACATGGCATATTTAATTCCCATCCATACCATTGCCCGTCAGCTGTTTGAAGGCAGCCATCATGGCTCCCATCAGTGTCTGTTTTCGAGGTTCAGTCTGCCCAGTTCTTTTCATTGGCATGACTTTCCGCCTCCTCAGTAGCTTAGGACCGCCCTGTGGATCTTTCCCTATTTGATGAGCCTTTGAAAAAGCCATGGAGTTAACTTTGATGGCGAGTCCCCGCTCTTCCCTACACACTGTGGGGGTTTTTGTTGTTGTTGCTATTTGTTTGTTTTGAAAATTGGACACAGAAGTTACATTAAAGGTGCCAATCGCTGGGGATGTGTGAGAGTCTCTGCCACCTGCAGCCGGATGCTTTGTGCTCAGAAACCCCAACTTGTCTGGCACACATCCTCCTTTTCTCCCCCTCCCCACATCTGTGTTTCTGTCTGTCTGTCTGTCTCTAACACATACACACACACACACACACACCTCTGGGCGGCATCATTTCTCAGCCGGCTACTCAGAGCAGCAGCTTGTACATGCTTGTTTTACTGTTTGCTTGTCTGAACTACAAGCTT
Source organism: Bos indicus (assembly GCF_029378745.1). Classification (NCBI taxonomy): domain Eukaryota; kingdom Metazoa; phylum Chordata; class Mammalia; order Artiodactyla; family Bovidae; genus Bos; species Bos indicus. The sequence goes on from NC_091769.1 coordinate 51,718,862, forward strand.
AATATGGAGGCTACAGGAGAAAATGTTTTAAACTCAAGCAGTGCAGTTGAAATCACTTCATTTTGAGATATCTGTGAAAGTATTCTATTGAAATCAGTTAGGAAAGTCCTGCAAAGGACTTGCTAAAGCCTTCTCAGTTTTGCCACCAGACGATTTGACGTTTATTAAATGGGCAGGAATCCGGCAGAACCTTATTGCTGGGGCTAAGGACTGGGATTAAAATGAATGATGATAATATGAACAGTCAACATGACTGAGCATTTTCTATGTGCCTGTCTGGCCCTGTTCTCCCTGCTTTATATTTATGAACTTGTTTAATATTCACAAGTTTGGCCTCTTGCCCAAAGTTGTGATCTACTAAGTGGTGGAGTCAGTCTGAGCCCACATGCCCTGGCTCCAGAGCCCATGCATTAATGGTATTGTCTCTAGTAACATACAACTCATGTCAGCAGTCAGAAGTAAGCACATTTACCACACTTGTAAAGCAAAAATCCCCAAACTGTGTGGTTAATGTCTCACTGTCTCAGTGCCTTCATGTGTAAAATGTGCTAATATAAGTATGTGGTGTGTGTGTGTGTGTGTGTGTGTGTGTGCTCAGTTACTAAGTCCTGTCTGACTCTGCAACCCCATGGACTGTCTGCCAGGTTCCCTTGTCCATGGGATTTCCCAGGCAAGAATACTGGAATGGGTCGCCATTTCCTCCTCCAGCAGATCTTCCCAACCCAAGGATCGAACCTGCATCCCCTGCACTGGCAGGTGGGTTCTTTACCATTGAGCCACCTGGGAAGCCCCATAAATTAGCAGCACTATTTATATAAATATAAATGGTGTTCAGGATGCATTTTCTTCTACTCTCCTCCCCCAAAACACATAATTTCAATTGGTTTAAAAACAAGACCACATCATTCGTTCAAATTTCATGATGAATTCTATTCTAAGATCCCAGAGTATTTCTTTAGGGTTTTAGCTGATGGGATTTAGTCCTCCTGGCTTCTTGCATGCACCATGCTCATATGGTTTCTCCCATTTCTGAAATGTACCTCCCTGTCCACCCAAGTTCCATCCATATTTACAAGTTTCTACCTGGCCCACCTCCTCCACGAATCCCCAGAGCACCATACCCCACTTTGAGCCATTGTTTGTCTTAATATGAACACAAGACAGTTGTATTCCACCAATAAACATTTTTGAACATTTGTTACATGCCTAGAATGATTCTGGATCAAAATTTCTCAACCACAGCACTATTGACATTTTCAATGGTTTGATGGTTACTCTTTTATGTGTCTATTTAATTATGTATAAGGGTACCCAGATATTTGGTCAAATACTACTCTGGGTGTTTCTGTTAGGGTGTTTTGGGATGAGATTAATGTTTAAATTGGTGAACTTTGGGTTAAGCAGATTGTCTTCCCTAATGCTGGGTAAGCTTTATCCAACCAGTTGAAGGTTTGAATAGCACAAAAGGCTTACTCTTCTCTGAATAAAAGAGAATCAATCTGAATGATGGCCTTTGAACTGGGACATCAATCAGCTCTTCCAGGTTCAATAACAGCCTGCCAGCCTTCAGACTTGGACTGGGACATCTGCTCTGTAGATTTTGGATTTGCCAGCCTCCATAAGAGTGCGAGCCATTTCCTTATAACAATTACAATATTTTATAATAAGAATATTATTATAATATAATATTATAATTATACTATATTACAAATATGCTATATTATATTAGAAATATACTAGACTAGAAATAATACATTATACTATAAGTATTAAATTTTTATTATATTATATCTTATAATTGATATATAATGAATTTATATTTTACTATATGATTAATATATAATGTGATCATATGATAAATTATAAATGTGCTATATGTTAATATTATTATAAATAAGCATAATAAATGTTATCATATTATAACTAAGATGAAACATAATAAAATGTAAATAAATATGAATTCAGTATTTACTCATCCTGTTCCTTCAGCAATATGTGAACCGTGAACTTCCTGATGTTCAAGCTGGTTTTAGAAAAGGCAGAGGAACCAGAGATCAAATTGCCAACATCCGCTGGATCATCGAAAAAGCAAGAGAGTTCCAGAAAAACATCTATTTCTGCTTTATTGACTATGCCAAAGCCTTTGACTGTGTGGATCACAATAAACTGTGGAAAATTCTGAAAGAAATGGGAATACCAGATCACCTGACCTGACTCTTGAGAAATGTGTATGCAGGTCAGGAAGCAACAGTCAGAACTGGACATGGAACAACAGACTGGTTCCAAATAGGAAAAGGAGTTCATCAAGGCTGTATATTGTCACCCTGCTTATTTAACTTATATGCAGAGTACATCATGAGAAATGCTGGACTGGAAGAAACACAAACTGGAATCAAGATTGCTGGGAGAAATATCAATAACCTCAGATATGCAGATGACACCACCCTTATGGCAGAAAGTGAAGAGGAACTCAAAAGCCTGTTGATGAAAGTGAAAGAGGAGAGTGAAAAAGTTGGCTTAAAGCTCAACATTCAGAAAACGAAGATCATGGCATCCAGTCCCACCACTTCATGGGAAATAGATGGGGAAACAGTGGAAACAGTATCAGACTTTATTTTTCTGGGCTCCAAAATCACTACAGATGGTGACTGCAGCAATGAAATTAAAAGACACTTACTCCTTGGAAGGAAAGTTATGACCAACCTAGATAGCATGTTCGAAAGCCGAGACATTACTTTGCCAACAAAGGTTCGTCTAGTCAAGGCTATGGTTTTTCATGTGGTCATGTATGGATGTGAGAGTTGGACTGTGAAGAAGGCTGAGCGCCGAAGAATTGATGCTTTTGAACTGTGGTGTTGGAGAAGACTCTTGAGAGTCCCTTGGACTGCAAGGAGATCCAACCAGTCCATTCTGAAGGAGATCAGCCCTGGGATTTCTTTGGAAGGACTGATGCTAAAGCTGAAACTCCAGTACTTTGGCCACCTCCTGCGAAGAGTTGACTCATTGGAAAAGACTCTGATGCTGGGAGGGATTGGGGGCAGGAGGAGAAGGGGACAACAGAGGATGAGATGGCTGGATGGCATCACCGACTCGATGGACGTGAGTCTGGGTGAACTCTGGGAGTTGGTGATGGACAGGGAGGCCTGGTGTGCTGCGATTCATGGGGTCGCAAAGAGTCGGACACGACTGAGCGACTGATCTGATCTGATCTGATCTGTTCCGCTGGAGAACACTGATTCAGGCAGGATAATTCTTTGTTGAGGGAGCTGTCCTATGCATTGGATGTTTAGCAGCATCTTGACCTCTACCCATCTGATGCCAAGAAGCCCCCACCACGGTCCAGTTGTGACCATCAAAATGTGTCCACAAACTGCGAGCTGTCCCCTGGGGTGCAGAATTGCTCTGGTAGAGAACCACTGCTCTAGGCATGCTTAGGAGTCAGCACTAAAAGTCAGGAGTGAATACAGGACAATTAACTATTAACTAGTGAAACATTTTGCTATCTCAATTTTAGCTAAACTTGTGACTTTCTTTTTTGGAGGGAGGAATTGAGAGAAATGACAGCAACCTTTACAGAAAAATACGGAAGATTTCTTTCACTGGGGAAATAAAATCTTGTGGAATATGAAGTAAGAAAAGCTTGTAGGCTGTTTGTCCCAGATAAGTGCAATTACTTTTCAAGTATTGAAAGATTCGTTAATGAGAGAAAAATTACCCATATGCTTCAGCCCTACTGACTAACTCTAGTGAGCACAAAATCTGTGCAGTTCCACTTATAAATTCCTCTTGAGTCCTGATATTTTTGAGGGATTATGTGATTCTTCAAATGAATCCATAACCCATTGTCGGTCCTGGACACATTTAATAACAGAATTCTGGAAGAGTAAGATTAAGAGACACAATCCTTCAGTCTTTCTCCAAACAGTTTTATTATAGAAATGATTCATGCACTGGGAGTCACTGAAATTGATCATTCGTAATTTATATTCTTCTCAGACAGAGCTTTTGAGGTTCCTTTCCTTAGTTGTTCAATGTCAGTTATCCAATGAAAGTTGCCAGTTGTTCAATGAAAATTTGGTTGAATTCTCTAAGAAATTCACAGTCTTAAAAACATTCATAAGCCTGTAGGGAACTGAGAGGTGACTCTGGGCTGGTTTTAGCTAGCTGTGCATGGCTGAATATATACAAAGCATTAAAGCTAATCTGAGACACAATGTGACAATCAATAGCAATACAGTATGTGCTGAACAGTAAAACTTAATATTAGTTTTACAACAAGAGGCAGGATACAAGTCAAGTTGGGGAGGGCAGAGCCAGGGATGGAAAGCTTTCAGCTGGATTTAGGAACAACATCGTACCGAACTGGATGCTGGAGCTGGCCTGGGCACTTTGGGCAGAGTTCAGAGTTGGGCTCCAGCACCTCTGCTCCCCTTGTCAGTAACTGTCATTTATGAAGTGGAGCTGATGTAAAAAGAGTCAGTTTCTGCCCTACCATGTGGCAGAGCTGTAGGACTTGAAGGGGGTTATATGATATAACTTCCTGTTGTGTAGGTGAAGAATTGCAAGTCCAGAGTGGTGATATGAGAATTATAACAGTGACATTAACTTCTGCTGCTGCTGCTGCTGCTGCTAAGTCGCTTCAGTCATGTCCGACTCTGTGTGATCCCATAGATGGCAGCCCACCAGTCTCCCCTGTCTCTGGGATTCTCCAGGCAAGAACACTGGAGTGGGTTGCCATTGCCTTCTCCAATGCATGAAAGTGAAAAGTGAAAGTGAAGTTGCTCAGTTGTGTCCGACTCTTAGCGACCCCATGGACTGCAGCCCACCAGGCTCCTCTGTCCATGGGATTCTCCAGGCAAGAATACTGGAGTGGGGTGCCATTGCGGGCATGTTAATTGTCTGTCAGACACTTGGCTGAGTGCTCTACATACATCACATCTTAATCTTAATGAGGCAGACACTGTTATGATCCCATAGTCACAGACCAGGAAACTGGAGTCAGGAAATTTTGATTTCCTGTGAAATATCAGTGAAATGCTGACATTACTCAAGTCTAGTACCTTCAGCAATCTGGTGTGTTTCTTATTTTGCTGCTGAATTTCCTCATCTGTAAAAGTCTTTCATTCTTTTGCTCCCTTCTTCCCTTCCTCCCTTCAGCACAGGCCACTGAGCACTTAGCCTAGACTGGGCACCATCCCAGACTCTGGGAAAGCAGCTAGCAACTTCCGTAATTCAGAGCTATTAGTTAGTGTGGGAGGCCAGTCTACGAGACATAAAAGTAGGGGCTAATGTTTCTTAGTCTTGTTGTTGTTCAGTTGCTCAGTCATGTCTGACTCTGTGACCCCATGGACTGCAGCATGCCAGGCTTCCCTGTCCTTCACTGTCTCCTGGAGTTTGCTCAAACTCAAGTCCACTGAGTCTGTGATGCTTTCCAACTACCTCCTCCTATGCTGCCCACTTCTCCTTTTGCCTTCAATCTTTCCCATCATCAGTGTCTTTTCCCATGTGTCAGCTCTTCACATTAGGTGGCCAAAGTATTGGAGCTTCAGCTTCAGCATCAGTCCTTCCAATGAATATTCAGGGTTGATTTCCTTTAGGATTGACTGGTTGATCTCCTTGCAGGCCAAGGGACTCTCAGTAGTCTAGTCTTTCTCAAAAACCAGTGTGTAAAGAAAGGGGTTTTGGCCCCAGAGGCCTGGGATAACCCTTGGTGACCATGAGGCTGGCCTGAGCAGGTCAAAGGGCCAGGCTGACAGTGGATGGCTTATCACTGGGGTGGGCCTTGTCCCCTGATTTCTTCTCAGGTGATCAAGAGCTGTGGACGTGGACAGCTGAAATGACGGGCCTGCGGAGAGATGAATTTAGTTTTGTTGGACACCACAGTTAGCCTTTGTTGAGTTTACAAAGAGGTGAAATGGCACAGAAGGGAGGCCTTGCTGTGGGGGCCTTGAGGGTGGGATTGTACAGTCTTGGGCAGTACCTGGGGTTTGGCTTTGACAGGACACCAGGATACCTGTTTTGTAATCACCTCCTAACTTGCCTATCTGCTCAGCAGGCTCTGAGCTGTTGATGACTAGGAATGCTATCTTGTTCTTTTTATCTCAAATGTCAAGATGGTTTCTGGCCTGCTTCATATTCATTGAGTATTTGTTAAACAATTGGGAGATCCTTAGTCTTGCAGTGTCTAGCAGCTGGCCTTTGTGAGGTACATTTAGAGTTTATGTGGACCAGGGGAACTGATTGAGGTCAAACCTGAATGATATGTACATACAGTGAGTGTATGTCCCAGATTTTTTGTAACAGACCCCATTTCAAATATTCTCTCCAATTTTTCCTCTAAGTACATTTTTATCTGTCAGGCTTAGTGCTCTTATATTTTGGTTTGGAAAATATGCACAGTGCAGCAAAGTCACTGACTTGTTATCTCACTGTGGCTGGACTATTGAGGTCTGTGTTCTCCTGGGTGTCAGAGACTTGAGACCCTGAATAAGTAATAAGAGGGCTGTATGGTGAGCACGGATGTAGCAGAGCTGTGGGTTTATTTAATTACTGTCTTTTCTGACCTATTTCTGTATGTGGGTATATCAGTCAGTCTTCTCCAGAGAAACAGAACCAGTAGGATGAATTTCAAAGAATTTGCTTACTCGACTGCAGGGGCTGGTAAGTCTGAAACATGTAGGAAAGGCCAGCAGGCTCAAACTCCTCGGCAGAAGCTAATGTTGCAGTCTGGAGAGAGAATTTCTTCTTCCTCAGGGAAAACTCAGTTTTGCTCTTAAGGTTTCAACTCAATGGATAAGGCTCACTCACATTATCAGGGGCCATTTCCTTTACTTAAGGTCAACTGATTGTGGATGTTAACTTCATCGACAAAATGCCTTCACAGCAACACCTAGATTAGTGTTGGGTTAAGTAACTGTGTGCTATAGCCTAGCCAGGTTAACAAAAAACTAAGCTGAAACTCCAATATTTTGGCCACCTGATGCGAAGAACTGACTCACTGGAAAAGATCCTGATGCTTGGAAAGATTGAAGGCAGAAGGAGAAGGGGATGACAGAGGATGAGATGGTTGGATGGCATCACCGACTCAATGGGCATGAGTTTGAGCAAGCTCTGGGAGTTGGTGATGGACAGGGAAGCCTGGTGTGCTGCAGTCCATGGAGTTGCAAAGAGTCAGACACCACTGAGTAACTGAACTGAACTGAACCATCATTGCAGGTGAAATATGAATTGCTCACAGTCTGTCCCAGAAGGATAATATAGAGGAACAATTGTGAGTTTGGGCAAATTCTGGCAAATGTGGGGGCAGGATTATCTGATAAACTGCTCTTCTCCTCCCCGAAGAGGGGCAGCCACAGCCTGTTGACCTGCTTATTAATCCCAGTGGGTTGTTAGCAAAATCTTTGAAGTATCCCCACAAGGAGACTGCTGCTCTAGCCCCAGGAGGGAGAAATGTTGGAGTAATACTCACCTTCCTTTCCCCCTTTCATGGGGAAGTGAAGTGAAGTGAAGTGAAAGTCACTCAGTTGTGTCTGACTCTTTGCGACACCACGGACTGAGCTCTTCAGTCCACAGAATTCTCCAGGCCAGAATACTGGAGTGGGTAGCCAGTCCCTTCTCCAGAGGATCTTCCCAACCCAGGAATCGAACTGGGGTCTCCTGCATTGCAGTTGGTTTAAAGAATCCAGTTCGATTCCTGGGTCGGGAAGATCCTTTGGAAAAGAGATAGGTTACCCACTCTAGTGTTCTTGGGCTTCCCTTGGGGCTCATTTGGTAAAGTATCCACCTGCAATTCAGGAGACCTGGGTTTGATCTCTGGGTTAGAAAGGTCCCCTGGAGAAGGGAAAGGCTACGCACTCCAGTATTTTGGCCTAGAGAATTCCATGGACTATGTAGTCCATGGGGTCACAAAGTTGAAAACCACTTTCACTTTCATGGGGAAAGGGGCCTTTCCCCTTTGATTTGATTGGTATTGGAAGAAGCATTTTGTTATGGGCCCTGAGCATCTCTAGGTGTTCTTTCTGTCTAAGCCATGAATGCAAGAGCCTGATTGCTCTTCATTCAGGCCATTACTCAGGATTGCTTTGGCAGTGAGCAACCTTGAGAAAGGAGGTAATGACTTTCCTGGGACAAAGAGGAGACTTGCCTCTACTTGCTATAAAAACTGTGAAACATCCAAGCTCTAACTTCTTCTCCTATAATAATCCTCTGCATATTCAGGGTCCATCTAGAAATACCTGCATTGTTCCCTTAGGATCTGGGGGGCAAGTAGTGTGAACATCATGCTGACACTCTGGCTATTGCATGTACTGTGAGTAATAAAGTTCTTTGTCTCTGATCTAGTCTTGTCTCGTATCTTCTTGCCAGCCTCCATGAAACTGTTGCAGGGGAGTTTGTTAGCTTGTTAGGATAAAAATCTCAGACCCTCTACAATTTTTTACAGTAAGAGGCCTTGATTCCCTGTAGGCAACATGTATTTGTTTCACATTCCTAACCTTTCCTTCCTCCTCCAAATAGACCCGCAAAGAGGGTCTATTCTGGAGACCAAACTCTCCCTACTCCACAATCTCATTGCAAGAGTATATATAGTAAGAACTGTTTTGGCTTTCCAGCTCTGTCATTAAGAAAGCTGCTGTGTTGATTCCTGGTTGGGCTTTTCCCAAGTGGTTTAGAATGTGGAGGGACAATAGTGGAACATCTAGGTTCTTCTAGAAATCCCAACTTGTACTGAGTACCAGGCTCTATACTAGACGCTGAGAGTGCCACTGTGAAAAAGAAAGGTCCCTGCTGTATTGTAGCTGATAGTGTTAATGGGGGAAGGGAGCCTGAACAGATGTAAGAAGATAATGTGCAGTTTCAAGAGCAGCACAACATGACTGCCTGCAGATCACATCACTTTGTCTAACATTTTCTTCCTTTTGAGTTTGATTTCTCTGAAGCCACATTTAAATCATCCTAGTTGGATTTAGGTTATTCTTAGGTTTGTAAGTAATACATTTACAAACTATCTCTCGGGAAGTTATTTCTGCAGTGGTTAAGCTCATCATTATATATGTTGATTTGTATCAAATTCATTCACAGAGGGTGACATCGCTATAATTTTGGAGTAAATTATATTCTAACCATGCCTTGTAAAATAACTCAATCAACCATACAGAATTCAGTATTAAAACTTAAATTATAATGTGGATATTGAAATTATTTTAGATAAATAATGCATATACCAGATCATTTAATATAACCCTAAATTCTACCTTCATTATGTTTTTCAGCAAATAGACTCAGAGTAGAAATTGAGGAATCTATCTGTAAATCTACCCGTCTACTGTCAGTCACTGTGCTAGGTACCAGGAATATAGAGGTGGCTAAGAATAGATATTTCAAATACTCCAGTCTCCTAAAAGGACAAATGCAGTTCAGTCAGGCATATAGTGAAAATGACCAAATATTGCAGAAGTTTGACTGGTACTTATTAAGGCAAAAGCCCTCAGAGCTACAGCCAATCTTGGAGAATATAAGTTTTCTTCTTGTCTGTTTAAATGCAGGAATGAGCCTCTACATCCCTGTGTATGAGCTGATAATCTAAAAATAACCCGTCCCAATGTTATCCGTGATTTTTCCATAATACGTGTACATTTCTGAAATGAAATTTATAAAAGACAACATAATTCAATTTATAAACATTTACTGAGTTTCTACCATACACAAGGACCTATAGTAGGTTCCACGGGGGACATAAGACAAGATACACGCCCTTGAAGAATTTGCAGTCAAGTGAGGACATTCATTATTATCATAGACTTATGAATCTACTTGTCAGGCAAGGGTCTCCCCTTTCAACATCATGACTCCTTTATGACTTTTTGTGATGCTTCTATCAACAGTATGTTGGCTTTAGTGTCTTTGTATTAACCCAAATAACCAGTCAACATGTCTATATTGCAGGAAATGAATGAAAGGCTATAAGGGAGGATGAGGAGGAGATAGAGGAACTCACAGTAACACCTATTCTATAGTGGGCACTTTATGATTAATACATTCCCAGAAGAATCCAGGAAGTAGGTATTATTGTTCCTTCCCTTTTTTTTTTTTTTTTTTTAGCAGATGACAACATTAAAGCTCAAGCATTTCCTTAAACCCAGACAGCAAGCAGCAGACCTGGGATTTTTAGGTCTGTTTGATATCAAAGCCCAAGCTTTGTCTGCTACAGTTAACTCACAACCTTCCAAAAATGTATGTGTGTTTTCAGAAGCAAGCTAGCAAATAAACAAGCAAGCAAAAACGTACCTAACAAAAGAAAGAAAGCAGTGAATTTTGTGGCACTGGAGGTATTTACAGCAAACTGAATAAATATTGGCAGAGATACAGAGGGGGTTAAAGCATTGAGTCAGGGGTGAACAGAGTGATAGCAAAATTCCTTTCAACTCTGGATTCAGCTTCTATGAAAGCGTGAGCAGAATGTGCACCTATTTCCCTTTTCGTGAGATCCTCCACTACATGTGCTCTACCATGAATGCAAAGAGTCATCGGAGTAGATACTGGGAAAAACAAGGACCATGGCCCATATCACTACAGAGCTTATCAAGATGCACAGCAGTTCATCCTGCTGAAAGTTTCGCTTGTGTTATGTGTATGTTTCCCATTTGTTCCATGGAAGAAGTTCCTACAAGTCAATCATGCCAGCTTTGGAGGAAAAAAATCTTTTAGCTTTGAAGAAGCTCCTTTCCCAAGAGGAAGGAGACAACTAGACCTTTTTTGATTTCAGATCCTGTTTTGGACTGAATGTTTGTCTCTTTGCAAATTCATATATTGAAACCCTAACTCACAGTGTGATGGTATTTGGAAGTGAGGCCTTTGGGAGGTAAATTAGATCAGGTCATGGAGGTGGGGGCAGGGGGCACAATGGGATTAGTGCTGTTGGAAGAAGAGGAGGAGAGAATAGAGACCCTTCTCTCTTTCTTTCTCTGTGAGCATACCACAAGAAGGTGACCATCTGCAAGCCAGGGCTTGGGCCCTCACCAAGAACTGAATCTGCTGGCATCTTGACCTTGGACTTCCCAGCCTCCAGAGCTGTGAGATGTAAATTTCCATGATTTAAGTCACCCGGTTTATGGTGCATTGTGTCACAGGCCACGTTGACTGAGACAGACCCCTTAAGGCTATTGTTCCAATCATTTTTAAGAGTTGGGCTGGTGGTCCTATTTGGGGAAACCTGTTTGGGGAGAGAGCTTGTGATAACATCCTTTGAGTTTCACAGATTGAAAGGTAGTGTGATTTTGGGGGATAGAGAGTGAAGTGAAGGTAGGGGAGCGGTAAGAATCTCTGGCACAGTGGCTGGGCAGCTGAGTCCTTGGAACATGGGTGTGCAGGACCAGAAATCACAGAGCATTGGGAGCTGCAACCTGGGAACCTGAGCTGCAGCCCCACTGGCTGAACTGAACTCTGCAGGAGTGTGGGATCTTTCTCCACGTTCTGAAGACCACGTTCAGTAGTACCACCAAATGGCAGTAAGCAACAGTGACAAGGTGGACTGATTGGACACCAGAGACTCACTGTCCCAGTCTCTCTTTGGACTGTGAAAATCTCTAGTGTTTCTGCATTTTGTTTGTTTGCTTTTTGCTTGTTTGCTAAACTATTCATAGGAAGGAGGAGGCCCAGAAAGCAGGGCCAGAGCAGGGTAAATTTGAGTGAAAAAATCATTGCTGAGATTTGCAGCAGGAAATGGTGGAGCAGTCAGTCCCCCAGGGCCACCGGGTACCTCTCTTCTAAGTGGAGGAGACAAAAGCTGGGGCTGAGGGGAGCAGATACTTCCAGCCATACTCTGGTTCTTTGCAGTGGCTGGGCAGCCATAGTCTTAACAAAAAACTTGGCATCGTTATTACTCTTGGTCTCATAACTCCCAGACTTGACATCTCAATAACATAAGAAAGTTTTAGAGAGTGAAAGTGAAAGTGATAGTCACTCAGTCATGTCTAACTCTTTGCGACCTCATGGACATGGGATTCTTCAGGGAAGAATACTGGAGTGGGTTGCCATTTCCTTCTCCAGGGGATCTTCTTGACCTGGGGATAGAACCCAGGTCTCCTGCATTGCAGGCAAATTCTTTACCATCTGAGCCACCAGGGAAAGGTCTAGATGGAAGCCTTATTTAGATTCTGAAGGGTAGTTATACATGGAGGCATAGTGTTCAGATATTGGAGACTGGGGTATTTGGTACTTATAAACAGCAACAGCAATGACAACAAGAGAGAAATATAGATCTACAGGTTTAATATTTAACATTTGGGTGTTTTGTCATGACACAGATTTACAAAAAACAAATAACAACAATAACCCTGGCATGTGTGATGTGGTTGAGTGATGGATCTTTGAGAGCACCCCTAGACATTTCCCTGGAGTTTCAGGCAACAGAATGTCTCTGGGTACCTTGGGTATTTGTGTCCTGCAGTCCTATTTTTTGAGGAGCTGAGAGCAAATGCCAAGGGATAGGACTGGAGGAGACCTGTCTTTTTCCTTTACAGTTTATTAGTTACTCACTTCCTCTGGGTCAACCTCTGAGATTCACTCACGTCTGATAAGTGCTTACCAAACCTGAACAAGTATCCAGAGAAAGACTCTGGCACGGCAGCCCAGTCCAGTCTTCTGGCCTGGAGAATCCCATGGACAGAGGAGCCTGGTGAGCTTCAGTTCATGGGACCGCAAAGAATCATGCAGAACTGAAGCAACAGAGCACACATGTACTTTTATCGTCATATCTAGGGGTGCTATCTCTGCTTTCCCAGAACTTTCCTTTACTTCCTCCCTGTGTTTGACTTTGTTTGCTTCCTTAGCACCAGGAATTACTTTCAGAGACCTGGGGAATCTGATCATGTGCTCTGAAAGTCCCCTCATTTAGAGAAGGGTCTGGTGTTTATTTAATCTTTACCAGCCAAGGGTCTGATGGCTACTTGGTGAAATCCTGGCCAGCTTTGGAGAAGGAGGCCTGAAAGGGACTTTGAAGATTCTGAAGATAAACACTTTCCTTCTGTTCTGGTCCTCCCCTTACCTTCATCATATATGTCACCAACTCTTACTCCAAAGCCATCGCTGCCTCTTCTTCCCTCTGCCTCCTTCCATGCTTCTCTCATTTCTCCCCTGAGTGACTGACAGCATTGTAAATAATTTTCCTGTATTCAAATTCTTACTGTTCTTGTCCATTCTCTGAACAGCTACCCAGGAACTTCTAAAGTACACATCTGTTCATGACATTCTCCCATTTGAGAACGCTCACTGGTTCCCTGTCACTCATAGAGTACTTTGGATTTCACTCCTTCTCCCTGAAGTACCCATCCTCTTTTTCCTTTCTGGAAAAGAATTAATCATTTATCACCTCCTCTGTGAAGCTGTCCAAGATTCCTTTGGGTGGGGTTACTGCCTTTTTTGCTGTTGCTGTTCAGTCACTAAATCATGTCTGACTCTGCAACCCCATGGATTGCAGCATGTCAGGCTTCCCTGTCCTCCACTATCTCCCAGAGTTTCCCCAAATTCACGTCCACTGAGTCAGTGATGGTAACCATCTCATCCTCATCCTCTCCCTCTGTGCTTCTCCTCCTGCTTTCCATCTTCCCAGCATCAGGGTCTTTTCCAATGAGTTGGCTCTTCACATAGGGGGCCAAAATATTGGAGCTTCAGCCTTAGCAACAGTCCTTCAAATGGTTATTTAGGATTGATTTCCTTTAGGATTGACTGGTTTGGCCTCCTTGCAGTCCAAGGGACTCTCAAGGGTCTTCTCCAGCACCACAATTCAAAAGCATCAATTCTTTGGCACTCAGCCTTCTTTATGGTCCAACTCTCACACCTGTACAAGACTACTGGAAAAACCATAGCTTTGACTATACAGACCTTTGTCAGCAAAGTAATATCTCTGGTTTTTTCTATGTTTTAATATTTCTGGTGTTTAATATCTTATCTACCTAGACAAGAAGTTTTTCTTCCAAGGAGCAAGTGTCTTTTAGTTTCATGGCTGCAGTCACCATCTGCAGTGATTTTGGAGCCCAAGAAAATAAAATCTGTCACTGCTTCCACTTATTCCTCTTCTATTTGCCATGATGTAATGGGACTGGATGCCATGATCTTAGACATTTATTCTTTAAAAAAAATGAGAAGAAATAATTTCACTTGTTCATTGATTTTTCAATTAACTCATGGGCACAGTTTAAAATTAGTCCCATTTACAAACTTAGTTAATTACATTCCCTTAAACATCTTCAACCATGTTTATCAATTTAATATGTTTTCTTTTTAAACACTTCAAATGCCTGGCAGGGTACACTTACAATATTAATAAGCAAAACCCTCTTAAGCATTTAAATTACTCTTGTATCCAATAAATGAATAATTATAGTAAATCAAGTTCTACTAGACATGACACAGCTATTTATAGACTTAAAATTCTCTTGTACATTTCTGCTAAAAATTAAAAGTGTCAGATTCTCTCAGATATGACAAACACTTTCAGGGTTGTTTTTAATTGTCCAGTGTGGAAGTGATACTTGCATTCCATGCTTAACTTGCAAGGATGTTGTGAAGACATAGCACTCGGATGATACAAACAAGCTGTGAAAAAAATTAAGATGCAGTTTTCATACCAGGAGAAAGCTAACCTCTGTCAAGGACACACTTGAACCATGTCTTAAAAGGTGAGGATGAGTTTTCTTGTTTTCTTTTCCTTCCCCACATGAAAACTCACTTTGAAAAAGAGCAGATAATTTAGATGAAGTTCAAATGACTAGTAGAGACCTTCTGTGCCTTCTCTTTCAGAGGCATGATACTGATATCATAGCTAAATCTCTTTTTTAAAAAGTATAGTTGGTTTACAATGTTTCAGGTGTACATTGAAGTTATTTAGCCATATATACCTTGTTTATCTATTTTGTATATAGTAGTGAGTATCTGTTAATTCCAATTTTCCTACCCCCACTTTCCCATTTGGTAACTGTAAGTTTGTTTTCTATGTCTGTGAGTCTATTTCTGTTTTGTAAACAAGTTAATTTGTATAGATTCCACATATAAGTGATGTCATATGATATTTTTCTTTATCTGATTTACTTCACTTAATATGGTATCTCTAGCTCCATCCATATTGTTGTGAATGGCATTATTTCTTTTTTATGGCTGAATAATATTCCAATGTGGATGCATGTGGGTGTGTGCATAGACACAGATACATATATGTATATATACCACTACTTTTTTAAAATTAATTAATTTATTTTAATTGGAGGCTAATTGCTTTACAATATTGTAGTGGATTTTGCCATACATTGACATGAATCAGCCATGGGTGTACATATGTTTCTCATCCCGAACCCCTCTCCCACCTCCCTCCCCATCTCATCCCTCAGGGTTGTCCCAGTGCACCGGCTTTGAGTGCCCTGTTTCATTCATTGAACTTGGACTGGTGATCTGTTTCACATATGGTAATATACATGTTTCAATGCTATTCTCTCAAATCATCCCACCCTCACCTTCTTTCACAGAGAGTTTTCCCAGCACCACTTGTTAAAGACATTGTCTTTTCTCCGTTGTATATTCTTGCCTCCTTTGTCAAAGATAAGGTGTCCATAGGTGCGTGGATTTATCCTTGGACTTTCTATTTTGTTCCATTGATCTATATTTCTGTCTTTGTGCCAGTACCATACTGTCTTGATGACTGTAGCTTTGTAGTATAGTCTGAAGTCAGGCAGGTTGATTCCTCCAGTTCCATTCTTCTTCCTCAAGATTGCTTTGGCTATTTGAGGTTTTTTGTATTTCCATAAAAATTGTGAAATTATTTGTTTTAGTTCTGTGAAAAATACCATTGGTAGCTTGATAGGGATTGCATTGAAACTATAGATTGCTTTGGGTAGTATACTCATTTTCACTTCATGATTCTTCTGATTCATGAACATGGTATACTTCTCCATCTATTTGTGTAATCTTTGATTTCTTTCATCAGTGCTTTATAGTTTTCTATATATAGGTCTTTTGTTTCTTTAAGTAGATTTATTCCTAAGTATTTTATTCTTTTCATTACAATGATGACTGGAATTGTTTCCTTAATTTCTCTTTTTGTTTTCTCATTGTTAGTGTATAGGAATGGAAGGGATTTCTGTGTGTTAATTTTATATTCTACAGCTTTTCTATATTCACTGATTAGCTCTAGTAATTTTCTGGTGGTGTCTTTAAGGTTTTCTATGTGGAGGATCATGTCATCTGCAAATAGTTAGAGTTTTGCTTCTTCTTTTCCAATCTGGATTCCTTTTATTTCTTTTTCTTCTCTGATTGTTGTGGCTAAAACTTCCAAAACTGTGACTAGTAGTGGTGAGAGTGGGTGCCTTTGTTCCTGACTTTAGGGGAAATGCTTTCAATTTTTCACCATTGAGGATAGTGTTTGCTGTGGGTTTATCATATACGGCTTTTATTATGTTGAGGTACATTCCTTCTATGCCTGCTTTCTGAAACAATGGACCAGTTAGACCTAATTGATATCTATAGGACATTTCACCCCAAAACAATGAATTTCACCTTTTTCTCAAGTGCACATGGGACATCCTGGGTCATAAATCTATTCTTGGTAAATTCAAAAAATTGAAATCATTTCAAGCATCTTTTCTGATCACAATGTGGTAAGATTATGGGAATACCAGACCACCTGACCTGCCTCTTGAGAAATCTGTATGCAGGTCAGGTAGCAACAGTTAGAACTGGACATGGAACAACAAACTGGTTCCAAATAGGAAAAGGAGTACGTCAAGGCTGTATATTGTGACCCTGCTTATTTAACTTATATGCAGAGTACATCATGAGAAATGCTGGGCTGGAAGAAGCACAAGCTGTAATCAAGATTGCTGGGAGAAATATCAATAACCTCAGATATGCAGATGACACCACCCTTATGGCAGAAAGTGAAGAGGCACTCAAAAGCCTCTTGATGAAAGTGAAAGTGGAGAGTGAAAAAGTTGGCTTAAAGCTCAACATTCAGAAAACAAAGATCATGGCATCTGGTCCCATCACTTCATGGGAAATAGATGGGGAAACAGTGGAAACAGTGTCAGACTTTATTTTTCTGGGCTCCAAAATCACTGCAGATGGTGACTGCATCCATGAAATTACAAGATGCTTACTCCTTGGAGGGAAAATTATGTCCAACCTACATAGCATATTGAAAAGCAGAGACATTACTTTGCCAACAAAGGTCCATCTAGTCAAGGCTATGGTTTTTCCTGTGGTCATGTATGGATGTGAGAGTTGGACTGTGAAGAAGGCTGAGCACCGAAGAATTGATGCTTTTGAAGTGTGGTGTTGGAGAAGACTCTTGAGAGTCCCTTGGACTGCAAGGAGATCCAACCAGTCCATTCTGAAGGAGATCAGCCCTGGGATTTCTTTGGAAGGAATGATGCTAAAGCTGAAACTCGAGTACTTTGGCCACCTCATGTGAAGAGTTGACTCATTGGAAAAGACTCTGATGCTGGGAGGGATTGGGGGCAGGAGGAGAAGGGGACGACAGAGGATGAGATGGCTGGATGGTATCACTGACTCAATGGATGTGAGTCTGGGTGAACTCCGGGAGTTGGTGATGGACAGGGAGGCCTGGCGTGCTGCGATTCATGGGGTCGCAAAGAGTTGGACACGACTGAGCGACTGAAGTGAACTGAACAGGAAAAAAACTATTAAAAATACAAACATATGGAGGCTAAACAACATGCTTCTGAATAACCAACAAATCACAGAAGAAGTCAAAAAAGAAATCAAAGTATGCATAGAAACAAATGAAAATGAAAACTTAACAACCCAAAACCTATGGGATTCAACAAAAGCAGTGCTAAGGGGAAGGTTCATAGCAATACAAGCTTACATCAAGAAACAAGAGAAAAATCAAATAAATAACCTAACTTTACACCTAAAGCAACTAGAAAAAGAAGAAATGAAGACCCCCAGGGTTAGTAAAAGGAAAGAAATAATAAAAATTAGGGCAGAAATAAATGAAAAAGAAACAAAGGAGACCATAGCAAAAATAAACAAAACTAAAAGCTGGTTCTTTGTGAAGATAAATAAAATAGACAAACCATTAGCCAGACTCACCAAGAAAAAAAGGAAGAAAAATCAAATAAAAAAAATTAGAAATGAAAATGGAGAAATGACAACAGACAATACAGAAATACAAAGGATCATAAGAGATTACTATCCGCAACTATATGCCAATAAAATGGACAACTTAGAAGAAATGAACAAATTCTTAGAAAAGTATAACCTTCCAAAACTGAACCAGGAAGAAATAGAAAATCTTAACAGACATATCACAGGCACAGAAATTGAAACTGTAACCAAAAATCTTCCAATAAGTAAAATCCCAGGACCAGATGGCTTCACAGGTGAATTCTACCAAAAATTTAGAGAAGAGAAGAGTTGAAATCTATCCTATTCAAACTTTTCCAGAAAATTGCAGAG
Source organism: Bos indicus (assembly GCF_029378745.1). Taxonomy (NCBI): domain Eukaryota; kingdom Metazoa; phylum Chordata; class Mammalia; order Artiodactyla; family Bovidae; genus Bos; species Bos indicus. The sequence goes on from NC_091769.1 coordinate 51,737,327, forward strand.
GAAGGTAAACTGCTGAACTCATTCTATGACGCCACCATCACTCTAATACCAAAAAACAGACAAAGATGCCACAAAAAAAGAAAACTACAGGCCAATGTCACTGATGAACATAGATGTAAAAATCCTCAACAAAATTCTAGCAAACAGAATCTAACAGCATATTAAAAAGATCATACATCATCACCAAGTGGGCTTTATCCCAGGGATGCAAGGATTCTTCAGTATTCACAAATCAATCAATGTAACACACCACATTAACAAATTTAAAGTTAAAAACCATATGATTGTCTCAATAGATGCAGAGAAAGCCTTTGACAAAATTCAACATCCATTTATGATAAAACCCACTACTACTTCTTTATCCATTCATGTGTTGATGGATATTTAGGTTGCTTCTGTGTCTCGGCTGTTGTCAGTAGTGCTGCCATGAACTTTGGGGTACATGTATCTTTTTGAATTAAAGTTTTCTTTGGATATATGCCCAGGGGGGATGGTAATTCTATGTTTGGCTTTTTAAGGAACCCCAGATCTCTCCTAATCAGGACGTTCATCTATCTTTGGCAGAGGAGAGTCAGTGAGCTTTCCAGTCCTGGGAGGCTGGCACAGCTATTATATGTTTGCAGGACCAGTGAATGAAATCATAGCAAACAGGTAGTTGCATATATTGCCAACTCCACTCTGTCAGCTTTTCTCCCACAGTCCATATATAAGGTAGAAGAAGGATAAGGAGGGTTAGCAGGAGCAGCAGCAATGGATGAACACTGTACACGTCTTGGGAAAGCTGTGGGGTCTGGATGTTTAGCAAAGCCCCCAGTGTACTTACCTTTTGCTCCAGAGGGCGAAGAGCAGGGGCATCCTCTCAGGTCCTGGTAGGAGTGTATAGGGAGCCTCCTTCAGACAGTCTTGCTTTCTGAGAGATGGGTATCAACCTCCCTTCTGCAGTCTGGGCAGAGTTGGTTCATCTCAGTGTCTGTTCCTAGTGTCTGCTAGGCATCAGTTTCCACCGGGCAGTTCAGCCAGCAGTTCCATCTCCTGGAAGCACTGACGCCTTCCTACTGTATATGATGTGGTGAACACCTCGATCCCTGGGCTGTGAGGGTGGAGACGGACCTGCACTGTGCACTGCCTCTTAGCTGGAAGTTTGTTGGCTGGGCCAGCGATGCACTGGACTCAGATCTGGCTTCAGGAGGATGACTTGGATGCCTCAACCAATATTTGGCTGAACAGAAGAGCTGGTGGGCCGTGGATTTGGGGATGGCAATCCTTTGGCATGACTGAGACTCCCTGCCTAGAGGGTGACCAGCTTTGATTTCAGCCCCTGATGCTGGTCTGCTGGCCAAGTGGGAAGTCCTGCCTCTTCCCTTCCCTTGTCTTTCTCCCCCTTTGCTCTGGGGTCTGGGGTGGTTATACTGCCCATGGGATGTGCCACTGTGGCTAGGCACTTCTAACTCAGTGCCCCTCTGCACCAGCTGACTTGGCAGCTAGAGCTCATCAGAGATCCAAGGATGTTCCCTCAGCCTAACTCACCTACTTCCCAGGAGGAGGCCAAGAGCCATGAGTTAAGAATCACTCAGTAAATTCACTGTCCAGATATGAGGCCAGAACTGGAATCAGGTCTTCTACATTCTGAGTTCTCCCCTTTATATCACCCTGTGTCTTTACCAACCAGTCATCCACAAACAGCATCAGGGACCTACTGGATGCAAGCATGGTGGTAGACAAAGGGAAGGACAGAAAAGACAAGGTCCAGTTCACAGCAGCGTGGGGAAGTTCCCAGCAACAGGTCTGGGCCAGTGCTGAGAGTTCAGGGTGGTCAGAGTGGAGGGGGAAGGGGAAGAGAGAAAAGAGAGGGGAGCAGGGGTTGGTGGGAAGAGAGAGAGGGTGGGAGGGAGAGGAGGGCGGAGGGGCAGAGAGAGGGATTGAGAGAGACATATACACACACACAGAAAGAGAAAGAGACAAGAGACAGACACAGAGAAAGAGAAGGGAGAGAGGAAGCTTGCCTACCAGGTGGTCACGGAGAGAGGATGCAGTTTACCATTCAGGCAGGCAGCAAGGATGGGATGAGCAGGACCTGGGCTGGGTGCAGGAAAGAAATATACATGCTCCCCATGTTCACACAGTCTGACTGGAGAGACAGAGCAGTGAACAGTGATCACAGTGAGTTTGGCGGTCCTACTGTAGAGCAGAACATGGGTGCTGTAGGGGAGAGAGTGTGCTCTAGAGAGAGAGTGACGGACCCACTGTGGGGGTGCGAGATGGAAGTGGTAGTGGAGCACAAGGTGGAGCACAAGGGCTGGTGGGCCTGAGGGGAGGATACCATGAGGTCCCCAGTGTCTCCAACTCAGGTTCACTCACGCTCACTTACCAGCCTTTAGGAACTGCTGGTTTAAACCAAATCTAAAGGTTATCGCTCTTTATAGTCACTGACTTTTCTTCTGGGGCTTCCCTGGTGGCTCAGAGAGTAAAGCGTCTGCCTGCAATGCGGGAGGCCTGGGTCCGATCCCTGGGTCAGGCAGATCCCCTGGAGGAGGAAATGGCACCCCACTCCAGTACTCTTGCCTGGAAAATCCCATGGACAGAGAAGCCTGGTAGGCTGCAGTCCATGGGGTCACAAAGAGTCGAACATGACTGAGCAACTTCACTTTCACTTTTCTTCTGTTTGGGCATTTATAGAAGTTTTGTGATGAGGCTTGTTTGTGGTGGTTGGTCTCCACATTTTCACATCAAGAGATGCTGGTCATTTCTTTTTTTTTTTTTTTGAAGGGGACAAACCAGAACCAGAAACATTGTCCCTCTGAGGCCTGAGACAAGGAAGACAGAGCCCATTGGTCTGTTAACCACTGGAGGTGAATCCCATGGGGAAAACTCTGTAATTTTGGATAGTAAAAATGAATGGTGTTATGGAGCAACTGTTAACATACGCTGCAAGATGTATATGATTCCCTGGGGCCAGATAAGTAAACATTCTTCCAACTTAAGCTGCAGAAGATAGGCAATTTCACAAAGAGAGAAATTCTCCGTTTATATGAGATGACTATGTGAAAGCAGGAAATAGCGGGTGCAGGATGCGGTAGCCTCTACCGAAGGCTTGTGCACCATATCTGTGGGGCAGGTAACTGGAGTTGCAGACCTGGGAAAGGGGACTGGGCAATGAATGAGCCCCTGCTGGAGGGAAAGGTCAAAGTCTTACCTTTCTGAGAGCAGAGAGGAGAGAGACAGAAATAGTTCTTGGAGATAAGCTTCAAGAGCACTGAACATGCTGGGCACACTCAATTCTAGATTAAGCTGAATTAGAAGGAGGCCTGTGCTGGATCAACTACTCAAAAGTCAAATGAGACTGAGTGAGTGGATGAAATGAGGCACTCTTATGGGTTGAATTGTGTTCCTCCAGAAAAAGATAATATTGAAATTCTTACCCCCAGTACCTCAGAATGCAACCTTATTTGGAAAGTAGAGTCTTTTTGGAGGTAATTAGGTTAAAAAGAGGTCTTGAGTGTGGACCTATGGTCTTGGACCATAATCCAAAATATCAGACATCGCCAGGAGCTGGGGGAGAGGCATGGAACAGCCTCAGAAAGAATCAACCCCGATGACACTTTGATCCTGGACTTCTGGCCTCCAGGACTGTGAGACAATACATTTTCATTGTTTAAGCCAGCTAGTTTGTGGTACTTTGTCACAGCTGTCTTAGTAAACTAATACAACTAATATAGTCCCTTATCTTTTTTATTCTGGAGCAAATTTCTGTGAGGACAGGGGCCTTGTCCTGTTCATTGTGCATTTCCACTGCTTGGCACAGAGTAGGTGCTCAACAAATATTGGCTGGCTGAGCAGTCCCTTGTGGGACTGAGGTCATTTGTCCGAGGGCACACAGAGTGATGGCGATGGTGATGGACTCGTTTGCCAAGCACCTGCTGTGCAGATGTGGTGCTTAGTGTTTATGAAGATTATCTCAAGTCCACAGCATAACAACCTGAGAGGTAGGTAGTTCAGTTCAGTTCAGTCGCTCAGTTGTGTCTGACTCTTTGTGAACCCATGGACTGTAGCACAGCAGGCTTCCCTGTCCATCACCAACTCCCGAAGCTTGCTCAAAGTCATGTCCATTGAGTCGCTGATGCCATCTGACCATCTCATCCTCTGTCATCCCCTTCTTCTCCCGCCTTCAATCTTTCCCAGCATCAGAGTCTTTTCCAATGAGTCAGTTCTTCCCATCAGGCGGCCAAAGTATGGGAGCTTCAGCTTCAGCATCAGTCCTTCCAATGAATATTCAGGACTGATTTCCTTTAGGATGGACTGGTTGGATCTCCTTGCAGTTCAAGGGACCCTCAAGAGTCTTCTCCAACACCACAGTTCTCAAATTGTGAACTCAATTCTTTAGTGCTCAGCTTTCTTTATAGTCCAACTCACATCTGTACATGACTATTGGAAAAACCATAGCTTTGACTAGACAGATCTTTGTTGGCAAAGTAATGTCTCTGCTTTTTAATATGCTGTCTAAGTTTGTCATAGTTTTTCTTCCAAGGAGCAAGGGTCTTTTAATTTCATGACTGTAGTCACAATCTGCAGTGATTTTGGAGCCCAAGAAAATAAAGTCTGTCACTGTTTCCACTGATTCTCCATCTATTTGCCATGAAGTGATGGGACTGGATGCCATGATCTTAGTTTTCTGAATGTTGAGTTTTAAGCCAGCTTTTTCTCTGAGAGGTAGGTAGAGGGAGGTCTTATTTTTCCTTATGTGACACATGTGAAAATGGAGGCTGAGGGAGCTTAAGAAAAGTGTCCAAAGTAACAGCTAGGAGGAGGTGGACTTGGGATTGTAGATCAGGCCTGCCTGACTCCCAAGTCCTTGATCTCATCACTAGCCAGGGCATAAGTGGGGACCAGGTAGGGAGTTGGACCAGAGTCACCTGGGGACCTACATGTGGTCATGATGATATTGCTGTTACCTAGCACAGTGCCTGGCACATAACTTCTGCAATGGGTGTTTGTGGAAACAGTGTAATGATAGGCCTGTTAGGGCCAGGACGGTACATTCCAGGGAAAGGGCGTCAGTAGAATGACCTTGCCTCCTTATACAGACAGAACATCAGGGAACATGTGGGGAGTGGGCTTCCTAGCTGAGATAGTAGCCTTATTAGAATGGGGTAACCTTGTAGATTCTTTGGCTGGGGTTTGCTTGGAATCTTTTGGTTTGCTTGGAACTGCTGATCTTGCTCTTGCTGAGCTCCTAAGTGGGGTCTTTGGAGCTATCCAGATTTACATCCCTTAATCTTGTGGTTGTTATTACTATTATTGTTATGGTCTCCAGCTGTACTTCTAGAATATTCTCAGGTGCATAATGCTCTGGGGAGTCTGTTTAAAATGCACTTTCCTAGGCTTGCCATTGCAAATCTTGATTCAGCACATCTGGGGAAGGACTCAGAAATCTACCCATAGGAGACTCTGGTGCAGCTGATCAGAGGGTCACACATGAAAAACAGTTTCCTGAATTTCCTTGTCTGTGGCATGTGGAAGTTAGATGAGCTCTGGGGTATCCTTCAGTTAGAAAGCTCTAGAATTCTTTCCAATGCTGTGAAATACAAGCACAAGGTACTTGCATTTCTTCTTCTTCTTCTTCTTTTTTTTTTTCTAAATACTTATTTATGTATTTATTTGGGGCTTCCCAGGTAGCTCAGTGGTAAAGAATCCATCTGCCAATGCAGGAGATGAAGGAGACACAGAAGAACTCAGGTTTGATCCCCGGGTTGGGAAGATCCCCTGGAGGAGGGAATGGCAACCAACTCCAGAATTCCTGCCTGGGAAATCCCATGGACAGAGGAGCCTGGTGGGTTACAATCCATGGGGTCATAACGAGTTGGACACAACTGAGCTACTGAGCACGCACGTGTACATGTATTTATTTGGCTGTGCTGGGTTGTAGTTGTGGCATGTGGGATCTTCGATCTTTATTGTGGCATGTGAGACTTTTTTTTTAAGTTGCAGCACGTGGGATCTAGTTCTCAGGCCCCCTACATTGGGAGTGAGGAGTCTTACCCACTGGACCATCAGGGAAGCCCTGGATGCTTGTATTTCTGATGTTAAACCTTCAATTCTGATCCTGACCTTGACTGTTCGCCTGCTTCAGGAAGTTGTACATTGCACTTGCTCCCATGTTTACCTGGTTCCAGGCACACACGAGCATCACTGCTCCCAAAGCAGGAGGGAAGCTGATGAACAGGAAAGGACGAAGGCCCCCAGTCTAGCTCAGTGTGTCTCCCTCCAGCTGCACCTACAGATCAAAGGGATGCTAATACGGGGAACGTGCATAGTTTTCAGACTCTGGCTCCCTGGGTGGGTGCTTTCTTTTATGTCATGAAATAACATGAAAAGAGGAAGCCCATGCCTTTGCATTGGCGTCCTGTGGGGAAAGTCCCAGAGATGTGAGATCTTGTACAGCGCCCTCCCACGTGATGTGAGATGAGGGAAAGAGGGGATGCAGTGTTGGCCCTTCCTGGGAGGACAAGTGACACGGAAGGTGATGCAGGCACCTCGGGTCCCGCAGCCCACAAAAGGCCTCTGTGCCGTGGGTGTGCCCATAGGCTAAGTGGTACCATAAAGAGCAGGCCTCTTGATGCTTTGGGCAGCCTGAGGCTTCAGTTTCCTGTCACAAAGAAATACTGGGGTGGTGTGAACTCTCCATGAATAACAAGATCATCACCAGTTGTCCTGGGGCTGACATCTGTGGAACAAGCCTCCAGCTTACTCTGGTTAAGTTAACAAGCTTGGCTCTGCTCTGCCAGTGTTCTCAGAACAACAGAGTCACATACAGATGACTGTCAGAGGCTTTCTGCAGAGTGTGTGGTGTGGGGTGTGTGTGTGTGTGTGTGTGTGTGTGTGTGTTTGCATGTACTGTATGTGTGGTGTGTGTGTGTATGGTATGTGTAGTATGCATGTGTGATATGTGTGTGGTGTGTGGTAGGTGTGTGTGGAGAATGTGTGGTGTGTGTGTGTGTGATGTGTGTGTGTGTGTGTATGTGTAGTTGGTGTGTCTGTGGTATACTTGTGAGTGTGTGCGCAGTGTCCTGGTGTTCTAGGCAAGAGAAAATCTTGGCCCTGGATTCTGGGACTTCAGAGAGCTCCTAGAACCTCACTGGTGACTCATTTTTTTTTAAAGAACAAATCCCTTATTATAACCCATAAAATATCATTCAGAATGTACCCTTCCATCCTCATTTCCAGCATAACTCCCCACCGCCTTGCTATAGACCTGCCTTCACATGTAGGATCTGGGGGCTGTGCTTACAATTTTGCTTATGTAATTTCTCCTGTCTGAGAACTCCATGAGGGTGCATTGCCGTTTTGTTTTTTGTTCCAGGTTAAAGAGAACTCATGGAGAAGGCAATGGCCCCCACTCCAGTACTCTTGCCTGGAAAATCCCATAGGCGGAGGAGCCTGGTAGGCTGCAGTCCATGGGGTCACTAGGAGTCAGACACGACTGAGCGACTTCACTTTCACTTTTCACTTTCATGCATTGGAGAAGGAAATGGCAACCCACTCCAGTGTTCTTGCCTGGAGAATCCCAGGAACAGGGGAGCCTGGTGGTCTGCTGTCTATGGGGTCACACAGAGTTGGACACCACTGAAGCGACTTAGCAAAGAGAACTCAAGAACTTCTATACTTGTCATTACTGCCCAAGAAAGATCTCCAGTGCTTATGGAGAATAGAAGGCAGATGCAACAGCACTGGCCTTTCTAGTGGTCTGTGCATCACCATTTATTCCTGTTAAGGACTGACACTGATACCAGTATCAACATGGACACCAATATGAGAATGGATACTAATGTGAATACAAATATAAATACCAGTGTTAATGTGAATGTGAATACAAATAGCGATACGAATAGCAGTAGTAATTCCAGTACAAATACCAATAAGAACATTGATATGAATACTAATACTAGTGTTAGTCCATTTATTCCTCAGGGCTCTCTAAGGCTTAGACGAGCCATTGTTCACAAAAGCCATATTTGGATTTTTGTATTGTAATATTTGGGTCTCCTTAATGTCTCAGGGGTTTTCCGGGTGGCTCAGTGGTAAAAATCCATCTGCAATGCAGGAGATGCAGCTTCAATCTCTGGGTCACGAAGATCCCCTGGAGAAGGAAATGGCAACCCACTCCAGTATTCTTGCCTGGGAAATCCCATGGACAGAGGAGCCTGGCGGGCTACAGTCCATGCAGTCCCAAAAAAGTTGGACATGACTTAGCTACTCAACAATGATGACATCTCAGAATCATCTTCTTTGATGAGCACCCTGTGTAAATCCTTAAGTGCCCACCTTTCTCTTCCCAGTAGGATAAGCCAGTACTCATGAGAGGGAACCACTTTGGAGCTAGGAAGGGCAGGAGAAAAGAACAAGATGACTCTGCAGCTGGAACCCCTGGCTCCTGTGGGGTGAAGAGCAAGTCCCCTCCTTGCCCACATGAGGTTGGGGAGGTCTCAGAGCCCCTGATCCCTACCTCCATCATCCTGGGGTGGGGGAGGTGGTGAAGGTGTTACCAGGCCAGAGGTGAGGAGCTGGAGGGGACATCTCTACCTCCCCAGATCCTACAGAAGAGGGTCTGGAGCAAGGCCCTAGCCACAGATGTGGCTCTTGTGTTACATCTGCTCCTGGCAGGCAGGGCCTTCCAGATCAGGTTCTTCCCATTTGTCAGAGAAAAGGACAAACCACACATGACAGAACTCGCTTCTCAGGCTGGCAGGGAGAAGCAGTGGGGAGTGCAGAGCAGGCAGAAGGGTGGAATCTGTGGCTGAACTTGTCAGTGTGTTTCGCCCAGTCCGGTGGGTTTGGAGTGTGGTTTTCCTACTTCACATGAGGGTGGAGGTTTATAGCTCTTCAAACATTGCCTTTACAGTCTGTTGTCAGCAGCAGACATCGTTTACCTGATAAGAAGCTCTGCTCAGGACTGCCGCTGCCCCTCACCTTCTTCTCGGGGCATGGCATTCTCTTGCAGGTCTTGTACTCTGTGGGTTTGCTCATGGAGTAAGCTCTGCTGGGCAAGGTGTCCTGGTGCATGGCCAGAGACCAGAGGGGGCAGGGTTCACTTTCCATTGTAAGAAGCTGAAGCGGCCTCAACTATCTCCAACCCCCAGTTTTGGCTTCTGCTCTAACCACTTACTCAACTTCTCTCAGCTTCATTCATATTCTTTGTCTGTAAAGCAGAGCCAGTACACCTGCTTATCTTCCTCAGTGAGTGGTGCTGAGGAGTCCAGGAGATGATGCAGGTAAATAGGAAAGTGTCTCAGAAAATTATAGCTCTTCCTCTTATGATTATGATCTTCCATCTAAGCAAGGGTTTCTGTTCAGTGGACCCATCTTTTTGGCTCCGTCTGACCCTCCCCATTCTGCAGTCCCTCTAAGAATACCACCTCTCCTGGGTGGAGAGTGAAGGCAAGGCTCCACATGTTTCTGACCGGGGCTGAAGATTCACAGAACAGAAACTGGGTTATACTTAGGGTGTCCTGAGAATTTCTCAGGTTCTCTTTCAAGCACAGGCAGGTGTGAGGATCTCAGAGCAGAAAGTAGAAAGAGGATCCTTAGGGAACAGTGATGAGATGAAAGCTGAAGGGGAGAGCAAAGCTGGGCTAACACTGCCAGGTAGCTGGTGGGGGTCAGTGGAGACATCAGGCAGAAGGAGCGTCTAAAGAGGCAGGTGGCTTGGGATGCGGCAGAGGGCGGGGGAAGGTTCTTGAAGGCAGCAGGCAGGGAGAGCAGGTGGGCAAACAGCACGGGAAGCGGCCCCCGGGAAGCACCTAACCTGGCATAGCGCCTGTCTGCCCAGGATTGAGACTTGGTGGTGGGTGGTAAGGGATGCCTCAGCCTTGCTCTCTAGGGGCTGTTCCATGGTTGGTTGGTGAGAGGGTGGGTGGATATACTGGGGAGTGGGTCTAGTCACCTCTCTCTTCTCTAAGCATCTCTGAATGAAGGTGTAGCCTCTTCTAGCTGGCCTCCACCTGAGCCTAAATCACCCGGAACAGGGCTTCCTTCTTTTTTGGTTAAGCTCTTGAAGGAGCAATATGTTTTCTCCATGCAACAAAAGGCTGAGAAACAGCAATTCTGCAAGTTTCTTCACACACTCACTGGAGTAGATGCACTTCTCTGAAAGTCTCTGCTAGAACACTTGCAGGCTTCATTTGTCCAGGAGCTTGGCTGAATTTCCCCCCATCAAGTTAGAAGTTGCTTTCCAAGCAAATCTGCCCAAGCAAATCTTCTTTGTAGATGATTGAGTAGAAGGTAATTCTTTTTTAAAAATAAACTTTTAATTTTATATTAGAGTACAGCTGATTAACAATGCTGTGATAATTTCAGGTGGACAGCAAAGGGACTCAAGCATACATACATGTGGATCCATTCTCCCCTACACCCCCTTCCCATCCAGTCTGCCACATAACATTGAGCAGAGCTCCCTGTGATATACAGTAGGTCCTTGTTGGTTATATATTTTAAATATAGCAGCGTATACATGTTGATCTCAAATTCCTTAATTATCCCTCCCCTCTCCTTCCCTCTAGCAGCCGTAAGTTCCTTCTCTACGTCTGTGAGTCTGTTTCTGTTTTGTAAACAAGTAGAAGGGAATTCTTGAGGGCTCAGATGTCTGCAGGGTTATAGGGTAGAGCCTGGTAACAACTTGTAAATCTTACAGAAACTTTCCTACCTAGTCTTCCACAGCCATATCTTGGAGATATTTTGGAGTTGGTTCCAGACAACTGGATTAAGGCAAATATCACAATAAAGTGAGTCACACAAATTTTCCAGTTTCCCAGTGCCTATAAATATTATGTTTATACTATGTTATAGTCTATTAAGCAATCACATTATATCTAAAAAATATACATACTTTAATTAAAAATATTTTATTGCTAAAGAATGCTAATATCTGACAATGCAGGATTGCCACAAAACCCCAATTTATAAAACACACAATGAGGTGAGGCACAATCAAATGAGGTACATCTGTACAAAACTCTCCTCTTAACTTTCAGAATCTCAGGCACACAGAACAATGGGTTCTTAGCTAGTCGGAGTTTGCCTCTCTAGTGATGTAACAAAGAAAATAGCTCTTCTGTCACTTTGCTTTAAGATACAACTTTTAAAAAACAAGGAATAAATTAATGCATTATCACCCTTCTCTTCCCATTCCCATGAACATAAAAGTTTGTTCAGAGAAGAGGGACTAGAAAATCTTTCCTTTAGATTTCTTCAAACATAATAAAATGCGGATATTTCAAAGACAATTTCCTTCTTTTAATTCTCATTTTGTCTTCTCAGGATCACTCTTGGTCCTCTTTTATAGTTGGGAAAGAAAGGTGAGAGATTGAAATAGATTGTCCAGGTTCAATGACTGGTCAGTGGGGAAAGCATGGGTCACATTCAAAAATTCTGACTCGAGAGCAATCCCAGCATTCTTCCCTTAGGTGATTTGGGTTGAGTCATGGGGTTTAGGGTCTCTTCAGCTTCTGAGCAGTGGATAGGCATGCTCTGCTGGAAGCCAGCCTGGCAGGTCTCCTTCCACTCACCAGAGACCACTGATGTGAGCAGTGTATCCCAAACTATGGAGTAATACAGCCTTTGCCTTGAAGACACAATGCAGTCTTCAAAGCCACAATACAGAGTGGACCACCACCAGATAAAACTCTTCAGGAAAAAGGCAGCGGCTGCATGCCAGGGACCTTATATCAAGGAACCTGAAGCATGACCAACAGTAGATCATAAAAGCAAAGCTGTGAAAACCATAAACCTATGTAATTATGGAAAATCCTAAAACCAAGTCTCAAATCCCAGACTGGGTGTTCATAACTTCCAGTATTGACTATATGAAGAGTCCCGGTGCCTTCTAGGGTGTTTATGAAACTAAAATCTAACAACTTATCTTCCTGGCTGTGTCATTTCACCACTTCCCCCCAACACGTGCTGACTTAGCATTTTGTTGAAGATTTATTTCACTCTTTCTCCTGTAATGGTTAATCAATCATTGTTCCTCTTTTTCTCAGGCCTTTGCTCTTTGACAGCAGGATCCTGGTCAATGTTATCCACAGCCCTCTAATGTCTAAAATAAGCCATAGGTGTAAGACATGTTTGCTTAATTGATGTGAGACCTCAAGACATTGGCTGGAACCACCAATGCTTAGACTAAGTTTGGGTGTGATATTTTCACTGTGGTAATTCTCTTCAGTTATAAAACATTAGTTTACAAATGAGTCCTCAAAAACAAACAGATCTATAACAAAAATCTTTAAATGTTCTTCTTTTAACTCAGTTCCATTCTTGAGAATGTATTTAAGGAAATCTGAAATACAAACCAATTCTACCCTTGAGAATGTATTTAAGGAAATCTGAAATATAAACATATCTCTGCCTAGGAAGCACATCATAGTTGTAGTAGTGAGAAATTGGAAATGATCCACATGTCTGCTACTTCTGAAGGAATTACATCAAATGATGGTTTATCCATTTGATGCTATTAGACAGTCATTTAAATGCTATTTATGAAGACTTGATGATTTGAGAAAATACTTAGGGTATAATATTATATGAAAAAACTAGAATTCAAAACTATATATTGACTGATATAAGATTATTCTGGAAAACTGGGCATGGAAAAATGGCAAGGAAAAGTGAAAAATTTTAGTGATTTCTCTAAGTGGAGAAATTTTAAGTGATTGTTACTGTTATAGACTGAATGTTTATGCTCTCCCTGCTCAAATCTGTATGTTGGAACCTGATCCTCAGCGCGATGGTATTTGGAGATGGGGCCTTTGGGAGCTGCTTAGGTCATGAGAGTGAAGCCCTCATGAATGAGATTAATGCTTTTATCCAAAGGACCCCTGAGCATTCTCTTGCCTCTCACTGTGTGAGGACAAGGCAAAAAGATAGCTGTCTTGAACCAGGAAGACTTGAGGTTGCCTAGACCTTGGATTTCCCAGCTTCCAGAACTGTGAAAAATACACTTGTGCTCTTTGTAACTCACCCAATGTAAGGTATTTTTGTTACAGCATTCCAAATAGACTAAGACAGCTACTTTCTTCTTTATATCCTTAATATACATGGATTTTTAAAAAACCAAACAATTTCATAATCCTCCAAAAACCTACCATAAAATGTTCTTTAAAAGTGTTGAAAAACATATATTCAAAAAACCAGTTATTATGGAAAAGGAGAAACAAAAAGGCAAAGGTATAGGAATAGACAGTCCACAGAAGAGGAATTCATCTGCTTAATAAGCACCTTCGAACATTCTCAACCTCACTAGCTGGGGAGATGCCAATCAAAAGGACAAGTGACAACCCTAATGACTGGCAAGGTCTAAGAAGAGTTCTGGCAGATGATCCCTGGCTCTCAGGTTTCTCTTACAGTAATGATGAGCAACGCAGGACTTGGGAAGGTGTAATTATTGTCTAGGAAGTACGTATACGTCTCCATAAATACAGAGGTATAAAGCAGCCTCAGCTGCTTCATCTGTGGGCGGCATCACAGGGAATCAGCCCACCCAAATCAAAAGAACTTTATGTCATAAATTCTGTAAGTTAGAAACGGATTGAAGACTTGTATGACTTCCTTTCTCTATTTCTGGGTTCTCTAGAAAGCAGACTCAGACGAGATGAGCATGTGGGGAGTTTATCAGAACTGTCCTTGGGAAGGGAGCAGGATTTGGTGGAGGGAGAAGCCCAGCTGTGACGGAATCTCAAGGGAAGCTGTGACAGTGACCCTGCAGGCAGTTCTAAAGATAGATGGCCCTTCAGAGTTGAGATAAGGAAACCCGGTATTTATATCCCTCTATCCATCAGGAATGCGACATGACGTTGGGGAAGTAACTCTTCATTCAGCCAAGGCAATCCCAGAGTGGCTGACTCCTGAGGACTGTCCCCTGTGCCACTTCCAGCAGCTTAAGAAGGAGGCGTTTCATTCTCAGGATCTGGGTGTGTATCACAGCATCCACCATAAAATGTATACTTGTTTGCTTAAAAAAAAAAAAAAGTAATTTTTTAAAGCAGTTCCAGGTTCACAGCAGAATTGAGAAGAAGGTACAGAGATTTCCCATATTTCCCTGACCTGGCACGTGGGTAGCCTCTCCCATTTTCAAGTTCCCTTACCCAGGTGGCACATTTGTTACAAGTGACGAACCAGCACTGACACATCATTATCAGCCATAGTCCATCATTTACATTAGGGTTTGTTCTTGGTGCTGTACATCCTATGGGATGGACAAATGTCTGACGCCATGGGAATCTGATGTGACAAGGGCTGCGGTAGGGAGGTAAGCTGCTGTCTTATTTTCCCCTGAATGTATAATCTTTAGAAAAACAGCAAAAGTCACAATATAATGAGGGTACTAGTGAATATGTGGGAAGACTGACATTTTTAAATTTTGCATTTGGGTGGGTAGATTTCTAATTTTGCAAAGTAATTTGGTAATACCCATTTTAAAAAGAACACATCCCCATTTCCAAGCAATTCCATTTTTTGTACATGTTTTCTTCAGAAATATGAGATCCATTTGTATGACTGTATCTATGAAGATGGTTAAGGTAGTAATGTGTGTAGTGGCCCAAACAAAAATCAATAAACCAAAAAATAAATAATTTGAAATAGTTAGGAAATATTTTAAATATTCATTAAGTTGGAGCAATGGAATTAACTATGCCCATTGATACTGTGGAAAATTCTTAAAGAGATGGGAATACTAGATCACCTAACTTTCCTCCTGGGGAATCTGTATACAGATCAAGAAGCAAAAGTTAGAACCAGACATGGAACACCAGACTGGTTCCAAATTGAGAAAGGAGTATGTCAAGGAGGTATATTGTCACCCTTCTTATTTAACTTCTATGCAGAGCACATCATGCAAAACGCTGGGCTGGATGAAGCACAGACTGGAATCAAGATTGCCGGGAGGAATATCAATAACCTCAGATATGCAGGTGACACCACCCTCATGGAGAAAGCAAAGAACTAAAGAGCCTCTTGATGAAAGTGAGAGGGGAGAGTGAAAAAGTTGGCTTAAAACTCAACATTCAGAAAACTAAGGTCATGGCATCCGGTCCCATCACTTCATGGCAAATAGATGGGGAAACAATGGGAACAGTGAGAGACTTTATTTTCTTGGGCTCCAAAATCACTACAGATGGTGACTGCAGCCATGAAATTAAAAGATGCTTGCTCCTTGAAAGAAAGGCTATGACAAACCTAGACAGCATATTAAAAAGCAGGGACATTGATTTGCTGACAAAGGTCCATCTAGTCAAAGCTATGGTTTTCCCAGTAGTCATGTATGGATGTGAGAGTTGAACTATAAAGAAACCTGAGCGCCAATGAATCATTTGTTTTGAATTGTGGTGTTGGAAAAGACTCTTGAGAGTCCCTTGGACTGCAAGGAGATAAAACCAGTCCACCCTAAAGGAAATCAGTCCTGAATATTCATTGGAAGGACTGATGCTAAAGCTGAAGCTCCCATACTTTGGTCACCTGATACAAAGAACGGACTCATTGGAAAAGACCTTGATGCTGGGAAAGATTGAAGGCAGGAGGAGAAGGGGACGACAGAGGATGAGATGGTTGGATGGCATCACTGACTGGATGGATATGAGTTTGAGCAAGCTCTGAAAGTTGGTAATGGACAGGGAAGCCTGGTGTGCTGCAGTCTGTGGGGTTGCAAAGAGTCAGACACAATTGGGTGACTGAACCAAACTCATTCATACTGTGGACAATGATGCAGCTATTTAAAAAAATTAGATCTGTATGTATTGACTTGGAGGAATGCTCATAGTATATTGATAAGTGGAAAAAGATGCCAAAGTCATATGCGTAGATAATCCTATTTTTAAGAAAACAAACAAACTCACCTCCCATTTATGTTTAAGGAAAGATATATATCAACCTGTGCTTCAATTGTTACAATGAAGATAAATTACTTTAGGAATTAAAAATTGATAAGGACAACTTAGAAGAACTAAAATATTTTTCTTTCTCCACCAAAAACAAAGGATCAATCGATCCCCAAACTTTGGCCCTGGAGTTGTAGGTAGCACTGGGCCTGAGTGTCAGGCAGGCTGTCAGAGCAGAGACCAGGTTGGGCAGTGTAACATTGCTGTGGCCAGAGCCTGGGGCCCACTCTGCTGGAGCTTTGTTTTCTCGAGTTTGATGAGAAAGTCCTCATCCTTCTGAAAAGCCCAGTTCATCAACATTAGAAAGTTATCCCTGACTGAAGTTGTAGCACTTGCACAGAAAGGAAAAAAATGCTTGGCACAATGCATGTGTCCTAAGTCACTTCAGTCATGTCCAACTCTTTGTGACCCGATGGACTGTAGCCTGTCAGGATCCTCTGTCCGTGCGATTCTTCAGGCAAGAATACTGGAGTGAGTCGCCATTTCCTTCTCCAGGGGATCTTTCTGATCTGGGGATTGAACCTGTATCTCTTGTCTCCTGCATTTGTGGTCAGATTCTTTGCCACTAGCGCCACCTAGGAAGCCTCTTGGAACTGTTGCTTTCTCTTTAGCACCTGTTACGTTATCCTGTGGAGAAGGCAATGGCAGCCCACTCCAGTACTCTTGAACCACCTAGCAAATTTGGTCTCATTTGAAAACAACTCAATCACCTTCTTCTTGCCTCATCCTAGTCCATCATCTCGCTTCTGTTTTAGAGCCTGGAGCAGACAGGGGCCTTGGCTTGGTTTAAAAAATATATGACAGGGATCTTGAGTGTCATCCCTTCAAATAGGGAATGGCTTCCCTATCAACTCGAAGTCAGAACTAGCTTCCTGGGTAGCACTAGTGGTAAAGAATCTGTCTGCCAATGCAGGAGATGTAAGAGACTTGGTTTGATCCCTGGGTTGGGAAGATCCCCTGGAGGAGGACATGGCAACCCACTCCAGTATTCTTGCCTGGAGAATCCCATAGTCAGAGGAGCCTGGTGGGCTACATTCCATGGGGTCGCAAAGAGTCAGACACGACTGAAGCAACTTAGCATACATGCAGCACAAAGTGTTCTTCCTACCACTGAATCTGTGGAATATACAGAAGCTGCATGCAGGGCTCCTTCAAGAACTCTGGTCTTTTTTAGACCATATTCTCCAGCATAAAGTTGATCACACAGAGTTTAATATACAAGATAGCAGTCTTTCTGTGGTTGTTTTCCTCAGAAATACTTTGCGTTATCACTGCTGTCTTCTATCAGCTGGTGAGGACCAGAGCCAGGGAACTCCTCCTTGAAGCACAAAGCAGAGGAAGGGTGGGTGATGTGCCCACTGCTCTCCTCTGCCTTCGTCTCTCCACTGAAAACATAGCTCAAGGAGTGGCAGGAAGCTGTAGGTATTCAATAGGTAGCAACAGGAAATGTGAATTTAGAGAGCATGAGAGGCCTGAATTAGAAGAAGCTACAATGCAGAAATCTAAAAGCTACAATGCTGGAGTGAAAGAAGCTCTAAGACCGTGAAGGATCCTGATTACTCAGTGGGGGCAGGTTAGACAGGACCCTGTATTGTCTTGAGGCCAAGTTAGCATGATACCTCCAAGGATGCAGCCTGGCCCACTCCTGCATTGCAGCATTTTAGGTAACAGGAAACAGCAGCAACAGCTTTACAGACGCTGGTGGGTGGCTGAGCCCTCAGCCCAAGCAGCTGCCTCCCTGCCCCCAGCTTGCTATGCACAGAGGAAGGCTCCCTCCTCACACAGTGTCTTTTGGGTGTCTGCAATTCTGAGGCCCTAATCCACCCATTCGCCTCTTTGTTCCTGTGTCTGACCCTTTGCAGAAGACATGGCTTCTAGGTCCCCTTCCGTTACCTCCCACTGCTGAGGGCCAGCTCACACTTGCCTGTGTTTGACTTTGGCTCCTGAGACCCCAGACCTACCCGGGAGTATAAGCCCTTCAAGCACTCAAAGTCCTACTTTGAGTATTTCCCCACATTAATTAATTCACTGACTCAAAACCATTCAGGGCACCTACTCTGTGACTAGTACCGAAGGCTGAGGATATACAGAAGGCAAAGCGCTGTTCTAAATGCTTTACCCATATTAACTCATTTAATAATTATAATGGCTCCTTAGGTACTTTCTGCTATTATCCCTATTTTACAGATGAGGCAACTGAGGCACTTAGTGATTAAGAACATTTCCCAAGGTCACAAAGCCGGAGTGTGGATTTGGGATTTAAATACACTCAGTTGTGTTCCAGGGCACATTCATTTAACTACTGAGTAACTCCTGCTAAGTGGGAGGTACTGCTATACCTCTTACACACAGGCATGAAGCTTCTGCCACAGTGACAGACCTCTCAGGGCTCCGTCAGGCCGAGCAGCGGCAGAGTGGGAAGGAAGTGCTGGGGCGGCCACTCAGAATCCAGGAGCTGCACACAGGTCACAGCTGCCCAGAGCAACTGCTGGGGGCCGCGTCCCCTGACGTGTGTGATTATTTCTAAAATGCAGGCGTCAGCTGTGGTTTCACTATGGGTTAGTTCCTCATTAAGATGCTGTTGGGGGTGTGTATATGTGTATGTACGATTCAGAAGGAGAGGACAACACAAGACTGAAAAGACTGTGTATCCCACTGTTTTTTAAACTTCAGTGTGCATGAATCACCCGGGGCAGGGCCTGAGACTCTGCATTTCCATACAGTTCCAGGTTGCCTACGCTAGAGCAGCCACGTTCAGAAGCAAGGAAACAGGACCAAAGCTTTCAAACCTTACAGAAAAACACACTGGGATACTTTCTTCCAACCAAATTTTAATAAGTAAAGCAGATAAAAGTGGAGACACCTTGGTTGCTGTGAAAGGGGAGGTAGGAACCCGGCCGCAAATGCTTTTTCTCCCCTCCAAACTCCTGGAACCTCAGAGAAATGCCAGACAACTCTAAAGAAGCCCAGTAATC
The DNA here is from genome assembly GCF_029378745.1 of Bos indicus. Lineage (NCBI taxonomy): Eukaryota > Metazoa > Chordata > Mammalia > Artiodactyla > Bovidae > Bos > Bos indicus. The sequence continues at coordinate 51,756,225 of NC_091769.1, forward strand.
TGGACCCTGTCCTTGTCTAACAGGGCTTCACTGTAATATTGATACTACTCATGTGTGACTACTAAGTACCTGAACTGTGCCTGGGGTGACTGAGGAATGGAATTATTAATTTAATATAAATTAACCTAATTTAACTGAAAGGCATTAGCAGTATAAACTATTTTTCTGTGAAATACAACTTTGTTATTTTGGTAAGACACTTCATGAAATCAAATTTTACAGTGATCTACACCAAAACACTTTACCCATCTACTGTGTGTTAGGTTTGAATGATTGTTTTCTTTGCATCTAATGTGCTTGTGTTTATTTGAATATTTTCTGCAGACAACATGAATTATACTGATACTAATGTAAATTATAATTGGTGATTACCCATTAAAATGTTTACATTGCATTTGTTTTCATGTCTTGCCTGGAAAATCCCATGGACAGAGGAGCCTGGTAGACTGCTATCTATGGGGTCGCATAGAGTCGGACAGGACTGAGTGACTTCACTTTCACTTTTCATTTTCCATGCATTGGAGAAGGAAATGGCAACCCACTCCAGTGTTCTTGCCTGGAGAATCCCAGGGAGGGCAGAGCCTGGTGGTCTGCAGTCTATGGGGTCGCACAGAGTCGGACACGACTGAAACGCCTTAGGAGCAGCAGCAATATAATTAAATTATTTTTCTAGTTAAAAATTAAGTGTGGACAAATATTTAAAATTTTCTTTTTTACTTTTTATTTTGTATTGAGGTATAGCCTATTAACAATGTTGTGATAGTTTCAGGTGGACAGCAAAGGGACTTATACACACATATACATGTATCGATTCTGCTCCAAACTGCCTTCCCATCCAGGGGGGTTCCACGTGCTACACAGTAGATCCTTGTTAGTTATCCATTATAAATATAGCAGTGTGTATGTGTCCATCCCAAACTCCCTAACTATCCCGTCCCCTATTCTTCCCTCTTGGCAACCATAAGTTCATTCTCTAAGTCTGTGAGTCTCTTTCTGTTTTGTAAATGCAATTTCATTAGTATCATTTCTTTTTAGATTCCACATATAAGGGATGTTATGATATTTTTCCTTCTCTGACTTACTTCACTCAGTATGACAGTCTCTAGGTCCATCCATGTTGATGCAAATGGCATTATTTCATTCTTTTTGATGGCTGAGTAATGTTCCACCATAGATACACCTTCTTTATCATTCTTATGTTGATGGACATTTAGGTTCTTTCCATGTTTGGCTACTGTAAACAGTGCTGCAGTGAACACTGGGGTTCATGTATCCCTTTGGATCAAAACATTTAAATTTAAAACAAAGGCATACTACTGCTTTAAAATTGAGTGGAGAGGCAGAAGCTAGTTCTGTAACTGAAACAGTAACACTTAGATTTTATTTTTCTCAAAGCACTTCCATATTTACAAAGAAATGTCAATTTATGCCCTAAAAAGTTGAACACAAGGCATGAATTTTTTTAATCTTTTCTATTTATCAGAGAACATCAGCTAGATATGAAAAAATTAGTCTTATCATGATGTACTGAGATCTAGCTATATCTGTTTAAAAATTCAAATTTAATGAAATTTTGATATGAGAGACTAATGTTTCCCTTACTGCTTCATTTCACTCTGACACATACTGAAAATATTTAGGCTGGGTTTTCTGAAAGAGATGCTGTGAAAAGTGTAATGGATGAAATTGTTAAGATGTTCATTATAGATGTACTAATGCTATGAACCATTCCTCAGTTTCTAGAACTGTTGAAAGAGATAGAATACAATGGATTTAATGAATCTAATGTTCTTTGCTAAGACTCTTTGTTTGAGTGGTGGAAGAGTTTTACAGAGATTTTTTTTCTTGGAACAAAAGGAATATTTGCCAAATGGTCAATAATCAAAGACACAAAATGTCAGTGTGATTTATATTTTCTCATTCACATTACACTGCACATGAGCGTGCTAAATTTGAAGTTCAAAATAAAGGAGAAGTTTATTTTTGATCTAGCTGGATAGGCACAGTTGAAATCAAAACTGTGACTAAAACCAGGATTTACATCAACTATAATGATTTTATATCTTTTTTCCTAATATGAGTCAATTACAGAAGATTTTAATTGTAGTCAACAGTGTTGTATAAGTTGACTGGGAAAAACTATAAGAAAAACTTGGATATTTTGCTGATATTAATAAATTCAGAGTTGCTTTTCAGTTAATATAATATTCTTTTGAATGTGTGTCAGTAAGACTGAGATGACCCAAAATTAGTGAATTTATCTAACTTGAACAAAAATATTTTGAAACTGGTATGATTTTGCTCCAAAGTCAAATCACTTCTCCTAAAAAAAAATAAGCAATAATTTGCTCAATGTGGATACAAATATTGAAAGAAAATTATTTTTAATATTTAGTTAACTTATTGGGAAACCATTAAGTTTGTTTGGAACACCTTTGTTATATGATTACTTTTAATGGTAAATTTTATGAAATCTCAATACAGACCTAGTATTTCTGATGAAAATATAGTGTCGAATTGAGATGTGCTGCTGCTGCTGCTGCTAAGTCGCTTCAGTCGTGTCCAACTCTGTGTGACCCCATAGGCGGCAGCCCACCAGGCTCCCCCGTCCCTGGGATTCTCCAGGCAAGAACACTGGAGTGGGTTGCCATTTCCTTCTCCAACGTATGAAAGTGAAAAGTGAAAGTGAAGTCGCTCAGTTGTATCCTACCCTTATCGATCCCATGGACTGCAGCCCACCAGGCTCCTCCGTCCATGGGATTTTCCAGGCAGGAGTACTGGAGTGGGGTGCCATGAGATGTGCTATAAATGTAAAATACAAACTGGATTTTTAAGACAATATGAAAAAGAATGTAAAGTGTCTTAGTTTCTTTTGTTTATTACATGTTGAAATAATTACATGTAATAAACATATGAATGTTTATTACATGTTATAGGTATATTGGGTTAAATAGAATATATTATCAAGAGTAATTTCTCTCTCTTCTTTTTACCTTTTAAATGCGGGCACTGTACAACTTAAAAATATGTATTTGGCTTACATTATCCATTTTTCTTTTTTATTCCCAGGATATTTGTATATGAAACTTCTCCATGAAAGCAGGGATCATCTTTGCCCGTTTATTTCTTTTCCACTGCTGAACCTTGGTATTAGAACTGTGCTTTACCACACAAAAGATATTCAGGTAAATGTTTGCTAAATGAGTGAAAAATTCTGGGTATATAAATTTTTTTTTCCTGTAACAGATTTTTTTGTCATAAACATCTTACACAAGTTGATGTGTCCGTGTGTGCATGTGTATTTTATTTATATCCTTAGAATCAATTCCAAGATCATTGTGTAAAAGGGCATGGACCATTTTATAACTTGTTAAACATTTCCAGGTTAATCTCAGAAAATACTGAACCAATTTACAATGCCATCAACCTTGTAAATTTGTTCAGGGTATCAGTTTCCCAATGCCAACTCTTAAAGGAATTTAGAATGATTAACAATTGGGCTAGTTACTTATGTCTCTGAAGCTCAGTTTCTTTAAACTGTAAAATGGAGATAATGATATAAGTTTGAAAATTGAGTGAGTGAATTTAATACCAACGTGTGAAGTTGGTATTAAATGTATGATTCCCATATAAAAAAATTGGAGTATCATAGTGCTCTCATATAGTAGTAATGCATCTCTGCTGGGGATGTAAACTGCCAGGTGAGGTGGGAGCTAGCTCCTTCGGGTAACGGATAGAAGACCTCAGCATCACATGAGTGGTAACTGCTGCAGCTGGTAGAGTTAGATGTTTGGGAGAAGGAAATAATCTCATATTTTTGTACACTTGATTCTCTAGCTGCAAAGGTTTATTTAAAATCATGTTGAAAGCTGACATCTCATATATACCTCACTTCCCTGATAGCTCAGTTGGTAAAGAATCCACTTGTAATGCAGGAGACCTCCAGTTAGATTCCTGGGTTGGGAAGATCCGCTGGAGCAGGGGTAGGTCACCCACTCCAGTATTCTTGGGCTTCCCTTGTGGCTCAGCTGGTAAAGAATCCGCCTGCAATGCAGGCGACCTAGGTTTGATCCCTGGATTGGGACAATCCTCTGGAGAAGGGAAAGGCTACTCCCTCCAGTGTTCTGGCCTGGAGAATTCCATGGACTGTAGATCACACAGAGTCAAACATGACTGAATGACTTTCACTTTCATATATGCCTAAGGACTCCATCCCAGGAATATTATAATTTCAAAATGAATATTTCATTTTATTTATTATTAATTTTTTATTACCTAGCAAACAAAGTTCTAAATAAAAACCCCTTTGGGTGATGATTTGACAAATTCCAAAATGGGGTGGGGGGTGAGTGAGGATCCATAATGAGTTTAGAGGAACACTAAGAGAAACAGCTTGTCAGCTGCCCCACATCTGGGTTCTATTCCTCAGACTCAGGAGCACCTAGATCTCCTATGTCCAGTGGAGTAGTCACTGGCTACATGTGCCTGTTGAGCACTTGAAATGTGACTTTATAAATAACCAGTGTGAAGAAAATGTAAAATGTCTCATGAGTGGTGTTTAAATATGATTACATGTTGATACAATATTTTGGATGTCTTCAATTAAATAAAACATATCATTAAGATTAAGTTAACCTGTTTCTTTTTCTTTCTCCAATGTGGCTATTTGTCAGAAAACTGACAAATACATATGGGGCTCACGTTATATGTCTGTTAGAGAGTGCAGGTTCAGAACCCTACGTCTGCCTACAGCACTCTCAGCAACCTGCTAGAACCATTTACATGCTTTCAGAGACACATGGACAGCTTTGATTAGCGCTAAGCTTGGAATTCACAGCCTGCAGATGAAGCAGCAAGTGTTTGCCCTAGACAAGGATCTGTGAAGCGGACTGGAAACTGTTAAAAGGCCAGAAAGTCAGACCAGAACCTCACCTCAGTTAACACCAGTAAAATTCCAGAATTTTCCCGTACATTTTTATTAAAATGGACTATTAATGAGCCCAGAAGTCTGACACTGACACCTGAGAAAAAAACTTTTTGTATTGTTTTTCAAGTCCAGAAACACAAAGCTATAATAAGCTAATAATGTAGTTCTTCTATGAAGAAATAAAATGAAACTATTTAGATTAGAAATCATGTCAGTGTGAGTCCTCTAGGAAGCAGGGGCCAAGATGAACTCGAACTTGCAAGAGATTTCTTGAGACAAATGCCTGTGAAGGAGAAAGAAGGGAGATGGCAGGAGATGGCAGGGAGAGTCTTCAGATCATAATGCAAGTCTGACACCGGTGAAAGGAGCGAGGGAAAAAGAATTGGGCAGAAAGAGCCTCAGACAGCAGTGCAGTTCAGCCAGGCCAGGAGGAATCCCAGGGCTCAGAGGCTGCCTATTGGAGACAGCTTGTGTCAAGCAGGATGGGCCAGAATTGTACCTCCACTGCTGCACTCAGCCACTGGCTGGGAGCAGCCTGGGGGACACCAGTGGGGAGGTGGGTCTAAAGGGAACTAACTGGGGTTACCAGGCAACTTTGCTCCCCTTGGCAGGTCCACCTGAGGAACAGCTGAGAGGTACACTGATCTTCAACATCAGATACTGTGCTGATTCAAAGTTAAAATTACAAGCTTGCTGCTGCTGCTGCTAAGTCACTTCAGTCATGCCCGACTCTGTGCAACCCCATAGACGGCAGCCCACCAGACTCCCCCGTCCCTGGGATTCTCCGGGCAAGAACACTGGAATGGGTTGCCATTTCCTTCTCCAATGCATGAAAGTGAAAAGTGAAAGTGAAGTCGCTCAGTCGTTTCCGACTCCTAGTGACCCCATGGACTGCAGCCTACCAGGCTCCTCCATCCATAGGATTTTCCAGGCAAGAGTACTGGAGTGGGGTGCCATTGCCTTCTCCAAAATTACAAGCTTAGATGTTCTTGTACTCTATCCCATGTTTCAGTGAAGAAAAGTCCTGATAACTTCCTTTAGAAAGAGGGCACATCTGCATACTGATGCCTTGGGTGAGGACCAGAGTCAGGATACCAGATACTATTGGTTTTAGCTCTGCATACTCAAGATATTAATTTCTTGCAACCTCAGTTTCCCCATCTGTAACACTGTCGTGAATTATAATGTGTACCTTGTGGGGCTGTTGTGACTATTTAAAAAGGATACCATGTTAGGGAGATTTTTACAAAAGTTGTTTGGCCACTTCATATACCGTTGGTCCCACTTACTGGAAATCAAGTTACAAGGGCTAAAGACATAAAAACAAGTAATATCATGTTGAATATTATTGGCAATACTTGCCTCAAAAATGATTGTTATCTATGAAAAGTCAGTTGAAACATTCTCACTGATCCAAGTGGCACACCCATCAGGAATTTCTTACAACTCTTTCATCTTAGAACACTTCCCCAGATATTCCCAAGGAGGCATCCAGTCCTTCACTCCAGCCTCTGCTTGAATGTTACCTCCCAGGCCTTCCCTCACCCAAAATAGCAGCTCCATCACCATTTGTCTTTTCATTGCTCTATTCTTTTCAGTGCATGCCAGTTCCTGACATGATACTGTATTGTTAGTTTATTATTGTCTTCTCCTCTAGAACATGAGCTTCATGGGATCAAGAACTTTGTTTCATTTGCTGTTATATCCCTGGAATGTTGCCTGGCGTATAGTAAGTAAGTGATTTTCTTGATTGGATGAAATTCACATGTGGTTTCCTAAAGGAATGAGAAGGCAAATGAATTTGAAATGATGGTAATATCTTTCATGAAAATCCAGGTCTACTTAAATGGTGATGGGAAGAGAAAGAGGCTAATTGCAGAGCACAGCTGTCCATGCAAATCACCTTGGACAGGTTCAACCTCCTCTTTGGTCAGACCTTTTACCAGAGTTGCTAGTAAGGAGCAAATGGGCAGGCTCACCACTTATTTTTCTTATTCAATTTCTTTAGAGAAGGTGAGCAAGCTTTTTTTTTTTTTTCTTTTCTTCCTCAAACTCACTGAAATCAGATGGGAAAAGGAAACTGAATAAGAGTTCTTCCTGGTCTACCAAATGGACGCTCAGTCTTTGGAGGATCAAGAATGGTTCTGCCTGGTGTGACCTGTTCCTATAAGTCATGAGTCATAACTGCAGTCTAGAGAAGGCAAATGGCAATTGAAGTCTAGAAAGCAATTGTTCTGCATCAGCCTAAAGGGCAAAGCTGGCATCGCAGATTAGCTGACACCAGGAAGGTCTAGGCAGTTATCTCTGTTTGTTGGGTCTGTCCAGCAGCAGAGGGGCCGTGAGGAGGGAGGCAGGGAGAAGCGTTCATCCTGAGAAGTGTTCCAGCCCTGGTGGTGTCCCTCTGGGCCATGGTGGCAGGGGTCCCTGGACTGAGTGCGGCAGGTTCAGATTGAAGGAACTGCATGGCCCTTTTTGATTTACAGACTCCATGAGTTTGAGTCTCTCAAACTGATAACAAACTGTTTACTCAGATGATCAACAGAGAGAAAAAGAGAAATGGGTCATTTAGCAGCTAGACAGAAGGCAATAAATGTTTGAAGGGCAACTTGCTTTGGACTAATCCAAGAAATAGTATGTTGATCACCCTTAGTTTTCACCTTCCTATGATTAATATATCATTCCTGGGAGAGCCCCCAGAATTCCAGGGATTCCCACAAGCAAGGAAAAGACTGCCAAATAGAGAGTCCCATCTGAGAGGAACAAAGGGCAGAGCTGAAATTCCAGCAGTCTGTCCCTTAAAGGTTAGTGTCTCCTGCTCCTGTTCATGGAGAAAGAAGTCAGTCTCCACTCATTCATGAGCTCAGGTTTAATTTTCATAATATTGTGGTCAGTAGCCTGGTGGGCTGCAGTCCATGGGGTCGCTGAGGGTCGGACACGACTGAGTGACTTCACATTCACTTTTCACTTTCATGCATTGGAGAAGGAAATGGCAACCCACTCCAGTGTTCTTGCCTGGAGAACCCCAGGGACGGGGAAGCCTGGTGGGCTGCTGTCTATGGGGTTGCACAGAGTAGGACACGACTGAAGTGACTTAGCAGCAGCAGCAGCAGACAGACAGAGCACAGAGCGGGGAGACATAAGACACAGGTTCTAGTCCCAGCTTCACCTCTAACTCTCTTTGTGACCTTGGTCAAGTTGACCTCTCTGGGCCTTAAACTATTTCCCATAAAATATGAAAATAGAGTTAAATTGTTTGTAAGGATTAAAAAAAATTTTTTTTTTCTTCCAGGGCTTATGTTTTGTGAACATGTGATGGGTGGATTCAAACAGGGCTGGGTTGTAATTTCCTTTTAGAGCTCTCTCTGAAAGGCAGTTTAGCATTTGGCACTGGGAGTCGGGAAAAACACCAGAAGCATCCTCGAGATGTGACAGACCTAGAAGCTGCCTGCCCTGTCCCCATCCCAGGGCTCGGGAGTGGCCCTTCCATTTCCAGGAGGAGAGCCCTCGTAGAAGAGGGCAGGCGGCCTGGTGGTGATGGAGTGCGACCGTTGTCAGCTGGTCTCCTGTCTCCCACCCCCACTGACCTGGGAGTGATGAGTCACACTTTATTACCGAGAGTGCCTGGCAGTGGCCCCGCACAACTTCTTGAGCTTGTCAACACCCAGGATAGAATAATTCATCAGAGTCCCATTTTTAGCCGAGAGTGAAAAATGAAGTCACCAGAAGATGCCAATTAGGGATGCAGATGGGAGGCGAGAGTTTGTTGAAGGACAGGGCTGTCTTCCTGGGGCAGCCAATCCTGACAAGTCCTCAGGGCCCTAGATCTACAGTCCTCAGCCTCACAGTGCCTGGGGAGGAGGGCTGAAGGGAAAGGCTGCAGCTGGAGGGAGGGACCACTCTCTGCGTCACCCACTTTCAAGATCATATCCACCAGCAGAGGGATTTTAGCTTCTCTTTGCTCCAAGAAATAGGCACTTCTTGCTATCTTGAATAATACAATCTCAGGGAGTTAGGAGGAACACACTGAAGTCTCTAAATCCAGAGACTTTCTAGTCACTTGTTCTGTTTTATTTTAGTAGCAGAGGGACAAAGAAGGAAAGGATTTATGTCCTGTATGCTCAGCTTTTTTCCTGCTTTCCCGTAGCTCTGGCCTGGACTAACTCATCTCAGAGGCTCTTCTGCCTCTAGAATTCTGCAGTTCATTGCTAGGTTTGAAAATAACACAGTTCAGCCAAACTGAGCATGTGGGCAAATTGCTAATATTTTAAAGATGAAGCAGCACAGTTTCAGTTTAAAGAAAAAAAAGCAACTCAGTTTTGTTACTTTTATGAGCTGTGGGATCCTGCTCAAGTCACTTAACCCCCTGCCTCTATTTCTTAAGGACATGGCAATCCACTCCAGCACTCCAGTATTCTTGCCTGGAGAATTACGTGGACAGAGGAGCCTGGCAGGCTACAGTCCATTCGATTGCAAAGACATGACTGAGTGACTAACACTTTCATTTCACTTTTCACAAAATGGAGAAAATAATTTAACCTACCTCACTTCTTTGGGAGGAGTACACAGGATAATACAGTTCAGGGCTTGTTTAACACGGTGCCTGCCTGTAAACTCAGGTAAGAGTGTGGCTGAGTAGAAAACAAAAGCCCGTGGGCCAGTCCTACAGAGAGGGGGCTAGGTCTGTGGGGGAGGATCAAGTGGCCCCAGCTTGGGGAAGAATAGGTCTGGCAGGGACTGCAAACTAGGCTAATGGTTTCCAGAGAAAAACAAGAGGAAGTGAATCTGAGTGGAACTGATTAACAGGATGGCTGGTCTAGAATCACAGGAAGATAATGACCTCTGCCTTTAAGATTATCGAAGGCCAATCGTGCAGAGGATCTTCCCTCATTCAGAGACCAGTGCACAGAGGCTGTAGTTCCATCAAACAGTATTTCACAGTTGACAGTCATCTGTATCTGTGATTCACCTGGCCTTCGCCACAGCCTTGTGCACTAAGAGAGGTCACATTTCCATTTTGCCAGTGAGGAAACTGAGTCTCAGCAAAGGGGACTTGCCCTAGGAGGCGGCTGGCAGTGAGGAGCCAGGAGAGGCAGCCAGGGCCAACCCAAGCTACAGTTTCCTGAGCCTTCTCCTGCCTTGTTTTTGTTGTTGTTGGTGGTGGTGGTGGTGGTGGGAGGAAGATAGTGGGAGGGTAGATTTCAGGTCCATTTCTGGTCCTTCCCCTTAATGACTTGTGTGGTCTTTCTTGGGCAAGATGCTTAACCTCTGCTTTTCCTCATTTATAAAGTGGGACAGTTATGCTGACTTTCCTATTCTTGACATCAGTTTGCCAGAAATGACTCAGGGCTCAGTTCTGGCTTTCTTTTCTCAAAACAACCAGCTTCTCCAGCTTCTCATTCACACCTACCACACCTTATTACTCAAGCACAGACTGAAAGTCTATGCTTGCATTCATTTCCTGCTTGAAAGACTCTTATTAGCTCTAGATCTATACTGTCAACTGCCAGTCCAACTTTCACACTTGGATCTCTCAGGCATCAAAATGGAATTTCATCCCTTCCCCCAACCCAACCTCCTCTCTCCCCAGATGCCCCTTCTCTGATGTCCCCAAGTCAGTAGATGGCACCACCACCCACTCAGTTATTCATGTTGAAATCGCTGACTTCCAATTTATATTTTTCTCTTCCTTGATTTCCACATTTCCTCACTTTCCAAGTTCTGTGGATTTGAACTCCTAAATATTGCTCGAATCCACCCATTTCTATCTCCTCTCCTTTCTAACCACCTCACCTTTAGTTAAATCTGGTCAAGTCACCTTCATACTTAACCTACACTTCTGAAACATCCTCCAGGAGATTTCCCTGGATTACTCCTGCACACTTAACATATTACACACAATTAACCATCTTAAGCATTTCTCAGTATACAGTTTAGTAATAAGTCTATTCACATTGTTGTACAATCTCTAGAACTTGATCATCTTGCAAAACCAAAACTCTGTATCATTAAACAATTCCACTTTTTCCTTAGCCCCTGGCAACCACTCTTCTACTTTTTGTACCTATGAGTTTGACTATTCTATGTACCTCATAGAAGCAGAATTAAACAATATTTATCTTTTTATTTTTATTTATCTTTGTGAACGGCTTATTTCACCTGGCATAATGCCCTCAAGGTTAATCCATGTCATAGCATGTGTCAGAATTTCCTTCCTTTTTGAGGCAGAAAAACATTCCATTGTGTGAAAGCACCATATATTTTTTTTCCAGGCCATTCATCTGATGGCTCTTTGGGTTGTCTTCATCTTTTGGCTATCGTGAATAATGCTGCTATGAACATGAGTGTCCAAATATTTCCTTGAGATGCTGTTTTAAATTCTTTGGGGTGTTTACCTGGAATAGGAATTGCTTAATCATATGGTAGTTCTATTTTTAATTTTTGAGGAACCATTGTACTGTTTTAAAATAGCAGCTATACCACTTTACACGCCCACCAACAGTGCACAAAGGTCACAATTTCTCCACATCCTCCAGACACTTATTTTTTGATAGCAGTTATGCTAATGGGTGAGAATTTGTATTTCACTGTGGTTTTGGTTGCATTTCTCTACTAATTAAAGATGTTGAGTATCTTTTCATATACTTATTGGCCATTTGTATATTTTTTGGTCGGAAAGTATCTATTCAAGTCCTTGGCCCGTTTTTAGGTTGGGATTTCCTTTGCTGTTGAGTTGGCATTCTAGAAGTCGAGATCTAGCCTTAACACAATTCAACCTGGGTTGCCCATAGTTCTTAAAAACTGAACCTGCACACCAGAGACGTCCTGGGACTAAGGTAGTGTTTTCTTTTTCTTTGTTTGGTTTTTAAAATCTTTTAGACATTAATTTTTAAAAAAAGTTTTATTGAGGTATTATTGTCATACAGTAAACTGCATGTATGTATATCCACCCTGAAACCATTACCACAATGAAAAAATGAACATGCTTATCACCTCCAAAAGTTTCCTTTGTGATCCCTCCTCCCTATCTGCCCAGCTCAGGTCTCTATTCTCAAGCAACTACTGATCCAATTTCTATCACTATATATTAGTTTATATTTCTAGAATTTTATATAAATGGAATATACAGTGAGTACTCTTTAGTCTGTCTTAGTTCTTTCAGAATACTTATTTTGAGACATCCATATTGTTGCATCAATACTTTGTTCATTTTTATTGTTGGGCAGTATTTCATTGTGTTGATGAACACATTTGTTTATGATGAACATTTGAATTTCTATTTTTTGGCTACTACAAAAACTCCTATGAACATTGTTATATAAGCCATTGTATAGACACATATTTCCTTTTTTCTAAGGTAAATTTCTAGGAGTATAATGGCTGGATTATATGGCAGGTATATGTTAAACTTTTTAAGACACTGTCAAAGTGTTTGTCAAAGTGGTTGCACCATTTTGCATTTCCACCAGGGGTGTGTGGAAGGCTCTAGTTTCTTCATGTTCTTGCGAAACTTGGTATAGCTAGTCTTCTTAAATTTGAACCATTCCAATTGGTGTATGTAGTAGTATCTGATGGTGATTTTAATTTGTATATCCCAATGACTAATGATATTGGGCATTTTTATGTGTTTATTTGCCATTTGTATATCTTCTTTGATGAAATATCTGTTTCACTCTTTTGCCCATTTAAAGAATTGGGTTGTTTGTTTCCTTATTGCTGAATTTTGAGAGTTCTCTATATATTCTACATACAAGTCCTTTACCAGTTACATGCTTTGCAAAGGCTCCTCCCATGTTTTTGGCATCTCTTTTCATTCTCTTAAATGTCTTTTAAAGAGCAGAAGTTGTTTTTTTTTTAAATGTTGATTGGCTTGCTTTGCTTATGTATAGTGCTTCTAGCATTATATGAAATCCTTTGAAATCTTTTCCTCTAACCCCAGGTATGCTTTCTTCTACAAGTTTTATTGTTTTAAGTTTTACATTTAGGTCTATGATCCATTTTGTTTAATTTTTGTATATGGTATGAACTATGGACTCAAATTTATTTTATTTATATCTAGTTAATTTCCCTGGTGGCTCAGACAGTAAAGCGTCTGCCTGCCATGCAGGAGACCTTGGTTTGATCCCTGGATTGGGGAGATCCCCTGGAGAAGGCACCCCACTGCAGTACTCTTGCCTGGAAAATCCCATGGATGGAGGAGCCTGGTAGGCTACAGTCCATGAGGTCGCGAAGAGTAAGACACGACTGAGTGACTTCACTAATTAATTTTCTCAGCATAGTTTGTTGAAAAGGCTATCATTTCTTCACTGTATTGCCTTGAGCCTTTGTGAAAATCACTTGTCCATACATGTGTGGTTGATCTCTGAACTCTATTCCATCCCAGTGATCTAATCTGTCTATCTTTATGATAATACTACACTGTCTTGACTGCTAGAACTTTGTAATAATTTTTCAAATCAGGTAGTGTTAGCCACTTAATTTTGTTCTTCAGATTTGTTTTGATTATTCTATGTCCTTTAGAACCAGTTTGTTACTTTATTTGAAGTAGCCATCTGGAATTTTGATTATAATAGATTTGAATCTATAGATCAATTGGAAGAAAATTGACATCATATACGTATGGGCTTCCCAGGTGGCATTAGTGGTAAAGAACTTCCTGCCAATGCAGGAGATGTAAGAGATGTGGTTTTGATGTCTGGGTTGGGAAGATCCCCTGGAGGAGAGGTTGGCAACCCACTCCAGTATTCTTTCCTGGAGAATTCTGTGGACAGAGGAGCCTGTTGGGCTACAGTCCTTGGGATCGCAAAGAGTTGGACACAGCTGAAGCGACTTAGTACACAGCACATATATACATATATATAGATCAGCACGGAAATACGGACACAACGGTGAGGCTAATACTTTCACTTTTTTTCACTTTTTCATAGCACTATATATATTGTTAAGATATCTATTTTCTTCAAATTGATGTGTCTATATATATCTTTAGTCCCTCTTTTTCAGCCTTATTAATGCTCTCCAGATTCCAGGTGTAGCTTACATGGTGGCTCCACCTAGAATATGCTACCCTGAGTCACCAGGAACTCTGACAAACAAAGGAAAGGAAACTAGGAACAAGTTAAAAAAAAAACAAAAAAACCCTAAAATTAAAAGCCAACTAGGAATAAATATGTGTCACAAATGTGGTGGAGAGGTTGATAGCCTCAAACTTTAAACTGTTTCTATTTGATTAAAAAAAAAAAAAAACTACAATGTCAATATAGGAAAATGGGTATGGGACATGCACAGACAGTTCACGGATAAGGAAATAAAAATGGCTTATAAATGTATGGGGAAATGTTCGGCTTTACCAGTAATCACAGAAATGCAATCACGACAATAAAATACTTTCTGCCCCCTGCTGCACTGCAAGATTACCACTGGAGCAGCACTCAAGGCTGGTGAGGCTGTGGGGGAAAGCACTGCGCCCACACTCTTCAGGAAAGCAATTTGGCAACAGGCTTTGCAAAGCCTTGAAATATTCATACTCTTTACCTAGTAATTCCTCTACCAGAAATCTTTTAGCGAAATAATCAGAAATGCAGACAAAGATGTATGGGCACAGATGTTAATCACGGCATTATTTATTGTTAACAAAGCAACCTAAATTCCCAGTGCTGTGGGATGGTGTTCAGATTATAGTACATCCAAACAATACAGTCCTAGGCAGTTACTTAAAAATGATGTTAACTAAGCAGTTTTAACGATCAAGGAAGATTTTTTTTAACATAAACTTTAAAAAATTCAAAATTGTATATTCAGTATGATCTCAACTATATTACCTTTGCAAGGAAAAATAAGTCCATAAGATAATTTTAAAAGTTTTAATAGATTATCTTTGGCTGGTGTGATTTGGGATGGTGGTTATTATCTTTATACATTTTTGAAGTACATACACTGAAAGGCACACATATTAACCTCACAAATTGGACAGTGACCTCTTCCAGTCCTGTGGCCACTGCTGAGTTCCCCAAATTTGCTGGTATATTGAGTGCAGCACTTTCACAGCATCATCTTTTAGGATTTGAAATAGCTCAACTGGAATTCCATCACCTCCAGTAGCTTTGTTCGCAGTGATGCTTTCTAAAGCCCACTTGACTTCACATGTACATATACATATACATATACATATACATATACATATACATATACATATACATACGCTGTTGGTGCTGCTAAGTCGCTTCAGTCGTGTCCAACTCTGTGTGACTCCATAGACGGCAGCCCACCAGGCTCCCCCATCCCTGGGATTCTCCAGCAAGAACACTGGACTGGGTTGCCATTTCCTTCTCCAATGCATGAAAGTGAAAAGTAAGAGTGAAGTCACTCGGTCATGTCCGACCCTCAGTGATCCCATGGACTGCAGCCCACCAGGATCCTCTGTCCATGGGATTTTCCAGGCAAGAGTACTGGAGTGGGGTGCCATTGCCTTCTCCTGTGGGCTTCAAGACTTCTAGACACCACAATCATGGTGTCGGCAGGATTGATTCCCTCTAACAGCTGTGAGGAAGAATTTGTTCCAGGCTCCTCTCCTTGGCTTGTGGTTGGCCACCTTCTCCCTGGGTCTCTACATGATGTTCTTTCTGTGTACCTGTCTGCATCCAAATTAATCCTTTCTGTAAAGACACCTGTAATGTCATTTAGGGCCCATGTTAATGACCTCATCTTAGATAATTACACCTGTTGCAACCCTGTTTCTGAAAAAGGTCACATTCTGAATACTGGGGGTGAGACTTCAACTTATGAATTTAAAGGGGATACAATTCAACCTGTAACAATGTCTTTGTCCCCAATTAGACTGCAGATCCTGGCCAGGAGGGTCTCAGCAAGTACTTGGCAACGTTATAGAAGAAAGTGAACTAAATAAGGAGTCATCAGGAGGTGCCTGCAGGAGGACCCAGGTGGTATCACCCCAGTGCTATTCCTTCAGCCTTGTCAGTGACCTTGGACTGGCCAGAGTGGAGAAGAGATGAAGGTTGTGAACCAGATAACAACCTTACTTCTTTCCAGCAGGGACAGGAAAGGCGTTTTCCTTGCCATGGCATTCATTGCCTTCTCAGGGAAGCTACATTAGTTATCCCAGGATTCTGAGAGCCCCAGTGAGGGCCAGGGTGGCCCCTCGAGTGACAGTTCACACAGGTCCTGGGGAATCCTGAGATGGAACTCAGAAAAGATATGACCATTCTCCATTGTTACAGGTGAGGAAGCCAAGGTTGAGAAGCTGAGCAGGTTGTCTGTCTTGGGGCTAGGGTGACAAAGCTGAGCAGAACCCAGGTGTCCCGACTTCCTGTGAAGTGCTTTTACCCCTCATGAAGCTTTCAGTCAGCCATTTGTCTTCTTTTGGGCTCACCATCCTCAGTGTAATGTAGCAAGCACCTGTGTGCCCCATCACAGATGGTGCTGCCTTGAATCCATGGATACCCACAGCCTGGGAGGAGGGCAGTCTCCAGGAGCTGATCAAAGAGAGTACCCCACACTCCTGGTTCTTCAGCAGACTGTCCCGCCCCGGACCTGGGAGGACTCCCTGAGTTCATGTTCAGTCACAGAATTTGCTTCTGTCTCTTCACACCTCATGCCAGACTCTAGTCTAGCAGCCAAAACAGGATACTTTCCTATTCCACACTGCCCTATGCTTTGTTGAAGGTTTTTAAAAAGTAAAATCAATGTGCATGTCTATAAATCGAGTGTAAGTTCCTTTGAGAACCTCATTCTTCATCTTTAGCGCCTGGCTGTAGTTCTATTACAAAGGGAAATAAACACACCAACTAAATTTATGGAAGAGCCCCTCCCGGCAGTGATGGTTGGATGGGAGTGAGAGGAACCAGATTTGATGAATCTGTTTCTTTTCCCTTCTACCAAAGTCTACTCTTAGGTTTGCTTCTAGAATAAATTCCTCCCTCCCCCTGCCTGACCTCCCTTCAGCTTCCAGACAGTGGACCTGGAATGAGGACTTTTCTTTAGGGAAGAACATCCAGTGACTCCAAACCAAAGGGTTGTCAGGTTTTCTCCCCTCAAGGCCTCTGTTTAGGAATATCAAGGGTTTCCTTTAAATTTTTATTTTATTTTAAATGTCCATTCCAAAGCAGCCCAGAAAAAGAAGCAGCGGGAGATGAAGAAGTGAAACCCTACCAAATCTTCAGTGTGAGTCTTCAATGTAAACCCAGTTTTCCTTACTGGAACACCAAAGCAAACATGATAAACATGATCAGAAATGATGCCATTTGAAAAACTCATTAGTACATCTGGGAATCTCCAAGGGAAATTTCAGGGAATCAGAGGCTTCTGGGAAATACATGATTCATAGAAAAGGAATTTACCATTTTCTCCCTGAAGACCAATTGTTTAATGTCATGACATAATTTCCAAGCCATATCTTACTTAGCCTGACACTTTTCAAGACCCAGCAGATATTAGCAGGCCAGCCTTTTGGATCTCAGTGATGCATAAGGAGTCTCCAACCCTTGGTTTAAGCCTTTAAAAAGTATCCATGCTCGATCCAGATCCGCTCCTAGTGTGTGTTTTCACTGTCTTTTACATAAGTTAAAGACAGAGTTGGAATCACCTGTACTTGTCTCTCTGTAATATCATTTCAGATACTGCCTCCCCATGAGGTCCTTCCTAACCTGGCAGCCAACTACTTACTCCCTGCTCTGAGCTCCCACGACACTTGCACAGGCGTTGGCTACAACTTTTCCCAGAGTGCATTGTAATTATTTGTTTGCATGTCTGTCTCCTGGGTTGTAGGCTCCTGGGAGCCAACATTGTGTCTTACTCAGGCTTGCATTTCACCCTCGATCCCAGCAGAGTCCCTGGCAAATAGTAACTGCTCAACCGATGTTTGTTAAATGAATAAACAAGGGTCCTACTTTGAGATGGTTGGATGGCATCACTGACTCATAAGTGGATATAAGTTTGAGCAAACTCTAGGAGATAGTGAAGGACAGGGAAGCCTGGCGTGCTGCAGTCCATGGGTTCACATAGAGTCAGATATGACTGAGCAACTGAACAGCAACTTTCTACACACAATAAATCTGGGGATGGATAGAGAGATGAGGTGCCCCAAATAAGATAAAGACCTTTATCGCTACTTGTATTTTTCTGCAGTTAATTATGAAAGAGGATGTGTTCAGTAACTCAGCCATGTCCAATTCTTTGCCATTCTGTGGCCCACCAGGCTCCTCTGTCCGTGGGATTTTCCTGGCAAGAACAATGAAGTGGGTTGCCATTTCCTTCTCTAGGGGATCTTCCTGATACAGGAATCAAACCCATGTTTTCCGAGCATCTCCTGCATTGCAGGCAGATTCTTTACCACTGAGCCACAAATCTAGCAGTAAAATATATTGTTTTCATTTTCTCTATTTACTATCTCTGACCAGATTTGCAGAGGCCAGATGCTGCCAGTGTGTTTTGTGTTGCCTGATTGTCCCATTTAATGTGGTTTACTCTGGTTAATGATGGAAAACTGCTCTCCTGCCCTCTGCACCAAAGAGGACAGGAATTTCTTGCTCAAATCTCAGATATGTTTGGCCTACTCATCATCTTATAGGAAAATGTAATTGGTTGGGAAATAGGAGATGATTTCTTGTTTCTTTTTTATTTCTTAATATCTCTAATTCTCTGGACAACTCAAGGAGTTGACATGGATATAGACTTGGTACATTTGTGAACAAAACCTCAAAATCTGGAGCTGTCTCTTGCAAGACCTGAGCAAAGGTTCCAATTTGCTATGGACATTTCCAGTGAGTGTCAGCATGTGAACAGGTAGGGTTGAGGTTCTCAGCTTTGTGTAACATGTCAGGAAAGCTGTTTGCTTGAAATTGTCTGTCTGACATTGCCCACATGTATTAAGGTACTATGAAAGGAAAGTGGGCCTTGAAACTGCCAGGAGTGATTGTCAAGATATTTAACAAAATTTCTGGCCTGGGCAGAGCCAGTCAGAGGTTTTCTTCTAGCTCTGTGGGAGAGGGACAAGTGAGGCAGGGCGAGGAGGAGAGACGTGGGAGAGGACAGGGGTTTGAGTCAGCAGCTAGATACCAACTGATATGAAACCAGCTCAAAGTTTATACAGCTGGGGTGACCACACAGCTGTGTCCCAGTAGAATAACTGCCTAAGAGTAAGAAAGAACTGCTGCTGCTAAGTCGCTTCAGTCGTGTCCGACTCTGTGCGACCCCACAGACGGCAGCCCACCAGGCTCCCCCATCCCTGGGACTCTCCAGGCAAGAACACTGGAGTGGGTTCCATTTCCTTCTCCAGTGCATGAAAGTGAAAAGTGAAAGTGAAGTCACTCAGTCGTGTCCGACTGTTAGCGACCCCATGGACTGCAGCCCACCAGGCTCCTCCGTCCATGGGATTTTCCAGGCAACTAGACCAATTAAATTTCCACTACCCACCCTCTGGCAATGGTCCTCAAACTGTCCGCACAGTAGAATCCCCAGAGGACCTTTTGAAACTGCCAAAGGCCATAATTTCTGGGTTGGAACCCAGTGTCTTTGAAGCTCCAATGTGCAGGCAAGTTGAGACTCCTGCTCTCAGACATTAAGTGAGTTAGTATGTCTTTTGGGCACAGGAGTCCTTCTCAGTAAAGAGTGACAATGCCCAGCTCATCAGCTGAGAAAATCAAATGGATACATGCAGCGCCTGACATGTGGCAGGTGCTCACTAATGATTTTCCTTTCTCTTTTCCCTCTCGAATGATTTCTTTTCCTTTGTCACTTGTTTTGAAATGTCACCATTTGGATAAACAGTTAACCACTTTTTGAAATGGAAATGGTCCTGGAAGGGCTTGGGGCTCTTAGTCATTTATATCTTTGTGTGGGTTATTGAAGGTGATGCCTCTTCAAAGCCAGCTGACATGAGATGAGCTAGGAGGTGGGGATTCTAACTGCAGGAATTAGTTGAGCCTGAGGAGTCGTGAAGATTCCCCTGTGTTTCTGACACTGTAGAGTAGCAGCTGCTTCAGCCTCCTGTGGAGAATATAACTTCAAACTCAAGGCTGCCTTCTTCTTCTCCAAAGCCCAGTTGAAAAGAGGGTGTACTTGTGAAGGATGGCCCATTCCTCTGGTGAGGCACTCACCGTTAGGTTCCACCAGTTTTAACAGGTCTGTGACTGGGGTTCAGGGCTCTGGAAACAGGAGTCCCAGGCAGCATTTTGTGTATTTGTGTGAACTGTCCATTTCCTCCCAGCTTTCTTCAGACTCTTGAAGGGAATTTCCACACCCCACCCAACCTCCAAATGTAAGAATTATTATTTTAACATCTTCCTGGAAGAAGCTCCATCACCCGCCCCCCGCCCTCCATGGGCATGCTCTTGCTGAATGGTCCTCTGTGGAATTGTTCTGCTGAATTGCACTTTGGCATGATATGCAAACTTATATTGGTGAACAACTGAAGAAATAACCCTTGAAACTCTTGTAATAAGGCTGTTGTTGATTTGTGGATTATATTACGCTTGTGCATTCCTAAAGGAGCAAGAGAGAGACTTCTTCCCAGCCACTGGGCCATTGTTTAAATCTTATGGACACTTTCCTCTTGTCTTTGGCTTCCAGAAAACGTGAAGCATAAAGGAGGTTAGAAATAATTTTTCTCTGGTGAGATGAGTGAAGTTCAAGATGTGAGGGTAGCCAGAACAACCTAGGGGGCACCTCTGCCCGGGGTGAGCCAGGCACAAGGATTGGTGAGGGTCCCATCTAGGGAAAAGTGCCCTTATTCAAGCACAGGGATTGGTCCTCACTGAATGCTCAATGCTGGCACAAAGTAGGTGCTGAGTAAATGCTTTGCTGAATGAAGGTGGTGCTCCACAGAGCTCTTGAAGCTGTGTTTCCTGCCAAAGTGGGGCGATTTTCTGGCCTACCTTTGTGTTTCACTGTTATTTGGATCTCAAGGCAGGCTGTCTTGTGAACCCACCTCTGCCCAGATATTCCTGAAGAAAAAGCTCTCTCACTGTTCACTCCCATCCTCCTCTCACCGACTCCTCTTTCCCTGGTCTTCAGGCCTGGGGTGTGGTCTGAGTGACAGGCCAGCGCTGAGCTGGTAGACTTCCCACTTGCAGCAAAACCACCATTCCTGCATCCAGCTCCGTATTTTCTCTGCCTGGAGGCCTTTTCTCATGCAGATCACTCCGGAGGCCTGGGCTCTGCGGTTGAGCCACTGGACTCAGGTCTCAGCTCTGGCTCTGTATGGCAGCTGCAAGACTTGGGGCAGATGACTGACCTTCAATCCTCAGTTTCCTCATCCGTGATACACAGGCAGTGACAGTACTTTCCATATAGATGTGGTATGAGACCCTATTAGACGGAGTGATGCAGCCAAAACCTGAGCAAAACCCACTGCAGTCTGGCGTTTGGACTAGGTGTTCGTTCAGGGTTTCTCGAGGACACTGGAGAAGGAGGAAATGTGGCCTACACACAGTGAAACTTCCTTAAAGCTCTTGAGACGTTTCTTCCTCTCATCTAAGTTCCAGCCTCACAGCAGCTACTTTTTCTCTCTCTCCAGATGTCACCCAGTATTGGGATCATTTTATGTAGAAGGAGTTCCCTTTTGACCACTAGCTTCTGCATTTTTACCATTTTTTTCAACAAATGAAACACTCTTCCCCAAGATCCACTCTCTGCAGAGAAATTATATATACCTTTAACATTTTTTGTTTCTGTTATAAGTTTAAAGCATTGAACTTTGCCAAAATCCTGAAGCTGGTATCCCTTTAAAATCACTTTTCATTTTTGATTATTTGCAGTTCTTAACTCTGGCTGCACCTAAGAATAGCCTGGGGAGCTTTTCAAACAGTCCCAGTGTACCCCAGGCTCTACTCCAGACCAACTGAATCAGAATTTCCCAGACATCACGGCTTCCCTGGTGGCTCAGTGGTAAAGAATCTGCCTGTCAAGCAGGAGGTTCGTGTTTGATTTCTGGGTTGTGAAGATCCCTTGGCGAAGGAAATGGCAACCCACTCTGGCATTCTTGCCTGGGAAATCCCATGGACAGAGGAGCCTGACAGGGGCTACAGTCCATGGGATTGCAAGAGTCAGACGTGACTTAGCGACTTAACAGCAGCACCTGGCTATTATCCTTAAAATGTGGTCCACAGACAAGTGGCTTGGGCATCAGGTGGGAGCTAGTTAAAATGCAGAATTTCAGTCCTCTTCCATATTGATCAGAATCTGTATTTAACAAGATCCTTGGGTAATGTGAATGCACAATGAGAAGCACTGCTTTTGGCCTTAATCTGTGGGTGAGATCAGAGTGGCCAGCAGTGGATGTAAGTACTTTCTTGGCGGCATTAGTACCAGGACAAATCAAGGGCTTCCTGAGAAACTACCAGAAGTCCTGAACAGAGGGTCTGAGGTGGGTCCCCACATCTGTATGTTCACCATGCTTCTGGGGGGATTTAGAGTAGGGGTCCCCAACCTCTGTGATATAATGCCTGATGATTCGAGGTGAGCTGATGTAATAATAATAGAAATGAAGTGCACAATAAATGCAGTGCATTTGAATCATCCCCAAACCATCCCCTGTCCTCTGTCAGGTCTGTGGGAAAATTATCTTCCACAAAACAGGTCCCCAGTGCCAAAAAGTTTGGAAATTCTGATTTAGGGGGTTATCAGCCAGGTGTGTGTACATTGCCCAGGGAGAAGGTTCTCAGCCTTGACTGGGCATTGGGGTCACCTGGGGGACTTAAAAATAATCCCTATGCCCTAGACTGCAGCCCAGACCAACTAAATAAGAATCTGTGGAGATGAGATCCAGGTATCAGTGATGCAGGTATCAGATAATCAGGTCATTTTCAATGGGTAGATAATCCTGAGAACCACTGCTAGGGCTTTCTGATCCTTATCAAGCCTATCTGAAAACAGAAATGTTATCTGAACATTATATTCCTAGAAGAATTTACTTTGTATGAAAGTCAAAACCTTTAAGTCCAAGAATTAATCATTAACTGCTGTTCAATGAACTCAATGTGGGCAGAATAGCCTTCTCTTGACCATCCCTGCCTAGACTTCCCATCACCTTGCAAATGTCCTATGTCATCTCTTCTCTGTTGTTCAGTTGCTCAGTCGTGTCTGACTCTCTGCAACCCAGGAAGTGCAGCATGCCAGTTCTCCCTGTCCTTCATTATCTCCCGGAGCTTGCTCATGTCTATTGAGTCAGTGATGCCTTCTAACCATCTCATCCTCTGTAGTCCCGTTCTCCTCCTGCCTTCAATCTTTCCCAGCATCAGGGTCTTTTCTAACGAGTCAGCTCTTTGCACCAGGTAGCCAAAGTATTGGAGTTTCAGCTTCAGCATCAGTCCTTCCAATGAATATTCAGGACTGATTTCCTTTAGGATGGACTGGTTTGATCTCCTTGCAGTCAAGGGGACTCTCAAGAGTTTTCTCCAACACCACAGTTAAAAAGCCTATTATACAGAGTGAAGTAAGCCAGAAAGAAAAACACCAATACAGTATACTAACATATATATATGGAATTTAGAAAGATGGTAATGATAACCTTGTGTGTGAGACAGCAAAAGAGACACAGATGTATAGAACAGTCTTTTGGACTCTGTGGGAGAGGGAGAGGGTGGGATGATTTGGGAGAATGGCATTGAAACATGTATAATATCATATATGAAATGAATCGCCAGTCCAGGTTCAATGCATGATACTGGATGCTTGGGGCTGGTGCACTGGGACGACCCAGAGGGATGGTACAGGGAGGGAGGAGGGTGGCGGGGTTCAGGATGGGGAACATGTGTACACCCGTGGCAGATTCATGTTGATGTATGGAAAAACCAATACAATATTGTAGAGTAATTAACCTCCAATTAAAATAAATAAATTTATATTTAAAAAAAAAGCATCAATTCTTCGGTGCTCAGCTTTCTTTATAGTTCAACTCTCACATCCATACATGACTACTGGAAAAACCATAGTTTTGACTAGACGGACCTTTGTTAGCAAAGTAATGTCTCTGCTTTTTAATATGCTATCTAGGTTTGGTCATAACTTTTCTTCCAAGGAGCAAATGACTTTTAATTTCATGGCTGCAGTCACCATCTGCAATGATTTTGGAGCTCAGGAAAATAAAATCTGTCATTGTTTCTCCATCTATTTGCCATGAATGATGGTACTGGATGCCATGATCTTCTTTTTTTTTGAATGTTGAGTTTTAAGCCAACTTTCTCACTCTCCTCTCTCACTTTCATCAAGAGGCTTTTTAGTTCCTCTTGGCTTTCTGCCTTAAATGTGGTGTCATCTGCATATCTGAGGTTATTGATATTTCTCCCAGCAATCTTGACTCCAGCTTGTGCTTCATCCAGCCTGGCATTTTGCATGATGTACTCTGCATATAAGTTAAATAAGCAGAGTGACAATATACAGCCTTGATGTACTCCTTTCCCAATTTTACCAATCTATTGTTACATGTCTGGTTCTAACTGTTGCTTCTTGACCTGCATACAGGTTTCTCAGGAGGCAGGTAAGTGGTCTGGTATTCCTATCTCTGTTTAAGAATTTTTCATAGTTTATTGTGATCCATGCAGTCAAAGGCTTTAGCGTAGTCAATGAAGCAGAAGTAGATTTCTTCTCTATTAAGCCTGAAATAGTCTATCTGTTTAGAGATCTCTGTGCTGGGTAAAAATGACTTTCAGTAAAATCTGTCCTGGGTTTGGCTTCCCAGCACGTGCCTTGCAGCCAGACATCAGGACAAGGGGGCAGATGCTAGGAGACAGGGGTCCGTACCAGTCATTGGAGTATAGTTGATTTACAATGCTGTGTTAGTTTCAGGTGTACAGGAAAGTGAATCAGTTATACATAAATCCATTCTTTTTTAGATTCTTTTCCCATATAGACCATTACAAAGTACTCAGTAGAGATCCCTGCGCTACATGGTAGGTCCTTATTAGTTATCTATTCTATATATAGTAGTGTGTATATGACAACTTCAGTCTCCCAATTTCTCTCTCTCCTACTTACCCGCTGAAAACCATAAGCTTATTTTCTACGTCTATAACTCTTTGTTTTGTACATCAGTTCATTTGTACCATTTGTTTCAGATTCTGCATTTGTGATCATATGAAATTTGTCTGGCTTTCTTCACTCAGTATGAGAGTCTCCAGGTCCATCTATGTTGCTGAAAATTGCATTATTTTGCTATTTTTTATGGCTGAGTAATATTCCATTGTGTATATATACCACATCTTCTTAATCCACTCCTATGTTGATGGCTGTTTTTAGGTTACTTCCATGTCCTGGCTATTATAAATAGTGCTACAGAGACTTTTCTGTCTTCTATCTCAAACTCCACTCAGGCCCTGCTAACACTCCCCTACACCCCCTCACCCTGCCCCCATCTGTTTATTCCCCTAAGGAATATGCTGACAGCCTGATCTTTGGTGCTGAATTACCAGAAAAAGACAAGCTGAGCATTTGGGTGAGAAATTTCAGAGGTGGGCAGTGGCCCATTCTACCCCCACCTGCTAGGTCACAGCTGGGTTCCTGCCAGGAACAAATGTTCTTCCAGAGTCCCCATCCTCCTTTTCTCCCTCATGACTGCCAGAGGTGGTGGTGAGGTCTTGGCCCTAGGTCAACTCCAACTGGAAATAGCTCAGTACTAGAGATGGTCCCTCAGAAAGTTTCTAGAAATGAAGGAACATACAGGGAAATGACCTTCTAGAATCAGTATATTTTTATAGTTTTGTTAAGGTATAATTGATACATAATAAACTGTACACATTTATAAGTGTGTAATTTGATGTTTTGACATATATATACCTGTAAAACAATAATTGCAATTAAGTTAATGAAAAGAATTTTTTTCTTTATTTTCTGAGTAAATGAACACAAATTTCTAAAATCTACTAAAGCAGTATGTGTATGTATGGGTATGTGTATATTTATGTGAGTTTAACTGCTTTGAATTTTGGCAAATATATCTTTAAAAAACTCAGATGTAGAGGATTTTTTAAACTTCAAACAAAATTATAAATCACAAATCACATATTCTACAAACTATTCTTTTTTATTATTTCTATGTTAGCTCATAAGGAGTTTTTAATTTTACTATTATTTTATGGTTTATAAAAACTTTGGCACACATTACCATATTTCTTATGGTGTGATTTTATTCTCACAAAAGCCCTTGAAGGTTAATTATTATAATTTCTATTTTAAAGCTAAAGAGTGTGAAAGGACTTGGTGAGGATCACACAATTAGTGCAGCCAAAGATTTCTGACCACTGATCCCCAGCTCTGTATTTTCTGTAGCATACCATGTAATCACACATGGGTAAGAACGAGGGGCATAAAACCCAAACAATTAATTAAAAAAAAAATCTTCAAACAGCTTTGACACTTATTTTTAAGGTGAAGATTTATTTTGCCATAGAACATCATCATTTTTGTACCATGTGTGAATAAATGAACTTTGGCATTAATGAATTCTGTTAGAACCTTGTGATACTTTTGATGCATTGGCAATTAGCCTAGAAGGTATAAGGCCCCAGTAATAGCCAGACAGTGTCAACTGGCTTTCTTTTTCTTTTGGGGAGATTTAAGATTTCTGAAACTGAATTCCATCCTTCCTTTCTTTTCTTCTTTTTGAAAATATAAGTTGTGAATAATACAGTGGGACCGATGACCACTGGGAGGCTTTTCACATGCTACTCTTACATTCTAGACAGTTAGTTTAGAGAGAAAGCCTTTGCTTTAGGGGAAGTGAGAAAATATCTATCTTTGGTGTCTAAAATAAAGGCCAACTAAGAGCAAGAATGTTTAACCCTGAAAGTAATCAGATCTTAGGATTTTAGAATCCCAAGATGCCAGTGAATTAGTAGAAAATGTTGCAAGCTGGAAGGACCTTGGTGACTTTTCTAGTCCAATCTGCTGATCTTACAGTGTGTACAACAGCAGTCCAGAGAGGGGAGGTAGTTTCTCTAGAGTTGTACAGCAGGTTAGCTAGCTGCAGAGCCAGGCTTAGCACAGAAGTGTCCTGACTCCTGGTCATCTCCCCACTGGATCAGTGAGGCTTCATCTTTCTTCAGTTGTGAGGAATCCTTTTTTGGGAAGTCAAAACCATTTCAGGGATACTCATGTAACTCTTGCTTGGTAATGATTGGTTGAGAAAATAGGTGATGAGAGAAAGCCACTGTGAATTCATTAACAATTTTAACTTCTTTTATATGATGCCATCTTTTCCCACAGGCAGGGGGAAGAGCTATGAATCCCCAGCTGGCGATGGGGCTGTCGCTCATGCTCACACCTAACAGCACAGTCTCACCTTGCAGCTGGACTCTGCTGGCCTGCAAGTTTCCCTAGCCAGTGGAGAGATACTTCCACTGAGAGACACGATAAAGTCCTACAGACCAAGAACTGCCACTGGAGAACTGGAGATGTGCCAACTGCTGAGGCTACAGGTGTTGGCAAAGGAACTTGATGCTGACTACCAGGGGAGGTCCAACTATTGAACCGGAGGCAGATTATAGGGATTAGCAGGTGTGCCAGTGATCCATTTCCCACCTTTCATGCTCATCTTGACTAAAGGAAGGTAATCTGCCATGACCCAGCTAAAGAATCACATTTGCTTTAATTCAGTTATGAACCTCCTCTTCCCCCTTGCTAGATATTTGATTTTGCAGTCTTCAGTGTATTAGAAGTGATCCTGTGTTGTGGTTCTGGCCAAGAAGATGGAAAAAACATTGCTGGAAGTTCAAAGGAAAGCTTTGGCTTTGCTGATGAAAAGTCCAGTTGTAGCTGGTCTCAATCCCTCTCTAGATTTCCTGCCGTGAACGTGGCCAGGATGTCCATGGTGACATCTTCTGGTCATGAGGCAAAGCAAGAGTGGAATGGAGGTGGGACCCAGAGATCCGACCCTGTAGCTAAACCAACCCCAGAAATTGGTTTCAATTTCTTGTTATGTGAGAAAAATGAATCCCTGTTTATTTAAGCCACTGTTAGCTGGATTTTCTATTATTTGCAGCCAAAAGATCTCCTGATAGCAAAAGCTAGAGTCACCCCATTGGGAAAAAACTGAAAGAAACTTAGAAGAGGGGAGAAATAGATGTTAGTTACAGCCTCAGGATCAATTGTAGAATTAAAGGCATGGTCCCTACCTCTTTTTCAGGTATACACTCCCCTCTTTAATAACATATCTGAAAATTGAGAGATTTTACCCCATTTTCCTCCAACATTTTTTAAAAACAAGATGGATGTTATTATTTTAGCTATTGTTAACAGTGTTCTGTTTTCCCTCCCACCATATTTATCAGGTGTGTTGGTGGTGATTACATTCATTATTTGCCCTGAGTTTGCAAAATGATGAGGAATAATCCCTAGAAAGGATAGCAGAGGGAACACAAGAGGATTGAGTATTGTCAGGAGATCATGGGTTTAACACTGAAAAATAGCTTAATAAGTGAATGTATGACCTGGTCATACCTGCAGGGTGCATGCCTTTGGTGGTCTCCTTGCTGGGAGCAGATGAGTTGTGTGCAGCTGTGTGTGTGTGATGAGTCAGATACATGGGGCTGGAACTGTGAAGACAGAAGGGTGTGTTGCACATGTACAGTCAGGGGCTTGCCATGTTCCACATTCTCTGGAGCAGAAACTCCATGGCCCACAGCCACCTGCTCTGAAATGGAGCTTTTAGCTGGTCTTTCACAGGAGAAACCACTGCCTCAGTCATGGGAGGTTGCCTGACTCCAGGACAACCAGTCTTCACATAGCCTGCTACTGC
Organism: Bos indicus; assembly: GCF_029378745.1. Taxonomy (NCBI): domain Eukaryota; kingdom Metazoa; phylum Chordata; class Mammalia; order Artiodactyla; family Bovidae; genus Bos; species Bos indicus. Next base: position 51,784,895 of record NC_091769.1, read on the forward strand.
TGCTAAGTCGCTTCAGTCGTGTCCTACTCTGTGCGACCCCAGAGACGGTAGCCCACCAGGCTCCCCTGTCCCTGGGATTCTCCAGGCAAGAACACTGGAGTGGGTTGCCATTTCCTTCTCCAATGCATGAAAGTGAAAAGTGAAAGTGAAGTCGCTCAGTTGTGTCCAACTCCTAGCGACCCCATGGACTGCAGCCTACCAGGCTCCTCCATCCATGGGATTTTCCAGGCAAGAGTACTGGAGTGGGGTGCCATTGCCTTCTCCATCACATAGCCTGCTATGGCCTTAATGTAGCCTGCTATGTAAAAGTGGCCTCAATAAACAGATTTTCTCTCTTGGAAATCTTAACCAAATGTTCAAAAGAATTTGCTACCTGGGGATAGAAGAGTTACGATGAGGTGGCTGAATCACATTGATGTCTGGGTGCTAGTAGATCTAGACAGTCCCTCCTTCTTGGCTCCATGAGTCATGATGGCCCCTGTTCCTGAGTATGCATGTATGAAGGTTGGTTTATGCCAACTTGGCTAGGCTATACTACCTGGGTATTTAATCAATTTCTGATCCAGGTTTTGCTGTGAAGATATTTTGTAAATGTGGTTAACATTTAAAATCAGCTGAATTTAAGTTAAGGGGGTTCTGTCTCAATAGTGTGGTTAAGTTTCAGTCAACCAGTTGAAGACCTTAAGAGCACAAGTTGAGGTTTCCCCGAGAAGAAATTCTGCTGTAAGATGGCAGTATCAACTCTTGCTTCTCTTTCTCTAGAGAGCCCTGACTGATACCCCTTGAAACTCTACCTTCTGTATCACTCCATGGTACTGCTACCAAAGAGCATTTCTCCCTTTGTTCCATAAAATCAAAAGAACCGACACAAAAGCTCAGTAGTATCCACTACCTTTGTGAAATGGTGCTGATAATAGTGGGAGACCTAGTGATTCAGTCTACAGTAAATGCTTGGTGCACGTGTGAATTCTCAGAATACCTTCAGTCTCCAGGAATTGGGAAGAATGAACTGACCTGCTCCATCTTAGTAATAGGATTTCGTTAGCTGCCTTTGCTCCACACACCAGAATAGTAGGAAACAGACGCATGTTCAGGGAAGAAGTTCTGTTCTTCCAGGATTACTTAGTGAAAGTTGCTTAACCTTGTACTTCCTTGTTAAGAGAATGAGCAGCCCAATCCATGGTAGAGCAGTCAGGGACTCTAGGGTACAATATGTAGGGTCCCCAAAGATATTTTCACTCTGAATTATCCCTTACACCCCTGCCACCCAAGGGAGATGCTCCCTGCACTGGAGACATGCCTACTATCCTATGCCTACAGCCCTTCCTGTCTGAAGCTCAAATTTGTCCCTTCATTGGTGTCTGCCCTGTAATTACCTGTGCTCCAAGATCAGTTTTTTGCTGCCTGTGACTTATTCTCTGACTTTTATGCTCACATAGAATGAAGGAGAAAATGATCACAGATGTCCGGCAGGCTGTAGGGACAAGGGATGAAAAATGACATGGGATGCTGCTCTGGGTGGTGATCAAGAACTGTATACTAGAATTCTTCTGCAAAAAGTATAAAAGTAGATGTTGGGGTTGTGAGAGCAAGAATCATCAGAAAAGGAGGGCCCAGGAAGACAAACTTCACCTATTTTATTTCCCTCTTTGAGTTTCCAAGAGGCCAGAGCAGTTTTAAGCTCAAACACAATAACCACATTGATTGCAATGATTGGCATTTGGACTCCCCCCCGCCCCCCGCCCATGTAGCTCTTATTAGTTCTTTAAAAAATGCTTTATTAGTCATTTTAAGAAACAAATGTGTTGATAAATTTGCCATTGTATAAGGGAGATATGACAGACTAGAAGTAGGAAAGAGCCCAGTTTTGGAGCTGGACTCATTTGTATTTGAACTCAGACTCTGTCATAGGCTGTGTGATATTGGTCAAGTTACTTAACCTCTCTGAATTTCTAATTTAATACCTGCCCTGCAGGAACTTGACTAGGACTCATGGAGAGTCTATGTAGAGTGTCTGGGAGATCTGTCACACTGCCTAGCAGTCTGCAGTAACAGCAGAGAGGTAATGAGCGCTCACAATGCTGCAGGTAATGCCCTGAGCACATTAGCTCACTTAACACAGAACCAGGTCTTCATGGCCTCATTCCCTCTGCCACTTTCCCCTCCAACCTCCCATCCAGAGGCCTTTCTAAGGAAACACCCAGCACAGCAGAACTTGGGCCTTACCCAAGTAAGAGCAGAACACCCAGCAGAGCAGAACCAGCTCCTTAAGAACTGATACCTGTCTGAGGCCTCACCTGGGCTCTACAGCTGCAGCCACAGGAAGCATAAGTGGCCAAGGGATATGGCCAGGCCTCGTTGCTGATCCTGACACAGACTCAGGGCTAGCAGGTGAGCCCAGTCACCTCTCAGGGGAGTCCTGCCTGAAGTGGATGAAGTTGCATTATGAACCAGGGCCTATGGCTGGTCAACACTCCTCAGAAAGCCCAGCCCATCCCCCTGGCACCTTTATATTTGCACATGGAGTGGCTTTTGCCCATCACCTCTGAGGGCTGGGAACACTGTGAGTGCAGGGCAGAGCCGTGAAGCCCTACAAAGCACACAGCAGGGAGCACTGAGTAGGGTCTCCAGGCTCGGCCCTGCGGTGAAGTATTCACTTACCTCCTGGGAGGGACCCAGTAGAGCTGGAAGGGCTCAGGCCGGAAGTGCTGAATGGAAGGACTAAGTTGGTGATGCAGACCTGGGCCTAGAACCAGCTAGGGAGTGAGGATTGTTGCCATGTTGTCCCAGAGAAGCCAGGTGCCTGGTTGCCAAGGAACATCTGTGTTGGAATTGTATATGCAGGCCCAACAGAGCCAAATTCCTTAAAAGCAGTTTCTTTCTGCCCAGATGGCTTCAGAAGCCTTGACAGAAGGGTGCTGTGTGTGTGTGTGGAGGTGGGTGGCATTCTCAATCTGAGCCTCTCCTTCTTTTTTAGGACTTTGTCCCTTAGTGACTCTTCCCAAGTTAAATTGTACTTCTCACGTTTCTCAAGCACTTAACTAGGAAGGAGAGAAGATGGACTGTCATCGAGGGAAATGTGTTGGAGATCATCCAGGATCATTTAGGTGTAGCATTCCACAGTGACTCTCACTCCCAAATATCCACAGGCAAGGAGGGATGGATACATGAAATACATAAATAATCCCCGTGCCTGGGTTTAAGCCAGAGCTGCCCCTCCCCCAGGCCTGATCCATTGCTACACAGTGCTAACCCCAAAGAGACAGGGTTTATTCAATGCCCACTCAGAAATCTGAGTCTTGACTGCCTAAGGACATACAGATGGTGACTAGTAAGATGACAACTCTCTTTGCTGCCAAAGGCCCATTTTTTTCTGGGAAGTTGAGACCTAGTAAAGTGTTCTTACATGTGAACAAAGGGAGAAAAGAGGCTATCCAGGGTGGTGGCCCTGGTTGAGTCCCACAGGTTTGGTTCTAATCAAAGGTGTTCACCAGAACTGTCTGCGGAGACTTGACAAAATAAAGAGGTCGAGGCCCCACCCCATACCAACCAGATTAGAATGTCTAAACATTCCCTGAGTATTTCTGATGGGCTGCTCAATTAAGGACCATGTTGTAAAGGAATCATATTAGATTATTCAATCCCCCTGAATAATATTAGATTATTCAGTCCTCCTGAATAATCTGATATGGGCTGTATTTTTTAGGAAGCTAGTTTTTCACTGATTGTTTATCTTCTAACAGAGCTGGTAAGGCTAGGGGCATGTGTTCCGGAACCCAAGCACCTCCCACTTCCACCACATTCTTTGGGCAAATTACTTAACCATTCCGCTCTTCAGTTTCCTTATCTGTAAAATGGAACTAACGATAATGTCTCCTGCAGATGGTTATTGTGAAGGCTGAGGTAATACATATCATTACCTAGAGTTCTGCAAATGATAATCAGCCTACCCTGAAGGACACTAGCTATTGTAATTATTAACACATTTGACATGATAGTTTCAGGTGTAGGATAGCATTGTTATTTCTGGGAGCCTCTTCGAGAGGTAGTTCAGTTCAGTTCAGTCACTCAGTCGTCTGACTCTTTGCGACCCCATGAACCGCAGCATGCCAGGCCTCCCTGTCCATCACCAACTCCTGGAGTCCACCCAAACCCATGTCCATCGAGTCGGTGATGCCATCCAACCATCTCATCCTCTGTCGTCCCCTTCTCCTCCTGCCTTCAATCTTGCCCAGCATCAGGGTCTTTTCCAATGAGTCAGCTCTTCACATCAGGTGGCCAAAGTATTGGAGTTTCAGCTTCAACATCAGTCCAGACTGGCATGCTATTTGTTTTTCTCCAACAAAAGTCCATTGGTTATCATCTTTGGAAATTCTTTTTAGCTGGAAAAGGAAGGCACATTCATGCAAATTGGTTCAGGTTCACAGGTGCAGACTGATCTGTAAATTAGCCTTGGCTAAAAATAAACCAGCTTGATCATTTCTGTTTCCAGCAATAGAGTAAATTAGATAGCCAGAATAATTCCCCCCCCCCCAAACAACTGAAGTATTGAATAAAGTATATTTTTAAAAAATCTTTAAAAATGCCTCTCTGAGCTGACATGGAGGTAAGAAATCCTCTTAGCTCCCAAACAAACTGAAACCAAGAACTCAGAGAGGTAAATGAATTCCAAAGCTTGCCTCCACCCTGGAAGTTTCTGCCAGATGCTGGCACCTTGGTCTTCTGCTTTGGAGGTTGATGGGGATGGGATGGAGAGTTTTAAGTCCAGAGCTTGATCAAAGTAGGGTGCATCATAAGAGATCCTTAAATAAAGCTGAAATCCCTAAAGACTAGAAATGTTTTATGGTGAACACAGAAAGAGAAGCAAGAAAAGTTGTTGGTCTCAACCACGATAATCACTTGGACCAGGCATAAACTGACTCTCTCTTGAATTTGCAGTTCAAATTCATTCCACATGTGCAGCCCTAAATATCTAGGTGTGAACATTTAACATGTTCTCAGTTTGGTAATATCTGACATGACCAGCTGCATAAACACAAATATATTCCTGAGGAATCCTGCTGCAACTCAGTTCTCTCAGAATTTCCATAGACGATATCCAAGGAGAATGAGCAGCTTATAGTTAAAACAAACAAACTAACAAACTCAAAAACACACAAGGAAACAAAGTATTATGATTGAGAGAACTAGCAAAAAATAGAAATAATAATAAACAAACATATACTAGAAGTAGATCAGCCAGAGCATTAGATGTTAGATGTATTGAACACAAGTAAAATAACTATGAAAAATATGAACAAGCCTTGAAAATTTGAACAAGAAGCAAATAGACTTGAAAAAGAATCAAACATAACTTCTAACCCTTAACTTAAATCTAAATAAATCTTAACATATAACATGATTAAAATGTCCTATTTTCAGGGAAAAAAATATTAGGAGTAAAATACCACATGACATAAGCACTGGATTAGGTGGGCAGATAATTGGAAGTAAGGAAAAAAATTAAGGACCTTGACTTTTTCAGGAGGGGGTTAAACTATTAATTATAGAATTATTAAATTGTTAGAAATACATTTTATAATTTTTAGGGCAAACCACAAAAAGGATATGGATATGATAAATTGTAAATGAATAAAAGACAAATGAAATACAGCAATCTTGCTTAATTCAGAAGATGTGGGGTATGGGAGAAGAATAAAGAGAGACAAATATATACACATAGTAGGATGATAGAAATAAACTCAAATATATCAGTAATTACTATGAATACAACAGGACTTATGTCCTGAGTTAACAGACAAAAATCAATAACTCGGACAAAGAAATACAACCTAGCATATGCTATTTACATGAGATGCTTTTTAAACCTAAGGATAGAGAAATATTGAAAGTTAAAGGATGAAAAGAGACACAATAAGCAAGTACTAATCGAAAGAAAAATGGAAAAATAATATCAGAAAAAAACAGACACTTCCCTGGTGGTCCAATGGCTAAGAATCCACCTTCTAATGCAGATGACACAGGTTCAATCCCTGGTTGGGGAACTAAAGATCCCATATGACACACACATGCCACAACTATGCAGCCAAAATATTTAAAAAAAAGAAAAAAAAGCAGACTTTAAGCCAAACAGTTTTATGAGCAATGTCACCATATAATGGTAAAAGGCTTAATTTTGCCCAAATACATAGTAATTCTAAACTTGTAAGACATAGGTATATGTCTTATATATATATATCATACATAGCTATATGTAGATGTATATAACATATGAAATACCATCTCATATATATTAGTAATAAGATATATATTTAAAATGTATATAATATATATTACATATATACACATGGAGTCTCAAAATACATAAAGCAAACAAATGACAATGCAAATGGAAGCCAGACAGATCTATTGCACTAGAAGGAGATCTTAACACATTTGTATCAGAGATTAACAGACTAAACAGTAAGAGAGAAAGAAAGAAAGAAAGTGAAGTCGCTCAGTCGTGTGCAACTCTTTGCGACCCCGTGGACTGTAGCCTACCAGGCCCCTCCATTCATGGGATTCTCCCGGCGAGAATACTGGAGTGGGTTGCCATTTCCTTCTCCAGGGGATCTTCCCAACCCAGGGATCGAACCTGGGTCTCCCACATTGCAGGCAGATGGTTTAACCTCTGAGCCACCAGGGAAGCTAAACAGTAAGAACTAAACTAAAAAATCAGTAAAGATACAGAGGATTTAAAGTACACATTAATAAACTTGATAAAACGGGCAAATGGAGAACATTGGACTCTGCAGTTGGAGATTATTTCTTCTTTTTAAGCACTCATGGAAATTCCTATGAATAAATTTCAAATGTAATTAAGTTAGAAATAATAACAAAACATAATGAGAAACATCCTTATATTTAGCAATGAAAGGCACACTTTAAACAACTCATAGATCAAAGAAAATGTCTAATGGAAATTTACATACATAGAACTGAATATGATGTTTTAAAAATTCTGGAATGCAGTTAAAGCAAACTAAAAATGGAAGAGGTATTTGTTAATCTGGAAAAGAACCTCTTAAAAACCTACAGCAAACATCATTATTAATCGTCAAAAATTTAAATTCAAGGGATAAGGCAGAGATACCCCTTCTAATACTCCTGTTCAACAATGTATAGGAGTTCATAGCTAGGGTAGTAAGACAAGAAAAAGAAATGAAAAGCCTAAAAATTGGAAAGGAAGAAACAAATGTCACTATTTGTAGAAATTCCAAAATACATATGAATTATTAGGGCTAATAAGAGTTCAACAAGATATCTGCAAATAAAATTAATGTAAAAATTAATTGTATTTCAATATACCAGCAGTAATTAGAAACTACAAATTTAAGACACCACTTACATTAGCAATAAAAAATTAAGTGCTTAGTAAATACATTTATAAAAGAGACGGAAGTAGAGATAAAGCTCTAAAACTTTACTGAAGTATTTTAGTCCTAAAACCATGCAGATATACACCATGTGTACCATTGGAATTTCACTAAATCTATAGATCAAAAAATGAACGAGTTTACAATTTCATTTTTTGATCTATATATTTAGTGAAATTCCAGTAGGAGTTTTTATTTGCTTATTTTTTGGTAGAACTTGGCTAGAAGATTCTTAACTTTACACAGAAATTTAAAGGCCAAGGATAGTCAAACAATCCTGAAGAAGCTGCAGAAGTTGATAGGCCCTATTACGGATCAAAACTTCTATAAATTGTTGCAAATTCAACTATGTTCAGCTTAAGAACTTTGTTATCAGAAGATACATTTAAGATAGTGAACAAATGATACAATAGATAGAGATTTGCAATATATAGCTTCAAGTGTATATGACTACAGAATATATAACAATTCTTATGAAGCAATAAAAACAAATGACAAAATAGTAGGCAAAGGCATTTTACAGAAGAACACACATATGACTCACAATCATATGGAAAGATGCCCAATCTCATTATTTACCAGAGAATTACAAATTCAAACTACAATGATAAGCCATTTTATACTAATAAATTAGCAACAACAAAGTTTATAATTTAGAGTGTTGAGGTTGTTTGCAAGGAGCTCATTAACTGCTAGTGGGAATATAAATTGGTACAATCACTTTGACTAACAGGATAGCATTACTTAGTATTACCTGGTAAACCTGAACATCCACACACTCTATGTCCAGCAATTCCACTCCTAGCTGAAGAAACTCTTACACATGTGTGCCAGGAGACATGCAAGAGTGTTCATAGCTGCACTGATAGTGATTCCAAGCTGGAAACAACTCAAATGCCCATCAACAGAAGAATGAATACATACATTCTGATTTATTTGATTCAATATATGAAGAAATAGGAGACAGCAGTGAAAATGAATGCCCTACTCAAGAGCTGCCCTCAAAAGCATGAAGGAATCTTAAAAACATAAAATTGAGCACAAGATGCAAGTCACAGATCAACTCCTAACAGTATGACTGGATTGATATAAATGTCAAAAAGCAAATTTAATTAGTCTATTTTTTTAGAGACACATTCATGGGTGACAAGAAAAGAGAGAACCATTAACACAAAATCAGCCTATTAAGGTTAGCAGGGGAAGAAGGAGGAAGTGATGTGGAGGAGTCGAGTGGGGATTTTAAGGTATGTAAGATTCTATACCTGCTTCTGTGCATGCTCAGTCTCTCAGTTGTGTCTAGCTTTTTGTGACCCCATGGACAGTAGCCCGAAAGGCTCCTCTGTCCGTGGGATTTCCCAGGCAAGAATACTGGAGTGGGTTGCCATTTCCTACTCCAGGGGACCTTCCCGACCCAGGGATCGAACCTGCATCTCTCCTGCCTTGGCAGGCGGATTCTTTATCACTGAGCCACCTGGGAAGATTCTATTTCTATTCCCGAATGGTGGGCTGTCGTCTCTGGGGTCTCACAGAGTCGGACACGACTGAAGCGACTTAGCAGCAGCAGCAGCAGCAATGGTGAATATGTTACTGAGCCTTTCAAGTTGGGTCCCAACTATGATTCTCCTGCCTGGTGTCATTCGCGCCAACAGAATGACATTCAGTTCAGTTCAGAAGCAGAATAAAGGTTTACGCTTTGATCCAAGAATCGAGGGGTGCAAGCTCATGCTCTACATCAGGGGTCCCAAACATTTTTGGCACCAGGGACTGGTTTGTGGAAGATAATTTTTTCCACAGCTTGTGTGTGGGGGAAGGGAATGGTTTGGGGATGATTCCAGCTCAGTGTATTTATTATGCACTTTATTTCTATTACTATTACATCATCTCCACCTCAGATCATCAGGCATTATTACATCCTGGAGCTTGGGGACCCCCTGCTGTATAGCACAAGTCCCACCTGAAAGACCAGGTGTCTCTGAGGTGGGTGAAGATAGGCGAGGGTGGAGTTCTCTAGGCTGGGCGCAGCTGTGCTGCTCAGGGCTCAGATTGCGACTGTTCGCAGCGTTGCTGTCCCGGATGCTGCGGCCATCTTGAATTGAGGCACCGTGCTTGGCGCTTCCGCACAGAGCTGGGGAGCTTGGGTGTCCGCTGGGCCATTTCCCAGAAGGATCTCTGGTCTGAAGGGCCAAGTGCGGGGCTTGTGTATGAGCAAGTGAAACCAGACGAAGCACCAAAGAAGAAGGAAGGTTAGATTTTGTTCTACCACTCTGATTTTATTTTTATTTCCTGGGAATTGTTAATGGACTTTGCCAAAGACAAATACACAGGTGTTCGTGTTGTTAGTGGTTTCTAAACGTTGTATATATACCCTTCTGCACAGATCTTATCTGTGCAGTGGGATAGGTTGTATGGTAGGAGCAGCCTGGAGTAGACTGGACAGATTTCCAGGATTTTAGACTTACTCATTCCATCCTCAAAGTTTGTCCTGTTTTTTGACACCAGCCTCTGACCTGCAGAGCAGAGCTGTAGGTAAGCTTCTTATACCCTTCTGTGTGTATAACATAGTTCATAGTTAAAGCAAGGCAAAAAACCCCCCAACTTCAGCAGATAAAATTGAGATTGTCAGCTGAACAAAAATTGTAGGGCGTACATAAAGAATAGCCAGACGCTGTGTCTCCCACAAGGCAGCGGCCTCTCCCGGGTCCACTTTGAAACTCCCTGGCTCTACCTGACCCTTCTCACCCTGGAAAGGGAAAGGAAACGGCCTCTCCCCTCTCCTGTGTTAATGAGGTTGCAAGTCTGGGTCAACTGCTTTGTCCAAGGTCACACAATTACTGAAGGTTCCAGGTCCACCATTCATTTCATATATTATTATGTAGTGTTTTATTTTATCCTTCCCGGGAGGGCTTCAGAGGAGAGCATATTAAAAGGCTACAATAATTAGCCTCACATTGTAACACCCTTGACTCCAGGCAAGCTCCTGTAGCAGAGGGGGAGACGTTTGGTTCAGCTTTTCTGGGATGGGTCTGAGACTCTGGCTGGAAAGCAGGAGAGAAGTTCCCGAAGATGCCCACTGTCTGTGTGGGAGCTGCTTTGGGTCATTGTCATTCCCAGGGGTATTTGAGCAATCACTGTGGACCTCAAGGAGGGCAAAGCATTAGATCTCATCTGTGCAGTGGGATAGGTTGTATGGTATGAGCAAACTGGAGTAGACTGGATTTCTAGGATTGTAGAATTACTCATTCTGTCCTCAGAGTTTGTCATGGTTTTTGATGTCAGCCTCTGACCTGCAGAGCAGAGCTGTAGGTGAGCAGGTGAGAGTTGTAGGGGAGTGGATGATAGCTGTAGGTATGTTGCGGTTGAACAGGTGATAGCTATAGGTGAAGCTTCACTGAAGTAGAGTGGGCCCCTAGTCCAAGGAGCCTCTTTTCAATACCCCAAGACTCTATCCTCCTGTCTCTGCAGCTGTTTTAGGGAAACAGTCTTGTAATCCCTTCTAAAAAGTAGTTCCTTTCTGTTAAAACGTGTAAAGTAGTGAAAGGTACAAAATGTGACCTTGGTAGGCCTTGGACATTGCTGGGGGTTACCAGGCTGGTTAATGATGAAGCTTCGGGACAGTAAGTTCTTTGTTGCCTGCAGTGGATAGGGTGGTGGGGATTGCTTTTCCTTAACTACCATTCTGGTGATCCACACCCAGCCGAAGATTGTTCTCTCTTTCGGTTGATTATCAAGATTCTCACTTGAGAACTTGACAGTAATTTAAAGATCGGGAAGGCAGGAAGAGAAAGTTGTACAGTACCTATGTTTTCCCTCAGCAAAATCTTGTAGAGGTTTGCTTAGGCCCTGTTGGCTTCTTGACCTCTGCTACCCCAAGCCGAGAGCTGCCATCTGGATGTTCCCCCAGTGGAGGCACAAGCCTGGGAACCCTGACCACCTGGTGCACTTACCTTGCAAGGCCTATTGCCTTGGCCTATGAACATTTATTTCAGGTTTTTCCTTTCTGCTGATTAGCAAGGGAAGGTGTCATCATAGCCTTAATAATAAACCAGTCAACATTAGAGGAGCATTTGGGCTTTGTAGAAGACTTGTTTAACCTCAAAAGACAAAGGGAGAACTGTACACTTAAACATGGTTAAGGGAGTAAGTTTTATGTTTAGGAATCTAAATGTATTACAAGGTATGTACAGTTTAATGTGTCAGGCTAGGCTACAGTCGCTGGTTATTCAGTCAAACACTAATGTAGATATGGTTGTGAAGGTATTCTGCAGATGTGATTAAAGTCCATAATCAGTTTTCTTTAAATGAGTAAGATTATCCTAGATAATCTGGGTGAGCTTGATTGAATCAGTTGAAAAGCCTTAAGATCAGAGGATGCTCTGAAGCAGAAGAAATTCTGCCTGTAGACAGCAGCTCAGGCCCTTCCTAAGAGTCTCTCTAGTCTGCCCTTCCTGGTGGCTGCCCTGTTGACTTCAGGTGTACCTAGTTATGAGCTGAATTGTGGTGGTGGTGGTGGTTTAGTCGTTAAGTTGTGTCCGACTCTTGAGATCCCACAGACCGTAGCCTGGTTCCTCTGTCCATAGTATTCTCCAGGCAAGAATACTGGAGTGGGTTGCCGTTTCCTTCTCCAATTGTGACTACCTCCAAAATGCAGTTCTCACCCTCCATACCTGTTAATGTGCACTTTTCGGAAATAGGATCTTTGTAGATGATCAACTTAAGACAAGGTTGTTAGGGTGGGCCCTAATCCAATATTATTGTGTCTTTATCAGGGGTGAAATTTGGACACAAAGACATGCATAGAGGAAAGATGACCTGCAGAATCAGGGGGAGGGAAGGACCGATATATACGTGTCCATCTCCACATCCTACTGTGACTGTTTCTCTGTTAAAACACTGATGCACCAAATCAGGAGGTGGATGGCAATATCCCCTGCAGGAGGAAATGGAAAACCCACTCCAGTATTCTTGCCTGGAGAGTCCCATGGACAGAGGAGCCTGGCGGGCTGCAGTCCATAGGGTTGCAAAGAGTCGGACATGACTGAAGTGACTTAGCGTGCATACTTCTTTTGGATTGATCCTGGAACAGAAAGAGGATAATAGTGGGAAAACTGGTGAAACCCAAGTAAAGCCTGGAATTGAGTTAATGTACAACTGTTGATTTCTTAGTTTTGCTGAATGTATCCTGATTATATAGGATTTTAGCAATGGAGGAAGCTGTGCAATGTTACAAGGGAACTCTGTACTATCTTTGCAACTTTCCTGTTAATTAAACATTATTCCAAAATAAAACATTTACTTTTTAAAAAGTAGCCCAGATCCAATACTTACCAGCTGTATGACCTCAGGAAACTTATTTAGTCTTTCGGTTTATCTTTTTTTTTGGTAAAATGGGGGTTAATAATACAACTGCTCATAAGATTGTCTTAAGGATTAAATGAGCTAAAACAAAACCACATAGATTGCTTAGAACAGAGCCTGGTACAAGTAAGTGCTTAATAAGGGTTAGCTCTAATTATAATATTTTTGTTTTATTTTATACACAACTTGCTCATTGTGTGGTAATCACATAGATACGTGTTCTTCTAAATTGAAGGTAGGCTTGTAAAAGACTACCCATTGGAGGGTAAGAAGAAAAAGTAGAACTTCTGTTTGCTTGCTGGATTTACTTCATTCTTTTAAGGAGTTTTGATGTGTACATGTACTATAATGCATATCTTAATTCAATATCAGTATAACATGTCTTTTTTATTGATAGAGTAGATGATCAAAAGGGCCTAGGGACCAGTACTGTGCTCTTAAGGCAGTATGCACACTCGCATCCTTGTGACCTTCTTTGGGCTCAAAGACATAGCCACTTAGGCAAATTAATTTTGTGTTAAGCCCTAATCCCTAAACCATTTAAATCTGCTTGAAAATAATACTTAACTCAGAAGGCTGAAATGTTGAGATTGACTCAATATGTATTTACGACTCAGTGTTTCTTCTGCCTGTATTACTTCAATTTGTTCTAATACTGGGCAAAATCTCTTCACTTGCCTTTTTTTCCCTTATAATTTGGTCTTTTAAAAAAAGATTTATTTATTTATTTACTCATTTTTGGCTGTGCTTCATTGCTGCACACGAGCTTTCTGTAGTGGTGGTGAGCTGGGGCTACTCTTCGTTGCTGTGCCGAGCTTCTCGTGGTGGCTTCTCTTCTTGCTGAGCGTGGGCTCTAGGCGCGTGGGCTTCAGTAGTTGTGGCTTGTGGGCTCTAGATCATGGGCTCCATAGTTGTGGCACACGGATTTTAGTTGCTCCATGGTATGTGTGACCAGGACCAAACTTGTGTCCCTGGCATTGGCAGATGGATTCTTTTTTTTTTTTTTTTCATAGGTACTGTCAATCCGCTTTATTTTCTCCAACAGTAGGTGTTTGGTGTCAATGTACTTGTTTTTTTTTTTTAACTTTCTTTCTTTGCTCAGCCCCTTTTTAAAAAAAAATTGTTTATTTTAATTGGAGGCTAATTACTTTACAATATTGTAGTGGATTTTGCCATACATTGACATGAATCAGCCATGGGTGTACATATGTTTCCCATCCTGAACCACCCTCCCACCTCCCTCCCCGTCCCATCCCTCTGGGTCATCCCAGTGCACCAGCCCTGAGTACCTCCTCTCATGCGTCAAACCTGGACTGGTGATATGTTTCACATACGATAATATACATGTTTCAGTGCTATTCTCTCAAATCATCCCACCCTTGCCTTCTCCCACAAAGTCCAAAAGACTGTTCTATACATCTGTGTCTCTTTCGCTGTCTCACATATAGGGTCATCGTTACCATCTTTCTCAATTCTGTATACATGCGTTATTATTACTGTATTGGTGTTTTTCATTCTGACTTACTTCACTCTGTATAATAGGCTCCAATTTCATCCACCTCATTAGAACTGATTCAAATGTATTATTTTTAATGGCTGAGTAATACTCCATTGTGTATCTGTACCACAGTTTTGTTATCCATTCATCTGCTGATGGACATCTAGGTTGCTTCCATGTCCTGGCTGTTATAAACAGTGCTGCGATGAACACTGGGGTACACGTGTCTCTTTCAATTCTGGTTTCCTTGGTGTGTATGCCCAGCAGTGGGGTTGCTGGGTCATATGGCAGTTCTATTTCCAGTTTTTTAGGAATCTCCACTGTTCTGCATAGTGGCTGTACTAGTTTGCATTCCCACCAGCAGTGTAAGAGGATTCCCTTTTCTCCACACCCTCTCCAGCATTTATTGTTTGTAGACTTTTTGGATAGTAGCCATTCTGACTGGTGTGAAATGGTACCTCATTGTAGTTTTGATTTGCATTTCTCTGATAATGAGTGATGTTGAGCATCTTTTCATGTGTTTGTTAGCCATCTGTATGTCTTCTTTGGAAAAATGTCTGTTTAGTTCTTTGGCCCATTTTTTGACTGGGTCATTTATTTTTCTGGAATTGAGCTGCAGGAGTTGCTTGTATATTTTTGAGATTAATTCTTTGTCAGTTGCTTCATTTGCTATTATTTTCTCCCATTCTGAAGGCTGGGCAGGCAGATTTTTAACCACTAGACCACCAGCGAAGCCCTCTACTTCTGAGAATTTAAATTTTCCCTCTGGCTTCCACCACACTTTATTTGTTGCCTCACATAATAGCCTTTTCAAGTTATTTCAGGAACAGGAGATTTATAAATCTAGAGTGTTTTGGTTCTAGGTGGTGATTCGTGTAGCAAGATAGAATGATTTTTTTTTTAGGCATGGGGCAATGTAATTGACATTAATTTTTAGTTTTGTATGCATTCACTTATTCACATTCATTCACAATAGTTTCTTCAAATTTTGTTTAAAAGTCCTTAGAGACAGTCAGTTTTTTAGATTCAAATCCTGTTGGTTTTCAGAACCTGGGTTCAAATTCCACCACTAGCCAGATGTGTGTCCTTGGACAGTTTTTTTCTTTTAACTGCTTTATATCCATTTCTTTATTTGAAAGACGGAATATTTACCTTGCAGGGTTATGTAAGGAATAGTGATATATATGTGAAGAACTTGCACATGTTTGGGTTATGGTAGGTGCTTAACAAATAGATACTTCTACTGTTATTGTTGTTATTTTATTACTATTGTGCCAACCACTAGGATAGACCTAGGAAAACAAAGACAGCTAAGGAAAATAAAATTCCTTTGCCTGTAAGGAAAATATACATACACACACCTAGAAATATTATTAATACAATTGATGCACTCAGTATAAAAGTAAAATGCTAATACCAAAAGCAAGCATACAATGAAAAGCAACATCTCCTGGCCTACTTCACCCGAGCCCTAGTCCTTTTCTTCTAAGACAAACATTATTAGCTGTTTCTTGTTCATTCTTCTGTGATTCAGTCTGAAATTCAAAACAATAAGCTTATATTGCTCTTGCCTAGTTTTATCAGCTTTATAACATTCTATTGACTCCTTGTTATAATAGATGAGGATTTAAGTCATGTCCCTGTACTTCCTAACCTCTTCCCTTCCTGATGTTTGATAATTATATTATTTTCTAAAATTCTTCTATAGCTAATATTTTAAACTTTATGGTTAAATCTCTATTTCATATTCTATCACCTTCAGTGAGTATTTTAGTCCCCTTAAGGTTATCACTCTCTCTCTTTAATCTCTTATCTCCTGTAAGAAGCAGCCCAATTCTCTAAAGCACAAATTAATGAATAACAAATTTGCTGAATCGACCAAATTTAGGATTTTGGCATTTCAAAGTGATGTAATTCATCTGGATTCCTCCCCAGCAATTTCATTTGAATTAATCTGGAACCTTTTTTGTCAGCTGTACATTGCTCTTATGTTATCAACATTCGTAAGATTTGCATTCTGTTCTGCAATTGTAATAAGGGCTTCCCTGCTTTCTCTATGGTTGACCTTAAAAGTTATAATTCACAAAGAAGGCCTTCACATTATTATGATTACCTAATTATTGCCCACTGCAGGGAGGGGGAGTATCCTTGGGTTATATATTCCAATCTAAGGGTCCTTTGTCAGGTTACTTGAAAGGAAGGAGTCACAATAACATCAAAGTCAAATGGCTTTTCTTTTCTTTCACTCTGTTGGTTACTTAAAATCATGTAACTTTACTTTGCTCTGTATGTGGATCACTACCTTCTTGTACAGGCTTTGTTCTTCCTGCCATTTCTCATCTTTTATCTTTCTTTTTTCTTCCTCTCACCCTCTCTTCTTTTCTTTCTGACCAAAAGAAGAGTGTGACTTTCCCAGAGCCTCAAGTTTAGTAAGCCTATCAGATATAGTAACTCTTAAAGAGCCCTTGTCTTTCTCCAGGTCTTAGGCTCCCTGACTTGAGTTAGGACCTGTCGCTGTCTTCTGTACAGCTGTCCTGGGACTTTTCTATACAACCTTCCGGATCCACATCTTTCTCTTTCTGGAGTATGTCCTTTAGTAACTGCTTAAAGTCAGAAGTAGTTTTTGAGGTCTTGTTTGTCCAAAAATGTTTTTGTTTAGGTAAGTCACATTTGATTGATAGCTTGGCTGAGTATAAAACTCTACCTTCAAAATTCATTTCCCTCCAGTTTTATTCTGACATCCAGTATTGCTCATAAGATACCAATGTCAGAGTGTTTCTTGTTTTTTGTAGCTACTCTGTCCCCCCACCCCCCACAAAACACCATGGAGGCTTTTTATATTTCTTTAGTCTTGATTTCATATGTCTGGTTGTAGATCTTTCAGAAGTTTTATTGAGCTAGGAAAAGTCATCGTCTGATGACTTAAAACTTTCATTTGGGGGAAATTTTTTCTGTTATTTTTGATAAAATCCTTCTTTCCATTTTCTTTAGACTTTTTTTTTTTATAACACCAATTAGTTGGATAGTAAGCCTACTAGATTTTTAAATACTCTTTCTGTGTCTCATATTTTCTGTCATATTTCTTATCTGTTTGGGTTTTGGCTTTCTAATGTAAAAGACTTACTTTTAGTTTATTTTTAGCCCTACTATTAAATTTTTAAACTTTTTATAATTTCAAACCTTGTTTTTTGACTCTTGCTAAATGGTAACAAACTTTTATATACATAACAATAACATAGAACAAAACCCTGAGTTTATATATGTACATATAATTCATATATTTGCATTAAAATTTTATGTATATAAAATTTATATATAATAAATATATTTTAATATTTCCCTTTAGGTATTAAACGGTTTGTCTTAATATTAACTTTCTTAATTGCTCATGATTTGATACTTTCTGTTCCTTGAATTATTTCTAATTCCTAAAATCAAGTTTTTTTAGTTCTATACTAGTTTTTCTTTCCTTCAAACTGTTGGTTTTCTTATACATATTCTGTTAATTCTTTATGCTCTCTGATGTGTGTTCAATATAGTCCCTTTCTGCCTGAGTTCTTGAGTCTACATTAGTTCTTTGCAAGGAAGAACTCTGATTCTCTCACATTTATCCCACTTCATGAAGTAATTATGATGAAGGGGAAGACCTGAATGGTTTGAAAGTAACTGCAAGGCTGCTTTCAAAATTTTTCTTGATGCCAATATATAAAACTTCACATGTTCAGACTACTCAAGAAAGTCTAGCTTGAATTATGCAGAGATGTTTTAAAATATGGTTTTATTATTTTCAATTTTTATTAAAAAACTTCATCTGAGCTAAGAAAATGCCACAGGTAAAGCCCACTGAAGATTGAACAGATAAGAATATGTTCTATTTAAATGGTGGGTTTAACTCTCTCTGGTATTTCATGTGGACAAATATGAGTTCCATAGTCTTACAACGTTTGCATTCATTACTGAATAGCCTCTTTAATATGAAGATAAAAACTTAAACTCTAGACTAAAACCTTAATCAGAATTTGAGTTAGTGAGAGTAAAAGTTGTCATGAACCTTGTCTTTTTAATGAGAAAATATGAAAGGGTCTATTTTTTTTTATCACATATATATCATATAAATGGCTTGATAGTTGTGAAGACTTATCAGTAGCAATAATAACACTCTTATTGCCAGATCCAAAAGGGAAATAATGTTATATGAATCTGTTTTACTTTAAAACCAGCACAAAAAATTTATGGAATCAGATTTCATTTTGGAATTGCTTTACTAGTGTCAGTAATTCCTATAATTTTTTCATAAGAAACAATTTGGTCTGAGAACACCTACAGGTCTCTGGAACATTTACCCCAGTACCTGACTTGAACTTTATTACAAGTTCAGATGTTCTCAGAGGTTATGACATCTCTTCGTGTTATGAACAGACAGCATTTGTGTGTTTAGGATCAACCTGAAAGGAAACCACATGAGCTGTCTGAACGCCACTCAGCAGTCCTGGCAGTCGGAGACATACAGGGTTCTTGGTCTTGTGCATTTCAATAGATTTCCCTCTGTGTTGGAGGAAGAGACTAAGGCTCCCTGGCAATAATCCACTGCTGAAGGATTCACCTTTATCTCAAATTACTGCAGAAGTCTCGAGGGACTGAGACAAGTCACCTGCCCGAAGTCGCACAGCTGGGGAGCAGCGTTGTGGGGATTCATGTCTACAGCACACTGCATGTAGAGACATAGTATTTTTGGATGTGGCCATGGGCTCTGGGCAGTTGAGGGGAGGAGAGGTACTGACAGTGCAATGGGACCCTAAATTCGTGCAAGGGAGATGCAGAGAGCAATCCAGTTTTCATTTTGTCTGAGGCCAGACCACATCTAGACTTCGGCTCTTGTCTGGGCTGCAGAGCTGTGCTTGCCGTGAGCTCCTTGCACACACCTTCTTGGCGAATGACTGGAAAAGGTGTAAGGATGTTTTCCTGAACCACATTGCCTCTCCAATCATTAACGTGACCCTTTATCTCCTACCTTCTTGTCCAGTCTTCTCCCTCTTTGAAGCCAGTTGCGAAAGTAATAAAGTCCTAAGAATTACTTCTCAACCATAGGTCTTTCCTAGAACATGTCAGAGGTGATCTTTTTGAAAGGCAGCCATCCACTGTCCCATCCAGGAGCTGGGCCTCCACCCACATGGACTCTTCACCTCTAATTCATCCTCACCATCCTCCTGCCCCACCTCCCACCTCTGACCCTGTCACTTCCCTGATTAAACCTTTTGTGGTTCCCCACTGGCTCAAGGACGAGGTCTAGGTTTCTTGCTCTGGACACCCCAGGATACCCATCTGCCCTTCCAGATATAGCTCCCTTGCATCCTCCACAGCTGGTCAGATAGAAAGCTTTGTGACTCCCTCCATATACTGTTTTTCTATACTGGGGCTTTGTTTTCCTGGCTCTCATGTGGGATGCTCTGGCTTGCCCATCTCTACATATCTAAATTCTAGATAGGGACCTCCCTGGAGGTCTAGTGGTTAAGACTTAGCCTTCCAAGGCAAAGAATGCAGGTTCAATCCCTGTTTAGCGAGCTAAGATCTCACATGCCTCATGACAAAACAAGCAAACAACAACCAAAAAAAAACCAGAACATAAACAACAGAAACAATGTTGTAACAAATTCAATAAAGACTTTAAAGATGGCTTACATAAAAAACTAAATAAATTCTACTCATTTTTGAGTCCCTAGATCAAAGTCAGCACCTGCATATAGCCTCCTTGGTCTCACAGCTATGACTCTCCCTGACAGTTGTAGGGCCCTGGGGTCCTAGACCTTTACATGGAGGGCTTCATTTCATCCTCACAACCTGTGAGGCAGAGACTGATCTCAAAGGACAAAACTGAGACTTACAAAGGTCCATTTGCCTGAGGATCTTGAGCTGTGAGCACTGGAACCAGGATAGGAACCCAGGGGTGCTGCGCTTATAGCCTAGGCTTTCCACCATTCTGGAATGCTCCAAGACCCTCAGTCATCACGTAACTGGTGTCTCTTGCACTGTAAAAGGCTTTAGCACCCTGGTGGGTGGGAGAATGTCCAACTCACCCATTTTCTCTGCTAGTTCTGGTATGAATGGCGTGTGAGGAGAAGGGGGATCTTCCCTGTGGAGGGCAGCACCATTTGTGACTGGGGCTCTGCTGTGGTCCTTTGGGAGGTGGGGTTTGTTCCTTCCCTCCTCCTCAGGTGTCCTGCATACTTCCCATCCCTTGCCGACTCCATCCTCTCTACTTCTCCCCACTCTTGCTTCCTGTCTGCTCAGCTGCCACAGAAGCAGAAGGTGGACTGTCTCAGAGACCCTACAGCCCTTACTTGCTCTGCTTCCATCCAAGGTGGTCTGAACTCCTTTCCACCTCTGAGTCTTTCCTTTTCTGGGCTGGAGTATTCGTCTTCTCTTCTTGTAGCACTATGACTTTGTCACACGCTGATGGGACATAAAACCCAGCCTTGATGCCATGGATAAGTACAACTAACTACTCTGATTTCTGCCTTGTTGATTGTGCCAGCACTCCCATCAATACTGTGTCTGGGCTCTGAATTGTGGGCTGCCTGGCAATTGACCCATTCCCTCCATTAATGCATAATTATCAAGATCTTACTATATATGGGGTCCTGATGAGGCTGCAGTGAACAGAGTAATGTCCCTGTCTGCATGTATCCTTACATTCTAGCACAATGTCCTATAATTGGTTTGTGAGTGCCTCCTTGTCTCTTCACTTAGACTGTTAATTCCTTGCTGGCAGGAATCTTATTTTCTGGTCCTTTTGTGGCCTCTGCACAGCTTAATAAAGTGCCAGGTACAGCATAGAAACAGTAGCGGTCAATAATGTATTGTGAGCTATAAAACATCTTTAGTTTAAGAAGCATGTTTCATACATACAGTCATATTTTTAAACAGTATCCTTAGTAGGTAGGACAAAACTGAAGAATGTTGGTTCTGAGTAGTTTAATGACATCACATATCTTAAAATACATATTCAGTAAATATTGTTCAGCGTTTATTAAAGGAGAATAGGAGAAACTGCCTTTCCTGTTATTCTCTGCAAAGCAAGGAATTTATATGTACCAAACCTTATATAAATGTTATAAATGTTAATTTTTATACAACATGAATGTGTTTAAAAGAATAATGTGGGATAATGTGACTTATAATTAAAATAATAATAATAATGTGGCTTAGAATTTTTTAAAAAAAGTCCCCTGCTCTTCCTTACCCCCTGTTATACATACTTCCCAGAAACAGTCAGTGTGAACTTTGCTTCTGTTCTTCTGCATGAGAGGAAATGTAAATAACTGTGAACAGAGGGAATATGGTAGTAGATTGTAAATGTGGCCACAAGTTCCTCTTCCCGTTATGTTCCTCCCTTTACAGTATGACTTTACAACTTCTTCCATCAAGAGGCAAAGTATTTGCCCCACCTCTTGAATCTGGGTTGGCCCTGGTATATTCTTTGTTTAATAGCATAAGACAGAAGTGATGTTTTTGCAAAATCTGAGTTTTTAATAGGTCTTGCAGCTTCCACTTTTGGCCTTTTGGATAAATTCTGTACTGAGATAGTCATTTAGGGAAACCAATCTAGGCTATAGGGGTGAACTGAAGTATCCTAGTTGACAGCCGTCATCAACAGCAAGATGTGCAAGTAAGGCTGCCTTGGACTGGGCTATCCAGCCCAGCCTAGCCATCTTTCTGGGAGAATGAAGCCCATGGGTGAGCCCAAGCAGAATCAGTAGAGGAAGGGCCCAGCAAATCCACAGAATTATGAGAAATAACAAATAGTTGTGGTTTTAAGGTACCTAGTTTCTTTCTCTGGTTTTGGGATTGTCCATTAATTTACTGCTATCACAAATGAAGATTTAGTTCATTACTTCATCCCGTTCCTGCCACACATCCTCATTTTATAGTTTTGACATTAGTCTTTGTTTCTCTGTTCACCACCTTAGCCACCTCAAAATAGTTAAGCCTACATTATTTGTTCCATGAATATCTATTGACTCCCCACTTTTTAAGATAAAAACATTGTTTCCTTCCTCCTTTTTACCTGTATCATCCCCTTTCACCTCCCAGTTTCTTAGGCTCTTCCTTTTCTTTTCCTTTCTAAAAAGTTTTTAATTGAGATATAATTATATGCAAAAATATGCAGAAATCATAGTGAAAAGTTTGACAAGTGAACACATCTCTGCAACCAGTACTTAGATCTAGAAATAGAATTTTATCACCACCTGGAAGTCCCACTTACTACTTTCTACCAAATGTAACTATTATTCTGACTTATAAAACTGGTAAATAAGTTCAATCTCTTTTTAAATTTTGTATATACTTGTCTCTCAATTTGTTCCAGGACCCCCATGGAAACCAAAATAAGGAGATGCTTAAATCCCTTACAATCAGCCTTTTGTGTCCTCATGTTCAATACATGGTCAGCTGAATCTGTCATTGCAAAACCCACAGTCATAGAGGGCTGACTGTAAATGTAACTATTTAGTGTATTCTCTGTTGTACCTGGCTTTCTGTTATTGTTCAGCATTCTGTTTGTGAAATTTATCCCTGTTGTTGATGTTCTTATATGTCATTCCTTCTTGTTTTTGTGTGGTATTTATTACATGAAAATAATGTCGATGGGCACTTATGGTCGGTCTAATAGTTGGACATTGTGAGTGTTATAGTAAGCATTCTTATGCATTTTTGATGAACTCATGTATACATCTATACTGGATATATGCCCAGAAGTGGTAATACTGGTCACAGAGTACATATGTGTTCAACTGTCCTAGATAGTGCTGAACAGTTTTCCAAAGTAGTTGCACTAATTTGCACTCCTACCAACGGTGTAGGAGAGTTACTGTTACCCCACATTTTTGCCACTATTTTGTATCATTTTACTTTTTTGTTGTAACCATTCTATTGGGTTGGTAGTCATGTAAGACTGGGTTTTTTATTTTCATTTCTCTGAAGTTTTGAATTTTTTGATACCAGCGTAATGGGGTCATTTAAACTTTTCATATTCTACTTGCTTATTCTGACATAAAAAGAGCAGGGTTTTGGATCTTGTATCGAATGACCTTGCTAAATTTACTTAATAATTCTGAAATTACCTTTTGATGTTTTTAGACTTTTGTATATAAAACTATATCATCTGTGAATAAAGTAGAATTTTTTTCTTCCCAGTCCTTCCATATGATTTCTTTTCTTTCCTTAAAACCAGCACAGTGACAAATGAAAGTTAAGATAGCAGGCATCCTTGCTTCATTTCCCATTCTAAGGGAATGCTCTTAACATTTCAACATGAAGTAAGGTGTTTGCTATAGATTTTTAGAAGGATACTCTAGAATAGATTAAGGAAGTTTACTTGTATTACTAATTAGCTAAGAGTAATTATCAAATGCTTTTTTTGTACCTATTGAGATTATCATATGATCTACACCTCTTTTTTACTTGTTGACGTGGGTGATTCACATTATTCACAAATATTAAGTTACTTTTGAATTGCTAGAATAATCACTACTTAATTTCGATATATGATCCTTTTACATATATTTTGCTTAAAAGTTGGGAAGAATAAGATGTGATTTTTCAGAAATGTTTTTGACACTAGTTTCCAGAAATATTAGGAGACCAGATGCAAAAGTCAAAGTTGAAGTGAATGGAAGCCTATATTACTTATGGCCTGTATTTCCTTGATGACTTTGGCACTGTCAGAATATCTATCTCGACAGTACTACTATGCATCCTTAATAGTCTGAAGGGTACTTGGGGAACTCACAATTAAGATTTGTTAATGGAGTCAAAAGAATAACATAAATTACAAGTGCTTTTACATATTTGATCTTATTTAGAAGTGCAAAAATTCCGACATCTAACAAACACAATGAATGAACGGATAAATGAACAAATAAATATAGTTATTCTCTCCCTTGTTTGGGGATACCTCAGAACATATACTACATGACTTAGACGCTGTGGCAAATATTACTTATTGATACTCAGCATTGTTCCCACTCTTCTAAGCTCTCCCTTGTCTCAGACATTTCTCAGACCCTGTTGCCAGCAGTACTGCAACCTAAATTGTACTAATGAGAGGCACTGGTGTAAAATTGAAGGGAAAGGAGGAAGAGAAACCACTAGTCTCAGCATTAGTAACCTAGTAGGTATCAGCAAATGGCAGATGAGTTGTTATGCCAGCAGCTTCTGGGCATAGGATGTTCTGAGACTTATCTGCTGCCACATGGAACAAAGATAACTGGTGATGGTTCTCATGATTCCTGCCCTTCCTAATTTTTCACACCTTACCAATAGTTCCTGTATCTTTGCTCCATCAATCTTACTAATTATTGTGTAAACCTCTCTGTGCATTAAATCTTACATGAAATATATACAGCTGGATCAAAAGCTTTATTTCTTTTCCTGACTGACTACTGAATAAAGAAAGAAATTTAAAAATATATATTATGCCTGTATAGTCATGGCTTGTGGGAATCCCAAAAGCCTAAATTTGATTTCTTTCAGCCAGAAAGAGTGTTTCCGGTCCTGCTAGGACCTAGGGGTGACACCAAGAATGTTTTAGCCCCCTTTAATAATCTTAATGGATAAATCTGAGACTTAGCTTACCCACTTTGCTGTGGGCCAAAGGTTCAGTCTACAGATTACAGAGCTATTACCAACGTTCACTTCTGGGGCAGTCTTGCCTTTTCCATCATTACAGTTTCTTCTGCTTTGTTTGTAATCCGTTGTTGTTCAGTCGCTCAGTTGTGTCTGACTTTTTGTGACCCCATGGACTGCAGCACACCAGGCTTCCCTGTCTTTCACTATCTCCTGGAATTTGTTCAAACTCATGTCCATTGAGTTGGTGATGCCATCCAACCGTCTTATCCTCTGTCACCCCTTTCTCCTCCTATCCTCAATCTCTCCTAGCATCAGGGCCTTTTCAAATGTGTCAGTTCTTTGCACCAGGTGGCCAAAGTATTGGAGCTTCAGCTTCAGCATCAATCCTTCCAATTAATACCCAGGACTGATCTCCCTTAGGATGGACTGGTTGGATCTCCTTGCAGTCCAAGGGACTCTCAAGAGTCTTCTCCAGCACCACAGTCTAAAAACATCAATTCTTCAGCACTCGGCCTTCTTTATGGTCCAACTCTTACATCCATACATGACTGCTGGAAAAACCATAGCTTTAACTGTATGGACCTTTATCAGAAAAGTGATGTCTTTGCTTTTTAATACATTGTTAGCTTTGTCATAGCTTTTCTTCCAAGAAGTAAGTGTCTTTTAATTTCATGGCTGTGGTCACCATCCACAGTGAATTTGGAGCCCAAGTAAATATAATATGGTATTGTTCCCATTTTTCCCCATATATCTGCCATGAAGTGATGGGACTGGAGGCCATCAGATCAGATCAGTCGCTCAGTTGTGTCCGACTCTTTGCGACCCCATGAATTGCAGCACGCCAGGCTTCCCTGTCCATCACCAACTCCCAGAGTTCACTGAGACTCACGTCCATCGAGTCAGTGATGCCATCCAGCCATCTCATCCTCTGTCGTCCCCTTCTCCTCCTGCCCCCAATCCCTCCCAGCATCAGGGTCTTTTCCAATGAATCAACTCTTCACATGAGGTGGCCAAAGTACTGGAGTTTCAGCTTTCGCATCATTCCTTCCAAAGAAATCCCAGGGCTGATCTCCTTCAGAATGGACTGGTTGGATCTCCTTGCAGTCCAAGGGACTCTCAAGAGTCTTCTCCAACAACACACTTCAAAAGCATCAATTCTTCGGCGCTCAGCCTTCTTCACAGTCCAACTCTCATATCCATACATGACCACAGGAAAAACCATAGCCTTGACTAGACGGACCTTTGTTGGCAAAATAATGTCTCTGCTTTTGAATATGCTATCTAGGTTGGTCATAACTTTCCTTCCAAGGAGTAAGCATCTTTTAATTTCATGGCTGCAGTCACCATCTGTAGTGATTTTGGAGCCCAGAAAAATAAAGTCTGACACTGTTCCACTGTTTCCCCATCTATTTTCCATGAAGTGATGGGACCGGATGCCATGATCTTCATTTTCTGAATGTTGAGCTTTAAGCCAACTTTTTCACTCTCATCTTTGACTTTCATCAAGAGCCTTTTTAGTTCCTCTTCACTTTCTACCATAAGGGTGGTGTCATCTGCATATCTGAGGTGATTGATATTTCTCCCGGCAATCTTGATTCCAGCTTGTGTTTCTTCCAGTCCAGCGTTTCTCATGATGTACTCTGCATATAAGTTAAATAAACAGGGTGACAATATACAGCCTTGATGGACTCCTTTTCCTATTTGGAACCAGTCTGTTGTTCCATGTCCAGTTCTAACTGTTGCTCCTGACCTGCATACAAATTTCTCAAGAGACAGATCAGGTGGTCTGGTATTCCCATCTCTTTCAGAATTTTCCACAGTTTATTGTGATCCACACAGTCAAAGGCTTTGGCATAGTCAATAAAGCAGAAATAGATGTTTTTCTGGAACTCTCTTGCTTTTTCTATGATCCAGCAGATGTTGGCAATTTGATCTCTGGTTCCTCTGCCTTTTCTAAAACCAGCTTGAACATCAGGAAGTTCACGGTTCACATACTGCTGAAGCCTGGCTTGGAGAATTTTGAGCATTACTTTACTAGCATGTGAGATGAGTGCAGTTGTGCGGTAGTTTGAGCATTCTTTGGCATTGCCTTTCTTCGGGATTGGAATGAAAACTGACCTTTTCCAGTCCTGTGGCCACTGCTGAGTTTTCCAAATTTTCTGGCATATTGAGTGCAGCACTTTCACAGCATCATCTTTCAGGATTTGAAATAGCTCAACTGGAATTCCATCACCTCTACTAGCTTTGTTCGTAGTGATGCTTTCTAAGGCCCACTTGACTTCACATTCCAGGATGTCTGGCTCTAGGTCAGTGATCACACCGTCATGATTATCTGGGCCATGAAGATCTTTTTTGTACAGTTCTTCTGTGTATTCTTGCCATCTCTTCTTAATATCTTCTGCTTCTGTTAGGTCCATACCATTTCTGTCCTTTATCCAGCTCATCTTTGCATGAAATGTTCCTTTGGTATCTCTGATTTTCTTGAAGAGATCCCTAGTCTTTCCCATTCTGTTGTTTTCCTCTATTTCTTTGCATTGATCGCTGAAGAAGGTTTTCTTATCTCTTCTTGCTATTCTTTGGAACTCTGCATTCAGATGTTTATATCTTTCCTTTTCTCCTTTGCTTTTCGCTTCTCTTCTTTTCACAGCTGTTTGTAAGGCCTCCCCAGACAGCCATTTTGCTTTTTTGCATTTCTTTTCTATGGGAATGGTCTTGATCCCTGTCTCCTGTACAATGTCACGAACCTCATTCCATAGTTCATCAGGCACTCTCTATCAGATCTAGGCCCTTAAATCTATTTCTCACTCCCACTGTATAATCATAAGGGATTTGATTTAGGTCATACCTGAATGGTCTAGTGGCTTTCCCTACTTTCTTCAATTTAAGTCTGAATTTGGCAATAAGGAGTTCATGGTCTGAGCCACAGTCAGCTCCTGGTCTTGTTTTTGCTAATTGTATAGAGCTTCTCCATCTTTGGCTGCAAAGAATATAATCAATCTGATTTCGGTGTTGACCATCTGGTGATGTCCATGTATAGTCTTCTCTTGTGTTGCTGGAAGAGTGTTTTTGTTATGACCAGTGCATTTTCTTGGCAAAACTCTATTAGTCTTTGCCCTGTTTCATTCCATATTCCAAGGCCAAATTTGCCTGTTACTCCAGGTGTTTCTTGACTTCCTACTTTTGAATTCCAGTCCCCTATAATGAAAAGGACATCTTTTTTGGGTGTTAGTTCTAAAAGGTCTTGTAGGTCTTCATAGAACTGTTCAACTTCAGCTTCTTCAGCGTTACTGGTTGGGGCATAGACTTGGATTACTGTGATATTGAATGGTTTGCCTTGGAAACGAACAGAGATCATTCTGTCATTTTTGAGATTGCATCCAAGTACTGCATTTCGGACTCTTTTGTTGACCATGATGGCCACTCCATTTCTTCTGAGGGATTCCTGCCCACAGTAGTAGATATAATGGTCATCTGAGTTAAATTCACCCATTCCAGTCCATTTCAGTTCGCTGATTCCTAGAATGTCGACATTCACTCTTGCCATCTCTTGTTTGACCACTTCCAATTTGCCTTGATTCATGGACCTGACATTCCAGGTTCCTATGCAATATTGCTCTTTACAGCATCAGATCTTGCTTCTATCACCAGTCACATCCACAGCTGGGTATTGTTTTTGCTTTGGCTGCATCCCTTCATTCTTTCTGGAGTTATTTCTCCACTGATCTCCAGTAGCATATTGGGCACCTACTGACCTGGGGAGTTCCTCTTTCAGTATCCTATCATTTTGCCTTTTCATACTGTTCATGGGGTTCTCAAGGCAAGAATACTGAAGTGGTTTGCCATTCCCTTCTCCAGTGGACCACATTCTGTCAAATCTCTCCACCATGACCCGCCCGTCTTGGGTTGCCCCACGGGCATGGCTTAGTTTCATTGAGTTAGACAAGGCTGTAGTCCTAGTGTGATTAGATTGACTAGTTTTCTGTGAGTATGGTTTCAGTGTGTCTGCCTTCTGATGCCCTCTTGCAACACCTACCGTCTTACTTGGGTTTCTCTGGAGGCCATGGTCTTAGTTTTTTGAATATTGAGTTTTAAGCCAGCTTTTCTACTCTGCTCTTTCACCTTCATCAAGAGGCTCTTTAGATCCTCTTTGCTTTCTGCCATTAGGGTGGTATCATTTGCATACCTGAGGTTATTGATATTTCTCCCAGCAGTTTTGATTCTAGTTTGAGCTTTATCCAGTCCAGCATTTCACATGATGTACTCTGCATGTAAGTTAAATAAGCAGAGTGACAATATGCAGCCTTGATGTACTCTTTTCCCAATTTTGAACCAGTCCTTTGTTCCATGTCCTATTTTAACTGTTGATTCTTGACCTGCATACAGGTTTCTCAGGAGGCAGGTAAGGTGATCTGGTATTCCCATCTGTTTAAGAATTTTCCAGTTTGTTGTGATCTACACCGTCAAAGGCTTTAGCATAGTCAATGAAGCAGATGTTTTTCTGGAATTCCTTTGCTTTCCCTGTTATCCAGCAGATGTTGGCAATTTGATCTCTGGCTCCTCTGTCTTTTCTAAATCCAGCTTGTATATCTGGAAGTTCTTGGTTTATATACTATTGATGCCTAGCTTCAAGGATTTTGAGCATTACCCTGCTAGCATGTGAAATGAGTGCAATTGTGCAGTAATTTGAACATTCTTTGGCATTGCTCTTCTTTGGGATTGGAATGAAAACTGACCTTTTCCAATCCTGTGGCCACTGCTGAGTTTTCCCAGATTTGCTGGCATATTGAGTGCAGCACTTTAACAGCATCATCTTTTAGGATTTGAAATAGCTCAGCTGGTATCCCATCCCCTCCACTAACTTTGCTCATAGTGATGCTTCCTAAGGCCCACTTGACTTCACACTCCAGGATGTCTGACTCTAGGGGAGTGATCACGCCATCGTGGTTATCTGCGTCATTAAGACCTTTTTTGTATAGTCCTTCTGTGTATTCTTACCACCTCTTCTTAATATCTTCTGCTTCTGTTAGTTCCATACAGTTTCTGTCCTTTATTGTGCCTATCTTTGTAACCAGTAAGTTTATACATTCTAGGTGAATAAGCAAAAGAATAAAATCACCAAACCGAGAAATTGTGTTAGCCTATCCATGATTTTTCACATTTTGACTTTCATTATGCTTGAGCCAAACATCAGAGTAAAAAAAAAAAAAATACACAACAGTAAATAAAAAGCCACCCTGTTAAACATAATGTTTCATGAAAGGCTACAAAACATACATGCACATATATACTTTTCAACTTTCCTCTTTCCTCAATTTATCCATCAAACCTGCAAGGATGCATTGTACTGTTCTCCAAAGCTTATGTATTCTTTTTAATATAAATATTTAAGACAGCATTCCAAATGCAGGTAAGAATTCTGGTTATATGAATCCAAGTGGTAAATAAAAAAAGAAAGTCTTAAAATTTTGAAGGGTAGCCTGGAACTATAATTTTAAAAGAAACAAATGGATATGTAATATCCTAGGAGTGAAGGGGTCTATGTTGTATCCCATCAGAGACAACACTGTGAAGAAAATAAAAGAGAGGAGAGATGGACACATCCCAGTTCTCCTCTCTACTAGTTGGGCTTAGGAAGTGTTTGTAAGGGATTGGAGCTAATGACTACAGTGCTCAGAGCAGCAAGATGGCACTCTGTGTCTGGAAGCACCTGGAGCTGCGTGTACAGCTTCTTTGTGAAAGAAAAAAACTGGGAAACAAGATAGGTAGGGTTTCTATTTTAAACCAGAGTAAAAGAAAGGAAAACAATGAACTGTAACCCTTCACATCTGGTGTCACAATATTTCAGCCTAAGAATGATGTTGTCCTTCCTTCTACTTTTCTGCATGACTCAGAAGCTGACATTTGGCCACAGCAAGGACACTTACGTATTTTGTGTATGATTCAGTTAAATTCAGTTGCTCAGCCACTTCTGACTCTTTGTGACCCCCACGGACTGCAGCATACCAGGCTTCCCTGTCCATCACCAACTCCCAGAGCTTGGTCAAACTCATGTCCATCGAGTCAGTGATGCCATCCAACCATCTCATCCTCTGTTGTCCCCTTCTTCTCCTGCCTTCAATCTTTCCCAGCATCAGGGTCTTTTCCAGTGAGTCAGTTATTCACATCAGGTGGTCAAAGTATTGGAGCTTCAGCTTCAGCATCAGTCCTTCCAATGAATATTCAGGACTGATTACCTTTAGAATTGAATGGTTTGATTCTCTGCCAGGAGATCAGTTGTGTACGATTACTATTGCATTTAATTATTGGAAAATGAAACTGGCAATAGCATTTATATATATATTTATTTACCTTAATTATATTTCAGTAATTTAAAAAATGAAACTGTACAGGTTTGGAATGTGTTACTCAAAGCTTAACTTTCCTGTATATCCTGTATCCAATTCTTTTTTTAAAAAGTTAATGATTAATTTTTGACTGCCCTGGGCCTTTGTCGCTGTACATTGGCTTCTCGCTGCCATGGCTTCTCTTTTGTGCAGCACAGGTTCTGGGTGCACGGGCCTCAGTGGTTGCAGCACTGACTCTTAATAGTTGCAGCGTGTGGGTGTAGCTGCCCCCTGGCAGGCAGCATCTTCCTGGACCAGGGACTGCAAGGCAGACTGTCAACCACTGAACCACCAGGGAAGCCCCTGCTCTTCTTTCTATTCTGCAAAATTCCATAGCTTGGTGGTTTTTACAAGCATATTGGTGACATGAAGGATGAAACTTTGTGATACTGGTCTAGCTCACTTACTTTTTTTCTTTGTCTGCTCCTTCCTATCCCTCCTTCTCCTTCTCTTCTGTTCATGTTTTATTGACTTTCAGCTTTTAGAGATTTTGTTCACTTTCTTGTGATCTCAGCAATACATTTAGAGTCATGTTTGTTCAGAGTCATGTAATTTATGTGGGTCTTACTTTTTTAGCAGGAGCTTCAGAATATTTGACCCACTCTGCTCCCAGAAGTGAACATTTCTATCTACTTTACATCTTGTATAAATGTGTTGAAATTTCTCATCAATCTGTGGTCCCTTCGGATTCCCTTGATTGTTGTTGACTTTGTCCTTTTTCATGTCTTAGTTTCATCTTGATGTAGTCTCTGGAGAAAGAGGAGATAAATGTTTGTGTGTTCATGCATTATTCTGAATCATAAACTACAACAGTTTTTTCAAACTTAAGATTTAAATATGCTCTGTATTCTTCAGTGGTTTTAATTGTACAACAAAAATACAGATGAAAAATAAATAGAAATGTCAACCTAAGTTCTAAGGAAAACAAAATTACCATTTAGTTAATAAACTTTAAAATGATGGAAAAGAAATGACACTGCTAGAAAGTAATTTTCAAAGATTTTCATGGCTTTTTCAAAAATATAACTTGTTGTACATGGAAGATCACTATCTACATATTGATTTATTTAAAATATCTTGCTTGAATAAATGATGCTATATGGTAACACTTTACCTTGGAATAACCATTGGGCTTTTGTAATATTAATTGTCCTTCTTCATTGGGGTTACATGTTACCATAGCTATAAAGGCTTCTTAAAAATAAGTTGAAAGGGTGCTCTTTTCTAATATCTGACAAGTCCAGGCTTTGAGCAGTATATTTTTCAGTTAACAATAATACCTTTTCATTCATCTGACAGAGATATTTAGAAATATGCTTTAAAAATCTGCAAAATAAGAGTCCCAACCAACAATATCTGTACAGTTTAAAACTGTGGAAAAAATGGTGATTAAGAGAATATCTAGGGTAAATAAATTAGTTTCTTTTGCTCATACACCTTGACAGTAGATCAGTTCAGTTCAGTTCAGTTGCTCAGTCGTGTCCGACTCTGCAACCCCATGGACTGCAGCACACCAGGCCTCCCTGTCCCTCACCAACTCCCGAAGTTTGCTCAAACTCATGTCCATTGAGTCAGTGATGCCATCCAGCCATCTCATCCTCTGTCGTCCCCTTCTCCTCCTGCCTTCAATCTTTCCCAGCATCAGGGTCTTTTCCAATGAGTTAGTTCTTTGGGTCAGGTGGCCAAAGTATTGAAGTTTCAGCTTCAGCATCAGTCCTTTCAATGAATATTCAGGACTGATTTCCTTTAGGATAGACTGGTTGGATCTTCTTGCAGTCCAAGGGACTCTCAAGAGTCTTCTCCAACACCACAGTTCAAAAGCATCAATTCTTTGGCACTCAGCTTTCTTTATGGTCCAACTCTCACATCCATACATGACTACTGGAAAAACCATAGACTTGACTAGATGGACCTTTGTTGGCAAAGTAATGTCTCTGCTTTTTAATATGCTATCTAGGCTGGTCATAACTTTTCTTCCAAGGAGCAAGTGTCTTTTAATTTCATGGCTGCAGTCACCATCTGCAGTGATTTTGGAGCCCCCAAAATAAAGTCTGTCACTTTTTCCCCATATATTTACCATGAACTGATGGGACCAGTTGTCATGATCTTTATTTTCTGAATGTTGAGTTTTACACCAACTTTTTCACACTCCTCTTTCACTTTCATCAAGAGACTCTTAGTTCTTCTTCACTTTCTGCTATAAAGGTGGTGTCATCTGCATATCTGAGGTGATTGATATTTCTCTTGGCAATCTTGATTCCAGCTTATGCTTCATCCAGCCCAACATTTCTCATTGACGTACTCTGCATATAAGTTAAATAAGCAGGGTGACAATATACAGCCTTGATGTACTCCTTTTCCTATTTGGAACCAGTCTATTGTTCCATGTCCAGTTCTAACTGTTGTTTCTTGACTGCATACAGATTTATCAAGAGGCAGGTCAGGTGGTCTGGTATTCCCATCTCTTTAAGGATTTTCCACAGTTTGTTGTAATTTACCCAAAGGCTTTGGAATAGTCAATAAAGCAGAAATAGATGTTTTTCTGTAACTCTCTTGCTTTTTTGATGATCCAACAGATGTTGGCAATTTGATCTCTGGTTCGTCTGCCTTTTTTAAATCCAGCTTGAACATCTGGAAGTTCATGGTTCACATACTATTGAAGCCTGGCTTAGAGAATCTTGAGCATTACTTTACTAGTGTGTGGGATTCCCTGGTGGGTCAGACAGTAAAGCGTCTGCCCACCATGCGGGAAACCCAGGTTCGGTCCCTGGGTTGGGAAGATCCCCTGGAGAAGGAAATGGCAACCCCCTCCAGTACTCTTGCCTAGAAAATTCCATGGATGGAGGAGCCTGGTGGGCTACAGTCCATAGGGTTGCAAAGAGTCAGACACAACTGAGCAACTTCACTTTACTAGTGTGTGAGATGAGTGCAATTGTGCAGTAGTTTGAGCATTATTTGGCATAGCCTTTCTTTGGGATTGGAATGAAAACTGACCTTTTCCAGTCCTGTGGTCACTGCTGAGTTTTCCAAATTTGCTGGCATATTGAATGCGGCACTTTCCCAGCATCATCTTTTAGGATTTGAAATAGCTCAACTGGAATTCCATCACCTCCACTAGCTTTGTTTGTAGTGATGCTTCCTAAGCCCCATTTGACTTCACATTCCAGGATATCTGGCTCTATGTCTGACTCTATGTCTGGATGTCTGGTGAGTGATCATACCATTGTGATTATCTGGGTCATGAAGATCTTTTTTGTATAGTTCCTCTGTGTATTCTTGCCACCTCTTCTTAATATCTTCTGCTTTTGTTAGGTCCATACCATTTCTGTCCTTTATTTAAATCTGATAGAGTGCCTGAGGGAGAAGGCAATGGCATCCCACTCCAATACTCTTGCCTGGAGAATCCCGTGGATAGAGGAGCCTGGTGGGCTGCAGTCCATGGGGTAGCTAAGAGACATGACTGAGTGACTTCACTTTCACTTTTCACTTTCCTGCATTGGAGAAGGAAATAGCAACCCACTCCAGTGTTCTTGCTTGGAGAATCCCAGGGACAAGGGAACCTGGTGGGCTGACATCTGTGGGGTTACACAGAGTTGGACACGACTGAAGTGACTTAGCAGCAGCAGCAGCAGAGTGCCTGAAGAGCTATGGACAGAGGTTCCTGACATTGTACAGGAGACAGGGATCAAGACCATTCCCAAGAAAAAGAAATGCAAAAAGGCAAAATGGTTGTTTGGGGAGGGCTTACAAATAGCTGTGAAAAGAAGAGAAGTGAAAAGCAAAGGAGAAAAGGAAAGATATACCCATTTGAATGCAGAGTTCCAAAGAATAGCAAGAAGAGATAAGAAAGCCTTCCTCAGTGATCAATGCAAAGAAATAGAGGAAAACAATAGAATGGGAAAGACTAGAGATCTCTTCAAGAAAATTGAGATACCAAGGGAACATTTCATGCAAAGATGGGCACAATAAAGGACAGAAATTTATGGACCTAACAGAATGACATTAGATAGTGGTCATTGTTTTAGCTGCCTGGCACCCAGACTCCTTTGTCATAGTGGCCCAAATTACTTTCAGAACAATGAACCTTCTCATATGTGCATAGAGATGACAGATCAGTGGCATGCTCTTCCTTTCAGAATCTAAAGGTTCTGTTTGTCCTATTCTTTAAATCCTGGTAGCAGACAAGAAGTCTGCTAACGATGAACTAATATGTCTCTGTCTGTCTGTCTGTTTCTGTCTCTCACACACACAAATCTGTGACTTTGAATGTGGACTGAAGTGTCACAAGGATGAGATAAATGATTGGAGTCATTTAGTCAATCAGTGATTGGCCAAGACCTTTGAGCTGTTCTTGCCACTACAATCTTAGATGTCTCTTTCTGTATCCTCCTCCATCAGTTCATTCAGTTCCCTTTTCAGTCATGTGAGCTGCTTTCCCATACATTTTTTTCCTGTGTAATTGCTAGTTATTTTCTGTTGTTTGCTAACAGAACACCTTAATGTGATTCACCTTAGGACACGATATGATTAAGGACCATGAGCCACCGAGCAGTGTTTAGTAAGTGATGTCAGTAACATCAGTCAAACTGACGTAGTTCCACAAGCTGGAGATGTAGTATCAAGCAGGCGATAAGACTGTCCTCATCCCAACTAGTGTTCAGACCCACAGAAGAAACGATCTGACACAGCAGAATTGAACATGACTCCACTTGTGTTTCTTTTTCAAAGTTGGATCAGAAATCTGATTCTGCATAAGAAACTTCTCAGAGACAGAGGGTACCACAGTGATACAGCCATTAATTCCCTTCAGCTAGCCTAAACAGAGTAGAGAGGCTGAAGTCATTTGGTAAAATTGTTCCTACTTTCCTATATTTTCTGTTGCCTCTTTCAATTTTTGAATAATTTAAAATCATTTCAGTATAGCAAACAACACAATCGGGGTATCAGTGTACTTTGCAGGACTATGTTCAACAGCTTTTAACAAAAAAAGAAAAAGAGTGACTTAAAAAACTTAATTTTTCTGCCACAAGAAGTTTGGAGGGAGGCAGTCCAAAGCAGATGTAATACCATAGAAATGCCTGCAAGGGCCAGATTTCTCTCTTGCTTTTCCTCGCCCTTAGCCTCATTTTAAGTGGTTTCAATCCTCATGATGTGAAGAAGGCTGCTGCCACCATCATCTTTTCTATTCCACGTAGGAAGAAGACAGAAAAGGGCCTTTAACATACACAGAATCTTGTGGTTTTTGTTTTATTGCATCAAGAAGCCATTCGCTGAGACTTTTGCCCACCCTTTGGAAGGGTGACGTTAACAGCCTCATCAAAATTGTTGTTGTTTAGTTGCTAAGTTGTGTCTGACTCTTTCACAACCCCATGGATTAGAGCCTGCCAGGCTCCTCTGTTCATGGAATTCTCCAGGC
This sequence comes from Bos indicus, assembly GCF_029378745.1. Classification (NCBI taxonomy): domain Eukaryota; kingdom Metazoa; phylum Chordata; class Mammalia; order Artiodactyla; family Bovidae; genus Bos; species Bos indicus. The sequence continues at coordinate 51,821,588 of NC_091769.1, forward strand.
AAGAATACCCAAGTGGATTGCCATTCCCTTCTCCAGAGGATCTACCTGATCTAGGGATTAATAAGGAAGAGACAATGGATATCGGGCAAGTGATCCACCAGTGTCTGTTTCCATTTACTACCAGGATTTAAAAGATGTTAATATTTTGCAAATTTTCTTCATTATTTGTTTTCTTTTAAAGATATAAAACATTACAGATAAAGCTAAAGACTCATCTCCATCTCTTTTTCCTCCCTTCCATCCCACAGATAATCATTAACCTTTTAGGTTGGTGTATGTAACTCCTAGAGGGATTTTTTAATATGTTCACCACATAAAGAGGTTTGGTTTCTGATAACACTGGGATAGGTATTTCAAGCCCTTCCTCGTGATAAATGCATGTAAATGTGATCTAAAATATATAGAGATATGTATACATATATATTTTACTCCAAATTATATTTTAAAACCTAGTAAAAATGTTATAGAAATGAAGAGACTGTAAAGAACCATCAGGCCAGAGTTTAAGGAAAAAGGAAGAACTGGGGAGGTTTCAGTTGAACACCAGCTGCCCTCAGCATGAGGCAACTTTTGCTTGTACCCTGGGGTTGAGTTCAGGGCAGATTTACTTCTGTTCATTTTCCCCTCAGGGTGTAGCCTTTTGAAACCAGGTTGATAATGAAGAGGGTTCCCAGGGTCAGAGTGCACCCTGGGCCATCGCTTCCTCTTTCTCACGCTGTTGTTCAGTGTCAGTCTTGTCTGACTCTTTGCAACCCCGCGGACACCAGGCTTCCCTGTCCTTCACTATCTCCCAGAGTTTGCTCAAACTCATGTACATTTGGTGATGCTATCCAACTATCTTGTCCTTAGTCTCCCCCTTTTCCTCCTGCCCTCAATCTTTCCCAGCATCAGGGTCTTGTTCAATGAGTCGGCTCTTCCCATCAGGTGGCCAAAGTATCGGAGCTTCAGCTTTAGCTTCAGTTCTTTCAATAAATATTCAGGGTTGATTTCCTTTAGGATTAACTGGTTTGCTCTCCTTGCTGTCCAAGGGATTCTAACTCTGTGAGGTCGCAGAGTCAGACACAACTTAGCGAGTGAACAGCGATGAGGCCACTGAGACTGAAGCCCAAATTTGTGTGGGTCAACCAAAGCCGTGTGAGCAGAAGCAGCTTCGAGGCTCAGGTCACCTGCTTCCATAGGTGAACTGCCTATTGTGAAGGCAAGGACAAATTAACACCAAAAGAGTTACTAATACTGGCAATTTCTCAGGCATGTTTTCCCTACCTTATGATTTCCTCCCTTCTGTATTCTCTGAAATTTACTGTTCGCCTAATTTCTTTGTATAGTTTCTTAGTTCATTTTTTCTTTATAATTTCTTCTTTATAAGTACTGCTTTATCTACATTCTCAAACTTTTGATATATAGTATTGTGATTTAGTTCTAAAACATTTCTAGTTTCTTTGACCAAATTACGTATAAATATATATATATATATATTTAGAAACACATAAGAAGTAGATGATGCCTTCAGAAAAGTGCATAATTATGAAAGAATAGCTATATAAATTGTTTGCAGAATGAACATATCCATGTAAATACCATCCAAATCAGGAAGTAAAACAAAGATCTTAATCTTTGTCTTTTCATTCAATTTTTTAGTCCCTTTACATTTAAGGTAGTTTCTTCTAAGTTACAAAGTTTTTTTTAAGCATACTTATAAGTTTTTCTTTTAGAATTGTTTTATTATCAGAAATTATTATAGTTTAAGCCCCATAGTTATATTTAACAACACTTCCTCATGAAGGATTATCTATTTCTGAGTATTTAAAATTTGGATCATGAATTCGTGTTCAACATGATTTCTCTGTAAGAATGCCAGGCAAACTAGGTTTAGGAAATATTCCTTCACAGTGTTTTTGTGCTTATTTCTGCTGAGTAATGTAAATTTGAACCCTTAATAAGGAAGAGGGCAGGGATTTTGATTTCTCAGTTGTACTAGTCTGGGTCTAGTCAGGAGACAGAAATCACACAATAATTTAAATAGGTTAGTTTAAGGAACTATTAAGCTATGATAAGAGAGTAAATAAAAAGCTGTAAAGAGAAGGCTGAAAGGAAGGACAAACTTAGGCTGGGGTCCCTACCCCAAGGCTGGGGTTCAGACCTCTTTGCTAAGATGTGGTTAAGCTAACAGGAAGACCAAGAAGCTCACAGGGCTGGCTAGACTCAAGCAGATGCACAGTTCCTGGGCAGGCAGGAAAGAGCTCTCTGGGGTACAGGCAATATCAAGGCTGTTATGTGTGTGCACACAGGGATTTGAATGCCACTGTGGGCAAGAAGTCTGGAGCACTTGGTGCCTCTGCTGGGAGGGCCATGGAAAGGTGGTCTCCAGGCCTGGACTGGGGCACTGAGGTCACTGAAAGGCTGGGCAGAACACAACTGGATGTGACTGCACACCCACGCTGCTGACGCAGCATGCAACAAGAGCAAGAAAAAGCCAAACCCAGCACACAGGAACCAGGAAGAAGCCCCCTTCCTCCTGCAATGTCCCTCCAGCGCCCTCTGCTGACAAAGTATTGTATCACGCTTACTGTAAAGGCTCCAATCCATCTGTTACCAGAGTCCAGGTACTCAAAGGTGAAATTGTAACTGAGAGGCAATATATTGGTAAGTGCCTCATCAGGACTGACATTTTTCCTAACCCAGAATGTGGGTGAAGACACTGCCTTGATCTCTGTGCCAGTGGGCACAGTATTGTTAGTCTGCCTTTCTCTGAAGTTGCTGCCTTTTGAGAGTCCTGCCTTTAGATAGGGGTCCTCTTCCCACTGCCCACCTAAGGTGGACTCAGGACGTGGGCTTTAAAATCCACACATACTGGAAGCATATCAGTATCACCTCACCCAGCTGAGTAGTTGCTTTGTTATTGTCTCACTTGAGCATGCGTGCTAAGCCACTTCAGTGGTGTCTGACTCTTGTTGACCCTGTGGACTGTAGCCCACCAGGCTCCTCTGTCCGTGGGATTCTCCATACAGGAATACTGGAGTGGGTTGCCGTGCCTCCCTCCAGGGGAATCTCCCCAGCCCAGGGATTGAACCCACATCTCTTGTGTCTCCTGTATTTGTAGGCGGGTTCTTTACCACTAGCATCATCGTATCACTTACGTATTACTTTCTTTTATGTTATATCTTGGGAGCACTTGGGAGTTTCTCTTCCTTGTTGTGAACTCAGTGGCGCACTAAAATCAAAGGGACACACGTTATACCCAGAATTCCTAAGTGGTCCTAAAGGGAAGCTTTTCAGTCTGTATTACCCTGGCTGCTTAACAATATCACTCCTGTTCTTTCTTCAGTTTTCCTTTGAAGTTTCTGGTAACTTCTTGAAAGACATGCTAAAAGGTTTTAAGGTTAAATAAAATAATCTTTATTACAAATTGCATGATACTAAAAGTACATTGACTGATGATGGCTGCTGATTTCACGTGATTAATGAGTTAGGGTATCTTAGGCATGTGGAGTGTCCCATGCGATTGTCATGTATGCATTTTAAAAACACTCCAGAGATGGATTCATTCTGACAAGGGAGGATTTTTGACTTCCACTTCATGGTTCTGCATACTTTGGTGGGTGTGTAACCAATTTCCATTTCATTAGTTACATAAGATGTCACTTATTTCATTCTTAATAACTGGAACCATATATTTGATTTATTTCAGCAATATATTAACATAACATATAGGTTGTGCTGTAAATTGGCCTTCTCCTTCATCTAATTTTAGAGGTTGGTGTATTACTCTACTGGAGAAACTAATGCCCTGTAAATTTAAATAAATATCCTCCTCTGAGCTCCTGACACATTTTTGTATACCTCTAGACTACATCGCAGGCTTCTCTAGTGGCTCAGAAGGTAAAAATTTCCTGCAATGCAGGAGACTCGAGTTCAGTCCTTGGGTCAGGAAGATCCTCTGTAGAAGGGAATGGCAACCCACTCCAGTATTCTTGCCTGGAAAATTCCATGAACAAATGAGCCTGGTGGGCTTCAGTCCATGGGATCACAAAGAGTTGGACATGACTGAGCAACTAACAGACACACACACACACACACACACAGACTACATTGCATATCAGTTGATTGTAATTTTTGATTGCTTGTCTAACATTTCCCCTTTATACTAAGAGATCTTTAAGGGCGTAGTTTTGTTATCATCCCCACAGTCTAGCACAGTTGATAAAGGAGATGACAATAAAATATTTGTTGAATAAATATATTTTTGCCTAGGGCCATACAGCTAGGAGTAACTCAGCATAATATATTTGGGGAACCACCGTACTCAAAGAGTTTAGCTGGAGCAAAAGGCATGTGAGGGGATTGTAGCTGTGTAAGTAAGCAGAATCCACATTTTGGCTACCTTGTATACTGTGCTAAAGTTTGGGAATCTTCCTAAGGGCATTCAAGAGTTTCTGGAAGGAGACCTAATCAGACACACATTTTAGAAAGATTATTCTGTTGGTTTCATGTAGACCATGTCACTGCATAAATGGTTCTCATCAAATATTGGTGGAATGAGAATGCATGAAATAATGAATTAGCATGCTGTGGCTTGGTATGAGTGAATTTTCCTTTGGTTTTATTGTCTGAGACAGAATGCTTCCTTGGAACGTGTCAAAGTTTGAATTGTGTCTCCTCCCCTAACTCAATTCATATCTTGAAGCCCGAGTGCCCAGAACCTCAGAATGTGACTGTATTGGAGATATGGCCTACAAACAGGTAATTAAGTGAAAATAAGGGCATCGGGGTAGGCCCCAATCCAATCTGACTCATATCCTTCTAAGGAGAGATTAGGACACACAGACACCAGGGTGCACGTGCGCAGAGGGACAGCCTTGTGAAGAGAAGCCAAAGACTCTGGCCTCCCAACTCTGGCAACACCTTGATCTTGAACTTCCAACCTCCACAACTGTGAGAAAATAAACTTTTGTTGTTTAAGCCATCCTGCCTGGAATTTTGTTGTGGCAGCTCTAGCAGACTAACAGAGAAGGCTTTACAGGCTGGCCAGTGTAGCAAAGTTTGATTTCAATTATGCAATAAAATGTTACCAACTATAGTCACCATATTTTACATTAGATCTTCTCATGTAGTAATACCTGAGTAGTTCAACAATAAAAAGGATCTTCAAGTATCATTGGGAAATCAACGATTTCAACTCTATCATGTGTGAAATAACAATAAAAATAAAAAGATATTATTGCAGCTAAAGGGCTTATGATTACTAAAATTTACAAAAATCATATGCTATTGTACATCTGCCTGTGATTATCCTGGCCTTACCCATAACCTTGTGTCTTGCCTGGTGGCTCAGACTGTAGGGAATCTGCCTCCAATGCAGGCGACCCGGGTTCGATCACTAGGTTGGGAAGATCCCCTGGAAAGGAAATGGCACCCCACTCCAGTATTCTTGCCTGGAGAATTCCATGGACAGAGGAGCCTGGTGGGCGACAGTCCACGGGGTGAGAGATTCGGACATGACTAAGTGACTAACACACACACACACATATGACCTGACTCTGATTTGCTCCGAGATCTCAGACTCGATGTACCCTCCTTTGCCGTGCCCTTCCTGTCCATTCGTTCTTCCACTGCGCTCAGCCTCCCGGCTTGGCTCTCCACATGGTCTTCCCACGTGGTCCTGCTCATTAGCCTCCTTTGGACAGTGCCATCCCTCACCTGCAGGCATCTTCATACTATGGACCACGTCCTGGTCTTTACTTCCCTCCCGAAGCAGCTTAAACCCCAAAGCCCATTCCCTCTAGTACTTTCTTTCCAATGAATCGCAAGGTCCTTTCCGCCCGTCCCCTTTGCCCCACCCACATGGTCACCCCTGTTGCTGAATAAATACAACTGGCTTCTGTGTACTTTCCTCCAGGCTGCTGTGAAAATGAAAGTGATAGTCGCTCAGTCGTGTTGGACTCTTTGCAACCCCATGGACTGTAGCCCACCAGGCTCCTCTGTCCATGGGATTCTCCAGGCAAGAATACTGGAGTGGGTTGCCATTTCCTTCCCCAGGGGATCTTCCCAACAGAGGGATCAAACCTGGGTCTCCTGAATTGCAGGAAGATTCTTTACCATCTGAGCCACTGGGGAAGCCTCCAGGCTGCTGAGTGGGGCTGAAAGAAAAACAGTTACTCAACTGCAGATTCTTGTCCCTATTACCTGATATCAATTCTCATTAGTGTTTTCATCGCTCTGGAGACAGATCTTTGCGTTTCCTGGTCAGCTGTCTCCACTTTACCAGAAAAGCCTTCTCAAATCCCAGCCATGCTTCTCCTCAATGGAAGACCCTCTCACCCTCCTCCTCACCCTTTTTTCTCACCAGATGATTTCACCTCCACTTCAGTAAAGTCTAATATTTATTGAGCACCTACTCTCAGCCAGGCCCCAATCCAGGTTCTGGGGATACAGAAATGGAAACATAAGGCACTGACTGTAGGGTTTATGTTCCACTAGAATGAGATGGATGATAAACAGATGACCACAAAGAACAGCATTAGCTGTGATAACATAAAGAAAACTTAAGTACAATACAGGGTGGGGAAGAGTGATGAGGTGCTCTTTTATTTAGGGGGATGGTATAGGGAGCAAGTTACGTGTTTATCTGAGGGAAGGAAAATAAATAAAGCTTCCAAGATGGGAACAAGCTAGGTGTGTGGAGAAAGCAAGAAATGGGACCAGGCAGCTGGAACAGAGTGAAAAAGAGAGGAACAGGAGATGGGATCAAGGTGGTGGAGAGGGAATAATAACGTAAGGTCTAGATGGCCATTGTAAAGATTTGGGAGCCTTTGGAGGGCTTTCTGCGTAGGAGTGACGAGATCTGTTTTAGGTTTTAGAAGGATGCTCTGGTTGCTCTGTAGACAAGTGACTGAGATAAGAGAGCTGCTGCTGCTGCTAAGTTGCTTCAGTCGTGTCCGACTCTGTGCGACCCCATAGACAGCAGCCCACAGGCTCCCCCGTCCCTGGGATTCTCCAGGCAAGAACACTGGAGTGGGTTGCCATTTCCTTCTCCAAGGCATGAAAGTGAAAAGTGAAAGTGAAGTCACTCTGTCGTGCCTGACTCTTAGCGACCCCATGGACTGCAGCCCACCAGGCTCCTCTGTCCATGGGACTTGCCAGGCAAGAGTACTGGAGTGGGGTGCCATTGCCTTCTCCTGAGATAAGAGTAGAAGCAGGCATTTCAAAGACATCAGAGTTGTGTTATTCCTCTAGGGAATGGTGAATATATTTTGGTTGCACAAAGGAAAGTTGCAGTGGCTGAGAAATTTCATCAGCTGAGAAATTCTTCCTGGTGGCTGCAGCAAGGTGCAAATCCTGCTGGTGGCGATGATACCAAAGGCAGTACTATCTCAAGCTGAGTGCTCTCTGGCAAGATGAGGGCTCCTTGACTGGGCTTTCTTCCCCACGTATTTCCCTGTGTGGGCCTGGGTTTCCTTGGGTTCCAGTGTCAGTTCTACTGCTTGTGACAGAGAATCCTGCAGATGCAATGGAAGATTTTTTTCACCTGAGAATTTTGCAGAGTACTACTTTTCTAAAGATAGCCTGTTCTAACTTGAGTAACCCTGACTATAGATGTAGGGTGGTGTTACTGAGCCAAACTTGGTCTCCTTGCCCACACACAGTAAAAGCAAGCGATGCACACCAGGTTGTGGTGAAGGAAATTACAGCATTTATTGCAGGTGCAAAAGAGGAGTGAGGGGAGCTAACACCCCAAAAGCCCAAACTCCCCGAAGGGTTTTACGGAAAAGTTTTTAAGGGCGAGGTGAGAGAGAGGAGTTGTAAGATATGTGATGGCCTCATGTACAGTTCTCTGATTGATGGTGAGGTAACAGGGTGGTAAAACACGGGTTAAAATTGCCAGTCCTCAGGCTCCAGCCGGTCTAGGGGTTACATGCTCATGATCATCATGTCGTTAACGTCTTCCATTTGGTGGGGGTTTTAGTATCTGTAGGGCTTACCTGGTGGCTCAGAGGTTAAAGCATCTGCCTGCAATGCAGGAGACCCAGGTTCCATCCCTGGGTTGGGAAGATCCCCTGGAGAAGGAAATGGCAACCCACTCCAGTATTCTTGCCTGGAGAATCCCATGGAGGGAGGAGCCTGGTAGGCTACAGTCCATAGAGTCACAAAGAGTCAGACACAACTGAGCTACTTCACTTTCACTTCAGTGTCTGTAAAGCAGATACTAAACTCAGGAAATGTGCATCAGATACTATTGTCTATGTCCTTCAGGGAGAAACTAAAGACTCTGTGACTGCTAGATGGCTGATTTACTGTTTAAGTTGTTACCAGTTCTCCTGGCCCGACTGCAATTTTTTGTTGTTGCTGTATGTTCACATTCTTTCAATCATTAATTCTTGAGGCAGGCTTTTGGGAGGCTGGGGAGGCCTGGGACTACAAGTTTGCCAGAAAGAAGAAGGAGGCAGAGGACATGGGGTCGCGGTGGGGATGTCCGTCCTGGGCAGGGCCCATGGGGGTCCAGCTTGGTTACAGTGAGAAGAAGTCACAGAAGCTATTCAGGATGAAGTTGTATTTAGACAGGAGCAGAGTGGGGTGAGAACAAAGATAGACAGAAGCAAAAATTAGATGAAACAAATTAAAATGTTTTATGAGATCAATTTGAGTAGCTCAAAGTAAAATTGACACATTTTGGTGACTTTTTCTTTTAAAATTGTTTTAACACTTCTTCTGAAGAGAGCTACTGATTAAATTTTAATTCTGTTCTTGAGAATATTGTCAGAGAGGAAGGAATTTTCTTCTACCCTTCTATGTTCTTCTGGCTTGTCTAAAAATTAAGCTGACATGAGACAGATTAACAGGAGCAAGCCAAACAAAATTTTAATAAGATATATACATGGGAGAGACCCAGGAAAACTGAATAACTCACCAAAATAGCTGAAGCCTTCACTTTAAATAATATCTTTAGCTAAAGACGAAAGAGGATGTTAAGGTTGGTCATTTGGGACTTCAAAGGGGAGGAAGGAACTTCATATTAAGATGAAAAACCAATGTTTGGTAAACAAATGTTTGGTAAGCCACAGAGGCACAGAGTGGACTCTGATCCCCAGGTTCTGCTGAGTTTCCCCGCCACACTTCACAGTTTTGGTTTGTTCGGCTTTTTTTTTTTCCCCAACCCCCTTAAATTGAAGAAGTGTAAATTTTTAATCAATAAATTTTTAATTTTAGAACTTCCATTTAGGGGCTTCCCTGGTGACTCAGTGGTAAGGAATCCACCTGCCAATGCAGGAGACAATTCAATCCCTGATCTGGGAGGATCCTACATGCCATAGAGCAGTTAAGCCCATGTGCCAGAATTATTGAGCCTGTGCTCTAGGGCTTGGGAGTGCAGCTGCTGAAGCCTGCACACCTATAGCCCATGTTCCTCAATAAGAGAAGCCGCCACAGTGAGAAGCTGGTGCACTGCAACTAGAGAGTGCCTCCTCTCGCCGCAGCTAGAGAAAGCCTGTGTAGCAATGAAGACCCAGTACAGCTATAAATAAATGAACAAAATTATTTTTTCCAAAAAAGCTTCAGTTTAAAATTATCAGCATGGATAAAGGAGTCAGGAGTTTTAGCTGAGAAAGCTCTGTTTCTCTCTGTTCAAATAATCTGCAGGGAATAATCTCAGAAGTTTTTTGCACCCCTAAATGTTTGATTCTACCTTAAACTATTAAAAACTTACTAGAACATTTTAAACATACAGAAAAGTGAAGAAAATGGAGTAACAGACATAAATGTATTTACCATGTAGCTTTAGTAGATCTTAACATTTTGCAATACTGTATTTGCTGCAGGTTTTTCTTTTAGTTTTTTCAATAACCGTGCAATAAAATTCAATAAAATTGGCTTTCTTTACCCTACTGTACTGTCCTATGAATTTTTAAACTTTCTTATTGTGGTAAAATATAGATAACAAAATTTACCATTTTCACCATTTTAAAGTATACAGTTCAGCAGCATTGAATACATTCATATTGTTCTGTAAAAATCACCACCATTTATCTCCAGAACTTTTCATCTTCTCAAGTTGACATTCCCTCCACATTAAACTATGACTCCCATGTCCACCTCCTCGGAGGCTCTGGAAACTCTCACCCTACTATCCTTGTGAATTTTAGTCCTATGAATTTCAGTACGTCATAGATTGACATTACTGTCACCACATTCAAGATACGAAAGGGCCTCAGATCAGATCAGTCGCTCAGTCGTGTCCGACTCTGCGACCCCATGAATCGCAGCACGCCAGGCCTCCCTGTCCATCACCAACTCCCGGAGTTCACTGAGACTCACGTCCATCGAGTCAGTGATGCCATCCAGCCATCTCATCCTCTGTTGTCCCCTTCTCCTCCTGCCCCCAATCCCTCCCAGCATCAGAGTCTTTTCCAATGAGTCAACTCTTCGCATGAGGTGGCCAAAGTACTGGAGTTTCAGCTTTCGCATCATTCCTTCCAAAGAAATCCCAGGGCTGATCTCCTTCAGAATGGACTGGTTGGATCTCCTTGCAGTCCAAGGGACTCTCAAGAGTCTTCTCCAACACCACACTTCAAAAGCATCAATTCTTCGGCACTCAGCTTTCTTCACAGTCTAACTCTCACATCCATACATGACCACAGGAAAAACCATAGCCTTGACTAGACGGACCTTTGTTGGCAAAGTAATGTCTCTGCTTTTGAATATGCTATCTAGGTTGGTTATAACTTTCCTTCCAAGGAGTAAACGTCTTTTAATTTCATGGCTGCAGTCACCAACTGCAGTGATTTTGGAGCCCAGAAAAATAAAGTCTGACACTGTTTCCACTGTTTTCCCATCTATTTCCCATGAAGTGATGGGACCGGATGCCATGATCTTCATTTTCTGAATGTTGAGCTTTAAGCCAACTTTTTCACTCTCCATTTTCACTTTCATCAAGAGGCTTTTTAGTTCCTCTTCACTTTCTGCCATAAGGGTGGTGTCATCTGCATATCTGAGGTGATTGATATTTCTCCCGGCAATCTTGATTCCAGCTTGTGTTTCTTCCAGCCCAGCGTTTCTCATGATGTACTCTGCATATAAGTTAAATAAACAGGGTGACAATGTACAGCCTTGACGAACTCCTTTTCCTATTTGGAACCAGTCTGTTGTTCCATGTCCAGTTCTAACTGTTGCTTCCTGACCTGCATACAGATTTCTCAAGAGGCAGATCAGGTGGTCTGGTATTCCCATCTCTTTCAGAATTTTCCACAGTTTATTGTGATCCACACCGTCAAAGGCTTTGGCATAGTCAATAAAGCAGAAATAGATGCTTTTCTGGAACTCTCTTGCTCTTTGCATGATCCAGTGGATGTTGGCAATTTGATCTCTGGTTCCTCTGCCTTTTCTAAACGCAGCTTGAACATCAGGAAGTTCACGGTTCACATATTGCTGAAGCCTGGCTTGGAGAATTTTGAGCATTACTTTACTAGCGTGTGAGATGAGTGCAATTGTGCGGGAAAGGGCCTCACCACCCCCCAAAACACTCTTTATAACCATACCATCCCCCGACCTCTGGCAACTGCTCATCTGTTCTCATCACTATAGTTTTGTTTTTTCACAAACATCGTAAATGGAATCATAAACCATGTGACCATTTAAACACTAGTTTCTTACAAGCATGGGGATGCTTTTGAGGTTCATCCAAGTTTGTTCCTCTTTATTGATCCCTGCCTATCCATCTCCCCTCTCCAAAAGTAACTGCAGTCCTTAAGTCAGTATGGTTGACTTTCATGAATATTTTTGTAGTTTTAGTGTATATGTATTTAGCCACAAAACAATATATACTTTTAATGTCCTGTAGTTTAAAATTTAAATGAATGGTATCATAAAAAACATGCCATGTTGCAAGTTGCTTTTATATCTCACTATTATGTTTTTGAGAGTTATCCATGTAGATGCCATGTTATTGCTGGGTATTAAGTTTCACTGTTATAATACTGTTATATGAATATATCATGTGTATCATGGATTTGTCCATTTACCTACAGATTGGCATCTTTCCCCCATCTATCTCTCTGTCTCTTTACCCAACCCTGACTCTGTTAGGCTCTTCCCCAAGGCCTCCAGCCCACATGCCGGCCTTAGAGATGGGTAGAAATGCCCACTCTGGGGTCATAATGGGGAAATTCTCAGATCTCATGTCCAAACAGGTAGCTTATTTGGCAGAGTGCCTGCAAAGAGTTTGTACATGTATTGTTGGAGCTCTGTATAAACCCAGCATTTCAGTGAGGTCTCAGTCTTGGGTGTGTGTTAGAATCTCCAAGGGAGACTTATAGGGAGGAGAGAGAAAGGCAGAGGTGGAGACAGAGGAAGAGGTGAATTTTAAAATTAAATCATAGTTTCAGTGGCAATGATGTTTTTTAAAAGGTCCTCAGGTGATTTTTAAAATATTTATCTATTTTTTAATTGAACAATGATTGCTTTACAGAATTTTGTTGTTTTCTGCCAAATATCAGCATAAATCAGCCGTAGATATACACATGTCCCTTCCCACTTGGACCTCCCTCCCATCTCCCTCCCCACCCCACCCCTCGAGTTTGTTACAGAGCCTCTGAGTTTCTGTCCTCAGTTGATTTTAAGATGCATCCAGGGTAACCAATTCCTGATTTTAAAAACAGAAACAAACAAACAAAAACCCAGCCAGCTTTCCCCAGTTGGGAAGCAGGCCTCTAGTCCCTGTTCCCAGCATCTCTCACTCCACAGCCCTACCCCTTAGTCCCTGTGGCCTTGCTGGAACCACCTTTGAAAGAGAAAGTGTTAGTCGCTCAGTTGCGTCTGACCTTTGCAATGCCATGGATTATAGCCCACCAGACTCTTCTGTCCAGGCAAGAAAACTGGAGTGGGTTGCCATTCCCTTCTGCAGGGGATTTCCCTGACTCGGAGATAGAAATCTAGTCTCCTGCATTGCAGGAGGATTCTTGAACATTGAGCCACCAGGGAAGCCACCTTTGTTTGCTTGCAAAACCTGACCCACAGGCTCTGGCCTCAGTCCTGCTCCTGGATAGGGGGTTTTTCTTCTGTTCCTGGTGCGTAGGGACATTTATCTAGTGTCTGAGCCTTGCTATGAGCTGTAAATTTCTTCAGTTTGTATTTTGTCTGAAATTTCTATATGTTGGAGCAAAAGTGTAGCCTTAGAGCATGAACTCCTAGAAATGGTTTCTATCTCAGACTCTTGAAAGCACATTTTACCTGCTGAAGGGGTGCTTTGTGACTTCAAAGGAACACATGCTCCCGCTTTAGAGCTTCTTTTTGTGTTTTACTTTTTTAGAGTGAGAATTATTGCTTTTTCTCATTTCAGTAGTAAATCATGCTTGTGGCAAAAAGTTCAAATGTTATGGAAATATATGACTTACAAAATAAAAGTCTCCCATAATCATGCTCCTGCAGATGATTATTGTAAATAATTTTGAGTGTATTTTTCCATATTTTCACTATATAAAGCTTGAACTAATTAATATAAATATGGAGTTATATTGGTGAACTATGAATTCAGTTGATATTTCTACTTAGCATACCCATAGCATGGAAAATTTACTATACTTAGATACCTACTGCATTATTTTTAATGGATACACAGTTATCTTTGTCCAGTTGCACTGTAGTTCATCTAATGATGGCCATTTGGGATGTTTCAGTTTTGGCCATTACAGATAATGCTGAAATAAATATTCTCACATGTTCATCTTCATGCCTTTGTTTAATGTTGAAAACTGCTTTATCCTCTGGGAACCCACATTTCCTACTGAAGCCCCAAGTAAGTGCATGTGCCACTGGGGAACAGTGTGGAGAAGGCTGGTGGCCAGCCCTGCTGTCTGATGGCAGTTGGCCCTTGCTGCTCCCTTGAGGGGCTCAGCCCTAAGGATCAATTTCCTGTGTCCCTCAGCTCTTGATGCTGTGCACACTGAGACAGAGTCCCTTTGCTCCACCTTCTCCGTAACCTGCCCAAGTGAATACCAACCTCCAGAAAGTGAACTTGGAAAGGTTTAGTGCAGTGTTTTTCTAATTGCTGGTCTGTGGCTTATTAGTGGATTACAAAGGCAAATTAGAGGCTCACAGTTTGAAAAAACAAAACAAAACAAAACACCAGAATAGGATAGTATAGAAAATATCAGAGTGCATCACATAAAGTAAGTGTAAATATTATTTTTGGAAATTTTATTTCAGGAATGTGTGTATATTGAGTACTGTCTTAAGTCAGGTTCTCTAGGAGCAGAGCTCCATAAAAAGGATTTGGGTGTATGTGATATCTTTAGGGGGCTTTCCAGGTGGCTCAGTGGTAAAGAATCTGCGAGCAGTGCAGGAGATGTAGGTTTGATCCTGGGGTCAAGAAGATCCCTGGGAGCAGGAAATGGCAACCTGCTCCAGTATTCTTGCCTGGGAAATTCCATGAACAGAGGAGCCTGGCGGGCTACAGTCCATGGGGTTGCAAAGAGTCAGACACAACTGAGAGCACACACACACTCAGACAAGAAGAGAGCGAGGGGAGCTGGATGAGCAGTGGAGGAGCTATGAGGAATTGCTCTCCAGCCTGATCACATGTGGGGCCCTGAAGCTTGAATTATATCAGCGTTGGTACTGCCTAAGACAAGCAGGTAGCCTCTTGAACCCCCATGTCAACAACCAGTCACTGGCTGCAGGCTGCTCTGAGGAAGAGGAGTGCATAATCTTCTGGAAAGGCAGCTCCTGCTCAGCCATGAGCAAATCTCTACAGAAAGAGGCAGCTGTGACCTTCAGCAGCCAACACTCAGTCCCTGGGGGATGGGTACCCCAGCCAGCAGGGAGTTACCAATGGTGCCCATTATAGAAAGTGATATTAAATGCCCTTCTTTGTGTGGGTCATGGTAAAAAAAAATATTTGAGAAATATTGTTTTGGACAAATTTAGTCTATCAACCTGTGGGAAAGAAAATGAGACCTTTAACACCACTGTTCCCTCATTTAATTAGACAAAGGCAAATCCCACATGCAAAAAGAATTTTATTCCCACAAGAGAAAAAGTGTCACCATAGAAAGGAAGCAAATTGCAGAGGATGTTCTTAATGCTCTAAATTTAAGCCTTAAGGCCCTATCTAAGGTGTCTTGGAACTATGTTTCCTGGATTGAAGCAAACAACTCTAGGGGTGTGGGTGTGTGGGCTATTGGGGGGACCTTGAAACTGTGAGATAAGCATGACACTTATATGTGAAGCCTTAATTAAGCTGTTAAATATTTTAAAACTTTTTTATGACTATAAATATAACAGAAAAATTATAAAATTCATAATAAGTATGAACTTGTAAGATGAAGAATACAATTACAAAGATTTTCAGATTTTGGATCATCGCTTTGGACCACAGTCCCAGACTCTTAGAGGTTTTTGTTCATTGGCCTCTGCAGTTAGACATTCCAGGAGAAAATGAGGGAAAGCAGCAGTTAGAGAAATTATTCTTCACCTTTCAGAAGGGTCCAGTTGACATGGAAGAACTGGGCTCTGAGTCCTCTAGGGTCTGAGCAGTTTGCTGGAAGCTAACATTCATCCAGCCAATAGTCTTAGTCACCAATCCTAAACTACCAGAACCGTTCAGTTGGGCAACAAATCATTATTAAGCACCAGCTAGGTGCCGGTGAATATTCAGGATCTCCTCCCGAATATCCATTGGAAGGACTGATGCTGAAGCTGAAGCTTCAGTACTTTGGCCACCTGATGTGGAGAGCTGACCCATTGGAAAAGACCCTGATGCTGGGAAAGATTGAAGGGAAAAAAGAGAAGTGGGCAGCAGAAGATGAGATGGTTGGATAGCATCATGGACTTAATGGACATGAGTTTGAGCAAGCTTTGGGAGGTAGTGGAGGACAGGGGAGCCTAGAGTGTTGCAGTCCATGGGGTCTTTAAGAGTTGGACATGACTAAGCAACTGAATGACCACCACAAAGGTGCCAGCACTGGGGATACAGTGGCGAACAAGACAGGCAATGCTGCCTAATGGGCCATGCTGGTCGGGGGATTTGGACCTAAGCAAATAAATAATGCAGAGTCATCAGAGAGCCTAAACCTTTCCCACTTTCTGCCTTTCAGGCTCATATTAGGAGTGCAGTAGCAGGGGTCCCCTGTGGGTGGGTGGGGACACTGATGACTGCTGGCCAGTGACTCATGACTGGACATGGTTCATGCTCCTGCTGGGCTGAGCGGTTAATGTGTGCCCCCCTGGAGCTCTTTCCCCTCTGCCACAAAGACCAGCTAAGTGCTGCATATGTGGCTGATCCATAGGCGGGCTCCCTGAGCTGAACCTCCCAGCTGACACAGCGGACATGTGGAGTGAGAAAGCAATAAACCCTTGCTGTTTTAAGCCCCTGAGATTTTGAGGTTTTTATTACTGCACTGTAATCCAAACTATCTTGACTGATATAAAGCAATAAAGTAAAATAGTATAAATATAACTGCTGTGGATAAAATGAACAAGTTGCTAAGAACACATGACAGAGGGTGGTTTACACGGCCAAGGGGGTTGCTTCTGTGAAGACAGGAAATTTAAATTGGGATCTCATAGATGGAGTGTTATTTCCATAATTGTTTTGCTTTACTGTAGAGGAGAATAAAGTGGCCCTGGAATCATGGAGTCAGAACAGGCAAGAAAATAGGGGCATAGACTTGTCTGCAGTCACACATCTCGTAGGTATAACTCTAGCATGTGGACTTGGGTCCAGGCCCCCTGCAGCAGGGCTGTGACTAAGGCAAGGCCAATGAGGTGTGAGAGTGCAGCACTGGAGGAGACCACTCTCTGGACCACCCTACACTTTCCACCGTGAGAGTGAGTGCCTCCATAGAGGTTATGCCTGCAGGGCCCACACTTAAGGAGGCACTCATTTCTCAGGATCTCTCAAGGCAGAGCTGATGCCTGGGAGTGAGAGTCTCCTTAAATGTTGCACCCTCAGCACCTTTCTTGCTTCATCCTAGTCCCAGGGAATGCTCTCTACCACTGTCCTCAGTAACAAGAACATACAAACACACAGTGGCACGAGCAGTAAAGAACCAGCCTGCCAATGCAAGAGACGCAGAAAACACGGATTTGATCCCTCGGTCAGGAAGACCCCCTGAAGGAGGGCATGACAGCCCACCCCAGTATTCTTGCCTGGGAAATCCCATTGACAGAGGAGCCTGGCAGGCTACAGTCCGCAAGGTTGCAAACGAGTTGGATGTGACTTAGTGGCTCTAACAACAACATACCATTTTGAAACCATTACCACTTCCATCAATCCCACATTTCCTTGTGACTATGTTCATTCCCCATTCCTACCCCCAGCTCCAGGTTAATCAATATTTTCTATATCTATAGTTTTGCCTTTACTAGAGAGTTCATATAAATGGAATCCTACATATGTAGCCTTTTGTATTTGCTTCTCTCACTTCACGGAATGTTTTTGAGATTCAGTCCTGTTATGACTTACATTACAGTATTGAGCTCTTATATTGCTTCATTCCTATTCCATTGTATGGATAGACTATATTTGATTATCTGTTCACCAGCTGATGGACATTTGGATTTTGCCAGTGTTGGGATATTGTGGCTACTGCTACTATGAACACACATGTCTATGTGTTGACATATTTTCATTTCTCTTGGGTATACACCTAGGAGATAATTGCTGGTTTGTATGGTAGGTGTATGTTTAGCTACTTAAGAAACCGCCAAACTTTTTCCCCAAGTGGCTGTAGCCATTCTCTGTTCCCACAAGCAGTGAGGATATGAATGTTCCAGTTTCCCCACATCCTTGTGAACACTTGGCATTGTTAGACTTCTTGCTTGTAGTCATTTCAGTGAATATGTGGTGATAACTTATCATGCTCTTAATTTGTATTTCCCTAATGTATAATGTTGTTGAACATCTTTTCGTATGTCTATTAGTCATTCATATATCTTTGGTTAAAGATTCAAATCTTGTTTCATTATTGAATTTTAAGAGTTCTTTACATACTTTTTTTTTTATTTAAAAAAAAATTTGGCTGCACTGGGTCTTATTTGTGGCATGCAATGTCTAGTTCCCTGAGCAGGGATTGAACCTGGGCCCCTTGTATTGGGAGTGCAGAGTCTTAGCCACTTGACCACCAGGCAAAGTCCCTTAGAGTTCTATACATATTTTGGATTCATGCCTTTATCAGTTACATAAATTACTGTTTATATAACCTTAGTTTTTGGCTTATATTTTGATTTTTTTTAGTGGTGTTTGAAGAGCAAAAGGTTTTAATTTTGAAAAAGTCCAACTTGTCAATCTTTATCTTTTATGGATCATGCTTTTGGTGTCATATTTTAGAAATCTGTCTAATTCAAGGTCATAAAGACTGTCTCCTGTGTTTTCCTCTTGGGGTTTTACAACTCTAGCTCTTATGTTTAATTCTGTGATGCATTTTGAGTTATTTTTATGTAGCCACATCTTTTGAACCCCCCCTTTTGACAGATAAGGAAACCAAAGCAGTGGGCTTAGCTCATGTTCTGAAGCAAGCTAGTGATAGAGGTAAGATAGCTAGTTAGGGTCTGTTCCAGACAAGGTGTTTGCTTTTACACAGCTTATCTGAATCAACATCTTCCAACTTTGAGACTGCATGATTGTTGCCTCTAACCTCACTTATTTACAAAGTCCTTCTGAATGTCTGTGCCAAGTGGTTCTTAGCAGTTCAGGTCTACTGTGTCTGTTTCTTGACTGAGTAGAAGCGCAATTGCTTTTAGCATCATTCTTTACACGCTTGGAGCCACCTGAGCCCACCTCATCCACATTTCTCCTAGCTAACCAGCTTTGGCTTCTTTTGCTCCCAGGGGCTGTCTCTGCCCCTTCTAGCTCTTGAATTGCTTCCCGATGCTAACATCCTATACATGGCACTTGCCACTTGGTATTGAACATTATAGCTTTGAAATCAAGGGCAGGCCAGGAACATAGAGTTGGGTGGATTTCCCAGAGGATGCTGGAGGGAAAACAGCTGTCGACTTCCATTCCAATTTGTCAAGCAAGGCAACTGGAATTTTTAGGTCATTCAATTTCCTGGGATCTCTTGGGGAGAGGGAAAGTCAGTGCAGAGGGACCTGTGAGGAAAGAATGGGCCAAGGGGAATCCAAGATTCATAATTGTTACTCATTTAAACCCTTGCACAGCTGATGGTTTATCATCTTATGGTTTGGGTCCGACTGTAATATTTGTTCTTTTCACCTGACCATAAAAAGACTGCATCAGCAGTTATCTGATTCTTGATTTTAAAATTCTATTCAAGTTGTAGTTTGACAGCAGTGAGCTGGAAGCAACCTAGATGTCCATCTCTACCAGAATGGAAAAGGGATTTCTGTTGGAAGCAGAATGTTCTATACTAGATAGATATATCATACCAGGTATGCATACACATGAGAGCATGGATAGGCCTTAAATATATAGAGTACAGAAGGAAAGAGTGTAAGATCTAGAGCAGAACCTGAATAATATGAATAAAAATATAAACATATTTCAAATAGCAATTCATTTTCTTACAAATTCATGTACTTATATCAGGCCATATACCAGTCACATAGAGAATATGTTTAGTGTGCAGAGGAATATTAGAGAAGGGGGGTCTGTATTAGTTTTCTGTGGCTGCTGAAACAAATTAACACAAATTGGGCAGCTTAGAACAATGTAATTGTATTCTCTCAAGTTCTGGAGACCAGAAGTTCAAACTCAGTATCACTGTGCTGGAATCAAGGTGTTGGTTCCTCTGGAGGCTCTATGGGAGAACCCATTTCTTTCCTCTTCCACTTCTGATGGTGCTGGCATTCCTTGGCTTGTGGCCACATCATTCCAGTCTTCAAGGCCAGCATCTTCAAATCGTTCTGCTCCAGCTTCACATCACCTTGTCCAGTGTGTGTTAGGTCTCCTTCTTCCTCCCTCTTTTGAAGTTACATGTGACTGCATTTAGGGCCCACCCAAATTATCCAGGATATAATCTCATTTTAAACTGATTTTAATCACATATGCAAAGATTTTTTTTTTTTTTTTTTTTTGCCATATAAGGTAACATTCACATATCTTTTGGGGAACCAGCAACAGGGTCCTTTTATTATTTTTCTTTTATACCTCTTACCCAATCTCTCAGCAGATTATGTCAGTTCAACTTTCAAAACATGTTGAGAATTTACCAACTTCCACCACCTCCATGGCCACCAGCAATCCTAGTTGAAACTGCCATCACTTCTCAAGTGATGTCCCTGGGTTTACCCCCTTGCTGCTCTACAGTATGTAACCTATGTATCAGCCCAAGTACCTCTTTTAAAACCTCAGTCAGATCGTGATTCTCTGCTTCTCATTTTTTTCTTACTTTGTGTTATTTTCTCTTTATAGTACTTATTCACCAGTTGTCATATATTTATTGTTTATTTGTTTACTGTCTATCTCCTCAATGAGAAGCTCTGTAAGAGCACTTGGTCCATTTCATTCCCAACAGAAATGAACAGTGCCTAAAACATTGTGGAATACAGTTTACATATCTGCTGTTCTATCACCCCAAGGGAAACATGAATAAATGTTATATAGCAGGGCAGATACCTTTATCTTCAGTCCACATCGAGTCCTGTGGCTGTTTCGTGGACAGGTCCCAAGAGTCTCTCCTCTGGGGACCTGAATGGTCAGAGCAGTGCAACTATGTAAAGGAACTGTGAACTTTGAGGTTGGACTGACTTTGAAGTCCTAGTCAGACATCTCCTGGGTGGATTATCTTGAGTGAGTTAAACCCTCTGAGCCTTAGTTGTCTAATCTGAAAAATGAGGATTGTAATTTCTATCTGGCAGGATAACTCCCAGGGTTAGAAATAATAAAGTCAAGGCACTTGCTGTTCTGTTTTGTTCCTGGGTGATCCTTCAGTCCACCATATTGTGAGACCCACGGCTTTATGTTAACATTAGGATCAAGTTAGGCACCTCAGTATCTGGGAAGGTGTACCTGTCCCATCCTCTGTGAGGGGCTCCCTTTCCCAGAATCTGGGAGAGGCATGGAATATTTTCTCTCACAAATCTTCCAGAAGAAACTCATCCTGTTGACACCTTGACTTTGGACTTCTGATCTCCACAACTATAAGGGAATTAAGTTCTTTTTTTTTTTTTTTTTTTTTCAAGCCACCCAGTTTGTGGGAAACTGTCTTGTCAGCTCTAGGAAGCAAATATGGTAATCCTTTAGCCACTATCTCTTTCCAAGTAACAGATACACAGGTTGTGCTAACTTCCTTTTACTCAGAGGGGCTATTTGTTCACTGTTAGAGGTACCCTGTGACGTCCAGAATGTTTAGAAGCCATGTCTTGACAAAATGGAAATTTAAGATAATCCTTCGGTTGATATAGGAAAGAAAACTAACATTTACTGAACTAGTCCCTGTCTTAAATGCTTATGGTCGTGATTGTGTGTAATCCTAACGATATCTCTACGAGGCGGGCACTATGATGGTCCCTTTGTATCAGCTTGGAAACTGTTGTTGCTGGTCAGTTGCTAAGTTGTGTCTGACTCTTTGTGACCTCATGAACTGCAGCACACCAGTCTTCCCTGTCCTCCACCATCTCCTGGAGTTTGCTCAAACTCATGTCCATTGAGTCGGAAACTGTAGCAGTTAAGTAACTGAGAGTATGATAACCTAGATCTTTCAAAACCCTAGGTAATCATGCCTCAAGGTTGGATCCTGACTGCAAGTAGAGACTGATAACATCTTTATGTGCGTGCGTGCTGCGTCACTTCAGTTGTGTCCGACTCTTTGTGACCCCATGGACTGTTGCCCTCCAGGCTCCTCTGTTCATGGGATTCTCCAGCCAAGAGTACTGGAATGGGTTGCCATTCCCTTCTCCAGGGGATATTCCCAACCCAGGGATCAAACCCGAGTCTCCTGCATTGGCAGGCAAGTTCTTTACCTCTAGTACCACCTGGGAAGCACAAAATCTTTAAAATTCTTCACCTTTCCCCCTTTCATTGTGTAGAGAAGGCTAGAAAGTTCAAGGTTTCCTCTAGCCAACTCTTAAAGTTAAAAAAAAATGAGTTGAATAAATCTAAAATATTCCTTAATATTCTTATTCTATCCAAAGGCTTTCTCCTAAGAGAAGCCAAAGGTGCTCCATAGATCTCACTGATAACTCATCTGATTAAGAAAATATTATCTTTCCCCACAGCAAGGCTTTTGTCAGAGACGGGGAAAGATAACTGAACTGGCAGGTCAAAGGCTCAGAGAATTCATTACCAAGATAAATAGGAAAAAGGGAAGGAACTTGAGGGCTTCTTTGGGACTTCCGAGGGTTGGCAGGGCAATCATTCTTTCTAGTGTAGCTGCACATCTTTGCTCTGTTCAGAGAATGAAGACCATTTGATAAGCCCAAAGTGCAGTGGGTTACCCAGTGGATTATTTTCATAGCTAACACCTTGAGCATCTTTCCTTTTTCTTTAATCCAAGTTGATTTAAACAAGGTTAAAGACAAAGCCAATGAGTAGCTATAACCTCAATTCCAGTCACTGCTTTGTTACCAGTTTGAATGAGAAATAAAGACACGTCTTTGATCTCTCACTATTGAGAGTGTCTTTTCCTACTTCTGGGATCCCCCATTCTGGTGATAGTCTCAGGGCTTATTCAGCTCACACTGTTAATCCTGGCTACAATTTCTTGTGTAAAGGAAACAAAAGTTAAGGTCCCTACATCTGTCTGGTCCGTGAACTTCCAGATGTTCAAGCTGGTTTTAGAAAAGGCAGACGAACCAGAGATCAAATTGCCAACATCCGATGGATCATCGAAAAAGCAAGAGAGTTTCAGAAAAACATCTATTTCTGCTTTATTGACTATGCCAAAGCCTTTGATTGTGTGGATCACAATAAACTGTGGAAAATTCTGAAAGAGATGGGAATTCCAGACCACCTGACCTGACTCTTGAGAAACCTGTATGCAGGTCAGGAAGCAACAGTTAGAACTGGACATGGAACAACAGACTGGTTCCAAATAGGAAAAAGAGTACATCAAGGCTGTATATTGTCACCCTGCTTATTTAACTTATGTGCAGAGTACATCATGAGAAACACTGGGCTGGAAGAAGCACAAGCTGGAATCGAGATTGCCGGGAGAAATGTCAATAACCTCAGATATGCAGATAACACCACCCTTATGGCAGAAAGTGAAGAGGAACTAAAAAGCCTCTTGATGAAACTGAAAGAGGAGAGTGAAGAAGTTGGCTTAAAGCTCAACATTCAGAAAACTAGGATCATGGCATCCGGTCCCATCACTTCATGGCAAATAGATGGGGAAAGAGTGGAAACAGTGGCTGACTTTACTTTTCTGGGATCCAAAATCACTGCAGATGGTGATTGCAGCCATGAAATTAAAAGACGCTTACTCCTTGGAAGGAAAGTTATGACCAACCTAGACAGCGTATTGAAAAGCAGAGACATTACTTTGCCAACAAAGGTCCGTCTAGTCAAGGCTATGGTTTTTCCAGTAGTCATGTATGGATGTGAGAATTGGACTGTGAAGAAAGCTGAGCACTGAAGAATTGATGCTTTTGAACTGTGGTGTTGGAGAAGACTCTTGAGAGTCCCTTGGACTGCAAGGAGATCCAACCAGTCCATCCTAAAGGAGACCAGTCCTGGGTGTTCACTGGAAGGACTGATGCTGAGGCTGAAACTCCAATACTTTGGCCACCTCATGCGAAGAGTTGACTCATTGGAAAAGACTCTGATGCTGGGAGGGATTGGGGGCAGGAAGAGAAGGGGACAACAGAGGATGAGATGGCTGGATGGCATCACCAACTCGATGCACGTGAGTTTGGGTGAACTCCAGGAGTTGGTGATGGACAGGGAGGCCTCGAGTGCTGCGGTTCATGGGGTCGTGAAGAGTTGGACACAACTGAGGACTGAACTGAACTGAACTAAACTTACTTAAACATCACCTTGACCATGAGAGGTAAATAGGGCCACTTCCTTCCCTTCTTGTGCCCAGGAAACTTCTGTCCAAGGTCACACCAGATCTCTAAACCCAACATCCAACATCGCTTTCCATTTTCTCTCCTTTTGCTGAATCTTCTTGCAGGAAAGGATGGAGGCTAGTGTGCAACCCATCAGAGAATCTGGCTTGACTTCTTTTCATTTCTTTGTGTTTAGTGGCTGAGATTCCTTGCTGCTGTTTGGCAGATAGACATCGTCTCCCTTTATAAATGTTTTTATCTGCTGCTGCTTATATCTTATCAGACCCACAGTATGTCTTCGTCTTTCTGCTCCTAAAGATAATTCCCTCATTGCTATATGTCATAAATGTCATCTCAGTCATGACTCAAAGTAACAAATGGGTTTGTTTCCAGTGTGGAAAGAAATCTGGCAACACCCTCCTTAGGTAGAGCTAGAATTCTGAGCTCTCTGAAATTCTGCTCCCCACCATGCCCTTTAAGATAGGGGTCCCCAACCCCTGGTACCAGTCCATGGCCTTTAGGAACTGGGCTGCACATCAGGAGGTGAGTGGCAGGCAAGCAAGCGAAGCTTCATCTTCCTCTCCCCATCACTCCTTATCACTAGCACCATGGCCTCCACCACCCCTGACCCTGTCCTATCGGTGGCAAAATTGTCTTACAAGAAACTGGTCCCTGGGATCAAAAGTGTTGGGGACCACTGCCTTAAAGGACTTGGCTGTACACTTTGAGAGATGAAGAGGACCCAGGTACCCTGGAATCTTAGAGGGACAACGCTGAGTGCCATAGTAAAAGCAAATTGGGAGAAAGTGGGGTGCTGCAGCCTGGACAAGTTGGAGCAGTATCCTGGGGACACATGCTCACACCTGTAGTTGAAAGGTAGGAAATTAGCCAGGATCAGGGTGCACTTACAAATCTGGAAACTGAGGAGCCCAGAAAGAAAGTTAATTGGCTGTTCTTGGAGGAGAAGCCATGACTACCACCACCAACCCCCACTCGCTGCCAACACTAACCTTTGCCTTGGCCCCCTTGGTTTGCAAGAGACATCAGCTGTGCCTGTTGGAAACTGAAGAAGCAGAGTCCTAGTGACTGGGATGGAGGTTAAGGATGTAAAAGTCCTTGTTCCGTGACCTGGGATGCTGCAGAGCCATCTCTGTGGGACAGTGGGAGATGGCAAGATAGGAGTGCAGTGGGAGCATGGAGGTATGACTCCAACAGACTTTGATGCCAATCATTAGCCAAATATAAAATGTGCTGCTGTTTATTTTTTCTTTTAATAAAACTCACTATGAAACTCAGTGGCTAGCATACAACTGCACACTGGTGCCTGGCTTTAGGCCTGGCTGCCCTCCAGAGTGAGAGGACTCTAGTGTGTGTGGACAGAATTAACCCAGGGCTTTTTATCATGAGCATCTCAGATGTGCGTTTCCCCAAAGGATGATGGGTTCTCTGAATGATTCCATCATAGTCTCCACTGCGGCACTATTGACCTTCTGGGATGGGTGTTTATTTGTTGGGGGGAAGTCCCTTTTGTGGTTGGGTGCCCAGCAGCTCCCCTGGCTCCCCTGCCTTCCATGGATGACAGGGTCACACACCCACCAACTCTCAGTTTGTGGCAACCAATTTTCTCCTGATGCTGTCAAATGTCCCCTGGGTGCCACAGTTGCCCCTGGTTGAGAACTACTGTCATAGATGAGCAAGAGTAAACATATTTTCAGCCACTCTGGGATTCAGACTGGTTATGAAAGCACAAAAACCTTTCCATGAAGGTCTGTGACCAAAGAGTTATCCAGAGATTGCCAGTTTAGCACAGACCTTTTCTCATCCTTTGACATCTCCTTCCCTCACAGTGGTTCCTGTCACCTGGAACTTTGACCTCTCTCCACTTCCCAGGCTTTAGGGCTCCCCTCCCAAGACTGGCCTAGGGCTGGCTCTTACCTCTGCTTCATTCTCTGTGCCATCCATCACGCAGCCAGACACCCTGCCTCTCCTAGGCTAGCTTCTAGAACTGGTCCCTGCATGGATTACCCGTGGCTTCCCTCAGCTTCTCCTCCTCAGTCTAGAGATCAGCCTTTTAAACTCCTCCAAGCCTGAGTCCCCGCCCAGCCTGCTGAAGCCCTCGGGCCCTGCTCCAGGGTATGCCTCAGTGGGGAGGGGGACCCAGGGGCAGTGCCAGTGTGCTGTCACCATGCTCATGGGGCACCCTGGGCCTGACACGTACAACCAAACCCACCCTGGCAGTCAGATCACCTGGGATGGTTGTGAAAACCCAGATTCCGGGGTCGTGCATCTGGATGGCCTGGGGACTCAGAATCTGCCTTTTCAGTTTCCGCAGGTGATGGCACCACTGAGGTCAAGGGTGACTCAGAGGCTGAGCTTGCTCCCCAGCAGCTCAGACTCTCGTTTCTTCCCCCAAACCTTTCTTTCGCTTGGCCCTGCACTTGCTGACCTAGTTTTCTGTCCTGTTTCATATATGCCTTTACATTTATTTTGGAGATGACAAATCTAAAGTGAGACAGTTGTGGAGAAGTCAGAAATCAGCCAGCAGAGCGCCATGTGGATGCTGGGGTTGGAGGTTGTGGGTGGTGGGGAGAAGGCTCAGGACTATGAGTCAGAGCACTGGTTTGGGTCCTGCTTTGACACGGGCACATCTCTTCCCCTCTATCGCCTTCATTTCTCCAGTGGTCAAATGGGGTAAGACAGAAAGTAGTTTTTAAGACCTTTTTAAAGTTATAGAATTCTATTCTGCCTTCAGTTGAAAACATACTCTAACTCCAATACAAAAAGTAGCGAAAGCTCTGAAAAGTAGACAACCCCCAAATCCCATCCTCTGGCCATCTGCCTGGCTCCTTTTCTCCCTGAGGCATCATTAGAGGAATCCAGGGCTCTACAAACCCAGCATGAGGTTCACAGGGCCTGGATTCTCCCTGCCTTGGCAGTTGTAACTGGCTTACACAAGCCCTGGTCGCTGGCCTTGAGCAACCACAACTTTGTTTGCCTTTCCACCTTATGGTAAATTAAATGGAAATGCTCTCTCCACCTCTAGGCTGAAAACTCCAGCAGGCTCTTAATTTCCAGCTCACTCTCAATTAACATGGTCAGTTTAAGTTGCAAAACATAATCACAACTCAGCCGTGCTCAATCCAAGAAATTAACCAAAACTCGGAACTTAAATTTTACAGCAAATCTTTATGCCTTGTCTGTCCTCCCACCCACCCCCATGTCAGTTTACTGGGCAGTTTGTGACCTCTCCAGGGTCAGAGAGGAGGGAGAAAGGAGAGGTAACTGAGTGCTTGCCTGGTGGCAGCTACTGAACCCTGTTTTTCCTGTGAGCTGCTCTGCTGGGCTTCTCCAGCGTTCTCTTTCCCATGGCTGTAGCACTCCTGCAGATCCCTCCATTTGCGGGATGCAGCTCCATTCCTGGGGTTGCTGGCGGTGCTTCCTTCCTGGGAATCCTGCATCTACCTCCAGCTCTTTGCCCCTGGGCTTGCTTTGCCCCTCCCACTAGTCCTATTGGGCAGGACCCAGGACAGCGCTGTTGTTGTTGTTGTTGTTCGTTGTTCAGTCGCCTAGTCGTGTCCAACTCTTTGTGACACTGTAGCACGCCAGACTTCCCTGTCCCTCACCATCTTCCGAAGTTTGCCCAAGTTCATGTCCATTGCATCAGTGATGCCATCCAGCCATCTCATCCTCTGATGCCCTCTTCTCCTTCTTCCCTCAGTCTTTCCCAGCATCGGGGACTTTTCCAATGACATTCCAAGGACAATGATAGGACCCCCTGAACTCTGGGCAACCCTGTAAAACCCAGTATGGTTACCTTGATTCTCTCCGACAGCTTTCTCAGGCATGAGGTAGGTGGCAGCTCTCCATATCTCAGCTGCTGGGTCAGCAACAGGTCCGAGTTCTCTGGGGGGCGCATGGGGTCCATCATGAGACTGGAGGTATAGAAGGAGGTGGGCACACAGGGGGTGCTTCCCACGTGGTGCTAGTTGCAAAGAATCCTCCTGCCAATGTGGAAGACTCAAGAGATCCAGGAAATGGCAACCCACTCCTGTGTTCATGCCTGAAAAAGCCCATGGACAGAGGAGCCTGGCGGGCTACAGTTCATGGAGTCACAAAGAGTTGGTCATGACTGAGCACACATGCACAGGCACACAGGGCACAGCTGTATCTCTCAGCTTGAAAATTCTCTTTGCTCCACACTCTGACTCCTCTTTATCCTTGATCTGACTCCGGGGTTTTCTGACTCTGGGGTTTTCCAGGAGGACATCATTCAGGATCCAACCAGGGATGTGTAGACTCTTATGAGCATTATGGAGTCAGGAATGTACTTCAGCAGTTAGAGCATACACAGTTGCTGGAGGCACAAGGGGAAGGATAGGTTTGAAAAGAAAGACCATGAATCAGCCCCAGCACAGGCTAATGAGTCAGAGTTCTCAGGGAAGCCTGGAACCTGGGCTCTTCCAGCTGCTGGAGTAGGTATGAGAAGGAGGTAGGTATGGACCCCTGGGGAAGGGTGTCTGCTCTTCCTGGCTGCTTCCTCACAGTTGGTGGCTAAGTGCCTGTGGTGGGCCTGGGGTCACTGCTGGGCAGCTGGGTCAGCAGCTGAGAAGGAGAGCTGGACACCCAACAGGGAAAAGTGAAGATGAACTAGGATCCACTGGAGCCTGTGCCTTGGTCTACTGCCCTTAACCAACAGCAAGCATCAGTGAGCAGAATGGCTGCTTCACTTCTACATCCCAGGACCCTTCAGGTTCACATCTGATAAACTCAAATCCAGAACACTCTGTAAAGTTTTCTGGAAAATGTAGCACCCAGTGTAAAGCCTTCCCAGTGGCTCAGTGATTAAGAATTCACCTGCCAATGCAGGAAATACAGGAGACACAGGTTCGATCCCTGGGTTGAGAAGATCCCCTGGAAGAGGAAATGACAACCCACTCCAGTATTCTTGCCTGGAAAATCCCATGGACAGAGGAGCCTGGCAGGCTGCAGCCCATGGGGTTGCAAAGAATTGGATAGGACTGAGCAACTGTAAATAAACTGACACTAGAACAATCCAGCACAAGCAGTCATGGAGCTCGCACTTTTTTTTTTTTTTTTAATCTATACTTTGCATTTTACGCTCACATCTGTTCTATCTTGGCTACTGGTAGAAACTTTCCATTTTAACATCCTATTATCCATCCTATGATTCTTCACTTCCATTTAGCACATTTAAATGCCTCCCTCAAAGAATCAAGAAAAAAACCCACAAGCCAGTGATGCACTGTTTGCAACCAGCTCTTGAGGGAACCAGAGAACAGCTGGTCTCCAGCCTCGGGCCACTTTTGAAAATGCAGTCAGTGACGGAAGAAGGTCATGAGAGAAAGAAGCATATTTGTGACACACTCAGGCTGGTGACTGAGACTTTAGTCATATTTACAGAAGCTGGAAAAGGAAACTCATAACTCATGTTCACAGGGGTGATTGGTTTTATTTTCCATGTTACAAAATGTAAGACTAAATTTAAAGTCATTTGTGTGTACCACTTGCCCTGAATGGAGCTGGGTAGCAGCTGTTGGGAATGTTCCAGTCAATTAATTGTGATGTTTTCTCATAGTTTGGTGGAAAGCAGTGAAGGGGGAGAATGCTGGAAATTGCTTTTAAAAATAGCAGGCTGGAGCGATGAGCCCGTCTCCCTCTATGCTTCATCGGGAGTTTCTGCAGGTGTGGTACACATCACCACCCAGCCATTGGTGTGGCAATTCATTCCAACCACTGCTGTGGGGCTGTGCAGTCTAACAGCTTGTGACTCAGTGGAGAGAGGGCTCTGAAATGTGGGGGGAGTGGCTTCTCTGGTGAGCTGTCAGAAGAGAGGAGGCAGAAGGAAGTGAAGAGAACAAGAGCTCAGAAATCTACAAGGCGTGGAAATGTTCAACCTGGTATGGACAGGTGTAGACAAAATGGCTTACACTCTGCCTTGGAGTAGAAATGTAGTTCTCTCGGCACTAGATCCCAAGAATTCTCATACACCCAAATATATCCTCTTTGCTTATAAAATCTGTGACCTCCACACTCCCTTCATCCAGCTAAAGAAGACAATACCGTGCAATAAAAATAACAACAATATTGATAATAAACCGACACATACTGGGCACATACGTACCAAAGCGACTGTAAGTACATTACATGTGTTAGCTCATTGATTTCTCACAACAACCCTGTGAGCTGGGTACCATAATTGTCCCATTATCATGATGTAGAAATGAAAGCACAGAGTGATTGAAAAATGCATACAGGTAGCTGTAAGTGCAAGTTGGCCAGGGAGGGATTAAAGGCACTAATTTGGAGTTCAGACCATAAAATGCTACATATTTGGCTTTGAACAAGTTGATTAATGTAAATAAAGTTTTAGTTTTTAATCTATAAAGTGGGAACAATAATAATAGTTTCTACATCTTAGAGTTGTGGTGGCACTAATATACCTGGCACATATTAATAAATGGTCTACAGTTATCATTACTTCCTAGGCTCTTTTAAGTCTTTTTCACCCCAGCTGCCCCCAACCCTTTCCCCCCTCACATATTCAACTATTCCCATCTAAAATGTGTGTGTGTGTGTGTGTGTGTGTGTGTGTGTGTGTGATTGTACCCCTGGTCACTAGGGAAGAAGGGAGATGGAGAAATGGGGCAGCTGCTTGGGACTCTAGGACTGGCAACTCTGTAATTAGCTGCAGCATCCCTGGGGTGTCATCTGCCTGCCACTTTTTGTTTGTTGATTTATTTTGATTTGACACATCAGGGCAGATGGGTGAGGGGAAGGAGGTTGGTAAGAGTCAATATTTGGTGACATGTGAATAATGCACTTGTGGAATTAATCAGCCTTATCATTTTTGGCCAGTTGCCATGGCTATGGAAAGTCATGCATCACATAAATCAGAGAAAAAGGACCACAGCGTATCATTCTTTGTCTTCCTCATTCGAAGCTCCCTCCAAGCCTCCCTGTCCTCCCAGTCAAGGCCTTGGTCTCAGGTCCTTAGGTACTACAAGTAGTGGGAGGCTTATCTACACCTCTGGATGATGGGATGGACTTTCTGTCTCTCTCAGGAATTATGTACTGAGGGTTCAAAGACCAGCGAACATGTTTGGGAAACAACTAAATTACTAACATTTTGTTCTGCCATGTAAATGCATTGAAAAGAAAATAAAAACTACTAGTATTTATAAAAGGGCATTTTAATACCCAAAAGTAGGAAGGACATAATTTTAGAGTTAGAGGATAGGTCTTTAAGTGGGAGAAATTTAGTTTAACAAAAAAACTCTGTTATCTTTTTTTTTCCTCATTTCATTGATGACTAGTGAAAGCCTGCTAGCAAGTTGGCCACATCATTAATATAAACAAGCTTCCCTAGTGGCTCAGTGGCAAAGAATCTTCCTGCAATGTGGGAGACCTGGGTTCAATCCCTGGGTCAGGAAGATCTCCTGGAGAAGGAAATGGCTGCTTACTCCAGTATTCTTGCCTGGAGAATCCCATGGACAGAGGAGCCTGGTGGGCTACAGTCCTGGGATCACAAAGAGTGGGACACTGCTGAGTGACTAACACTTTCACTTTCTTTAATATAAACAAAGGCAAGAAGACAGAAAACACTTGAAATAGAGCTTCATTTGGAATTCCAGTGGATATGATTTTGGGAGACACCAGGGCAGAGCAATTAGCTATTTAGTGCCTCAGTATTCCCAATTATAAAAATGGGTGTATCAATTCCCATCTTGCCTACTTCTCAGTATGATTCCAAGGATTAGATTAACTAGACAATATGTTGTTCTTGTTTTCACTAAGTCATGCCTGACTCTTTGAGACCCCATGGTCTATAGCCTGTCAGGCTTCTCTGTCCATGGGATTTTCCAGACAATAATACTGGAATGGGTTACCATTTCCTTCTCCAGGGGATTTTTCTGACTGAGGGACTTAACCTATGTCTCCTGCTTGGCAGCTGGATTCTTTACCACTTAGCCACCTGGGAAGCCCAGCTAGATAATACAGGTGGCAACGCATGCTAGTGTCTTACCATGGGAGATCCTCGAGGGTAGCAGCTCTGTGTCTTCCTTTGGCATCTCCAGTGTCTGTTACATCAGTCAGTTCAGTCGCTCAGTCGTGGTCAACTCTGCAACCCCATGAATCGCAGCATGCCAGGCCTCCCTGTCCATCACCAACTCCCGGAGTTCACTCAGACTCACATTCATCGAGTCAGTGATACCATCCAGCCATCTCATCCTCTGTCGTCCCCTTCTCGTCCTGCCCCCAATCCCTCCCAGCATCAGAGTCTTTTCCAGTGAGTCAACTCTTCGCATGAGGTGGCCAAAGTATTGGGAGTTTCAGCTTTAGCATCATTCCTTCCAAAGAAATCCCAGGACTGGTCTCCTTCAGAATAGACTGGTTGGATCTCCTTGTAGTCCAAAGGACTCTCAAGAGTCTTCTCCAACACCACAGTTCAAAAGCATCAATTCTTCAGTGCTCAGCTTTCTTCACAGTCCAACTCTCACATCCATACATGACCACTGGAAAAAGCATAGCCTTGACTATATGGACCTTTCTTGGCAAAGTAATGTCTCTGTTTTTGAATATGCTATCTAGGTTAGTCATAACTTTCCTTCCAGGAGTAAGGGTCGGTTGCATAGAAAGTAGTTAATACAAATTTCCTGAATGAGTAATACAGTGAGTCAAAGCGATGACCACAAAAGCAGGAAATCCAAACCAGACAGGAGGGAGGGCATTCCCAGGACAAGGGGCTGCTTACCTGTGCCTCCTCCCCCTTTCTAGCCACTGCACATTCTACTTATTCATAAAGGCTGGATTCAGCACTGAGCCAGAGCCTTAAATCTCCAGAAAATTCCATCTGTTTTCTCTGAAATCCAGTTAATTTTATTTTCCTTGGGGAAGACCTTTCAAGCAGTGACTATTATTAGTATTTGTGACGCATCCAATTAAGGTATTGCCTTTGGAGCTGGATTGTCTACATTCAGATACTGCCTCCTCCACTTAGGAACTGCATGCTCTTTGGAAAGTTACTTTACTTCTCTGTGCCTCAGGTTCCTTATTTGCAAATGGAGATAGCAGAACCCTCCTCATGAGGTTTTTATGAGGATTAGATGAGTTAGTACTTGGCGTTCTGCCTGGCACTTTGTAGGCACTTAGTAAACATTAGTCTGTGATTATTAATGCTCAGAGGCTGCAGTGAGACCCCCTTCAAAGAATGGGGAATAAATTATCCATTGAGGGTCCAGTTATGGGTAAAGTTTAAGAGATACACCTTGGCTCCCAGGCTTCTGAAATCTGAATAATTTGATTGAATATTTTAGTGCATTTAAAGATAGGTGATGTCAGTCAGTCACAAGGGCATAATCACCATGGAAGCTAGAAAAAGGAGAGGCCCGAGACAAAGGTGGACCTTGCCTACCTGAGCTCTCTTTCGGTTGGTGGCTGCACCTGGAGCATTAACCATCAACTTGTAAGGTTTCCCAAACAGCTATGAAAGCAGACCCTGCAATGGGGATAGTTGCCACTTTCAGCTGCCAGACTCCTCTCTGTCCTGATTCAGGGCCACAAAACACCTTTCCACAGCCCATGAGTGGATCTCTGTCCCAGATCTGTCTTCAGGAGGAGAATGGCTTTAGGCATCAGCCACGTGATCATAGTCAGTTGTCCTCTTTGTGTCTACCCTAAGACCAAAGGTCAGGCCATGGATCACTGTCAAGTCCTTAAATGAGTACCTGCCATGCTGGGAAACTTCTTAGAAGACAGCTGCCAGTCTTATACTTACTTTGACCTTCTGTAGGCAGAAGTCTTTCTCTGCTAGCTGACGCATAGACAAGGGGGCAGCTCCCAAGTCTAGAAATGGGCCATCATCCAACAAGCTGTGTGCATGGCCCACAGGGAGGGATACTGAGCACCCCGAGCAGGATCAGATCCACTTAGAACCAAAGCCCCAAGTGACCCTTCCTTCTAGCAAATAGCTCTGCTGCTGAGCCCGGAAGATGCCTCTGAAGACTCAAAGTGCTTCATAAGAATTTACTTGGGAGGTGAAACAAGCCACATCAAGCCTTTGTTTGTCCTGGAACAGGAGTAACTAGGACTGTGGCTTTGACCTCACCTGTGTTGCAAATAAAAGATGACCTTAGTGACAGGACTATGAACTAGATTGCCTTGCACTGGCCTTTAAAACGTTTAGATTCTGAAGCCAGAATTAGGTGGCTTAGCCAGAATTAGTGGTTGAGTGTGCCATGTGCTCAGTCATGTCTGATTCTTTACAACCCCATGGACTGTAGCCTGTTAGGCTCCTCTGTCCATGGAATTCTCCAGGCAAGAATATTGGAGTGGGTTGCCATTTCCTCCTCCAGGGCATCTTCCCAACCCAGGGATGGAACCCATGTCTCCTGTGTCTCCTGAATTGCAGGTGTGTTCTTTACACACTGAGCCGTGCTGAGAAGCAGCCAGAAAGGATCAGAGCCCTTGCTTCCCTTCTGCTGTCACTCATGCTGCCATCTCAGCACACGGGAATGCACAAAACACCTTTGCTCCCTGTCTCTGGCAAACATCCTTCCTCCAAAATCCAAAATAGAGCTGAAGGAGCTTGGAGAAACTGGTTCAATGGTTGTCCACCTTTTCACCATCCAAACCCCTTTTCAGAGTTTATTCTGTAGGTCCTGTGTTTTGAAAGATTTTTGTCTCCCAGATAAACCACATTTAACAGGTAATAATAAGATAATTGGGCTTCCCAGGTAATTTGGTGGTAATGAATCCACCTGCCAATGCAGGAGACGTGGGCTTGACTCCTGGGTCAGGAAGCTCCCCCAAAGAAGGAAATGGCAACCCACTCCAGTACTTTTGCCTGGGAAATCCCATGGACAGAGGAACCTAGCAGGCTGCAGTCCATGATGTTGCAAGAGTTGAACACGACTAACAACAACAACAATAAGCTAATTAACCAAAGGCTAATATAATTGCTAAACCGAAAGTTTGAATTTGCAAATTTGTCTAATTCCAGTCCAAAGAAACTTGATGTTTATAAGCAGTCTGGGGCAGCCTGATCTCTGGTGACTACAACTTCGGGGAGGTTTTCTGGTAGAAGGTATCCAGAAGAAACCCAGCAACAGTTTTCTAGCCTCTCTGGAGGTCTGAGGGCCCTCTATCAAGAAGTATCAATCTAATGCCAAACCTCACTTCTCAAATGAATTCATCTGTTTGTTACATTGAGATAAATGGGCACAAAGCTGACATTTACAGCTTTACATATACCTGTATATGGCATCTCTGCCATATACAGGACTTGATGCCAGGCTCTCTCACATGTGTGATCTCACTGAGAACTCACAGCTCCCTTATGAGCTAGGTAGCACTGAGTATCATCCCTGCTTTACAGAGGGAGACACTGAGACAAGGGTAAAGAACTTCCTCAAGGGCATCTAGCTAGTAAATGGCAGTATGAGAACACTAACTCAAGGTTTTATGGTTTCTTTTAATAGTTTTATTGAGATATAATTCACATACAACCCGTTCACCTCATGTGCACAATCCAGTGGTTTTTAGTATGTTTGCAGAGTTGTATGACCATTACCGCAATTCATTCTAGTAAGTTTTGATCACCCCATAAAGAAGCCCCAGATGTACTGTCAGTCACCCTCCATTTCTCCCAACTCCCTCTCTCAGTCCTGTGCAACCAGCAGTCTACTGTCCACCTCTGTAGAGGGACTTGCTCATTCTGCATATTTCCTATCAGCTGGTTTTCAGACTCTAAAATCCACATACATCAAACTCTAGCCCAGGAGTCAAGGCAGATTACAGATCCCGAGGGAGGGAAGGTAGGGAAGATCCCCTGGAGGAGGACATGGCAACCCACTTCAGTATTCTTGCCTGGAGAATCTCCATGGACAGAGGAGCCTGGGGGCCACAGCCATGGGGTTGCAAAGAGAAGAGTTGGACATGACTGAGCTACACAGCACAGCACATTACATATTAATATGTATATATGTATATAATATGCATAGAATACACAAATACTATGTCCTTCATGTTTGAAGCGCACAAAAATGCAAATATTATTCCATATCAGGGTGAAAAATGGCATGCGGTTATTCAGCTGTCACATACCTGAATTTGAATGGCCACACATCCCAGTCTCTTGTACCACTTTGCCAGATAACCACCCAGCATTCTGAGAGGAGACCTCTGTTATTGCTCTCTGTAAGCCTGCTCATCATTTGGTTTTGAGCCAGGTCACCATTGCTGCCTTCAGGGTACCTGGTGTGTCTCGCTCTCTGGGTTGGGGGTCCGGCCCAGATCATGGATCTTCTTCCCACCTGAGAGACCCTTCTGCATTTCTGGCTCCCCTGTTCTGTTCTCCTTAACTTTCCTTTACCTGCAAATTGCTCTTGGTGACATGATTTATTCTCCTGCCACAGATGGTAGGGATGTTTAACACCCATGTCTAATAGTTTTCCATATAGAATTCCCTTCTTGTCAGCTGCTTTGTCTCTCAGGTTCAGATTCTGTTTTCCTAGGTGATTAATTATTCCTGTTAGATCTATCCTTTGGCATCTCCAGGGTCTGTTCTGAAAATCTGTCTTGAATGCTTGTGTTTGGCTTATGCCTTGGGTATCAGTAAAAAACAAAACAAACAAAAAATGCTCACCTTCTGCAGTGGAGATGGGTCACAAGCGACATGGATAGGCCTCCTTGAAGCTGGCGTTCCCTAAGGAGTCACCCCCACTTTGCTCATTTCCTTCCTTCCTTCTTTCCATTGGCTTGTCCAGAGCATCCTCAGCTTACTAATCACGGTGGTATGTAGGATGTACTCGTTTGAGGAGCAAGTGCACAGGGTACCATATGTGGGTCTGCACTGTGGTTCTTGAAGCTTTTAGATAATTATGGGGCCTCTCTTTGGAGCATCAAATTTACTAAGTATTTCAGAAGGGATTTTTGTTGTTGTTAAATCAAGGACTGATCCATTGTGGGAAAGAATTTTAAATTAGCTTAATTTTAAAGATAAATATAAGATCTCAAAGACATCTTTGGGCTTGTGAAGAACTTCTTTGACCCACTCATCCCCACTCCCCACTATCCCCCCCTCACTGCTGCACACACACACACACACACACACACACACATCTATCACATACCCTAACCATCCCCAGGGAGATATTTACAACCCCAGCAACAGGCATAGGGGCCTTTGGGTCCAAGGAGGTGAAGGAACCTCTTGATTCTGTTTCCCTTATTATCCAATATGGAAAGTCTGCAGGCGAGTTTAGTTTACAGTGCAGACTTTTGAACTGTGTCCTTTTCATTAGGTCTCTCTGACAGGCATCTGACAGCAGTTACCTATCCAGGGACCCAGGTCACCCACTGACCCCTCCAAAACTTCACTGGAAGCCAGAGCGGTGACTCCTCTTCAGTGGTGTTTAAATATTTTGAAAATCATGTCTAACACCAAGTAGTCTTTATTCTTAACTATTCATCCCATTAGATGACCTTAAACGCCTGTCTGTTTTTTGTCAATGTTCCTAGGCCCCTTTCAGATCATCACATCTAATTCCACTCAGAGTTGGGGTCACCTCTCCCATCACTGCCGGTGGACCAACAAGCAGCACCGTAATTCAGAACATGGCCTTCCAGTTGTGAAATCTGGCATGTTCCCTAACCTTTTTGTGTGCATTTCTTCATCTGTGAAATGAGGCCACTGATAGTTCATGCTTCACAGGGTTGTTATGAAATGGGCCAAAGTATGCAAGGCAGTGAGTGCCATGCCAGGCTCATTGGAAAGTTTCCATGAATATTCCCATGCTTCAGTAAATGTGTACTGAGTATGTACTGGCGGAAAACGTTCCGTCTCCAAGGAACACCTTTATTGTTTTATGCCCGTGTGGCCCAGTTCAGCAATCTGTGCTATAACATAAGCCCTTTAGCAGGGTTGGACTTCCCAGTTTTTAAGAAATCAATCCAGTTTTAGCAGAGGCCTGGGAATCCTTAGTGATTTCTCCTTCCTCTTTAGGATTTTTAAGGTTCATTTCTCTTCCTTTTCTTCTGGTATTCTGTTTACTATCTGCTTCTCAGAATGCGTGTGTGTGTTTATATGTGTATGAGTGTCTACTACTTCAATATATATCAAATTTGCTTAATTTCTTATATTTGTAAAAGACTTGTGGATCAGTAATCCTTCAAAAGATTGACCTCCCTGGATCCCTGTGTGTTTTTCTGGGACACAATGGCAAGGTTCCATCAAGTCTAATCTACTTAGTGACACAAGGGCTTTGGGACCTCATGTATCTAGCATTTTCTCTTTAATCCTAGAAGGTATGTTAAACCAGCCATTTACATCTTCCCAGTTAGTAATTATTTCTCTTTTGGTCCTAAGGCTGACTTGACAAATTATATGATCAGGCCACCCAAGATGGCTGCCCTCTTGCTCTCTGTACATTCCCTGCTCTACCTGCCCCTGCCTCACCCACACCTTCCTCACCTGACTTTCCCTCTCAGTCATAGAGTCTAGTCAAGAAATACCTATGTACTTGCCCCCAGCCCCAGATAGTGATTGTTCTAATCTTTAGATAAGAAGTGTCCCTACCATGATAGTTCATGGGGAGCAGCGATGCTCCTCTGCTGGTTTCCCTGGCAACTGATGAGCCAACCTGACTTCAATCCCCTCTGTAACTGGTAATCGTACTTCTCCCCATTAGCAAAGACTGCCACCATGACCTGCCTGCAATCCACTACCCATGAATGTATGTCACTACAGGATCCTTTTTGCTTGGATATGTTGTTGTTCAGTCACTCAGTCGTGTCCGACTCTTTGCGACCCCGTGGACTGCAACATGCCAAGCTTCCCTGCCCTTCACCATCTCCTGGAGCTTGCTCAAACTCATGTCCATTGAGTCGGTGATGCCATCCAACCATCTCATCCTCTGTCGTCCCCCTCTCCTCCTGGTAGCAAAGACTGCTGCCATGTCTTGCCTGTGACTCACCGTCTGTGAATGAGTGTCGCTCCAGGTTCCTTTTTGTTTTGGGTGTGTAAGAACCCTCTAACCATTAAACCGTTACTGTCTCTGTCACTGACTCCAAGCTCTTTCTTCAGTCTTGAGGCCGGGCAAGTACAGGGCCTGCAGGCCTCTGGAATACAGCCCAACACAAGTGGATTAGTTCATAGAGTTTGGTATTCTGTATTTTGGGAGAAAGGGAAAAAGGCCTATTACAGTAAAATCTTCCTTTCCCTTAACTAGGGAAATATGTGCATCTTTGAGTCCTTATTCAACTGTTTTGTCATTTGGGACCGTCTTTCTTTCTCCCCCCCCCCCTTTTTTTTTAAAGATTTATTTATTTTATTTTTTGGCTATGGTAGGTCTTAATTGCTGCATGGGGGCTTTCTCTGGTTGCAGTGAGCAGGGGCTACTCTTCTCATGGTGCTTGGGCTTCTCATTGTGGTGGCTTCCCTGTTGCAAAGCACAGGCTCTAGAGCACAAGCTTCAGTAGTTGCAGTGCATGGGCTCGGTAGTCTCAGCTTGCCAGCTCTAGAGTGCTGGCTCAGTACTTGTGGCACATGAGCTTAGTTGCTCTGCAGTATGTGGGATCTTCCCAGACCAGTGTTCCTTGCATTGCAGGGCGGATTCTTAACCACTGGACCACTGCGGAAGCCCTCAGGCAAGGCTTTATTGGGGCCCCTCCTGCATCAGGGTTGAGTGAGAACAAATGACAGGTTCCCTTGCTTGGTTGCTCCCTGAGGGGTGGGGTAAGCTTTTTCCTTACATGGGGTGAGGGTGGAGATGTGTCCAGGGGTTGGGCTGGAGGGGTGACTTAGGTGGTTTGTCCATCCCTTAGGTGGGATTGTGTGCATGGGTCATGCTCTGTATTTGCTCTGGGCTCTTCAGAAGTGACAATTGGGGTTTATGGTCTCTGTATCTTTTGTCCAGAATTTGCCCTAACTGTGCAACGTTCTTTTTAGTCCCATATAGATTTTTCTATTTTGTTGCTCAGGAATAGTGCTTTGTGGCACTGCAGCAAAGGGTCCCAGGGTTCAAGCCTATCTCATTCCCCACTGAGAGATTCTACACCCTTATTCTTAAGAGGTGAGGGGCCAAAGACCTCTTCTTCTGAAACTTCTTCCTGCTGGACAGGGGCCAGGGGACCATCTTTGTGGGGTTTAATGATTTTTTTTAAGTTTTATTTATTTTTAATTGGATGATAATTGCTTACAATATTGTGTTGGTTTCTGCCATACATCAACATGACAGGGACCATCTTTTTGCCTTTGTTTCCTACTGCCTCTGTCACTTCTAAGTGGTTGGGGGGTTTAAAGCCAAACTCCCTCCATTGTGCTGGTCACCAGAAGCCATTGTTATAATCTGGATTTGAATACCTCTTTCTTAAAAGGGATCATAAAAGAGGTTTGATCAAGACTGACTAGTTTAATGACTTTGGAGCACTCTATTCTCCATTTAAGCTTTCGACTGGCTTGATTCAGATCTAGACCCTTGATTCTTTAGGTTTCAGGTATAGAGTTTCAAACTTCTTTTTAAGGTGAACAGAGCCCAGTATGATACTTCACTGATTTATTTTCCTTTAACATAGGATAGATGATATCACTTTCTTTGTGATTATTTTTATACACCTCTGCCAACCAAGCCTTCTGATCAAGATACAAATAACAGAATGTTATTGATATAAAGAGATTAAAGATCATAAAGGTTCAATTTCTTACTTTACAGAAAAGGAATTATGAGAAGTGAGGTGACTGGGTCAAAGTCACAGCAGATTATATTTCCTATAATTTCTTGATTAAATCTACACTTCTGAGCCACTTGTGTATAAGTTGGAGAAATGGGCAGGGGGAGAGGAAGATATCAAAGTCAGTGTCAGAAAGTGAGCTTGGATGTTGTGTGAGCAGGGGATGTCAGAATGGGGAACCAGATGCCACCAGATCATCAAAACCAGAGATGGAGTGCAACCAGGAGACACAGGTAAGAAGTCAAAGGATGGGAATTCATGAAGCTGGTCAAGTGCCAAGGAGAAGAACTGTGAAAAGAACTTGGGAGCTCCATGTGGCTTTATTCTTAATTGCATGAATTCTTTTTATGGTCTTCCCTCTTTAAAAAATAAGTTCTATTTTTAAAAAATTAATTATATACATAATTAAGAAATTCAGTTCAGTTCAGTCACTCACTCATGTCCAACTCTTTATGACCCCATGAATTGCAGCACGCCAGGCCTCCCTGTCCATCACCAACTCCCAGATTTCACCCAAACGCCATCCAGCCATCTCATCCTCTGTCGTCCCCTTCTCCTCCTGCCCCCAATCCCTCCCAGATCAGGGTCTTTTCCAGTGAGTCAACTCTTCGCACGAGGTGGCCAAAGTATTGGAGTTTCAGCTTTAGCATCAGTCCTTCCAGTGAACACCCAGGACTGATCTCCTTTAGGATGTACTGGTTGGATCTCCTTGTAGTCCAAGGGACTCTCAAGAGTCTCCTCCAACACCACAGTTCAAAAGCATCAGTTCTTTGTCACTCAGCTGTCTTCACAGTCCAACTCTCACATCCATACATGACCACTGGAAAAACCATAGCCTTGACTAGACAGACCTTTAAATAATGCTAAAAATGCTTATAATACAAAGTAGTATCCTACACAACTCTACACCAGCTGCTAATCTTTTGCTAAAGGTAACTCCTTTGAAATTTTATTTGGTTTCTCTGGTATCCACTCTCAAATGTTTAGATAATATTCATATATTGCAATTTTAAAAGTTTTTTTTTCCAGTTTTATTGAGAAATAGTTGATGTACATCACTGTATAAGTTTAAGGTGCAGAGCATTATGATTTGATTTATATATATCTTGTAAAATGATTGCCACAGTAGGCTTACTTCACATCCATCATCTCATACACATACAATAAAAAGAAAAAATTTTTTTAATTTATAAGTGTTTGATGAAGATTTAATAACTCAAATTCTCTTTCCTTATCCTCTCCCCCAAATTTTATTATACCTTTAATTATACCAATAATTAGTGTTTGTATCATTAAATCAATAACACTGTGATTACATGTCTTTTCTTATATAGCCTTTTGTCATTCTTTAAATTAACAGTTGCCTAATATGCAGATGACACCACTCTTATGGCAGAAAGTGAAGAGGAACTAAAAAGCCTCTTGATGAAAGTCAAAGAGGAGAGTGAAAAAGTTGGCTTAAAGCTCAAGATTCAGAAAACTAAGATCATGGCATCTGGTCCCATCACTTCATGGCAAATAGATGGGGAAACAGTGGAAACAGTGTCAGACTTTATTTCTGGGGGCTCCAAAATCACTGCAGTTGGTGACTGCAGCCATGAAATTAAATGACGTTTACTCCTTGGAAGGAAAGTTATGACCAACCTAGATAGCATATTGAAAAGCAGAGACATTACTCTGCCAACAAAGGTCCGTCTAGTCAAGGGTATGGTTTTTCCAGTGGTCATGTATGGATGTGAGAGTTGGACTGTGAAGAAAGCTGAGTGCTGAAGAACTGATGCTTTTGAACTGTGGTGTTGGAGAAGACTCTTGAGAGTCCTTGGACTGCAAGGAGATCCAACCAGTCCATTCTAAAGGAGATCAGTCCTGGGTGTTCATTGGAAGGACTGATGGTAAAGCTGAAACTCCAATACTTTGGCCACCTCATGTGAAGAGTTGACTCATTGGAAAAGACTCTGATGCTGGGAGGGATTGGGGGCAGGAAGAGAAGGGATCGACAGAGGATGAGATGGCTGGATGGCATCACCTACTCGATTGACGTGAGTCTGAGGGAACTCCGGGAGTTGGTGATGGACAGGCAGGCCTGGCATGCTGCAATTCATGGGGTCGCAAAGAGTCGGACACGACTGAGTGACTGAACTGAACTGAACTAAATTGCTTCTTATTTTCAGTTGCTTCAACATCTCATCTATTGTATCACCTACGGGTCCACTTTTTTCCTGGACACTCTTGTGAACCCTCTGTTTTCCAGCTTTGCTATGGGTGGATGACTCTCTGGTCCTGTGACACAGTTATCAACC
The DNA here is from genome assembly GCF_029378745.1 of Bos indicus. Taxonomy (NCBI): domain Eukaryota; kingdom Metazoa; phylum Chordata; class Mammalia; order Artiodactyla; family Bovidae; genus Bos; species Bos indicus. The sequence goes on from NC_091769.1 coordinate 51,864,577, forward strand.
TGGGATCTTCTCTTAATGGATTTTCTAGGTTGTATTTACCATCTCTAGAATCCTCTAGTAACTTTCTAAGAAAAAAAAGTGTCAATTTTCTGAGCCTAAACCTGTCTGTATGTGTCTTTATTGTGTTTTCATACTTGACAAATTGACTGGATGTAAAATTCTAGGTTGAAAATTTATTTTCTTTAAAAATTTGAAGCCATTGCTCTGTTGTTGCCTGCATTTAGTATTGCTGTTAGGAAGACTAATAAGCATCCTGAGTCTCATTTTCTTGTGATTTGTCCTCCTGGAAACTTTTAGAATCATCTTTTTATTCCTGATGTTTCAAGCTTCCACATTTGGGGAAGTTTTCTCCTGTGTTTGCTGATCATTCAGTGGGCTTTTGATAGTTAAATGAACTGACACCAGAGTGAGATGACCCAGATTCAAAACCAGCTCCCCAGAGCTTTATATCAAAAGCCAACTGTGGTGCTGGCTGAGTTACTAACCCTCTCTGTGCTAGTATCTTTGTCTGTAAAATCACCAGGAACCTTCTGATACCGCTGTCAGATTAAAATGAATAACATAAATGTAGCATTAGAATAGTGCCTGGCACTGGGTACCACCTCAGTAAATGTTTTTGCTGTATTGATAGAGTCATTGTCAGTATTCAGTTCTGTGGACTCAACATAGGAAAATGTGCCCAGTCCAATTATGCATCTCTCTAGGTGGGTCCAGCTGCCATTTACTGATAGCCCTCCAGAGGATCACCTGGCACCAACCAACATTCTTCAAGGCCCCAGAGGAGAAGTTCCAGTTCTTGTTGAGCTCTGTCTCCATCATCATCTGCTTGGCTGGCCAGGCCTTCAGTGGCAACTACTCCAAGCTTTCCTGTCACTCACAGGCATGATTTGGCAGGATTCTGCCTCATTCTTCATGCCACCTGTCTTTTACTTCCTGCCCTAGGGATTCCCTGTTCCCACTGATGCCTGAGGCTCTGGATCCACCCAACATCTACACATGCTTGTTGGCTCCCCAAGCAATGCCCAAGAAACTGCCAGGAGATGTACAAGCACACAGACATGCTACCGGCCCGTGTGCACTTGTCTGGATGCCATGGATCTGGCTTCTTTGGTGGCCTCTGAAAGGCCAGGTGGAACAACTAAGAAGTGCAGGGAGGGAGGGTTAAAACCCCATGGGAATGTTTGGCCAATGGAGCCTACTGTCTCCTGGTTGGTTTGTCAAGAGGCTGTAAAACAACCAGCTATACTTATTACAAGTCCGTGGCTAGCCTGAGAGCACCTTCTCTTGTGGTAATTGTTCTCCTCCTTTCCTGCCTTCCTCCCTCTTTTCCCTCATTCCTGCTTTCCTAGGCTTGCCCTCCCAGATGAAGGGATAGCAAGTAAACCTGTGTCTTTGGCTTTATTCGTGTAGGGAAGCCAGACTAAGACACAATGACTTCCAGAACTTGGGCCCTGGAGTTGGCCTCCAGATTTGAATCTTGGTCTTGGCCTTGTTGGCCACAAGTTACCTAACTTCTCTGTGCTTCAGTTTCTTCATCTGTGAAATGGGGCTAATAATAGTGGCTATCTCAGGGTGATTGGAGATTTAAATAAATTAATACTTATAAAACACATAGTAATCACCCAGTAAATGTTCGCTATTATTATTCAGTTCCATGAACTTTTCAATATCAATTTTTGGTAGTTTCCTCTGTTTTTCTCCAGTTCTCTATTTCTGAAACATTATAATGTCAATATTGGTCTTCCTGAACTGATTCTCTATGTCTGTTATAGTTTCTGTGATATTTACCAGGTCTTTGTCTTTTTGTTCTATTTTGTGGGAGAGATACTCTTCTTTATAAACAAAGCCTTCTATTGAGTTTATATTTTGGTATCACGCTGAAAATTTCCAAGATTATTTTGTTCTCCAGCTGTTCCATTTTAATCATATCCTTTTCTTTTCTAAGGAGAGAAAGAGTATATAATGTTTTCTCTGTGCTCCTGGACTTTCTCTCTGTTTGGGCTTCTCCTCTCTTGGGTGTTACTGATGCTCGGTCAGCTTTCTCTTCCTTTGCTTTCATGACAACTCCTCTCTCCATCTCACAGTCCCTTCCTTTTTGTTCCCTGGGGTAGGGTTACCAGATCCAGCAAATACAAATACAGGGCATTCTATTCAATTTTAACTGTAGGTAAACAATGGAGAGTATTTTTAGTATGTGCATGGCTATGCAATACTGGTACATACTTATACCAAAATGTTTTCATTATTTATCTGACATTTAAATGTAACTGGGTGTCCTATATTTTATCTGGCAGCTCTATCCAGGTGCCTTTTTATTTTCTGAAGATCAAGGTAGGCTCAGTCAGTAGTACAAAAGGGCTTTGTCTTCACGCCACTTCTTTTCTTAAAGGGACACACAGCTATTTACATAACATATGGCAGTCTCACACCCGTGCAATTGTAAATTAGAGCCTGCTTATTCATTGTCAAGTTAGGAACTCGACCATATTTCTCAGCTGTCTTCTGTTCCCTGGCCTCAGCTTCAATAAATAAATGTGTTGTTCTAGTAGTGTGTGTTCCATCGTGCTGCATTTGTTCATTGTCTGTGCCGCTCGCAGCCCCAGGGCAAGAGAACCATCCTCGTGTGACATTGCCTCCTCTGCGGTCAGCATCTCTGGCCTGTCTTTTGGAGGGTCTGGAAATAATTCTTACCAGACCAGTGTTTTTAAGAACGCTATCACAGTCTGTTGGTTTCCTCAATGAGTAGGCACTGGCAGGGGACAGGTGTAGAGAGCAGGCTTTGCTGGTGCTGTGTGACCAAGAGCGTGAACTTGATAAAGAATGTGTGTCCTAAACAAAAGCTAAATTATGATTGAGCCAATTATGTGAGAAGGAACAGGAAATGAATATAATGAACCTATATTGCTCAGGAAAGCAATTCGCAAAATAACATTAACATTTTCATCGAATCCCCATGGAGTTGTCCTTTTTAGGTCGTTTCCTTAAAGGTATTCTTCTTTTCAAGTCATAAGCCTGTCCGTGTTATTTCACTCCCGGTTCACTGTCAAGAACTCTCCTTGTTACTTTCCTAAGGATATCCAAGGGGGTGAGCTGTTAACAGGGCTGGGCTAAATATAGCCTTCCTGGAGCCTCTGGTCTTTGCTCCAGAGTCAGCATCCGCTGTCAGCCCAGGCTGGTTTCCTTCCCCCTTCTCTTCTACCTGGCAGCCTCATCAGAGACCTCAAGGGTCAGCCTCAGAAGTCAGGATGGGGAACTGAGGGACTTCTTACAGGCCTTGTCTTTTTACATACAATACTGGTCCCACCTGCTCTGCATCACCATTCACCGGCACACACATTGTATATCTGCAGTATATTCTGCCTCCATGTAATATATAAAGCACACCCCTGACCTAGCAGTAGACTCATGCTTAAAGGAGGATTTCTATACATGGGACGTGTACAGTTCATCAGATGACAAGGCATTTGCCTTTTTTTCCCTAATGAGAAGAAATGAATGTTTTGGAGCAGAGAGTCTGAAATGAGAAGCTATGTATATATTTTTGCTCTTCTTAAGACTAAGGGATTTTCCCGGATATGGAACATTCACTGCTAAAACTGGGACTGTCTTGGGCAAACAGGCCAGCTGGTCACCGTCTGTTGCCTTTCCCACCACCACCCTTCAAATTCCCTTCACCCCTCTTTCTTACTCTGGGAAAGAGGTCAGAGCCCTCAAGCTGAAGTTTTGCAAGACATAATCCAGATTTGGGGGCGTTTCGCATTTAAAGCACCATAAGGAGGAGCTAGCAGTGTTTCTTTGAAGGTATTTGTGAGAAAAGGAATTTTCAGTGATTGAAGGGATTTTCAGTGATTTTTCATTTGTAAAACCCCTCTACAAAGCTATTTTAAATGTTTGTTTATAGCTTGCTTGCCTTGATACTTCAGTAAATATCTATAATAAGAAATAGAAAGATTTATGATCATAAATCTGTAAGGTTTGAACTCAGAACTACAAGCTGTAATTTTAGCAAATTCTCCATTACCCTTCTAGGCTTTGTGACCCATGGCACTTTGCCTCCACCTGGTGGCAGTGTGAGTTATTAAATCCTGACCACCTACCTCTCCTGTTCTTGGGCTTCCCTTGTGGCTCAACTGGTAAAGAATCCGCCTGCAATGAGGGAGACCTGGGTTCAATCCCTGGGCTGGGAAGATCCCCTGGAGAAGGGAAAGGCTACCCACTCCAGTGTTTTGGCCTGGAGAATTCCGTGGACTGTATAGTCCGTGGGGTCGCAAAGAGTCGGACACGACTGAGTGACTTTCACCACCCCACCTTTGTGTGTGTGTGTGTGTGTGTGTGTGTGTGTCTGTCTGTCTCTCTGTGTGTTTGTATGTCCTAAAAACCTCACCTTGGGGAAGTGATTCTTAAAAAGCAAACTATAAAGATACCAACTTATCTTACATGATACTGTCATCCTTATTTGAAATGTAGGAATAATTTGGAACAAAGATTATCTTTGTATTTGGTTTATGTTTCATCATGTGAAGCTTCATGAGCCCATGAAACCTTATAAAATAATTGATTATGTTAATCTCTTTGAAAAATAATGTTGTAAGAAAACGCTGGGAAGTACTTAATTTGTGAAAATCTCGTAAGTGTATATAGATCTTATTAGATTATAATAAACAAAACTTATAAGGGATTTATTAATCAGACATGGCTCATCATATCCATTATCACACTGAGTTCCAGTTATTAGTTCACATCAGGGGATTTAACTGTGATTCCTTTTATAAAGAAAAAAAATGTACTTTTTTTCCTTTATAATCTTTTCCCCTCTTTTTGTTTTGGTAAATCTTGATCATCAGCAATAATTGCTGAAGTTCATGGGTTGTTTATCACTAATATGCGGAGAATAGAAGACTCAAACCTCTCTTGTATGTTTTGCACTTTCTTTGGTGGAAGTCATTTCAGTTTCCTAGGGCTGGGTTTCAGGGTCTGTAATGTTGAGACAGTCATTACATATGCCAAGAGGTTGGTGTGAGGGTCAAATATGGGGTGTGTGTGTGTGTTGTTATCCTGATGTTAGTCTCGGGGGCATCATTATCACTTGCAAATTGAAGACAAAAATTCTAGATTTTACTGCCTTGCCTTTGGCTGCTTTCTGCCCTCTGTTTAGATCCCAAGACTAAGTTCCCCTGAGATGTGCTCAGGAATCCTAATTCTCTCTGCCTGCTGGTTCTCATTCTGCCAGGACTTTTCCTAGGCACTCTTTTGCACACCCCAAGCCTCTCCTTTCCCCTACACTGGAAAAAGCTGCCAGACAGGCAGAGCATCAGGCCTAAATTGAGTGTGGGCTTCTGTGGGGTGGGAGGGCCGTGATGAGTTAGGCTGGGATCCAGAGCCTGTGTCCCAGGCATGCTACCACAGAGGGAACAGGTAGGATTAAGGGAAAGTGGAGAGTATGGGAGTGGGGAGAATGGGAGGGATGATCCTTCCTTTCCTCCCCCTCCCTTCTATGAGGAAAATAATTCTACCTCCAGGTCCAGTCTTAGGAACAATCTGATTCTAGGGACAGGAGAATTCCCTGTTTTGTTGTCTTTCTCAGCCTCCCAACTCTGCCCTCATCAACAAACAAACAAAAGCAAAGGAAGGGAACATACACTCTGTGACCATCTTCCCACTTGCTTGTGTAACTGGTGTTCCTTCTGGAAGAGTCAAAACCTTTCACTCCCTTGAATGAAGGTGTGAGAGGTGTTCTGGGAGCCAGAGGGGCTGGGAGGGATAGCTGAGTCAGGGCAGGGGGAGCCACAAGGCAGTGGGGGGCATACTGGGGAAGCAGACTTCAGCAGGGAGAATGGGGTTTGAGAAAACAAACCTTTCCAAGAAAGGAAAATGCTTCCTCCCAGGTCCCACCATTCCTTCTTCTGAGCTGGTCAGGCCTCTTTCCCATTCCCTACCCTAACAGCACCTCCTTGCAGAGAGGCATGGACATTCATTCGTCCAGCTTGGATGGGGTCATGTGGCTTACATTTCTGGAAGATACTGTGCGATGTCAGACCTTACCTTACTAACCTAATTTTATTTTTGTCTGCATCTTAATTTCTTCCTAAAATGGAAAAAAAGAAAGAAAATCGGTCTCAAATCTTTGGAATGAATTGAGGTTTGCAGCATTTTGGTTGTATTTACAAGCATTTAAATTCACTGCTGTTTTGCATGTTCTAATGACTAACATTTCCAGTATTTTTTTTTTTTTTTTAATGGCCTTTCCCAACTCTCTTCTGTGTGAACTAATGGCTTAGGATTTACCTCTTGGCTTCCAATGTCAGTCCCACCCTTGGCGATGCAGTTTCTGCCAAGCGTCCCCATGGCTGGAAGGCTGCCTCTTGGGTGATAGAACCTTTATTGCTGTGCTGGAGTTGGAGCGGCTGCTGAGCTTTTTCCAGAAAATGAAAAAGAAGCAGCAATTCCCTCTGCAGACACTCCTCCTACTACTGAGGCCTATGATGCTCCCTGGGGCAGAGCACATGTCACGTTTTAAACCTTCTTGAATAAGATGCCCATCTGCCCCTTCCTGTCTGGAGTCCGAGGCCTAAACCCAGGGCTGTGGGAACATGTTTGGAGGTTGGTTCATCCATTCATGGTGGGCACATCCATGCCGAAGCCTCACTCTAGCACAACCAGCACTGGAGGGGAGGTCTGTTGGAAGCAGCTGCTGAGCGTACATCCAGATTCTTTAGGCTGTGTCTGGGGTGAACTACATTGGAGGAGCCCAGGCACCTGGCTCTGTCCTCAGTATGGCTGGCAGAACAGTTCTGGGATAAAAATTTGCCTTTAGAAAACATTCTGCATGAGGTTTATTCCTTTTTAAAGGCTTTTTTGAGCTTGTGAAACCATAATTGGTGATATGGTCTACTATCTCATGTAACACCTTCCATATAAAACCTAAAGCTTTTGCATGAGATAATTGCCAGAAACCATTTGTCTCTGTAGATAAAATCCTGGTGTGAAAAAGGAAAATTAAAACTTAAAGAATCCATCACATTTGCCTCCAAGTCTTCAGTGCTCAAGTCAGGTGCCTGAGACGTATTTCTTTCAGTTGTTTCTTTTTTATTTTTTTTCTGAATTATCTGTCTATCTGTCCATCTGTCTGCCCATCTATTTTTTTTCAATACTGAGTTTTAATCTTCAGAAAAAGGTCCGGATCTTTGGCAGAAGCAGGTATTTCTCAGGTGGTAGAAGAAATGGTCGTTTCAAAATTGTGGTAATTTCTTCACATATTTGAATTCACACATTTTGGAAACACTGGATGATGAAGCTAAGAGACCCAAAAGTACAGACTTGTATCCCAGAAATAGAATGTAATTTCAGTTTCTTTTTGGACAGGAGCATTGTATTAGCAAATGAGTTGGCACAGTGTGGAGGGCCCAGCAGCAGCGGGGGCGGCCAGAGGGAGGAGGTGCGCGCCCTGCACGCTAAGGGACTGTTCCTGTGGCAGGACCTTAGCTGTCTTCCTGCTGCTTAGGTTCCAGCCCACATTCCTGGGCTGGCTCTTCAGTTTCTGTCCAGTTCTCCTTGGTATCTTGCCTAGACTCCCTTCCTGCTTTAGTTAATACCATATTGAATTCTATTGCTTGCAACCAAGAACTCTGACTCATCTAGTTAGCAAAGTAATTAGTTCAGTCATGCGCTTACTCAATCAGTGTTCCCTGAGCAAAATACCCTTCTGAGGTAGTATTCTATTTCTTCATCTTATGGTTGCAGAAATTGCAGCTCATGGACTTTAAGTTTTGAAAATCAATATGATAAGCTATGGGGGCTTCCTCGATGGCTCAGTGGTAAAGAATCTGCCTGCAATGCAGGAAACACAGGATGTGGGTTATACCCCTGGGTTGGGAAGATCCCCTGCAGGAGAGCATGGCAACCCACTCCAGTATTCATGTCTGGAGAATCCCATGGACAGAGGAGCCTGGCGGGCTACAGTCCATGGGGTCACAAAGAGTTGGACACGACTGAGCACAAGTACACAGATGATAAGCTAGTGTTTGGTGTTTAAAGTGGTGTTTTGCATCTCCTTATGGTCCCCCTGTAGTCAGGAAAAGTTAATCCTGGAGGATTTTTGATGTATCACTAGGAAAGTATCCATGCTGAAGACCCCAGCAGTAACCTAGTCAGTTGGACTTACACTCTTTGTCAAGGAAGGACTTGGTATCATGGCCAAAAGACTTTTTGTCTGAAAGAACTCATAGGCCCCAGTATGGGGAGGCTTTTGGTGGGACTTTTCTGAATAGCACCTCTGGGATGCTAAATGGTGGGGAGGCAGGGGTTGACGTTAGGAGGTTGCTGTCATCAATTACATGAAATGATGGGTCCATCATTTCAGCAAGTTACTCTGCCTAGAATCCAAAAAGAATGATTTTGCAAATTAATTCCACTGAAACAAAGATCTTCTTCCTCTGGCCTTTAAAATTGGGCTAAACCTTTCTTCCCCTTCTAGAAAAAGAGAGAGAAAGCAGTATCAAAATTTATAAAAGATGAAACCTCCACTTCCCAAAGCCCTGGGGCCAGCAATTCCAGCTGTGACTCTTTGATGAAACTGATTATACAGACAGCCAATTTAAGACCATTTTGCTAACTGAAAGGTCACTATTCTGTGGGGCATAGATAATAGAAGCCCTCCTAGCTCTTTGAAACTTGCTTGATAAGTATTTAGCAAAAGAATTAGGGTTGGGAGGTTAGATAGGAGAAACCACTGAATTTCCTTCTGGAGGAGACCATGACCTGTTTTTGAATCACATGTTTTCCTGGTGAGGAAAGAACAGCGGTCACGTAGGGAGGGCGTGTTCTCCCATTACAGGCTGCGTTTGAATGAACTGTGAAACACAGTAGAAAGTCCTAATCTGAAACCTCCTCTTTATCTATTGTGCAGTTTTCACCTTGATTTTGTAATGTTATTTTCTAATTCTACATTCCTTTTGCAATACAGTTACTGCAACTTATCACCATCTCCGTCTTTTGGGGAGGTAATTTAGCTTGCTGTATTGATAACTATGTCATTTTTTTCTGTTCATATTGTGGAAAAGGTGAATGTAGAGCTGGCTTTAGAGACTCATATGTAGGGATTTAGACACCATCAGATTTCCCTCTTGATTGTTGTTGGCTGGCATTATTTATTCCTAGTGCATATAAACTTCATTCAACAGGGGTTGTACCTAGCAGCAGCTTCCAGGGTCTTATCCTCAGAGAGCTTTTCTACCAGAGGGGTCAGTCATCTCACTCCTCTGAGCCTCAGTTTCAACAGCTGTGAAGTGGAGAAATTGATTTACTTGATCTCCATTTCCACCTTTAAAATCTTCTGACACATTGTCAAGTACATATTAGTTCTTATTTTCTGAAGTCTCACTTTGAAAATATTCCTTTGAAAATATCTGGTGATACAGGAAAAAGAGTGAGGAAGATCTTTATGAATGAATTTGGAGTAACTTTTAGGATACATTGTTTGGTGAAAGAAGCAAGGTAGAAAAACCTGTATAGTAGGATATCCTCTGCCCAGGAAGAAAGGAAAAGATGTGTTTTGCAAAGCAAGCAAACAAACAAAAACAAGCAGACACACAGACACACACACAAGGGATAAACCAGAAAGTAGTAATATTTATAAGGAGGAGGAGTGGGACTGGGGTAGAAGGAGTGGATACAGGAGGATGTATATTATTTATCTGGAAAATTAAAAGAAAAGCAAACTCTAAATTGGAATACAATTTTAAAAACAAATGAATCTAGCTGTATATCATATTGATAAAATAACCACACAGAGAAAAGAATTGATTCAAGTAAAATTTAGTATGTATCAGGAGCTTGGCTCACCATCCCTTAGTGGGATCTACTTTAACAAAAGGAATTCAAAGGCAACTAAAGATTTAGTATGCCCATTAGTTGTTAGTAATGTTAGTATTACACTTTTGAAACTATATGTCAATATTAAAAATATGTAAGTAGATATAGTATCAGGAATCAAGATTTTAAGAGAAAAGAAATAAAAATAGAAAATAAAAGAAGTTTTTTTTTTTAAAAAAACCTTTTATATGAAATTTGAATATAGGAATTCATATATATGTATGTTTCCTAGCTTTGCCCACTTGAAAGGACTTACAAGTGATGGTACTTAGTGGCAGTGAGCACGCGTATTGCCTAGATCTCAATGTGAATATCCTTTTCCATTAAAAAGAAAAAGGACTCCTTAGAGAATGGCTGAATCTGTATGTAGCGAATCAGAAATATTTTGTATTGCTAAACGACAAGGAGAAACTTAAAAACCAGTGTGTTCTTATAAAAAGCAATTCAGGATCTATCTTAAAGGCTCTGCCTCTAGCCACATTTGGGACCATTTGGACATTGAAAAGAACAAAGAATGTAATTGTTTATAACACATTAAATATATATACAATTCATGAGACCATAGTAATTTGAAAGAGAGGGAGAAGGAAAGGGTGGGGGCGGCAGGGGGAGGGGGAGAGAGAAAGGGAGACTAGAGAGAGGAACAGAACAGAAAGAGAGAGAAGAGAAATAGAGAACAGAGAAAGAGAGAGAGAAGGAAGAATAAAAAGAAAGCTCATTTTTACAAAAGAATGATAGTTAATAAACATAGAAGGAAGGCTAAAATGAGACAGTCTCTGCAATCCCAACATAATGATGAATTCAGGTGAGGATCATCAGTGGGTGCTAAGACAGTCTATTCATATGGCATCACAGTTTTAACCCACAGATTACTAATACAGAGGAGAAGAAATGTACTTTTACTCTGGAGAGATCTGGCCATCACCACCTTAACTAAGAGGCCAAGCTTAACATCACAGATACTGGGACAACCCATTGTGTGACTTCTGGCATGATGCAACATGAAGAACACAAAATTGCTTAAGATGCGTCTTGGCAGAAATGTCTAATCTGCATCTGATCAAGCTGCCAGCCCTTTCGGTGTACAGGAAATGTAGAGTTAGAGGAACATGTTAACTACACCACAAGGAAACAATCTGCCTTATCCGGAGTGTGCAAAATGTTCTAAAAATAACTGAATTTCTCAAAAAGTCAACATACATAAGTTTAAACAAAGGACAAAGAGAAAGAGGAGCACTGTTCACTGTTTTGAAACACTATGGCCTGAAAGGCTAAAAGCATAATAATCAGTACAAGAATTTTGTACAGTTGTAGAAATATGAATATGAATTGGGAATTAGATTATATTGTTCTTGTTATTTAGTCACTAAGTTTTGTCCAACTCTTTGTGAACCCATGGACTGTAGCCTGCCAGGCTCCTACGTCCATGGGATTCTCCAAGCAAGAATACTGGAGTGGGTTGCCATTTCCTTCTCCAGAGGATCTTCCCGACCCAGGGATTGAAGCTGCATCTCCTGCATTGTGGGCAGATTCTTTACCATGGAATTGTCATCTTCTTGGATGTGATTGTGACTCTGTGGTTATGTAGAAGATCTTTATTCTCAGGAGATGCATGGTGAACTATTTAGTGATGAAATGTCATGAATGTCTGCAACATAATTTAAAAGACTTAATAACAGATAATAAAAACATACACTTTTTTCTCCTGTATTTCCTCTGTATATGAATAGAAAGATGATTGATAGATTGATAGCAACAGAGAAAGAAAGTTAAAGCAAATTCAGCAAAATGTTGACAATTGGTAAATCTAAGTGAAGAGTATATGGATGTTACTTTAAGTCTATAGACTTGAAATTTTTCAAAAAAAAAAAAAAAAATTGGTGAAAATGCAGACAAGACACCATCAGACCTGGAGGAGTCCTTGGACTTTTGTCTTCTAAACCTTTCATTTTGTAGATTGTAGGATTAAAACTCAAAGAAGGTAACAGCTTGTCTAAGACCACAGTTAACAAGAAAGAGGACTGAGTCTTTGGTGTTATTTCCACTATTCTTTACTGTGTCTCATAAAAATTAACCTCACTTTCTTTGGCATGTAAAATTATTTTTAATCTCTTTTAGTATCACACTGGCTTTTCCATATCAAAATGACTGGGGGAAGGCAGGGCACACACAAGCCCTTGATATTGGTTCCCTGTCTCTCTCCTCATTAGACACGAGTGTCTAGACTACAGGACGCCTTGTGCTCATAGGCCCTCTCACTCAATCCCTGTCACGTCTACCCCGCCTCACTGTCTCCTCATTTCATTAACTTGGTGCCACTCTCACTGACCTGGCTATGGCATGTTTCTTTAACATTCTTCGGCTGACTTTAAAAACGCTTCTTTGAAACAAATCATAACAGAACCAAGTCGACGTAATTATATTTTGGCCGTGCTAATTGGAAACCTCAGGTTTAAACAAAAGGCTATACACAGGTCAGTGTCTTCTCACAATGTCCAAAGTGTAGCCTGAAACACAGCAATCTATAAGTAAAACCACCAGGCTGAGTTTGCCCAAGAACATTTCGCAAGAGTAAACCAATGAAAAACAAACAGGTTTCCCAATCAGCCCTCTTCCACAAAGGAAGGGAGATGTGGTGGAGATGCTCTATGAAAATTAAGCAAAAACTGCAGGGCTTGAACCTGTCAAGGTGGAGAGCTGAAAACAACTAAGGATCTTTAAGAAGTTTCGACTGAACTCTTCTGCTAGTTCACACTGCCCTCTTTGTGCACTTTCCCTTAATACTGCGTTTTCTCTTTGCTGGTCAGATGTGCCCACTGTTTATTTTCTTTCGTTGACTGGCACAAAATGACTTTTATTTTTACTGTGTATTGACAGTTTGATATAAAAAGATTCTATACAACTCAACCCCTTTTCCCCGTCTAGTTGTTGCTTACAGAGGACTTTTCAATGAATATCTAATGAAGGTAGCTGTTAAATAAAAATGAATGTTATATTTATAAAATTGTGAAATGTTATTTTCTACCTGATAAAGAAAAAATATATATATCATGTGGAATGTATAATTTATAGGCAACCTGGAAGACTGTGGCAATTTAAATGGTATCAGGCATGGAATGAGCAGAAAAACTAAAGATATCAAGGAATGCTGGAGGATATATCAGAGATGGCAAGATTGAACCCAGGGGTTCAATGTGTCTGCTGAGTAAGGTCCTTGGAAAAACAACCCTGTGTGTTTGTATGATTGGCACATTCCCTACAAATTAGAGGCAGCATTTCTTCTCCTGAATTTGTTGGATTGAGCTTCTCAATTCTAGTGTGTTGTGTGTCTGCATATGGAGCTCTAAAATTAGCTTTGAAAGCAGGCATAACAAGCTGCTGGTCTGGATTTTATTTTGTCTGTACAGTATTTCTTAAAAAATCAGAAATCTGCACATAAAAACCCAGATTGCTGATTTCTCTTGACATTTTGGAAGATCTGGCAACACTAGGCTTGAATTTTCTCCTGGTAAAGGTTAATTGTCTCCCATGGCCACAATTGTTTTGCCACAATCCCTAGAAGTACTTGTTGTATATCCAGGCTGCTTTATTCAAATGGCTGGCTCTAAAAGCATCTGAATTTGAGACCTACATTATTCAGTTTCAATTCATTTAGATAAAAAAATTTTTTTTTACAAAAATAAGTATTTATAGCTATGAAGGCACCTTGTAAATTCAAGGCGTAAAATGCCACAGGGCATTTTCCATTACATTACTTCCATTACAATTTTTTATTTACTCTTCTCAACAACCCTTTGAAAGAAGTGTAATTATTATAACCATAATAATCGTAAGACATGATTCCAAATCTTGGATAAGTTGTGTAACTTACCCATGGTCACACAGTTGGTGAGGAGTAGAGTCAGGATTCAAACCCAAGACTATGCTGTGAGAGAACTGAGGCCACAGAGGATGCTGAGTTTACAGTGCTTTATCGCTAAGGAAGCAACATGGAAACATAAAAATTACTGTAGGTGAAAGACTCGAGAACGAGGACTGAGATCCCAGGCTTGCTTTTCTGAGGACTTAACCACTAACTGGGCTTCCCTGGTGGCTCATCTGGTAAAGAATCCACCTGCAATGAGGGAGACCTGGGTTCGATCCCTGGGTTGGGAAGATCCCTTGGAGAAGGGAACGGCTACCCATTCCAGTATTCCAGCTTGGAGAATTCCATGGACTGTATAGTCCATGGGGTCTCAAAGAGTCAAACACAACTGAGCGGCTTCCACTTTCACTTTTCAACCACTTATTACTTGGTAACCTTGGGAAATCCCCTTTCCTCTTTTGTGTTGAGTTCTTTGTGGACGGGGTGAAACAGGAGACTTCCAAAAGCTAAGTTGTGTCTGACTCTTTTGCAACCCCATGGACTATACCCTGCCAGGCTCCTCTGTCCATGGGATTTTCCAGGCAAGAATACTGGAGCTGGTTGCCATTTCCTTCTCCCAGGGATCTTCCTGACCCACAGATCTAATCCCCTGAGACTGCTGCTTGGCAGGCGAATTCTTTGCCACTGAGCCACCAGGGAAGCCCTATCTTCCTGTGTTTGGTGCCTTAGCTGAGAGTAGATTTGTTCTTTTTCTTTGGTGCCCTCTGGTGGGCACAGAGCAAGAGAGGAGCCACTTCAGATTTAATCCAATTATTTATGAAGGGCTTGCCCTATACAAGGGCATGAAGGACGCCTGGTTACCAGGTGAAGGGACTTAGGCAGGAAATGATTCTGAGTCATTTTTTGATCACCATTGAGCACAGCAAATGAACTGAAGGTCTAAAGCAACTCACAGTTCCGTTGTATACATAATTGCAGAATTGGAAAATATTATAATAATGATAACCATGGAAATAACCATGTACAAAAAAGATCTTAAGGACCAGGATAACCATGGTGGTGTGGTCACTCACCTAGAGCCAGACATTCTGGAGCGTGAAGTCAAGGGGTCTTTAGGAAGCATTAGTATGAACAAAGCTATTGGGGGGGATGGAATACCAGCTGAGCTATTTCAAATCCTAAAAGATGATGCTGTTAAAGTGTTGCACTCAGAATGCCAGCAAATTTGGAAAATGCAGCAGTGGCCACAGGACTGGAAAAGGTCAGTTTTCATTCCAATCCCAGAGAAGGACAATACCAAAGAACTACAAAGTACTGTACAATTGTGCTCATTTCACATGCTAGCATGTTAATGCTCAAAATCCTTCAAGCTAGGCTTCAACAGTACATGAACCAAGAACTTTCAGATGTACAAACTGGATTTAGAAAAGATAAAGGAACCAGAGATCAAATTGACAACATCTGTTGGATCATTGAAAAAACAAGAGAATTCCAGAAAAACATCTACTTCTGCCTCATTGACTATGTGAAAGCCTTTCACTGTGTGGATCAAAACAAAGTGTGGAAAATTCTTCAAGAGATGGGAAAACCACACCATTTTACTGCCTCTTGAGAAACCTGTATGCAGGTCAAGAAGCAACAGTTAGAACTGGACATTGAACAATGGACTGGCTTAAAATTGGGAAAGGAGTATGTCAAGGCTGTATATTGTCACCCTGCTTATTTAACTTATATGCAGAGTACATCGTGTGAAATGCCAGGCTGGATGAAGCAGAAGCTGGAATCAAGATTGCTGGGAGAACTATCAACAACCTCAGATATGCAAATGATACCACCCTAGTGGCAGAAAGCAAAAAGAACTAAAGAGCCTCTAGATGAACATGAAAGAGGAGAGTGAAAAAGCTGGCTTAAAACTCAACAGAAAACCTAAGACCATGACATCCGGTCCCATCACTTCATGGCAAATAGAAGGGGAAAAAGTGGAAGCAATGACATTTTATTTTCTTGGACTCCAAAATCACTGTGGACGGTGACTGCAACCATGGAATTAAGAGATGCTTGATCCTTGGAAGAAAAGCTAAGACAAATCCAGGCAGCATATTAAAAAGCAGAGACATCACTTTGTCGACAAAGGTCTGTATAGTCAAATTATAGTTTTTCCAGTAGTCATGTAAGGATGTGAGGGTTGAACCATGAAGAAGGCTGAGTACTGAAGAATTGATGCTTTTGAACTTTGGTGCTGGAGAAGACTCTTGAGCGTCCCTTGGACAGCAAAGAGGTCAAACCAGTGAATCCTAAAGGAAATCAACCCTGAATATTCATTGGAAGGACTGACGCTAAAGCTGAAGCTCCAATACTTTGGCCACTGGCTGCAAAGAACCAACTCACTGGAAAAGACCCTGATGCTCCAAAAGATTGAGGGCAGGAGAAGGGGGCAACAGAAGACAAGATGGTTGGATGGCATCACTAACTCAATGGACATGAGTTTGAGCAACCTCCAGGAGATAGTGAAGGACAGGGAAGCCTGGTGTGCTTTGCATAGGGTCGCATGCAAAGAGTCAGATATAACTCAATGAGTGAACAAAAATGGAAATAATGAGAGCTAATATTTATTAAGGACTGACAGTAGCCCAGGCAGTATTTAAAGTACTTTGTCTACTTTAATTTCCATTTTATTATTAAGTAAACCTATCAAAGATTCCATTTATTATACTTACTTGTGCTGGGAGGGAGGTTAGAATGCAATCCTCTCTGTTTTCAGATGAAGAAATTGAGGCCCAGGGACTTTGACTGATCCAAAGTCACACAGTAGTTAACTGTTGGCAAAGCTAAGACCAGAAGCTAGTCCAGAAATCTTTTTACCCCTCTATCCAGCTTCTTCAATTTAAAGTATGGCTTCGTCTAGAGATAGGACTAACATACCAAGATATGATTAAGAGAAGGAGGCATGTGATGAGAAGCTTAGATTTTAAGAGTTGAAAGGAGACTTAGAGGTTACTAACACAACTTCCTGTTCAGACAGAAACTTCTCTCCTGATCCCTGCAAACCTAAATCAAATCCCTTATGATTATACAGTGGAAGTGAGAAATAGATTTAAGGGACTAGATCTGATAGATAGAGTGCCTGATGAACTATGGACTGAGGTTCATGACATTGTACAGGAGACAGGGATTAACCATCCCCAAGAAAAAGAAATGCAAAAAAGCAAAATGGCTGTCTGGGGAGGCCTTACAAACAGCTGTGAAAAGAAGAGAAGTGAAAAGCAAAGGAGAAAAAGAAAGATATAAGCATCTGAATGCAGAGTTCCAAAGAATAGCAAGAAGAGATAAGAAAGCCTTCCTCAGCAATCAATGCAAAGAAATAGAGGAAAACAACAGAATGGGAAAGACTAGAGATCTCTTCAAGAAAATTAGAGATACCAAGGGAACATTTCATGCAAAGATGAGCTCGATAAAGGACAGAAATGGTATGGACTTAACAGAAGCAGAAGATATTAAGAAGAGATGGCAAGAATACACAGAAGAACTGTACAAAAAAGATCTTTACGACCCAGATAATCACGATGGTGTGATCACTGACCTAGAGCCAGACATCCTGGAATGTGAAATCAAGCGGGCCTTAGAAAGCATCACTACGAACAAAGCTAGTGGAGGTGATGGAATTCCAGTTGAGCTATTTCAAATCCTGAAAGATGATGCTGTGAAAGTGCTGCACTCAATATGCCAGCAAATTTGGAAAACTCAGCAGTGGCCACAGGACTAGAAAAGGTCAGTTTTCACTCCAATCCCAAAGAAAGGCAATGCCAAAGAATGCTCAAACTACTGCACAATTGCACTCATCTCACATGCTAGTCAAGTAATGCTCAAAATTCTCCAAGCCAGGCTTCAGCAATATGTGAACCGTGAACTTCCTGATGTTCAAGCTGGTTTTAGAAAAGGCAGAGGAACCAGAGACCAAATTGCCAACATCTGCTGGATCATGGAAAAAGCAAGAGAGTTCCAGAAAAGCATATATTTCTGCTTTATTGACTATGCCAAAGCCTTTGACTGTGTGGATCACAAAAAACTGTGGAAAATTATTCAAGAGATGGGAATACCAGACCACCTGACCTACCTCTTGAGAAACCTATATGCAGGTCAGGAAGCAACAGTTAGAACTGGACATGGAACAACAGACTGGTTCCAAATAGGAAAAGGAGTATGTCAAGGCTGTATATTGTCACCCTGCTTATTTAACTTTTGTGCAGAGTACATCATGAGAAATGCTGGACTGGAAGAAGCACAAGCTGGAATCGAGATTGCTGGGAGAAATATCAATAACCTCAGATATGCAGATGACACCACCCTTATGGCAGAAAGTGAAGAGGAACTAAAAAGCCTCTTGATGAAAGTGAAAGTGAAGAGTGAAAAAGTTGGCTTAAAACTCAACATTCAGAAAACTAAGATCATGGCATCTGGTACCATCACTTCATGGGAAATAGATAGGGAAACAGCGGAAACAGTGTCAGATTTTATTTTTGGGGGCTCCCAAATCACTGCAGATGGTGACTGCAGCCATGAAATTAAAAGAGGCTTACTCCTTGGAAGAAAAGTTATGACCAACCTAGATAGCATATTCAAAAACAGAGACATTACTTTGTCAACAAAGATCCGTCTAGTCAAGGCTGTGGTTTTTCCAGTGGTCATGTATGAATGTGAGAGTTAGACTGTGAAGAAAGCTGAGCACCGAAGAATTGATGCTTTTGAAGTGTGGTGTTGGAGAAGACTCTTGAGAGTCCCTTGGACTGCAAGGAGATACAACCAGTCCATTCTGAAGGAGATCAGCCCTGGGATTTCTTTGGAAGGAATACGCTAAAGCTGAAACTCCAGTACTTTGGCCACCTCATGCGAAGAGTTGACTCATTGGAAAAGACTCTGATGCTGGGAGGGATTGGGGGCAGGAGGAGAAGGGGACGACAGAGGATGAGATGGCTGGATGGCATCACTGGCTTGATGGATGTGAGTCTGAGTGAACTCTGGGAGTTGGTGATGGACAGGGAGGCCTGGCGTGCTGCAATTCACGGGGTCACAAAGAGTTGGAGACGACTGAGCGACTGAACTGAACTGATACCTCTATTCCTCATTTTGTCCCCTGAGGCTATACAGGATATTTCTAAGCTCTCTTTTGTACACAGTCCTCCAAGAATTTGTAAACACCTGCTATGAACTTGCAAAAATCATGTCTATGCTAAAATTTGCAAGTTTATTTGTCCTTCATGTTATGCATGAATTTTAGAGTAATATTCATTATAAACATGATTGTCCTCTTCCAATGGACTCCAAAGATGACCTCCAATAATGAAACCTCCTGGTATTCTTTCATGTTCTCTTCCATACTGAATTTTGGCTCTTCTTGGACCTGCACAGAATGGGGAGAAGTGACTGTGGCTATTCTGGTTCCAAGCCCTAAGAAAGATGAGCAGCCTTTATCTTTGTGCTCTTAGAAGCTAGCCACCATGTGATAGTTGGCTATGCTGCTGAAGAGGAAGGGCCCCAGGGGATGGGGTGGCATATGGAGGAGAACTAAGGCATCACCTCTGTGGATGAAGGAGCCATGGGACAGGAGTCCCATGGAGGACTCTTGTCCAGAGCTTTGGCAGACCTACCTACTAACTGACTAGAACTGCAAGCGAGATTCCAAGCAAAACCAGCAGAAGAACCACTCATCTGAGCTCAATCAGTGCACAGTATTATGAAAGATAAGAATACACTTTTTTTTTTAAGCCAGTAAGTTTGAGTGATTTATTATACAGCAATTGACAACTTGAAATATCCCATTCAAAAATATTTCAAGAAACAAAGTTAGTATGTCTAATGCTGCGGGTGGAAAAAATAGTACCTCTGTTTATTATGACACTGTTAAACCTGTCCTGGATTTAATTTACACTTGGCAACCACATGATCAGACTGAACTGTGTATGTGTCATGAACTGGCACATGAACGGGCATGTGTCACAGGATGGTTGTTTGGTAGCTTCTCTCCAATGTTTTCTTAAGTGGTATTATAGACCTAAAAAAAGGGCTTTTAAGTTTTCCTTGCTGATCTTCTTCATCTTGTCTGTTTTGATTCATCTTTCCATCCTGATGAGATTTTTAGAACAAATTTTATTTATTTATTTTTTCAATTATTTTATATTGATTGGCGGATAATTACTTTACAATATTGTGATGATTTTTGCCATACATCAACATGAATCGACCACAGGTATACATGTATCCCCCCTTCCTGAAGCCCACTCCCACCTCCCTTTCCACCCTATTCCTCTGGGTCGTCCCAGAGCACCAGCTTTGGGTTCCCTGCTTCATACATTGAACTCGCACTGGTCATCTATTTTATACATGGTAATGTACATGTTTCAATACTATTCTCTCAAATCATACCACCGTCGCCTTCTCCCACTAAGTCCAAAAGTCTGTTCCTTACACCTGAGTCTCCTTTGCTGCCCTGCATGTAAGCTCATTGGTACCATCTTTCTAATATGTATGTGTTAATATACAGTATTTGTCTTTCTCTTTCTGACTTATTTTACTCTGTATGATAGGCTCCAGGTTCATCCACCTCATTAGAACTGACTCAAATGTGTTCCTTTTTATAGCTGAGAAATAGTCCATTGTGTGTATGTACTGAAACTTTCTTTTATTTTATTTTTTAACTTTACAATATTGTATTGGTTTTGCCATATATCAAAATGAATCCATCACAGGTATACATGTGTTCCCCATCCTGAACCCTCCTCCCTCCTCCCTCCCCATACCACCCCTCTGGGTTGTCCCAGTGCACCAGCCTCAAGCATCCAGTATCGTGCATCGAACCTGGACTGGCGACTCGTTTCATATATTATATTACACATATTTCAATTCCATTCTCCCAAATCATCCCACCCTCTCCCTCTCCCACCGAGTCCAAAAGACTGTTCTATACATCAGTGTCTCTTTTGCTGTCTCGTATACAGGGTTATTGTTACCATCTTTCTAAATTCCATATATATGCGTTAGTATACTGTATTTGGTGTTTTTCTTTCTGGCTTACTTCACTCTGTATAATAGGCTCCAGTTTCATCCACCTCATTAGAACTGATTCAAATATATTCTTTTTAATGGTTGAGTAATACTCCATTGTGTATATGTACCACAGCTTTCTTATCCATTCGTCTGATGGACAGCCTTCAGAATGGGAGAAAATAATAGCAAATGAAGCAACTGACAAACAACTAATCTCAAAAATATACAAGCAATTCCTACAGCTCAATTCCAGAAAAATAAATGACCCAATCAAAAAATGGGCTAAAGAACTAATTAGACATTTCTCCAAAGAAGACATACAGATGGCTAACAAACACGTGAAAAGTTGCTCAACATCACTCATTATCAGAGAAATGCAAATCAAAACCACTATGAGGTACCATTTCACTCCAGTCAGAATGGCTGCGATCCAAAAGTCTACAAGCAATAAATGCTGGAAAGGGTGTGGAGAAAAGGGAACCCTCTTACACTGTTGGTGGGAATGCAAACTGGTACAGCCACTATGGAGAACAGTGTGGAGATTCCTTAAAAAACTGGAAATAGAACTGCCTTATGATCCAGCAATCCCACTGCTGGGCATACACACTGAGGAAACCAGAAGGGAAAGAGACACATGTACCCCAGTGTTCATTGCAGCACTGTTTATAATAGCCAGGACATGGAAGCAACCTAGATGCAACTTTCTTATCCATTCATCTGGACATCTAGGTTTTTCTATGTCCTAGCTATTGTAAACAGTGTTGCAATGAACATTGGGATACATGTGTCTCTTTCAATTATGGTTTCCTGGGGGTGTATGGCCAGCAGTGGGATTGCTGGGTCATATGGCAGTTCTGTTCCCAGTTTTTTAAAGAATCTCCATACTTTTCTCCATGGTGCCTGTACCAGTTTGCATTCCCACCAACAGTGTAAGAGGTTTCCCTTTTCCCCACACCCTCTCCAGCCTCTATTGTTTGTGGACTTTTTGATGATGGCCAGTCTGACTGGCATGAGATGATAGCTCATTGTGGTTTTGATTTGCATTTCTCTAATAATGAGTGAAGTTGAGCATCTTTTCATGTGTTTACTGAGTGAACTCTGGGAGTTGGTGATGGACAGGGAGGCCTGGCGTGTTGCGATTCATGGGGTCGCAAAGAGTCGGACACGACTGAGCAACTGATCTGATCTGATGTTTTCTTTAGCAAAATGTCTGTTTGGGTCTTTTGTCTACTTTTTGAGTCATTTGCCCACTTTTTGATTGGGTTGTAGAACAAATTTTAGTTCTGTCATCTATTACAATAATTATCCCTTGTATCCTCTGCAATTTGACAAACATGTCATACATATTTTATCAAAATTACTGATAAATTGATGAATAGGACCAGGCAATATCAATCAATTTTCAAGGCACCAAAGATCTTCTGAGTAGATTCATATACATTAATTGAACAACACTTTTAGGAAATGGACATTTCAGCTAAAAAATCTCTTCAAATCAGTCATCTAGTGTAATAATTATCCCTAGTGTCCTCTGTAAGTTAACACATGCCATACATATTTTAGTCAAGTCATTGATAAAATGGTTGACTAGGACGGAGCAAACTCAGGGTCCCTTGGCAGGGCACTAATGTCCTCCTGCTCAGTAGGTTTGTTCTGTTGATAGAGGAGCATTTTAGGAAATGATCAATCCAGCTACAAGTCTGTCTAATCTGTTGTCCACCAAGTTGTTTTTCTTCTTTAGATTCACAATGACATTGCAGACCCTGTGCCTTATTAAGTCAAGGAATATCTGGCCTCTAGCCTTTTCCTGAATTTTCTGGGTAAAATTTTCCGATTTAATCTGGCATTACTGACTGCTGTTAATCAACTCATGTGGGCTGCTAATGGACACCACTTTATTTCCTCCATGTCATGAGCAATCTGTTTTAGAATTTGAAGAGCACAAGTTTTGTTGTCAAACACCTGGTTTGAAATCCTGGCTATTTTTGCTGTGAACTAAGGCAAGTTAGGACTTCCCTGATGGCTCAGCGGGTAAAGAGCCTGCCTGCAATGCAGGAGACACCAGAGACTTGGGTTCAATCCATGGGTTGGAAAGATCCCCTGAAGGAGAAAATGGCAACCCAGTCCAGTATGCTCGCCTGAAAAATATCCCATGGATAGAGGAGCCTGGCAAGTTACAGTCCACAGGGTCGAAAGAGTCAGACACAACTGAGTGACTAGGCACAAGCACACACAAGTGAAGCAAGTTACTCACTTTCTCTGAGCCTCAGTTTCCTCGTCTGAGAATAAGAATACTTTCTTCATGGTTTTGGTGTGATTATTTCATTAAAATGAAATAATATGTCAAAAGCAGACAACATTATGCCTAGCATGTACTAAGTCAACACATGTTGAGTTTCATGATTGTTAGTTGTTTTTTTTTTTTTAATTGTAATCATAAGTGACTCAATCTGTAGTTTCTAAAACTGACCTCTTTCTGTTTTCTGAAAATTTGAATAACACATGCCTATCCCTAGTCTTATGGCACTGTGTTGAAGAATATAATAAAAATAAAGATAGTGCTGCTTTCTATCTGCCATCTGTTAACTTGAACCATCTGCCCAAAGCTGTGTGCCTATCCCTTTCTTTGTTCTTCTTGCTCAAAACGTTGATTAAAATGTCGCCCCATCCCTTTGCCCAACTTGAACCTTTTTCAGCCTCAGCATGTTTCTCAAGGCTCAACTCTTTTGGGGCTCCATCTGCTGTCACACAGACCCGTTGGGGCCGTCCTTTGTTCCTGCCTTCTTGCAGAGGTCTGTCATCACCTCTAAGACCAGACCTGGAGATCATTTAGGTCTTCCAGAATGGAATAGAAAACCAGTCAACAGCAAGAAATCATGCAATCTGGGTTAGGGAGCAGGACTTGGAGAAGTTGGGGAGCATCCTAGTCATGGGGAAACTAGAGCACCCAGAAGGGAAGTGAAACAGGATAATGGTAACAAGTATCTGGTTACCAAGCAGTGGAACCAGGCACCAGGCCAACACGGTGAGACACCAGGAAGTACAAACCCACCTCTAATTTTGTGGCACCAGATCTTGGGTTTGAGTTGATTCTATAATCAGGTGGCTCAGCAGTGGTGGGTTACTGGGCTATCCCAGCAGAGATCCAGGCAAGGTACTAAGATATCCTCAAGAGAATTTCCAAGATTCTTGATGCTTGCCCACCCCATTTGATTCTCCCAGCTGGTCCTTCTTCTTACAGTTTTCTGAGCCTTTTGTGAGATGACCTTATTGCAAGGCCAGTCAGAAATCTATCAGATGCCTTTCTTTCAGCAGAATGACAGTATTTAACTACAACTAGGTGGGATCCAGGTCACTGATGACTCTCTGAGTACTCAAAATGTCAGTTCAAGGCTAGGACAGATCTGATAAGAATGGACAGACAGTGATAGGTTACACTTCACAGGGCAGTCATTTTTAATCCACTTTAATGACCCAAGGGAATGGTACTGGTTGTAATTCTATGGTTGTCTGTACCATCAAGGTGCCCTTAAATGTCACTCAAAAGCCATCTAAGACTTCTGCCATTTTTAAATCTTTTACTTATTTTTTTTTAAAGTCAGAATTTTAATTTAATTTTTTAAATATAAATTTATTTATTTTAATTGGAGGCTAACTACTTTACAATATTGTATTGGTTTGCCATTACATTGACATGAATCCACCATGGGTGTACATGTGTTCCCCATCCTGAACCACCCCCCCCCCACCACCACCTCCCTCCCCATCCCATCCCTCTGGGTCATCCCAGTGCACTTTTAAAACTAAAAATTTTTTAAAAATTTTTTTAAGAAATGGAGAAATAAACCCCATCACAATCCCACCTTTTGGAGAAACTCTGTTAGAATTTGGAGGGCATCTGATCTAGTTTCTTTCTGCCCTCCTGTGCCCCTCATCAACCCCCTTTCTTATGATCCTCTTTCTCTTTCTCTCTTTGGACCTCAAGGGCAGAGAGTTGAGTTATTTGTACTTTTCAGTCACGGCACATTATCAACGTTAGCATGTCCTTGGCTTTGCTTCTATTTTATTGTTTTCGCCCTTTCTCCTGAATTGTTACTCTCACTGCCCCCTCCTACCTCTAGTGGCCATTCTAAAAATGCTATATTCTTGCATTTGCATGCATCATTGAGGAATATATTGTATTTATGTATTTCCAATTTACATAAATGGTGCTTGCTATAGGTCTTGTTCTGTTTCTTTTTATTATTCACTGTTTGTATGATCTATTTATAGTGCAAACGTCCATCTGGCTCATTGCTGCTTACAGCTGCATGATGTTTGACAGTATACATTCACCCCACTTTATTTATCTATTTCCCTAGTGATAGACCTTCAAATTGTTTCTAACATCCTGCTGCCAAAAACAACACAATAAACATCTCCATGTATATACCCCTATGCATCTGATTATCAGAAGTATTTAGACAGGAGTGAGATTACTGAATCATAGGGATACACATATTTAGTATCACTAAGTACTTCCAGATTGTTCTTCAAATGGTTGTAACATTCTATTTTATTGAGAAATGATTGGCATTCCATAAAATTCACTCTCTTATGGGATATAATTCAGTGGTTTTTAGATTATTCACAGAGTGGTACATCTAATTCCAAAACAGTTTCAGTTCCTCCAAAAGAAACCTAGTAACTATTAGCAGTCAGTCCCCATTTCCTCTCCTCCCAGCTCCTGTCAACTGTGGGCTGAAAAATCTACTTTCTGCCTTCATAGATTTGCCTACTCTGGACATTGCACACAGATGAAATCATTCTATATGTGGCCTTCTGTGTCTAGTTTCTCTCACTTAGCAAACTGTTCCCAAGGTTTATCCATGTTGTGACATGTATCAATATTTCATTCCTTTTGCATTGCTGAATAATATTCTATTGTATGGAGATATCACATTTAATTTGTCTATTCATCAGATGATGGACATTTGGGTTGCTTTCTGGCCATTAAGGATTGTGCTTCCTTTGAATATGTATTTATAAGTTTTTGTGTGGCCACACATTTTCAATTCTCTTGAATATGGACTTGGGAGTGAATTCCTGGGTCTTTTATTAACTTTGCTTAGTTACTGAGGACTGTCCCAAAGCAGCTGTACCATTTCATGTTTCTACTAGCATTATATGAAGGGTCTATTTTATGTACATCCTCACCAAACTTTTTATCAGCCCTTTTTTACTAAAGCCAGTAAAGTGGGTGGCTTATCATTGTGGTTTTGATTTGTGTCTCCTAATGGCTAATTATTTTGAGCATCTTTCTATGTGCTTGTAGGCCATTTATGTGTCTTCTTTGGAGGAATGTCTGTTTAAACTTTTTGCCCTTAAAATTTGCTTATTTGTCCTTTTATTGTTGAATTGAAATAGTTTTTTTAAATACTATGTATAAAAGTTCCTTATAAGATATATGACTGCAAGTGTTTTTATCCATTCTGTAGATTGTCCTTCCACTTTACTGTGTCCTTGAAGCACAGAAATTAATTTTGATGAATTCCAATTTGTCATTTTTTGCTGTTGATTATGTTTTTGACATAAACCACTGTCAAATCCAAAGTCACAAAGTTTTATGCCTATGTTTTCTTTCAAGATTTTTTATAGTTTTAGCTGTTGCATTTAGAGACTTTGATCCATTGTGAATTAATTTTTGTATATCTCATAAGGTGTACTGTGCTGTGCTTAGTTGCTCAGTCATGTCTGACTCTTTGCTATCCCATGGACTGTAGCCTGCCAGGTTTCTCTGTCCATGGTGATTATCTAGGCAAGAATACTGGAGAGGGCTCCCATTTCCTTCTCCAGGGATCTTCCAGGGATCAAACCCACGTCTCCTGCATTGCAGGCAGATTCTTTACCATCTGAGCTACCAGGGAAGCCCAAGAGTACTGGAGTGGGTAGCTTATTCCTTCTCCAGGGGATCTTCCTGACCCAGGAATCGAACCGGGGTCTCCTGCATTGCAGGTGAATTCTTTACCAGCTGAGCTACCAGGGAAGCCCATCTTATAAGCAAGCTATTGATCCACATATATCTTTTGCATGTGGATGTCCAGGATATCCAGGTCTTCCAGCACCACTTGTTGAAAAGACCATTCTTTTCCCCATTTAATTATCTAGGTACCCTGGCTGAAAATCAGTTGACTGTGAATGTGAAGGTTTATTTCTGGACTTTCAGTTGATTCCAATATTTTGTCTGACTTTATCCACACTTTGATTCCTGGAACTTTGTACTCTGTTGTAAAACTGGGAATTGTGAGTTCTCCAACTTTGTTCCTTTTCAAGATTGCCTTGGGAGTGTTTGAGAATGTTAACCATCTGTATTAATTTTCTATTAGCACCAACTTAGTGGCTTTAAACAATAGAATTTTTTTATCTTACAGTTCTGTAGGTCACAAATCCCACATGGATTCACCAAAATCAAGGTGCTGGCAACTTTATATTCCTCCCTGGATGCTTCAAAGGAGAATCTTTTTATTTTTTTCTGTCTTTTCTAGCTTCTAGTGACCTTCTTCTTTCCTTGGCTCACGATATGGTTCTCTGTCTTCAAAGCCAGTGGTGGCAGGCTAGTCCTTCTCACTCTGTTCTCTCACATATTCTCTCTTCAGGGGAAGGCATACCTCCCTCCCACAATGTTTTCTTGTTTTCAGAATACAAGGCTTGTGCTTCTTTTGTTACATTTATTTTTTTTTAATTTTTTAAAATTTTATTTTATTTTTAAACTTTACAATATTGTATTAGTTTTGCAAAATATCGAAATGAATCCGCCACAGGTATACCTGTGTTCCCCATCCTGAACCCTCCTCCCTCCTCCCTCCCCATACCCTCCCTCGGGGTCGTCCCAGTGCACCAGCCCCAAGCATCCAGCATTGTGCATCGAACCTGGACTGGCGACTCGTTTCATACATGATATTATACATGTTTCAATGCCATTGTCCCAAATCTCCCCACCTTCTCCCTCTCCCACAGAGTCCATAAGACTGATCTATACATCAGTGTCTCTTTTGCTGTCTCGTACACAGGGTTATTGTTACCATCTTTCTAAATTCCATATATATGCGTTAGTATACTGTATTTGGTGTTTTTCTTTCTGGCTTACTTCACTCTGTATAATAGGCTCCAGTTTCATCCACCTCATTAGAACTGATTCAAATATATTCTTTTTAATGGCTGAGTAATACTCCATTGTGTATATGTACCACAGCTTTCTTATCCATTCATCTGCTGATGGGCATCTAGGTTGCTTCCATGTCCTGGCTATTATAAACAGTGCTGCGATGAACATTGGGGTACACGTGTCTCTTTCCCTTCTGGTTTCCTCAGTGTGTATGCCCAGCAGTGGGATTGCTGGGTCATAAGGCAGTTCTATTGTAAATGGAATTGTTTTTATAGTTTTGTTCTCAGATGGTTTGCTTCTAGTGCATAGAAATTGATTTTTGTTTTCTTGATCTATCCTGCAACCTGGCTGAACTCTTATTATATCTAATGACGTTTTTGTGAAATCTTTAGAATATCCTACATGAAATATCATATCATCTTGAAATAGAAGTAGTTTTACTTTGTGTTTAACAATCTACATGTTTTTTATTTCTTTTTCTTGCCTAA
The DNA here is from genome assembly GCF_029378745.1 of Bos indicus. Taxonomy (NCBI): domain Eukaryota; kingdom Metazoa; phylum Chordata; class Mammalia; order Artiodactyla; family Bovidae; genus Bos; species Bos indicus. The sequence continues at coordinate 51,892,985 of NC_091769.1, forward strand.
ATGCTATGACCCCCAATAAAATGTTGAATAGATATACCAGAGTGGACATCCTTGTCTTGTTCCTGATCTTTGGGTGGGGTGTGGGGGTGGGTAGATTTTAGTCTTTCACCATCAAATGTCATGTTGCTTTGTGTTTTTTTTTTTTTTTTTCTTTTTTCTTATAGAGGTTCACTTTCACACATTGGAGAAGGAAATGGCAACCCACTCCAGTGTTCTTGCCTGGAGAATCCCAGGGATGGGTGAGCCTGGTGGGCTGCCGTCTATGGGGTCCCACAGAGTCGGATACGACTGACGTGACTTAGCAGCAGCAGCAGCAGCCCTTTATCCCACTAAAGAAGTTCCCTTCTATTACTACTTTGTTGAGTGTTTTTCTAATAAAAGTGTTTTGAATTTTTGTCAAATGATTTTTCTATTTCTATTAAGATGACAATCTATCCTCCCATGTTTTTCTCTAGAAGCTTTATAGTTTTAGCTTTTATTCTGAAGCCTGTGATCCATCTTGAATTATTTTTCTATGCATTGGGTTACCCTGATGTAGGAGTCAAGGTTTCCTTGTTTCCTAGTTGTTCAGTACCATTTGCTGAAAACAGTTTCCTTTTTCTATTGGACTGCATGTTCTTTATTGAAAATCAATTTACTGCATAAGCGTGGGTCAAAGTCTGAATTCTCTATTCTGTTCCATTTATCTACTTGTCCCTCCTTATGCCAATAGCATACTCTCTTGATTACCACAGCTTTATAGAAAGTCTTCAAATTATCTACTATAAGTCCTCTAACTTTGTTCCTCTTTTTCAAGTTTGCTTTGACTCTTTTAGTTCCTTTACTTTTGCATATATCTTTTAGAACCAGCTTGTCAATTTCTACCAAAAAACATGCTGAAACTTTGATGGGAATCCCATTAAATGTGTAAATCATTTTTATTTTGATGGATTTTCTTATAAATTTGGTAGCTCTATTAGGCAACTAAGTGATTTGGTTAGCTTCTTAATTGAATCTAGACTCTGTAATTCATGAACTAAGCATGGCCCTGTGCAAGTTGCTTGCACCTGAGTATATGAAAAGAATTGTCATTTCTAAGTCAGTCACATGACTTGGATTATTTGTCAGCAAATTTATACTCCTGGAGATTTTTCTTCATCAACTTTTTTAATGGGACTTCCTTGGTGGCACTAGTGGTAAAAATCCTGCCTGCCAACGTAGGAGATGTAAGAGACGTAGGTTGGATCCCTGGGTCGGTAAGATCCTCTGGAGAAAGACGTGGCAACCCACTCCAGTGTTCTTGCCTGGAGAATCCCATGGACAGAGGAGCCTGGCGGGCTATACTCCATAGGGTTGCAAAGAGTTGGACGCAACTGAAGCAACTTAAGAAAGCAGATATACAGCTGAATTTGTAAATGTAAAATAATAATAGAATTAGCTAACACTTATGAAGAAGAAAGTAAATTCTAGGCTCTATGTTAAAATGTTTCACAGGCATTTTCTTAATACTTGCAACAATACATAGAAAGCAAGTGCTGGTATCATTCCTATTTTATGGACAAAGAGGCTGAGCTTTAGAGGGTCACATAGCTATTCCGCAGTGGCATTCAATCTGGTTGTCTGTAGAGCCTGGCCTCTTGAGAACTAGTCACCAGCCTGTGATTGCACAGACTCCCTTCATGGTATTGTTCCCAAATGCCAGTGTCTCAGCCACAGAACCTCTACTCCCTGCTCTTGACTCCAGGCTAAGAACAGGCTCCTAGATGGTCTTCTATGTGCATGGTCCTCTTTTCTCCTTGATCCACAGAGGTATTTTTGGCTATAATTTTATCATCTATTAAGTGAGTGAAAGTCACTTAGTCCAACTCTATGCGACCCCATGGACTATACAGACCGTGGAATTCTCCAGACCAGAATACTGGAGTGGGTAGCCTCGCCCTTCTCCAGGGGCTCTTCCCAACCCAGGGATCGAACCCGGGTCTCCCACATTGCAGGCAGATTCTTTACCAGCTGAGCCACAAGAGAAGCCCATCATCTATTAAAATAGAATCCAATTCTCAGTATATCACCAGATGAGATCTGCTAGCTGAGGGCCATAAAAATCTCCTTTGGTACAGGTGATTTCTTTTATGCAAAAGTTGGGAAGTATTGTGCCACTTTTTTATTAGCTTTTATCTTCAAAGGTCTGAAGTCATTGGGCAAAAAGTATAAACAAATAAACAAACAATAGGAAGCATCAAATGCCACTACTCCAAGTGGAGCAGCTTAGGAATTTTTAGGTTTTCACTTACCTTAGCCTGTTACAGTGATTCCCTTGCATAGGGCTGCATAGATGTTAAATATTTGGATGTCTTTTCACAGTGTGTTTTAGCTTTTAAAGTGTAAGCACTCTATGGAGTATGTATTTTTTGGTGTAACAATAGTCACTAAAGATCTTTTCTAAAATCCAGGTAAATTCAAGACTTCCTCTCTTTCTAAAAATGATTTCACTCCTGGAGATGGCAACTTTTAATAATAGTAGGCAAATGCATTTTCCTTTTGGTATAAAAATGTAAATATTTTGTGAAAAGCTTAAAGAAGGCTTTTGATACAAGGGTACAGAACTGAGATAAACTTGTTCTACAAAATCCCCATGTCTCTCTGAGATATCAGAGTAAATCCCTTGTTTTCAATCTTCACAAATTCCACATTGTTATTAACTGGAGTTGAAGGACAGTCTCACTAGAAATGTGAAGTATGAATGGATATTTGATGATATTAATAAATTATTGATAATTATTCTTGTGTGATAATGGTATTTTGTTTTTTTAAAAGAATCCTTATCTTTTAGATATACATATTAAATATCCATCAATACCATTATATTTCATGTCTGGATTTGCTTCAAAATATAAAATTATCCAGGCAGGAAAATTATCCTGGTGGGCCATGCTCCATGGAACCTTGGAGAGTTGGACATGACTAAAAACATTTTAAGTGCATGCCATGTGGTGCTAGTGGTAAAGAAATCACCAGCCCGTGCAGGAGACATAAGAGACGCGGGTTCGATCTCTGGGTCGGGAAGATCCTCGGGAGAAGAAAATGGCAACCCACTCCATTATTCTTGCCTGGAGAATTCCAAGGACAGAGGAGCCTGGCGGGCAATAGTCCATGGGGTTGCAAAGAGCTGAACGGGACTGAAGCGACTTAGCACCCACGCAGGAGGAAGAGGCTGCAGTATGTCCAGGCTCTGAGCACCAGGGGGCGTGCTAGAGCCCTGCATGCTTTTAGTAACCCAGAAAAATGTTTTAGTGTCTTCTGAAGGAGATCAGCCCTGGGCTTTCTTTGGAAGGAATGATGCTAAAGCTGAAACTCCAGTACTTTGGCCAGCTCATGCAAAGAGTTGACTCATTGGAAAAGACTCTGATGCTGGGAGGGATTGGGGGCAGGAGGAGAAGGGGACGATAGAGGATGAGATGGCTGGATGGCATAACTGACTCGATGGACGTGAGTCTGAGTGGACTCTGGGAGTTAGTGATGGACAGGGAGGCCTGGCGTGCTGCGATTCATGGGGTCGCAAAGAGTCGAACACGACTGAGCAACTGAACTGAACTGATCCCATGGACGGAGGAGCCTGGTAGGCTGTAGTCCATGGGGTCACGAAGAGTCGGACGCAACTGAGTGACTTCACTTTCACTTTTCACTTTCATGCATTGGAGAAGGAAATGGCAACCCACTCCAATGTTCTTGCCTGGAGAATCCCAGGGACGGGGGAGCCTGATGGGCTGCCGTCTCTGGGGTCGCACAGAGTTGGACATGACTGAAGCGACTTAGCAGCAGTAGCAGCAGCAACAGGACTGGCGGTGGGGGGGGGGGGGTGGTGGGGGTGGGGGGGGGGGAGAAATATCAATAACCTCAGATATGCAGATGATACCACCCTTAGGGAAGAAAGTGAAGAGGAACTAAAAAGCTTCTTGATGAAAGTGAAAGAGGAGAATGAAAAGTTGGCTTAAAGCTCAACATTCAGAACCCTAAGATCATGGCATCTGGTCCCATCACTTCATGGCAAATAGATGGGGAAACAGTGGAAACAGTGTCAGACTTTATTTCTTTGGGCTCCAAAATCACTGCAGATGGTGACTGCAGCCATGAAATTAAAAGATGCTTACTCCTTGGAAGGAAAGTTATGACCAACCTAGACAGCATATTCAAAAGCAGAGATATTACTTTGCCAACAAAGGTCTGTCTAGTCAAGGCTATGGTTTTTCTAGTAGTCGTATATGGATGTGAGAGTTGGACTGTGAAGAAAGCTGAGCACCAAAGAATTGATGCTTGTGAACTGTGGTGTTGGAGAAGACTCTTGAGAGTCCCTTGGACTGCAAGGAGATCCAAACAGTCCATTCTAAAGGAGATCAGTCCTGGGTGTTCTCTGGAAGGAATGATGCTAAAGCTGAAACTCCAGTACTTTGGCCACCTCATGTGAAGAGCTGACTCATTGGAAAAGACCCTGATGCTGGGAGGGATTGGGGACAGAAGGAGAAGGGGACGACAGAGGATGAGATGGCTGGATGGCATCACTGACTCAATGGACGTGAGTCTGAGTGAACTCCGGGAGTTGGTGATGGACAGGGAGGCCTGGAGTGCTGCGATTCATGGGGTCGCAAAAAGTCGGACATGACTGAGCGACTGAACTGAACTGAACTGAACAGGACTGGAAAAGGTCAGTTTTCATTCCAATCCCAAAGAAAGGCAATGCCAAAGAATGCTCAAACTACAGCACAATTGCACTCATCTCACACTAATAAAGTAATGCTCAAAATTCTCCAAGCCAGGCTTCAGCAATACGTGAACAGTGAACTTCCAGATGTTCAAGCTGGTTTTAGAAAAGGCAGAGGAATCAGAGATCAAATTGCCAACATCCGCTGGATCATGGAAAAAGCAAGAGAGTTTCAGAAAAACATCTCTTTCTGCTTTATTGACTATGCCACAGCCTTTGACTGTGTGGATCACAATAAACTGTGGAAAATTCTGAAAGAGATGGGAATACCAGACCACCTGACTTGCCTCTTGAGAAACCTATATGCAGGTCAGGAAGCAACAGTTAGAACTGGACATGGACCAACAGACTGGTTCCAAATAGGAAAAGGAGTATGTCAAGGCTGTATATTGTCACCCTGCTTATTGAACTTATATGCAGAATACATCATGAGAAACGCTGGGCTGGAAGAAGCACAAATTGGAATCAAGATTGCCAGGAGAAATGTCAATAACCTCAGATATGCAAATGATACCACCCTTATGACATAAAGTGAAGAGAAACTAAAAAGCCTCTTGATGAAAGTGAAGGAGGAGAGTGAAAAGTTGGCTTAAAGCTCAACATTCAGAAAATAAAGATCATGGCATCTGGTCCCATGACTTCATTGGAAATAGATGGGGAAACAGTGGAAACAGTGTCAGACTTAATTTTTTGGGGCTCTAAAATCACTGCAGATGGTGAATTTATGCAGCCATGAAATTAAAAGACCCCTACTCCTTGGAAGGAAAGTTATGACCAACCTAGACAGCATATTCAAAAGCATAGATATTATTTTGCCAACAATGGTCCATCTACTCAAGGCTATGGTTTTTCCAGTAGTCATGTATGGATGTGAGAGTTGGACTGTGAAGAAAGCTGAGCACCAAAGAATTGATGCTTGTGAACTGTGGTGTTGGAGAAGACTCCTGAGAGTCCCCTGGACTGCGAGGAGATCCAACCAGTCCATCCTGAAGGAGACCAGTCCTGGGTGTTCATTGGATAGACTGATGCTGAAGCTGAAACTCCAGTACTTTGGCCACCTCATGTGAAGAGTTGACTCATTGGAAAGGACTCTGATGCTGGGAGGGATTGGGGGCAGGAGGAGAAGGAGATGACAGAGGATGAGATGGCTGGATGGCATCACTGACTCAATGGACGTGAGTCTGAGTGAACTCTGGGAGTTGGTGATGGACAGGGAGGCCTGGCGTGCTGAGATTCGTGGGGTCACAAAGAGTCAGACACGACTGAGCAACTGAACTGAACTGAACATGAAGACGTTTGCTACCGGTGCTATCATAAAACATTATTTAGGTAAATAAATTTCTGCCCACAAACGCAAACATTCCTCAAGTCCTCAAAAGACATAATGTATCCATGGGGTGTCAGACTCTGCTTGGACACCATGTGCATCCTCACACAGTTCCGTGAATTCTTTCATCTAATTCAGTTCACTGATTCATGTTCAGTTTTATGGGGGCCTTCTTTTATGGGGGCCTCGAGACTACCTCTCTTAATAAGAGCTACTCTGTTTCCAGCAACAAGAAAGAGATTGGGGCTTGGTGGATCAGTCTGTCTACTTACCTATCTACTTGTCTTCCTATCTTTTTATCTATATATCATTTATCTATCATCAATTATGTACCTATTTATTTTTATAGAGACTTAGAGAGCCAGTAAGCCTGATCAGGACTACCATGGTTTCTCTCCACACACTGTGATAAATAAACATGTTATCTCAGAAAACTTAAATTCTCAGTTTGAGAAATTATATACAACTTGACCTACAACATCTTTTTGCGGATGATGCTTAGTAGGTTAATTCCATTTAACTTAAGTTCACTTATTAGACATCTTTGACAAATTGCCTGAGATTGAATTAACATGGCCTTTGCTAGGTTCTATACTGGAAACTTTTATAAAAATATTTAGCAACAACTTGTCCCAAATCCTTATGAGTGATTTTCAACTTGTGTTCTGAAGATCCCCCGTGGCATAGACAGAGTTTCTTTCCAGACACCCCTCAGTGGCTGCGCTAGGGGAGTAAGATGATATCACAGGCAGGATAAAACTTACTTCCTCTTCCCGGACCTCTTTCTATTTATAGCAGCTCTGATTGGATACCACATTAAGATTTTATTTGAACAATAGGTTCTGAGGCTAAATAAAACTTGTGAACCATTCTCTATAATAGGAAGCTGTAATTCTTTATCCATGACAACATTTTTGAGCACTGACATGCTTTTAAAAAAGGCAAGTGTGTGTGTGTAAGCAATTTAAAAGTAACAATACTTTATATTTTATTTATTTATTATTATTATTTTTTTACTTTACAATATTGTATTGGTTTTGCCATACATCAACATGCATCCACCATGGGTTTACACGTGTTCCCCATCCTGAACCCCCCTCCCACCTCCCTCCCCATACCATCCCTCTGGGTCATCCCTGTGCACCAGCCCCAAGCTTCCTGTATCCTGCATTGAACCTGGACTAGCGATTCGTTTCTTATATGATATTATACATGTTTTAATGCCATTCTCCCAAATCATCCCCCCCTCCCTCTCCCACAGAGTCCAAAAGACTGTTCTATACATCTGTGTCTCTTTTTCTGTCTCACATACAGGGTTGTCGTTACCATCTTTCTAAATTCCATATATATGCGTTAGTATACTGTATTGGTGTTTTTCTTTCTGGCTTACTTCACTCTGTATAATAGGTTCCAGTTTCATCCACCTCATTAGAACTGATTCAAATGTATTCTTTTTAATGGCTGAGTAATACTCCATTGTGTATATGTACCACAGCTTTCTTATCCATTCATCTGCTGATGGACATCTAGGTTGCTTCCATGTGCTGGCTATTATAAACAGTGCTGCGATGAACACTGGGGTACACGTGTCTCTTTCAATTCTGGTTTCCTCAGTGTGTATGCCCAGCAGTGGGATTGCTAGGTCGTATGGCAGTTCTATTTCCAGTATTTTAAGGAATCTTCACACTGTTCTCCATAGTGGCTGTACTAGTTTATATTTTAAAGATTGGGTTTTTAAATATGTTGCTTTTACTCCAGTTATTCCTTTCAACAGCTGAGTATTAACTCTGGCTGTTGATGGTTAGAAAAGTCCTACAACCTTTGGCCTTCTGAGACCTCAACTAGTTAGGGACTCATAGAGAAATTCTATGTTTGATAATAAACATGTCTACTAAGTTTTGCAATTGACAAAGAAGAAAGAAGGGGAAATGTTGCAATTCTAGTTCCTAAATAATTACTTTTTTAAAAGATATTTTTGATGTGGATCATTTTTAAAGTCTTTGTTGAATTTGTCACAATATTGCTTCTGGTTTATGTTTTCATGGGTTTTTTTTTTTTTTTTTTTTTTGGCCAAGAGGCATGTGGGATCTTAGGTCCCCGATCAGGGATGGAACCCCTATATTGGAGGGCAAAGTCTTATCCACTGGACAGCCAGTGAAGTCCCAAGAATCTGTTTTTTAAAGATAGGTATTTGGCTCTTACTGACTTCTGAAACATGGATGTTCTCTTGGATGAGAACCTGACCTAGGCAAACCCATTTGTAAACTGGGAGAGACAGAGGATTTGAGTGCACGCACCTGGAACAAGAGAGCTTCTTTTTTCCATAAAAAAAAAAAAAAAAAAAAAAACCTTTCTGTGGTTGATTTCCATAAGCGCACATTTCCTCTTCATAATTCCAGTCATTAATCACCAAGCAGTGTTTAATGAGCACCTGTGGGGATCATAGATTCCACTGTCTGACCTGAAAACTCAAATTTGGGGTCACCTCTTGACTTGGGGTAAGAAGTATAATGTACCCATGGAGTCTGGTTCTGACTCATCTGGCATCTGTTTTTGACAGAACTGGGATCAAGGTACAGGACTTCAGTGTCTTCTCTTACATGTCTGTCTGTTCTTGAATCTAGGGTCTCTTAACCTGCACACTGAAGACATCTGGGTATGAATGGGTACTGCAGAGGAGGGCTATCCTGTGTGTGGCAGGAAGTTCAGCAGCATCTCCAACTTCTACCCACTAGATGCCAATAACACTCCTACCCCAGCTGTGACAACCAAAACTGTCCCCAGACATGGCCAAATGTCCACTTGCATGGGGTGATAGGTGAGAGTGAGGAGGAGTAAACTGTCCCCTTCTGAGAGCCACTTCCCTCTAACCCTTGAGGACCCCAAGTCTGAGAATCCTACCGGGAATTGCTTGGTCACCACTAGACATGTTTCTCAAGGAAACCCATGTACTTTAACCAAGCCAAAGTTCTCAACACTGGCTACACCCATTTAGAATCAACAAGATGTTTACCAAGTTGTTTTTTTAGAAGTTCCCCAGAGATCTTTATTTGTAGATAGGACAGACAACCTCTGAACTAAGTGTACTTAGCAATCTTATTACTCATAAAAACAAACATGTCACTTATTACTCCAAACAAACATGTCACTCCAAATTTATTTCAAATAGGAAATGCCAGTAGTTTCAGAGCAAGAAGAAATTCCATATGTCAGTCTATTACTGTCTATTAAAGGCCCCTGGAGACTTTTCACATGTGCTTTTTGTTGTTCTGTTACCATTACACAACACTTGAGAAACTGGATGGTCTGGGAATTCTGAGCTTTATGACAGTTTGACCAAAGTGTATCACTTGACGTAGACCAATTTCTCATGCTTGTAATTCACAGACACTCTTTTTTCACACTTTTAATTTTATATTGGAGTATGGTCGATTGACAGTGCAGTGACAGTTTCATTTCAGGTGGACAGAAAAGGGACTCAGCCATACATACACATGTATCCATTCTCCCCCAAACTCCCCTCTCATCCAGACTGCCTCATAACATTGAGCAGAGTTCCCTAATTCACTGACTCTTGACTAAAGTGACAGGGAGGTGCCTGACCAAGAGGAAATTCCCAGAATGTACAATGCTGGGATGGTCAGGAAGATCAAGACTTAGCAAGACTAAGGGTGGCCTAGGAAGGGTCACCCTTAGTCACCTCTGATAATGTGCTTCAGCAGATGAAAAATATGGGCTACCTCTTCCCTTTGCAGTGTTTCTGGGAATAAAATCAGACAATGGCAGTCTTTATAACTTAGGATCCAGAAGAATGTTGCCCAGGCTGTGTGCAAATTCTGGCAGCTGCCAGTCCCGCTTCTGGTGAGCCAGGAGGAGCTGGTCAAACTTTTTGTGCAGTTATTAATCTAATATGTATAGGATGCATTCAATGATGTTCAACTTTCCATGGGACCTTAGGCAACTCAACTTCCGTAAGATTTTGTTTTCTTATTTGAAAGATGAGCAGCTTGATATTTACCCCAGATGGTCACTAGGAGGATTCAATTAGATAATGTGTGTGAAGATGCTTTGTGAAAGGTAAAGCCCAGTAGGTAGCCAACTGTAAACCCAGACCTGAGCATGCTATTACATGATTGCATTCAGTTCATATTTCTCTGGTTTGTCCTCTGGTTGTTCTGCCTCCAAGTCTGGGTTCGGATCTGGGTGGTGGATTTCAATGAGAAGAAAATAGACGAGGCCTCCAGCAGCAGCACCAACCAAAGGTCCCACTACAGGAATCCACCAGAAGTTATTCCCAACTCTGAAAGCAAACAAAGAAATCAGTGATACATCGCTTGGTCTTCCTTCTAGTATCACTGCTAGTTACTCACTAACCAGCTAGTTGTTCTCCTACTCATGGCTCTTTTTAAATCAGCAAGAGCTAAGTAGAATGGCACTCATGGTGGCTTGGTAGCCAGTATCCTTTCATTGGCTGGACCCTCTTGAGTTGGATGTGCTGGGCTTAAAGGGAGGAGTAGGTTCCCTGCCTGGCCTTACTGGTAAGCAAGGTCATCTGCATCCTGTGATTGAGGGGATGCCGGAAAAATGTCTGTGTTAATTGCTTAAAGGTACTGTTTTGTAGATACTGATTTCAGTTGACCAATTCCATTGTTCTGTTAATACCTGTGAGAGAAATGTCCCATTTATTTCTCTTTCAGAAAACATAGCCCCTGAACCCATGGCAGCAGTTGAGGGCATCTAGGGCAAGTTCAGGTCAATTATTTAGGAGTTGCCTTTCCCTCATACTGAAGTGGTGAGTCCTGGGGATTGTGAACGGAAGGGAGATGTGGAGAGATTCCTGGACATGATTGGTGGATGAGGGCAATCATGAGATAAACAATCAGGAAGCATTTGTCAATGAATGAATTAAAAACTCAAAGGTAGATATATGAATTAAATACTAAATATAATTTAATCCCATACTTATATTTTGAGGTCACAGCTTACTCAAATGTATTTTCTGATAAGGATTCCCTCTCCCCTCCAGAAGTTCTCAGTGTCAGTACATTATATTGGAGGTCTAGTTCTGGGAGAAATCAGGTGTCTCTGTGAATTGTCACCATTTCTTTTGGGGACAGAAAATCCATTTAGATAATTCAGTAGAAAGGACCATGAGTGCTCTGAAGCAAGTAAAACTATACAGTATAGTTGTGTAGTTGTTTAAGGATATGTGCATTTGAGATAAAACTTTTTAAAAAAAGGATAATTATGAACAAAAAGTTCAGGGTAATGCAGAGGAGGCAGAGGAAACAAAAGGAACACAACTCTGCATAGGAATTTCACAGTGTTTTATTTGGGGAACATATTCATGGCTGCTATTTACAATTTTATTTTTAATAACTATACATATTTCCATGGAACTGTTTGTATCAAACTTTTATTAGAATAATAAAGGAAATGTTATATTATTTAATATAATATTTTTAATAAAATTATTTTTAAAATAATAAAGGGGGGCCTATTCTAGAATCCATGAGACCTAGTTCTAATCTCAGGAGTGTCCTGGGTTCAGAGCACTTAGCACATTGCTGTGTGTGTGTGTGTGTACACGCTCAGTGGTGTCTGACTCTTTATGACTCTACAGACTGTAGTCGCCAGGCTCCTCTGTCCATGGGATTCTCTACTCCAATGGAGTGGGCTGCCATTTCCTCCTCCAGAGAATCTTCCCAACCCAAGCATTGAAACCAAGTCTCCCATGTTTCCCGCATTGGCAGACAGGTTCTTTACCACTGAGCCACCTGGGATCTCAGGACTACAGAAGGTCTTTGAGCAAATCTCCCCATCTCTGAGCTTCATACTTCCATCTATACCGTGGTCCTTTCCACCCGTATCATGCAAGCACTCTCTTAGATCCTGAATCTTAAATCATAAATGCAGGCTTCAGGGAAGAGCACTGAGATTGAGCACAGTGGCCACCAGATGGCACTCTTACTGTGCAGGAAAGAGGACGTTGCACTCCACTCTTCGCACAGAACCTTATCCCATGCCTCCAAATTTTCTATGAAAAGAATTTTCTGTGAGAGGCACCTTCTCTTCAGCACATGCTGCTGCTGTTTAATCAGTTGTGTCCAACTCTGCGACCCCCCTAGGCTGTAGCCCACCAGCCTCCTCTGTCCATGGGATTTCCCAGGCAAGAATATTGGAGTGGGTTGCAATTACCTTCTCCAAGGGATCTGCCTTGGGTGGAAAACCCTGAAAGGATGGAACTCTAGGGACCCTTTGGAATCCTGTTACCTCTCAAAGGTTTTCTTTTGAACTTTTGGTAGAGGATTATCAGTCAGCCTAGCTATTTCATAACTGGTATCTGCCCCTTCTACTCCCTTTTAATTTCTTTTATATAATGATGTCAGATGAATTTTTGGTAAATTGAAGTTCTAAACACATCAAACTTTTGCCCTAAATCCTTTGCTACTCCCTATGCTCTATAGAAAAGACAGCAACAAAAATCCCAGTCTTGTTCTAGAAATCTAGTCCTCTGTGATCTGAAACAATTGCCCTTCCAAGTTTCTTCATACAGCCTTCCAACTAGACTAGATTGTGTATCATTTTAATATGCTGTCTTTAGATACAGATGCCTCTCTGCTTGAAACAGCCTCTCTGTCCCTGATTGAACATGTCCAAATACTATACAATGCCCCTACTTCCACTCCCATAGTTCCTAAATTTGGAGCTGCAAGTCTTCTCTCAACTCCTGGGGTTAGTCATTTGACAGCTTCAACCTATGTTCACGCTCTGAAACAGAACATAAACAAAGCAGTGAAGGGCAGCAATAGTAAAGGGCATCTTTAGCACTAGGCCTTAAACAAGGGATTAGGAAGCCGCATGGATGAATGAATGCGTGCATGAGGGGGAAAATCCTGATCCTGAGGGATGCGGTGCTCAGAGTTTGGCATTAGGTGATTTCAACATCACAGATGTGGGCTCCTGCCATATACTCAACAAAGCAAAGAGAACAGGCAAGACCTGTTTTAGAACCACCATCACACTTAGAGCTTTGGGTGAATCACCAAGCAAGGCTCAAAGCGAGGCCAGCTCACTCTGGCGCGTCTTTGTTTTAGGCGTCTGTGTGAAGCTCACAGAGGTGTCTTGGTGGCGAGGTGAGGACAGTGGTCTCCTGGAGTGAACCTCAGGAAATTGGAATTAAAGGAAACTCATGGGTTCATTCTGGGCTTTGGAAATAAGGAGACCTTTAACATGTTCTCAATGGTCCACTGGAAGAATACACAGGATCTATCCTAGCTGTGAACATTGTGTTCCACCTTTTCATGGTCTAGTATGGTCATTCTGGAACAGAGCTCCTCAGCTGTGGCACTCTGAGCATTTTTGTTTGTGGGGATCTGTCCTGGGTACTGTAAGATGCTTAGCAGTATCCCCCGTTGGACTCTACCCACTAGATACTGGTGACAGGTTCTGCCCCCACCATGCCCAGCTGTGACAACCCGAAGTGTCAACATGCATTGCCAAACATCCTTGGGGGCAAAATTACCACTGGCTGAGAACCACTGCTCTAGAAGATTCATTGTGGTGTTTGTTCCTTAAAGATAGGGTATGCTGGGGACTTTCCTGGTGGTCCAAATGGTTAAAAATCTGCCTGGTGATGCAGGGGACATGTGTTCAATCCGTGGTCAGGGAACTAAGATCCCAAATGCCACAGAGCAACTAAGCCTGCGTACCACAACTGGAGAGCCTGTGCACTGCAACAAAAGATTCTGCATGACGTGGTGAAAATCCCGTGTGCCACACTAAGACACGACACAACAAAAGAAAGAAACAAAAAAGACAGGGGATGATGCTTGATTCTTTTTGTATCCTTCATCTCCTAGAACATATGCGGCACAGAGCGTTTATCCATTCTTTTGTTCAATAGCTTTCATTGAATAGCTTTCTATGTGCTGGATCCTATTTCAGTCACTGCAGACAAAGCAGTGAAAACGCGGTTAAGGCCCCTGTCCTCACAATGCTTTCTCTGTAGTGGCTCCAGTGCTGCCAGTGGTGGTGATTAGAATAGCGTCGGTGATTGCTCTCTGTCTCTTTGTCTCCCTCCCCCTTCTCTTTCCCTGTCTTACACACACACACCACATCATAAATCACCAGTGATAACGTTCCACACTTCTGACGAGGGTGCTCTTACCCTCACCCTCCCATCTGCGCTCTCTTGGATCTCCAGGTCGAAGCCCAGCCCTCCCCATTGAGGCGCAGCGTGAATCTTCCTCCCTCTTCCCCGATCATTTTGTTACTTACGTGAACACCTCAAAGCCCCAACCTGCCAAAGCAGTGAAAAGTCTGGGACTCAGGTCTCGAGCCGGGTTCATGGCACAGCCACTGTTCATTCCCAGAGAGGAGGCGATGGTAACAATCAGGAAGCCAATGACAACAGGCTCTAGGCCTCTGGGGACTCCCAAGTTTCTCGAGTCAAAAATGGCAAAGATGACAATGAGGAGGAACATGGTGGCCACTACCTGGGTGAGGAGAAAATGTACGAGGGGTTCAGCTTATATTCTTCCCACTGGCCCACCTCAAAATGCACCCCCTATTGTTAAAAACGAACCTAATAATAAGCAACATACACTGGCTGAGCACTGTGTCAGAGCCTTTTCTTCTTCTTAGCAGTCCTAGACATGAGTGCTAATCTCTCTCTCCTTTACAGACGAGTTACCTGACCGAGGTGACGCAGTCAGTGGCAATCAGGTGTGGATACAGAGTTTAACTCTAGACACTGTATCTCAACTACTCTGACCTGTTAAGCTGCTACCAGATAAATAGAGGGCAAGCTGCAGGCTGGAGAAATGAACAAAGGGGCTCATTCAAATTGGTGAGAAAAACGATGTGAGACATCAATAGACACACGGGCAAAGGAAATGAAAAGACAGTTCATAAAAGAAAAATAGATTTGAAAAACAAGTAAGTGGGGAAAACTGATTTGTAATGAAAAAAATGCAAGCAATACCAAATATTAGGGAAATGATATCAGTTCTCTCAGGCTTTCCTGGTTGAACTAATCAAGTTATTACTTTTGAAAGCCAATTTAACAATGATTTAGCAATATGTATTTTAAAAAGCCCATAAATGTGTGTACTCAGTTGGACCCAGTTGGATATTTGAGAACTACACCTTGGAAATAATCTAAAATATGGAAAAATAATACAATGAATATGCAGATACATAATTAAGCATTATTTATAGTACTGGAAACCTGGATTCCACATCACCAGGGCAAAAGCAATTGTGTAGTGCCCATTCTATAGTCTATTATACAGCCACTAAAAACAATAAATATGAACTCTGTGTGTACAATGTGATGATTGAATATTTACCTCAGTTAACATGAAATATTTTTCTAGGTTAACATGAAAATGAACAGGTATGTTTTAAGAAAAAAAAAATTAGAAAACAAAAACTATGTGGTAACATTTAAAAAAAAATCGGAGGCCTCCCTTGTGGCTCAGTTGGTAAAGAATCTGCCTGCAATGCAGGAGACTTGGGTTTGATTCGTGGGTCATGAAGATCTGCTGGAGAAGGAAATAACAACCCACTCCAGTATCCTTGCCTGGAGAACCCCCATGGACAGAGGAGTCTGTCGGGCTACAGTCTGTGGGGTCACAAAAGTCAGACACGACTGAGCGACTAAGCACACACATGTGGTAAAATTTAAAAATACTTATGACATTAGGTAAAAAATTATATGTGTATTACATTTTATACTTGAAAATAACATAAAAGACAAGTTGTAAGGGATTATACAAACAATAATAGCAGGTATCTTGAAGTGATGTGGTATAGTGGGTGTTTCCTCCAGTCTCTACTTTCTAAAATTTCTAAACTATTATTTGGAAATTGTATTACTGTTTTACTGTAACAACTAAATGACAGCCACTCTTTACCAGATACTTATTATGTGCCAGGTACTTCATTGTTTTTTCTCATTAGAACCTCACACAGATTACTGTGAGATAAATCCTATTTATTCACAATTTACAGATGAGGAAAGGAGGATTGAAAGAGGTTAAGAAACTTGCCCAAGGGCACAGAGCTCCTAAGCAGAAGAATCAGGATGAGACTCAGACAAGTGATTTAAGAACAGTTGTGCTATTGGCTACATGACAAATGCTTGGATGCCCCTTGTTTAAATGTCAAAAAGGAGAGACACTTCTAGCTTCCTGGAGAGTCTAGATAAACCTATACATCTGGGGAGACACCGAGGACCCTCAGCTCGCCTACCACACTTCACAGGTCTTGAACTGAGAACAAAACGTCTTTTCTCCAGATCTCTACATTTACATGATGTGAACAAATGAGACAGTTTCGCAAAGCAAACCCCATTTGCCCGTACGGGGTTGAAAGGTCCACTCCTCCACTTTTCTCTGAACTTTGACATCTGAACTGATGTGAAACAAGGGTACTTTTTAAAGAGGAAGCAGGAAACTCAGTGGTTCAACTTTGGCAAGCACAAGAATTTGTCAGCAAAGCTTGGGTTATACTTAGGGACCTCCAACTTTGGAAACACAGACTTTCCTTTCTGATAGGCCTGTAATGTTCCTATGCATCCTCCTTATTAGATTATGTCTTTTCACTGAACTTGGGTCTTTGTTGCATATACACTTACTTGTTCTGCAAATGCATTCACCAGAGACAGATACGGAGCTGGGTATGTTGCGAAAATGTGTGCTGTTGCATTTTCTCCCACGATGAGCAGTTTTCCACCAGCAAAAGACATAAACGCATCTATGGAAGACAGAGCTCTGGCACGTTAGTGTCCTCTGGGCAGAAGAGAGGGAGACTTATGCCAGGTCTTGTGCTGAGCAAGTACAGACAAATAGCCAGGTTCAGTTTGGCAGATCCATATCATTTGCCTCTCTTCGTCTCATAGTATGGTAGTTTTAGAGATGCCCAGAGAGCTCCCACGGAGAAAGCAATGGCGCCCCACTCCAGTACTCTTGCCTGGAATATCCCATGGATGGAGGAGCCTTGTAGGCTGCAGTCCTTGAGGTCACTAAGAGTCGGACACGACTGAGCGACTTCACTTTCACTTTTCACTTTCATGCATTGGAGAAGGAAATGGCAACCCACTCCAGTGTTCTTGCCTAGAGAATCCCAGGGACGGGGAAGCCTAGTGGGCTGCCATCTATGGGGTTGCACAGAGTCGAACACGACTGAAGCGACTTAGCAGCAGCAGCAGCAGAGAGCTCCCAGGGTGACGGGTCAGAGAAAGAAAGCCCTGGCTGTCCTGGATGGTTCTCTCCACATTTGAGCCAAATCCTTATTCAGTGGGTCTTGGGAACCAGTTTTCTCTGAGGGGAATTGTTGGAATTTGCAAGATTGACTAAAGGCCAAAGTGAAGCTTAGACCTGCTCTAGGCAGAATCCATGATTCCCAGAGGGTTCTCAGTAACCCCTAATACCAGTCCAGTGTTTGAGGGCATCAAGTACAGTGAAGATGCCCTTAGAGCAAGAGACACAGCAGACCCTGACATAGCCAGTGTGGTCTAGGTTGTCCCAGACCCCCAGGCCTCTCCTGACCCAGCCTCTGACTCTCCAGGTTTCTGGTCTGATCTTGAGTTCTCCTTTAGTTTTCTTACACTCTAATTCTTAGGATAGTCTGTGGAAAGAGGTGCCTTTCCACAGGTACCTCTATTAGGCTTGGCTCATAAACTCCAGTTTCCTGAGTGTTCCAGCTTGAGAGTTATAAGGTATTGAGATTTACTTTGGGTTAGATAGAAGGAGATACTTTAACAGTTGATTTTATGGAACCCCAAGATGGCACCCCACTCCAGTACTCTTGCCTGGAAAATCCCGTGGACGGAGGGGCCTGGTAGGCTGCAGTCCATGGGGTCACTAGGAGTCAGAGATGACTGAGCGACTTCACTTTCACTTTTCACTTTCATGCATTGGAGAAGGAAATGGCAACCCACTCCAGTGTTCTTGCCTGGAGAATCCCACGGACGGGGGAGCCTGGTGAGCTGCCGTCTATGGGGTCGCACAGAGTCGGACATGACTGAAGCAACTTAGCAGCAGCAAGATTTTTTAGTTTGAAAGGGTTCCGAAGTCATCTAGTTCATTCCCTTATTTTCCAGAGGAGGAAACCGAGACCAATAAGGTCAGATGACTTATTGAAGCCACACAACTACTTACTTAGTTCATATGGAACTAAAGTCTGGGTCTTCCATTGTCAGAACTTTGATTCCCCCAGGACTGCTGCCAAATGGAAGCCCTGGCTATTGACAAAAGGTAGATGGGGTTCCCTACCCACCCCATTTCTCTACTGTGTTCCTTCCCTCAAAGGCTTTGCTCCAAATTCCTTCTCTAAATATTTACTCATCATTCCCTTTGAGAGAAGTCAATGGTTTCTCTCCCAGCCAATTCAGAGAAAGGTATGGAGAAGCCAGGGCCCTGTTGCTTCTTTGGCATTGTTTACACTGTAGTACTGGTTGGGTCTAAAGATAGAATTCCTTTATGTTCTCCCCTTCATTTAAGTTGTGATCGTTTTCATTAAGAGGCTTCATGAATGCATCCTGAGAATAATGTTGGCCCCATTAACTAGAACTTAGGACCCTTAGAAGGGCTTCCTTGGTAGCTCAGATGGCAGAGAATCCACCTGCAATGCAGGAAACCCAGGTTTAATCCCTGGGCTGGGAAGATCCCCTGGAGAAAGGAATGGCAACCCACTCCAGTATTCTTGCCTAGAGAATTCCATGGACAGAGGAGCCTGGCGGGCTACAGTCTATGGGGTCGCAAAGAGTTGGACACAACTGAGCAGCCGACACTTTCACTTTCATTCAGGACACTTAGAACTGCCTGCCAAGTGTGTGATAGACTGTGTCCTGTTCTTCCTATCTCACCTCTTCCTGCCAAGTAATCCTGAATTTCAGCTTACACTCAGCTGTCCCTAATCTCTGGACTCAGGGCCCTACTCACCATAGTAAATGCCGAAGAGGGTCGCAGCCCCTGCAAAGGCTCCCAAGAACTGGGCCCCCACATAAAAGGGGAATTTGAACCACTTCATCCGTCCAAAAAGACACAATGCAAAAGAAACAGCTGGGTTGATGTGGCCACCTGCAAAGAAGACAAGGTGATTAAGAAAGTCAGAGGGCAGGCCAGGGAGAACTATTGTGAAGAAAAGCTTATCTAGGGACTGCAGGCAGAACTCAGTCTTCTAGGCAAGGAACCATATGTGAGGACACAGAGGGGTGTGTGTGTGAGAGTGGGGAGGAAGAGAGGACTATTAATCCTCATGGCATCATTAGATACTTTTTAGGAAGTTTAGCTTTCTCAAAGTCAAATTTACAAACAAACTTGTACTCAAATGGCTTATTTTCCATCTCTGTCTATTTATGTCTATCATTCTGTCTATCTATCATCTCTCTCTACTGGGCTTTCAGTTCAGTTTAGTTGCTCAGTCGTATCCAACTCTTTGCAACCCCATGGACTGCAGCACACCAGGCCTCCCTGTCCATCACCAACTCCCAGAGCTTGCTCAAACTCATGTCCATCGAGTCAGTGATGCCATCCAACCATCTCATCCTCTGTCATCCCCTTCTCCTCCTGCCTTCAATCTTTCCCAGCATCAGTGTCTTTTCAAATGACTCAGTTCTTTGCATCAGGTGGCCAAAGTATTGGAGTTTCAGCTTCAGCATCAGTCCTTCCAATGAATATTCAGGACTGATTTCCTTTAGGATGGACTGGTTGGATCTCCTGGCTGTCACTCTCAAGAGTCTTCTCCAACACCACATCTCAAAAACATCAATTCTTCAGTGCTCAGCTTTCTTTATAGTCCAACTCTCACATCCATACATGACTACTGGGAAAACCATAGCTTTGACTAGATGGACCTTTGTTGTCAAAGTAATGTCTCTGCTTTTTAATATATGTCTCGGTTAGTCATAGCTTTTCTTCCAAGCGTCTTTTAATTTCATGGCTTCAGTCACCATCTGCAGTGATTTTGGAGCCCAAGAAAATGAAGTCTGTCCTTGTTTCCATTGTTTCCCCATCTATTGCCATGAAGTGATGGGACCAGAGGGGCCATGGTCTTTGTTTTTTGAATGTTGGGTTTGAAGCAAACTTTTTTCACTCTCCTCTTTCACTTTCATCAAGAGGCTCTTTAGTTCTCCTTTGCTTTCTGCCATAAGGGTGGTGCGTCATCTGCATATCTGAGGTTATTGATATTTCTCCTGGCAATCTTGATTCCAGCTTGTGCTTCTTCCAGCCCAGCATTTCTCATGATGTACTCTGCATAGAAGTTAAATAAGCAGGGTGACAATATACAGCCTTGACATATTCCTTTCTCAATTTGGAACCAGTCTGCTTTTCCATGTCTGGTTCTAACTGTTGCTTCTTGACCTGCATACAGATTTCTCAGGATGCAGGTAAGGGGGTCTGGTACTCCCATCTCTTTAAGAATTTTCCACAGTTTGTTCTACTGGGCTTTGCCTATCTATAAATCAATAACCCCAAGATCAGATCAGATCAGTCTCTCAGTCGTGTCCGACTCTTTGTGACCCCATGAATCACAGCACGCCAGGCCTCCCTGTCCATCACCAACTCCCAGAGTTCACCGAGACTCATGTCCATCGAGTCAGTGATGCCATCCAGCCATCTCATCCTCTGTTGTCCCCTTCTCCTCCTGCCCTCAATCCCTCCCAGCATCAGAGTCTTTTCCAATCAGTCAACTCTTCGCATGAGATGGCCAAAGTACTGGAGTTTCAGCTTTAGCATCAGTCCTTCCAAAGAAATCCCAGGGCTGATCTCCTTCAGAATGGACTGGTTGGATCTCCTTGCAGTCCAAGGGACTCTCAAGAGTCTTCTCCAACACCACAGTTCAAAAGCATCAATTCTTTGGTGCTCAGCCTTCTTCACAGTCCAACTCTCACATCCATACATGACCACAGGAAAAACCATAGCCTTGACTAGACGAACCTTTGTTGGCAAAGTAATGTCTCTGCTTTTGAATATGCTGTCTAGGTTGGTCATAACTTTCCTTCCAAGGAGTAAGCATCTTTTAATTTCATGGCTGCAGTCACCATCTGCAGTGAATAACCCCAAAGAGATTGATATAAACTGTTAGATTCAGTATATTTTAAAATCAATATATTTATATAATATACTTAGCGGATTTAATTCTATATCTAGTAATTCCTAAGTCCATGTCCAGAGGATATAGAAATAATATTAGGACTGAAAAAGAAACATGTCTTTAATGTCCCTCCCTTGGTGGGCTGTACCTCTCACTGAGGTAAGGGGCTCAGTTTATTTTGAGGTGGTCACAACATCTGAATGGATTCTCTGTAGTTTCTCTGCATAGACAATGTATATCTCACATACAGAAATGGAATAACATTTCCTTCACTCCAACCTAAACTCTGACTCAAGAAATCATCTTCTTTGATTCTTATCCATTCGCAAGTTCAGGCAGAGGGCTTGTTCTGGGGGTAGGCTACTGCTATCCCCAGCTGACTTTGCTGTAGCAGCAACAACCACACATATTGAACACATGTCAGATGCTCATATGGGTAATTACACGCACTTGATCCTCATAAGAAACCGGTGAGATGGGTCCTACTCCAGTTAACTGGTGGGGAAACTGAGAAGTCAAGTAACAGTTTATGGTCACATGGTTAATAAGTGGTAGGTCTCAGATTCAAATCCAAGCTTATTTGAACTCTAGGGCCTATGTTCTATGTTTTGACTTTTCTAGGTTTTCTTTACCAAGTTTATAAAGGTTTTCTCTGCCTTAGACGGCAGGTGAAAAAATTTCAAAAGTCATCTTTGAACATATGGGCTTGATTCCTAGGGATGAAGGACACACGTGTGAAGAGTATAGAAGACATTTAGTGTGTGTGTTAGGGGGATTAGAGTGACTGTCAGTGTAACCACACTGAAATGTGGACCTCTGGGTTATGGGAATAGCTGTAAACAAAGCAGTGATAATGATGATGGTGATGATGACACTTTGCCATTTGACTCCACACACAACCTATTGATAAGCTTTGTTTTTGGAAGCCTCCCTCCTCTCATTGCCTCCAGGAAGAAAGTTGTGCTTTTCCTGAATCTCTAAGCCAAGGTGGGCTTGCAGTGGGGAGGGATTCTGACTGCTGGCTAAACTATGAGGGCCCTGTCTTCACCTGACTCTGCCCCTCAGGGGCTCATATGAACAAGAAAATGTCAATGCATCAAAGCACAGGTGACTTCCTGAAGACTTACACATGCATCACCTCTTTTGTTTTGCTTTTAAATCTAAGAGAGTCATAATTCTGGAGACTGGCAAGAGTACCGCATACTAGGAAGCTGGAAACAGGGCTTAGAAGAGGGGACCACACAGGGCAGGGGAAAAGTTCCTGGAGCCAGCCCTGTTTCTCTTTTCCAGAGGCTAGTTGGAGGGTCACTGCCACCCAGCCAGCCTGGAGGGAGCCAGTGTGAAAGGACCCAGGGACATAAGAAATCACCTCCAATCAAAAATATCTCCCCTCAGATGAGTCCGCCAATGGGAGAGTTATTATTTAGCAAGCTCCTCTTCCAAAATAAAACTTGCTGTAGGCTTAAAGCATAAAAGATTTATGCTTTTAGTCTCTCAAAAGCACTCTGAGGCCAGAACTATTATTCACCTTGAGCTTCACATACCAAAAGGCACTTAGTAGGTGTTCAAGATATGAAAGTTGGAGATATAAATAGCCAGAGGTCTTTATTGAGATAGCTCAGGCCACAAAGATCTACAGAGGGAAAGCTGTTTGGGGGTCAGAGAGGGTGTGTCTGGGAGGGCGCTTTGCAAAGCATTGAGGAGAGTTTCTCTTTGCAGAGATGTGTGATCACTCGGCTCACCCTTACCTGAAAGACAAAAAAAACAGAGCAGCACTGCGGAAGAAACAGGAGTGTTATAGTTGGAGAGGGCCACGCTCATATCTTGGCCCTGTCGAAGTGGCTGTGATGATCAGATTATTCACATAAAGACCCGAGTGGGTGGAGCTGAAGCCCAGGAGGAGGCCTGAGATGAAAGCCTTACATGAGCAAGGTGATCAGGTTCAGGGTTCTGTCCTAGACGAGTCCCCTTCTCCCTGCCACCCACAGACAACTCTATGATGGAGATAATCCTACTATTTTAGCTCTCATTAAGCAATCTTGCTTTTTTCTGGAGATTTTTATTGCCTATAAAATGCTGCATCAGAAACAGCTGCCCTGATCTAGGTACAAGTCAGCAGAGCAAATGCTGAGTGTGGGGTGGTGCATAATCAAGGCATTGCGAGTTCTGATTGGCCAGACTGGATTGCCAGACTCCTGGCAAGCTCACAAGAGAGCAGGGTAGGTGACTCCTATGCAGAGAAGTAACGCTTTATGTTCCAAAACCAGAGGTCAGCTGACCTTCCCAGTCTGGACCACAAAGTGGGGTGCCATTTATGTTTATGCCTAATATACATTGGTTATTTTGGGAATTCCCAAAGAGGGCCTCACAAGTGTCCACAAATCAGTATGTTGGTTGCAGCCACTATGAGAGAATCACCACCGCACCCCCCCCCCCCCCCCCCCCCCCGCCATCTTCCTCTCCTATTCCCGGGCTGTTAAAGCCAATACTGAGTCTGCACTGATGTCATCACTGGGCCAGGGTCTTATCTGTGCCTGTTTCCCCCATTTCCCTGGGAGCCTGAATAGTGCTTAGTTCCAAACAGAGATGGGAAATAAGCTCCCTTTCCCCAGCTCAACACTGCCATCCCAGGTGGCTCAATGGCAAAGAATCTGCCTGCCAATGCAGAAGACATGGGTTCAATCCCTGGGTCAGGAAGATCCCCTGGAGAAGGAAACAGCAACCCACTCGATATTCTTGCCTGGAGAATTCCATGGACAGAGGAGCCTGGCGGGCTATAGTCCATCGAGTTGCAAAGAGTTGGACACGACCTGGTGACTAAACAACAGCAATAGCTGCCTTCTATTAGCCAGGCTCAGAAACTGTTCTCCTTGCATTTGGGGATCTCACAGTCTCTGAAATCTCTGAAATCACAAATCTCTGAAATCTCTGATCTCACAAATCTCTGAAACAATTTGGACAGCTCCCAAGCCTTGCTCAGAAACAGCCCTTCATGAAAACAGTCCGCTTACTCCTCTGAGTGCAGGGGCTTAACCAACCCCAGGCTAAAGGCCAGATGGGAAGACCTCACACCATCTTTCACTCCCTCTTCTCCTTCCTGCTGGTCTCTACCCCTTTTCCTCCCATGATAACTCCAAATATATCAGTGTATGCAAACAGACATTGACAGCGGTGGTGGTGAAGTGTCAGCTACATTGGTAAGGTCTGGGACCAATTTATCCTAAGTAAATATTTGATGATATTCAATTCAAGGAGTTATGTAGGTGAAATATGGCAAAACCACATCTCCACCTTTAAAAAGTAGCTGAGAATATGCCTACATTTATATTGCATGGTTTGTGGAAACCACACTTGTCTGAATGCAGTTGGGAGGGTGTGGGGAGAGGCAATGGAGCATTCTGCATGCTTGTTTGAAGGCAAGAAGGTATTCTGTCTCTGGTGTCAAGGCCTGCACTGTCATCTAGCCTTGGCCCATTCAGGGTGGCCCCTTGGTTATTTTTGCATCTTGGGTAGGCAGTAGAGTGTGGGGATCACAGCAAAGGCTCAGCATGAGTTTGAACAGAAACACTGCTCCTGCCTAACAAACCACATACATGGGAATCTGTAACCTGGACTGCCTTAGGATCTGAGTGCCCCTATGATACGGAAAGGCTGCCAGCCAGCAAACGACTGTTCCGAGTACCCAGTCCCTGGAGGCTCTGAGGGGGTCTGGGCAGTCATTCTTCAGTGCTACAGTGGCAGTGCTTGTCACCAGTCCAGCCAGCTCACCTGCAGGATCCTCCCCTGGACCGTCCTGCCCTGTACTGGACCTGTACAGCCCTGTCTAAACTGCCTTTCCCATGATAGATCATTGGAAGTGTTGTTTAGTAATTGGGACCTATGCTTTGCTGTCTCATGGACCTGGGCCAAATCTTTGATTTGCCTTTTTACCAGCTGTGGGATGTCTGGAAATTAATTTAACCCCTTGGGGGCTTCCCAGATGACACAGTGGTAAAGAATCTGCCTGCCATTGCAGGACACACAAGAGACACAGGTTCAATCCCTGGGTCAAGGAGATCCCCTGGAGTAGGAAATGGCAACCTGTTCCAGTATTCTTGTCTGGGGAATCCCATGAACAGAGGAGCCTGGTGGGCTATATATAGTCCATGGGGTTGCAAAGACATGACTGAGCACAAACCCAAAGCAAAAAGCAAAAATCTTCAGGCCTCCAGTTTTCTCTGTAGAATGGACAGTAATACCTGCCTCAGAGTGCTGCTGCAGAAGAGAGAGGAGGTGTTACAGAAGAGAGAGGAGATAAATTGTATACAGCACCCCATACAGTGCCCAGCACACTGGGGTCCCCATCTTCCCTTATCACCAACAGTCTTACCTTAGTGTTCTGAGTCCCCAAGACAAGGCTGCTAAAGATTCCACAATCTTTGGGAAGTGGATCATTTTCACACTTCCTTCCTAAGGTCCCAGGCTGCATTAAGTATCATTTCATTTTGCTTCTCAGAACCTCAAGAATTGCTTTTAATTAGTCTACCACTCAGGGTAGGTTGGACCAAGACCTCTTAATTAGCCCTGCGCCTCCATGAAAGTACCAGCTACTTTGCAAATGGCCCAGGGCTCTCTGTGATTGCTCGGATAAAGGTCTGGGGAACTGCCTCTGTTGGAGTGATCTTCATGGGTCATTCACAGAATATCTGGGAAGTGGTTTTCAAGCGTAAGATGGAGCTTATAAAAGAATGTATTGACAGGCGAAGAATACGATTCAGTGGCCGGATTTAGGAATCAGTCAGTTCTGAGTTCCAGCCCTCATCTCTGTCTCTTGCTGCAGGTTGACAAAGCGGCAGGTCACTTAGCATTTATTTGCTGGCCGTTTAAAATTGGTCATTTATAAAAATAGAATCAAAGATATTCTTGCAGGACTGCTGAGGTCTAAAACAGTTAAGGTATGTAAAGCACCCAGAACAGTGATAGTACACTGGGATGGCTGGGTTAGTAGTGGTTGTCATTGTTTCTGGTACTTACCAGAGACACCTGCACTCACATAAATGGCCATTGCAACTGCCATTGAAAATCCAGTATTGATAGTGATGATTCCTCCAAAGTGTCCTCGACTGAGAACAGCTTGGGCAACAGAACCACATCCAAGGACCTGGAATGAGAGGAAACTCAACAAGTGAGTGAAGATGGCCACCATCAAAGACAACGGGAAGTCACAGTAACAAGAAGCATTTTTCAAGCACATTCACAAACCAGGCTGCCACAGGCCTCATATAAATCAGCTTATAATCTTCCAACTGTGCGCAGGTAGCAAAATGCTGGTCCCGAGGCTGCATCTGGATTATGGATGAGTTTTGTTAGGCCTTCATAGTGTTAAACTTTTTAATGAATCTATAAATTGGGTAATTTGGTAATCATTTCATTATACATAAATATCTAATCATTATAAAACTGAAACTATGGACTTCCCTGGTGGCTCAGATGGTAAAGCATCTGCCTACAATGCGGGATACCTGGGTTCAGTCCCTGGGTCGGGAAGATCTCCTGGAGAAGGAAATGGTAACCCACTCCAGTATTCTTGCCTGGAAAATCCCATGGACCAAGAAGCCTGGTAGGCTACAGGCCATGGGGTCGCAGAGTCGGACACGACTGAGCAACTTCACTTTTACTTTCTTTCACTTTTGTATGTCAATTATACTTCAAAAAGAAAGGGCGAGAGGAAGGGAGGGTAGAAGTTGTGGAAAGAAAGGAATGTTTGATGAGGGAGGTTTATTGGGAAAGATGAAACAGTTGCATAAATTACAACAGGACAACACACAACCATTGGCCATCCTCATGCTGTGGTTTAAAGAGCCAGTGTGGTCCTGAAGGAATGTCTGGGGCTGTAGGATCATTAGATCATTGCTCCTAGATGTCAAATAGCCAAGTTTTTTCTAGAATACAGATCCCAGTTTGGGTTTCTTAACTAAAGAATAGCACCAACTGGAGGGAGGACTCAGCATCAAGTAATGGATATGATTTGAGGGTATGTGAAGCAAGATGAGAAAACCAGACCACCTGACCTGCCTCTTGAAAAACTTATATGCAGGTCAGGAAGCAACAGTTAGAACTGGACATGGAACAACAGACTGGTTCCAAATAGGAAAAGGAGTACGTCAAGGCTGTATATTGTCACCCTGCTTATTTAAGTTATATGCAGAGTACATCATGAGAAACGCTGGACTGGAAGAAACACAAGCTGGAATCAAGATTGCTGGGAGAAATATCAATAACCTCAGATATGCAGATGACACCACCCGTATGGTAGAAAGTGAAGAGGAACTCAAAAGCCTCTTGTTGAAAGTGAAAGAGGAGAGTGAAAAAGTTGGCTTAAAGCTCAACATTCAGAAAACGAAGATCATGGCATCTGGTCCCATCACTTCATGGGAAATAGATGGGGAAACTGTGGAAACAGTGTCAGACTTTATTTTGGGGGCTCTAAAATCACTGCAGATGGTAACTGCAGCCATGAAATTAAAAGACGCTTACTCCTTGGAAGGAAAGTTATGACCAACCTACAAAGCATATTCAAAAGCAGCAACATTACTTTGCCAACAAAGGTCTGTCTAGTCAAGGCTATGGTTTTTCCAGTGGTCATGTATGGATGTGAGAGTTGGACCGTGAAGAAAGTTGAGCGCCGAAGAATTGATGCTTTTGAACTGCGGTGTTGGAGAAGACTCCTGAGAGTCCCTTGGACTGCAAGGAGATCCCACCAGTCCATTCTGAAGCAGATCAGCCCTGGGATTTCTTTGGAAGGAATGATGCTAAAGCTGAAACTGCAATACTTTGGCCACCTCATGTGAAGAGTTGACTCATTGGAAAAGACTCTGATGCTGGGAGGGATTGGAGGCAGGAGGAGAAGGGGACGACAGAGGATGAGATGACTGGATGGCATCACTGACTCGATGGACGTGAGTCTGAGTGGACTCCGGGAGTTGGTGATGGATAGGGAGGCCTGGCGTGCTGTGATTCATGGGGTCACAAAGAGTCAGACACGACTGAGCAACTGAACTGAAACTGAAGCAAGTTTTCAGAAACAAATGTATTCAAGGAACAAGAGACGAAGAATAGGAAGGCTTCTTATCAGGATGATAATAACCAACTTCGGTGTCTCTTCACAAAAGGATGAGAAGGGAACTCTGAACCTGAAATAAGAGAGGATGCACATCAACCATTTCCTGATAGTGATGAATTAATTCTAAATAGCTCCCTTGGGGCTCATTTGTGAAGTCCTTTAAAGAAATATGATTTACAAACAAGGGATGTTTAACACATATAGAATGGTTTTGTTTTACTCCTCCCTGAAGGCAGAGAAATTACCTAGATGATCTTTTAACATCCCCTCCAGTCCCTGATTCTAAGATATATCAACTTAACTCTAACTGGTGGACAGTAGGGAGAAGGAGGACCTGCCATCTGGAGGGATGCACCAGGGCTGCACATCACAGGCAATGGGCTGTCTCTGATGTTAATCACAGATCTGGCTCCAGACCCTGTACTGAGAGCCAAGTTAAGTTGTAGCAGGAACATGGTTCCTTTTACCTATTTTAAGAAATGAAATATTCCCCTGAGTCCATCTCACAGCCTACCAGTTCCACCTAGACTTGACATTCGTTTTTCTAGAATCCTTATCTGTTATAATAAATGTCAGAATTAAAACCACATTGCTGTCTTTCTTTTTAATTTAAGATCAATTAAATGCCCTAAGTACAACTTCCAAGCTAACTGTCATTTAGGCAGCCTTTCCTGAACAGAGGCAAAAAACAAAACAAAACATTCCTGATAGCTTAGAAGACCTGATTTAGACAACCCGGGTAAGGAGAGACACACTCAAACACGGGCCAGTCCTGAGCTATTAACACTTTCCAAATAAACTTCTTCCTTCTTTTATAGTGTGATATTCATAGACTTGTGATATTCTACAGGGGGTGTAAAAGCTTTAAAAGGTCTGAGTGGACCTGGAGAGGCTTCTGTTCTGTCAAACTTCATTGTGATTAATACTGTCCTCTTCCACCCTAGATGCTGAAATTGCTTTTTTGTTCTTTTCTAGGGAGGATAACTGATGGCATCACCGACTCAATGGACATGAGTTTGAGCAAGCTCCAGGAGTGTGTGATAGACAGGGAAGCCTGGCGTGCTGCAGTCCATGGGGGTCACAAAGAGTCAGACACTACTGAGCACTGAACAAAACTGAACTGATGCTGTGCACTGCAGGAAATGAGCAGGAGGAGAAATAAACAAGGTAAGCACTTCAGTTTGCCTAGTCTGAAATTACTATTCAGAAGATTTCAGCCCATGTTGACATCATTTCTTCCTAATTTTTAAATACTCTTACTATAGCCTGAAAATTAATAAGGCAGACCAGTAATTGCCTGCTAGGATCTTTTCTTGCCTGCTTTCTCTCTCCTGCATTCACAGCACCAGGGAAGTAGACCTTGGATATCCTGATGTTATCATACTCTGATCACTAGGGAATTGGTCACTCACCCTTGTTTCCTTCTTCTGTGTGCCCACTGTAATTTTCTTCTTTAAAAAAATGAGAGCACTGTCATTTATAGTATTACTGATAGAACTTCCAACATGATTCCATGCTCTAACCATTAAGAACTGCCTTATTGTTCCTCTTCTTAGACACAGAAAGAGACATGCTGTCTCAATTTCTTTGGTCTTCGCTATCAAGAAATCTTTTTTGGACTCATCACTCTTTCGTAGTCTTCTCACTAAACCTAATCTTTTCTCTCTGTAATTCATTTGTACTGTCCCTACTGAACAATTTGTGTTTAGCTGTTTTCCAAGTGCCTGATCCTGATTTCCTTATCTAGAAAACAATCTCTTAGATTCCTTTGCATACCAACAGGCGATAGTATGCTCAGTTCAGTTCAGTCGTTCAGTTGTGTCCGACTCTTTGTGACCCCATGAATCGCAGCACGTCAGGCCTCCCTGTCCATCACCAACTCCCGGAATTTACTCAAACTCACGACCATCGAGTCTGTGATGCCATCCAGCCATCTCATCCTCTGTCTTCCCCTTCTCCTCCTGCCCCCAATCCCTCCCAGCATCAGCATCTTTTCCAATGAGTCAACTCTTTGCATGAGGTGGTCAAAGTACTGGAGTTTTAGATTCAGCATCAGTCCTTCTAATGAACACCCAGGACTGATCTCCTTTAGAATGGACTGGTTGGATCTCCTTGCAGTCCAAGGGACTCTCAAGAGTCTTCTCCAACACCACAGTTCAAAAGCATCAATTCTTCGGCCCTCAGCTTTCTTCACAGTCCAACTCTCACATTCATACATGACCACTGGAAAAACCATAGCCTTGACTAGACAAACCTTTGTTGGCAAAGTAATGTCTCTGCTTTTGAATATGCTATCTAGGTTGGTCATAACTTTCCTTCCAAGGAGTAAGCATCCTTTAATTTCATGGGTGTGAATGAAGCCTGCAAATCACTGCACCATCTGTAGTGGTTTTGGAGCCCAAAAAAATAAAGTCTGACACTGTTTCTACTGTTTCCCCATCTATTTCCCATGAAGTGATGGGACCAGATGCCATGATCTTAGTTTTCTGAATGTTGAGCTTTAGGCCAACTTTTTCACTCTCCTCTTTCACTTTCATCAGGAGGCTCTTTAGTTCCTCTTCACTTTCTGCCATAAGGGTGGTGTCATCTGCATATCTGAGGTTATTGATATTTCTCCCAGATATCTTGATTCCAGCTTGTGCTTCTTCCAGCCCAGTGTTTCTCATGATGTACTCTGCATAGAAGTTAAATAAGCAGGGTGACGATATACAGCCTTGAAATACTCCTTTTCCTATTTGGAACCAGTCTGTTGGTCCATGTCCAGTTCTAACTGTTGCTTCCTGACCTGCATACAGGTTTCTCAAGAGGCAGGTCAGGGGGTCTGGTATTCCCATCTTGTTAAGAATTTTCCACAGTTGATTGTGACCCACACAGTCAAAGGCTTTGGCATAGTCAATAAAGCAGAAATAGATGTTTTTCTGGAACTCTCTTGCTTTTTCCATGATCCAGCAGATGTTGGCAATTTGGTCTCTGGTTCCTCTGCCTTTTCTAAAACCAGCTTGAACATCTGGAAGTTTATGGTTCACGTATTGCTGAAGCCTGGCTTGGAGAATTTTGAGCATTACTTTACTAGCGTGTGAGATGAGTGCAATTGTGCTGTAGTTTGAGCATTCTTTGGCATTGCCTTTCTTTGGGATTGGAATGAAAACTGACCTTTTCTAGTCCTGTGGCCACTGCTGAGTTTTCCAAATTTTCTGGCATATTGAGTGCAGCACTTTCACAGCATCATCTTTCAGGATTTGAAATAGCTCAACTGGAATTCCATCACCTCCACTAGCTTTGTTTGTAGTGATGCTTTCTAAGGCCTGCTTGACTTCACATTCCAGGATGTCTGGCTCTAGTTGAGTGATCACACCATCGTGATTATCTGGGTCATTAAGCTCTTTTTTGTACAGTTCTTCTGTGTATTCTTGCCACCTCTTCTTAATATCTTCTGCTTCTGTTAGGTCCATACCATTTCTGACCCTTATCGAGCCCATCTTTGCATGAAATGTTCCCTTGGTATCTCTAATTTTCTTGAAGACATCTGTAGTCTTTCCCATTCTGTTGTTTTCCTCTATTTCTTTGCATTGATCGCTGAGGAAGGCTTTCTTATCTCTTCTTGCTCTTCTTTGGAACTCTGCATTCAGATGCTTATATCTTTCCTTTTCTCCTTTGCTTTTCACTTCTCTTCTTTTCACAGCTATTTGTAAGGCCTCCTCAGGCAGCCATTTTGCTTTTTTGCATTTCTTTTTCTTGGGGATGGTCTTGATCGCTGTCTCCTGTACAATGTCACGAACTTCTGTGCATAGTTCATCAGGCACTCTGTCTATCAGATCTAGTCCCTTAAATCTATTTCTCACTTCCACTGTATAATCATAAGTGATTTGATTTAGGTTATACCTGAGTGGTCTAGTGGTTTTCCCTACTTTCTTCAATTTAAGTCTAAATTTGGCAATAAGGAGTTCATGATCTGAGCCACAGTCAGCTCCCGGTCTTGTTTTTGCTGACTGTATACAGCTCTCCATCTTTGGCTGCAAAGAATATAATCAATCTGATTTTGGTGTTGACCATCCGGTGATGTCCATGTGTAGAGTCTTCTCTTGTGTTGTTGGAAGAGGGTGTTTGCTATGACCAGTGCGTTCTCTTGGCCAAACTCTATTAGCCTTTGCCCTGCTTATTTCTGTACTCCAAGGCCAAATTTGCCTGTTACCCCAGGTGTTTCTTGACTTCCTACTTTTGCATTCCAGTCCCCTATAATGAAAAGGACATCTTTTTTGGGTGTTAGTTCTAAAAGGTCTTGTAGGTCTTCATAGAACAGTTTAACTTCAGCTTCTTCAGCATCACTGGTTGGGGCATAGGCTTGGATTACTGTGATATTGAATGGTTTGCCTTGGAGACGAACAGGGATCATTCTGTTGTTTTTGAGACTGCATCCAAGTGCTGCATTTTGGACTCTCTTGTTGACTGTGATGGCTACTCCATTTCTTCTAAGGGATTCCTACCCACAGTAGTAGATATAATGGTATTCTGAGTTAAACTCACCCATTCCAGTCCATTTCAGTTCGCTGATTCCTAGAATGTCGATGTTCACTCTTGTCATCTCCTGTTTGACCACTTCCAATTTGCCTTGATTCATGGACCTGACATTCCAGGTTCCTATGCAAAACTGCTCTTTACAGCATCGGACCTTGTTTCTATCACCAGTCACATCCACAACTGGGTATTGTTTTTGCTTTGGCTCCATCCCTTCATTCTTTCTGGAGTTATTTCTCCACTGATCTCCAGTAGTGTATTGGGCACTTACCGACCTGGGGAGTTCCTCTTTCAGTATCCTATCATTTTGCCTTTTCATACTGTTCATGGGGTTCTCAAGGCAAGACTACTGAAGTGGTTTGCCATTCCCTTCTCCAGTGGACCACATTCTGTCAGTATGCTAATCTGTTCTGTTTCCTTGGTTGGTGTGTTTCCCAAGTCTACCACCACTCCTTCTGTGCCTGCCATCCACAGACCTCCACTGTCTCTTCTATCTTCATGCCAGGATCCAGCACCTACTTTCTCCAGAAGACTTAGAAAATCACAAAACCATGTAGGGGAGGGAGGGTATTACAAAGCCATGGATCTAGTCTTCACTGTGCTGCCCAAAATCCTCTTTCATATTCTCCCAATTCTTTCACCAAACCTTCTCTTCTCTCATTAGCCCAAGGTACCCAATTCCCTTTCTGAAAATAATACCTCCTTTTACTTGACTCAGAACCTGTTAAGTGGTCTTGAAGATCAATGGGAATTCAGAACATCACATAAACATTGCATTCCAGTTATTCAGTGATATGTAACTATTCCCAAACTTAGTGGTTTAAAATGGCAATGTTTATTTTGCTTGTGAATCTGTCATTTGGGCAAAGTTTGGTAGAGCATCTTATTTCTGTTCCAGTTGGTATCAGATGTGATGATTCACAACTTGAAGGACTGGAATTATCTGAAAGCTCACTTAGTCACATGCCTAGAGGTTGATGTCAGCAGGCAACTGATGCCTCACCTGGGATGGTGGCCAATACACCTACACATGGCCTCTGTGTGGCTTAGCCAGATTCCAGGGGGTGAGCACGGTATAGCCTCCAGAGCCTGCATTCTTAATCCCTGCATTATGCTACCTCTCAGCCATGATTGTGTTGCTTCTGAATTCGATAGCACACAAACTACAACATCTTAAATAACCATTGACCTGGCCCATGTTGGTTGCCTTTAGCAACAGGGAGCTTATTACCACATCAGGTAGCTTGTTCTATGTATTTTTGGTGTTCCAGTGCCTGGGGAGCCCTTCCTTCCATGAAGTTGTAGTCTTTTATCTGGTGACTTCTGTTCATTAGCTCCTGGCTTAGTCTTGGGACCTCAGAGAAGAAGCATCTTTTACACACCAGGCATTCCACTAAGTGGAGGGAACGAAAAGTCCTCCATGAATTTTTTTCTGCTGAATGTTTTTCCCTTCATCTTGGATCCTTAGGGCTCCTCAGATCCCAATGAGTCTCACCTGGGATAAGCTCAAGGTTGTTAGCACCTCTCTTAAAACACAGAGCCCATGAATGGGCACAATTCTCCCTTATTTTTTTGAAGCCTTTAAAAATGTTTTTTATTTAAGACTGAAATCCTGTACAGATTCTCTTAGAGAATTCTCTAATTCTCTAAATTCTCTCTTAGAAAGAATATGAGGAATATTTAAAAATATAAAGAAAAAAATCACAGTGCCTTTATCTATGAACAGACATTATAAAACCTTGGCTTATTTCTCCCCAGTAATTTAAAAAATATTTATTTATTTAAGTATAATTGACCTACAACACTGTCAACAACAACAACTGACCTACAATGTCAGTTCCAGGTATACAACACAATGATTCATTGTTTTCATACATTACAATGATCTCTGCAAGTCTGATTGCCATCTGTCACTATACAAATTTATTATAATATTACTGACTATGTAATGTGAACTTTGTACCTCTTTAATTTCCCTCACCTATTTCACTCATCCCTCCACTGCCCTCCCCTTTGGCAACCACTTGTTTGCTCTCTATATCCTTGAGTCTGTTTCTATTTGTTATGTTTGTTCATTTATTTTGATTTCATATTCTCTGTTTGACTTATTTTACCTAGCATAATACTCTTGCTGCTGCTGCTGCTGCTTAAGTCGCTTCAGTCGTGTCTGACTCTGTGCGACCCCATAGACGGCAGCCCACCAGGCTCCCCCACCCGTGGGATTCTCCACACAAGAACACTGGAGTGGGTTGCCATTTCCTTCTCCAATGCATGAAAGTGAAAAGTGAAAGTGAAGTCGCTCAGTCATATCCGACTCTTAGCGACCCCATGGACTGCAGCCTACCAGGCTCCTCTGCCCATAGGATTTTCCTGGAGTGGGGTGCCATTGCCTTCTCCATAATACCCTTGAGGTCCATCCATATTGCCACAAATCACACAATTTCATTCTTTTCTTATGGTGGTGTAGTATTCCATTGCATAGACATACCATATCTTCTTTACTCATTAATCTATTGATGGACTCTTAGGTTGTTCCTATATTTTGGCTATGGTAATTAGTACTGCAATGAACATGCTGCTGCTGCTGCTAAGCTGCTTCAGTTGCATCCAACTCTGTGCGACCCCATAGACAGCAGCCCATCAGGCTCCCCCGTCCCTGGGATTCTCCAGGCAAGAACACTGGAGTGGGTTGCCGTTTCCTTCTCCAATGTATGAAAGTGAAACATGAAAGTGAAGTCACTCAGTCATGTCTGACTCTTAGCAACCCCATGGACTGCAGCCTACCAGGCTCCTCTGTAATGAACATAGGGGTGCATATAACTTTTCAAATTAGTGTTTATTTTCTTTGGATAAATACCCAGGAATGGAATTGCTGGATCATGTGGTAGTTCTATTT
This sequence comes from Bos indicus, assembly GCF_029378745.1. Taxonomy (NCBI): domain Eukaryota; kingdom Metazoa; phylum Chordata; class Mammalia; order Artiodactyla; family Bovidae; genus Bos; species Bos indicus. The sequence continues at coordinate 51,928,665 of NC_091769.1, forward strand.
TTAATTTTTTGGGAAACCCCCATCCTGTTTTGTGGCTGTACCAATTTGCATTCCCATGAATAGTGCGTGAAGGTTCCCTTTTCTCCATATCCTTGCCAACACTTGTTATTTGCTGTCTTTTTGATGAGAGCCTCTCCCAGGTGTGAGGTGACACCTCACTGTGGTTTTTTTTTTTTTTTTGGTTATGCCATCATAGTTTTCTTTTTTTTTTTTAATTTAATTTAATTTTTTAACTTTACAATATTGTATTGGTTTTGCCAAATATCAACATGAATCCACCACAGGTAGACACGTGTTCCCCTTCCTGAACCCTCCTCCCTCCTCCCTCCCTGTACCATCCCTCTGGGTCGTCTCACTGTGGTTTTGACTTTCATCTCCCTGATGATTAGTGATGTTGAATATCTTTTCATGTGTCTGCTGACCATGTCTTCTTTGGAAAAATGTCTCTTCAGGTCCTATACACATTTTAAAATTTTGATTTATTTTTTATTGAAGGATAATTGCTTTACAGAATTTTGTTGTTTTTTGTCAAACCTCAATGCACATTTGTTTTTTGATGTTGAGTTGTATGAGTTCTTTGCCTATTTGGGATATTAACCCCCTATCAGATATAGGGTTTGCAAATATTTTCTATTTTGTAGGCAATCCTCCCTTGTTTGTACATCATAGCATATTATGCCATCATATTATGCCATGGTAATTAATCACATACCTTCTGTTCATTGCTTCTGTTGCCATCTAGTGGGTCACTTAACCACAGGATGTAATTCAGCTATTCACATATTAATGCCTGGTTTTCCCAATTTTATAAGACTCAGGATCATGTAATGAACTTCTTTGACTTTGCAATAGCATCTAGTATATTGAAGGTAATTAAATACCCAGATCCTAGGTGTTATTTCCAATTATGACACTTGGTGTCTGTGTAAATGCACATGTTACTTCTCAGTCTCAGCTTGCTCATCTATTAAAAAATAATACCTGTTTGCCTTGTTTCATAAGAATTTTCAGCAAAGGTTCAAATGGGGCAACCTTAATGAAGGCACTATTTAAACAACAAAGGACAATAATAGGTGAAGGATATTATTGCCTTTAGTATAGACTCAAAAGCAAAACCCCAATTCAAGGTGAATACATTCAGGCAAAGGGACTCATGGACTTAACCCCTAACTCACTGCCTGGCAATAAAAATGGGAGAGAAAAAACATCTATGACCAAAATTATAAATAGCTGTTATTTCATTCCAAACATGAGATTAAAATTTGTGGAAAGAAGAGAAGTGGGAAAATGACAAGAACTTGAAGGTGTTCTGCATATTTGTGATTACTTTCCAAAGTGAGGTCATTTCATAGCTGGCAAGATTTTAGTGCTTTTGGTAGTAATGCAAGACTAGAAAAGAGGAGGGGGGTAAATACCATAGCTATCAGGATCTGTGCATGCAGGAGTGGGAGAAAGCATTTCATTGGAAAAGGAAGAAAGACATTTGAAAGGCAGAATTGCTACAAAAGATTGACTGGTGAGTGAGGTACCCTCAGTCATTCTCAGTCACCAAAGCCACATGTTCTGGAAATTTTTTTGGTACTCTTTCCTCGTCTCTCTCTTCACCCATGGTCAATTATTTCCATATCTCTTCTGTGGGCTTCTGTGGGGCCTTCTGTGTGTTCTGGCCTGTGTCCCCAGTTCCAGTATCTCCCCACTCAGCTGTCATGCTAGATGAAGTCCAACTTGCACACTGTCCCACACCCACTGCTCAGGAAGTACCAGCACCAACCCCTCAGCCTGGCTCTCAGGGCTCTCTGGTGCCATGCCTCATGATTCTCAGCCCAGTGTTCTCCCAAGAATAAATCTCCCCATCAGTCAGGCTGGCAACCCATTCACTTTGAGTCCTTCGAACTTGACGCTCATTTCCACCTTTGCACACCTGCTCACGCCATCCCTTCCAGCCCAATATCTTTTCTGCATTTTCCCCAGCCCATATCAGTCTATTCTTCACACTGAGCTAAAATGCTACCTTTTCTGTAGGGCTTTTCTCTGGCAACTGAAGCCCCCAAAGACCTCTCCTGCTTATTTCATCATGTCTTTACAATGTCATTTTATGTTATCCCCACCTTGCCTTATGGCACTCCACCAAGACCATAATGCCCACCAGGTCACTTGTGCTTCTTTATATTCTGTGCTCAAACAGTATTTATAAAAGATATTAAAATATCTAAGCAGAAATGGGAAAAAATCCTGCCTGAAATATCTTTTCTTTCTTTTTTAACGTAGGGTTGTGTCTTGGTTGCGGCACGTGGGGTCTTCATTCTGTCATGTAAGATCTTCTGCTGTGGCACAAGGACTCTGGTTGCAGTGCGTGGGCACTGCAGCGTGCAGGCTCTGGTCGCAGCGCGTGGGCACTGCAGTGTGCAGCCTCGGCAGGTGCAGGTACACGAGCTTAGTCACTCTGCGGCACGTGGGGTCTTAGTTCCCTGACCAGGGATCAAACCCGAGTCCCCTGCATCACAAGGTATATTCTTAACCACTGGACCACCGGAGAAGCTCCAAAATGCCTTTTCAAGAGAAAAAGTTAGTTTGGGGGCACGATGTAAAAAGTGGGAGGTGTAATTTCTGAGATATACCTCTTGAGACTGTTGGAAAGTTCCCAGCTGAGCCATGAATCCTGTGACAGGCCGACTACTGGACACAGTGTGAAACCTCCCATGATTAAGTGATTACCAGAAACTGAAACGCTGGAGGTGAGGACAAAGACTCATGAGTCCACAGATTTTGTTTCATATGACCCTTCTCAAATCTCCTTTGTATCTACTGTTTCCTTCAAAGTGCTAACCAAGATATTCCTAGCACAGAAGACACAGTGCCTAAAAGACGCCCAAAAGATTTGCTTGATATATAAAAGCTGAGCCCTTTTAGAAAAACGGTTCATGAAGGTTGATGGTTCCTTGGTAAAATGTTGGCAAATGCGTGTACTCTGGGGCCAGGGATTACTGGGGAATTTTGTAGTTGTCACAAGTGATCTGTGATTTCCTGTGCACATCAACATTGTCCAAAGAAGGAAAAAATTAACATGTCTTATATCTTCAAGGTGTTTTGCCTATTTGTGATTACTCTCCAAAGATGGGTCATTTCACAGTTGGCAAAGCTTTAGTGCTTGGATGTCTGGTGGTTAGGACTTGGTGCTTTCTCTTCTGGGGCTCAGGTTTAATCCCGGGTCAGGGAACTAAGATCCTGCAAGCTGCATGACATGGCCAAAAGAACAAAAACAAAAACAAAAAAAAACAAAGAAAAAAAAGAAGAAGAAAATAGAAGGGGTGAATACTATTGTTATCAGGGTCTTTGCAGGGCAGGAGTAGAAGAAAGGATTTCAGTGGAAAAGGAAGAAAGACACTTGAAAGGCAGAATTCCTACAAAAGATAGATTGGTGAGTGAAGTAACCCCAGTCATTCCCAGTCACCCAGGTCATACCTTCTAGAATCTTGTGTTTCAGTATTTTCAGAATTAATGGATACTAAAAAACAGTTTCTAGCCTATAGAGTTCCTGAAAATATTCAAAGTTGAAAGAAACTCCTTGGGAAACATTGTCATGGAATTTGTAGTAAAGGCTGAAGGAGACATTGACTATCTTTGCTCATCTGGTTAGGGTTTGTGAGTAAAAGAATACAAATACTAGCTACCATCTATTTGATGTTGCTTTGTGCCAATTCTATGCTAAGTGCTGTAATACAGGTACAGTATTATTTCATCATCATCCCATTAACTTAGGATCCCTCTGAAAGGGAAGTATTATTATCTCCATTTTATTGATGAGGAAATTGAGATTGGGAAAGGCCAAGCAATTTTCCCAATGTTACATCATAGAAGGAAGGGAGACAGAAGCAGGGTTTGATGGCAGGCCTGTCTTAGTCACAGGGCTGTGCTCCTAACCATTACATACTGGACAGAGCAAAAGTCATCAGAAGCAAGCAAGGTCCCCAAGAATTCACAGAAAGCTTCAGGGAGGACACTGGGTTTTCCACAGGAGGTAAGATGGGGATACCAGTTCTCCTATCTGCATACTGAGAATAAAGACTGTCTGGGAATGTGGAAGGGTTTGGAGGCAGCAGTCATCTATTACCAAACCACCCAGTATTAAAGGCCTCCCTGTAGACCAGATACAGTCTGAGGAGAAAGTACTGAGGTTGAAGCTCATTTGGAAGCCTCCTCATAGATTCTTCTCTTTGTGACAGGACAGGTGGCTTTTCTGGTGACAACATATGTGGTCACTGTGGTTCAGAAAAACACCAACACTTGTACTTTATTGCTGAAGCTTCCCATGACCTAGAGAAAAATCCTATTCAGCCCCATTTCCCTTCCTTTCTCAGAGATCAATGAGACATGTTGGTGATTAAGTGCAACTTTTTCAGTTTGTGCACAACCTATTTTTTTGATTCCTGCGTGCTTGATTTTTAACTCCCCTTGCAGAGAGAGCTTCCACTAGATGACCAAATGCTCACCAGGGGAAATTAGACCTGAAGGCAGAGTGAAACCTTTCCTCCTCTTGTTTTCTTTTGCTTGTTTCTTTCCTCACAGCGTCTCCCTGTCTTGTAGTCATCAGCTAAAGACACACTCCTCCCCCTGATGCTGACCAAGCCTGTCCACTCCTGGCTGAGAGAACGGTGGAGTGAGCCTTTTCCACACTTACAAGCCACACTCATGAGCCACGTGGATTTCTTGTGGAGCTGGCCAACATTTAGGGCACTTATTTAGCATTCAAACCTATCGCAACGACTAGACTCAAGAAGTCAAACAATTCCACCTCTCTGTCCAGGCCCCACGTGCCCCTTTAATACTTTTTACTGAATCAGAGCCAAAGAACTAAGCCAGGTGGCCATTCCAAAGTGCTCTAGTACCTTCAAAGCATACCTGGCTAGTGCTTTAAAATACTTGTCTAGGAAGCCAATATCCTCCTTTAACCCAGTGGTGCCAGTTTGTGCCCACTGTGGGCAGCAGCAGTGTGATACAAGAACAGGAATCATGTGTGACTGTTCCCCTTATATTGCTGCAGGTCTTCCTGGAAATAGGTAAGGGATATATTTTGAATGAAAATATTCTTCCGTAGGTAATTTGTCATAAAATGATATAAATATTCATAGAACAGAAGTCTGTGTTAAAAGAACATATCTGTGGCAACACATATTTTTAGTAAAGTGTTTTGTGTGTAGGTGGGTGAGTGTATATGTTTTTATCAGATATGTATACATACACTCCTCATATATATATATATATATGACATAAATAATCTCATTTAATCCCAATAAAAACCTAAGGGGGAAAAAAACTGAAACGTGAGGCCAAAGAAATTAAGTAATTTACCCAAGGACTTACAGCGAGTGAAAATATCTTTTTGAATCCCAAATTAACATTTCCATCCAAAATTGATGTTCCTTCACTTCCATGAACAGCCCTCGACTGTGCCTGAGCCAAATAAGTCATTTGTCCAGATTTGTATTTCACAAGTCTGTCTTTCCAAAAACCAAATTGCTGTGCAGCACGGGGAGCCCAGCCTGGTGCTCTGTGATGACCTGGAGGGATGGGAGTGGGGAGGCAGGCGAGGGAGGGAGGGGTGTATGTATAATTATGGCTGATTTGCACTGCTGTATGGCAGAAATCAACACAACATTGTAAAAATTTTAAATAAATATATATATATTTAAATTAAAAAATAGAAAAAAAGAAATGCAAAAAAAAAAAAAAAATCAAACTGTAGGAAACAAAGATCTCCAAATCTACAAATACCTCTCATTGAGATTTGGTATTCACTTTTCTTCATCCATTCCTCTCTGTTCATGTACATTTAAAAATTCTAAGTGCCATGCATGCTGCCTGGTGTAGGAGGGATGCAAAAAACCAGACGCAGGGCCTCTTAAAGCTCACAGAGCAGTAGGAGATTTAGGAGCTGGGAACTGCTAAGAATCATGAAAACTGTATGAAGTTTTATGTTACAAGCTTGTTACTCATGAATGGTGTAAGTGTTTATGCCTAGGGAAAGTGCACATGGGGATGTAGTTTTGTAAACCTTACTAACAATAGAAAATTTGACATTGAAGTCTCCTCAGATTTTTGAATTACTTGATTAATACCCCCAATTATTGAGCCGCCTGACATTAAATCTGAGATATATTAATATATCATATGAGCGTATAACAGATTGATCTCATGCAGAACCTGACTATGATAATATAAGATCAAAATTTATCTTCTGATATTGCCAGAAATAAAATGATTTTTACACTATTGCCTCAACCAATTTTGCCAGGGGGTAGGATGTGGAAGAGAAAAGGAACACAGTCTTGCATGTAGGACTTAGATTTCTATTAGCCAATCCTCTTGTAAACAAGTAACATCAGACAGCAGGCTTAGACCCTCAACAATCTCTCCATCTGTGCTTTCCTGGTGAGAATATTTTGTCTTTGTAGAATGTGGTTCAGGACACCTTCGGAGCAGAGTCACAAACTAGTGGGCCATGGTTGAAGACTGCCTTTAAATAGGATTGACTCAAAGATGTGCTTTGTTTGGCCCACATGGTGATTTTTAGAAATTGCTGCCAGTATTTAAAAATAGAAAAATTACACATAGAAATATGGATTTCTGATCATTCTTGCAAAACTGTAATATTTGCTGAAGCTTTACCTCATTCCTGCTTAGACACAGTGGAGATGGTCTGAGTGGCAAACGAGATGCCCCCTAAGACATGGTGTACACTGCCCACTTCCTTCCTAACTCCACCAGGCCCATTTCACTCAGATATCTTACCTGTCTGGTTTCAATAAGCTCTGGGGATATTGAGTACCATCTTAAATCCTAGGAAGATAAACCTACTTAGATTTTGGGGCTTGTAACTTTCTGGCCCCACAGACACTATGGTGTTAGCAAACCTGGCCTGAGATGCAAGACAGCCTCCCATTTCCTGGAGGAATCATCTGTGGCCATCTTCAAATGAAGGACTAACTATGGGTAAAACTTTATCTAAGTAGGTTAAGTAATAGGAAGACCAAAAAATACAGTCCTATTCTTGAGAAGAAAGGCATTTTGGGGGCTTGTCAGAGTGTCTCCTCTCCCTGTAAGCATTCTGTCTTTTGTCCCTGGAGAGGAAGAAGAATAAATCCCCACCTGTCAGGACTCTGGTCTCGGCAAACCTAGGTGCTCCAGCCTGTGCTGTAGGTGTCTATTACCAGAAGAAGTCCCACATCCTACTCCATCTGTCTATATATTAATATACCTATTTATTTTATGTGACTTTGTCTATTGGAACATGCAATAATAATAGTAAAACAACAGAAACAAATACTGCTTATTGAGTATAATAGCATATATTAGCCCATTAATTCTCGCGAGGACCCAATGAGTCCAGCTCCTCTTATTGTCTCCGCTTTACATATAAGGAAACAAAGATTAGAGAGGTTAAGAGGTCAAGAGAATTTCTCACATTCACAGAGGCAGCAAGCAATAAGGTCCAGGTTTGATTGTACTTAATTTTGGCCACTGAATGGGTGAATGAGCAAGCATTTACAGCATGTAGACAATGGACAAAGTGTCTCAGTTCTATTACTTCCATAATAGAAGCACCAATACTTTGGCCACCTGATGCGAAGAACTGACTCATTGGAAAAGACCCTGATGCTGGGAAAGATTGAAGGTCAAAGGAGAAGGAGGGCAGCAGAGGATGAGATGGTTAGATAGCATCACTGACTCAATGGACATGAGTTTGAGCAAACTCTGGGAGATAATGAAGGACAGGGAAGCCTGGCATGCTACAGTCCATGGGGTTGCAAAGAGTTGGACATAACTTAGTGACTGAACAACATTCCTCCCAATATTAAATCCCCATTTAAAAAGTGAAAAACTGGATGACTTAACAAAAAATCCTATTGCTAACAAGTGACGGAATCTGAATCTGGAGACAACTTCTGTGCTTCCCAGTCCTGTGTTTCTCCTGTGACAACTGCTGCTATCTCGTTGGGGTTACTTGGTTTCTTTATTAGGACAGAATGCCTCTTTATGCACGGCTTTCCAGTTGGTTAGATTTCCAATTGGAAAATAAAACTTTCTCACTCATAACAAAAATAGTCACAAAGAACTTACACTGAAATCTGGACATTCTGGTTAAAAATAAAGTATTGGGTGGCGTGTAACCTGAGATAATATCAGAACACAATCAATCACCTCTAAGAACCAGTTGTACTTCAAAAGAGATGATATTAAGACAGGCTCATAAAAAGAGAGGAATCTGAGATTTGAGAACCAAGTGAATGGGCAAATGGCCAATCTTACAGCTCTCTAAGTAGAAGAGTACCCAGAACCAACACAGATCTCAGAAATGAGAGGTGGCTAAACTCCACTATTTCCACTAAGCTGAAAAGAATAGTGACCTCCTTTTCTGATCTGCACCCAGTCGCTCATTCCCTCAGCTCACCCTAAATAATGCCAGAATAGGGGTCAGAATAAGAAACTAATGGATAATTTGTTAAGGTGTGTGTGTGTTCATATCAGGATAAGGGGCTGAGTGTGATGGGTATGGATGGGAGGTTGCTGAAGACAATTCTCACTTCATTCAGAGTCAAGTATATTTCAGGTCACTCTCAATCTGGAAGATCCTTGAAGATGGAAGGGTTTAGAGCCCTGATTTGTGTCTTAGTTTCATTCCAGAGCTTGCAGTTCCTAACGTATGTTCCATGGATCATCAGTTCCATGAGACGCTCCTCACAAAATGGTTCTCACCAAGTTAGTCTGGGGACAGCTGTATATTCTAGTCCCCTCTTAGAGATTTACAGTGAAGGTTAAAGGCTCCAATAATTCCTACAGTTGCGAAAACTGCTTAGCTTGGTTTCCAAAGTGTATTTGGGAAGGACAGCATTTTCTTTCACGTAGTTCTTGCGTGCATTTTACAGAACTAGTGTTCTTCAGAACAGTTTGAGCAACTCCCTAAATCACTTGGAAGAGATAAATTCTGCTGAGTGAGCTCTTTTATGGGGAGCAGAGAAATGAAGAAAATATTCATTAACATGTAGAAAATTTTCAGTTATAAAGGGCATATGATAAAATATGAGAATTAGTGTCCTTCTCACTCCAGATTTCATATTTTATTCTCTACAGGTAACTAACAACAATATTTTCTGGTGTATCCTGTTAAACGTGTGTACATTTTATATAAATGGGAATATTTTCTACCTGCTTTTTCATTTTAAAAGCTTAGTGAGTCTTTCTATATCAGCATATGAATATTGGCCTCATAATCTTTAACAGCTGCTTAAGAGTCCGTTACAGCAGTACACTCCAATTTCTTTAAACTACCTGTTGATAGAGGCATAGGATTTAGGGGGAGGTTTCCTGGAAAGAAAGAGATTAAGCCATGTAGACTTATTCTAGGATGAGGACTAAGCCCTCAGGTCCTTTTTGGTCTTGATTGACTGTCCTGGTTGTGTAGCTTAGAGTGTATCAGCTATCAAGATGGCTAGGGGGTGGGGTGCACATTCTGGCATATTTACTTTTAAAGCATTTGCTTTGCTTTGCAGGGTCAGTGAACATAGCAGTCCTAACTTAGACATGAAATAAAGTGCCCACTAGATGCATAAAGAGACTACTGGGTGCTTTTACATCCTGATTGATTCTATGGATTGTGATCTCATTTCTATGAGGCTTCCCTCCCTCATAGTCCTCATATTATGAGTCCTCTGCATCACAAGGCTGATAAATAAGGAGGAGCCAGCTTCTGCTCTCATCCCACATTCTCCTTTCTTGTCAAGTAATGAGAACATGTTGCAACAAACTTTGTCACTAAAAACTAAGCAGCTATACTTCTGGAGAGTAAAAAACGAAAATACTTCCCTTTCAAAAGTAATGAAAATAGCAAGTTTTCTGGGACAAAATTAAAACTCAGGGATCACAGAGTTTATTTTTTGAAAGAATCAAATGTGGTTTTATGAGTCTGCAGCCCTTAGATCAGTGACTCAGAACAGACTTTTCTCCCCAGGTCCTTTGGAACTCTGGAATTTCCCAAGTTAGTCTGGCCCTTCATGTTCACTGCTGATAAGGGGAAGACTGCAGGGAAGTCCTTCTTCAGCTGATACTGACTCAGAGTCTAAGGATTTGAAGAGATTCAGCCTCATTTGGAGAAAGCATAGGGTTTCCCCCTGACCTGCCTCTTGAGATATATGTATGCAGGTCAGGAAGCAACAGTTAAAACTGGACATGGAACAACAGACTGGTTCCAAATAGGAAAAGGAGTTCATCAAGGCTGTATATTGTCACCCTTCTTATTTAACTTATATGCCGAGTACATCATGAGAAACGTTGGGCTGGATGAAGCACAAGCTGTAATCAAGATTGCCAGGGGAAATAATAATAATCTCAGATATGCAGATGATACCACCCTTATGGCAGAAAGCAAAGAACTAAAGAGCCTCTTGATGAAAGTCAAAGAGGAGAATGAAAAAGTTGGCTTCAAACTCAACATTCAGAAAACTAAGATCATGGTATCTGGTCCCATCATTCATGGCAAATAGATGGGGAAACAATGGAAACAGTGACAGACTTTATTTTTGGGGGCTTCAAAATCACTGCAGATGGTGACTGCAGCCATGAAATTAAAAGACGCTTACTACATGGAAGAAAAGCTTTGACCAACCTAGACAGCATATTAAAAGGCAGAGACATTACTTTGTCAACAAAGGTCCATCTATTCAAAGCTATGGTTTTTCCAGTGGTCATGTATGGATGTGAGAGTTGGACTAGAAAGACAGCTGAGCACTGAAGAATTGATGCTTTTGAACTGTGGTGTTGGAGAAGACTTTTGAGAGTCCCTTGGACTGCAAGGAGATCCAATCAGTCCATCCTAAAGGAAATTAGTCCTGAATATTCATTGGAAGGACTGATGATGAAGCTGAAACTCCAATACTTTGGCCACATAATGTGAAGAACTGACTTATTTGAAAAGACCCTGATTCTGGGCAAGATTGAAGACAGGAGGAAAAGGGGACAACAGAGAATGAGGTGGTTGGATGGCATCACCGACTCAATGGACATGACTTTGAGTAAACTCTGGGAGTTGGTGATGGACAGGGAGGCCTGGTGTGCTGCAGTCCATGGGGTTGCAAAGAGTCGGACACGACTGAGCGACTGAACTGAACTGAACTGAACTGATAGGGTTTCCTAGTCACTCAAGGTCACATATTCCAGGTGGGAGAAAGGGAGTGGAGAGCTCTTCACCACTGCACCCACCCATCAGCCTTCTCCTTTTCAGTTTTCCACCTTATGGTAATCATTTCTGGTTGGTGATATACCTGGGCAACCTAGCAGAAGCAAATGCACACCTGTCCTGGAAGAGCAATGCCATAATTTGGGCCCTAAAGATTTCCCACACTGAAGAATAAACCTTCCTAAAGAGCTTACAATACAAATTCACAAAACACTAAAGGAAATGATCCTTTGTGAATGAAGCAGTGGATAAAATAAGCAGGAGGATTACCAACTCCAAAACTTGAGATGATGGCAATAAAATACCATAAAATACTGTAAATATGTTAGACTTCAGTTAAACAGATTAAAAAAATAAACACATAAGGAGAGAAAATAAAAGCAATTAAGTACAAGAACCAAATGGAATTTCTAGAAATGAAAACATATTAAGGAAACAGAAGACTTAATAAACATATTAAACAGAAGCCTAGATATAACTGAATAGGGAATTAGTGAGTCAGCAGATTTGAGAGCACTACACAAAATTCATCATGGAGAGGTTTAGATGGATTTGTCAAAGTGGTTGGGAGAGGTAATGAAAAAAGTGAGAGCATCAAGCATATATACAAGTATAATAGAAATTCTGAAAGAAAAAAATAGAGTCTGGAGGAGAGAAAAGATGATAAAGCTGAGAATTTTCCAGAATTGGTGAAAATTGCAAATCTTAAAATTGAAGATGAACAATGAATCCTGGGCACTACAAAAAAAAAAAAAATAAATTCATTCCTAGTCATATTATAGTAAAGTTTCAGGAGAAAAGGGGAAATTTGTAATAGTAGTCAGAGAAATGCAGATTATTAAGGACAAAAATTAGACCAATAATAGACTTGTCAATAGCAATAATAAAGATACTGAGATGATACCTGCAAATTGCTAAAGAAAACCAATCATCAACCTAAAACTTATCAGCGAATTTATCATTGAAGCTTGAGAGTGAAATAAAGACATAGTCAGACAAACAAAGACTACCTTCCTGAAAAATTTCCTTAAGAAAGCTTTTTTTTTTTTTTTACTGCACAAAGAAGCCAGCATCTGAAAGAAAATAAAGGGTGAATGCAGTAATGATTAACAAATAAACTGGTAATTGATAGTAAATTCAAATAAGTATTCACTATTCAAAACACTAATATTAAGCACAATGAGTAGTATAATATTAGATAATAATGCCATAAGATGGAGTAGTTGATTACAATTAGGCTTTTATAACATTTTTGTGTTGTTCAGAAGGAAAGAGATGTTAATTCATTTTAAAGTTTGTTAGTGCAATAATACATTTTTTTAAATGTAAGGATAAGTACTTAAAGAATAGAAAGAGTAAACAAAGGAGAAAAGGGAGAAATAAAACTGATGGGAGAATCAACTCAATGGGAGGATGTAAGAAATGTCAAAGCAGAAGCTAAGTGGAAAACATAGAAACCACATTAAAAATTAAAGAACAAAATGCATATATGTGTATAATTGAGTCATTTTGCTGTATAGCAGAGATTAGCGCATTATAAATCAAAATATTTCATTAAAAAATAAATGAAGATTAAAGGGCATCACAGGTACACCAGAGATTTTTAAAAGCTGGAAGCCAATACTATGAAAAATCATTTCAAAATTACTACTTTCACTATATTAATTTTGAAAATATTAAAAAAAATTTAAAAACTACATTTGCAAACAGAAATGAAGCACAGTTCTCTGGAAAAAATGAATTGCCAAAATAGAATTAATAACAGAAAATCTAAATGAAACATAGCTTTAGAGAAATCTACTTTCAAACATTTCTCTTTCTTTTTCATTTCACATGCTAAGTAATCTTTAATGAACGATAATCCTCATTTTATACAAAGGGTTCCATAAAACAAAAAGTGGGAAAAAATTCCAATATATTTCATGAAGTTAATATGCTGCTGGTAATAAAAGTAGACAGGACAATATAACAATTGAAATTATAGTCCAGATCCTTAATAAAACATTGCAAACTAAATGCTGTGATTAGGTGAGAATTAATCTCAGGAATGTAAGGATGATTTAACACTAAAAATATTTATCAATGTAATTTTCTTTATCAACAGATAAGAACAGAAACCCATATGGTTATCTCAATAGATGTAGAAATGTATTTTTTTTTAAATTCAACAATTGTTCCTAATCAGAGTTTTAGTAAATGAGAAAGAGATAGGAATTTCCTTTCTCACATCAAGAATGTCTACCCAAAACCAACAGCAACTATTGTTTAATGGTAAAATATACGAAGCAGATTTTTAAAAGTTGAGGATAGAACAAGAATGACACAATTATAACTTCTAGTAACATTGAACAAGAGGTTCTGATTATAATAAGAAGAAATTAAATATTTAAGGACTAAAAAGGAAGAAAATTAAAAACTCCCATATTCTCAGAGAAAAAGGTATTATCTATGTCAGTACAGTCCAATAGAATATTTTTCAATGAGTGAAAAGTTCTATTATTGTATCTCTGCTGTCCAATATGGTAGTCAATAGTCATATATGGTTCTTGAGCACATAAAATAGAACTAGGAAGGGTGGAAACTAAATTTCTTATTTTATTTAAGATTAATTTTAATTTAAGTAGCCACATATGGGTAGTGGCACTCAAATTTGACAGCCTTGAACTATATGGAATATCTAAGACAATCTTAGACTTATTTGAATTAATAAGAGAATGACCAAGTTTGCTGAATGCAAAATCAATATATAACACTCAGTATTGTTTCTAAACACTAGTAATAACCAATTAGAAAATATCATTTAAAAGGTACTGTTCACAGCAGTGATCATAACCAGAAGATAGCTAGAACTATATCAAACAAAAATAAATGAATGACTAATACCAAGTAAATTATAAAACTTTGGAAAGAAATATGAAAGCAGACCTATGAATGAAGAATTATTTATGGGTGAGCAGATTCACCATTTCAAAATGTCAATTCTGTCCAGAATACTGTAAATTCCATGCAATTCCAGTCAAAATCTCTACAGGGTATGTATGTAACTTGATAAACAGATCCTAAAATTCATGTGGAAGACTAAAAGGCTAAAAATAGCTAAGACAGTATTAAAAAAAATAACAAGGAAGAAAAACACCAGATAACAAAAATTATTTAGAAAGCAATTATAACAAAAATATGTGGCAGTGGTATGGGTTTGGACAGAGAGATCAATGGAACTGAATAAAGTCTAGATATACACCACATTTATATGGGAACTGGTATATAATACAGATGGCATTACAACCAGTTAGAGATAAGACAGACTAGTCAAAATGGTGCTGGAACAACTTGCGATCCTTCCAAATAAAGAGACACCTACTCTACATTCTACCCCAAAATAAATTCTACACAGGGAACTATACTCAGTATTTTATAAAAATCTATAATGGAAAAGAACCTGAAAAATATATATACCTATATATGTATATGTATGTAACTGAATCACTGTGCTGAAACTAGCACAACTTTGTAAATCAACTATACTTCAATAATTTTTTTTAATTCTAATAATTTAAGCATCTAAATGTGAAAAGCAAAATATTAAGCTGTAATTAAAACACAAAATATTTTTCATGTCTGGTTTTAATTATCAGTATCCTATAACCAATAAAAAAAAGTAGAAAAACAAAACAAAGAAAAAATATGCGGAGGATCTGAAGAAGCAATTTCCAGAGGCAAAAAATCTCAAAGTTCAGTAAACATGAAGATCAACTGCACTAGAAATTCATTAAAATTTCATTTCCTGTATATCAAATGGGCAAAAATAGAAAGTTGAAGCATATCAAGAGTTGACGAGTATATGGAAATGGGAATTCTTATATTACTGCCTATAGTATAAATTTGAAACCACTTTGGAGAGCAATGTTAAAATACACATAAAGGTGAAGATCGACACACCCAAGGCCAAAAAAACCCACTTTTAAAAGAGGAACTCATGTACCCGGAGGCCTGAACAGGATGTCCTTAACAGCAGAGTTGGTAACAGTGACGTGCTGCAAACGTTAATAGTTCATGACGCGAATGGATATACACACTCGCTGTCCGGCACAACAGTTAAAATGAATCACCCACGTCAACATGGCCCCAAATAGATAAATCTCAAAAAATGTCTTCAAGGGAAAAATATCTCAAATGGTAGAAGGTATAAAAACTATGAAGCCACACATATAAGTTTATGAAACATCCAAAATAGTAACATAGATTGTCATGAGAGGCGATGCTGCTGCTGCTGCTAAGTCGCTTCAGTCGTGTCCGACTCTGTGCGACCCCATAGACGGCAGCCCATCAGGCGCCACCGTCCCTGGGATTCTCCAGGCAAGAACACTGGAGAGGTTTGCCATGTCCTTCTCCAATGCATGAAAGTGAAAAGTGAAAGTGAAGTCGCTCAGTCGTGTCCGACACTTAGCGACCCCATGGACTGCAGCCTACCAGGCTTCTCCGTCCATGGGATTTTCCAGGCAAGAGTAGGTAAAGTGCAAAAGCACGTGCAAGAATGAAGAGAACCCAGAGAGGTCTGATTCTAAATCCAGTTCCACCACACATTTGCCTGTAAGCAAGGTGTTCCATATACTAAGCCTTCATTTCCCCACCTGTAAAATAAGAACAGTTTCCTTATCTCACTAGATTTTTCCAGGATTAGAGTGAGTGTTAATGCCCTTCAGCATCCTTTGACTTCATTACATAACTGTATCTGGAGTGAGAGAATCTTCCACCTCAGGCCCCTCTGCATTGGTGTTGAAGGCAAAGGGCAAGAACCCACATAAGAGCTCATGGTTGGCTCTTCCACACTTCAGATTTAGAACCTTGGGCTTTCTTAAAGTGACAGAGCACCCACATGCAGAAGTACAGACGCAGGAAAGGCAGAGTACTAGACATACACTGTAAATAAATAAAATAAGCAGATAGTGTTGGCGATGGATCTTCTTTCCCATGTTCTGCTATGGTAGAAAGAGCATTTGATGGAATTCTGTGAGCGAGCCTATGGGTCTCTGTTTCCTCATTGGAAAGACATAGGGATCAGACAACAGAGACAACTTCATCCCAGTGCAAGGGCCTATGGATGAGGATCCTTCCACGGCTCTGGGAAACAAGCCATCCAAGATCAACAGAGGCTCCCGGCCTATTATTGGCCAGCACATTGACAACTCTAGCTCTGTGGGATCCACAGTCCTGGAGGTTGTAGGCTTGGAGTAGGGCGCAGCTTTGCAAAGCTACAAGGTTGAACCAAGCAGAGAGAAGACAGGACAGGGGCATTTCCAGCCAGAGAGGAAGACAGAAGATTTATAAAGTCTCT
Organism: Bos indicus; assembly: GCF_029378745.1. Classification (NCBI taxonomy): domain Eukaryota; kingdom Metazoa; phylum Chordata; class Mammalia; order Artiodactyla; family Bovidae; genus Bos; species Bos indicus. The sequence continues at coordinate 51,945,230 of NC_091769.1, forward strand.
TAAGGGCCCCTTCCTCTTAGTTCCTTTGTTCTAAGCCACAGATTGGTCTCACAGAGGAGGATCTAGAAAATAGAAATATTAGGGGAAGAACAGAGTGCCATGCATGGCCAACATGTTTATTAGAGCCATGAAGAGATGGTTGAACCACCTTAGAGTTCTGATGTTACAGGGGGTTTGAACGTGTTTGTAGGTGGTCATGCCTGGGTGCTCAGTTGCTAAGTCATATCTGACTCTTTGTGACTTCATGGACTGTAGCCCACCAGGCTCCTCTGTCTATCGCATTCTCCAGGCAAGAATACCAGAGTAGACTGCCATTTAAGAAGTCTAAAAACTTCATGCTAATAGATCCTCTATGAAATGTTCATGTCATGGTCATGTCTGTCCTATATAATAATCTTTTGACACAATACTGTCTAATGTATTTTAGGCTATAAAATTAACAAAGTTCTCTTGGACTTCCACATGGAAGGTGTTAATTCTCATTGAATACTGGTATTGGGTTGGCCAAAATTTTTCATTTAAGTTTTTGTGAGATGTAATAGAAAAACCCAGATGAAATTTTTGGCCAACCAAATAGATTAGGAATGACTGAAGTCAAGATATTAAGCCTAGCTCTTATGTTCATGGGCTGGGTGACCTTGGGTGAACCTCTTGATTGTGTTACATCTGTTTTCCCATCTGGCAAAATGGAGTTCATCATGTTTCTCTTTCCCTCCCTTCTTCCCTCCCTCTCCCCCTCCTCTCCATGGAGAGTTATAAAAAATAAGCAACAGCCCAGATAAAAAAACACTCCATGCCTCTTAGAGGAAAAGCAGAGTGGAAACCCAAGGCACAATATGTGTATAAGACAGGACTACTGGGCTCCATGCTGATTCCTAGGACCTATAATTGCATCAGCCTGTGCCTTAGCTTCCCACCAACAAGAAGGGCAAAGGCCATCCACCCTTACTCTTACCTCATAGTTGTCCTACCAGTCTCTAGGAACTCCAGATAATGTAGTAGGCCAGGGTTGCCCTAAATTACACCCTACAAAGTGGCCTTAGTTTAAGAACTGGCTAATTTTAAGAACTTTCCTATTTCACACTGAATGCTAACCCTATATTCTCTAGTTTCAACAGCTTCCTAATATGGACCAGACCTATTCCAAGATCTGAGCACACTTTGTAATAATCATTTGAGAGCCCTATAATTTCTGTAACCAGCCTCTGCACTTTCTATTTCCCTTCAGGGCACAGATCAAAGGTATTACTTTTAGCAAAAGTACTTGCATTATTTCATTTTTAGATAGGCCAAAAGGTAGATGTCTAATGTACAGGCTTGACAGGGTGAGGGAAAAAATGTAAGGTCTTTTCCAATATACAAGTAGATGCCATCCACTCCTAAGTCCAGCCCTGGAAGGATGTCCTTCCACCATAAGGGGAGATATGGCCACTGGCTGGGTTGTTCACCTTAGCATCTTCAATAGGATGGTCTCTGTATCAAAGAATCCTGGAATGTTTGGAGAGAGAGGAGGGTATACAGAATAGTGAGGAGTGAACATAGATCCTGTGAGAAATGATGAGAGATCTTGGGAAGTTCAGCCTCCTAAAGGAATTATTAATTCAACACACATTGATGGGTTTCTTTTATGTATGGGCAGAGTTCTGTAGTCAATTCTAGGGAAAGGTATGGGCACGATGCCCAGGAGGGGACAAAGCAGCTATTTTTAAATACTACAAAGACTCTCAAGTAAAAGAGCAGAAGGATCAAGGGGAAAGGGAGCTAACATGTAATGAGCTTCATGTGTCAGGAATTTTACATGTAGTGTATATTTAATGCGCAACCTGAAACCCACACGTCATGGGCCCACATGCAGGGGGCTGAGAAGATTGTTCTCTGCCTTTACCTTTACACCAGTCCACCTGAATTGAGTAGTTTTTTTCTTCTTGGTGGCCCAACTAACGATCTGGTCTCATCAGGTGCTCATTAATTAAACACATATGCACACAGTGTTAACTCAAGGCTCCAGTCTATGGAAATATTAAAGCAGAGTCTGATTTACTATCTATCAGGGACACTACCAAAGGAATTCCAGCAATGGGTGGAAGTATGCGGAAAGCGTAGGGGCTATAATTAGAAAGAACCCCAGTTCACTGCAAAACCCACTGGTTTTGGGCAGTTACTTCATCTCTTTGAGCCCTCATTTCTCCAACTGTTTATGAGTGATAAATGTAGGTAAAGAAGCTAACAAACAGTAGATACTTATTACTTACTCCCCATATTTGCAGCTCAGTGCTTCTAAACCTCTTTTCTGTGATAGGAAAGATGCACTGCAACCTGTCTTCCTCACACCAGTAAAGGCAGAAAGGCCTGCCTATCCCAATGTCTGGATTTCCCTGGTGACTCAGCAGTAAAGAATCCTCCTGTAATGTAGACAATGCGGGTTTGATCCCTGGGTTGGGAAGATCCCCTGGAGAAGGAAATGGCAACCTACTCCAGTATTCTTTCTGGGAAAATCCCATGGACAGAGGAGCTTGGTGGGATACAGTCCATGGGTTCACAAGAGTCGGACACTACTTAGCGACTAAACCACCACCACCATCCATCCCAATGTCTAAAAAGCCAAATTAGAGCTAATTTTTTAGCTTATGACTTAATTATTTTAATATACAGAGAATTTTTCATGGAACTTCTCTTCCCTTAAAGCTACCAGTAGCCCTTATCAGTCATTTATACCACAGTGTGAATGAGCTTGAGATGCTTCCCTTAAGAGCACTTTTCAAGATTGGGTTGAAGATGGCATCAGACTCCCAGTATCTGGGTGAAAATTATCTTTACAAATAAAGTGAGTCCTTCATATACACACTGCCATTTTTTAGTGCTCCCTTTGCTCCATGCCTTATCAACATGCAAACTTTTTACTAGAGAAAGTAAGGCAAAATGTACATTTTCTAATAAAGCAGAAATAATTACTTTGGATAACCTTTGAGCAAGACCATGTAGATTTATTAAAAACCAAAATTGTAATTTACATGTATATTGAAAAAACATATTTTTGCAGAATTTTCTTGTTTATACATCCCCACAAGCCTCAACAAAATTGAATATTATAATCAGAAAGATTTCATCAGGGTTCATTTTAGAACAGTATAAATAGAAATCGAACATTTCAGGAAATGATTGGCTTTAGCTGGAAGATACAAAATTTAATTTTTCAGCATACAGTTGTCAAGATATTATTTCTGTAGCTCCCACCTTGAATTGTAGGGGAAGACACATTACTATTTGCATAAGCAGAATAGTGAATGGCTAAAAGCCGCTTTCATTTACTCAGTTAGACAGGATGAGATTATGAAATAGATTCTTATGAAGAAATAAAGAGGGTTTTAACTTTTTCTGGTTACAAAATACACAGATGTTTAGCTCACTTCCTCCTGTATTTTATTTGCAGGGCACTTAGAATTGTAACTGAATTTACTTCACTTCTCTGTTTCACAGGTCACCCTGAGGATAAAGTTAGGCTGGGATAACCACCACTCTTCCCTTTGGGACCAAATTGTCAAGGAACATGACCACAGGATTTCTGACTCCCTGAGGGCAATTTTTCAGTAAAGAGTGACTAGAATCAGAAGAATCTTGGACTTTTATTTTCTCTCTCTTTTCCTTCCAACGCCCTTCTCCCCAACACTGCCCCCATCTAACTAAGTCACGTAGATGAGAGGGGAGGATGGTCAAGAGGGAGTGTAAGAAATTGTCCTAATACCTTGAAGATACTTGAATGAATCATGTACAAAGAGGTTTTCAGAAACCAGAAAACATATTGCTCTGTCTCATTTTACACTAATTCAATTTTTTGAGTCCATATTTATTTCTTAGTCTTGGATTAGTCTCCTGAAATGTTATGTATTTACACAAATCAAAGGACTTTAAAAAATGAGGTATAATTAGCATATAGCAATATGATAGTTCAGGTGTACAATATACTAATTCAATATTTGTTTATATAGTAAAATGAGCATCACAATAAATCTAACTAATGACTATCTGCATACATAGTTATACATTTTTTTCTTGTGATGAGAACTTTTAAAATATAATCTTAGCAATTTTCATATATGTAATATAATACTATTAACTATAGTATCCATGATGCATATCACCCAAGAACTTTTAATGTACAAAGTTTATGGATAATCCTCTATAATCTTAAAAATGAAATTATTCATAAATGGAGTAGGGAATCTTTGAGCAGATTTTTGTTGTTTTAAAGCAAGTTAAAATCAGTAGCAGCTACTCACGAAAATAATCACACATTTAACTTTTTCTCACTAATGGTTTGAGGCCAGCTAAAAATTCAAGATACAGAGAATGATGGAACATGCAACAGGATGAAAACCTAGAGCCCATGTCACTTAAGTAAACTTTCCAGACTTTTATTAATAGCTATGCAAATCTTCAGGCAAAATCCTCTAAATTTTCTTAGAATACATCCTTCCTTTATATCTGACAATTTTTTATAACTGTCTAATTGAAAGTCTTTAGAGATTAGTTTGAGTTAAATAAAGGTGGAGAATAATATAAAACTACAGCTGGACCATTGCACAGTACACTATTTCTACCTAATAAATTAGTGCATATTTTAATTTAGTAAAAATCAAGTGATCTGACAACACAATCTTTGCCAGCACTTGTGATAACAAGCTGTCTCTTGGCATCCATATTTATTGATTATTGATAAATCAGCTTAACATTTTTGGGGAAATAAGCAGAGTATAAATCAGTTAAGCAAAGGGAAAAATTTTCTAACAGTTAACTTTAGTCACAAAGTCATTTTAGAGCCTGAGTAAATCTGTAAAATGAAGAAAGTACTTCATGCCCCTCTTCCTCTCTCATCCACTTTCGTGGCTAAATGGAGTGAATAAGCAGAAACCTAAAATGTTGGCCACTGAGTAGCCAAACAGCCTGGAAGTAACTTGCTGATTGCTGAAAGAAGTGAGTCTAATGATGAACTCAAAACAAAGATAATTTTTATCATCAGCTAGGTTACAAGTGAGGCATCCTTGGTTCAAAATTCAGGAAATCAGAAAATACTCACAATCATTATAAATGTACCCAAGAACTCGGAGAGCGTTTCCTTGGCTAAAGTGTTCTTCAAGACCAATCTCTGCTTCAAGCTTTTTTTCTTTTGTTCCATCTCAGGCTGCATCTTGGGGCTTCTTCAAAGACCACTCGTTTCACCAACACCTGCTTCTGCTGATCCCTACTTCACTGGCACATAAAAGTTTTTAACAGCTGCTCACAGGTTCCTGGTGATGTCTGATTCAGTTATCCAGTCCCAATGAGAACCCGTGGTTTACTCCTCTGGTGGTGAAGTTGTCATTCCGTGGTTGCTGCTGTTTATTTGAAATGGCGAGGTAGAACCTGAAATCCTGAAAACAACCCTTTTTGTGCCTGATGGATTAATCATTACCTTTCTTTTCATGGTACTTTTTTTCTCTGTTGTTTTTTTTTTTTTTCTTCAAGAGATGAGAAAAGAGATGTATTGGTTGCGTCGTTGCCAAACCACAGCGATGGGCTGCAGTCCAGGAGAGATTTACATGTTGCACAATTGCAAGCTTCTGACTTTTTTTTTTCTATTTAGAAATGGTTGGTTGAAGTGTAGCTTGGAATTGTCAAATCAGGCACATATACATCCAGTGTAAACATTCTTCTCTGAAGGCACTTTCATGCACATTATAGAACATGAATAAAATATAGATGTGTCGTTCTGCAAAATTAATCATGCTTTTTTTCTTCCAATAACATTTCAGTGATTTAATTACAGCTCCCTGATGATGTTGAGACCACTGCATTTGTTCCAGAGAAGAAGAAATTACCATGTCTGTGCTCAGTGTCTCAGTCACTCTTTGTGACCCCATGGACTGTAACCCACCAGGCTCCTCTGTCCATGGGATTATCCCAGGAAGAACACCAGAGCGGGTTGCCATTTCCTTCTCCAGGGCCTCTTCTTGACCCAGGGATCCAACCTGCATCTCCTAGCAGGCAGATTCTTTACCACTGAGCCACCTGGGAAGACCTGAAGAAATTAACATACAGAGAGACAATTGCAAGTTTCACATGGCAAGTCTGTAGAACAGAATGGGATCTCCCGTTTGGATCCTATAGCTGGGATTCATTTACCCAAGATAGCTTGGAATCAAGAATCAGGATGATGGATAAACGAACTTCTTAAGACGCATTCTAGTTCGAAAACCAAGTTGCTCTCTTTCATTTACCATGAAATACTTAGGCAAAATCTATAGTAAGTAAACAACAATAGCTTGAAAGTCTATACTGCTTAGAGATCACTGAGTTAGAAAGAGCTCAACCTGAGTATATGTCACCCCCATTAAACAAGAAAGGGAGTAAAGATACCTAAACAAGGCTCCTGGGTTATATTTTTTAAGTTTGATGAATAACATCCCGGCAGACAGCAAACTGTGTTCGAGACGAGCTTCTCATCACATCAAACGTTCAAGTCTTGTTTTTCAAAACTAGTTTGAAGAAGTAGAATCCAGTGGTTGTTTCTGAATCCCAAAACAGTCCCATGGAATTTGTACCCAGGCTGTGTGCTTCTTCCCAACTCTCCCACAGAGAAGCCAGCTCTGTTTCAGGCCCTCCCCTATCTTTGCAGGAGGCCCACAGTTATTCCCAGTTAAGGAGGCAGATTGGAAGAGAAGGAAGGGCCTGGAGAAAAGAGCTGCAGATATTTCAAGGACAGAAGACATACCTAGTGTATAATTGAAATCAAGAGTTTGGGTCTAAAGAGATTATAACTTGCCTGAGAATATGCCATTGCCAAAACAGTAATCAAGTATTTGACTAACTCCTGGTTAAATTATGGATACTATTGTCTAGAAGAGTTATTTATGACTGCACTAAGTACCCAAGTACCAGTGGATGGACCAGAGAAACAGGACTTTATTGTTGTGTTTACAACTGATACCACACAAGGGTGTTCTCTGCTTTCCACTCCCTCACCTAACAAACATTTATGGCACACTCATTGTGTGCTGTGCCAAGCACTGTACTTAACACAAGCACGTGGGGTTCTTGCCCCTTAAAGAGCTCAGAGTCTCATGAGGGAAGCAAGCATGAGTGAAATAATCATATACACAGAAATGTGAAATCACAGCAGAGATGTATGCTATGGAGGTAGAGGATATATTTCTATGAGCAAATATAAGCAGGGAATTTCACCTTGCTGGAGATCTCTGATAGCTTCTCTAAGGATATCATGTCTGAGCTGAGATCAGAAGGAAGGAAAGAGGTTAATCACATGAAGTGGGGAATGTCTTGGGGGGTGAGGATGGGAACGGTATAATGTGTAGCCAAGAATGAGAGAAATGACTGGCTCCCAGAGGCAGCAAAGGAGTACAGAGCAAAATGAGCCTAATTCAGGGGACAGACCATACTGAGCCTTGTAAATCATGTTCAAGATAAGAGCAATAATAAGTCACTGAAGTGGTTTAAGCAGAAACAGGACACCATTAGATTTGAGTATTAAAAAAAAATTATTATTTTTGGCGGCACTCGGTTTTCAGTGCTACGTTTGGGCTTTCTCTAGTTGTGGTGAGTGGGGACTCTGTTGAGGTGTGGGGTCTTCTCTTTCTGTGGAGCACGGGCTCTAGGCACGTGGGCTCAGTAGTTGCAGCTTGCGGGCTCTAGAATGCAGGCTTAATAGTTGTGGTGCCTGGGCTTAGTTGCTTCGCGGCATGTGGAATCTTCCTGGGCCAGGGATCAAACCCATGTCTCCTGCACTGGCAGGCAGATTCTTAACCAGTGAACCACCAGGGAAGCCCCCGGATTTGAGTTTTAAAAAGATCATCTTAGCTGTGAGGTGGAGAGGGTATTGGAGAGGGCCTAAAAGTGGATATATGTAGACATTGGGGGATATTACAGAATGCCAGGACTAGGTGGTAGCTTTCACAATGGACAGAAATAGAAGAGTTCTATATATCTTAAAATTGGAAGGGCTTTATGGATTGGATATGAAGGATGAGGAAAAGGAACTCAAGTTTAATAGCTATATTCCTGGCTTGTTGGGGAAAGAGGGGCTAAGCACCCAGAGAGGAAATGTTGGAAGAGGACCAGGGCTGCAAGGGAAGGTCGTGAATTCTGCTTGTGCAGGTTGAGCCTCAGGGACTCTCTAGTGCTTCTGAGAGGAGATGTCAAGTAGGAAATGGTCTGTATTCTGAAGAAAGGTCTATGTGCTGATCAAGGTGATAACTGAAGCCTTGAATAAAGATGAGGTTACAGGCTTCCCAGGTGTCACAGTGGTAAAGAATCCCCTGCTAATGCAGGTTTGATCTCTGAATGGGAAAGATTCTCTGCAGAAGGAAATGTCTATTCACTCCAGTACTCTTGCCTGGAGAATCCCATGGACAGAGGAGGCTGGCAGGTAGGCTATAGTCCACAGGGCCGCAAACAGCCAGACACAACTGAGCATGCATGCCATACTTAAAATAAAATAAAATTGAATCAATTTTTTTAAAAAAGATAACCTTAGGGGAGCATTTATAGAAAGCAGAAGTTGAGCTTGTGGTACTAAACATTTCAAATCTTTTCTTTCATTCTACCTTCAGAGGACAGTTACCCTTTTCACCTCCATCACCATGAATTCATCCTCAAACCTAATTCACTCACACTCCCCTTTGCAAAGCACCCTCATACCAAAGGTCCTCTTGGGTAATGAGGCTGCTTAATTTCTTTCATTTACTCATCCAGAAAAACCTTTTATTATTTACCATACATCACGCACAGCATTAAGCAGTAGGGATTCAAAATAAGGTAGACAGATCTCTACTTTTAAGAATTTATGCAGTCTAAGTGACAAATATCTCCAAATGAATACATCGTATGGTAAAGCAGAAGCATGTGCAAAATACTAAACCAAAACTCCACTTATCACCACATAGACATCCTAGAAGCTACTGTGCAGTGCCAATGCAATGACTCATTCTGCCACCAATAGTCCTAAAATTGTGCATACCTAGACACAGTGCCAGGCTAAATCTTTGGAGCTAGCCTACCTAGCTCTTTTATTTATTTATTTATCTCAGTTTCCTCATCTTTTATTTTTTAAACATTTTAATTAGAGTATAGTTGATTTACAATTTTGTACCCAGCTCTTCTATTCCCCCCCCCACCCTTCCTTCTCTGTCCCTCCCTAACCTCAGCATTGTCTTCTCTGCTTTTTACTGAAGAAGAGAAACCATCTTTTCCACCAGCATGGGATTCAACAAGTTTGTTGTTCTTAAGGAGAACCATCTCTTACTCCGACCTGACTTCCCCAACCTCTTCTACTTTGGCCAACTTAATCCCCACTCTAGTTCAAAAGCCCCTTTGATGGCCACTGTTGGGATTGTGTCACTATCTCCTCTCTCAAAATCTTTCATACCAGACTACCTCCCACTGACTAAAACTTCCAGTTCCCACCTTTCACCCACTCTCTTCCATCAGTCTGCTTCACATCCTCTTCATAGATTACAGTCTGTCAACTCCTCCCTCTCCACCCAGCTCTTACCTCACTATCACCCAGGTTAATGATGCACTTACCAGTGTCTCTGGTTCCACTGACCCCTTGACTTTCTTCCACACCCACATTGCCAAAGCCCAACTCTTAAGTAAATTCAACCATTGGCGTCTCTCAAATTCTATCCTCCCACAATGCTGAATAATGCTGAAAAATTATATAAAGGTACTGATTGACCCTAAAGATAGCTGTAATCTATCAGCAATGGCCCCAAATCTTTAGTTAACCTTTTATTTCAAAGGTTCCAGACTTTAGGATGCTTTCATATCACCCATCTTCAGAAACTATGATTTGGTAGATCTGGGATGGAGCCCAGTAATCTTGCATGTATTCCTGGTAGTTCAGATCCCACGCACTATTTCATTCTGCTGCCGCTGCTGCTAAGCTGCTTCAGTTGTGTCCGACTCTGTGCGACCCCATAGACGGCAGCCCACCAGGCTCCCCTGCCCCTGGGATTCTCCAGGCAAGAACACTGGAGTGGGTTGCCATTTCCTTCTCCAATGCATGACAGTGAAAAGTGAAAGTGAAGTCACTCAGTCGTGCCGACTCTTAGCGACCCCATGGACTGCAGCCTACCAGGCTCCTCCATCCATGGGATTTTCCAGGCAAGAGATTTCATTCTCTGCAGCAGCAATATATCTCTTCCACGCTCCTCCAGTTTCCTGTTCCAATCCTCCTACTCAGCTGATGATCTTTTATCCCAATCCACTGAGAAAACAGACAAGTTCATTAGCTATAATACTTTTGTACCTCTTCTCTTCAAAAAGTTGCCCTAATTTTATTTATAATGTCCTCCTTCCCTTTCCTTTCTTTCTAAAGTTAGCTCTGATGCTGGTGTACTGTTCCAGCCCCTCTGAGACCTTCCAATTAACATTTTCCTCACTCTCTCAATCTCTTTCCCCCACTGGCTTCTTTCCTGGGTCTTAAAAAGAGGTTCAGGTCTTAATTCTCCTGCAAAATGTTCCTTCAGAAGTATTTCACCTTAAATTTCAGTCTTAATCCATTTGGGCTACTATAACAAGACCCCATAGATAGGGTGTTTTATGCAGCAATCATTTATTTCTCACAGTTCTGGAGGCCAGAAATCTGGGAGTAGGATGCCAGTAAGGTTGGGAGAGGGTGAGGGTTTCTTTCCTGGTGTAGACAGCGACCTTCTTGTTGCGTTCTCACATGGCTGAAAGAGAGCTCTAGTCTTGATCCTCTTTTAAAGCTACCAATCCCACCATGGAGACTCCACTCCCTTAACTTCATTCAAAACCAATTTCCTCTCAAAGTTCCCCCAATCAAAACACCACATTTGGGAATTAGGGCCTCAACCTAGGAATTTGGGGATGACACAAACATTCAATTCATGGCAACCATTTCATCTGTCTCCTCTGCCTTTTTTCATTTCTAGTGGGAAAAAATAAGCACTTTACCTTGAGCAAAATAAATCATACTAAATTGAAAAAAATTCAGAAGTATTTAAATTAAAATAAAAATCTCTTATAATCCCAGCTCTTGTAGTTTATCGCTATTAACAGGTTGAAATATACCCCCCTAGACTTTTTCAGTAGATCTACATAAATATTTCTCCCTTTTTCCCTAAAAGTGGGATTATATTATACATACTAGATTAATGTGTTTTAAATTTTTCTGTCATTTTCTATGCCAGTGTATAACTCATCTTTTTAATGACTGTATAATATTCAATTATATAAATGCCATAAATTAAACAGCTTCCCTTCAATAGACAATTAGTTGTTGCCACCTCCTCCCACACACATTAAATGAATATCTATCCTTATATATATATACTTATCTCTCTGTCTCTTAGAAGAACTGTCTAGAAGTTGAATTACTAGTCAAAGAATATGCATATATTAAGTTTTATAAAAGTTCCTGCTTCTGCAGGATTCACCTCGTGGTCCAGTGGTTAAGACTCTGCACTTGCTGTGCAGGGGCATGGGTTCAGTCTCTGGTCAGGTAGGATCCTACATGCCTCACAGTGAAGCCAAGGGGGAAAATGTATCTATTTCTCTCATTCTCTTTAATATTGGTTAATGTAAATTCTTTCTAATTCTCCCACTATAGCAGTTAAAAAATAAAATTGTTTTCATATGCATTTATTTGGTTAACTGTGAAGTTAGATAGAACTAACACTCAAAAACTGTTAGAACTAACACCCAAAAAAGATGTCTTTTTCATTATAGGGGACTGGAATGCAAAAGTACAAAGTCAAGAAACACCTGGAATAACAGGCAAATTTGGCATTGGAGTACAGAATGAAGCAGGGCAAAGGCTAATAGAGTTTTCCAAGAGAATACACTGGTCATAGCAAACACCCTCTTCCAACAACACAAGAGAAGACTCTATACATGGACATCACCAGATGGTCAACCAAAATTAGATTGATTATATTCTTTGCAGCCAATGATGGAAAAGCTCTATACAGTCAGCAAAAACAAGACTGGGAGTTGACTGTGGCTCAGATCATGAACACCTTACTGCCAAATTCAGACTTAAATTGAAGAAAGTAGGGAAAACCACTAGACCATTCAGGTAGGACCAAATCAAATCCCTTATGATTATACAGTGGAAGTGAGAAATAGATTCAAGGGATTAGATCTGATAGAAAGAGTGCCTGAAGAACTATGGACAGAGGTTCATGAGACATTGTACCTGAGGCAGGAATCAAGACCATCCCCAAGAAAAAGAAATGAAAAAAGCAAAATGGCTGACTGAGGAGGCCTTACAAATAGCTGTGAAAAGAAAAGAAGCAAAAAGCAAAGGAGAAAAGGAAAGATATAAGCATCTGAATGCAGAGTTCCAAAGAATAGCAAAAAGAGATAGATAAGAAAGCCTTCTTCAGTGATCAATGCAAACAAATAGAGGGAAACACAAAATGGGAAAGACTACCTTCAAGAAAATTAGAGATACCAAGGGAACATTTCATGCAAAGATGAGCACAATAAAGGACAGAAATGATATGGACCTAACAGAAGCAGAAGATATTAAGAAGAGGTGGCAAGAATACACAGAAGAACTATACAAAAACCATCTTCATGACCCAGATAATCACAATGGTATGATCACTCACCTAGAGCCAGACATCCTGGAATGTGAAGCCTAGTGGGCCTTAGGAAGCATAACTACTAACACAGCTAGTGGAGGTAATGGACTTCCAGTTGAGCTATTTCAAGTCCTGAAAGATGATGCTGTGAAAGTGCTGCACTCAACATGCCAGCAAATTTGGAAAACCCAGAAGTGGCCACAGGACTGGAAAAGGTCACTTTTCATTCCAACACAAAAGAAAGGCAATGTCAAAGAATGCTCAGACTACAGCCAATTGTACTCATCTCACATGCTAGTAAAGTAATTCTCAAAATTCTCCAAGCCAGGCTTCAGCAATACGTGAACTGTGAACTTCCAGATGTTCAAGCTAGATTTAGAAAAGGCAGAGGTACCAGAGATCAAATTGCCAACATCCGTTAGATCATTGAAAAAGCAAGAGAGCTCCAGAAAAACATGTACTTCTGTTTTATTGACTATGCCAAAGCCTTTGACTGTGGATCACAACAAACTGTGGAAAATTCTTCAAGAGATGGGAATACCAGACCACCTGACCTGTCTTTAAGAAACCTGTATGCAGGTCAGAAAACAACAGTTAGAACTGGACATGGAAGAACAGACTGTTTCCAAATCGGGAAAGGAGTATGTCAAGGCTGTATAATGTCACGCTGCTTATTTAACTTATATGCAGAGTACATCTTGAGAAATGCTGGGCTGGATGAAGCACAAGCTGGAATCTAGATTGCCAGGAGAAATATCAATAACCTCAGATATACAGATGACATCACCCTTATGGCAGAAAGCGAAGAACTAAAGAGCCTCTTGATGAAAGCGAAAGAGGAAAGTGAAAAAGTTAGCAAAACTCAACATTCAGAAAACTAAGATCATGACATCTGGTCCCATCACTTCATGGCAAATAGATGAGGAAACAGTGGAAACAATGGCAGACTTTATTTTCTTGGGCTCCCAAATCACTGCAGATAGTGACTGCAGCCATGAAATTAAAAGACGCTCCTTGGAAGAAAAGCTATGACCAACCTAGACAGCATATTAAAAAGCAGAGACATTACTTTACCAACAAAGGTCTGTCTATTCAAGGCTATGGTTTTTCCAGTAGTCATGTATGGATGTAAGAGTTGGGCTATAAATAAAGCTGAGCACCAAAGAATTGATGCTTTTGAACTGTGGTGTTGGAGAAGACTCTCAAGAGTCCCTTGGACTGCAAGGAGATTCAATTAGTCCATCCTAAAGGAAATCAGTCCTGAATATTCATTGGAATGACTGATGCTGAAGCTGAAACTCCAATACTTTGGCCACCTGATGCGAAGAACTGACTCATTTGAAAAGACCCTGATGCTGGGAAAGATTGAAGGTGGGAGGAGAAGGGGAAGAAAGAGGATGAAATGGTTGGATGTCATCACCGACTCAATGGGCATGAGTTTGAGTAAATTCTGGTAGTTGGTGATGGATAGGGAGGCCTGGTGTGCTACAGTCCATGGGGTCGCAAAGAGTCAGACACGACTGAGTGACTGAACTGACTGAGATTGGGTATCTTTCATGTGCTAACTATTTGTGTCCTTTTATATGTTCGAATTTATGTCCTCTACCCCCTTTCATCAGGTTCATTTTTAATAACTTTTGTCACTCTTTACAATATAAAAATATAAATCTTTTATCTATTATATATGGCAAATAATTTTCTGTTTAATCCTTTATGTTTTATTTATAATGATGATGTGTGGCTGCCATATAGAAATTTATAAAATTTGTAAACTTAAGTCTATAAATATTTTTCTGTATGGTTACTAAATTTGATATTTATGGTAAAAGATCTGGCTAAAATTTATTTAATTTATTTAAATTTATTTAATTTGGCTAAAATTATGCCAAATTACAAACATATTAAGCTTTGTTTTATATTTTATTCCATGATTTTACTTTACACACTTAATTTTTAATTTTTTTAGGATATATTATGATATATAGTGTAAGGCAGAACTCTAACATTATTCCAAAATATTTTGGCAAGTTTTTCAACACTATTTGGTTTGGAATTCCATCTTTCCTGTATAAAAAAAATCCTGGAAGTAAAATAGTGATTTTACTTACTGTAGTCTTGCAAGACATTTTGATGTCTTTCTGGTAGAATAGATCCCTCCTTATTACTATTTTCAAATATTTATTAGGTAAGTGAACTTTAAAATCATTTAAAAAGTTTCATATCCTCCCAACTCTAATTAATGAAAGAGCATTAACTTTATGGATAAAGTTATAATATTGAATATTCCCTTCAGAAATATGCTTGTTATCTCTCCATTTATTCAAGTCTTTTTTATGTCCTTAAGTAAGTTTACATTATTTTCTCCACTGGGTCTTGCAAATTCTTAAATTCTTATTTCTAGGCATTTGATATTTAGTTGTCTCTATTTGGGGAATTAGAATGAGATCTTCTTTATAAATCTGACTGATCATTACAAGCAAATTTCTGCATGTATGTCTTTAATATTCACATCCTAATGAGCTTTATTACAGTTTTAAATAGTTATCTAGTTGACATTGTAGTGAACAGCATTAGTGTCCTACTTGGCATCTTTTAAGCCCTCTTTCAAATAGTACTAGATTTTTATTTGGATATCCACTACTTTTTCTGAGCAACTATAGGCTTTAGGTAGAACACTGATTAAGGGTAAACACTAGTCTAAGGTTTAAGGGTAAAAATCGACTAGTTTAACCTATGAGAATCATTTTCCCACCCTTGAAACCATGCCTGGTTCAGAAATAATAATGTGGTTTAAGTGGGGCCAATGAAATTTGAGAAGAAACTTTCTGAGGCTTTGGAAAGAAATTCCTCAGCTCTCTGAAAGCTGTAAGAAACCGGTTCTCTGTCATTCCCTGGACATGAACAAGGGAGCTTGTAGCTCCAACTATTGTAGACACCCATCCCATAACTTTGAGGGGAGCTAGCCTTCCAATTCGACTGAGTGACTTCCCTTTCACTTTTCACTTTCATGCATTGGAGAAGGAAATGGCAACCCACTCCAGTGTCCTTGCCTGGAGAATCCCAGGGACGGGGGAGCCTGGTGGGCTGCCATCTATGGGGTCGCACAGAGTCGGGCACGACTGAAGCGACTTAGCAGCAGCAGCAGCCTTCCAATTAAGCTGACACAGGGACCAGAATGCAGCTGAGTCCTTAGTGATATCACTGAATTACTGGGTCAACCAACACTGAGGCCCATGCCATTTCTGGACTTGCAGTTATGTAAACCAATAATGTTTAATATTTTCAAAACCAGTTTGAATGAGATTTCCGTTCATTTCAATATTAAAAAACCTAAATTTTTTCATTATCTTAAATTTTTAAGATAGAATATAATGAACTATAAATGATCATCCTTTGCTCTCTCTTTTTTCTTTTTAATCTTTATATTTATTTTTCTTGCCTTAGTATATGGGTAGAAATCATTACAAAAATATTGAATCATAATTATAAAAACAAGCATCCTTGTTCTGTTCATTAATTTAGAGACAATGCCTTTAGTGAACTGTTAAGTTTCATGTTTCTTGTTTAATCATGAGATTTTTTTTTTAAAAATGTAAGCAATGTGATTTTAAAAACAGGGATGAATGTTGGAATCTATTAAAATGTCTGTTGAATATTTACTGAGGCTATTACATTTCAAAAAATTCTTCTATTTCTTATGTTATTACTTAATTATACTATATTTTAAATGTTCTTATATTCCTGAAAAGATCCCTATTTAGTCATGATACACATACACAAATACTGCTAGGTTTAATTTTTGAATATATAGTTTTTTATTTTCTTTTGGCTTGGAAATTATAAGTAGGTGATTTGTGTTTTATTTGTCCAGTTTGATATCAGACATACTATTTATGAGCAAAAAAGCTGGAAAGTTTTCCATATTTCTCTATCCTATAGAACAATTTAAATAACCTAAGAATGATTTGTTCCTTAAAAATAATGGGTTCCGTTTATACACAAATGTGGACTAATCTGGGCTTCCCAGCTGGTGCTGGTGGTAAAGAACCTGCCTGCCAATGCAGGAGACATAAGAGACATGGGTTTGATCCCTGGGTTGGGAAGATCCTCTGGAGGAGGGCGTGGCAACCCATTCTAGTCTTCTTGCCTGGAGAATCCCATGGACAGAGGAGCCTGGAGGGCTACAGTCCATAGGGTTGAAAACAGACACAACTGAGGTAACTTACCATGCATGCACGCAACCATGAGCCAGTCTCCTCTTTGACTAGCATATCTTTGAGAAGATTTTGCTGCTGCTGCTGCTGCTGCTGCTGCTGCTGCTAAGTCGCTTCAGTTGTGTCTGACTCTGTGCGACCCCATAGAGGGCAGCCCACTAGGCTCCTCTGTCCCTGGGATTCTCCAGGCAAGAATACTGGAGTGGGTTGCCATTTCCTTCTCCAATGCATGAAAGTGAAAGTGAAGTCACTCAGTCGTGCCTGACTCTTAGCAACCCCATGGACTGGAACCTACGAGGCTCCTCTATCCATGGGATTTTCCAGGCAAGAGTACTGGAGTAGGGTGCCATTCCTTCTCCGGTTAGTTGCTCAGTCATGTCCAACTCTTTCTGATCCTATGGACTGTAGTCCCCCAGTCTCCTTTGTCCATGGAATTTTCCAGGCAAGAATACTGGAGTGGATTGCCATTCCAGTACCTACTAAATAGTTACTGTTATTTATGTGTCTTAAGTGATTTTTCGGCTTCCCTTGTAGTTCAGATGGTAAAGAATCTGCCAGCAGTGCAGAAGACCTGGGTTTGATCCCTGTGTTGAGAATATCCCCTGGAGAAGAGAATGGCAATCCACTCCAGTATTCTTGCCTAGAGAATTCCATGGACAGACCATGGGGTCGTAAACAGTTGAACACGACTGAGTAACTAACACACATAAGTGATTTTTGGTCAGTTACTCTTTTCTAAAAATTATTTTATTTGCCATAGATTTTTAAAATTAGTAATCCTGATGTACCAAACAATTTTAAAGCATCCTTTTTCATTTCAAAACTTATTTACTTATGTTTTCCTCTCTTTTTGCCTTGATCCCTACCAGACAGATATCTCTTTCATAGTTATTTCTGAAGAACAATGTACTGATTTTATTTGTAAGTTTATATTTCTCCTGATTTAGTTTAATTTCTTTCATTGTTCTTATGCCTTTAAGTTTACTGATTAATTCATTTATATTCTTTCTTGTAGAAGTAATTAAGGTTATGAATTTTCCTCTGAGAACTGCTTGTGTTCAACTATTGTTAATTCTTAGAAAAATCTGTTATTTCTGTTTGATTTCCCTTTTACCAAATAGATATTTGTTGGTGTGATTTTTTTAAACGTACTATCCAAGGAAGTTTTATTATTGGTATCTAACTTGATTGTAGAATATTCAGAGAATGTCTCATAAGGTTTCAAATTTGTGGGCTATATTGTAAAAGTTCTTGTGGCCTAATATATAATCTAAGTTTTCTAATACTCTTCCATGTTCGGTTCTTACTGTTGCTTCTTGACCTGCATACAGCTTTCTCAGGAGACAAGTAAGGTGGTCTGATACTCCCATTTCTTTAAGAATTTTCCACAGTTTGTTGTGATCCACACAGTTAAATACTGTAGCTTAGTCAGTGAAGCAGAGGTAGATGTTTTTCTGGAATTCCCTTGCTTTCTCTTTGATCCAATGGATGTAGGCAATTTGATCTCTGGTTCCTCTACCTTTTCTAAATCCAACTTGTATATCTGGAAGTTCTCAGTTCACATACTGCTGAAGCCTAATTTGAGAGATTTTGAGCATAATCTTGCTAGCACGTGAAATTACATGATAATTTGAACATTGTTTGGCGTTACACTTCTTCAGGATTGGAACAAAAACCGATCTCTTCTAGTCCTGTGGCCACTGCTGAGTTTTCCAGGTTTACTGACTGACATATTGAATGCAGCGCTTTAACATCATCATGTCTTGGGATTTGAAATAGCTCAGCTGGAATTCTGTCACCTCCACTAGTTTTGTTCATAGTAATGCTTCCTAAAGCCCACCTGAGCTCACACTCCAGGATTTCTGGCTCTAGGTGAGTGACCACACCATCGTGGTTATCTGGGCCATTAAGATCTTTTTTGTACAGTTCTTCTGTGTATTCTTGCCACCCCTTCTTAATCTCTCCTGCTTCTGTTAGGTCCTTACCGTTTCTGTCCTTTATGTTACACAAAGTTATATATTCATATAATCAAGATGAATGATTGTTATATTATTATATTTATTATTTTTGTTTTTTATTATTGCATAACAAATTACCACAAACCTAGCATCTTAACACAACACAGATTTGTTATCTGACAGAATTTTGTAGGCCAAGGTGGTGTGGATGGTTCCTCTGCTCAAATCTCACAAGGCTGAAATCAAGCTGTTAGCCAGCCATTAGCCAGTGTCCTTATCTGAAGGCTCATCTAGAAATTTCTTCATTTGGGAATGGCCTAGACCACATTTTAAGGGTTCCCCTAATTAAATCCATCTCAACCAGGATAACCTTTCTTTTGTTTAACTCAAAGTCAATTGATTAGTGTTGCCAACTGATATAAATTATAGTTGCAAAACCCTTCAGCCGTGTAACCACACAATCACAAGAATGATGTCCCATTGTATTCAAGCCTGGCCCATACACAAGGGAAGTGCACGATAGTGTATACACCAATGGTGGGAAACAGGGACCAACTTGGAATTTTGTCTAACACATTTAACCTATCAAATCCTGAAAAAACTATGTTCATATCTTTCATCCTGATAATAATTTTAGGAAATTCCTGTGTTATTGGAAGATTTTCTTTAATATATGTCTGTACTAGGCAAAGAATAGCAAGGAGAGATTAGAAAGTCTTCCTCAGTGATCAATGCAAAGAAAGAGAGGAAGACAATAGAATGGGAAAGACTAGACATCTTGTCAAGAAATTTAGAGATACCAAGGGAACATTTCATGCACAATAAAGCACAGAAATGGTGTGGACCTAACAGAAGCAGAAGGTATTAAGAAGAGGTGGCAAGAATACACAGAAGAACTATATAATAAAGATCCTAATGGCCCAGATAACCACAATGGTGTGATCACTCACCTAGAGCCAGACATCCTGGAATGTGAAGTCAAGTGGGCCTTAGGAAGCATCATTATTAACAAAGCTAGTGCAGGTGATAGAATTTCAGAGCTATTTCAAGTCCTAAAAGATGATGCTATGAAAGTGCTGCACTCAATATGCCAGCAAATTTTGAAAATTCAGCAGTGGCCACAGGACTGGAAAAGGTCGGTTTTTATTCCAACCCCAAAAAAAGGCAATGCCAAAGAATGCTCAAACTACTGCACAATTGAACTCATCTCACATTCTAGCAAAGTAATGCTCAAAATTCTTCAAGCCAGGCTTCAACAGTATGTGAACTGTGAAATTTCAGATGTTCAAGCTAGATTTAGAAAAGGCAGAGGTACCAGAGATCAAATTGCCAATATCTACTGGATCACTGAAAAAGCAAGAGAGCTCCAGAAAAACATCTACTTTTGCTTTATTGACTACTCCAGAATCTTTGACTGTGTGGATCACAACAAACTGTGGAAAATTCTTCAAGAGATGGGAATACCAGACCATCTGACCTGCCTCCTGAGAAATCTGTATGCAGGTCAGGAAGCAACAGTTAGAACTGGACATGGAACAACAGACTGGTTCCAAATAGGGAAAGGAATACATCAAGGCTGTATAATGTCACCCTGCTTATTTAACTTATAAGCTGAGTACATCATGAGAAATGCTGGGCTGGATGAAACACAAGCTGGAATCAAGATTGCTGGGAGGAATATCAATAATCTCAGATATGCAGATGACACCACCCTTATGGCAGAAAGTGAAGAAGAACTAAAGAGCCTCTTGATGAATATGAAAGAGGAGAGTGAAAAAGTTAGCTTAAAACTCAACATTCAGAAAAGTAAGATCATGGCATCTGGTCCCATCACTTCATGGCAAATAGATGGGGAAACAGTGGAAACAGTGAGAGACATTTGTTTTTTTTTGGGGGGGGAGGGCGTTCCAAAATCACTGCAGATGGTGACTATAGCCATGAAATTAAAAGACGCTTGCTCCTTGGAAGAAAAGCTATGACCAACCTAGACTGCATATTAAAAAGCAGAGACATTACTTTGTCAACAAAGTTCTGTCTAGTCAAAGCTATGGTTTTTCTAGTAGTCATGTATGGTTGTGAGAGTTGGACTATAAAGAAAGCTGAGCACCGAAGAATTGATGCTTTTGAACTGTGGTGTTGGAGAAGACTCTTGAGAGTCCCTTGGACTGCAAGGAGATCCAACCAGTCCATCCTAAAGGAAATCAGTCCTGAATATTCACTGGAAGGACCGATGCTGAAGCTGAAGCTCCAATACTTTGGCCACTTGATGCAAAGAGCTGTTTCATTTAAAAAGACCCTGATGCTGGGAAAGATTGAAGGCAGGAGGAGAAGGGGACGACAGAGGATGAGACGGTTGGATAGCATCACCAATGCAATGGACATGAGTTTGAGCAAGCTCTGGGAATTTGAGATAGAAGGGAGGCCTGGTATGCTGCAGTCCATGGGGTTGCAGAGTCTGAACTGATCGACTAAACTGAACTGATACTAAGCAATATTGTTTGTGGGGTGGCTCTGCACTGTGTCCACATGGCTAGGCTCAATGCATCTCCCAGAACTCCCCTTTCTGTATATTTCTCTTGGGGTGGGGCCACCAAAAAGCTTCTCACTGGATGTGGACAGCAGAATTACAAGAGTAGCCATTCTGTAGCTAACACGGGTTACTGCTTGTCTACTGGCTCACCTTGCTGGTGTGAGGCAGCAACCAGGTTGTACTGACTCCGTCTTCCCCTGGTTCCTACTTCAGTTTCTCTGTTCCTGCATTAGCGGTGTGTGTGTGTGTGTGTGTGTGTGTGTGTGTGTGTGTGCGTGTGCATGCGCAGGCATGCATGCCTGTATAAGTGTGTGTGTCACCGAAGTATCCTAGCTTCTGTAGGATGTTCAGACCTTCAAGGTCAGGGCCAATAAGAGCTGACAGCTTTCAGCAGTTGTCAGTCTGTGCTTGTGGACTCCTGACTGCTGGTAGTTTCCAGCTTGTTCTTCTTCTCCCTCACTTTTCATCTATGTTCTCTTCCTCACTGCCTGCCATGTGGACTTCACATATGCTCTCCTGTGCTAGTAATTGAACAAACACAAATTAAAACCCCAATGAGATCACAATTCATACCGATCAGATTAGCAAAAACAAAAGATATTATAGTATCTAGTGTAGGCCAGGATTTAGAACCACTGCAATACCAGTACATTGCTCGTGGCAGTATAAATTAATATAATCCATTTTGTGACCACACCCATTTTGGCATTATCTAATAAATTTGAAGGTGTGGATACCCAATGACCCAGCAATTACACATGAACAAATACACCCTGGGAAAATAATTGCATAAATATACCTACAGGAATGTACAAGACGATACCTAGCAGCACTATTTCTAATAGTAAAATAACTGGAAACAACACAGATGCTCAAGCGATAGTTAAATGGATAAATAAACTGAGTAAAGTTTTACAAGGGGATGGGCTCCCCTTGTGGCTCCGCTGGTAAAGAATCCACTGCAATGTGGGAGACTTGGGTTTGATCCCTGGGTTGGGAAGATCCCCTGGAGAAGGGAAAGGCTATCCCCTCCAGTTTTCTGGCCTGGAGAATTTCAAGGACTGTATAGCCCATGGGGTCACAAAGAGTCAGACATGACTGAGCAACTTTCACTTTCTTTCACTTTCACCATAAAGAAGTTGAAATTAATGAATTACAGTTAACAAAAAAACAACATAAATGAAACTCAGAAATATAATGTTGACCCAAAAAAGCTGTTGCAGAAGAATTTATAAAGAATGATTCCTTTTACATTAATGAAAAAACTTACAAAATTGTTAAACAATTTTTAGGACCCAAGCCGAGGTGGTAAATCTATGAAGAAATGCAAACAGATGCAGAATTATTAGGGTCTATGTCCCCGGAGAGCAGAAGAAAGGGATTTGATGGCTCAGGCAGGAGACAGTAAGGTAATGGTCCTATTGCTCATCATAAATTGGGAGATGTGTTCACAGGTGTTCATTATATCATGAATTTTTATACCTTGCATGTGTTTTATTAATGAAAAGGAAAAATGAATAAAACATGGAAAAAATAATAGAAGAAATGAGCTCTCTGCTCACTGATTCACCTTGTATGTCTTTGGGAGAGAAATCTTTTTTTGAGTTTTTTAAAAAAAATTTGACCATGCTGCATGGCTTGCGCAATTTCATCCCTGACCAGGGATGAAACCTGGGCCACGGCAGTGACAGCCCCAAACCCTAACCACAAGGCCATCAGGGAACTCCAAGAGAAATCTTTCTGAAACATGATACAGTTACAATTTCCCCTTTTCTAAAGCTCAGTGATTCCCTGTTCTCCAAAGAGTGAAGTCCAGTCTTCCTAGGCTGATATTAAAGGTCTTCCACAAATCTGGCTCCTCCTGACCTGCCCAAATAGGTATATCAATATCCCTCAAATGAAGCCCTCCATTTCTTCTGGAAGGGCCCTTGTAGGTGGCACAAAGTGACTTGCTCATTTCTGCCTGCAAGTTCTTCCTTATGCTCTCTTCATTCACCTCAAATGCCCTTCCTCTGCCTCTCTTCCTGTCCAAACCTTGCTTACCTCATCTTCCTAAGGCCATGACTACTTTCTAACTCATTCATGAAGCCTTCACTCCCAATTCCACTAAGCGGTGAAATGTCTTACAATCCAATGCCCCATTTATGGTGTGTATCACTCACTTAACCCTTAATTATATACAGCTCCTTATCTTTTTTTGTCTGAGTGTGCACATGTGGCTTTTTGTCCCTCCCCAAATAGATGATAAACTCATCAAAAATAAGGACTATGCTTTATAATTCTTGGCATAGCCTAAAGGGCTTAGCACAGTAAACATTTGTCATAACAAAAGATCCTGTCTCAAAAATTTTTTAATGGCATGAGATACTTTGAAAATGCCTTAAACTCGAATCAAATATGGAAACAGTTTTCAAAATTAGTTCTAATTTTGAAATAATATGTGCTATGACTTTCAAATTTTCCAGTTGTACTTCCTCTTCAGAAATATCCTCCCTTACTTGACATTCAGATGTAGCCATTTTTACCCATGTTTTTACATGACCCAAGGTACAAATTTTAACTGTTCAGCTTAAACAAAATTTGCCAGTAATGTGAAAAACAGACCCTACATCCTATCCACTCCCCTGTGTCCTAAAAGACTCAACCTATCTATGACCCTTGACCAAGGGGCTTCAGGAGAGAGGTAAGGAATAGTGTGTCTTAGGGGTTGATAAGAGGTAGATAAGTTTTCAGGAAAGGATAAGAGAGAGAGTACAGAGCCACTTCATGGTGGTCCTGTCAAATAGTCTGCCCTGGAAATATCACCTTCTTTTAATGTACTCCACTTTCATGAATGAAGAAAATCTTTATATCTGTCTTTATCAAACATACAAATCATCTCACAATAAAATTATCATCAAAGAAGTACAACTTAATATTTATAAAAAATCGACTATGGGCAGAATGCTATTGTTTTCTTGTTTTAAATAACTCTTTACAGTGTATCAAGTATTTGCATAAATTATTTGCATCTCAAAACAATCGTATAAAGTAAAAGGAACAGATATAAACTGCAATTGTTCCTTCTCTCTTATACTATACTGTGAGTGTTTAGAGGATTAGAAACCATGTTGACTATTAGACACCCAGTACGTGGTATGTCCATGGCACAAAATCTTTGAATAAACATATGTTGAAGTAGGGAGTAAGGAGAGCCCTCCCTTTGCAGTTGAGAGAACTGAAGCCTAAGACAAAGAAGCAACCTGTCTAAAACCATGCAGTTAGAGAGTGAGGATTCAAATCTGAAACTTTGGACTCTGGATCCAGTGTACCTTCTACCATTGCTCAGACACAGTGAAGAAATCTCATTTTGTCATAAAGTGAAGGAGATTTTGGCTTATGGGTAGATTTCTATTCAACCTTCCTCAGTTTCTTTTTGAGTAGACTATTTTGTCAGAGAAGGCAATGGCACCCCACTCCAGTACTCTTGCCTGGAAAATCCCATGGATGGAGGAGCCTTGTAGGCTGCAGTCCATGGGGTCTCGAAGAGTCAGACACGACTGAGCGACTTCACTTTCACTTTCCACTTTCATGCATTGGAGAAGGCAATGGCAACCCACTCCAGTGTTCTTGCCTGGAGAATCCCAGGGATGGGGGAGCCTGGTGGGCTGCTGTCTATGGGGTCACACAGAGTCGGAAACGACTGAAGTGACTTAGCAGCAACAGGCTATTTTGTAGAGTGAATACACTATAGATGGGGAAAGATTCCTTTGATAGAATTGCAGCTCTCTGTGAGTGAGGCTGAGGCCAAGGGATTGATCTTGCTAGTGCTACTTGGCCTGGATGACTCCATAGCCCCAGCCATGTGCATCTCCAAATTATACACAGCTGATCATATAGGCCAGGGTGATCTTGTGCAAATTCATCTCCAGAACTACCAAAAAAAAAAAAAAAAAAAACACCACACAAAAGCTTGTGCCTTGTGGATAGTACATTAGCAACAACAACTGTGTGTAGGGAAGCTAGTATTATAACTGCAACTTTAGTATTTCAAGAGCCTAAATAATTCATCAGGTTTGGGGTCAGGGTGAGGGATCACAAATTCCACAAGGACGCCCATTCCCCTGGAAGTTCATACACTCCCTCCACCAGGAAGATGCTGGACCCAACATCTCAAGAGAGGCACTAAACACATTCCTACGCTGCCCCCTCCCTCTCAACAGTTGGGATAGTAGTCCAGTGCCTACTTTTTGAGCTCTGCTGATTATTGTTGTTCAGTCACTAAGCCATGTCCTACCGTTTGCCACCCCATGGACTTTGTGACCCTATGGACCCTCCTCTGTCCTCTGCTATCTCCCAGAGTTTGCTCAGATTTATGTCCATTGAGTTGGTGATGCTATCCAACCATCTCATCATCTGCCACCCACTTCTCTTTTTGCCTTCAATCTTTCCCAGAATCAGGGTCTTTTCCAATGAGTCTGTTCTTCGCATCAGGTGGCCAAAGTATTGGAGCTTCAGCATCAGTCCTTCCATTGAATATTCAGGGTTGATTTCCTTTAGGATTGACTGGTTTGATCTTGAGCTGTCCAAAGGCCTACTGGTTCTATATAGTAACCCACCATGCTGTCCATATAGTCCCAAGACTCTGGGAATTCCTTCTCATTCTAGCAAGTAGCTATCACTCTTTTGGTTGGTCATATTGTCAGTTGTGTCTGTAAAAGTGCTAAGTCAGGCTTTTCTTCCAGAAGTTACTTCACTAATTACAACTCTAACTGTTTCATTAAGTATAGAGGGAACAGAAATCTCCTTTTTAAAGCTGTTTCCAAGGTAGCCCTCTTCTAACTTCACATTCATTGTAGCACAATGGGGAGAATCAGCACTGGTCACTGATCCATTTCTCAGGAAAGGGCAAAGCAAAGGGTGACCTTTACCTTGCTTTTAGAGAAAACATGGCATCCTAACCTAAAGAATACCCTGGTAATCTCCATAGACTTCTGGGAGACTCCCGTGAGAAAATGAGGCATGCACGCAAGACTTCACATTCATTGTAGCACAATGGGGAGAATCAGCACTGGTCACTGATCCATTTCTCAGGAAAGGGCAAAGCAAAGGGTGACCTTTACCTTGCTTTTAGAGAAAACATGGCATCCTAACCTAAAGAATACCCTGGAAATCTCCATAGACTTCTGGGAGACTCCAGTGAGAAAATGAGGCATGCACGCAAGGTAAACTTCCTTCACCTCCTGAATCCACCAAGGGTTTTATTATTATTTCAATTTTTAAAAAATTTGACTTGTTAGACGGTGGAAAACATATTACAGTGACCTCAAGAAATTTTAAAACAAAACCATATAGTTCAAACAGACCATTATCTAGAAATCCACTGCAGACTATAACACTGGCAGTGAAAACTTTGTCCTTGATGGTGAGTTAGCGGTGTGTTTTGAAGTGCCATATTCTCAATGGAAGTGTGCTCTCAAAACACCTCTAAACATCTGGATTAATACAAGGAATATGGAGACTATGATAGTGGTTGCTCATATAGACGTTTTGCAGATTAATCTCTGAACAGTTGATTGAATCTCCACCTAGCTGAGGTACATTGTAATAGTTGAATTGATAAAAGTAACCAATCAATTAATGATCCCATAAACAGTAGAGAAAAAATTTAAAGTCGACTCCACTTGATCTGAATTGAATGTAGTAATAGCTAATGTGAGCTTGCCCAGGGGAATCTTTGATTCCTTGTCTGTCATGTCCTCTATGATCTCAGTTTATTGATCTTCTGAGTACAAAGATAAAGAACATCTATTTACCCAAATGTTTGCTCAGAGAGCGTTTAAGGGAAAGTGTGTTGACTAAATGAAGGAAGGTCACTTTTGTTTTTGCTATTTCTGTGATATCAAAGGATTTGACTGATGAAATTTGGTGTGCTATTAAGGACATGAAGGAAACCTTGAAATAAAGGTTTAGTTTGAAACAAAAGATTAGTTGACTTGAAACAAAAGGGCAGTCAATTACACTTATCAAATGATCATTTGATCTTTAATTTTAAAATAATGTATTTGGTACATGGAGAGAGGCAAAGTGATATCTTGAAAGTGGGTTAATTTACTCTCTGAAAACATATTGGGCATGTTGCTTGTATTGGCTGTAGTTATGATATAATGCTCCTATCCACATTGCTTCAGTTCAGTTTAACAAACATTTCTTGAATATTCGAGTGCTTGGGACTGTGCTAGGTCCTGGGCACATGAAGATAAATAAAAAGCAGACTGGGTCTTCAAGATGATCTCAATTTAATTAAGAAACCACATAGATAGTTGGTAAATTTGATACATGTATAAATGGTTGAAACAAGTGAACTCATAGTCCATGGAATTCCCAGAACTTTTGCCCCAAAAGGATATCAAAGAGAGAGGCTGATTGACTCTCTTATGAAAGGAGATTGTCCTTTGAATGGAATCTACTGAGACCCAGGAGGTTGTCTGCAGCCCCACAGGTCTAAAACTTAATTTCATAGTGTCACTCAAATGTGACTAAGCCCTGGAGGACTGACTCAAGTTACCAAATTCATCAGGCTCTGACTAACAAATGGGATGTCTGTTTGTTAATTTACAATGAGAAAAACAACCATGTTACTCCTGTTGGCTGATGAACAAACGTGTCTTTAGCAATAGTCCTCGCAGAAGCCAAATCGTTCTTGAAAGCTTGGAAACATGGATCAGAACAGAGAACTGGCTGCCCTAGCACCTGCTCCATCCACCCACAGGCTGGCACCCTTCAGGAAGGCTTTGCTTCCCATTCCAACTCAGGGATTCTCTCTCCAGGCTGCAGGTCCTCCTGGTCCTCATTTTCTTGGCTCCTTTTCATATTCTCTCTTTATCAACCTTTTCAGTTTTCACCTTTCAGTCCATCTGCTCTGGGGTTGGTGTTTCCTTAGATGGTCCCTGGATCTTGACCTGACTTTGACTCCTCAATGCTGTTCTTTAGTTAACTCTTGACCCTGCTCAAGTCCCACATCTAGCTCAGCAACCAGAATCTGTCTCCATCCAAAAGCCTAGTATCCCCATCCCCATCACTTTGTCCTGGAGGGGATTCAGAAAGTAACGTGATGAGTGATGTACCTATTTCTACTACATAAATCTGCCCACAGAAGAAACGAGACCATTGTGTCCAGTGGACGTGACCCCATCAGTAGTACTAGAGACCATTTCTTCTTTTGAGAGAGTTCAGTGTGGGGTTGAATTTGCAGTCCCTAGAGTCAGAGAGCTTGCCTTCTATTTTCTCTTCACCACTAATAGTTATGGTGCCTTGGTCAAGTTATTAATTGCTTTGCACCTCAGTTTCCTCATTTGTAGAAAGGGGATTATAATAGTTCATACCTCAGAGGTTCTGAGGTGTGAATGAATTATTTTATATAACACAGTCTATATGTCACATAGTAGGCACACAATACTGTTTCTGTTGCTGCTCTTGGTCTATACTTTTTCTGGATTCCAAGTGGCTCATTTCCTTTATGAGAGCACAGTGACCTCAGATATTTCACAATGCAATTGAGTGGGTTATAGTTTCAGAGTAACACCCTCTTGATTTGATGCAGGACAGGATTAGTTAGCACGTGCATACTTGCATACCATCTCCAGGATACACAGCTTAGCACTTGCTTAATCACAGTGACAACAGCCACCACTTATTTAGCACTTTTAATGTGTCAGGCACCATATGAATAGCTTTATGAATATTACCACATGTAACATTGGCAGCATCCTTATAAAGGGTGGTATTGTTTTTGTCATTCTAAAGGTGAGAAAACTGGACTTCCTGGTATTAGGACATTTGCTTGGAATGGACAGCAACTGAATGCCCTCTGACTGAAGACTCATTTAGAGTTAATAAATTCTTGACCTAGAGTTCCTAAATTCCTCTCCTTTTAGGGGCAGGATTGGCCCTGGGCTAGACTCGGATAGAAGCCAATCCATCATACTGGTAGAGGACTGTAGGTGACTGTAGGTCAAGAGCAGCATCCTCACGTCCACCTCTACAGCTTCCATGTCCCTTCTCCAGCTACCTTCAATTCCTAGCTGGGAAAACAGTCCCCAAAGACTCTATCGTTGACTGCTCCCTCAAGCCTGAGTCTCGCTTCTGGGTTTAGGCACACGCGAGTGCTACTCTTGGAGACCCTAAATCCTGAGGTGAACTGGGAAATTTTGATTCTGGCCCCACATGGCAGGCTCTGTATCGTAGGCTCGACCCGTTATCTTTTCCAGCCAAACTTTTTATCCTTCTACTTTTGCCATTTCCTGCTACCATACCTTTATTCCCTACGTCTCCCAGGTTTGTAATCTTGGAGTCACTTTTAACATATTTCTGACCTTATACTACATATTCAGCCTTCTGTCATAGTATCTCTTATGTATACATTATCTTTTCCTATCTCACTAACAGTCCTAAGTCTTTTCATTATGTATATGAAGTACTAAAAGTAATCTATGAACTCCAGAGTTTTTAACCTGGAAAACAAACAGCCCCTGGATGGGCCACAGATGAGCTTAAATGGGCATGTAAAACCCCTGAAATTATTCTTTAAAGTGCTGGTATACATACATTAGGGGCTTCCCAGGTGGCGCTGGTGGTAAAGAATCCTCCTGCCAATGCAAGAGACATGGGTTTGATCCTTGGGTTGGGAAGTTCCCCTGAAGAAGAAAATAGCTGTCCACTTGACTGTTCTTGCCTGGGAAATCCCATGGACAGGGGAGCCTGGTGGGGTACAGTCCATGGGGTCACAAAGCCTGAGACAAGACTTAGCAACTAAAACAAAAACAAATGCATACATACATTTTTCTATGTAAAATCATAGTTTTCATCAATCTCTCTAGAGAGGTTGTGTGGATTTCCAATTACCACTGAAACAAATTACTGAAACTTTAGTGGCTTAGAGCACAAATTTATTCTCTTACAAGTGTGGAAGTCAGAAGTCTGAACTCAAAGTGTTGGCAGGACTTCATTCCTTCTGGAGGCTCCTCTGTCTGTGCCTCTTTCAGTCTCTAGGAGCCACCTGCATTCTGTAGCTTGTGGTTCCTTCCTTGCATCACTCCAGCATCTTGCCTCTGTTGTCATACCTCCTAGTATTCACTCTGATCATCTGTTTCCCTCTTATAAGGACTCCTGTGATTTCATTGGATCCTTTCGGGTAACCCAAGATTCTCTCCCCTTCTCAAGATCCTTAATTTAATCACATTTGAGAAGTTTCTTTCACCAAATAAGGTAACATTCACAGGCTCTGGGGATTAGAATAGACATCTTTCAGTTCAGTTCAGTTCAGTTCAGTCGCTCAGTTGTGTCCAACTCTTTGCGACCCCATGAATTGCAGACATCTTTAGGGGACCTTTATTCAACCTACCATGGAGTTAATACCCCAAATATGCTTATTTAACAACCCAGAAATTATCTCAAGCATCACTCTTATCTTACTATCTCCTATATAAGTTTATAATTACTCTTACCTATCAGATCAAAGCATTGGGCTGGCCAAAAGTTTGCTCAGGTTTTTCCGTAACATCCTATGTTACAGAATCCAGTATTCAAAGCCATTAGCCAATGGTCCCGAATTCATCTCTCTAATCTCATCACCAGCATTCCCCAACTGGGTCACTTAAGTCATTCCCCTGAGAATGCATTATTATTTCTAGGTCTACCTTGTTCACACTGTTCATTGCCGAGAATAACCTTCTGATTCACTCCTCTCTGCCACTGTCATTTCCTCCCTTTTGATCAAAGACTTTCTTTCATATCGTTTATCATCCATAATGTTTTCCTTTATGAAGGCTTAGACTCATTGTTGACCAATATTGTAATCATGTTTTATTTTGACTCATTCTCTAGCTGAGGATGAATAAATATTCCAAGGACAAAAGTTTCTTTCACATTTCTCAAAATGCCTAGAGGAGCTTATGAATGAATAGTTCCTTTTCTCTCTTCCATGTTTACCCAGAAAACAATTCTATACTCCACACATGCACTGTGTCTTTCATTCTGGTCCTTTCTCCACCATCCAACATTAGCTAATCTGAAATATTCTGAAATCAAGTCAGTCACACAAAGAAAAAACTTTCATGGACCAGAATTTTTTAAATGTTCAATTTTTAAAGAAAACTATCTTTCTTTCAACCTCTGGTATTTAAAAGTCTGAGAGGTATTTTTCAGATCCCCCCCTACCACCCATCATCAGGGATAGAGAAAAGGCACAATTTAGAAAATCTGAAAGTAGAGGATTACTTTACCTATAATACAATTGGAATTTGTTGTTTATCTATAGTGAGTTAGAGATACCTGCAACCTGTCCCATCCACTGGGGGTGGGGAGGTGGGTTTAGTCAAAGATCCTGGAGAACTTCTTATAAGATTCTCTTTAGAACTCTGGGCAAAGCCCCTGGATCACACTAGGACTCCTCCACTCCTACCTTCTCAACTTCTCTTGGCTTTAACTGCAAATTGTCTTTCCTCTAAGAGCCCATTTTCCTTTGTGACTCTATTTCCAATGGCTCATTCTTCTACATTCCATTTCCTGCCTGCATCTCTGAGACAAGGGAAAGAGACCAGTGCCCCTGAGTCTTCACTATTTGCTTTCAGCTCCAAATTGTTGGGGTCACACTGTCTTCCACTGTTTTCCTGTTTGTTTGTTTTTGTCATCCTTTGGTCACATCCATACTTGCATTCTCCCAAGAGTGTCAAGCTGTTCATGCCCCAAACTGAGTTCAGTCTCTTTCCATAAAGTCTTTTCTCTGTCCGGTGTCCCTATATCCATGAATGGTATTACCATTTACCCAGTCACTTAATCTGGAAACACCCTTCAACTCTCTCTCCCCTGAAAATCCTATTTGCAATCCATCACTATATTCTCAGAATCCTTTCCTGCAGCCTACAACCTCAGTTTTCACAAACTAGTCCCACTTATTCATCTGAGTTCAGATCTCATTATTTCCCCCTGAGAACCTACTCTCTATTTTTATACATCTGTAATTTAACATATGGTACTCATCTATGCCATGTCATCTCCAGCTTCCACACCTTTACATGTGCAATTTCCTTGGTATAGAACAGCTTCTCTGACTTCATCATCCTAGTTAACTTCCATTTGTCCATCAAAGTTCAGTTCTAATATGACCTCTTTAGAAGATTACCCTGGTCACTGACCCCACCGTTGCAGGAAGGGGGAGCACTTCCAGGGCCCGAAACTGGGCTCTTGTCTAACACTTGGAAATGAATTGTCCGAGGAGACACAGGTGCTGACAAAGCAAGAGATTTTATTGGGAAAGGGCACCCGGGTGGAGAGCAGTAGGGTAAGGGAACCCAGGAGAACTGCTCTGCCTCATGGCTTGCAGTCTCGGGTTTTATGGTGATGGGCTTAGTTTCTGGGTTGTCTTTAGCCAGTCATTCTGACTCAGAGTCCTTCCTGGTGGTGCACGAGTTCTGGTTGGTGGTGGCTTATTAGTTCCGTGTTCCTTATTAGGACCTCCTGTTGTAAAACAACTCATGCAAATAGTTACTATGGTGCCTGGCCAGGGTGCGTGGTTTCAGTCAGTGTGTTTCCCCTAACACCACTTCTCCACAAAGCTAGGTGACTCTTCTTGCACACATAATAAATGTGCACAAAGCCATCAGCACCACACATCCTGGTGACTTTGGCTCCTCGGTCTCCTTTATTGAACTGTGTACTCTTTGAACTAGAAACCGCAACTTACTCCTCTTGATACCCACCCCTTTCTTGGGACCCTGACACAAAATATAGCACATTTAAAGCACTATAACTTTTATCTCCCCAACCTACCCCCATTAAAGCAGTGACTAGATAGTGAAGTCAAAAATCCACAATCAACAGATATAACAAAAATAAGTGACATAGTCCCGCCGTCACTTCCAAAATACAAACAGCTGAGAGCAAACCACTGATAGCTTTACAACCTGAGTTCTATGGGCTTCTGCAAAGGGAGAAGAAGCAAGAAGGAGTGAAAACAGAAAAACTCTGAAACAGCAAACAGATAGTCAGGGCAGAGGGAGGGATGAGCACTGTGAAAACAACAGCTGACACTTGGAGAGCTCTGGCCATCTCTAATAGCAGGTCAGTGCAAAGGGACCATGGTCCCAAACTCTCCAAACTGACCCACCAGAGTTCCCTTTCTGTTCAAGGGCGGACTCCGAGGAGTGGAATCAAAAGGGAGAAGGGAAGAGAATGTCCAGCTGAGAGTGGGGGAGGGGAACAGAGCCATTATCTCAGAACGTAAATCTCCTTACCTTTTTTTTTTTTCATTTTATTTATTTATTTTTAAATTTTATTTTATTTTTTAACTTTACAATATTGTATTGGTTTTGCCATATATCAAAATGAATCCGCCACAGGTATACATGTGTTCCCCATCCTGAACCCTCCTCCCTCCTCCCTCCCCATACCATCCCTCTGGGTTGTCCTAGTGCACCAGCCCCAAGCATCCAGTATCATGCATCGAACCTGGACTGGTGACTTGTTTCATATATGATATTATACATGTTTCAATGCCATTCTCCCAAATCATCCCACCCTGTCCGTCTCCCACAGAGTCCAAAAGACTGTTTTATACATCAGTGTCTCTTTTGCTGTCTCGTATACAGGGTTATTGTTACCATCTTTCTAAATTCCATATATATGCATTAGTATACTCTATTGGTGTTTTTCTTTCTGGCTTACTTCACTCTGTATAATAGGCTCCAGTTTCATCCACCTCATTAGAACTGATTCAAATAGAACTGCCTTATGATCCAGCAATCCCACTGCTGGGCATACACACTGAGGAAACCAGAATTGAAAGAGACCCATGTACCCCAATGTTCATCGCAGCACTGTTTATAATAGCCAGGACATGGAAGCAACCTAGATGTCCATCAGCAGATGAATGCATAAGAAAGCTGTGGTACATATACACAATGGAGTATTACTCAGCCATTAAAAAGAATACATTTGAATCCTTACCTTTTAACACTGACTGAAGACAATGGAAGAGGGCACTCAGTGGAGTTTGAAGAGCTATCTGAACATCTGAATCAAGCTTCCTTCTAAAAATTCAGGAAAACAAAGTTGGAAAACAATATTCTCATAGGAGAATTAGTATTATAGTAGAAAACTACCAAGGTCAAATTCCACACAAAATGACTGTAAGATAAAGAGATGCCTGTTTATTACAAAGAAGATAATAGCCCTGCAATGGACAAATCTGTTTTGAATCAAGTGATTCAAGTTAACATCACTAATCATAAGATGTATCAATAGCATACATTCCCTGGCATGATGCACTAGGAAGGGCACACTGTCACTTCTCTGATATTCTTTCCCAAAATGCATAAGCTCAGTTTAAGTTGAGAGAGTATCAGGCTAACCCAGATTGAGGGAAACTACAAAATAGCTATCTCTTAAAAAGTGTCAAAGTCATGGAAAACATGCAAGAGTGATGGAGGAGACAAGGGAGAGAAGACAACAAAATGCAATATGGGATCATGAATTAGATCTTGGCCCAGCAAATGGCATTAGAGAGAATGATAGCAGAATTTAAGTAAGGTCTGTATTACTGGTTAACAATGCCACACTAGTGTCAATTTCCTGGTTTCTGTAGTAATACTACAGTTTGTAAGGTGAATGAGGGGTATAACTCAGAGGAAGCTGAGTGAGGGGTATAACTAGAACTCTCTGTACTATTGTAACTTTTCTACAAGTTGAAAATTGTTTCCCCAAAAATGTTTTAAAAACTGTATGTTATGCCAGTGCGAAGAAGGAAAGGGCAACACAGGGGTAGGGGAATAAGAGATACAAACTACTATGTTGGAAGTAAGCTACAAGGATAAATTGTACAACACAGAGAATATATTTCATAATAATATAAATGACATATAACCTTTAAAACTATGAATCACTATATTGTACACCTGTAACATATAATATTGTACATCGACTATTGTTCAGTTTAAAAAATTGCATTTAACTTATAAGGAAAATGAAATGCAATTATCACAGATTTTTTTTAACAACAATGCTTAATGCCAGGAAGAGATGGAGTAACATTTAAGACACTAAAGGAAAGCAAGTGTGCAACAAAGATTTTATATCCTTAGTAAAACTGACCATAAAATATAAAGAACACATTCATATGCAAGAACTCAGGAAATAAAGGTCCCATGAGCCCTTCTTAAGGAATGTACTCAAGAATAAGCTTCAGACAACCAAAGTAATTATGGAGACATCAGCATAAGGAATTTTGGTAAGTGTTAAATATATAGTTCTCATAGAACTGAGATTCAGTTCAGTTCAGTTTAGTCGCTCAGTCATGTCCGACTCTGTAACCCCATGGACTGCAGCACACCAGGCCTCCTTGTCCATCACCAACTCCTGGAGTTACTCAAACTCATGTCCATTGAATCAGTGATGCCATCCAACCATCTCATCCTCTGTCATCCCCTTCTCCTCCTGCTTTCAATCTTTCCCAGCATCAGGGTCTTTTCAAATGACTCACTTCTTCACATCAGGTGGCCAAAGTATTGGAGCTTCAGCTTCAGCAGCAGTCCTTCCAACGAATATTCAGGACTGATTTCCTTTAGGATGGACTGGTTGGATCTCCTTGCAGTCCAAGGGACTCTCAAGAGTCTTCTCCAACACCACAGTTCAAAAGCGTCAATTCTTCGGTGCTCAGCTTTTTTTATGGTCCAACTCTCACAACCATACACGACTACTGGAAAAATCATAGCTTTGACTAGACAGACCTTTGTTAGCAAAGTAATGTCTCTGCTTTTTAATATGCTGTCTAGGTTGGTCATAACTTTTCTTCCAAGGAACTAAGATTAATCGTGATTATAAGGATGAAATGCTAGCATATAAGAGATATATGATATTTCAGTATACAACATATATCTATATAAAATCATAAAACTGGGGAAAGAATGGAGATAGCATATGCCCACCATTTTTTGGTAACTATTTTCAGTAATCATAATTAGTCATGGTAGTATTAGACTATACTGTTCTAAGTCAAGATAAAGCAAATAAGTGCTTATGGGATATTGTGATTCTGATTCTATCATCCCTTGTGTCCTTGAAAATTAAGATTCTCAGTGTGAAAGAAAGTGGAAACAGATGAAATAGAAAGGAGTTATGTAAAAATTTTGTAGACTTGAATCTGAATTGGAAACTTCAGTATGTATGTATGTATGTGTATATATTCTCTCTCTGCACTGAAAGGCCTAGAAATAATGACCAACTTAATAATATGAGGCTTTGAAAACTGTTCTACATTAAAAGAATAAATGTTTCTTGGAGAAGAGGCTGATTGCAGATTTGGAACAGGAATGAAAGTACTGTCTTCTGAATTGTCCATTATTGTTGCTGCTATTGTTTAGTTACTAAGTAGTGTCTGACTCTTTGAGATCCCATGGACTCCTCTCTCCATGGGTTTTCCCAGGCAAGAATACTAGAATGGGTTGCCATTTCCTTCTCCAGGATATCTTCCTGACCCAGGGATCAAACCTGTGTCTCCTGCATTGAAAGCAGATTCTTTACCACTGAGTCACCCAGAACTTGGGAAAATGAAATAATAAAAATCCAAGAATTTGTCCTTCTCACCTATTTAAACTACCCCACCAGGTAAATAATACATGAGGTGAATGTCTTCCTACAAACTTAATCCAGTTAGTACACACACACACACACACACACACACACACAAATGGCTATTTTTTTTTTTTTTTAGCTATTTCAAATCCTAAAAGATGATGCTGTAAAAGTGCTGCACTCAATATGCCAGAAAATTTGGAGAACTCAGCAGTGGCCCAGGACTGGAAAAGGTCAGTTTTCATTCCAATACCAAAGAAAGGCAATGCCAAAGAATGCTCACACTACTGCACAATTGCACTCAACTCACACGCTAGCAAA
This sequence comes from Bos indicus, assembly GCF_029378745.1. Lineage (NCBI taxonomy): Eukaryota > Metazoa > Chordata > Mammalia > Artiodactyla > Bovidae > Bos > Bos indicus. The sequence continues at coordinate 51,982,464 of NC_091769.1, forward strand.
GTAATGCTCAAAATTCTCCAAGCCAGGCTTCAATAGTACATGAACGGTGAACTTCCAGATGTTCAAGCTGGATTTGGAAAAGGCAGAAGAACCAGATGATCCAATTGCCAACATCCATTGGATCATTGAAAAAGCAAGAGAATTCCAGAAAAACATCTACTTCGGATTTATTGATTACACCAAAGCCTTTGACTGTGTAGATCACAACAAACTGTGGAAAATTTTTCAAGAGATGGGATTACCAGACCATCTTACCTGCCTCCTGAGGACTCTGTATGCAGGTCAAGAAGCAACAGTTAGAACCAGACATGGAAGAACAGACTGGTTCTAAATTGGGAAAGGAGTACGTCAAGGTTTATTTAACTTATATGCAGAGTACATCATGCAAAATGCCAGGCTGGATGAAGCACAAGCTGGAATAAAGATTGCCGGGGGAAATATCAATAAATTCAGATATGCAGATGATACCACCCTTATGGCAGAAAGCGAAGAAGAGCTAAGTAGCCTCTTGATGAAAGTGAAAGAGGAGAGTGAAAAAGCTGGCTTAAAACTCAACAGTCAAAAAACTAAGATCATAGCCTCCGGTCCCATCACTTCATGGCAAATAGACGGGAAACAGTGACAGACTTCATTTTCTTGGGCTCCAAAATCACTGCAGATGGTGACTGCATCCATGAAATTAAAAGACACTTGCTCCTTGGAAGAAAAGCTATTACCAACCTAGACAGCATATTAAAAAGCAGAGACATTACTTATCAACAAGGGTCCATCTAATCAAAGCTATGTTTTTTCCAGTAGTCATGTATGGATGTGAGAGTTGGACTGTAAAGAAAGCTGAGCACTGAAGAATTGATGCTTTGAACTGTGGTGTTGGAGAAGACTCTTGAGAGTCCCTTGGACTGCAAGGAGATCCAACCAGTCACTGCAAGGAGATCCAACCAGTCCATCCTAAAGAAAAGCAGTCCTGAATATTCATTGGAAGGACTGATGCTGAAGCTGAAACTCCAATACTTTGGCCACCTGATGCAAAGAACTGACTCTTTTGAAAAGACCCTGATGCTGGATTGAAGGTAGGAGGAGAAGGGGACAACAGAGGATGAGATCTTTGGATAGCATCACTAACTCAATAAACATGAGTTTGTGTGAGCTCTGGGAGTTGGTGACGAACAAGGAAGCCTGGCATGCTGCAGCCCATGAGGTCGTAAAGAGTTGGACACGACTGAGTGACTGAATTGAATAAGAGAACACAATGTCACATATAACTTTACCAAAGAGATTAAACTTGGGTCTGATTCAAGTCTCTGGATCCAGCTGCCAACTGGCAGAAAACACAGAGGACAGGGAAACAAGCTGAACTGCACAGTGAGGACAAGATTAGTAAAATCCAGACTTTGTGAAACTGCGGGTTGAATGACCCATGTTCTTTAAAAGATAAATTATAAGGGAAAGGAAGGAGTTGAGGGAGAATCTATGGATTAAAAGACACCTAAAGGAGATATCAGGTGTTACAAAATGAGCAAGATTATATGGTACTATCTAGAAGCACACATGAGTCATCACAAAATCTTGAGCAAACACAAGGAAGAGATCACTTATAAAAATCAGGATAGAGAAATGGGCAGGCTGTCTTCAGGATGGATATCTGAAGGGGCTTCTAGAGTGGCTGCAGTGGAAACAGTGTCAGACTTTATTTTTTGGGGCTCCAAAATAACTGCAGATTGTGACTGCAGCCATGAAATTAAAAGACACTTACTCCTTGGAAGGAAAGTTATGACCAAACTAGATAGCATATTCAAAAGCAGAGACATTACTTTGCCGACAAAGGTCCGTCTAGTCAAGGCTATGGTTTTTCCTGTGGTCATGTATGGATGTGAGAGTTGGACTGTGAAGAAGGCTGAGCACCAAAGAATTGATGCTTTTGAAGTGTGGTGTTGGAGAAGACTCTTGAGAGTCCCTTGGACTGCAAGGAGATCCAACCAGTCCATTCTGAAGGAGATCAGCCCTGGGATTTCTTTGGAAGGAATGATGCGAAAGCTGAAACTCCAGTACTTTGGCCACCTCATGCGAAGAGTTGACTCATTGGAAAAGACTCTGATGCTGGGAGGGATTGGGGGCAGGAGGAGAAGGGGACGACAGAGGATGAGATGGCTGGATGGCATCACTGACTCGATGGACGTGAGTCTGAGTGAACCCGGGAGTTGGTGATGGACAGGGAGGCCTGGTGTGCTGTGATTCATGGGGTCGCAAAGAGTCGGACATGACTGAATGACTGAACTAAACTGAAAGTGGCTGCAAAAGTTCTCTTTCTTGACCTGGACTTGGTTTAAAAAGTGTTCTGTACTTTCTGTTCTATGCCTGTGTGGCTTTCTTTTAATTGTTAAAAAGTAAACCAGCTGGCATGCTGCAGTCCTTGGGGTTGAAAAGAGTCAGACATGACTGAATGACTGAACTGAACTGAAAACATTCAAAATGTTCATTTCAGTGAATGAATGTAAGAATGCTTGCATGAATGAACAAATGAAAAGCCTAACAAGTCATGAGGCCCTGAGAATAGCTTTCTTTTTTTTTGAGCTTTGGTTCCCAGATTTGTGAAATGAATTGCTTAAACAATAAACTTGAGACCCTTCCAATTCTGTCACTTCAATAACTAATGCTTCTAATAGCAAACGTCTGTTGATTATTTTGTTGTTGTTTGCTAACTCATGTCCAACCCTTTGCAACCCCATGGACTATAGCATGCCAGGCCTCCCTGTCCCTCACTATCTCCTGGAGTTTGCCCAAGTTCAAACTGGAAAAAAAAAATCAAACTGAAAGAAAAACTAGAAATTTCAACAACGTTCACAAAGGGTGGCAGCTGTCTTCTTTTAAGTTATGATTTTTATTATTTTGCCTAAAGAAAGGTGAGCTAATATTTTGGAAAGCTTCATCAATGGGCCAACTTCATCTGGGTCTCCACTTTATGTCTTTTACTCCATGAAAATGTCTTTTCAAAGCAGTGTTACCGCCCATGGAGAATTTAAACAGGAGTCATCATCATTTTCTTCCAGTTCCTTGAGCTCCTCCTATCTTCTGTGATAGTAGAGCATCAGCTGTTTCTGCACCTCGCTGCTGCTGATGGGCTCTCGGGCTGTAGCTCCCTGGCCCCTTTGCTGAATCTTGATGGTGATTTTGACCATTGAATCGGTGATACTATCCAACCATCTCATCCTCTTCTGCCTTCTTCTCCTTTTGCCTTCAATCTTTCCCAGCATCAGGGTCTTTTCAAATGAGTTGGCTCTTTACATCAGGTGGCCCAAGTATTGGAGCTTCAGCTTCAGCATCAGTCCTTCCAATGAATATTCAGGGTTGATTTCCTTTAGGATTAACTGGTTTGATCTCCTTGCTATCCAAGGGACTCTCAAGAGTCTTCTCCAGCACCACAGTTCAAAAGCATCAGTTCTTTAGCACTCAGCCTTCTTTATGGTCCAACTCTCACATCCATGTATGACTGCTGGACAAACCATAAATTTGACTATATGGACCTTTGTCAGCAAAATGATGTCTTTGCTTTTTAGTACACTAAGTTTGTCATAACTTTCCTTCCAAGAAGCAAGCATCTTCTAATTTCATGGCTGCAGTCACCATCCACAGTGATTTTGAAGCCCAAGAAGAGAACACGTGTCACTACTTACTTTTCCCCCTTCTGTTTGCCATGAAGTGATGGGACTGGATGTCGTGATCTCAGTTTTTTGAATGATGAGTTTTAAAGCCAGCTTTTTCACTCTTCCCTTTCACCTTCATCAAGAGGATATTTAGTTCTTCTTTGTTTTCTGCCATTAGAGTGGTATCATCTGCGTATCTGAGGTTGTTGATATTTCTTTCAGCAGTCTTGATTCCAGCTTGTAGTTCATCCAGCTTGGCATTTTGCTTGATGTACTCTGCATGTAAGTTGAATAAACAGGGTGACAATATACAGCCTTGACATACTCCTTTCCCAATTTGGGACTTGTCTGTTGTTCCATATAAGGTTATAACTGTTGCTTCTTGACCTGCATACAGGTTTCTCAGGAGACGGGTAAGATGATCTGGTATTCCCATCTCTTTAGGAATTTTCCACAGTTTGTTATGTTTCCACACAGTCAAAGGTTTTTGCATAGTCAATGAAACAGTATTAGACATTTTTCTGGAATTCCCTTGGTTTCTTTTATGATCCAACAGATGTTGACAATTTGATTTCTGGTTCCTCTGCCTTTTATAAATCCAACTTGTACATCTGGAAGTTCTCGGTTCACATACTGCTGAAGCCTAGCTTGAAGGATTTTGAGCATAACCTTACTAGAATGGGAAGTGAGTGCAATTAACATTCTTTAGCCTGCTCTTCTTTGGAATTGGGATGAAAGACTGACTTCTTCCAGTCCTGTGGCCACTGCTGGATTTTCCAAATTTGTGGACATATTGAGTGCAGCACTTTAACAGCATCATCTTTTAGGATTTGAAATAGCTTAGCTGGAATTCCATCTTCTCCACTAGTTTTGTTGGTGGTGTTAATTACTTACTTACCAAGTGCTAACTGTTTTGTATATGTTGTCATTGAATCTTCATAACAGTCAGGCTTAGAGGGTATATAACTTGCCCAAAGGTAATTGGCTTGAATTCAGGGCTAGCAGATCTCAAAACTTAACCTTGCTATGCTAAGATGCTGTGCTGAGATGCTGTGATAGCAGTAGTTGCTTTTGTAATAGGATATCCTTCCTTGATATCAAATTAAAGGTGAAATGGTTAAGAGGTCAGGTTCTACAGATTGATCTTGTGAGTTCAAATCCCATCTCAACACTTAGCAATTGCATGACTTTGGGCAAATAATTTATACTTGCTGTGCCTCAGTTTCTTTATCTGTAAAATGGAGATAATCATGGTATCTATCTCAGAGGGATGTTGTGACGATTATATATAAGTATTATGCTACGCACTTATATATAATATAATATATATAATATAATATAATGCCTGGCACATAGTAAGCATTAACTGTTTACTATTTTCATCAAATAATCCATTCTTATTAACTGGGCTCATATGTAATAACTGTTAAATGTCAGATTAGACAAGGGCTAAATGTTACACTTTTAAAAATACATAATAATTTTATTCTTTACCCAGATTCACAGATACAAAGTTTTGAAAAGCTAAGTTTTATATTAGAAGAGTGACTTTAATAGCAACAAGATACTACTTTTGGCTCCACTAGCTAATTTCTCTAAGGAAAAATAATATTCAACTAAATACATAAATTGTCCTTTTGCCCTTCTGTTTTTTGAACCTTGTATTTGGTAATGCCACTTGAATAGTAAATATTGGCATGATTTACTTAGCCTTTGATCCGTTTTTCCCAACAGCTAGATAAGACTCCAGATTGTTTTAAGAGTTTTTCAAAATTTTTAAATTTGAAAAATTTTATTGACATATAGTTGATTTACAATGTTGCATGAATTTCTTCTACATAGCAAAGTAACTCAGTTATACAGGTATAACTGTATGTATATGTGTATATATATATATAATATTCTGTTTTATACTCTTTTCTATTATGGTTTCTCACAGGAAATTGAATACAGTTCCCTGTGCTATACAGTAGGACCTTGTTATGTATTCATCATCTATATAATAGTTTCCATCTGCTAATTCCAAACTCCTAGTCCCAAACTCCCAATCTTCCCCTCTTCCACCCTGCTTCCCCTTGGCAACCACAAGTATGTTCTCTGTATTGGTGAGTCTTTATTTGTTCCACACATATGTTAATTTGTATCATGTTTTAGATTCCACATATAAGTAATATCATATGGTATTCATCTTTCTCTTCTGTTTTACTTCACCTAGTATGATAACCTCTAAGCCCATTCTTGTTGTTGCAAATGGAATTATTTCATTCCTTTTGATAGCTGAGTAATATTCTATTGTGTGTGTATATATCTGTGTGTGTGTATTCTATTGTGTATATATTTATGTGTGTGTATATATATACACACACATATGTGTGTGCTTCCCTGGTGGCTCAGATGATAAAGAACCTGCCTGCAATGCCAGAGACCCAGGTTCAATCCCTGGGTTGGGAAAATCCCCTGGAGAAGGGAATGGCTACCCACTCCAGTATTCTTGCTGGAGAATTCCATGGACAGAGGAGCCTGGCAGGCTACAGTGCATGGGATCACAAGGAGTCAGACACGACTGAGTGACTAACACGCTCATATATATGTGTCTGTGTGTGTGTGTATGTATGCGTGCTTGCTAAGTTGCTTCAGTTGTGTCCAACTCTTTGCCACCCACTTGACTGCAGTCCACTAGGCTCTTCTGTCCATGGGATTCTCCAGGCAAGAATACTGGAGTGGGTTGCTATGCCCCTCCTCATATATATGTGTGTGTATATATATACAAATACACCACATTGAAAAAGGAATCTACTGACCACTAATAAATAAAAACAAATTAAACCTGTTTTCTTATTAAAAGAAATACAATGCATTTAATTAGCAACACACAGAAAATTGTCCAAAGAATAATCAAGAACCTAATTTTATTATCTTCTGCTTTATACTGAATATAAAAGCCCTATCTCCTTGCTGCTGTCACTGCTGTCAATGGAGACACTTCTTGGGGACTCTGCTTCTCTGAACTAGAGTAGAATTGTCTCTGCCAAGTGATTACAACTCTTTTGACCAATTTTAGACTGTCAAACCTTTGAATGACCTGAGAGTTCACTGCTGTTTTACATGAGGGAAGCCAGAGGTTGGCCCCTGCTTTAATCCAATTCTATATAAACTATGATTGGGAGAAATTCCTCTACAATAACTAACATTTGAATGTCACCCTTTACAAGTTTTTGGTGCTGCTTCAGATTTGTTTTTTTAATGTTTATATCACATTGATGATCTAATCAGCATCTTGTCAGGAGTTCATTTTACTTATCTTTGTATTCCTTTTGCCCTGCGTAAAGCCAAGCTCTTAGGCCTATAAATGTTGAATGAATAAATGAATGAGCAAATGAATGAATGACATCTATAAGCAACTTTGAGAGGCTAATGGGAAAAGAACTGAAAAGTACTATGGGTACTCACTTTTCATTGTTTCTCGTTGCTTTGTGGTCCGGTTTTTACAGAAGTTCTACTTGATCTTCAAGGTGCAGGAAACTTCTGAGTTTCTCAAGAAGATAAATTACTAGACAGAAAAGGACACTTTGATGGAAATCCATCAAATACTCATTCAGCAGTGAGAGCTGTAGGTGAGGATATACTAGAGATCAACTTGAAAAACAGAAGATTATCTATCTTCTGATACAAGGAAACATCTGGGAGGAGTAGGTAGCAGACATTTTTCTAAGGTTACCCTGCAGAGGCCCTGGACTGGTTAACTCCTGGCTACCACAGCAAAGCTTTCTTCTGCAAGGCACCAGACACTAGGTGCCTCCCTTCTTCCCCATGCTGCTGTATATTTAGAGTCATAAAGAGGAAATATGAACATTTAAAAAATTTTTACTCTTTATCTGGGCCTTGAACATTTGCTTGGGAACCTATATCAATTTCTTCCCAACATATCACATCTTAATAGTTTGGACCAATATAGGCCTCTTTAAAAATAAGTAAATGGAAAGCAACCAAAATAAAATCATCAGGCATACAAAAATATTTTGCTTTAAAAAAAAAGATAAAAGGCATTTTGTGTAATGGGAGCAAATGTTTCTTATGAAAAATTTTACTTCTTATATTTAAAAAGATAATTCTGAATAATTTCTAATTAATGGCTTCAAGATGAAAGAACGAAAGCCAAAATTATCTGAGAATTTAAAAAAATCTGTAATGGAAGACTTGTAGGTAAGGATGGTAGATTGAAGCAAGATAACTGATTTTTTTTCACCTCCAAGTCCTTGGAAATTAATTAAAAATAGGAAAGAGAGGGTCAGAGATTCATAAGCAGCAACCAGTCAAGGAAAGGGGGACAACTGTCAAAAAAGGTAATGAACAAAACATGGAGATTTGAGTCTGAGGCAGTCCAGAATGGCCCCTAACCCTTCCCTCACCTCTCAGAAGCTAGTGAAGCGAGAAGGAGAGTGACCCCAATCCTGAGAATCCTTACAAATGCTCTCCAATTTGTAAGAAGTATACTGTAGCAACAAGTCAGTAGCCTTTGAAAAAGCTAAGCAGAAGCGCTGGAAGTGGATGTTCCATTCATGTCACCATGGAGCTTAGCAGAGGTTGGAAGGGCTGAAGGACTTGCCATCTTCTAGTACCCGTTGCTAGGTTGAAGGACTCAGCTAGTATCCACAGAAGCAGTGCTTACCCACGGTCATGAAGATGGTCCTGATAGAGGATGTGTGTACTCACTTCCCACAGCTACTAGCACCAGTTACTCATAAGCTTAATGGCTTAAAACAGCCCAAAGCTATTATATTATAGTTCTAGAGATCAGAAGTTGAACGTGCGTCTTCTTGAGTTAAAATCAAGGTGTCTTCAGAACTGTGTTCTGTTCAAAGATAAACTGAAACATATTAAAATCTTAAGAATTTGAGTAAAAAATTGATTCAAATGGGCAGTATCAAAACAGAAGTGGTTAGAAGCACTCCAGTGAAGGCAGCTGGGGTGAAACCTGTATACAGAAGAGGCAGAAGCAGAAAAAGGAAATTATTTGATTGGTTTTAGCTTAAGACCTAGTTGACTGTTTGTGTTTCAGTGTCCTAGGTTTCTATTTCACAATCTTGAGGCAATTACAGGTTTAGATTTTGGTTTAGTTATGTAGGCTGCCATGGCCTTAGGACACCTCAGTCTAATGGCCTCCTTGTTTAATGAATTTAACAGTTTCTTCTGGAGTCTCCAGAGGGCGCTCTATTTACTGCATCTTTTCCTGTATCTAAAGGCCACCTGCAGTCCTTGGCTTCTAGGCCCTTCATTTGCAGAGCACATCACCACCACTTCTCATGTTTTCTTGAATGATTGTTTGCTTGAGGACCATCCTGGCATCTCCCCCCTTCCTTACGCACATCTTACTGCATGAGAAGAGACATCTTACTGGTGAGTCTGGGAGAAATAGCTGCACGGTGAATCCCCTTCTGGAGTCTGTTTCAGGTCTGACTAAATGTGAGGTGCAGGCCCTGTGTCCATTTTCACGTGGAAACTCATGAATGGACTCTGTTTCAGCTAAGAGGAATCCTATAGTTTGGGACTTTTCAATTCATGGGAGACATATCAAGATACCTTTGCGGCTGCAAATTCAAGCCACGTTCCTCAATTTATCAAAAAAATAGATTTTAAAAAATCTGCCGAGAAAACTCCTGTGTCTTTCAACTGGTTCTGAACTTGACCTCCTAAAATCCCTGGTTTCCAGCTTAGCTAGAAATCTTAAATAGACAAACAAGGACTGACACTATAGAGTCTAAAATATTATGCAATAGTTGAGGCTTTGGGGGTATCCACGTGAGGCACCTTAGGACTTCATGTTTGAGGGTGCATGGGTTTTCAACTTTGACAGTCTGAAAGAATTTATAAGTTGGCACATTTTTACAGCTATGTGGCTGTTTATGACTGGAGAAGGCCAACACAGCCTTCAAAAGTATATTTGGTATATGGTCCTTTATGGTGGACTTGGATGTGATCTAGGTCAGTGTAATTTTGGCCTAAACAGATTCAGTTTAGCTTCAGCCTGGTATAAGGATTAAATTATTGGGAAACAGGTCTTATAGTCCCATGGAAATTTTACCTGAAGATAGATAGAGCTTCAAAATATGAGTGTTTAGGCTTTAAAGAGCAATTTAAATTGTCTTTACTTGATTTATTGGTGAGGTTAGTAACCATGATTTTAAATTAGAAAGATAGTGAGATCAGTTCTATGGGGGCTATGGAGCACTCATATTATTAGTTTCTTGCCAGGCCTAGTTAGGAGGAACCAGAGAAGCCTCTTTGTGTTTGACATGGTCCTAGGACCAAGAGAAGTAGAGGTCAGTGGCCTAGACTCTTGGAATCACATAGTTTGGAGGCTCAAGTGATCTTAATTTGGCTTCATTGGCTGTATTAATTATGACTGTGGTTTGAGGTCTGGCTTATACCTCAAGATGGTGGATGATTTTATTCACGTGTGTGTGCTCAGACACTCAGTCATGTCCATCTCTTTGCAACCTCATAGGCTGTAGCTCGCCAGGCTCCTCTGCCCATGATATACTCCAGCAAGAATACTGGAGTGGGATGCCATTTCCTCCTCCAGAGGATATTCCCAACTCAGGGATCAAACTCGTGTCTCTTACATCTGGCATTGACAGGTGGATTCTTTACCACTAGCACCATGTGGGAAGCCCAATTTTATTCATGAACCAATTAAAAGGAATAGAAGCCTTTATTATACAGAGATTATGACATCTTTCTTGGGTTGAGGAAGAGAAATATTTCAGTGAAATTGTTGCAAACCTAAAAATTAAAAAATAAATAGAAAAAGCCTGTATCTACAATACCATCTTTGGGAATAAAGTTTGCTTAGAAAATAAAGAAGGTATTGTTTGAAAAGACTAGATGTGAATCCAGGCTTTAGGTCCCTGTCGGTTTACAATTTGGATGTTTTCTTAGTAAAAGAATACAAAATTTATATACAAAACTAATGACTGATAACTTTTAACTTTAAGTGGGATTCAACTTATCAGTCTTTGCCTTTACATTTTTTAATGTCTTTTTTGAGAAATTCTTACCAAATCCTAAGGTCATGAAGATATTCTTTATATAATCTTAGGGATGACTAATTCTACTTCCTGCATTTGATTTTTAATCAGCAGGTATTTATTTTTCTGTCTGGTACAGGGTAGGAGTCTGATTTCATTTTTTCTCACTTGGCAGTCATTCTAGCCTCATTTGTTTAAAAAATCTTTCTTTTCCCTCTTTGTTCTGCAGTGACCCCTAGTCAGGCCTCGCACAGATCTGCTTCCAGACGTTAGAGGTCTATTCATTCTAGAGATCTATTTCTTTACCCCCAAACAAATATCACACTAACTGAATTACTATAGCTTTGGAATAAATCTTGTTGTGTGGTAGAGCAAGTCCTCCTATCTCATCCACCTTCAAGACTATTTGATATTTCTTCATGATTCAATGGAGAAAGAACACAATACATCAGGCAAGATTCTGAGACTGAGAGCAGAACATAAGCTCAGGTGAAGAGTCAAACCCTAGCCCCAAAGAATGCCTTTCTTCAGAAATAATTAATGTTAATAAGAAAATTTTTTAAAGTAAATGTTGAGGCGGAGTAGGGGGAAGTTGTGAGAGTTCATGTCCTATGGTTTACACTTCATTACCAAATTTCCTCTCCACCAACTCAAGTCTGCTCCCATCATTTCAGGGAAGAAATTTCCTTTTCAAAGGTCACCAGTGAACTTAAAATCCTATAGCCCTTTTTTGGTAATCTTCATTCTTGCATGTGTGTGAGCTAAGGTGCTTCAGTCATATCTGACTCTTTGTGACCCTATGGACTGTGGCCTACCAGGCTCCTCTGTCATGGGGATTCTCCAGGCAAGAATACTGGAGTGGGTTGTCATGCCCTCCTCCAGGGGATCTTCCTAACCCAGGGATCAAACCCATGTCTCTTACGTCTTCTGCATTGGCAAACAGGTTCTTTACGACTAGCGCCACCCGGGAAGCCCCCATCCTTCTTGATCTTCCTGCTAAAACTTATACTACAGACCACTCCTTTTACCATTTTTTCTTAAACAGATTGAGATATAACATATACAATTCACCCAAAGCATTTAAACCAATGGCTTTTAATATATTCACAGAATTGTGCACTGATCATCAAAATTTGTTGCTGCATGGGCTTTTCTCTAGTTGCAGTGAGCAGGGGCTACTCTCTGGTAGCAGTGCAAGGGCTTCTCACTGTGGTGGCTTCTCTTCTTGTGGAGCACTGGTCCTAAGGCGTGTGGACTGAGTAGTCGCAGCTCCCAGGCTCTAGTCCTGAGCACAGGCTCAGTAGTTGTGACACACGGGCTTAGTTGTTTCACTGCATATGGAATCTTCCCAGACCAGGGATCAAACTTGTGTCTCCTCCATTGGCAAGCAGATTCTTTACCACTGAGCCACCAGGGAAGCCCCCACAGTTCATTTTAGAACATGTCATTACCCCAAAAAGAAACCCACTGAACTTAGTTGTCATCCCATAATTCCCACATCTGCCCCTCTGCCATAAAAGGGGCAGTCGTGTCTGACTCTTTGCAACCCCATAGACTGTAGCCTATCAGGTTCCTCTGTCCATGGGATTTCCCAGGCAAGAATACTGGAGTGGGTTGCCATTTCCAACCACTAATCTACTTTCTGTCTCTATGGATGTGTCTATGTGGGATATTTTATATAAATAGAATCTTATATGCAGTCCTTTGTGAGTGACTTATCTAACTGAGCATGATGTTTTCAAGGTTCATCCATATTGTAATGTGTTTCAGAACTTCATTACTTTTTATGGTTAAATAATATTCCATTGTATGGATTTACCACACCTGTTTATCCATTCATTAGTTAATGCACATTTAAATTGTTTCTACTTTACAAGTTATTGTGAATAATGTTGCTTTCCTTTTTAAAACTCTCCTTCTTTGGGCTTTGATATCACTTATGTCATCTTATTTTAATAGTTTTCTGTTACCTTTTGAATTAAAAAGATAAGAAGTAAAGAAGGAAGGAAAGAGAAAGACAGAGAGAGGAAAGAAAGGAGGAAAGGAAAGGAGAAAGAAAGGGAGGGAGGGAGGGAAGGAGAAACGAAGGACCAGCTTGATGTTCAGTAATTTCCATGATATCAACTTGCTTTTCTGTCTGTATCTCCTAAGGGCTTTCCTGGTAGCTCACTGATAAAGAATCAGCTTGCCAATGCAGGAAACATGAATTTGATCCCTGATCTAGGAAGATCCCCTGGAGAAGGAAATGGCAGCCCACTCCAGTATTCTTGCCTGGGAAACCCCATGGACAGAGGGGCCTGGCAGGCTAAAGTTCATGAGATTGCAAAGGGTTGGACACAACTTGGCAATTGAACAACAACATTCTATAATTTATCTCATCTCTTCATCTAGTGGCAAACTATAGCCAGTGATATCAAGCCTGGCTTTTTAGGTATTTTTTTGTTTATTCATTCCTGCCAAAGCCACCCTTCCCCATATTTCAAGAAACATAAAACTTCTACCAAATCAAGTTTCATCTCAAATGCCACCAAAAGCTTTTCCATAACTCTTCTAAACTTTTAGTGCTTTATTTTTGCCACTATTATGTCCCGTACTTTATGCTAAAACTATTTATGTATTCACTCTCTTCCCAACCAAACTTAGTCGTTGAGGACAGGTACTATATCTTATCATCCGTATCAAAGTTAGTCTTTGAGGGCAGGTACTATGTCTTAGGGGCTTCCCAGGTGTGCTAGTGGTAAAGAACCTTCCTCCCAGTGAGGCTTTGATCAGTAGGTTGGGAAGATTCCCATGGAGTCAGAAATGGCAACCTCCTCCAGTATTCTTGCCTGGAGAATCTCATGGACAGAGGGACCTGGTGGGCTACAGTCCATAGCGTCACAAAGAGTGGGACACGACTGAAGTGACTTGGCACACACTATGTCTTATCTTGGTATGTTTGTAGCACCTCCCAAACGCGACCTATTCAAAGTGGTGGTACAATAAATACTTATTTGTGAAACTACTTGAGTGGAACCATGTGAATTGACTCAACATTTCAAAAGAATATCTAGATAGTTGAGGGAGAATTATGTGGAGATTCTGAGTTATCCTGAATCAAAATCTTCAGTTATCTTTAGTTTAAGGCATGAACACAGAGAAGATGATTATTGTCCTCTGAATAATTCCTGTCATATTCTATTTGAGACAATGGCTCACTGTTTTTAAATATACTTGACTCAATACTAATTCTAACTAAATATCTGTGTATTTGAATCAAATAATGAGTGACTTTAAAAAATAGCTTATTCACTAGAGTTAGGGGCATCATAGTTTCCAAAACAATACTAGATCATAGTCTTTAAACACACATACACACCAAAAAACTCAAAACAACACAGCCACATCCCATGGCAACATAAATTAAGGGAGTTCTGTAGTCAACCAAATGGAACTAACCACCCAGGTCATGATGTACCTGGGTTTGAGGCAAAGATTTCTGAAATGGGTTTTAAAATAGTTAAACATACATCATTAGTCATCCTCAAAAGACTTAACTCTAGCACCACTTTATGAGTGTTCTTATCTATAAAATTTGGACATGAATGTGGTCTAGTCTTAGGAAACCAATTTACAACCAATTTACAGGAAATGTGGGAGATAGAGGAACAGGTTAAACAACACCATGAATCCAGAACAGCTGAATCTAGAGCATAAACCACTCCATGATACAAATAACATGTTTATTTGATTTTAATAAATAGATGCCATAAAGTAAAACAACAACAAAGAAATTGGAGACTATTTTAAAATAAACTTAAGATACACAATAAAGGCAACATGTGGGCCTTGTCTGGATCCTTATTTCAATGAATGACTGTAGATAAAAAATACCTTTAATAAAATCAAAAGCGAGAGGAGGAGCCAAGATGGCGGAGGAGTAGGACGGGGAGAACACTTTCTCCCCCACAAATTCATCAAAAGAGCATTTAAACATCGAGTAAATTCCACAAAACAACTTCTGAATGCTGGCAGAGGACATCAGGCACCCAGAAAAGCAACCCAACTCTTCGAAAGGAGGTAGGAAAAAATATAAAAGACAAAAAAAGAGACAAAAGAGGGAGGGACAGAGTTCTGTCCCGGGAAGGGAGTCTTAAAAACAGAGAAGTTTCCAAACACCAGGAAACCTTCTCACTGCCGAATCTGTGCCGAGCTTTGGAAGCACAGAGGGCAACTTAACAGGGAGAAAAAATAAATAAATAATTAAAACTCGCAGATTGCGAGCCCTACGGTAACTCCCCCAGCGGAGAAGCAGCACAGACGCCTGCACACGCCATTAGCAAGCGGGGGCTGGGCAGGGAGGCGCGGCGCGGGCTGCATCACTTAGAGTAAGAATCTGGCCTGAATACCCTGAGTGCTATCTGAGCGAAATAATTTGGGCTAGCAAACCAGACTGTGGGATATCTACCACGCGAAAAGCCAGCCCTAACCTAAACACCACCAGGCCCGCGCATGGAACAAAGGACTGAACAGAGATAGCCGGCTGCAGACCTTCCCCCTTTGGTGACAGGCAGCCAGAGCCGGAAGGGGGCAATCGCAGCCCCAGAGAAACATTATCTATAAAACTATAAGCAGGCTTCTTTGCTAACCAAAACTTCTTGGGGGTCTGGACGGTCAACATCTGCCTGAGAAGGTGCGCCGGTTTTACACCCAGATAACTGAGTGGCGGGGAGGCGATAAGTCGCAGCATTGGCGCTCACCAAACACCTCATCACCTGAGCTGCTCGGATCTGGGAAGAGCACAAAACGCAGGCCCAACTGAGTCTGCGCCTCTGAGGACTACCCGAGTGCCTGAACCTGAGCGGCTTGGACCTGGGAGGTGCATGCAGCCCAGGGCCGGCCTCGGATTGTTCCTGGAGGAACAACCTAGAGCCCGAGCAGTGTGGGCATGCGCAGACCCAGTGTGGCTGAGGTACTGCGAGTGCACGCCAGTGTTATTTGTTTGCAGCATCCCTCCCTCCCTCCCCACAGCGCGACTGAAAAAGTGAGCCAAAAAAAAAAAAAAGTGTCCTCCACCGTCCCCTTTGTGTCAGGGGGGAAACCAGACACTGAAGAGACCAGCAAACAGAAGAAGTTATAACAGAGGGAAATGCCTCGGAGATTAAAACCCTGTGGTTACTACTGACTACATAGGAAGGGGCCTATAGATCTTGAGAAATATAAGTCAGACCAAGGAACTAGCCAAAAATGAACTGAACCCACAATACTCACAACAAAACCAGAGAAAGTCCTAGATATATTTTTACTATTTTTACGATCATTCTTTCTTTCTTTTTGTTTTTTAAATTAAAAAAAAAAAATTTAAGTCCTCTATTGTTCCTTTAATTTTCACTTTTATAACCTATTACTTTGCAAAAAAAAAAAAAGGCCCTATTTTTTTCTTCTTCAGCAAACTTCATATATATATATATTTTATAATTTTTTGACCTTGCTTTTTTTTTTTTTCTTTTCTTTAACATTGTATTTTTGAAATTCCAAACTCTACTCTAGATTTTTAATTTTAGCTTTTTGGTATATTTTATCAATTTTGTACCTATAGTTTTTTTTATAATTTCTGTGACTTTTTTTTTTCTTTTCCTCTGTTTCTTTCTCTTCTTCTTTTATATAACATTGTATATCTGAAATTCCAAACTCTACTCTAGATTTTTAATTTATACTTTTTGGTATTTGATATCAATTTTGTACCTGTATTTTCTTTATAATTTTTGTGACATTGTTTGTTTTTGTTTGTTTGTTTGTTTTCTCTCTTTATTTTTCTCCTTCCTTTTTTTAACATTGTATTTTTGAAATTCCAAACTCTACTCTAGATTTTTAATTTTTTCTTTTTGGTATTAGTTATCAATTTTGTACCTGTATTTTCTTTATAATTTTCACAACCTTGTTTGTTTTTCTTTGTTCATTTTTTCTCTCTTTCTTTTCCTTCTTCTTTTCTTCAACATCGTATTTTTGAAATTCCAAACTCTACTCTAGATTTTTAATTTTTGCTTCTATTTATTTGTTACCAATTTTGTACCTTTAAGAACCCAATCTTCAGGACCCATTTTTCACTAGGGAGCGAGATTACTGGCTTGACTGCTCTCTCTCCCTTTGGGCTCTCCTTTTTCTCCACCAGGTCGCCTGTGTCTCCTCCCTAACCCCTCTCTACTCTACCCAACTCTGTGCATTTCTGTGTGTTCCAGACGGTGGAGAACACTTAGGGAACTGATTACTGGCTGGATCTGTCTCCCTCCTTTTCATTCCTCCCTTTTATCCTTCTGGCCACCTCTGTCTCATTCCTCCTTCTTCTCTTCTCTGTATAACTCCGTGAACATCTCTGAGCGGTCCAAATGTGGAGTGCACATAAGGAAGTGACTACTGGCTAGCCCACTCTCTCCACTGTTGATTCCACCTCATCTCATTTGGGTCACCTCTAACTCCCTCCTCCCTTTTCTCTTCTCCATGTAACGCTGTGAACCTCTCTGAGTGACCCTCACAGTAGAGAAACTTTTCATCTTTAATGTAGATGTTTTATCAATGGTGCTGTATCGAAGGAGAAGTTTTGAAACTACTGTAAAAATAAGACCGATAACTGGAAGCAGGAGGCTTACATCCAAACCCTGACTCCAGGGAACTTCTGACTCCAAGGAACATTAATTGACAGGAGCGCATCAAACGCCTCCATACTGACACTGAAACCAAGCACCCCACAAGGGCCAACAAGTTCCAGGGCAAGACATAACAAGCAAATTCTCCAGCAACAAAGGAACCCAGCCCTGAGCTTCAAGATACAGGCTGCCCAAAGTCACCCCAAAACCATAGACATCTCATAACTCATTACTGAACATTTCATTGCACTCCAGAGAGAAGAAATACAGCTCCACCCACCAGAACACCGACACAAGCTTCCCTAACCAGGAAACCTTGACAAGCCACCTGTACAAACCCACACACAGCGAGGAAACGCCACAATAAAGAGAACTCCACAAACTGCCAGAATACAGAAAGGACACCCTAAACTCAGCAATTTAAACAAGATGAAGAGACAGAGGAATACCCAGCAGATAAAGGAACAGGATAAATGCCCACCAAACCAAACAAAAGAGGAAGAGATAGGGAATCTACCTGATAAAGAATTCCAAATAATGATAGTGAAATTGATCCAAAATCTTGAAATTAAAATGGAATCACAGATAAATAGGCTGGAGACAAGGATTGAGAAGATGCAAGAAAGGTTTAACAAGGACCTAGAAGAAATAAAAAAGAGTCAATATATAATGAATAATGCAATAAATGAAATTAAAAACACTCTGGAGGCAACAAATAGTAGAATAACAGAGGCAGAAGATAGGATTAGTGAATTAGAAGATAGAATGGTAGAAATAAATGGATCAGAGAGGATAAAAGAAAAACAAATTAAAAGAAATGAGGACAATCTCAGAGACCTCCAGGACAATATTAAATGCTACAACATTCGAATCATAGGGGTTCCAGAAGAAGAAGACAAAAAGAAAGACCATGAGAAAATACTTGAGGAGATAATAGTTGAAAACTTCCCTAAAATGGGGAAGGAAATAATCACCCAAGTCCAAGAAACCCAGAGAGTCCCAAACAGGATAAACCCAAGGCAAAACACCCCAAGACACATATTAATCAAATTAACAAAGATCAAACACAAAGAACAAATATTAAAAGCAGCAAGGGAAAAACAACAAATAACACACAAGGGAATTCCCATAAGGATAACAGCTGATCTTTCAATAGAAACTCTTCAAGCCAGGAGGGAATGGCAAGACATACTTAAAATGATGAAAGAAAATAACCTACAGCCCAGGTTATTGTACCCAGCAAGGATCTCATTCAAGTATGAAGGAGAAATCAAAAGCTTTTCAGACAAGCAAAAGCTGAGAGAATTCTGCACCAACAAACCAGCTCTCCAACAAATACTAAAGGATATTCTCTAGACAGGAAACACAAAAACGGTGTATAAACTCGAACCCAAAACAATAAAGTAAATGGCAACGGGATCATACTTATCAGTAATTACCTTAAACGTAAATGGGTTGAATGTCCCAACCAAAAGACAAAGACTGGCTGAATGGATACAAAAACAAGACCCCTACATATGTTGTCTACAAGAGACCCACCTCAAAACAGGGGACACATACAGACTGAAAGTGAAGGGCTGGAAAAAGATTTTCCATGCAAATAGGGACCAAAAGAAAGCAGGAGTAGCAATACTTATATCAGATAAAATAGACTTTAAAACAAAGGCTGTGAAAAGAGACAAAGATGGTCACTACATAATGATCAAAGGATCAATCCAAGAAGAAGATATAACAATTATAAATATATATGCACCCAACACGGGAGCACCACAGTATGTAAGACAAATGCTAACAAGTATGAAAGGAGACATTAACAATAACACAATAATAGTGGGAGACTTTAATACCCCACCCACACCTATGGATAGATCAACTAAACAGAAAATTAACAAGGAAACACAAACTTTAAACGATACAATAGACCAGTTAGACCTAATTGATATCTATAGGACATTTCATCCCAAAACAATGAATTTCACCTTTTTCTCAAGCGCACATGGAAGCTTCTCCAGGATAGATCACATCCTGGGGCATAAAGCTAGCCTTGGTAAATTCAAAAAAATAGAAATTATTCCAAGCATCTTTTCTGACCACAATGCAGTAAGATTAGATCTCAACTACAGGACAAAAACTATTAAAAATTCCAACATGTGGAGGCTGAACAACACGCTGCTGAATAACCAACAAATCACAGAAGAAATCAAGAAAGAAATTAAAATTTGCATAGAAACGAATGAAAATGAAAACACAACAACCCAAAACCTGTGGGACATGGTAAAAGCAGTCCTAAGGGGAAAGTTCATAGCAATACAGACACACCTCAAGAAACAAGAAAAAAGTAAAATAAATAACCTAACTCTACACATAAAGCAACTGGAAAAGGAAGAAATGAAGAACCCCAGGGTTAGTAGAAGGAAAGAAATCTTAAAAATTAGAGCAGAAATAAATGCAAAAGAAACAAAAGAGACCATAGCAAAAATCAACAAAATCAAAAGCTGGTTCTTTGAAAGGATAAATAAAATTGACAAACCATTAGCCAGACTCATCAAGAAACAAAGGGAGAAAAATCAAATCAGTAAAATTAGAAACGAAAATGGAGAGATCACAACAGACAACACAGAAATACAAAGGATCATAAGAGACTACTATCAACAATTATATGCCAATAAAATGGACAACGTGGAAGAAATGGACAAATTCTTAGAAAAGTACAACTTTCCAAAACTCAACCAGGAAGAAATAGAAAATCTTAACAGACCCATCACAAGCAAGGAAATTGAAACTGTAATCAAAAATCTTACAGCAAGCAAAAGCCCCGGTCCAGACGGCTTCACAGCTGAATTCTACCAAAAATTTAGAGAAGAGCTAACACCTATCCTGCTCAAACTCTTCCAGAAAATTGCAGAGGAAGGTAAACTTCCAAACTCATTCTATGAGGCCACCATCACCCTAATACCAAAACCTGAGAAAGATCCCACAAAAAAAGAAAACTACAGGCCAATATCACTGATGAACATAGATGCAAAAATCCTTAACAAAATTCTAGCAATCAGAATCCAACAACACATTAAAAAGATCATACACCATGACCAAGTGGGCTTTATCCCAGGGATGCAAGGATTCTTCAATATCCGCAAATCAATCAATGTAATACACCACATTAACAATTTGAAAAATAAAAACCATATGATTATCTCAATAGATGCAGAGAAAACCTTTGACAAAATTCAACACCCATTTATGATAAAAACTCTCCAGAAAGCAGGAATAGAAGGAACATACCTGAACATAATAAAAGCTATATATGACAAACCCACAGCAAACATTATCCTCAATGGTGAAAAATTGAAAGCATTTCCTCTAAAGTCAGGAACAAGACAAGGGTGCCCACTTTCACCATTACTATTCAACATAGTTTTGGAAGTTTTGGCCACAGCAATCAGAGCAGAAAAAGAAATAAAAGGAATCCAAATTGGAA
The DNA here is from genome assembly GCF_029378745.1 of Bos indicus. Taxonomy (NCBI): domain Eukaryota; kingdom Metazoa; phylum Chordata; class Mammalia; order Artiodactyla; family Bovidae; genus Bos; species Bos indicus. Next base: position 52,003,234 of record NC_091769.1, read on the forward strand.
AAGAAGAAGTAAAACTCACTATTTGCAGATGACATGATCCTCTACATAGAAAACCCTAAAGACTCCACTAGAAAATTACTAGAACTAATCAATGACTGTAGTAAAGTTGTAGGATATAAAATCAACACACAGAAATCCCTTGCATTCCTATACACTAATAATGAGAAAACAGAAAGAGAAATTAAGGAAACAATTCCATTCACCATTGCAATGGAAAGAATAAAATACTTAGGAATATATCTACCTAAAGAAACTAAAGACCTATATATAGAAAACTATAAAACACTGGTGAAAGAAATCAAAGAGGACACTAATAGATGGAGAAATATACCATGTACATGGATCAGAAGAATCAATATAGTGAAAATGAGTATACTACCCAAAGCAATTTACAGATTCAATGCAATCCCTATCAAGCTACCAACAGTATTCTTCACAGAGCTAGAACAAATAATTTCACAATTTGTATGGAAATACAAAAAACCTTGAATAGCCAAAGCTATCTTGAGAAAGAAGAATGGAACTGGAGGAATCAACCTACCTGACTTCAGGCTCTACTACAAAGCCACAGTTATCTAGACAGTATGGTACTGGCACAAAGACAGAAATATTGATCAATGGAACAAAATAGAAAGCCCAGAGATAAATCCACACACATATGGACACCTTATCTTTGACAAAGGAGGCAAGAATATACAATGGATTAAAGACAATCTCTTTAACAACTGGTGCTGGGAAATCTGATCAACCACTTATAAAAGAATGAAACTAGAACACTTTCTAACACCATACACAAAAATAAACTCAAAATGGATTAAATATCTAAAGGTAAGACCAGAAACTATAAAACTCCTAGAGGAGAACATAGGCAAAAAACTCTCTGACATACATCACAGCAGGATCCTCTATGACCCACCTCCCAGAATATTGGAAATAAAAGCAAAAATAAACAAATGGGACCTAATTAAACTTAAAAGCTTCTGCACATCAAAGGAAACTATAAGCAAGGTGAAAAGACAGCCTTCAGAATGGGAGAAAATAATAGCAAATGAAGCAACTGACAAACAACTAATCTCAAAAATATACAAGCAACTTCTACAGCTCAACTCCAGAAAAATAAATGACCCAATCAAAAAATGGGCCAAAGAACTAAATAGACATTTCTCCAAAGAATACATACAGAGGGCTAACAAACACATGAAAGGATGCTCAACATCACTCATTATCAGAGAAATGCAAATCAAAACCACTATGAGGTACCATTTCACGCCAGTCAGAATGGCTGTGATCCAAAAGTCTACAAATAATAAATGCTGGAGAGGGTGTGGAGAAAAGGGAACCCTCTTACACTGCTGGTGGGAATGCAAACTAGTACAGCCACTGTGGAGAACAGTGTGGAGATTCCTTAAAAAACTGGAAATAGAACTGCCTTATGATCCAGCAATCCCACTGTTGGGCATACACACTGAGGAAACCAGAAGGGAAAGAGACACGTGTACCCCAATGTTCATCGCAGCACTGTTTATAATAGCCAGGACATGGAAGCAACCTCGATGTCATCAGCAGATGAATGAATAAGAAAGCTGTGGTACATATACACAATGGAGTATTACTCAGCCATTAAAAAGAAAACATTTGAATCAGTTCTAATGATGTGGATGAAACTGGAGCCTATTATACAGAGTGAAGTAAGCCAGAAGGAAAAACACCAATACAGTATAATAATGCATATATATGGAATTTAGAAAGATGGTAACAATAACCCTGTGTACGAGACAGCAAAAGAGACACTGATGTATAGAACAGTCTTATGGACTCTGTGGGAGAGGGAGAGGGTGGGAAGATTTGGGAGAATGGCATTGAAACATGTAAAATATCATGTATGAAACGAGATGCCAGTCCAGGTTCGATGCACGATACTGGATGCTTGGGGCTAGTGCACTGGGATGACCCGGAGGGATGGTATGGGGAGGGAGGAGGGAGGAGGGTTCAGGATGGGGAACACATGTATACCTGTGGCGGATTCATTTTGATATTTGGCAAAACTAATAAAATTATGTAAAGTTTAAAAATAAAATAAAATTAAAAAAATAAAAAAAAATAAAATAAAATCAAAAGCACTTGCATACCAACTGGGTTATAGATGATATTAAGGAATCATTCAATTTTGTTATGGATAATAATGTTATAATGGTAAGCTTGAGATGCATAATAAAGTATTACATGTTATATAACATAACGTGTAGGTTTTGCTTTAAAATATCCAGGAAAAAGAGTGTTGAGAGAAAGGGTGAGTTTGAAAAATTGTTGACACGTGTTGAACAGTAGGTAATGAATATGTTAGGGTTTGTTAGAATTCTTCTTGTGTGTATGTTTGAAAATTTCCGTTATAAATTTTCTTAAAAAGTTATGAATAGGACAAATTTGGATTTAAGCAAAATATGTACTTTCTATGGGTAAAGTCCTGTGTTAGGCTTAACACTTATAAACTATAGCTTACATAATTCTCAGTATACTCCTGATGCAAATGGGAACTTGTGTACACACTCTAAGAGTGGAATTTCTGTTTCCCCCACTCCTGTGGAATTTCTGTAATCAAACCCCACTGGCCTTTAAAGCCAGCTTCTCTGGGGGCTCTGACTCCTATTGCCAGACCCTCAGGCTGGGGAGCCTGACGTGAGGCTCAGGATTTTCACTCCTGTAGGAGAACTTCTGTGGTATAATTTTTTTCCAGTTTGTGAGTTGCCCAGCAGGCATGTACCGGATTTGATTTTATCATGATTGTGCCCCTCCTACTGTCTCATTATGGCTTCTTCTTTGTCTTTGGGTGTAGGGTATTTTTGGTAGGTTCCAGTGGGGTTTTTGTTGTTGTTGTTGTTAATGGTTATTCAGCTGTTAGTTGTGATTTTGCTGTTTTTGTAAGAAGGGTTGAGTTCGTCTTTCTACTCTGACATCTTGCTGACCAAACTCCTTCCTTTTCTTTATTTTCAGGCCCTCTATTGATTTCTTGGAAAAGGCCATGTTATAGCTATTTTCAAGTTTTAACTTTATTTTCAAGTTTATCAAAAAGTTTTTACAGTTAATCCACAGAAAATGTTCTAATCAACATTGGCATTTTCCAGCAGATCCACTTTCTGGGTCCCACAGGGTCTGTGTTGCAAATATTCTGTTTTTACATATTCTTATATTACATATAAGCATACCAGCCCCTGGCTGATTGATGATTGGTTGCACAGGGGACCTTCAGGGGTGGTTTTATTTCTCATGTACCTTTGCCTAGAATTCAGCAAGCCAGTTGAAAGCCCAAGAGGGTTTTACAAGCCACTATTTTTCAACAAAGTGTCTATATATGTCTCCTACTACCTGGGACAATATCCTTGGGAAATTGTAAGGATTTACATAACTCTAGTGAGGAACCACAGCCTCTACCCAGTAGACATGTCAATACCAACTAAATAATCACGTGAAGGGCTGAATTGTGTCCCCTACAAATTAAGTTTTAGAGCTAGCCCACCTCCCTCAGAATGTAGCCAGTTTTTGGAGATAAGGCCTCTAAAGGAAATGATTAAGTTAAAACTGACAACTTGATCTTGAACTTCTGGCCTCCAGAATTGTTTGAAAAATAAATAAATTTCTGTTGTGTGAGCCCCTCAGTCTGTGATACTTTCCTATGGCATCTCTAGTAAACTAATGCAAGACATCACTTAGTTTGTTAAGCTATCAAAATGACCAAAGATAGAGATTTTTCAAGTACCAGACACTTGGAACTCTTAAGTTTTGGCTTAAAAATGGAACAGTTAGGGAAAAACAAAAGTAGCTACACACATATCCACATGTTTTGTTATTGTTGTTGTTCAGTCACTAAGCTGTGTCTGACTCTTTGTGACCCCATGGACTGTAGCATGCCAGGGTTCCCTGTCCTTTACTATCTTCTGAAGTTAGCTCAAATTCATATCCATTGAGTCGATGATGTTGTCTAACCATCTTATCCTCTGCCACCCCCTTCTCTTTTTGCCTTTGATCTTTCCCAGCCTCAAGGTCTTTTCTAATGAGTCAGCTCTTCTCATCAGGTGGCCAAAGTATTGGAGCTTTAGCTTCAGCATAAGTCCTTCCAATGAATATTCTGGGTTAATTTCCTTTAGGATCGACTAGTTTGATCTTTTGCAGTCCAAGGGACTCTCAAGAGTCCTCTCCAGCACCACAATTCAAAGCATTAATTCTTTGGTGCTCAGTCTTCTTTTTGTTCCAACTCTCATATACTTACATGACTAATGGAAAAACCATAGCTTTGATTATACAGGCCTTTGTCGGCAAAGTGATGTCTCTGCTTTTTAATACATTATATATACACAAAAATGTGTATTGTTAAAATGACATACTGATTTCATAATTATTTCTTGATTGCCTTTAGGTTCCTGAAATTGTAGTAATGATGAGGATAATGAAAAGTCTAATGTATGAGGACCACAGCCTTGTCTAACTCAATGAAACTAAGCCATGCCCGTGGGGCAACCCAAGACAGGCTGGTCATGGTGGAGAGATCTGACAGAATGTGGTCCACTGGAGAAGGGAATGGCAAACCACTTCAGTATTCTTTCCTTGAGAACCCCATTAAGTGTATGAAAAGGCAAAATGATAGGATACTGAAAGAGGAACTCCCCAGGTCAGTAGGTGCCCAATATGCTACTGGAGATCAGTGGAGAAATAACTCCAGAAAGAATGAAGATATGGAGCCAAAGCAAAAACAATACCCAGCTGTGGATATGACTGGTGATAGAAGCAAGGTCCGATTGCTGTAAAGAGCAATATTGCATGGGAACCTGGAATGTCAGGTCCATGAATCAAGGCAAATTGGAAGTGGTCAAACAAGAGATGGCAAGAGTGAATGTCGACATTCTAGGAATCAGCAAACTAAAATGGACTGGAATGGGTGAATTTAACTCAGATGACCATTATATCTACTACTGTGGGCAGGAATCCCTCAGAAGAAATGGAGTAGCCATCATGGTCAACAAAAGAGTCCGAAATGCAGTACTTGGATGCAATCTCAAAAACGACAGAATGATCTCTGTTCATTTCCAAGGCAAACCATTCAGTATCACAGTAATCCAAGCCTATGCCCCAACCAGTGACGCTGAAGAAGCTGAAGTTGAACGGTTCTGTGAAGACCTACAAGACCTTTTAGAACTAACACCCAAAAAAGATGTTCTTTTCATTATAGGGGACTGGAATGCAAAAGTAGGCAGTCAAGAAACACCTGGAGTAACAGGCAAATTTGGCCTTGGAATACAGAATGAAGCAGGGCAAAGACTAATAGCGTTTTGCCAAGAAAATGCACTGGTCATAGCAAACATCCCCTTCCAACAACAGAAGAGAAGACTCTACAAATGGACATCACCAGATGGTCAACACCGAAATCAGATTGATTATATTCTTTGCAGCCAAAGATGGAGAAGGTCCATACAGTCAACAAAAACAAGACCAGGAGCTGACTGTGGCTCAGATCATGAACTCCTTATTACCAAATGCAGACTTAAATTGAAGAAAGTAGGGAAAACCACTAGACCATTCAGGTACGACCTAAATCAAATCCCTTATGATTATACAGTGGAAGTGAGAAATAGATTTAAGGGCCTAGATCTGATAGAGTACATGATGAACTATGGAATGAGGTTTGTGACATTGTACAGGAGACAGGGATCAAGACCATCCCCATGGAAAAGAAATGCAAAAAAGCAAAATGGCTGTCTGGGGAGGCCTGACAAATAGCTGTGAAAAGAAGAGAAGTGAAAAGGAAAGGAGAAAAGGAAAGATATAAGCATCTGAATGCAGACTTCCAAAGAAGAGCAAGAAGAGATAAGAAAGCCTTCCTCAGCGATCAATGCAAAGAAATAGAGGAAAACAACAGAATGGGAAAGACTAGAGATCTCTTCAAGAAAATTAGAGATACCAAGGGAACATTTCATGCAAAGGTGGGCTCGATAAAGGACAGAAATGGTATGGACCTAACAGAAGCAGAAGATATCAAGAAGAGGTGGCAAGAATACGCAGAAGAACTGTATAAAAAAGATCTTCATGACCCAGATAATCACGATGGTGTGATCACTCAACCAGAGCCAGACATCCTGGAATGTGAAGTCAAGCAGGCCTTAGAAAGCATCACTACGAACAAAGCTAGTGGAGGTGATGGAATTCCAGTTGAGCTATTTCAAATCCTGAAAGATGATGCTGTGAAAGTGCTGCACTCAATATGCCGAAAATTTGGAAAACTCAGCAGTGGCCACAGGACTGGAAAAGGTCAGTTTTCATTCCGATCCTAAAGAAAGGCAATGCCAAAGATGCTCAAACTACTGCACAATTGCATTCATCTCACACGCTAGTAAAGTAATGCTCAAAATTCTCCAAGCCAGGCTTCAGTAATACGTGAACCGTGAACTTCCAGATGTTCAAGCTGGTTTTAGAAAAGGCAGAGGAACCAGAGATCAAATTGCCAACATCCGCTGGATCATCAAAAAAGCAAGAGAGTTCCAGAAAACATCTATTTCTGCTTTATTGACTGTGCCAAATCCTTTGACTGTGTGGATCACAATAAACTGTGGACAATTCTGAAAGAGATGGGAATACCAGACCACCTGACCTGCCTCCTGAGAAATCTGTATGCAGGTCAGGAAGCAACAGTTAGAACTGGACATGGAACAACAGACTGGTTCCAAATAGGAAAAGGAGTACATCAAGGCTATATATTGTCACCCTGCTTATTTAACTTTTGTGCAGAGTACATCATGAGAAATGCTAGACTGGAAGAAGCACAAGCTGGAATCAAGATTGCCAGGAGAAATATCAATAACCTCAGATATGCAGATGACACCACCCTTATGGCAGAAAGTGAAGAGGAACTAAAAAGCCTCTTGATGAAGGTGAAAGTGGAGAGTGAAAAAGTTGTCTTAAAACTCAACATTCAGAAAACTAAGATCATGGCATCTGGTCCCATCACTTCATGGGAAATAGATGGGGAAACAGTGGAAACAGTGTCAGACATTATTTTTTGGGGCTCCAAAATCACTGCTGATGGTGATTGCAGCCATGAAATTAAAAGACGCTTACTCCTTTGGAAGGAAAGTTATGACCAACCTAGATAGCATATTGAAAAGCAGAGACATTACTGTGCCAACAAAGGTCCATCTAGTCAAGGGTATGGTTTTTCCAGTCGTCATGTATGGATGTGAGAGTTGGACTGTGAAGAAAGCTGAGTGCTGAAGAACTGATACTTTTGAACTGTGGTGTTGGAGAAGACTCTTGAGAGTCCCTTGGACTGCAAGGAGACTAACCAGTCCATTCTAAAGGAGATCAGTCCTGGGTGTTCATTGGAAGGACTGATGGTAAAGCTGAAACTCCAGTACTTTGGCCACCTCATGTGAAGAGTTGACTCATTGGAAAAGACTCTGATGCTGGGAGGGATTGGGGGCAGGAGGAGAAGGGATTGACAGAGGATGAGATGGTTGGATGGCATCACTGACTCGATGGACATGAGTCTGAGTGAACTCCGGGAGTTGGTGATGGACAGGGAGGCCTGGCGTGCTGCGATTCATGGGGTCTCAAAGAGTCAGACATGACTGAGTGACTGAACTGACTGAACTGAAAGTTGCTAAGTTGTGTCTGACCCTTTGCGAACCTATGGCCTATAGCCTGCCAGGTTCCTCTCTCCATGGAATTCTCCAGGCAATAATACTGAAGTGGGTTGCCACAGCCTCCTCCACGGAATCGTCCCATCCCAGGGATCAAATTCACTTCTCATTGTGTCTCCTGCATTGCAGGTATGTTCTTTACCACTAGCACCACCTGTGGTTCTGTAATGCTTACCTAGTATTTAGAATGTTGCAGGCAATGTTTTAAGTATTTAATCTATTCAGTTCAGTTCAGTTCATTCAGTCGTGTCTGACTCTTTGCGACCCCATAAATCGCAGCACGCCAGGCCTCCCTGTCCATCACCAACTCCTGGAGTTCACTCAGACTCACGTCCATCGAGTCAGTGATGCCATCCAGCCATCTCATCCTCTGTCGTCCCCTTCTCCTCCTGCCCCCAATCCCTCCCAGCATCAGAGGCTTTTCCAATGAGTCAACTCTTCGCATGAGGTGGCCAAAGTACTGGAGTTTCAGCTTTACCATCATTCCTTCCAAAGAAATCCCAAGGCTGATCTCCTTCAGAATGGACTGGTGGGATCTCCTTGCAGTCCAAGGGACTCTCAAGAGTCTTCTCCAACACCACAGTTCAAAAGCATCAATTCTTCGGCGCTCAGCTTTCTTCACAGTCCAACTCTCACATCCACACATGACCACAGGAAAAACCATAGCCTTGACTAGACAGACCTTTGTTGCAAAGTAATGTCTCTGCTTTTGAATATGCTATCTAGGTTGGTCATAATTTTCTTCCAAGAAGTAAGTGTCTTTTAATTTCATAGCTGCAATCACCATCTGCAGTGATTTTGGAGCCCCAAAAAATAAAGTCTGACACTGTTTCCACTGTTTCCCCATCTATTTCCCATGAAGTGATGGGACCTGATGCCATGATCTTTGTTTTCTGAATGTTGAGCTTTAAGACAACTTTTTCACTCTCCACTTTCACTTTCATCAAGAGGCTTTTTAGTTCCTCTTCACTTTCTGCCATAAGGGTGGTGTCATCTGCATATCTGAGGTTATTGAAATTTCTCCTGGCAATCTTGATTCCAGCTTGTGCTTCTTCCAGTCTAGCATTTCTCATGATGTACTCTGCATATAAGTTAAATAAGCAGGGTGACAATATATAGCCTTGATGTACTCCTTTTCCTATTTGGAACCAGTCTGTTGTTCCATGTCCAGTTCTAACTGTTGCTTCCTGACCTGCATACAGATTTCTCAGGAGGCAGGTCAGGTGGTCTGGTATTCCCATCTCTTTCAGAATTGTCCACAGTTTATTGTGATCCACACAGTCAAAGGATTTGGCACAGTCAATAAAGCAGAAATAGATGTTTTCTGGAACTCTCTTGCTTTTTTGATGATCCAGCGGATGTTGGCAATTTGATCTCTGGTTCCTCTGCCTTTTCTAAAACCAGCTTGAACATCTGGAAGTTCACGGTTCACGTATTGCTGAAGCCTGGCTTGGAGAATTTTGAGCATTACTTTACTAGCGTGTGAGATGAATGCAATTGTGCGATAGTTTGAGCATCTTTGGCATTGCCTTTCTTTAGGATCGGAATGAAAACTGACCTTTTCCACTCCTGTGGCCACTGCTGAGTTTTCCAAATTTTCTGGCATATTGAGTGCAGCACTTTCACAGCATCATCTTTCAGGATTTGAAATAGCTCAACTGGAATTCCATCACCTCCACTAGCTTTGTTTGTAGTGATGCTTTCTAAGGCCTGCTTGACTTCACATTCCAGGATGTCTGGCTCTGGTTGAGTGATCACACCATCGTGATTATCTGGGTCATGAAGATCTGTTTTATACAGTTCTTCTGTGTATTCTTGCCACCTCTTCTTGATATCTTCTGCTTCTGTTAGGTCCATACCATTTCTGTCCTTTATCGAGCCCACCTTTGCATGAAATGTTCCCTTGGTATCTCTAATTTTCTTGAAGAGATCTCTAGTCTTTCCCATTCTGTTGTTTTCCTCTATTTCTTTGCATTGATTGCTGAGGAAGGCTTTCTTATCTCTTCTTGCTCTTCTTTGGAAGTCTGCATTCAGATGCTTATATCTTTCCTTTTTCCTTTGCTTTTCACTTCTCAATCTATATTAGCCATTTAATCCTAACAACAAACTCACAAGATAGACACTGTTATTACCTCTATTTCAAAGGCGAAGGAACTAAGACCCAGAGAGGTTGAAAAATTGACTGAGATCACAGAACTCACAAGAGGCCAAGTTAGGATCTGAATCCAAATAGTTGTCCAGAATCTGAATTTTTAAGCACCAGGACTCACTGCCAGACTGACAGTGTGATGCTGGGGCAGATGTTCACACAAGGCTAGTCAAAACTTCTACATATGCAAAGGCTTAACAGCTCAGATCAGAGCATCCACACACCCTTGTGAGTATCATCTGTCAATCTGTCACTATGTGGATAAAAACAAACTATATGGTTATAACTGACAAATGCAATTTGCCTTCAGTTACTGCTATTGTAAAGATATGGTTTGAGCGCTCCATACTTTATGGTCCACAGTGAAAAGAGAAGATTCTGCGTTTAAGAGTCAAAATGCCTACCCTCAAGGTCCTGTTTTATCACTGTGAACTGTTTAACCTTGAGACTATCAAAATACCAAGCTTCAAGACCCTGCTTTATCACTGTAAGGTATTTAACCTTCTGTTTATCAATTCAGAAATTTTTTCCTAACTGTAGAAATAACGGTAAAATACTGCTTTGGAGGTTTATGTGATGATTGAGTAAAATAATGAATATGAAAAATCCTGATATAAATTGCTCAATAAAGTAGTTCAGGAAAAACTGAGTCAAAAATCTTACCTAGGTGAATGAAAATGCATGACAGTGCTTGTAAGATATTAGTGCCAACTACTCCTACTGGATAAATCTAGAGATGAGCCTAATATTTAGTAGGAAGAATGAAGCCTAGATGAAGTGAAGGAAAAGATTTAATCCACTCTATTTTTGGCCTGCATTGCTTTCCTAGACTCTTAGACTTTTACATCATAGCATATATTCCAATTAATGAATCTTGCTCTACAAAGTAAGTTAATATTAAGGTGTAACATTATATGATCAAATCATCTATATTAATAAACATGGTGCTACTTTTTCAGTATTTACAATCATCTTTGGAGTTAAAATAGTACAAAACAGTGTAAGTCATATAAGCTTCATGATTATCATTATTTCTCTCACCTATGTTAAAAAAGCCAGCATCCCCAACAGTTTAAGGTCCTCTTTCCCTCAGACATGTCCTCCCACATCCCCTACAAGACCTCAGATGTCAATGAGCTAGAGACAACAGAAATTCTAGGTCATAAGACTGGCACCATGACCTTCATCCTTGGAGAGAAGGCAAGGAGAAGAGCCTAGCTGAGAGGAGTACCATTAGCTAGTAGACATCACCAGGGAAGGATGAGGGTACCATGAAAGGGACTCTAAAGGTTCAGCATCTTGATGTAAGGGAGCAGAGGAAGAGTGTGGTCGGGGAGGGTGGGAAAGAACCAGCTCAAGAATTTTGCTGTTCTTACTGCATCTCACCTTTTGGATTCAGAAAAGTAGTTCCTAAACTAAACTAAAAGTTTTCCTAAAAAATCACAAATATTTTCCAGCTTTATGGTTCCCACTAGCCTGGGTAACTAACATAGTTTTGTTTTCCCAGCCTCTAAGTCACCCTTCCCCCACCATCCCACTTCCAAACTGACACCAGGGCTATCTTTCTAATTCAAAAGTCTTATGCCACTTCTCTGATGAAAACACCTTCACCGGTTCCCTGGTGTTTTCAAGAGAGAGTGCAACTCTTTGGCATGACTGAATCCATTATCTATTGCTGCATAAACATAGAGAATAGACTTATGGACATGGGAGAGGAGAGGAGAGGGTGAGATGTATGGAAAGAGTAACGTGGAAACTTACATTACCATATGTAAAATAGACAGCCAACAGGAATTTGCTATATGGCTCAGGAAACTCGAACAGGGTCTCTGTATCAATCTAGAGGGGTAGGATAAGGAGGGAGATGGGAGGGAAGTTCAAAAGGGAGGGGATATATGTATACCTATGGCTGATTCATGTTGATGTTTGACAGAAAACAACAAAATTCTGTAAAGCAATTATCCTTCAATTAAAAAATAAATTAACTTAAAAAAATTACCCCCAAACCTAATGGCTTAAAACAATAATCACTTATTGTCTCCCATGGTTACTGTGGGTAGAAATCCAGGCAGAATATAGCAAGAGTGGATTGTTTCTGTTCTGTGGTATCCAGGGCCCAGCAGAGAGACTCACTGGGTAAAATCATCTGAAGGCCTATGCATCCCACATCTGATGGCTGATGCTGGCTGGGGCCCGGCTGGGGCCAAGATATAGAACATTTACACCAGCGCTCTCCTTTGGCCTGGGCTTCCTCACAACATGCTGACTTCCAAAGACAAGGATCCAGAGAGAAGGAGAGAGGCAGGAGGAGAGGAAGAGGAGGAGGCACTCTGAGCAGAAGCTGCCTGTCTTTTATGACCCAGCCTTGGGAACCATGCAGCATCACTCTCGCCATGTCCTATGGGTCATGGAGGCCACAGGAGCCCAGGGTCACAGAGAGGGAACCAAGCCCACCTCTAGACAGAGGAAAGCGAGATCCTGGGGGATGGGATATGTAATTGTGAGGTCATCTTTGAAAAACACAGCCTGCCAGGTGACTTAAGCTGACCCTTCACCTCCACCAGCATCATTTCCTTCTACGCCTCACCACTCACTCTACACTTTCCATACTGATCTAGTTTAGTTTTTTCCTTATACAATGACAAACTTTTCTGCACCTCTGAACCCTTTTATATGCTACTCCTTATGCTTGGAATACCCTTTCTTTTCTCTGTTAACTCCCTAGTGAAAACCTTCTCATGCCTCAAGTCCAATTTAAGCCACATCACTGCAAAGCCTTCTTGTCCCACCCAAAGAAGGTTAACTATTCTTTTGCCTAGGCTTTAGAGTATGCACATCTCTGTCTTACAGTATTATCTGGTTGAATTTTTATCCTTAACAAACTACGAGCAACTCAAAGAAAAGGACTAAGACTTGTTCTTTTGTTGCTGTTCTTTGTTTCCACCCTCACGTTTCCCTATTGCCTCCTGAATGCCAAATATTTACATGGTGCATAACATTAAGTCCTCACTCATTAAATGTGACCTGAACGGCCGAATAAAACTTTAAGGCAAACTTTGGAAAATTATCATTTCAAGGGTAGGGTGTCTCCCTTCACCCTCTATTGCAAACATTTTTTTCCACTTCTATTATTGCCTGAAATACTTTTTTTTTTTTTTACAGTAACAAAATAGTTTATTCATGAGGTCTTAGGAATTCCAATTCAGAAGACAGATTTGGGAAACCCCAAAGGAGTGTTTGGGGGAACAGAAACAATCAGGGGCTTATGAAGACAAAAAGCCACAGGTTGCTAAAAGTTGCCTGGTGATGAATTACTGTACTTTTTAAGCCTTACATTTGTGAATGAGAGAGAAAGAGAAGAAGAAGAAGAAGAAGTAGGAGGGAAGGGAGGAGGGTAGAAGGAGGGAAGGAAGGGGAGGAAGAAGGAGAGGGAGGAAGTAGAGGAGAAAGCAGAAAGTAAAGAAAGCTGAGTAGACAACGCTGGTCAAGGCAAAACACTGCCTCAGTCAAAGCCATTTCTATGCTTCTAGAAAAGAAAAAGTTGAGAATAAAGACACATTCGGGGGATGAGGAGTGAGGACACCAACAAGGAAGGAAAGACAAAAAAAAAAAAAAAAAGGGAAGATCGTGAATACCAGGAACAAATTCTGCCTTGCTCATGATTTTCCCTCTAGGCAAATCTTGCTTATCTTCAGCTGTTTCTGGAGGGCTAGATGCTTGAGGCAAAAGTACCCCATGTTCTGCCCGGTTCCTTAACAGGAACACAGCCCAGGATGTTTCATCCTCCCTTACCCTTCTACTGCCTCCTCCAGGCCTGCTGTTGTGCCCTCAGGGCTGGCAAGGGTAGGAGGGAGGCCCTCCCTGCATGGATCACTTACTTCCAGGAGCCCCAAAGTGGCCTTTCGATCAGGCTCTGGCATTGATCCCTTGGTGAGAATGCCATGAGGTCTGCAGCCCCATTCACAGCCACCCTCCTTTCTACTCCTTCCATTCTGGCTCTGGCCCTCATTTTCTAGATTCTGCGACCAACGTGTCTCTTTGGACTTGAGTTTCTTCATCAGGTCCCCCAAACCACCTGAAAATGAGAATGCTCAGGTTATTAAGCCCACAGACTCTGAACCCTTCACCGGGAAATGTTCCAGCAAGCTTGGGAGGAGAATAGAAATCTCTTATATTTACAAGTGATGAGGACAGTTGAAGAAAGCCTCCAATTCCCTTGTTGGGCTTGAATAAATGATCTTCATCTAAATTTTCTCTTCTGTAACACATGGTATTATGATTTACCCTCCAGAATCACAGCTCTGATCATCCTGTAACAGGAAGCCACTACAGAGAAGAGTAGCATGATCATGTTTAAGATGTTACAAGGCCAGTCTATCGGTAGTGTAAAGAGTGGTACAGAAGAGAAAGCCATTATAGAAAAAATTTTTACTATAGTACAGAAATCCTCTTTTCTCATTAGTGTCTTGGAGCAAGCCTTCTTCCCATATACTGCAGGAACTCATCTGGTATCACTTAACTGAAATTCATTGTCATCATACATAATTACAAACGCTATTCAAGAGACCAGGACCGGGACTCCCCTTGTGATCCAGTGGCTGAGACTCCATGGTCCCAATGCAGGGGGCCCAGATGTGATTCCTGGTCAGGGAGCTAGATCCCACATGCTGCAACTAAGACCCAGTACAGGCAAATTAATTAATTAGTTAATAATAATTTAAAGAGAGCTGAGGAGCAAAGCAGTAGCACTGGAGGTAAAAGGAGGGGCAGCACAGGGGAATAAGAATAAGATAGAAGATGCAGAACTGGGTGAGGAAAGGGTTAACACCGAGACGAGGCTGGGCCTTGTAAGGTCTTGTAGTCTGTGGCACCCCAGGTATCTCACAACCCTTTCTTTTTCATCATCTTTTGGTCTCCTCCAACTGCCCTAGGAATTTCTCTCACACCTGATAATCCTTTGATGCATGCATAGACCTTTTGGACCTTCTTCTGCTTTTGCTTGGCTATTTGCCATGTTTAATGGCCATAACTTACACATCACACTTTTCTAGGACTTGCTACCACCTAACCCATATAATATTCCAGAGTAAAAGGATGAGCAAGAGAGTTGATTTACCCTAGCTCACCATTCTACTAAATCAATTTCTTAGCTTATCATCTTGGCTACGTCCTAAGTATTCCTTTATGGTAGTTACACTTTTCCAGTTTGTTCCATTCTTCCTGCCTCCATGCTGGTCTTGCCTACATGCCTTCCTATTACGTAGGTACAGCTCAAATGCCATCTTTTTGATTCCCATGGAGACAAAACCACTTTCTCTTCTGATCTCTGTAGCTCTGTAGAGCACGATGCTACAACTATGCTCCCTGCTGGCCTGAACTCGGAGCTCCTGTTGTGAGATGATGGTTATGTACTTTTTTAGTTCTTAAGAATGCTGTGGTTATTTGGTTGAATTATGAAGATGTAATGATCATATTTTACTTAAACCACAACCTGTTTAGCTCAACCGTGCCCTAATTCTTTATTCCACAGTTTTGAGAATAACTTTCTGACGTAGGTAAAAAATTGGAATTGTTTTCCTTTTGTAGTTAAAAACAATAATGCAGATTTCCTAATATAAACTTTGGCAGTCTTCATGAGGGTACAGTCACATTAGCATGAACATTTTCCATTGGGAACACTTAAGTGGCTCAACACAGTGAATAAGGGAAGAGTCCAGACTAAAATTTAGGTTTCCTAAATCCATGGTAGCTCAGTGGTAAAGAATCTGCCTGCCAATGCAGGAGATGACGGTTTGATCCCTGGGTTGAGAAGATCCCCTGGAGAAGGAAAGGGCAGCCCACTCTAATATTCTTGCCTGAGAAATCCCATGGGCAGAGAAGCCTATTGGACTATTACAGTCCAGGAGGTCGCAAAGACTAGGACACGACTAAACAACTAAACCACCACTAAATTCAGATCCAGTGCCTTTTCCATATTGAAATAAGGTAACCAAATAAAAAATTATTACAGCATAGAGAAAACCCTGACAACACTGACTCAACCTGTTAATGATACATGAATACCACTTTACAATGAGAAGCCAATTAATGTATTGAGTTCAAATTAAAGTAGTGTTTCTGGAGATACTTTACATGTTTTTTCAGAGAAAACTTTAAAAATATGCAGGAGGATTATCACAGGACGATCAACGACAACAAAATCAATGCAAACTAATCGAGGGTCTCTGGAAAGTCCCATAGAACCAGAACATAAAGAAACAGTGATCTCTTAAGCCCATAGAGAAGAACAACTCCTTGTATCTGAAGAGAAAGCAAAAGTGTTAGTCGCTCAGTCCTGTCCAACTCTTTACAACCCTACGGATTGTAGCCCACCAGGCTCCTCTGTCCATGGGATTCTCCAGGCAAGAATACTGGAGTAGGTTCCCATTTACTTCTCCAGGGCATCTTCCTGACCCAGGGATCAAACCTGCGTATACTGCATTTCAGGCAGATTCTTTACCAACTGAGCCGCAAGGGAAGTCCTACGTACCTAGGTCCACCTCTAACATTTGTGGGGTCCATATAAAGGAGACAAATGAAGACCCCATTACCATACTTTTGAATATTTTACAGTTTTTAACTAGACTTTTAAATTCTTAAATATAGGGTTCTCTTCCGCTTTAACAAGTAGAACTTCAGGGTGGCAAAATGTTTAAATTTGTAAAGCTCTACTTTTTATTTGACTGAAAGACAGTAAATTATCAAGACTACTGAATTTTGTTATTATTGAGTATGTCTTAATGTTCTGTTGATGTGCCAGCAATGTTGGGGTAAGTAATAAAGACATGTATGACTCATAAATTATAAACTTATTCCACAAAATGCACCTTTTGACTTTATTTCATCAAGATCACTGTATTGTTATAACCAAGATTTTCACATAATTTGGTGATTTTGACAGTAATAATTTAAAAGTTTCTTTTAAAAAATAATTTGAAGTGTACACACTTGAATATATTTCATCAGAAATGTTAATTAAATGAAAGTAGAAACATTGAAGTATTTCTTATATTTTTAAAAAGTTATTTTTCCTAAAATATTTAAAAATTTTAATTAAAGTTAAAAGGCAAAATAGAAATTAAAATTGATGAGTGTCAAACTTAATAAACTTACTTTTTAAAAAAAATGTAATTATATCTCATAAAATATTTTTATAAAAACTATTAGAAAATCTAGAGTTTAATGTCTGTCTAACTGCTGACATAAAGTATCAGTCTTATCACAATTAATGCAAGTTATGTCTAGACCTACATGTATACAATAAAGATTTCAGAGTATTATAAATTGTTTAATGTTGCAAAATGTATGTTCAGTTGTGTCCGACTCTTTGCAACCCCATGGACTGTAGCCTGTCAGGCTCCTGTGTCCATGGAATTCTCCAGGCAAAAATACTGGAGTGGGTAGCTATTTCCTTCTTCAGGGAATCTTCCGGATTCAGGGATTGAACCCGGGTCTCCTGCATTGCAGGCAGATTCTTTACCATCTGAGCCATCATGCAAAGTCTGGGAAAAATACTGGAGTGGGTTGCCATTTCCTTCTCCAGGGGATCTTCCTCACTCAGGGATTGAACCTGCATCTCTTGTGTTTCCTGCATTGGCAGGCAGATTCTTTACCACTTACTCACCCTGGCACTATTTTTCAGATACTGAAGAGCATTAACTGCCCTTAAAACACATTAAATCTTGTGGGCCTAAGTATTTGCTATCAGTTACGAAGATTTTCCTCACAAGAATCAAGTTGTGAATTTCTTGGGATATTACTAGATCTTATAGTTTTCTTTTACATACTCCCAGGAAGTCTTACCAGTGCTAGGTACATGAGAGTCCATCAATACGAGGCACACAAATATTGCAGTGATTCGTTTTTAGAATATTTGATTAGTGTGCAATTGATACTCTAACAAGGATATTGGGACTTTGCGCTTGTATAATTGAAAGCAAGAAATATTGGTCTTTTAATAGTAGAAGTGTCAGCTTGAATGTAAGGAGTAAAATGGAAGAAAAAGACTTTCAACGCCCTAATAGAGTATCATGCACATGCCCTGAATTACTCTTCCCTGTAGACTTTGGTCCAAAGTCACCTGTTTAGTGACAGTTACATGGCAGATACTATGTGCTTTAAAAGTGATTTCTGAAGATTTCCCTCACATTCTTGCCACCTCTAATTCAAGTGAATTCTAGCTCTCACCCACCTTTCCTGAAACTCACGGCTTTTTCATAATTATTAAAATTGCCTGTTTTACATAGCCAAAGAAAGGAAACCCCAGAATTTTAATAATTGAAAATATTGTGGAAATTAATTTCAGATTTTTGAATTTTCTAGAATCCAAATATAATTGACTATTGGAACATCTACTTTCCAAAATAGTGTCTGGCCGTATTTTTAAACACATAAAATCACATGAATTTGGGGATGATCCTAACATGCTGCTGGTGCTGCTGCTAAGTCGCTTCAGTTGTGTCCGACTCTGTGCAACCCCATAGATGGCAGTGCACCAGGCTCCACCATCCCTAGGATTCTCTAGGCAAGAACACTGGAGTGGGTTGCCATTTCCTTCTCCAATGCATGAAAGTGAAAAGTGAAAGTGAAGTCGCTCAGTCATATCCGACTCTTAGCGACCCCATGGACTGCAGCCTACCAGGCTTCTCTGTCCATGGGATTTTCCAGGCAAGAGTACTGGAGTGGGGTGCCATTGCCTTCTACTATAGTAAATTAAAGGTTTTGTTTAATTTATAGTATTAATTTCCTTACTAAGTTTATTATCTTAGGCATTTTAATAAAAAAACTCAGGTTAGAAAAACTTAATAATTTGAGATGACAGTCTCAACATATACATTTTCATATTGAAAAGTGTCTTCAGGTGTGTATTTGTTTTGCAATTCTGATTTCTATATTTTTCTGGGAAGGCAGCTATCACTGGACAATATATTGGTTTTCCCAGGTTAGCCGGCCCATTTGAGAACATCACAGTATGCAGAAATGCCAAAAACTGAAAGCTCAAGCTGTTTTAGTTATATATACAACAGACACTTTTCTTTTTTTCATACTAGAAAAGTTCGAGTCTTTTCAACCTGCAAGCAGATGTTACCGTGGTGCTGTCTCCATATTCATTAGCCTGTAATGAATCTATTAATTGAATATGTAAGTTTGGCTAATTAGATGTAAGACATGTCTTCAGATTTAAAGGGTAATAATAAAAAATTTAAACTGAAACACCAGATCAAGCATTTAAGGGTTGATAAATGTGGCCTGGAAAGTGCACAATTCCAATATAAATTAGTTAATTGCCTCTGTTAATTTAGGTGAAATACATTAGCAGAAAGGTCAATCCATTTGAAGCTTGATGTGTTTTTCAAATAGTAAATTAAAAATAGCAAATCAAAGAACACTAGAAAGTGAGAAGCATGAAGTCCACTTTTCCAATCCAGAGACGGCAGTATGGACTCAAGTAACCCCACATAGTTAACATTCTATGGGTTAACCAGTGGCTCTCAAGCTGGGCTGTGTCTTATAGACACCAGGGAAAATTATCAATGACTAGGGCCCCAACTTAAACTGATTGAAATCTCGGAAGGTGGGACAGGTATCTGTAATTTTTAAAGCTTCCTATGTGTGTGTGTTGTGTGTTTAGTTGCTCAGTCATGTCTGACTCTTTTGTGACCCTTTGGACTGTAGCCCACCAGGTTCCTCTGTCCATGGGATTTTTTAGGCAAGAATACTGGAGCAGGTTGCCATTTCCTCCTCCAAAGGATCTTCCTGACCCAGGGATCAAACCTGCATCTCTTACGTCTCCTGCACTGGGAGATGGGTTCTTTACCTGTTGATCCATCAACAGAGAAGCCATAAAAGCTCCCTAAATTATTATAATAGGAAACTAGGCTAAAAACCATTGGACTATTCCATGAATGTAATAGGAGGAGTAAAACAGCAACATCAGTCAATGGCTGGTATGCAAGCATTAGTAGTGTCAAACTTAATGCTCTCTTTCATTACTAAGAGGCGGGAAAATAAACTGCCCTTGGTCCTTATTGCGTTTACTCTTTTGGCTATGTCTGTGTCGAAGAGTCTACTGTTATTGTTGTTTGGTTATGAGGTCCTGTCCCAACTCTTTTGCGACCTCATGGATTATAGCCCACTACGCTCCTCTGTCCATGGGATTCCCCAGGCAAAAATACTGAAGTGGGTTGCTATTTCCTCCTCCAGGGGATCTTCCTGACCCAGTGTATGAACCTGAATCTCCTGCACTGGCAGGTAGATTCTTTACCAGGGAGCCACCAAGGAAGCCCATAAAGAGTCTATTACTTGAGAATATTTAACTAGGATTTGGGAAATGGGAGGAAATCCCAGGCCCAGGTGTTTGCTTTTGGGAGTTTCAGTTTTGCAAATAGTTAACTTACTGGATAACATTAGTTACCTTCACACTAAAAAATGTCAAAGGAGTTCTTTGTTGGGTCATGTTTTGGAAAATGTTCCCTCATCACTTGTGTCTTCTGTCCTCCATAGCACCTGCAAGAGTTTAAGACTTATGGAAACCCCAACAAAAGCATTTGTAATAGGTTGTCTCCTTTCTGATATCCTCTTTCACTCTCATTCTGCCCTGCGTATTCTAACTTCTTTCCTGTCTCATATGCTCCTTGAATTGTTCCACATATATAGTTACTGTCATCCCACACACTTCTTTTTTGTTCTTCATAGACTCTATGCTGATGCTTGGCTCATAATGTATCATCAATGAATATTTGTTCGGTTGAAGCTATTTGATTGATAGACGAGAAAAAAATCCAGGTTTAGCAATATAGTCAAGGAGTCACAGATGCTCTGAAATGGGGAATATGTATGTCTGAATCAAGAAACCCTTCCTTTGTAACCTAGGACTGGATGTCCAAATTGGATGTCTGTGTCCTGGCTCTTGGAGAAGGCAATGGCAACCCACTCCAGTACTCTTGCCTGGAAAATCCCATGGACAGAGGAGCCTGGTAGGCTGCAGTCCATGGGGTCGCTGGAGTCAGACACGACTGAGTGACTTCGCTTTCACTTTTCACTTTCATGCATTGGAGAAGAAAATGGCAACCCCCTCCAATATTCTTGCCTGGAGAAAACCAGGTACGGGGGAGCCCAGTGGGCTGCCATCCATGGGGTCGCACAGAGTCGGACACGAGTGATGTGACTTAGCAGCAGCAGCAGTCCTGGCTCTGAATGCCTCACACTCTTGACCTGTGCTTTTAGACTGAACTGTGTAGTTGAGAAGAAAGAGGCTGGCATTCCCCCTCTGTTGTCTATCTAACATGTTCTTCATTATCTTGTCAATGGCTCATTCCACCATGTAAAGGAGAATAATTACTATTCATTTAACCTTGTATTCTAATGACCATGAACATGGATCCCTGTCCCAAATATCACCAAATTTCATATGAGGATTACTTATGCCCAAAGCCCCTCTTGTTAAATGACTGTATAAGGAAAGAAAGACTTGGGAAAGAAGTATATATTTAAAAATGCATCATGCTCAGTCTCTTCAGTTGTGTCTGACTCTTTGCAACCTTATGGGCTGTAGCCCACCGGGCTCCTCTGACCATAGAATTCTTCAGGCAAGAATATTGGAGTAGGTTGCCATGCCCTCCTCCAGGGGATCTTCCCAGCCCAGGGATTGAACAGAAGAGCACATTTAGCTTAGTTACATGCCAAGCACTTATCTGGGTGAAGGAAAACATAAAAATGCAGGGGCTTGCCCATTAGTAACTCTTCCTCACCCACAATGAGGAATTGGAAGCAATACTTGTTTCCAGTCTGCCACACACCCATGTGACTTGCTCTGGGATATTACCTTCTCTTATCTAGCATGTGAATGAACTGTAGGTTCTAAGTACTGCACCTTTTATGGTAAATTTGGCTGATGAACCCTATTGTTCTTTTCTTAAGGGTCACAAAAGATCTTTTGATGATAGTCTAACTGCAGTGTAAAATTTGTCTGAATCTCAAGTATTTTTTTTCCTCTAAAGTAATTCAGATTAAAACTGAAACATCTAATAAAAGAGTTCTTACCAGTGTCAGATGCATACATTGAATCCAAGCTATTGCTTTTTAAATGACAATATTTACTTGCACCTACATACCATCAACTGCAGAGGGAGCTAATGCCTTTTTTTTTCCTCAGGGCCATCAGGAGACTCCATAGCTGAGATTTTAATTTTTCTCTGCGCCTTTTACGTGTGATTATTGATAAAGTACTGAGCTCATCTCTGCAACCAAATTTAAGCCTCTAAAATATATATGAGGTGGAACTGGGCTTTACAACAAAGAGGAATCTAGTTTCCACTTTTAAAATGGTCTCCTGAGGTTCTCAAAAGCTGGAAGATATATTTTAAAAGGAAAGAATTGTGTTTTGTATCAAAACATGATTTTTGGAGTCATGACCAATTAGGAATCTACTCCCTGCGATCATAAATACTCTTTTTCATAGAATATAGTGACCAGAGGCCACATTGGGCATAGGGAATTAATATGTAGAGAATTTTTATGGTTAATAAGTGCCACAATCTCAGCCTTTTTTCCTCTAGATATTGGAAGGAAAAGAATAATTAAGTGAGCATTTAGATCCCAAATAAAAAGTTAATATTCACGTTAACTAAAAAAATGTAAGTGAATTTATTTTATAGAAGTTTTCATAATGGGTCCAAAATACTTCATTAAGCATTTCTGGATAAAAATATGTAAAGCTCTTTATAAGCTTTTGTTAGTATATTAAATACCATTTCTCTGTAAATATTCCTTACATTAAGCTTTCCTGTTAAGAGTTTTCAGGAAACATTTCAAATAAAGTAGCCAGACATATCCCATTTGAGATGAATGAGATCATTAGGAAACACTTATATCTGAAATAAGCACTGAGATCATTCTGCATACAACCCAAGGGCCCTAATTTTTTAAATATTTCAAACACCATGCTCCTTTCAAATCATTAGACTTAGAGACATTTAAGGAACTGATTCAATTAACCCAGAAGAAGGAAATGCTATAATGTGTGATTTATTTTTGCAGATAAATTAAAATGCAAGTGTATCTGTTAGAAAAGGTAGGCTGTCAGTGTGGTTAGTGATGGGAACAGGGAGGCAATTAAGCAGGGCCACCTGAGGCTGAAATAGCGCCTACACATGGAAGCGTGACATGCAAGCTGGACATTCAGTTATTGCCAAAACCAGAAGTGTTCCTTCGTTGGAAGGAATATTTGTGCTCTACTTAGTCTCCCTCGTTGACTTCTAAAAGATGTTTCTCGATTTAACTGATACTTTCCCCACCTTAATTGTAATCTGAAAAGAAGCCTAAGTTGCTAGGGTTTCATACCTAAAGTCAAGCTTCACATAAAGTTGATGCCTGAAAATTACAACTTTGCATTCTACTATTTAGGTGAGGAAATATGAGGCAAGAATTTATTTTTCTCCTCTACGACTCCAGGATATTGGCTCCACCAGGCCTAATAAATTGTTTTCACAAGGAAATAAATAGAGCATGCTGTAGTGTACGTTCCCCTGTGCAGGGGGCTTTAACCAAGATGTATCCTAAACAATAAATAATTACAGATGGGGGAGGGTGGGAGAAGGAAACATTATAAGGTTGGGAAAAAATGTTTCTTAACTAAACCAGGAAAAAGACTTACATTCAAAATGTTAAACCTGAAGATAAAGACTGCTACTTCAACCACTGTGCGATCTGTGGAGAAAATAAGAGGACAATAAAACAAGAGAAAAGAACAGGAATATGAGAAGAGTTGCTAAGGCAGCTTTAAAAGTAAGTAACAGAAGAATAAATTCTACTAATAGAAACAAGCAAGACTGAAGTAGTTGCAATTCACTATTCTTTTCTGCTAAATCTTGTCCCCCATCTTGATTTAAAGAATTTGCACAAAAAATGGCCACAATCATGAGCTGAAGATAGGGGGGGAAGAGAATGACTGTACAAACAACAACAAAAAACTCTTAGAAACCTATTAAAAGATAAATTTATAGTAAAAGATGGGGAAATGTAAAACAAAATGTAAGATCAGGAAGAGAAAATGTCCCTTAATCAGAGAGCTTCATTTTACAGTTGAACTAGTCAGCGGAAATGGAACTGTTTAGGAGAAGAAATGTTTTGAAAATGTTTAGGAGAAGCCAAGAGATCCTTTCTGGCCCAAATAATAAGGGAATCTGTTTTTTGCTCTTCCTCACTAGGATTCCCAGGTGGTGCTAGTGGTCAAGAACCTGCCTGCCAATGCACGAGATATAATGAGATATGGGTTCAATTCCTGGGTCGGGAAGATCCTCCATAGGAGGTCATGGCAATCCACTCCAGTATTCTTGCCTGGAGAAACCCATGGACAGAGGAGCCTGGCTGACTGCAGTCCACAGGGTCACACAGAGTTAGACACGACTGAAGTGACTTAGCATGCATGCACTGTGTAACAAATGCTGATAACTCTAACATGTCATTCCTTCCAGCCACAGTGATGGAACTGGAGTTAGCACACCAGAGTGGGGTCAAGGGTGAATATCCCTGTCTTATACTTTGAGGAGAATATAAATCAGTGGTTTCTGGTTTGCAACAGTCTTTCTTGATAATATTCATTCATCAGCTTAATTTATACAGTTTTCCCTTTTCTCTTCCTCAGAATCTTTTGATGACTTGTCCTTCTCAGTGTCTCGAGTTAAGGCCCTTACAACCTTGAGGCAACTGCCTTGCCAGCCTCATCTGCTGCTTCTCCAGCACCACTGATGTCCCTGAAAAGCATTCACACATTTCCATGCCTTTGCTCTTGTGGACTCTTCTGCCTATTCTGTCCTCCTCTCCATGCTGAAGGCTGACCTTCCTTTTAAGGCCAACCTCCAAGGTCAGTTTCCCCAGAGAGCTGGCCTCTTCCTTGGTGGGGCACCCAGATGGTGTTGCGGATGCTCTTTCCGTAACTTTCCCCCACAGCCTCTCATAGTCATCTCCCTCTCTGTGGGGGGGGGGGGGGGGCGGTTTAAGCTCACTAGAGTCCAGAGCTGTCTTATTTGTAACCCAGTCTCTACACCATGCCTTGCATCAGAAAGCACTCAAAACATGTTTGTAGAATTGTTCCACAGGCATCACTGATTTCCTTCGCTACAGACTTCTCCCTCTCTCAACTAACCTTAACTTTTTAATCTCTCAGTTGTATCTCTAACCCTCTAAGGTTTTCGTCTATTTCATGAACATATACTGTTATTATTAAGGCATAATCTTTATTGAGATC
The DNA here is from genome assembly GCF_029378745.1 of Bos indicus. NCBI lineage: Eukaryota > Metazoa > Chordata > Mammalia > Artiodactyla > Bovidae > Bos > Bos indicus. Next base: position 52,028,354 of record NC_091769.1, read on the forward strand.
CCCTGTGAACTGAAATCTCACCGCTTTCTCGGAACCTCAGCTAAGGTCCATAATTTCTCCAAACAAACAAAACACACACACACACACACACACACACACACCCAAATTTGCTCTGGTAACTTAATGTAGATATGTTGGGTTCTGAGAGGCTGGAAGTTATTTCTTCAGACCTAATACTGAAATGATATATTTAAGTCTATTTCTACTGCTGTTAAGAACCAAGCAATAAATATAGAGCTGTTTTAGTTACTGTAAGTATCTAAGTCAGGATGTTTTCTGGCAGACACTTAACATCCAAAGAATCTGTAGACCTCTGTCAGGCTTACATTGAGAGTGCAAGTGACCTACAAAGGTCTTTTGATCTGGACTCTAGATTTAGACCACGGACCCCAAAGCCCATTCTGAGGTGGGGGTCTCTGTGTTCTTGACGTAGACCTACATGCTGACCTCTAGAGTTCCGAGAACTAGATCTGTTGGAGCTTCGAAAGGGCTTAAATTAGGGAGCTCATCTCTAAACGGGGCAGTTAAGTGAGAAGCCCAATGTCTGGCAACATGACAGCTGTTAGCGTGGAGAACTCCAGAAAAACAAAACTAGTTGTATCCTTGTGTGTTTTGGGACGAGGAGAGTCCCTGTTTCCCGCTAGAAAGAGGGATCAGGAAGGACCAGAAAAGCCAACGCAGCTTGCAACTCCGCGGAGCAGCCCTGTCTTCCCCAAGGCCCCATCCTCCCGGCGCAGCCCAGACCGCCCGGGATGGTCCAGGCCAGCAGAGGGCAGCAGCTGGGCGGGAGAGTCCCGGCGAGGGCCGCGCGGCGTCGACAGGCTCGCGGGGACACTCTTTTTGAGTAGTAGGGCGAGAAACTCGCTCACCACTACCCGTCCCCGACCCTGTGGCCACGGCGCACGGGAAGTGGGTTGCGCGGGCACCCGGTAGCTGCGGAGGGCCTGGCGCCCTTGGCGGAAGAAGGAGACCGGAGGGAGTCCCGCGAGTCCCCGGGAGAGAAGGGGAGCCGGGCTTCCGCGGGTCCGGGGCGGGAGGGGATCTGTGTGCCGGCCGCAGCGTCGGTTGCCCCTTCCTTGGCCGGACCCCTCGGGGCCCGGGCTTCTCCCACCGACACCGCGTCCCGCTCTCGGGGCAGAGTAAGCACCGGGCCGCTCCGGTCCCCTCGCCAGCCCCCCGCTCCGCTTCCACGGCCGGGACGGGCGCCCGACATCGGCCAAGGTGTGCTTCCCGCCGACGCTGTCCCGGCCGGAGAGAGGCCAGTCCCGGCGGCTGAGCCCCGAGTGGCCGCGGCGCAGGTTTGCGCTCCTGCCGTCGAGGACTGCGGCGGCCGCGTGGGCTGGTCCCCGCGGTCGCGGGTGCTCAGGGCGAGAGCGTGCGGCGGGCGCACTTGACCGTGGGTCTCAAGCGTTCGAGCCGCGCGGCGCTGGGCGGCGGGCTTTATGTAAATCGGGGCTGCGCCGGGGCGTCCTAGGTAGGATGGACCAGCCCCCCGCGCCTCGGCCCTCACGTCCAATAAGAAGAGCCCCAGCTTGACACCTGCCTATATACAGGCGAGCGCGCCCCCGGCTCTCGAACCGCGCGCACAGCCCGCACTGCCCACGCCGCGGGCGAGCGAGACCTCGGCCCGCCCCCATGACTTCCAGTGAGATCGAGATGCCCGGCGAGGTGAAGGCCGACCCCGCCGCCCTCATGGCGTCCCTGCACCTCCTGCCGTCGCCCACGCCCAACCTCGAGATCAAGTACACCAAGGTAAGGCGCCACGGGGGGCCGGCCGTCCACGGAGACTTTCCAGAACCTTCTTTCCTCTCCGTGGACTGTTAGGGGGTGAGGACGGGGTGTGGGGCTGGGGTTTTCCGGGCCAGCCCGTCGAGCCCGCGCAGCAGAGGGACACCGGGTCCTCGGCGTTGGGGCTACTCAAGTCCCGCCGGGGTCTTGGGACGCGTCGGGGACTCGCCTCCGCCAGCCTGCCGCGCGGCCCTGAGAGTCGCCGTCAACGGCTGCTTTCCAAACCGCGTCCGCCGCTGCCTCCTCGTCCGGTTCTCCGGGCCCCGACTGCTGCGGAGAAGGCGTCGGCACCGCTTCCACTCCTCGAAGGGTTCCCCGCCGGGTTGGCCGAGCAGCCTGGCAGTCTCTTCTCGGCCGTCCACCTTCAGGGGACCGTCTCGGGTACCCCGCAGCCCTAGCGGGGCACGGCCAGCGACTGTCGCATAGGATCGTCCAGGCTCACAGCGCTGCGGCCGCCTTTGCAGATTTCATGGAAACCTGCCCTCTGAGTACAGTAGATCCAATATCAGCGTTTTATTCGAATTTTGTAGGTAGTGGCAGTTTTCCTGGAAAACTTGAGAAGTCTTTAAATTCGTGCATATTAACGGGTTTGCTTTTGAACTGAAAAAAAAAAAAAATGCTTTTTATAACGAACTCTGACGTCTCGGGTTACCCAGGCAGAAATTAATTTTTGTTGCACCACAACATAAAAAGGAAATGCGTTCGCTACCTTAATGTAAATAGAATTTACTTGCCACAAATTGGACATAGAATAAATGTATTGATTACACATACAGGGGAGGTTATGTTATGCCATTGGGGTGTGAGAGAGAAATAGATGCAATTCAAAATAATGTTTCTTGGAGTTCCTTTTACAGTTGTCTTGATTTTCTATTCCTTTCCGTTGATTTCTACTCCAGACATCGCCCGTTCAACCTAAACGCATACTGCGCTCACGCAACACGGTTAAAGTTGTTTGCCATCATGCTTATTACAAGATAAACTGAATTTTGTCCAGGAACGAATTGTTTGGTTTTGTCTTAAGGACTGAAAGAGAAATATTTTTAAAAACCCATCAGAATTTGAAATTTTACCCGCTGAATTTTAAGATAAAAACCAGGGTGGCTCGTGTTTTGAATGCCAATTTAGATGGATTTAATGTACCTGTTAGCTTTTTAGATGGTGTGACAAATTTTTGAAAGCCTTTTTAATGAGAGGTCGTTAATGGTTACAACCATTTAGGCATTGTTTGCATAACAATGGTGCCAATGTGTGACACTTCTCCGGGTTTAGGAACCAGCAAGGAAAGCGAATAGCATAAGAGTTTTGTTTTATGAGGGTCCCTAACCTCTTCAGGTTCTCTTTAAAAGGTTTCGGGATGTAAGAGCTGTGCTGGAGGGGGGACCTCAGATTTGGGAGGGTTTGATTTAGTCTTACTTTGGATTGAATTTTCCTCACAGCCCCTGAATGGAGTTTTAGGTTTGTAGTAGGTATCTAGGAATTTAATTTGGAAGCTTTTCCAGCTCTCTTTTTCTCTGACAACCCCCGCTTCCTTTTTTCTCTTGTTGTGCCCCAGTAGGAAAGACAACTGATTTATAGCTAATTGAAGCCTTTAATGTGGAGTCCTTTAGCTCAGGGGAGACTTTTATCCAGTATCCACTTTCCCACTTATAACAAAGAAAAACAATCAGAAATGAAATAATGGATCGTAACTTGATTCTTTAATTTGTGAGGAGGAGGCACCTTATTTTAGGCTTGACAAACAACCCTCATAAACATTGAGCAAAACTAATCTAAAGGCAATCTCTTTTCACAAAATCTTGTAAAATCAGGTATCTGTGAACATTCCCAGCAGCTTTGCTCCTTGGCCCTTAGTGAGACTTCTGAATTTTCTGAGACAAGTGGTATGGGCAAGCAGCATCTTTAACACAGAGAGCACAAGCTGCTCTTTTGATAGCCGAGGGTACTGGGCCATGATTTTTTACTTAAAAGGAAAATAAGATTAATGGAGAGGTTTTTAAAAATTCACTTATCAGAAGCGAGGGAAGTTATACTAGTGATTTTAAGCAGAAGAATGAACAAGGTGCAGCAGTTGGTCCTTTAGAATAGTGATACCACATTCATAGGAATTTTTAAAAGGGCACTAGCTAAAATATTATGCTAGAGAGCTTGTTGAATAACACATAGGAAAGAAATACAGTATTTATATCAAAAAATGGTACCAGATAGATATAGATGGATCCTTAATAATTTATGTCTTGTTAAATGAATAATTTTAGTGAAGGATATGTAACAATAGGATTTTAAAATATTGTCTGAGGACCAATAGAGTCATACTTACATGTAAATGGTTATATTTTGAGAATTTTAAGTACCATGCGTTCAGAAAACTTGCACTTGTGATGTTATTTTTTTATATATTTTTCACCATTTCTTTCTTCTTCTAAAAGTATTTTACATTTTTTATAAAAGGGGAGTAAAGGAGACCATAAGAAATAAAAGTTACGGCTGTTGTCTATCCAGTGAAAATGCTCCAAAATTAAAGTTCAATCCCCAAGAATGCTGAAAGGGCTAAACTCGTGGTTTTGTGTTGAATTTCAGGCAATTACATCTAATTTTTAAAATAAGCCTATCTCTCTGAAATTTCAACACCCATTTAGGACTAATGATCAGTAATACCATTTTGGGAATATGTCTAATTTTATTTCCCTAATATAGCAAGCTAGACCCCCAACAAGTTTTAAAACTGATTCTTTTTAAAGGAATATGTTAAAACCAAAAAAAAAAAAAAAAAAAAACAAACTGCAGACTGTTAGTCAAGAAAGACTGATAACTCCACCAACATGAAGTAGCAAAGGGACCACTTTGGGGCCAGGAAAATGTGCACTCTTTTCCTTGTATCCTGAGAAGATTGCTTAATGGCTTGCACAGGAGTGAGCGTGATTGTTTTTAGCTGTGCCTTTATGGATTAAAGATTTTTCTGAGTTGTTCCTGTTTTATCAGTCTGATTGTTAAATTTTTGTATATATGAATATATTGTAGGAGTATACATATGATAAAATCAAGGCTTGCACTTTGGTGACTGCCCCTAACTTCAGGGGAGATCTCTTCCAGATTCCCAGATCTTTGGAAATTTTCGGACTGTATCCCACCCCTACCTTCTCTATTGTCTCTATCATCTTTTCTGGCTGTACTAGTCCTTCCTTCCCCCAACTCCCCACTACACACACACACAATCATTATGCCATCTCTCTGTTGATCACTTTTTCGATGAAAGTTTATGCCCATAACGAACACTACCATAAAGAGTAGTGTTTTGTTTTAGTAGTAGTTTTATTTTCCTTCAGGATTTGATACTGTGGAGAGCTAGGACATAGGGAAGAAGAGGGTTATGGAGAACTGACCCACTGAACTAGAAAAGGAAAAAAAAAATAGAAGGCAATAAACTGAAAATTAGAGCTAATGTGCTTTGGGCAACTATTATTTATTCTTTTATTTATTCATTTAGCAACCTTTTCTTGAACATCTACTGTTTTCTGGGATCAATTTCAATTCAGTTCAAAGAATTTTTAAGTGGCTGTCTTCCTGTAATAGTGCTTTTCATTACACTGGTTGGGCTCTGGAAGAAACATCGAACTCCTAGGAGCTTAGGGTCTTTTTAGAAAGATGGAATGCCAAATTTTGGTTATCAGCATGGCAGTAGTTCAGTAGATTGATGTAATAATAACAATAATGATAACATTTATAATGCCACTTACATTGTGATGGAGCCTAAGGGCTTACCTAGCACTTTCATATGTATCTTAGATCCTTGCAAAAGCTTTTGAAGGACACAGAGTAGGAAGAAATAGGAATAATTGATAAGGAAGACCTTGGCCTAGACTTATGAAAAATTGATAGAGCTTGCCTCACCATACACTTTGTTTTTCCTAACAGTCTCATACTTTTTTTTTTTTTTTTTTTTTGAGAAAAAGTTTAAATCTTTATTTTTATGTGTTGCTTCTGTTGGAAACATGGAGAGAATATGAACTGGTCAACTTAAGAAGGAACTCCTTTTTGTGACCTCTGATTTCCTGACTTTAAATTACTATTTTTGCTATTTCTATGAGTTTGTGGGGGCTTCTTTTAGGTCTAGGGCAGGGTTCTTATCTATCCCAGGGATTATCTCTTTAAGGTTTGGTTATTTCTAAACCTCTAATCAAGATTGTCTTTTTGATCCTAAGTTGTTAATCAAATTTCATGTTTATAGGAGACCTCGGGTTTTCAAAAATACACTTTTTCACAATTGGACAGCTTTCTCATGTTTGTATCATCTCCATTTAACCCAGGGAAGCTAAACAACTTAATTGTAGGACTTGAATTAGATAATTTTTCTGGGTTCTGCCTGATGCCTTCTGTTAAATATGCAGGAATCATATGGAATCATTTGCTGAGGTGCTTCTGTCCTTTATTTCTATAAAAAGAGAAATTAGTTTTTCTGTATGAGGGTAAAAAGCCTTCTGAGAACGTGTTCTGTGAGGTCTGATTTTCTTGCAGCCAGGCATGCATAGTGAGTTCTCTTTCATGTTAGACGATGATTAACTTGATGAGCTATCCATGACCAAAACAAAAATATCTCAAATATCAACATATACAGTTTTCTCTCTAGTCTTTCTCAGTTGGATAATGGAATACAAATATTGATGTCTATTTTTTATCTTTTAGTTAGTGACAGCTTGTTGGGGTCAGCACACTATAGACTTTCTGCTTGATTTTGTAAATAAAGTTTTATTGGAACACATCCACAACCATTTATTTACATATTATCTGTGGCTGTTACTACAATGTCAGAGTCAGGTAGTTACAACAGGACTGTATGGCCCACATTAAGTTTATAAGCCCTTGACTTACTTAGAAAAAAGAAAGGCTCTCGGTTAAAAATAGGCCCTTGTTCAAATCTAGGTCAGATTTGTAATTCTTAGTGCTGTGCGCATTTAGCATTTATTCACCACATAGCGCCAAATACGGTGCCAGATTCTGGAGACGGATTAATATGCAACGTATGAATGGTGTCTCCTTTCAGGGAGTTTCTTCACTGAGTGTCAATTTCTACATCTGTCAAAACTGAGGTAATAGTAGTACCTACCTTACATGATGGTTGTTGTCAGGACTGAGCAAGTATGTAAAAGTAAGTGGCGTATATTGACGGTCAGCCAAAGTCTAGTTCCATTTCATTTTTGGGAAGTGATGAATATATTTTTGCTTCAGATTGATGGATATCCCTTTTAAGGAAGATTGGAATTGTATAGTCAATAGCTGTTTTCTGAAACAGTCCATTGTTTTCTAATTAGTCATAAGGGTTTAATATTCTCGGTAGCTGTGGAATCATTATATGTTTACACTGGATTTTTATCAGATGGGACCCCTTGGAGGTTTCCCTATCAAGGACTTCTCTTTACTAAAAAGTTACTGAATCAAACAATTTCCAGCCAGGATTTTAGTAATCAAATTAGTTATCTGACGCATGTGCCAAAACTCTGCATCAACATGCCTTTTATACCCAGTCCTGAATGTCAGATGGCAAAGAGTCATTTCTGGTGTTTGAGTAGCTTAAAGATCATGTCAAGTTGTTGGTTCATAAATCTGGGAAGTATGATAGCATAGGAGGACATTCTCAGTAGGTAGATGCCTTTTGAAATGGAAAATAATCTTAGTTTATACATTTTAAAATTAAAGAGCCTTTCAGTGGTCCTGGTTTCCCAGTTTGGGGGCACTTCACCCTCCAAACAATAAAAGCACCACATAGGGACTATTTTGAAAGTCTTCCTAAAATGTGACAATTAATTTCAAAGCCAGTCATTTCCCCTTAGACCCCAAACCAATGCATAGAAATGATTGCCATAATGCCACCTTGGTTAATTTTTAATTGCCTTTCAGACATGTCTTTGTGCTTTATTCCATTTTACCTTTCAGATATGTGAGATAACCCAAATTGTGAATTTCTTATCTCTGGCATTTCTCAATTGCTAATTTGTCTGCTTGTAAGATGGTAGAGTTATGTTTAAATTGTTTCCCTTCCAAATCTTAATGGTTTATTTACAACAACTTTCTGTTTTATCGCATAATTTGAAAACACTTCCAGCCTTTGAAAATTCCAGTTGGAATAATAATTGAGTGCTTTCACCATCTAGACTTTAGCTGGGCTCAGAACAAACTAGCCTGGGGCTAAACACAGGGGTTTATTGAATTCTGTAGACTGTGGTTAAAAATTAGAATATCTGTGAGTGAACATTCTAATTTTTTATTATGGAAGGAAGCTTTCCTTTTACTGCAGTTCAGCTCTGTTGCCTCCAGAAGTAGATATCTGCTCTGTTTCCTTTCCTTACCACAGTCTGACCTTTGGAGAGCCAGAGTTGCAATTTCTTTATTTCTAGATCTCTGGAAAGATAAAACCTATTGTCCAGTTGAAAGGAAAACACCTTATTTAGACAGAATTGAGGGTATCATGGGTACCAAAACAGTTTCCAATATTGATTATAAATTATGGAGAAAAAGTAAAAATAATTAAAGATTATATTTTATATACTTTCTTCTATATGATTTTAGTTTTTCTAACCTGTCTTTGGATTTCAAGTCCAGTGACTCTTAGGATTTTGCCCCAGGTCATTTCTAGGGATTTCTAAGAGATTAAGCTTGGTCAAAAAATGGTGTAAGCAATATGTCTCTTCCCACAGAAAGGATGGAGGCTACCTCCATGTGAGTAGATCTGCCATAGTAGTGTGAATTTAATAAACTCACTACGAGGCAGAAATCACCTGTTTCCCTCCTCCTGCAGCCCCTATCATTGACTAACACCAAACATGGACTGAGGTACGTGTAGTGCTGGAGGGTTTAAAGGAAAAAAGAGGGGGAAGTAAGAAGACCTTGACTGGGAAGACAGAATTATGAACTATCTCTACAGATCAACAGAGGATAACGTAAAGTCTTATTTCATGAGGTGCGAAAAATGGACTCCTTCACTGAATCCTTTTTGGGTGGAAATCAGGAAATAGTATGAGACTGATTGGCTGAACATGAAACCAGTGAATTCTCTATATTTTAGAGTCTGATAACCAATGTACCAATATAACTTGATTTTCACAGGGAAGGTTATCTAATTGCATTACTCAGGGTTATTTTTATTTTTAACTGCAGCCAGAGCTCACCCTTTTGCTTTCCTGAATTTATTTACTTATCATCATTTATTCATCAGACATTTACTAGAGCCTCTTGTGTCCAAAACATTGTTAGTCACTGTCTGGCATGAAAAGATACATAGATGTGTGCAATGTCCTGAAGAGGCTAGAGAGGATTCCTGCTTGGGTGTGTGATGAGGACATGCACACCAATGACTGTGGCACATGATAGAAGATGCTGAATTCTTGACAGGAGTGCATTTGAAGCACCATGATGATTCAAAAGAAGGGATGTTTCAGGCTCAGCACATCAGCAGCACTTTGTATTCTTAGACATACTTGAGAGGAGATCAGATACTTTAGTCATACAGGAGAGTGTAGACAGTATAACAAACGTGTATACATTTACGCAGGTTTGTTTGTTCTTAACTGTTTGCACTATTTGCTTCTGATCTTTTTAAAGAAATACATTGATGCTCTCTACCTGTGAACTTCTCCCAGTCCCCTCTCTCCTTTCCTTTCTTCCTCAGAGGTATTTGGCATTTATCTTTCCCACTGATATATGTTCATATACACATATTCATAAATGATGTGTACTGTTGTCTCGCATTCTAAACCTTTTAATGTAAATGGTACCATACTATGCCAAAGTTATGACCAACCTAGACAGAATATTAAAAAGCAGAGACATTACTTTGCCAACAAAGGTCTGTCTAGTCAAGGCTGTGGTTTTTCTAGTAGTCATGTATGGATGTATAAAGAAAGTTGAGCGCCAAAGAATTGATGCTTTTGAACTGTGGTGTTGGAGAAGACTCTTGAGAGTCCCTTGGACTGCAGGGAGATCCATCCAGTCCATCCTAAAGGAGATCAGTCCTGAATATTCATTGGAAGGACTGATGTTGAAGCTATAACTCCAATACTTTGGCCACCTGATGTGAAGAACTGACTCATTTGAAAAGACCCTGGTGCTGGGAAAGATTGAAGGCAGGAGGAGAAGGGGACAACAGAGGATGAGATGGTTGGATGGCTGCACCGACTCAATGGACATGAGTTTGTGTAAACTCTGGGAGTTGGTGATGGAGAGGGAGGCCTGGCATGCTGCAGTCCATGGGGTCCCAAAGAGTTGGGCGTGATTGAGCGACTGAACGGAACTGAACCATGCCATATATATTCTTTGCAGTTTGCTTTATTGGCTTAGTGTTTTCAAGATTCATTCATGTTGTTGGATATACCTGTAATTCATTCATTGTCATTGTTGCATAGTACTCCATTCTTTGAGTATACCCAATTTTTAATTTATTCTACTATTAACATGTAAGATACTGCCAGCATTTTGCGATTCCAGTAAACATTCTTAAGCATATCTCCTTATCTGCCTGGGTGAGATATATTCTAGGATATATTCTTAGAGTGCTATTGTTGACTCATGGATATATCTGCAGCTTTATCAGCGATTGACAAATATTTGTCCAACACATTATACTAGTTGCCATTGCCATCAGCAGTATATCAAAGTCCCCATTACTCAATATCCTCACTTATACTTGGAGTTCCCATACTTCCTGAATTCTGCCAACCTGAGTGTGAAATGTTATCTCATTGCTGTTCTCATTTGCATTTCATTGATTTCTTGTGAAGTTGAACATCTTTTCATATGTTTGTTGGCCATTTGGCTTTCCACCTTTGTGAATTGGCTAGTATATCATTTGCTCATTTCTATTTCTATATATGTGTGTTTGTTATTGATTTTTAGCAATTTTTATATATACCCGATTATAATCCTTTGGCAGTTACATACTCTGTGAACATTTTCTTCCCCTTTGTGCTTATTCTTCCTTTTTCTTTTTTTTGGTATGATTAGGGATTTTCTGTCTTTCTCCCATTATGCTTAGTAATTTTGAACTTGCTCTTTAAGAAACTTATTCCAAGTTTTTCAAGACATTCTTCTATATAGTTTCTGAAAGTTTATTTTTATTATTACAAGTTTTACCTTTTTCATTTGTGTCTTAATTCATCTATAATTGCTATCTGTTTGTATATAATGATACAGATAAATGTTAAGGATGAACAATGTAACACAGAGGAAAATCAAACAATATTACTGTATGAAGAAAGTTAAAACTGTATTCTGTGCAATTTTGGACCAAGATTAAGAGGTCCAGAATTCTTCACTATGTGCCCTTTGTGTTTGGGACTGGAGAAAAATGGAACGGTGACGATTACTGTAACGTGAAATCTAACATCTAATAGACCTTTTTCTTGATTAACTGAATCAGTACTGTGCTTCATCCTGTTAGTTTAGAGAATTTAAATTATTCCTTCGTGCTGAGCTTGAAAATAACATCACTTTATTTTTTGTTAATATTTGAACTCATTGTGTTTTAAACTCAAAGCTGGTGTTACACATTCACTGTTGTATTTGGATTTCGTAAGTTGTTTGATCCATGCATGTGTGCCTCTAATTCTAAAGAACCAACTGAAGAATGAAATTCTCCAACCTTAAAACTGATCTAGTCCTTCTAGGCATTTTACTTATGTAATACCTCACGGAGTTGACTCCACACGTATTTTTTTAGCATGAATATGATCTCTGAAAGTCCTTGTTACTTGTTTGTACTGCTACTAAAATGTGCAATTTTTGCCTTGTATTATATTTTTCTGTGTACTCTTCTACTCTTAATCTGTACTAGATTATAAACTTTTATTCATGTTGGTACGTGGAAGTCTCTATTTAGTATCTTACAGCATAACTGCTTAGGAAGTATTTGTTGAGTGAATACTTGTTATATTTTATCACTGATAGCTACTAATAGCAATGAATTATCTTTTGATTAATACTTTGTTAATTAACATATTATCCTTTCATTATTAATACTACAGTTTCCAAAGTACTTTTCACATTGATTACTTTTAATAATTGTGGCAGTCCTATTATGTGAATATTCTATTAACATCCCCATTTTATAAGTGGTACAATCAAGCATATTAACGTTAATTAATTTTTCCAGGATCAACAGCTGTAGGTGGCTCTTCTAAGCCTCAAATAATCATTTTCCTTCCCTCCTCATAGCAACAAGAACAAGCACAGAAACCACAACAAAGACCAAAAAATAATAATAATTGAATTATTAGCCTAAAGCTCTGCTAAATGTTTTACAAGATAATCCCAAACCCAGTTCTCTGACTATAAATCCCAACCTTAAGTCCAGTTGGTATTGCCATAGCTATCATCAGCCACAATTTCTGCCTGACATAAAACACACATGACAGAGTATGTTCAAACAAAAAAACAGTTGATGCAATCAACGTTTGGGGTGAGTCACCTGGGTAGATGTGATTCCATAGGCTATGGGAAAGAATTGTATTTTTGGATTCTCACTGGTTGGCTAAGTCACATAGGGCCCTTAATAACACCTGCTTGTTTGTTTTTTCAGTCAAAAAGTGCTTTTCTTTGGTATGGTTACTTCAGATCCATTTGGGAGTGAGGATTAATGAGACTGTAGAAAGTGAATATATTTCACAATCTTTCAAATTTTTCTCTCCCACTATGCATAAGCCATCATTTTATGTTACTTGACTGTAAATGGTGTGGGAGAGGCACTTGACTTAGAAAGAGCTGGGTGGATATTTGTATCTTGCCTTTTATGAGCAACCATTTCTCGCTAAGACTTGACTTGTTTGGATCCATCTCTTCCATGTCACTTCAGCAGGGATGCAGAATAGAGAAATAAAGTGCAGTTTTCAAATTTCAACAGAGTTTCGGTGACAGAAATTGGTAGTGATTGGGATACACAATTAATGTTTCGTTGGAAATGGCTCAGAAATCCTATCTAAAGAAACAACTGTCAAGTTATTGCCCTTAAGCCAGGTTATAATCTCCAGACTTCTGTCTTCACTTTTAGAGAGAAAGCATTTCTCTTTATCCACTACTTCCCAGCCAGACACCCCTTCTTCTTACCGTTTTCATCTCCTTTAAAATTTTTTACACCCTTGTGCTTCTCTTCTCCTTCCCAAAGTATTCCTCTCAGACAAGCCCTTGATGACCCTCATTCCTTGGTTAGACTCATTTACCTGTTTTCATAAAAATTGTTAGTTGTGCCTGGGAACCTTTGTAGTCAGCTCTTCCAGCTGTTGGCCTGAATGGTCCCTAGGGAGACCAGAAGCAATGAACCTGGAATAACCACATTTGACTTCTGTGAGCCCTCTTGAGAATTTAGTAATTACTTAATGGATTGAATTGGTGACATATACTATTCCAGATAACAGCCTAGGTTGCATTAAATTAACCTTCACAAATGGGTATTTATTAGGTACTCTTAAAAGACTACACGTGTTGGCTGTAATTGCTCTTCCATGTTTCTCCATGCTGATAGGTATTTGTACCCTGTGAAAAATTTCTCAGATGAAAGCCTGGGTGGTAGTTGTAACCACTTAGTGATATGTGTCATTGTGTTCAGCACATTGAGCATAAATCCTGTCTTGTAAACAGCAGGAAGACTAATGAGGTTTGCCCACATTCTGGTATCATTACCGGGAATTCCAACAGAGAAGGAATAAAGAAAAGTACATAAAATGCAGTGATTTTTGGAACTCCTGATGATCCAAATTAAGGAGAGAGATGGTTGCTCAACATTAAGCATAGACATGTATGTACAAATACGAGTACATAAACTACATTTAGCTAAAATAGAAACCAACATTCTGCTTTTATGAACACTTGGTAAAGTCAGTGACTTGGTTCTACAGAGAGCTAATGAAGGGCTTATTTATGAGTGTCTTCAATTGTGAGAGTGTAGTGGGATAGCTATTGAAATAATACAGCTGCTAAAATGATAGCACAGTTTTTGCTTTCTCAGAACTCCTCATCATTACAGCCAGCTAAAATCTCACATCATTTTTTGTCTTACAGTTTTTGAAGTGATTCGGTCTTTTATTTTTATGGTCACAAATGACTTCTGAACACAAAGGGAGAAACCTTTCATATGTGTTTTTTAAGATTTATTTCAGATCTTTATTATTACTCCTGTATAACTTGTGTGTTTGATAATGTCACATCAAGGGATCTGACTATAGCTTATTGCCTAGGCTACTTCTTGGATTCAAATTTTCATGAAAACTGTTATCATTACAGCTTTGGCACAAAGTATGGTCCAACATATTTTTGTGTTTGAACAAATGCGTAAATGGATGAATACTGTTAATAGAAAATTATATTGTCTGATCCGTTTGCAGAGTTACTAATAGACAAAATCTGGGACTAGAAAGTGAATTCCAGGGTAAAGTGTTTTGAAATAAATAGCTTTCTCTCTTTAGAGAAAACATATTCATATTCCCTCTCTCTCCCTCCCTCCTTCCGTCTCTCTTTCTCTCATGGAAAAATCCCTCCTCCACTCCCACTTACTTATCCCTTTCTTTGAAATAGAAGCCCCTCAGGGTGTGCTGTAGAGTACTGAACAAGACAGGGGACTCTGAACTAGAAGATCTGGGTTCTGGTGCCAGCTCTGCCAGGGATGTGTGCTTGTTGAGCAGTTTCTTGTATATGTAGGCACACAGTAAATACGCACTGAATTACTGAATGAACAAATTACTCAATCACTTATTGAGTGCTTCCTTCTACACCACACTCTGAAAATGCTTTGTGATACTGATTAAGTTACTTAAATTCCTTGGACCTAACTTTTATTACTTATGAAGTGATAGGACAGAATGAGATGCCTGTTTACTAACCCACCTAATACTTACAAACATGACTAGATGAGTTGTAAGATTTCTTCATCCCACCCTGACTCTTCAGAACTCTTTAATTTCCTGGATCCCAATATGGGATTATGAGATCAGAAGGAAAATACCAAACTTGTTTGTACATCTAGTTACAAGGCTTTCCGGGACCCCAGATTTTCACTCAAAACAGTGGTTTTAAAAAATATTTTCCCAAGGATGTCCTTATAATTACCAAAAAGTAGTCCACAGAAATCTCTGTTAATGACTCTAGTTATATAAATGAGTGATTAGCGGTGTCATAAAGATCCACTGGAAATAAAAAATTGTTGTGTTTACTAAACACTCAAGAGTACTAGAAATTCGATTAGTAACTCCCAAGGGAATTCTTCCTTAAAGTCTTAGGGAACATTGATTTTAATACTTGGTAATGGTGGTAGGAAAAAAGGGCTTGTTGGCACTTTTCTGCCGAAGGATTTTGGCAGTTTCTCTGTCAACCTCAGCTCATGAAAACCACAGTGGGTCGGGTAAACTCTGTGGAAAGGGAACTTGTCAGAAGCTTACGGCTTTTCACTTGAGTCTAATAGAGACTTAGCACTTTGCAGGTCAGTGCCACTGCTATTTGTCTCTGACCCAAGAGATCTGGAGTTCTTCACATCAAAACCACATCTTGCTGAGCAGAGATCAAACGTAGGAAGGTAAGGATTCTGCCAGTGATTTATCATGCCAGGGAGAGTGATCAGGCCATATGGGGCTGCTGCAAATGAAGTTGACATTCCGGCAGTTTCTCTTATAAGTCTCACATGTAGTTGTGGCTAGTTTTTCTTGTAGAGGAATTCTGGGTCAAGTGGCAGCTTTCAGTGGCATTTCTTAGCAAGCCTTAACCCCAACATGAGATTTATTTCAAAATCACATCCTAGCAAGACTTTTCTTATATTTTATGTAAATAGCAAAAAGGAATTTTTTCACCAAATATTGAAGGTTAATTTGAGCTTTTCATTTGATGTCTCCTCCCTCCACCCCTTTTCTGGGATGGTAACTATTTTGAAAAAGAAAAAAGAAAGAAAAGAAAAATAAAGGTGATTTTAGGTCTATTAAAAAATTGCTTTCTAAATATTAGATGTGACTTTAAGATCATGAAATTGACTCTATAAGCTATGCTCAACTAGGCTCATTAATTCATCACATCTTATTAACTCAGGACTTTTAGGAATGAATTACTACAAATATGACAATTTAATTCTCGGAGTAGGGAAGGCATCAGGCATACAGACCTTTCTGTATATTTGTAATGACCAAGAGCAAAGAAGAAGAATTTAATTACTTAAATACAAAATAGATATAATTATGTTTGAAAATATTTGCTGACATTTAAATTGTGGACAAATATTTTAACTGAAAGAAAAAAATCTAGTAACTGTGCACTATTTATTTATTTTTATCAACAGACACATGAAAATAGTTGTGCAATATAAAATTCAGCTTGTTGTTTGTTTACCGTCACAAGCAAATGTTTAGTCTCTTGTGGAGAAAACACTCATTTATTGGATCAAAGACCTCTTCAACCTTAGGATATACACTGGGGCATTTCAAGCTCCTCTTTGCACAGAATGTTTGCTTTGTAACATAATGAAAGATGATATTTATTGGTCGTTAAATGTAGTAGGTTGTGACATTAACTTCTAATTCAACTGAAGATATCATTTGTCCCTTTTGTGTTTTACTTTTTCTAAATGAGAAAAATTACCATAAATGGAATGGGCTTTAATGGTTAGAACTAGGTCTCATCCTGTAGTCAGAATTCAGTTGATTTCCTGAGGTATCAGTATATCTGTTTATTAGCTAGGAATTATTATTCTGACTGATGAAGTACTTCAGATCTGCAGGAAGCAAGTTTAAATATAATAAATAATAATAACATGGACTGTCTCCCAGTTTTCATCCTTGGAATGTGTACAACATCCATGAAAACCTGGTAGGGTCACCAGGTAAAATATAGGGCATCTAGTTAAATTTGAATTTTTGATATATAATGAATACTTTTTAAATACAACTATGCCCCATGATTTGGGGACATTATTATACTGAAATTTAATTTGTTATTTTTCTGAAATTGATATTTAACAGATTGACAACCCTAAACTGTTACATACATGGCTTGTGATTTTTATCTGTGACCAACAGATGAATATGATTTTAATGTAAAATGACTTGGCAATAAAATCAAAGACCAAAGGAATCCTTTAAAATTGTTGTACTTGAATAATGAAAATGAGTATAGTAGAAATACCTTTTTTTAACCCTAGCAATACTAGTAAATAAATAGGGCAACTAGGCCCATTGTAAGACAGCTTAATCTCCTAAATGAATTGCTCCAACCTTTTAATTCAAAATCATACAAACAAAAACATTGAGATAAGCTGGGTGCTTTTTCAAATGGGGACCCCCGTGGCTTTGAAAATAAACACTTCAGTCTCCTTCCCACCCCAACACCCACACTCACTAGCCTTTCTGATGTCTTCCATTTGCAAATGAACAGGCTGAATTCTGAGAAAGACAGAAGACTAATTAAACCTAGGAAAGATAGGCAAAGGAACATTTGTTTCCAAGCAGAAACAAAAAGAAATCAAGTCACATTCTGCTTTCTCAAGATGACAGAAAGCCTTAAAGCCTTTCCTGAAGTTTCTTCTCTGAGCATATGTCCCACACCACTGCTCAGACCCTGCCAGGGCCAGGCTTAACATTCCAGCATTAGACTGTCTTCGTGGCTGAATCTGGAAAGGGTCTCAGTCAGAAATTCTGAGCAGTCAGTGTGCTGGACGGCCTTCACCGTCCTTACCTTCTTTTCCCATCCTTTTGCCCTGTGTGTCCCATGGTTGGACAAAGGGTCTTACTTACTGGCAACAGAAGAATAAATGAACAGATAAACACAGAACAAGGAGTGAGTAACTTTTTAAGAGCATTAATAAATTGCCTTGAATTGATGATTTGCATTCAGAATCAGAATCAATTAAAAATTTGAGTGTGCACTGTATCAGGTTTTCAGCCATCCAATACTTAATCTTTCCAGCCACTGGATGAGCTGATTTTCTCCTTTTAGAGATGAGAAAATTGAGCCATAGAAAGATCAAATGACACACCTAAGTCACACCATTTAGCAGTCTTTATACATGTAGAAATTTGATCCATAAAGAAATAGTTTGAAAGCAGTGGGGAGGCAGAATTTGATCTTAGGACACCTAAGACGACCAAAAAAACCTCCATGAGATTCAATATAGGTGCTAGTCAAACCTGGTGGTATTACTAAGGGAGCCTGGGGAAATTAGGCAGTTTAGGTGTGTGGAAGAGAAACCTTGCCATAACCCTTGGGGTCCTGAATCAACTAGAACACTGGGTCTACCCTAGTTTGTATCACAGGGTCTTGGAATTACCCCCAGAGCCCTTTAAATGATCCAAGTGGCTTCATCCCGGGAAAGAAGGAGCCCCCCACCCCCATACCTCGCCTCCCAGTTCATGTGGTTCTGGCCTTGTGTCCTGAAGGCTGCCCAAACGGAACTGCTCTCTGGGGAACATGACTGATGATCTTTTGTCTCTACTCTCATCAGTGTCCTTTCACTTTCAGAAACAGATCTTGAGGTTAGATGGATATGTGAGAAGCTGGGTGGATCTTGGCTGCCGAATTCTGCTAATGCCCTAACTTATTTCTCTTTACAGCATTAACACAATTTGTGTAATCATTGCATATTAGTGTAATATGTTGGGCATATAGCATTTATTTTAAAATACTCTGGCACAATCAATTTAGATTAACATTTTAAAGCTATTTTAAAATGTTGCCTCTGATTTCTCATTTCTTTGACCTTGCTCTTTCTGCATACTTTGAAAGTGTAGTTTGTAGTCTTTTCTAATGAAGACTTTTCCTTTTTCCTGCCTTTCAGCCTAGGACTCAGAATAAGTGGGGTTCAGGGCATACAATATTGGGTCTATTATTTAAAACTGTTAATTGATTAAAATTAAGATTGATAAACTAGTCCTTGTCAAACAGGCTTTGTAAAACCATGCTTTTTGCCAGTAAACGATTACACCTATTGAACAAAAGCCATGTCTTTATAATATCAAAACATTGACTTTAAAGTGAAAAATGTAATCAATCATCTAGGTGTTTTCCTATACAATGCCATTTGGGTGTTTTTTCACTTTTTAGCCAGATGTTTTGGCGTGAAGCAAAGCAAAGAATGGAAGACAGGAGAACCACTTTTGCTCTGACTACCTAGATATTTCAATAGGAAACTTCTCACCTCACCCCATAAGTGATCTGGACATTTACTTGTTTTATTTTATATAGATGGCCTCTTAATTGCAAGTAAATAAGGTCAGGGTTTTTTTCCTTTAAGTTAAAAATACCTTTCTTACCTTAGATTAAAATATTCAAAGGCTACCAGCTTTGCAAGGTAGTAGCCTGAGGTGATCATCAATATAATTTTTTATAACAATAGAAATTTAATTTCATATAGTTCAGTGATAGTGCTGTCTGTACCCTATTGACCGAAATCTCTTTGAAGTATGTCAGAAGAAACAGTCATGTAAATGGAGATAACTAACGTATGACAAGTCCTCAGACTACTTCTTTCTACTCTTAATTAAAAGTAATTGAACTTTTCCCTATAAATAGATCAGTCTGGTTATTGATTTGCTATTTGGTACTCTCCTTTGATGAACCAAAAGCAGTGTAGTGGCAAGTTGAGTAAAATTCAACTCTCCAAAACATAATCTACTGCAGGATTTAATACAGATCATTTGAAGCATTTACTATTAAAAAAACAAAACCTTTTATTACTGAAATAAAACCATGGCAGCTTTATGTCAAAGATTCATTGAGGATAGGAAATTATTTACACCTAACTTCTATTAATACCTGCTGCTTTGAGAACTCCTCAGGGGTTTGCTGCTGCTGCTGCTGCTTCTGGTAAGTCGCTTCAGTCGTGTCTGACTCTGTGCGACCCCATAGATGGCAGCCCACTAGGCTCCTCTGTCCCTGGGATTAGATCCTACAATTAGAAAATCCATGGCAGCCTCTCTGTGTTGTCACGGCCACTTTGCTGTGGCCTGAAAGTGTGGTAAACCTGATTTGTCCTCCATTAACCTCCTGCTGCAGAAGTGGCCAAGTGATATGGCTTGGCTTATGTGGCTGAGGTGCACTGTTCTGAATCTTTATCCAAGAAACTGCTGAGATTTATAAAACAAATTAGAGCTTGTGAAAGAATCAAATTCCTGTTGACAGCCAGTCTGAATCCCTTATCCCATCTTTGCTTTTTTCCCCAGTAACTTGATTTATGAAATCTTCTGAATACTGACTGCATGTTAGATGGTGTGTTAGAACCTGTAGAACATGGGGGACTCCAAATATTGCTGGGAGACCTTTCTTCAAGGAACTTAGGAAAGGGAGAAACTTCCATTGTAGCTAGCTAATCCTTAGGCACATTCACATTTTAGCTCACCTGATTGTGCAGTAGCTTTGCAAAGACTAGGCCTACTGCTTTTTCTGGAAAGGAAACAAAGCTCAAAGAGTTTGAAAGTCTTATTTAAGATGGCTCAGGCTTACACTCCGGAGAAGGCAATGGCAACTCACTGCAGTACTCTTGCCTGGAAAATCCCATGGACAGAAGAGCCTGGTAGGCTGCAGTCCATGGTGTCGCTAGGAGTCGGACACGACTAAGCGACTTCACTTTCACTTTTCACTTTCATGCATTGGAGAAAGAAATGGCAACCCACTCCAGTGTTCTTGCCTGGAGAATCCCAGGGACGGGGGAGCCTGGTGGGCTTCCGTCTATGGGGTCGCATAGAGTCGGACACGACTGAAGCGACTTAGCAGCAGCAGCAGCAGCAGGCTTACACAGGGTTTCCCTTGTGGCTCCCTTGGTAAAGAATCCACCTGCAATGCAGGAGGCCTGGGTTCAATTCCTGGGTTGGGAAGATCCCCTGGAGAAGGGAAAAGCTACCCACCCCAGTATGCTGGCCTGGAGAATTCCATGGACTGTATAGTCCACGGGGTCGCAGGGAGTCGGACACGACTGATCGACTTTCACTTTACTTCTTCAGGCTTAGACAAGTGGTAAAGGGCAGGTTGATTTTAACTGGCGACCTTTCAACTCTAGTACTTCCATTCTAGTTTGTTCTATAAGGAAGATAAAGACGTACATGCAAGGCTAGTCACCTCAGTCCTCAGTAAATTTCCTACTTTTTTTTTTTCACATACAGAGACATGACCCTTATGGCATTTAATTACTGTTGATTTAATTAAGCAACTTCAGTCTCTACACTTGTCCTGGGGAGAAGAGACTTGCATATTATGTTGTTATCCTGAGGGTGTCTTTTGAAAAAAATCATATAAATTCAACCCAATAATTTGAACTGGCCTGCCTTTTCAAAAAGCCTGCCTTTATAAACTTTACTGTTTAAAGCCAAGGACACAACCAGATATTTCGTTCGTATTTCAGGCCACTTCTCTTGAATGCCAGGAGATGTCTGTTCCTTTCTGGTTTGGGAAGGGGCACTTCTGTCTGGCAGAAGACCTGTGGAGAATTGTCCGTTTTAGAATTCTTAAAAGCATTCCACCAGGAAGGGAGTAAAATTTGTGAGATGGGGAAATAGATGACATTTCCTGACCAGGTTTCCAGAATTCTAGGATGCTATGAAATAATTACAGAAGGAAATTGTACTTACAGGTTTTGTCCAACTGCCTGTGTGGCATGTCCCTAATAAACTGCCATTATGAATTTACTTTTAATTCCCTTAGCTGGTGAGGTAACTGAGAGATAGGTGTGACCATTTCATAAAGACTGGCATTTTGATGCCTGTTTTGATACCTAGATTTGGCAGAGAAAGGAACATATGAAAAAGGAATTGTTTTGATGTAGTGAACTTGTAACCAGCCCCTAAATCAGGCAAGGTTGGCCATTTCCTTTTTCATCTGCATATCCAAAATTAGCCATTCTGTGGGAAGTCATTAGGATAGGGATGGGTTTTGAAGTCCCCTTCCTGGACCCTCAGATATAGCCCTATGGTTGTAAAATTGCACAAACTCTTCTTTAAGAAGCCTCGGGAAAATAATTTTCTATCTGAGGATTACAGTAGCGTGGCTGCTGTCCTCTGGCAGAAGTTGCTGCTTCTGCAGGTGAGGAGAATGCAGAATCTCCCCAGGATCTCACCTCCGAGTGGAGTCCTCTAGGGATGTAAACCACCATTGTTTCCCTAACACATTTGCCTTCAAGAAGGAAAATGAAAAAGTGTTTCGCTGTCACCTTGTTGATTGTGCTGAAGGAAAAAAGACTCAAACAAAGTTCCTTGTGCTGAATCATTTTGAAGAGGCATTGTGGAAGAGATGCTTATATTTCCTGGTCAACCATCAAATCTGCTTTCTAAACAAAATTTAAATTTAGCAAAAGCCTTGGGCTGGAAATCAGGATATTGGATTCCAGTCCCCGTTCAGCCACTAATGGGCTGTATGACCATGGGCCAGTCATTGGACTCCTTTTTGACAATATAACAATTTCCTTCAGTATAGATTGTATGTAAGGCCCTTTCGGTTCCTTGAATCTCTCTCTTCCTCATTAGAGCAGCCTCTGCTATATTTAGACCAAAAAATAAAGAGTGTTAATTCATTAGTGCATTTAAAAATAGTGCTTTGATGAGACTTGGATATCAAAAGTATGAGCTTGGCATGCTGCATAATTTCATAGTAAGAAACTTAACATCAGTTGGGGGTGAGCGGGCTATTTCCAGTTGTTCTTGGTGGTCACTTTGCATGAGTTTAAAAATGTTTGTTATAGAACTTTTTCCCATCTAAATTTACTTTTTTTCAAATGACATCTTTCTAGTACATTAGTTGCATATTCGAGTATTAGACATAATTGGAAAAGGAAGTAACTTTTAACCTGGAGGATGGACTCTTTTATGGGCATGGAGATCTATTAACTATTATTCAAGTAGTTATGAAACACCAGCATGCACTTAGAGAAGGAGTAAGACAAATCTGCAGTCGCAGAACCTCTGATAAACTCTCTTATTGAGCGCCCACTAGTGGACACGTGTGTGTACCTCAGATAGGCAGAGTATCTGAACTGGGAAGTCCTTAGAGGTGGCATCTTCCATTCAGTTAGTATTAGCTTTCTAATGTGCCATGCTGAAAAGTATTCAGGAGTTCAGCTGGAAAGTGTCACAGTAAATTATGAATGTCTGTTAAGGGGCTGGGTGGAAGATTTGTATCACAGGTGCCATGGATGAGCCTGTCTTTGGTTACCAAGTCTGGTGTTCTAGATGAAAGAAGGCTGGGGAAGGTGTAAGACATGCTGAAAGTTTAGTGTGAAACTAGGACCAGAATACAAGCACTTCACCTATTCTTCCTTCTTTCACTGTGGAAGAAAATAGGACTGTTAAAGTAGTGTCCTCTTATAAATAGCCTCTAGGTGTAGTCAGCCTAAATAATGAGCTATAAAATGGCCACACTACATAATTGGTAGTGGTCAGAGGAGGAGACTGAAATTCCAGTTTGGTTCTGCAGGTGTCAGATCAGTCAAGAGAATTCCAGTGTTATGGCCCCAGGCCCCAGAGGAAAGTAGTTCCTTCTGAACCACTTTGACTGGCAGGGTACTGTGGTACAGCAGTCTTCCTAGGTAAGTTAATAACTCCATTGTCTCAGTGGTCACAGTGTGTATCCAAAACCATATTCTGGATGAAGGTTGATTATCGTAACCTCAGTTCAAACAAGAAAGAGTGGGAAGCATATGGTGTTAGTGAGACGCTGCTCAGTGTCAGTTGAGGGACCAACTTCCCTGGATAGATGAAAATGATTCTTGAGTTGCAAGAATTTTGACTCCTGGAATTCAAAACATATATTGTTTTACTTTTTGTTTTAAGAAAGTACTTCTTTCTCATATGATACATATACATACCTAACACTTATTGAGCAACTACTATTTCACTGTTCCTTTTCTAGGTACTGGAGATACAAAAATAAAGATGACATAGTGACATAGTATTTGTCCTTAAGGAGGGATCAGTTTAGTAGTGGACAGATACCTTTGACCAGGGATAAAATATTTTAGGATGTTATGATACTAGGCTGGAGAAGGCAATGGCACCCCACTCCAGTACTCTTGCCTGGAAAATCCCATGGATGGAGGAGCCTGGTAGGCTGTAGTCCATGGGGTCACTAAGAGTCCGACACGACTGAACGACTTCCCTTTCACTTTTCACTTTCATGCATTGGAGAAGGAAATGGCAACCCACTCCAGTGTTCTTGCCTGGAGAATCCCAGGGACGGGGGAGCCTGGTGGGCTTCCGTCTATGGGGTCACACAGAGTCGGACACGACTGAAGCGACTTAGCAGCAGCAGCAGCAGCAACAGATACTAGGTAGAAGCCAGAGGTCTGCATTTAGCTCTGTCTGAAGGGATTTGGGAAGGTTTTACCAAGAGGTCATATTTGAATTGAGTTTTGAAGGATGACTAAGATTCTAATGTTTTATCAGGTGAAAAAGTATGTTTGTATTGAAAGATCCTTATAAAAGTTCATAGCATATTTAGAATTAGGTGTGGTTTTAGTCTAGAGAGTCACTAGGGAGGAACTTAGATCCACAGATTTTCAATTATTATACTCCTCATTAGATGGCACACCGTAAGACACTGGTCTGTGCAAGACTCCTCCTGTTTGCCCACAAGCATCCATTCCAGCCTATGTTTAGATACAGATATATCCTTGATGGGGAAATAGTATTATTTTGTCTGTTTTTCATTTATGTAAATGGTACTGTGCTATGGATATTATTCTGGCTTAGATCCTTAGTGAGGAATGGCCAGAGA
Organism: Bos indicus; assembly: GCF_029378745.1. NCBI lineage: Eukaryota > Metazoa > Chordata > Mammalia > Artiodactyla > Bovidae > Bos > Bos indicus. The sequence goes on from NC_091769.1 coordinate 52,052,852, forward strand.
TGAGACCAGAAAGATTGGTCAGGACCAAGTTATGAAGGAAGCTACCTCTTGGGAAGAAACATTTTTAAATAATTTATTTTTAAACAGTTCACTTGGCCACTTAAAGGTTATGCAGCAGTAAGGAAACTGCCCCAGAGCTCTAGTCTGTTACATACAAGTAGGTACCAGACTGCATCAGTTTTGGATCCCGACTCCACTGCATCCCTTACTGTGCGCCAGTTCCTTTACATCTCTGAGCTTCTACTTCCTCATCTATGAAATGGGAATGATGGCATTGCCTACCTCATGTGATATTTTTGAGGATTAAATGAGTTACTACATGTAAAGTGTCTGAAACAGTGCCTGGAACATATAAGCACTCACATTTAACTTTGATTATTATTCTCTTGATCCATTTGGTTTTCAGTTCTGACTTTACAGTAAATTTCCTAATTATGTTCGTTCTACTGCCTCTGGCCTAACAGAAGACAGCTCTTTAACTTAAAGTTATGGTTTAGCAGAGAGGATGGGGGAACAACCAGTAATGTTAACAGGCATAAAAAAGCCCTGTACTTAACTTCAGGAGACTTAGGTTCAAATTTTTGCCCTGTGAGTTATTTGCAGTATTTACTTGGACATAAATCTTAGTTTACTTTTCTGGAAGGAAAATACCTACATCATAGATTTGTTAAATAGATTAAGTGAAGTAGTGAAGATGCTCAGTAAACAGTGGCTATCTAATAATGTTCATCATCTGAGTTATTTTTTGAATGTATATTGTCCATATACTTTGAGTTAAAGTGACTTCCCCTCTGTCGATCTCTGCAGGATGTTTTGGTCTTCATGATATAGCTGGGCCAGTGTAGATGTGCTCTGTTAGCACAGCTCTTGGAAAAGGACTTATTTATCAAACAGTCCTGCTTTTTCAGCTGAGGGTTTGATGATCTGGTGCTTTCTTTGATGAAGCCCAAGTGCTCTCCTTAGAAGGATGTTCTCTTGGCTTCTGTCAGGCAGGCATGGCTCTTTGGTTGGATTTCTCTTTGGCACACAAATTACTTGTCCAGTGCAGTGTTTTATAAAATTAAAATATAAATTATCTGATCCTTAAAGCATATGGTAAGTATTCAGTACTACTTTTGAATGTTGTTACCACATCATATCACTGGCGCTGTTGTTGTGTTGGTCTTCTCCACTGCATTGCTGAACACTCATCTCAAGAGCGGGGGCTAACTATTTATTTCTGTATCTCCAGTGCCTAGCAAGTGCCTTCCGTGCAGTAGGTTCATAATAAGTGCTTGTGAACATGGAAACATTAATAACTTCAAGGGAGATAGAACAAAGGCATTCACCTTCGTACATGACTGTCTTTTCTTTTTCTTCTTTTCCCTTTCTTTTCAGCTTCTCCCTTCCTCCCAAAAACTAGTGTCATGAGTCATTTACTAGCCTTAATTCACCTTTTTAGAAGATATTTCTGTCATTTCCCCTTTTCACAAAAATGGAAGGTGACATGTCTTCACGTGAAGAAATTACTTCAGCCAATTTTGGAAAAACTCTGTGGTTAATCAGTTACTTTTAATTTAAATATATATGCTCAATGCTGAATTGCATTCTAAACTCCCGCACTGATTTATGATCTCAGTCTGCCTTAATTAACATTGATTCTAGGGGAATAGTAAATGGGAATGGCCCTTCACAATTGAGGCTGGACAATGAACTCTCTGGGTGTTGTCCAATTTGTAACATGATTTACATGGAAGCCAGCCCTTCCTTTCCTGGGGTTATCCCTTTTTCATCTGGTGTTTAGGACGGGTTATATATAATCCATAGATAGGAACATTTGCTGTCAAATACTTTTGCTGATTTAGAGCTGGGCCGCAAAATGGTCACTATTAATAAAGACAGAGAAAAAAAGCTAATCTGAGGCTTTGCAGGGGTTCCAGGTTCTTGCTATGTGTCATCACTTGTCCAGTCTGTGGCATTTTTATGAAGTGGCCATAATGAAAGTCAGATTAAATGCACAGGATATATACATTTAATCAACAGCCATTGGAGTCTGTGGTGCTGGAACAGTTATAAGAGCCCCATGAATGCAAATTTATTGCAAAAGAATCCAAGGGGTGGGGAATGAATGTCTGCTGAATGGTACTACCTGACACGGGACACCAAAAAACTTTCCAGAGTGAGTGATTTAAGTGTAAGGTTTGGCTTGTAAAGCTGCCAGCTGCTTGGTTTCAAAACTTGAAACATTTCCAAAACATTGGATGAGGCACTTTATATGTGCGCTAGAGTAAATACTCTGGTTTTACTGCCAATTTAAATGTGCTCAGTTTACAGTAATGAGCTTGTATAGGCATTACCTTGTTTATAGAAAGTGGAACAGGAAGACATGAACATTAACCATTACCAGTAGCAATTCCCATTGCCTTCTGCCACATCACTGATGGCAAGCACAGTTTCTTCCAATTTGAGACTATGTCACAACTGACATTGATGTGTATGTGGCTCCAATGCCATGTCGCTACAACACATAACAGAGTAACAAATGCTGTAATTCAATATGGCTCTGAGAAGGCTGCTCAGACCAGTTGACTGTTTCCTACTATTTTTCCTAAAACAGATAAGAACGGTATTCTTAGATATGGGAATCAGGGGACAGTAGAGTAGGTAGGTACCCTGATTACACAAAACTGAGTTTATTTTAGCCAGATCTGTTTTCTACAAGCAAATCAGTACTGGGAGTCATGTATTTTCTCCTAAAAAATTATCTGGATGTGTTTTGGTGCTCTGCATGGAAGCATTGGCTTTTGTCTTTTAGGATGACTGAAACAGGAACCCCTTTAGCCCTCTCATACTCTTGAGATCATATACTGGCAGATATATTTAGCCTGAAAGACATAATTTGCTCAGCCTGGAAAAGAAAGAAAATATAGAAATCTAAGGAGGCACCAGTGAACACAATGCCTAGAGTAAGCACTCAATAAAAATTGTTGGAGGAGATAGGAAGGGAAGAAGGGAAGGGAGGGTGATTAATAGGAAGGGAGCATGGGAACCCATATTTTAAGAGACATATCCTCATGAGTTCAGCTGTGTTTAGACTAGACTTTTTAAAACAAAAAAGTCCCTATTGATTGCCAGGGACTCCTTGTCTTTATTTCTGCATTTCTTTGCATGGCTTCTGAGAACCTTTTGGACCAAATACACATAGTTATGAGTATCTGGATTCTGCTACCCAGGGAATCCCATACCTCCCGTACAGTATAATTCCTTTTCCATTGTGTGGGATACTAGCACAATGCAGAAATTGGCCAGAACCACAAGCATGGTATATGTCTGCAAACAGCAGGCTTCTGATGACACAAGTGTATGGCTATCAGCTTGTTTTCATGCCCCAGACTGTGCATGTTTTGTAGCTGGTCTTGCTTTAAGTGCTTTTTCTACCAGTATTTTCGTGGTGCAAAAAGAAAAGAAAGCTAGTCATCCTGCACTGAACAGTTCAAGTGTTGATACCTGAGCTTTCATGGCAGGTGAGCTCCCCTCTGTTTTCCCTGTCGGGTCCTCTCCCTGCCCCTTGTTTCCTCTCCCTTCATCCTGTTTCCCTTCTCAGGGCACCGTTTGTCAGTATGAAGTCAAGGCTTATTTGTCTCAGTCTCTTTTTTTCAAAGAGAACTGTATTTTTAAAATAAACATATGTTTTCTAACACTTTTTTAATATTCATGGCCTTATTTTTAAAAGTCTCCCCATCCTATTTCTTCCACAGTATTTTTCACTCCTTTTAATTGCTGCTCTTCTTAAATGTGATTAATTTATACTTTTAAAATTCTTCTCTCTTTTCTCATGACTGCCTTCTTTATATGATTCTATTTCACTAGTCAGGTTTGTGAGTTTCTGACCTAATTACTGACTCTGCATTTTCGTGAGTGCTTGCCTGAAGGCACCTTGCTTATTCTGAAGACAATGCTATGGTGGAGGGCGATGCTGAGAACCCCGGTGTCGCTCAACCACTGGAGCTAGTGGTAGGGTCTGAGGACTTGTGACCTGTAGGTAGGAAGATGAGAAGCTAAACCTGGGTTTCTTCCATCTGTCACATATCTTCAACCTGGGTATCAGATAATCTTTGAGAGGAGCTGACGTTTGAGAAGAGGGGCTATTGAGGCCAGCTGAATAATTTTATGAGGGATAGAATTTCTTTCTTCTACCTTTTTCATGCCGTACCCCAGGTCATACTCCCTCATTATTTCTTGTTTCCCTGAAGTGTTCTTCTAACATGTCAGCCCACACCGATATCTCCCTTCTCTGAAGCAAACTCCTGCAGTGCTTATCTCTACCATTCATCTTGGCACTAAATCATAGAGTGCCTTACATTATTTAACTTTCCTGAAAGTAATCTTGTCTTTGAAACACGATTTTAAGCTCCAGGACAGCAGAGCACACGTTTTCTGTAGATTTTCAGTGGTACCTACAAACATCTCCATGTTTAGCATAGGCCTTTAATAAACATTTTGCAGTTTTTTCTGTGAAGTCAAATTTCTACTCAGCTATTCCTTTCCCTTGTAGTTTGAACTCATTCTGTTTTTGTTCTAAGAAACCTGTTTCACAGAGGAGAATTGAGAGGATTTAGCAGCTCTCTCAGTTTTATGAAGTGGTTGCATTGCAACTGAGAGCCATAACTGTTTTAGATTATTATTTTAAAATTTATATCAGTTAAAAGAGTAATAGCTGCTATCCAGGATTTCTGCTTCTGGCTTTAAACTGTCATACTCTAAAGGGTCCTTCAGTCAGAATGCAACTAGCTCTTGTACGAATTAATGTGTATGTAATTATATGTACTGAATTTCATTTTCCAATGATTTGTTGATAGCCTGCTGATCTTGTATCCTGGGAATGTGCTAAATTATACTTCCTGTAATTTTTGGTACATTTATCAGAAATCTCTATACAATCATGTCTTCTGAAAATAAAGAAAATATTACCAATTTTACTTTCAAGTTTTTGGCCTAATAACATCAGATATTATTGCAGTATTAAATAGTGGGAACAGCTATCCTTGCATATATTATTTTTAATATATTGCATAATTAGAAGAACGATCTGAAAACTAATCAAAGGGCTGAGGGAAAATGCAAAAGCTGGGTTTTTTTCTAGAAGCAAATGCCAATACTAGTTCTAGGAATAGTAAAATAAATTTCTGTCCAGCAACAGCAATATACATATTCTTTTCAAGTTCACGTGGCACATTCAACCAAATTAGATCACATCCTGTGCCATAAGACACACTTTGGCAAAATTGAAAGTGTAGAAATCATATAAAAATACACTCTCAGATTACAGTGAAATTAAATCATAAATTAATAACCAAAAGATAACCTGGAAAATCCCCAAATATTTGGACATTAAACAACACTTGGATCAAAGAATAAGTCTGAAGATAAATTAAAAATATTCTGAACTAAATGAAAAGACAACTTATCAAAATTGGTGGGATGCATTGAAAGCAGTGTTTAGAGGGAAATATATGTCATTGAGTATGTATATTAGAAAATAAATAGTCTAAGCTTCTACCTTAGGAAACATAAAAAACGAACAATATAAACATAGGTTAAGCAGAAGAAAAATAATAATAAATTATACCAGAAATCAGTGAAAGTGAAAACTGGGAAACAATAGCAAAAATAAATGAAACCATAGGCTGGTTCTTTGAAAAGATCAATAAAATTGATAAACATCCAGCCCGACTAACAAAGATAAGAAGAGAGGAGACACAAATTACTAATATCAGAAATGACAGAGAAGTCATCATGGACATTAAAAGGATAACAGAGGAATATTATGAGCAACTCTGTGCTCACAAATTTGATAACTAATGGGAAAATTTTTTAAAAAGACATTCTACTAAAGCTCACATAAGGAGAAATAGATAATTTGAATCACTCTGTATTTATTAAAGAAATTAAATTTGTTGCTAAAAAACTTTCTCACAGAGAAAGCTTCAGGCCCAGATGTCTTTGCTGGTGAATTCTAGCAAATATTTAAAAATAAAATAGGAAAAAATAATGCCACTTCTACATAAATTTCAGAAAATTAAACAGGAGAGAATACTTGCCTACCTATTATTTGAGACCAGCAGTATCCTGACATCAAAACCAAAGACATTACAAATATATTTTTAAAATCCCAACACCTAACAGATTGGCACCTAATCTTGAAATAGTCAGGGCTTTCCAGGTGGCTCAGTGGTAAAGAATCTGCCTGCCATTCAGGAGATGCAGGTTCAATCCCTGGGTCAGGAAGATGCCCTGGAGTAGGAAATGGCAACCTGCTCCAGTATTCTTGCCTGGGAAATTCCCTGGACAGAGGACCCTGACTGGCTACAGTCCGTGGGATCACAAAGAATCAGACACCACGGAGTACACGTAGTCCCTGAAATAGTCATCACTTCTTGCCTGCCCTTCCACATTTTTTTTGTTTGTAGATTATCCTGACCTAGGACTTGGGGTTTAAATGGCCTTAAACTGTCCTGTATGACTTTTTGCATCCTGGTTACAGGTGTTTGCATCCAAGGGCAGTGATTTAATTTACATCCGAAGCCTGACTTGAAAGGATGTACTGGAACCCAATCAACTCCCCTTCTCCTGAGATTGACCTAGAGACGCAAAAGGATAGAATAGTTGCTGGTGGGAGCTGAGGATGGAGACTCATACTGTCTAAGCCTGGATAGACCTGACCTATATCTGTTAAGAAATTGAAACATGCATAATATCATATATGAAACAAGTCGCCAGTCCAGGTTCGATGCACGATACTGGATGCTTAGGGCTGGTGCACAGGGACGACCCAGAGGGAGGGTATGGGGAGGGAGGAGGGAGGAGGGTTCAGGATGGGGAACACAGGTATACCTGTGGCGGATTCATTTCGATATTTGGCAAAACTAATACAATATTATAAAGTTTAAAAATAAAATAAAATTTAAAAAAATAAATAAAATTATATGGGTTAAAAAAATAAAAATAAAAAATAAAATAAAATAAAAAATTGAATCAGTAGTTAATAACATCCCCCATTAAAAATGTATCAGTCCACATAGCTTTGGTGATGACTTCTACCAAGCATACCAATTCCTATAATTTCTTCCAGAAAATAGAAAGAACACTTCCTATGTTATAAGCTTAGCATTCCTCTAATATTAAAACCAGGAAGATATTATAGGGAACGAAAGCTACAAACTGATATCTCTCATTAGTGATAGTTGCTTAGTCGTGTTCAACTCTTTGCAACCCTATGGACTGTTGCCTGCCAGGCTCCTCTGTCCATGGAATTCTCTAGGCAAGAATACTGGAGTGGGTTGCCATTTCATAAAAGCAAAATCCTCAAAATATTAGCAAATAAAATCTTAACAATGTTTAAAAAAGTATTATATACCACAACCCAGTGAAATTTATTTCAGGTATACAAGATTGGTTCAGTGTTCAAAAATCAGTTATCATAATCTGTCACTTCAACAGGCTAATGAAGAAAAATCATGTGACGATATCAGTACATACAAAAATGGTGCTTGACAAAATCCAACACCCATTCATGGTAAAAACCCTCAGCAAACCAGGAATAGAAAGAAACTTCCTCAACTTGATGAAGAACATCTATACAAACCCTATAGCCAATATCATACTTAGTGGTGAGGAACTAGATGCTCTTCCTCTATGATTGTAAACAAGGCAAAATATTCTCTCTTCAGTGTTGAATTCCTATTCAACATTGTACTGAAGTTCTAGCTAATACAGTTAAGAAAAAAGAAAAGGTATACAGATTGGGAAGGAAGGAATAAAACTGTCTTTGCTTATGGTATGATTTCTATGTTGAAAATCCCTAGAATTGACCAAAAAAAAAAAAAAAAAATCAGAAGAAGAAGAACAGAAAACCTCTGGAACTAACACAGGGTTAATATACAAAAGTCATTTAGTTTCCCTATACACCAGCAATGAACAACTGAAATTTAAAATAAGAAATACGATGCCATTTTCGCTGCCACAAAAAGAAAAATACATAGGTACAGACCTAACAAAATATGTACAAGATCTCTGTGAGGAAAAATATAGAACCCTGATGGAATTAATCAAAGGAAATCTAAATAAATGGGAAGATAACCCAGGGATAGGAAAACTCAATATTGTCAATATGTCAGTTCTTTCCAACTTGATCTGTAAATTCAGTGCAATCCCAAGTACAATCCTGATAAGTTATTTTTTAGATATTAATAAATTCTGAGTTGATATGGAAAGGCAGAAGAGCCAATAATATTGAAGGAGAAGAAAAAATCAGCAGTACCCAACCTCAATACTTACTGTGAAGCTACAGTAATCAAGACAGTGTACTGTTAGTAAAAGAACAGACAAATAGGTCAGAAGACTAGAAGAGAGAGAGCCCAGAAATAAACCCACACAAGTATAGTCAGTGATCTCTGACAAAGGAGTAAAGGCTATAATTAAGAAAGGACAGTCTTTGACATGGTGTTGGGGCAACTGGACATCCACATGCAGAAATGAATCTAAACACTGACGTTGCACCTTTCACAAAAATTAATGTAAAATGGATCATAGACCTAATAATGTAAAATGCAGAACTATAAAACTCTTAGAAGATAGCGTAGGAGAAAATATAGATGACCTTGGGTTCAGCAATGAGTTTTTAGATAAAATACCAAAAGGCATGATCCATGGAAGAAAAAGTTGATAATTTGGACTTCCTTCAAGTGAAAAACCTCTGATCTGCAGAAAAGATACTGCAACAGGGAATGACGAGACAAGCCACAGCTGACAGAAAATATTTGCCAAATGTGTTCGATGAAGGGCTTATATCCAAAATAGACCAAGAACTCTAAAATTCAGCACTAAGAAAACAACTCATTAAATAAAGGGCAAAGTGAAGAGAAGATACACAGGCTGCAAATAAGAATATGATAAAATCCTCCACACCATGTATCATTGGGGAATTTCAGACTAAAATGAGGTGCCATTACCTATTAAAATGGCTAAGATCCAGACAAAACAACAAACTTGGCATCACCAAACACTGACAAAGATGTGAAGCAGCAAAAACTCGCATTCCTCAATGCTGGGAATGCACAACCTACACTCACTTTGGAAGACAGTTTGGCAGTTTCTTACAGAGCTAATAATGTTGCTTATGTGACCCAGCAATCACTCTCCTAGGCATTTACCCAAATGGGTTAATAATTTATATTCATACAGACACTTGCATACAACTGTTAACAGCAACTTTATTGATAATTTCTCCAAACTGGAAGCAGCTAAGATGTCCTTTAAAAAGCACAGACTTCTGTGGTGGTCCAGTGGCTAAGACTCTGTGCTCCCAATGCAGGGGGCCCAGGTTCGATCCCTAATCAGGGAACTAGATCCCACATACTGCAACTGAACAAAAGAGCCCCTATGCTACAACAAAAATGGAAGATTTCACATACTGCAATTAAGACGTTGAGCAGCCAAAGAAATTTTTTAAGAAGTGAATCAATAAACTGTGGCACATCCATAAACGGAATATTATTCAGCGTTAAGAAATAATTAACTAGTAAGCTGTGTAAAAACCATCAAGGAGGCAACGTCTTTATGCACTGTATACTAAGTGCAAATTACTGTGTGAAAGAAGCCAGTCTGCAAAGGCTACACTCGTATGAATCCACGAGGCCATTCAAGTATGACCTAAATCAAATCCCTTATGATTATAGAGTGGAAGTGACACATAGATTCAAGGGATTACATCTGATAGAGTGCTTGAAGAACAGTGGCCGGAGGTTTGTAACATTGTACAGGAGGCGGTGATCAAAAACATCCCCCAAAAAAGAAAGGCAAAATGTTTGTCTGATGAGGCCTGTATAGCTGAGAGAAGAAGAGATGTGAAAGGCAAAGGAGAAAAGGAAAGATATACCCATCTGAATGCAGAGTTCCAGAGAATGGCAAGGAGAGATAAGAAAGCCCTTTTAAGTGAACAGTGCAAAGAAATAGAGGAAAACAGTAGGATGGGAAAGACTAGAGATCTCTTCAAGGAAATTAGAGATACCTAGGGAATATTTCATACAAAGATAACCACAATAAAGGACAGAAACTGTATGGACCTAACAGAAGAAGAAGACATTAAGAAGAGGTGGCAAGAATACACAGAACTATACAGAAAAGGTCTTACTTAATGACTCGGATAACCATGATGGTGTGATCACTCACCTAGAGCCAGACATCCTGGAGTGTGAGGTCAAGTGGGCCTTAGGAAGTATCACTATGAACAAAGCTAGTGGAGGTGATGGAATTCCAGCTGTGCTATTTCAAATCCTGAAAGATGATGCTGTGAAAGTGCTGTACTCAATATGCCAGCAAATTTGGAAGACTGAGCAGTGGCCACAGGACTGGAAAAGGTCAGTTTTCATTTCAATCCCAATGAAGGGCAATGCCAAAGAATGTTCAAACTACTGCAAAATTGTGCTCATTTCACATGCTAGCAAAGTAATGCTTAAAATCCTTCAAGCTAGGCTTCAATAGTATGCGAACCAAGAACTTCCAGATGTACAAGCTGGATTTAGAAAAGGCAGAGGAACCAAAAATCAAACTGGAGAAAAGGGAACTCTCTTACACTGTTGGTGGGAATGCAATCTAGTACAGCCACTATGGAGAACAGTGTGGAGATTCCTTAAAAAACTGGAAATAGAACTGCCTTATGATCCAGCAATCCCACTGCTGGGCATACACACTGAGGAAACCAGAAGGGAAAGAGACACGTGTACCCCAATGTTCATCACAGCACTGTTTATAATAGCCAGGACATGGAAGCAACCTAGATGTCCATCAGCAGATGAATGGATAAGAAAGCTGTGGTACATATACACAATGGAGTATTACTCAGCCATTAAAAAGAATACATTTGAATCAGTTCTAATGAGATGGATGAAACTGGAACCTATTATACAGAGTGAAGTAAGCCAGAAAGAAAAACACCAATACAGTATACTAACGCATATATATGGAATTTAGAAAAATGATAACAATAACCCTGTGTACGAGACAGCAAAAGAGACACCGATGTATAGATCAGTCTTATGGACTCTGTGGGAGAGGGAGAGGGTGGGGAGATTTGGGAGAATAGCATTGAAACATGTATACTATCACGTATGAAACGAGTCGCCAGTCCAGGTTCGATGCACGGTACTGGATGCTTGGGCCTGGTACACTGGGACGACCCAGAGGGAGGGTAGGGGAGGGAGGAGGGAGGAGGGTTCAGGATGGGGAACACATGTATACTTGTGGCGGATTCATTTTGATATTTGGCAAAACTAATACAATATTGTAAAGTTTAAAAATAAAATTAAAAAAAAATCAAACTGACAACATCCACTGGATAATAGAAAAAGCTAGAGAATTCCAGAAAAGACATCTATTTCTGCTTCATTTAGTACACTGAAGCCTTTGATTGTGTAGATCACAACAAACTGTGGAAAATTCTGAAAGATACGGGAATACCAGACCATATCTTACCTGCCCTACCTGCTTCCTGGGAAACCTGTATCCAGATCAAGAAGCAACGGTTAGAACTGGACATGGAATGATGGACTGGTTCAAAATTGGGAAAGGAGTATGTCAAGGCTGTATATTGTCACCCTGATTATTTAACTTATATGCAAAGTACATCATGAAAAATACTGGGCTGGATGAAGCACAAGCTGGAATCAAGATTGGGGGGAGAAATATCAACAACCTCAGATACACAGATGACACCACCCTTATGGCAGAAGTGAAGAGAAATCAACGAGTCTCTTGATGAAAGTGAAAGAGGATAGTGAAAAAGCTAGCTTAAAAGTCAACATTCAGAATATTAAGATCATGGCATCAAGCCCCATCACTTCATGGCAAATAGGTAGGGAAACAATGGAAAGAGTGAGAGACTTTATTTTCTTGGGCTCCAAAATCACTGCAGATGGTGTCTGCAGTCATTAAATTAAAAGATGCTTTCTCCTTGGAAGAAAAACTATGACCAACCTAGACAGCATATTAAAAAGCAAAGACATCATTTTGCCAACAAAGGTCCATCTAGTCAAAGCTATGGTTTTTCCAGATATCTTTTCACTTTCATCAAGAGGCTCGTTGATTTCTCTTCACTTTCCAGATGTGAGAGTTGGACTAGAAAGAAGGGCTGAGCATAGAAGAAATGATGTTTTTGAACTGGGGTGTTGTAGAAGACTCTTGAGAGTCCCTTGGACAGCAAAGAGATCAAACCAGTCAATCCTAAAGGAAATCAGTCCTGAATATTCATTGGAAGGACTGATGCTGAAGCTGAAGCTCCAATACTTTGGCCACCTGATGCATAAAACTGATGCATTGGAAAAGACTCCGATGATGGAAAAGATTTGAAGGTAGAAGGAGAAGAGGATGACAGAAGATGAGATGGTTGGATGGAATCATCAACTCAGTTGACTTGAGTTTGAGTAAACTCTAGGAGATGGTGAAGGACAGGGAACCCTGGTATGCTGCAGTTCATGGGGTTGCAAAAAGTCAGACAGGACTGAGCAACTGAACAACAACAACTGTATTATTCCAGCTCTATGAAATTCTGGGAAAGGTGCAGTAAAGGAGACAGTAAGGTAAGTGTTTGTCAGGGCTTTAGGGGGAAGAGGAAGAGATAAATAGGTGGAGCCCAGGACATTTAGGGCAGTGAAGAAACTATTCTATGCTAAGTGATGGTGGACACATGCAAAACCCAGAGAACTTTATTACACAAAGAAATAGTGAAGCCTGATACAGTCTATAGATGTTATCAATACTGGTCCATCATTTGTAACAAATGTACAGCACTAAAGCAAGATACTAAAAGCAGAAGACACTGGGGAGGGGAATAGCAGAGATATGGGACCTCTATGCTCAATTTTCTATAAACCTAAAACTGTTCTAAAAATTAAGATATAAATTTTTAATACAAAAACAAAAAAAAAAAGCAGATTTGAAAAAAAAAATAAAGCAGAACTTTTAGGAATAAAAGTTGAAATTAGCAGATTAGACCTTGATAAAGATAACTGGATAATAGATCTGAAGAAATTATTCAACTGCAGGACAGAGAAAAAAGGAGAATAGAAACAACTTGAATGTCTTTCAGTTTAGGGCTGATTGACTAAATTAATCTATACCCATGCACACACATGCATGCATGCACACACGTATCTATATGTGTGTTAGTCGCTCAGTCGTGTCTGACTCTTTGCGACCCCATGGACCGCAGCCCAGCAGTCTCTTCCGTCCATGGAATTCTCCAGGCAAGAATACTGGAGTGGGTTGCCATTTCCTTCTCCAACATACTTGTATACATACAAATAAAAATACACACTGGAGTCCAAGGAAACTATTTAAAATGTCTATAGCATATATTAACTTAAAAAAAAAGCAAATTGTGAAGCTCATGTAAAATTGATCTTGTTTTGGAAAATTGTGTGTGTGTGTGTGTGTGTGTGTGTGTATATACACAGAGATTTGTCTAGAAGGATGGTCAGGAACATGTGAACTTTAGATATTTCTGGATTATGAAATTCGAGGTGATTTTTTACCTTCTCTTTGCTTTCTTGTATAGTTTGAATTATTTAGAAGAGTATTTTTCATACATTTACAAACACAACAAAGTTATATTTACATAAAATGTTTTTAAAAGAGATGGAAAATATGAATGGTTAAAAGACACTGAAGATAGACTAAAAAAGTATAGTTGGAAATCCAGAGCAGAGAATGTAAATAATGATATTTAAGGAAATGATGATAATGATTAAGAATATCCTGAAATTACAAAACAAAAATTCACAGAGGCTACAAGCACAATGCTTAACTATCAAAATAAAAAAATTAACACCTAGACATATTATTTTGAAACTTAAAACACCAGGACAAAGACAAGATATGAAAAACCCCAGATAGAAGAGGCAAGTCATCAACAAAGAAATGATAACCAGACTTGCAGCAGAGATTTCTTGTAAGCACCATTACAAGATAGAAAATACTGGAATAATAGTCTCAAAGTATTGTGATATCTTTTGAGTATGAGGATGCAATAAATATATGTTAGGAATTGAGACTTTACCCCCAATAAATTTATTAAATTGAATTTTAAGAAATCTTGAGAATAAAAAATTTTCAAGCTTACTAAATGTAGGAAATCCTTTTCTGCATAAAATAATGACTTTATAACAAATAAACCCCTGGAGAAGAGTGATTAGATTTTGTGTTCTAAGGCCCTTGTAATTATTTGGGGGAAATGTTAAAATATGTATTAACTTTAGACTTAATTTTGTTAGATATGCATGATAAAATATCATGGACAACCAATGAAAAAATAGAAAGATCATACACAGCTTCAAAACTGATGAAAGAGGGAAATTAAATTGTAAAGCAAACAACAAGCATTAATCAAGAAAGGAGAAAACAGGAAGTAAAGCAAGACAAATAGGAAACGTTAAGTCCAAATATCACAAAACACATAATTTAACACAAAATATGATCACAGTAAATACAAATGTATTAAACTTGCCAGTTAAAAGACAGAGATTTTCATATTGAATAGAATATAGTCATTCATACATCACTTAAAGGGGCACATCAAAATAATAAAGATGTAATTGAGAGTAATGTGATGGGAAAGATACATCAAGAAAATACTAAAGAAAAGCTTAGATGGCTTTACTAGTATTAAAATAGTCTTTAAGACACAGAGCTTTATTAGTAATAAAGAGGGTCACTGCATATTGAGAATTGGTTTTATCAGAGAATCTAATAGTTCTATTTAATTCAGTAATAAAATAACAAAATTTATAAATGTAAAAATGATAGAGCTAAGGGATATTTTGACAGGTCTGACACCAAAGTGGGAGATTTCAACATAGCTTTCTAATTATCAGTGGGACAAGCAGATGAACACTTAATAAATTAAGATCAGTTTGTCCCATTACTGGTGATACTGACTTTGATAACTCGATTGAGGTACTGTCTGCCACATTTCTCCAATGATAAGTTACTATTTTTTACTTTGTAATTAATAAGTATCTTGAAAGGAGATACACTGAGATTACATAAACGTCCAACTTTTCATTATACTTTTACCATCCATTTAATGATATTTGCTTGAAGCAATTACTAGTGTGGGGTTTGACACCTGGTGATAATCTAATCCCATCATTCCTTGATAGCTATTAATTTGAGTTCTTCTGTTAAAAACAGCTTTTCCTTATTCTTCATTTATTTATCCATAAAAAATTTATATCATTATGGACTTTTGGATGCCTTTTTGTTCTTTGGGTAATAATCCATCACTATCTCACTTGTTTTGTTGCTTGAATTATCCCAGTATTGGCCACTGGGACCCCCTTCATGTTGTCTCTTGTGTCCCTTTGATATGTCCCCATCAAGTCTTGAGCATAACTTAATTTCCTGCACCACAATATTCCAAGATCATCTTGTCCTTTTCCTCTACAGCCTTAAGATACAGTATTTCTTCAGGGAGCCTTTATTAGAGGGGAACACTGTAGACAGCATTCCAAACTTTTGAAAATGCTCAGAAAATCTGAAAACCTTCAAGTATTTTGGAGGAATTTGTTTTCCTTTGTTTTTTGTCATAAGACTGAAAAAAAGTGAAAGTGTTAATCACTTAGTCATGTCCGACTCTTTGTGACCCCATGGACTGGAGCCTGGCAGGCTCCTTTGTCCATTGAATTCTCCAGGCAAGAATACTGGAGGGGGTTGCCATTCTCTTCTCCAGGGCATCTTCCCAACCCAGGGTTTGAACCCAGGTCTCCTGCATTGCAGGCAGATTCTTTACTCTCTGAGCCACCACGGAAGCTCAGTCTATAAAAATAACAGCATAGTAAGAATATCAAACATTTTAACTTTTAGTGTACCAGGAAAAATAGTCATCGTATTTGCCATCTGGGTCCAGTGGAGGCTATATAATTTTAAAACTTCAAGTTATTTTATGAAAAATTTAGAAAAGTGAAAGTACAGAGATAGTGAAAGCAATAGAAAAAGAATTTAAACAAAACAAAACCAATGTTTCTTCCATATTTTCCTGGTATTGGAGATATATGTACATGAAATGAGCAATGGCCTTTGAATGCAACTACCCAGGTGGCATAGTGGTAAAGAATCCGCCTGCCAGTGCAGGAGACATGGGTTTGATCTCCGTGTCGAGAAGATCCCTGAAACAGAAAATGGCAACGCACTTCAATATTCTTGCCTGAAAAATTCCATGGACAGAGGAGCCTTGGCGGGCTATAGTCCATGAGTTTGCAAAGAGTTGGACATGAATGAATGACTGAACACATATACATCTGCTCATCAGCCATCATGTTTTAAACTGGAAACATATATGTCATAAATACTGATTGCATATTTAAACACGTTTCTAATAGGTTATATCTTATTGTTCTGGTTCTTCTTGCATTTGCCTTATCATAATGTAATAGTATTTAAAAGTTTGAAGGCTCCTAATTAGGTAGAAAAGAGCATGACCATCTTTGTTCCATAAATACTAAAAGATTTTCATTTTAGTTTATAAATGTAAATTAGATTGATCGTTCCAATGAACTTCTTATTTCTACATAACATCTGTCCTTCTCAGTCACCTTTGTATATACACATACTTTTAGCATTTGTCCATTTATGAATCATATCAACTAAATTTTTGCCCACAAATATCTTAAAAGATGAAAGAATTCTTACATTTTTTAAAATCAAAACAAGATGGTTTTAAATTACGAAGTTCTTCCTATTGAATAGCTAGCTAGGGGAAATGGCAGCCCACTCCAGTGTTCTTGCCTGGAGAATCCCAGGGATGGGGGAGCCTGGTGGCCTGTCGTCTATGGGGTCGCACAGAGTTGGACACGACTGAAGTGACTTAGCAGCAGCAGCTAGATTAGACTATCATATTTCCTTTTTTATGTTTATAATTATCTTGTTTGCTCTCTGATTATTAATTTGGAGAAAGTGCATTTATTTATCCTAAGGGCTCATAGTCCAAGATTTTGCTTACACAGTCAATTTCACCCTCATCAACAGTGTCTCTAGTGTTTCTGTCTCTTTGCTTTCAGCTGCTGACTCATCTAGCAGTTATGAAATGTCTTTTTCTATTAGATTTCTTCTTTTTCTCATAATGAACAGAAATGAAAAATTCTGAATTCATAACTGTGTTCAATGAAAGGAAAAAAGAATATGACAAAGTTGGTATCATCATACATCTTTTATTTATATCATTTTGAGACATAATAATGCATTACTTTGGATAATGCATTAATAAAACCAAAGGATGATGGAATTGTTCTGTTGCTCAGTTATGTCTGACTCTTTGTGACCCCATGGACTGCAGCACGCCAGGCTTCCCTGTCTTTCACCATCTCCCGGAGCTTGCTCAAACTTACGTTCGCTGAGTTGGTGATGCCATCTGTCCATCGCATCCTATGTTGTCCCCTTCTCCTCCTGCTAGTGATATGTTTAGTCATTTCTAGATAGTTTCATAATGTTTTCTGTTCCTTATTATTTTAAATTTTTTTGGCATAGTTGGAAATAATTGATGAGTGATGATGAAATATTTCCTAGAATGAAGAAATTTGCAAGATATAGAAAAAGCTTGTTAAGACCCCATGCTTTTGCTACTGTTGCTAAGTCGCTTCAGTCGTGTCCGACTCTGTGCGACCCCATAGACGGCAGCCCACCAGGCTCCACCGCCCCTGGGATTCTCCAGGCAAGAACACTGGAGTGGGTTGCCATTTCCTTCTCCAATGCATGAAAGTGAAAAGTGAAAGGGAAGTCGCTCAGTCGTGTCCGACTCTTTGTGACCCCATGGACTGCAGCCTACCAGGCTCCTCCATCCATGAGATTTTCCAGGCAAGAGTACTGGAGTGGGTTGCCATTGCCTACTCCATAAGACCCCATACTGTATTTTAAAACAATAAATGCTGGAGAGGGTGTGGAGAAAAGGGAAAACTCTTACACTGTTGGTGGGAATGCAAACTACTACAGCCACTATGGAGAACAGTGTGGAGATTCCTTAAAAATCTGGAAATAGAACTGCCATATGACCCAGCAATCCCACTGCTGGGCATATACACCAAGGAAACCAGAATTGAAAGAGACACGTGTACCCCAGTGTTCGTTGCAGCACTGTTTACAATAGCTAGGACATGGAAGCAGCCTAGATGTCCATTGGCAGACGAATGGATAAGAAAGCTGTGGTACAGGAGAGATCTAGATGGCAGAGGAGGAGGTGGACGTGGAGTACATCTCTCTTCATGGATACATCAGGAATACACCTTCAGACACAGAAGTGCCTGCAGAACATCAGCTGAGAGTGGACAGGAGTACCTAACCAGTGGAAGATAACATATAGAACCACACAAAACTTGGTAGGACGAAGGAACTAGAGGGAAAAACAGGAGTGTTAATAGGACTGGACCTGCCTTGGCCGGTGGGGGAACTGAAGCAGGGGTCCGATCCCCACATCAGGGTAACTGAGTCAGAGGAGAAACATTTAAGGCTGAAACAGCTTATCTGTGGCAGCCTAAATGGAATGAGAGACAGTCCTTGCTGCATCCATACATACCCTGGACAGGAACACAGGTACCCTGGAGGGTGCAGCGGCTGGGAGCTGGAGTTTGGGGACTGTGGAGCAATCCAGGGTGAGGGCTGCTGTTGACTATGGAGAGACGGTTCCAGGGAATGTGAGGGAGAAGATTGTGCTGGGAAATGCCTGTGGAGGAAAGCCCAACAGCCATGGAAGCAAGGCGATACTGCTGAGTCATGCACAGGGGGCGGAGCCATCACCATGGCCTTTTTCTCCACACACCAGTGTGGGTAGCTGAACAATAGAAAGGCTGGTCCATCAAACAAACGCCTGTCGCGCTGAACTACAGAGTAGGACCCCATTCAGGGTGCCCTTTTATGTGTCTGATGTGCCCATTTACAGAGTAGGACCCCAGATGGGGGCCCCTCTATGTGCCTGATGTGCCAAACAACAGAGAAGGACCCCAGGCAAGGGAGCCCTCTAAGTGTCTGAACAGCGGAGCTACGGAGATAGACTGGCCAAAGAGGCCTTCTGATCACCAGCTACAAGAAGCTGGAAAAAAGATTCTGATAGGGCCATAACTCTGCGGTGGAGGCAGTCCATGTCCCTGCACACTTGTGCAGACAGGGTTCTGGCAAGCCAAGCAGCTGTGCCACCTTCACACTCAACTCTTCACTGGGGCAGTGCTGCCACAGACAAAAAAAGTCTTGTGCCTATGCATGCAGGATTGCTTCGATAGTGTCCGATTCTTTGCAACCCTATAGACTGTTGCTTGCCAGGCTTCTTGGTCAGGGATGGGGGGTTCTCCAGGCAAGAATACTGGAGCGTATGGGACAATATTGGTTGCCATACACTTATAGAGCAATATATATCCTGCTGCCCTAGCCGCCGACCCTGCTGAGTACCTGGTGCTGCTAGAACCCCTGCAACCCAAGCAGCTGCACTATCTCCACACCTGGCCCTCACAGGGGCAAACCCAAGTCCTCCAGGGCAGCAAGCAAATCCCAGTGGACGACCCACATGCAGAGGTGGAAATAAAACCACAGTTGAAACCCAGGGGCAGTGTGTCTAAGGAGGAAGACCCAAAACCTTCCCACTAGCTGTACAAGCTGCAGATTAAATCCACATGATCAACTAGGCAGACTGTGTCTATGGAATATATAAAAGGTCATTGAGAGCTTCCACAAAAGAAAACGCACTAGTTCTGATAGCTGTGGACACTGGGGGCAAGAACACAGAGGAGTAGGAGCAGATTAAAATCTGAGCTGCCCCCACAACAGGTCCAGAGGTCAGCACGGTGTTGGAGGGCATCCTAGGGAGGTGAGGTGGACGGTGACTCCCAGTGAGGGAAAGGACCCTGACAGCAGTGACTCAAGAAAAACATTTGTTATTCTTACATCTTGACTTGTTCTGTAGATTCTTTTGGATTTTTTTTTTCTTTTTCTTCCCTCTGTTGTAGTTGTCGATTTTATTGGCAATGTGAAATATAGTTAAGCTTTTGAGCTTTTTTTTTTTTCCTCAGTCACATTTTTTATAGTTGTTATAAACCTCTGGGCTTTTGCAGTTCTGTGGAGTTTTCCTTTTTTTTCTTTTCTCTTTTTTAATCTCAGTTTTTAATTTTTAAACCTATTATTATTTTTTCTACATTTATTCTTTTGTTTTTCCTACTATTCTTTTCCCCTTGCAGTTAATCTTTAATGTATATAAATATTCTTTATCTCTATTAACTTTGCATATCTGTTCTTTCTTTCCTTTCCTCTTAACGTATTTGTTAGCTTTATTTTCATTACTTTCTTCCCCAGTTGGTACCTTGCTTTAGTTTTGTTTTCCAGTTTGTGCTTTAGTTAGTTTTGTTCTGGTAGATATAATTTTTGGTTTCCTTCGTTCACCAGGTCAACCTATTGTAATTTATTTTTGTTGGACCGTTTTGATTTTGCTTATAGGTGTATATGTATATGTGTATATTCAGTCACACTTTTTATTGTTGTTATAAACTTCTGTCTCTATGTTGGGCTTTTGCAATTCTGTGGCATTTTCTTTTTCCTTTTTTACTTCTGTTTTTTTTTTTTCTTATTTTGTTTTTCATAATTTTAATTTTTAAAGCCTATTATATTTTTTCTACATTTATTCCTTTGTTTGCCTTTCCTACTGTTCTTTTCGCCTTGCAGTTAATCTTTAGTGTGTATAAATCTTCATCTACCTCTATTTAACTTTGCATATCTATTTCTTTCTTTCTTTTCCTTCCTCCCAACATATTTGTTAGTTTTGTTTTCATTGCTTTATTCCCCACTTGGCACCTTGCTTTAGTTGTTTTCCAGTTGTGCTTTAGTTAGTTTTGTTCTTAACTGGTAAATATAATTTTTTGATTTCCTTTGTTTGCCAGGTCAGTCTACTGTACTTTATTTTTGTTGGACTGTTTTGATTTTGCTCATGGGTGATATGTATATATTCCATTATTTTAATTATTATTTGCCTGATTTTATAACTGCCATTTGTCTGGGGTTCATCTTTGGTTTCTCATTTTTGGATATTTATTTTAATCTCACTTAATGCCATAACAAACCACTTGTGGAATCTTCATTCCTGACCAGAGATCAAGCCCTGAACCTTTGGAGTGGAATCACTGACTCCAAGACCCTAGACTACCAGAGAACTAACCTTAGGGAGTATCAGTTAGTGAGAACTCACACAAAGGAAACCACTTGAATACAAAATCTGGCATCACCCAACCACCAGTAGCACCCTGTGTAAGATGCCTCATCTAAACAACAAACAAAACAAAAATATGGACCCAATCATCAGCAGACAGGATTACCACCTCACTCAGCCTTACACATCAGAGGAAAAACAAACAAAAACTCGGCACAAATCTCACCTTATACAAAGCTTACACAAAGCACTGGACCAACCTTAGGAGGGCAGAAACCAAAAGGAAGAAAGAATTCAACCTTGAAGTCTGGGAAATGGAGACCTCAAACACAATAAGTTAAAAAAATAATGATGAAAAGTCAGAGAAATACTACATAAATGAAGGAACAAACTAGAAACACAGGAGTCCAAATAAATGAAGAGGAAATAGGCAAGCTACCTGAAAAAGAATTCAGAAAAATGAGTAAAGATGATCAAAAACCTTGAAAACAAAATGGAGAAAATGCAAGAATCAATGAAAAAAGACCTAGAAGAATTAAAGAATAAACCTACAGAGACAAACAACACAGTTACCGAAATTAAAAATACTCTAGAAGGAATCAATAACAGAATAGCTGAAGCAGTAGAACGAATCAGTGAGCTGGAAGATAAAATGGTGGAAATAACTTCGGAAGAGCAGAAAAAAGCAAAAAGAATGAAAAGAACTGAGGATAGTCTCAGAGACCTCTGGGACAATATCAAATGCACCAACATTCGAATTATAGGGGTCTCAGAAGAAGAGAAAAAGAAAAGGTATGAGAAAATTTTTGAAGAGATTATAATTGAAAATTCCCCCAACATGGAAAAGGATATAGTCAAGTCCAAGAGGTGCAAAGAGTCCCATACAGGATAAACCCAAGGAGAAACACACCAAGACAATATTAATCAAACTAACAAAGATTAAACACAAAGAAAGAATATTAAAAGCAGCAAGGGAGAAGCAACAAGTAGCATACAAGGGAAACCCCATGTGCTTAACAGCTGATCTTTCAGCAGAAACTCTGCAGGCCAGAAGAGAATGGCAGGATATATTTAAAGTACTGAAAGGGAAAATTCTACAACCAAGATTTCTGTACCCAGCAAGGATCTCATTCAGCATTGATGGGGAAATCAAAAGCTTTTCAGACAAGCAAGTTAAGAGAATTCAGTACCACCAAACCAATTTTTTTGTTTGTTTGTTTGTTTGTTTTATTTTATTTTTAAACTTTACACATTGTATTAGTTTTGCCAAATATCAAAATGAATCCGCCACAGGTATACATGTGTTCCCCATCCTGAACCTTCCTCCCTCCTCCCTCCCCATACCATCCCTCTGGGTCGTCCCAGTGCACCAGCCCCAAGCATCCAGTATCGTGCATCGAACCTGGACTGGCGACTCGTCTCATACATGATAGTATACATGTTTCAATGCTATTCTCCCAAATCTTCCCACCCTCTCCCTCTGCAACAGAGTCCATAAGACTGTTCTATACATCAGTGTCTCTTTTGCTGTCTCGTACACAGGGTTATTGTTAGCATCTTTCTAAATTCCATATATATGCGTTAGTATACTGTATTGGTGTTTTTCTTTCTGGCTTACTTCACTCTGTATAATAGGCTCCAGTTTCATCCACCTCATTAGAACTGATTCAAATGTATTCTTTTTAATGGCTGAGTAATACTCCATTGTGTATATGTACCACAGCTTTCTTATCCATTCATCTGCTGATGGACATCTAGGTTGCTTCCATGTCCTGGCTATTATAAACAGTGCTGCAATGGCCAAACCAATTTTATAACAAATGTTAAAGAGACTTACATAGTCAAGAAATACAAGAGAAGAAAAAAGGTCTACAGAATCAACCCCAAACAATTAAGAAAATGGCAACAGGAACATATATGTCAATAATTACTTTAAATGTAAATGGATTAAATGCTCCAACCAAAAGACACAGACTGACTGGTTACAAAAACAAGACCCATATATGTGCTGTCTACAAGAAACCCACTTCAGACCTCAAGACACATATAGACATATGAAAGTGAGAGGATGGAAAAACATATTCCATGCAAATGGGAAGCAAAAGAAAGCTGGAGTAGCAATCCTCATATCAGATAAAATAGATCTTAAAGAAGATTACAAAAGATAAGGAAGCACACAATATAATGATCAAGGGATCAATCCAAGAGGAAGACATAACAGTTGTAAATATCTTTGCACCCAACATAGGAGCACCTCAATACATAAGACAACTAATAGACATAAAAGGAGAAACTGACAGTAACACAATAATAGTAGGAGACTTTAACATCCCAGTCACACCAATGAACAGATCATCAAAACAGAAAATTAATAAGGAATCTTATTGATTCTTATGGATTCTTATGAATCTTATGGATCTTATTGATATCTTCAAGACATTCCATCCAAATGCAGAAGAATACACCTTCTTAAATGCACATGAACACTCTCCAGAATAGACCACATCTTGGGTCACAAATCAAACCTCAGTAAATATAAGAAAGTTGAAATCATATCAAGCATCTTCTCTGACCACAATGCTATGAGACTAGATATCAATTATAATAAAAAAAGCTGTAAGAAACACAAACACATGGAGATTAAACAACACATTTCTAAATAACCAACAGGTTACTGAAGAAATCAAAAAGGAAATTAAAAAATTTTTAGAAACAAATGACAATTAAAACACAACAACTCAAAACCTATGGGATGTAGTAGCAAAAGCAGTTCTAAGAGGGAAGTTTATAGCAATACAATCCTACCTCAAGAAACAAGAAAAATATCAAATAGACAACCTAACTTTACACCTAAAACAACTGGAAAAAGAAGAACAAAAAAACCTCCCAAATTAGTAGAAGGAAAGAAATCATAAAGATCTGAGCAGAAATAAATGAAAAAGAAATGATAGAAACAGTAGTAAAGATTAATAAAACTAAAAGCTAATTCTTTGAAAAGGTAAACACAATTGACAAACCTTTAGCTAGAGTCATCAAAAAAAAAAAAATCAAATGAACAAAATTAGAAAGTAAAAAGGAGAAGTTAACAACAGACAGTGCAGAACTACAAAGGATTATGAGAGACTATTATGAACAACTGTATGGCAATAAAATGGGTAACCTGGAAGAAATGGACAGATTCTTAGAAAAGTTCAATCTTTCAAGACTGAACCAAGAAGAAATAGAAATTATGAACAGCCCAAAAACAAGCACTGAAATTGATGCTGTGATTTAAAAAAATCTCCCAAAATACAAAAGCCCAGGACCAGATGGCTTCGCAGGAGAATTCTATTAAACATTTAGAGAAGAGCTAGTGCCTGTCCTTCTAAAACTCTTCGAAAAAACTGAAGAGGAAGGAACACTTGCAGACTCATGCTGTGAGGCCACCATCACCCTGATACCAAAACCAGACAAAGACAACACAAAAAAAGAAAACTACAGACCAGTATCACTGATGAACATAGATGCAAAAATCCTCAACAAAATTTTAGCAAACAGAATTCAGCAATACATCAAAAAGCTCATACACCATGATTAAGTTGGGTTTATTCCAGGAATGGAAGGATTCTTCAATATACACGAATCAATGTGATATACATATTAAAAGATATGAAAGATAAAAATCATATGATAATCTCAATAGATGCAGAAAAAGCCTTTGACAAAATTCAGCACCCATTTATGATAAAAATTCTTCTAAAAATGGGCAAAGAAGGAACATACCTCAACATAGTAAAGGCCATATATGATAAGCCTACAGAAAGCATTATTCTCAATGGTGAAAAAACTGAAAGCATTCCCCCTAAGATCAGGAACAAGACAAGGGTGTCCACTTTCACACTATTATCAACATAGTTCTGGAAGTCCTAGCTACAGCAATCACAGAAGAAAAATAAAAGGAATCCAGGTTGGAAAAGAAGAAGTAAAACTCTCACTTTGCAGATGTTTGCAGATGTTTGCAGATGACATGATACTGTACATAGAAAACCCTAAAGATAGTATCAGAAAATTAATAGAGCTAATCAGTTAGCAAAGTTGCAGGATACAAAATCAATATACAGAAATCATTTGCATTTCAATATACTAACAATGAAAAATCAGAAAAAGAAATTAAGGAATCAATCCCATTCACCATTGCAACCAAAAGAATTAAATATCTAGGAATAAACATTCAGAAAACTAAGATCATGGCATCTGGTCCCATCACTTCATGGCAAATAGATGGGAAAACAGTGGAAACAGTGTCAGACTTTATTTTTGGGGGCTCCAAAATCACTGCGGATGGTGACTGCAGCCATGAAATTAAAAGACGCTTACTCCTTGGAAGGAAAGTTATGACCAATCTAGAGAGCATATTCAAAAGCAGAGACATTACTTTGCCAACAAAGGTCTGTCTAGTCAAGGCTCTGGGTTTTCCAATGGTCATGTATAGATGTGAGAGTTGGACTGTGAAGAAAGCTGAGCACCAAAGAATTGATGCTTTTGAAGTGTGGTGTTGGAAAAGAGTCTTGAGAGTCCCTTGGACTGCAAGGAGATCCAACCAGTCCATTCTGAAGGAGATCAGCCCTGGGATTTCTTTGGAAGGAATGATGCTAAAGCTGAAACTGCAATACTTTGGCCACCTCATGCGAAGAGTTGACTCATTGGAAAAGACTCTGATGCTGGGAGGGATTGGGGGCAGGAGGAGAAGGGGATGACAGAGGATGAGATGGGTGGATGGCATCACCGACTCGATGGACATGAGTTTGAGTGAACTCCAGGAGTTGGTGATGGACAGGAAGGCCTGGCATGCTGCAATTCATGGGGTCACAAAGAGTTGGACACAACTGAGTGAACTGAACTGAAGGAGACAAAAGAACTGTACACAGAAAATTATAAGACACTGAAGAAGGAAATCAAAGATGACATAAACAGATGGAGAGATAGTCCATGTTCCTGGGTAGGAAGACAATATTGTGAAAATGATTATAGTACCAAACGCAATCCACAAATTCAATGTGACCCCTATCAAATTACCAATGGCATTTTTCACAGAACTAGAACAAAAAAATTCACAATTCATATAGAAACACAAAAGACCCCAAATAGCCAAAGCAGTCTTGATAAAGAAGAATGGAGCTGAAGGAATCAACCTTCCTGACTTTAGATTATACTACAAAGCTACAGTCATCAAGACTGTATGGTACTGGAACAAAGACAGAAATATAGACCAATGGAACAAGATAGAAAGCCCAGAAATAAACTCTTGCACCAATGGGTACCTTATTTTTGACAAAGGAGGCAAGAATATACAGTGGGGCAAAGACAGCCTCTTCAATAAATGGTGCTGGGAAAACTGGACAGCTACATGCACAAGAATGAAATTAGAACACTTCCTAACACCATACACAAAGATAAACTCAAAATGGATTAAAGACCTAAATGTAAGACCAGAAACTATAAAACTCTTAGAGATAAACAAAGGCAGAACACTAGATGACATAAATCAAAGCAAGATCCTCTATGACCCACCTCCTAGAGTAATGGAAATATAAACAAAAGTAAACAAGTGGGACCTGATTAAACTTAAAAGCTTTTGTACAGCAAAAGAAACTATAAGCAAGGTGAAAAGACAACCCTCAGAATGGGAGAAAATAATAGCAAATGAAACAACTGACAAAGGATTAATTTCCAAAATATACAAGCAGCTCATACAACTCAGTGCTGGAAAAACAAACAACCCAATCAAAAAGTGGGAAAAAGACCTAAACAGACATTTCTCCAAAGAAGACATACAGATGGCTAACAAACACATGACAAGATGCTCAACATCACTCATTATTAAAGAAATGCAAATCAAAACTACAATGAGATATCACCCCACATCGGTCAGAATGGCCATCATCAAAAAATCTACAAACAATAAATGCTGGAGAGGGTGTGGAGAAAAGGGAATGCTTGCACTGTTGGTGGGAATGTAAATTGATACAGCCACTATGGAAGATGGTATGGAGATTCCTTAAAAAACTAGGACTAAAACCACCATATGACCCAACAATCCCACTCCTAGGCATATACCCTGAGGAAACCAGAATTTAAAAAGACACATATATCCCATTGTTCACTGCAGCACTATTTACAATAGCTAAGACATGGAAGCAACCTAGATGTCCATCGACAGGTGAATGGATAAAGAAATTGTGGTACATATACACAGTGGAATACTCAGCCATAAAAAGGAATGTATTTGAGTCAGTCCCGATGAGGTGGATGGACCTAGAAGCTATTACACAGAGTGAAGTGAGTCAGAGAAAGATAAATATCGTATTCTAACACATATATATGGAATCTGGAAGAATGGTCCTGAAGAACTTATTTAAAGGGCAGCAGTGGAGAAACAGACATAGAGAATAGACTTACGGACATGCGGAGAGGGGAGGAGAGGGTGAGATGTATGGAAAGAGTAACATGGAAAATTACATTGCAATATGTAAAATGCCGTATGTAAATTACCCAACGGGAATTTGCTGTATGGCTCAGGAAACTCAAACAAGGTCTTTCTATCAACCTAGAGGGGTGGGATGGGGAGGGAGTTGGGAGGTTGGTTCAAAAGGGAGGGGATATATGTATACCTTATAGCTGATTCATGTTGAGGTTGCAGAAAACCTCAGAAAATAAAATTTCAGAAAACAAAATTCTGTAAAGCAATCATCCTTCAATAAAGAAATAAGTTAAAAAAATAAAAAGAAAGTGGTGGTACGTATACACAATGGAATATTACTCATCTATTAGAAAGAACACTTTTGAATCAGTTCTTATGCAGTGGATGAAACTGGAGCCTATTATACAGAGTGAAGTAAGTCAGAGAAAAAAACACTAACAGTATATTAATGCATATATATGGAATTTAAAAAGATGGTAACGATGACCCTATATGTGAGACAGCAAAAGAGACACAGATATAAAGAACAGATTTTTGGACTCTGTGGGAGAAGGCAAGGGTAGGATGATTTGAGAGAATAACATTCAGTTCAGTTCAGTCGCTCAGTCATGCCCAACTCTTTGGGACCCCATGGACTGCAGCATGCCAGCCCTCCCTGTCCATCACCAACTCCCAGAGTTTACACAAACTCATGTCCATTGAGTCAGTGCAGCCATCCAACCATCTCATCCTCTGTCATCCCCTTCTCCTCCTGCCTTCAATCTTTCCCAGCATCAGGGTCTTTTCAAATGAGTCAGTTCTTCACATCAGGTGGCCAAAGTATTGGAGTTTCAGCTTCAGCATCAGTCCTTCCAATGAACACTCAGGACTGATTTCCTTTGGGATTGACTGGTTGGATCTCCTTGCAGTCCAAGGGACTCTCAAGAGTCTTCTCCAACACCACAGTTCAAAAGCATCAATTCTTCGGTGCTCAGCTTTCTTTAAAGTCCAACTCTCACATCCATACACGACTACTGTAAAAACCATAGCCTTGACTAGACGGACCTTTGTTGGCAAAGTAATGTCTCTGCTTTTGAATATGCTATCTAGGTTGGTCATAACTTTCCTTCCAAGGAGCAAGCGTCCTTTAATTTCATGGCTGCAATCACCATCTGCAGTAATTTTGGAGCCCCCCCAAAATAGTCAGCCACTGTTTCCACTGTTTCCCCATCTATTTTCCATGAAGTGATGGGACTAGATGCCATGATCTTAGTTTTCTGAATGTTGAGCTTTAAGCCAACTTTTTCACTCTCCTCTTTCACTTTCATGAAGAGGCTCTTTAGTTCTTCCTCGCTTTCTGCCATAAGGGTGGTGTCATCTGCATATCTGAGGTTATTGATATTTCTCCTGGTAATATTGGTTCCAGCTTGTGCTTCATCCAGCCCAGCATTTTTCATGATGTACTCTGCATATAAGTTAAATAAGCACAGTGACAATATACAGCCTTGACATACTCCTTTCCCTATTTGGAACAAGTCTGTTGTTCCAGCAAATTTGGAAAACTCAGCAGTGGCCACAGGACTGGAAAAGATCAGTTTTCATTCCAATCACTAAGAAAGGCAATGCCAAAGAATGCTCAAACTACCACACAGTTGTACTCATCTCACATGCTTGTTGGAGAAGGAAATGGCAACCCACTCCAGTACTCTTGCCTGGAGAATCTCATGGATGGAGGAGCCTGGTGGGCTATAGTCCATGGGGTCGCAAAGAGTTGGACATGACTGAGTGACTTCACTTTCACATGCTTGTAAAGTAATGCTCAAAATTCTCCAAGCCAGACTTCAACAGTACGTGAACTGTGAACTTTCAGATGTTCAAGCTGGTTTTGGAAAAGGCAAAAGAACCAGAGATCAAATTGCCAACATCTGCTGAATCATCAAAAAAGCAAGAGAGTTCCAGAAAAACATCTGTTTCTGCTTTATTGACTATGCCAAAGCCTTTGTGTGGATCACAATAAACTGTGGAAAATTCTGAAAGAGATGGGAATATCAGACCACCTGACCTGCCTTGAGAAATCTGTATGCAGGTCAGGAAGCAACAGTTAGAACTGGACATGAAACAACAGACTGGCTCCAAATAGGAAGAGAGTAACATTGAAACATGTATATTACCATATGTGAGATAGATGACCAGTTCAAGCTTGATGCATGAAACAGGGCACTCAAAGCTCGTGCACTGGGACAACCCAGAGGGATGGGATGGGGAGAGAGGTGGGAGGGGGGTTTGGGACGGGGAAACACATGTACCCCCGTGACTGATTCATGTCAATGTATGGCAAAAACCACCACAATATTGTAGGGTAACTAGCTTCCAATTAAAATGAATTAATTAATTTTTTAAAAAAGATCCCATACTATATTTTATACTGGGAAAATGATCCGTGGGCTTAAATAACAGTAAGAGGATGAATTTTATTCTATTAAAAAATAAGTAGTTTTTCTGTTTGATCTTTGGTAGACCTCTAAGAAACAATAAAAGGTCATGGAATATCAATCTTTACATACATTCCTGGTGACTCAGTCAGTAAAGAATATGTCTGCAATGCAGGAGACCCAGGTTTGATCCCTGGGTCAGGAAGATCCCCTGGAGGAGGAAATGCCAACCCACTCCAGTATTCTTGCCTGGAGAATTCCATGGACAGAGCAGCCTGGCGGGCTATAGTCCATGCAGTCAGACATGACTGAGCTACTAAACCACCACCACCACAGCACATACATTTAGAACTGTTCAATAAAGCTTAAAAACTGTAATTGGATCTGATGATACATCAAGATTTAAGAGGTTTTAGTCAAACAGTGAATAAAAAGAGTATTGTCACGACCCATTGCATTCTCCCTTAAACCTGATAAAGTCTAGAAGTGAATGTTTAATGAAACTAACCTCTAATAAATGTTTTTCTTTTGTTACCTTTAAGATCATACTGCATTTCAAAGGGGTATACAGATTCGATGAGCTGTAAAATGTTAGGAAATTTGGTAAATGGAGTGAAAAGAGTCTTATAACTATCAAATAGTTGTGTTTCTTTGGTCTGAGCAAATCTGGAAACCAGGGTATAGTGGGAAGAGCAGCAGACTAAATCAGAGCCCCAGAGATGACCTGCTTTTTCTGACTATTAACCTCTCTTAATGTTTTCATCTTTAGTTGAAATAATAAAATCCTGCCATTAGGGTTGTTGTAAGTATTTAATAAACTATTAGGGACTGTTGACCCTGAAAGACTGAAACTGTTAATCATCCTTGCCTCTCCTGTGTCTAGAAATACCTTGCATTTATTAAATACATTATACAAATGAATACAGCATATTAAGCATGTTTACACATTCATAGTAAAAACTTAAAATTTGTTACAAAGTCATTGTGTTTGTGCTCAATACATTTGTATTAAGTGCGTTTATAGGCTTAAGGCATTTTTTCCCTCCTTTTATCTTAAAAAGCCTTCAGTAAAAGAAGACTCCTTTAACACAGGCTCATTGTTTTATCAAATCAAGGAAAAAGCAAAGATCTGACATAATCTAGAACTTAATATTTAAAATTGTAGATATACACTCACTTAGCTTCATCTGTAATTATTAAAATGCCAGGCAGTAGCAAATCAGCTCATCATTGTATTTGTTCTAAATTGACTGGCTACTAAATGGTTCATAAGTTCAGAAATGTTTGTTGTTGTGCCATAAATTTTATGAAGCAAAATATTTTTATGTATTCTTTGAGCTTTCATAGTCCAAAATATTAGTTTGGATTTTTTCTTAATGTCAATAAAAATTTAATGTTTTTGCCCATATTTTCCCTCCTCCTTTAACTCATCTCTTACAAATCTCCTTAGAAATTGACTTGCATAATTTATTTTTTTTTATTGTTTTAGTTTTATTTTATTTTTAAACTTTACATAATTGTATTAGTTTTCCCAAATATCAAAATGAATCCGCCACAGGTATACCTGCGTTCCCCATCCTGAACCCTCCTCCCTCCCCATACTATCCCTCTGGGTCGTCCCAGTGCACTAGCCCCAAGCATCCAGCATCGTGCATCGAACCTGGACTGGCATCTCGTTTCATACATGATATTTTACATGTTTCAATGCCATTCTCCCAAATCTTCCCACCCTCTCCCTATCCCACAGAGTCCATAAGACTGTTCTATACATCAGTGTCTCTTTTGCTGTCTTGTACACAGGGTTATTGTTACAATCTTTCTAAATTCCATATATATGGGTTAGTATACTGTATTGGTGTTTTTCCTTCTGGCTTACTTCACTCTGTATAATAGGCTCCAGTTTCATCCACCTCATTAGAACTGATTCAAATGTATTCTTTTTAATGGCTGAGTAATACTCCATTGTGTATATGTACCACAGCTTTCTTATCCATTCATCTGCTGATGGACATCTAGGTTGCTTCCATGTCCTGGCTATTATAAACAGTGCTGCGATGAACATTGGGGTACACGTGTCTCTTTCCCTTCTGGTTTCTTCAGTGTGTATGCCCAGCAGTGGGATTGCTGGATCATAAGGCAGTTCTATTTCCAGTTTTTTAAGGAATCTCCACACTGTTCTCCATAGTGGCTGTACTAGTTTGCATTCCCACCAACAGTGTAAGAGAGTTCCCTTTTCTCCACACCCTCTCCAGCATTTATTATTTGTAGACTTTTGGATCGCAGCCATTCTGACTGGTGTGAAATGGTACCTCATAGTGGTTTTGATTTGCATTTCTCTGATAATGAGTGATGTTGAGCATCTTTTCATGTGTTTGTTAGCCATCTGTATGTCTTCTTTGGAGAAATGTCTATTTAGTTCTTTGGCCCATTTTTTGATTGGGTCATTTATTTTTCTGGAGTTGAGCTGTAGGAGTTGCTTGTATATTTTTGAGATTAGTTGTTTTGTCAGTTGCTTCATTTGCTATTATTTTCTCCCATTCTGAAGGCTGTCTTTTCACCTTGCTTATAGTTTCCTTTGATGTGCAGAAGCTTTTAAGGTTAATTAGGTCCCATTTGTTTATTTTTGCTTTTATTTCCAATATTCTGGGAGGTGGGTCATAGAGGATCCTGCTGTGATGTATGTCAGAGAGTGTTTTGCCTATGTTCTCCTCTAGGAGTTTTATAGTTTCTGGTCTTATGTTTAGATCTTTAATCCATTTTGAGTTTATTTTTGTGTATGGTGTTAGAAAGTGTTCTAGTTTCATTCTTTTACAAGTGGTTGACCAGATTTCCCAGCACCACTTGTTAAAGAGATTGTCTTTAATCCATTGTATATTCTTGCCTCCTTTGTCAAAGATAAGGTGTCCATAGGTGCGTGGATTTATCTCTGGGCTTTCTATTTCGTTCCATTGATCTATATTTCTGTCTTTGTGCCAGTACCATAGTGTCTTGATGACTGTGGCTTTGTAGTAGAGCCTGAAGTCAGGTAGGTTGATTCCTCCAGTTCCATTCTTCTTTCTCAAGATAGCTTTGGCTATTCGAGGTTTTTTGTATTTCCATACAAATTGTGAAATTATTTGTTCTAGCTCTGTGAAGAATACTGTTGGTAGCTTGATAGGGATTGCATTGAATCTGTAAATTGCTTTGGGTAGTATACTCATTTTCACTATATTGATTCTTCTGATCCATGAACATGGTATATTTCTCCATCTATTAGTGTCCTCTTTGATTTCTTGCACCAGTGTTTTATAGTTTTCTATATATAGGTCTTTAGTTTCTTTAGGTAGATACATTCCTAAGTATTTTATTCTTTCCATTGCAATGGTGAATGGAATTGTTTCCTTAATTTCTCTTTCTGTTTTCTCATTATTAGTGTATAGGAATGCAAGGGATTTCTGTGTGTTGATTTTATATCCTGCAACTTTACTATAGTCATTGATTAGCTCTAGTAATTTTCTGGTGGAGTCTTCAGGGTTTTCTATGTAGAGGATCATGTCATCTGCAAATAGTGAGAGTTTTACTTCTTCTTTTCCAATTTGGATTCCTTTTATTTCTTTTTCTGCTCTGATTGCTGTGGCCAAAACTTCCAAAACTATGTTGAATAGTAATGGTGAAAGTGGGCACCCTTGTCTTGTTCCTGACTTTAGGGGAAATGCTTTCAATTTTTCACCATTGAGGATAATGTTTGCTGTGGGTTTGTCATATATAGCTTTTATTATGTTCAGGTATGTTCCTTCTATTCCTGCTTTCTGGAGAGTTTTTATCATAAATGGGTGTTGAATTTTGTCAAAGGTTTTCTCTGCATCTATTGAGATAATCATATGGTTTTTATTTTTCAATTTGTTAATGTGGTGTATTACATTGATTGATTTGCGGATATTGAAGAATCCTTGCATCCCTGGGATAAAGCCTACTTGATCATGGTGTATGATCTTTTTAATGTGTTGTTGGATTCTGATTGCTAGAATTTTGTTAAGGATTTTTGCACCTATGTTCATCAGTGATATTGGCCTGTAGTTTTCTTTTTTTGTGGGATCTTTCTCAGGTTTTGGTATTAGGGTGATGGTGGCCTCATAGAATGAGTTTGGAAGTTTACCTTCCTCTGCAATTTTCTGGAAGAGTTTGAGCAGGATAGGTGTTAGCTCTTCTCTAAATTTTTGGTAGAATTCAGCTGTGAAGCCGTCTGGACTGGGGCTTTTGCTTGCTGTAAGATTTTTGATTACAGTTTCAATTTCCGTGCTTGTGATGGGTCTGTTAAGATTTTCTATTTCTTCCTGGTCAAGTTTTGGAAAGTTGTACTTTTCTAAGAATTTGTCCATTTCTTCCACGTTGTCCATTTTATTGGCATATAATTGTTGATAGTAGTCTCTTATGATCCTTTGTATTTCTGTGTTGTCTGTTGTGATCTCTCCATTTTCGTTTCTAATTTTATTGATTTGATTTTTCTCCCTTTGTTTCTTGATGAGTCTGGCTAGTGGTTTGTCAATTTTATTTATCCTTTCAAAGAACCAGCTTTTGGTTTTGTTGATTTTTGCTATGGTCTCTTTTGTTTCTTTTGCATTTATTTCTGCTCTAATTTTTAAGATTTCTTTCCTTCTACTAACCCTGGGGTTCTTCATTTCTTCCTTTTCTAGTTGCTTTATGTGTAGAGTTAGGTTATTTATTTTACTTTTTTCTTGTTTCTTGAGGTGTGCCTGTATTGCTATGAACTTTCCCCGTATAGACTTTAAAACAAAGGCTGTGAAAAGAGACAAAGATGGTCACTACATAATGATCAAAGGATCAATCCAAGAAGAAGATATAACAATTATAAATATATATGCACCCAACACGGGAGCACCACAGTATGTAAGACAAATGCTAACAAGTATGAAAGGAGACATTAACAATAACACAATAATAG
Organism: Bos indicus; assembly: GCF_029378745.1. Taxonomy (NCBI): domain Eukaryota; kingdom Metazoa; phylum Chordata; class Mammalia; order Artiodactyla; family Bovidae; genus Bos; species Bos indicus. The sequence goes on from NC_091769.1 coordinate 52,087,873, forward strand.
TGGGAGACTTTAATACCCCACTCACACCTATGGATAGATCAACTAAACAGAAAATTAACAAGGAAACACAAACTTTAAATGATACAATAGACCAGTTAGACCTAATTGATATCTATAGGACATTTCATCCCAAAACAATGAATTTCACCTTTTTCTCAAGCGCACATGGAACCTTCTCCAGGATAGATCACATCCTGGGCCATACAGCTAGCCTTGGTAAATTCAAAAGAATAGAAATCATTCCAAGCATCTTTTCTGACCACAATGCAGTAAGATTAGATCTCAACTACAGGAGAAAAACTATTAAAAATTCCAACATATGGAGGCTGAACAACACACTGCTGAATAACCAACAAATCACAGAAGAAATCAAGAAAGAAATCAAAATTTGCATAGAAACGAATGAAAATGAAAACACAACAACCCAAAACCTGTGGGGCATGGTAAAAGCATAATTTCTTAAACCATTAGTCTCTTTGCCATTTTAAGATAGCCTTCATTTCCTATATAAAGAAACCAAGGCTCTTAAGAAAAATCCTGGAGAGACCAATTGGAAAGTTACAGGCCTTTTCCCTTTGCCTACCCAGCAAAAGGAAAGAGATCTAACTGGGGTTTACACGGGTAAGTTGTTCAACTCACCAGTTGGTTTGGTCAAAGTCATTGCTGTGTTCTGGTTCTGACTATAAATTAGGCAAATACTTTTTCCAGCACCATTCAGATTTCCTTGTGAACTCACTTAAGGCCTCTGACAGAGAAACTAGTAGCTTAAGCTGGATGACTGTCAGTTTGATCCGTGATTTACCCCTTTTGGGGTATTGGCCAGAGCCTGGAGTATAATAAATACTTTCTCAGCCTCAGTATATGCTCTCTATGTAGGTGAGACTCTCCTTCCTTCCTTGTTTGACTGTCTTAGTAATTGACAGATTTACTAAAGGTAAGCATTATATTTAATCTTTGGATGACATTGAGGTAAAAATACCATAAAGGAAATTTATGAATTGAGGGTAAGGCTAGACTGCATAATGATCAAGGTTTTCTTGTAACTCTTCAGATTCTGTACTTTAGTTATATACCAGCAAGTATGCTGTGCTATGCTCAGTTACTGTCGTGTCCAACTCTGCAACCCTATGGACTGTAGCCCGCCAGGCTCCTCTGTCCATGGGGATTCTCCAGGCAAGAATAGTGGAGTGGGTTACCATGCCCTCCTCCAGGGATTGAACCCTGGAGGTAACCCAGGGACTGAACCCAGGTCTCCCACATTGCAGGTGGATTCTTTACCGTCTGAGTCACCAGAGAAGCCCAAGAATACTGGCAGACCAAGTATTATTACTATAGTACTTTTGTATAATACAGCACCATTGACTGACTTTCTGTCACTTGTCTCATGGAGGCCATTCTGTTGTCTATTCCCTTAGATTTTTATTAACAACGAGTGGCAGAATTCAGAGAGTGGGCGAGTGTTCCCTGTCTATAATCCAGCCACAGGAGAACAGGTGTGTGAAGTTCAAGAAGCAGACAAGGTATGTTCATCTGAGAAGAAAAATTGCTATGAAATAACTACCTTCAGACAGCAAAACACTAAACTTATGCTCTCCAGACATCACCACTAATGTTCATTTATCACCTTTTTTTTTTTTTTTTTTGCGTGTGTGTGAAAGCAAATGTTTCTTCCTTTATTGTGTCATTCTCTCTTTTCCTCTATAACAGGCAGACATAGACAAAGCAGTGCAGGCAGCCCGCCTGGCTTTCTCTCTGGGTTCAGTGTGGAGAAGGATGGATGCTTCAGAAAGAGGCCGTCTGTTGGATAAGCTTGCAGATTTGGTGGAACGAGACAGGGCAGTCCTTGCGGTAAGTAACCTAAGAAAACATCTTTACCACCAAACATCGTCTTTACCACCAAACTTACCATCCATTGAAATGTAGATTCCTCAGTCTTTCTGAAAGCATGATATGATGCAGATCTGGGGAACAAGTGAAGGAGTACATAATAACTCATGAAAAAGGGGAGAGGTTTGGCTTTTGGGGACCAGCTGAGTGTCTTTTCTTACTGAATTTTTAAGAACAAACCCATAGCTTCCCATGACTGGTACAGACCTTGCTGCTTTCCTTGTCCCTCTCCCTCCCACCCTCAACAAAAAGAACAGAAACAGTCCAGCATGGGAAAGTGACCATGTTGCCTGCAGGAAGCCAAACCACTCTGTTGGCTTTCAGAAGAGTTTTGCCTCTCCAGTGTGAGCCCCTCTTGACCAAAGAGAATCCTTCAGAAGCAGAAGGCGTGATGCAGACCTCTCATACACCTCTGCTCCCTTTGTTCTTTTGTCACGTTGTAGAATTAATAGAAAGGAGAGACAGGAGACAGCAACTTTCTTTTGCTACAACGATCATTTTCTCACATAAGGGACATTCCTTTCCTAGTGGTTTGTTGTTGTTGATGCTGTTTTAAAAATAGAAGTCAGTTTCTTTGAGAATACAAACTCTTTTGGACACTGGAACCATTTTGGAATGCCTGTAGTCTCCACCTGCATGACCCATAGTTGATCATTTAATATTGAGGGCATCCTTGTCGAGTCAGTGCATTAAGGTCATGAATACTATGGTCTCCCCTCTGCTTGGAAAGTCACATCACTGTTGGGTTTCCTTTGTGGGGGGAGCATCAGTCCCTTCAGCATTGTCACTTCTACCATCACGCTCCCTTCTTCCATCCCCCTCATGGATCTGTTTCTAGTGTGGAAACAAAAATGGATGCTTTATGGAGATGGTTTGGAACTCCTGCTGTGCATAACACATATTTGTCCATAAAAGCATTTTCTGGTTTGGTACTTCAAGGAATGCTGTTTCCAATGAGATGTTTCTACATATTGGGAAAAGGTGTTTCATGGAGATTCATAAGACACTTGGCATATTAAAGACTGACAAGCCCTACTCAGTGTGTCTCAACCCTCTTGGAGCCTCAACACTAATTTTCTGGCTAACCTGTCAATATCGTACAAAACAGTTCTTTGGCGTACCTTGGGGGAATGCTGGTCTGTATGCTGTCTTTTTACTGGATTTTGATTTCTTTGAGAGTAAAAAGTGTGTTTTACTTCCTTATGTTGTAATCCGAGTATAGTTCTTGGCACATAAATAGTGTGATGGGGGCACATTGATGGCTAAGTATCTATTTCAGTTAAATCCATACAGTATTCATAACATTAGCTTAGCAGTACTTACTAGATGAAGATGTAGATCATTTCTGCAGTTATCTTTTCATGTCATAACATTCAAATGCCATCCTTTCTCTGACATGTCTCACTGTGGTCAAGTCCTTTTTCCCATCACACTTAACTGAGAGTCCTACTTTTAAACACTCCTAAGCCATGTGACAAATGAATTTTATTAAGAGGTAGCCTCTTGAATGGAGAAGGCAATGGCACCCCACTCCGGTACTCTTGCCTGGAAAATCCCATGGACAGAGGAGCCTGGAAGGCTACAGTCCATGGGGTCGCTAAGAGTCAGACACAACTGAGCGACTTCATTTTCACTTTTCACTTTCATGCGTTGGAGAAGGAAATGGCAACCCACTCCAGTGTTCTTGCCTGGAGAATCCCAGGGATGGGGGATCCTGGTGGGCTGCTGTCTATGGGGTTACACAGAGTCGGACACAACTGAAGCAACTTAGCAGCAGCAGCAGCAGCAGCCTCTTGAATATAGGGAAGCTCCTGACCAGAATACTGAAGTTAATATTGCATCCAGGTAAACACAATTGAGAATAAACCCAGGGCTGGCAACTCTCAGGTGATCAACAGCTCATAGGGATGGACTACGTAGGTGGCCTAGAATCTGATGAATGGCTCTACTTTAGTCTGTGTAGTCTAGACCTTGGCTCTATGCCCTCTGTGTGGAGAATATAATGCTCATCTCACAGACCTATAAATATTCTAAAAAGAACTGGGAAATACCTTGTTTTGCTGTATATTTGTAATATACAGTGAATAGGTCACATAATATTTTTAAATGAGTTCCATCTTATACATATAATATGTGAATAAATTACACTGTAAATACTATTTTTATGTCATTGAATGGAGAGTATTTCAATTTTAGTTTTGTTAGTACTCAGATAATTTTAGTACTAGTATATATTGTAAAATGTCCTTGAGAAAGAGGACATGAGATTGCAAACATATGTTTTTGTTTATATTATTTGATAAATATGTAAAAACACCTACTCTTTCTCAAGTCAAAATACTCTTCTCATTCCAGTGAATTCTTCTTAAATTCTTTACATTACAGACTTATCCTATTTAGGAATGTGTCATTAAAATAATAACATTTATAATCTAAAACTGCTTAATAACTCTAACTCTATTTTTATTAAATGGACCGAGTACTTCACTCTTAATAGATAATGGTTGTTAAGCTAAATATTTACAGAAAACCAGCCCTCATGTTGTTACAGTATGAGCTTCCCTAGAGGAGATCTTGTTTATTTGGTGGTAATAAATAAACTCGCTGTGCACCGTGGCCATTCCATTTCTCAGCAGGGGTCTTGGCAGCTGTGGAGAACGTTTTATATTCTCATCAAGTGCATAAAAGCCCATGTCCCTGCTCCTCTTTATGGATTCAGATTACTGATGTAGACTCTGAAAAATCCCCACGCAGCTCTGATCATTAATATAACAGAAGCTGGTTGACAAGCAGAACACTTTCTTTATCACCAGTAGTGTTTATATATTGGAATAGTGGTTACTGGAAGCACATACCCAAGCACAAGAACACGCACATACATACTCATGGTGGCTTTTACTGGAAACTAAACTCGACAAGCAGTACTAAAATCTTTTCATTTGGGAAATCAGAGTTGACCAGGTATGCGTCATTATTCAGATTCATTTGTATTTTTTCCATTCCTTTCTTTGTTTGCTCCAGCAATCACTTAGTGTATCACTGGGAAGTTCTCTCTGTTTCTTTTCCCACAGACCATGGAATCCCTCAATGGTGGCAAACCGTTCCTGCAAGCATTTTATGTCGATTTGCAAGGAGTCATCAAAACCCTTCGGTATTATGCAGGCTGGGCTGATAAAATTCACGGGATGACCATTCCTGTAGGTATGTGAGACCTGAGTACGTTGAAAAGGGAAACATGAGACCTCAGCAGAAACACAGTGTCACCACCAAACACAGACAGCAGTCACCAAACACAGACAGCAGTCACGTGGAGTACAGATCTGAGCACACTTTTGCAGCAGCTTGAACTGAACAAAGAACAAAACAGATTTTGTCACTGCTTCTGACAGTATCCCTATTTCAGTATGTAGCCAGTCCATACATAGGTGCAGAGAAAGCCACATCAGTACGTCAGTCAGCTAAGGAACAAGCGTGTGTCTGCTGCAGAGTTCCTTGCACTGTGCTAGCTTAGGTGCTGGGGGCGGGACAAGCATTGGGTGTGGGAAAGCCAGGGAAAACTCTGAGAAGATTAAGACTTGGCCCTTGGTCTCCTGAAACCTAAGATTTTCTTGTTTAGAAGGAAATCCTCTAAAATGTTAACAGTTGTTTTCTCTGAGTGGTGAGATTATGGATTGTTTATTATTTCTTTTTCATATTTCTCTATATTTTCTGTATTTCCTATAAAGACCATGAACTACTTTTACCATCTGTAAAAACAACCACCATCCTGACACATTGTCTTTTAAGATCCAGTTTTGGAGACAAAACCAGTAAGACAAAACAAAGATCTCTACAGGAGAGTTGCAATTAGGTGCTAAGCCATGTGGCTTGGCCTGTCAGTGCTGTGGCCCTTAAAGCAGTGGGAAGGCATCCAAACTAAGTCAGTGGAAAGGTCTCGGTCTGAGCATGAACACAAGCCCGCCAGGCTTCTCTGTCCATAGGGATCCTCCAGGCAAGAATACTGGAGGGGGTTGCCGTTTCCTTCTCCAGGGGATCTTTCTGACGCAGGGATCGAACCTGCACCTCTTACATCTCCTGCATCGTCAGGCTTCACCACCAGTGCCACCTGGGAAGCCAAGCGTGAGTACTGTGCTGCAGTGATATGAAATAAAGTGCTTTCACAGCAGCCCCGAGGGGTAGACACTGTTATTACCAGAGGGAAAAACTGAGGCCTAGAAATGTTAAATTGTCTTCCTGATTCACCCAGTAAATAAACTGCAGGGCCAAAACTTTGGCGTTAGAGCCTGGCGAATCACTTCACTAGAGAATCTGTTTTAGAAACTGGGAGGGAGAAAGATTGTGACAGGAAAAGGGCCAACTGGAAGAGAGATGAGGATATTGGCAGTGGTGAATAGGTATACAGAAAGAAAATACGTGTGTTTGAGTGGCTCCTGGATGGGCTAAGCAGTGTGCCAGGTGCTCTACCTGTGTTCTTTGGAGAAGAGCCAGCTTTCTGTGTGCACATTGGGGAGAGTAGAGAGTGATGCTGGGGACCTTCGAGTGCCAGTGTGGGCCTTCCTCAATGGAAGAGGATTGGTTTCCCAGAAAAGGAAACCGATGGCTGATAGGGTAGCTGGCTTAGAGCAGTGCCTCTCAAACCTGAATGTGCATATGTATTACCTGGAATCGTCTTCAAGTGCAGGTCTAGGATGGGGTCTGAGAATCTGTGTTCCTAACCAGCTGCCAGGCGATGCCTGTGCTGCTGGTTCTCTGCCTCAAGTAGTGAGGAGTCACAGTGACAAAGAAGAGAGACAAGACTTCAAAGGACTATTTTAAAATTATCTCCATGAATGATGGTGACATGTGGAATGCTGGTTTTAGAAAATGGCTTTCTGGTTATAGAGACTCTTCCCTGCCATTCAGAAATTTCCCAAGTTCAGACTCAGAAGGATGGAGAAGATAAAGGAATGCCAGAATCTTAGTTTAGTCCTGGCTCTCAGATATTATGGACCACTGTTCTTTGTAGGATATGTAGGGTTGAAGAATGGCCTAAGTGAGACAGAGTCACAGTTTGGTATGTGATGCCCATAGAATAGTAAGGAAAACAAGCAGGTAGACAGCCGAGTGCGATATAGAGTGGCTTGTTCACATATGGACATACAAAGTTCAGTGGGTACTCTGTAGGAAAGGCATATCACTCAGCATTAAGGCTTCCTGGAGGGAAGGGAGGGCCTGGGAATTAAAACCCTTGTCAAGGACAGGACATGCGTCAGCCTTTTCAGGCTGACCTGTGCTGTTTCAATGCAGAAAGGAAATTATCAGGATCAAAGGCTCCAGTTTTTTGCATCCCACCCCAACTGCCATTTTAATGTTTCGGATATTTCAACATCTTTTCAAATGATATACGGAGATCGAAGGCTATATGTATACATAAATACCTACTTGGCCTAACAATGTCTTGATTTTCTTTTGCCTCCTTAGGAGAGAAGTCCTTGATTGATTAGATAAAGATTTGTTGGAATTTTTGATCATCTTTGATACTGTACTATAATTTTATCTGGCAATAGAGGTAGTTGGTTTATAAGCCTCACTGTTTTCATCTGATGCTCTTTAGAGATTCTGAGTTAGAAGTACAGGGCTTAGAAAAGGCATTCACAGTAGTCTCTCCCACCTTTACTCATAAACTGGTGTCCAGCCTGTGAAGGAAAAAAGAGGAGGAATTCTGTAAAATGCTAAGTAATTTTTGTTTCCCTGATTTCCCCTAACGTGCATTTAGAGGGATACTAGGATGAAGAACTCTCCAGGGATTCAGGTTGTTAGGCAGAGGTCCTGAGAAGCTGTGGGTCTGGGACATAAGATATTTCACTGTGGTGCCTCAGGCAGGTGAAGGAAGGATGAAGACAGACATGAAGTTGGCCACTTTCCTTTCTGTTCCAGTTTTGGATACATTTTGGCATGCCTATAGGCTACTGAGTGTTCATCTCACAACCCCTTTGACTAGTTCAATGCTTAGGGCCTCTGGTTGGCTAAACCAGGGGGTCATAGTAGAAGACCAGGGAAAGGGAGGGTCATTATTGTTCATTTACTTATTCTCACATTTGTTCAGTCAGTCCATCTGTGCTTTATTGTCATGTGTAACTTTATAATTTAGTATCAGCTTGATTTTTGTCTCTGTGTTCTTGGCTTTTTTCAATGAAATCTCTGTCTTTATTGTGTTATATACGTTTCCATGTGCCAAATCTCTTCAGTCATGTCCAACTCTTCATGATCCTGTGGACTGTAGCCTGCTAGGCTTCTCTGTCCATGGGATTCTCCAGGCAAGAGTACTGGAGTGGGTTGTCATTTCCTCCTCCAAGGAATCTTCCCAACCCAGGGATTGAACCCAGGTCTCCTGTGGCTCCTGCATTGCAGGCAGATTCTTTACTGCTGAGTCACATTTTCCTGTGAAACAGCCTAATTTTGTTTGAAATGATAAGTGTAAAGAAATAATGTATTTTATGTTTGAGCATGTAAAAGGTCTTTTGCATGTAGGATCTGTGAGATTCTGTGTGATCCTATGAAACAAGTCAGTTTTTAAAAGGTATTGTACACATTTTGCAGGTAAGAAAATGAGACAGCAAGAGTTTAGTGTCTTGAACAAGGTCACATGTGAGTAAGTGGCAGGCCTGAGATTCAAACCCAGGTCTCTCTCTGGGTAAGCCATTGTAGACCCTCTGGTAGAGACCTATCAGTGGAGTGGGAAAAGGAAGAGGCCAGTCAACCTGGTGAAGTCTTGAATCCTCTGCAGATTTTTAGATTAACATTAACCATTGTTCCTAGAGGAAATACAAGGGTAGAAAGCAGTCGTAAAAATATATCTGAAAGTTTTTTTTTTTAAATATATGACTGCTTTGTTACATTGAATCATACTCCATGGTTCATCCAACTTAGTATCCCTGACACTGAAGGATAAGACCCAGAAAGAGTGGGAAGAATTATGCTGTTGTCTCTTGGACTCCTTCCCATTTAGGAAGGCTGGGCACTCTGCCTCATAATGGGACGGGCTCTTCCTTTACCTCTTCTACCATGCGTCAGCCTCAGTCTCTCAGGCATCCCCTCATTCATACGTTCATTCAACAGATTTTTTAACCACCTGTGTTAAACACTGGGGTTACAAAGGTAAACAAGTAAGATGCCCATAGAATAGTAAGGGAAACAAGCAGGTAGACAGCCGAGTGCAATATAGAGTGGCTTGTTCACATATGGACATACAAAGTTCAGTGGGTACTCTGTAGGAAAGGCATATCACTCAGCATTAAGGCTTCCTGGAGAAGGAAGTGAGATACACAGTTGATACCTGTGCAAGGGCTGGTATGTGAAGATGTAGCCAGGGCGACCACCAGCAGTGCTAGCAGTCTGCAGAGCATAGAGGGAGCAGACTGATGTGTGCTAGTGTGGCCAGTTTTAGCAGACAGTGGGGCCCTGGGCCTGGGGAAGCTGCTACAAGTTTTTTCCCACAGTAATGGTGAGTCACTGAATTATTTTAAGTAAATAAGTGTCTTGATCAAAATTGGTTTTAGAAAGAGATTTTGATGACATAGTGGATAATCAGTTGCAAAGAGCAAGTAAGTACTTTTCCCTCCTCCCCCGGAAGGGCAGCCTCCCTCTAGAATATCTGGGAGGAGGAGAAAAGGGTTACAGCATGACCACTGCTGAGCCTCCACTGGACAGCCATTTCGCCCTCTGAACTAAGAGACTCCCTCATCCCTTTCTGTTACATCCCAACCAAGGCCCACAGTTGGATGTTTTCACAGAATCATGCAGTATTAGTTTGACTCACAATGGTCTTAATGTTCTTGTCTTTACAATATTATCTATAATTTCTGGCCATGGTACTCAATGGAACCATTCTTTCTGACCATAAATCCTATGCTTTGACCCTTCTGCTATAACATCTGCTAATTATGATGATAAATAATAATCATTATTATGATTTATTGTACACTTTCCTAGTGCCTATTATAGTATCTCTAATCTCATAGCAGCCCTCCAGGGGAAGTAGTTTTATCTCCATTTTGATCATTTTTAACCTGTGCCAAAATTCTCTGCTCCTCCCATGGCCACAAAATCTTAGTGCTGGAGGAAGGAACAAAGATTATCTTTAGTTCACTGAGGGAGAAGTCGAGGTTTTGGTTTACATTACTTATGATTTTTCTCTGTAACAGTGTTGTTTTGTGATATGTAAGCAGAGAAAATTTAGTTCATACTTTAGCTAAATTCTGACATAAAAATGAGTTTATGATACATTAGGATATCAAAAGGTTAAAAAGCTACACAGGCCATCTGTAATTATTTATCCAGTTCACCTCCTTTCAGTTTTACCTGTTAAATTAAAGGATAGGCTAAAAATGTGCAGAAATTGTCTTGAATCCTAAGGTTCTGCCTTCAACAGCTCAATCTGATTTAATGTTGTCAACGGAGAACTCATATGGTGAGATCTTGTTCAATCAATGAGAATGAGGAGCTGTTTGCTCTACTCACCTAAGCAGAACCCAGTATACAGATAGAAAGAAACAAAGTGTTTGACTCTTTGTGACCCCATGGAATTCTCCAGGCCAGAATACTGGAGTGGGTAGCCTTTCCCTTCTCCAGGGGATCTTCCCAGCCCAGAGATTGAACCCAGGTCTCCAGTTGCAGACAGATTCTTTACCAGCTGAGGCACAGGGGAAGCCCAAGAATACTGGAGTGGGTAGCCTATACCTTCTCTAGTGGATCTTCCCGACCCAGTGTCTCCTGCATTTCAGGCAGATTCTTTACCAGCTGAGCTATCAGGGAAACCCAAAGCAGGTAGTTACTTGAATTGGTGGTGACAGATCATGGAGTCTGCTTCACATGTAACCTCTTTGAGAGGCAGGTTGAAGAAAACTCAGGGATCCCTAAGGCCATCCTCCTCATTTTTCAAAGAAACTAAGGTCCAGAGAAGTAAAGTAGCTTTTTCCCCAAGATCATATAATGTGTAGTGGTAGAGCTAAGATATGTTCATAATTGACTCAGGAGCATGTGGTTAAACTTCTGAGATGCTACCACTTGACACCTGGGGGAAATAGTGTCATCTTCACTGTATATTATTGTAGAATCTCCAGTGTCTGTATAGGTATCTATGGAGTTTATCATTACAGCTGTGAAATGTCCAGTGAGATCTGCTCAGTCTCAGAATACATAGGAATCTGCTAGAGGACATAATGAACTAGTTCAGTGTAGTTGGTCTAATTGTTCATTACTGAGGTCACCAAAAGGTCATTGCTAGTTCCTTGAAAGGTAATTCCTACACAAATTAGAGATTGGAAGATGGCCATCCATTTGTTGAATTATTTAACTGATTTTGATGCTATTAAATAAACTCATTTTTAGAGTTAGCAGGTATATAAAAGTTGTAGCAGTTCTTTTTTTTTTTTTTGTAGCAGTTCTTGAAATGCTCTTAGTATTGTAGTTGGGAGCCACTTCTTGAGGTCCATATTTAATAAATTTCTCCTCAATTTCTGGCACATTTCAGATTCTTCTGATTTTATTTACCATACATATTACCTAATCATATTCTAGTTTATGTATAGAGTGTTTCAATGCCCAATATTCTTATGAGAATAATAATTTTGTTAATTTTTTTTAAGCAGCTGTAAAATCTGCTTTAAGGAGTAATATTTATCCTGAAGGAATAATCCACATAGTTGTTCTAATTAAGTAATTTCTATCTTTCCTGTGTAATTTGCTGTCAGTCAGTTCAGTCACTTCGTCATGTCTGACTCTTGGTGACCCCATGGTCTGCAGCATGCCAGGCTTCCCTGTCTATCCAACTCCCAGAGCTCGCTCAAACTCATGTCCATTAAATAACACAGAACAGTGGCTTAACATTCACAGATACGGAAGAAGTTTTTCTGTTACTCATCTCTAGGGACAAAGACTCTTCTTAGTTTAACTGTAAACTAAAAAATGGCCTAATCTATACATGCTCGGTAAAATTTGATCCATAGTTCAACTAAATTCATGATAAAGCTTTTAATTGTAATTCTTCATCAAGGTATATAACACTGATGTGTAAAAACACATCAGAAATGTTGTCTCTGGGTGTGTCTTAAACTCCTTCTAAGAACAGTAGTTTTTACTTTCTTGAATGAAATGGAAAAGAGGCTAAGAGCTAAAAAGTTCTAAACATGAGATTTAGTATTTCCATCTTGGTGTCTCATCTCTTTTTTAGTTTTCTCCACCACGGTTGTGTGCTAACTTCCTGGCTTGGAATATGGTATTCAAAACATTTATTTGTTATTTTCATCAAACGCAGTCCATTCTTTCTGAGTCTGAGCTCCATCTGTAATGCCTTATATTTTGTAAGAAGACCTAAGATGATTGTAGCCTAAAGTGGAGTATCTGAGTTTGGATGGAGAATTTTTCCTCTGTCAAGCTGATGTGCTTTATAGTGCAAAGCTAGAGAAATGATGGGAACAATCTTTTTAATCATCTTACTGTATTTAAATAGTGTTACAGCAAAAAGACTAAAGGTGTTTCAGATGGTAAAGAATCTGCCTGCAAAGCAGGAGACCCAGGTTCTAATCCTGGGTCAAGAAGATTCCCTGGAGAAGGGAATGGCTATATACTCCAATATTCTTGCCTGGAGAATTCCATGGACAGAGGAGTTTGACAGGCTATAGTCCATGAGGCTATATAGTTCATGTCAATGAGGACATGACTGAGCAACTAACCCTTTCACTTTGGGCTTCCCGGGTGGCTCAGTGGTTAAAAAAAAAAAAAAATCTGCCTGCCAATACAGGAGATGTGGGTTCTATCTCTGGGTTCGAAAGATCTCCTCAAGGAGGAAATGGCAACCCTCTCCAGTATTCTTGCCTGGGAAATGCCATGGATAGAGAAACCTAGCGGGCTATGGTCCATGGAGTCACAAAGAGTCAGACACGACTGAGTGACTGAACATATTAACATGAAAGATGGGAAATGGGCTGTGATTTTTATTCTAGGCAGAGAGGAGTACTCATACTTTGTCTTAGGTACAGAAGAGAAGGAGGGAGAAGTAACACTGCCACCCACTGGAGTCCACTTCTCCCAGATGCAGAGAGGCACTCAGCCTTAGACTCCCCAACCCGAGAGGAAGCCTGTGCTCTGTAGCATTCCCTTTATAGCTTGAGATACAGGAGTCTATGTGAGTTCTCTCTCCACACACCACGTCCTTGAAGAATCATCTTCACCCTTTTTTCCCCCATCTGCATTCCTTGACATTACATTCTGATTCTGTGGTTTGTGATATCCACCCAAATCCAAACCTTATTCACAGAAGAGCCTTTGGTATGTTTCTAAGGGAAGTGAACTTGAAGTCTGATCACCCAGTTTCAAGTTCAGGAGCCACAACTTAACCAGTGATACTACTTTAGACTTAACCTCTCTGTGGCATATTTTCACTACTTGTAAATTTCAAATAATAATACTTGCCTTAATTTTTCCATACATTGTTTTGAGCATGAAATGAGGCAAGAATATGAAAATATTTTGTAAAAGTTATATATGTTTTTGTTTTTATTATTGTAATTTAAAAGTGTTAAAAACATTGCTTAGATTCTTCTACACTTCAGATTCCTTTCAGGCAAATTAGTAGTTATCAGAGAGGCCAAAAGTAAATAGAAATGAAGTCAACAACTGTAGATCATCACAATACCTGGGGACTTCCCTTTATCCACTTGGTTCCTCTGAACCCGGGTACTTGGAGTGTGGTCTGTGGATCAGAAGCATTGGTGTAACCTGAGAGCTCATAGAAATGCAGACTCTTGGGTTCCACCCTAGATTTACAGGTTCAGAATCTGCATTTTAATAACTCCAGATGCTTTGTGTACACATTGAAATTTGAGAAGCACAGTGTGGCATATTATGTGGCACGATGAAAATCAGAACCACAATGAGGTATCACCTCACCCTGGTCAGACTGGCTATCATCAAAAAGTCTATAAACAGTAAATCCTGGAGAGAGTGTAGAGAAAAGGGAACCCTCCTACACTATTGGTGGGAAAATAAATTGGTGCAACCAGATGAGAACAGTATGGAGGTTCCACAAAAAACTAAAAATAAAGTTGTCATATGATCCAGCAAGTCCACTCCTGGGCATATATCTGGAGAAAACTCTTAACTCAAAAATCATGCACCCAGTGTTCATAGCAGCACTATTTACAATAGCCAAGACATGGAAACAACCTAAATATCCCTTGATGGATGAGTGGATAAAGAAGATATGTGTGTGTGTGAATGTGTGTGTGTATGTATACACATAATGGAGTATTATTATTCAGCCATATAAAGAATGAAATAATGTCATTTGCACTAACATGGATGGACCTAGAAATTATCATACTAAGAGTATTAAGTTAGACAAGGATAATTATCATATGGTATCATTAATATGTGGAATCTTCAAAAGATGATAAAAATGAACTTATTTACAGGATAGACTCACAGACATGGAAAACAAACTTACAGTTACTAAAGTGAGAAGGTAAGGGAGGGATAAATTTGGGATTTTGGATTAACAGATGTAGAATACTATATATAAAACAAATAAACAGCAAGGACCTACTGTATAGCACATGGAACTGTATTTAATATAATAAATGCAAAAGGCAAAATGGTTGTCTTGGGAGGTCTTACAGGTAGCTGAGAAAAGAGAGGTGAAAGAAAGGCAAAGAAGAAAAGGAAAGATATACCCATCTGCATGCAGAGTTCCAGAGAATAGCAAGGAGAGATAAGAAAGCCTTCCTAAATGATCAATGCAAAGAAATAGGAGACTGTCTTTTCACCTTGCTTATAGTTTCCTTTGTTGTGCAGAAGCTTTTAAGTTTAATTAGGTCCCATTTGTTTATTTTTGCTTTTATTTCCAATGTTCTGGGAGGTGGGTCATAGAGGATCCTGCTATGATGTATGTCAGAGAGTGTTTTGCCTATGTTCTCCTCTAGTTTTATAGTTTCTGGTCTTAGGTTTAGATCTTTCATCCATTTTGAGTTTATTTTTGTTTATGGTATTAGAAAGTGTTCTAGTTTCATTCTTTTACAAGTGGTTGACCAGTTTTCCCAGCACCACTTGTTAAAGAGATTGTCTTTAATCCATTGTATAGTCTTGCCTCCTTTGTCAAAGATAAGGTGTCCATAGGTGTGTGGATTTATCTCTGGGCTTTCTATTTCGTTCCATTGATCTATATTTCTGTCTTTGTGCCAGTACCATAGTGTCTTGATGACTGTGGCTTTGTAGTAGAGCCTGAAGTCAGGCAGGTTGATTCCTCCAGTTCCATTCTTCTTTCTCAAGATAGCTTTGGCTATTCGAGGTTTTTTGTATTTCCATACAAATTGTGAAATTATTTGTTCTAGCTCTGTGAAGAATACTGTTGGTAGCTTGATAGGGATTGCATTGAATCTATAGATTGCTTTGGGTAGTATACTCATTTTCACTATATTGATTCTTCCGATCCATGAACATGGTATATTTCTCCATCTATTAGTGTCCTCTTTGATTTCTTTCACCAGTGTTTTATAGTTTTCTATATATAGATCCTTAGTTTCTTTAGGTAGATATATTCCTGTATTAGATCAGATCAGATCAGTCGCTCAGTCATGTCCGACTCTTTGTGACCCCATGAATTGCAGCACGCCAGGCCTCCCTGTCCATCACCACCTCCTGGAGTTCACTGAGACTCACGTCCATTGAGTCAGTGATGCCATCCAGCCGTCTCATCCTCTGTCGTCCCCTTCTCCTCCTGCCCCCAGCCATTAAAAAGAATACATTTGAATCAGTTCTAATGAGGTGGATGAAACTAGAGCCTATTATACAGAGTGAAGTAAGACAGAAAGTAAAACACCAATACAGTATACTAACGCATATATATGGAATTTAGAAAGATGGTAACAATAACCCTGTATACGAGACAGCAAAAGAGACACTGATGTATAGAACAGTCTTTTGTACTCTTTTGGACTCTTTGGGAGAGGGAGAGGGTGGGATGATTTGGGAGAATGGCATTGAAACATGTATATCATATATGAAACGAGCCACCAGTTCAGGTTCAATGCACGATACTGGATGCTTGGGGCTGGTGCACTGGGACGACCCAGAGGGATGGTACGGAGAGGGAGGAGGGAGGAGGGTTCAGGATGGGGAACACGTGTATACCTGTGGCAGGTTCATGTTGATAATATGGCAAAACCAATACAATATTGTAAAGTTAAAAAATAAAAAAAAAGAAATAGAAGAAAACAATAGAATGGGAAAGACTAGAGATCTCATCAAGAAAATTAGAGATTCTGAGGGAACGTTTCATGCAAAGATGGGCTCAATAAAGGATAGAAACGGTATGGACATAACAGAAGCAGAAAATATTAAGAAGAGGTAGCAAGAATACACTGAAGAACTATACAAAAAAGATCTTCATGACCCAGATAATCATGATGGTGTGATCACTCACCTAGAGCCAGGAATGTGGAATGTGAAGCCAAGTGGGCCTTAGGAAGCATCACTACGAACAAAGTTAGTGGAGGTGATGGAATTCCAGTTGAGCTAGTTCAAATCCTGAAAGATGATGCTGTGAAAGTGCTACACTCAATATGCCAGCAAATTTGGAAAACTCAGCAGTGGCCACAGGACTGGAAAAGGTCAGTTTTCATTCCAATCCCTAAGAAAGGCAATGCCAAAGAATGCCCGAACTACTGCACAATTGTACTCATCTTACACCCTAGCAAAGTAATGCTCAAAATTCTCCAAGCCAGTTTTCAGCAATACATGAACCGTGAATTTCCAGATGTTCAAGCTGGTTTTAGAAAAGGTAGAGGAACCAGAGATCAAATTGCCAACATCCACTGGATCATTGAAAAAGCAAGAGAGTTACAGGAAACATCTATTTCTGCTTTATTGACTATGCCAAAGCCTTTGTGTGGATCACAATAAACTGTGGAAAATTCTGAAAGAGATGGGAATACCAGACCACCTGACTTGCCTCTTGAGAAATCTGTGTGCAGGTAGGAAGCAAGAGTTAGAACTGGACATGGAACAACAGACTAGTTCCAAATAGGAAAATAAGTACGTCAAAGCTGTATATTGTCACCCTGCTTATTTAATTTATATGCAGAATACATCATGAGAAACGCTGGACTGGATGAAGCCCAGTTGGACTCAAGGTTGCAGGCAGATACATCAATAACCTCAGATATGCAGATGACATCACCTTTATGGCAGAAAGTGAAGAAGAACTAAAGAGCCTCTTGATGAAAGTCAAAGAGGAGAGTGAAAAAGTTGGCCTAAAACTCAACATTCAGAAAACTAAGATCATGGCATCCAGTCCCATCACTTCATGGCAAATAGATGGAGAAGCAGTAGAAACAGTGGCTGACTTTATTTTTCTGGGCTCCAAAATCACTGCAGATGGTGACTGAAGCCATGAAATTAAAAGACTCTTACTCCTTGGAAGGACCGACCTAGACAGCATATTCAAAAGCAGAGACATTACTTTGCCAACAAAGGTCCGTCTAGTCAAGGCTATGGTTTTTCCAGTAGTCACGTATGGATGTGAGAGTTGGACTATAAAGAAAGCTAAGTGCCAAAGAATTGATATTTTTGAACTGTGGTGTTGGAGAAGACTCCTGAGAGTCCCTTGGACTGCAAGGAGATCAAACCAGTCCATCCTAAAGATGATCAGTCCTGAGTGTTCATTGGAAGGACTGATGTTGAAGCTGAAACTCCACTACTTTGGCCACCTGATGCGAAGAACTGACTTATTTGAAAAGACCCTGGTGCCTGGAAAGATTGAAGGCAGGAGAAGGGGACGACAGAGGATGAAATGGTTGGATGGCATCACTGACTCAATGGACATGAGTTTGGGTAAACTTTGGGAGTTGGTGATGGACAGGGAGGCCTGGTGAGCTGCAGTCCATGGGGTCGCAAAGAATCGGAGATGACTGAGTAACTGAACTGAACTGAATCCATGTTTATTTTAATTACTAGGCTTGAAGAATATTAGAAGAAAATATTGCTAGCTCATGAAATCTTTTATTTCTTAGATTTTCCTGAAGGTGAGGCTATCAAATAGCTTTTTTTTTTTTTTAATTTTTTTTAAAATTTTATTTTATTTTTAAACTTTACATTAAAAGATGAGTTAATTTAAGATATTAAAAGTAGTAGGGTAGGTGATACTTGGATATAGTAAAAATTAAGATGGCTCTTTTTTTGCAATTTGAAAATTTGTATTGGAATGTAGTATTTTTACAATGTTTTATTAGTTTCTGCTGTACAGCAAAGTGAACCAGCTATACGTATGCATATCCCCTCTGTTTTGGATTTCAGGAAGGTGGCTCTTACGTGATTGGCCTTTGGGGAACCCTGGTCTAGAAGCTGGTGAGAGTCAGAGCTGTGTCATACTAGTTGTGTGGGACCTCTGGCATGCCTCCAGCCCTGGTCAGGGGTTACATGTAGGAGGTATGGTTCTTATGTGCCAGGAATCCTGCTCAGACTAAGGGTGTTCAGAATCCTCTTCCACCAACCATCCTAGAATACAGACTGAACTCAAAGGTGTGGGACCCTTATCTCTCTCATTCAGTGCTCTTTTGGGAAGAGCTCAAGCACCAAAATACCCTTTATTTATTTACTGTTTAGAGGAACTTAGAAGAATCTTCAGTTTCTTTCCTTGTGCCTGCTTTAGCTAAGTTTTGATTCTGTGAACATTTATCCAGGAAAGTTCTTATTCCACATAACTCAGTTTCCCTTTGGATATAGTTATGGAGTTAAGTTCATTTCCTTTTGAGGTCAGCTTTTAAAGATTGCCCTACATTTTTTTTTTTCTTCTCTTTAGTTTCTTCAATAACTTTCAGAATTATATACGTAGTACAACTAAATTCTTCAGCATTTAGAATGGAGAGAGGGGCAATGCTTTATGAATTACCATGCTGTGCTTGTGCAAGTGCCCTGTGAATTCTTCTGAACCATTCTAGTGCTGCTAAAATAAACACCTGTGTTGCTCTTCAGTTCATCTTCCAGTTTTTTTCTTAGCTCTTTGCACTCCATATTGACATTACACTCTCTTTCTATAGTCTGTGATTAATACTTGAATCCATCACCTTACCCATATTATAGCATTTATTTGGGGAGAATTTCCTTGCAAATGATACTCTTTAGCCTCTTGATCATTTTTTTTTCTCCCCATGAAAAATCTTCCCAGGGAGAAGAAACAAACATTTATATCTTCTAAAGAAAAAAATGTGAAAAGTATTAATAGGAAAAAAAACTTTTTCAGAGATTTATAAATTGAAGAAAGGTGGTAACTGGCACTATTGGAAATAAAGATATCTATGAAAATTCTTGAATTGTCTGCATACAAAGCTGAGATAGTTAACTTGATTTTTTAAATATTACTTAGACTTATTATTGTCCTCCTGTGGATGGTTTCCATATTTGGGCTCTTTTTTGTTGTTTTAGTGGAGATACATTCTAAAATAATTTCTTTCCTACAGTTACTGAGTTTACCTACTTCCTAAAGTCTTTAATTTAAAGTATATACATCAAACAAAATTAGGAGACAAGTAGCAGACAAAGGGGAAAACTTTGCGTATACACATGACAAAGGCCTAATGTGCTTAATATATACAGAGTTCTCTAAATGACGGAAAAAGAAGAATAAACCGGTAGAAAAATGGGAGAGGATATAAACCTGAAGAAAAAAATTTTAATGGCTATTAAACATGAAAACATATTCAATCCATATATCATCAAGCACAAATCAAAACAAGTTGTCATTTTCTTTCAGGTTGACCAAAATTTAAATGTTTGAAAAACCCCAGTGTTAAAGGATAGGGAGGAAAAAAACATGTTGGAATTATAAACTGAATAATTTTTCTGAAGGGTGATTTGGCACTATTTATCAAAATGTGAAATGCATGTACATTCTGACTGTGAAATTTCACCAATATGCAGAGATATATAAAATAGTGTTACAGCATTATTTGTAATAGCTTGCACTGAAAGCGGTCTCTTTAGTCCCTCAGGACAGTTTACAGCAGTGCCATTATTTATTGAGCCAGTGGCAAAACATTCAGCAGCTTAAAAAGTGTGTTAGATTTATATGAAAAAAGTGGGAAAAACCAAAGTGTAGAAGCCTGTGTATAATATAGTCCCATTTGTATTCTTTTGAAAAAGAGAGAGGATAAAAGGATGCTAATGTATGTCGGGGGGAAAGTTCTTTGAAAAGATGTGCCAGCAACAGATAGCTGTTAATTCTGGGAAGAATTAACATCTCCTCCTGTCCCCACTTTTGTCCACATCTCTAATAGTAATGCTCTTCCTGAGTATTAACAGAGGGTCTCCACTTTCCCCAGTGAACGTCTTTTGAGAGAGAAAACAAGTGTCAGTGAAGTGGCCAAAGAGTTGACAATTAATGGGGGTGGGGTGCGGGGAAGACTCAATACCAAAAATGAAAAGCTTTATGCTAAAAACAGGCGTTCTTTGGTTTTTTCCTTTAGCCACTTAAAATAATTCAGATAAACATAATGGTACTTTCCTAAAGAAGAATTTGGTTTGGATTTCCTGGGTATTTGTTCCAACTGCCGCTTGCTCCTATAGGGAAAACAAGGTCATTAAATCATCCTCATTTTCATGGCTGGTTTGAAGGTGGAGGCTTTGGGTTGTTGATGAAATCTTCTTTGAAGTGGACTCTTGCCTTCTTGAAATAGGCCTTGACATGCCTGGGTTCCCCCAGTGCCCAGAAGTGCATTTGGACACCTAGACTGAGTTATAAAACAGATCTTACTTTTAAATCTTGCCTTTTCCAGTTGCCTGGCATTTTAAATTTACCCAATAGCATTTTACTTAGTTTCTTTTTTTTTTTTTTTAATATTTTCAGAAAGCTATTTAAAATTTTGAGGAACCTCAGTTTTTAACTCAAGTAACTATTCCATATATAAGTATCATTTTGATAGTTAATATAATATTTAATATTTTCCAGTTTCCAGCCACTCCCCGCTCTGTCCCTTCCCCACTGCCCACCCCCAGGACAGCATCTGGTGTGATAAACTCATCCTTTATTTTGCCTTCAGGGCCCTCTACCAGTACTCTGTTTGGGTGTCTGGGAACCGGCTGTGGAGAAACCCTTTGCCAAGTGATAGCTTCTACTCGCTTTAACACACAGTGGAGTGGGAACCATGACCAAAAGTGTTTCCAACTGTATTTCTGCTTTTTGCTGCCACTTGTGTTCTCCCTCTGCAGTTCTTCTCATCTGAACTCTGTGGCAGTGACTGTGCTCGTTTCTTTCAGATGGAGATTATTTTACCTTTACAAGACATGAACCCATTGGTGTGTGTGGACAGATCATCCCGGTGAGTGTATCTCCTCACGCCCCGTATTTATTTTCATTTGAACCAGTTCTCTTAAAGATACATAAAACATGGACTTCAGCAATGTGTGTTTTCCATTACTGGGGGAAAAAAACTGAGCTCATGTTGTTGACATATCTTTAACAGCCTCCCTGCAAATGCTTATTTGAACAGGTTAATAGGGTTTCAGCTTCGTTACCAGGAGTTGAATTCTCAAGTTATGGAATTCTCATGATTAAAATAAGCAAAGCAAAGCCCAGTGTATTAATAACCTGCCTTCAGTTATGGATGTCCATTCAGCTTATGGAAAATTAATGCTTTGTTATATTTGCTTGTTTATTTTTTAGAACTGTGACTCACCATTTTTCCAGGCATATTGTTTGATATGGTCTTTTAATCCCATTCTTTCCCACTGTTTCTTTTCACAAGAATCTAGATAGAAGACCCTACAGAAGACACAGCAGTACAATTAACGTCACAGTCATAATTGAAACCATGCCGTGCTGTTGTGTGTCTTGTACAGGGAAATGGATGTAGTGCTTAGTGTTTGGATTGGAACATTAAACATTGTCTTTTTTTCCCCCCTCTGCCTCATACATAGCCTTGGCACTATACAAAACATCATCGAGTCTTCCAGCAGGAGAGTCTAGCTAATCATTCTGGCAAGGATTTCAGGGGAGCCTCAATTTAAATTCTTAAAGTACAGACAAGAAGTTTTCTCAAAATATAGGAGAATAACTCAAGATAATCTTCAGCTTTGGGAGCCAAAGATTTGGGAGACATATTAATGAATTATTTTAAAGGTCCCCAAACCCTGGGTTACTGTGAAATTTATTCGAGAATGAAAGGAGAAGATGAGAGATTTGGTTTAAGTTCTTCTGCCCCTAAACCACCCAGGGAAATCCCACTCAGATCAGAGCCGGGTTGAGGTCTGTCACCTTAATTGCAGGAACTCAAACCTGCGTTTCCTGCCTTCCTCAGACTCAGTTAGCTGCAGCTTTCACTGACAGGACAAGAGCCGCTTGTCAGCCAGCTCAGCTCAATTACTGCGCTCCCAAGATTTATATACTGTAGATGGAATTAAAACATCACTGTGTACTCCCAAGTTTATAAACAACTAAGGGGGAAAGAAATTGGGTGTTTGGTGAAGGCACGACACTTGTATATTTTTGCAAGCTTGCCAGGGCCAGTGAGAATCCTTCAAGGATGGCAGCTGAGATGCTTCAGGCAGAAACACATTGTGCTCAGGGGCTGGAGCCAGGGCACCAGGGTCTCTGTTTTCTTTCTTAATGAAATTATCAACGACACCTGATAGTACTGAGGCTCATGCCTGCACTTATAACAATACAAGCTTAATATCCTTTTTAAAATTGGTTTAAACCGTCTTAGGCCCCAGTCTCAGATACACACATATATTTTTTAGTCTCCATTAGTTTATTTTGCAGTGGCCAGGAGACGAACTAAGATTTTTGCATCCTCATCAGCAGATGTACTTTATTTTTTGTAATTGTGTGTTTTGTGACAATACACGTAGGTAAAGAAAAAGGTACTGCCGTGAAATACACGCTGACTTCTAGGTCTTCCTCTCTGAAGAGCTTTTATACCAGCCTGAAACCCTGGTATAAAAAATCACAAATGCAAGAAAAAGTTTTCATACACAAGAACTTACTGGAACCAAAAGCTAATTTTAAAAACATATAAAATGACAACAATGAAAAGCTGAAACAAAACAAAGACTCCCTTTTTACGATAAGATTTCTTTTTGTGGGTAGCTGGAAAATAGTAATTTGCTGACCAGAGAGAGAATAGGGGAGATTTTCAAGGTCAATCCTGTTCTCTTCTTAATGAAGTAATTAAAAAATCCAAACATCTATACTCTGTGGTGGGACAAGATTTATGTTGAGGACCAGTCTGAGAAATCTGAGAAGTCACAGCTTGAAAACAAAGTAATGGAGGAATATTTTTCCATCTATCAACCCTGAGTTTTTGCCTTTCAGTGGAACTTCCCCCTGCTGATGTTTGCTTGGAAAATTGCTCCAGCTCTGTGCTGTGGCAATACAGTAGTTATTAAACCAGCAGAACAAACACCACTCAGCGCACTCTACATGGGAGCCCTCATCAAGGAGGTAAGAGAAACCGACCTCAGGAGTGGCTCCCACCCTCCTTACAGTTGGGGTCTACTGGAGCATATCCGATTTAATGTGCTTCATCAGCTTTCACAAGCCACGTTTCCTCCAATTCTGTTTTGTTAGGCTGGCTTTCCACCAGGAGTCATCAATATTTTGCCAGGATACGGGCCAACGGCCGGGGCAGCAATAGCTTCTCACGTTGGCATAGACAAGATTGCGTTCACAGGGTCTACTGAGGTAGGTGCCTGAGAAACCACAGCTTAAAGAACAGTTCTGCAAATGAGTAGAGGGTTTGAGAGAAAATTGAAAATGTTACCCATGGACTGAACACCCAAAGAGCAGTGGCTACTCAAGGTCTTAACAAGCAGATAAGACCTTAACAAGGTCTTATCATAGCTAGAAGACTGATGGGTGACAAAGTAAAGGTGGACATTGACTATTTGTGTCTCAAATCTCTGGATTCTTGTGTGTTCCATTTGTATGAGACCTGTCCCAGAAAAACAAAACCATATTATATTTTGAAATAAAAGGAACATATATCAGAGGCAAAAACAAACTAACAAACTGTCCCAAAAGAGTCTATCCCAGAAGCTGGGGTTCTGAACACTTTCTTGAATCAAAAACACAAATTAAGAACTGGAGATGTAAATTAATCTCTGGTCAAGATGAAAATGGAAACACAGCTTTGTCTTATCATTATATCCCCAACTCCTGTAGATGCTATTTGCAGCTAACTATGACCATGAGCATTAAAAGGTCAGAGAGAGTAGAGATCAGCAATTTTTTTCTGCAAAACACAGCCAGATAGCAAATGTTATAGACTTTGCTGGCAATATGGTCTCTATTGAAGCTACTTAACTCTGCCCCTGGAGCACAAAGTAGCCATAGGTAATATAGTATGAACTGAACCCAGCTGCAGGCGAGCACTGCATGTCCTATACTGACCTAGCTCTGGGGTCAGTGGGCTCTGCCTGCCTGTCCACTTCTTGGCTCAAGCACTACTGGGCCACATGTCTTTCAGGAGTTATCAGTCATTCTGGTCAGATGCGACTAGAAGACACTCTTCAGTGAATGGTGCTGTGGTTCAGCTTCTTGTTTGGGCAGGGCAGACTGGGCCGTAGGGCTGGCAGAAGTCCTCATTTGAGGAGATGAATCAGGCCGATCTGCACCCATCTGTGTTCCCTGGTCAGAGTGTGCCCCTAGTTTGGTTCTGCAGATGAGCAGAGCCACTGGTTGGGATTATTGCTTGGTCACTGCAGATGTGAATTCAGTCTGCCAGGATTTGTGTGTTGCAACCCCTCCCCCTCTCTCTGTTGCAGTCTCATTTCTGTGGTGGTTGAGCTCTGCAGATTCCCCTGCAGTTCCCATGGTGTGAGATCAGAGTAGTGGCTCCCACAGGTCAGCTCACAGTTCTGAGTTCTCCTTTCCCACTGGAGAAGCCAGAGGGTCAAGAGAAATGTCTCCCCATGATGCTGCAGTGGCCTCTGGGAGGGCAGTATAGTCACAATGTAGCTGCTTTTCTTAACCCTTCTCATGGGTCTCTGGTACAGGGGAGTGCTTCCCGCTTAACCTTGTGTTCTAGGGGCCTTTAACAATTGTTCCTTACGCTTCTTGTGAAGGAAAGCAAAGTCTGGAGCAGTCTGTGTTGCCATCTTGGTAACATCACTCCTCAGTATTTTCACTAGTACCAGATTGCTTTAATTATAAGATTTTAAAAGATGTGTTGGAGTATGGCAGGCAATATACCCTCCTATATGGTTTTTCAAAACCTTTAGGCTGTTCTTGTACATTCTTTCAGATAAAATTTCAGTTTGGTTTTCCAAGTACCTTACCTTCCTCCACACATCTCTCATTGGAATTTTGATTGGCATCCCATTACCTGTCTGTATTAAATTGAAGATGAGTGTTCTTTCTAGAAGACTGACATCTCATCCAGGAACATGGTGTAAAGCTCTTCAGTTATCTGCCCTACAGTGTTCTTCACTGATGTCATCATTTACATCTTAGGCTTGTCTTGATAAATTAATTTCTAGGGATTTTTTTTTTCTTCCAAGGATATTTCAATTTAAAAACTGGGCACTTTTTTTAAAGTCCCAATACTATGTGTTGGAAAGTCATGTTGAGAGGATGACCTAATCTTTCAGGCCAGACAAGAAGTGACATAGTGGATCAATAAGAACATAAGTGCTTGTTTCCAAGTTGCCTGGGTTTAAGTCTCTGTTTTGCCATTCAAAAAGTTTTTTTAAACTTTTAAAAAGACTGAAGTATAATTTACATACAATAAAATGCATTCATTTAAGTACCAAATACACACTGTCACATAACCATCACCCAAACTAAGATATAGAATATTTCCATACCCTGAAACATTTCTCATATCATCGGCCCCAGGCAATCAGTGACCCTCTTTGTTAATTTTCCTTCCTCTCTTTCCTTCCTTTATATAAATGGAATATACAATATGTACTCTCCCGTGCCTAGTGGTGGTGGTGGTGGTTTTTTTGGTGAGGGGTTTGTTGTTCAGTATTTAATCAATTATTGATATGATTGGATTTGAATCTCCCATTTTCACTTTTATTTCTACTTGTCCCATCTGCTTTTTGTCCCCTTTCTCCTCGTTTTCTGCCACATTTCGGATGAATTGAGTACTCCATTTTATCTTTCATTTTGGATTATCAGCTAAGCCTCTTTTTAAAGTAGTTGCTTTAGTAATTACAATGTGCGTTTTAATCACAGTCTACTATTTAAAAGTATTATGTTATACTGTAATGTAATAACAGTACAACGGAATTCTTCTGTTTTTCATTGCATCCTTCATGCTGCAGCTGTTCTAGAATTCACTGTAACGTATGTATGTAGCCCATAGTACATTGCTACACTTCTTGTTTTAAAAATTCAACTATCTCTTCAAAGTGAAAGTGTTAGTTGCTCAGTTGTGTCTGGTTTTTTGCAACCCCATGGACTGTAGCCCACCAGGCTCCTCTGTCCATGGAATTCTCCAGGCAAGAATATCGGAGTGGGTAGGCATTCCCTTTTCCAGGGTATCTTCCCAACCCAGGGATCAAATCTGGATCTCCAGCATTGCAGGCAGATTCTTTACCATCTGAGCCATCATGAGAAAACAAAATTATTTTACATTTACTCACATACTTACTGTTTCTAGCCCTCTCTCTTTTTTTTTGCCTATGTTTCTTTCTGATATAATTTTTCTTCTGTATAGAGAGCTTTCTTTAGCATTTCTTATAGTGTGGATCTGTTAGTGACAAATTCTCTCAGCTTCTGTTTATCTGAATATTTATTTTGTTTTCATTTTTTATGATTTTTTGTGAATATAAAATTCTGATTCAACAGTTTTTATTTTGTTTTATTTTGCTTCAACACTTTAAAGATGTCATTCTGTTTTTTTTTAATGACTTGCTCTGTTTTTTATAAGTTAGCAGTCATTCTTATCTTTGTTCTACTATATATAATGTTTTTTCAAATATGTATGCTTTTCCTATCTATTAATTTTTGAAAGGATGCTGAACATTGGGCCCATTACATTATGGACCATGTAGATTTTGTTTTCTTTCTTTTAAGAGTGCTGGACTTTTTTCTGTTAGGTAATTAAATCACTTGCAGTACAGGTAGACCCTTTTGACACTTAATTTTAAGCTTCATTAAGGACTAGTTTATCTTTTACTAAGATAATAAAATATATTAAGATTACTAAGTTGGGATCCTTCTGGATTTTGTAGTGAATATTCTCAGTGTTCAACTAGGTCTTTCTACTCTGGTTAGTCAAAACTCAGACGTCCCCAACCCTGTATGAGCTCTGAGGATTATTCAGCATACAAATTCCGTGATCTTTGTTCTTTATCCCGTCTCGTGAAGTATACCAGTCACCACAGGTATACAGCCTGAGAACTGATGGGACCCCCATAAGTTTCCTTGACTGCATTGTCAGTACTCTCTGGTACTAAGCCTTTTACTTTTTAACCACCTCATTCTCTATAAACTCTAATCTATTTCATCATTTCAGTGAGATCAGCACGTTCTACTTTGGTCTTAACATCCCATGATGCAAAAGGTCTTCCCTTGTTTCTTTTCTTTTTTTTAAATTTTTAAAAAATTTTATTTTTAATTGGAGGATAATTGCTTTACAATATTGTGATGGTTTCATTCCCTTGTTTCTTTTATCTCTAGAATCACAGTCCCATACTGCATGATATTCCATTTAAAGGAGGCAATTTCATGTACTTTTCTAGTTGTTTACAGTGCGAGGGCAAGTTCAGTGACAGTTTTTGAGAAATAGACTGCCAGTTATTCCTACAGCCAAAATGAGTTTATTCAGAATCAGCAAAGAATTGCAGTTTGGGGTCTACAGCCATGGCAAACCCCATGCACATCCTTCCACAGCAAGGAGAGTAGAGTACTCTTTTAAAGAAGGGAAAAGGAAATTGGAGAGCTGTAGTAAACAGAGTCCACTGGAGAAATTGAGAGTTTGAAGTATAGTTGCTTTTTGTTGCCTAACTTGTGACAGTCTCCTCTCATTGCGTGAACTCTTGCCAGGTAAGAAGAAGTTTTTCTTTTTTCTGTTGGGCTCTGCTACTGTCATAAGTGGTAGAGCTCCCTTTTCTGATCTCCCAAGTCTATTTTGATTGAGGTTTGTGTTCATTAATTTTTTATATTTTCTCCTTTTGATCAAGACCTTTCTCTGAAAGCATTGCTGGTAAGGAGTCCAGTTTTCTGGTTTCAGCAGCATTTTATCTCTCAGTGCCAAGAGGACCTTTGGTGTAGTTTCTCACATCAGAGGGAAAGCATGCAGATTGAAAACCTATTGAGGTCATATTCTACTAACAAGGAAGTGTAGGAGGGAGAACTCTTTTAGGCCATTTTTATGTAAAACCCTTGTGTTACCAAGATCATAGACATCTAAGATCTTCTGAAGTATCATGTCATCATTAAAGGTCTGGCAGGCAAGTTTCCAACAGACCTGGTCCAGATTATCTTGGGAAGGCTGTCTCATCAGGTATTGTCTACTTCAATTCCAGGGAATCTTTACTTTCAGGTCCCCAGTGACGTGCAGGGCCAGCAAGAGTTTGGTGCTTTCTTTCACTGTATCACATAAATCCAAAGTCTGTTCCCTGGAGTTCAGTGACACATGGGTTGGTTAGCAGTACTAGATAGAGGGATCTTTCCAGCAAGGTTGAAGGAAGTCTTTCTGTAAGTTTTTTCCAGTAGATAGAATCTCCACAGAGCGTAAGGTGTGCTGCTCAATGTCTTTGTCTCCCAAGAGCACACTGTAAAAAGATTGCTGTACCAAAACATGATTGCTTTTATTTTTTTTTAATTTTATTTTATTTTTAAACTTTACATAATTGTATTAGTTTTGCCAAATATCAAAATGAATCCGCCACAGGTATACATGATTGTTTTTAATAGAAGCAATTTGGCCTTTGCAATATTGCAGAATCTTTCTTACCAGTGAGTCAAGAGGCAGGAGCCAAGTGCACTGGGCATTCAATGACTATTTCAAAGTATGAGAGTTTATGAGTTCCAAAAGATATCGATCTACGATCTAGAAGGACCGCTGTGGTGATGCTTTTGGCCAAGGTTTTTTAGGGACTCTACAAATTTCCTGTTGAATCTTAACAATATCATTAGTGCATTTGACTAAACTAGAGGGTTGACAGTGGTAAGTATGGTCAAAGTCTTGTGAAACTGGCCAAACAGTGTACAGTTGTCTTACTGACTAGTAAGATGAGTTCCTTGATCACTATGAAGTTAAAGAGTTGTCCAGGTAGTGATAATCTTTTTCAAAGGGACTTTAGTCACAGAAGAGGCAGTAGCCTGTCTGCAGGAGGTGGCTTCAGCCCAGTGTAAAAACATACAGACCAGAACTAAAACATATTTATATTCATGAGATGGAGGAAGTTGTATGAAATCCTTTTCCAGACCTCACATGGTCATTAGGCCGTTTGAAATGTCCAGGAGCAGTGCAGACAGGCTTATTTGGGGTATATATTTCAGACAAACGGGTTAAGTGATAACTTCTGGGAGCCGTAATGTTGCCTCACCAATGCTGATTCATGAACACTATCATTTTGTCAGTAGACCAATGGTTTGTCAGTAGACCAACAGTGGTTAGGAGTGAGAATTTTAGAATCTCCACTAGGACTGAGTTGTTATTTGGTCCAAACCAGAGCTTCCTCTTTTTGTCAAACCAACAATTGTTGAATTTCTAGTCTTGTTTTCCCTTCTTTGAGGCCAACAGTGTTTGGCTTCTATACTTTTTCTAAAAGTCACCATTTGGGGAAATATCTCTTTGGACCATGCCAGAGGTTTGGTTGTTATTGATTTCTTTAAGGGCAGCATTCTTTCTGGAAATGTCAACACGGTGATTTCTTTTAGCTTACAGAAAGTAAAGTTTAGAATATCCTGAAATCTTAATAAAAGCAGCAGGTAAAAAGTATTGCATCCAATAATTCTTGAATATAAGGGTCATTTAAAATTTTGGCTTCCCTGGTAGCTCAACTGGTAAAGAATCTGCCTGCAATGCAGGAGACCCCAGTTCAATTCCTGGGTTGGAAAGATCCCCTGGAGAAGGGATAGGCTATCCACTCCAGTATTCTTGGGCTTCCCTGGTGACTCAGACAGTAAAAAAAAACCACCTGTAATGTGGGAGACCCAGGTTTGATCCCTAAGTTGGGAAGATCCCCTGGAGGAGGGCATGGCAACCCACTCCAGTATTCTTACCTGGAGAATCCCCATGGACAGAGGAGCTTGGCGGGCTACAGCCCATGGGGTGGCAAAGAGTCAGACGTGACTGAGTGACTAAGCACACATGTAAGGAAGCCATGTTGCTCCTACAACATTCCAAAATCATGAGCTACTCTGAAAGCATGTCTACTATCAGTGGCACTTTGAAGGACAAGCCTGTGTAAGAGTATATAATTCAGCCTGTTTAGCCCAAGTAGCCATAAGTAAAGATGCTGCTGCAACAGTATTAAAAGGAGTTGTAATATCATGCCCAGCACAGTATTTGTCATTGTCACTTCTTAAAAAGAAACCATCAGAGAACCATGAGAAGTCAGTGTTTCCTAAAGCATTTTCCTGCATATCATCTCAAGGAGTCAAGCGGAGACCTGTCAGTGTTAAGCAGTCATGAGGGACTTCATCAGTGACAGAGGGGAGAAGAGCAGCAGGGCTACCTTTACTCTGTGAAAGAGTTCTATGAAGAGCAGTTAACATAAAGACTTACAGGAGGTGAGGCAGGTGTCTGAGAAATGTTGACTATGATGAGAATTCAGGTGAGCTTTTCCTACATGAGGTACAAAAGTGGTTAAAGGGGATCCCATAACAGTTTTTTTTTTTTTTTTTTTGGTGGCCTTCACCAAAAGGGCAGTGGCAGTTTTTTAACTAAAGAAGGGAAAAGTAATTAATTTCCCCCTCTTTCTTGGAGGAATTCTGGAATTATATTTCCCTAAGAAATCTCAGGTGAAAATGGATATGGATGGAGGAGCTGAGAAGAAAAGAGTATTTATCTCTCAAAGGGTCTAAACCAAAGGGAATAGATTCAGAGAAAGAAACTCGTGAAGTTCACTAGAGAGCCTCACTGTTTGAACTGTCTCAGTACTCTGAAAGAGTGCTGCTTTATAGTAGTAGGGTTGAGCACTGAGATGTGGCTCTAATGTTAGGACTGGAAGAGATTCAGCCCCAGTCTGGAGAAACATTTCTCTAAGATGAGTAAGAGGGAGGGTTGGGAGGAGCCCCCTGTAGTTCCTCAGAGCCACTTCCTTGAGGATTAGGACAGTGGAAAAACTAGTTAAGAGACCTGAAGGTGCCAGAAGTTTGTATTTGTAACAGTCTCTTTTCCAATGTCCTGGCTGTTTTGCAAAGGTAATAACAACTAGGAGGGTTTTTTTGTGTGTTTTGTTTTGTTTTAAGGGGTTTTCATTTGCTTGCGTTGAAGATTAAGAATTTTGTTGATCTTCCTTTTAGATGACTCCTCTAAAGTGGGAGAGAGCTGGTATACCAGATTAACTGCATCTGAACTGGACATCCCATGGGTTACCCATCCCATCCTGGTCCTTTTTACTAGAAGGGAAAGGTCCCAGTTCAGCCC
This sequence comes from Bos indicus, assembly GCF_029378745.1. NCBI lineage: Eukaryota > Metazoa > Chordata > Mammalia > Artiodactyla > Bovidae > Bos > Bos indicus. The sequence continues at coordinate 52,119,342 of NC_091769.1, forward strand.
ACTGATAAACACAAAATCAAAAGCTCCCCACGTGGGATCAACATTTGAAGGAAGACCAAAATTTTCCTTAACAATCTGAAGTCGAATATAATTGTCATGAACAGGTTCAGCAGATTTTTGTGTGCAAGCTTGAATTATGTCCCAGTCAACAGGCTTTGGAAAAGTCCAGAAATTGCTTGATGAAGTTGTGTAGCAGTTGCCTGAGTCTGATCATATAAAAACTTAGTGGGCTCATCTCCAGCTTTAATTCTAGACACCTTTCAGGATTCTCCTTGTTAGCAGTTTTCATCCAGTACTGGGCCTGGCCTTCACCAGGAAGGATATGAACTAGCAGATGTAAACCAGAGAAACCAGGTTGATAAGTTTTGTTTTATGTATCCCTTAACTACTCATTGTGGATATAGATAACTTAACTACCTTTGTCTTTTAACTTTCCTGCTAGCTTTATGCTGCTGCTACTGCTGCTAAGTCGCTTCTGTCGTGTCCGACTCTGTGCGACCCCATAGACGGCAGCCCACCAGGCTCCTCCATCCATGGGATTTTCCAGGCAAGAGTACTGGAGTGGGTTGCCACTGCTAGCTTTATAGGTGGTTGATTTACTATCTTTATCATATACTTGCCTTTCCCAATGAGATTCCTCCTTTCATAATTTTCATATTTCTAATTGTGGTCTTTTCTGCTTAGACAAGTCCCTTTAACATTTCTTGTAAAAACTATTTTGTGCTGCTGAACTCTTTTAGCTTTTACTTACCTGTGAAACTCTTGATTTTCCCTTCAACTATTAATGATAGTCTTGCTGGGTATTTTTGATTGTAGCTTTTCTTCCTTTCATCATTTTAAATGTATCATGCTACTCCCTTATGACCTGCAGAGTTTGTGCTAAAATGTCAGCTCATAGTCTTATGGGAGTTCCCTTGTATATAACTAGTTGCTTTCCCTTTGCTATTTTTAATATTCTCTCTTTAACTTCAATTTTTGTCATTTTAATTACAATATGCTTTGGTATATTCCTCTTTGAGTTAACCCTATATGGGACATTGCATTTCCTTTCCCTAATTAGGCAAGTCTTCAGCCCTTATGTCTTCAAATGTGTTCTCTGCCCCTTTCTTTCTTCTTCTGGGACCCCTATAATGTGAATATTAGCACATCTGATATTGTCACAGAGGTCTGTTAAACTGCCCTCATTTTAGAAAAATTATTTTTTTTGTTCAGCTTGGATGATTTCCCCTACTCTGTCTACTGGTTCACTAAAATGTTCCTGTGGATCATACAATCTACTGTTGATGCCTCCCAGTGTATTTTCTATTTCAGTTATCGTATTCTTCAGCTCTGTTTGGTTTTTATATTTTCTAACTCTTTGTTAAAATTCTCATTGTGTTCATTTGTTCTTCTCTCAAGTTCTTTGAGCACATTTATGATTATTACCTTGAACACTTTATGTGGTAGATTGCCTATCTCCAGTTTACTTAGTTCTTCTGGTACTTTATCTTGTTCTTGCATTTGGAGCATATTCCTTTGCCACCTCATTTTGAGGGAGCCCCAGTGGCCCCCTTCCTCTTTGATAGACTCTCTAAGATCAGCTGGTGGGTATGACCCAGGCTTCTTTCAAATTAGTGTTCCTGCCTTGGGTCTCAGAACATGTTCTGTGTGTGCCCTTAAGAATGGAATTTCCCACAGCTCTTTGGGTCTCCTGAAGGTAAGCCTCACTGGCCTTCAAAGATAAATGTTCTGGGGGCTTCTCTTCCTGGTACAGAGTCCCCAGGCTGGGAAGCATGGTGTGGAGCTCAGACCCCGGCTCCTTGGGGGAGCATCTCCACAATTGTTCTTATTCTCCTGCTTGCAGGTCACCTGTCTAGGAACATGGGCCTTGATTATATTGCATCTCAGCCTCTCTAATCCACCTCATTGTGGTTCCTTCTTTGTATATGTACTTACAGAAGATCTTTTCTGCTAGTCTTCCAGTCATTCTTACCAGTAATTACTCTTTAAATAGTTATAATTTTGGTGTGCCTGAGGGAGGAGGGTGAGTTCAATGTCTTCCCACTCCACCATCTTGGCCACTTCTCCTATTTTATCTTTGCATTTAATTTTAAAATGTTACTTTGCAGAAAGGCAGTTTTAGGCTCCTGACAATGGAAACTTCAAACTACCAATTGAAATATGTGTTTCATTCAGTTTGGGAAATTTTAGAGCTATTCAAGTTTGAGGATTTCAAAAGTTTCCCATAATCGCCATGGATATTCTAAATTGCCTTTGGTTAGGTAGGTTTCAGGCAAATTTTCAGTTTACCATTGTCTCAAATTAGATATATTATACTCAATGAGGTTACAAATTTATATACTTCTGTTTATACAACTAAAGTCATAAGAATACAATCCTAATGATGTTTGGATTTAGAAGTCCTTGGTTTCTTTGGTGTAGGATATTCTTAAAGGATTATAATCCTACAAATAACTAATTTCTAATCTTCTGGGGTGAGATAATTTGATTATTAGTTTAGTATTGATTTTTTAAGCTTTAGTTTTTGAATATTACAGTTTCTGGTCATATACATAGATTTGGGGGGCTGCATTATTTTTCACTGTCCTTTAGTCATTATTCTCACTACCCCAAGTAGCATCTGATGTGTAGTCAGCAATCATTTTAAGTATTTGTTAGGTATACAAAGGAGGAAAGATTAAATTTGAGAAATAAAAGCTTGATCCCAGAACTAGAAGGTGATGAACACTTTCTTTCTTCAGAACGCCACTAATAGCTTAGGGATTAATATTTTACTTTGTAGCTATATAATTATGAACCACTTAATTCTGTACAAAATTTGCTTAATAGTAAGCATACATTTTTCAGAGTTGTGAGAATTAAATGCACAATGAGTTTTTATAAGTTGTAAGCAACAAGCACATGTTAGTTTGTAATATGTTATTAGCATCCTAAAAAAATGAGAGAGTTCTGTAGGTTGGATGGTCTGTCAAGGCTTCAAGAGAAAGAGAGATTTAATATTAGTCTTGTAGGATATGAGTAAGTAGAGTAAATTGGGAAGAAATAGTTCAATGGCACCCCACTGCAGTCCTCTTGCCTGGAAAATCCCATGGACGGAGGAGCCTGGTGCGCTGCAGTCCATGGGGTCGCTAGGAGTCGGACACAACTGAGCAAATTCACTTTCACTTTTCACTTTCATGCACTGGAGAAGGAAATGGCAACCCACTCCAGTGTTCTTGCCTAGAGAATCTCAGGGACAGGGGAGCCTGGTGGGCTGCTGTCAGTGGGGTCGCACAGAGTCGGACACGACTGAATCGACTTAGCTTAGCAGTATTTCAACAACTAGAGGCTGAAGAGAACAGAAAGTCTTAGTGAAGAGAATAGGGATTGAGAGAGGGCTTAGGGAGAAATGTTGGGAGGCAGATGAACTAGAAAGTAATGTTCTGCAAATCAAGCCATTGAAAATAATTCTCAGTTTAAAACTTGAGGCCAGAGTGTACAAGACTTCTCAGAAAAAGACATCATATAAAAATCATACACCAGTGTTCTCTATGAATATAGACCCAAGAATCCTCAATGAAATACTATCAAACAGAAATCAGCAAATTAAAGGATTATATAGTATGACCAAATAGGATTTATCCCAGCAATGGAAGGTCAGTTTAATACCCAAAAAATCAGTCAGTGTAATATTCCACATTGATAGAACAAAGGACAAAACCATACAGTCATCTGTGTAGAGAGAAAAAAGCATTTGACAAAATCTAACACCACATAGAAGCATACAAAAATATTATTCCTAATTGCCAAAAATGGGAACAGTCAGAGTATCCTTTAGATGATGAGTTGATGAGCAAAATGCGGGTGTGTCCATATCCATACAATGGAATGTTGTTGTTGTTCAGTTGCTCAGTCGTGTCTGCCTCTTTGCAACCCCATGCAAACAGGCAGCATGCCAGGCTTCCCTGTTCGTCACTGTCTCCTGGAGTTTGCGCAAACTTAGGTCCATTGAATCAGTGATGCCAGCCAGCCATCCCAGTGGAATATTATTCAGTCTCAAAAAAGGAAATACCAATGTATGCTTTGCCATGGGTGATTCTTACCAACATGCTAAATGAAAGAAGCCAGTCACAAAAGGCTACATATTGTGTGATACTGTTTCTATAAAGTGTCAATAATAGGCAGATCTGTAGACAGAAAATAGGTTAGTAGCTTCCAGGCGCAGAAAAGAGGGGAGAATGGGAAAGGACTACTAATGGATATGAAATGTTCTGGAATTAAAATCTCTTCTAAAGTGAGAAGCCTGATAGAGATGGGGAAAAAATAGCCCTGTAAATCTAAATCATGACAGATTGAGGAGTTAGTGTGTGTCTGATTTCCTTGTGCCTTGAACACACTTGGGAGAGTGAGACAGTGCTGGACACCAGATGTTCAGTGACTGCTGAACACATTTTCCAGTGTTCTAGTGGAATTATTTTTATATTTAAGGGACACGAAAGTGTGTAAAACTTAAGTAAAATATTAGGTTTTCTTCTATACCCATTTTCCATAAATCATCTTTCTAATTCTCAGATTATATTACTCTTACCTAAATTCAGGCCAAGTTAATTTCCATCTACAGAACTATCCAGTGTTTTATGCTAAATAAGCAAACGTAGTAACTGAGCTGATAGGTTAATAATCTGTCTGATCGATCTCGTGATCAAAGAAGACCTCCTCACAGAATTTTACATTAATTTAGGGAGTTTTGAGCTTTAATGTAGTTCACCTTGAGTGTATTTATTTCACTCCTTTCTTTAGAGTCTCTTAAAAAAATACTCTTCATGGCTTTGCTGAAATGAAAACTGGAAAGAATGTTGCATCATTCCACCTCTTAAAAAACTAGAGGAAGGTATTTTTTTCAGTAAGGTATGCCAAACACAGTCTTCAAATCATTCCAAAAGCAATCAAGATTAAATATCAGATCTATATTAGAAAACTAGACATAATTTAAGCCTCTCTAATGGTGGAAGGAAAGTTATGACCAACCTAGATAGCATATTCAAAAGCAGAGACATTACTTTGCCAACAAAGTTTCGTCTAGTCAAGGCTATGGTTTTTCCTGTGGTCATGTATGGATGTGAGAGTTGGACTGTGAAGAAGGCTGAGTGCCGAAGAATTGATGCTTTTGACCTGTGGTGTTGGAGAAGACTCTTGAGAGTCCCTTGGACTGCAAGGAGATCCAACCAGTCCATTCTGAAGGAGATCAGCCCTGGGATTTCTTTGGAAGGAATGATGCTGAAGCTGAAACTCCAGTACTTTGGCCACCTCATGCGAAGAGTTGACTCATTGGAAAAGACTCTGATGCTGGGAGGGATTGGGGGCAGGAGGAGAAGGGGATGACAGAGGATGAGATGGCTGTATGGCATCACTGACTCGATGGACGTGAGTCTGGGTGAACTCCGGGAGTTGGTGATGGACAGGGAGGCCTGGCGTGCTGCGATTCATGGGGTCGCAAAGAGTTGGCCACAACTGAGCGACTGACTGAACTGAACTGAATGGTGGTGTGCCTTTGTTCACAGTACATGTTAATATTTAATCTTCCCCATGCTCAGATGCATGTCTGTAGGTAAAGGATGATTGTACCTAATTCATCGATTTTAAGGTTGAAGTAAGCTAGTATATCTAAAGTTTTTAACACAGGGTCCGGCTCTTAGTAAGGTGTCGATAAATATTAGCTGTTATTGTTTTATATTTATTTTTAAATGAAATTTATATAACAATATAGTCTTGGGAAAATGTGTAATAGAGAAGGGGGCTGGATTCAGCCAACCTTGGATCAAATCCCGGCTCTCATCTCTCATTTCTTCATCTGTTAAGACGGTTAGGAAGAACTCCTTACGTGTTTGTTTGTGGATTAATGGAGCTAGTGTTCCAGTCCTGTTGTTGGCATACTGTGAGAATTCAGTGAATACTAGTTAAATCTGATTGATTCTAGTTGAATCTATTTGCAGATAATGTCTGTCAAAAACTAATCTCTGCTTTGCTCTAGAAATTTTACTTTCCTTTTGTTTGTTTTATGGCTTTTATAAATATTTTACAAATATTTTTGTCTTCTAATAAATGTTTATTTTGTTTGTTTTGCTGTTCTAGTTCACTTTTTTGGAAGGGCGCCTGGGTGCTTGCTTAAATAAACTGATTATGAATTCTTCTTTTATTTTTTTAAATGGAATAGTATACTCCATTTAGACAGTGGTGTTGTCAGAGGACACTTGGTACCTATTAAGGAACTCACGATTTTACTATGGCCTAGATGAGGGGCCAATCCTACAACCAAAGTCTGCCAGAATTAGGTTCTGGTGTAGGGAGAAATGTCTTTGTCGAAAACTATAATGTAATTACCATTGTTGTTCGTTGTCATGTAGTTACGATTGTTTTCAGTAGTATCACTACCTTCCCTATAGTAATGGGGAGGTGAGCTCTGGGGAAGAGAGGAGTGATTTGTTTAAATTCAGATTCTTGAGCACCACCCAGGATCTTCTAAATTAGAAACTTTCAAGTGGGTCCAGGAATTCTTATTTTAATAAGCTTTCCTAGTGATTTTTATGTCTATTAACATTCAAGAATCACTAGTTTACACATATTTTGAAGCAGCCTACAAAGAGGTGCCCATGATGATCCTGGGGTGAAATGATACTGTGTGGTGGCATTGGAGCTGTGCTAACCTTACAACATCCTCTGGGGAAACATGCCCAGAGCACAGGAGAACTAGAGAAGATGGGGAGGATTAAGTTCAGAAAGAATTAAGGTGATTTTACCAAGAGTCAGTTCAATGCTCTGTATGCCAGGTGAACCCCAGAATTCCCTCATTTGTAAGATAAGGAGTGAATTAAGGGAATTTTTACCAGTGCCTGACATGGGAGATGGAAAAGGCAATGGCACTCCACTCCAGTACTCTTGCCTGGAAAATCCCATGGACGGAGAAGCCTGGTAGGCTGTAGTCCATGGGGTTGCTAAGAGCGATTTCACTGTCACTTTTCACTTTCATGCATTGGAGAAGGAAATGGCAACCCACTCCAGTGTTCTTGCCTGGAGAATCCCAGGGATGGGGGAGCCTGGTGGGCTGCCGTCTATGGGGTCACACAGAGTCGGACATGACTGAAGTGACTTAGCAGCAGCAGCAGACATTTGAGAGACTGCAATCGCTTATTGGATGAAAGAGGAATTTTATGTTGCTCACGGAAGCCCAGAGAAATCAACTGATGGGTTCATAGAAAACTTTACCCTATAGGCTTAGCTGGTTAGATTTTCTTCTTGAGAAATTTTTGTTGATTTAGCCCTTATCTGCAGAAAATCGGTATTCCTAACGGAAGGTCCAAGGTTTATTTCAGTCATAATTGTTGGTTTCTGAACATGGAAATTCACCACCATTTCCCACTCCAACTCTCTTCCTTCCCTATAAGATCATCAGTATAAAAGATTTTCTACCATAGCAACCTAATTGGTTCATTAAGTTTTTTATTTACCAATGTGAAAGTAATCCAGTCGGTCAGTCGGTACAGTATTTCATGTGGAATATTTCCCTGAAATAAGTCACTTATAGTTATGAACCTCTCTTTTGAGCTCCAGACTTCTATTTGTAGCTCTGGAGTGGACACTTCTACCTGGATATTTAATCTGCTTCAGGTAACAGGTTGATTCATGACCTGAACCCTGCACCTTCCCATGTTCTCTAGCCTCACCAGACTGCTTGCAAATCTTCAAATGTGATTTGCCTTTCACAGTTCAACTGTAACCATGCACATGCCTTTTTTTCTGACAGAAATGACCACCCTTCCATCATCTACTCAATGAGTTCCTAGCTCAATGATTCTGTTCTATCATCTGTGCAGTTAAATGAGAACTGGTCAACTTATATAATGAGTATGATGCTTTATTTTTATTTAGATTCATAATCTCAAAAATTGTCACCCTTCTACTTCTAGTAATTTCTTTTATTAGCCTTTAATCTGTTCTTTATTTTCACCACCTTTTGCTTTCCTTTAAGTGTATATATTTTTTCCTCTTCACTTTTTCTTTTTCCCTTTTGGGCTTTAATTATTTTAAAATTTAATTAATTCATTCTAATACATTTGACTTTAATTAATACCACTAAATCACATTTGAAATAGTCATGTGGATTCAATATCATTTCCCTACCAGCAGTTCACAGAGGACAATAAAAAGATGTATGGTATAATTACTCTAATAAAATAACATTTTTACTTCTTAATATGCCTTTATTAACAGCTTTATTGAGGTATAATTGATATGCAATGGATTTCACATATGTAAAGTGTACAGTTTGGTAGTTTTGACGGATGTATCCACCTGTGAAGCCATCACTACAGCTCAGGTAGTGCACACATCCATCACCCTCAGGCCTTTTCTGCTGCCCCTTTGTAACCTCTCTCCCTTCTTTCCCCTCCCCTCCATTCCCATTCCCAGGCACTGATCTGCTTTTTGCCGTTATAGGTCATTTGCATTTTCTAGAATTTTATATGAATAAAAGCATACAGTATATACTCTGTTGTCCATTTGTAATCAACATGATTATTTGAGATCCATACACATTTTTGCATATACATATCAAAAACCTTTTTATTACTGAGTAATATTCAATTGTATGGATACATCACAGTTTGCCTGTTGTACATTTAGGACATTTAGGTTGTTTTCATTTGGGAACTACTACAGATAAAAGCTCCTATGAACATTTTCTGCACCAGTTCATATGTGTGTGTGTGTGTGTGTGTGTGTAGATTGGTTGATTCTTTTTTTTTTCTCTATATGAACATTTTCTGCACCAGTTCATATGTGTGTGTGTGTGTGTGTGTGTAGATTGGTTGATTCTTTTTTTTTTTCTCTTGGGGAGATGTCTAGCAATGGAATGGCTGAATCATATTAGGTTCAGAAACTGCTAAATTTTTTTTTCAAGGTGGGTGCATCATCTTACCAGCAATGTATAAGACTTCTAGCTCCTTCACATCCTCACTAGCACTTGGTACAATCAGTCTTTATAATTTTACCTTTCTAATAGGGGTTCAGTGCTATCTCACTGTTGCTTTATATAACACAATAAACTTTATCTTCACAGGAAGAACATTAAAAACTAAATATGTTATCTTCATCAGTGCAGATATCCGAAGGGAGAACTGAGAGAGAATAGAGAGTTTGGGGAAGAGAATAAGATACAAGATGGCCCCATGAACCATTTTGCTGTTAGGAACATTCATGCAGTGAGATAGCGTATAGCTGGGTGCATTAACTAGTTTCCCCCAAAGTTTTCTGGTGGTGTCTATTGATACTTCTCTGGAGGGATTTGTATTCACTAGGAGGGAAACCAACCCTGTGCATCTGAAGTATCTCCCAGTTTCTTCTCTGGGATGATATAATCAATGGGTAATAGAAGACCAAGTTGTTTACTCACTAAGTCATGCCCCACTCTTTTGTGACCTCATGGACTGCAGCCCACCAGGCTCCTCTGTCCATGGGCTTTCCCAGGCAGGAATACTGGACTAGGGGATCTTCCCAATCCAGGGATCGAACCCACATCTCTTGCATTGGTAGGCAGGTTCTTTACCAGTGAGCCACCAAGGGAAGCCCAATAGAAGACGAGAGTATTTGACTAGAATATGAAAGCCAGCTTATAATTATATTAATGGTGGCAAGTGGAGAACTTTCATAGGCAAGTCGAATAATCACATAATCCCCAACCCCTTTACAGCTTGTAGTTTTTTACTTCTTTATTTACCTATCCTCTCTTAATTTTGTAGGCTGCTTGAGAAATTGTATAGATTCTTCTAGAGGGTACATGTCACTTAAATATGGATTTGAATGTGGCTCCACTAACGATTTTCCTAGTATCACAAAACGTTTGGAACAGTCAGCAATAAGAAGCTTATTTGAGGTGGCTGCTTTCCATTTTACTTTAGAAAAAGGCCTTTAAAAAGAAAACAAGTTACTCAAAGATAGGATTAATTTCTCCTTATGCAGCTAAATACTTAAGCAATGAATGTAAATATTTAATATGTGACTATGAAAGGGCTCTTATAAACACAGAGGCAATAAACAACCTCAGTAAAATATAGGAAAACAGTTTGCATTTTGCTTAGTATGATGTTTTCTTTATTCAGTTAGGTTAACAAACCATGATCTCATCATTAGTCAACAAGATAACAGAGAGACCATCAAAGCAAACTACAGGAGAGTCCAGATTGATTCGTGCCAAACAAATGTTTGGAGCTAACAGCTGTATTATCACTGATTCTAATTTACGCAGCCGGGGTTCTCCTTTCATTTCCTAAGTGAGATGAATGTCATCGTACATGGTACGGACACCCTCTCTGCTGCTTGAGTAATGAATCGGGTCAGCTCTCCCTTCTGGGTAACCTCACCCCTCTTTGTAGGTGGGAGGAAGTGGCCTGCCAGAGTTTTAGTTATTTTTTAAAAACAGCTTATAAGCATCTTTCTAAGCTTGTATGAGTCCATTAGTAAACTATCCAGCATTTTAAACCTTTGGATGTACAGATTTTAAGTTATTACCTTTCTTGTTTAACACTTGAAGAAAAATATGATTACTGAAGAAAAAGAGTGTGCTGTAGCCTCTGCCTGCCATCCTGCAATGCCGTGATTCATTCTGCAGCAGGTCTCTCACCTCAAGAGCTCAGGCTGAGTAGGAACCGATCCTAAGAAGCCCATCTCTTTAGATCACCTGGTTCGTGGGACTTGGGGAACCTTTGACTTGAGGATTGTGGCTTCTTCCTATCAAAGGAGACCTCCCCAAAGTCTTAATTTTTAAAATGTATTTGAAATTAAAAAAGGAGAGCCTTATGTAACAGAAGGAGGCTGAATGTTCAAGACAGTCACTCTAGAATAGCTGTTAGTTGTGGAGAGTGTGTTTAGCCATCAGGGTTCTTCTCAGAGCAGAAGGTATCCAATCCCAGGAGAACATGTGGAGAAGAGCAGCTGTACTGGCCCTGCCACTCAGTGGGTGCCTGTCAGCAACTCAGGCTTGCTTGACCTGAGTCATGTTTTTTCTTTCAAACCTAAAATAGGTAATAATTCTTGCCTCACAGGATCACCATGAGGATTAAATAATGTTTATAAGAACAAGCAGTTCAGAATAGGTGCTCAATAAATGAGAATGTTCAACAACTGAAAAATAGAACCAACAGGGGAAGATTAGAGACAGTATGAGAGAGGTGCCCTTAAAGATTCTTTAATCCCATGGTTTTTAACCCTAGCAGCACATTAAAAATACCCATGCCTGTAGGCTCCACTGCAGACACCATGATCAAAATCTCTGAAGTCAGAGCCCAGACAAAGAAAAAGTTTTTAAGAGCTCCAGGAAAATAGATGTGCATTCAGTGTTAGAACCATGAAGCCATTCCCTTTATTAAAGATGTGGAAATTTCAGCCAAAGATAAGGACAGTGGTGGCAGTGGTGGCAAAGCAGAGCCTTGGACACAGGCATCCTGTCTGCCAGTCTCTCACTTCCATTTCCTTAAAGACTTCGTATTCTCCAATTTCCAGAGACTTGAAGAGCAACTGTAATGTCTGGCCCGTTGACTCATCAGATGTTGTTGAAAATGTCTGTGTGTGCTCACGCGTGCGTGCATGTGCACACGCACGGGAGTCCCTCTGCTTACTGTCAGTCTGGTAGGGAAGACAACAGTTCAACAAGAAGAGTATGAGAGTTATGTGGGATCATAAAAGTGGGAAAACCAAACACTGTAGCGAGGGCAGATCCAGAAAGCTAGCTTCTCAGAGGAGGTAGCAAAGGTAGGGCCGGAAAAATGAGTAGGCAAGGAGAGGAAAGGCATTTCAAACAGAGGAGAGAGCTGATAGAGGTACACAGCCACATCCCAGGAAGGGCAAGTGGTTCATGTGCTGGAGTGATAAGTGTGGTGAGAACGGTGGTGGAAGAGAGGGGCTGGAGGCACGAGCAGTGGCTGCACTGGTCTTCACAGTCTGAATTTCACAAAGTTTTGAAATTCTTTTATCCCTTAAATTGAAGGAGCTTCTTTAATGCCTTGGTCCTGTTACTTTCTGGTGCAGATCCAAACAGGTTGATTTGGTCTGTTATTTCTGGATATTTCCAAGAGACAAGAGATGTCCAATTACACATATTGGTGGCGCTAGTGGTAAAGAACCACTTGCCAGTGCAGGAAACATAAGACTCATGGGTTCAGTCCCTGGGTTGGGAGGATTGGGCATGGCAACCCACCCCATTATTCCTGCCTGGAGAATCCAATGGACAGAGGAGCCTCGTGAGTTTACAGTCCACGGGGTCGCAAAAGAGTCAGACACAACTTAGCAACTAACACTACAGTACACACACATTTGGGGCATTTCTGTTTCTATCCTGACAGAACCTAGAGCACAATGAACATCAAGAAAGGAGAGGTGGGAAGAACCAGAGAGACAGTTTGTTTGGGGTTTAATAAATGAAATATATTGTAAAAATCATTCATCTTCAATCTGTTTATTGATGTCTCTAGTAGAGATTTTTCCATTTCTTAAAAAAGGTGGCATATCTCTAGAAGGAATCCACTCCAACATGTGTACTTAACTAATCAAGAAAAAGTATCTCTGAAAAGAAACCCATCCTAGAAATATGGATGATTAACAAATGAATAAAAAAAAAATGTTACCAGACTTTAGATCTGTTCAGGAAGCAACAACCTTAAATAAAGAGGGCACGGGAAGCCTTTCATGGTCTTTTTTGTCCTGTATAACAAATTATTTTCCATGCAAAGCTCCAAATTGCATTTCCTACCCTACTGCATTGCCATGAGCATGGTTCTGGTACACTGTGGCTCTTCCAAGGATACTCCTGATATCAATCTTGAAGACTGTTTGAAATGAGGATGGGAGTCAGAGTTGACTTGTGCCAACATTCCTGCTGAGAGTTAGCCCAGTTCCATTATGTGTGGGCGAGCCCCAGGTCCCCGCCCTTGCCTGTTCAGGGGACACAGATACAGCTGAGAGACTCTGCAGGGAGCGCCAAGTTAAGACACCACATGACAGAAACAAGATCACTTACTCTTTCATAATGAACTCTTTGTGGGAAACTGAAAAAGATCAGGCTTATTTCCCATTCAGTGCAGCTGTGATGCCTCTATGAAAGTTGAGTTCTGCTCAAAGACAAGAAGAATCCAGGAGAACTGTAGACAGACCCTCAGAATGAACAGGGGCCCTGAGTCTTTTTTAACTCTTCCAACTTACTGGGTCTTTGTATGTGTATGGGTTCAGTTGCTCTGTCGTGTCCAACTCTTTGGGACCCCATGGACTGTAACCCACGAGGCTCATCTGTCCGTGGGATTTTCCCAGCAAGAATACTGGAGTGGGTTGCCATGCCCTCCTGCAGGTGATCTTCCCAACCCAGGGATCGAACCTGGGTCTCCTGCATTGCTGGCAGATTCTTTACTGCTGAGCCACTGGGGAGGCCCAGTACTGGGGCACTAAGGGCCAGGTTAACTGCTTGGTGGGTGTCTTCATTCATCAGATGAAGAAACTGAGGCCCAAGGAGGTGAAGTGACTTTCCCAAATCAAAGGTTAGTTAGAAACCAAGCCAGAGCTTGCAGTGAATAGGTCTTCTCACTCCTGTGGGCAAAATTGTAGTCTGTTAGCCTGGTCATCAGAGAAGGCAATGGCACCCCACTCCACTGTTCCTGCCTGGAGAATCCCAGGGACGGGGGAGCCTGGTGGGCTGCCATCTGTGGGGTCGCACAAAGTCGGACACGACTGAAGTGACTTAGCAGCAGCAGCCTGGTCATGGTTATAATTAGCTAGGTTGTCAAAAAATAGGACAGAATGTATCAGATCAGATCAGTCGCTCAGTCGTGTCCGACTCTTTGCGACCCCATGAATCGCAGCACGCCAGGCCTCCCTGTCCATCACCAACTCCGGGAGTTCACTCAGATTCACGTCCATCTGATGCCATCCAGCCATCTCTTCTTCTGTCGTCCCCTTCTCCTCCTGCACCCAATCCCTCCCAGCATCAGGGTCCTTTCCAATGAGTCAACTCTTTGCATGAGGTGGCCAAAGTACAGGAGTTTCAGCTTTAGCATCAGTCCTTCCAAAGAAATCCCAGGGCTGATCTCCTTCAGAATGGACTGCTTGGATCTCCTTGCAGTCCAAGGGACTCTCAAGAGTCTTCTCGAACACCACAGTTCAAAAGCATCAATTCATATTGGAAAATCTTATTTGAAAAAAAAAAAAAGATGATAAATTTGGTCAAAATCTGGTCTCTGTGCCTTTATTCTATTTTATCCGTATTCACATACAGGATTTAGTTTCTCAAACTGTTTATTTCTCTGTTTTATCTCACAGATTGGCTATTTATCAGAATAGGGTTTAGTTTTACGAAGTCCACCCCATTGCCTTGACTTGAACAACTCAGAAGGCCTGTCCATCCTGGCAGCCTCATTTAGCTCATCATATGTTTTCCCTTCTGTTCATGTATAAACATGACTGGTGTGGCACATAAATATCCCCACGGAACTTTTCTAACATGAGCTACTTAATCCCAGGTCTGTACTTCATTTGATGTCTGTATTTCACTTCTTCCTGGACTTTCCTATCCCAGAGATTTTAACTTCAGAAATCTTTGCATGGGATTCGGACAAGTAATATATTAGGTTGCTTTGCACAGGACGTGTCATATTTTGTAAGAGTCAGTTCTCACGTGAACTCTTCATTTTTAAACATTACTCTTTCCTGCTAAGAATTCCCTGTTTTGGAGTCACATCTATTCTTCCTGTTGTCTCTTTCCCGTTGAGCGTAGTGAGGAGTGCCTCCCTTCAGGGTCACTTAATTTCGTTTCATTTGTGGGGAGAATTCCTGAGTAGTAATGTATTCTCCAGAGACAGTCTGACCTGGAAACTGAGAGTAAAATGGGAAGGCTTATGATACCCAATCCTGTAATTAATGAAGGTTTCATCCTAACCCACTTCTCTGGGTGAGGTTCAAAGGAGCCTGACCCTGCATTATAACAAAATGCTGCACAATCATAATTCCACTGTTCAGATCTAATATTAAGTCAGGCCCAGATTTTTTGTACTTACTGAACACCTGTTAGGTTTACATGGGAATCCTCTTAGCTGTGAGTTCCTTGTGGATGAGGAGCAGTACCTAGCATTGTACTTGACACATGGTAGGAGAACGAGGAGTACATGTTGAATGAAGGGGATTGATGAGAAACTGGGATTTTTCAGAGTATTGTGTCATGAGGCCACTCTAGATGGCCGTGGTTCTCCTTTAGTGTAGGTAACACATCCAGTTCTTTCTTGAGGCTGGGCTGCAATATGAGCTTCTTCCAAAGATGGAAAAGCGTTATTAATCTGAGATTTGCCTTGCAGTGTTTAGTACAAATTTGGTTTCTAAGGAAAGGTTGGCAAAGCATTGACACAGGAAAAATTACTCTTAGGTATTCTTCTCTGATGACCATTGACTGAGCAAGATTTTTGTATAGTTACTGTAGCCATGAAAATACTAATCATTGGACAGCATTCTTAGTGCAACAGATACCAAGCCATAGAGCACTTTGATGAATTGTCAGGGAACAGAGCTAACAGAAGTGTCATGCAAGCAGGCCAGCACTCTCTTCACCAGTGCCAAACATTTATTCAGCATCTTCCTGTGTGTAAAAGCTGTGGTTTCTGCTTCCTTTTGCTTGGTTTTCAAAAGTCAGTCTGAAGGCAGAATATAAGTTTTGTAGCTGATGAACTGTGATCATTATTTGTGTCTGTAAAAAGTGATATTCCTCCTCTCTTCTAAGTTCAAGGACAAGGTTTTGGTGGTATGTGGCATGTGTTAGGTGTTCAGCAAATATGTAAAGGAAGACAGAGTGCTGGGAGGAGGTTAAGGGAAGGAGAGGAAGTGGTCCACACTTGGACCATGAAGTCAGCCTGCACAGAGCCCAACAGGCTCTGCAGTAACCATCCAGGTAACCTGGTAACAGCCATTGATTTCTAACTTGAGCTTACTGTTCTTTAAAATGAGATAATACCTACCTTGTAGGGGTTTTGAGAGGCCAGCCTAAATGAATGAATACATGTAAATGTCTCATATAAATCCACTCAGTAAATGCTAGTTTTTTTAATATAATTAATAATAATGTTTATGACTTCTTTTTTTTTTTTAATTTTATTTTATTTTTAAACTTTACAATATTGTATTGTTTTTGCCAAACATCGAAATGAATCCACCACAGGTATACACGTGTTCCCCATCCTGAACCCCCCTCCCTCCTCCCTCCCCTTGCCATCCCTCTGGGTCATCCCAGTGCACCAGCCCCAAGCATCCAGCATCGTGCATTGAACCTGGACTGGCGACTCATTTCATACATGATAGTATACATGTTTCAATGCCATTCTCCCAAATCTTCCCACCCTCTCCCTATCCCACAGAGTCCATAAGACTGTTCTATACATCAGTGTCTCTTTTGCTGTCTTGTACACAGGGTTATTGTTACCATCTTTCTAAATTCCATATATATGTGTTAGTATACTATATTGGTGTTTTTCTTTCTGGCTTACTTCACTCTGTATAATAGGCTCCAGTTTCATCCACCTCATTAGAACTGATTCAAATGTATTCTTTTTAATGGCTGAGTCATACTCCATTGTGTATATGTACCACAGCTTTCTTATCCATTCATCTGCTGATGGACATCTAGGTTGCTTCCATGTCCTGGCTATTATTAACAGTGCTGCGATGAACATTGGGATACATGTGTCTCTTTCCCTTCTGGTTTCCTCAGTGTGTATGCCCAGCAGTGGGATTGCTGGATCATAAGGCAGTTCTATTTCCAGTTTTTTAAGGAATCTCCACACTGTTCTCCATAGTGGCTGTACTAGTTTGCATTCCCACCAACAGTGTAAGAGGGTTCCCTTTTCTCCACACCCTCTCCAGCATTTATTGCTTGTAGACTTTTGGATCGCAGCCATTCTGACTGGAGTGAAATGGTACCTCATAGTGGTTTTGATTTGCATTTCTCTGATAATGAGTGATGTTGAGCATCTTTTCATGTGTTTGTTAGCCATCTGTATGTCTTCTTTGGAGAAATGTCTATTTAGTTCTTTGGCCCATTTTTTGATTGGGTCATTTATTTTTCTGGAATTGAGCTGTAGGAATTGCTTGTATATTTTTGAGATTAGTTGTTTGTCAGTTGCTTCATTTGCTATTATTTTCTCCCATTCTGAAGGCTGCCTTTTCACCTTGCTAATAGTTTCCTTTGTTGTGCAGAAGCTTTTAAGTTTAATTAGGTCCCATTTGTTTATTTTTGCTTTTATTTCCAATATTCTTGGAAGTGGGTCATAGAGGATCCTGCTGTGATGTATGTCGGAGAGTATTTTGCCTATGTTCTCCTCTAGGAGTTTTATAGTTTCTGGTCTTATGTTTAGATATTTAATGCAGGGAGCTGCCCGTGAGAATGGGGTCCTTCGTCCGAAGGACACAGCTCTGGGAGCTGCCTCAGTCCTTGAGGGTTTGCTTGCAAACATAGCTCTCTGTCCCGCCACCCCAGAGATGAGGCGCTTATTTACTGCAGGCACCTGGAGTTCTGTGCAAACTTCTCACACACAGAGAAATGTTATCTGGTGTAAGAAATAATAACAGGGTGCCATTCCCATGCTATCAAGATTTCTTGTGACTTTTTGTAAGATGTATAGGCCAACCAAGAAAAAAACTCAACTGTCTTGTCTTTCTAACGCTTTTCTGTATAAATATAAGATGCTGAATAAAGTTGGTGTCAGACTGCATCCCTTCGTGGAGACGTGTCTGAACCTCTCGACCCCATCTTTGTTGTAGTCTCTTGCTTTAGTTTCTTTCTTAGCCTCACGGTGCACGTTCTCGGGACCTGATTGACTTTGCCGGCTGGCACCGGCAATTTAATCCATTTTGAGTTTATTTTTGTGTATGGTGTTAGAGAGTGTTCTAGTTTCATTCTTTTACAAGTGGTTGACCAGTTTTCCCAGCACCAGTTGTTAAAGAGATTGTCTTTAATTCATTGTATATTCTTGCCTCCTTTGTCAAAGATAAGGTGTCCATATGTGCATGGCTTTATCTCTGGGCTTCCTATTTTGTTCCATTGATCTATATTTCTGTCTTTGTGCCAGCACCATAGTGTCTTGATGACTGTGGCTTTGTAGTAGAGCCTGAAGTCAGGTAGGTTGATTCCTCCAGTTCCATTCTTCTTTCTCAAGATAGATTTGGCTATTTGAGGTTTTTTGTATTTCCATACAAATTGTGAAATTATTTGTTCTAGCTCTGTGAAGAATACCGTTGGTAGCTTGATAGGGATTGCATTGAATCTATAAATTGCTTTGGGTAGTATACTCATTTTCACTATATTGATTCTTCCGATCCATGAACATGGTATATTTCTCCATCTATTAGTGTCCTCTTTGATTTCTAAAAATATGGAAGGCTTCACGAATTTGCGTGTCATCCTTGTGCAAGGGCCATGCTAATCTACTCTGTATCGTTCCAATTTTAGTATATGTGCTGCCGAAGTGAGCACTGTTTATGACTTCTAGTGATAGTGATTATCTTCTTTGAGAAAGCTCTTCTCTCTTTATCTTCCTGGACTTTGAAATGAATCCCCATCGGTTAATATGGATTCCTCGGGGCAGAGAGAGCCAAACCCTATCGCCCTCGTGTGGGTTCACCTCTACTGGGCTCTCAGGCTTCAGTCCTGATCTCACCCACCTGCTGTTCTCTGACCAGCATAGAGGCCCATACCCTCCTTTCTTTTGTGTATCCATACTTCCCTCATGCAAGAGAAAGAGCACATTTGCTTGAGAATGAGGGCTTTGTTAGCCCATATTCCTAGGAAGTAGAAGAGAGACACGCCAGTAAGTGGGTAAGGGCAGTCTGGCCATGGACTAGTCTGCGCATTAATCCTTAGGATCAGATGTTAGTTTCCTACATCTTCGATGAGCAATAGTGTTCTGCATCTGAGAGACTCTTAATTTTACCTCTTTTACCAAGGTTAGATTTCCTCAGAATGGGAGTATATTTTCTGAATTTTTCTTGCCAGGAGGTAGAGTAACAATAAAAACATAGAAAGCATTTAATCCAGCTAATGAGCAGTATTGGAGATTGGTGGCATGACAGAGAGTTTCCTCGGTGTTTTTGTAAGGTAATTGATATGCATACATAGTTGGGAGCCCTGGGAGGAGACCGGCTTTGGAAGGCCCCACCCCTTACGGACCATCTCAGTTTCTCTTCTGGGGTGAGGTGGTGGCTGGCCTCTCGCACCTGGATGTGGGTAACTCATATGGGCACTTACAGTGTGCCAG
The DNA here is from genome assembly GCF_029378745.1 of Bos indicus. Lineage (NCBI taxonomy): Eukaryota > Metazoa > Chordata > Mammalia > Artiodactyla > Bovidae > Bos > Bos indicus. The sequence continues at coordinate 52,138,649 of NC_091769.1, forward strand.
CCTGGGTTCTGAGGGCCATCAATCTTAGATCACTGCATCCTCAAGACAAGTAAGTTCGGATGTTGTTGTTGTTGTTGTTGTTATTCAGTTGCTAAGTCATGTCCAACTCTTTGTGCCCACGCCCAGGCTTCCCTGTCTTTCACTATCTCACATAGTTTGCTCAAACTCATATCCATTGAGTCGGTGATGCCATCCAACCATCTCATCCTTTGTCATCCCCTTCTCTTCCTGCCTTTGGTCTTTCCCAGCATCAAGGTTTTTTCCAGTGAGTCAGCTCTTCACATCAGGTGGCCAAAGTATTGGATCTTCAGCTTCATCATCAGCCCTTCCAATGATATTCAGGGTTGATTTCCTTTAGGACTGACTGGTTTGATTTCCTTGCTGTCCAAGAGACTGTCAAGAGTCTTTTCCAGCACCACAATTTGAGAGCATCAAGTCTTTGGTGTTCAGCCTTCTTCATGGTCCAGCTCTCACATTCATACTTGACTACTAGAAAAACCTTAGCTTGACTATATGGACCTTTGTTGGCAAAGTGATGATGTCTCTGCTCTATTTAATATGCTTTCTAGGTTTGTCATAGCTTTTCTTCCAAGAAGCAAGTGTGTTTTAAATTCATGGCTGCAGTCACCGTCTGCAGTGATTTGGGAGACCAAGAAAATAAAATCTGTCACTGTTTCCATTCTTTTCCCCTTCTGTTTGCTATGAAGTTCTGATGTAGGTAGTGTTTACGGAGGAGGGAATGGCTCCATTTATGGGGGAGGGAATGGAGGCTCAGAAAAGATTTTTTTAAAATCCCAAGCTCAAACAGTTGTTAAGTGTTATAATCAGTTAAAAAAAATCCAGGCTCCAGGGCCTTTTAACTGTTCTATACTGCTTGAGGAGTTATCAGTCAGGATCTCAATCAGAGACTAGAGGAGTCCAACATATATTTAGTATTTATCTTCCCCTAGACTTTTAAAATGCATTATTTTCAGTAGGATTCCAGGTCATGAGTAACTGTTTTCATCTCAACAAGGACACACTGCCTATAAGGACTATACGGTGGCTCAGTGCTTTCCACGGAGTGACCTCTGTCCTCCAGTAGAGCAGCACCTGTCGCAGACCAGGTGCCCTGGAAGGAGTTGCTGAGGTAGAGTTTGCCATGCAGGTTATATGTCATTGGGAATCCCAGCTGAAGGGCAATGGAATCAGGGGAAGTGTAGCTGCAGTTTAGGTCTGATGGCCTCAGCCAAGCACGTGGGTGTGGTGAAGCAGAGCTGTCTAGTGGCGGAACCACTGCCACTGACAGGCAGTGGATGTGGGACCCCTGAGGAGGGTGTCTCTTTGGGTGAGGAGGCTCTTTTCAGAATGAGCTGACAGCATTCCTTATCACTGAGGCAAGGCATTCTTTCTTGAATGGAGGCTCTAGGTGCTGCATCCATGCTTCTATCTTGATACTTTCAATGTTGTTAACAGTGTGAGTCTACACAATGGGAAGTGCTTTCTTCAAACTCACCTCTCGCTTGCTTGGATTCTAGGTTAATGGGAATTGCACAAATAAAGACAGGTCCTCAGCTTTCTGGAATCCTTTTACTATAGCCCTAGGCAGAAGCAGAGGTATCACATCTATCTATCTATCTATCTATCTATCTATCTATATGTATTTACATATGTGTGTGTGTGTGTGTGTATATATATATATATATATATATATATATATATATATATATACACATATTTGGACCATGTGATTAAAGTCATACCTGGCATTTTTGGAGACACATGAAGAGTTTGTTTTATACTCATAAAAGTCTTTCAAGTGGAGCCAGTTGGCTTTTTTCTAGAGGCCAGAGTCCAAAGCTAAAAGCCACAGTGCAGTGGTGGAAAATCTCTAGTTACATTTTGCTTGCCAGTTGTCTTTAGAGAAATGGTTCAGTGATTAAGAATCAGGTTTAACCCCCTTTTCCTTGCTCCTTCCATCATGAAACTAAAGCTGTCTTCCAACTCCCTTCAGCACAGACATGAAACTGAATCCCAAACTGCATGTCTTGTCCACACAAGGTGACCACAGGAGCTGATCCTGTGTATCCAGCGGGTGCTTTGCCCTGCAGGATCCACTACTACCCTGTCCCACTGTTGCATACAGCTGCCTCTGGCCACTTATGGTCTCAACTGCAAGACCTGCAAAACCTCTCTCCATTGCCCTTCTTTCAGGTCGGAAAGCTTATCCAAGAAGCAGCTGGAAGAAGCAATTTGAAGCGAGTAACCCTGGAACTTGGAGGAAAAAGTCCCAACATTATTTTTGCAGATGCTGACTGTAAGTCCACCACATATGTGCTGCCTTGTCCTGGCACACCCTGTGGTGCTCACTTTTGTTATCTCCACTTTAGACAGAACATGCAGAGAAAGGTCTTTGAAGCTAAGTGGCATTCAAGGAGAAAAGTCTATACCCTTCATTCTAAGGAGAAAAACCTCTCCCCACTTTTGGGAAGGACCACTTATAATCAGATAGAGCTTGTTTTCTAGACATCATAAGCCATTTTGATTTTGCGATGTTGTAGAATATAATAGAAGAGGTGAAGGCTTGGCCAGTGTTGCACAGTGGAAAGAACAGTGTGGTTTAAGCCTCTCAACACTGGAAATATAGCCTCCGCCCAGATTCAAGAAATCTGAAACGTCTCATGTATGCCTGGTAGCTTTGTAGATCATTAAAATTTTTTAGTTCACCAGCCCTGCCAACGTTGTCCCAAACCCACACCCTCTTCTCTGTTTAGCTGCCCACTCCCCTTTGTGTTGCTCCCGTGGCTTTCAGTAAGGTTGGTCACACACTATGGTCAGTTCTGTATGTGTGTTGTGTGTTGTGTTAGTCCCTTAGTCATGTCCGACTCTTTGGGACCCCATGGACTGTAGCCTGCCAGGCTCCTCTGTCCATGGAATTCTCCAGGCAAGAATACTGGAGTGGATTACCATTCCCTTCTCCACAGTTCTGTATGAATAGACCTAAATCGGAGATGATCACACCTTGGCAGTAAGACTATACAGAGGCTTGGAGCTACAATCTAGGAAACCCCATGTCTCCTGATAGGCTGCTCTGTAGTCCACTCTGCATGGGAGTGGTCCTTCTGTTTGGGAAAACTTCCCAGGGAATGAAATTACAAAACTTCTCTCAAGCATCCTTTTTATTTTTCACGTCCTGCCAGACAGCTCTATTCCCTCAATTTCACTATTAGAGATGTCAGAAAACAGAAAGCAGATTGCCTGAATTTCAGCCCTAGCTTGGAATTTGCAAAGAATTCAGCTTTATACTAGTTGTCAAAGAGATCAGAATTCTATAACTAAATTCCTATTAAAAAGTAGGCACTCCACTGACAGTACATTGATTGATTCATTGAGTCAGTCATTTAGCAACTAGCAGACACCGGCTTCCCTTGTGACTCAGAGGTAAAGAGTCTGCCTGCAGTGGAGGAGCCGTAGGAGATGCAGGTTTGATCCCTGGGTTGGGAAGATCCCTGGAGGAGGGCATGGCAACCCACTCCAGTATTCTTGCCTGGGAAATCCCAAGGACAGAGAAGCCTGGCAGGCTACAGTCCATAGAGTCTCGGAGAGTCAGATATGACTAAGCACGCAGACACCAGGTTTATTAATACTGTTTTCAAGTATAAGACATAAGAGAAGAAAATGAGTTACCACATGCTATAATATAAGTCCATGTAAATATAGAGGAAATTTAGTGTCTTCAAAGACAATCATTGCTGTTACAGTTTAATTCACCAAAACACTAATTAAAAGCACAACTGCAAGGTCTTATAGATTAGGGATTGCAAATTGGCAGTCTATAGGCCAAATGCAGGATATGGCTATGTTTGTGCTGTGTGTGCTAAGTCGCTTCAGTCATGTCCGACTCTTTATAACCCTATGGGCCATAGCCCACAAGACTCCTCTGTCCATGGGATTCTCCAGGCAAGAATACTGGAGTGGGTTGCCATGCCCTCCTCTAGGGGATCTTCCTGACCCAGGGAGTGTACCCATGTCTCCTGCATCTCCTGCATTGGCAGGTTTGTTTTCTAATACTAGAACCACCTAAGAAGCCCCATAGCTATGTTTACTTCTAAATATTACACAAAATATATTGATTTCTGTTTTTTCTTAAAACTTGGAATCTGCCAACCCTGGGCTATGTCTGTGCATAGGGGTTCTGAGTCTCTGTCACACTGCTTTACTACAATTGCATTATTTGCCCAGCCCCTTGGATTATTGGGGTTTGAGACTCCTTTTATAGATAATGTGGTCTGCTTCCTCTTTTCTATAGAACAAGAAAGGGATTCCAAGAGTAGATTGCCAAGCTTAATATAGCCAATAGTGTCAGGGTCTGGTTAGAACTAGAAAAAAGCTGTGTTCTCAGTCCAGTGCTTTTCACTGGGCTGCTCACGGTTCTGCTCTGCAGTGAGCATGACATTATGCCTGGTTCTTTGGGGATGGGAGGGAGGCAGTCCCATAGATTGGTGTTGAGAACATGGCTGTTTCCTCTTGTAGTGGACTATGCTGTGGAGCAGGCTCACCAGGGTGTGTTCTTCAACCAAGGCCAGTGCTGCACTGCAGGGTCTCGAATCTTTGTGGAGGAGTCCATCTATGAAGAATTTGTGAGAAGAAGTGTGGAGCGGGCTAAGAGGCGCATAGTGGGGAGTCCCTTTGACCCCACCACCGAGCAGGGACCCCAGGTAGAGAAATCATAGACATGTCCTTTCTTAATCCCTGGTGAGCACAGAAATAGGACACTGTAATGGAACCCAACAAAGCACCAACCTCCTTATTCTTCCTCCTCAGTTGTCTTCATGGCTGAAAATATAGCCATCAAGGCATTACTAGCTTGTGTCTTATACTTCTCTTTTCGTTTCTAAATTTTATCTCTGAAAAACTAAGGGATTAGGACTGCCTTAAGGGTATCATCAACTTTGGGGGTAAGTTGGAGTCTCTTGGCTATAAAGAAGGCATGGCAATATGGATCTTAACTAGAACCCAGTTCTTAACTGTTGGATTCAAGACATCCCCACAGGTGCCACAGTCAAGGAGGGCAGGTATCTCTCCTTCCCAGAAACCATTTGTCCTTTTACCAGCTGCCAAGGTTTCTTTTCCACCAAGCTGACCCACTCTGGGGAAACCACTTGCAGCTTGTAAATGTGTAGGGAACAAGAGCTGTCTGCTTTTTCCTCTGCCATGTGGTTCTCTCTTAGTCTGAATGCTTCATGCACTGTGGTGAAGGAGGCGGCCCACAGACCCCGTGCAGACTGAGCTCTGCAGGTCCTCCCCACTCATCTATGTGTATTTCCAGATGAATTCTAGTTTTGAACTGAGAGTATTTAAAGGAATGTGTAGACCAGATCTCATCTGGCTCATGAGAGCATGGGTTTCCTGATAAGAAACAACATCTCCTTAGTTTGGGGGCCATTTGAGAGAAGACTAAAATTCTAGCAGCAGTTGAAACCCAGGTGAGTGTAGGTTTTTATTTTATTTACAATAGCAATTGAGCAATAACTCTATAACTTGGAGCCTCGTGGGGGAGGCAAGAATGGCCTTATTTTATGGACTAGGATGCTAGCTCTCACTCTTTAAACTTAACCCTTTCCTCTGGTGGTGTGACTGTAGTTCCATAACAATACTGCCCCAGTAGGATTTGATGTGCAGCACCATGTGCAGGGGCTGTGTGTTAGCTCCTCTGTTGTTTCACCTGTTTAGTATCAGTACAAGTCGCTACACTCTTCATCTGTCTATAAGGCTAATTTTTACTTCTGTAAAAAGTCAATAGTCAATCAACCAATATCTCCATCATTGAGAAACATTGCTTAAATCTTGAACTGGTAGTTACGATTTGTCAGTAACAGCAGAGCAGTGCATTTATTGGAATTCTTGATGTCTTAGGTTGAACCATATAAAATTTCCCTTTATGTAGATCAAAAATGGCTAATTAACAGCAGTTCCATGTGATCTGACTAGGTATATTGAAACTTTGAAAAAAAAAATCACAAATGAGAGATTCTTGAGTGTATTTTGTTCCATTTTCAGAGATTTCACTTGGAGTCATTAGATGCTTTCTTCCATAGATTGACAAGAAGCAGTACAACAAGATCCTGGAGCTCATCCAGAGCGGCGTGGCTGAGGGCGCCAAGCTCGAGTGCGGAGGCAAGGGGCTGGGCCGAAAGGGATTCTTCATCGAGCCCACAGTGTTTTCCAATGTCACTGACGACATGCGGATTGCCAAGGAGGAGGTAGCTCATAGACCTCAACAGCAGCCACTTCTTCCCCGGGGTTGTTTCCAGGGCATTTCTAGTAGACAGTATTAGAGGTTTAGTTCTTTGTACTTTATATACATTATACAATAGCAATAAACATGGCTGTGGACATCCCACTTTCTCAAGAAAAAAGCTAGACAAAAAGGCAAGCGAGCTAGATGGAGGCCAGGTGATGGCACTTTATGATTGTAGTTGTTATCAGCCAACAGACTCATCATAAAAATCAATCACTAGTCTCAGTAATACATTGATAACAGTTAAGTTCCCCCCAATGTGGGTCATTAGGCTGTTAACCAGGAAAGAGAAAGCACCCAAGCATCATCACACTTCCGCAGGAAACGACCAGTTGCAGATCAACCAGCAGCCCAGAGCAGTAGCTCTCAGTTCTGGAGCAGTGCCTGGGAGCTTGTGGAGAACACAGCTTTAGAACAAACAGTGAAATCAAGGGGTGCCAGGCAGGGCTGGGGAGTGGAGGTGTTAAATTCTAAGGGTAGATGTACGCAATCTTACTCTGGGAAAGTTTGGGATATTTTACAGTTATGTTCTGCTAAACTTAAACATCATTTAAATGATGAAGGCAGAAGTTTGGAGAACAGGTAAAAGGATGGAAAAGCACCTATGTTGGATCCATCTGTTCTGCTGCAGATCTTTGGCCCTGTTCAGGAAATTTTGAGGTTTAAGACTATGGATGAAGTTATTGAAAGAGCCAACAACTCGGACTTCGGGCTTGTAGCAGCTGTCTTTACCAATGACATCAACAAGGCCCTCACAGTATCTTCTGCAATGCAAGCCGGGACTGTTTGGTAAGATCAGGGCCAGTCTCATTCTGGCCATAACACATTCTGTGGGGCAGGGGTTGGGGGTGGCTCGGGGGCCTTGTAATTCTTCAGAGCCTGTGTGAAATAAGCACATAAGCTCTGGAAAGATGGGAGAGACCGACCAAAGACTTCATCCTGAGAAGAGACACTTCCTATTGGCTAAATCAGGAAATCTACAGTGTGGGAGGGAGACTCAAGAGAGGAATATATGTTTACATATAGCTGATTCACTTTGTTGTACAGCAGAAACGAATACAACAGTGTAAAGCAATTATCCTCCAATAACAATTTAAAAAAACACAAAATCTTAAATTATAAAATTTTCATGTGGGAAAAGGAATTTAAAAATAGAACTTGCAAAAGAAATATCATGCCAGTGGGATTATTTCTATGTAAACAGAACTCACACTAACAGTACATGTCTTATTCTTTTAGGATCAATTGTTACAATGCCTTAAATGCCCAGAGCCCCTTTGGGGGATTCAAGATGTCTGGAAATGGGAGAGAAATGTAAGTGTCCCAAGTTGCTGGTGCCCAAAGAGAAATAGAGTTACAAATAGCAGCATAGAGTGTACTCACATCAGTAGATTCTCTTACTCTCATCCATTCAATAAACAAACACTATGTTGAAAACACATGTCTATAAACAAAGCACACATTACAAGGATAACTAAAACACAACAATTCCCTTACCTTAAGTGGGAATGGAGAAAAATTCATGCACCAATAATCTCATGTAATAGGTGCTATTATAGAAGTAGGTTAAACATCTTGTTAAATACAGAGAAAAAATCAATTAATTTTGCCTATGAAGTTTCAGAAGGAATAACATTTCAGTTTTTCTAGAAGAAGATATTCCAGGCAGAGGGAATAGCAAGAACATTCCCTGTGCATGAAGTCACAGAAAGTACAGAATAGTCCAGACAGAAGACAGAATTTGGTGTATTTAAAACAGGTCACCAACTGCCTACTCAGGGACAAATCTGGCCTAGAGAGATGTTTTGGTTTTTTTTTTTTTTTTTTCCCTCATAACATTTAAAAATCTTTACCTGACATCCAAAAAGAGGAGGCTTTCCATAAAATCTAAATTTCTTGCTTATTTCATTCGCCCACGGTGGAGTTGTTGCGGCTGTGAGTTCTGCAGTTCACGGAACTTAATATTGGTTGCTGTTATTTTTACACATACCCAGTTTGCTCATTGTCACCTGCTCGGTGCCTATTGGATCTTTTGAGTCTGGGGCTGTAGAGCTTGGACATGGGGTGAATGGAGGGGATTTGCTGAAGATGCAAGTGGAGACGTTGCTTTAAACCCAGTCTGAAAGCTCTTTAGAGGGCAGATGTGGGAGCTGAGAAGATACCAGAGATTTTAAGGGCAGCATTCTTGGTGTAGAGAGGATGTTTTGGTAGAGATTATAGGAAGATGACCCATTATGAGGATTTTGCAATAACAGTGATAGGTATTAATCAGATGCCTGCTCTGCATGTAGCTTTATTCTCCCTTCTTACCTAACATTGTCTGATTTTGTCTCATTTGCTTTTCACAGTAATTCTATGGAATAGATACATTTATGTTTATCTCATAGATGGTTCAGATGAGAAACTAAGGATTGGAGTGGTTAAGTAGCTTGCCCAAGTTACACAGCCAGTAAAGAGCAGATCTGAGCTTAGAACCAAAATTTTGGTGGCTTAGTTTCTGTGATGTCTGGCCAAGGAAGTGTGGGTATCAGGTTTAATAAGGACTCTTCCGGGTCAGGATCAGAGCTGGACTGCCCTCTTGTGATGCTAAGGATGTGAAAAATGGGACTGTGGCAGAGGAACACTAGAAGGGTTGTATTTGCAGTTTCATATATAGATGGATTCTTAGAATGGCTTTGAAGAAGGAACGGTAGCTAGGGTCTTCCTGAGCTGATACCTCCCCTCATCCCCAAAACTTGAATTTTCACTCATTTTGAAAAGAGCTGGATCCATGTTTTCTAAATCCTGTGACTCTTAAGAGGAAATATCTTCTATGCCCACTCTTCCTGGCATTACTGAATATATCCTTTTTTAAAACAAATGTTCAGCTCACAATTAATCTGCTAACAACTATTGAGCATATACTTCATGCAAAGCATGATCCTTGGTCTGTGGGGAAAGGTCCAGCTCATTGAATTACTTAAAATTTTGTTGGATAAATTAAATATACAACACTTAAAGAATCAAAAGAATTCCAGAACAGCCTGTGAAGTGATAGAGGAATTCAAGGGTGATAGAGATGGCGTGAGCCAGAGAAGTCCATGACAACTTTAGATGTACAGGGATTTGAATTGGCCTTGAAGGAAGAGGAACATTTAAGCAGATGAAGAGAGAGGAATAATTTTTAGGGTTGGTGGGCAAAACAAGGTGGCAGTGAGGGGAGGGTGAGCAAAGGCACCGTGGGAGAGATGTGTGGTGTTCAGGGAGAAGAGGAGACCCCATGACCAGCACAGAAGATTTACATCTTTACATACTGTAGCTAATAATTTCTACTCCTGAGCCATTAAACCATGAAAATGAAGTTTAGCTTTGAGATTTAGCTTTGAGGCTAAGAGCAGAGTTTCTAGAATCACACAGCTCAGATATGTACCCTGGCTCTACTGCTTAATTCCTGTGCCACCTTGGACAAATTACTTAATCTCATTAATCTTCAGTCTCCTCATCTATAAAATGGGAATTGTTATTGTACTTCCCCCACAGGGTTGCTGTGAGGATTAAATGTGAGAATCAAGTATGCCAAATATCCATCAGGGTGTCTGACAAACCTTCAGAAAATGTGAGCTACTATCGTCATTATTGATCAACTAAATGACTGCCAAGTAGACAATCCATTTTTCTCTTAATAAATGCATTACTTTAGAAATGCAGCACAAGTTTTCCTAAATTTCAGCTAGTATCATCATCGACCTGCTTTTCGTCTGTGGTGACACCAGCGAGAAGCTGCTCTTGCTTGAACCTTTGCTTCTGGCCTTCAGGACCTCCCACTTGCTCTACAGCCAGAACCCATTCGTTGTTATTAGTATTTGTTGTTATTAGTATTCCTTCAGCTTTTATAAAGTCTCCATGTACTCATCTCTTCTTAACTTGCCTTAACTTTCTGTTCCTGCTTTTCAAGATGCATTCAACCTCTTTCATTTCCTGCCCCTGTGTTTGTGCTCTCCTGGCCTCTGAAATGTCAGGGCCGTCACTGGCTCTGGAAATGCCGGTCACATAGACTGTTACAGGTCATTAACAGGCTGCGTGTCATGGGCATAAAATAGACGTCGTATGTAACCACTGGTTAGCAGTTTCTCATCCCAGGCTAGCCCTGGACGCTCATCACGGGGCAAGCCTTCTACCAGGATTCAAGCCTGTGACATTGTCCAGTGCAGAACTTTCTGTCGGAAACAGTGCCCTTGCCTAGAAAGAAGGTCCAGGGAACAGTTTGGCTGTGTCAGAACCACACAGACTAGAGGCCTCTCTCTCTACTTATCTCATGGGCACTAACAGTGATTTGGCCTTCTCCATGCAGTTAAAAAACAATTAGGAAACAGTACTCTTTGATGAGACTCACTTCATCTTGTCCAAATTATATGAGTCTTTGTCCCTGTTTGCCCCCAAAACATGTTTTCTCTTCCTTAAATGACCCTGAGTGGTAGGAACTGCTTCAAATAGAAGAACCTGCCCTGCCCTGGTCCTTCCCTCTTCCTTCTTATTTAATACAGTCCCAGAAACTCTACTTCACCTTCCAGCCAGACAGAATTGTTTCTCTTAAGGCCTGCAGGCTCCATGCAACTTTGGTTCCTGGCATTGCCTTGCCCGCCTCTAAGAGGCACAGAGAAGGGAGGTAGCACTTTCTGAGGGCTGTCTGAGCCTCTGATCGCTCCCCTACAGAGAGCTGTGGAGAGGACTGCCCTCTGCAGGTTACCTGGTGATTGCTGTTGTTCAGTCATTAAGTTGTCTCCAGCTCTTTGCAGCCCCATGGACTGCAGCACGCCAGGTATACCTGTCCTACACTATCTCCCAGAGCTTGCTCAAACTCATGTCCATTGAATTGGTGACGCCATCCAACCATCTCATCCTCTGTCACCCCCTTCTCCTGCTGACCTCAGTTTTTTCCAGCATCAGGCTCTTCTCCAGTGAGTCGGCTCTTGGCATCAGGTGGCCAAAGTATTAGAGCTTCAGCTTCAGCACCAGTTCTTGCAATGAATATTCAGAGTTGGTTTTTCACCTAGTGGGTTGGCCTTTAATTCCTAGGGTCAGAGACTTGTGCTGAGTTTCTCTCAATTCTGCCTGTTCAGCTAGTTCCATCTATTTCAGTCTTCCTGTCTTTTCCCATCTCATTAAGCTCTCCTGAGACAAGAGGTCATAAAGCCCAAGGTATAAAATATGTGTCACAAACCTAGGAGATGGAAAGAAAGCTGTGAACCTCAGCATTTTAAAAACTAAGGACACAGGCTTTGAAGACAAGAAGCGCTGTTTGGATGCCCTGAGTCTCTCTCTCTGTGTGTGTGTGTGTGTGTGTGTGTACAGAAGGCGGGTGCATGGGAAAGTCACCTGCAGGCTGGGAGAGAGGCTTGCCAAGCACACCTATCTGGTGACACCCCTCTCAGAGGTTCTGATTTAGTATATCTGGGCTAGGGCCCAGGATTGCATTTTTAACAAATTTCTGGAATAATTCTGATACAGGTGATCTAGGGACCCTGCTCTGAGAAATGCTGCTGTAAGCCAAAGGAAAGGGCAGGGAAACAGACACCCTAGGCAGAAACCCTTGTTTGTTTTATGCGTGAGTCTGAGTGATTTCCTAAAATGGCTGATTGAGAGACACCAAAATTCAACATCTTACTTTACCTCATATGTACGCCGAGTTTGGTTCATCTTTGACCTAGTCTGGTCAAGAAGCAGGAATACAGGCTTCTGAATGTCCTGTGCCCTGACCCGTGACCCAGCTGGACAGATGACCATGTAGAGGTATTGGGGCGTGTCAGTAACGGTGCATCTGCCTTTTGTGCAGCAGTGAGCGTCTTCCTTAACTGTGAAACTGTCTGTGCCACAGAATTTAACTGGATTAAGAAAAATTTCAGTAGATTTGAGAGAAAGACCCTGGAAGGAGATGGCAAAATAGCTGAAGAACCGAAATGTCAAGGCTTTCAGAGACCTTACAGCAGTATTGCTCAAAGTCTGGGTCCAATAACCACCCATCTCATGGTCTCTTGGGCTTTTCCCCAGACCTACTGGAACAGAGTCTTAGGAGGGGATTGGTCAGGAACCTACACTTTAAGCAAGCTTCATGAGTGATATGTATACTAACATTCAGGAACTGATGTCAGAAAGACAGCTGGGTACCAGGAGATGGGGATGAGTTGGCTGGAGTCACACAGCCAGTTAACACAGAGCCGAGGTGGCACTGCTGTCTGCTGACCCCCTGCCCCAGTGTTCTGCTCCACTCACTGCCCTAAGACCTCTCACTGGCTTTCCTTGCGGTCTGGGCCCATGGGCATTATTTCCTCTTGTGGCAGATATGAACCCAGTTCTCCATCTTAGAGCAGTCTGAACACTTACAGCAGCTGGCTGCCTGGGATCCAGGAGAGGAGCACCCGCAGTCCAGCAGGGCTTTCCATTGCTTTGAGCACCCAGAGGTTTGGGATCTGACAGTCACACTGGAATGCAAGTTCCTGTCTCTGAAGGCTTTCTTACGTTTCTCACAGCCTAGTTAGAGATCTGAGGAGAGTGGTTCAGGGTCTGCCCCAAGTGCGTGCACAAGCAAGGGAACAAAAAGGGAGTAACCACGCTTCAAACAGGAGGCAGATGATGTCCGTGATGAAGAGACACATGCACAATTGCCCAAGGGCAGGAAAAAGTCCACTGAGAGCCAGAGCTGAGCTGGTAATAAAGAGACAGCCTGGTTGGAGCCAGTGAGGGAACCATATACCAAGTGGGGCAATCCCAAGTTTATTCTTCTCATCCCTGGAGCAAGATGGCCAATGCAGATGAGAGGACAGCACGCCTGCCCCAATCTCTGATGTCCTGGGGGCTGGGGGGAGGGGGGCATGACCACTCAGGTGTCCTGGTGCTCAGAGGAGCTGCTGGAAATGCATGAGGAGCCTTATGTGGTGCCAGGAAAGCTATCAGATAACTCCCAGAGTTATCAGGTGGCTTCTTTGAGCCTGGTGCTATGGGCCACACACTAGGTGGGGGAGAATGGAAAGCTGTATCAGTAAGATACAGGTTGGTGGGGGAGGCAGAGCAGTCACCTCCCTCCTGCACCCTGCCCCCTGGCGCGATCAGTAGTGGAGGGGGGCACAGGTGCTCTGAACACAGAGGAGTAGGGCGCACTCCTGAGAGCACAAGGAGAAGCTTCACAGAGGAGTGACCTTAAAAAGAAAAGAAGACAAAAGTTTGAGTATTTTATAGAAAAAAATTAAGAGAACATACTTGATAAAACAATGAAATAGAGGGGAGAAAAAGAGGCATTTCAAGAGAGGTAAAATGAGAAGGTTAACTTGAGAAAAGAGGTGAAGAAAAGGAGCATGGTGTCAAGGAGGCTTGTCCTCACCCCAGCATCCTTAGAGCAGCGGTTGCGGGGCTTTGTCTCCTGTGGCCACCTAGGCAGGTGACCTGGCACCCACCCTCCCTCTCAGGCCGGACCACCTGCGGGCTCCTCAGAGGCTGGGACCAGTTATGTCGTTTCTCTTGCACCCAGCCCAGTGCTGCCCGTGGTAGCAGTGCCATCAGTGTTTGTCTACCAAATGACACAGACTCCTTGGTCCATGGCCAAGATCCCAGAGAGTGCCATGAGCCAGGAGGGGAAGTGACCAAAGGCAGGTCTTAGGGAACAGCTTACTACCACATCCCAGTTCCTCTTCAGTCAGTTATTTTGATTTCTTGACTCTTTCCCCCAACTCTGTGGAGAACTGTGGACAGTATTTATTTAGGATTCTGTCTTTAAGACATTATAGGTGATTTGTACTCCTCCATGGGAGGCCTTTAGGTATTTGTTTCCACTCTCCCAGGTGGCTCAATGGTAAAGAATGCAGGAGATGGAAGAGACCTGGGTTTGATCCCTGGGTCAGGTAGATCCTCTGGAGAAGGGAATGGCAACCTACTCCAGTATTCTTGCCTGGGAAATCCCACTGACAGAGGATCCTGGCTGGCTGCAGTCCAGGGAGTCTCAAAGAGACAGGACTCAGCGACTGAACACACACATTAAACCCAAGGACTAACAAGAAGGAATGTAGAATCCTGAGCCGAGAGGACTGTTACCTGGAAACCTCATGGTTTTCTTTCAGTTGAAGTGGAGTAGATCTCCAGGAGACCCAAGAGAGCACAGACACGTCCCGGGTGTCCAGTGGTAGGAGTGGGGTTTCTACCCCATTTCCTCAAGGGGAAAGCCCACGTTGGAATGTTTTGGCCTCAGGTGCCTGATTCTGCCCTTTTCTATTTTTCAGGGGAGAATTTGGTTTGCGAGAGTACTCTGAAGTTAAGACTGTGACAGTAAAAATCCCCCAGAAGAACTCTTAAGATGGCCAAGAAGGAAGGTGAAGACCAGCCTGCACGATTCCCCTCTCTGCTTTCCCTGTGGGGCCCAGCTCTCAGGAATCCCCAATACTCAGTCCTTATTTAACAATTCAAATGACAGCATGTAGACCATTCGCTGGGTGTAATGAATGCAAGCCAGTGGGCGTGGTTTCTTGGCACTCTGTGAGGGATCACCTTAATAATACCAAATATTGGAAATGGGATAAAGGCCTGGGGAGCAGCTGTGGGCACATCCAGTGTGTCTTTCTGGGGTGAGGGGCTGAGTAAGGGAGCTGTACTTGTGTGATGCCTGTCACAGAGGACCTCACTCATGAGCAAAGATAGCCTTTCCATTGTCTTCTTTTCCCTCTTCCAGGCTCTCTCTCTTCACGCTCCCCTCCTGCTCCTCCAAGGAGATCTCAGCTGAGCTCATTTGGGGCAGATGTTTGGGCCGGGAACAATTTTCCAAGGTTTTGCAGCCAAATTACCGTTTCATGTTATCCATTCTTCAAAGCAAAACATGAAATGGTTTTAGTTAGAGCCAGACCAGATTGAAAATGCCAGGAGCTGGTACACTGCAGATGTACTAAGGAGAAAGAACTTAGGAAGTTTCTGACCCAGTCTGGTTTTCTTACATCCATAAATAACTTGAGTGAAAGATCAGGAGATGGAGCTCCAGAGACCATTCTGTGTAGTTCACAGCCTCGGAGCTCACTGCATGGTTTGGGTGTGTGTGTGTGTGTGTGTGTGTGTGTGTGTGTGTGTGTGTGTGTTTGTGCATACACGTGCATGTATGCATTTAATTCCTTCTTGATTATTCTGGAATAAGTCAGGGGCTGGGTTGTTTTTCATAGATTGGTAAGATCTTTTCCAAAGTTTATGTTTCAAATCAACCAAAAAGTGATCTGAGTGGACTTGAGAATTTGGAAAGAAGGTAGTGCTGGGTGCCTTGTTCTGCAGACAATTCATATGAAGTGAATTCTCCCTGCAGTTGGAATCCACAACCTCTTCTGCCCCCCAGTCCCCTGTGCCCACCACCTGCTAGTCCTGGTGCAGCAAGTGTTACTTCTGGCTCCCATGCCCTAGATCTGCTGGCGGTAACCTTGGAAGAGCTGGCCAGGCCTGGAGGTTTCCTTCTCCATTTGTAGTGTTGCAGTGTGCCATGATTGCCACGCCCCACCAGAGCTCCACTTGTCATGCTCGTGGCCCATCCACACACCTTTCTTGCCTCTTGGCCTCCTGGCAGGGTGGGGGGCATGGCGTGAAACAGGCCGGCCCCTCTCCCCCTCTCCTCCCAGCTGAGCACCACACTGCTGCTTCCCAGTGAAGGCTCCATGACGTGGGCAGTGTCAGCTTCCCTTCCAGCTGCCGAATCCAATTCATCTCTAACCTAGATGAAGATCACGTATTTAAAAGTACCAAACCTAACCTAGAGTGTATGAAAGATGGGCGACACATATATAGCCTTCTGTATTTAAGGGTTTTCTGCTTTCTAACGTTGCCGGTTGTCTATTTATAACCCTTGTGTCTACTCATGATATTTTAAAGAAATCTCTACTTGCTGTTATTGACAAAGGACAGTGGCTGGATGCCTTGAGAGAGCCACATTTCTGAGTTCTTGCGTATGAATGTCATGCTCTCCTCCTATAGCCTGTGTCCCCCATGAACATATCCACTAACCAGCTAGTTACCTTGAACTGCAATATAGAATGTGAAAATGAAGATTTATTTCTTTTAATTTACTTAAAAAGAAACCTCTGTGCTAGCAATAAAGCATTTATATTGTGTACTTCTTGGGATCTTCTGGCTATGTTTATCAGTGTCTTCCTGTCTTACTGAGTCCATCTAGGCCTTTGGCTCAGCAGCTGGACTTTTCAGGCATGTTGCCTGCTCTGGTTACTGAGCAGTCTGGGAGGGTATTCTTTCCATAAGGTAAATGAAGCCCTTATTTCCGACTCTATATAAATAAAGCCAGGTATACGTACGGTTCTGTGTGGCAAACCAGTCCAACCCTGCATGAAACATAGGAAATGACAGTTTTCATTCAGAGTAGCCTCCGGGAGAGTTAACGTGTAGAGGAATCTTCAGGCCTTGTTCTCACAAACGTGGACTATGAGACGAGAGCTCACATTTCCTAATGGCATTTATCAGTAGCTTTATTTTTATTTACTGAACTAAAAGTCAGAAACTGACAGCCTGATGCAATATTTTTGCAGCTGTAGAAAGGAAGCTGTAAATGGTGACTGTAGGACCAGCCAGAGCTTGTTTGCTTTCCATGTGTTCTCAGGGTGGTGCTTTAGGAGAGTGGTTTCCACCCTTCAGACCAGCACATCCCCTCCTCCAGCCCCACTTCCCCAACCCAAGTCCTGGACAAGTGCAACAAAAACCAAAACCGATGACGTGGACACAAAGGAAGTGGGTCCCGGGGAGAGACATGTTGCTTGGACTGGGATTGCTTGCTCGGACTGCTGGCGTCTTGTTCCTCAGAGGAACAAATTGAGCATGGGAGAATGCCATCCCCGGGCGTGGGGTGAACTCTCAAATGTAGGCTGTAGGCTCTCTGTGAGTCTACCTCGTGTTCAATACTTAGAGATGTCGAGAAGAAAATGAGAACAAGATGGACACAGAATAGTCGTGTAAAAGTGCTTTGTTAAATGCCAAGTAGAGGTTACAGATAAGAGGAATCCAGAATAAGGTAAGACATAATTTGATAGTTCTTCAAAGCATAAAGCCCTTCAAACCTCATCTGTTTATGATCCTGACATAAAGGAAACAAAGACAGATGGCATTACCGGGGTCATTAATGAAACCAACACAGAGACACCCATTGGTCCTTTGTCATCAGCACTACATAATTACAGTCTTCTTGTTCACCCCAGAGATTTCCATTGTACCTTTTCCTCCAAATCATCCTCAGTGCATTTGTAGGGATAATATTCTTTTTCATGACATTTTAGATAATAAAGGACAAAATATAATGTAGGAAGTAAAAAACAGAAACAGTGGATCTACTGGAATGTTAATATAGGAAGGCATTCAAGAGGACAGAGACAAGTTGTTGGAAGAGATGGATTTTAAACAAGGCTTGAGGTAGGAAAGTAATTTCAGTAAACCTTCAGAGTCAGCAGAGGTGAGGGAGGCCAAGGCATGCTCTTGTGGTAGGGGATGGACTGGCAAGAGCAGTTACCACATGCTGGAACTCGGTCAGATTGCGAGGGGTTGGGGGGTTGGCCAGTGAGTTTCATGGCACTGCCACTGCCCCAGACTCCCGCCAACCTCAGAGCTCACAAGTAGCACATGCCACTTTCTGTTAGAAGATTCTAGAGCTGGACTAGCTGGCAGAGGTCAGGGAGGAAACTGTTGGTGGAATAGGTATTAAAGAGTGAGTAGAATTTGGAAAGATGAAAAGGAAGGATAGCAACACTGCTGGGGAAAAAAATCCGGAATTTGTTAATATTGAATGGGTTGCATTCTTGGTTGGGGGGGCACAAATAGAAATGTTCACTGCCATTTATGTGTGTGTATAGCTATTCATTTGCTTTTCTAGGTTTTTTTTTTAATTTTTTGGTGGACTAATGTCCCAGAAATATTTAATCAGCCACAAGAATGCTTAAAGTATAGCAGGAAAAATGAAAACAACAAAATCACATGAGTTAAAAGCAGAAGTAAAGAAAAAGGTGAGAAACTAATGCAGCCAGAATGAGACCAGAAAAATCATATTATGCAAAGTCCTATCCTAGGACTCATCTCGAGCACCTGTGATAATCTAATGAGAGGAGCCAACACAGCAGGCCAGTGATCCTAAGAAATTAACCTCCCTTCGTCCCTCCCATTCTCTCCCCTTCCCTCCCTCTGCAGGTGTTTACTATGCCAGGTCCTGGGATACAGAGCGAGCCAGGCCTGGTAACTGCCGTCGTGAAGCTCACGGTCTAATATGGCAACTCAGCCAAGAGCTGATAGTTTTCTCTGCTGTCTCACTGTAACTCCTTGCCAGGCATGTACCTTCAATTTATGGAAGGATAACAGACCTTTTCCAGGTCCTTTAGGTAACCCAGAGTGACAACTTTGCACAGAGAAATAGCCCATTAGCAACACGGCAGAGTGAAAAGCACATGGCATCAGAGGGTCAGAGAAGTGACCAAAAGTCCTCAGCTGGGGTCCCAGCCTGGCCAGTCTGCATTCGTGTGTCTTGGGGTAAGTCATATAACTTCTGCGGGCCTCCACTTCCTCCTGTGTAGGATCCAAATGATCAATCCTGCCCTGCACACCACACGATACTGTGTGAGAATTAAACATCACGGATGATGGATCTCTTCCATTGGTCTGAGACACTAGGCTGCACACACACAACTCTAAAACTCAAAAAAAAAAAAAAAAAAAAAAGACTTCACTGCTTTGCAGATCAATCCAGGACGTCAGAAGCCATCATTTCTCATGCAGTATTGAGCCATCATGTAGACCCTGGGTATTTAGGACAGGTTTCCTGTGGTTTCTGGGAGGCCTCCTTTCCCAGAGGTGGACCTCATCTGAATTCCTAAAGCCAGCTGGGAGTAAAGGGGATGATTGCAGCTCCAACTGTTCCCCAGGTTTCAGCTCCATTTATTTAGTATGTTGTTCAGACATTCTATAGAGATTTTCTGTGCCACCCTGTTCACACACACCTGCTCCTTAGTGCGGACAGGCTGGAGACGAGAGCATGGGCAAGTCCACTCTGGAGCAGCATGAAGTCGTCTTCCTAAGCATGTACATTGTCTAATCCCCACTTGCTTATTGGACAGATTAAAAGGAAAATTAGCCTGCCATTAGCCTTTGATGTGAAACTTGGATAATGTTTCCTTTGGCCATTTATGTAGCAATGAGGAACTTGAAACCAGCATGGCCCGGGCCCCACTCCTGCTGGAGCGTGAACGCCTCTGAATGGCTTCAGGGTCTTTTGGCCCAGCTTTTTTAGTGTGTTTCTCAAGAGCAGGTCCCCGTCCTCCTTATCAGGAAATAAAATGTTACTGACCAAGTCTGCTTGCGCTGACTAATTTCTTTTATAACACAGTTTTGTTGCCAGCCCTCCCAAGTCAGTCCCCAATAAGGATCCTCCTGACTGGTGTCATTAGAGCCAACAGAATGAGACTGAGTTTGGTTTAGAAGCAAAGAAAAAACTATTCTTTGATCAAAAAACCAAAAGATGTGAGCTCTGGATCTAGAGTCCACGGTCTCTCAGACAGGTGGGGCTGCTTTATAGATCCTGCCAGCTGGGAGCGGGCGGGGTTGGGGCCCAGTTCCCGGCTCTGGACCACAATGCCTCGGGCAGCGTCTCTGCATTAGCTGCTGCCATCTTGAATAGCAGTGCTGTGCTTGGTGCTGAGATACTGGGCAGCCCTTTCAACTCAGAACTCTGGTCTGAAAGTCTGGGTGCAAGGCCTCTGTCCTTGGGGCCTGTGAGCAAGTGAAACCAGACTAAGCACCAAGGAAGAGAAGAACAGTTAGACTTTGTTTTATTAACCACACTCTGTTTTTCTTTCCTGCGATGGTTAATGGGCTTTGCTGGTGACAACTCCCTCTTCTTTTATCCTGATCCTCATTTTCAAGGGCGCAGGTCCTAGTCTAAACATTTCCTGCTGATTTGGGGGCATCATCAGAACCCCGGGGGGAGGAGCAAGACTTCTCCCCATCCCCTTCAGGTACGCTTGACTGTCCCAGGCCTTGGCCCTGACCATTCGCATCCCTGAGCAACCACCAAGTTTCTAACCTCTTGGAGAGTGAGGATACCAGACAATTTAAGGCAGCAGGAGATCATTGTAGCCTTTATCTTATCACCCAGACTCCATCTTATTTATCCCAGGGACCCCAGTGAGCTTCGATGGTGGCCATTTCCCCAGCCTGTTTTTCAGAAATGCACACCTGGTTTCATATTTTATATTCTGAGTAGGATAAAAAGCACACCAACCCAGGTGCCCCTGAGTGGCAAAGAATAGGGACGCCTCCTATCCCTACCCCTTCTGGAGCCAAACATGTTGATTCTAGGACCCTGGGAAGACTGCTCTCTTTCTGACTCCAGGCAGATGCATCCAGTTTATGGAAGGATAATGTAGGAGCTTTGCCCAAGTCCTTTTGGTTGATAACCTGGAGTAAAAACTCTCAGGACTCCCATGGGGTACCCAATGGATAGCAGTAAACGTGAACCCAAGCGGTTGGTTAGTTTGCCAGAGTTTGGCAAACCCAAGGGAAGAGTCTGTTTGTTAAACAGCTGGGATCCTAGTCTCCATTTCCCAAGTGAGGTTCATTCATAAACAACACAGTGTTCGTGTAAAATTGAATAAATTCCAGATGCCACTTGTTAATACAATTAGCTCATGTTCCCTAGTGGCCCTGAAGGAGGTGTAATGCCCAAACCACTCTCAGAGCCTGCAGTCATGTCCTCTTCCATCTCGTAATTGTGTGTGCTAAATGAAATGCCAAGGGCAGGGGGTGGAGGGGGGGACAGGAGCTTGTCAGGCAAAGACTGGGGACCAGGGGTGTGTTTGTGTGTGTGTGTGTGTGTGTATAGAAAATTGCCCATCCACCATGTGTTCCGTCTTTTAAATTCAGATCTGACATGCTAATTTTGGAAAGGGAAGCCTGTTAGTAATATAAAGAACTTCTCTACTGGGCAAAGGCAGAGAATCCTCAAGTGTTTCATGTATCACCAGCTATGAGCCCTTGGAAAATCAGTTTGCCATCCTAACCCTTAAGTTTCCTCAGGTGGAAAAAAGGGTGATATAATCATCTACCTCTCTCATCGTTGTCAGAAGTGTGGAACCAGAAAGTGCATGTACATAATCATTTGCATTGTAAGAGCTTGGAAAAAAGGTAGCAACTGATGGAAATGAACAAATATGTAAGTATTCACGCAAGCCACAGTCCCAGAGGAGCTGTTGATCTCACATTACCTTCCTTGGTCTAGCACATCGAGGCCCTGGTCTCGGATGCAGAGGACAGGCGGAGGACACCTGTGTGAGGGAGGCCTTCAAGGGTGGTGTGGGCACCAGGAATCTTGGTGCATGCGAGGCGGTCAGAGGATAACTCATGTAAAACCATACCTGTGCCCAGTCAGTTTTGCTGAATCACCAAGATCCAGGAATTTCTTACCCAGAAGATGCCCTGGTGCCCATTTGTTTAAAAGCACAGGTAGCAAGAAGGGGCACATGGGTTAGGGAAGCCAATGTTAATTTAGAAGAAGGGTTTTTTGTTTCTTTGTTTTTAATAATTGGCTACACCGGGTCTTAGTTGCTGCACATGGGATCTTCAGCCTTCATTGCAGCATACGGGAGCAGCATGTGGGAGCTAGTTTCCTGACCGCGGATTGAACCCCGGCCCCCTGCATTGGGAATGTGGGGTCGAAGCCCCTGAATCACCAGAGAAGTCAGTAGAAGAGAGTTTTGCCACCTTGTACTGAATAAATGTGAGTTGTGTTGATGTTATTTTTCTATTTTATGTATAAGAAGATAATAGAATATTATTGTTATTATTGTTGTTATCATTGTTCTCTAATTCAAGGAATTTGGCGGCTTTTTTTTTTTTTTCTTTTTTTGCCTGGAAGGGGAATCACTGGTCTAGTTTGAATATTTAAATGGGAGCCCAGCAGAGATTCTCAGGAAGGGGACGGTGTCATCTGTGGAGGAATAGCATTCTCAAAGATCTCTCGCAAAGTTACAGAGTATGAACTCTCCACCAGCTCTTGGCCCTTTCCACGGAGCTCAGGCCCAGATGCTGGAAAACAGGAGCCCTCTGCCAAGGGTTTAGCTACATCAAATCAGCTCAACCCGAAGGACTGCAGAGGGCAAACCTGAAAAACGCCCAGAACACATTCTTCTGCTGCCTGTTTGTTCTGTTTCTTTCCCACAAGAAACGGTTGTTCTTATGAACTGGATACAAGTCTCACCCACAAGAAGAATCGATAACCTTAAAAAACCTGGGGAAAATAAAACCACCCTGGCTTGGGGCATCATGACCCAGGATTCTGATTTGGCTTTTTTTTTTTTCCTTTTCCTTCTCAAAGATAACAAATAAATTAATGCGGAAAGCCACATCCATATTGGAAAGGCTTGTCTCTTTTTCCACATACCCTCAGCGATATCGAGGGCTTTGTGATAAATAAGTTTGTCAGGAGTTCTTTTCAGGAAACTCAACCACAATTTTAGTCTTGTCTATTCAACACATTGTTCAGAAATGTTTTGTTAACCTTTAAAGTCCTACTCTAGGAGAGAGTTTCCCATACCCTTCAATTAAGTTTTTTCCTATTTTGAAGGTCATTAAGACTTTGGAAGATATTCTTATACGTGACTTTGAGTCATGAGTCCGTGTCCTCAGCTGAAGAGGCAGGAAGGTCCACGCTTGTGAGGAAACGTTCCACCAAACTGTGCTGTTCCAGGGCCTCGCTGGTCAGGAAGGGGAGCCTGGGGGTGTTGGACACAGCTGCCTACTAGCAAGGGCTCACTGATGAGGGGGGGCTTCATCTGCTGTGGTCGATGCCAGGGTGTGACCAGACCTAAAGTAATGAGGGTGGGGGACCCACTCCATGGGAAGGTTATGAGAAACTCTGAAGGGGAGGGGCTTGATCCTCCCACTCCACGGAAACCTGGTTGTAACAGGGACTCAGGTATTTGTACACCTACGTTCACAGTAGTGTTATTTACAGTAGAAACAGAAGCAATCCAAGTGACCTTGAATGGATAAACAAAATGTGCTATAAAACCCTAAATATTCATTGGAAGGACTGATGCTGAGGCTCCAATACTTTGGCCACCTGATACTAAGAGGCAACTCACTGGAAAGGGACTTGAGGCTGGAAAAGATTGAAGGCAGGAGGAGAAGGGGGGGGGACAGAACATGAGATGGTTGGATAGCATCACAAACTCAATGGACGTGAGTTTGAGTAAACTGGGAGATAATGAAGGACAGGCAAGCCTGGCATGCTGCAGTCCATAGGGTCGCAAAGAGTTGGATAGGACTTAGTGACTGAACAACAGCAATACATACGATGCAGTTTTACCCAGGCCTGAAGGAAGGATGCTCTGACTACAACACAGGTGACACTTAAAGACATTTTATTAAGTGAATCAGCCAGTCACAAAAGAAAAATATTGCATGATTCCACTTATAAGAGGTACCAGAATTGTCAAATCCACAGAGATGGAAAGTAGAAGAGTGGTTCCTGGCAATGGGGGAGGAGGAAGTGGGGAGTTACTATTTAATCGGTGTGGAGTTTCAGCTGAAAAGGATGAAAACGTTCTGGAGATGGATGATGGTGTTGGTTGCACAATGATGAATGTATTGCCACAAAACTATACACTTTAAAATGGTTAAAATGGTACATTTTATGTATATTTTATCACAATTTAAAAGACCCTATTTATAAAAAGATTTGATAACTTCCTATATGTGAGACTTCCCTGGTGGTCTGGTGGTTAAGAATCTGCCTGGCAATGTAGGGCACAGGGTTTGATTTCTGGTCAGGGAACTAAAGGCCCCCCAGTGGCTCAGCAGAGAAGCAATGGCACCCCACTCCAGTACTCTTGCTTGGAAAATCCCATGGGCGGAGGAGCCTGGTAGGCTGCAGTCCACGGGGTCGCTGAGAGTCGGACACGACTGAGCAACTTCACTTTCACTTTTCACTTTCATGCATTGGAGAAGGAAATGGCAACCCACTCCAGTGTTCTTGCCTGGAGAATCCCAGGGACGGGGGAACCTGGTGGCCTGCCGTCCATGGGGTCGCATAAGGTCGGATACAACTGAAGCGACTTAGCAGCAGCAGCAGCAAGTGACTCAGTGGTAAAGAATCTGTCTGCTAGAGCAGGAGACACAGGAGATGAGGGTTTGATCCCTGGGTCAGGGAAGATCCCCTGGAGGAGGAAATGGCAACCCATGGAATTGCCTGGGAAATTCCATGGACAGAAAGAGCCTAGTGGGCTACAGTCCATGAGATCACAGAGTAGGACACAGCTCAGTGAGCACGCATGCACGCACAGGGAGCTAAGATCCCTGTGGCCGCAGAGCAACTAAGCCCGTGTGTTGCAGCTACTGAGCCTGTACACTCTGGAGCCCATGTGCCACAAAGAAAGATCCCACATGCTGCAACTAAGACCCAATGCAGCCTAATAAAAAATTCATATATACTTGGGGTGGGTAGTATTGTCTCAATACACTTGCATTTTAGCAGGAAAGAAACCTTAGATCAAGGCTCTTTATCCCAGCTGGTACAGGGGGAGCTTAAGGCATTGCCAACGACAGCATCTCTTCTTGAACATTCTTTCTCAGACACATACCTGGCTTTCTTCCCTCAGCAGAAGCAGAAATCGCTAGAGGTCAAGCGTATCTGTGCTGACATGCAACTTCCCGTGTTGGGTCTTCTCCAATTCTAATAGGCTATTTTCCATCTTTAACTTTTATTTGGTTTCAGTTTCTTTTTAATGAATCCCAAGCTATTCCTCTTTTTTGTGATTAAGACTGAATTTGCACTGAAAGGTCCCTTTTGCATGTGTGAATGCTCAGTTGCTCAGTCACGTCTGACTCCTTGCAACCTCATAGACTGTAGCCTGCCAGGCTCCTCTGTCCACGAGATTTCCCAGGCAAGAACACTGAAGTGGGTTGCCGTTTGCTCCTCCAGGGGATCTTCTCGACCAAGGGATCCAACATGCATTTACTGTGTCTCCTGCATTGGCAGACAGATTCTTCACCACTGTGCCACCTGGGAAGCCCCAAGGTCCCCCTTGCCACCCACTTAATCCTGAAATGGCTAAAACCATGCTAATCAAGCTCAGTTACAAAATACTCAGTTACTGAGAACTCATTTTCCAAAAGCACAATTATATCTTCTAGAGCCTATGGTTGAACATGCAGATTTAAACAGAAAGGACAGATTTAGCCAGGGATTATATAATAGAATGTTAAGCATTAAAGAGGACCTTTGAGATTATTCAATCTAATGCCCTCATTTTACACATGTAGAAAATGAGCCAAAAAGAGAGATGACTTCCACATGGTAAACCTTTCAACCCAGGTCTTAGGACTTGAGTCTGCTGCTTTTTCTCCCCTGCCTCCTGGGATAGAATTTTAGAAAAATCATTATACTGAATCCCCCATATTACTTTACAGAAGTGAAATGCAGTCATTGATTGCAAATGTTTCCAGAAGGGTTCATGAGTGTCTTTTAATAGAGGGCATTGGCCCATTAGTACCCACTAAACACATCATCACTCCGTTTACCAGATTAGCTTGAAGAAAGCAGGGTTTGAAGGGAAAGGGATCTGAGACAAGAAAAGTCTTTCTTGTGCAGAGAAGTAAAATTGAGAGGAGAAGATGCTGGGGCCACGGCGGGGTGAGCATAAAAAACAGCAGGTTGAAGACTTGGCACTGAAAAACCCAATTTTACTTACTGTTTGGTAAGTAACGGTGTGACTTGGCCCCATTCCCACCATTCTCAGAACTCAGTTTTATCTGTAAAACAGGGTCTTCCATCAGGAGGGAGGAGTCATCCTGGAGGATAGGAGTCCTTGAATCTGGTTTCACACTCATTTTGGAGACTGGGTTAAAAGCACTGCCCCATTTTTTCTGGACTCAGGTAGGACCTGGAAATCTATATTTGTGGTTCATCTTATTTTAAAAGTGAGTTATTTTGTTGTTTTTGAATTATTACATGCAGTGGATTCAAAAGTTAAAAAAAAAAACCAAAGTATTTCTATACTGGAAAGTTCCTTTCCAATGCTCTGCCCTCATATACCATCCCTCTTGAAATAGACTTGATATCAGTTTCTTGGTATCTTTCCAAAGATGTCATTGATGGTTTTAACATGTAACCCAGGTGATTATGGTGCAGCTGGTTTGAAGACAGGCATTTGGGATGTCTGCTCTAGAGTTTCCCTACTGCAGATGAAGGAAATAAAGCTTGGAGACATTAAAATATCACTCCTCGTGGAGTGTTTGGGAACTGACAGCACTGCTGAGGTCTGGTGGTCTTGAATCTGTGCTTGGCATGTCTTAAGGCCTCTGCTTGCTATTGTCATTATCTTGCTGAGGGCCACTGCTGTGTGGGGCTGAAGGGCTATGGTGTCTGCCTCCGAGCATGGAACCTTGCCAGGATAGGTCTCCCACACTTAGAGCCAAACACCAGGCTGGGCTTCAGAATTGCTGTATGAACGACTATGGGACCCCCCAGGAGCTGCCTCAGAAGGAAGCCTGGCAAGGTGAAAAAATGCATCTCCTTCCCACGCCCCTGGGAAGATGAGCACTCCACTACAGGCACCACCTCTTTCCCTCCTCTCTCTGTCTTTGGTGGCATCAAAAAGTTAAATGCAGGAAATGTTTCTCCAGATTGACTGATTTCATAACTGGAAAATCTTCCCAGAAAAGGAGCTGGAAATTCTAGAGAGTAAAGAGCCTTCACTCCTGATATTTAACTTAGTAATGGCCTTAAGGATCTTCCAGCAATGGTCCCAGCAACCCTTCGTTTCCACATACTCCTGCCCTTAGCTAATAAATAACACAGTGAAGCTTCACCAGGGGTCTGGTTTTGGACAAATTATCTTTTCAACACTTGGATCAGTTTACTTCATAGCTTGGTTGTTTCCTGTTTCTCAGCATCCAATTGGCTCGCCTTGGAGCTGGCTGTGAGTATAGGCTTTGTGTGCAAGCATACGAAGAATTCCTTTGCATTACTTAAAATCCAACGTTCCCCTCTCTAGAGCTCCCGGGGGGCGGCCCTATGCAGTGGGAGGGGCCCTGACTAGCTGTCCAGGCACCTGGGTTCTGGTCCCAGCTGTGTGCTGACTCCACACCCTTGGGGCCAGCTTCCTGCTCTGCACATGCTTAGCGCCTCTCGTCCATGCAGTTTCTGCATGTTTCATCGTTCCACTTTAGTCTCATCACTGCCCTGAGAAGAGGGCACATGAGTTCTGTTTGATTGATGGCAATGAGATTTGAGAGGAACTTGTGAGCATCAGTGTATGGACTAGTGTTCCAGGCATTGTTCCATGCATCAGGAGAAGTGATGGGACCCTAACCCCCAGCCTCTGCCCAGCCACACGTCTCCATCACCACATCCTCCCCTTCCTCTCCTCCTCCAACCCCAGCTCACCCTTTGGTTATTGTTCCCACTCTGCTCACTGACGATCACTCCCCGCCCACCCAGAACTCGACCCCACATCCCTTGACTTCCTCTCTCTTTCTGTCATTTACTTACACATTTCAGCAGAATGACTGCCTTGTGCTCCATGTCAGGTGTATACTAGGTACTGGGAATACCTAGCCAATGAGATGTGTTGGTTATCTGGAGCTCACAGTCTAATGTGAGAGACAGAGAAGTAAATAAATCACCATAATATCATAAATACTGTTCTAGGAAGAAGAAAAGTTGCAATGGGAAGGCAGAGGAAGAAAGGGATACATTTTTATTTGAGCAGGAACTAGGGTGAGTTTTGGGGGAATATTTTATAGAGAAGGTGACATTTGAGTTTTTTAAAATACCTCCCTACTACCAAAAGTATTTTAGAAGGATGAATACTGGGTAGAGATCAGGAAATGAGAACATGATGAATTATCATATAGCCTACTACATATCAGGCACTTCTTACTTGCCCAGTAGCACATCGCAAGGAGTTTCAGAGGCATATCCAAAGCTCAGAATCTTACTTAACTTCTTACTGACTCTGGGACATTGACTTCTAGGGGAGAAAGAGTACAGATAAAAGCAAACAAAAGAAAACCCAAAGAACATGTAATCAACCCCAAGGGTATTCTGAAGAACACAAATCCTCCCATGGGCAGCAACACCAGGCAAGTAGAACCCTACCTGCTAGAGACAGGACCTTTCACCTCATGGGTGCCCAGCGCTTCCACCTGCCAGGCACTGCAGTGGGCTCTGCTGTAGCACCACCAGCCAGACTTGGCTCCCGCCTTCCAGAGCTTTGGTTTGATTTATGCTTTTTGGATCTGCTTGCACATTGTCACACCAAATGACATTAATGCAAATGGATGAGAACTTACTATTTGAATTAAAGAGTTTATATTCATTGTCTATTACAAGAATCCTTGCACTTAGGCAAGTGGGATTGTTAGAATAGACAAAGTCAAAAGTAATAGTAAGACTGAGTGTGGAAGCAGGTAGCCTTCAAATTCTGGCTCTGCTGTCTGTTGTGACTTGAGGCAAGATGCATATCCTCTATATCTCCTGTTCCTTTCCTATAAAACTGAGGAGAGAGAATAATAAATAGTTTGCAGTGCTGTGAGGATTTATAAAGTATGCACCCAACAAACTAGGAGAAAATATTTGCAACATATGTAACAGTCAAATTATCAGTATTCAGAATATATAAATAGCTTCTGGAAATCAATAAGAAAAAGGCCAATAGACTGCTGCTAAAGTATCACCAGATACTTTCAGTCTTCACAATGGAGTACTCTTGGCCAAAGATTTTTTAGGGGAGGGGGCGACAGTCAGCTGTCTAATTAAAGTTAATACCGTATGGTGTTCCTCATCAGTGTCCCTTATAAAAAAAAAAAATATATATATATATATATATATATATAGTGCAGTAAGACAGCAACTATACCAAAACAGCTAAAATAGATTTTTGGATCATACAGTATATATCTTGGTTCATGTTCAAAATCAGACTGATCTTTGAAACTAGTGGTTTTTAATCAAAGGTTGCTTTGTATGAGGAGTATAATGTGTGCACTGCTCTTTTAAAACAATGTGAGCACTTGGGTGTGTTTTTGTATGATTGAGCCCATTCATAAGTGTGAACACGTTAGAAACAATGTAGACTTGCAAAATAGTAAGTAGATGTGATCTCAGTTGTAAATAGAAAAATCTAATTCAATAAACTCAATATCACCCCTTCCAAAAAATATGTTTTCTTCAATAGAAGAATAAACATAAAGGCCAGTTCAGTTAGCATATGAAAATATCCTCATTTTTAGCAGAAATCTCAGCAGTGCAGATTCCCAATGATGAGATGCCATTAATATTGGTTAAATATACTTTTGTGTAGCTTTCCCATAAAATATATTACACTTATTGACTCCTTTCCACTGCTGGGCAGAGGGAAAATAATGTGTTTTTAAGCATAATGTTAAGTGAAGAAAATTTATTGCAGAATAATGCATAAAGCATGATATAAGGCAGATTGAAACATACACAAACATACTCTGTAAGTCCATAGTGCACTTGTATTCTTGTAAATGTCTAGAAAAAGACTGAAAAACATTCCCACCAAATGTTTATCAGTGGCTACCTCAATGGAGGGGCCCGCCATGGTTAGTTAGTGGGAACTGTCAAAGGGCGCTTTAGCTGTATCAGGAAAGTTTCAATTTCTTATAAGAATGTGTTCATAGATTAGTTTAAATGAGTCCTTGTTGTTGTTAAGTCACTAAGTCATGTTTAACTCTTGTGACCCCATGGGCTGCAGCATGCAAGGCTCCTCTGTCTTCCACTATCTCCTGGAATTTGCTCAAAGTCATGTCCATTGAGTCAATGATGCCATCCAACCATCTCATCCTCTGTCACCTTCTTCTCCTCCTGCCCTCCCAGCTTCAGGGTCTTTTCAATGAGTCAGCTGGTCACATCAAGTTGCCAAAGTATTGGAATTTCAGCTTCAGCATCTGTCCTTCCAGTGAATATTCAGGATTGATTTCCTTTAGAATTGACTGGTTTGATCTCCTTGCAGTCCAAAGGACTCTCAAGAGTCTTCTGTAGCACACAATTCAAAAACATCAATTCTTCGGTGTTCAGCCTTCTTTACAGTACAAATCTCACAATGGATACATTAAATAGGTACATTAAGTGAGTAAAAATTTAGGATCTATGTAAGAATTTATCTCAGCATGAGGTATGGTTAACATTTCCAGCTCAGAACCTGGACTGTCCCATGCATACCTTGGATCCACCATTTACTCTGAGCTTAGCCAAGTCGTCTAACTTCTCCTGCCTGAGTTTCCTCATTCCTGATGTAAGCATAATAGTAGAATTTGCCAAGGGCAGTTGTTATGCAGATAGATGAATCAATACATGTGAACAACTTAGTGCCTGGCATGTAGAAATGCTTAATAATATAGTTTTTACTATCATTGCTCTCCTTCCTATAATGGGGCAGCAAAAATCATCCCATATGGGAGACAGGAAGGCCCACATTTAGCCCAGTGACCTTCTATAGACATGGGAACTAAGACCAGAGAGATTCAATGACTTGTCCAAGTGATACAGTAAGCTTTACACTCCCGATTCAGATTCTGGTTCCCAAGTCTTAGTGCTCTAATAATACAAAATTAAATTCTCCAAGGCATAAAAACACCCGGACTCAGCTTCATTTCTGTGCCTGTAAAATGTTAATGTCTTTTTCTTTTATAGACATCTTACCAGACTTCCTTAGGAAAAATGTAACTCCAGTAAAAGCCTAACTCGTGGCCTGAGTATTTTGCTTGAGGGCAGAGGTGAAACACATCCTGGTTGTGGTGACTCTCCTGTTCCAAATCAATGCTCCAGGGAAATAAGTCACTAATTAGTCTTTGAATTTCAAAGCACATTCATGTATTATCTCATTTGGTCTCCAAGAGTCAGTGAGGCAGGTATTGTTATTATTCACCAATTAAAGAGGGGGAAATCAAGATGCAGAGCATTTAAGTAGTGTGCTCAAGAGTTTTAAAGAAGATTTAACTTTCTACTAAATTAAATGGCATGTTTTAAATTAATTTTTTTTAATCTAAGCAATGAAAAAGTTTTGGATTTTTTTTAATCTAAGCAATGAAAAAGTTTTGGAATATGGGTTTTTTTTGTCATTTTTGCAGAGCTGGGATAAACATGTTAAAACACAGTCCATGAGAACATATATTTGTATAGATATTCTCTAACAGAACTCAAATATCTTGCCATATTGACAGAATTTGCACACTGATGTCCATCTGAGAAAAAGTAGTTACCAATCCAGTGAAACAATATTTTCACTCAAGATTCACTAAGGGTCAAAAGTATAATTATGAAACAGTGATCATACTTTCTAATGTTACACTTTTAGTTTTGGGTGGCAAATAAGCATGAGTAGAGCCAAGTAACCTTTTAAGAAAAGTTTCAAAAACTCATCAAAACATGCCAAGAATCATGTGAGGTCCCCCCTCTTCATGAGGTGCCAACTTTCAACAGATCCAGAGTAGCTGGAGATGACATAGAAATATTAAAGACAAATACTCTCTGTGGGAATCAGCGCTCATCACTTCCAGAAGATGCTTTTGGGAACAAAGATACTCAGTTCTTGAACACAGGGCATGTGTCTGCATAGATGTATTGGTTGATCCCATTCCATCCAGTCAGACCCACTGTCCATCTGAAACTTTATGTGAATAGAGTCAAGCACTTAACTCTCTGTAACCTGCAAATTTAATCAAGAGAGGCTTATCAGAGTGGGAGAGATGTATCTATGGAGGCATGCCCTATAGATATAAATGAGAAGAGGAAGGGGTTTGCATCAAGTTCCTTTATCTTGAAGAAAAAGGGTGTCCTTGGACTTCCCTGAAGTAAGACCTTTTCCTGTGGGGAAGGGAAACCCTATCTCTTGAGAAGAAGCATTGTGCAGTCTGGAGGGTGTTTTAATGAACTTCTACCTTTGGGTACTGACAAGTGGTGAAGTGCAAAATGCAAACAGTGCAACAAAGAAATGCAAATGGGACACTTGTTTGCTCAGCAGAGCCTACCCTACTAAGTGCTTAGTAGGCTGCTGCTTTGAAGGTGATGGATGGAGCATGGGTACTCCGCCTAGCCAGCTTTCAGACTCCAACTGTCCCCTGGACCACTCTGGTGATGAGATTCTCACAGTAGCATCTGAGAATCTTTGTTTTTATGATACAGACCTGCCATATTTTATATGCAGCCTGGAGGGTGTTAGTGGCTCATCTTCCTTTTCCAATGTCTGTAGCAATTGAGCACACTCCTCAGTACATGGGGTTTACTTTCAGCTTCTCTCCCCTAAGCGTTGGGAGCCTGGGAGGAGCTGCTGTCCCTGTTGTGGTCATCCAGCCCTTTTGTCCCCAGGTTGTCCTTTCTAGTATGTGGCATGGGGCTCACAGCTCCTGGCTTGCTCTTCTCACTGTCACTGTAGGAAATACACCTACTGATCAGCAGAAGTTTCTCCTATGTGTCGGGTCTTAATTTTCAGTGCTTGTTGATTACGCAAGGAGTTGTCAGTGAATATCTCTCTGCTTGCCAAAAGATTTTTTAAAAGGTCTTCACCCTAAGGAATAACTTAGACAAATTTGTAACTCAGTTCAGTTCAGTCACTCAGTCATGTCTGACTCTTTGTGACCCCATGGTCTGCAGCACACCAGGCCTCCCTGTCCATCACCAACTCCAAGAGTATACTCAAACTCATGTCCACTGAGTCGGTGATGCCATCCAACCATCTCTTCCTCTGTTGTCCCCTTCACCTCCTGCCTTCAATCTTTCCCAGGATCGGGGTCTTTTCAAATGAGTCAGTTCTTCACATCAGATGGCCAAATTATTGGAGTTTCAGATTCAGCATCAATCCTTCCAATGAATATTCAGGACTGATTTCCTTTAAGATGGATTGGTTGGATCTCCTTGCAGTCCAAGGGACTCTCAAGAGTCTTCTCCAACACCACAGTTCAAAAGCATCAGTTCTTCAGCTCTCAGCTTTCTTTATAGTTGAACTCTCACATCTATACATGACTACCGGAGAAGGCAATAGCACCCCACTCCAGTACTCTTGCCTGGAAAATCCCATGGATGGAAGAGCCTGGTAGGCTACAGTCCATAGGGTCGCTGAGGGTCGGACACGACTGAGCGACTTCACTTTCACTTTTTATTTTCATGCACTGGAGAAGGAAATGGCAACCCACTCCAGTGTTCTTGCCTGGAGAATCCCAGGGACAGAGGAGCCTGGTGGGCTGCCGTCTCTGGAAAAACCATAGCTTTGACTAGACAGACCTTTGTTGGCAAAGTAATGTCTCTGCTTTTTAATATGCTATCTAGGTGGTCATAACTTTTCTTCCAAGCAGTAAGTGTCTTTTAATTTCATGTCTGCAGTCACCATCTGCAGTAATTTTGGAGCCTCCAAAAATAAAGTCTGACACTGTTTCCACTGTTTCCCCATCTATTTCCCATGAAGTGATGGGACCAGATGCCATGATCTTCGTTTTCTGAATGCTGAACTTTAAGCCAACTTTTTCAGTCTCCTCTTTCACTTTCATCAAGAGGCTTTTGAGTTTCTCTTCACTTTCTGCCCTAAGGGTGGTGTCATCTGCATATCTGAGGTTATTGATATTTTTCCCGGCAATCTTGATTCCAGCTTGTGCTTCTTCCAGTCCAGTATTTCTCATGATGTATTCTGCATATAAGTTAAATAAGCAGGGTGACAATATACAGCCTTGACATACTCCTTTTCCTATTTGGAACCAGTCTATTGTTCCATGTCCAGTTCTAACTGTTGCTTCCTGACCTGCATATAGGTTTCTCAAGAGGCAGGTCTGGTGGTCTGGGATTCCCATCTCTTTCAGAATTTTCCACAGTTTATTGTGATTCACACAGTCAAAGGCTTTGGCATAGTCAATAAAGCAGAAATAGATGTTTTTTCTGGAACTCTCTTGCTTTTTCCATGATCCAGCGGATGTTGGCAATTTGATCTCTGGTTCCTCTGCCTTTTCTAAAACCAGCTTGAACATGAGGAAGTTCACGGTTCACATATTGCTGAAGCCTGGCTTGGAGAACTTTGAGCATTATTTTACTAGTGTGTGAGATGAGTGCAATCGTGCAGTAGTTCGAGCATTCTTTGGCATTGCCTTTCTTTGGGATTGGAATGAAAACTGACCTTTTCCAGTCCTGCGGCCACTGCTGAGTTTTCCAAATTTGCTGGCATATTGAGTGTAGCACTTTCACAGCATCATCATTCAGGATTTGAAATAGCTCAACTGGAATTCCATCACCTCCACTAGCTTTGTAGTGATTCTTCCTAAGGCCCACTTGACTTCACATTCCAGGATGTCTGTTTCTAGATGAGTGATCATCATGATTATCTGGGTCGTGAAGATCTTTTTTGTATGGTTCTGTGTATTCTTGCCAGTTCTTCTTAATGTCTTCTGCTTGTGTTAAGCCCATACCATTTCTGTCCTTTATTGTGCCCATCTTTACCTGAAATATTTGCTTGGTATCTCTAATTTTCTTGAAGAGATCTCTAGTCACGCCCATTCTATTGTTTTCCTCTATTTCTTTGCACTAATCACTGAGGAAGGCTTTCTTATCTCTCCTTGCTATTCTTTGGAACTCTGCATTAAAATGGTTATATCTTTCCTTTTCTTCTTTGCTTTTCACTTCTCTTAACAGCTATTTTTATGGCCTCCTCACACAGCCATTTTGCTTTTGCATTTCTTTTTTCTTGGGGTTGGTCTTGATCCCTGTCTCCTGTACAATGTCATGAACCTCCATCTAATCCCTTAAATCTATTTCTCACTTCCACTGTAATTTGTAATAGTCACCAGTGAATGCCACCAACAAGAATTAATATTTTAAAAGCTTGTTGATGAAATGAATTCTCTTTGGGGTTGGTGGAGAACCTGCACATTGTTTTGTTTTCAACTTTTGTTTAATACTGTATCATAGCCAGCTAACAACGTTGTAGCTGCAGGTGGACAGCAGAGCAATTCAGCCATACATATACATGTATCCATTCTCTCCCAAACTCCCCTTCCACTCCGACTGCCAGATAACACTGAGCAGAGAGAACCTACACACACATTGTTGTCGAGTCTGTGATCCTAATACCAAGATAATGTCCATCAGAGGAGCCCTCACAGATAGATGGCTAAGAAAGAAAAGAAAGGATGTAGTACCAATAGCTTTGAGGGGAAATTATGCTTATCAATCTCAAATCCTGCAGAAATAGGAAATATACTGTTAGTAGAATGTTTATCAAATTAGCATTGAAAGTTACTAAAACAGAAAAGAAACTCAGATGGCAAAGTCTGCTTTTGGTGGTTGTGTAGACTCTACTGCAAATGTACTCGATATGGGGGAATGTGAGAGAAGTCTTCAGCTGCTAACATGTGGCGTGGGACTCATTCAGCACACCCTAGGTTTCTAATACCTGGGACTGGGTTAAATTATAAAAAAAGAAAAAAGGAAGGAGGGAGGAGGAAATGAGAGACTTTGTTTTGATGCACTTTGTAGCAGCCCCTCTGCAGGAGTCCATGGGGTTGCCACAGAGCCAAACAATAGAACCATGCTTTCTGCTGCAGAGGAGCTGGTCTGATCTGAAGGACAAGTAGAGCCTTCAGTAGAGGCAGCAGTGGCTAAGTAGAGGTAATGAATCCTCACAGACACTGTTCTTGACACCTACCAAAGAGAAAGATGGAGCATGTGTTGGTCATTCAGATACTCGAACATAATACAGGGAAAGGACTTATGTTAACACTGCTGATTTTTGAACAGTTTTGATTTTTAACAGGCTGATTTTTTATTTTGGGGGAGAAACTGGAGATGCTGTAAACAGGAATGCGCAATAACAGAGTCAATTGACATCATTAAGGAAACACATATTAGCAGCACAATTGTTTCCTTTGGTCAAGGTCTTAATCCCTCATCCCAGGAATCAGGAAAGGAAGGGCTATGGCCTGGCTGTTTATCACAACCCCAGGTTTCAGAGCTGGCATGGCCACATGTCTATGGCCTGAGACAAGACACAGTTGATCTGGGTTTAAATGCTGTGTCTTTAAACACAGGACTGGATAAGGGTCTTACTGTGTTCATGTCACCTTTGAAGGACCAAAAATTCTAGAATTCACCTCTACACAATTCTAGAGTTAACAAGTAACTGGGTTTTATTGTTTTCTTTCCGTTGCTAAGTCATATCCAACTCTTTGCAACTCTATGGACTGCAGCAGCACTCCAGCTTCTCTGTCCTTCACCATCTCCCGGAACTTGCTCAGACTCATATCCATTGAGTTGGTGATGCTGTCTAAGCATCTTATCCTCTGCCACCCTCTTATCCTTTTGGCTTCAGTCTTTCCCAGCATCACGGTCTTTTCCAGTGAGTCGGCCCTTCGTATTAGGTGGCCAAAGTATTGGAGCTTCAGCATCAGTCCTTTCAATGAATATTTAGGGTTGATTTCCTTCAGAATGGACTGGTTGGATCTCCTTGCAGTCCAAGGGACTCTCAAGGGTCTTCTCCAGCACCACAGTTCAAAAGCATCAATTCTTCAGTGCTAAGCCTTTAAATTGTCAAGATTTCCAGGAGAAATATCAGTAACCTCAGATATGCAGATGATTGCTCTTTACAGCATCGAACCTTGTTTCTATCACCAGTCACATCCACAGCTGGGTATTGTTTTTGCTTTGGCTCCATATCTTCATTCTTTCTGGAGTTATTTCTCCACTGATCTCCAGTAGCATATTGGGCACCTACGGACCTGGGGAGTTCCTCTTTCAGTATCCTATCATTTTGCCTTTTCATACAGTTCATGTGGTTATCAAGGCAAGAATACTGAAGTGGTTTGCCATTCCCTTCTCCAGTGGACCACATTCTGTCAGATCTCTCCACCATGACCAGATAATCACGATGGTGTGATCACTGACCTAGAGCCAGACATCCTGGAATGTGAAGTCAAGTGGGCCTTAGGAAGAATCACTACAAACAAAGCTAGTGGAGATGATGGAATTCCAGTTGAGCTATTTCAAATCCTGAAAGATGATGCTGTGAAAGTGCTACACTCAATATGCCAGCAAATTTGGAAAACTCAGCAGTGGCCACAGGACTGGAAAAGGCCAGTTTTCATTCCAATCCCAAAGAAAGGCAATGCCAAAGAATGCTCGAACTACTGCACGATTGCACTCATCTCACACACTAGTAAAATAATGCTCAAAATTCTCCAAGCCAGGCTTCAGCAATATGTGAACCGTGAACTTCCTGATGTTCAAGCTGGTTTTAGAAAAGGCAGAGGAACCAGAGATCAAATTGCCAACATCCACTGGATCATGGAAAAAGCAAGAGAGTTCCAGAAAAACATCTATTTCTGCTTTATTGACTATGCCAAAGCCTTTGACTGTGTGAATCACAATAAACTGTGGAAAATTCTGAAAGAGATGGGAATCCCAGACCACCAGACCTGCCTCTTGAGAAACCTATATGCAGGTCAGGAAGCAACAGTTAGAACTGGACATGGAACAACAGACTGGTTCCAAATAGGAAAAGGAGTATGTCAAGGCTGTATATTGTCACCCTGCTTATTTAACTTATATGCAGAGTACATCATGAGAAATGCTGGACTGGAAGAAGCACAAGCTGGAATCAAGATTGCCAGGAGAAATATCAATAACCTCAGATATGCAGATGACACCACCCTTAGGGCAGAAAGTGAAGAGGAACTAAAAAGCCTCTTGATGAAAGTGAAAGACGAGACTGAAAAAGTTGGCTTAAAGCTCAACATTCAGAAAACGAAGATCATGGCATCTGGTCCCATCACTTCATGGGAAATAGATGGGGAAACAGTGGAAACAGTGTCAGACTTTATTTTTGGAGGCTCCAAAATTACTGCAGATGGTGACTGCAGCCATGAAATTAAAAGACGCTTACTTCTTGGAAGGAAAGTTATGTCCAACCTAGATAGCATATTCAAAAGCAGAGACATTACTTTGCCAACAAAGGTCCATCTAGTCAAGGCTATGGTTTTTCCTGTGGTCATGTATGGATGTGAGAGTTGGACTGTGAAGAAGGCTGAGCGCCAAAGAATTGATGCTTTTGAATTGTGGTGTTGGAGAAGACTCTTGAGAGTCCCTTGGACTGCAAGGAGATCCAACCAGTCCATTCTGAAGGAGATCAGCCTTGGGATTTCTTTGGAAGGAATGATGCTAAAGCTGAAACTCCAGTATTTTGGCCACCTCATGTGAAGAGTTGACTCATTGGAAAAGACTCTGATGCTGGGAGGGATTGAGGGCAGGAGGAGAAAGGGACGGCAGAGGATGAGATGGCTAGATGGCATCACTGACTCAATGGACGTGAGTCTGAGTGAACTCCGGGAGTTGATGATGGACAAGGAGGCCTGGCATGCTGCGATTCATGGGATCACAAAGAGTCAGACATGACTGAGCAACTGAATTGAACTGATGCAGATGATACCACACTTATGGCAGAAAGTGAAGAAGAACTAAAAAGCCTCTTGATGAAAATGAAAGAAGAAAGTGAAAAAGTTGGCTTAAAACTAAACATTCAGAAAACTAAGATCACAGCATCTGGTCCCATCACTGCATGGCAAATAGATGGGGAAACAATGAAAATGGTGACAGACTTTATTTTGGGGGGCTCCAAAATCACTGAAGCCATGAAATTAAAAGATGCTTGCTCCTTGGAAGAAAAGTTATGACCAACCTAGACAGCATATTCAAAAGCAGAGATGTTACTTTGTCAACAAAGGCCCATCTAGCCAAAGCTATGGTTTTTCAGTAGTCATGTATAGATGTGAGAGTTGGACTATAAAGAAAGCTGAGCACTGAAAAATTGATGCTTTTAAACTGTGGTGTTGGAGAAGACTCTTGAGAGTCCCTTGGACTGCAAGGAGATCCAACCAGTCCATCCTAAAGGAAATCAGTCCTGAATATTCACTGAAAGGACTGATGCTGAAGCTGAAACTCCAATAACTTGGCCACCTGATGCAAAGAATTGACTCATTTGAAAACACCTTCATGATGGGAAAGATTGAAGGCAGGAGGAAAAGGGGATGACAGAGGATGAGATGGCTGGATGGCATCACCGACTCAATGGACATGAGTTTGAGTAAACTCTTGGAGTTGGTAATGGAGAGGGAGGCCTGGCATGCTTCAGTCCATGAGGTTGCAGAGTCAGACATGACTGAGTGACCGAACTGAACTGAACTGAACAGCCTTTAGGTTGAAACATTTAAAATGTGTTGAGTTTTGAAATGACCACTTTTGTGAGCTGGGTGCGTGCTAAGTCACTTCAGTCATGTCCAACTCTGTGAGTCCACTGACCCCAGGCTCCTCTGTCCGTAGGATTCACCAGGCAAGAATACTGGAGTGAGTTGCCAGGCCCTCCTCCAGGGGATCTTCTTGACCCAGGGATGGAATCTGCGTCCCTTATATCTCCTGCATTGGAAGGCAGATTCTTTACCAGTATTGCCACCTGGGAAGCCCCTGCTACTAGTGATAATCTCCTGAACACTTGGACCCATGTTACTTAATACTCTTTCTCTTAAAATCATAATAAGTTAAAATGTTAATATCAGACAAAGATAATAAAAAGAATACAAAACAATTCTCAACACACTTTTGTCTGCTGTTGTCTTAGATAATTGTCTTTCCTTTGAAGAAATTTATTTTATAACAAGAAATCAAGAAACTAAGAAAAATCAAACTAAGAAATTCAAATCTATTCATTCCAACTTCTAACTGAAAGAAAAATGAAGATTCAACTCCTTTCTCCAAAGGTAAATGACTCTCTTTGCCTAGATGGAATAGTACAGTTGGCTGGAGTCATTTCTAAAATTGTTTTTTTCCCATATTTATGGACATCATTTAAATATATAAAATATTCTTTAAAATCTATTTTCAGTTCAGTTCAGTTCAGTCACTCAGTCACATCCAACTCTTTGCAACCCCATGAATACAGCACTCCAGGCCTCCCTGTCCATCACCAACTCCCAGAGTTCACCCAAACTCATGTCCATCGAGTCAGTGATGCCATCCAGCCATCTCATCCTCTCTCGTCCCCTTCTCCTCCTGCCCCCAATCCCTTTCAGCATCAGAGTCTTTTCCAGTGAGTCAACTCTTCGCATGAGGTGGCCAAAGTACTGGAGTTTCAGCTTTAGCATCATTCCTTCCAAAGAACACCCAGGACTGATCTCCTTTAGAATGGACTGGTTAGATCTCCTTTCAGTCCAAAGGACTGTCAAGAGTCTTCTCCAACACCACAATTCAAAAGCATCAATTCTTTGGCACACAGCTTTCTTCACAGTCCAACTCTCACATTCATACATGACCACTGGAAAAACCAAAGCCTTGCTAGATGGACCTTTGTTGGCAAAGTAATGTCTCTGCTTTTGAATATGCTATCTAGGTTGGACATAACTTTCCTTCCAAGGAGTAAGCGTCTTTTAATTTCATGGCTGCAATCACCATCTGCAGTAATTTTGGAGCCTCCAAAAATAAAGTCTGACACTGTTTCCACTGTTTCCCCATCTATTTCCCATGAAGTGATGGGACCAGATGCCATGATCTTCGTTTTCTGAATGCTGAGCTTTAAGCCAACTTTTTCAGTCTCATCTTTCACTTTCATCAAGAGGCTTTTTAGTTCCTCTTCACTTTCTGCCCTAAGGGTGGTGTCATCTGCATATCTGAGGTTATTGATATTTCTCCTGGCAATCTTGATTCCAGCTTGTGCTTCTTCCAGTCCAGCATTTCTCATGATGTACTCTGCATATAAGTTAAATAAGCAGGGTGACAATATACAGCCTTGATATACTCCTTTTCCTATTTGGAACCAGTCTGTTGTTCCATGTCCAGTTCTAACTGTTGCTTCCTGACCTGCATATAGGTTTCTCAAGAGGCAGGTCAGGTGGTCTGGGATTCCCATCTCTTTCAGAATTTTCCACAGTTTATTGTGATCCACACAAAGGCTTGGCATAGTCAATAAAGCAGAAATAGATGTTTTTCTGGAACTCTCTTGCTTTTTCCATGATCCAGTGGATGTTGGCAATTTGATCTCTGGTTCCTCTGCCTTTTCTAAAACCAGCTTGAACATGAGGAAGTTCACGGTTCACATATTGCTGAAGCCTGGCTTGGAGAATTTTGAGCATTATTTTACTAGTGTGTGAGATGAGTGCAATCGTGCAGTAGTTCGAGCATTCTTTGGCATTGCCTTTCTTTGGGATTGGAATGAAAACTGACCTTTTCCAGTCCTGTGGCCACTGCTGAGTTTTCCAAATTTGCTGGCATATTGAGTGTAGCACTTTCACAGCATCATCTTTCAGGATTTGAAATAGCTCAACTGGAATTCCATCACTTCCACTAACTTTGTTCACAGTGATGCTTTCTAAAGCCCACTTGACTTCATTTATACATACATATATATGTATATATATATGTGTGTGTGTGTATATATATATATATATATATATATATATATATGCTGGTAAGTCGCTTCAGTCGTGTCCGACTCTGTGCGACCCCATAGACGGCAGCCCACCAGGCTCCCCTGTCCCTGGGATTCTCCAGGCAAGAACACTGGAGTGGGTTGCCATTTCCTTCTCCAATGCATGAAAGTGAAAAGTGAAAGTGAAGTCGCTCAGTCATGTCTGACTCTTCGCGACCCCATGGACTGCAGCCTACTAGGCTCCTCCGTCCATGGGATTTTCTAGGCAAGAGTACTGGAGTGGGGTGCCATTGCTATATATAATATGACAAGGAAGTCTAGAATGCTTAGTGGTTCATATTAAAGAAAGAAGTTTGATATCCTGTGGTCACCTACTGCCTTGTATATGAGCCATCTTCCAATAACCCACTATGTTTCTGCATAATCAGTTTTCAAGGTAAGAGAGTCCAGGAATTACTGGGTGTTCTCATGTAGTTGCACCCCTGTACATCGTTGAGAAGCTTCCTCACAATGTTTATCCCTCAGTCAGGCCTCTGATCTACAGTTTGGAGAACAGGCTGAGGTATCTGGTTTTCGTTGACCTCAGAAGGAAGGCCCTTGCCTTTAGATGCACGGGACACATCTGTACCAGGTGAAGAGGAGAGTCTAGCTTGAAAGATTCGGTCCCTCCCATCCTGATCTGAGGAAAACTTCAGAATTCATGAGAGCAGAGGCTGCTGAGGAGTGGTTTTACTTAGGCCATTCCACTTCTCTTGCACAATAGAGTAAGTCCAGAATAATCTGTGACAAATCACTTACATATAAAGAGGCTGTTGACTGCCCAGGAACACCAAACTCTGGCTCTTTGAGTGGTGAACACATTTTCATGTAGCCTGTGGCCCTTGCTATAGAACACCAGCATGCAGGGCACTGCCACACACAGTTTAGGTTCCAGATAGATGTGCCACTTAAAAAAGTACCAAGGTGCTGTCTTAAGTTGCACCCATGCAAGGTAAAGGATGGAATGGGAGTGGACCCCAAACCCAGCTTTGCATCAGATTAGCTGGGGTTTTGCTCCCCTTCCCAGACACACCAAATCACTATCTATCTAGTGAAGTTAAAGTTGCTCAGTCGTGTCCAACTCTTTGTGACCCTAAGGACTATATAGTCCATGGAATTCTCCAGGCCAGAATACTGGAGTGGGTAGCCATTCCCTGAATCAAACCCAAGTCTCCCACATTGCAGGTGGATTCTTTACCAGCTGAGCTACCAGGGAAGCCCCAAAAAGTGAAAGTCGTTCAGTCGTGTCCAACTCTTTGCCACCCCCTGGACTATACAGGTCATGGAATTCTCCAGGCCAGAATACTAGAGTGGGTAGCTATTCCCTCCTCCAGGGAA
This sequence comes from Bos indicus, assembly GCF_029378745.1. Taxonomy (NCBI): domain Eukaryota; kingdom Metazoa; phylum Chordata; class Mammalia; order Artiodactyla; family Bovidae; genus Bos; species Bos indicus. The sequence goes on from NC_091769.1 coordinate 52,181,753, forward strand.
TCTTCCCAACCCAGGGATTGAACCCGCATTGCAGGTGGATTCTTTACCAGCTGAGCCACCAGGGAAGTCAATCAATCTATCTAGGGGGATCTAGAAATAGCACTTTAAAAATCTCCTTCAAGTTCCATCTGCCACCTGCCTTTCACTCATCATTGGGTTAGTATTTGTGAACCACTGAACCAGATTACTGTTCCCAGTATAGCAACTTCCTAGAAAATAAATTGGTTTAATTTAGAACTCTGGCTAAACCCAAGAAATATTTCTAAGGAAAGATTTTCTGTGGTCATTATGCATTTTTATTTGCCTGAAGTTGTTTCTTTTAACCACAGAGGATTTCTCATTTGTAATCAGACTAGCAACAGTTAAAAGTGAAATATATTTCTACTTTTAGGCTATTATATATGCTTGTTGGTGGGGAAAATTCAGAACAGAATTTATACATATATAAATTCATTTATATATATATATAAATAATTAATATTAGTCAACTAGACTAATTAAAATGTCTGACATTTTGGCTTTGAGACTATCCACCTAATACAGCGTTTCTCCAAAATAGCTATGGTTAACCCACTGAATTAGAATAGGTTTTCATGAAAAACTAACCGAAACATGCCTCAGCTTGCAGACTTTACATAACTTCCTTTTGATGGAAAAAACAGCTCTGAGTCTTGCTCCTTTGGATAGCATGGTGGTGTCAGCGACATTCCAGTTCTTTTTGTTAAATCAGTGAGAAGAGCAGATAAGGGAGGTGTGGGAGGTCATTTTCCTGGATTAATTGACAGGCAAAGATTTTGTTCAAACCTTGCACTGAACCTAAATCTTTTCTTCTTCCAATTAAGAAGAGCTTTTACGGGAGGGCCTATTTACTTTAAGATATTTTACATGCCACCCACTCCCCAATTCAGGAATAATCAGAAGTAGCCATATCACATCATAAGGCCTGAATACAGTCTCTACAGTTGTTGAAAAATACATGAAAGTTTGTGGTAGAACACAGCCGGTGAACTGAACAAAGAGAAGAAGACCCTTCTTGCATATGAGCCCAATCCCAAATTTAGAGGCTCATTCGTTGTTTCATACAACCTCTCTCAAGTGCCTTCTGTGTGCCCGACAGCAACACTGGGGTTTATAGATTTAGGGACTAACACATAGTTCCTAGAGCTGAGAACCCCTGAGTGAGAATGACAGGTATTAAATAATTACAATACTATTTGTTGTTGTTCAGTTGCTCAGTCATGTCTCACTCTGTGACCCCACAGACTGCAGCACACCAGGCTTCCCTGTCCTTCAGTATCTCCTGGAGTTTACTCAAACTCACATTCATTGAGTCAATGATGCCATCCAACCATCTCAGCCTCTGTTGCCTCCTTCACCTCCTGGCCTCAATCTTTCCTGGCATCAGGGTCTTTTCCAATGAGTTGGCTCTTCACATCAGGTGGTGAACAATACTATTGGAGAATGTGAATACAATCAGAATATACAGAATGACAATTCATGAGCTGGACCTTGCATAGGAGTTCTCTAGGTGAGGAAGGGAAGGGCATTTCCCTGACTCCCAAATAGTAAAAGCACAAAGGTTGACCGAGGAAATGTCATGCATTGGTAGTGGCCAGTGGTTGGATGTGGCTGGAATATAGGACTGTGAGATGTGGTTCACCTGAGGCTACATGCCCAGGTCCTAAAGGGTAGTAACTCACGCTCAGAATTTATACATGATTCTTCAAGGAATTGTGTAGCCTTTGAAGGGTAAGATTTCTGATGGCACGGTGGAGGAAGGGGATGAGAGTAGAGGCATGGAGAAGCATGTAGAGGCTATGACAAAGTCAAGGTGAGTAGTGATGGGCACTTGAACCAAAACAGTGATACAGAGCAGAGAGAGAAGTCAGATGTGAGAGTTCTTTGCAGGGTGCCTTTGACAGAATCTGATTGGGTGAAGACCAATGGACCTCAGGCTAGGAGGCAAGACGGAAAGTAACTGACCCGAGGATTGATACTGTAACATCTGGTCTCCTCTCCTCTCTCTGTGACTTGGTGTTGCCCTTGTTATCTGGGATCCCTTTCCTGTTCTCTTGCTTCTGTTTGTCTTCACATATCATCCATTAAGAGTTGAAATATCACCACCACCATTCACATAGATCCCCATTGCCCCAAACTATTCTACAAATTACAAGAGCTCAGGCTATGAACAGAGGCTCATGAGGCAGCCGGTCCCTGGGGTTCCTCTCTTCTCAGCCATAAAATAACAAACATTTGCACATGGTTTCACAGGCCCACATTTTTCCACATCTGTAGCTCCCTAGACTCTTATAACCACCCTGTCTGTAGGAAAGACAAGTCTTATTGTTTCCATTTCAAGGAAGAAGATGCCGAGGTTGCATGCACAGCCCACTCCCAGGGAAGCAGTATGGAGCAGCCTAGGAAACCTGTCCCAACAATCCGACTGAGCTCCTACTTCTTGTCTTTGTGACTTTAGGCCTTTTACCCAAACTCTCAAAATCTCAGTTTCCTTCTTGGAAAACGGGGACAACAAAAATACCTGCCTCTTGGAATCACTGCACAGGCGGAAGGAAATCATCCACGTAGAGTGCTTGGCACACACCTGGTAAAGTTTCCGTGGATGTCAGCTGTTGCTTTTTTTTTCCTTCTAGTTCCAAAGTCTCAGCTCATTCCCCTCTACCTCAGTGTCCCCCACTCCTGGGAGGGGGGGCACTTTTTTTTCCCCAGAAAACTCTAGTTTACCAGTGGGTAAACCTGCTTGCTGACAGAAGAAAAACACCCAAAGGAAACAGGACTATTTCACTAGGCCTGCTACCTCATTCAATAGTCACAACTCACACCCTGAAGTTTCTTCACATATAAAAGAGTGTCAATGGAGAGATGTTAATTTTTCAAGACCTGCTCTCAGGTTCCATCGTGCACTTACAGGAAGTAGAAGTTTGATGGAGTGAAAATCAATACGTCTATGGGTCTTACAAGATGACCAGCTACTAGCTCATCCATGGGTTTTGGCTTGTCCTGCTTGGCTTCAGAAGAAGCTGCTCTCAGAGCCATCAGGGTGTTCCCAAGATGCTGGCAGCACTGTGCATCTGCACTGGTGACAAGACCAAGGGACCACTCAGGGTGTTCTCATTCCAGTCACTTAGCAGCTTGAAGTCTTTCTTCAGGAAAACATGGCTCCAGTTCCCACGTCAGGATCTTTGCCTGTCTCATAAGACTTTTTCTACATGTTTCTACCTGACACTAATGACCCATAATGAACAATGTAAAGATGGTAGGGGCCCAGGAGGGGGAAATGAGCATTGGTGCATTATTTGGGGGCATGAAGGGGAAGAATATCATAAGGAAAATAATTCAAGAAGAAAGGAAGAGGACTTCCATTCTGCAGGGTGGAATAAATGTTTGACTGAGCAGCATTCTGTCCAGCTGGGGAAAGGCCAAGACTAATTTAACCTTTGGTCAAATGGTTGGGAGTTAGCTGGTTTCCTTTTTCCTCTTACATCACTCCCAGAGATTCAGACAAAAATAACATGGTCCCGATTATATGACATTATGGGCTCTGAAAATACACTAGGGAGGATAGTGTTGAAACCCCTTCGAGACAAATTAATCCTAGCAAGGCAACAGCTGTAAGACTGATACAAACAGAAGAAACAACAGCATATTGGTTCCAGGCTTGTTTAAGAGTTGATTTTAATCCAAGCAATTAAAAAAAAAAGGTTAAAAGCACTAATTTGGGAGCATTTCTGTTACATTAAGACGGTGCTTTACAAAATACTCATTGATCCTCCATGTGTTATAGTCTGCTATTTGGCACACTTTGGGATTTAATTCCAAAATTTGATTTTTTTAAATCCTTGTGGTTTAAAATTGAAATAAATGCAGTGAGAAAAAGATGAGCTCTGCTGCAGCAGAGTTTCTGCATCCTGCCATCAGGAAGTCAAGGTGTGAGAATCATTACTGTCCTAGGCCCACACTTGGCATTCAGAGTCTGGGCACCTGGCCCTCCTCCCTGAGCTGATCACATCCAGAGTGGACACAAGCATTTCCTGAAAGCACAGCCTGCAGCCCCTGGAGGACAATCTGCAGAACTTGTATGCACCACTGACATGCCAAAATAAAAATATTTCCTCTCCCAGGGACACAGCGGCCCTTTCCACACCAGCCCACTTTGCAATTGGGCATTACTTGGAGACCCAATATGAACCCCAGAATAGTAATCTCACAGCTGGAGCTGAACTCAGATGAAGGGAACACACTTTTAGAACAAGAAGAAGTTATTGTATGACTACAGGCATGGTCTCTGCACTCAGACTGCCTGAATCCAAGAGCAAACTCAGCCCATTACTACTTGCATGATGATGGATAGCCCCCACCCCACCCCAGTGCCTCCATGCCCCCATCTCTGAAATGGAGGTAAGAATAGCATCCGTGTCACTGGGTTGCTGGGAGAATGAATGATGATGTTTAGGAAGTACTCAGCACAACTTGCCAAGTAATAAAAACACAGTGATGGAGCTGCTGTCATTGTCCGAACCACAGTCATCTTGGAGGTATTGGTAAACTCTTGGCAAACCAGAAATTAAATGGCAGCTAATCTCTGTGAAGCAATCTTCAGAACTGGGCTAATTTCTAACCCTTCTAGTCATAGAAGCAATGATTACCAGGATAGCAATCACAGAAGAAGTAAAGAGAGTCCTACTGCTGAGCCTGGCAAGTGAGCTGAAGAGATCTAGGTCTTCTCCTGGGGCCAGGGACAGTAGTATGAGCTCTGCTAAGTTTGGGGATGGGAGCAGTCATTGGGGAAGAGGAAGTGAGCTTATTAAAAAAAAAAAAAAAACATTGGGCAGAAGTCCCAGCACAACAGGGAATGTTGAAGCTTAGAAACCACTGTTTCCATATTCACTTACTCATACACTCCTCCTCCCATCTATTCACCCATCCATCCATCCATTCATTCAGAAGATCTCCATTTACTCTGTGCCTGTCAGGCACTGTGCTAAGTTCTATTCATACAGAATGGGCTTTTAATAGAACTTATAGCCCAGTGGCAGGGACATGTTTAAAACATAATCACACAATATTTAAAGTTGCATAATTTGTATAGTTCAAAAATAGGGCACTGTGGTGGAAAATAATGGGGATCCCACTTTAGACTGGGGTTCTGATGATGAGCCAACAGAATTGACTCCAGCTCCTGGAGATCTGAACTTGTGCCTCCTGGTATCAGGTCAGCAGCCTCATCCCACCAACTCTGGTCTCCTTGATTTTAGCCTTGTAAGCCACCACCTCTCCTGCCTCTGCAACAATGCCCCCAGTACCTAGTGCCACCCTGGGAACTGGCATTAAATTAGTACAAGGTCTTTATGCTCTACATGCAGAAACTCAGGCTCTGTCTGGGGTGGGGCTAGCTTATCTATCATCACATGGCAGATTGGGTCTGGAGCCAGGACTCCTGAGGCTCAGTCCCCACCTCCTCCTGTGACTCAGAGCCTACACCCTAAGCCCTCTGACTTCTGATTTCTTCCCAAGAAAAGAATGATGAAAGAGGCAAGGTCTCTTAGAGAAGTGTCTCCAGAAGAGATTCTTTTTGGGGAAGCCCCACTGTTGGGGGAAATCTCAATCCCTTTTTAGAGACCCTTGATTTACTCTGATCCCACCATTTAAGAATAATAAAAAGGAAATGATAAAATAAGCTATTATAGGATGTGTTAAAACTAGCCCCTTCAGAATGATACTCACCACTTCTCTGTTTGCCGTGTTTGTATTCTGATTGGTTTGGCTTCCAGGTTGCTCTATTCCGGAGGGAACTTCCTTCTGAATATTTCTGACTCATCTGTAGACCTTTTGCTAGCATAGCACATAACTTGTGGGACTTCAACCCAGATCTTTTGACTGTAGGCCCAGTGCTTTTCAACTCCAACATGTAACATTAATAACAAATTCAGGCTAGGGTACTTGGAGGCTACAGAAATGGCAAATATTTCAAATGGAGATTTCCCATAGGCAGACAGACTGAGGCAGATGGTCACTAATCCATTCAGCAAACATTTGCTGAAAGCCAACAAGTCAGGCCCTGTGAATTTCCTGGTGAATAAGACCAAGTCCCACCCTCATGGAACTAATAATTCTGCAGGAAATTCATATAATAAACACACAACTACCTAGATAATGATTAATGACAACACTGCTGAGTGCTGTGTGATTTTGTACAGTGAGGGCATAATAGAACTCATGATCTGCCCTCCCCAAACAGGTCCTATTTTAGTCCCATCTATCTGGGAAATCAGGACTCCTGTTCCCAAGCCCTGTGTGGAGCCAATAACCCAGGAATCATCCTCATACCCTCCTACTCCCCACTCCCAGTCCCTCACCACATCCCCTTGATTGTGCTCCAGTGTCTTCCAGAATCTTGTCCCTCTCTGTATCCTCACTGCATTGTCTCCTCTAGCACTGTTATCTCTCGCCTACAGTACACCTCCTGGATCTGACCCCATCCCCAGGGCCCTTGCAAGCCATTCTATACAATACAGCCACAGTGATCTTCGGCAAGGAAAACCTGATCATGTCACTCTTACCCTTACCCCCGTTCCTTCCACACCCCTACCCGAACTCCACACTGAAAACCTCAATGTCTCCTTGTTCTTAGAATCAAGACAAACTCCAGAGCATACCCCATAAAGTCCTGATATTCTGCCATTTTCTCTTTTCCCAAATTCATACTGAAACACAGTCTACACTCTGCCCCAGCCACCTCATGCCTCTTTTAATTCCTAATGCGTACTTTGCTCCCTCCCGATGAATGACCTTTCCACAGGCTGTTCCCCTGTTTAGAATGCTCATATGGCTCCCTCATTTCTCTCTCTAAATAGGTCCAGTTTGTCCAGTGACGCATTCCTGGAGCTTACCACAGTGGCACTCTTATGCCTTCCCACTGGACTGTCTTCTCCCACAAGACTGTGAGCATCCATGCCCATAAGGGGCATGCTGGTCTTGGCTCATCATTGTACCAACATCTGGTCCAGGGTCTGGTACAGAGCAAGGAAGTAAGGAATAAATGAATTAATGAAAGAACAAATGAACTCCCTTAGGAACTTTGAGCTGAGAAGTGAAAGACAAGCAGAAGCCAATCAGATAAAGAAACTGGGGAGGGAGGAACATTCTAGTCTGAAGGTAAAGCATGCCTATGCAGAGGAACTGAAATGAGCCCTCTTTCACTTTCCAGGGGGAAACTGTATAAATATCATGCCCTGCATCCTGAATGGGGGTAGAGAAATGTAGTTAATGTGGGGATGGAAGTTGAGGTGAGGGGCTTTTTGTAATGAGTTTATTTTAGGAAGGAGACAAATATACAAATATACATAAAAAGACAAAGATTATTTCACAAGGGCAGAGTCATGTAAATAGAAAAAAAAAAAAGGGTTTTCTTCACAGATTAGACTGTGTCATCGTCACAAAAAAGTTGGTTTCCACAATGGCATATGCATGTAGGTTTCAAGAAGAAACCAGTGATAGGCTTCCCCCCAGGGGAGAAAGACAAAAACGCAGATGAAGCAATTGCTGGGACTCTGCCCCTCCAGGAAGGGAGAAGCCTGGGAGGAGAAATGGCCCATTAACATCTCCCAGCACTTGAGCCAGGGGCACTGTGCTTTTCTCTTGAAAGGGGTGAGAATCCTGAGGCGTGTCTTAGCTCAGGCTGCTATAACAAAATACCATAGACTGAGTAGCTTACACAACAGATATTTATTTCTTATAGTTCTAGAGGCTAAAAGTCCAAGATCAAATTGCTGGGAGATTCAGTGTCTGGTGAGTGCCTCCTTTTTGCCACGTCATACTGTTCGTGGGGTTCTTAAGGCAAGAATACTGAAGTGGCTTTGCCATTCCCTTCTCCAGTGAACCACATTTTGTCAGAACTCTCCACCATGACCCATCCATCTTGGGTGGCCCTACACGGCATGGCTCATAGTTTCATTGAGTTAGACAAGGCAGTGATCCATATGATCGGTTTGGTTATTTTTCTGTGATTGTGGTTTTTATTCTGTCTGCCCTCCAATGGAAAAGGATAAGAGGCTTGTGGAAGCTTCCTGACTATGGGGGAATCTGAGTCTTGTTCTGATGGGCTGGGCCATGACAGCATATTAAAAAGCAGAGACATTACTTTGCCAACAAAGGTCCATCTAGTCAAAGCTATGGTTTTTCCAGTAGTCATGTATGGATGTGAGAGTTGGACCATAAAGAAAGCTGAGCACTGAAAAATTGATGCTTTTGAACTGTGGTGTTGAAGAAGACTCTTGAGAGTCCCTTGGACTGCAAGGAGATCAAACCAGTCAATCATAAAGGAAATCAGTCCTGAATATTCATTGGAAGGACTGATGCGGAAGCTGAAACTCCAATACTTCGGCCACCTGATGTGAAGGACTAACTCACTGGAAAAAAACTGATGCTGGAAAAGATTGAAGGCAGGAGGAGAAGGGGATGACAGAGGATGAGATGGTTGGATGACATCACTGACTTGATGGACATGAGTTTGAGCAAGCTTTGGGAGTTGGTGATGGACAGAGAAGCCTGGTGTGCTGCTGTCCATGGGGTTGCAAAGAGTTGGATATGACTAAGTGATTGAACTGAACTGAGTGCCTACTTGTTGGATCAGTCAGCCATCTTCTCACTGTGTCTACATATGGCCTTTCTTGTGTGTGCATGTGGAAAGGAAATTCTGGTGTTTTTCCCTCTTCTAAGGACACTAATCCGATTGTGAGGACTCCACCTTCATGACCTCATCTATATCTAATTATCTCTCAAAGGCCTCCATCTCCTAATACCACCCCCTAGGAGGTTAGGGCTTCAACATATGAATTTTTGGGATCCCCAAATATTCAGTCCATAACAGTTTTGGATGTGGATAGTTCAAAGAGGACCTCAAAAGTAGGTACAAAGATGCATAGCAAGGGGGGAGAAATAGGGATACTATCTATTTAAAGACTAAGGTCAGGCTTTACACCCATGCTCAGCCCAAGGGGCAAGTTAGCCTGATAAGTCAGAACTCCCAGTTCTTCCAGGTGGTACAGATAGGGATGTTCTTTTAAACTGTCAGGAAAACAGCTACTAATGACTAATTTGGAGTTAGTATGTGATCTGTCAGTGGGAACAGACATGGTGGTGTTGCAGGTAAGGAGACAGGGGAGTTCCTGGGGAATTTCCCCAGACCTCTCGTCACATCCTGCAGTTACTATAGGGACAGAGAGTACAGACCAGCAGAGGACCCTAGAAGCCAGGGAGACCATACAACTCCTTCTGTTGATATTTCTCTTCCCTTTCTAAGGGAGAATGCCTGTACCACAGAAAGGAAAGGCCCCAACATATAGATTACAGGTGCTAACCCTTGTGGCAGAAAAGAATTTTGTGTATTCACAGGACAGGAAGAAGGCTGCGGGGGGTCGGGAGGGGGGGTGTCCAGCAGTGTAGTTGGGGAGAGTTACAGGGAGGTGCTAGAGAGATGCAGAGACCGATCCCATCAGATGTTGTCACCCAGGCTGCATCAGTTGGACTTGATTTGAGGGCCATGAGAAGCCATATGCAGGCTACCACGAAAGCAGCACTTTTTAGATCATTGTGGCTACAGGGTGGACAGTGGATTAGAGGGAGCAAGAGCGGCTGCAGGGAGGCCATGGGGAGCTACCCCAGCTGAGATGGGCTGCTGGCCTGAGCTGTGGTTACAGCTTCCAGGATGTGGGATAGATGATAGTGGAGGGGGAGGAGGTAGACTGGACAGGGTTTCTGACATGGACAGACTGGATCGCAGGGGACACCACTGCCTGGGCTGAGAGGCCCTGGAGGGGAATCCCACACTCTTGAGAAAAGCATTATGTGGCTATTTCTTCAAGAGAATTCACGGGCAGCTTCCTGGAGTGCAGTGGTTCCTGTAGATCCAGTGATCCCCCTTGTCTGCACAGCTCCATGTGGACTGGGTCCCTATGAGGCTTTTGCTTTACAGCTTTGTGTGAACTGGGTGCCTATGGGGCTTTTACTTTGCTTTAATGCTTTTGAAATGAATGACTGGTTCTCATTTCCTCCTCCACACACTCTCTGAAGTGGTGTGTTTGGGAATGTTACATAACGGCCTTTCCCCATCTCATATTTATCTTTGTCTGTGGACCTCCCTCCCCAACAGGATGGGTGACCACATTGGTTTCAACAAGAGTTTGCCAAGTACCTGCCTTGGCGGTCAGGCTGGGCTGAGTTCTCTAACCGCTCAAAAGATAACCAGAGACTTGGAGACAAAAGTTGTACTCCTTCCTGAAAAGGCTTAGATCTCTGTAGTTCCCTTCCTTGTGACCTCAGGCACATTTTGGAGATGGGTTCTCTGGTTAGCTTAATATAGGACATGGCAAAAAATAATACTAAAGAATAATTAAAGACATTACATAAAACTTGGCTAACGAATGCCAACTAAACGCCAGCTAACTTGATTGCAGTTTTTTGACTTGTAGCCAAAGCACTTTATCTTTCGTTTGTTTCAGCTTTTCCACAGGCAGGTTCTGCTCCTCTCTTAGGCCTCCTGGTCTACTTTAGCAGCTTGATTTGTGCCCTTCGTCTTCTTTCCTGCCTCTGTTGCTGGTTTCACCCTCCTTGGCCTCCTCACTGACTCCGGGCTCCTCGCATATTTGCTCCCCTCCCCCACCCGCCGCCCCCTCGCTCTCCTCTCTCTTTCTCTCCTTGTCACCATTTGTTCTCTATCACCCTCCTTTCTGGCTGGCTGATGTTGGAAACATTTCAGGAATTTTTAATTGAAAATACCATGAGAACTGTTATCACCTCCGTTTCACCACGGAGAGGACCCACGGCTTGGGTATGCTGACGGGTGACTCCCAGGGCGGGTGGGGTTTAATATCTCACCTAGGTTAACAGGGGCAGCTGGGCTTTGCTAACCTAGGCCTCGGGGGTGGAATGTGAGAAATGAAATATCGTCTGACAGGAAGGAGGGTGTGTTGAACAACCAAAAATTCCTATAAAGTCTAAAGAGGTGGGAGGAAGTAGAGGATGAAGAATTAGTTAAAAGAAACAAAACAACCAGAGATTCTACTGGCCCCCTCTCTATCTCCAACTCTCTGCCACAAAAATGACTGTGAGGGAGAGCAGGTACCACCTGGACGTCGGCGAAGGTTCAGGATCCTCCCTGCTCCCCGCCTGGAGGGCTCCTGTGCCCTCCCTCCGCTCTCACAGCTGGCCCTGGCCCTGGACTCTGCAGCGTGGGTCAAATGAGCTCAGCCTCCTTTGATCTCCTCCTCTGTGAGGTCACCAGCTCCTCTCAAGGTCTCATCCCAGGTCAGCCTTCACATCTGCCAGGGCCTTGGAAACTGGGGAGCTAAGGAAAAACGACAGTAGGCTGTGGGGGCTGGGAGTGGGGGCTGGGAGGGGCCTGGATGTTTTTTCCTTAATGTCAGGCCACAACCAAAGGATTCTGTTTTCAACCAGTTATTGTGGAATGAGGAAGGTGGGCAGGGATGCTGGGACACAAGGGAGAGAGGGGGATACTGTAGTTCCTTACTCCTCTCCTGCATCCTCAGCAGGAGTCAGAGGCTATGGCACAAGAATCATCACATATTGGAACTGGAAGGGCCCACAGTGGACATCTCCTCAGCTGCTCCCCAGCCTGGGCCCTGGATTCAGTGACTGAGCCCTCTATCCACCTTCAGTCAGGGTAGCTCCACTTTTATCTGTTTCCTATAATGAGGACCTATGCAAGATTTTGAGAAAAGCATTCCACTGCTGAAAAATGTAAAATTTTGAAATCCACTGATTCAGTCCAAGCATCCCTAGTAGCTCATCTGGTAAAGAATCTGCCTGCAATGCAGGAGACCCAGGTTCCCAATCCCTGGTTTGGGAAGATCCCCTGGAGAAGGGAATGGCTACCCACTCCAGTATTCTGGCCTGGAGAATTCTGTGGACTGTATAGTCATGGGGTCACAAAGAGTTGGACACCACTGAGTGGCTTTCACTTTCACTTTTCTCCTGTTTACTTATAAATAAATGAGTTCCAGAGAAATTGTGTGATGAGTCAAAATACTACAGTAGTTACTGCATAGCCGGCCCAGCTATGAGCCTCCTACCAGCTAATTTTCCTGGGGACTGAACCACCTCAAAGGTGGAGGAGCAGGGCCACAGCTCAGATGAGGCTGATGGGAGTAAATTTGCTTCTCTCTATCCTTCCAGACTCAGAGCTACTGTTACTCCATGTGGGAATTGAGGCCCAGAGACCCCTTACATTCCAAAGAGAATGAAGGTGTGATTTTTCAGTACTAGAGCAGAGCAGTCTATATGAGTTTTGAGATAAAGCATCATGAGTGTTTCCTGCTGAGCTGTTGGAATGGACAAAGCTGCCGCCACCCCACGGATATCTACATCTATATACTGAACTAAGAATCCTGAAAATCTTTTTTTTTTAAAGGAAAGAGAGAAGAAAATAGGGGAAGGAAGGAAAAGAAATAAGAAAAGATATAACTATATAAACATGGAAAAAAGAAAAAATATCTTTGCCAGAGAGGACTTATGACCCTCTTATTCCTGAAGCATAATCTGGAAAATGGGAGATAAAGACAGATACTACCATATGTCACAGCTAGATCTTGGGCTTTGGAGGGGGGCATTTTTATCTGATAATTTTCTAAAACAAGACAAAAGCTGAGAAAATGAAAACCCAGGAAGAAAACATAAAGCGGAAAGCCTGCCATGGAAGGGATGTCAGGGAAAGCCAAACATCCGGGCAGGGAGATGGCAGGACCAAAGCGATAGGGACGACTCTGCCAGCGTGTGACCGGAAAGGGTGACTATTCCCCATGGGCCCCCAAAGCAGGCAGCACCCCCTCTCTTCCCACAGATGGCCCTCTCTTGGCCCAAGCATGGGCAACTCTGCTAGCACATAATGTTTTCTTTTTTCTCAAACAAAATATCATCACCTGATCTTAGCTAAGTAACTGTGAACTTGTAAAAGTCTGTTTGTTGTTCTCCAGAGACCCATTCAAGTAGCTTTTCATTTGAATTTGTTCATTCAAACACATTGCAATGTTTCTCTAATTGTTTCTCACAGCCCCATTGTGAGGGACAATTATTCCAGTGACCTCACTCAACCCTGTGGCAGGTGAGTAAACTGAGGCACGTGACAAGGGTGATGTGAGATGCAGAAACAACCATGGATCCATCCTCCCTACCCTCAGACACTTGTCGGCCTTTTCCAAATCTAGAATCTTACAGAACTCACAGATTGCATGCTTCCAACTAACCCCAGACCATCAGACAGGCAGCTGCGTGGTTTGGCCAGGACATAGCATTCTGTTGATAACTGTTTAGTAATTTTACAGCATGTCAGGAGCAGAAGTGAAGCTAGTACATTTTAGCATTAGAAAACTAGTAGTTTGGGAGACAGAAACTTATGAGAACAAGGGTCCTAAGAAATCTTTAAAGATACTGCAAATGTGTAAGATAAATATTTGGGGAAGCACACTTGGGGTTTAGTTCTCACTCTTGTAACTAATAAAATACATTGCTCAGGATCTTTCTGTCTCCCTTGGGGTTCAGTACTGCATGAGTATACAGGGATGTATTAATTATTAATGGATCAATTAGCATTAAATAACATGTTATATATTATGTTAATGCCATATATTATACTATTGTATGCAATATATAATATGGCAGTATATTTTATATTACTAACCAGTCCATTCTAAAGGAGATCAGTCCTGGGTGTTCTTTGGAAGGAATGATGCTGAAGCTGAAACTCCAATACTTTGGCCACCTCATGTGAAGAGTTGACTCATTGGAAAAGACTCTGATACTGGGAGGGATTGGGGGCAGGAGGAGAAAGGGATGACAGAGGATGAGATGGCTGGATGGCATCACTGACTTAATGGACATGAGTTTGAATGAACTCTGGGAGTTGGTGATGGACAGGGAGGCCTGGCGTGCTGCGATTCATGGGGTCGCAAAGAGTTGGACACAACTGAGTGACTAAACTGAACTGAACTGAACTGATACATTATATACTATATATAATAATGATTCATATAATATGGTGCTAATAAACATACATTTATATATAAATATTATATGATCATATAAATAAATATAACATAAATAAATATAACAAATATGTTGCATTAATAAATATAATATATTAGAATAATATATAATAAATATCAAATATCTGGTGCAGCATTGTCCCTGGTACTGTGTATATATGTTGGGAATGCGAAGCTGGATGGATGTCTCTGATGAACCCTCAGAGACAGGGTTGACTAGAGTTGAGAGTCAGATATCCAGAGCAGGAGGAGAGCATGATAAGCCCACCATCAGCCTCCCTTGATGTGGTCTGACAGTCCCCCATGTTGGCTGATTTGAAGTCCTATGCCAACAGTATGATGACATCAAGGGCTACCAAGGGAGAAAGCATGAAAAGCTTTCCAGAATTAGGGAAGTAGACAGAAAGACACCTCCCTCCTTCACCTCCACCATCTCTACCCTGCAGTAGGTTGTGACTCTATGCTCAGTCATGTCGAACTCTTTGTGACCCCACAAACTTTAGCCCACTAGGCTCCTCTGTCCATGGGATTCTCCAGGCAAGAATGCTGGAGTACGTTGTCATTTCCTTTTCTAGGGGATCTTCCTGACCCAGCATTCAAACCCAGTCTCCCGCATTGCAGGCAGATTCTTTACCATCTGAGACACCAGGAAGTCCCTCTTGGGCACAGATAGTCTTATTGTACCCAGTTGTCTTGTACCCAGTGCTAGGGCAGGGATGCAGAAGGAAAACCACTGCTATTAATATCAACGTGGAGTGGGTTAAAAAAAGTCCTCACCTGGTTATGAGGAGCTGGGAGGTAATTGGATGTCAGTGATTAAAGAGTCAGGAATTTTTTGAGGTAGGAAGTCAGGGCAACCTGAGGAGACAGTGGAAGAACACTGCCCTGGAGACCCAAGAGGTCTTGGTTCCTCCTGTTTCTGCCTCTAACTTACTGTAGGATGTGAGAAAGTCACTTCTGTGTGGCCTTGGTGTCCTTGTTAGTGGAATGTAAGACCCCGTGCCTCAGACAGGGACTCAGGCTCCTTTCTGCCCTCAATTCTGAGGTTTTGTCTGGATCCTGGCAAGAAAGACTTAGGAGAGAGTAAGGACACATGCACAATTCTGACCCAGAACCATAATTTGCTTTACTGTTTTTTTAAATAACAGGGTTGGGGGAACTGACCTGGAAGCAAGAGAAATGGGTTCAGGCCTCACCTTGAACCCTTACTTAGCATTGCTGCTGCTGCTGCTGCTAAGTCGCTTCAGTCGTGTCTGACTCTGTGCGACCCCAAAGACGACAGCTCATCAGGCTCCACCTTCCCTGGGATTCTCCAGGCAAGAACACTGGAGTGGGTTGCCATTTCCTTCTCCAATGTATGAAAGTGAAAAGTGAAAGTGAAGTCGCTCAGTCTTCGACTTAGTGACCCCATGGACTGCAGCCTACCAGGCTCCTCTGTCCATGGGATTTTCCAGGCAGGAGTACTGGAGTGGGGTGCCATTGCCTACTTGGGAAAATAATTTTACCTCTTTGGGTCTTTGTTTCTTCAACAGAAAAAATCAGAGTATTAATCTTCAAATTTTGATGGCTATATATTTATTTTTATGGCTATTTATTGGGCAACCCAGGTGGCTCAGTGGGTAAAGAATCTACCTGCAATACAGAAATTTCAGGAGCCAAGGGTTCAATCCCTGGGTCGGGAAGATCCCCTGGAGGAGGACATGGCAACCCACTCCAATATCCTTGCTTGGAGAATCCCATGAACAGAGGAGCATGGCAGGCTACAGTCCATGGGATTGCAAAGTCAGACATGACTGAAGTGACTGAGCATGCACGCACATGGCTATTTATTTACAAGAGAAATATTTTACCAGTGTCTCAAATATGACAGAAAAAGACCTCAAAACTATTCTGGTTTATGCTGCAGGAAAAGCTCCTGAGTCTATCCCTGTGACTGGTGAATTATTTAATTTTTCCTGGGCCTCTATTCCTTCATCTGTATCATGGGAATAAAAATTCCTGCTTTAATGACCTCACAGTTAATCAGAGGGAAAATGAGACAAGATATGTGAAAGGGCTTTGCAAACTCTAAATTGCTGTGTAAATTCACATTCAGGCTTGTTGACAACCCTTTATTATTTAGAAGTCAGTCAGTTCAGTTCAGTCGCTCAGTCGTGTCCGACTCTTTGCGACTCCATGAATCACAGTACGCCAGGCCTCCCTGTCCATCACCAACTCCTGGAGTCCACTCATACTCACGTCCATTGAGTCAGTGATGCCATCCAGCCATCTCATCCTCTGTCATCCCCTTCTCCTTCTGCCCTCAATCCCTCCCAGCATCAGAGTCTTTTCCAATGAGTCAACTCTTCACATGAGGTGGCCAAAGTACTGGAGTTTCAGCTTTAGCATCATTCCTTCCAAAGAAATCCCAAGGCTGATATCCTTCAGAATGGACTGGTTGGATCTCCTTACCCTCTCAAAAGCACTTCCAAAGCATGGAATAAAAAGGAAATCCATTCATCTCCAGCCCAAAGCATGATATGGGGCCGGTAGCCCCGGAAGCTAGAGGCAGCCCCCGTTAGGTCTGCAGGGCAGCTGTGGTTAGGGGTAGAAGCCAGAGCTCCTGCTGCCTACACACTTACCCACACAGGGATCCATGAACGGCAGAAAAGGAGACCCTCCACAGGAGGAAGAGGTTTCTCGGGCTGGGACAGGTGAGTAGACCTTCCAAAAGAAAGTATAGTAGCAGGATCTGGCTTTAAAATGCGTCCCTGAACCTTTGATGAGCGCTTTTTGTTTGGGATTCCTGTGTCCTCCAGCCCCTACACCCTAGCTGGTTACTCTGGTGATCACCAGCAGCTTAGCCCTGGGAACTGGTTTTCCAAAAAAAGCTGTGATCGCCCCTGAGCCTCCTCAGATCACTTTGCCTTCTTGCTCCAGTCCTCTCCCCCTCCCCCTGGCGCTGCCCCTCACACATCCTGTGCCTTGGTTTTGACCTGGGCTCCAGCCTACAGAACTCCCAGGTTAGGGTCTAGTGGGAAGAGGTGGGTCTGGCTTAGCCTGCTCTTTCCTGCCCTTGCTCTTTTGCTTCTCTTGCTTCAAATATGCTCCTGCTGGCTTTAATTAAGTCTGTGGAGCCTCCCCCAGGGCTGGCCCTCACGAAATGAGGTGACCCAGCTCACTAGGGCTGCTCCCCAGAGGCCCCTCAGCTCCGGGCTTATCACAACAATTTCTGCTTCACATTTTCCACAGAACATTGCAACCTGAACAGGAAAACATTGCCTGTAAGTGCAGGAGCCGGCCAGGGCACTAGATCCCCAAACAGGAAGGCTCTGGACACTCTTGGTGCCCAAGGGGTTCAGTCTTTGGAGAGACTGCCAGTGAGAAACTTAGCTTTTTAATACCAAGGAAAATGGCTCCTTGGCAGAGCCATAGAAGGCCAAGTCAGAGTTAGCAGAGCTCTGCAGCCAGGCCACTACTCTTTCATACTACTATTGTTTAAGATTGAATCCAGGATGTTCAGCTATGTGGGAGATCTAGTCACCTATTCAGTAGAGTCTATATTCTATGTTTGGGATTCAAGACCCTCAACAGCTTTCTCCTCTCTGCCGTTTCCGGGTTATAACCTAACATTCTTACACAGATCCTCAGGTCTTGCAAAAGGAAGCTACTGGGGAGTGTGGCATAGTGGTTCTATCAGTCAGTGGTTGTACAAGTCAGAACAGGACATGTCATGCTGTAGTAACAAACAGCTCCACCATCTGTGTGTTAACAGCAAAAACTTATATTTCAAATAGTCATAGAGGCTCCATTGTTTTGTGGTGGATCATGTGGAATACACATAGTCTCCTTAGCTATCATAACAAGGGAAAGACTGAGGAATTGGGCATGTGAATGCCCTGTCTCTGCTACAGTTGTTATGAATTATATATATATAATCGGAGAAGGCAATTGGCACCCCACTCCAGTACTCTTGCCTGGAAAATCCCATGGGTGGAGGAGCCTGGTAGGCTACAGTCCATGGGGTTGCTGAGGGTCAGACACGACTGAGCGACTTCACTTTCACTTTTCACTTTCATGCACTGGAGAAGGAAATGGCAACCCACTCCAGTGTTCTTGCCTGGAGAATCCCAGGGATGGGGGGGGCCTGGTGGGCTGCTGTCTATGGGGTCACACAGAGTCAGACACGACTGACGCAACTTAGCATATACACATATATACACACACACACATAATTAATTAACCTTATTTAGTGTACAGTTCTGTAAGTTTCAGTAAATAAGTATAGTTGGATAACTACCACTGCAATTTAAAAATGGAACAGTTTCACAACCATTCCCAGCCCCCTCACCAAAACCTCCATTTCATGTTGTAGTTGACATCTCCCAATCCAGCTTCTAATTACCACTGATCTGTTTCCTGTCTTTATAGTTTGCCTTTGTAAGAAGGTCATTTAAATGGAATAATACAATACATAGAATTTGAGTCTGGCTTAGCTTAACGTACCTGAGATCCTTCCACGTCTTTATATGCATTAGTAGCATATTACTTTTTATTGCTGAGTAGTGTTCCTTTGTATGGATGCACCACAGTTTACCCATTCATCAATTGAGGGACATTCGGTTCCAGTTTTGCCAGTTATGTGTAAAATGGCTGTAAACATTTGTGTACAGATTATTGTGTGAATGTGAGCTATCATTTCACTTGGGTAAATATCTAGGAGACAGATTGCTGGGTAACTCAAGTATATATCTGCCATTAACAGAAATTGCCGAACTGTTTTTCAAAGGGGCCATACCATTTTGCATTCCCATGAGAAATGTATGAGAATTTCAGGCTTAGTAATTAACGGGGTTTTTTGCTGTCTAGTTGTCTGTTGAATATGTGAGTAATTCTATCACATTATGGTTTCAATATTTCCCAAAGTAATTTATGATGCTGAGCATCTTTTTGTGTGCTTATTGTCACTGGATTTCTTAGTGAAGCGTCTGTTTAAACCTTTACTTTGTTTCTTTTCTCATTAATTTTTGAGAGTTCTCTATATATGTGGATTCAAGTTCTTTACCGAATATGTGATTTACAAATATTTTCTTTCAACTTTTGACTTATATTTTCATTCTCCTGTTACTGAATTTCAGTATATCAGTTTTTTTTCCTTAGGTAAATCATGCTATTGCTGATGTTTTGAGGAAGTTAAACCTAGCAAATGTTTTATTCTAAGTTTTCTTCTAAAAGTTTTATAGTTTTAAGTGTTATATTTATGATAACAATTTTGAGCTAATTTTTGTATCTTTTAATAGGTCTGAGTTTTTGGCTTTTAGCTTTCCATATAGCTATCCATTTGGTTCAGTACTATTTGTTGAAAACATTGAATTGCCTTCTTTGCCAATTAAATTGCCTTTGCACTTCTAACAAAAATCAGTTAATGTAAATGTGTGCATCTGTTTATGGTTTATTTGTTCTGTTCCACTGGTCTATGTCTATTCTTACATCAATACCACCATACTATTGATTATTGTATCTTTTTGGAAAGTCTCAAAATCAGTGTGAGTATCCAACATTGTTTTTCTATTTAAAAATTGTTCCTTTGACTGTTCATAAATTTTTTTTTAATGAACTTGTAGATTTTCACAAAAGTTTTTTTGGTGAGATAGATTTTTATTAGATTATATTCAGTTCAGTTCAGTCTCTCAGTTGCGTCTGATTCTTTGTGACCCCATGGACTGCAGCACTCCAGGCTTCTCTGTCCATCGCCAACTCCCAGAGTTTGCTCAAACTCATGTCCATCGAGTTGGTGATGCCATCCAGCCATCTCATCCTCTGTCGTCCCCTTCTCCTCCTGCCTTCAATCTTTCCCAGCATCAGGGTCTTTTCCAATGAGTCAGTTTTTCATATCAGGTGACCAAAGTACTGGAGTTTCAGCTTCAGCATCAGTCCTTCCAATGAATATTTAGGACTGATTTCCTTTAGGATTGACTGGTTTGATCTCCTTGCAGTCCAAGAGACTCTAGAGAGTCTTCCCCAGCACCACAATTCAAAAGTATCAATTCTTCTTCTTTGTCATAGCTTTTCTTCCAAGGAGCAAACATCTTTTAATTTCATGGCTGCAGTCACCATCTGCAGTGATTTTGGAGCCCAAGGAAATAAAGTCTGTCACTGTTTCCATTGTTTCCCCATCTATTTGCCATGAGGTGTTGGGACCAGATTCTATGATCTTCGTTTTTAGAGTGTTGAGCTTTAAGCCAGCTTTTTCACTCTCCTCTTTCTCTTTCATCAAGAGGCTCTTTAGTTCCTCTTCAGTTTCTGCCATAGAATGGTATCATCTGCAAATCTGTGGTTATTGATATTTCTCCCAGCCATCTTGATCCCAGCTTGTGCTTCATCCAGCCTGGCATTTCTCATGATATACTCTGCATAAAGGTTAAATAAGCAGAGTGACAATATACAGCCTTGTCATATTCCTTTCCAAATTTGGAACCAGTCCATCGTTCCATGTCCAGTTTTGTTGCTTCTTGACCTGCATACAGATTTCTCAGGAGACAGATAAGGTGGTCTGGTGTTCCCATCTCTTGAAGAATTTTCCACAATTTTTTTGTGATCCACACAGTCAAAGGCTTTGGCGTAGTCAATAAAGCAGAAGTAGATGTTTTCTGTAATGCTCTTGCTTTTGCTATGATCCAATGGATGGTGGCAATTTGATCTCTGGTTCCTCTGCCTTTTCTAAATTCAGTTTGAACATCTGGACATTCTCGATTCATGTATTGTTGAAGCCTAGCTTGGAGAATTTTGATCATTACTTTGCTAGAGTGTGAGATGAGTTGATTTTAATTCAGATGACTATTATATCTACTACTGTGGGCAAGAATCCCTTAGAAGAAATGGAGTAGCCCTCATAGTCAACAAAAGAGTCCAAAATGCAGTCTCAAACAATGACTGAATGATCTCTGTTTGATTCCAAGACAAACCATTCAGTATCACAGTAATCCAAGTCTATGCCCCAACCACTAATGCTGAAGAAGCTGAAGTTGATCGGTTCTGTGATGATCTACAAGACCTTCTAGAACCAACACCAAAAAAAAAAAAAAAAGATGTCCTTTTCATCATAGCGGACTGAAATGCAAAAGCAGGAAGTCAAGAGATACCTGGAGTGACAGGCAACTTTGGCCTTGGAGTACAATGAAGCAGGGCAAAGACTAACAGAATTTTTCCAAGAGAACACTCTGGTCATAGCAAACACCCTCTTCCAACAATATAAGAGATGACTCTACACCTGGAAATCACCAGATGGTCACTATTGAAATTGGGTTGATTATATTCTTTGCAGTTGAAGATGGAGAAGCTGTATACAGTCAGCAAAAACAAGACCAGGAGCTGACTGTGTCTCAGATCATGAACTCCTTATTGCAGGATTCAGACTTAAATTGAAGAATTGTATTGAACCTATAGATTTATCTGTAATAACTTAACATCTAATCCAAGAATATCATATTACCATCTCTCCATTATTTTTTAGATCTTTGATTTTCTTCATCAGTATTTTGTAGTTCTTTTTTGATATGGTTTATAACTTTTTTTGGTATGTTTGTAATAAAAATATTACACATATTTTGTAAGATTTATACATAAATAGTTCATGTGTTTTATACTACTATAAAGCCCCCTCATTAGCTCTCCTGGCTTTTAAAAACTTTCTTAGCATCTTCTAAGTAAACAATTATGTCATCTTAAAATAAAGACAGTTTTGTATCTAGATTCCTTTTATTTATTTTCTTGCCTTAGGGCACCTCCAGGACAATTTGAATGAGGTGTTAGAAGCCAATATACACGTCTTGTTCCTAATCTTAGGGGGAAAGCATTCTTTTACTACTAAGTAAGATATTAGCTGTTGGTTTTCCATCAATGGCCTTCATCAGGTGGAATAAGTTACCTTCTGTTCCTAGTTCTCTGGTAGTTTTTATTTAATCATAAATGAATATTGTATTTTGTCCATTTTTTTGATCTTTTGACATGATCATATTTTTCTTTTTTACTTTGTCACTATGCTTAATTACATTGATTTTTAAATTTTAAACCAGTCTTGCATTCTTAGAATAAACCTCATTTTATTCATGATCCATTATCTTTTTTCTTGGATTCAATCTGTTAAAATTTTGTTAAGGATTTTACATCTGTGTTTATGAGTTTAGTCTGTAATTTTTCACTGTCTTCATCTAGCTTTCACGTCATAATAATGCTGTTCTAATAGATTAAGTTGGAAAATGGTCCCTCCTCTTCAATTTTCTTGAAAAACATACATAGAATTTGTATTATTTCATCCTTACATATTTCATAGAATTCAGCAGTAAATCCATCTGGGACTTGACTTGATGTATTTGTCTATTCATGTGATAGGAAGGTTTATAACTTCAGATTCTGCCTCTTTAATGTATGTATTGGGATTTCTAAGCTCTCTGCTTCTCGAGTGAGCTTTGGTTGTGTTCTTCAAGAAATTTGTCCATTTCTTCGAAGTCGTTAAATGTGTTAATGTAAATTTGTTCAAGTTATCTTCCTATCCTTACAATGTCATTAGTACCAGTAGTGATGATGCCTCCTTCATTCCTATTATTCTTAATTTCTTCATTCCTGATATTCTATGACATAATGTTTTTATTTTAATCAATCAGAGTAGACATTTAGTAATTTTATTGATCTTCTTAAGGAACCAGTTTTTGCTTTATTGATTTTTCTCTTTTCTGTTTAATTGATTTCTATTCTTTATTATTTTTAGTTTCTTAATATAGAAGTTTAGGTCATTTGTTTGAGACCTTTTTTTCTTACAGTGTATGAATGTTAGCTTAAAATATTAGCATGCAAATTTCCTATAAACATTGATTTACAGGAATAAATATTTGTTATTTCTCATTAATTTCATTGTGCTCAGTGGATAAACTTTGTATGACTTTAATCTTTACAAATTGATTGAAACTTGATTCATGGCCCAAAATATGGTCTATCTTGGTGAACAGTCCATATGCACTTAGAAAGAATGTGTATTCTGCTGTTGTGGGACGGTTTCAGTGACATATGAGTTTATGTCTGGCAAAATATTAAGTAGTGTAATAATGGAAGAAATTTCCAAACTATAATTATAAATTGTGAATGTCAAGATCTCTGTTATGATTCAGGAAAAGGACCAGGAATTTTATTCTCAAGAAAGACATAAAGCATTTGGAATTGTAGTTACGATAGACTGAGTGCTCATAGATATTATCTCATTTATTCCACTTGACAGTCTTTCAGGATAAGAACATCTATCTTGGTTTTAATTACAAAAATATTCAGACTTGCAGAAATTAAATAATTTGTCCAAGTTCACAGAAAGTGACAGGTGAAAATTTGAACCTAGAACCTGAAAAGTCATGCTCCTATATTGCCTCTAGTAGGGAGAAAGCCCAGAATTTGGAGTGATAAGTCAAGTGTGTCCTTGGACAAGTCAACCTCTCTCTGATTTGTGTGATGGGAAAGATGTTCTTCCCTACTCTTATGATTACAGTGGGGATCAAATGAGATGAGTTATGAGACACTACTTTGAAAGCCATCAGATCAGATCAGATTAGTCGCTCAGTCATGTCCGACTCTTTGCGACCCCATGAATCGCAGCACACCAGGCCTCCCTGTCCATCACCAACTCCCGGAGTTCACTCAGACTCACGTCCATCGAGTCAGTGATGCCATCCAGCCATCTCATCCTCTGTCGTCCCCTTCTCCTCCTGCCCCCAATCCCTCCCAGCATCAGAGTCTTTTCCAATAAGTCAACTCTTCGCATGAGGTGGCCAAAGTATGGGAGTTTCAGCTTTAGCATCATTCCTTCCAAAGAAATCCCAGGGCTGATCTCCTTCAGAATGGACTGGTTGGACCTCCTTGCAGTCCAAGGGACTCTCAAGAGTCTTCTCCAACACCACACTTCAAAAGCATCAATTCTTTGGTGCTCAGCCTTCTTCACAGTCCAATTCTCACATCCGTACATGACCACAGGAAAAACCATAGCCTTGACTAGATGGACCTTTGTTGGCAAAGTAATGTCTCTGCTTTTGAATATGCTATCTAGGTTGGTCATAACTTTCCTTCCAAGGAGTAAGCATCTTTTAATTTCATGGCTGCAGTCACCATCTGCAGTGATTTTGGAGCCCAGAAAAATAAAGTCTGACACTGTTTCCACTGTTTCCCCATCTATTTCCCATGAAGTGATGGGACTGGATGCCATGATCTTCGTTTTCTGAATGTTGAGCTTTAAGCCAACTTTTTCACTCTCCACTTGAAAGCTATAAAGCTAATCAAATAGTCATCACTATCTTGACCAACAAGACTCTTAGAGAAGGATATATGGTGAAGGAAGTGGGACTAGATATAAACAAACAGATTAGAACTCAACCTTACAAAGGTTGGGGAAAAAACAGTCTCTAAAGTTATAAAGTAGGTGAATCCAAACACTTTCTTTTTTGATGCTTAAAAGGACAAATTCAAGGCAAGTAAGAAACTATTACTTTATGAATGAATGATAAATTTATGTAACACATTATCCCAGGGTGTGGTACACACTGAAAACATAAATGGGTTCCAAAAAACTGACATTAAATTACAATTAAATGACAGATAATAGTCATTAAGAGATACTACGACTCTTTGAGTCATACCCCTAAGTTTTCAAGGTTAAAATCAAGAAGATTCTTCAAAACCCCTTAGTGCTACAAAGAAAATCCAGAGCTGGACAGTAGTTAAAGTGGTAAAAACAGATTTTATTTAGGACTGTTGCAATAGGGGATAGGAGACCCCAGACTTGAACCAGGCTCAACTCTGAATATTGCACAGGCAAGTGGAAATTTATAGCCAAGGAACAGTGTAGCAGTGTCTGGATGGGAGATGACTAAGAGGAAACATCAGGAGTTACAGGGATTCTGACTAAACTGACCTAACAGGATTCTTGCTGAAGACAGGCCAGGGTAGTCAGACACCTGAGAGAGGGCAGAGGATGTGGAACTTAATCAGGTATCAAGGGTGGGAGGTTCTGGTTATTGACTTAGCGTGATTCTTACTAGAACTGGATTTTATAAGAAAGTACACAGATGGACCTAGGAGAATGTTCAGGAGCCTGACTAAAGCTTGACCGAACAAAGAAACTTTGTCAGTGCCTCTGTCAGAGAAGAGGGTTGGCTGGAAAAGGCTCAATCTAGTATGGTTGGATGGGGCCTGGGTCAACACTCCATGCAAAGCTAATCCAGGAATATGGTAAATATAGTACTTGCAGTAGCTGTGTTAACTGTCAGCTTATTTCTTAGGACCTTCAGGATAACATTCATGATAGAAGTTTTGAGTTTGAATTATGGTCAGAAAAGAGGAATAAGGAGTCAGGGCATTATGTTCCCTACCACCACCAAATGGGTATCTGAGAAGGGTCCCCAGTTTCCCTACCCAAAGAACAGAGTATGATCCTTTGGTCTCATATTATTCTCATCTCTAGCTACCCATTTTCAAAGCCACTTCTCTACCTGGTCGACTGTTCTACCTCTAAGATCTCAGTTTCTGATCCCAGCATCCACACTTCCAGGCCTTTGACTCTTCAACTTGTTCTTGACATCCAGCTTCCCTGTTCCTGCACTTCTCCCCATCCCCATCGTTCAGTCTCCTCCTAGCTCTGTTTCTTCCTCCCCTAGTCAAGATCATTATTATGAGTAACTTCAACTTTTTCACCTCATCCTTCTACACTCCTTTCAACAGACCTCCAACTCTGGGTTATCCCAACCACCCTGGATTCCTTTCCTGAACCTGAGCTTATGAGTGATGCTAGAAAGACATCTCTTGGCTTTGACTGGAAGTCACTTCTAGTTTACTGCCTTACCCTCTGCTCTGCAAAGCTTCTCATTCCCTAGTAATGCTCTCTCCCATTCCTACAGTGGCCACTAAAATCCTCACTGTCTTCCTCAAACTTCCTACTAAGCCTTGCCCCTCTCACTTAGCAGATGACTTTGACCTATCAGGTAGGTTCTCTATATTTCCATCTAGAATCTCTGTGAATCCACCACGACCTTCACCTCTTTCCTTCAGTCTCAGAGGAGGCAATGTCCTTCTGACATTCAGGGTTAATTTCTCCACCTGAATTGTGTACCACAAAACCTCCTACCTCCTCCAGGTTCTTGCTTTATCACTTCCTCTATTTAAAATTTTGTCCTATTTATTCTGCCTCACCCTCTTCACTGTCTCCACTTTCTTACCCTGTAAACACAGTCATGTATCTTCTATGTCAAAATTAAGTAAATAAAGAGCCTCTCTTGGTTCTTGAACATCTTTTCATGGAATGTGCCTCCCTTCTCAGTTAGTATTTTGAAACTTGTTCTCTGTACCCCCTGTTTGTGCATTTTAACCTTCCATCCATTTTCAATACTTTGATGACATAGAGAATTGTTCTTAGAATCACATGGCCTGGTTTCTGGCTTCAGTCATGCTGGTCAAAAGTTGTGGGAGCTCAAGAAGTCATTTTCAGACCTGGGGAAGGACTATAAGACAGAGTTTGTTTTTCACAAAGTTCTCCCTTCTCCCTTACTTCTAAGTAGAAAGCATTTTGGAAATAGAATGGTTCAACCTTGAAACAGATGACCAGTAGGGATAGTGGAATATTTCAGAATAAAGTATGTGGTCTTCACCAGTGAGCCATTGTTGTCTGACGGCAGCAGGATTAACTACATGACCTTTAGAGGTCCCTTCCAGCACACAGCCCCTCTGAACTCCCAGGAACAAGGACTGGAGAATGAGAACATAGTGTGAGGGAAATGTTGTCTGCACCTGTCCAGTCTGGGGCCCAACTGGTAAAAGGTGAGAACACACTGGTGAAGTCAGGAAATGGCTTGAAGTTTTCTGATTTTCCATCCGTTCTGTATCCTGGCTCCATATGCCGGGGGTGCAGCAGCTCAAATTTCATAAACAGGGTCTGAGGAGGCAGGAAACTCATGCTGCGTGAGTTGTTTTCTTCTCTGACTTGCCCATGCTTTACAGATCTTTCCTCCATTCCCGTTCTGGTTTCTCGCCCCCTTGCCTCTGGCACAGTAAAATCTTGGCAAGCCCTGGAGTTAGGTTTGTTTTGGTTGAATAAACAGTTAAATGAGGTTTTATTTTCTCATTTCTGCCCTGAATTGGAGGAAGGGGTGTTACAGTGCTCAACTGGCCTCCTGGGAAGCCATTACATAATTCTGCTATTCCTCCAGGAAGATTTCTTATAAATAACCCTTATGTACAATAAATCATCAAGATGTTGAGGAAAATCAGGTCATTTCATACAAGAAAGGTGAGCAAATTGAAGGAAATGAGCCAGAGCCACATTTGGAGGAGGACACCTCTCTGCATTTGCCCAGCCAGTTCTTCACAACAGCCACCCTGGACGGGCTCCATTGCCCCTTTTTCTTCACAGTAAAGCTGCCTTAAACAAGGGTCCCTGTGAGATGATTGGTGATTGCTGCTAAGATATGTCCCATAATTTATCTCTTTTAAAATGCTCATTGAAGAAGTGACTTAAGAGGCACTTGTGGGTAAATATTTACTTATTATTTATATATTATAAAATGACAATTAAAATAATTTTAGTATCAACTTTGTGTATTAATTGAGACTCCAAGGGCTGGAGACAGATTCAGGGATGACCCCATTGCATGGTTCCCATTCACACACTGGGACTGCTGTGTGTATACACAACCTGGGTGGTTTTGTTTCTCTTTGCACATTTTTGGTGATGGAGCAAAAAGTAATGAAGATGAGAAAGTAGTGTGTGTCTGTGTACACTTATGCACATTTGTGAGTGAGGACATACCAGGTACTTTCACTAACTAGGTGACTTACTGACTGTTCACATGAATAATTTCCAAAACACAGCAGGATTGTAGGCATGGTATCATGCAAAATAATGGAGAACACAAAATTATCTGCTTGTCTGTCTCCACCACCCTCCCTACTCCCTTGGATTTCATCTGATGATAAAGAAACAATCCAAAAAAAGAAGGAACTATATATAATTCTCCAATATAGAGGTTTTTTCCCAAAAGAGAATTGTCTCTTTTTCCCAAAAGAATTGTCTCTCCACAATTCTTGCCAATGTCTAACAGCCCACACTACCCAGAGGGTTTATAGCAGAACTAATCTGCTGTAAAGTTCACTCCTCCCAATTCTGTCTTCAGGGGAGAGGCCAAGTAGCTGTTTTCCAAATATTTATATTACATTAGATAATGGACTATAGAAGGCCTAAGGGCTAAAGTGAAGACCCTTGAGCCATTAGAAAGCCTAATTCCTGGTTAGGAAATTGCCCTTTGAACGTGAAGGACCCCTGGTTAAACTCTTCTTAAGGAAGTGGACAGGCCAGGGTTCTAGTTTGAGTTCCACGAAGTAACATGCTCACGAGTCTGTTGGCTTCCATTTTCTCAATAGCAAATAGAAGATAAAATAAAGAGAGGGAGAGAGAAAGACTGGACTTGCTTATCTTTACTGTAATGTTCTAGGGTCTCAGAAAATGCTCAAGGCCTAGAGATCTTGATGTTTTGTATGGAAGAAACAATGGAAGTGATCAATTACTATTCCATTGGTCAAACCTTCAAATCTTTTGAGAGCATCTAAAGAATTGTCTCATCTCCTTGGTTAAGGAAAGAGACAAATGGCACCCCCTTCATCCTCTACTCCAATGTTAGCCCTATCTATCCCAAGGGGATCCTGCAGAAACCTCTATTAACGTCTCCTCAATTGTGTCCAATAATAATGATGGTAATGATAATGATAATGTAATTATCCCAGTTTATTGATGTCAAGTGCATGTTGATTACAAATGGAACAGGAAGTATTTACTTGCCTCCTGCTTCTCCAGGCTGGTTGTGAAATCAGAGCTGGGCTTTGGAGCAAGCATGAAGCCTGCACCTTTCATAATTGTAATGGGATCCAGATGTGGCTCCGTCCCATGAAGGCAAGTGATGAAAGCAGTAAATAGGTCCCATGCACATACGTTCTGCCCAGGTGGGGTCCACCTCCAGCTCCTTCTCTGTGAGCCGATATTGTTCTGCATTTCTTCCAATTAACTCTGATGATGTAAAAAGATTAAAATGCACCCCATGGCGGTTTGCACATAGTAGTTGCTTATTCATTTATATTTCAGAGATGGCAGTGCATCTCAAGGAAAGGAATCGGAAAGCCAGTGAACTTGTGGCACTCTTAGGGTGAAGCTCGATGAGATGGAGATTTCTTGATATAGTGGGAGGCCAACACCACGGTGAGGGAGGTGCCTTTGAAGGGAGCCACAGCAGAATACTAAGGACTGAGCCCCAAGGATGGTGAAAGAGAAGCCCAGTGGGAAGAGTTTTAGAGTCAGAGTATGGTACCCTGGGAGCCAAGAAGTGGGAGTGTCAGGAAGGAAGGACTGTTGTGGGCATCAGTGCTCAAAGGCATCTTTCTTGCTGTGAGAAGACCTGCAGCTCTTACCCCCCCGCTGTGTTTAGTTTCTCTGTTGGAAGAGGGTGAGGTGGGCTCTTCCTCTTTTCCTCTTTTATTTTCCTCAGCATTCCCCATCCCCTATTCTTTTCTACTCCCCACCCAAATTTTGAAGTGTATTCCTGCAATATCAAGTTTATTGTTTTTTTAAAAATGCTTATCTCCTCAGTTGGATAGAATAAGAAAGAGTTAACATAGTTTTCTTAAAACTATTCAGTACATTTTTATGAATGCATACCTTTTCATGAAAATGGAGATAAGTGGGCATACTTAATACAGTATAGTGACAAAACATCACTGGAGAAAAAATAACAAAACATTATTTTTCAGAACCTAAGCAAATTAACACATTTAAAGAACCTCTTATCAATTATAGGCCCCAGTAGCCAAATAGTTTTACAGAGATATGGCTTGATTTGAAAACCATACTCTGCTATGATGGAAGTTTAAAAAAATTGTAATTTTCAGTTTTGTTCCAGTGTTTCAGAGTATTTTAACTTTATGTATATAAATCATATTTGTGTGTTTTTGTTCTGTTCTGGAGGTTTATTATAACATTTATTCTATTATCAGGATGATTCATATAATTAAGTCTTTGAACAGTTGAGCTGGTTTGATCAAGTCAAATTTTTTTAATCTTAAAAAAAAAATCTGTTTTTCCTGTTACACAAATATACATGTTCATTATACAATGTTTAGAAAATACAGATAAACCAATAGAAGAAAATAACAAATCCATATTTCCATCTTTCATAAATCAGTTATTCAAAAATATATTTATATTACTTAGTAATATTTAGTGTGACACTTTAGAAAGAAGCACTAAGGGGTCAACTCCCAGACAGTAGGCATAAATGGGGCTGTCCTGAGCTAACCAGCATACATAGCCACCTTATTCATCAAACAGCTCTCTCCTCTCTCTTTAGTTGCAAAGTCATGTCCGACTCTTTCGACCCCATGGACTGTAGCCTAACAGGCTTAACAACTGTGCCCTCAATTGTTATGGGTTCCATGAAGACAGCAGAGAGCAAAAAGACAAAACTCTGCTCTCGTGTAGTTTATATTCTAGTGTTAATATTGACTACAGCTAACATCAGGGTATATATTCTTCTTTTTTTATGATTAAGTTTATTTTTTTTTATGTATACATATAACTCTTTTTTTTTTTTTTTTTTTAACATGTGTTCCCCATCCTGAACCCTCCTCCCTCCTTCCTCCCCATACCATCCCTCTGGGTCGTCCCAGTGCACCAGCCCCAAGCATCCAGCATCGTGCATTGAACCTGGACTGGCATCTCGTTTCATACATGACATTTCACATGTTTCAATGCCATTCTCCCAAATCTTCCCACCCTCTCCCTCTCCCACAGAGTCCATAAGCCTGTTCTATACATCAGTGTCTCTTTTGCTGTCTCGTATACAGGGTTATCGTTACCATCTTTCTAAATTCCATATATATGCGTTAGTATACTGTATTGGTGTTTTTCCTTCTGGCTTACTTCACTCTGTATAATTGGCTCCAGTTTCATCCACCTCATTAGAACTGATTCAAATGTATTGTTTTTAATGGCTGAGTAATACTCCATTGTGTATATGTACCACAGCTTTCTTATCCATTCATCTGCTGATGGACATCTAGGTTGCTTCCATGTCCTGGCTATTATAAACAGTGCT
This sequence comes from Bos indicus, assembly GCF_029378745.1. Classification (NCBI taxonomy): domain Eukaryota; kingdom Metazoa; phylum Chordata; class Mammalia; order Artiodactyla; family Bovidae; genus Bos; species Bos indicus. The sequence goes on from NC_091769.1 coordinate 52,212,972, forward strand.
GCGATGAACATTGGGGTACACGTGTCTCTTTCCCTTCTGGTTTCCTCAGTGTGTATGGCCAGCAGTGGGATTGCTGGATCATAAGGCAGTTCTATTTCCAGTTTTTTAAGGAATCTCCACACTGTTCTCCATAGTGGCTGTACTAGTTTGCATTCCCACCAACAGGGTAAGAGGGTTCCCTTTTCTCCACACCCTCTCCAGCATTTATTATTTGTAGACTTTTGGATCGCAGCCATTCTGACTGGTGTGAAATCTCTTTAACAAGTGGTGCTGGGAAATCTGGTCAACCACTTGTAAAAGAATGAAACTAGAACACTTTCTAACACCATATACAAAAATAAACTCAAAATGGATTAAAGATCTCAACGTAAGACCAGAAACTATAAAACTCCTAGAGGAGAACATAGGCAAAACACTCTCTGACATACATCACAGCAGGATCCTCTATGACCCACCTCCCAGAATATTGGAAATAAAAGCAAAAATAAACAAATGGGACCTAATTAAACTTAAAAGCTTCTGCACATCAAAGGAAACTATTAGCAAGGTGAAAAGACAGCTTTCAGAATGGGAGAAAATAATAGCAAATGAAGCAACCGACAAACAACTAATCTCAAAAATATACAAGCAACTCCTACAGCTCAACTCCAGAAAAATAAATGACCCAATCAAAAAATGGGCCAAAGATCTAAATAGACATTTCTCCAAAGAAGACATACAGATGGCTAACAAACACATGAAAAGATGCTCAACATCACTCATTATCAGAGAAATGCAAATCAAAACCACTATGAGATAAGTTTATTTTTATTGAAGGATAATTGCTTTACAATATTGTGTTGATTTCTGCCAAACATCAACATCAGGGTATATATTCTTCTAGTCACATATATGGATATATTTTTCTTTCTTTAAGTAAAAACATTGCGTATTTCATCATTTTCATGAAAATATTTTAATGCACCCTCTGGACTTCTTATACAGAGGATCCTCACAGTCATTTTGCACTTTCTAAGGAGACAGTGCTGGAAAGAACACTAAACCAGAAGATCTTGCCCCAGGTCCGTCCTTCCTTCCTCCCTTCTTCCCTCCCTCCCTCCCTTCCTCCATTCTACTCACCAGCCAGGAGACTGTCCTGATCATTTCCCCTCTTTGGTCTCAGCTTCTTCATGTGCAAATTCAGACAAAATTTAGACATACGTTCTGCCAGGTGTGACCCGCTTCCAGCACCCTCTCTGTGAGCTAATATTGTTCTGCATTTCCTCCAATTAACTCTGATGATGTAAAAAGATTGAACTGTATCCCTCATGGCACCAAGACACTTTGAAATTTAAAAATCTGTGACTCCATAGTTTTGTGGTTTGCTTCTAAGTACACGAGCCAAATTTGGTCAAGTGGAGCAAAAATTCTCTGATTTTTCTGACAAAAATAAGAAGAAAGAAAAGTTTTCTGCATTAAGATGTACTTTATAATGTGATGAATATAATAATTATTTCGTGGACATGTTGATATTTCGTGTATCTTTCTGTGATAAATATATTAGGGAGCTTTATTTCCCAAAGTGATTATCAAAGGTGTGAAAGAAAAGCTATTTCTTAAATTATTCAATAGGATAGCTTTTTAGGTAAAATAATCAATGATATCAAGTGTTGATTCAGCTCCCTAACTCCGAGGACAAGCAATACTTTTCTCAAACGTCTGCTTCTAGGAGTATTGAGGAGAACCAGTATTATCTTTGCATGTGGTGTTTTAACCTAGATTCTAGTAAACATGTTCCTTTCTTCTGAGTCTTAGCAGATGGAGAGAGTTTCATATTCTGTTCATTTGTCAACGTTTCTTGCCTGTATACTCATATATTGGCAAAAGTGAAGAGACACTGGATTCTGTAGAATTTGGTAGGTTGTAGGTCCATTTGCAACCACATTAAAAGTACTTTGAGCTAAATTCAATAAGCAGATTTATGGTTATTTAACAATAAACATTTCCTTTAAATTTAATAAGACACAATTTTACTATGTCTATATATTTTACAGTACTAAATCAAATCAGTTCTCAACCTGTAAGAATCATCAACATAACCATATGTATATACTTCAGTATTCCTCAGATTGGCATATACAGTCATAAGCAAAAATAAATTATTTCCTGTAGAGCTGTTTTAACTACCCATTTTTTAAACACTGTAATTTATAGTAATATAAATATGTTACTTATGCAATATGTTTATCGGGAGTCCATTCATCATCTGCCTTTCTTGTAGGAAGGCCTGTATTCTCCAGTGAGGGGCTGGCTGTCAATCCCGACAGGGCCTGGTTGGAAACTAGAGGAGTCAGGTGGGGACCCAGACTTGCAGACACCGTGGATGTGCAGGAATGAGGGCCTAGTGGCTCTGAGCCTTTCAAGTGTAAAGAGAAGCCAGAAGCATGAGAAGGAGAAAAATTTATGGTCAGCTAATTATTTATTTTGTATTTCATTATTATTATTATTATTGGTTATGCTAGGTTTGGCTTCCCTGATAGCTCAGTTGGTAAAGAATCCGCCTACGATGAGGGAGACCCCGGTTAGATCCCTGGGTCAGGGGTCTTCTGGAGAAGGGATAGGCTACCACTCCAGTATTCTTGGGCTTCCCTTGTGGCTCAGTGGGTAAAGAATTCGCCTGCAATGTGGAGACCTGGGTTCCATCCTGGGTTAGGAAGATCCCCCGGAGAAGGGAAAGGCTACCCACTCCAGTATTCTGGCCTGGAGAATTCCATGCACTGTGTAGTCCATGGGGTCACAAAGCATCAGACACCACTGAGCGCCTTTTACTTCACTTCACTTCACTTTATTTCATGCTAGGTTTTCATTGCCACTGCAGGCTTTCTCTAGTTATGGTGAACAGGGGCTGCTCTCGCGGTGCTCAGGCTTCTCATTGCGGTGGCTTCTCTTCTTGCAGAGCTTGGGGTCTAGATGCGTAGGCTTAAGTACTTGTGCGGCATGGACTTAGTCATCCCTCAGCATGTGGGACCTTCCCAGACCAAGGATTCAACCTGTGTCCCCTGCATTGTCAATAAGATTCTTAACCAGTGGAATACCAGGGAAATCCAGCTAATTTTTTTAGCTAATTTTTAATCATTGTACAATCTCCCCTTAGCTCCTCAATCCCCAGTCTACGGTCCAGAGTCAGCCAGTAGGCAGCTGGGTGATGGCAGCTGGGCAGCAGTGTGAAGAGCCAGAGCACTAGAAATCAAGAGAAACAGAACCATTGTAATAATAATACTGGCTGTGCTGGGAGTCAGGCTCATGATGGTGCACAGAGAATGAAAAGTTTAAAGGCAGAGCATATTTGCTGTTACCTGGATTTAAAGAGAAAAATGAAAATGGAAGTTGCTTATTTGTGTCCAACTCTTTGCAACCCATGGACTATTAGCCCACTAGGCTCCTCTGTCCATGGGATTTCCCAGGTAAGAATACTGCAGTGTGTAGCCATTCACTTCTCCAGGGGATCTACCTGACCCAGGGATCAAACCCAGGACCCCCGCGTTGCAGGCGGATTCTTTACCATCTGAGCCATGAGGGAAGGACTCAATAAGGTAGAGGAAGGAGTGTTTTCTGAGACAGCTGATTTTCAGGTGTGAAGGCAGGTCAATGCAGTAGGCACCTCTGCCCTCTGGCTACAGTTCCATTCGGTGCAGTGATGTGGGGCAAAGGCCGAACGTGGCCCTTTTCAGGTTAAGGGGCAGGGGAGGGAGGTGACAGATGAATGAGCCTCACCCTTCAAATGAAAGGATACAGCCTGGAGGCTGTGGGGCTGAGAGATTTCCAGCACCACTCCGAGGCGACTTCTAGAACCCACTAAGAAAGAGTTGGGGGGAGGGTTGCTGCAAGAAAGCAGGAAATAAATACCAACAGAGCTTTGTAATCATTTTGGAAGCGTCATGATGTCTCTGTGCTTATTAATCCTGTTACCACCCCTGTCCATGTTCTTGTAATGGTTAGATGAAACACCCATAAAAAAGAGAGGGCATGCATGTTTATTTTGAGGATCAGCAAAAGGAAGCTGGGAACCATGAGAACTCTAGGTAACTTTTTTCCTTTGGGACTGGGCAGCGAGGGCTCAGTTGCTTCAGTCATTTCCAGCTCTTTGCAACCCCCTGGACCCTAGCCTGCCAGGGTCCTCTGTCCACGGGATTCTTCAGGCAAGAATACTGGAGTGGGTTGCCATTTCCTCCTCCAGGGGATATTCCTAACCCAGGGATTGAACTCACATCTCCTATGTCTCTTGCATTGCAAGTGGATTCGTTACCTAATGAGCCATTAGGGAAGCTCCAAGACTGGGCAGAGGGACCCATAAAAAGAAAAGTGGGCTGAGTCTCTGGAGATTTGGGAAATTTGGGAGAAGGATGTTTGCTTGAAGAACCAGCTTGGGAAGGAGTGCAGAGACCAGCACTGTGCTGGTTGAAGCCTGGAATGGTCTCCTCCCATCTGACATTACCAAACTCAGCACAGGGCACCCAGTTAAACTTCAGTTTCAAATGAACCACCCAAAAACTTTAGTATAGGTATGTCCCATGCAATATTTGCTTTTGTTTATCTGAAATTCAGTCCTAACTGGGCGTCTTGTTTTTTTGTTTGCTAAATTTGGCGACCCTGCCTCCGTTTGTTGCTAGCCCTCCAGCGTCACAGCACCACGGTGTGATCTAGGACTGTGTGAGTCCTGTCCAGGAGAGAAGGGTGACCCAGAAAGCAGCCAGGTAGATGAGGAATAAACTCCCTACCCAAGGGACAAAGTCCCTACCTGGGTAGAAGAGGTGTCATATCATACTTCCGATATTGGAGTCAGGCGCTCATTGCCCCACCTCCTAACATCTTTGTGATCCTTAGCAAGCTATATGATATCTCTGAGAATCAGTTTATTCATCTGTAAAATGGAGGAAATGATATCTCCTACTAGAGCAATGCAAATATTCAATGAGATGATGCAATAACATTGCTAGCACAGTGCCCAGGTAAATTGCTTGATGTAATGGTAAGAACAGTTCTTATTTCTCTGCTCGTGAGGTCTCTTTCTTTTTTAAATCATACTTCCATGGGAATTGCCCCATCAAGAAGACCCAGCCCACTGGGCATTCCGAGGCTTGTCTTGTTTCCGTAAAGTTCCTGGAGATTTGTTAGAGGTTGGGAGGATAGGATAAGCTCGTGCGGTTCTCAGAAAGCACTGTAATTCAGGACCTGCTTGTCCACTGCCTGGTTGTTGCTCTAAAACAGAGCCAAGCAAACACCCTACTCCTCCCAGCAGGTAGACAAGGGAGGGTTTCAAACCATCGCTGTGTCTCATAGTTACAGCACCTCAAGCGAATCAGAGCAAACCCTCTCATGGCTAAATCTAACAATGAGCTGGGAGGGTAGGTAGCCTGCTTCCTCCTAACATTCCTCAAATAAACTCAGATTCCCCAGAATTCAGTGTTTTGCCAAGGAATTTCAAGGCACATAAAGGTGAAGTTTGGCATTTGCAAAGAAGAAATTACTTTTAACTTGTTTTGCTTAAATCTGTTCATCTTTGTCTAAACAACTGAGTTACAAAAAAATATAAAAATTATCAGAGTTCCAGCTACATTTCTTTGGCTCATTTTAGTGGAAAAAAAGAGATATGTTTGGAGATGGAAAGCAGTCAGCTACAGGCAGGGTGATGGGAATCATCTAAGATCCTTCGACTCTAGTCCTGTGTTCCATCTGCAGCATGTAAAGGAAATCAAACTGTTGCAACCTTTTCTTGCTTTCCCATATATAAGGAGGGAATGGCCGGAGTGATCATCAAAAGTGAACAAACTACATGATTTGAATAATACTAATACTTTCTCTCTGGAAGGCCATGTCACAGAGTCATGATATTGCAGAAGGGGCCCCACAAGGCCCTTTCTTCCATGAGATCTTGAGTGAAACCCAATCTTCCAGAGCTTCTCACCTCTCATCTATAAAATAAAATCTAAAACAATCTGCATTCTCCCTACCACAGTGGTTACAGTGAGTATCAAATGAGATAAGGTATGTAAAATGTTGATGTGCCCTAGAACTCCATCCGCAATCCTCTTCTCTTGTTCTGTAGTCCCTGCATGTAAGCTGTCACCAATACAATGATGGACTGCCGAGTGACTAATTTATTGGCTGTATTTTTTACTACCTAACAGGTCTGTCTGCTTGGATCTTCCAAAGTTATCTTACAGCCAATAAGTTGGAAGTCCATTACATTACCCACAACCCCTACCCAGACCTACCTCACATGCCTGTGATGCATGCAAGGTGCAGTCTGGCGGATGGGTCTTGACCAGACCTAGTGTCCACGATGCCTCCCATACCAGACTTCTCTCCTCTTCCCAGAAGGAACCTGGACAGTCATTATCTTAAAAGTACCCAGAATCCTTTCAGAGTGATACTTGGACTTAAGAAGATGGAACTGAAATTCTGCCTCATGAAAGAAAAAAGGTTCTGGATTTGAGGATAACTAACTAAAAATGGGCAGGCTGAGTGCAACTCCAGGGGGAGTTTCACTAACGTCTTGCATTCCATGTGATAAAGACACTGAGTTGAGTAGGAAGAAGGCTGCAATCAATTAGTGACGCCTGCTAAGTGTGTTAAGAGTAGTGGTGGCAACATGTTCACCATGTATGTGCCATCCTTGCTCTAGCCCTGCATCTGTGCATTAATGCAAACACTAATGTCTTGCATTCCATGTGATAAGGAACAAACAGCTGATGCTAAACATAGTGATCTCTTAGACCCTTGAGTTCTGACTATCTAACTGGAGTCAACAGGGCCAGTCAGAAAATTATGCTACTTGAGGAAGAGAATGTGAAATGTTTGAGGCAGGGACTTTGTTTAATTCACCTTACATAAAGCCATATCAAGAACATAATAAGAGGTTAGAAGATATTTTTGAATGAATATAGGAGAGTAATGTCAAAGAGGTTCATTAGGTCCATAATAAATGCTGCAGACTTGGTTTTCACGAAGATGGCATTCCATCCTCCGATTCATAACAGAGTTGGTGGTATTTTTGTGGGCTACATAAATATTTTATCCATTTTGAAAATTGCTCTCAAACTCCTGTATAAACTCTGAATTCTATTGTTGGATAGTTTTCAAGGTTAAAATTCCCCCACAGTAAGTCATATAATTTTCATTTCTTAGTGGTTATATTCTATGTTTTTTGTAGAGTTTGTTGAAAGATAATGGTAGCAGATTATTCTTTGCCTCCCCAGAAAGTAGTCAAGAGCCAGCAGACAGACTGAGTCTTGGCATTTGTATGGAGAGTTAGGAGAGAAATAATTTTCCTAAACATTATGGATGTTAAATTGTAGAGCAAGTTGCTTTCTCTGAATGCACTGAGAACACATAAGCTTTGTTATCATTCGTACTGGCTAACTGGGTATGAATTGTGCCTGGAGAAAAGATGCAGGGGTAGAGCAAGGATGGCAAATGCATGGTGAACATGTTGCCGCCACAACTCTTTACACACTTAGCAGGCATCACTAATTGATTGCAGCCTTCTTCCTACTCAACTCAGACAATCTTTTTACTAACACAGGACTTTAGGTAGCCATAACCAAATGATCACAGAGTGGCATGTGAGATTTATCATTTTTAAACAAAGTTGCTGAGTTCTGGCTATTTGCCTGGTACAGGAGATTAGCCGTGAATAAAACAGGCAAAAATGTCTATCCTCTTAGAGATTAACATTACAGTGAGGGGTAGGAGGGGAGTCAGTAATAAAGATAAGTAAGTAAAATATATAGTTTATTAAATGGTAATAAGCATAGCAGAGAAAATATACCAGGTAAGGGGGACAGAGAACATTGGGAAGAGAGAGCCAGAACTGTTGGGGGGCTTCCCTGGTGGCTCAGCAGTAAAGTTTGCCTGCCAATGCAGAAAACATGGGCTTGATCCCTGGGTCAGGAAGATCCCCTGGAGAAGGAAATAACAACCCATTCCACTATTCTTGCCTAGGAAATCCCATGGACAGAGGAGCCTGGCAGGCTACAGTCTGTGGAGGTTGCAAAAATTCAGTCATGACTTAGCAACTAAACAACAAAAAAAGCTGCTTTAGCTATCTTTTTCTGAGTAACAATTTATCCCAGGCTTTAGCAGCTTAAAACAACAAACATCTATTATTTCACAATTTTTGTGAGTCAAGAATTCACTAGTAGCTTAGCTGGGTAGATCTTGGTTGGAATCTTTAATGAGTTTGCAATCAAAATGTCAACTGTGCTGCAGTCATCTGAAGGCTTGAATAGACTGAAGAATCCACTTCCTAGATCTCTTCCTCTTGTGGCTATTGGCAGGAGATGTCAGTTCCTCACCATATGGGCCTCTCCATAAAACTGCTCATGTCTCCTCACGACAAGGCAACTGGCTTCCCCAGAGTGAGTGACCCAAGAAGGCAAGATGTCTTTTGTAACAGAGCCTTGGAAGTCACATTCTGTCATTTCTTCCATAACTTATTGGTTACATGACCCAGTCTATTCACTGTGGGAGTGGACTATGCCATAGCATGATACAAGGCGGCATCTATCCCTGGCATCATCTTGGAGCCTGGATGTCACATCAGGGAAGACTGAAAAGGGAAATTTGAAGAAGATGAGCGATTAAATCTGAAGATAACAGGGGGGATGGGCAGAAACCCCCAAGCAGTGAGAATAACAAATATAAAGACCTCAATGCAGGGACCTGCTTAGTGTAATTAAAAAATAGCAAGCAGGCCAGGAAGCCTGGGGTGGAAGTGGGAGAGTGGTAGGAGATGAGGTCAGAGCTGTAACAAAGCTGGATCATGGGAGACCTTGTAGCTATTATAAGCAAAGCACTTTGGTTTTACCTAATGTTCTAGTTATCTTTGCTCTGTAGCAAGCCACCTGAAAACTTAGTATCATAAAGCATTCATTATGATGAATGTGTGGGTCAGGAATTTGGACAGGGCATAGTGAAGATGGCTTGTCTGTGTCCTGTGATGTTTCCCCAGTGTTTATCACACTTCGAATCTGGGAAGACTCAAAAGCTGATCTGGCCTTGAAAGTTACTTGTATCACTTTTGCCACACAGTCATAAGCCTGTCCAGATTCAAAGGAGAGGAAACAAATCCCATTTCTCTCAAGTCATAAGAAGAGCATGTGGGATAGGAATTACAATTGCAGAATAAATTTTCTTTGGAGAATATAATCTGCCACACAGTGCAATGAGAAACTGTTGCATTATTTTGAGCAGAGCAGTAACATGATCTGACTCACATTTAAACAGGATCTTTCTGGTTGCTATGTTGAGAACAGACTGAAAAGGGTAGAAGCAGGAAGCCCAATTAATAAGCTATTACAATAATATGGCCAGGAGATGGTGAGGGCTTGGGTGAGGGGGTAGCAGTGGATGCCACGTTGCACAAGATAGAGATGGTGGCAGGTGAAATGAATTTCATTGGGATTTTTGTTGAGTTTCATACAGGAGCTCACTTTCATATGATGTTTGGATTATAGTAGAGCCTGGAGTTTAAGGGAGAAAAAGAGTAGGTTAGAGGTACAAATGCTATAGTGTAGAAACGCTTCCCTGATGGCTCAGAGGGTGAAGAATCTGCCTGCAATGTAGGAGACCCGGGTTTGATCCCTGGGTTGGGAAGATGCCCTGGAGAAGGGAATGGCTACCCACTCCAGTGTTCTTGCCTGGAGAATTCCATGGACAGAGGAGCCTATAAAATTGAATGAGATCATCAAGAAGAGTGTAGATAGACAAGAGAGGAATTCCAGAAACTGCATCCAGAAACACACCAGTATTAGGATGTCATCAGGGATATCAAGAGGTGCTGAAGAGTAATGGCCAGTGAGGTAAGGAAACTGGTGCCCTGGCAGCTGGTGAAGAGAGGTTTTCAAGGAGTTGGGAGTGATCAGCTTCTTAGCTATTGACTCCTCAAGGAAGATGAGAACTGAGAATTCTCATTGGATCTATCAACACGGAGACCATTACTTACTTTAAGGGAACAATTTTAGTGGAGTGGTAGGGTGAATGCCTGGGGACTTCCCTGGTGACTCAGATGGTAAAGCGTCTGTCTATCAATGCGGGAGAACTGGGTTTGATCCCTGGGTCGGGAAGATTCCCTGGAGAAGGAAATGGCAACCCACTCCAGTACTCTTGCCTAGAAAATCCCATGAACGGAGGAGCCTGGTGCAGGCTACTGTCCATGGGGTGGCAAAGAGTTGGACTCGACTGAGCGATTTCACTTCACTTAGGGTGAATGCCTGATTGGAGAAGATTCAAGAAGAAATGGCAAAAGGGAAACTGGAAAAAGCAATTATAGTCATGTTGTTCCAGGAATTTGCTGTAAAGGAAGGAGAAAAGTAGCTAGAGAGGGAAACAGTGTTAGGAGAAATAGCTATTTGCCATCCAGATTGTCATTCATATTAGAGTGGAGGTAGAGAAAAAGGTTAGGAGCACAAGCTCTGGAATCAGATTTCTTCATTTTGAATCCTGACTCCACATCTTGCTACTTGTGTAAACTTGGGCAAGGTGCTTAGCCTATATTTGTGCCTCAGTTTCTTCATCTGTCACATGGAGGCTACAATAGTACCTCCTCATGAGGTTGTATAAAGTAAGTAGAGTGTTTGAAACAGCTCTTGTCCTATGGTGGACACTCAGATTACTGGAAGTCGTATTGATGATGAAGACAATGATGATGTGATGGGCCAGCCACTTTTCCACACCTCTCAGTGGCACCTAGAGCACTAGATGTGGAAGCCTGCTGACACACTCATCATTCCCATGTTGGATGTGGTTGACCTAGAAATGAGCTGGAAACTGAGCCCAGTGATGAGCTAGAAAAAGAGAGGAGCCTGGGTGGCAGGACTGATAGTTCTGCTAGTTGATCCACTTAATGCTGAAGACATACACTCATTTATTTATTTGTTTGGATCAGGCACTGCTCAAGGGACAATAGTTTCATGGCAGAACATTTTGTTTATATCTCCTCACTTCCTGAGGACCTTCCCTAGAACAAGGGATTTGAGTCTCTTTTGTTTTAGCTAGGGTGGTAGATGCTCATTGTAAGATTAAAAAATAAGTCTGTTTTTTTTTTTTTTTTTTAAGAAAATACAGTTACAGTTTTATCTGATGGCCTTTGGCAAGTGTGGATCCCTCAAGTGAAAGGGCATTGAGGCAGAAAAGAGTCAACAGTTTCTATCGAAGAGTCTTAACTTCCTGAGAGACTTTTTAAAATTATTGTTGGATTCCTTTGAATTCATCTTATAAAACTCCTCAAATGTTGCAATAGTTATTTTTAAACAAATATATCTACCACTTCCATTTCTTAATGTGGATTACTCACTTCAGTGATTACAAACTTAAAAAAGACAAAACTTGCATTCATTGATCTACTAAAAAAAAAAAAAACCTTACAAGTTGTCACCCAAACTGAGACCCTTTTGATTGAAAGAAAACACCTTTAATCATTATACAAGGACAATGTAAGTAACGTGGGTTTGTCCTGGGTAATCAGAACACATCCATGGGATATCAGAATCATTAGAACTTCCAAATTATTCATAGCCAACTTTCAGAAGAGTTCTCCATAAAAAGAAGTTGTGTATTGAGTTTAACTCAACTAAGTTTTAGTTGATTTAGGACCTCAAGATCACTAAAAATATATCATTTCAGAAATCGTTGAAAAGACTTTCTGTTACTATTCACAATTCTCTCTTTTTAAAAAATTCCCAGGTGGCGCTAGTGGTAAAGAACCCACCTGCCAGTGCAGGAGACCTGAGAGATGTAGGTTTGATCCCTAGATTGGGAAGATCCCCCAGAAGAGGGCATGGCAACCCACTCCAGTATTCTTGCCTGGAGAATCCATGGACAGAGGAGCCTGGCAGGCTACAGTCCATAGAGTTGCAAAGAGTGAGACATGACTGAAGTGACTTAGCATGCAGCTTGCATTCAGACTTCAGGTGTTTCAGTGGAGTGGGCTAATGTTTAGAGGACCAGCGCCCAGGGACCTTGTCCCTCTAAACATTTGGGGCCTGAATTTGTAGCCACCCACAAGCACATGGGTACTAACCCAAGGAGGTGAATTACCAGGACCTACATTCTCTGTGTTAATAAGAAGAATGTGAGTGCTTCCTGTTTCAAAACCACCTTGACTTCAGTGTGTTTATCAATGAGATTCATTTTGTCTCTCTCTGACTTTCAATTTCCTAAACCAACTAAGCAAAGCCTGGCTCATGATGAGAACATTTGCAGGAATAAACAACCTCATCCTGATCAAAGATGTCTTTTGTCTGCTATCATTATAAAGTCAAGCAGCTAGTAAAATAGCTCTGCAATGTACAAAGGCTAGTTGAGGATGCCTCTTCCATCATAATACCATTGTGATTGGCCCTGGCTGCTTCTAAGCCTGGCCTCAGCTATCTTGGACCTATGGTTACAGAATTTCCTTTTAGGCTAAGCACAGAAAGATGATTTGAGAGTACAGAGGCAGAGACATCCACAAGAGATAGGATTGAGTATTAATAATATTAGATTGACAAGTTCACAGACAAAGTTATCCACTATCTCCTGGGTTTCATTAGACACTATTTTTTAAAGTTTTAATTGGATAATTGCTTTACAATATTGTGTTGGCTTCTGCCATACAACATGAATCAGTCAGTAGTACCTTCATATGTCCCCTCCCTCCTGAATCTCTCCCCTACCCCCCATCCCATCCCACCCCCTAGATTGTCACAGAGCACTGGGTTGAGCTCCCCATATTGTATAGCAGCTTCGCACTGACTATCTGTTTTACACATGGTAGTGTATATATGTCAATGCTACTCTCTCAGTTCATCCCATCCTCTCCTTCCCCTGCCGTGTCCCAAATCTGTTCTCTATGTATACGTCTCTATTCCTGCCCTGCAAATATGTTCATCAGCACCATTTTTCTAGATTCCATACATATGTGTTCATATACAAAATCTGTTTTTCTCTTTCTGACTTACTTCACTCTGTATAACAGGTTCTAGGTTCATCTACCTCACTGCTGCTGCTGCTGCTAAGTCGCTTCAGTCGTGTCCGACTCTGTGCGACCCCATAGATGGCAGCCCACCAGGCTCCCCCGTCCCTGGGATTCTCCAGGCAAGAACACTGGAGTGGGTTGCCATTTCCTTCTCCAATGCAGGAAAGTGAAAAGTGAAAGTGAAGTCGCTCAGTTGTGTCCGACTCTGTGCGACCCCATGGGCTACAGCCCACCAGGCTCCTCCGTCCATGGGATTTTCCAGGCAAGAGTACTGGAGTGCGGTGCCATTGCCTCCTCCGCATCTACCTCACTAGAACTGCCTCAAATGCATTCCTTTTTATGGCTGAGCAGTGTTCCATTGTGTATGTGTACCACAACTTCTTTAGGGTGGACATCTAGGATGCTTCCATGTCCTAGCTATTGTAGATAGTGCTGCTAAGAACACTGGGTACAAGTGTCTTTTTCCATTTGGTTTTCTCGGGTTATGTGCCCAGTAGTGGGGTTGCTGGGTTTATGGTGGTTTTTCTCTTAATTTTTAAAGGAGTCTCCATACTGTCCTCCACAGTGGCTGTACCATACTCCCTCCAACAGTGCCAGATGGTTGGGATCCTCTGGAAAGGAAACAAATTTTGATGTGGCTTCAAAATCTGAACCATTGTGTCTCTTCCTTGCATAATCCAGCCTACCTGCTCTAACCAGTCCAGAAAATTATTTAAAGCGGTGCTCTTCAAAGTATTATGGTCCACCTACTAATACATCAAAATCTCTTGGGCTAATTGTTTTTAAGAAGTGCAGTTTCCATGATCCTACTGTATCAGAGTCTTTGGCACTGGTGTTCAACAATACATTTCACACAAGCTCTTTAAATAATTCTTACACGCATTAATGTTGAACAACCACTGATCTAGAGTAAGAGCAGTGGTCTTCGACCTTGGCTGCACATTAGAGTCACCTGAGAACCTAGAAACTCTCAAATGCCCAGGCCACTACCCAACCCGATCAAATCAAAATGTCTGGGGGTGAAAGCCCCCTTTTGAAGGTTTCCCAGGTGATTTCAGTGTACAACCAAGACTAAGAATCACTCTCAACACATCCATCATTCTCAGAAGATGGCAAGGCTTCTCTGTCAAAGGGGATCACACCTAGGAATTTAACTGCAGTTGAGACCAACTGTCCTGTATGACTGTGACAATGGGCTTGTCTAGGCCAGTGTTACTCAACTGCAGACCACGGTCAGTCCATGAACTCTTTCATTACCAGCTCCCAAGGAGCTTGTACAATCGATCATGTGGAACAATTTTATCATCAAGGTTTTTTGGTAGCAAGACTTTCTTAACAGCACCGAAGGAATTATGGCACACACTTCTGTCCCCCATTCGCTTTGGGGGCATCATCCAAAACAGACGTTTTGGGCCTCTCTTGCCTTCTGGTGTGGCCCACACTCTGTCTGTGGACTGTGTTTCTCTCTAAATAAATCCACCTCTTACCTATACTTTGTCTCTCACCGAATTATTTCTCTAATGAGACATCAAGAACCTGAGTTTCGTCAGGGCCTGAAACCAGCTAGACCAAAAAGACTTTTTTAAGGATTTATTCTTCTTCTTGTTTTTTCTAACACAATAACATAATTTATTTTCATTCATTTATTCATTCATTAGACAAACATCATTCTGAGTATGGATGATGCTGATCATTGCAGATATCCAGATAGAAAGGCATTCTACCCTCTTGCAATGCTTGCTGCCTTAGTAATTCCTCATGGATGCAATTTCCTTTTCTTTCTGAGTTCCTTTCCCCTCCCTGTCCTGGAGCAGAAACCCAGCGGGAAAACTGAAAGCTTCAGAGGGATCTCCATACTAAGAATGTGAAAAATTCTGTCACTAGATTCTCTTCAGCCAAAAATGAGATAATTTCACCTCTATACTCTTAAAGAAGATCCTTTCCCATAGGCTTTCCAGGGAAATCTAACCTGGATCTGATAATTCCCTCAGGCTTGCCTAAGCCAAGCATGACTTTATAATTGCCTCCTAAAAAAAATTTCAGAAATGGCACTGAAAAATGTCCACATTCTTAGACAAAACGTGGCATCTTTAAATTGTAGACCCATGCAGAATCTGAGGATAAAGATTCCATCTACCGCCTGGTCCAAATTTCTGTATTTGACCTGAGATGTCACAAAACTAGCAGTGGAATCCCTTAAAAAGCAGAGAGTGGAGACTGTCGCCTGGGATGGAGTCAGGAGTAGGGGTGGCTTCACCTCTGCCTCTGCCAGGGAGGGAAACAAGAGCAGGGGATGGAAGGTGAGGCTGCACTGGCCGCTGCAGACGTTGGGGGTGGCATTGGTAGGACCACAAACCCTGCTCCTTTCTGTTTACCAGTTTGACTACAGGTAGTGAACTGCACTTGGAAAGGGGTCCCTAGGAATTCTGGGGGAGTTAGTGCCTCTAGTCCCACAGTGATCTAGCTGAAATCACCTTGATCAAATCAGTGCCCCAAGCGCTTTTCACTGTCAGGGAGTCTCAGTTTGTGTTAAATCCTAAAATGCTCTTATTACCAGCCTACAGCGTAAACTTCTTCAGTGTGAGCCATGTGGCAAGTACACATCTGCATACACCCCAGCCTCTTGCATCAAGGTGGCCCTAAATTAAGTGCCCAGGAGCTGTGGGTGGGATAAATGAGTGAATGCATGAATGTAGTTTAGCATATGGTAATTCACAATGCAATGTGAGTTACTTGGGCTGTGTCTTTGGGGATTTTTCTTGTCACATCTGCCTACCCTGCATACTTCTCAGAAAGCAAGACTGTGATGCCAGAAGGCTAGGACACCACCTGGGGTGAGATGTGCTATAACTCACAGGTGGCAGCAATGATTCAATCAGAATGTGCATAAGACAAGAGGTGAAAATTCCAGCATGGGGGACTTGGCACCACTAAGGAGGAGCCCGCTCAGCTAGGTGGATGCCAGTTGTGGGGAGCTGAGAAAGAAACATTCCCTGGACCCTAGTTGGGTGATTTTGTGAAGGGTGGATATGGGGGACGGGGGGAGAGTGGTGGGGAGGTGGAAGATTGTACAGATATGAGGGAAAACCAAAGAAAGAATTACTATTAAAAAAAAAAAAATCTTTAAGTAGCAAAATCAGCAGCTGGACCAGATTAGCTGTTCCCATCTCTTTCCTATTTTTGGACTTGGGAAGCAAATGTCCAACATAATTCCTGTTTTGAAGAAAAGTAGAGAAGGAGGCCAGTTTGGAGGTTGAGGAGGGAGCATTGGTGATGGTATGGACCAGGTTGGAAGGGTCTGTACAGCTGGGGGCTCTCCTCCTTCTGGGGGCATGGGGACACGAACACTGCTCTCTCTTCTGCCCCAAGCAACGTAGGAGACGAGGTCTCTGCTCAGTGATGGAGCAAATCCTGTGGGACAACTGCCAACTTTGTGGTTTTCACAGAGTAGCAGCTGAGGCTAGGCAAAGACCTGATGGCCAGAATGACACCTCCGGGCCACAAGCGAGGCACAGGGCCAGAAGGCAGCCTCACGGGTCTTTCTGCTATCCCCAGTCTTCTTTGTTGCCCTTAAGTGCACAATGCTTTCCTGCATTGATCTTGATTCTTGGCAAATCTCTCAGTTTTCTGAGTGAGAGGCTCAGTATAAGTGACTTGTAAGAAGAGCATGGGCTTCCCGCCCCCACCAGGGATAGACCTCTCATGGCAACATTTCAGAGGTCTCTGACAGGACAAAGTGGAGAAGCATCTCAAGGGTGACAAAGCCTTGAAATTATCTTACACTTCTGGTGGGAGTGTAAACTGAAACATTCTGGAATCTACTGACAGTATCAACTGAAACACATACCCTACAACCCAGCAATTCCACTCCCGCCAAAGAGGAGTGAGTATGTATATACTCAGCAAAGATACACATCAGAATAATCAGAGCAGCGTTCTTCACAATAGTCCCAAACTGGAAACCACCCAGATGCTCATTAAACAAGTAGATTTGCTATATAAATCATTCTAGATTCACACACTGAGAATGAATCATCTACAACCACCAACAACAATACAGCTGAATCTCATAGATGCAATACTGGGCCTAAGAATCCAGGCACACACACACAAAGCCAAATCTCTAGTCTATGTATATGAAGGGAAACACAGTTCAAACCTGTAGATGCTGTTAGAAGTTGGGATAGTGGTGACCCTGAGAAGAGAGTATTGACCAGAAGGCCTTGCTGGGGAATTGGTAGTCATCTCAGGGTTATGTAAAATTTCAAAGAGCTTTTCACTTATATGTGCACTTTTCTGAATATTTGTTATATTCCAGGTTTTAAGAATGCTAAGGCTTCCAGCCCCTCTACTGTACCATGTGAGTAGCTGGGCTTAAAGCAGACTCCAGGTAAAAGTTGTTTCCTATATCGAGCTGGGGTTGACTCGCTGCCACTGCTCCCCCTTGTCCTGGTTCTGCCCTTAGCAGGCCACAGACTTGTGTGGTCCCCACATACCTTCATGTCCTCCTGAGTAAGTGTTTCTGAACTAAGAAAAATCCCCTTCCTCAATTCCCCTCATTGGGACAAAGCTTGTACTCTAGTCCCCTGTTTGGGTGAGGCTTCAAATTGATCCTGTAGGTAGGTCAGAGTTTTTTGTTTGTTTTTTTCTTGTCCCTCATTTCTTACTGGAAACAGTACTCCAGCTTCCAGTCCTTCACCAAATGTGGGAATACTTTGATCAACCAAGAAGTCATGGATCCCCAGCTATCTTAGCTTCTTAGGACAATGTCAGGATCCAGAGGGGCTGGTCTGGGACCTACAGTCAAGCTTCAAGGCTGGGCCTGGAAACTAGTTTGTGGGCTGAAGTGAGAGGGGTAATTCTAACCCTTTCCAGTCCTTTCTGTGGGGCTCACACTGTCATACCTCATTGAATTAGGGGCCAGTGCATCTCCACGTTCTCATTCGCTGAAGTAAGCATGGTTCCTGCACATGGACTGGCTTTCCACAGGAGTGTTATGAACAGGGCACAAAGAAGGCACACAGAGCCCAGTGTGGTGGTCCTGAGGATGGGGACAAGCGATTTATCCCTTATTGAACAGCAGCGAGAGCTTCAGGCTCGAGAAGGGACTCTGATCAATAGTTTCTTGTAATGATTTCCTTGTTTGCCATCTTGGTTATCCTCTTCTGATAATCCAGATTGGAATGACTTGATTTCTGATGAAATAAGAACAACTGATTTCCCATGGTCTCACTGTTTTAGGCTCAGTCACAAAGTCAAAGTCATTTGGAGCATACTTAAGCTGACCTTTTTTTTTGGAAGGCAAAACAACTTGTTTATACAGAAGTCCACCTAGCAAGAATGAATATACAGTTCGGGCATGGACCTTTTGCTAACTGGATAAGACAATGCCCATTAGGAAAAACTGCACTTTCCTAACTCTTCACTGTTGTAGAGTTTGTTACATAATCACCACCCACTGTTCTCTGGATAGGACCAACTAGGTAATTTTCAGTACCCAGTGCAATGTGAAAATGTGGACTCCCTCATTTAAAACATTATGATTTTAAGATGCTGACAGCAAAGCATTAAGCAAAGCCTGGGGCCCTGTGTGACTGCAGAGGTCATGTACAACCTGTGAAGGGAACCTTGGGTCCAGAAAGATTGCATGGAGGGTGTTCCTTTAAGGTTGGGAACTAATTAAGAATGTTGATAGTTTACACAATAGTGGAGAACCTAGTCAGTGTGCAAGAAACAAACAAACAAAAAAGAGGATCAAAAGTGGAGAGGTAACAGTGTCATTATTTACAGATATTATGAAATTCCTGAGAAAACTAATGGAATCAAGAGGAGAATAAAACTCCTAGTGCTGATAAGATAGTTCAGCAAGTTGACCAGATACAAGATCAAAATAAGACAAGTCTAAACAAGTTGAAGGGACAGAGATGGGAGTGTGGACTCTGATCTTTTGGAGCTGTTGCCATCTTGTAGTTGGAGTGGAGGCAGGGGACTCACTCCTTTGCTGAGAGAGGGTGCCCACGTGATCCTTGGAAAAGGGCTTTGTATCCCCTGGAGTTTAGGACACTTTATTTTTTTGTTGTTGTTTATTTATTTATTTTTGGCTGTGCTGGGTCTTCTTTGCTGCCAACACGCTCTCTCTAGCTGCAGCGAGCAGGGACTACTCTCTGGTTGCGGTTCGAGGCCTTCTCATTGAGGTGGCTTCTCTCGTGGAGCTGTCGGGCGTAAGGGCTCAGCATTTGCAGCTGCTGAGCTCTAGAATGCAGGCTCAGTACTTGTGGCCCATGGGCTTAGCTGCTCAGCCACAACTCCCAGACCAAGGATCGAATCCGTGTCTCCTGCATTGACAGGCAGATTCTTCACCACTGAGCCACCAAGAAGCCCAGGACACTTTTTTTTTTTTTTAATTGGGGTATTGTTGCTCTACAATGCTGTGCTAGTTTCTGCTGTACACTGAAGTGAGTCAGCTAAATGTATACATATATCCCCTGTCTTTTGGGCCACCCTAGCTACCCCCATCCCATCCCATCCATCTGTGTCACCATAGAGCACCGAGCTGGGCTCCCTGCACTTACAGAGTAGGTTCCCACTAGCTGTCTCTTTACATTTGGCAGTGTACTTTTACACTGGGTCTGCACAGGGCTGATGGCTCCCCAGACAAGAAGAGGGTCTTTGGATATGGGACCAAGCCAGAGCAGAAGTTTGATGGGGAAGGAAATTGCCCCTCCTTCTGGTGCCACAGAATGGGGTGGGAAAGGGTGCAAAGTGGGATAAAACTGTTATTAATACATGGTGTCATTTAAATAGGGATTCAGTGGACCACCAGGAATCAGAGAGGTAGTTTCATATAAAGTTCTGGGTGGCACAGGTCCTGATATGAAGTGGTAGGAGAGCTGATGTTACTTCAAGTCTGGAATTTTAGTTGTTCTGTTCACAAGAAAGACTGTAGAGTCAGAAATCCAAGCCTTACTTCTCAGCTCTGCCACTTGTCTTTTCTGTGAATCTGTACAAATCCTTTAACCTCTACAAGTAAGAGTTTCACTTTCTGTGGGTTTAATATTATTCTCACAGAAACATCTACCCCCCAGGATTATGATGACAAATAATTTAATAATTTCCTCTAATAATCATAGCATGGAGGTGATGTATGTATGTAATATATGTAATCATAAAGCATCTTTATTTGGTTCCATTTACTTCTTTAATGGTCTTCCCTGGTGTTCAGACAGTCAAGAAACTGCCTGCAATGTGGGAGACCTGTGTTCAATCCCTGGGTCAGGAAGATTCCCTGGAGAATAAAATAGCTACCCACTCCAATATTCTTGCCTGGAGAATTCCACAGATAGGAGAGCCTGGCAGGCTATATAGTCCATGGGGTCGCAAAGACTAGTTCTTCTCTGCTCCTGGATCAAAATTAGGACAAGTCTCATCCCTATGGACAGAGGAGCCTAGTGGGCTATGGTCCATGGGATCGCAAAGAGTCAGACACGACTGAGTGACTAAGCACAGCCCAGGAGCTTTGTGGTCCCTCTCAGGTAATAAATGCAGCCTCAGGTCAATGATTCATATTTCCAATCCAGTGAACAGTTAAACTTCATCTTTCATCCACAGTATTGGCTTCTGTACATTCATAGCTTGGGCCTGGAGGTGCGGCTGCTGCACTGGACCCATGGGCTGAGTTTGAGTCCTTGAACTCTGATTCTGCCTCCTCAACCACGTTAATCATGGTTTCTGATTCCTCTAGGATCAAAGTGTGGGATAGAGTAGGAAAAGGTGACAGGAAAGTTCTTACTTGTCTCTCTTTGCAGGACCTAGAAGTAGGGCTCTCTGGTCTCAGTGGTTCCTGTGGGGACAACTTCGGGGGTTCTTCAGAAACAACCCCTCTCCCTAGCCCATAACTGGGGAAAGCATCTCAAGTTTCTCCATTAAGTACAAGACATCCTATAAATTTTTGTACACCACCTTTATTAATTTAAGGCAGTTCTCTCTCTAGGTTCTAAGACATTTTTTAAAAAATCATAAAAAAACAATGCATTTTCTGGTAGCTTAAGATATGACGTGTTTTCTGTTGCTTGTTCTATTAACACAGAAAAGTACATTCATAAAATTTTTGATGTTAAACCATCCTCACAGGTTTTGGATAAACTACTTAATCATAATGCATTTTTTATATTCTGTATATTTTTAAAGTCTGTATCTGATTTGGTAAGCTAAAATTTTGTTTTGATTTTCAATGAATGTTCATAAGTGAGATGGGCCTATAATTACCTTTTCTTCTATTATTATCTGCTTTAGTGATCAATACTATACTGATCTCACAAAAATTAGTGGGGCATATTTTTCTCTGTTTTTGTTTTCTGATATAATCTAAGATTAAAATTTACTGTTTCTTGAGAGTTTGATAGAACTCAAGTGTAAAACCATTTGAGCCTGGGTTTCTAGGGAAGAAGAGATAACTCCTATTTTAATCTATCACTTACTAGTCAACTCAAATTCCTAATTATTTTTTATTGTGCTGATTTGGGCATTTTATATTTTCTTGGGCACCTACGTATTTTATTAAATTTTAAATACATGAGCACACAGCTTTCCACAATACCTTTTAAAATAAGTTTTATTGAGATATAACTTCCATACCATAATATTCACCCTTTATAAGAGTATGATTCAGTGGTTATTTACAGAGCTGTGCTGCCATCATGCATGCGTGCATACTAAGTCACCTCAGTCATGTCTGATTCTTTGCAACTCCATGGACTGTAGCCCACCAGGCTCCTCTGTCCATGGAATTCTCCAGGCAAGAATACTGAAATGGATTGCCATTTCCTTCTCCAGGGGATCTTCCCAACTCAGGGATCAAACGCGTGTCTCCTGCATTTGCAGGAGCATTTGCAGGTGATGACCACTATCTAATTTCAGAACATTTTAATCATCCTGGAAAGAAATCCTATGACCATTAGGAATTATTTCCCCATTCTCTTCCACTACCTAGCCCCTGGTAACTATAAATCAACTTTGTGTCTCTATGGATTTTCCTGTTCTAGACATTTCATATAAATAAAACCATACAATATCTGGCTTTTTATGTCTGGCTTCTTTTATTTACCATCATGTTCTCAAGGTTCATCATGCCATAGCATTTATCACTACTTCATTCTCTTATACCAGTGGTCTCCAACCTCTGCCTTATATGGTTGCATAGGATTCTATCATATGAAAACACCACATTTTCTTTATCCATTCACCATGTGATGGGTACTTGGTTTATTTCCAGTTTGGGCTATTGTGACTAATACTGCTATGAACTTAAGTGTTGGTAAACAACTGCTGTCCTGATCTCCCTGAGTGCATCCTGCTGCCTGATTCATGAGCCCTGTCCCCCGAGATCCACTCCCAACTCTCTATGGTCACAGAACTCAAGGGTTAATGTCAGGTAGGGCATTCAGGTCTCCACTACAGGGCTGTAGTCAGTGTGTGTTCTCAATGGAGGGATCCACACATGCACTCCTGGTTGGTAAATAATTTAAACAGCAGCCTTGGGTCTTTCCATGTAAGATTTCATTTGAACAAAGGGTTCCACAGTGTCAAAAATTTAGCAAACCATCAATAATCCAATTATTTCCATTATATTTGAGGAAACAGATCCAGAAGGGCTAAATTATTTCTTTAAAATCACATACATCATTTGTTCAAAATCATACATCTAATGTGTGACAGACTCAAGACTGGAAGTGATTTCTTCACCCTCAGGCTAGCATTCCGCCCAGTCCACTAAGAAAGACTGTCAGCAAAACCCAAGTTACTTTTTACCAATTTATGCCAAAATTTGGGCATGTTAGGTTCCAAGGGAATTTATTTTCCAGAAAGACAGAACATTAAAAAGGACTAGAAATATTAAAACAGCTGTATTAGTGCCAGAAGTACATAAAGTTTTTAAAAAATAAAATGAACATCTCAGTTCCTCCGTCACATAGCACTGGCCATCTTTATCCTAAAGAAAGCCTGACAGCTGCATTCTGGGCTGGTTTGCCACATCCTGTGAGAGCTCAGAAAGTCCATCTGAAACAAATGATTTCTGCAGTGTTGTTGTTTTTGTTTTTGTTTTTTTTTATGAGTTAGGCTATGGTCTCCCTCCACATCTGTGCACCTCGCTACTGCATCTGCTGAGTTGGAGCCACGGTCTGTGGCCTTGAATCTAAGATCCTCTTTGGGCTGCCGCATCTGCTGAAGATTTTGTTTTTATTGTGCTTTTTCATGTGGATGGCCCAGCGCCAGCCATACCCAAGGAAGTTTTAGGAGCAGAAAGTAGTCAGGGATGTTCTGGGAAAACTGGAGGTGAAAGCCGAGAGTCCTGACGGGACGCTCGAGGCAGAACATTTCCGCATTTCTTCTGCTCCTCTGCCATTCGCCTTCCTCCCCTTTCCGTAGACTCTCTCTTTCCTGGGGTCTCTGCCTTCATCCAGCTGCTGTGTTGCCCTGAGAAACGTGCATTCATTCGACCCAAGTGCCAAACTCCTCCCTCCCCCAGCAGGTGGGGCCTTAAGCTCTAAGCAGGCAGCTGCAATCAGAGCCTCCAGCGCCCAGCAGGAGGGCGGCTTCCTCTAGCATCACACCTCAATTCCAAGTTTCCATGAGTGAAGGCGTTTGGGCAGGCGTGGGTAAAGCCTGAAATTGTGTTTGAGGCAGATAACACAAACCTGCAGCAATTCATTTCTGAATACAGAGAGGCAGGCTTGAAGGAACTAAGAATTGGGTTAAATAAAATATAGACTTCCATTCAATGAAGTATTATATAACCAATGGGGATTGCATATTCGAAGAATTTTAATAATGTAGGAAAATACCTACAATATGGTATCAGGTGAGAAAAAAAAACATAACTGTATAGATACTGTGAACTCCAAAGTGTAAAAAGAATGTGTATATAATGATTATTGTATATATGTGTATTACATATGCAATATATATTATGTATTTAGTACATATGCAGTATATATTACATATATAAAATGAGTGCTTTATATTGTATAGAATGAGTGTTATATGTGTATACACACACACACACACACACACATACGTACATGTGTGGGGAAAAAAGAACTAGAAGTAGAAAAAAACAGAAGAAATACCAAAATGTTAACACTAAGGTTTTACTGAGGTATAAGATTATGGCTAATTTTTTGTCCTTATGCCTTTAGGTATTTCCAACTATTCTATAATTAATATTAATTTCTTTAATTAGAAAGCTATTTTAAAACAATGAAATTAGAACCAACAGAATGTTAGAGCTAAATTCACAGTAGAAATCATGAGTCTAATCCCCTCATATTCCAAAAAGTGAAAATAGGAACCAAG
Source organism: Bos indicus (assembly GCF_029378745.1). NCBI lineage: Eukaryota > Metazoa > Chordata > Mammalia > Artiodactyla > Bovidae > Bos > Bos indicus. Next base: position 52,237,321 of record NC_091769.1, read on the forward strand.
CTAAATGACTTGACCTGAGTTTGTCTTGTAACTTAAGCTGCTTCCTGGCTCTTGAATCAGTGTTTGTCCACCAAGTTACTACTTGGATGCCATTTTCTAATAATGTTCTTAATGATTTTTAAAATCTTAGGTTTACATAGACCCTCTTGCAAGGACTTTCATGTAGTTAATTCATCTGATAACACAGCACATCTGTGATGTTAAGTTTTCTGGGTTGTTAAGTATTCTGTGTTGAATTATGTCTCCCATCCCAGCTCAAATATTGAAGTCCTAGCCCCCAGAATCCCAGACTGTGACTCAATTTGGGGATCAGGTGTTCCCTAATCCAATATGACTGTTTTCTTTATAAAAAGGAGGGAATGTAGACATAGACACACAAAGAGGAGGGACAATGTAAAGACACAGAGAGAGGACAGCCATGTGCAAGCCAAGGAGAGGGGACTGGAACAGATCTTGCACAGACCTCAGAAATAAACCAAGCCTGCCAACACATGGATTTTGGACCTCTGGCCTCCAAAACCATGAAACAATTAATTTCTGTTACTTAAGCCATTTGGTTTGTGGTATTTTATCACAACACCACCAGTAAACTACTACATTGAGTAAAGCCAATTCAGTCTCCTCGTTCTTACCGGGGGGACCTTTGAGACTCACATATGCTAAATGACTCAAAGCCACCAAGTGAGTTTGCAACAGAGCTGGGACCAGACCCAGATTTCTACCTCCTCACTTAGGGCTTTTTCTACCTTACCAAGATGACCTTTTCTGGTTTTTAATTTTTTTAACTAAAATTTTATTTTGAGATAATTATAGATTGATTCATATACAGATATAAAAAATAATAAAGACATATCCTGTCTATTCCTTACCTCATTTCCCCCAGTGGTGATGTCTTACAAAACTATAGTACAATATCTCAACAAGGATACAATCAAGATACAGAGCATTTCCACCATCACAAGCATCTGTCATTTGTCCCTTTTCTAGCACAGTCAATTTGCTTTCACCCCCACCTTCTCCTTAACTCCTGATAACCACTAATCTGTTCTCCATTTCTATAATTTGGTTATTTCAAGTATGTTATATGAACAGAATCATACAGTATGTAACCTTTAGGGATTAACTTTTTTCACTCATTGTAATTCTTTGGAGATTCATCCAAGTCATTGTGTGTATCAATACTGCTGCTGCTGCTAAGTCGCATCAGTCATGTCCGACCCCATGCGACCCCATAGATGGCAGCCCACCAGGCTCCACCGTCCCTGGGATTCTCCAGGCAAGAACACTGGAGTGGGTTGCCATTTCCTTCTCCAATGCATGAAAGTGAAAAGTGAAGTCACTCAGTCATGTCTGACTCCTCTCGACCCCATGGACTACAGCCCACCAGACCCCTCCACACATGGGATTTTCCAGGCAAGAGTACTGGAGTGGGGTGCCATTGCCCTCTCCAATGTGTATCAATAGTTTATGGCTTTTTATTGCCAAGTAGTATTTTTGGTGTTTAGTTCAGTTCAGTCACTCAGTCCTGTCCAACTCTTTGCAGCCTCATGGACTATAGCACGCCAGGCTTCCCTGTCCATCACCAACTCCCAGAGCTTGCTCAAATTCATGTCCATCAAATCGGTGATGCCATCCAATCATCTCATCCTCTGTCGTCCCCTTCTCCTCCTGCCTTCAATCTTTCCCAGCATCAGGGTCTTTTCAAATGAGTCAAATCTTCACATCAGGTGGCCAAAGTATTGGAGTTTCAGCTTCAGCATCAGTCCTTTCAATGAATATTCAGGACTGATCTCCTTTAGGATTGACTGGTTGGATCTCCTTGCAGTCCAAGGGACTCTCAAGAGTCTTCTCCAACACCACAGTTCAAAAGCATCAATTCTCTGGTGCTCAGCTTTTTTCTTTATAGTCCAACTCTCACATCCATACATGACTACTGGAAAAACCATAGCTTTGACTAGACGGATCTTTGTCGGCAAAGTAAAGTCTCTGCTTTTTTTGTATGCTGTCTAGGTTGGTCATAGCTTTTCTTCCAAGGAGCAAGCTTCTTTTAATTTCATGGCTGCAGTCACCATCTGCAGTGATTTTGGAGCCCCCCCAAAAATCTACATTCTTGGTGTAGATGCACTAATTTGTTTAACCATTCACCCACCGAAGGACATCTGTGTTGTTTCCATTTCCTGGCTATTAGGAATAAAGCTGTTATGAACATTTGTGTACATGTTTTGTGTGAACATACGCTTTCATTTCTGTGGGATAAATGCCCAGCAGTGCAATAGTCAGATTGCATGATAGTTGCATGTTTAGTTTTTTTTTTTTTTTAAGGAACTGCTAAACTCTTTTTCAGAGTTGGTATACCATTCTACACTTCTACCATTAATGTATGAGTGATCCAATTTATTCGTATCCTCTCTAGCATCTTGGTGCTCTCACTTATTTTTTCATAAAAATTTTCTTTATTCTAGTGCAGATAATTTAAGATTATTTCATATATATCTATTTTTTCAAATTTTTTCCCCTTATATGTTGTTATAAAATATTCAGTAGAGCTCCCTGTGCTGTACAGTAGGTCCTTGTTGGTTATCTATTCTATATATAGTAGTGTGTATATGTTAATCCCATACTCCCAATTTATCCCTGCCCCCTTTCTCCTTTGATAACCATTGTTTTCTATACCTATGGGTCTATATCTGTTATTCATATAAGTTCATTTGAATCTATTTCTTAGATTCTGCATATAAGCAGTATCATATTATATTTGTCTTCGGTTTACCTCACTTAGTGTGATAGTCTCTAGGTCCATCCATGTTGTTGGAAATGGCATTATTTCATTCTTTTTATGGCTGAGCAATATTCCATTGTATAAATATACCACATCTTTTATCCATTCAACTGTTGATGGACATTTAAATTTTAGAATAATATCATCTATAGCTACAAAAAATCTTGCTCACATTTTGGTAGGAACTACATTAAACCTAAATGTCAATTTAGGAGAGAATTGACATCTTTACCACATTTAATCTTCTAATCCAGGAACATATTATTGTCCCTCCATTGGGTATATTTCATTTTTTACTTTTCCAGGGAGTTTTTCATGATTAGTTAAGTCGTGATTCAGGATTCCAGGGTGGAGATCACCATGTAGCCAGGTCTCACTTCACTGCCCTGGGAGAAGGACACAGAACAGGGGAAAGGGGATCAGAGACAGTTGCAATCTTGCAGGAAATGTACCTTCTGCCCTGCAGTCATCCCAGGCTGATACCCAGGATAGGAGATAGAAGGACTTACATACATGGCGTTTACGTGTTGGAGATGTCACCCCTTAGTGGTCACTGCCTTCTCACAGTGGTGGAAGTGCAATGGTTTTGCTAGAAGTTCCTGGTCTGGTTCTGGTTGTTTGACAGTGTGAAATCTGACTCTCATTTTTCTAAACTTACTGACTTTCATGCTTAATATAGCCAAACTTCCAATCATGCCAATGCCCTCCTTTGCCTGCTGCCTCTGCATATCCCTTCCAACACTGCTGCATCTCTAGCCATGGAGCATGACACTACCTTCATGCTGCACACACTCCTCTTGCTTCCTGGATGCTGATCTTGACAATGTTTCTATGAAGGGAAGGACAGAGGACAGGGAAAGGAAAAGAATAGAGCATGGAAAGGTCCTGTTATGCTCTGAGACATCATTCTCCCTATATACCTTTGCTATCTGCTTTCTAGTCTCTTCCTCCCTCCCTCTGGAGGTGAATATAACAAGCATACAAGGAGCACAAGGGAAGCACAAGGGAAGCACAAGGGAAGTACAAGTACAAGCTTCCCTTGTGGCTCAGCTGGTAAAGAATTCACCTGCAATGTGGGAGACCTGGGTTCTATCCCTGGGTTGGGAAGATTCCCTGGAGAAGGGAAAGGCTACCCACTCCAGTATTCTGGCCTGGAGAATTCCATGGGCTGTATCGTCCATGGGGTCCCAAAGAGTCGAACATGACTGAGCAACTTTCACTCACTCCCTCACTCTCAAGGAGTAAATAAAGTCAGAGTATATGCCTCTGGGGGCGGGGGTGCTCTTGCTTTGATGCTTTCCAAGCAAGTGGCCTTTGGATTTTTGGTTACAGGGCCCTCAGCTTCAAAACCAGCATTTCAGTAAAGAGTTTACTTACACAACAGTCCATCGGCTGGGCTGAGTCATGAGCAGCTTATTACCTAGGCGTGGGAGGTGAGTCCAGAAATTAAGAGTATGTATTTAGAAATGTTAATAGCAACTTTATGTTGTAATTTTATTCTTAGTGAATCTAGTATTAAGAAATTAGGATTCATACATTGATACACTGTGGAGATTGTCTGGGAAGAGGCACAAGAAATTTCTGGGATGTTCTATCTTGATGCCGTTTTGCATTATATAGCTGTATGCATGTCTTAAGACTCCTTGAATAGTTCATTTAAGATATGTACATTTTACTGTATGTAAATTTTACCTTAAAAAATCCCTACAAACAAATATTAAAACCTGGTTTATGATATGCATACCGAACTATCTAGGAGTAAAATGTACTAAGGTCTGTAACTTACCTTTAATGTATCAAAATATGATTTGTATTAAAAAATGAACAGAGGAATAGATAAGTGAAAAAACAAATATAACAAAATGTAAGTGGTAGGATGTAGGTGGTGGTCATATGGGGGTTCACTGTGCGATTCTTTCAGCTTTTCTGTATATTTTTAAATCTTCACAATGTTGGGGGGAAATCAGGGCTTGCATTTTGTTTGCCTTCATTGGTTTTTTGTTTTATAATCAATTTTTATTGTATCTTACAGAAGTATTGAAAGGGAATAAATCAGAAGGGAAATTTTAAAATATTTAACAAAATCAGAAAACAATGTTTAAAAACTTATGGGATGCCACAAAAGCAGTTCTAGAAGGGAAGTTTATGAGAAAAGAAAGTGTTAGTGGCTCAGTCATGCCCGATTCTTTGTGACTCCATGGACTGCAGCCCACCAGGCTCCTCTGTCCATGGGATTTTCCAGGCAAGGATACTGGTGTGGGTTGCCATTCCCTTCTCCAGGGGATCTTCCCAACCCAGGGATTGAACCTAGGTCTGCTGCACTGCAGGCAGGTTCTTCACTGACTGAGCTATGAGGGAAGCCCAAGAGGGAAGCTTATAGGGATATATTTTTTTTTTTAAATCTGAAATAAACTAGCTGACTTTATACCTCAGGGAACTAGAAAACAAACAAACAAACAAACTAGACCTAAAGTTGTTAGAAGGAAGGAAATATCAAAGATCAGAGCAGAAATAAATGAAATATAGACTAGAAAAACAATGGAAAACAAAGCTAGGAGGTGGCTTTTTGAAAACGTAAACAAAATTGACAAAACATTCTTAAGAAGAACAAGGCTGCTGGCATCACACTTCCTTGTTTCAAACTACACTACAAAGCTACAGTAATCAAAACACTATGGTGCTGGCACAGATACATAGGCCAGTGGAATAATATAGACATAGAAATAAACCCATGCATATACAGTCAACTAAATTTTGACAAGGATGTCAAGAACATACAATGGGTGAAGGATAGTATCTTCAATAAATATTTTGGGAAAACTGGATATCCATATGCAAAAAAAAAAAAAAAAGAAACTGGATCCCCTATCATATACCACTCACAAAAATTAACTCCATAAAATGGATTAGTCTTAACCATTTGCCAAGAAAACATCAGGGGAAAAGCTCCTTGACATTGATCATGGCAATGATTTCTTAGGATATGACACCAAAAACAAAGGGTCAAAAAGCAAAAGCGAACAAGTGGGACTATATCAAACTAAAAAGCTTTACATAGCAAAAGAAACAACAAAATGGAATGAGAGAAAATATTTGCAAATCATATATCTGACAAGAGAGCAATATCCAAAATATGTAAGGAATTCATAAAACTCAGTAGCAAAAAATAAAGCAATCCAATTTAAAAAATGGTCAGAAAATCTGAATAAACATCTTTCCAAATAAGACATATAATGGCCAAAAGGTACATGGAGATGCTCAATATTACTAATAATTAGGAAAATACAAATCAAAACCACAATGAGATATCACCTCACACTTGTTAGGATGGCTATTATTAAGACAAGAGATAAACATTAACAAGAATGAAGAGAAAACTCTTACACACTGTTGGTGGGAAGGTAAACTGATAACAGCCATTATGGAAAAAGGTTTGGAGGGCTCTTCACAAGTTAAAAACAGAACAACCCTATGATTCAGCAATGCCACTTCTGGGAATATATCCAACGGAAGGAAAAATCAGTGTATTGAAGAGATATCTGGACTCTCATGTTCATTGCAGCGTTAGTCACAATAGCCAAGATGTGGAAACAACCCATGCTTATGGATTCATGGTTAAAGAAAATGTATAAACACACACACAGAGGAATATTATTGAGCCACAAGAAAGAAGAAAATCCTGCCCATCTGTGACAACACAGATTAACGTGGAGGGGATTATGATAAGTAAAATCAAGTCAGGCATAGGAATCTAGATAAAATTTTAAAAGAACTCATAGAAACAGTGGGTAGAATGATGGTTACCAGGACCTGTAGGGTGGAAGAAAGAGGGAGATATTGGTCAAATCCTGGTACAAACTTATAAGGAGTTCATAATGCTATATTGCAGGCTTGCTAAAAGAGTAGATCTTAAACGTTCTTGCCAAAATAAAACCAGGTAATTATATGAGGTTATAAATGTGTCAATTTGTAATCATTTCACAATATGTAATAATTTCACAGCTTGTAATCATTTTCACATATACAAAATCATCACATTGTATACTTTAAATGTGTACTAAATTACTTATCAGTTATACCTCAATTTTTTAAAAAAGCCAACCAATTAGAATGGTCCCAGTCCCAACAGAGGGGCTGGTAGCTCCCACCAAGAAGTTAATGTTGAATGAGCACTCACCCTGTGTCCATAACTTTGCTAAGCCCTTGACATGAATTATCTCACTCTTCTTATAAGCTAGACACTGTCGCCACATTATTAACTGGAGATGTATTATGGCCATGGGCATTTATTCCTGGAAAAGTCCTGTCAATAATGTGTTAAGATCCCCACTTTATATGGAAGCTCACTGAGGCTCTGAGAGGTGAAGTGACTTGCTCAGTGATTTGCTCAGTGTGACACAGCTAATAAACAGTGGCATCTGGGTCCGCAGCCCCTGCTGTTAAACATGATCCTGAAACCATAGATAATCATTATTTAAATCCATCTCACCTATAACCTGCTTCACTAATCATGTCCATTTTCTTTCTTTCTTTCTTTTTTTAAGATTCACTTACTTTTTTGGCTGTGGTGAATCTTCATCGCTTTGTACAGGATTTCTCTAGCTGTGGTGAGTGGAGGCTGTTCTTCATGTCATGCACAGGCTTCTCAGTGCTGTGGCTCTGGCGGAGCACAGGCTCCAGGAGCTTGGCCTTCGGTAGTGGCAGCGCACGAGCTCAGTAGTTGTGGCACACGTAGTTGCTTTGCAGCATGTGGGATCTTCCCAGACCAGTGATCAAACCAGTGTCCCTTGCATTGCAAGGCTGATTCTTAACCATTGGACCACCAGGGAAGCCCTCTTTTTTTTTCTTAATATTTATTTATTTTTATTTGGGTGCACTGGGTCTTTGTTGCAGCATGTGGAATCTTTCGTTGAAGCATGTGGGATCTTCCCTGACCAAGGGTTGAACCCGAGCCCCTGGCATTGGGAGCACAGAGCCTTAACCTCTGGACCGCCAAGGAGGCCCCTCAAGTCCATTTCAACTGTTGCTACAAAAGACTTGCATGTCCTCCAAGGGCATGTAGCCTAAACAATAAGATGTTTACCTGAATCGTCTTCCAGAAAGTTGGTGTGAGCTGTGCCTAGTTTGAGCTGAGTGCGGTGAGACAGGATAGGACCACCAACCCTCCAACTGCCACGTGAGAACATCTGCTCAGTGACCTTCCGAGGTCAGTGGGCCGAAAACTCCACCCTCAGATCATGCTGTGTGCCGCCACATTTGAACGAGGCATGTATCGAAACTACGGTTACCACTGCCTTTTCCCAATCACCGTTCCCCATGCTGCCTACATTCCTCACACTCCTCATGCTCCCCACGTCCCAGACTGCCCAGCTTCTTAATCCCATCAATACCCCCCAGGCCCTGGCCTTCTGGGAGGTGGCTGTGAGACGTGTGCTCGACTGTCTTGTGAAAAAGCTCTTTCTTTGCTGCAAATCTCGATGTCTCAGCATTTTCACATGGTAAGCATAAGGCAAAACTAACCTGGTTAGATTAAATCTTAACTTAAAAGTCAGTTGAAATCTGTAGGATATCATTTTCAGTACCTTTTCTAACTCAAGATCAGCGCTTAGGTCTCACTGGGAAGAGAAGGAAAAAGCTGGGGAGGGTCTACATCTTTACTACCAGTTCTGAGAACTTTGAAACGTTCTGATGTCCTTTGTCAGTTTCACAAAAGCTTTCCTAATTTCTTCCAAAACATTCACTCTCTCAGGCAGGTATAGCCTCTTGATTAACTCTACTACTGCTAAGTCACTTCAGTCGTGTCCAACTCTTGGCAACCCCCTGGACTGGAGCCTACCAGTCTCCTCCATCCATGGGATTTTCCAGGCAAGAGTACTGGAGTGGGGTGCCATTGCTTTCAGGATATATTGGAGAGTAGATGTGAAAACACTGATGGTTCTCGTAGTTCTCAGCTTTCTTCTACATAAACTAGTTGTAGTCACTGCAAATTAACTCAAAGGCTCTAATTTTCAAATTGTTTGTTGTTCAGTAGCTCAGTCATGTCCGACTCTTTGTGGCCCCATGGACTGCAGCACACCAGGCTTCCCTGTCCTTCACCATCTCCCAGAGCTTGCTCAAATTCATGTCCATTGAGTCGGTGATGCCATCCAACCATCTCATCCTCTGTCATCCCCTTCTCCTTCTGCCTTCAATCTTTCCCAGCATTAGGGTCTTTCCTAATGAGTCAGCTCTTTGCATCAGTTTTCAAGATGGGCAGCTCTCAAGTAAGTAACTTTAGTAATCTCACCAAAAAAGTGAGAACTCTGCATGGGCTTTCGATTACAAAACTACATGTAAGGACCTCACTGGTTATAGTAATAAAACTTCAGGAAGTAGGCATCAGAGGCAAATAAATATTAAGTCTTTCTCACAGACACATAAAGCAATTTTCTCTTCAAATGTTAAGTCATTGTAATCTAGATAATATGGCTACTAAATTTCTGCTCTTGAAGAAAGGGGTAGATAGAACATTCTTTTCTAAGAAATGACTACAAGGATACAATGCCCTACATAATTTCTCTTCTGTCTCCTTTGAAATGGAAAGTGTGTGTTGAGAAAAGGCCTATTTGACCTAGCCACCATTGTGATAAAAGACACCCATGGGGGCCTGTGGCTACCCCAAGCAAGCCTCATGGGGCCAGAACCTTGGTTACGTTTCCCCGTGTGCAAACCACTTTCTCAGCATGCAGGAAGTGGTAGGGCTCCAAGAGATGAGCCCACTACTGACTAAACAAGAGAGAGAGAGAAATCAAGAGACCAGGTTATTGCTTTCTACAGAACAGTCTAGTGAGCTGCCTGTAACTAGTCTTCAGCTCACGGAATTCCTTCCCCATAGGTTAGCCCACTTTGGAAGTCATGTATTAGCCAGGGGTCCTTAACTTCTGGGATCTAATACCTGATGATCTGAGGTGGAGAAGATGTCATAGTAAGAGAAATAAAGTACACAATAAATGTATCATTCTTCAATCATTCTGAAACCACCCTGCTGCCTAGTCCGTGGAAAAATTATCTTCCATGAAACTGGTTCCTGGTGCCAAAAAGGTTGGGGGATCACTGTATTAGAAGGTTGCTTGGTAAAGTGGGGAGAGTAGCAAAGTTCAGTGTCTTCAAAACTCTCTACTTGATTGAGAAACTGTTTTGATAACAATATACCCTGGAATAGCCATTATCAGACCCACATGCCTCCACTTACCACTTACACCTGTGTAGACTTCATCATTGTTGTTCTGTTGCTAAGTCATATCCAACTCTTTGCAACCCCAGAGACTACAGCATGCCAGGCTCCTCTGTCCTCCACTATCTCCTGGAGTTTGCTCAAATTCATGTCCATTGAGTCAGTGGTGCTATCTAACCATCTCATCCTCTGCTGCCCCCTTCTTATTTTGCCCTCAATCTTTCCCAGAATCAGGGTCTTTTCCAATGAGTCAGCTCTTTGCATCAGGTGGCCAAAGTTTTGGAGTTTCAGCTTTAGCATCAGTCCTTTCAATGAATATTCAGGATTGATTTCCTTTAGTATTGACTGGTTGGATCTCCTCACAGTCCAAGGGACTCTCAAAAGTCTTCTCCAACACCACAATTGGAAAGCATCAATTCTTTGGTGTTCAGCCCTCTTTATGGTCCAACTCTTACATCTGTACATGACTACTGGAAAAACCATAGCTCTGACTATACATACCATTGTAGGCAAAGTAATTAATACCTCTGCTTTTTATACACTATCTAGATTTGTCATAGCTTTCCTTCCAAGGAGCAAGTGTCTTTTAATTTTATGGCTGCAGTCACCACAGTGATTTTGGAGTCCAAGAAAAGAAAATTTGTCATTGTTTCCACTTTTTCCCCTTCTATTTGCCATGAAGTGATGGGACCGGATGCCATGATCTTAGTTGTTTTTTTGTTTTTGTTTTTGTTTTTTTAACGTAGACTTCATTACCTGATCTCAAGACTCCTTCCCAGTGAGCCCAGATCTGGTCTCAGAATCCTACTTAAACATCTAACAAAGTTGGGGTTTTATGGGGCTAATAAATAATGGAACTGCTGCATTTCACAACCCCAGGAGCCCTACCCACATTAGCTTCTGTTTTGCGCTCTGTGACACCCTTGTTTTTTTCTTTTTTTGTTTGTTTGTTTTAAAACCTTTCTTTCCCACCTAAGTTCTGAACAAATTAAGAAATAAGATACAGGAGATAGGCAAATCCCAATCAAAATGCTATCTTCTAATCATGCATTTTTGGAAGGTGAGGCTTTTGATTTGTGGATAAAGCCCTGCTCTCACCCCATCTCTGGATTAGATAGTTACCTAGTCACAAGCAGTATTGGAAAACTACAGGCCTTCCCCACAGAAAATCTCTGGCCCCCTGGACTTACAGCTTTCCAGTGGGACAGCTCAGAATGCACTTTCATGGCAGTCATAAGGTCTGATGTCAAGAACTGAGTCATTCCTCTCCTGACTGATCCTTCAGATAAATCTCTTTTTCTCTGAACCAGTGAGGGAAACCCCCAAGAACCAGGCGTACGTCTCCAGTGCTGTGGTCCTTACAGTTCAGAGCATGCAGTGGAATCCTTGGAAGGGCTTGCTGAAACAGATTGCCCAGTATCCCACGCCCCCAGTATCTGAATCAGTAGGTATAGGGGATAGGGCTGAACTTTGCATTTCTAGAAAATTCTCAGATGTTGCTACCTTTGTTGGTTTGGGAACCACACTTTGAGATCCACTACTATAATGGAAGCTCCCCTTTGAAATTCTTACACTTGAACACCAACAGATGAGGAGTTACTCATAAAACAGTGCATAATTGCAAGACCTGGCTTACAAAATTAGATTGTATGACACCAGATGAAACCAGCTTTTAAAATTTCTAAACTGCTAGGTTTTCCATGGGCCTTTATAAAGCTCATGAACACCCAGTTCTTTGGGAGGAATGCACAGTATGCAGCATTTCTCAAAGTTATTTGACCAGAGAATACGCCTTTAAATTTCTCTTCTCTAGGGAGAGGCGGGGGCAGGGGCACACCCCGTGGCATATGTTCCACTGACCACACTTTGGGAAGCACTGGGTTGGATGAAAATTTCTTCAGTTGCATTTCAGACCTGAGTGGATCCTGAAACACGACTCTCTCATGCTTCCTCAATTCTTTGATGCAGTCAGCACAGGTTTAATTCTGGGTCCCAAACACTGAGAACAGTACTGGGATACAAAGATGAATGACCTAGACTTGAGAGGGCTTATGCTGTGAGGGGAATGGGAGCCAGATGGTGTTGAGACGAGCTCTGCTCTGGGAACAGAAGGAAAAGCACATTCAGTTGGGCAGGGAGGGGGTGAAGAAGAGCAAGGGGAATTCAGATACTTCTTGTATGTCTTCATGAGACATACAAGACATACACTTCATGCCCAGAACTTAACGGAAATAGAGAGCTTGTGAGGTTGTCATGCTGATGCACAGTGGTGGACGGTCATAAGCAAGGTCCATATAGTGATGGTCTGAACTGCTATGTGACATCTCGGTGTATTTACTCAGTATTTTATACGGTGGGTCACTCCCATAGGGGGCTCTCCTCATCCCATTTATATTGGCTTTTAGATGGTTTGGCCCCAGAAGTTAATTTCTCCGAGATGGACAGCAGGGTTCAAGCAGATTTGTACTGAAGGTATCCTCCCTTCTTCCTCCTGCTTTTTGCAGCCTCCAGGGGATGGGTGAGCCAGGGTGATCATTGTGGTCTCTATGTTCCCTGCTGCATAGAACTGGCTGGAAATGAAGATTCCTCTACATGTGTCACTCTGGGGATGGTGCTCATGGGTGCAGTAGACCAGAACACAGGGCATACCCACCCGCTTCCCAGAGTGTCCTTCAGGCTGTGCCATGTGGTGGCCAGATATCCTGTGGCAGCACCTGTGTGTGGGAGGACAGCATTATGGCTCATGCCTGGATACTAGCCAGATGCTGACCTGAGCCTGCTCTTCGTCTCCTCCCTGCCTAGCTGAGGACAGGGGAAAAAAGACAATGAGAAGTTTATAGAACCTGTAGGTTCCCTTTATAGCCTTGACCTCAGAGAGTATCTGATGCATGTTTTCACGGGTTCGTTTGTTTGTTGTTTTCCCAACTAGACTTGGGAATGTATTTCACAGCACATTTTGCTCATTTTTATGTTTTTAAACCAGATTTAGCAATTATACTTCACAGTACATCAGATGAAAACAGCTCTATTGAACTTCACGCAGTCAGCTCTCTTCAGTTCAAATAACTCAGCTGTCCTTGGAAATGTTAGCTCTCAGTGGGTAGGAATGGGAGTCTTTGTTTATCCCTTCATTGTTACGTGGATAAAAATGACAGGTCCCCAATTTTTATTCTGGCATCAATTTGAAAGCTAACGTAACACCAGCTTGTGAAATACTTGATAGGTTTTACCTTTCTGGAATCAACTGACCAAATGGGATTCCTGAAAGCTTGAAATTGGCATTTTTTTCTTTCATACTGTCCATTCAGCACTTTAGGACTACAAAAAGGAGGGGAAGTACCAGGAGAAATGAGAGGAAGGCCCTTCCTTTAAATAAACGACACCGCTTTATTACTTCCCATGGTTGTCTCCATAATAACCCTCAGAGACCAGAAGCTTTTAGGGATTCGCCGTGTGTCATACATCATCCCCAAGGCCGTTTTGGTCTTGCAGATGATTGCAGAAAAATGAATGTATTGATCAATCTCTTCCCTATTTTCAAATCTGTGTAGATAAAAATGAGAAAATGCATTCTTCCAGTTAGGAGTAGATTTATGGTGATATCTCTCTTCCACCAAAGGAAGGGTAATAGTACAGAGACCAGGGCTCACGTGGTTAGAGATGGTTATATGACTCCTGGACAGCTCTCAGAGGGTTTATGGTGGCCAGCTTCCCAGACTGGTGCGTATCTCAGTCCACATCTGGTGGTAAGAAGTTTATTGAGAGTCTGGATTTCGTATTTATAAAGCTTCCATTACCTGTTTTTAACTAGGTGTTAACTTGATAAAGAACTTCACTGATAGTTAGGATTGTCTTTTTCTCACTTTTATGAACTGCTAAAAATGTTTGCAAGAGTCAAAATGTGGAAGATGTTTTCTTTCCTTCCTTCCTTTCTTTCCTCTTTAAATTATAGGGCCATATTTTTGGGGTTGGTGTCTTTTGTATTTTTTCAATTGTAACGAAATACTCAACATTTTAAAATTCATTAGCAGAAAGAGCAGAGGGCCAGCAGTGACAAACAGACCAACACTACTTTGCTGTACAAATTAAACCCAAGTCCCAGCTCTGTCTGAAACAATTTGTCTTCTACTTTGTAAAGCATACCATTTAAGCTCTTGGAGACTGGTTCCTTATTTGAAAGGTGAGGATAAGTCCGCTGTACCTGCCTCACAAAATTGTGAGGACCCGGAGAGATGACCTATGTAAATGCCTTTTGTAAAATGTTGGTTACACTATGGTCTCTAGAACCCAGCCGAATATTAGCTATAAATTACTCCCCTTAGGTTCATTCGTGCCACAGGATAGTCACATCCTAATTCTGTCTAATCACACGTGTTCCTCTATTGGTCAATATCTCTAAAAAATTTCTTGTCTCTCTGCTGTCTCATTCATATACTCAACTTCCATCTGAAGGCTATGAAATACCAGTTACTCAGTTTTACCGCTAGAGGGAGCAAAGCCTTTTCGTTTCCTTTTTCTCACGTGTTAATTCTACTGAGTCAGATAGCATTTACATTATGGTACCTACTGAAGCAATAAATAAGTAGAATTGCAAGTAAATTGATGGTCCATGGTCTGTGTCTCTTTGGAAAATATCTTAAGAAAGCAAAATCTATCTTAAAGAATTAAAACTAAAAGACATTTATATGTGTGAGTACATATATACATACAAAAGTTTGTAGAATGACACCCCAGTAGCAACCAGCACGCCTAGCGCCCAAATCTTGGTTTCTAAATACCATTCTCCAATAAAAGAAGGCAAAACTCCTTGGTTGACTCTGGGGCCAGGGCAGAAAAATACAGCATGAGCTTAAATCTTTTGAAACCATAACGGATGGGACACAGTTTAAAAAATGATGACTGCTTGTCTAAACACTGGAGTCAACTTGGAGGAACCCCTAGTAGTCAAAACTGGGATCATCTGGACAAAATATGTAATAATGATAATAAAACCATGAACCCAATGGATATAAACAATTGAATAAGGGATAAGAAACATCTCTTCTTACAGTATAATTCCAATTAATAAAAGAAGGAATAATGGAAATACAACATCACCATTAAGAGAATAGCATAGTAATAGTTATTACTAGCAAGAACTATCAATAATTGCTAAAATTAGTGGGTGAAGAGTTTAATAACAAATAGGGGGTTCCTTGTTGGCTCAGATAATAAAGAATCTGCCTGCAATGCGGGAGACTCAGGTTTGATCCCTGAGTCGGGAAGATCCCCTGGAGAAGGAAATGGCAACCCACTCCAGTATTCTTGCCTGTAAAATTCCATGGACAGAGGAACCTGGTGGGCTACAGTCCATATCCATAGAGTCTCAAAGAGTCAGACACGACACAGTGAGTTACACACAGTATACATGCAGTCTTAAAATAACTCCCTGTAAGACAACTAATCATAAAAGGGAAAGCTGTAGCTTCATAATGGAGTAAACTGGACACCACCTTTACCAAGTAATCAAAGTCAACCTCATCAGCTATAAGACATAGCAACTTTCTTTACCTCTGGTATCATGCACTGAGAATAATCCAGTATCACTTCTGTGCTATTTTTGCCAAATATATAATCTCAGCCTAAATCCTAATTGGAAGGGCATTTTAGGAATGACTGGCTGTAGTCATCAAAGTGATGTGAAAGACTGAACTTTTAGACACTGGAGGGGATGAAGACGTGTCAACAAACTGCAATGTCGGATTCTGAATTAGACCAAAAAGGACAGTAGTGGGAAAACAAGTTCAAACAAGGTCGGAGGATTACTTAATAGTTTTGCATAAAACAGTAACTGTACTGTTAGTAATTACTAGTAACTAGTAGTAGTTTTGTGATGTTTTCATCATTGTATTGTGATTATATAAGATGTCAGTATTGGAGAAAGCTGAGTGAAGGGTATAAGTGAACTCTTAATCAAAATAAAAAACTCAAATACCAAGTTGAAATTAAGAACCAGGAAATACTTAAATAGAGCAGTGCCTAGCAGTGCGTAGCATATAGAAAATACTAAGAACTTTACATATATTATCTCAATATAACTCTTGTCATAACTATGTGAGAAGGGTGCCATAATAGCTATTGTTTTAGATGAAGGAATTGAGTTCAAAAAAAGGTTAAGTCAATTGCTCAAAGTCACATACCTCTATCATAAACAATAGCCACAACCATGTATGGAACACCAGTTGTGCACTTTTGTATATACAATATCCCATTTTTAATCGTAAAGATAAAATTGAGTCTCAGAGACTTAATGAAGTATCAAGGCCATACAGCTAATAAGTAGCAGAGCTAAGATTTAGTGCAGGTTTGTGCTTATTTATTAACAAAAAAAAATTACTGAGCACTGTTGTATGCCAGATAGCATGTTGGGTGGTGGCTATGCACAGACCAAGGCAGACAAACAAGGAGACTTGGTCCTCAGGGAGCCCCCAAGACTCTGTGCTTCCCATAATTCTAATAATGTTGTGAGGAACATTATTAGATATATCCTGCTTATGGAACCACAGACTAGAGCCTGTTCTAGCTGGATCGAAGCCCTTTACTCCTCACAACTGGCTTTGTCACAGAGTTCCTGTATCTTCCGTCCAGTCCACTGCGTCCCATGGACTATGTATATATTAAGATTCAAGACGACTTTCCTGAACCTTGGGGCTCTGTCTTGGCCAATCATGAAGTGCAATGTCAGACCATCTGGCGACAGTCTATTTCTAATCCTTTCTTTCTGCCTCCTCCCTATCTATGATAAAAATTGGTTCCTTAACACTGAGTTCTGTGACCAACAAAAGCTTCCAGCCTATTTAGTTTTTCCTGAGATTGTTTATTCTAAAATCTCTGGATGTGAATGGATGCAACTCTTGGAATAGCTGTTGATATGTAATGTACCCTACAACAGAGATTATGCAATCTATATGTGTTACTTAGCAATGAAGTATTAGGCATGGGAATATCCAGTCAGAAGTGGGGAAACCCAGTCCATGAATTACAGATCTCTTTATCTTTCCCCCACCCTATTTTAAAAAAAAATTGTTAGTTGCTCAGTCCTGTCTGCTTCTTTGTGATCCCATGAATTGTGGCCTGCCAGCATCTTCTGTCCATGAAATTCTCCAGGCAAGAACACTAGGGTGGATAATCATTCCCTTCTCCAGGAGATCTTCCCAACCCAGGGATCGAAACTGGGTCTCCTGCATTGCAGGAAGACTCTGCCATCTGAGCTGTCAGAGAAGCCCATTCTTTAGCCCCACTGGATTCTATAAGTCTCCCCATATGCCATTCAAGTGCAGATCTAGAAAGTGTAATCACCTCTGAGGTTCATGGGATTTAGCAAGCCTTGTGTTGTGTGAGGACCCATTAAGCCTCCAAAGGTACACTATACTGTAGTATTCGTGTTTCTCCTTTAAACTTTTTTTCAAGTACTAATAGCCAGGTCATTCTCTTGGATCCCTATATCCAAGCCCCACATGCATTTGGGGACATGATCACCAGCCTTGAGTCACCACCTAGAACTTCAAGAGTTAGATTTCTTATCTCCCTCATTCATCTTAGGCCTAGCTCATTGACTCTAGGCTCCTTGTTGCCTGACAGCCTATTCTGTCTCTTGCCCTGATAACTATTGTGAGACATAGTTGATACAGTTGTTCCGTCTCCCTGGCTCTACAACTTTCTGAGGACCACTCAAGTCAGTTGTCCTGATATTGGCCGTCTCCAATAGATATTTACTCATAGACTTCAAGCTTAAGTGACTGAGAATAATGATATGGATATGAACAGTGAAGTCAGGAGAAAAAGAGGTGAAGATATGTGTTAAATATAATGGAAATGGCCCAACTGTTAAAAGCAAAACACACAGCAATCAGGAATGGAGTTTTGAGTGTGAAGCTTTTTAATGAAGCTGTGAGAACAAGTGAATGCAAGACTGTAGTTCAAACCAAGTGTTCAGTTGCTCCACAGACAACATGGAACTGGGGCCTGTAGGGACCAACCTAGGCTTGATGATCAGCCAACTTACCCCTCAGCTCATTCGCATCAGTACAGATTACTGGGTGCCCTTTCTGATGGGGTGGCTGTCTGCATTAGCTGGTCTATGCCCTCTACCCAGTGATTGTTAAGTAGTTGAGATAATACCCTTGGGTTTACCAAATAGAATATAGTGACAGAATTCTACTAAAGAGCTACTGCATTAATACTGAAACCATCTTTCAAAATCTGCTAAAAGATGATTGTTATATGGCCCAGCATCACTGACTCAATGGACATGAATCTGAGAAAACTCTGGGAGATAGTGGAGCACAGAGGGGCCTGGCCCGCTGCAGTCCATGGGGTCACAAAGAGTAGACACAACTTAGCCACTGAACAACAAATGTGGCCAAAAGCACTCCAGAAGTAAGGGTGAGAAGCAGAATTACTAGTTACATAGAATTGCATATGGCCTAAGTCACTTCAGTCATTTCCGACTCTTTGTGACCCCATGGACTGTAGCCCGCCAGGCTCCTCTGTCCATGGGATTCTCCAGGCAAGAATACTGGAGTGGGTCGCCGTTTCCTTCTCTAGGGGATCTTCCTGACCCAGAGATTGAATCTGTGTCTCTTATGTCTCCTGCACTGGCAGGTGGGTTCTTTACCACTAGCGCCCATATCTCTAAGTTAAAAATAGTATGATTGGCTGGGCTCTGAAATTCCTACAAGTGAGATGATTTTGAAATGTACTCTTAAATCAAGTGTAAATCTTGAACCATTGAATGTTTCATCTAATGTTATTTTGACTGGGATACCAGAAGTGGGTACTTTTTAAATACAATTAGAAATTCTCATTTGAAGAAAGCTGTTTAGAAATATGACTAGTCAACTAACTTAACACTTCAGAAGGCCAATAGGGCTATGGACATGTTGTAACTGGGCAAGAATGTTACTTGAGTTCAATCTCAAACCTATTTTTATCCCAGAAATCAGGTTTGCTGGGCAAGAAGTTCTTACAAACTTTAAAAAGAAAAAAAAAAAAAACCTTTGATTTTCAAATATCTAGCTATAGGGAAAATTTTAGTTTTCTCCTCTTATAAAACAAATAATAGACTAGGTCCAGATTTTCTAGCCTCATTTCTTTTTTTAATTAGCAAAGGTTGAATTTTACCAAATGCCTTTTCAGCTTGTATTGAGAGTATCGTTTGTTGTTGCTTTTAACTATTAAAATGGTACTTCGGGATCATCCTTGCTAATTTTGGATAATTCTTACATTTCCAGAATAAAACCTACTTGGTTATGATGTAAATACTTTTCTTAATATTCAATTAGGTTGTATTTGCTAAAATAAGAGTTTTTGAAAATGGTTTATATGTGACATTGTTTATAGGTCTTTTATTAATTTTAATATTATGATGGGGGTGCAGTATGAGCTGGAAATACTGCTAAATGCCAGCTTGTGTGCCTGATACACAGTGAAGCCAAACAAACCTAAACATCAAAGTTTGGAGCAGAGAAAGAGCCAAACAGGGAGAGCAGGTAGCTCATGCTCAAGAGACCTGAACTCCCGGATGGTTCTCAAAAGGGTTTTAGGGCAAAACGTGGGGTGAAGGCTGCACGATGTGTGGCTGCTGACTGCATGGTGCTCCAGGAGTCCTGTGCTCAGCCTGAAGTTCCCATCCTCCACCTGCGTAGAGGCCTCAGTTCCTGCAGAAGACCTCAAAAACACTGTGTATAATCCTTGAGGAGGAGCTGGAACTCTGTTTCATCACTGTACTATTGTTTCTTGATTGCTTTTGCTTTGTCTCTGCATTTCCTCATTTCCCTGATTAGTAAAGCCTGCCCTTTGGAAATCAGAGAAGGTCTAGGAGGCAGAAGCCTTTTTCTACAAAGAAGAAACAGGGGTCACAGAAAAGGAGGACACAGGCTCTTGGGACCCCACTGGGCCCACAGGGTGGTGTTCATTTTCAGAAGCTGTGTGTGTGTGTGTGTGTGTGTGTGTGTGTGTATGTGTGTGTGTTAATGCTGCAGAACAGTTAAATGACCTGACAAGTACATTCCTTAAAGGCTTCAAGCAATCACTCTTAAGACTGAGTCTGAACACTGAGGGGAATATATTTAATGCTACTTTAATACCTTCTCAAACCAGTTTAAGTAATTTTCTTTTCGTGGGCCATCACTTTTTCCAGACCTCAAATATTTTAATGGGAATTTTACAGGATATCAACTCTTTTAAAACAACCCTATTCACCTTCACACTGGCACTTATTAGTTCTGCCATTTCTGCTCTTCAACACTTACAGGGCATATTTTCTGACTTATTCCAAGACCCAGCCTTATTTACATTTACTGCAGTGTTCAGTCTAATTTCAATTTTCTATCTTATTTAACCCAATAGAGTCTTAAAATTCAAGTGTTATTTTTTTTCCCCTTTAAAAAACATTTCTAGTTTCACTACACTGTGGTCAGTAAGCCCACATATTGTGTGTGTGTGTGTGTGTGTGTGTGTGTGTGTGTGTGTGTATGTGTTGGGGAGGGGTGTACTCCTGATCTGGAGCTTTTTATATTAACTTTTTTTTCTTTCCTTATTTAACTTCTTGATTTTTCTTTAAAAAATGTCTACTTAAAGTGTTGATGGTTTTCTCTCAAATCTTTAGCGTTCTAACATCACCTCAGAATTTTTGTACTCTGTTCCAGGAGACATTCTTGACCTTATCTTTCAAATTATTCTTTCTTCAGCCACATCCAGGTTAGGCTTTTAACTTAATTTACTTTGGGTAGCATTTTTAAAATTTCTGAGTAATTTTATGACTCCTCTCTGCTTTTATGGCTATGATGCATTCACAAATATCCTAAAGATAATTAAGTTCTGTTCCCTTTGATCTATCCTGTTCTTGTCTTACTGATACTTGAGGCTAACATCATCACCTCCCTCCTCCAGAAACATAAATTCCAGTTCAAAAACATGGAGCATTTCCTTCAGTTTGGGAAAACAGAAGGGAGTTATGTTGCAAACCGAACAGGGAAGTTTTCTAAAAATACTCAAGTATCCTTTACCTCTAGGAGATGGTTATCCTGTACTTCACACACACACACAATATGGACACACACTTTTCCAGTCATCCTGGGCGTGGCTTTACTGTTTGTCTTTATCCTCTGCTTATAGAACTAAGAACCATACTTTCTCTCCAAGCTGAGCTCACACATGAATGTTCTTGCTTAAAGAACTATTCTCTCTACTTAACCCAGCCAACCCCTCTGAACAATAGGTGAGGAGGGCAGTAGTTTTAGAGTGACGATAGAGCATGAGGATTTTGTTACTGGCAGCCCACTATCTCCCTAATTATACCACCCAGGTACTGATCTGTGGAACCGTTCGTTCAGTTTGGCCAGGCTTGGAAAAAGCCACCCTTACCAGTACAGAGGGTTTCCCAGTGGTGCTAGTGGTAAAGAATCCACTTGCTAATGCAGGAGGTGCAAGAGACATGGGTTTGATCCCTAGATTGGGAAGATCCTCTGGAGTAGGAAATGGCATCCCACTCCAGTATTCTTGCCTGGAAGATTTCATGGGCAGAGGGTTTTGGCAGTCTACAGTCCATGGGGCTGCAGAGTCGGACGTAACTGAGTGGCTGAACACACCTGTACAGGAGCCTCTCCTATAACTGTTTCAGGATACTGACTTTCTTTTTTCTGCTGCCATTAACATTATTCCACCTTCACTATTGTCTAGAAATTTAATATCTGGTGATACTTATCTCCATCCTCTAGCACTGTTTACACTTTTCTCTCTCCCTCTCTTTTTTGTTACTAAACCTGGTTTGGCTGCTTGCTGCTTGAAAGCCAATACTAGGGACAAGTGTTTATTGGAAAGGAAAGATTGCTTTATACAAGGAGGCTAACAACCTGGGGAGAAAGTGGACTCAAGTCCAGGAACCAACTTCAAAGACTGTGCTTGACCATGAAAGTTCTTAAAGGAAGAATCATTTGGGGAGAGGTTCAGAGGCTTTGTTATCATCCACTGTGTGCAGACTTTCTTCTGATTGGTTGATGAGGTAACAGAGCGGTCTCCGGGAATCTTGTGCTCAGCCTGAATTTACCATCTTCAACTTGGAAGGAGCCTTAGAGTTCCTGCAGAAGCACTCAAAGATATTGTTATAAGTATCCCTTGGGGAGGAAGCAGGACCTTGCCACTTGTTTCTTTCTTTCTTTTTTTTAAGTTGGAGGCTAATTACTTTACAATATTGTGGTGGTTTTTGCCATACATTCACATGAATCAGCCATGGGCATACATGTGTTCCCCATCCTGACCCTCCTTCCCACCTCCCTCCCCATCCCATCCTTCATGGTCATCCCAGTGCACCAACCCTGAGCACCCTGTCTCATGCATTGAACCTGGACTGGAGATCTATTTCACATATGATAATATATGTGTTTCAATGCTAGTCTCTCAAAATTATCCCCTCGCCTTCTCCCACAGAGTCCAAAAAGTCTGTTCTTTACATCTGTGTCTCTTTTGCTGCCTCACATATAATAGCCAAGACATGGAAGCAACCTAGATGTCCATCGACAGACAAATGGATAGGAAAGCTGTGGTACATATGCACAATGGAATATTACTCGGCTATTAAAAAGAATGCATTTGCATCGGTTCTAATGAGGTGGGTGAAACTTGAGCCCATTATACAGAGCGAAGTAAGTCAGAAAGAAAAACACCAATACAGTATATTATTGCCCCTTGTTTCTTAACAGCTCCTCCTTTGTTTCTGCACTCCCTGAATCCCTCCCTTACCTGATATTAAACTGTTTGATCTGCCCTTTGGAAGGTTGAGAAGGCTGAATGAAGCCTATCACCTACAAATAAGAAACAGGACATGGAAAGGGTTTATACCTGGGAGGGCCCCACAGGGTCCTGTTCAGCTTAAAACTCCCTTTTCTTTGATATTCCTCAATGCTCCAGGAATAGAAACAAGGACAAGAATGGGAACAAAGTTTTGAATATAGAGGTTAAATATAGTCTTAGCTAGGGGACTGTTTTATCTAGAAAGTTCAAGTTTCTTGCACATATCAGAACTGATGTCAAAAAAGAAACTTTATCATTTAACCTTACTTGACTCATCTACCTAGGGTTCTGTCCCCAACTCCAATGAGTGGAGAGGAGATATTCCCCCACCAACAACAATTTTAACACTGGTGGATGTCTTACAATTTAACTCAATTCAGACACTATTTACCTGGAGATAGCATCAGATTCCACAGACTGAGTTTCAGTCCCACAAGACTGTAGACACCATTCCACCCCATCCCCACAACAGCACAGACATACCACTTGCAAGCCCAGACTATCACCACAGGAAATTCTAAGGGTTTTAGGAGCTCTGTGCCAGAAACAGACAAAGACTAAATATGTCTCAACATAAATCACAACGTCACACCACCCTTCCCTCTCTCTCAAAACTTGTGGTTTGGATTACCATGCTGTCATTCAACAAACCTTCAGTTATTTTACATGAACCTTGACAAAAGCTAGGAAATGGGAAAGACTAGAGACTTTTTGGCCTGAAAATAGATTTCAAAAGGTGGACAACTATATTCATTGGTGTGGCGTCTTCCAAAAGGAAGTCTATGCCCTGTTTTAGTCATATGCTTTGCTGAAACCTAATCAAACTTGCCATTAAGGGAAATGCAATTCTAGGCACACAGGCTGGGTCATGGCAACATCAATAGGACAAAATTAAGCTCCATACATGACATAAGAAAGATTGCTGTCATAAATGGAAGAGCACAAAGGTAGGCTCCATTTCATTTGTACACATGTGGAACTGGGCAGCTATTATTCCAGGATTAAGGGTACAAGACAACAAGCCCAAATGAAAGATGCAGTACTCAAAACTCCTCTGAAGGGAACAATGGGATGATGACAGCTGTACACATGTGAAGAAGTCCAGGCATGGTTCCTTTGTTTCCTTCCAGCTGGGGAAGGATTGAACATAGGAAGGCTTTAATGCAGAAATTTAGTTTCTCTACCCAAATATAGTACAAAATTGTTAACTTTCCTAAAGAAGGCAAATTTCCCTCAATGTTTCCAACACAAGTTTTCAAAGAATGCAGGCATTTTTAATATCACTTATTTTCAATTGATATTTTCAGTATCAACTAATTTGAGTTGTCCAAAGGTGGGGAATAGGAAGGAGAGAACCACGACACAGGGAGTAAGAATCCATAGCTAACCCAATCCCACTTCACTTCAGAAAACATCAAAGTACACAGTGATTTGATTCTAACAACCAGTGACTTAAAATCCATCTTGGCTTCTACAATGGCAGTTTATTCAATCATGATTTATTGGGCACCTGCTGTGTGCTAAACACTATCCTGACTTTGCGGGCTACTCTGATCAAGACAGGTCAGAAATCTGTCCTTGGCTTCTATTCACAAATGCAACTTTTTAAAAATCAGCAGTCATTTCTTTAGAGTAGACACGGACGAGAGAGACCCCTAGCCTGGCCCTGTTCCTTGGGTGCCCTGGCGCTGGCTCCATTCCAGCTTCACCCCTGCACACTGGGCATGGAGCTAACAAGCCCATTTAGGCATCATTCCAGGTCCCTGCCCCCAAGAATGGCCTGCTCAAATGAGGAGATCTAGGCTCAGGGTGGCCGCAGGACAGCCACCTGCTGAGGTATCTGGACAAAAGTCTGAATGCATGGGTTGGAATTTGTGCATCCATGGCTGTCTGTGGTAGGAGCAGCTCACCTCTCCCTGTACCACCTTGTTCCAGCAAAGACCCCACGAGCCCAAGAACTGTGAATTCCAGCCTGGCCTTCCACATTGTTACAGAGTTAGATGTGTCCAGGTAGGAGGATAGAACATGTTTTAACCGTTTGTTGATTTGATTGATAACTTTTAAATATTTAGACACCTGGTATGTGAGTCCTACAAACATGAGGGGAGAGTTAGACCTTCAAAGGTGTGGGAGTGAGGCTGAGAGGCGACATAACCATTCTTCTCACCCCTGGGTGTTCCCCATACCCCATCCAAGGGCTGCATAGATTGGATGTACTTCAAAGAGTCCTTGTTCTCCACACAGTCTACTCCCTACCTTGGTCACCATTTGCAGGGCATAGCCACAGCGCTCAACCAGAGATTCCCAGTGTCCCATGGAGAACTGGCTACAACCGTAGAGCATTTTCCTTGCTAGTTAAATGTGCTAGGTAAAATTCAGAGGCAACCCACACACAGAACAAGGCATTCTCTCCCCACCCACTGCTAAGTGTTATAGTAAATATTGCTATGTTCTCTTTCTCCATGAGACGCAGCATTGTACTTAGAGTTGTTACCCCAGGAAGCGACAGTACAGTGGTGTTAGACCTCAGACTAAAATGAACATACTTTATCCCAGTGGTAGGAATTTTGCCTAGATAGGGATTTTGACCACTTACTAGTCATGTAACTTTGGACAAGTTAGCCTCCTCTGAATTTCCATTTTCTATCTGAAGATGGGAAACAGAAGACTGAATGGGGAGGAATGAAAAAAAAAAATGAATCAGGAGACCAACTCCTGGTGCTCTGGAGGTAGATGCTCAACTGGTAGATGCTCGGTTGTTGAGAGACTTGCCTTAATTATCCCCCCACCTTTGTGTGTCTTCAAGCTTATTTCTATCCCCATCTGGTTGCACCTAATACAGTGGCCTTTCTCCTCCCCACTGCACGTCCCACACACACACACACATCTGTGCCCAGGGGCAGCTGGCAGTGTCAGAGGTTTCAGCCCACCTGTGAAAAAACATCCTGAACCTGTTTGCTCATCAGTCTTCAATATCTGGAAGAAAATCCACTTGAATAGAAAAGTGCTGGAGGGTTTGAGGGTCTGCTATACCTGGAACAACAAACACTAATGCAGGTGAAATGGAACTTTGCTGAAAGCTCCACCCCAACAAGGAGAAGGTGTCAGGCATGAATGCACTGTATGGCCCAGGGGTACAGACCACAGTCTCTGACTCAAGACTAGCAGGGGCTTGGCTTTGTCATTTGCTTGGTGTGTGCATTTGGGCAACTTAATGTCTTCGAACAATCACTTCTTCCTCTGTAAAATAGGTCAAAAGTAAAAAGAGATTTAAATGACCTCATTGAAGACCTTAGGGCAGTTTCTCATAGCTAGTGAACTTAAAACTGTTTTGTTTTTTTTTTGTAGTGGTAGGAATATTATTGATAATAATGATAAATTGCACTGTTCGTGTGGTAAGAGTTTGAACAATATGTCATCTAACTGCAGAGGCTTCATCTGCCTATGGAGGGTAAGAGGTAGAAGTGAAGTTAGAAGATGGCCCTTGATCTGGGCCTGGAAGGACACGGATGACTTTGCCAGGTAGCAGGGAAGAAAGTAAGGGCATTTCAGGTGGAGAAGGTCCGATGCTGTGAGGATGGAAGTGATGATGGCCCAGTATTCTCTGAGTGTGGTAGATGAGGCCAGAGGACAGAGAGGCAGATTTGGAAGGACCCAAGTGTTGGCAGTGCCATGCTAGGAGAGCAGAATAAATTAGCCTGTAATATGATGCTTGCTACTATTTTTTCAGATAGAGGCCAGCAATGATACAAACTGAAGGGAAGGCCAAAGTTTCTTATGCAGAACATAAGCACTGAGGCAGATTGTGGAAAGCACTTTGTCATGATCAATATTACTGTTGCATGTGACCCACAAGGGACTAATCCCTAAGAAAACAAGCTGTCTTTGGAGCTCAGTTAGGACTACAGAGAAGCCAAGAAATTCAACAGTTAAATCTTGACTCGGAGAAACTATTCATTTGTGAGACAATACATTTCTTAATTCTTCAAAAAAAAAAAAAAAAAGTAAAAGGCCTTGGCAGATTATCAAGAGATTCAGCATGTGTAAGCACAAATGTGTAAATATACAAGAACTTCTCAAAAAAAAAAAAACTGGAAGAATTTTCCCAAAAAGATATTTGGTTGGGGAGGGGAGGGTATTAGATTTTTCTTTTTGTATTTTGCAGCTGCAGCAGAATAACTTAAAAAAAAAAAAAAAAAAAGGCACTGTGGCCAGCCAACTTCCTTTCCAAACATTTGGTCCTGAGCAGCTCCTGCAAAGAATAGTCAAGTGTAATAGACGTGTAGGAATGTAGCGATCCATTTGCTTTATTTCTCTAAAATTATTGCTGATTGCAGGTTTGGGGGAGGGGATGTGAGGGAGAAATTGGCTGCTTTATTTTTGCTGGGTCTCCTTTGGCCTGGGAATGCATTTCCAGGACATTCTACCTTTCTCTGCTGAGCAGTTCATCCGGGTCTTTCCTCCTGCCCTGAAGGTTTGATGGTTGAAGGAAATAGTCAAAGCATATTTTTGCTCTTTCGTAACAACAGTAATGATATATCATAGGCAGCAGGCCAGGAGATCTTCACCTAGAAGGAAAACACAGATTAGCCAGAGGTGGTCCTGGAATCACCATTAGTTCTAATCAGCTTTTATGAGTGATTCAGAAATTAACCAGTCATGTGCTGATAAAGTACAAACAAAAATAATAAAGTAAGATTTATATGTATTGACATAGAAGGATGTCCAGGATATATGTGAGAAAAAAGTGCTGAAAAATATGTATAGTGTGATGCTGATTTTATGATTCACAAGGGGAACAACAAAAGTGTGTGTTTGCCTAGGCAGGAAAAGCTGTCTGGGATGATATATGGTGTATTATATACCAGCCTCTTCACTGCGGTTATGCTTCCCGGGAATGGATAAGAAGAAGGAGGAAGGACAGAGGGGATCTGCTTTCACATGTTTCACATAAAAAGTATTTTTTGTGTTAAAAACAAAAGCCAGAGGCTTTTCTGGTATCTCAGTAGTAAAGAATCTGCTTGCCAATGCGGGGGAACACAGGTCCAATCCCTGGCCTGGGAAGATACAGACCCACATTCCCTGGGACAACTAAGCCCATGTACCACAAGCACTAAAGCCCTTGCGCCTAGAGCCCATCTTGCGCGAGAGAAGCCACCACAGTGAGAAGCCCGTGCACTGCAACGAAGAGCAGCCCCTGCTCGCCGCAAACAGAGAAGAGCCTGCGTGCAGCAGCAAGGACCCAGCACAGCACAGATACACGCATAAATGTGCCAAAAGGAGTTTTCAAATAAATAAAAGACAAATGCTACATAGTAAAAAACTGTTTGAAGAGATTTCATGATATTTTCGTTCACTTTTGGAGAATTCACTGTAAAGTATCTCTAAGTATCAAACATGCAACTCAGAGCATTAGTACTATCCTCCACAGATAGTCACTTCCCTTAGTTACTTAAAATGACTGTTAAGTAAACAAGGAGGAAGAGGTCTAAGGTATTTCAGATTGCGCTTCCCAGCTCCTTTCATGCTTTGCAGGGCTTATTTTTCTGAGCCGTGATCTCCACACAGATGTTTTTTAGTGGGTCAGCCTGCTCATAGGGTCAGGTGCTTCAGGTGATGTACTGGTCTTGCTGTCCTCGTTCAGTCCCTCAGTCGTGTCTGGCTCTGTGACCCTGTGAACTGCAGCACTCCAGGCGTCCCTGTCCTTCACTCTCTCCAGGAGTTTGCTCAAACTCATGTCCATTGAGTCGTTGATGCCATCCAACAATCTCATCCTCTGCCACCCCATTCTCCTCCTGCCTTCAATCTTTCTCAGCATCAGGATCTTTTCCAATGAGTCAGCTCTTTGCATCAGGTGGCCGAAGTATTGGAGGGTCAGCTTCAGCATCAGCATATTCATCACCTTCCAATGAATATTCAGGGTTGATTTCCTTTAGGATTGATTGGTTTGATCTCCTTGCTGTCCAAGGAATTCTCAAGAGTCTTCTCCAGCACCATAGTTCGAAAGCATCGATTCTTCGGTGCTCTGCCTTCTTTATGGTCCAACTCTCACATTCATACATGACTACTGGAAAAACCATATCTTTGACTAGATGGATCTTTGTCAGCAAAATGATGTCTCTGCTTTTTAATATGCTGTCTAGGTTTTTCATAGTTTTTCTTCCAAGGAGCAAGTGTCTTTTAATTTCATGACTACAGCCACCATCCACAGTGATTTTGGAGCCCAAGAAAATAAAGTCTTTCACTGATTCCATTTTCCTCCCATCTATTTCCCATGAAGTGATGGGACCAATGCCTTAATTTTAGTTTTTTAAAGGTTGAGTTTTAAGCCAGATTTTTCACTCTCCTTCCTCTTTCACCTTTATCAACTGGCTCTTTAGTTCCTCTTTACTTTCTGCCATAAGTGTGATATAATCTGCACATCTGAGGTTATTGATATTTCTCCTGGCAATCTTGATTCTATCTTGTGCCTCATCCACTCTGGCATTTCAGATGATGTACTCTGAACAGAAATTAAATAAGCAAGGTAATAAGATACACCCTTGACATACTCCTTTTTCAATTTGGAACCAGTCTGTTGTTCGGTGTCTGGTTCTGTTACTTCTTGACCTGCATACGGATTTCCCAGGAGGCAGGTAATGTGACCTGGTATTCCCATTCTTGAAGAATTTTCCACAGTTTGTTGTGATCCACACAGTCAAAGGCTTTTGTGTAGTAACTAGTAACTTGCATCAAGTGATTATTGCTCTTCCTAGGGTACTAACCTGGAGAAGACAATGGCACCCCACTCCAGTACTCTTGCCTGGAAAATCCCATGGACGGAGGAGCCTGGTGGGCTGCAGTTCATGGGGTCACTATGAGTTGACTGATTGACCGACTGAGCGACTTCACTTTCACTTTTCACTTTCATGCATTAGAGAAGGAAATGGCAGCCCACTGCAGTGTTCTTGCCTGGAGAATCCCAGGGACAGGGGAGCCTGGTGGGCTGCCATCTATGGGATCGCACAGAGTCGGACATGACTGAAGTGACTTAGCAGCAGCAGCAGCAGCAGGGTACTAATGAGCTCATCATCACAGATGGCTCTGGGCTGAAGAGTTTGCAGTCTATCTCCATAAATCTAGAATGTAATGCCTTCCATGAAGCAGCTCACAAGTCTGATATGATTCCAATCCACAACATCACCCAGGTGCTCAAAGTGATGAATGGGGGGCATTTTTGTTCTTAGTTTGTGTCCTGCTCTTGCTGGGTGAAACAAACAAATCAATTGGAAAGACACAGGAAAATGAGCTGTCTAGGGACTGCATCATAAGGACCATGTCTTCAGGAATAAATTGGCTTAGTCATTTATCATCCTTGTGTTGTTGTTCCTTGTGGGGTAAAGATTCTGAGAGGCCGTGATTAGGGCTCCATATCCAATCCCAAAGAAAGGCAATGCCAAAGAATGCTCAAACTACCGCACAATTGCAGTCATCTCACATGCTAGTAAAGTAATGCTCAAAATTCTCCAAGCCAGGCTTCAGCAATATGTGAACCGTGAACTTCCTGATGTTCAAGCTGGTTTTAGGAAAGGCAGAGGAACCAGAGATCAAATTGCCAACATCCGCTGGATCATGGAAAAAGCAAGAGAGTTCCAGAAAAACATCTATTTCTGCTTTATTGACTATGCCAAAGCCTTTGACTGTGTGGATCACAATAAACTGTGGAAAATTCTGAAAGAGATGGGAATACCAGACCACTTGACCTGCCTCTTGAGAAATCTGTATGCAGGTCAAGAAGCAACAGTTAGAACTGGACATGGAACAACAGACTGGTTCCAAATAGGAAAAGGAGTACGTCAAGGCTGTATATTGTCACCCTGCTTATTTAACTTATATGCAGAGTACATCATGAGAAACGCTGGGCTGGAAGAAACACAAGCTGGAATCAAGATTGCCAGGAGAAATATCAATAACCTCAGATATGCAGATGACACCACCCTTAGGGCAGAAAGTGAAGAGGAACTAAAAAGCCTCCTGATGAAAGTGAAAGTGGAGAGTGAAAAAGTTGGCTTAAAGCTCAACATTCAGAAAACGAAGATCATGGCATCTGGTCCCATCACTTCATGGGAAATAGATGGGGAAACAGTGGAAACAGTGTCAGACTTTATTTTGGGGGGCTCCAAAATCACTGCAGATGGTGACTACAGCCATGAAATTAAAAGACGCTTACTCCTTGGAAAGAAAGTTATGACCAACCTAGATAGCATATTCAAAAGCAGAGACATTACTTTGCCAACAAAGGTTCGTCTAGTCAAGGCTATGGTTTTTCCTGTGGTCATGTATGAATGTGAGAGTTGGACTGTGAAGAAGGCTGAGCGCTGAAGAATTGATGGTTTTGAACTGTGGTGTTGGAGAAGACTCTTGAGAGTCCCTTGGACTGCAAGGAGATCCAACCAGTCCATTCTGAAGGAGATCAGCCCTGGGATTT
This sequence comes from Bos indicus, assembly GCF_029378745.1. Lineage (NCBI taxonomy): Eukaryota > Metazoa > Chordata > Mammalia > Artiodactyla > Bovidae > Bos > Bos indicus. The sequence goes on from NC_091769.1 coordinate 52,268,611, forward strand.
CTTTGGAAGGAATGATGCTAAAGCTGAAATTCCAGTACTTTGGCCACCTCATGGCAAGAGTTGACTTATTGGAAAAGACTCTGATGCTGGGAGGGATTGGTGGCAGGAGGAGAAGGGGATGACAGAGGATGAGACGGCTGGATGGCATCACTGACTCGATGGACGTGAGTCTGGGTGAACTCCGGGAGTTGTTGATGGACAGGGAGGCCTGGCGTGCTGCGATTCATGGGGTCACAAAGAGTCGGATACGACTGAGAGACTGAACTGAACTGATTTACCCTCAGCTAAGGGGAGCGTCACTGCTCAAGGAAAATCAAGGTGCTCTCCCCAGGTGGAAAAGAGAAAGGACGTTGGACAGACAAAGAGTCACACATGTCGACTATAGCGACACATGAGGTCGGTTAAACATGCATTCCCCTGTACAGGGAAGAAGGCATTCTTGAAAGACCCATCACCCTTCCAGATGTCAATTGTCTTCTTGCCACATGGATCATCAGTTTTTTCAGATAGGGCACCCTTCAGAATTTGGTGCAATGGTTAGGGGATCCTCAGGACTAATGACACTCTTTCCCTTTAATCAGTGGATATCTGGATATTTTACACCAGTGTCTCTCCACAGTGCACCACTAGCATGTAGGATGGTATACATCCTTGTTTTGGGGGTTGCCCTATGAATTGAGGGGGGTTAGCAGAATCCCCAGCCTCTAACCTCTAGATTCCAGTAACACATCCCTCAATACCAGTCTTGACAATCAAATACCTCCAGGCATTGTCAAATGTCCCCTAGGACAAAACTGACTTTTGTTGAGAATCCTGACTTTACCAAGATAAATGCCCTGTCACACATTCCCGACCCTGAGGGCTCCCAAGCCCTGCAAGCTGCTGCAGTGTGCCCTGATGGTGCTCCTGCTGGCTTCTCATGTCTAGGCACCGGCATATGCCTCTTCAAGCCTAGAGTATCTGTCTGCTGAACCACTAACCAATCCTACTATAAAAAGAAGCCCACCTCTGTAGAAAGGGCTGGTGACCCAGCAGCAGTCTGTAGCCCTACCATTGTACAACAAAGAAACTGGAACCACCTGAATGGTCCTTGAAAACAAAAGAAAGGAAATGACCTAGTACAATCAATGGCTTCAGAGAAACAAAGCTGTTGAGACAGTTGCGATGTCTTTAGAGTCAGGATATGTTTTAAGAACCATATTACAACTTTGCATCAAGCATATTGCCCTTGTGTGAAGTTGTGGATGAAATATTTAAATCCTTCTCTTCCTCGAAACCAAGGCAAATTTTCCATCTGCCAAAATAATAAACCCCTTATTTTGAGAATTCTCTGGTCCTTGGACCTCAGTAAATATTTTGAGTTAATGGGGCAAAACCAAGCAAAGCACTTGGCGGTACACCACTCTTTGTTCATGCCCACCCATTGTCAGGGAATATTCCCAACAAGGTGTGAAGTAGAAAGCCCTGCCCACCTCTTTCCTTGCATGTGTCTTTTGGACACATAAATAAATACAGATGTGGCTCTGCCCTGTCTGGTACTGGGAGTTAGATCAGGGCCAAATTCCATTTAACTAGCTTACACATAGCTCGCCAGAATGTAACTCTGCCCCCTGTGAGCTGCTGAGGATCCCTCTACACAGGTTCACCTCCAGAGGTCTGATAAGACTAGCTGAAGGTAGAGCTTAATCCTCTCATTCCAGAAAGGATGTTTTCCGTTAGATTTTTTATTTTACCCTCACTACATCATTTCCATATGGTCTGAAATAGACAAAAGGAATTTATTTAGGGTGGAAGACTTTTAAATCCTCCTTACGTAAAGTATGGTTTTCTAACATCTCAGGGACTGGGACCTTCTTAGCACTGCTTCCAGGGTGGGCAGCTCTGAGAGTCACCAGGACTCCGGGCATAGTTTCTAAATTGATTGACAGCCTTAAGCTTCCAAAGTAAATTTCTGAAACCCAAGTAATTTTTTCGTAGACATGTGAAACTTCAGAATTCCAAAGGGAGAAGTAAGCCTTATTTTTAAAATAAACTTTTAAGTTTGAAAACAAAACCAGACAAGTAGTGCAGAAAGACAGCTCTAGATTGAATCTCGAAGTATGTCTTTGTCTGGAGCCCCTCTCCTGACTCCCAGCCACAGCCTCTATTCCAGTCCTCATCTATACTGTCAGGATGACTTCAGGGCCAGTGCCTTCCCACTTAACAATGTCACCTTCTCTGATGCACATTACAAGGTGCTGCCATCATCCTTTCCATAAAGCCACTCCAGATTACGTCACTCTTCCACTTGAAACGTCCATCCCTATTGCTGCATACAAAATAAAGCCCGAACTTCTGGCTATAGCATTCAAAGCTTTCTAGAATCTGGTCCAGTTTCTTTCTCTAAGTTTTTCTGTCTTCTGTCTTATGTGCAAGACAAACAAGATTCTTCAACTTCCCCTAAACCAGAAACCTACTCTTCTACTTCCATGCCTCCATTAGGGCCAGCTTCCTGGGTTTGTGACATGTGCAGTCACATGCTCAGAAGGACCATGAGCTTGGTTTAATGATCTACTGTTGCCATGTTCAAGTTCTTAAATATTTTCTTTTGTGTTGTACATATTGGATGAAGTCCAGTGAGTGGATGGAGCATGCAAACAAGCAGAGAAGATACCTTACATGCACGTCTGCACCCATTGACTTCCTGTTTGCATTAGTGTGGTGCCCTGCCCTCCCAGTATGGAAATCTGACCCCACAATGAGTGTGGAGTGGGGGGTCCATGGTAAACATGTTACCCAGCTGCTGCTGCTTCAGTCGTGTCTGACTCTCTGTGACCCCATGAACTATAGCCGGCCAGGCTCCTCTGTCCTTGGGATTCTCCAGGCAAGAATACTGGAGTGGGTTGCCTTGCCCTCCCTCCAGGGGATCTTCCCAACCCAGGGATCGAAGCCAGGTCTCCTGCATAGCTAGCAGATTCTTTACCACTGAGCCAACAGGGAAGCCCTAAATGTGTAACTGTATGACTGATTAAATATTGTGCTGATAGCCCCAATAACCAGAACTTGCTTCAAACAAAAAAGATAGTAGTGTTCTTTGAAAAAAAATGATTGAGGAACACTTATATTCTTGTTCATGCTTCTTCCCTGGATTAGCCAACTGCTTATGCTGAAAATGATGACACTGAAAGTAAAGATAGAGTAGTCCATGATTCCTTTTCCTTCCAAGCTTTCCTTACTCATCAGAAAGCTGAAGTCGAGGAGAAACACCCTTCCAGTGACTTTTTGATAAGGTTTCACCAATAATCTAATGGGAAGGAGCCAAGATGATATCACAATTGTACTGTAGTCAGGGCTGTGTATGACAGTCAATATGTTTCAGTGACTAAGGAGTCAGTGGTACATAATTCAAGTCACAGTATGACTTTATACATTCTCATTTTATCTTAACTTACTGCTGCTGCTACTGCTAAGTCACTTCAGTCATGTCCGACTCTGTGCCACCCCATAGACGGCAGCCCACCAGGCTCCTCTGTCCCTGGGATTCTCCAGGCAACTTACTAAGTCCAGACAAAAGATCCAATAACAGTGTTTTTGGTTCTTCTGGTGTACTACGTTCTGGGTAACCTTAGTTTCCATTGTGACCTTAACTGTAGACCTGTTGATGAACAGGTCATCTTGCCTTATTTCCTCCAGTGTGTATCACGGTGGTAAAGAATCCACCTGCCAGTGCAGGAGATGCAGGTTCCATACCTGGGTTGGGAAGATCCCCTGGAGAAGGAACTGACTAACCCACTCCAGTATTCTTGCCTGGAGAAGTCCATGGACAGAGGACCCTGCCAGGGTACAGTCCCCGGGGTCGCAAAAGAGTCAGACACGACTTAGTGACTGAACAACAACAACAACAACAACAAAATGAACTACAGGAAACTCTTGCATGCAGCTCACTCCTAATCAAGTCCAGGCACCAAGCTGAGACTGGGCAACAAAGGCAAGTTTAGGTACAGTCCCTGCCATGAGGTGGGGGGAGAAGGAAAAGGAAGGAGGAGGACTGGGACACCTAGGGGCAAGGGTACCCCCTACTTGATGCCCAGTAGGATTTACAACTACAGATCAGATCAGTTGCTCAGTCGTGTCCGACTCTTTGCGACCCCATGAATCGCAGCACACCAGGCCTCCCTGTCCATCACCAACTCCCGGAGTTCACTCAGACTCACGTCCATCGAGTCAGTGATGCCATCCAGCCGTCTCATCCTCTGTCGTCCCCTTCGCTTCTTGCCCCCAATCCCTCCCAGCATCGGAGTCTTTTCCAATGAGTCAACTCTTTGCATGAGGTGGCCAAAGTACTGGAGTTTCAGCTTTAGCATCATTCCTTCCAAAGAAATCCCAGGGCTGATCTCCTTCAGAATGGACTGGTTGGATCTCCTTGCAGTCCAAGGGAGACTCTCAAGAGTCTTCTCCAACACCACAGTTCAAAACCATCAATTCTTCAGCGCTCAGCCTTCTTCACAGTCCAACTCTCACACCCATACATGACCACAGGAAAAACCATAGCCTTGACTAGACGAACCTTTGTTGGCAAAGTAATGTCTCTGCTTTTGAATATGCTATCTAGGTTGGTCATAACTTTCCTTCAAGGAGTAAGCGTCTTTTAATTTCATGGCTGTAGTCACCATCTGCAGTGATTTTGGAGCCCAGAAAAATAAAGTCTGACACTATTTCCACTATTTCCCCATCTATTTCCCATGAAGTGATGGGACCAGATGCCATGATCTTCGTTTTCTGAATGTTGAGCTTTAAGCCAACTTTTTCACTCTCCTCTTTCACTTTCATCAAGAGGCTCTTTAGTTCCTCTTCACTTTCTGCCCTAAGGGTGGTGTCATCTGCATATCTGAGGTTATTGATATTTCTCCCGGCAATCTTGATTCCAGCTTGTGTTTCTTCCAGCCCAGCGTTTCTCATGATGTACTCTGCATAGAAGTTAAATAGGCAGGGTGACAATATACAGCCTTGACGAACTCCTTTTCCTATTTGGAACCAGTCTGTTGTTTCATGTCCAGTTCTAACTGTTACTTCCTAACCTGCATATAAATTTCTCAAGAGGCAGGTCAGGTGGTCTGGTATTCCCATCTCTTTCAGAATTTTCCACAGTTCATTGTGATCCACACAGTCAAAGGCTTTGGCATAGTCATAAAGCAGAAATAGATGCTTTTCTGGAACTCTCTTGCTTTTTCCATGATCCAGCGGATGTTGGCAATTTGATCTCTGGTTCCTCTGCCTTTTGTAAAACCAGCGTGAACATCAGGAAGTTCACAGTTCACATATTGCTGAAGCCTGGCTTGGAGAATTTTGAGCATTACTTTACTAGCGTGTGAGATGAGTGCAATTGTGCGGTAGTTTGAGCATTCTTTGGCATTGCCTTTCTTTGGGATTGGAATGAAAACTGACCTTTTCCAGTCCTGTGGCCACTGCTGAGTTTTCCAAATTTGCTGGCATATTGAGTGCAGCACTTTCACAGCATCATCATTCAGGATTTGGAATAGCTCAACTGGAATTCCATCACCTCCACTAGCTTTGTTCGTAGTGATGCTTTCTAAGACCCACTTGACTTCACATTCCAGGATGTCTGGCTCTAGGTGAGTGATCACACCATCATGATTATCTGGGTCGTGAAGATGTTTTTTGTATAGTTCTTCTGTGTATTCTTGCCATCTCTTCTTAATATCTTCTGCTTCTGTTAGGTCCATACCATTTCTGTCCTTTATCAAGCCCATCTTTGCATGAAATATTCCTTTGGTATCTCTGATTTTCTTGAAGAGATCCCTAGTCTTTCCCATTCTGTTGTTTTCCTCTATTTCTTTGCATTGATCGCTGAAGAAGGCTTTCTTATCTCTTCTTGCTATTCTTTGGAACTCTGCATTCAGATGTTTATATCTTTCCTTTTCTCCTTTGCTTTTCACTTCTCTTCTTTTCACAGCTATTTGTAAGGCCTCCCCAAACAGCCATTTTGCTTTTTTGCATTTCTTTTCCATGGGGATGGTCTTTATAACTACAGTGACCCTCAGACATGGAGCACTCATATCCGTTTGTCACTGTCTAATCGAAACACGCATGTGCTAGGACTCAAGCACAGACAAGGCAAGGGAGAGAGATGAGTGAGTGCACTGCCCCTCATCTTTGCAGCCTAGCCCAGAGCTCAGAGAAAACCTATTAAAAACCTTCTGGGAGAGCAACTACTGAACTAGATATAATAGCAGATTCACCATATGCAATTAGCCAAATTCAAATATCCTTGTAGATTTGAGAACAGGGGGTGGAGATTGCAAAAATTTCATTGTTGGAAACTATAAGATTTTCATCTACTTCAAACTGCATTCTTTATATATGCCCTGTGATTTGATTAAATCTATTTGGTAAGTGTGGACTTATATGGAACAGGAATTTTCTAAAGACTGTTTTATCCGATAGGTGTTTGCCTGAAGGTGGAGTGTGAAAGGAGATAAACCTGATGGTTTTTAGTTTGGTTTGAATTGGGTGACCTGTGTTTAAGAGATTTATCTTTTTTTCCCCTTTTTTTCTTCCCCTTTGGAAACTTTTAAGATCACTTTCTAACTTTTAATCTGAATCTAACTTCTGTCCCTAAGACTTTCTTTGTTGAGTTTATTTGAGCAAAGAGTTTAGCATTTAAGGTATACCTACAGTCAATTCTTTTTAAATGGGCAATAATCCCATTACAACTTTCTAAGCTTGGGCTTTTATTTCTTTAGCAACTTTTTAAACCATAGCATTGCTGCTGCTGCTAGGTCATTTCAGTCATGTCCGACTCTGTGTGACCCCAGAGACGGCAGCCCACCAGGCTCCCCCGTCACTGGGATTCTTCAGGCAAGAACACTGGAGTGGGTTGCCATTTCCTTCTCCAATGCATGAAAGTGAAAAGTGAAAGTGAAGTCGCTCAGTCGTGTCCAACTCTTAGCGACCCCATGGACTGCAGCCTACCAGGCTCCTCCTTCCATGGGATTTTCCAGGCAGGAGTATTAGAGTGGGGTGCCATTGCCTTCTTGGAAACCATAGCATTACATAGATAATATTCTTCAATTCTACTTTGCTTTTATACATATCAGACATTGGAGAAGATTTCCAAATCTAAGGGAGGCAAGTTAGCATGGTTAAGGGCATGAGGTATGAGAACAGCTGAATTCAGACTTGAAACTTTATCACTACTCTCTGAATGTCCTTACTTCCTTGTGCCTCACTTTCCACTTTGGTAAAATGTATATATTAATAACTACTTCAGGAAGTTCTATAAATTAAATCAGAAGATACAAGTAAACTATATAGGGAAATAAGTTATATAAAGCACAATAGCCTATAACATGCTATTCATTATTTGATTAGTATTATCATCTATGTCTCCATGTGAATGTATGCTCAGTCATGTCCAACTCTTTGTGACCTTATGGACTATAGCCTGCCAGGCTCCTCAGTCCATGGGCTTCTCCAGGCAAGACTACTGGAGTGGGTAGCCATTCCTTTCTCCAGGAGATCTTACCAATCCTGGGATTGAACCCTGTCTCCTGCATTGACAGGCAGATTCTTTACCAGTGAGCTGAACTCTTTCCATATTCCTTATAGCTCTGAAAGTCTGAGCCTAGGGTATTTGCTCATCACCTTGTGCAATCACTTCCAAAATATAAGTAATCCTCATGTAGTACCCACTTCCTATGGTGGGGTGGAGATAGAAGGAGCAGACTGGGAAGAAATGAACATCCTCAAATCTAAAATGTTTGTCAGGTCCACGGACTGAAAGTAGTCCCATATTTCTTGAGACTATAAGATACACAGCCCAAAAAGTAAAAGAATTCACATTAGTGCAAGGAAAGGAGTTCTCAAAGTAAGGTGAAGCTAGAACATTATCAAATAGATTCTCTGGAGGCATCTGTTGAATACTGCCTAACAGGATATGGCTTAGTCACTTTTCCACAATTACTTATCAATTCACAATAGAAATATTACATAACTGCCACTGGGGCAACTCACACTAAAAAACTGAGTGTGTGTGTGTGTACTGTAGCTTCAGGTGTATCGACTCTGTGAGACCCAATGGACTGTAGCCTGCCAGCTTCCTCTGTTCGTGGGATTCTCCAGGCAGGAATACTGGAGTGGGTTGCCATGCCCTCCTCCAGGGCAAGTAAACTGACTTGCCTGGTGTTTTTACTTTCCAGGGGTTCCTCACTACTTAGGCCATGAACCTCTTTGGAAGTATGGTGAAGCCCATGAACTCCTTCTCAGAATAATGTTCTTAAATATATAAATTAAAATGTGTAGCATGATAAACGGAGAAGGCAATGGCACCCCACTCCAGTACTCTTGCCTGGAAAATCCATGGACAAAGGAGCCTGGTAGGCTGCAGTCCATGGAGTCACTAAGAGTCAGGAACGACTGAGCGACTTCACTTTCACTTTTCACTTTCATGCATTGGACAAGGAAATGGCAACCCACTCCAGTGTTCTTGCCTGAAGAACCCCAGGGATGGGGAAGCCTGGTGGGCTGCTGTCTCTGGGGTCACACAGAGTCGGACATGACTGAAGCGACTTAGCAGCAGCAGCAGCATGATAAAAAAATCAACTATACTGGAATAGTTACTAAAATATTCACTCTGAAAAGACAAATTTCTGAGAGTATCATATGGGTAGCCTTCATGGTTTACAAAAAAAAAAAAAAAACCTAGCAGCAGACCTAGAAACTGTAATCCTCAAAAATTAATGGGCATAAATGATACTTAGAAATATTTGTAACAACCAGAACATGGCATGAAAGTAGCTATGATTTCAGTTAGTGATAAACTCACAGGTACTGTTCCTCCTACTGTGGTTGTTTACGCATATTTATGGAAGGAAATGGTAAGTTTCATGAGAAAGTTAAGGAAAATAAGGATTTTGTTTTCTCATGTGAGGCCACAGATCCCAGATTAAGAAGATTTGATTTGGACAAATGGAATCAAAGAGAAATAGGCATTTTCCTCAATATATGGTTTCCCCTTATGATGTTCTACATACTCCCTGGAGACAGTGCTTCTCAGTAATATCTTTCATGATTTCCCCCAGTTTCCTTTGGGTTTCAAGCAGGAAGCTCACCTCGACAACATCTTTCTGAAACAGGGAGGCTCCCCAGCAATGGCCACAATTCCTCTGAAGCCAGTATCTAATCTGTTTCTTCTGCTTTTTCTGATGTGGACAAATGATGTAGATCTGGTCCTACAGATCTCCCTGAACCCCTGTTCTCTACTGTTGACCCTGGTATTTAGCATTTGAGAGAATTGTGAGGAACAAGATGCTTATCTGTCTCGTTCGTGTGGGAATCTCAGTGGCCACATGTCCTGGGGACTGCTTTGTGGAGGGGAGATGTTAGACCCGTCTGCTGCCAACCCAGCAAGCTCAGGGACTGGAACTCGCCGTTTGATTGTCCAGACCCCTTCCCATGTCAATGGATTGTGGTGCTGGCTTTGGTGTTTGCCTAAATATCTTTAAAGAGACTACTTCGGAGGGAGACTAAGCATGGCCATGGGGCTTGATGGGGGTATCTGAAGACTTTCCCCTTTGCTGGATGACCTTCTCTAAGTGCCATATTGCTTGCCCCGTCATCTTAGGACCCACCTTCTCCTAATCCTCACCAGGTATTTGGGGTCCCAGGGTGTGTGGCAGCAGCTACTGAGTCCTGACCAGAGGTTGCACATATGCCCAGAACTTTCCCTTACTCACCCAAAACCTACTCCACTGCCTACTGTCTAGTTTTTTCTGGGATCTGCTTTCAACTTCCCAGGGTGAGCTACTTGCATAGTACAAGCTGAGGTGTTGGCTGATGGCAGATGGCTGATCACTGGAACAGGAGTGTCTTGTTCACGCTGTAGGTAAAGAAATGCTCCATTTTGGTTGCTTTATTTAAAGAAGTCACACTAGTGGTGACATTTAAGGGTCACCTTAACTGGTGAGACTGTGGATAAGGGAACAAAGGAAAAAATATGTCTGGCCTAAATCTAAACAAAACCAAAGAATTTGTAGTCCCAATCAGAACAATTTTGAGAGTGAAAGGTGGCTCTGTTAACTATTGCAGAACAATAGGCATAAACTGTGGTATTGAATGATCCCATTAGAAGGTGGTGAATATGCAAACTGTGTCTTGGGATATTTTTCTGGGAAAAATCGTTTGTAGTTATCATCATGCTTAACAAGATTTGTGACTCATAAAGGTTAGCAACCAGTAGCATGTACACATTCAGAGGCAGGTGGCATCATGGAGTCAAGTGAGATGAAATTTTCATTCCAGAATTTGACTGTAATCTCAAACAAGTTATTTGCCTCTTAAGGCTACTGTTTCACTCATTTAAGAAAAGAAGGATAATTCCTTTTTGACAGGTGTATACGTAAGAAGGCCCCTGTCACCAACTGATTAAGTGTATAGATGCTGCTGCTGCTGCTAAGTTGCTTCAGTCTTGTCCGACTCTGTGCGACCCCATAGACGGCAGCCCACCAGGCTCCGCCATACCTAGGATTCTCCAGGCAAGAACACTGGAGCGGGTTGCCGTTTCCTTTTCCAATGCGTGAAAGTGAAGTCGCTCAGTCGTGTCTGACTCCTCGAGACCCCATGGACTGCAGCCTATCAGGCTCCTCCGTCCATGGGATTTTCCAACAAGAGTACTGGAGTGGGGTGCCATCGCCTTCTCCGAGTGTATACATAAAAAGCGTATAGATAATTATGCATAAATATCATTTCCCACTTTATCCCCATGATACTTCTTCCCTTTAATTTTTGTGCATTGTTAATGACCATGTTATATCAAGATTAAATTACAAAAAAATTACCCATAATGTCACCTCCCTAACACATTCTTGCCCTCCTTCTTAGTTTCTATTTTTTAGTGACCTGGCCTGCCTAAGGTTTGCCATCTGCATATATTTCCCACTCTTTTATTTTCATAAGAGTTTATCAGATTGTACCATGATGTATCTTGCTCTTAACTATACATTCCAATTTAATATTTTAGGTAAAATTGCAGTAGAGAGACTTATCTTTTCTCTATTGAATAATTTCCTTAGAAGCATTCCAAAATGAAATTCAATTTTTCAAAGAATATGAACATTATTACCAGTCTTGTGTAGAACCAAACTTTTATATAGCTGTTGGATTAATTTATACTAACCTGATCCTTTGAGACTATAACTACACTGTAATCTGTTCCACACTGAAAATAATTTTTTTAATTTAAATTTAGTCGTGAATTGGTGCCTTGACTTGGTTTAATTTGAATTTTTTTATTACCTGCCAAGTTGAACATGAATAACTTTTAATCTGTACGACATTAACTTTCTTTTATGCAAATTATTTTGTCTTTCTCATCAATCCATTGACTCTGATTTTTGGTGTATTTGTTTGGCTGTACTGAGTTTTCTTTGCTGTGCGCCATCTTCTCACTGTGGTGATTCTCTTGTTTCAGAGCGTGGTCTCCAGGACGAGCGAGCTTTAGAAGCTGTGGCGCTTGGTCTTAGTTGCCCCAGGACACGTGGGATCTTCCTGGCCAGGGACTGAACCCATGCCCCCTGCATTAGCAGGCGGAGTCTCAGCCCCTAGAACACCAGGGAGGCCTGATACTTTTATAAGTAGAGGTTTTTCACAGTATTAGTGGTTGGCCTTATTTCTTTTACTTCTTTTTATTCTTGATCCTAAAAACTAACACTTTATAAAATCAAAAATTTGTGTTAATCATTAAAAATTAGAAAAAGTACACAAATCACCACTGAAATTTTAGCATGTCTTTGTCTTATTTGTAAAAGTTGTGTTAAGTAGTTTTGTCTGATGGCAAAAGTAATGTGTATGTTGTACAGTATTCCACCATATGGATGTATCATAATTATTTCCCCAGTGCTAAACATTTAGGTGGGTCCCAGTTTATCACAAATAATGTCTTTCAGACTATTCTTGGATGTAAATCCTTCCCTGTTTGCAAAGTATAGCGTATTGACTGTAGGGATTATATGTCAAAGAAAAGAAACATCTAAGATTCTAGGTATACATTGCTGATTCGAGTTCCAGAAAGCTAAGATCAACCTACAATCCCATCAGGGTTTATCTGGCTGTCTCACAAAACCCTGCCCTGCAATGAGTAAAATTTTTTCTTAATCTTTCCAGTTACATAAGTAAATAGTACTTATTGTTAGAATCTGCATTTCTTAGATTACTAGTGAAGCTTTAAATATTTTCAGTATCTATAAGTATTTTTATAAAATTATAATATACTTTATTATATTTTAATTATACATAATGTTTATATATTATAGAATTATATATTTTATAAGTATCCATATCTATAAATATTTTTAATAGTGTATACCTTTCGATTTTCATTTTGAGACTTTAAGAGCTTTTTAAGAATTAAGGATATTCTTTGTCATTTGCTGCAAATGTTTCTTCCAGTTAATCCTTTTAGTTTTATTTCTTCTTACATACTGATTTTTGAATTTGTGTGTAATTTTTTCTAGGCTCTAGGACTTTTCCCCATTACTTTTGGGATTAAAAAACCTTCCAGTCATATCAATAACATTTACCTATATTTTCTTCTAGTTTTCTGACTTTATTTTTTAATATTCCTTAATTTATTGAACATCTGATAAGAGTGGGAAAATTCAACATTAAATTTGAGTAGTTCATCAGTTTGCATGACACCTCTTATTTAATCATATTTTTTTCTCCACTGAATTGTCATACTTTATTCAGCATATATAAGCTCCCAGATATTCTAGAGTCACTTTCTGAACTGTGTTCTGTTCCATTCATCTTTTTATGCTTAGACCAGAAAGAAGCAATTTACAAATCCACTTTAATACCTTGTAAGGCAGATACTCTCTTATTTTTCAAATCGTTTTAGCTTTTTAAATATACATTTACTCAAATGCTAAAGTAAGATTCTATTTTTTAATTGCTCTCTTCCTAATCCTTCTGGAAACTTCATTATACCTGTTAATTAATCTGGGAACACACTATGTCTCTCAGTTTTTTCAAGTCTGCTTTTATGTCTCCTAGTGCAAATGTAATAATTCACTTTGCACATTTTTCTTGCTAAAACAATTCTCAGGTATCTTCCATGTTTGCTATTATAAGTGGGATCCTTTTTTTTTTATTCTATCTTCTGTTTCTGGGATAGGAAAGAATTCATTTTTGTATATTTCTCTTCAATGCAGCCTATCTACTGGGCTTGCTTTTTAATGATAAGCAGTCATTACCAAACTTGTCTGCATGTTAGAATCACCTAGGGATCTTTAAAAATTCTCAAGCCCAGGCCACACCCCAGACCAAGTAAACCCCATTCGGTGTGGTGGGGCTCTGCTCGAGCTTCGGAGCTTGACATTCCCCTGTCGATTCCAGTTTGCAGATAAATTTTGGAATCTACCACTCTAAATGATTTTCTGCTGATTCTCTTCTGTTTTGAAGGGTATCATCCGACTGACAAATAACAGTAGTTGTATCTTCTCCTTTACAATCACTACATCTCTTTTTATTTAATGTTCTATTGTACTATCCACAGATTTTTAAAGTGTTCAATAAAACTGTTAAATAAAATGATCTCTTTCATGGGAGTAACTCATATCTTACCACTAGACACAATGTTGCTGCTGCTGCTAAGTCGACTCTGTGTGACCCCATAGACGGCAGCCCACCAGGCTCCCCCGTCCCTGGGATTCTCCAGGCAAGAACACTGGAGTGGGTTGCCATTTCCTTCTCCAACGCATGAAAGTGAAAAGTGAAAATGAAGTTGCTCAGTCGTGTCCAACTCTTCTCGACCCCATGGACTGCAGCCTACCAGACACCTCTGCCCATGGGATTCTCCAAGCAAGAGTACTGGACTGGGGTGCCATTGCCTTCTCAGGAATGTTATGTAGAAAATTTCTTTTGTCAAGGAAGGATCCTCATTAACACTGAACAAATTGCAAACCATTTCCTTTTTTTATTCTAAGTGTTTACTGCATTTTACATGTATTATCTCCTTTGTGTATTATACTCAAGACTTTTTAAGCTCCACCTTTCTGTTATTAGGCAGAAGCTCTTAGATTGCCTATGGGGAGTTTTCAATTGTTTCCTTTCAAATTTATTTCTTGTATTCACAAGTTGGTATCCTTGGAGCAATTGAATATTCTTTTATTTACAAGTTTTTATTTTGAAGTTTAGCTCTTTAACCAGTCAATAATAACAAAAATGAATATTCAAATCATGAAAATCATGAACCTGAGGACGTGGTGTGATTAACCTATGACTTTGGTTGCTGCACTAATTAGATACGCTGTTAATCTACAGGATCACACAATCCATGAAAAGTGAAAGTGAAGTCGCTCAGTCGTGTCTAACTCTTTCTGACCCCATGGACTGTAGCCTATCAGGCTCCTCTGTCCATGGGATTTCCCAGGCAAGAGTGCTGGAGTGGATTGCCATTTCCTTCTCCAGGGGATCTTCCCGACCCAGGAACCTGGGTCTCCTGCATTGCAGGCAGACGCCTTACCGACTGAGCCACCAGGAAAGGCCTATAGGATAATACATCACTGATCTTGTGGTGGTTATCTGTGTGTCATGCAGGTGAAAAAGAAGACCTCAGACATGTGTGGTGTCCTTAGATCCTCACAAATCTCTGATGAAGTGCCCCTCTTCTCCCTGCTGCTGCTGCTGCTAAGTCACTTCAGTCGTGTCCGACTCTGTGCGACCCCATAGACACCAGCCCACCAGCCTCCCCCATCCCTGGGATTCTCCAGGCAAGAACACTGGAGTGGGTCGCCATTTCCTTCTCCAATGCATGAAAGTGAAAAGTGAAAGTGAAGTGGCTTAGGCGTGTCTGACTCTGCACGACCCCATGGACTGCAGCCTTCCAGGCTCCTCCATCCATGGGATTTTCCAGTCAAGAGTGCTGGAGTGGGGTGCCATTGCCTTCTCCCCCTCTTTTCCCTGGTCACTGCCAATCTTGCAGATATTGGCAGGGGAGGGCTGTGACCGGTTGCTTTGATGGCTTGATCAGAGTCTGATGACCCAACAACCATCAGCCTTAGAACCTCTAGACCCTGAGTTGCATGTGTCTCCTCCAGCTCTGCTATAGTCACCCAGAGGGGGTCCCTGGCAGGATCCCTGGCTCTCAATTCCACTCTGTCCAGATTCTTCCCTAAGAGAGCCTCTACCTTCTCCCAGGGCGTGCTGAGCCAGGGTTCCCTCTCCTGTGTTGGTAAAGGAAGGAACCACCTGCAGGCGGCTGCCTCCAGAGGCCAAAACAAGAGTCCTAAGGCCCCTCACACCACTCAATCCCTGCTTCTCTCATCCCAGCCTTCAAAGCCAAAAAGGAGAGGCTAGAGCACAGGTCTCTAACCTCCCACACTTTCAAACTGTCTCCCCTCTTCCCTCTTTCTTCCTTCCACATCCTTGAGTTGGAAACATAAGCTTTTACTTACCCTGTCATCTCCTATCAAAGAGCATCATCCCATGGCCCAGCTGTCATTCTGTGGGAGAATTCTGAGAACAGCCAGCCTGGCTGGATTCCTTTTTATACCAAAAGGAAAGAAAAGAGAGACTCTGGAGCACTTCTATGTCCAGGTGTAGAAATCAAACATCCATCTTCTGGTTTAGGAGGTAGACTGTTCCCAGGGGGACAGGACTCTAAAGGGAAATTCGTTAATATTTCCAAAAATAGTTTTCATATCTCTAATGCTAATTAGTCCTTTTAGAATTGGTACTTTTCATCATTTAGGGAAATAGATTTCTAATTCTATTTAATTATTCTTCTTGATTTTAAATTTAACCAACCTGGAGTGTGTTTAAAGATTAATATGCTAAATTAATTTTCTTATGTTGGAAACTTCCTATGTTCTTGAGATAACTCAACTAGATTCAGTTCAGTTCAGTCGCTCAGTCATGTCTGACTCTTTGTGACCCCATGGACTGAGCACACCAGGCCACCCTGTCCATCACCAATTCCTCAAGCTTGCTCAAACTCATATCTATCAAGTCAGTGATGCCATCCAACCATTTCATCCTCTGTCGTCCCCTTCTCTTCCTGCCTTCAATCTTTCCCAGCATCAGGGTCTTTTCAAATAAGTCAGTTTTTCACATCAGGTGGCCAAAGTATTGGAGTTTCAACTTCAACATCAGTCCTTCCAATGAATATTCAGGACTGATTTCCTTTAGGATTGACTGATTAGATCTCCTTGCAGTCCAAGAGACTCTCAAGAGTCTTTTCCAACACCACAGTTCAAAAGTATCAATTCTTCAGTGCTCAGCTTTCTTTATAGTCCAACTCTCACATCCATACATGACTACTGGAAAAACCATAGCCTTGACTAGATGGACCTTTCTTGGCAAAGTAATGTCTCTGCTTTTTCATATGTTGTCTAGATTGGTCATAGCTTTTCTTCCAAAGAGCAAGCGTCTTTTAATTTCATGGATGCAGTCACCATCTGCAGTGATTTTGGAGCCCAGGAAAATAAAGTCTCTCACTGTTTCCATTGTTTCTCCATCTATTTGCCATGAAGTGATGGGACCTGATGCCATGATCTTAGTTTTCTGAATGTTGAGCTTTAAGCCAGTTTTTTCACTCTTCTCTTTCACTTCCATCAAGAGGCTCTTTAATTCTTCTTCACTTTCTGCCAAAAGGGTGGTGTCATCTGCATATCTGAGATTATTGATATTTCTCCCGGCAATCTTGATTCCAGCTTGTGCTTCATCCAGCCCAGCATTTCTCATGATGTACTCTGCATATAAGTTAAATAAGCAGGGTGACAATATACAGCCTTGACGAACTCCTTTTCCTATTTGGAACCAGTCTGTTGTTCCATGTCTGGTTCTAACTGTTGCTTCTTGACCTGCATACAGATTTCTCAGGAGGCAGGTCAGGTGATCTGTATTCCCATCTCTTTCAGAATTTTCCACAGTTTGTTGTGATCCACACAGTCAAAGTCTTTGGTATGGTCCATAAAGCAAGAGTAGATGTTTTTCTGGAACTTTCTTGCTTTTTCAGTGATCCAGTGGATGTTGGCAGTTTGATCTCTGGTTCCTCTGCCTTTTCTAAAACCAGCTTGAACATCTGGAAGTTCACGGTTCACATACTGTTGAAGCCTGGCTTGGAAAATTTTGAGCATTCCTTTACTAGCATGTGAGATGAGTGCAATTGTGTGGTAGTTTGGGCATTCTTTGGCGTTGCCTTTCTTAGGGATTGGAATGAAAACCGACCTTTTCCAGTCCTGTGGCCACTGCTGAGTTTTCCAAATTTGCTGGCATATTGAGTGCAGCACTTTCACAGCATCATCTTTTAGGACTTGAAATAGCTCAATTAGAATTCCATCACCTCCACTAGCTTTGTTCATAGTGATACTTCCTAAAGCCCACTTGACTTCGCATTCCAGGATGTCTGGCTCTAGGTGAGTGATCACACCATTGTGGTTATCTGGGTCATGAAGATCTTTTTTGTATAGTTCTTCTGTGTATTCTTGCCACTTCTTCTTAATATCTTCTGCTTCTGTTAGGTCCATACCATTTCTGTTCTTTATCGAGCCCATCTGTGCATGAAATGAAAGGAGCAGTGACCCCACAAGAGACTGACTCAGACTTGCCTGTGAGTGTCCAGAAGTCTCCAGCAAAGGTATGGGTTGGCGGTGGTCAGCTACAGGGTCGGGGGCACTGAGTGTGGCAGTGTATGTACAGAACCTTCTGAAGAGGTTGCCATTATCTTCATTACCTCCACCACAGTTTGGTCTCAGGTCAAATAACAGGGAGGGAACAAACCCCGCCCATCAACAGAAAATTGGATTAAAGATTTACTGAGAACAGCCCCATGCATCAGAACAAGACCTAGTTCCCCCCCACAGTCAGTCTCTCCCATCAGGAAACTTCCATAAGCCTCTTATTCTTATCCCTCAGAGGGCAGACAGAATGAAAACTACAATCACAGAAACCAATACATTTAAAGGAGCCTAAAAGAATACTTGTTTTTCACAGACAATATGAAAAAACAAAAAACAGAAATGAAAAGAAGGGGGAAAGAAACCATCTAGTATTCTACTACCTAAAGAAAACTCCTATTAACATTTTGCCCATTGAAGAAGTCTGATCAAGGTCATACTGAGAATGTCTGGTTTGCTTCTGGTAGCGATACGGAAAATAGACTGAAGGGGAAATGAACATAAAGCACCTCTTGGCAACCCTTTGTTGTGAAAGTTTGAGCCACTGCTGAGTGTCAACAGAAGTCATGGTTCAGCCCTCCTGGGTCTCGAAGACATCAGTTCCTTTCATTCCCACAGAACTGTTCCGCCTCCATCTCCTCAATTAATCACAATTATCAAGCCAGGCCTCAGAGAAAATCTGGGACTCTGGTTCTACATCTCCAAATATCATTCCCATCCCTCCCAAAGCAGCTGAACCAACATCTTTTGAGGCGACCAAATGGCGGATGCATCACTGGCACATCCAGTGTCCACACTTGGATGACAGCAACCTTCTCCTGACAGGTTTCCTAAGGGTATCTATGTAGGTACCTGCATTCATAGGATGGCCTGAAGGGCTGCAGGGTGACAAGCCTACCGCCCACTTAGAAGACCATCTGGAAGAACGGGACAAAGGGCATTCTTGACCCTCCTCTATGATCTAGACCACAAAGGGGCTGGGGAGAGCATCCAGGTTGGGGTTGAGCCAGTCCCAGTCCTGGATAAGGAGATATCCAGTCTTCCACTGTGACCTGGCCATGTAGGTTACCTTCACATAGGAATCATTTTTCACCCTCCCATTTTATACAGTTTGATGATGATTCAGTGAACTTAGTACTTTGGAAAGATATAATGTTATGTATATGGGGAAAACAGGCTCTTTTTTGGCCCAGTAGCAACATAGCTGTTAAAATGTAATATATACCCTATATGAGTAATCCAGATATAGGAATATCTGACATGGATATATGATAGATTTGATGGACTTATATGTGGGTATATATGTGTGTGTGTGTGTGTATGTTATTTATATGTGTGTGTGTGTGTATATATATATATATATATGAGAAGGCAATGGCAACCCACTCCAGTACTCTTGCCTGGAAAATCCCATGGACGGAGGAGCCTGGTAGGCTGCAGTCCATGGGGTCGCACAGAGTTGGACACGACTGAAGCGACTTAGCAGTAGTATGTATGTATGTATGTATATATATATATTTATAAGTAAAATCCTATCTTGGGGTAGCCAAAATCACTATTCTAGCTCCAAGCATGCCTGTTCTTTTACCTTGTTAAACTAATACAACCTATCCCCAACCACCTTACATTCTCTGTTGTTGATCTCAGCTCTCTGGGTGGTATTTCCTCGGGAGGAAAAACTGATGGAAGAGCTCCCTTGAATGAAGACTTGAGATAAACATCAACAGAGAGGCTGGAGTGACTCTATCCAAACATAGGACCCTTTGGGGCTCTGAGGCAGGCCATTTGGTGGCTGGCACATGCAACATCCATTCCAAATTCCATGAGTGACCTTATTAGTGCAGGGGTGGGCTTGGGGGGGTGGGGAGGAGTTGCTACCTGCATCGACCTCAAAACAAAACATTTAATGAGTTTCTTAGTTATCTGATATTCGCATTTTTTTGACTCTACCAAACAACTCATTTTCTCCACATGGAGAAGTGCTTTTAGATTTAGTTTATGATACATGCTCACAATTTAGACCAAATATCTATGTGTAAATAGGGTAGGGATGAGTGTGGAGAGAACACGCTGAATTCCCTGATGAACTGAATTCAACTAGCCCTATGCCTGGACCAATGTTAGATACCAGAGAAACCAAAATGAATGATACCTCTGGTGCAAAGAGCCTACTGATGCTTGTTGCATCATCGAGGGGGTTTTGGAGTATAAGAGTTTAGACTATTTGCTACCCAGTCACTTACACTGGTAAAATTCTGCCCAGGCTCAGCCTATCCCAGTGATGGAGTTTCTCTTACGTACCAAGGTAGCTACCTCTTAGAATTCAGCTTGTAAGTCCTACCTACATCTGGGTTCTATACTCAAAGTTTCTCAGCACATTTTAATTTTTCAGCTTGTCCTAGGAAAGTTTTCAGAAAATAAGTCTGAGGCAGATAAAGAAGGAAAACTGAAGAGACATGTCAGGAATGACACTGCTTAATAAGGGACAGAGGAGTTGGGAGTTTGATCTGATCCAGGTCCTCCTATTCCAGTCTCATCTTGGTAGACAGTAGCCAATTGCTAAGTGGGCTTCCCTGGTGGTTCAGATGGTAAGGAATTTGCCTACAATGCAGGAGACATTGGTTTGATCCCTGGGTTGGAAGATCCCCTTGAGAAGGAAATGGCAACCCACTCCAGTATTCCTGCCTGGAGAATTTCATGGACAGAGGAACCTGGCGGGTAACAGTCCATGGGGTCACAAAGGGTCAGACATGACTGAGTGATTAACATTTTCACTTTTCACTTTCAATTCTGACTGGATGACCACAAACTTAAGACACTTGAAGTTATTAAATTCAATAACTTACTTGAGATCCTGGTGCATTCTTCGTTCTCCTGGTTCTCACCTTATCCTGATAAAACATCCCTATGATGGGGACAGTTTGAGAAGAAAGGCTGGTCCAAGCTCACGCATTTCAGTCAAAACCATTTGTTTTGTTAACCTCATGTGAACATTACAAATGTGTGATGGAGCAGAGGCCACATCTTTCTATAGATTAGCAATTTCTTGAGTCAACATGGCCCCTTTACCTTGACCTTCAAAGGAAACACTTCAAAGGAAAAAGCCAAGGTCCTCTTTAGATGGTGGGAACTCTGAGGTGGCTCTTGCTTTGAACTCGGAGGGCTTGGGTGTCAGTACCAACTGGGTTGACTTGACTGTATGTGAGCATCTGTGCGGGGGTGGGGAGGGTGGGTCTCTCTCTCTCTCTGTATATGTGTTGTTGATGTTCTTCTTTCAAATTACTCTTTAAATGGAAAGGCCTGTGGAACAGCACTATATGGGAAAGTTTCCCACAGATGGATTTAAGCAAGTGAACTTATGTTTTTATAGACAGTGACCACGTGTTCTCAGAGGACCATGTTTTAAACAAGAGAAGCCAGGGATAGAGTCTAATCCCTGGTATTTAAAATATCTGGGTTTGGGGACACAAACAGCTCCGCTTTCCCATCTTTAAATCAGCAGGCTCAAATAGAGCCAACAGCAGCCAGAGTACACCCACAGATCCCCCTTGGACAGTCACAAGAATTCTCAAAGTTTCACAGTCTCCATCTGGAGCTATGGTTGTGCCTCCCAGGCCTGCGAGTGTACTACAAAGTTCATTAAAAAGTTAAACGTACAACATAAACATAGCTGTTTTTATCGTATTAAATAAGCTACAAGATAAGAGAGAGGAAATTAGACCCAATTATAGCATAACTAGTTACAAGTGGGGGCTCTTCCCCACAGAAAGCGAGGCCTTGTGGAAAATAACAAACTTACGCTTGGATTTCTTTCTGTTCTTATTTAAAGGTAAGGAATAAAGTGTTCGCTACAACCTTGAGTTCCACACAGTTTTATCAGCTGGTGAGAAAAACTTTTGCCATCAGCGAATGTGAGTAGAAGAGAAGCTTGGCACATGGGAGAAGGGACTGTGCTTGGATCTGCATGGCTATAGCTTCAACTACTGCTGTTTCTGACAAATGTGATGAGAGCCCCCACCCCTCATTCTTCTTTGACCATATTTCTCTTACTCGTTCTTCCAGATAACTTTTAGAATCATTTAGGCAAACTCTACAGCAAACTCTTGCAGATAACTTTTAGAATCACTTAAGCAAACTTTTCCTTGTTGTCATTGGATTCGATTTGCAAATTATTTGGGGAGGAACTGACAGCTTCATGGCACATATTCATCCTACTCAGGAGCACAATGCATTACCTTCCTGGAGTATCTGTATGAGTCAATGCTTGTACCAGTAATGTAGGAGAGTGCAATTTCCTCCACACTCCCACCTGCCAGCTCCTATCTGGAGTTACTGAATCGATTTGTTCAACAGTTAATTACTACTAATAATAAATGGACGTATTCAAAATAATCACTGCTCTCAGTAAAGTTTTGCAATTTCTTCATACACACCTCACACGTCTCATCTGCAATCTGGGAAATATTCTAGGAAGGTAATTTGGCAAGTTGAGTCAATTTTTGAAGCTCTTTTCTAGGAATTTGACCTGAATTAAACTTCAGGGCTGTGAAAGAAGTTTTAGGAACAAGGATGTTAATTGACTTCTATTTATAATAGCCAAAAAGTTGAAAACCTCCTGGAGGTCCAATAGCAGAGGTTAAATTACGATGACACTCTTGGTTGAGTACTGTGTGGCTATTCACATTCCCAGGTGGCACTGGTGGTAAAGAATCCACCTGGCAATGCTGGAGACGCAAGACATACGGGTTCAATCCCTGGGTTGGAAAGATCCCCTAGAGAAGGAACTGGCAACCCACTTCAGTATTCTTGTCTGGAAAATTCCATGGGCAGAGGAGCCTGGCAGGCTATAGTCCATGGGGTCCAGAAGAGTCAGACACAGTTGAATGACTGAGCACAGATGCACATTCACATTCATGGATGACAGAGGACATTGATCACAGTAAATATTGAAAGAAAACAAGTTTCAAAATAGTAACTGTGTGATCCTAATTCAGTAAGGAAAAAGTATATGCACATAGAAATGCTGGAGTTGTCTCAGAACTTAGGTTTTAAGGGGGGTTTTTATCATCATTGTAATTTTTTAGGCTTTTTCATTAAACCTTTCAAAGAACAAATTCTTTTTGTTGAAAGGAGGAAACTTTCATACGTCCTATAAAGTATTCCTACGGGACATATTTTTGGTTGCTAGTAGGTAGAAGTGATGGAGAAGGCAATGGCACCCCACTCCAGTACTCTTGCCTGGAAAATCCCATGGACCGAGGAGCCTGGAAGGCTGCAGTCCATGGGGTCGCTGAAGGTCGGACACCACTGAGCGACTTCACTTTCACTTTTTGCTTTCATGCATTGGAGAAGGAAATGGCAACCCTCTCCAGTGTTCTTGCCTGGAGAATCCCGGGGACGGGGGAGCCTGGTGGGCTGCTGTCTATGGGGTTGCACAGAGTCAGACACGACTGAAGTGACTTAGCAGCAGCAGCAAGTAGAAGTGAAGAATCCATACTTTGAATCTGATTTTTTAACAGAAATATATTGATTTTAAATATATATACTCTTAAAATGAATACCATTCTGCTCCTATTTTTGTAATAGTTTTATTAAGAGGCATCATTTATTCTTGAATGCCTTTTTTAGACTGTCAGGATGATCTTGTTTTCCTTGTTAAACCTGTTGTACTTTATTATATTGGATTTTCTTGTCTATCCATAGATGGCTGGGACAAAAGCTGTATATGGTCTTGGTGTTACTAGTAGGGTAACCATGGACAAGTTACACTCTTTGTATGTGTTTCTTCATCTATGTGGGGAGAAAAAAAAAGATACTACACAGGGTGTTAGGATGATTCTGAATCAGTGTAAGTGATTCACTCAGACTGGTTCCTGGAACACAGACCTCTGTAAGGGTGAGTTTTTTTGTTGTTATCTTACTATAGTCTATTTTCTTGTAGTTGATTTAAGACCTGTATTCCTAAAGGAACTTGGCCTGTAGTTTTTCTTTCTTGTTGTAATGCTGTGTTGATCTGTTTTGGGTACCAAGGTTATGCTTGCTTTATGTAATGAGCTGGATAGCTGCCCATCTTTTTCAACATTCTGGAACAATTTACATCAATGTATTTACTTCAAAAAAGGAAGTACAACCAGTCAATTATATAAAATGGTCAGCATGCCAAGTTACGGAACATGATACAGCTAATCATACCAGCATTCCCAGGTACTACAATGTGAGCCCAATGAATGTGAGTCCTCTAATTATACCATTTTCAATTTATTTCTATAGACATTGATGAGATATATTGTTCAGTGAGAAAACAAATGTACAGAACAGCCTGTGAAACACGACCTAGTTTTATTTTCCAATTATTTTATATACACACACACAAGCATGTGTGCACATTCACTCGGGTGAATGTGTGTGTGTGTGCTCCCAAAGATAAATGGGAATTTCTAAGGAGGGCTATTAATTAAGAAAATGTTTAAAATTGTTTTCTCCATGTTTGCTCACCTGTTTTTTTTTTTTCACATTGACTAGATGTTACCCATGTAATCAAAAACCAAAGACATTTTAAAGCTCCATGCAAATATATGGTTATCTACTCAATATAGACTTTGTAGGGATGGACAAGGTCTATGTGATCCTGGAAGTCTGTAATCCAGATCTAGATGAAGTGGAAACAAACAAGTGTGACATGGTTGTACAAAGGGACAAGTCAAGGGCTGGTGAAAGAGTGCCCAAGCTTCTCAGTTGGCCCAGGCTTGAGGATTTTCCTGGATGCAAGACTCGCCAATGTTAAACCCAGATATTGCCAGGTAAACTGGTGGTCACCCTTACTGGAGGAGCCTAGGCAGAGCAGTGCTGTCCGAATGTCCATATGCATGTCCACATGCGTCCCCGCATTTCTCAGCCTCCCCTGCAGGTCATGGAGGATACTGCTATTCATAGAAATAGGGAAGCAAAGACAAGAAGCAAGGGTAGAAGAGAAAAGGAGAGAGGTGACTGGGCAATGAATAGAAGAGCATGAAGCATTCTGAGAAAGAAGTCACAGAAGTCCAGGAGAATCAGAAGAGCACAATATCCCAGAAATTCAGAGGAGGAGACAATTATAAGAAGGGAAAATTGGACTGGAGCACTGCAGCCTGAAGACAGGCTGAGTGGACCAAGAACTGAGAAGGGACCATTGGCTGTTACATGTAGGAATTTATCTAGAACATCTCACCGGGTGGCTGACCCACAGGCAAATAAAGGATTTTGAGGTGTGGGTGACGGGAGTGTAATGAGTGGTAGGACACTCAAGGGTTTAAGGTAGGAGCAGCTGGCTAGACTGCTCTTTTAATTCAACAGCTATTTTTGAGCTCAGTATTAAGTCCAGTATTTGAGGAATATATTGATGAGCAAGATATACTCTGCTCTTATCAAGAGCCTACAATCCAGTGAGAGATAATAGAAATAAACAAGTAGTTTCAATACTGTGAGATAAGTGCTAAGACAGGGTGATAAGGTGCTCTGTTGTTGTTTGATCACTAAGTCATGTCCAACTCTTTGCGACCCCATGGACTGAGCACACCAGGTTTCCCTGTCCTTGGCTATCTCCTGGAGTTTGCTCAAACTCATGTCCATTGAGTTGGTGACCCTATCTAACCATCTCATCCTCTGTCACCCCCTTCTCCTGTCCTCAGTCTTTCCCAGCATCAGAGTCTTTTCCAGTGAGTCAGTTCTTTGCATCAGGTGGCCAAGGTATTGGAGCTTCAGCTTCAGCATTAGTCCTTCCAGTGAATATTTAGGGCTGGTTTCCTTTAGGACTGACTGGCTTGATCTCCTTGTTGTCCAAGGGACTCTTAAGAGTCTTCTCCAGCACCACAATTTGAAAGCATCAATTCTTCAACACTCGGCCTTCTTTATGGTCCAACTCTTACATCCTCAAGGTGCTCTCAGGGTACATGAATTGGCCCTATTTTGGTTTCTGGGATTCAACAAAGGTTTCCTGGAGGAAGTTCTCTGACATCTGAGTCTTCCAAGGTGTGAGACAGAAAGTAGGGAGTTGGCCAAACAATGACATAGGGTGAAGGGGAACTGAGAGAGACAGTATTTCAGGCCTTGGACATAGTAGATTCGGAGGCCGTAAAAAGACAGCCTGACACTTGTAGGAAAACAAAAATAGTTCAGGCTGGCTGGAAATGCAGAGATGAGGTTGGACGAGTCTTAAGGATCCTTTATATCATTAAGGGTCATTTAAAGGAAGAAGAAGGGTAGATGACAGTTTGAGAGGGCACCAGTTTGAGGGAGGAGGTAATAAGTTGGAGCGTGGTGAGCTGAACAAGAAGAGGCAGTAGGAAAGGCTAGATGAAAGGAGATGGCCATATCTGTGGGGTTGATCAGGGGAGTAGGGGTTGGCCTTCATTCCTGGCACGGAGAGAAGGGAGAAGCAGATCAGTACAGGAAGATGTCAAGGCTGTAGGAGCTGAGGACACCTGGCTTTCCTCCTCCCAATTAGATAGGAAGCATACAAGGTGGCTCAGGTAGTAAAGAAACCACCTGCAATATGAAAGGAAGACCTGGGTTCGATCCCTGGGTTGGGAAGATCTCCTGGAGAAGGGAATGTCTACCCACTCTAGTATTCTTGCCTGGAGAATTCCAAGGACAGAGAAACCTAGTAGACTGCAATCCATGGGGTTGCAAAGAGTTGGACACTATTGAGCAACTTCTACACATACACAATTACCTGAGGTTAAGAGATCACTCTGGGTGTGGCTGAGGGTGGATGAAAGCTGAAAAACCTTTGAGATGAAGCTGCAGGGTCTGCAATAGGGAGTCAACTAGGATGCATTAAAGTGTTGCTGCAAAGTAGCAGGGGCCCAAACATTTCCTTGGGCCTTTATCAGCTAGAGGAAATGGTCTGTTCTGTTCTTTAAATATTTATTAATGTAAATACTCATGCTCTCAAGATACCCTTCTGCACTGCTTGAGAAAGGAGAATCTGGTTTCCATGAGTGGCTTCCTCTGTGCTCCAGAAACAGACACTAATTCTGGGAAGTGTCTCACTCCTTGCTTGGAGCCCCCAGTGACCAGAGCTGGGAGCACAAGGAAAACTCAGGTCCTAGCTTCTGTCTAAGGAGACTTGCAAAACTGGGGCACAGACCAAGCCAGGCATTTCTGCAGCGGGGACTGAGGCAGCCTGCCAGGTTTGTGTTCTGCACTTTGAGATGACTCCTACCCTCTGTAAGAGACTCCTTGGGTCAAGAGAGTCCCTGGAAAAACTTGTAAAATGTGTCACCTGTGAGTGAGCAGGGCCACAAATGACAAATGACTTGTCACATCAAAAGTGACATGACGTTGATAGGACGGGACGAGAGGTCACATTCACTCAATGCTCTTCCTCTCATGAACATATAACCCCAGTTTAATAGTGAGAACATGAGACAAATCCCAGCTAATGGGCATCTTGCAAAATACCTGACTGGTCCTCCACAAAACAGTCAAGGGTAACAAAGACAAGTGAGAAGCTGTCACAGCCAAGCAGGGCTTGAAGAGACGTGACAAGTAATTAGAATGGATCTTGGATGGGATCCTGCAACAACAAAAAAAGGTTGCTCAAAGCTAGGGAGATTTGAATAAACTGTGGACTTTGGTTCATAATGATGTATCAGTATTGGCTCTTTTTTTTCCCCTGGCTGTGCAGGCTCTTTAGTTGCAGGATGTGGGATTATAGCAGCACTCGAACTCTCAGTTGTGGCATGCAGAATCTAGTTCCCTGATCAGGTATCCAACCCAGGCCCCCTGCACTGGGAGCACAGTCTCAACCGCTGGGCTGCCAGGGAAATCCCAGTATTGGCTATTTGATTGTAACAAAGGGACCATTCATACACAAGATGCTAGTACTACAGGAACTGAGTGTGAAGTACACATGAACTCTCTAATCCATCTTTGCCACTTTTCTGTAAATCTAAACTATTTAAATATTTTAAATTTATTAAAATTTTATTTTTAAAAATAACATCAACAATAATACCTTTTTGTGGTGGTCCCCCCCAAAAAAAGTAGACTAGGAGGAAAGAGAGCCCATCAATGTTATAGCATTGGTGGTCACATCAGTTCAGAATTCTCAGGGTTCATTCATTCTCAGAAATATCTAAGACAGGAATTAATGTGGGATCTCGAGTATTCTTTTAAGAGAACTTGGAATATGTAAATAGCGGCTCTATACAGCTTGTTTGGTTGCACTTAAGCTATCACCAGACAAAAGAAGATTTATTTTAAGAATATGGACTGAAATGGAGCTCACTAGGTCAGCAATCGGAGAAGGCAATGGCACCCCACTCCAGTACTCTTGCCTGGAAAATCCCATGGATGGAGGAGCCTGGTGGGCTACAGTCCATGGGGTTGCTAAGAGTCGGACAAGACTCAGCGACTTCACTTTCACTTTTCACTTTCCTGCACTGGAGAAGGCAATGGCAACCCACTCCAGTGTTCTTGCCTAGAGAATCCCAGGGATGGTGGAGCCTCATGGGCTGCCATCTATGGGGTCTCACAGAGTCGGACACAGCTGAAGCGACTTAGCAGCAGCAGCAGCAGCAGGTCAGCAATGGAGAACACTCCAGGCCTGACCACTCCCTCCCCTCTCCTGTGGGCCACGTGGTCTTTCTCTGGTCCCAGTCTCTCTGCTGTGTTTCTCCTCTGTGCACTGACTTACTCGGCTCTCTTCTGACCAGCTTGAACGTGGCCTCCATCTGGCCTGGCCATTTCTCCCACCACAGGTCAGTCTGCCAGCTGTTACCCCTGACACTGTCCAGCTTCTGTGCTTCCTATCTCTGGAAGACTCCTTCAAGATCAACCCTCATCTTGATTCTTTTTTGTTTTCAGTTCAGTTCAGTTCAGTCGCTCAGTCATGTCCTACTCTTTGCGACCCCATGAATCGCAGCACACCAGGCCTCCCTGTCCATCACCAACTCCCGGAGTTCACTCAGACTCACGTCCCTCGAGTCAGTGATACCATCCAGCCATCTCATCCTCTGTCGTCCCCTTCTCCTCCTGCCCCCAATCCCTCCCAGCATCAGAGTCTTTTCCAATGAGTCAACTCTTCGCATGAGGTGGCCAAAGTACTGGAGTTTCAGCTTTAGCATCAGTTCTTCCAAAGAAATCCCAGGGCTGATCTGTAGAATGGACTGGTTAGATCTCCTTGCAGTCCAAGGGACTCTCAAGAGTCTTCTCCAACACCACAGTTCAAAACCATCAATTCTTCAGTGCTCAGCCTTCTTCACAGTCCAACTCTCACATCCATACATGACCACAGGAAAAACCATAGCCTTGACTAGACGGACCTTTGTTGGCAAAGTAATGTCTCTGCTTTTCAATATGCTATCTAGGTTGGTCATAACTTTCCTTCCAAGGAGTAAGCATCTTTTTTGTTTTAGATAAGGTTTATTTGCAGAAAAGCATAAGTAATATAATACACTTATTTCCCCCCACAGGGTTTAACACCGACTGGCATGTTATATTTGCATCCAAATTTTTTCCCTATGTGTATGTCTTATCAAAACTGCACATCAAGTTTAAACCCTCTTTGGGAAAGTAAAATATTACAGATAAAATTCTTTTGGGCCAACCAAATCCTACTTTTTCTCTCCCTCTCCTGAACTATGGAGAAGGCAATGGCACCCCACTCCAGTACTCTTGCCTGGAAAATCCCATGGATGGAGGAGCCTGGTAGGCTGCAGTCCATGGGGTCGATGAGGGTTGGACACAACTGAGCGACTCCACTTTCACTTTTCACTTTCATGCATTGGAGAAGGAAATGGCAACCCACTCCAGTGTTCTTGCCTGGAGAATCCCAGGGATGGGGGAGCCTTGTGGGCTGCCGTCTATGGGGCCGCACAGAGTCGGACACAACTGAAGTGACTTAGGTGCAGCAGCTCCTGAACTAATCAACAACTCTCTCGATCAGTTCTAATGTAAAGTGGTTAGTTCTCTCACACACATCCACAAATTGTATATGGTATTCTCTGTGTGTTTTTTCATTTACATAAATATTATCACATGAGCAGAATTTCCTTTTTGATTCTACACCATGATTTATATATATATCCACATCCAAACATACGAACTTAGTTCATCTCTTTTAACCACTGCATATAGATGGTGAAGGACACGGAAGCCTGGCATGCCACAGTCCATGGGGTTGCAAAGTGTTGGATATGACTGAGTGACTAAACAACAACAATATTCCCTCTGGTAAAGAAATGGAATAAAATATTAATAAAAGTAAATAAAAACACATTTCATTTATCCATCTCCTATTGATGAAAATGTAGGTAGTTTTTAGTTTTTCAACTCTGCTGTGAAAATGCTCATCCATGTCCGTTTCTATACTTGAAGCAGAGTTTTCTGTTGGGTACATAACTAAAAATACTGTCAAGTTCAGTCTCTGAGAGATGTGATGAGCCTAGCTGCTTTTTGTTGTATTAGATCTGTTGGGATCATGGAGAAGGCCTCTAATATACAGCACTTCTCTTTCCTCCCCAAATTCTGAATAAGCCAAAAATAAAATGCAGGGACAATAGAAACCAGTAGATTACCTTTTATTGCTGGTAGAGTCTAGGTTGGAGGATGAAGCAATAGAACCATGCAGGTCTAGTAAGAAAACTCCACTCTTGTGTAGACTACCATCCATCACAGAGAGCTAGGAATTGGGACAGTCTCCCTTTACCTCTGTCCTTCCAGCCACCAGTGGACAGCTTTGGAGAAGCAGCAGAACGCATGGCCCACTGGAGACAGCCTACTCTCAAGAACATTAGATAAATCACTCCTGGGGCAGCAGAAAGCCAGGAGAGCGTTTCTGCTAGAACAACGGAAGTCTACTCTTAACTGTAGTAGACTTCTTAATGATAGGTTATTAACTTGTTGATTTCAGGGACAAGTTATGACAATATGCAATGAAAACTTGTTTAATTGAGGCTATTTAGAAATGACTTATCCAGGTGTGGGCAAAGGCGAGCTTCACCCAAACTCCAGAGCTCCTTCTTTACTTTTTACTCCAGGTACAAGGTAGAAAAGGTGAATATATGATTCTATATGGCAACTTTTTAAAAAACTCTACTTGGCCTCATTGGGTCTTAGTTGCAGCGTGTGGGCTCAGTAGTTGCAGCACACAGGCTTATCTGCTTTGCAGCATGTGGGATGTTAGTTCCCTAACCAGGGATTGAACCCATGTCCTCTGCACTGCAAGGTAGATTCTTAACTACCAGACCACCAGGGAAGTTCCTGGTGACATTTTAAGGATGAGTACTATATCCATTTAGAGAATAATAACGTCAATTTATTGAGTACCTACTATGTGTCAGGTATTGTACTAAGTGCTTTATATAAAACAATCTCATTAGGAAGGTATTATTCACCTCATTTTGCAGATGAGGAGACAGATTTGGGTTAAGTAACTTTCCCCCAAAAATAGAAGCAGTGGACAAGGGATGCCCACAAAAGAAAAGGAAAGGTAAGGAAGGGGACTGAATGAGCGGAAGCTGGACACAGTGCCAAGGAGGAGCACCAGGATTGAGCTGAGGGAGGCGCCTGCACCAGTGGTCATAGAGACCCAACCATACCCTTAGTTCTGTTGCTTTGCCCTATCTGAACTTTAGTCTGTTACAAGCCAGCTTTTTCAGAGTGTTTCAGTTAACATTCTGAATCCTTCCTGGGTACAGATTTCACACTTCATTTGGACAAGCAAGAAAGAGATTCTGTTGTTGGGCTGAAACTGAAGCAAACTTATTTGGTGATTTTTTTCCTTGCTCAGGGCTCTGGCTAGTGGTTTCGAAAATAGATTCTGCTTTCAGAAACTAATCAACCCCAGACAAATTCAAGAAACCATTTGGGATCATTCAATAATTATTTAAAGATTAGCACTTAATTTTTTTTAATTATAAAAATAACAATACATGCTTATTGTGGGAATTCTAGAAAATGAATAAACGTTTGAAGGAGAAAATAATACTTATTCCTAAGGCCACAGCCAAGAGACAATTCCTGCTAAAATCCTGGTCTGTTTCTTTCCTGTGTGTGTGTGCACATGTGTGTATGTTTTAATGATATCACACTGAATATACATTTTGAATCTTTCCTTTTTCACTTAAAAATACATCATAAACACGGAATAAATATGAGCCATTGTTTTTTATCTGTGTTTACTGCACGTTTAACATACATTATCTTGTTTAATTAAGCAGAAACCTCAAGAAGAGTTTCTATCATTATTCTGATTTCATAGATAGAGAAACTGGGACTCAGAGGCCTTGGAAGTCATACTACTTCTAAGCTATCCTTGTTACTGAGCTTTATTTTTTATGTTTACTGGCCATCTACACGGAGAAGGCAATGGCACCCCACTCCAGTACTCTTGCCTGGAAAATCCCATGGGCGGAGGAGCCTGGTAGGCTGCAGTCCATGGGGTCGCTAAGAGTCAGACATGACTGAGTGAATTCATTTTCACTTTTCACTTTCATGCATTGGAGAAGGAAATGGCAACCCTCTCCAGTGTTCTTGCCTGGAGAATCCCAGGGACAGGGGAGCCTGGTGGGCTGCCATCTATGGGGTTGCACAAAGTTGGACACGACTGAAGAAACTTAGCAGCAGTAGCAGCAGGCCATCTACATCTCATTTCCTGTTTTTCAGTTCAGTCACTCAGTCGTGTCTGACTGTTTGCAACCCCATGAACCACAGCACACCAGGCCTCCCTGTCCATCACCAACTCCTGGAGTCCACCCAAACTCATGTCCATCGAGTCGATGATGTCATCCAACCATCTCATCCTCTGTCATCCCCTTCTCCTCCTGCCCTCAATCTTTCTCAGCATCAGGGTCTTTTCAAATGAGTCAGCTCTTTGCATCAGGTGGCCAAAGTATTGGAGTTTCAGCTTCAACATCAGTCCTTCCAATGAACACCCAGGACTGATCTCCTTTAGGATGGACTGGTTGGATCTCCTTGCAGTCCAAGGGACTCTCAAGAGTCTTCTCCAACACCACAGTTCAAAACCTTCAATTCTTCGGTGCTCAGCTTTCTTTTTAGTCCAACTCTCACATCCATACGTGACCACTGAAAAAACCATAGCCTTGACTAGACGAACCTTTGTTGACAAAGTAATGTCTCTGCTTTTTAATATGCTGTCTAGATTGGTCATAACTTTCCTTCCAAGGAGTACGTGTCTTTTAATTTCATGGCTGCAGTCACCATCTGCAGTGATTTTGGAGCCCAGAAAAATAAAGTCTGCCACTGTTTCCACTGTTTGCCCATCTATCTGCCATGAAGTGATGGGACCAGATGCCATGATCTTAGTTTTCTGAATGTTGAGCTTTAAGCCAACTTTTTCACTCTCCTCTTTCACTTTCATCAAGAGGCTCTTTATTTCTTCACTTTCTGCCATAAGGGTGGTGTCATCTGCATATCTGAGGTTATTGATGTTTCTCCCAGCAATCTTGATTCCAGCTGTGCTTCCTCCAGCCCAGCGTTTCTCATGATGTACTCTGCATATAAGTTAAATAAGCAGGGTGACAATATACAGCCTTGACGTACTTCTTTTCCTATTTGGAACCAGTCTGTTGTTTCATGTCCAGTTCTAACTGTTACATTCATCTTTTTCATATCGATATTAGGAACTTATTAAGGATATTAAAATTTTTTAAGGATATTAATGTTTTGACTTTCAAGTAGAAATATTTATTTTGCCACTTGGACTTTATAATTTTTTCTAATCTCATAGAGATGTTACTGATTTTTAAGTACTCAAACTACCAATTTTCCTTTACAGTTTCTTTCAACCTTTGCTTAAGAAGGCCTTTCCCACCAAAATATCAAATTATATTTATTCTAGTTTTTTTGAGAGTTTCATATATATTTATGTGTATGTACTTATATGTAGTACATCTGGAATTTATTTTATTGTGTAGTATGAAGTAAAGATATAATCAGTAATTGTCCTAGCTCTGTTAATTGACTGTAATTTCCTCACTGATTTGAAATGCCATTACTTACCACATTATAAAGTCTGACGTATGCTGTGGTCTGTTTCTTGATTGCCGCATCTAGTGCTATGGCAAACTTTGCAAACTGTTCACCAAACTCCTTTTTTAAAAATTACTTCTGGGCAGACAACTGGACTACATTTCCCATGATCCCTTGCAGTTAGCTGTTACAATATGACTGATAGAAGGTGAGAAAAGAACTGTGTGGCACCTGCAGGAAAGCCTATAAAAATAAAACCTCATGTAGGCAATTCTCTGAGATCTTCTCCCTTCTCAGCTGCCTAGGACTGAGAAGCTCCCAGGACAACCTTGGAAGCCCTGTGGTGGGAAGGAGGATCTACAAGGTGGAAGGAGCCTGGGTCTCTTTCTCTCTCTTTGGAAGGTAACTGCTGGCCCATCTGAAATGCCTATATTGTGCTTCATGTGAATGAGAAATTAACTCCTATTATGTCTGGGATTGTATACTTGAGGGTTCACCTACCTGGCAGCAAATTCTTTTTACAATTCTTGAACATTTGGTTCCCTCCTCAAATTACAATTCTTATTGAAATTGCATCAAATTCATAATATGGGAGGGATTATTTATTGAGCTTCCCTGGTAGCCCAGATGGTAAAGAATCTACCTGCAATGCAAGAGACCTGGGTTGGGAAGATCCCTTGGAGAAGGGGCATGGCAACCCACTCCAGTATTTTTGCCTGGAGAATTCCATGGACAGAGGAGCCTGGCAGGCTACAGTCCATGGGGTCGCAAAGAGTCGGACAGGACTGAACAATTAAGCACAGCACATGATATACATGCTATTCAATCTTCCAATTCAAGAACATGCTACATTCTATATTTGCACATTCTTTTAGGATTTTTGTTAAAACTGGATCATTTTCTTCAGAGGAGCTTGCCTATTGTGTGCTTAAATATGCTGTTTTTATTTTATATAACTTATTATTCTTGATATATTATGTAATTATATTTGGTATATTTTCTATCTGGCCACCACAATGATTCCTTAATTGATTTTAGGGGGTACTCCAGATTTTTTTCTGTAAAGCGCTAGATAGTAAATCTTTTAGACTTTGTGAGCCATATGGTCTCTGTCACAACTATTCAACTCTGCTGTTATAGTTCACAGGCAACCATTAGACAACATGTAAATGAAAGGGCATAGTTATATTCCAATAAAACTTTACTTACAAAAGCAGTCCACTGGCTAGATTTGGCCCTTAGTCCATAGTTTGCCCACCTCTGGTCTATATAAATCACATTACTTGCAAATAGCAATACTTACATCTTTTTCTGTTTTGACTTACAGTATTGCCTAGAAATTGATAATGCTATAGGTATTGATAGCTATGATAGTATATCTATTTTAATGAGATTGCCTCTAGTGTTTCATGGTTAAGAATGATGCTGCATGACTATTGATTTGGAAGAGAGGGGTATGTGTGTATGTGTATCTGTAAGTTTAAAGTTGTATTAAATATCATTCTATACCAAGTTTATTGAAAAATTTTAAACAGAAAGGATATTCGGTTATTATGCCTATTGATCACATTGAACTAATATATGAGCAAATATATTGAGCAAATACTTTAGTCTTTGACCTATTACTGTATAATTTACATTTCTGGATTTCCCCATTGCATACCATCCATGAATTCCTGGGTAACAAAATAAACATTCTGTGTATTATTTTTACCATAAAACTAGATAGGATTTTTACATGTTTAATAATATGCAAAATTGGTCTACAGATTTTTTAAATCTTTGTCAAATTTTTACTTTAGAATTATGATTTTTTTAAAATGAGTTTTCAAATGTTTTCATATTTGCTTTTCTCAGTAAGAATTCTATAGAGTTTTTTTGGTGGGTTTTTTTTTTTTTTTTTTGATCCTTAGAAATTTGGCAAATTGTCTGGTGTATTTTGGAAAAGTAATTATTTAGCAACATTTTTCCATTTCTTCTACAATCTTTGATGTATCAAAGCTTCCTGCTTGTAGGCTGGGTGAATATTTTTTTTTTTTTTTTATTCTTCCAATTTTATTTTATTTTTAAACTTTACATAATTGTATTAGTTTTGCCAAATATCAAAATGAATCCGCCACAGGCATACATGCGCTCCCCATCCCGAACCCTCCTCCCTCCTCCCTCCCCACACCATCCCTCTGGGCCGTCCCAGTGCACCAGCCCCAAGCATCCAGCATCATGCATCGAACCTGGACTGGCAACTCGTTTCCTACATGATATTTTACATGTTTCACTGCCATTCTCCCACATCTTCCCACCCTCTCCCTCTCCCACAGAGTCCATAAGACTGTTCTATACATCAGTGTCTCTTTTGCTGTCTCGTACACCGGGTTATTGTTACCATCTTTCTAAATTCCATATATATGCGTTAGTATACTGTATTTATGTTTTTCCTTCTGGCTTACTTCACTCTGTATAATAGGCTCCAGTTTCATCCACCTCATTAGAACTGATTCAAATGTATTCTTTTTAATGGCTGAGTAATACTCCATTGTGTATATGTACCACAGCTTTCTTATCCATTCATCTGCTGATGGACATCTAGGTTGCTTCCACGTCTTGGCTATTATAAACAGTGCTGCGAGTGCTGGGTGAATATTTTGAAAGAGTAGTCAGCATGCAAATGTCAAAATAAAAGAGATAAGAGAAAAATAACATATTTTAGAAGATGCTTGAAGTATGGGAAGTTTTTTCATAAAAGGAAGCCAAAAGAAATTAATATCTTCTTGAAAATAGTTACATTTCTTTAATTTTGTCTTAAATTAGGGCTACCATAGTCATACTTATTTTGAGCGGCCCTAAATAATTCTTCAGAAAAGGCGATGGCACCCCACTCCAGTACTCTTGCCTAGAAAATCCCATGGATGGAGAAATAATTCTTAACCATCAGTGACCAATTTCCATAAATATACCTCAATAGCCATAGTATTGCATTGGCCAAAAAAATTTGGATTTTTCCTAAAGATCTTATGGAAAAACCTGAACAAACTTTTGGGCCAATCCAGTAGTTGAGATGAATTATTTTCAAACTATATCTATTTACGCAACAGACCAACTGCTGCTGCTGCTGCTGCTAAGTCACTTCAGTCGTGTCCAACTCTGTGCAACCCCATAGACGGCAGCCCACTAGGCTCCCCTGTCCCTGGGATTCTCCAGGCAAGAACACTGGAGTGGGTTGCCATTTCCTTCTCCAATGCATGAAAGTGAAAAGTCAAAGTGAAGTCGCTCAGTCGTGTCTGACTTTTAGTGATCCCATGGACTGCAGCCTACCAGGCTCCTCCGTCCATGGGATTTTCCAGACGAGAGTACTGGAGTGGTGTGCCATTGCCTTCTCTGAAATAGGAAAGAAAAATAAAATTAATAAACTTAAATGATAAAGGTTATTAAGTCTGAAAATCATTTGACCATCTGCTTAGATCACTATGTAACCATGTTACCCAGCTTCTTCTGTAAGTCTGTATTATGCTGTTTGTTTGACAAAACCTTTCTTCATTGGTAGCACAATGCTGACCTGATTTAGCCCACCATCTTTAACTGATTAATAAAAATTTCAAAATTTTGTACTTAAAATTCTTAGGATGATAATTTGTTCTTGACTCTGTTTGACAGAGAACTTGCAGAGACTAGGGATGAAAGTAAGGGCAAAATTAATCATATAACTGGGTTTACTGGAGACAGTCTCAACTGATTCAGTGTAGTTAATAGTAGTACCTCGTTTTACTCTCAAAGTGTTCTTTTAGAAACAAATTGTCTTACTACATCTGACTGTGTAATGTAGTGAGATTAACCAATCTTCTAAATTGATTAACAAATCTTCTAAACAAATTTTCTAAATTGAAGGCTGAGAATAAGTTAATGGGTCAGGTATGTAAGATTAAGAGGGAAGATGCCACAGGGAAGGCAGAGCCTTTGAGATCCATGATCTATCAGACATTGATGCTTCCCTCCACCAGAGGTGCCAGAGAAAGAAGTACTGTGATAGACTGAGCGAATGACTGTGTGAAGTCTGTGCTTAAAGATGTGTAAGGAAAGGGAAGTGGGTATGAGGGGCCAACGGTGTGGGTAAGAGGGCACAGGTTTGGGAGGTGGGAGGACAAGAAGTGATGGGATGAGGAGAGGAGAGAGCAGAGCAGAGAAACAGCAAGAGAAATGGGAACTGCAAAGCATCAAGTGGAAACTTCTTCCTAAAAGTTGAGTTCACATTTTTTCCATGGGGGAAAAACTGAGAAACATCACAATGAGAGATTAGACACTCCAGGAAACAGATGTTGACAAAGACTCCTTGAATCATGCTCCTCTGAGTCCTCTTTCCAACTAGGCTCAGACCTTGGGCTCTGTCGTTGGCCTGCTGATTTCATAACAAGAATCCTGCTAAGTTAGTTAGCAGGATTAAATCTCCCACTCTTGGTCTGATCTTTGATACCATGTATGTTTCAATGCTGCTCTCTCAATTCATCCCACCTTCTCTTTCCCCCACTGTGTCCAGGTCTGTTCTTTATGTCTGCATTTCTATTACTTTAACAAGTAACAGGAATAATTTTTCTTCAACAATGCTTACCCTAAAATGTCAGCTCTGTAGTGAGGAAAACTATACAAGAAAGATGCAGAAGTGAGAAAAACACCATCACATTTCTGGGCTCCAACCCCACTGCCGCTGGACAGGAATGTAGCCTTCCATGGTAAACCCAGCTCAAGCTTCCTCTTCTAAGCAAGAGTTTACATACTGTGTCCTTCTCTGAGCTTTCCTTGCTGTCCAAGTGGGGAGTTTCTACTTCAAATTCCTCTCCCATCAATACCTCACAGCACTTAAGTTGTTGTGAGGTGATCTACCTCTTCAGCCTCCAGGAAGAGTAGGGTGAGAATAAGGTTTATACTTTTCTGATTCTCCCAACTCTCTGGAAATAAACCACCTCACTGCTTTGTATTCTGTGGACTTTGACCAATAGCTAAATGCAGAGATCCCAAACTGAGTCCGAAACTGGTAGAAAAAGCCAAAATGAGATGGTAAAATCCGGGAGTAAACTATAGAATTCAAGATACTTGATCAAATTGAAGTTGCATTTTCTTTGCAGTAAGCATAAAGGTTTTTATTCATCACCACATTGTTTTAAGGTTTAGAAAACATGGAAGCAAACTAAATGTTTAACCAAAAAAAAAAAAAAAAAAGGATTAATTAAATAATGATTGGAAAATTGATGTGATCAAATGCTATACAGGCATTAAAAAGTCAGGATTTGGAAAATGTGTATGGACAAGGGAACTAAACACAACACATTACCTGGAAAAAATCAGGTTATAAAATGGCATGTATAGAATGATTCCAGTTTTGTAAAAATATCTGTGCATATATGTAAATGCATACATTTAAAAACAAAAACTGTTAAAGACACAGGCCAAAATGATCAGAACAGAATACTGACTGAGTTTATCTGCTTTCCTATGTTTTGGATATTTACCCAAAAAAGCAAGCAGATTATACTTGAATGTGAAGAAAAGTATATTCTTTATTCACTGGGACAAGGAATTTCTGAGAGATATTGTTAAATCTAGTTCTCTGGTCTTTAAAAGACACATAGGTTCTTGAGATGTGAGGAATTTTCTATCTAAGCTGGTCTGGGTCCAGTAAAAGGCAATACATAATGTGGCCCATCATCTCTAACCTTGATGCTAGATCCCTATAAACTTAAGCCACTCACCAACCTGGGCACATTGCAGGGGGAGAAGGAGAGAGCAGTAGCTCAAGGTACCGAAATGCCAGCAGAGATGTTGAAGGAAGGTTGTCACTAAAGCCACACCCAAGTCCCCCCACTGCTCCTGAAGTATTTCTGAAGGCATCAACAGAGGGCCATCTGTCCAATTTTATTAGGCATATGCTCTGAGGGCAGTTTCATAAGCACTCAAACATGTTAGTCTAAGCCAGTGTTTACTAACCTGTAGACATCAGACCACTGGGCTAAAATAGCAGAGCTATTGCAAGGAAGAGAGATGAGGCCATATGGAAACCATATCTTGTACGTTGACAATACATCACACCTATGTGTACTGTTTTTCAAACACATGTACATACTGCTATGGTGAAAAATACAAACATCTTTCAATGGTAACAAATTCATAGTTTTTTGTTAAGTATTTCTCAGTGAATAGGTTCTAAACGTAAATGTCGGGGAACTATCATTGGGGGTGCTTTGTGCTAAAATATGTTGAGAACCATTGCCTCTGCCACTTACATTTTTAACTCAAACCTCCAAGTTCTTCAGAAAGTTTTCTTTGACTACTCCAGGGGACAGTAATCATCCCTTCTCTGAAATTCTTTCTATTGCACATCATTCTATCCTGTTATTATTTCAGTAGGGGTCTTTTTCTCCCCTCGAGTAGACTGGAAGCTCAGTGAGGGCAGGACCTGTGTCTTCTGCTTCTTTGTCCGCCTCCAAAGCACTCAGGCCAATGGGGACCCAATAAGTATTGATCATAGCCGTTCCTCTGGGCTTGTCTCAGTCACTCTATTTTAGAAGGTTCTTAACTAACAGGAAATTTCCATTCCAAAGTGCTAGTCCCAAGGGAATTTTTCTAAGTCCAGAATTAGTGCATTCTCTTTATTTGTATAGGAACTTTGTGCATTTACGAGCAACCTTAAATTCTATCTGAAGCATTGGGCAGAATGGCCATATTTTCATTCTGGCTCAAGACTTTGCTGTTTTCCATGAAAGGGTACATTTGTGAGTACAGAACTCTTTGTACACTGCAGGCCTTGACCATGTTGTACGCAAATGCCCTTGTCTGCTTGTTGCTTTGTCAAATTCCAGACTTGCTTTCCTTATTTCACTTAGAACTTTCTCTTGCCATCTGTTCTCCGGAAATTATTTTTCTCATTGTTCATAAATTCCTAGTTTGTTTACTCTAGAATACAGGAGAAGCAAAAATAGAATGTTAGGCTGTGAGGGGCAGCGTCTGCCTGAGCTGAGTTTTTTCTGGGGAGTGATAAATGATGCCGAGTTCCCCGTGGGTTAGAGGGCACCCAACTTCAAATAACTACAACATCCGATAACAAAGTTTTTCTCCATCATTTGCAATCCAAACACGAAGAACACAGCCCTGCGGACCCCTCATCCTTCATGTTCAATTGTAAATCCTGATTAAATAGCTTGCAGGTGTCAGGATTAAAGTATATGCAGTGGGAGCCTAAACAGAGGACCAGCTGGGTTCCTCATTTGCCAGTTGCAGTTTCTTCTTTGTTTTGAAACTGTTGACAGTACAACTAAAAATGTTCCTTAGGGCCCAGGCTGAGTTAAATAACAAGCAGGATGAGTAAGAGAACAGCTGTAGATATTTTTCTGTGTTTAACATACCTGCCTTGTTGATTTATAGGAAGACCCTCATATAATGTACATTTTGTAATCCAAAACATTTAACCTTTGGAGCCAAGTCTGTGATAGAGACATCAGAAACAGGAAAGGCCTTGATGGGCCTTGTGTTCCAAGCTTTTTCCCCCTCAAAGGAAAAGTGAAATGATGGAATGACTCGATTTTATTATTCCAATGACCACAGTGATGTTGTCTCAGCCTCATTCGATATTCACAGCTAATCAGTGGGTAAGCAATGCCGTGGAAAGCAGAAAAGCCTGCCCAGACTAACGCAACTTGGGAATTCCTCTCTCTGCGTGAGCTGGGTTGAGAGAGCCAGCCCTGCACTAACCATCCATCCTGACTTCAGGAAGGGATATAGATGAGAGGCTCAGTGGACCCGCCAAACTGCAGAGCTGGGCTTTGGGCCACTCCTGGGTTCCTTCTTTGGTGCTATGGCATTGATGGGCATCATGAGTGTACAGACAGTGTAGAGTCCTTAAAATTTGTCTATTTAGCTAGACTATGGTGTTGGGGAAGCTCAATGCTGCAGCAAAGTTAAACAAGTTTGAATGGTAAAGTCTAAATCTTTTCTGCCATTATTCTCAGCCGTGTGCTAAGAACATATTGCATTCATTGTACTGGAGTGGATGCCAACCTGAAACTGCATGCTTAGAATAGTGCCTGTGACTTCCTGACCAAACACCCATCCCACCCTGAAGTATTCATTTGGGCCAGTTGTGGTCCTCCCATCCCTCTTGCCAGGAACTTGTATGGGAATGTGCCTGGGACCCAATCCTGGCCGATAATACGTGAGGGGAAGTTTGCCAGCTGATGAGGTATAAATACATGGACACAAGATAAATAATATCTTTCTCTTCCTTTGAATATTCTGATTGAGAGGAGTTAGCATGAGTGCAAAGCTGACACATAAAGGTTGGTGGTGCTAAGATGCCCAGAGAACTGGGCTCCTCAATGACTTCACTAAGCTGCAGACTCAATCCTAGAGTCCACCCTACTTCTGAATTCTAGCTCTGTGCAATAGTGAAGTTCCTGATTGTTTAAGCCAGTATTACACTGCTTCTGTTAAGCACTCTAAATAGGTTACCAGGGGGAATGATGCGGGGGAAGAATAGTTAGGGAGTTTGGGATGGACATGTACACACTGCTATATTTATAATGGATAACTACCAAGGACCTACTGTATAGCACAGGGAACTCAGCTCAGTGTTATGTGGCAGCCTGGATGGGATAGGGGCCTGGGGAGAATAGATACCTTTATGGGTATGGCTTGAGTCCCTGTGCTCTGTGCCTGAAACTTTCACAACCTTGTTAATTGGCTACACTCCAGTATCAAACAAAAAGTTTTCTAAAAAGCACTCTAAGTAATAATTTCTGTTTAGACAAGCTACTCTCTAAAAACAATAAAGTAAGTATGTCAGTGGAGGGGGGACAAAAATATTAGAATAAGATTTAAAACTTGATTTTACCTAACTGCAACAACAGCAACAAAACCTACTTTATTTTTTCAAATATAGAACAACTGATTGGACATATTTGCTTTTGAGCCATATGTGCTTTTAACTAACTGGCTCTCTAGTGACATCCCGGACGTCTCAGAACTGATGGGGTGAATAGAAGTTCCCTTTCAGTCCACGCACAGCCCACATGTAGCTGGCATGGAAAGAGCCACTGGAACCAGAACTCATCTTTAAGGATCCTTTTGGAGTCAGGATGTTGGCCTCTGTTAGGTGAGAGTCTAGTACATACAGAACAGTGAGAGCTCACTTCACACTCAAGGGACAGTCCCCTTGGACACCCAGCCAGACTACCTTCTTAGAGGTATCATAAGATACTAAGGAACTGGGACTCCTAATAAACTGATTCTGTGGGGACGGGGGTTGTACTTCCAGTAAAGTGCTGTATTGCTATACAAGCTCTTAACCATTCAATTACTAGTAGCACTTTCTGCTAGGCACTATGAGATACAAACTAATAAAGCCTAGAGATGGCCTGCAAGAGTCCTCAAACTTCCAAAAGACATGTGCACAGGTCTCTTGATGTGGTGCATTGAACCCTTCAGAGTTCACCTGTCTAACGTTTAAGTCCACTCTGCATTGAGCCTTTCCAGTTGATCCCCCAGCATCACACTCTAGCTTTGGAAATGTCTAAAGAATACAAAAATGGAGCTAATAGTCACTGCCAGGACTTCCACTTTATATTAATAGGCGCTTTTTAGACATTATCTGATTTAATACAGCAGTCCTATAAGGTAGGTCATTGCAATTCCCACTTTTCAATGAGGAATTTGCTCAAAATCACATAGACTTAAAAGGCAGATTTACAACTCAGACCAGGACTGTTGAAGCCAAATGTGCCATTAACCACTTCTCCCTACTGCCAAGATACCACAGAACATTCACTTCATCTTAGGTGATGCTTGGGAGGTAACACTGTTGGCTCATTTTGATAAAAGCCTAAGCATGGCTGCCAGCCCCTGCCCCAGACTTGGACTCACATGTGAGTGCCTCACTGAATACATTCTCACTCTAGTCCTCTGGAATTGCCACAAGCATTTAATAGGTGGGTGAAAATTATTTTTCTTTACTTGGGCACATTATTCAAGCGTAAGTGGTACAGTTGAAAGAGCAAGATTTCAGTGTAAGACAGACCCCTCTTAATCATTATAGGACCCTGTGCTAGAAGTTAGTGCTAATTTTTCTATCTTAATGACTCATGTCGCAAAAAAAGGACATATACTACCTGTCCCTTTTGAGCATGGGGATGGGGGTGATGTGCTGCTGACACCTCAAATGATATACGTGTAAAACCCACACATATGCATAAAATAGGAGCTCAGTATTACTTTATTTTCCTCTTTGACTCTGGCTCCATTGATTGGGCTAGCTATGAAACAACTTAGAAACACAAAGAATTTCAATGATTATCCAAAAGCAATGAAGCATGTTATATGAGCAATTATTACTATTATAACTGCCAGCTGTTTGTCTGTCTACCTCAGGCTATACCCTTCTTGAGGGCGAGACCTGTGTCTTGTTCTCGTGATGCAACCCCAGCCGCTGGCACAGACTAACTACCGGGCTAAGCCTGCGAGTGAGGTGACAAAAATGAAGTAAGCAGCGCTGTTAAAAACAGAAGATTTGCACATACGTCACTTGGAACAAAACTGCTAAATGTCTTGCCTTGAAACACAAATTTTGTGAAGGAAGCTTGAACTGAGGATGTTGCTAATGAGTGTGAATCTCAGTGTCTTTATCCCATAGAATAAGAGTTGATGGTTGAGTTACTATATTGGCGCTAGTGGTAAAGAATCCATCTGCCAATGCAGGTTAGACATAAGAGATGCAGGT
Source organism: Bos indicus (assembly GCF_029378745.1). Classification (NCBI taxonomy): domain Eukaryota; kingdom Metazoa; phylum Chordata; class Mammalia; order Artiodactyla; family Bovidae; genus Bos; species Bos indicus. The sequence continues at coordinate 52,313,014 of NC_091769.1, forward strand.
TCAATCCCCGTGTAGGTAAGATCCCCTGGAGGAGGGCACGGCATCCCACTCCAGTATTCCTGCCTGGAGAAGCCCATGAACAAAGGAGCCTGGAGGGCTACAGTCCACAGGGTCACACAGAGTTGGACACAGCTGAAGTGTCTTAGCATTCACACATGCACAGATCAAACTCAGATAATAAATACTTGCTGAGTGATTTTATTGTGATTTTGCCTCTTCTTTCCTGAAAATTGAGGGCAAGAAAATGAATCCATAGAGTTGATGCCCATGTTGAGATACAGTTGGGAGCCCTTTTCCTGATGGGTTGGTTGGTCATCATAAAAACGGCATTGCTTTCAAGGCAGTGATTATGATATTTTCACCCTGACTGACATCCACCTCAATCTCCGTGTTCACTTTCTCTTATTTCTTATAACTATCAGTTCTAATACAAATGATACTGTTATGATATGATAATGGTATCATTCATAGGTGGGTAGCACTTTACAGATGAAAACACAAGTGTTGCCCTGAATCCTCATAACAAAACCTGTGTGGTAAATATTATTATCCATATTTTACCAGGAATTGAGCAAGGAATCAAGTTTAGCACCTTCCCCCTACCTCCTTCGTTCTTTCCTTCCCTCCTCCATTCATTAAGCATGCACTTATTTAGCTCCAGCTGAATGACAGTTATGTTGTTGAGGACCAGGGACACAGAGTCATCTTAAACAGTGTCCCAGCCCAATTTACTCCAATCCAGTCTCTTTCCATTGAACCAAAGAGCCTCCTGTTCTGGATAAGCCTTTCAACCTCTATCACTTTGCTTCCTACCATACCTTCTAGACAGGAGGCCTTCACCTTGATCACAATGGAGCCTGCTTCATTAAGCCCTTCTTTTAGGCCATGTGCCTTTCTTTCATCTAGAACTGACCACAGAGTTCCCCACCAGGAAAATACAACACTCTGCCTGAAGAAAGCTGTGCCCACTTCAACAGTGGTCCCTGTAAGACTCACTCAGAATCCAGAAAGCTCATATCTGTGGGGTCCTTGGTGAGCTGCCCAGACTTGCCAACCCCAGGGGCAATGCTGCTCTGCAGAGGTGGAGAATGTGAACCAGCATCCAAGGCTATTATCTCCTTTAATTCTCCAAACAACTGGACAAGTAAGTGATACCATTCCATTTTACAGATAAGGAAATTGAGGCTCAAAGAGGTGACCAACACACACTCAAGGTTACATTATTTTCTAAGACTAAGCTGGGGCTGAATTTAAATCTGACTCCAAAACTCAAAATCCCAACCCAGTTTAAATGATAGTGTCATCAGAAGAATGATGGAAGTCGGGAAATCAGTTGAATGTGAGGAATACATGAAGACATTTCCATTGGACTCTACCATTCCTGAGAAGAGAGCTTCACTTCTTTGAGCTGCAAAGCAAGTGAAGGCAGGGAGGGCAAATAATTTGGCCAGTCCCCCAGCCAGGAAGATAGCTCAGATGGTAAAGCATCTGCCTACAGTGCGGGAGACCTGGGTTCGATCCCTGGGTCGGGAAGATCCCCTGGAGAAGGAAATGGCAACCCACTCCAGTATTCATGCCTGGAAAATCCCATGGACCAAGAAGCCTGATGGGCTACAGTCCATGGGGTCGCAAAGAGTCAGACACGACTGAGCAACTTCACTTCCCTTCACTTCCAGCCAGGAGGTGACAGATCCCAGGGTTAACTCAAGGTCGCTTGACAGCGGGCTAAGTTACCACACAGCTTTGGCTCACCTGAGCCCCAGAGAATTGGACCATCAGCCAAAACACATTTATAGGAAAAAGAAGTTCATTTCCTTGGTGAATATTTATTTCTTTGAGCCTACTACCTAGACAGGGTTCTGCCATCTCATCCAACCTCCCCTAGCCCTCAGTGTCATCTGGCCTGAGACTCTTCTGATTGCCAACAGGCCTCTGGAGACTCCAGGAGCCGTGAGAGTCCCCATCTCAGTGCCCTGGGTGACAAAGGCTGTGTCCCAGGTGCCCAGATGGAGGTCACGGGAAGCTCCAGGTCCACAGAGCCTGGCTCTCCCGTCTGACCGGTATTCCCAGAATCACTTTACAGCAGGGGCCAAAGATCAAAAATTTTATGGGTACTTGGGGAATTATCCCTCTCCAACCCATCTGCCCTTTCATCTGCATACCCCCTGCCCCAGAATAGCAAACAGCTCCTCGCTCCTAAATTGTTTCTCGAAAGACTTCACAGCAGGAACACAGAGGCTAGAAATATTTCAAAAGCTTGGCCCCAGCTGTCTGCAGGAGCCCATTGGAAAGCATCCGTGCAGAAAATCTCCTTGCTTTAAAGCACCAGCCGCTGGTTTTGTTCAACCGGGAGAACTGCAGTGTCACCATCACCCTTAGGGGCTCCCCACCCACCCAGTCTGTCCAAGGGGATTTTGAAGCACCCTCACTTAATGGCAGTAATAACATTAAGGGACAGAAGCTTCTAGACGTTCCTGACCAAGCACACCTGTGGTCTGCGAGGGGTTCCCACTGCTGCCTGAAAAGAGGATTGCCACTGAGGAGCATCAGGCTTCTCTCTTACCCATGTGTCCAGGGGACCCACTTCTCTGGCTCTTTCTGCACTGATGATGAGTTTTCAAACTCTAGAGAAAAACCAGTACAGAGTAGGGACTTTATGAATAGGTTCAGACCTAGGCTTGAGGGGACCCTCCCCTGGTTCCCCCTGGCCCTTGTCTGGCCATTCTCCTCCCCATAAAGTGAGGAGAATGCAAGCTACAGGGACTCATCCAACTAGAATCCATACCTTGCTTTCTAGACTATGCCCTGGTATAAAACCCTAAAAGTCCTTGATCCTGTTTCCAGGCCTTTGAGGGTCCCATCCCTGGGTCTGTCCTCTGAGGCCAGGCCATCCCTGTAATGTGTATCTGAGATACAAGGACTAGCCAAGGGCAGCAATTGAGGGACAGTGTGGACACCCCTGGGGTGTGTGGGTCCTAAAGTACAAAGCAGAGCCAGGCTGGGGAGGGAAACAAGAGACTGAGAACAGCCTGTCCTATGCCACCTCGTCTCAGAGCAGAATGTGAAGAAGTCACAGAGGCATACTTGTTAAGGAAAAAGGATAGCATTTCATAAAAATAACTTTTTAGCATATTTGGTAACTTTCAAATATTCAGACATTTGATTTCTGAGATTTCTTTCTACTCCTGCCCCCAGAATTGCAAATGTTGTTGGTGGGTCTGAGTTAGAACTCATTTCAGAGTAAATAAGGATTAAGTGCATTCACTTCTTTGTTCATTCAGCTATAACTTTCTCAACTCCTGGCATGTGCTAAGCATCTTTGCTGAGGATTGGGTATGCTATGGTGAACTGGATGGTTACAGTGTAGCTGGAAGGAGAGAGAGCAATTATCAAATGAAGAAAGCCACAGAGTGATGAAATAATAGCCCAGAGGCAGAGTTAGGAAGGAGACTGTAGGGAGCTTTGGTTTCTGTGTGCATGGTCAGAACCTGACTCCTGATGTTCAGATCACCTTTTTTCAGTGCAAAACATTCTTACTTGCTTTGGATTGCCCTTCTTCCAGTAAGGTTAACTTTAAAAATTAATTCATATTGAAATATAGTACTCACTCATAGTTAATTTACAATGTTGTATTGCTTTTTGCTGTACAGCAAATTGAATCAGTTATACACATACCCACTCTTCTTTAGATTCTCTTCCCATGTAAGTCATTAAGTCCCATGTAAGTAGAGTTCCCTGTGCTATATAGTAGGTTCTTCAGTTCAGTTCATTTCAGTCTCTCAGTTGTGTCTGACTCTTTGCGACCCCATGAACTGCAGCATGCCAGGCCTCCCTGTCCATCACCAACTCCTGGAGTCTACCCAAACCCATGTCCATTGAGTCAGTGATGCCATCCAACCATCTCATCCTCTGTCGTCCCCTTCTCCTCCTGCCCTCAATCTTTCCCAGCATCAGGGTCTTTTCCAATGAGTCAGCTCTTTGCATCAAGTGGCCAAAGTATTGGAGTTTCAGCTTCAACATCAGTCCTTCCAATGAACACCCAGGACTGATCTCCTTTAGGATGGACTGGTTGGATCTCCTTGCAGTCCAAGGGACTCTCAAGAGTCTTCTCCAGCACCACAGTTCAAAAGCATCCATTCTTCGGCGCTCAGCTTTCTTTGTAGTCCAACTCTCACATCCATACATGACCACTGGAAAAACCATAGCCTTGACTAGATGGACGTTTGTTGACAAAGTAATGTCTCTGCTTTTTAATATGCTGTCTAGGTTGGTCATAACTTTCCTTCCAAGGAGTATGTGTCTTTTAATTTCATGGCTGCAGTCACCATCTGCAGTGATTTTGGAGCCCAGAAAAATAAAGTCAGCCACTGTTTCCACTGTTTCCCTATCTATCTGCCATGAAGTGATGGGACCAGATGCCATGATCTTCGTTTTCTGAATGTTGAGCTTTAAGCCAACTTTTTCACTCTCCTCTTTCACTTTCATTAAGAAGCTCTTTATTTCTTCACTTTCTGCCATAAGGGTGGTATCATCTGCATATCTGAGGTTATTGATATTTCTTCCAGCAACCTTGATTCCAGCTTGTGCTTCCTCCAGCCCAGCATTTCTCATGATATACTCTGCATATAAGTTAAATAAGCAGGGTGACAATATACAGCCTTGACACACTCCTTTTCCTATTTGGAACCAGTCTGTTGGTCCATGTCCAGTTCTAACTGTTGCTTCCTGACCTGCATATAGGTTTCTGAAGAGGCAGATCAGGTGGTCTGGTATTCCCATCTCTTTCAGAATTTTCCACAGTTTATTGTGATCCACACAGTCAAAGGCTTTGGCATAGTCAATAAAGCAGAAATAGATGTTTTTCTGGAACTCTCTTGCTTTTTTGATGATCCAGCAGATGTTGGCAATTTGATCTCTGGTTCCTCTGCCTTTTCTAAAACCAGCTTGAACATCTGGAAGTTCATGGTTCACGTATTGCTGAAGCCTGGCTTGGAGAATTTTAAGCATTACTTTACTAGCGTGTGAGATGAATGCAATTGTGCGGTAGTTTGAGCATTCTTTGGCATTGCCTTTCTTTGGGATTGGAATGAAAACTGACCTTTTCCAGTCCTGTGGCCACTGCGGAGTTTTCCAAATTTGCTGTCATATTGAGTGCAGCACTTTCACAGCGGCATCTTTCAGGATTTGAAATAGCTCAACTGGTATTCCATCACCTCCACTAGCTTTGTTCGTAGTGATGTTTTCTAAGGCCCATCTGACAGTTCTCTAATAGTAGTGTGTATGTATCAGCCCTAATTTCCCAATTTATCCCTTCCCCTCACTTCTCCATTGGCAACCATGTTTGTTTTCTACATCTGTGACTATTTCTGTTTTGTAAATAGGTTATTTGTACCAATTTTTTTAGATTCCACATATAAGTGATATCATATGATATTTGTCTTTCTCTGACTGACTTCACTCAGTGTGACAATCTCTAGGTCTATCCATGTTGCTGCAAATGGCACCATATCATTCCTTTTTATGGCTGAGTAATATTCCAGTGTGTGTGTGTGTGTGTGTGTGTGTGTGTGTGTATACACACACACACACATACATCTTCTTTGTCCATTCCTCCATTGATGGAGGATATATATATACACACACACACATACATCTTCTTTGTCCATTCCTCCATTGATGGACATTTAGACTGCCTCCATGTCCTGGCTATTATAGTGTTTCAATTAACATTGCAGTGCATGTATCTTTTTCTAATTATGGTTTTGCTCAGATAAACTGAAGTGAATAAACTGCTCTGAATACTGAAGTGGGTTGCCATGCCCCTCCCCAAGGGATCTTCCCAACCCAGGGATCAGATCCAGGTCTCCTGCTTTGCAGGCAGATTCTTTACTGTCTGAACCACCAGGGAAGCCCAATAACTCTTAGAGACCTATGACTAATATATAAATTAAGTTAATTCTACCAACTTGTCTGTTTATCCTGGCTTCAGGGAGGCTAAGCTTTGGGAGGCCTGAGACATAGGCCCTCTTCAATGAAGTCAAGTCTAGAGAGACATACAGATATGCATACAACTAACTCAGGGTCAAGACAGAGGGAAACAGTAGCAGTACAAAGTAAGGTTGTGGAAACACAGAGGGAGATGTGATTGATTTCTTCTAGGCGTTCTGTAATGGCTTTATATCAGAAATAACATTTCAAGTGAGAGTTTTTTTAAATATAATTTTTAAAACTTGTTTTTGGCTGTGCTGGTTCTTTATTGCTGCAGGTTTTTCTCTAGTTGCTGAGAGCAGGGACTACTCTTAGCTATGGTGCACAGGTTTATTGCAGTGGCTTCTCTTGTTAAGGAGCATGGACTCTAGGGCTCAGACTTCAGCAGTTGCGGCCCCTGGACTCTAGAGCACAGGCTCAATAGTTGTGGCACACAGACTTAGTTGCTCCAAGCCATGTGCGATCTTCCTGGACCAGAGGTCGAACCCATGTCTCCTGTGTTGGCAGATGGGCAGGTGGATTCTTTACCACTGAGCCACCAGGGAAGCCCCTCAAGTGAGATTTTTAGGATGAAGCAGAATTTACAAAGAGCCCAGAAACATGGAAAGACATTCTTGGTTGAAGGAAGACCTTGAGCAAGAACACTGAGCCTGGCAATTGCATGAAGCATTTGTTAGCCTGCACGTTGAATGTGTTAAATGATGGCAGCAGGCTCCAAAGGCAGGTTGGGACCAGATTTTGGCAGGCTAAGGAGATTGATGGTTCTGCAGAAGTGGGGAAACTTGTTAGGATAATCATTCTAAAGAGGAAGTAAGGAGACCAGAAGAAGCCTGTTTCAATCATTTAGGCTAAAAGACCTAAAGTAGTAAAGGTATTGCTGGTAATAAAGATTTAGACTTAACAGTTCTCAGTTTTGATCTAAATTACAAAGGCAATCGTCTATCTCCATCTCCTTCTTAGTCACCTTCTGGTCATTGAGGATCATTGGTTGTAAGCAACAGACACCAGTGCTGGCGAATCTACAGAACTGGTATTTATCAGGTGCTCTGCAGCAGTTCAGAATGTAGGGGTAGGCTGAAGGAGCAGGTGCCAGGGCAGCTCTGAGGCTCCAGATGGAAACACCTGTAGGGGTTTCTCTGCAGAACATGGACAAATCTACTCCAACTATGTTTCCCCCAATGTTATTGTCACTCTTCTCATGATGGAAAGTTCAAGGAGAGCACATTGGGGTCACTTTCCTGCCACTCTGCTAAGGTAGGGCAGGTCCCTCTGATCAGTAATCTAAGAAAACTCCCCAGTCATGAAACACTGTTCCCAAAGCAGCGGGGAGGCTCTACTTGAGGGAGGAACTCAAGCTGTCTTTTGCACCGGGTCCCCAGTGCCTAGCAGGGTGCCTGGCACTCTAGCATGCATATGATTAATATCTGCTAACTACAGAAGGCATGTAGCAAAAGTAACAGGGGTCCACACCACCTTACTGGGCTCCTCCTGCCCACCATTGACTTCTTTGCCCTCCCTGTCAGGGGAATGTCAGGACACTGAGCACACCCACCCCCAGATGTTTGGGGAACTGGCTAACCCACCCATCGCTCCTCCTCAACAAAACTGAAGTCCCTGTGCCAGTTTTTCAGCTGTCCCAGGGTGTACTCCCTGGAATTTCTAAACATTGATGATAATTTCCTGTTGGATGGGATGTTTGGGATGTGGGCTTTGTTTTTCTTTTAAATACCATTCCTATTCAAAATGTGAGTTCCTTTCTTCTGGAAGTCTTTTTTTCATCATCTTTTCTCTCCCCAAGTTCTTCCACTATGGGCCTCCCTACCATTCTGTGGTTGGCCCTATAAAAATTAAGTTTCTGGAGAGTTTCTGGGGAGGTTGGGAAAGGGGGTGAGGATTACTTGTTGGATGCTTTTTTGTAATTTTTTTTTTCCCATCCAGGGCACTCTGCAAGGCATCTACAGTATCTATGTATGCCTTCTAGAGGCCAGCTGCTGCTGCTGCTGCTGCTGCTGCTGCTGCTAAGTCACTTCAGTCATGTCTGACTCTGTGCGACCCCATAAACGGTAGCCCACCAGGCTCCCCCGTCCCCGGGATTCTCCAGGCAAGAACACTGGAGTGGGTTACCATTTCCTTCTCCAATGCATGAAAGTGAAAAGTGAAAGTGAAGTCGCTCAGTCGTGTCCAACTCCTAGTGACCCCATGGACTGCAGCCTACCAGGCTCCTCCGCCCATGGGATTTTCCAGGCAAGAGTACTGGAGTGGGGTGCTATTGCCTTCTCTGTCTAGAGGCCAGGGCCACTATTAAATTGGGGTTGGTCCCTGACTTCAGGATTTGATTCTAAAGGACTTAAGGAAACTGCTATATTCAAGCAAGAGCCAGATATTAGATTGAAGCACACTTGCAAAATAAAAAGAAGGGGACAGAAGGGAAAGAGGGAGAGAGGGGAGGGAATGGGAGCAAAAGAAGAGACAGAAGCCAAGGGAGGGGGGAAGGGAGGAGAGGGGAAGAAAATACTGCCTATTTGGCATGAAGTTGCTACTTTTTTAATCAAACTGCCCTGACTCTGTTTATAGCTCAACATCAATATTAAGTTCAGTTCAGTTCAGTCCCTCAGTCATATCCGACTCTTTGCAACCCCATGAGTCGCAGCTCACCAAGCCTCCCTGTCCATCACCAACTTCTGGAGTCCACCCAAACTCATGTGCATCGAATTGGTGATGCCATCCAGCCATCTCATCCTCTGCCATCCCCTTCTCCTCCTGCCCCCAATCCCTCCTAGCATCAGGGTCTTTTCCAGTGAGTCAACTCTTTGCATGAGGTGGCCAAAGTATTGGAGTTTCAGCCTCAGCATCAGTCCTTCCAATGAACACCCAGGACTAATCTCCTTTAGGATGGACTGGTTGGATCTCCTTGCAGTCCAAGGGACTCTCAAGAGTCTTCTCCAGCACCACAGTTCAAAAGCATCCATTCTTCGGTGCTCAGCTTTCTTCACAGTCCAACTCTCACATCTATACATGACCACAGGAAAAACCATGGCCTTGACTAGACAGACCTTTGTTGGCAAAGTAATATCTCTGCTTTTGAATATGCTATCTAGGTTGGTCATAACTTTCCTTCTAAGGAGTAAGCATCTTTTCATTTCATGGCTGCAATCACCATCTGCAGTGATTTTGGAGCCCCCAAAAATAAAGTCTGTCACTGTTTCCACTGTTTCCCCACCTATTTCCCATGAAGTAATGAGACCAGATGCCATGATCTTAGTTAAGTCACCACAAAACCTACAAGAAACATTGAAAAATGTATGTATCCTATAACTCCTAAAACATGCTGGCTAGATTTTTTCCATACAGGTAGTAGGAATTTTTGTGGAGGTGATAGGCCACACTGTGTCGATGTGTGAAGCAGTGAAGGAGGAGCTATCCCCAGCTTCCTCTGCAGTTCGGGATGCTAGGGGCCTCTGTGGCAGTGCCGCCTTCCCCTACATGTTCAAAAACTCTTCACAAATTCCCTTTGCTTCCAGAATAAAATCCAATCCAATATAAAATGGCCATCAAGGTTCCCCTTGAGCTGGTCACTGCTCCCCTCTCTGCCTGCCCTTCTCTCATGTACCTCTTTCCTTTGCCAAGCTCTATGTGACAAGAGGTCACCTGCATTTGCCACCTGTCCCCTGTCCGGTGACTTCTCCCCTTTGCTCTATTCCTGTCATCTCTCTCTTTAGGTCACAACTGAAACATCACCTCCTCAGACACCCACTCAGTTCCCCTACCTGCTCTGTCAAGTATCACCCTGTCTGTTTCCCTCATTGGACGTCACACAACATGCTCCACCACATCTGTGCGTTTGTTTTCATGTTTATTTCCTGCCTACCAGGTGGGCGGTGGACCAGGGAGCATCACTACCTGCCTGCCCTGCCCACTTCCCATTGCATCTCAATGCTTTGTACAATGCCTGGCACTTACTAGCAGCTCAGGGGATGCTTCCAACCAGGAGAGCTCACTGAGGCGAGCAGATTGGTCTTGTCTGTCTGGAGAGAAAGCCTGCTTGTTTGGCTCTTCTGCTCAAATATTTAGCATCGGTGCACAAAGCATTTTGACACTGGGCCCTCAGTTTCTGGGGAAAGTGGCAGAGGGTGACTGACTCACCGTTCTCCACTGCAGCCCACCTCACTCTCTGGCCAAGGGATCCTGGTACCCTAGGACGACATCTTCCTCATCTCTCAAATTATGCTTCTCTGTGAGTTGCTGTGCAGGAAAAGTAGTTTTCGTGGGTACTCAGTAAATTTTCATTTCCTTCCTTTTCCTGAAAATACTTTGCAAGAGGCTTGAGACTAAGTTCTTTAAGTCTTAAAGGACTTAAGACTTTAAGTTCTTTAACCAAGAGGAAACTACTAGGTAAGAGTCAAGGTGTTAGGGGAGAAATCTAAAGCTGTCAACAGGGCTCCCCTCCCAGGCAAGCTGCCGAGTGCAGTGTCGACAAGAACTTTGAGAGCTCTCCCATAAGGTTTCCAAGGAAGGTAATGGGGAGAGCGTGACTCAGCCCTGCATGTCCATGTGTTAACTCAGTGCCCTGGGCCCCTGAGACCCACTTTCTTCCTCTGTAACATGGGCAGTAATACCACTCTGCCAATTCTACAGCACTGTTGTAAGGCTTGACTGAGACCAAGGGTTTGAAAAGAAGTTGTGTTTGTGAAGAGCTGTGGAATGGCAGGGACTGTGGTTCTAAGTGGAGGGACCAACCTCCTGCTTTACGTCAGTGGCTGTGTCTTTAAGACTTCTTCCTAATCTCAAAAATATACAAGCAACTCCTGCAGCTCAATTCCAAAAAAATAAATGACCCAATCAAAAACTGGGCCAAAGAACTAAACAGACATTTCTCCAAAGAAGACATACAGATGGCTAACAAACACATGAAAAAATGCTCAACATCACTCATTATCAGAGAAATGCAAATCAAAACCTCTATGAGGTACCATTTCACGCCAGTCAGAATGGCTGCGATCCAAAAGTCTACAAGCAATAAATGCTAGAGAAGGTGTGGAGAAAAGGGAACCCTCTTACACTGTTGGTGGGAATGCAAACTAGTACAGCCACTATGGAGAACAGTGTGGAGATTCCTTAAAAAACTGGAAATAGAACTACCTTATGACCCAGCAATCCCACTGCTGGGCATACACACTGAGGAAACCAGAATTGAAAGAGATACGTGTACCCCAATGTTCATCACAGCACTGTTTATAATAGCCAGGACATGGAAGCAACCTAGATGTCCATCAGCAGATGAATGGATAAGAAAGCTGTGGTACATATACACAATGGAATATTACTCAGCCGTTAAAAAGAATACATTTGAATCAGTTCTAATAAAGGTGGATGAAACTGGAGCCTATTATACAGAGTGAAGTAAGCCAGAAAGAAAAACACCAATACAGTATACTAATGCATATATATGGAATTTAGAAAGATGGTAATGATAACCCTGTATGTGAGACAGCAAAAGAGACAGAGATGTATAGAACAGTCTTTTGGACTCTGTGGGAGAAGGCGAGGGTGGGATGATTTGGGAGAATGGCATTGAAACATGTATAATATCATATATGAAATGAATCGCCAGTCCAGGTTCGATGCATGTTACAGGATGCTTGGGGCTGGTGCAATGGGATGACCCAGAGGGATGGTACGGGGAGGGAGGTGGAATTGGGGTTCAGGATGGGGAACACGTGTACACCTGTGGTGGATTCATGTTGATGTATGGCAAAACCAGTACAATGTTGTAAAGTAATTAGCCTCCAATTAAAATAAATAAATTTATAATAAAAAATAAAATTAAAAAAATAAAAAGATATGGATAAATGGGGAAAAAAAAAGACTTCTTCCCTTGTGTGCAGTGAAATACAGAATCTGTAACAGAAGGGACAGTCACGGTCATCTCATGACTTTTTTTAAGCTTTTTTAAAAATTTAATTGTGGTAAAATATATATAACATAAAGTTTACTATCATAACCTTCTTTAAGTGTACAGTTCAATAGTATTAAGGTGTTGTACAACCATCCCCACCCTACATCTCCAAACTCTAACCTGCAAAACTGAAGCTCAATATCCATTAAATAATGACTCCCCATTCCCTCCCCACCCACCCAGGCCTGGAAACCACCATTCTACTTTCTATCTCTTTAAATTAGACTGTTCTATACACTTCATAGAAGTGGAATCATACAGTATTTGTGTGTGTGTGAGACTGCCTTATTTTACTTAGTACAATGTCCTCAGGTTCATCCATGTTGTAGCACGTATCTGAGTTTCCTTTAAGGCTGAATACTATTCCTTACATGTATACACCACATTTTCTTTCTCCATTTATCCATCAATGGATACTTGAGTTGTTTCTACCTTTGACTATCATGAATAATGCTGCTATGAACATGGGTATACAGATATCCCTTCAAGAAACTGCTTCCAGTTCTTTGGGGTATATACCTAAAAGTGGATTGGCTGGGTCATGTGGTAATTCTCAGTTTATTTATTTATTTTGAGGACTCACCATCCTGTTTTCAAAAGTAGCTGCCACATTTTACATTCCCATCAGCAGTGTATAAGCATTCGCATTGCTCCACATCTTCACCAACACTTGTTACTTTGCGTGGCTGTTTGTGTTTTTTGATAGTAGCCATTCTAATGGGTGTCAGGTTATAGGTTTCTTATTGTGGTCTTGATTTACGTTTCTCTAATGATTAGTGATGTTGAGGATCTTTGCTTGTGCTTCTGTGCCATTTGCATACCTTCTTTGAAGAAACATCTATTGAAGTCCTTTGCCCATTTTTTACATTTAATTTGGGGTGGGGGTGTAGTTCTTTATATATTCTGGATCTTAACTCTTCATCAGATACACGGTGCAAAAAAGGCAATATTTTTTTTCCTATTCCTTAGGTTGCCTTTTCACTGTTAGTTGTCTTTTGATGCACAGAACTTTTTGATCAAGTTCAATTTATCTATTTTTTTCCTTTGGTTACCTATGGTTTTGGTGTCATGTCATATAGAAAGAATCATTGCCAAATCCAATTTTATGAAGCTTTTTTTCCTGTTTATACTCAGAGTTCTATGGTTTTATCTTTTGTATTTTTTGTTCCATTCCAAGTTAATTTTCATATATGAGGTAAGGTACCAGGTCCACCTTCATTCTTTTGTATGTAGTGAAGATGATTTGTCAAAACAGAAAACTGAGCCCAGAATGGGAAAGAGTCTGCCTGAGGGAAGGTAGCTAGATAGAGACAGAGCTGAGGCTAAAATCCAAGGCTCCTGGGTCTTGGTCCAAAGTCCTCTGTACTCTTCCAGGAAATAGGCACTCCGGGAGTAAGCAACCGTGGGCTTTACTGTATGTCTAACTAGAAAAAAAAATGGGAAAAAATGGGTTATTAAAGTTGGTGGATTTTCTTCTAGATGGGATTAATTACCCCTGAGTCCAGACCACTTTGTCAAGAGCATGTGATGGGCATGCTCTTTATAAGAGGGTCATCCTTCAGGATACATTTGATCATCAGTGGTAAACAGTAGCTAAAGAAAAGGTATCACAGAAAAACTGGCTCACTGTTTGGTCACATGGTGATTTGGTGGAATATAACTTTTAGTCACTGGTATGAGAAGAAACAATGCTAGTGGCCTTTCATGTACATACCCTTTGTACCTCGTGGCCAAAAAACTGGAGAAAATTTGTGTTTTGAAGCATTATCTTGAAGAAAGAAAGGAAGATGGTGGGGGCTTTGGTAAACCTGTTGGGCTAAGGCAAGGGTTGGCAAACCAATCCCACAGGCTAAGTACTGTTGAAACTCAGCCGTGCTCGTTTGTTGATGTGTTGTCTAGCTGTTTTCACACTCCATCAGTTAGGTAATCATGACAGAGACAAACTAAATGATTTACTATATGGCCCTCTGCCAAAATTTTTTAAAAGGTTGCTGACCCCTGGACTAGGGAAACAAGGGAAATTTGAATGGGCAGAGCAGCAGAATACCCTTACCCACAGGGCATTCCCACCCTTGTGGCCCACATGGCTGAACCACATTCCAGCCACATCCATGGCTGGATGGAGTAGGACCATCAGCTGCATCAGGAGATGGACTCATGGCAGTTTGAGGAATGTTCTAAATGTTCTATTCTCTCATAGTGTTTCCCCACATCCAGACCAGAGGGGATCTTGTGGTTGGGAGGTCTCTGAGCACAAAAAGAGCAAAAGCCCCTCCAGATCTAGGTCCCAGCCCTGCTATACTCACTGGCCATACTCTTGAGATACCCATGAAAGTTTCTGGTCTAAAGGCAGCTTGGAAGTAAAGGTCCAATCACAGGGGATAGAGCATGACATGGTTCACATACTGTTGTCAATATGTTCAGTTTTCTTACACATGCTATTAATAACTCATCACTCACAAAATGGACATTAATTAGTTTAGACTTCAGTAAGGATGTGGGCCAGAGAAGGCAATGGCACCCCACTCCAGTACTCTTGCCTGGAAAATCCCATGGGCGGAGGAGCCTGGTAGGCTGCAGTCGATGGGGTCTCGAAGAGTCGGACACGACTGAGCGACTTCACTTTCACTTTCACTTTTCACTTTCGTGCATTGGAGAAGGCAATGGCAACCCACTCCAGTGTTCTTGCCTGGAGAATCCCAGGGACGGGGGAGCCTGGTGGGCTGCCGTCTATGGGGTCGCACAAAGTCAGACACGACTGAAGCGGCTTAGCAGCAGCAGCAGCAAGGATGTGGGCAATTCTCAAACTTCTTGGCCTGGCATATAGAAAGTGCCAGAAAGACAAGATTTGAAATAAAATCGTGGTGCTTTGACACCACGAGCTGTACTTGGAAAAGTGACTCAATTTCTCTCTCACTTCTATTGGGTTGGTCAAAATGTTCATTCAGATTTTTCCATAACATCTTACAGAAAAATCCGAATGAAGTTTTTGGCCAACCCATTATTTCCTCACCCATAAACAGAATGGGGTTTCCCTGGTGGCTCAGACAGTAAAGAATCTACCTGCAATGTGGGAGACCTGGGTTCCATACCTGGGTTGGGAAGATCCCCTGGAGAAAGGAATGGCTACCTACTCCAATATTCTTGCCTGGAAAATTCCATGGACAGAGGAGCCTGGCAGGCTACAGTCCATGGGGTGACAGAGTCGGACACAACTGAGTGACTAACATAAACAGGGTAAACTGGAGTTGATACGAGAATTCAGTAGCAGAATGGACATGAAACAGTCAGAACATTCCACGATTGCCAGTTTCCTTTCCTTAGTCCATTTGGCACCATGACCCTGGTGGCTCAGATGGTAAAGAATCCACCTGCATTGCAGGAGATTTCTTGCAATGTAAGAGGCCCAGGTTCAGTCCTGGGGTTGAAAAGATCCCCTGGAGAAGGAAATGGCAACCCACTCCAGTATTCTGGCCTAGGAAATCCCATGAACACAGTAGCCTGGTGGGCTACAGTCCATAGGGTCGCAAGAGTCAGACACGACTTAGCAACTAAACCACCACCGCACCAACAGCAGCTTCTCCTCTAGAGGCCAAGCCTCTCAAGTCTCTGGGGGTCTCCTCCCCCAACACCCCTCACTGTCTATGGGCTGCTCCAGGATGAGCAAAAGCCTCCAACAGGCTCTACCCATGAATAAACGATTGTGCTACAGTGCAACAGATTCTCAAGACCTAACTACTGTCATTTTGCTTTGGGGTGAAACGTCCTTTCTTTAGAAATGTCTGTGAATTTAACCTGATGGAGAGACGCAGTCCAGGAACTATGCCCTAGTTTTAGGCCATCCCACTCCTCAGAATCGCTGGAGATAAGAGCAGTTCAAACACCAAGCAGGGCCTCTCCAGCGCTAACTCAGACTCATAGTTTGGTCTCAGGACTGTTTCCTCTAGACACACAGTGGGGTCTGAGATCACAGGGACGCTGCAGATCCCGGCTTCTGCTACCTGTCCCTGCCTTCATTGGTCACAGCCGTTGCTAAAAGTCCAAGGTCTGAGGCCTCCAGATGAGTCCATGAGAATGTTTATTTCCGTGTTGTTTGTTATAGCAAAGTGTGGTTGGATATTTAGACGTAGGGGGATCAGGTAAAGCAATTATGCCACTGTGCAGCCATTAAAATGTACAATAGATAGACATTCACTGAAAAGATACTTGCCCAATATTTAAGTGAAAACAGAACATTTCAAAATCATACGAACAAAACAAGGGAATTTATTCAGTTAAATATTTATTCATATATGTGTATTTGCACAGGGAAAGTATAAAGTGTAAGAAATCAATTGTAGTTTCCTCTAGTTGTAATATAGATGTATTTTACTGTTTTATGTATTTGTTAGTTTAAGTATATATTTATATTTCAAAATCTTTATAATAGGAAAAATCAAATAATTCTATAGATGAAGTAAAAATGCTTTATATGAAGTTTAAAAAATACAAGACTGGAAAGTCCCCTTCTGCAACATGGACACTTAAATACAGAAGGACAGACAGACCCTGTTCTCCAGGGGTCTACCTTATGTGTCAAACTAACAGGGTGGCAACAAGAGAGCTGGATGACGAACTCCGAATCTTGGCTCATTGTGTTTTTTTTTAAACCAATTTATTTATTAGTTTTGGCTGTCCTGGGTTTTTGTTGCTACATGCAGGCTTTCCCTAGTCGCAGTTAGTGGGTGCTACTCTTTGTTGAGGTGTGGTGGCTTTTCCTGTTGCAGGGCACAGGTTCTGGAGCACAGGCTCAGTAATTGTGGCAGCATGGGCTTAGCTGCCCTGCAGCATGTAGAATCTTCCCAGAACAGGATCTAACCCATGTCCCCTGCGTTGGTAGGCAGATTCCTAAGCACTGGACCGCCAAGGAAATCCAAATCTTGGCTCACTGTTTTCACTATGTTCAAAGACTGAGTTTGTAGCCTTTTACATGAGCTAAAAGGCCCTGCAGAGACCTTACAACACTTGGGTTTTGAGGACTAGAGTGGCGTGCTGAGTTGTCCCACCAGCCTGGGACCTTCTCACACTCATCTCAGTCTCCTATCCTGATTCTCCTACCTTTAACTTTGGAGAACTCTGACTTTGGCCAATCCCTTCTCACCCTCAACTCTTCCATGGTCACCGCATAGCTCTTCACACCCTGAGGTAACAAATACATGTGTGGGTTTTCAAACAAAAGGGACCCTGTGTTACCGATGAAGAAGGAACTCCAATTGGGATGTAAGAGATTCAAGTTGTCGTCTGTGGTCTGGGCTCTGCCTGGTGACCACAGCCTCCAAGAACCCAGCTTGTTCATAGCCAACTGATGAAAGCCATTCAACTGACAAGACCACAGCGAGGATCCCACCAAATAAAATCTTTGTGCTTCAGAAAAGCCATGTTATGCTGATTAGTCATGTTCACTGTGGTGATTTGATGGATTCCCTACTCTGAAATTCCCTGATGACTCAGATAGTAAAGAATCCACCCACAATGTGGGAGACCTGCGTTCAATCCCTCAGTTGGAAAGATCCCCTGGAAGAGGGCATGGCAACCCATTCCAGTATTCTTGCCTGGAGAATCCCCTTGGACAGAGGAGCTGGCGAGCTACAGTCCATAGGGTCGCAAAACGTTGGACATGACTGAGCAACTAAGCACAACACAGCACACCTGCTCAGAAAGAGCCAGTATACAGACTTGCACCAAAGGCAAGCCAGACGCTGAAGACTAATATATAGAAGTAGAAATTAATGAGCTTTAAGTGTAGGAATTATTAGTTAAGGAAAGAAAAGCACTCATCAATACAAATATCATGGTATTGCGAAATCTATAAACATCCTAGGGGCAATCCGTCCCTTGGTGAAGGCTGTATGAATTTTTTTCCATGAACTGCTCTCCTCAGAGCAATGTGAGTGGCTTTCTGGGTCTGTATTCTGACCCTCATCATTCTGTAGGTTGTGGTGATATTTTGTTTTCCAGTCACTTAGTGGTGTCTGACTCTTAGTGACCCCGTGGACTGCAGCACACCAGGCTTCCCTGTCCTTCACTATCTCCCAGAGTTTGTTCAAACTCATGTCCATTGAGTCAGTGATGCCATCCAACCATCTCATCCTCTGTCACCCCCTTCTCCTCCTGCCCTCAATCTTTCCCAAGCATCAGGGTCTTTATCAATGAGTCAGTTTTTCGTAACATGTGGCCAGAGTATTGGAGCTTCAGCTTCAGCATCAGTCCTTCCAATGAATATTCAGGGCTGATTTCCTTTAGGATTGACTGGTTTGATCTCCTTGCTATCCGAGGGACTCTCAAGATTCTTCACCAGCACCACAGTTCTAAAGCATCCATTTTTTGGCACTCAGCTTTCTTTATGATCCAACTATCACAACCGTATATGACTACTGGAAAAACCATAGCTTTGACTATGTGGACCTTTGTTGGCAAAGTGATTTATCTGCTTTTTAATATGCTGTCTAGGTTTGTAGTGATATAGTGCAAAAATATACACAAGGCCCAGTGCCTACCCCATTAAGTGAGGAAGCAGAAATGAAAAGGACAGTCATGATACAGACGTCTAAGGGGAAGGACAGGTTGCTGTGGAAGCTCACAGTTGGGAACTAAACCAGAGCTGGGAATCCAGGAAGGCTTCATGGAGACAGTGACGTCTAGGTGGAGTTCTAAATACAAGTTAGACTGAGCACCACAAAGCAGAGAATTTAGTTTCCAGAATTCAGACAGTTCACCAGTCAAAAGGAAGCTTCCTAAAAGCTGAAAGTTTGGGATAAATTCTAGAAGTAGGAAAAAGCATAAATTATAGCCTGCAGAGCCCAGCTGCCCTTTAGTGCTATATATCACGAGCTTTTCACCACAACAGCTTTCATTTCAGATCCCTATTGACTTAAGACCAGCCTCACCTTTGAGATCCGTGTGGACTAGAATAACGTGGGAACATTTTCGCTTACGTAAACAAGAAAATTTGCAGCTCAGGTGGTGGTACCCAAACTCAGTTCCTGTCACACTCCCAAGAATGAGCTCTCTTGCCTGGATATGAAGAAAGGACCCCAGGGGTGCTCCACATGCTCCTTGATGAATGGTTATGTCAGGGGATGCGACAGAGGCAGCCTCCCCTGCCACGAAAAAGTGCTGGGCAGAAGCTAACCATCTGGTCTCCCCACTGCCTGGAGCTGGCACCTCCAACCTGCCCTCCCATGTCACTTCTGAGCCCCAGTGGGGAAAGTGTGTCAGCCAGAGCCCATCCATCATGGAGCATTTGTCCGAAATCAAAGCCCCATTGCTCTTCACTGACACTGCTCAGGATGTTCCCAGATTATCGGGGATTGTTAGCCAGTCAGGGCAGACTCCTGGGGGAGGATGTGTCAGTCTAGCTCAGATGCCATTCTGATGAACCTGGGAAGATGAGACCCAACTGCCAGGTCTTCAGGAGAGTGCTCCCCTCTCCCTCCCTCCCCTCCCACTACACAAGGACCCATTTCAGAAGAAAGCAAAAGGGCGAAGGCAGCCAAGAAGTGCAATTCATCTTCACAACCCAAGATGCTCTTGAGGGCTCTGGGCGACTGCCTCTTCACCAATCCCTTCAACAGCTCAGAGGTGGTAAATGAATTTCCAGGGAGGTCAACAACAATACATGGGGCTGGAGGCTGGCATTCTAGCAACCAAACTGACCTTCAGTTTCCTCCCTTTCAAAATGAAAGATACCAATGCCGTTTTGGTCATGAAGGTTGTCACGAAGACTAAGTCAGATAAGGTATATGAGGCCACCTGGCACAGCGTCTGGCACATATGGTAATTATTATTACTCTCATAAAATTATAAGTTACTGTGGAATTCTGCCAATAAATTATTGACTAGGAAGATTACAGATTTTCTAAGTTATGGTTCAACTTTCTGTTCTTTCAAAATACCTTTGATGTAAACAGGAATTCTTGCCATTTAGAAGCTCAGGTACACAATTAAATTGGGAACACATGCATTTGCCCAGACCCATGGTTTTATTTTACTTAAAGCCCCCTGCCCCAAACAAACAGAACACCACCACCAATGACAACAAATCTCTCTTCCTGTGCTACTATTGAGTTCTGCCTCAAAAATCAAATGTTAAAAATTGGAAAGAGAGAGGTTTATTTTCCTTTTAGGCCACAGAGCACCCCACTAGCATCATTGTAAGAGCTCACATTTGCAGTAACTGAAATGACAGATGCTGTCAGTGAAACTGAAGAGGCCTCGGGAGTATCGTTGTGGTTTGGCTAAATGATGATCAGATGAAATATTGTTGGTTAAGTCTTACTGAGGATGTCTTCACATTAGAGCTATTTGCAAAAAAGCGATGTGAAGTCAGCATGGGCTTGCTGTTTTTCTCGTGCATGTTTTTCATTTTGATATTATATCATGAACAGCTGTAAGGATAATGTTAATCGTCCCTTCTGGAAACATTCATCACAAGGGTTTATTTATTATTTGGTTTAAGTATTTAAAAGTTAAAGCATTTCCAAGCTGTCACTATTGAAATATTTCTAATATTGCAAAAGGGCAATTATTTCAGAGAGACTGCTCTTAAGATTTCCACTTAGGAGAGAAAATAATAACCAATGTTCTATGTGTTTGGTTAATGCGACTGAAAGGTGCATTGGGAATGGTTATTTTTTTTCTTCATTGAGAATCAAAAATTTTGCTGTGCAAATGTGGAGTTGTAAATTCTGAGAAGGTATGGATGAGTGCTTGGAGTCAGGGGGTGGGTATTGATATGATGGAAACCTGGCAAGCTCTGTGCCTCCACAAGAACAGTATAGTCGGTGGGACTTCACAGAGTGCTTTGTGTTTTTATCTCAGCCTCACAATTGTGTTTCAAACTAAGCATTTATAGCACTTCATTGATGAAGAGACTGAGAGTTTTTATGGCTTACAGGAGATCAGCCAGTTGGCTTGTTTTATAGTTGAAATACCAGACACTGCACGATGCTAGGCAGAACTTCCACCAACCTGGATTGGATGAATTAGGATGGAGAAGGGAAGCCTGGGACTCTCGGTTCAGGGAGCCAAGAACAGGTACACTGTAGCACTCTCATCCATCGACCAAGCTCTGTGTAGAGCGTAGATTGTACAGCCACCTGAGGAGACCCTGGTCCTAGGTCTTGGGGACAAAATGGACCAAAAAGGGCATAGTCTTGACCTACAGAAATTCATAATCACTCAGCTAACATAAGTCATTTTAAAAGAAAAAGGAACCTCACATCTCTGGATATTGTGCATTCTCTGTCACTCTGGGCCTTCTTTCTGTTTTGAAATATGAGTCTCTCATTTACTGCTCAATGAGACCCAACTAGACTCTGAATGCACAGCAAAGTCTCCTTACTACTACCAGCCTTCTCTTGGTATTTAGTGCCAAGTGTTGCCACTGCCAGTTGGAAATGTAATATAAAAACCCACTGGACTTTTCTTGGATCCAAAGGAAGCCTCTTCAAATTTTCTTTTAAATGATGTTATGTGGAAAACAGCAAAAAATAATCTGCCCATCCCATATGGACTTGAAAAGAAATTTGTTAATGCAATTGTTAAGAGAAACATGTGGCAAAAGAGCTAATTGTGAAATCCGTCAATACAGTGCAATACTTTTTAAAAATGATTTATTTTTTTTAAAGAGCTACTTGAATGGACTTTGCAGTTGCATCTTTTGTAAATGAGATTCCTGGATGTCGAGAGCTTAGGGGTTTTCCTGGAAACACAATTATAAGGAAATGTAAGAATGCTGAAGGAATTCAAAGCATGACTTTGTGGAAACTGGGCTGGGACCATCTCAAAGGAACAACAAAGGATGCTCCATTCCCTAGTGACTGTGGTTCTCCCAGTGGATTCCTTTGAGGTTCAAATGAAGATTTGTCCTTGGCAGGGCTCCACTGAATGTGCCATTTCTCACCCCTTCTTGATCCCAGTGATGGTCTGATTTGCTCCCCTGAAGCCTGGAAAGCGTCCTCAGATGGTACCCTGGTTCTTTGACCTGGAACAGGGTCAGGGGATCAAGACTTGAGTTCAAAATGTAAGGTTAACTTTCATGAGATAGGGTAGATAGTAATACTGGGTTACCAAATCCGAGAAACCCCAATTAGAAGGTTTTCCCAGGTTCCTTCTCCCTACGCACCTCCTCCCCAACTGCTCTGAGGTGCCTGGTCTGTCTCTCGTGTGGCCATAAAAGCACACTGAAGTGCTGGACATGAATGGCCTTGGTGTAAGTGTTTATCAAATCTGACACACACCTCGGGGCTGTGTTCACAAGTGCACTGATTGGTTGATCATTGGCTGTGGTTGGTTCATGGACTAAACAGAAGATGGCCAGGTGTGAATAAAAGACTTGGAGCTTTAGAGTCAAGCTGGTTCATCCCCTCCCAGAGCAGAGGCCTTAGACAAGACACCCAATTCTCTAGAGCCTCAGTTTCCCTCTGCAGAAGAGAGATAGCACCTGCCTTTAAAACAAAAAGAGTAAGTAGCAACAAAACCTGCCCTTAGGGGCTCTCATAAGCTTTGATGGAGATGTTGACTGTCCTGTCCCAGCCACTTAAGGCTCAACAATGAGTATTTAGGGTTGTCACTCTCTTGGCTGTTAGCTTCAAGATTTGGGGGACAGTTTTTCTAGGATCTAGAGCTGGTTCCCCTTCAGAAACAAAGGACTTCCTGTCTACCATTTCATTCTCACCACTGTGGACTGCTTCTTAACAGAAGCTGTCTAGAAGGCAAGCATCTGAAATATGACAGCCATGGGCAGGGGCACGATTCCAAGGACTGGAGAACAGGCTTTTTAAAAAATTTTATTTAATTTTTGGCTGTGCTAGGTCTTCGTTGCTACATGCAGGCTTTTTTTAGTTGCAGTGCTCAGGCTTCTCATTGCAGTCAGTTCACTCACTGCAGAACATGAGTTGTAGAGCACAGGCTAAGGAGATGTGGTGCTTGGGCTTAGTTGCTCTGTGGAATGTGGATCTGGTTCCCTGACCAGGGATCGAACCTATGTCCCCTGCATTGGCAGGCAGATTCTTAACCACTGGATCACCACGGGAAGTTCAAGTAGACATTCTTGTCCTTTCTCCAAGTTTCATCCTAGATCTGAACAGTATTCCTCCCTCTCTCCACTTTTTTTTGTTTTAAATTGATCATCATGATTGAGATTCGTTGGTTTATTTTCCTGAAAAGAGACTGTTTACAGTTGCAGCAGTTGGAAAGTGCTGTGAAGGAGTCTGGACAGAGCTGGACAGGTCTGCCTGGGTAGCCCTGGGCTTTTGGAGCTGAGCACCCCTACAAGCTGTGAGAGGGCTCCATTCTCCCTTTGATCTGCTTCCTCCCCACTTCTCTTTGGTTTCTACCTGGGTCTGAACTCTTTTATGTGATTCTCCATCCTCTCTCTCTCTCACACAAACACACACACCCCCCTTCCCACTTCCACGCTTTATTGGCTTAATTCTTTGTCCACTTTTCTTCCTTATTGCTCTTTTTCCCTTTTTGACTTTGCCTGGGTGTTTCCTAGGCTCCATGTAGTCTAGAGCCTCCGTTCTGCCTCCTGCCATGCCTTTGCCCTGCCCCCACACCCCCTTATTCTAGGACACAATCAAAATTCCAATCCCCTCAGGCTTGAGGCAGTGGGGGTTGTGCAGTCTTGAGCTCCAGAGAAATTAGGGGGGACCTTTGAGGTCCAAGAAAGTGCCAATGGCTTGGCTTAAAACAGGCCTGTCTCCTGCCCCCCCCCCACCCCTTCTCTCCCAGTGCTATCAATTAGAAGCAATGCTGAGTTAAATACCGCTGCTCACAGGGCAAACCTTCTTAACTGGAAATCATTACCTTTTTACTTTTTTTTTTTTTAATAAATCATGGTCTAAATAACCAAATAATGAATCTCTCACTAAGCAGCATAATCAATCTTCATAACCCACGGAAATACATTCTGGAAAGATTGCATTTTACTGCTGTTGAAAACCTCGGTTTCATCAAATAAAGGAACAAATTGCCATTCAGGAAATTATTCTTGGGCTAAAATATGCAATCAACACTTAGCTTCCCACCTGCACAGTCCTAGAATGCACGTGGGGTAATGACATTTGACATGGGGCTTGTTACACTCCTGACCCAGGAGAAGGGTTTTCATATTTTCGATTTGCAATGTCTGGCAAGATTCCCAAAGTAATTTTCAATTAAAGTCCCTGGTACTTGTCAAACATGAAGACATTGCTCCAAAGATGGAATAACTTCATTAGGAGACACACTCATTTGTCAACTATTTCAGCTGAGTGTGCAAATACTAGGCTCTTTTCTTGTCCAAACACTACAACTGAACAACACAAAGTCATTTTCTGTCTCTCCTCCTCTACATGGACACAAATCTAAGGGGAGGGATTGTCCAACCATAACCCATCAGTGTTATTCCTTCCATTTTTGAGATCTGCTTATCTCTCCCATTTTAGCCGTGTTCGTTCATTTCCTTAACTGACTCAACTTCCACCAGAAGGTTCAGGACAGCTATCTGACCCAAGCTTGGCCAATTAGAATTCAAAATGATTTATACTGGACTTAGGAGAGAAACAACTCTATCACGTTTCTGTTAATACTGGTATAGAGCTTCCCTAGGAGAAGGCAATGGCACCCCACTTCAGTACTCTTGCCTGGAAAATCCTGTGGATAGAGGAGCCTGGTAGGCTGCAGTCCATGGGGTTGCTACGAGTCAGACACGACGCAACTTCACTTTCACTTTTCACTTTCATGCATTGGAGAAGGAAATGGCAACCCACTCCAGTGTTCTTGCCTGGAGAATCCAGGGATGGGGGAGCCTGGTGGGCTGCCGTCTATGGGGTCACACAGAGTTGGACACGACTGAAGCAACTTAGCAGCAGCAGCAGAGCTTCCCTGACAGAAAGCACATGGGCAAGAATAAAGCCCTTATGCAGAGAAACTCAAAGGCCAGAGTCTGGAGTATAACCCTGAACACACTTGAGTACCTGATTCCAGCTGTCCAGAAAAGCATCTCTTGCCTTTCATTGTCCACAGCAGATTATGTGAGCCATACTTGGTTATTATTTTATTTAACTTTGTGCAAATAGAATTTCTGTACTTGCTACCACAAAGTCCTGACTAACACATAAGTGATATTAATACCAATATAAAGATGTATTGGTAGAGTAAGAATGTAATGATGTAAACATTTTCTAAGCATTGTCCTTTAATAGTTTTTTTATTTGATCAATAATAATATATTGTGCCTCTACCATTGACCAGCTCCGTATATGGTTACAGACCTCAGGGGGCTCATGTTCTGGGAAGGAACACAGAACATGAACAAGCCTGTTGTTGTAACAGAGGTTCATAGGATCACATAAAATGCTATGAGAGATTAGCTGCAACTGAGGCATGCAGGAGGGCTTCGTGGTGGAGAAAGCGCTTTTCCAAATCTTGAAGGGTGAGTGCAATGCAAGATGTAGAGCAAGGTGTGAAGGTGCTGCAGGCAGAGGGAGCGTGTGCTAAGTATCAGAAGCCCAGACATGTATGACACTTCTCAGGAGCATCCAATAGTTCAGTGTGGATACAGCCCTGGCCCCTGGAGGGGAGGAGGAAGGTGATAAGAAATGAACCTGAGAAGGTCAATTGGGAGCAAATGTTAAAAGTCATAATTTCATCTGTGGCAAGGAGACACAGGTCTTTAGGCGAAGCAACAGAGGCAATTAAACAACCTGGTAAACTAGGTGTTTTCAAAGTTAGAAGTTTAAGAGCAGTCTAGCTAGTGGATGGATTGATTATAGAGGAAAAATGACAAATAATGAGGCTCTTGAAATCCAGTGGAGCACTGACGAGGATATGAAGCAGGACGTGGGTGTGGGAATGAATGTGAGAAAATAAAATTTAAAAAGACTTCAGAGGCACAGTTACGAGAATGTCATGACAGATAAGGAGGGACAAGCAGGAGCACCTCGGATTTCTAGCTTGAATGGCTGGGTAGACAGTGGTACTGTCGATTGCAATGAGAAACAGGGCAGGAGAGTGTGAGTTGAGAAATTGGGTTTAATCCCAGCTCTCTCATCAGCTTGGATACACTTCTTAACACACTTCAGTTTTTTCAACCATAACCTGAAAAGGCTGGAAAATGTCACAGTAGGCTCTTTACTACCTTGAATAGTGTGTAATTCAAATAATATGAATAAGATGGGTCTGACAAAGCCTAAAGGTCAAAAACATGAAGCTAATCAGGGTATAACTGAGAACCCTGAACAAACCGAGAAGGGAATGTTCACATTGCCCTGATTCTGCCGCACAGAGAGGAACTATCCTGGAGAAAAGGGCATGTGGGTTTGGGGAGAGAATGGTACAGGCTTCCTAGGAGCATGCTTCACAGAAGCCATTCTCTGCTTGCTATATAGCTTGGAGGTCTATAAAGAGCCACTCCCTTCTGTGTATTTGGTGTATGACCAAGATGGTATTGCAGAGCACTAGAAAACAAAGATAGTATTCAAAAATGATTGTGGGACAATTGACAAACGTTGTGAAACAACATGGAATTAAATCCATACTCGTGCCAAACACAAAATCAATTCCAGAAGAACTAAGGACCTAAATATGAAAGGCAAAACTTGCAGAATCGAATGTAGGAGAATATCTTTATAACGTTCCAACAGTAATGGACTTGAAAAACTTATTTTAAAATAATTTTACACTTACAGAAGAGTTTCAAAAATATTACAAAGAATCCATTTATATTCTTCACCTAACAGCCTTCAAAGTTATCATCTTACATAACCATAATACATTACCAAAACTAACACTGGTATAATTCTATTAACTAAACTTCGAATTAAAGACTTTTTTTAAGACACAAACTACATATAAAAGATAAATTCAACAATATTAAAACTAAGGATTTCTGTTCATCAAAGAACACCATAAAGAAAGATAAAAGAAGAAACAAATTGAGTGTCAATATTTGAAGCACATACAATGAAGGATTTGAGTAAGAACATAGGAAGGGTTGGAAGAACTCCTACAAATTAAGCGGTCTTGCCCCTGAAAGTCCATGGACTCACAGCATTGCTGTCACTATGAGGCCTCCCCTCAGACGAAGCCAGAATCTGCAATGTAACAAGATCTCCAGGTGAGCCATGTGTTTATTAAAGTTTGAGAAGCCCAGGTCTAGAGAACCTCTTGCTCATGTATACACAGCTGATGTGTAAGAAAGTGTTTGGAGCACTGTTCACAGTAACAAAGTCAAACAACACAGTGTTCATCAACAGTGAAGTGGATAAGCAAATTGTATACAGGTACACAATGGAGCATTATCCAGTGCTGAAAATGAGTGAGTTCCTCTTAGCTGTCGTAAGGATGAATCTTAGCAAAAAAAAAAAAACTACACACACACACACACACACACACACACACACATTAAGGGGGATAAAACTCAAGTCCTAAAAGACTATATCCAATATGTTACCATTTAAAAATAGATCTAACATAAGCAAAACCAAATAATATACTCTTCAGGAATTTATACATCCTTGAGAAAAATCCTTTTTTCCAAAAAGGAAAGGCAATTATAAACAAATGCAGGTTATTGTTGACTCTGGTAAAGCACAGGGATGAACAGGGGCGCTGTGCACCAGGTGTGGTCGATAATCTAGTTCATGGGTTGGAGGTAGCAAAATTACAGGTGTTCCTTTTGTTATGCTTTTTAACATACATATTATTTACACAATTTGAAACCCAATCTTTTAAAAAACCTCTCAATGCCCCAGAATTCACAGAAGTCATTATTGATTTGGGTGTTAAAGAGTCTGAGTCCATTGTAAAGGGACAATGCAAAGAGGAAGATGCAGATAAAAGAAAGAATCAAGTAGTAGATCAAGAAAGAATCAAGCCATTAAGGCAGTGACATCACAGGCCTGGGAGCACAGGGAACCCCCATAAGGCCCAGGAAAGAGGTTGGCAGATATAGCAAAAGCTAAAAATCCTGACGTTCCATGGGATTTATCAGATGACTCAGAAGTCGATTTCCAAAGGCTAACCTATAGCCTCTGAGGATCCCAGTCCTTAGTTAAGAAGGAGTGGTGGTTAAACAGGGAAATGTAAAATATATCTGCTTTATATAGAAACACATATGTAATTCATAATATATACATGTTTCCTGGGGTTAAGTAATAAATCCAGTCATTGTTGAACAGCTAATACCTGAAATGGGCAATCGGAAGCAACCTTCCAAATGTCGGCATGCTGGCACCTGGCAGAGCACCAGAGCTGACCCACCAGACCCTGCTCTCCAATAGTAACAGGATGAAGGGCTTGCCCAGTGACACACACTGGAAGGGTAAGCCTTATCCAGAGCAGCAATTCTCAAACTTGGCTGAACATTGGAATCACTCAGGGAGTTTTTTTAAAATGCAGCTGCCAGGGTTCCACCCCCAGAGATTCTGACTTAATTGACCTGGGATGCAGCTGTTATATTGGGAAATCTGAAAGCTCCCCAGATGATTCTAATGTGTAACAATTGAAAAAAAATTTTTTAATAGTGCAGCTTCCTTTTCAAAGGTGCCTGTGTGGGATCCCACAGCTAATAGGTTATAACACCTGGGGCAGACACAAGAGCATGAGGGTCCCTAGGGATGTGGACAGCAACCTGGACGTTTTGCATAAAGGTGCATAAATACGTAGTATAGAATGACAGTAGGTATGCTGGGACATGAGGATACGATGCGATAATTAGCGTGTCCCCAGGATAACGACATCTCTTCTCTTTTGATCAGTAGCTATTTTAACAGCAGGATTCCTCAACAGTGGCACTGCTGTTTTCCTTGACCACATAATTCTTGGTTGTGGATACTGTTCTGTGCAATAGTAGGATGTTTAGCTGCATCCCTGGCTTCTACCCACTGGATAATTATAGCATCTTCCCACTTCTGACAAACGAATGTCTCCAAACATTGACAAATGATCCCTAATGGACAAACCTGTTGCTCAAGCACCCATCCACCAGGCAGCAGGATGCCTACCTCCTCTTGCAGGTAGAGCTCATCGTTCGATGGGATTTGTTTTTTTGTTTTTGCAGCCCCTCACATTTTGTCTTAGGGCCCAGGAAAGCAGGGGAAGGGGATGCAAACACAGCATCCCACTAAGCGGGTAAGCAAGGTTTGGGCTCCAAAGAGCCCCTTCGTTCTCCTGCAGCTCTGCTTGGGGGTGGGGAGAAAAGCGGTAGTGGGGAGAAGAGGGGTGGGGAGGAGAGGGGCTAGTTTATGGTGATAGACTGGCCCTCAAGGGCAGCTTGAAACCGGTTCTTGAGGGTTTCTTCCAAATGGGAGGTGATCACATCTTTTTCCCCCAGTTTGGGGGCCTGGTAACTGTTTCTAGAGAAACAGGGAAAGTGCTTTCCCCATCCTTTTACCAAGGTAATTTTTTAAGCTGCGTTCAAGGACCTCGCACCAGGCACATCTAAGCAGAGGCTCTGCACAAGTCAGCCTGATAGATTAACCTGTCTCCGAAGGAGCCCGTATGCCTCTAATTGTTGTAAAATAAACACGGGACTCTGAGCTTGGGGGAGGCTGGGTTTCATCAGGATCCAGGCTGACCTTGCCCATGTTGCCCTCACCTCTGAGTAATGAGCATGAGGCCCAGGATACGAAGCTTTGCCTTTAACAATCATCACCATCACCATCATCATGATCACAGTATATCTGAATTTGAATCCCTTTTCCAAGTTCAATAGCACAATTATTTCTTGAATGCATTGGCTGGGGACAGCATAGAAGCCAGGACCCCTGGCCTCCAAATAGCTTCCACTGGCATCCATGTGTTCAGACCAAGCAATACCCATCAGCTCCCAGGCATGCTTCTAGCTAAGGGAAAGTGTGAAGGAAGAGTTCAGTGGAAGTGAGATGCAGCAGCCAAGGCAGGGGGAAAGCTGAGTGGGCCAGAGTGTCTGGGGAATGACTGTCTGTGGAGGATGACTGAAGGCTGAAAGGGAGGGAGGAGAGCAAAGAAAGCACTCTGGAGAAAGCTGGAGGCGCTCTGGATCCCATACCTCAGTTGTTTTCCAAAATGTCAATTGCAGGTTGTTGGCTTTTTTTTTTTTTCTTGATCCAAGATCCCATTAAGGGGCTCACATTGTATTTGGTTCTCACATCCCTTAATGATTTCAAGTAGACTCTCTTCATTTGGCAAGCTTTTTAAAGAGGATTTAAATTCATCAGTAGGAAGCTTGACCTGTTGAATAAATAAGGTGAAAGGATGACCACTGACAATATAGCTATTCAGATAACCTGAGAAAACTGTTGAGATATTTAGGCTTTTAAATTGTAACTCAGCAATCACCTGCAGAAGTCTTTAGAACCTATAGAACAAAGAAAGAACTTAGAAATCATCTAGTCTAAGTTTATTACTTTTACAAAAATGTTGCCTTAAGTACTTTTTTATGTACTTAAGTACTTTTTTTTTTAGTACTTAACTACTGTAAGTACTTTTTTAAAGCAAGGTGGAAACCTACCAACTATTTTACACAGGGAAAAACTAAGGCTTGTGATGACAACATGACTTGCATATTGTAACTTGCTTTAATAAAAGATGACAAAACCTAGATTAAAATCTAGGTATCCCTGGTTGGCCTTGGGTTTCTGGATTTTCAGGGCTCCTCTCACTGTGTAGCACCTATGTTGATTTGAGGCACCTAGTTGGGAATGAAGGCCCTAGCTGACTTCACTGCTTGGTCAAGATGATTGACACTGACTAGGAAGAAGCTCCCTCACTCCAAGGAGAACACTGAGGTGCACAGCAGCCAAAGAGGCTGCTGCAACTGCCTGAAGTTTCCCACAAGGACCAAGGGAAGAGACAGGAAAGCTGTCTGAGGCATCCCACATACCAGGCCACATTCAAATGACCTGCAGTTTCCATTGGCAGACTTCACTAGTTCACATCTCAAATAATTGCCTTTGGACAGAGATTTACATGGACTTTTTTTCATTGCCCAAGAAAGCAATCATGTCCCAGGAAACAAAGAGCTCCAGTCAGCTGCAGACCATACAACAATCCTATTTTGGCCCCACAGAAAAGTACATTTCTCAGAAAAGGCCATCACCAGGGTGGGGCGGGGGAGCTGTAGCAATATTACGAAGCAGCCTCCTATGCTGTCTCTAGTCCCTTCCTGCCTACGTGGGCTTTACTTCCCAGTTGCCCACCCTCCATTCCTTCCCAGGCTGTTCAGAGCCCCTGTTCTTCCCACTGCTTCTCCAAGGCAGCCTCAGTGCTATAAAAACCCTATGTGTGCCGTTCCCCCATCAAACACCCATTTGCTCAGTTTTCTGCTCTCTCCATTGTTTCAGGGAGTGGTGTTGTGAACTAATTCAGATGAAAATGATCAGTAGGGTTATTTACATTCTTGAAAGTAAATCCTTAGACAAAAGTCTTTGCACCTAAAAACACTCAGGAGAGGATCTTTGAGACTGTTCTGTGATGCTCCACAGATGTGATGCAGAGGTGCTCAGGACTGCCAGCAGGCTGAGTGTTTTCACGAAGGCAGGAAATTCACCTCACTTCCACCAGAGCACTTCTGCTTCTATCTATGTCAATACTGAGTTTCCACCCACAGTTTATTTTTTTCCTTTTTTTTTTAAAAAAATATTTATTTTAATTGGAGGATAATTACTTTACAATATTGAGATGGTTTTTGCCATACATCGGTATGAATCAGCCATAGGTATACTTGTGTCCACTCCATCCTGAACTCCCCTCCCACCTCCTTCCCTGCCCTATCCTTCTAGGTTGTCATAGAGCATCAGCGCTGGGTGCCCTGCATCAAACATCAAACTTGCGCTGGCTATCTATTTTACATATGGTAATGTATATGTTTCAATGCTAGTCTCTCAAATCATCCCACCCTCCTCTTCTCCCACTGAGTCCTAAAATCTGTTCTTTACATCTGTGTCTCCCTTGCTGCCCTGCATGTAGGATCATAAGCACCATCTTTCTAGATTCCATATACATGCGTTAATATATGGTATTTGTCTTTCTCTTTCTGACTTACTTCACTTGTATAATAGGCTCTAGGTCCATCCTACCTCATTAGAACTGACTCAAATGTGTTCCTTTTATGGCTGAGTAATATTCTATTGTGTGTATATACCACAACTTCCTTATCCATTCGTCTGCCAATGGACATCTAGGTTGCTTCCATGTCCTGGCTATTGTAAATAGTGCTGCAATGAAATTCAGGTACATATGTCTTTTTCAGTTCTGGTTTCCTCCCAGGTATATGCCCAATAGAGGGATTGCAGGTTGGCATGGTAGTTTTATTCCTAGTTTTTTAAAGAATCTCCATACTGTTCTCCATAGTGGTTGTATCAGTTTGCATTCCCACCAGTAGTAAGAGGGTTCACTTTTATCCACATCTTCTCCAGCATTTATTGTTTGTAGACTTTTTGATGATGGCCATTCTGACCAGCGTGAGATGATACCTCATCATGCCTTTGATTTGCATTTCTCTAAAAAGGAGTGATGTTGAATATCTTTCCATGTGTTTATCAGCCATCTATGTGTCTTCTTTTGAGAAATGTCTGTTTATGTCTTCTGCCCACTTTTTGATTGGGTTGTTCATGTTTCTGGTATTGCGCTGCATGTGTTACCTGTATATTTTGGAGATTAATTCTTTGTCAGTTGTTTAATTTGCTATTATTTTTTCCCATTTTGAAGACCACTCACAATTTCTGTTTAGAGCATTTTGCTTTTCAAAAGAAAGTGTGAAAACCAGTGAGCAATGCTACAACATGTATGAACACTGAAAACATCATGCAAAGTGAAAGAAGCCAGACACAATGGTCCATATATCCTATATTTCCATTTATCTGAAAGAAATAGAATAGGCAAATTAATAGACACAAAAGGTAAATCAGTGGTTGCAAGGATGAAGAGACCTACTTAACACCTGTACACCAGAAAGGAACACAGCCAAAAGTCAAAAGTGAAAGTGAAGTAGCTCAGTCACGTGCGACTATTTTCGACCCCGTGGACGGTAGCCCTCCAGGTTCCTCCATCCTTGGGCTTCTCCAGGCAATAGTACTGGAGTGGGTTGCCATGTCCTTCTCCAGGGGATCTTCCCAATAAAAGTGGACCGTTAATCAAACCTGACTTCATGGTAGAATTGCAAGCACGTGGTGCTGCTGCTGCTGCTGCTAAGTCACTTCAGTTGTGTCCGACTCTGTGCGACCCCAGAGACAGCAGCCCACCAGGCTCCCCCGTCCCTGGGATTCTCCAGGCAAGAACACTGGAGTGGGTTGCCATTTCCTTCTCCAATGCAGGAAAGTGGAAAGTGAAAGTGAAGTCGCTCAGTCCTGTCCGACTCTTCGCGACGCCATGGACTGCAGCCTACCAGGGTCCTCCGTCCACGGGATTTTCCAGGCAAGAGTACTGGAGTGGGGTGCCATTGCCTTCTTCAAAGCAGGTGGCGCTAGTGGTAAAGAATTCACGTGCCAATGCAGGAGATGCAAGAGACACAGATTCAGTCCCTGGTTGGGAAGATACTGGAGCAGGAAATGGTAACCAACTCCAGTATTCTTGCCTGGAGAATCCCATGGACATGGGGATCCTGGTAGGCTACCAGAGGTCCATGGGGTTGCAAAGAGTCAGACACGACTTAGCGCGCGCACACACACACACTGGAAGTCCTTCAGATCACACATGAGAACCAACAGCCTCTATTGCCTACATAGAAGGCTGGCCTTAAACAGAAAATGATGGCTTCTCCCCTTATAATTTACCCATGTAGTGGAAAGACACTGCTATAATGAGAATAAGTATAGGATCTAGACAGAAGGCCAGAAGGAGAGCAGAGGGCCACATAGGCTTGTGTCAGGAGGAAGAGCAAGTGGGGGCCTGTGCTCCACTCACCAAGACTTGGCTGGACTGCAGAACTGCGTCCACACTGACTCTCAGCAGCCCTGGTTCTGGCACTTGTATACTGCATAACCATGATTTCACAACTTTATCTCAAAGCTGGGTTCTTTCTCTTCAAAATGTGGCTGAGAATAATGCCTTCAGAGAACTGAATGAGTTAACAGGTACAACCTTTCGGAGCAAACATTATGATTTTTATTAGCATGTGAAGATACTTTAAAAGGGCCTCAATGCCCAAGGGCTGTGTTCCGTTTGTGTACTGACTATCAGGAAGAGATTCAGAATTGCATGTTAGAAATGCCCTAGATCCATGGCTAAAAGAGAGCTGACCTGGGAGGGGAGAGCAGTCAGAAGAACATGATTTGCTACAGGATATAAAAGTTACATTTTTCAACACAGAATCAAACAGAATCTCTTCTCCTCATCTTTCCACCTGAATTTTTTAGGGCTGTATCCAAAGGACTGAGGCGAAAGAACAAGTTTGACAAGCCAAATTCCACAAGTGCATCTGAGGGATGAAGTGGTGATGGGGTGGAGGAAGGAAGGTGGCCAGAGGCTTTAAGAAGGTTGTGAGGCTCAGGCTGACTTTGGAAAGACAGGAAAACATGCTGGATGAGGGAAATAGCAGAGGAAAAGCCTGGAGGTAGCAAACTCTGGGGGTGCTGCCTAGTTGGGCAGAGACAAGAGGGGCAAGTCTTGAGTTGGCTGATAGTGGTGGGCAGAGATCTGTACAGAGAAGAACTTGACTTTCTTCAGGGAGTCTCCAGCACCTGTGCTCTGAACCATCCTCCCAGAGAGAACAGGGATTGACAGAGAAGCTGGAGCCTCTACGAGATTCTGACCTTAAGTCCCCAGATCCGTGCTCTGAGGAGAAGGACAGGAGTCTTCTTCAAAACCCATATGGTTCTCACCTACAATTCTAAAAACCAGTCAATGGGAGCATTTCTATTCTAGTGAGGTATCAAGTAAGAATTCATCAATTTTAGGGCATTTTCTCTAAGGAAAAGTGGGATATTGTCCCACGACTTCAGTCAAAAAGGATATTGAGAAATCAGTGCTCAGGAATGGCCCACAGGTCCAAGACCTCATATTAAACAAAGAACTTAGCGTATCTTATTAGCAAATGTTTTATATTGATTATATGTTAAAATGATCATTTTGAATATATTAGGATAACAAAAATTTTTATTTCACCTAGTCTTTTTGGGGGTACTTATTAAAAATGTGATTACTAGAAAATTTAACATTACAAGTATGATCTATGACAGTCAAAAGGTGGCAGCAACCCAAATGTCCATGGATAGATGAGTGGATAAGCAAACCGTGATGCTACCATGTATAAAACAGATAGCTAATGAGACCATACTGTATAGCTTGGGGGGTGGGAAGGTACAATCTTGTTTGTAGGACATATATTAACTGTAAAAATGCATTCCAGTATACAGTAGGTGCAGATCAATACTGTTTGATTCCACTTACATGAGGTTCGAAGAATAGGCAAATTCATAGAATCAGAAAGCACATTGGTAGATGCCAGGATTGGGGAGAGGGGGAATGGAAAATTAGTGTTTAATAGGGACCTCTTTCACCTTGATGAAAGTGAAAGAGGAGAGTGGAAAAGTTGGCTTAAAGCTCAACATTCAGAAAACTAAGATCATGGCATCTGGTCCCATCACTTCATGGGAAATAGACGGGGAAACAGTGGAAACAGTGTCAGACTTTATTTTTTGGGGCTCCAAAATCACTGCAGATGGTGATTGCAGCCATGAAATTAAAAGACACTCCTTGGAAGGAAAGTTATGACCAACCTAGACAGCATATTCAGAAACAGAGACATTACTTTGCCAACAAAGGTCCATCTAGTCAAGGTTATGGTTTTTCCAGTGGTCATGTATGAATGTGAGAGTTGGACTGTGAAGAAAGCTGAGCGCCAAAGAATTGATGGTTTTGACCTGTGGTGTTGGAGAAGACTCTTGAGAGTCCCTTGGACTGCAAGGAGATCCAACCAGTCCATTCTGAAGGAGATCAGCCCTGGGATTTCTTTGGAAGGAATGATGCTAAGGCTGAAACTCCAGTACTTTGGCCACCTCATGAGAAGAGTTGACTCATTGGAAAAGACTCTGATGCTGGGAGGGATTGGGGGCAGGAGGAGAAGGGGACGACAGAGGATGAGATGGCTGGATGGCATCACGGACTCGATGGACGTGAGTCTGGGTGAAGGCCTGGCGTGCTGCGACTCATGGGGTTGCAGAGAGTCGGATACGACTGAGTGACTAAGCTGAACTGAGGGACAAAGTTTCAGTTTAGGAAGGTGAAAAATTTGGATGAATGATGGTGAGAGTTGCACAGCAATGAGAACGTAGTTAGTGCCACTGAACTAGACAGTCAACTATGGTTAAAATAATACTTTGTATTATGTGACTTTTACCACAATAGAAAAACATTATAAAAAGTAGTGTGTGTGTACAATGGTATGTCATACAGCCTTTAAAAAGAAGGAAATACTGACACACAGCAGCATGGATGCACCTTGCCGTAGTGAAATAGGCCAGTCGCAAAAGGATAAATACCATATGAGTCCACTTACACGAAGCACTCAGAGTGCTCAGATTCACAGGGACAGCACAATGGTGGTCGCCATGTGCTGAGGGAGAGGGCAGCAGGGGGAGTTATTGTGTAATGGGCTTGTTTCTGTTTGGAAAGATAAAGTTCTGGAAACAGATGGTAGTGGTGATGGTTGTACACTTCAGTATGGTTAAAACGGCGAGTTTTATGTAATGTATATCTTGCTGCTGTTGTCTGCTGTTGTTTAGTCACTGAGTCATGTCTGACTCTTTGCGACCCCATGGGCTATAGCCCGCCAGGCTCCTCTGTCCATGGGATTTCCCAGGCAAGAATACTAGAGTGGGTCGCTACAAGGCAAAACAGGAAAAGGAAAATATAAAGAAAACAGTAAACTGAAAGGACTTTTAGTGAGTTCTAAGAATAAAGGAAATCTTCAGTAAATTAAATCTTTAGTTTTCAAGTCAATTAAAATGTTATTTCCCTGTTTCTTAAACTTCAGCTCAAGAATCTTTCTACATTTAAGGGAGTCTCTCACTGATATAAAGCAGGATGTTCTCCATGGTCCAAGCAGGAATCCCAAGGTTTGGTTTGCCCCTGGAGGCACTGGTGAGGCAGGGAAACCTGGATGTGACTGAATGAGTGGCGATTCCCATCTGAGGCTGGGGGAGGGGTGGTCTGTTGCCGACTGCAAGGGGTATAAGAGAAAGGTAAGAAACAGGAAGGTTGTCCTGTGGGACACATTCCCTACCAGGGCTCTCGGGACTCCAGACGGGGAAAAGACTTAGGGCCTCTAGAAGGAAGAAGCTGTTGTCAAGAGCAATGGTGTGCCATTTAGCAAAAGCAGGGTCACTCTGAGGCCCGGGTGAAAATGGAGCATGGAGGAGGGGAGAGGTGTCCTCTCCGTAGCCTTGAGCACACAGACAAATGCTGGTGAAGGCAGCTGGGGAGCAGAGCCTTTTTGGCACAGAAGCTGGCATTGCCACCAGCAGCAGCAGCTAGCAGGCAGCAGAGGGAGGACCAGGGCAAGAGCCACGTGGTGACTAAACACAGACCCTTGGTTTGTGGCCCGTGGGGGGTTTCTCTGTAAGTCGCAGAAATATTTGGAGAGGCTTTGTAGGAGGCTGAAGCCCTCCTGTGAGCATGTAGGGGAGCAGGGAACAGGAACTCAAGAGTTATTTACATGAATGTGACTAAATTTTTACCCAGACTGGTGAGGCCTGGGAGAGAGGTTATATTACATGTGAGCTGCAAGGGTGCCCCAAATTCACTCTTGAGGGAAAAATACCCCCACAAAGGTACAGAGAATAGCTTGGTAAAATAAAGTTCCCTGAACAAACAAAAATCCAAAGACAGAATGATTTAATTCAGTTTGAAAGACCATAATGAATAACAAGGAGGAAACCCACTATCCAGAGGGGATTCTCCTGAGAAAAGGCTCCAAAGCAAGAAACTGTGAGTACTCTTCCCAGGAAGAGATGAAGGTGGACTTGAACATTTTCTAAAGTAGTTAGACCACAGGTGCCCTGCACGGACCATGGACAGTAGAACCGAAGACACCCACTTCGTCTAGCGCTAGAGCAGCTGATCCTACCAAACCCATGAGCTTTGGCCCAACTTGAAAAAGTATCAGGAACAACCGTATTGCAAATAATGCAAATACAGAACAAGCACTTAGCGGAGGACTGGGAGCAGAAGTACATGCTTGGAGTTACAAGATTATAGGAACTCCCTCTGTCCCTCTCCCTTTGTTCTCCTCACTCGCACAGGAGGAGATACAGCTTGAACCCCACTCCAGGACACTGACTGGATCGTGTTTGCTAGAGACCTCATCCCTGTGTGTAGGGAGGGCGTTGCACCTGACTCAGCCCTTGCTGACTTGCTCCCAGGAGAAGTTAAAATGAAAGTCCCTCAGCCGGGTCTGACTCTTTGTGAGAAGTTAACCAGGGGCTTTTCCCAGCACGAGAAAGTCTTATGTTTAACCTTTTCTCTTCTGCTTGGGGCATTACTATTCTTTTGGTCTCCAATCTGTGCTCCTAATAATGTACAGAAAATTAATGAATGCAAATAATTATAAAAAGCAATAAATCAAGGTAAGGTTTGAGGCCACTACTGTTTGGGGGCATTAATATCCTCTTTGTGATTACCATTATGGCCCTTAACAGACATAAATTGCTGCTGCTAAGTCGCTTCAGTTGTGTCCGACTCTGTGTGACCCCATAGATGGCAGCCCACCAGGCTCCCTCGTCCCTGGGATTCTCCAGGCAAGAGTAAAGGAGTGGGTTGCCATCACCTTCTCCAGACATAAACTGAAAGTCCCCAAATAGAATGTTTTCTTCGTGAGATGCTTCCAGATGAAAGAGAACAGCAAGGTGGTCGGAAGGAATTCAGACACTCTGTTCATCCTAGAGAAGGATAAGAGCCAAAACGTCTGTGTATCATTGATACCCGCTGATGCCTATTATGTTGACCCCACAAAATCGTGAAGGCTTTCTCAATCATTAAAGAAAGCTTGGGACATGTCTAGTTTATTTGTTTAGTGTTAAGTGTATTTCCTTGTATTTGAATTCTTTGTGAATTTGTAATCTGCCTGTGGTAACTGGGTTATTCAAGGATGGAATCTTCACTCCATTAAGGCAACCAAGCCAGATAAACTTTGATTTTGACCCAGACCACCTGAGCTTTCATGGCCAGCTGCAAAGTCCTCCCTGTTCCTGAATTCCCAAGGCCCTGTCACGCAATTCAAGGGTGGGTCCTCCTAACAGACTTTGTCAACATGTAGATCAAATAAGAGCAAAGCCAGTTCCATGGATAGCGTGGGTGTACATCAAAGCCCTTTGGGAAAACCAGGGCAACAACACATTGGTTTCTCCAAGTGGGGTTCATGGCCCAGCTGCAGCAGACCTGCTACATATGCAGAGCTGGCACCTACCATGTACTCGAGAGGAATGCACGAGCCCACCCACCCCTCGTAGGAGTCTCTTATTTTACTTTTTAAAAAGCTCCTCTACTTAAAATAATTTGACTTCCCAAAGTGTTCAAAAATAGTTCAAAGAATTCCCATATACCCTTCATCCAGATTCCCCAAATGCTAATATCTTACCTAACCATAGTACAATGATCAGATAAGAAAACGAACACTGCTGCAAGACTTATGTACACTACCGACCTCATTCAAATTTCATCAGTTAGCCCAAAGATGACAATTTCGTCTTTGGTCCAAGATCTAATCCTGGGTCACACATCACAATCAGCTGTCGTGCTTCCTTAGTCTAGTGGACCCCATGATTGTCTCCTCAGTTTCTTGCTCTGTGGCCTCAAGGCAAGTGAACATCTCCCCTGCACAGGGCGTCAACAGCAAGAGGTCTGTCTCAGAGCCTGGCAGGGCAAGTGCTGAAGGGAGAGGGTCCTCATGTCCAGTGGGTGGTTAGGATACCCTTGCCAATAATCATCAGAGGAGAGGATTGATTTCCACTAAACACTCCGACCGCTACACCGTGTGGCAGTGAAATTCCATCAGTGGATCCTATAGAGTGTGGTAAATCTGGGGGAAATCTTTAGGATTTCCATTCTCCTGGCTTTCACAATTCTTACAGAATATATAACTACTTTTTTTTTTTGGTCAAATAAGTTGGATTTACCACAGAGAAATTACTCACCCTTTAGCAAAGCTGTTTAAAGAACAAAGATTGCTTTTTCTCCGTTATTTCCTCAATGATAATCAGAATATAATTGTGTCAAAAAGTTATACTCTCCCTTAACACTTGTATACACACACATACATGCACACAGTCCTCTGAATGCATCTTCTATTATTTTTACTATTTATTTATGTATCTGGCTGCGCCAGATCTTAGTTGTGGCACATAGGATTGTTGATCTTCTTTGTAGCATGCAGGCTTTAGTTGCAGCATATGAACTCGTAGTTGGGGCATGTGGGATCTAGTTCCCTGACTGGGGATCAAATCTGGGCTCCCTGCACTGGGAGTGCAGAGTCTTAGCCACGGACCACCAGGGAAGTCCCTGAATGCATATTAATGTTTCAGTTATCATTAAAAGGCAACATGATGGAGTAGTTCAATGGCACATTCTGGAACCAGACTGTCTGAGTTGAAAACCCAGCTCTGTCCCTCACTAGCTCTGCGACCTCAGTTCTCATCAAGCAGGGATAATAATAGTGTAGATCATGTAGTCAATTAGAAGGAATGCATGTTTGCAAAGCATATAGAACAGTTTCTGGGATATATTAGCACTATATGGGTACTTGTTAAACACATTTTTCAAAAAAGAGGCCAATGAGATTACTTTAACAAATTAGCACCCTTTGTATTAACATGCTACTAAATAAATCTTCCTGAAATGTAAATGGATCATGTAACTTGCATGATTTAGGCTCTATGGTTGTTGGTAGTGGTCTAAACTGGAAGTTCCCAGATGGCATCCAATGTACAGATGTGTGTTATGTACACGTGTGGTCTGCATGCACATTTTTTTCATTTGTTTTGGGGTCAACATTTAAAACAAGAGATTTCACAGAAAGTGAATTTCTGATGTTTCTCCAAAATTCATTCTTACCCAAATGGAAGTTCTCTTGCCCCAAATAAACAACCTCAAGTGGAGCTCAAGAGGCAGATCCCTTTAGGGAGAGGCTGGATGGTACAGTCAGCCACAGTCCCCACCACTCCCTATAGTCTCCCTGATGCTGAAGTGACAGTGACTTGCCAAATATGATCCCATGTACACAATTGTTTTTCACAGAGTGAAGAAATAGATATTTTTACCTCTATAAAGAGTAGAGCAAAGAGTTTAAAAGGGCCACACATAAAGGAAAACACGAGAATATATAGTTCTTTTCAGTAAGAACGTTTTTCTTACACATTTTATAAGCAAACTGTGTCAGAGTCAACAGCGTGTAACCAAAGATGCCATTTCTTACACTGGACTGCTTCACTCTCTTGCTTCATTCATTGTGCCCGGTCAGAGTAGGTGTTCAAATTGGTGACCCCTGATCCACAGAATACATCACAAATATCTGGTGTAGTATTTCAGGCCTTTCATGACTTCATCCCTGTGACTCCCTTCAAGTTCACATCCCAATGCACACATATCCTATATTCAGCAATTTTGAACTTTTTGGTAATGTGACTCCATGTCTTGTATTTTCCATTGATGTGTTACAAAAGGAACATCTAGCTACAAAATAGAAATTTTTAGTCTGGTGCTGGACCTTAAATCACTGGTATTAATCAGTATTACTCAGCCCAAAATATCTATAAAAAAAGAGACAACATTTGGTTTAATCATGTAACCAAAGCCATCTTGATGATAAATCAAAGCTAGATCATCAAGAACAAAAAGTACCTACAAATCTTCAACCGTAATTCATCCTGACTACAATATAATAAAAACATGCATAAGGAGTGCAAATACAATCCCATGTGCCACACAGCAATTTAATCAACTGACACAGACTATTATGAATTGAAAAATATATGTGGCAGTATATATTTTGAATAGTATCAGTAACATGCTGACATTTCCTCCTGGAGGATCAGACTGTGTATATATTACCAGAATCATCTGAACCCAAACAAAATTGATCCTGGTTTAGGAAAGATCTTTCCTTGGTGGAGAGTTTAGAATAAGTGGAGAGAGTGCTGAAAAGAATTTTTTACATAATGATATCTGTGGGAACAAGAGGATGATTACTAATGCTGTTATCCACATGTCAGGCCCTTCAGGCAATGGAAGAGGCCCCCAAATCGGGGAGGGGAGGGCCAAAGGAGGGGTTTTTCATCTAGACCTTGGCAGCTTGTTAGCTTAGCAAAACGACAGAGGATGATGAGATCTGTGGAAGCTTTATTCAAATTATGTATGTATTGATGGACATATATTATTTTTAAGTTCTTTTATTTGGGTGTGGAAACTGAGTCCCTCAGAGTGTGACTTGCCTGAAAACCAACAGCTGATAACTCTTATATCTGAACTCCAAGGGCTCTGATAACTAACCCACAATTGCTTCTTCTTCTGCCCTACAGTAAAAGATGACATTTCAAAACTTCAACGTTTTACTAATTTTTTCTCATATCTTAAAACCTATTTCAGTGCTAAAAGTCTCTGCTTCCTTCTTCCTTGGATGACAGATGATACAGACATAACTATCATACATCTCACATATGTAAATAATTATCCCCATCTATTGAGTGGCTCCCATGTGCCTATCACTGTATACACGTTGTCTTATTTAATTCTCACAATACTATGAGGTAAATACTAGCTTCATTTTACAAGTAAGAAAACAGATTTAGAGTAGTAAAATAATTATGTCCATAGGACTTAATAAGTAGGGAAACCATAATTTTTCCAGTTTCTCTGGCTCCAAAATCTGTGCTCCTCACATGGCACTGAAGTGCCTCTCCAGATGAGAGCATAAATAATCATGACTCTTCATTGACATGTACAGGCCAGGTTCTAGGCTAGATGCTTTCCTCCGGCTCTCAAACGATTGTTACCACGGTGGTAGGAGGCACACATTACTGCCTGTTTACATATAGGGAACAGACCTCCTGCCTGAGAGAAGTTGACTTGCCAAGGTGCAGAGTCTACATGTGAACGAGGGTCTGTCAGGGTCGAAAGCCAGGCTTCCCCCTAGAAGTGCTCCAAGCCTTTCGTGGAACATTCCCAGCGTAGCAAGTAAGTTGTCTAGACAAGTAGTTCTCTCTCAAACTTGACTGCATTTAGAATAAGCTGGTCGGCTTTTAGAATTCCACTGCCGGTATTGTTTTTTAATTATGTGTCTATTTTTGGTTGTGCTGGGTCTTCGTTGCCGTGCATGGGCTTTCTCTAGTTGCGGTG
The DNA here is from genome assembly GCF_029378745.1 of Bos indicus. NCBI lineage: Eukaryota > Metazoa > Chordata > Mammalia > Artiodactyla > Bovidae > Bos > Bos indicus. The sequence goes on from NC_091769.1 coordinate 52,356,290, forward strand.
AGTGGGGGCTCCTCTAGTTGTGGTGCATGGGCTTCTCACTGCGGCGGCTTCTCTTGTTGTGGGGCACAGGCTCCAGGCGTGTGGGCTTCAGCATGCGGCCTCAATAGTTGCCGTGTGCAGACCCTAGGGTGCACGTGCTTCAGTGGTTGTGGCACACGGGCTTAGTTGCTCCAAGGCATGTGGAATCTTCCCAGACCAGGGATCAAACCTGTGTCCCTGCATCAGCAGGAAGATTCCTATCTCCTATACCAGCAAGGAAGTCACCCATATTGTTTAATGGGTACAGAATTTCTATTCAGGATGATGAAAAAGTTGTGGAAATTGAAAATAATGATGATTATTCAGCCTCTAGGTCTCAGCTTCAACATCCCTTTCATCCAAGTCCTTCCTGGCCTTCCCCCTCTATCTGCTTCCTTGAGCTCTAGTTAGGGACCAGCCATGCTCCCACACTATGGTGGCAGTCAGCACACTGAACTGCAGCCACCAACACTCAGCTCTTTCTTGGGGGCCAGGAACTGACTCTCATTCCTGACTGAATCTTGGGCCCTGACCTAGTGTCTGAAACAGACAGGGTACTCAACATAAGCTCACTAAATTGTTCAAATTCTGAGCTTCCAAGGTCCTGAGGAGGCACGATAACGGATCTTAACTGAGGTTGGTTGGCTGCCCTCACCCTGTCCACCAGCATCCCCCAGTGAGTCCCATAAGGAAAAAGAAGGGAAACTCTGGTCTCTGGGGCTTGGACAAGTGGCAGAGGGCCTGTATTCTACCCATAGCCAATTCTATCTATACCTGAGTCACTGCCCTGCTCAAACACGTCAGGAACAAAGCTTCCCAAACAATAAACTCCATCCTTCCTCCCCTAGATCAGGTCCCATCCCCACCAACTTGTCCCCTACACATTTCTGCAAACTTTGCCCACTATTCCCTTCCTATACCCCTCAGTCCATTTTGCCTATAAACAGTCCAGCAGATTCCTAGCTGCCCAGCCTTCCAGTACAGTGCCTTCCCATTGTCCCAGCTCACTCTGCAGAAGTCCAACCTTTCTTATTCCTCATCCCTGTGTTACCTCCTCACATGATCCTCTGGGATTCTCCAGGCCAGGAACACCAGCTCCTCCCTACTTGCCTCTCTCACATAAGTGTTCATTTCTATCTGCCTTATACTTCTCTGTATATCTTTCCTGTCTCCTACTAGACCCTGGGTGGGGAAATGCTTTAGCTGCTTCACAGGATGGAGTCTTGTACGTGGCAGGCTCTAAGATATGTATATTGAATTAACTTATTAATTAGGTGAGCAAGCTAAATAGTAGGAGTATAAACTGTGAGAAGGGAGTACATAACACAACAATCACAACTACCATCATGCCTTCTATTTGTGGAGACTTCACACCTTACACAGCACTTTGACCAAGTTTAGGTCAGGCGGTTCTCATAAATATCTTTAGGGCCAGCAGGATAAATTCTATTCTCCCTAATTTACAGGCTGGGAATAATTCTCTAGGGGGCTCAGTGATTTGCCCAACGTCCCACAACTGGACAGGATAGGACTGGGATTGCAATCAGGTCTTCTAAATTAAAATCTCACCCTGTTTCATTAAACCGTGTTGCATAAATAATATTTGGGTCCACAGTTACCTTTTTAGTGAAAAAGAAAAACTACAAGTATACTTTTCACAGTTCCCAATTCAAGCTAGCAGGAAGGCTCAAGGGCAGAAGGTGGCCCTCACTGTGGGGTCTCTTGGCCCCAGCATCTTGGTCTGACTAAGACTTTCTTTTCTGCCATTGGCACTGCCAGTCTTGGCTCTGGGCCAGGAAGCACACCAGCTAGGTAATTGTCCGACTCTGGATAGGATTAGCCCTCTGTCTCACACTTCCCCCAAAGCCTGTGTAAGATAGGGTTTTTTTGCACTGTCTGTTTTCTACTCCACTTACCAAAAAAAAAAAAAAAGTCCTGTTTTTGCTTAATTTTAATCCTAGAAATGAAGAAATACAGACTGTTTTTGGTTTCTAATCAAAAAGGCTGTAGGAGTTCAAATCAACTGAAACATACTAGAAATCTAGCATTTCCTTCGATCAGTAATCCAAACAGCCCGAGTCTGCTCTCCCTGGCTTGCATGCTGAGGCTCCAGGTCCAGCTCACCTTCCAAGGCTCTGGTGAATTTCATTCAGACCCTCCCATCACCACTCTCCTTCTTCTAGGAAGCCTACTTCCTTCTGAAGACAGTGGAGTGAGGCAACACTGCCCATCTGGGAACCCACTGGGCCTCTGAGAAACCCCAGGGGCCTTCTCTGCTGTAAATGAGCACCAAAGTTGTCCTCCCAGGACCACCCACAGTTAGGGGAAGCCAAGTGAGATATACTCCTCATGCAAAATTTAAGGGAAACACCAAGACAAAGTCAGTCATCAAGACATATAATACTTAAATGCAATATCAAAAAATCAAAATTAAGGGAAAAAAATCCATGAGGAATAAAATATCAAATTTTAAAATAAAAACAGGAAGAGGATTCATAATTTTCCTTTTGCCTCAGGCTTCAGTATGATTTCACTAGGCACTAATACTGATCTTATCTTTTTTAAAAAAATATTTATTTATTTATTTGGCTGCACTGGGTCTTACTTGCAGTTTGTAGGATCTTTAGTTGTGGCATGTGGGATCTAGTTCCCTGCTGCTGCTGCTGCTGCTAAGTCACTTCAGTCGTGTCCGACTCTGTGCAACCCCAAAGACAGCAGCCCACCAGGCTCCCCCATCCCTGGGACTCTCCAGGCAAGAACACTGGAGTGGGTTGCCATTTCCTTCTCCAATGCATGAAAGGGAAGTGAGAGGGAAGTGGCTCAGTCATGTCCAACTCTTCACGACCCCATGGACTGCAGCCCACCAGGCTCCTCCGTCCATGGGATTTTCCAGGCAAGAGTACTGGAGTGGGGTGCCATTGCCTTCTCCCTAGTTCTCTGACTAGGGATCAAACCCAGGTCTCAGCACTGGAAATGCAAAGTCTTAGCCACTGGACCACCAGAACCAGAAAGTTCCAGTACTGGTCTTGACTTTATTAAAAGGTTTAATATTTTGTGCAGTGTGGATCATTTGCATTAACTTTTATTTTTTAGTATTGTATTAAAATCTCAGACAGTAAAGAATCTGCCTGCAGTGCAGGAGACTAAGGTTCAATTCCTGGGTCAGGAAGAGCCCCTGGAGAAGGGAATGGTAACCCACTCCAATATTCTTGCCTGGTGAATTCCTTGGACAGGGGTCTCAAAGAGTCAGATGCAACTGAGCAACTAACACTTTCACTTTCTTTCAAAATCTTATGTTGAATACTGTGGGTTTGGGTGCCCCCTAAATCTTGTGCACAAGGCAAGTGCCCCACTTGCCTCATCCTAATCCCAGCCCAAGGCCTTCCTATACAAGAGTCAAGTGACTTGTGTTCGAAGGTCAAGGCTCTGACCGTTACAGAAAACCTGCAAAGCCACCTCTTCCTGCAGCTTACCCAGGAGCCCCTTCTGTAGCACTTCTGACCATGGTCATTTGGTCTTAAGGTCAATGGTTGTAAACATTGACTGCATGTAAGAATCACTTGGGAAGGTTTTGTTTTGTTTTTAATGCTAACAGGGCTTCCCAGGTGACGCTAGTGGTAAAGAATCTGCCTGCCAATGCAGGAGACACTAAGATTCAGGTTTGATAGCTGGGTCAGGAAGATCCCCTGGAGAAGAAAATGGCAATCCATTCCAGTATTCTTGCCTGGAAAATCCCATAACAGAGGAGTCTGATGGGCTACAGTCCATGGAGTTACAATGAGTCAGACACAACTGAGCAACTGAACACACACACACAATGCTCGTTAAATCAGAATCTCTGGGAATGGAACCTAGCATCAGCCAGATGACTAAGCATCTCAGTTTGCTCAGAACAAAAGTGTTCCCTGGGGCCTGAGACTTGGGACAGTGTGGGACAACTGGTCACCATCATTGTTTCCTTCTCGGATGATCCCAATGTGCCGAATGATTGAAAACCACTTAACAAATACTCCTAATGACAAGAAGCTCACTGTCTAAAGACAGTAGCTGAGTTCTCAAACCTTTGGCATGATCTAGTCCCACCAACCAAAACATAGACTCTGATGGGAATGGCAGGAAACCACTGCAGATCGAAGCCTCAGGAGACAGCTGTGAGGACAGAAACAAGGGAAACATATACTCCAAGAACCAACCTAGTGTGAAGTCAAGTTTGGCAGCAGAATTATGTACTGTGAAGGAAAAAGGGGCATGCATGTAAGTAACAGAGACATTCCCACCTCTTCACAGTACTGACACAGCTCAAGTCACACCTGGGGGTGGGGTAGGCAGGCGTGCAGAAGGGAGGGGGAGGGCAAGTCAGTTTACAGACTAAATGTCATAAGCAAAACCCTGGGTTGATATCCACATCCAAATAATACTTGGCCACAAACTCCAATCATCCCTTTTTTCCTGAAAACTCTTATTCTTTGACCTCATTGTCGTTGTCTGTGGTCGCAATCAGAGGGTTAATTGAATACAATGAAAGATAAATTCGAGGAGACAGCAGTAAATTAAATTAGGGGAAAACATTCCCACGGTTTTGATTTACTTCACAGGAAGAAGCAAAATATTGGACATCTTCTATTATTTCACTCTTGCCTGGAGGGTAAATGCTGGATAAACTTGCAGAAAATTCTAAAAAGGTTGCTATAATCCCTACCCATCTCTGGGATGATGTTTTCTTTAGCAAGAATGAAAAGTTGTCTTTAAAATGCAAATGTACTCTTGGTAAATCTTTCAGGGATCTACTTTGAGGCCAAAAGATCTCACCTCTCTGTTTCTGGGGCTTCTGAAAGGCATTGCAAAAAGGGGCATTGGTTTTTTAATTTTTTTAATCAGGAAAGTTGTTTTGAAAACTAACCTGCTTCCGCTGTGGCATAAGGATGTTTGCTGTACTGCTGACATCTACTGAGGGACTGTGAAATAGCATTTCTCCAAATAAAGGAAATTCAAGCTCCTCTTGAGAAAGCTCTGTCTCTAACAGGTAATGCCATCTGCAGCACATCAGGGGCCTTTGAGCAAGCACTCATCGATTTCCATGGAAGGTCAGAATCCTGGAACACTTACCCAGGCAGCTTGTAAAAAGAGAACAGGGCCATAGCCTTTGTGGGGATCGTGGGTCCCGTCTCAGGGGTCTCTGCAGAAGAAAAGGAACCAGCCATTCTAAGCGCTGAAACACACACACACACACACACACACACACACACACAGGTGCTGATACAAAGTCTCACAGTTAGTCCTCACAACAGCCCTTCCAGGTTAGTATTCTTGACCACATTGTTTCAGATGTGAAAACTAAAATTCAAAAACAGCGTATGGCTTGTCTAAAACTACACAGCTAGCAAGCAGCAAAACAGAAACGGACCCTGGCTCCATCCCTGTGCCCTTGTCAGTCCATACTTCCTGTCCCTTAAGCCAGGGGTCCCCAACCTCCAGGATCTAATGCCTGATGATCTGAGGTGAAGCTGATGTAATAATAGAAATAAAGTACACAATGAATGGAATGTGCTTGAATCATCCCGAAACCACTTCCGCACTCCCGTCTGTAGAAAAATTACCTTCCAGGAAACCAGTCCCTGCTGCCAAAAAGGTTGAGAACCCCTGCCTTAAGAGAATGACACTGTAGATCCAAACCAGACCCTTGAACTCCCAACCCTAGGAAATATGTTTGTTCCACTTCATTCCCAGGAGATCCCTATGCATCTATGAAAGAAACTAAGACAATAACCAAGCAACTTAAACTCTGTAGTAAAATCATTTTAGGCTGTCCCTCCAAATTATTGTTTTGTTAATGACAAAGATATGCCACTAAAAAATGACCTATAAACAATAACCTTTGAGAAGATCTGAGTCAGATGGCAATTATATTTGGAATATTAAGAGACTGTGGGGGTCTTTTTCCCCCTTACTCTTCTTATCTCCTTCTCCCATGTGACATTATTAGAAAGTTGCTTTTATTCATTAACCATATCTCTTACCCCACCTCTGAGTATACTCTTTGGAAATAAGCTTATGTCTCTGCAGGTGGATCCCAAACAATCAAGCACATCTTTCCACACTTAGCAGCATCTGTTTGGCAACATTAGAAGCCATCAGTCTAAATGCAGAGCCATTTTTGATATCTCACATCCTGTTCAACTTTCTGCGGCATGATAGCTTAAATAAGAGGAGGCAGGTGTCAAAGGATGAAAGGTTTTACTTGTTTATTAAAAATCATGATATTGAGAATTTTTGTTGATTAGTTGCCAATGGGATAGAGAGTGGCTGGGGTAAAAATACTATTTCTACAAATTAGGTTGGTAAGTTTTCTTTTGGAAAGTTGGGTTTCAAAAGACTAGAGAGTAGATAGAGGGCTCAGTAAGGAATTATTTTTTCATTTATTGGATTAACTATTTTGGGTAACAGGTAATGCATGTACATTGTCTATGTTTCAAAAGATACATAAGGCTCTACAGTGAAAACAAGTCCTGCTCTGGGCCTAACCATCCAACTTACCTTCCTGAATGCAGTCTTGCCAAGCGTTTGTATACCCCTCCAGATACAGTCTATGCTTACCCAGATACAGGTGTTCTTAATTTTTAAACCGTATATAGCATGCTCGGCACACTCTTTTCCACCTCGCTCTTTTCTCTAAACAATATATCTTAGAGATCCTTCCATCAGTAAGCAGAGTTTAAACAAATTGGACAGCCCACCGTGATTCGGAGGGGACCCAGTAACTTTTTTTTTCTTTGCAGCAATGAGTCTTTGTTGCTGTGTGGGCTTTCTCTAGTTGCGTCGAGAGGTGGGTACTCGATAGATGTGGTGTGCCGACTTCCCACTGCGGTGGCTTCTCTTGTTGCAGAGCTAGGGTGTGTGAGCTTTAGTAGTTGCCTCTCATGGGTTTCGTTGCCCTGTGGCCATGTGGAACCTTTCCAGACCAGGGACTGAACCCATGTCCCCTGAATTGGCAGGCAGATTCTTAACCACCAGACGACCAGGGAAATCCAAGTCAACTCTTTTTTAAGTCTTTATAACTTGGTTGCCAAAGTGACTGTTCATCCTGGGGATTAAAAGATCTTTTTCTCTTTTGAGGCACCACTAAGCTTTGGCTGGAATCCTCTGGAATTTTTCTCATCCAAGGTTTCTAATTCTATCTTAATTTACTGGACAATACATTTCTATTGTACAGTGTACATTTCCATTTGATTTTCTTCTTCAGTGAACTTGAGAACACCTGTGAATCAACCACTCAGTAATGAAGTTTAGTTCAAAATAGAATTGTAAGAGATTTTTTTAATGTTCTAAAAGCCTGTGACATTCTCTTGGGGTGAAGCAGGTGCTATGGAAAGAGGACTGAGAATGAGCACTTGGCGGGCAGGGGAGGGGGGCATTCTGCAGACATTCATACATCACTATATCCCTAAGGTTTTGAATATCCAGGCTTTAGTTCCTGTCTACTAGCCTATGGAGTCCATGTTAGAAAGATTACTGACATTTTATAAATTTAAAAGAAAAATATATGAAAGTCATGTACACAGAAATCAACATTGCCATTCAGAGAAGCTGTGTCTCTACTGCATCCTCCAGTGATTCACAAGCAGTACACTCAGCCCTGTACCCACGATCTAGTCCTACTCTTACTGCCAAGTTTCTGTGACCTTAGCCAGGCCCCAGAAAGTCTAGGTCTGGCCTGCTGATGGCTTCCAGGTCACCTTGCCTCAACTCCGCCACATCTCCACAGCCCAAATTCTTCCAAGAAAATGGCACCAACACCCTACATTTTTATCAACCTAAATTTTATTGTCATGAACACATTTTTTTTCCTTACAGCTGCTAAGGAAAGGCGTCACTCTGCATATGGCCAGGTTATTTTTAATCATTTGCAAGTCTGGGGAGCAACTTCTCTTCCCACTTCAACATGAGCCAGCCTAGTGGAAAATAGACTCTCAGGAAATAGACCTCAACTTTTAAGTTCATTACCATCCAGAAAGTGCTGAAGATCCCTTCAAAATACAATTCAATGCTCTATTTGCAAAGACCTTCAGGTGCTTTGGTTCCAAGAATACCAAGTAGAAGAGGCAAATCCTGACCTCTGAACTTAACCAGCCAGTGTTCCTATATAACAGCACCCAATATGCTGGTCATGGAGATTGGAAGTGAGCAGCAACCCTGCTCAGGGGCCCTCTGGGTTAAAAGCACACACAATGTTTCCACCAAACCAATTCAGATGCCCTTGAAAGGATGTCAAAATATATTGCATAATCCCCAAAATACTCCTCCAAAGATACACCCAAGGAAAGTTTCAGACTGGCCTATGTTCCATAAAGATCAGGGCAGCTCAGATTAACATTAACATTTCATAGAGTCTAATAACAAAATGCTCTACACACACACACACACAAAAATGTTGTCTATCAAAAGTACATGAAACAAAGACTTGCAAATATTAAGACCAGATGTCGGAAATACTGGAGAAAGCATTTACTTACAGCATACCCAGTGAGATACAGAAAAACATTCACTATTGAGTGAATATAGCTTTCACTGAGTGTTTTTCTCAAACAGTGACCAGTAACAAAGCAATTTGTGCTTAAAAATTTAATCCCCAAAAGGAGGTTTTTTGGTTTTTTTTCCAGTTCTTGTCAGGAAGCTCTTTTAGCATTAAGCCATAATAGCTCAATAAATAAACAAAGTCACCTTTTCTTGTCCTGTGTTCGAAATGTCAAGTGCTAGAGGAGGGCAAACAGTTCACCTTCTCTCAAGTACCCATCGATTTAAATTATAATTAATCCCCTGGTGACAACCCAAGGGGTGGTGGGGAATGTAAGCAGGTCAGTCCCTGGAGAGGTGTTCCTGTCACCCTTAAAGAAAGATTCCATTAAGAGAGGCTAGCATGCACGCAAGCACGCACACACCTAACCAGGGCTTAGCGGCTGGGATTTTCTTTGGGGAGTTGACTGCCTTCCCCATTGGCCCTCTAGGAGGGCAAAGGGGAGAAGGGATCTGGGCAGAGGGATCCTTACAAATGCCAAAGCAATACTGGGCAAGCGGCTCAGCCCCAGAGAAACTCTGGGACCACTGACACTACCATGCCCTGAACCCAGCCCAGCCCAGGGAGAGATGACCAGCCAAAAAGGCACTTCATCTTGGAGTGGAGCTTGGAGCCCCAGGTTTCCAATTTCCTGGCTATTGTCAATTTGTATAGTGGACTCCATATTATCTACACTTAAGAGACTTTTAATTTCCTTTCTTAATAATAAAAGTCTGTCTGAGGTGGTTATAAATTGTGTACTTATCGACCTCTGGGACTAGGGCTGAGGGCAGCATGAATGGAGTGCAGGTTAGGGAGGAAGAAGGGGGTGGGAAGAGCCTCTGGGTTCCTTTTGCAGAAATGTCTTCTGCCTCTGGGGCCTTGAGCTCCCTAGCTCTGGCTGGTCTCAGGAACAGAGCTGTCGGAGGAGGAGCAGTGCAGCCGTCAGCACTCCAAGCCACCTCAACCCTCATTGAGACTGACTAGAGACCAAATGAGAAGGAAATAACCTGTTCCTGGGAGGAAAATCTGGAGGCGGGGGGCATGCTGTAAGCAGTGGGGTTTGTCCGGCAAGATTGGCTCTCAGCTGGAGCAGGGTCAGCAAACTACAGCCCAGGGCCAAATCAGGCCCACCTCCTGCTCTTATTTGTTGTTCAGTCGCTCAGTTGTATCTGACTCTTTGCGATCCCATGGACTGCAGCATGCCAGGCTTCCCTTTCCCTCACTATTTCCCTGAATTTACTCAAACTTACAACGATTGAGTTGATGATGCCAATCAACATCTCATCCTCTGTTGCGCCCTTCTCCTCCTGCCTTCAATCTTTCCCAGCATCAGGGTCTTTTCCAATGTGTCAGTTCTTTGCATCAGGTGGCCAAAGTATTGAAGCTTCATCCTCAGCATCAGTCCTTCCAATGAATATTCAGGACTGATTTCCTTTACAATTGACTGGTTTGATTTCCTTGCAGTCCAAGGAACTCTCAAGAGTCTTTTCCAACACCACAGTTCAAGAGCATCAATTCTTTGGCAACTCAGCCTTCTTTATGGTCCAACTGTCACACCCATACATGACTACTGGAAAAACCATAACTTTGACTAGATGGACCTTTTTTATCTGAACACAACCACCTATTAGCTCTGGCTGCTTTCTTGAGACAACAGCAGAGCTGAGGATTTGAGAGCTGAGTTGTAGGTACATGGCCCACCTAAAATAGCTGGTATTTGACCTCATGCAAGAAAGAGTTGCCAGCCGCTGATCAGAGAGGGTACAAATGACAGCTAAGAAGTTGTTCCTATAATCCACATAGGAGGTGAAATGTTTTCTTGTTAAATGCTGCCTGCTTGCTTGAAGGAAGGGTAGTATATTTAGGGGGAGTCTATCAGGAACTACATTTTAGGGCCTCTTATGTCTGTGATCCAAGCCCAGGTGACAGAGAGAGGTCACAGGGAGCGGAGGGAGCTGGGGACATTACTTGCAGGTTCAGGGAACTGAACTGGGTCTGCTAGATGGGCAAGAGCAGCATAGCCAGAGAAGCCTGGTGTCTCGGGTAGGAGTGTCATCATGGGAAACAGAGACCAAATCCTCAAGGCCAAGGGGGAGGCCTCTGCAGAGCAAAGGGCCTTATGACTTGGAAGCAGTAAAAAGGAATAACAACAGCAGCTACTACTCAGTGCTTATTGTAATTTTGCCTAATTATCTCATTCTGTCCTTATAACTCTATGCTGCTGCTGCTGCTGCTAAGTCGCTTCAGTCGTGTCCAACTCTGTGCGACCCCATAGACAGCAGCCCACCAGGCTCCCCCGTCCCTGGGATTCTCCAAGCAAGAACACTGGAGTGGGGTGCCATTTCCTTCTCCAATTTATAACTCTATAAGATAGGTATTATTATTCTCCCTATTTTACAGATGAGGAAACTAAGGCCTGGGAAGATAAAGCAGTTTTCCAGAGGTCTACAGCAATTAAGTAGCAGAGCTGAGGGACTTCCCTGGTGGGTCAGTGGTAAAGACTCCGTGGTCCCAACACAGGGGTCATGGATTCAATCCCTGGTCCAGAAACTGAGATGCTGTGTGGTGCAGTCAAAAAGTAAAAAAAAAAAAAAGTTAGCTCTCAACACTATTGCTGTTACCACCATGCCCTAAATCTCTGCTTCCTTCTGAGATTCTGTAATGATGTCATCTCGTCATGTACTGGACCTGCTCCCTCTGGCATTGATTTCAACCACAAAGTCACCTTAAAAAAAAAAAAAAAAAAAAACAGAGCTGAAATTCCAGCCTGGTGAGCCCAATCCCAGAGCCCATGCACTAACCACTGTGCAGAAATGAGGCTACAGAGAAGGGCTGGGGCACCTGAGTGAAAAAATATATATATAAATATATATGTATATATATACACATGTTTTTTTCTTTTGAGAATTGGTAACAGTTGTAGTTTGGGGAAATTAGCTAGCTGGTGATAGAGAGAAATTAACAATCCAGGAGACAGAGAGAAGATAGTTACAGTGATCTAGGTGTGAATGATGTGGGATTGAAGCAAGAGGATGACGGTAGGGATGGGGAGAAGCGTCACCGGCAGCTGAGACTGAGGTCCTCCTCATCAGGCAACATTAGGTGACAGGGGCCATGCAGAGCACCCTGCACACCTGTCTCTACTAGGGATCCCTGATCTACTACAGATCCTGTCTCTACTGGGGATCCCCCTCTGTACTAGGGGTCCCCTCTCTACTAAGGATCCCATCTCTACTAGGGATTCCCTGAATTGTTGATGCATTTCTCCCTTACTGAGACCCAGAGCCTTAATTCTACTGGTGATTTTCTTTCTTTTTTTTAATATCTTAAATTTTTTGTTGGAGTATAGTTGCTTTACACTGTTGTGTTTCCGCTGTACAGCAAAGTGAATCAGCTATACCTATACATATATCCCCTCTTTTTTGGATTTCCTTCCCATTTTGGTCACCACAGAGCACTGAGTTGAGTTCCCTGTGCTACACAGTAGGTTCTCATTAATTGTCTATTTTATTTATCAGTTCAGTTCAGTCACTCAGTTGTGTCCAACTCTTTGTGACCCATGGACTGCAACACGCCAGGCTTCCCTGTCCATCACCAACTCCCAGAGCCTGCTCAAACATAGTAGTGTGTATACGTCAGTCTCAGTCTCCCAATTAATCCCACCCCCACTCTCGCTGACTTTCATGCATCTCCCTACCCCAAGCCTGAGTGTGCCGCCTTATGCACAATAGGCATTCAGTAGACTTTTGATAACTGACTCCAAAGCTCTTAGCCAAGCACTCTTGAAAGCCTGGCAGGAGCCCTGATTGAAATGAACGCACTGTGAGGCACCTGCACATCTTGAAGGGAATGAGCAGGTGGAGAAGAGCGCTCTGGGTGCACAGAGGCTGGGGGCTGCAAGGCATGAGCGGAGATGTCTTGTCAGCGGTTGGAAATGCAGTCTGGGGCACAGACCAGGGTCATGGCTGCAAGAGTTGACTTGTATGTCATCTGCAGAGAGGTGCTAATGAAAGCATGAGAACGGATGAGCCGGCAGAGAGGGGCAGGGTGAAGAGAAGGGCTGGGCTGAAAGCGGCCTTTGTTGGCAGGCAAGGTAAGGAGAGGTGCCCATGAAGGAGCAGCCCCAGAGGTAAGAGGAGAAGAGTGAGGTCAGGTTGAGGGGCGCCCCTTTCTTTGGGAGCTGACAGACACACTTATCAGCTGGTACAGGAATTCCCTCAGCCAGCAGGCCCCAGGCTTCCCACCCTGAGATCTTCCTACAAAAAAATTATCCTTTAGGCAATAACAAAAATGTCCACACAAAGACGAGGTCAAGTAGTCTCAGCATAATTTCAGAGGGCTCAGTAAGTCTACTTCTTGCCTGAAGAGGCCTGTAGCCCCTCCATCGAATCTTACCTTAAGACTCAGGTTCCAGTTCAAACAAGGGGCCCCTCCCAAGAAGAACACTTTCAATTGGCCATATCTGGGGATTTACAAAGGCTCTTCAGATAGGTTTTGGTACCATGTCCAAAGGCAAAGTGACAGGTCAGAAAGGCACAACTCAAAGAGGCAGGACAAGCAAAGGAGCAGATGAATGTCACACATCTCATCGTTTTCCCAAAGCACCATCATGTCACTATTTTTCAGCCTTTGTTATTGTTTATTTATTGATTGGGCAACATAGCAACAATAAACTCAATCAGGCCGTGCATGCACGCTAAATTGCTTCAGTCGCGTCCAACTCTTTGCAACCCTATGGACCGTAGCCCATCAGGCTCCTCTGTCCATGGGATTCTCCAGGCAAGAATGCTGGAGTGGGTTGTCATTTCCTCCTCCAGGGGATCTTCCAACCCTAGGATCAAACCCACGTTTGATTGTGTCTCCTGCGTTGGCAGGCAGGCTCTTTACCACTAGAGTCACCTGGGAAGCCCCAGCAGTAGTAATTCAAAATGCCAGATCCACAGTCTACATTTGGTTAAGCCTTTTCACCTCGTCTGTGTCACAGGGAATGCAGCCTTGGCTGGAGGCAAACTTGCAAATACCCCCAGTCCTCTCATGGTGCACAGCTCAGTGCTAGGAGTCAAAGGAGGATGAACTGCTGGTCAAGGGCTTGCAAAGCTGAGCCTTCAATTGGAGAGGTGAGATCTCTGAAGTGTTGCCAGAGAATCAAGGAAGTGAGGTCCTGGACAATGTGGTAGAGGCAGCACCTTTCAAGTCAGATCCTGGAGGCTGACTTGAGGGGTCTTTGGGAGAGGGAGACGGGCCTCCGGGTGGTGGCGCAGAGGTAGAGAGCAGTCTGGGGGTACTGAGGGGGAGAGGACAGGTGATTGCAGGGCGCTGGCTGGTCCCAGGCTGTGGAAGGCCTCGAGCGTCAGACAGAAAGATAAGGCTTTGGATGGAATAGAACTTGAGCACCAGAGAGAAGTACCTGGGCCCCCAGCAGAAAGCGCATGAAACAGAAAAGAGAATATGAAGCAGAATTCAGCCCCAGCTCTGCAGCTGGCAGACTCTGGGATCTGGACCTGCTCCTTAGCCTCTTCAGTTTCCTCACTTTTAAAATCAGAATAATTATAGTACCAATTTCAAGTTGGTAAGAAGAAGAATGAGTGAGATAATGTATATCAAGTACTTAGCACAGGGCTTCTCACATACTGAAAGTTCAATCAATGTTATCTGAATTTTGAAACTACTGTTTATTAGTAGGAATATTAGGGAGATGGAGCTTCCTTAGGTACTGAGCCCGTTGGGCTTGACCTGAAGGTTACAGACATAAACCATATCAAAAATCTGCCAGACAAAGCCAATGCTCACTTTGCCCTTTGTGCCCTGCAACTGGGCTGGTCTGCTTAGGTAAGTGTGTCTGTACATTCCAGGAGCATAGCCTGAGTGTAACTGGGACCCACAGCAGAGAGGTATCACATAGGAACAAGGAGAAATGGCCCAAACTTCTGGCAGATGGGGGCAGAGTGGACCTTGGCAGGGAGTAGGCATCATAGGAAGGGCAGTGCATATAGCCAGTAGAACAGAAGGAAAATTTCTGTACACCTGCAGGGAAATGGTTTGGTAGCTACTTTCTATCCTGCCTGACTGGAAGCTCCTTGAGGACAGGAACCCACCCTCCTCACTCACTCCAGCATCCTCAGGTGAGGCACCCAGCCAGAGCTCCAGGATCCTTCAGCAGAGGGCTTTGTTGAATTTCACCACCGTCTCCCAGCCTTTCTAGCTCTGGCTGCCAAGGATGGCTCACGCCTCCTCCATGGTCACACACTCTGGCCTCAAGCAGCCTTACATAGTGGCGTGAAGTCAAGGTCCAGGGTCTCAATACTCTGGCGTAAGACACTTGGATGCAGAAGAAAGTGTTTTCTGCAGGAGAAAGTGTTGAGGTACTGTCACTCCTGATCACTTTCATCCAAATGTTGTTAATCACACTAATAAGAAGAGCCAATATTTCCTGTGCTCCTAATAGCACTGATCATTGCACCAAGTGCTTTGTATGAGTCATATGATTTCATCTTCACAAAATCCATGTTACAAGATACAGAAGACTGAGTAACTTGCCCCAGGTCCTCCAGTCAGCCAAAACCCAGTGAGGACTTCTGATCCAAGAGCCTATGCTCTCTAGGGGCAGGACCCTGGGCCCTGGGAAGTGGGTCGGTGAGGGGCACTGTTGGGACAGATAGGCAGATCCTAGGGGGTGTGACCTTTGCAGCGTCTGTGCCAAAAAAGCAGGGGATGTGGGGACCCATTGAGTAGTAATCCCAGAGCCTCCCTGCACACACTACTCCCTCACAGTTTTGCTCCAGTTTTGTTCCAGAAGTTGGCATCTCTCAGAGAGGTTTGGGGCTGTGAGGGTTAAATGAAGGGTCTCGCAGGTCCACCTGCTTTCACTGGCATTTTTCTCAGTATTAGGAAAACTCAGGGCTGACATTTAAATATTAAATGCCCAAGGGCAATTTTCAAGGTTTGAAAACCTGAAGGATTAATCCCAGAGGGAAAATAGCCATCCTGGTGACAATACGGAAATCTACAGTTAAGGTCACTTCCTAAACTTCCTGTGATTCAGGATGGAAAAGAAAATGGTTCAAGTATACTTGATGTCCATCTACAGGATGTTTTTTTTTTTTCCTGTAAAGATGAAACAAGATGTGGTGCATATATACAATGGAATATCACTCAGCCATTAAAAAGAATGAAATAATGCCATTTGCAGCAACATGGATGGATCTAGTGGTAGTCATACTGAGTGAAGTAAGTCAGACAGAGAAGGAAAAATATTGTATGATACTCTTTATATGAGGAATCTAAAATGATACAAATGAACTTATTTACAAAACAGAAACAGACTCCCAGACTTAGAAAATGAATTAATGATTGCCAAGGGGGAAGAATGGAGGAAAGGAATAGTTAGGGAGTTTGGGATGGACACGTACACACTGCTGTATTTAAAATGGCTAACCAACAAGGTCCTACTGAATAGCACATGGCACTCTGCTCAGTGTTATGTGGCAGCCTGGATAGGAGTGGAGTTTGGGGAGAATGGATGCATGTATTTGTATGGCTGAGTCCCTTTGCTGTTTACCTGAAACTATCACAGCATTGTTAATCAGCTATTCTCCAATATAAAATTAAAAGATAATATATTTCAGGTTTCAACTTTAACATCAAAAATACTAGAGTCCTCTCCTGGACTCCATTTGGCCTTTGCTTCTGCCTGTCAGACCCCCCTTCATTCCCCACCTCCCTGCACTTCACATATAATTCCTGGTGTTATAGGAAATGACATCAATATGGAGGTAACATACATATGCTTTCAATATGTCATCTATCCGTGTTACATTTGGGGAGCATTTAGCAGGAAGAACAACAAAATTGGAACCTTGAATTCTGGAGAAATTTAAACTGTTGGAAATGTAGCAAGTCGGGGCTCGCTAAGCCACATACACAAACCATCCATAAACTGACCTTCAGAGTAGAGCTCAGACTTCTGCAGGTCAAAATGAGGGGCTGAGGGCACTGATCAGAGCACTTCTCACCCAGACGCGAAGGAAAGACTGCAAGAAGTACAGGCGTGTGCATCTCTGCGGCGAAGAATAGAAAGTTCCCTCCCACTGCTGCAATTCTTGGAGAATCAGGCGCGCGCTCTCTCTCTCTTTTTTTTTTGTATTAGACTTGATAGAAGAAAAATGAACATCTGAGTGAAAAACTTGTAAGTTTGTATTTTGCTTAGTGGTTCCTTCAAAGACAGAAGAAGGGAGAGACCCTGAGGCTATTTCAGTTTTTCAAAATGCTAAAGAAATTGTACCTACTTTTTTCTCCCTTTGTTTCTGACTAGAATTATATCAACTCTATGAGTGAACACAGATCATCACAGACTAACTGGGGAAGTTGGTGGTTAATATCTCTAGGTTGATAACTAAGCTAGTCCCCACCAAGGAGATAGTTTGCTTCTGAAGAAAATTTTTGAAATCGTGAGGTCTCTGAAGGAGAAATGAGTAACAGAGCCATTGCTGACCAAGAGATTGGGAACCACTAGGTGAACCAGTATCAGTCTGGCCAGGCTCCAGCCTTTAATATGGAGTAAAGAAGGGTTTTTCACTCTTTTCAGATCAACTTTTATTTTAATGATTTTCCAAGTATATTCTATATCCCTGAAACCTTGCTCAAAAGTTGTGCATAGAATCCCTTGTTTTGCAATCTAGCTGCTAGAAAGAACCAGAGAAGTAGATTTGGAAGTAAAATATATTTAATTGAATTGCGTTTTGTTTTGACAGATGTTTTATACAGTACTTTGTCTGTTAAGAACAAGATGTTCCAATAAATATTGGATAAGTGGGAGAGAAAATTTACTACAAGGCCATAAATCAGTTGGCAAGAGGTCATAAACTGCAAGATTGGTGCTCAAAGCATTTATTAGATTATCAGAATCTAAGATTGATCTGTAGCTTTATCTACCTTCCCCTATCCATCATTTTTATGGGACATGAAAAAGAGTTATAAAGGACAAATTGCATTAAAAAAAATTATAATACAGGTTTTAGACAAAGCAGTGCCAGGATATGGAACTAGATTAAAATAAGTGATAAATCAAGAAAGATCTACAAAATAGAAATATTTCTATCACTTGCTAGGATGTAAGTGCCAGTATAGTAGGGAATGAAATATTAAGATAAGAGAAATCATGGAAATTTTAAAATACAGAGGGGTCTAGAGATTGTCTCATCTGATACCTATCACTTTACAAACAAAGAAACAAAGATCCACGAGGTTAAGGGACTTCTGCAACACACAGCCAGTTTGTAGCATTAAAGACCTTATTTCTGCTAAAGATAACACAGAAAGTTTTGTGATTGGTCTTCCTTTTTGGAAGAATCTATTTTAGTAACAGAGAGACATAAATTTAAGATATTTACCATGAACTCCTTGAGTACAGGAAAAGATTCTTTTTTTTTTTTTTTTCAAACTACGTATTTCCTCAATATTTGTCTGTAGACTTCAAAGTCTGGAAGACTCTTCATACCGAAACTGAGTTTTACTCTCACAGTGTGCTGGTGGTCCCACAGGCCCAACCATAGGCCTGGTCCCAGCCTCCACATGCTGTGGATGAGGCAAGGGAGACATGTATCTAGCAACTGGGGTTGGGAAACGCACTCTGATACTTGGGTGATCTGAGGCCTGTTTCCTTTTGGGCCAGGCAGGAAGGGCTCCTTCCTTCTCAAGAGGCGGATCAGACTAGAGGGAAGCAAGTGAGGCACAGGGTATGCAACTTAAGGAGGCACTCAGTCTCAGAGTCATGCCAGTTCAGGGGCAGTCCTTATAGGCCCTGATAGTGAGCGCCTTCTTAAATCATATGTCCTAGAGCCTGGCTCACCAGGAAGAGGAGATTTGCTAAAGCAAAGGATAGCCTAAAAGAGGAGAGGGCAAGGAGGACAAGACCGCCCAGCTTCCTAAGTGCCTCCATGTTCCCCCCTTTCCAAACCACACCCAGGAGACACAATGCTGAGGGGACTCGAAGGTGAATAAGGCAAGGGCTCAGTCCTGGAGATGCTTTCAGACAAATCAAGGAAATAGACATGCAGTGTCTCACAGCACAGAGTGAATTTCACTCTATTTGTTAGTCTCAAGCAAAATGCTGTGGGGACACAAAAGAAAAAGTGAGGAAGATGAATTGGAAAAATATGAGTTTGGTATTTATATGAGTTTGTGAAATATGAGTTTGGTATTTATAAAAGGAGAAGGAGATGAGATGGGAGTATCAGATTCTGCCCAGCCACTGGGTTCTACTATGGCAGGGGAGAGGTGGGTTTGCAATGCCAAGGGGAGCCTGGGGAATGCAGAAGGCATGAAGCCGAGCTGCTTCCAAACAGCAGGTTCTATCAACCTTGAATGTGCTGCAAAATGGAGCTCTGAATATAGGGTTCCCACATGAAATGCAGGACCCTCCAGTAAATTTGAATATCAAAGAATCAACAAATAATTTATTAATATAAGTATGTCACAAATATGGAACATTAGGACTAAAAAAACTTGCTTGCCTGGAATTCAAATTTAATTAGGTTTCCCATTTTCATATATATGCTGCTGCTGCTGCTAAGTCACTTCAGTCGTGTCTGACTCTGTGTGACCCCACAGATGGCAGCCCACCAGGCTCCCCCATCCCTGGGATTCTCCAGGCAAGAACACTGGAGTGGGTTGCCATTGCCTTCTCCAGTGCATATATATATATGTATATTATTTGCTAACTCTGGCTACCTTATCTGAATAGAGCTGATGACAAAGTGAATAGAGCTGATGACAAAGAGAATAGAGTGGAAGGAATGGAGGGTGATTAAGGAAGGGGCCTGAGGGGCTTTACTGGGAGGTCCAGGCTATCCCACTGCAGGGAAATCTGCTTTGAAAGGAAACTGGTAGAAAGAATCCTAGAACTGAAGGAGAATTCAGAACAGTGGTTCTCAATCCAGGACACACATTAGAATGTCCCAAGAGAGCTCTTAAAAACCATCACTGCCTGAGTCCATCCTCAGAGACTCTGGTTTAATTGGTTTCAGTGTGGCCTAGGTATTAACATTTTTTAAAGCTCCCTGGGTGGTTCTAATGTCAAACAGGGTTGAGAACCACTGCTTTGGAGACCACTAAGTCCTGTCCTCTGAGGCAGAGGGTCAGACAGAGCTGAGTTTAAGATCCAACTTTATCACTTCCTGGCTGTGACCTAAACTGTGCCTGTTTCCCACTAAGGCAGGGAGAATAACTGTTTGTACATTGTAAGGTTATTGTATAGATTGTTGCAGGCTTCCAGTTAAACACACAGATTGAGTGCATGCATTTAAATCCATTCTATTCTGAAGCCCTACCGAAATGATAGTCGAAGAAGAAAAATTTTATACCAACCTACACATCCACCCACCTACTAGAGTAGAGAAAGCTGGTTTTTAAGTGTCTGCAGATGGAGAGAAACTAATAAAAAGCAAGCCAAGTTACACCACAGAACCCCCAAAAGTTTCAGACAGGGAAGTAGCAGGGTGCTCTGCAAGTTGATCTAAGAGCTAGGCTAACAGCCAGAGGACTCATTAATCGTGTGCATAGAAGGTAGACAGACCCCCAAACCCCTTCCTCCAACACTTGCGTGTGGTGGCCACCCCTCTAGAGAGAGAAACCAGAGAGGGATAGGCTCAAGGACACTTGGTGGACACTGAAGGACACTCGTGGATACGTAGTGCAAGTGGGAAGTGGCATTTAATTAAAATAGGGGGGTGGAGTGAAAATGGCAGGCTGAACAGTGAGAGCCCGATACTGTCCCCTGAATACTGGCAGCTAGGAGTTCACCCAAAAGACAGGAGACTTTCTAAAGAACTTGACCAGCACAAGAGGAGGCTAGGTGCTGACATTAGGGGACCTCCCAAAGAAAGGCTGGGTGCCCCCATCACTCAAGGCCCACACGCAGCTCCTCCCCTCACTTTTTGTTAACTCACTAGAGATCCAAGATAGAAGAGATCAGAAGAGAGCCTCTAACATGCTAGAGAGATCAAAAGCAAATAAGGGGGAAAATAAGCACTTGAGAGAAACAAATAATTCAAGGAGCAGAATAAAACAGAAGAGAAACCTATAATGAATATGAATAAGAACACAACAGTAACCCAAGAGATCCAATATCTAATAGTTCTATAATGAAGATTTCCCAGAAATCAAGACATACTTTTCTGTATTGAACAAATCCAACCAGTATAGCAACACTTGCCACACCTACACACACACACACACAAAGGGGAGAAATAACGTCAATTCCAAATTCATCATGGAATTTCAATATCCTAGGGACTTTAAAAAGCCTAATGTTGAGAGAAGGGGAGAGAGAGCACACGCAAGAGCAAGAAAGAGAAGTCATATACAAAGGCTTTGAGATTGGAGTGAAACTAAAAAGCAGTAAAGTCATTAATGTCTTCAAATCCTAAGGAAAATGTTCTTCTGCTTAGAATTCTATACCCTGCCAAACTATGAATCAAGAGTGAGGTTTGAATAAAATCATCAGACTTGCAAGGTATCAAATTCTGCTCTTTTGCCACTTCCTTATTGGATGGAATATGTGTTTTATCAAAACTTGAGAAAAAAATAGAGCAGACAAAGACATGGGATCCAGAAAACAGATCACATATAAGAGTGAGGTAAAAAGAATTCCAGGATATGAGAGAAGGTAAGGCTCAGGATGACAGCATGTGGCAGACCAAGATACCAGTCAGCCCAGAGTGGAGGGGCACAGGGGACTCTAGCAGGGAACATTCCAAATGCAAGTGCACTGAAGTTTATTTAATTTGTGTGACAATATGGAGAAAAGCTTAATTCTTCTGTTGGGAAATCTGAGACTCCTTTTTCTAGGCAGATAGAATATCAAGCAATCAAATAAAGTGAGCATGAATTTCAAAGCAAATTCATGTCATATAGCAAATGACGTGGAATCTTAGAATACTTTGGAAGCATTGTTGATAGAAAATACTATTTACATTCATTACAATGTAAACACTGAATATTTAATTTAAAATGGGGAGGAGCAGAGGAGCAGAAATGTGACAGGGTGGATGGGTAAAGGAGCTGAACCATACCCTTTAATCAATAGATAGTGTGTATTTTAAAAATTAGTAATATCATAAGCATCTGATTCAGAAATCTGGAGAGAAATAAATGAGAAGCAGCTAAAGTAGTGGCTTTAGGAATGAGATAGGGTTGGGAAGGGGATTGCTGTTTTTCATTATAAGCCCTCTAGTTGTATTTTACTTTTTATATTATATACATGTATTTCTTTAATGTAGCTCCTCACACAGTGCTTTGTGTTGAATAATAGCTCAATGAATGTTGGCTTCTATTATCACATCCTATATTGAAAACTGGACAATAGAGATGTTGTGGCTTGCCTAAAACTTCCTCCTCCCCAAATAAGCAGAAGCAAAACTAGAACCTCTTTATTCAAACCATTTTTAAAGGGCATTCTCTGTGCCAGACTCAGGGATGAGCTACTTCCAGTCCATGAGTTTGTAGTCTGGTCAGGTTGGGAAGGAACAAGTGTGTACATAACAATTCCACAAATACATCTTGGTGAGTGCCATGTTACAAGCTTCCAAAAGCGATGAAACCAGCTTCTAAGCAAGATGACCTTCTCCATGTTGCAATCTTCATGCCAGTTATTGTTTTCCAGTCACTAAGTCATGTCTGACTCTTTTTGACCCCATGGGCTGCAGTATACCAGGCTTCCCTGTCCTTCACTATCTCCCAGAGTTGGCTTAAATTCATGGCCATTGAGTCAGTGATGCTATATAACCATCTCATTTTCTGCCATCCTCTTCTCTTTTTGCCTTCAGTCTTTCCCAGTATCAGTCTTTTCCAATGAGTCAGCTCTTCACATCATGTGGCCTAAGTACTGGAGTTCCAGCTTCAGCATTAGTCCTTCCAGTGAATATTCAGGGTTGATTTCCTTTAGCATTGACTGGTTTGATCTCCTTGAAGTCCAAGGGAATCTCAAGATTCTTTGCCAGCACCACAATTTGAAAGCATCAATTCTTTGGCACTTAGCCTTCTTTATGGCTCAATTCTCACAACCTTACATGACTACTGGAAAAACCATAGCCTTGACTATATGGACCTTTGTCTGCAAAGTGATGTCTTTGCTTTTTAATACGCTGTCTAGGTTTGTCATAGTTCTTCTTTCAAGGAGCAAACATCTTCTAATTTCATGGCTGCAGTCACAGTCTGCAACGATTTTGGAGCCCAAGAAAATAAAATCTGTCACTGTGTCTACTTTTTCCCCTTCTTCTTGCCGTGAAGTGATGGGACCAGATACCATGATCTTAGTTTTTTGAATGTTGAGTTTTAAGCCAGCTTTTTCACTCTCCTATTTCACCCTCATCAGGAGGCTCTTTAGTTCCTCTTCACTTTATGCCACTAGAGTGGTATCATCTGCATATCTGAGGTTGTTGATATTTCTCCCTGCCATCTTGATTCCAGCTTGTGATTCATCCAGCCCAGCATTTCACATGATGTACTCTGCCAGACTGGGTCATAAATTTTGAGGGCTAGCCACCACGGACGCTGAATTTTAATACATGAGAGTTTTAGGCTCTGGAGGTAATATATGTACTTCATCACATTTTTCTTTTTTATTTTCAACTTTTAGAGGAAAGCCTGTAGTCATGTTATAAAATGTACTGCAGCAGTCAGTAGGATTATTTGAGTAGCTTAGGTCATGGACTCTAGCTATTTTTTTTACGTCAGTCAATTTATTCATTGAGTTCTGCTTTGTTGAAGCATTATCAACAAGCTTCTGATCCCTTCCTAATTCATGGACAAACAAGAATTGAAGAACTTTGGTCAAAAAGCGTAGGGAGTCCCTCCTTTACTACCACTGGTGTCTTCTCTGGTACTGGTCATGCTGCACAAGTTCACAGAACAGCAGTGCTGAGGGCTGTAAAAGAGTCTTTCCTGAAAATAAAATAATAAAAAAATCAAGCTCAGCTGGATTCTGATTTAATAGTATCTGGCAAGCTAACTATATTATTTTTGAACACACAGACATAAATTTGATATGAATAATAAAACTGAAGTATAACATGGACAAAGGAAATATAAAATTCACCTAATCTTCAAAAGAAATTCTATACTTGAATAATTAACTATGCTCTATTTATAAAACTAGAATAATTGAAAACAGGATTTTCAGTTGATTCATATAGCCTCTGAAATATTTATTATTGCAAGTCAAAAAGATCTGTCTGGGGTTTGTCACTGAAAATGTCTAAACTCAGTGTCCAGATGTTTATTTAAGTTGCTCCCACAGAGTTCTAATGTCAATAACAGGGGTTATCAGAGAGCATCACTGTGTATCTTCCTTGACTAATATTCTCATTTCTTCTGCATCTTTGATGTTTTCTTTCATTAAGATTCCTGGCCCACATCCACAAAAATCTGCTGGGCTTGCATTAAAAATTAGTCTGCAGACTTGACATATGATGATGCCCTATGTCTCCACAAAGATAATATTTATCAGCAGTTATCATTTTGGCATTACAATCAGCAGCATAGAGTCAATTTCAGAGAATAAAAAAGAATACGGAATCCAGATTTTAGAATGCCTAACTTGCAGATTCCAACTTCCTGCCTGTTCTTTTTCCCCTAATGTTAGATAAGGCAAAATTAGAACAAGCAATGGGATTTCTCACCACGAATCCACGTGCATTCCATTTCTCTCCTTCAGCCTCTCTTACCCTGTCTTCTTTGAAAAACTAAAGTGAGATGACTTTAAAATAAAGGAAAACAGACCCTCTGTCAAAACTCACTTCCTATAGTTTCTGCAGAAAATGACACCTGGGAGAACATTTTAAAGACAGATGACAACCTTTCTCTTCATGAGAAAGTGGCAAAGGACAAAATGAGTCTGTTCTTGAGCTGATCAGATGGGGATTTTATTTTTAATCAGCTGTACAAAAGAAACAAGTTTTAAAAGTACCTCCTTCCCAAAACTAACTGAATTTTCCTCAAATTGTTAAAGTACCTAGAACTCAAAGATAGGAGACATGAGTGAATGAAGTTTATTTGAATATTCAAAAAAAAATTTTTTTTTGCATCTGAAGCCTTGTTCAAGCTTATGGTGGAAGCTGCTGGGCAGATTAAAACCAGCATGAAGTTAACACTACTTACCCACGGCTGTTCACTGTATCAATGTAAAGACTTAAATCTGATTTGAACTCCAATACATTGTAGAGAAAAAAAATTGGCACTGGTGTGAAAAACCACTAATGATGCTAAACAGTGCCCTCTGGAAATCACTCCTGGGAATTGCGGACAGAGTAATTAGACGGTCTTATCTGTGGAAAAATCTCCATCTACATTGTAATCACGAGATTCATAAACTCATGAAATGCAACCCGAGAGGTAACTTCCCAGCACAAAGTAGGCGCTCAATAAATGTTTATTGGCTTTTCAATGAACATCTAGTCTAACATTTCTATATTAATAGGTATTAACATAAAATTGGATCTCCAGGCAAACACATTTGGGAAATGCTGAGTTAGATAAAGCTAAACAGGCTTTGCACTCTTGGACCTGTCAAAGCCTTTAACACGCTAAGGTGATTTTGAATTCCTAGGGGAGAGTGAATGAGGAAGAGGGGCATGATGCTGCACCTCCCAAATTCATCTTACCACCAAATTGCCTTTTTCTCAGAATTTCTGTTTTAAGAGACACATTTTTAAAAGACAACTGCAATCCTATGACTTCGTTTTAGAAACTGGACAATTCAAATCTCCAGCAGTTAAGTTACTGGGCCAAGTGCTCGAGTTATTAACAGCAAAGCAGGAACTTTCTCCCCTCCCACTCTCATCTCCACATCTCCCTCTCCCTGCCACCCAATATATGTTGATTTAAGAGCCTAGAACGCTTCCTCTGAGCTCTTTCACTGCTTTCCTGCTAAGACATTTATTTTTGCTTTTATTTTGCCCCAAGAGGACACCCTTATAAACCCAACAGTTGAGATAATCCAGCATTACCTGGTGACGTGCTACAATAACTTTAGCAAGATGTGGTCTCTTTTGAGAGATGAACATAAAAGGAGCAGTTATCACTTTTTTTGGAGGGAAGAGTAAGTAGAATTTATGCTCCCATCACACTTCTCACATAGGTAATTGTTAGCACTCCCCACTAGACAGTTAATTGCAAGAGGTCAAGAAATTAGTGCTACAGTCTGCCAGTGCCTAGGAGCTTCTAGGCGTTTGTGAACATGAGCTGAATAAATAAAGGATGGAAAAGGGACTTCGCTGGTGATCCAGTGGTTAAGATTCCACTCTTCCAATACAGGGGGTGCAGGTTCGATCCCTGGTCAGGGAACTAAGTTCCCACATGCCACTCAGAGCAGCAAAAAAAATGAAGGAAGGAAAGAATGACAAAGGGGACAAACCAACTAGCTCTGTCTTAAAGAACTTCTCAGCTCTTGGGAAGAGTGACTAAACATCCCTCTGCCCCCCAACACCAAGAGAAGACACCAAGAGAAAAGTATGTCCAAAGAAGGTCCGCAGAGGAACCAAGAGGCTGCCGGGGGAGGCCAGGCAGAACGGTCCCCAGGGAGCCTCTCGGGATGCAGATCACCGCTAGGGTCTCACAAGATGAGTTACCAAAGCAGCATAGCCAGTAACTGCTGACCCTTTGATCAAAGTTAGCAAACTAGCTTTGTGTCTTATGTTGTCCATACTTTTAAAATATAAAATTTAGTTTGGGGAGGGGGCTGCATAACAGGGATGTATATCTGATGCACCAAAAGTGAACAATAAGAGTAAGCTGTGGCAAGTCACCTTGTTGGGAAGCTGACTTTGCCTGAAAATCTGGAAATGGGTAAGGACTGTACTTAGCCCATTCCTCAGTGTATAATTCAGGTCAAGCCCTCTAGTGGTGGAAGTCCACAGCATGGTTCTTAAAGGGCCTTCTAGGTGAGAAGGATTGCTTATGGAAATTCCTGGATGGCCACTTCCTTCACAGTCCCAGACTATGTCAATGTGAATTTTACCTCAGATTTTTGAATGAAGAAAAAAGCACCTTCTAACATGAATAATTTGCACAGTGCTTCTGTATGTAAATTCTTCTGGAAAGAAAGGCCTGAGTCCAATCTCCGGTGCTCTTCCATTTGCGTGCTGGACATGCCAAGCCAAAATTCTTGAAAAATAGATGTGGTTAAGAGCATTTAAGCAATCTGTATATCATCTATGCTGTTCTCATTTAAGGGGCCAATATTAAGGGTAGAAACTTTATCTTTCTTCTTAAAAATCAGTTTCACACAAAGGGAGCAGTAACACAGAGAGACACACACACCCCTGAACTCAACCCAGGTATGTGTGTTTCTGGGACACAGAGAGGGAGCAGTTCCATGGGAAGGAATGTAGCAAGACCCCCTGATGAAAAAGCCCATCTGGGACTTGGGAAATCTGGATTCAATTCTTGGCTCCGTCTCTAGCTCACCACATAATTAAGAGGGCAAATCGGTAATCTCTCTGTCCTTCACTTTGTCCTCTTTAAAATGATAGTGTCTGGCCTCTCCCCACATCTCAGGAATGCCTTGTCAGCAGATGCTGGGAGTGGAGCCTGTGGAGCCAATTAGCTGTAGGCAGCGGGACCCTGTGCCCAGCCCCAGCGGCCCCTCCTGCCCCTGCCTGTCTCACAAATTAATGTCTTTGGTCACATGGAGTCTGCCTGTGAGAGTGTGAATGAATTTCAGACCACTCAGAGCTCTTCCTTTCAGATGACAAGGTAAAATAACATTTCATTTGTGAAGCACAGATCTTGTTTCACTGTATAAAAATAATATTCCTGTCATGAAAAGAAGACCTGATTAGACACATGCAGAGAAGGGACCTATTCCAGAAAGAGGGGTGTTCTAGGTTTTGATCTAGCAGCTGTGACCTTGGACGCACCCCCTATAATAAGAGTTACTGTTTCCTGGGTGCTTACAATATGCTGGGAAACATACCAGTATAAACTCGTGTATAAGCATTTTTGGCATATATACAGTAAGTGCTCAATAAATGTTTTAGCTACTGGTACTAATGGGGCCTCCCAGGTGGCTCAGTGGTAAAGAATCCTCCTGCCAATGCAGGAGACACAGTAGACACAGGTTTGATCCCTGAGTTGGGAAGATCTCCCTGGGAAAGGAAATGACAACCCACTCCAGTATTCTGACCTGGAAAATTCCATGGACAGAGGAGCCTGATGGGTTAGAGTCCATGGGAGTCACAAAGAGTCAGACACAACTTAGCAATTAAACAAGAGCAACTAGTACTATCATTTTGTATCCCAGCAACCTTATGGGATAGGTCTTATGGTTATTCCCATTATGGAGATGGGAAAACTGAGGGATACAAGAGCAACTGCTATAATGCCTTGTCCAAATCATTTTCAGGAATGAGCAGTGTATTCCTCAGGCTGCTGGGAGTGCTTTCAGACTAGGGCCTCTAAGGGGACTATGCCTGCTGCAGAAAAGGGGCTCACTCACTCACTACTCCTTTCCAGGGGCAGCCCACATCTGGTGGCTGACCATGCATGGCAACGAGGTCTGGCCTCCAGTATTCATTTCTTAGGGCTGCCATAACAAATTACTACAAACTCAGTGGCTTAAAACAATGGGAGTTCATTCTCTCACAGTTCCGGAGGCAGGAATCATGGTGCTAGCAGGCTGGTTCGTGCGGCAGGCTCTGAGGGAGTCTGTTCCAGCCTCTCTCCTAGCTCCTGCTGGCAATGCCAGTATGCCTTGGCTTGTAGGTGCCTTTCTCTCCAATCTCAGTCTCTGTTTTCATCTGGCCTTCTCCCCTGTGTGTCTGAGTGCTGAATCTCCCCCTCTTTTCTCTTAGGATGCTGGTCATTGGATTTAGGGCCCCAAACGCAGGATAACCGCATCTCAAGGGCCTTAATTGCATTTGCAAATCAGGTCACAGGTTCTGAGGGACAGAACGCGGATATATCGTTTTGCAGCCACTTTTCATTCAATCCTCTAGACCCTGCATAGTGAAACTGCTCTTCAGGGTCACCCAAGCACCCAGCAAGGTCACCCAAGCCTTTGGTGAGACTTCAGCACCTCCCAGTTTCTCCCACAACTCACCCTGTGTCCTTCTCGTCCCTTCCACAGGTGCTTCTTTCAGGAAGCTGCCTAAATCGATGTCCTGCCCACTAATCACCTCAGTGTCAGCAACAATAGTGTTCATTTCAAAGTCTTCCCAAACTTCTCTTTGTGACTCGTATTTTTAATTCCTTTAAATTTGACTCCAATTCTGCATTGTTCCATGAGTTCCTCTGTTGTTGCTTAGTTGCTAAGTCCTGTCCAACTCTGTGCAACCCCATAAAGACTGCAGCACACTAGGCTTCCCTGTCCTTCACTATCTCCCCAGAGTTTGCTCAGACTCATGTCCATTGAGTCGATAATGCTATCCAACTATCTTACCCTCTGTCACCCCCTTCTCCTCCTGCCTTCAATCTTTCCCAGCATCAGAGTCTTTTCCAACATGTTGGCTCATCAGGTGGCCAAAATATTGGAGCTTCAGCTTCAGCATCAGTCCTTCCAATGAATATTCATGTTTGGTTTCCTCTAGGATTGACTGGTATGATCTCCTTGCTGTCCTAGGGACTCTCAAGAGTCTTCTCCAGCACCACAGTTTGAAAGCATCAATTCTTTGGCACTCAGCCTTCTTTATGGTCCAACTCTCATGAGTTCTTCTGGCCAGATATTAACCACCTTCTCACAGTTTCTCTGACCGTTCTGAATTCTCCTGCCTCCTGGACTTTTCTAATGCTACATCTAACCATCTCCCCATCCCGCCAGTCCCCACCCCACCCAAGGGTCAAAGCCTAGTTCGAACTCCCTCCTTCACAGAGTTTTCCTGGCCCTCCTGTCTGAAAGGTCCTCGGTCTCTGTTAGTCACTTAGCCCTATATACTTTGTTGTGTCTTTTAAAAAATATTTATTTATTTGGCTGCGCTGGGATCTCAGTTGTGGCACACAAGATCTTAAAGTTGCAGCATGCAAACTCTTATTTGCAGCATAATCTATAATAGTTCCCCAGTCAGGGATTGAACCCAGGCCCCCTGCATGGGGAGAGCAGTCTTAGCCACTGGACCATCCAGGAAGTCCCAGCCCTGTATACTTTGGATAAGAATTATTTATACACGTGTCAGTTCCACAAGATCTGTGAGGGCAGAATTTGAGTCCACTTAGAGGCTGCTGCCTGCCAGGCCCGGCCCTCCCCTGCTCTTCGGTGCTTCCCACAGTTCTGTCGCTGGTTCTTTCTCTTCCTGCTCTGCACTCTCTCTGGGCATAGAATCTATGGGTTCCAACAACCCTCTCTATACGGAAGGGCCTCATCCTTGGCCTCCAGGACAACCAACTTCCCAAGGATTAAGCTTGCTTTCCAGCGGTCACTAGACATGTCTGCAAGGACCCCGACAGGGGCAACTCCAAAGCCGGGTGTTTATCTTATCATCCCTTTAATTCTATTCTCCTTCTGGACCAGTTTCTACATCTGGCTCCCAACCTTAAGAACCATGATGCAACAGAACAACCCCAACCACTGAAGGAAAGTCTAGTTCTTTTTGAATGCTGCTGCCTCTTGATGTGTGAAGGTAGGATCACTTCTGAGGACAGAGGGCAAAGCCAAGCCCCTTGGGAGGGCTCAGCTCGGCAGCCTGGCTCTTCTGTTCTCTTCTGCAAGGCAGTGACTCAGAGGGTGGAGGACAGGTGTTTGTGTGGGACAGATCTCTCCTCAGAGAGACAGGCGGGATGCAGGAAGAACAGCTAACAGTTGTTATAAACTTAGGACTATCTCATCCTCACCATAAGCCTCTGACTGTGACAATATTCCTATTAGTCTCCCTTTTCAGACAAAGAGGCTTACAGCTGTTAAGCAGCGTTATCCTAGGAGTAAGTGGCGAGTCTGAGCTGCTGGCTCAGGCTGGTGTCGAAGTGCCACACAACCCTCCGGGGAGGTGGTGGCTTTAGAAGGTAGGATTCAAGACGTGGACAGGAACGAAGCACAGAAGGACTGTCGCCTGGGCTGTGCTTATGTTCTTTGCCCCCTGTTCCCCACTGTCATTGTCATCTCTTCTTATTAAGGAAAATGTCTGTGAAAGGCACGGCCTGTCGCAGCTCTGATGTCAAGACCAAGGGAAGGGTCCACCCTGGCGGTGTAAGGCTTGGTGACAGGATCTCACTTCTCCCCCTGCCCATCCTCAATAGTCCCCCAGGAATGCAGGGCACTGGCTGTCTGGAATCCCAGCAAACAGATCACACAGGCGAGGCAGCATGGGAAACTGAAAAGGGCACTTAGAGAAAAACAGAAGCAGGCCTTTACAGTGTGTGACCTTGAGAAAGTCTCTCCCTCGCTGACCCTCCGTTTCCTTCTCTGGAAAATGCTGGAATGATCCTACTTCCCTCCCAGGACACGGATGAGAAGCAAGTGAGACCACAGATGTGAAGCCCAGACCTATACAACACGTGACCCCGGGGTGTTGGCATCAGGATCACACGCAGGAGCAAGGGGGCCCTCAGGCTTGTGCAGAGGGTGGCTTCCAAGCCCCCTGCTTCCACCTCCATCTGCTCATTTTCTCCTCTCACTTTGTTCATTTGCTCTCTCATTCAGTTACAAGATATTACTGAGTGCCCACTGTGTCTGGTATGGTTCTGGGTCCCTGGGGAGATAGCAATAAACCAAACAAATAAAAATCCCTACCCTCATACTCCAGTGGGATAAGTCAGGCCGTAAGCAAACAGGAACACACACAATTCTATGGAGGAAAGAAACAGCAGCTAAGGGGAGTCATTTTATGCTCATTGGCTTCACTGATCAGGAGATATTTGGGGAGATACTCATAGGAAATGAGGAGCCAGGCCCATAGTGTCAAGGCAGAGAGAATAGCTGTGTGAAGGCCCTTGGTGCTCTGCACACTTTAGGGCACCAGCAAGAAGGCCTGGGTGCCCCCGTAGGTTACTGAGGGTGAGGTTATGTGCAGCTGTGTGGGTTACCAAAAGGAATTTTGCTTCTTTTCTGAGTTGAGAGCCACTGGAGAAGGCACGGGGCAGAAAAATGACTTGATCTGATGATGACTTTAAAAACTCATTCTGGCTGCTGTATTGTGACACCTCTGTGACAGGGACAAAGGTAGAAGCGGGGACAAAAGGTAGGAGACCCCACAACAATCAGGCAACAGAGCACGCTACCTCCCTGGACCACCAAGTCCCACTTTCCTCAAGATTTCTGTTATAAGACATGCATTTGGGGAGATGCTGACCCTTTCCACCTCCCTCATTTTATTCTTCAGTTTGTTGATGTGGTGTATCACAGGGTTTGGTTTGCAGATATTGAGAAATCCTTGCATCCATGGTTTGAATCCCATTTAACCATGGTGTATGATCTTTTTAATGTGTGTTGGATTCAGATTTCTAGTGTTTTGTTGAGGATTTTTGTATCTATGTTCATCAGTGATATTGGTCGGTAATTTTCCTTTTTTGTGGTATCTTTGTCTGATTTTGATCAGGGTGATGGTGGCCTCGTAGAATGAGTTTGGAAGCTTTTCTTCCTCTGCAGTTTTTTGGAACAGTTTCAGAATGATAGGTGTTAACTCTTCTCTAAATGTTTGATATAATTCACCTGTGAAGCTGTTGGATCCTGGACTTTTGTTTGTTGCCAACTCCTTCATTTTTGCCTTTACATACTATAAAAATGAGGTTAAATAGCATCACCAACTCAATGAACATGAACTTGAGCAAACTCCAGGAAATAGTGAAAGTCAGGGAAGCCTGGCATGTTTCAGTCCATGGGGTAGTAAAGAGTCAGACAAAATTTAGTCACTCAACAGCAACAACCCTCATTTTAGAAACTGGAACACTCAAGACGCAAAAAGTTAAGCAACTTGGCCAAAAATATTCATTGTGTTAAGAGCAAAACTACCACCACAACCAATGTATTCTGATTCCTCACCTGAGAGTCCAGGACTCACCCAGAGCACTCTTGTTGCAGCAGAATATGAGTGTGCAATTCAGAGCTGGAGATAAGAGCTTGGGGGTCATGATGTATCAACAGGCCTTAAAACGACAAGGCAGGATGAGATCACCAAAGGAGTGAGCATAGGCAGAGAAGAGATTCAAGGAGAGAACCTTAAGCATTTCAGTGTTTCATGACTTATGATGAATTAGCAAAATGAAGGTCCCTGGTAGCTTCAACAAGTTTTTTTAGGAGAACTTTGTGAGTAGACCCTTGATCGGAGTGGGTTCATGAGAAAATGGGAGGAGAGGAGTTGAAGACAGTGAAAGACACCACTCTTCCAATTTACACTTCGTGCTGCCCCTCAGCTCTTCAGAGTCCATGCAGGCCTCCCTTCCATCCTGTCCTTCCCCATTTTCCTTTTCTTCTCTTCCCTTCCTCAAAACTTGCCTGTTTCATCTCCCACTCCCTTAAGTTCTACTTTCCTCCAAGAAAAAGCCATCTAATAAATGGACATCCACTGAGAGATCAATTAATGAGTTTACTGACATTTTGCTATCTTCAAGATAATGTATATTCTAACGTAGAACTCTGACAGATAAACAGGTTTTTGCACTAGAGGAAACCATGGCAGCTAGATTGGAGGAGGGAAAAGACACTGAAGCCTGAACCCCACCCATCATTATCCAAGAGCTACGTTTGACCTGCCAATTTGCAGATCTAAAATTTTCCATTTTGAAATACACTTTCATACTGAGGAAATGGCACAGAACATCAAGGTCATTGTCGAGAGCATTGCTAGTCCAGGGACATATCAAGACATACCATGAGTCTCCACCAGTTGTGAAGTACGCTAGGTACTATAACAAAGTTCCAAAATCAAAATGGTTTCCTTTAGTTTGTAAATTATCTGAGGAACCCCCATACTAATGAGGATCTCATTGTGTTGTCTTCAGAGAAGATAAAGGCCAGTGGAGTTACTTCTTGAACACTGAGGCCTGCACGTGACCCACAGCCGTCTAGACTTCCTCTCTGGATAAGACCAAGCAGTGGGTGCTATGAAGAGCAAGGCCGATCACACCCCTGGACAGCAAACTACACCATTATTTTGTATGATGAAAAAGCCAGATGCAAGGGGCTATCTGAGAAATGATAATTAGCAACAAGACTAACAAAACCAGAGACTTTACCAGTCAGGCAAGGAGGACTCTCTCCTCCATTCCATATCTGACCACTTCATTGAAGGTATTGATCACAGAGATGGCTCAGCAGTACATAAGGGAGGTACAGACAGCCTGCCTGCCAAAGGACTGAAGGGCCAGAAGATTTAGGAAGCTCTGAGAATTCCTCCTTGTTCCCAGAAAGTCAGAGAGAATCAAGAAGTGCAAAATTTAGCTGACTCCTTGCTGTAGTCACAGACACTTTATTAATATCTTAATTCAAATAGAATTTAAGGGAGAAGGAGATTAAATGGGTTAATGGAATCAAAAGTTACAAACGTAAACTTATAAATAAATCATAGGAATGTAATATACAGCGTGATGACTATAGTTAATAATACTGTATTGCATATTTGAAAGGTCCTTAAAAAGTAAATCCTCAAAATTCTCATTGTACACAAAAAACTTTTTGCAATCGTATACAGAAATTGATGTTGTGTGTGTGTGTGCGAGTGTGTGCTCAGTCATGTCCAACTCTTTGCAACCCCATGGACTATAGCCCACCAGGCTCCTCTGTCCATGGAATTTTCCAGGCAAGAATACTGAAGGGGCTGCCGTTTCCTTCTCTGGGGGATCTTCCTTATACAGGGCTCGAACCTGCATCTCCTGCATTGGCAGGCAGATTCTTAATCAGCTGAGCCACTGGGGAAGCCTGAGATGGATGTTAATTAAGCTTAATGTGGTAATCCTTTGACCATGTATACAAATATTGAGTCATTATTCATTTGTTAAGTCATGTCCAACTCTTCGCGACCCCATGGACTGCAGCATTCCAGGTTTCCCTGTCCTTCACTATCTCCCAGAGTCTGCTCAAACTCATGAGCATTGAGTCAATGATATCATCCAACCATCTCATCCTCTGTTGCTCCCTTCTCCTTCTGCTCTCAATCCTTCCCAGCATCAGGGTCTTTTCCAATGAGTTGGCTCTTCACATCAGGTGGCCAAAGTATTAGAGTTTCAGCATCAGCCCTTCCAGTGAATATTCAGGGTTGATTTCCTTTAGGATTGACTGGTTTGATCTTCTTGCTGTCCAAGGGACTTTGGACATTGTCGTATGCCTGAAACTAATTTCATGTTATGTTAATTATACATCAATTTTTAAAAAAGAATTCTCAAAGAAGGTTTACTCTTCTCAAGTTCATCTGCTTCATAGAAGACATTTGACTTCCTGGCATTTTTATTAATGATGTTGATTAACCAGCAATGACAGTCAAACCCCAAACTGAGATTTCACAGAGGGACTGGTGAGAGGTTTGATGAGCCAGTGAAAGTCAACCTTCTGATGACTAAAAGAAGAGGAGTGTGAGAGTGGAGACATTCAGAACAGACCAAGTTACACAGTGAAAAGGAAAAATAGGATAACCCTTATAAATAATGATAAGTAAATTACCTATTTTTAGTTTGTTTTTTTATATATTATCCATTTTATTTCAAGAAAATTGTAGTCATAGTTATGTAGCCATAGTCATGTAGCCTAGTTGCCATAGTTAAGACTACAGTAAAGAAATTAAAGATTCCTATAGTTTTAGAAAATACATTTCTGGCATTGTGCCTTTTCTATAATTTTACATATATGTGCTAAGGAATTAATTATGAGTAGACTCCACACTGGGTTTCCCAGGTGGCACTGGTGGAAAAGAATCTGCCTGCCAATGCAGGAGACACAAGAGACATGGGTTCAATCCCTGGGTCAGGAAGATCTCCTGTAGTAAGAAATGGTAACCCACTGCAGTATTCTTGCCCGGAAAATCCCATGGACAGAGGAGTCCGGTGGGCTACAGTCTATAGGATCACAAAGAGTCAGACACAATTGAAGCAACTTAGCATGCAAGGCACAGGCTCCACATTAAGCAAACAGCATGGGTAGTGCAGAAAGAATTGGTTCTGTCAGAAGCACCTGCACAACTCTAGGCAACTCTCCACGCCTCTCTGTGCCTCAATTTCCCCAGTTATGAGATATGGAAAAATAGTGCCTAATTTTTGTTCCTACTAAAGATGTTAATTTGTGATAAGATTTGCCTTCTATTGCCAGTCACAGTTTCCTAATGTGCTTCATTTGAACCCTCTAAGTGTAGCTGAGATGGTTCAGATGTTAAAGAATCCGCCTGCAATGCGGGAGACCTGGGTTAGATCCGTGGGTCGGGAAGATCCCCTGGAGGAGGGCATGGCAACCCACTCCAGTGTTCTTGCCTAGAGAGTCCCCATGGACAAAGGAGCCTGGAGGGTTACAGCCCATTGTATCACAAAGAGGTGGATATGACTGAGTGACTAAGCACACACAAGCATAGCTGAAAGGGAGAAATCTTTATTTAAAAATCTAAGTAAGCAATAGAAGATATACTTTCATTTTTACAACACAAGCACTGGAAGGGCTATTTAACTCCATACAAATATATGTGGTACTGATTGAGAGAACTGCTGTATTTACTAGCAATATTTTCAGACAGAGTTTATAAGCACCAAGCTGAGTCTCCATCTTTCAAAGAGCTTTTTTGTATACTCCAAGGACCTGATTTACAACTCTCATTCTTTTGCTTTAATAATGTGAAGTTTTTCCATACGAAACTGGGTCTCTCCTTAGCTCAATGTCCTAATTTCCCCTTGTCAAAATAGCTTTTTAGGGAGTCTCTATTGTTTTCAGTTAATTTTAACACTAAATTAAAAGCTTCATATGGTGGTGATTTTAAAACATTTTGCTTCAGATGCCAAAAGGAACCTCCTAAACTACTTCAGTCATAATTGTTACCATCGTTACAATAAGGTTTTCATATAGACTCCCTTTTAGACCTCAAAGTATTCTATAAAGACCACACTTTGAAATTTTGTTCTCTCAAAACATACCCCATACATTAGATAAGGGGTCAGTGACCTCATCTTACAGACTAAATAGTCAGGAGAGGACAGAACTTCCCACTGGATTCAAAGGAAATAGTGGCATTTAAATCCTAAATCTAATAATCTAATGCTATTCCAGTGGCTTAGCCTCTTTTTGGCCTTTTTTTAATTCCAAGTTTTCTAAAATCATCTGGGAAGTAATAGATCATATTTAATTGTTCAGGCTTTTATGCTGTGCTTTCAGAATCGCTTCTGATTTGTGGTCTGGCTCTAGTTCAGTATTATCCAACACGAGGTTGATTTCATCAGCCCTGTATCAAAGCTTCCTCACTTTAGCCAGAAATTAAAATAATAGCTGTGAGTTTCCCCTCCCTGTCATACAGCTAGTCAATAATGCCATTTGCCATATTTTGTAGATGACTCTATAGGCTCCTCATAAAAGCGGGATATGGAACTCTCATTTATTTAGCATAGGCACGCTCCACTTCTCCTACACAAAGACATAATCTTTTCTTTTTAAACAACTTTACTTCCTTTTAGTGTTATAAATTGTCATGAAGCCTGCAAAGGGTCACCTGCTAGGTTTACCTGGTCCTCTAAATAAAGCCCATGATATCTGATGTCATTTTCTCTCATATCTTTTCTTTGATAAAGGTTTATGAACCAACTACCAATGAGGAGGAAAGGATCAAGATACCATCAGTGGCCAAAATGGTCACACAGTGATAAGAGGCTTAAACATAAAACATTCCAATGCAAAAATTATCAGAAGGAAAACATCTCTTTTGTAGTTTAAGTCATAGAGACAGGACAAATACCCCTAGAGTAACCTGAGCTCTTGCTTAGCATTAGCACTTTTTAAAGCCCATACATAACCTTGATTTGTGGTATTCATGTGCAAGGCCATGTGCTCCAGTGCCCAGAAATTTTGAGCACCGGGTTCTTTTCTTGGCTGCCTCTGAGTGCCCTTGAGCAAATGACTTCAACATCCCTGTTACAGGAAACAGAGATAATCCCACAAGGTATCTACCTCGCCCTTGA
Source organism: Bos indicus (assembly GCF_029378745.1). Lineage (NCBI taxonomy): Eukaryota > Metazoa > Chordata > Mammalia > Artiodactyla > Bovidae > Bos > Bos indicus. The sequence goes on from NC_091769.1 coordinate 52,393,923, forward strand.
CTCAACAGCTCCTGGCTCCCCAGAGAATGTGATATGGATCAGAGCCAGGTCCTATGAAAATGAAAATTACCCTATAGATGACTATTATATAATGTGATTAATCCTCCTAACCTCTTCCCCAGAGCAGGTAAAGCCCCAAACTTTAGCACTTAACTTTCTTCTCTTAACATAATCCCTTGAAAATAGAAGGTAAAAGTTCATGACTACAGACTCACTTAATTTTTGCTGGTTTAAACTGAACTTTGATATCTTTTTATAAAATTCTTTCTTGCAAAACTACACAATACTTTAGGTATTAACACTATAAAAAAGTCTTGTGAATTTTCTATTTAACTTGTATAGACTAAAAGTAATGGCCTAGTTGAGTGATTTAGTTTATGAATGGCAAAGGTTCAGATCTCCTAAGTCTCAAAATACAGAAATAAAAATATCAGAATATCAAGCATTTTTCGAAAATGAATGGAGATTTGCACTATCAGTGAGATTTGCCCTATGTTGCTTCCTTTTATGTAACATGGCAAGCTGATTCTAAAATTTAAATTTAAAAATGATCTAATTGTAAATTATCTTTTGGTAATAATTACAAAAAGCAAAAAGAAACAAGGAAATAAGTTACTTTGTTTCTCTTTCCAAATAAATAAAATTTAAAATGCAAAGGCCCCAAAACAGTCAAGCTACTCCCGAACATGATGACAAGCTTTATACCATATAGCTATCACAAATAAAGTGGCATAATATTAGACTGGAGAAACGGAGAGGACCCAGAGTGGATCACAGAAATATAATCTATGCATGGCATAGACTGGTGCTTACTGCATGGCAGGAGGGCACTGCACAGTGCCAGATGAGTGGCTACACAGAAGGACCCTTCCTCACACAGTCACAGGTACCTCCCACAGGAAGTCAAACATAAGACAGTAAGAAAGGCAAAATTAAAAAGCATTATTTAAATGAAAAGATTTTTAAAGATAGTATTTTCATGACTTCAGGGTAGGAAAACATTCCTCAAGAAAAGATACAAAGTACACTAAACATAAAAGATGAATATATTTGTCATTAAAATGAAGAGTTTTTATTCATCAAAAAACCATGAAGACAATGAAAAATAACCAGAGGAGAGGATATTTACAACAAACTCAATAACCATTAGTACGAAGAATGTATACAATCAGTGAGTAAGGTGGCGGACACACACACAACAGAGACAGGTTCTGAATGGGCTCTTTTCAAAAGAAGAAATCCAGTGACCAGTAAACATATGGAAGATGCTCAAAGGCTGTTTCTAATTAGAGAAATGCAAAATAAAAGCACAGTGAATGTCTGTATAAAAAATCGCATGCTAAAAGTAAAGTCTGGCAATCTGGAGCTCTCATACACAGTGAGGGATGAGGGGAAGGATATTAAATGTTACAGATATACCTATCTCATAATCCAGCAGTTAAACTCCTAGGTAAATGCCCTACAGAAATGTTTATGGGCACAAACATGTTCATTGCAGCATTGCTTGTAATAGCCCTGAACTGAAAACATCATAGAGGTGCCCATCTCAGGAAAATAAAGTGGCACTAATGAAATGGCATATCACACAGTAATGAAAATGAGTAAATCACACCGACACACAGCGTGCATTGTGGAAGTGTTTAGTGAAAGGCACTAGACACAACATGCAGTGTGAGTCCAGTTTTTTAAGTCAAAAGTAGGGAAAACAATATTGTTATACACATAACAGGTAAAACCATTTTTTAAAAGAGAACTATTGCCATAAAGTCAGGCTAGGAGTTTCCTCTGGGGGACAAAGGGGAAGCTGGAAGGAACACACAGGGAGATTTTGGAGTGCTGGCAGTGGCTTTTGAGCCTCTGGTTTGTGATTACATAGCTGTTTGCTTCATCTATTAAACTGCACACCTGTTTTATGTACTTCTTGTATATTTCACAAAATTTAAAAGAATGAGAAAGAACTCATACTACCAAACATACCACTGACTAGAACTATACTTATTTAAATAGTGTGGAAAAACTAGAAGGCCCAGGTCCAAGACACAAAAGATACACAGGAATTTAGTATTCTATACCAGTACAATGCAAATTTTTAAAAAACTAAATCTCACCTCATACAATATTCCCAAGTTTGAGATGGATTAAAAATTTCCTTCTTAATTAAAGGTAAGTATAAAAGTGAAATTTTTTAAAGTACCAAAAGAAAATAAGGATCAATCTGTACCCATCCTTGGGGTAGGGAAAGCACGCCCTAGCACACCTGCATGGGCTTCCGAGGTGGCACTACTGGTACAGAATCCACCCACCAACACAAGAGACAGGAGACTCAGGTCCGATCCCTGGGTCAGGAAAATGCCCTGGAGTAGGAAATGGAAACTCACTCCACTATTCTTTCCGGGGAAATCCAAGGGGTGGAGCAGCCTGGCGGGCTGCAGTTCATGGAGTCACAAAGAGCTGGACACAGCTGAGCACACACTCATACACACAGCACACCTGCAAAAGGCAGACGCTAAGAAAACAACTTCTACACAGAAACACCACCAACTATATTAGAAGGCAAGTCACATGTTGAAAACGGTAATAACACATGACAAAAAGACATCTTAATTCACAAAGTAACTTATAAACCAATAAAATTGGCAAACTCGCCAAGAGAATATAGGGAAGATATGAAGAAGCAATGCTCAAAACAATGAGTGAAAATGGTCAATAAACATGACAAGACTCTCAAATCGTCATTTATAATCAAAGAAACACATTTTAAAGGAAGCCCTTTTCTGGAATTATTGGCAAATATTTTGAATTGCAACTTGCAATTCTGATAGTTTAATATATTGCTAGTGGGAACATTAAGGAAAACAGCCTTTGTGGCGAGTGATGGATATCAAGTCTCAAAAATTTACTTTCACCTAGCAATTCCTTCTAGAAAGGTACCATTTGGAAATAAGTCACTTTTTACAGATGTGACATAAGATGTTGATTGTATCATTCCAATTTGCATTATAATGAACACATCGTGAAACAAAATGTTCAAAGTTACGGCACACCCATAAAATGGAATATTCTGCAGCTATCTAAAATGTGAAATATTTAGTATGTGGAAATGTTAACAGTATATAGAGCAGAATGTTAACCAGCGTACGACTGCATTATTGAAAATATAAATGTATAGCTATGCATAGAAAAGTATGCATATGTCCTTGTACCCAAATATTAACAGAAGCCTTCTCTGGGTGGTAGGATTACAGGGGACTGCATGTATGGCATGGGAGCCCTCCCATGATCAGGTTTTCCAGGAATAACGTTTATTTATTCTAGTGACTCAGACAGTAAAGAACCTGCCTGCAATGCAGGAGACCTGGGTTCAATCCCTGGGTTGGAAATATCCCCTGGAGAAGGAAATGGCAACCCTTGCCAGTATTCTTGCCTGGAGGATTTCATGGACAGAGGAGCCTGGCGGGCTACAGTCCTCGAGGTCACAAAGAGTCAGACATAACTGAATGACTATTTTAATAAAGAAGGAGCATCAAATAACTTTAGGATGTGAAATCATTTATAATTAGTTTTAAAAACTAAAAATAACAAAACTGTGCAGGATATTCCTATATTTGCTTTATGAGGGGAGGAAAGCAAAAGGGCGATAAAGTTACTCCCAAAAGGACAGGACACAGAACTGAGCCCTTCCTACCACACCTATATCTGCCTAAATGTATTCTAATTCAAATTTCATATATGCAAAGCCTCCTTCAAAGTTAAGTTACATTTAATTAACCAGCAGTAAAACATCACCATTAGCATTTTCAGGTTGCTCTAATTAATATTTTATTCTTTCAACACTGCTTAAAGGCACCAACATGTTAGACAAAACTGTGGCAACATATGTGTTAATTTCTCTGGAGACAACCATATAATCCTTTGAAATCATACATGAAATTGAGGTTTCTGCAGCCTACATAAGTCTCTTTTGGAGGGGGCAGGGAAGCAATATATATTGATAACAAACCAATTGTAGCTTCAGAAACTTTTTTGGTTCTCTTATCAAATTGAACCTATCATCTGCTAGAACAACGAAGTCAAGTCAGGCCAAGCCTAACAACAGATAGGGCTTCTCCAGTAGCTCAGCAGTAAAGAATCTGCTTGCAATGCAGGTGATGCAGGAGCCACAGGTTCAATTCCTCGGTCAGAAGGGTCCCCTGGAGAAGGAAATGGCAACCCACTCCAGTAATCTCGCCTGGAAAATCCCACGGGCAGAGGACCCTGGTAGGCTACAGTCCATGGGGTCGCAAAAGCTGGACACAACTGAGCAACTAAACCACCACCAACAGCTATTCCCTTCACAAACATCAATCACCTTAAGACTTTTCCTGTTCCTCATGTTACTCCATGACCAGGCAAATCTGGTCATCTAGAAAGACCACCCACCCTCTAGAATTAACTAACAGTACCGCATATTCCTTATGAGAAGAAAGAAAACATATTTCCTAAGGGAAGACAGAAAGAAACAAATATTTAAGCATTTTCTTTGAGTGTCTTCCTTGGTATTTAATGTCCAATACTGTAACAGCCCCCATGCAAACATGCACAAAATTCTCTAGACTTCTCCCTTTGTTCTTCAAAAAAAGAGGGAATTATATCTTCATAATTCATTTTAGGTGATGCCTGGGAAACTAAATAATTCACTAAGACATGTAATAAACATTATTTGGTAGAGGTAAGTATAAAGAAAAAAGCAGTTTAATCACCTGCTTTCATTTGGCTTAGAGAAAAAAATGTGCTTACTATATACTAAAATATCAGACCAACACAGGACATACTGCCAAAATTTAATATAGTGTCATTAAACACAATATTCAAACATTCAACTTTTCAAGCACATGAAAGTTATCATCTGAAAGTGGGCTCTTTTTATAGTTTCCTTAGTGTAACTTTACAAAATTCTTTCTCTCAACAATGTCTGACACTGATCTTGATACTTGTTAGGCACTCTGATGTAAAAAGATAATGAGATCTCAACAGGCAGAGATTTAGGAGATGATCTGAACATCCATCTTCAGAATTCATCCTCGGAGGACTGATCATCATCTTCATCCCTTACTTCTCGGTATTTCCTTGAAGATTCCCCTTCTGGATTATAGCTCTGCATTTTAATATTTAGTCTTTCAGCTAGCTTCTGTGCTGCGAGCTTGGCTTGTATCTCCTTTAAGACAAAAAGGCAAAAAGTTAGACATTCATACCTTTTCCCTACAATTTTTCAGTGGGAAGTCACTGGAACAGAACTGGTTTCACTAGAATGGCATGCCCCTTTATTTCTGGGTTCTCTACTGCCGTCTGAGAGAATGAGGCACAGACATCACAGGGCTGAGCTGGAGAGAGCTACCAGCCTGCTACAGCGGTGCTGACAGACTTCCACTGATAAACAATGTGCACTGAAATATCCAACTCCTATAAGAGAAGCTGAGCAATCAGCTTGGCACTGCGACAGTTACACACAGGAAAATATTTTCAAGCATGTGGGCATGTGCATGTGTACAGACAACCCTGAAGAACCATTTGAGCCATCAAATGTTAAAAACCACCAATGCTGTCCTGACCCTCCAACTGGAAGTGTCTTCTTTCCTAGATTAGATCATGGCTTCTAGGCTCGAGAGTGACATTTTAGTGCCACAGTGAAAAATCAAAGAATACTAAAAACTGATTATCCCTCTCCAAATTAACTCCCATGAAAATTACTATGCAATAAAAAGCCTAAGTAAATCTTAAACAGTGGCAATGTGCTTGCAAACGCCCAGTGACGGTGTCACTGACTGACTGGCAAGCCGCAATGCTCATTCCTCATCTGGCTCACTTTTCTCAGGCTGCCCCCAACCCACTCGAACTCATTTATGTCCCTCCTTCAGGCCACGGGTAGTGCAGGTAGGTGGGACTGAAGTGGAGTTATTACTGCTCTGCCAGGAAACCAACCCCAAACTGAATGGTTTAATTCAACCTAAAAATACCTTCAGACAGGCATTTAGGGTCAAACAAGGTAAGAAACGATTCCTCGATGCTTAGTTACAGCCAGGCAATCACTTGAATGAGCTGAGGATGAAAACTGGCTTTTAAAAACGGGTGCCTTGAAAATCCATGCCAACCTAGCTTTTGTGAAAATCGAAGGCCTAGAGTAAATTCTGACTCACGTAAGCAGCGTACAACATGCAGGCAGGAAAAAGCCATGCTCTAAATACCTCATAACTCTGCTTCTGCTGTCTCTGAAGTGCCAGCGACTCCTCTATGGAGAGCAGCTGGGTTGGCAGGTGGTGCAGCGGCAGAAGCCGGGCCGCTGTGATATCATCAAGATGCTTCCTGTCCCTGCGCCGCCTCTCCTCTGAGGAGATGGGAGACCCTCTCCTCTGACAAGCACTCGATGAATCATGGGGCTGTGAAGGTAATCTGCAGGAAGCAACCCTTATGTTACACCACCTTTTCACAGACACACATTTGTAGCATTCAACAAAAGTGGCCTTTAACCTTGGCAGCTAACTGTTCTACAAGGTAACAGTAAGGCCTTTACCACTATTTACATGCATAGATAAAACGTTCTTTTTAAATATATTTACCTCAAAAACAAATATTTAAATTGGCACCTTTTTTGGCGAGTAATTTGACAATGCATTTCTCTAACAGATAGCTAGACTCATTGCCTTTCCCCTCTCTCTTCAAATACTAGAGTGGGTGGTCATTTCCTCCTCCAGGGGCTCTTCCCCACCCAGGGATTGAACCCTCATCGCCCACGTCTCCCGCACTGGCAGGTGGACTCTTTACCACTGAGCCACCTAGGAAGCCCCCCAAAAAGCTTATCCTCGAGCTAGAAGCCTATTCTCATTCAAAAATACCTGTGAAGGGGCTTACTGTCTAGCAGAGGGAATTAAACTTGTGAACAGTTTCAGCGTGATGTAATATCATGGGTACTATGGCACAGGCCCACTGGAACACAGACAAGGGAATGGCCTGTTGTAATGGGAGACAGGATGGCGGCAGAAACACTTCAAAAAGTGCAATCTGAGGAGTCTTGGAATAATATGGATTCAACATGTAAATGATAGGATCTCTGACGGCATTTCACCAGAGAGTAAGGACTGACAGGGCTGCAGCTCACAGGAAGCATGGGAGCTGGAGAGTACAGAAAAGGCTGGGGCAGCAGGCTGGGTGCAGGCACGTGGAAGGCTCTAGTCTGCTAACAGGTTCAGGTTTGTCTTCTATAAACTCTGGCAGCAGTGGACAGGATGGACTGGTAGAGTTAAGACTAGGCCAGGACAGTGATAAGCATCTTCACTTTGACAGGAGAAAAGATGAACATAAGGATGATTAGAGACGAAGGTCCAGGAAATACACTGTCAGCTCCCATGGCTGGCAGAGATGGAAAGGAGGGGAAGAAAGAAGGTGCTGGCACTACTGGCTTAGGGAACATGGGACAAAGTAGTCTGGGAAGAAGTGAGTTCTACTCTGTACAGGACAAACCTTAGGGGCACAGATCACCCCCACGTGGCTGGGTTTCACAGGTAACTGACTCTGCACATCTGAAGTTCTGGGTAGACTAGGACTAGAAGATGAGACACAGCCTCCTGCATCAGAAGAGCCAGAAGAGCATGCAAGAGGTGGCCAAGGGACACCTGCATCCCCTGCCACTTCCAACTGTCTACCGCCTGGCTCCCCAAAGCCCAGCCTCTTCTGATGAGTGCACCTGTCTCTATGGCTCACAAACTTGGGAACCTTCACGGATATTCCCTTCCTCTACTCCCACTTCCAGCTAAAGGACCACAGTACAGAATCAGGGTCAATGTATTCTCTGCTGTACGTATTGACTAAATGATGCTTTTGGTTTTCTGCCTCCCTCGAAGTGAGGAAAGATACCTCACCACACACAAGATGAGTAATTACTTAATCAAAGATTACTTTTTATTCCTAACTAAAAATTAATTCTGGTTTTCTGCTGCTGCTAAGCCACTTCAGTCGTGTCCGACTCTTTGTGATCCCAGAGATGGCAGCCCACCAGGCTCCCCCATCCCTGGGATTCTCCAGGCAAGAACACTGGAGTGGGTTGCCATGTCCTTCTCCAATGCATGAAAGTGAAAAGTGGAAGTGAAGTCGCTCAGTTGTGTCCGACCCTCAGCGACCCCATGGACTGCAGCCTTCCAGGCTCCTCCTTCCATGGGATTTTCCAGGCAAGAGTACTGGAGTGGGGTGCCATTGCCTTCTCTGCTGGTTTTCTACTTAAAACTATTTGTTCTGGTTTTCTATGCAGAACAAATAGTTTTGAGGCTTAAAAAAATGAATAGTGAGATACAATTGAACTTTAAAGTCTCTATAATAATAATTTTAAAAAATTGGTTTAGGTACTTGTAACTACAAGCTTTCAGTTTTTCAAAGAAAAGCAGTAGTGGTTAAACTTTGTATCTGTTGTTGGTGTCAGACGCTTTGCAACCACATGGACCCTAGCCTGCCAGGCTCCTGTGTTCATCAGATTTCCCAGGCAAGAATACTGGAATGGGTTGCCATTTCCTTCTTTAGGGGATCTTCCTGACCCAGGGACCAAACCTGCGTCTCCTGCATTGGCAGGTGGATTCTTTACCACTGAGTCACCAGGGAAGCTCCCTGTATCTGATATTAATGTCTTATAAAACTACTCCCTGATTTGAATGTTATAACTGCACATAAATAAATAAAACTCTTTTTGAAGAGATTTTTTTCTGAAGATCTCAGAAACAACTATGACAAGGAACTTAGGAGTACAGTTCACTTGCCCCTCCTGCCCAAACTTGTTTTGCTTTGTTAACCCTTTCTCAGCTCCCTTCCTCCTGATATGATTATATACTTTAACGTTCTTCCAAGTGTGTAAGCCTCGAGTCCTCATCTAGACCCTAAACTCTATGAGGAACAGAATCTTTACTCTCATGTCGTCACAGCACCTGCTGTTACATACAGCGAGCACACAAATATTTTTTACTGAGAAAGGCCGTCGGTTCCTACAATTGTTTTCCTCTTAGCTTATAGTCTGGTTAGAGGAGGAGCTATGTACAAGAATATGGTTCTGGAAACAATTATAATAAATTCTCTAATTCTATGTTTTATATAAAATTTTGCCTAAGTATCCTGAAGTTTAATGCTCCATCTGCTACTGAAAACCTTTTCAATTACTTGGCGAAAAAAAAGAAAGCATTTTCCAGCAGGAATCCTCCACTCCAGCCATGTTTGTTTTATTGCTTCTACAATACGCTCATTCCCAAGTACAAGCAGTTCTCACACCAAGTTCACTGAACTTAACGCAGTCTCCCAGTTTTTGGAGTTTAACAAATATAATGCTCCTGTGACAAGCCTGTTTCCGATGGTACTTACACATTGGTTTTAAATTTATGTGGCGGGGGCATGGGATTTTTGGCTCGCATTTCCAGCACTTCCATGTAATGAGGCTTCTTCTGCGGCCCACTCCAGAGGCTGGCCAAGTTCTCAGGATTCCGGTTTCCTTCTGAGTGGTGTTCAGTCGGATCCGCAATTGTGATCCTTTGTAATCTATCAATGAACAGGTTGTCTGAGCTGCCAGGATGATCCTCCACTTGACCTAAGGCACAATGCTGAGGGAGACCCTCACTAGCTTGAGATGAGGAAGGCGCTGGGGCTCTGCTGCTAGAAGTTGGGTGCTCGCTCACTGTGTGTTCAGCCTCAGCTGCCTCAGCATCACCTCCTCGAGTTGGATGTGCCAGTCCCTGTTGTCGTGAGGTTGTCTGAGATGATGTGTTAGCTACAGAGGAACAGCCAGGAACGGGTGATGAAGTGTCAAGTATCTGGTCAGAATTCTGGGCCTTATCTCTGTCCCCATCAACAACTGCAATCGCTTTTTGCCTCTCCTTACAGTCTAAGCTAACAGGATAAAAGAGTTCACTTCTTCCTCTAACTTCTTCACGTTCTGCGATGGCAGCTTTCAGTTTGGTGACAGCGTCTGAGATCTTTTTACCTTTGTCGGGCAATTTGCAAATGAATTTTCTACAAAAGGAAAAGAATAGGTGTACGTTACATACAGCCATGTTTTTAAACTTGAGATATACAAAGTAGTATTCTCAAAGGGAGAAAAATCGACCTTTAAGTCAAAAAACTGATTTCCAGCTGCCCCAAAACAGGGATGAAATACGAGAATCATTACCCAAATACCGCTCAAAACAAGGGACTACAGGATGATTAGGGACTGTGTCTCGTTTGTCTCATCTATTAACAATTAGAATTTCTGCAAAAGTATTTTAAGCATGATATTAATATAAGACATGCCCCAAATCAGTTTTTAAAAGTGTGATTTCCAAGACCTTCCTGGTGAGGGGAGGTGGATGGATCTGCAAGGTCAAAACTATTTATAATAACTAAGGTACTATTTGTCATTTTCACTCTCATTTTCTTACCATGAGTGCAGGGGAGTTTTCCAGAGGCCACATGATATGGATGATAGCATTGTTCTGTTGGCTAATAGAATGCGTGTGTTTTGTATTCTTGTGTTTTAAAGATTCTCACTTGTAACTCCTAAGACAATAACTACCAGTCGATATAAAACACATACGACAAGAGCTCTTCAAGGTGTTCAGTAAGTCTTCAGAGTTAAAGCGGTCCTGAGACTAAAAAGTTAACTCACTCATTCTCACAGTCAAAATAGTTCTCTACCAGGAAGTCCCCACGTGATCATTTGCCACTTTGGCTAAGTGGCAAAGGTTCCTTTTCTGATTTCTTTTTCTTTAGCCAAACAATAAATGTGCACGGAAGGTTACAGCTCACACCCTCTATTCTTTATGACACTACATTGATTCTCCCAATTCTATTAACATTCCTCCCAGTTCTATTAACATTCCTCCCAGTTGAGATGTCTGTATTTTCCCAACGTTCTCTTCTTTCTCCAGCCTCATGACCACTTCTCCAACTTTTAATCAAATATAATTAACTTTTCCATTAACTCAGCTCCAGTAAGTAAAATCAATCTCAGACTATTACCCTCCTCCAGCTTTCCTACTTTTATTAATGGTGCTCCATACAGGTTGGAAACTTCAGCCATCTCTGTCAACCACATATTCAAATGATCCTAAGCCTGATTTAGTCTCCCCAGGCCCACAGCTACCCTTCTAGTTCACTTTCTTAGAATCCCCTTATTGGGGAACTTCTCTGAAAATACCTCCTAGTCTCTTCTACCTCTTATTCCTTCAAACTATCCTGCACCAACCTGCTAAAATAAGCTTCCTAAAAAATCATTATTGTTACACCGATCCTCTGCTAAAATCCATGAAGTCTAACAGTTAAGTGTTAATCAAACTTACTTTGCCTAATAAGTCACTCTTTTACCCTCAGATCAGATCAGATCAGTCGCTCAGTCGTGTCCGACTCTTTTACCTTACTCCTCCCATTTCCTACAGTTCCTGTAAAAAAAATGGGATCTAGAGATGAAACTGACTAGGTGTTTGGGGCACTATTTGGGGTAATGGGAGCGAAAGGATTTGGGATACAGACCCTCCCCTTGGAGGGCCGACACAGGCACTGAGTAAATAAAATCAACGAGGAGCTGATGAGGAGCCGAAACGCTGGAGAGCTAGAAACACAGGCGCCCGGCGCCCGGGCCGTACGCGGTAGCTCTGTGACTGTAGGCCGGCCACTAGCCCGCGGGCCTGACACGGACCTAAGACAAGGTGACCTTCCAGGAAAGAGATCGGGATGGGGGCGGGGAGGGGCGCGTCCCAGGGTGCCGAACCCGAGGAACCCTGCGGTGACCTCGCGGGACCCAAGCTTACACGTTGCGCAAAAGTCTCTCCTGGCGCTTCAACATTTCCCGTAGCTCCGCCAAACTCCGCTGCCCCAAGTCCTCGGGAGTTTGGGGCTCGAAGCCGCGGGGCAGCGAGGACATTCTGCAGGGGCTGAGGCTGGCGAGGCGGTGGGCACTCGGCGTCCTCGGCAGCCCCCGTAGCTGGCGCCAGATCCGCGGCCGGCGGGGACTCCGGCGAACGAGCGGGAGTCGCCATTTTCCCGGAAGAACAGGTCTTCTTCTAGCCGAATCGAGCTTTATTGAAACGCCGGAAACAAACAGGGACAGAGTTGAGGGAGTGGCGGCCGCGGCGGGAATGGCAGGGTGACGTCACGCGCCGGCGGGGCGCGCTTTCTAGTTGCACGTTCTTCACCTGTGCCTTGGGTCTCGGCTTGAGTATTCAGAAAAAGTGAGTTCCTGGGGCCCTGCCCTTAAGGAGTCTACTCAGTGCGGGAGGAGAGCAGACATTAATCAAGTAACAAATGGAAGAATTGTAAGACGGCTATGGGCACCAAGGAAGGAATAACCAAGAAGTGAAAGGCACGTGGAAACATGAGTGATGAGTTGGTTAACCATTAGTGAAGTTGGGGTATGTACCCGGCATGTGAAGCCCTGGCCTATGGCGTGGCCTTCCTAGTTCTGGGTTAGTGAAGACCTCAAACATTAATGTTGGAAGGATCATTCAGAACCATCAGCGTTTCTTAAGGCGGCTCTGTGGCATTTGAAGCAAGACTTTCCCTCGTTTTCAGGACTGCCTCAGGTATTGCAAGTTTGGTGTCTATTTGATGTCTGTGTTTCTGCCCTCTAGTTTGTTTGGCATTCCTGAATCCTCCTAACGATACAAAACGCACCCCCACCACCCCGCCCCAACACACACACTCCTGAGTGAGTCCTTGTAACAATACAAAATGCATCTCCCCAACACACACACACACACACACACACACGATTTCAGAGGCCCACAAGAGGTGATGAGAGTGGGAGGTGCTGCACAAGCAAACGGAGAACCTCTTTTTCACAATTACCCGTTTTGCCCTTAGAAAAACAAAGGCACAAAAGCTGAAGTTTTCCCAGGGTACAAAACTAGGGAGAACATAGGTTTTAGACACAAATGTCCGGGTTGTCTTTCTGCCACCCCAATTCAAAAATCTTCCAAAGAGCAAGAAAGTTTTTTAGGCTGTTGAGGAAAGCAGTGTAACTGCTAACTCTCCGATGTAACACCTAACTCTTCTCTATAGTTCAGGTAAGAGAGCTGGATCCCAAAGAAAAAAGTAGGAAGCGTGCTATAGTCAGACATCAGTTGTGAGGTTTGAAAGACCCTATAACCTCCAACCCCAGTCTCTCCCTTCTGTGATACGGAAAATTTACATTTGCTAGTGCTTTGTAAGGTGCTGTAACAAACAAACAATTCCCTCCCAGAGGGAAGCTCTAGATGAAATATGAGGCTACTTCAGGAAGTACAGCTGAAATTGTTTCTGTATCCTTGCTATCTATTCCATTCTAATCAGTTTAACGTATCAAAAGTCTCAACATAAACTCTGCTTTGAAACAAGGATTTCAGTAACCTGCTCCATATCTTTCTAAATGAGAAATACTTAAGTAAGGCCCTTGTCAGGTATCTGTCCTGTGGCAAGCTCCCCCAAGGCCTTCCTCACTCTAGCCTTCTCCCTCTGTTCCTGGACGGGACCTGAAGGCCTTTATTCCCTCCCCACCTCCTCACCCCCATCCCCCTACCCAGGTGATAGTAAACCCTTTCTTCAGACCTGGGCCACAGGCACCCTCCAAGCAAGGATGCTTTCTCTCAAGTCTCAGAATTTTGCCCCCAGCTGTTTTCCTTCTGTGGAAGGCTGTCCCTTTTCCCCTAGTCCATTAGAAATCTTAGTTCAAGTCTCACCTCCTCCCTGAGCCTTCCTAGATTATTCCAACCCAAATTGCTCTCTGAGCATAACTATAGTGCTTAGAACATACCGTGCTTCTCAAGGTGTGTTGTGCATGGTGATTTCTAACAAACTGTGAAGTCAGGGAATTCTATTAAGGAGCTATATTTGTGCTTTTCTGTCTCCCTTAAAGCAGGTCAGTTCAGTCGATCAGTCGTGTCTGACTCTTTGCAACCCCATGAATCGCAGCATGTCAGGCCTCCCTGTCCATCACCAACTCCCGGAGTTCACTCAGACTTAACGTCCATCAAGTCGGTGATGCCATCCAGCCATCTCATCCTCTGTCGTCCCCTTTTCCTCCTGCCCCCAATCCCTCCCAGCAGGTAGCAGATACTAATTGATAAATCTCCCTCTCATAATTTTTTCCCTGTCTTTCCCTCATATTCACCTTCTTAATGAAATACCCTTTATATATTGCAGATCTTAAGCTTTTAATATAAACGTTGACCATAATTTTTGTGAAAATATTCTCAGTGGTATGGGATAGAATCTTTTACACAACATAGTTTAGGATTTCAAGTTACTATAATACAAATCTGAATTCCTCACAACGGGTGCACCAACTATCTAGTTCTTTAATCAGTAACCAAGAGGCTTAGCAAGTGAAGAGATTTTTTTTTTTTTCAATTTTTATTTATTTATTTTTGGCTGTACTGGGTCTTTGCTGCTCAGGCTTTTCTGTAGTTGCTGCGAGCAGGGGCTGCTCTCCAGTTGCAGTGTGTGGGCTTCTCATTGCAGTGGCTTCTCTTGTTGCCAAACATGGGCTCCAGGGCTCGCAGCATTCAGTGGTTGTGACACGTGGGCTCAGTAGCTGTGGTTCTAGAGCCCAGGCTCAAAAGTTGTGGTGCATGGGCTTAGTTGCTCCACAGCATATGGGAGCTTCCCAGATCAGGAATCAAACCTGTGTTTCCTGCATGGGCAGGTAGATTCTTCACCATGAGTCATCAGAGAAGCCCCACAAATGAATAAATTTGTCTAACATTATTCTACATGTTTCAGTGAAGTTATTTTTTGGCTGAGATTAACATTCAAATCATTGGACTTTGAGTAAATCCAGTCACCCCCTAAAATGTGCGTGGGCCTCATCAATCAGCTGAAGCCCTTTAGAGAACAAAGATTGACCACCCCTCCCACCCACCCCACCCCCACAGGAATTTTGCCAGCACACAGCCTCCAGACTTTAACTGTAAGTTCCTGGTTCTCTAACTTGATGGTCTACCCTGCAGTGATAATTACCTGAGCCAGTTCCCTAAAATGAATCTCTCTCTGATAATGGCTGATACACAAACACAAACACCCTACTGGATCTTTTTCTCTGATGACCCCTAACTAATGTTCAGTTGCTAAATCATGTCTGACTCTTTGCAATCCCGTGGACTGCAGCACGCCAGGCTTCCCTGTCTTTCACTGTTTCCCAGAGTTTGCTCAAATTTGTCTCTATTGAGTTGGTAATCTATTTCATCCTCTGCCACCCTCTTCTTTTGCCTTCAATCTTGACCCCTGACTAATACAAAGCCTAGTAGCATCAGTCTGTTAGGAAAATGTAGTAACCTGACCAGGGATCAAACTCAGGGCCCCTGCATTAGGAGAACCGAGTCTTAGCCACTTAACCACCAGGGAAGTCCCTTGATGGGTCGGTCAGTCTTGCTAGCTGCCTCACCTGTGCCTCAGCATAGAACTTAACAATTAACTGACAGCAGCCTTGCCAGTTAGGGAAGAGAAAGTAAGGGAAGGAACAGGCAATTGGAATTGGGTATGAGAAAAACAGAGTGAAAAGAGGAAAGAGGAAGAAACTGGTAGAGAGGGAGACAAAAAACTGGAAGGGGCAACAAGGGGAATCAGTTTCTCTCCACAGATATCAGAAATAGGTTTCATAGGAAGCTTTATGCTGAGGAATTCACCCACAAATTCATCTCCCTTCCAACTCTAAAATTTTTGTACTTCTACAGAATGTCACATTTCCCCCATTTGCATTTCACTGTGATGCCACCGCAACAAAAGGTTTTCCTCAGCTACCCAAGAGTTTAGGCTGTAAAGTGCATGCACTCCACACTACAGGTAAAGTCTTACATGAGTTATCCAAACTGTTTGAAACAAGGAACCAAATTTTCAGCTCATATCTGTCTCTTTATCAGCAAATAGTAATTTAAAGCCATTTTCCAGGACTGTGGTTCCCCAGTGACAGACTGTGGAACTATTAAAATTAATCCTGACAGAAGATCCTTGCTGCTTTCTCCAAGCACATTCAGGCCGTTGGTTTATGAACAGGATGAACGGACGGCCCATCCCAGAGGGCTTGAGGGAGGAAGCACGTTAAAATGGCTGCCTCCATCTTTGTTTGCTCAGCTGCTTGGAAAAACTAAGACTGAGGGAAATGGGATTAATCAAGGGGGCAGTTGCCCATGGAAAAAAAATAGGAAGACTCTGGTGAGAAAATCCCAGTCAAATAAGGTTCAAGTCAAAGGAAAAGAACACTTTTCTCTTCAGACTTTCACACGGTTGAGTGTTGTTTGGTGACAAATTTCTCATTTCAGGCCACCACAGTGTTTTATGATATTTCTGTTAGCATGGAAAGAGATAATTCAGGAAAAAAAAAATTATTGGTCCGCTAAAGTTCCAGGTGATTTTACTCTGTAATTAGCAACACTAATCAAGATTATTGGTTAGATATGTGACTGATGGTGATTAACACCTGTGAATTTTATTTTTATGTCTATTCAGATCCTTTGCCCATTTAAAAAAACACTTGTTTATTTATTTATTTGTTTGTCTTTTTGGCTGCACTGGGTCTTCATTGCTACAAGCAGGTTTTCTCTAGTTGCATTGTACGGGTGACTCCTAGTCTCATTGGTGACTTCTCTTGTTGCCCAGCACAGGCTCTAGGCACTCAGGCTTCCATAGTTGCGGTACATGGGCTTAGCTACCCCATAGCATGTGGAATCTTCCCAGACCAGGAATTGAACCAGTGTCTCTGCATTGGCAGGTGGATTCTTAAGCACTAGATCACCAGGTAGGACCAGGGAAGTCCTTCTATGATTTTTCGTATGAATAAACTCATAAACCAGAAAAAAAAAAAAACACCTTCTTGAAAGAAAGCATGTCCTCACTGCTATATTTAAAATAGATAACCAACAAGGACCTACTGGAACACACAGTTCCATACTGAAGCACAAGGAACTCTGCTCAATGTATGTGACAGCCTGGAAAGAAGGGGAGTTTGGGGAAGAATGGATACATGTGTATGCATGGCTGAGTCCCTTTGCTCTCCACCTGAAACTGTCACATTGTTTATTAGCTATACCCCAATACAAAATAAAAGGTTTAAAACTGCAAAAAAATTATGTTGAGATAATCATATGATTTTACTCCTATATTCTTTCAATATGGTAAATTTTTATTAATTTTTAAATATTAAACCACCCTTGAATTCATCTGGAAAAAAAAAAGCAAGCATGTGCTGATATGTGTTATAGAATATACAGACATTGTAGCTGACGCCCCTCCTCTCCCATTAGGAGAAAGACTTTTTTTTTTACTTACATTTTATTGAAGGATAGTTGATCTACAGTGTTAATTTCTGCTGTACAGCATAGTGATTCAGTTATGCATATATATACTTTTCTATATTCTTTTTCATTATGGTTTATCACAGGATCTTTAATATAGTTCCCTGTGCTGTACTGTAGAACCTTATTGTTTATCCATCCTATATAAACTAGTTTGCATCTGCTAATCCCACTCCATCTACCCACTCCCCCCGACCCCATCCCACCTCTGGCAACCAGAAGTCTGTTCTCTTTGTTCAAGTCTGACTTACTTCACTTCCCTTTGATGGATTGGCTAAAATTCCACTGATAAGAGAATCACTAGGTTAACAAGGATCTTCCTTTGGGACAGTAGATATTTCTAGAAGGGTTGTGGCCTATCAGTCATTTACACTTGAGTGTGAATTTGTTCCAAATGGCTTTCTCACAAAAGGCTAGCTGAGGTGATGATCTACACTAAAAAGTGGGCTTTGTTAGAAGAGAAAGGGAGAAAATAGAATTTTGAGGCATTGGAGAGGAAGAGTAGACCAGCTAGAGTTTTACAACAGAGTTGAGGTGGCAGAAAGACCGCAGAAGACCACCTTTTCACAATTTGGAGAATATGTAGGGTAGGCAAAAAGTGAGGATATTAAAACCAAAGTTTGGTTAGAATCGGTTCAGATTCTGTGCTGAAGGGCAGATCCTTCTATACTTACATGGGTCTTGTCACCCAAGATTCTTGGTAAAACATCCAGTGTGTTGTTTAAGGAAGGTAATTTGCAAAGTCACTAAAGGGTGAGATTTAATAATTTTCTTACAAGTGTCGTAGGAGAGGGACTTGAGAGTTGTGCCTTTAGTGGAGGGAAAGAAGAACCAGGTCTCTACTTCAGTGCCAGCACACCGTTTATGTCTCACTCTTTGGAATCCAATATACATTGGAGGCTGTGAAACAAAGAAATCAATGATCAGCAGCAAAATGGATTTAGAGAAAACTATCCACCCCTCTCCTCTCATGAGACCCTGGCCAGAATCAAGTGTCTGGTCACCTTTAATTTTCTGTCTTGCATAAAGAAGATTACCACTCTGAAAAGTTTCAGCAAGGGGGAATAGGAGAAAAGGAGGAAGGGAGGCCCATATAGCATAGAATCGGGAGAATGACCAAGGGGAAAAAGTCCTCCTTGATTTTCTCCAAAATTTGGAGGAAAGAACAGTCAAGTATAGCATATGGACAGTAAAGGTGATCCAGATCAGAGAAGTTAAGTGAAGGTATAGTGGTGAAATTTGTTGATCCACAACTATGATTTTGGGAAGAGAGGGTCTGTGTACCACCAACTTTGTATCCAGTTAATTTTCCTAGGCCTCAGTCTTCTCCCATTTAAAATGAGGGTATTGAACCAGATGAACTCCAAGGTGCCTTTCAGTGCTTAAGTTATAGGATTCTAGGATGATGGATGTTATAATACATTCTTTGGCAACATCTGCATCTATTTAAGCTCATAAATGTTGAAAAGAAATATTTGGTATGCAGGAAACCAGGAAGCAGGTAGCTCCCTTTAAATAAATAGTCATCCAACATTGATGAAATTTAGGGTTTTATCAGCCTTTGCTGGACTCCCGTGGTTGCCCATATCTTATGGGACTGGATCATGTTTTCCATCACCTAGAATTCTTGGGCTTAATTTAATTTTTATATCTAATGGATGACAGCTCTGAGTAATTTAAGATTGTGTATAAGGTTAAAAAGAAACCCTGAAGTTGTCAAAATAGCAGAAGACAGACAAACTTATAATGAATGACGTGGGAGGAACATCACTTCATGCTGACTAGAGAAAAAAAGTGGTTTAAAGGAATAAGTTTTTTCTTTATAATTCACAGAAAGAAAACATTAGAAAATGTAAATAAAAGGTTGCAAATTGTGGGGTTTTGGCTACATCACATCTACAGATGGAGCTTCCCAGGTAGTAAAGAACCTGCCTGCCTGCCTGCCAGTGTAGGAGACATAAGAGATGTGAGTTTGATTCCTAGTTTGGGAAGATCCCCTAGAGGAGGGCATGGCTGTTCACTCCAGTAGTCTTGCCTGGAGAATCCCATGGACAGAGGAGCCATAGGGTCCCAGAGTCAGATATGACTGAAGCAACTTAGCATACATGCAGTCTACAGATGAGTTTGTTTGGCAGCACAGAGTTTTTCAAAATTATGAATCTGAGTGACTTTAAGATGGACATGTACTAGTGATCCTGGAGAGCATCCTCCCTGCTCCTCCCCAGCACCAGCCACTTGCCCCCATTACCACAGACCCTTGCCACCTTGATGCACACTTCCTGGGCACCAGGACATTTGAGTTTGGTGTGTGAAAACAAGTATAAATGAAACTTCAGGCCTTTTCTTTTTTGAGAGGCTGCAATACAGTCAGCCCTCCATATATGTGGGTTACACATCCACAGATTCAACAAACCTCAGAGCAAAATGGTGGCTCCGTGGTAAAAAATCTGCCCTGCAGTGCAGGAGATGCAGGAGCCATGGGTTCAATCCCTGGATTGGAAAGATCCCCTGGAGAAGGAAATGGCAACCCACTCCAATATTCTTGCCTGGAAAATCTCATGGACAGAGGAGCCTGGCGGACTACAGTTCATGGGGTCGCAAAAAGTTGGACACAACTAAGCGACTACACCACCACCACCATGGAACCAAAATACTCAGAAAAAGGAAAAGGAAAAAAAATCCTGGAAAATTCCAAAAAAGCAAAACTTGAATTTGCCTGTGTACTGGCAACTATTTAAAAAGCATTTACATTAGGTATTATAAATAATCTTGATGATTTAAATTAAAGGATAAGTTTATGCAAATACTACACCATTTTATATAAGGGCTTGAGCATGTGTGGATTTTGGTATCTGTGGGAATGGAGAGCGTGGAAACAATTCCCCCACTTTTGATACTGAGGGACGAGTGTAATACCACGGAAACTCCCTAGATCACTAGTAGATCACTTCCTAGAGATCACTTGTTATAGGAAGGTGTTCTTCACTTCTAAATCTGTTTTCCTAAAGATCATCTGTGTTTTGAGAATCCCTACAGGAAATTCCTTGGCACTTCAGTGGATAGGGCTCTGCGCTCCCACTGCAGGGCGCACAGGTGCAGTCCCTGGTCAGGGAATTAAGATCGCTGATTTCGTAGTTAATGTCCCCACAGGTTGTAAACTTCATTGACATTGCAAGTTGTTGGGTGTTTGTTTTTTTTTCCTAGAATCAAATGTAAAAAGTGGACATTAATTCAAAAGAACTTAGTCTTTTCTAGGGGAAACCAGTTTGCTTGTTTTGTAGTCAGACTAATAAATGCTGTAGTCAAAGGATATAATTCTCTTATTTTGAACAATTGCTAAGAAGTTGTTTGCAAGCATCTCTAACAATATATAGGCTTTGTTTACAAAGCTTGATTTATCATTTTTATCTATAGCAAAATGCACTTTAAAGGATCAAAAAAAAAGATAAATCTTTATGATACTGTAGCATCTTTACAACTACATTTTCTATTTTAAATTCTGTTTTGGGATTTTGTGACAGAAAAGGTCAACTTGAGACAGCATTTATTTCCTTCCCCCAGCCCATCAAAAATTTTGTTAAAATAAATTTGTGGGTACCATATTTTATTTTAGGGTTGGACCACAGAATGACCAGTTAAGATTTTTCAGGCTGAATGTGCTTTGTTTAGGAGGTGGCAAGTTAAGAGGAAAGGGGAGAATTAAAATATTTGCAAGATGTCATTAATCTCCAGCAAGAGCCAAGAGTTGTTTTTTTTCCCCCTTCATTTCAGAACTAATCCAGCTTTCTGTTATTTGGCTCAGAAAAGTCTTAAATCTGTAACAAGAGAGTAACTTCCTGTTCTCAAGAGTATGGCTGCCAAAGAAAACATTTACAAGAAAAGTCCCAGGGCCAAAAAATTGCCTACTAATTATTTCTCAACCCCCCTCCCACCCCAATTCAGGAAGGTGAATGCTGTAAATGCTCTATGTTAAAACTCAAAAGTATGTGTTGAAAAATTAAGAGAAAACCCCCAAGAACTGTTTGCCATTTATTTATATTTTATTGCATTCAAATTACATCAGTTTTATGGCCCTTGGGCACAAATTAATGTTTCTTATAATATTTTGTTCAGAATTCCATGAAAGTTTTTACCTATTACCTTCCCAACTGAAGAAGACAGAAGCAGCACCAGCATGGAACTCACCTAGTCTTACCAGCTCCAAGCTGGCCTGATAATCAACAGTGGGTCTTGGTTTTCTCCTTGACGATCTGTCCGTTCAGTGTGTGCGTGCATGCTAAGACACTTCAGTTGTATCTGACTCTTTGCAACCTTGTCGACTGTAGCCCACCAGGCTCCTCTGTCCATAGGATTCTCCAGGCAAGAAGACTGGAGTGGGTTGCCATACTCTGTTATACTTCAGGGGATCTTCCTGACCCAGGGATCAAACCCATCTTTCCTGTGGCTTGTGCACTGCAGCCAGATTCTTTACCACTGAGCTACCGGGGAAGCCCTATCTATTCAGTGCAATGTCAGTCAGAATCCCAACAGCCCATAGGTAGGAACTGACAGAGAGTAAAACTCATACGGAAATGCCAAGGACCTAGACTAATCAAAACAACTTTGAAAAAGAATAGAGTCGAAAAGCCCATACTACCTGACTTCAAGGCTTAAGATAAAGCTACAGTAATCAAGTCAGTGTGGGACTGGTGTTAAGACAGGCAACTAGATCATTATAACAGACTGTACAGAAATAGACCTGTGCACCAATATGACCAGTTGCTTTTCCACAATGGCACAAAGGCAATTCAGTGGGAAATGTATAGTCTTTTCAACAGATGGTGCTAAAACAATTCATTGGACATCCATATGCAAAAATTTCTTTGATTTATACTTCACACCATGTATCAGCAATCTAATCCTGCCTAACAAATTACCTCCAGATTTAGCAGCAGTCTCCCACTGGTCTCTTTCCAGAAACTCATCTCCCGTCTTACTTTGGGGCTTGTCCTCCTCTGACAAAGTCCAGTGAGTTATTCTCAAATTTGCATATAAGAGAAAGAAGTCTATGGTTTATTTAATCCTATTTATCCCAACATACTGTTTTTTTGCCCTGCTTTCCTTGTACACAGTCCTACTCACAAGGAAGCATTATTCATCAAGTCTGTAATATGTGTCCAATAAAAGGAAATCCTTGGGTCTGCAGATATTCATAGTGCAACACCTCCTTCACCGTAATGACTAGTACTAACAGCAGGGGTCAATGTTAGTGTCGATTGTAGGCATGTCTCTGGAAACTCCTCCTGTGCTGTTTCACATGATCAGCCCAGCCAGCCTCTTTGGGGTTCAATTCCATTTCCTTCCTGGGCAGAGCTGCTCATGGGAGCACCACACTCAAGAGCCACCCATGGGACTATTGCAGTTTAGTGACAATACCAACTCCAGCCTTCCCACCCCTGTTCTGAAGTCAGTCAGGTCTGGCGGTGTCAGACAAGTTTTATCTCTCTTTGACTTTCCATTTCTTTACCTACAAAACGGTGGTAGTGACATTTTCTACACAGAATTGCTGTGAAGACTGGAGTGGTTGCATGCTATGCCTAGGTCGGTAACTCTTAGTCTCCTTTACTTTCTCTGGCCAAGGCTCTTTCTGGATACTTTTCATTTATAGATTTCTCCATGCTTGTTGAGGTGTGGAATGTTGTCCCCTCCTTATAGGAAACTGCCCCCAAGGAGCTTACCTGTATGGTTGTTGTTGTTCAGTCTCTGAGTTGAGTCCAACTCTTTGTGACCCCATGGACAGCAGCACGCCAGGCCCCTCTGTCCTGGACATGATGGTCTGTCATCAGACGTAAGAGTAGAAAAGATAGGACAGAAACAAATACCTCTGGGATTCAGAGAAAGCAAAGATCGGGAGGAGACTGACTGGGAACAATTTCGGAAAGGATGAAGGTCTTGAGGGTACACATCCGTGTCTCCCCAGCACCTGGCATGTGCTGGTTGAGCTGAACTGGCCCCTGAGTCTGGCTGTCCAGAAGAGCACTGTGGTCTGATGTGGCCTGAAGCAGGACAGAAAGGAATCCTGGAGCAGGCCAGTGGCATTTTCTGGGGAGAAAGAGGGTGCCTGGAGTACACAGATCCACTTGGACCAGCTGGGGATCAGTCTTGGTTGGTGCGCCCTCTATTGGGAAGACCATGTCACATCACCAAGCTCCAGACGCGTCCCCAAACATTCTCTCCCCAGGTAGCCCTAAAAAGAACTCCCTGGGGCACATGCCATCCAAACTCAAACCTCCTATCAGACATATGGTGAATCTTTTGTCACGATGGCCAGCTCTAGCTTCTGACTCACTAAGCAGCAGGCCTTCTCTGATTCCAGGATCCTGGAGGATGCCAGCTCCTAAGTAAGCCCAGTCCTGTTTCCTGTTGGCTGACCTGCACTCTCTGGACCACGGGGACGCCTGCACGCCTGCAGCTCACACCTGCACAGTCCGGAGCTCAGGTATCCACAGGCCATATCCTGAAGGTACTTTCTGCACTGTCTGTTTTTTGGGGGAGGGGTGCAGGCCTCCCTAAAGCTACCAACTTTACACATGCCTTCATTTCTCATTCCCAGTGTTGGCAAAGAGGTAGGGAAAGAATATTCTCATTTTGTTGGTGAGAGTTTCAGTGGACTCAAATCTCCAGAGGCCACATTGGACCACATGCACTGAAATACTGAAATGTACCTAACTCGTGACCCAGTGATCCCTCTTCTAGGAACTTATCAGAGGATTGCTTTAAAAAGAGTAAAGACAATTCCAAAATTCCAACAGCTGGGGATAGGGCAAGTAAACCATGCTGCTGCTGCTGCTAAGTCGCTTCAGTCGTGTCCAACTCTGTGTGACCCCATAGACGGCAGCCCACCAGGCTCCCCCGTCCCTGGGATTCTCCAGGCAAGAACACTGGAGTGGGTTGCCATTTCCTTCTCCAATGCATGAAAGTGAAAAGTGAAAGTGAAGTCGCTCAGTCGTGTCCGACTCCTAGCGACCCCATGGATTGCAGCCTATCAGGCTCCTCCGTCCATGGGATTTTCCAAGCAAGGGTACTGGAGTGGGGTGCCATTGCCTTCTTCGAAGTAAACCATAGTACACCAATAAAATAGAATCCAACTAGCTGTCAGAAACATCAGTGTAGCTCTATACACCTGTACCTATATAGAATGCTGTAGTGTGTAAGTGAAATGTGATTATCAACCACAGGTAACGCTTTCCAAGTGCTTACTCTGCGCCCTGCACTATTCTAGGAACCCCACAGATATTAACTCATTTTATCTGCACACAGTGACAGTTGGGAAAGAACTGTCACTGATCCCATTTTACAGGGGCTCAAAGAGGTTCTGTGACTTGCTTAAGGCACACACTTGTGACTAAGCTGAGACAGTCTCAAGAGCCTGCGTTCCTGAGTGCCGTGATTCTGCTTCTGTATAGAGTCCTGTGTATTCTAAAACAATAAATGGTCTGTGTGTGTGTGTGTTCAAGAAAGTCTGGAAGGATTGGAATGAGAATATTAATTGAGGCATTATTATAGGAATACATTTTTGGAATAAATTCAGAGTAAATTTGCTATGTGATATTAGTTTTTCTCTCCAGTTCTACATGAAACCTGTGCTTATGAGGAGGTTGAAGAACAAACGCCACTCTGTTTCAGACGGTAGATTGAGTGTCACTGATTTTGACAAAAGGGTGAGAAGGATCAGCTCTGGGTTTTTTCTTTTTCAGTTTCAAGTCTGTATCACTGAGGAAGTCCCTTCAGTGGTCTTTCTGAATAGTTCAAATAATGTTTAGAATTCTCCACATGTTGCTGCTGCTGCTAAGTCGCTTCAGTCGTGTCTGACTCTGTGCGACCCCATAGACGGCAGCCCACCAGGCTCCCCCATCCCTGGGATTCTCCAGGCAAGAACACTGGAGTGTGTTGCCATTTCCTTCTCCAGTGCATGAAAGTGGAAAGTGAAAGTGAAGTCACTCAGTCGTGTCTGACTCAGCGACCCCACGGACTGCAGCCTACCAGGCTCCTCTGTCCATGGGATTTTCCAGGCAAGAGTACTGGAGTGGGTCGCCATTGCCTTCTCCAAAATTTCCACAGGTATATTTAAAAATTTATAAATACAAAAGGCCCTGGGGACAGACCACCTTGAATGATTCCTAGCATTCTTTGAATTTAGATTATTGATTTTTTTTCCTTTTTTGGTTGTTTTAAGAAGGAGGGTATGGAGTGTTTGCCGAACAGTCTTTATTTCTTTCTTGCTCTCACAAAAACTGACATTTTTTTATGCCACCACATTTCATTTAGAAGCTGTTTCCCCACCAGCTTCTCCAGGGGCCCAGGGGTTCCCAGAACCCTCTGCCACTCTGAGTCCTGCTTCACTACCTCCTGGTCCCCAGATCTGCTTTTTCCTGAAACTCTCTTCCTTGACACCGCGCTAGGAAAAGGCTTTTCTCGCTAAAGCACCTTGGAGAGGGAAGGTAGCCAGGACTCAACAGCAGTGCTTTAAGACACACCTCCAGATGGCAGGACCCTCCTGTGCACCAAGAGCCCCAGGACAGGCCTCTGCGTGACCTACCTCAGTTGGCACTCACGTTAGCCTATCAGGTAGGTGTGATTTTTTTTTTTTAATTAAAGTGCAGTTGATTTACAGTGTTGTATTAATTACTGCTGTACAGCAAAGTGATCCAGTTACAGATATACATTCTTTTTTATATATTCTTTTCCATTGTGCTTTATCATAGGCTACTGAATATAGTTCTCTGTACTACACAGTAGGACCTTGTTATTTATCTGTTATGTATATATACCAGTTGGCATCTGCTAATCCCAAACTCCTACTCCATCCCTCCCCCAGCGCCCTCCCCCTTGACAACCACCAGTCTCTCCTCTGTGTCCGTGATTCTGTTTCTGTTTCATAGATAGGTTCATTTGTATCACATCTTAGATTCCGCAGATAAGTGATATCATAGGGTGTTTGTCTCTCTTTCTGACTTACTCTTAGTATGATCATCTCTCGTTCTATCCATGTTGCTGCAAATGGCATTATTTTGTTCTCTTTCATGGCTGGGTAATATTCCACTGTCTATGTGTGCTGCATCTTCCTTATCCACTCACCTGTAAATAGACATCTGGGTTGTTTCCATGTCTTGGTTATTGTGCACAGTCCCACTGTGAACACAGGGCTGCATGTCTCTTGTTGAATTATAGTTTTGCCCAGATCTATGCCCGGAAGTGGAATTGCTGGATATATGGTCATTCTATTTTTTGTTTCAGAGAACCTTCCATACTGTTTTCCACAGTGGCTACCCCAACTTACATCCTCACCAGCAGCCATAGGAGAGTTCCCTTTCTCCACACCCTGCCCAGCATTTTTTATTTGTTGACTCTTTAATGATGACCATTCTGACTAGTAGGTGCTGGTACCTCATTGTAGTTTTGATTTGCATTTCTCTAATAATTAGTGATGTAGATCATCTTTTCATGAACCTACTGGTCATCTGTATTTCTTCTTTGGAGAAACGTCTGTTTAGGTCTTCTGCCCGTTTTTCTTTTTTCCTCCTTCATACTTATTTATCTGGCTGTGCTGGGTCTTAGTTGTGGTAGACAGGACCTTCCATCTTCGTCGTGGCATGAGGGATCTTTTAGCTGTGGCGTGAACTCTTGATTGCAGCATGTGGGATCTAGTTCCCTGACTAGCGATCAAGCCCAGAGCCCCTGCATTGGGAGCACAGCCTGCAACTGGGCCACCAGGGAAGTCTCCTCCTTTCCATTTTGCAGTTGGGTTGTTTGCTTTTTTTGTTGTACTGAGAGCTGTTTGGATATTTTGGAAATTAAGCCCTTCTTGGTCATACTGTTTGCAAATATTTCCTCCCATGCCATAGGTTATTTTGGTTTTGTTTTCCTTATGGTTTCCTTTGCTATGCAAAAGCTTGTGAGTCTGATTGTTTGCTTTTTTGTTTGTTGTTTTTGTTTTTTGTTTTTGTTTAAGTTTGTTTTTTGTTTCTGTTGCCTTGGGAGACTGATCTAAGAAAACATTGGTATAGTTTGTGTCAGAAAATGTTTTTCCTGTGATCTCTTCTAGGAGTTTTATAGTGTTATGTCTTATGTTTAGGTCTATAAGCCATTTTGAGTTTATTTTTGTGTAAAAAATATGGAACACTTCATGAACTTGTGTGTCATGCTTCTTGTTGTTCAGTCACTCAGTCATGTCTGAATCTTTATGACCCTACGGATAGCAGCGTGCCAGGCTTCCCTGTTTTTCACTGTCCCCTGGGGTTTACTGATTCGGTGATGCCATCCTGCCAGCTCATCCTCTGCCCTCAATCTTTCCCGGCATCAGAGTCTTTTCCAACGAGTTGGCTCTTTGCATCAGGTGGCTGAAGAATTGGTGCTTCGGCTTCAGCATCAGCCCTTCCAATGAATATTTAGGATTGATTTCCTTTAGGATTGACTGGTTTGATCTCCTTGCTGTCCAAGGGACTCTCAAGAGTCTTCTCCAGCACCACAGTTCAAAAGCATCAATTCCTCAGCTCTCAGCCGTCTTTATGCTCCAAATCTCACAGCTGTACATGACTACTGGAAAACCATAGCTTTGACTGTATAGACCTTTGTCAGCAAAGTGATATCTCTGCTTTTTATTACCCTGTGGGCAACCCACTCCAGTGTTCTTGCCTGGAGAATCCCAGGGACGCGGGAGCCTGGTGGGCTGCCATCTCTGGGGTCGCAGAGTCGGACACGACTGAAGTGACTGAGCAGCAGCAGCAGGTTTGTCGTAGTTTTCCTTCCAAGAAGCAAGCATCTTTTAATTTCATGGCCGCAGGCACCATCTGCAGTGATTTTGGAGCCCCCAAAAATAAAGTCAGCCACTGTTTCCCCATCTATTTGCCATGAAGTGATGGGACTGGAATGCCATGATCTTAGTTTTCTGAAGTTGAGTTTTAAGCCAACTTTTTCACTCTCCTCTTTTACCTTCACCAAGAGGCTCCTTAGGTTCCTGTTAGCTTTCTGCAATTAGGGTGGTGTTATCTGCATATCTGAGGTTATTGATATTTCTCCCAGCAATCTTGCTTCCAGCTTGTGCTTCATCCAGCCTGGCATTTCACATGATGTTCTCTGAATAAAAGTTAAATAAGCAGGGTGACAAATATACAGCCTTGACATACTCCTTTCCCAATTTGGAACCAGTCTGTCGTTCCATGTCAGGCTCTAACTGTTGCTTCTTGACCTGCATATGAGTTTCTCAAGAGGCAGGTAAGGTGGTCTGGTATTCCCATCTCTTGAAGAATTTCCCACAGTTTGTTGTGATCCACACAGTCAAAGCTTTAACATAGTCAATGAAGCAGATGTTTTTCTGGAATTCTCTTGCTTTTTCTGTGATCCAACAGATGTTGGCAAGTTGATCTCTGGTTCCTCTGCCTTTTCTAAATCCAGCTTCCAGTACATCTGGAAGTTCTCGGTTCACATACTGTTGAAGCCTAGCTTGAAGGATTTTGAGCATTACCTTGTTAGCATGTGAAGTGAGCACAATTATGTGGTAGTTTGAACATTCTTTGGCATTGCCCTTCTTTGGGACTGGAATGAAAACTGACCTTTTCCAGTTCTGTAGCCACTGCTGAGTTTTCCAAATTTGCTGGCATATTGAGTGCAGCACTTTAACAGCCTCATCTTTTAGGATTTGAAATAGATCAGCTGGAATTCCATCACGTTCTCTAGCTTTGTTCCTAGTAATGCTTCCTAAGGCCCACTTGACTTTGGACTCCAGAACGTCTGGCTCTAGGTGAGTGATCACAGTATCATGGTTATCCGAGCCATTAAGACCTTTCTTATACAGTTCTTTCATGTATTCTTGCCACCTCTTCTTAATCTCTTCTGCTTCTTTTCAGTTCAGTTCAGTTGCTCAGTCATGTCCCACTCATTTCAACCCCATGGACTGCAGCACGCCAGGCTTCCCTGTCCATTACCAGCTCCTGAAGCTTGCTCAGACTTATGTCCATTGAGTCAGTGATGCCATGCAACCATCTCATCCTCTGTTGTCCCCTTCTTCTCCTACCTTCAGTCTTTCCCAGAATCAGGGTCTTTTCTAAGAAGACAGTTCTTCACATCAGTTGGCCAAAATATTGGAGCTTCAGCATCAGTCCTTCCAATGAATATTCAGGACAGATTTCCTTTAGGATTGACTGGTTTGATCTCCTTGCTGTCCAAGGGACTCTCAAGAGTCTTCTCCAACACCACAGTTCAAAAGCATCAACTCTTCAGCACTCAGCTTTCTTTATGGTCCAGCTCTCACAAACCATAGCTTATGGATCTTTGTTGGTAAAGTGATGTCTCTGCTTTTTTCTGTTAGGTCCATAGTGTTTCTGTCCTTTATTGTGCCCATCTTTGCATGAAATATTCCCTCAGTATCTCTAATATTCTTGAAGCGATCTCTAGTCTTTCCCATTCTATTGTTTTCCTCTATTTCTTTGTTTTGCATTGTTCACCGAAGAAGGCTTTCATATCTCTCCTTGCTATTCTTTAGAACTCTACATTCAATTGGGTATATCTTTCCCTTTCTCCTTTGCTTTTTGCTTCTCTTCTTTTCTCAGCTATTTGTAAGGCCTCCTCAGACAACCTTTTTGACTTGTATTTTTCTGGGGGATGGTTTTGATTACCACCTTCTTTACAGTATTATGAACCTCTATCCATAGTTCTTCTGGGACTCTATCAGATCTAATCCCTTGAATCTATTTGTCACTTCCACTGTATAATCATAAGGGATCTGATTTGCTTGCTGAGGGGCCATGCTAATCTTCTGTATAGCGTTCCAATTTTAGTATATGTGCTGCTGAAGCAATCAGGTAGGCATGATTATCCCAAGTTAGTAGAATATGAAGTTGATATTCAGAGAGCTTTGATGACACGTCCAAGGTCCCACAACCTCAATGTAAATACAAATTTGACTTCAAAATATGCCATTTCCTCTTTGACACTATGCCGACTTATGGTCATTTACTCAACTGAGTTGCTTTGCTTTCTTTCTTTGGCTCTTTTTTTTTTTTTTTTTTTTAAAGGTAAGAGGTAGGGAGTTTGGGTGGGCTTCCTTGGTAGCTCAGCTGGTAAAGAATCCACCTGCAATGAGGGAGACCTGGGTTCAATCTCTGGGTTAGAAAGATCCCCTGGAGGAGGAAAGATCCCCTAGAGTGATACTCACTCCAGTATTCTTGTCTGGAGAACCCCCATGGACAGAGGAGCCTGGCAGGTGACAGTCCATGGGGTTGCAAAGAGTCAGACACAACTGAACGACTAACCACAGCACAGGGAGTTTGGGCACACAGGAGGATTTTTTTTTTTAGTAAAAATGATTTTAATGTTTTATAAACATGAATGCATCTTAATCTTTCTAGAAGGTAAGTTAACTAGATAAATTTCAGAGTTTAAATACATACACAGAAACACACACACCCTCTCGTACAGTTTATAAATGATTCCAGGGATTGTACTGATTGAAAAATTATGGTGCCCTAACTTGAACAGTCCAGAACCTGGTTCTGTTCTTTACCCCTCTACACAGTCATGAATGACACACAATGACAGCATCAGTAGAACAAAATATATGGCATTTATTAAACGTATGTGACATAGGTTATAATATCAAAGTAGAGCATGCATGAACAAATTATTCATTCTTTTAACAAAAACAATAATTGATACTGAAAGCATTAAGTGATTAAATTTCTACAACATACAAAATTCTCTTTCATTTAAAGTGAGAAAGAAAAACTAAATCACAGGTTGAAGAAATACAGTGATTTCAGCTGGCCCCATAAAGGCATAAGGCACAAATTAAACCGAGGGATTAGCACATCAGAATGAAACGTGTCTGCCCTCACAAGGACTGGCTCCAGCCGAGGCTCCCAAGCCCCTGCATGGGTCTGCGGCACCTGCCCCTTCCTTCCTGGGGTCACATTTCCCCAGGTGCCCATGCTCCTATGGACAGGCTTCCCTGTAGCCGAGAAACACTGCCTCTAATACTTTTACGGGTAAATAAAACCTTCATGCTGTAACAAATGATCCTGGCATGAGTAGCATGAAATTTCAAGTTAATACCCTTTTTCCTCCCAACCGAAGTCTAGTAAAACAGAAAATAGAGAATTCTCCTGCCAGGGCTCAGTGTCTACATGGAAAGCTAACAACAGCCCAGTACAGCAGGGTACATACATACACTGGTTGGGGGTTTGAAAAACAACCTTGAAACCTCTCTCTCCTGCCCTCCCCCTTCCACCTTCACTTTGCCTCATGTTTTAGAAGTGGAGCAAAACCTCAGCAATTTCCACTGGGACTTAAAACAGTGTACAGGAGGAAGCAACAGTCACCCTTTCCAGACTTCAGGTTGCAGGGTTCCAGGGCCTTTGTCCATCTGTGAAAAGTGCATGTCTCCAAGTGCTTAGGTCAGAGTTTTCTTTGTGGTCAACTCTAGGACTCGTGTGTACGGAGTATAGTTCCTGGAAGGCATTGAGATCTCACGAGTCCTACCTGTTTGGCTGAGAAATGAAAAAAGGCAAATCAGGAATATGAAACAAAACTCACCATATGCTTCACGTGATAAGATAACTCTAGGAAATCCATTTTCAACACTTAAAAATAGACTGCAGTAATACAGTTGAGTATTTAGAGGGACCATTATTTTTAGTAACTTTTAAAAAATTATTTATTTGGAGGATAATTGCTTTACAATATTGTGTGGTTTCTGCCATACATCAACATGAATCAGAATTCATGAATATCCCCTCCCTCGTGAAACTCCCACTCCTTTAGGTTGTCACAGAGCACCAGGTTTAGCTCCCTGTATTATATAGGAAGTTCTCATTGTCGTTCAGTCACTAAGTCGTGTCCAACTCTTTGTGACCCCTTTTGGACTGCACGCCAGACTTCCCTGTCCTTCACTCTCTCCCGGAGTCTGCTCAATGGAATCATGTCCATTGAGTCAGTGATGCTATCCAACCATCTTGTCCGCTGTCACCTGCTTCTCCTGCCCTCAATCTTTCTCAGTATCAAGATCTTTTCCAGTGAGTTGGTGCTTCGCCTCAGGTGGCTGAAGTATTGGAGCTTCAGCATCAGTCCTTCCAATGAATATTTCAGGGTTGATTACCTTTAGGACTGACTGGCTTGATCTCTTTGCTGTCCAAGGGACTTTCAAAAGTCCTCTGTCCATGGGATTCTCCAGGCAAGAATAGTAGAGCGGGTAGCCATTCCCTTCTCCAGGGGATTTTCCTGTCCCAGGGATCAACCCGGGTTTCCTGCATTGCAGACAGATTCTTTACCATCTGAGCCACAAAGGAAGCCCTCAACTTTCCATTAGCTATCTAATTTACATATGGTAATGTATATATTTCCATGCTACTCTCAAGTACCAGAACTTCAGCTTCAGCATCAGTCCTTCCAATGAATAGTCAGGGTTGATTTCCTTTAGGATTGACTGGTTTGATCTCCTTGCTGTCCAAGGAACTCTCAAGAGTCTTCTCCAACACCACAGTTCAAAAGAATCAATTCTTCGGTGTCAGCCTTTTTTATTGTTACACATGCACGTATATTCATCTTCTGATTCTTTTCTCATATAGGTTATCACAAAATATTGAGGAGAGTTCCCTGTGCTATATAGTAGGTCCTTGTTGGTTATCTTTTTTATGTATAATAGTGTGTATATGTTAATCCCAAGCTCCTGATTTAACCGCCTCCCACATTTCCCCTTTGGTAACCGTAAGTTTGTTTTTTTATCTCCAAGTCTGCTTCTGTTCTGTAAATATTAGGTTCACATATGAGTGGTATCATATGATATGTCTTTGTATGACTTACTTCACTCAGTGTAATAATTTCTGAGTTCATCCACATTGCTGCAAATGACATTATTTCATTGTTATGGCTGAGTAATATTCCACTGTATAAACGTACCACATCGTTATCGATTCCTCTGTCGATGGACATTTAGGTTGCTTTTATGTCTTGCTCGTTGTATATAGTGCTGTAATGAACACTGGGGTGCATGTGTTTTTTTGGAATTACGATTTTCTTTGGATATATGCCCAAGAGTACAACTGCTAAATTATATAGTAGTTCTAGTTTTAGTTTTTTAAGGAACCCCCATACTGTTTTCCATAGTGGTTGCACCAATTTACCTTCCCACCAACAGTGTAGGAAGGTTCCTTTTCTCCACACTCTCTTCAGCATCTACTGTCTATAGATGTTTTGATGAGGCCATTCTGACTTAGGTGAGGTGATCCCTCACTGTAATTTTATGTTTCTCTGATAATTAGTGATGTTGAGCATCTTTTCATGTGCTTTTTGGCCATCAGTATGTCTTCTTTGGAGAAATGGCTATTTAAAGCCTCTGCCTATTCTTTGGTTGTTTTTTCTTTTTTTATCTGACATAGAGCTGTGTGAGCTGTTTGTATATTTTATTGATTAATCCCTTGTCTGCTGCTTCACTTGCAAATATTTTCTCCCATTCTGTGGATTGTCTTTTTGTTGTTTATGATTTCCTTTGCTGTGCAGAAGCTTTTAAGTTTCACGAGGTATTTGTTTGTATTTTTATTTAATTTTATTTTTATTGAAGTATAGTTGATTTCCAATGTGTGCCAATCTCTGCTGTACAGCAAAGTGGACTCAGTTATATAGACATTCTTTTTCATATTCTTTTCCATTATGGTTTATTATAGAATATTGAATGTAGTTTCATGTTATACAGTAGGACCCTGTTGTTTATCCATCCTATATGTAATAGTTTATATCTGCTAATCCCACATTCCCGGTCCTCCCCTTCCCCTTGGCAACCACAAATCTGTTCTCTACGGTCTATGAGTCTGTTTCTGTTTCATAAGTAAGTTCATATGTGTCATACTTTGGATTCTACATGTAAGTGATATCATGTGGTGTTTGTCTTTCTCTTTCTGACTGACTTTAGTTAGTATGCCAATCTCTAGTTGCATCCACATTGCTGCAAATGGCATCGTTTCATCCCTTTTGTGGCTGAGTCCTATTCATTGTGTGTATATACGTACTACGTCTTCTCTATCCACTCATCTGTTGCTGGACATTTAGGTTGTCTCCATGTGTTGGCTATTGTGAATAATGCTGCTGTGAACATAGTGGGGTGTGTATCTTTTGGGATTAGAGTTTTGTCGAGCTATATGCCCGGGAGTAGGACTGCTGAATCATATGGTAATTCTATTTTTAGTTTTCTGAGGAACTTCCACAGTTTTCCATAGTGGCTACACTAACATACGTTCCCACCAGCAATATAGGAGGCCTCTCTTTCCCCACATTCTTTCCAGAATTTGTTGTTTGTTGACTTTTTTCCATTATTCAAGTGTATCTTTTTTTTAAAACAATTTTTAATTGGAGGGTAATTGCTTTAAGTGCTTCCCCAATGGCTCAGCTTTACAATGTTGCATTAATTTCTGCAGTACAACAACATGAGTCAGCTGTAAGTATACATATATCCCCTCCCTGATGAGCCTCCCTCCCGTCTCCCACCATCCCACCCCTCTCGTCATCACAGAGTACCAAGTTGAGCTTCCTCTTTTTTTTTAATTTATTTTTTAATTGGAGGAAAATTGCTTTACAATGTTGTATTGGTTTCTGCTGTACACCAGCACAAGTCAGCCATAATTATACATATATATCACCTCCTTCTTGAGCCTCCTTCCCCGCTAGTCATCACAGAGCACCACGCTGGGCTCCCTGTGTTACACTGCACCTTCTCACCAGCTGTCTGTGTTACACGTTAGTGTACACGTGTTAGTGCTACTGTCTCCATTCATCCCACTCTTTGCTTATGCCACTGTGTCCACAGCTCTGTTCTCTGTGTCTGTGTCTCCATTCCTTCCCTGCAAATAAGTTCATTAATACCATTTTTCTAGATTCCATATATGTGCGTTAATATGATGTTTTTCCCTTTCTGACTTAATTCACTCTGCATAACAGGTTCTAGGTTCATCCATCTCACTAGAATGGACTCAAATTCATTCTTTTTACAGCTGAGTAATATTCTGTTGTATCCATGTACCACATCTGTATCCATTTATCTGTCAGTGGACATCTAGGTTGCTTCCATGTCTTAGCTATTATAAATAGTGCTACTGTGAACATGAGGGTATGTGCATCTTTTTGAATTATGGTTTTCTCAGGGTATATGCCCAGCAGTGGGATTGCTGGGTCATATGGTAGTTTTATTCCCTTTTTTTTTTTTTTTTTTTTAGGAATCTCCATATTGTTCTCCATAGTGCCTGTTATCAATTTACACTCCCACCAACAGTGCAAAAGGGTTCCTTTTTCTCCACATCCTCTCCAGATATTGTTTGTAGATGAGGTCCCTGTTTCATACAGCAACTTCCCACTAGCTATCTTACACATGATAATAATATATATATTTCAATGCTATGTCAGTTCACTCCAACCTCTCCTTCTCCTCCTTCCGCTTGTATCCACACCCGTGTCTCTATTCCTGCCCTGCAAATAGGCTCATCAGTACCATTTTTCTAGATTCCATATGAATGCTTTAATATACAATATTTTTATTTCATTTTATTTTTTAATTGGAGGATAATTGCTTTATAATGTTGTGTGGTTTATGCCATACAACAACATGAATCAGCCATAATTATATATATGTCCCCTCGCTGTGACCCTGCCTCCCTGCTCCCACCTCCCCCCTCTAGGTCATCACAGAGCACCAGGCTGGGCTCCCTGTGCTGTTCAGCAGCTTCCCACTAGCTAGCTATTTTACACATGGTAGTGTATATATGTCAGTGCTACTTTCTCAGTTCATCCTTCCCTCTCCTTCCCCCGCTGTGTCCACAAGTCTGTTCCCTGCATCTTCATGTCCCTTCTTTCCCTGCAAATAGGTTCATCAGCACTATTTTTCTAAATTCCATGAGTGAGTGAAGTCGCTCAGTGGTGTCCAACTCTTTGCAACCTCATGGACTGTAGCCTACCAGGCTCCCCTGTCCATTGGATTTTCCAGGCAATAGTACTGGAGTGGATTGCCATTTCCTAAACTCCATATATATGCACTAATATTCAATACTTGTTTTTATCCTTCTAACTTCCCTCTGTATAAAAGGCTCTAGGTTCATCCACCCCATTAGAACTGACTCATATTCGTTCCTGTTTATAGCTGAGTAATATACCACTGCGGATATCTACCACAACTTCCTTATCCATTCATCTGCCGATGGACATCTACGTTACTTCCATGTCCTGGCGGTTGTAAATAGTGCTGCAATGAACATTGGGGTACATATGTCTTTTTCAGTTACGGTTTTATCTTCATATATGCCTAGTAGTGGGATTGCTGGGTCACATGGTAATTTTATTCCTAGTTTTTTAAGGAATCTCCATACTGTCTTCCATAGTGGCTATATCAGTTTACATTCCCACCAACAGTGCACAAGGGTTTCCTTTTCTCCACACCCTCCCCAGCATTTACTGTTTGTAGATTTTTTTTGATGATGACCATTCTGACCAGTGTGAGATGATATCTCATTGTAGTTTTGAATTGCATATCTCTGATAATAAGTGATGTTGAGCATCTTTTCATGTGTTTGTTGGTTATTTATATGTCTTCTTTGGAGAAATGTCTGTTTAGGTCTTCTGCCCATTTTTTGATTGGGTTGCTTTTCTGATATTGAGCTGCATGAGCTGCTGGTATATTTTGGAGATTAATCCTTTGTCAGTTGTTTCGTTTGCAATTATTTTCTCCCATTCTGAGGGTTGTCTTTTCATCTAGTTTATAGTTTCCTTTGCTGTGCAAAAGCTTTTAAGTTTAGTTAAGTCCCATTTGTTTATTTTTTTATTTCCATTACTCTAGGAGGTGAGTCAAAGAGGATCTTGGCTGCGCATTATGTCTGTTCTGCCTATGTTTTCCTCTAAGAGTTTTATAGTTTCTGGTCTTATGTTTAGGTCTTTAATCTATTTTGAGTCTGTTTTTGTGTATGATGTTAGAAAGTGTTCTGATTTCATGCTTTTACATGTAGCTGTCCAGTTTTCCCAGTACCACTTACTGAAGAGACTATCTTTTCTCCACTGTATACTTTTGCCTCATTTGTCAAAGATAAAGTGCCCATAGGTGCAGAGGTTTATCTTTGGGCTTTCTAGCCAGTTCCATTGATCTGTATTTCTGTTTTTGTGCCAGTATCATATTGTCTTGATTACTGTAGCTTTGTAATATAGAGTGAAGTCAGAAGGTTGATTCCTCCAATTCCATTTTTCTTTCTCAAGATTGCTTTGGCTATTCAAGATCTTTTGTGTTTCCCTACAAATTATAAAATTTTTTCTTCTAGTTCTGTGAAAAATGCCATTGGTAATTTGATAGAGATTGCATGAAATCTGACTTTACCACCCAAAGCAATCTACGTTTTCATACTGTTGATTCTTCCAATCCAAGAACGTGATTTATCTCTCCATCTGTTTGTATCGTCTTTTGAGTTCTTTCATCAGTGTATCTGCATAGAGATCATTTGTCTCCTTAGGTAGGTTTATTTCTAGGTATTTTATTCTTTTTGTTGAAGTGGTGAATGGGATTGTTTCCTTAATTTCTCTTTCTGATTCTTCATTGTTAATGTGTAGGAATGAAAGGGAATTCTGTGTATTAATTTTATATCCTGTGACTTTACTAAATTCATTGATTAGCTCTTGTAGTTTTCTGGTGGTATCTTTATCAATGTCATCTGCAAACAGAGTTTAACTTCTTCTTTTCCAGTCTGGATTCCTTTTATTTCTTCTCTGATTGCCATGGCTACAACTTCCAAAATTATGTTGACTAATGATGATGAGAGTGGGCACCCTTGCCTTGTTCCTGATCTTAGAGGAAATACTTTCAGTTTTTCACCATTGAGAATAATGTTTTCTGTGGTCTTGTCCTATATGGCTTTTCTTATGTTGAGGTAGATTCCTACTGTGCCCATTTTTCTGGAGAGATTTTATCAAATGTGAGTTGAATTTTGTTGAAAGCTTTTTCTGCATCTATTGAGATTATCATATGGTTTTTGTCTTTCAATTTGTTAATATGGTGTGTCACATTGATTGATTTGCATATATCAAAGAATCCTTGTATCCCTGGGATAAACCCACTATATCACGATAAATAATCCTTTTAATGTGTTATTGGATTCTGTTTGCACGTATTTTGTTGAGGATGTTTACATCTGTATTCATCAATGATATTGGCCTATAGTTTTCTTTTTTGTGTGATAACTTTATCTGGTTTTGGTATCACGGTGATGGTGGCCTCACAGAATGAGTTTGGGAGTATTCCTCCCTCTGCAGTTTTTTGGAAGTGTTTGAGCAGGATAGGTGTTAGTTCTTCTCTAAATGTTTGATAGAATGCGCTGTGAAGCCATCTGGCCCTGGGCTTTTGTTTGTTGGAAGGTTTTTGATCACAGTTTCCATTTCAGTGCTTGTGATTGGTCTGTTCATAATTTCTATTTCTTCCTGAGTCAGTCTTGGATGGTTGTTGTACTTTTCTAAGAATTTGTCCATTTTTTTCCAGGTTGTCTGTTTTATTGGCATATAGTTGCTCACAGTAATCTCTGTATTTCTGCATTGTCTGTTGTAACTTCTTTTTCATTGTGTGTTGACCTTTTAATGAGGGCTCTTCTGACTGGTGTATGTTGGTACTTCATTGTAATTTGCATTTCTCTACTAATTAGTGATGCTGAGCATCTTTTCATGTGCCTACTGGTCATCTATATTTCTTCTTTGGAGAAATGTGTATTTAGGTCTTCTGCCCATTTTTCCACTGGGCTTTTGCTGTTGTTGTTGTCTATTTATATAAGCTGTTCGTGTATTTTCGAGGTTAAGCCCTTGTCTGCTGCATCATTTGCCAATATTTTCTCCCATTCCGTGGATTGTCTTTTCATTTTTTTATGGTTTCCTTTGCTGTGCAAAAGTTTGTAAGTTTACTTAAGTCCCATTTGTTTGTTTTTATTTCTATTGCCTTGGGAGACTGATCTAAGAAAACATTGGTACAATTTACGTCAGAGAATGTTTTGCCTGTGCTGTCTTCTGGGTGTTTTATGGTGTCATGTCTTGTGTTTAAGGCGTTAAGCCATTTTGAGTTTATTTTTGTGCATGATGTGAAGGTGTGTTCTAATTTCATTCATTTATGTGCTGCTGTCCAGCTTTCCCAGCACCACTTGCTCAAGAGACTTTCCCCCCATTTTATATTCTCTTCTCCTTTGTTGGAGATTAATTGACCTTAGATGCGTGGGTTTGTTTTTGGCCTCTCTGTTCTGTCCTGCTGATCCGTATATCTGGTTTTGTACCAATAATACACTGTTTTGAATGCTGTAACTTTGTAATATTGTCTGAAGTCTGGGAGAGTTACGCCTCCTGCTTTTTTCCCTTAGGACTGGCAATTCTGTGTCTTTTATAATTCCATATTAATTTTTGGATTATTTTTCTAGTTCTATGAAAAATGTCATGGGTATTTTGATAGGGTTTGCATTAAATCTGTAGACTTTTTTGTGTCGCATTGCCATTTTAATACATTACTGATCAGAGATGTAGTAATATGTGTTTTGTTACCTGAACATTATTGACTAGAGATGTTTCCGTATTCATTTACATAACAAATCACTGGCCGCAGGTGTTAGTTTCTGCAAAAACCCCCTTGTCAGTAATGTGTTAACAGTATTAGTTCTTTCAATCCAAGAGCATGGGATATCTTCCCTTTCTCTGAATGCTTTTTAACTTCCTTTATTATTGTTTTATAATTCACAGCATAAGTCTTTCACCTACTTGGTCAGGTTTATTCCTTTTTTTGGTGCTATTTTTAAAAGTTTTTTTGTTTTTACATTTCTTTCTGATATTTCATTGTTAATGTAAAGAAATGCAACCAATTTTTGAATGTTAGGCTTAAATCCTGCTACTTTGCTGAATTCATTTATTAGCTCGAGTAGTTTTGTGTGGAGTTCTTAGGATTATATATATATATATGTAACCATGTTGTCTGCATACAGTGACATTTTTACCTCTTCGCTTCCAATCTGGATACCTTTTATTTATTGTGTGCTGTGTCCTAGACTTCCAGGAGTATGCTGAATAGAAGTGGTGACAGTGAGCAGCCTTAGTTCATATTTTAGCAGGAAAGCTATTACCTTTTTGCCATTGAGTATGTTGTTGGCTGTGGATTTGTCATAAATGGCTTTTGAGATATGTTCCCTAGGAGATGGATCCAAAAAGATCGCTGCTATTTACATCAGAGTGTGTTCTGTTTTCCTCTAGGAGTTTTATAGTGTCTGGCCTTACGTTTAGGTCTTCAGTTTGAGTTTTATTTTTGTGTATGATGTTAGGGAGTGTTCTAATTTCATTCTTTTACATGTAGCTATCCAATTTTCCCAGCACCACTTATTGAAGAGGCTGTCTTTTTTCCATTGTACAGTCATTTGGATACTACTTCTTCCAATCCAAGGATATGGTATATCTTTCCTTCTTAAAAGCTCCCTCCCTGGGTGCAGGCCCCATCCCAATTCTTTCTTTTCCCTTTTATCCTACCCAGTTATGTGGTGATTTTCTTGCCCTTTCCAAAGTCTGAGGTCTTCTTTCAGCATTCAGTAGATGTTCGGTGTGAACTGGTCCACTTGTAGATGTATGGTTAATGTTTTTGTGGGAGAAGGTGAGCTCTATGTCCTGCTCCTCCACCATCTTGAACCCCCTTCTTCCCTGGAGCCAGACAGTAGTTTTAGCAACTTAAGGTTGCTAGGTATCCATGATTCAGAAAAATTAAAAAAAAAAAAAAAAAACACCATGCATTCAGGAGCTCACAATTAGATGGGAAAGATATTTAAATCGTTGTAATGTCTTACTGCTAAGTTACTTCAGTCGTGCCCAACTCTGTGTGACCCCATAGACGGCAGCCCACCAGGCTCTGCCATCCCTGGGATTCTCCAGGCAAGAGTACTGGAGTGGGTTGCCATTTCCTTCTCCAATGCGTGAAAGTGAAAAGTGAAAGTGAAGTTGTTCAGTCGTGTCCGACTCTTAGCAACCCCATGGACTGTAGCCCACCAGGCTCCTCCGCCCATGGGATTTTCCAGGCAAGAGTACTGGAGTGGGGTGCCATTGCCTTGGCTGTATAAAGACATAAGGAGCTATATTGGATGCTTTATATTTGCCTGTTCAGATCCATCCCCCCTTTCTCTCCCCTAAACCCTGGGAAG
The DNA here is from genome assembly GCF_029378745.1 of Bos indicus. Taxonomy (NCBI): domain Eukaryota; kingdom Metazoa; phylum Chordata; class Mammalia; order Artiodactyla; family Bovidae; genus Bos; species Bos indicus. Next base: position 52,435,420 of record NC_091769.1, read on the forward strand.
TTGCCCAGAGGTGGACATCAGTGGACCCCCTCACCCATTACCTTCCAGTTGGTTTGGACCTGTTAGGAGGTGGAGGCAGAGAATGCAGCACAGGCAGCCCAAGCCATCTGCTCCCTCTGCTCAGGCTGCAGCTTGGTGGTTGGCTACATTCCTCTAGCAAAGGCTGCGCTATAGCTCACCCCTTCATCTCCTCTACCAGCTTTCTCTCCCCATCTCTTCAGGCCCAGGCTGGAAATAGCTGCCACTGTTGCTAGCTCCAGAGCAAGCCAGTGTCCATTTTTTATTTCCCTAAAAGCTGCCCTCAAGTTTGTACACAGTCATTTCATTTAACTGTCTTCCATTTTCCCTTCCTGCCAAGACCCTGAGCAGCACAAGAACAAACACATTATGGGCAAACTGAGGGCAGACAAGTTAGCTTCACTGAGAGGAAGTCAGCCCCAGGAAGGTGACTCCTGAAGGATGCCTAGGCATTCCTCAGGTGAGTGAGGAAAAGGTGGGAATTCCAGGCGGAGGCAGTACAGGCAAAGAAGGGTGAACACAGAGGCCACAGTGTGAAAAGGAGACATACTCAGCCAGGACTGGAGCAAAAGAGTTCAATGTGAAAATGGCAGAAGATGAGGTTGGGGCGGAAGGGGGACGAAGGGCCCTCTGTACCCTGCTAAGGGGTTCAGAATGGGACAGTGAGCCGTTTTTAAGGAGGGCAGGATATGCCCCTATTTTTATTCTAGCAAGATTCCTTGACACCTTGAGGGTTGACTCCAAAGGCCTTAGTCTGGAGGCCGGAGGTTATTTAGGAGAGTTTTGCTATTTAGAAAGTGAGAGAGACCATGAGAACTCAAACTGTAAAAATCGCACTGGAGGTAAAGTAGCAAGGAAATGTTAAGATGATATTTAGGAGGCAGAAGTAACAATTTTGTGATTAAAATGGAGAAAATGTCCCATTTCTTTTTCCTTATAGACATATAACTACCTTTCCCAGCTTCCCTTGCACTTTGGTAGACCACATGACAGGCAGAAATGATTTCTGTTACTTGCAGGTTTAGCCCATATCCATTTTGCTGTCAAATATATTTTCCTAAAAGGGCAATTGGAGCATATTACTATTCTTCAAACTCTTCATTTCCCCCCTTGCTTCCTGGATGGACTCTCATCTCCCCTGCAGGGTGTAAAGGCCTCTGCCATCTACTGTTCTGTCTTTCGCCTGGCCTTTCCTCATTTACACACTGCTTCACAGTTCTGCCATCCTCAACTGTCCCCTCAAATAAATCTGATGAATTCCTACCTGTATTTCAAGAGTCAAACCTCATCCCCCGATTCTGCACAGCAGTGACAGAAACTATCATCCCTTTCTCTGTGTGCCCTCAGTTTCCTTGAGCAGCGCCGCTCAGTTTTCTCCTTCCACAGGGTTCACTTTTGCTAAATTTGCCCCCATCAGTAACACCTCCCATCAGGCTTCCGTGGTGGTTCAGTGGTGAAGAATCCACTTGCCAATGCAGGAGAATAATATCTTGCCATTTGCAAAACATGGATGGACCTTGAGGACATTAGGGTAAATGAAATAAGTCAGACAAAGACAAAGTATCTTATTCATATGTTAAACAGAACAAAAACCAAGTTCATAGATACCAAGAAAAGACGGATGATTGCCAGAGGAAGTGGGTGGGGGATGGGCACAATGGGTGAAGGGGCCTAAAGGTACAGACTCCCAGTTATAAAAGTCACAGGGTGTAATGGACAGCATACAACTGTAGGTAACAATACTGTATTCTTGAGAGTTGCTAATACATCATCACAAGAAAAAAGGTTATAACTATATACAGCTACCCAGGTGGCTCAGCAGTAAAGAATCTGCCTGCAATGCAGGAGACGCAGGTTCGATCCCTGCATTGGGAAGAGTCCCCTGGAGAAGGAAATGGCAACCCACTCCAGTATCCTTGCTGGGGAATCCCATGCACAAAGGAACCTGGAGGGCTACAGTCCATGGGGTTGCAAAGAGTCGGATACAACTGAGCAACTAAATAGCAACAACAACAAACACCTATTACCGTGCGGTGATTTTCAACCATGGTTAGGAGACAACTTCTTAATAAGGTGTATTAGAAGCCTGGGTGTGGGGGAATGTTAATCTTCACATAACTCTCCCAAGAGATTCAATGTCTTTTCCACACTCTCCTCCCATTGAAAATGACTGTCACAGAGGCTTGTGACACTCCTGGAAGCATCTCACTGCACCTGCTGGTCTGCACATCCTCTGCTAGCTATAATTTCGTGAAGTGTGAAAACCACATCTTGCTTATCTTCATGACCTCAGCAGCTCACTCAGGCCAGACACAGAACTATCACTACACAGATCAATGACCAAGGCAACCAGAGGACAATGGATTTTGAGGAACGAGTGGTAACAATTTCACCATCACCTGCTACAGAGGAATCCACAGGATATCACAGTTCAGGAGCCCCCAGGGACCCGACCAGGCAGTTTAGTGGAGTGCCAGGGGCATGAGCCAGATGGCAATTTGTGCCAACTCCTGTGAAAATACCACAGAACAGAAATAGTCTCTGGTGACACTATCCTAAAAGCCCGTAAAGTTCAGAAATATTTATAAAGGTGAACCCTCTGGGTTTCAGAAACAGGCTCTCATATCTCAACCTTTCAAAAAGAATTGAGGTTAGTTTTTTTAGTTGATCACTAAGAAACAGGATTTCAAGAACACAAATAATTTCAACCACAGAATGAAAACTCAGCCATTTTCTTTAACACATTAAGGCTATTGTTAACCTTTTATTAATCCATAAAGGGGCAGTTCCCTGGGGCAAACAAAAGCAGAGTCAGCAAATAATGCCTTGACAAAAAGCTGCTTTGTGTTCTGGTTTCTACAACAGAAATATGAAAATGTAGGCATTTTAAAGTACTTACTATGCGCCGGCAACTTATGACTGCAAGGAATATTTTTCATTAAAATGTACCTATTAAGACATAATTTATGAGTTTACTGGAAACTGAGTTTCGCTAAGGGACAAAGGACAGAAGTCTCTTTTCTTTTGGTATTTTGTTTTCCACTTTTCTCTTTGAAGGCTAGCTGACCTAAAATTGCTCTCAATGGCCTTAATTAATATATATCTAACTTCTCAAATCTGACTCATGAGTTTTGCCTTTAATTAGGTGTTTAGAAGCCCCTGGCATCAGGGTGAATGCCTTTGACCCCTTCCCTCTCTCCTTGCTTTCCAGAAATCTATGCCACACAAAGATGAGATGAAGGAGAAGAATTTGAGAAGGAGAACCTGGAGCCAGGGATGGGACTGAACACTGGTCTCCAAGAGGCTGGGGAAGTGCAAGTAGAGAGTCTGGAGCAAGTCATGAAGGAAAAAGCCAGCCCCATACCAGTGAGTGAGTCCAGGTGCAAAGCTCAAAGGTGAGTGCAGAACCCCGAACTTATGGCAGCTGGGACTGTGGTGATGGCAGCAGCAGAAATATGCAAACATGGCCATATACACTGGACACTTTATATCTGAATCATCTTAGCAAGTTTCACTAGGAATTACTATCAAAATCTTCCCCTAGGTAAGGAAGCTGAGATTCAAAAAGGTTAGGCATTAGTTCAAAGTTATAGATATACCCAGAGGCAGATCCAGGACCCAAACCCAGGGCTGATTTCCAAGCCATTGCTCTTAACCACAACTAGAGGATCTGACTTTGATGGAAAAAAATGTGCTCAGCTATGGATAAGGGTTTGTATGAAGATGAAGCGGTGCCCAGCAGGCAGCCAGGAATGAGGACTTGTATGCAAGAGAGGTGTGAGCTACCTAAGCTCTTCAAATCTCAGTTTCCTTACCTAGGGGAAGATTTTGATAGTCAACTGACTTCCAATTAGAGTTGCTCTATTTTTTCTGTGCTCCCTGAGCAGCTCTAATTGTTAAGTCAGTTATGTTTCACTCTTCGCAACTCCATGGGGCTGTAGCCCGCCAGGCTCTTCTGTCCGTGGAATTTCCCAGGTAAGAATATTGGAGGCTGGTTGGAATTTCCTACTGCAGAAGATCTTCCCTACCTGGGGATCAAAGCTGGTTTCCTGCTTGGCAGGCAGATTGTTAGCCACCAAATGCTGTTAGCAGTAGCACAGCATGTAAAACTTGCAGGTATAGGGAGAAATGGGTCGTAGGTGCCATAAGGCTTTACAGCAGCACGGGCTTTGTGCCCAGTGCCTGGGACACACTGCAACACCTGATAACACAGCTGACCAAAGACCTCATCTATCACTGGGGCTTCCAGAGTTCTACACAGCGTCCAGTGTAAACCACTGATACCAAACCGCTGACAATTGAAAAATTCAACACATACGGGAGCACGAGCCACTCAATTAAGCTGTCAACCAACCAACCCAATCAGAAAATTGGCAGAAAACCATAATAGATGTTTCTCCAAAGAAGAAGAAATACAGATGGCCAGGAGGCATATGAAAAGATGCTCAACATCACTCATTATTAGAAAAATGCAAACCAAAACTACCATGAGGTACCAACTCACCAGTTAGAATAGCCATCATTAAAAAGTCAACAAACAACAAATGCTGGAGAGGATGCTGAGAAAGGGAACCCTCCTCCCCTGTCAGCGCAAATTAAGTTAGTGCATGCATGATGGAAGGCAGGGATTCCTCAGAAAACTGAGAGTAGAATTACCATATGATCCAGCAATGCCACTCCTGGGCATAGATCTAGACGAAACTCTAATCCAAAAAGACACGCCCCCCGATGTTCAGAGCAGCACTATTCACAATGGCCGAAACATGGAGACAACCTACATGTCTATTGCCAGATGAATGGCTAAAGATGTGGTCCACATTTACAACAGAATATTTACTCAGCCGTAAAAAAGAACAAAATAATGCCATTTGCAACAACATGGATGGACCTAGAAATTATCATAGTAAGTGAAGTAAGAGAAAAACAAATATCACTCATATGTGGAATCTCATTTTTAAAAGACGATACAAACTTATTTTGGAGAAGAGAATGGCAATCCAATCCAGTATTCTTGCCTGGAGAATTCCACGGACAGAGGATCCTGGCAGGCTACAGTCCGTGAGGTTGCAAAGAGTCAGACACGACTGAGCAACTAAGACACAAACTTATTTACAGAACAGAAGCAGACTTGTATCAAAAACAACTCACAGTTACCAGAGGGGAAACACTGGGGAGAAGGATAAACCAGGAGCTTGGGATGAACACGTGTACACTCCTATGTATAAAACAGATAACCAACACAAACCTACGATACAGCACAGGGAACTCTATTCAATATCCTGTGATAACCTATATGAGCAAAGAATTAAAAAAGAATGAACACATGTATAACTGAATCACTTTGCTCTACACCGGAAAGTTACACAACACTGTAAATCAACTATACTCCAATAAAATGTTAAAAAAAATACTTGATACCATGTCTTATATGTAAAATCAAGTTTTTATTTAGATAATAGGAATACTAGCTATTAAGTTCTTCAGTTACCATGCTAAATTCTTTACATATATGTTTTCATTTAATCCTCATAACAGTCCAGTATGATTTGATATTGTCATCTTCATTCCCATTGTAAGGATGGAATCACAGCAGATTAAAGGAGACTGAGTAACTGGCGCAGAGCTGTGCTCAGCTGGCTGGGCAGGGACCCCCACAGCCTAAACCTTCCCAGCTGGAGGGTACGGCAGAAGACCCAGAAGGAAGAACAAAACTCACCTGCGTAACAGGCTTAATTCATTACTTTTTATGGATCTAAGATATTTGGGGAGCCTGTTTTTAAAATATTCTTGGGAGGGAGGAGGGAGGAGGGTTCAGGATGGGGAACACGTGTATACCTGTGGTGGATTCATGTTGATATATGGCAAAACCAATACAATACTGTAAAGTTAAAAAATGAAAAAAAAATTATTGAAAACACCATGGAATCTTTTGTTAGTTAGATGCCAGTTTGAAGTCTTAGGAGAAGGCAATTGGCACCCCACTCCAGTACTCTTGCCTGGAAAATCCCATGGGTGAAGGAGCCTGGTAGGCTGCAGTCCATGGGGTCGCTAAGAGTCGAACACAACTGAGCAACTTCACTTTCACTTTTCACTTTCATGCATTGGAGAAGGAAATGGCAACCCACTCCAGTGTTCTTGCCTGGAGAATCCCAGGGATGGGGGAGCCCGGTGGGCTGCCATCTATGGGGTCACACAGAGTTGGACACGACTGAAGTGACTTAGCAGTAGCAGCAGTTGAAGTCTTAAGTGAGAACCAGGGATTCTTTTAGAACATACGTAACACAATTTAGCAATCTCTACTGAGCATTTTAAAACTACAGATGTACCATACCAGGACTCCAGAGGTATGGCTCAAATCCTGGCTCTGTGGCTTCTAGGAAATCCCTGTATCTCTCTGGGCCTCAGTTTTGGTATCTATAAAACAGGGAGATTAGATCCGGGGGTGGGGGTTCCCATTTGATTGTGACCACAGAGTTCTTTATTCAGGCAAAACCTTTCTTGGAATCTAACATATAAAACACACTAAAAACTGAGTTTCTCAGGTTGGGTTTTTTTCTGTGAGGGGGGATGGTCTCCACAGGCTAGCTCCTTGCTTACCTCGTCGCCCCCACCCCGAAGCCCCTCCTGGAGCCCGAGCACAGAGCGCGCAGTTCCAAAAAGCACAGGTGGGAAACCACGGCCCCACCTCACCTCTCAAGAGGCCGTGCTCCTCGCCCCCAGATGTGCACGGCGCCTGTCACATAGTAGGCACTTCATAAATACTTGCGAGAGAAAGAATGAAAGATTACCCTGCCTTTTCGGAAATGGGGATACGTAGTTTTCATTTCCTCTGCTGATTGCCCCAGGTAGTTAAAGTGCTAAGATGGATCCTGGGGGAAACCAAATGTTACATTTATGGAAAAGCTGCTTTTAGATACTGAAGTGGCTTCCAAGTTCAGTGCGGCCATAAGTTAAGGGTCTGTCAGCACTTCCATTATGAACACCGCTTTGTGGTTTCATAACTTAGCCATAAAAGTTTGCTTCAGGCTATCCCTCGGCATACAAATTGAAAACCCTGTTTTAGGCCAAAATGTGGGAATTAGAAAACAAACAATTTATTGGTTTCAGACATAGTTTTGTACCCGTCTCAACCAAATAAGATTTATTATGTGGGCAATTAGAGGGGACTAAGCCACTTGGTTCTTGAAAAATTAAAAAAAAGAGGAAATAGCCAAACTATTTATATTTTAACAGTTGTCCCTGGGTATGATCAATCATTCTTTTGGGTCCTATTTTTATCAAGTACTTTATCCCCTGCATTGATGAGACCTAGAGTCTATTTATACATTCTTTTTCCTTCTTTTTTAAACATATTCTGTTAATGGTATCAGAATGAAAAATATTGCCTTGTTTTTAACTAAAAAGCGAGCAACATAAATGAGACTTATCTCAAAAAAATAAATAAAAGAGCTTAATCCTGCTTTTGGTAAGTATTTTGAGAATGGCAAGTATCTCATTTTAATAAAAAAGACAATATCAGTAATGACTAAACAGGGATATGAGACATTGTTCTACAGTGTGAGAACTGGTTAGAGCTGAGTAGTCACCTGGGCAACTCACTGACTTACCAGGTCAGGAAACGGAGGCCCCAGCTAACAAGAGTCCAGCCTGAACATGTCCCGCAGCTCCTAACCCCGAGGACGAGAGCTGGGTGTTCTACAGCCCAGCTTGGCAATCAGCTCATTCCTGTTTCCCATGGATGTAACCATTCAAAGCCAGGAGTCTACATTTTCCTGACCGACTCATGTCCACCACCACACACCCGCCCCTAACCACACGAGAATACACCTTCCGGCACTGCACACAGGGTGTGGCACTCTGTGACTCTGGTGACCCAAGTCACAAGCCATGTACCGTCAGTGCCCTTGGTATGCACTTGTTTTCTGTCCTCTTGGAGCCAAGCACAGTTTTGAGCACCTAGAGACATGGGCTGGGTTGCTGGGTCACAGGCGCTAACCTGACCGGGGAGAGACCCAGGTACTGGGCTTGTGAGCAACTTAACAACACATGGCTCAGTCCTCTAGCTCAGCAATGCAGCTGAACAAACCAGGTTATAGTTCCTGTTTATGTGCTTATGTCTGAAGAGATGTATTTGTGAATCTGGTCTACTGCATGACAACACTCTGTTACAGTACTAGGGAGCAGCAGGGTTTAGAGTCTCCCTACTCTGTTACTACCTCACAGGGCCCTCTCACACTGTTGAGAATGTCTGCCTGTACATCTGATTTCCCTTGCAGCCTGCACTCTGGGGCAGGAACCCAGTCTAATTCCTCTCGTTATCATCACTGTCTGGCACAGGGGAGGTACTCAACAGATGTGTGCCGAATGAACAGATAAATGAATAGATGAAGGACCAAATGCACACACTTGCTGATGGGGCTCATCTCTCTGCAGGGGCTTCCCCAGGTCTTTCCTGGGCCATGCATGCCCTTGGCCTCCACAGTCTCCCCACTCCACAGAAACCAGCCAGACCCCTCAGCAGACACCACTTCTCTTTGCAGAAATACTTTTGATAGAAAGAATGCAATTCTGGGAATAACAGCACAGTGAAAGTATTTTCTCGAGTCAAAGGGGAATTTGAGTTGGAACAATAGGAAATTCTTAAATACCTGGGTAGAAGATCACAGCCCACTCCAACCTCTCTGGTTTCCACTTCAGTCTTGGACTGGGTTTCTATTAAATAGTCCAACCTGCTTTGTAGTTCATTATTCTAGAGATGAGGGGGGAAAGGGCTGTTAGTAAAGCAAATGTGTTCCCCCACAAATACATATGATACAATTTATAGGTATTATCTGGATTTTCCCCTAGACACAGACATCTATCACAGTGTATTTTTAAGTGCCTCTTATACAGTAGGAATTGAAGGAATATATTGACTGAATCCTTACTAATAGCTTTATGTGCCTGGACATACATATGTATCCAATTTTACCTGAATGGAAACAAACAAAATATCCTACTCTGTACCATTATTTGCTTTTTGCCCTACTCTGTACCATTTGCTTTTCGCCCACTCAACAATGTGTTGTGACTCTTTCCATGTTTATTAGTTTTCTTTTTATGTCAACAAACTATTTTAATGGGTTCATAGCATTCCATTGTATGGATCTACATTATTTAACTAGTCTCTTACTGATGACCTTTAGATATTTATCACTTTTTTTGTAATTATAAATAAGGTACAGCTCATGTTTTAAAACTCCCTCATTAAACTATAAATTGAGTTTAAGTCTATTAACTTAATTTAGAGGGAAATACCTCTGTAACTTAATAATTAGTATTTCGTAGGTGTGGAAAATTCAGAATCTCAAACATATAAAGTAGAACAAGCTCCTTGGGATTAAAATTAGCATTCTGAAATAGTGTTTTTTCCCCAGACCAGAGCCAAACATTACATAGGTTGATGATTAGATGCTCAGGAATTGGAAATTTGCCCCGTGGGGGAAATGAAGGACAAAGGAGCAAGGGAGTTGAGGATATTGAAACGAAAACAGATGAAATGCTGCTGCCTAAAACCCAAAGGACAGAAAGACACACCTTTTAAAAAATTCAGACAGTGGTTATCTCTGTGTATAGAGATTTTTTGATTTCTCTTTTAAAGTTCTATGTATTTTCTGTAATGCTAAATTTTCATGAGGCAATAACCATAACTATGTTCCTGACTGTATTCCTCAGAACACAGTATGTAGTATATGCAAGATAAATATGTATTGAATAAATGTATAAATGCCTTTGAAAGTGTGTTAGTCGCTCAGTCATGTCCAACCTTTTGTGACACTATGGACTGTAACTTGCGATTCCTCTGTCCATGGGATTCTTCTCCAGGCAAGAATACTGGAGTGGGTTACCATGCCTTTCTCCAGGGGATCTTCCTGACCCAGGGATCAAACCCAGATCTCCTGCATTGCAGGCAGATTCTTTACCAACTGAGCCACCAGGGAATGAGTGTTTTATTTGCATAACCAGAAAAAATTAAGCGTTTGTCTTTTCTAAGCTGATGCTGAAGCTAAGGCACTGTATTCTAAGACACTCAACAACACATGAAAGTTGAAAAGTTATTTGGAAACAAGCTCATTTGCTCTGAAAGAGCTCCTGCTCTGGATGGGTGATAACAAGGCGCAAAGCAGCGGCTCTGGTGCAGACTCACGTTCTGCGGGGTATAAAGGTCTAGGAATCCCTTCTGATAATGCGAAACGGTGTACAGGAAGAGAATGCACTCCAGGTTCCTTAGCTGCTGACAAGCCATGACTGATCTGTGGGCTCGGCATCTGTCACCTGGTGCTCTGGGAGAATGCTGTTGGCTAACTGCCAGGGGATCACCATCATTTACACATATACACACACACACACACACACACACACACACACACACTGCTTCACCAACAATATCTGAACTCTCCCATTCATACAGAGAGAGAGGCCTGCCCATTAACAATCAACAGTCCCACTGTTTCATTCTTTCTCAATGTAGACTGTAATCATGAGGATTCTGTAAAATGCTGAGCTGAGTACCTATAGTTAGGGGGCAAAAAGGCAAGGTTAGCGAATGTATCCCAATTGGTATACAGTGAGTAGTGGACTTGTAGTCCTAAGTCTTTTGTTCTATTTCAAAGGAACTCTCGTACAAATCAAGCTTCCCTGGTGGCTCAGATGGTAAAGAATCTGCCTGCAGGGCAGGAGACCCGGGTTCAAACCCTGAATCAGCTATTCACTGAAGCACTGATATGAAAATCTTTAACTTTTAAAAATGTAATACTATTAGTTAAAAAAAAAAAACCTGAGTATCTGCTGGGAATCAGGTAGTATGTAAAATCAAGTGAGGGGAGGAAGTTGGCAGCTAAAGAAATAGGGCATAATTTGTAACCTTTGAGGAGTTCAGTCTTTTGGGGGTACAGACATCTAAGCAGAAAATAACAGAACAAACTCCTAAGTCTCATGCCAGGGGGACCCAGAAAATATCATGGGGGCACTTCAGAGGGGATGTCTAACTCAAAATGGAGGACTGAATTGTCTGAAGATTTTCTGGAGTTATGCAAGGGACAGAGAGTAAGGGAAATAAAAGGAATGAGTACCCCAGAATTATGGAAGAATACTGGGTTGAGAACAGGCCCCTGACTGTAGTGTACAGGTGTGCAGGAGTTGGTTATGAAGGGCTGTGTATGCCACAACCAAGCCTCTACACCCAGGCCCATAAGACCAAACTCAAATTTTACTTCAAACACTTGGGCTCCAAGTGAAAACTGTATTGGGAGGAAATAAAACTATAAGGAAGGAAGATCAGTCAGGGAGGTCACTGCAATTTTCTAGGTAGAGTGAGAGCCGCACTTCTAGTATATAGGAGTAAGCAGTTAAATAGAGCCTCCTCAAACTATACAGTGGAGAAAAAGACAGTCTATTCAACAAGTGGTGCTGGGTAAACTGGCCAACCACGTGTAAAAGAATGAAACTAGAACACTTTCTAATACCATACACAAAAATAAACTCAAAATGAATTAAAGATCTAAATGTAAAACCAGAAATGCAAATCAAAACCACAATGAGGAATCATCTCACACTGGTCAGAATGGCCATCATCAAAAAGTCTACAAACAATAAATGCTGGAGAAGGTGTGGAGAAAAGGGAACCCTCTTACACTGCTGGTGGGAGTGCAAACTGGTACAGCCACTATGGAGAACAGTGTGGAGATTCCTTAAAAAACTGGGAATAGAACTGCCATATGACCCAGCAATCCCACTGCTGGGCGTATACCCCAAGGAAACCAGAATTGAAAGAGACTCATATACCCCAATGCTCACTGCAGCACTATTTACAATAGCTAGGACATGGAAGCAACCTAGATGCCCATCAGCAGTTGAATGGATAAGGAAGTTGTAGTACATATACATAATGGAATATTACTAAGCTATAAAAAGGAATGCATTTGAGTCAGTCCTAATGAGGTGGATGAACCTGGAGCCTATTATACAGAGTGAAGTAAGTCAGAAAGAGAAACACAAATACTGTACATTAACACATATATATGGAATTTAGAAAGATGGTAATGACTATCCTACATGCAGGGCAGCAAAAGAGACACAGACGTAAAGAACAGATTTTTGGACTCTGTGGGAGAAGACAAGGGTGGGATGATTTGAGAGAATAGCATTGAAACATATATATTACCATATGTAAAACAGATGACCAGTGCAAGTTTGATGCATGAAGCAGAGCACCCAAAGCCAGTGCGCTGGGTCAACCCAGAGGGATGGGATGGAGAGGGAGAGGGTTCAGGATGGGGGGACACATGTATACCTCTGGCCAATTCATGTTGATGTATGACAAAAACCCATCTCAATATTGTAAAGTAATTATCATCCAATTTAAATAAATAATTTAATTTTAAAAATAGAGACTCGTGCAAAGAATAGCTATCAACCTTGGACAGAAGACAAACAACAACCGAGGTCTTCAGAGACTGAAGGACAGGTACGTTTTAGACAGGAGGTAAAACTTGGAGCAGTTGACAAGCATTGGCTGGGTTCTCTGTGATTCTTTTGTTTCTGTTTGCAGCTTTGCCCAAGAGCAGAATAGTCATAGTGGAGGCAGCACAAACACAGTAAAAATTTGATAGAAAGATCATCTGTATGATAGGAAAAAAAAAACAAAACAGTAGGAGTCTACGGGATAGAAGCATTACCAAGAGTGAGAGGGAAGCCAAAATGGAAGGGTCAGAAAATACTGAAATTCTATATTCTGTGTATAAACTCAGTTCCAGTCTCCAGCAGACCCCTGAACCATGTACATGTGGAGCAAAGTGAAAGAAGTATGAAGCCAAGGCTTAAAGAACTGAACCGAGATCTAACCCATCACCCACCATAGCAAGGCAGGATGCAGTTGGGTCTAACCAGATTCTTTACCTTCTAAAGCAATTACAAGTCTATTTTCCTGCACATCACTGATGAAGGAGGAAAAAAAAAAAAAACAGAAACAGAAAATATAAATAGAAAACAAATGGTAACTTTTGAACAGAAAAGTACAATGCCTGAAATTAGATCAATCACTAGATTGCCCTAAGAAAAAAATGGATATGCCAAAGGAAGGAGTCAGTAAACTTGAAGACACATTAAAGAAGTCATTCAATCAAGATAAGATAATGTTGAAAATAATAAATGAAACTTCATGGAATGTGAGACAATTTTTAAAAGCCTAACATAGGGACACTGGAATCACAGAAGGAAAGAAGAAACTGGAGCAGAAAAAATATTCAAAAAACTAAGGGGGCAGTTGGGTGGGGGGTAGTACATCTCCAGGTTCTTGGGGAAAAGAAACAATGGCTGAAATTTTCCCATTTTGGTAAGAGACATAAATTTATATAAATTCAAGAATTGACTATAACCAATATATTGATTATATATTATTGAATATATATATTCAATATATATCAATATATCTTGATATATATATTGATTATATATATAACCAATATATTGATTATATATTGATTCAATATATATAATCTTGAATATAACCAATTCAAGAATCTCATCAAACTCAGACAACCAATTCAAAGAGAAACCTACCTTGGCATATTACAGTCAAACTACTGAAAAACACAAAGAAAAATCTTGAAAGTCATCCTGTTACATATAGGGAAACAGTAATCTGAATTACCAAAGGTTGCTCATCAAAAACTATGAAAGCCAGACGAGACTGAATACTAATGAAGGAAACTGTCAACCTAGAACTCTATATATATTTCCATAATGAAGGTGAACTACAGGCCTTATTTTCAAATAAGAAAAACTAAGTGAATGTGTCCCCATCTGGTCTGCACTACACAAAATGCTAAATAAAAATTCTTCACCCTGAAGAGAGGTATCAGAAACTCAGATTTTTCAGGAATGAGTGAAGAATATCAGAAATAAATACTATATGAGTAAACATAAAAGAAAATTATTTTAATTTCTCCAAATACATATGACATAAAACTTCTAGCAATATACAGTGGGTTTATAGTAATATATAGATACAATACATAAGGTTAACTCAGACAGCAGGGGGAAGGGTTAATGGACCTTATCATTGTAAGATTTCTACATTTTATATTAAATGGTACAATATTACCTCTAAGTAGACTGTGAACACTAGATGATGTATATTATAGTACCTAGAGCAACCACTCAAATATTAAAGACACAATGCCAACTGATGAATGGATGAATTAAAATGGAATTCTAAAAAATTTTGGAACAGTCCAAAAAAAGGCAAGAGAAGGGAACAAAACCAGCAAATAAGCCAGAGGGACTAAATAGAAAACAAACAATGGCAGAACTAAATCCAACCATGTCAATAAAAATTAAATGTCAATGGACTGTTCACTTCAGTATAAGAATATCAGAATGTATAAAGAAACAAAACCTAACTATATATTGTCTACAGGAGATGTACTTTAAATAACACAGACCAGTTAAAAATAAGTGGATGGAAAAAAATATACCATGCAAACAATAAACTTAAGAGTGCAGAAATTATAATACCAGATAAAAGAGACTTTAAGACAAAGAGTATGAACAAAGGTAGTGACCAGTATTTCATAAAGAGATCAATTCATGCCAAAACACAATAGTCAAAAATGTGTTTGTACCTAATAAGAGAGCTTTAAAATATATGAAGTAAAAAACAAAATTAAACAGACAGTCTGAAATCATAGCAAGGGACTTTAATACCTGCTCTGAGCAACTAAGAGAACAGTTATACAAAAACCAGGAAAATCATAAATAATCCAGACAATATTATCAACAACCTAAATCTAATTGATATTTATATAACACACACAAAAACAGCAGAATATGAATTTTTTTATAATACTCAACCAAGAGAAACCATATGCTGAGCCATAAAACAAGTCAAACTAAATTTAAAAGAATGAAAACCATACAAAGCATGTTCTAGGACCATAACAATTAAATTAGAAATAAAAAACAATAAGATATCTAAGAACACCACAAATATTTGGAAGCTGAACAACACACTTCTAAATAATTGATAAGTCAAAGAATCTCAAAGGAAATTAGAAAATATTTTGAACTGGATGATAATAAAAATACATCTTATTAAAGCTTGTAGGTTGCAGGTGAAGCAGAGCTGGGAAGGGACATTCATAGATTTAAAAGCGTATATTAGAAAAGAAGAAAGGTCTAAAATCACTGACCTATAAGGTCTACCTCAAGAAGCTAGAAAAAGAAGAGCAAAGTAACACCAAAATAATTAGAGGGAAGAGAATAATGAATATCAGAGCAAACAGCCTCAATAAAACAGAAAACAGATAATATTCTCTATCCACAAAGCCAAAAGCTATTTTAGTTTTTAAAAAAACAGCAAAATTAATAACACTCTACTTAGATTGATCAAAGAAGGGTGGAAGGGGACAAATGATCAATATCAGAATAAAGAGGCATTAAAAAGAAATAATAGGATATCTATGGTGAAACAAAAATATCAATCCTTACTTCACACAAAATACAAAAATTAACTCCAAATGGATCTTAAAACTAAATTTAAAAGCAAAACGCCTATCATTTTTAGAGGAAATCATTGGAGAAAATCTCTGTGACCTTGTAGTAGACAAAGATTTCTTAGGAACTAAAAAGCAGAAACCATAACAAATTGATAAATTGAACTTTACCAAAAATAAAAATGGATACCAAAAGGTGTCATTAAGAAAATGAAAAAGGAGGTCATGAAATGGGAGCAAATGTTCACAATACATTTATCTGACCAAGAACTGGTATCCAGAATACATAAAGAACCCTTAACACAACAAAAAAGAAAAGTAAAACTCAGTAAAATAATGGGCCCAAGATCTGAACAAACACTTCAAAAAATAATATATACAAATGGCTAATAAGCACTTAAAACATGCTCGGCATCACTGGTGACCATGGAAACACCACCATAATGAGATACCACCACATACCTTCCAGAATGGCCACGTGAAAAAGACTGACAGTATTAAGGGTGAGGATGCAGAGAAACTGGAACAGTCCAACTTCTGGTGAGAAAGTAGACTCTCTTTATAGTTTCTTAAAAAGTTAGATCTTTATCTACCATACATCCCAGCCATCCCATTACTAGGAATTCACTCAACAAGAATCAACCCGGGCTTCAGGTTCAAGATGGCAGAGTAAAAGGATTTGCGCCCATCTCCTGCAAGAGCACCAGAATCACAACTAGCTGTTGAACAAGCATCAACAGAAAGACGCTGAAACCTACCAAAAAAAGATACCCCACACCCAAAGACAAAGAAGAAGCCGCAACTAGATGGTAGGAGGGGCACAATTATGATAAAAACAAATCCCATACCCTCTGGGTGGGCGACCCACAAACTGGAGAAGAATAATACCAAAGAAGTTCTCCCACTGTTGTGAAGGTTTGGAACCCCATGTCAGGCTTCCCAGCCTGGGGACCTGACAAAGGGACTGGGAATCCCCAGGGAATCTGACTTTGTAGGCCAGTGGGATTTGATTACAAAATTTCCACAGGACTGGGGTACCAGAGACTCCAGTCTTGGAGGCTGAAAACAAAACCTTGCGTGCACCAAGACTCAGAGGAAAGGAGAAGTGACTCCATAGGAAACTGAACCAAAACCACCTGTGTTGGAGGGTCTCCTGTGGAGGTGTGTCAGCAGGGGCTCCCCAGAGGGACGGGGGTTGGGGGAGGGGCATGGGACTGGCAGCAGCTGTCTGGGGAGGTCAGCTTTGGTGTAAACCTTCTTGGAGGCCACCACCAACCTGACCATAGAGCCCTTAGACCCGAGGGCTGAGTTGCCTTAGGCCAAAAAATTACCAGGGAGGGAGCACAACCCCATCCATCAGCAGATAATTGGATTAAAGCTTTACTGAGAAAGACCTAGTTTTTCCCACCACCAGTCCTTCCCTTCAGGAAGCCTACAAAAGCCTCTTAGCCTCCTCCATCAGAGAGGGTAGACAGAAGAAACAAGAAGAACCACAATCTCAAAGCAACTAAAATAAAACCACGTTACAGAAAGTTAATCAGCATGAAAAAGCAGAAAGTTATATCCCAGATGAAGGGACAAGGTAAAACTCCAGAAAAGCAACTAAATGAAGTGGAGATAGGCAACCTTTCAGAAAAAGAATTCAGAATAATGATAGTGAAGTTGATTCAGGATCTCAGAAAAAGAATGGAGGCAAAGATTGAGGTGATGCAAGAAATGCTTACCAAAGACCTAGAAGAACTAAAGAACAAACAGAGATCAGTAATATACTGGAAGGAATCCACAGCAGGATAACTGAGGCAGAAGCATGGATAAATGACCTGGAGGACAGAATGGTGGAAATCACTGCCACAGAACAGGATACAGAAAAAAGAAGAAAAGAAATGAAGACAGCCTAAGAGACCTCTGGGAAAACATTAAATGCACGGACATTAGCATTATAGGGGACCCAGAAGGAAAAGAGAGAGAAAAATGACCTGAGAAAATATTTGAAGAGATAATATCTGAAAACTTCCCAAACATGGGAAAGGAAATAATCAACCAAGTCCAGGAAGCACAGAGTCCCAGGCAGGATAAACACAAAGAGGAACACACTGAGACACACAGTAATCAAACTGACAAAATTAAAGACAGAGATAAAATACTAAAAGCAACAAGGGAAAAATGACAAGTAACATGGAAAGGAACTCCCATCAGGCTATCAGCTGATTTCTCAACAGACACTCTACAAGCCAGATGGGAATGGCATGACATATTTAAAGTGATGAAAGGGAAGAACCTACAACCAAGAATATTCCACCCAACAAGACTGTCCTTCAGATTTGATGGAGAAATCAAAAGCTTTCCAGACAAGAGAAAATTAAAGAGAATTCGGCACCACCAAACCAGCTTAACAACATAAGCTAAAGGAAATTCTCTAGGCCTAAAACAAGAGAACAGAAAAGCCCTACCTACAGAAAATAAACCCAAAGCAAGTTAAGAAAATGGTAATAGGATTATACATATGGATAATTACCTTAAATATAAATGGATTAAATACACCAACCAAAAGACACAGACTGGCTGAGCGGATGAAAACATGTGCATGTATGCACTTTCACTTACCACATCACTCTGCTTGACCCCCCAAATTGTATGTAATTATTTTATATTGTTAGGTTAATCATGTTCCTACTATGGCTTGCAATTGTAATTATCTTTTATTTTTTGTCTTTTTATTGATTGTGAAAACTGACAAACATCTTTCACTATTGTGATTATGTAACTATTACTCAGTACCATTGTATTACGATTGGTCAGCAGAAAAATTACAGAATTCTGTATCACCAAAACAACCATGTAATAGAAAAACCTGTAATCACTTAAAAAATCCATATGCATATGAGAATTATTTTGGAATTTTCTAAAAAATACAAATGCCCAGGTATTGCTTTGTGTTTTTGCCAGCGCTCCAGATATGTTTCTAGTGAGTAGCCATGTTTAAAAATAACTGGACTATATGAGGATCTTTTACTTTTATCTAGTTTGTTTCTCTTTTTCTATTTCATAGTCAGTGCTCCCATTTCATTTAGTTTATGTCTCCCAATTTCTCCATCTCTCTTTTTTTTTATGTTCTTTCTCAAGCCTTTATCAAGTGTAGTAGAAAAGCTTTTGTATACATATATATAATCTATATTTTAGAAAACTTATGAAATTTTTCCTAACTAAAAAATTTATGACATTTAGATTCCACTTGATTGACTTAATGTGAATAGAATGCTACATTTCTAATTTTAAAAAATGGATATGCAACAAGCAACAAAGGTTTACTGTATAGCACAGGGAACTATAATCAATATCTTATAATAACCTATAATGGAAAATAATTTCAAAAATAACATATGTGTATATGTATAACTGAATCACACACACACTAAAGAAATTTTGTAAACTTTTTGAAATTTAGTAATGTTTATCTTTTTGCCAGTTTTTCTAAATGTCCTATGGATATCTGATAACATATGAGATATAAAATTTTAAATATATTTATGTAGGATATGATTAATATAAATTAAATAGAAATCTGTTATATTTAAATCATTAACGACATCATTCAAGATACCCCTATTCTTATTTTTTGTGTACTTGATAAAATATTCTCAGGGAAATGTTAGTATGTCTATGATTATATATTTTTTCTTTTGCCTTATATTTCTTCTGATTTTTTCTTTATGGGTCTGTTTCTTTGTTGTTAAGGTGTCTAATAGTTTATGATGTCTATCTTTTTTGTGAATTGTACCTTTTATCATTAAAAATATTCATCTTTGCTTCATTTAAAATAAATTAATTACTTTAAAAAAAGAATAAACCCTAAGTTCACATAATGACTTGTACAGTAATGTTCCCAGCAGTTTTATTCACAATAGCCCCAAGCTGGAAACAACCCAAACGTGTCTCAATAAGGAATGGAGAAATAAACTGTGGTATCTTAATAAAAAATATCCTGCCACAAAAAAAGAATATATGTAAGATGGATATATCTCAAATCATTACACTGAGTGAAAGAAGCTAACTAGACATGAAAGAGCACACAACTATATAATTCTATTTATATAAAATGCAAACAAGTCCAAAAAAAAGATCCCTGGTTGCCTGGTGGTGAATAGGAAGGGAGATGGACCGCAAGGGGAAATAGATCTTGAGAGTGATGGCAACGTTCTGCATCTTGTCTGCAGTGGTGGTTTCATGGGTATATACAACCGTCAACACTCATTAAATTACATACTTTCTTAAAAATGGAGGCTTAATTGCCATATAATATTCTATTGGTTTCAGGTATCCAACATATGATTTGGTGTTTGCACACCCTATAAAATGATCACAGCAGGATGTCTAGTTAACATCTGTCACCATACACTTTAGAAAGCTTCAGCTTTATTTGTATGAATTAATACAAGGTTGACAGGACCTAAAAAAGGATGATGAGAGCCTGAATATGGGCAACAGGAGGAAAATTAGAGCAGGATGACAGAAATACTTAAAAAACAATAATTTTAAAAGGTAGATCTTGATACAGGAAAGCAAACACACTCTGCTCTGAGCCTCACAGGCTATGACTAAAGAGCAGCCTCGGCTGACTGCCTGGCTTGGGCTGCAGAAGAGATTGCTCCAGGACTGAGAATCAGGTTCCAGGGTTTTCCTACTCTCAAACACCACCACCTTGTGTTGAGCTGTGAAATGCAGACCACCCAGGAACTAGGGAGGCTGTGCGCCTTCCAGAAAGGAAGGACCTGGTATGGCACCTCTTGGCATTTTTGGGAGATTATGTCACAGATGAACGGCAGCCACCTCCTTCCCCGGCTCCCGAGGCCCCAGGGAGGGAGCAGCCGGAGCTGCAGCCCGAGCTCTAAACAAGAATGCACGTCCAATAAAACCTGCACGTGGTGCCTGGTGCTGCTGCCCCGGCGTCACACAGGGAAGTTCACAATTGACCCAGGAATGCACAGCAGACACGTTGAGAGGTTTATGTACCACACAACACATGTTAAGTGCAGGACGGACAAAACCAAGACATCTGACTCCTTTCCTCTGACTTTGGAGTTGGAATATAAGTTTAGGATTTTCAGCAGAGAAAAATGAAATGGGATCTGTTCAGTTTCAGAAAGCTGATGAACCTTATGAAGCCAGATGCTTATAACTTTAATAAAAGTTTCTCAGCAGGTAAAGAATCGCCTGCAACACAGAAGACACAAGTTCAACCCCTGAGTCTGGAAGATCCCCTGGAGAAGGAAATGGCAACCCACTTCAGTATTCTTGCCTGAAAAATCCCATGGACAGAGGAGCCTGGCAGGCTACAGTCAATGGGTTACAAAGAGTCAGACATAACTGAGCAACTAAGCACATAAACTACAACATATTGGAAATAAGGGATGGGGTATTTCTTCAAGAGATAAGTGAATAAAAATATATTTTGAAAAAAAAGAAAATAGAATGGGCATATTTTTGCATCAGGGAGATTTCTGAATCAGCTGATGAAAACCTAGTCTGATGGGGCCTAGCACAAACTTCTAGGGATCTGGTGGGGGAAGGGGTTGCAAAATCTAATGAGTTTCTGCACCAGTAAGTACATATGATGAATTCAGGGACCAAAATAATCTACATTCTCAATTTAAAAGAAGGAGGAAGAGAAGGACAAAGAGGAAATATAAATCAGTTGTCAATAGAAGGAGTCCCTGGGACCTAGCTATTGAGGAAACAGTAAACACATGGCATTTACTGGGAGCCACATACTTTTCTAATCACTTAGTATTAACTAATTTAGTCTTCCTAACAACTCTGTGCAGAGGACTCCCATTTACAAATGAGCAACCTAAGGCACAAAGCAGTTAAGTAACTTGCTCAAGACCACATACTAGTAAGTCACAGAGCTGACACTGGAACTCAGGCAGTCTAGCTCCAGAGTCTGAAGTCAGGCCCTTAACAAAGGGTAGCTAGTTTATTTGGAGAAGGCAGTGGCACCCCACTCCAGTACTCTTGCCTGGAAAATCCCACAGATGGAGGAGCCTGGTAGGCTGCGGTCCATGGGGTCGCTAAGAGTTGGACACGACTGAGCGATTTCACTTTCACTTTTCACTTTCATGCATTGGAGAAGGAAATGGCAACCCACTCCAGTGTTCTTGCCTGGAGAATCTCAGGGGTGGGGGAGCCTGGTGGGGGAGACGTGGCTGACGTCTATGGGGTCGCACAGAGTGGGACACGACTGAAGTGACTTAGCAGCAGCAGCACCTAGTTTATTAATCAGACAGGACTAGGTTACTCGCTCTGTCCACCAAAACTTTTTGAAGATAACTAAAACACCATCATTGGCATCATTACAGTAAAGCAGAGAATGGAAAGTCAAGGAATAAAACTTCCTGGTGTTAGAATAGGTAAGAATAAGAGAAATTCTTAGTGGCCAACAGGACCCTGTATTATAAAGCAAAACAACTAGATAAATTTAGAAAATGTCAGTGCAACCTCAGAATCTTAAAAAAACACATATTTTCCCCAATTTTGTCACTACTAAAATGGTCTTTAAACAACAGGGTTCTACCATACAGCACAAGAAATTATATTCAATATCCTGTGATAAACCGTCATGAAAAAGAATATAACTGAGTCACTTTGCTACACTGATACACTGGAGAAGGGAATAGCAAACCGCTTCAGCATTCTTGCCTTGAGAAACCCATAAATAGCATAAAAAGGAAAAAAGATTGAAACTGAAAGATGAACCTCACCCCCACCCCCAGATCAGTATGCTACTGGAGAAGAGCAGAGAAAGAGCCACAAAAGGAATAAAGAGGCTGAGCCAAAGCGGAAATAATGCTCAGTTGTGGATGTGCCTGGTGGTCAAAGTAAGGTCCGATGCTGTAAAGAACAATGTTGCATAGGAATCTGGGATGTTAGGTCCATGAATCAAGGTAAATTGGAAGTGGTCAAACAGGAGATGGCAAGAGTGAACATCAACATTTTAGTAATCAGTGAAATAAAATGGACAGGAATGGGTGAATTTAATTCAGATGACCATATTATCTATTAGTATCTACTATTATCTACTACTACTGTGGGCAAGAATCTCTTAGAAGAAATGGAGTAGTCCTCATAGTCAACAAGAGTCCAAAATTCAGTACTTGGGTGCAGTCTCAAAAATGATAGAATGATTTTGGTTTGTTTCCAAGGCAAACCATTCAACATCACAGTAATCCAAGTCTATGCCCCATAGAAGAAAAAGATGAAGAAGTTGAATGGTTCTGTGAAGACCTACAATACCTTCTACACCAAAGAGAAGATATCCTTTTCATCATAGGAGACTGGAATGCAAAAGCAGGAAGTCAAGAGATACCTGGAGTAACAGGCAAGTTTGGCCTTAGAGTATAAAATGAAGCAGGGCAAAGTCTAACAGAATTTTGCCAAGAGAACACACTGGTCATGGCAAACACCCTCTTCCAACAACACAAGAGACGACTTTACACATGGACATCACCAGATGGTAAAGAATCCGCCCACAATGCAAGAGACACAGGAGACACAGGTTCCCTCCCTGGGTCAGGAAGATCCCCCAGAGAAGGAAATGGCAACCCACTCCAGTATTCTTGCCTGAAAAGGAGATGACAGCAGTGTGTTTGTAACATCATCAACTGCTCACACAACCTGAAGAGGAAAACCAAGAGCTCAAACTCATCTCCTAAGAGGTGAAATCTTTACCTAGTCTGACAAAGAATGGTAAAGTATTAATAAGGAATATACATATTTTTAATAGTACTAAAGATAGGTCAGTACAGCCCAATGATAAGGGGTCCTGAGTTTGAATCACCTTGAAGCCACCTAGTCCTATACCATAAAGCAAGAAGGTGTCCCTCCAAGAGTCAGCATCCTGTAGGCTTTGCTGCTCAGAAAAGGTATTCCTTGTCCTCTGGATATGAAAGATCAGTGCAACTGTCTGGAAAATGTCACAATGACATTTAGGTTAACTCTAAGACCTTTCGAAGATCTTAAAAACCAAGAACACAAACAATGAAGATATAAATTAAACCCAAGATACTTAATATTTTAGAATAAGTTAAAGTGTAAATGTATTATTAAATCTTGACATGTTGTATAACGGTTTATCTGTTGTTTAAGATGCATGATCAAAAGGAATTCGGCATTCTAAATTTGTAGTGGAATTTAAATAGTTTAGGGAAATTTAATCAACCAAATCTAAAATTAGTGTTTAAATGCTCAAAGAGAAATAGTTTTCAAGCCATTCTGAATGACTTTTTGGATGCACACGGCAGACACGGCCACCCCACCCCCATGCTCTGGATACTCACCAATTCCTGACATGCCTTCATGACTTTTTACCTGGGGGGCTTCCTCTGCCCAGGGCAGGCCAGAATTGCCACAACCTCCTGGAGCAGGCCTCAACCAACTACTGATGGGAGTTAGTGGACAAATGCCCCAGCTTTCAGACCTTCTGGTAAGGATATCTCAGAACCTAGTGCGCGCCATCTCCCCTGGAAACCCAGGGCAAGTGAGCAGCAGCCGTCCCCAGTGGCAATCTCAGTAAGGTCGTCGGTAGAGGCCTTCATGCTTTCCCTAACTCATTTCTCCTCTCCTCACTGGGGCTTTCAGGGATCACCTCCTAACTAAACTAGCAGACTCACATCCACATCTCAGAGTCTGGGCAACCCAAATGAAGAGAAGAGAGGAGTTCACCAAATCAAAAGCACACATATACGTAAGGCTCTTCTCAAAGCACAGTCCCCCCTTGGGCATTTTCTAATTTCCCAGCAGGGGAGCCGGCTTGGTAACACAGCCAGCCGGGGGAGACGGGAGGGAGTGGGCATGGTCTTGGGTAACCCTCTGCCTCTCCTGTCAGCATCTCCTTCCTGGAACCAGCCTCTCTCGGAACCCATGACTTTCACCAGGTCACTCTCTCTCTGACTCTCACTGTGGAGCTGTGATTCCTCCACAGGGAGCTGTGATCTCAGAGGACAGTCTTCGATACAGAAGTCTCCATTCATAAAGCTAGAGCTGGACTCAGGGGACAGGACAAATGTCCACTTACTCAGCTGTCAGGACAATGAGCCCATGGGCTTTGAGTCTGCTCTCAGGTCCCTCTGGGCCATGAGGGGTTTCTGCTTATGACTTTTATAGGCAGCCCTCCCAAAACAGAGGAAACAAAGACCCTGCTTGCCACCCCTACAAACATGGTGGTTAAGTGCTCAGGCTTACTTATAATTGTCACTTTGGATGGGTTCCTTAACATCCCTGAACCTCAGTTTCTTTAGCTATAAAATGGAGGAAATATAATCTAACTCATCCCTCTTAATAAAGAAAAAATGATTGATTGCTTAGGCATGCCAGCTACTTTCTATGCACTCCCATCACATGGACACACACGTAGGTGCCGTTATCATCCTCAGGTTCTAATTCTAAGAAACCTTTCCAGGGTCACCCAGCTAATAAGAATGTAGGGTTCAATCCTAGGCAAGTCTGATTCCACTCTTAGCCTCTATGGTATACAAAAGATACAGAAAGTAAAAGCGCCCAACACACACTAGGAGCTTAATTACTGTCATTACTTTCCTGTGTCCTTACTTCACCATTCTCTCCTGGGCTGTCTCTCACTGGGGAAGGACTATAAACGGGACACAGACAAGGAGAGATTCACGGAGCCTTAAATGAAGAGGCTCAATGCCAAGTTCTTAATAAAAAGCCTTCAGAGAAAACAGAAGGCTTCCACTTCTATTAACACCTAAGCTCTTAAAGTTCTTTCAACTCCATAATTTCCTTCCCTGGAACCTCCACAAAATTCCCAAAATGCCTTTCAAAAGGCCATAAAGTCATGAATACTAAATATCATTGAAGTTTTCAGTGAAATTAAGTCGCCTCTGGGGCTTCCCTGGTGGCTCAGTGGTAAAGAGCCTACCTGCCAAGCGGAAGATGTGGGTTCGATCCCTGGGTCAAGAAGATCCCCTGGAGAAGGAAATGGCAACCCACTCCAAAATCCTTGCCTGGGCAATCCCCTGGACAGAGGAGCTACAGTCCATTGAGTCACAAAGAGTAGCACACGACAGTGATTAAACAACAAGTCACCTCTAAAGTGTGTTGACTCAAGGTCACAGAAGAGAACTGGGTGAGGGGTCTGTCTCTCAGCCTAGCTCTGGCACTGAACTGTGTAACCTTGAGAAAAGCTACCTGCCTTCCCTGTGCCTTTTTGTTGTTATTATTGAGAGAATAAACCTCATCTTGCCTTTCTTAAAGTTGTTGAGAAAATCATGTGAGAGATGTACGTGAAAATACTTGGCAAATTATAAAGCACAACACAGATGTGGGGAATTATCAGTATTCATCAGCAGCCTATCCAACTTGCTAAGAAAATTCCTGAATAAGAAAAATGGGAGCCAAAAAGCAGAGGTGGGTAGCAAGGGGGGATGAGGAGAGTCAGATTGGTAAAGAAAAACTAGCTGTCAGAACCTCATTTTCAATGTTGGCAGTTAACCTTCAATCAATTTTATAAGGCCAGGAAATAGCCATATTTTTAATTAAGTGTCAGCGGTAGGCTCAGCAACATAAAATTTAATGGTAGAGAAGACACCAGCATGAAGAAACATGGCTTCTTACCTCTCCTTCTAAGAAAGATATCTTTTCTAAAAGCTGCAATATTAAGAGTTGTTTCTGCTGCACCTTCTTTTTTAGTGATTCAATCTGGAAAGAAACAAATTGGACATTGTTAATCAAAAATGCAGAACTGTACAAGTTAATCAACTAGAAGAGAAGCCTTTGGCTTTCATTCAAACAGAAACTACATTTTGGTTCTTCTGTGTTCTGTGCAACAGTATTAACATGAGGTGCTCCATGGAGAGGCGGGTTCTGTGCCCAGGTAAGCTTGGGACATCAAACATGGTTGTGGAGCTGTTTCATTAGGTTTATTTAGCCTAACATTTCTGCACTGATTTTGCTGTGGAACCCTTAGGAAAACTTCACTGATGCTTTGAGAAGTGCAGACGTAACTCTACATAAAAAATTTATTCAGCTTGAATTTATGCCACAGCCTGTATTTCCAACATTCGGCTCTGTTGGTCCTGTTTGTATATTTATATTTGTTCAACTAAGTGTCAAAAGTTTTGCTCTGGGAAAAAGGTCACTGTCACTGAAAGTAATAATGAAATTCAGAGGATTGAGGACTCATGAGGCCTGGGGCAAGCAGGGAAGTCCTCTGAAAGACAGGGACTTGAGCTGGGTTTTTTCCCTTTGTTTTTATACTATATCTATCTTGGAGTACCATTTGTTTTTCATTCACAAATCATGTCTCCATGGACAAATTGCAGGTTTCCTAAAAGCAGGAACCAGAGTGCTCTGTACCAGGCCATGTCTTGGACAATAGTGGGAACAGAGTGTGGGTTCAATAAATAATATGTGATTTGGAAGAATGCACTAATTTTCCAATAATTTTTATATGAAATTTGAGCATTTGCAGAACCTTTTTAAAAAATCTCTCTCTGTGCAAAATGATACAATTCCTACAGAAGGGACTCTAGCAATAAGTAAAAGAAGTACAAGTGTACAATTACACTTAACCTTTGAGCCAGCAATTCTATTTCGAGGAATAGATCCTATAGATACATTAGCCAAAATATGAAATGACTTGGACATAGGATTTTAGGCAACACACACACACAAAGACAGAACTCCATCAATAAGTGGCTGATAAAACTATGGTACATCGTAACAATGGATTTCCTTGTAACCTTCAAGAAAAAGTGAAGATCTCTAAAACCCTGATACAGTATATCGTAAAGAATGTATGGTATGCTGGCTTTGGTGTAAAACTGCTGAAGACATATGAATGAATATTTTGGTGTAAAACTGCTGAAGACGTATGAATGAATATGTGCAAAAAGAAACACTACAAAGATCAAACAAGTCTTAATATTTACCAACAGGGAGAGGGAGGAAATTAGAAGGAAGAGACAGAAGAAAGACTTTTCTGATAATAACCTTGTTACACAGGTTCAATCTTGGAAGCACATTTTATAGATTCAAAAAATAAAAACCAAAAAGGGGGGAAAAAGTGAATCCTAAAATTTGAAAACAAACTGAAATAAAGGAACTTAACTGTATATCAAATTGGTTAAAAGAAGTAATTCAGGCACTGTTAGAAGAAGGTAATTTGACTGGATATTTTTAGTGGATGCGTTCTAAAGATAAAAAGAATTGCAACAAAACTTCTCACTCACTGGGAAAATCTGGATAGTAATGT
Source organism: Bos indicus (assembly GCF_029378745.1). Taxonomy (NCBI): domain Eukaryota; kingdom Metazoa; phylum Chordata; class Mammalia; order Artiodactyla; family Bovidae; genus Bos; species Bos indicus. The sequence goes on from NC_091769.1 coordinate 52,463,239, forward strand.
TAGTATTATATTTTGAAACTATTTGATAGGTTGTATAATAACATTTGGAACCAAGGTCTTTAGTGTAAGAGAAATAAATATGAGTATGAAATCAAAGAGGTAAAAAAAAGTTTTGTTAGATTTGAAATGAAAGTATCAGTATGAACTCATAATTTTTGTTTTCTTTTTAAAAATATACTAGATAAGCCTGAGACACCTTATTCTACCTGAAAACAAAGACATGAAGGGTCTCCCTTGGGTCAAAGACAGGACAATTTGTACATCAAAAAGAGTGTAATTAAGTAAAACACAGGGAATATATATATATATATTTTTTAAAACCCTGAGCATTTTATGATTCTTAAAAAAGAAAAAACAAAGCAGCAACAATTGGAAATGACAGCGGAACCAACTCCTTACTTAGAAACATGAAGATTTAGAGAAAAGGATAAAGCATTTATCCTGCCTTACTTGCACAAACTGCATGTTGAGATTACTAAGAAAAAGTCCCAGTTTATGAGGAAAGAAGTTTTACTTTACAGAAGAATTCCAGGTAATAAATGGAGAAGGAAGGAGAGAATTTGGAAATCACCATTGTGTGATACCTAGGAAATATTACTAACAGACTCAAGCAACTTTCATGGACAGATGAAATGCTGAGCAGCAAAGCTGATGAGGAACCTGATAATTGTGTTGAGGGCTGTCACCACCTGAATCCACAGCCAGCCTCACCATCACCCAAAGTGGGATCACCAGATAATATGTGCCCCTGGAGCAGTACAAAATGAATCACCCAGGAAGCAGTCTTGCCTACCCTGACTAAAAAAAGTTGAAACAGAATCCAATCAAGCTAATAAGGAGACAAAAAGTCAAATTCAGAATGTGGGAACATTTATAGGACAGCTGACTTAGTTCCTGCAGTAAGTCACTAGGTCGGGGTAAACTTGAGTTGGGGGCGAGAGGGGAGTAAACGGAGCATGCTCTAGATCAAAGGACTTTAGAAACCTACCAACCAAGTATAGTGGACTTCTCTGTATGCTGATTGGAGCAAAGTACTATTAAAAGACTTTTTAAAGACATTTTGGAAAATGGTATTACAGACCGATATCAAATGGGATGAAGAATTATCATTGATTTTGTTAGCTGTGAAAACTAACATGTAATAATAACTAATTATGATTACAGAAGGAAAAAGTACACATGCTTTAGAGATGCCTAGTGAAACACGTAGAATGTCTGGGACTTGCCTTTTAAAATAATTCCACAAAGGAAAAAATAAAAGGAAAAGAAGGTGGAGATGAGGCAAATGTGGCCAAATCTTGCTGTTTGTTGAATCTAGGCAATGATTCATTATTACCCTCTTTGTCCTGAGTGAATTAGACATTTTTGTGATAAAATATTTTAAGTTCCACCTGGTATCAAAAAATATAATACTCCATCATGAAAAACAAACCATTTATACAAAATAGAACACAAGAAACATACTTAAGGAAAAATGTTCGATTTTGATAAAAAAAAAAAAAAAAACTTTAACAATTAAAAACAGTCACTAGTTATCCTTTCATATCTATTAAATTTGCCTGAAACTACCGACTGAGAAAATTGGTGCTAGAAGGGCTGGGAGAGACAGCGATTCTTGTGTGCTGCAGGTGGTGCTGTAAATTAGAATGACCCTTTGGGCAATTTAGCAATAAATATTAAGAGCCATAAAGCTGTTCATACCCTTTGACCTACTAATCCCACTCCTGGGAATTTATCCTAAGGATATAATTCAGATGTAGGAACAGAGCTATATATACAAAGATGTTCTTACTCCTATTATTTATAATAGAGAGAAAATGGAAATAACCTTAATGTCCAGCACTAAAGGAAGTGGTAATAAATTATGGACTATCAATTTGATGGAATATATTACACAAACACTAAAAACAAATCTATTACAAAATGGAAAAGTGTTTACAAAAAGCCTCAAGGGATAGAAAAACAAGAGTTTACAATGATGAAAGTAGAAGCTGGAAGAGAAGTTAGATAAATGAAATCATTCTGCAGTTAGGGTAGGATTACGGGCAAAACAAAAGTTTGTTTTATTTACATTTCCTTCACTTTTTGTAGGAAAATTTGCAGAAATTACCCTTATCGTGTCCCTTTTTCATTCCTTCTTATATTGTTAAAATTCTTAAAAGCTGACTTTTAAAGTCTTTAAATGATAGGCAAAATGTGTACTGAAGTGAACTAAAATACTCCAAAGTCAGGGGTAATATGTCATCAAATAACACAAGTGACGTCACACACACACCAGGTGCACCAGCTCTGAAGTAGTCAGTGAATCAAGAGAAGTGAGGGTTACGGATGCCCTCAGGAACAGCTCATAGGAAGAGACCAAGATTATTCTACTCACCTTTTCCCTAGATTTTAGTTTGAAAAAGAAATCAATGCAAAACAGAGATATCATCTAGGGAAAGAGAGCTGAGGAGAGACTTCTGGGCTAATGTTAGTGTGAGGAGGCACCTTGCTCTGGAGGAAAAAATGGGTGTGGGAAGAATGTAAGGGATCTGAAGCTTCTGATGACAGGGCTCAAGTTTTTCAGCAACTGATGCTTCAAGAAGCGATTGTGCTCTTGCACTAAAAATGAAAGCCGTGCACACTCATTTGCTTTCATCCTTGAGCATTTCTCAGAGAAGCATCCTGTACAGTATATTCTGTGGTCAGAGCTGACGTGTTCAGACTAGGGACAAAGGACGCTTAGGCTGGCAGGCAGTGCATGGCAGGCCCCTCATGCCCTACAAGGGGTGCCAACTTCTAATTTCAAGTTATTTCCCTACAGATGTCTGTTCCTGAAGCACACCTCATGCCTTCTCCCAATAAGTCATCCAGTTTCTAAACTAAGCAGACTCTCATGTGTCTGGATGGGACTTCCCTGATGGCTCAGCGGGTCAAGAATTCGCCCACAATGCAAGAGACACAGGAGACACAGGTTCCCTCCCTGGGTCAGGAAGATCCCCCAGAGAAGGAAATGGCAACCCACTCCGTATTCTTGCCTGAAAAGTCCCATGGATAGAGGAGCCTGCCGAGCTATAGTCCAATAGTTGCAAAGAGTTGGACATGACTGAGCAACTAAGCACGCATGCCCACATGTATCTGGGTTTGCTATTATTCTAGCCAACATATGACTCCCAAGCCTTTGGTTCTTTTCCATAATATCTAAATCACACATTTGTGTGAAAAATGCTGTTATTTCTGACTGCCAACTTCAAAGAGCCTTGACATATTGTCTCCTATATCTTACTCCTATAGTAACAGAAACTGTCAAAAATCAGCTATCACTATGTTATTACTGGTGTTTCTTCCTCCCTAGACTGTCAGCTTCTTGAGAGTAAAGGCCTTGATCAGCTTCATATTCTCAGACATTGAATGAATGAATCAAAGAATCTGTCCATCCATTACTTCTAAACAATCCACCCTGTAGACTTCAGAAACAAAGTTGTTTGGAAGAGACTGGGAGGACCAGAGGAACCAAGACAGATTTGCTAAATATATAAGATCCAAAGCACACCCCAAAATTGGGGGCATCCCCAAATCCAGGGAACCACGCAGGCAGTATGCAAGTGAAATCCATTTGGCACATTTGCTCTCACTTCTTGACTCATATCAGTTTGTAAATTTGACCATTAAGAGGTTTATGTACACTTCACAAAACTGCATTTAAATCTAGCTGTCACCAGGTGGTGGTAAATGACCCAAGTTACCAGGCTCAAGTCAAAACATTAAGAAACAAGAAATTAGGTGAAGTCTGGAAAATAAGTGCTTCTATCTTACTTACCCAAGAATGTCATCTTGTTGCAACAGTTAAATTTAAGTATCAAACAGCAGGGGGACTTCCCTGATGATACAGGTGAAGAATCCACCTTCCAATACAAGGAAGATGGGTTCAATCCCTAGTTGGGGAACTAAGATCCCACATGCCACAAAGCATCTAGGCCCATGGGTCACAGCTTCTCAGCCCAGACGCCCCAACTAGAGATCCCACAAGCCACAACTAGAGAGAAGCTCCCACACCACAGTGAAGATCCTGAGTACCTCGACTAAGACCTGACACAGCCAGAGATCAATTAATTAATCTAAAAAATCAAACAGTAAACCCTCTTATAGAACAAAGGGAAGAAACCCATCTGGGTAAAATCTAGAACCTTTTACTTGATGCTAACTCACTGAACTGATGTCTAATTTTGTCTTCATTAGCAAGTTGTTTTTTTTTTTAATTTTTGTAATTCAAACTGAATATATGTCTTGTAGCCTAACTGATCATGCAGGAACAGGCCAGTTTGATATAAGGCGGGTTTAGGGGGTCATCTAGTTTTTAAAACGGTAACTGCTTTTCTTCTTTAGCCACAATTGAGTTACCTGGATAGATGGTTGGAGCCAAGCAATCCCTTTCAACTATAGCCACACACTGGAGTTACCTGGACCAAGTCCACTTCTAGGCTCTACTTATAGATGCTCTCTTACTCAAAAACCCTCCCAAGCTTCTAAGCAGGAGGGACAAATTAGGAGTTTGGGATTTACACACACACACTACTATATATAAAACAGATAACCAACAAGGACCTACTGTATAGTACAGGGAACTATCCTCAACGTCTTGTAATAACCTATAATAGAAAAGAATTGGTTATATATAACCAAATCACTTTGCCGTATACCTGACTCTAACCCAGCATTGTAAATAAACTACACTTCAATAAAAGAAAACAGTAACAAAACAGAACAACCCTCCCAAGCGGTCTAATGTTCCAGCTCCCTAGTGTGGACATGAGATGCTTCTGCTGTGGTCCCACTTTATCTCCCCAGTTTCCTTTCTTGCCAGCTCTGGCCCACAATGAACCCTACAAAGAAGCCACTCCATCCTCTGAGTGCTGTGAACACAGTGGGACCTCTGCCCCAGCTGGTGCCTTCACCAGGCAGGGCCTCCCACCCTCCATCCGCTTCTCCACCAGGAAATCTGCCCGCAGGAGTACTCCACAGTCACTTCCCAGGCTAGCTCTTGCCAAGTCCTCCAGGCTGCCGTTACATCTGTCTCTGTGCAAACCCCTGGCAGGAACCATCACTGCCACCACCACGGTGTGTTTAGATCTTCCCCTTGCACAGACAGCAAGCCCACACGGTACAGAGGCTTAGTGTATCGATTATCTTACATGAAAGAGCAGTCCTCTTAGGAAGTGAAGTCACTGCTATCCATCCACACATTTTTATAAACTGCTTTGGAAACAGATTCCTATAGTGAAAGGATCCCTCCCGATTTCTATCAAAAAGGACCTTGTATGTCAACCATACTAAAATGAAATTATACAAAAACTCAGTAAGGTCCTCTTATGGATTCACAACAACCCCCGGAGGTTGCAAGGCTTGTCAGCTTCCTGGAATTTTTCACATTGGTGACAGACACAAAAGACACGGGTCATTTCGTGTTAGATGTCAGAATGTGATATAGCCTATAATTAAAAGAATGTGAATAGTACCCGACTGTGCAAGACTCATGAAACATAACTCAGTACGGAGGTTGGCGATGTGGAGAGAAGTGAATGAATATAAGAAATACAGCAGCAAATAAGTATTAAATACTAGATAGCACTTGATACTTTTTCTTTAAGAGATTATGCTTTAGGGTGTTTTCTCTTACCAGCTGGAAAATGATAATATACATACATCTGCAAATGCCTTTCATAAAACAGGAGATACACTGTAACGGAGCATGATATAGAAGGTACATTAAAACTGACTGTCACAGTGAATTAAATTGTTTAAAATTTTCTAAGAGTAAGGAAATTAGATTCTTTTAATCCAAACTAAGTTTATGACATTATTGTTTATTTCCTCTGAAATTTGTTTTGTTTTCATTCTAATTTTAAGAATAGCCAAGGAAAGTAAACCAAGCACTTTTATTCAAAATCAGTGTGATGGTTTGTATTTGTGTGTGTGCTTATCATGAAACTCAACACATTAATAAAAAGTTTCCAAACCTCTATCACCAGTACCTCTTTCTGTTACTCTTTCTAATGGACTCATAAAGCCATTAAGATGAATGTTATAGAACCCTAATTTGACATGAAAGATGTTAAAAATAAAGCAAGTTATAAAACAAACAAATAAATAAAAAAACTTTCTACTTTAAACCACCTTGGTAAACAAAGAAGTCATTTTCCCATTGAAAATATACCAAAAATGGATACCTGCCAATCAAAGTCTCTAATCAAAATGAGAGAACCAGAGTTCTGAATTCTAGGTCAAAGAGAAGCAATACGATACTTGAATATGAGTCTTTTTTGACTTTTCATGGGAAATGCATGCTGTTCAATTATTTGAAAATTTGACAGAAAAATAGACTGAAGATCCCTATTATTGTTACCCACAATGAACCTCCAGTTACCCAGAGACCCAGTGGACTGACTGGGTTACAGCTGGCACAGGACAGGCAAGAATCTTCTAGAACTCACCTGGGGTTTTTATCACCTCCCCTTGCTCCCTCTTGTCCTAACCCAGCCTAGTTTTCAGCTCAACATGCTGTGATCTGGCAAATAGTTTTCTCCAGTTCTCTCAACAAAATAGGAATCGTGCCTGATGCCCAAACACCTCACCATGAAAACTGAGAACAACTGATATCTAATACTCTTCCTCTGAAAAGGTGTTTTTTTTTTTTTTTTGCTACAGTTTCTCTTAATTCTATTTTATAAGTGCTATAACAGTTTAATTTCAGAGTTATCTATTTTTTAAGTGCATTCCCTTTGGTAAAAACCACCACAGAAAGAATTTAAAAATAAGGTTACCTTCTTTTCTTAAAAAATGATACAACGCAGGGACCTATGACAAGACGTGGATCTGCCCTGCACTAATGCAGCATCAAAGGACAGTTTAAAAAGGACACGGAAAAGGGTACATTATCTCATTTTGGGGGGAGAGCAGGGATGAGTTAAGGCCACAACAAAACGAAACTGAAAAATTGCTAAATGAAGCTCTGAGTGGGGAAAATGAAAAATCAATGAAGGAACGGAGGGAAAAAGGTACATTTTTCATCTTCATGATGTTTGATTGGGTTTGGAGAAATTCATTTTCAATTAATGTGTCTTGTGGCATTCAGCCAGGCCAGATATGAACAGGGCACACATTTTAATCAATTTTTTTCTATTAAGTTTGAAGTAATATATAATCATAGAACTATACTATTCTAAAGGATCAGTTGAAACTGGCTTCTGCGGTAAAGTAATCTAATTTGGTTTGATTTCTATCTTATATTAAAGATCACCCCACTTCTACTGAAGAAGAACCAGCCCCCTGAATCTCCTGGGTACCCACTCATAACTGGACTATACAAACATCAGTGAAGGATGGATAAACTGGAATCCCAATCTGCGGGCATTCTCTGGCAAGGAAGAAAAAGAGCATACTGGGCATCAGGGCTTTTGCTGGCTTAGCTCGTTATTCTCAGAAACAACCCTCAGAGTCATTACCCCCATAGACGAAGGAACTGGGGTTCCTAGAGTTTCGCTGTTCATGCACTCCTCGACGTCAGCGGTGACCCAGTGCTAGGTTCCAGGAGCGCAGCCGTGAGCCAGGGAGACCTGTCTCCACTGGCAGGGAAGCAGCACGTGGAACAGGAAGTGCACGAGTTCGCACAACAGGGGAGCAAGCAAGTGATGTTTGGTTCCCCTCCCACCCAGAGACGGGATGCATCGGCCATCTGCGGATGGGGTGAGGGAAAGGTTCAGACCACAGGACTAAGAGGGAACCAGCCCGTCCCAGCTGGCCTGGAACTTCCTAGGTTTTAGTCTCATGTGTCAGGAACCTTCTCATTTGCAGGCAAACCAGGACAGTTGGTCACCCAAGAGCTTGATGCTGGCAGGGGTGAGACCTAAACCCATGTCTCTTTGATGACAAGGCCTGGGTTCTTCTGTTCACACCAGCCTGAGGTCCAGAGGGTGGCCTCTGTCCTCCCTGTGATGACAGCCTATCTCGGCAGTGCTGCCTGCAAATTAGGCCAGGCAGGGAAGAACACTGGCAGGCAATACCTTCTTTTACAAACGGTTTGCTGGGGCCCCACGTCTTAAGCCTGGTCTTTTCTCTTCCATGACTTTAGAGGAAGGTGAGGTGGGAAAGCAGGAAGGAGGGTCCTCTAAGCTTCCCTGGATGGACACAGTATCTGGGACAAAAGACCATACACTGAACAGGAATATCCAGGGAGAGAAATGTTTCCAGCTAAACAATCAGAGGATGTACAGGCAGAACTCGTTTTACTGCACTTCTCTTTATGGTGCTTTACACATACCGTATTGCTCACAAATTGAAGGTTTGTGGCAACCCTGTATTGAGCAAGTCTGTCGGCACCATTTTGCCAACAGTATTTGCTCACCTTGTATCTCTGTGTCACATTCTGATAATTCTCACAATATTTTAAATCCTCCACAGCAGCAAAAAGATTACAACTCACTGAAGGTTCACAGGATGCTTCTGTTGTTGTTGTTTAGTCGCTTAGTCATGTCTGCCTCTTTGAGACTCCGTGGACTGTAGCCTGATAGGCTCCTCTGTCCATCGAGATTCTCCAGGCAAGAATACTGGAGTGGGTTGCTATTTCCTTCTCCGGGGGATCTTCCCAACTCAGGGATGGAACCCACATCTTCTGCACTGGCAGACAGGTTCTTTACCACTGAGCCACCAGGGAAGCCCCAGATGATGGTTGCTGCTGCTGCTGCTAAGTCGCTTCAGTCGTGTCCAACTCTGTGAGACCCCATAGACGGCAGCTCACCAGGCTTCCCCATCCCTGGGATTCTCCAGGCAAGAACACTGGAGTGGGTTGCCATTGCCTTCTCCGAGATGATGGTTAGTGACCAGTTTTTAGCAATAAAGTATTTTTAATTAAGGTCTATACAGTTTTTGGCAATGGCACCCCACTTCAGTACTCTTGCCTGGAAAATCCCATGGACGGAAGAGCCTGGTGGGCTGCAGTCCGTGGGGTCGCACAGAGTCGGACACGACTGAGCGACTTCACTTTCACTTTTCACTTTCATGCATTGGAGAAGGAAATGGCAACCCACTCCAGTGTTCTTGCCTGGAGAATCCCAGGGACGGGGAAGCCTGGTGGGCTGCCGTCTATGGGGTCGCACAGAGTCGGACACGACTGAAGCGACTTAGCAGCATACAGTTTTTTATACATAATGCTATTGTACACTTAATAGACTCCAGTATAAACATAACTTTTATATGCACTGGGAAACCAAAAAGTTCATGTGGTTCACTTTACTGTAATATTTGCTTATTACAGTGGTCTGGGGCCCAACCTTCAGTATCTGTGAGGTAAGCCGGTATACAGAAGCACCCAGCTCCACATCTGACACAGAGCTGATGCTAAAAAAAGAAAGTGGTTTAAAAAAAAGTTCCTATTGATAGATGTGCACTACTATATACTAAATAGATAACTAATAAGGACCTACTGTGTAGCACAGAGAACTCTACTCAGTACTCTGTAATGACCTACATGGGAAAAGAACCTTAAAAAGAGGGGATTATGTAGATGTATAACTGATTCACTTTTCTGTACACCTGAAACTAACACATCATTGTCAATCAACTATATTCCAATAAAATTTAAAAAAAAAGATTTACCAATTGTGTCAATTCTAAGACAAAACAAAACAAAAAATAAAGGAGGCTTCAATTAAACACACACACACACACACACACACACACGCAGGTGCACATTACACAAACACATGTTCCTAAAGTTCAGATGCCCTGGAACATGGACCCTCACCTGCACTGACCAGGACTCTCCAGGGAGCCTCTGAGCTGCCCTTCTTGCCCCTCTCCTCTCTGAGTCTTCAAGAAACCCCTGCCAGAGGCATTGGCAATGGGGAGCCATCGAGGAATCAGGAGCTGAGAAATAAAGGATGTTTTCTCGGGTTGTTGCTGCTAATCCACCGCAGTTAGGCTCAACCTACATTTCCAGTCTCTTCATCATTCCTCCCTGTCATCATTACAGTGCACTCAAACTGAAATATTGCTCGCTGAACTCACCCTATACTTTCTGGCCTTCATGTTTGTGCTTTAATTGATTCTATGTCTAGTCTGGCACGTCCTTTTCCACCCACTCAATCCCTGCTACAAAAATCTAACCCATGCTGCAAGACCCAGGCAAATATCATCTCCTCCCTAAAGTTTCTCCATGCACACTAGAATTAGTGAGTATTTGCAGGCACTGACCTACACCCTTAGGGTACATTCTTTCCATCAACAACGTCTGAAGCAGGCATTATTACCATCACTCACATTTTTTGATAAGGAAATTAAATGTTGGAGAAGATAAGTAAATTGCTCAAGATATAAAGCCCAGTGAGAAGCAGAGGCAGGATGCAAAGACAGATTTAATTTACTTGACGCCTACAAACTTAACCACTGTGTTCTCCAGTTTCTATGTCCTCAGCAAACAGCTCATTGCCTGCTCAACACTTACATTCTGCCTTGAGTTATAACAGCTTTAATGTCAACCAGAAAATCCTCTGAGGGCTTTGAGGACTCAGGTCTGTCTTTGCATTTGGTTCATAAAAGGTGCTTCTTAAATGTTTACTGACTGACCCATCAGAAACGCGCTCTCCATAAACAGGGCCTAGCTCTTCGTCACCCCCACTCCCACTGCTGTATGTGAAGGGCTGACCTTCCTGCAAACTTTAGCACAGAGGCAGGGGAATGGGAATATATAAAGACAGTGGTGCAAAGGAAATTACTTCAGCTTGATAAAGGCTGAATGAAAAAAGTCAGTGGTGGAAGGATGGACTATTCAATGAATGGTGTTAGAGAAATAAGCCTTCCATGAGGGAATAAAAGGTGGAATTTCTATTCATACTATATACACAAAAAATAAATTCCATACAGATTACTCTTTATTTGTTCAATAAAATTTATTGAGCACTTGCTATATGCCAGTGACTATTTCAAGTACTGGGGATACAGACATGAATGAAACAGACAAAAACCACTGCCCTCAGAGAGCTTACATTCCAGTGGGGAGAAAGAGACAACACATAAGCAAGCAAAACAGGTAAGTGTAGGATATATCACAAGATGATAAAGTGTTATGGAGAAAAAGAGAGGAAGGAAGAACGATGGGCAAGAATGTGGCGGGGGAGGGGGGGTGGTGGTGATTACAGACCTAAAAATGAAAAACAAAACTCTAAAACTTATGACAAACAGACACACAACACAGCACAAAAAGACTGATAATTTTATAACAATTTTTTTAAATGTATATATTGTACAAAACCCCATAAACAACCAAAAACCATGAACTGGGAAAAGATAATAGCACGCAACTATTTTGATAAACAACTAATATTGGCAGTATACAGAATTCCTACAAATCAGCAGGAAAAAAGAAAAACCACCAAACAGAAAAATGAACAAAGGATGTGAACAACCAATTTATAACAATGGGAGCTTGACTGCTGAGAAGTTTAGGGTCAATTTCTCTAGTTGTAATGAGTAGTTAACAGGCTGATGCAAATTAAAACTAAGCCAAAGAAATATTTCACAACTGGCTAAAATTATAGTCTAAGAGGTGGTGAGGATGTGGGGAAATCTGTCCTTCCACATGACAGGTAGAAGTCTATGCACACTTTGGAGAGTGACAGAGGTGAGACTGTGCCAACCCCAGTCCCTGGCAATTCCTCCTCTAATTTTATTCCCTCGATAAGCATAGACACATGTACAGTATTGTTTGTAAAAGAATAAAAAATTGGAAACAAGCTAAATGTCTATCAAGAGGATACATTATAAGATATTCAGACAGTGGAATATTAGAGAGCCATCAAAATGAATAATTAAGATCTAGTATATGGAACAACACCAAAAACAAAATTGGGGAAAAGAGTAAGTTTCAAAATAAATACAATAAAATTTATTTATACACTATATATAAAATTTTACACAGTTTTATTATTTATTTGTATTTTGTCCACACAACACAGCATGTGGGATGGTTTCCCAACCAGGGGTTAGACCCAGGCTCCTGTGATGAAAGCACCAAATCCTAACCACTAGGGCACCAGGAAACTCCCAGCATACCTTTTCAAACACAGAAACTAAGCTATATATTGACAATAAACATATGTGCGTGTAGTAAAAGCAGAGAAACATGGTCTGGATAGAGGCCAGTTGCCTCTGAAGGAAGCGCTAGGGCAGGATAGGGTGGAGGGTAAGAAGGACAAAGAATCGAAATGGGAGGAGTAAAATGAGAATGTCTTTAAAGTTCTTTATTTAGAAAAAATACAAAATATGCCAAAATGTTAATATCTTTCAATTCCAGAAGACAGTACATGGGTTTTATTTTTATTATTCTCCATATTTAAAATTTTTTCCAGGGACTTCCCTGGTGCTCCAGTGGTTAAGGCTCTGCATTTGCAAGGCAGGTGGCACAGGTTCAATCCCTGCTTAGGGAACTAAGATCCCACATGCTGTGCAGTGAGGCCACACAAAAAAAAAATTATAATTTTTTCCAACTGCTAAAAAAATAAGCAAAGAACAAGGCTAGCTTTGGAGTCAAAAATCTGGGTGTAGACCTAGCACCATCATCACTCGTGGAGAGGCTGCTGGCAACTTATTTTTTTAAAACTAAGCTTCAGTTTCCTGTACTAAAATATGGTGCCAGTAATACCGCCCACAGAGAAATAGCGTGGCATGGGAGGTCTAGATGTACAGCCATGCAACACGATGAATACCCACTCTCTGAGAGTTACTCGGATGAGAAGCACTGTCACAGAGACCGCCACAGACAGGATGTGAGCTTCCAAGCCTCTGAGAAATATATCTGAGCCAATCAGAAATGATTTCAACAAACAGAAGGTGGGTTCAATGACATTTACAAAGAAAAGACCTTCTCCCTTGAAAGGACAGTTCGAATCGTGAATACATTAACCAGTACCAGCAATACAATGAACCTGCAATATTTCAATAATGCATAGAAAAAAGGTTTACCTCTGTGTGAGCTTTCTGACGCCTTCTAAAGCCTTCACATTTTAGATCAAGCATCTAAGATTTTTAAATCAAGAAGTGGCTAATACAGTGTTAAACACCAGAATTGAAAACTGTAACATTTTCAATTACTGTAAATTCGGCCTCATTCAATTACTGTAAATCCGGCCTCAGCTTGTGTGTAGTATCTCCTTTGGGTAGGAGTGTGAGCGGCCCTAGGACAAAAGTATAGCCTTAAAAAAGAGTCCAAGGCTTAGGATCCAATTAAGGGTTGGGAATGGAGTGGTAGTGTGAGTGGGGGGTGGGCAGGGTTTGAGCACCTAACTCATGTTTGATGTAGTAAGTCAAGTTCACACCATATCGCTGTCCTGGCAGGAGCGGTAAACTGAGGGACATGGGCAAAGGCAAGGAGGAGCAGATGGAGGGAGGTCCTGAAAGGCAGGGGACCCAGATCTAAGGAGGTCCCCAACCAGCCCAGGAACCAGCATCAGGCCAAGGCGGAGGTGCGTGGGTCATCTAGTTAAGGCAAAATTTCGGAGGCACTCTCAGGGTCTCACAGACAGTCTCAGCCCCTCACTCACTCTCTGCCCCACAACAGAAGGCTCATCTGGCCCCAGGACACTGCCCATGGCCCAAAAGACAGAAGGAACTCCCAGGGCAGGGCAAGAGCAGACAGTCCTAGGACGGAGGCCCACATGGGTGCCCCACTTTCTCTAGAAGTCATTACACTCCCTGGTTTGATATTATTTCACTTTTTGAAGCTGAGTTGTGAGTCTACTCCACTAGAACAAATGCTAATAACTTTTCCACCACAGATTTGAAAAACACGAGGGCAGTAATGGAATCTCTAGAAACAATGTAGGTCCCTATGCTAGAGTGATATCTAGATGAGCAATTCTCAGATCCGACTCCAAGCTCCCTGGTGGAAGCTGGGAAACCCAGCAGAGTATCTGGGGATCTGCATTCAAACAGAACACTGGCGGGGAGTAAAACCACATCACCAGTTCACTACTTAAGTGCAAAGTTATCCATGTGCTCCCTTTCTGCTGCACAGAAACATCTAAACGGAAGACCAAAGCCAACTACTGACCAGAAGGCATTTACCTGCCCACTTGGCCACAGAGAAGTGGATGGAGTGGAAAAAACTACCCAACGTCTAAATGACACCCACCCCCTTGATGAATTCACTCCATCACTAGGCTAATACCACCCACTGACTATTATTACCACTGCTGCTACTACAATTCTCAGCAACACTGTTTAGTTGAGATACCAGGGCCTGTGGCTGTCTCAAGGCCTCTATAAAAATACAGCATGCATGAAGTATATTTCACGTCAATATATTGGGTGGGTCAAAAAGTTTGTTCAGGTTTTCCCATAAGATGTTAAGGACATTTCAGCCAAATACATTTCTCTTTTCATCAGATAGACTTCTTTTCATGAAGTGAGTTGAGCTGTGTATTCATGGATGGAAGCAAACCAAATGTACTTAAACAAGGAGAATGCTAAGTTGACTAATGTTGTATCTTGATTCAGCACTATGACATCCTCAGGGCCACTTCCCACATACAAATATAATCAAGCGACAGTGACACTTGGCTGCTTCTGTATTTCCTGGGGTGTGATCAGGTGGGGAGCACTTCCTCCTGGAGCACTGGAGTTCTTCAAGCCTGCTTCCCATCTCCTTGGCAGGTGTCCTTGATAGCTTTTCCATAAATAAGGCTTCAATCTCCAAGATCTTAGGACCAGCCTCCACCTGGCACTTTAAAATTATATTTTAGTACTGTCTTTCACCACAGTTACTTCTTTGTTGTCTAGGAACCCATGTTGCTAGAAATACTCGGTGGGTCTTGGAGTTCTCTTGACTCTGTAGTGTCAGGCCATGGAAGCTGAGGTTACAGAATGTGGGTGTTTCCACAAATAAGAGCCCTACGTCATCACATTTTCCTTTCAATAGCATGTCTTTCGTGTTTTGTTCATCAGCTCATCACACACACATACCACCTCTTCCCAGCAGAGAGAGTACAAGTGTTCTTCTAACCACGAACAATGAAAGCAACTGCTTTCAACCCGGAGCAGGCTACCATTTTGTTATCTTCCAAAGAGCCGGAGACTAAATCTGGAGAAGAGCTCGTGGGACATGATCTGGAAACAGGGCAATTGAGCGGGTTAGGGTTGTGGGCTCATCGTTGCGGCTCTTTTCCCTTTCCCCCAGGTGGCTAATTTTCAATGAGGGAGAGCACTCTGAATCCTCTAAACAGAGGGTACTTGGTGAAAACGTGTTTTGCATTGTACATTTCAGCACACCACACCACACAAGAATTTTAAAATAAATTGTGTGCTAACAAATGGCAGATCCATTTAAAAGGGAAGATTCTCGGAACAGAGAGAATTTGAATTTTTTAAATTGCTTTCCTCCAGATAATTTTCCCCTGGGCAGAAAGCTGCTTTGATTGGCAGGGGACTGGGCCTTGATGAGAGCAGGGAAAGAGGTGTCAACGCCCTGTTGACTGAAGATATTTAAAGATATGTCAGGTGTTCACTGCTCGGGCTGTAGGTTTCTTGCAGCCGTGTGCTCATCCCTGATCTCCTGTGTCCTTTAGCAGCAAGCTAAAGAACTCTACCTGATTTGAGACAAAAGACCCACACCCAAGACAGCTTGGCAACAGAAGACTGAAGCCCAAGAGCAAGGATGACTGGAACTCAGCTAACGCCAGATAGTAAGATCCATGAGGGCAGAGCCACTATCTGCCCTGCCCACCCCCAACTGGTGCCCGGCCCCAGCAAAGACAAAGTACAGGCAGGGATCTGGTAAATGGATGGATGAGTGAGTTTCTTCATGACTGTTATTTTTTTCAGTGCCTCTGTATTTTCTGGAAAACTCTTAAAAGTCTAAAAGGGGCATATTTGGGCGTGTGTGTGTGTGTGTGTGTGTATCTATTTGTCAGATCCAGAACTAGTCAGAAGAACTAGTGGTGGGAAGGAGATGACCAACCCCTGATAAACAGCACAAAAGGAGACTTAACCGAGTACAAAGATCTAGCTAAGTGGGGGTATCTGCTCTCACACTTCACAGAAGATACTCTGTATCTTTTCTCAATGAACTTGACCCGATAAGATATATATTAATCCTTCATTTCAAAAGGGTGACTGGAACTTTTACAGCACAGATCCCTGTGGAAGTGTACTGTCCCATACAATGAAAAATTATTATTGGGCTAAGGATGGCAATACCAAGATTGGTTAATTTTTATTTAGTATATTATTAAGAAATTACACTCCAGACACGACTGAGCGACTTCACTTTCACTTTTCACTTTTATGCACTGGAGAAGGAAATGGCAACCCACTCCAGCATTCTTGCCTGGAGAATCCCAGGGACGGGGGAGCCTGGTGGGCTGCCGTCTATGGGGTCGCACAGAGTCGGTCATGACTGAAGTGACTTAGCAGCAACAGCAGTAGGAGTGGAAGTAAATATACTGCTTAACATGTCAGGATTCAAAGAAAAATTATTATTGGGCTAAGGATGGCAATACCAAGATTGGTTAATTTTTATTTAGTATATTATTAAGAAATTACACTCCAGACACGACTGAGTGACTTCACTTTCACTTTTCACTTTTATGCACTGGAGAAGGAAATGGCAACCCACTCCAGCGTTCTTGCCTAGAGAATCCCAGGGACGGGGGAGCCTGGTGGGCTGCCGTCTATGGGGTCGCACAGAGTCGGTCATGACTGAAGTGACTTAGCAGCAGCAGCAGTAGGAGTGGAAGTAAATATACTGCTTAACATGTCAGGATTCAAAGAACCTCAGTAATAATACCTAAATGTTTTGAGAAGAAGGAAGCCTATCATTTTAATAAACTAAATTTCTTCACAGACATTATGACTCAGATGACAGCAATAATGGACAGGGACTGGATTCCTACCCCTGTTGAGTATGAACCCATCACAGGGACAGGCTTTCAGACTTTATGGAAGAGAGGGAAAACTGTCCCTAACACTGGTGACACATAAAGGTTGCCTCTATCTTCCAGTCAAATTTGCCTCCATGTCTGGGTGGCTGGAGTTCACAGACAGAAAGCACTTCTCTTCTCAAGCCAGAGTGAGGACACCACACGACTAATTCAGCCATCTAGATTTTTCAAAATTTGGTCCAAATGACTAATTCAGCCATCTAGATTTTTAAAAATTTGGTCCAAATTTAGTATATATTTGCTGATTTCATGCATTATGCAAAGCAGTGAAAAGGCTGAGATCCTACCAACAGCACAGCCTAGTAAACTATAGAGAATCCTTTATACAAAGAGCTTCAATCTCGTCTTCTCTCCTTATAAAGGCGTACCTGATTAAGGGCTAAATACCTTTCAGGGCAGCCAGTGCTACAAATGTTTCCTTTATGTTGAAAGTTGAAATGTGCATCTTTTCAAGTGCCACCCAGTGGCTCCAATCTGGCTTTGCATTGCAATGCAAAGAAAAATATATTACCTCTTCTCCATGACAGTTTTCCTAAGATGTGAACTCCCTGCTCACGTCTCCCCGTGGCCATCACCTGTCCAAGTCCTTCAACCATTCCCTGGATTACTAGAGTTCTAATACTTTCCAACCTCATCCTGGACTTCTCAGTGTGCTCACTTGTCCCTTTTCCATGTTTCTAACTTTTAAAAAAAGTTAGAATTGGCTACAGTGATTGAGATTTTAAACCATCCTCCTGTTGTATGAGTTAACACGGTGTACGGGACAAATACCTTAATTCTTATTACCTGATAGAAGTAATTTTTAGCTTAAATTTAGAATTAAAGCTCCCTTTCTCTTCCACCTAACTGAAACCCAGCTGGCCCCAGCTGGCCTCTGATGATGCCATCCTAAATTTCAGCCTGCGATTTCACTTCAATGGCTGGGTCTTTCAGACCACATCATCGGCACTTAGAACAGCTATGTTTGGGAGATATTACATCAGAGACACTAAAGCAAGATATGGACAGTGATCTTTAGATGCTTCCTCATTTGCATATATAAATACTCCCCCGTGCTGTGCTAAGTCATTTCAGTTGTGTCTCTTTGCAACCCTATGAACTGCACCCTGCTAGGCTCCTCTGTCCATGGGATTTTCCAGGCAAGAGTACTGGAGTGGGGTGCCATTGCCTTCTCCAGCACAACCTGGGAAGCCCTAATTATTCCCCTACTGCTTTCAAATCAGTATGTTTATTAGATTCCAGAAGTAACTTAGAATTCTAAACTTGAAAATGTCTTTTTAAAAAGACCAATCAGGGCTTCCAGCGGTCAGTGGTAAAGAATACACCTGCCAATGCAGAAGACACAGGTTCAATCCCTGGTTGGGGAAGATCTCAGGGCAACTAAGTCTGTGTGCCACAACTATTGAGCCTGTGCTCGACAGCCCAGGAACTGCACTGCTAAGCCCTCATGCCACAATTACTGAAGCCCACACACCCCAGAACCCATGCTCCACAATAAGAGAAGCCACCACAATGAGGAGCCCACGCACTGCAACTAGAGAGTAGCCCCTGCTCGCCGCAACTACAGAAGCCCCACAGAAGCCCAGAGCAACGAAGACCCAGTGCAGCCAAAAAATAAATAAATAAAATTATTTTTTTAAAAGACCAATCATTAAACCCTTATAGACAAAAACTGAATCAGAAGCCAATGCACGTGAGGTTTTGTTCACCATTCTCTAATGTTAGACAGGGAAACAACGCAGACAGTACCCTGTGGTGAGGCGGGAGAAATGGAGTATACCACAGCCAAGGAGCCCCTTGGGGAAATGAGGGGCAGCCGGCCGCAGACACCGTGAGTGTGAAGTCAGAGGCAGAAAAGCCACAGTTAAGACTGCCATAGTTCCTGAGATGCTAACTGTGACAAAGTGATGCTTTTCCTTCGGAAACACCCCTGACATCTACCCAGTGCCGATACGGGGCAAGATCTGCCCATCACTGCTGCTGGCAGTGCTCCTGCCCAGCCAGGCCAAGGGACCGTGAAACTGCATCAGGATCTCCTCATTTGAGCCCCTGCTCCCCCTTCTCCTATTCTACTCCACCCAGGCCAATCACACTGTATAAGTGGGTTTCTCATTTGGGTGAAGATTTTATCTAATGTGTGTTTATCCTACACACAATTTAAAAAGGTGTCCCTCCCCACCCTCACAATTTCCTGACTTTAGCCCCACTCGTAGCTCCAACATTTTAGAGATTAATTTTAAAAAAGATATATGTTTAATCTTCTATTTGTCTATCATATGTGTAAATTATTAGAAGTAGATACTTTTCATTTTAATAATCCATTAACAAATAACTTTTCAGAGTTGTGCTTAATATAAGCACATATAATGCTTTTTTCAGTTTTTCTGCTGCAGACCAAATGTTTAATTAAAACGAAACTTTTTCTTTGCAAGTTAGAGAATGAGTCCCTAGGGAATCCTTATAACCTTGTTAGTACTAATTGTTCTTGTTTCTGATTTTTTTAATTGAGTAAGAAAAAGATAATACGTTGTACACAACATGGATTTTCTCCTATGGAGAAAATACCATAAGAGACAGGTTACTATAACACAACTTAAAAGAAATTTTTTTTTCCTCCTAGAGAATTATAAATGTTCATCTTACCTGTTTTTTCATTTAGAAAAACAGGATAGTAAACTATGTCCAACCATCAGTAAGTATGTACCTTGATTTCACACTATACAGTTAAAGAGAAAAAGGACCCTTTGGTCCCTGAGCTGAAGGCACCCACCTGCATAGCGGGGTGAATTTATGAAATGTGCCTCCCAGCTTTCTTAACTGTAACCTTTTGATCTGGAGAGAGCCCTCTTTTAGAGGGATCATCACTTGTCCAAAGGGGACAGATGAGGAGCTTCTCCTTTGGGCCAAGACAGCAGTGGCCTGAGCTAGTTAACTGCGAACCACAGAAGACGGAGCTGAGAGTCATATCTGGCTCTGGGGCTGCAGAGTCCCTACCACAGGAAGCAATCTCACGCCCATGATCCTTCACAGTGACTTACCTCCTCAACCATCTGCTTGACTTTCTTCTGCTGGCAATGCACCATGTCATCTAGGTGTCGGATCCGCTCCCGGAGGCTGGCTGACGCCTCCTCCAGCTGCTGATACCTAACACAGATAGAAGACAGAGCCAGTGAACCCCTGACCGACACAGCATCAGCACACGAAGTCACCACTTGAGAGAAACACCGCCCAGAACAAGATGCACTCTTCCTACTTTGTATGTATCCTAGTTTATTAACCACCAACCAACCACCCCACTGGAGAAGGAACACAGGACCCTTTTTCAAGTCCCCACTTGCAAATCTCACCCTGTGTAAGGACAGTTACTTTACCTCCCAAGAGCTGAGAGAGAATTTTAACCACTTATAGATATGAGAGACTGTTTCTTTGGGGGTTAATACAACATTGGAACATCCAGTAATTGCCACAATTAGGAAAACAGAGAAGAGTCTAGCAACACAACAACATATCTGAAACCAAGTGGCAGAGTCCTGGGAAGGCAGGAATTACAGTTGTTCCACACATCATTTATTTTGAGAAAATGGGAAATATGCTGAAACACCCTTCCTCCATCAAAACAGAACAGACCACCTCAGAAAATATTTCATGTTAAAAAAAAAAAACCCAGCACAGATTATCCTCAGACTCTACTTGTTTCAAATAAACCCAAGGAACCAGCAGATGGACTCTTTCTTTGGGGCCACTAAACTAGAACACGGAAAAGGGTCTGGTGGTCTGCTTACCACTTCCCATCTCTGCTGGGTCCCTCCTCAGCACAACCTTAAAGACTAGGGAGGATTCCTAGAACTCTGCAAACTCTGATGTCATGTAAGAGGAAGGAGAACAGGTATTTTTCAGCATACATTGTGGCAGGCAGTACAGCCAACAGTTCTCTCACAATAATAACCCAATGAGATGGGCATTATTAGTATCACTTTAATTCCTCTCACTTTAAAAAAGAATTCTTATTTTACAGAGAAGCAAAGGATCTCAGGCAGATTAAGTAACTTGCTCAAATGCTCAGCGCATGCCAACCCCATTTCCCTTCACTAGAGGGCCACGTGTGGACTCTCTGCCTTCTGGTTTCCAGAATAGGCAGTTCATTGCTCCTGCATTTCCCATGCAGGGCTTTATACACTCACAGCCAAGGGACAAGGCAAGGTTTCACTGAAAAATGTTTGGAAACAAAGACATTGTAAAATTCGTTTCCAAGGCAATGGGATTAGTCACTGTTGAGTTTTCTCATCAACAAGGTGCATCCTGTGGAGCTCAAGGTTATGGGGAACATTTATAGACAGAACTTTGGCATTAGTGACAGGCACTGACGTGTTCCACTGTTCTAACAACCACCCCTTGGCTGCAATATGTGGCTGGAAGCTCCCAGTCCAGCGTTTTACATGTTATCAGTCTGTAATGAGTGATGACCAAATGAATGAAAATGCAAGGACCGAGTGAGCCCACACAAGCACAGTGTGTCCACCACCTAAATCCATTATAAGACACAGGACAGTGTATCTTACCTTTCTTTGTTAGAATCGGTTATTTCCGCTGACATTTCTGTTTCATGCTCCAGGAGTTGAAGTTGAAGTTGATGGCGCTCCTAAAACAGACAGACATTAATATTTAACCGATGGATCCCAAGTTGGCTAGAGAATGTACAGCAAGCAACTCCAATACTAGTCAGTTCAAATCTATATGACACCTATGGGCTTCGATACACTCACTCACCAGAGTCCAAACAAATCTCAAAATTTCAAATTTGCTAGTGTGCATTTATAGATGTATTTATGAGTTAGAGACAAATACCATGGGAAAGCCATGCAAGATTTATTTTTTAAAAGCTATTTCATCAGCCCAAGCTCAGATGTCTTATGAAAATATACAGTTCTAAATAATGATAATCAATACTCTAAATCAGTGGCCTGTGATACTACAAATTTCTTGATTATTTTCTGAATCCTCAGGAGGGTCTGGAATTCTGTAATATTCTATAAATTAACTGCGGTAGTGTTTACACAGCTGTGTTTACTTGTAAAAACATACCATGAAAATCAGAATAAATGTGCTGCAATGACATCCACATTCTAATCCCTGAAACTTGGGAACATGTTGCCTTATGTGGAAAAAGGAACTTAGCAGACATGATTAAGTTAATAATCTTGAAATGGGGAGATTATCCTGAATTATCTGGTTGGGCCCTTATAGGAAGAAAGGTTACAGTCAAGAGATGGACACAGGCTGGGAGGTGCTATAATGCTGACTTAGCAGCTGGAGGATGGGGCCATGCGCCAAGGAATATAGTCAGTCTCTTGAAGGGAGCAAAGGCGAGGAAATGGATTCTCCTCTGGAGCTCCCAACAGCCCTGCCCACACCTTGATTTTAGGACTTCTGACCTCCTAAACTAAAGATGGTAACTCTATGATGTTTTAAAGCCACTAACTGTGGTAAATGATTACAGTATCAATAGGAAAGCAATAAGTTGTGCACGTTAGATTTGTACAGGGATTTCCCTGGTGGTCTGGTGTGGCTAACACTCTACACTCCCAATCCAGGGGCCCAGGTTTGATTCCTGTTCAGGGGACTACATCCCACGTGCCACAACTAAGAAGCAATGCAGTCAAATAAATTAATATTTTTTAAGAAGATTTGCACATTTTTATATAAATTTAGTTTACCTTAAAAAAGTAAAAAGAATCTGGACATTTATTTCTTTGAACAAAGTGAAAAATATTAATAAAGGTATAGCACCCATTACCTCCAAAACTGCACCAGAAATAATTACAACTGTTAGTATGACAAATTTCCTTAAAATGATATTTATCAAATCCTGCTCACTAATTGAAAGGAGACTCTTCTGCTTGAGGGCTTTCTCTAAGTATGGCTGTGACTGATCTTTACCCTCAGAAATTCTGCCCAACAAGCTTTGACTAGTTTTACAGATCCCAAACTCCTTTCCCACCAAATATTAAAAGCAAATCCTTGAAACTTGAACTCCCACAACTTCTGAAGCTGTCAGCAGTAGCAGACAAGGGATAGTCAGAGTGGGAAGCAGTACACTCTGGAAGGGAGGGTATGTTATCATCGACATATTCAGAATAAAGGGAGACCAACTTTTTCGTGGGGTTTCGTTACTTCTTTTAAATCTCTACAAGTGAATGTACAGACTAACTGTCCCCATGGTTTCTGCCACTGGCTGGAAGTTTCCATGAGCCCTGAAATAATAGTGATGAATTCTTAACAAGTGAGCCTTCCCTCCAACTCCCCAAAAAGCTGTCATAAAGTAGGGAAAGGCCTAACTTACGGTATGCTTTAAATTTTGATATTTTCCTAAGTTGAGGTACAACAAATCTTAAGTGGACACTGTACAATCCCTTGACATATCTGTATTCACATTACCTGGTGGAACCACCACCAAGATCAAGGCATAGGGTACTATCTATTCTGCAGAAAGGTCTCTGATAGAACACACTCCTTAACATACTTGAACTGATGAAGGAAAAAAGAAAGCTGTTTTGGACACAATGTTCAGAAACAGTAAACTAAGGGGTACAGCAGAGAAGCCATTCAAAAGCACATGGTTTGTCCTCGAGAAAAATCCAAAAATATGTGAGAACAGGATACAAACTCTGTAGGCATGTTGTTCACAGTGTGTGACAGAGGTTTGGCACAGTTCCTGCTCTCACAGATTTAGCTGTGAAGGGCGAAAACCAGTAAATGGGCATATCTAATCTTAGCTACCTAAGGCAAGCATTTTGCTAGCCTAAATGAGAAAAGTCACGAGAAAGGACAACAGATTCTCAATCACTAAAGAAAACGCCAAGAGGACATGGGGAATGTTTTATGCCACACAACTGCGGGGAGGGAGGGCCAGCCTTACTAGCGCCCTAGCCCCCCAGCCACACACCCCCATGCGGGCTCCACATGGACATCAGTGGGAAAATGTTGGGAACTTTCCAGAAGCCCAAGGAGACAAAGAAACTAAGCTATAGAACAGGTCCAGCTGAAACAAAAAAAAGATGACACCAGGGGCAGACATTTATGTAAGTCAAAACCTAAAAACCAGAGCCACACATTTTTTGAGCCCCTACTCTATATATGCCAGGCACTGCCCTTAACATTTGGCCTGGATTTTTCTTGTTGACTCCTCACAAAAGGCCTAAGAATAAGAATTACTATTATCAACATTTTACAGAAGAGGAAGCTAAATTTGGAAGAGTCAAGTAACTTCCTGCAACTAGAAAGAGAGCCAAGACTCAAACCCTAGGTTCATGATTCTAAAACATGGATAGTCTCTCTGTGAGATGGTTTCCCTGCACACACCCCTCCCCAGACCACCCGCTCACCTGGCTCCTGTTTGCTGCAGGACAGCCTGTCACTCGGGGGGAGTGTGCTTTAACCAGCACCTTCTGCTGTTGCAGGAGAGCGGCGATGTAGAGGAAAGCTTGCCTGCATTCTACAAAATGCCTTCAGTGCCCAATCATTACAACCACCATCTACAACCAGTACCGACATCAGCCCTAACCATGCCACTGACCTTTTCTTCAAGACAAGATAGGATTCTGCTTTCCCAGAGGGTAGAGATGAAATTATAACTGACTCTTTATTTGTTCAAGTCCCTCCCCTCAAAAGATATTACTTAAAAGAAGAGCCCCCTGGCCAGCTGAGAAGCTCTGTTTAATGCTATTCCCACCTTATTGGTCAGAGGAGTGTAGAGGGGACCAGGCCACAGACATCACAGGTCAGCCCTCTTCTCGGAACCAGCCGGAAGCCCAGCTGTTGACCCTGCTTCCCCGGTCATTCCCCTCCCTCCATCCTTGGCGTGGGGATTCTCAGTGTCCAGTGTGGGTCACAGGATGCTGAAGGGTGCTCTTGGCTGGTCCCCTCTCTTTTGTAAACTCACACAGCTAGAGAGCCACTTCCTAGAACCCACAGCTCTAGTCCTCAACCACCACTCTCACTTGGAAGTCAGCTGTCACCTGGTAAAGGTCACCCTCCCTTCATCTTTCTTGCTTTTTCTCTTTCCTCTCTCCCACCTCTTATCTTTTCTCCACTTCCCACTTCATTTCTTCCCTCTCTCTAGACTGGCTCATTATCCCAGCTGAGCTCCTGTCTTCTGCAGGCTCTCCCTGCTCCACCCCCACCCACGGAGAGCAATTTCCCCTACTCTGATGCATAAACAACCCTTCAGACCCCGGTCCCAGAAACAACTGGCTTGGGGTGTCAATGTAACATGGAAACAGGGCTTGACTACCTGCCAAGGAAACCAAGTTCATGCTGAGGGCCCCAGCAAAGCAGGGCTGCTAAAAGATTAATTTCTATAAATAATTTTGTATGTAATGATGTTAGAAGCATCAAAATTTTCAACATAGGAACACTTAGGACTTGGTAGAACTTCCATATACTTTACTTTTTGCTGTTTCTTTTTTTTCTAGATTTATTTTTAACTGGAGGATAATGGCTTTACATCCATATACTTTACTTTATAGTTCTGTCTTTGTTATTTCAAGTCACAAGTTGTAGGAATGAGAGGGATCTGTGGTGAGGGCTTCTCACACCTTTGGGCAGGCCTGAGGGGAGCTGTTACACTACAGGGAGGCTGGGTAAGGGGCCCGCGGGCTCCAAGCTGTTACCTTCTCCATGCGCTCAATAAGCCTGTCCAGCTCCCCGATCCTCTGGTCCTTCTCCTCTAGGCTGATCTCTGCCGCTTGCATCTTTTTATTGGCTTCTTCAATGGCTTTCAGAAAACTATTGGTTTCTTCCTGCAAAAGAAACACACTCTTCTCAGAACACTCAGTCACTACCAATCAGGGTTCAAACAGCTCAGGCCCCACTAAATCATCTTGTCTCTTTAGAAGCATGACCCGGGAGCCTAGAAGAGTCTCAGAGAATCACGAACCCAAATTCCATGATTCTGGTTCTAACCAATGAATAAAAGACACACTGCAAGGGCCTAGTTATCTTTCTGCCTTTTTTCCCCCTTCTTAAGGAAAAAAAAAAAAAAAGAGCCTACAAATGTTATTTATCCCCTGACAAGATGCTCAAAGTATCACTGTATTTGCCAACAACATAAAGGGAATTAGGGCTAGAAGTGGAATTGAATGCAGAGTGCCCAGATCTTTCTCCCAAACACCAGCTCAGTCAATTATTCAGCACATGTACTAAGCCTGTGAGGACACAAGATGAGGCAGATTGGAGTCCCTGTCCTCAAGGAATTGATGCTCCGCTAGAGAAGCCAAGGTGGGAGATGCACAGCCCAGCTCTAATAACAGGGACAAGAGAATTCCACAGCAGAGAACAGAGAACGGGCTTCCCCAGGACTGGGGACACTTGCAGCTGTGTGAGGAGGAAAGACTTCATTCGTGGAGATGCTGGCATCTTCAAGACTCTCAGGAAGCATAAGCAGGATGGGGATAGGGAAGGAGGAGAAGATGCGGTGAGGAAATGCACAGCTTCAGGTAAGCCAGGGTCAACCTGGATGTGGCAAATGGTCAGACTGGCTGGAGAAAGGGGTGTACTGAGAGACAGAGATTGAGGGCTCTTTTAAGCAGGGAGGAAGGTGAGTAAAGGAAGGGAGGGAGAAGGGAGAGGAGTGAGTGGGCACATACTAAACCCATGTTAGAGTCCACTAACTCACCTCCAAGTACACACCTTCCCATTTAAAGCTCACCCCTGGTGGCTCAGAAGGTAAAGCGTCTGTCTACAATGCAGGAGACCCGGGTTCGAGCCCTGGGTTGGGAAGATCCCCTGGAGAAGGAAATGGCAATCCACTCCAGTACTATTGCCTGGAAGATCCCATGGACAGAGGAACCTGGTAGGCTACAGTCTATGAGGTCGCAAAGAGTTGGACACGACTGAGCGACTTCATTTTCAACAATAATGCACCCAACACTCCCCGGTTGTTCCGTCAGCAGGTGGGACATACACACCAGGAGAGCCTCCTTCTCTGCATTGTGCCGCTGCTGCTCCTCCTGCAGCTTCTCTTCGTATTGGCTGTACAGCTTCCGGGTCATCTCTCTCATCACCTCTGCGTTGGCTTGTTGGGAGCATTCCACCTGCACAGAGACTCACTTCAGAGCTACAGCTTCAGCAGTTTCTGGCGAATCTGCACCTTACACTCTGTATGTGTCAAGCATGAACTCACAGAGGAGTGGGCCCAGGGGCCAGGGCTCTGCAGGGGACAGAGGCAGCAGGAACTGATGGGGAAAGAGATAGAAGGAAGAAGGAAAAGGGACGAGCAGGTGCATGGAACATTAAAAGTAGCCCTGTAAACTTATTTACTTGATACTAATATTATCAGGAAAAGGTGTCCCACGAGCGACTTTTTCACAAGGTAGAAACATACTTCTCTATCAACACTGCACTTCAAATCTAACTGTTTTAAAATTGAATTCTCTCTAAAATGTGCTCCACTGTCTTATTTTTTTCTTTATGTTTATTTGGCTGCATTGGCTCTTGGGCACACAGGATCTTTGTTGCTTCGTGTGGGATCTTTTACTATGGCACACAGACTCTAGTTGTGGCACACAGGCTCAGTAATTGTGGCGGTCAGGCTTAGTTGCCACACAGCACGTGAGATCTTAGTTCCCCGACCAGGGATCAAACCCATGTCCCCTACATTGCAAGGTGGATTCTTAACCACCAGGGAAGTCCCTGCACTGTCTTATTAACCCCTTTCTTCAGTGCCTTTTCCTGTGTAATGTTATTTTCCTCCTGAAATTTTATCATATTTTATTCTATCAGTTTTAACAACCCTTTCCCTCTAGGTAATATTGTTGTTTTTCAGTCGCTAAGTTGTGTCTGACTCTTGCAACCCATGGACTGAAGCACGCCAGGCTTCCCTGTCCTTCACTATACTAGGTAATATATCCACATTCTAACTGGCCTCAGAAAGACATGCTTTTTGAAAGTCTTGAGTACTCAAGAATCTAAGCAATTTGAGCAATAAATCATGAGGATATTCTCCCCACAAGGCATTCTCCTCTAGAACAGCCAAAAGGCTGTGCTGAACACAATCTGAAAAGCATAGATGCAAATGAAAACAAATTCACTCTGTTGTGGGATGAAAATAAGACCACTACATTATCAGAATTGGGTCAGAGCATGCATTGGAGAAGGAAATGGCAACCCACTCCAGTGTTCTTGCTTGGACAATCCCAGGGACGGGGGAGCCTGGTGGGCTGCTGTCTATGGGGTCACACAGAGTCGGACACGACTGAAGTGACTTAGCAGCAGCAGCAGCAGGATAAACTATAAAATTTAAAAATAAAAAGGTTTGCTAAATGAAGAAAGAGGGAATAAGAGAGGAAAGGGCAGATACAGATGTGCTGTTTCTTACACTTGTTTCATAGAGCTGACTTTGAAACCAATAATTTACCTGATATAAAAATTAAATTTTAAACAATTAAACCGTTAAACAATTAACAATTTTAAACAATTACCAAGGTCTTTCACTGTGAAAAGTAGAGTCTTTTCAACAAATAGTGCTGGGACAGTCGGATTTGTCACATACAAAGGAATGAGGTTGGGTCCCTAAAACACCATATATAAAAATGAACTCAAAATGGATGAAAAACTTAAAATGTTAAAGCCAAAACTATGAAACTCTTAGAAAGAAAATTTGTGACCTTTGATTAAGCAATGGCTTCTCAGATATGACTCCAAAAGCACAATAGACAAGAAAAGAGATACATAGATTTGACTTCATCGATATTCAATATTAAAAACTGCTGTGCTTCAAAGGATAGCATCAAGAAATTGAAAAGGCAACACAGAGAGTGGGGGGAAATTCTTTCAAATTATACATCTAATAATTTGTATCCAGAATATATAAAGAATTTTTACAACTCAACAATAAAATATCAATAACCTAATTTTTAAATGGGTAAAGGATCTGACAGACACTCCAGAAAAAATATACAGATGACCAACAAATGCATGAAACAACGCTCAACATCACTGGTTATCAAGGATGCAATTAACTACCACTTCACACCCACAAGGATGGCTACAATCAGTAAGAGAGTAACCAGTATTGGCAACGATGGGGAGAAACTGGAATTCTCCTACATGGTGGTAGGAATGTAAAATGGTGTATGCCTACCTCCACGTTACCTTTCATATTTGTTTGACATTTTCCCCCCACATGCATACACTAAAAAATAAGTCAGAAGAACAGGAAAGCCTTTGAAGAGAAGGTGCCACATGGAATTGAAACCATCTTATCAGCTTTCAGTCCCTAGAGAAGACTTCAGCTCATGTAAGAAATTTGGACTCATCCTTTCCATACTTTTGTGCTTTCCCAACTGGTGCAGTTGGAAATGTTCCCATGTGGTTTGCAGAACCCAATCTGGGGGCTCCTGGGGGCTTGCACAGACCCAGCCTAGCAGATGAGAAAAAGTAAAGTGGGCAGGCAGGCATATGTTGGGGGTGGCTGCTGCTTCCTTTCTGCCTAGGCCCTGCCCTTGCCTGTAAAGCTCAGGCCATTAATTTTATGCCTCTGAAAGTGTGTTGGTGTCTCTTCCCTCCAGCTGATTGCTAATTCAAGAGAGCTGAGTTAGCTGGGTAGATAATCTCTATATAAGCAGAGTATACTACAACCTTAAGAGGTTACATGATGTTTATTCCAAAGACTGGACCAAAGTCTCCTCTGATGTCCTCTACATCTCCTTTCTCATCACTAGGCAAGTTTTGCTACCAAGAAGCCACAACATGGGAAATCCTGAATGGAGATTATCACGAACTGAGAGAGACCCAGTGTGTCCTGTGCTTCATCTCCAATTTGAAAACAAGCTCTGTCCCTCATGTCCTGCTGACACTGCATCCAGGTTACGTGAAATACTGTCACTTCTTAAATTGTTATTTTGGGGTAAAGCATTAGCCTCCAAAACACAATTGCAGGCTGGGTTAGAGGCTTGGTCTCCCTGACACCACAGCACTGGAACAGACGGCTGCGGAGCATGGATGTAGAGAGCAGACACTCAATACATATTTGTGGGATGAATGACCGCATAAAGATCCTGCCCTGAGGGAGAAACTCCTAACAATCACTTCAGAATGTTTCAGCAACAAACCCCTTTCTTTCGAAGTAACTCTTGTGCAGAAATACAATACATGAAAGCAGAAATAGAAGAACAGCCCTGTTTGAAAGGAAAGCAGGGAGGAGCTGACTGACTATGTAGCTCCCTGGCTCCTTCCCCTCCCCCAGGTGGCTGTGTTTGGCCAAGTGGGTGGTGATGGCAGGGCCCACGGGCAGTCATCATGGAGACCACGCAGTGTGGGATAGCAGCCTGTCCTCCCCATCAGCTGCCCTGTGGGTAGACTTTATGGAGAGGACCATGTAGCTCAGGCTATTCCCCTAATTCTTAACAGCACTTCCTTTCATTCCCAAACATACTCTGATTCGTGCAATAAATCATGTGGGTATACAACCTGTACATTGTTGTGTACTGTATACTGTGTGGTATACTGTATACTGTATATATACTGTATATCAAGGCTGTATATTGTCACCCTGCTTATTTAACTTATATGCAGAGTACATCATGAGAAACCCTGGGCTGGATGAAGCACAAGCTGGAATCAAGATTCCCGGGAGAAATATCAATAGCCTCAGATATGCAGATGATACCACCCTTATGGCAGAAAGTGAAGAAGAACTAAAGAGCCTCTTGATGGAAGTGAAAGAGGAGAGTGAAAAAGTTGGCTTAAAGCTCAACATTCAGAAAACGAAGATCATGGCATCCGGTCCCATCACTTCATGGCAAATAGATGGGGAAACAGTGGCTGACTTTATTCTGGGGGGCTCCAAAATCACTGCAAATGGTGACTGCAGCCCTGAAATTAAAAGATGCTTACTCCTTGGAAGGAAAGTTATGACCAACCTAGACAGCATATTAAAAAGCAGAGACATTACTTTGTCAACAAAGGTCCGTCTAGTCAAGGCTATGGTTTTTCCAGTAGTCATGTATGGATGTGAGAGTTGGACTGTGAAGAGGGCTGAGCGCTGAAGAACTGATGCTTTTAAACTGTGGTGTTGGAGAAGACTCTTGAGAGTCCCTTGGACTGCAAGGAGATCCAACCAGTCCATCCTAAAGGAAATCAGTCCTGGGTGTTCATTAGAAGGACTGATGTTGAAGCTGAAACTCCAATATTTTGGCCACCTGATGCGAAGAGCTGACTCATGTGAAAAGACTCTGATGCTGGGAAAGACTGAGGGCAGGAGAAGGGGACGACAGAGGATGAGATGGTTAGATGGCATCACCGACTCAATGGACATGAGTTTGGGTAAACTCTGGGATTTGGTGATGGACAGGGAGGCCTGACATGCTGCGGTTCATGGGGTTGCAAAGAGTCAGACACAACTGAGTGACTGAACTGAACTGAATGCAACCCACAAGGCACTCTCCTCTAGAACAGGCTAGGCTGTGTTGAACACAATCTGAGAAGCACAGGTTCAAATGAAAACAAATTCATTCAGGAAATAATTTGTTGAGTGACTTCTGGGAGCTGTTTGTGGCTCTGCTCCTGGCACTGGGTAGGAACTCTTTTCAGAGCCAGGAGCAGATCCATGGACGAGCGAGGGCTCCACGCCTCACATATGGAAGGAGCACTGAGACCTCCAGGGCTTTAGAGGTTGAGCTGCAGAATAAGCCAGGCCTGGGGTCAGGAGTGACACTGCCTAGAGTCCTTGGTCACCCATTCATTTTCTTCCAGGGGGCCCCTCAGCTCTTCATTTTCAAACCAGACAAAAAGACCTTGGGATCTAAAAGAGAAGCTAAACAGTGAATCTTCTTTTTTAAATAATTAATTTTGGGATTGTGCTAGGTCTTCATTGCTGCATGCGGGTTTTCTCTAATTACAGTGAGCGGGAGCTACTCTTTGTTTTGGCGCTCAGGCTTCTCGCTGCAGTGGATTCTCTTGCTCTGGAGCACGGGCTCTAGAGCGAGGACTCAGTAGTTACGGTGCACAGGCTTAGTTGCCTCGTGGCATGTGGGATCTTTCCAGACCAGGGATCAAACCCATGTCCCATGCATTTGGCAGGCAGATTTTTAACCACTGGACCACTGGAGAAGTCCCCAACACTGAAGCTTCTCAAGCCCCAAACCTGCAGGCATCCCAAGGGCTCTCTCAGTACATAAGGGCAGTGCCATGATGAGGTCTTGGCAGCTGAGGCCACTGGGATCGAGGCAGGAGAGCCCAATGGGGTGTGTATGGGGGTGCCCCCAATCTGCACTGACAGCTCTGAACACAGAAACCCTCTCAGTGCCGTCAGGTCAGATCCTGCGTGGTTGGCCACAGAAGGGCACCAAAACCCAACAGAGAAGAGAATGGAGAAATCGGAATGGGAGAGCTGATGATGGAAGGAGAGAGAGGAGGAGGAGGCAAGAGGAGGAAACGGTGAGCAGGAGATCCATGCTCCTGTACTTACCTTCATTTTCAGCAGTTTGTTTTCAACCTGCGCCGCATCTAACTGCCTCTGCTTCTCCCGCAGCTTGTCCATGGAGGCTGTGTATGTCTGCTGCAGATTTCTGATCTGATCCTTGATGTTGCTGTTCTCCAAAGTAACATCCACAAGGGTTTTCTGATGGGATGAAAATAAAAACCAGATCTAGCGGTGTGAGAAAACGGGCCAGACCACACCGGGACATCCCTTTGTCATTAACTGTTGAGACATCAGCAACAGGAGCTACAAGCCTGGGCCCCTGGTATTAGAGCGCCTGAGGGCCCCCTGGTGGTCAGGAGGTCTGCTGCCCTGTACTGAAGCCAGCCAGCTTCCCCATAATTCCCCATCACTGCTGCCAACACCACGGACCACTGCCTAGGATGGATGGAAATGGATCAAACCCTTTTCCAAGGAAAAATGTTAATGACACATAATTTCACACGTAAAGAAATTGGGTTTGAAAACAATAAGTACAGAAGAACCCCACTTTGAAAAAAAAGCATAAGCATCTGTTCAAATGCCCAGCAAAAAAAAAAAAAAAGACTAGGAGGTTGTAGTTCTTGCTGTTGTTTAGTCACTAAATTGTATCCAACTCTTGGAACCCCATGGACTGCAGCCCACCAGGCTCTTCTGTCCATAGGATTCTTCAGGAAAGAATACTGGAGTGGACGGCCATTTCCTTCTCCAGGGGATCTTCTTAAACCAGGGATCAAACCCATGTCTCCTGCATTGGCAGGCAGATTCTCTACTGCTGAGCCACCGGGGAGAGAGGGGAAGACTAGGAGAGTTACCAAATTCAAATAACCACCTTCACTAGGGACAGGAGTATGGATGGTATTACCTTTCTTCTCTGTTAAAATCTTCTACATTTTCTAAATTCCTAAGTCAGAAAACCAAATAGGTATTTTATAAAAAGGAGGTATTCCCCCTTATTTCTTGAACAGGCTGTTTACTTCAGCACCTGTAGACGAGCTGCCAGAATAGCAACAACATGGCTGAGGCTACTATGATGCTGCATGCACTTCCCTCAGGCAGAGAAGGGTAGTGATGAAGGGAGGACTGGTGAACAGAGTCTGCAACAAGTGCCTGACAAGTGTCAGACGCCTGATGCTCATTAATCCAGACCGCCACTGAAGCAGGAATGCTTAAATTAATACTGTTGCTATTTCACGCTTAACTCTCATTACAGAGGAATGGCTTCCACAACCCCAGAATTCCTAGCACTAGACACAAGGCAACTTCTACCCCCTCCTACTGCCTCCTGCAGTTACCTACAACTCATATAGAAGAGCTGGGAATTCTTCTAATATAAGATGTTGGTGTTGGACTCACTTCCTAACACCTGTGTCCTCTTTGTAGCTGGCCAGTCTCTGAAGCTCCTCCACTCCTGAGCCTCCACCTTGGATAATAAGCTTCATTCCTAAACCTATTCAAGTCAGTAAAAAAGGATTTTTAGTGGTGGTATATAGGTATGAAAGAAAATACAGAAGCCATTTGGAGGCTGGAATCACAGAACGTTGGAGATGCAAGGAGCTTGGAAAACCACCTGGCCAAGCATCCTCTCTCCAAGTCCCACTGGCTTTACAGAGACCAGTCCTGTGCTCAGAACCTGTATCAGATGCCAAGAGACCAGGACTGGAGCTACACACATTGTTCAAGTCATTTCTGTTGGTCTCAGTTTGTTTATCCATCAAACAACGGGGTTGGAGATCATCTCAATCGTTCTTTCCAGCTTTGACATTCTATAAAGTCGAACTGAAGACCTGGTCTTATTGTCATTAATAATGAAAATGGGGTAGACTAGACAATGGAAGAAATTAGAAGCTAATATCTTCAGACGCATCTGAGTTTCCTGGCCATGAGACAGTATCTTTCTTTCCTCCACTCCTCCTCTTTCCCTGCCTCCACCCACTTCTTCTTATTTTTCTCAAACAACAATTTTTAATCTTTTCATTATAAGGCTCCTCTGACTGCCCTGGAATAAGAGACTAGACCATGATGAGGAATCAGTCAGGGTCCCTGGGTTAGGGTGGACGCTGTTCTAACAGCTGACCTTGGAAGTGAATGCCTGGAGTGTCACTGATGGGGACAAAAGTGCTGCCTGCCTGCCTGCCATTCCAGTAAACAATGAATGCTGCTGGCCATCAAGCCATCAGCCAGGGCAGCCCACCTGAAAGTGTGCCCTGAGGGGAATTCAGGATGGGAAAAAGCAGGATACCAGGCCTAGAGAGTTAAGATGCATACCAAAGAAATAATGTCCATGAGCCCAGACTCTTATATCTTATCATACATAGAAAAGCATTAAAAACATTAACTTAAGATCTCTCTCTTTTGTGATTAACAGCAATCTTCTGATGTTTGACTACATTTTTTTTTTTTTCCCAGCCAAAACTCCTGTATATCCTGGTCCTCCCTTACTTCTTTGGAACAGTTCCTCAGAACTCTCTGAGAGACTGAATCCTGGGCTATAGTCCTCAGGGAGGTCTCCGAATAAAACAGAACTCTCAACTTTTAGGTTGTATGTTGTTGTTGTTGTTGTTTTTACAGTCAACAGGGGGTGGCAAATCAGAAGTATGATGGGGAAGAAAAAAAAACACAGATACCAACCAGATGTGAAGTCAGGTAAGATACAGCCTTTCCTAGTTGGCCAGGGTGAGAACATGTCCAGGAGAGAAGGAAAGGGAGCCTGGACAAACCCCCTTGATGGCAGGAGGAAGAGAAAACAAAGGCTACTGAATAAACCAGACCCAAAGCAGGGCCTGGCATGAGGCCAGGGGAAAGCTGGCATGCTCTAAGGGGAGCCAGGAAAAGGGTGGGACTCAGAGCCCCACCAGAAATGGGCTTCCAAACAAATCCAAACACAAGGTCTGCCCCACTGTGGAACTATATCCTAGCTTCAACGCTGGCACTACCGCCCAGTCAGCTGTCAGCAAAAAGTACTGGATCCTAGGGGAAGTGGATCATCCCAACATAAAATTTGTTTGCTTATCTAGCAAATTATTTATAGAGAACCAGAAAGGATATGAAATAGCTTGTGTGAACTTTGAAGAGGAAGGTAAAGAGATAAGAGCCAAATAAAATTGGAAGGGGACAGAATCTATTATTTGCATGTTTGGAAATTAAAGCCCGAGGAGGCTGTTGAATATAATGTTGAATCTAATGCTTGGCTCTGAACATTTTCAAATTAATTTGCATATTACATGGGGGGCTCGGTTGAAAGAGTAACAATAGGCAGCATGTGAGGGATTAACTCCCAACAAATCATAGTAATAACAAGAAGAATCCCCTTGATGCGGGTTGACCACACACACCTGCACACGTGCAGGACCCTGACTCTTTCTGGCATCCCTGTCTGGCACTCCTAGGTGTTCTCTGGAAGGCACACGGTTTTTCCTTTTAATGCAAAATAATTTCTACATTAGGAAAACATGCCTAATAGCCTTTGGGAGTTACTCGTCATGAAGAAATGAGGATTGCCTTGGGTTAAGGCCATCTTTCCAGTGACTGGTGAGACTTCTCCTAACACTGCAGCATGAGGGAGATATGGGTGATATGTTGGGTGATACGCTGTTTCAGGCCCTGATGCTCAGGACCACTCAGGTGTCTAGCGGGACAAGTGATATCACTAGTGCTGAACTCAGGATCTAAACCCCCATGTTAATAAGGACAAAACCAACTGCAGCTGCAAGGTTGGGAGTCTCAGCTTGGAAGCATTTCCATCAGCTTCCTTCCTTAACCGTCTCCTTGGCTCAGCCTTTACTGTGGCCGAGTGTATTCTGAATAATGAGCCGAGAACATTCTGTGACTTACTCTAATACAAAGACACAGGGCCCACCCTTGGCTAAGCTCATGTGCGCTGGAACAGAGGACAACCCGGCCAACGGGGAGCAGGTGAGTACCTGCAAGCTGATGGAGTCTGACGCCAGCGCCGCGTTCATGGCATTAAAACTGTCCAGGGCTGACGACTGGGTTTGGATGTGATTCTCCAGATAGTCCTGCTTTGCCTGTGAAACCTGGACAGATTGAAGAGACAGTTACACACAACCAAACCATACACGCTCACAAAAATCTTCAGCTAGGTCACAACTTTCTCCTGAGGGCAGACACATCAGGGTCAATGATACTTCAAGTACAGCTTGACATTAAAAAGTCAACATCTGCATGACCTAGAGAGCAGAAAGGCAAGACAACTTTTCCCCTGGATGATTCACTCCTTCCCCATCAGGGCCTCACTTACTTCTCACAACACTATGCAGCCCCCAGAACATGCCTTTTTATAGGGAGGAAAGGGAAGGAGAGAAGTTAAGGGATTTGAATGCAAATGTATAGCTACCTTTACAACTAGAACCTAGTTGGATATGACTTTGTACAGTCTTGCTTTTGCCTACTCACCATAGAAGGAATATGCTTTGGACTCACCCAGTTCCCAGGAGTTGTTTTGTGGCTGCTGCTGTTGTTGTGTTGTCTTTGTTGGATGTATATTTAATGTGTTTCAGAGTTTCATCAGAGCCCAGTCTTAAGCTAGACCTTAAAGAAGGGCTGAGTATATAGAAAGGCCAGGAGGCAATAGAACCAGAGGTAAGGTTCTGGGAGGCTCAAGGGTTGATCCTGTGAGGCCTGTGGGAGGCACCGGAAGCAGTGTACCCTTGGGAGAGGGAAGAAATAGCAGGCCAGGGACAGGAGGTGTGTTCCTGCTCAGGGCACATTCATACAGCCAATAAGTTAGCATGTTTTTTTTTTTTTAAGATTATTTTTGATGTGGATCATTTTTAAGTCTTTATTGAATTTGTTACAATATTGCTTTGTTTTATGTTTTGACCTTTGGCCTATGAGGCATGTGGGATCTTAGCTCCCCAACCAGGTATCAAACCCACATCACCTGCATTGGAAGGTGAAGTCTTAACTACTGGACCACCAGGAAAGTCCCATGTTAGCATCTTAACCTGGCTACAGTCTGTGGTGTGACCCAGAGGAGGAGGAGACTGCGGGTAGAGATGAAGCTCCTGTGACAGTCTAGATGAGAAAACGAGGGTGTGCAGGAGGTGCCAATGGAAAGCAAGGGGCAGAGACCTGCTTATGCATGCAAATCCAGTCCTCTGGCTTTAATTACAGTCAGCGTCAGTGGATGGCAGAGTGAATTTCCACTGGCAGGTGACAATTTCACAAATCTCTTCCTACATGTCAATAAGAATGACAAGCTGGATATGCCAGTATACTCCCAGCCCATGTAATCAAGGCAGTAGGTCTTACTTAAGCAGATAATTTCACAGCCCAGACATAAACTAGACTCTAATACATGACTGTTGCAACTGTGCTCCTTTACTGCAGATGTTAACTTTTATGGGAAGTATGTCATACAGAATAGACTTTTCCTTCAAGGTTATTAACCACAAATATTCTTTTAAATGTTTTCCCCATAAAACATTAGCTAGGTTAAACCAGAGGAAGCTTATTTTTTCTCTAATTTTGAGTAGGCAATATATTCCTAGAGTTCAAACATTTTAAAAGTAGAAAAGGCACTAAATATTTCTAAATATTAGATACTAAACAAAATATTTTTTCACTCCTGTCCCATCTGCTCAGTTACCACCATGCCCACGCTGCACCTCAAGTAGGAACCACTGCTAATTACTTTCTTGATGATCCTCCCAGTAATTTTTTGTACACACACAAAACAATCTAGATATATTTATTTTCTTCTCTTAGTTTACATAAATGGTAGTATACTACACATGACATTTTCCTGTGTCTTGCTTTTTTACCACTTACTCTGTATCTTTGAAATTTTTCTGTATCTTTTTGAAGAACTTATTCATTTTTATTTTTTTACAACTCTGTGATTGTAGAGATATAATATATTCTTAAAATTTTCTCTTTCTTAATGGACTTGTAAGGTTTCCAATCTTTTTACTATTATAAACAATGTTTAACAACTGAGTTTATACATACATCATTTCACATATGTGAGAGTTTTTCTTATAGAATAAATTCTTAGGAAGAGAAGTGCTGTCAAAGGATATAGGCATTTGTAATTTGGGTAGATATTCCAAACTGCTTTTGCTAAAAGTAATGCAAACTACATTCCAAGCAGCAATCTGCCTGTTCCTCTATAGCACAGCTAATACAGCATCTTGTTCCACTTTTGCAGTTTTGCCAATCTGCTAGATAAAAATGACATCACAGGACCATTTTAATCTGAGTTTCTCTTATTGAGAATGAGGAATTTAAGATCTCTTCATCTGTCCTTTACTATAAATTATCTGTCACAAATAT
The DNA here is from genome assembly GCF_029378745.1 of Bos indicus. NCBI lineage: Eukaryota > Metazoa > Chordata > Mammalia > Artiodactyla > Bovidae > Bos > Bos indicus. The sequence continues at coordinate 52,501,960 of NC_091769.1, forward strand.
TTTGCCTATTTTTATGAGGTGGGGCATTTTTCTTTTTGATTCATGGGCGCTTTTTAAGTATCCAGGATATTTGCCTACTAGTCGCTCAGTCGTGTCTGACTCCTTGCGACCCCATGGACTGCAGCTTGCAAGGCTCGTCAGTCCATGAGATTCCTCAGGCAAGAACACTGGAGTGGGCTGCCATTTCATTCTCCATGCCTACTACCTATAGTACGAAGGCAAATAATTTTTCCCAGGTTGTCATTTGACTTTGGTATTTTTGCCAGCGCTAGTCTTCATTTTAATGTAGTAAAAATTATCAGTGTCATTAACTCTTCCTTTAGTGATTTTGGAATTGCATCTCTTCATAAAACAATACCTTCCCCTCTCCAAGACTGTAAAACAATTCACATATATTTTCTTCTGGCACTAAGTTTAACAAAATCTACCCAGAATTTGTCCAGATATAAGTCTGTCCCAACAGCATATATTGACTGGTCTATTTTCCTTCCTTCATTTCACATGCCGCATTTATCATAGATTGGGTTACATTTCTGGGCTCTTTTTCATTAATGTCTATTTATTTATGTGCCAATACTATACTGTTTTCATCTCTGAGGCTTTCTCAATTTCTTGTAATAATAAGAGGGCTAGTCTCCTTCATTGCCTTTTTCTCCCCCTAGAATTTTAACTCTTCATATTTATTTTCTGTACACCATGGAACCACCTAGTTCAGTTGTAAAAGAACAACATAAAATAAAAATCCTTTAATACTTTTACTGGGTAATATTAAACTTACATATCAACACGAATGGTATTAATGTCTTACGATGTTGAATCTTCCTTTCCAAGTACATGATATATATGTCTTTCTACTTATTAAAATTTATTTCCAGATATCTGGCAGTATTTTGTTGCTTTTATTTCCTCTAACTGGTTTTTTGCATATTGCAATCTATTTGTCTATGTCCATTAATATTTTACCCTGCTACTTTACAGAATTCTTCTGTTTACAGCAGTTTTTTCATTGGTTCGCTTGAGTTTTCTGGGTATGTAGTCATATGATTTGTAAACTGTGATAGTTTTTCATCTACCTATCCAGTTTTTATACCTCTAAATCTATTTCTCTTGCTAAATTCCATGGCTAGTCTCTCCAGTACAATATCATTTAATAATAATAGAGCTGCCTTCCTCGTCTTGTTCTTGACTTTGGAGGGAATGCTTTGAAAGTGAAAATTATTCTTGCCACAAAAATTTTCCTTCAAATAATAAACTTCATTCTATGATAATATTCCCTCAATTCATGTAAAATATGATTCCAGGGACTTCCCCGGTTGTCCAGGGATTAGGAATCTGCCTTCCAGTGCAGGGGAGGTGGGTTCAATCCCTGGTCAGGAAACTAAGATTCCACGCGTTATGGAGCGACTAAGCACACGCCACAACTGGAGAGCCCACGAGCTGCACCACAGACCCAGTGCAATCACGTTCCTATGATTCCACTCACAAGGAACACGATACACTCAAGTATCTTCAGGCACTAGCAACTGAGAGGGAGTTCTAAGCCCTAGCATCCCTTCACATGATGCTACTTACTGACAGTTCCTGGGTGAGCTGTCGAATCTTCTGTCTCATTTCATCATAGTCTCCATACATTCTCTTTCTTACTTTTTCCAAAGTGGCTCTCACCTGCAGCCCACAAAAATGCTGGTTAGAGATCAAGCTACAATATTTTCATGTGAGATTTCCAAAACATTTAAGAAACCCTAATGAGAGAAAGGCCTCACAAAAAAATATTCTTAGGAACAGGACAATTTGGGATATTAAGAAAGAGTATCACAAGGGAATTATCCAAATAATAGTGATAATAATAAATACATATTGTGGATTATATATAATTATTAATAAATATTAATTATCAAATAACATGCTCTGAAGAAAAAATGGTTTACTGAAATTTACCTACCACCCTAAAAATCATATTCAGGCGGGATTTTCCCCTTTTCCTATCACATATTTTTATAAGTAGGAACTGTTTAACTGGTCAACTTCGTAAATACATGATTATTGTTGTTGTTGTTGTTTTGTCACTATGTCATGTCCAACCCTTTTGCAACCCCATGGACTGTAGCCTGCCAGGCTCCTCTGTCCATGGGATTCTCCATGCAAGAATACTAGAGTGGGTGGCCATTCCCTTCTCCAGAGAATCTTCCAACCCAGGGATCAAATCCATGTCTCCTGCATCAGCAGGTGGATTCTTTACTACTGAGCCACCAGGGAAGCCAAAACACACGACTAGGCAGACCAAAACAAAAAAACAAAAAAAGGCACCTCTAATTTTCCCTATCGCTGTCTTGACTGCCAAAGAACAAATAAATGTTTGGAATGTAAGGAAGGAAAGTATGAGCTTAGAGAGCCCATAAATGTGAAAGTCAGTTCCTCAATAATCACCAACACTACACAAGGCACTAAATGTAAGAAAAGTCATGGTGATTCCCCCAAACACCTGTTTATACAAACTCTGTTTAAATTTCTCTATAATACCACTTCCAGAGGAGTAATGGGGCCTTAAATATATTCTCAATAAAAGCAAAAAACCTAACAAATAGTCTCTATCTTCACTCTTCTTCTGGTGCTCCCTTGGTTGAATGAAGAACTCAGGGATTCTCATACAAAAAAAGCAGCCTCAAAGGAGCCCTCTCCAGAAGGCTCTGGAACTTCTATCACAGGAAAGGCTCAAAAGCAGCAGTTTGGTTAGAATGAGGGGTTAAGTAGGCCACAGCACATGGGGACTTAATTTTGAAACTGTATTTATACAACTAGCACATTGCTTTAAACTGCATGTTTATTAGGAATGACTGGATATTGGTGGAGATTTCAGGGCAGGAGAAGGTAAGTCACAACACCTTGCCTTCCCAAATGAATTGTAATGATAGAGTCTACTTTCTCACCATTGAATACAAACATTTTGGGGGAAATGAGGCCAAAAGCAACAACCTTTTCATTCTGGGCAGACAGAACGGCTTTCATCTGTGGCCCTGAGTTGGTTCTCAGCCTACTCACTGTTGGGGAGTGGGTGGAGTTGGATGTGACTCCCATTGGCAAATACTGCCAGAGTCCACCCACAAGTGAGGGAAGGTGCACAAACCCATAAACACACTCAGGAATGAGTAGCCTGGGATGGATCTGAAGCCAGCCCCAGAAGGTGGAATCAAAAAATTGATTTTAAATTGTAGATCACAGTGGAGGCTGGCAATTCAGGTCAGAAATTCTCATGTGATTTGGACACCTGACAGCCTGAACCTACGATTTTGTCTTGGACAATCTGCAACTCACCAATCTGCTTAGCAGGTTTACCTCTGAAGTGGTGCCATGTTATTTGGGGCATCTCAGTGAGAAAGGCATAAGCATTTGCATGAGAAAAATACGGGCAACCAAAAAGGTACAAGCTGTCCCTACATAGAAACATAGGAATGGGCTACTCTGAATGGTTAGAAATGATCTTCAGGGTTTGGACGACGGGGGCTCTGAGGGTGACAGGTGTCAGACAGGCTCTGCCCACTTGTGTATGAGTATGGCTCATCTGGCTTTTCTTCATTTTCTCAGTTAAGAATTTACTATCTTTTTTATTCCTTAAAATTGTACAACTATCCAAATCTTTCAAGACACATTAAGAAAGGTACATTTATTATTTTTTGATATTTGATAAGAGATGTTCTTCTCAAAAACTCAAAACAAAAGCTGACCACACGTGATTGAGTCCTGCTGGCAAACAAAGCCAGATAAAACAGAGCTAGTTTTGACCCTAACGATCCCTTCTCAGCCCCCATGATCTGTAAAGGAGAAAACTGAAGCTCAGATAGGGCAAAAGTTTGGCTGGGTCAAAGAGCTGGACCTTGAGCCAAGATCCATGGGGACTCCACTGCCCATGCTGTCCTGCTTCTCACGGGTACTTTTTAGTCCACAGGCCAGTGTCTGGGACAGCTCATATCCTTTCTATCTAATCACTCTGGTTTGACAACAAAGGCACTATTCAATCTAGGGAGACACTGGGTAGACCAAGAAGGAATGGAGATGATGGATGGATGGAAGGAAGGAGGGAAGGAGGAGAGAAGGAAGAAAAGATAGATGACAGATAAAAAGAAAAGAAAAGATTACAAGGAAATACTCCAAAATGTTAACAACTGTTCTGGTTGAATTGTAGAATCACGGGTGATTTTGTTTTCTTCTTCATACATCTTTATATTTTTCAAAAGTTCTCCAAAGAACATACATTTTAAAAGAAATGTAATATTAATTACAAAGAAATGGTATTAATTGGCCTGGGTTGGACAATGTCTATTGTGGTTGACTTCCCAGCATCTGTTTCAACCCAACTGATTGGCCTGAACCATCAAACCAATTCCCAAGGCCCATTCCCCTTGCCAGTGATGGATTTGGGAATGGGCATGTAACCTGGGTCCTTGCCAATGAGACACCAGGGAAAGTCTGATGACGGGTCTCTAAAGGGTAACCAGAGATGACTGTCTCCTTTTCCTTCTCCAGACACCATCATATTTTCAGATGATGCTGTAAGCCTAAGGCTGAAGGAGGAAAGAACCAAGGGAATCTCAGAAGTAGAACTGGTGCTTGGGGAGCCCTGCCTGGAGTGCACCTATCCTTAGACTTATCCCCACATGAGAAAAATTTCCTTGAAGAGTTGGCTTTTCTGCTACATGTAGCCAAAAGTATCCAAATTTATACAGCTATCCAAACTCTTATATTCAGTTCAGATCAGTCGCTCAGTCGTATCCAACTCTTTGCAACCCCATGAATTGCAGCATGCCAGGCCTCCCTGTCCATCACCAACTCCCGGAATTCACTCAGACTCACGTCCATCAAGTCGGTGACGCCATCCAGCCATCTCATCCTCTGCCATCCCCTTCTCCTCTTGCCCCCAATCCCTCCCAGCATCAGAGTCTTTTCCAATGAGTCAACTCTTCACATGAGGTGGCCAAAGTACTGGAGTTCCATCTTCAGCATCATTCCTCCCAAAGAACACCCAGGGCTGATCTCCTTTAGAATGGACTGGTTGGATCTCCTTGCAGTCCAAGGGACTCTCAAGAGTCTTCTCCAACACCACAGTTCAAAAGCATCAATTCTTCGGCACTCAGCTTTCTTCACAGTCCAACTCTCACATCCATACAAGACTACTGGAAAAACCATAGCCTTGACTAGATGGACCTTTGTTGGCAAAGTAATGTCTCTGCTTTTGAATATGGTATCTAGGTTGGTCATAACTTTCCTTCCAAGGAGTAAGCGTCTTTTAATTTCAGGATGGTCCAATATAATTAGCAAAACTACCTAAGAGCCTCCTTATCATACATGGAAGAAAAAAGCTATTTGGCCTACTGAGTTTCCTTACTTAATAACATATTGAACTTCATTCTGTACCTCACTGCAAAATTACATGTGTGCTTCCCTGGTGGCTCAGACGGTAAAGAATCTGTCTGAAATGCAGGAGACCTAGGTTCGATTCCTTCTCGGGAAGTTCCCCTGGAGAAGGAAATGGCAACCCACTCTAGTATTCTTGCCTGGGAAATCCCATGAACAGAAGAGCCTGGAAGGCTACAATCCATGGGGTCTCAAAGAGTTGGACACAACTGAGCAACTAACACTTTTCACATCACCATGAAGATCTGTAGTGGTTTTCCATCCAAAATGACAACGTTTAGAATTATTTCAAAATGACTTATTACATTCATATCAGAGCTTCCAACTCCATCCTCTTAGATGCTACAAGAAGACTATAAAACAGATAAAAAAAAATCCTTAAACTACTCACGTCTTTGATGTAGTTCATCTCTTCTTTCAGCTGATTGGTGGTCCACCCATACACCACCATTTCTTTCTGCTGGTTTTGATCTGATCTTCGAACCACACCATAGACAACACCCTGAGGGAGTTTCCTGGTCGATTCTCCATTGCTCAGGTCACGATGCTGAAAGAGGGGAGGAAAAGAGAAGAGAATGATGACTCTTTAGGCTTTGTAGAGGCAGCTGTCATCACGGGCCCACTGAACACGGTTATGCAGGTTGTGCCCAGTACTGAGATGCCTGGCAATGGGGCAGGGGTGGCACTGCCAGCAGAAATCCAACCTGGTCTCTACTCACCAAGTCATAGTTGGCCTGGGCCTATCTTTCCCCTGGAAGACCAGCACCTTGCCCTAATTTCCACCAAAGCTCTGTCCCTTTATCAAGCAGCACTCTGCAGGATCCCATCTTCCCAGAGAAGGCATCTTTTTGACAAAGGCGCCTTCCGACAAAGTACTTGTGCCAACCCTGATAGCAAGAGTGAGTGTCTGAAATCTCACATTCTTGGTAAAGCTGTTTGTATGCTGGTTCCTCTGTATGACTTCATCATCATCACTAACTGTGTGGCCTGAAATCCAGGAGGTTGAGATATGTGGGGGGAAGAATGCTGACAGCCATCTGGCAGCCAGATTGTCCTCTGACGTTAAAGCTGACCCTGGAGCCAGTTCTGAGGAAGGGAGGTGGGGGTCCCCTGTTGTGACTATTCTGAAATGAAATGAAATGAAATACTTCTGAAAAGTCAGGCAGAGGCAGCATGACATCACTCCAAAAGAATCCTCTGCTCCTTGGCTCTCTCAGTTAAAACTCCCATCATTGCTGAAGTGCAAACACACTTGGGAAGGGGGGGACGTGGCCAAGAGAAACTAAGATTTATTGAGCACCTTCTATAAGCTAGACATGTTCCTCACACATTTAATCTTCACAGCCACACCACAACACAATGACTGTCCTTTCCACTTTATAGCAGAGAGAATTTAAGTTCAGAGAGGTCAAGTCTCATCTCTTGTTCATGGTCACATACCTAGGTTCAAGCCCAGTTCTGTCCGATACTAAGGACACCTCCCCATAGGCTTTGTTGGATGTAGAGGGACAGAGTAGGCCATCACAACATGGAAGAGAGGGGACAGGAACAACGTAAGACGAGGGACTGAGATGGTAGAGAAAAACCAGCCTACGTCTAATCTTCCTTGGGGCTGACAATGTCACAGGGCAGAAGGCTGAGTTTCATAATGGTAACTTTGCTCTTACACTAATTTTTAAACCACCTTTGCATAAATTCTTTCTATGCATTTGCAAAACATCTTTGACATATAAAACTATAATGTGTATGTTAAAATCATTCATTTGTGGCAGAACAGTAAGTCCTTTATGATCCCATTCAATCAAAGCTTGTAAAAGTTACCGAATTATTAATCATTAATGACCTCTAAGCTGGGGCTTCCCTGGTGGCTCAGACGTTAAAGCATCTGCCTGCAACGTGGGAGACCTGGGTTCGATCCCTGGGTTGGGAAGATGTCCTGGAGAAGGAAATGGCAACCCACTCCAAGAAGAAGGGCTTCCCTGGTGATCCAGTGATTAAGAATTCGTCTGCCAATGCAAGAGACACAGGTTTGATCCCTGGTCCCAAAAGATCCTACATGCCATGGAGTAACTAAGCCTGTGCCTCACAACTACTGACCCCGTGTGTTGCAACTACCGAAGCCCACACAGCTAGAACCTGTGTTCCACAAGAGAAGCCATCTTGGTGAGAAGCCCACACATCGCAACGAAGAGTAGCCCTCGCTTGCTGCAACTAGAAAAAGCCCACATGCAACAGTGAAGACTCAGCACAACCAAAAATTTTAAAATAAATCTTAAAAAATAACAAAATATCCATTGCTTCCCACTCTTCTGTACAAACTTGTTAAGAGATAAAATATGAGGGGTGGGACACTTGCATTGCTTATGGAAAATGCTTTCACTAGAGCCCCTCATACCTGGGTCCCACAGGCACTGAGGCAACTCTTAATGTTGATACCTGAGTTTAGGTGAGTAGGGGGTTAAATGGCACTCAGTGGAGTGAGAAGCTCGAATTAGATATCCCAGCTTTACTACACATATAATCAGGAAGAGGAAAAGCTCTAATGAAACTCCCACATACCAGGAAACAAAAGCAAGCTCTTTCAGTCACCAGCTCCACCCAGTTCCTGAAAAACAAGCTGATGGTGGCCTAAGGCTTTGGGAAAACTTGTTTCTGAAAAGCAAAGGTTTTCACAGGTGGACTATCCTACAGGAAAACGCTCAGGTGACCAGATTAAGAGGACTTGTCTTCATGCGCATGAGGGGAGATGGGGACCACCATAGATGAAGGTATATACAGACAAGCCAGGGACAACATGGTCTGTGAAGCACATCCCAAGAGGTCGTGGATCTGAAAGTTACACACATGAAAAGGTATCAAAGATCTGTTAAGTAAAAAATAGTACCTTTCATATTTCTATTTTTTGTTTTGCAAGTACGTGTTTGAGTGAGTAAAACACCTAGAAAGTTGGACTCCACATCTTCAATAATATTTTTTCAAAAAATGACAACTAAAAAATTATTACAAAGTCAGGATCTAAATGAGAGACCCACAGGAAAGCACCCAACACAGGAGCAGGGCCATCAGCATGGGCCACCCCACAGGGAGAGGACTCCTGAGGATCTGCTGGGCTGTGATGGGGACGGGGAAGGGGGGTTTACGAAGAAAGAAAATATTTTTTGGCTAGCTATTTTACTATACAATGTTCTCTTTAATCTCCACATTAACCCTACTGTGTATATATTACTAGTTTTTCCAAGGTGGCAGTATTCAAGTGCCTGTTTGTGTTTCCAAATCTAGGCTCTTTCTTTAAGCATAAAACCTTCAGGATAGCTTGTGTGTTAATCACTCAGTCATGTCCGACTCTTTGCGACCTGTAGCCCATTGGGCTCCTCTGCCAATGGGATTCTCCAGGCAAGAATACTGGAGTGGGTAGCCATTTCCTCCTCCAGGGATCTTCCTGATCCAGGGATCAAAGCTGGCTCTCCTGCATTGCAGGCAGATTCCTACCATCTGAGCCACCAAAACCTTCAGGATAGCATAGAGGAGAGGAAGTGGAGCTCACAGCTTCGTGTGGTCCCAGACCTCAAGGTTATGGGAGCCAAGAGGGAGGCCCTCAGATTCAGGGCCACTGGGAGGAGATGAGCCCAGGATGGGAGGCTGTTCTCTAGCCTCCCAGGATCCATCTCCCTACAGTCCCTCACTTCATTCCAGCCTCAGGGCCTCTTTTCTGTTCCTTTATCAGCCAACCTCCTTCATGCCTCAGGCATTTACACAGCCTATTCCCTCTCACTGCAGAGCCACTGCTGGGCTGAAATGTTCTCTCAAGGTCATCTTCACCAACTCTTCAGACAGTCAGGTCTCTACAACACTTACCACCACCATGATGGAGTGACTGTTAGCATCACGATATATGTAAGGCCTGTTTCCCTACCAAATCAAAGTTCTAAGAAGTCTAGGGTCTTATCTGTCTTCTTTTTCACCATAATCCCCAGCAACTAACAGTGATGGACACTTAATGAGTTCTCAATAAATACTTGCTGAATGAATAAGAAGCTTTAAAAGTTGGAAGAGGTTCTGGGGAATTACTCAGAATATGTAAAGTTGGTCCCCTGAAGAGAACATCCTTTGTTCCTCTAAGATGAAGCCACAGGGTGGGAGTAGGGGGTAATATTTGCCCCAAGCATAAAATCTATATCCAGAAAAAGTTGCAAAGTATCTGAGACTTCTATTACTTTTACAAAACGTGAGCATGCTTTTGGTCAAAAACTGGAAAACCCAGAAAAAAAAAGTAAAAAGAGTTGACGCGTTTGACACTGTGTTTATAGCTGAATTTTTCTCCGTCCGTGTCCTTTAAAATAATCTCCCCATAAGATAAATATTAATTTTTAGGCATGATAACAGCATTGTGATTATATTAAGAGATAATCTTTATCTTTTAGAGACATAGACTATTTATGACATCTGGGACACAGGGTGGAGGAAGTGGACGGGGGTGGAGATACGGCGAGACTGACCGTGGATTGAGGGCTGTCAGCTGGGTGAAGGTTCCAATATTCATTACACAATTCAGTCTCCTTTTGTTTATGTTTGAAATTCTCCATAATTAAAAGCTTTTTCAACTTCTTTATAATGCTGCTCGGTATTAAAAAAATCAAATTTTAAAAAATGTACACTAGGCCTACTAAAAGCTTCCTGGACATAAAACAACAGCAGATAAAATTGCCTTGAAAACAAAAGCCCTAATAAAGGCACAGAACAAAAAAGTTTTTGCCAAAGAAGGGAAAAGGACATAATCAACTGAAAGAACATCCCAAGTCCCTCTGTGCAAAGCAGCAGAATTCATGACAGGCACCATCAGTAAACTATACAGAGACTCTCTCAATGAAACTATTCCCTGGGATGTCTGCGTGACTTACAACTTACTTACAGGCTCATGCTATGGCTGTTTTCCCTAAAGATACTTGGCAGCAAGCGCCTTAGAAAAGAAAAACGATAGAAAAGTAACTCAGCCTAAACTCCTGCTCTAGAGGTTTTATTGCTATCAGAAAGCAGGGGTATAAATTCAGTGATAGATGACCATATTTTCTAAACCCTAACTCAGAATATAAGATCTTGCAATGAGATCACCTCTACAGAGGTTATCTACAGAGACAGTGGCTCTATCTGTTGTAGTCACTGCTAGATCCTCAGTGCTCACCATAAATAGATGCTCAGTAAGTACAGTTCAAAGGCAAGAAGAAAGAGAAAATAGTTGGAACTGTGCCTGTGTCAGAATATTTGGAGTATGTGGCCATCCAAGACACTGATTTTAGAAAAGAAAAACATCCCATGGTCAAGAAGGGATCTCAGACATAAAGAACAGACTTGTGGACTTGGGGAGAGGGGAGGAGTGGGTGAAATGTATGGAAAGAGTAACGTGGAAACTTACATGACCATATGTAAAATAGACAGCCAACGGGAATTTGCTGTACGGCTAAGGAAATTCAAACAGGGGCTCTGTATCAACCTAGAGGGGTGGGACCGGGAGGGAGATGGGAGGGAAATTCAAAAGGGAGGGGATATATGTATACCTATGGTTGATTTCTGTTGAGGTTTGACAGAAAACAACAAAATTCTGTAAAGCAATTATCCTTCAATTTAAAAATTAATTAATTAAAAAATAGAAGGGGTCTCAGAGAATAAATAGTATCAGAAACAGCCTACCATAAATCCAAACTAGTGCTAGTAGACTGCCACAGCCAGCCCCTGACCCCAGAGGCCAGGATAGGCAGCTGGTCACATGTCTGGCTGCCAGTATGACTTCAATGGCCTGAAACATGAATTGAGTGACTTGAAAACTAGAAGCCATTTTCAAAACTTTTGGTTTTGGACTTTTCCTTCCAGCCAGAGGGCTTCCCTGGTGGCTCAAATGGTCAAGAATCTGCCTGCAATGCAGGAAACCTGGGTTCATTCCCTGAGTTGGGGAAATCCCTTGGAGAAGGGAATGGTAACCCACTCCAATATTCTTGCCTGGAGAATCCCAGGGACAGAGGAGCCTGGCAAGCTATAGTCCATGGGGTTGCAGAGTTAGACACAACTGCAAGACTAACACTTTTTCCAGCCAGAAGGCAGAAGGTGACCTGGGGACTCTTTAAATGTTGAGTGTCTGGGCGCTGGATCCATCCCCAAGGCAGAAGCGATCACTTTCAGGAATGCGGTCTGACCTGTGTGTCCATCGTAGCAAATTATGGTTCCTGGTCATTATTCATGCTTGACATTGTTTTGTCTGGTTATAACAAAAATGGACGCTATAACTGAGCCTCTGGGGCTCTTCCACAGTCTGGGAGAGGACTAGGACTATTCCCTCTGGAATACAGAGGGGATGGGCAGGCTTGTCCCCTCAGATAAATGAAGACCTTTGAGTAACTAAGATATTTGTTGTTTTTAACTATCTCACAAGAATGAATAGAGACCACTTCCTACATAAACTTATGGTTGGAAAAAGACAGATCACTTTGAATGCTTAAAGATGAGAAGAAAAAGAAAACTTCTAGTCAAGCAGAAATCACACAAGAGGGACTTCCCTGGGGATGCAAGTGGCTAAGGTTTCCAATGCAGGGGCTACGTTCCATCCCTGGGTTAGGAAGATCCCCTGAAGGGCATGGCAACCCACTCCAGTATTCTTGCCTGGAGAATCCCATGGACAGAGGACCTTGGTGTGCTACAGTCCATAGGGTCATACAGAGTCAGACACAACTGAAGTGACTTAGCACGCACGCACGCAGAGAACTAGAGCCCTCACGCCACAAGGAAGAGTTCACATGCCACAACTAAGACCTGGCACAGCCAAAAAAAAAAAACAAATCTCACAAGAAAATGTAGTTCTGATAGTATCCTTATAAGAGTAACTTCTTAAAGATAATACTCCATCCTAAGCAGACAATAGCTGCTTAGGCCTAAAAACCGCAGGAAAAGGAGAAGAGTATCTGGGGGGAGGCGAGGGGTCAGTTCTCTTCTGGAACCCAGTGGTACAGTACACACCTTAGGTAAGTTACCTTGACTGATACCAGACGTTCCTGATAGGAGGAAGCATGCAAGTTGATGTCACCAAGATGACTCGCCAGGGCACAGACCTGAGTAAGAACTGCAAAGCGTTACTAGCTGTGTGGCCCTGTGCAAGTGACTTACTTCAAGGTCCTGAATGGTAAAATGGGGATAATACCATCAATTTCAGAAGCTTGTTTCAAGGAAGGCACGGAATAACATAATAAGTCATCTGGGGCACTGCCGGGCATACTAACAGATACTGACAGATTCTATAGTTTGCGGCGGTGGCTTTAGATTTCTGAGTATCTGATTTCCTACTAGATTCTCCATGTCCGTCTGGATGCCTCTGCCTGTCAGTCCACCTCCCTTCTCTGGAGTCTTTTTGCTGTTCCATCGCAGTCATCAGATTCACTCTGACAGTGACATGCTCACGCTTGAACTGGCCTTGGTTTCTCCGCATGAGGAAAGAAACACAAAGTGTTGGGAAGTTAGGAAAATGGAAGAGTTGGGTCAGCAGTTCTGTACACAGTCCCCCATCTCTCCTCGGTGTGTGATGAGGCGGGGGCAGGGCACACTGCTGGGGCAGCCATTGACCCCGACCTTATATTAAACCAGTCACTGCGCCTTCACTGTTCTACAGATGCACTGTCATACATATTTATTTGAATAGAGAGTCCCAGAACTAAAGAAATTTAGAAAAATGCTGGCTCCAGGCTAACACTTCCACTTGCCAGAAGAGGAAATTGAGGCCCCTGGAGATGACTTGAGTGGCCTGCCATGACCTTGAGTGGTCAGGCAGCCAGGACTCTCTGCCCTTCCAGGGGCTGCTATCTCTGAGAGGCACAGAGAGTCCTACACAGTATCACCAGGGAGGCCCCAGCCGCATCTGAATCACGGCAGTGCACGCCCTCACCTGGCAACAGCCCGGGATATTGTATAAACAGTCACACCAAGGACAAGAACTCAGCAGGCTTATTCATCCGGGGCTTTTAAGGCTTTAAAGACTTCTTAGAAGACTATAAAACCAAACAGCAAAGGTTTCCTTTTAACCATTTTACTGGACTATGAAAGCCCTCGACTTTGTATACATACACATATATCTGCTCTCTCTCAGTCAGGATTCTCCAAGATCTACAGAAAAACAGCTTCTTTAGAAACATATGTCACTCCAAGGACATCTATGACAGTGGGATGTTAGCTGTTTAAAATATTATCCACTTCAAGCTACTTAGTCAATTGGGAAAAACTTCACCACTGCACAGACTCAGAATCGGCAGAGCTCAGACAGTATTCTCCAAAATTCAACTATATAGTGAGACCCTGATACAACATGATAAAGGGGGTGTTGATTTGGTTTCTTATTTGTGTGGGTGTATGTCTGTCTCTATAAAAGTATACTGCATACAGATTTGGATAGGAATATAAATGTATACATTCACAAAGTTCTTTGAAAATGACAGGGGTTTAATTTCAAAATTATTTTCTACCAACTTTAATGTTCAACAATTTAGTAAACATGTCATCAATTCCTCAACATGAAATGTGTGTCTACAAATGAATCAGCATTTCCTCTTCCCTATAGTTAACAACTTTTAATATGTAAATAAAAGTTCATTGCTCATTCACCCGAGTTGTTAATGCAATTTAAGGTGATAATAGTTCACAAAGAAACTTATCGTCGGTTGAACTGTGTTCTGCAAATAGAGAGCATGTTGGAGTCTTTCTCCCCAGAACCTCAGAATTGGACCCTATTTGGGGACAGAGACAAGTTAATAAGAGGTCAGTAGAGTAAGAGCTAACCCAATATGACTAGTGTCCTTGTAAAAAGAGGACAATTTCGATCCAGAGACACACACACACAGGAGAACACCAGGTAAAGCTGGAGTGATGCTGCCATAGCCAAGGATTGCCAAGAGCCTCTGAAACCTGTAAAAGCCAAGGATGGCTGCCTCCCTGGAGCTCTCAGAGACAGCACGGCCCTGCTGACACCTTGATCCTGGACTTCCAGTCTCCAAAATGGTGACACTAGATTTCTGTTGTTTAAGCCCCCCCCCCAGTTTGTGGTACATTTTACAGCAGGCCAAGGAAACTAATACAAAACTGAATCACCACAGTCCAGTCACTCACTAAGCACCAACTACATGCAAAGCAGAGATCTAGGGTCTGGGAGACAAAATTAAAAGACTACACATTTTATGCGTGTGTATATATGTACATAGGGCTTCCCTGGTGACTCAGATGGGAAGGGATCTGCCTGCAATGCAGGAGACCTGGGTTCAATCCCTGGGTTGGGAAGATCCCCTGGAGAAGGGAATGGCTACCCACTCCAGTATCCTTGCCTGGGAAATCCCATGTATAGAGGAGCCTGGAGGGCTATAGTCCATGGGAATCACAAAGAGTTGGACATGACTGAGAAAACAACATACACACACACACACACACACACACATATGTACATGTTGTATCCAGACGTGGCAAGAATATGTATGTGTACATATGTGAAGTACTTAGCACCAGATGGCTAGGTGCTAAGGGAGAGGGCTGCCTGGGTGTCCTGATGCTCAAGAGAGGGAATAATCACCCAAGCACAGGCAGGCAGGAGGATCTCAGGGAGGCAGGCCTTTGGTGGGGCCTTTGAGGATGAGGAGACTTGGATAAACTGAGAGACAGCTGCGGAGAGCCTCCAGGCACAGGCTAGAGATTTAGCAAGGATTCTGAGAAGGAAGCAGATGTCATGGGTTTGCGAGATGATAAGTAAACCTGTCTGGTGAGGGCAGACCAACCAGAAAAAAGAAAGAGTTAGTACTAAGTGGATTTTAGATGGGCTGGGTGGTCATGCAGGAGGAACTGGCTGCGGGCTCTGAGTCCTGCAGTCCAACCAGCAGTGCAACAATGGAACCAACAAGCAAACCAATGCACACTACTGATATTTTGACATTTATTTGCTTACAATAATCAAATATAGCTATTTTACTTCAAAGGAGAAGGGACTTCCCTGGTGGTCCAGTGGCTAAGACTCTGTGCTCCCAATGCAGGGGGCCTGGGTTTGATCCCACATGCTGTAACTAAGAGACCACATGTTGCAACTAAAGAGTGAAGACTGAAGATCCTGCAACTATTGACCTGGTGCAACCAGGTAAACACATAAATATTGAAATAAAAGGAAAGGCATCAACTCATCATCTTCTACCCTTTGTCATCATTTGCCATTTTATGTTAGAGAGCCAAAAGCAGGACTTAATCAGATAGGTTATTTGAGGAAGAAGGTTCTAGTAAAAGTGAATTATCCTGGAAAAGATAATTTTCTTTTGGACTCGAAAGAGAAGGAGGAGAGAAGGGAAGAGGGTGTCAGACTCCCAGACGTACAGGGAGTTGGGTGCAGAGAACTGCTTCTCCCTTCCCTCCCCTCGAACCCACACACCCTCCTTGTGGTGCCCTTAACATCTCTGCCTCATTTCCAAGATGACGCCATCAGTCCCCTCAAAGTACATGGCTCTGAAGGGGACACACATGAGGAACAAATAATAGAGAAGACGCTTTGTTCTCACTTGCCATCAGGAAACAGGCATTAAGATGCGTGGGGCGCTTTGTTCTCACAGGGTCAGAACATTGTCTAAGTGCGTTACCTGTGTTCCAACCAAGCTGAGTACTTCCTGCTTATCTGTGTGCGCATTTAGTTGTGCCTGACTCCTTGAGACCCCACAGATTAGGGCTGCATCACTTCAGGCAAGTTACTTAATCTCTTTGTGCTTCAGTTTCCTCAACTATAAAACGGGATGTGTATGGGTGCTCAGTCACATCCGATTCTTTGGACCCTATGACTGCAGCCCACCAGGCTCTTCTGTCAGTGGGATTTCCCAGGCAAGAATACTGGAGTTGCCATTTCCTACTACAGGGGATCTTCCTGACTCAGGGATCGAATCCACATCTCCTACACTCAGGCAGATTCTTTATCACTGAGCCACCCATATCTGTGCACACAAATGATCCAGATTTCATACTTTTAGACAAGATCAGGCACGTTTGGGTGGTATGGCCACAGACTGGATTTCATATTTTTAAATACAAAAATAATGGTAAAACAGCAATAAAATGTCTGTACATAAAATAAACACCATGTAAAGAACACTGAATGCCAGCATGGCCACCAGTAGGACGGGGCTTGGGAGAGCAAGGTTGACGTAGGAGGTGGTATCATCACCAAAGAGGAGTTCTCTGAGGTAAGGTCTGTGCAGAGAGAGGAGGCCAGGCCCGGGAGTATTGGCAGAGGGATGCTCAGAGGAGGACATACTATCCGAAAAGATGCAGGAGGCACAGCCCAAGAGGGAGGAGAAGCAGGATGGGCAATTTCAGAAAGGAGAATGACTTCTCCCAGGGACAGGGGAGAAAAGTGAAGAATCGGGGCCACTGGGTTTGACAGTCAAGGGGAAGCATTTGACATTTAACCATCGCCTCTCTAGTCAGTGGGCTTCCCTTGTGGCTCAGACAGTAAAGAATCCACCTGCTATGAGGGAGACATGGGTTTGATCCCTGGGTAGGGAAGATTCCCTGGAGAAAGGAATTGCAACCCACTCCAGTACTCTTGCCTGGAGAATCCCATGGACAGAGGAGCCTACTGGGCTATAGTCCATGGGGTCACAAAGAGTTGGACATGACTGAGTGACTTTCACTTTTCACTTTTCTCTAATCAGTATTACAGGCCAGATGCGGTTGGGGGACCTTTGCATACTCCAACTCAGTTACTCTTTGCAACCAGGCTTTCATGTGCCTACTTGAAAGATGAGGAAACTAGTAGCAGAGGAACGAAGTGTCTGGGAGTCATCTGGTGGACTGGGGAAAGCAGGTTTGGGGCAGGTGGGATGTTCCATTAGAGAAAGATTAAGAGGAACAGGCACCCCAGCATCTGCCTTGGGAGCAGGAAGCCTTCCACACCTGCCTGAGGAACCCATGACTCCAGAGAAAGATGCCGCCTCTGTCGTCATTGCCTCCAGAAGCCTCTAAACAGCCCATCATGAAGCTGGGCAACCTCAACCACCTGCCACACCCTTCCACCACTGCCCCGTGAGTAATTCCTCTCCCTAATGATTTGGGGCCAGTAGACAGAATGGCCCAGCTAGCAGTGGTGCTTATGTGCAGCCAGCTGCCCCATAGCTTCCTCAGGTCCCCAGAAGACATTATGCAGGGCTTACCTGGTGGTTCAGCGGTAAAGAATCCACCTGTCAATGCAGAAGATGTGGATTCGATACCTGATCCAGGAAGACTCCACAAGCCACAAGACAACTAAACCCATGTGCCACAATTACTGAGCCTGTGCTCTAGAGCCCACGTGCTGCAGCTACTGAAGCCCAAAGGCTCTAGAACCCATGCTCCCCAACAAGAGAAGCCACTGTGATGAGAAGCCTGCACACTGCAACTAGAGAGTAGCCCCCACTTGCCACAGAGAAAAGCCCGCACAGCAACGAAGACCCAGCAGAGCCAAAAAAAAAAAAAAACAAAACGCTATGCATCTTGCTGACTGTGAAAAAGAACAAGATCCAGCTCTGCCTTCAGTGGGCTGCCAGTCTAACAGGGCCCCGGAAATCCTCTGAGGAGTTTCGCTTTATCAGCATCCCATCAGGCCATTTACAGCTTCTTTATCTGAGCAAGCTTCAGTCCCCCAACTGTCACACCACAGACAAAGGAACCAAAGGAAGAAGTCACCTCGCCAGTGTTCTTAGTTTCCTGCAATTTTGTGGACTACATACGATATCACAGAGAGGAGCAGCCACACGGAAGGACATCAGGGGGGCTAGCAGCCCCAGGGCCTCCTCGCTGGTGCTCACCTCTGGCTCCCAGTGACTCAAGACCAGGCACCTGGCCAGGACTCAGAATCACCCAGAGCAGCCTCAGAGTTACCACCAGGACCTTCACGTGCTGCCACCACACAAGGACTTCGGTTCTGGGGTAAGAGCCGGCCCCACCCTCCTCCTCTCTACCCCAGTTTTTCTGCAGTGAGTCACCAATGCATCAGAGATTGGCACGCAGGCTGCACACCTGGTCTGCCGAGTCTAGCATCCTGGCACAGTCTCGCTCTGGAGCTTCTGCCCTGTGCTCCAGGAGTTCTTGGGCAGGAGGGTCCTGGAGTGCAGGGAAACTGGGAGGACTCTGGCCCCCATCAGCACCACTTTCACCTGGATTACATGAGGCTTCAGGATGACATTTTGACTTTTTTTTTTTTAATAAGAGGGTCTAACTGTTTTTAAAAGCTTGAAAAGCACTGTTCAAGGTCAACAGACAAATCGGGGTACAACGTGAAGACCAACATGCCTGTGACATAGAACAGATTGGCATTTTCTTAGGTAATACTTGACTCTTCTTGAGCAGTGGCATGCCCTCTGGTGCCTCACAGAACCCACCGCCCCAGTGTTAGCATGCAGAAGCCCCTCAGAACCATCTCCCCAGGTATGCAGCTCAGAGCTAACTCCAACAGACCCAATTCCCCACTGCCTCTACCATGCATTCAGGGCCCTTGTCCTGTCACTTGCCCCAGCCTGGGCCTCTTCTCCAGCAAGTAGTCATTCTGACTCCCCATGTGCTAAGCTGCCCATGAGCCTCTGGACACAGCCTAGGGCCACTCCTCTGATCAATCTATCAGCTCTGAAAGGATGGGCAGAGAGGGGATCAGTGAGGGCAGAGGGGACTCACACCTCCAGCAACACAGGCCCCTGGTCATCAGCCAGGGTTCAGCAGCCAAAGCCTGACCACTTCCACTCTCTCTGCCTATAAGCTTTTACCTCTAAACTTTTTCTTTGGAAAATCTTCAAAGATACAGAGAAGCCAAAAGAACAGTTAAGATATATCACCAACGTACCATTATCATGAGTAAGAAAAGCACCATTTTTTAATAATATGTAATATATGAGTTTATATTCAAAATTGTACAACTTGATATTGTATCAAAAGATACATATATGTATATATATTTTACATATATATATATATATATATATATATATATTGGACCCAGGATTTAATCAACATTTAATGCATTATAATAATGTTAAGTCTCTCTCATCTCTTTTATCTCCAATAGATTCTTTTTTTTTAATAACATTAAATTTATTAAGGGAGTCTAATTTTTTTATAGATAATCCCACATTTTGGATTTTTCTGTCTCCTTATTACTAGATTCAGTTACACAAGTTTGGCATGAATATTACAGGTAACATTATTTACTTCTTAACTGCATCATACCAGAAGTCACAGAATACCAGGCTGCCCAGTCCTGGTAAAGCCGAATGGCATCGCCTGGTAGAACCACTGGCTGCCATACTGCAGCACTGTGCCTCTAGAGCCTGTAAGTGATCAGTGAGGTCATACTCTGAGCCCACATCAATATACTGCTCCAGGTAATCTTTCACCGACTAGTTTTTTACATTCATTGATGACCTGGCATGGGGGTTACAAAACAAGAAATTAGCTAAATTTATCAGCTAATGTTATATTAAAAAAAAAAGAGCTTTCCCTTTTATAATCTATTACTATATACCCATGAGGGTTTTTTTTTTATTATTCAATGTATCATAATTCATCACTGTCATTAATTCTTTTGATTTTGAAATGTTTCCATTTTTAGCGGCGAGAGCCCTTTCAAACAGGCTTCTGGGTCCTTTGATACAGCCCGATTCTCCATGTTCCCAGAGCCCTGCTTACACTTCAGGATCCTAACACTCGAACTATCACATCAGCTTGGTTTATTTATATGTCTGTCTCACCTGAAAATCTGTCAGCTCCTCAAGGCAAGGCCAAGGTCAGACTTATCTCTGCAGCCCAGCACTTAGCACAGCAGCTGGCACAAAAAGGCCTGCTCGGCTCCTCCTCCCTGCAGCCGGGTGCCCTTGCCAGAGCTGCTTTGGGGCCATTCTTCTCCAGGCAGCACCCCCACCCCAAGAGCTGGGCCTCTGGCTCCAGCCACAGAGAAAGGCTCAGGCCCCGCCGCAGCTCACAATGGGCCCTTTGACTCAGCTGGTCAGGGCTCTTTCAGGAAAAACCCGTCCCCTGCCACCACACCTGTCACCAAAGCCAGCGCCCCTAGAGTTGCAAGGCAACACACAGCCGGTGTTCACCCAGAAGCGACAGCAGGGTCCTGAGGCCACCCAGCCGGCCAGGCAGAGCAGCCTGACTTCTGGGAAGATGGCGGGTGGGGGGCCTTTCATCATACAGCTGCTGACACGCAGGCTCTGTGAACAGCCTGGATGGAGGACGTCAGGGGAAGGGGGTTCAAATAAAAGGGCACAAAGAGGCGAGGGACTTCCCTGGCAGCCCAGTGGGTAAGACTCTGTGCTTCACTGCAGGGGGCAAGGGTTCAAACTCTGGTCGAGCAACTGAGATCCCACATGCCGCACAGCATAAAACAGCGACAAAAAGGTGGACACTGGTCAAGACTTCGCCTCAGAGATGGCTTACCTGCTCTCTTCTTTCAACCTTCTTTTCACTCGGCTCAGGCACTGGGTTCTCGGGAGGTACAGTCAGCCGTAGTCTGCAGACATTTGCCTGGGAGAGAAGACAGGAGAGGGCAGTTATAAACCTGCATTTGGGGCAGAAGGAGCCAGATCACCTGGGGTTTCTCAGAGCCTCCGTCGCCTCCTTAGCAACGGGAATGATGGCACAAATCACACAGGGGACGCTGGGGAAAGACCAGCTTCCACCGGGCCCATCACAGGCACTCCCCACCTTCCTGTTTATGTTTTATGCTTTCCTTCTTTAGCAAACTACTGAATAGTTTCATAGAATTCAAACATTTTTTAAAATGGCTCATGTTCCATTACAGTACAGGATGATCTGATTTCAAAATACAGCCAGAGGGGTAGAGGCCAAGCTATACACAGTGGTGAGGGGTGGGAAGGTGCTTTCTACTTGACTCTATGTTGGATTTTCCTATAACAGACATGTACATGTTTAATCACAAAAAAATTTTTAAAGTCTATATATCCATGTCCACAATAGCATTATTCACAATAGGCGAAAGGTGGAAACATCCCAAATGTCCATCGATGGATGAGTAGGTAGATAAAATGTGTATATACATAGAACAGAATATTTACACAGCCGTATAAAGGAACAAAACTTCTGACACATGCTATGACATGGAGCAACCTTGAGGACATGATGCTAAGTGAAATAAGACAGTCATGAAAAGACAAACCTGTGTGGTTCCACTTACACAGGGTCCCCAGGGTGGTCAAATTCATAGAGACAGAGAGAAGAATGCTGGTTGCCAAGGACTGAGTTATTCTTTAATAATACGGAACTTCAGTTTGAAAATGTGAAAGACAGATGGTGGTGATGGTCACACAACAATGACAACGTATTTAATGCCACATGATGTTTATTTCACCCTATTATCACAGCCTGATCCTATTGTAATATATTCTGGAGAGAAGTGGAAAATGTGTTGTTTTTTATCCTGTCATTAAAAAAATAACATCAAAGGAAAAAAACAGAGAGTCAAAGCAGCACCCAGAGTGCCCAGCCCACAGCCGCACACACTCATGAGAGCACAGCCTGTCCCTGTTATGGGTGGAATTCTGTCCCCCTAAAATGTATACACAGGAGTCCTAACTCCTAGTACCTCAGAATGTGACTTTATTTGAAAATAGGGTATTTATAGCGGTGCTTGTCGTTCAGCCACTAAGTCATGTTGACTCTTTGCAACCCCATGGACTGCACCATACCAGGCCCCACTCTCCTCCATCATCTCTTGGAATTTGCTCTAATTCATGTCCATTGAGTTGGTGATGCCATTAAACTATCTCATTCTCTGCCACCTTCTTCTCCTTTTGCCTTGAATCTTTCCCAGCATCAGGGTCTTTTCCAATGAGTTAGCTCTTTGCATCAAGTGGCCAAAGTATTGGAGCTTCAGCTTCAGCATCAGTCCTTCCAGTGAATACTCAGGATTGATTTCCTTTAGGATTGACTGGTCAGATCTCCTTGCAGTCTAAGGGATTCTCAAGAGTCTTCTCCAACACCACAGTTCAAAATCATCAATTCTTCAGTGCTCAGCCTTCTTTATGACCAACTCTCACATCTGTACATGGTAATGAAAAAATGGAGCTTTGACTATATGGACCTTTGGACCTTTGTTGGCAAAATAATGTCTCTACTTTTAAATACACTGTCTAGGTTTTTCATAGCTTTTCTTCCCAGGAGCAATCATCTTAATTTCCTGGCTGCAATCACCGTCCACAGTGATTCTGAAGCCCAAGAAATGAAAATCTGTCACTGTTTCCACTTTTTCCCCTTCTAATTGCCATAAAGTGATCGGACAAGATGCTATGATCTTAGTGTTTTGAATGCTGAGTTTTAAGCCAGCTCTTTCACTTTCCTCTTTCACATTCATCAAAAGACTCTCTAGATCCTCTTCACTTTTTGCCATTAGGGTGGTATGTTGTTGATATTTCACCCTACAATCTTGATTCCAGCTTGTGATTCATCCAGCCCGGCTTTTCTCATGATGTACTCTGATACATGTACTTTCACATGATGTAAGTCAAACAAGCAGGGTGACAATATACAGCCTTGACTTACTCCTTTCCCAATTTGAAACCAGCCCGTTGTTCCATGTACAGTTCTAACTGTTGCTTCTTGATCTGCATACAAGTTTCTCAGGAGAAAGGCATGGTGATCTGGTACTCTCATCTCTTTAAGAATTTTCCACAGCTTGTACAATGAGGTCATTAGGGTAGGTCCTAATCCCAAATGACTGGTGTCCTTCTATAAAGGGAAAATTGGGAGACACACACACACACAGGGAGCGCACCATGTAAGCAAACAAAGGAGATGGGCCTGAAACAGATTCTGCCCTCACTGCTCTCAGAAGGAACCAATCCTGTCGACACCTTGACTTTGGACTTCCAATCTCCAGAATCAGGAGACAATATATTGCTGTTGTTTAAGTCACTTGACTTGTGGTACTTTTTTTTTTACAGCAACCCCACTAAACTAATACATACCTCAACCTGGTCTGCAGTCACAGTTATGCACTGGTCCACAGGGCAGCCTCTGAAGAAAGCACCCTGCATCCAAGAAGCCCACGGTTGGATACGATTGTAAAAGACCTTTGACATCCAACCTGCCAGTCTCTGAAGGAACCTCCTCACTCAACAATATACCTGGCAGGTGGACACCCAGCCTGAGGCTAACATTTCCCCGTAAAGGTGACAGCCCATTTGGAACACACATTAGCACTTCCACTCTCACCACTGCCTTCCTCTGAGGTACCCCATTTTGCTACCTGACACCTCTAACTTCCTGATAATGGACTTAAACAGCGCTTCCTCAGACCCCCTACCTGACAGACCCGGGGTACCCTCAGGGACTGTAGCAGAATTCCCTTTGCTCTTCATCAGCCTGAATGTCTTTTCTTCTGCACTAAACAATCCAGTCCTTTCAGCCACAAGATTTGATTTCGAGATCCTTCTCCATCTCACTCTTCTCTGGGCAAGCTCTGGCTCCAGTGACCCCAGGGAGAGACGTGACCTGACCCGCAGCGATATCACTCCCTCTTACATGGCCAACTTTGCACGAAACCTTAAAGCTCATTGCCAGTCATGCTGGTCATAGAGAAATCAAGCCAATCCGGCACACAGCTCCCTCAGCTGACAAACAACACTGACGGGAATCTGAGGGTCTCCAGAAAGAGGTAACCCTTTGACTTCAGGCCATATGGGCTGGTTGAAGCAAGCGGGCATTTGCATGAACATCAAAATGTAACTCACACCAGGCAGGTAATCCAAGTCTGTGATGCTCAATAATCATCTCTGGTAGGCCAGATCCGATCCACAGCATAGTTTTGCAGAGAAAAGGAAGTACTTTTCTCTTGTACCATACCCTATACCACACACACACATGTGCACACAGAGATACATACCTGCACAGGTGTACACACATATTCACAGTTTCCAACACCTACTAGGCTGTGCTGACTATGAGCAATCTATTTGATCTCTCTGAATCTCAAGGGTAAAATACAGGTAAAGGAAGATTCTGGCATATAGTAAGCTTCTATCACTGTTAGATATTTTTATTTTAATCTAAATAATGTCATCAGCCTACAAGCTCCAAAATGAAATAGGCTGACTTGGCTTTCTAGCTCTGCTTTCCATAATAAAAACAATTTGGCCAATGGATCTAGAGGGTATTAGTATAGCAACTAATAGCTTTATAGGCTGATTGCCCTAGAGGGGTAATCCCTAATGTCAATCATTTTTGGAATAAACTGAAAACTGGAAGAAAAGACAAGGTCCAGAAGGGACTCCATGACTCCAATCAGTCAAAACTGAGAAGCCCCCTCCCCCTGATGGAGACAGTTCTTTATCTGTCCACCCAAAATGCTGATTTTCCTCAACACACTTTCTGCATCTCTCCTCAGGCCATATTTACACTACGGAACACTAATTCACAGGCTAAAGAGAATGCATTTTTCTAAACTATCAGTTTAACCTGATGATAGATAATGAATTCAAATAAAACAAGAATGTAAAATAAACATCTGACTTCAAAGCTAACTGGCAGGTGCGCCAGGCGCTCGCGGCTCCACCCACACCCCTGTGCGGCGTGTTTGCTCTTGTCATTAGGAGTGCCTTTATGGAAACATGAGGGCATGGACTGCACGTGGTGCTTACACTCTGTAATCAGTGCTGATCCACAATGGACTGACGGCACAGATGCAATTTAAATCCAGCTTGGAACAGGGTCAGACCCTTCTTAGTAAGATGCTCAAATGTACTGTCATGTGAAAAAAGACAAGTGCTGGGAAAAAATAACCTGTTCTGTTTTTAAAATACACTCTGATAATTAGTATATATATTTGTGGGGAAAAATGTCTTTACAGAAACATGACTACCTGCTGGTGGTGGTGGTGGTGATCTTTTGGAAAGGGGGATTTCTGCAATGTCTGCACCTGTTCCACGTATGTGTAAGTTTTTAAAATAAAAAACATAGTAGGGACTTCCCTGGTGGTCCAGTAGCTAAGACCCCATGTTCCCAATGCAAGGGGCCCAGGTTCAATCCCTGGTCACAGAACTAGGTCCCACAGCCTATAACTAAGACAGCCTGCAGGCCACAATGAGGATCTAAGATGCCACATGCTGCAACAAAGACCCAGGGCGTGCAGTCAAATAAATAAATACAGATAAATATTTTTAAAATATCTTAGTAGTCAGAAAGGGCAACCCACTCCAGTATTCTTTCCTGGGATATCCCATGGACAGAGGAGCCTGGCAGGCTACAGCTCATGGGGTCACAAAGAGTCAGACACAAGCAACTAACAGTCAGTTACAGCAATAATCAAGATTGAGAGGGACTATATCAGAGACAGAGAAAGGTCTGCCAACTCAGGAGACATGGGTTCCATGTCGGGAAGATCCCTTGGAAGAGGAAATGGCAACCCACTCCAGTACTCTTGTCTGGAAAATCCCATGGACAGAGTAGCCTGTCGGGCTATAGTCCATAGTGTCGCGAAGTGTTGGACATGATTCAGGCAACTTTGCACAGCAC
The DNA here is from genome assembly GCF_029378745.1 of Bos indicus. NCBI lineage: Eukaryota > Metazoa > Chordata > Mammalia > Artiodactyla > Bovidae > Bos > Bos indicus. The sequence goes on from NC_091769.1 coordinate 52,527,913, forward strand.
AGCACATATCAGATGGGGTGGAGGCGGGGGAGGTCCTCAATCCTTCCTAGACCCACAGGACTATTTCAAGAGCAGCAAAGAGAACATCCCACAGGTCGAAAAGGTGCTCTGAATTTCTTAACAGAAGTACTAAGTAACCCCTGAATGTACCCGACAGGCTGACCCTGTAGAGTTGACCTCCATTAGTCATTCACTTCGAGGAATCTCCCCATGGGAAAATCTCCCCCTGGCTAAGATCAAGGCAGATCAAGGCTTATCTCTCTGAGCATTTGATGATGCTCACTTTCATGGTTTCCTGACACTCAGGTACATAATACCCAGAGTAGCCCAGGTTGGACAGTATCTGAGAGGCAGGTAAGGTAGTTGATCCCAGGGGTTCCCATAGAAGCTGGCTCCACCTTGTGTTCTGAACATTGTGGGGAGCTGAATCTTATTTACCCTGAACACTAGTCCTGGACTTGCCATCCTTGAAATCAAAGGTCCCTTCCAGTGGATCAAAAACAAGAAGATGGACTCAGTGTACTTCAAGTACTGAGCACCCACCACTTGTAAAACACTAAGGGCTATGAGGGTACCAATATGGAAAAAAAAAGAGCCCTACCCAAAAAGGCTCATCATCCAGAAACATAACCACACAAGGCAATATCACAACCAATACAATACTGGGCAGACAGGGTAGTGTGGTTAAGGCATATGGAACTGCACTTCTGGGTTTCAATTCTGATTCTGACTCTGACACCTACTAGCTGTGAAACCTTTGGAAAGCTGCTGCTGCTGCTAAGTCACTTCAGTCGTGTCCGACTCTGTGCGACCCCATAGACGGCACCCCACTAGGCTCCCCTGTCCCTGGGATTCTCCAGGCAAGAACACTGGAGTGGGTTGCCATTTCCTTCTCCAGTGCATGAAAGTGAAAAGTGAAAGGGAAGTCGCTCAGTCGTGTCTGACTCTGAGCAACCCCATGGACTGCAGCATACTGGGCTCCTTTGTCCATGGGATTTTCCAGGCTACTCCATCTTTATTGTTTCAGTTACTTCCGTTGTAAAACTCAGTTAACAATAGTGCAGAAACGACTCTCCTGGGATTTTCGCAAGGATTGTTTTGTTTTTTTTTTTTTTTGGCCACACTGAGTAGCATGAAGGATCTTAGTTCCCCAACCAAAGATCTAACTCATGCCCTCTGCAGTAGAAGCATGGAGTCTTAACCACTGGACCAGTCCCTGTGGCTAGGCTTTAATAAACTAATATGTGAAAAGGGCTTAGAATAGTTTCTGGCACATATGTAGCTTTCAGTAAATCATTTTTTACTCTGGGAATTTAAGGAGGAGAACAGTCATCTAACTGGAGGTGGAGTATATCAGAAGGGTTCTAGAGATGACATGTGAACTGAGTATAGAAGGACAGAAAGGACTTCCCAGGTCAATGATGTTGGGAGAATCCATCATCAGAATGAAGTGAAGAAGTGAAGTCACTCAATCGTGTCCGACTATTTGCGATCCCATGGACTGTAGCCCATCAGGCTCCTCTGTCCAAGGGATTCTCCAGGCAACAATACTGGAGTGGGTTGCCATTTCCTTCTCCAGGGAATCTTCCCGACCCAGGGATCGAACCCAGGTCTCTTGCATTGCAGGCAGACGCTTTACCCTCTGAGCCACGAGGCATTCATTCCAGACGGGCCAAAGACACAAACAGGGCATGTTCTGAGAATGGTAAATGGGCCCGCAACCTGAGCAATATCGGGAGAAGAAAATGGCCACACAAGTAGGGGCCGAACTCTTAACAGCCTACAGATGCCTGACAGCGAAGCAAGGCCTCTAAGGGAAGCCATCGGGGAGCCATTTAAATTTCTAGAGGAAAGGACTATTGCTCAAATCTGAGTTCAGTGATTCAACAGCAATTATTGAGTACTTCCTATTATGTTCCACACCCTACAGCATGGACCGGAAGGGAAAAAATAGGGTTCCCAAGCAGGCTTTGTACCTAACTGCTTGTGTAGCCCTTACAGCACTCAGCACAGGATCAACATGTCATAGGCCCTTGCTCAGTAAATGTCAGTATGGGCTTCTTTCTAGGTTGAACTAAAACACAGTAAGGAGAATGTGCCTGACACTCCCCAGAGAGCCTTCCACTTTCTTCAAGCCAATCCCCACAGGAGGACAGCAGGAGAAGGGCAGCGAGCATTCAAGCCTCCTCCACAAGAAGATCCACAACCGAGCCCTTGTCTGCAATCAGGGCGCATGGGAGGTAAGCAGGCCTCTGGGGACTTATTTCTGACCCACTCTGTGGAGGCAGAGGACTGGTCCCTGTCTAGCGGGGACTCTGCCATCCACGTACCCTCACGCTCTCAGCTTCAGTATCCAGGCTCACCTGAGGGAGAGCTGCCCATCTCAAATAAAAAGGGGTGGAGAAGATGACACAGGGAGGTGCTGGGTTTGCTCATCAGTTTACAAACATGGATTTCCCTACAGAAATGAGCCAAGTGCATTTACATTTCCCTCGGGCGCAGTCCACTCTGTGACCGTGGCTCCCTGCTCAGCTCCACCTAACAACAGATGGTGTGGCCACTATGGCTGTGGCTGGGAGGGCAGTCTCTGCTCAGCACAAGCATTAAAATCTCTGGGACATGCAGGTGGAACTGGGCCCGCCCCGTCTGGAGGAGGACTCTTAAGCTTTGCTTTGACCCTGAGCTTGCAGGCCTGACCGTCTACATCAGGGCGAGGTACACTTTTTCTGTAAAGGGCCAGATAGCAAATACTGAGGGTCTGCAGGCCCTGTAAAACCATTCTTGGCTCAGAGTATACAAAAGAGGCCAAGGGCTGGGTCTGACTATGGGGTCATCACTTGCCCACCCTGATCTCCATACTTTCTTCCAGGTGGTGTAAAGTGTCCTGGCACCCACTTTCCTGTCACAGCTGATTCCAGACAAAATTCCTAAGTAGGAGGACAGTGACTTCTCCCTCTTGTTCTAGCTGGCTCTTCTGTACCAGGCTTACCATGTGCCCCAAATGCCAAGACCCAGAGAGAAATCACAGGTAAATGAATGCACACAAAGACACCAGAGTCCTAGCATGTTAGGACTCTCCCATCCTGCCCCCACCTCCATCATGCCTTTCCAAAAAGCCAAAGGGACCTTCCAGAACATGGACCCAGGATTGCCTGCATGTCCAAGAAAGCTGTCTGAGAGAGCAACCCTGGAAGGAGGAGTTCTGATCCTTGGCCACATATTAGAATCACCCGGGGAAGCTTCCTAAGCAATGCTGATGTCATTCTCTACTTTTCAAGGTTCTCATCTAGATGGCCTGGGGTGGGGCCTAGGTGGAGGATTTTAAGCTTCTCGGTATTCCATGCGTAACCAGAGTGGAACCACTGACCTAACCAAAGGAATGAAACTCCGACAGTACAACAGGATCAGGCACCTGGACTACTTGGAGGCCTTCCCAGAGCTGTGAAGCTCCTCACCCAGGCAGACACTCCCATCCACAGGGCACCTGCTTCCTGCCCAGGTGGACCAGAGGTCATGGGCTGGCTTCATCCCAAGCGTCTCTTCCTGTTTTCCCATTTGCCAACTCAGTGTCAAGTATGGCTGTTTGAGGACCCTGGGGACACTCTTCTTTCGAAGCACCTATTACACCAGGCCTGGGAAGGGAGGGTCCTTAAACCTTCTCCTCTAGTAGTTAATCATAGGTAGGAGCAATGATGAGAGTCACGAGCCTCTAGGGGAATACAGAAGAGGGGGTTCAGGCAGGCTTCCCAGAGGAGCTGACCCTTCATCAGAAAAGAGGCATGAAAAATGGCAGAGGTGAGGAACAGCATCAAAATCTTGGGGAACAGAAAGTAATTTGGTACACCTGCAAAGAGTATTCGTGAGGAGGGGGTGGGGAGGGCAAAGGCCAGATCAGAAGCCCTGGGTGCTAAATTAGGGGTTTGTACTTGTTCCTGGCAATACCAAAGGAGCTCTTAAAGCAGAAGAGTTAGGTAGCTGGATTCTGCATTTTAGAGAGACACACTGGCCTTAAAATACAAAAAACAGTCAACAGTGTGACTGATATTCAGGAAATATCACTTATCTAAGGAGGGAAAAGAGGCAAACACCTCTGTGTTACTATCCTGTGTGCCGGGTGAGATGGGGACCGTTTTTGGCTGAGAGACACGACTGCAGGAACAACAAGTAAGGCACATAATTGCTGAAAGTCCTTTAAATCAAAACATTTCAACTTGGTCTCTAGTTAATTGGCCCAGGACCCACAACTCCCTGTGTTCAGCTCTACAATTTTTGAGGCTGATGTGAAAAGGTTTCATAAGTGACCAGAAGCTCAGTGGTAACACCAGCCTCTGGATCTCAGATTTCCTTAAGACTCCTCAGAACTCAGGTCTCTTCATCCTACACCTGACACAGCGAGATGAGTGAACCAAAGCAGAGAAGTCAGGACACTTTTTTTTTCTGAGCATATAACTATTAGTTCTGAGTGGCAGAGGGTCTTTGGCTGAATCCTGGGGAAACCAGGTTCTAAAACTCCTCAACTGGGCTCAGGAGGGCCCAGGAGAGCAGCCAGCCAGTCTTCTGGGTACTGCAGGCCCCCTGCCAACCCCCTCCCTGGGGAGGGCTGCAGCCAGCTTCCTTCCACCAGACGCTGAGTTCCCACAATGCTCTGCGTCCCTTCCTCAGAGCCCAGTAGGACAATATGGAAGTTATGCTCACAGATGTTTCTGTGAAAGGAAAAGGAAGTGAGGTAAACACCTGTCTGATCCATTCCCTGGCCAGCTAAGGAGAATTCTTTGAGTCAATCAGATAGAAATGGGACCCAGGAGAGTACTGCCTGAGTGAGGAAGTGATGACTGGCCAGCCCATTCCAGTTTTTAACAGAGGAAGACTCTGCCAAATACAAAAATTACTGGCAAAAGCAGGCCAGGAGACAGTCCTTGCCCTCTGGCCTTCCTGGATTTGGTTTCATTTTTTAATGTGCCATGGAGGGGCCATGACACCAATACACCAGTCAATAGTCTCCTATTACAACACAGTGTGATGCTGGGGGAACCCTTGACAAGTCTATCATCTCACACCACCCTCACCAAACTGCTAAACCAGTAATATTTGGCTGTGCCAAGCAAAAATGCCTTCCCCCCCAAAGCACATACCCTGGCCACACAACTGCCCTTCCACTGCAAAGCTTCATTCAGTGTGATTAACTGCATTTACAAAATTCCTTTCAAAATCACAAAGCAATGTCAATATTTTTTAAAACATTTTCTCCTATTCTCCAAGGTCATCTCAATCTATCTATGGTTATTCTCCAGCCAATTTATCTTCCTGCTGTTGCCATAGATAAAACTATTTTTAGTGCACAACAGGTATGAAGGCAGATTTTTTTTTTTAACTTTACAACCCCTGTTGGTTGGCATCCATAAATGCCTCTCAGAGGTTTATCAGCTGACAGACATTACTCTCCCATCTGTTTGGTGTTTCCCCGCCCCCCCCTTGAGAGATTTCAGATAAGAAGGAGGTACAAATTGTAGGTGGCAGCTATTAAACGAAGGATAACTAGTGACAGTCTGGTCTGGCCGCACCACCCTAGGCAGCTGACTCCGAGAACTCCCTGCTCAGTGTCAGCTGTCACCACCATTTCTGGTTGGCCTGAAGGCCTGGCCGGATACATCCCGGTTCCCCAGCAGTCCCTAATTTGGTAAGCTCTTGGGATGAAACAGAAATGTTATTTTAATGGCTAGCGTTTTACTGCACAAGGCCATCGCTCGTGGCATATCACAGAGGAAAGACAGAACAATATAGAGTTTACTGAAAAACTTTCAACTTAGGGAACACTTTCCACTTGTTTGGTCTGCAACTTTATTTTTAAGACATCCTACCCTTGTTTATCCAAAAAAAATAAGTGTTTTGCCCTAAAGCAGGTCTAATACATCACTGTTAAACAGTATATGCCAACAGTTCCATTTAGAAGAAATGATACTTCCTTTTTTCAGTATGTCAATGATGTCACTCGCCTTACAAAGTCTCGCTCCATGCTCCATCCTGCAAGACTAAACACAAATGTCTGCTGCAGAGGGAGGCCTTCCTCAGAAGCCTCAAGAAGAACCTTTCCTTTTAGCTTCCATGCAACCTGTCAACACTCTACCCTACTATTACAACCATCACTCTGTATGATGGCAGTCTGGGACAAATGTCTATACCCAGAGGTAGAGTGGACCCCAATATCTAACCCTTCATCACACAGAAGGTCTATAAGCATTGCTTAAAAATCAATTAATCAATCAAAGATCACAGTTTCTACAAACACACACAGTACCAATGCCATTTGCAAATTCTGAACAGAGTTGGAAATCACAAGGAAATCTTTAGTTATCTTCCTTACAGAGCAAATACCCATGTGCTCAAAGTAGTAGCCTTACATGGTCTGATTCAGGGCACTGACCACTTCAGACCAAAGTATTTCAGATGTCTTACTCAAAGGGCAAAGCCTTCTCAACAGTGTGTTCATTCCATCAGACACCACAGTACGTATAGCTAAAGAAATACTTGAAAGTAAATATTTGAGAAAAAAATCTTCAGAAAGGTTATCTACTATACTAATCACATTTGCATCCACCCACATCACTCTAGCCACTCAACGGGTATCCACTCTGGAAGGGGACCTAGACAATTTCACACAATCTGGTCCCACACAGGATCCTGTCCAAGCTCAGGGCTGGCTTTGCAGTAACTTCATTCTTTCTCAATCATAATTATGTTCCAACTGAGAAGGATTTCCACAGAAAAAAAGACAAATACCCATCCTGGTGTAAGGCTAGGACTGTGGTTGGAAATCCACTTGGACCTAACAGGAATCTTGCTTTATGAACCCAACGATTGGCTTCCGTCAACCTTAAATATCTTGTGTTCACACACATCGGAACCTATCACTTGGCCCAGACCCAGGAGTAACACAGAGTCCTTCTGGAGCTAAAGAAAAACAGCACTGAAGACGACTGCTAGTCATTTGGGGGAGGTATGTAAAATAAAGTGAGCACATCTACAAGACTAAAAAACAGACAGGAGTATCAAAGGGGCCCCTGGCTTGGACTTAGCCACTTGTTTAGCTAAACATATGGAAAATAAGTTGGTGGTGGTTTAGTCGCTTAGTCGTGTCCAGCCCTTGCGACACCATGGACTATAACCCGCCAGACTCCTCTGTCCAGGGGATTTCCTGGGCAAGAATACTGGAGTGAGGAGCCATTTCCTTTTCCAGGGGATCTTCCCAACCCAAGAATCGAACCCACGTCTCCTGCATGAAAGGGGTCTCCTGCATGGAAGTGGTCTCCTGCATACAAGCGGTCTCCTGCATTGCAGGGTGGATTCTTTACTGTTTGAGCTAGGTGGCACTTATGGTAAAGAATCTGCCTGCCAGTGCAGGAGACACAAGAGATGCGGGTTCAATCCCTGGGTCAGGAATATCCCCTGGAGGAGGAAATGGCAACCTATTCCAGTATTCTTGCCTGGAAAATTCCATGGGCAAAGGAACCTGGTGGGCTACAGTCCATGGAGGTGCAAAGAGTCAGACACAACTAAGCAGACAGACAGACACAGGGAAATAGATTAGAGAAGTTTCAAGCACAGAAATGATGCACTGAGATGATGAGTACTGAATATCATAGTGAACAGATAAACCTACAAGGCACAAGGAGATCAAACCAGTCCATCCTAAAGGAAATCAGCCCTGAGCATTCATTGGAAGGACTGATGCTGAAGCTGAAGCTCCAATGCTTTGGCCACCTGATGCAAAGAGCTGACTCAATGGAAAAGTCCTTGATGCGGGGAAAGATAAAAAGCAGGAGAAGAAGGGAACAACAGAGGATGAGATGGTTGGATGGCATCACCAACTCAACGGACATGAGTTAGGGCAAGCTCTGGGAGATAATGAAGGACAGGGAAGCCTGGCGTGCTGTAGTCTATGGGGTCGAAAAGAGTCGGATATGACTGAGCGACTGAACAACAACAACGAAAAAGGCACAAACCAAGGCCCTGGCAGTGTGCTCTGAGGTACCACTCCTGGAAGAGATACAAAATGGGAAAGATGTGGCTAGCAATTCTTTCACAGAGCACCTGGAGCGATGAGAAAAGATGCAACAAAGATGGCAAAGAAATAGCACTTCCAAAGGGCAACCTAGGTGGAGATGGTGCCCACTGTGCTAGTATTTAAATCAGAAAGAAGAAAGCACCTTGTATAAACCCAGGTCCCACAACCCGGCTACTAGGTGGCCAGCTCCTAATCTCTACTTTGTAAAATAAAGCCTACCTTAGTTAAGACCACTCCAAATCAGTGTTATTCTATCACCAATGGTGACAAGTGGCCCTTTTTTTTTTTTTTTATCTCTGGAAGGAGGAAAGTTTGGTTAGACATTCATCACCTTTGAGTCTCCAGATAGGGATAATGCAGAAAGTTCCCCGTGCTTTTTTTAAAAACGGTGCCATCAAGACACTTGGCTTGCTAGAGGAGGCAGGAAAGGAGAGGAAATCTCTGGGAATTCCAGAAAGTCCCCTAAGTCCCCTTTCGAGCCCATGGGGTGTTTCTGGGGCATAGAAAAGAAGGGGCTTGCTCGCGGAGCTGGGACAGAACCTAAAATTGAGTCCAGGTGGAGTGTCCGGGCCGAGGGACCGGTTTCGCGCGTCTCCATCTCTAGACCCCCAAGCGGGGCTGGCTGGACTGGGAAGTGGGACAGCAGCAGCTCCCAATCCTAACTACTCACCCTCCTGCTGGGCGCCCCGGAGCCGCTGCCCGAGAGCAGGGTGACAGTGGACGTGGAGCGCAGCATCCCGCAGCAGCGGCGTTGGTGGCGGGTTCGGCGCGGCGCTGTTCCCGGGTGTAATAAGCCAGAGGGAGGCGAGGAGGGCGGGAACCGCGCAGGCCACAAGCGCCGGCGGGGCAGGGTGGGGGCGGGGCAGAGGCCGGGCCAAGGGGCGGGGCCGGGGCGGGGCCCGCGCACTCGCCTGACCTGTCAGGCTGCATTTTCTCCGGAGAGCGCAGACCCAGCAGAAGTTGGTCACCAACCTTCCCCCACGGTTCTGCGTCCTCCCAGGGTCAGTCCTAGGACAGGACTGAGTGCCTACCATGAGTGCCTCCCAGCAGTCAACACAATCTACCAATCCACCAATCCCCTATCCTGTGGAGTTTGCAATCTGGTGGGGATACTGAGAAACGACAGGTGTCGGTGCTTTGGTAGAAAAGATGATACACACAGGAGCTCACAATGTGGCCTTAGGAATTAGCCTGTGTAGGAAAAGTCTTCCCAGAGGATGTGATGACTAACGTAAGACCTGAAATACACACAGAAGCAAGCCAGGCATAGAGTGTTCATTACACCTGCTCATGTTTGTTTAATAGTTACTGCGACCCTGACTGGGAAGTACTTTGCATGTATTAACTCATTTAATCCTCACAACCACCCTTTGAATAGGCACTATTCCCATTTTGCAGATGAGGACACTGACTCACCGAGAGACTGAGTAACAGAGCAGATGCCCCACTGCCCGGAAAGTGGCAAAGCTGTGATGGACTCCACAGTCTAAGCCTAGTGCCTTGCTTGTCCTCTCTGCTGCCCCCTAGCACAGAGAGGAGGGAATTACAGGCCAAAACAAACTACGTTGCAAGATGGCAAAAGGCAAGAGAAGGTTTGGTAGAATTTTTAGAAACTGAAAATACCACAGTGCAAGGGGCAAATGGTAGAAAAGCGCAGAAGGGCACTGGGCCAGATCATGAAGAACCTGGTGTGCTTAGTTGAAGAGTTTGGCATTTATCCTGAGGACAAATGTATCTCAATAGGGGAAGACTTTCCCTCTCTGTTGTTGCTGCTGCTGCTGCTGCTGCTGCTTTAAAGCCCAAACCCTCCCTTCCTACCAAGCTCTCCAGGACGCTCCTGCCCTGAACACTTACCCTCGTGAATCTCAATGCTTTTTGAGACCGTGTCTTCTTTAGAGTCATCAATATGTGTGTCTGTCCCCTTCCCAGTGGTGAGCTTCCAGAGGGGGAGGGTCCAGACTCACCCTAGTCTGAATTCCCAGTGTGGCACCAACACAGAAGACACTCAAGGAATATAAGAAATGTTGCTGAACAAAATTCCAGACGCTCCTGTAAGATTTGCTCCTTCTGCAGATGAGGAAACTGAGACCAGAGAATCTAACTGATGTCACGCAGGCTTTCCCAATGTCACACACCCTGTGCTTTACCATCTCAATCATCATCATCATCACCCCAGCTCTGTCTGCATTTTCCCTGCTGCATATGCCTTTTCTCATCAAAACCTCACCATAATCAAAAGCATGGATACTATTATCACCTCCATTTTACCAACGAGGGAACTGAGACCTAGGGGTATTAGGTTAAATGGTGAATAGCTGGGATTAGACCTGTAGTCTTCTAACTCCAGGGCCCCCCCCCCTTTTTTTTTTTTACTACACCCTTCCTGCATCCTTCTATCCACTCACCCTTCTAAAAAAGAGTCTAAAAGATGGGTCTGCCTTCCAATAAAAAGTGGTCAACATTGTGTTAGCTTCAGAGGTATAGCACTTTGATAAAAAAAAATAAATAAAAAATAAGCCAAAAGAAGTGGTCAAAATATGGCTGTTGAAAGTCAATATGGATTAGAGACAGCTGCATGATTACCTCAGGAGAAAAAGACTAGTGAATGTTGTTGTTATGTTGCCTTGAGGAGAAAGGAAATGGGCTGCTGTTCAGACAGGCCCAAGATAACCTGGCATCAGTGTATATTTATATTATGGCAGCCACCCAAGTGATTGCTCAAGATGGAGTCAGCATTTGAGAGGAAGGGTGGGCTATGGAATCATTTCTCCCCCATCTATCCAAGTCTTTCATATTGTTAATACTTTTTGTACTGCATTATAGTTCATTACAAAAGCAGCAGACTTCGTATTCACTCGTGACCTCTTGGTGGAAACTTGATCTTGCTTACATCCAAGCCTGTCTGGTGCCTAGAACAGTAATTGGCACGTAGTAAATGCACAATAAATAATGAATGGGTGAAGAAATGATATTACAGAGTAATTGGCACATAGTAAATGTGCAATAAACACTGAATGAGTGAAGAAATATTACAGAGTAATTGGTATGTTGCAAGTGCACAGCAAATGTTGGATGAATGAAGAAATGATATTACAGGGGGTTCCCCAGTAGTCTAGTGGTTAGGACTTGGTATTTTCATAGCCTGAGATCTGGGTTCAACCCCTGACCTGGGAAATAATATCTCACAAGTCACACAGTGCAGCCACATAAAGAAATAGGGGGAAAAAAAAAAAAAAGGATATTACATACCAATCCTTCAGCTCACTCATAGTCAAGCAAAACTAAGACTAAGCTCCTTTCTAATCCAGCTTCTAATAGAGGTGAGAGTCTCCAAGCAGTTTGTCAGCTCAAGCAGCCAGAGCCCCAGGATTGTCCCCAGGACTGTCCCAGCCAGGTAAGTTCCCCACACCAGCTGGCACTAAGGGCTACAGGAGCTGTGGGTGGGCAGATGCCAGGCTCTGGCCTATGCTATGGCCAATCCATGCCAGGCCAACACCTAAGGAACTGCAAGAGAGGGGACTGGAGAGCCCAAAGTGGGAAAGGAGGAGGAGGAGGAAAATATTAATAGGAAGACAGGTAGGGACTGAGCAACCAATGAAAAACTGGAGCTGGCAGAGAAGGGAAAAAGTCCACAATGAAATCATAGTCCAGGAAATAGGACTTCTGCCCAGCCAGAAGACGTTGGGAGTGAGAGGTGAGGACAGGGACAGAGGCTCTGGTGCAGACAGTCACCTCGCTCCCTTTCAGCACTGGTCCGGCCTCCTCCGGGCCCTCCCTGAGCACTGGTGACGGAGGAGGGCCACTGCACTGGAAGCAACAGACACTGTAACACAACTCTCTTAGCTGCCACACCTTCCCATCCACAGTAATAGCCACATGGCTAAAACCTGTCCTAAATTTCTCTGCTGATGCACAGGGCTGTAGAAAATTTTAGATGTCTGCATAAACACACCTTTCATTTTCTTGAAATCAGTCACTGGATTGCACCTCCTCCCATCCCAGCTCCTGGACTACTCTCGCATTTCCTTCAGCTTCTGCTTTCTGAGTATGTCAAGGTTGCATATTGTCACCCTGCTTATTTAACTTATATGCAGACTACATCATGAGAAATGCCAGGCTGGATGAATCACAAACTGGAATCAAGATTGCCAGGAGAAGTACCAACAACCTCAGAAATGCAGATGGTACCAACCAAATGGCAGAAAGCAAAGAGGAACTAAAGAGCCTCTTGATTAGAGTGAAAGAGTTCAAAAAACTAAGATCATAGTATCTGGTCCCATCATTTCATGGCAAATAGATGGGGAAAAAATGGAAAGAGTGGCAGATTTTCTTTTCTTGGGCTCCAAAATCACTGTGGACGGTGACTGCAGTCATGAAATTAAAGGAAGGAAAGTGGTGGCAAACCCAGACAAAGTAGTAAAAAGCAGAGATGTCACTTTGTCAACAAAGGTCCATATAGTCAAAGCTATGGTTTTTCCAGGGCTTCCCTGGTGGCTCAGGCAGTAAAGAATCCGCCTGCAATGTGGGAGACCTGGGTTTGATCCCTGGGTTGGAACGATTCCCTGGAGAAAGGCATGGCAAACCACTCCAGTAGTCTTGCCTGGAAAATCCCCATGGACAGAGGAGCCTGGAGGGCTACTGTTCATGGGGTCACAAAGTCAGACACGACTGAGCGAATAAGCACATGGTTTTTCCAGTAGTCATGTATGGATGTGAGAGTTGTACTATAAAGAAGGCTGAGTGCCAAAAAATTGATGCTTTTGAATTGTGGTGCTGAATAAGACTATTGACAGTTCCTTGGACTGCAAGGAGGTCAAACCAGTCAGTCCTAAAGTAAATCAACACTGGATTTGATTCCAATGAATGAATATTCATTGGAAGGCCTGAGGCTCCAATACTTTGGCCACCTGATGCAAAGAGCTGACACATTGAAAAAAGGCCCTGATGCTGGGAAAGATTGAAGGCAGGAAGAGAAGGAGGCGACAGAGAATGAGATGGTTGGATGGCATCACTGACTCAGTGGACATCAATTTGAGCAAGCTCTGGGAGATAGTGATGGACAGGGAAGCCTGGTGTGTCCATGGGGTCACAAAGAGTCGGACATGACTTAGCGACTGAACAACTGCATCTGAATTATCTGTGGTGCTCTCTTCTGAGCTCTCTCCAAACTCTCTATTAGCATTTTTAGCTGAGGAGCTCTGATGGGACCCACTTATCCAGCAAAGTCCTGAGTGGCAAAGACAACCCATATTTCTTGGCAGAACCCATCAGGAACAGGACACACAGGAGGTGAGCCCAGGTGATGCCTGGCTTCCTGGTATTTTTGCTCTCTTCACTCTTCTGTCTTTGAGGGTTCCCTTTTTTTACCCTCTTCTATTCAGGTATCACAACACCTCAAAGTCCTGGCATATTCCTATTCTGAATGCCAAACAGAGACCAACTTTTCACAACACAAAAAGGACACATTTCCAACCCAAGGATAAGGGTATTGAATTACAAAGCTCCTTTGGATAAAGTAGAACAAGAAATACCCCACATTCACTGAATGTCTGAGAAGCAGAGAACAGGGTCTAGAGATAAGGAAAGCAGACTGAGAGGAACCCAATACCTCAGCCACGTCACCCAGATACACAGAATTTATAAACCTGTCTAGACACAGGGGATGGAACCTGCTGCACACCCACTCTGGGGAATAAAACTCATAGAAAACAATCCTGTGCTCACCTGTTAATTCACGGACAAATGCCCAATTCATTGGCTAGTAAGAAGCCAATCCACTGAACAAATATGTACCAAGCACCTACTATGTACCAGGCACTGGGGACACAGAGAGAAGTAAGAGAGCCACTGCTTTCTGGGAACTCACAATCAATCTGTGAAGAGAGATGTGAATTTAGCCAACACTTATGCAGCATTGACTGTGTTCAGAAGCTTAAAATGCATTGTCTCATTGAACCTTCCCAGCACCTCAGTGAGGAAGGTGTTATTATGTCCCCTATTTTGCAGATGAGGAAATCACATCACAGGGAGGGGAAGTGACTAGCACTGGTAACAATGCTAGTAAGTGGTGGAGCTGAGCTTCAGTCCCAGGCAAGACAGCTTCAGACTCCATGTCCTTGAGGTGTGATCCTGCTCAGTCATTAAGTCATGTCTGACTGTATGTGACCCATGGACTGTGGCCCACCAGGCTCCCCCATCCATGAAATGTCCCAGGCAAGAATACTGGAGTAGGTTGCCATTTCCTCCTCCAGGGGATCTTCCCAATCCAGGGACCGAACCCACATCTCCTGCATCTCTTGCATTGGTATTGGATTCTTTACCACTAAGCCACCAGGGAAGCCCATGTCCTTGACAGCTCACCTCTTAAACTGGGAGAGAAGCCAGACTTGAGGCATGTCCAAAGCACTGTAGTGGGCAGAGGACAAAGGAATTCAAGGCACTGAGCTGGAGAGAGCAGGAAGGCTCCTCTGAGAAGGCAGCATGGGAGCTGGCCCCACAGAATGAGGAAGAAAATGTTAGGACATTCTGGACTGGGGGCCAGAGGACACAGTGAGATCAGAGGGTCTGGGAAATGTGTGCTTGCCTCTCTAGCTTGACCCTCAGAACAGGAAGGAATGGCCCAAGCAAAGTAGACTAGGATTAGACTGTAAAAACCTTGAATAAAATTGAGACTCGATCTGCAGGTGACGAGGGGGCAAGTGAAGGTGTACAAGCAGGGCAGTGACACAAGGGGCAGCAGAGAGAATATTATGCCTGGACGGCAGAGACCACAGGACAAGTGCTTTTGGGTCTATGGGAATAATATTATTTTTCAATTTTCTTTTTGTAAATTTTTGCCTGCACCATATGGCTTTTGGGATCTTAGTTCCCTGATCAGGAATCAAACCCAAGCCCATGGCAGTGAAACCCTAATTCCTACCACTGGACCGCCAGGGAACTCCCTGGGAATAGTAAGTATTACGCTTGATCTTAGCCAAAAGGCCAACAAGCGATAGGAAATAGTATTGATAAGAGAAAAAGGGACTCTGAAATGGAGGACCCAGCAGTGATGGAAAGGAAAGGAAAGGATGGATTCAAAAAGCAGAAAATCAAACAAAACTTACCGACCAATCAAAAGTTGGAAGACTTATGTGAATCCTACATTATCCCAGTGAGTAGTCAATCAGGAGTGCCATAGATACCCAGGGGAGGGGAATCAGTAAATAAAATGGATGTGTAAAGGATAAGTGATTCCTTTTTTAGCCCTGGGACTTTGCCAAGCGTTAAACCCCCAGGGACACACCTGCACACCTAGAGGAAGACACCCTCCTGGCTTGTCCAAGGAGCCCCGTGGGCTTGTGGTAGGAAACTTGCAGGTGCAAAGGCGGAAATCTTATGTATTTATTTTTTCAGGAAGACAGCCTGGTGACTGTCTTTAAGAGGAAACAGGCTCCACCCAATGTCAAAAAAAAAAAAAAAAATCACAGAAGGGAAGGCGTAAGTGCAGTGAGAGATGTTAAAGGAATTAGAGGCCTTTCCCAGCACGTGGCACAAAGAATGTCTCCTTCTGCCACTCTCATGCTTCCCTGAGCAACTTAGGAGTTTTGCTGCAATAGACACTGACTTTGTGGTAACTGCTCAGTAGATCCTATTTGGATCAGTTAATATATGAGTTATACCTGTATTTGACTCTATACTAAAATTAAAATAGCTAATCTACAAAAAGGATTTTTAAAAAAAATTTAAAAAGCCCTGGAACTTCCCTGGTGGCCCAGTGGTTAAGAATCCACCTTGCAATGCAGGGGACACAGGTTCAATCCCTGGTCGGGGAACTAAGATCCCACATGCCGTGGAGAGACTACTGAGGCCAAGCGCCAAAACTAGAGAGTCCTTGTGCTGCAGTGAAAGATCCTGAATGACTCAATTAAGACCTGGTACAGCCAAATAAATAAATGTTTTAAAAAATAAATAAACAAAATTTAAAAGTCTTGAAATGTTTATATGTATACTCATGTGGAACAGCTGATAACATCTGTTTACGCTATGACCACCATCTTAGGTCAGCTTCTCCCAGAAGCAGACTCTGAACCAAGGATCCCTGTGGAGGAGATTATTGAGGAGGTGCCTTCAGGAGCAACCAGGAAGGGAGTAGGGTCTCAGAAAGGGGAAGGAGTCAGCAAGGGCACCGTCTTAGGTAAAGTCCAGATCTTGATCCCATGGACAGCTCTGGAATGTAAACTGAACCTCAGTTAGTCCTGCTGCCAGACCAAAGAGCTGGACTTTCTTACTCCTATGCTAGCCGGTAATTTTCTGGTACATGGGGTGGAGGACAGAGGGAGAATATAACTCACAGATACTTGTGGCACTCCCTAGGGGCAAGAAACGTCTATGTCCCTAATAGGCACAGAATATTGGCACCAAAGCTACACAAAAGCCGGGAAACTGACACACGAGCTGGCAAAGGATGACTGAGACGATCGGGTGAGCAGCAGCTGTGTCCATTCTAGCTATATAAAATATGGAGAGATATACACACACACACACACACACAGATATACCGAGGGGTATACAATACGTCACTACTCAGAGTAAAGATCTCTGGAACAACAATAATCTTAAACCAGAGTCTGGTAGAAAACAGGGTGAATAATACAGACAGTCTGAAAGAATCAGGTGAAGAAACATTCAATCTACTGATGGAAGAGGCAGGACCTCAAAATTCAAGAGTCTGGAACAAGGAGCAGAATCTGACAAGACGCAGCAAGAATACATCTACGGTCCTCACCTTGTGTCCAGAATCAACAGCTGTGCCAACACAGGGCACGAGACAGGCTCAGCAGCGTCATGTACTAAGGTCATCTGCAGAACTCAGTGGCTCCACAGAGGCCCACCCCTTGGAGACCCAGTACTTGTCATCTAATTTCAAGATCCCTTTAGAGGAAGGCAGGGTCTGGAATCAGAAAAGTGAAAGTTCTTACTATGCTGGCTCCCGGGAAGTGGCCTTTGGTTCTGGTGCCTCAGTTTAAAGGAACAAGGAGCACCCAAATGATTTCAGAAGAACATGACGCAGATGATATAAGAACTTGACACTATATAATGAGAGATGTAGGTGGCAGACTTGGGAAAATTGACCCTCTAGGAGAGGGTGGGGTTTGATGACTTCAGTTCTTGAAACACTGCCAAGTGGCAGAGTGGTTAAACTTGTTCTGTGTAACCCAAAATGTAGAATGGGGCCCAGTAGGTAAAAGCTCCAAGGAGATGCAGTTCAATGCAATCTAAGGAATAAGCCAGAGCTACCCAAGAAGAGGGGATAAAGGAAAGAAATGGCTCAGGGTGGAAATGACAGACAGGACCAATTTGTGAGGCAGGCAGGGCATTCCCCATCACTACAGTGTGGTCTCCAAACCTGGCTGCCGACTAGAGCCACCTGGGGTCTTGATAACAATATATTTCTGGGTCCTGATCCAAGGACACTCTTGATTTCATGGATCTGAGATGACACCCAGAAATTCACATCCTAATAAGCTTCTCAAACTTTTTCTTATGCCATCACCCAGCATTTCTACAAGGACCAGGGGGAAGACATCTCATCAAGGATGACTAGAGAGAATTCAGGCAGCAGGTGGGGAAGGGGGCATAGAGTAGATGCCCTTATTCCCTTCAAATTCCAGAAATTTGTGACCCTGGGGTTATGGAATTCTGAACTTCACATCAGGGGAGTCAGGGAAACATTGTTTAATAGACAGAACTCTGGACCCAAACTAACCTGAGTGTCTGTTAAGGCTCTGCCACACATTAGCTGACGTGTCCCAGGCATGTCATCTCCACTCTCCAAGTCTTAATCTTCTCTCCTGTAAAATAGGAGATAACAGTACCACCTCTTAGAGTCATTGGGAGGTTTGAATGAGAGTGTAAAATATAAATGATATGACTATAGTGTATCATGAAGTCCCTTAAACTAAAGAAAACCACGAATTGCCTGGTCATTTTGATGGCAATGCTGAGTGTAAAAGATGAAACACTCCTTTAGATTTGGAACAACTTCTTCAAAGCTAGTATGTTGAGTGTTCCATACTGGTGCTAATATAAGACCTTTGGAAAAGCCATTCCTTCCCTATATTTGATTTGCTATATTATGAGAGATTAATATAGGGAACTCCCTGGAGGTCCAGTGGCTAGGACTCCCCGCTCCTAATGCAGGGGGCCCAGGTTCAACCCCTGATCAAGGACCTAGATCCCACACACTGCAGCTAAGAGTTTGAATGCCCCAACTAAAACTTGGCACAGCCAAAATAAGCAAATAAAATAAATAAATATTTAAAACGAACAGTGAGGGTTAATGCTTCCTTCAACATTGCCGGGAATACCCTTCTCTGAAAAAAAAAAAAAAAAACAGAGAGATTAATATAGAGAACTTATCTAGTCTTAGCATGTAATAAAAGAGGATCATGTAACTTCAAAACAGAACAGCATTCATTATTTTTAATCCTAAGAAGACCAACAATACTCCTTAATTTTGTTTCCTGCCTTTATACCTCTGATGAACCCATGCAAGTAGGCCTCCGCTCACTGGAGCTGCTGAGGCGAGTACACAGTGTACTTTAAAACATGACACAGGGACACGAACAGTTATTTCTTTAAGCTCAGTTGATGCTGCCCCAGGTAGCCATCTGGTCCCATCCTGCTGTAACGGTCTTTCTGACACACTGCTAGTCACTCCAGGCAGGGCTTCTGGGTGTGACTGTGAAGGCTGTTTACAGAAAGGGGTTCAGGCTGCAAGAGGAGCTGTTCCCCTTGACAAGCCGTGTCCTCAACACAGGGCTGTCGGATAGAGGAAGAGTTGCCACTTCTTTCTTTTTTTAAAAATCTCCAATAAAACTTTTTAAGGTTTTTAAACTTTTTTGTATTTAGTCTTGGGGGATAACTGATTAACAACGTGGTGATAGTTTCAGATGAACAGCGAAGGGACTCAGCCACACGTGTACATGTGTCCATTCCCCCCACACTCCCCTCCCATCCAGGCTGCCACATAACATTGAGCAGAGGTCCATGTGCCATACAGTAGGGCCCTGTTGGTTATGCATTTTAAAATGGCAGTGTGTACATGTCTATTTCAAATTCCCTAACTAAAAGAGATGCCATTTCTGACCCACACACAGCCACGAGGGCCAGTGTGGTCTTGCCTGAAAAGCCAGGGCGGTGGGGAGGGGAGGGGTTGAGGACATGAGGGCTCTGCTCTCTCTGTGTGAGATCCCTCCCCCCTGCAAAAAACATTATTCCTGCCATAGCCTTTCCCAGTTCAGTTAATGAAGACTATATTTCTAGCTACTCAGGCCAAAATCCCTGGAGTCATCCATGATTTCTCCTTTTAATCTCATAGCTCACATTTTATCTATCTGGCTTTACCTCCAAAGCATCTCCAAAACCTAAAGCCTTTTCATCCGCAACATTTAAGCCACCATCACCTCTACCCTGCATCCTTGAAATAGCCTCTGAACTGGTCTTTCTACCTCTGTCCCATTACAGTGATTCCATCCGTAACACAGAGGCTACCGTGATCCTTTTAAATCTACACTCCTCTCTGTACAGACCCTTCCAATGGTTTCATGGCTCTTTGCGATAAAAGCCCAAGTCTTGAGCATTTGGTTTTTGTCTAGCTCCCCTAAGATTCAGGGTCTACAAGGGCCAGGATTTCCATCTGCTTTGTTCACTCCTCTAATCCCAGCATCTACAATGCCTGGCACAGAATAGACACAAAGTAGGATTATTCTACAGGTTGAAAGGTTTTTTCCAGGGTCCCAGGGAAGGCAGCGTGTCCAGATCAGTCCATCCCACATCCCAGCACCTCGGACAGGGATACTGTTGAGACCCATTGCTCACCAGATCTGGGAAAACATCTACTTCTGGTCCAAACTTCCATGTGATATGGCTATTTCTGCCTGCCTTCTGCAGGTCACCTCCTCCCCTCCCCTTCAAAAGCAAACATCACCAGTCTCCCAATAAGTCGGGGCTTTAATGAACAAAAGAACTCCTGATCTGGAACTACACAAAAGGCCCTGGAAATAGAAAGGCTTGGGGAAAGACTGGTAGAAATGGAAAAATATTTGCAGCAGTAAAAACAAGGGACAAATTAATCGCTCTGTTGGTTTTAATGCAACACAACTTAACAATTGCTTGCACTCGCTCAGCCCTGTGTCTCCATCACCCTCCTCTTCTATGAGTGAACCCTGATGGCAGAGACTATTCACTCATCAGAGTGGGCATCTGTGGTCCAGAGATGAACACAGTAACAATCCCCCCAACCATGCAACTGGCAGCAGAGCAGACAGGAACAGAGTGGGGGCTGGGAGGCTGCAGCTTCTCTTTCCTGGACAGGCTGGCTCTTGGCCTTCCACACACAATGTCAGGGTGGCCCCTGCCCCATCCGCTCTCATAGCTGTGGCAAAATCGCCATGACCCCTCCTGAGAGCCACTTAGCTACCTTGTGCCTGTCAGAAGCATGAGCCTGGGGAGGAATGGGTGGGGTGCTAGGGTTTTCCAAGTCTATCCGGGGTGGATAAGATGAGGTCAGACAGGGTCTGCTCAGAGGGGCATCACTAAGGGTCTGCTTAGTAAGAGGGGAACTTACTCCCCCTGTGGGTGCTGATGAGGAGATGGGGTTTAGCTGAGAGAGAGGGAGAGGCTGGGCATGTAAGCACCTTGTGGTCACAGCCCCAGGTAGGCTGAGGCCAGGGACAGGGAATCCCAGGAGAGGCCTGGAGCTGCAGGCAAGAAACAGGGCTCAGTACAGAAGACCAACATGTCCCAAGGCACCTGGGATTTTCTTTGGCTTTAGCACTGTAAGTTCCGTGTGTCAGGAAACCCCCTTATTTCCAGGCACACCGGAACAAGAAGCAGGGAGCAAGGCCACACCCCAGTGTGCAGAAGGGACATGGCAGAGACACAGAACAGTGACGCCAGGAGAGTGACCCAGACAGGAAAGCCCGGTTGTAAACCGCAGGATGGATGAGAGAAATTGAGCTCAGAAAGAGGTGAGGGTAAGTTCCCTCAAGGAGGTTAAGGTGTATTCTGTTTTAAAAAAAAATTTCTGCAGTTCAGTGAAATTGGGAAAATCTAGGTTCAATGAAAGTAGGCAGATTGAAGGTAGGACTTCTTGCCCTCAAGTAAACGGAGCATTTTCCAAAATAACAAACTGCGCAGCGCTTCTCCAGCTTACCTGACCACAGGACCCTCCCTGCGCACTGGAATCACTAACACAAGGAACTCATAGGAAGCCAGCAAACCACAACCCCTAGCTGGGGAGACCCTGCTCGGGGGCAACTTTTTAAGAAAGGTGCCTTATCTGGAAAGAGAAGTTCACACAGAGCCTGATTGTGCAGGTTAATAATTGCCAGGCTCTGAGAGGCAGGTCAAACGGCAAAGTCACCGGGAAAGGACAGGACAGCGGAAGTTGAGCACTGTGGTATCCTATATGGTGCTGGGTTGGAATCATCCATTTATCAGAGACTAATGTGCTGAGGCTAATGGTCCTAACCAGTGCCCTAGCTGGAAGTCAGCTTATCCGATAACCCTTTCCTCAGAGAAGGGAGGGGCCCATCTAAGCCTGGGAGTGAGGTGAAGAAAAGCCAGGACTAAATCCCAAGCAGGTGCCTGACAGGCAGAGTACCCCCTGACAGTGCTCTACGGCTTCCACACTCACCTTGACCATGGCTGGAGAAAAGCGGCTGGACGTGATCTGATAGGGAGTAAGGAAGTACAGCAGGTTCTGGAACAACATTGAGCCTTGATGTGCCTGGCACCAGGAGCACGCTCACTGTGGGGAGCCTTGTGGAGGACTGTGGGAGCCCCTGGGGGAAGCTGGGTGACCATCTTCTTCAGGGGCAATTTGCCCTCACATGGACAAGTCACTGTCAGTATAGCCCTTGAGCAAACATCATGGGCTAGTGTTTAAGTTCTTATTTGTTATTAGGTATAAACCCCCCTGAGGAGAAGTCAGTCAATTCAGTTGCTCGGTCATGTCCAACTCTTTTGCGACCCCATGGACTGCAGCACACCAGGCTTCCCTGTCCATCACCAACTCCCGGAGCTTTCTCAAACTTATGTCCATTGAGTCGGTGATACCATCCAACGATCTCATCCTCTGTTGTCCCCTTCTCCTCCTGCCTTCAATCTTTTCCAGCATCAGGGTCTTTTCAAATGAGTCAGTTCTTTGCATCAGGTGGCCAAAGTATTGGAGTTTCAGCTTCAGCATCAGTCCTTCCAATGAATATTCAGGACTGATTTCCTTTAGGATTAACTGGTTTGATCTCCGAGGAGAGGTAGAGAGGCCAATGGACAGGTGGACAGGAGACCTGGGTTCCAGTGGTAGCCCTGACTCAATCTGCATTCACCTGAAGTCATGGCACCTCCCTGGAGCTACACGTCTATGTAGTAACTGAGGGTTTCTTGTAAGCTTTGACATTCCAAAAGCATCAATAAAATGATTGCCAAACATGTCTTTGTTGTTATTCCTTTGGCTTAGAAACTGCCATTTGTCCTAAGTTGTAAGCAGTTAACCTTATAATAGGTCAGGCCTCTGTGGGGCAGAGGCACAGCCTAGATTCCTGAGAAAAGGAGCTACGTGTCCATCTCTGAATGTTCAGAGCACAGTGCAGGAGGAGGGGCTTCCCTGTTGTCCAGTGGTTAAGAGTTCACCTTGCAATGCAGGGGATGTGAGTTTGATCCCTGGTCGGGGAACTAAGATCCTACATTTGGTGGGACAACTAAGCCCGTGCACCACAATTATGAGCCCACACACCACATCTAGAGAGCCCATTCACCACAACAAAAGATTCAGGATGACTCAACGAAGATTCCAAGTATCACAACTAAGACCCGATGCAGCCAAATAAATAAAAAATAATAGTAAAGCAGTGCAGGAGGAACCATCTGCAGAGTAATCCTACACCCTCCACATTCTATACTGCAGCTGCCTTGGGCTATTTTTCCTTTCTGGAACATTCTAGGTAATTTTATACCTCTGTGCCTCCACATGTCCTGGTTCCCTGGGACACACACTCTGAGGTAGGCTTGTGTGCAGAAGGTCTTTAGGGGTACATGTGTCAACTACAAATTGGCACTTTCCGAGAGCACTTGCCAGTGACTGAACAGCAACAACAGGGGTATCTGCCATCCACCTCTGCGGAGATTGAACCCCACGCTGCTGCAGCTACCAACCTTCAACAGCCCCTGAGAGAAGTTCAGAGCGGAGACCAAGGCACTCTGTGCTCCAGGGAAATTGGTGGGACAGGTCTTTAGACAGATATTCTCAGGAACTGATTTCATGATCCCAGTCCTTGCATCTCTTCATATCTAGAAAAGCACCCAATTCCTTCACGGTGACATCAGCTCCTCATAACTAGCAGAAAACCTCCTGTAAAGTAAGCACTTGACTGCACTGAACTCCCTCTTCACCAAAATCTCATATGCTGATCTTCCCCCACTGCCTCTTTGGAGCAGTCTCTCAGAGCTATCTGATACGCTATCTCCTGGGCTGAAGTCCTCATTTTTCCCAAATAAAAGTTAACCTGCACATTGTGCATCGTTTTAGTCGACACACACAGTCCTGGGGTGATGGGAGCAGGACTGGTAAGGGTCTGATCTGCGAGGCCTTGGCTGAGCCCTGAGGCTGGATCCTCTGCAGCTGGGATGGCCTTTCAGAGTTGTGCTCAACTGAGGCAAGGGCACCGAATCTTTGCACTCACCTATTGACCAATCCCTGGATTCAGGCTTCCCCTGAGGAGGGGGCCTCACATTGGGCAAAGCGGCTCCTTCTAGCCAAGGGCAGTTCTGTTCAGCCATCAGCATCCACTGCTCCCTGCAGCCGGGGAAGTGGGAGAACAGGGGTCAGTAGCCTGCAGCCTCCAGCACACTGCCTTTGCTCATGCTTCCCCCCACCCTTTCCCAATCTCCCCAGCTTCTCCTCTTCATCACTGTCTTTGCAGTGCTTCTCCATTCATCATTCTTTACAACCCTATTGCTCAAGGATGTGGAAAATTCTGAAAGAGATGGGAATACCAGACCACCTGATCTGCCTCTTGAGAAATCTGTATGCAGGTCAGAAAGCAACAGTTAGAACTGGACATAGAACAACAGACTGGTTCCAAATAGGAAAAGGAGTATGTCAAGGCTGTACATTGTCACCCTACTTATTTAACTTATATGCAGAGTACATCATGAGAAACGCTGGACTGGAAGAAACACAAGCTGGAATCAAGATTGCCGGGAGAAATATCAATAACCTCAGATATGCAGATGACACCACCCTTATGGCAGAAAGTGAAGAGGAACTAAAAAGTCTCTTGATGAAAGTAAAAGTGGAGAGTGAAAAAGTTGGCTTAAAGCTCAACATTCAGAAAACGAGGATCATGGCATCCGGTCCCATCACTTCATGAGAAATAGATAGGGAAACAATGGAAACAGTGTCAGACTTTATTTTTCTGGGCTTCAAAATCACTGCAGATGGTGACAACAGCCATGAAATTAAAAGACGCTTACTCCTTGGAAGGAAAGTTATGACCAACCTAGATAGCATATTCAAAAGCAGAGACATTACTTTGCCAACAAAGGTCCGTCTAATCAAGGCTATGGTTTTTCCAGTGGTCATGTATGGATGTGAGAGTTGGACTGTGAAGAAGGCTGAGCGCCGAAGAATTGATGTTTTTGAACTGTGGTGTTGGAGAAGACTCTTGAGAGTCCCTTGGACTGCAAGGAGATCCAACCAGTCCATTCTGAAGGAGATCAGCCCTGGGATTTCTTTGGAAGGAATGATGCTAAAGCTGAAACTCAGTACTTTGGCCACTTCATGCGAAGAGTTGACTCATTGGAAAAGACTCTGATGCTGGGAGGGATTGGGGGCAGGAGGAGAAGGGGATGACAGAGGATGAGATGGCTGGATGGCATCACTGACTCAATGGACGTGAGTCTGAGTGAACTCTGGGAGTTGGTGATGGACAGGAAGGCCTGGCGTGCTGCGATTCATGGGGTCGCAAAGAGTCGGACACGACTGAGCGACTGAACTGAACTGAACTGAAGGCTGCCTTATGCATCTCTGTTGCACCAGATAGTCACGGCGTGCCTGGCAGGTAGCAGGAAGGAAATATAATATATTGGATAAGAGTAAGGTCTCTGCATCAGACTATAAGTGTAAATTACAGAGCTCTCCATTATTCAGATACCAGGGCTATCAGTTTTCTTCCCTGAGCCTCAGTTTCTCAACTGTAAACTGGGGAAAACAGTAATTATCGGAGAAGGCAATGGCACCCCACTCCAGTACTCTTGCCTGGCAAATCCCATGGATTGAGGAGCCTGGTAGGC
This sequence comes from Bos indicus, assembly GCF_029378745.1. Taxonomy (NCBI): domain Eukaryota; kingdom Metazoa; phylum Chordata; class Mammalia; order Artiodactyla; family Bovidae; genus Bos; species Bos indicus. Next base: position 52,553,309 of record NC_091769.1, read on the forward strand.
TGCAGTCCATGGGGTTGCTAGGAGTCGGACACGACTGAGCAACTTCATTTTCACTTTTCACTTTCATGTGTTGGAGAAGGAAATGGCAACCCATTCCAGTGCTCTTGCCTGGAGAATCCCAGGGACGGCGGAGCCTGGTGGGCTGAGCGCACAGAGTTGGACTCGACTGAAGTGACTTAGCAGCATTGTCTTTTAAGTTGTAAGGATTGAGTGAATAACATAAGTAAAACACCTGGCACATGGAAAGTGCTCAACGCAGGCGAGGAGCAGAGACGGCTGCGTGCCGTAGCCTTTTCCACTGCCCTATTCTGTCTATTAGCTGCTCAGTCACGTCTGACTCTTTGCAACCCCATGAACTGTAGCCTGCCCTATTAGCGAACATCTAATTATTTAATTTTAGGAGGGAATTGGAGAGAAGGGCTCAGAGGAGGAGGAGCTGTGGACAGCTGTGAGCATGAGAAGGGATCCTGGAGAAGGCATGGGGGGAAAAAATGACACCAGAGGCTGGGGATGTGGTGGTCAGAGCATGGACCACTGGGGACCTTGAAATAGAGGAAGGAATTGAGGGAAGACCCAGGGCAAGCTTAGACTGGCTATGAGACCTGCTTCCTATTTCAGATGTCATCAGTGTCTTAGCCCTTCATCTGGGCATCATCTTCCCAAACACCTCAGAAAATACCATCTTCACAGTGTACATTATGTCCCCCAAACAACATGCTCAGCGAATAAGCAGACAGACGTATCACCCATGCCAGCGCTTCCTCCCTCCTCAGTTTACATTTCAGGACAATGTGCTTATCACTGTTGCCTCATGTGAGCCAACCTACAGACCGCTGAAAAGGAAACAGCCTGGTTGGGGGGAGCTGGAGGGCCTGACTAGCCCACATCCTGTCTCCCATGGGGCCAGGCCTGGCTGGATACCCCCAGGAGAAGCCCACTGCTGCCCCCACATCCCTTCCTCAACAAAACTTTCAGGAAAGAAACGTGTTCCTGCCCTGGGTGGAGAGAGACCTTTGTCCTGCCCGGATGAGAGTGGAAGGGGAGGGGTACCACGACTGGATACTTTTTACTCTCCAAATGTCCATGGAAATTCCAGCACAGGCCCCCAAACATGACTCTGTTCAGCATGTAGACATTCACACTGTGGGTATTTTATGTTATGTTGCTGCTGCTGCTGCTAAGTCGCTTCAGTCGTGTCCGACTCTGTGCGATCCCATAGGCGGCAGCCCACCAGGCTCCCCCGTCCCTGGGATTCTCCACGCAAGAACCCTGGAGTGGGTTGCCATTTCCTTCTCCAGTGCATGAAAGTGAAAAGTGAAAGTGAAGTCGCTCAGTCATGTCCAACTCCTGGCGACCCCATGGACTGCAGTCTACCAGGCTCCTCAGTCCATGGGATTTTCCAGATGAGAGTACTTGGAGTAGGGTGCCATTGCCTATGTTAGGACATTGTATTTCATTTTTATTAAAACCCTAGAGGGCACAAGCAAATCTGAACGTGCCATGACTTAAAACTTCTTAGACCATCACTAACAGTTATAAATACTCAACTAAAATAAAGCCACTCTCAGTTCAGCAGGCCTGGATATCATTCAGGCTAGTTTAAAGTGAATGAACAGAGCCCAGCTTCAGCCAACTAAAAACTAAAATATCTTGCACCACCCAGCAGAACCAGATATTTTCATTCATTCTCTTATTTAGCCATCTATTCATTTACTAATTAAAATGGTAAATGTATCAACTACATTATATTGTATTCAGTACTTTCAAGTTGCCAAGTACTATCCTAGTGTTGTGGGAAATGCAAGGATGAATTAGAATCCTCATCTGCCTTGGAGAAGTTTACTGTCTAGAAGGGACAGTGGAGGACAGGGCCAGGCTGCGTGAAAGTATTATTCATTTGGAGCCTAAGATGTCAGCAGAAGGTATGAGGCAGGGAGGCTAGCAAGGAAGGTGACTGGGCTGGCCTAACACTTATATATAAACTGAACCCCAGTTGCCATGGGTTTTGCTAATAAATTTTATCCTAAGTTTTAAGATGTCACTGAAGCATTTTAAGCAGAGGAGTCCCATGGTGACATGTTGCCATCAGACTATAAGTGGCCCCTCAGTTGTATATCCCCTGGCATTAGCATGTGTCATGTAAAAGAAGCCCAATAACTATTTTGTTGAAGAATGAATCGGTACATGGAGATGGTTAAGAATAGCAAAAGCGATGCGATCTCTGGAAATAAAGGAATTAGGACCTTGCGAAGTTTGGGAAATGGTTGGAACACCACAATGAGAATCTAGGAGATAATGAGCAAATATTAGATGAAAATGATTGCCTGGCTACTCAACATCATTAGCCATCAGGAAAATGCAAATAAAAACCGTAGTGAAATACCACTTCACATACACTAGAGTGGCTATAATCAAACAGATAATAACAAGTGTTGGCAGGGATATGAAGAAACTGAAACACTCCTCCGTTGGTGATGGGAATGTAAAATGGTGCAACCACTTCAGAAGACAATGTTGCAGTTCCTCAGAAGGTTACACACAGACCTAACATAAGACCAAGCAGTTCCACTCCTGGGTATGTAGGCAAGGGAAATGAAAACCGTGGCCATTCACAGATGGGTTCACAAATATTCATAGCAGCATCATTCACAGTAGCCAAAAAGTAGAACAACTCAAATGTCCACCAACTGATAAATCAATAAACAAGATGTAATACATTCATGCAATGTAATACATTCATGCAATGGAATACTATTTGGCCACAGAAAGAAATGAAGTGCTGCTGCTGCTGCTGCTGCTAAGTCACTTCAGTCATGTCCGACTCTGTGTGACCCCATAGACGGCAGCCCACCAGGCTCCCCCGTCCCTGGGATTCTCCAGGCAAGAACATTGGAGTGGGTTGCCATTTCCTTCTGCAATGAAGTGCTAATAGATGCTAAAAACAAGGATGACTTGAAAATATTATGCTGATTTAAATCCTCCCCTCAAAAGACCACACATTACATGGTTCTGTTTATGGGAAATATCTAGAATAGGCAGATCTGAAGAGAAGAAAGGGCGCATCCACTATGGAAAGCCGAATGGAGGTTTCCTCAAGAAATTCAAGAGAGCACTACCATATGACCCAGCAATACCACTTCCGGGTGTTTATCCAAAAAAGTGAACACACCAACATGAAGAGAGAAATGCGCCACTACGTTCACAGCAATGTTATCTACAATAGCCAAAGCAGAAACAACCCGTGTCTGTCATCAGACGAATGAAGAAGATGCGGCACACAGACACACAGACACACAGTGGAATAGCATTCAGCCACAAGAACAAGATCTTGCCATTTGCAAAATGTGCGTGGACCTTGAGGGCATTCGCTTAGGGGATATAAGTCAGACGCAGAAAGACAAATTATCTTACTGACATGAAAAATCCAAGACACAGAACAAAACCAAGCTCACAGACACAGAGAACAGATGGACGGCTGCCAGAGGAAGGGGTTGGGGGATGGGCAAAATGGGTGGAAGGGGGTCAGAAAGCACAAACTTCCAGTTATAAAAGTCATGGGGATGTGATGTACAGCGTGGCAACTATAGGCAATAATACCGTATTGCTTGTTTGAGAGTTGCTAACAAAATAAATCATCACAAGAAAAAAATTCTATAACTATATATGGTTACAGAAGTTAACTCAACTTACTGTAGTAATTAATCATTTTGTAACATATCAAGCAGCAAATCATGGACACCTGAAACTGATATAATGCTGTGTGTCGATTATACTTGTTTTTAAAAAGAAGGCAAGATATAGAGAAGGAGAAAAGTAGACTTGGTGGTTGCCTGGGGCTGGAGGGGCTTGGAAGAAAATGGAGATTGACTACAAAGGATATGGGGATTTTTTGAGGAAGTCATGAAAATGTTCTAAATTGGCTGTGCCACTCTGAATATACCACTGAATTGCACATTTTAAAGGCAGTAAATTGTATGGTATGTGAATTATGTCTTTAAAAAGCTGTTACCAAAAAATACACATTGACACACATAATTGTGGATAAAACTTATATACATACACACACTTACTGATGGCCAAGCCGTGGGGAGGGACAGTTGGCAGGGGGCGGGGAGGGGGGAGGGTGTGGAGGCGGGTATTGTAATTCTGTAGCAGAGACCAGCAGTCTGATTCTCAAGCTTTCTCTGAGCAGCCCCAGTGGCCATTGGAGAAAGCAGGTGAAAAGATAGAACCTATAAAAACTAAAGAGAGCTAAAAAGAAAACAAAAGGGAAAAAACTAAGGAGAGCTAATGTGGCAGCCTAGATGGAAAAGGAGTTGGGGGGAGAATGGATACATGTATATGCATGGCTGAGTCTCTTTGCTGTCCACCTGAAACTATCATAATATTGCTAATTGGCTATATACCCCAATATAAAGAAAAAAAAGTTAAAAAAAAAAACTTCACCACAAGTTCATGACTGGGAACTTGTTTTCTTTCTCTGGTAAATTTGCAAGTTTTGCTTTATACATTTCAGGTTATATAGATTCAAGCTATACTTTTGTATTTCTGTCAATTATCTATTGAAAGATCATGTGAAATAAACACAGACCATGCTTCAAAAAAAAAAAAAAACAGCTAAGGTCAGTTAATAGTTGCTGAGAGTGTCCATAAACCAAGCACCATAGAAAGCTTGACCTATATTATCCCATCACATGTATATGCATATATATGCCCATACATAATTATATATCACATCTTTCCTAATGGCAGGTGCTCTCAGAAACCCCAGCTTACAGATAAGGAAATGTGTTCCAGAAAGATGAAATCACTTACCCACGGTCTCACAGGCTGTAAGAAAGGTGTGTGGACTCAGCCTGGGCAGGCTGCCCCTGAGCACGGGCACTTAATTCCCAATCAACAACACTTTCCCCAAGGGTGAAGATCATGGAGAGCGGGATGTTACTGCACTGGGAGGGTCCAGGTGCCTGTTGTCTTAAGGAGCATGAAGAACTGGTTCTTTGAGTATGACAGTGACATGCAGAGCTGCAGCACAAACTAAGGAATTTGTAGTTACAACTCTCAGTTTTTAGCGACAAGATAATTTAAAGCTTGGCACATTCCACGGTGCAGTGTAAGCAGGGCTGATCGTGGGGGTTGGTCGTGGGGCTCTGACAGTGATGACAGGTTGCTCATCATCCCAGATGGAGAAATGGGTGAAGTCATCCAAACCTCAAAATTCTATTAACTTCCAAGGGATGTACATGTCAACTACACATCCCTGGGGGAAAGTTAAGGGAAACTCCATCACTTCCCGATCAAATGTGGAAACAAAACATGTAGGGACCAGGACCCTGGAGGAGACAATGACTTCCGTCCAACTTTCCATCGCCAGAAGCATCTTTTAATAATGTTCTCTAAGAATGCACATTTGGAAAGATTTTGTCTATCCAGCTATATCTTAACGAATATTAATTTTTCAACATTTTCATTAGTAAGAGAGATTTACAACCACCAGTTAGAGCTTCTGGTAGTTGAGAACACCAACCTTGTCTCACTGGGTTGCTAGAAGCCTCAAGCCAAGAAGCACTGATCTCACTGGCCAGGGCAGCAGTACTTGGGAAGCTGTAGAATTTCTTTCTGTCAAGCTTTCCAGAGGAGTGAAACAGCCTGCAGATCCCCTAAGATCTTCTCCGGGCCCCTAAGGGTACACGGGTCCTCCGTCAGAGGGCTGGCTTGTTACAGGCAGAGCAGAGGAGGGGCAGCTGTTGATTTTACGGGGGCTTGGGTCCCTGAAAGACAACGTGCTGTTTAACACTAAATGAAAGCTAAGGCATTGGGGTTGTACAAATACCTCTCCCCAACTTTCTAGAGTGATGCCAAGCCTGAGTGACTTTGTTCTTTTCAATAAAGGCAATGCCTTAGGTCTAGAGTCTAGACTGGTGATGTCCAATAGAAACATACTTTTAATTTTTCCGAGTCGCATTTTCAAAAAGTAAAAGGAAGCAGGTGAAATTCATTTTAATAATATATGTTATTGAAGCCAGTATATCCAAAATATTACCATTTCAGCATTCATATTAGTGTCACTATTAATAATAGCACTGAGATATTTTGTATTTGAGGATACTAAGTCTTCAAAATACAGTGTGTATTTTACACTCAGAACACATTTCAAGCTCTCAGACTAGCTACACTTCAAACTCTCAACAGCCCCACAGGGCTAGTGGCTACACAGCTAATAGGAAGAGGAGCATGACTTGGGGAGCCTTCCTAAGACCCCAAGTCAGTGCTGTTCCCGCTACTTAAGCCTTTTTTGTTCCAACACAAGTAAATGACTTCTCTGCAGATGTCCCTACAGCTCCCCTAATCCAGCCATTCATGTGGGGCTTGACTGCTGATGCAGCCAGGAGTCCACAGGGACACCCCAGCACCAGCAGGCTGCTTGGAGAAGACAGGGTCCAGGGTCCTAAAGCCCATTCATTAGATGACCCCCTTTCAAACTCCAAAAAGTACACATGTTTCCCATTGGGAGCTACCTTCTGACTTTGCAGGACTTGGCACTCAAACTGGGTTTACCTCATCCCCTCCAGGAGCTTCCCCAGGTGGCTCACTGGTAAAGAATCTGCCTGCAGTGCAGTAGACCCAGGTTTGATCCCTGAGTTGGGAAGATTCCCTGGAGGAAGATACAGCTACCCACTCTGGTATTCTTGCCTGGAAAATCCCATGGACAGAAGAGCCTAGCAAGCTACAGTCCATGGGGCCACCAGAGTCAGACATGACTGAGCAACTAAGCATGCGTAGAGATATACATCCCCTCCCAAGGACTCCACTCAGGTGCAAACTCGTGGCTATTTCCTACCTTGTGAAGTTAAGTTAAAGTTTAAGTTGCTCAGTCATGTCTGACTCTTTGCAACCCCGTGGACTGTAGCCCACCAGGCTCCTCCATCCATAGGATTCTCCAGGCAAGAATACTGGATTGGGTTGCCATTTCCTTCTCCAGGGGATCTTCCTGACCCAGGGATCGAACCCAGGTCTCCCACATTAGAGGCAGATGCTTTAACCTCTGAGCCACCAGGGAAGCCAGGAATCAAATAAATAAAGTAGACCAGGCAGGGGGAACATATAGAAACAACAGAGAGAAAGAACTTTCGGGGTTCCCCATGGTGCCCCAGTCCCTTGTTCAAGTTCCCTGCCTCAGGCTCTGTGAGACATCCCTCCAACCCCAGAACAAGTCCTCTTTATCACTCACGGTAATTCCCACAGGATTACCATAGGCCATATGCTCCTGGAGCTTGCAGATTATTGGATCAATTGTACAAACAAACTAAAGAACATCAAAGTCTAGAGGCAAATAAATACAAAGAATTTATCTTGAGAGGGAAAAGTGGAATTAGCTTCAGATTGAATTGGTTCAAATAGTGATTCTGCAACTACCTGCTACTAATTTTATTTAAAAATAAACCAAAGTTATACATATTCATGATTTTGGAAGTCCAGTGGTTCTATAGGCTTTACAATGAAAATGGGCATTCTCCTGCTACCTCTCCTACACCGTGGTTCCCACCATCTAGACACAATCACTTTTAGCTACTTATTCTGATATTTATATCTATACATTCAAACAATATACTTATGCAGCTATACCTAGATTTTATTTAGATTTTAGATCTTATTTATCAACTTTCAAATGGAAGCTGAGATTTTGGTCTCTTAAATCTCCCTGCCCACTTCCCCTCCTCCATTCTCTGAATAGAGCCATGTTTGGTTAAATTAATATTCAGTGCTTACACCCTATGATCATGTGATTGCTGCTGCTGCTGCTAAGTCGCTTCAGTCGTGTCCGACTCTGTGCGATCACAGAGAAGGCAGCCCACCAGGCTCCCCCATCCCTGGGATTCTCCAGGCAAGAACACTGGAGTGGGTTACCATTTCCTTCTCCAATGGATGAAAGTGAAAAGTGAAAGTGATTATTAGGCTACAAAAAGTGAAAGTGCAAAGTGAGAGTGAAAGTCGCTCAGTTGGGTCCAACTCTTGGCCACGAAGTACACTGTATATAGTAATATTTTCTTTCTTAGATAACTTTGCTTTTCCTGGAGTTAACAACTGTCACTTTTTTCCATTTAACTTTCTACGTACTTATTGAGAGTCCCTTGGACTGCAAGGAGATCCAACCAGTCCATTCTGAAGGAGATCAGCCTTGGGATTTCTTTGGAAGGAATGATGCTGAAGCTGAAACTCCAGAACTTTGGCCACCTCATGCGAAGAGTTGACTCCTTGGAAAAGACTCTGATGCTGGGAGGGATTGGGGGCAAGAGGAGAAGGGGACAACAGAGAATGAGATGGCTGGATGGTATCACCGACTCGATGGACGTGTCTCAGTGAACTCCGGGAGTTGGTGATGGACAGGGAGGCCTGGCGTGCTGCGATTCATGGGTTCGCAAAGAGTCAGACACGACTGAGCGACTGATCTGATCTGATCTGATGTACTTATTACTAACTCTTCGGTAGCTTTCCTTCAAAAGTAGCAGCAGTCTCTCAATACGATACAATTCATGTGGTCTGGTATCAGTGGCGGCGTTTTCTGGAGACGTCCCCTACCCCCACTTCCCGGCAGAGCTCTCCACACTCCTGCACCTGCCTGGACTGGTGGTTCTCCATGCCAGCCCTACAGCGCTACCCTGGGGCTTCTCTTCCTTTCATCCTGAGGATTCTCCAGGTGTGTTTCCAGGGATGGGTCACCAATTTCCTTTATCTTATGTCGTCCCCTTTCTTAAATAATCTTCTAATTTTGGAAGCACACTCAAGGGTAAACAGGAATTAAAATGCTTTCAAGACTTTGGATTTCTGAAACTGTCTTGGTCTTTTGGATATGTACAGAATCCCAGGTATGGAGAAGTGATTCTCACTCCGAATTTTGAAGGCATGACTATAAGTTTCTAGTTTATTTTGTTTTTCTTGAGAAGTTCACTGCCATTCTCATTGCCACTCTTTAAGTCCTGTGCCCCGAGCCAGGCATCTTCCCCAGAAAGGAAGCTCCCGGGATCCTGTCTGGAAGCTATCAATCTGGCTGCCAGTACCCTTGGAGCAGGGTAGTGGAGGGACCGTGGTCTCACCGTTCAGTGCACAGACTGTGGCTCAATCCCCAGTGTGGCATAGTGCGCTGTCCTCAGCTACACCGCTGCCCAAAGCCAACAGCTCCAGGGGACCTAGTCTATAGTCTTCTGCTAGGATGAAAGAGGATCTGTGCAAGTTTCCAGCAAATCCTATATTTAGCCCCATTTGTACCATTTTCAGAGGATCCTTCATACTTCAAGCTTCCTTCACCGTCTGCCACAATATACCATTCTCTGGTCTGTTAAATTGACACATGTCCATCTCTTTCCAGCTTTCCAGATTTTATTATTTACTGTCCTCTATTATTCCTGCTTTCCAGCCATAAAAAAAAAAGTATCACTTAAATGTGATATTTTAGCAAATTTCAGGAAGCAGAAGTGGTTCACCGTGTTCTACCTGCCACATTTAACCGGAAGTCTCACGGTGTCGTCTGGATGAGATACTTCATGTTCATAGGCCTCTTCTTCCTCATCTGGAAAGGATGCCAGTAACACGTATGTCATGGAGCTGTTCTAAAAATAAAATAAGGTGATGTTTATAAAGCACAATGTACAGTTTCTGATGTATAGTATGTACTTGATGCATAGAGCTTACTGCTTTCAGTTACCAGGTCCATCCTGAGAAAATGGCCTGAAAGTACTGAAAGTTATGTCAGTAACTCAGTAGTGAAACTCAGTCGTGTGTGACTCTTTGGGACCTCATGGATTGTGCCCTGCCAGGTTCCTCTGGCCATGGGATTCTCCAGGAAAGAATACTGGAGTGGGTAGACATTCCCTTTTCCAAGGATCTTCCCAACCCAGGGACTGAACCCAAGTCTCCTCCATTGCAGACAGACTCCTTACCATTTGAACCACCAGGAAAGCCCCTGGTGAGAAAATGGCTTGCTACACAGAAAAAAAAAAAAAATATATATATATATATATAAAAAATCATGATATGATCAAGTAGAACTTCCTAAATTCATAAAAATTAGATCCAGGAAGTAATTATTTATCAAACAGTCATCTTTTCACATCCATGATATTATAAGAATATGGTAGATAGTCAAATCCTGGGTTATTTTAGATATAATCTCTTTTTTAAAGCAGAGAACTAAAGGAGATGACTTCAGATATTATAAGACATTAATTCATTTCTGATGATTATTCACAGGGAAATAGGGCAATGGTAATATGGCAGCCCACTGTTTCTGGGAATTCAAACTGCTTTATTTCCAGGCTGGTAGTCTATTGGGATATTAGAACTCTGAGTGATATAATGCTAGGACAGGAAAATACAGATGGACTGCACAATAAGTGGTGTAGGGGGTTATTGCAAATGTGTATTTGCATTCAAGCTAGAAAATAAATTTGAATTTAAATAAGAAACATGCAGCCTTTAGACTGACCTCAGGACCTTCACAAACTAGGATTATGGACAACTCTGCCTTTGAAAACACAAAACTGTCCTAGGAGTTGGGTTTGAAGGGGATTTCATCCATAGAATCTGGTATCTTTTTTTATCCAGGCTGAGTTGGCAAAATAAATAGTTCACACAGAGAATATGTAGGAATATACATATTTGGAGGAGTGAGAGAGACAGACAGGAAGATGGCCTTTCTGAGGATAATCGTGACTGACCATTTTCAGAGGGGATTAATGTGCACACTGATGCTGATGTTAGGAGAAAAGAGTTGTATGTAATTCATTCTTTAATTAGTTTTTATTGGAATAGAGTTGCTTTACAATGTTGTGTTAGCTTCCACAGCACAACAAAGTAAATTAGCTATATGTTTTTCCAGTGGTCGTGTATGGATGTGAGAATTGGACTGTGAAGAAGGCTGAGCGCTGAAGAACTGATGCTTTTGAACTGTGGTGTTGGAGAAGACTCTTGAGAGTCCCTTGGACTGCAAGGAGATCCAACCAGTCCATTCTGAAGGAGATCAGCCCTGGGATTTCTTTAGAAGGAATGATGTTGAAGCTGAAACTCCAGTACTTTGGCCACCTCATGCGAAGAGTTGACTCACTGGAAAAGACTCTGATGTTGGGAGGGACTGGGGGCAGGAGAAGAAGGGGATGACAGAGGATGAGATGGCTGGATGGCATCACTGACTCGATGGACATGAGTCTGAGTGAACTCCAGGAGTTGGTGATGGACAGGGAGGCCTGGCGTGCTGCGATTCATGGGGTTGCAAAGAGTTGGACATGACTGAGCGACTGAACTGAACTGAACTGATACACATATCCCCTCTTTTCTGGATTTCTTTCCCATTTAGGTCACCACAGAGCAGTGAGTAGTAGAGTTCCCTGAGTTATACAGTAGGTTCTCATTAGATATCTATTTTATGCATGGTACCAATAGTGTATATATGTCAATCTCAACCTCCCAGCTCATCATACCCACTCCCCTTTCCCCCTCGCTGGTGTCCACACATTTGTTCTCTATGTCTTTGTCTCTATTTCTGCTTTGCAAATAAGATCATCTATACACCGTTTTTCTAGATTTCACATATATGTGTTCATATGCAATATTTGCTTTTCTCTTTTTGCCTTCACTCTGTACAATAGTCCCTAAGTCCACCCTGTATGTAATTTACAGTTAATAAAAAAACATTTGATAAGTCTTTTGCAAAAGCTCTCCTTTTAAAGAAACCATGGCTATGAGGAATGTTCTCTCAGGCATGGATAACCAGCTTATAGACAAGAAGGAAGGAGTGTGCATAAATAGGAATCGTGCTTGTGGAAGAACTGTCAACCCCAGATCTGGGCCTCACATCACTCTTTAGCTTCCTTAAAAATTTTTCAGTTATTACATATGCAATGTTTCAGAAAATTAAAATAACATAAACAGAAAGAAAACTTCCTTGAAATCCTGCCACCCATCTTAGCTTTTTCATCAATGATCTTTGTGTAAGAGGAAAAACCTAGAAAAATTCAACTTGAACATGGCACTACCTTCCTACACCAATGCCAAGCTTATGACCCTTACCTAGAAGGGGAATCTTCCAGGGCCAGGTCTTAGAGGGCCTCCAAAGCTACTCCATTCTCACCATTAGAGACTCTTTCATACTAGAAAATTATGAGGACTCGGTGAGTCCTGATGAAAGGTCAACATCTTACTGGCCATTAACACACCCCAGTGGGATTTCTGTGCTTTAAATAAGGCCAATACCTTTGAAAGCAGAGCACAAGGCCCTGAAACAAGGGAAAGTAGTCAGTAGTTTGTCAACTACAAAGAACTGTATGATGAAAGTGTTATTATTGGTCCAAAGCAAAGGAAATCTAGGTTAAAGTGTGACAGAGCCTCTGCGCTGAAGTCACTGGCCTCAAAGGTCACCAGTGCCAATCAAAGTCAGGTCCTGGGAGGGAAACTATGAGTCACCAGGGACAATTTGTCTAAAGAATATACGCAACCATGAGACTCAGAGACCTGGTACACCTGTCAACATGTCCTGCAGAAAGATAAGAGGCTCACAGTCGAGTTGAGCATTTTCTGCATGTGGAATGGTGAGCTGGGGAGCCACAGGGCCAGTTGGCTTGTGACTTGCCTAGATTTTAGAGATCATGATGGTAACTGCAATGAAAAATGCATAATACTCTCCTCCAAGCCTGGTGTGATTGTAGATGATGTAGCCACTTGGGCCAACAGCTGGGCAGTTCCTCAAAAAGGTAAACACAGAGATAACTTATGACCCAGGAATTCCACTCCTAGAGAGAATTCCACCCAAGAGAATTGAAAACATATGTTCAAACACAGTGTCCATAGCAGCATGATTCATCATAGCCAAAGAGAGACAGCTCAAATGCCCCATGAACTGATGAGTATACAAGCAAAATGTGGTATATTCACACAGTGGAATAGTATCATCCATAAGAAAACAAATGAAGTACTGATACACACTACAACATGGATAAACCTTGACCACATCCTGTTAAACTGAAGTCAGACACAAAAGACTACATGCTCTATGCTTTTAATTATATAAAATGTCCCCAAATGGCAAATCCATAGAGACAGAAAGCTCATTAGTGATTGCCATGGCCAGGAAGGAGGGAGACATGAGGAGTAACTACAAGACATGGGGTTTCTTTTAGGGGTAATAAAAGTATAAAATTAGAAAGGTCTTAGCCTCCCTCCCAAGACACCATATATGTCTCAGCAAACAGTGTGCAAGAAATGGAGATCTAGGCGGGTGTCACAGCCTCCATGGGAGGCTTTTCCAAACTGAAGCAGCCAGGGCCATTCTTCTTTAATAGCTGACAAGGAATATGTCTAGGCATTTTCATGATCATTGAACGTACTGCATGGAAGGAACAACAGAATCAGAGGCACGGGACCAAGCCCCAGGCTACCCACTCTGGCTTTGGTTGGCTGTTTCAGGAAGGAAGGCGGCCAACTCCATGAGGCCCCACCCTGGCAGGTGAGCAGGAAGAGAAACCAGCAAACACTGGCGCTGATGGAAGAGACAGAACCATACCCAGCCAGAGGCTGCTGTCACAGAGCTGAGCTCCCCTCAGCTACGTGAACAAACAAGAGGGAGAAAACCCAGTCCAGTGACAAGAGCCATTCAGCTCTTCCCCTCCAATCCTACCTTCTGTTGACATTTTACCCCTGTGGACACAGCATCTAGCAAAACACCCAGCATAGATGGGAACTCAGTGACTGTTTGTTTAATGAATTAATAGCATCATCACCTATGACAGCAACCAGAATGACACGACTTAACTGTCCTACAGCAGACTGCTGATTTGTATACATATACGAGATCTCCATAATTAGACAATATATCTGACCTCACTATGTCTGAATCTTTCTTTTTGTTAAAATGGAGTGTGTCATTACACCTGTCTCATAGAGTGAGAATTCAAACAAGTTTAGGTATGTAACTTCCTGGCGTATGGTGAGTAGTAACTGTTATTATGATTCCATGGAATACTATTCAGCCATTAAAACTGTATTGAGGAAAGACATTTCTACACAGGGAAAAATTTGTGATAATTGGAAAAGCAGGTTATGTGACAATACAAGAAGTATGATTCTAAACTTTATAAAATAAACATGCATAGAGAAAAAGCCTAGACAAATATACAAAAAAAAACTATTTGTAGACAATGAAACCAAGGGTGACTTCCCTTCTCCCCTGCCTCCTCCTCCTTCATATTTATATTATCATTTACCTATCTGTATTTGTAAATAAATAGCATACATTATTTGCATAAGTTAATTAAAATTCCACTTGAATAGAAAAATGGCATTTTTCACGCACAATAACTCCTATTTTGGGATATTACTTCAAGAAAAAGATGCTAAATACCAAAGAAAATAATGCCTATAAGAATTAAGTATATTTTCTATACATGATAGAAAAATAGTGATTTTAAAGATTCATGATGTTAAAAACATTAGATGTTCAAAAATACTAGAATGATGCTTTAAGATATTATAGAATGTTATTGATACTAAGTAAATTGACTAGGATAAAAATAGGTGGTATGTGATCTCAAGCATATAACAGAAGAAAATAAATGCTGTAAGCAAACTAGACTATAAAGAACTACAGAAAACTATTAACAGGGAAAATAAAGAGCCATTACAGAAGGTTTTGACTTCCTGTCTTTTGTTGATTACAGTTCACTCCACTTGCCACCTTTGACCAGAACAGGGTGGATTCTTTCTCAGTGATTCACAGAGTAACCTAGCAAGGTTCTAGGTTCATTCGACATCTGGAGGGCGTGGTGGGACGGCACCTGGCAACCTCCAGCCTTGGGTCTGGGGTGGAGTGCTCTCTGCTGACACAGTGGGCAGAGAGCCCCTGATTTGAGGACATCAGGTGAGCCTGTGGCCAGTCTAATCTATCCATTCTGGACCCCACGGTTCCCTTTCCAAGCTTCAGTTCACCTTATCCTCAGACAGAAACCTTATGGAAGTGACCTTGAACATTATCACATATATTCTGCTCAGGGAGGGACTAGTTGAGAAGAGTTCTGAGGATCGACAGAGTGTTTAGGGTAGGGAAACCCTGGAGAAGGAACGAGATCCAAGTCACTAAGCATTCCCTTCTCTAAGGTGTCCTTGCATGTTGGAGAGCTGCATGTCATGGCTGTTTCGTGTGGTGGTTCAGTAGCTAAGCCTTGCATTCACCGCTCACAGAAGCAGCCCCACGCAGCCCATGCCTGAGGACTCCAGCTTGGGCCAGTGTGCTGACTGTGGTGCTCTCTGCTGCCACCCAGTGGATCTACTGAGAAAGGTCGGGTAAGAAGTTTATCCGGAGGTTCTAGTATGGTACCCGGACCAGCTGCATCCTCAGCAAATTCTTGCCGGTCCCGGAAATTCTCAGAATATAGGGAACAGTCTCTGTTTTAACAAGACCCCCTAGCTGATTCTGATGCACACTCAAGTTTTAGAAGCACCGGTTTAGACTAAGTGATTTGCATCCTGAGATGCATGAAACGGATAATCAGAGACTTTCCAATTGAGAGTAGCTAATTCTCCATTTTTATGATCAAGCATCATACCTTTTACAAGAACTGAAGCTCACCAGCCACTTTTAAAAAAATTATTCATCTCCTTCTCATAAAGGATAATGAGGCATAAAACCCAACTCCTCTGCATTTTATCCAGAATCTCCTCCTTAAAAACATCCACTGCTTTCCTATTTCTGGGAGTGCCTCTCAGAGTTCTCCAAAAATATGGTCCCAAATTTCTTTTACAGCCTCACCTCCAATCACTCCTCCACTTCATTTATCCTAGACTCTAATGAACCGGATGATTCTAAGAATCTCTCCCGCATCCATGAGTTCACTCTGTTCTTTCTGCCAGCCAAAGACACATCCATTTGTAAGATTAAAAATTTATAATAAAAACTCCTACAATATTGCACCCATTTTAAGGCTGTCTCATATACCATTTCCTCCATGAAGCTTTCCCTAATTACCCCAGTCAATAAGGGTCTTTCCCATCATGAACCTCTATCACACTTCATCTATACCTCTCTTTCAGTACTTTAGACCCTCTCCCTGCTGTTTAGTTCTTAGTAGGCATTATTCAAGTCCAGGGACTGAGCCCTACTTATCTTAGTGTTGGCCCGTGCACAGCAGGTGTACAGTAAATACTCGTTGAAAGGTGCAACTAAATAACTTTGGTCTCTCACAAAAAAGCAGCTCACAACAAATGTTGGAATTAAAATCAGTATGATGCAAACAGTGCAACATAAAGGTAACTGAGGAGCCCCAGGTGACCTGGGCAAAGTTGGGAAGATAAACCTTGTTGTTGTCCAAAGTCCTCTTTGGGACTCTACCACTGGTGGGTGGGGCCCTAGATACCCAGCACCCACTAATCTACCACATCAGAGCCCGAAGTAGCCACCAACGCGCCCTGCTGGCCACCACAGTGGTCATGCTGGGGCTTACTTCAGGCAGCCCCATAAAGCCTTCCATCCCATCAGCCTCAGCCCCTTAAGGAGCCCGCCTGAGAACCCCAGAGCCATGGGAGAACTCCATCGCTGCAGCCACCACTGACATCTGGTTGGGAATGCTGCCTCCAGCAGACCCTGGGCCTTTCATCCAAATCTCTTGTTGCCATCTCAGGAAGACGGGGTCGATCCTGTAATCTCTCTCCTCTCAGGCAACTTGCCCCAGTGGCCCCTATCCTCTCTGCCCTCCCCCAATAAATGTCCCTACATTTATAGTTTTGACCATGTGGACTTGCTAAGGGCAAGATACCATCAGGCCTCACACTGGAGCTGGGGAAGAGTGCCCTTGAAAGAGGCCCTGAGAGACAGAAGGTGGTCAGAGAATAAGGAAGCAAGGATCCTCAGGGGACAGTGGGTGAGAAGCAGAAAATGATCCCCAAAATAGAGAACAAGAGACAGTGAGGCCAGGGTGGGCAAACGGGAAACGGTGGTCCGTGCCGCAGTCTGGGGCTGACGCGGTCGCTGCCTGGGGCTTGAGTGTATAAAGTGCTGGTTGCATCCGGGCACAGGAGGTCAGGTGCTGGCTCCCTCAGGAAGGCCTGGACGTTTCAGACAGACCCAGCCTCTTATGTTGAAGCTCCCTCACGTATTTGATGCTATAGACACTGGAAAAAAAGCCCCAACCTTGTGGACAACCTTCCTTTGGGATCACTTCGCTGACCCATGAGTCCCACATCCCAAATGTAACCCTTTCGGGGAGCAGTCCAGAGGAAAGTCTCTTTCACATGGGGAAGGTAGGGGAGGAGTCAGCCTGGGGGAGGGGTGTTCCCAGGGCCCCCACTCTCTTCATAAATCCTCTCGAGTTGCTCTCCTTTTCTGTGAATGTGTCCAGTGGGACACACACAAATTCCGGGGCCTGGATTAAACACTGAGAAGGTGGCTTGGAAGAAATAAATTAGGAAGAGTGGTTGTCTCTGGGGAGAGAGAAGAGAGATTGGCATTAAGGATGGAGGACTTAATTTTCACTGTTTCAATCTATTATACCAATTTCATTTTTATCATCTGCCACAAAAACTGCACTAGCCTTGGGTGCAAGCTCAGTCATTTCAGTCATGTCCGACTCTGCAATCCCATGGACTGTAGTCCGCCAGGCTCCTCTGTCCATGGAGATTCTCCAGGCAAGAATACTAGAGTGGGTTGCCCTGCCCTCCTCTAGGAGATCTTTCTGATCCAGGGATCGAAGTCACTTCTCTTATGCCTCCTGCATCGGCAGGTGGGTTCTTTATCACTAGCGCCACCTGGAAAGCCCACCCTAGCCTTAATAGGTAACAATTGAAAGGATAAGAATAGACAAGTCACAGAAGGATATCTTGTAAGATAAACTTATAAAACAATACAGAATGAGATTAACCCGATGAAAGAGGTTCTCCTATTATTCAGGAAGAGAGGTTAATTAGCCAAGGGGTGGGGGACAAAGGGGAATGGCCACATCTGTATATTGTTGGTGTCTATACAAATTAGTAAACCCTTCTGAAGAGCAATTTGGCAACATTTATAGAGACACAAGGATTCCCTGGTAGCTCAGATGCCAAGAATCTGCCTGTAATGCAGAAGACCTGGGTTCTATTGCTGGGTCAGGGAGAAGGAAATGGCAACCCACTAAGGTATTCTTGCCTAGAGAATTCCATGGACAGAGGAGCCCAGCGGGCTACAGCCTGTGGGGTCACAAAGAGTCGGACATGACCGAGTGACTAGCACTTTCATAGAGACATAATGGGCTACCCAGGTGGCAAAGTGGTAAAGAATCTGCCTGCCAATGCAGGAAACATGGGTTCAAACCCTGGGTAGGGAAGATCTCCTAGAGTAGGAAATGGCAACCCACTCCAGTATTCTTCCCTGGAAATTCCACGGACAGAGGAGCCTGACATTAAGATTTCTTTTTCACTTGCTATCTCAATAATTCCATTTCTGGTTATCTAACCAAAGCAAATTAAAAAGCAGAGACATTACTTTGTCAACAAAGGTCTGTCTAGTCAAGGCTATGGTTTTTCCAGTGGTCATGTATGGATGTGAGAGTTGGACTATAAAGAAGGCTGAGTGCCGAAGAATTGATGCTTTTGAACTGTGGTGTTGGAGAAGACTCTTGAGAGTCCCTTGGACTGCAAGGAGATCCAACCAGTCCATCCTAAAGGAGATCAGTCCTGGGTGTTCATTGGAAAGACTGATGTTGAAGCTGAGGCGCCAATACTTTGGCCAACTCATGCGAAGAGTTGACTCATTTGAAAAGACCCTGATGCTGGGAAAGATTGAAGGTAGGAGGAGAAGGGGACAACAAAGGATAAGATGGGTGGATGGCATCACCGACTCAATGGACATGGGTTTGGGTGGACTCCGGGAGTTGGTGATGGACAGGGAGGCCTGGCGTGCTGAGGTTCATGGGGTCACAAAGAGTCAGACACGACTGAGAGACTGAACTGAACCAAAGCAAATAATTTTAGTATGGAAAAAAAATACAGATACAAAATATTAATTGTAGGAAGGCAAAATTTAGAATCTTAGACATCTGATAATATAGGGATGGTAAATAAGTGATGGGATTCATGCAATGCCTGCTGTTCAGCATTTTCCAAAGTGATAAACATTATCTATTATCAGAAAATATTCTTATTCTAATGTTGCTGCTGCTGCTGCTGCTAAGTCACTTCAGTCATGTCTGACTCTGTGCAATCCCATAGACGGCAGCCCACCAGGCTCCCCCATCCCTGGGATTCTCCAGGCAAGAACACTGGAGTGGGTTGCCATTTCCCTCTCCAATGCAGGAAAGTGAAAAGTGAAAGTGAAGTCGCTCAGTCGTGCCCGACCCTCGGCGACCCCATGGACTGCAGCCTACCAGGCTTCTCCGTCCATGGGATTTTCCAGGCAAGAGTACTGGAATGGGGTGCTGTGATACCAAAGCAGGTATAAACACACATCAACACTGTGGGTATAGCTATGCTTTAAAAACTGCATAGGACATCTCTATACCTATGGCTGATTCATGTTGCAGTTTAACAGAAAAAAAAAAATTCAGTAAAGAAATTATCCTTCAGTTAAAAATAAATAAATTTTAAAAAGCACTTGGGAAAAAAAGATTGGTCGGAAGTATGGGAAAATGCTCATGATGTACAATGGAATATTATTCAGCCACAAAAAGACACAAACTGCCATTTGCAGAGATGTGGAAGGACCTAGAGACTGTCATACAGACTGAAGTAAGTCAAAAAGGGAAAAACAAATATCATATATTAACACAGGGGTCCCCAACCCCCAGGCCATAGACTGGTCTGTGGCCTGTTAGGAACTGGGCCACTCAGCAGGAGGTGGGCGGTGGGCGAGCAAGTGAAGCTTCATCTGTATTTACAGCCACTCCCCATTGCTTGCATTATCACCTGAGCTCCCCCTCCTATCAGATGAGCAGCGGCGTTAGATTCTCACAGGAGCGGGAACCCTACTGTGAACTGTACATGCGAGGGATCTAGGATGTACCCGCCTTATGAGAATCATCCTAGAACCATATCCTCCCCATCCCCGTAGAAACACTGTCTTCTACCTAACCAGTCCCTGGTGCCAAAAATGTTGGGGACCACTGTATCAACGCATATATGTCAAATCTAGAAAAATGGTAGAGGTGAATTTACTTGCAAAGCAGAAATAGAGGCTCAAGATGTACAGAACAAATGTGTGGACACCAAGGAGGGAAGGGAGGGTGGGGTGGACTGGGAGACAGGATTGACATATATTATTGCCAAATTCAGGCTTAAGCTGATGAAAGTAGGGGAAACCACTAGACCATTCAGGTGTGACCTAAATCAAATCCCTTACTATCATACAGTGGAAATGACAAATAGATTCAAGGGTTTAGATCTGATAGAGTGCCTGAAGAACTATGGACGGAGGTTCGTGACATTGTACAGGATGCAGTGATTAAGACCATCCCCCCCCCAAAAAAAAAAAAAATTCAAAAAGGCAAAATGGCTGTCTGAGGAGGCCTTACACATAACTGAGAAAAGAGAAGTGAAAGACAAAGGAGAAAAGGAAAGATACACCCAGTTGAATGCAGAGTTCTAAAGAAAAGCAAGGAGAGGTAGGAAAGCCTTCCTCGGCGATCAATGCAAAGAAATAGAGGAAAACAACAGAATGGGAAAGACTAGAGATCTCTTCAAGAAAATTAGAGATACCAAGGGAACATTTCATGCAAAGATGGGCTCAATAAAGGACAGAAATGGTATGGACCTAACAGAAGCGGAAGATATTAAGAAGAGGTGGCAAGAATACACAGAAGAACTGTACAAAAAAGATCTTCATGACCCAGATAATCACGATGGTGTGATCACTCACCTAGAGCCAGACATCCTGGAATGTGAAGTCAAGTGGGCCTTAGAAAGCATCACTATGAACAAAGCTAGTGAAGGTGATGGAATTCCAGTTGAGCTCTTTCAAATCCTAAAAGATGATGCTATGAAAGTGCTGCACTCAATACGCCAGCAAATTTGGAAAACTCGGCAGTGGCTACAGGACTGGAAAAGGTCAGTCTTCATTCCAATCCCAAAGAAGGGCAATGCCAAAGAATGTTCAAACTACCTCACAATTGCACTCATCTCACACACTAGCAAAGTAATGCTCAAAATCCTCCAAGCCAGGCTTCAACAGTATGTGAACCGTGAACTTCCAGATGCTCAAACTGGATTTAGAAAAGGCAGAGGAACCAGAGATCAAATTGCCAACACCTGCTGGATCATCAAAAAAGCAAGAGGGTTCCAGAAAAACATCTACTTCTGCTTTATTGACTACGCCAAAGCCTTTGACTATGTGGATCACAACAAACTGTGGACAATTTTTCAAGAGATGGGAATACCAGATCACCTGACCTGCCTCCTGAGAAATCTGTATGCAGGTCAGGAAGCAACAGTTAGAACTGAACATGGAACAATAGACTGGTTCCAAACAGGGAAAGGACTAGGTCAAGGCTGTATATTGTCACCCTGCTTATTTAACTTATATGCAGAGTACATCATGGGAAAGGCCAGGCTGGATGAAGCACAAGGTGGAATCAAGACTTCAGGGAGAAATATCAATAACCTCAGATATGCAGATGACACCACACTTATGGCAGAAAGCAAAGAAGAACTAAAGAGCCTCTTGATAAGGGTGAAAGAGGAGAGTGAAAAGGTGAATTAAAACTTAACATTCTAAAAACTAAGATGATGACATCTGGTCCCATCATTCACAGCAAATAGATGGGGAAACAATGGAAACAGTGGCAGACTTTATTTTGGGGGGCTCCAAAATCACTGCAGATGGTGATTGCAGCCATGAAATTAAAAGACGCTTGCTCCTTGGAAGAAATACTATGACCAACCTAGACAGCATATTAAAAAGCAGATACATTACTTTGCCAACAAAGGTCCGTCTAGTCAAAGCTATGGTTTTTCCAGTAGTCATGTATGGATGTGAAAGTTGGACTATAAAGAAAGCTGAGCACCAATGCTTTTTGAACTGTGGTGTTGGAGAAGACTACTGAGAGTCCCTTGGACTGCAAGAAGATCCAACCAGTCAATCCTAAAGGAAATTGGTCCTGAATATTCATTGGAAGGACTGATGCTGAAACTGAAACTCCAATACTTTGGCCACCTGATGCGAAGAACTGACTCATTGGAAAAGCCCCTGATGCTGGGAAAGATTGAAGGCAGGAGGAGAAGGGGACAATAGAGGATGAGATAGTTGGATGGCATCACCAACTCAATGAACGTGAATTTGAGCAAGCTCCGGGAGTTGGTGATGTACAGGGAAGCCAGGCGTGCTGCAGTCCATGGGGTCGCAAAGAGCCAAACATGACTGAGCAACTGAACTGAACTGATGAGAACCAACAGGATAGATAGTACAGGGAACTCTACTCAGGAAATCTAGAAAAGAGGAATATATGTATATGGGTGGCTGACTCACTTTACTATACAGCAGAAACTAATATAACATTGTAAAGTAACCATACTCCAGTAAAAATAAATAAAAATTCTCATGATGACTACATTAGGGTTATTTTCCAACTTTTTGTTAATACAGTTGCTCTGTTTTATATGGAAAAATAAATATGTAAAGAAAGGCTATCTTTCACTCTCTGTACTTGCCAAGCAGGAGAATACATGAGGCCTCTAGGCAAGTTGAGGTGTGATCTTATTTTTAGAAACTTCTGGCTAGGAAATGTACACCTAGGGAAGAACAAACACCATAAGGCAAGCCTCTGTTGACAAAATGTTCAAAGAGCTGCTCCTGGTAAGCAAGGATTCCAGCTCCTGGAAAGTTGAAGTTAAAAGCAAAGTTTACCCAAACTTTAAAATTTCCATGACTTGTGCTTTACTCCATCTCATGAAGTAAGATCCATGTCACTAAACTCTTAAAATAAAATCCCCAAAGAGGAAAGTTTACCAAATGATGCTCACATTCTGATCATCAAGGGTTCAAACAGAACATGGCAAAACAAACACGGCCACCAGCGCCCAGTTGGCCCTGAGTGAGGTTCACAGCCTTCTTCCTCACCCCTGTGACCATCCATGAAGTTGCAAGCACAAGAATCCACAGAAGCAGCAGCCAAGGAACAAATGCCCATTCCAGGCTCAAACTGGGTGTTCTCAGGGATGACGGAGGACGCTGTGCTCTTTGTTGTCCAGCAGAGGGAGCCAGTGAGACTCAGTCTTTGTGAGCCTGGAACTAGACAAACCAGAACCACACAGGCGACTCAAAATGACACTTCCCAAACAGGCAAATAACTAGGTGATCCCTCAGATCAATACTCTTCAATGTTCGTTCAGCATATGGTGGATAAGGAAGGGGAAAGGGTATCTCCAGGGCAGCATAAGATCTCCTCTCCACCGTGGAGGGAAGTAAGCTCAGGACACCAGAGCCTGGATATCCCAGTTTGGCCAAGCCAAGGCTCTACCCTTACCTGGGTTCACCTTTAGGAAGAGCTTAGTCTTCAGACCATTACCCAATTATGTTCCCTTTGGGGATTTCATCCCTCACCATTCAACTATTAAGGTCCTGACTTCCCCCCATAATTATGCAGGGATTGAGGGTCAAAGGGGAATCTTTTCTCTTATTTAAAATGTGAATAAGATATGACCAAATATTAACCACTATTAATTCTTGGTTGTGGGAACACAACTTTTTCAGCAATATAAACCAGAAGTCCTCAAATAGAAATTCTGAGACCCCGTGCCATGCTGCTTTATCTTGCCTATTTCTGTCTTCACCATATTCGATACCCCCTAAGTATCTTCGCTGCTGATGTCGGTAGCCAAGTCACAGGGACTAACTCCAAACATGGCCTCTTAACATCTAGAAAGCAGCTCTGGATACATTCTGGCAGTCCTCCAATGTAATGACCAGGTGATGACCAGCAGGGGGAGCTCGATGCCTCCAGCCTACATGCCTCTGCCCATCACTGGGGTGGACTAAGCTGGTTATCTTGGGCACACCTAACCTTTCCATGGGGCCTAGACTGGAAGGCCACATGAATTTATTAAGCCCATGAGCATTTTGTAGCTTGATTTTAGAATCCAGCAGCAATGAAACAGACAAGCAAAAAAATTTTTAACTGCTACGAAGAGGAGATGGTAGATGGTGAGCTACTTGTTTCAGAAAATGAAGCTGGTTTAGGAAGCCAAGTGCAAATCGGGACCAATACCTGGGTTGTATAAGGGGGCTGCAGACAGGGTGAGGGGAGGCCGGTTCTGTTTTCTAGTTCTTCATTATCTAAATGCCAGGAGATATCTACCCAGGGAGAGTGCACAAGGACAGGACCGCCTCCAATGCCAGGAGCCCCACAGGACCCTGTCCCTCATCTTCTTCAGATCCCGTTTCCTTGCCTAGCTCTGCAGGGAGCCCCATATCCATGACCAGTGACAGGCCGGGAACCACTGACACCCGATGGAAGGCAAGGAGGCCAGAGACAGACCAAGCACACCAAGGGGCTGGACTGGCAGGCACACCAGCTCCTTTCAGAGGCAGGGGGGTATTTAACCGGATACATCTGGTTTATCTTATTTTCTAAGTTCTTTCCTGGAAAACAAGACTGTCCTGGAAGGGCAAGGAGGCCAGGTGGTTGGAACAAGGTTAGCCAGGCTGGCAGCCAGCAGATGGCAGGAGGGGGCTTGCAGACAGGAGTGGACAGGCGGGCTGCTTTCCTTTCACCCAGGCCTCATAGTCCAAGTGCAAGTTTGCAACTCAGAGGCCAGGCACTGTGACCACCAATGAACTCCTAGCCCTCGCGCCTAACTGTCCGCAGTCAGGGGAGTCAGCAGTGGCTGTTCAGAGGGGCAGCAAGGGAGAAGGGCCAGGGTGTGAGGAAAGCCTGACTGGCAAGAGCAGCAGACAGGGGACATCATCCCACTCCCCACCACTGACTAGTTGGTGACTTAGGACAAGTGACTTCTTGTTCTGCACACATGTGTGAAAGGGGGTAACACCACCTACCTTGCAGGCTGCAGATTAAATCAGATAAAGATTCCTGCCCACAGCAGTCTGCCCAAGTGCAGCTTCTACCCTGTTGAGGGATTTCAGATGTTAAGAATCCTTCCCACTGCCCCAAAATAAGGTCCATCCATAGGGCAAATTGACTATCCTGGGCGGGGCTCAGGAGGGAGGCCCTCTCTCTTGAGTGGATGGCAAGGCAGGTGCCCACCGCACCTCCCATCTGGCACACATCAGCCCCACCCTAGCTGACAAGCCAAGTTAAGGAGGCGGGGAGTCAGCTTCCGCAGCTGGAGTCCAACCACTCCTGGGACTGGCTGGGCAGAGGGGTCCCCTTCCTTCACAATGACCTTTGTGAAGGCCCTGTGCCCGATCCTGAAGCTTGCTGTGCCCAGCAGACTACTTCCCTTCCTGAACACTGGTCAGACCCTGCACACTGGCAGAGACCCAGTCCCAACCAGCCCAGTAGAAACCACAGCAGCCCACTGCTGTCAAAGGTTCCCAGATTTCAGCCCAACCACCCCGTATTCTTTAAGGAGCTGCTCTGGGGTGAGGGGTTTCATTAGTGACCACAGTTGATAGTGTCCCATCTAGGACAACCTGCTGATTTCAGGTGGCAAGTCTTGAATGTAAGACTAATATGAAAGGTACATAACGCAAGAAGACTATTATTGTTACGTACCATTCCAGAAGAAGGCTCTCGTCCCAAAGTCGTCTGGGGATTGGGAAGGTCAACATTCTCCGAGACGCACCCAAACCCAGGGATTTTCTGGTATTACCCAAGACCACCTTGCACACAGCGTGATGGTGGGGAGGCCCAATGACCACCCCAGCACCCCACCAGGTCAGGCCCAGACAAGTTACATTAGTACAGCACCAAAAAACCATCAGTGGCAAAAACGAGAGATCCAACGATCAAAGTAGGAAGCAGTACCCCTAAGGCTGCTAGAAGAGCAGCTGAGATCCGTGACTAGCCTCATCCATCAAGTCTGTGGGTTCAGAGGTTGACTTTGATTTCTCAAAGTTTGATTTCTCAAAGAAGTTGCCCTTTGATGGCAGCACTCAGAGTAGAGGCAGACAGCAGGCTGTGGAGCTGCACAGACTCACAAACGAAGGGGAGATCTGAAAGAGGAAGATCAAGAGGCCTCAGGAGGCCCTAACCCAGGAACACATGGAACGTCTTTGTCCTCCAGGGAGGTGGGTGTGGACGGGAGGCACCAGAGCTTGCTAGCAGCGAATGTGAACTTCAACACACACTCAGACTCCACTCCCGGGTCTTCTACCAGCCCCCTGCGCCCTGGGTAAGGTCAGTAACTCCCTCTGTCAGGGCTGCCTCACTTGTCACAAGCACCTGCTCAGGGGGTGGTCAGAAGGATCAAGGAGTCAATAAACATACAGGGTTTACCCAATACATGGCAGCTAAGTGTTCAACATACTTAGCTATAGAATTTTATATGGAAAACCAGGAGGAAATGCAGAACTAACTAGAGAGAAGGGCTGGCAAAGCCCAAGAGAAGACAAATTTGGTGTTCCATACATATACGAAGGAGTTAATATTTGTATCTAATTTCCACTTAGATTAATCAATCATTTTGTAATCAAACTGTAAGCACATAAAGGTCCTAGACTGTACCTAAGACCTTGTATCTGCAGCAGCACCTAGCCCACACTGGCAGGTTGTACTTACTTCAGATGCGACCTATGGGAAAATGCCCAGCCCCGTCAAGCCTCAGATCCCTTCCCTGCCAACACTTTTGCCTTTCTCATAAAAGCATTTATTTTTGTTTACCCAGAAAACCTCTGGAACCATGCTGCCCATCTGGGAGGAGTTGCTGACAATCCGTTGTGAGATTCAGCAAGATTGCTCAGGGTAGGAAACTTGCAAACTTCCCTCACAGAATAGGTTCAGTTCAGTTCAGTCGCTCAGTCGTGTCCGACTCTTTGCGACCCCATGAATCGCAGCACGCCAGGCCTCCCTGTCCATCACCAACTCCCAGAGTTCACTCAGACTCATGTCCATCGAGTCAATGATGCCATCCAGCCATCTCATCCTCTGTTGTCCCCTTCTCCTCCTGCCTTCAATCTTTCCCAACACCAAGGGCTTTTCCAATGAGTCAACTCTTCGCATGAGGTGGCCTAAGTACTGAAGTTTCAGCTTTAGCATCAGTCCTTCCAATGAACACCCAGGACTGATCTCCTTCAGAATGGACTGGTTGGATCTCCTTGCAGTCCAAGGGACTCTCAAGAGTCTTCTCCAACACCACAGTTCAAAAGCATCAATTCTTCAGCACTCAGCTTTCTTCACAGTCCAACTCTCACATCCATACATGACCACAGGAAAACCCATAGCCTTCATTGGATGGACCTTTGTTGGCAAAGTAATGTCTCTGCTGTTGAATATGCTATCTGGGTTGGTCATAACTTTTCTTCCAAGGAGTAAGAGTCTTTTAATTTCATGGCTGCAATCACCATCTGCAGTGATTTTGGAGCCCCCAAAAATAAAGTCTGACACTGTTTCCACTGTTTCCCCATCTATTTCCCATGAAGTGATGGGACTGAATGCCATGATCTTAGTTTTCTTGTTGAGCTTTAAGCCAACTTTTTCACTTTCCTCTTTCACTTTCCTCAAGAGGCTTTTTAGTTCCTCTTCACTTTCTGCCATAAGGGTGGTGTCATCTGCATATCTGAGGTTATTGATATTTCTCCCTGAAGTCTTGATTCCAGCTTGTGCTTCTTACAGCCCAGCATTTCTCATGATGTACTCTGCATAGAAGTTAAATAAGCAGGGTGACAATATACAGCCTTGACGTACTCCTTTTCCTATTTGGAACCAGTCTGTCGGTCCACGTCCAGTTCTAATTGTTGCTTCCTGACCTGCATATAGGTTTCTCAAGAGGCAGATCAGGTGGTCTGGTATTTCCATCTCTTTCAGAATTTTCCACAGTTTATTGTGATCCACACAGTCAAAGGCTTTGGCATAGTCAATAAAGCAGAAATAGATGCTTTTCTGGAATCCTCTTGCTTTTTCCATGATCCAGCGGATGTTGGCAATTTGATCTCTGGTTCCTCTGCCTTTTCTAAAACCAGCTTGAACATCAGGAAGTTCACGGTTCACATATTGCTGAAGCCTGGCTTGGAGAATTTTGAGCATTACTTTGCTAGTGTGTGAGATGAGTGCAATTGTGAGGTAGTTTGAGCATTCTTTGGCATTACCTCTCTTTGCGATTGGAATGAAAACTGACCTTTTCCAGTCCTGTGGCCACTGCTGAGTTTTCCAAATTTGCTGGCGTATTGAGTGCAGCACTTTCACAGCATCATCTTTCAGGATTTGGAATAGCTCAACTGGAATTCCATCACCTCCACCAGCTTTGTTCATAGTGATGCTTTCTAAGGCCCACTTGACTTCACATTCTAGGATGTCTGGCTCTAGGTGAGTGATCACACCATCGTGATTATCCTGGTCGTGAAGATCTTTTTTGTACAGTTGTTCTGTGTATTTTTGCCACCTCTTCTTAATATCTTCTGCTTCTGTTAGGTCCATACCATTTCTGTCCTTTATTGAGCCCATCTTTGCATGAAATGTTCCCTTGGTATCTCTAATTTTCTTGAAGAGATCTCTAGTCTTTCCCATTCTGTTGTTTTCCTCTATTTCTTTGCATTGATCGCTGAGGAAGGCTTTCTTATCTCTCCTTGCTATTCTTTGCAACTCTGCATTCAGATGCTTGTATCTTTCCTTTTTTCCTTTGCTTTTTGCTTCTCTTTTCACAGCTATTTGTAAGGCCTCCTCAGACAGCCATTTTGCTTTTTTGCATGTCTTTTTCTTGGAGATGGTCTTGATCCCTGTCTCCTGTACAATGTCATGAACCTCTGTCCATAGTTCATCAGGCACTCTGTCTATCAGATCTAGTCCCTTAAATCTATTTCTCACTTCCACTGTATAATCATAAGGGATTTGATTTAGGTCATACCTGAATGGTCTAATGGTTTTCCCTACTTTCTTCAATTTAAGAAGAAATAGAATAGGTATTCTTATTGAATGTCTCTTGGAAGGGCACTGCCAGTCTGTCCAGCTTTAACAAACCCAGCACGGGGCACACACTCAGCTCGTGCTCTGCCGATGAGACAGGCCGGCCTCAGGTCATACACATGCATGCCCACCGTGATTTTCAGTGCAGGTCTGAGAGCAGACCACGTCTGCTGATCCCTCCCAACCCTGGAATTTCTGGACTTGGGGCTGTTTGGCTGCTGATAGGAACCTGCTGTCGAGGCATTTTCTCCTGTCCTTTGAAAGTTTAGAGCAGAAAGCTTTCTGGTTGATGACCTTCTTCCTAAAGACAGAACCGCTGTAGCCATCCACAAGTTCAAAGAAGGAATGTTGAGAATGTGGGGGAAGGAGCTGCAAGCCCAAAAGGACTTACTCTCTTTGGCTCTGAGGTCCTGAGTCACACACAGCCCTCCCACAGGTCAAACCTAACAGGTAACCTCTCAGGGTCTCTTATTCCCACCAGGAGGACCCTAGCAGAGAGGCCAAAGAGATTACAGTTTCAAAAGCAACTAGTGCCAAAAGGGAGTCTTTTTACCCATCTGTAAATGACAAAATTAAACCCCAGTAATTCTGATGCTTAAAAAAAAAAGCAAACAGTTTATGCAAAAACTTCAAGGACTTTTTAAAATTAGAAATCCCCATTAATATCTGAGATGCTCTGTTTAGTCAGAACAGAATCAAGGGCTTCAGGTGGATGGGCAGGCATCACTGGGGGTGCTGAGGGGGCAGTGGGCACAGCTCTGGGCAGGGAGGAGCAGTTGCCTGTGGCGGCACAAAGGGTTTATTGAAGAAACTCCCCCGGGGGAAGCAGTGCCAGGAGAACCCGCCAGGCCTGCTGAAGGGCCCAGAGGAACAGCAGCGGGCAGCCCTGATCACTTTGGGAACTGGGGGAGGTACAGCCACCCGACAGGCACCACAGCCGGAAATGCTGCACGGAGGAGGGAGTGACAAGCAGACCAATACTGACCTTCACGGAGGAGGGAGTGACGAGCAGACCAATACTGACCTTCACTTGCTTCCCCCAGCTGACCCCCGGGGGGTGGGGGAGGGGGGAGCCCCGGGCCTGCAGGGCTCGGCCTCCAGAGGGCAGGGCAGAGCACAGCTCTGAGAGCCGAGGAGCAGCAGTGTAGGTCCCTCCACACAGAAGTGACTTCTGTTTCATATAAGAGGGCTGTAAGCCTGCTGTAGATCAAACGAGGTGATGTACACACAGCGATCGCAGGAGAACCCACCACAGTTCAGGAACGAGGAGTAACCAGCGGGTGCCTGCTCATTCTCAGTCATCAACACACTTTCCCCTTTTGCCATTTTCTGGAAATGGGCCGTCTGGATTTCTCAGACCGTCACAACAATCCGGGTACATTTAATCCTCTGTGTTCCCCCCTCACCCCCTCCCACCCAACTCCCAGCCTGGAATGCCCCAAGTTCCTCTACCTTGAGTACTTTCCAGCCATTCAGCTGGGCTGTTTCTTGGCAGACAGGGAGCCAAGATCTGGAGAAAACAAGGGAGTTGAAATAACGGGAGAGTCAAGACTCCTGTTGGGTGATATCGTTTATTGAAAGACAAACTCGCTTTCTCCAGGAGTTCACTTACAGGAGGCAGCTGCCAAGATAATTTCCTCCGTGTGACAAACCAAGGCAATCAAACCAGACCCGCAAGCAGAAACCCAACACAATAAGCCTATCGGCATCGTCGGATGACACTCAGAAGCAAGAAGAAAAATTATAAAGGTATACGATGATTGTCTCCTCAGCACAGCATTTGGCCACAAACTTGTTTATTAAATAAAATATTTTTTTCTTTTTAAACTAACTAAAGGAAATATTCTTGAGTTAGTTCTTAACAAACAGAAAAAAAATATATGTGTACATAAAATCAAAGAACGATAGCACGTCAGAGTTGGCAAGGACCTGGAGCCCTGGTCCTCAATTCATCCCGCATAGTCTGTTGCTCTGAACACATGTCTCTCAAGGTCATCCCATCAAGGTCACTGGGCTAAGATGAGCCAGGACTTAAAGACATCTATCTCAGCTCCGAGGCTGGTGTTCCTTCCAGCTCAGCACACTGCATGCATCCGGCTCACTGCCAGCCCTGTTACAGTGCAGAAGGGCGAGTGGGTCGACATGGGTAATGTCTCACCTCTAGGGTAAAGATGCAGGACTTCCGAATGGTGAACTCTGTTCTCTTTTCACAGACAGTGTGCTTCTTGCAGACTGCCTCATGGCTACCGGAAGGGCCTGGCCAGAACGAGAGGCAGTAACTTCCTCACAAACCAAGACACAAGCTGACGCACTCCCAAGGTTCTTGGGCCCCAACCTTTTCCATCTCCAATCCACAGGAATGAGGGGTGGAAACTGCTGGGCAGGCTTCTTGGCAAATGCCTAACGGTGGTGGAAGCAGCGGGGAACTCACGACGTGCGAGAGTCGAAGGACTGCTCCGGGTTCGTGAGCCAGTCCACCAACCACAGGCTCGCTGCGTCCCCCAGAGGATGGAGGGGCTCTGGGATGCGTCCGGAGAGGCTCTGCCTGTGTTCATCAGTGCGGCTGCTGTCTGTCACCCTCTCCCCTGACAGCGCTCCAGGAAGGTTAGGGACTGTGAGCCTCTGTATTCCCTGCTGTCTTCCCAGTGCCGGAGGCTGGGGTATCATGGATGTCCAATAAGTATTTGCTAAATGAATGAATGGTTAAAGGGACGTATATCTCCATACTCTAAATAAGTAAGCAGAGGCAGAGACAGGCTTCGCACTTCTGCTCTGGGGGCCTCACCCACGGGGGCTGACGACACCTACCCGTGAATGGGGGTGACCACTCTGAATCCCGATGGGTTGGCTCTGTGACCTGGGGTACGTAGGGCACTGAGATCCCCTTGCTCCCTCCTGCCCCCCAGGCATCTGTCAGGGTGTGCCAGGGCCACAGGCTTCTCACGTTCCAGGATGCGTCAAGACACTGTGAGGCAGCCGAACACTCACAAGCATACAACTTGCAAGGTTCCCTCCCTGGCCATGGGCCTGACCAGCTGTGACTGGACCTGGTCGCTGGGTGCACCTGGGGACCGCCACAGGAAGCCCGGGAGGAAGTGCCAGATCCCTGCAGGCTCCCAGTGCCTTCCTAAAATTCCATCCCAGGGACCTGGCCTTGCCCAGACCTCACCCAGTCCCAGTTACTCCTGCTTAGGTTGGCTCCTATCCCTTGTCCCAGAAGTGAGAAGGATTCTTCCAGTTTGTACAGACATTTCTCTGACTTCTGCTTCTTCTCTTCCTCTCCTGACATAAACCTGGGATCCTGCTCAACCCGCCTCTTCTCTACACATCCCCCAGCTTTCAAGAACTTCTCCTCCTCCTTCCTACCTACACCACATACCTGCTCATCTCCCCTCCTTTCCTCCTTCCCCATCACCTGCCTGCACATCACCTGCCTCTTCCTCAAGTCTAAGTCTGTGATCCTGCTCCCCAAACCCCCCTAGTGCCCACCCACCACAACTTGTCCAGGGGCCCCAAGAGTATAGATTACAGACCTGCTCTGGGAAGGGGAAGGAAGGAACCAACAAGAAATGAGAGGAAGGCTCCAGCCTCCAGATACCACATCATTTGTGGAAAAACCTTACATACAAGTCTCCCCACTCTACCTGCACAAAAGAAATTTCAATTAGTGACCAGCATCGACTCAGTGTGGTTCAGAAATCATAACAAAATTCTAGATAAAATAAGCAACCAAGGACCAGAGATACAAGTGACCTCAGACTTACCCTCCCCTCCTTCCTTCAGGGAGTTCTTCACTAAGACCACCTGAGCTTCTCTTCTCAGGATTAACTGTCCCTCATCCCCTCAACAATTCCTTTCTCCAACTCTGAGGTCCAGAGTGGTCTTTATTCTACCTTCTCCTTCTTGCCTCTGGCTCCATATTTAAAAATCTAGTAGCTTTGTATTTTAAAAAATAATACTCAATAGACACATGTGAACTTTACAAGCAAGCCACCCCATGAAGCCTCTGCAACATTCCAAAATGGAACAGCAGCAGTCTAGGAGAAGGTCTGATTTAAAATATGTACAGTCTACACATCATCCCCTCCCCCGCACCAGGGCTATTGCATAGGAACCAGCCTTTGGACCCTTTCTCTTGACAGGGGGACGTGCAGGAGGAGCAGCAATGCAGATGGTGCAGCAGACAGCTGTGCAGAGTGGGGCTCCATCCTGCCAAGTGGCCGCAGGCATCGCAACACATACCCCGCAAGAGCTGCTGCCCAAGCCACCAGAGCTGTGCTACCATAGAGATCCTAGGAGGACGTGACGTCAAGAGGAGATGCCTGGTCTGCAAAGAGGAGGCGATGGCGCCCCCTCTCACGCCTCCCACTGCAGCCCCTGGAAGTGGGCTCAGATCTGGCTGACGACGGTGCTGTCCTTGGGGAAGGTGTAGCTCAGTGGCGCCTCATAGAGGCTCCCCCCATCCGTGCTGAGGTCGTCGTCGTCATCCACATCATCCAGCACTTTGCTTGGCAGCTTCTTAAGTCTGTAAAACAACAGGGGGCATGTTTCTGGCCCTGGACTGAGGCTCACTTCAGATCTAGAGGTGAAGGGGTTCAAGGTGCCTGTCTCTCCACCCCAGTGGGTGGCACAGGAGCATGTACAGCAACAGGGAGCAAACTGCCCACCTGGTAGCAAGGGAGGCTGTTGCTAATGGAGAGCTGGGCAGGGTTGAATCAAGGTCAGTAGTCCTGATTTTCCCTCCTGCCTCAAGCTCCCACATGGCTTGGCAGGGTCCTGCTGTAAATCCCATCTTAATGTGAAATTTTATCATCCTGTGCACCACGGGTGGTTTGCACTAATTTTTTTAATACTGCATTTTGATTAAGATATTTGGTGCCCCCTTATATATTGCCTCCTAATGCCAACCTGGGGCTGGATTCTCGATAGACATGCCGTGTTTACAGGATTCTCAACAGGCTCTTCTGTGCATTTATGAGAGAAGTGCCTGGGCAGCTGGCAAGAAGCCTCCAGTCACCATCAGCCTCCAGGAAAAGCCCAGCTTTATGAACAAGGATGAAGATAAACTCACCCCTCACTCCAATGCCCTAAGCTGTGACCCTGAGGTAAGGAATGCAATGTTCCCCCACCCCCATTAATCCCCTATCTTTCTGCTGTGCCCAGGGAGCTTGAGAGAGCAGCTCTTTGCAGAAACCAGGCGTGGGCTATCCTAGTTCTCCTGAGAACAGGAACCCACAACTTCATCTCCTTTCTCCCTAACCCAGGCAACCTAAGGGCTGGCCCAGGAACTCCTCTCTACAGGGTGGTGTGAGCCGGTCTGACCTGCTCTGAGCCTCAGTTTCCCCTTTCGGACGACAAGGATAATACCTGCCCTGCTGACACTGGGCAGTGTCATAGGGATGACACTGCCCAGATGACATCACATCACTGCCCAGATGACATCACATGAGGCTGACACATGTGATACCTACTGAGCACATGGGGTGAATGGAGTAGATACAGCCACTGTCATCTCTAGGACGGGATGACCCCACAGTGGCCACGGTGGCTAGAGACAACAGGAAAGACTCTGAAAGCATCGTGCTCTCCTCAAACATCAGGGCTGTCACAGCCCCTGGGGGCGTCTACACACTTGCCCACCTTAAGTCCTTCTTCATGGAGTTGAGCTGGCCCTGCAGCTGCTCATTCACGTCCATCTGCTCCTCCAGCTCCCTCTGCAGCTTCTTCTTAGAACTTTCCAGCCTGTCGATTTCCTCCTCAGCCTCCTCTACTTGTCGCTTCATTGCCTTCAAGCGCAAGCTCAACTGTGGGAGTGGGGTGAGGGGGGCAGAGTGGGGGAAAGGGCAGGCTGTGAGCTGGTGGGTCGCCCAGCGCAGCAAGAAAAGGCCAGTGGTCCAGACCCCTTCTCTTCAAGCAACAAGATACAGCAAAGTGGGAAACAGGCCTCATGCGAAAGTGGAGGTAAGACTCTAAGACAGAAAATCCCACTTTTTCAAAGCCAAATTCAGGGTGTGAAGTTTGCTGAAGTGGGCTCCAAAGGCCCCATTCCATCCCGTAAGGGGCGGAGTGGAAAAAGAAGACTCAGTCCACTCAACTTCGCCGCTTGTCCATCCTCCGAGCCCTCCCCTCCATCTGGCTTCCCCAGCCCACACTAAATCTCAAAAGAACTCGCAGAGGGTCCCCCACCTGGTCCTTCTGATCAGTCAGCGACAGGTGCTCATCGTCCACCTGCATCACCAGCTCCTTCACCTTCCGCTCCAGCCGGCGGTTGCTCAGTTGGAGGCTGGCCCGGTCCCTGGAAGGGCAAAACAGAAGACAGTCTCATCTCAGTCCCACAGGCAGCCAGCCCCGGGCTGCCTGGTAGACGTGGGCTTGGGGTCAGGGAGACTCACAGCTGTACAGGAGGAAAGCGCTGCTCAGTGGACAGATGAGGAAACGGGCTCTGAGAAGGGGACTGACTTTGCCTGAGGCTGCAGAGCCCGAGAGAGGCTGAGCTGGGGTCAGACCTGCCCTGAGTTCTCCCAGTACCAGGCTTCACTTGGTAAGGCAGAGATTCACAGACTGCCAGGCTATCAATGTTTGGGGTTTACTGCCCTGACCCAGTCCCTAAAGTCTTACTGAAAATGGATAATGTAAAGTGCTCTCCACACATACACACAGAGACACACACAACTTCCAGGAAGGTGAGGGGCCATTAATAAGAGTTGAGGAGCTGGCCCTTGGGCGGTGGTCCAAGGACAAGCTGCAGATAATCATGGGGCAGGAAAGGGTATGGTCATTCCCGTGGCCCTCCCACCCATGTGTCCATCTCTGACAGATGGCCACTTGGCCTCTGCTTGAATACACCCAGCCCCTAGAGCACAGTCAGCCCCCTCTCATCTGATTCAGCTCAAACTCATTAACTTATGAGGCAGCCTGCCCTATTTAAGGTGTGGCGAAAGGAACAACTAAGAGTTGAGCAGTGGGGGTCCCAAGTCTTAGTCGTGCTGCAACAATATCCTTCCAGGCTACCTTCCTCAAGTTACTTACTTGGTGGGGCTCAATTTTCTCATCTACAAAACGGAAACTATTTTCCAGCACGGTTGTATTTGCCCTGCCTTCCTCACAGGCTTAGGAGGATGGGCATAGACACAGGGGTAAAAGCACCCTGTAACGTGATGCCCAGTGCCCAGCAGGGCCTGTGCACCAGGACTGGAGCTGCTCACCTCTCCTCACTCTCCAGACGGTCCTCCAGCTCTGCGATCCTGGCCTCCATCTGCACCACCAGGCCCTCTTTGCTGGACCTGTAGGAACCTTCCAGGTGGATAATCCGGCTCTTTAAGTCCTTGTTCTGGAATCAGACAGGGAGACCATGAGGGGCTGTGTCTACCACACCCTCTGTGCGGAGCAGAGGGCGGGCAAGTGTGTGGTCAGTGACTGGGGTAAGCCTGCTTTCCATCTTCAGATGGGTGGCACTGGGAGACCTGGGCATGTTTCCAGGAAAAAGATTTGCACTCATGTCCTGACAAGCTGAAAGAAGAGGTTCTATCACATTCCTTATAAGCCTGAGTGAAATCTCTGGCATGTCCTAAGACTCCTGGATAACAGACAAATGATCCTGACCTTGGCCTTTTATAAACCTATTGGTGTGGGACAAGAGAAATAGGCTCCTTCAGAAATACCATATGTCATATTCAGTGAAGAACTTACATGAATGGCATGTTAAAGATACAATGATTCATGTAAGATCTGTTACCAACACGTGCACTGGACGTGCTTTTTGTTTTCTGGACAAAAAACAAAAGGACACTGGTTTTTGTTTTTTGGCTTTTAAAATTTATTTCGCTGCGACAGGTCTTAGTTTAGTTGCAGCACGCAGGATCTTTGATCTTTAGTTGTGGCATGCAAACTCTTAGTTCCAGCATACAGGATCCAGTTCCCTAACCAGGGATCGAACCTGGGGCCCTTGCATTGGGAGTGAGGCATCTTAGCCACTGGACTGCCAGGGAAGTCTCAACACTGTATTTTTCTCTTTTCATTTGATTTAGTCTTCTTTAGCATCTAGAAAACAACACTTGCAATTCTACTTCTCTGCAGCTGCTAAACTTACAAGCACATTTAAAATTATTGGGAATAACCCTTCTGGAAAGAGGCCTTAGAAAAACCTCTACCTCTCAGATGAGTTATGCTCCAGAGTTCTTGGGCCTGCTGTGCAAAGAAGGCTCAACCATGGGGCTCTAGTTCAAAGCCACGAGGAGCGTCAGGGGGCTCATGGGGCCAGCTGCCCTCACCTGTCTCTCCAGAGAAATCTTGTCACACTCCAAGTCTTGCTTCATGGCTCGCTCCTGAAGTAGCTCATTCCGCATCTGCTCCATCTACACCACAGAGACCAAAAGCCCAGAGGTCAGCAGGGTGGTTCCTATAGCCTTTGTGCTGAAATGGTTCCCAGGTATGAATTCCAACAACTAGGTCAGCTCATTTTCATGACGGGGGCCCCGTCTTCTCCTCTTGAATACTAGAGCTGTTTCTTAGATATTCTTGAGTTCTCAATGATTGCAATGACAATGATACAAATAACAATAATAGTTACAGTTAACTCTGCCGTTATGGGTTGAATTGTGTCCCCGCCAAAAAAGATATATTAAAGTCCTAACCCCAAGAACCTCAGATGCGACCTTAGAAGTACGATCTTCACAGAAGTAATCAAGTTAAAAACTGAGGTCATTAGGGCGACGTCTAATCAAGTACAACCCACGTCCTTGCTAAAAGGGGAAATTTGAATGCAGAGACAGACATGCACAGAGGTAAGACAGAGACACAGGGAGAATGCCATGTGAAGATGGAGGACTGGAGTGAGGCGTCTACAAGTCAAGGAGCACCAAAGATCATCTGCAAACTACCAGAAGGAAGGAAGCGCTCACCTACAGGTGCAGAGGGAACATGGCCTCAGACTTCTGGCTTCTAGAACTTAAGAAAACACATTTTGGTTGCTCCAGGCCACCTACTTTACGGTACTTGGTTACAGCAGCCCTTGAGATCTGCTACCCCTGCTCGGCACTCCAAGCGCACTTATCCTATGATATTCCCGCCACAACCCTACGATGTACATACTAGCATCTCTGCTCAGGACT
Source organism: Bos indicus (assembly GCF_029378745.1). Classification (NCBI taxonomy): domain Eukaryota; kingdom Metazoa; phylum Chordata; class Mammalia; order Artiodactyla; family Bovidae; genus Bos; species Bos indicus. The sequence goes on from NC_091769.1 coordinate 52,591,437, forward strand.
CCAGGGCTTGGAGAAGCTAACCAACTTGGATGGTGACCCATGGCCCCAGCTTGCCCAGGACTGAGGATATGCTCAGGACATGTGACTTTGAATGCTAAAACTGGGGGGATCCCAGGCAAACTGGGGCAAGTCAGTCACCCAGCTTGCCAGGGATCAACACAACCAGTAACGGGGAGCCAGGATCGCCCTGAGCTCCTGACTGCTGCATTACAAGTTCAAGCTTCGGCAGAGGCTTCCATAGCCAGCATGTCTCAGACACTGCAAGATTCCTCCCTTCTTACACCAGGATCAGAGGTCAGCAAGAACACTCCAGGTGCCCTGGCAAAGGCTAGGCCTTCCCTAGGATTTCTCCTATATTAATAGGAAATGAACCTCGCTGAGCAGCATCTGGAAAGAAATCCCATTGCCTGCCTGTGGGTATCTCCATGCCCCACCCGCAGAATGCCTTCAGCAATGGTGAAGAATGCTCTTCAGAAGCAGAGGCCCCACATCCTTTTCCCAGGACCATCCAGCAGAGGGCGGAATGGAAAAGTCCAGAGAACTAAGAAAGTGACCCAGGAAAATATAACTGTTCCTTCTTTGCCTTTAGGTTCAAGGCAAAGGAGAAAAGGAAAGATAAACCCATTTGAATGCAGAGTTCCAAAGAACAGCAAGGAGAGATAAGAAAGCCTTCCTCAGTGATCAATGCAAAGAAATAAAGGAAAACAATAGAATGGGAAAGACTAGAGATCTCTTCAAGAAAATCAGAAATACAAAGGGAACACTTCATGCAAAGATGGGCACAATAAAGGAAAGAAATGGTATAGACCTATCAGAAGCAGAAGACATTAAAAAGAGGTGGCAAGAATACACAGAAGAACTATACAAAAAAGATCTTCATGACCCAGATAATCACGATGGTGTGATCACTTACCTAAAGCCAGACATCCTGGAATGCAAAGTCAAGTGGGCCTTAGGAAGCATCACTACAAACAAAGCCAGTGGAGGTGATGGAATTCCAGTTGAGTTATTTCAAATCTTAAAAGATGATGCTGTGAAAGTGCTGCACTCAATATGCCAGCAAATTTGGAAAACTCAGCAGAGGCCACAGGACCAGAAAATGTCAGTTTTCATTCCAATCCCAAAGAAGGGCAATGCCAAAGAATGTTCAAACTACCACACAATTGCACTCATCTCACATGCTAGCAAAATAATGCTCAAAATCCTCCAAGCCAGGCTTCAACAGTACATGAATCGTCAACTTCCAGATGTTCAAGCTGGATTTAGAAAAGGCAGAGGAACCAGAGATTAAATTGGTAATATCTACTGGATCATCAAAAAAGCAAGAGGGTTCCAGAATAACATCTACTTCTGCTTTCTTGACTACACCAAAGCCTTTGACTGTGTAGATCACAACAAACTGTGGAAAATTCTTCAAATCTGGGAGTATCAGACTACCTGACCTGCCTCCTGAGAAATCTGTATGCAAGTCAAGAAGCAACAGTTAAAAATGGACATTAAACAACAGACTGGTTCCAAATCAGGAAAGGAGTACATGAAGGCTGTACTATCACTCTGCTTATTTAACTTGTATTCAGAGTACATCATGCAAAATGCCGGGCTGGATGAAGCACAAGCTGGAATCAAGATTGCCAGGAGAAATATCAGATATGCAGATAACACCAGCCTTATGGCAGAAAGCGAAGAACTAAAGAGCCTCTTGATGAGGGTGAAAGAGGAGAGTGAAAAAGATGGTTTAAAACTCAACATTCAGAAAACTAAGATCATGACATCTGGTCCCATCATTTCATGGCAAATAGATGGGGAAACAATGGAAACAGTGACAGACTTTATTTTTTCAGGCTCCAAAATCACTGCAGATGGTGATTGCAGCCATGAAATTAAAAGACACTTGCTCCTTGCAAGAAAAGCTATGACCAACCTAGACAGCATATTCAAAAGCAGAGACGTTACTTTGCCAACAAAGGTCCGTCTAGTCAAAGCTATGGTTTTTCCAGTGGTCATGTATGGATGTGAGAGTTGGGCTGACTATAAAGAAAGCTGAGCACTGAAGAATTGATGCTTTTGAAGTGTGGTGTTGGAGAAGACTCTTGAGAGTTGACTTTTTTTTGCATTTTTTGACTGGCAGGCTTCTAAGTCACAGGGGTTCAGAACTTTACAGCAGAGAACACGGAGGTCCACTGCCATCATCCCCGTAACAGAAGGAGCAGGGCAAGAACCCAGGTGGCGCCTACTCACAGCCCACTACCCCACCTGCTCAGGCTCTCTGGACTAATGCAGTGAAAAGGCTTCAAGCGGACTTAGGGTGTAGATACTGCTTTCACATAAAACTAAAGCCCCGGCACTTGGTCTCCTTAGGGCATCCTCAAATGCAGTGGGGGAAAAAATGCCAGCCACACACAGGTCAGCAGTCAGTGCACGTAGATGCCTCCCTCGGACCCACAACCCCTGCCTGGCCCCAGGGCACTCGGGAATCACATGCTGTGGAGAACACCCGGAGACTCCTGTCATTGCTCTCTGAGCACCACGTCCGCAGGTAACAGATGCAGCCTCACAGCACCCCCGCCCCCCAGCAAGGCTGTGAACCAGCCAACACCGCCGCGGAGGTCAGCACGGCTGGGCCACGGGACCGCGATGTGCCTCCTAGGGGAACCTGTTCTGTTCACGCCCGCTGGGCAGAGGCCAGGACCTCAGTGAGGACACGGTTAAACTTTGACTGCAATGGGAAGCGGTTACACAGACAGGCTGCAGTGGCCCAGCTTCTCTCCTGGCTCTGCATCCACCTACATGTGACCTTGGTCATCTCACCTCTGGGATGTGGACTCCACATTTCTAACCACGGAAGCTGAACAAGACGGCATGTAAGGCCCTTGGAGCTGGCCTCTGCTATTGAAAGCACGTTTGGGGCCCCCACCCCACTGTGGGGTGCTGGGTGGCTCAGGCCGCACCTCCATCCTCTGGCTCGAAGCCAGCCCATCTCTCCAGACCTTTGGGAGGGTCCCCAGAAAAGACTCACTCTATCAAGGTGAGAGGGAAGGTGTGTCTGTGAACACACACGGTTGGGAGCTGGTGGAGGGGGGTGGAGGGGTGGTCTTGGAATGATGGGGTGGGTCCATCTGCTCATTCAGGCTGGACATCATGACAAAAAGACAGTCCCTGACCTTACAGGCAGACATTACAACCCCCATTTCCCAGGTGGGAGGTTCAGGACTGGTGGGAGCAGTTTTGGGTTAAAAGCCTGTAGGACCAGGTCCCTCAGTGAAGGACAAAATCTAGGAGAAGGAAGAATTTGGAGGGTGGGGTGGGGTCCTTTGGAGCCTAAAAGGAAGAAGCACCTCGTGTGGTGTGAGGTAGAGAAGCGCCGAGGAGCGATTGAAAGATTGCTGAGGGGTCCACAGCACGGGCCCAGGCTGGGCTTCAGGACAGATGCTACAACTTCAAGCAGCAGCCACGGGCCCAAGTCTTGCTCCCTCAGTGCTACTAACTGGAAATTCTGGACTCTGCAGGAAACAAGGTCTCCTGGTACAGACGGGCACTTGGGAACCAGCATCCTGGAGGTTCCCCACAGGTCAAGACCTCCCTGGAGTGCCCCAGGGAAATGTGACTCTCCGAAGGAAAAGCAAAATAGCTATTATTCAGACTCCACGACATCCCCTCAAAAGATGGCTATTCAAATAAAAGTGCAAAATAAATTAAGAGTGAAGAGTAGGAAGGAACAGATTTGAGGCTGTAAAACAGTTACTGTCACCAGACAGTCAATTTTCCTTCCATCTTTTGGAAATCAAGGCTTTTGGCAAACATGATAAGCTTCCTTCAGTTCTTCAAAAAGAAGCACCAGACGCTAAACTCTAAAATAAACATACCACGCGGAGCCCTACACAAGGAACACCTCGTGATGGTCCAGACAACACTCCCAAGGACAGGTTTCACCATAAACCACAAGTGTTTCGGCCGTGCTCCTCACTGCAGTGACACCAGGACAGGACCTGTGACTCCTGAATATTCTAAATCAGTCCTTCCTACCCTGAACCCACACTGTGCTCTTTGCTCAGTCATGTCCAACTCTTTGCAGCCCCATGGACTGTAGCCCGCCAGGCTCCTCTGTCCATGGAATTTTTCAGGCAACAATACTGGAGTGGGTTGCTATTCCCTTCTCCAGGGGATCTTCCCAATCCAGGGATCAAATTCGCCCCTCCTGCATTGCAGGCAGATGCTTTACTACTAAGTCACTGGGTAAGCCCCAGGCCCACACTGGCAACAATTAAAGAGAGATAAAGAAAAAAGAGAGAAATGGCCTCTGACTTAGCCTGCTTCCTCCTTTGGAACAGGGAAGTGAATCAGAGACTGGGAAAACATTTCTCTATATAAGCTTAGCGCTTCATGTGCTGTCTATCCTTCAATCATATTAAATACACTGAACAAAAACTTTCCAGTGAAATCAAAAACAGAACAGGAGCTGAAGGCAACAGTTTATCACAGCTGGACTGGAAGAAAGCTAAACCCTGAGCACGTCGGTCGGAAGTAACAGTGTCAGATTCCAATGGGTTTGTGTCAGAGGCACTCGTGACCTGAGCCAGCTCTCAGGATTAGAAGCAGCTGCCTTCTGGGTTAATGAAAAGCCAGAGACATTTATGATGGCTAATAATAATATTTAACCCCATCACCTGTGTTTACCTTTGGGCTGTAAAGGGCTTGGTGCACACACACTTCTACCTAGTACTAAAACTGATACTCAATCACGAGAAAGGAAAATTATTATTAAGCAACTGTACACAGTGGGCTTTTGAGCAGCCTCTACAATAGGAGGCAGTTCTGAGACCAGGATCATTTTAACTAAAGAAAAAAAGAAAGAAAGAAATACCATTCTGATCTTTCACTCGCTGACTGCAAAGGAGCCGTATTTCCCAGCCATACTCCAGTGACTGCACCCCTCTGGTGCAGACGGAGAAGCAAATGCAAGCTAGCCACTCAGGAGCAGTTCCCGAACATGAGTGCAGAAGCCCACGCCTTTATCTACCAGGACTTATCCTGCAGTTGCCAAGGCAACAGGGCAGCCCTTGAGCTGATACTCTTCCTCTTGCCTGCTGGCCACCTGGGTTGAACAAATGCTCTTTCCACTAGGCTGGGTTATCTTGGCCTCCAAGGCCTAGAGAACACTTTTCTATCCAGGCCCCGCTCTATTGTTAACTGTTGCACTCAGCCACCAGAACCACACGGCAGTGCCTGAGGAGCCAGAACATCAGCCTCTGGGTCATCTTTAAAACACCAAGCTGGGCCATCTCACTGCTGGACACAGGAGAGTCAGGAGAGGAGCAGGTGAACAAAAATCCTCACTCATATTAAGAGACAGCATGGCGTTATTTTTCACTTGGGAATAGAGACCCAAACATTTGGGGTGTTTCTATACTACCCTCACCCACCCATTGCCAGGATGATGGCAACAGGTGGGAGGTAGTGGGCTCTGAAATCAAGTCGTGGCTCCACACCTTTTTAAAGGTCTTGAGTCCCTATGCAGCCACTTAACCTTGTAAGCCCTGAAAACAAGAGAAAGCATGCAAGTCCCAGGCTCAGTGCCCAGCACCCAAGGAACCCTCAATAAGGATGGAAAATGTCATAAACAGAAACAAGGTTTTGGAGGAAGGAGAGGAAAAGAGATTTTTCTGGATTTAAACAGACCAAAAACCAGTAAAGCACCCACTATTGTATTCAAATTTCCTTCAATTTTAAGAATATCCTGAGCACGTATTGAAAAGGAAGGCTTCAGAAGGCCTGGGAACTTACAAATAATGTTGGCAGCATTTACTGACCATCAGATGTAAGCATGAGAAACTGGAAACAAAAAGATGAGAAGGACAGAATGTTTGGTCTCACAACCCCCTTTCCTGTCCTCCGTCCCTGGGAACAGCCCAGTTGAGGCTTCTGCATTCAGGTTCCTGGGCTCCTGCCCATCCTCCCATCTATCCGCTTGGAGCACACACTGTGTGCTTCACTGTTCTGCTCAACAACCTTCCAAGGCTCCCCTCTGCCTTCAGGATATGCATTCCTTTCAAATCCTTCAACCTGCTTCTTTAACCTGCCTTATGGAAACTGGAAACCTAACCAAACACAGCAGTCCATTTGGTGCCCCTCAAAACAGATCCTACCACTGAATCTTTATTCATCCACTCCATTCTATCTAGGATTCATTTCCCATTCCTTTGGTAGTTTGTCCAAAACCTACCCAATCTTCAAAGCCAGGTCTTGGGCAGCCTTCCTCTAAGAACGCCCACAGTCACCTGTGCTGTGATGGTCTTTCCCTCCTTAGCTGCCTGACCCCTTCCCTTGGCATGTAGTTATCTGCTGCTTTTTCTTGATGATTTCCCATTGTTTAGGCATGCCTCCCCTCAAACCCCAGCACCTCAAGGATAGAGGCTACTCTCAACAACCCTGGAGCCTGGCCTCAGGGCTATGCACATAGTGGGTGTCCATCCCATTCTGCCCACACTGCTAGACAGAACTCTGCCTTGGGAGTCAGCCATGTGCCCTAGCTAGATCACAGGTAACTCTGGGCCTTGCCTCTCTGTCTATTACACAGAAAGCCTGGGGAAATGAACCTGGGAAGTCACTGTCAGATCAAAGATTCTGCAAAATCAGGAGTCCTGCCCCAAGGCCACAGAAGCAGAGCCCAGAACCAAGGTCACCTGTGAACCTGGCTGTGCCCATCTGTAACCATTGCCAAAAGCCCCCAGATCATCACCGGCAGGCTTCCTGACCCTAAATTAGGCAAAAATGCTCACCCAAGTACTTGCCCTATGGAACCTTAACCAACACCTAATACCACCCTCCCAGCAGGAATGCCTGGTCTTGAGGCTATGTACAGTGGCTACACTGCTCTAACAGCACCGTCCACTCGCCCTGGCCTGTTAGGAGTTGGCCCACTGTGCTTGCGCACGCTTATTATCTCTGCTCTTTGTTCTTAATAAACTCACTCCCTTCTGAAATGCTCTGTGTCTGGAAACTCTTTTCCAACCTGCGCTCAGACAGCCACAACATAAATGGAGTAGGCCACTCACTATAATTGCTGGGAAAATCTCTTTCTAGCTTTTCCACTTAAACCCTATAACTAAGATGAGGAAAAATAATGGGAGATGTTCAGAGGAAGCAAAGATTTAGAAGAGGCTCTTGTGAGCAGGCAGAGATTAAGTAGAGGGAAGAAGTTCAATCTTTGACTTTTTAATTTTAAGGAGACCAAGATCCAAAACAAAGTTCCCCAGACCTTCCTGTTGCAGGGCTGTTGCGGAGCATCCAGAGCCAATGCTATAAGTCAGGCTGGAGACAACAGACAGGCGCCATTTCCTGTTCTTTAGGGGACACTTCCTGTGAAGGAGCTGTCACAGAGCCGCATTTGAAGGGGCGGAGGAGAAGGGGTCTTAGGTTTAGAACTTTCCTATTTCTCTAATTCTGGCAGGAAGGCACCAGCACATCCCTAGAATTTAACCTAAGTGGACCGAAATGGTTTCAGAATCAAGGCCCCCTCATCTACACCCAGAGCCCTTCCTTGGACCTTTAAGAGGCAAGAAGCAAGCCTCAGATTCTCACCTTGACTTTGAGAGAGAAGTAAATGCTCTCCTGTAAGGCAGGTATCTTTGATCAACCCATTCTCTACCCTTCCTCATAAATCCAAAGGCAACATAGGCCAGGAGAGAACTCCCATCAGACCTCACTTATCTCAGGGGTTTGTTTTATTGTTTCAGTAATTCCTACATCAGTCTGAACACAAGGCTCAGTCTCTCCACTTTAACAGACACCAAGCTTTACCCTCCCTACCCCAGAGAGGGCAGTGAGAACAAAGAAAAATGATGAGGAAAATAGAACAAACATTGCAAAAAGACTAGAGACATCTGTGAAACCCAACTTTACAGGGACATAAACACACACCCGGGGAGAGAAGAAAAGAGTTAAAAGGTGACCCAGACACTTAATTTTATAAAATCCTCTCACAGAATTTCAATGTCAGAATTCAGAAAAGACTTCAGAAATCTCCTGGACAAACAGTCTCATTTGTCTAGATCTTAGAAGCTTCATTCAGAGAGGCTGGGGCTTCCTTACAGCTACATGAGGTCAGTGCAGGAGGCTGGACAGGGACTCTTTTCCATAAAACAAGTAGGTTCCCTCTATGTCCTCTCCAGGCTTGCTTTAGGTTCTCAGCTCAGGGAAAATACTTTCAACTTTGACCAGATCACAGAGAGCAGTTCCATTCTCCGTGAACCATACTGGGAGGAAAGAGAAGAGGCTAAAATAAATGGATTTGAGTGAAGAGCTGCCTTAGGGTTGGGCCACCAGCTGAGCAAGGGAGGCAACCACCTCTGGTTCAGTTTGTCTGATATTTGGGGGCTGTAAGGCTGTTTTAAGTGCCTGGTGACATGAATCTGAGCAAACTTCAGAAGATGTGGAAGACAGAGAAGCCTGGCATGCTACAGTCCAGGGGGTCACAAAGAGCTGGACACAATTGAGAGACTGACCACCAACAACAAATAATGATGGGATGACATACTCCTAGACCTACCACTCCTAGTGATGTGACACCCCATCCCCAGGATATGACTGAGGCACTCTGAACCTTAATTAGAAAAATGGAAACAAACCCCAAAAACCTTGGGATCATACCAAGTGTAGTTCAGAAAATCAGTTCCATTATCTACAGTGTGAGGAAAGTGTGAACTGTCCCTGGCTCAGGTATCCATGCAACTCCTGCCAATTGAAAACTGCAAAAATCACTCACTTGAATGGCACTGTTACCATGCTATGAATGTCTCACAGATGTATGCACTAACTCACTGGCAAAGTTCTTGAAGGAACAGACTGCATCGTATCATTTACTTCCAATGGCACTAATACAGTGGTGGCCACCAAATTTCATACAATTGCTGGCTGAACTCATGAGTCTTCGAGCCTCAGCTCTAAAAGCACTTTGCCTGTTGTGACCATAGCCACTCTGGAAACTTTCATTCTACACACTTTATGGTATATATTTCACCTCCCTTGTAGTGGCTCGCACCATCTTCCGTCATTTCCGTAAGCCATGGACTTGCTCCCCCTCCACCAGCCAAATCCTCAGGGTTAACCTCTCACATTTCCTTATGATCCACACAGCACTCAGCAACAGAACAGTACCTGTTCCCTGCTCCGGGTGATCCTCTCAGACAGCAAATCCGAGTTGTTTCTTTCTTCTTCCAGCTCCATCTCCAGTTGAGACACCTTGTCCTGAGAAAGAAGTTACAAACACAGCCTACCTAACTTGCACTGACCAAGTTTTTAGGAGCAAGGACTGCCCCGCCTTGCACAATACCACAGGTACATGAGAGCTGAGCACCATGAATTAGAGTTTGGCAAAATGATGTTTCTTTTTCTCATACTGTGCAAAGTACATCTTTTAAAACCTGTTTTATTGCTTTTATAACATAATTGTGCATCTAGAAAACACATAAAAGGAGAAAAAAATTGCCCCACTGAGGATATTTTATATTTCCTTCAAGCCTTTTTTTTCCTCTATGAATCGGTAATTTTACAAAGATCTACCTAAGCCTAACAAGCATATGTTACCTGTTTAAAGACAACGTGGAAACCAGGATACCATCCAAGGCACTCTTCTCGAACTACTGTAAACTCAGGACAATGTTCTCTTTTTTCCCTTAATTGTGAGTTTATTTCCAAGCTAATTTCCAGTTCTCTAGCTTATTACCAAAATATCCAACAACTTTCTCTGGGACATCTTTGAGACAATGCCAGAAACCCTGAATGTATCAGGACAATGTTCTTCCTCTCTCCTGCTCAGGGTTTCCAAGACCTTCACAGGAATAGAGTCTGAAGCAGGCTTTCGCATCTGCCTTTTCCTTCTAGGAATCTCATAAAGGCTGGTGTAGTCCCCAGGTCCTCAGCAGAATAACATAAAGACAGTGTTGGCCCATTCTGCTAAGCCACCCATCATACAAAAAATAGTTATTTCTGTCTTCCTTGCAGGCTCCTAATTTAACATCACTGAACATTAGGAGAAAAGCACTTCAAATTAGCTTTGTATACAAAAAAAAAAAAGAGGCTTCAAACACAAACCGCCCCACTAGAATGGGAGGCTATGGGGTTGGTCCATGCATTTCTCCTGTCACCAAGCAGTGTGCCATACGTCCAGATTAAGTCAGAGCCATGGGGCAGGCACACTAAAAGCAATCAGCATTTTCAGTTTTAATGGGAGCCTGCAGCATCTGTACATAAATATTGTCTCTGCGATTGTCAAAGTTGGCTGACGAGCCTCCGTGTGCACCAAAAATAAAACTCACTGAACTCTTGTGAATGACTCAATGTCTGTGAATGCCTCCTCTGTTGTGAGCAAAACCTACAGAGAACCCAAAGACCTGTCTCCCAGGAGAAAACAGGCACCTGAGTTTCTGAGTTTACAGGCTCATTAATGAGAGAGCTCTTGAGTCTAAGAATTAATCTATCAAGTGCTAGTGAAGGAATAAGCAAGATATTAGTCATGGCAAGACAATCTTGCCAGCGGCCTCTTAGGGGAGGAAGCACCCTCTGGTGTGCCTCATTGGTGGGGTCTTGAGAGCTGTTCATTCATGCTTAATGGAAAAACAGCTAAAATACTGCACAGGGGCAAATGAAGCTTAGCTATGCCACTGCTTCTAGACCTTGAGTTAGTACACGGAATATGTTTTTTATAGTCAGAATATTCTAGAAGGAGACAACCTGATGACTCAATGGTTGACTAAAAGCACCTCTTCACAGGGTACTCTCCCTGCCTACAATTCATACTATACAGAACCCAGCAGGAGACTTCAGGGGATCAGGCCACAGGTCATTACACCAAAGGTTTTCACATCACTGCCTGATGAAGCTTTAGCTTGTTTTTAACCAGATTGTTTGAGCCGCAGAATAATCACTTCCTAGTTACCTGGGTTGAGTTACCTGGGTTTAGTTTGCCTAAAATGACCTCCCCTAATGAGATTAGAACCAGGACACTGGGAAAATATATTGCAATCTTGAAAAAAAAACAAAAAAGATAAAACCATAACCAAGTAATTCTAAGCCTCCAAAAGGGCTGATCTAATAAAATCTTTAATGGTTGAAACATCACTTCCTAGATATAAACTGCTACTAAGTCCCCTGGAGGTTTAAAAGTTATTTCTATTTATTTGCAAAGTAGAATCAGGAATTCCATAGCTTTTAAATTCCAGCTATCTCTTCCTGGCCTTGAGCACTGTCTGACTTTTATCAAAACCTTGACAATGTTAACTTTTTCCATAGGTCTGAGGCTGATTTTTAAGTGTTTCTTTTCCTCTCTAAATTCCACTGGGATGTGGGCTGTGTGTGGGAGTAGGTGGTGGATGTTTCTGGTTTGGGTTTGGGGTGGGGTTTCTGGTTTGGGGTAGGTTTTGTTCTTGTAAATTCATTTTGTAAATTAAGCGGGACTGATGTTAAATTTCTCCCTGTCTTTCTTGGTAGAATGTTCAAATTTGGATGCTATTACTCACATTTTTCTAGTGTGTTGTGTTTTCATCTTGTAAACAGATCACCCCAGCTGAGCACTTTCTGATAGACTGTCCTGGACTATGAATACATGGTTATCCAAGAGTGACCTGAGCCAGTCTGCACTGTCCTGGACTATGAATACATGGTCATCCAAGAGTGGCCTGAGCCAGTCTGCACTGTCCTGGACTATGAATACACGGTTATCCAAGAGTGGCCTGAGCCAGTCTGCTGCTTGTTTTGGCACAGCTGGACCCTCTGTAAGAAAACGCGCCAGAATCTGGGGAACAAAAGCGGAACATGTGGGTGTCCCTAGGTGTTGGGCGGTTTGGACCCAAGGCATGGCTGAGCCCCTCCGTATTCACAGCAGCCTTGTCTCCTTTGCAGTTGGAAGTACTACCCAAAGCAACAAACTATCTGTTGTGCCCTATCTATGTGCCCTTCTGAAAACTCATCTAATCTCCTCTGGATGATTTTGCTTCCTCTTCAAGACAATGATGAGACTACAATAAATGATTTCCATCATTCCTTCCAGCACTGACATCTTATGAATCTATGAACTACCTGGCTTCTTCTTCAAATCAAGAAGTGACTTTAGGGACTTTCCTGGTGGTCCAGTGGTTAAGAATCTGCTTGGGCTTGATCCCTGGTCAGGAAACTAAAATACCACATGCCCATGTGCTGACGAAAAGCCCACAAGCCACAGTGAAGACCCCGCACAGCAAAAGAAAGAAATGACTTTACAAACATCTAACTGTGCAAGAGAATAAAAAACCAAAGACTTTCCCAAAGGCTGAGGTGTGCGCAAAAAGGCTGCTGCTTCCCTTCTGTCCCACACACGTCTCCCCAGACCCCGGCTGCCCACAAACCTCCATCTGCTTGACGAGTCGGCCTCGGTCATCCTTGAGGTGACTCTTCGCCTCCAGCTCGTACTCCAGGTCCTTGAGTGTCTGCTCTAGAAGCTGCCTTTTCGTGAGCGCTTCTTCCTGAGCTCTCTGGTAGTCCCGTAACTCTTCCTCCATCAGGCGCATCTAGAATGAGGAGATACGGGGGTGTTTATCTGGGCACATAGGAGCACAGAGCTCTCATGAGTGCGCAGGCTGACCCCGGAGAGGATATAGCAGCTCCCGCTATGCTGGAGGTCAGAAAACCCTGAGCAAGCACCACCTCCCTCTCGGCCTCAGTTTCCTCTTTTGTAAAAAGAAGACTTGAGGACTTCCCTGGTTTGCAGGGGTTGTGGGTTTGATCCCTGGTCAGGAAGCTAAGATCCCACATGCCTCCTGGCCAAAAAAAAAAAATCAAAAACAAAACATAAAACAGAAGCAATACTGTAACAAATTTAGTATAAAGACTTTAAAAATGGTCCACATCCTCCCTCAACACAAATCGTTTAAAAAGGAAGCCACTTTCCAGCTACAGAGAAAAACCCCATTGGGTTATAAATTCAATCCAGTAGATGTTGGTCAGCATTATATAAAATGGAAAAAAATATCAGAGTAGTACAAGCAAACATTGTTTTCTGAAACATTTCTACTAGATACTAATACATTTGTATGGATGCATGCATTACTGTGTTACAAGGCAAGACATCTTTCTTAAGGCAGGTCACGGTCAAAGATATTTGAAAGCCCCTGAACTAAGTTAGCACCTCCCAGAGCATAATCTTGCTCACCTGTAATAGGTTCCTCTCAACAGAGGTTTAAAGTGAGGGGAAAATAAACGCTAAAATCATGACTCCAAAGCATCCTGCAGGCACAAAATCTATTACTATAAACAAATTAAGAGAAAACCACGGGTTTCTAAAAGAATATGGTCAGTTGTCATAATTTACAGTGTTTTGTTCCTCCACAAGGTGGCACTGAACTGACAGCTTTGAAGAAAGTGTAAGAGACAACGAGCTTGATTCCCAAGAGTTGCCGTGTTTTCCACTCCTCTGAACTCTCCCCAAAGGGACTAGGCACCTCAGCACACAATAGGTATTCCTTAAACATCTCTGTGGACTGATTCGGTGAAGGCTGTCTGTTTCTTTCTCAGCGTCCCTCCTGGAGGTGGTTCAGGATAACAGGTGGAAAACACAGTCTCAGCAACAGACTATATGGGTTAATTTCCTTTATGATAGCAAATGGCAAACTCCAGTAAAGAGTAACAGCTTTGGGGCTTCCCTGGTGGTCCAGTGGTTAAGAGTCCACCTTGCAATGTAGAGGACACCGGTTCGATCTCTGGTCTGGGAGTATTCCACATGGCATGGAGCAACTAAGTCCATGAGCCACAACTACTAAGCCTGCGCTCTACAGTCTGCAAGCCACAATTCCTGAAGCCCTCACATCGCAGCTGCTGAAGCCAAGCAGAGCAATGAAGACACAGCACTGCCCAAAACACATAAATAAAATTATTTTTAAAACCACACTTTGCTGAGAGGCTGGTATGCAATTAAATATTAAAAAGGAAAAGAAATACCAGCCTTTGGGAGTGGTTTTCACAGAAAAGTGGGGAAGCCTCAGAGACAACCTTTTTGGGGACCCAACAGGTTAGACTAGTTTAGGAAGCCCAGAGGGAAGACTAGGAACTGTGTTTGCCTCCTGGAGGCTAAAAGGAACACCCGACATTTCTGCGAGAACAGCACAGTCTTGACGAAGACATCTCCTGATAAAGACTAGGCTGGCGTCAGTGGGGACTGAGTGACAACACAAAATGAAAATCCTTCCATGGAAAAAGGATGATGAGACATTCTTTGGATACAGAGATGCTCCAGGACATGAAAAAAAACTCTCCAAATAAGAAAGTCTTTAAAAAATCTTCTGTGCTTCAGTGTCCTGATTTACAATATTGTGATAAATATATCAATAAACCTACCTTAACGAGCTGTCCTGAGACTCAAATGAGGTCATACCCCACCCAAAGTACGGGGGTTTTACAGTCAGACTGATAGGTAATGGTACAGCTCACATTTCCTTCTTGGTATCCTTTCCAACATCCAGCCCGTTTCTGCCTTCTGATGCCCTCAGTCCCTAACATCCACCAAGAGCTCTACCATAACCGAGAGTATCCAAGAAGGACATGCACAATACAGTTAGCAGTACAATGTCTGGAATCATGAAGTAGACAAATAACTTCTGAACCTACCAGTGCTAACTTTAAAAGTAATTAAAAACTGCCCTTGGCGAAGTGGGATTTAGAAAATAAATGCAACAGTGAACTCTAGTCTTAATTCTCTAAAGATGACCTTCATCAGAACTTTTCTAGCTCCATGTCAAAGGTAAAAAAGGTAAAAGGCCTGTTTCTCTCATAGCGAACAAGGCAGTATTACAGCACTCAAGTGCAAAGACCCTTGCAGTTTTTTGTTATTGAGAGCTTTAACTAAGTACAGCCAAAATGGGATGGAAGGTGGTGAACAGAGGTGAGTTTTTTTAAGAATCCCATGTGATCCTGGCTTATTAATTCACTTTTGTTTCAAACAACTCCATGACTCCAGCACCCTTAGGGTGGTTTCTGACTGTAGTTTCCTTCTAGAAGGAGGAGGTGCCTGTTTCTGCCATTCAAATGGAAACACTGTCTCACAAGGATAGACCAGTGAGAATATCAAGGAAGTACAGTCTTTGTTTTCATCTTAAGGAATTCTTTTTTGAATTACTGCCCTTTTACAAACAACACCGATCTCCATCTGGCCCTAACTAATCTCTCTGAATCTGTTTCCTTATCTAACTAGAGGGTCTCTAAGGTTCCTTCCAATCTGAAGATTTTAGCACCATAACCATTATACAAAAATCAAAGGGAAGCACTGGACAAGGGTCACTGTGACACGGATTTTCTGAAACCAAAGCAGCTTACAAATAGTTGTTGGTATTCTCGCAAATATCTGAATCCTCTCACCCAGTTGCTATGAAAATGATTGTTTTTCAATGCCAAAGAGAACTGTGCTATCAATACGCTAATTTCAGTTCTTACTAGAAGTCCTGTGTCCTGAGACCCTAAACCAGAGGAGATCTGTTATCAGGCTCCTTTCAGAAGTGTAGAAGTCTGCAATAAATATCCATTGTTCTTTCACACAGTTTCAGCACTGACTCATGAATGACCTTTCTTTGATCATCAAAGATAATAAAAGTTTGTTTTTTAAAGAAAAATTTGTTTTCCTATGGAATCTTAGTGCTCTTGGTACTGCTTATGAAAAACAAAAGAAAAAGCAAGCTTTAGAATTATAACAAAAACTAGTATTAGTGTTCAGTATACACAGATCCTTTGCCATATAGTCTCACATGTTACCTCATTTAATTATTAAATCATTATTATTTTGTATACTTTTAAGATGTAGAAACAGATGCTCAGAAAACTGGAGTAACTTGCTCAAGGTCATCTAGCTGGCAGGAGGCAGAGTAGAAATCAGCTTACATGGTACTGGCATTTTAGAGCCTTCAGCTTTCCATTAAAATAATCAAAAACATTCCCTTTATTATTCACAATTCTTCAGAAGTCAAGACTTAAAGGAGCTAACATTTGGGTTACTTTGCTCTATTATTCTTAAATATAAAACCAAGAATACACTTTACTACTTTCAGTACTCATAAATTCCTAAAGATTTCTGTCTCCATTATTGTTGTTCTGAAACTCTTATCCACCACTCCTACTGCAATGAAAGTCCATGTAATTTTAAGCCAATGGCGGAAAAAAAAAAAAAAAAAAAAAAAAACGGATTACTTTAATCTTTGTTCTAGGATTAAATTAAAACATTACCACATATGAATCATTTAGACACAGCTGGGCACACCACTGCTGCTCCATAAACAGCCGCTAAGCTTTTTTAGGCAGAATATCTTGGCTTAATCACACAAACTAAAGTTGTGTCAACTTCACGTCAGAGGCCCTGAGTCCTCTGTATCTTAGAATGCCATCTGCCCTGATGCAACCATCCTGAGAATCGAGCTCAAATGCTGTCTTAAGAATCTACCCCAGTGGGAATTCCCTGGCAGTCCAGTGGTTAGAGCTCTGCGCTTCCAGTGTAGGGGGCACAAGTTCAATCCCCTGTCAGAGAACGAAGATCAAACATGCTGTGTGGCAAGGCAGCAGGAAAAAAGAAAACAAGAATCTAACCCAGCCTCTCCTGGAAGAGTTTCAAAGCAGATTCTGAACACGGGTAAACCAGAACTGCGCTGGTCGGCCATTATTACCTCATCCTGCAACTTCATTGCAGTCAGACGGGACTTTTCTGCCTCTAGAGTTTTCTCCTTCAACTGTCTTTGCATCTCCGCAAGTTCCCTGCGATTTTTCTCCTTGTATTCATCCAGTTGGTTCTGGAGCTCCAGCGTTGATGTGCGGGACACCTCGACAATGTCGGCCATCTGGAGAAGTGACACAGGTGTGAACCCCACCCCACCACCCACCCCCGGCCCCCGCCATGAGGCTCCATCTGGAGCCTGGGAGTTAGGCTTGCACCCCATCGCCACACATCTCCTCTTCTCTCCTGTGTAGCCCCCCAAAGTCTACAGAGCATGGTCTGCCCAGATTAGTCACCTCTAACGTGGAAGTTGCGTGGCGACCTGAATAGGCCTATCTCTGGAGCTAGATTCTGGGTCCTGGGTCCTATTCTCGCTCTGCCACTTACCAGCTATACAATTGGGGCATTACTTGCCCTCTCTGGGCCTCTGCAATGTGCTCATTAAAAACACTGAAGCCATAATCTATACCTTGGCAGGACTGTTGTCAAAATTAAAATGATGCAGACAGAATTCTACTTAGATATGAATGAGCTGGTAAACTGACTGACGCAGAGCAGATGTCAGAAACTGGCCAGCGTTCAGGGAAGCTTCTAGAACATGGGGAGTCCATTTTGGCTCTGTGCCTTTCCCCTTCTGGATGTTTTAGGGTAGAGGGGAGCAGAGAAGCCACGACTACTGGGCTTTAAAACTGCCTTTCACGCTCCTGGACAAGAAAGGTGGAGCAAGCACATCGATTACACACAAAGGCAGAGGTTCTGACTGAGGTACCATCTGCGACATCTGCACTGACAATGCCAGGCTTCTCTGGGTAAGGGATGAGAGGAACTGAGCCCAGGGTCCAGGGGGCATTCTCTAAACCAGTTTCTCGTAACTGGAATTATCAACAGGCCTGAAGAGCTGCTTCAGGGGATCTGCAAATCCCAGACACATTTGTGCTGAGACATACTGCAGATCTGCTCAGCTCTGTCAGGCCCTCCAGCATGGTGGGGGGTGAAGGGGCTGGGCCCCATGCCCTGCCCAACTCCTGCCCCTTACCTCCTTCTGCAGTTTCTCAATGGTCTTGTCAAGATGCCATCGCTCATTCTCCATTTCATTCTTCAGTCTCCTTAACTGCTCCTTCTGCTCGGCCTCGTCTTTGAGCCTCTCAGACAACTGCTTCTGTTCCTGGGTGGCCCGGCTCAGATTTCTCTGCAGATGGCAAGGAGAGGACAGTCCTGTCACCTACCTGCCAGGGCAGCTGCAGGGACGGGTGGCAAAGGGAGTTTCACAGCCACACCACAAAGCAATCAGACCTGCTACATCACTGATAAGGATCCAAATAAAGCCATTACAGAGACACGAGGATATTGTCAGCTCTGAAATTTAGGGACCAAAATGGAGGCTGACCTCACCAAAAACACAGGCAGGAATGAAGGGGCAGATGAAGGATGCATTACAGAAATACAGAAAACGGCCAAGGCTGCTGGGGATGGTGATTCAGGATAGTATCCAAAAACCTGGCAGAGCTCATGCTCAAAAACCACGGGGAAGTTATAGAGTAGACTAACTTCGACCCATGCGGCATTCACATCCTGTGACATACAGCATTGCACCTAATGTTCTAGCATTGTCTCTGCTATGTGGATGGTTCTTACAATAGCTAAAAATCAAACTATAAGGAAAGAGAAATTGTCCCATGGGCCAAGATTCCACTTGGGTTAGGGGGAGTTATAATCAACAATCCCTGAGATGGACTCACACACAGAAGAGAAGCAATCTGGCAATCTACGGGCTGAGGAGCCTGCTGGACAAGAGGTATGGAATAGAAGACACACTCATTAGGAAAAAGACAGATGTATGGTTACTTAGTGAATCACACCAAATACTAGTAGGTCTTACAAAATGTAACATCTTGGGTGCAATATTTCCCCTGGGTTCCTCTGAGGCTCTCATCTCACAACATTATACAGACTGATGTCCTTTATGTAAAAAAAAAAAAAAAAGAACATGTAATTCTAAAAGAAAGAAAAAATCCTAAGGTATCTTAGGAACACTATAGTAGCTTCTTTAAATGGCTAAGAATGAAGGGCTGTGGCATAAGGATATCATGAAGGGGCACAGCTCAGAATAGCGGAGCGTAACCCAAACACAGCTAGATCAGAAAAATGGCATCAGGCATTGAGGGCTGAACGTGAGTTAGTACAGGTACTGTTTGGGACCTACTCAAGTCTTGTGTCCCTGCAGAGGCTGTATAAGGACAATGGTTATATTTGTACAGTGCTTAACAGGTTACAAGCTGCAGTCACATGCAGTAACTCAGGCATTTTGAAATCACAAAGCACTTCAGGCGCTTCTGGTTTGCAAAGCTTTGGAACAGATCCACTGGCCAGCCACACGGCCTAGGGCCAAAAAGCCACCTGTGGAGAACTGTGCTCAGAGCAACAAGCCAGCACAGCCAGGCCACTGCAGTTAATTGCTGCAAGGAACCAACGTCAAAAAAAGCAGTTGGGGAGAGCAGATGGAAGGAGAAAGGGAGTCAGAAGTTCAGTGGGGGGCAATGAGCAGGACTGAGAGCCACCACGGTCAGCGTGGCACACACCCGACAGAGGGTCAACCCTGGGACTCGTGTTTGTGGTTGATTTAGTGCGTCGAGAGCAAGGGGCAGCACACAGGACAAGCTAAGTGAGGCATGGTTCCACTGTGTGGGAGCAAACTCTCAGGAACAGGTATCTCAGAATGGCAATTTTTGGAAAGCAACAAATATAGAGGGATACCAGCTTCCCTGGTGGCTCTGTGGTAAAGAGTCCGCCTGCCAATGCAGGAGACGCGGGTTCAATCCCTGGGTCAGGAACATCCCCTGGCGAAGGGAATGGCAACCCACTCCAGTGTTCTTGCCTGGAGAATTCCATGGACAGAGAAACCTGGAGGGCTACAGTCCATGAAGCTGTAAAAGAGTCAAATATGACTTAGTAACTAAACCACCACTCACAGAGGGACATCATCGCCTTCCCGTAGAACTGCCAGGATACAACTCAACCCCTACCCCTACAGATCCCCCAGCCTCTCTTTCTTCCTTTTGGATTCCAAATCTCAGGGGCTCCAGGCCAAAAGACAAGCCAACCTCGACTCCATTCAACTCCCACATGGTGAAAGCTCTTCTGCTTTACCTTTGGCTCAGGATGGGTTCCGCTACCAACACCCCGTTCCCTGGCCCAGGCTCTGCTCTCCTGTGCTACTAAAGACTCCTGAGACTCAAACAATCTGAGCTGGGCTTGACCAACACACCCTGTCCCAACCTTAACACATACATATTTGCCTAGAAAAATAATTTTGCTAAATCATTTTTTAAATATTTCTTGCATGCTTGCCTCTATTGCATGGTAGTAAGATCTATAAAGGCAAGGAACAGATTTTTTATCTGAGTATGTCTCATAGTCCAGATTCACTATTAGGCACAGGATAAAAAATCTCTGTGGCTGCAAATTAACACCTATCCCCGAAAGTGATCTAAAGATTTCTTATATCAGAATCACCAAGCAAGGGTGGTGGACTCCTTATGTAAAATACAGAATCTAGCCCTTTCTGATGGAATCACAATTTTTCTTAGAGTGGAGCCCACACATTTGCATTTGAAAGTTTCACCCAGATAATTCTGATATACTCAAAAGTTTAGAAATGCTGTTCAAACAATGCTCTGCCTCTTCGGAGATTCAAGACATAGGTTCTAATAAGTCACTGCTGAGAAAATATGTCCCAGATTCACATGAAAAACAGCAAACTTGGCAACTTTGCATTTAGGAGTTAGGTGTGAAATGCTCTATAGCTACAGTGACTGCATTTCCAAGACCAGCCATACAAGTCTCTTGACCAACACTGGGACAAAATTTGAGGAAAATCTGTCAGAAGGGAGAATCCAGAACACAAGGCTGGTAGACATACAGTGAGTGCCCTTGAGCTTGGGGACCATTATCTCAGTAGATGCAAAGCCTTTTACTGTATGGCTGAGCAAGGCCTCCATCAGTCCGTATTAACAATAACTATGTGGCAGGTGAGCAGAGGGGCTTGAGGGAATGGGAGGCTTGATCAGAAAGAACTGGATCTCAGAGCCCTTGACATATGTTAACCGCGGACTGTGACAAGCGTGGCGGCTTTCTTCTTCTGTGGTCTCAGTACACAGAAGTCTGCTAGGGTGGGAGGTACAGGCAAACAGAACATATATTATCAACAGAACATATATCATCATCCTTCCCTGAAGAAAAGAACTATGGCCCCCTCATCTGCAGAAGCCATTTCTCAAGGTAATCAGAGACATCTTTGCCATGAACACAGTTTAAACAGGTCTACACAGCAGCCTAATCCTCAACCAAGTGGTTGGGCTGAAGTAAACCAAGAACGGTACCCCCTTTGAACTCCTGCTCTGTCTGACTGAGCCAGAATGAACCAGACCTAAGTTCACAAGGTCTTCACCTACAATGGCAAGAAATATATTTATCATGCATGAAGATGCAGCAGATTGTTAATGACACAAAAATTTTGAAATATAAAATGCTTATGTGGGAAAAAGAAAAAAAAAGTTACTCTCTCCTCTTCCTCTAAGGGTTAAGTTCCCTTTTGATTGTCAGTTTTGGGAGAGGCATGCAGAATGAACTAAAGGAATGACTGTTTGGTCCCCAAATTGAGAAAAAGCAAAGTAGTTTTGAGTGATGGTGTGTTTTACATAGCACTACTTTTGAAACAAGATAATTCATATAATGATGGTGAGACTGCCGGACCCTCTTAAAATTCCTGCAGGATTATGTTGCCAGTGGTTAGCACAGCCACATGCTGCCTGAAGCAGTCTCACCATCTCAACACCACTGGGAAAACAGGCCTGAACAAAAGTAACACGTCAGGGATAATTCTGAAGGCAGGAATGGAGATCCGGAGGTAGAGCCCAGCAGGGATCACATTAAGATCTTTAGACCTTGAGGCCATCATCTGTTCTCTCCACTGAATTAGCTGTGAGCTGCAGATTCACAGCTGGTGAACCACCTCCTTCTGTGTG
This sequence comes from Bos indicus, assembly GCF_029378745.1. Classification (NCBI taxonomy): domain Eukaryota; kingdom Metazoa; phylum Chordata; class Mammalia; order Artiodactyla; family Bovidae; genus Bos; species Bos indicus. The sequence continues at coordinate 52,613,178 of NC_091769.1, forward strand.
AAAGTTTCTGGTTTGATCAAAGGATGATAAAGACAGAGCCTGTAACAGCTTTACCAAGTGCCTGGTGTGGATGTGACACAAAACTGCAGATTTTTGCCCCCACAGAATACAAATGTTTTTCCTCTCTTTCTGTCCCCAAGAAGCTCAGAGATGTAAACCCTGCACTTTGACTGCTGGGTTGTAGCCACCACAAGCGTTAAACAGCTGCATAGGGCAACCGCCGTTCACACAAAATCTGCCAAAAAAGAGTTAATAACAAAGATCTAGATTAATAAAGAAAGAAAAAGAAATCCAAAGCTAAGACACCAAAATGAAGAAAATACAGGACTTTACTGCATGCAAGAACAAGGTCTCTGTCCGAAGCCAAAGAGGTGCAGATCTGGGGGTGAGGGCTCCTGAGCTGTGGCTGACCTGAGTGAACCCCGGTACACATTCCTCTAGCCCTGAGGAGATGATGCTGTATATGAAAGGAAAGCTGCAATTAGGCATTTACAAATTTGAATCCTGACTCAGCCCCTGACATTTTTCATGTGCCCCTGCCTCACCCTCCCTTACAGACACACAAGTCCTAAGGAAACACTTTAACAGACTCCTCTAAGACAGCTGCTCAAAATAACTGGCTTTTACCTCCTCAGAAACTCACCTGAGGGATGCCTGATGCTGCTGGTCCTTTAAAATTCCAGAGCAGGTAGAAGGAAGGACATACCTGGATCACACTGAGGTCACTGTGCAAAGTCTATTCAGAACCTCAGTGCAGACTTTGTTTTGTTTTTTTTTTTTTTAAAAAAAGGACATACTTCAATCTTTCTAACCTTCAAATGGGAAAAACTAATTTTCTAAGAATCTGCTGATTTTGAATAGAGATAGCTATCCAGTTTCAAGGAAAGGACTTCCTCGGGCTTCGTTTAATAGCCCTCTTGAAGGACTGTGCTCTGAGGCATCTATTTGCCCAGAGGAGAGAGGAAATCGGCTTCTGCCACAGAGCCACTCCACAGTGCCCTGGGGACTGATTCTGTTGGCCTTCTCACACAGTTCGTATTTTATCTTTGGAAAGCTGCCAGGCTCTTCCATGTCTGGAGAACTGCTCAGCCCAGAACTCCTGACATATGGGTGCTTCACAGCTGTGGGGATGTCCTGGGCTGTGTAGGATAGGGAGCAGGAGCCCTGGCCTCCACCCACGAGATGCCAGTAGCATCCCCCCATCTGTGGCAACCAACATCTCCAGACATTGCTCCAATGTCCCCCAGGTAAAAACACACCAGTCTAGGGGCTTCCCTGGTGGCTCGATGGTAAAGAATCCGCCTGCCAATGCAGGAGACACAAGTTCGATCCCTAATCCTGGAAGATCCCACATGTCACAGAGCAACTAAGCTCTATGATCCACAACTATTGAGCCTGCTCTCTAGAGCCCAGGAGCCACAACTACTGAAGCCCATGAGTCCTAGAGCCCAGGCTCCGCGACAAGAGAAGCCACTGCAACGACAAGACATAACTCGAGAGCAGCCCCTGCTCACCACAACTAGAGAACGGCCCACTCAGCAACAAAGACCCAGCAGCCAAAAATAAATAAATAAATGAATAAAAAGAACCACTGGCTTATATAGACAGTCGGAAGTCAATGAAGGTTATTACGGAAGGAGCAGCCTGGAAGGACAGGACCAGTGGCGATCTGGACATGTCCCTCCTTCTCGCGCTTCCTCTGTGGGGGGATAAGGACCCTCAGTGTTTACCTGAGCCTCTTCCAGCTCAGTCTGCAGGGCTCTTTTGGCTGACGTGGCTTCTTTCTCTTCCTTTCTTGCATGCAGAAGGGCCTCTTCTAATTGCCGAGTTTCTCCCTACAAAGAAACATGGGGTTAATGCACACTCAGATGGGTGCTGTGCCTACGAAGCTGACTCAGCAGCATGAAAGGCAGGCAGGGTACATCCACAGACATAGCCGGCAGGGACTACAGTCACCATACACATGTCATGGGCCCACAGTAGCACAAAACAGATGTGTGTGCCTGTCTGCAGTGCCATGGTTAACCAGAAATGAACATCCAAACCAGTCATCTGAGATGATCTGCGGGAAAATACAGATATCCACCCTCAGCACAGGAGCGTCAGCAACAACACTGAACGAACTCAAGTATGAATCAACTCAGTACTCAAGCACTGAAAGAACTCAGGCGCACAGTTTGAGAAAAAGCTTTTCAGGGGATTTTCACGGTGACCATTTGGGAAACCTGTTAGAATACACCTCCCATCACATTTCTTTCGTCTCTGTTTATTGTCAGCTGCCATTTCTCGCAGCTATTAGTGCGTGTCTCTTGCTAACGGTCTCCCACTGCTAGAGATCTGGAAAACCAGATAACTGGTTTGGTAAAACTTGTGTGACCTCAAAAACCATCAACCAACTGCTAAAAAAAGAAAAAACAGTCACGAGTGAGAGTGGACCTGATGGTAGGGTTAAGATGCCCTTTTCGGGTGTCTGGAGGCCTCGGCTCAGTGCGAAAAGGCTGAGCACACCTGATGTCTGGGCGAACCAGGACCCCTGTGCCTGCACCTGAGCTCCCCATGCCAACTCCATCAGACTTGTTCCAGGCATCTTCAAAAGCCATCTCCCATTTGTACCACGCATAGAGGAACAAAAGCAATGGTTTACAGAGAGGCAGTCACAGCCACCTTGACTCTTTCTACTTGATTATGATAATAAATCCCTTTCAGCTTCTTAAGTCACTCACACAGGAAAGGAGGATCTGTGGCTGCAAAGCCCAAGTTGGGGGCCCAGAAAGCCTCACCTCGCACTTCTTGAGAGTCTCCTTTGCTTTGGCCTCGTCATCTTGAAGGTCAGCAAGCTGCCTCTGCAGCCTAGCCACAGTGCGCTCCAGCTCTTCCACACTTCCCCGCAGCTTCTCATTCTCCTCCTGCAGAGCCTTTACGTGCATCTCTGCCCCCACCTGGGTTTGCTCTGCGGTACTGCTCCGACTGGCCAGGACCTCGACGTTCTGGTAAAGACATGGAACAGGTGAGCATGGGAGCCACAGTCAAGGCCCAGCCCCCAGCTTCAAGGATGGCTGACATTTCTTAAAACCCACTACGTTCCGGGCACCATGCTAAGCCAGGGATCAGCATCCTACAGCCTACAGGTCCAGCCTACCACCTGTTATTGAAACTAAAGTGTCAAGACTTCCCTGGTGGTCCAGTGGTTAAGACTCTATGGTTCTAATGCAGGGGACGCGGGTTCGATGCCTGGTTGGGGAACTAAGATTCTACATGCGACAGAGCAACTAACTAAGCCCATGCTGCAACTGCTGAGCATGTGCCCCCTGGAGCCAGAGCACTGCAACCTGAGAAAGCTCGTGCACTGCAACAAAGATCCTGCATGCTACAACTAAGAACCAATGCAGCCAAATACACAAATAAAATTTTAAAATAAAGCAAGCATTACTGGAACTCTGCAACATCCATTTGGGGACATACTATCTATGGCCACTTTTGTGGTATAACAGCTGTGTCAGGACTTGGGGCCACAGTTTAAAATATTTATTATCTAGCTGTTTACAGAAAAGTTTTGCCGAACCATGCCAGTGTCCTTGACGTGAAATTTCAACCTTTCAACAACTCTAGGAGGTGGTTACTATTCTCTCTTTCTTGGCTTCACTGGTCTTCGTTGTGTGCGGGCTTTCTCTAGTTGTGGCAAGTGGGGGCTACTTTCTAGCTGGGCTGAGCAGGCTTCTCATTGCAGTGGCTTCTGTTGTGCAGAGCACAGACTCTAGAGAATGTGGGCTTCAGAAATTTTGGCTTATGGGCTTAGCTGCCCCACAGCATGTGGAATCTTCCCAGACCAGAGGTCAAACCCATGTCTCCTGCATTAGCAGGCAGATTCTTAACCAACGGACCACCAGGAAAGCCCAAGTGGTTATTACTCTTCTTAAAGACAAAGAAACTGGCACTTGGGTAGACTGAGGAACTTGTCGAAGTTCATGTAGGAGGAAATGTATTCAAGCAGAACAAATCCAGAACCTAGTCTTATAACCACCAATGAGTTCGCTTTCCTGATTCCTAATCATGTACAGCTCTTGATAAAGGGCAATTTCTGCTTGTAAGTTTTTTTTAATGTCTAACATAAAATGGAAATTAAAATATGCTTAAATTATGATATAGTTCCTTGTGCAAACTCTAGGTAGTCTCATCTGAAAATGAGAATGTGCAGCACACAATCCATAACTGAAAGGAATGGCAACAATTACAGAATGATTACTGTTAATTTCAGATATCACATGGGCTTTTATTTTTTGGCTCAGCATCTTAAAAGTCATACATCCTGGAGTGTGAAGTCAAGTGGGCCTTAGAAAGCATTACTATGAACAAAGCTAGTGGAGATGATGGAATTCCAGCTGAGCTATTTCAAATCCTAAAAGATAATGCTGTTAAAGTGCTACACTCAACATGTCAGCAAATTTGGGACACTCAACATTGGTCACAAGACTGGAAAAGGCCAATTTTCATTCCTATCCCAAAGAAGGGCAGTGCCAAAGAATGTTCAAACTACTGGACAATTGTGCTCATTTCGCATGCTAGTAAGGTTATGTTCAAAATCCTTCAAGTTAGGCTTCAACAGGACATGAATCGAGACCCTGTTGATGTACAAGCTGGGTTTAGAAAAGGCAGAGGAACCAGAGATTAAATTGCCAACATTCACTGAATCACAGAAAAGGCAAGGGAATTCCAGAAAAGTATCTACTTCCATTTCATTGACTACACTGAAGCCTTTAACTGTGTGGGTCACAGCAAACTGTGGAGACTTCTTCAAGAGATGGGAATACCAGATCACCTTACCTGCCTCTTGAAAAACCTGTATGCAGGTCAAGAAGCAACAGTTAGATTCAGACATGGAACAACAGACTGATTCAAAATTGGGAAAGGAGAATGAGAAGGCTATACACTGTCGCCCTGGTTATTTAACTTCTATGCAGAGTATAGTATGTGAAATGCCAAGCTGGATGACTCACAAGCTGGAATCAAGACTGCCAGGAGAAATAGCAACAACCTCAGATATGCAGATGATATTACTCTAATGGCAGAAAGTGAAGAGGAACTAAAGAGCCTCTTGATAAGGGTGAAAGAGGAGAGTGAAAGGGCTGGCTTGAAACTCAACATTAAAAAAAAACAACTGAGGTCATGACACCCACTCCCATCACTTCATGGCAAACAAAAGGGAAAAAGTAGAAGCAGTGACAGATTTCATTTTCTTGGTCTCCAAAATCACTGCAGACAGTTACTGAAGCCATGCAATTAAAAAATGCTTGCTCCTAGGAAAGAAAGCTATGACAAACCTAGATAGCTTAATAAAAAGCAGAGACATCACTTTGCCACAAAGGTCCATATAGTCAAAGCTATGGTCTTCCAGTAGTCATGTATGGATGTGAGAGTTGAACCATAAAGAAGACTGGGCAATGAAGAATCGATGCTTTCAAATTGTGGTGCTGGAGAAGACTCTTAAGAGTCCCTTGGACTGCAAGGAGATCAAACCAGTCAATCTTAAAGAAAATCAACCCTGAATTACTCACTGGAAGAACTGATGCTGAAGCTGTGTTCCAATACTTTGGCCACTTGATGCAAAGAGCTGACACATTGGAAGAGACCCTGAGGCTGGGAAAGACTGAGGGCAAGAGGAGAAGGGAGCGACAGTTGGATGGTATCACTGACTCAATGGACATGAGTTTGAGCAAACTCTGGGAGATAGTGAAGGACAGGAAGTGCTGCAGTTCATGGGGTTGCAAAGAGCTGGACAAGACTTAGCCATTGAACAGCAACAGCCCTAACTTTCCCATCAAGAGATAAGAGACTACAAAGATACAGTTAGCAAGTGGTGCTCGCGTAAGGATAAACGTGTAGTTCAACGGCATAAAACTCAGAGTCTAAAATCAACCCGTCCACTGATTCTCAACAAGCCAAGCCAAATGCAAAAGAATGAAGTTAAGATCCCTTCCTTACACCACACATAAAAATTAACTCAAAATGGATCATATACCTAAATGTAAGATCTAAAACTATAAATCTCTTCTAAAACAACACTGGAGTAAATATCATGAGCTTGAATTATGTAAGGCTTCTAAGATACAATACCAAAGCACAAGTAATAAAAAAAAACAAAGAAAATAGATAAATCAGATCTTATCAAATCAAAACCTTTCATGGTAATAACAAGAAGGTGAAAAGATAATCCACAATAAGAGAGAAAACATTTACAAATCATATATCTGATAAACAACTCATATTTAAAATCCATAAAGAAATCTTCAATTCAATAAAAAGACAACCCAATTTTTTTAATGACCAAAGGATCTGAACAGACATCTTTCAAAGACTCTCTATATATATCTATTCCATATATATATATATGAAAGAAAAAATGAAAGTTAGTCACACAGTCATGTCCAACTCTGCAATCCTATAGACTGTAGTCTGCCTGTCTCCTCTGTCCATGGAATTCTCCAGGCAATAATACTGGAGTGGGTTGCCATTTCCTTCTTCATGGGGTCTTCCCAACTTGAGGATAGAACCTTTTCCCCGTTTAAGAAAAGAAATGTATTTTTAAACGCTTAGTGGGAAGGCATAGACTGAGTTCTGGTTTACTGATATAACTCTGAAGAGAACTTCAATTCGCTAGCATAAATTTTCACTCCACTCTCAAGCTTCTAAACAGTTCCTGAAGTCCAAAAGTACATGAGAAGATCCTCAATATCATTAGTTTTTAGGGAAATGCAAATCAAAACCATAATGAGTCACTTCACACCCACTAGGATGGCAATAATCAAAGTGTCAGATAATAGGGACTTCCCTGGTGGTCTAGTGGTTAAGACTCTCTGCTTCCAATGCAGAGGGTGGGAATTCAATGCCTAGTTGGGGAACTAAGATCCTACATGTCATACTCTGAGGCTAAAAATAAATAAAATTGTGTTTTGTTTTGTTTTTTAAAGATAATAGCTAATGGTAGGGAGGATAAAGAGAAATCAGAACCCTATGATGGTGCTGAGAATGCAAAATGGTGTGGCCACTTTGGAAAACAGTTTCAAAAAATGCTCAAAATTTTAAAGGGTTATCATAAAGTGAATTCGCTCAGTCGTGTCCGACTCTTTGCAACCCCATGGACTGTAGCCCACCAGGCTCCTTCATCCATGGAATTTTCTAGGCAAGAATACTGGAGTGGGTTGCCATTTCCTTCTCCAGGGGATCTTCTTGACCCGGGGATCGAACCCTGGTCTCTCGCATTGCAGGCAGACGCTTTACCATCTGAGCCACCAGGGAATCCAACAATTATACTCATATATATATATATACACATATATATATATATACCTAAGAGAAATGAAAACATATGGCCACATAAAAACTTGTGCAAAAACTCCAGAATAGTATTGTTCATTGTAGCCAAAATGTGGAAAGAACCTAAATATTCCTCAACTGGTGACCGTGACTATGTGTGTTCACTCAATCACGGCCAACTTTTTGCAACCCCATGGACTATATAAGCCCATCAGGCTCCTCTGTCCATGGAATTTTCCAGGCAAGAATATTGGATAGGGTTGCTTCTCCACGGGATTTTCCTGACCCAGGATCGAACCCATGTCTCTTGAGTCTCCTACATTGGGAGGCAGTTCTTTACCAGCTGAGCCATGGTCTGTCCGTATGATGGAATACTATTTGGTCCTAAAAAAGGAATAAAGTACTTATACATACTACAACATGGATGGAATTTGAAAACATTATGCTAAGTCAAAGAAGTCATTCATAAAAGGCCACATATTAACATTTATATAAAATGTCCATAATAGGCAATTACATAGAGATGGAAAAATAAATTAGTGGTTGCCTAGGCCTACAAGGAGGTCCAGCCAGTCCATTCTGAAGGAGATCAGCCCTGGGATTTCTTTGGAAGGAATGATGCTAAAGCTGAAACTCCAGTACTTTGGCCACCTCATGCGAAGAGTTGACTCATTGGAAAAGACTCTGACGCTGGGAGAGATTGGGGGCAGGAGGAGAAGGGGACGACAGAGGATGAGATGGCTGGATGGCATCACCGACTCGATGGACCTGAGTCTGAGTGAACTCCGGGAGTCGGTGATGGACAGGGAGGCCTGGCATGCTGCGATTCATGGGGTCACAGAGTCGGACACAACTGAGCGACTGAACTGAACTGAGGCCTGAGAGAAATAAGAAGACTGGGAGATAACACCTAAAGGGTATAGGATTTGGAATTAAAATATATACACTATATAAAACAAATAACCAGTAGGGACATACTATACAACACAGGTAACTATACGAAATATTTTTAACAACCTATAATGGAAAAGAATATAAAATAGAATATAACTGAATCACTGTGCTGTACACCTGAAACTAACACAACGTTGTAAAAACACTAATTCAACAAACATTTTTAAGTCATGACATGGTGCATAGGAAGTTAAATACTGTATAGCATATGATTCCATATACTATTTAAAAATAATATATATATCACACATATATATATATATAGTTTGTTTTTTTAAAGTATAGGGTTTTGTTTTGGGGTGATGAAAATGTTCTAAAATTATAGTGATGATTGTAGAACTCTGTAAACATGCTAAAACCCACTGGTTTTGCAGTTTAAAAAGTCAAATTGTATGCTAAGTGTCTCAATACAGCTGATTTTCAAAAAGAGGAAAAACAGGATGAAGGAAACCTAGAGGCTGAGTCAGACAGAGGGGATGGAGGATCTGAGGTCTGCTGAGGTATCAGTGAGAACAAGAGACTAAAGATCTTTGCCTCAATTTTCTGGTAAAGGCAAGAACACGGACATGGGCAGTCAGTGATCTTCCATTCCCTCAGAAATCTCAGGAAGAGAAAGGATACTGAAAACCAGACCTGGTTTAAGCTGGATTGGGGCATATCTGACACCCTGACATGCTAGATAAAGGACCCTATGCTGTACTTTGATGTTTAGATTTCGGCCTTTCCTCTGTTTGAAAGCTGCAGGACACATCCTGAGTCCATTCATCCATCTTGGGAGGATGGACCAGGCAGGTTATCACTCGGCATCTGGCGGCAGGGTCTGCCCCAATCCCAACTCTCACGTTCACAGGCTGAGTGTGACTCTACAGGAGCATGTATGTGTTGAGGTGCTTTGTCCTGTTCTGACCATTTGTAAAATGATAATGTGTTTTGCTTTACATCTCCGTAGTGTGACAAACCACATTATGTATACAAATAAATTTAACTTACACCTCCCTTGGCAAGACTTTTCACAGCCGCTCCCCTGTTCCTGCCCCCACCCTACCACCACACCGCCAGTCCACGATTTCATATAAAGTCCACAGGATAAGACTGCTTTTCCTGAAACCAAACCTAATTCACTTATAGCAGTGCTGGAATCTGAAAGAATAAAAATCATATCCCTTTATTCAAGGCAAGTCCTACATGCAAGTTCTTCTCCATGATTTCCCAGCAAAGAGATTCCAAAAGCTCCTCTAACTCTGGGAACTCTCATCTATGCAGATCTTTTCCAAACACTTCAGTCCGGATCTCACGACTATGTCAGAGGAGGAGAACTCTCCCAGGACCTGAGTCAGTAAAGATCTACTTTGACAGGTCACTGGGGACAAACAATGCTGACCTCACTGGATTAACTAATTGCCAATACTTTGTTTCTGTGATTCTTTGAACTTAAGTGTCGGATGTCACAGCAAAAGCAGGGAGGATGTTCCATTGTGTGCGTGCGCTCAGTTGTGTCTGACCCTTTTGCAATCCCATAGATTGTAGTCCATCAAGTCTCCTCTGTCCACAGAATTTTCCAGACAAGAATACTGGAGTAGGTTGCCATTTCCTCCTCCAAGGGATGTTCCCAAACCAGGGATTGAACTCACATCTCTTGCACACAGTTCATAACAATTCATTTAGCTACATCATATGCTCTATGTAATATCTATTTGTAAAAAAGATCACATGGATTTGTCTTTTAATATCTTACCCATTATTCATTCTGACAAGCTGTAAGAAATAGTTAACAAATATCAATTCTAATTCCACTCCAAAAGGTTGGAAACACGACACTAGGTCATCACCACAAAGGCAAAAATAGCAGATGCTCTCTTGTTTTTCAAGGTTGGACCATTCCTTAAAACTGCCTGGGAGCATTTCTTCACCTATCAGGCGGCCAAGGTCAAAAGGTCGGAGAATGCAGTGTGTGGTGGTGTAAGGAGCAGGCTCCCTCATCCACAGCTGCTGGGGCTAGAAACTGGGATGAGCTCCTGGAGGGTGACTCAGCAGCATCCATCAGGAATATAACGTACCTTTGATTTGACCCAGCAACTTCTCTTCTAGCACTTACCCTACAGGTGTGTAAAATGACATATAAACAGGATTATCAATAGCAGCACTATAATACTGACAGATTGAAAATAACTAAATGCCAATCAATCAGGCATTTGTTATATGTTACACCAGCTCAATGATATCCTGTGCAGGTGGGGGAAAAAAAAGGTGGCGGGGTGGGGGGAGGAAATAAGATTACACGAGGAAAATACAATACACAGACTCGTATGTGTGGTGTGCTTCCGGCTGTATAAAGAAGACTCCTGAGAGTCCCTTGGACTGCAAGAAGATCAAACCAGCCAACTCTAAGGAAATCAATCCTGAATATTCATTGGAAGGACAGATGTTAAAGATGAAGCTCCAGTACTCTGGCCACCTGATGTGAAGAGCCAACTCACTGGAAAAACCCTGATGCTGAGAAAGATTGAGGGCAGGAAGGGGGGCAATGGAGGATGAGATGGTTGGATGGCATCACCAACTCAATGGACATGAGTTAATGGACATGGACACATGGATACTGACAAACTCTGAGAGACAGTGAAAGACAGGGAAGCCTGGCGAGCTGCAGTTCATGGGGTCACAAGAAGTCAGCCACGACTTAGCTACTGAACAAAAAAAATAAATAAGGGGTAAATATGTATTTACTGGGTTACACAAGAAACTGGTGACTCTGGCTAGCTGTAAAGAAGGGAACTGGGGCTACAAAAAAAGGCAGAGAGACGTAACCCATTGCAAACCCTCTCATAACTTTTAAATTGTGAACTATGGAAATTCAAGAAATACTTTTAAATGTTTAAATAAATATAATTTTTGTTGAAAAGACTAACAATGGCCATAGGCACTTGGAGGACAAGCACCTCCGCAGTCCAGTTCTCACCTCCTCCGGCCTCTAGAAAACCCTCTCCCAGCAAATTCTCAGATACCTCCAGCCCATGAAAGATTGCGGAGCAGGAGCCGGGGAGCAGCTGTACAAACAGAGCAGAGTGCCAACTCTCCCACGCTGGTTTACATAGTTAAGAAATTCCTTTTCACCACATATAGCTGGGAGAGTGGAAAAGGCCCACATGGCCCAGGACTTGCACTTACATGAGTGCTTCTCCAAATTTTCCACCCCAGCAACCCCAGGGCAGAGAAGTCCAACCTGGGGTGATGAGAGACACCTGAGGGATGCAGAGAACTGTGTCTAAGGTGTGGGTTTCTCCACCCAAAATGCACAGGCAGTATGCAATCGACACTGTGACTTTCACTCTACTCCATGTCTCTTTATATTGAGACACTGTGTTCTCGGTGTTCCAGGAAGACAGGCCACTTCTCGCCTGTAGCCGTGGCAAGCACTCTCCCCACCCAGCACACATACACATATCTCAGTCTGAATAACACAGACATAAATCACCTCAAGAATGCAATGCTCAGTTTTAACTCTAAAAATGTGCATCTAGGAGTGTACAAGATGGAGCTGCGGTTTCGGCAGTGAGTCGACCAGATTAGACTCAAATCCAGGCTGTCTCTCTTCCTGGGCCCTTTTACTGGGTCTGGCCTCCTAGAGGCTTAGTTTCCTCATTTGTAAAAGAGGGAAGAGGTTACCTACCTACACTATTGTAAGTAGCTAGTAAAACTAAGCAATGGCTCCTGTGGCTGCCAAGATGCAAACCAAGCCAACAAAACCCACATTTATTTCTCACAAGTTCAGGACTTTGTCCAGCTGACCTACTGTGGTTCTAAATCAAACCCGGCTTCAGACTATAACTTGCCCATTTTAACTAGCTCAATATCATGCCTATAGATTTCTCAAAAGAGAGAAACAAGATCTTTTAACAGTCTTTCCTTTGCAACAGTATTGCACAAATTACATGACCCCTTATTTAAGGGCAAGTCAGGTTTCTTGGTTGGCTAATTCATTAAAAATTTAGCCCCATTTCCCAATCAAGGATGCTCTGGCAAACTGATGGCAACTAAGAAAATTCTTCCAAACAGACAAACAGCATGTTTCAACATGCAACTCAGCAAATTCAGCTGAATTTCCACTACTTCTAAAATAGTTGACTTTTAACCATACGCTCTAATTACTGATTTAAAAGGGGGGTGGTGGTGGTTGGAGGAGGGATATATAATTGTTATCATACATACACACACACACACACACACACACACAAACAGGAAAGCCGTGGTCTTTGCCTGGGACCACCATTCACTGCAAATAATGACTTGCATAGAAGCTGGCACATTTTCACGTGTTAACGCACACATTTAGAAACGTTCACACTGTCACCTAGGGCCAGGGGAAGCTTTTATCCATGACGAGCACAAAACTCCCCAACAGCACCACAAATAGCCACGTCTGGGTGTTTTTCCTGACCCAAAGGTGCTGATGCACTGCAGAAGTACACACCAGACACCCGGGACAGGCCCACTCCTGGTGGATGAAAAGTAATCGGGTAAGGCAAGGCCCTCCTGACTTGTCCAAATACAGACCCAACACACATGACATCAGATTTTACTAATTAACAAGGCCTCTTCCACAGCCAGTTTTTGTTTCTTTTCTGTTTTCCTTTTTTGCTGAACGAGGGAAAACAGCTGAAGCGTGGAGGCTGCTAGTCCAGAGACTGGAACACTGGCTCGTTGGTTCCACGTCACCAGCCACCCCCACACTTCAGTGGGTGAGGCCGCAGGAGCTCAGCTGATGGGTCCTCGAGGTGTCCTTGAGTCTGGTCACCTGCTGGGAGGCCACCAGCGTCCCACATCATGGCTGTGGACATCAGTTTCATGTCCACAGTGAGGACCTGGGTCACAAATGATGAGTCCTTTTGTCATTCTGAATGTGTGGAGAACCAAGTCCCCTGTGTTATGGTGGCAGCTTCCCCCTGCCTGAGCAACAGTAAACTGAGGAAAAGAAATCGCATCTATTTTAATCATAAGCTGCTCATTTCATCTCTTTCCTTAGATATCTATGAATTTCACTGGCACGAGGCTTCTAAGCCAGGGCTTCTCCCATTTCAATAGTACAGGACTCACTTGGGGAATTCTTAAATGCTCCTTCTGACTCAGGAGGAATGCAGGCTGGGGCTCTGTATTTCTAACAAACTCTAAGGCGGTGCCAGTGAAGCTAGTCTGTGGGTCCCACTGTGAGGAGTGAGGTCCAGGCTGAGGAAACCTCAAGGCTCTCCAGCAGACATTCACAGCTCAGGTCCCCACATCCCTTATGCTTCCTGGAATGACTCCAGGGCCTGGGATGGGGTGTCAGGTAGCTTAGGTGCCACTGCAGGCGTGCAGTCAGCTTACACTGTGACCTACGCAAACCCTGAACTCAGTTCACATCCTTAAAGAAAACATACTAGGTAATACTTGCTCTAAACGGGTCAGAAACCACCACTCCCCAAAAAAGAGATATGAGAGCTTCAAAAAGCTGAGATCCCTGCATTAATATAAAGTGATGGGGATTTCCTTACTCTTTTTTGACTGCCTACTTACCATTTTTGGTGAAAGGACATGGAGCCATTGAAAAACACCATTTTTAAAACTCCTTCTCCAAGGGTTACCTCAGAGTTTCCAAAAATTCTCTCTCTATATTTCCCAAACACCAATACCATTTTTCCGCAGCCTATCTGTACTTCAGAACTACAGATTCTGAACTACAGTTCAGAACTACAGAACTGGTCATACAGTTTCCTCATTGATAAGCTCTGTTTGTGGTCCTAGTAGTTAGAATAGAGAAACAGGGCCCAAAATGGCAGAACAAAATGGCGATGGGAGAATGTACGCACACTCCTTTCCCTGACTGGACCCGAGTTCATACTTCATTCGCATGGCCTCTCACCTCTCACCCCCTCTCACTTCTCACTAAGCCTGATTAGTTGTGGGCTTATGCTTCATTTGTATAAGAGAAATCACAGACCAGAGTGAAGACCTCCAGTGGGAAAACATGCCCCCTCCCTCGACTGGTCTCAGGCTCACACATCGTGTGCTTGGAACACAACCAATCAAGCCCCAGAAACCACCAAAGAGGAAGTAACAAAAGATATAAAAAGGGAAACTGAGAAGGGTTGAGACCACTCCTATGGGGGCTGGTCTGCTCTCATCGCTTGAGAATGTACTGCCTGCTTAATAAACCCTGCCTGCTTGAGCTGTCCTGGTCTGTCATTTCAATTCTTTGCTACAATGAGATGAGAACCGAGGGAGAAAAACTGACCCAACAGTGGCAATGGAGTAGTATGTGAGGAAGATGGGAATAAACTCAGCAAAGGAAACCATAAAGGAGGAGAGACTACTCATTACCAAAACCCTAAATATTTTCAAGGAAGAGTTGATTCCAAAGCCGGAGTAGCAGAAGTAAGTATTCAGTTTCCTTTTATTAGATGATGTGGGTTCTGGGTTAGACTCAGCTAATAATTTACTATATGATGACTTCAGGCAAGTCATTTAATTTCCATCCGTCTTCAGGCTCCTCCTCTGTGACACGAACTGGTCAGTCTAGCTAATTTCAGTGTCTCTGCCAGATCAAAAGTCTGGGATTCTAGAATGAACCAGAAGAAACTGGGCAGCATTAGGCAACCATTAAATGAAGAATTTCAGAGGTTTTACCCCTACAACTTAAATTTCAAATGCTGATGCTGTTTGCTTAACTCAGATGGTTTTTTATTTTTTTTAAACCAATGTCCTTGTCACGGTGTCTAGAGCTAAGGACAACATCTGAACACCAACTTCCTGCCATGGAACTAAGCATTGCTCTCTCCACAGTCACCAAATTGCCAGAGCTCACTGAGCTGAAAAGTTATCATGCTTAATGAAGATTTTGTTTACATCCTATTTCTTTTGTTGTCCTGATGGTGATTCTCCTGCTTACAAAGCCACCAAAAATAAACTCCCTTTTAATCATACTCAAATACCCAGTTTTTTTCTATAACCTGGTGATTATATAGGCTAAAAGTATCATTGGTTTCTTCACAATGTCCTTGTGAAGTAAATCAATACATTTCCCTTTAAATGGTTAAGAAACCAGAAAGATTTACTCTCAGGGTGGCCTGCGATTCAGACAGAGGTTCAAGACAAAAACCGGGCTAATAAAATGTCCCATGCCTGCTCACAGAATCCATTTGACAAAGGTTATCATTTAAGCCACACAACAAACCTATATTCCTACTGGAGTAAAAATACCTAGGATAAAAATACTCTGCACACAAATAGGCCAAGTAATTTCTCCAAGAGACAACATGCTCAATAATAGTTCAGGCCTTGACATAAAATGTGATTCCACCAACATGAAACACTTACGACAGGCAGATCCACAGAGAAAGGAAATAGACTTGTAGTTGCCAAGAGACAGGGAAGGAGGGAGTTTGGATGTAAGGGGCTTTGTCTGGGGGAGATGGACTTGTTTTGGACTTAAGACAGTGGTGATGGTTGCGCAACCAGTGAACTGTACACTTTAAAATGCTGAAAACCGTGAATTTTACATTATGTGAATGCTATCGCTAAAAACAAAACAGGAGGTCAGGCCTGGGGGCTGGCGACCTGATCTGGCCCTACTTGTTTCACTCTCAGTCCTGGTATTCCCCATTGTGCTAATAATGAATGGAGACGTTATGCCAGGCGCGCAGCAATGTTTCAGGCACACAGTACAATGACGACAATTGATGACCACTACATATAAGGTCATGTAGACCAAAGCCACAAACCAGGATTGCACCCAGCCCTCTGACTCCTGTCTCTGATCTCTGCTACTTGCTACCAGCTTCTTCTGAGTGGGGGCAGCATCTTTAGGGGGAATCCCCATAGTCAGCAAGAGACGGGAAAAGGCAGATGTACCCCTGCCAGCCAGGGGCTTCAGCACCAGGAAAACCACATTGCAAGAACTTCTCTGGGACTTCCCTGGTGGTCCAGTGGTTAAGAATTCACTTTCCAATGCAGGGGACATGGGTTCAGTCCCTGCCCTGGGAAGATCTGATATACCACAGGGCAACAAAGCTTATGTGCTGCAATTACTGAAGCCCGAGCAACCACAGCCCATGCTCCACAATAAGAGAAGCCATCGTCGTGAGAAAGCCACACACTGCAACTAGAGAACAGTCCCTGCTCGCCACAGCGAGAGAAAGCCTGTGTGCCGCAATGATCTGCACACAGGCTTTAATGTGTATTTATGGCCAGCATGGCCATAAATAAAATTTGTAAAACAAAAAACCTTTTTTAAAAGAAGAGCTTCTCTGAAACTTAGGTTACAGATTTTTAATTATGCTTCAGCTATTTTTTTTTTTTTTTTGGTACACCATTCCCTAAAAACCCTTACAAAAATTTCCCCAATGTCCTTGGTTCATCTTGGTGTCCAGGAGATTAAAACAGCCTCAGATCACAGCTGTTAAGACACCATCTCCCCCTCACCATGAGGGTCACAGTCAATGCTAATCTTGGGACCAGCACGTGAAAGTTCTGTTTATAGAACCCAACATTCCCCGCCAAGTGCCGTGAGCCCCTCACGGGGCCACCGGCTAGCAGAAGGGACTCCACCCCGACAAAGTCGTTAAGTCCAGAGCTCTGCAACACCAGGAAAATACTAGGAGGCGGGGTCAGGGAAAAAGCAGGGGTTAGACACCTGGATAGATTGACTTCATCACCCACAGACCAAACAGCTTCACAAATGGTTAACATCAGGTTGCTGTCAGGACACACCTCCAACAGGTTGAACAGGATTTCTGAAGACAGAAGATAAACAAGCAAGTTCTTCAGGGCACTGCCCACTGGGGAGCTTTGGGGACCCCTCCAAGATAAACCAAGGCTCGATCTGGAAGCCAACAGGCCTTAATCAAGCCCACAGGTCTACGCAGTTTCCTTCTCAGAAATCTTATTTGGGAAAGCGGATCCTTCAATTTTCCCATAGTGGCTGCTGCGGTATTTCCATTAGTGCTGAAACAATCAACCCTAAGTGGTAGAAATCATTCCATTTAAAAAATTTAAAGAGAAATTCTGAGACCAAGAACTCTCAATCTGATGACCATTCTCCTTAGTGCCTCTTTGCACTCCAAATGAGACCAACTTTCACACAGAGAATTGTCAACTTTTTCCTTCCTCCCTCTGCCGCCATGGCTGCAGGAACAATGATAAAAGGGGCTGGAGAAAGAAAATCAGGACTGACCTCATGTTTGGAATGGAAGAGGCTGGACCAATACTATCAGCATGCTTTTGAGGCTGGTTCCCACCATCTCCAGGGTTAAGACATACAATAAGGGTGACCTTTATTTCCTCCTTCAAAGATGTAGTTGTTTCCTGTGACAGCTGAGCAGACTGGTCTCTCGCAAAGCCCATACATGGTCTCCAGCCCCTTCCCTACAGGCCAGTCTGCAGGGGTTAGCAGCTAGCTCTAACTGCCAGGCAAAGGGAACAGAGCCAGAAATACTGATAGCAATGTCCTAATCAAGGGGTGGTCACTTGGCCACTTTGTTTCTCAGAACTACAGTTCAGTTTTCTTTAAAAACAGGAGTGGTGTTACGGGTCCATTCACTGCATGGATAAAGAAAAATGAAAGAAGATAGTGCCGAGTGTCAGAACACTAGCCACTGTATGTACAACAAATGGTGTCCAGGAAGGAATTAATATGTGCCACCCAGATACAGAGCATGCACTGCTGGCTTCCTCCCAGGCACAAGCCCTGGAGGAGGCATGGTGACTCTTTGGCCTCCATCCCCTTGAACTAATTGTTTCCCAGCCATGGCTGCTGATAGGACTTTTACTCAGTCCCTCTGCTTCTGAATAAAAGAGGAAGTAAACATCACCTATCCTCTCAGAAGAGCCAGGAGAGACAGAGGGGAGGCATGAAGTCAAGCCCCATCAAAGACCTACCCCACGACTGCTTGAGGGCCATGTCCCATTGTTTGTGGGGTTTTTTTAAAGGCCATTTGGGGCACCTACCATTGAGGCCCCATAAATCACCATGGTGGGTACTCATTGTGCTTTGAGCCTCCAGGCCTCTGTACAATAGTGCTTGCCTGTCTTCCTGAAGTCTGATGTGGCCATACAACTAGCTCTGGCCAATGCAATGTGAGGGCAAGTAACAGGTCTCACATGCAGGCCACTTAGTGATTCACCACCCACTCCTCCCACTGCTGCACCCCAAAGAGACGGAGGGGCTGCAACAAGGAAACAGCATGGTTTCTAGCATCAGGTAGTCTTGGGTTCAAATCTTGACTCAGCCACCTACAAGCCACACACTCCGAGCCAGTCAGTTACCCTTTACTGAGCTTCACCTCCCTTGGAAACAGCAATCACATCACTCACCAAGCAGCAGCATGGGTGGGCGGTGGGGCTGGGGGAGCTGCCAGGAGTGAATGTGAAAAGTGAAGCACGTGGCCAGGCAGACAGAGGGCTCTAAAGAAACAGCAGTGACTGTCGTGACCCTCATCGTTATCGTCACCCTGCTTCAGTCACTAACCAGATGTGGAACTAGAGCCTCTGCTTCCCACTGTGCAAACAGGGACTAACGCTGTGTCCACTCTCAGGGTGGCTGCAAGCACCCGTGAGCATCCATGGGAGCCGCCACCGGGATGCAGGCACAAGGGGCAGCCACTCAGGAAGTGGGCTACCAGCCTCCCCGTACTCTAAGCCCTTTATCCTGCCTGTCCTCAGCAAGTCTTGAGCAGCAAGGGCCGATGACACTGCACCCCACACAGGGCCCAGTCCTCGACTGGCCTTCCACCCTGGGCTCGAGGTTGTCCTCCACACCCCATCTGACCAGACGCCTGTCTCCCACCCCCAGTCAAGGCACTGGTTGCAACTTCCTGGGCCACAAGCACTGCTCTGCAAGGGACTCTGGGGGACCTGGCACCCCAACCAGACCCCTGAGATAACCGCACCAGCCTGGATGATCCACCATTTGAGAGGCGCCCTTGGATATAATGTGCAGAGATCTAGCCTATCCCTGACTGACTCATTGGACATGAGTGTGAGCAAACTCCGAAAGACAGTGAAGGACAGGGAAGCCTGGTGTGCTGCATGCCATGGGCTCAAAAAGAGTTAGACACAACTTATGGCATCCATATGGCAGATGAAGTTTCCTTCTCTCTCTGGCCTACCAAAGTTTGTATTTCTCCAGGTAAGTTCAAATAGACTTGGATATTCATTTGCTCATTTATATTTTACTTATTGAGTGGTAGGATGTCAGTGCTATTTGGGACACCAAGTTTCTCTGGTTCAAACCCTAATCTGAATTTCCAGGATACCACGCTCCCGCCAATCTCTCTCCACCCTCACCATATCGCTGATAGATAAGCAGACATCCAGCCTCTGCTTCCTGGGGCTGGAAACCCACTACCTCACAAAACAAGCCTTTCCATCTTCTCCAGCTCCCAGCCATGGAAACATCTCCATCATGCTGAGCTGCTATCTGCATTTCTGCAATGTCACTGGGACCAACCCGGAAGGGCATGGTCCTTCCTCCAAATCTCAGCTTCTCAAACACTTAAAGCCCTCCTACCTCCTTACATCATCTTAGCTTGTCCTTTCTTCTTTAGGCTAAATTTTCAAAGGTTATTCTTCACCCACTGGGGTGCAGTACCAAGTACTCTTTGTAAATGTGGGGCCCAGAACCAAAACAATACTCCTGAAGAGTCTTGCCAACTGTCGTCTTGATTTACTATGTGCCCCAGCTCCCGAGACAAAGTCTCCTAGTAAATAAAATAGAGCCTCACAGGGATGTGTCTGTATGGAGACCCAGAGGAAACCTGGTTCCTGAACTCAAAAGAAGAAAAAAAGAAAGCTTTGGCCACCTCGAGTTAGATATCCATTAGACCCTTCCCAGGACCTGCCCTGTAAGTGCTACTGCAGGGATCAAAGGAGACAGTATAGGGATCATGGCCAGGATCCTCCTGTTCCCATCCTTTCTTCAGCTGCCAGCTCCTTTCCACTTCTCCCCCTCTGCTGCCAGAGTATCCCCAACATCCCTCTGACTCTCACGCATTTCTCAGATAGCTCTAGGAGCTCACCCTGTTGCCTCAAGCCCATTCTCTTTGCTGCTAAGTTGGAGCTTAACTTCTCTGAGGAAAAAAAAGAAAGTCTTTTTCCTCCCACATTTCTCTTCCATCATAGCCCATCCCATTCCAGGGCTGCGCTTGGGGGACTAGACCCTATTTCCCACTGGCCCCGGGGAAGCTGCCGTTGCATCCCACAGGACAAGGCTCTTGGCCAGGCAGGCAGAACAACATCTACTGAGCACTCGCTCTATGCTGGGCACTATGCCCACCCCATGGGCATCTCAGCTAGTCTTAAGTTACCCCCCTCCCTCCTACTCTTCCCACAAGAAATGCTGTTTTTGTTTGTTTTTATACTTTTTTGACCTCACTGCACGGCATGTGGGATCTTAGCTCCCCAACCAGGGATTGAGCCAACACCCCTTGCATTGGAAATGCAGAGTCTTAACCACTGGACCACCAGGGAAGCCCCAGGTACTGTTAAATTCTTTGATTACAGGTGAGGAAACGGAGACACTAAGAGGTTAAGTAACTTGCTCCATTCTCAGGGCCAGTAAGCGGCAGGGCCAGGCACAATCCCAGACAACCTGACTTGAGAGCTCAGCAGACCAACCACCAGCCACCAAGCTCCTCACAGTCAGAACTTGCCTCTCCATTGGCCCTCCCTGCCCAGCCAGTGCTTGGCACACGGGACACTCACAATTCAACTTTATTGAATTAACTGGCTCTATGCGTTTTAAGTGTCCAAGTCTATTTGAATGGTTATCCAACGATAGCCACCCAATGCACACACTGCCCACAGCACATTTATTTGATATTATTTTATTGTCAACACACACCATTTCCAGTATCATGAGCCAGATCAACTTTTGTTATCTGGCCTGAGAACCTAACCTCAATTTAGAACAATGTCTCCATGAGAAAGTTCTATCAACTTCCAAACACCCTATCTAAAAATAAATTCTTAGCACCCTCCTTTCCTAAATTGAGTCCGCAATTAACAGGTTCCTTCATTAGGTGCTGTTTACCTTTGCATTGCTAAGTGGGCTGTCCTGCCTGAAGCCGGCCTCGCTTTGCTGCATCTCGGCCTCAGAAAAGATGCCTGAATTGCAAAGCGATGTGTGAATTGGACACTCACTTTTTTTTTTTTTTTTTTAAACAAAGGCCTCATTTTCAATCCAAATTTTCACAAAATTCTAGTTCTCTGAAGGCAAAAGTTCTTACTTAACCCGATAAATGACTGTCCTAACGAATGAATTTTCAGTCCCCTGAGACAGCTGGAATTATTCAGCTTAGGGGAAACGTGACACATGCTCTAGCCACTCATTTTCCAGATGAGCAAACCAGGGTCTGGAGAGGTTAAATGACTTGTTCAAAGTCACACAGTGCAATCTCAGCTGTGGCGAGAACTTGATGGACTTAAATTTAACCACCTCATCAGACATTATCTGTTAACCCTAAGTAATGCCTCTCCTGTTCCCTGACAATAATAACACAATTCCAAACGCACACCTGCTCATCCAGCTCTGCTTGGGAACCCAAGGACTCCAGGGGACTCCTTGTGCTTATCTGGCCTCAGGAAAACACAGAAGAGACTCTCAGCTTTCTGCTGCTGACAGTGGCTGCCTGCCACGGGGAAAGGGTGTGAGGGAAAACAGCTTACATTTCCTTCTCGACCTGAAAGATGCGTTTCCCGTTCCTACTCTGACACCCAAGTCCAGAGCCTCATCTATTCCATTCTAGAAAGAGAGGATACCCAGTTCTAATACATACCTCACCACTTGATTATTCACATCAGGTCCTCCAGAACAATGTGGCCAAGGTGATACCTCCATCACAACCCATCTTAGCTCAGAGTCCAGAATGACGCCCAACATGTAACAACAAAATGAATTCAAACTCCTAGTCTGGCCTCCAAAACCTTTCTATACTGACTTCGATCTATGTATTCAATGTGCTTTTGTCCAAATCTTCAAACTTTGTGGCCAACGGTTCTCTTTTTATACTGTCAAGTTCATTCCCAATTACAGGCCTTTGTAGAGTATCCAGAACCCTCTGTGGAAAGTATCCTGCAAAAAAGAATTATATGACACAGCATTTCCCAGAAAGCATTCTATAAAACAAAAGAATTGTGGAAGATCTTTAAAAAAAAATAATTTTGTGGTCATATAATTCTGAGAAATTCTTAAAGCCAAGTCTTGTCTTAGAGAGTCATAATCCACAATCAGCCTAAGCAGTAGAGGTTCTGAGAAGTCCTATAACAGGAAAAGCCATTTAACTTTACCCCAAGAGTTCCCAATTTATCTCAGACCTAGCCTCCATTCTCCACCTCCGCTGCCACCACACCAGTCCAAGCTGCCAGCGTTCCTTCCTGGACAACAGCAGAAGCCTCCTCGCTCGTCTACCTCCTCCCCTCTTCCACCCTCTTCAATTCAGTCCCCACACACTAAGGCAGGAGGGAAGAGTCTAAATCCCAAATCAGGTCACGTCCACTCTTGCTGAAATATGTTGATGGCTTTTCCTGTGCTCTTGAGGCAAAGACAACAAACCTCTGACCCCCGTCCACAGGGCTAACATGGTCTACCTACCTTCCCAACGCTATCACATCCCACGCTTCTCCTCACTCAACCCATCCTTCCACTGGCCTTTTCATGTTTCTTCCTATGCCTTCTTCCCGCACACCCCAGGGCCTTTGCGCATCCGCCTGGAAGACTCTGCCTCTGACTCTCCACTTCATGAGCTCCTGCTCATGCCAATCACCACCTTCTCAAGGAAACAGTCCCTGACCTTCCAAGACTAGGTCAAATCCCAGTCCCCCTCTTGCATGAACCTTTGTATTTTGTACATGAACCTTTGTATTTTGTACATGAACTTTGCAAGTAATTTGTATTTACTCATATGACTTTTTCCTTTAAATCTTCTTCCACTAGACTAAAAACTTTCTGAAGGCAAGGGAACAAATGTCCAGTTTTGCTCACTAGCTTTAACAAGTAAATAATCAAATACACACACACAAACACCACTCAAACAATCAACCCAAAGTATGAGCAACCTATGCGAAAATGAAAAAAAGAAAGCATAATACAATATATTCCACAAAGGATATATAAACCAAGTGGTCTGGGAGAGGAGGCAAGGGAGCCTTAACTGGTGAGATGGGCAAAGCTGCCAAGTGCTGGGTGCCAAGAAGAGAAGGGAAGGGAAAGGCAGAGCAGAGAGAAAACACAGCACCTGCCAAGGTGCAGAAGCTCAGAAGGGCCGGTTGCTTCCGGGTAGATTCTGCTGTACAACTAGACCAACTCCCCCATGTGTGATCCTCAAGGGAGGGGAAAAGATCTTTTCAACTCTCCCCTCCAGCAGGAGAGGCAGTGCACTGGGGGCCCAGAAGGGTCTGCCAAGTGGGAAGGAGCGCCCCCTTGTGTATCACTTGTGTTCTCTGCATGGCGGTCATCCTCAGAGCCACCTTCCCCATGTGCGAGGGCAGCTGCCCAGCCCACACATTCAGTGCATCGTGGTCTTGACACTAAAGCCACTACATACAGATCCTGTGGGGTCTGCCCCTCTACCCAGCCTATACCCTAACCCTCTGCTCCTGCGGAACTACCCCATCACTGGAAACCACAGGCCTCTCATTAACCCCACTCTGCAGTTAGCCACAGAGTGTCCCCAATGACACTCCTAGGGAGGCTGAATAAGCAGCTGAGATGAAGACCGTGGAGTCACCCAGGATCCTTTTCTGGGGCTTTGACTTCGCTGGATCAAAGCTGAAGCAGGGGTATGTGTGTCTTTATTCCCCTCCCCTGCAACAGGCAAACACACACCAGACCCAGACCCAGACGCTTCTCCCAGAGTTTGTTTTAGCCAGAGGAATCCTGTCAGGTACCACCCGCCCCCCATCCCCCCAACCTAACCAGGCCTGTTCTTTGTTCCACAAAACAAACAACTAGTTCCTGCCGCCGGGGCCAACCAGGCGCACGCACACAGGAGCAAACAAAGAGGCCTCTTGCCCAAGACTTCCTTTCCTGTTGGCCTGACTGGTCACTAGTGCCCTTTGTTTGAAGTCACCAGATGTGCCAGGCACCCTCAGGGACCTGCAGCAGCTAGGAATCTCACTCCCTGACCTTCTATTTCCACTGCCACCCTCCCGACACCCAACCCAGTAGGATAGGGGTAGGAGGTGCAGCTCTTCTGCAGCTCTGTTCTGATGGGTGCCCAAGATGGTCCTTCTGCCTAGCCCCTCACCCTTCTCTCCTTCCTGGCCTGAGACCATCACCCAGCCCGTCTCCACTGTGACAACTGTGCTGCCAACCATCGTGTTTCACCCCCACCTCAGCTCTGAGGCCCTGTCATTATCCCCATTTTACTGACATGAAAACTGAGGCTTAGACTCGCCTCAAATCACATGGCTGGGTCCAAACAGTGTCTATCCAGCTCCACAGCCCAGGGAGCCCACCTGTCTTACAGGTCTTGGTAATTCCTTCACAAGAGAGACCTGTTAGGCAGTGGAAGGCTGTACTCAACCCAATATCGAGTAAAGCATGAATCTCTACCTGGCCAGTAGACAAGTCTACTGATAATTAGAACAATTCTACTGGAAAGAGTCACATTTTGGTTTGAAGAGCCTACACAGAAGGTAACACGGTGGTTTGGGTTTGTTTTTATTTGACATACTTGTCGTCTTCATGAGCACATCCAGCTGCCCTTCACAAAAAACTTGCGATATTTTCCCTGGAAACACATACTTCCCTCCTCGTCTTTCACTCATTTATCTTATCTTCACTCCCCAGAGTTCACGAGGCTCCATTCCACAGTCACTCCTGGTTATCAGTTTTGTTTTTACAAGCAGCATTTATCTGGATTGCTAAGGCATTCTTGGCTTTTTAGAAATATGCTTTCATTTTTCTTGTCAACTAGTCACTTTATATGCTTCCAAAGTCATGCCTCCAAATGAACGTAACTGCCTTCTTCATATCTTCACCCTTCACTTGGCGTCAACCAAAGATACAATGAACTGGGACACTAATGCTTTATGAAAGTCAATCTACACCAAGAAAAATAATGCTAGTCCTCAGCCAAATCAAGTTATACTTTCCAAGACAATGTGGATTCGTTTAATGCTCCTACTTGGTGTTTATAAGTAACTCCCCAAAGTTGTTTATAAACAATTTCATATACAAAACCCCCAAATGGGAGAGTGGCTATACCTCTATTCTCATAGACAAGCCAATAGCCCCTCGGGCTGATGTTTATTATCATCCTTTCCTCTCTCCTAGGTGGTGGTCCCAGGTCAAAAGAGCAAAATAAGGCTGCTTTTCAGAGTCACCATAGATAACAAATTAGAAATTCAGGTTTTATGATGCTTGATTTTAAAGAAACCCCCAAGTAACAGGCAGGAGGAATTCTTGTCATGGAAGGGAGGGAGGGCTTCTATTAAGACAGGTCAAAACATCCTTGAGGTCTGAGAAGTAGCAGAAGTTTCAGTCAATGCATCTTACCATCCACAAGGAAGCTGGTAATGAGGCCAACACAGGGAAGACTTGGAGCTGACTGAGAAAGCAAGAAGACAGACTTCCCTGATGGCCTGGTGGTTAAGACTCTGAGCTCCCAAAGCAGGGGGCAAATATTCGATTCCTGGTTGGGGTACTAAGATCCGCATACCGCACAAAGAGGCCAAAAAAAAGGAAACAAGAAGAATACTGATATAGTGCAAATCAATTGCTGACAGCTGATTTCAGGGGGTCACACAGGCGAGCTATTTCAGTAACCTCTAAGGAGAAACTTCCTGAAAAAACTACAGGAAAAGTCCAGGGTTCACTGACCCACAGGGTATCACCAAGTTACATGAACAGATCCTCTAGACTTCAAAGCCCCCAGAAATGTGAGGAAAAATAAAACAAGAGCCTGTCTTGGAGGAGTTTCAAGGTGATAAAAATTCTCTTCACAATTTCTGTCAAAAGGGCAACAAATCCCTAAGGGAAGAGCAAAGAGAAAGCTACTGAGTCCAGAGCAGAGGAGCTCCCTTCCAGCTCTACAGCGAGTTCTG
The DNA here is from genome assembly GCF_029378745.1 of Bos indicus. NCBI lineage: Eukaryota > Metazoa > Chordata > Mammalia > Artiodactyla > Bovidae > Bos > Bos indicus. The sequence goes on from NC_091769.1 coordinate 52,639,515, forward strand.
CATAAGGAGCACATGGAGACATTTAGAGGGATGGCAGACTCGCCAGGGCCTGGGCTCACGCCCAGACACTCACAATTCCAGGAACACCCTTGGCCACAGTCTGCTGGGTGGGATACCAGCTGAATACTGTGCACTCTCACAAGCTGAAGGGGCTCGGGAATGAATAGAGAAAGACACACTGCAGTTGTTCTGGGGTGGAAAATGTACCATGCACCAGTTTGCAATCCGTCTAAAAGGAAGAACCAGGCCCACTTAGTCCCACACGGAAAGAACAGAAAGTTCATGGGATTGGGTCCTTTCCCAAAATAAAAGCCATCCTTCCTAATGCTTTTGAATTTTCTATTTTTAATGGCCTGATCGTATAGGAGCAGTTTATTATAAGCCACTCACAAGGGAAGGGTGTTAAGTGCTGAAACCAGGTGCCAAGGGGAAAAAAGGACCAAGAGACAGGGTGGTGGCAGAGGTGGGCTCTTTCACACCCTGGATTTCAACAGAGCTGCAGCAGAGAGCTACAGATGCGGCAAGAAGACAGAGAATTCTCCATGTTTCCATCATCAGTAAAGCTTTCTGGCCTCCAATTCAGAACACAGGTCCTTCCCATTCCCTCCAGCTCACTTGCACACTATCCAGTTATCAAAAAACATAGGATGACTACGCCTTTAAAACGAGTCACCAGATGAGCTCATCATTATAGTAGGCTCATCTAATGAAACATTTTCAAAGGGCAAGACCACAGGCATATAAAAATGATAGTCTTTGGACCCCATGTTCTCTTGCCTTGTGAACCTGATTTTCTAAGTGATTTTCAGGCTGATACCCCCAATTAGTATTCTGGCATTTCTCTCTGGGTGATTACTATTTGTACTACTCTTCTGAGTACTGTGGGATACAACAGGGGCATATGACCTCGTCCACCACCTGCACACAATTAGGAGAGAGGCCTGGGTTTCTTGGGATGGAGATCATGTCTCATTTACCTTCTCACCTCCAGTACCTTGACCTATATGCAACTGGAGCTCAATAAATACTTGCTGTTTGCCGAAAACCACTGAGTCGGGAAAGTTATCAAGTGCCTATTATAACCACAGCAGTTGAACTCTCTGAATCCATGAAATGGTAGTTTGGAGGATGCTAAAGTGTGACAGCATGTTGCTCCAATGTTCATAGCAGCACTACTCACAATAGCTAAGAAATGGAAGCAACCTAATTATCCACTGACGGATGGATGGATGGATGAAGACAATGTGGTACATATACACAACGGAATAACTATTCAGCCATAAAAAAAAAAAAAAAAAAAGCCATTTGCAGCAACATGGACGGACCCAGAGATGGCCATACTCAAGAAAGAGGAAGACAAATATCGTAAGATATAACTTATATGCAGAATCTAAAACATAACACAAACTGGTTTACAAAACAGAAACAGACACACAGACAGAAAACAAACTTATAGTTACCAAAAGGGTGTGTGAGAGGGATAAATTAGGAATTCTGGATGAGCAGATAGAAACTACTATATATAAAATATATAAACAACAAGGTCCTATTGTATTATATTCAGTATCTTCTAATAAATCATAATGGAAAAAAGAATGGAATACATATAACTGAATTGCTTTGCTGTACTCCAGAAACACAACATTGTAACTCAACTATACTTCAATTAAAAATTTTTTTTTTCAAATGAAGTCTGACAGTATGTTGACTTAATACACATGAGTGTATCTACGGACTTTAGGGTCATCTCTAATTCCTACTCAGCCTTGGATCCTGCATTCCAAACATATAAAAGAAGAAGAAAAAAGAGATGTCGTTTATCTCTTTTCAGTTTAATCAAGTTGATTTTTAAACTGGTATTCCTCCCTGTTGAGGCCATTTTGAACTTCAGGTCTACCATTCAGCAGTGGGCTCTCTCTTCCTGCTGGGGGTCACCTACAGAACCAGATGAGTATGCTTTCAGTGTCTTTTTCATGGAAAATAAGTTACTGGGACTGGGCCAAGAATCTTGCTGTCCATCACTGGAAAATTCTTCCCAAATTGGTCGGTAACCCCAATCCCCTTGCTTAGTAACCCTGTCAAAAAGAAGAAAGCATGATTTGAATAATACTGAATGAGTTTTTTTCTGACTTCCATATCTTTCTTCAGCTGTTTTGTGACCATATCTTTATTCAGCTGTTATGTGAACTTTTAATATTTTCTAAAGAAGGACAAGAGAATCAATGTGACTGAACTTTATCACCTGCAAATTTTATTCACGGCAAACTTAAAACCATGCACTCATCATTAAAAGCATTAGTTTCAAACCAATATTCTTGCTGTCCTCACCTTGTTTATTCCTGAGATCTAACCAGATGTCAGAATCGTGAATACTCATGTGTCTATATAGGGCGGCTTGATGAGGCCCCATTTCCCACCAATACAAGAGGACAGATGTGCTCCCATAATTCTCAATAAGGAAATGAAATACCCAAACCCAGGGCTATTCAAGACTCCAGGGCAATGATCTGTTTGCCTGTTCAGTTCAGTTACTCAGTCGACTAGGGGACCCCATGGACTACAGCACACCAGACTTCCCTGTCCATCACCAACTCACGAAGCTTGTTCAAACTCATGTCCATCGAGTCAGTGATGCCATCCAATCATCTCATCCCCTGTTGGGCCCTTCTCCTCCTGCCCTCAAGCTTTCCCAGCATCACAATCTTTTCCAATGAGTCAGTTCTTCGCATCAGGTGGCCAAAGTATTGGAGCTTCAGCTTTAGCATCAGTCCTTCCAATGAATATTCAGGACTAATCTCCTTTAGGATGGACTGGTTGGATCACCTTGCAGTCCAAGGGACACTCAAGAGTCTTCTCCAACACCACAGTTCAAAAGCATCAATTCTTCAGCACTCAGCCTTCTTTATGGTCCAACTCTTACATCCATACATGACTACTGGAAAAACCATAGCTTTGACTAGACGGACTTTTGTTGGCAAAGTAATGTTTCTGCTTTTTAATATACTGTCTGGGTTGGTCATAGCTTTTCTCCCAAGGAGCAAGTATCTTTTAATTTCATGGCTGCAGTCACCATCTGCAGTGTTTTGGAGCCCAAGAAAATAAAATCTCTCACTGTTTCCATTGTTTCCCCACCTATTTGCCATGAAGTGATGGGACTGGATGCCATGATCTTAGTTTTTTGAATGGTGAGTTTTAACATTCCAGCTTTTCCCTCTCCTCTTTCACTAAGAGGCTCTTTAGTTCCTCTTCACTATGAGCCTGAGGACAGCATAAATGCGGGCCTGTCTGGATCTCAGCATCTACCTCCTCTCTCTGTTCAGGAAGTCTCTATAATCCCCAGGCTAGGAAAGAAACTTGGATGTCATTTTCAAAACTGTATGTCAGAAGAAAGCTTTACTTTCTCTGAGGAAATAGCTTTCTCCCTTATGGACAGCAAGTATCATAACACCAATCATATTTCTTTTTTACTCTAACCACTAAAAATCTCAGGGCCACATTTTTAATTCTCTTTCATGATCTTTAGACTACATAATTGGGCTGTCTTTTGTCCCCACTACCCCCAAGATTAACTGTATTTGAATTTATATGTCCCGTAAATTTTTTTAATAATCATATGTATTTTAATTTTATTATATATACTCTTATAAGCTGCCTCAGATTCATCCTGGGAAAAATGTCAAAGTATTAAAAAAAAAGCTGCAAACCTATTGCTCCCAGAAATCTGCCCCTCAAATGAGAACTTCGTAGCATTTCATCTTTGCCCTGTGCTATCATGTAGGAGTGGAGTATAATTTAGAATGTATATGATGTCTCTGAAGAAGTAAATAAAGTTGGGCCCACCTCATCTTTTGAGCCTCATTTTCTGGGACCACTGAGAGGGTCAATTCCTCTAGCTTATGCATTAAGAGGTACAATGGAATGCTATCCAGCCATAAAAAAGAATGAAACTTAGTTACTTGCAGCAACATGGATAGACTTGGAGGGCCTGATGTTAAGTGAAATCAGTAGACTCTGTCCAACTCTGTTGTTCTCTAAAGACAAACTAGTGAATATAGCAAAAAAAAAAACCAGATTCATAGATACAGATGAAAAAACTAATGACTACGGTTAGAAAGAGGAGGGGACTAGGTGGGAGGGGAGTGGAGGTACAAACTACCGGGTGTAAGACAGGTTCAAGGATGTATTGTCTAATATGGGGAGCATAGCCTTTATTTCGGAGAAGGCAATGGCACCCCACTCCAGTACTCTTGCCTGGAAAATCCCATGGGCGGAGGAGCCTGGTAGGCTGCAGTCCATGGGGTCGCTAAGAGTCGGGCACGACAGAGCGACTTCACTTTCACTTTTCACTTTCATGCATTGGAGATGGAAACGGCAACCCACTCCAGTGTTCTTGCCTGGAGAATCCCAGGGATGGGGGGAGCCCGGTGGGCTGCCGTCTATGGGTCGCACAGAGTCCAACACAACTGAGGCGACTTAGCAGCAGCAACAGCCTTTATTTTGCAGTAATTATAAATGAAAAGAAACTTTCAAAAATTTTAAAAAGAGGTACCTGCCTTACTACCCAGTCTCCCGGGTTCTGTATTCATCAGTCTGAGAAAGTGAAGACTCCAGATGATAAATACACTGAGCTCTTCCAGAGTAGTCATCATAACTGAGGATTTCAAAGAGTAAAAGCCTTCAGTGACGAAATAAAGTCTCTAACTAGAAAGACCTGGGAGAGAGCTGGAGGGTTAGGTTAGGGAGTAAGGGAGTTGATCTCAGTAGTACTATGTGAATCCCACTTGGGATGAACACATATTCAGAGCACTCTGAGACTGACAGGATTTCACTGTGAACCTTACTGTTCTCCAAAGTAGAAAGAAAAGGTATTTCTTTCTCATCCTGCATCGTGGCATCATCATCCAATTACAGTTCAGCCTCTGAGCTACAAAGTAGACATCTTTGAGGACAGTGACCACAGTAGCAAAGGTCGTGCACGTGAGAGACCGTGAAATACTTGCTCTTACACTCACTGCTTCATTTTATCAGTCAGTAAACATGCCTGGTCCCTCCTGCATGCCAGAGGCTGTGCATAAAGATGAACAAGGAGCTCCCAGGCTAGTAGGGCAGTGTGGTGTAACAGAGCTGCAAATGATGGGCAGTGGAGAAGGTGGTGGTGTTGGAGAAGGTTGATCAGAGTTGACTTTACAGAAGATGTACTGACTTGGGTGTCAGCAGATTTCACCAGGGAGGTTCTTTTAAATAAAATTTTAGAACAGTTTTAGATTATAGAAGAAAGTTGCTAATACAAAGTTCCCATACACTTCACACCCAGTTTCCTCTCTTATTGCATCTTACATGAGTCTGGCACATTTGTCATAATTAATGAGCCAATACTGATACATTACTATGAACAAAAATTCATACTTCATTTAGTCTTCCTTAGTCTTAATGCCCCTTTTCTGTTCAGTTCCAGCTTGGATGCCACCTATATTTAGTCATCCTGTCTCCCCAGCTTCCTCTTGGCGATGACAATTCCTCAGACTTTCCTTGGTTCTGAGGACCTTGACAGTTTGAAGAGTACTTGTCAAGTATTTGTTGAATATTCCTCAATTAGGAGGTTTCTGATATTTTTCCTCGGGATTAGACTGGGGTTGTGGATTTTGGGGAAGAAGACCACAGAGGTAAAGTGCCATCCCCATGACATCATTTGTTGTTGTTCAGTGGCTAAGTCATGTCCAATTCTTTGTGACCCTGTGAACTGCAGCATGCCAAGCTTCCCTGTCCTTCACCATCTCCCAGAGTTTGTTCATAATCATGTCTGTTGAGTCAGTGATGCCATCCAATAATCATTATCAAGGGTCTGGGCTATCCATGTGATTAATCACTAATGACATTGACCTTCATTCTCGGGCTGAGGCAGTGGTGTCAGGTTTCATCACTGACCCCAGATAAAGTTTTATTCTTCTTTCACCCTCTTTCCAAACTGTACTCTGTGGAAGGAAGTCTCCATGTACAACCCACACTTAAAAAGTGGGGAGCTAAACTCTACCTCCTTGAAAACAAAGTGCCTTTATAAATTATTTGGAATTATTATTTAAGAGAGACTTATCTATCTTTCCCCTTTTATTTATTTATTCAACCTTTTGTTTACATCAGTATGCATCCATGGCTACTCACTTTATATTTGGGGTTTTAATTCAATACGCCTTCACTGTAGTGCTCAAATCGTTGCAGCTTTGGCCACTGGGAGCTCTTTCACTCAGCTGTCTCCCTGAGCCAGACCTGCACCAGTGTGTGTGCACGTGTACATTTGAGTGTTTCTTAGCTTTCTGGCACTTACAGATATATTTTTTATAACAGAGTTTCTAAATAGTGAAGCCTGACCATGTTGACAGTATCTTCTAATATACCAGCTCCACAGAACTTAAATGTAGGAAAGGACCCAAGAGGCTGTTAATCCAGCCCCGCTTTGACAAGGAGAGAACTGAAGGTGCAGTGGAAGCAGGGCGCCTGAGGTCACACAGCTTTTTAGTGACAGCGCCATTATGAGGAACCCTTGCTCTCTACTTCTTAAGTTCATTTCCTTTTTCTTACTATTTCGAGTAACTATTGTTGCCCACTGAATGAAAGTCCAAGTCTCTCAATCTCCCCAGGTGGCTGAGTGACCTCAGTAAAGTTGCATGCAGAGCAGGGTCAAAATGTGTTTAATGCTACCTCTAGACATTCAGGGACGATGACACTCTTTTTGTTTTCTGCAACCTATCTCACTTTCCTCTCAATCTCTCACCCACCTGGGAGAGCAGTAACCCTGACCTGAACTTAGCACATAGCAGTATCTCATTCCCTTCTGGTTTGAACAGTCTCTTTAGGGTCAGCGTCTTAATTCCCTAATGTCCAGGCCTCACTGCCAAACTTGAAGTCTAGGGGTACTTGGACAGTTAAGGGTCTTGGAAAGCACAGCTGAATAGAGAGACAACAGTGCAAAGACATTCAGTGGGGCAAGAAAAGTCTCTAAAACGCAAACTCTCACGTACAGAATGGATAAAGAAGGTCCTACTGTGTAGTACAGGGAACTCCATTCAATACTGTGTAATAAACCATAATGTAAAAGAATATGAAAAACAATGTATATATGTATAACTGAATCCCTTTGCTGTACAGCAGAAATCAACACAATATTTTATATCAACTAAACTTCAATAAAATAAACTTTTTAAAAAAGTAAATGGTACTGGGACAACTGATATCTAAATGCAAAAAGAACAAAACTGACCCACTACCTCACACCATACTTGAGATTTAACTCAAAATGGAGCGCAGACTTAAATGTAACAGCTAAAACTATAAAAATTGTAATATTAAAACTACTGAATTCTTTTTTTTAGCATTTAAAATATATTTTAATACATATATCTTATATAGATACATATTTTATACATTTAGTTATACATATCTTACTATGTGCAGATATATTCACATGTACACACATGCTTCACTTTTTACAAATACTGCATGTTTTACAAATTGATATGTGACCACTGTATTATCAGTTGATGTTTACCATATTTTAGAAAAAATATTTTTAAATCAAGGTATGTACTTTTTTTTAACAAAATGCTATTGCACACTGAGTAGACTATAGCATAACATAACTTTTTTTAAACATGACTTTTATATGCAGGGGGAAACTAAAAAATTTGTGTATGACTTCTTTTATTGCCAATTTTTTTTATTGGGTCATCTGGACCCAACAAGCAATATTCCCAGTGTATACCTGTATGGGTAATCATATTTGATTAATGAATGAATCTCCAATTTGGGTCACATCACTTATTTCATTGGTTGCACTGTGCAGCTTGTGGGATCTTAGTTCCCCCATTTGGGATAGAACCCGCACACCTTGCAGGGGAAAAATGGAGTGCTAATGACTAGACCACCAGGGAATTCCCCATACCATTTAATAGTTATGAAAATGCACCATTTTCTTTCCTGGAGAATTACCCACATCCTGGTTTTGGCTGATTGTATTTTCAGTTGAAATGTGAATCTACCCTTTATATCTGCTGTGAGCTGGGAGTTGCTCTAGAAGCTTGATTATATTCTGATGCAGTAGAAGAAGAGTAAGTCATCATGATGCTGGTTTGGTCAATGGTTTCTCAGATATGATATAAGTAACAAAAGAAAAACTACATAAACTGGACATCATGAGAATTTAAAATATTTGTGCTTCAAAGGACAATATCAAGACAGTGAAAAGGCAAACCACAGAATGGGAGAAACATTTTGCAAATTATATATGTGATAAGAGACTGGTATCTAGACTATATGAAGAATTGTTAAAACAATAATAAAAAGATAATCCAACTTTTAAGAAATGGGCAAAGGATCTGAATAGATAGTTTTCCGAAGAAGATATACAAAGGGCCAATAAGCACAAGCAAAAATGCTGAATGTCATCAGCCATCAGGGAAATATCAATCAAAACCACAATGAAATACCATTTCACACCCGGCAGGATGGTTATACTCAATAAGATAAATAACAACACGTTTTGGGGAGGATATGAAGAAACTGAGACCCTCACACATTGCTGGTGGGAATGTAAAGGGACGCGACCACCTTAAAAATGAGTTTGTCAGTTCTTCAAACAACATGGTAACTCTATCTTAAATAAAGGAAAACATCTGACAACATACTTGTACATTTCATATACTCTGAAACCATATCTAAAGGTTACAGAATACGGAAGTCATTTTTCAAGAAAGGCTATCTTAAAGTTCTTTTTCCTCCATCTAGCATACCCAGCAGTATCTGAACACATTGTACCCAACTCTACTGCATCTGGGCAGAAGACATGACTTTTCATTCTAGACCTGCACATTACACAAGTAGCCAGGAAAGGCAAGATTCTCAAAATCAGCACTATCTACAAAGCAAGCAACTATACACAGTTCTAATCATCCAGTCCCATATAGATAACAGCCTCAACTTGAGACTTTTTAAAAAAGAAAACATGAACAAAACCAAAATTTAAGTACAAAGATTTGATAGCATCCAGCGACATTTACTGGAGAAGGAAATGGCAACCCACTCCAGTGTTCTTGCCTGGAGAATCCCAGGGGCAGGAGAGCCTGGTGGGCTGACATCTATGGGGTCGCACAGAGTCGGACACAACTGAAGTGACTTAGCAGTAGCAGCAGTAGCAGCAGCAGTGACATTTACATTATTACCAATATCAGAGAACACCAAGCCCTCAGATTTCCTAAAAAATACTGTGAGGGAAAAAAAAAGTATTCTATCCCAGTATTCCAAATGTTCCCAGTATCACTTTTACCAGAAAAACAAACATAAACCAACTGGCCTCATTAATAACTTTTTCTTGGCTCTGCATACCTAAAAATAAGTAATGTTGGCTGGAGGTTAAATAAATTAAGAAGGTTATAAACTCAAGAAGAGAAAGGAAAAGGTGGTATTTTAGAACCCATTTACCATCCTGGGAAAATTCATTCCCCAAGGAGAAGCAGTCCTGATCTTTATAATAAATATGAATTTGCAAAGTTAACCCCCTTTCCCCCAAATACACACATAAAATAGTATTTGATCTTGGTCTTTTCTACCTGATGTGCAATTAGAGTTTAGTGCGATAGTATTGGTAGAAAGACTTTCAAGCCTGTTTGTTCCCTGAAAAGTTTCCTTCCACTAAAAACCTACATTGCATCAGGAACACAGCTGAACTGGGTTGGGAAAAATAACATCAAAAAAGTAATTTATCTTCACAGTATCTCAAGCATGACTGGCAGGGCCAGGCCTACAACTGCTGTGACATCAACTGGAAGTTCCGGAACATATCCTTTCAATGGGAATATAGTAAAGGATACACACACCCCAGTGTTCACTGCAGCACTTTATAGTAGCCAGGACATGGAAGCAACCTAAACGTCTATTGATAGATGAATGGATAAAGAAGATGTGGTACATATGTACAATGGACTATTACTCAGCCATTAAAAAGAATGATATAATGTCATTTGTAGGAATGTGGATGGACCTGGAGATTATCATACTAAGTGAAGTAAGTCAGACAGAAAGACAAATGTCATAATATTGCTTATATGCAGAATTTTTTCTTTTAATTATACAAATGAACTTATTCACAAAACAGAAACAGACTCACAGAATGAATTTAGAGAACGACCTTCTATTCTAGTTAGCAGGGAGGGAAGGATAGATTGGGAGTTTGGCATTGACATGTATACACTGATATAATTTAAAATAGATAACCAACAGGATCTACTATAAATAATAAAAATTTTTAAATTAAAAAAATTAGGGCAGAATGCAAACAGCCTCTTCCTTAGGATAATTTAACTACTGAAGTACCCACTGGGTCAACCAAAATTGGTAGCTCCAGCCCAGCCTCTCTCTTGCACCAGAGACCTCTCCTTGGATGTCCCAAACACCCCTCAAACACAACACAGTCAGACTCCGTGTGAATAAAATGGAAGCTCTCACCCACTCACCACTCTGCCAAGACCTAGACCTCCTCTGGATCTCTCAATGTCTCCAATATTCGTTCCATCACTTGGTATATGTATCACTTGGTCACTCGTAACAATTTGTTCTCATCAGTTCAATCAAACCATGGCTGTGAGCAGAGACTCCTGTTTAAAAAGAGACTCAGAAGTGGGGCAGAGGAGGAGCAGGCAGATTTACTTGAGAGGTAGGATCCATCAGATTTGGTGATCAGAACAGATTACTTCTTCCAGAAGAGCCCAAAGTCTGTCTTGCTCTTCAAGCCCGTGCCTCCCTCTTCATCACTATTTGTTAATCACCTTCCTCTCCTCTCCTTTCCCTACCTTCTTCCTGACCCTTTGCAACAATACCATTCCCATTTCCACAGACAGAAACAGAGCCATGGGACTCTAAAGTTTGCTTTACATGTTTCTGACAGGTGACTCAGTACAGGCAAGGTGGAGAAACTTGTCCTAGGCCAACTTCCCTGGCCATGCCTGGTGGCCAACCCTTGTAGGAGACAAAGCTTCAGGCTTCAGCACAGTTGAGCCCAACGCCATCCCAGAGAATCAGGAAGGCAGCTGATTCAATAAGGTTACCACCTCAGCCTGGGCCCTAGTCCTGACTCACCCTCACCTGATCCCAGTCCCCTGACTCAGCTGCTCATGAATTTGAATTCCTGGCTCTCCTGACTCTGACCTGGTTTGCTGAGTTCCTTTGGCAGGCTCTTTGATTTTTCTAGAAGGAAAATGCTAGACTCTCAGGAGAGTTCAGTGAGGCTGGGGCACCAGAAGAGACAGCAGGTGGCCGAATCCCTGTTAAATCATTGTCTAGTGGGCTGTGCTGCTGCCATCAAAGAATATGGGGATGGTCCAGACATGTTCACCTAAAAAGATGCTCCAAATATATTGTGAGAGGAAAAACATGTGTTATCAAACTATGATCCAAAACATATATTTATCTTCTCCTACCTTATGCTCTTATGCAATGCCCATATTAATTTAAAGCAAGTCTTTTCCAGCATTCCTGTTTACTAAAACAACTATAAAACAGGGGAAAGAAATCCACAATTACTATTTGAATGGGGAAAAAAACCTTCACTGCCAAATAATCTGATACTTACTTTTTTTTAACTACTTACTTTTAGCATGTAAATAAAGTTGAATTTGTAAACCACTAAAAAGAATGCATTCTCATTACCATTTTGTAAATGATGTAACTAAGACTGGGGATGGTTAAATATCTTGCCCAACTAGGAACAATCTTTCTATTGCCCATGAAAAAAATATTTATTTTTATCCATGAGATTGATCTGTATTTACCATTTTTAAATACTTTTCTAGTAAAACAGATTTTTTTCAAGAACTCAGGGAACATTTACCATGACAAAATGTATTCTGGGCCATAGAACAAATCTCAATGAATTTAAAACAACTAAAATTATATAGTGTGTACTCTGACCACAGCGGAATCCAATTAGAAATCAATAAAAGAAAGATAACAGGAAAATATCCAAACACATCATTCCCCAAAAAAACCAAACCCAACAAAAAAATCAAACCTGGAAAATGAAGAGTATTATAAACTCCAAACAAGCAAAAGGAGGGAAATAACAAAGATAAAAACAGGAATCAATGAAATTGAAAACAAGAAAAATAGGGAAAAAAGAGATGAAACAAAAAGCTGATTCTTTTAAAAGATCAGTAAAATTGACAAACCTCTGGCAAAACTGACCAAGATAAAAGATAAAAATACTAATTACCCATATCAAAAATAAAATAAAATGGGCTTCCCTGGTGGCTCAGCTGGTAAAGAATCTGCCTGCAATGCAGGACACCCTGGTTCGATTCCTGGGTCACGAAGATCCACTGGAGAAGGGATAGGCACCCACTCCAGTATGCATGGGCTTCCCTGGTGACTCAGCTGGTAAAGAATTCACCTGCAATGTGGGAGACCTGGGTTCGATCGCTGGGTTGAAAAGATCCCCTGGAGAAGGGAACAGCTACCCACTCCAGTATTCTGGCCTGGAGAATTCCACGGACTGCATAACCCATGGGGTCACAAAGAGTCGGACACGACTGAGCAACTTGCACCTTCAAAATAAAATAGGGGACTATCACTACAGCCCCTGCAAGCATCTACAGGATAATGAAGGAATACACAAACAACCCTACACACATAAATGTGACAACTTAGATGAAATGGACCAATTCTTCAAAAAGTGCAAACTACCACAACTTACCGAATAAGAAATAGATCATTTCAAGAGTCGAATAACATTAAGGAAGTGGAACTCACAATTCTAAAACTCTGAAAATGAAATCTCCAGGCCTAGATGGTTTCACTGAAGAATTATACTAAGTGTTTAAAGAAGAATAAATATGAATTCTATACAACTTCTCCCCAGAAAACAGAAGAGTAACAAACACTTAAATTCATTTGATGAAGTCAACACTACCCTGTTACCAAAACGAGACACAGACAGTACCAAAAGGAAAAAGAACAAATAGCCCTCTGGAATACAGACACAAAAATCCTCGACAAAATATTAGGAGACAGAATTCAACAACATATAAAAAGAATTATACTCTAGGGCCAGGTAGAGTTAATTTCAGGGACGCATGACTGGTTCAACACTTGAAAATCAGAAGAAAAATCACATGATCATATCAATGGATGCAGAAAAGAGGCATTTACTAAAATTCAATACCTATTCATGATTCAAATTTTAAAAAAGGAAAACAAAAAACTCCCTGAAAAATATGACTACAGGGAAACATCTCCAACTTAATAAAGATCATCTACAATTATACAACTAACATCGTAGTTATAGTAAAGATGGAATGCTTTTCTCCTAAGATGAGGAACAAAGTAAAGATGTCCACTCTCACCAGTCTTATTCAATACAGTACTGGAAGTTCTACTTAGCATAGTAAGGCAGGAAAAAGAAGTAAAATGCATACAGACCAAAAGGAAAAAATAAAATGATTCCTATTTACAAATGAGATGGCTGTCTATATAGAAAATCCTAAGGAAACTACCCCAAAAATATTCTAGAACTACTAACATACTACTGATTGATATGACAATGTCTCGATATAAATACAAGTCTATTCAAGTACTGTTCATCAAGGAATGATTTGGAGAGAGTAATAGGAAATCTCCAATGACTCATTAAAGAAAGTTGGTTTTAAGAGGAAGGAAGATGGCCCCAAGCCAGCTGGTAGGAACAAGGTCCTGGACCCAAGGAGCAATACCACAAGCTCACAGATGGATCACTGGGAACCTAGACAATGTCTGTCTCCTCTTTAAAAGTCTGTATAAATTTTCAGTTAGCATAAACAATTTTTTAAAACAAGTATTAGTTTCATTTCATGGGTGGGACCTGAGTCATTTAAATTCTCCTTTTGATATCTTTCCAAGAGTCTCTTCAAACTTCTGCCCAAGACCAGATGAGAGAGCTACCACTTATTGGACTACAGTCCTACTTTCCATAGGCAAATAAATGACATCTGTAGCTCTTTTGAACATTAAATTCAATGCATTTACTCACAGCCATGCTCAATGCTATTGACAGAGAGTCCCTAGAAATAGGAGGCATAAAGATTACAGATCTCAGGTGACAAAAAAGTTCATTGATCCTCTTCTAGTTTCTCACATTTCTTATTTTATTTAAAAATTCATTTATTTAATAATCATGTATTTCAATATATTGCAATAATATTGCAATAAAACCAACACTGGATCCTCTTCTCCTAGGCTCTCACCTAGGATAACTGAGAGCCAACATCCCTGGAGCAGAAATCCCACCTGGCATCACACATAGCTCAGGGTTCATCCCCCATCCTCTGCTGTCCCCCTCTCATGCCTCTCGGAACACATCGTTCCTCCCTTCACCCTCTAGATATGTGACTCAAACTCCAGACTCTCCTGATGCTTCCAGCTTCCCAGCTTCCTACCACCTCCCACCCTCTCATCCTCCCCCTGCCTGTCTCTTCTCTCTCTGCCTCCACTGCAGCCCACCTCACCCATCACACTTCCAACTACAACTGTCTTTCTTGCCTGCTTCTCAGGCTCATCTCTTCTGGAGCTGGGTACCAGTCTCCAGCCCCGGCCCTCTCCCTTCTAGCTCCTGCCCTTCCTTCTCTACCTCTCCCCTTCTGCTGGAGTGCTCAGCTTTTGGGTCCCATCCTTTACATACTCCATCTCAGGCCATCTACCTTCCCCCAAAGTACACATTTGTTCAGACAGCTTGTTATTTGATGGCTAGATAAAAATCCCAGCCAATGCACTAGAAAAAGCAGAAACCTAGAAACTGTGCTAGAACCATTTCTAACGAAATCACTGCATAGAATGAGAGGGTTGAATGGCATCACCGATTCAATGGACAAGAACTTGGGCAAACTCTAGGAGATAGGGAAGGGTGGCCTGGAGAATCCCAGGGGCTAGGGAGCCTGGTGGGCTGCCGTCTCTGGGGTCGCACAGAGTCCGACACGACTGAAGCGACTTAGCAGCAGCAGCAGCAGGGAGGCCTGGTGTGCTGCAGTCCAGGAATCACAAAGAGTCAGACATGACTTAGCAACTGAACAGCAACAGGGCCAGGGGTGGAAGAGGGCAACTAACTGTCCACACACTCTGCAGCCCTTGGACAGGGAAATGACTGCATGTCCATGCAGACAGCAACAGCGCAACCCCACAGCACACCTAACCAGCATTTAGGTAACTCCTTAGCAAGGAAGAATCCACCTTTGGATTACCACATATTTGTTAATAGCCCAGGCTTATCCAATAGTTAACTAGAGCTTTTCACCTAGCTATCTCCATTTCCCTGAGGCTGGTTTCATTCCAGGGAAGGGAGAGAACAGATTAGAGTAAGAGGTCCCTGCCTCCCCAGACTGAAGTGCCTTCTAGAAGCTGCAGTGCTGTAGACTTTACACTAGGAGGTTGAATCAGTTTAACCTTCTCCCAGCACCAGAGGTAAAAGATTCAGAACTGCTCAAGAAAAGGGGCTATGAATGTAAAAGAAAAGCTGAGGAGGTGGGGTGGAGAGCCTGTTTCACCTGCCAAACCCGCCAAGCCCAGATCTATTCCACTGCCTCATCCTACAGGGCTTTGCCATCAATGTGGCTTTTGTCCTCCTGCCATGATGAGCAGCTCCATGTAGAGCCAGGCCCCTGACCTTGTGTGACATCTTTGTCTGGTGAACAACATGAATACGGTAAGCAAACACTTCTCCACTCCAGCAAACAGCACCGGATGTGTGTGAATGTCAACTGTAAACTCGGAGACAGGATTAACCTCTCAACAAGAAGTTATTTCTCTGTCATATTATCCTGTTCATTAAATGCCAGGCCAGGCTCTAATTTCTGCCAGAGTTTTGTCAAGGTCAACATCGGTGGCTGCAGAGAACCACAGTAAATGATTAACCCCAGTTCTCCATGGAGCCTGAATCAGCTGAGAGTTCACCGCCTGCCAGCCACGTTTTCTCCCCAGTTCATGCAGCAGGAAGTTCACGGTACACAGCACAGGCGTCTGCTGCTGCCTTGAGGGTCACTAAGACAGATATGGGAACTGGCAGTGAGAGGAGGCTGCAAGGAACTGTCCTCAACAGGAATGGGAGAAAGAAGCCCAGCAGGCAGGATCAGTTCCTGGCATCCTGAGGTCTCAGAAACCAAGTATACAAGGAGCAGTGGGAATCTTCTCAGACAAGGTCATAGGCTTAGAGTCATGGAAGAAAAAAGCCTGACCACGTAGAGAGGACCCCGTAGATCAGAAAGCACAGGGATTCAAACACTATACTGCTCCTGGGGGCTTGGCAAAGGCTGGACTCAAGTTCCAGGGTCATATTTATAAATCCAACCGGCTCAAAAGACTGCCCATGTGGACTCTACAGGGCAATCCCGCTGCCCACTTTTCAGAGTTTATTAATGCTTTGGCTCTTGCTCTGAAGCCATGAAGAACTCAGTGTTTCTCAAATAAATGTGCAGGCATCTGAGTCTCCCCTCTGCTGTCTTCTAGCCAGCGCTTTCCCTGGTGCAGAACAGACATCTTGAGGCTCTGGGACGATGCAGGGGTGGAAAAGACAAGCCTTTCACAACCTCCTGTGCCACATCTGCCCAAATACATTCGTGTCCTCTCTACTGCCACCTCTTCTGGGCTCAGTCACTTATATGCTTGATTTATTGACATTCATTTGCAAGACTTATCCCCCCCAGTCCTGTGCCAGCAATCTCTGAAGCACATCTAGCCCATTTTTTCTAACTATAAGTAGACTCAGAGTTTCCCTTAATCCAGACACAGCCAGTATTTCTTCTCTCTGGACCACACACTTGAGACACATGTGCAGAAACTTAACAAAGAAAAAGAGGGGAAGTGTTAAAAGGAGAAATATGCACACTTGGCCATCTTCTCCCCTTCGTCTCTAATTCCCCAAGGATACGATCCATCCGTGACTTTGGAACGTCCTAGGAAAAAACAGTCCTCTCCCTTGTCCCCTCCCGCACTCAACTCCTACTTAGCACTGACAAAACAACACTGCTTTATTCATGACCTAGAAAACTGCCATAATCACCGTGATGAACAAACACCTTGCCCTTTATTCTATCTTTCATGAAGCCAGCCTAATAGTGCTGGCGCACACAAGTTCTGTTCCCCAGAGATCACTGGGGCAGGAGGACTTTCCGTCACATCTGCCACTGAGTGTTCTTACACATATTTCCAGAATCCTAACGTGCGCTCAGCACGAACACATGACTTAATCTGTAGCTCCAAGCTCACTAAACCACATCTGCAGAGGCCACCTACTACTCTAATGGTTTCCACTGCAGTCCATCTGCGACTTAACACGCTAAACCCATTTGTATCCGTTCAATACCTCCAATATGGAAAGCACTCAAAAATATTTGTTGAATGTATAAGTACACAAACACACAAACAAATCTATTAACTGCATAGGGTAAGTCTATGGGCTTCCCTGGTGGCTCAGATGGTAAAGAATCTGCCTACAATGTAGGAGATTCCAGTTCAATTCCTGGGTCGGGAAAATCCCCTGGAGAAGGGCATGGCAGTCCACTCCAGTATTCTTGCCTGGAGAATCTCAATGGAGTTTGCTTTGCCTGTAGTTGTTTATTCACTCAGCTCCTGCACATGGCGCAAAGCCCTGGGGTTCAGAGATGGACAAGATGGTCTCTACTGTCCCAAGACAAAATTAATGCTTTCAGTGGGACTGTGTTTGGAGAGGTTTTTTTTTTTTTTTTTTAATTTTTATTTATTTATTGACTGAACTGGGTCTTTATTGCAATGTACAGGCTCTTCGTTGCTGTGCATGGACTTTATCTAGCTGCTGTGAGAGGGGGCTAATCTCTAGTTGTGGTCTATGGGTTTCTCATTGAGCTGGCTTCTCTTGTTGCAGAGCATGAGCTCTAGAGCTTGGACTCAGTAGTTGCTGCTATATAGTTGGGCTATAGTCCATGGCATCACAGAGAGTTGGACATGACTGAGTCACTAACACTCCCAGGGTAAGAACATGGACAGTACAAAAATGAGTAAGGGAACCCGCTACCCTTGAAGCCTCAAAAGAGAACAACCCCAAAGGTTTCACACTCCAGCTTATGATGTTCTTTCCAGCAGAACGTGCTTCCCCACCCTAAACCACCTCATTACTCTCACTGCTCCCAAGACTCAATCCAAGCCTTAGTCCCTCCTAGCAACTTTTCCTGGCCTAACTATATGGAGCGAAACCACTCCTTTTTGTATTTCTGTTCGACATACTGTATAAAAGCCTCTCCAGGGACTTCCCTGTGGTCCCATGGTTACAAATCTGCCTGCCAATGCAGGGGACACAGGTTCGATCCCTGATCCAGAAGATCCCACATACTGTGGGGCAAATAAGCCCATGTGTCAAACATGGAGCCTGAGCTCTAGAGCCTGTGAGCAGCAACTACTGAGTCTATATGAGAACATACAGCCTGAAGCTAGAATATGTGCGACCCTGGGAGACAGGCACTGTTAGGATTATTTTCCCAACAGAGAAGATATGTGGGATCACAGGTGAGTTTTGCCAACAGGATTCAGTCATTCAGTCTACTGCTCACCAACTATGCTTAAGGTCACACATTGTATAAAAAGAACACATACACACAAATATATATACATACACTTGCATACATGCATTCCAGTCTCTCAACAAAAACACACCGAAGGCAGGGAAGTGTCCTGTGCAGAGTATTCAGCAGCATTCTTGGCCTCCACCCGCAAGGTGCCAGTAGCATCCCCCCAGTTATGACAACCAAAAACGCCTCCAGACATTGCCAAAGGTTCCCCAGAGGGAGTGGGTAGGATCACACCTAGATGGCAACCACCACGCAGACTGTCTCCCCAAGAACTTACAAGGTGGTCACGGGAAATGGGAGGAGGAAGAATTGGTATTTTGGCAACTCATGCACAGAAATTCAATTTTAAATAATATTTGCAATATTACTCCTAAGATGAAATGAAATACAGTACTGCCAGCAAGCAGCAGAGACAAGACCCACATCTTTGGAGAGCAAGCCTCTACTCAGTCTATGGGACCACACTGGGCTCTGGATGGAAGGGGACTGCAGAACCAAAGCCCAGATGTGGCAAGCATGGGGGGACAGAGTATACGTGTCTACCAGGGCCTGAGACTTCTTCAGTGTACTGGCACTAGACTTATCATGGATGACAGTGAGGGTCAGGGTTGAACAGGCAGGTGGCAGACACTCATGCATGGCTGTCACTGTAACTAGAGGGAGGCCATCAGAACTTGTTGGGGGCAGAGGCAGATCAGAGGGTGACCCACCTGCACCAGGGTGGGTATGGTCTGAAGAGGCCAAACCAGGAGAAGAAGCAGGGAGAGGGCTGTGGAAACCATGCAGGCTGAAGATAATGAGGCCTGAACCCAGACAGCGGCCATGGAAAAAGATATCCGAGGATGGAAGTGATGCCATGGACATAGAACCCACAGGTCTGGGCAGCAGATGGAAAGTAAGGACCAAAGCAGAGGGAGGCTCCCAAGGACAAAAAGTAAGCATACATCACTAAACTCAGGGCTTCCTCTATGCCTGCCTAGGCGAGGCACAGATCAGCACCTCCATTTCACTGTTCATTGGACAGACTGAGACAGTGTAAAAGGTTTCATATGCTCTTTTTTTTAAAGTTTTCCTCTCATCGCCTCCCCCTCCTTATCCCCAAATGCACTCACTATCACTTTGAGTCCCTCCTGAGATAGTCCATAGGTATATATATGCATATGGCTTCATTTTGGGTTTGTTTTTGATAATAAAAGTAGTATCTGTTTACAACAGAGGAAATAAAGATCAGGAAGGACTAGGAACCTTTTATAAAATCAATAAAAGCAAAGCCAGATTTAGAATCCTGATCTCTGTAAACTATGACTGTTGGCCCAGGTTAGTGCACATTCTGATTCAAGCATACAGAGGACAGTTACTGAGCACTCTGCAAAGCACTGATGATATACAAAGGATAGGATGGTCCCTCCTTCAAAACAGGGAGAATGACACATCACCTAACTGGTACAGTCCAGCAAAACCAGGACAAGACCAGGATGTGACAGGATGCTACAGCTCTGCTGGAGTCAGTGGCTATAAGGAACACCACATGAAAGAGATGGCTTTGTCAAAATGTTGTATCAGTTAGCTATTGCTGCATAACAAATTACCCCAAAACTCACTGACCTAAAATAATAGAAAACATTTATTATCTCACAGACCTTCTGAAAGTAACGCATCTAGAAGTGCTTTGTTTGGTAGTTCTGGCTCAGGGTCTCTAATGAGATTGGCCCAAGATACTGGCCCAGGCTGTAGTCATCTGAAGGCTTGAGCAGGTCTTAAGGATCCACTTCTAAGACAATGCACTCAAACGGCTACTGACAGGAGGCTTCAGTTCTTCATCACATGAGACTTTGCGCAGGCTGCTTGAGGGCCCTCACAGCATGGCAGCTGGCTTTCCCCAGAGCAAAGGATTCAAGAGGAAGCCAGAGTGTCTTTTATGATCTAGCCTTGTAAGTCAGACTCCACCATTCCCTACTGGTCACACAGAGCAGTCCTATTCAACATGGGATGGGCCTACCAAGGAGTAAGAGTCACAGGAAGCATACACCACGGTGGCGGGTACACAGGATCTCAGAGGCTGGCTACCAGAAATGCCCTATCTACCCTGATTTACTTTGATGTTGTAGATATTTGGGTCCACACTGCTTCTTATCTAATGGGTTTAGAGCTTATGACATGCTCCATTTTCTGCTTAGAGTGATCACATAATAGTGCCAAGTTTTTCCACCAAGTGGAAATCTACTTAATGATCTTGGCAAGTCTTTAGAAAATAAGCATCAGGCAGAATTTAGAAGGTCAGAAAGAGAAGATCAGAAAAAGTGTAACACAGACTATATGATTTCTGAGGACAAAATTAGGGCCGTTTTCCTTTGAGATGTTAAAGATGCAATTATTTGCAATATTATAGTGAGTGCCATCATCTTTGCTATCTAAACTAGCTCCTCGGCTTACAGTGCCCTGTTCCGTGGTTTGACCACATCTGCACCTGGAAATGCACCTGGCTACTGGCCCTCAGACAGTGGCCACTGTTTCTGCCTTGCTCACACTTTTGGACTCTGGATGGTGTCCATGAATGATTCTGAGATCTCAGAACATTTGTTCCATTTGGGGAGATAGACAAGTACCTTACTAAGTTTTTCTATTAACACTTCCATAAATGTCTAAAGGTATTTCTAGCACCACGACATTATAACAGCCTTGTTAGAAAGCAAAACTTTCCTTCTACAAATCTCACCACCAGTATACCATACCCAACTTCTCCCATCATCCATGATCCCTATTCACCATCATCTACTTGCTCACGGACAAAGTTTATAAATTCAGAAAATGAACAGCTGGCAAAGAACAAAATATCGCAAACAAAATGGGACTCTCCATTTCCCAGTTCCCTTCCCCTTCTGCCCACCCTTCAGCAGAGAGACACTGGCGATAACCACATTAAAAATGGAAATGGAGGGATCTTCCCAGTGGTCCAGTTGCTAAGACTCCAAGCTCTAAATGCAGGGGGCCCATGTTTGATCCCTGGTCAGGGAGCTAGATCCCACATGCTGCAACCAAGACCCAGCACAGATAAATACATAAATTTTTTTTTTGCAATTTTATTTACTTATTTTTTAATTAACTTATTTTAACTGGAGGCTAATTACTTTACAATATTGTAGTGGTTTTTGCCATACATCAACATGAATCAGCCATGGGTGTACAGTAATACATAAGTAAATATTTTTTAAAAAGGAAATGGAGTGCTGAAGAGACCCCAGAGAACTGGTGCCTCCAATATAAAGTGGCAGCAGGAATACACACCCTACTTGTAAAGACCAGAGCTGACTCCTTGCCACCGAAAGAATCTGCTCACATCACACATACACTCACGCCTATTTAAAAGTCCTCCACGACCTAGAACCTATTATACAGAGTGAAGTGAGTCAGAAAGAGAAAGATAGGTATCTTATTCTAATGCACATATATGGAATCTAGAAAAATGTTTCTAAAGAATTTATCTACAGGGCAGCAATGGAGAAACAGACATAGAGAATAGACGTATGGACATGGGAGAGAGGAGGAGAGGGTGAGATGTATGGAAAGAGTAACATGGAAACTTACATTACCAGAAGTAAAATAGCTAGCCAATGGGAATTTCCTATATGGCTCAGGAAACTCAAATAGGAGCTCTGTATCAACCTAGAGGGGTGGCATGGGGAGGGAGATGGGAGGGAGGTTCAAAAGGCAGGGGATATATGTATACCTATGGCTGATTCATGTTGAGGTTTGACAGAAAACAAAATTCTGTAAAGTAATTATCCTTCAATAAAAATAAATAAATTTAAATAAATAAATAAATAAGAGTCCTCCATGATTTCCACTGCTCTTAGGGCGAAGAAGAAAATGCTTCAGATGCACACAGGCTGCATAAGCTGGTCCCTACGCTACTCTCCACTTCCTCTCAGTCCAAACTTCTGGTTGTCCTTCACAGCTCAGCCTCACTGGCCTTCTTTCAATACCTTGAATAGACCATACTCCCACCCACCACCAAGTCCTTTGCACATGCTGTTTCCTCTGCCTGGAACACCCTGAGAGCTTTCTTGGAAAAAAAAAATAAAAAGTGAAAGTCTTAGTAGCTCAGTCATGTCCAACTCTATGGGACACCATGAACTATAGCCTGCCAGGCTTCTCTGTCCATGGAATTCTTTGGGCAGAATACTGGAGTAGGTAACCATTCCTTTCTTCATGGAATCTCCCCAACCCAAGTATCGAACCTGAGCCTCCTGCACTTCTGGCAGATTGTTGACTGTCTGAGGCACCAGGAAAACGTACTTACTTTCTATTCACCCTTCAGATTCCATCCTCATTTTGCTCAAGGAAGCTTCCCCTCCGTCCCTCCATTTCAAAGCGCTTATCACAATACACATATTTATACATGTGTCTATCACTCCCACTCTTTTCCATTTTATCCCCACAACCCAGCACAGTGCTTGGCACAAATGAAATGCTCAATGACTATGGATGAACTACTTATCGATAGAGAGTCCACAACTGTATCAACAATCCATTCCCAACGGTGAGGACATGATGCTGACTGCTGGTCGTCAAACCTTCTGAGTTATTTATGTCTTGACCTCTGGTCACTCTTCGTCCAAATGGGAAACAGGCAAGCAAGGCCAGGATGAGGCTTTTTACTTCTTCTCCTCCTGATTAAGGAAATGGCAACTCACTCCAGTACCCTTGCCTGGAAAATCCCACGGACAGAGGAGCCTGGTGGGCTACAGTCCATGGGCTCACAAAGAGTCGGACACAATTGAGCGACTTCACTTTTACTTTCCTCCTGATTAAGTTGCCACACTTGCTTTTCACACCACATGTGAATTCACTGTGATTTTTTGGGTCATCCGAGTGCACAGGGTGACCTGAAAGTCCTGCTTCCATCTCCTCTTTCCCAGGAGCTGCAGGAATACATCCAAAGCAGGGATGCAGGGGGTGTGGGTTTGATCCCTGGTCGGGGACCTAAAATACCACATGCTACAAGCTGTAGGCAAAAAAAAAATTCTTTTTCATTTTTTAAATTAGCAATAAATAAAAGGAGTTGGGCACACAGCCAGCAGGTTCAAGACGGGCTACTGCCAGAAACTCTCAGAGAGGTCCTGGGAAAGGAAGTGTCATTCTCATGTCTAATCCTTAAGTATTTTGTACAGAAAAGACTAGGAGGGTGTCAAGTTGCAGAACGATGTGCTGGTTCTCTCCTGACGGCTGCCATTGAAGGCAGTAAGCCTTTCATGATCTCCTACGGGCATGGGCCTCAACCACAGCACTCGTAACTTCATCGTCCTCTTATTTGCACATTTTCTCCCCACAAGACTCTATAAGATCTTTGAAGCGAGAAACCATGGTTGGCCTGACTTGTGTTCTCAGTGAGGGACAGTGGTAAAACACACGCAAATATCTGACGGGAAATGAATGGGCGTGTCGGGGACTCTGACTCTGTCTTCTACACCCACAGCAAGTGACTGTGGCAGCTCAGGTCAAACACCAGGAGCGAAGTGCCAGGATGTCCTTATTGTTCACCAAGACTCATAAGAGGCTTACCAGGACCCATGTGCAGAGCCTCCCTCTGCACATGTCTGGGGCTTTGACGGACGGTTCAAAGCAAACATCCCAGGATGCCACACCAAGCCTCCTGTTTAGCTACTTTTAATCAGGACAGAATGCAGAAGAGTGATATAATTATTAAGAGCCAGTTCAGGGGAGGGGGAAACTAGAGAAAGGGAAAAAAAAAGGAAAAGGAGAAGAACTTTTTTAACCTTGACTCTTTCCCATTTTACTTTTGTTGATGAAGGGTTCTGATTCACTCTAGGCCCATTAGGAAAGAGACATTTTCCTTTCCCTGCGCGCTGATTACAAACCTGCTGCATCCCCCAACATCTCTGCATCTTTGCATCCCCTACTCTCAACAGCTGTCCTTCAGAGTAAGTTGATTATGTGATGTGAAAGAGCTAAGGAAATATGGATTTCTACAGTTTCCCTCGCTAACCTGGCTCCCCCTTGGAGAAGACAGAAATGAGATTTTACACTGAATTAGCCTTCTCTTAAGGGAGGCAATTACATTGATCCTGAGATTAGCACTGGTTTTACCATCTGACCCTCTATTGACCTCAAGCTTTGAAAAGAAATTGTTCACAGACTGGTAGGAAAGAGGGAAGGAAAACTCCAGATGTGCTGTGGGGAAGACGCACATATTCGTTTTTATAAGTTTGAGTGACATTTCCAAATCATTGAGTGAAACATAAACATAAGGCCATAATCGAAGGGCAGTTTGGAGAGGGGGAAAAAAAGTTTCAACATTACTGAATTTGAATAAAATTTCTCTAAGGGTTAAAGAATATAAAATGTGGGCATAACATTAGAAAGAAATTATAGTATAAAGACCAGAACACTATAAAAGCACACAGACTCAACACATAAGTATGTAATATACAACCCTGTAAAGCAACTATACTCTGATTTTAAAAAACAAATAATTTTAATTGATAATACACATATTCCCTGATTTCATTCTGATGGTCCTACAGAAGGAATTTAGGTACAACTGTATTACCTTTCTCTTTTTAATTTTTTTTTTTAACTGGAAGATTTGGGGGATTATAATACTATGCAATTCTTTCAAAATATTCAGAAGCATTTAGTTTTAACCTGCAGGAGTACATCAACTTTTAGTTTACCATTTTTCCTCAACAACAACAAAAATGTATGTAATACAAAAACAGGCTGCTTTTAGAAATTTCTCAAATGTATCATTAATTAAGCCAAATACAATGCTTTTCCCCTTGCTTTTCTATTTCCAGACTTGGCTGCTTGTCTTCAAGTCCCTGCATCTACATCCTCCTTTTTCTCCTCCACTCCTAAGCCCATCTTCTCTGTCCAGTCACGGCCCCCAAGCAGTGTCCCCTTCCCTCGTAGATTCCTCATCATCCCGCCCAGCAACAGGGCTGCCCTGCTTCTCACTACCCAGCTTCCCCTAAAGGCCCCACTGGAAACTTCCTATTCCTGGAAAGGCCTCCTTCCAAGCACCCAGGACCTGGCTTGGTCTCTCTTTCCTCCCTCACCCGTCATCATGCCCCGTGTGGGGTCTCTCCTGTCAGCCCTGACCTGAGGCTCATTCCTCCTCATGCCTTACTTCTCATTCTTCCAACTGCTAATCTTTCTGACTTCTTGGTCACACCTCTACAGAACCATGCCCCCATTAGATCCCTAATAAAAAACAAAGTGCTCCCTTACCACTTAAAATCTACTCATCTGGGACTTCCCTGGTGGCTCAGTCATAAAGAATCTGCCTGCCAACGCAGGGGACATGGGTTCGATCCCTGGTCCGGGAAGATTTCTTATGCTGCAGAGCCACTAAGCCCACGCACCCTAGAGTCTGTGCTCTGCAACAAGAGAAGCCATGGCAGTGAGAAGACTGCACACAGCAATCAAGAGTAGCCCCCTCTCTCTGCAACGAAAGAAAGCCTAGGCAGCCATGAAGAATCCAGCACAGCCAAAATAGAGAAAAAGAAAGAAAACCTACTCATCTGTCATGGCATTAGGGTATTCAAGCAGTCCTCACAATTTCAATCCACCTCATCTTTTATATTTTAAATTTTTTGTGTTGTTCTTTTAAAAAAACATTACTACAAAAGAATCCAACATTTTTTATAAAAAATTTCAAACATTAGCAAAGCAGAGAAAAGTGAAAGCGAAAGTGGCTCAGTCGTGTCACTCTTTGCAACCTCATGGACTATACAGTCCATGGAATTCTCCAGGCCAGAATACTGGAGTGGGTAGCCTTTCCCTTCTCCAGGGGATCTTCCCAACCCAGGGACTGAACCCAAGTAGAGAGAATAGTATAATTAACTGAGTCATCACCAAATTTTAACACTTATCATCACATAGCTAATCCTGCTTCAACCATACCCCTACTCATTTTCTCCCCCCAGTGAATTATTTTAAGGGAAATTCCATAAAACAACACAGAAACAGACTTACAAATACAGGGAACAAGCTAGTGGTTATAAGGGGGAGAGGCAAGAGGATATTAAGAGGTACAGACTACTATGTATAAAATAAGTAAGCTATAAGGATACATCATACAGCACAGGGAATACATCCTGTATTTATGCTGCTGTTGCTGCTAAGTCACTTCAGTCGTGTCCGACTCTGTGCGACCCCATAGATGGCAGCCCACCAGGCTCCCCCATCCCTGGGATCCTCTAGGCAAGAACACTGGAGTGGGTTGCCATTTCCTGAAAGTGAAAGGTCAAAGTGAAGTCGGTCAGTCGTGTCCGAATCTTAGCGACCCCATGGACTGCAGCCTACCAGGCTCCTCTGTCCATGGGATTTTCCAGGCAAGAGTACTGGAGTGGGGTGCCATTGCCTGTATTTATAGTCATTTTAAACGGCATAAATCTATAAAAATATTGAATCACTATCTTGTACACTTCAAACTAATAGTATATATCAACTAAAATTAAAAAAATAAAACAAAAACAAAGCAAATTCCAGATAGCCTTCTATTTCAGCCATAAATAATATTAGGTTGGCCAAAAAATTTGTTTGGAGATTTCTGTAAGCTGTCACAGATAAACCAGAACAAACTTGGTGGCCAATCCAATACTTTAGTTTCTTTAAAAGATAAAGACTTTGAAAAACAGTAACACTGTTTCACCCCTAAAAATTCTGTTTATATTATTTCTTACTATCAGTAAATACAGAGATAGTGTTTAAATGCCCCCAATGATTTCTTTTTTATTTTTTTGGTTTTTTATAATTGGTTTGTTTGAAATGAGAGCCAAACACAGTTCATGGTTTAGATCAGTGTCTCTGACTCTTAAAACTCTCTTTTTGTGTCTAACCACTTAACTTCAAGGATTCCCTTGCAGCTCAGATGGTTAGAAATCTGCCTGCAGTGCAAGAGACCCAGGTTCAATTCCTGGGTTGGTAAGACGCCCTGGAGTGACAACCCACTCCAGTATTCTTGCCTGGAAAATCCCATGGTCGGAGGAGCCTGGTGGGCTACAGTCCATGGGATCACAAAGAGTTGGACACGACAAACGGCAAACACTTTAACTCCACTTCACCTTAACTTCTCTTGCTCCACAAGGCTCCAGCCCAGAGACACATCTCACGTTCCCACCTAACAAGGTGTTCTTTATGCTGTACTTGGTTCCCCGGTGTCCTCAGCCCCCAGGCTCACACGTCCAAATACCCCTCACCTCTCACAGCTCCCTCCATGAAATCTTTCCTGGTTGCCACCAACACAAGCCATCTCCTATAGCACTTCATTTCTACTTCATTTGGGGCGTTTACTCTTTCCAGTTCTGTAACTAGCAATACCAGGCCCCCAGAAACTCTCAAGGTCCAAAAACCAAGCAGGGAAGTTGGTAGAGGAGCTGGAATTTGACCTGAGTCTCTGAGAAATTTCTAGTCTCTGAGAAATCTGAAAACACTGACCACTGACTATACTTCTTTTGCTCAAGAACTGGGGACAAGAAGAGGGTAAGGATTAAAATAAGATACTAACAGCTGTGGAAAGTCTTCATTTCACTCCCAGATGACAGTCACACACTGACTGTCCATTTCTGCATGTGGATCCCAGCCACTGCCACAAACTCAAGGAGAGAGAGAGGACATTTCCCTTTCAAAACTGGAAAGAGTGTAAAAGAGTATAAAAGAACACAACATTAAAAAAAGAAGTATGTTATGAAACAACATTTAAAAGTCCTCAACAGTCCTTTTAAAGACTGCATGATAGAATCCTCTAGCAACGTGAAGAACCCCTCCTTCTGTGGGGAGGAAACTGAAGCAGCTTACCTAATGCCCCCAACCACGTTCACTCTGCTGTACAAGGACATCCCCCCGGACCCCCCGCAAAGCCCCCAGCACCAGGGAGCTCATGAATTCTCTTCTGCTGAGCAATCAATCTGTTCTTAAAAAGGTGTGGTTCTCTGGGTCTACAAAAACCACTTTTACAGAGTATCTGTTTGGAATACCTGTAAAACATTCTTAATATAATGTGATGGTTTTCACCAAATGTTCTAGAAATTTAAAACTTTTAGTGCTCAAGCTCTGGCGAGGATGAAGTATTTGCTATCTGACAATGATAAAATAGCACTTTAGGAATTTTTGGCCCTGGGGCAGTGGCAAAAATTTAAAAACTGATGCCAGGAGGTTGGGCTGCCTCCTAAGGCTTACCAAGGAAATAAGCTTTCTAAAATAATGCAGTTCCTTAACAAAATGTCAGCTTTTAATCACAGTAGTGGATGAGTCCCTCCCAAGACAGGGAAAGTCTAAAGGCTGGTATATAAATTTAAGAAACAATTTACAAAATTAAAAAATTATATTTAGTTCTCTCTCTTCCGAGTAGTTAATATAACACTACTAAAATCCTATTATATAGTACCCACATATACATAATGTAACAAAAAGGCAGCATCTGTCCATTACAGTGCTATTTTTTTTTTTCCATTAAATATGATCCTGCCACATTTGTTCAGCAAACACCTTCAGAAGCAAAAGCTAATGAGGTGTAAAAACACAATCATGATCCTCTTTAAGAAACCGCAGGGAAATGCAAAAGCAAGGCAGAGAAATTCAGAGAGAAACAGTAGTTTCCTAAAAGATCTCCCACATCATCACTGGAGAAAATTTAACCAGAACCACACACTAGGGACTGAAAATCCAGTTATGAGAGGAACTGATCCTCCACTTTCACTCATCAGACACTGCAGAGATGTGATCATGCATCAGACACTGTGTGAGGGACACGGACAAGAGGACAAAAGTCACACACTGTCAGCTTGCAGATGGCCTGTATTTGGTCTGTGTGATCCTTTTTTGTTAATGTGAAGCAGTGCTTAAAAGCCAGGAGCCTAAATCTTTACAGATTATCTCATTCTCATACAACAAAGATACTTCCTCACCTACCATCATTCCCTTCCCTGCTTATAACGTGTGACAGCAAAGGACCTAGAAGCTTCCAATAAAGTCTCCTGCATCCTATGTGTGCTGTAGGTTTAATTTTCCTTAGAGTCAAAACACCACAAACCTGCCAAATATCATTCTCAACTACCCTTCAATGAATAAGCCATGTTAACTCAAGCTTTGATGTAAGGTCTGAAGATAATAAAGACGTGCTGGATCCAAAGGAAAATCATTTTACTCAGCAGCCTGTTGGCGTGTTCCCCAAAAAGCAGCACCACATACAGGCCAAGAGCAAGGACACCAGGCTGCTGCACAGAAAGAAAATGAGATGGAAAAAACAGATATGTCCCTGCAAAGCACTGAAAATTAAATCAGTTTCATTTTTCTCCCTCAAACGAAATCAAATCTCAAAAAGTTAAGACAGGCAAATGAACAAGAGGCTTTTTTCTTAAACTACCTCAGTTATAATAAACCCGAACTATTTTTCCCAAACATTTTACTGTTACACAAACAAATCCATTTTTTACTTCTTGTCATCTGCAATTACTGTGCTGTAATTGAAGATCAGTGAATCACTATGGAGTGTAGGGGAGAAAGGACTGACCAGCCCTGAGCTGTTACTGTAATCACCACAGAATAAACAATATCAAGAGTTCTTTCTTCATCATCTTTAACCTATATATGGCAGAGAACATAAAAAATTTACACTGTGTAATTCTCCTCTTTCCCTAAAGATGGCATGACATTTCAAAACATTTTCCCCTTCATTTCCCCCTTTTCATAATCAGCCAATTCAAGGCCCACACCAAAGACCTCAAAATAATTTAGAATCCATTTGTAGGAGCCAAGAATTCAATTAAGAGAAAAATTATCTTACAAAGGTTTGGGCAATTCAGCTCATTAACCCTCTTGTAACTGTGCTAAGAAAAGAACTTGAATCATCTAACAAAAGGCTTCACAAGTCAGAAAGAACAGAGTGGGGTGGGGGGAAGGATGCCAGAAACACAGGTCCTGTCTGCAATCCTGCCCCATCAGCAAGGGCAGCAATGCCCTAGGAATCCTGGAAGGGTTCTTCTGGGCCTCTATATCTCACCACGTGCCAGAGATTTTAAGCAGTGTCCTTAAATTTTTTATTTATGGACTTAAGGGTGGTCAACAGCATAACTGCTGAGTTTACTGTTTGGGAACAGGGTCCGGATCAACAGGACTTCCCTGGTGGCTCAGATGGTAAAGAATCTGCCTGCAGTGCAGGAGAATCCAGGTTCAATCCCTGGGTCAGGAAGATCCCCTGGAGAAGGGAATGGCTACCCACTCCAGTATTCTTGCCTGGAGAATCCCATGGACAGAGGAGCCTGGTGGGCTACAGTCCATGGAGCTTCAGAGAGTCAGACACAACTGAGTGACAAACACTTTCACTTTTCATCTTCTGGATCAATGATGGGATGAAACTGAGTTTCACTCTGTCATGAAAAGGAAGGCCAACAACGGACACAGGTTTGAGCGAGGTGGTCCTGGGCCTCCTCTGTGCCCTGCCTGCCCCCTCTGGCCAGGACCCACCTTAGTGGCCTCCTCCACACTCTCCCGCAGGGCCAGCAGCTCAGCGTCATACTGCTCCTTCAGCTTGTCCATCTCCCGGTCGTGGCTGGAAACCTCTTCCTTCAGGGCTCCCTTTAGCGCAGTGAGTTCACGCTCCCGCTTCCTCAAGAGGTCTTCCTGCTCCTCTTTGGCAATGAGCAGATGCTGAAGGTCCTGCTTTGCCTGCAGGAGCTCCTGCAGAGAGAACACACGAGTGGGGAGGTGAGGATACAAGCGTTCTGTTGAGCGGCCAGGCGCCTCCACCTCGGCCCCCGCACTCACGGTCACACCCTCACCAGACCTCCCTATTCTCTCCCCCGCATGCTACATACTGGCTTAGCCCCTGTCCTCTCTTTCTCTTCCCCTTCTCACAAGCCACCGTATCCCTTGATTCCACTATCTTAGCTTTCCTGAGATTTAATTTGAGGGAGAAAAGGGAAACTGGTTCCATTCTCGATGCTCTGAGGTGCAAGGCCTGTGTTTTCCATCTCACTTCACTTCAGTGCAATGGTCTGCAGTCCCTGCTAGTGGCCTTCACGAGCTATTGCTTCATTGGCGGGGGCAGGTGGGGGGCACTTGCAGACTTGCTGGCCTCTTACTCCACCCCTGGAACCCTGAACCCACAGCCCAAGTCCTCAGGATGCCTCGGTTCCATTCTGAGCCCACAGCCCAAGTCCTCAGGATGCCTCTGCTCCATTCTGAGCAGGTATAACAGTCACACATTCCCCACCTTCCCTGCCTCATAACCTCACTGCTCACGAGCAAAGTCACCAAACTGGGGCAGCAAGTTCCACTACCAGTGGCATCACCTCAACATAACTGTGTCCTGCCTAAGCTGGGCACTCCTCTCAGGTCATCGTTCCTTATCAGACCTGCTCCGCAACCCTCAAGCTCAGGCTCCCCCTGCTCCACAGACGTCCCTACTGTGCACTCAGCCAGGACTTGGGCTTGACCACCTAGCTCCTCTGCATGCCAGGCCTCCTCCCTGCCCCAAGCCACTTCACAGACAGCCAGCTTCCTCCTCACCAGCCTGCTCCAAGTCTTTACTGATCAGTCGTCTTTTTTTTTTTTTTCTTGTCATTTTGTTCCTTTCTGTTTCCTTGCATCTATGTCCTTTTCCTCAGGGGACAAGAATCCTCTCAGTCAAGGGCAAAAACAAACAAAACACACACATAAAAAACCAAGCTTTCCACCAAACTTTTGAAAGTATAATTTCTACTCACTGTGTGTACTTCTTGATCACCCTTAATCTCTTGCAAATGGCTTTTGCTCCTACTCTACTACCCCTGTTCCCTCCAAGGTTGGCCTCTTCATCTCAACATCCAAAGGCCTTTGCTCAGTCTTCACTTTTCTTTACTCTCCTTTGATCCTCTTTGGGGCTTCCCAGCTGGCTCAGTGGTAAAGAACACACCTGCCAGTCCAGAAGACGCAGGTTCAATCCCTGGATTGGGAAGATGCCCTGGAGGAGGAAATGGCAACCCACTCCTGTATTCTTGCAGGAAAATCCCATAGACAGAGGAACCTGGAGGGCCACAGTCCATGGGGCCACAAAGAATCAGACATGACTGAGCAGCTGAGCTCACACAAGCTTTGAGCCTCTGTATTCGTACCCTTAGAATTCTCTTTCCCCTGCAGTTCAAAGATACTACATGCTCCTGTTTTCTTCCCTTGGGCCACTTTTTCTGTGACAATCTTTTCTGGCTTTTCCCTCCCTCTTCCTAAAAAGCTAAGATGATCCCTAAGAATGTGACTTCACATTCTTCATTCTTTTTTGGCAAGTTCACCTAGTTTTGTTTTGTTTTCCAACTATTAATTCTACATAAATAACTCCCAAACCTTTACCTCCAACTCTTATCTGAGTTCAGACCTGCAAGACTCGGCCATGTGGATGTCCCTCAGGCACCTACGGAGGTTTATGTCTCTCAGTGGATTCATCAAGTCCCTTCCTCTCTTCTCCCTTTGTTCATTACTCTCAGGGACATCAGCACCTGCTCGGGAGCTCACAGGCTAGGGAGCTTGGCAACGACCTTGATCCCTCTCATCCTTCTCCCTCGTGACTAAATAGTTCTGTAACATCTTAGACCCTTTCCTTCCCCTCTCCAGGGTTAGGCTCTCCTCACCTCCGGCCCAGGTGGTTTGCACGAGCTACCCAACAGCTCCCCCACCTCCAATTTCTCACCTGCAGTCTATGCCATCATCCACAAGGTATCTTCTGTCAGGGGGATCCTTCACCCATCTTGGTCCCATCTGTCTCTGTCTTTCAGAAAACCTCTCAAGACTCAGACACTGTATGACCTACTCCAAGAAGTCTTCCTTGAATCCCCTTCCTGAATACCCAACCTCATTTTAGCTGTGCTTCTCACAGTACTTAATACTTTTACTCTACAATCCTTATATCTAGATTCTATTTGCTTGTCTCTCTCAGCTGGTAAAGAATCCGCCTGCAATGCAGGAGACCCCAGTTTGGTTCCTGGGTGAGGAAGATCCACTGGAGAAGGGATGGGCTACCCACTCCAGTATTCTTGGGCTTCCCTTGTGGCTCAGCTGGTAAAGAATCCACCCACAATGCAGGAGACCCTGGTTCAATTCCTGGGTCAGGAAGATCCCCTGGAGAAGGGAAAGGCTACTCACTCCAGTATTCTGACCTGGAGAATTTCCATGGACTGTATAGTCCGTGAGGTTGCAGAGAGTCAGATACTATTAAGCGACTTTCACTTTCACTCACAAGATTATCCATTTCTTGAAAAGAAAACACATCTGATTTATATTTTTGATGGGTGGATCAGTGATTGCTGGGAGCAGGCCTGTTCTGGGCATATATTAGCATGGGCAGTACAGCAAGAGTCTGGAGATGTCAGAATTCTAAACTCATCCATTCCTTCACTGGTAGTTCATGAGTAAATACACATCCTGTCCTCTTGGAGCTCCTGTAGAACTGGAGGAAGGGCTGTCACCTGAGAACTGAGGTCTCAACAGAGAAAACTATTTTGCATTCAAGACGTGGGTCACTGATGAGGGGGTGACACTATTTGTATCAATTTAAGAATAACTGACAATGGAATTTCCTTCCTTTGCTCTAGGGCAGGGGTCTCCAACCCCCAGGTCACAGACCGATGCTGGTCTGTGGCCTGTTAGGAAGCAGGCTGCACAGCAGGAGGAGGTGAGCAATGGGAAAAAGCTTCATTTGTATTTACAGCTGCTCCCCATCACTGGCACTGTGACCTCAGCTCCGCCTCCTGTCAGATCAGCAGTGGCATTAGATTCTCATAGGAACATGAGCCCTACTGTAAACTGTGCGTGTGAGGGATCTAGGTTGTGCACTCCCTATGAGAATCTAATGCCTGGTGATCTGAGGTGGAGCTGAAGCAGTGATGCTAAGCACTGGGGAGCAGCTGCAAATACACATTATTAGCAGAGAAATTTGACTGCACAGAGACCGTAATAAATCTATTGCCTGCAAACTCATATCAAAACTCCCAGATGGGCCATCTAGTTGCAGGAAAACGAGCTCAGGGCTCCCATTGATACTGCATTATGGTGAGTTGTATAATTATTATAAATTATATCACAAAGTACCAACAATAGAAATAAAGTGCACAATAAACATAATGCACTTGAATCAACCCCCCAACCTTGCCCTGGTCTGTGGAAAAACTGTCTTCCACAAAACCAGTCGTGAAAAAGGTTGAGGACCATTGCTCTAGGCCATGTACGTACATTAAATCAGGGGAAAGTGAAAGTTGCTCAGTCGTGTCCAACTCTTTGCAACCCCAAGGAATTCTCCAGGCCAGAATACTGGGGTGGGTATCCAATCCCTTCTCCAGCGGATCTTCTCAACCTTGGAATTGAACCAGGGTCTCCTGCATTTCAGGCAGATTCTTTACCAGCTGAACTACCAGGGAAGCCCCATTAAAGCAGGGGAGCCTCTGCAATTCCAGGGCGGAGCTGCACTGCACAGACTAAGACTTAGTTCCTCAAGAATCTAGCTAGCAGGCATTAGTAAGCTCAGAAGAAACTTACAGAGAATCATCCAGGTAACTAGAGCAACTCTGACTCTTCCAAAGCACCAAACACAAAACACATAAGCAAATTTATGAAAATATACCCCATTCTGCTATTTATCTAAGGAGATGCCTGTGGCTTCCCCTGTCCAGTTCAGGGCTATTAGAAACACCTCCACACACACACACATCACTGTTGCTATTGGCAACCCCTCTAGGTCTTCCTGGAGCCTCCTGCCAGCTTCTTCACAGCAGCCCTTGTGAGCGTACTCCTGTTTCCTGCCCTTACTTTCACACATTTCTCAATTGTTCTGACGATAACGCAGTTCCTCTTCCCACACTTATCTTTTCCAGGATATATCTGTGTTTCATGTTGCCTTTTGTGTACTGCCACCAATGCATGTCAAGAAACTAAGTTTTTATGGTCAATTCTACACCAACACACTGTTATCTGTAACTGGGGGCTGCTGCTTAAATGGACTCTGCTGTACAAATCCAATCAGATTACACCTCACCGTATCACTGAGTAGCACTTGAAGCTTTCCAGGGTAGAGACCAAAAGGCACAGAGAAATTTCAAAAACTTCATCACCTCTGAGGCTTTACTGTCAATTATATCAAGCCAAAGAAGTAGGAGAAAACATATTGCTGCTTTCTGGTCACTCAGTCGTGTCTGATTCTTTGCGACCCCAAGGACTGTAGCCCGCCAGCCTCCTCTGTCTGTGCGATTTCCCAGGCCAAGAATACTGGAGTGGGTTGCCATTTCCTTCTCCAGGGAATCTTCCAGACCCAGGGATCAAACCCACGTCTCCTGCATTGGCAGGCGAATTCTTTACCATTGAGCCACCGATGATACAAGAGTAAAACATATAAATCTCAAAATATATGCAAACGTCCACCAGAGATGCACATGCCAGTCTACAGACTCCCATCAAAGAAAACAGAGGAAAACTCTGGGTAC
Source organism: Bos indicus (assembly GCF_029378745.1). Classification (NCBI taxonomy): domain Eukaryota; kingdom Metazoa; phylum Chordata; class Mammalia; order Artiodactyla; family Bovidae; genus Bos; species Bos indicus. The sequence goes on from NC_091769.1 coordinate 52,675,588, forward strand.
GCAGAATCAGCCCTTTCAAAACCTATACACATCCAGGCTAGCTTCACATGAAGCCACAGGAGATAAAGACCTAGTATAGATGTATATTTGGGAGTGGATGGGGAGGAGTAGAGGGGTTAGGCTAAAAAGACTAACTATTTGTACTAACTACATAATAAGAATTATGCTAAGCACTTCTAAAAATCATAGGAGATGAATACTATTGTTCTTATTAATTAAAAAAAGAACTGGAGTTCTGAGATGCTATTAATAACATGCCTAAGATCACCTAGCATATAAGTGATAGAGCCAAGATGAGACCCAGACTGGATAACAATGCTGGTTCCCTTCACTGTACAGCCTCTGCAGGCCTGACAACAAAACTACATGCTCCAGAGAGGCTGAGGAGCAAGTGGTGTGGCTGTGCTCTGTCTCTCGGATGCAAGTGAAAAGGGTACTGGATTCAGTTGGAAGTGCCTAGAAGGAGGTCTACCTGTTTGAACTGAAGCAAAGAAACCTGCCCAGAACCTGAAAAGACAACAAGGAAAGTTGAGAAGAAAAGGAAGCATGCTCTGGGAGCTGGCTGTTCACAGCAACAGGCCAGAGGTGGTCCTGACAGGAGGGCCACAGAAAGACACAGACCAGAACATCCAGAGCCACTCACAGGTCCACAGAACATCTTCACAGACCACCTACCCATAGGTATTCCATGTCAACAGGAGAAAAAACGCTGATCTAGACCCTTTGCACAAAAGCTTCCACAGAAGCCCTTGCTCACTGAAAAGACAAGTAAAGGTCATATATCAAAACTACAGCTGACAATCCAAAAATCAAACATAAAGAAAAGAAATGGAAATTCCATGACAGTCCAGTGGTTAGGACTCCTTGCTTCCACTGCAGGGAGCACGGGTTTGTTTTTGTTTTTGTTTTTTTTTGCAATTACCTTGCAGAATTATTAGAGGGCATTAATATTCTTAGATAATATTATTAGAGGGCTACAAACATGGATAATGTATGTAACACAATGCCTTGCATGTTAATAGATGCTCAGTAAATGATTATCACTGTCATGAAATTGAACTATAATAAAATATATTCAGCAATGACAGTCATCTTAATTATTTATAGTGGTGGTGGTGGTTTAGTCGCTAAGCCGTGTCTGACTCTTGCAGCCCCATAGACTGTAGCCCACCAGGCTCGTCTGTCCATGAGATTTCCCAGGCAAGAATATTTTAGTGGGTTGCCATTTTCTGCTCCAGGGGAATTATTTATAGTACTTTTAACAAATTTATATCATTTTTTTTTTAAATTTAATATATTCCTTACAAATTTAAGAAACATGTGAAATGTCATGTATGAAACGAGATGCCAGTCCAGGTTCAATGCACGATGCTGGATGCTTGGGGCTGGTGCACTGGGACGACCCAGAGGGATGGTATGGGGAGGGAGGAGACAGGAGGGTTCAGGATGGATTCTTAAATTTGTAGGGAGCACGGGTTTGATCCCTAGTCAGGAAACTAAGCTCTCACATGCTACATGGTGTGCCCTCCCCTCAAAAAAACGTACAGCTGACAAAGAATTACGTCATTTTTCCCACAGAAAGATGGCCTAGAAATTGCAACACAGCTGGTGAGAATCATCATTTTCTTTACTGTGTATAATATTCAGTAACATCACTTCAAAATAAGCTTATACTTATGTTAGAGATGTTATTTCTGAGCAGCAGTCTACCCCTAAACCAACAAGATTTCATAACCAGAATATTTTACTGATACCTAAGTACTTGCATCTTGGTAAAGGTCAGGGATAAAACACCACTGGGCTTCCCTGGTGGCTCAGACGGTACAGCGCCTGTCTACAATGTGGGAGACCTGGGTTCGAGCCCTGGGTTGGGAAGATCCCCTGGAGAAGGAAATGGCAATCCACTTCAGTACTCTTGCCTGGAAAATCCCATGGACAGAGGAGCCTGGTAGGCTACAGTCTATGGGGTCGCTAAGAGTTGGACACGACTGAGGACTTCACTTACTTACCAAAACAAAGGGAAACATACTCAGGGTCAAAGAAATGACTGACTACTTGAGCTATAATTATTTTTGTATCTTAAATTTTAAAAGAAATTCAAAACCATCAGTTGGTTACTTAAGAATAACACAGTCATTCTATTCTTGGTCAATTAATATCTGGCTTATCCTAAGAGAATAGGCATTTTCTACTGTCTTCCTTTCTTCTTTCTTTCATCTTTTTTTTTTTTTAATAATGATTCTATCCTTTTTTCATAGTGACTCCATATAGAGGCCCAATGTCATTTAACAGAATGTACAGTATTAAAAGATATTTCCTGAAAAATCTTGTTCATTATGCAGGCCTCACAAAATACAGGGCCTTCAAGCATTTCCAAGCATTCAAAAGCAGAAGCGTTTAATGTTCACTGAGTTTAAGAGTCTATTCTAAGCCAAGTCCAGTGGAAAAGTTGGCTACAACTGTAATCTGTTATCAGATTCCCCCTGGCCACTTTTTATTAAGATATGAAGAATAAACTGAAAGTGATGAGGAGATGGGGTCTATTTAATTTGATATAAAAACCATAGATCATTTTTTAAATGTCACTGACATATCAAAGGAAATTGATAAAAATAGTGAGGACAATTTTCCAGATGGAGAGAAACCCATTTTAGCACAGAGAAGCTCACTGTGTCCAAACTTATCGTGCAGAAAGGCAGCGGTAGAAGATATAGCTCCCGTTACAAGAAAGAGGCAAATAACCAGAAAGCCAGCAACACCAGGAACATTTTTAAGAAAAGATGTGCTCTGTTTCCCTTTCCTGAGAGTCTCATTATTAGCCTCTACCTGAAAACACATCACCAAAACGGAAGCTCACATCACAGTTGCTGTGCACCACGTGTAGCCATTTGTTAGTCACTCAGTCGTATACGACTCTTTGTGACCCCATGGACTGCAGCCCGCCAGGCTCCTCTGTCCACGGGATTTCCCAGGCAAGAATACTGGAGTGGGTTGCCATTCCTTCTTCCAGTGGACAACTTGTCAGAACTGTTTACTTTGACCCATCCATCTTAGGTGGCCCTGCATGGCATGGCTCGTAGCTTCACTGAGTTATGCAAGCTCCTTCACCATGACAAGGCTGTGATCCATGAAGGGGATATGATAATAGTATTGTAGTTATAAGAAAATTATCTAACGATTTAAATGCATGTTGAACAGCTTAGGGGTGCAATGTGGTATTATCTGTAAATTCCCTTGAAAAAGTTCATTAAGATGAATAGATAGATGAATTTTTAAAAAACAAAGTTGAACGGCCGGACAGAAGAAAAAATGGAGTAAATACGGAAACATGCGGACAACTGTTGGATTTGGACTGGGACTCCATGTGAGTTAACACGTGATGCTCTCACAAAAGGGAACCATATTCACCAGCAGAACAAGCAGCACACAACAGACAACAGCTCCCCATCCCCACCCACCCCACACCTCCGGCCCAGCTTACCTCGATCAGAGCCCCCTTCTCCCTGTCCTCGGATTGTTTCGCACTGTCCAACTCATCATGCATTTCCGAGAGCTGATCCTGGAGATCTCTGATTTCAGTCTGGTGCTGCTCCCGTTCCATCTTCACTTGGAACAGCCTGGCAGAAAAGGAAACCCACGAGAGAGATTCTCTTGGTCTCTGCTTATTTTCATCCAGTCTGTTTTCAGACCTTCAGATGGTCAAATAGAGTCATCTAAGTCCCCAAGTAGCCTCCCATTCTCTGTTCTGCGCTGAACAAAATATCACAAACCAGAAAGGCACTGGTAAGAACTATACCTGCAGTCTAACTGCCCAAGGAGAAGACAAGTGAGAACTCAAGCCATTGTAATGGGAAAGGTTATACAGCAATATTCTTCCCCAAAAGGAGACCACAGGGTACTAGAATTTGGATAGAGAAGATACGGAATTAGGCCATAGAGCACAACTTTTATGATAAATGTTTTCACTAAAGGCACCTGACTCTGGACCAACCCCACTCTCAGTACTCCAGACCAGGAGAGTCAGCAAATTATGACCCGTGGGCCAATCTGGCCCACTGCCTGCTTTTGTAAATAAAGTTTTATTGGAACAAAACCATGCTCATTCATGTATTGCTTATGGTCATTTGCACAATACAATGGCAGAAATGAACAATTTCATACAGTACAGTCCATAAACTCTAAAACATTTATTATCTAACAGAGAAAAGTTTGCCGACCTCTGTTCCAAATTAAACTCACAGCTGTTCTACCATTTTTATTTTGTAAAGTCTTTTAGTTCAGTCGCTCAGTTGTACCCTACTCTTTGCGACCCCATGGACTGCAGCACGTCAGGCTTCCCTGTCCATCACCAACTACAGGAGCCTATTCAAACTCACATCCATTGAGTCGGTGATGCCATCCAACCATCTCATCCTCTGCCATCCCCTTCTCCTCTTACCTCCAATCTTTCCCAGCATCAGAGTCTTTTCAAATGAGTCAGTTCTTCGCATCAAGTGGCCAAAGTATTGGAGTTTCAGTTTCAGCATTAGTCCTTCCAATGAATATTTGGGACTGATTTCCTTTAGGATGGACTGGTTAGATCTCCTTGCTGTCCAAGGGACTCTCAAGAGTCTTCTCTAACACCGCAGTTCAAAAGCATCAATTCTTTGCAGCTCAGCTTTCTTTATAGTTCAATTCTCACATCCATATATGACTACTGGAAAAACCATAGCTTTGACTAGACTGACCTTAGTTGGCAAAATAATGTCTCTGCTTTTTAATATGCTGTCTAGGTTGGTCAAAGCTTTTCTTCCAAGGAGCAAGCGTCTTTTAATTTCATGGTGGCAGTCACTGTCTGCAGTGATTTTGGAGCCCAAGAAAGTAAAGTCTTTCACTGTTTCCACTAATTCCCCATATATCTGCAAAGAAGTGATGGGACCGAATGACATGATCTTAGTTTTCTGAATGTTGAGTTTTAAGCCTACTTTTTTACTCTCCTCTTTCACTTTCATCAACAGGCTCTTTAGTTCTTTGTTTCTGGCATAAGTGTGGTGTCATCTGCATATCTGAAGTTATTGATATTTCTCCTGGCAATCTTGATTTCAGCTTGTGCTTCATCCAATCCAGCATTTCTCATGATGTACTGTGCATATAACTGAAATAAGCAGGGTGACAATATACAGCCTTGTCATACTCCTTTCCCGAATTGGAACCAGTCTGTTGTTTCATGTCCAGTTCTAATTGTTGCTTCCTGACCTGCATACAGATTTCTCAGGAGGCAGGTCAGGTGGTCTGGTATTCCCATCTCTTTAAGAATTTTTCAGTTTGTTGTGATTCACATAAATGCTTTGGCATAGTCAATAAAGCCAAAGTACGTGTTTTTTTGGAACTCTCTTGCTTTTTCGATGACCCAGCAGATGTTGACAATTTGATCTCTGGTTCCTCTGCCTTTTCTAAATCCAGTTTGAGCATCTGGAAGTTCACAGTTCACATACTGTTGAAGCCTGGTTTGGAGAATTTTGAGCATTAATTTGCTAGCATGTGAGATGAGTGCAATTGTGTAGCAGTTTGAGCATTCTTTGGCATTACCTTTCTTTGGAATTGGAACAAAAATTGAACTTTTCCAGTCTTGTAGCCACTGCTGAGTTTTTCAAATTTGCTGGCATACTGAGTGCAGCGCTTTCACAGCATCATCTTTTAGGATTTCAAATAGCTCAACTGGAATTCCATCACCTCCACTAGCTTTGTTCATAGTGATGTTTCCTAAGGCCCACTTGACTTCACATTCCAGGATGTCTAGCTCTAGGTGAGTGATCACACCATCCTGATTATCTGGATCATGAAGATCTTTTTTGTACAGTTCTTCTATTCTTGCCACCTCTTTTTAATATCTTCTGCTTCTGTTAGGTCCATACCATTTCTGTCCTTTATTGAGCCCATCTTTGCATGAAATGCTCCCTTAGTATCTCTGATTTTCTTGAAGAGATCTCTAGTCTTTCTCATTCTATTGTCTTCCTCTGTTTCTTTGCATTGATTGCTAAGAAAGGCTTTCTTATCTCTCCTTGCTATTCTTTGGAACTCTGCATTCAAATGGGTATATCTTTCCTTTTCTCCTTTGCCTTTCACTTGTCTTCTTTTCATAGCTATTTGTAAGGCCTCCTCAGACAGCCATTTTGCCTTTTTGCATTTCTTTTTCTTGGGGATTGTCTTGATCCCTGCCTCCTGTACAATGTCATAAACCTCTGTCCATAGTTCTTCAGACACTCTATCAGATCTAATCCCTTGAATTTATTTGTCACTCCCACTGTATAATCATGGGAGAAGGCAATGGCAACCCACTCCAGTACTCTTGCCTGGCAAATCCTATGGACAGAGGAGCCTGGTAGGCTGCAGTCCATGGGGTCGCTACAAGTTGGACACGACTGAGCAACTTCACTTTCACTTTTCACTTTTATGCACTGGAGAAGGCAATGGCAACCCACTCCAGTGTTCTTGCCTGGAGAATCCCAGGGATGGCGGAGCCTGTTGGGCTGCCGTCTACGGGGTTGCACAGAGTCGGACATGACTGAAGCGACTTAGTAGCAGCAGCAGTGTAATCATAAGGGATTTGATTTAGGTCATACCTAAATGGTCTAGTGGTTTTCCCCTACTTTCTTCAATTTAAGTCTGAATTTGGCAATAAGGAATTCATGATCTGACCCACAGTCAGCTTCCGATCTTGTTTTTGCTGACTGTATAGAGCTTCTCCATCCTTGGCTGCAAGAAATATAATCAATCTGATTTCGGTGTTGACCATCTGGTGATGTCCATGTGTAGAGTCTTCTCTTGTGTTGTTGGAAGACGTTGTTTGCTATGACCAGTGCATTCTCTTGGCAAAACTCTACTAGCCTTTGCTCTGCTTCGTTCTGTACTCCAAGGCCAAATTTGCCTGTTACTCCAGGTATTTCTGGACTTCCTACTTTTGCTTTCTAGTCCCCTATAATGAAAAGGACATCTTTTTTGGGTGGTAGTTCTAGAAGGTCTTGTAGGTCTTCACAGAACCGTTCAACTTCTTCTTCATCTTCTTCTATGGGGCATATACTTAGATTACTGTGATACTGAATGGTTTGCCATGGAAATGAACAGAGATCATTCTGTCATTTTTGAGACTGCATCCAAGTACTGCATTTTGGACTCTTGTTTACTATGATGGCTACTCCATTTTTTTTAAGGCATTCTTGCCCATAGCAGTAGATATAATGGTCATCTAAGTTAAATTCACCCATTCCAGTCCATTTTAGTTCAATGATTTCTAAAATGTCGACGTTCACTCTTGCCATCTCCTGTTTGACCACTTCCAATTTGTCTTGATTCATGAACCTAACATTCCAGGTTCCTATGCAATATTGCTCTTTACAGCACTGGACCTTGCTTCTATCACCAGTCACATCCACAGCTGGGTGTTGTTGCTTTGGCTCCATCTCTTCATTCTTTCTGGAGTTATTTCTCCACTGATCTCCAGTAGCATACTGGGCATCTACCGACCTGGGGAGTTCATCTTTCAGTGTCCTATCTTTTTGCCTTTTCATACTGTTCATGGGGTTCTCAAGGCAAGGATACTAAAGTGGTTTGCCATTCCCTTCTCCAGTGGAGCACGTTTTGTCAGAACTCTCCACCATGACCCTTCTGTCTTGGGTGGCCCTACACAGCATGGCTCATAGTGTCATTGAGTTAGACAAGGCTGTGGTCCATGTGATCAGATTGGTTAGCTTTCTGTGAGGGAAAACCACAGTCTGTCTGCCCTCTGTTGGAGAAGGATAAGAGGCTTATGGAAGCTTTCTGATGGGAGAGACTGACTGAGGGGGAAACTGGGTCCTGTTCTGATGGGCAGGGCCATGCTCAGAAAATCTTTAATCCAATTTTCTGTTGATGGGCAGGGCTGTGTTCCCTCCCTGCTATTTGACCTGAAGCCAAACTATGGTGGAGGTAATGAAGATAATGTCGACTTCCTTCAAAAGCTCCCATGCAGGCACTGCTACAGTCAGTGCCCCCAGCCCTGCACCAGGCCACCACCGACCCATGCCTCTGCCAGAGACTCCTGGACACTCACGGGCAAGTCTGGGTCAATCTCTTGTGGGGGTCACTGTTCCTTTCTCCTGGGTCCTGGTGTGCTGAAGGTTCTTCTGTTTGTGCCCTCCAAGAGTGTGTTTCCCCAGTCCTGTGTAAGTTCTGGGGGCTCTATGGTGGGGTTAATGGCGACCTCCTCCAAGAGGGCTTATGCCATACCATGTCTATTGTACCCAGAGCCCCTGCCCCTGTAGCAGTCCACTGCTGACCCGTACCTCCTAAGGAGACACTCAAACACAGTAAAGTCTTTACTACACTAAATTTCAGGGTTTTTTTCTTTTCAACCTCTTTTCTGAAATTAACCTCTAAGAATATTTTAAAAGCACACACCATACCATCAAAATGGCAAAGGTAATGAAATGCTTTTATGATACAATGTCCTACTGTTCTTGAATTTCCCTCTAGATTTCACTCCTGCTTAACCTCTCACATAAAGCTTCTGTCAAAGCCAGTGGACTTCACTGCACCATTCATTTCAGACCTTCGTTTCAAGTCCTTTTGTCACAGATTTTTTTTTTTTCAGGTTAGAATACAATTTATTGAGATGCAGCTCACACATTCAGACATCCCACATGTTATACATGCTCATTCTGTATTTCACACAAATTTAATCAGATATAAAACACTTACCATGAGGTATTCGAAGTATTCCTTTGTATATGCCACATTTGTTCAGATGACATACACATTCATTTAGACATTCTCCTCACACAACTGGGTCAGGTATTTTACTTGTATGTTCTTAAATCACTGCTAGAATCCCAACAATCACATAACTGTAGGCTCTGGTTTCTTGTTCATGGATTTCTACATGTGGACGGGTTTTCATCTACACAGACTCTTTAGATAGGATGCTCTTGCAACAAGAGCAAGTAGGGAAAAAACGGTGGTGGGTCTATTGCTAATCTTTCTCTTTTAAATCTCTTGAAATGAATAAAATATCCACTGTCACAGATTTTAATACAACAAAATGGCAGGGCCGTTTGGGCTTGACTTTCTCTCTAAAGACACAAAAGAAGTATAAACACTGGTCACAAAAGCCAGCATCGTCCAGGATAAAACTCTGAACGCAGAAGACTGTGGAGGTCACATGACACTGCTTTGTAGAGACTGGACTCAGGCTCTTAAAGTATCTCTAGATACAACACTCGGGATTCCCAGCTGCTCACTTAACCTGCCATGAGATCCACTTTAAGGGCTAGAATTTTATAAAACATCCTTTGAGGTGCACAAATAATTTTTAAATTCTGCTTACCAGTCTACACGTCACTGGTTTTACAATTTTGCAAGGGTAAGAGGGGAAAAAGGCAGATTCACCAGCCCCTATGAAGATCTGAAGGTTGCGGAGAATTAAACGGACAGAAAGAATCTGGCTCCATGGGCTCAGGAGCCTGGGTGGGGAGGGCTCAGACTCTGGGCCCACACTTACTCCTCCAGGTGTCTCCGGAGCGCCCCCTCACTTTCCTCCAGCCGCCGCTGCAGCACAGTGCTCTCCTCCACCTTGCTGTCATGCTGGCTTTGCAACACTTCTAAGTCTGCTTTCATCCTGTCTCTCTCTTCTTTGATGTTCTGCTGATTCTAAAACAAATGTGTGTGAGTTAAAGCACCTCCACTGTACACTAATGTCACCCCACTGAATCCTGAATCTCAGATGGACTCCATGTCTCTGCATTTAGATTATTAAACAACCTGATGGAACTGTGCAATTAAGGCATCTGCTAAGTTGCTTCAGTCGTGTCTGACTCTGTGCGACCCCATAGACGGCAGCCCACCAGGCTCCCCCGTCCCTGGGATTCTCCAGGCAAGAACACTGGAGTGGGTTGCTATTTCCTTCTCCAATGCATGAAAGTGAAAAGTGAAAGTGAAGTCACTCAGTCATGTCCGACTCTTAGCGACTCCATGGACTGCAGCCTACCAGGCTCCTCCATCCATGAGATTTTCCAGGCAAGAATATTGGAGTGGGGTGCCACTGCCTTCTCCAAATTAAAGCATAAGAGTTCACAACTAGAAAGAATACTGAACACTTAATGAATTGTAATACTTCTAAAAGAAAAACACAAACACATCTTAATCACATTCTGCTCTTTCTACTACCTAGTCCAGACATTTTATATACATTTAGTTTCCAATTTGCCCATCTGAATCCAACAGCATTTCTGTTACTCTGTCAAAGCCAACATTCTCTACATGCTTTGGTTCAGTTCAGTCGCTCAGTCATGTCCAACTCTTTGCAAACCCATGGACTGCAGCTTCCCTGTCCATCATCAACTCCAGGAGCCTACTCAAACTCATGTCCATCAAGTCGGTGATGCCATCCAACCATCTCATCCTCCGTCGTCCCCTTCTCCTCCCACCTTCAATCCCTCCCAGCATCAGGGTCTTTTCCAATGAGTTCTTTGCATCAGGTGGCCAAAGTATTGGAGTTTCAGCTTCAGCATCAGCCCTTCCAATGAATATTCAGGACTGATTTCCTTTAGGATGGACTGGTTGGATCTCCTTGCAGTCCACAGGACTCTCAAGAGTCTTCTCCAGCACCACAGTTCAAAAGTATCAATTCTTTGGTGTTCAGCTTTCTTTACAATCCAACTCTCACATCCATACATGACTACTGGAAAAACCATAGCTTTGCCTAGACAGACCTTTGTTGGTAAAGTAATGTCTCTGCTTTTTAATAGGCTGTCTAGGTTGGTGATAGCTTTTCTTCCAAGGAGCAAGCATCTTTTAGTTTCATGGCTGCAGTCACCATCTGCAGCCATGATTTTGGTTACTTACCAAAAAAAAAAAGTCTTCAGAAAACAGGAATTAAATTTACAGGAATTTGCTCAGTAATGGGAAGAAAGTTTCTCTTGGGAAAAAAATTGTTTTCATTTCACTTGGGCAACCCAAGGTACTTAAAATACTCTATCAATCAAGACAGAAAAGAATAAAATAGTACAAAGAAAAATCACAGGTACCTTGACTTCCAGTTGAAGCTGTGTCTGAAGTTCAGCCACTTCTGTGGTCAACTTGTTCTTCTGTTCCAAGAGATCTTTGACTTCAGATGAAGAATTAGAAGCCTACAATCAATTGCAAAGATATTAAATGTTCAAGGTGCTTTATTTTTTTTTTCTTGTATAGATTTAACAGGATGACACTCTCAAAAGGATTTGGCTAAAACCCTATAGCAAAGTGGTTAGAAAATTACAAATAAAAGGGAGGGGAAAGCAGAAATGAAAACCAGAAAAGGCAGTGTCTTGGCTCTCATGCACCCAAATCCAGGTGTGAGCCATGCGTGAACCTAGAATGATGTACTTCCTCATCTGTTCCTGGGAAGCAGACCGGAAACCAACAATCAACAAAAACAGAGGCCCTCCTATTTTCTTAGGCAAAATGAGAACAATCCATCTCAGAAATTCAAACCTAACCCAAGGAGAAAAACTGTAGGTTGTTCTTTTCCAAACAAAAACTGCCTGCTTCTCTGCTTTCCAATATGGTTCCAGCCTATTAAGGGAGAGGGTTCTCTTTCAGGAAGCCACTTAACTGACACCAAAATATAAAAACCTTTGCCAGCAAATAATCGGATTCCTAAGTGAGACACACAGAGAGTAGAAAAATGTGGATAATTAAGCAGTCACAGTACTCTGACTGGAGCCAGAAGTCTAAGGGCCTAAGTTCACCTCATTATCTCTGGCTTGATTAAGAAGGAGCAGCTTCTTAGCTGGTCTCCCTTCCTCTAATCTTACCTCTCTCCAAAAGCTACAAAGGAATGAATTTTTACAAACACAACACCACTCACGGCCATTTAAAAGCCCATCAGTGTTAACCTATCACCTCTGCCTGAAACGACATGATTTACAAGGTCCTTCCTATCTGGTGCCTGGTCCCCACATCCTAGCTCCCTCCTCCAGCTACACTAAACTACCTCCAGTCCCCTAAACATGACAAGTGCACATCTCTTTATATTTTATGTTTTTTGTGCTATTCCCTCTACCTAGAATGCCCTGCCTTTCCCCCTTGTCTAGGAGAATTCTATGATATTTTGAGACAACATTAGAGTTATTGACTCCAGAAGGGCTACCCCGACTTTCCCAGTTAAGGCTGGATACCCTTCATCTGGGACCACAATGACAATCTGAACATCAAGACCAAAGGATGCATTCTCCAAGAGAATATGCAGGTAAATGAAAAGCAACAGTCATGGTGATGATTTGTATGTAAAAGTTTCAGCAAAAAAATTCTAACCTAATTGTAAAAACTGTTCAGCTCCTAAAGCCTGCCTACAAGCAAAGTATATAATTTAACGGTTCCCCAGTGGGAACTATGTGCCCATGTGCATTTATATAACTTATATATTTACAAATTCAATACATAATATATAACAGAATATATGAAAAATAAGTATATAATATGTAAATCTGTAACTATAAACAGTTATATGTAGTAAATTAATCAATTAAAACTTTAAATGTTTTTATTTGATACCAGAGCAGCAGTCTGGGAATACTGAACAACAGAGGAAAAAGGATAGTTGATGCCTTAAAATATTCTTCATTCACATGTTGCCAAAGTTAAAAAAGAAGCTATAGACATATTCCCTGTTGCCTGCCTCTGGGTATCTCCTCTTTCCTTCCAGTGCAGAATACTCCCCCAACAAGGGAAAAGGGAAGATGCCCAAGCAAGAAATGGGCCCAAGTCAAGGTGGCACAGAATTGAGAGACAAGATTTTAGTCCTCCCTCATAAATCCTGCTTCCCTTCGTGACACAAAGTATGTCCAGCATTTAGCAGATGCTCACTAAATAAGAGATGACTGCCTTAACCAAAAAAATTTCCCAAGTCCCAACTCAACAGTCCCAAGTCCCCAGTATAATAAATTATAAACAGGCAGATTTTCTTAAAAACAAACAAAAAAAAACTTTGGCCCCATTCCACTCCTTCAGCCCACACGGGTCAGCCCATCAGTCTCTCTTTCATATTCTCTAGTTTGAGAATGTGTGTCCAAGCCTATTCATACTTACTTTTCAAACCTGCCTACTATAATGCTAGGGTTCTCCATCTAATGCTTCATTTTTCCTAGTCTTCTTTTCCCTTTCTAAATTTTACCACCTATCACTTTGTCCTGTTTTATTTTACAGATTTTTTTAAAAGTAAAATTTCTTAAAAACCTTTCTAGAAAATAGGCAGATACAAATTACCAACAGTGAAAGCATGCTGTTCCATCTTTGGTACTGCCTACTACATGGCAAACTCCCCACTTCCTGCTGCAACCAAAAGTACAGACTGAAGAAAGCAATCTGCCTGCCATGCTCCATGTGAAATGCCCTCTACAAAGCACCAAGCTTCTCCTTACTTGATTATTTCCTTGTGTGCTCCCTGCTGCTCGAGATTTCAAAGTCTGTATTTTCTCAAACACCAGGTTGACCTTCCTCTTAGTAGCATCATCATTATCGGTGCTTCTGGAAAAGACACAGCAGAAAACAATTTTAAAAAATGAAGGCACAACCGTTAGTCTCAGACTAGTTTATGTGCCACAACGCACAAACAATAAGCCCTTTAAGAAGATAAACTGGGACTTGCTTGGTGATCCAGTGGTTAAGAATCTGCCTGCCAATGGAGGGGATGCTGGTTCAATCCCTGGTCCGGGAAGATTCCACATGCCAAAGGTAACAAAGCCCATGCGCCACAAATACTGAGGCTCACATGCCTAAAGCCCATGCTCTGCAATGAAAGAAGCCCAGGCACCACAACTAGTGAGTAGGCCTGGCTCGCCCCAACTAGAGAAAGCCCTTGCGCAGCAATGAAGACCCAGCATGGCACAGACAAAAATGAAAAATAAAATTTAACCAAAAAAAGATAGACTGCAACAGGAAAAAATGAAGGTTCAGACAGAACCCATGTGAGGAGAACAGGATGGATACGGCTTTTTTTCCCAAAGAATTGGTTCTATTTTACCACTTGATTTGGGAGAGAGGTTTTCATTTCCAGACATGTGAAAGAGACACAGGTACATACTAAATAAGCTTGAAGATGACATCCAATAAACATTTAGTCATCTATTTCTTGCCTAAATTAAATGACAAATATTTATTCCAACACGGAATCTCTCCTATATGTGTGTGACACTATGAATGCCCCACAATGATATTAAATTTGTTTTAGCCTTTGTTTAAAAAAATAAATCCCCCAAGCCAAGGTTGTCAACACGGCTGCCCTCTGTCTAGACTTTCACAGGTAATGGTCAGATAAAGTTCTATTAACAGCTAGGCACCCTGCACCTTTTATCACACATACCTGACACTTAAGAAAAGTTAATAAGTTTCCTTAAATAAGTGTCTCCCATTAAAGTCTGTCTCAGTCTCTCAGTAAATCAAGGGCCAAAAAAAACCAAAAGAATGTAGAGAAACCATTTTAAATGTTAAAAGTTCTTCTACTTTAATTTTCTCATGGTAAAACCCTTCACAGAAAGACACTAATAACTAGTTCTTAGTTAGAAGAATCTCTTTACTTTTTTTTCCTTCAAAAGAGCCCCTATCTTATATTTTGAATGATTCTGTCAGCTCTACATTACTGACAGAAAATTGTAAGCCACAATACAAAACTATGAAGTGTTCTGATACCAATGAGTATTTTTGCCAAGTGACTTTCAGTTATGTCAGAGTATAAAGCTTTTCTTCTTTTTAATCATATCTGATGAGAGAACTGAAACAGAAACTTCAAATTCCTGGCCTAGAATCCCAGCTTATTTGGTATCTAAGTAAGGACTGAAAACCAGATTATTCAAACTCAACCTTCCCAGATAAGTAAGTGGAAAGCACAGCTTTTAAATGACTCATTAAAAATAATGGAAGCAGGGGCTCCCCGCCAACATCAACTCTGGGGAGAGGTGGTATTTTTATTTGTAACTTATAATAAGGGACGATAGATTACATTTGTGTATACAGAGGCAAATTCAAGTCAATGACTGATTCAATTCAAAACTGAATAGACAGTCTTCCTATCTTTGAATTTGTTTCTAAAATAGTGGAGAGTCAGAGTCATTTTGAACTTTTAAAGTATGATGTCGTTCCCTACATTTCCTTCCCCTTCTTCACCCTCCTCCACCCAAGTCTCAAATGCTGTTATGAAAACTCCAGCCACGGAGCCTGAACCCTGAAATGGCTCACACAGGGCAGGAAGGAAGCACAAAACACAAGGTCTCAGAAGAGAAAAGTAAGAAGCCTGCCATAAAGGACAATACTGTGCTCCTTGAAGGAAAATCACTAACCCTTCTTTGAGGTAATTGTAAAGTATCTGCTTGGCCGTCTCCTCGTTGGTTTGCTGAGTGAGCTCCTGCTGGCCTTTTAACAGATCCGGTGTGGCCTGGAACACAACGTCTGTTATTAGATCACAGGATGAAGCTTCCAGGAAGAAGGCAACACCCCACAGCAGAAGCTTCCAAACACATTCCTACTTTCCAGAAAGAATTCCTCAGGTAAGGATGCTCATTACAACTGGTTCCACCACTTAGTAGCCCTGTAACCCTGGGCAACGTACTTAACTTTTCCTCACCTCAATTTTTCACCTGTAAATAGAAGTTAATAACACCTTCCTTCATGGGGTTGGTGAGATCCTGTAATACATAACAAATAGTGCCTGGCACTTACCAACCTTTTAATCCATCTTATCACTATCATCATCTTTTTATTGTTACTACCAAAACACTAAATGTACCACTTAAAGAAATTCCATCACTTCAGGATAAACCTGAATTAGGATTAACCTAATTTCTCAGGACAGAAATTAATCCAGTCACTCAATGTCATGAGGAAAATTAACACATCTAAACAAATCTAAGCATGGAGCCTCTCTTTGTTTTTTGAAAACAAATTCTGCATACTTTCAGATTTTACACAAACACAAAAAGAAAAATCGAGTCTCTCAATTGTGTTTGATAAGTTACTGCACAAACAAGAACACGACAGGAATCTAGGGTTACTTAATTAGTTTAGAAAAATGAATGATTGGCAGGTCAAAATCCGCAGGGGAAAACTCTAAAAAATAATACTAATTCAAGATGATGCAATTACTGATTCAAGATGGAAGATACCTATTCCTACAGCCAGGATGGAGATGGTTTAGAAGGGAAACAAAATGACTCCCACCAGTATTACCTGAGTATTTGAGGTGGAAGTAAACGTCTTCACGGAAATCCTCTTGGTCCCTGAATCAGGGGAAGTCGCCAGCGCCGGATTCTGTAACATCAGCGTAGCCGTGGCTGTTTTGATTTCCTCCTCCTTCTTAGTCTGTGCTGGGAGGGAGGATGTGCGCCCAGTCGGACTTTCCTGAGCACTTTTGTTTTCTGGAACTTTCCCGTCTTTGTTCTGCAGGGGCGGCCTGGGCTGGGCTCCCAGCAGCCTGGCGAAGGCGCGCCCCCCACCTTGCCTGCCCCGGTGCTCCTGCGCACGCGGCGGGCACACCTGTGACGGCCGCAGCAGGTGTTCGCTGGACTTGCCCAGGTTCCTGCTGAATTCCGTTAGGTACTCCGAGTTCCCCTGGAGACCGAAAGGAAAGGCACTGTCCACACTTCGGGACCTTTTCCTGTCTTCTGGGTTGATCCTGTTTCTCTTCCCAGACCTGCCTCTTCTCTGCATCCCAGGTTTTTGGTCAAATTTTTCAATCAACTGATCCACGCCAGGAATCGACCCCGTGTCAATATCCCGCCCAGTTCCAGGCAAGAAGGGGATGTACCTTCTGTTTTCGTGACGATTCACATTGTCGGCGTGGATGGCACATTCTTGATCATCGAGTAAAAATCTGTACAAAGAGTTGGCTGAAGTGGGAGTCGTGGATGACGAGGAGGATCTCCGGGACCGGGCTCCGTCCAGCACAGGCCCGGCTGAGTCCTGGCGCCGGAAGGGAAGCACATCCGGTCTGGTTTTCTTGGCTTCGAGGTGGGCTTGCAGGCTGGGGGTGGGCAGGGGCCTCCCGCTAGGGGCAAGAGCCTCCTCTGCCAGACATTCCTTGCTGCAGCTCTGAACGTTCATACACACCGAGGTCTGCTTCTTGGGGTCATCGATGACCACGGAGCTGCACAGACGGATGGCCGTCACATTGGACCTGGCCGGGTCTTCGGAGGGAGGGCTGGTGGGCTGGGAAAGGCTAGGTTTGGGCATGCAAGTCCAGGCCTTCTTATTGTTCGTCCCTTCTCTTAAAGCTTTCAGCCAACTGGTTTCAGGAGGCTGGTGATTTTTCAAGCTCAACTCATTCTTTTCAGGATCATAGGGCTGTAGAAGCTCTGGATGCCTCTCAAAGTTCAGCATGGGGGATGCTTTCCTTGGCTCCTCTTTGCGCTCTAGAGCCCCATTCTTGCCCTCAAAGACAGAGGGCTGTTTCAGGTTTCTTACTGGGCCAGGTGGGGCATATGGGTTTTCTGGGAGCTGCAGTTCTTCTGCACTGCTCTCTTCCACCACAGACCCCTTGCTGGGATGGAGGGGCAGGTTGTTTATCATCGGAGCTGGAAATGATGGCCCGTTTTCAGAAAAAGACGTGCCTGCCAGACACTGCTCTGTGTTATTGAGGACTATGTAGGGGTGGCCATCAATGCCCTGGACCCGAATACTGACACCGTAGGAGCCTGCCTTAGCATGCTGGGAATTCCTGGACTTCCTGGTTTCATCACTTGCGAGTCTCAGGTGGACACCATATTCCTGTTGCACATGTTGATATTCACCAAAATACAGCTCCATGGTTCACTGGTCCCACTACCAGGGAAAAAGACGGGGTAAAAAGAGGACATTAAGTTAAAATTACATCTCTTTAAATAAAGATTATGAGAGAAAACTTGCAAAGTTCAGGGAAAAGAAAACACTTTTAATATAATACCAAATGCTCTTTTAAGCAGGCCCTTCTGGATGCCAGGGGCCCATGTGACCGCGGTGTTTGTCAACACCAAGCATGAACCCTGGCCTTAGGAGGGATGACTGGCGAAATGACTGATGCCTTTAGCAGAGCTTAATTATTCTCTCTAGCTGTGCCGGTTGCCCTGTTTTTTTCGTTAGTTCATTTCCTCACACTTTGTCTATTTATTTTTAACCAGTAGGGTGTTCGAGCTTACCAGCATTTGAGAACAAGATACTTTTCCATGAAAATAATTAATAAGAGCTAAGGTATTCTGATGCTTATTTCTGTTTTTTCAAAACTTAATTTTCCTGTCAAAACCCTTTCAAGATTCTTTATGCACAATGCTGCTTTGAAAGCTTTATCATTATTTATTTGGATACACTGTTTAAAACATTTTTTACTTTAAGGAATCAAACAGTAATGATTAAAAATAAAAATTTTTTTTAAACAAAAAAGTTTAAGGAACATAAGGACCTGAAAATTGCTATTAAAACCTGAAAATTCAGGTCTCTTTATTTTCTGATGGGTCCTAATGCCAAGAATCTGGAGAAGGCAATGGCACCCTACTCCAGTACTCTTGCCTGGAAAATCCCATGGACGGAGGAGCCTGGTAGGCTGCAGTCCATGGGGTCGCCAGGAGTTGGACACGACTGAGCGACTCCATTTTCACTTTTTACTTTCATGCATTGGAGAAGGAAATGGCAACCCACTCCAGTGTTCTTGCCTGGAGAATCCCAGGGACGGGGAAGCCTGGTGGGCTGCCGTCTATGGGGTCACACAGAGTCAGACACAACTGAAGTGACTTAGCATAGCATAGCAATGCCAAGAATCACTGTCTTCACCCCTCTTGTGTGTGACCACCCTCGTCAAGAGACCATATAGATCACTAGGCAGGTCGCCCCAGCCACCCCACACTCAGAGGTTCTCTCACCAGAAATTCACTACTCTCACTCTGAAAACTCCGACAGCCACGGAGAGGCAGGAAGAGCAAAAACAACTGGTCACAGAAAACTGCTATCTTATTTTTTTCACTGTTAGCAGCATTTTTAAGTTTTCTTTCTATTCTGGCATCACTCTAGTAACATATTCTCCAAGAAAATCATCTATTTGACCCACATTTTCAAATTTATTTGCAGAGAATTTTGCAATGTATAAATCACTTCATCTCCTCTATATTTCTTACTTTCTAGCTTCATTTGTGCTTTCTTCACCTATTACTTTTGCAGGTAAAATACATGTCTACATATTTTTTTAAATTGTTGTTCCCCTAGAGAACTAGCTTAGACTTATCAATCATTTCTGTTTTTCTTAATTTTCTAATTTACTGAGGTCTAGTTTGATAATTATTCTTTCCTTCTGCTTTCCTTTATTCTGTTGTATTTCCAGTTTCTTGACTTGTATGCTTCATTTGTTTTTCACTCTTTGATCATAGTCCACAAATTTTGATATGTGACTATGTCAGGAATAGTGTTGGTTCCTAATGAACAGATGCCAAATAGCAACTTAAGAATTAGGATATTTTCCCCCCCAGAGATAGGAAGTTCAGAGCTGGAATAGATGCCAGGATATTTCTGAGGAATACCTCTTTTATCTTTCTACTCATCTACTTTTAACATGTATTAGACAACTTATAATTACAAGATAGCTGATCCAGCATCACACACACAAGTTTATTAGGCCATATGCGTCAACCTTTTTAAAGAGCTTTCTTGGAGGGCTCACCCACCAGTAATCCCTTGCACCTTATTGGTGAGAACTTAATCATGGATGGGGATGAGGATGACTTGTAGGTCATCCCCACCTACAAGAAAGGATTGGGAAATAGGATGTTGTCTTTTTTTTTTTTTAAGCTGGTCATTGACACTCTCAAAGTCAATGTTCTGTTGGTAAAAAGAGGAGAATGGACATTGGGAAGGCAGCCAGTAGTTTCCACCATGGAAATGTTTCTATTATTATTTTCTAGATAGTTTCAATTCGTGGTTTTGATTTATTTGACAAAAAAGTTGTTTTTGAGGAAGTTTTTGCATATCCGGTATGTTTGCTGTGTTGTTTTGGCTTGGGGAATCTTTATCTATGTTGTTAAGTTATATTTGCACTGCACTATGGTCAGAAAATGAAGTCACCGTAGTTCCCTCTGCCTTCCACTGGTTAGGACTGCAGTGCTGAGAGCACAGGTTCAGTCCCCAGCTGGGGAACTAAGATCTGCAAACTGCATGGAGCAGCCAAAAACACAAAGTGAAGTCACTATTATTTCTTTCTTTTTAAATGTATTGAGATTTCTTTTGTAGGCAAATACACAGATAATTTAATTTTTGTCACTGTTTAATTGGTGCTGGATGTGGTTTCTATTTTAAGCAATGGCATAGGCTTCCCAGGTGGCACTAGTGGTAAAGAACCTACCTGCCAATGCAATATATACCCATTTAATATACCCTTACCAATGATTTAGTTCAATTACACCACATGCGTTCACGCTTCGTCACTCAGTCGTGTCCAACTTTTTGCAATCCTTTTGGACTGTAGCCTGCCAGGCTCCTCTGTCCATGGGATTTTTCAGGTGAGAATACTGGAGTGGGTTGCCATTTCCTCTTCCAGGGTATCTTCTCAACCCAGGGATCAAATCTGGGTCTCCTGCATCATAGGTGGATTCTTTACCTGCTGAGCCATCGGGGAAGCCATCCACATTTGTCTCTCTGATTTGTCTCGGGCCTTCCTGGATATATCTGTCTCTTACCACTAGCTTAGCACCATCAGTTTGCTTGATGGTTATTTTAAATGTAAATCACGTTAGATATCACCTGTCATTTAACAGATAGGAACAGCTTGGATACACGTACCTGCAGTGTTCATCATCTCACTGATTGCAATGAGTTTATAATGTCTACTTGCATTTTCAGAGTGATATTACTAACATTTTAAATAATTTAATTTTTAACCAACGTAAAATAAGATATAATGAAAACCTGTACTTTTCAGTTTCCTATCCCCAATCCTGATCACATTCCTCAGAGGAAACCAATTGCAAATTGTAGCTCTTTCTCCTCCATGTTGCTGACTAAAATACCTAGCTGTGATTTCTTAACCTATCATTTTTACATATTGTAGATCACACACACACATACAACACATGAATTTCTCATTCTGTTAGCTTCCCAACAATAAAATCAAGAGCGAATTGTGTTTACATTATTGTGATAATATAATACTATATACTGAACAGCCAAATGGTAGACTCTGGTTATTTTTCCTTTCTCCTATAACTTTAATTTTTCTAGAGGTAGTAACTGCTGTTTTTACTTATCTTGTTTTCTACCCTTAAATCTCTTCATCAGCTATATTACATCCATTAGATGCTTTCCAGTATTAATTTGCAGATGATAAGAGTACCATCTTATCCTGTGATGACCTACCCTCCCCCCCAACATTAGGATTCAGCTGCTCTCTTCCCTTTGTGCTACATTGTTTCCCAAGTTCTTTGTCTTCCTCTTTCTTAGTTACAGAACTGTCCTGATGAAGCACAAGTTCAATAACTTTTTTTTTGGCCACACCCCACAGCTTGTGGGATCTTAGTTCCTTGATGAGAGATCAAACCTGTGCCCTCAGCAGTAGGCCACCAGAGAATTTCTTCCAATAACTTTTAAAGAAAAGGAAAAAATTGTTTGAGACTTTGTATTGTGAAAAATGACTTTATTCTATGCTTACTTTTGAATGATAGTCTAGCTGGATTTAGAATCCTGGTTAAAAATAACTTTCCCGTCAGATTTTTAAATATTACTTCATTATCTTCTAGGTTCTAAGGATGCTATTAAGAATTCTGATGCTATTATGATAGCATCTGTGCGTGCCCTGTTTATTTTTCTCTGAAAGTTTTTATGACCTTTTCTTTGTCCTTGGTGTTCCAAAATTTCAAAATGACATTACCCCATGAGGATTTTACTAAACTGGTGCTTTTACAAAACATGAGCACTTAACATATTCCTTCAATCTGGAAATTCACTTTAGTGCTATGAAATGTTCTTACATTATTTCTGTGATAATGTTCAGAGAATCCTTTTCTTCTGTTCTTGGTGTTTGCATTATCAGTAATGTTGAGTCTTCTAGACTGAATTTCAATTTTTCATATTTCTTTTCTCATCTACTCCTGTGCTCCATCTTTTTTTTCTAATTTTTTTAGAAATACATCCTCAAATTCTTTTAAATTCAAGTATTTCATTTTTAATTTCCATTATTTCTTTATTCTTCTCTAATTGTTTTTCTTTCTTAAGTGCTGTTCACATTTTGAACATGAAAACAGCTTCTCACTCTGAGAAGCTCTTTATTATAGTATATTATATTATAACTTTTTTCAAAAAATGCAGTTTCTCTGCTGTCTGCAACATCTCCATCTTCTGCAAGTTTTCTCCTTTCTGGTTTGTTTGGGCCCCCGTCTGTCATGTTGAAAGCCTTCCTAATATGACTCGGATCTTTGGCTGCCTGATCCTATTTAAGAAGGAAATATTAATATAATAGTAAAAGCAGGTTGGAGGATCTGTATATATGGAGAGGAATTATTAACTGGCAAACTTCCAAGTTATGTGGAAGGGAAAGTGCTGAGCTTTCCACTAAAGGATTCGCACATTTCAGTGTCTGGGGTCATTTTTCTCTGGAGCCAACTGATTTCCCAAGAATCCTCCAGGCCACTGCTGGGGCTGCAACAGGGCTGGCTGCTGGCCTTTGGGACAGGGCAGGGGAGCAACATGGAGGTCCCAGCATGAATTCAGCAGCCGTTTTCAGTCACCTATGACTGCTTCCAACATCATTCCGTTTTCAGTCACCCATGCCTGCTTCCAACATCATTCCAGTTCAGTTTCCCCAGAGAAGAGAGCTCTAATCTGCTGCTTGGGGGTGAGGGAAAGGGCAGGGGATGCTCAGATATCCGGTACAAAGCAGAGACCCTGGAAATCTAACTGCCCCAGTTCTCAAAGCACCTACATATCGGGTTGGCCCTGAACCCTGCCTTCCACAGTGACCTATGCCTTCCACTTTTGAGCCACTCAGCAGCTCCACAGGCAAATCACCTCATTTATACACTGCAGGTACCTCAGGATGAAGCATCTCTCACCCTGCTGTTAATAATTACCACCCCACTTGCTTCAGAGCTCTCCTCCACTAAGTCTCCACTGCCGTTCTTTGTCTTTGGAGGTTTAATTTTTATTCCTTTACTATCTTCTGAGTGGGATTTTCTTTTTTACTCTTTTAGCCATGCCAAATAGCATGTGGGATCTTAGTTCCCCGACCAGGGATCAAACCCAAGCCTTCTGCACTGGCAACACACAGTCTTAGACACTGGACCACCAGGGAAGTCCCTGACTGGGATTTTTATAAAGGGGATTTCTAGCATATCCAGCTGGACAAAATTAATAATGTTTGTAAAACACTTAATCCTAGAACAAGAACAGCAAACGTGGCTTAGATGAAACAACGCATGCAGGCCAAGACCACAATGACCAAGGGGTGTGTCTTGATCTCTCATTTCCAAGCAGTGCTGGCATGTTTTATTCTGCATCTCTAGTAGAGTCTGTACTCATTAAAACTTATAACAAATATTATTTTTAACAGAAGAGCTTCTGTAAAAATTTATTCAGTGTGATGCTTTTTAAAAATATTTACTAAATGAAGTCATTTTACCCATAATCTCCTCTTACACTGAGGCTGAGTTTTCTATGAAAATATTTCTCCTAATATTTATTAATAAAATTCTTTTGTAAGGTTTGTAGTCCTTTTCATTAGCTGCTACACTACAGTCAACACTAATTACATTTCAATCTTTGAGTAAGGCCACCTTGGTTTATTACATTCTTAGCTCCCTGTTAGCAAATTAATCCGCATATGTGAATTTCATGAAATGTCCACAATTTACATTTCCTTGACAACAGACCTCAATCCGGGATTTTCACAGAATGACATTTCTCACCTGGGCACGGGTGTCATAAGCAAATGTGGATTTCCTTCCCAATCACAGTGTAAACACTGAATTAATGAATGGATTTAAGGACAGCTGATCTCTGTCTTCAGCCACTAGGCTGTATCACCCTCCTAATGCATTCTACCATAGCACACTTGTTCAGTCAGGGACTAAACCCAACCGAGGACTTACATAATTTGGCAGTAAATGCTGACCAATTGCCAGGATGTAACATTGTGGCACTTGGCAAATAAAAGAGGTGTTCTGGAGTGGAAATAATGCTTTTGGGAAAGACCACTAAATGATGATAATTGCTTTAGTTAGCAAGATCAATGAGTGTGTGTGTAAGAACAAAGAGCTTAGCACTTGGCAGAACTATGAACATATGCCAGATAGAAACATTTCCTCTCTGGGCCATCACATGTTACCAGCTGAGCCTGGAGATTAGTCACAATGCCAGGCCACAACTCCCACCCCCACCCTCACCCCCTACTCAAGTTCCCAGTGCCACCTCCAGCCCATTCCACCTCCGGCCCATCCCAGAGGCCCTCATGGCTACTGAAGATATTCAGCCAGATGATGAGAAACCTCCCCACCGTGCTTTGCCCTCCATCCAGAGCACAGCAGTCCCCATCAGCCAGGCCCCAGCACCCAGTAGGGCACCTGGCACAGGACAGGGACTCTGTCTTTGGACATTTGCTTGGAATGAATAATTCTATCTGGTCATGCAAGTTATTTAAGAGAATGTTTAAAGTAGGGACAGGGAGCTGACGAGCCCGTGTACAGTCATAAACGTCATTCCAGAAAATAAGAAATGAGCCACCAACCAAAAATTAATTTCCCCTGAATGGGCTTTGGTGACTGCCTCATTCAGAGGGAAGCCACTGCCAGTCTAACAATACAAGTTAACACCTCTTATGAGTGGACAAAATGTTCACTCCAAAAGGACTTGCCTGTAGGACTGGTGGGAAGAATGAATTTTGTGCAGGAGTAGCCACATTAGACCCTCAGCAACATAAAAGTGAAAATCAGAGTGTGGAACAGTCAACAACAAAGCAAAGTGCATGCCAATCTTTCAATGTACTCCCAAACAGGACAGAAAGAGGCAGCCTTGCCTAAAGTAAGCTTTATTTTCTGTCTATTTCTTTCTTCCTATCTATCAATCCCTCCATCCATCCATTCTGTAGGGAAAAAAAAAACAACAATAAAGGAAACTAAACAAACTTATAAGATTTCAAAGGAAATGTCTCACACACAAGTCTTCTGAATTCCCTGAGAAAACAATTTCAAAAATAGGCTGAGGCTTGAAAATGATGGCAGAGTGGCTGTCTACCTTACAGACTTAAGTATGATTTGAATGTCCTAAAATGAGCATGATGACCAAAACTTTTCTACCTGGGGTGGTGGGGGAAGATTACAATACTGAGTGCTGTAGCTTCCCCTCAAAGTCACCTTGCACAAAAAGGGAGGGTGGCAAAGAGAAAAGAAAAGCCTGTAGGAAGGCTCCTTTTATACTATGGTTGTAGACTTTGGAGAATCAACCAGGGGTCTGAAGATCAGGGGTCACAGGGACTCACTACCCGGATGACAGTCAGGGCAGAGCATGGGCACCAAGCTGGCCTCCCTGGGATCCTCACCTCACCTCTGAGGTGCAGCCCTCTACGGCCGCACCCCATGGATGGTCCCCCACCACATCAGTCTCTGCTCCACTTCTGTTGGTTTTGATCCCACTCCTCTTTCATATTCCCCACTTTACCTTTAAAATTCAGTGGTCTTTTATACTTCACATGGTCTAAAAGAAATCAGAATTCACATCCAAAAAATGTTTCAGAAACGTTATTCATCCTTCTTCCCCTCTTGACCCCTGAAATTATTTCTAAAAGTTCTTCCAGGGCTTCCCTGGTGGCTCAGTGATAAAGAATCTGCCTGTCAATGCAGGAGACATGGGTCTCGATCCCTGATCCGGGAAGACCCCACATGCTACGAAGCAACTAAGCCAGTGCACCACAACTACTGAGCCTACTCTCTGGCATCTGCAAGCCACAAATACTGAGCCCACGTGCTGCAGCTACTGAAGCCTGCATGCCTGCAGAGCTTCAAGAGAAGCCACCGCAATGAGAAGTCTGAACACCGAAACTAGAGAGTAGCCCCCACTTGACAAAACTAGCAAAAAGCCTGAACAACAATAAAGACCCAGAGCAGCCAAAAATAAATAAATAAATTTTTTAAAGTTCTTCCACCAAGGCAAGGCTAAGACACCAAGTTTGCAATTCTGAAGACCAGTAATGGAGAGAACAGCCAGGTGCAAGGGCCAGAAATGGGTCTAACACTGCACTCAGATTAAATTCCAGCTCTGGACAAGTTAAACAACTTCTCTGAGAGTTTTCCTATCTCTAAAGTCAGATTATTAATGGTGACTTCACAACGTACTTGGGAAAATTAAATCACAGATTGTATGCTAAATGAAGTAGGAAATAATAAGTGAAAAAGAAGTGCCGTGTGGCATTTATGGCCACAAGAAAGCTGACTTTGATCATAAAACGTTTTTAAATACCTCTGAGGCAGAGGCTAAAAACCCCACTGGTTAACCAAACAGCATTAACCACCAGCATCCTGAAATAATTTACTAACTAATTAAGAAACCAGAGGGTTGAGAAATCTAAAGCACAGTGGTATGTCCAGAGTAGAAATTTAATAAATAGTTATTGACTGAATAAACGCGTGTCTTTATGTTGCCAGGTCCGCAGACAAGTTCTTAACCAGACATAACAGATCCATGACATATGTGCTACAGTTTCCATATGGAGCCTGAGCACAAAACATATCAATACAGCGTTGTCGTTGCATTTTAACTTCAAAAGCCCCCCTCAACACCACACACATGCAGTTACCGTCCATCAGTCCGTTTGTGTGCTGTCACTCAGTCGTGCCTGACTCTGTGTGACCCCATGGGCCAGCCAGGGTGCAACCACCCCAGGCTCTCCCTTACATCATCTTATCTGGTCAGATCCTTGCAGCCCCACTTGTGAGGAGTCTATTGATAATTTCTCCCATTTGAGATGCATAAGCTCTGAGGGACAGTAATTGCCCCCATGGTCTCAAACCTGGCTTGGGGGCAGTGTCGGGAGTAAGACCCAGACCTTCTGTCCCTAAGACCTTCACTCTCTTGAGCAGGA
Organism: Bos indicus; assembly: GCF_029378745.1. Classification (NCBI taxonomy): domain Eukaryota; kingdom Metazoa; phylum Chordata; class Mammalia; order Artiodactyla; family Bovidae; genus Bos; species Bos indicus. Next base: position 52,702,649 of record NC_091769.1, read on the forward strand.
ACCACATTTTCATCTTTCAGCTTCCCACAGCATCTGGTAGACTTCCCTGATGGCTCAGATGGCAAAGAATCTGCCTGCAATGCAGGAGACCCGGGGTTTGATTCCCTTGGTCAGGAAGAGACCAGACCCTGGAGAAGGAAATGACAACTCCAATATTTTTGCCTGGAAAATTCCATGGACAGAGGAGCCTGCCAGGCTATAGTCTCTAGGGTCACAAAGAGTCGGACACGACTGAGCAACTAACACTTGCACAGCATCTGGTAGTTATCCTGACATGGTCACTGGATGTCTGTGAACCAGAACACATCACCATGTCCCACTGCAGAGGGGTCTTTTGTCTATCCAAACTCAGTGGGTGTGTCACCCCTCAGGGTGGCCTTCCTCTTTGCCATATCCCAGCACCCATAAATGAATGGAAGAATTAACAAATCATGTATGATTCAAACAGCTCTGAATCCCTTTTAAAACTTCAACAAGTAAAACAAAAAAGCCAAGGGTTTCCATAACAAATCTCCATGCCTTCCCTTCTCGCAAGCCCACTACCTCCAACTGGAATGTGTATCACCGTTTAAAACACTAAACTCCGATTGTCAGCATTACTGTGGCTTTTCTTCCCACCTCTAGATGCCACGTACACAAGATGCGTGTGTTCCAAAAGTAGAAATTAGGTCCTGGGGTTATCAAGCATCTCCTAAAGGGAGTAAAGGAACCCTCTGGAATTTCAACAATGCCAGTTGTAACAAGCCTCATTCCTGGAGCCTCTTCAAAGAGGATTTCTGCAAAGTGAATTCCAAAGCTAAACATCCTCCCCTGGAAGGTATGTGACACCCTCTGCAAAGTAGTTCTTCTTGGTCCTTGAAAAAGATCAAACCAGGAAAATCTGTCCATCTTTGTCCTCATCAGGGAAAAAGACTGAGGGAGTTGGCATCATGAACAAACTTGTCCAAATGATTACAAAATCCAGAGCCCCCTGGAAGAGAAGGGTCCAGAGACATCCCTGTGGGCATCGATTCACAAACCACCCAGTCTCAAAAATGTATCAATCACAGTCGTTTCCATGGGACCCAGAAACACTGTACTGGGAATAACAGACATCTGGAACCGTCCACAGAAGCCTGAGTATCATACAGTGTGACTATTAAAAACAAAAAGATGATGATACTGTGAAGTCATCCAAAATATTAAAAAATAAAATTAAAATTAGCCTTCTAAAATAGAAACCTATGGGAATTCCCTGGCAGTCCAGTGGTTAGGACTCAGAGCTTTCACCAGCCAGGGTTTGATCCCTGGTCAGGGAACCAAAATCCCGACGTATGACCAAAACCAAAATATAAACACACAAAATAGAAACCCAGCAGAGTCCCACATGTATCAATTCAGGTCTGTTCTTCAAGACAGTTATGGTCCCAAAGTTTGATGACACCAGGGATTTTGTTCCGCAGTGCCATCTTCGGCCCCAGAATCGTCCTGGGTGGGCAGCAGTGGGAGGGGAACTCTCCCAGACCTCAAAGTCACCCCAACCACTGGCGTCATGTTCTTACCAGTTACTCAGATAACTGAAGAGCTGACTGAAGTTTCAGATGCTCTGAACATTTCCACGATCCTTGGCTCCCTCTCTCCTTTCCCAAAGCACTCCCACCCTGTCCCTGATTTCATATTCTGCTGTCTTCTGCCCTACCTAGTCTCCGTGACTTTACTGCTCCACATCACTGGGCTCATTTGTAAATATGAGAGCCTCAGATTCTACCTGGAAGTGCATATGGTTTGCATGTCTGTCCTCCCAAAATCCAGTCTCAAATGTTGAAATACTAACACATACTTCCCCCCTACTAGCAGATGGCATTAGGAGGTGGGGCCTTGGGAAGATATTTAGATTATGAGGATGGAGCCCTTGTGAATAGGACCAGTGGCCTTATAAAAGAGACACCACTCCAAGATCCCTAGTCCCTTCCACCACATGAGGACGCAGCATGAGAGCACCAGCTATGAACCAAGAAGAGGGCGTCACAAGAACACCACATGCTGCCACCTTCGGCCTCCAGAATGAGAAACAAGCTTCTGTTGTTTATAAGCCACCAGCCTTGGGGTTTCATTAGAGCAGCCCAAAGGGACTATGACATAAGTGATCAGGATATAAATGAACACATATACACAAATGAAACACATGTGGAGCAACCATCACTTCTCCTTAGAGCAAGAATCTGTCTCCCTCGTGGGCCCCATTCCTAAGTACAGAATCCCTTCTGCTCTTGTTCCAGGAGCCAGGGGATGGCACAAAGGTCTGGGGAGAAACTAGAACTGGGAGCTTCTCCTGCATGCCTTCCTAAGTCAGGCCCTGGCACTGGTGGGTAAAAGCTATCAACCACATCATCTCTATCTTATATTTAAATATCTATATTTGATACAGATGTCTCCAGTAAGAAGTTTCACAATTCATACTGTTTTCCAATAGCCAGAAATTGAATCAGTAATCAGAACTTGAAGTTTCAGTTATATAAACAAACTAAAGTGTTATATATTCAAGCCTTTCAGGGTTTGTCAGTATGTATATTCTTTTGAATTCATATGAATATAAGTATTTTAAAATTTCTCTCTTGAAAGCATGCTAAAATTTAATGGCCCACTTAGAGACTATACTATCCCTGTTTTGTCAAAAATAGCTTTTCACAAGCACTTTGGGAAGTTAAGACCTGTTCCTGGGTGTCCCTGTCCTCAGCTGCATTTGTAATACTGATTAATTCCTATTTAGTCTTTCATGTGCTTGCATAATGTACATATGCCTCTAAAGAAAAAACATTCTGCAAGGCCCTTTGTGCTCACTTAGCATGCAAATATAAGACTATTTTAGTTCTTATGACACAAGAAAATCAAGACAAATCTGCATGTTAAATACAAATATGATTTTTAAAACCAATACAATCCAACTTCACAACATGAATTTTAAATGCATGATAATGTAAATTTTGCTGAAATTAAATCACCATACATGCTGTGAACAGGAAGACAGTCACCCTTACAAGGCAGAAACCTTCCCTTGTGCAGGCTGCCACGAAAACACTGGTTCTTCTCGTGGTATAACGGCCTCACTTGTGTGCCCAGTCCACCTCAGTTCTTTCCCAAGAGTTTACAACAATTAAAATATGATAATATAACCTGCAACCTAAACCATTATAAACGAGGCATTGGAATGAGAGGTAGAGATCAGTGGTCATCCAGCTCATCCAGGATACGCTGGTACTAACGTTTTATTTAATCTCTAATGAGTTCCTATTGAAAGCCATGCTAGACCCTCTCCTAGAACAGTTCCGAGAAGAGACAAGAGTCCCCTCTTAGACTTACATTCAGGGGGTTGAGGGGGAGGGAAGAGATAGCAAGTAACTCACAGTGGCCCGTGCCATGAAGAAATAGAGCGGGGTGAGGAGAGAGAGCAAGGTGGTGGTGGTGAAGGTCCATCATCAGATACAGTAGGCAATCGAGGTCTCTCTGAGACAGGAACATCTGATTTGAAAGAGAGGAAGAGATCTCTGTAAGGCAGGCTAGGGCCAAGTAGAGGGCAAGTTGGAGCCACAGAGGAAGGGATGTGCTGGGCGCATGGGAGAATCAGCACGAAAGCTGACCTGGGCAAAACACAAGTGGAGATATGCAGAGGAGGGTGGGAGGGCAGAGCAGAGGGCAGGACAAAAACCATGAGGGTCTGTGGGTCTCAGGAAGATGCTGGGTCTTAATCCAAGTGGGGTGAAAACTCACCAGAAAGAGTCAAGGTGTTATTCCAAGCCAGGCTTCTCTTGTTGCCTCTGCTCTGCAACAAGAGAAGCCACCACAATGAGAAACCTGCATACCGCAACTAGAGAGGAGCTCCCGCTGGTCGGGAGAAAGTTTGTGCCCAGCAGTGAAGACCCAATGCAGCCAAAAATTAGTTAAGTTTTTAAAAAAGAAATGCAAAATCCTACATCCCACCCCAGATCCACTGAATCATCATCTGCATTTAGTAAGATCCACAGGAAGGTCCAGGCCTTGGCACTCCAACATCAGGAAGTCAAGAAGAGAAGGAGCAGAAGTCAGTGGGACAGGAGGAGACTAGGAAACGATGGTGGCCTGGAGGCTGAGAGAGGCTGATGTTTCCAGAAGGAAGGAGTGCTCAGATAAGCCAAACACTGCTGATAAACAGAGGAAGACCAGGATGGAGATCAAAGGTGGCCTTGCCGGGAACTTTGTCACTGGAGCGGAAGGCCAAAGAGCCCAACCAGAGTGGGATAACTAGATAATGGAGGAAGGTCAACTCCTTCAAGGAGTGTTGTGCACGTGTGCATGCTCAGTCACTTCAGTAGTGTCTGACTCTGCGACCCCATGGACTACAGCCCACCAGTCTCCTCTGTCCACGGGATTCTCTAGGCAAGAATACTGGAGTGGGTTGCCATTTCCTACTCCGGGGGATCTTCCCAAACCAGGGATGGAACCCGCATCTCCTGCGTTGGCAGGCGAGCTCTTACCACTATTGCCACCTGGGAAGCCCTTCAAGGAGTGTTAATTACCACAAAAATTAAAACACAAAGATAAAACGGAGATGCCTCCCTTGCTCACCTCTAACTCTCTCCCTTTCAGCCCTGTACAAAGTCTCTGCTGTGCTGATTTCCTCTCCCCAAGGATGTGTTTGCAGCGGGGGCAGGGGGCTAGAGTGCAAATAAAAATGGATAACCTGGCCTTTATGTTCAAAGAATTCTAAGCCAGACCTTACCTAATTTTATGGAATATTACTTTTTTCCCTCCCTCTGGCAGTCACCCATTATCCTGAGTTGCAGCTGAACCTATAAGGGTGTGCCAAGAAGGGCTGAAGAGGTATGGTCTGCATTTAATTAACACCAATTGCAGAAGCATATGGAAACTCCTTTTACTCTGAGAATGCCAGAAAACACATTGAGAAAAGAAACCAACCTAGAAGAAAAAGTCACTCCTTTTCCTTCTCCTCTACAAAATCCCTTAACCCAGCAGTCCCCAACCCCTGGGATACAGACCAATAGAAGTCCATGACCTGTTACAAACCAGGCTGCATAGCAGGAGGTGAGCAGCAGAGTGAAGCTTCATCTGTGTTTATAGCCACTACCCAGCATTCATATTACCACCTAAGCTCCACCTCCTGTCAGATCAAGGGCAGCATTAGATTCTCACAGGAGCACAACACACTTGGGGTGTCACTGTCTCCCATCCCATTCAGTTATAGGAAAACAAGCTCAGGGCTTCCACTGATTCTGCATTATGGTGGGTTGTATGCTTATTTCATTGTATATCACAATGTAATAACAGAAATAAAGTACACAGTAAATGTCACACACTTGTATCATCCCCACCCCACCCCCAGTGGAAAAACTGTCTTCCATAAAACTGGCCCCTGATGCCAAAAACTTTGGGGGCCGCTGCCTTAACCTCCCAATGCTCACCTCCAGCCCCTCCTTCTTCTACTCCAAGTAGGGGGGAAGCTACACAGAATCACATTCTAAAGGTAGAGAGGCTTTCAGAGACCATCTAACATACCCTGACTTTCATTACATGAGAAACTTTCAAAGCTCCCTAGTTCCAAGTTTTTAGAATCCAAATCTCTGCTCAGGGATCATTCCCATGCCCACCATCACATCTCCCAAGCCAGTAACACACAGCAGCAATTCCAGTTTATTTCCTCCACCTACACCGAATACTGGTGTTAGGTCCCAAGCCCCCTCTTTGTCTTACTGCCCCACAACATGCAACATGGGAGCAGTTCTTTAGTTTGTAGTAATAATAATAATAATGGGACTTCCCTGGTGGTCCAGTGGCTAAGACTTCCTGCTCCCTAAGTGGGGGTGGGGGTGGGGGGGCAGGTTCGATCCCTGGTCAGGAAACTAGATCCCACGTGCTGAAACTGAGAGTTCACCCAGGTCTCCAGCATTGCTGGCAGATTCTTTACTGCCTGAGTCACCAGGGAAACCCTGAGAGTTCACAAGCTGCAACTAAAAAAGATCCCGCATACTACAACCAGGGCCCAGTGCAGCCGAATAAACAAATTAAAAACATACATTAAAAAATAATAATGATGATCTAATTAACTCTTAAATACTCAGACTATGTACTAAGAACTCTTCTAGATGCTTGTATATTAAACATTAAGCTACTCTGAATGGTAATGTCCACAATGAACCTCCAGACATTAGCCTAATGTAGAACATTAACACATACACTTTAATTTGGGTGGTTAAAATGATGACCACATAGGACAAAAGAGCAAAAAGAGAAAGTACTTGAGTGTTTTCATTTTTTCCTAGGGGCTCAATTTAGAAAGACTCTGCATTAAATACCAAAGTGTAATTTGTTTTCTGGGTAGATCTCTCTGATGGGAGACTCTCTGGGTCGTAGCAGTGGAATTCATGGTGTCAAGCCCTATATAAATTTACCCCGCACCCTTCAACTGTCCTGAGGGCGGCAGGAAGCAGACACTCATAATCAAAACAGGTGCCAAACTGTGAAATGAAACAGGCAATAAAAGTAATTTTTTTTTTTTAACTCCTAGACATGATTTACCAAACAAAAAAAAACACTACAAAGAAAAGAGAAAAAATAAAGAGGAAAAGGAAGAAACACAGCCGGGAGACAATGAAAGGAAGTCCCTCCCTGGAAGTTAAGGGGTTTAAAAAAAAAAAAAAAATGGAGGGTGACACATTCTCCCAAGCTTCAGGCTTCTTTCTATTTCCTATGCTAGTGACCGTTCCTTTGACTTCTCTATTTGTATGAAGTGATTAGAGTGTTCTAGGGCAAAGACACTGACTTGTCTAAAGCAGCTAAAAACACACATTCAGCATCCTGGGGGAAAAACCTGCCTCAAGGAAGGGGAGGCTTTTAACTTGGAAATTTGGACTGTCATTCACATCCACACTGCAAGGTTAAGGTTGACAAAGTGCCTCCAGGGTCATCAGACAGGACCTGCCACAGATCCCACCAGTCAACAGAGCAGCCCACAGTGCAGTACAGCCAACTGCACTCAACAGCTAGGACTGGATTCCAGCTCTGAACCACCTATGAGTGCACACCACAACACTCCTCAGCATGCTTCCTGATTTTTTTAAATTAATTAATGTATTTTAATTGGAGGCTAATTACTTTACACTATTGTAGTGGTTTTTGCCATACATTGACATGAATCAGCTTCCTGCTTTTAAAACCAGGTCCTCCTCTCACTTGGCCTCACTCTGCTTGGGAAAAAAGGTTATGCTTTCCTCCAAAGATCGTAATTATAATCCTTCCCCTGACAAGCATTCCTTTGATTCTATTGCTGGTTTTTGTCAAAGGTGTCCCATCAGATATCCTCAGGCAACTCCAAGGGAGAGGCTTTACCCTGCAGTACCACTAAGAACCTTATCTGGACCCAACTCCTATCCCAGATGCACTGGGAGAAAGAGGGGTCCCTTTGTTGTTTAAAGGGCTTCCCTGGTGGCTGAGAGGTTAAAGCGTCTGCCTGCAATGAGGGAGACCCGGGTTCGATCCCTGGATCAGGAAGATCCCCTGGAGAAGGAAATGGCAACCCACTCCAGTATTCTTGCCTGGAGAATCCCATGGACGCTGGAGCCTGGTAGGCTACAGTCCACGGGGTCGCAAAGAGTCGGATGCGACTGAGCGACTTCACTTTCACTTTGTTGTTTAAAGGCAGAAAGGGAATCAGCGGAACTCAGTTTAAGAAAGAGAGATGCAGACATAGAGCACAGACTTGGTGGGAATAGGGGAAGGAGAAGATGGGACGAATTGGGAGAGTAGTACTGAAACATACACATTACTATATGTAAAATAGACAGCCAGTGGGAATTTGCTACGACGCAGGGAGCTCAAACCCAATGCTCTGTGACAGCCTAGAGGGGCAGGATGGGGTGGGAGATGGGAGGGAGGGGACATATGTATACCTTTGGCTGATTCATGTTGATGTATGGTAGAAATCAACACAATTATAAACCAATTATCTTCCAATTAAAAATAAATAAATTTTAAAAGAAAGAGCCCCTCAACAGCCCAGGGGTGCCTCTCCTATTTCTACATATAATGGTGTGTTGGTCTGCTCAGGCTATGCTAACAAAGCACCATGGAGTAAGTGGGCTTAGCAGAAATTTCCCACAGTTTTGGAGGCTAGGAATTCCAAGATCACAGTGCTGGCTGATTCAGCTCCTGATGAGAGATCTCTTCCAGGCTTCTTGCAGATGGAGAATGTCTCTTTCGTCCTCATCTCAGCACATGTGTGTGTATGAAGAGAGAGATCTCTCACTCTTTCTTCTCTTAAAGCCACTAAACCCATAATGAGGACCCCACCCTCATGACCTCATTGAATCCTAATTACCTCCCAGAAGCCCCACTTCCAAATATCATTAAACATTAAGACTTTAACATTTTATTTTGGCAGGGTCATAAACATTCAGTCCATACCAACCAGGTAGGAACCAAAGCAAGCAGAGGGGAGAAAAGATTGTAAGAACCCTATCATCCAGAGGCGTGGAGCCACCAAACAGTGGATAGATATAAGAAAATGAATCGTTCACAAGCTTTCTCTAACTCTGGGCCCTGAAGGCCGAGTCTTTATCTTCCAATTTCTCTCTTTCAAAAAGTCGTAAGATTAAAAGAATCTAACTGGATTACAAATATACGAAACCACCTCACTAAACCATGTAAGGAAAAAGAAACTCTGGAAACGAGTGGAGTCTCCAAGTCCAAAAGCAAATACCATACTATTTCACTGTTGCCAATAAAGTTGCTTCCCACAGAGGGATGGGCTAGCAATTCTGAAACCACTAAATATATACACAGGAATTGAACAAGTAAATGGATGGCAGATGTTGGAGCCCCATTTCTCACTGTTGGAGTGGAGAGTTACAGACATGCCAGGGGAGAAGACTAGGATGATCCCTGTGATAAGAGATTAGAACCATAGATATCAGTATAAACTCATGTTTAGCTTAATAAAGATGGATGGTTACATATTTATAAATACGTTTATACACAATACACACAACATTTTCCCCTGCTCTGTAAGCCAAGATTGCTTAGGAGCAGTAATGTTTCTGTTGCAGTGAGCATACCTAGGGCCCAAATCTTGGTTTCTAATATCAATAAATTTTCCCCCTAAAGGAACAAGAGCTCCTTAAAGAAATGGCTGATTCTAGGACTGGAGTAGGAAATATATAAGCTAAGCCTGGAGCATCTTGCTGTGTTATAAAGTAGAAAAGGCTTTTAAAGTAAAAAAAAAAAAAAAAAAAAGCCACAATGATGAAGGTATGTCAAAGAGACTTTGGAGTGCCTAGGGGCCAAAGCTAGAACACCCTGAGCGACAAAATAAACAAAGTGGTCTTGGATTCAAAGCTATGATTTTTCAGTAGCCACGTACGGATATGAGAGTTGGACTATAAAAGAAGGCCGAGTGCCAAAGAATTGATGCTTTTGAATTATGGTGCTGGAAATGACTCTCAAGAGTCCCCTGGACTGCAAGGAGATCAAATCAGTCAATCCTAAAGGAACTCAATCCTAAGTATTCATTGGAAGGACTGATGCTGAAACTCCCACAATACTTTGGCCACCTAATGTGAAGAGCCAACTCACTGCAAAAGAGCTTGATGCTGGGAGGGACTGAAGGCAAAAGAAGGGGGCGGCAGAGGATGAGATGGTTAGATAGCATCACAGACTCAGTGGACATGAGTTTGAGCAATGCGAGATAGTGGACGACAGACGAGCCTAGTGTGCCCATGGGGTCACAAAGAATCGGACACGACTTAGCAACTGAATAACAATATTGGATTAAAATCCAAAGTATAAAAGTTAAAGAGTTCCCTGGTGGTCTGGGCTTCCCTGATGGCTAAGACAGTAAAGAATCTGCCTGCAACGCAAGAGACTTGGGTTTGATCCCTGGGTCAGGAAGATCCCTTGGAGATGGGAATGGCTACCCACTCCAGTATGCTTGCCTGAAGAATTCCATGGACAGAAGAGCCTGGTGTGTACACTCCACGGGGTCGCAAAGAGTCAGACACGACTGAATGACTAACACTTTCACTGGCGGTCTAGTGTTAGACTTGCTGCTTTCACTGTTGTAGCCTGGGCTCAGTTCTTGGCTGGGGAACTGAGATCCCCAAGATGTGCAGCATGGGCCAAATTTTTTTTTTTAATTCAAAATATGAAAATGAATATCTTTGAGCATATACTGATATAAGCAAGTGACTGAATAAATACATAAATGGGATGTGCATGCATGCTCAGTCATATCTGACTCTTTGCAACCCCATGGGCTGTAGCACATCAGGCTCCTCTGTCCATGGAATTTTCCAGGCAAGAATACTGGAGTGGGTTCTTCAGGACATTCCCTTCTCCAGGACATAAATGGGAAAGAACAGACAAATCTCCCATGCAGAATTCAAAATGATTGATTTGGATACTCTGCCCTAAAGGAAGGGGAGTATAGCTCCTCACTCCCTATGTATAGACTGCACATAGTAATTTACACAGAGAACAGTATGGAAAGGAGAAAAAGGAATAACTTTACAAGGAGAAAGAGATAAATAACCATGACCAGTCAGCCAGGTCCCTATTTTACTGAGATCAATAGTGATAGGCAGAGGGGACTTCCTTAGTATGCAGAGGGCCCAGGTTCCATCCCTTGTCCGAAAAGATCCCACGTGCTGCAGAGAAAATAAGTCTGTGCGCCACAATTATTGAACCCTCCTGCTGCAAGATGCAACAATGGAAGCCTGTGAGCCTAGAACCCATGCATTGCAAAGAAGAAAAAGCCCTGCTCACTACAACTAGAAAAAGCCTGCATTGCAGCAATAAGGACCCAGAATAGCCAAAAATAAATAAATAAATTTTTTAAAAAGATTCATCTTACAATGATGAAAATGGCACTGTACCTCTGTGGTCTTCCTCTGAAAACCCTTAACCACGGTGTAATCATGAAAAAAAAAAGACAAATTCTAATACAGAGACATCCTATAAAATACCCAACAAGTACTCCTCAAAACTGTCAAAATCATCAAGAACAAGGAAAGTCTCAGAAACTATCACAGCCTAATCAGACATGACAACTGAATGTAGTATGGCATCTTGGATGGGGTCCTGGAACACAGATAAAAATTGAGATAAAACTAAGCAAATCTGAATAAAGTATGAACTCTTGTTGTTGTTCAGTTACTCGGTCATGTCCGACTATCTGTGACCCCATGGACTACAGCACCCCAGACTTCCCTGTCCTTCCCTATCTCCCGGAGTTTGGTCAAACTCATGGCCATTGAGTCGGTGATGCCATCCAACCATCTCATCCTCTGTCATTCCCTTCTCCTCCCGCCTTTAATCTTTTCCAGCATCGGGGTCTTTTCTAATGAGTTGGCTCTTTGCATCAGATGGCCAAAGTACTGGAGCTTCAGCCTCAGCATCAGTCCATCCAATGAATATTCAGGACTGATTTCCTTTAGGATTAATTCGTTTGATCTCTTTGCAGTCCAAGGGACTCTCAAGAATCTTCTCCAACAGCACAGTTCAAAAGCATCAATTCTTTAGTACTCAGTCTTCTTTATGGTCCAACTCTAACACCCATACATGACTACTGTATAACCAGTAGTAATATGAACTCTAATAGTTTATCAGTATCTGTTTCTTAATTGTGACAGACCAAATGTATGACATTAACAGAAGAAACTGGAGAGCATGTGAAAACTCTCTGTACTATCTTTACAATTTTCTCATAAATCTGAAACTACTCTAAAAAGTTTTTTTAAGTAAATTAAAAGAAAAAAAAAACACTGGTCTGACTCATGGCTGTGGTCACTGTGGTCACTCCAGAGTCAACACTTGAGGTACGTGACTCACCCTCCACCTCTGGCCTGCTGGGTGGCCAGTGTCCTTCGGTCACCAGGCACAGCATCCTGGTTAGGTCTCAAAATACTGCTCCTGGATCATCCCCCTGCCAGGAAAAACAGGACCAACAATCCTCCAAGACCCAGTGAACGCAGAGCATCACATCACATTTACCTGAAGAGGCATTCAGCCGGTTCACGACCTCAGAGTCCTGTGCAAGCTGGGGTGAGAGTGTGATCTACGTGGTGAAAATTTACGAGCTGTGGACAGTTTCCCACAAGCCAAAGAGGAGAATTAACTAACAAACTTGCAAACCGCATGCTGTGGAAGGGAGAAGAAACAACTAGCAACCTGGGCAAACATAGAAGAAACACATTCCCCAGGGAAGGTAGCATCCGAGCAGAGTTTAAGTGGGAGCATTAAAAAAACATGTGCACCAATGCTTCTTATAAAGATAGAGCTCTACTCCCTTCTTCTTCCACCTCAGAGAATGTCACTGGATGTTAATTGGATAAAAAACAGAAGAGCAGATTTAGTCACAGAGCAGAATGGGAGAAACCAAACAAGAGGAAAAAGAGGAATTACAAAGGGATTGGGAGCAAGAAAGAAGTAGTGAAAAACGCAATGAGATGGGACCAATTATAGGGAAAAAGATTAATTCAATTTGTCTGGCCACAGGAAGCCACAGTGACAGGAAGCATGCACTGGGGTGTTATTTGGGTTGAATATAAGAAGAGGCCAAATTAAAGTTCCACTTCAAACATCCCTTAATAAGCACCAGTAAGAATGAACTCCCTGACCCAAGAGCTGGAAGGCTCCTTTGCTCCCCAGCTGCTCCTCAGTTACAGATGCTCTTGACCCTGACAGAGTCTTGGATGTTGCAGACACCCTACACTGTAGCCTGTTGGACCCAGGCTACCACCACCCCTGCTTTGATCTGAACCCAATGCTGCCAACCAGGAACTTCCCTGATGGCTCAGACGGTAAAGTGTCTGCCTGCAATGCAGGAGACAGAGGTTCAATCCCTGGGTCAGGAAGATCCCCTGGAGAAGGAAATGGCAACCCACTCCAGTACTCACGCCTGGAAAATCCCATGGATGGAGGAGACTGGTAAGCTACAGTCCATGGGGTCACAGAGTCAGACACTGAGCGACTTCACTTTCTTTTCTTTCTTTCAATGCTGCCAAGGCCCCAAGCTAACAGCTAATACAGTGAGTGTGTGCCACCCAAGGACATCAACCCAACCACAGACCTGCCAGCCAGACACCCGGGAAACGCCCCCGAGACCCTCCCAGGCACTGTTCTTTCACAGCAGCTCCACCTCCACATTTCTACAATTTTTAAAAAATTTTTAATTAATGTCTGCCTCCCTTATCAGACTGTAAGATCCATGAGAACAGGAACTCTATGGGCTTTCTCATCATTTTGCCCCAGGGCTCCACAGCATGCCTAACATAGAGCAACTGGTTTATGAATTAAATGAATGAATGAATGAATGGATGGATGAAAAGGTCCCTCTCCACCCCTCCCCCAAGCAATCTGAGACCTTCAGAAGGAAAAGAGGATATTTTAATTCCAAATGACTGGGAGATTGGGATTGACACATACATACTATTGATACTATGTATAAAACAGATGGGGATTCCCCAGTGGCTCAGGGGTAAAGAATCCAATTGCCAATGCCCTGGGCTGGAGAAGGAAATGGCAACCCCCTCCAGTATTCTTGCCTGGACAGAGGAGCCTGGCCAGTTATAGTCCATGGGATCACAAAAGGGTCAGAAACAACTTTGTGACTAAAAACAAACAATAAAGTAGATAACTAATGAGAACTTACTGAAGAGCACACAGAACTCAACCTAATACACCGTGGTATGTATAGCTAATTCATTCTGCCATACAGTAGAAATTAACATTGTAAAGCAACTATGCATCCATGCTTGCATACTAAATCACTTCAGTCGTGTCCGACTCTGTGCAACACTGTGGACAGTAGCCCACCAGGTTCCTCTGTCCATGGGATTCTCTAGGCAAGAATAACTGGAGTGGGTTGCCATTTCTTTCTCCAAGCAACTATACTCCAATAAAATTAATCTTAAAAAATAAAGAAAAAAAAGAAAAAAATCCCAAGTGACTAGTACAGAGTTTGACCTGGGAGTCAGTTTACCCATAGAAATGGTGATATAAATAATGATGAAGAGTCTGGTGCTACTAAACAAACCAGATACATAATTAGTAATACAGTAATAAATAATACCAGGGCTTCCCAGGTGGTACTAGTGGTAAAGAACTCACCTGCCAATGCAGGAGATGTTAAGAGATGCAGGTTCGATCCCTGAATTGGAAAGGAGGAGAAGGAAATGGCAACTCACTCCAGTATTCTTGCCTAGAGAATCCCATGGACAGAGGAGCCTTGCGTGCTATAGTTCATGGGGTCGCAAAGAGTCAGACACGACTGAAGTGACTTCGCACAGCAAACAACACCAAGCAATCACTGAGCATTTACGAAGTGCCAACTACTATGTTAAACCCTTTTCAGACATTATTCAGCAACTCTGCAGGGTAGTTATTTCTTATCACTCTTTTGCAGGTGAGGCAACTGAGGCTCAGAGGGATTAAGTCACCTGCCCAAAGTCACCCAGGTAGCTGTGACAGAGTCACAAGCCATCCAGGCCTGTCTAACTCCAAAGCCCCTTCTCTTTACCACTCCAGAGTTTAGCTACGAAACAGGAGCAACAGATGTCAGGTGGGGCCTAGAATCTAGCCACCATTTATGATACTGAATCCCCAGGAAGATGCCTTCTAGTTCCAGTCAACTAACTGCAAAATCAACTTTAGTAAACCATCTGATTCCCTGGTTGGAGACCACCTGCAGAGACCCAGCTGGTCATGCAAGGAGGTCATGCAAAGAAGCAGGGACAGAGGAAGTCAGGTGAGGACACTGGCTTCAGTGAGAAGGGGCAAAATTAATTCTAAGGGGAAAATGAGACTGTTTTTCACAACTATAAAGGAGTGGTAAGCTGTGGTTCCAATAGCCTTGGGAAAAGGAACCAGAAACATCTTCTGCCCACATATGCAGACAGACTGGGCATGTCACCACCCCAGACTCTGACCATCAAAAGGGATGGTGGATTCCCAGCCCATGTAAAGAGTCTGGATGTCATTACTCCCACCCTCACTCACACACATACAAAAAGCTTAAACTGAAAAGAAATTGGTCAATCCACGGGGTCACCCTGGGGCTTCACTGAGACCATGAATACGGAAGCACTTATTCAACTGCAGTATAAAACCATAGGTGCTTCCCTGGTGGCTCAGATGGTAAAGATTCTGCCCGCAACGTGGGAGACCTGGGTTTGATCCCTACGTTGGGAAAATCCCCTGGAAAAGTGAATGGCTACCCACTTCAGTATTTTTGCTTGGAGAATTCCATGGACAGAGGAGTCTGGAGGGCTACAGTTCACGGGGTCGCAAAGAGTTGGACACAACTGAGCTACTAACATACACACACACACATTAATGCAGTAGAAGGCATCAAAACCATATATCTGTGGATTTCTTTTTTAATCCAACCTCTGGTATTTGACAAGTATAAACACATAGCAATAGTTCAACCTCTGAACCAAAGTAGATCAGCCACACAGGGGCTCTAGAGCAGATTCCAAGCATGGTGAAAGGACACTTAGGCCACGAAGAAAGCTGCCTCTAAGCTGCTCAGAGTTCACTGGACACTGGCCTTATTCCTTTTCTGGCAGGGCTGCCAAAGCTACGAGGTCACAGAACTACTGTCACACGGCTAGATTTCTGAAAGGCACCATCAGGTTTCTCTTGGCAGCTTTGGTGTCAAAGACATATCCAAGACCCCAACCCACCAAGGCTCTGTGCTGGGCCCTGAGGCAGACAACAGATGAGGGAAGTGGGAAGGGCTTCAGAGTGGGGCTCCAGAGGCAATGGGCAGCTTGTTACTACAAGAGAGTGGGTAGCCTTGGGAAGATGTGAAGTCGAGGAGGCACGTGGAACCTACTGGCTTCAGCACACATTTATTTTCACTGTAATGGAGGTTAAATTTCACAAGGCTAAATTCAAGGTCTCAACAGGGCTGCATTCCTTCTGGAGGCTTCAGTGGAAAAATCCCTTCCCTTGGCTTTTCCAGCTGGAAGCTGCCTGCAGGTCTTAGCTCTCGGCCCCTTCCTCCATCTTTAAAGCCAGCAACGCAGCATCTTCTGACTTTGTTCCCATCCTCACAGCCTCTCCTCTGATTCCTACTCTCCTTCCTCTTTCCCCTATAAGGACCCTCTCCTGAGCTTCCTTAATTTAGTCACACTCCCTTCTCCATGTAAGGTGACATATGCACAGGTTCCCGAATCAGGGTGCAGACATCTTGGGGGCAGGGGAGGCATTATTCTGCCTACCACCTAAATGGGCAGGGAAAGTCAGGCCCCAAAAAAGAAAAAAAAAATTAATATTCAGAGAAAAACAGGGATGGGACTTCCTTGGAGGTCCCGTGGTTAAGACTCTGCCTTCCAATGCAGGGGGAGTGGGTTCGATCCCTGGTGGAGGAGTAAGATCCTACACACCACGCAGTGAGGGGAGGGGTGGGGGGTACCCTTCCGAGAACAGCAGGGATGAGAGGACATTTTTTCCCCCGGCTTCCCCAGTTCTGCTTTCCTGACCTGCTGCCTCTTGTCCTTGAGTTTCTTGAGACAACACTCACCTGCTCTGCCAGTTGCCTCAGAAGATTCACTTAGCTCTCACCTCAAACCACACAACCAGCGGGTGGTAGACATGAGATTTCCACCCATGTCTCTCTCACTTTAAAGCCTGTCCCAAACCACAGGCACCCAGGAAGCAGAGACCAACTGCGGGAAACTTAAGGAGCTGAGCAGGTCAGCAGACTGGACCGAAGGGTCAAGCCCAACAAATCAAGTTTAACAAGGAGAACTGAAGGCCCTTAAGAAACCAACTGTTTGACTGCAGGATGGGTGAAGCACAGAAGCAAACCTTGTTTAAAAAAAAAAAAAAAAAAAAAGACTTGGGGATCATAGTTGAAAACGTGTTCACTGTGAGATGACTGTCAAAAGATCGCTATGACCTCTGAAAATTACACATCTAGATCCAGGAGGGCAGGGCAGCTAACCATACCACATACACCCCTGAAATTAAGGACAACTTCCCCTAACTACTGCAGAAATGTGTCTTTTCATCCAAGCACACAGTCTCAGGGCAACATGCAGCGAGTCCTGAGGACAAACGTGCCACCTACCCAGCAGTGACCATAGCCAAACGAGCCCGGCTAAGTGGTGCCATCATATCTCCCTTCCTGGTGAATTTGGAAGCTCCCTCTGCTTGGGATGATCAGCAGGAACCTAGTGTCAGAAATGTTTAGCCAGGGTAACTTCAGGAGAAGAACCCATGAGAAGGCACCAGGTAT
Organism: Bos indicus; assembly: GCF_029378745.1. Taxonomy (NCBI): domain Eukaryota; kingdom Metazoa; phylum Chordata; class Mammalia; order Artiodactyla; family Bovidae; genus Bos; species Bos indicus. The sequence goes on from NC_091769.1 coordinate 52,719,918, forward strand.
AGGAGAAGGGGTGCTACAAACAGGATAAACTGTCACCAAATGTAAATACCAGAAGGGCTGTCATGTGAAAAGGGGATTAAACTTGCTGTGTGTGACTCCAAAGGTTAGAACAAGGAACAATGAGTAGATGTGCCAGGGACACAGATTCCAATTCAAAGGAAGGGAGGACTACTTTTCTAACAGCAATGCTTGAAGGTAAACAGCACTGTTTCGGTGGAGGAATGTAAACAGGGCAGGGCTGCCAGTTCACAGATGGGTTTAAAAGATTCCAGGGTCAATCCATCAACAAGGGAGGGCGCTTCCAAATCTGAGAGTCAAGGACTCCCTCTCCTGCTAAGTCACTTCAGTTGTGTCCGACTCTGTGCGACCCCATAGACGGCAGCCCACCAGGCTCTCCCGTCCCTGGGATTCTCCAGGCAAGAACACTGGAGTGGGTTGCCATTTCCTTCTCCAATGCATGAAAGCGAAAAGTGAAAGTGAAGTCGCTCAGTCATGTCCGACTCTTAGCGACCCCATGGACTGCAGCCTACCAGGCTCCTCTGTCCATGGGATTTTCCAGGCAAGAGTACTGGAGTGGGGTGCCATTGCCTTCTCCGCTCCCTCTCCTATTTACTAACAATCATCTATTTACATATCAGAGAAAACATCAGACAGTCATCCCAGGGACAGGAAGCACAGAGGTGAGAACAGCTAGGCACACTCTTTAAGAGGGAAAAAGATAACAGAAAACCAGAGAACAAGGTTTTCTCCAGATCATATGCTGGGTTTTCATATGTACAGAACAGACTTGAGAATAAGCCTGCTGACTGGGTGCAGCCACTCCTGCCTGCAGTTGGGGTGGTGGTGGGGAGGTGCTCTGGCCCACTGGCTGCTACCCACTGCCTGAGGGACTCCAGCCTGGGCCGGAAGTGAATGAGTCACCCCAGACACAGCCCTGACACCAGACTCATCCCAACACAAACTCCAAATGATCATTTGCTGGTTGCCCACCCAGCAGAGGAAGGAAACCAACTAACTCTAGCCTGCCCCAAAGGAAACCCAGGATGCCACATTAAAAGCTGTAAATGCTTTTGGACAATGGACAGAAAATACAGAAAACATGAGCCTTGGTGGAATTTTCCAAGAAGCACTGGAAACTCATGGTTGACAATATCTATCCTATCAATACTCAGGAAGAGGCAGAAAAGCACCGGGGGGCTCTCAGGGAGTCATTACAAGATACTAAGAAACTGTGTATAGAAGCTGAGCCAAAGCCCAATGCAAGTATCCATAAAGTGAAGAAAACCAGCAGGAGCAGAAGAGACAGCAGAAATGTCACAAGTGCCAAACCGGAAGCTCCTTAAGCGAAGTATGAGCAGATCTGGTCTGGGCTGCCCACTGGGAGTTCAGTGGGTGAAATCAAGGAATGCATGAATGAATGCTGAGCCAGCTGTGAGCAAGTCCTCGAGAGGATGAAGAGAGCCTCCAGATGGCTCAGGATGACTCTCAATTCTGGTAGGAGATGGACTCAAATTCTCATGAAGACTCAGAAACTGGCTCTGGTCAGACAAGTCTCTGTGTCTATAGATGGAGTCCCTACTCATGACACTCTTCTGTAATATTTTGATATTGAGAAGAACATTGCCAACATCACCATTCAGTATGGTATACATTTAACAAATTTCAGTGAACTTCAAAAATTGGGTTTTTTAATGTGTCTTTGTGTTCTCTAAGCTGCCACAGGTTATTTTCAGACTCTTAAAATATAAGGTCCACCAATATGTTGCTTCCCTGGTGGCTCAGACGGTAAAGGGCCTGCCTGCAATGCAGGAGACCAGGTTCGATTCCTGGGTCGGGAAGATCCCCTGGAGAAGGAAATGGCAATCCACTCCAGCACTCTTGCCTGGAAAATCCCGTGGATGGAGGAGCCTGATACGCTACAGTCCATACGGTCGCAGAGAGTCGGACACGACTGAACAACTTCACTTTCACTTTCACCAATATGTTATCCTGTCATTTTTAATTAAATCTCATTTTCTCCTCTGAATCTGAGAAGGCTCAAACACAATAAACTTTGCTAAGAAAAGGGCTGTATTTTGTCTTTTTAGCAAAAGAGAAAAAGCAAGCCACACAAGTGCATCATGTTACATGCAAGAATTGAAGAGCACCCACATACACCAGGACAAAATTGGGGAGCAAAGGTTTAATACTTGGGAAAGCAGTTTTGCTAGGTTCTATTTAGTTTCTCTAGTAGTTAACAAGGCTATTTATAAGTTTTTAACAAATAATAGAGCAACAGATAGATTTAGATCGGATTTCTTTCTTTCTCTCTTTCAATTATTATTACTGAGCCTCACATTCACTCCCCGACCTGCCCAACATTCACACACACACACACATACACACACACATGTTGGCACCATGTACACACAGAAATGTCTGCCTAGAAAGAAAAAATGGGGACTTCCCTGGTTGTGTGGTTAAAGAATCCACCTCACACTGCAGGGGACATAGGTCTGATTCCTGATCGGGGAACTAAGACTCCACATACCATGGAGCAACTAAGCCCTTGCGTCACAACCACCGAGCCCATGCTACGCAACTAGAGAAGTCCATGCACCACAACCAAGAGCCTGCACAGCCAAAATAGGAAAAAAAAAAAAGTGATGGGAAGGCTCCCAAAGTCCTCCTTCAACTACTGGCCGAACCAGCTGCAGGGAGTAGAAGAGGAGAAAGAAGACAGCTCTCTCTTCAGGGATCCAGGCATCATTTAGGTCACAAACAGAAAGCCAAGATTCCCATCCAATGGTGACATAAGCAGCTCCCACCTTAACTAAGGAAAAGAATCTACAGCTTACGAGTGGCTGCCACGGGTCAGGAGCTCTCTGGGGGCACCCTGCCTAGGCTCACATTTAATCTTCCTATCAACCTAGTAAAACGGGAAAACTGAAGGATGATGAGTTTCAGTAATTCAGACATACAACAAGCTAACTCTGGTCCCATCACTTCATGGCAAATAGGTGGGTAAACAATGGAAACAGTGACAGACTTTATTTTCTTGGGCTCCAAAATCACCGCAGATGGTGACTGCCCCTAAGCCGCTAAGTCACTTCAGTCGTGTCCGACTCTGTGTGACCCCATAGACAGCAGCCCACCAGGCTCCCCCATCCCTGGGATTCTCCAGGAAAGAACACTGGAGTGGGTTCCCATTTCCTTCTCCAATGCATCAAAGTGAAAAGTGAAAGGGAAGTCGCTCAGTCGTGTCCAACTTGTAGCGACCCCATGGACTGCAGCCTACCAGGCTCCTCCATCCATGGGATTTTCCAGGCAGGAGTACTGGAGTGGGGTGCCATTGCCTTCTCCGGATGGTGACTGCAGCCATGAAATTAAAAGACACTTGCTCCTTGGAAGAAAAGCTATGATCAACCTAGACAGCATATTCAAAAGCTGAGACATTACTTTGCCAACAAAGGTCCATCTACTCAAAGCTATGGTTTTTCCAGGAGCCATGTATGGATGTGAGAGTTGGACCACAAAGAAAGCTGAGCACCAAAGAACTGATGCTTTTGAACTGTGGTGTTGGAGAAGACTCTTGAGAGTCCCTTGGACTACAAGGAGAGCAAACCAGTCAATCCTAAAGGAAATCAGTCCTGAATATTCATTGAAGGATGGATGTCAGCTGAGGCTGAAGCTCTAATACTCTGGCCACCTGATGCAAAGAACTGACTCATTAGAAAAGACCCTGTTGCTGGAAAAGATTGAAGGCAGAAGAAGGGGACAACAGAGGATGAGATGGTTGGATGGCATCACCGATTGAATAGACATGAGTTTGAGTAAGCTCCACAAGTTGGTGATGGACAGGGAAGCCTGGTGTGCTGCAGTTCATGGGTTTGCAAAGTCAGACACAACTGAGCGACTGAACTGAACAAGCTAACCGGTGATACAGCCGGGATTCTGAGGGCACCAGGTTTGTCCCACTCAAGTCCACGTTTGCCCACCTTACTGACCCTGCTAACTCCCCAGCACACAATCTGCATGCCTCTAATAGGGAATCCCCCAACCAGGATGCAATTCCACTGACCTGAACAGGTGAGCACACACTGCTCGAACCCTGGCCTGTCTTGGCTAAAACACCTTCTAGGCTGATGACTCGTGCCTTGAGTCTTTCAAAACAGAAGGAGCCATCACCACCTGTCAAGCTAGGAAAGGGCAAGGCCCAAGCCGGGCAACACACAGTAAAGATGGTCCTCGGGGAACTTTCTGTTCCTAATTCCCTTCTGGATGTTTGGTTTCTCAAACCAAACACATTTTATTGGACTTGTTTCTCTACGTTTTTCTCAGAAGAAAAACAACTTCCCAGGTGGATTCAACACAGAACCACACCTATTGTAGTACCTTCCAATTGTCTAACAGCAAGAATGCTCCGGGGACCATTTGATCCTCTCTATGAACGCCTGGCTTCCCATGGGACGGGGCATCAGTCGGCCCCACCCCCTCGCAGCAACCTGGAAGCATGTAGACTCTCTGCGCCTCCTGCACTGCCCCAGTTAGCGGTTGCTTCTGTTCGACCCCACCCCCCAGTACCTCAGCCGCTCTTTCCCTTCCCCATGCCAACCCCCTAATTGGGACCATATGCGTGTCCCATCCATGTATCAGCAGTGGCCTCAACTGTCCTGCAGCCTTCACTCTTATCTTCCTCCAGCCCCCTGTCCACACACCAGTGTGGTCTTTTCAGATTTGTCCATTCATTTGCACTTCAGCTTAAGTATTCAGTTACTTCCCTTGAGTTCAGGATAATAATACAAGCTTCTTCACCCAACATAGAAGGCCAGGCACCTGATAGGCACAGACCATGATCAATGGTCTGCAAAGGCTCAGGACTCCGTGGCTTCTGTAAGCCTGCCTCTCCACCCCCACTCTCCTCAGCCCTCACCTTCCCTGAGCCCCCACCCAGGTTTCCTGCCTTGTGCTCCCCCCACCACACACACACACCACAGAGCCCTTCTCAGCACAGACACTGACCGAGACCGTCCACTTCCTTCTCTACCTCCCCATTACAGTGCGGGCGCTCCTGAAGGGAGGGCCTGCCCCTTAATCTCTATAGTGTTTAGTACTCAATGACTCTCAATGAATGCACATGTGACAAAGGGTCAAAGAGCAATGTTAAGAGCATACCGCAAGCTGACTGATGGATAAGCGCAAAGGCTCCAGAAATTTAGTTCAAGGAAGGCTGCCCAAGCTTTGCTCTGAAGTTTGAGAGTCACATTTCTGAATAATCTTGACTCAGAGAGTCCAAAGAGAACAACTGGGCTTCCATGTTAGAGAAAGGAGACTCACCTCTGAATGAGGCACTCAGGACAAAGGTCTCCGTCAAAGGAAATGACTTCAGCCTTTCATGTATGTTTTCATCAGCCCTGACACTTGAGGCCCCAGGGGACGGTTTCCCCGTTACCAAAATAAATGTTTAATAGGGTGTGTTCCGTCCTCAGTTGCTTTCAGAAATGACTTCAGAGATTGGTCAGTTTTCTTTCCAAGCATCCCACACACCCTAAGACTTCAGCAGGACTCAGACATGTAATCAGGTCACTTAACTTCCACGCCACCCTCTCAGCTCCTTGTCTTTTGAAGATACTACGTAGAATAATACTTTCAGATATGGAATGAACAGTCAGAACCCCCTTTTTTGGACTTAAAAATTTACATTTTATCAAAAGGGACCTTTTATTTTCAGTAGCAAAAAGGCCACACATTATTCTAATGAGCTTTCTGATAAGAAATCTCATCCACACTTGTCTTATTTTTCACAATTATTATGTTGAAGATTTTTTTGTGTGGTAAGACTAGAAGTGATACAGAAAACAAGAGATGAGGAATCTTTTAATAGTTTCTAAAAACAAAGCAAAAAAATAGATCCAGACATCAGGTAAATTATAGCAAGTGAATCAAGACCTTTATAAACACGAAATCTTAGTTCTCACTGCTGTAACAGAATGTTTTGAAACTTCTCACCTATCCATGAGCCCCAAAATATGGAGTGGTTATCTTTCATGGGCTGGGTGATTCCATAAGCTAATGAATGCTAGGATTATTCCAAGTATTTTGGAGAAGGGGCAGAGATTTCCATGATTTGGGCCATCGTCCACTTTTTGGCCTCAGAACTGTCATGGTACTTGTGGGTGTCATTTAGACAATAAGCGTGTAATGAGGCTCAAGGTCCACTGGAAGTCAAATCTTCCGCCATCTTGGGCCTGACTGGTTCTAATCAGTTTAATGTCATATCTTTAACGGCTATGTTACTCTTTCCAAGGTTGTGCCCTTCCCTCCTGTCTCAAGACAGCCCACCTTCCAAGTATATTGTGGACCAATCAGCAATGACAAGAATCACAAATTCTACTATCCACTGGTACAGTAAGCCCTAGGTTACTACTATTTGGTAAATACTTAATAGTTTGATAAATAAATGCATGTAAGAAAAAATGACTTGTTTCAGAAAGTATTCATTGTGTTAGTCGCTCAGTCATGTTCAACTCTTTGTGACCACATGGACTGTAGCCTGCCAAGCTTCTCTGTCCATGGAATTCTCCAAGCAAAAATACTGGAGTGGGTTGCCATTCCCTTCTCCAGGAGATCTTCCAAGTTCAGTATGCACACTAATAACTTATAGATTTACACAGCACTTTCATGTGAGTCTGATTAAGCATGTTCTTCTATGCTTAATCGGCATCTTTAAACACACTTTTGAGAGGAGCACCCTCTGCACCTGGTAGGCATCTGGTAGGCATCTGGTTTCCTGAAGTACTCACTGCAGACCTTTTGTTCCCACCCTCAGGGCCCTGCCCCATCACTGACCGTACTCTTCCACGTCACCATACCACGGTCACCTTGCTGTAACTGCAGAACAAATTCCAGAGTTCTGGGCTCCTAACTGGACTTCCCACCTACTCCCTTCTCCAAAGCCTCAATTGGCTTCCTGCTCACATCACAACAAACCTTAAGATGACATGCAAAGTCCAGCACTGTCCCCCATCCCCACCACCAACTGACAGAACACACTTTCTTCATTCATTCTCCTCCAGCACTGACCTTGCTGGTCCTGGGACACGCCAAACACCCTCCTGCCCCTGTGCCTTCTGCCTTAGGGCCGTTGGTGTCCCTGTCCTCTTTCCCAATACCCTTCCCCCACGTAGCCAAGCTCCAGACTTTCAGGTCTCAACTTCTTGGTAATCAATTCATAGAAAAAAATCTCTCTCTCAGAAAAGATTACTCCCATTAAGTAGCATTTTCCACCATCCCCTGCCGCCATCCTCATAGTCCACCTCATCTTGGTGTACTGTTCTTCTGGCTCTGCTCATCTGCTGATATGCTACAGTTTGTTTATTTGTGTTTACTGGCATCTCCCCTGCTAGGTCTCTGTCACTAGAATTCAAGTTGCCATGAATGGGCGCTTTGCTAAGGATATTGCCATATCATTAGGATTAATGCAGGGCTTGGCATACAGTGGGCTCTTAGTAAATACTTGTATTAAGTGAATGAATGAATAAACAACATTTGCATTACATGTAAGTTGCACCCCTACAGGGGTGATAAAGCTCCACAGTCTCCAAGACCTTTCCTGTCTTTGAAGCACCCTGGGAAAAGACACTAAGTCTGGGCTGGGGGAAGGGAACACAGAAGAAGTACAGAAGAAGTCAGATTAGTAGACCACCTTCTCAGGGGTCCCCAGCCCATGCCCAGGAGACCAGAGTCAGCTCCCTCTCCTCCCTGCCCACTGCACACCCTTGAAAGCCAGGAAAGAGCTGAAGAACGCAAGTTACAAAGCCAAGAATGCTACAGAAAACATGGATGCTACAAAAAACAAGAATGCTACAGAAAACCTAGAGTCAGAAGAGGAATCTCTGGAAGAGGAAAACCTTACCTGAGGGCAGGAAAAGCAAAGGTCACAGCTCCCAAATCTGGAGCAACACTGTCAAGAGCAATACACACAGCCCAGGAAGGAGAGAAAGTAGCCCAGCCCAGAGATCATGGGAGCAATGATGTTGATGGCACCACTGACAATGGGAACGATAGGATGGATGAAGTGAAAGAGCCATCTTTTGGTAACTAAGACTTGCACTGCATTTTATACTTTAAAGCATCAACACAATGTGACTTTATTGATTCACATAAAAGCCAGTAAAGCAGGCAGTAAAATTTTACAGATATGGAACAGGCTCAGAAAAGCCAAGGGATTTTTCTGCAAGACTGCACAGCAAGCAAGGAGAGGAGGTGGAACTTAAAGGGTCTTCCAGCTACAAGGACTGAAGACTCCCTCAATTCCAAATGAACTTGATTCTTAAGGCCCCACTATAAGTGATTAACAAGACGTTATCCATGGAATGCAAAGAACTATGCAAAAGCAGGATACCCCTCACCCACCCCACCCCAAATTCCTCTAGAGATTTATTCCACACTCTCTTGACTTGGGAGAAATCTGGCTTTCTCTAAGCCTTCCTAAGGTGGCCAAAAGCTGAAAAGCCCAAAGAGAAGTCAAGCCCAGGTCTTTAAAACTGTTGCCTCAGGGCTCTGCAAAACCACAGCAAGAGGCTGCAGAGTATAAAACAAAACTGCTGCTGAAAGTATTTTTATGTGAAAATGCACCCTCTGCAAAAACTTGTTATAAGGGCTCATATTTTTCAATAAGTTCTTTCAAAATGCCATTACCATCACTCTCATGGAAACTTGGGTCCAGAAAACTCATGGCAGGTTCATTAAATTGATTAGAACTGCATTCTTACTTGAAAATATCTGATGTGCAATTAAAAAAAAAAATCTCTGACATTCATAAATCCAAAAAGATGCTGCTCTGGTAGATGCAAAAATTAAGAGAAAGAAAACAAAGGATCTTTCCTGGAGTTTCAAGAGGTCCAAAGCTGGGCCCTGCAAACTCAGCAGAGAGAAGGGAGTGCAGACGAAAGCCACTTTCCTGGAAGCACAGCAGAATTCAGAGGTCCCAGGCATGGATCCCAGGCACAGAACAAGCACCCAGGCCGCCTTGAGAAAGCACGAGGGGAAGAGGTGTTTCTGACAGTTGAAGTCAACACCTCTCATCACAATGGAAACCGATGAGAAGTCCAGGCTGACCGCAGAGATGGGTCCAGCGCACTTTTTGGGCAGCAAATGCATCTGGCCTCTGGGCCCCACCAGTGCTGTGGGAGACCACTTGCCTCCATGGGGGCCTCAGAAGGGGCGGGGGCGGGTACCAGGGCTCTGGGCTGTATAGGCATCTGCCTCCAAGAAAGGCAGGGGCCCTCCGCCCTGTAGCTCTGGGAATAAAGTCAACCTGGAGGCCAGGACCGGGCCCTATGGCTTTCTGGATAGGGGCCCCACCATTCTCTGGCCATCTTCTCAGGCTGTTGCTTCTGCACAACGTCACCCCCATCTATTTAGACTGAGTATTTGCCAGCTTGCCTCCATCCAGCCAGATGCTGCCTTTCAAGGATTGCGTATTTCTATAATTATTTCCAGGAGAAGCAAACACTTTCAAGCCACTCGGGTTTGCCATGGAATTCATTTTCCCACAGCAGGGTGTCGGTCCGCCTCTGCCCCTGGTCTCTGTGGGCGCACCACAGGGTGGGCCCCCAAAGCCCCACCATCAGTGAAATCTGGTTTGAAATAAACCCCTTGGCATCAGTGAAGTGTTAATTCACCTCTTGGGTTTGGCTTTTTGTTTCTTGGTTGTTTTTTTTAACCCCGTATTTCTTTGAAAGGAGCCTCACTTTGAAAGGAGAGTTTTAAACATGCTCCCTTTAGGCCATACTGCAAAAATAATATCGTTTTCTTAGCAGCAGAGTCTTGGCCTAAAGGCTTCCAGGAAACCAGCACGTTGTACTGGGCCCCAAAGAGGGGTGTGTCGGCCTGGCCGACAGAGCTCAGCATGAGTCAGGGGCAGGTTGGTCTGGCCAAGACCACCTCTGAGGCTGCCACTGAGAAGGCAGATCTCCTTGTCCACAGCTGGCAGTCAAGGCTCCTTAAGAGTCACTTTCAGAAGACTCTTCTGACATCAAGTTCCTGGCAGGCACAGTGGAAAGAACTGCCTCCAAATGATAGCACAGGATTCCATGGTGGCCTTTTCTGACATCATTGGAATTACCACCTCCAATCTCTTGAGTAGATCCAGGAAAGTGCCCAACCCTTAGATTTTCATTTAAACTAATGCAGGCATGCAGTTGGAATCTCAAAGACCCACTGCCTTGTCAAAATACTTGGGCCTGTAGCCCTAAACACTGAGGACTGGGAAATACTTTCCTGAGGGATGGGATGGAAAAAACAAAAGGCTCCCATGAGTAATTTAACCTAAGATAGGAAGGGCAGAGAGTGAAGGAGCTGGAGACTTTAAACTCCCCACTTCAATGCCACTGGGCATTTAACTTGTCAAACACACAGCACCTACTGTGTGCAAGTCACCTTCAAGATGCTGGAGAGGGCATACTGTGAAGCCGCCACGCAGCAGAGGAATCAGGTAACGACTTTGGCTTGAACAGTAAGAAATAAGTATGGAGAGCAGCAGTTCAGGGCTGGTACCATGGCTCTAAGGTCATCAAGGATCCAGGCTCCTCCTTTCGTTGTGCTCCACTAACCAAGAGCAGGGCTTCCAACATTACAGTAACCTCATGATCCCAGACGGCTGCTGGATTTCAGCCACTGTGTCCACGTTCCAAGCAGTAGGTTGGAGGACAGAGAAAAAGCCAAAGGGGCACACTGTCTATACAAGTCAGTCCCTGGAACCGTCTTATAAGCCACACATCACTTCACCTTTCACTCACTAAAGCTTAAGTCGCTGGCCCATAGCCAGGTGAAAAAGAGGCTGGGAAATAACGTCTTTTAGCTTGGCACATTACTGTACTCAAAGAGTCAGGCTTTTGATTACTGAGAAAGCAGGATAGGATACTGGATGTAAAATTAGCAGCCTTTGCCACATAACACATAGAAAGAGAATTTGAAGATAAGCCAATCTGGAGGTCTACTAAGTTTAACAGTTGGTAGTAGGAAAAAAAAAAAGGTATTGAGGGTTGAAGGCTCAAGTGATATTATACTTCAGGGAAACTAAAAACTTTATTAAGTTGGAGGTGTTATGAACAAGTAATAAAATCAACTTCCCAGAACTATCCACCTTTGAATTGAACATACTTCATGAAACATTACATACAACTCAAAGGGAAGTTTCTTAGGCATTCTAGAACAGTGGCTCCATCAGACTCACTAGAGAGCTTTTTAAAAACAAATCCCTAAGATTCCCCACTTTTTGAAATTGTGATAGATGGTTTAGAGTTGAGGCCTAAAATTCTGTACATACACACACAAGCAATCGAGGTAATTCTTCCGATGGGTAGTCTGATTCAAAAACAGTGATTTCATCCAAACCTTCATTTCAAACATGAGGAGACAATTTACAACAATCATGTGACTCGTCCAGGGTCCCTAATGACCATCCAACCATTCCCCAGAGGTCTTAGATTCCAGGTTAGATCCATCCATCTAAATTATAGTTACCTACCCACCAGCAAACATGGTACAACGGTCGGCTGAATCCCCACCCTTGCGGGCAGACCCAGCACTCTCAGAGACGCACGCTTCCTGGTGCTACAATACCACCTACCCTGGGGAACTCGAGGAGGGCTCTAAAATGAGTACGTATGCACAACATGTGCATGGATCTGCTCTACACATCCACATCTACAGCCCCCTTCTCTGACACCTCAGAGACCCTGGGAAGGAGGCAAAAGGCACGAGCCAGGGATAAAGAACAGAGGCTGGCAATGAGCCACACTTCAGTCAGCATGCGAATGCAGTCGCTTCCTGTGTTAGGGATTTCCCGACCACATGTAGGCGAATCCAAATGAGGCAGGTTCCACCATCAATTGGTAGGAATGAAACAGCCAAACTCTCATCTCTGCTCCGACCCAACCATCGTGGGGGTGGGCCTCTGTCCTGACTGTGGCTGCTGGCGGGAGCAGGCTATGGTCCTACTTATCTGGGCTTCCCTGGGTCCCAGCCCATTTCCACAGCCTGTCCCCACCACCCTAGTCATGTGAGTCTTATTGCATCCTCATGGTGCTGAATAAATGGTCTCTGCTTAGATCTATCAGGGTTAGTTTCTGTTGCTATAAATAAAAGACCCAGGATTAATGTCCTCAAGGAAGTAGGGAGGGCTCCAGATCTCCAGAGGTTATCTGTCTCAGGATAAGTGGATAACCAAAAGTCTGGAAGGGGGACAAAGGTTAAAGGAAGACGCTCAGGCTAGGCTAGGCTAGGCATGGCAAGGCAGAGACCAGAGGACCCAGAGGGGATCTGATGGGGTAGAGACCAGCATCTCCTCCGCTGCCCTCTCTTTCTTCCATCCATTCTTCCTCCTCTCTCTCCTGGTCTTGTGTGCCTCCCTTCCTGACAGAAAGACATCCATTTCTCCTCTTTCTTGCCTGTTACATCCAAGAAATAAAGTTATCTCTTTTGTCTAGAAGCTAAAACTCAAAAAAAAAACCTGACACTCTTGGCTGGGCTTTGAAAACACAAGGAGATACGCAGGAACGGCCTTGTCAGGGTGGGGAAACAAAAGTAGACACTGTACTCTTGTGGCAGACGATACCAAGCTGCAGGTGTACACACCACCTCATCCAGCAATTCCACTCCTAGCAATTAACCCTGAACAGAACAGTTACACAAACACACTTCTAAGTATATAACTTCATATGTACCAAGTATTTCTAATAACGTAAATGTCCATTCATAGGAGCTTGGCTACCAATAACCTACAATGGCAAAGAATCTAAAACAGAATGCATACATATCAAAGAATCACTTTGCTGTACATCTGAAACTCATACCATATTGTAAGTCAACCACAGTTCAATTAAAAAAAAAAAAAAAACTATGCTTAAAAAAAATTAGGAGCTTGGCTAAATTATCCATATCATGGAATATGAGAAAACTATTTTTTTTAATGATTTATATACACAGCCGTGGAAAGTATAAAGATACATTGTTTTAAAATGTATCAGAACAATGTATAGAGAGATATATTACGAGAATAGCCTCACTTCTAAAAAATAACTTGTATGTATAAAGTTACATTAACACCAAAAAAAAAATTTACCAAATCCTTAAGAGCAGTTATAATTAGAGGTGATAAAATAGGGTGCTTTCCATTTAAGTCATACATTTCTGTAGTGCTTCAGTTTTGATTACAAACAAGTAATTATAATAATAAGAAAAAAATAAAAATAAATGGAAGCTGAAACGTCCTTTGAACATGCAAAACGGTGGTGTTGGGAAGCCAATGGTTTCCGTTTAAGGCAACAGGCAATCCAGCACCCGACACAGAACACAATTCAACATGAACTTCCTCCTTCCTCCTCTTTTTACACACAACCACACACAGTTGAAAGTTAAAATCCCTGCCCAAAGTCAAGTAGAACCAATAACACAAAAGGGTGAGCTGCTACAGAAGCAAACAAGCACATCAGTTACAGAAGACGGCAGAAGAATCACAAAGACCAGTCACCAGAATGAGAAGCCCAGAATGTCCACAACTATCCAGCGTGGGAATAAGTCATGCACTAAGAGCCTCTGAACATATCGCCACGTGACAACTAAGATTAATAAGAATGAAATGGTAAGCTGTATTTCATGTCTAGGTTTTAGTAGTTCGGGGAAATGTGTCCCTATTGAAACTTTAAGCAAAAAGCTAAACATTTAGTCTTACCACTTGAAAAAATAAACTTTGAAATTCAGGAAAATGAACTAATGTAAAATATCTAATTGCCCAAAATGTTCTACAAGTAATCTATTGGCCTGGCCCAAAAGTCCATTCCTTTTTTTCCATATCTTACAGAAGACCCAAACAAACATTCTGGCCAACTCAATATGTTTAGGTTGTATTTAATGAACAAAATTTATGAATTCTGGTTTTTATTTTTTAAAACCATTGGATTAAATATCCATTAATATTTAAAGTAATTCCCACAAACATCCAAATTGAACTTGAGAACTTTACCTTAGGCCAGCAATCCACAACAGAAAGATTCCATACCCTCTGCTTTTACAAGAAAGACAAGAGATCTCTGCTGACTGACTGTGTACCTCTTTTTTTTTTTTTTTTTTTTGTCCTATTTGTCACCCAAACGATTTTTATTGGCAACAAAAATCAACCCTGGGTCATTAGGAGATTAAGCACAGTTCAAAGAAAGAGGTTCTACTTTTCAAAAAACTAACATACCAACATTTCAGCCAATAATGCAGATTATTCAAATACAGAACTATAGTTAGGATTCTGATTAGATTCCACGTTGAACAGCAACAAACTGCTAGATTTAATGCATTTGAAGGAAAAAGGACAACTGTTATAAATAAGGACCCTATGCACCAAATAAATATTCTCCATTCAGAGTGTTGTTTTCTGTGTGCTAGTGTTCAAGTGAGCTGAAACAATAGATGTTTGTGAGCTTTCAAAACTGTGCAAACAATTTGCCAGTTTAATTAACTTCCATTTACACTACAACACAAGTCCAGTATTTCACAGGCTTGGTTACTAGGTGTGAAATAAGACAATTTCAAACATGATGCATGTACATTGTATGGCTGCCAGGTGGGTTACACGTCTCTCATGAGACTCAAGTCCACTCTGGAGTGTGCAGCACCTCCCAGCACCACAGGGCCTGGGCATGGCAGGTGCGCAATAAATGCTGGCTTCCTTCCCCTTTCCTCCTTACTCCAAATATAACAGAAAAATGGCAACACGACACATGCTTACAATACCACTAAGACTATTCCTGGGCCGTCCATTCACTGCTTTCCTATTTCATTACAGAGGCACCCAAAACACCCCCTTTAACAGAACCTTGCTTGCACCAAAACAACTCCAATTGTGTGTTTAGCACACATACATATATGTAGTGGAAAATAAAAAGGAAATACACCTCAAATTAGTGATTGTGTATCTTAACGGGAGAACTGAAAACAGTTTTTAATTTTTATCTTATACATTTCTGTATTTTCCAAAAGTTTTACAATAAGCATCTGCTGAGTCAAAACTGTTTGATACAACACAGTCCCACTACACACTCCCCAGAATGATCAAAATGAAGATGACACACACCACCAAGTGTCGACACTGGAGCCACTGAAACTCACTCACTGCCAGGTGGGCGTGTCAGCTGGTACAACCACCTGGGGATCAACGACAGCTCCATACACATGAAGACCCAGCAACTCCACTCTTAGATATACACCTGAAGAACCTACTTACACATACAAGAAAGTGACACTATCAGTAACAGCCAAGAACTACAAACAACTCAAAAGTCCATCAACAGCAGATATATCAATTATCAAGGAATAGGAAGACAATGAAATACACAATGAAAAGTTAGCAATGTATTTAACAATGAGAAAGAACAGATTATTGCTATATGCACATCCATTGATGAATTCCAGATATAGTGGTGAAAGAAAAGCCAGGCACTAAAAGAGTACATACTATATGACTATGATCCCATTTTTATGAAGTTCAAGAACAGTCAAATTTACCTATGGTGATAGAAACTGGATACTGTTATCTTTATGGGAAAACAGTGACTGGGAGGAAGCAAGAGAAAACTTCTGGAAGATAGTAAACATTTTTTATATCTGTGCTTCCTACTTAAAAAAAAGAAGAATAAATTGGATTTACACCATAGCTCTAACTGCTTACTAGCTGGGTGTTGTTCAGTTGTTCAGTCATGTCCAACTCTTCTGCAACCCCATCGGCTGTCCACGGGATTTCCCAAGCAAGAATACGGGAGTAGGTTACCATTTCCTTCTCCAGGGGATCTTTCCAACCCAGGGATCAAACTCGGGTCTTCTGCATTGGCAGGCAGATTCCTTACCACTGACCACCAAGGAAGCTCACTAGCTGTGTGGCCTTGAGCAAATTTCTTAACTTCTCCAAGTTTCAGTTTCTAAACTGTAAACGGGATGAGAATTAAACAAGGCGATGCATTTAGTGTTTAACACAGTCACCAGCACAAGGCAAAAGCACAATACATAACAACAGAAGCTGGACAAACATCCCCTAGGTCTTACTATGCACTAGCGGGCATTGCTGTACCTCTCCCAGTTCCTGTTCTTATCTACTGCTCAAGGCCAGGAGGGCAGGCTGTGAGCTAGGCTTTCAGAAATGGTTTGTGCAGGACATCAACCACAAGCATTGCTCCTAAGGAGGAGGAGGAGGAGGAGGAATCACTAGTTATGTGGCTGCTGAGGTCTCAAAGGAAAGGAACTGGCAGGAGGTACACATCAGGATTAATCACAGACTATTGGAGAGAAAAATGGCTTTAGCTTCTGAAAGTAGTAGCTGCTTTCTGCAGGAGGAGAAAGACTTTTATTCCAGTGGAATAACTCATTTTAAATTGAGGAGTCATCTGGGAACTGAAAGAGCTCATCTTTCTTTCCTAAGGAAAGAGAGGAGACAAGTCACTCTCTGTTAAATGATTTTCTATGTTGACTGGCTAAATTTACTGCCCTTTAATATATTTCAGATTTACAACTAAAATAATTTTTAAAGTATAGGCCTGCTGTATAAAAGTAATTTAAAATGTTGGTCATGAAGCAAGAGACTCAGATTATACAAGACAGTTTTAGTGAAATGAAACACTATAAATGGAGAATAGTCTCCAATTTAGAAGATCAACCAAGACTAGGAATGACTCAACATATCATGCAGAAAAGGAAATGGCACCCCACTCCAGTACTCTTGCCTGGAAAATCCCATGGGCGGAGGAGCCTGGTAGCGACCATGGAGTTGCTAAGAGTCAGACACGACTGAGCGACTTCACTTTGACTTTTCACTTTCATGCATTGGAGAAGGAAATGGCAACCCACTCCAGTACTCTTGCCTGGAGAATCCCAGGGACGGGGGAGCCTGGTGGGCTGCTGTCTAAGAGGTCGCACAGAGTCGAACACGACTGAAGCGACTTAGCAGCAGCAGCAGCAACATATCATGAATTTTTGCTTCCATTAACTTCTATTTTGCTTTCAACTAAGGCAAGTGAGCGCACATGGATCTTTACTGAACCCCACCACTTTCTAGCTCTACCACCTCGGGCAAGTTACTCTCTCTGTGCCTCATTTTCCTCAACTGGAAAATGGGATGATAATCAGGTTATTAAAAGGAGTAAATGAGTTAATAGATATTAAGTGCATAAAAGTGCCAGGCACTACCAAGTGCTATAAAAGTGTTCCTACCATCACTTCTTTTTTTTTTTTTTTTTTTTTAGTGTTTCCACTTTGTTGCTCAAGCACCATCACTTCTTAATCTTCAGATGAAGAGACAGAATTCATCTAAAATTGTGAAACTTAATCACAGACTGTGCAGATATAGGATAGACTGTCTAATATCCAGAGGAAGCTGTGCACTAAGATCATGTCAAGTAAATATGAAAACATGTGGTTTGCAGGTGCACACATGCGCATGCAAACACCCAACCCTTCCAAACCCCTCCCTCTTCTCACAAATAATTTCAGTCCCTCTAGAGCAGAATGTGCCAATGATCCCAAGTTCTTCTGATCCCAAGATAATCCCAACAAAGGTGTAAAATGTTACTCTTCTTCCAAATATTTCCAACGGCCCATTAAAAGAACACACACTGAAAAGGTATGTTTGCCTTTCACATTTCAAAAACTGGAACCTTCCCGTAGCACACTTGAACAGCTGAGTGGATGATATTCAAACATGGGCTCTTTTCAACCTGTAGCAGAGGAGACCTACTAAAACCTTACACTTTCCTCCAATTGTGAGCACAGAAAGTTTTTCATTTTGTTCCAAAGGAAATGATCTTAACACAGCTCAATGATATCATCACTGTCTGAACCAAGTGGGCATCCGGTGGCCATGACAGGACTAAATGCTAAAACCCAAGGGTATAAAAGTTAAAAGCTACTCAGTGGAAATGTCAGTTACAACATTCATTCTTTGATTGGCAAGAATCAATCACAGAGACAGAGAACCCTCAAGCGAGGGAATTATGAAGAGTATCCAGCAAAACATAAGGGTAGCACCGGCCTTACCCTCCCCCCACCTCTCCCAATAAAAAGCTTTTCAATACCCACAGTATTCTGCTTTTCTAAGTGGAAGAGAACTGCTTGAAAAGATTACTTAATTCTTTCACTTCACCAGTAAGCACATTTACACCTTTCTACCAACACTAGCCAGTCAGATCCGAAATCCCTATCTCACTATCTGTGGTTTTTCTCTATTATCAGAGTGACGTAAATAAGACAGCAATTTTCTGTTTTTTAATATATTTTTAATTGGAGGATAATTGCTTTACATGTTGCATTAGTTTCTGGTGTACAACAACATGAATCAGCCTTAAGTATACATATATATATCCCTTCCTTCTTGAGCCTCCCTCCCACTAAGATAGCAGTTTTCTAATTCACTAGTCCAGAGTATCAGAAAACTTTATTTTGTTTAAGAAATAACTGTTCGTTCTGTACTTCATAGACTTGAGGACACCCAGATAGCTCTCCACCAAACACCACCTGCAAACACAGCTGACACAGGACAGGGACAGTGATGCCTATCTTTGCTCTACCTTTAGCTGAAAACCTTGTTCAGCTTTATTATCCAGAACTTGGCACATCAGCAGATGAGGAGGAGAAAGTTGCACACTCAGGTTGATTCCTAGCAATGAATTAGATTCTGGGAGCTCAAGAGAAAAGCAGGTAATGGCAGCCATATTTTATTTGCAAAATAAAAATTCCAGCAGGGTCTACTTTCTTGCTGATGTGAGATGCCTGGTTAGGTTTTGGCATTTCATTAAGTTGCTTTGGGTCTTGATCGAAACAGTCGTCCCTCAAATATGTATTTGACTCTACTATGTATAAGACACTATGCCAGGTGCCAAGGGAGATTAAAAAACGACCTTATTTCACTCCCAGACTCTTTACTTTCCACAGCCTCCCTAAACACCGAACAGAGACGAATGGCACTTCCATCCCCTCACAACCATATTTAGGGCCCTTGTTTTACTCTCCTTAAGCCCCCGTGAATACTTAGAGAACAACTATCGTTTTATTATTATGAAGGTTAACTCATACTGCTTTTTTATAAAATACAAACAGTCAAGGAGGGCATGAAATGAAAAAGAAAATTTCCTTTCCAACAATGCCACCAATCCTACAGCCCAGAAATAAGCACGTTACTTAGGATTTTTTCCAGAGATTTACATTTGCAAACCAAGAATTGAGATTTTTTTTTAATGGGATTTTAAACTAATGTGCACCTTTTTTTTTTTAAGAAAAAAAAAGTCTGTTTTATGAATTTTTCTGTATCAGTACTCATAGATTTGCCCAATTCCATAATGTGCTTACATGGCATTTAACCAGTCCCTTTGAAAGGCATTTAGGCTACTTCTACTGTTACTCTATCACAACGTTGCATTGAATATCTTTGCATGTTTGCCGGCACACTTCCGCAGGTATATTTGTAAGATAAACTACTAACTGTAGTTTATCTACAGGAATGTGTATAGACAATTTTTAGTTTTGAAAGATAATGTTAGAAAAAAAAGAGAGAAAAGGAAAGGGAAGGAGGGAGGGAAAGAGAGACGGAAGCAAGGAAGGAGAGAGGGCTGGAAGGAGGAAGGAAGGGAAAGAGAGAGAAAGAAAATAAACGCTGTGGCCAACACCAGGGGCTACCTACTCACAGCAACTGCCGCTTTCTTTCTGGCCAGCAAAGCTCCATTTCTGCCCCCTTTTGTCCCAGGGGACAAATGCTTTGTCCCACATGCTTTGAGAAAGCTGGGCCCTAAGACTGGTCTAAGCAAGCAATGGGAGCCCCCTCTCTCCATGCCAGTCATCAGATGAGATGTGGGCATCTGGCCCAGTTTTGCCAATGGGGCACAGAAGAAGTTCTGGGGGTGGGGCTCCCAGCAAAGGTTTTCTCTGGTTTCCTCTTTTCCTGCCTCTGGATACCACATATCACCTGTGTACGAGGATATGGTGGTTGGGAACACGAGGAGCCAAGCTGGAGGTCAAACGTCAAACACTGAGGCTGGCAAAGAGGAAACTTAGCTGAGCCTTTCATTAATGAACCCCAAAACTGTGCTAACTCTGGACTTCTGTTTACAGGAGATAATAAAGATACTTACTATTTAAACCACTTTTAACTGAGTTTTGTTTACTTGCAAGTGAAAATATTCCCACTGCCCACCTGTTCTCTAAAAAGAAGCCCACTGGACTTACAATTCCATCCAGGGCACATACGAAAGCATCTATCCCCTCACAGCCTTGGCTTCATCAGGGTTTAGTCCCCATGTGTTCTCAGGGTATTTTCTCTTAATGGCCAGAGTGCTTTCTTCCTTGGAGAGTCTGGCAGCTCTCTCCCCAAATAAGGACACACTGCAAAAAGGTGACCCGAAGACGGCCAGTATTTCATTCTGCTTCATCTGCAACACAGCACTGAGACACAGGCTCACCTGGTCCTTCAGAAGAGTAGACGCTGTCACCCTGGGCCGTACGTTCCCCAGTGCCTTAGAGTCAGACATGACTCTGCTAGGCTGGGACAGTCACCAGGGTGTGGAAGGACAGCCCGAGACTGGAACCTGGATGACCTAGTTCAGATCTGCTACTTATGAGCTGGCTGGCTGAAGAGATGTCACCCAACCTCCCATTCCACATTCTTTGAATGTAAAAGGCTGGCTCCTGAAACTAAGGCCCAGGGTCCTTATTAGGATAAGATGGGGACAGGGCATGTGAAGGTGACGACTGTCACAGACTATTAGAGGCAGGAGTGAGGCTGATCCCCACAGATCTATGCTGAGGGGGGGCCAGCCCAAGGGCAGGCAGATCGCCCATCTCCAGCCCTTTCTGTTCTCCTGTCACTCCTGCCATCACTGTGGGCAGCCTGTGAGGTCAGGACTAATAACCAGAAGGAAACCCAACCAACCACATCCACTCCTCCTGGAGATAAGTTGAACTCCCAGGAGCAGCATCACAGTCAGTGAATGTGAGATGACGTTCAGCCAAGAGTCAGTGTGTGCCAGGGTCACTTACAATGATTACTAAGGCTCAGACTGGCACCTGGGCAAAACATGTATGATTCTGAGCAAACTTCCGGAAGGTTAGTTTGGCCCATGCTTTTCTCATCCCTCTCACTCACTCTTGAGCATTGTGATGGATTCAATCTCTGTTTTCTGCACTTCACTCCCCTATATAATGGCGTCATGTGTCCCCCTTCTGCACCATGACTTTGCAGTACTTCCCATGAGAATGGCCTGAGTATACTTCCCCTCTGCACTGATGTTGGGCTTGGCCATGTGATTTCTGTTGACTAATGGTTATGAGCCAAAGCCTCAAGAGGCTTCATGCATTTCTACCTGCCCTCTTAGGCTACTGCCATTTGCCGTAAGGTGAGCATGCCCTAGGTCCCAGAATAAGCACATGTGGAATAGACTCAAAGCCAAATGATCAACTAAGTAGAAAAATAAATCCCTGTGGTTGTAAGGCACTGAGATCAGGGATTGTTTGTTATGCGGCAACATCATATAGTAACCTAATACAAACATCTTAAGAGCAAATATAATGATAAGTTTGCCTGGCACCAAGTAATCAAGCAATAATAAAATATTTGTGCTTAAGAAAATTTTAATTCATTCACCATTCATACAGGTACAGAGAACTCCTACACGTAAGGCACCACAGTAGCCCCACAGGAAGCTGAACATAATGAAAAATATGAAAGTAATCATTCCTACAAGTACCTTTTCAGTCTAGCAAATCCCCAAGCTTCCTAAATTCTACTGGAGGAGAGCAGTCCATGCTGACAAAGCTTCTGTTCATTTCATTCATTCATTCACTCACTGCCCTGGGTTAAATCACAGAAGGGATGAAATTCAGTATCTATGTATTTAAAGATCTGATTCTCATACTTATTAATGGTGAAATCTACTTCCTTCTACAAATGTATTCTTAAAGACAGAAACTAGAAACTTGTTTGTCAAGCACTTGAATTATTTTTAATGAACTCCTTTGTTCTATTAATCTTCATTTATTCATTCAACATATGTTTACTGAGCACCTATGATATTTCAGGCAGATGAATGGTACCTGTGCTAGGAATCAACGCACACAATTCCTAGCCCCAACCCCTGGCTGCCCAGGTGCACCACTGACCACAAAAGAATTATTTAAAATTATGGTTGACAGCTCCATGTAGTATCTAAAAAAATGTTTTTAATAAAAAATATATATATATTCCTATAGTTTAACTATAGGTTTAATTCCTATAGTTTAACCCCAATGTCTTCTTTCAATTTTACTTTTAAAAGAATTCTAGGGATTTTCCTGGCAATCCAGTGGTTAAGACTTCACCTTCCATTCCAGGGGTGCAGGGCTGATCTCTGGTCAGGGAGATAAGATCCCACATGCCTCGCAGCCAAAAACATAAAAAACAAGAGAAGCAATACTGCAACAAATTCAATAAAGACTTTAAAAGATAATAGACAGAAGAATTCCACCCCACTTGCAAATGTGGCGATTTCACCATCTTGCCTCTCCTTTTATCAAGGAGGACAGAGAAAATGGGTTTTGACCGCACTCCTCCTCACATTACTGCCACACACAGAGGTGTGGGAGACTCACATTTAATAACCTTTGGCATGAAGTCTTCAAAAGTCTTTGGGAAATCTAAATAAATTACATCCACTGGTTTGCCCTTCTTCCCACATTTACTTTCTCCCTCAAAGAACGTAATAGGTTCATCAAGCATGATTTCCCCATCCGCACATCATGCTTTTTTGAAGGGTTCTGTGATCTCACCCTCTCCCATGGATTGCACAAGCCTGCTGGGCATGGAGGTGAATTAGCTCTGAAAATAAGGAGCATTCCCCGATTCTAAGCGGGAGTCACAAAAGGGAAGCATCAGAGTAATAAGACCATACACGCGTATCCCTCTCTATGCAGACCTGTTCCAAGCACTCTATACAGATTCACTCATACAACGTAGAACCCCAGAGGCAGGAATGGACCTGGGCAGTCCAGGGCCAGAGTCCAGGCCCTGCAGCCTCTGCAAATCCCAACATGTGCCAGGGACTCTGGGCTTCCCTACCAGCCTGTCCTCAGCCAGCTTGATGAGGATCCCCAGGAAAGAAGCAGAGAGGGAAGGCCATCCTAGAGATGTCCTTTATTTCAGGACACAGCTTTACCCTGGATACTCCTCTGGGATAAATTCTAGTGTTTCCCACAAAAGGAGCTCGTAAGCCCCCCTAAAGCTGCCAACATCCTGCTTCCTCTAGGCAGGGCCTGCTCACCACTCCAGAAACAAAGCAAAATGAAGAGCCTCCTAGTAGTGAAGGGCCACGGCCACAACCCAAGAATGCTCTGAAGCCTGGCTGGAGGCCTTGCCTGAAGGGCCGGCATCTCAGAGCCCTGAGCTGCTCTCCCACTACTAAGCTCAGAAGTGCAGGAGAGGTGGGGGGTTGGTGGGGGGCAGGCGTTGACACGCCACCTCCTTTCACTCTAGTCTCTCTCCAAGAGCTAGTTTTACATCTCTATGGGGCTTCGGGCTTCTCTGAAACCTTCCATCTTGGGTGGCTGAACGGGTGGGGGAGGAGAGAATCCAGATTGTCTGGGTCAATGACATGCTACAAATCTGGCCCAGGGCCGCCACCTGGAAATCTAAAGCGAAGGATATTATTAAAGTCACAGGTTAAGGATCCCTCACTCCACAGCTCCTCATTTAGAAGCCTGCAGTGGCATTAAATGTAAACACTTCCCCAGAAAGCTTTAAAACAGAGGGAGGTTTTTATTAAACGACTTAATTGAGGGCCACTTCTCATGTGGAAAGCTTTTTACTGGGAGGAAGAAAAAGGCCTGGTGGGTGTTTTCCAGACACTTGTTTTTTTAAATCTGCCATGCTGTCCTGGGGAAATGAAGCACCACTCGGGGCAGATCTGTGCCCTGGCTGCTAATTCTTCAGCAGAAATAAAAAATAATAAGACCTAGTCCCCGGCAGCATGGAGAACCCAGCATGGCAGTGTTAATTCCAAAATTCATTTCAAGGGTCATTAGAATCACTGGACAGAAAAAGTAGGAAAATTAAGACTGGCCAAAAAGGACCCAGATTAATGAAGAAAGATATTCTAGAACTTGAAATAAGGACATGATGTGGTAGAATAGGTCTGATGAAACTGAGGCTTGGGTTACTCTACAAAGACACCAAATAAAAGGAATGAAGAGTTGAGGCTCACTACAGTGCATAGATGGACCCGGAAAACATGATGCTGAGCGAAAGAAGCCAGGGCAAAAAGGCCACATGTTGTATGATTGTATTTAAGATAGTCAGCTAGACTGGCAGTGCCTGGGCCTTCGGGGAGATAGGAACGTGAAATGACAGCTTAACGGGTACAGGGTTTCCCTCTCAGGTGACGAAAAAGCCCTGGAATTAGTGGTGGTGGTTGCACAATGCCGTGAATGTACTTAGCGTCGCTGACCTGAACATTTTAAACTGACTAAAATGGTCAATTATACACTGTATGAGTTTTACCGTAACAAAATAGAAAATAACTGGAATTACAGAAAAATCCTCTTTCAGCTCCTAACCCAGGAGCAATCACTTCCTCACCTGAGTGCAAATATACAAGCAAAGTAATAAATAATATTATTTTACTAATAACTCATTTTTTGAGCTGAAATTCCCAAGTACACTAAGCACTTCTGAAGTCTACATCACTTCCCCCACACCTGTCTTCAGGTAGGTGGTGTTATCATTAGCCTGACGCTACAGGTGAGGAAACCAAGGCATAAGGAGGTGCAGGAGCTTGCCCCAGGGTCAGCAGGCAAACAGGGGAAAAGCCAAAGGATGAACCCAGAGGGAGCACAGCAGGGAGTTTACACCCAAACTCAGAGTCAGAATCATACACTCTGCCACCAGAATGCTTTCTGGGCCTGGTTTCCCACATCGCCCACAACACAGACATCCCTTGGCTGTTGAGCCTTAATCCCTTTTCAGTGGCATTTCCTAAGTGACCACTTATGCACCAAGTTCTCTGGAAAAACCGCATTCAAAATCACATGTCTGTAGAACTACTTCACTTGGACAGAGTTATCTTCATGTATTCTGATTTATTCTCTTAGTCCTTGGAACAACGTGGTAAAACAGGAGGGCGATGCAACTGCCTGTCCTTTCCTGGGGAGAAAATCAAGCCGCCGAGGGTCTGTAGTTGACCTCGGGCCACACAGTGGGTGAAGGCGCCCAGCTTCTACTCCGTGCCCCACGCTGTTGTCTTCCTGAGGAGTCAGGTTTAACTACTCTGAGACTTCCAGGGATTTTTTTTTTTTAAGCATATAAGTTATGTATATGTAAATCTATATGTATATTTATATGTAAATAGATGCACGCAATTACAAATGAAGTTAAGGAGCAGTTTAATGGAGAGAAAAGCAGCTCTTCCTACATTTTGGGGGCACCTGTGGGGTAACCCAGAAGCACCCACAAAAGGTTGAATTTCATTCCCTCCACTCCTCTTAAGAAAGCAGGACTCTGCCTCTGGTCAACAGCTCTCTCTGATAAGAGACGTTAAAAGCTACCACCGGGGTTTAGAGATGCCACCCTGCCACGGCTCTCAGCTTCCCACCACTGACTTTTGGGGCTGGTTAAGTCTTTATGGGGCTTCCCTGGTGGCTTAGATGGTAAAGAATCCACCTGCAATGCAGGAGACCAGGGTTCAAGACCTGGGTTGGGAAGATCCACTGGAGAAGGAAATAGTAACCCACTCCGGTATTCTTGCTTGGAGAATTCCATGGACAGAGGAGCCTGATGGGCTACAGTCCATGGGGTTGCAAAGAGTCAGGCACCACTGACAACTAACACACAAGTATTTACTGGGGGGCCATCCCGTGCATTGTAAGGAATTTAGTAGCATCCCTGGCCTCTACCTCCTAGATGCCAGTAGCCACCACTACCCCCAGGTCATGACAACCAGGATGTCTCTAGATATTGCCAAATGCATTTGAGAGCCACTGCACTATGTCAGTGGAGAAGGCAATGGCACCCCACTCCAGTACTTTTGCCTAGAAAATCCCATGGATGGAGGAGCCTGGTAGGCTGCAGTCCATGGGGTCGCTAGAGTCGGACACGACTGAGTGATTTCACTTTCACTTTTCACTTTCATGCATTGGAGAAGGAAATGGCAACCCACTCCAGTGTTTTTGCCTGGAGAATCCCAGGGACGGGGAAGCCTGGTGGGCTGCCGTCTATGGGGTCGCACAGAGTCGAACACGACTGAAGTGACTTAGCAGTAGCAGCAGCAGCACTATGTCAGAGAGATGTGACCCTCACAGCTCTACAAGGTAAGAGTTATATGCCCATCTTACAGATGAGGTAATAGCCCTGAAATGGATAAGGAACCTGCCCAGAACACCACACTCCTTGTGAGGGACAATGTGACTTCCAAGTCAAGCAGATGAGACACCCCCTACACTCTTACCCTACAGTAGGGAGACAGAATGAGAAGACCAGAGGCAAATCTATCTTCTATCAGCTTGTGTATTAAAAATACTAAAACTATGCTTTGCCCCAGGAAGATGGACATGGACTTGAACACTCCCAGGGTTTGATTCTCAGCTCTAAAGAAAATACACTCTGCTTGTAAGAACAGTCTCAGCAATGCCTGGAAGGCTGAAGGGCCTCCTTGACTCACAAAGTAATCCACACGGGGGTATGCATGCCCTTTGAATAATAAATGCTTTAAGCATGAACACAAACAGCATATCTCTGATCATGAGAGCCTGAAATACTTTAAAAATATGCTTTTATCAAGAATTCCCCAATTATTTTGGTGAACAACCCCCCCTCCCCACATTCTCACTCTTCTTAGCGCTCATCTGTATTTCTGCTTAGAAACCACTGATACTGGTAGAGAGACATGAAACACAAGATACCACGTTTCAATGGGCTGAGTGACATCCATTCTTCCTCCTACAAAACTTTATCGAGCATCTATTTCCTGCTAGACACAGGGATGCAAGGTCAGTCAAGAGATCCCTCCTCTTTGCAGGCTTGTTTACAGGGTTTTTTGGGGGGCAGGAGGGTGCTTCCTCCAACATGTTGGCAAAGGGCACTGACCATGTTCCACTTGCTGAGATAAAGGTATTTGCAAGCAGTCAACAGTCTGTGAAGAAATGAAATGAGCGGTGAATTGAGAGGATGAATGAAGAGGCCATGCAGTAACCAGAGAAGCACAGCTCAGGGCCAGGAGAGTTTGAACCCTTGATCCAACCACTTGGCAGGTGCACAAATCTGACAAGTGACCCAGTTTCTCATGGCCTCTCTTCCCTCACCTGTAAAGTGGGTTTATGATAGCATCCATCCCACAGAGTTGTTAGGTTGAACACTCTCAGACAGGGCTGGAGGTAGAGGCTCTAGAAGCATTTGCTATTATTATGCAAATCACTGATTTGGGCAGTCCTCCTGAGAAGTCCAGGCTTCCCAGGTGGCACAATGGTAAAGAACCCACCTGCAATGCAGAAGGAAGAAACTCAGATTTGATCCCTGTGCGGGGAAGATCCCCTGGAGGAAGGAGGAGGAAATGGCAACCCACTCCAGTGTTCTTGCCTGGACAATCCCAGGGACGGGGGAGCCTGGTAGGCTGCACAGAGTCAGACACGACTGAAGCGACTTAGCAGCAGCAGATGCCTCACATCCAGGACACTGGGCTCACTGCAGTTATCCAGATCCTTAGCAAGAGGTGGTAGTACCCTGAGCAGACCAGACCTAAAGAACTAGGTAACTAGTGGCTCCAATCCTCCCCTGTTCCCTACTTCCTCTCTCCCTCTAACCTTACACTTCCTTCCACCACCACCCCCCCCACCAAAAAAAAAAATGCTTACGGGTGGCTTAGGGCAATGCAGACAAGTTAGGGCTGAGCTGGTCTGACTACAAATGGAACAAAGGTGCTCAAGTCCCAGTCCTGAAGTTCACAAGTCAGAAAAAAATCTTAAATTTGGTAAACTCCAGCCAGCCCTTTGCAAACTGCTGCTGCTGCTAAGTCACTTCAGTTGTGTCCAACTCTGTGCAACCCCATAGACGGCAGCCCACCAGGCTCCCCCGTCCCTGGGATTCTCCGGGCAAGAAAACTGGAGTGGGTTGCCATTTCCTTCTCCAATCTTTGCAAACTACTCTCTCTTATCTCCTTCCTTCCATTCTTTCTCTATCAGTTCCTCTCCGACTCCGAAAGCTTTTACTGTAATCACCACTCTCAGTAAACTTTCCAGGTTTTTGATATTTGACTAGGGCAAGGAGAGAGGCTAATCAACTTTTCAGTTGCTGCTGTGGAATTCTGAGTAAGTCACTGTTTTAATAAGGAGGATAAAAATCTCATAGGCAAAAATAGTGGAGAAGCAATTTTTTTTTTTACAAAAAGCTATCTGTAATACAGCTAAAACAAAGCTCAAGGATATGGATTAGTTCATAGGATATCCTAGAACCTCTTTATAACTTTGAAAACCGGACCATTTCTTTTCCCTCTGAAATAAAATCAAAACAGGGCACCCGTTATATAGCGGCTCAAACTCTTGAACTGGAATCTGCAAACGCCACCTCACCAGGTCCCTCACCTGGAAAAAAACGAGACCAACAATACAAACATCGCTGGATCTGTGGAAGGAGTATTAGTCTCAGGGGTCCTCCTCCCTGAATGGACTCCAATCTGCAAGGGAAAACAGAGTGCCTGTTTGACAGGCAGCAAAATTCGGGGCAAGAAAGCCAGGGGGGATCAGAGGTAAAACTCAAAAGAATGACTGAAGCCAAAACTAGAAAATCTGAATCATTTTGCCTCAGTCCTCTGGGAAAAAGAGATAAGCAAGAGTGAAAAAATATTAATAATAAAGGAGCTTTATAGATTCAAGAAAACTACAAAGTAACAGCCTGAGCATTATGTACTCCAAAGGCAAGCAGAAAGTCCTGTGATTGGGCAGCAAGGGACAGAATCTGCCCTATAAACAAGAGGCTATGGGCAGGCTGGCTGGAATATTCCACCTTCACAACCAATGCTCTGTGCTCTAATCCCAAACACTAACTCCAAGACGACCCTCTCCACCGAACCAGTCCTTCTTAGGGTGAAATATAAAGCTAAAGCCCACTGTAGTAATGGACACTCACACAGTAACCCTGTTTTCAAGTCACCTTTCCTGATTACAGCTCCATGCACCTCTAAAACTTTCTCACCTATAATTTTAAAAGCTTGAGGTAATTACAATGCAGCAAAGTTTTGTTTTTGTTGCGAGTACCACATAAACAGGAATTGAATGTCCACAGCTTCATTTTGCACCAGGATGTTCAACACTGAATTTCGTTTTTAATCTCTTAAGTAACAACCAATTATCTCCAGAAATTCAAAGGTTTGCAGAACTTGAAGAAATGTGGAGACGATGTCCCTCTAACCCAGGATTTGGGATCCATTCAGAGCATTTCTAAACAGCCTAATCTATCCTCTCCATTTAAAAAGCCAGAAAAAATAGGGTTTCATAAAATTTCCCTTGAGATGACGAGACCACAGTGATCTTCAGTCTAATATTACACATCGTCTCGTAGAGGAAAACAGTAAATCAATCCAGATCTAAGGGGACTGTGGTGTTAGAAAAACAAAGCACAGGAAACATAATTTCTCAGTCAGTTCTGCTTTAGAGGCACAAGGAGCAGTGGAAAGGCTCAGCGTTGAATTCAGGCAGACTGGGTGCTCCTGAACCTCAGCCCTACCATGTCTTCTGAGCATCTTAGCTCCCCGGGATCTTTTTGGGCCTCAGTTTCCTCATCTGTAAAATGAGGTTGCTGCCACCTCCCTCTCAGGAACATACGGGTTTTAGAGACAGAACCCAGGGGCCCAGCTGGCTACCTGACATGTGAAAGGCAGACAGTCAACAAATGTGACTCCTCTTCAACCCTGAGGTTATTAGCCCTGTGGGTCAGCAGTTTGGAAATCACTTTCCCAAAGGGATCACTGTGAAGTCATTTCCTGTCCGTCTCAGGAAACCGGAGCTAAAGGAACAAGAGCATGATAAAGAACCAACGTCCACACGCTGCCCAGAGCCATAGACAAGAAGCAAACCACCTGCTTGCAAAGTACTAGGCTGGCCAAAAAGTTCCTTCCAGTTTTTCTGTAACGCCTTACAATGGCTGCTGTACACTCCTCCCAGCTCTGTGCACAGAAGGCCTCTACTCACTAAGCTTAGGCTGCCCGTTACCAACACGCCAAAAATGGATCCAGTAACATTCTCCACCAGCTTCACCACCCAGATCATGTCCCCACACTGCTTAACTAAGTACTCCTTAAGCAAATCTCATCCGCCAGAATCATGCCTCCTCTTTTCTCACTTCCCCTTGGCATGACCTGTGTATAAACCCTTACCTCTCGTCCATCAGAAAAGTATCTGAAATTGGTTAAACTTGACGTAGGGACTTAACACAACTGAAACCTAAGAAAAACTTTTCTTGTGCCTGCTGTGCTAATGAATTGAGAAGGTATCTATCTATCCAGGTGGTGTCAGCCAGGTGGTACCCAGCTGCCTTCACACTCATCGTGAGGGTAAGAGTGCCCGGCTCACTATCAACCCTGGTTTCCATCTCCACCAGATTTCAAGCTCCGTAAGTCATGGACTGTACCCTGTTTACCTACACCCAGCAAGCACTACAGAGCTATGCCAAGAGTGGGGACTGTATAAGAACTAAATTTGTTAAAAGAGTGAATAAAGCAATGAAACAAAAGCAAAAATTTGATATGAAATTTAAGATGAAGTTCTCTCTTCCCAAGGGATATTGGTTTAGGAACAGAAGACAGTGACTAAGAAGAAAGGGAAAGGGGAGTTGGACTGGGATGATTGACTGAAAACTCCAATAAACTCCCCCTATGTGAAAACCAGAAATCCTGGTGCTGGTCCCATCAAATCCCCTTTTTATTTTTTTTCCACTTTCAGGATTTTCATGGCATAATTTGTTTCTTGATAACAGCAATGTCATGTGACAGAATAAAGTAAGTACTTGGACATTCAGGGGAAATTACCCAATTTTAAATTCCCCTTGAACTTTGTTTTTCTTCTCTGATGCCAACCTCTCAGCCAGTTCACCGCCCTTTAGTGCCAGGATCAGAGGAGGAAAAGAAAGAAAAAGCACAAAATCAGTTGAGTTTTTTAAAAAGTGTCAATGGCATCTCTTAGATATATGGCTTGCGGTGGGTGGGGGGGCCATTGAGGAAGTTAAGGAGGCCATTAAATTCTTTAACGACCTCCTACCCCATGGCACAAGCAAATTAACTGTCCCTACTTGAAGGGAAAAGAAAAAAGAAGCTAATAGGGCAGTCTATTCCTAACACAAATCAAAGATCACTCTTCTGAAATGACACATATCCTTTCTCTAAATAAAGAAGACCCTCACTACCTCTTTCTTCACTTACTTTCTTCTAATCTCTAGAATATCAGAGCTGCTACTCCAAAGGGAGAAATGTTTACATAAATCTGTTTAGGTCCATATTTACATATACTTTTTCTTTTTTTCCAGAATGTACCATTATAGTCAGTTTATGGCTGTTCGGGTGCAATTTTGCAGACACTAAGACTGCAACAGTATCCTCAAATGAACATCCCCACCCCCCAAATGGAGACAAGATTAGTAAATTAAACCAGTCAATAAGATGGCTTCATTTTGTTGGCCTGGTCCAAAAAAAAAAAAAAATTCAACAGTAAGAAAACACTTTCCATATGGTCTTTTTCCCCCAAAGGTTGAGGTTTCGGGTCAGGGGCCACCCTGTGAGACTATGCACTCCACATAACCTCTATTCTCAAGACAAGACAATTAAGCCGGCTGCCACAGCGTCCCCACTTGAAGCAACTGAACAGTGATAGAAGCAGAGATAGGAGCATGGTGGTGGAAGAAGGTGGGAAAAAGAGAAAAAACAATGCTACAGTTTGTATTTTTCAAAATGAATGCTCTTTTGACTCACATTAGGAAACCAGAAATGAACACAAACTTTCCCCCAACTCTGGAGGGCATTATCTTAAAAGGACGTCACACCACTACAAATACAAATGTAATATAGAGGGACAGTACCTAAGAAAAAAATAAAATCCACTGGTTTGTGGCCAGGTAGCAGACAGATGGGAATCTCATGCAAACATCATACTTAGGTACCACAGTAAATTAACCAAGATCCCAGGAGACTGTCACAATAACAAACACACTTTAAGAAAACAGATGATCAAATGCAGTCAATGTATACATATATTCAATATTTCCTTAGTCCTATTTCCCTATCATTTTTACAATCATTCGACAAGTGGTGAAGGTCTCACCTCACCTCAGATGTATCATGCTACTGTAGGCATTAATTCCCTAACTCAGTTATTATTCTATCAACAAGAAATATGCAGTTATTACTTATATCTGCTGGGCTTAATCACATACTAGGAATAAACCCAATCTACGCAGTGAAGCCTAACACACATATTAACACCATGTCAACTACAAAATACGGATCTTGTGTTCTTAAAAGATTTCCCCACATTTATGTAGAATCATTATCTGTGCCAGAGGATCTCCAAAAGCTGACAGATTCTTAAATTATGTTTCTTCCTTTTAATCTGAAATCCTTTCCAAACAGGACAAGTCAAACTATCACTTAGTTTCCCTGAATAAGACAACCCTACTGACTCTTGCAAGGACTTCATGACTTTAATCCCTATACTCCCATCTCCTTGGCAGAAAGTGGACTAGCAGTATTTTCTGTTAACAGAGGGGCAGAAGCAAAGGGAACTCCAGAAAAAGGCACCATCTGCAGTTTAAAGTTGGAAAGCACCAACCCACAGGCTCCTCAGGTAGAGGGTGGTTTACAGAAGACGGAATCAAGAGCAGCTGAGAAGACCTCCTCTAGTAGTGCAAGGAGAAGGCAATGGCACCCCACTCCAGTACTCTTGCCTGGAAAATCCCATGAACGGAGGAGCCTGGTAGGCTGCAGTCCATGAGGTCGCTAAGAGTCGGACACGATTGAGCGACTTTACTTTGACTTCTCACTTTCATGCACTGGAGAAGGAAATGGCAACCCACTCCAGAATTCTTGCCCAGAGAATCCCAGGGACGGGGGAGCCTAGTGGGCTGCAGTCTATGCGGTCGCACAAAGCCGGACACGACTGAAGCGACTTAGCAGCAGCAGTAGCAGCAGCAGTAGTAGTGCAAAAAGCACGCCCCCAAAGCACATTAGAATCACCTGGCGTTTTAAACGCCATTGTTCAGGCTGCGCCCCAGCTCAGGATCTCTAGAGGTGGGAGAGAGCCACAGCAGTTTTCCAAAACTCTCCAGATGTGCAGCCAACTTTGAGAACAAATACCCCAAAGAACTCCCAACGTGTTTTGAACAGTGCGTTGCGAGCAGCGTTGGAAAGGTACGGCAGCCTTGGGGTGAAGGGGTATACACCGAGTAAATATACAAACTTTTAAAAATCCTGTGTAACTAACTCCAGCATGACAGCCAAGCACCTGTGAAGAGGCCAAACAGTGATGCAACTTGGAAAAGTCCCTTGGAAAGCTAGGGTATGTGCTGTACGCGAAGCGGGGGCTTTCAGGACGACCTGCCTGGACCGGGAACGTCAGGGAGAGGGAGACGCCCACCCGCCCTTTCTTTTCGAGAGATGGTTGGGACCAGCACGCCCCGAAATAAAGGAAAAACAGGGTCGGACAGGGACAGAGGTGCTCGTTTGGGTCCGGGAGGAATCCTAGCTCACTCGCAGCTGTCACTCAAGACCGAGGGTCGAGGCAGGGGGTGCTAAGGCTGCCAGGCGCCCTTCGCTGCATGGCGGTTCCGGAGCCTCTCCCTCGCCCGGGGCCCCAACGCGGGGCCCCCAGGAACCGGACCGTCTGTGCTGCACGCCTCCCAGCCAGGCGCGCGCGCGGGAGCCTGGAGCGCACCTTCCAGCCCCAAGGGAGACGCTGCACAAAGTGCGCGGCGGGGGGGCTCTGACGGCCTACCTGAGCCGCTCCGGGTCCCGCCGCCCACGGCGACCCCTTGGCCCCTGATCCCCGCACCCGCTCTCGGCTCACTTACCGCTGCCTACCGGGTCCCGCTCCCGCCGCCTACAGCACAGCCCAGCTCGAGTGCAGAGTCCGCGGCGCCGCCTAGAGGCCGGGCGAGCCCGGGCCCCGCCCCACACGCCTGCCCGCCCCCGGGGAGGAGGGGCCGGCGCCCCCTTGCCCCATTCCCGGCTGGTCCGTTGCGGACTCTGCAGCAGCCAGGCGCGCTCTCCCGGCCCTCCCGCTTCCCCTTGAGCCGCCCGGGCCCTCGGGACACGTCTCCCCGCACCCCGACACCGCCCCTCCTCGGCTCTGCCTGGAACGCGCCCGCCCCTCCGCCAGCACCTCTTCCCCACCCCACCCCGTCGGGCCTCACACTCCTCTCCAACAACGCTTTCTCCTCACCCTTCCCCGGATCGGAATGTCCCCCCACCTCCCCTCCGCCTTCCCCCGTACTTTTCGCCTTGAGCTTCGGCCGTTCCAAATTCCTGGGAGCCTTGCCTGTTTCGCACCCCCGATTCCCCTTCTGTCCCTTGCCCACGGCCCCTTTTCTCCCTACCCTTCCAGGCAGCCTTTTCCTCCCCGACCTAGTCGGAAACTTTAATGTATAACTTTTCTCCTACCACAACCAAATCTACAAGTATTTGCTGAGCACCTATTAAGTCTAGAAATACTGATGGAGAGGTCGCCAAGAATAAATGCCCGTCCCTGTTAGAGAGGCCACACAGCTGACAGCAGTAGAACTGGGATTAACAGTCAGATTTCTGGTGCGTTGTTGAGGCCCGTTCCATGGGAAACTGCAGAATGACGCTAACCAGCTGTGGGAGTTTGAGCAAAAACCGTTTTCTCATCTGTGAAATAGGAGGATACCCACTCCACCATGTTGTGAAGATTACCTAAGAAAACAGATATGGAATAGCATACCACCTGTGCTTAATAAGTAATGTATGTTGACATATGGAATGAAATAGACACTTTAAAATTCAATAAAGTAATAAAAAAAACTTTAAAAGTAATAGTGAATGCAAGAAAACACTTGCAAATCATATCTGATAAGGAATCAACATAAAATATATAAAGAATTCATACAACTCTGTAGCAAAAATACAAACAATCTGATTTTTAAATGGGCAGAGAATCTGAATAGACATTTTTCCATAGAAGATGTACAGATGGTTGACAGGGAGGTGAAAAGGTATTCAACATCACCAACCATCAGGGAAATGCAAATCAAAACCACAATGAGTTATCACCTCACATCTGTTCCGAATAGGTGTGAAAAGGATAAGAGATAACAAGTATAGGTAAGGATATGGGGATGTAAGTCGGTGCCACCACTATGGAAAACAGTATGAAGATTCCCCCTAAATTAAAAATTGAACTACCATAAAATCCAACAATTCCACTTCTAGGTATTTATTCAAAGAAAATGAAAATACTAACTTGAAAAGATTTCAGTTCAGTTCAGTCACTCAGTCGTGTCCGACTCTGCGACCTCGTGAATCACAGCATGCCAGGCCTCCCTGTCCATCACCAACTCCCGGAGTTCACTCAGACTCACGTCCATTGAGTCAGTGATGCCATCCAGCCATCTCATCCTCTGTCATCCCCTTCTCCTCCTGCCCCCAATCCCTCCCAGCATCAGAGTCTTTTCCAACTCTTCGCATGAGGTGGCCAAAGTACTGGAGTT
Organism: Bos indicus; assembly: GCF_029378745.1. Lineage (NCBI taxonomy): Eukaryota > Metazoa > Chordata > Mammalia > Artiodactyla > Bovidae > Bos > Bos indicus. The sequence goes on from NC_091769.1 coordinate 52,755,652, forward strand.
TCAGCTTCAGCATCATTCCTTCCAAAGAAATCCCAGGGCTGATCTCCTTCAGAATGGACTGGTTGGATCTCCTTGCAGTCCAAGGGACTCTCAAGAGTCTTCTCCAACACCACAGTTCAAAAGCATCAATTCTTCGGTGCTCAGCCTTCTTCACAGTCCAACTCTCACATCCATACATGACCACAGGAAAAACCATAGACTTGACTAGATGGACCTTTGTTAACAAAGTAATGTCTCTGCTTCTGAATATGCTATCTAGGTTGGTCATAACTTTCCTTCCAAGGAGTAAGCGTCTTTTAATTTCATGGCTGCGGTCACCATCTGCAGTGATTTTGGAGCCCCCCAAAAAATAAAGTCTGACACTGTTTCCACTGTTTCCCCATCTATTTGCCATGAAGTGATGGGACCAGATGCCATGATCTTCGTTTTCTGAATGTTGAGCTTTAAGCCAACTTTTTCACTCTCCACTTTCACTTTCATCAAGAGGCTTTTTAGTTCCTCTTCACTTTCTGCCATAAGGGTGATGTCATCTGCATATCTGAGGTTATTGATATTTCTCCCGGCAATCTTGATTCCAGCTTGTGTTTCTTCCAGCCCAGCATTTCTCATGATGTACTCTGCATTGAAGTTAAATAAGCAGGGTGACGATATACAGCCTTGACGTACTCCTTTTCCTATGTACCCCCAGTGTCACTGCAGAAGTATTTACAGTAGCCAAGCTGTGGAAGGAACCTGAATGTCCTTGATGGATGAATGGCTAAAGAAAATGTGATTTAAACATACAATGGAGTATCATTCAACTGTAAAAAGAGAAGGAAATCCTGACATTTGCAACAACATGAATGAACTTTGAGGGCATTATGCTAAGTGAAATTAAGTCAGAGAAAAAGAAGCACTGTATGATTTCTCTTGTATGTGAATCTAAAAAAACTAACTAAAAAGCAAGCTTATATATACAGAGAACAGATTGGTGGTTACTGGGTGGCAGAACTGAGAGGTGGTTGAAAAGGATGAAGGGGGTGAAAGGAATAAAAAGTACAAACTTTCAGTCATAAAAGAAGTCATGGGATGTAATGTAGAGCATGATGACTATAGTTAACAATACTGGATTACATATTTGAGTGCCAAAGAACTGATGTTTTTGAACTGTGGTGTTGGAGAAGACTCTTGAGAGTCTCTTGGACTGCAAGGAGATCAAATCAGTCCATCCTAAAGGAAATCAACCCTGAGTATTCATTGGAAGGACTGATGCTGAAGCTCCAATACTTTAGCCACCTGATGCAAAGAGCAAACTCATTGGAAAAGACCCTGATGCTGGGAAAGACTGAAGGCCAGGAGGAGAAGGGGATGACAGAGGACCAGATGGCATCACCGACTCAATGGACATGAATTTGAGCAAGCTCTGGGAGATGGTGAAGGACAGGAAAGCCTGGCCTGCTGCAGTCCATGGGGTCACAAAGAGTCAGACATGAATGAGCAACTGAACAAAAACAGCATAGCTGAAAGCTGCTTAGAGATTAGACCCTAAAAGTTTTCATCACAAGGGAAAAAATCTTTTGTAACTAGATGTTAACTAGCCCTATTTTGGTGACCATTTTGCAATGTATACAAATATCGAATCATTATATTGTACACCAGAAACTAATAAAGTGCCGTAGATCAATTATTCCTCAATAAATAAATAAATAAAGTAATATTGATGGGGTGGTGGGGAGATTTGGAGTCTATTTATCCAAAGGAAGCAGCCATGGTCAAAAGAGTCTTTTTGGAGGAAGGGGGGAGTTGAGCTATCCTAGAAATCATGGATCCAGGTGCAGGTGAGTCCAGGAAGACACTCGTGTGGATGGGGTGTGTGAACACTGTTCAGAGTGTGGTCCAGCTTTTCCCAAATGGAGGCTGCCTGCTGGGGGTCACTGAATGCATACTAGGTAGGGTGATGGGGCCAGATGGCGAAAAGGCATCCAATACCAAAGTGAGGGGGCTCAAGTTACCCACACAGTACTTGGACATCTCAAAATGTTTGGAATGGAACTTGCATCCAGCAGAGGGTACTTAAATGACCCTGGGAACCTGGGGTGGCAGACACCTGCAGCCCAGGAACCAGACAAGTGATGGGGGAAGTTGCAGCAAGGAGGGATAGGAAAGAAAAAATTTCCAGAGAAGACCCTGAGGACTTGGGGAGCAAGTGTGTGCAGTGGAAGAGGGGAAAGGGCAAATACAAAGCTGAGGTTTCCAGGCTGGTGGCTTGGAGCACGCTAAATAGTCATGAGTTTTTAATGAGTGATGCTGAAGTTTCCATGGACTGTGAGGTAATGATGGCACTTTTCGGTGGAAATACCCCCACAGGCAGCAGGAGGAGGGGCTGGAAGTAGAAGGCAAAGGAGAATAAGGGCCAGATCAGGTGCCAGAAGAAGAAAGTGAAATGCCCTTACTTGGAGCTGAGGAAGCAGGGGGCACCAACCAAGGGGGAAGGAGAAGGATCCCTGAGAGCTGTCAGGAAGAACCAGGGAAGCTTTTGATGGATCTGAGTCAGGAAGATCCCCTGGAGAAGGGAATGGCAACCCACTCCAGTATTCTTGTCTGGAGAATCCAATGGACAGAGGAGCCTGGCGGGCTACAGTCCTTGGGGTTGCAGAGAGTCGGACACGACTGAGCAACTAACACACAAACGAAAGATAAGTAGTTAATGAAAGAGAATATTAACCCACTTCTCCCATAGACCCCTGTGTAAGGAGCTGTACAAAGTAGACGGTACATATTAGTTAATAGTCTAAAAAGATTTAATCAGCAACTGACCCTGACTTCAGGCAGGTTTTTCCTGAAAATGAAAATAAGGGGAGCTGTTGGGAGCAAAAAGAGATGCAGAGCAGAAATCAGTTTATTAGAGAAATTGCTTTTGAGGCTGCTACTGTCAAGCTGCAGTTCAAGCCACTTCAACTTCAGCTGAAAATGAATTCCCACCCACCCCAGGCTAAGCTTCTGAAATTTTGAAAGGCATCCTCCCTTTATTTTTATTGCTCCCTTGGATGTTGTTATTGAGCCTGTAGAAAGAGACTTTTTGGACCACTGCAGCAACTTGCCAAAGGAGAATATTCAGGAGGAAGAATAGAGAAAAATCGCCTCTTATCTCCACCAGATTTTGTGTGCATGGGAACCGTGATGCAGAAGAGAAGTGCTGTGGGGTGTCAATGACATACAAGGAAGGAAGCAGAACACAGGAACGGCCATAGAAGGGAAGCAGCATCACGGATTTTCCTGGGGGTCACACTGGGAGGATGCAGTGAATGTGGGTGACAGAGAGAGTGGAAGGGCAGTCACAGAAGATAGGAAGCAGGAAGAAACAGACAAAGCAGAGTGTTGTGTTTGGTTGAAGTGGAGAAGCTATGCTGGGAAGAAGGATGGGGTGCGGAAGGGCACCTGGCAAGAGGCCTCTTGGTTTGAGCCTTTAGAAGGGGCTGCCTTGGTTTGGGTTGGCCTGAGAGTAGAGCCTGAGACAGGACTGGGGATCCCTGGCCCAGAAATGAGGTAGCAGGAAGAGTGAAATAGAGGAAAAGGAGGAAGCCACTGCTAAGGCGTGCTGATGAGACAGGTGCTGCTTGCAATGGACCCTTGAGAAGTGTTGTCAATGCCCCCCAGAATGAACTATCTGAAGGGCAGGAGGGGTGAAGTTATTTTTTCAAGTCTCAAGCCAGGACTGCCCCTGAGGACTATACTCTCCAGTCACCCGAGCTCCCATCCTGAGAGGGGTCCCCGGGCCACAAAGCTCACTTGAAGTGAGACGTCATCAGCACAAAGTGACACTGAGTTTGGGTGGAAATGCCCCGGCAGCTTCAGCCTGTCCAGCACCTGGCTCGCACAGCATTCCTCCAGAACTGGCCTCCTACAGCACACAGCAGCCATTGCTTCTCCCAGAGCTATCTCCCCACTCCATCCATCCTGCCCATCTCAAGTGGAGTGACTCCAGCAAGAAACCTCCTGCCCTTGAACAGTTTTTCCCAGAACCCCAGAGATCAGACTTCCAGCAAGTCCCTCTGGGGCTGGCACCACAACAGCTCTCTGACACCCAGTGAGACCCAACCACCCTTTCCCACAAGGCCTGGCTCTGAGCCAGGGCAGAGGAGAGAGAGGGTCCCCAGTCTCATTTTTAGATTATTTGTGCTTCCCACATAAAGTTAAGAACCTGTCTTTATTCACTTCTCAAAGTGTTCATGCATACACATGCTAGGGGAAGGGACTTCATACACCAGACCCATTCAATTTCTGTTTGAAGTTCTTGAGTCCTTGGGCAGGTCTTCTTTCTGTCTATAGAAAACACTAACCCCTGGGCAAGAATTGGAAAGCCCCGCATGCTCTGACCCAGAAAACTCAACGTGGAGGCCACTTCCTGCTCACTCAACCCCTACACTCTGACTCTGCTCTTAAGTCTCCTTCATTGAGAATATCCTTCCCTCTTGCTCAAATCCTTAAAAGTTTAACTCAAGTCTTTCCTCCTCTGTTCTTCCTTTTTGCCTTGAGGAGTGTTTTATCACTCTTTTGCGTCTCCTGCATTGGCAGGTGGATTCTTTACCACTGCACCACCTGGGAAGCCCCTATCGCAGCACCTACTCGTTTGTAGTTCAGCCCACCCACACAGGGAGCTCCTTAACTGCAGGGAGCAGGTAAGATCGTGGGGACCCAGCCACCAGCACAGAGAGCTGTTCAGTAAATGTTGAATGAACGAGCGAACACATGCTGGTGAGTGCACACATGCATGGCTACCAAGAAATGCCACTGAAGGACTTCCCTGGTGGTCCAGTGATCAAGACTCTGCACTCCCAACCCAGGGGGCCTGGGTTCAATGCCTGCTCAGGGAACTAGATCTCACATGCTGCCGCTATTGCTAAAAGTTCACATGCCGCAATTAAAAGATCCTGCACACTGCAATTAAGACCCGGAGCAGACAAATACATACATTTTTTTTAAAAAAAGAAACGTTACTGAGAACAAGTTCTGAGCTCATGTCTTGTGAACAGACAAGGGAAGGACCCAGCCCATCTGAATGAATTCTAATAAAAACTAGCTTTTGGCCTTGGACTAGTAACCTAATCTCCCTATGGCCTAGATCCCAAAGTTCATAAAGGGAGGTGATATTCATGTACCCTACAGGGAAGAGATGCAGCCTAATTACTATTTTAAAGGTCCTAAGTAGACTTTGGAAAAACAAATGTGTTTGTGTACAGTATGGAGTAAGGTAATAAGGGTGCTATTAACATATTCTTACTCCGTGGGAGACTGGGAAATAAAGAAATCATTCCTTTATTATTTATTTATTCACTTTAAAGGTAGGACGTCCCTATCATACAGGAGTGAAGTTTCTTAATAGAAAAAAAAAAATCAAGCAAGGCTTGAGTTTGACTCCATGCTGCCCTTCCCCATTTGCTCTAAGAGGATCACAGATTTTTCCCAGAGGTGTTCCAACATGTAGAATAAATTTTTTAAAAGTGAAGGGAATTTCCTGGCAGTCCAGTAGTTAGGACTCCACACTCTCACTGCCAAGGGCCCCGGGTAGTTCAATCCCTGGTCAAGGAACTAAAATCCCACAAACTGCACAGCATATTCAAAATAAAAACCAAAAAATCAAGAGACCATAAATAGCAACTACAGAGGGATTCAACATAACCAAAGTGTTTTATATACTCTTTGTGGATCAGCTGGACCCAAGCAGGGCAGGGCTTTCTAGAAGCCCTATCTGTCTGGAAGAAGAAGAAGAAGAGTAGGAATGTCAATGTACACACTGCTATATTTAAAACAGATAACCAACAACAGATAACCCTGTGCTACTGTATAGCACAGGGAGTTCTGCTCAGTACTCTGTAATAACTTAAATGGGAAAAGGATTTGAAAAAGAATAGATACATGTCTACTTGTATAACTGAATCACTCTGCTGTATGACTGAAACTATCACAACATTGCAAATCAACTATACTCCAATATAAAGTAGAAATTAAAAAAAAAGCAGGAATGGCAAAGCTCAGTCGATCTGCAGAGGGAAGACTAATCAAGAAACAGGACAAGTTTACAGTCCCTGTCTCCTCAGTCATCCCCAAGCTACGAACTGATACTAATTCAAAGAAGATACATTTGTTAGATATTACTTTCAGGGTAAGAATAAGCCTGGCATGCTATAGTCCACGGAACCACAAGAAGTCGGACACAACTTAGTGACTGAACAACAACCCTGAAAGTGTGTCTGGCTATGTTAAAACAACTTCAGAATATGATTTCCCCTTTTCCATTGTGTTTTGGCCAAAATCAGGATAGCTCAAACTTCAAGGTTTAAAAAAAACTCTTTTTTAAAAAATGTTTTTTAATTTCTTTTTTCACTCTGTGGGCCACATTTTCTCTGTAGCAAATTAACCATTAGGGGAGGGGGGGGGCATTTATTTGGTCATAGATGACCTAAGCCATCTTGAAGACCACATTCTCAAACCAACTTGCCAATAGACAAGACCTAAAACACCAGATCAAACATTTTTAAATGCCACAGTTTTGCTCATTTACGATGGCCAATGCCTTGTAACAAGGAATTTCTTCTTCCAGAACACATTTTTCTTGGATGTGTTTAGCTAAACTAACCAGCTGGGACCATTTGGTGGCTAGGCTTTGAAATAATGAAAAGTAGAGTTTAGTTTATCTTGCAGAAGTAGGTATGATTTCTTTTTCTAAAACTTAAGTGTAAGGAGTTACCTTAGGGCTCATGAGTTGGTCAACTCAAGGAGCAGGTTGAGGGCCACAGATTGGTACCCACAGACCTATGATCAAGGTGACTGTGATTATACCAGGAACCTGGAATTCTTGAGCAATCTCACATTTAACATTTAAATGTCAGAACAACCTGATAGATGTTCTTATCCCCATTTTACCAATGAAGGAGTTCAGAAAAGCCACAAAACTTGCCTAAGATCAAATTCTTCATTACATGCTCCTGGATCTGTCAGGACTTGAGCTCTGCTGGAAAATCACAGATTGCAGACTAGAAGGCCCCTAGGGGATGATTCATCCCACCCTCTACTCATTTCAGACTGGAGTTGGCTTCCTCCTCTCCAGCTCCCTGTGGGAAGCCTGGGTCGGGGGTAGACTTCAGCATCCAGGGCGGCTACAGAGAGTTCTGAGATGGGTGGTTTCCCGAGTCTCTCTCTCTCTATGCATGGCTCTCATAGGTATCAGCCTCCTCTGAGTCCCGCCCTGCACCAGTGGAGCCCAACACTGATCTGTGCCCCAACCCCTTCCATCAAATTCAAGGGCACAAAGACTGATGACGTCCATAGGTTTTTCCCTTGCCATGAGAATTCCAGAGTTTGCACCAACATGATGAGGATCACTTTCTCAAATATGGATATGCGTTTGGAAACAGGGCAAGGGGGCAGCCTTAGCACGCTGCCCATAGGAGGGGCCACGCAGGAGCTGAGCTGGGGCATGAGAGGCCAGACATAGCCCAGGTTGAGAGCCCTACATGAGTGGGGGCCAGAGTCTGCCCAGGCCTCTGGCTCAGGGCCAAAGTTTCTTTATTTTTCCTGAGGCCTCCAGTCGGTTCTGACCTTGGGGACCCAGTCAGTAGCTTTGAATCAAACATCAGAAAGGTACAGGATGTTTGGATGGAAGAGAAGGCACTTAAGAATGCCTTTCAGACTGTCACTGGCAACACAGGAAAATTTACAAGTAGCTGGTGGAAATAGGATGGAGACCCCCTGAATCATCTGTAGGGAGCGGGCATGACAAAGGGAAATACAGGCATCATTACCAATACAAAGTGCAGACGTCACTGATGTATTTCAGTGTGCTATCTTAATGTCAACTGAACAGCTATATTTAGGGAGAGTCAAAGATGTGCCCTTATGCTGGTCATTTTAATACATGGCTGCATTTTGACTTTCATGGGCCTTGGGCACATATATATATATATATATATATATATATATATATATATATATTATATGTTGTTTATATATAATTTTATATATATGCTGTGCTCAGTCACTCAGTCATGTCCAACTCTTTGTGACCTAAGGACAGGAGCCTGCCAGGCTCCTCTGTCCATGGAATTTTCCTGGCAACAATACTGGAGTGGGTTGCCATTTCTTTCTCCAAGGCATCTTCCCAACCCAGGGATTGAACCCTTGTCTCCTGCATTGGCAGGCAGATTCTTTACTACTGCACCACCTAGAAAGCCATGATTTTATATATAAATAGTATGTGTATAAAATTTTATTTTATGAAGGCATTGATGTCAAGAAAATTATTTGGATATTATATAGTAACACATTTTCTTCCACCTTAAAGTTTACTTTTTTGCCCTAACTTTAAAAGAAATTAAACATTTTTGTGGCGTCCTGAAAGTATCATGTGTTCAGACACTGTGGTGGCCCTGTTTGTATCCTGAGAGTTTCTGCCCTACCCTGAATACCTGGGAAAAACTTTAAAGAACTTTGCATGGAGCTATACTCCAGGCCAATTTAATCAAAGTTTCCAGGGGCGGGTCAAGACTCTCTATTTGTGGCATAAAAAAAAAATCTCCCAGGTGATTCCAGTGTGCAGACAGGATTGTAATCCTTGTTCTAATAATATTTTCTTCACAGGACCTTAAGTTTCTCAATAGCAAATTCTCCATTGCTTTTTTTTTTAATTAAGAGACTATCCCTTGAGGCTGAAGATGGGCCACTGTTTTACACATCAGTTTTCCAAGCAGAGAACTGAATTATATTTTATTTCTATCAGTGGGACAATGTATTTGAAATATTAGCCCCACATACACACTCCCTCTTCTATTCTTTGTAGCTCTCCCTCTCCAATACTTTGGCCACCTGATGCGAAGAGCCAACTCATTGGAAAAGACCGGATGCTGGGAAAGATTGAGGGCAGGAGGAGAAGGGGGTGACAGAGGATGAGATGGTTGAATGGCATCACCAACTCAATGGACATGAGTTTGAGCAAATTCCGGGGGATAGTAAAGGACAGGGAAGTCTGGCGTGCTGCAGTCCATGGGGTTGTAAAGAGTTGGACACAACTTAGCGACTGAACAACAGCTCCTTTTTAAGCTCCTGTTTGCCTGCTATCTTCAGGATAGTATGTGACAGGCTGGAAGACAGAAAAGAAAAGAATCTCAGAGTAGGGGGTTGAAAGGCCTTTGGACGGGGAGTCTCTGAGCTATACCAAAAGGTGGAGAAATATGGAGCTTATGTATGGGATTTGTTCTGGGACACTAGAAAACATATTCTAGATTAGCTTGTGGGGGGAGGGAGGGGAGGAGGGGAGACTTACTAGGAGCAGGGTGCAGAAACCATTCAAAGAGAAATAAGAAAAAAAATGGATGTAAGGGTCACTACCAGGGACTTGAGGGCGCACCACGGAGCCAGGCAGCCTCCACGCCAGCCTGCCTCCCAGACTTGCCAGCTGCCCTACCCTCTGGGTGGGCGTGAAGCTGCCATTCCTCCACAGTCAGCCCTTTGCCTGGTGACCACCCAGGAGGGGGATACCCACTCTTGCCAGAGACTTTGTGCATTCCCCCTCTCTTTATCCTGAGTGCTCCACTCCCACTGTAAATAATCTAGGGACTTCCCTAGGGTCCAGTGGCTAAAACTCTGAGCGCCCAATGGAGGGGGCCTGAGTTCAATTCCTGGTCAGGGAACTAGATCCCGTGTGCCACAAGTAAGAACTGAGGCAGCCAAGTAAGTAAAAATAGTTTAGAACATTGTTAAGCCCCAAGAAGAAGGATGAAATTTAGGACACCACTCTAACAAGATGTCCTGGATATTTTCCTGGAATTACAAAATTCTTAGAAAATATAGAAGTGAAAGATGACTCTCACAAATCATTTCATCGCTTTCATACTCACACTTAATATCAGAAAAAGATCTCTCCAGTCAGCACTAAAATTCAGACACCTTAGAATTATAACTTCCTTAATGGATGCAACAAAGGTTGAAAACATTTTAGGAAGGAAGTGACCTACACTTGATATTTTGTAGACTGCTAAGTATGACATTAAGGGACATAAAAAAGAACTGTGTAATGTAACAAACTGAATTTGGCCAGAACAGTCTCCAGTAAGGGAGCTCTTAGGATCACACACCATCTATCTTAATTACATACCTATCCAAAAGATAGAACACAACAGGAAGGCTGTCGATTTAACCAGCCTGGAGGGCTATAAATTAGTTACCTTGTTAAACACTTTGGTTGTTATATATCATCAGGGGACAAGGCATTTATTTTCTGTTTCAAATTTTGTTTTCATAAGGCAACATTACTATGGACTTTGCAAGGAATGATAAAATGGGAAGAGATTTTTCAAAAAAGGATAGTTTATTGCTTCTGAAACACAGTAGCATTGAGTGCCAGTGTTGCCAAAGTCTACATTTCTTTCTTTAGCTGTTACAATTTGAAGTTTTCAAACTTAATAAAATTGACAGTTTTCAAACATTTTGTTTTGGCGAAAATTTTCTGCAGATGGATGGTGGTGATAGTACAACAGTGTAAATGTACATGATGCCACTGAACTATATACTTAAAAATAGTGTACGTAAATTTTGTTTTGTGGATTTCTTACAATTAAAAAAAAAAAGAATAAAGAGCACGTGGGTCCAGGTTGCAAGAGGAAAAAAACACAAAAGCATTGTGTTTGTGGTTTTATGTGTGTGTGTGAGTGTGTATGTACATACATATGAAAAAAGGAAGAGAGATTATATTTACATTAAAAAATAGTTTTCTGATTATTTGTATCTGGCTGATGGAAATGCACAATATGAGCATCAGTGCATATTCACAAGACCTTGTGAGCTTGTGAAAGCACCTGAGAAATGTAGGAAATTTGAACCTTATTTTATAAAATATTACAGGCTAATTATACTAAGAAAAAGGAATCACAGAATCATTTATAACATTTAGCATCTTGTTCAAGACCCACCTACTCATGCTTTCCTCCAGTCTTATACCTGGTCCCTGCCATTCAAAGCACTCACACCCAAAACTCATCTTATGAACCCTCCAAAAGTTACCAACATGTTTTAACATTGTTTGCTATTCAGTTGAACTATTGGAAGGGATTCAACAAAGCAGTATTAAGACACATAATACAATCTGTACATAGACTTGGATATTATAACACAATTTGTTGAGATGGGATTGATGATGGCATGAGGCATCATTTTCTGAAAGGATATCTATTACCTAATATTCCTATTCTCCAGCAACTCCACCAATAATAAAAATGCCAGTTCTGTCTTCTCTGCCTGATTCTGCTGTCTGTTCCAATAGGTAAAGCCCTGGGAGGTGCGGGGGGCGGAGCTTCTCTGTGTCAGGCCCTGTCCAGGGCTTTACATTCATTATTTCATTCAGTCTTAACAATAACCCAGACAATATTGTTATACTCCTTGTGCAAGGAGGAAAGTGGAATGCACAGTTTAGGGTAATTTATTCAAGATTGCACAGTTAGCAAGTGGCTGAGCTAGGATCCCAAAGTAGGTCAGACCAACTCCAGAGGCTGTGAGTTTAATCTCCATGATACACCATATGTCTATAGCACTAGCCTGTCTTATACATAATGTCTATATTACAATGTATTTTCTTTTCCATGATAAAAGTAACTCAGACCTTCCAGGTCAAGATGGCTGAATGAGCACAGACTGAAACATTCCCTTTTACTACAAACACGGAAATAAATGAAAGACAAAACCCCCAAATGGAATGGAAACTTGTAGCTATAATAGTTGCTACTGAGAACTCATAGGGAGCTAAGGGTGGCGCTAATGGTAAAGAACCCACCTGCCAATACAGGAGATGTAAGAGATGCGGGTTCAATTCCTGGGTCAGAAGATCCCCTGGAGAAGGGAACGGCAACCCACTCCAGTGTTCTTGCCTGGAGAATCCCATGGACAGAGAAGTCTGGCAGGCTACAGTCCATGGGGTCACAAAGAGTTGGACACAAATGAAGTGACTTAACACACAAGGTCAGGTATGTGCTAAACAATGTGTAAAGCCCACAGCTAATATCATACTCAATGGTAGAAGACTGAAAGCTTTTCCTCTAATATTAGGAACAAGACAAGGGTGACCACTCTCACCACTCCTATTCAACATACTACTAAAAGTCCTAGTGAGAGCAATTAGGCAATAAAAAGAAATAAAAAGCATTCATATTGGAAAGAAAGACATAGAACTGTCTCTGCTTATAGATGACATGAACTTATATATAGAAAATCCTAAAGAATCTACCCAAAAAAGAGTTGAACTAATCATCGAACTCAGCAAAGTTTCAGTATACAAAATCAACACACAAAAATCAGTTCTGTTTCTATACACCAATGATGAAATACCTGGAAAATACAGAAAAAACATCGAAAAAGAATAACATGCTTAGGAATAACTTTAACCAAGAAGGTGAAAGATCTTTTCCCTAAAAACTATAAGAGTTTGAAGAAAGAAATTAATGAAGACACACATAAATGGAAAAATATCTCTGGTTCATGGGTCAGAAGAATTAAAGTTAAAATGTCCATACTTCCCAAAGGCATATATGGATTCAATGTAATCTGTATCAAAATTTCAATGGCATTTTTTACAGAAATACAAAAAACAATCCTACAGTCAGTGTGGAAACACAAAAGACTCTGAATAGCCATTCTGAAAGAAGCTGGAGGCACCACACTCCCCGATTTCATACTATTCTAGAAAACTGTATTAACCAAAACAGTGGTATGAAAACAAACTCATAGACCCATGCAACAGAATTGTGAGCCCAGAAGTAAACTTTCAAATATACAACATCTAATATTTGACAAGAAAACCAAGAATACTCAATAGGGAAAGGATAGTATCTTCAATAAGTAGTGTTAGGAAAACTAGATAATCACAGGCAGAAAAATGAAATTGAATTCCTACCCTGCTGCTGCTGCTGCTAAGTCGCTTCAGTTGTGTCGACTCTGTGCGACCCCATAGCCGGAAGCCCACCAGGCTCCCCCATCCCTGGGATTCTCCAGGCAAGAACACTGGAGTGGGTTGCCATTTCCTTCTCCAGTGCATGAAAGTGAAAAGTGAAAGGGAAGTGACTCAGTCATGTCCGACTCTTAGCGACCTCATGGACTGCAGCCTACCAGGCCTCTCCATCCATGGGATTTTCCAGGCAAAAGTACTGGAGTGGGGTGCCATTGCCTTCTGTGAATTCCTACCCTGCATGACTCACAAAAATTAAGTCAAAATGGATTAAACACTTAAAATTAAGACCTGAAACCTGAGAGTCCTAGAACAAAACATAGGTGAAAATATCCTTAAGATGGGTCTTAGCAATGATTTTTTTGGGATATGACAACAAAATCACAAGTAACAAAGGCAAAAATCAATAAGTGAGCTGTATCAAACTAAAAACTTCCAACTAGTAAAAGAAGCTATCAATACAGTGAAAAGGCAACTTACAGAATGAGAGAAAATGTTTGTAAGCTGTATATATCAGATAAGGGGTTAATGTCCAAAATATATTGAAAACTCATACAACTCAATAACAAAAAACAATTCAATTAAAAATGGGCAGGGGACCTGAACAGGCATTTTCCCAAAGAAGACATAAAAATGAGCAACAGATACAGAAAAAGTTACTCAACATTACTAATATTCAGAAAGATCCAATTCAAAGCTACAGTGAGATGCAGAAAACAGTTCGGCCGTTCCTCAGAAAACTAAAAACAGAATTAGCATGTGGTCCAGAAGTCCCACTCTTGATCACAGACTTGGATGAAACTGTAACTCAAAATGATACCTCTGTGTTCACAGCGGGCTTCCCAGGAGGCGATAGTGGCAAAGAACCTGCCCTCTAACGCAGGAGATGTAAGAGATGCAGGTCGATCCTTGGGTCAAGAATATCCCCAGAGGAGGGCATGGCAACCCATGCCAGTATTCTTGCCTGGAGAAAAACATGGACAGAGGAGCCTGGCGGGCTATAGTCCATAGGGTCGCAAAGAGCCGGACAAGACTGAAGCGACTTAGTATGCGCGCACGTGTGTTCATAGCAGCACTATTCACAATAGTCAAAACACAGAAACAATCTAAATGTCAAGAGACAGATTAATGGATGAAAAAGACAAGGTACATATATACAATGTAATACTGCTCAATCGTAAAGAAGAATGAAATAATGCCATTTGCAGCAACATGGAGGCAACTAGAGATTATCACACTAAATGAAGTAAGTCAGACAATGCAGGCAGATTCTTTACCATCTGAGCCACCAGGAAAGCCCTCACATATATACAATGCAATACTACTCAGCCATAAAAAAGAACGAAATAATACCATTTCCAGCAACATGGATGCAACTAAAGATTATCATACTAAGGTGAAGTATGTCAGAAAAACAAATACCATATGATGTCACTTATGTGTGAAATCTAACATATGGCAGAAATGAACCTATCTACAAAGCAGAAACAGACTCACAGATACAGAGAACAGACTTGCAGCTGCCAAGTGGGAGGGGGTAGGGAAGGGATGGAGTGGGAGGTTGGGGATAGAAGATGCAAACTGTTGTATATAGGATGGATAAACAAGGTTCTACTTCCCTGGTGGCTCAGACGGTAAAGCATCTGTCTACAATGTGAGAGACCTGGGTTCGATCCCTGGGTTGGGAAGATTCCCTGGAGAAGGAAATGGCAGTACTCTTGCCTTGAAAATCCCATGGATGGAGGAGCTTGGTGCAGGCTACTATCCATGGGGTCGCAAAGAGTCGGGCACGACTGAGCAACTTCACTTCACTTCACTGTATAGCAGAGGGAACTATATTCAGTATTCTGTAATAAAACATAATGGAAAAGAATATTTTAAAAAAGAATGTCTACATGTGTATAATCAGTCACTATATTGTACAGCAGAGATTGGTACAATGTTGTAAATCGACTATACTTCAATAAAAAACAATTTTTTTTTTAAAGTATGAGGAACGTCCCTGGTTGAGAATCCACCTTACAATTCAGGAGATGTGGGTTTGATCCCTGGTTAGGGAACTAGATCCCACATGCCACAGGGCAACTAAGCTGCACAGCACAGCTAGAGTCCACGTGATCCCTCGTGACACAGTATATATACCATGTGCTGCACCTGAGGTCTGATGCAGCCAGATAAATAAATACGCATGTAAAAAAACAAACTATGAGATATCGTCTCATGCCTATTAGAATGGTTACGCTCAAAAAGAAAAGATTTGGAGAGGATTTCAGTTCAGTTCAGTTCAGTCATTCAGTCGTGTCTGACTCTTTGCAACCCCATGAATCGCAGCACGCCAGGCCTCCCTGTCCATCACCAACTCCCAAAGTTTACTCAAAATCATGTCCATCGAGTCGGTGATGCCATCCAGCCATCTCATCCTCTGTCGTCCCCTTCTCCTCCTGCCCCCAATCCCTCCCAGCATCAGGGTCTTTTCCAATGAGTCAATTCTTTGCATGAGGTGGCCAAAGTATTGGAGTTTCAGCTTTAGCATCAGTCCTTCCAATAAACACCCAGGACTGATCTCCTTTAGGATGGACTGGTTGGATCTCCTTGCAGTCCAAGGGACTCTCAAGAGTCTTCTCCAACACCACAGTTCAAAAGCATCAATTCTTTGGCGCTCAGCTTTCTTCACAGTCCAACTTTCACATCCATACATGGCCATTGGAAAAACCATAGCCTTGACTAGATGGACCTTTGTTGGCAAAGTAATATCTCTGCTTTTTAATATGCTATCTAGGTTGGTCATAACTTTCCTTCCAAGGAGTGAGTGTCTTTTAATTTCATGGCTGCAATCACCATCTGCAGTGATTTTGGAGCCCAAAAATACAAAGTCTGACACTGTTTCCACTGTTTCCCCATCTATCCATCTATTTCCCATGAAGTGATGGGACCAGATGCCATGATCTTCGTTTTCTGAATGTTGAGCTTTAAGCCAACTTTTTCACGTTCCTCTTTCACTTTCACCAACAGGCTTTTTAGTTCCTCTTCGCTTTCTGCCATAAGGGTGGTGTCATCTGCATATCTGAAGTTATTGATATTTCTCCTGGCAATCTTGATTCCAGCCTGTGCTTCCTCCAGCCCAGCGTTTCTCATGATGCACTCTGCATATAAGTTAAATAAGCAGGGTGACAATATATAGCCTTGATGTACTCCTTTTCCTATTTGGAACCAGTCTGTTGTTCCATGTCCAGTTCTAACTGTTGCTTCTTGACCTGCATATAGGTTTCTCAAGAGGCAGGCAGGTGGTCTGGTATTCCCATCTCTTTCAGAATTTTCCAGTTTATTGTGATCCACACAGTCAAAGGCTTTGGCATAGTCAATAAAGCAGAAATAGATGTTTTTCTGGAACTCTCGTGCTTTTTCGATGATCCAGCTGATGTTGGCAATTTGATCTCTGGTTCCTCTGCCTTTTCTAAAACCAGCTTGAACATCTGGAAGTTCACGGTTCACATATTGCTGAAGCCTGGCTTGGAGAATTTTGAGTGTTACTTTACTAGCATGTGAGATGAGAGGATTTAGGGGAAAGGAATTATTTGTGCACTGTTGGTGGGAATGGAAATTAGTGAAGCCTCAAAAAATTGTAAGTAGAACTACCATATGATCCAGCGATTCCATTTCTAGGTATATATCTAAAGGAAATGAAAGCAGGATCTCAAAGAAATAAACTCCCACATTCATCACAGTATTATTCACAATCGCCAAGACAGGAAAACAACTTAAGGGTCTGTTGATGGATGAAAGGATACAGAAGATATGGTGTGTGTGTTGTGGGTATATATACATATTTTTGTATATATACACACATGATGGAATATCACTCAGTCATGAGAACAAAGGAAATCTTGCCCTTTGCCATAACATGAGTGGACCTTGAGGGGAATATGCAAAGTGAAATATCAGACAGAGAAAGAGAAATAATATACAATCTCGCTTATATCTATAATCTTAACAAACCAAAGTCATAGAAACAGAAGGTAGTATGGTGGCTGCTAGGGGCTGGGCATTGGGGGAAGGGGGAGATGTCAGTGGAAGGCTATAAATTTCCAGTTAGAAAATCAGTTCTGGGGGTCTAAGATACACAACATAATGACTATCATTATCCATTTTTTTTTGAAAGTCACTCAGTCATGTCCAACTCTTTGCGACCCCATGGAGTATACAGTCCATGGAATTCTCCAGGCCAGAATACTGGAGTGGGTAGCCTTTCCTTTCTCCAGGGGATCTTCCCAACCCAGGGATCAAACCCAGATCTCCAACACTGTGGGACGAATCTTTACCAGCTGAGCCTCAAGGGAAGCCCAAGAATACTGGAGTGGATAGCCTATCCCTTCTCCAGAATATCTTCCTGATCCAGGAATCAAACTGGGGTCTCCTGCATTGCAAGCAGATTCTTTACCAACTGAGCTATCAGGGAAGACCGTAGTTATCAATACTGTATTATATTATTGAAAGTTGCAAGAGAGTAGATAAGTCCCAGCCAAAAAAAAAAGGCGTAATTATGCGAGGTGATGGATTACCCACCCTATTGTGGTAATCATTTTGTGATATATAAGTGCATCAAATCATCACAGGGTACACCTTCAGTCAGTTCAGTCGCTCAGTCGTGTCTGACTCTTTGTGACCCCATGAATCGCAGCACGCCAGGCCTCCCTGTCCATCACCAGCTCCTGGAGTTCACTCAAATTCATGTCCATCGAGTCGGTGATGCCATCCAGCCATCTCATCCTCTGTCGTCCCCCTCTCCTCCTGCCCCCAATCCCTCCCAGCATCAGAGTCTTTTCCAATGAGTCAACTCTTCGCATGAGGTGGCCAAAGTACTGGAGTTTCAGCTTTAGCATCAGTCCTTCCAAAGAACACCCAGGACTGATCTCCTTCAGAATGGACTGGTTGGATCTCCTTGGAGTCCAAGGGACTCTCAAGAATCTTCTCCAACACCACAGTTCAAAAGCATCAATTCTTCGGTGCTCAGCTTTCTTCCCAGTCCAACTCTCACATCCATACATGACTACTGGAAAAACCATAGCCTTGACTAGACGAACCTTTGTTGGCAAAGTAATATCTCTGCTTTTGAATATGCTGTCTAGGTTGGTCATAACTTTCCTTCCAAGGAGTAAGCATCTTTTAATTTCATGGCTGCATTCATTAAAAATACACAATAAGTCAATTGTAACAATAAAGCTGGGGGTGAGGGGAAGAATTTCCAAAATTCCTCACCCAAATCTCTCAAATGTTAACATCTCACTTTACCTATGGTACATCTATGAAAATCAGATAATTAACATGGATACAATACCACTATAGTCTACAGACGTTATTACATTTTCATGAGTTGTCTCTAGTTATCCACTGTCCTTTTTCCTCTTAAGGATCCTTCAGGATGTCACACTGCATTTGTCTCCTTGGTCTTTTCCAGTCTTGGATGGATCCTCAATCTTTCCCTGTCTTATAATCTTGAGACTTTTGAATAATACTAGTCAGTTATTGTGTAGAATGTCCCCCTCTGGGGTTTATCTGATGTTTTCTCATGGTTAGACTGAAGTTATCCATTTTTGCCAACGACAGTACAAAGGAAATGGGCCCTCAGTGCATCATGTCAGGGAGTTATGATATTTCCATGTCTTATTCCTAGTGATATTAACCCTGACCATTTGGTTAAGGTGGTGCCTGCTGGGCTTTTTCACTCTAAAGTTACTATTTTTCTTTTTGTAGTTAATAAATAACTTAAAGGAGCTACTTTGAGGCTATGCAGATAACCTGTTGTTTCCCTTCAAATTTTGCCCACCAATTTTAATTTCTATGAATCACGCCTAAACTTTTACTAATCTGTTTGTCTAATGATCTTATATGCATCTCTTTAAATAACAATAATTATTGGTATTATGCTATTCTCTTATCATTAATAATTGTAAGAATCGAAATTCTCTCTTCTGTTGAGAGACAGAATGACAACAGAAGAGTTGTCATTTCTCATCCATTTGCTTATTTGCTTTATGAGTATGAACTCATGTATATTTATTTTATTCTATGGCTTATACTCCAGTGTTTTCATTATTTTGTTACTCTAATTGTTTCCGCCTTGGTCATTGGGAGCTCCTTCAGGCTGTCTTCTGCTCCCTTTTAATGTGTCCCTGACCTTTTTTGAGCATTTACTTACTTTCTGTCACAGGTGGCACAGTGGTAAAGCCTCCAGCTACCAATGCAGGAGACACAAGAGATGTGGGTTTGATCCCTGGATTGGGAAGATCCACTGGAGAAGGAAATGACAACCCACTGCAGTATTCTTGCCTGGAAGTCCCATGAACAGGGGAGACTGGGGGGACTACTCCATGGGTCGTAAAAGAGTCGGACACAACCGAGTGACTGAGCACGAACGCAAGATGCTCTAGGCTCTTCTTATATTTTCCCTGCCCAAGACCAGGAATCAACCACACCACAAAACACCTGGCTCCTTCTAGAAATGAAGACCTGAGCACCAGGTGCACTTACTCTCACTGGCGTCATGCTTCTAGGCCCTCTGAGTGACCAGAACACATTATATATTAGCCCATACAGTCACACACATCCATATTCCTGTATCTACCTACCTGTCTGTGTACATATGATGTATACTATATATATGACACATATATATGTATAATACATTCATACTGATAACTCAAGATTTCAATCCAATACCACAGGGTTCATTGTAGCCTCCCCCTTTTCTTACCTGTAATTTCCTTCTCTGTCAGTGAGAAATCTGGCTCCCATTATCTATAATGTATTTACTTAGCTGTTCAAGGCTTCCCAGGTGGCCTTGTAGTAAAGAATCTGCTTGCCAATGCAAGAGATGCGAATTAGAGCCCTGGGTCAGGAAGATCTTCTGGAGGAGGAAATGGCAACCCATTCCAGTATTCTTGCCAGGAGAATCCCTTGGGCAAAGGAGCCTGGTGGGCTACAGTCCATGGGGTCACAAAAGAGTTGGACACAACTTAGTGAATTAGCACACACCGTCTACACCTAAGGTGGTTTCAGAGTTACTAACACATACTCCTGTGAAAAATATATCCCAGGTGGTGCTAGTGGTAAAGAACCCACTTACCAATGTAGGAAGATACCCTGGAGGAGTGCCAGCCAACCCACTCCAGTAGTCTTTCCTGGAGAGTCCCATGGACAGAGGAGCCTAGCAGGCTACAGTCCATAGAGTCGCAAAGAGTCAGACACAACTGAAGCAACTTAGCACATGCGCACAAGGTACAAATACTAGAAATACAGTGTTTGCGTGCATTCTTTTTACCTTTAGATACTCATCTGATGGTAGTAAGTCAAAACCCTGTTTTCCCAAGACACTTAGGTTGGTTCTTTTCTTCCCTACTCCCTTCAGTGTGGTCACATTATACATCATGATTAGGTTCATTTGCAGCAACCTACCTCCTATTCCAACAGACTGGTTCCAAATAGGAAAAGGAATACGTCAAGGCTGTATATTGTCACCCTGCTTATTTAACTTATATGCAGAGTACATCATGAGAAATGCTGGGCTGGAAGAAGCACAAGCTGGAATCAAGATGGCTGGGAGAAATATCAATAACCTCAGATATGCAGATGACACCACCCTTATGGCAGAAAGTGAAGAGGAACTAAAACGCCTGTTGGTGAAAGTGAAAGAGGAGAGTGAAAAAGTTGGCTTAAAGCTCAACATTCAGAAAACGAAGATCATGGCATCTGGTCCCATCACTTCATGGGAAACAGATGAGGAAACAGTAGAAACAGTGTCAGACTTTGTATTTTTGGGCTCTAAAATCACTGCACATGGTGATTGCAGCCATGAAATTAAAAGATGCTTACTCCTTGGAAGGAAAGTTATGACCAAACTAGACAGCATATTCAAAAGCAGAGACATTACTTTGCCAACAAAGGTCCGTCTAGTCAAGGCTATGGTTTTTCCAGTGGTCATGTATGGATGTGAGAGTTGGACTGTGAAGAAAGCTGAGCACCAAAGAATTAATGCTTTTGAACTGTGGTGTTAGAGAAGACTCTTGAGAGTCCCTTGGACTGCAAGGAGATCCAACCAGTCCATTCTGAAGGAGATCAGTCCTGGGTGTTCTTTGGAAGGACTGATGCTAAAGCTGAAACTCCAATACTCTGGCCACCTCATGCGAAGAGTTGACTCATTGGAAAAGACTCTGATGCTGGGAGGGTTGGGGGCAGGAGAAGAAGGGGACGACAGAGGATGAGATGGCTGGATGGCATCACTGACTCGATGGACATGAGTTTGAGTGAACTCCGGGAGTTGGTGATGGACAGGGAGGCCTGGCGTGCTGCAAATTCATGGGGTCGCAAAGAATCAGACACGACTGAGCAACTGAAATGAACTGAACCTCCAATTCAGGAAAACACACATCATCCCAGTTATTTATTTTTTTAATTTACACACAGTAAAATTCACTCTTTGAAGCCTGCAGTTCTGTGGGTTTTCACAAACATATAGCCTCATATGTCTACCATCACAGCCATGAAACAGTGTCATCACCCTCCAAAATTCCCTCATGCTGTCCTTTCATGATCAACCCCTATTTCTGGCAAATACTGATGTGTTTTCCATCCCTATGATTTTGCCTTTTCCATGATGTCATATAAGTAGATTCATGCAATATGTAGTTTTGGGGAATCTGGCTTCTTTCACTTAGCAAAATACACTCTTTTGACTCTAGGGGTCATGATCCACTGTTATCCTTCTTTACTCTGTTGCTCAGATTCCCCAGTTCTGGCTGTTGAGAGTCCTTGCAAGTTGGCTCCTGTGATCTTTGGATATGTCATCATGTTCCCAGCACTTCTCTATCTTCTGGCACCACAAGCTAGTCCTGGCTTATCTGTTCTTTCCCTTTCTCAATCTTGAAATCCCAGCCTGTTTCTCTAAGAAGCCTGTGTGCCTGGAGAATCCACGCCAGGGGTCAAGACAACCTGTTCTCAGAGAAGAAGGCCTGGGGAGAATCTTAACTCACCCATTACAGTGCCCAAGAGAGGGCAGAGGAGAGGGCTGTCCTCATCAGAAGGCACTGATGTGGTCGAATCAAGCAGCTAAGTGCAGACATGGGTTCGCTGAATCATGCAGGCTGGTGGAGGGCTCACCCCAGTGCTGCCATCATCACACACCTATGGCTCCTCTGATTCCGGGCATCATTTCCAAACAGCACTGTGCACAGAAGGCTGTCCAAGGATTTCAAACATGATGCTAAGTCTCAGAGGTTCCCTTCATCACAGGATGCAGTCTTAGTGCCTTTACACCGACTCCCCTACTGCTCCCAGCCACTGATCATCACACCAGAGTAGCTGTTTTCATGGAGTGAACCAACCAGCGACTTTCTCATCAAATTACTTGAGGTAAGGAACCCCTTGATGTCTACCTAAAAACTGGGTTTAAAACTCATGTCTAAAATATTTGATTCTTTCAAAACCCCTCGCTAAAGCCACATGTATCAAGGGCAGGCTGTGATAGTGCCCTGGGGTTGCTATGGGAACTGGTGTCTAGGGATTTCAAGTGACACCTCGTTAGCAGCTGGCTCTTAGCAGCTCTTTGGAAGAAGGGATGTTTCTCTTTACTTTGAGAATGGAACGTTTCTCTCTTCAGACTGTGAACAGCTAGCTGTGGGGGATTTTACTGAGGAGAGACAAGCCGTTGTGTGACAGAATTCCTGCTCACTGAAGGAGTGAGGGGCACCAGCAGGAACTGGCTCCCACGTGCTCGCTGAGGAGCACACACCAGCCAAGTCCGCCCTTCCCTGGCTGAGCTTGCATCTCTGCCTGAGGCAGGGAAGCCACGTGGAGCCTGCCGTGAATGACTGTCACGGGGTGGGGGGGGGGCGGGGCTGTGGGTAGCAGTAACCACCTCAGTGCCGTGGCACCTGCTGGGGTCCCCTTCCTGCCCAGGTCCCAGTACCAAAGATCAGCCTCTTGACCCTTCCCCCTTACACCCTGGGCTGCAGTCCCACTGCCTGTCTCCCCGGCACCCTTTCAGCCATCAATAGTCACTTCAAATGAGTCGCATTTGTTGGCTAACTGATGTCAGCATGTTCCCACGATCCAGGTGTGACCCAGAAGCCCTGGCTCCCAAGAGCCTGCTGCTCGAGGGCCTCGCGGGTCCAGGTGAGACCTGTAACCATCAGGCCTCCTTGCCCCCGACACATCAGGGATCAGGGCAGGACATGGACGTCTTGGGGCCGCTCTTCTGCCCACCATTCTCCCCAGGAATTCTGTGAAAACCCACTTGTGGTGGGAGACAGGCAGGGGCTCTGAAAGCTCAGGAACTGAACTAGGTGTCAGCAGAGGAAAATTACCCCCGCAGTTCTCCCAGGATGGAGCTTTAGTAGGATCAACGCAGAGAAGGGAGGTTTGAGACATAGAGGATTTGCGTGCACCTCTCTCACCTGATCATGCATAGGCTGCATTTCCCAGAAAGTGGAAATGTTATGCAGGGTCAGGGAGGGTAAGTTCTCTCCCAGGGCCCGAGGCACAGTGTCTGGAATGAGCCAGAAGTTTAAAGGCTAACCTGTTACGAAGTCAGCCAAGAGCAGAGAAGGGCAAAGCCTCCCAGCCCTGCCCCCACCGCACACAGGCTTATGTACTTCTGAGCTGTGGCGGAGAGGCTCTGTAGATCAGCTGGCAGGTGGGCCTCAGAGAAACGTGAACTTGGAAGGACAGTCTTGGAATGGAAATAGCCTCCCAGCCAGTCTCCTGTCTTCCGCTGTCACTCCACCTTTCTGCTGTCCTAGGGCTCAGCAGCTCAGTTGCGCCCAACTCTTTTGTGATTCCACAGACTGCAGTCCTCCATGCTCCTCTGCCCATGGAATTTTCCAGGCAAGAGTGCTAGGGTGGGTTGCCATTTCCTCCTCCAGGGGATCTTCCCGACCTAGGTGTCGAACCTGCGTCTCTTGCGTCTCCTGCATTGGCAGGCATGTTCTTTACCACTACCGTCAGCTAGGAAGCCCCCTGCTGCCCCAGAGATATTTCCAAAAGCAAACCCGGGCACAGGAGTTCAGCTCAAGCCCTGCAGTGGCTTCATGTATCCTTCAGAACCCATGCCTGCCCTTCCCTACAAGCAGCTCTCTTTCCTGAAAACACGACCTTCGTTACAGCTTCAAGATCTCTGGGATACACCCCCGCCCTTCCTTCTCTTTCTGTAAAACTCTAACCTGAGACTAAATATCACTTCCCCCAGCAATTCCCATAGGTGCTCAATGGCATCTCCCCTCCCTGTTCTGGGCTGAGCACTTGGGCTACAGAGCGCGGTCATTTCCCTGCATCCCCCAGGACCTACTGAGCGAGGGGCTGGCACGGTGGGTGCTCTGGAAATGTTTGTCACTTGAAGAAGGGTTACAGAAGGCTGGCGTGTTCTGCTTTCCCAGTTCCCTAGGAATTGGGAATTTGGAAGTAGAATCTGAATGTTTCATTAATGTATGAAGTTGGACTAAGTCCACAACTAAAAGAAAATTACGTTGGCAGTTCTGACAGATTTCTGGCATTCATGGGCACAGTTATTGACCCCCCTGTAGCAATCCCCCTGCGTACTGACTTCACGACTCCTCCCATTAAGAGGCAGAGTGTGTGCTCTCCCTGCTGGAATCGGAGCTGACCTTGTGACTTGCTTTGGCCAACAGAATGGAGCAGAAGTGTGATGTGCCATTTCAAGTCTAGGACTCTGGTGATCTTGAATGCTTCTGCTCTTCTCTTAGGATCCCTTGCCTCAGCCATGGGAGCAAGACTGCTACAGGAAGAGAGAATAAGCCCAGGCTAGTCTGCAGAGGAGAACCAATTCATCCCATCTGAGGCCACACTGGATCCACCAGCCCCCAGCTCAGCCACCAGCTGCCCCTAGAGTAAGCCCAGCTGAGTTCAGACAAGACTGGCCTAAGTCATCAGAATTCCCCATCTAACCTACAGACACATGAGCAATAAGAAACAGTTGTTGTTTGAAGCTACTAAAACTGGGAGATTTACACAGCATTACTGTTGCAATAGATAACTGATATGGACAGTTGGCTCAGATGGCTGAGAAACAAATGAGAGATGAACAAATGAGTAGGAACTCATCTATGCTATGGGAGTGGAAAGGAGGGAGTCAAGAGAGTCTATCCTCCTTATTAAAGTTTCATGTGAGGGAAAACAAGGCCCTTTCCTCCTTTGATTTACACGCACTAAAACTGCTTTTCATTTGTTTCTTACTGGAGTTCACTTGGGGACTAGAAGCAGGAATGGACTCCAGCATAATATTTTCCTGAGTGGAAATAATTAATCCAATGCTTCCCGAAATAAGGAAGCCATCCGAGACCTATTTTTTGAACCTGCTTGATGGATCTGGTATTTGTATTCTGGATGCTAGTTTCAGGAAGAAGTTATGGGCCTGGTGGAAAAGACCACTTGAGGAAGCCTGTATTTGGAACATCATAACAAAAACAAAGATAAGAGCCAATCTGACCCTGCAGTTTTGACAGAAGTGGAAGTGGGAAACCAGGTCAGGAACTGCAGACTGGAATCTGACGGAGGAGGAGCATGGGGCCACGATGATCAGCCAGAGGCACCCTGAAGGCCTGGAGGCAGGGCTGTCATACAGCACATTCTGAGCACATTTTTGTCTCCCTCTGATGGATCTGGCTTTAGTCCTGGCACTTCCTCGTAATCAGGCTTCATCCCTGGGCCTGATTCAGGCTAATATGAGAATTGTCCCAAAGCACACTTCAGAATTATCCTTAACAAAGATGAGGAAGGTGGCTTTCCTGGTGGTCCAGTAGTTAAGAATTCACCTTGCAATGCTGGGGACATTGGTTTGATCCCTGGTCTGGGAAGATTTCATGTGCTATATGGCAACTAAACCCATGTGCTACAACTACTGAGCTCACACGCCCTAGAGCCTGTTCTCTGCAACTAGAGAAAGCCCCTCGGGCAGCAACAAAGACCCAGCACAGCCAAAAATAAATAAATAAATAAATAATCTAAAACAATTTGAGGAAGGAGGTCAGAGGGATTGCTCCGCCCCTGAAATGTATCCACCACTCTAAGCCCAGCTCAAATCTCACTGCTACCCTAGCTTCCTAACTGGAAGGACTCTCTCCCTCCTCTGAATCTCACTGACAGTTCCAGAGGGCTACCGGGCACACATCTCTGCTAGCCTGACAGGTAACACAGGCGTTCTCTAACTTCCCAAAGCTTGAAAATTGTCTTTGTTACTTCAGGTGCAAATGCTAAGCATTTAAACTGGCTGCATAAACTTTCTTTTTTATTTGAAGTCAATTTTCTTCAATAAGGAAAAAGTTAATTTTCCTTCAGTTGATAAGATGATTTCATTGAAGTCTCACAAATAACACTCAGATGAAACAAAATAATTGTAACTTTTTTGTTGTTAAATAATTGAATAGCTTTTCCTTATAAACTCGCATTCAACATATGGTAAAGAGGTAACATAAATCCATTTTTTTTAAGGATAAATGTCTAGTCTTTCAGATTTCTTATCTTTTTTAAAATTGAGGTATAGTTGATCTACTGGGGCTTCCCAGGGAGTACCAGTGCCAAAGAACCTGCCTCCCAATGCAGGAGATAGAAGAGACACAGGATTCATCCCTGGGTCAGGAAGATCCCCTGGAGGAGAAAATGGCAACCCACTGTAGTATTCTTACCTGGGAAATCCCATGAACAGAGGGGCCTGGAGGGCTACAGTCCATAGCGTGGCAAAGAGTCAGACACAACTGAAGCAACTTAGCATGCACAGACACATGTCCACAGGAAGTCATTGTGGTAAGTGCCACGGTGAATGTCAAATTTGCAGTATAGCACTAGGGTCATACCTAAGAGTCAGTGGTGTCTTTCAGCTAGATAAGTGTCTAGTCTTTCAGATTTCTTGTCTTTTTCTTATTGAGGTATAATTGATTTATAATAGTATATACATTTCAGGTGTACAATAAAGTGATTCACAATTTTTTGCAGGGACCACACCTTGAGGCATGCAGGATCCCAGTTCCTTGACCAAGGATTGAACCTATGTCCCCTGCAATGGAAGCACTGAGCCTCAACCACTGGACCGCCAAGAAAGTCCCTAGTGATTCACAATTCTCAAAGATTATATACAATTTTAAAGATTGATGGAGAGCTTAGAAACCCAATACCACATGTAGCATTGCTTTTGTGGGAAATGTGTTCTTTATCCTGAAACACTGATCTTCCACTGAGCCTCCAGCCACTTCTAAAGTGCATCTTTGAGCAAACAAGAAGTATGTCTGCCTGTAGGGCTTTTTAATTTTCATAAAGAAATGAACTCAAAGATGGTTTGCATGATTTATCTGTCGCTCTAGTTCAATTCACTCCTTAGACCAGAATTTTCCCCAACCTTTGACCCAAAAAGCACTTCTGCCTTCCCTAAACTGCAGGAGGTTCCTGGTCAAGAGGTTTCCTCCCTTTTCTCCTCACATGTCTCAACTCTTTGCTTTCGAGAGTGCTCTGATTATGGGAGGGCCACACTGTAAACTCATTCATTGTTCCATAACAGTGGTAGCCTCACATGGTCACATGTGCTCATCCTACCTTGGTCCATGGGAGTCCACAGGTCCAGAAGGGCATGGCCACTGAGAGAGTTCCCTCCTGGGAAAGGGCCCTTGGGGGCAGTGAAGGAGGGAGGGTGGAGACAGACACTTCAGTGCAGTCAGAGACCAGACAAAGCAAACCTGGCAGTCAGCGGTTGACAAATGTCTGCCCGGGCACCCCACCTCAACAGCTACTTTATCACAACTTGTCTCTTTCAACTCTTCTTCTTTTCTTCTAAATAATAAATTAACATGGAAATATGGAAATTTTCAAAAAATTTCAAAAAGTAGGAATATATAATGAGCACTCATATACTCATCACCCAGTTTCAGTAATTGTCTACTTAGGGCCAATCCTATTTTACCAATACCTCCACTTATTTCCGTCCTCTTAATTATTTGGTAATAAATCCCAAGTATCATATCATTTTTTATAAATATCTCAGTAATTCTAAAAGATAAGGATTCTTTAAAGAAACAAGAACTGACCACACACACAAAAC
Source organism: Bos indicus (assembly GCF_029378745.1). Lineage (NCBI taxonomy): Eukaryota > Metazoa > Chordata > Mammalia > Artiodactyla > Bovidae > Bos > Bos indicus. Next base: position 52,783,713 of record NC_091769.1, read on the forward strand.
CTAAAATACTATTATCAAATCTGAAAAGATTCACTAGAATCTATATCAAAATTCAAATGGCATTTTTTCATAAAAATGTTTAAAAATCTTAAAATTGCATAGAATTATAAAAAACAGAATATCCAAAACAATTCTGACCAAGAAGAACAAAGCTAGAGATACCAAACCTCCTGATTTCAAACTATATTACAAAGCTATATTAATCAGAGCAGTATGATACTGGCATAAAAATTGACACGTAGACCAATGGAACAGAATCAGGAGCCTGGAAATAAACTCACACACATACAGTAAACTAATATTTGACAAGGCAGCCAAGAATACTCAATGGGGAACTGAGAATTTCTTCAATTAAAATAGGTTACAGACTTAAATGTAAGACCTGAAACTGTGAAACTTCTAGAAGAAAATGGAGGGAGAAAGCTTCTTGACATGTCTCTTAGCAACAATTTTTTGTATATAACATGAAAAGTACAAACAACAGAAACCAACATCAATACATGGGATTCCATCAAACTAAAAAGTTCTAATCAGCAAAGAAACTATCAACAAAATGAAAGACAGCCTATGGAATGGGAGAAACTGTTTATAAATCATATATCAGATAATGGGCTAATATCTGAAATATGCAAAGAACATACAACTCATACAACTCAATATCCAAAGAACAATATGATTTTTAAAATTGCAAAGGATTTAAGTAGACAGTTTTCCAAAGAAGATATGCAAATACCAACAGGTACATGAAAAGATGCTCAACACTTCTAATTTTTAGAGAAATGCAAATCAAAACCACAAAAAGTTATCATCTCATGCTGGTCAGATTGGCTTTTATCAAAAAGACAAGAGCTTGAGTGTTAGAGAAGGTGTGGAAAAAAGACCTTGTGCACTGTTGGTGAGAATGTAAATTGATGTAGCCACTATGGATGACAATATGGAGGTTGCTCAAAAGATTAAAAATAGAACCACCATAAGATGCAGCAGTCCCACTTCTGGCTTAATGTGCAAAGGGAATGAAAATCTCAGAGGTATCTACACTTCCATGTTTGGTATTATTAATAGCTAAGGGCAAACACACTGAAACCATACTCACAGAAAACTAGTCAATCTAATCACACTAGGACCACAGCCTTGTCTAACTCAATGAAACTAAGCCATGCCCGTGGGGCAACCCAAGATGGGCGGGTCATGGTGGAGAGATTTGACAGAATGTGGTCCACTGGAGAAGGCAATGGCAAACCACTTCAGTATTCTTGCCTTGAGAAGCCCATGAACAGTATGAAAAGGCAAAATGATAGGATACTGAAAGAGAAACTCCCCAGGTCAGTAGGTGCCCAATATGTTACTGGAGATCAATGGAGAAATAACTCCAGAAAGAATGAAGGGATGGAGCCAAAGCAAAAACAATACCCAGCTGTGGATGTGACTGGCGATAGAAGCAAGGTCCGATGCTGTAAAGAGCAATATTGCATAGGAACCTGGAATGTCAGGTCCATGAATCAAGGCAAATTGGAAGTGGTCAAACAAGAGATGGCAAGAGTGAATGTTGACATTCTAGGAATCAGTGAACTGAAATGGACTGGAATGGGTGAATTTAACTCAGATGACCATTATATCTACTACTGCAGGCAGGAATCCCTCAGAAGAAATGGAGTGGCCATCATGGTCAACAAAAGAGTCCGAAACGCAGTACTTGGATGCAATCTCAAAAACGACAGAATGATCTCTGTTCGTTTCCAAGGCAAACCATTCAATATCACGGTAATCCAAGTCTATGCCCCAACCAGTAACGCTGAAGAAGCTGAAGTTGAATGGTTCTATGAAGACCTACAAGACCTTTTAGAACTAACACCCAAAAAAGATGTCCTTTTCATTATAGGGGACTGGAATGCAAAAGTAGGAAGTCAAGAAACTCCTGGAGTAACAGGCAAATTTGGCCTTGGAATACGGAATGAAGCAGGGCAAAGACTAATAGAGTTTTGCCAAGAAAATGCACTGGTCATAACAAACACCCTCTTCCAACAACACAAGAGAAGACTCTATACATGGACATCACCAGATGGTCAACACCAAAATCAGATTGATTATATTCTTTGCAGCCAAAGATGGAGAAGCTCTATACAGTCAACAAAAACAAGACCAGGAGCTGACTGTGACTCAGACCATGAACTCCTTATTGCCAAATCAGACTTAAATTGAAGAAAGTAGGGAAAACCACTAGACCATTCAGGTATGACCTAAATCAAATCCCTTATGATTATACAGTGGAAGTGAGAAATAGATTTAAGGGCCTAGATCTGATAGATAGAGTGCCTGATGAACTATGGAATGAGGTCCGTGACATTGTACAGGAGACAGGGATCAAGACCATTCCCATAGAAAAGAAATGCAAAAAAGCAAAATGGCTGTCTGGGGAGGCCTTACAATTAGCTGTGAAAAGAAGAGAAGTGAAAAGCAAAGGAGAAAAGGAAAGATATAAACATCTGAATGCAGAGTTCCAAGAATAGCAAGAAGAGATAAGAAAGCCTTCTTCAATGATCAATGCAAAGAAATAGAGGAAAACAACAGAATGGGAAAGACTAGGGATCTCTTCAAGAAAATCAGAGATACCAAAGGAACATTTCATGCAAAGATGAGCTTGATAAAGGACAGAAATGGTATGGACCTAACAGAAGCAGAAGATATTAAGAAGAGATGGCAAGAATACACAGAAGAACTGTACAAAAAAGATCTTCACGACCCAGATAATCATGATGGTGTGATCACTCACCTAGAGCCAGACATCCTGGAATGTGAAGTCAAGTGGGCCTTAGAAAGCATCACTACGAACAAAGCTAGTGGAGGTGATGGAATTCCAGTTGAGCTATTCCAAATCCTGAAAGATGATGCTGTGAAAGTGCTGCGCTCAATATGCCAACAAATTTGGAAAACTCAGCAGTGGCCACAGGACTGGAAAAGGTCACTTTTCATTCCAATCCCAAAGAAAGGCAATGCCAAAGAATGCTCAAACTACCGCACAATTGCACTCATCTCACACGCTAGTAAAGTAATGCTCAAAATTCTCCAAGCCAGGCTTCAGCAATATGTGAACCGTGAACTTCCTGATGTTCAAGCTGGGTTTAGAAAAGGCAGAGGAACCAGAGATCAAATTGCCAACATCTGCTGGATCATCGAAAAAGCAAGAGAGTTCCAGAAAAACATCTATTTTTGCTTTATTGACTATGCCAAAGCCTTTGACTGTGTGGATCACAATAAACTGTGCAAAATTCTGAAAGAGATGGGAATACCAGACCACCTGATCTGCCTCTTGAGAAATTTGTATGCAGGTCAGGAAGCAACAGTTAGAACTGGACATGGAACAACAGACTGGTTCCAAATAGGAAAAGGCGTTCGTCAAGGCTATATATTGTCACCCTGTTTATTTAACTTATATGCAGAGTACATCATGAGAAATGCTGGACTGGAAGAAACACAAACTGGAATCAAGATTGCCAGGAGAAATATCAATAACCTCAGATATGCAGATGACACCACCCTTATGGCAGAAAGTGAAGAGGAGCTCAAAAGCCTCTTGATGAAAGTGAAAGTGGAGAGTGCAAAAGTTGGCTTAAAGCTCAACATTCAGAAAACGAAGATCATGGCATCCGGTCCCACCACTTCATGGAAATAGATGGGGAAACAGTGGAAACAGTGGCAGACTTTATTTTTCTGGGCTCCAAAATCACTACAGATGGTCACTGCAGCCATGAAATTAAAAGACGCTTACTCCTTGGAAGGAAAGTTATGACCAACCTAGATAGCATATTCAAAAGCAGAGACATTACTTTGCCAACAAAAGTTCATCTAGTCAAGGCTATGGTTTTTCCTGTGGTCATGTATGGATGTGAGAGTTGGACTGTGAAGAAGGCTGAGTGCCGAAGAATTGATGCTTTTGAACTGTGGTGTTGGAGAAGACTCTTGAGAGTCCCTTGGACTGCAAGGAGATCCAACTAGTCCATTCTGAAGGAGATCAGCCCTGGCATTTCTTTGGAAGGAATGATGCTAAAGCTGAAACTCCAGTACTTTGGCCACCTCATGTGAAGAGTTGACTCATTGGAAAAGACTCTGATGCTGGGAGGGATTGGGGGCAGGAGGAGAAGGGGACGACAGAGGATGAGATGGCTGGATGGCATCACTGACTCAATGGATGTGAGTCTGAGTGAACTCCAGGAGTTGGTGATGGACAGGGAGGCCTGGCGTGCTGCGATTCATGGGGTCGCAAAGAGTCAGACACGACTGAGTGACTGAACTGAACTGAACTGAATCATAGTGCAATATGTAAGTGTATCAAACCAAGACTGCACACCTTAAACTTACGCAATGTTACATGCCAATGTAACAACTTATACAATGTTATATGCTGATTATATATCAATAAAGCTGGGGGGGGGATCTGAAAATAATTAACAATGTTGCATCAGTATTATCAAATATCTAGTCAGCCTTCACATTTCCAAAGTGTCAAATGCCCTAATTTTTAAAAACAGGTCATTTGACTCAGAATCAGGTACCTTTCACATACAGCAATTGGCTGTTCCCTTATCCCGACGTTCTCTTTTTCTTTTTTCTTTTGGAATTTGTTTGTTGAAGTAACTGAGTCATTTTTCCAATTTAGTTTCCTGAAGTCTGGACTACTTCCCCATGATGTCATTTTACATGTTTCCCTGCCTCTCTGTTTTCCTTAAATTTGTGTTGGAGGTATGGGCTTGCCTGGACTCAGGTTCACCTGTTTTTTCCCTTTGGCAAAGCTCCTTCATAGGTGATGCAATCTCTTTCTTTCAAAGGAAGCTCATAATATCTGGTTGTCTCTTTTTTTTACCATATCAGACATCATTGCTGCTTGCTGTTTAGATATTCAATCATTAGGGGAGCCCATTTTTTAAAATTGAGATATAATTCACACCCTATAAAATTCACCATTTTAAATTGTACAATTCAGTGGGTTTCTAGTATAGTCTCAAGATTACGCAAACATCTTCACTATCTAATTTCAGAACATCTTCATCACCTTCCCAAAAACGTCTATTCCCATTAGCAGTCACTTGCTGTTTTCCCTTCTGCCCAGGTCCTGTTGACCACTCATATATTTTCTATAGATCTCTATGGATTTTCCTGTTCTGGACATTTCATATAAATGGATTCCTGTATGGTCTTCCATGACCACATGGAAGCGCATGGAAGCTAAGCACACTCACTTAGCTCAGGGTTCTCAAGGTCCACCCGTGTTACAGTATGTCTCAGTACTTCATCTCTTTATTCTCAAGTAATAAACCATTGTATGGACAAACCACATTTTGTTTATTCATTCATCAGCTGATGGGGATATTTGGGTGGTTTCCTGCTTTTTGGCTATTATGAATAATGGTGCTCTGGGCATCCATGTGCAAGTTTTTGAGTGGATGTGTGTTTTTATTTTTCTTGGGTACGGACCTAGGAGTGGAATTGCTGGATCAAGGCAATGGCACCCCACTCCAGTACTCTTGCCTGGAAAATCCCATGGACGGAGGAGCCTGGTGGGCTGCAGTCCATGGGGTCGCTAAGAGTCGGACACGACTGAGTGACTTCACTCTCACTTTTCACTTTCATGCATTGGAGAAGGAAATGGCAACCCTCTCCAGTGTTCTTGCCTGGAGAATCCCAGGGACAGGGGAGCCTGGTGGGCTTCCATCTGTGGGGTCGCACAGAGTCGGACATGACTGAAGCGACTTAGCAGTAGCAGCAGCAGCAGCAGCAGAATGACTCTATGTCTAACCTTTTGAGGAACTGCCAGACTGTTTCCCACAGCAGCTGCGCCATCTTACACTCCCGCCAGCAGCATATGAGGGTTCTGCTTTCTCCACATCCTTGAGAACGCTCCTTACTGTCATCTTTTCGATTATGGCCCTCCTGGTGGGTGGTCAGTACCCATGGTTCGGAATCACTCCCTACCCAGGTTTGGGTTGCACGCACTCAGCATTAAAGCGCAAACATATTGTGTTTCTAAGGCAGGCAAGTGGCTCAGGTTCCTACACGCGCACTCTGACATGCTCCTGTGGTGTGGGCTTCAGGGGATAAAAGCTGAATGAGATGAAGTTATGCCCTAAGGCGCTCAAGGTCCAGTCCAGGGGATGTGAGCTAGCTTCTCTGTGGGCAGGAGCAGAGGCCCCTGCAAGTGGACTCCAGCAAGGGGCAGGTTGCTACAAGACCTCCCTGAGGGTCTCACAAAGGAGGACAAGAATTGGTGTCTCTTTCAGGATGGGGAAAACATGTATACCTGTGGCGGATTCATTTTGATATTTGGCAAAACTAATACAATTATGTAAAGTTTAAAAATAAAATAAAATTTTAAAAAAATTAAAAAAAAAAAAAGAATTGGTGTCTCTCTCTCTAGTCACTGCCATCCATCCATCCTCCTCTCTCTCCTGCCTCTGCTGACTACCTTTCTCCGTTTGCCCACAGCCTGCACCCCCACCTCCCAATTTTGATTGAAAAGTCGCTCCTGACACCATGTGTCCCTCCGTGTGGCATCAGCCACGGTCACCTAATGGCTCAGTCTCCATTCTCCAGCTCAGATTCTCCAGTGGGCATGGGTTTCTGCGCCAGGACACAGAAGGCCATGAAGGGTCCCCTGGTCCATCCAGCTGAGGCCAGTGAGAGGAGCAGGGGCCTGCAGAGTGAGAGAGAGCCTTCCAGCCCCAGTGGTCAGGGCACACACAGCCACATCAGGGCAGGTAGGCCTTCAGTAACCGGGAATTGGACTCCAGTGGTTACGACTTCTCCTTACAGTGCACGGGGTGTGGATTCAATCCTTGGTGGGAGGGCTAGGATCTCATATTACATACTTCCAAAAAATTTAAAAAAAAAACATAAAATAGAAACAATATTGTAACAAGTACAATAAAGGCTTTAAAAATGGTTTACATTTTAAAAGTCTAAAAAAAATAATAATAATAACTGAGAATTAGAAAGACAGAAAAGAGGGGCCTTTTTATTCCAGGCAAAAAGGTGCAAAATGATAAGATGCTCTGAAGCCCCAAGGGGTGAATGGGTTGAAGAGAGTGAGGAACGAAGGAAAACAGAGAAGCAGCTTTTTTCCCTGGTTCTGGGTCATAACTGCGAAGCTGGAGGGCGTGGTCCTATTGCACAGATCAGTGGTTTCTAACTAATTTTTACCAACAGACACCTTTTGTTGCCACATCAAATATTACCCAGAAGCTTCATGCATGAATTCAAGGAGAAGGCCGGGCCACTCTGGTCAGAGCAGAGGTGGGGAGAACAAACAAAGTGACTTGTCCAGGTCCCCTCTGTCCCCTCATGCTTACCTCAAGGTCCCCCTATCAATTTCTGGAGCTCAGCAGAGCAAGGACAATTCTCAGTGAGAGCTAGAGGGCTGTGGGAGGGTTGTCACAGAAGAATGAGAGGGTCATTTGGAAAGGGAATGGATTGAGCAGATTAAGAAGAAGGGGAGGGAGCCGAGGACCATGGATGGGGGCGACCAGAGGCAGACAGGCTTTGAGAAGGAAGATGGCTGGCTTCCCTGGTGGTCCAGTGGTTAAGAATCTGCTCTGTAATGCAGGAGACACAGGTTCCATCCCTGGTCCAGGAAGATCTCACGTGCCCCGGGACAACTAAGCCCATGGACCACACCTAGTAAGCCTGCACTCTGGAGACTGTGCTCTACAATGAAAGAAGCCACCGCATTGAGAGGCCCAAGCCCCACAAGGAAGAGTAGCCCCTGCTCACCACTACTAGAGAAAGCCCATGTGCAGCAATGAAGACCCAGTGTAGCCAATAAATAACCAATAAATAAATTTTTTTTTCAAAAAGGAAGCTGGTGCAGGATTTGGTACAGTCTGAGGGAAAAGGAGAAGCCTTGTTAAGGGTGGTTCAAGCCCGGGAGCCTGTGGATGGACACCAGGACAAAAAGGTGACAAGCCTTCAGACACGTTGAGTTGGCAGCAACGGCAAATAAAAACAGAAAAACAGGTTACTCCATAAGCTGCTGAGCAAAAGTGGGGTTCCCACTGCTGTGCTGATGGGCAGAACAAGACCAGCCTTCTGAGAGGCCCCACTGCTGTGTGAAACACCTAACCTGAGCCATTGACCAAGGACTTTTTGGTTTTAAGGAGGTTTAAGGCCTGACACGAAGTTAATTAAATCATACCAAATTACATAAAACCCGATTTCAGTGTTGGTTAATTAAAAATAGTGACTATTTCAAAGCCACTGTAGTCCCCAACCCCAACAAGACACCTTTTATTACCGTTTAATGAAAGTGCTGAGATAAGCTGAACCTGGTAAATGCAAAATCCAGTAGGGGATGGAGAATTTTTCTTTTTGTTCTTTGGATTTCAAATTAATATGGTGTTATTGTAGAAAAAGTTCAGGCACCTGTCTGCAGCGATGCCAGCAGGACGCCATCTCCCAAGCAACAAAGCTCTATAATAATTAATTTTTCTCCTTGGCCTGTCAACCTCATACACCGAGAGCTACCCATTCTGGAGATTTCTCTCCCAGAAAATTTCCTTTACATGTTAGGAAAACCCAGCCCATCCACACAAAACCAAATTTTGAAAAGCACTATTCAATCTGTCAACTGATTATTTTAAAAACACTCAGCCAGTAGTTAGCCACTGCCTCTGAAACAGAGCACTGGCCAGGTGTGGCCCCCAGTCCAGTTCTGAGCGGGAGACCTTGGCTGGCACCAGGCACTTCTACATGGCCAGTGCTTCCTGACCAGCTTTGGTCTCCTGCCTGCCCCGCTCAGGGGCCTCGCCGAGTTTACTGCAGCTGGTTTCAGGGCCTGGAAGTCACATCGCTGTCTGGCTGGCCCTGCCCAAGTCGCAGGGCTCCCTGTGCCGGTTCCTGACACCTACCTCAGAGCTCCACAGGGCACAGGACCTGAGCAGTCTGTTCAGTTATCTTCCCGAACAGGAGCCATGGCCTCGACCCAGCACAGGCCTAACTCCTTAGAAGACAGGGGACTTGCTCACAAGGGTGACGTCACTGGCAAACCATATACAGTGACATAGATAAAAATGAACATGTTTGAAATTTGAAAATGCATGGTTTTCTCTTTGGTGAAAATAGCTACTTTAAGAAGACATGTACAGATTATTCTGTGAAAAGGAATTTATCATTGAAAGAAGCAGTCTTAGCTTCCTCTACCTGACTGCTCTTCCCTGTTAGTCTGTGTAACTCAGTGTATCCATTTGCTAGGGCTGTCACAACAAAGGACGACAGACTGGGTGGCTTAAACAATGGAAAGTTATCTCCTCCCTGTTCTGGAGACTAGACGCCCAAGATCAAGGTGTCAGCAGGGCTGGTTTCTCCTGAGGCCTCTTTCCTGGGTTTCAGATGGCTGTCTTCTCCCTGAGATGTCACAGATTCTTCCCTCTGTGTATTTGTCCAGACTCTCTCATCTTATAAGGACACCAGTCATAAGAGATTGGGGTCTGAGCTAATGACCCCATTTTATCCTAATTACCTCTGGTAAAGAACCCAGAATGGATAAAGAAAATGTGGTGTGTGTGTGTGTGTGTGTGTGTGTGTATAAAAGTAGCTCAGATGGTAAAGCATCCAACTGCAATGCAGGAGACCCGGGTTCAATCCCTGGGTCGGGAAGATCCCCTGGAGAAGGAAATGGCAACCCACTCCAGTATCCTTGCCTGGAAAATCCCATGGACAGAAGAGCCTGACAGGCTGTACAGTCCATGGGGTCGCAAAGAATCAGACATGACTGAGCAACTAAAACACACACATACACACACACACATATATATACACTGTAAAACAACTATACCCCAATTAAAAACAAAAAGAACATATCTTCAAATACAGGCACATTCCAGGGTGCAAGGGACTGAGATTTCAACATATGAATTTTGCAGGGGTGGGATGGGGGGAGGAACATTTCAACCCTTAATACTTGGAAGATGGCATCACCTCTACACAGACTAGAATTTAGGTTTAACAGCCTGAAGGTACTTTGAGTTAGCAATGATATACAAGGTACATAGAAATATTCAAAGTCCTTTAAATCCCAATTATTAAGTAAAAATAAGTATTTCTACAGTGTATAGAGGTTATGCTGTGTTTCTTAATCTTTTTTGTTGATAATTTACTTTTATGTTTTCTTACAGAACAATTGTTATTACATTTTATGCTTCCACATAAGTGAGGGTACACAGAAGGAAAAATTATCTGAGTTACACAATAAAAATACTTGAATGCAAATTCTTTTATAAACTTCCTTTGTAACTATATTTAAATAAGTGACAACAATTATTTTTCTATGACATTTTAAAATACTCATTTTTATTCTTCATAGATTTTGTGTGGTAGTTTAAAAAATAACTGGACAGAAATGTAAATTGAGGGGATTTCCCTGGTGGTCTAATGTATAACACTCTGCACTCCCAATGCAGGGCCCTGGGTTCCATCCCTGGGCAGGGAATTAGATCCCATATGCTGTTAAGTAAGATCCCAAAAGCTACAATGAAGATCAGAGATTCCAAGTGCCAGAGCTAAGACCCAGTGCAGCCACATAAAAAAATAAATACATAAACTTTTTAAAAAAAACGCAAATTGATACAACCACTATGGAGAACAAAAAGAAGGTTTCTTTAAAAATTCAAAATAGAACTACCATATGGCCCAACAATCCCACACCTGGGCATATACCTGGAGAAAACCATCATTCAAAAAGATACACACACCCCAGTGTTCATCACAGCACTATTTACAATAGCCAGGACATGGAAGCAACTTAAATGTCCATTGACAGAGGAATGGATAAAGATGTGGTACATGTAGACAATGCAATATTAGTCTTAAAAAGGAACACAATTGTGCCATTTGCAAAAGACTGTCATTCAAAGTGCAGTCAGAAAGAGAAAAACAAATACCATATAATGCTGCTTATATGTGAAATCTAAAAAAATGGTATGTATGCATGCTCAGTCGCACAGTCCTGCCGACTCTTTGCAACTCCATGACTGTAGCCCACCAGGCTCCTCTGTCCATGGAATTTTCCAGAAGAAATACTGGAGTAAGTTGCCATTTCCTCCTCCAAGGGATCTTCCCAACCCAGGGATCAAATCCCTGTCTCCTGCATTTCAGGTGGATTCTTTACTGCTGAGGCACCTGGGAACCCAAGATAAACTTATTTGCAAGGCAGAGATAGAGATACAGACATAGAGAATAAACAAATGGGAAGAGGTTGGATGAACTGGGAGTTGGGGATTGACATATACACACTGCTATGTATAAAACAGATAACTAATGAGAATCTATGATATAGCACAAGGAATTCTACTCAGTGCTCTGTGGTGACCTAAATGGGAAGGAAATCCAAAAAAGAGGGCATATGTGTATACATACAGCTGATTCACATTGGTGTACAGCAGAAACTAACACAACACTGTAAAGCAGTTATACTCCAATAAAAATTAATTAAAAAATTAGACACCTGTCAGCATAAGACAATATGTTAGCTTAAAAAAGAAGAAAGAAAGGGCATCTCAAGCTGCAATTCAGTTTGTCACATCGCTTTACAACTTTATTCAACACAGCTTAGAATCTCTGCCCAGAACCCCACATTCCATCCAGCAAATTCTCCAATGCTGACTATTCATTGTACTAAGGGTTAAGGTTTCAGAGAAAATAAAAACTAAAAAATTCTGTTTGAGAGCCTTGGGCCCTCCTTCACTAAGACAGTTCCTTCCCAACAGGTCAGAGTTCAGCACTCGTTATTCCAAGGTGTACTGAGCACTCACCCCAAGGCCCTGCCTGGCCCCTCACTGGGAAGCTGGTCTCCATCCTGCCTCTGGCTCGGCTCCTTGGGCTACAGGCGCCTGCACTGCCCTACACTTGGTGCCCCTCTGACTCCTCTCCTGACCCCTTACCTTAGTTCTGACTTTTTTTGGAGGTTGTTAAGTAGAATCTCCTTCTATTTCACCTGCTCTTTGAAGGTAACCCTGGGATTTTGTGTTCCTATGTGGACATCACCACTAAGGGGTCTGATTGCCCCATTATTTCTCTCCATCAGGAAAGACTCATCTCTTCACATTTAGTGCCTGGAGCTGGGCTTCCCTGGGGATCAAGTGGTTAAGAGTTTGCCTGACAGTGCAGGGGACACAGGTTCGATCCCTGATCCAGGAAGATCCCGTGTGCCTCAAAGCAACTAAGCTCGTGCATCACAGCTACTGACGCTCGTGTGCCCTATAGCAAGAGAAACCACTACAATGAGAAGCCCCTGCACCCCAACTAGAGAGTAGCCCCTGCTTGCCACAGCTAGAGAAAGTCCATGCACAGCAACGAAGATGCGGTGCAGCTAAAGATAAATAAATCAATAAATATTTTAAAATGCCTGGCGCCTTGGTTTGACTTCCTGTTTCTCCCAAGTGTCAGGGTCCTGACACCGCCTGTATTTGCAGAGTGTGTGACAGACAGTCTTGAAGCCAGGGTGGAGCCCACCTGGAGACTTCCCTGGGCTCCTGCCCCCCACACTCTCCCTAGGAATGTCCAAAATCCAAGAACCAGCTTAGCAATAGAGATGACACTGTCCATTAACAGTGTGAGAAGTTGTTGTTTACTACTCACTTCACCCCGCTCCTCGCTCCAGTGCCAAAGCTTTCCAAGTCCCTGACCCTTTACAGAGGCCATGGGTAGACTGTGCAAAGCTTCCTGCCTGGCCCTTAATCTGGTCAAACCCTGCCTCTGCCCTTGCATGACCTCTGACCCCTTCACCTTCAACCCAGATCCAATACTTCTCCCTACCATCTTCTCAGGCTAAAGGGGAACTTCATTAAAGTTGCTCCCTGGACCTCCAGACAAAGAAGCATAACCTTTTTAGAAACAGATCAGGTTATAATAAAGATCTAACACAGTCAAGATATTTTAAATAGCTACAAGGTACAAAGCACATGTTTGCTAAATAGATGGATTAGTAAAGGGACAGGAGCTGACTGAGTTCCTTATTCGCGGAGCAGCTCTGGACATGAGGGGAGCATGAGCTATGACGGGCCATGGACACGGCCTCATTAGACTTCCAGGTCATTCCAGTGACTTTCAGTGAAAAGCCGGCCACTACCCTGGGTGGCGTCTTCCGGGTTTGGTGTGCTGAGCAGTTGGGTATGCAGCTGTTGTACAATGGTGCCACCAGGTGGTCCTTTGTGGAATGACCGCTGTGGTGGCTGCTTTCCCATCGTGGAGTTCCTGGCAGATGGGAATGTCTGATTGCTTTCCCTGCGGTCTCCTGTTGGCTGGTGTGTCACCACAGATGAAAGCAGCAGACACTGGCATTGCCCTCTTTGCTTTTGTCGCTCGGAAAAATGAAATCGCCCAGTTATCTTGACTGATATATTATGGGAAGAACATGGGACTAAAATTGGGAAATTCACAGACTTCCCTGGTGGTCTAGGGGTTAAGAACCGGCCTGCCATTGCAGGAGACATGGGTCCAATCCCTGATCCAGGAAGATCTCACATCCCTCGGGACAACTAAGCCCATGCACCACAACTCCTGAACCCGAGTGCTGCAACTCCTGAAGCCCGTGCACCTGGAGTCCTTGCTCCGCAACAAGAGAAGCCACTGCCATGAGAAAGCCACGCACTGCAACTACAGAGTAGCCCCTGCTCGCCGCAACTGGAGATAGCCCCCCCACAGCAGTGAAGTCCCAGTAGCCATAAATAAATAAATAACATATTAAATAGTTGGGTTTTTTTTTTTTTTAAGTTAGGAGATTCACTCTCATATTCTACTCTGTCAACCTTCTTTTTAACTACAGGACTTGGGAAAGTGACTTAGCACTCTTAGCAAACTTTTTCTTAGCTGGAGCAGGAAAGTAATAGTTGGATTCTTGTGGGGGATGATGTGAGACCGTACACATACAACTGTGAGCACGGTGCGTGGGCCAAGAGAGGTGATCAGAATCAAGCACTCCTAGGCTATAGAGTCGGAGAAGGCAATGGCACCCCACTCCAGTACTCTTGCCTGGAAAATCCCATGGACGGAGGAGCCTGGTGGGCTGCAGTCCATGGGGTTGCTAAGAGTCGGACACAACTGAGCGACTTCACTTTGACTTTTCACTTTCATGCATTGGAGAAGGAAATGGCAACCCATTCCAGTGTTCTTGCCTGGAGAATCCCAGGGAAGGCGGAACCTGGTGGGCTTCCATCTATGGGGTCGCACAGAGTCGGACACGATTGAAGAGACTTAGAAGCAGCAGCAGCAAGCTATAGAGTCCTCAGCGGCGATGCGTTCCTAAAGATCACTTAGCCTCTGTCTTCAGTGGCTGGAATGTAATCGTCTCTTGGTCATGTCCTACCTGCTCACTGACTGTGGCTAAGGTTGTGACAGACGTGTGTCTCAGCAGGTGGGTGACTGCTTGGAGCTCTGTGGCCACAGGTCAGAGCAGTGCCCACCACCTGACACTGGTCCCACTGAGTAGTAAATGGTGGGGCCAGTATCTCTGCAAACTCTGATGTGAGGCCAAACAGCAGCTGAAGTAACTAATCCCTCTAAGCCTTGGTTTCCTCATCTGTAAAATGAGGTTAATGTAACAAGGTGAGCTATTTAGTAAAACAAAACAAATTGGTCTTCGGGATTTGGTTTTGTTTCAGGGATGTGGGCAGAGGATGGGAGTGTCGTTTGCTAAAGCTTTTGTTCTGAATTCTCAAAGGAAGAGTAAAGTGTCTTCTTTCCCTTGCCCTGTCTCCATTCTGGGAAGAAGAGGCCATTTTTGTGTTTACGAAAGGCTGAGCTCTCTCATCTACTCATCCCAGCTCTGCAAGTTAAGAACTGTTAGGTCCATGGGGAGAAGGTAGAGAGAGGAATCTGTGTGGTCCCAGAGGGAAGACAGATGAGATTGGACTTGAGTTGAAGAGGGGTGTCGAGCATGCCAGGATGAGGGGGGAACAGAGGTTGTGGTCTCAGCAAATGGGGAGGAGTCTGGTGGGGCCGGGGTGGCCATGGTTGTTCAGAGGGACGGGGCCTGAGGACCCCGGGGCTGAGCCAGGGACGAAAATGTCTGAAGAGCCGGACTCTCGGCCGTGCCATGGTGACCGGAGTCCCAGAGCTCCACTTTCTTGGACCCGAGGAGCAGAAAAGCTCCCCACACCCAACAGAAGGGGTTTCCTTTCAAGCCCGGGGGCTAGAAAACAAAAGGAAACTGCTCACTTTCGCACCTGAAGATCACAGAGCAGATCCACAGCCCCTGCCACCAGGAGGGCCCAATGCCCTGCAACACGGCTCGGTGACCGCGGCTCCTTTCCTGGCCACGACGGGTTCGTGTTACAGACTCTGAACATGGAGGCCCCATATACAAGAAGATGCGCACTCAGAGAAGAATTTTTACAATCCACTTACTGAGGCACTGCCAGCAGAAGGCACTTTTTCAGAATCAAGAAATTCTGGCCCCAGGGCCCACATTTTTGGTGAGAATGTGGCCAGTCAACATGCATCCTCTGGACTGCTCTGGATCAGGATTTTCTCCTACCAAGGAGAAAAATGTCCTCCTAGTCAGGGAGAGGAGCTGGAGCCATGTCTGGGGGCTCAGCTCACAACAGAGGTGTCTGTCACTTCACGGGGAAGCCGCCTCCCCCTGACGTCAGTCAGAAGGGTCAGTGCCACCCGCCCCCCCCCCCCCCCCCCCAGGACTCAAGAGAACTGTGGAGATGGGCCCTGGATGGCGGGGCTTCCCTCCTTGCCGTAGAGGGGCTTGAGGCAGCTCCTGGGGGCTTGGGCCAGCCTTCCTGCCCTTTTACTCTCAGAGCCTCAGCCACACACCCACATCCTAGCCCAGAGCTCTCTGAGCCCCTCCACTCTAGTAGGAAGTGTGCTGTGGTGGGGGGAGGGGCAATGGCCTCCGCCAGCTCCCCAGCCCCTGATGTCCCCAACTAAGGCCCCAGTGCACCCCAAAGTGTCCCAGAAGAAAAGTGAACTCTATCTCAGAAACACTGAAAAAGCACTCAAGAATGTGAACTCACCTTTGTAACTTGGTAAACAAGCATCAATAACCTCAGATATGCAGATGACACCACCCTTATGGCAGAAAGTGAAGAGGAACTCAAAAGCCTCTTGAGGAAAGTGAAACAGAAGAGTGAAAAAGTTGGCTTAAAGCTCAACATTCAGAAAACGAAGATCATGGCATCTGGTCCCATCACTTCATGGCAAATAGATGGGGAAACAATGGAAACAGTGGCAGACTTTATTTTTGGGGGGCTTCAAAATCACTGCAGATGGTGATTGCAGCCATGAAATTAAAAGACGCTTACTCCTTGGAAGGAAAGTCATGACCAACCTAGATAGCATATTCAAAAGCAGAGACATTACTTTGCCAACAAAGGTTCGTCTAGTCAAGGCTATGGTTTTTCCAGTGGTCATGTATGGATGTGAGAGTTGGACTGTGAAGAAAGCTGAGCGCCGAAATATTGATGCTTTTGAACTGTGGTGTTGGAGAAGACTCTTGAGAGTCCCTTGGACTGCAAGGAGATCCAACCAGTCCATTCTAAAGGAGATCAGCCCTGGGATTACTTTGGAAGGAATGATGCTAAAGCTGAAACTCCAGTACTTTGGCCACCTCACGCGAAGACTTGACTCATTAGAAAAGACTCTGATGCTGGGAGGGATTGGGGGGAGGAAGAAAAGGGGACAACAAAGGATGAGATGGTTGGATGGCATCACCGACTCGATGGACATGAGTTTGAGTGAACTCCAGGAGTTGGTGATGGACAGGGAGGCCTGGCGTGCTGCGATTCATGGGGTTGCAAAGAGTTGAACATGACTGAGTGACTGAACTGAACTGAACTGAAACAAGTATAGCTCTGTTTCTTCTGCAACACATTTTTTACCCCCAGGAACTGAGAACAAAGGATAGTTGTGAGAATCATGTTAGGAGAGGATCCCCACTCTCCCCACTTATCTTGGGCAGGCTGGGCTCTTGTCTGTGAAGCCCCATGGCCAGGCCAGCCCTTCCCAGGGCTGCTGAACTTGCAGGACCAGACATGGCCTCTCTCCTTGCTCCAGGCCTGGCCCTGGAGATCCACAGGCCTGAGTCCCATGGGGTCCTACAGTCCTTGTGGGGGCTGAGCGCCACAAGGAAGGTGTGGACTTGGCAGGCCTCCCCTGGGTGCCTCCCAAACTCCAGCCTACCCCACAGACTGCAGGGTGGGGAGGTGAGGGACAGCCCCGCCATTTGCTGGGCCTGTTCTTCCTCCAGTCGCCAGGATCCCAAGCCCTTCCCCACAGTGGCCCTCCCTGAGGGCTTCTAGCATCGTCCTATTATCCTATGACTCACAGGACAAACTCTGAAAGAGAGCTCCCTTTTGACAAATGAAGAAACTGAAGAACAGAGAGGTTATGGGATTTGCTTCAAATCACACAGCAAGTTAGTGGCAGAACTGGGATGGTTCCTCTGCCCCCCGGACCACAGGCTCCGGCACAGTGATTCTCAGCGCCTGTAGCCTGTTAGAATCACCTGGGGGCGCTCTAACCTTCCCCTGCCTCTGCCAAGGCCCCGCCCATGAAATCGGACCATCTGGGGCAGCTGCGGGGGGGTTGGCAGTTGTAAAATTGCCCCTAGTGGTTTCCTGTGCATCCGGAGTGGAGACCCCTCTAGATTCAGGATGGGCTTCCATCCTGGCTCCAGGTTGTGTGGCTGTGTGATCCTAAGAAAGTAACTTACCGTTCTGAGTCCTATGAGCAAACTGCTACAGAATGATGCCCATCTTCCTGAGGAAGGGCAAACAGATGGCTCAGGATCCTGGAGCTCCCCTGGAGACCAAAAAACAGGCGCTGTGAGATATGATAGAATATGGAGAGATTTTTTACAAGCTTGGTGGACTGTGGTTATTAGATTCAAAAGAATGGTTTTCTGGGACTTCCCTGGTTAAGAATTTGCCTGCTGAAGAGCAGACATGGGTTCGATCCCTGCTCTAGGAAAATTCCACACGCTGCAGGGCAACTAAGCCCACATGCCACAACTACTGAGCCCGTGCTCTAGAGCCTGCATGCTGCAACTACCGAAGCACATACATCTGGAGCCCGTGCTCCGCAGCAAGAGAAGCCACTGCGTGAGAAGTCTGTGCATCACAGCAGAGTAGCCCTCACTGCTGCAACTAGAGGAAAGTCCACACAGCTACAAAGACCCAGTGGAGCCAAACTTAAATTAAAAAGAATGGTTTTTGTTTGTACAGGAATCATTTAAAAGGGGTTGGGGGTGATAGCCGTTCTTTACTAGAAGCATATTTGGAATAAGCCTGTCCCTATAGAAACCTATTTTGAGCAGTCTGGCCACAGCACAGTGGCGGGCACACAGTAGGTCCTCAGTGAATGTTGGCTTAGTGGATGCAGATGGGGAGGGAGGCTGGTGGTCTTTGAACACACCCTGCTGTTAACAGCCATTAGGCCTCCCGTGGAGGACCACTGAGTCCAGGCCAGGTCGGTGAGCGCAGCCACGCTCACAGAACCGCAGTCTCTCGGGCCTGCCACTCCCTGTGGGACAGGGAAGCGTCTCCACGTGCCGGGACAGCTAAGGCAGCATTGATTTTGTGGCTCAGAGAAGGTCAGAGGATCATTTTCTTGGGGAAAAATTATTCATTAAAGCAGGTCTTTCCCTCTTAGCAAAAAATAAACAAGTAATTTCCTCCAGCAGTCTTAGCCAACATTTTTTGGCAAATCATCACTGGACAGGGAGACCTGAGGGGCATGAGTGATCACTGTGGCAAAGGGTCAGCTGAAGAGCAAAACAGCAGGCAGTACAGAGTTGCTGTGGGCTCTTGAGTAAAGGAGGGGCCTGGTAAACCAGGGCAAGAGGGCGGATGGGAGAGCCTGGGAAAGCAGAACCTCAGTACGCCGCTAGGGCCTTGGCTCCCTGACTGTAGGAAATCACGAGCCTGTCATCATGTGGGCCTCTGGCCCCTCTGACAGCTCCAGACTTCCACCCCAAGACCCCACCACCCCATTCCCAGTGCCTCGCCTCATGGTTTCTCTTACAGACAAGTTGCTGAGCATAAGACAATGTGTGCCTACCCAGCCATGGGCTATCCCATTTCTTGTGCATCACGCCTTGGGGCCACCTCCAAGATGAGGCACCTCTTCATCTTGGAAGACCCTGTGAATAGTGGCAATTGTTATCTTTCTAGGAAACCTGTGCTCCCCTCTGGTATTCTACCAGTACTAGAACACTGGTAATAATTACAGAAAACCATCACCCACATGACTCGAGTCCATCGAGGTCCTCACCCTGGCCTCACCTTGGTCACTCTTCTCTTCCCTACCCTTCTCCAGTGCACTGGCCTGATGTTATCCTTGAAACTGAGAGGCAGGTTCCTACCTCAGGACATTTGCACATGTGATTCCAAGTCCCTGGGACTCTCCTCCCCTTGGTGTCCTCAGGGGTCCCTCCCTGATTTCATTCAGGTCACTGATGAAACAGCACCCAGCTCCCACCTGCCCTCTCTTCCTCTTGATTTGTTCACCTACCACTCCTGACATAGATGTTTCTTTGTCTCTTTTTTTTATCTCCAGCCATCCCTCTCTCTGCCTTGTTTATGAGCTTGTGGAAGCAGGGACTTGGTTTTGTCACCATTTTCTCTCCAGAGCTTATTGCTAGCTGTACCATCAAAGGCATGCAGAGGACCTTCTGTGGAGTGACCACCACCAGGGCAGGCACCAGAGAGTCACCCAGCCCTACACGAGGACCTTGGTAAACATCGACCCTCTAAAACCCAGAGGCGGAAGTGGTGACCTTGAGGGTCCTTGCAGCTCCAGGCTTCATGGCTCAGTGGGAAGTCTGTCCAGCCCCCTGGATCTTTGCATGACAACTCCTTTCTTTAGGACACAGGCCCTGGTACCTCTGCAGTGTGGAAAATGCCTTATTCTCATGGTTATAAGGGCCTTCTGCCTCTCCTTATTTGCTGCTCATGACCCGAGGTCCTGGTTGCCTGTGTCTACCTGCCGGCCCCTCTCAGCACACCACTTGCATTATTTCTTCTCCAGCACTTTCCTCTCCCCCCAACCGCCCCTCTTCTATATTTGTGTACTTGCTGAGAGTCTGCTCTTTCTATCCAGAGCAGAGCTGCTCCTCAGAAATATAATACAAGCCACACATATGAGCCATGTAATTGATTTTACATGTTCCAACAGCTATATTAAAAAAAGAAAAAGGGAAATACTATTTTTAAAAACATTTTTTCTTTAATCTACTATATCCCCAAAATACACAATCTCAACATGTGATCCACATAAAGTATAGGGTATTTTACATTCCTTGTTTCTTACGAAGTCTTGGGAATTCTGTGTGTATTTTACACTCACGGAACATCTTTACTCAGATTTAGCCACACTTTCGGTGCTCAGAGGCACACCCAGGGGGCAGGGACCTGAGCTCTCCTGTTTGCACTGGGCCCCGAGGCCCAGGGAGGAGCTCACAGGATGCAGAGCAGGTGCTCAGAACATTTCTACCGAAGAGGGAAAGTAAATGTCAATGTGCAGGTCAGTCACTGGATGTCCCCAGAGCAGGGACCAGTGGAACAGATGCATCTGTTCGTGTGTGTGTGTGTGTGTGTGTGTGACCTGGGTGTGTGCGCCTGCGCCAGAGAGACTTTGGGGCTCTGGGATCAGACCTAGCTCGGGTCAATCCCTCCTCTGGCACTTCCTTTGGGCTTTGGCTTTCTTTTCTGTGAAAGTGAGAACAGAGGTATTCTCTTACCACATAGTATAGTTGGAAGGATTAAACTGATAAAAAGGACCTCCCTGGTGCTCAGTAGTAAAGAATCTGCCTGCCAAGCAGGAGATGCAGGTTCAATCCCTGATCTGGGGAGATCCCACATGACACAGAGCAATGAAGCCCCATTCGCCACAACTACTGAGGCTGTACTCTAGAGCCTGGGAGCCGCAACTACTGAGCTCATGTGCCCTAAAGCTTGTGCTCCACCGCAACAGAAGCCACTGCAGTGAAAAGCCCACACAATTCAGCTAGAGA
Organism: Bos indicus; assembly: GCF_029378745.1. Taxonomy (NCBI): domain Eukaryota; kingdom Metazoa; phylum Chordata; class Mammalia; order Artiodactyla; family Bovidae; genus Bos; species Bos indicus. The sequence goes on from NC_091769.1 coordinate 52,804,717, forward strand.
GTAGCCCCTGATCACCGCAATAGGAGAAAGCCTGCACAGAGCGATGAAGACCCAGCACAGTCAAAAATAAATCAAAGTATATAAAAAAAGATAAATAGTGCATGTAAAAGCATAGGCCACTGACCCATGACTTCATGGAAAATAGGTGGGAAAAAATGGAAACAGTGGCATGTTTTATTTTCTTGGGCTCCAAAATCACTGAGGACGGTGATTGCAGTCATGAAATTGAAAGATGCTCCTCGAAAAAAAGGTTTGACAAACCTAGACAGCATATTAAAAGGTAGAGACATCACTTTGCCAACAAAGGTCATAGTCAAAGCTATGGTTTTTCTAGTAGTCATGTATGGATGTGACATGAGAGTTGGACTGTAAAGAAGGCTGAGCACCAAAGAATTGATGCTTTCAAACTGTGGTGCTGGAGAAGACTCTTGAGAGTCCCTTGGACTGCAAGATCAAACCAGTCAATCCTAAAGGAAATCAACCTTGAATATTCACTGATGCTGAAGCTGAAGCTCCAATAGTTTGGCTACCAATGTGAAGAACTGACTCATTGGAAAAGACCCTGATGCTGGGCAAGATAGAAGGCAGGAGAAGAAGGGGATGGCAGAGGCTGAGATGACTGGATGACATCACCGACTCAATGGACATGAGTTTGATCAAGCTCTGGGAGATGGTGAAGGACAGGGAAGCCTGGAGTGCTACAGTCCATGGTGTTGCAAAGAGTCAGATACAACTTAACGACTGAACAACAACTGACTCGGTAAACAGAAACTTCCTTTTCTTCCTTTCTTTTCCTTTCTTCCTTCTTTCCCAGCTCACAGGGCTGTTGTGAAAATCAAATGAGATAATACCCTGATGAAGCACAGAGAACTCCAGTGATGCTCTCTGTGTGATCATCACTGCAGTGGCACCGGCATCACTCAGTCATTCAGTGGTTGCCCCACAGACATGAGGGCCTTAGCACACATTCCCTGCTGAATTGCAGCCCCTGGCATGCCACCTATACTGACTTAACAGGTGCTCAGTGTAAATATTTAATACCAAGAATGGATGGATGCTGGGGAGGTTGCAACTTCTGCAGCTTCCAGAAGCCACAGGAAGGCTCCACCTGTGGGGGACCCACGAGGCTACACCATCCTGGGGCCCCGGTCTGTGAGCTCCATCCCACCTGTGTCCCCAGACCTGGGCAGTGGTTTGGGGGAGTACAATTGCCAGGGAAACTCACCCACCCTGCTTGAAGGGAGGCAGCGCCTGTCCTTCATTCTTGGAACATTTCTGAGGAGAGAGAGGCCTCGGGCGTTGGCTGTTTGTCTTTGGAAATGAGTAAAAGGCATCACCCAGATTTGTTTCTAAAATGGGCCTGGAAAATGTTCAGGGGAAGATTTATTTTTGCAAGCAGGCTTCTGCCAGACAGAGATTGTATCTTCTGGGAAAATGTCCTGGCTGATGAGAGAAGAGCCGAGAAGCAAGGCTGGGTGTTGAGGTCCAGGCTGTGGCTGGACGGGGTTGGGGACCCAGCCTAGGGAGGGTGGTTCGGGCTGTACAGGGCTTGGCCCAAGCATGGAGGAGCCCCCTCTCACTGCAGGGAATGGGGCCACCCCTGCTGCTCCCATAGCTGCCCCACAGCTCTTCTGCAAAGTCCAGTGGAGCCTGGATCACAGGGCGCCTGGTCTCAAAACGTACTAGGAGAGTCTCTATCAAGACCCCATGGTCCCTGCTGTCTGAGGCTGAGCTCCACGACACCCACAGTGTCCCAGAGGATCTAGAGGGGGACCACTAGGCTGGGATGAGCTCCTTGGGCAGAGGTTCTTCCTTCTGTGTTAGGAGGGAGCCAGCTATAGAATAGAAGGTGGTACCTAGGGGTTTCAAGGCTCCAAGGGCTCCATCAATACCCACGGGGGTGACCGGATTGAGTTCAGGCACCTCCTAGTAGCTCCAAATGAAAACTACCTATGTCAGGGCGGCCTGGGGAGAGGAGCCTGGCAGAGCAGCCAGCAGCCCCGCGAAACACTCCTTTCCCGTGCCCCACCTCCCGGGGCCTGCCATCTTCCACAGCCCTTCTGGATATGGGGATGTAGGGGGTGCATGGAGGGGAGAGGCTTTACCCAGGTTCTTGCCCACATCTGGGGAGCCTGATGTGTGTGTGTGCCTTTGGCCAGGGGCTTCTCATCTGTTCATCAGGATCTGGACCCCATAATCCATGGACCCTCAGGCTTCACAGAGGCTGCAGAGGCTCCCCAACCCCCACGCTGCGGTCCTCACTGCCCCTGGGCAAACCCTATAACCTCCGCTTCCCTCCCTTCCTCCCAACCATGTGTCCTCCTTGGCTTTTCACACAGTCCTGCTTCCCACCCACCCTTTGCTCTGGGAAGGCAGGGAGGGGGGTCTGTAAGCTATTTTCAAGATTTCAAAAAAGCCCAAAGGAAATCATACATTTACCTCAATGAGGTTCCCAGACTAAATAAAACATTAAGTTTATTTGCTTTGGGCTGGAGTCATATCAACTCAGTGTGGTAACAGTGGTTATCTTGACTGATCAGAAGCACTAATTGGCAGTTATATGTCTTTGATGAATAAAACTCAAAGGAACAAATTATTATTCAATAAATGTAGTTTGTTGGGTAGATAAAAGCTTTCAAAGCACAGAATCCCTTGAGGAAATAACTAAAAAGGATCTTTCTGGTGAAAGGGGTGAGGACCTCTGATCTACATGAATGTCATATTTTCATTAAAGCACAGCACACACATTTTTCCATAGGCCTTTGATGCCAGAGTTCTCATTAGTGAATTTTGACTCCACAGAATTTCTACAAATAATACATTGTTCATGCCAGCTTTTCCCAAAGCGTAGTTCCCCAGACCCTGCTAATAGGTATTCCTTGGGAGTTCATAGGAAAGGGTCCATGATCAAAAAGGTTTTGGGGAAAACTAGCTAAGCAATGTTAAGCTATTTATTATGGAATTTTTCAGAGCTCTCAATAGGTAATATGAACTGATAATCTCTGAGAGGGACACAGAGTATGGTGCATTCCTGGTCATTGGCCAGGAATCTGATTTTTTAGAATTTTTTAAATTTATTGTAATTGGAGGATAATTACTTTACAATATTGTGTTGGCCTCTGCCATACATCAGCATGAATCAGCCACAGGCATACAGGTGTCCCCTCCCTCCTGAACCCTCCTCCCCACCCCATCCCTCCAGAATGTCACAGAGCACCAACTTTGGGTTCCCTGCGTCATATTTCACCTATGGTAATGTGTATGTCTCAACGCTATTCTCTCAAATCATCCCATCTTCTCTTTCCCCCACTGTGTCCAAAATTTTGTTCTTTATGTCTCTGTCTCCTTTGTTGCCCTGCACATAGGATCATGGGTACCATCTTTCTGGATTCCATATACATGCATTAATAAATGGTATTTGTCTTTTTCCTTCTGACTTACTTCTTTCTGTATAATAGGCTCTAGGTAGGATCTGCTTTTTTGAGGTACATTCCCAAGTAAGTGTTCCACAGAGCACACTTTGGAACCCAGGAGTTTATGATGACAAAGATGACCCAAGAGTCCCCTGACAGCCACAGGGACAGACAAAAATAAAGAGAAACATGGATGGAGAGACACTGGAGGTGGACTTGCTTGGTGGTCTAGTGGTTAAGAATCTGCCTTCCAATGCAAGGAATGTGAGTTCAAGCCCTGGTCAGGGAGCTAAGACGCCACATGGGCCAAAAAAATCAAAACATAAAACAAGCAACATTGTAACAAATTCAATCAAGACTTAAAAAAAAAGAAAGACCTGCTAGAAGAGCCAGACACGACTGAGCGACTTCACTTTCAACTTTCACTTTCATGCACTGGAGAAGGAAATGGCAACCCACTCCAGTGTTCTTGCCTGGAGAATCCCAGGGGCGGCGGAGCCTGGTGGGCTGCCGTCTATGGGGTTGCACAGAGTCGGACACGACTGAAGCAACTTAGCAGCAGCAGCAGCAGAGAAAATATGATTTTATCAGTTAATCAAAATAATGCAAATTCTTTGTAGTAAAACCAGGAAAATGCACAAAATTATGAAAGTTTATTTAAAATTTAATTCCTCATACTTCCACCATCCAAAGATGTTCATTACCTTAATATTTTGTTAATTTTCCTTGTAACTTTTTCTTGAAATATACATGCGTGTATATTATACATAGTGAAGTGAAAGTGAAGTCTCTCAGTCATGTTCAACTCTTTGTGACCCCGTGGACTGTAGCCCACCAGTCTCCTGCTGCTGCTGCTAAGTCACTTCAGTCGTGTCCAACTCTGTGTGACCCCACAGACGGCAGCCCACCAGGCTCTGCCGTCCCTGGGATTCTCCAGGCAAGAACACTGGAGTGGGTTGCCATTCCCTTCTACAGGGGATCTTCCTGACCCAGGGATAGAACCCAGGTCTCCTGCATTGCAGGCAGATTCTTGTGTATACATAGAGTGAACATTCCATCTTACATACACAGCAATAAAAAGAAAAAAAGAGAGAGAAAGAGACAGTGGAGGGCAGGAGATGGGGAGTGGACATCATGGTGGGTGGGATGCAGATGTCAAGGGCAGCACTTCTGTGATCATCTCTCTGCTCTCCTCCTGCTCCCTCTGCAGAATGGAGATGGGGGACAAGGACAAAACAGGGGTGGCTGACGGGCCGTGCTACACCAGGGCCCTGGATTCAAAGGAAGAGCAAAAGTAGCTTGGGAAACCTTCGCTTAGCTTGATTTCCAGCCCTCATCATCTTTTCTCTTGTGAAAGCAGCAGGAAGTGGAGAGTTTTTGAGAAGTATGTCAACAGCCTTCAGTGAATGATCCTATCTGACGCCTCGTCTCTGCAGGCGCTCAGCGTTCCCTCTTGCTTCCTCTGGGCCCACCACCAGCACCTCCCAGCAGAGAACACGAAGCCACCTCTAGGCTTGTTGGCAGCACACGTGACGTGATGCTCAGTGCGCAGTCACAGTGTGGCTGGGTGACACGTCCAGACGCAACTGGAGAATCAGGGGCCACAGCCAGATGTTCCCCCCACCCCACAACTCCAAATGTGAAGACTCTAGAACCACACAGAGAAGGCCAGTGTGGATGGGGAGACAGCCTTGTGAAGGCTCCTCCAGGAAAATCCACAGACAGGTGGCTAAATCTGCTTTTTGCACCTCCTTTGCAAAGACAGTAAACAGAGCACCTAATCAGGAGAGAGGAGACAGTGACTTGCAGGCAGCTGAGTGGGGAAGGAACGCGGAAAGAAGGAAAAAGGAAAAGAATCCATTTTCAGCTCCTACAATATGCCAAGTCTGAACTTCCCTGGTGGTCAGGCGATTAAGAATCCACCTGCCAATGCAGGGAATATGGATTCAATCCCTGGTCCGGGAAGATTCCACATGCCTTGGGGCAACTAAGCCCATGCACCACAACTACTGAGCCCATGCACCCTAAAACCCATGCTCTGCAAGAAGAGAAGCCACCGCAATGAGAAGCCTGCACACCACAGATAGAGAGTAGCCTCCGCTCACCACAACTAGAGAAAGCCCTCACACAGCAACGAAGACAACACAACCCAAAATAAATAAATTAAATGCCATGCTCTTTCACCTATGTTCTTTTATTTCATCCTCACAGATTCCTGATAAAGTAGATGTATTACCTCCATTTTACAAATAAGAAAGCCAAAGCTCAGTAAGATTGCAGGATAATTAATAAATGATCTGTAGCCCAAAGTCCCACAAGCTGCCCCATGCTCAGCTGCCTCTAGGAATTCAGGAGACTTGACTTGGTGTAAGGAAAGTGGTTGCCCAGCCAAGAATTCAAAAAGAAGACTCTGGAAGACACACTGAGAAACTGTGAGGAAGACAGTTTCAGGAGGAAGCCGAGAGGTTCATCCCTGTCTCTTGCTTCCCCAGTGTCAGGGGCAGAGAGTGTGAGGCAGTGACGAATGAGCAAGAAGGCCAGGCCGACCCCCAAGGAGCTGGCCAGAGAAGAGACCACTGGCCACTGGGCTGTGACATTTGAACCGCTACAGGCTCAAAAGCAAGAACGTGCTGGATGAATTCCTAAATCTGTGATTGGAAATGACTGAAAAGTTTCATCAGAATCTAGAAATGATCTCCATTTGTGCTTTCTGTTTGTGTAGAACTTTGAATTTTTCATGGAAATTTCAAGAGTACACTGGGAGGTAAGCAAGTCATTAGTGTTTCCATCTGACAGATAAGGAAAGGAGGGCTCGGAGAAGTAGGAGGGGGAGGGCATCCTTTATGCCTGACAACTGTGAATGCAAACTCCTTACTTTTCTACACCTCTAGATGCAGTACAACGTCTAACCAAGAAACACCTCTAAGGTGAGCCATTCAGAGACTTGAACTGCAGCTATTAATCACATCTGTTGTTATTAATGAGCACAAGAACCAGACTTTGAGCCTCCTGGCACCGAGTCACATGCGCCCTTCCTGCCATCCCTTTTCTAGATTTAACATAAGGAGTCACCGTCTACAGATTTCCAAGGTTTTACACACCAAAATGGCACCCTGTTTCTGCAAATACTTTCTGGTGTACTTCGTGGTGGTCACCAAAAGTCACACAGGCCAGGGTGCAGTGACTTCATGGCCAAGCTATCTGCAGCCCAGGCAGTGTCTGGAAATTACCCAGCGGTCTTCTGGAACCAGAAGCAGATAACTGTTTAGTAAATGAGCCCCCAGCATTAACGGGAAATTTAATGCCACTCCTTCTTCCCAGTGACCTCATTTGTTGAGTCAGACTTAATTCTATCACAATCCTCTGAGCTTGAGGATCCAAGTCACTGCCTGGCGTGCTTCAGAGGCATTCTCAGGCTGGGTACTGCACTTCATCGTCTTAAGGGATGGGAAAAAATTCTGTCAATCAACACTTGCAGGGTTTCAATGCTATATCCATTTGGCTGTGCCTCTTGCCCTTGTTTTTTACACAGCAAATTTAGCCAGGTACTTTGGAATGTAGGCATTAATTCATCATTAATTTTTAGATAATGTTGTCATCAAATGTTGGTAGGGTTGAGTGAAACTGAAATATTATTCTTAGAAGACCATTCTAAAATCTCTGCTAGGGACAGGAAGCCGATTTTGGGCAGCTGAATTCAGGGGCTCAGGGCTTTCTGCTTGTTATAGACATGGTTTCCATGCCATGGGAACAGAGATGGGCTGATTATGAAGTTCATTATTATGTTCCCTTGGTGACAGAGACAATGGACATTTTGAGACAGGAATAGAGAGTTATGGAGTTATCAAGTCATGGGTTAAGATAAGGGAAAAAAACCAAGAAGAGTGTTAAAATAAATATGCCTGGTGGAGCCCACATCAGGTAAACAATTCTTTGTAATTAAGGAAGAAATTTAAAGCACAAGAGAAGAGAAAAGGGGCTTAGAGACAATTTCTGTCAGTGTGAGGTATTTCCAGGAAAGAATTAGGACAACCAGGGATTATTATTTTCTTAAGCGTTTGATTGAAATCTTGGGACTTTTTATTCATCCTGCAGTTAGAAAATCAAGAGACGGGAGGCTCAACCTCCAGAGGGGGAAACCAAAGGCCAAAAATAAGCTGGAGGGACTGAAATTCCAGGGCAAAGTCAGTGGGAAGGAGGGGGGCTATTCAGCCAACACGGTGAATAATCCTCTTTCTCCTTCTTAGCTTCATGTCTTGGCCACAGGGCACATCAGAGATATATATATAGATATATATATATATATATCTATATATATATATATATTTTTTTTTTTTTTGGCTGCACCTCGTGGCTTGTAGCATCTTAGTTGTCAGACCAGGGATTGAACTCCAGCCCTGGCAGTGAAAGCGTTGAGTCCTAATCCCTGGACTACCAGGGAATATCTGACTTGGTAATTTCTTTTTTTTTTTTTTTTTTTTCAGAGGAGATGGATCATACCTTATCTGGAAACACCTAAGATGTAGAATTCTTTCTCAAGTGCTTCTGAGTGGGTCTGAAACACAATGAACCCATGGGGGAAGTTCCTTCCATGCTAGCTTAATTCTTTTCAAGATTTTATATAGTCATCTGTTTCCTAAAGGAGATTTGGAATAGAGGCAAGAAAAAGCACAGAAGTAAAAGCTCAACAGGAATTTTTTTTTTTTTTTCCAGGTGAAAAAAATTTTTTTTTCTTTTTTAATTTTTTATTACTTTATTTCTCATGTGTTCCCCATCCTGAACCCTCCTCCCTCCTCCCTCCCCATACCATCCCTCTGGGTCGTCCTAGTGCACCAGCCCCAAGCATCCAGCATCATGCATTGAACCTGGACTGGCATCTCGTTTCATACATGACATTTCACATGTTTCAATGCCATTCTCCCAAATCTTCCCACCCTCTCCCTCTCCCACAGAGTCCATAAGCCTGTTCTATACATCAGTGTCTATTTTGCTGTCTCGTATACAGGGTTATAGTTACCATCTTTCTAAATTCCATATATATGCATTAGTATACTGTATTGGTGTTTTTCCTTCTGGCTTACTTCACTCTGTATAATAGGCTCCAGTTTCGTCCACCTCATTGACTTGGTAATTTCTGACATCAGATAATTTCTGACTCTGCAGTTTCCTTCTAGATTGCCCTCTCACAGGGGGTTAAGTTGAGCCTTGGCTCCTGCAGGCATGAGTTTCAGGGACCACTGTCTAAGGACAGGGCTCCATCTCTGCATCATAACAGAGTGAACGCCTCAGAACAAAGCCCATTCTTTGTCTTTACCAACAAACCCACACACAGTGGGTGCCAGTCTAGGTTCTTGAACCATACAGGCAGTTTAGCTCCCTGCCAGGTAAACAGACCTCACTAAAGTCTCCAGCACTTTAAAAAAAAAAAAATAACACCTCTATTTTATCGTTGGGAATAAAAATATCTTGTCTATGTAGGAGTGTTCTCTTAAGCCCATACCATGGAGTATAACATACCATTAAAAAGAAAAAGGTCTTTATTTGCTCATGCAGAGGGAGTTTCAGGATGTATTTACTGCTCAGGGAGCCAAACAAGTGGCAGAGAACTGTATACGGTGTGATGCAACTTTTGTAAAACAGTGTGAATGTGTTTGAATGTGGCTTCCTAAGTGGCGCTAGTGGCAAAGAACCCGCCTGCCAATGCAGGAGACATAAGAGACACAGGTTCAACCCCTAGGTCAGGAAGATCCCCTGGAGGAGGGCAGGGAAACCCACTCCAGTATTCTCGCCTAGAGAATCCCATAGACAGAGGAGCCTGGCGGGCTACCGTCCACAGCGTCGCAAAGAGTCAGGGACAACTGAAGCAATTTAGCACACAGGCACACATGTTTGAAGGCACAAGGAGAAAAGGGTGGGTTTTCAGGTATAGTCTAGATAAAGGGACTGAGGGACATGAGAAAACATGTTTTGGGGAAAGCGCTAATCAACAAATACAAAAAGTGTATGTATTAGAGTAGTCATTATGGGTGTTCGTGTAGGAAGTAAAATGACAAATGAAAACAACTGGAAGTTCAACCTTGGAGTTTCACTCTAGCAGACACACCTACTGTCTATGAGATAAACAACAGGGCTTACTGTACAGCACAGGGACCCACGTTCACTATCCTGTGATAAACCATATGGAAAAGAACGTGTATACAGATGTGTAACTGAATCACTTTGCTGTACACCAGGCACTAACACAATACTGTAAATCAACTATGCTTCAGTTAAAAAAAAGAAAAAGACAAAAAATAGTCATTGTGGTAACTATAATCCCTCCTGCCCACAGGTGCAGTGCGGGGTGGGGCGGGGGAGGCAGGCTTTCTCCTCCTCCCTCTCTTCCTGGCCTCCCCCACCTCTCCCTCTCCCTCCAGGAAACCTGGCCGGGTTGCTCTTTGCCCGGAGTCTGTCACACTGCTAGAGAGCCGGGGAGGCTTCAGAGAGGGCCGGTCTGAGTCTTTCTCCTGCATCCGTCCCTCCCAGGATCTTGTGAGCTAAGTGACTTCCCCAAGGTCACAAAATCTGTCACCATCTCCCCCGACCCCAAACAAGCCTCGCACCCAGTTCCCTCAACTCCGACTGCATTAAGTAGCTGGAGGAAATGAAGGTGGACAGGTTTTCCAACTGCTCTGCCATCTCTGCAGAGGGAACCCGAGTGAGCTGATGGCCGTGTCTGCCTGTCTAATATGCTGGGAGGCGCCTGCGGGCTCCCATCACCCTGTGGAGCTGGTTACAGGGAGCTCACTGCCTCTTCACTTTCCTGCCTGAAGGTGCCCCCGATCCGGAGGCAGCTAAAGCCCCGCTGACACCCACTCCTGGCCTAGGGATCACTTAGTACCATTACTCTTTCCAAATGTGCTGGAAAACTGGGCTGCCTGGGCTCTGCTAGCCTGAGCGCTACTGGCCTCCAGGCCTCCCTCTTATCTCCACCCCCCAAATCTCTCTGACCCACCCCGACTCCTGAGGGCAGGTGTTCCTAGGGGCTGTGGGGGGCCCAGCTAGGCACGGCCTCCAGCCCTGTGCAGGCACAGAGTATGAAGAGAAGCCGGCCAGGTTGGGGTAGGAGGCTGACATCTGCGATTCACTCCCTTGCCCCCCAACACCCCATTGTTGCCAACGTTCTCATCTCAAAATGCCACCCTTTCCATCTGCTTGCACATGTCAGGAACTCGGGGCTCAATCTTGACACCTCCTCCTTCATCTCCAGGGGAGTCAACTGCCAGCCCCCGCCCATTCCAGGCCCCGCCCATTCCAGCCCCCATCCATTCCAGCCCCTGCCCAAGGTGCCCTTGTCTCTTGGGTGCACCACTGCAGGGTCTCCTACTGGGCCCCTTCTTCCCTTTTGCCTCCCTCCAAAATAACTGAATGGGGATGTCAGGAGGGGAGGCCATGCTGCGGGTCCTTCTCAAGCTTCTCTGTGCTTCCAACACATCTGGGGCTACAAAGCACCACTCCAGGCCACCTTGCGCAGCAGCCAAGGTAACTGTTCTGAAACACATATTTGATCTGTCACTCCCCTCTTTAAACCCCTCCTAGGCTTTCCAGATGGTTCCCCTGATCAAGACAACACCCTCCACCCAGCCCTCTGTCCCCTCATGCTCCCCACCCCCAACACCCCACCCCTGATGTCTCTGGAAGTCCTCCCCTCACCCTGGCCTTCTTCCAGCCCCCTCATCCTTTATACCTCCTTCAGCCAGAATCAGCACATGGTCTTCCCTCCAGAGAACATCTCCTTCTGCCTCCCACCCTCTCCTCCTCCCAGACATCAGACAAGATCTCTGGAAACTCTTTCTTCTTCCTCTTCACACCTCTGTTTGCAGTTACGCACGCCTCAGCTTGATTCTTTGATTAATGTCTCCCTTTCCACACCAGGAAGGCAGAACTATGTCCAAATCTGTCATTGTCAGAGCACATGCTAATCATTCAGGAATATCTGATGGACTGAATGACTAAATAATTACAACACTCATTCAGGTGAAGGCAGTAATGGCGGATACAGACTTGGAAAGATTACGAGGCCAAGCTCAGAATTTTAGGAGGGGTGCCCGAAGAACGAGGCATCTTAACTGAGAGCTAAAGTACTAGCTGGACTTTCTCTGGCCAGGGTACTGGGGCAGGTGGAGGCGACCTCTGCATAGAGGGTGCAGACAAGGCTGTGAAACAGGTAATCCATAGGAAGTAGCGAACGGGAGACCAGACTGGGAAGATGAGCTATGACAGATCACGCAGAGCCTTGAGCTCCAAGCTAAGGGGTGTGGGCTTGATGCTGTGGGCCACAAGGAATCTTTGAACAGAAAGTTTAGCGTGGAGAGGCCCTCACTAGTATTTCCAGCACGGGGGCAGTATACAAGCATGTCATCATGGGAAGGGATCTGAGCTCATTCAAGCTCAGCCCTTTTATTTAGCAGGTGAGAAAGCTGAAGCCCTGGGCTTCCCTGATGGCTCAGATCATAAAGAATCTGCCTGTAATGCAGAGACCTGGGTTTGATCCCTGGGTTGGAAGATCCCCTGGAGAAGGGAATGGTTACCCACTCCAGTATACTTGCCTGGAGAATCCCATGGACAGAGGAGCCTGGAGAGCTACCATCTGTGAGGTCACAATGGAGTTGCACACAACTGAGCAACTAACAGCTGAAGCCCAGAGAGGGAAAGTGACTTCCTCAAGGTCACACAGCTGACTCCCAGTGGAATGCTTTTTCGAAAAGAAAAGGATTGTTTCCATCACATGTCAGTCTAATTTCAGTTCAGTTCAGTCACTCAGTCGTGTCCGACTCTTTGTGACCCCATGAACTGCAGCACACCAGGCCTCCCTGTCCATCACCAACTCCCAGAGCTTACTCAAACTCACGTCCATTGAGTCGGTGATGCCATCCAACCATCTCATCCTCTGTCGTCTCCTTCTCTTCCCACCTTCAATCTTTCCCAGCACCAAGGTCTTCTCAGATGAGTTAGTTCTTCACATCAGGTGGCCAAAGTATTGGAGTTTCAGCCTCAGCATCAGTTCTTCCAATGAATACCCAAGACTGATCTCCTTTAGGATGGACTGGTTGGATCTCCTTGCAGTCCAAGGGACTTTCAAGAGTCTTATCCAACACCACAGTTCAAAAGCATCACTTCTTCGGCGCTCAGCTTTCTTTATAGTCCAGCTCTCATGACTACTGGAAAAGACTAGAAAAGAAAAACACTGGAGAAAGTATAACTTCAGCCCCTTATTATTTCTTTACTTGGTTCCACCAACCAATCTCCTTTCCTTTGTCAATTATTAGACAATGTGTGTGTTCATAAAAGCATTCCTCCCAGTTCTTGCTCTGCTGGCCATAGCGTAGAAAGCCTGGCTTCCGGGACTAGCTCTGCCACTTACACACAGTGGGGCCTTGGGTCATTCCCTCCCCTCTTGTGGACACTTAGTTTCCAGCTGGCGCTGTTAACGGCAGACTTTTCAGAGAGTCAGTACAGGAAAGGCCCTCTGCTGGGCCAGTTAGATGGGGATGAAAGTTCAAGGGCCCTGTGGCACCCTCAAGCTAATAACTTTGTCCAGCCAGCAAGGCCCAGAAATGGCCATGAACACACTTTCTGAGACCCTGACAGTTACTCCCTGACAGTAATACCCAGCTGGGTATTTCTAACATTCTTTTTTAACACCTGCCCTTAGATGTTTCGAAGAGGCAAATGAGGTGTGGGGCACCAGCTAGAACTCTGTGTGCAGAATGAGGTTCTCTGAGGGAGTGGCTGGCAGGCCCCGAGCCTGCACAAGGATCCAAGAGGAAAGAGAAAAAGTACAGAAACTGAAGCCAGTCTTCATTCCTGTTCTAAACCCTGTTACATCATACCTCCCCAAGGACCAACTCTGTTCCTCCTCAAAGAACTGTGAATCATCCTTTTTTTTTTTCTGAAAACAGTTCCTCTACAAATTCAGGAATCCCCATAGCAACCACTTTATGTCCTTGGAGCCCTAGGAAGGAAGTAGAGAGGGAGCCCTCTCTACTACATAAGTAGGCCTATATATAGACGAGGCCTCTCATCTATATAAGCCTGAGAGACCAAGAAATTGGCTTAATCTTCAGCCTTCAGCTTAGGTGAAGGCTGAGCGGAGCCTCTGAGAGGAAACAATAATCAGAGCTGTCCAAGTGCAAGCCAGACCCACAGGCATCTGAGGAAACGTGGGAAGCATGGAGTGGGGCGGGCTGCTCTGAGGTCTGCAGGCGGGGGAGCCCAGGCCATCTGCTGTCCTTGGCGGCTGGGCCTTGGCTGCCACCCAGGCCTTTTCCCCAAACTATGCTGGGGGGACCTTCCCTTCTCATCCCTCCTCCCCACCCCTTTCCCCCGTGTCAGAAAGCATCTCCTTTCCTCTGGACAAGATGGGAAAAGAAAGAGGAGAGCCACCTCTGGTCAGACTCGGCTTCTAACACTCCATTGGCAGAGGAGAAACGGGGCCGGGCGCCCTGGTCCGGTGGGCAGGGATGTGTGGGCACTGGCCCAGGGGGAGTGGAGGGGAAGTGAGGGACCCTGCCACGGTGGCGACTGCCTGGAGCTTCTCTCTCATTCCCCTGTGGCTGTCCCCCTCGTTCTTCCTGTCCACAGGGCATTCTGTTGGAATAACCCGGACCCATGTATAGCTGCAGGGGCTTCTAAGGCAAGTAGCTGAGGTGGGGTGCATCTGACTCGAGACTATCAGCGCCTCCCCCCATCCCCAGGCCTTCCCTGGACCGTGCAGCAGAGAGAGACAGGAAAGGCTTGGGGCGTGCAAGGGCTGAGTCTGCGCCAGCCAGAGGCCCATGGAGCTTCTCCAAAGCTGTGGACCTCTCTTGCCTCCTGACATCCGGGACACTTCTGTCTCTTTCTGTCTGTCTGTCTGTCTGTCTGTCTCTCCTGTTTGGCTCAGAGCTTTCACCTCCACACCACCCACCTCAGCTTCCCATTCGGGCTGCCCTACTCACCATGTGCAGGACTCGAGAACCTTCTCTCTCCTCATTGGGAAGCTCTTTGCTTTAGAGCTTCATGTCGGGAACACAGTGAAGCAAAACGACCTGATGACAGGTGGTCTGGGACGTGGGCTTCCCCGTCACAGCACGAGGGGCCACCGGCTGCTTCCCTCTCCGAGAGGCTCACCACAGCCAGATGGTCTACCTGGGGCGCTGGGTTTGCCCACCCTGGGGGCTCTGGGGAGCAGAGGGAGGGGAAAGGCGCCCATCTCCAGTTTAGGGATAAAGCCAGCGGCTCCCTTGACCTCCTTCTGGCCAGACACCGACAGGTCTGTGCTGCTGGCCACGCCCAGGCACACAGGGCGCAGGTCAGGTGGGTTCCGCTAAATGTGAATCAGGTGCCCTTGGGCTTCGGTGTTACTGTCTCGTGGTATGCACAATTCACTACTCACTGCCCTGAATAAAAAGAAAAATGAGACACCCTCACTCACCTTTGCCTCCACTTCAAACTCTTGAGATTGCCACCCTTCCTCCTCTCGATATCTGGATAACTGATGTCTGGGGCTTTGCAGGTGGCTCCAAGGAAGAGATTCTTCAGTCCATGAACATTTTTTGAGCACCTCTGTGCTAAGTACTGGGTCACCAATGAGTGCTTGGTGGGGCAGGGAACAGGGAACAGTGATGGAGAGGCAGAGAAGGAGGTGAACAGAAATGGGTGGGCACGAGCTGGACAGACAGGATCCAGAGGGGTCAGATGAGCAGCCAGGGCTGCGGCTACCCAGCCAGCATCTTCCCTGGGCCTGGGCACAGGAGAATCATGGGGAGCAGCATCTTCTCTGCCCTCAGGTGGAGATGGTTGGGGCAGAAGGGCCATGTGGAGAGTCACCGATGGGCTGAGCCTAAGAGGATGAGTTCAGCCCCCATGTCTGCCAGAATGGTGGCTCTGACTTCAAGCCAAGGAGGGTGGGTCTGAGACCTGAAGGGAAAAGACTCTGTCGGCCTTGGGAGATGGAAAGGGGGCCTGAGCCAAGGGCTGGGGCTGTTTCCCTGGAGCAGAGGGGAGTGAGAGCAAGCAGCATGCCCAGACCTAGCTCAGTGTGGCCTGAACAAGGTAAGACTGGGTTGAGATCACCCTGGCATGGCAGGAGAGCGGGGGACACATGTGAAGTGGTGCTGTCAGGCCCCGCAAGGCCAGCAGGTGCTGGACTCGCTATGGAGCAGAAACCTCTCCTTGGATGTAAATTCATACTATGTCCCTTCCACACAGCAAGCCTGGGGGCTTTTCCTGATTCCAAATGAAATGAAGTCATATCTTTGACAATCAAGAACTTCCACATTGATCCTCAGTTCCCTATATAAAAGATGCTACAATTCAAACATCCATCAGTGGCTGAATGGATAAATGAAATATGGTATATCCATACTATGGAGTATTATTTGGCTGTTAAAAGGAATTTAAAGTACTGACACATGCTGTGACGTAGCTAAATCTTGCAAATCTTATTCCAAGTGATATAAGCCTGACACAAAAGTTCACATGTGATTCCATTTATTTGAAATGTCCAGGATAGGTAAATCCTTAGAGACAGGAAGCAGACTGGTGCTTGCCCAAGGCTGGTGGGGGTGGGGGAGGAGGGCAAGGTAGTGACTGCTGAATGCGTAGGGGGGTTCATGTGTGGTAATGAAAGTACTTTGGAAAAGACTCTGATATTGGGGAAGATTGAGGGCAGGAGGAGTAGGGGGTGACAGAAGATGAGATGGTTGGATGGCATCACCAACTCAATGGACATGAATTTGAGCAAACTATGGGAGATAGTGAAGGACAGGGAAGCCTGGCGTGCTGCAGTCCATGGGTCACAAAGAGCTGGACATGACTAAGTGACTGAACAACAACAAGTACTTTGAAACTTGATATAGGAGGTAGTTGTACAACACTGTGAATGTAATACGTGCCGCTGGATCGTACATTTTAAAATGATTCATTTTATGTTTTTGTGGGATGTGAAATTTGCCTCCATTAAAAAAAATTGCAGAAGAAAGAAGATAAATGAAATGCTTCCACGGGTGCTCTGACCCAGGCAGGGCCCACTTCGGGAAGCTACACTGACTTACCTCCCCTTCCTGCCTCCTGGGATGCTGCCCATACACAGGCCTGGGCTGTCAGCCCCTCACAGGGCATCCCCACAACACCCCTGCTTCCAGGGGCCACTCTAATGCCGGACTGCCCTGGGGTATCAAGTTCTGACCTCCTCGGCCCCTGTGCTGCTCTGAGGGGTCACCCAGCTTCAGAGCACCCGAAGGTCTGCTGAGACGCACCCCAGCTTGATTCCTTCCTCCACCCACACCTGCCCCCTCCCAGATGATATCCCAAGAATTCCCCCTAATGCCCCCAGCCGTTCCCCTCCAGAGCCCACCTCCTTCCTGGGCTGGCTGCCTGGGGACCCATGGCGGTAGACTCCTGCATGGGAAAGCATTGCGTGCCCACGCACAGCAGCCAGGTGACAGCCTAGACCGCCTAGGGACCTGGGGCCAGAGCGTCCTCTTTGTGGCTATGTAAGACAGACCGTGGGGGTCTGGGAGCTTCTGGCATTTCTGTTTTTATCATGAGGAGCAGGACTGCAGAGCCAGCCTGCCTTGGCATTTTGGTTTCACAGTTGTGTTGGGACCCCTGCCAGGACAGGGAGAACTTTGGAAAGACATTCACCCAGCCACCCTGATCTCCCAGGTGACTTGTTCCCAAGGCTTTTAAAATAGAAGTGTGAAAACCATATCATTGCCAGGAGGCTGTGGGGTTCTGCACTTCTGTGGCCTCGGTCGTGTTGGCACGCAGCCTCAGGATGCAGGAGGAAAACAAGTGACTCAGACAGCGCAGGCACCCGTGGGCGGTGCCAGGCCACGAGGCCAGCGCAGGCAGTGGCCACGGCCAAGCTGAGCTTGTGCTGTGATCACGCAGGGCGGTAGAGGTGTCGGGCAGCCTCCTGCCACCCTGGCCTCTCCCTCAAGCCCAGGACTGTGAGCAGAGGCCACTCTTGCCCAGTAAACGAGGAGATGAGCGATGGGGTGTCTGGGAACTCAGGCAGGTCATGAAGTCACAGCCTTCACATTTCTGCCACTTTTATCTTCAAAAAGAAACATATCAGAACCACCTACTTCCACAGATACAAGCAGTTTTCTTTAAAAAGCATGTTAAGAGCCTGGAATAAGGCAGGATAACATATCAAGAATTTACTTAAATGCAGCAATTTGAAATGTGTGATGTTTTGCAGAATCGGGGCTGACGTTTACTTTGGTGGAAATGATGAGGGTGGAGTGGGCTGAGCGAACGATGGTGTAAACGAGATATCACTGCAGGCTTTTCCAGGATGAAGAAATCTTCCATTTCCACGCACTAACTGATAAGCTAGTGATAAACCATTTTCCAGTCTTCATTAATGATCCCAAAGGAGTCTTCCCCCCTGAGATTTAACTTGCCTAAGCTTCTGCATGCTCTTAGAGGAGCAATAAAGCTGTTTAGTTTAAAAGATGGAATTCAGATTTCATTTTACTAAGTTGCTGAGACTTCCTCCACTCAAGTGGGGCAGTAAGTAGTTGGTAAAATGCTACACCAATTATTTAAAATATTAATACACTGGTGATTTTGAAAATGATGTCAAATAACATGCGATGCTAATTCAGATAAGGGGTTGGGTCCGTTTTGTGGATGAAATGCAATCCCAACACTAGGCTCTGTGCCCGTGGCCATCGATTTGGAGGGCCACACTGTGTGATGAGTTACCACTTGCACACACATATATTGTGCCCAGCTCCTTGTCAGGGATAAAGTATAGTGTCTCCCAGGAGGATGATGGAGACCAAACATGCTGACTGCCTCCCTGACACCACCTCTCTGGGGTTTTGGACCTGATTTTCTTCTAGGGTTTCAGGAACTATATGTATTTTTGTTCCTTTTTGGAAGCCACTGGGGATATATTTTCTGGGCTTGTGACTTAGAAATAACCTTTTTCTTCCTCTCTCCATGGTTCCTACTGGAAGCGTTCAGGTCATGCCGATATTTTCACACCTTGAAAATGATTTTCCCATTGTCTTATTCTCATTAGGGAAGTGTACTTAGCCTTCTCCTTGGCTTTGAAAAAATGCTTTAAAAGAAAATCAGAAAGCCTCTGATTTGAGGAACGACTGAGAAGTTTTCTTGATGTGTTCAGGAAAAATAGCCTCTTCCTGGAGAGGAGTGTCAGGACCTGTGACCTGTGCAGCCACAGGGGGCCCAGTGCCCATAAGGCCCCCATTCTTGGTTTAATACTCAGCTGTCACATTGACAAGCCTTGGCACATTAAGTTCAGTGGAAGAAGGACAAGTACTGCATGATGCCACTTATCCAAGGCATGTAGAAGAGTCAAATTCATTGACAGAAAATAGAATGGTGGCTGCCAGGGGCCGGAAGGACCGGTAATGAGGAGCTATTGTTTAAGGGAAATAGTTTCCATTTGGGAAGATGGAAAAGTTCTGAAGATGGATCGTGGTGGTGGTTTTACAACAGTGTGGATATACTTAACACCACCAAATTGTACATTCTGAAAGGGCTCACATGGCAACTGTTATGATATAGAGATGTTACCACAATAAAAACAGAATTCTGCTGCTGCTGCTGCTGTCTTGAAATGGTTAGTTTTTTAACGAGTCCCCTATTTTTGTTTTTTGTGTTGGGCCTCATGAATTATGTAGCCAGAACTGAGCAATGTTTCTGGACCTGAACGGATACAGGTGTCCTTGGATCAGCAGATACAGGTTCTGAGTCACTCTCTGGGACGAGGCCCAGGAGTCTGTATTTCTAACAAGCTTCCAGGTGCTGCCGATGCTGTGGTTTACGGACCACGCTTTGTAGCCAAGACAGACTGGTGAGATCTAGTGCAGGTCCGAGAAAAGTTTCGGGCGTAGTTCCTAAGCAACTGAGTCATTTTGAGGAGGGCATGACTTTCTTGGTCCTTTGGGTGGCCACAGGATACAATGAAGTTTGAGCAAAACCTTCTGCCACACAGCCCCCACGCCACACACACACACACATATACACACACACACACGTTAAGCAGCCAACTCACCAAGTCTGCTTGTCCTCTGGGGCTCCCTTTCTAGCTGGGTTAATGGCATCCCCATTACACTTCCAGCTCAAATTCAGTTCTTTTGTTGCCTCTGGTGAAACAGAACACTGGCCCCAGAGATAAGTCTTAAGGCAGGTTTGCCTTGGCTCCCTGCATCTTCCACAGGCTCCCAGCCCTCATAAGCCAGGCCTTCAGAAGCATCCAGGACCCGGGGCTTGGCTGGGACTAGGTGTCTCTCGTCCTGCTCTATCCCCTACTCCAGCTCTCAGGACATCGAAGCCACGTTCTGGTGTTTGGTTTCCCTAGACAATGGACTAAGGAGGGCATGACTTTCCATTGTCCATTATCTGTGCCCCTCAAACCCTGGGTCAGAGTTGGAATGGCAACTTCAGAGTTTCTTCCTACTTCAAGATTTCATGGCCCATTTGACATGTATGCCTGAGTCCCTTTGCTGTTCACCTGAAACCATCACAACATTGTTAATCAGCTACACTCCAATATGGGCTCCCCCGTGGCTCAGCAGTAAAGAATCCGCCTGCAGTGCAGGAGACCAGGTTTGATCCCTGGGTCAGGAAGATTCCCCGGGAGAAGGAAATGGCAACCCACTCCAGTATTCTGGCTTGGAGACTCCCACGGACTGAGGAGCTTGGAGGGCTATAGTCCACAGGATCAGAGTCAGACATGACTGAAGCAACTGAGCATGCACTCCAATATAAAATAAAAAGTAAAAAAAAAAAAAAAAAGATTTCAAGAGTCATGGAAATTGAAAGCATTTGCATGCTAATATAATGGAGGGCATTGGTGTGGGGAGGGGGGGCTTGGGGCACTCAAGAAGTGATCCCTGCTGTTGAGACCACAAAGAACCCAGGCAGAGGTCAACTTACCAGTAGGCACGATGGTGAGATCCCTGGACAAAGGGACCTCCAGAGATGGAAGGGTCTCTGGCAGAACTAATTGGGGGGAGCCCCAGATGAGCCTAACCTGGGTTCCAGCATAAGTGCGTCTGATGAATCTGTGCAGCCCCTGGGACTCATACCATCTACCATTTGTGTGAGGAAGGAAGCAAGAAGTGTGTTTGGATGAAGGTGCCTGGGAGCAGAGATGGGAGAAGCAGGGAGTAAAAGAACAGTGTGGGAGCTGCTCAGGAACTAAGTCTGAGATTTCATGGGGGTCTCTGTGGGGCCCAGAGCACAGTTAGAGGGCGGCTGCCTCTGGGTTCAAACTCCATGTGCAGAGTAGTTTGGGGGATGTTGTTATTCTGCACAAGGGACTCTGGGCTGAGTGGCAATCAGGATGGGATTTAGTGTTCCTCCAAGGCCTGGTCAGCATCTGGAGACGTAAGCAGAGGGCTTTGCTTTGAAGGCGATGACACAGCTGCAAAAACGTCCCCCTCCCCCGTCTCTCTGTCTCCCACCGCCAGGAAAAATGTGGTCTGGTGAAGGGAGGCCAGAGAGGATTGCTGCCAGAGTGGGTAAAATTAAAAAGTGATCCTCCAGCTCGTTCTTATTTTACTAGCAGGAGAATTGATGGGCTCCGAACAGAGACCAGGAACTGTAATAATTAAGAGGAGCACCAGGCCTGGAATACACTAAGCAGCATTTTATCTCAGAAAATGGCATTTTAATTTGCATTTGGCTTTGGAATACAGGGAATTACCCTCTTTGGAAAAGATTAATCTTCCCCATAGTGTTCCTCTGTAGATGAACTTGACTCCTTGCGCATGCACCAGTCAGATGGGTGGGGTCAGGATTCTGGGGTGGGGGGCATGATGGGGGAAGCTGGTTGGAAGTTAGCATCTTTCCAGGAATGTTCTACCCAAGTACAGGATAGGTGCAGACTGGGTTCATGCCAGGTTCCCCTAGAAAAAAGAATCCTCTAGGAGGTTCTTCATAAACTCAATTCATGAATTTGGAGATATCACTGTTGACTTACTGGACCAGAAATTCAGACTGGATCAGACCTTTTGGTTAAAAAGACAGATAACGTCTGGGCCGAGGCACCATGGACTAGGAAGGCCTAGGGGAGGGGGTGCTACTGGTCTTTATGATAGGCCTGGAATAAAGAATACTCACACATTTAGACTAAGAAGTACCAAATCCTTCCCATTTTAATTATGATTGTACGGCCATCGAGAGGCAGTCTTCTCCAGGGCTTCCCCGGCACGGAAAGCCTGCTGCACCCTGAGGCAGTGGCCCCTCTAGGCCCGGATGCCGGCGGCCTCGGCAGCACTTGGCCTGTTGGCAACCATGCTTCCCATCACCGTGGCCCACAGCCCTCAAAAGCATCTTTCTTGTGACTTCTCAGACTGTCACCCTTCACACACACATGTTCCGTAGCTCTGGCCACCATTTCTGTGTGGAAGGAGAGGTGGTGGTGGGTGTCGCGGGCTGAATGAACTGTGGCCCCATAAATCCCCATGTTGGGGTCCAGTCCCTCAGAATGTGACTGGAGCCTGGGCCGTTCAAGAGACGACGAAGCTAAAATGAGGTCATAGGGCCAGTCCTAATCCAAAGACTGGGCTCCCTCTACGGAGAGATGAGGACACAAGGAAAAATGAAAGGCCAGGTGAGAACACAGGGGCAGCCTGGCCGCCTACAGGCCGGGCAGCAGCGCCTCAGAAGACACCGCCCGTGGTACTGGGCTGTCAGACTCTGAGCTTCAAGAGCTGCAGAAGGAGGCACTGCTGTGGTTGAGCCGCACGGCCTGCGTGCTTTGTTCTGGCAGCCCTGGCAAACTAACACAGTGGGAGAAATCATGAAATGGATACGGAAGAGGTTTCTGGAACCCCTGAGAGGACTCGTAGGACGGGGTGGCCCGTGGGAAGAAGAAAGGCCACCTGGGCATGGAACTGGGAATCATCGGACACCTGAGGGCAGATGTGGGAACTGGAGGAGGGCCAGCCTGGAAGGCAAAGCCGGGATTCCAGGGCCATCAGTCGAGGGGAGGGGCTGGCAGGGGGACCTGCCTGCCCTCTGCACCCATCGCTGGGGGTTACCAGTGCCTATCCTAAAGGCTTGACACTATGGGGAATAGCTCTACTAAAGCTGACTTCTGGATACATGTTTTATTATGGGGGGGGTGGATTGTTATATTTTAAGTGGCCTTTTGATTTTATTTATTTTTATGTCTTGACAGTACCTCACCAGCATCCTGAGGTACTGTCCCTCCGTTCCAAAGGGGCCGGATTATAACTACCAGGAACACGAGGGAACAGCCAAAAGTACACGAGACCCATTTCCTAAGACATGATACACAAACCAAAGTTCTGTTTGTTCTGCGACAATGTAAACATCACACATTTTTATTAAGAGAGAAAATAAAAAGCCAAGAATCCACATGAGGCCCTTTAAAGAGAATCCCATCACTGCCACGAATGAGGAATCTGGCCTTCCCCAGCGTCAGAACCTGGATGGGCCCTTTTCACTCTCAAAATAGTATTTGGAGTTATATTTTATGAGTGAGTTGGTATAAAGATGAAAATGTTAATATTTTATACCAAAATGTTTTCTTCAACCTAAAAGTTTATTTCTGCCTTCTGATTTTACAAGACATGGAAACATTCCCACAGGCTCTTGAGGTACGGAGGGCCTCTTGGGGGTTTCGTGGGTGAGTGGGCCCTGGTCCTGGCCTTGAGGCCACACAGGCTGGGGACAGAGCTTTGGTCCCTGGAAGGCGGAAAAGCTGACTCAGTTCTGAAGCGGGGCAGGGAGCCGGGCCAGAATAGGGGGTCATCACTGGCCCTGATGGCCTGTAGGGAAGGAGCGTCTGGGAGGCAAGAGGGCAGGGTCTGCTGGGATGGGACCCTGATGCTGTCTCACTGGTCCTCCTCACCCAGGGGTCTCAGGTCTCTCTTCTGCAGTGGCCAGGCTGGTTTGGAGCCTGGGGTCTTGCTGAAAGCTGGGTCAGGTGGCCTGGGGTGGGCCTTCCAGGCAGGAGGTGGGCAGGGTGCAGGCGACACCCCGGGTTGGAGTCCGGCAGCCATGGCCCCCGTCTTACCCTGGTTCCTCCACAATCCCCACTAGCGTGCAGCCATGCAGATAACCCAGTTTCTTTTCGGCTAACTGTTGGCCATTGCTTGCTGCCCCGTGGGGTGAACCCAAGCAGCCCCTAATTGAACCTTCTGCTCAGTGGTCACAATAATTTGTAGCAGCAGGGGGAGCCCCAGTGCTGAAGTTAAAGGTTGGCTGGGCCAGGTGTGCTAGCCCCAGGCTGGGCTTGGGTGACCAGGGGGAGGGCAGGGACTCGGCAGGGACTCCAGGGAAACTGGTTGGGTAGGAAAAGCCTGAGGGCGGGGCAGCTGGACTACACCCCGGCACTAAGGCAGCCCTGACAGAGGCAGCTTAGGGCTAGAAAGAGCCCCGCGTGGGAAGGAGAATCCAGTTCGAAAAGTAAATCAAATACGAAGAATAACTCCTCAAATGCACCCCAACTCCACCTCTGAAAAGTCCTTTTTTTGTCTCATGATCTTCCTCCATGGAGGGCAAGGAGATCATCTGGGCTTTGGTCTAGAAATATACATGTTCAGGTTGTGAGTGACAAACTCCCCTCGAGGCCAGGAGCCCCTTCAATTGCATCTTTGTCTAAAAAGAAACATGGAGGAAATGGAAGGATACGATCGCCATTCAGAGAGCCTGTGGGGACCCTTTGAGAATGGGACAGGCCTGCCCCACCTCAAGGATCTTATTGTAATTAAAACAAACACGGCCCTTTCAGCAGCTGAGGACAAACAGGAGACTAGACCAGTCAGGGCAGATGAAGAGCAACCTAGGGAGCGCGTGCAGGAAGCACAGAGCAAAAACAGGCAGAACAGGGACAGCAGCCTTCACCATCCCGCACATGCTGGCAAGCTTCCAACAATGCCCTGGGTCTTCAACACATGCCAAGATTTCCTTATTTGCTTTGAAAGCACAGTAAGGAGTCCCACAGTTAGGCGGGATCACAGGAAGTGGGGTGACAGAGGAAGAGGAGGGGCTGAGTGCTTTGCTTCTACAGCCTGGGCCTAGTCCCCATCTCTCCACAATTTCCTCACGATTCACACAGATGAAATATGAAGCCCAGACAAGTCAGGAGACTCACTCAGGGTCACACAGCAAATTGGCAAAAAAAAAAAACAAGCCAAAAAACCCGGACTGAAAGATTCAAGTAACAGGAATCCCAGTCCAGTGTTGTTTAGCTCCCATTGAGCCATTCAGCCGATGACTAATAACTGAGAGCTCACTATGTGTTAGGCTCTACTCTGGTCTCAGTCTCCTGAGTGGTTTCTCAGTTGTCTGGTTCTTACCATATTTTTGATTTCCCTGGTGGCTTAGACAATAAAGAATCCACTTATAATGCAGGTGACCCAGGTTCGAGTCTAGGGTCGGGGAGATCCCCTGGAGAAGGGCATGGCAACCCACTCCAGTATTCTTGCCTGGAGAATCCCATGGACGGAGGAACCATGGGTTGCAAAGAGTCGGACACGACTGAGTGACTAACACTTTCACTTACCACATTTTTATCATCTTTCACCACCATCTAATCCACACGCCAACCACATCTCTGGTTCTCTCTGACCAGCACCCTCTTGGCCAACAGGGCTGTATCTTCAGTGGCTCTGGGCATCCTGTCTCTGGACCTCTCCTCTCATTTGAGGGGCTCAAAGGAGGAGTAGAAAGCAGCCCAACACCATCCTGGCCCCAAACTGCCCCTTGGAGGGACCTTCAATGACCATGTCTGGAGACCAATACTGACAGCTGCACAATGGGCCAAGTTAAATGACTCCTGCAAATAGTTTGATGTGTCTTTGGATCATTCCTGATCATAATATTTATCCTTAATGTGGGAGACCTGGATTCAATCCCTGCGTTGGGAAGATCCCCTGGAGAAGGGAAAGGCTACCCATGCCAGTATTCTGGCCTAGAGAATTCCATGGACTCTGTAGTCCATGGGGTCACAAGGAGTTGGACATGACTGAGCGACTTTCACTTTCAGTGCTTACCTTGTAGCTCAGTGGTAAAGAATCCACCTGCCAATGCAGGAGACTAGGGTTCAATCCCTGGATTGGGAAGATCCCCTGGAGTAGGAAATGGCCCAGTACTCTTGCCTGGGAAATCCTATGGACAGAGGAGCCTGGTGGGCTACAGTCCTTGGTGTTGCAAAAGAGTTGGACATGACTTAGCAACTAAACCCCACATTCCTCCCTGGTAGTCCAGTGATTAAAAATCCACCTTCCAATGCAGGGGACACTGGGTCAATCACTGGTCTGGGAAGATCCCACAGGCCGTGAGGCAACTAAACCCCTGTGCCACCACTACTGAAGTCTGAGAGCCCCAGAGCCTGTGCTCCACCACAAGCGAAGCCATTACAAGGAGGAGCCCACGCAGCACAGCTAGAGAGGAGCCCCTGCTCACTGCAACCAGAGAAAGCCTGCAGGCAGGAACAAAGACCAAGCACAACCAAAAAATAAATTAAAAAGTAACTTTTTTTTTTTTAGGATTCGAGAAAAGAGAGGATGCCTGCGATCTGGAATAAAGAGCTGTCTGTGGACCCCAGATATTTCTGGAGGACTCCCCATTAAGAGGATAAATAAAACACCCCTCCCCTATTCCAGGCCCTCCATTGTTTTGAGCTCCCTCATTTTATCTGACCCACTCAAGTATTCTTGCCTAGAGAATCCCATGGACAGAGGAGCCTGGTGGGCTGCTGTCCATGGGGTCGCACAGAATCAGACATGACTAAAGCGCCTTAGCATGCATGCATGCATTGGAGAAGGAAATGGCAACTCACTCCAGTATTCTTGCCTAGAGAATCCCGTGGACAGAGGAGCCTGGTGGGCTGCCATCTGTGGGGTCGCACAGAGTCGGACATGACTTAGCAGCAGCAGCAGCAGCATTTTATCTGACTTTGCTCACCCTCGATGGAGGAGCACTCACTCTTTCTAGACCCTGGGTTGGCAGTTCTCAGTGGCCATGTTCCTTTTCTCAGGGAATCAGCCAGCCAGTGCTTTTCACTAGGCACATTCAAAAATCCTCCCCCACACCATTCTCGCTTTCTATAGGCCTTTCAGTCTGGACAAAGTTGAGACATTAAACATTTTGAAAAATGAATCTATGTGGTAAAAAATAGTGTAACATATTTAATTAGTCTAAATAACTAAATCCTTTATTCAATGATTGAGAAAATTTTCTGGCCCCAATCCATATCCCCATCTACCTGACGCACTGCCACCAAACTCTAGACAAGGGACTAAGCCACGCGTCCTCGTTGCTCTAGAAAGGAGTGTGGGGGAGGGTGGGGGGGGGGCGGAGATGGGATTTCTCCCTCCAGGAAAAGTAGGATCAGGTTGCCAGGCAGCAAATAGGAGCTGAGAGCCAGGAAAGGAAGCAGCCCAGTTGAAAACCCCACGGGGCCACTGGGTAAAGCCCACCACGAAGGGTTACCTGGTTGCAGGTTCCCGTGGCTCCTTCCACTGAGATATCCCCAAACTAGCTTAGAGACCAGCCTGTCACAGAGGGCTGCCCGGCATTAAGGGAAGACCCGAGAGTGTCTGCCGGGCCTGGGAACCCCTCCTCTGCCCAGGCCTGGAGAGAGAGGGTGGGACAAGAATTCCTGAGCCACAGAATCATGAGAAACACAATTTCACTTTTAACTGTGGGGTTGCCTGCGCCCCGAGTCACCTGATCCTAAAAGGACTGCCTTCCCTCCTCTCCCCTGAGTCTCACTGAGTACCTAGGGAGGGGAGCTGGCCCAGAGCCCTGCCTCCTTGGGCTGCCCCCCATTTTTTATAACCAGTGGAGGGGCTGGGGTGTAAATTCCAGACATCCCCATCTCCCCTCAAATCCTCAGTCTTTCCTGTCCATACACATCCCAAAGCCAGGACAGCGCAGGGGCCTCTAGTTACGCTGAATGAAGTCTTGGCGCCTGATCCCACCAGGGAGATGCACTGTGGGAGCCTTGACTGGGCCGTCTCTCAGACGCCCGCCTCCAGGATGTGATGGCCCTTCCCCTCTGTCCACCCACAATGGTCCTGGATGATTGGCCCAGCTCTGGTCGGATACAAAGAGGAGGACACACGGGGAGAAGAGGAGGCAGGCAGGGAAGAGAGTCAGGAAGGAGAAGGGGCAGGGTGCCTATAACCAGGCTAGCTGCGGAATCATTGAGTCAGCCCAGTGGGCAGAGGTCCCAGGACTCCCAGCCCTGCATAGGCAGAGTAGGAGGCAGGGGTTACCTCCACACACACCTCGCACTGCCCTGTGCCATCTGCATGTTGTAGAGGATATGACTTGAACTAGGAGTAAAGTACTGCACTGTGCATTTTCCAGACTCCATGTGGACTTAGCTGGCTAACACAGTAATATTGTTTAACCTGGAATCCTTTCATCCACTAGAAAGAACTCCTACCCATGAAGTTGGAAGGTGTGAACATTTCTCGAACTTGGTGTTAACCTATCTGACACCCCAACTAGACTGGAGCTCCCCCCAAGGATAGGGTGATCCCGGCCAGTGCCATGTGGAACAAAGGAACTGCCCAGCTGACCCCCGCCTGATTCCCTGACCCACGGAGTTGTAAGAAATTAAAAAAAAAATTATTTGTAACTGAAAAATTATTTGAATGGGGGAATGGGAATGAGGTTTGCCCAGGAAACCTAATTTATTTCCAAGAGGACCCAAGGTCAATGGCTGGACTGAGCTTTTAACTTCCTGCCGGCTCAATGGCACGTCTGACTCCTCAATCATGGGTCAATCCGAATGTATTAAGTTAGAATTCAGCTCAGCTTAGCAAGTTTAAGAGACGCCGCAATATAGGGAATGGGCCTATGCTCTAAGCCCCCGTCATGTGAGGCCCACAGCCCCCTAGCAGCCAGCATTTGCTGCCGCTGCTGCTATTACTTTGTCACTGTGGGCAGTCCTCCCTGACGTGCTCTCTTGTCTGAGTTAACTGTTCCCTTCTTAGATTCCAGAGCCCTGGGTCCACACCCTGGCGGGCCCTTACTATCTTATTGTTTCTCATTAATGGCTCAGCCTCTCCTGCGGGTCTGCATCATGGTCATCTCTGTGCTTCCCTCAGCATCAAGGGCAGGACCTGGCGCTTCAGGAGACCCTGAATTTTGTGGGGAGAACGGGAGGGAGGAGCAGGGAGTCCCATCAACTCAGCTTCAGTCCCAACCGGCATGGAACTAGAGCTACGAGAACCTGAAAGGCACTTTTGTAACTTTACCGTTTTCTTATGAAGAATGTCAAATGTACACAAAAGTAGGGGAGAATAAAATAAGAAGCTGTCATCTGATTTCAAAAATTATCAATATTCTGACATTTTTATTTGATCTGCCCTGTACTTATTTTGTTGTTGTTGTTAAAATATCTTAAAACCCAGATATCATTTCACCCAAAAACACTTCAAAATGTGAGATCAAGAACATAGCATCACTGGGGACTTCCCTAGGGTCCAGTGGTTAAGATCTACCTTCCAATGCTGGGACGTGGGTTTGATCTCTGGCCAGTGAACTAAGATCCCACATGCTGCCACTCACTACAACTAAAGCAAGCCCTCACGGCACAAGAAGACCCAGCAAAGAAAAAATTAAAAAAAAAAAAAAAGTAGCATCACTGAACTTGGGGCTTAAATGAACCTCAAAAGTCATCCTGTGTTCTAACAAGCCAGCCAGAGCTGGCAGGCTGTGCAGTAGGTACCTGGCCCCTACTGGGTACCCAGGAGGGGCCCAGGAGGATGTAGGGTACTTAGTGGAGACAATAATCAGCTCTCTTCTAGAGTTCTGGGGAAGGTCCCCTGGGGTGACAGATTTAGTTCTTGTGCTCATCAGAGTTCATCCAAAGGAGGCTTTTCCCTTTCTCCAGCTTCCTTCCTCAACACTGTGCCCTTGTGACTTAAGGGTTACTGTTCCATCTTATAGGCAGTTAATGCTTAGCAAGGCTGAATGACTTGCTCAGGTTACCCAGTCAGTGGAGGCAGAGGCAGGATTCACCCAGTTCAGCTGAATCCCAGAGCTACACCAGCTAGGCAGGCCCCCGTCCTCAGTTTATCTTCAAGAAAGAACCCTTTGTGAGCACCCTTTGGTAAACAGCGGAGGTCAGGCTCCTGTGTTTCTCTTGGTTGGTGGTAAACATTGCTTTTGAAAAGGTAGTTTTGGGGGAGGTTTTAGGAAGTGTGTTAACTGAGTGGGAGAAAGTCTTAGTGGGGAGGAGGCTTCAAAGCGATCCTCAAACACACACTATAGAGAGCTCTCCTCCTCTACACCCAAGTCTCTGCTCCCAAGTCTCTGCTCTGCCCTGCCCACGCTGCCCATGGGCCTCATTCCCCATTGTGTCTCCTGGCCTTTGATGTCGGATAAACCCAATTCATCTCTTTCATATCACTACAAAGGAGCGTCCTAATTGCTTTGTTTAGACAGTCTCTTTTCCAAATATTAAATATTTGGTCTTCTCAGGCCGCCCCCACCCAAGCTTTTAACATCATTGAGCTTGTTGCAAAATCCACTTTTCCTCAAACTGGTTGGCAGAGTCATCTCTCCCCATTACCAGCCTCCCTGAGCAGATCTGGACACGTTACCCCAACACATTCTTTCCCCCATGCCAGCTGCTCCGGGACACGACCCTTCCTTGAGGAAGGGTCATTGCAGGACGCTTCTTAGTCCTGTGGGGACCTCAGGGAAAACGGGGCTGCTCCGGTCCTCTGAGGGCTTGGGGTGCCTGTCTTCCCCAGGCAGGCACGTGGGGGAACTCTGCCCCCAATGGTGGCAGGCCCAGAGCCTAGAACCAGCGCCATCTGTCAGTTGGTGGGAGCATGGAGGGGTTGGGGTGGGGTGGGGGATGCAGACATATCCAATTTCCAGACCACGAACTATTTTGAGTGGCCTGTGTCTCTCCAGATACATCCGCCTAGGGGTACAGTTGCCTCTCTTCCTCCTTCAGGACCACATTAATCCTGGAGCACCCCACCCCGACCTTGCCAACCCCCCCACCCTTTCTTTAGGTAGGATGCTGACTCCATTGCTTCCTTCTCCACAGCTGTCAGTGTTCTCCCCTCTAATGCACCTTTTCTGATCCCGTGACCCTTAAGCCCCCAGTGTCACGGGCACCACCTGTGCTAGGCTCCACTGTCCATTGTCACCCTGTCCTACTGTTTCCAAGGCCCCCGCAGGGACTTTACAGCTTGGGGCTGCTCTCTCTGGATGTCCCTCCTGTCTTCTCAGGGACCTCATTGCTCCGGATAAGCAGAAAACACACTCCGTTCCTGCCAGTGTGGGGATCAGGGAAGCTTTTGGAAGGGACACTCGGGCAGAATCTTTCCTCCCTCACTCCCTTTCCCCCTCTTCCTCTCTTCCTCCTCTCTTTCAACTTAAGAAAAATGTCAAACATCTCTACAAAATAAAGAGCATAACGAACCCCTGTGTATCTGTCACCCAGTTTTAACAATTACAACTCACAGCCAATCTTGTTTCAACTAAACCCTCTCATCCCATCCCACCACCACTGCCTACCTTATAGTTAAGCTTATTCCAGACACCTCATCATTCCCTCTGTAAACATTGCAGTATATGTATCTCTGATGACTCATTAGAAAAGACCCTGATGCTGGGAAAGACTGAAGGCAGGAGGAGAAGGGGACGACACAGGATGAGATGGTTGGATGGCATCACTGACTAAATGAACATGAGTTTGAGCAAGCTCCAGGAGATAGTAAAGGACAGGGGGGCCTGGTGTGCTGCAGTCCATGGGGTCACAAAGAGTCGGACACGACTTAGTGACTGAATAACAACCTATGCATCTCTAAAAGACAAGGACTTTTAGAAAAACAATCACATCTAAAAATATAAACAACTATTTTCTTAACAGTTACACCATTTTCTGATTTGCTGTTCCCTTGGTTTGCTTTTGTTAGGTGGGTTAGAAAGTGCCTACTTGCATCATGCACATGCACCTCTGAATCCCTCAGTTAATTCTCATAACCATCCCACGAGCTAGTATTATAAATTACCCTCATTTTATAGAAGAGGAAACTGAAGCTCTGAGGGGTTAAGTTTTGATAGGGCAAATCCCACGGCTATTCAGTGAAGTCCCTCCTTCTTCCCATTACCCTCCCTACCCTCATTAGTCCTGGCTGGAAAGTTCTAGAAAATGCTAGTAGGGCTTTCTCTGGTGGTCCAGTGGTTAGGGCTTCCCTTGTGGCTCATACGGTAAAGAATCCGCCTGCAATGTGGGAGACCTGGGTTTGATTCCTGGGCTGGGAGGACTCCCTGGAGGAAGGTTTGGTAACCCATTCCAGTATTGTAGCCTGGAGAACTTCCACGGACAGAGAAGCCTGGCCGGCTACAGCCCATGGGGTTGCAGAGTCGGAAAGAACGGAGCAACTAAGTACTGATATACCAGTGGTTAGGACTCCGAGCTTACCCTCCTGCTCTCTGCCCAGGCACCCCTTCCCAATATAGTCTCTTGCTTTGTCAGCACGTGTGTCTTCTCAGACGACTCACTTCTGAGAGTTAGAGCCCACTCTCGGGCCCTGGAAGGGGTCCCCCTTCCTGTAACAATAGAACAAGATGCTCCTCCTTCACTGTTGCACGAAATGGTTCCTTTCACTATTTCTACTTGGGTCTCAGGGTGATTTCCATCTCCCTAGTCAACCTTTCTCTTCCAGCCCAATGGAGCTGTTCTCCCCTGCAGCATCCTCAGCTCCTGAAGGCTGAGCAAGCCTAGGGCAGTTATTTCAAAGCGTCCGGTTTGATCGCGCCTTCCTTCTACTTCGTGTGTAGTTAGGCAGGGAGCAAAGCAAAGAAACTAAACACACAGTTTCATATGCGATCCTTGCAGGAAGACACCCGCTCCTCAGCACTGTTTGTGCTCTTCGGCGGGCTGGGAGTGGGCAGGAGGCACTTGGTGCTGGGACGTGTTTACCTGTTTCTTCCTTGGTTTCCTGCTCCTCCCCCTCCAGCTCTGGACAGAATAGTTCCTTTGTGCTTTCTTTCCTTTCTTCTTGTGCCTAATTAGGGATTATGCTAGGGAATCAGGCTAATTAATCTCTGCCAGTCTGGGGTGAGATCAAGCTCCTCGCACTATCAGGGTTGATCAATACCTCCCTGCCTGAGAAAGAGTCTGAAAAACAACCCAGCTCCTTTCAGCACAGGCTTTAATGAGGGCGAGGCGGGATGGCCTGGGGGTGCCCTGGAGTGAGTGGGTCTGGTGGTTTAGCCCCACAGGACAGAGGTGTCAGCAGGAGAGGCTCCAGGGGCTGCAGCTTGAGTGTGGGGCGGCCCCACGGGAGGACCTCCCAGTGCCCACAGCCCTGCAAGGGAGGGGCCAGAGCTTCTCCACTGCGCTGCTTTGGAACACCATCCAGCTTCCCTAGCTGCAAGGGTGGCCACTGGGAGTACTCAGACAGAGACTGTATGTATTTCAGGACAAGGTGATCCCTCCAGCTTGCAGACCAGACATCCTGTCCTGGACCAGCTCCCAACCTGGGCTACCACCTCAGTCCAACGAGGAAAACCAAGGCTTGTAAGACAGGGCTGAAGAGGGCCAGAGCAATGAGACAAAGCAAAGAATCTCAGAGGGCTGCACGGGACAGAGGAAGAAAGGCCTCACCGTGGGAGGGAGGCGCTTCTAAAGAACTCTTGCTCTCTGGGGGTCCTCATGGCCTAGGCATATTAGATCTTCAGAGGCACACTGGTGGCCCTCGCCTCCAGAGGGGAAGACATGGCTGTATGTCTTCCCGAGACTATTAAGAGGCCAAAGACAAAAGTATTAAACGAGAGAGACTGGAATTGAAGGAACTGAGGATGTCAGGTCTTCGGAAGGTCTTTAAGTCCTTTCCATCATATTCTTTGCTCAGCCACTCAGTTTGTGTCTGAGTCTTCAGACACAAGCCCGAGGACTGTAGCCTGCTAGGCTCCTCTGTACATGGGATTTTACAGGCAAGAATTCCAAATACATTAAATGAGCTCAAATCCAACATTAAATATTTGTTTGCTATAAAAATTTGAAATGATTTTTGTAATTGTTTTTAAAATTAATTTCATTTTTGCAGTTTTTTAAACTTTCAGCTTATTTTTAATCTTTCAGAACTTTTTCAGGTTGCATTTTCACAGGCTTTAACAGGCTTGGAGACCTTGGTCATTGTGCCTGCAGTGCCCAAGGATAAAAACGGTCCAGAGCCTGAGAGACCACACAGCCAGGCACCCTGTCCAGGGGGGCACCCGCTGTCAGGAGTGAGAAAGGAGAACCTGGGAGCATACAGCGGTGCTGCACATCAGCTCTAGATTAGCAGTCTAGACCAAAGGCAACAGAAAGGCCTTTTAAGGGTGTCTTTTCGAATGACTGGTTAAAGAAGGAAAGAAAAAGAAGACAAGAAATTTCCATGTACACGAACATGCCCCAAGTACAGAGCAGAGATAAACACCTTAAAACAATGAGGACCTTATGGCCTTCCAAACCCAGGTGGTCATAAAGACCCCGTGGACCATTCACTGACCCAGAAGGCAGAGACCATCACAGTGTCCAGTGAAGAACAGCAGATTAACACAGCAACTTCAGGGACTCAGACCCAGATTATACCAGTCCACATCATGGCCCATGGAGACAGAGGAGTGGGATTCTTCTTCTTGATGACACATGTAGGTTTCTTTGACTGCATAATGCCAGGGGAGAAAGAACTGCGGTTTTGGAAATTCTGATCAGGCTGTTGAGGTCAGCTGTGGTCCCAATGACTGCAGAAGACCCTCTCGTTTTGTTCTGCCATTTCGGTAGGAAGTAGTAGGGAAGTCTTGTGGAAGCTATGGAGGTTCACCTCTGAGATCTCCCTTTAAGGGGTAACCTGTCAGGGGAGGGCAGTTAGCTGTCAGCCTCCAGGTGCAGCGCCTTTGGAATGTTCAAACCGAGGCCTGTCTCCCCAGGTTACGCCCAGATGACTGCTCAACTCAGGGACCCTGGCACCATACCACTTCAGTCCAACACAAAACTCAATGGGCAATCTTCCTGGCCCTCAGGACTGCCCAGGACTTTCCCTAGAGCTACAGAATCATGGTTTTCTCTACCTAATCCTCCTTCCTCTCTCCTTTCACAGATGTCAGACCCACATTATGGTCTGAAGCCCATCCTTATTACTCCTGATTCTCTCCCCACAGGTACTACTTCCAATAAACCCCCGCACTTCTAATTCCATCTTGGTATCTCCTTCCTGAAGACCCAAAGTGACATAGCTGTCAGCCCATGAAGTGTGACCGGGCAAAGCTTAATGACTCATTCTTTCAAATTGTGAAGTTTTTTTTTTTCAATAAAATGTACCCATTGGAGGGCATGGAATATAAATGTTTCATTGAATTGCCCTCAAAGAATACAGACTCCTGCAAAGATGGGCTGACATCACCTTGCAGTTGATTTTACCATTTATATTTCTTCACAAGATGGTTGGAGAAGAATCTTCCTGGGAGCTGGTTACAAGGAAAGCTACTATTTATTTTAAAAATATTTATCATTTATTGAGTACTTATGTGACAGGAACCATGGTAAGAGCTTTCCATACATTGTTTCATTCAATACTTACACAATTCTAATAGGATCTCTGTTTTTCAGATAAGGAAATGGAGCTAATTAGATGTTGAGCTCAGACTGAATTGAAGACTGATGGCAAAGCTAAATACTCTTTAACCTTCAACACGCATACACACATGTGCACACACACACACACACGTGATGTACATTTAAATTTTTTGAGTTTCCGTGGAAGAAAAAGTAAATGAACTAGAAGAGAGAAAAATAAAGAAAAAATGCAGTAGAGGAAAGAAAGTGAAGCTACTGAATAGAACTGGCCTAAAGATCTATCAAGACAAAGAACAGAAAGGCAAGGAGACTTTACAGGACACATTTTAAGTATCTTGGTCTGTTACTAGCTATGTGCTCTTGGAGACATACAACACCTCTGGGCCTCAGTTTTTAGAAATCTATTAACGAGGAACTGACGAGACAGTCTGGAGATTTAATTTCAGCTCTGACATTCCATATTTTATTCTGAGATGGAGCTTTTTATATTATCAATTTGTATAAAGAGAAATCAGACTAAAATGTTTCTTTTCATTAACTCCCACAGGTGAAATAATCCATTGGGTCTACAATGTGAACAGCAGATTTTGTAATTCACCAAGAAAAGCAACTTGGCAGGATTCCAAGAGGGTGTGAGGATGACCCAGGTGTCTCACATATAGACCCTACAAATGTTTGTCCAAAAAAGTTTATCCATTGTTTCTTTTAGGCTCTTGCTTGGCATGAGGTCCTTGTGGATAATCATTATGCATATTTTTGGTGGGGGAGTGTTAGTGGGGGTTTATGTGGAAACTGGAATAAACACAGAGCTTCTAATCTGAAAACAGTAAAATACCATCCCCTAATACACAGGCTTTTTGTGAAGAAGAGGGCATAAAACATATGAAAGTGCTTCAAAGAATGTTAATTTGAAAAGCTTCATCTGCATCTTTTTCTATCTTCATTTTTGCTCTAAATCTGTCAATAAGTACATTTTAACCACTAATCACCGTTTGGTCAGCCTTCAGGAAAAGGCTAAGTGGCCACTATAATCAGTAGAGAGGGTAAGAGGAGAAATATATAACCCAGAGAAGCTACAGACTTACATTATCAGCTTAGTTCTACAAGCCTGATTCTGTCTTGATGGGTTTTCCAGATAAGGTCACAGCCAATGCACAAAAGAAAAGCAGCGTGGTCCTTAAAAACTCTTGCCCCGCCCCCACACACAAGAACTACATTAAGGTAATGCATATGCTAACTAAACTTAGCTGTGGTACCTGTTCTGCAATATATACATATACCAATCATGAAGTTGTACACCCTAAACATTCACAATTATCATATGTCAATTACATCTCAAGAAAGCTAGGAGAAAAGAAAAAAAAGCAGTATGGGCATTCCTGGGAACAATGAGATGGTGGGGGAAAAGAAAACCAACCAGAATGCATTACTGTTTGAGAGAGGAATGTAAAAAACTCACTAGTTTACTATGTTAAAAAAAAGATGGCACATTTATTGCTACATAAATGTTATATACATATTGTGTTTTCTGTTACAGTGACAGAAAAAATTTTGAACTTCTTGCTGCTGGTTGAAAAGGTTTATCAATAATACCTTGAATTTGACACAGGATACAAATCTGCAATAAACCAACAATGGAAACTGGAGAACAAGATGAGAAGCAATTCATCTCGAACAATTAGCTCTTACAATACTCCATAGGTACTACACGGTATGCTAGAATCCTACTATGGTCTTAAAATGCTATTGTAAATTTCTGATATTAATGAACAGGTTATGGTAAATAACCCTACATTTTTACTACCTAATATAATAAAATAAAGTAAGAAACTTTTTACTGAAAACTTTTCGATTTCAAAAATCTAGAAAGAGTAATATTTAGAATTCAAGAAATTTTCTTACAAGATTATTGTATAAAAGACTAGCTACAGTGAAAAATAAGCCAAATGTTTTTTTCTTTCTATTTTATGAAGGAAAGCTTCTGGGCATACTGCAGAGTCTAATATAGCGAAAAAGACAACAAGCTCCGAAGAAAAAGGCCAGGCAGTGGCATATGTTCACTCACACATCATAAGCAACAACTTCTGTTTAGCTGATTAACACTGAAATGAAGAACAAGGCCACAGATAAGAGTCTGATGTAATCGGAGAATACAGGCAAATTAAAGTAACCAAAATGTCCACTACGTTTGCAAAAGAGTGATTTGTTAGGAACCATCCTGATCGGAGGATCTGAAGTTCTGTCTTAATTGTTTTTGTTCTTCCAAATTAACAGAAATCTTTAAGTTACATAGTGATTTGGGTCCTTTCTTCTGTGTGCTGATTGCCACTGTTGATATTGGCTATGAGGAATTATTAAGCCAAGACAACCTTGTTCAGCATGTTTTTCTCTCCCAGGGTTGTTGTGGTGGAAGACAGGTTTCATGGAAGTTCAAAGTGATTATTATGTCTTAAAAAACAACTCTTAAGGATTAGAGACAGAGGGGTGCCTTAATGCACAGTATTAAGATGGACTGACTAGGACTGGTTTGATGCTAATCTGGCTCATCTTCTTGGGACGGGGCAGACGATTTGCAGTTGATTACATCACCCGTCCAATTCCTCCCCACTGACCAGCCATCCAAATGACAGAGAAGTAAAGGTGAGAAGGAGGACACACGCGTGACCATTGCTCTTATATTCCATTAGGTAATTAGCCTCAGAGTGGTGTGTTCATTTATCACACTACCTGCCTTATTGACTACTGGGTTGTTATGTTCAACATAATCACAGCCTGAAAAATCTTCTTTGTATTTTAAATCCATTTTGTGCTTACTTACAGCTAACACTTTACAAGTACTATATGTAGTACTTACTGCTTGGAAAACAAAGCAATTTCTAAAAAGTAAATTCTTCACTTGTAATTTACACTTCTTGCTATTACAAGCTTTACTATGAAAACCTAGAAGCTTGAAAAGTCTTGGTTATTATTGGAAATAAAGCAAATATTTATTTTGGGGAAAATCTAGGGGACAAAATTTCCCCTTTTAAAATCTTAGCTAGGCTATGGTCACAGATGGTCTCTGCTTATCTTTGTAAGCTAAATATGCAAAGCACATAGAGCTACGTGGAGGACTCTGGACTGTGACCATAATCTATTCAGATTCAGAGACCAAATACAACAGCCACAACAAAAAAATAAAAACGAATGAAAAAATGAACACGAGAGAAATGCTATACCAAGTAATATTTTCCTATTTCATGGAAAACACTATTCATATGGCAAAAGGACAGGAGAGGGCAACAAAAGACTTTTCCCTTCCTTTTTAAGACACTAATAGGTATGCCGGGAATGCTAAGGGCCAATGGTTGTCACTGCTTTGTTCTCTGCACGTGAACAGCTTTAACTAATGCTGGCATCAGCTGAGTGGAGATCAGCTTTCCACATTAACTTTTTCCCTTTATATGTAGACCTTACAGTTCCATAACAATAAATAAAATTTGTAGTTACAATGCATTTGTCAATTCAGTTTAGGCACAAGGCAACTTCCACGGTGAGTGGAGAGATCGAGACAGTCTCTGATTGTGCAGAAGCGACACATGGCTTGCAACAAAATGATCTGTTGCAAACATCTCATGGGTTGACGTTCTATCTGATGAGCTTCCTATCTTCACTTCTGATGGAAGTGTTGACCAGTTGCTTTGATCGTAGGATTACATTTGCATTTCTTGCTTCAAGTGTTTTTTTTTTCTTCTCCCTCCTATCAGGTTTGTGTCTTCAGATAATCTGAGTTGTCCAAGTCCTTATGAGGAGAGGTCACCTTCTATCTAGCCTATTGATAACTCTGGAACTGTGGTAGGGAGAGCCAAGGGAGAGAAGAGAACCAATTAGGACATCACTGGTAAAAATAAACACCTTCCCAGAAACAAAACAACTTGGTATTCCTCATTTATGCCCAGGTTGACAAAAAATTCAGTTACATAACTTATAAATGTTCTTTCTTTAAAGGTATAACCAAAATGGTTTTTCTTGATGTATGTGGTAAGGTTTTTAAAGGAACTCATGTAAGTATAGAATCCCAAAATATGGGATTCTATAACAGCTGTGGTAATTATGCGAACCTTAGTTTTGGCAACATGCAGGTTGGCAATACCTGAGCTCAGAGGGTCTGCTCGTCCAGTTCTCAGTGGGGAGACACCGTTATTTCTCAGTGGGGAGACACCGTTAAAACATATATTTATTGCTACATCTAGTTCACTGTAATGTGTTAATTGTTTACATATCTCTCTCTTAAACTGAAAGTTTCTGAGGGCGTGGACCTCAGAAAACAAAAGTTTTGAATAAAAAGACTTTCACTTTGAACTCATTTTCACATTGGTTTCAGTTCCTGGTCCATAGTAGGTCCTCAAATAAATGTTTGTTCAACAAATTTATTAAGAGAATTTTACTCTATTAGTACAATTTTATGTTTATATTCTTAATATAATATATATAGTAGTAGCTCTGAATTTTCCCATTTCACCCATTTTGGATGGAAACAGCTTTAGGAAGAATCATACCTTTCACTTTTTTATTAAACAAGGACCACAGAATGGTTTTATAGTAGAGTGATGCTCTTAGGGATGGATAACTGCCACAGTCAAAGCTACTTCGCCTTATATTACGTGGTGGCAAACTCTTGCACTTTTTAGTCAGTCATTCTGCCGTCATCCATTTTTATCAATCATTTTGATTCTAGTAGTTGATTATCTCTTACTGGTTTTAATCTGCTATCCAGTTCTATAAAGAACTGAAGGTTATCAGGTGAAACCAGATAACTGACTTCATGAAATTAGCTAACTTTAAAACATATTTTAATTTCATCCACACTAGGCCTTTGAAATCTTATGGAACAAAGTGCATTTACTACATTTCTTATCACCTTGAACAACTCCCACCCTTCTCCCTCATACTTTTTAAAAAAGGATTCTTTTTGATAGGTGACAATGCTCAAGGCTTACTTTTAACCTAAAGTTGGGGAATTTCCTCATAAAAGAGATAAAAATAGAACTATGAAAGCGGTAGGAGATACAGAGGCAATGAAAGAACAGAAAGTAAACAGTAGGAGAGAAGAGAGATGTGAGGTAGGGAAAGCTGACTGAGAAAGAGCTAGAGAGAGACTGGGAAGAGAATAAGAGGAAATGTGTGCAACAAACAGAGAGACACAAGAAAAGAAGACAAAGCCTCTGAGGCAGGCGATGTGACACTGAATGTCAAGTGCTCTTCTCACAAGAAGCAGGTTACCTGGTACCAGGTTACCTAGTACCTGACCACAGGAAGGTACCTCTGCATAAGCTGCCAACTTACAAAGTCACTTCTGCACAGAAAAACACTGGCTTGTTTTTATTTTAAAGACCTTAAAACGTATTTTTGAATAAAAATATTTTTTCATGATATTCTATAGTCTCCACAGGACATGAAGCAATGGCTTGGGTTTTAGAGGATCTGTAATTCAACTAGCTCTTCTCTTTGACAAGCATAGTCTGTTATATTGCTGATTTTCTTTTTTGGTGGGAAAGGTGATTGAGAGCTTTTTCCAGTGTGCTAATGTTAGAATTATAGTTGACACCTAAATAATTACATCAAGACTTTCCTTTCTTTGTACCCAAATGAAATCATCCATTTCTGTCTAGTTTAATCCTAAGAAGGATATATGAAGAGGTGGTAGGAAATCAATTTCTTCAAGTAAAGTTGGTTTATTAACTAACATTTGTAGTTTACAATATATTCTATCAAATTTCAAATGAAATGAAATTCAAAATGAGATATCCACAAAGTTAACAAAATGAAATTGCACTGAATATATTTTTTCCTGCTCCAAATCTCACATCCATTTACTTTTACTTACTGCTTTTACTCTGCGGATTAAACTAGGAAACTAACTATACACTGGTGAAGGCAGGTTATAAAAATGAAGTTCCCATCTCTATACCTATTCCATGCTGCAAGCTGTATTTTGTTACTGATCCAAATATTTAATTATGTTCTATATTAATTTCTGTCACAGCAAACATTAACCTTACAACTTACAGATAAAATGAATGTATATATTTTAAGAAAAAGACGGTTCACGTTATCTAACTACTTGGACAACAACCTGCTACCACTGTTGTCACTTTGTTAAAAAAAAAAATCACAAAGAAGCAAACTGTATTTAATTCATGAAGAGGAAGATAAAAAAAACAGTCTTTTAACAAGTAAATTCCCAAGAGAAGGATGCTCTGCTTCTGTTGTACACAACACCTTTACATTCCTGAATAGATTCCAGAAGGTGTAACTGATATTCTTACAGGAGAAGGAATGTGAGTATTACAGACTTGCATTAATGATTCAAGTGGAAGAAAGCACTGTTTTATGTATGAAGATCTCATGATAAAGAAGAGGCAGATGGCTAACAAAAAAACTGGTTGATGATGCCACCAAGTACTCCTGGGTAGGGGAATGAGGAGCACCAGTGGCAGCAAAAGTATTATTTGACAGATAAATCATAGTACTGTCTTTTTCTTGGATCAGAATAATATTCACGTGAGCGAGTATACATGATGATCTAGAATATAACAGTCCCAAATTCTTTATAAATCAAAGTATACTTCCCTGGTGGCTCAGATGGTAAGCAATCTGCCTGCAATGCAGGACCCCAGTTTTGATCCGTGGGTTGGGAAGATCCCCTGGAGAAGGGAATGGCAACCTACTCCAGTATTCTTGTCTGGAGAATTCCATGGACAGAGGAGCCTGGCAGGTCACAGCCCATGGGGTTGCAAAGAGTTAGACATGACTGAGCCACTAACACACACACACACAGTATCACATTTTGAAGAGAACAGTAATTTGGTACAAAATGGCACAGCAGAAAAATAAGCTGCTGGATTCCAAATTACATGTGACCTTTATCATGACCAGTGCCACCAGAGAATATACAGGTTAGAATTCAAAGGTTCTAACTCGACTTTGAGATAAACTGGGGGACTTCCATGTACTTTTTCATACACATACTTACCTGGCTGCTGTTTACATATGACCCATAGGGTTGGTAGTTTCACTAAGCCCAGGATGAGTTCCTGGCAGTGTGGTTGGTGGCTCTGCCGATACGGCAGAAACTTTTTCTTCTTCCCTTCGCTTAAGGCAGGCTGCTTTGGGGTTAAGGTTCCTCTCTGAAATAAGGAAAAATAATTTTCTCATTAGAGTCACAAGTTATGAATCATGGACTCTTGGGTCTTAAACTGAACAAACTGCTGCTATTTTTTCTTTCTGTGGGGATTACCAATCTCTCTGTAATTTCATTCCCATGATGAATAACACCGCAGAGGCAACAATGATAAGCTTACAAAACACCTCAGCATTAAATGAGCCTTGAAACTTATACTTCTTACTGATCATATTGTGTCTTCTTCTTATGACTCGGTTTTCCAGGATTTGACTTGATCTACATCAGTATCTAAAAGCTGTTCTTCTACTGTTTCATCCAAACACTGTAGCAAGTGCTGTTATTAGACTACTGAATCTCCTCAATGTCCTGCAAAGGTCTGATACTCTGAAGTGCTACAAATGCTGACACTCTCTATGTACTGGAGAGGGACATCTGTGCTTTATCCAGAATTCTGCCAGTTCAGAAAATGATAAACTAAGAGATACTTTCAGCCATTCCTCTATAGGAAAGTGTGCCAATTCCTCCAGGAAGAGAGGTAGCCTGAGTATATCTGTTTTTCTTCTTTGATTTATATGCAGGACGAGATGACTGAGATGTCCTTTCTACAGTTGGGGTTGTGACTGAGAAGGTTATAAAAACCTTTACCGCTTTGTATATAAATTAGATAGCAGAGAAGACCAAATGGACTTCTGATGTGGGCATTTTCAAAGGCGCTTAAAGTATGGGATATTACCATATAAAATAAAGGTAAAGAAAATCTACTGAACTAAAGACCCACTGGATGAAAACCTACTTAGGAACAACAGTTCCTCTGTAATTTCTTTAAATGAGTTTTAAGTACAAGATATCTAATTCATGATGCCTCCTGGTGTAGTTTTTTGTTTCAGTTTATAATATACAGTATAAAAGTTGCAACATTTATTCTTATAAACTGATTAAAATGTCTTAATGAATATAATATAAAAAGATCACTTAGTCTTTAATGAAAACAATACTTTGTATAATTTGTGATTTTTTTTTTACATATTAGATTTTCTTAAAATGATGGCTCAGCTGAATGCAACATAGCAGAGTTTTTTTTTAAAGGCATCTCCTTTCAGGGAAAGTGAAAACATATTTGAATATGCATATATCAAGATACATTTATAGTTCACTTCTGAGTTTAAAAAAGTAGATAAAAGACTTTACTATATGGTAAACTTACTGACTCTATTGACTATTACTCATACATGATAACACTTCATCATCTAGGCCCCTGCATTTAGGAAAAGACACGAAGCCTATACAACTCTGGGGAGGCAATGAAAGAAGGAAGGTACTTAATTTATCAGGATAACTTAGAGTAGAAATTGGCATGTCCATCATTATGTAAAAATACTAGGAGCTGCTTTCTTAACAAGTGATTGTACAACTCTGACTAATGAGAAGCTTGTCTTTCATGAGGTGTCACATCCCCTTTATTGTGTAGGTAAG
This sequence comes from Bos indicus, assembly GCF_029378745.1. Classification (NCBI taxonomy): domain Eukaryota; kingdom Metazoa; phylum Chordata; class Mammalia; order Artiodactyla; family Bovidae; genus Bos; species Bos indicus. The sequence goes on from NC_091769.1 coordinate 52,848,356, forward strand.
AATCTCATACGATGACCAGAGAGACTGTAAAGAGGGCACAAATTAACATGTAAAATCCAAACAGGATTTGAACATTTCCTAATCGAAACATTCTCACATTTCTCTTACCATGGAACATTACTCTTAGCTAACTATGACTCTGTGTCATACTTGATCTAGGAGGTATGATTAAGATAGCTGGAAAGGAAAGGACATGAGCCCAAAAGTCAACTTAGCCAAGATATTGTAGACTCCTACAATGAGTCAGACAACACTTAGGACTGGAAGAACCAAGAGAATATGCTACAGTAAGCTCTACTAGTAGCTCAGACAGTAAAGCATCCACCTGCAATGCAGGAGACCTGGGTTTGATCCCTGGGTCAGGAAGATCCCCTAGAGAAGGAAATGGCAACCCACTCTAGTATCCTTGCCTAGAAAATTTCATGGACAGAGGAGAATGGTGGGCTATAGTCCATGGGGTCCCAAAGGGTCAGACATGACTGAGTGACTACACACACAAGCTCTACTAAATGTGAAGTAAAGTGAACTTTGATTCAAAAAAGCAAAAGCTGGTGCTGTTGCTTCATACTTCCTGGTCTGTGTGAGCAGCCCATGGCAGACATGTTATGTAGTCAAGAAGGCATGATGTAAAGCTAAGAAGACTCTTTGTGACCCCATGGACTGTAGTCTGCCAGACTCCTCTGTCCATGGAATTTTCAGAAGAAGTCAGACATTCCCTGTGGGGCATGAGAAGTGATTGTCATTCCCACAGTTCTATCAGGTGTCTCTCTCTTACCCTCTGGTGGATGGCTGAGAATTTGCCTCTTTTATAATACCATCTTCTTTTTAACGTGTTTATTAGCACAGTTTTTGGCTAATTCAATAGTTACTTCTTATCATGGTTAGGTAAATATGTGTCATTGTATCTATGTGGACATACATATAAGTCAATAATTTTATATTTGTTTCCTTGTTCATATGACTGTTTTTCCTGTAGCTTATAATTGCTTTGCTTTTCATTTGTTAATAATGCTAATTTCCCCCCTTAAAATGATCTAATAGATCTAACAAATGCCTCTCAACATTTCTTCCTAAAATCTCAAACACATCATCATATTATTTATTAATTCTATCTTATTTCCAGGGAAACCTTTCTTCTAACAGTATTCTATTTTCACTATGGACTGGTTCTTTTCTAGGCCTAGCAGTTCTTGTTACAGGATTTTCTTCTGCTACTCCTATGTGCTAGATCCTTTCTTTCCCAAGTGCTATGCCCTTGGCTTTGCTGATTATGTCCTTACTTGGTTTAAGCCTATGTTCCAGATGCTCTCTCAGAAAGTGTTTAAAGGAGGCAAAATTTTAAAGCCTCTGTACATCTGAAATATATTTATCTTTACATTTTAATAAATGGTTTGGGTAGGTACAGAATACTAGGTTGAATATGATTTTTCCTCAGAATTTTAGAGGTAATGCTCCACTATCTCCTGGAATCCAGCACTACTTCAGAACTCTGATGACATTTTGACTCTTGTTCCTTTTTCTGTGAGCTATTTAAATGTTGTCTCTAAAAGCTTTAGGATATTCTGTTGTAACTCTGATGCTCTGAAATTTCATAATGATATACTTTAGCTTGAGGTAATTTTTAAAATCATTATTCTTAATAGAAGATTAGATTTTATGAATCTTGAGACATGTATTCTTCAGTACTTATAAATTTCCTATATTATTACCATGATAATCCCCTTCATTCCTTTCTGCTCTTATACTATAAATCCTATTGGTTAGATGCTAGACTTCTAGATTAATCCTCTCTAATTTTACTAGTTCTTCTCTTCTATTTTTCATCTCTTTCTAGGAGATTTTTTCAGCTTTATCAGCTAACTTCTCTACTATATTTTTTCTGCTATCATATTACCTGAATATTCCTTTTTCATGGTTTCTCTTTTATGCATACCTTTTCTCTTAGAAGATACTTAGTTTTCAAAAAAGTTTCCTAATGCGTTTTTGTTTTCTTCTGAGTTTCTCTTTGGTTTGGTTTGATCTCAATTTTTCTTTTTCATGTTGGTTTTTCTTAAATCTTTGGTTGTCCTTTAACATTAAAGTAAGACATTAACCAGTGTGGGCTTTACTCTACAGTAATCTAAAAATGAGTCATTATTACTCAGGAACTCCTAAACCTGGAAGTCTTTTCTCTAGAGTATTTTATTTTTTCTGGAAAAGAATTACCCCATTTCCTTGAGGACAGCATTAATATACTCTGCTGCCGGCATTAGGGAAGCAAGGCAGAATACAGGGCTAGAGGTCCCACTGTTCAGCCTCACGCTTCACCCATTCCCTGTTCTTCTTCATGTTCCAGATTTGCAGTCTTTTCAGATTTCACTTTTTACAGAAAATAATCCCCCTGACTTCTATGGTAGAAGGGAAGAGAGGGCAGAGGTAATATATAGTACAGAGGAGACTTAGGGATCCAGCCTTACACAGCAAGCTCCAATGAATCTTTGTTTTGGGGTCTGATGCCTGACTTCTGCTTTTTCCCAATAATTAGTACCTCTAAAGTCCAGAGGCTTTCAGGGGATGGGCTATCTGCTTCTTGTTGGTATTCCTCTCTGTTCCACTTAATTTCTTCTAAGTCAGTCAGTTATCTACTCTATCTACTATCTTACACATATTTTTTACTCTCTCACCAGTTATTATCTCCCCTTTATCCTTGTGGGTTAATGCTATTTTTATTCATTTCAGTGGTGTATTATCAATGAATATTTTTGACCACTTATTACTATGTTTGACCATCTCACTGCAACTGAATTAAATCTACTGAGGGTAGGAAATTTGTCTGGGAAAAGGAAAAGCCTCGGGTGATTCTGAGACCAGTGAGATTTGAGAATCACTGTCCTAGTTTATTCATCTTCAGATTCGCTAAGAGACCGGGGAACTAAAATCCTAATAGTTTTATTGTCCCTAAATTATCACAAGAAGAGAAATGAGTTTATCAAGCTGACCTATGAAAGAGTTTGAGGAGGAAGTGTTTGACCACTAATTTAATCTTTAGTGAGGACAAACTTGAAGGTAGTATGTGAAATCTGCTGAGGAAAACAGTAATGATAAAATTATGGTCATGATGATGAAGAGGTTTAAACTGCCAATGACAGACCAGATGGGATTCTGATATATGGGGCACCAAGGCACAAAACGTGCTCTGGGAAAATCTGAGGCTTGGACGGGAAGCCACTTCCTGTTTTTAAGGATGCACTTAGACCCAGGTCTGGTTGCCCTCCTGGTATAACTGCTTGTCTAAGGATGACAGGATGTGCATAGATAGATGTAGTCTTGGAACACCACCCCATACCAAAGCAGGTATTCAGAGAGCCTAGAGGATGTCCAAAGTAGGTCATGTACATCTTTACAGAAATTGCTGGGTCGAGGGGCCACTGGGCAGGGCTCCTGCAGCGATGACGAGACTTTCAAAAGTGAACATGTTACCAAAAGAAGTCAAAACTGCTGCAGATAAAGTGCAGAGAAAGAAAGCAATTACACCAAACTCTAAAGTGCTTCTGTAGACAAGGAACGGGCATTATGGGCTACATGAAGGGTTCAAACTCTGTAAGATAGCCAGCAGTGTTTTCCAAGGAGTCTTACATGGATCTCATGGTTTTTACATAAACCTGTAAAATAAGCGCTCTGGGTTTTGAAGTCCACAGTTTAAGGGTAGGAGGAAGATAGGCTTTTATAAATATTAAAGGAGTCCCTAATGAAGTTACAGTTCAGTGTACTTAAGTTTTATTCATTCTAATCAGTCAATGGCTCCTTATATAGTTTTCCAGAATAGTGTGGAAAAAGTCAGTACCCATAACAATGACCAGGAAGTTAGCAGGCAGCTGGATAAGTCGAGATATTAGATACTCTTTCAGACTAAGGTTTTCTACTGTAGGGGCTTGCATGGAATTAAGACAAGGTCAGATCTTACAAATGATTGCATAAGATCAGGTTTCCCTAACATCCATACTCTACAGATAATTCAAAAGTCTTAAGACAAGAGCAAGCATCTGGTTTTAGCCGTAGGAGTGTTACTTATTGATCTTTCTTATTTATTAAAAACACTGGAGGAAAAAAATAGATGAATTAATTACTAGTGTATGTTTTTCTGAAAATGTGTTCAAATTCTCTAACTCTGGTTTCCTTAGAAAGAGTATTCCTTCTATGATCAGTGTTGAGAGTTCCTGTTGTAGTTATCAAGCATCTGTCCATTCCTACTCTTTTTTCTTTTCCAACTTTCTTTAAATAAAGAATCATATAAATAGCCAATAAATAAGGAAGAAAAGTTGCTCTCAAGGAGGGAGGTTAGTGATGGGGTCTGGAACCAAATGCCACAATCTATAAATTTTTTGCAAAGAAGCCTAGGATGAGGCATTTGTAGCTTCAAATAAGAAGATATATATGTATATGCAAAAAAGCAAGCTTGATGATAGAACTGCTCAAAGGCTGGAAGCCTGTACTAATTGATAACCCATGGTCTAGAACATAGCTGCCTGGGACAGAGGAGATGTGCAATAAACACTTTGTTAAAAAAAAAGTTTCAAAGCTTCTTTAAGAGTCCATTAAGGGAGTTCCCTGGTGGGTTAGCAGTTAGGGTTCTGGACTTTTCACTGTCATGGCCTGGGCTCAATTTCTGGTTAGGGAACTAAGAACTTACAAGGCATGCCGTGTGCCGCACCCCCCGCCCTCCCCCAAAAAAGATTCTATCAGAATAACAGTTGGGAGAGTTGTCTGAGTCAATCAGTTGGGAGAGTTGTCTGAGTCAACAGTGGGTAAGTCTGTGTAAAGCACACTTTTGTCCTTAGGGACATACAGGCATGCCAGTACACATTCATGCAAGAAGCTCATGGCATTCCTGATGAGGGATCAATGAAGCAACTCTTGACACCTTACTGACATGCATACAAAGGACATTCATAGGAAGCAAAGTGAAGAGAGGCCATGACCAAACATCCTATTAACCAGCAGGGCCTCACAGATGGCCTAGGGGAAAGCAGGCAAGAAACTGACTACAGAAAAGTAGGGATGCTTGGGGCTGGTGCACTGGGACGACCCAGAGGGATGGTATGGGGAGGGAGGAGGGAGGAGGGTTCGGGATGGGGAGGACGTGTATACCTGTGATGGATTCATTTTGATGTTTGGCAAAACTAATACAATTGTGTAAAGTTTAAAAATAAAATAAAATTAAAAATATATTAAAAAAAAAAAAAAAAGAAAAGTAGGGAAGACAGGAAGCAGCAGGGAGAAGGACAAGTGTAGGCAGGTAAATTCAAGAGCATGGGATTCCAGAGTCAGTAAGAACAAAGAGGCACAAGACACTAATGCTGAGCAGCAGGCTGGCTGTTCACTGCATTGTTTCATAGCTTTGCTCTCTACTGGTTTGTGGGAAGCACTGAACCTACAGATACTGACCAACATAGTGAGACATATAGGTGAGAGAACCAGGGAAAACCTGATCTAGATGATGCGGTGGCAGGAGTACTAGGAGAGCACATAAATAACTTGCCCAAGTGGAAGAGTGAACAGACACACAAATGTCTGCCCACCAGAAGCAGAACAGTTCATGTCTCTGCTGAACCTACTTACCTCTGACTTGCTGTTCTAGACTAAGGATGACTGCCACGGCCTGATGAAGAATAAGGAGTTTTGTTTGGGGTTTTTCACTCTTTAAATGAAGCTGACACATTCGACCAAGCTCCTTGAATGCCTCATTAATATCTCGTACACGCAAGCGTTCTCTGGCATTGTTGGCCATCCGCCTTTCTTTCTCCCTTTCTATCTTCTGTTCTGGGTTCAAATCCTCATCTTCATTAGTACTGCTGGAAATGAAAGTAACAACAATGTCCATTAGGTTCCCTATAAAGTAAGATATGCTAATTGCACAAAATTATGAAGTATAAAAATTAAAATGACCTATACATTTTATCAAACGGTAACAGCTACACTTAAATAATGTGTATTAATTTTCAATCTTTCCTTGATGTAAATATATAGCTATATAGTTGAAATTATACCACACATACATTTAAATGCATTTCCACTGTACATTACTGCATAAAGACTTCAAACTAGTGAAACACTTCATAAATATAATTTGAATGACCACATATTATAGCACCCTGCTTTTCCGAATATGATTAGCAGCATCAGCATTATTGTTTAAAAACTTTACTTTTTACTTCACTGTAAAAACAGTGTTGCATTACTGTTAAAAATATAACATCTCAGGTTCTACTGAAAACCTACTGAATCAGAAGCTTCCTTTTAACAAGATTCATATTACATTAATGTCACTTAGAAACACTGTCCTATTATAGTAATGTGTTATAGTTTATGTTCTTATGTTTATGTTTATGTTCTTATGTTCTTCTCCCCAGTCCACTGAGGAGGAGGAAGAAAAGCTTAAGATACGGCATGAAAGAAGTATCTCAGAAAATTACTAATTTTGTTCCAGAAAAAAATATTACCATCAATGGTGATGATTTTAAAACATGGTTGAACTGGAACAACCATGGAAGGTTGTTTGCTTATTCCTTGAAAGGAAAGTTATGACCAACCTAGACAGCATATTAAAAAGCAGAGACATTACTTTGTCAACAAAGGTCTGTCTAGTCAAGGCTATGGTTTTTCCAGTAGTCATGTATGGATATGAGAGTTGGACTATAAAGAAAGCTGAGCGCCAAAGAATTGATGCTTTTGAACTGTGGTGTTGGAGAAGACTCTTGAGAGTCCGCTGGACTGCAAGGAGATTCAGCCAGTCCATCCTAAATGAGATCAGTCCTGGGTGTTCATTGGAAGGACTGATGTTGAAGCTGAAACTCCAGTATTTGGCCACCTGATGTGAAGAGCTGACTCATTTGAAAAGACCCTGATGCTGGGAAAGATTGAGGGCAGGAGGAGAAGGGGACGACAGAAGATGAGATGGTTGGATGGCATCACCGACTCAATGGACATGGGTCTGGGTAAACGCCAGGAGCTGGTGATGGACAGGGAGGCCTGGCGTGCAGGGTTCATGGGGTTGCAAAGAGTCAGACACGTCTGAGCGACTGAACTGAACTGAATTGATACAGCCTCTAAAAAGAAAGCTGAAGATTCTGCAGCAAAAGACTATATGCACTGTATGATTCCATTTATAGGAGCTTCTAGAAAACACAAAACTAACGTAAGGGAAAGCAGATCAATGTCTGCCAGAGGATGACAGAAGATGACTGATTATAAATGGGTATGAGTATGGGTATGAGGAAACTTTCTATGCTGGTAGAAATATTCTACATTATTAATATCTATGTATATCTATGTATATATTAATATCTATGATTTCTATGTATATCACCATATACATTTGCCAAAGGACAAAAATTGTGCACTTAAAATTGATATATTTTACTATATTTTGAATTAAACCTCAATAAAGCTGCCTAAAAGCAAAAAAAACAAAAGAAAAAAAGATGTTGCAGAAAATACTCATGGATAGATGAAAAGGTTAAAAATACATTATTAAATTTAAAAAGCTGAAATTATAAAACTTATATCCAGTTTATTTCCAATTTAAACTGTATTTATGGAAAAAAGATATTCCTTGAAAAGTAAACAACAGTTAATTCAAGTGTTTTTTTGTGTTTTCTTGGTGTGCTTTTCTATAATTTTCAAATTTCTGTAATGAAAATGGACCAATTGGAAAAATAGCGAGAAAAATGCTTTGGAATAACTTCTAGAAAATTCTATTTATATTCAACATTTCAGTAAATTACTGGGTAGAGTCTCTTAGAATCTGGAAAATCTGTGCACAAAGAATCAATGTTCTACCTCTTCTCTAATACCTTGAGTACTTTAATAAAGAACAAGTAGACAACAGATTTTTACTCCTAATTGTCAAGAAATACGTAAAAGTATTCTTTTGATAATAGAGAATCACTAGCTCGTTGACTTCAAAGGAACCTTTCCAGATTATCTAGCCCAGAGGTTTCCAAATGTGGCCACTCATCAGCATCTTTAGGAGTTCTTCTAGTCTTCAAAGGCCCCATTGCTGGGGATGCTTGGGCAGTGAGCTTGGGTGAGAAATGCACCTGCATTTCTAAAATGTTTTACAGGTCTGCGGTGCAGGGTTGAGAACCACTACAACATCAGTGACCTCCCTAGGGTTACACTGCTAATTGGTTGTAGAGTGGAGAAAAGAACCCAGGTAGTGCTTCGTGGAAGAAAACCAAGAACACGTATATAAAATTATCATCACCATAAATTATTGTAGTACCTTTACTGATATTTACAGCATGAGAGACAGTATGAAAAGAGCTTTATATGCATAATTTTCAGTTTATTCCCACAAGAATCCTAAATAGAAAATTTCCTTTAAGATGGAACCAAACCTCAGCAAATTTTACTAACCTGCCATGGTCATTTGACAAAATGTAGTGAAGCCATGATTCAAGTCCAGGTTAGCCTTATTTTGTCCAAAGCCATGTTTTAAATTTACTATTATTAACTATCAAGTATAGTTCTTGCTAACCCATTATACTGCATTCTCAGTTTCTGATGACCTATAACAGAGCTCAGCAAACTGGCCCGAGAGCCAGCTACCTGTTTTTGTAAATAAAATTTTATTGGAAGATCTGTTATGTATTTGGCTGCTTTCATGCAACAATGGCAATGTTCAATAGTTGCAACAGACCTGCATGACCCATAAAGACTAGAATATTTACTATCTGGCCCTTCACACAGGAAGTTTGCTGACCTGTATGATAAAAGGATGAATGATGAGGAGAGGTGTAAATTATTCTCCTAAAGTTCTGTTTGAATCATGAAGCTGAAAGAATTAAGATGCCTCAAAGGAGTGGCCTTGGGATTCCCTGAGCCAGTTTTGTCTTCTTCCTGCCCTTGCACAACTGAATACAATGCATATTAAAATGATAGAATTATTTTAAAAAATAGGTAGTATTAGGTTGTAAGATTTAATTTTCCCAAGAGAAATGTTAAAGTATTGAAAATAGTGAGACTATTAAATATAAAAAGACAACTTTTAAATATATGAATGACAGAAAGGACCATGCTGGTTTTTTGTTTTTATTTTTTAATTAACTAAAAAAATTTTTTTTGGCTGTGCTGGGTCTTTGTTGCTGAGCAGGCTTTTCTACAGCTGTGGGAAGCAAAGGCTACTCTAGTTGCAGTACACGGGCTTCTCATTGTAGTGGCTTTTCTTGGCACATGGGCTTAGTTGTTCCACAGCATGTGGGATCTTCCCAGATCAGGCATCGAACCCATGTTTCCGGCATTGACAGGTGGATTCTTTATGGCTAAGCCACTAGGGAAGCCCTACGCTGGTTCTTTTAGTTAACCTGGCATACTTATTGAAATTTCCTTTGTACCATACTTTCACACAAAGAACAATTAAAATTTTTTTTTATTTATTTGGCTGTGTTAGGCCTTAGTCGCACCATATGGGATCTTAGTTTCCCAACCAGAGATCAAACCCATATCCCCTGTACTGGAAGGCAGATTCTTAACCACTGAACCAAGAGGGAAGTCCCAAAGAACAATGTTTTAAATATAAATATATGTGGTATATACTTACTACTGATAAATAAATATATATCAAGAAACAGAATGTACCACGTGCATGAGTGCTCAGCTGTGTCCGATTCTTTTGTGACCCCATAGACTGTAGCCTATTAGGTTCTTCTGTCCATGGGATTTCCCAGGCAAGAATACTGGAGTGGGTAGCCATTTCCTCCTGCAGGGAATAGTCTCCTGCATTGGCAGGTGGATTCTCTACCACTGAGCCACCAGCAGAAAAAAAAAAAAAGGCCTAGGAGGAGGATTTATCACAAATAAATTCTCTCTTTTCATGTAGAACTAAAAGAAAAATCTGATGGAAGAATTTAGAAATCATTTGAAACTAATCTCATTATGTGTTCAATATCCATATTTCAAAGTAGTCAAGTCCAGTTTCTAGAACTCCTTGCCTAACAACAGTGCATGTGGAGTACTTCCTTTTCCATACTCTTTTCAAATTTTTGTTTAAAACATGAATTTACAAATTTCTTTTATAAAGAGCCAGGCAGTAAATATTTTCAACTTTGTGGGCCATCTCTCAGATCTACTCAAATCTGCCACTGCACTATAAGAACAGCCACAGACAATATGTAAATGAATGGTGCATGGCGGTGTTCCAATAAAACTTTATTTATAAAAAAGGCAATAAACTAGATTTGGCCCCTGGACTATAGTTTGCCAGTCCCAGGTTTAAATCATAGAAGAGGTCCTAACTTAAAATAATATACTTAATAATATATAATTTATTACATATTAATATATAATAATATACTTAAAATAATATATTCAAATAATTATTGACAGATTGCATCTACCTATACTTGTACAATTTAACTTGCTTTAGCTATTTTGTTCTCTAGCTGTCGTACAGACTATAAGCACTGAGGGGAGAAAAGTAATTCTTTTTTATATGCAGACCCTAAAATATTGTTGGAAACATGGAAAACAAACTTAGAATCAGCCTCATATGTCTCCTGTTTAGGGATGCTGTGAGGATTAAATGAGATGACAGACATAAAAGTCCCAACACAGTATCTACAACACAGCTGACACTTTTCACCCATGGCAAGTGAGTGAAATGTGACCTGGATGGTAACAAATACCTTGTTCTGCCTCTAGATGAAACTTTGATATCTTTTTGGGAGGATTCATCATCTGATTTCATGTCATCTGATGAAGGAGGTTCATGAAGGTTTTCATCTTTCTCTTTATTTTCAGTCTTGATTTCTGTTGGAACAACAGTTCCAGACTGACTTTGCAAGCCACCTAACAAAGAGGCAAAGAACAAAATAAACGTCCAGACTCATTTGTGAATTAGAATTAAGACAGCAAAAAACTTTCTTGATGGCAAATATCCTTAGTTGTTTTAGAGCTATGATGGAAATCTGAAGATGTAAAAGGGTAAGCTATTCAGACTTGCACAGAGCGTGTCCACAAACTTTAGAAAAAAATGCTTTCTAAAGCATCTGTATTAAAAAAACAAACAAACAAACAAGGTTGACCCCGATGGTGAGTCCAATGTTCACTTTCAGGTACCATTTAAAAGTTAAACAAGGTATGAGAAACATGATGCATTTTAGAAACCAACTTTTAAGATGCTGCCAAGGTAAAGGAAATAAGCTTTAACATTTTCCTGGACAAACACAATAAAACAGGTATCATGGTTAAATATAATTGGGAAAACTTTACTTTGATGGTCTTTTATTACCTATATATTTGTACTTATTTATAAGGTCTACTATAACATTGGCCACAGTTTGCTTTTTACAAGAATTATCTGTCTCTCCAATTAAATTATAATCTTCTAAACAACAGCTATTATCATTCAGAACTCTAAATATAGCCAGAAATATCTTTCTCACTGCCTCTAGGGACCATGAAGACTCATCCATGAGGGGAAGTGATTTAAAAAGAGACAGGACAGGGTCCTTCCTGGCGATGCAGAGGTTAAGACTCCGTGCCTCCACTGCAGGGGGTGTGGGTTCAATCCCAGGTTAGGGAACTAAGATCCTGCATGCCTTGCTGTGCGGCCAAAAAAGGGGGGGAGAAAAAAGAACAGAAGCTAAAAAGATGACCAGTAAACACTGAACAACAGTTTGTACAGGGTTCCATCCATCAATAAACATCTATAATTGGATCAGCTAAACCGATCAAAGTACTGAACCCTAAATGTCTACCCTGGACATTAATGCAGTAGTAACATTGTTTGGAATTCTAAGGTGACTTTTGATGAACAGATGTCAATTTGACTGTGAAAAAGGTGACAGAGCTCCAAATGATACCTCTGTCTGCACTACTGCTGAAAACCAACAATACAGTTACCTCTATAATTCTCCTGTGTTTTATGGTTCAAGTCTGTGCTTGAAGCAGTGACCGTACTAGACAGGACTGAATGATTGCCATTGAGACTGACAGAGTCTTCTCGATGAGTTCCAACCTAAAGTAAACAAACAAACAAAAATGTTCATGGGGCAGTAACTGTTCAAATTCTTTCACTGAGTTTAATAGAGAAAACAGTATCACTTATCTAAATTAGCAACTGTTTTTGGATGTCACTTTTCTGGGTTTTGAACTGTAAAAGACTTGATAGTAGTAGTACTGTTTCTGAGCAAAAATATTTTTTAAAAAATATTTAAAAAAATTTTAACTTTCAAAGTTTATATTCCACAGAGGGTTGCTGTGAGAAGCAAATGAGCTAACAGAGATAAAGCACTCTATATGCTATGTGCGGTGCTGTGCTTAGTCACTCAGTCATGCCCAACTCTTTGTGAGAGCACAGTATATTATAAGCTCTATTCTGTATCAGTCAATCTGAAAACCTATTCTACATACTACTGAAATATGTTCAAGTATCCATGAATTTGTATTTCTTCTTAAAAAAAAATTAAAAGAGCAGCAAAAGCAATACAAAATTAAAATAGCTTAGAAGTTCTACATTTCCAGGAACCAGAATTGCCATATATTTTTATTCTCAGTTTTAATCAGATTTAGACAAGTCGCAGTTAACTTAAACTGATAAGCTATGGCATGTAATTTTAGCTAATGCAGTATTTTTAGAAAAACTGTTACAACTGAAGCTTTTTATTAGAACAATAGCAGACGAGTCAACTAGAAGATTAAGCTTTTGATTAAATAGATTTATTGCCTGGAGTTATACATGAGAACCACTGTTTTTCAACAAATCCTTCAATCCCAGTAAAACACCATGCTTTGAATCCCTCTTGAGTAATTAATATAGCTTTTCTCTTTCATGACTTTGTATGGATTTTACCCTAATATAAATACCCCTATGCAAGTTTATCCTTTGGTTTCCTGTGAGCCAAACAAAAGACACAAAAGTTTCAGGCAATGCAGGCTACTGGTACTGAATCTGATCAGAACAAACCAGGTCTTTCACCTTACTTTTGAAGAAATGTCTGTCCTCTGCCTTTATTCTTACCTTTAATGTGGTTAAACAACAAAACAACAACAAAAACCATTTAATGTATTCCACAGCTACTTTTAAAATTATTTGAAGATTAGGTGTGTCACTACTCCCCTGGATGATCAAGCATTGACTACATCCTTTTTCTAAACCACACAAATTCATCACTCATTAGAATCATAAAATCTTAAAGCTGGGAAGGGACCACAGAAATCAAAGTAGTCTTCTGCACCCTTACTGCTTAGGAAATCTTTCCTTATCCCTTAACCTTTACTTCTACACTGAACTTCAACACACCCCCAATAAAAACATCTTGAGAAAAACCTGAAGAACTAAACCTAATAACAAGTGAAGTAGACTGTGAAAATTACTTTCAAGAGAGGAAATCATTTTTAAAAGTTTATGATACCCTATCTCTAGGGAATCCTAGTCATGTTTATTCTTAACACATAGGTTGCTTTCAAGCTAGCTATAACTACTCATGATTTGAGGGGAAAGTTGGTTCAAAATTCCTTTTTATAAAAATAGACGATATAGATATAACACGTAGCTACAAATTCTTTGGGAACTTAGGAGCCTCAGCCTATTTTAAAGATAATGTATTTAAAGATAATGTAGAATAATGTATTCTAAAGATAGAATAATTTTTGACTGGCTGAGGAAGTCATTGCAGGATAAAGCAAAAGCTAAAAGATTCTATGTTTGTATTTACAATGTGGACTTAAAACTTCCTATGTTCTTTGGTAGTATGTGTTAATTTTGCTCTTCTATAGTATTTTGAGTTATCATACCAAGTATTTTTAAAAATAGGCTTTTAAAATTTAAACATAAGTATATTTACTATGTATTTTATCTGTGAAACCTATTTTAGAGCTTCAGAAGACAATACCATTGAACAAACTGAATTTCACTGAGTGGTAAGTGATGATATATCTGTGAAATTCTTTTTTTTTTTTTACTTCATTAGTATAAATAATTCTTTGATTTTCTGAATCTCAACTAATAAAAATGTTCTATCACCTCCTTTCTGATGAAAGGATTGGCAGACAAAGGATCATTACCTAAACAATAAACCTTAGAGATTTTGCTTTTCCCTGAAGGAAAATCAGAAAGGTTACTCAATTTGTTTTGTGATATAAAATGCCGGTAAATATCTTTGTCTCTATGGAATACTACAAACTAAATATTCTCTCACACCAACCTTGAAAAAATTGAACCTTTAAAAAATGGTCTCAGACTAGCAAAAACTTTTAAGTCTGGAGTTTTTCATATTAATGAAGTTAGCAGGAACTTTTTGTTTGTAACTTGATTCTCCTTGCAAATGGGCCTCATATATTTTCTGGAGAATTTTACTTTCACAGTTCTTACAGTTTTCTTTAACCAATGCTCACCCTGGCTGCCATGTCCTCCCTTTAATCTGCAGCTACGCATTCAAATGGCTCTGTCCACACACGCAACAGGTGTATAAACAGTTCTTTGTCTGAGCTCAGAGTCTGTGGGGCCGGCCAGATAGGACCTTGTTTAATTGTTCATCTCGTTAGCATACAGCTGACAGGCTGCTTCTCTTGGGGGACTAGCAGGGGAAGGAAAACTTCTAGGCCTGCTATGCTCTAAATCTCGATTATTATGAAGAGCTCCACTTCAGAATAAAAGGCCCATTCCATTAAATGACGTCATCTTGCATTCTGAACCTTTACAATCTATGTATGGCCTTATTTTTGTGGGAGCATCCGACAAGGGACTTGTTTTCATTTAATTTGGCCAATGGCTTCAACACCCACAATGGAAAGATGTTAAATCTAATTAGTTGATGAATAAGAGGTCTTGTGAATTAAGGGACAGACTGAAAAATACTCAGCATGAACTCCTCTCTGATTCTGAATTCTATTCTAATAATTCGCTCACTTTGTACCATTCACTGAATACTAGTGATTTAACTATTTACTATTAATCTACAGACTGGTTAAAGGATCTTTATGTACTGGATGTATTTTGTTTTACCTGAAGAGGGTTTTATGCTAAAACTTGGAAGAATTCTATTTGTTATGGTTCCTTTTGAATAATATTTCCGTAAATACATAAGCTGTCTGATTTTCAAGCTTAAAAGTTGACATTTAAACAATTTTGAGTTTAAAAAAAATGGCATCAAAATGCTTTAAAAGCACTATAATGTGTTCTTAATGAAAATAAAAAAAATTAAGATGCCCATTTAGGAAAAAATTGGTTAGAAAAAGTAAAGTACAGTTAAAAACCAAACTGCTTTAGTTTAGCTGAAACCTACACACACAATTTCTACTGTATATAAATCTTTACTAATAAAATTAAATACTGTTCAAACATATGGCTAAAATGATTCCAAATTTACTCTGATATGTGACAAAAAGTGCTTAAAATCTTGAATAAAATATTACTCTATTTGTTAGTCTTTAATAACAATCTTAAATTTTTTAAAACTAGGAAAAATATAGTTTAATTGCTTTAGGATTTAGAAATCAGATATGATTTATATTTTAAAATCATTATGTAAGGTAGCTCTAAGTTCTACAACTGAACATTGTTTGCTTTCATACAAGACACACATTTCTAACTATAGCTTAAGCAACAAAAACTCAAGCAATACAAAAAAAAAGACATGCCAGAGTTAAATTTCCTTACGACCTATAACAAAATCAAAAGATCTCATGGATGTAATTTCATCTGGTATCATAAATAAGGAACTTTTAAAGATTTGCATCAAGCTTCCATTAATATAAAGCTTTTAATCCAACTTAGTTTGAAGTTGAAATCATGGTCTGAACAATAACTGGGTACTTTGTGTTAAAGATAAAAGAGCTACAGAGCTATCTCATTGGGCCTTGGTATTTTAGATATTACAGCCATAAACAGATGTGATGTACGATAACTTTATATTGCTGAAATCTCTTTGCAATGCCTAAATGAAATCAATGAGTCTCATTCCTTTTCAGTTTTCCACTTATTAACTTTTTTCCAGTCAGCAGTTTATTCCAAGAGCTCATTCTTAGACTAAGTAAATGAGAGCAAAACTATAGTCTGTACAGTGCTCACATTTCAGTAGTTCTAAAAATCCTGATTTTGTGTTTTAAATGATACATCACATGCTAATAACAGTGTCTGATAAAGCCTTAATTTTATATTTGGATTAAGAGGATATGGAGAATCTGTCAAAAATACTGAAAGGGAATAAGAAATTGAGTAAATGAAAACGTTAACCCTATTCAAAAGTAAGAGGAAATGTTGAAACTAGGGCAGACAGGCTACACTAATTATATGAGAAGAAGTAGGAATTATCCAATTACTAGCTTTTTTTTCTGATATAATAATCTTCAGGATATTTAATTATTGTGTATATTGATACCTAAAATATGTTATTTCTGTGGTTGGAATCTCTTTTAATCCTAACCTTTTGTGCTAGTCAAGTTTGTTCAGTTAAAAGAAACAACAATCAGGGGGCTTCTCTGGTGGCTCAGTGGTAAAGAATCCGCCTGCCAATGCAGGACACAGGTTCAATTCCTGATCCAGGAAGGTCCCACATGCTGTGGAGCAACTAAGGCTGTGCACCACAAGTACTGTGCTTTGGAGCCTGAGAGCTGCAACTACTAAAGCCCACACACCCTAGAGCCCGTACTCCACAAGAGAAGACACACAGTGGGAAGCCCCCGCACTGCGAGTAGCCCCCACTTTCCGCAACTAATGAAAAAAGCCCGCATAGACTTGCTGCAACTAAAGAAAAAGCCCGCAGAGCAACGAAGACCCAGCACAGCCATAAATAAATAAACAACAAAGTTAGGTCTTCTGATATTGAGCCCTATTAATATTTTTGGCAGGTAGTAGTCTTATTATCTTTGTGTGAAATAAAAAAATAGTAATAAAAATAGTAATTATTTCATCTATGAAAGACAAATTTATCTACAAATCATTACTATAAGCTGCAGATGATCTTAGTGCTTTTCTTGTAACTGATAATGTCAGGAAAAGTTCTCAGGAACAAAGCTACTTCTGTGATCAAGGAGACTATTTGGTTAACCTGCCCATGTAGAATTCATATCACTAGTAATCTTGGAAGCACTTGGAAGGTTGAGAGCAGAACTTTCTGTATTACTTTTATCCTGCCATCAAGTCGTCGTCTTCTACTCTCAGTTAATTCTGGCTCACCTTAAATATTTCAACTACTTCACAAAACTCCCAAACTACTGATTGAAATGAAATATGAAAAGAGCGATAGGTGCCAAGAAAAAGAAAAATAAAAAAAAACCTTGCTAATTCTCACTTCCTACACTGGGAAGCTAATTTATGTTCTAAACTAGGGACTGGCAAAGTATGTCTGTGGTCCAAATCTGGTCCTGTTTTTTATTTTATTTTTTTAAGCTAATAAAGGAGGTCCTTTCTATAAATAAAGCTTTATCAAAGCACAGACACACCCATTTGTTTTTGTAACACCTATGGGTGCTTTCATGTTACTGAATCAGAGTTAAGTAATTGTGATACAGAGCATATACCCTGCAAAGCTGAAAATATTTACTATCTGACCTTTTACAGAAAAAGTTTCTGGCTCTTCTTGTCTATAACGCTAGGAGAGAAAGTAACATCATATTCAAAACCTGGAATTAAAATGGTGACCTCTAATAAATGCCCAGGAGAACAAAAATCCATTACATCAAAGATTTTATTTGCACGTTCTATGGAGTTCCTAGAAAGGTTTAGCAGACTAGTTCTACTCTCTACAGAAAAATAAATGGAATGATGAAAATTAAATATTGAGGGAAGTTGACTTTACAGATTCTAAATGGTGATACAGAATTGCTGATAAACTGCTATTTCTGTGGTTACTTTGTAACTGTGGCCATGTAAACCTCCATTTGTAGGGGTCTAAGAAATATTAACTTAGGTTAACACAGAGGAAAAGTATCTTTGCGACCCCATGGACTGTAGACCACCAGGCTCCTCTGTCCATGGAACTCTCCAGGCAAGACACTGCAGTGGGAAGCCATTCCCTTCTCCAGGGGATCTTCCTGACCCAGGGATCGAATCCAGGTCTCTTGCACTACAGGCAGATTCTTAATCGTCTGAGTCACCAGGGAAGCCCCCCAAATAACAATTTATGTTAATACAGAGGAAAAAAACATAAACTACCAGAAAGTTAAGCAAGACAAAAAAAGAAGTGTTTCCAGAATGTAAAATTGTGTCATTTCTTAGTCATTAACAGTTAGAATACATGAAGGTGAGACACATACAGGCAGGAGATTAACTCTTGGAGATGGCTGGCAATAGTTACAACAATATGTTCTCCAAATTACACACTCTCTCAGAACATGAAAAAAGCTGTCAGGCATGTAAGCAAGGCTCCTGGTAGTACTGATGGAAGCCCTCAGACATGAATAACAGCCACCAGGATAAATTTTCCTCAACAATATGCCTAACACTTAGCTGGGACAGTCAATGGCTGACTGTGATTTTAATTTCATTCCATCCTTTGGTCTTTTGCTGAAACTGAGAAATGAGTATTCACAGCTAAAAAGTTCATTTCAGAAGGATGGGAATTTAATACTGACTCACTTGACACTGTCAGATCTTGTCAGTTAATAATATTTGAGGGTAAGCCTGGCAGAAACATCTGCATCTCCATCTCATTAGTGATTACATCTGGATGGGTTGGATATAGCAGATCCTGGCAGATTTTCCCCAGCTCTGTGTTCTCTAAGAAGGTTATAAAAACTGAAAGAAGACCTTGATAGATAAAATAAGCAACTAAGTTGCTGCAGCACTGGTGCTGCTTCTCAGACTATGTCAGATTCACCTCATGTTTCAGAACTCTATTTTTTCTATATTACCTTCAGTTTTTTTCCTTTTTAAAGAATATCTCTGGCAACTCTGAAACAAGCAGCATATTCCTAGTGGATATAATGGAAGCTACTTTCTTAATTACAAGTTTCAGGGCAATATCTAATGAAACAAATTTCCCCTCTACAAGTCCTTTTAAATACTAGGTTTTTATATGGCTTTGGAAGAATGGATTTTGAAAAATTTCTTTTCCAACTTGTATCCAAAGTTGATAAAAACAACCTCCCAAAGACAGAAGTTCCATTTCATACAAACTCTACATTTATTTAAGAGGATCCAGAGATATAGCTGGTAGGCTGCAGTCCATGGTGTCGCTAAGAGAGGGAGACGACTGAGCGACTTCACTTTCACTTTTCACTTTCATGCATTGGAGAAGGAAATGGCAACCCACTCCAGTGTTCTTGCCTGGAGAATCCCAGGGACGGGGGAGCCTGGTGGGCTGCCGTCTATGGGGTCGCACAGAGTCGGACACGACTGAAGCGACTTAGCAGCAGCAGCAGAGATATATCAAATGTTGTAGCAGATAAAGTGAAGTAGGAGCAGTGAGCTATTAACAATGAAGAATTAAAAATGATTAAGAGGTGAGGCTTTACAAGTCCTTCTTCTGAATAAGGATAGATGGTATTTCAGCAAAGTAATAATTTATATTTGCAACAAATGCTATCTTATTATAATATTAAAATTATTTTGCTACTATCACTAGTAGTGATAAAAATACTGCCTTAAATTTATATGAATTCAGTAATTTATAAATGTTTTTGCATTTATTAGTTTATCAACAGCAACAAAAGTTAATTTTAAAAAAGCCTGAGAGTCCCTTGGACTGCAAGGAGATCCAACTAGTCCATTCTGAAGGAGATCAGCCCTGGGATTTCTTTGGAAGGAATGATGCTAAAGCTGAAACTCCAGTACTTTGGCCACCTCATGCTAAGAGTTGACTCATTGGAAAAGACTCTGATGATGGGAGGGATTAGGGGCAGGAGGAGAAGGGGATGACAGAGCATGAGATGACTGGATGGCATCACTGACTCGATGGACGTGAGTCTGAGTGAACTCCAGGAGTTGGTGATGGACAGGGAGGCCTGGCGTGCTGCGATTCATGGGGTTGCAAAGAGTCAGACACAACTGAGCGACTGAACTGAACTGAAATTTTAAGATCTTCTGATATTAAAAAACAAAAACACAGTTGTTAAGATATGCAGGCATCTACAGTTGTTAAGATATGCAGGCATCTAACGTCACCCATGTCGCTGAAAACATTGTTCTTAGGAAACCAGGCAGCCTTGTTTGATGTTTACTTCAGCAGCTCCAAAATGAATATAAATGGCTCCCTGACATGTGAATGTAAAAATCTGGAACCAATCCTATTTTACAGAACACAAGACTTCAGCATTTGGGGCGCCTAATTATTTCGATGATAGCTGAGTGTTAGCCTTGATCACATGGTTTACAGTCAGAAATCTGTTTCATAGGAGAATATTTCACAGCATGCAATGAATCTTAAGAACCATGATATAAACATGCAAACACATGGTTTCAATTAAATAGCAGGTTCAAAAAAAGCTTCATTACTTTAAAACATAATTTATATAAAAAATAAGTTAAGACATTCAACACAGAATTTTCGATTTGCACGGCTGCAGAATGCTACTTTTCCCTACTTTAAAGAATTACTATGCTTTTAAAAAGATGGATTGAATGATTTTATTCTCTTCAGGCGTTAATCTAAAATCGTTTCCTTTCATTGTCACTTAAATTACAGCCATTCTCAAAACTACCTCACATTTTTTTCTCTGGGAAAAAAACTTAAATTTGGACTTGTACAAATACTATTGTGTTCCATTCTATTGAAGGCTGGTTCCAAATTTCTTAAACAGTTTTTCAATACCAGAACCTGTGAAAATCAGTCTTGCTTTCTTGCTTTTGCTATGAAGACTTTCTACACATTGTTTCAATGTTCCATCAATTTATTATACATCCGAAAAAAAAAAATTCAAGTTTAAGCTAATATGATCTCTGTATAAAGTTTCTGTTTTTTGCACATGATCATAGCAGGATTTTAAGGTCAAATATGCTCAGCCAATGACCCTGTCCAAAACAGTAAAGAAATTCTTAAAAACCAATCTACCTTGTTTATAAAAAGAAGGACCCTCTCCCTAAAAGATTTCACAAAAGACATTTAGGAAAACATGCTTCAGGGGTTATTTCAAAAAGCATGAGCACTATTTTACCATTGAAGCAGATCGACTGCTTGTAACAAGGCTTGATCCACCGTAGTTTGAATTGAGGCTTCCGATTGTTGCATTATGCGATGGTCCCAATAAACTGTGTATATCACTGTGACCAGCAGGCAAACTGGTAGAAGGTCCCACGGCATGGTTCCTCAGCACATGGATAGCATCATCCAGTCTGTCCAAACGATCCTCCATCCGAGATTGCTGTAGGGATTGAAAGAAGACATGGAGGTTACTGCTTTTATCTGTTGCATGCATTAAATTGCTATGATTTCTACTTTGGGATATACAGAAGACAGCAAGTGAATATGCAACATCAAGTAGCTTCAAAAGAAACTACCTGTATTATAAATAAACAATCAAAGAAAGGATATTTGTAAACTATGCTAAATTACCAAAGCTTCAGAAGCAAATCACTGCTTCTTAAAATCTATTTATCAGTCTAGCATGAGGTTATTTCTTTTAGCATCTACAAAAGCTGAAGGCTACTCTACAGTATCTGGCATTCAATTATCATTGATAAAAAAGATAACCTGTATTTTAACATCAAAACGAGGGCAACTTGGGGAAGGGTCCTCAAATCCATCAGATTTAAGTTGTAATTTTGTTTTAAGTGAATATTTAATACCTATCTGAAATGGTGACCATATCCAAATGTGCTCTTTTCCCAAAACTGATGAAATGATATCTGTCTGTGGATATATACATGCCCCATACACAAACATATTAGAATTTAAAAAACCAAAAGCACATGCCAGTAG
Source organism: Bos indicus (assembly GCF_029378745.1). Classification (NCBI taxonomy): domain Eukaryota; kingdom Metazoa; phylum Chordata; class Mammalia; order Artiodactyla; family Bovidae; genus Bos; species Bos indicus. The sequence goes on from NC_091769.1 coordinate 52,870,195, forward strand.
AGCTCTTTTAAAAAGAATCATACTCAACAATATATGAGAACAAAGGCCTATTCTTACATATTGTTACAAAAACGAAAATAGTCATTGTTTGATTTTAAAAGACTCTGGAGTCTGCACAGGCTTGAAGATTTTAAATGGATAATAGGAAGTATAATTAACTGAAACACAAAAAAGGCACCATCTAAAAGAAATAGTACCTCACAGACATCCTTTAAGAAGGACATTGCATCTTGCAAATGCTCGTGAAGTTGCTGCTCAACTCGATTTTTCTGGCAAAGTCAAGACAGAACAGGAGGCAAAGCACAGGTTAAGATTAACTCCAAAAGAGATGAGGAAATAGCTGATGTGCATGTCAGCATAACATGTTAGTAAAGTTAACGCGGAGACCTGCAAGATCTACTTTGTATTAAGGTATGAGAAGGCTGGGATTTAACAGCAAAGTTATAAGGTTAGCATCTAAATAGCACACATTGCTTATATTTGCTTAAATGTGAGAAGAAAACTTTCCTTTAATTTAAAATGTTCTGTTAGTCACAGAAAAAGAACTTTTCTATTTGCAACCTGGAATTACTGAATAGCATGACTTAGCATTCCATCAAGTCATCCTTAGTTTGTTTTTATAATGCTTCGTAATTCTGTGGTAAGCATAGAAAGGCAACAGTAGTTAACATCCTACCACAAATTCTTCATGCTCAATACCTAGACAGGCTCCTTTATTCTACTGCCTTGTTTGTCTATGGTTCTATCAATACAATTTACACATTTTTTAATAAAAAGAGAATGTGGAAAACAATACTCTTCATGACAAAAGTAACTGATGTTGCATTTAAAACTTTTAATAGAAATGTAATCAACTATATGCAGTATCATATGAGAAAGAGTAAAATACAATCATTTTGCATTGCTCAACTAATTTTCTCTTACTTGGTCTCTGGGTTTTTTTCCCTTTAAACTTCCTTTACATATAAACATAAAATTACAGTAAAATTAAACCCTAGATCTGTCAAAGAAGCAAGAATCCTATAACACTATTTTAAAACCAGCTGTCCTAAAACCAATGTCCCAAAGAACAGATGGCAAAAGGCACACCCGATGTGTCTCATATTGTTCAGCTAAATCAGGCCATTTGTTAGCAAAGAATTCATGTGTAATGCTATCCTACTGTTTTTTCATTGTTACTCAAGATTTTCTGGGGAAAAAAAACAAAAAACAAAAAACAACTCCATACTATTAGACGAAATAGATCTTGTATGTTTCTCAGAGGCTCTTACCAGGGAGTGGAGTGAGTTTTCATAGCTTGGGGATGAAGGAGCTTGACCTCCAGGTCTGGGCCACTGACTGGTACCTGTTGAAACAAAACCCCAAAGCACCCACACACCTTGGTTAACTCAGTGATCTTGATAATGTTCTGAAGGAAAGGGCAAAGATATACTATTGCTAAGTGTGTACAAATTTATGTGAAAATTTTTGTTCAGTCTTCAGCATGGTATTGGCTACTGATAAGCCCAATGCATTAAAATTTTTTTCATTATTAAAATAATGGAGAGAGTTGAGGGAATAAACTATACTTTAACATGTAACTACTTTTATGTTTACATGTTCTTCACACTTTGTCCACATGCACATGAATCTTGAGAAAATGTACTTAAAATATACATAATTTAAATTCTGCCCTTCTATCATATTTTACAGTCTTTATGATAATGCTATTAATGATTTACATTAATATTCACCTGATTCTCTACATCATAATTTGCTTAACCACCATTACCTCACTGCTGGACACTTTGGTTGCTTTCATTTGGCTATTATGAATAGTAATTGAGTATCACTATATTATGAATGATAAAAAATGCTGTGTTTTCCTTTTGGGGAACATGTCTAAGGATAAATAGCATTTCTAAGTTAAAAGGTACGAACATATTTATGATCCTTAATTCATTAAGGCCAAAATTACTTTCTAAAGGGTTATACTGATTTATGCCTCTAGTAACACACAAATGCACCAATTTCAAAAGACCGAAAATACATTTAGGTTTTTTTGCTAAAAATTTTCCCAACATAATTTATATAAAAACATATTTAGGTTGGAAAATATTATCATGAAAATTTTATTAAACGTTTACTCTTCAACTTTAGAAAAGCAGCAATATTATTAAAAAAGGATACAAAAAGAAAGGATACAAGTTCAGAACAGAAAGAATAAAAAGAAAAAAACACAAGAAAAAAAAAAGACTAATTTATGTACTGGGGAGAATGCAGTGTCTTAAAATAGCTTTAAAAAGAAAAAGACAAAACAACTGATCAAAAATCTTTACTATTTCATAACTGCATTTGAAAATAAATTATTTATATAAAATAATGAAGACCATTCAATTAAATACATAGTATTGTTCTTAACCAAAGCTTCAGTAACAAACTGAATTATATTAGAAATCTAAAGTTAGAAAAGTTGAATGTTTACTTAATTTGTCTCAGTTCAGTTCTGCTCAGTCCTGTCCAACTCTTTGCGACCCCACGAATCGCAGCAACTATGTTCCACCACAGCTTGTTGTTTTAGGTTAATTTGCCACATTTAGGAAACTAAAAACTTAAGGTAAATCAGAACTATTATAGTTCACTTTAGCTGAACAATCTAGTATTTGTATTCCTATTAATCATTTATATTTTGTTAAGTTGAAAAGTTGGATACATAAGATTCCTAATAACTTGATTATATTTTCTAATCATATGGATATTACTAAATATGATTTACATATTTAGTAAATATGTAAATTATAAATGCAATTATACAAAACTTTTTAAATATTAAAATTATAAGAAAAATATATGCTATATATACTTCATCAACTAACAATTTCTTTTACTTGGAAGCAAATTACAAATTATTCTGTCCATTAAAGGTAACCTGCTAGACATACAAATATAATCATAATTTAACTACACAAATTATGGACAGTCTAAAATTACTCATTGAAACAGAAGCATGTGGGCTAATTTTACATTTAGCAAGTAGAATTTAGCAATCAGAAAAATCCAGTAACTGACTACATGAAGAATTCATATAAAAAGAACCAGGAACTTTCTTGGTGGTCCAGTGGTTAAGAATCCGCCTTTTCAGGCTGGGGATGAAGGTTCGATCCCTGGTCAGGGAACTTAGACCCCACATGCTGCGGGGCAACAAGGCCTGACTGCCACAAGTAGAAAAGTCAGTGCACCACAACTACTAAGCCCGTGTGCTTTAGAGCCTGTGCTCCATAGCAAGAGAAGCCTGAGTGAGTACTGCAACTAGAGAAAGTCCTCTTGCCACATCAAAGAGCCAGCAGGGCCAAAGACAAAATCTTTTAAATAAAATAACACTTTACCATTGATTTCAGTATATCGGCTCAGTTCAGTTACTCAGTCGTGTCTGACTCTTTGTGACCCGATGGACAGCAGCACGCCAGGCCTCCCCTCCCTGTCCATTACCAACTCCTGGAGCTTGCTCAAACTCATGTCCATCGAGTTGGTGATGCTTTCCAAAACTAATGTAGGATTTTGAATTTTTATATAGATAAGAGGTTAATCATAATCTATTTTTAAAAATAACAAATTATTTTTAAAAGTTTCCTTTAATGTTTACTATATAAATATAAATATATATATATATTTAAAGAAGGGACCGCAAGACTAAGAGTTTCCCTTAATATTTAATATATATATATATATTTTTTTTTTTTAAGAAGGGACTGCAAGACCTTTAAAAAAAAAAAAAAAAAGATTTATCTGTTTATTTTTGACTGTACTGGGTCTCTGTTGCCAGGTGCAGGCTTTCTCTAGTTATGGTGAGCAGGAGCTACTCTTCATTGTGGTACACAGGCTTCTCAACACATAGTTTCTCTTGCTATGGAGCCCGGGTTCTGTAGTTGTGGCACATGGGCTTACAGCATGTGGGATCTCCCTAGACCAGGGATCAAAACTGTGTCCGTTGCTTTAGCAGGTGGATTCTTAACCACTAGACCACCAGGAAAGCCCTATAATATTTTACTTTCAATCATTTTGTTCCATTTTGCCCAACATCCTTGGGTGATCAGCCTGTGACAGGACATTTAATCTGTGTGGATCATTAACGCAAGTTTTATGTTTAAATACTCAGAACTGTTAGCACACATTTGCTTTACAAAACGCAATTTTTGTGGTTCTTTAGTAGCTTAGTATTGAGGAATGAGATGTGTGCACAGAGTTACTCAGGTAAGAAATCACCTATATTCACTATTTTTTGATAGTGACATGAAGTATTTATGCTATGGTCTACTTCAAAATGTTAATTTATTAAACTGGAAAAACATACACATACTCAAACCTTTTTAAAAAAATTATAGATTAGGCTGCCCCACTTGAGACAAACTTGATTAAAGTAGAATACTAACATGGTTAAATCATCTATATCTGTTTGAATTTTATACAAATGCCAGGCTGTATTTCATGAACTGAGCTCTTTAAAGCTCAGTCATTTAAAAAATTCATGCTATTGGTCACAAAGGGGATGGCTGGATAGTTAAGATAGACTGCATTAGTTCAACAAAGGCCATCCTATGTCTGGTAAAGCTCAAAAAAGGGCATGGAAGTTTAATGGATACTGAGAATCAGTGGACCTGCATTCTGGTTGATATGTATTATCAATTAGTTTAGAATACTCACCATAAAATAGGTACTCAGTTTTTTTTAGTTTTTGTTTTTAATCTGCCTTTACAAGGCCAATGAGGTAAAAGATACGAACACACAGGGTTTGTGAGCCTAAAAGATCTTTCTGACAATGAAATATTATTATTATTTCTTTGTGATGAAGAAACCAATCATGTAACCAATGATGAAAAAAGACACACAGACTTTTGTAATTCTGGCCTGCTGCTGCTGCTGCTAAGTCACTTCAGTCGTGTCCGACTCTGTGCGACCCCATAGACGGCAGCCCACCAGGCTCCTCCGTCCCTGGGATTCTCCAGGCAAGAACACTGGAATGGGTTGCCATTTCCTTCTCCAATGCATAAAAGTGAAAAATGAAAGTAAAGTCGCTCAGTCGTGCCCGACTCTTAGCGACCCCTGGACTGCAGCCTACCAGGCTCCTCCATTCATGGGATTTTCCAGGCAAGAGTACTGGAGTGGGTTGCCATTGCCTTCTCCAAATCCTGGCCTACTGATGGCCTATTAGTCATGGATAAGAACTGTGGGGTTGTGAAAGGAATTCAAGTTCTACACAGAGACCACAATGCTACAGAATACTTTTGACACTAGACAGATCTGGATCATTGTCTTTTTAAAACCTACTGGATGAATAAAATATACAGATCGATTTAGAATCATTTTGATATCATTATCTTTAGTTTGTACTCACCAGCTGTAGCACTGTTACACAAATAATGGAAAAAAAGTGCAAAGGGCAGAAACCTAAGGGGTTTCCCAGAGAATAGGTTATTTCCTCCCTTCCTTCCCTGTCACGTGATACCTGGCTGTAGACATATGTAGAGGTTTTGGGCTTATACATTCTTCTATTAGATAAGGGCAAGCTTTCAACTGTTTATATAGTTAACAGATTTTGTAATTGTCCTGGGCTTTGCCCTGAGCTTTATATTAGTGACCACCCCCAAAAGTTAGCTGTTATCCAAGAAGGATTATAATAAACTTATTACCTAGCACTGAAATTTACTATTTTCAGAAAACAAGTTAGCTGACAAGGATAAGAGAATCGAATTATTTGGTTAGAAAATATGGAAAGGCTTTCTGTAATCACTAAATCTAAAATTCACCTAGTATTTTGGATCTGTTTTTGCTCTGACTGGGATTTAGTAATACACCACCCTAATAAAATTGGTTAATAAATTTAAAGAATAGATAACATCATTTTGTGTGGCTGAGAGAAATTCTGAGGACTATTTACCATGCATTTTCTTATTTTGTTAGTTGTTTCTCTTTGTAATCTCACCCTAAACTCAAACTTTCATGATACACTGCAACCTTAGAAAAGGTTGAACAATCCTCAGTGCAGCACTGAATGCTCTGCTTTCTGCAATCTGGCCCCAGCCAACCTTCCCATTTGAGGCAAAGCTCTTCATATATGAAGAGCTCATGATCAGTCATCTCAGTAACTCTGAATGAATAGGTCATACACTTTCCACATCTTGACCTCTGTAGTACTTCTTCTTTTAAACTCAGAAAGTTCTTTCTCCTTTATACTCTCTTTATGAAATGTATCTGGATAACTGTAGTTTAGAGTGAATTCTGATGGTTCTATTTTCATGTGTTTATTTCTTATTTTCTCAACTAAACTGAAAACTTGCTGAAGTCAGGTTAACTGCTTTAAAAATAGGCATACTGACAGATGACAAAAATAAGTATCTCATTGATGAAATGAGTCCAAACTGAGGAATCTTCCCTATCTCTCCTCGCCCCCATCCTCTGCTTTTATTGCGGGTGTTCCAAAGATTGCTACTGAGTGCTGCAGTTATTAGACTTTTATTGACTGATATTCCAGAATTAGGTAAAGAACGGTTTTGTCTGCTTTCCAAGTTTCTTTAGTAAACACATTCTCTTAATTGAAATACTCATGTCTTTTCTCAAATGACAACTGTATTAGACACAGCCATACTTCTCTTATACCTTGCTGCTAGAGCCCAGATTTTGTTCAGAAGGTGGCGGGGTGTCTATCCTTTCCTACTGTGAACCTGCAAAGAGTAATTCTACCTTAGCTCTTGGGATAAGTCCTAACAACTAAGACAAATATGGTGGTCTCATTTCTGTTAAGTAACTGTTAGGCCCAGTACTGATCAATGAATCATGAGGGAAAACCTGTTGAAGAGGCTTCCGGAGAAAGATTCTGAAAAGACATATAACAGATGGTCCTCTGACTTCCCTGGTGGCTCAGACGGTAAAGCGTCTGCCTACAATGTGGGAGACCCGGGTTCAATCTTCCCAGGGAAGATCTCCTGGAGAAGGGAATGGCAACCCACTCCAGTATTCTTGCTCCCTCCCCCAAAAAGGGGGCTCAAAGAAATACTGGAGAAGGAAATAGCAACCCACTCTAGTATCCTTGCCTGGAGAATCCCACAGACAGAGGAGCCTGGTAGGCTACAGTCCATAGGGTCACAAAGAGTTGGACACAACTGCGTGACTTGACTTCACTTTTCACTTTTCTTACAGGAGACATGGTTATATCTACATAGTATATAGATACATATACTACATGTAGTATATATATCTATATACTACATGTAGTAAAGATACTACATGTAGTATCTTTAACTGCTGTCTTGCCACCATCTTGAGAAAGAATTTCAAAGAAATAGAGCAGGAGTCCAGACTGGTCCAGGAACTTGCCCTGCTATAGGCTTTATACAAGATATCCCAAATCTCCTTACTATGTAATCCACTCCAGACAAGAGTTTGTCTTTCCTTCAGCCTGAAGTATCTTAACTAAAATATTATAATCATCTTAGATGTTTTTTTCTCATAAGCATTTTCTATTATTACTACTACTGAAAAGTTCCCAAGGAACATGAGCAGGATTTAAACAAGAATGATGAATGCCTTAGAAACTGCCTATGTTGTAACTATTCTTAGATGGTCTGTGTTGAGTTGGACTGATGTTCAAGCATAAGAAATAGGGCAAGTGTAGAGAGCACATGTGGAGAAGGCAATGGCATCCTACTCTAGTACTCTTGCCTGGAAAATCCCAGGGACGGAGGAGACTTGGGGGCTGCAGTCCATGGGGTCGCTAAGAGTCGGACACGACTGAGTGACTTCACTTTCACTTTCATTGGAGAAGGAAATGGCAACCCACTCCAGTGTTCTTGCCTGAAGAATCCCAGGGATGGGGGAGCCTGGGGGGCTGCCCTCTATGGGGTCACGCAGAGTCAGACACAACTGAAGTGGCTTAGCAGCAGCAGCAGCAGAGGGCACACGGGGTGGGATATTTTACTTTCAACAATGGGCCACTGCCACACAAAGTACAAAATAATTTGCACATATTATTTAGGAGCTCTGGTTTGCTCTATCTTACTCACTTTTCTTTCAACTGTGAAAACTTTATTACACAGTGCTTTCCCTTTTTCCTCCTCCCTTTCCATGTCTGCTCTGTCAATCCTGGATATGTGTGTGGGGATATGTGTGTGTATGTGGTTTTAAGAAGAAAACACTAGATAGGAGATGAGAGAGAGAGATGCACCTGTATAAAATTAGTCTTTGATTTGCCACTTCAACACGAATATATAAAAATATTTTTCTTTGAGTATGACAACTGAGTTGAAAAAGAAATCTATTATTACCTTCACTACATAATCCAACAGTTCACAGATTTTCATTTATCAGCTGAATTAAAGGCAGAAAGAGGATACCATTCATTAAATATCAAATAAAAATGAAGGAGGAAATGTGAGATTTTACTTTGGACCATTATTTTTTGAAAAATGTCTAAGTCTCTGATTCCTCATTTTTCTGATATTCCTTCACAGATGCTGAGCATCTCTGCTGCCTGCCTTCCCAACCAATGTTCAGGAAAACCAAAGGACACTTTATAGCTATCTTACTGGGCAGAGGAGAAGAGGCAGTGGGAACATATAGTAAGGGCCAACATAGCTACCTGAGATGAAAAAGTGGAATGGGCTGTGGCAAAAATAACACTGATAACTTCAGTAAAACTCTGCCAAGACAGTGAATATGGTTAAAGTTACATCATTGTTCCTGTAATTTCATCCCTCTGTTAAACAACAACTCTAAGTCAATGGGTCTTTCATAGTCCTGTCTATACGGGGAACAGCTGTTCTACTTTTACTAGACAGCTGAAGCCATGGTGTCTGAGAAAGTGGCAGAACCACTAATAGCTGAAAGCAGCTGCCAGCAGTTCATCATTTCCACACTGGAATGCTTCTTAGCAGAGTCACAAGGCTAACTCACAGAGCACAGGTGATAGCCAGAGCCCTGATATATCAGAGCCCTGAATTTCAGAAATCCTGAACAATGCAAAAAGGCTTGACAGCAACAACAATGCCACATGGCCTGAACTAGTGACCTGATCAGGAATACAGAATTGTTTCTGAGGTCAACTGTTGGAGGAAAATGGCAATTTTTACCCAGTTGTCTAATGTCTTTTCCTTAGAATGAATACATTTCTTCTTCAGCATGCTTTTTCTCCAAACAATGCTCAGGAAAATATATTCCAAGTTTTATAGCTTAACAAATGCAAGCATTTCCCTGTAATTTTATTTCTAATAAATTGAAGTATTCCTATTTACATGAATAACAATTGTATCTCAACAAATTTATACTGTAGGATACTATCTGGAACTTGTTAAAGCTGCTGTTAAAAAAAAAAAGGAAAGCACAACACAAGACTGAACATTTATTTAACTCTACTAACAATATTCACCCACATTCATGAGTTGTTTTCTTCAGCAAAAAAAAAAAAAACCCTCCAATATTCCACATAATATATATATATATATGTGTGAAATATAGCTCAGTGGACTTAAAAATAAGGAATAAGTCATATGTACTTCTAAATAGATTATTTTATTTTCTATGCTAGCTTATCAAATTTTTAAATTTATCTCCTTCTCTATATTTTACTTTCATCTCAATTGCCTAGCCTTATTTTTTATCCTGTTGCAATAATTTAATTATTGCAAATTATTTTAAGAACCAAAGGAGATACAAACAAATAATTCAAATAGCAAATATTTGAACATTCTCCAAAATGAACTCAGGAGAAGGCTCTTTTACATGCTTTCTCAAAACAAATGATTTTTGTGTGTGTGAGTCTTTACTATATTTTATTGAAAAGTAAACTTCAAATATTTTCAAGTAGCCCCATATATGTTATCAAGTAGTTATATAAAACAAAAGCTTACCTGTGAGAGGTGAGGGTGATCCAACTGGTGTTGATGGATTTGATGGAAAACTACTGCTGGTATGGTCAGGAGAATAAATCTAACCAGAAAACAAAGACAAACACATCAATATGTGACAAAAGCAAAAATGTAAATCCACTGGCACAGAGATATTTTTGTAGTCTAAGATGCCACCCTTAAGACTCATGAGTGAGAAATTGTTTAATAAATTTTAGGACTACTCCATTACATAAAAACTATAGAAGTCTCAGTTTTAAAACTAGGATTAAAGAGTATCATAAATATTCTAAAACAAGAGGAATAAACAGATCATAGCTACTTCTTTATTATCCTAGTTGAAAATAATTTAAATTTCCAATTGCTAGAACAAAAAAGAAGTGAGCATAAATATAAAATCAACAAGTTTGATAATCAATCTTTCTAGAATATACTATCTAAATAAATTTTATCTATTAGAAATAATCTTTGTTGTTGCTGTTTAGTCAATAAGTAGTATCTGACTCTTTCATGAACCCATGGATTGTAGCCCTCAAGGCTCCTTTGTCCATTGGATTCTCTAGGCACTGCCATTCCTTTTCCAGGGGATCTTCCCGACCCAGGGATCAAACCTGCATCTCCTGCACTGACAGGCGGATTCTTTACTACTGAGCCACCAGGGAAGCCCCAAAAATAATTTTAGGAAACTGTTATTTTTTGAAGAGACTAGTTCTTGCCTGGAGAATCCCAGGGATGGGGGAGCCTGGTGGCTGCCGTCTATGGGGTTGCACAGAGTAGCAGCAGCAGTCCTTGAAATAGTTTTAAAGGCCCCCCCCCCAAAAAAAAAAAGATTTAAAAAAAGTTACCCCTTATTTCTTTTAAAAAGTTCTGTTTGATTAACATTTTTGCTAAATTTAGCTCCTAATGATGTGGATTGTAAAAAAAAAAAAAAAATTAAACTTGCTTTTAAAGGATATTTTGTAACCTTTGATGAAAGTGAAAAAACGCTGGAAGTTCTTCAAAAAATGTTCCCCAAGTAATTTATAGACTTTACCACCTAAGAGTTTAACATATAGGGATGCATATATTTTTGTATTTTGGCTAAAGGTTTTGTTGCAATACTTTATTTCACATTGCTGAAAAAAAAAATAGTAACAGAAATTCATTCAAGCTACATAATCAGCCATAAACATTTAAAATGCCTCCCTAATCCATATACCAACAATTCCCAGGAGCTCTTCTCTAGGACAGTCCCATTACTATAATAGGAATCATAAATCATCTCAGCACTTAGGGCAGATAAATCAACTTCTTTGGAGAATCTGTGGCCAAATATTTTAAAAAGGAAAACTACTTGTGGGTGCAAAGTGTCATCCAATAGAAATAATCTTGCTCTGAATAAGTTGAGAGCTCTAATAAATTTAAAGATGCCCAAATTACAGCATATAAGAGGTCTCAGCACTGGTTTTAAAGACAGTGTAATATGTTGAAAAAGCCAGATACTATGAAAGGCCCATGTAAAACAAAATTCTACAGGCCATAATCATCAAACACTAGCACTAATTAAATTGTTAAGCACTGATTATAAATTAATATTTCTATATCAATTTGCTTGATGTTATTAAATTGTAATTGGAAATCTCTTTTACACACCAACTCTTTCTGAAGAGCCAATCTAGAAGTCATATATACAGATTGGAAAGTAGTTTTATTTTTTTGCCATACCATGCAGCTTTCAGGATCTCAGTTCCCTGACCAGGGGTTGAACCCAAGCCCCCAGGAGTGGAAGTGCTGAGTTCTAACAACTGGACTGCCAGGGAATTCTTCAGGTTGCAAAGTCATTTTAGAAAAACAGAGTTATCAAGAAGATGTCAAAAGACTTTTAGGAAGACTTAGTAATAAGGAAGTGGTATGCTATAACATCAGTGTTGTTGGTTTTAAGCTGTCAAAGTGGTCACCTTTTAAAAGTTGTTACTTTTCACACATGTGAAAATTAACGAAAAGGTTATACTTTGGTTCCTAATACATACAGTGATTTATTTCAACCATAAGTAAATTAGGTGAGGTTACCAAACTCCAACAAAAACATCTCAACATATCCCTTTATTTTTGTAAATCATTATTTCCTGTATTTAAGATGCATATAATTTTAACTTTTATGAACAACTGATGCTGACTACTATGAAATATGTCTTGACTATAATATTGGTAAGGGAGGGAAGGATTGATAGCACTGATGGTGGGTGGCTGAGGAGTGAGAGAAGTTCCAGTTCCATGCAAAACTCTGACTAGCATAAACTAGACCTACTTGCTGACTTTAAATTTCCTTGTCTGTATGAATTAACTGCATGAAAGCACTGGAGAAACAGCATTCCCTCTGTGTCATACCTCCCTGCTTTGTTTTCTTCACACTGCTTACATTAATCCCTAATTGTCTAAACTTGTTTTCTTGTCTATCATCTGTCTCTTTTACCCTTTTCCCTAATAGAATGTATGTTTCAGAGAGTAAGGACTTCTCTGTCTTATTCAGACAAATGCGAATTACACAGCCTTCTGCACTAGCTTCTGATTCTAAAATGGTGCTGGTAAACAAACACTTGCTAAAAGAATGAATGGTATCTTCCGCTTAAGAAGTTGCCATTTGAGTACCTCTTAAACCCCTGGATGTATTTACCTAGGGTCCTTCTTTCTTTTACTCTTGCAGTTCACTTAATGTATGTTTTCTGAGCACTCCAGGCTCAGTTTCCTTTTCTATTTACCTGTGTTTTATCTCTTGGTAATACCATTCTTTATAAAGCATCAACTATGACATCTCTGTGAACGATTCCAAAGTGAACACCTCTATCCTAGCTGCTGTACAGCTCCATCTAGGCCTATCTTTCTTTCATCTCAAGCTCAGTATGTCCAAATGCAAACTTTGCATCACCGCCGCAAGCTTCCCCAACTTTTCATCTCTACTCTTCTGTTTTCTCCATCTCAGTGAGCACCAGCATTCTCACGGTCACCAAAACCACTCTCACTACCCTCTCCCTTCTCCTGCCCCTCTGCGCTTCACACCAGACACCAATGCCCACAACTCTCTATAGTGTTTTTGGGAGAAGCATAAACATTCTCATCGCCGTGACACTACTTCAACTTTTACTAGAACTTGTAGCTCTAGTAAAAGAAGCGGCTGAGCTATTCAATATTCAAGCTTTTACATTTTCAGTTACTCCCTCTCTTTCAGCCACACACAGTTCACTGAGCTACTGCCCTCAGCCAGTTTTGAACAAACCCCACATAGCAATTTCCGTTGCCGACGACAGAAAACAGAGTGACATCTGTCGTATTCCACAATCTGGTCATAAAAAGCCTTTCTACCTTATAATTTACATAAAGCATTATATACAATGTATTTTTTTCATTTTTTGAGCACAGTTTGTCCTTTCAAAAGGCCTGTTTCTTAACTTTTCCCTGATGGATTCTAAAACACGTCAAGGCCCAACTTAACTATAATGTTCCCATTTACACTCACTTTACCTCCCTTAATATTCTTAGAGTAACTTGTTGTTATTGTTTTAGTCACTAAGTCGTATACAACTCTTTGGTGATCCCATGGACTGCAGCCCACTAGGCTCCTCTGTCCATTGGATTTCCCAGGTCAGAATACTGGAGTGGATTGCCATTTCCTTCTCCAGGGGATCTTCCTGACCCAGGGATCAAACTGGCGTCTCCTGCATTGCAGGTAGATTCTTCACCACTGACCTAGCAGGGAAGCAATCCGTTACCTCTCTGGTCTTTTGCTTCACAGTATGCTTTGTATTACCATTTTTGTATCTCTCTCCTCAACTACAAAGTCTTTGAAGGCAGGGACCTTACACTGTTCAACACTAAATCCATCACTGTCTGTCACTATCTTGCACAAGTAGGTGCTCAACACTTAAACAACAAAAAACCAAAAACCTGAGCGATTAAATTGCACTTGGAATTTGCTACAATACTTTTTGATAAAAAGCTGGATTCAGCAAACAGTAGTATTTATTTCAGCATTTATATAGTGGGGTTCAGTAACAGGAATACCTAAGAGGAGAAACAAGTACTATTACAAAGATGAATTCACTTACGTATTAGTTTTATGGTTATAAGCTTTGAGAACAACAATACAGTAAGGTTCCAATATTTTGGAGAACTAGTCTTGATGTACTAAGCTGTCCACACCACATCATTAGGCAGGTATGGGCTTTTGAGGGTATAAACAGACTATTAATCCTTATTTTCCCTGATAACTCTGCCATTACAGCTAAATAATCCCTAAGCATGTGAAGAACTGGTTTCTTCAAAGAAGGAAGTTTATATTTTAGAGTTATTTATCACCATCTTGCAATGACTAAACAAAATGATATTACATATAAAATGGGTGTGAGCTTTTAAAAAAAAATCACTGTGAAAACAGGAGCAGGACCAAAAACATTATCAACATATAATTTCTGATATTTTTATCAAAAACATTCTCCATTTGTATAATAAAAGCCATTCTCTCCACTCACTCATCACACTCCCTGGTTCTACTTTGCCCTAAATTAAAGTGATGACAGACAATTATTATTAATACTTTTCCTGAACTGACAGATAGCCTGGAAAATTATAGGACTTTTTCTTGTCCCTTTTACTTTCATAAAAGGAATGTGTACGTGAGCAACAATATTAAAACAGCAGAATAACACAGTCTTATAGATCAGAGATGATTTCATTAAACTTAACCTTTGTATATTTATTCTATTACCAAATCACATACAGACTATACAGATTCCACAGAAACTGTTGTGCTACTTTAAGAAATTCTAAACCTAGGCTTTTCTTGATGAAGAGCATTCTAAATCAGGAATACATTACTTTTTGTACTTTCTGACCTTGAAGAACTCCTACATAGATGTTTCGAAAGAAAATAAAAAGAGAGAAGAAAAAAGTCAGTTCACTTAAAAAAGGGGGATGGGAGTGATTTAGAATCTGGAGCATAAAAACAAATAAGAACTCATTCTGCATGCAGTCCATGGTCCTCATACTGTTAAATGACCAATGATGAATAACTCCCAATACCTTCTGCCAGGCTTAAACGGTAATATGCCTCATTTTACTGCAACAAATGAGGCTCCTCCTCCTATCAGTCATGGTCTATTCCAATCAGCAGGGTGCCAATAAGCCAGAGGCTAATGAAAAGGGCCCCAGACAAAAAAGAAACAATGGAGTGCTCCCAAGCCCAACCCTGGAACTGTGAGCCCAATTTTTTAAGCACTACAGTGCACATTTCAGTTAATCTTTATTATGCTAATGTTATTGAGTCTAAGGAACAAAGAAACTTATTTCATGAATAACTTTTAAACGTCAACTTCCCTGAATTTTCTTTTCTTTTGTTAGAGACTACTGACCATTTAACTATCCAGATTAAAATACACGCACACCCACATACACACTCTCTATCTCATTTCTCTCTCTCTTTCCTTTGCTCTGAGGTAGAAATCAAAACATAAATTATCACAGAGAAGTCTGATATAATCAACAAAGTTAAACAGTCCTCTTGTTTGATCTCCTCTAAATTAAAGACCAAGTGTTTTGATATGGTATTAAGCACTGAAATAAACCAGATGTTTCTTCCTCTATATAACTCTCCATGGGCACAATCTTAAAGGGTTATTGTCTGGCAAACGTTCAGGGAAACACTGAAATGGCACGAATATCCAGATTTTCCTTCCCTTCTATCTACCCTAGTTTATTATCTAAACTAATGCATAATCCATAGGGCTTTGGGAACTTTGTGTAAATACTTTCATGTACAATTCTCTTTCTAGCTATCCTGAGATTAAGACCACAATTATCCAGGCTTAAACCTAAAATAAAGGAACCTTTGCAAATGTATTATCTGGCCTTCCATGTTTAATCACACAGTATTCTGTGTGCTCTTTAATACCTAAACTGAAGAACAAAGGTTGTACCCTCTGATGTTTCACACATGAAAGACCATCTAAGACATATATCAGACACTCAGGGAGCTAGAAATAAGTACTAAAGACAATAGCATAGCATTTCTCCATCTAAACCTGGATGTTGTAATTTAAAACATCACTTTCTAAAGAACTTAAAATTTCAAATACTCATGGTCACAATTTCCAAAGATCTGTAATACCTAATATCAAAAATTCTGATATGAATGTCAGACTTTCAACTGTAATTCTCATAAAATTCCTTCTCCTCATCTCTTCTAATCCCTCCTTCTAATCCTTCCCCAATGTAATGCTTTTGTTTTTCAGGACATTTTGACAGCACTAAAGCAAATATGAGTTTGCAATGGAAGTTAGGGAAAGAATACGTTGGGGGGAGGTGTCTGGTGTGGAGAAGGGAAGGAGATGGATTGAAGGAAAGGATTTGAAGTGTGCAGACTATGGCATGCAGTGATGGAGCAGATGGAATGCATCACCGTCAGCTATGACAGAAATGATTTATGGAATGACCTGGCTGCTCCTGCCTAGTAACAACACAGGATGACAGAGCTGAGTTTCCATGACAACCAAAGCCCACCCACTAACTAGATTAAACATTCTTCCCTAGCTTCCACTTACACTGGATTTAGATTTTCTTTTCCAAATGCCAACTGGTTCAGCTAGTATATTGGTTATAATATAGGAGAATAGTCAAGGACTTCAAGGGTAACTGAAAAGGAGCTTGAAGGACCACTAAGAACATCACAAATTCCTGCCTGCCTATCTGCCAAGGACACTTTAAAGAAGTTTTCCTTGAATAAAGTGAACAAAATAATTTTGAGAAAAAAGCCCCTGAAATGTAGGTTGTATTTTTTTTTAAGTTGCCTAATATTAAAAGTTCAGATGTTATTTGTCTTTCTACATGTGAAATATTTGCTACTGAATTCTTACAAATCAGAGGAAGAAATTAGCAAGTAAATTAAATACCTGAGAGGCACTCATTTAATATTACAGAATAATTTTCTTTCAAAGTAGGTAGTTTTCACCACATGGGATAAGTTCAGAAAAAGTGAGACAACTCCCTTTAACCTTCATCAACACCTTATAAAATAACAGTCACTGTAGCACTGGTCTTTCTGGAAGTACAGAGTAAGTGAAGCTAGCCAGAGCAGATCTAATCTAATACTAGGCCTTACCCTTCCTAGCTAGGTGATCCCGAGAGCAAGTTATTTAATCTTTCTGAGCCAAAGTTACTTAACCTTTTAAACCTTAGTTCCTCATCTGTAACATGGGAATAGTAATGCCAACCTCACAGCGCTTTCCTGAGGATTAAATGAAATGAAGCATGTAAATGCTAGTGTAGTGCCAAGCACCTAGTAAACATACAAATTACAGATGATATTTTTGTGGGTTTTGTTATCATCATTTTTCTCATATGATGCAAGACTGAATTCAATGAACATTTACTGAGCTCTATTTTGTGTGGGCCACCACTATGTGGGAGATGAATCTGACCTGGCTTCATTTCTCAAGAAAAACTTGTAGTGCTGTGGACAGAGAATATTTACATAAAACCATACACAAAGAGGTTTATCTCCTTAAATGTTCAACAGCTGCTTCCTACTATCCACACATTAGGTTCCCTATGAACAGCAGCAAATATGTTTGACAGAGTTAACTGCATTTGCTAGAAGAACATAAGTAAGACAACTCTGAGAAACCTCCGAGCCATATCACTCAGGAGGAAACAAGAAAGAAAACGCCTCAGGAGAAACTTTGGAAAATACAAAGGAGAAGTGCCTCTTAAAAAATTAGATTTGGAATCTTTATGAATTACTAGTAAACATTCTCCCAAAAGAATAGATTTCAGTTTAATGTTTTAAGGATCAGACATTAAAACCTTTATTAAAGCAAACCACTGCTTTGTCATTAACATTCTGGTTGTGATGTAAACTAGTCGCTGAGGAAAATATTATGGGGCTCCTTCATATCAGTTTTACTCATTTTAGCATGGGCTCCTCAGTGAATCTGTTTTTTTGCTTTTAGGAAAGGCTCTCATCTCCTATGCCTTGAATGAATCAGCAGGAGATGATTATTTTTTCCTTTTAAAAAATATTAAAATACCTTCCATCTTAGGAAAAAAATCCTTATAAAAGCACTTCCTTCTCTGGATCAGAAGAATAACTGAGCTACGTTTCTTGGCTCCACTTGGCTTATTTTAACGCGTAACTCACAAAGTATATGTTTAAAACTAATAAACAGATTTAACAATTAATCTCAGTAATCTGTCCTTTAGGCTTTAAAATGACGGAGTTTTTAAAATTTTCCCTACATCTGTTCCATTAAGACAAAAACAGATATTTAAATTGAAATTAGAAGGACAGACAGTTCTTGTGGGAATCAGGTGGGAAGTATTCCATGAGTTATTATAAGGGCAGTACAAATCAATACAAACTGAGAATAGCTCTAAATGAGTAATGAAATGGTCCTGTTATAACTATATCCTTTAACTATGACACACACTGCCCACAAAATCAAATCACTGCAATTCAGCAGTGTAAAAATCATTCAGCAAAATACGTAAAATCAATACTCACAGATGCCAAAGCTTTTCCAAGTGCATCACCTGTCTGTGAGCTTCCAGCAGCATTTCCTCTGGTTCCTGAGTATTTCAAATAGGAAAACAAATCAAGAAGTTTAGCAAGTGAGCAGGCATGCTTTTTAGCACTCTGCCATTTTTTCAATGGTTTTCTCCATTGTTATTGCACATCTGTCACAATAAACCAGCAAATAGTAAACTAAAGGAAAGATGGATTAATGAAAATCAGAAACTTTTTCTTCCTTTCTTTCACACTTAAACTCAATACTAAAAAATATGTTGAGTCAAAAGGTACAAATTTCCAGTTATAAGTAAGTACTGGGGCTGTAATACACAATATGATGACTATAACTAACACTGTTGTATGTCATATAGGAAAGTTGTTGAGAGTAAATCTTGAGTTAACATCACAAAGAAAAAAATTTTTTTCTATTGCTTTTATTTTATATCTATATAAGATGATGAATGCTCACTAAACTTATTGTGATAATCATTTCAAGATGTCTGTAAGTCACATCATTACGCTGTACACCTTAAACTTATACAGTGTTATATGTCAATGATATCTTGATAAAGTTGGGGAAAAACATGAAAAGAACAAGTGTGTATGTGTGTGTGTGTGTGTGTGTGTATGTATATATATATATATATTATATATAAAAAAATGGGATTCACTAAAAAATCAGTTTTAGGGAGTTTTGCCAACCCAAAAGAGCTCACCTAGAATGCTATCTGATCCATTGATGGGAGGAGTGTGTGAGGCAGCAACGTAAGGTGAACTGCTGGTACTGGCGCGGTGGAAGCTGGACATTGGTGGAAGACTTGTGTTTATGTCTGTTGGTGAAACTGAGTGTGGAGGATAACTCTAAGAAAGAGGAAAAGAGATATGATCTAATAAATACATTTTCTCAATAATAAGCACACAACTGGGCAACTGCTACAATAGCTTATAAAGAACATCATAAATTTGTAGCTTGAAGACACCTACTATTGTCATTTACTTTTTTCAAAAGGCATGAAGTAAGCCTAGAGTATTTCAACACTCAGAAGTTTTGGCAGAATCAAATCTTACACTTGTAATCCAAGGACAAAGTGTTGCTGCACCCTAGTCATGTGTTAAGGCCTACCAAGCGGTCATGTGAATGAAGGCTGCCATAACTACTGGATTGAGACATGTGGGAAGTGGAGGTCCCCAGAATTCCACCAAAACCAGGCTGGCTCATCCCATTTGATGAACTCCAAAGGTCAGAAGAATTGTGGGTCCCATCTAAGACAAAAAAGAGAAATATAGAACTTTCCTTAGCCAAAATTTTTTCTTTTATTTTGATGATACAAAAAAACTTCAAAGGGTACTCTCTGGATATGTCTTTCCTCCTCTTTTCAATCTAGTCTTCCATATAGTTTTCTTCCCTCCAAACTGTACAGTTACTATTTTAAGTGAAGGAATAAAGCTTTATAGTTGGGGAGGTGGGGAAGAAATCTAAACTGTAGTAGGCAGGTCATTATAAAAATCTTCACAAGATCTGAATTCATATCAGGGAGGATAATACAAATCCAAAATTTGGGGACAGGCTGGATTAAACTTTTGCTTAAATGGTATATCCATAAATATACAAAAAAGTTCTTAATCTATAACAAGCAATGTATATTTTATCAAACATTCTCAAACTAGAATAAAGAAGTTTCTCTTATAGAGAACCTAAGTAATTGATAATGACTCTATTATAGTCAGCCTTCAAATGAAGTGTGCTGGCAATGACTTCACTCACCAATATAAAGTCAAGGACCAATTTATGTAGCAATTTATTGCTCTCTATAGTCTAAAATCACAGATCAAATAAAAATGATTTGCTAGACATGAACTAAAAGAATTACAATGCTTTTTCTCTCTTAAAAGTCTTAATTCTATTCTATGATATTCACCTTTTTATTTGCACTGATAATTCTAGGAGTGTTATGAATCTGTCATTTAAACAAGAGACTAAAATTGTTAATAGCTTTTATACATTTAAAAATCCTAAAAAAAGAAAGAGCAGCTCTACTCACTTTTTTCAACTGAAGTCCTTTTTAAATTCAATTAATACTAGATGAGCACGCCAAAGCTTTGCTGAATAATTCAACTACATTGCACTCAACAATAATTAGCAATAGAAAAATTTAAAATTAAGTTTTAACTTGCTTCAGCCAAACATATCTAGATAAAAATGTCTGAACTTCTATATAGATATTCTCTTTCTTCACAACTTAAAAATATTAGCTAATATATAATAGATAACTGTTGTAATATTTGACAACTAGTTGGTAGTACTTACCTTGCATAAAGAAAGTGCTAGCAAACATACTGGTTGGTGGCTTGGGAGATGGATAACTAGGAGATTCACGGTTGAAGTCATCTGAATTTGGGGATGGTGCATATACCTTAAAATTAAACAGGAAATTTAATTAAAATGTAAATTACTCTCATACCACTTATGTAAAATGAGTGCTACACTTCCGGAAGGGCCTAAAAAGGCCTATCCATATCTAAAAAGGCCTATGACAAATTCAAAGCTGCTTAAATCATCATAAATTATGTCTAACTTGGATACTATCTACACGTTTGTTTTTAGCTGGTTACTAGAGAAAAAAAACATTCTAAATATCCCTGGAATGAATCTTCGTGTAAAAATTATTCCAAGTGACTAAATAAAGTCTCAAATGTTGACTCTGCTCACAAAACATAAATTCATATAGGCTCATGATTCAAAACCTAGTGGAAACAAAAGTCTTTTGACTATAGCATGAAATAAAATTTGGGTTCATAAAATTCATTCTTTCCACAAGAGTTATTAAAATCAAAATGAACTGGATTAAATGTTATTATTCTTTACTATTATTAAAAGTTAACTGTGAAAAGCACAATGTAATTGTTCAGAAACTTCCTGAACTTAGTAGGGTTGGCTAAAGTCTGAGCAGTTTTAATTCTTTAACTTCTAGTACATTTTCAACTCTGGCACAGCTTTCAGAAGAATGTCATTTAATATGTCAGAGCAGTACTAATTTCCTTTGGTAAACCTGTGCTTCAGATAAGCAAAGCATAAACATTTTGAACTGGCAAATGGCCAACACTGTCATTTCTCTGAAAAACTAAATGGGCAGCCAAATAACTATAATGATCAAAACATGATCAAACCATTTTTATGACTACTGAAATCAAGAACAAATATGTAACACTTAAGGTGATGATGATCTGTAAAAGTGAACCAGAAATCCAGAAAGGAAAGGAGTCCTATTTTGAGCAGTGGATGAAACATTTCTTTTGTTTAGTCTGATAAGGGTACATCTATTTAATTTTTAGCCCCGAATAAAAATTCAAAGTGTTCACTTAATGTGGAAAAAGCAATTAGCTCAGTAAAATTAGGGGAGCATGTGTGAAAAAAGCATACACATTTATTTCATTTCATTTATATTCATTTATTCTTTCTCTGAGACATTAACTACCTGCAAAGATTTCTGGCAAATTGTCTAACCGTCTGAAACTCCATTTCCTCATTTGTAAGACAGTGCTAACAGTACCTGCATTGAGGGTTGGATTTATGGGAAGATCAGATGAGATAGCACATATAAAACCTTTAGTGAATCCCTGGCAGTCCAGTGGTTAGGACTCTGCATACTCACTGCTGAAGGCCCAGGATTGACCTTTGGTCGGGGAACTAAAATCCCACAAGCCACACAGTATGGCCAACAAACAAACAAACAAACAAAAAACTCTGCCTGGATTCCTCAAGATAGCTAAGGGACTCAGAAAGCTCTAAAATGTTTAGCAGGTAAGCACTCGCTAAGTATTAGCTTACAATATCATCTTTCTAATTCTTAGAGGCATAGTTATACTGCTACATATTGTCCCTGTTCAGTACTGAACTACTTATTTCTTACAGTTTTGGTCCAATATCATCCTTACATGTACAGTTCACTCTAAATAAAAGGTTGAAAAGTTCATTTTTAGTCTTCTTGCTAGCCATGCTATTACTAGCGCAGGTGTGTCTTTTTAATGAACTGGCATTCAGGTTAGTTTCCTTCTTCTTACATCCCAGAGGGAAAAACACACATCTGTGGTATCTGAGAAGTTGGGGATAAGATATATTTCTAAGAATTACCCATAAAGGATTCTAGATAGGAGATTATACATTACACATATTAAACATTTTTCTATGCTTAATGTGCTACTACATAAAGAGCTATTATGTAAAGACAGAGTTAGGAAGAAAGAATTGGGTATACATAAATGCATTTGCAATGTATGAGGTACACTGACAGGCACGTTATCAGGAAAGGAATTTTGTACTTTTTTCTTTTAATCCAGTTTCAGCATCTAAATTTAGCTTTAGCTAGATACCCTCTGTCCCCCTTATATATAGATTTTCTCAAACTAGGCTGAAACCACAAATAACAAAAAGAGAGTATATCCACAGATGTAGAAAGAAAATACAAATGAGAGTAAAATTTAGAAGACACAGTTAGAACATGCTTTTTCATAAATGCTTATCTACTATGTATACCATCACTGACCTGAAAGTATAAAATATAAAATTCTCTAATTCTATCTAGGCTATAGGTTAAGACAGTATGTAAATCTCACAATGATAACTATGAAAAACTCCAGTTTTGATGTGTCATTTCACAAAAAAAATCTATTCAGTTTGTCAGTTTAAATTTATATATAATCTCTTAATATATATTTATCTTTATTCTTATTTAATTAACTGTATTCCATAAAGGTAAACTTACACTTCAAAAAATTTTAAATGTATGCAATTATAAAAGCAAAGAAAGGGATAAACCTGACTTTACTGATTTACAAATCGCTGTAAATAAAGGAGAATATGCTGATGAGACAATGGTTATTGATAACTATCATGGAAAGCAACAAAACCAAGATAAACCACACAAAGCAGAAGAGGCTTGCCTACTCATACATAAAACTTTTGAAGCTGTATTGGGAACACAGGGCTCATTTTGGAGTCAAAGTTTTTT
Organism: Bos indicus; assembly: GCF_029378745.1. Taxonomy (NCBI): domain Eukaryota; kingdom Metazoa; phylum Chordata; class Mammalia; order Artiodactyla; family Bovidae; genus Bos; species Bos indicus. The sequence continues at coordinate 52,893,615 of NC_091769.1, forward strand.
TATGTTGTTATTGTTGTTCAGTTGCTAAGTTTTTAATGTTAGTCTTTATAGACTTCCAAAAAATAAATGGGCTTTTAAAGAATAGATCTTATAAGTGAAAATGGTAAAGACTCTAAAAATACTATAACTTTATCATTTATTTACTAACAGAAATTCAAAGTTTTTATCATAATAAAGATGTTTTGAAAATCATGGTTCTAAAAGAGGCCCATCTAACAGCATTTCTAACACAGGCCAAAAAACTTTACTTTTGGTATCCTAACTGTGGCTTGCAGAAACATAGATGCAATGTTATGAAGCAGCAGTTGTGCCAGTTTCGATTTTTCAGATCAAAGAGTTCTTGCGGCAAAGCACAACTGATGTGGTCTTAAAGACTTTATTAACTCCAGATGTAGGGAAATAGTCAGCCAATTCCACAAAAAGAGCAAGTCTCTTTCAGTTACAATCAGTACTGGCCGCAAATGAAAACCAGACTGCTTATGTCATCTGATCACCTGCACATAGATGCCAGTTTTTTTCTAGTTAATGATCTAATCATACATTTAAATCTTAAGTATGATTTTGTATCACAACAAACCATCTTAAAATTAAGAAAAAGAAATATGTGTGCTTAAGCTGATTAAAAATCTACCAGGAATCACACTATTTTAAAGAGGAATAGGAAAAGTATAATTAAGTAATTTTAGATGTTCTATTGAAATGCGGTCATTGGAAATTTTCTTTAAAATTCTACTCTCCATTTCAGAATGTCAGGCTCAAAGGTGCTATCATGGGAATGTCCTTCTTTCTCAGGTACTTACATATTTTCTCCTCTAGGAATGGCAAAGAGAGAAATTTTTGAGTCTTGAGTGAATAGAACCATAACATTTATCCAGAATTAAATGAATGTAACTGAAAATCTAACAAGATACCTCCCTTTCATTGTTAAGACTGGTTGAAAAGAATAAATTCACGGTAATATCTTTACTGTCCTCATTCCATCAACCCAAATTTACTTTTTAAGAGTGACAGAGTACTTCGAGCATGAATATTTACATTACCCTATACAATGATTACACAATTATCCTTGGAATGTCTTAGCTCAAACAACCAATTGGAGTCAAGTTAGCAAAAACATTCCTTTTATCCTGTTTGGATGATTCAGTTTAGTCATATGGATCATCCCAATTCAGGGCAGTCCACTTTCTGTTTAGCTTTAGAGGCTGGAGTTGTGTACTGTGTTCTTACTTAAGAGCATTCTTCTTGTAATTAATATTAGAAACATCTCTGAAAGGCAGAAAGGCATCATTTTCTTATAGTTACTCAGAAAAGATGCAAAAGAGTAGAAGTTTTTGCTAAAAAGATAGTTTATCTTTTTATCTTGTCACATCCAGTGATGAGTTAAAAGATGATGCCATTTCCTATGCTTTAAAAAATAGATCCAAAACCTATGTTGTAGCTGGTATCTTTAAATGTTTTAAGTGACGAGGAGACGAATTGGGAATTTTCTTTAGAATGTGAGAATAGCTAGCTATATATGTTAATGAAGATACCCTTCCACAGAAAATGAGAGGAAAGCTTTAGACAAGCACCGTTCAGTGAGTTTCAGTGATGATGGAAATGTTCCATATCTGAAAGGATGGTAATGTATGTATGTCTGTACAATACAGTAGCTACTCATTACATCTGAATATTGAACACCTGAGATGTGGATAGTACAACTGAGGAACTGAATTTTAAATTTTAATTTAAATAGTCATTGTGGCTACTGGTTACTACTGAACAATACAGGATGAAATCACTTTTCCTTACCCAGCAGTTTAAAATTACATAAACTATTTTGAAAGAAATATTCTAGAAGCCTCATAAACTCCAAAGCCTATGAAAACCCAAACTCTCAAACATTTTGGGAATACCTTTATCTAATTTGGAAAGAAGACACAGAAGCTCATCAATATTTCTGAACATGCTCTAACACAGAAATTATTACCAATATTTCATTATGTTTAGGCTTCTATTAGCACTTTTGTCAAGATGGTTTTACTAGCAGTTCTCTTTAAGTTCTAATATGTTAAATACCATTAAAACAGTTTAATGTTAAGATTAAACTTCCAATGTTTGAAAAGTTTATGTTAATAGCAGAAATCACCTCCATCAAAATCTTTATCAACTTAACAAAATAGCAAAGCAAGACAAAATTATTTGGCTAACTTACCCTAACATCATGATTTTAAAATAAAGATGTAATATTATATTCAGGAAAACTACACTTAATTTATCTTATATTTTAATAACTATATTTTGTATTAAGCAATAAAAATTTTACAAGATCTAGCTGAGTATCTAAAATCTGAAAACAAACAAAAAAACCAAAACACTCTAGGTCACTGGGAAAAAAGAAAACCTCAACCCAACTCAAATTCTAGCTTTAAAAACTGTAATTAAACCACTGGGTCATCAATTTAAAAAACTGGGCACATTTAAGGGTCAACACTCAAAAACTAAGAAAGAAAAACTAGGTAAATATTATAAGAAGTTTTTAGTTACTGTTGATCAACCTATGAAGTCCCATATCCAGTAATACACCCAAAGTTTCCTTCTAATTCTGTATTTTGAGGGATCTGAATTTAGTAAAAAGAGGTTGTTTTAAAACAAATAAGTAAAATTTTTGCTTTAATAATTGGACTCAATGATAAGAGTGGTAGAAGTTAAGAAAGAAATTTTTTTAAAAAGATTTACTATTGATTTTTCTGATCATTTTGGATCCTTTGTTTTCTATGTATACTGACCTTATGTATAAACTCAGACAAAGGGCATATCTTTAACATAAATTTTAAAATCTTAAAGTTTCTGAAATTCAGGTCTTCCCACTTTCTTGGTTCTTTCTTTAAATTAAAACAAGTATAACCTCAGTGAAGAAGACATTAAAAAAAGTAAGTACATGAAACAGCAATTTAAGAATTTCCTAAAATCCAAGAATATTTAAACAAATGACAAATTTGATAAATATCTCAATACTTTTAGTATTTTAATATTACATAAAAGTATCAAATTTTGCCATAAAATCCAATCTAGTACTCAAGTTTTTATGGTAATAATTCCAAACCTAAGGTGCAGGGGATACACACACACACACACACACACACATGTAGTTTCAGTACTAAATATTGTAAGAACTGAAACCAAAAAGCAACATAAAGCAAAATAAAGTAGAAGGACTAACTCAGGGACACATAAGCTATCTATGGAAGATTCTTTTCATCTAATTAGTTAGCCTAATAAAATAACATGAAATTTCTGTAAAAAGCATACATATTTATATTTTCAAAGTATCACCAATAAAAGGATCAATATCTTTCCAAGAATTTCCAGAGGATGTTTAGGGGTGAAATACTGTAAAATTTCCTTTCTAACAAACAATAAGAAAAAAAAATTCTAGCTTTCAGTACAAAGTAGCTTAAAATCGATTACTACTTCCACTGTCTAAAAAGTATAGTTGAGTAACTGGTTTTCAAATGCGAGAATTTCTTCTTAGGTAAGTCAAACACATTTTAATTAATCTTAAGTTAACATCATTAGGTTTGTCTCATCAGTTCTTTATTGTAACCAGTATCATTTTTACAATAGGTACAATTTTTTTCCCTAAGAGATAAACCACGAAATTTTTAAGGGACTGGGTTTGAAATTCACATGCTAGGAAGATATACTGAACACATCAATGAGTGTCACTTCTTAGCTATCTACATTTTAAAAATATTTAGACCTAACAATAAAGTACCTGATCCCTTTCTTTAACATGTTCATAAGCTAGTGGAAAAGGACATAAATTTCTTTAAAACATTAATAAACCTGACCAGTGACAACATACTCTCCTGGCAGGGGTTTTAGTATTAACTTCCTGTTATTTGTGCTCACTTGAATAAAAAAAAAAAAAAAAAAAAAGACCTTCTTGGATTCATACCTAGAATACAGTTTCAGATAATCTTGGTAAAGGAAAAAAAAAAAAAAATCAAAGCAGATGGAAGCTAAACTTGTCATTTAATGTCTCTAAGCATTGTAACTTTAGAGAATTCTTAAATGACTTCATGTTTTCCTCATCATACAAATGTAGATTTAACTCTACTGGGTCCACAGATAGCCTGGAAGTTTGAATTAATTTAATTAAACTTTCCTCTCTCATGTTAATTAGCAGTAAATCCCCAAAAGAACAGAACTGTGGCTCTATATGGTCTCATACTGGTTTCTGTGCTTTTATCAACTGAAAATGTTTATTTGAAAAATAAGTCTTAGAAGTATTCATAAGGCAATTTTAGCTCCATGCTACTCTAATTCTTATGAAAATATAAATTATGTGGAGAGGCAGGTGCCAAAACCATGGCTAAACCCATTTTCAATACTATGAGTTCTATTAGAAGAAACCTGCTAATTTCCTGCATTTAAAATCATATCTAGGATAGTTTTAAGTTCAGTTTAAAAAGAAACTAGTAAAAAGCTGCTTGACAGACTGTATCAATTAGCATTCATAAAACTAAATCTGATCAAATATGTGAAACATATTTATTTGTAAGAATAGCCTACTACTTTTCTCAGTGACATTTTCTTTCCAATGTAGTACTTTGATACGACCAAGAGTAAGGATTAGTGAGATCTGGCTCTCTGCTATGGAGACCAGTTTACTTGTCCTTGGATAATAGAAGAGGAAAAGTTGCTACTGGGAGAGAGACCTGGGTTCAGGTCTAGCCTCAAAGCTTACTAATTGGGGGGGTGGGGTGGGGAGGGGAAGATTATACAAGTTACTTAACTACTCAGCACCTCATTTTCCTTACTTAGAAAAGGAGGCTAGTAACAGATAAATGACAGAGTGGTTGGGAGAATTAAATGAGGTAAACATAAAGTCCCCAGCAGAGTTCCTGAAACAGAGTAGTTAGTTCCTCTCTCTTCTTCCCCCAGATTCCATACAAAGAAGCTGAATGTTCAAAATGCGTTTCTAAGCTTTGGTTTTAAAACTTGGATTTCTGTGTTGTCTCTAAAAGATTAAAATCATTCCCTGATATAATGAAAAGAGCATCATGTCTGTACTTGCTGCAATTTTTGTACCTGGAACACTTTGTAGCATCTTCAGTTCAAGGTCTAGAAAATGGAGGCTGATCAGATCAAAGGAAGGCTAAAACTCCAGAATACCAAGGTGAAGAGAGCAGGAATCCTCTCTTCCCCAAACTTTGCTTTCTTTACCTCTACCATTCTCTACCTTTCTGCATAAAGGACATAATTTAGTCATATCTATGAGAAAACTGAGTGCAGGCCCTCAGAAACTCATTATTTTTTCTTGCTATTTTTCAAAGTTCAGAAAACAGATAATATTCAGTGATTTTAAGTCCTCTATTTATCATGAACACATATTAATATCTTACAGCATGGTATATAATACTTGTACACAAAAATTATGGTACAGAACATTAACCCTTTCTTTTTTCAAACAGTGAGGAAATTAGGGTTAACATTTCTTCCTTTTCTGCACAAAGATGCCCAAGCCTCTTATATTTCCAGCAATAAAATATGGCCACATAATCTTAAATACACCAAAATATGAAAAGGCTCTTCTCTGATTAATTTAGCATTTTTACTAGAGTCTGTTCAATCTATTTATTAAATTATCCCAAGCATCCTTAATTACAGGGAATCAGTTTGAAAATGTAAAAATAAAAATCAGGAAAAGAGCAAAGTATTTTCCTGAAGCTCAGCATCACTCAGGATTTTTCACTCTATCATTATAATATCCATAAAAGGATTTTAAAAATGAAATCAATGTGAACTTACTAGCATTTCAAAATATTAATGCCCTATCATCTTAAAATAAATTGATTAAATGGAGTTATTAATAAAAAGTGGGCTTAAACTTAACTGGCTCATAATGAGAATTATATAAAAAAATTTCATAACTCAAGTGAAGAAATACTATTTCAGACTCTGGCAATATTAAAGTGCTAGCTTTTATTATGAAGCATTGATGGGTAGACATTTCCCAATACATAAAAAGATGAGATTTTTAACACAGTCTTTGGATAATAAATTGTATACTATATGATTTTCATATTGAAGAATAATAATAGTAATAATAATAATAATAATAAAATAAATTAGATGTGGTAAAAATAAAATACAGAGAGGAAAACACATATAAGAAAGACTAAGGCCTTATGATAGAGAGGACTAAGAAAATATACCATTCTTTATGCATTTTTTAAGAACACAGAAGTCACCTTTGACCCATATCAAACACAGGCTATCAACTTTCAGGCTACACTTCTCTAACATACCAGCCATGTCATCCACCGTAAGCCTGGAAATACTTAATACGATCAAAGCTGTTACCCACCCCCGCAATGTAGAACAAAGAGAAATGCTGTAATAGAGTGATCTGTGCTCGCAAAAGAATAAAATCTAAACTCAATTTGAGTTATAGTCTATCTGCTTCAGGGGTCCTGTATATACACCATTTTCAAACAGACTATTTTACTTAAAATTGGACACAGAAGAATAATATTTTCATACTTGAAAGACAGTTGGCAAGGAAATTATATAGACATCAAATTATTTCACCTATACTATGCATCTAAATCTACCTCTTACATTCTCCAAAGTTCTGTTTACATGGGTAGTGTGAACACATACTTTTTAATGAGTTTATGAAATTCTGGCTTGACTGTCATCTGTTAAGAAAGACTAGTCAAAAGTTAAGAACCAAATGCTAACAAAGTCCAAAGAGGCCTTACCAAAGCAGTCAGAGAATTAAAAAGTACTTTCTTTAGTTCTCATGTACCATGGTTAAAGCCATATGCTACTTTAAAACATTTTCAAGTGGTTAAAAAGGAAGGGACAAACATAAATGTGATTAATTTTTTGGCAACTTCAAAGATTAACACTGAAAATGTCTACATTAATGATAAAAAAAAATCACTAAAGTCATTTATGTATTTAATAAAACACCTGAGATCAAACATTGTTTTGGGATGACTAAGGAGGAAAAAACCAAATTCCTGACATAAACTCAAGACTGTTATTCACTAATAACATTTTTATGTTTATCAACTATTTTAAAAGATAACTTCCACTGAATATTCCAGAGTTTACTTTCTTTTTAGAATATACAAAATCCTCTAAGATACTGCCTGTGGAAACAGTATACTATATAATTAATACTGAGAAATTAAAAAGTAGAAAAGTTTTACTTAGCAACACAGAAAGGTATTATTTTAAAACACTGAAGCATGTGCTATAAATTGGCTAGAAATAAATTCTTTGGAAGATGTATAAATGCATTCTTTGAAAAATAGTGATTTATTTTATGAATCTGTACAGGGTCAAAATTCTAGTCTGATTGGAAACAGATGGTATCTGAGTAAAGTCAGGCTCTGGACCCAAAACCCCAAACAGGAAATACGGACCTCACTAGCTGACTGCTTCCCTAATCATTCCCAGAGCTTCATACTTGTTATTTTTATGAATATCCAAGATGACTTTCATCTTTCCCTGCTATCTACAAAGCATCAAGCAATCTTCCTTTTTTCTCTTTCTGTGTTAAATATGTATTTTACATACAAATTATATGTTTACAACATAAGAAAACATTGAAACTAATGCAGTTTGAAGCTCACTGCTAGTAAAGACATCAGGCATTAACAATAATATAAAAAATAAACTTGAATTTGTCAGATATTATTTTAAAAATAAAAGTAAGAAACTATTGTAACTGTGTCAAAGACAACTTTCTAACCTTACTTACAAAGAAACATAGGTTAACGTACTGTAGAAAATGATAAAAACAAAACCTCACAGGTTTTAGTAAAAAGTAATCAATCTACCCTGCTTTCCCTTAAACAAGCCACTAAGAAGCTATCTGAACAAAGAAAAAGACTTACCGTTTTCCCATTGTAGTAATACATCAAAGAACTGCTGCCCATTCCAGGGACAGGATAGGCACAATACATGTTGATTTTGAAAATGTTATTATTTGCAGCTAATACACACAGCTTCTCTCCAACACATACATCCACACAGCCCAACAGAGTTAAGTCTTCAGCACTATGCATCCACACATGGATCTACTCAAAAGGAACTTATGCAAAATAGGACTGAACCAACTCACAGAGCAGAGAGGGAGGGTTTATGCTGTAAGTAACCTCTTTCAATATTTATCAAGTTCTTGCATGGGTGGTGGACACCGATAAAACAAGTTTTGGAATTTTAAAAAATACAAGTCACAAGTGCTAAATAATAAAAAGCTATATAATGTCCTGGAGGCGTACAGACCAAGGAATTATTAATATTGTCATATTATAGTATATATGTCTCTCTCAAAGAGAGGCAAACTGACAGATATGCTAATTTGTTTTTAGTTTTAATTAAATTAGAGCACTTCTAGCAGGGAAACCTAGCTTGCTACACTTCTAAAGACATTACCATCTGGCATGGCCTAAAGTTGCTTCCAACTTTGATAAACCATGATCAAGCAATCAGGATTTAGAAACACTGAATCATGTGTAACAAGAAGGATCTAAACAGTTAAGCCATGTACAAAGTCACTTCCTGGAGAAAGCAGACCTGTCATGTAAGTATCTCTCAACTAGCTAGAACCATGATTTTTTTATGTTATAAAAATTGTACGGAAAAAATTTGAGAGGAACACATTTCATGAAAAAGCTCATTCCAACAATTCAAAAAATTATTTTGAAAATAAATGATCTGTTTTTAAAACATAAATATTTAATACAGGTTTTCAGTTCGAAAGCTCCTTAAATTCCTTACTCATAATACCAAATAAAAGTTTATAATGGATTACACTGTTCTAGGATATGTACGAAGCAAAAGAATAATTAAAAAGAACAAACAAACAAGGTTCTGTTTTTCCTTACATAAAAAGATGAAAGGCTGGTATGTATACACAAAATGTTCACTGTTGCTAATAAACTAAAACAGATTTCTCAAAAGTCTTTCCTCCAAGTTTACTATCATTCTTAACTAATATTTAATATATTCAAACTTTTATGCTAATGCTCAAATTTCTCAAAAAGGAAAAATAATCAGTTTGGTAATAAATGTCTCATAGATTTTTAAAATTCATTATACTTAGAAGTCAAAAGGTCTTAAACATTTTTTTGGTAAATACTTTGTTTCTTACACACAAACATATCTTGTTATTTAAAAAGTTTTCAAGTTGTCTTTTGGTGTGCACTCTAACCCAGAAAAACAGAAAACAACTTCTTTCCTCTCATCCTGCGTTGCTGCCCCCCATCCCCTCCATCAAAACCTCTTTGTACTATCTTTTCTCCCTGAGCCTCGGAGGTTCTCCCAGAACTGTGTTAATCAGAGGAGGACTCACAAGCTGCAAAAAGGGGACACATCACTTTTTTTAAGGCACCTTTCATGAAGCAGAATTCCTCTAAAGGAATATTCCAGAAATATTTTGTGAGGGGCTGCCAAACTCTCCATTCTTAGGAAAAATATTGATTAAAATATAACAATAAAACCGAATAAGACAATAAGGCCAGCTAAGTTCATAATGTTTTAAAAGCTGATGGTGTCGGAATAACAATAAAACCTCCCTACACTCTCCAGATATAGAAAAGGCTAAGCAGCAGCTGCAAAAGAACATCACTGTACAACAGACCATTAAAATGCCAGTCTGCAGAGTGGTCTGCAACTTCCTCCCTCCTGAGAGACCACAAAGACTCATTTCAATCCTCAGAGAGCTGTGTAAAAAGCATTGACTTACAATTAACAATGTCATGCCTTAAAACCATTCAAGTAAATTTTCATCTTTTATAGACATAGTCTCTCTCTGACAGAGCTTTAAAAAAAAGACAATCAACCATCCAAAATAAAATTTCCTTTTTTCTCCTGAATGATTAAAAATGTAAAAAATCCTATTCTTAACTAAAAATGTAGAGAATTGGGGCAAAGGGGGAGCCACAAGGCACTTCAACAGTCTCTTCCTACAACCAATGCTCCAAACAGAAAACTTACATCAATTAAAAAAAAAGAAATCCACCTAGAGTAGTTAGGCTCATTTCTTTGGGGCTTGCCAAAAAAGAGAGACAGTACTATGATGTTTGTTAAACAAACAGCATAATAATAAATCCAACTAGTATTTCATTAACAGTTCCTTTATTTTAGAGGCAACTATAAGGTATAGAAAGCAGAAACAAATATCTAAGTTAAAAAAGATCAGAGTAAAGGTCAGACAGTATAATACCCTTTTGCTGGTCTAAAGCAGTTTATTAAGAACTGGCTAAGATCTGTTGTTAAATATGAAACCTGAAGGTTGAAACAGTAGTTTCTAAGCAGAGCTGAGTAATTAATTTTTTGCTTCTAACTGATATTTTCATTCCTCTCAAAAACACAGATACAAAATACATATATTAAATTAACCCCCCCACAACACAATCACTCCTATATACTACTGTCTAAATTGAGAGTGGATGTAGAAACTTGAGAAAAGAGAGACAAGGGAGTTTACATACACATGGCATTAAATTTATTCCTCAAAAACAGCAAATCATCAAGAAAACTGGCAGTAATTTAAATAAAATGTTCCTGTATTTTACTTGTATGCTATGGTAAGGTCTTCTAACTTTGTTACTCCAAAATATTATCTTTTTGAAGTCTGCCTCACCCAAAGGAAACTAAAACTGGTTGATGGAAACAGTCATTTTTCTTATCACAATTACAAATTATCTTCCATGATAAAGTCCTTTGTTGCTTCCTCAAAAATATTTCTTGAAAAAAATCTAATTTAATCTATGTAACAGCTGCAGCACAATTTTTTTCCTAGGCAGAATCATATTACAGGAAAAAATGCATATAGATGGATCAAGTGCTGCTCTAGTCAATGCAGTTGTTTAATCTTTGCCTGTTTTTTTTTGAAGGAACATGTCAAGGGTTAATCCTATGACTCAGTCTGACAAAACGAGTCAGCTGGAGACAGGGCCACTTTTTAAACCTGATTTCAGACAGACGTGCAGTCTGCACAGGAGCTCCGAACTGTCTTATTTCCACCCACAATTCTATGTAATCACTTATGTGTTCTTCTAAGATTATGTGACTTAACATTCATACACCAAGGCCAACAATCTAAAAAAAAAAAAAATTACCAACTTTTATAGCAAAACAGGCATTACTGTACACACTGGCAACATGATTAATGAAAATGTCAAGAGAACCCTGAAAAAAATATGACTTGGAGCCATACATCTTTTATTAGTAAACTGATGATTCCTGGTTTGAGGACTACTGCATTTCACTGACTTTTTAAATACGCTTCCCCACCCTCAGTAGTTCAGGATGTGATGTTTATTTACCATTCCAACAATCATCAAGTACAGACCTAAACTAGATAAGAAAAAGCTATTATGTGCTTTGCCTATGCAATTTACTTCTTCCCTGAAGATTTAGGGGAAAATGTTTCCAAAAAACCTACTAGGTAGAGACTTTCTGGCAACATCAGATTAAAATCCAGGCCTCAATTTCCTTCTTATTTTTATGTTGACTGGGAAATAAATCTTCCTTAGAGAGCTATGCAAAATCTCCTGGGATTACACACCCAGTATTTTAATTTATTTTATTAGCTCTTCTTTATCCCTGATATTCCCAATCACTGTAACTCTCAAATCTATTTGTTAAACTATCCACAGCAAGAATGTTTCCAGAGTGACCTAAAATTCTAAAAAGTTTTTAAACAAAATTTTCAATTTAACTTTATTACATATCTTGAATTAATTAATTAATTAAGGCCAGTTAGCGGTCAATCTTACTGTACATTTTTCTAATACAAGCAGGCAACATTCCAGTGTAACAAAAGGCCAGAAGATCTGGCGAGAAAAGTAAATCTAAAACCCACTCACAGGATTCCTCATGAAAAGTCTCAACATTATTTCTAAGGGAATTAATTCCTGGAAAACAAGACTTCCAGAGTCAAAGACAAAGCCAAACAAAGTTTACAAGTGAATAATCCCACAGATGAACTCAATATATTCCTGCTTTATGAAAACTCAGTAAAATACTAATACATTATTGGCTGTAAGGAAGATGGGAGGGGTGGAGTGAAGACAGGTTTAAAAGGACAATAAATAAGAGAATCTACAAGTGGGCAGATACAAAAGCAAAACATCCTTCCCTAGTGTCTCCTCTTTCTTATTTAGCATGTAGAAAGATGACAGGTGAATGAATGCTCTCTCCTACATGTGCAGTATTTCAGCGGGCCTGGTTAACTAAATCGGATGCCAAATCAGATACCCAAAGAGTCCAGGCTTTTCTATCTGAACATTATATTGCAAATTTTTCTAGTATATGCTGTTTTGTAAATAAAATGCTTCCCAAGGGTCAGGAAATTGGTCTTCTGGTTTTTTCTAATGTTCTCACAATATAGAAAAAACAAAGAACATAAAACTCTAGCGAAATAATGCATCTCTTTCAGACCAATCCACTGACAATCAGTACCTATTATTTAAATATAATAATGCTATTTATCTGGAATCATATAATGCCTCTTCTAATTCAATAATATTACTCTCATCTTGCTGGTGCTAATCCATCAGTAAAAAGGCTCCTAAATACTGTCTTTTCACTGTATGAAAAGATTAAACATCAAAGACCTGATTTTGTGATCTTTCCTTAGATGATATTTTCAAACATTTGCTTCAATTATGACTTAATTTGGAGTACCTAAATCTCAGTCAAACCAATCAGTTGCAACTGACACATACACATACACCAACTTCTCAGAGCAGAGTAAAATTCATGCTATAGTTCACAAATCACATTATCTGTCTCAGACACAGAACATCAGATTTCTGATCATCTCTTTACAAAAATCTCTAATATGAGTATTAGAAATGCGTAATGATTAACAAAATAGAAAACACTTATATGTATAACCAATGTAAACAATCAGCTATATAAACTGTGCTTATAGGGCAAAAGGACACTTGTTTAATTCCTCTTTTGACAACCATATGACCAAAATGAGGATGTGTAAAAAAGAGTTATACCTCCTGGAAGAGAAAAGAAAATACATGTCCTTTTGAGCTAAATAAATAGTATCCCTCTGTCATTAACATGAACAGAACTAACAGATCATACAAAGCTTCTAAAATGCAATCACTAAATACCTTTCAACAAGACAGAACTACAACTAGTGAGAATATGTAAAACCTGAAGCAAACTGCATGTTTGTTTTGATCATGAACTCACTATGACAAAGCAGTTTTCTTTGAAAAATAAAAGTGGGGAGTCCCCCTACCTAGGAATTCCTGCATCTCTTGGCTGTCCATTTCTTTCCCCACAGGAACTGCAGTTTGTCACTTCTCATTTACCAACTGAAATAACATGGTAAGAGAATCATTAACCATGTTGCAACTTGGTAATTTTCCTGCAGATGGCTCTATAATCACAGCACTGCCTAGCACTGCCTAATGACATGTGTGAGGGTAAAAACAAAAAAAAAATTGAGGAGAGTATCCTGGTTTTAAAATTCTTTAATAAACCAGCACTTCTGAAGCACTTTCAAGACTGGGACAGGGTACTGCAGCACTACTGACTGGTCAGGTAACAACAAAAAAACTAGGAGCAAATAAAGCTATTGTTTTAAACCATAAACAATTTGATCTTGGGTCCAGTTAGCTCTCCATTAAAGAAAGTGCTACCTTTTTTTTTTTTTGGTTTCTTCTTCGACCTGTGTAATTTTTTTCTTCTGAGCAGGAATGTACCAGTTCCTTTCAATTTTTGAGAAATGGAACAGTACCATGATAGTCTAGTCTAGTCTATTTTAAATTTATTTTTAAAAAGACCAGAAGTAACATCTGCATCTTAGCCCAAAACCATTTCAAGAATTTGCAACTGGAAACTTTAAGTAACTTATACATTAAGTTATTTCTGGCCCCTAATCTTTGTTTTGTTCCAATAAAGATTCTTGCTAGTGGTAGTAATTTTTTAATACTTCATACCTCTAATTAGTTAAGTACTGAGAATCCACCAAATCACTCTGCCTCATATACTGAATGATTAAGTAGAGTTCATTTTGGCAATACTCACTGGAAGAACTCATGCAGACTCTGAATTTATGAAAAGATCTATCCTAAAAATAATAATTTCTTACCACTAAATTCAGGTGACCATTCTCAACAAAAACCAAACAATACTTCAGTTTGAAAATACATCTGAGGAGGGTATAATAAACAAGGGAAGAGGTGGGAGATGGTGTTAGTTCAAAGCAAAATGAATTAAAAGTTTCAGTAATGCTTAGTATGCTTCACTGGTAAAGGCAATATACCACCCTAACAAGTGGCCCTTACCAGAAAGATTGAGAACCAGTCACAAAACTTTGAAAGAAAAAAAATGCATTAAGCTACTTGTTTTATATATCTTTCTCCCTACCATTTATTAGTCCTCTGTAACATGAGATAGGCTGCTTAGGTTCCAGAACACTGAGTCATACCATATGATGAAAAAGAGCACTGGACTGGGAGTCAGAAGACAGGGACTTAGGTTTTTAAGGCATGAGAGGAGGCATGAGAGCATAGGCGAGGTCACTGAATTTCCCTGAGTCTAAGTTTCCATTTCTGGAAAACTCAGGCATTAAACTAGGCCAAAGATTTCCTAGCCATTTCACCACCAATAAAACCTTTTATTATCTACTCCACCCCAAAGCACTGAATTTTTATTTTGAAAGATTTTTTTTCTCCCAGATTTTTTTTATTGAGTTATAATAAATATTTTTCCCTGTTTAAAAAAAACAAACATGCAACTTCCATTCAGAACTTCTGATTAAAACGAAGCATTGCCATGCTGGGCTGAAAGAATTTTAGTGAAAGAAATCTGATGTTTTCAACAGCATGGATAATTTATTTCAGTAAGTTACACAATTCGTTAGGTTTTTGAAAGATTTACATCTTCTATTATTAACTTTGAAAACTCAGATTAAGACTAACTGGCATAGATGATAACTAAATGTTAACACACCAATTTTAAATTGTATTTTTATAATCATACCTTTGAGTGGCACAGTTAAAAGCCTACAGTCTCACATAAAATGAAAGACTGATCAGGAAGGGAATCAAAAAACATTACAACTTCTCAATTCTAATCTAAGAATCCAAATGCTTTTTGTCTTCTAACAACATTTATACACTTGCAAATAAATTATCTTTACAAGGGGTTTATATATTTCCACTAATGATATTTTCATTTAAAACTAAAATCTTTTTTAAACAGCTCTATAGTGTCTGTAAAACAAAACAAAACAACTAAGAAGAGCTGACATCTTACCAACAGGTAACAACTCCTACCTAACTCTGTCATCTAATCAGCTCAATAACAATTTTGATTTCTTAATAATGTGCAGTTTGATCTACAGGTCAGACATTTTATGTTTACTACAGCATCACAAGGAAAATTTAAGATTTTTGGCCATATTCTTCAAATAAACATGTAAGCCTCTACAGAGATGGCTTTGTTATAATTTCAGCAGGCAACAGAGTTAAGGAGTCAATCCTTAATTCAAGAGAGCCCATCTTAACTAAGCAGGCTGTGGCCTCTGCACTCTTCTGTAATAACTTGGGCCTGTTATTTGCTTCTTTGTGCCTTTTGGCTGGAGAACATTGTAGATCGTAACAGAGACTGTTCTGTGGGTTATGAACAAAGGTGGCTGTAATGAATGTGCAAGGTGGACAGTTGACAGGGTGTAACAGGAGAACACAAAGTGAAAAGCAGGTAGAGGGCCACAGCACCTTCACAGCTGTGTGATCTTGAGGAACACTGGACTGCTGTTAACACTGATTATTTCAGACTGAAATGACTGATATCTATAAAAAATTTAAACTGTGTTACTATCACTAAAATTGGAATAAAGGTAATATGAATACAGGATCACAAGTATTAAATGCTAAATGCTTAGACTACACATGAACAACCAAACGCAGGTCTTCCTAGCTGTGATGTATCTAACTGAGAGAAAGACCAGGTCTATGTAAATGGGAAGAATTTCAGTGATCTTTGCCACAGAAAAGACTTTCACCTTTCTGATGAAAAACCTGGAGCTTTTTCTTCCATCACTCCCTGAAAAGCTTTTACAAAGTCTAAGTATGCTAAACATTTTATAGTATATAGCTAAAATATATCTAGTTCTTCTGAAGGATATGTTAATTTCAGATTTTCTAGTATGTTGTTTATACGTCCTGAGTCAAATGAGTATGATTCAGGAAGAAAGAACTATGGCTGTATTGCTAATCATCTGAGTTTGTTTATTTATTCAACAAATATTCACTGAGCATCTATTATGCACCTAGGAGTTGCTGATAAAGCAATAAACAACATAAGTATTCTGATAAAGCAATAAACCATGTAAGACCAAGATTCTCCTGGGTGAAACAGATAAAGAATAAACAAACTACAATACATCAGATGGCAGTAAATGTTTCAGAGAAAAACATAGCAGGAAAGGAAAGAGGGGAATATGGGGCATGTTGCCATTTTATACAAGATGGTCAGGAAAGATTCTCCACTGATAAATTGATAGGTGATCAAAGAAAAAAATATTAAGGAATATAGCTATATAGGTACTAGCTATATAGGTACAATGGAGAAGGCAATGGCACCCCACTCCAGTATTCTTGCTTGGAAAATCCCATGGACAGAGGAGCCTGGAAGGCTGAGGTCCATGGGGTCGCTGAGGGTCGGACACGACTGAAGTGACTTAGCAGCAGCAGCAGCATATAGGTACTAAGGGAGGGAAGGCTACAGGGATAAATTAGTGGAAGATGAAGTCTGGGGGGTAGCAGGGAACAGATAACATTTTAAGGCCTTTTGTTTCACAGTGTAAGAGATGCTCCTGGAGAATTTTGAACAGAAGGATATCATCTGACTTAAATGTTAAAAGGATTGGCCTGTGCTTAAAAAAAAAAAATGATTTAAGAAAAACTGGGAGGCCAATTGGGAAGTGCGTGTGTGCTTGCTCAGTTGCTCAGTCGTGTCTGACTCTTTGCGACCCCATGGACTGTAGCCTGCCAGGCTCCTCTGTCCATGGAATTTTCTTTTGCCTCTCTCCAGACAAGAATACTGGAGTGGGTTTCCATTTCCTTCTCCAGGGGATCTCCCCAACCCAAGGATCAAACACAGGTCTCCTGCACCTCCTACACTGGCAGGTAAATTCTTCACCACTGAGCTACCTGGAAAGCCCCACTTGGGAAGATGCTTCCTTAATTCAGCAAAGAGAAAAGTGATTTGGATAATGAAGATAGCAATAGGTAGTAACAAATGATCATTCTTGAAGCTAATTTTAGTATGGGAAAATAACAACTGTTTTACTTTTATATCAATGAAACTGTAACTTTTTTTCCTTTAGAGAAAGGTTTCCTGTATTATGGTTTTCCATAGTGATCTGTCATATGAAGATCATGATCATGCGTTGTTAATTACATCAGTCCTTGCACACTGCAGAGTTAAGAGCTGAATTACTGGTAATTTATCATTTGGGGCACGAATTTATTCCTATTATTCTGTGTAACTAGGAGTTAACTGCACAACTGAGGGAAAGTGAAAGTCACTCACTCCGACTCTTTGAGACCCCACGGACTATACAGTCCATGAAATTCTCCAGACCAGAATACTGGAGTGGGTAGCCTTTCCCTTCTCCAAGGGATCTTCCCAACCCAGAGATCAAGCCCAGGTCTCCTGCATTGCAGGCAGATCCTTTACCAGCTAAGCCACAAGGGAAGCCCAAGAATACTGGAGTGGTTAGCCTATCCCTTCTCCAGGGTATCTTCCCAACCCAGGAACTGAACTGGGGTCTCCTGCTTTGCAGGTGGTTTCTTTACCAACTGAGCTATGGGGAAGCCCTAACTAAGGGAAAAAAATAGGACAAATAGTTCAGTGTTTTGTACCAAAAAACAAGTTAACTTATTTTTGATGATCTGAATAGTCAGAGTAGGAGGAAGCTGAAAGGTACAGCTTAGAGCAGAAAGTCGTTAACAGATGATGTTCCCTGTTACAGATAACATAAAATAATTGCGTCGCAGTATTTATTTTTATCCTCTTAATTTAATTCAAAAAGCATGTCCTGGATACTTCACTACATTCCCAGAGGGTAGTAATTTCTCAAATTAAATAAATTTTAAAGTTAGCTTATTTCCAAAGGTCAAAGTTATCTTTTGACTATAAGCATCTTGAAGACAGAGTATGAGATCCATGGTTTATTGTTACTTAAATATCTAAAGCCTAGAAGAATTTTTAATTCATGGTAAGCACTCTATAGTCACTAGCTTTAATAGAATGAATTCACTTGAATGAATGAATTTGCATGAATTAAATTTCTCAGTGGAGATTTACTAAACACATTCCACTCTAGTAGCAATGAATTTCTAATTCTCATTCAAATGACTGACTTTAAAAATTTACAAATATCTTTTGGTGATGTTGAAAAGATATTGATAGATTGATTTCAAATAATGTCAAGTTTTACATTTAAAAAATTATCAAGTTCAAGTCAGAAAACTTGAGCTTTATTCAGTTCACTACAGTTGCTAAGTCGCGTCCGACTCTTTGCGACCCCATGGACTGCGGCACGCCAGGCTTCCCTGTCCATCACCAACTCCCAGAGACTGCTCAAATTCATGTCCATTGAGTCAGTGATGCCATCCAACTATCTCATCCTCTGTCGTCCCCTTCTCCTCCTGCCTTAAGTTTTATTACTTATTATTATTTCTTATTAACACTAGCCATCAATAAACTAAAAAACAAATAACCATAAATATTCACTTAAATTATAGAAGTTAACAACAAAAAAGTTAGTTTTCTAGTCATCTAAGTACAGACTCTCAAGTTTTGAATGCAGCTTTTATGTTTAGAGAGGGACATGTCTTGTTTGAACGCAATCTGTTTCACAAGCACATGTGGGTTCAAATTGATTCTCAAGCTGCCAGGAACTACCTTTTTAGCTTTGGGTTCTATGAGGAAGTTGAACCAGGATAAAAAATATGGTGACTGGGGACATGTATATGTAAGTTCAAGGAAAAAATTATAGTAGTTTATATAAAAGTTAAATTACTTTTTGAACTCAACTGTTTCAAATAAACATTTAATAATATATCTCTACATGGACTTATTTTTGATGCCATAAACTATTCTCTATATTATTACCTAAAATGACATTTAAATTCTAGAAAAATTATGACATCATAGGACCTACTTTATATATGAAGGTTCTTCAACTATCCTAATCAGGTACATTTTAGGGCAAATAACTGTCCTGGAAAGTTTGTATGTGCCCAGGAACTTAACCAAATGATGACGGGACTAATGAGTATCAAGTAATGGATCTGCTGCTGCCGTTAAGTCACTTCAGTCGTGTCCGACTGTGTGTGACCCCATAGACATCAGCCCACCAGGCTCTCCTGCCCCTGGGATTCTCCAGGCAAGAACACTGGAGTGGGTTGCCATTTCCTTCTCCAATGCATGAAAGAGAAAAAGTGAAAATGAAGTCGCTCAGTCGTGTCCGACTTTTAGTGACCCCATGGACTGCAGCCTACCAGGCTCCTCTGCCCATGGGATTTTCCAGGCAAGAGTACTGGAGTGGGGTGCCACTGCCTTCTCCGAAGTAATGGATCTAAAAGCAAGCAAACAAAAAACACGGTATATGTCTAAAAAAAAATACTTAATTTTATTTATTTTCTCTTTGGGTCTGCTTTTCATAGGAAGTAGATTTATGACGGTAAGACTATATCTACTCTAGGCATATACTTAACTTATGTTCTTTAAGTCTAATGCAGGGGATCACAAATCATAGTTGTGGCCAAATATGGTTCACCACCTGATTTTACAAGTGAAGTTTTACTTTCTAAATTTTGGTTGTGCAAAATTTCCAGCAACAACTTCAAGAACCAAATTATTTTTGAAAATTAATAAAATATTCCCATATTATAGATATATTGGGTCATTGAGTTCAGTTCAGTCACTCAGTCATGTCCGATTCTTTGTGACCCCATGGACTGTAGCATGCCAGGCTTCCCTGTCCATCACCAACTCCCAGAGCTTGTTCAAACTCATGTTCATAGAGTCAGTGATACCATCCAACCATCTCATCCTCTGTCACCCCCTTCTCCCATATTGGGTTATATATTTAATTCAGTTCAGTTCAGTTCAGTTGCTCAGTTGTGTCCAACTCTTTGCGACCCCATGAATCGCAGCATGCCAGGCCTCCCTGTCCATTGAGTCAGTGATGCCATCCAGCCATCTCATCCTCTGTTGTCCCCTTCTCCTCCTGCCCTCAATCCCTCCCAGCATCAGAGTCTTTTTCAATAAGTCAACTCTTCACATGAGGTGGCCAAAGTACTGGAGTTTCAGCTTTAGCATCATTCCTTCCAAAGAAATCCCAGGGCTGATCTCCTTCAGAATGGACTGGTTGGATCTCCTTGCAGTCCCAGGGACTCTCAAGAGTCTTCTCCAACACCACAGTTCAAAAGCATCAGTTCTTCAGCGCTCAGCCTTCTTCACAGTCCAACTCTCACATCCATACATGACCACAGGAAAAACCATAGCCTTGACTAGACAGACCTTTGTTGGCAAAGTAATGTCTCTGCTTTTGAGTATGCTATCTAGGTTGGTCATAACTTTCCTTCCAAGGAGTAAGCGTCTTTTAATTTCATGGCTGCAGTCACCATCTGCAGTGATTTTGGAGCCCAGAAAAATAAAGTCTGACACTGTTTCAACTGTTTCCCCATCTATTTCCCATGAAGTGATGGGACTGGATGCCATGATCTTCGTTTTCTGAATGTTGAGCTTTAAGCCAACTTTTTCACTCTTCTGTTTCACTTTCCTCAAGAGGCTTTTGAGTTCCTCTTCACTTTCTGCCATAAGGGTGGTGTCATCTGCATATCTGAGGTTATTGATATTTCTCCCGGCAATCTTGATTCCAGCTTGTGCTTCTTCCAGCCTAGCATTTCTCATGATGTACTCTGCATAGAAGTTAAATAAGCAGGGTGACAATATACAGCCTTGACGTACTCCTTTTCCTATTTGGAACCAGTCTGTTGTTCCATGTCCAGTTCTAACTGTTGCTTCCTGACCTGCATACAGATTTCTCAACAGATAATTTAAAAAAACACCAAACTTTGAAGGGCTAACCCTTTAAAATTTGTTTAGGGACTTTCCTGATGTCCAGTGGTTAAGAATCTGCCTTCCAGTGGGGTGAATGTGGATTCAGTCCCTGATTGGGGAACTAAGATCCTACAAGTCTTGAGGTAACTAAGCCTGGACTCGGCAATTAGAAAGGTACCCACATTGCCCCAGTCAAGACTTGGCACAGTCAAAATTTTAAAAAATATTATTCCATTTAAAATTTGTTCCATGAATACAAACACGGGCAGTGTGGGTCGGGGGGTGGAGAATAAGAAACTATCCTGGAGCTAGCAGTGTTTTTAAAATTCTTAGAAGTCTAACTATGAACTTACCTGTACAGTATACATTACATTCCTTGAAATTATTTAAAATTTTTTTTATTCACTTATTTTGCTGTATTGGGTCTTCGATGCTTTGTGTGGGCTTTACTGGGGTGGCTTCTCTTGTTGCAGAGCACAGCCTCTAAACACACAAGTGTCAGTAGTTGTGGCACACAGGCTCAGCAGTTGTGGCTCATGGGTTCTAGCCGTCTGGGCTTCAATAGTTATGGTGCAGGGGCCAGCTGCTCCTCAACATGTGGAATCTTCCTAGACTAGAAGTCAAACCTATATGCCCTGCATGGGCAGGCAGATCCCCGTCAACTGCACTACAGTCCTTGAAATTATTATAGGAGTACAGTAAATGGCTTTTCAAACTAAAACATCACTAAACAAACTAAAACAAAGGGAATATTAGTGATGGCAAATTTCATGTCATAAAATTACTTAGGATGTAAATATCTTCCCTAACTTAGAATAAAATCTAGAGCCCTAAACATCCCTGGAGAAGGCAATGGCACCCCACTCCAGTACTCTTGCCTGGAAAATTCCATGGATGGAGGAGCCTGGTGGGCTGCAGTCCATGGGGTCGCTAAGAGTCGGACACGACTGAGCGACTTCACTTTCACTTTTCACTTTCCTGCATTGGAGAAGGAAATGGCAACCCATTCCACTATTCTTGCCTGGAGAATCCCAGGGATGGCGGAGCCTGGTGGGCTGCTGTCTATGGGGTCGCACAGAGTCGGACACGACTGAAGTGGCTTAGCAGCAGTAGCAGTAAACATCCCCAGTGATAAAATCTGGAGCTTCTGAATTTATACCTTGTTTCCTATAGTTGAAGAAATAATCCTCTATTTTATTAGATAAAAAACAAAACCAAAAAAACTTTATGATTCTACTGATGTTGAATGACACATCCATGGGCTTAAAAATCTAAAAGCATTTATAGAATTCAACCACATATCCTTTTTGGACTTCCCTGGTGGCTCAGATGGTAAAGAAGCTGCCTGCAATACAGGAAACCCAGGTTCGAACCCTGGGTTGGGAAGATCCCTTGAAGAAGAAAATGGCAGTTCACTCCAGTATTCTTGCCTGGAAAATCCCATGGACAGAGGAGCCTGGAGGACTCCAGTTCACAGGGTCACAAAGAGTCAGACACGACTGAGCAACTAATACTTTATACTTTAAAAGCCATACAAATCTCTCTCTCTCTCTCTCAAACACACACTGGGTCCTATCTTACATCTGGTTTGTAATGTCTCAAAAATCTAAAATATAGCAGCTGAAGAGTTCAATACATTGCAAAAGCTGGTGAAATTCAGCATGTTCTTTCTTCTTAACAAAGAAAGGTCAGAAAACAACAAATATCAATGTGGCTGTACCATCAAATCAGTACAAACAGATCACTGGACTCACTAGCTAGTAAATTTTCATTCTTTTTTTTTTTTAATTTTATTTAAAATC
Source organism: Bos indicus (assembly GCF_029378745.1). Classification (NCBI taxonomy): domain Eukaryota; kingdom Metazoa; phylum Chordata; class Mammalia; order Artiodactyla; family Bovidae; genus Bos; species Bos indicus. Next base: position 52,916,540 of record NC_091769.1, read on the forward strand.
ATATCAAATATGGGCTGGCTTGTCACAAAAACGAACATCTTAGAAATATGGATTAAAAGCCCGTTATCTACACTGATACAAGTCTGACACTGTTCTGAACAGTAGTTACTGTCAGTATAAACAGTGGCTATTTTTTCTCACTCATGTATGAAGAAAATCTTTCATTCAATGACTAAACTGAATATAAGTTTGGAATGGATTATCGAACCATTCCCTTAGATACTAAGATTTTTCTGCTCGAAAGATCTATGAGGTCAGAGAATCAGCCACTTGAAAATTTTATATAGAGGTAGCCTTCAAATAGAGACAGATTATCTAACAGTCTGAAATAAGACTCTTAAGTACCTAGTTGTGTATCCTACAGGATTGTCAGCTAAAGGAGCTAAGCAAACAGCTATTCCAACACGTGTTCAGAAACTGGAGTGTTCACTTTATGAAGTTCAGCTGAAGCTGGTGCTGCCTGTAAATACTATTCTAGAATCACTAGGATTCTTGCTAGTTGGGACTCAATCAACTGTCTATAAAAACACTGTTACTCTAGCTTCCTAGTGACTTCCAGAGAACATTCTCTTTGAAAGTATAGTACCTGCTGCTCATCTCACTATTTTTGTGGATAAACTGGAGGTAACAATATCTCTGTAGTTCTCTAACCCTTGACCTTTTTCTTACTGGTTCAGATAAACACCAATCTTTTAAATGGTGATTTTCTAAGTTATTAATTTCTATCAGCTCCAGAGAGTTGTATTTGTTCTCTTTCCTATTAAAATCCTCACTTTAGCCACCCTCAGAATTTAATATTCTGACTTTATCTAATATTTTTACTAATTATATTTAGTATGTACATGCAAATGCTAGATCTTTAGACATGTTTAGTGGTCTCTGCGATTTAGAAACAACTCAGAACATCTCCAGTTCATCTCAAGGGGTGTCCCTAAAAGAGAAAATTCAGTATTAAAAATGACAAAATATCCACATTAATTTAAAAAAGCCATTCCTAACAAAATTAATTCCCACAAAAGTTTGGGAGAAAGGAAGGCATCATTTCCTAAACTACATTCAATGACCAATCCAAAAGTTATAGAACTCTATACTTGTCCACAGCAAAGCAAGAAAAAGTGGTGTTTAAGTTACTTTGATTTATCTAAGAAACAAAAATTTCTTATGAGGGAAGTATCAGAAATTTTTTTTTTTTCATAATGGCAGGGGAGATAAAATACACTTTGGAGTTTAACTCTCAAAAAAATTAAAGCAAATAAATTATTTGATAAACTGTTATACCTTTTGTTGAATAATATATACATACTTACAGACAGAGGACAAAGACTAGCATATTTAACCAAGAAACAAATAGTCATCAGTCTATGCATGGGACTCTAAACCAGGGAGAAATGGGGTATTTCCTGCCAAATCAATAAACAAGGATGTCACAGTCATTGAGGTCCTAAAAATCTCTACCAAATAAAAAATAATTCTTAAATTTTAGGTTGTGACTACTTTTAAGTCAACATCAATTACAGTGAAAATGAATTAAGATTTGCCATTTTGATGCAGGGCATGACAAGTTGTTCAAAAGATGTTTTCAAATGCTATTGAACAAGATCACAATTTGGGTTTAAAGGCATTCTGAAATATGACTAGGTGTTTACTTTCTGGTGATAAAAATCTGCAAAGTGTATCATGCCTTTCTTATTTCAGGATTCTGCATTTTCTGCAGCATATTAAAAAAAAATCTGTTTGGAAATACTAATATCAAGTCAAGAAATAAAGAGCAAATAAACTTCCCTCCATCTGAAAAATGCTTCAGAGGACCATAAAGATGTTCAACCAATGACAGAATAAAGGGAAGAAGAAAGTACAGACTCTTGATACTTCAGAAAATAAAAAATAATTAGCATGAATTCCAAGCAGGTATTGATTCAACAAATTTTCCCTCCTTTTATGGGTTTCTTTTCTGAAAAGAAATGCTTTCTTAACAACAGAGGCTGCAATTTACTACTCATAATGTTCCAAGTACATATATTGCTTTTTTTTTTTTTATAATCATAAGATTTATGTTTTCACTTTTCCTTGCTTTTCAACAAAGTATGCTATGGGAATGCCCTGGAGGTCCAGTGGTTAGGACTCTGTGCTCTCACTTCTGAAGGTTCACTCCCTGGTTGGGGAACTAAAATCCCATAAGCCTCATGAAGCAGTCAAAAAAAAAAAAAAGAGGGGTATGTAACATGAAATGGTAAAAATTCCTTTAAACTTCTGGCTGTAGTGGTAGGAACTAGAAAAAAAAAGGAACATTTACTGAGTGTCTATTATATACCAGGCACATGTTAGGCACATAATACCCTTGTACTAACATTTGAGATAAGCATTACTATCTCCTTTCACAAACAGAAACTTGGTGTTCAGGGAACTTAAAAGCATTCTCTAAGACTACAAAACAAAAAGCAGCTGAGGCCAGACAAAACCCATCTGCTTGAGGAGGAAGTATGTGCTAGTTTTCTATATCATCTTTTCAGATGGTGATAGGTCTTTAAATAAGAAAGCAATGAATAAGTTTGATCAAGAAAAACATAACTGATAGAATAAACAGTTTTAAATTTAATATACCAAGGCATAGTATGAGTATGCCAAAATACACAATATGCTTTAACATTCAAATTAAAAAGAAAATGGTCTCTGATATTAAGTTTGGTTGTAATTTTTGGCTGTATGTGTAATCTTGGACAAGTTAATATCTAAGTCTCAATTTCCTCATTTGTAAGAAGAGGATATTAGTTATATATTTGTGTGACAAAGTTAAAGATTAAGATGACACAGATAACAGCACAGAACCGCACACATGTAAGATAAATGTTATTCTAACAAAGTGACATTGAGACTGTAGAGGATGGTAACAAATACAATGCAAATGTTTCAACTTTTCCCGCAAATTATTAGGAAACAAACCACAATTGCCTTCAATCCCTATCCAGTGTTTCAAAATTTCCTCAAATGTTTTATTTCAGTAAAGATCTGATACAGATGAAAAACAGCTTAGGTGAATACAAAGAACAAAGACTAAAGTTAGTGGTGAGAGGAGGAGAGGAGAGGTTCAGGAGCCCTAAAAAGGAAGGATGACATCCTGCAAAGTCAAAGCACACCCATGCCTTCAGAAAGACTCCCAGATAATCTTAACAACTACAAATGCCTCCTATTATCTATTGGCCAGGAGGCTTTACGCTTTTATCCAAGCTAGACTACGATAACAATTTATCCCTTTTCATATCTGAGTTGGTCTTATGTATTATTCCTCAATCATCTCTAGATGGGAGAGTGGGCCTGCCTTATAGGAAATGCATGAAGGCTGTATTGGGTATAGAATTCAGTTAAGGCTGTACTTCTAGATGTGGCTTCAGAATGTGTTTATATTTTTCACATGTCTATGCTTTTTATCTGTATCAACTGCTGCTAATCTTGTCAGACAGAGTTCAAATGTCAACTCTTGATGCCATTAGTACTTCCTAAGGCAGGGTTAATTCTACTTACTGTTTCCAGAGTACTTGGTCCACACTTTTACTTGACTCACTGAAATATATACAATTAATTCACTAAATGCTTGTTTGTCACACTAGTTCCCTGCAGGCAATGATGGTGTGTGTATGATCAAATTCAATTTCCAGGTATCACTCTATAGTTTCTGCTACAAAAGCTCACTTTGTTCAATATTTCAACCTGTCTAGAGAAACAAGTGGAAAACTTACATGCTTAATTTAAGAATACCATTTTTTTCATTGGTAAGAAGAAAACTATGCCCATTATGCCTTTTGGTTATGTACTGAGCATATTAATTTTAAAACCCTAAGAATGTAACACTTTAGACCTGAAAGAAACTTAGTCCAAACTTTTCAAGGGCTAACTGACAAGTCCAGGGTCACACAACCAATCAATAACTCAGACAGCAGATCTGAACATACTGTTTTCTTAACCTCACTGATCATACTGCTTTAATAATGTCAATACACCGTTAACAGACCTTTATCCACAGACAGAAATTACCATTCAGTTGTTCTGTGGAGAGGAACAGAAGAGCTAAGGTTTGTAACTATGATACTCAAATATGTAGCATGGCTTACAAAAAGAAAAGGCCTCTAGCCAACGGTCTGTGGTCAAATTATGTAGTTATCCAAGATTGGCATGTTAAGTAACCCTGCCTGCTTTTTCCAGAGCTGTGTGAGCGATGCAGTACTAACCTAGCTCTTCTACTTTCTTCGGTAAAGGTAACATGCATTTTACAGATGACTAAAGAAAGAATGGACCAGCAGCAAACTGGGACATCTGAAATATTATGGTGAAGTTTCTAGTTTGGGAAGTAAGATCTACAAATGACCATGAAATAAAATATACATAGTCCATTTTCATTTTTATACCCATTTTAAAACAATTCACACTGTAAAAGGCCTATGAATTAAATATATTCAGTAAAAGCATCCAAATAGAAAACCAATATTTTAAATCCCCTTTGTTTTAAACATTGAAAAGGTAAGCAGTGTAGCCATAAGTGTTCTTAGTTTGTTATTTTAGTATTTATCAAAGTACTAGTTTTCAGTTTAAAAAAATTCTTTTTTTAAAACTTGAGATTTAACACAGCATTTAATCTAAAACATATTTTCAATTAAAATTCATTATTTATATATTCTTAATAACTTTTAATATGCTTGAAAAACTATTTTCAGCATGGTTTCAAAGCAATATGATCATGTTCAATGCTGATGTTAAGTACAGAACTGAAAATAATAATTTCTAATCTTTTTTATAGAAACATATCTAATAAATCCTAAATAAAGCAGCTAGTAATACAATATATTTAAGTAGGCCTGACTTGTGAAATTGCCTAGTGGTTCTCAAAGAAATCAAACTTTCATCACAATTCATTCACTTTCTCTCTCTTGGTGGCTCATCCTTAAGACCTGAGACAATATAGAGAGCTACCTCCAGGTAGTGAATGCAATTACTATTAGGACATAAAGAACACTGGTGACCTCCAGTGTCTATTCTCTTTCCAGGCTGCTCTGTCCTTTTTGCATTTTTGTTTTAAAAATGAAAGAACTATGAAACATAAAAAAGATAATGTTTCTTAAAATATTATAAGGCAAAGAAATGAGATGAATTTTTCATCTACTAATTTGGTATTTTTTAAAACCTGTATAGTTCTACCAAATATTAATATGTAATTTAACTTGTTACTCTTATAGAATTATAGTAACAAATTACCAGAAAGACTGCATACTTTCTTCCATGTTTTAGCAGTTCTGTCAGATTTATATATGATTTCTGTTTATCTAGCAGAAATCATGTTTTACTGTGGAACCACCTACCCCTGCAAAGCACACAACTGTTAAAATGTAAATTGCCCAACTATTTTTAGCTGTTGCTGAAAAAAAAAATCCTGTCTTCGGGAATAATGATTTGAGGCATTGTGTTCATTTTGTTTATCAAGCAGCTATTCAGCCTCCAGTGGGTCCAAGTGCTTATGCAAGCAAAAGCTTTTAAGAATGCCTGCAGCTGCAATCCAACCTTCCAGGTAGGCTGCAGGTTCAGAGCACAGCTGCCCTAGGCTGCATAAAACTCAGATCCATCTGGAAGTGAATTTCAAAGAGGATTTCAAATTTGAGTTTTCATGTATCATACAGAAGAGAGGGCGGGGGAAGAACATAGGAAAGAAGGAAGGCAAACAACCAAAAAGATAATATCTCTACTTCAGCCTTAATAAAAACTAAAAAGCTCAGACCCATGCTGCTCCTTCTAGATTACTACTTGCCAAGGCGGATATTCCATTCAGTGTATACTTGGATGAGCTGTGACTCACCCAGCAGCACCTGCGCTCATGTGTTAAGTACTGCCAAATAAAAGGCCAACATCCATTTACACAACAAAGAGATGTACCCTATAAGGCAAGCAGCCTCAATCCAAAAGCCCCACTCCCCATTTGTTCTAAGCAAAGGGAGAGGAAGAAAATCTCCCCTTCTCACACCAGGGATTTTTAAATTGTAGGTGGATTTATGATGTAGGTTCATTTACAAATACTTTTACTCTTTAAGAGAATAAAGTATATTTAACAGCGCAAACATCCCTACAGCATCAGATTATCATGGCCATTAATGATTGTTCACCAAACCTTTCCAATCTTTTTATTCTCATGAAGCTCTTTATTCTCAAAGGATACATTTTTGAGCAAAGAGGGATCAACAAACTAGTTGCTCGAAAGCTTTCCTGATGCTAGGCTGAAGTTAGGAAAGGCTTAATGAAGGCTTTAAAATCCACAAGAGATTCACAATGAACATCTGACTTGGTGATTTATGCATATTAATAACCTCAGTCCTACTGAGGCAAGCTGAGCCGAACTCGTCCGTCGAATCCTAATGTCTTTAGCTCCATTGGGATTATTACAAATGTAAATTTCTAAGATTCTCAGCTATTAATCTCTGTCTGTCCTCCTGTTCAGCAACATAATGACTAATTAAACATCAAAAGACCTGTACAGGAGATCTTCTTTGACAGCTAGCGGCCTAGTCCTCTTCCCAAGAGGGGAATTCAAATGACAGGGACACGGAGTGAAAGCATATGAGTAAACTACAAATCATTGCAGAGAAATCTAAAAACCTAACACTGAATTCAGATTTAACTCAATCAATGATTCTGTGAAGCAGAGATCAATTACTATGTGAAGTATGCCTACTGACACCAACTGAATGTATCCTGACAGTCTGCAGATACTGAATACCTGAAATTAATTTGCTTACCACAAAGTCAAAAAAAAAGAAGTGGTACTTACAGAAGAAGGCAAACCAGGAGGTACTTTTCTGACTTTCTTTGCTTGCAAAGGATCTGTACGTGGGAAACAGTATATTTCATCAGCATTTATTTTAGAAAAGTTCAGACTTCAAATGAGCAGGAAAGGATTTTCCCTCCTAGTACCTTCCTCGTTTTCCAGGATTTAGGAATAAGTAAGGGAATACAGGGACAGGAGTTCCATTCTTCCTAACCAGTTCTAGTGTAAAACACGTACTCCTAATGAAGTGATGTACTCTGAAATACATATCCTGTAAGTCTGGGAAGATGGCAGCAAACAAAGTAAAACAAGAGAGAAAATAACAAACCAATAAGCATGTTTGAGAAAAGGGAATAATATTTCTTAAGTACCTATTATGTACAAGGCTTCATACTAGGCACTTTTCATCATTTATCTCAGTTTCATCTGCAGATGGGCATCTGGTGCAACAGGTCAGTTTAGTAATATGACTCCTTAAGGGAGACACAAATCTAGTGTTCATATCACACTGAGAATTAGGTTTAAAAGCATATTAGACTAAAAGCTAATATTATGCTACAAATTATGTTAAAATTTTGAAATATTTAATAACTGAAAAGTAAAGGTTATACTAATACCTGAAATATATTACATAAACTATTAAACACAAGCATTGTCATATATGATATCATCCTATAAGTATTCTACAAGAATATTTCCTGTAACAATATGTGGTTAAAATGGAAACTTCAGCACTAATTTCTATACAATTTATTCTTGGATGTTTATATTTATTTCCAAGAAACAATTAAAGTATATTTCTTTCTAAGATACAGATTATTTATTAAAGGATAACATGAATATTTTCATATGCCTACCCAGCCTCACTTGGTACTATTTGTAAAATTTAAAATTTAATACTTGTTCGTTTTATTGTAAAAACGGTGTTAAATGCAGCATTCCAATCATACACAAATAATGGATCAAATTCAGGATTTCTCAGATGGGTTTGCTATTAAAAAGAGAAAACATGTAAGAAGGCTAATATTAACTACAATGCTTTTGAAAACTATAAAAGTTAGAACTGCAAAAATGGTATTTTCCTGGGTCATAAATAATATGACAGTAAAACATTCAATTGTTTAAGAAAGAATGAAATTCATTTAAATTAGGGCTGGGATTCTTAGTAAATATACCAGGAGGCTGCAAAGCTAAAAAAGCAACTTCATAAGTAGTATGTGGAAAAATTATGTACAATAAAGAGAGAAAAAAACACTCATTAGCATCTGGTTCCTACCAAGAGGCAGCCTATATTTCCTTAAAATAAAAGTGCCAAAGATAAACAACATCTGGCACACTCTTTATTTATAAAACTTACTAGCAAAATTTTTGTTCTTTGGGAGGCTTTTTCTAAAACCCAACTCGTCACAACTAATACAGTATCCCTTGAGCAAAAGACACAGTCCATATAAATAGAGACAGTCAACTGAACTGTTCCTATAAATCTAGAGCCCATCACTCTACTTTGGGATAACTAGCAGTAGAATACATTGCTCTTTGGATTAGGCCAGTTTTTTCCCTGCCCTAGGAATGGAAATTCTTCTTTTATATTTTTAATCTAATCATTAGTTGCCGTTATACAATTACATGCATCAATGCTGGATTCAAAATCATGAATTTAGAATACAAAGTTCACTTTTGGGAGGTTTCAAAGTATAACAGTTAAGAGAGTAAGCTGATTGGATTCAAATTTCAGCTCCATCATATAGCAGCTGTGTGAGCTTGGGCAAGTTACTTAACTTCTTTTAACTTCAGTTATCTACAATAACTTCCTGGACCTGTTGCAATAAAGGGAATACAGAAAGATGCTCAGAGCAGTACCTAACAGAAAGTGACACAATAAATTTTAGCCATTATTATTAGGTTTATATTAAAATTTGTGGCAAAACTATTATCAATTGTTAAGTCAGTGTTTTGCAGAATGTTGATTTTCTAAAGCATCTAAATATCTTGAAAAGATGCTAAAATTGGTATAGATTATCTCTGAAATCCTTCCAGAGATTTTATGAGTAACTGCAATACCAAGAGAGAGTGTCTAAGACTGAGAAATAACAACGAAGAGTGGAATAATAATTTACTAGGTGGTATTTACACAGGAGATGAGTGGGCCTCCTTGAATACCAAGCTTTGGCTAAGTTGCTTACTTTCCTGCATATTGGTTCCTCATTTGTTACACGTGAAGTGCAAGTAGGTCAGTCCACCTCTGCGACCCGCTGGACTATACAGAGCATGGAATTCTCCAGGCCAGAATACTGGAGTGGGTAGCCTTTCCCTTTTCCAGGGGATCTTCCCAACCCAGGGACTGAACCCAGATGTCCTTCATTGCAGGCGGATTCTTTACCAGCTTAGCCACAAAGGAAGCCCATGTAACATGACGTTAATATTATAACTTACTAGAATTTTTATAAAGATATAGTATGTATAACACTGTACCTGGCATAAAAGAGAGAATCCATAGTATCTAACATCATAATCAAAATAAAAATGAATATACAAGCCTTAATTTCTGGGAAGCTTGAGTTTTAAATGAAATCAACTCCCTCCCCTCACCCTCAATATTCCAGTGGTTCATTTCCTCCCTGAACTTTTAGTAGTAGTGTACTAGTCTATATTAGTGCTTTTTGTCATGGTGTGTGCTCACACAGCATTCTAACAAGGTATTTTTCTAGAGTGACACTGACACATCTAGAGTCAAAAGAACGTTTTTACCCTAACTGATTTGGTGGGAAACAAAAGTGGAGATGGAGAAAAGATACTATATCTTACCATTTCCTTAATAAGTATATTGGTCTAAATCACAGGGGCTTGTTCCAACAGCACAAATACTCAATCACCTATAAGCAGAGGTGGGCACATCTAACCAGAGATCTCTATGACTAATATGACAATCCATCACTGTGCCCTTTTATACCTTTAAGCATACTCTAGACTCAAAGGCTAGGGATATTTTAGCAAATTTTGGGTTTGACAGAGGTGCCTGTGTGCTAAGTCGCTCCAGTCGTGTCTGACTCTTTGCGACACTATGAATTGTAGCCCGCCAGGCTCCTCGTCCATGGGATTCTCTAGGGAAGAATAACAGAGTGGGCTGCCATGCTCTTCTCTAGAAGATCTTCCTGATAGAGGGATCAAACCCATATCCCTTATGTCTCCTGCATTGGCAGACAGATTCTTTACCACTAGTGCCACCTGGAGAAAGCCCTTACAGAGGTAGATATAACAAATTAGAAGCATAACAAGTATTTGTGGAATAAATAGCTAGGACCTATTTTCTTTTGGTTTATTTTAGAGGGTGGCCTATCCTCAATACAAACATGCTTTACAGTTTCAATTTTCTCATATAGAGGATTCTTTGTAAGAATAATCCAAAAGTCTCACATTTCAACATTGACTGGATAGGGTGTAAGAGTATACCTGAGGCTTGCTGTAAGCAGCAACATGAAAACAGACTGGCCTGCTTAGGCTACACACAAGACATGAAGGAAAGAAGTAAGGAAAATGAGAGGTGTATGCTTGATAGTTACTGAGTTGCCTTTTGAGGTAGTGTTTTGGAACTAGATAGAGAAAATGGTTGTACAGCATTGCGAATATACTAAATGTCACTGAATTGTACACTTTAATAAAGGTAATTTTATGTTAATTTTACTTCGATTTTTAAAAATTGAGGAATAGATGCAACGAATATGCAAAGAACATTGGAATTGGAGTCAGAAAGTCTGCATAAACCACCTACTAGGTATACGAATATGCTGTCCTTTGAGCCTCAGTTTTATGTTAAAGCCTGTATTACGCCCACTGACTAGTAGGACTGCTATATGAATGAAATGAGAATGTATATTATAAAACCATTTTGCAGACTGTTCAGCATTATATCAACTGTAGTCAAGAATAAGGGATTAATATTAGTATATGACATTTTTATTACAAGAGGGAAAACTAGTCCCATTTTTAAAGCTCCATTTTCCACTATTCAGTTCCTCTTAAGGTGATGATCAAATAAAAATATTAAACTGTTTATTAAGTATATACTGCTTTATGCAAATAAGCCCTAATATCATCATGACACCCAAGAAATCAAATTTTTTCTAATTAGAAGTGTAGCCAGAAGCATAAACTAATGGGGGTGATGGTGGGGAAGAAACATTTTTAAATGGGATTTGTTGTGTGATACACTTACCAAGTGCTGCAGAGTCATGGAGTGGTCTTCTCCTGGAACTTGTGGCAGAAAATGAGTAGTAGGGTGTCCCAGGTTTTCCTGAAGAAGAGAGTTGTGCTGGGCTTCCAAGCCCTAGATCTTGTCTCAGGAGACTAGACTATAAAACAAGGCCAAGGAAATGAGTTATCTTCTCATTGATTATGGACCCAAATCTGAAAATGACATCACTTTCAAATTATTTATGGTAACTTGAACAATGCTTTGAATTTAGGAAGTATCTAAGTACTTGTTTGAATTTTATTAGTTTAAACCTGTGTTTTCTCTTTTTGCCCATCCTCATGTCCTCATGTTGCCTGCTTTTTAGAAATTATGTAGATTCATACAATCTTAGAGTTGAAAGAATATTTTAGTTGGTATGTAGTTCCACTCTTTTTAAAAAATAATTATTATTTATCTGGCTATGTTGGGTCTTAGTTGCATCATGTGGGATCTTTTATTGTACGACACAAATTCTCTAGTTGTGGCATAAGAACTTAGTTGCTCAGTGGCATGTGGGATCTTAGTTACCCGACCTGGGATTGAATCTGTTGTCTCCTGCACTACAAGGTGGATTCTTAATCACGGGACCACCAGGGAAATCTCCTGTAGTTCCACTCTAATCATCAAGATCATTTTTGAAAAATGTCCACCCAGTCTTTTGCTTGAATGCTTTCATGAGCACACAAGGGAGTCAATTCTGTTCTTTTTTCCATTTCTTTTTTCTTTATGGAGAGCTCTCATTGTTTAAAAGAGTACCAATATTTTCAAGACTAGCCATTCCCGTTTTCATCAACTGTGTCTCATGACATAGTTTTGAATGTCCTCCCCACCATTCCTGACACAGACCTCCAAATTTATTTTCCATTTGTCAAAGTCTCTTGGAAAAGCGAATGGAGAACAATGCCCCAGATGTAGTCTTATTAATGTACAGGAGTTTCTGAGACTACATTTTAACAACACATTTGTGCTATGTAGCTCATACTGAGAGGTCAAGAGAGATCACACCCTGTTACTCTTTTATTATATAAGTTGCTATTAAGTAACATCCCTCCAATGGTTTCCTTGTTCAGTTTGTGTTCTTTGGTTCCAAGTGCAAGACTTAACATTTATCTCTAATAAAATCCATCTTGCTATATTTGATCCATAATAACCATCTGTCCAGGATGACAAGGCTGAGGAGAGAGCTCTAACATATGCTACAGAGACATCATGAGATTCTATTGAGTACTGCACTGAAATCCAGAGATTCAGCAGCCCTGACCTGCTAATCAACTGACCCTATCATAAAGCAAATGAAGTCAATGCAGCAGAATTTGTTTTCAAGCTTTCTGAAAGCTGAGGGAAAAAGAAGACCTCAACTGGAAAGCGTGTTAGATGCAAGTGAGGTTCTCAAATGAAAACAACTGTGATTTCGCTAACATATTTAGTATTCTCCCACCCCATATTTAATAACCTTTACAGTTATCACCACACTCTGGGTGGCTGTTAATTCTGGCTACTAAGTATCATAAAGACATGGAGAAATAAATCTCAGCTCTGGTGAGAAAGAATCAGTAGAACTTTATAACACTAGTCATGGTAGTCCAGTCCCTGCCTCCAGAAAAACTTTCATTTTCAGTTTATCACACTACTTAATAATCTTAAATAATATTTATGTTTCAGCTTAAAACTCTGAGATGGAATTAATATAACATAAAATTAATCATTATATTTCCAACCAGTGACATTTCAGTTCAGTTCAGTCGCTCAGTCGTGTCCAACTCTTTGCGACCCCCTGAATTGCAGCACGCCAGGCCTCCCTGTCCATCACCAACTCCCGGAGTTCACTCAGACTCACATCCATCGAATCAGCGATGCCATCCAGCCATCTCATCCTCTGTCGTCCCCTTCTCCTCCTGCCCCCAATCCCTCCCAGCATCAGAGTCTTTTCCAATAAGTCAACTCTTCGCGTGAGGTGGCCAAAGTACTGGAGTTTCAGCTTTAGCATCATTCCTTCCAAAGAAATCCCAGGGCTGATCTCCTTCAGAATGGACTGGTTGGATCTCCTTGCAGTCCAAGGGACTCTCAAGAGTCTTCTCCAACACCACAGTTCAAAAGCATCAATTCTTCGGCACTCAGCTTTCTTCACAGTCCAATCTCACATTCATACATAACCACAGGAAAAACCACAGCCTTGACTAGACGGACCTTTGTTGGCAAAGTAATGTTTCTGCTTTTCAATATGCTATCTAGGTTGGTCATAACTTTCCTTCCAAGGAGTAAGCGTCTTTTAATTTCATGGCTGCAGTCACATCCGCACTGATTTTGGAGCCCAAAAAAATAAAGTCTGACACTGTTTCCACTGTTTCCCCATCTATTTCCCACGAAGTGATGGGATCGGATGCCATGATCTTCGTTTTCTGAATGTTGAGCTTTAAGCCAACTTTTTCACTCTCCACTTTCACTTTCATCAAGAGGCTTTTTAGTTCCTCTTCACTTTCTGCCATAAGGATGGTGTCATCTGCATATCTGAGGTTATTGATATTTCTCCCGGCAATCTCGATTCCAGCTTGTGCTTCTTCCAGCCAGGCCTTTCTCATGATGTACTCTGCATAGAAGTTAAATAAGCAGGGTGACAATATACAGCTTTGACGTACTCCTTTTCCTATTTGGAACCAGTCTGTTGGTCCATGTCCAGTTCTAACTGTTGCTTCCTGACCTGGATACAGATTTCTCAAGAGGCAGGCCAGGTGGTCTGGTATTCCCATCTCTTTCAGAATTTTCCACAGTTTATTGTGATCCACACAGTCAAATGCTTTGGCATAGTCAATAAAGCAGAAATAGAAGTTTTTCTGGAACTCTCGTGCTTTTTCGATGATCCAGCGGATGTTGGCAATTTGATCTCTGGTTCCTCTGCCTTTTCTAAAACCAGCTTGAACATCTGGAAGTTCACGGTTCATGTATTGCTGAAGACTGGCTTGGAGAATTCTGGGCATTACTTTACTAGCATGTGAGATGAGTGCAATTGTGCAGTAGTTTGAGCATTCTTTGGCATTGCCTTTCTTTGGGATTGGGATGAAAACTGACCTTTTCCAGTCCTGTGGCCACTGCTGAGTTTTCCAAATTTGCTGGCATATTGAGTGCAGTCCTTTCACAGCATCATCTTTCAGGATGTGAAATAGCTCAACTGGAATTCCATCACTTCCACTAGCTTTGTTCGTAGTGATGCTTTCTAAGGCCCACTTGACTTCACATTCCAGGATGTCTGGCTCTAGGTGAGTGATCACACCATCATGATTATCTTGGTCGTTAAGATCTTTTTTGTACAGTTCTTCTGTGTATTCTTGCCACCCCTTCTTAATATCTTCTGCTTCTGTTAGGTCCATACCATTTCTGTCCTTTATCGAGCTCATCTTTGCATGAAATGTTCCCTTGGTATCTCTGATTTTCTTGAAGAGATCTCTAGTCTTTCCCATTCTGTTGTTTTCCTCTATTTCTTTGCAGTGATCACTGAGGAAGGCTTTCTTATCTCTTCTTGCTATTCTTTGGAACTCTGTATTCAGATGCTTGTATCTTTCCTTTTCTCCTTTGCTTTTTGCTTCTCTTCTTTTCACAGCTATTTGTAAGGCCTCCAGAGACAGCCATTTTGCTTTTTTGCATTTCTTTTCCATGGGGATGTTCTTGATCCCTGTCCTGTACAATATCATGAACCTCATTCCATAGTTCATCAGGCACTCTATCAGATCTAGGCCCTTAAATCTATTTCTCACTTCCACTGTATAATCATAAGGGATTTGATTTAGGTCATACCTGAATGGTCTAGTGGTTTTCCCTACTTTCTTCAATTTAAGTCTGAATTTGGCAATAAGGAGTTCATGATGTGAGACACAGTCAGTTCCCGGTCTTGTTTTTGTTGACTGTATAGAGCTTCTCCATCTCTGGCTGCAAAGAACATAATCAATCTGCTTTCGGTGTTGACCATCTGGTGATGTCCATGTGTAGAGTCTTCTCTTGTGTTGTTCGAAGAGGGTGTTTGCTATGACCAGTGCATTTTCTTGGCAAAACTCTGTTAGTCTTTGCCCTTCTTCATTCCGTATTCCAAGGCCAAATTTGCCTGTTACTCCAGGTGTTTCTTGCCTTCCTACATTTAATGACATTTAGTACATTCTTAATATTGTACCACCATCACCATCTAGTTCCAGAACCACTTCATCACCCCAAAAGGCAATTCCATACCCATTCAACAGTCATTTCCATTCATTTTTTTTGCTCGAGCTCCTGACAACAACTAATTTGCTTCTGTCCCTCTGGACTTATTTTGAATATTTCAAATAAATGGAATAATGCAGTTTGTGACCTTTTGTGTCTGGCTTCTCTCAGTATAACGTTTTTGAAGTTCATCTTGTTGTAGCATGTATCAGAACTTCATCCCTTTGTACAGATATACTGTAATTTGTTTATGCCTTTATCCACTTATGGAACATTCTGGCTTTATCCAGCTTCAGACTATTGTGAATAGAGTTGCTATGAACATTTGTGTGCAAGTATTTATTTGAGTAACTCTTTTCAATTCTTTTGGGTAGACACTTAAGAAATGAATTGCTGGGTCACACAGTAAATCTATGTCTAACTTTTAGAGAAACTGCCAAACTACTTGTTTTAATTCTATTCAGATTTTGCTATTTCTTCAGTTTTCCTGGTGTACATATTTCTAGGAATTTGTCCATTTCATCTAGAGTGTCAAATTTTTAGCATAAATTGTTCACTGTATTCTTTGATAATTCCTTTTATTTTTGTAAGATTAGTAGTAACGCCCCTATTTTCATTTCTGATTTTTATAATTAGACTCTTCTTTTTTTTCATAGTCAATTTAGCTAAAGATCTGTAAATTTTGTTGATCTTTTCAGAGAACCAACTTCAGATTTTGTTGGTTCTATAGTTTTCCTATTCTCTGTTTTAAAAAATTTCTGCTCTAATCTTTACTACTTCCTTCTTCCTGCTAGTCCTGGGTTTGGTTTTCTTTTTCTATGTTCTTACAGTATAAGTTAGATTACTGGTTTAAGATCTTTCTAAATGTAGGCATTTACAACTATAAACTTTCTTCTGATCACGGCATCTCATGTTTTGCTATATATTCTCTTTTTCAGTTTTTTTTTGTTTTGTTTTGTTTTAAAGAAAAAAGCCTATTCAACAATGCTGGGGTACACATGAAGTCATCAGTGTACTAAATGAGCCAAAGATCACTGCATTTTTTCAGAAATGTTTATAGTTAAGAAGACAACTTTCTCAGACTTCTCGAAAGATAAGTGATTCTTTGAATGGAGTTGATATCTTCTTTTACAAGAGAAAAAGTAAGGAAAGGAGAGTTTCAAACAACAGATAATATGATGTATATATGAAAAAACTGCATAATATCAATGTAATTACTTAGAATTAATCACACAAATTTCAACAGATACAAGATTCAACAGATAAGGAAAGAAAGGTGTTGACTAACAGGCATGAAGGAGAAATAGTTCCCCTTAAGATAACTAGGAGAAATGATAAAAATGAGGAAACAATAAATATAAATAACACATGCATCCTTTCTATTTCTATAACAAACCATTAGAAATGGATCTCCTGATTACATTATTTGTGTGAGAATAGTGTGACCCAGGAATCATCAAGTCTCCTGCATGTATTATACTAAAATTTCCATTGTCACATCTGTTTTGTGTTTCTGTTTTTTTGCCTGTGCTAGGCACATTCAACATTCCTCAAATAGCAATCAGAATATGGCTAGAATATGGTAGACGGAACATATTATTACCACATGTTTTAGGGCAGGGGTCATGTACCTTGAAATTTTTCTCTTAAGAAATCACTAGTCTTTTAATAGGATGTTCTCTGTTCACTACAAAACTGACTTTCATGATACAATGTTTTAAGGTGCCTGATATATTTATTGCTTCATCTGTGTTTTCTAATGCAAAAGGTATATATGAAACTGGTTGCTGCATTCACATAAATAAGTAAATGCATGAGAGGAGATGGGTATTCATATGTCACTTAACAATGTTCCTTTCAACATTTCCCTGGCATATAAATTCTAATGGGCATATAAGATGATGATGATTAATACCATGGTCAACAAACCATGGCCTACAGGTCAAATAGGACCTGTTGGAAAATACTTTTATTGGGACACAGTCTCACTCATTTATTTATGTATTTGTTATGGTGTTTTTGTGCTACAATGGAAGAGTTGAGTAGTTGCAACAGAGAATGTATGGTCTGGAAAGTCTAAATTATTTACTATGTAGCCTTTCTCAGAAAATAATAATAGACCCCTTATGCACTGTATTGATGGAGAAACAAAGGACTGTGTTTGGAGTATGGTAAAGAAGTCTGTGTGCTTAAGTTGTAAGATAACAATAGGTACTTACAGGTGAATGAAATGTAGCTAGTGAGTTATTTCTTCCAAGAATTCCAGTAACAGTCATAATAAAGACCAAAAGAGGCATAACTTAATCTAAAAGGTGAACAGGAAATACATTTCTTATATTCCTAAAAGTAAATGTCTGTAAATACTCAGATGTCCTGGAGGCAGCATGAGCTTTGAAGTTAGGTACCTGAGTTCAAATCCTCACTATAAGATCCTAGGCAAATTATCTAACATTAATGCATCTGCTTTGTTTTCTATATATGGTTATATTATTAACTAGTTCAGAGGGTTACTGGAGAAGTAAGTAAGGCTTAAGTAAAAGTAAGTGGCATGGTTGTAGCCCCTTGTGAAAAATAAAAAATTTCATTTTTTCTTTCCCCATAGGTTACCACATTCTAAGTATCATAAAAGAATGAAAATAAGATGAAGGGCATTTTTTTGTTGTTTCCTGGGTACAAAGTAAGGAGACCTCAGCTGCCCTGAATCCAAGATGGCTGAGTTGTAACTCTCAATGGTGAAGGTAAGATAGGATGTTGGAAATAGAAGAGAATAAACAAGCCCTCAGAGAAATGGCTGACAATCAGAGGCTAAATCCAAAGAGCAAAGTGACTAAAGAGGAAAGATTTAAACTGTATCAACCTAGATCAAGAATAAGCAGAGAAATGCCAACTTATTCTCAGAACGATTCAGCAGAAGTATGTATGTTTATGTGCACAAACCCATATACAGCTTATAGACCAACAAATATAGGCATATATCGAGTGAAAGAAAAGCAATGCATGTGCACTAATATGGTGAAATGTTATATGAAAGGCAATGGCACCCCAGTCCAGTACTCTTGCCTGGAAAATCCCATGGATGGAGGAGCCTGGTAGGCTGCAGTCCATGGGGTCGCTGAGGGTCGGGCACGACTGAGCGACTTCACTTTCACTTTCATGCATTGGAGAAGGAAATGGCAACCCACTCCAGTGTTCTTGCCTGGAGAATCCCAGGGACAGAGGAGCCTGATGGGCTGCTGTCTGTGGGGTTGCACAGAGTCGGACATGACTGAAGCTACTTAGCAGCAGAAGCAGCAGCAGATAATATTTACTGGAACAGTATTAAGCATTCAATTCAGTTCAGTTCAGTCGCTCAGTCGTGTCTGACTCTTTGCGACCCCATGAATCGCAGCAAGCCAGGCCTCCCTGTCCATCACCAACTCCTGGAGTTCACTCAGACTCACGTCCATCCAGTCAGTGAATGCCATCCAGCCATCTCATCCTCTGTCGTCCCCTTCTCCTCCTGCCCCCAATTCCTCCCAGCATCAGAGTCTTTTCCAATGAGTCAACTCTTTGCATGCATAGAGATATTATACAGACAGCAAGCAGGGGGACCCAATTTGAATCTATTTCTGTTGAAGAGGTTCTTTCCTCAGTACAACAAAATTTCTGTAGCAGTCTAGGAGTCCAATAACCATTTTTAAAGGTAACTTGAAAAAATGTTAAGTGACATATAAATGAATTTGTGAATTACAATCCTAAAGTTGAGTCACCTATAAAATACATACTGTAGATATTTGTACATATGCATGAAATAAAGGAAGAAAAAGAACAAATTTTTTTTAGGGAAAAAAGTTTACTTGTTACCAATTTTACCGATGATATACTTTTCTCCTTCCTCTTAGACAAATCTGAAGATGTGGTTAGGAAATACCCTATCTTCTTTTTCTCCAGTTAATTTCAAGAAAGCCACAGAAGTTGTTCTTCATCCTGCTGTCCTTCACCCAGTTGTCCTAATCACAGAAATAATCAGTTCCCCTGTTTTATCTGTACCATGATCGAAATGATTAGGCAAAGTAAAGGAAGGAGAAATTGTTTCTTCTTAAGAACACAAGATGATATTTCATCCTCCCAACTAAAATGAAATGTTTAGTACTGTAAGAAATACAAAAGAAGTTTAAGACAAAGTTTTCTCTACAAGGACTTGATACACTAACTAAATCATATATTTTTTCCTTTATTTGATTCTTAAACATTTTGGTAAAACCAAAGTGCACATAATAATCTATTGAATTTTTTCCTAAAATAAAATTACATATCAGCTCATACTATTGATTTTTCTGCCTGCCTATAACAAATGAGAAGCATTATTGATCTTGTCCTGAAGGTATCTCAGGCAAAAAGAATACCCAAGTATCCCAGAGGATATAGAACCAGACAAAGCAGCTTTATTCTGCTGTCTTATGCAAGGCAGAATTAGTATTCTGAAACAGCACTGCACTAAATTTCTTAACACATGCTTCAAGAAAAAGAATCTTTTTCATAGTCATCTAGAAACTCCATCTGTGAAAAATCAATCTAATTACCAAGGAATAATTAATAAAGGGTTATTCCTGAAACACTAAGATAGCATAGATTATTATCATAAAAACCTACAGTAAGTTTCATTTTAAATTACATATGACATACTTTTAGCCTAAATAAAAATTCCCATTTCTTTACATGGAACTTTAATAGCCTGTGCAGTATTTTTTAAGTTCCCTCTTCCTCTTCATGTGCATGAGAAACTCGGGGGACTCTAAAATGTGAACCTGAAAAGACTATTTAGTGTTCTTCATAGTGATCAGACAGGAAGTCCGCCTGCAGTGCAGGAGACCTGGGTTGGATCCCTGGGTAGGGAAGATTCCCTGGAGAAGACAATGGCTACCCACTCCAGTATTCTTGCCTGGAGAATTCCATGGACAGAGGAACCTGGTGGACTACTACAGTCCATGGGGTTGCAAAGAGTTGGACATGACTGACTAACAACAACAACACACTTCCTGTTGATACTGACCAAAAATGTAAAGAAGAGGTATAAAGTAGTAGGCAAGGCCAGCATCATTTACTAATGCAACTTCTTCATAATTACATTGGAACATACTGTGAATGTAATTTAATAGGACCACAGGAAAACATAATATATAAAAATGGTACTGATAAGTATCCAGGGGGATTCAAAATCATACTGTAATAATTTGGATACTCTTTACTCTTAAGAGGGAAGAATCTGAAATCTTGATAAACATAGACTTCCTTCCTTAAAACTACTTTTTACCATTAAATGGCTTAGTCCAAAGCTGTACTACATATATTTTCACATCTATTCACAATCAGATTAAACAAGCCTCATTTTATGATTACAAATTTGAAGCACTAACTTAACAATAATTTACTTTCTAGAAAAGATGGGAGTATCTAATGTTGTAGTTACATATGTCAAAAAATTTAAATACTTAATATGGACTGTTGGAACCTTTGCTCTTTGTTCATTCTACAGTACTCCTTAATTTCATGCCTATATTACACCCCTGAAATAGTATGCAGTTTTAATATATTATGTATTAAAAGCAAGCAGCTGTTCCCAAATTCGCCCTTTTGAGAGGGGACATGTTAAAGACACAGAAAGATATAAAACAAAAATCATGATAAAACAGAATATATAAATTGTTGAAATGTCCCAGATGAATTTTTTTGGGGGGGGGCTGTGCTGTGTGGCTTGCAGGATCTTAGTTCCCGACCAAGGATTGAACCTGTGTACTCGGCAGTGAAAGCAAAGAGTTCTAACCACTGGATCTTCAGGGAATTCCCTCAGATGATTTTTTTAGACTATACTATGCGCTTCTTTTGTTACTCAGAAATAAAGAAACAAACTGTTTTAAAAGCAAAATTAGTACAGTATTGTTATATTTGCAATTGTTCTTTTAATTTAGAAACATCACAGTACATTTCAGCTGTTGAGTCCATTTGAAGTTTCAGAGACAGGACAACTCAAGAGTGACAAAGTGGCATCTCACCTCATGTCATAACCAAATCAAAATCTCAGAGAGTGAAGAGGAACTCAGCAAAATATAAATGCTGGGCTTTAATAATATATCAGTCTTCTGTTAACTTTCTACAAATAATTTAAGGAAGGGCTATAATAAAACTCGAATTGGGACAACAGCGACATTTGCAAAATAATTGTTATTATGATGCAAATTCATTTACATTGAAATTCCAGGGATATGTTAGCAATTATCAGTAAGTTGTTAAAGAATTCTATCCTGAGAATCTCATTAGATAGCAATGCAAACTACAGTTGTTATCATTCTGAGAACAAAGGGATCTTGAATGAGTAATCAATAGCAACTGGCAGAAAATGAGACATTAATTATGACCCTCTCTAGTGTTTTGTCTAAGACAAGATTTCATTAAACGCTTTGTGCAACCTGAATAGTTCCAAGTCATTACCAACATTTTGGACAATATATTAATTGAGGGAGGGAACAGGAGGGGTGTACAAGGAAACAAAGTAAAAGAAAACCTGAGATGTCTCTATTTCTTTCCTGGGTCAATAAAAACACACTAGTCACTACTAGCCAACTGTTATGCTCATTCTTTTACAAGTCCCAAATCTTATAAACTCAACATGGTCTCTTGAAAATTTAATTATCATTTTTGATACTTAAAGTGTTGTGCAGGTTTGATAGGATAATGACAGTCATCCATCAAATGCATCCTGCCAACACAATCAGCCCAATCTTTCTGCCTTAAAAAGAGAAAAAACAAAGATGAGAAGAAGCTACCTATGTACTATTAAGTTACTAAAACATGGCAATCTTAGCCGTTTAAGTTTCTTAATCTTCTTTAACAGTAAACTAAAGGAAAAATTTACCATCTTGATATTTCATTTTCACTATTTTTTTTCCTCTGAAGTTTTCTCCTGAATCCTGCACCAGCTGACAGATAACAAAGAAGGAAGATTTGGGAGGTAAACTGATAAAGACAGACCTACCAGAAATAAAAGAACTATTAAAACACAAACAGCTAAAATTAAAGCTATTTTAGTACATTCAGTATTCAAATAATTGTAAACATGAAATAAGAATGACTTTATGATTTTACAGGTTCCCATAAAGAGACACCCCCCCCCCCCCTTTCAAAAAATGCTATTAGGGATGTTCTGAAGGCAGACTCTCCGGACGTTAGCAGTGAGCATACTCTGAGCAAGTCTTCGTCTAAGTGAGCAGCTTTTCCGACTGTCTGAATCTAGAAACTTCCTTGATAAATAAGGCCCTCTGGAAGACTTCCTATAAAGATACCAGTATGCCTCTGGGCCTTTTCCTTCATGAACACAAAGAAGGCAGCTATGTGAGATGCTAGCTAACATTAGAAGAACAAGATAGAAGGAAATATCATTTCTCTTTTGCTTCTGTGGAAACGGTGTGACATAATCCTAAGATTTTCAGCAGACTTCTAATACTCTGAAGCCACTCTTCTTTCCCTTTAATGTTAGGCTTTCATATCCAGTAAATGAGTGCACCCTCTTCCCCATCCCATGTATTTCCAAGAATACAATTAAGAGTAACACAAAACCCAATAAAGCACTAAGCTATTACTTGGGTATATAATATTTTTTGACCTAAAACATTCTATACTGGACATGTTTTTAAAAATTAAAACTTTCTTTTTTTGAATTTTCAAATATAAACAAAAATAGAACAAAATATAATGAACCATTCTTTATATATCTTTTACTCAGTTTCAACAACTTTCAGCATTCTGCTGTTTCTGTTTCATTTATTCTACTTCCTCTCAGTTACAATCCCCAAACTGACAACAATCCCTTATTATCATGTAATACCCAGCCTGTGTTCACCTCTTTCTTCACTTTTCCCCCCAGGATAGTGTCTAATCTTTAGCCATTATTTAACAGACTCCTTTCTACTGAAATAAGTTTACAAAAGAATAAAATGATTTTTTGAAACAATATTCTGAAACAGCACCATATTCTGAGCAGCACCAAAAATTAGCAAGTTTTACAGCGGGAATAGAAACAAAGAAAACAATGACTTTTCCCTCTGCCAAGTTACCTCTACATACTCTAACTCTCTGTGGCCTTTTAACAGAAGCAGGAAATTAAAACTGCCTACTGTTCATACTTAAGGATATTCCTCCCACAAAACAGTTTATTTTACCTCTGTTCCAAACAACTCACAAAGCCCAGCTCACCCTGAAGGCACCTGATGGCTTTTTACCTTCACCAATATGCTCTTTCCTGGATTACAGGATTTTGATTCAAACCTTTTTTGAATGCCTACTGTGTGCCAGCCACTGTGCATGCCCCTTTCACATGCTCCTTCATTAGTGAATCTTCTCCTGAATAGCTTCAACAGTTCATCCATCAGCCACTTTTATGTCTTAACATTCTTAATTCCAAGAATCCTCCATCACCATCAAATATCTACTCCTGAAAAGGTGTTGGTGTGAGGAACCACTTGACTTCTAAAATCTTTAAGTTCAATATTCAGTTCTGACATAACCTATTCTTAAAGCACCATCACTTCCCTATTACAGAACCTGTAAAACACTTATAAACATAAACCTCAATTAACAAGAGTTGAGAAATGAGATGGGAGGGCTCTCATAATCTGTGATGGTAACAGAGAACCCAAGAGGAAGAAGAAAGATTCTTCTTTCCTAACAAGGACTCAGCCAATGAAAAGCCATAAACTCTTGTTTACTTTTAGCCCTCCCAATTTCCTTTTCTCCCTCGATAAAAGCATTTTCCTTCCCTGCTGTGGAAGACTTGCATACGGCTAACCATGGTTATAGACCCAGAACTACAGTTCTTTGCTGATCCCAAATAAATCCATCTTTGTTGGAGAAATATGTGGTACTTTATTTGTTTTGGGCCAACATTTTGATGGCCCATGGAGGATCACAAAAGACCTCCAACGACTTGGGCTGATAAGCGAACAGGTATGGTACCCACAACTGAATCCATTGTGATGATTTTCTTGCTGACCCTAAGGTCTGAAGGTATGTCTTTCTCCTGGATCCATGTCTTCACCCTCTTTGTATTTGAAGGTCTCCTGGCTTTATCTGGAATCTATTTTAAGGTTTTACTTTTCTGGTTAAGGCTTTGCTCTGTATATGAGTACTTGTTTGGCACTTCAGTCTGACTTTGAGAACAGATTGATTCAACTAAAGCTGGCTGAGAAGCCGTCCACCCACTGCTTTGGTAAGAGGAGCTGCTTCACTGAAACCACATCAGTTCAGCACTGGCCCCTTCCTATGAGTACACAATTGCACTCATCTCACATGCTAGTAAAGTAATGCTCAAAATTCTCCAAGCCAGGTTTCAGCAATACGTGAACTGTGAACTTCCAGATGTTCAAGTTGGTTTTAGAAAAGGCAGAAGAATCAGAAATCAAATTGCCAACATCTGCTGGATCATCGAAAAAGCAAGAGAGTTCCAGAAAAACATCTATTTCTGCTTTATTGACTATGTCAAAGCCTTTGACTGTATGGATCACAATAAACTGTGGAAAATTCTGAAAGAGATGGGAATACCAGACCACCTGACCTGCCTCTTGAGAAACCTATATGCAGATCAGGAAGCAACAGTTAGAACTGGACATGGAACAACAGACTGGTTCCAAATAGGAAAAGGAGTACGTCAAGGCTGTATATTGTCACCCTGCTTATTTAACTTCTATGCAGAGTACATCAAGAGAAACGCTGGGCTGGAAGAAGCACAAGCTGGAATCAAGATTGCCGGGAGAAATATAAAAAACCTCAGATATGCAGATGACACCACCCTTATGGCAGAAAGTGAAGAAGAACTAAAGAGCCTCTTGATGAAAGAGGAGAGTGAAAAAGTTGGCTTAAAGCTCAACATTCAGAAAACGAAGATCATGGCATCCAGTCCCATCACTTCATGGCAAATAGATGGGAAAACAGTGGAAACAGTGGCTGGCTTTATTTTTTTGGGCTCCCAAATCACTGCAGATGATGACTGCAGTCATGAAATTAAAAGACGCTTACTCCTTGGAAGGAAAGTTATGACCAACCTAGACAGCATATTCAAAAACAAGGACATTACTTTGTCAACAAAGGCCAGTCTAGTCAAGGCTATGGTTTTTCCAATAGTCATGTATGGATGTGAGAGTTGGACTATAAAGAAAGCTGAGTACTGAAGAATTGATGCTTTTGAACTGTGGTGTTGGAAAGACTCTTTAGAGTTCCTTGGACTGCAAGGAGATCCAACCAGTCCATCCTAAAGGAGATCAATCCTGGGTGTTCATTGGAAGGACTTATGTTGAAGCTGAAACTCCTAATACTTTGGCCACCTGATGCGAACAGCTGACTCATTTGAAGAGACTCTGATGCTGGGAAAGATTGAGGGCAGGAGGAGAAGGGGACAATGGAAGATGAGATGGTTGGATGGCATCACCGACTCAATGGACATGAGTTTTGGTAAACCTTGGGAGTTGGTGATAGACAGGGAGGCCTGGTGTGCTGCAGTTCATGGGGTCGCAAAGAGCTGGACACGACTGAGCAACTGAACTGACTGACTGACTGACTGGCTGGGCTCCTCCAGGATAAAGCTGTTTCCTTAGAACTGGATGATATAAGTTTGCTTGGTGGTTGGGCAGTGTGAATATTTTTCTTTTACGTCAGAGAAAAACCTGAGGAATGGGATCCCAGTTATTTAAATATTTTTATAATATTTAGATTACCACCTCATAAGAAATCCAGAGATTTTATGTTTAAAAACCCTCCTCAGGCACATTTTAAACTAAATGGACCAATCTGACCAAATGTAATTGTTATTATGGAAAACATATGAAATCCCCAACTTTAATTTCCTTAAAACTGAATTTGACAGCAGCTCAAAAATTTTGAGAACTGAGTGGAAAACCTGTTTTAACTGGTATTCTGAGGCTTCCCACTATGATCAGAAGTCTGAAATGGCCTCTGTGCAAAATAAGATTTTAAGGTAATATTTGTCAAATTTCCCTTTTTCTCAGAAACTCTCCCTACTCCCTTTTCTTCTGAACTTGTCAGAACTTATCCCTTTAAAATTAAGCCTTCTGAGGTCCAGAGGCTAATTTCTTATATTCCCTGGACCAAAGCTGAATTGGGAGCCACCACCAAATACTTTTCCAAAGTAACTAAAGATCTTCACAGGTTTGCAGAGGAATTTAATATAGTCAATCAAACTTATCAACCTGGTTTCTGTAATTATATCAGCTAGTTTTTATACTTGTCACTGAAGGCCAGACTCAGTACTGAAAACTATTAATTGGGAAAATCTTAAAAGGTCTCTGGAATTACAAAAAGGTCTCTGGAAGTCCAGGCCACTAACTCATTTATTAAATCATGAGGCTAAGGCAATCTCTAAGTGACTTCATCAAGCAATTCCTGGGGCTTTTCCAAATCCTGTTGACTAGAATAAAATTCAGATTTGTACACAAAAATATGATGAACCTCTTTATGACCATTACAACTGACTTCAAATTGTTTAAAAAGACAATTCTAGTTTTCCTTCATATGTTGATTCCACCTAAGGAGCTTTTAACTCTAAAACAGGCTAAAGCAGGACCTTTTCCTTCTACTAAAAGAGGCCAGAATAGAATGGGAAACTATGTCCACTCCAGATTTAGATAATCTGATGACCAGCTCTCTTGCACTCTAGACAAACCACATAAAAGGGAAACCAACAAAATTACTGATCTTCAAGTGTAGCAAATCAAAGTTCCTAAATAAAATAAAAGCCCTCCTCGTTTTTGTTATTATTATAAAAAGGAAGAACACTGAAAAAGACATTAAGTACTTTTAGCACCTTTAGCTCTCTAATGAGCTTTTCCAACACCTTGCCAATTCTCAATGGGAGGAACTACAGGGGCTTTCCCCAATTCTCCCCTCTAATCATCTTGGGAGAAATGTTTCTCAATACTTGGGCTGAATCTCTTCCAGTACTGCTCAACTCAACTACTATAAAGCAGCCTGTGCTTCAGAATACTGAGACAGCTCAAACAGTGAAGCTCTCTAGTGAACCTCAAGAGTTACTGTCTTTCAACCTATTCCCATTTGTCCAGGCCCCAACAGAGTTACATGCTCTTACCTGGCCTTGTACTTTAGCCAAGGACAGAGTTGCCAATATTTGTAATGACAGCAGACATGCGTTCAGAGTACCTCATGATTTTTAAATGCAGAAGCAACATGGCTTTCTTACTTTAACCAGAAATAACATTTAAAATGTCCCCTAGGTTTAGGGATTACTGGATGCAATAGTTTTACCTGCCACTTTAGTTTCATCAAGATTATGGGGCATTCTAAACTGGATTTGCTGGAAGCTGAGGGAAATCACCTTGCTGATATTTCCAAAAGAAATGCTGCCCTCAAAGGTACCAGCAGAAGCCAAATCTCTGTTATGGTCCAAAGGGATACTCCCCCAAATGAGTTAGGAGTTCAGAAAAACCTCAGAAAAACTGGTTAAGAGAACTCAATAAATGGCCTCAGAAAAGGAAAAACAAGTTTAGAAATTCAGTAATTGTTAGTCTGATAAAAAGAGAAAGCTCTGATTTGGACCAAAAACCATCCCAGTCCTAGTGGAAAATCTAGTAATAAAATTCCCATTCCTTACCACTGTACATGCATTAAGTCAGTCTTCTGACAAAATGATAGCATTCCTCAATCAATACTGGTAGGGAAATTAGAACATGTATTGATATAAAATCATATAGATGAATGTTGGTAGTAATTTCTGGTCTCCAACCTCAGAGGGATCATCAATGCCACTTGGAAAGCTTTTCACTTGTCACTAGAGAGCTCATGGAATTAGAAGAAAATTTTAAAGTCTTTTATTTCAATCAAACAGCAGATGCTCTAATCCCTCTAGCTTAAAATTTTCAGTAAAGCAAATATCTAGCTTCTGCTTAAATACAGCCACTGAGAGGGAAGTCATTATTTACCAAGGTTGGAATATTCCATCCTCTATGACTGGGTTCTTTGGTAGCTCAGATGGTCAAGAATTTGCCTGCAATGCAGGAGACCCAGGTTCAATCCCTGGCTCAGGAAGATCCCCTGGAGAAGGGAATGGCTATCCACCCCAGCATTCCTGCCTGGAGAATTCCATAGACAGAGAAGCCTGGCAGGCTACAGTCCATGGGTTCCCAAAGAGTCAGACAGGACTGAGCAAGTTTCATTTCATTTCATTCTAGGAGAACATTCCTTCTCATACTAAGTTAAAAATCAGAATTACTTTGTCCAAAGTTTTAACCTTAAAAATTACAGAACAAGCCAAATTATGCTTCAAATATCTGAAGATGCTTTTCAAATTACTGGTGTCC
Source organism: Bos indicus (assembly GCF_029378745.1). Classification (NCBI taxonomy): domain Eukaryota; kingdom Metazoa; phylum Chordata; class Mammalia; order Artiodactyla; family Bovidae; genus Bos; species Bos indicus. Next base: position 52,945,119 of record NC_091769.1, read on the forward strand.
TCTCTTCTTAAAACTAAATAGCTTTCTGCCCTTCAATCATTCTCTATATGCTAGAGTTGCAAGTTACTTTAATATTTGCAAATTCTTCTCTGAATAGGTATGTTTACTTATGCCTATTTAGAAATAATTTGCTCAGAATGGTATACAATATCAACTTCCTTGTTCTAAACATGTTCTAATAATTTAGCCTAAAGCTAAGGTCCCTATAATTAGGTTTGTTATGTTAAAAAACATCCAACATGCCCTTTTAAACAACTAGCTTTAATTAATCCTCTAGGGGAAACAGTAGTCTTGGCTCTATATGTTTGGCTCTATAGGATTGGCTCTATATGAAAACCCCGATTTGCTTCATTGTCAGAAACATATACCTTTGAGGAATATTATGCATTATCTGTAGTACGGTCCGTTCAGTTAAGGACTGGAATAGAAAACACTTAACTTTTGTGGGCCATACTGTCTCTGTTCTAACTACTCAACTCCACTTTAGAAGCCAAAAAGAAACCATAGCCAATGCATAAATGAATAAACATGGTATGTTCTGATAAAACCATCCACAAAAAACCAAAGTGGTAGAGATATTTGGCTGGAAGCTGTAGTTTGCTGGCCCCTGGTCTAGAGCATACAATATCTAGGTTATCTGACTCTCATTCTATGGGAGCTATTTTACAACTCTTTAAATTGTAGATAACTTGTAGCAATGAAAAATAATTCTTATATGTATATCTGAAAAAAATCCTGTCCAGTAAAGAGATGAATAACATTTCTCCACCCTCAACAGCTCTACCACCCTCCTCCAAAGGAAAAAAAAAAAGTTTTTCCTCTATTTGAATATTAATTTCCATAATTTTGATCAATGAATGTGTCTGTTTTTGGATTTTCCTTTGAACTGGTTCTAATACCTTACAGATTTCTTCACCGATGAGATAAAATCTGTATACCTGTTCATTTTTATATCTACACAAAAGTCATGATTTTATTTTTAAAAAATTATCTCTTAACACCTGCAATGTGCTGTTGTAATGTAACTAAGATCTATCTAAACTACTCATCCTACTGTTCTTGATATGTAGCCTATTGCTGCTGCTACTGCTAAGTCACTTCAGTCGTGTCCAACTCTGTGCGACCCCATAGATGGCAGCCCACCAGGCTCCCCTGTCCCTGGGATTCTCCAGGCAAGAACACTGGAGTGGGGTGCCATTTCCTGCTCCAATGCATGAAAGTGAAAAGTGAAAGTGAAGTTGCTCAGTCATGTCCGACTCTCAGCGACCCCATGGACTGCAGCCCACCAGGCTCCTCCGTCCATGGGATTTTCCAGGCAAGAGTACTGGAGTGGGGTGCCATTGCCTTCTCCAGATATGTAGCCTAGAGTAATATAATTTCAAATAGTTTCCTTGTTGCCATTTTATAAATTCTCTTGTAAATCGTAAACCCACAGCTTAACTTTTCTAAGAAACACCTGTATTTTTTTAATCGTGCCATGTGTCCAATCCCAAACCCTTAATCTTTGTTTAGGTATTCAAGCATCATCCTTTTAGTTAAAACATCTTACACCTTTTCCCTAAACATTCCATTCAAGCCAAGCTAAAATGCTACTATTCTGAGAAAACACACTCTCTTCTTTTTTCATTCCAAATACATTTGTTCAAAAGGTATTCACTGATAGCTTCTTGTCTATCAGGCACAGAGGGAGGACCTGGAAGTAATAAACAAGAAGCCACTGACTGCCTTCACAAAGTGGATAGTTTTTCCGGGAGAAAATCAAGGAAAACAATACAATGTGTAGAATACTACTGTCTCTATTTTGTAAGTCATATTTTCTCTTTGCCCAAGATGTTCTCCTGTTAACCCTGTCAAATTGTATCCAACGAAGATCTTAAGAGTTTTATACTTTCTTTGCAAAATCTTCTCTGTATCAATATCACATTCCTTTCTCTTCTGAGTTCTTATATCTATGCTACTTGAGATTTAATATGGATCTTTTTAGTTAATTTTGTGTGTATACAGTTGGTCTTCTCAATTAGTTTGTAAGCTTCCTAAAGATTAATACCAATTCTTTTATTCTGTTGCCTGGCCCAGTTCCCTTCATATGAAAAAATAAGCAAATACTTATTGATAAGATTCTGTATCTTTTATACAAGTTTTATAATGTGTGAAGTTGTCTTTTTTTTTTTTTTTTTGACATTTTTTAACCCAATAAGAAAGAAGTATGAGAAAAAAGATGAAGTATTTAAATTGTAAGTGAATTTGGTCTGCATAAAACAGAAGTGGTAATAAATTTTTGTGAATTGGAAATGTATAATTTCTAAGGACACAATAGTCCTTAGAGAATAAGAGATTATTTTTATTAAAAAAAAAAAAAAACAAAACAAATACACATTGAAAAAAAAAAACTGGTCAATAAAATGTTAAAATATAATGAACACATTACTGCTGTGGGATATAGATCTGTATAACAGGTCCTATTAAATCAGTGAAAACTCCTATTATTTGATTAAAAGCACAACTGAAATAAAGCAATTCATCTAAATACTTTAGGAATTTAAATTCATAGAAATCTATAAAAGAACTACCCCAAACCAAACTATATCTAGAGATTAAACAATTAAGGACAATGAAATAATTTAAAATGCATTAAAAATTCCATCTTAACAACTTAAAAACCTAATTTTAGGAATAAAAGAAAGAAGGAATTCAGGATTGTCATTGTTGTTTAGTCACTAAGTCATGTCTGACTCTTTTGTGACCCCATGAACTATAGCCCTCCAGGCTCCTCTGTCCATGGGATTTCCCAGGCAAGAATACTGGAGTGGGTTGCCACTTCCTTCTTCAGGGGATCTTCCTGACCCAGGGATCGAAATTGTGTTTCCAGCATTGCAGGTGGGTTATTTACCAATCGGCCATGAGGGAAGCCAGAGTTCAGGATCCAACACCCCCAAATACGGTACTATGACATACTGAGTATTTTAAGCTGAGGAGTTTGGGAAACTGAAGCAGGAAGGTCATTCTAATGCCCTCATCCTGACCCTAACCTGATATTCCTGAAACAGTCTCTCCTCATGTGAGATGTGTACTCCCTACAACCAGAGAAAAGAAGCATCCTTATGTTCAAAAAATAGGGATGTCAAGAAGAATCCTAACAAACAGGCTTTACTGTTTCCCCCAGTTTACAATTACCTCATACTCCTTAATATACATCATATTAATCCATAATCGCCTATTCTTCGTCAATCCTAGCATGAAAAGAAAGTACATAGGTCTGTTTCTTTTAGTTTTCATCCCTTATAAAGGCTCCCATTTATGCAGAACTTATATTAAATAAATTTGTAAGCTCTTCTCCTGTTAATCTTTGTCAGTTTGCTTTTCAGATCCAATCAGGAACCTTAAGAGGATTGAAAAAAACTTTCCTCCCCTATAGAATGAAGACTTTAAAAAATATACTTATGGATATCTTAGGCTAGATAATTACTCCATTGGTCTCATTCTTTAGGGATTTTCTATAACTGTGCTGTCAGAAATCATCTCATCAAGTAAACTGTTCAGTCTCCAAAACTGTCAGTTGTCATGGGCAAAGGAAACCTGTCCTTAAAAAAAAAGTTACTAGGGAAGCGAGGGGAGGAAGGAAGAAAAAGAAAGAAGTAGCTACAACACAGGTATATTTTATATAACAGCTTATAGTCATGTCACCAACTAAAATGATTCTATTAATTACCATACTTACTGATCTAGAAGGGACTGGAAATTTGTTTGACTGTAGTTAACCCTGTCATAAAAAGAAAAACTGTAGAAGCCTTTGAAAGCCTTATAGAGTTGTAGGAGTCCTTTTTATATCCTGGATACCCATCCTTTGTTACATGTACAGTCTTCTTTTTTTAAACCTATGCTTTTTAAAAAGCAGAAGTCTTTAATTTTGATGAAGTTTATCATTTTCTTTCTTTGTAGTTTTCTGTGTATTCTATGGAAGAAAGTTTTGCTTATCCCCTAATTGAAGAGAGATTCTCTTCTGTTTTTCTCTTAAAGCTTTGTAATTTTAGCTTTTACATTTAGGTCTAGATCCACCTTGTAAAACTTCTGCTTTTAGTGTAGGAGAAAGACTAACATTCGTAATTATCCATAGGAATATCCATTTGTTAGTGCACCCTTTAAAAAAAAAATCTTTCCTTTTTCCATTGGAATTCTTTGGCAAACACTGTTAAAAATCAAATGAACTGCGTTAAGTGTGGGTGCACTGCTGGGCTTTACTCTGCTCCAGTGTAACATTTCTCAGTCACAGCAGTATGGTGCTATTTAATTATGACAGCTTTGTGCTGCTGCTGCTAAGTCGCTTCAGTCGTGTCCGACTCTGTGCGACCCTAGAGATGGCAGCACACCAGGCTCCGCCATCCCTGGGATTCTCCAGGCAAGAACACTGGAGTGGGTTGCCATTTCCTTCTCCAATGCATGAAAGTAAAAAGTGAAAGTGAAGTCGCTCAGTTGTGTCCGACTCTTAGTGACCCCACGGACTGCAGCCTACCAGGCTCCTCTATCCATGGGATTCTTCGGGCAAGAGTACTGGAGTGGGGTGCCATTGCCTTCTCCGGCTTTGTGCTAAGTCTTATGTTAAATAGAGTCCAGCAGCATAAATTTTCCAGCTTTGTTCTTCACTTTTCCACACTGCTTTGGGTACTCTAGGTCATTTGTATTTCCAAACAATTTAAAAATTAGCTTGTAAATACCTATGCAAACACAAAAAATCTTGGTGGGGTTTTCAGTTCAGTCTAGTTGCTCTTTGCGGACAAAGAGTCTTGTTCAACTCTTTGTCCTCATGGACTGCAGCACGCCAGGCCTCCCTGTTCATCACCAACTCCTGGAGTTTACTCATACTCATGTCCATCAAGTAGGTGATGCCATCCAACCATCTTATCCTCTATCATCCCCTTCTCCTCCTGCCTTCAATCTTTCCCAGCATCAGGGTCTCTTCAAATGAGTCAGTTCTTCGCACCAGGTGGCCAAAGTATTGGAGTTTCAGTTTCAACATCAGTCCTTCCAATGAATATTCAGGACTAATTTATTTTAGGACGGACTGGCTGGCTCTCCTTGCAGTTTAAGGGACTCCCAAGAGTCTTCTCCAACACCACGGTTCAAAAGCATCAATTCTTCAGCGCTCACCTTTCTTTATAGTCCAACTCTCACATCCATACATGACTACTGGAAAAACCATTGCTTTGATTAGATGGACCTTTGTTGACAAAGTATTGCCTCTGCTTTTTAATATGCTGTCTAGGTTGGTCATAACTTTCCTTCCAAGGAGCAAGTGTCTTTTAATTTCATGGCTGCAGTCACCATCTGCAGTGATGTTAGGGCCCCCCAAAATAAAACTAGCCACTGTTTCCACTGTTTTCCCCATCTATTTGCCATGAAGTGATGGGACCAGATGCCACGATCTTAGTTTTCTGAATTTGAACTTTAAGCCAACTTTTTCACTCCTCTTTCACTTTCCTCAAGAGGCTCTTTAGTTCTTCACTTTCTGCCATAAGGGTGGTGTCATCTGCATATCTGAGGCTATTGGTATTTCTCCCAGCAATCTTGATTCCAGCTTGTGCTTCATCCAGTCCAGCGTTTCTTAAGCAGGGTGACAATATACAGCCTTGACGTACTCGTTTCCCTATCTGGATTCAGTCTGTTGTTCCATGTCCAGTTCTAGCTGTTGCTTCCTGATCTGCAAACAGATTTCTCAAGAGGCAGGTCAGGTGGTCCAGTATTCCCATCTCTTGAAGAATTTTCCAGTTTGTGGTGATCACACAGTCAAAGGCTTTGGCATAGTCAATAAAGCAGAAACAGATATTTTACCTGGGATTATATCCAATCTACACATCAATCTAAGAATTAACACTTTAAGAATATTGTCTTCCTATTCATGAACATGGTACATTTCTGCATTTGCTGAGGTCTTTAAAAATTTCTCCAAGCAATGTTTAGTAATTTGGCAGTTTTCAGTGGTCTTGTATATCTTTTAACATTTACTCCTAAAGTATTTAAATAAAGTTTCTTAGCTGCTACTGTAAATAACTAGTTTTCATTAAACAAACAAACAAACAAAAACTAAGCTGTTTTTCACATACAATAAAATGTTCAGATCTTAAGTGTCACTCAGTCAGTTCTGATGAATGCATATTAAGACACAAGATGTTTCTATCACCTCAGAAATGTTACCATCACAGGAGAACTTCCAGTGGCAACCACTGATTTGATTTTTTTTTTTTTTTATCAACACAGGAGTTTTGCCTATTATTGTTGTTCATATAAATGGAGAGACAGAGTATTTTTAAGATTTGGTCTCTTTCACTCAGTGTAACATTATGAAATCATTGTTGTTGTGAATCGCTCAGTTGTGTCCAACTCTTTGGGCACTGTAGCCCACCAGACTCCTCTGTCCATGGGATTTTCCGGTTAAGAACACTGTAGTGGGCTGCCATTTCCTCCTCCAGGGGATCTTCCTGACCCAGGGATTGAACCTGCACCTCCTGTGTCTCCTCAATTGCAGGTGGACTCTTTACCTGCTGAGCCATTGGGGAAGTCTATGAATTCATTAGTTCATTCCATTTTTTTTGTTGAATAGCATTCAATGTGTGAACATAATACAGGTCATTTATCTACTCTCCTGTTGATGAACATCTGTGATATTTCCCGTTTTACGTTATAATGAATAAGCCGCCACAAATATTTTTTTTTTAGTTGCATCTTGCAGCATGCAGAGCTTCTCTTACCGAGGATCAAACCTGCACTTCCTGCAGTGGAAACATGGAATCTTAGCCATTAGATCATCAGGGAAGCCACTGCTATGAACATTTTTGATGAAAGCTTTTGATGAACAACTTTTTCTGGAAAAACACCTGGGAACAAAACTGTTGAGTCATGGGGTAGATGAATATTTAACTTTAAGAAACTGTCAAATAGTTTTTTAAAGTCATACCATTTTACAGTCCAATTAGCAATTTAAATTTAGCTTTAAATTTTTTTAGTTATTCTGTACAAGGTCCTAATATATAGCAGAGGAAACTATATTCAATATCCTGTAACAAACCATAATGGAAAATATAAAAAGAATGCAAACATGTCTATAACTGAGTCACTTTGTTATCAAAGACTGGCATAATATTGTAAGTCAACTACATTTCAATAAAAAAATTTAAAAAATAAACTTCAGCTATTCTGGTAGTTGTGTATTACCATGTCACTGTGGTTTTAATTTTCATGTGCCTGAAAGCTAGTAATATGGAGCATTTTTTAATGTGCTGAGTGCTCATTTGTATATCTTTTGTAAATGTCTACTCTGAAAATTAGATTGCTTCTTTCTTATTACTGAGTTATGAGGGATAATTACATAGTCTACACTTAAGTCCTTGTTGCTAATACTTTCTCTTATTCTGTGGCTTCTCTTTTCCTTTTCTTGATGGTGTTCTGGAAAGAACACAAGTTTTAAATTTTAATTAAGTTCAATTCATCAATTTTCTTTCATGTTCTATACTTTCTGTATCTTATGAAAAAAATTTTGTCTTGAAGTGATATATTAATCTATATTTTTCCCTTGCAGCTTTATTATTTTAGCTCATATTTATCTCAAATTTACATCTATGAAATAAGGTAGGGCTTCCTTGTGATTCAGTGGTAAAAAAACCGCCTGCAATGCAGGAGATGCGGGTTCAATCCCTGGGTTGGGAAGATCCCCTGGAGAAGGAAATGGCCAGCCCACTGCAGTATTCTTGCCTAGGAAATCTCATGATCAGGGGAGCCTGGCAAGCTACAGTCCATGGTGTTGCAAGAGTTGGACATAATTTAGCAACTAAAACAACAAAAGCAAATGAACTAAGTTAAGAATTGAAGGACTTCCCCCCTCAATATTGATATAGTGTTCCAGCACAATATATTAAAAAAGAGATGTTTCTTTCTTACTGAATTGCTAGAATGCTCTTATCAAACATCATTTTCCATATAGGTATGGGTCTCTTTTTGGACTCTATATTCTGTTCCATGATCTATTTGTCAGTCTTTATAAGAAAACTACACCATCTTGATTACTATTGCTTTACAGGAAGTCTTGGGCTTCCCTTGTGGCTCAGCTGGTAAAGAATCTGCCTGCAATGCGGGAGACCTGGGTTTGATCCCTGGGTCCGGAAGATCCCCTGGAGAAGGGATAGGCTACCCACTCCAGTATTCTGGCCTGGAGAATTCCATGGACTGCATAGTCCATGGGGTCGCAAAGAGTCAGACACGATTGAGCGACTTTCACTTCACAGGAAGTCTTAAAGCCAGGTAAAGTCCTTCCTCCTTTCTTCTTTTCAAAGACTATTCTGGCTCTTATTAATCCTATACTTTTTCGAACCAACTTTTAAATAATCTTGTCAATATCTGACAATAATCTTGTCAATATTATAAAGAGCCTATTGGGAGTCTGACTGGGATTGCATTAAATCTATAGCCCACTGGAACTAAAATCTAAATGATATTGTCTTCCAAATCATAAACACAGTATACTTATTTATTTAGATCTTGTTTGATTTCCATCAGCAATATTTTATAGTTTTTATTGCTGAAGCCTTATAATCTATTAAATTTATCCCTTAGTATTTTATACTTTTTGATGTGACTATAAATAATAGTTTTTTAACTGAAGTATACCTGATTTACAGTGTAACGCCAATCTCTGCTGTGTAACACAGTGACTCAGTTACACACATATACATTCTTTTTTAAATATTCTTTTCCTTTACAGCTTATCACAGGATAATAGTTCCCTGAGCTATACATGAGGACCCTGCTGTTTATCTATTCTAAATGTAACAGTTTACATCTACCAACCCTAAACTGCCAGTCCATGTCTTTCTCCCCGTTTCCTCCCCTTGGCAATCACTATTCTCTTGTGAGTCTTTTCCTGTTTCATAGATAGGTGCATTTGTGTCATATTTTAGATTCTCCATATAAGTGATATCAAATGGTATTTGTCTTTCTCTTTCTGACTTACTTCACTTAGTACGATAATCTTTAGGTGCATCCATGTTGCTGCAAATGGCATTATTTCATTCTTCTTTATGGTTGAGTAGTATTCCATAAATAGCAGGCACTTGCTGCTAATACGGGGGTGCATGTATCTTTCTGAATTATAGCTTGGTCCAAGTATATGCCCACAAGTGGGATTGCTGGATCATATGGTAATCTATTTTTAGTTTTCTGAGGGACCTCCATACTGTTTTCCATAGTTTGCTGTACGACTTACATTCCCACCATGTCCCTTTTCTCCACACCTGATCCAGCATGTTATTTGCAGACTTTTAAATGATGCTCATTCTGACCAGTGTGAGGTGGTACTTCACTGAAGCTCTCATTTGCATTCCTCTAATAATTAGTGACGTTGAGCATCTTTTCATGTGCCTAGTGGGCATCTGTAAGTCTTCCCTGGAGAAATGTGTATTATGGTCTTCTGCCCATTTTTCAGTTGGGTTGTTTGTTTTTCTTTCATTGACTTGTAAGAGCTGTTTGTATATTTTGGAGATTAAGCCCTTGTGTGTCAGATCATTTGCAAATATTTTTCTCCCATTCCATAGGTTGTCTTTTCATTTTTTCTTATAGGTTCCTTTGATGTGCAAAAGCTTATAAGTTTGATTAGGTCCCATTTTAAACAATACTGCTTTGATAGTTTCATTTTCTAATTGTTCACTGTTAGTATATAGAAATCTAATTGTTTTTTAGACTGGCTATGTAAGCTGTGACCTAGCTAAAAGTATGTATCAGTTCTAGAAGTTTTCTTGATGATTCTTTATGACTTATGTACACAGACATACCATCTGCCAATTCAGCTGAATTTATTCCTTTCCAATTCTTATCCCTTTTCTTATTACACTCACTAGAATACAAAATCCAGGTAGTAAGAATAGAAATTCTTACCTTGTTCCTAACAGGAAGAAAACATTTAGTCTTTCACCTTTAAGCATGCTGTTACACTTAACAGCTAGAGATCTTTCATACAAGTCTTTTTATCAAACTGAGGAAGCACCTATCTGTGCTTAGTTTCCTGAGAGGTTTTATTATGAATATTTGATTTTGTTGAATACTTTTTCTAAATCTTTCAAAATATTTTTCTCCTTAGTTCTGTTAATGTGCTGAACGAAAATGACTGATTTTCAATGTTGATTTTCAACAATTAAGCTACTCTTTCACCACTGGTACATACACCATGTGCATTTTGAGTACCAGGGTGTTGTTCACCTTATAAAATGAGGTGCAAAGTGTTCCCTTGTCATCTATTTTCTAAAACAGTTTGTGTATGATTGGTATTAATTTTCCCCCTCAGCATCTGCAAGAATTCACCAATGAAACTATATGACCCTCAAACTTTTTCTGTAAAAAAATTGAGATGAATTCACTTGCATTAATAGATATTCAGTTCAGTTCAGTTCAGTTGCTCAGTCGTGTCCGACTCTTTGTGACCCCATGAACTGCAGCACGCCAGGCCTCCCTGTCCATCACCAACTCCCAGAGTTCATTCAAACTCATGTCCATCGAGTCGGTGATGCCATACAGTCATCTCATCCTCTGAGGTAGAGCTATTCAAACCCGTGCTTCATCTTGTCCCCTTTCAGTAAGTAATTTTTAAGAAATTTGCTTGTTTCACCTAAGTTTCAAATTCATTAACTTATTCCTAACACTTTCTTATTATTCTTTTAATGTATATACGACCTACAGTGATAATCTGTCTGCCACTTCAGATACTGGTAACTGGCTGTTCTTTCCTCACCTCCCTGTCCCACATTAATTAGTCTAGCTAGCAGTTATTCATTTCATGGATCTTTTCAAATAACCAAATTTTGGCTTCATTAGCTTTTTCTATTATTTGTGTAATATTACACTTTTACTGCTCTTATTTGTACTGCTTTCTCCCTTCTTTTTCTCACTTCAAAGGGCAGAACCTCAGGTCATGCACTGCAATCTTCTTGAATACAAGTATTCAGAGCTATACATTTTCTTCAAGGCACTGCTTTAATTGCATTAACAAATTTTGTTATCTTATTTCATTATAATTTACTTAGGAATACTTTCTAAATTCCCTTCTGATTTCTTTTCAAAATCATGGGTTATTTAGACATGTCCATGTCTAAATGAAACAGCCCGTGTCATTCCAAATATTTGGCATTTTTCTAGGTATCTTACTGACTTCTAATTTAATTCTTTTGTGGTCAGAAAAAATACTTTGTATGATTTTAAGCTTTTTCAATTTATTGACATTGATTTAAAGATCAGCATATGGTTCAATCCTGTCAAGTGTAACATCTACCCTTGAAAGGAATTTATATTAGTCAGTTGTTGGGAACAGAATTTTATAAGTATCAATTAGGTCAAAGTAGTTTACAGTGGTTCATTTAGTTCTATGTCTTTACTAAGTTTCTGTCTAGTTATTCTGTCAACTGCTGAGACAGAGGTATTCAAATCTTCAACTATGATTATGAATCTCTCTCTTTAATTGTACCAATTATTTTTCCCTTCATTTTGAAGCTCTGTTATTAGATGTATACACAGTTTATCATTGTTTCTTTATGTATTGACTCATCATTTTATCATAATCAAATGTGGTATATAATGGGATTGATTATAATGGAAAAAGAAAATGGTAAAGAAACAAATGGTATGGGTAAATTTCTAAATAACTGTTAACTGAGTTTTGAAAGTTAATTGCTATTTTTTCAAGGGTAAATATCTTAACTCTGATGAAAATTAAATCTCTTGGGGAAAAAACACAAGACACTGCCTCTTCTAGGCTGAGCACTTTGAATAAATACTTGTTTAAGAGGTATCAATGACAAATAGTCACAATCATAAAAAGAATTTTTCATTTCATGGTAGCAGTTATTAAAATATTATATCAATTGAGTTTTTCTTGACAGTTAATTTTTATTGGAATATAGTTGGATTTACAATCTTGGGTTAGTTTCAGGTATACAGCAAAGTGAATCAGTTATACATATACATATATCCACTCTTTTTTATATTCTTTTCCCATATAGGTCATTATATAGTATTCAGTAGAGTTCCCTATGCTATAGGTCCTTATTAGTTATCTATATATAGTAGTGTGTATATCTCAATCCCAATCTCCCAATTTATTGCCCCCATACCTACTGTTAATAAAGATGTTGGCTTCTATGCTCTATGTTAAATTTAAAAAAAAATTCAATTGCAGAATGATCTATCAATGTTTCCAGTAATACTGCAACATCGGTTTCCTTTTAATGGCTCATCAGTTATGCAATTGCTGTGAAGGTAATATGAGCAGACTCATTTAGCAACATATTATTACATCATCTTTACATGAAGTAAGGCCCATCAGGCACTATTAAATTAGCCTGAATTTTGCAGTATGTCAGCAGCATTTTATGTACATTAATAGCAAAGTTAATGTTCCTTGGGGATTTTGTTGAGAAAAAATGGTTTCAAAGTGGTGTTCAGATATATTTGTGTAATATTTTGTAGCCACTATATTTTCCTCTATTATCATTGTGTGATTAAGATTATTATGTTGCTTGTGAACAGGTAAGACAAAATGGCAGCCAATTGTTTTCATGTATTTTTTTTTTCTTTGACCCATTATAGTAAGTACTGTTTGAAATACAGGGTTTTTTTTTTTTTTGAATGGGAGTAATATACTTTTTTAAACTCTTGAATTTCCTGAATTTACTACTTAGGCCTCAAATCAGCTGGTGTGATCCACGGTAACTTCTCCCAGCAACTGTAGCATAGTCAGAGTTAAGTAACAGTAATAAATAGCAAAGCCATTGTTCCATTTACAGTAAGGAAACCTTTTACTTAGAGACCTCCAGTCTTCACTGACGTTGTTTACTCTTGTTGCAGTATTATCTTCTCTGTGCTCAATTTTGGACTTTCTTTTTGGGGCTCAAGCATTGCTTCTGTGAATTCTTCAAAAGCAAATATTTTCCTGATTTGAATATCTATAAAACTTCCTGATACAGCAATATCATTATTTTATATATTCCCATAACCTCCTTCTCTTTTCCATGGGCCAGCCTGATCTCTCCAACATAGGATAATTATTAAACAATGATCTTGTAGTTCCTTTTTTAATACTCCATATATGCTTACACTTGGGGTATACAGAGGAACTGGGGTTCTCAAAGCATAATCCCCAGTTCATGGGAATTAAAATCACCTGAAGCACGTATTAAAAATACAAGTTCTCAGGCCCCTCCTTGACCAAACAAATTAAAATGAGAGGGAAGTAAGAAATTCTACAGTAACAAGCATGAGTTTAGAAGGCCTACCACTTGCTAAATGTATGGCTCTGAGGAAATTACAAAATACCTATGGAGAACACTCAATTTCTATCCTGCAAAAATAGATGCTGTTAAAAGAATTAAACGTGGGAGTTCTCTGGTTACCTAGTGATTAGGCTTTCACTGCCAAGCTGGCCTGGGTTCAATTCCTGGTTGGGGAACTACAGAAAAAAACAGAGGGGCATTAAATGTGTAATTCAATGCCTGGCTCAGTTAGTGCTCAGTAAATGATAACAATTGTTATTAGAATGCTATGCATCTAGGTTTAAATAATTGTTTTGATATGAGAATTAAATCTGGTATAACATATTAATCATTGGTAAAAAGTTAAGATTCATTTTTGCAAAATTGGAGAATTACATAAATGGAGCTAACCATTGATTCTAACTAAATAGTGATACCTTTGGTAAGGGAGTATAAAAAAAACTAAGTGAAAACTCATTAATATAAGCATTAACAATAATTTAATAGTTGTAGTTTCAAAGAGCTTACAATAGTTTTTATTTTCAAGTTTATAAGTAGTGTTAACATTAGACAAATGGTTCTCAATTTTCTTGGTCTCTTAAAAATAATATTAAGGACTCAGAATAGCTGTTTTTGGTGGGTTATATGAATTGAAAACATTTTAAAAGGTACATTCATTTTGCAAAATATTTTCATTTTCAGTTTAGCCTTCTGAGACTTACATACATGGGGAAAAAATCACTAATTCTGTTTTCCAAATGAAGAAGTCAACACAGAGAGTGTACTTAAGGTTAAGTGACTTGTCTTAGAACCACAGGTCAGTAACTCAGATATGAGATCTGAACACAGGTATTCTGATTCTGAATGGCACAACTATGGGATAGTTACTAAATGAAGTAGTATCAGGAAGATCTCCTGGAGAAGGGAATGACAAACCACTCCAGTATTCTTGCCTGGAGAATTACATGGACAGAGGAGCCTGGCGGGCTACAAACCATGGGTCTCAAAGAGTTGGACACAGCGGAACGATTTTACACTTTCACTTTACTTTTCATTTTCCCTGTGACAGTTAAGTGCCCATGTCTAAAGTTAAGGTGGGTCTTATGAAAGGCATGCAGACAGCAGAAAACACTTAAATGTATTCTGCCTTTCCTTTGTATGCTTTTTGGCTTGATTCTGATGGGAATCTGCAGGCAAACTGTATATTTAGGATTCTCAGTGTAAAGATGTGGGGGAAAAAGCAGAGGAAATGGCCATTAGTAGAAATGCAACATGCTAAGGAATATGAAGAATTGAAAGAACATTTCCAAGTCAAAGAGACCGGAGGAAACTCAAAATGGTTTCACTGCAGATTTGCAAGGAGGTCTTTTCAAGAAATTGTCCTCAGCAGGAAATCCTTTGTGTCTTGTCACTTTAGCAAAGCTATATTATAACTAGCAGAGCTATATTATAACTACCTTTAAACCAGGCACCTGTCATGCTCTGCTTATCTTTGGCCCAAGCAGTTTTCAAATCTTTTGATCTTTTTTTTTTTTTTATTTTTAAACTTTACATAATTGTATTAGTTTTAGTTTTGCCAAATATCAAAATGAATCCGCCACAGGTATACATGTGTTGATCATAAAATACCTTGCCTCACCTGCTGGTTCTTTCCATAGATCAATGATGATGAAGAATAAGTAACAGATGACCATGAGACCTCCTCCCTAGCTTTCCCTTTAGTAATCTCATGGACAAACTCTATGAACAAACTTGTGAACAGGATAACATCTAAGGTACTTCCCTAGGAGTACAGTGGTTAAGATTCCATGCTCCCATTGCAGGGGGCAGGTGTTTGACTCCTGGTCAGGGAATTAATATCTCACATGATGTCCTGTGACCAAAAAAAAGACTGCCTCTAAAGAAAGATCACAAGAAGTCAACAAAACTACATGCAGTGGAGAATGGCAATGACTCTGATTCCTCATCTCAATGATTAACTGAAATTAATTCCCCCCTTCTTCCCCCTTTATAAACCATCATGGTCGAACAGCATCTTCAGAATTGGTTTTGGCAGGGGGATTCAAGTCTGCCTTCTCCCCAGATTGTCAACTTTCTGATCAAAAGCAACTTTCCTTTCTACCAAAACCTGCTCCTCAGGTATTGATTTTCAAGTAGAAAACAGCTGGACCTGAGTTTAGTAAAAGATTATGATGAAAATACTTCCAACATTAGTAAGTTTAACACAAGACAGTCAAGCCTCACGGAGCAATTTCATGTTCTTCTTGTAGTTTACCAGCAACACTGTTCTTTTTATGAGGAAATAAACAGACATCATCTTCAGAAATCAGCATTTTGGAAGATGGTAGGAAGGTAACTGGTACTTTGCCTCCAGTTAAAATGGAGGTGAGTTATGAAATTCTTTTGACGATAGAGAAATACAGTTTGGTGAACCATGGAATGGAAACCATTTCAAACAGAGGAGCAGAAAGAAAATGTTTAATTACTAAAACCCCACTACATTTAGTCACAAATTAAATGCATAAAAAGGGTGAAATAAACTGGATGAATTTCCACCTCATCTGTTAACGTCTTTATTTACATGTTAAGAAATTATCTCACTGATTTTGTATTTATTAACTTACTTGACAGCCTGGTAATCCAGTATCTCTGCTGTACAGGGAAAATGAGCCTCTCTCTGACGTTTTTCCTGTAAAACAAAGAAAGTAACTTTATATAGAAATCTTTAATGACTGACACACAATCAATTCAACTTCTAGACCATTTATGAGAACAAATGATAAACAAGAATATAAAATCCAATAAACAAAATCTGAATAGCTTACTGCTGTTTCAGTCATGTGACAAAATGAAAAAAAAAATTCAAAAGAATGGATTGCTTCAGACTCAACATCTTCCCCATCTCTCTCCAAAATTAAAACATTATCGATATAGTGCACATCTTACCCCAGACTCAAAGGTAACCACTACCATAAAACTGGTATATGATTCCCATGTATATTTTGAATCTATTAGCATATATTTATGTATTCAAACAATACACATTACTATCTGTGTTTAATACATTTAAACAGGTGGGATTACATGGTATATAACCTGAGATATACATTAAAGATAAGACATCTAGTTCACTCATTTTTGCTGCTATAAATGTCCCAATATACAAATAAAAAGGACAGTTGATCTATTTTCCTACTGAAAAACAGAAAAACAGTTTCTACTTTTTCTGTTGTTACCATGAAGACTGCTTAAACAAATATCCTTGTACATATTGTACACATACAGAAGAGTTTCTCAGGATAGACACAAAGAAGTGGAACTGCTGGATTAAAGGATGAACACATTCAACTATGCATTACCTTTCTCTGAAGTTTTCATGCAGATGTATACCCTTCCCAGAAAAGAATTAGAATTCTGTTGGGATTATATCTGCAGTTCCAAAGCTGATGGCCAAGTGTCAGGAATAGTATAGGCCAGCACTAGAGGGAGAGCAGATGTCTCAAAGTGCTGACAACTGACAGCAGTGCTAATTTGCTTTTTAATACACAGGAGCTTAGTAGGTTTAGTAAAGTGAATTTTCAATTAGTGTATAGTTTTAAACTAAACGGTCTCTCACAAATAGACACATTGCTTAAAAAGATTTCTGCAAGGATCACAATTTGATGTTAATATAAAAAATGGCAATACAAATAAACAATGATAATGGAAGAGCTAATTCTTTTTCTCTGTTTCAAGTATAAAAAAAATTAAATCTGACAAGTTACCCGAAATATTTAAAGTTACTGAGGCTATATGAACTTCACCATAACTGTGCACTACACAATGAGATATTGGCTCGTGATTATATAAAACTATAGTTTATTAATTAAATAAAACTCCACACATAGTTGACATGCTCAAAATTGTTTACTGATATGGTACACAATTTTTAAAAAACTTAAGAGATGCATGTATTAATATTTGATCATTTTCACTGATGTATGCATGCTACTGACATACTCAACTGGCCAACTGATACAGAAATCTTAGAACTCTGAACTTGGCATCTACTGAACCTTTAGATACACAAAACAATTCTTGTAATAACAAAGCAAGTTATTAGAAAATACTTTAATAATTAAGGATATAATTTCTGAGCCCACTAGAATATGTCTTAAGAAGCACTTACTGTTTACTACTGATGAAGTACCTATTACAGGCCAACACATAAAAATTACATGATTTATGAAAACAGGTTAATTAATGTGGTTTATTTGCCTCATTCTCACCACCAAGTAATACGCTCTATATAAAGAATTTTAATTGGCAAAATATATGAAATTAAAGATGAAAACATCTGTAACTCTTTAAATATATCCTTTACAAGTAAGACTACTCATGTAAGTCAAAATAATATCTTACAGTTTTGGATTCTACATTTCAGCTCTTGAAACCTGCTTCATGAAATTCTTAAAGGATTATATATTTTCAAGTCTGACACACACCCTTCCCTGTTGAACCAAGATGATGTCATATACCTAGCAGGACAGAACTGGGAGACAGTAACATTTTAAACCAATACCATAAAGTTTTTTTTTTTTTAAAAAACAAGTTCCAATGACTTGTCATTCATGACAATACACTATCAACTTATTATTAGTTGAAATAGTCACTAAGTCCTTTTTACCTTGCAAATTCTTCCTTATACATTATTTTAAACAGTAAGGACTTAAAACTAAATAACTGTTATACTTTCATTCAACTGTACTGCTGCTGCTGCGTCGCTTCCGTCGTGTTCGACTCTGTGCGACCCCATAGATGGCAGCCCCCCAGGCTCCCCCGTCCCTGGGATTCTCCAGGCAAGAACACTGGAGTGGGTTGCCATTTCCTTCTCCAATGTATGAAAGTGAAGTCGCTCAGTCGTGTCCAACCCTCAGCGACCCCATGGACTGCAGCCTACCAGGCTCCTCCATCCATGGGATTTTCCAGGCAAGAGTACTGGAGTGGGGTGCCATTGCCTTCTCTGCAACTGTACTAGTAAGGATTTTTTTTTTTTTAATTGTTGAGGTGGACAAGGAAACAGAATGAGAAATATTAGGTCTTTTTTAAAAATAAAGTACAGATTTCAAATGCAATCTTAATATCTGTGTGGAAGCTACCCATTAGATAAAGACTGTTTAAAAATAATGTCAAGTTTTAAAATTTACTTCCTATACCGATTTAAATTTTTAAACTTCTTCCTTTCACAGAGGAAATTCAAACCAGAAAGAATGAAAGTCATTTAATATTAGCCCATAACTTCAAAGTAAAGTTTCCTCTAAAATGGAAAGTTGAGAGCTTGTTTTTAAAATGACACGTATCCTATTCAAATGAGATTCAAAATATAAATACATTTTAGTTCACCTTTAACTTGTTAAAACTATTTATTTCTTAGGGACTTTAGAAATCTGGGTACTCCTGAAATATAATAACACATATCATGTCTGAGATTTAAAAGACAATAATCTTTAATTCTTACAAAATTACTTTTCATAAGAACACTCTCCAAGAAGTAAAATGAATCCTATGTCTTTTTATTTTATCTTAGATGTCTGATAAAGAACAAAAACTTCTGATTACAATTTAAGAACTACTAGTAACAACATATATCTCATTTCCTTTGAAATACCTATTAAAAATATCACCAAAATTTTACTGAGATATTCTAGTAGAGGGGTTTTATTTACGTGTGGGTATGTATGAACCATGGGCCTCTTTGGTATAACTACTCTTCATTTAAAAAAAAAATAATGCCACTCTTCTCACTGGTTTTATGTTCTTTCTTATACATAGTCTGTTTATTACTTTTTGTTCATTTATTATTTTTAAAATTTATTTATTTTAATTGGAGGCTAATTACAATATTGTAGTGGTTCTGCCATACATTGACATGAATCAGCCATGGGTGTATATGTGATCCCCATCCTGAACCCAGAACTACTCTTCAGAATAATGTTTTTAAAAGTATAACGCATGATATGTACTATTAAAAGTAATCTAATGTTATTAAAATATTAAACAAATGTGCTGCATAGTAATACTTATTATTAACACATTAAGTACAAGATCTAGAAGTAGGCCTATTAACAATGGTAATTTCAAATCACAAATGACAATTTAAGATATCTGCAACAACTATATTATGCTAATGAGAATATCTATCCTATTGGTGACAAAAATCATAAATACTATCAGGTCTCTTTTGCTACCCTCATTCAAGGAAATTCCTCATTAGCACTCCTCATTTAAGGAAATGCTAAATTTCACTTGGAGACTAGGAAAATAACAATTCTTTTTCTGTCCAAGTTCACTGATTTTGCTTCCATTTTGAGAGTCTCTGGACTCACTTTAAGAACCCCAACACTAGTGGAAGAGAAACATATTATTGAAAGATATGCATTTACATATATATTTGTATATTGAGCCCAACACGTATTTCATAAATATTTTGTGTGCAAAAGCTTTTTATTTAGACTTGTATGGTATATTATACATTAATCAGCCTCAGTATTTTCTGACCCCAAACAGAAATGTTCAAGACATGACAGAAGATTTTCAATAATTTGGATAGGATTTATAACTACTGTTTAAGAAAACGCAAATTACTGATTCAAGACATTATTTTACCCAGGTGTTTGTGAAAGATATATAAACTATTAGAAACAGTCATTACTGTAACAAATTTTCTTGGATTAAAAAAAAAAATTCTAAGTCATCTTGTTCCCTAGGAGTAACATACATGTTTTAACAGCAAGTTGAAACTCTCCACTGCTTGCCTGAACTCCAGAAACATAAACTAATGTTAATATTAGTCTATAAAGAACTCTTCAAAAGATCGTTTCACCTATATTCTTTTGGCACAGGACATAATCAGCAGTCAAGCTGAGGCTGAGGACAGGCAAGTTTACCTTCCCATTCTTCCCCAACCCAAGCACAAATATGCAGGAGTTGACTAGATAGAAGAATCTGAGTTTGATAAATTCCATCAAACATTTATGGGTTAATCACTCTGAGAGAGAGCCTGTGCCCTTAATAGGTGTCAACAAGCAGAAAAGCTTATAGCCTAACTGGATGAAAAACAAGTTTCACAATTAAGGTCAGGTGTCTTGAGATCCAGATCCAAAACATACTAAGTGGTTCTAGAGGAATGGACAGAGAATTGTCTGGGGCTAACACAATCCATAAGGGCTACTGAACAAGGAAGGAGAGTCATATTCAAACCTGAATGAAGTAATAGACACCATCTGGTAATACTCAGGGCTTCCCTGATTGCTCAGTTGGTAAAGAATCTCCCTGCAATGCAGGAGACCCTGGTTCGATTCCTGGGTTGGGAAGATCCGCTGGAGAAGGGATAGGCTACCCACTACAGTATTGGGCTTCCATTGTGGCTCAGCTGGTAAAGAATTTGCCTGCAATGTGGGAGCTAACTGGAGGAGGGCATGACAACCCACTCCATTATTCTT
Organism: Bos indicus; assembly: GCF_029378745.1. Lineage (NCBI taxonomy): Eukaryota > Metazoa > Chordata > Mammalia > Artiodactyla > Bovidae > Bos > Bos indicus. Next base: position 52,965,880 of record NC_091769.1, read on the forward strand.
GCCAGAAAAACCTCATGGACAGAGGAGCCTGGAGGGCTACAGCCCATAGGGTCACAAAGAGTCAGACACAGCTGAAGTGATTCAGCATGCATAGTTACACTAAAAGTAGAGATGAAACCACCCACCCATTTTACAGAAGGATCTTCTGAGCACAGAAGAAGGGTCTTCTGAGCAGATGGCAATATAGCCTTTTAGGCAAGTGACTTTCCAACAAAAGGGGTCTGGGAAATAAGCTGTGTTTTGCCCTACATAAAGCTTAAGCATTGTCAAATTGGTTTCCATTTAGACCCAGATCACGCTATCTGTAGGCTGTGAGAACAATCAGTCTCAGGGATAAAAGTGATATGCACTGATTGAACAAGTCAATCAAATACCGAGTTGAACATGTTTTCTTTACTGAAGGGCTAAAGAATGAAAATCTAGCTAGTCTTGGGAGTTTCTAGTGTGGTGAGAACCAAATATAAACAGAGGACCCCATCTTTCATTGTACAGTCACTGATTTTTTTTTCAAAAGCAATTAAATGCTATTTCCCCCTAATCAGCAAGAGAAAAAAGAAAAAAAGAGTAGAAAGGTACAGACTGAAAACACAAAACGGCAAAGAGACAAGGAAATGTAAAAAGACACAACAAAAGAGAAACAAGGAAATGTGCCTTCCTCTACACCTCTACTGGAATTTAATTATGCCGTAACTACAGTCCAGAATACACTGGCTTTTTTAAAGTCATACTACCTTGTTGGGCACAAATTAGACTTTTAAAAAAAGAAAGCCGAAACACTGTTAAACCAAGCCTTCCTATTCTGTACTTATACAAGTGATTTTTCTAGATGTAAATGCAGGATTTCATTTCCTTTAAAAAGTATTTTAAATTTCATCTTTGATTCATCACATTACCTGAACCTATCTGAATTTATGCTAAGTACTTGGAAGCCCCAGAAAAGAGAGGTAGGAAGAACAAGACCAGAAATTTCTAACGCTAACTCCACTTCAAAAATTGAAGGCATGTCCACTCCCAGAGGAGTGGAGGAAAGAGTTGAAATGACAGGAATCCTCTTGGGAGATCATTTATGTTGGTGGAATGCGCCACACCCAATTTTGGGAACCCTGGTTTAAAAGGGTTCAGATTTTCAGCAGGGTAAAAGTAAACTCCAATTTTGGAAACTCCGTGAAGTACAGGTGAATTAAAGGACACCTACGTCATTTCCCAGTAATCGTGAATACTAAATAAGACCACATGATCTTTCCCAGGATCAGAGATTAATTTTTCAGTGAGACTTCAGAGGTTACCTACTCCAACTCCTGCCCAAAGCAGTACTACTTTGAACATAAAAAGTGTCATGAAAAAAAGGTCCATGATGATTGCCTTCTATTTTGTATCACTCACAGTTTAAGAATAACACTAAAAAGCCAAAGTGGGGGCTGTTGAAGGATAACACTAAGAAAATAGAATTTCCAACAGTGAAATAAAAACTCTGCAGAAAATAATATGACATTCCAGTTTTTCTTATTTGTAAAGAGATGTGTGGAACAATTAGCTCTTTTGTTGCAAATTTATTAATGCAGAAGACCTAAAAATAGATATTTTTAGCAGTCAAGTTACTACTGGTGAATCACAATGAGTTCATGTTTATTGGACATTTGGGTATTTTACTATAAAACGATCATTCACAATTTTGCTCACTTTTTCCTTACTGCATTGTTTGTCTTACTGATTTGTAGGAGTACACATATTTCATACAAGACATTTTACTGTATCTATATATTTTATGTAGCTTGCCTATTCACTCTCGTAATGGTGTCTTTTGACAAACAGAAATTCTTCATTTTAAAATAGTCCAATCTGTCCATCTTTCCCTATATGATTAACATTCTTTGGTGTGTGCGCTATTTAAGAATCTCTGCTATTCCAAGGTTAGGAATCTGTTTCTCTAAGCTTTCTTTTAAAGGCTTAATCTTTCACACACTTAAATCAGACTTTGTTTTTTTTTTTTTTGTATGCTGCTAAAAGGTCAAGGAACAAGTTTTTTTCTATTGGGATATCCAATCGACTTCAGAACTGTTCTACTGAAAAGATGATCCACACTTTATTCTCCACATCCATCACTGTGGCTGCTGTGTGGAGAATACACTATGAGGGAACAAGTGTGAAAACAGGAAGACCACTTAGAAGACTACTGAAATAAGCCAGATGAAAGCTAGGGATGGCTTTAATTGTTCTGACCCACTGAGGGAGGTACTATTAAATCCCCATTTCACTAATGAGGAAAAATAATTTGCCCGAAGTCAAAGAATTGAAAGATCTACAATGCAGGGTTGTCTGACACCAAATTCTTAACATTCTTTTATACTACCCTACTTTACAGTGGAGGTTTAGGACACAATTCTTATATTCTGATCATATATGCAGACACTTGGCAGATCCCAAATAGATGATTTTTTTTTCTCTTTTGAGCCTTCCAAGCAGCTTCTACCAATCAACTGATTTAGCACTGGATGTGAAATGTATTCCTAATGAAAAGAGGGACCAACAACAAATCATCCCCCAAATGATTGGCAGCAAAGCCCAGCTACTCCCAAGGTTGGCTCTGGATATGAGAACAACGTAGTTATGCTGGTTTCACTCAACTGCTTTTAGTTCTCACAAAGAGCACATGATGATGTTACTCTTGTCTGAAGTGCCTTTTAGAAAAATATTTATTCTTTTCATGTCTTTCTGGGCCTCAGTTTCCTATCTGTAAGAATAAACAAGTTGGACAATATTAGAAATTGCATAAAAACATCCTGCAAGATTGTTCTGTGTGGCCAATGAGGGGATTTGTTTGTGTGTGTATGTTTTAAACAATTTAAAAAATCAATTGCTATGCCAGTCAAGAGAACACACCTTGTGGAACACTCCTGTTTTGGGGGATGTAACTAACTCCCTGAAGTCAGGTCCTTTAGGGAACTGCTCCACCTGCTGTGCTCTAGAATTCAGGGCTGCTTTTGTACTGAGGCCCACTTGCTCCAACACATCTGACAGAGTATGGTGCAAAAAGCAAAACACACTCCTTTCTGGGAGACAGGGCTTTACTCTGTTGACCAACTTGGGCTCATGAACTCTCCAGCTGCTTTGCTGAACCTTCCTTAGAGTACACACTAGTGTAGGACTCTTCCACTTTCTCTTCTTCACTCTCAATGTCTTGAGGTTGCTGTTGGAATTTGCTGACCAGCTATTACATGCAAAGCACTGTGAAAGGTGCTTTACTTACACTGCTGGTAACTTAACTGCTAGCTTTATTTTTCATCTTACTAGATATCCTGTTAATACCAAGGAGTCACTGAATGAAGCTGTGAGATATGACAGTAAATTTTCAGGATCTCTCAAATCTACAGGTTTCTAGAAACCTGCCCCAGTTGTATGTGCTCTTTTCCTACCAACGCGTGCTGTCTCTTTAGGTATATTTGACTCTGTAACCCTATGGACTGTAGCTTGTCAGGCTCCTCTGTCCATGGGATTCTCCAGGCAAGAATACTGGAATGGGTTGCCATGCCTTCCTCCAGGGGATCTTTCTGACGCAGGAATTGAACCTCTTTATGTCTCTTGCATTGGCAGGCAGGTTTTTTACCACTAGCACCACATGTGAAAATCACTCGGTCGTGTCCGACTCTTTGCGACCCCATGGACTATACAGTCTATGGAATTTTCCAGGCCAGAATACTGGAGTGGATAGCCATTCCTTTCTCCAGGGGTTCTTCCCAACCCAGGGATCGAACCCAGGTCTCCTGCACTGCAGGCAGATTCTTTACCATCTGAGCCACGGAAAGCCCAATAATATTTTTATGAGCAAACGACCAGAGAAAGAGAGATCATGGAAGATGTAGCTGGTTCAGTATTTATTTCTGCAGCAGTTTAGTGAGTACTTGAAAATTTCCAACAAAGTTTAGTAATTTCAATGAATAGATACTACTCAAGAAATAACTGTTGACTTCACAAGTAACAGCACAAATTACAACAAACAGCTTCCCAATTTGCCTGAAAGCCAATATTATTTCAAGTTCATTCAGGCCTAATGATTTACATTCAAATTCAAAATCTATTAAATAAAAAACTCCATCACCATATCTTATTTTTAAAAAAATCTTTATTTATTTGGCTGTGTTGCGTCTTAGTTGCAGCATGTGGGATCTAGTTCCCTGACCAGGGATTGAACCCAAGCCCCCTGCATCGGGAGCTTGGATTCTTAACCACTGGACTAACAGGGATATCCCTATCACTCTATTTTCAATGAGCAGCATTAGACTATTTTTCTTAAAAGATAAAGGCTTAACCTAGAAAAAGAATTCCTGGATATGTCAAAAATTACCTAGATCAACACTGTCCTTCAGTCACCCAGTTGTGTCCGACTCTTTGTGACCCCATGGACTGCAGCACGCCAGGCCTCCCTGTCCCTCACCATCTTCTGGAGTTTGCCCAAGTTCATGTTCATTGCACTGGTGATGCTGTCCAGCCATCTCATCCTCTGACGCCCTCTTCTCCTTCTGTCCTCAATCTTTCCCAGCATGAGGGACTTTTCCAGTGAGTCATCTATTTGCATCAGATGACCAAAATACTAGAGCTTCAGCCTCAGCACCAGTCCTTTCAGTGAATATTCAGGGTTGATTTCCCTTAAGATTGACTGGTTTGATGATCTTGCTGTCCAAGCGACTTTCAGGAGTCTTCTCCAGCACCACAGTTCAAAGGCATCAATTCTTTGGTGTTCTGCTTTCCTTACATTCCTGCTTTCACAACCGTATATAACCACTGGAAAAACCATAGCTTTGACTATATGGACCTTTCTGTCAGCAGAGTAACGTCTCTGCTTTTAAACACATTGTTTAGGTTTGTCATCGCATCCCCAACAAGAAGCAATCGTCTTCTGATTTCATGGCTGCAATCACCTCCCACAGTGATTTTTGAGGCCAAGAAAAGGAAATCCGTCACTACTTCTACCTTTCCCCCTTCTATTTGCCATGCAGTAATGGGGCCAGATGCTATAATCTTAGTTTTTTTTTTTTAATATTTAGTCTTAACTGACTCTTCCACTTTCCTCCTTCACCCTCATCAAGAGGCTCTTTAGTTCTTCACTTTCTGTCACTATCAACATTATAATGTTTCAAAATATTTCAATAAATACATCATGAGAGCTTTTCTATATTTAGTTTTCAAAGAAACAATATAAAATCCTTACACAGGCAAATCTAAATATCTGGGCACAAATCTGAATTTGGTCACGGTTCTATGAGGAGAATATCTTCCTCCCCCTTGGGTATCTTTGAAAACTCATCAATTACCTAACTCATTTACGTATAGAGACGCTTTTCCTCTCTTCTTGTGGATGAACACTACCAAAACTGTCATTCAATTTGAATCATACTAACCATCTGGAGAAACATAAAATACTGTCCTACAGAATGGGAAAATCTGTAATGCCTTTGGGTATATCTAAGCAGAAACTTAGGAATTCTGACTGCTGGATTCATATCTTGGCTCTTGTTTCTCTCTCACTCAGTGAACTGGCCAAGTTACAAGTCACTGAACATCAACGGCCCCAACTCACTCTTTCAGTAAAGCCAACTCAGTAACATGTACTTCACACAGTCCTGTACAATTTAATTAATGCTTATAAAGTAGTTGGAAATTCTTATCTGAAAGAACCTAGCACAATGCTAAATATTACAATCACAACCTTCATTTTGGAAGCAACCTCTTTAAACTTACAGGAAGAAAAAAAGAGCCTAAAAAGGAACTCTAACAGATTTTTTTAAAAGGGAAGGAAAGAGAGAGAGGTTTTTAACATAAATGCTTGCCTATTTTCTTCACAACAATTTGTTTAAGTATTATTGGCTAACATTTGTGCCAAGCACACTGCTGACTACATTGAAGATATTTAAATATCTAGTGCCAACAAGCACAGCTGCTGGACTCTCTATGCCCTCCTCTTGTTCACTCTGTGCCAAATTACTCACACAGCAATGAATGATGAGGCAGCAGCATAGGAAAATGCCAAGTGTGAGTGAGATTAGTAATAATCCAGAAGATCCCTACAGAGGTCAGTGATTAGCAAGTTCCCAGTCGTAATCACTTTTCTAACCCAGTCTTTATCTTATCATTTTATTCCACCTTAACTCTGCATCAACTTCTAGTGACAGGCATCAAACTATAAGCGTCTTCCCAATTAATCCTGCAGAATTGCTACCGTACTAATAAAGGATCTCATTATCCTTGATAAGAACACACTGTCAGACCTGGGCAATTTGAACAAGCTTTAGAAATGACTTTTTGCAACTAAATCCAAGAGAAAGTAGTCCGGGACACAAACATTCATCAGTCCCGCTGTTCTTCCCATGCTCTCCATCCCTCCTCCTAAAGTCAGATTCACAAATTAAACAAATAGGCAAGGATGAGAAGGTTTCTTACACAAAACAGTTTGCTTTTCAGTCACTGGAAAGCTGGAAGAGAGAATATTAAAATGCAGGATTCAATATGAGAAGGTGAGGTAGGTAGAAATTGGGAATGAATGAACACAGTAGAAAAAGAAAATATATCGATCAATTTTAGTCCCTTATCAAAACTTTCTAGACCATTTCATTGTCCATTTCAGAATCCATATCAAGGTATTTACTACAGGTAGCTCAAAATCTGAACTCCACTTCTCTCAGAGATGTTACTTATTAATTACCTTTCTAACTTGTACCTGAAAATGTATTCATATCTATATTGCAGTGTTGCTTTTCCTTAGATTCAGATTTTAAGTGTGTTTCTTCATTTCTCCAACCTCATGAAGTTTAAAACTTAGATAAAAAGATAGTTCATTTTTGTAACAATCCAACAAATTATAGAAACAGGAATTATCTCTTCACCTTTGGCTGCATTTGAGGAGAAAACATGGTAAACATGTATTCTCTAACAACAATCAAGTAACCATAGTATCCTAATGTTTATGCCATTTCTTAAATGAAGGATTCAAAATAATTCAACTGATGCTTTACAACTTTCCAGCCAATTCTACTGAGCCAATCCTTCAATACACCTCAATCTTGTCTACTCCTCTTACTCCAAAAATAAAGGAAAAAAAGAGAATCAGGTAAAAATCACAGCATCAAAAACTGGGCTGGGGGAAGACAGAATACAGCATGTTATCAAATTATCTTGGTAATCACATACGTAAATTTCTTGTATATAGAATGATAAACAAAACATTAAGCTCATTATTGTTAATTCCTGTGATTTTCTCAGATGTTTCTGTATTCTGGCTGTTTAATTTAAACCATGACCTTAACCAGGCAAGGTCAGTGTCTGAGTCTGTTTTTTATGGCACCCAGGGACCAGAAGGCAGATGCCACTTGTTCAGGGAACACTGGTCTGGAATTCAAGACTTGTTTTGTTTGCATGCCAGGAACAGATTCTACTCCAAGGCTCTATCTATGGCATACAGCCACGTGGAGGCAGAGAGACAGTTTAAGAGAACCATGCTCTAAAATAGCAGATAATGAATGACTGTTAATTAGCTAGTTTCCCTTGACAGCAAGAAATGGAATAAAAAAAGGAACTAGTCAATGGAACTGTGACCATGTACCAACTATCTAGTCAGAAACAGGGCAGTGAAATGAAACTAGCATGGAAATGAGAGCCAGGAGGGTCCTGTCTTTGTGTGAACTAGCAGTGTGACATGCATATACCATTAAACCTCCCCAGGAATCAGTTTCTTTACCTAAAGAAAGGAGTGAGGTGGAGCAAGTTTGGACTGGATGATCTTTATTTCAATAGCCTATGAAACTGACATCCTCATCTACTTTGTTATCATCAATCAGGCACCCTCTTCTGACAGAATGTAAATTTCGGTATTGTCGGCACTAATAGAAGACAGGCTGCTAAAAAAATTTTGGGACTTATGTAATGATGACGTGCAGTTATAAAAATGAATTATATAGGCAGTTCATCATACCTCTGTTTAGTACACTTTGATGTATTTAGATTGTGAAGTTGGTATCTGACTGTAGGAAACTGAAGTTAATATACTCAGGATTATTAAGACTTCATCCTACTCAGATTAAGAAAAACTAAATGGTAATACAATTTCTCATTAGGGCTGAACATTCTCTACCTATACACTGTAGGAAGGTAAACACATTTTGTACACCAGAGAAAATGTACAGATATGGAGCAACAGAAAGGAGACTATTTTCTTGAAACAGAGAAAGCCTCAGATAAAGCCTTAAATCCCTTTTACGGTCTACTAAGATTTAAATAAGGTTCTTGCTACATTTGGCTAACTATGAGGGCAGAGTATAAGACATTTCAGTTTTCAGAATGGCCTCCTGTACTGCAATTTACGGCCAACAGGAAGCTTGGGGCTGGTGCACTGGGATGACCCAGAGGGATGGTATGGCGGGGAGGTGGGAGGTGGGTTCAGGATGGGGAACATGTGTACACCCGTGGCGGATGCATGTTGATGTATGGCAAAACCAATACAATATTGCAAAGCAAAAAAATAACTGAATAAATAAAAGAAACCAAAGGAGGAAAAAAACAAAAAAACAAAAAGCAAATTGTTAAAAAAAAAAAATCCAAAATAAAAAGTTTGTAGCCAACAACAACAACAACAACAACAAAAGTTTGAAAACAGGTAAAGGCTTGCCTCATATTCTCAATACGATATAATCCAGAGTTCATTTGTGAGTAACAGCTCAAAATAAGTTTTTTTCAAACACTCCGACTCATAAATGGCTATACAAATCAATTTAAATTACTCACTGTATGTAAAACATTTGTTGAAGGGAGAAACAAAGAAATTAAAGAATAAATGAAGTAAGGAAAATAAGTGGGGCTTCCTGGTAGCTCAGTTGGTAAAGAATCTGCCTGCAATGTAGGAGAACTGGGTTCAATCCCTGTGTCAGAAAGATCCCTTGAAGAAGGAAATAGGAACTGATTCCAGTATTCTTGCCTGGGAAATCTCTTGGACGGAGGAGCCTGACGAGCTACAGCCCATAGGGCTGCAAAGAGTTGAACATGACTTAACAACTAAACCACCAAAAGGAAAAAACGTAATAATGAAGAGTAGGTATAGGGAAGTGGTGAAGAACAGAGACTCTGGATGCAGGATAACTAGGTTACTCCACTTCTTACTAACACTGTTACCTAACTTCTCTATCCCTTAGTTGCCTCAATGCTGTAATGGTGTAATAAAATTTTACTTCACTGAGTTTTTGTGAGGATAAAATGTATTAACATACAATGTGCTTAGAATAGGGAAAAACACAAGCACTAATTACTAGCTACTATTTTAAAGAAAAATATATCGACTAAAAGACCCATAATATTTAGGATATTTATATCCTAATATCCTAATATCTAAATATTAGTGCTTGAGGAAAAAGTCTTAAATAGAGGAGAAAAAGAAGGTAGATTCCTGGGAAATAATTTAAATGGAACTAGTAGAAACTTTCAAAGATTTTCAAAATTCTTTATGCCTTTCATTTCGTTCAAAGTCATTAAAAGCCAATGACTTCACTCTTTCCTTAGCATTAATGAATGGGTAATTCTCTAGCACAATTTGCACACTGGGTCACAAACAATCAAGTTTCTGTTCAACAACTGAATAAGGAGAACGATGTAGCAAAAAAAGCATGCAAGGCATGAAAAAGGTGATAAAGAATTTGAAGAGATATGAAAGCATATAAGGACAACCTCAAGTGGATTTTAACAGAGTTGTAGATTCTGCAACATAGAGGATACATGGTAGATGTAGTCCTTTACCTGCTTATTCCTTTCTTCCTCAGGAGTTGGGAAAAATGGTTATGGGAGATTACCTTGGTTCTAAGACATTGGTTCAACACAGCTTGGTTGCTGTCTGAAGCTCATACGAGACAGAGAAGCAGACCATCTTTATCAGGTAAAAAGAAAGAATTAGCATTGCATGGAGAAGGAAATGGCAATCCACTCCAGTGTTCTTGCCTGGAGAATCCTAGGGACGGGGGAGGCTGGTGGGCTGCCATCTATGGGGTCACACAGGGCGGACATGACTGAAGTGACCAGATGCCATGATCTTCATTTTCTGAATGTTGAGCTTTAAGCCAACTTTTTCACTCTCCACTTTCACCTTCATCAAGAGGCTTTTTAGTTCCTCTTCACTTTCTGCCATACGGGTGGTGTCATCTGCATATCTGAGGTTATTAATATTTCTCCTGGCAATCTTGATTCCAGCTTGGGTTTCTTGCAGTTCAGCGTTTCTCATGATGTACTCTGCATATAAGTTAAATAAACAGGGTGACAATGTACAGCCTTGACGTACACCTTTTCCTATTTGGAACCAGTCTGTTGTTCCATGTCCAGTTCTAACTGTTGCTTCCTGACCTGCATACAAATTTCTCAAGAGGCAGATCAGGTGGTCTGGTATTCCCATCTCTTTCAGAATTCTCCAGAGTTTATTGTGATCCACACAGTCAAAGGCTTTGGCATAGTCAATAAAGCAGAAGTAGATGTTTTTCTGGAACTCTCTTGCTTTTTCCATGATCCAGCGGATGTTGGCAATTTGATCTCTGGTTCCTCTGCCTTTTCTAAAACCAGCTTGAACATCAGGAAGTTCATGGTTCACATATTGCTGAAGCCTGGCTTGGAGAATTTTGAGCATTACTTTACTAGTGTGTGAGATGAGTGCAATTGTGCAGTAGTTTGAGCATTCTTTGGCATTGCCTTTCTTTGGAATTGGAATGAAAACTGACCTTTTCCAGTTCTGTGGCCACTGCTGAGTTTTCCAAATTTGCTGGCATATTGAGTGCAGCACTTTCACAGCATCATCTTTCAGGATTTGGAATAGCTCAACTGGAATTCCATCACCTCCACTAGCTTTGTTCGTAGTGATGCTTTCTAAGGCCCACTTGACTTCACATTCCAGGATATCTGGCTCTAGGTGAGTGATCACACCATCGTGATTATCTGGGTCGTGAAGATCTTTTTTGTACAGTTCTTCTGTGTATTCTTGCCACCTCTTCTTAATATCTTCTGCTTCTGTTAGGTCCATACCATTTCCGTCCTTTATCGAGCCCACCTTTGCATGAAATGTTTCTTTGGTATCTCTGATTTTCTTGAAGAGATCTCTAGTCTTTCCCATTCTGTTGTTTTCCTCTATTTCTTTGCACTGATCTCTGAAGCAGGCTTTCTTATCTCTTCTTACTATTCTTTGGAACTCTGCATTTAGATGTTTATATCTTTCCTTTTCTCCTTTTCACAGCTATTTGTAAGGCCTCCCCAGACAGCCATTTTGCTTTTTTGCATTTCTTTTCCATGGGGATGGTCTTGATCCCTGTCTCCTGTACAATGTCACGAACCTCATTCCATAGCTCATCAGGCACTCTCTCTATCAGATCTAGGCCCTTAAATCTATTTCTCACTTCCACTGTATAATCATAAGGGATTTGATTTAGGTCATACCTGAATGGTCTAGTGGTTTTCCCTACTTTCTTCAATTTAAGTCTGAATTTGGCAATAAGGAGTTCATGGTCTGAGCCACAGTCAGCTCCTGGTCTTGTTTTTGCTGACTGTATAGAGCTTCTCCATCTTTGGCTGCAAAGAATATAATCAATCTGCTTTCGGTGTTGACCATCTGGTGATGTCCATGTGTAGAGTCTTCTCTTGTGTTGTTGGAAGAGGGTGTTTGTTATGACCAGTGCATTTTCTTGGCAAAACTCTATTAGTCTTTGTCCTGCTTCATTCCGTAGTCCAAGGCCAAATTTGCCTGTTACTCCAGGTGTTTCTTGACTTCCTACTTTTGCATTCCAGTCCCCTATAATGAAATAATGAAAAGGACATCTTTTTTGGGTGTTAGTTATAAAAGGTCTTGTAGGTCTTCATAGAACTGTTCAACTTCAGCTTCTTCAGCATTACTGGTTGGGGCATAGACTTGGATTACTGTGATACTGAATGGTTTGCCTTGGAAACGAACAGGGATCATTCTGTCGTTTTTGAGATTGCATCCAAGTACTGCGTTTCGGACTCTTTTGTTGACCATGATGGCCACTCCATTTCTTCTGAGGGATTCCTGCCCGCAGTAGTAGATATAATGGTCATCTGAATTAAATTCCTCCATTCCAGTCCATTTCAGTTCGCTGATTCCTAGAATGTCAACCTTCACTCTTGCCATCTCTTGTTTGACCACTTCCAATTTGCCTTGATTCATGGACCTGACATTCCAGGTTCCTATGCAATATTGCTCTTTACAGCATTGGACCCTGCTTCTATCACCAGTCACATCCACAGCTGGGTATTGTTTTTGCTTTGGCTCCATCCCTTCATTCTTTCTGGAGTTATTTCTCCACTGATCTCCAGTAGCATATTGGGCACCTACTGACCTGGGGAGTTTCTCTTTCAGTATCCTATCATTTTGCCTTTTCATACTGTTCATGGGGTTCTCAAGGCAGGAATACTGAAGTGGTTTGCCATTCCCTTCTCCAGTGCACCACATCTGTCAGATCTCTCCACCATGACCTGCCCATCTTGGGTTAAGATAAGAACCTCATACAAGTGTACTTCCAAAATCCTCCCTCCCATCTTTTGGGTAATTGTTGTTATACCTCTAGCTTTTATGTATTTTATATATCCCACATACAGTATTACTATTTTTGCTTAGACATATAGTTATTTTATAGTGTGATTAAAAATGAGGGAACACATGTCTTTTGTATTTATTTTTACCATTTTTGGAGTCCTGATTTCTTTGTATAAGCCATGAACCAAAGCTGCCCTTCCAGTTTTTCTAAATAAAGTTTTACTGGAATACAGCCATCATCTGTGGTGGCTATGCTACAGAGGCAGAGTTGAACAGTTGTGACAGAGACTGTCTGACCTATAAAGCCTAAAATACATGGTATTCTGGCCCTTGACAAAAAAAAAAAAACTGGTGTAGATCTAAGTATCTGCCCGGTGTCACATTCTCTATGCCTTAAGAACTTTGTTTAACAGGTATTGCAGCATAAGTCTGCTGGGAATTGATTCAGCTTTTCACGTATCTATAAAAGATTTTACCTTGTCCTCACTGGGGGGAAAAAAATTCAATGGATATATAATTCTGGGTTGACAGGGTTTATTTTAACACTACAGCAATGTCTTACTTTTCATGCTTGCAATTTTTCTAATGACAAGTCTACTGTACATTATTTTCATCACTCTGTACATATATGGTTTTTCTGCCTCTGGTTGCCTTCAAGATTTTCTCTTCATTGCTGGTTTTCAGCAATTGGAACATACTTCTACAGGTATGTGTCCATGTTTTTTTTTTCAAATCCTCTATGATTTTTTTTTCTCTCTCCATCTCCATCCAAGACTTCAGTTGTAGACTAAGGACATCCCACAGATCTTTTATCACTTTTTTCTCTTCATGTTTCAGTTTGGATTTATGTTAACCATACTCAAATTACTGATTTCTTTTGCAACTGTGTTATCTATTGACAGTTCTGAAGGAATTCTTCATCTCTGATATCATGCCTTTTATTTCCAGCATTTCAATTTGACTGTTACTACCTCCATCTGCTAAACATTTTCCATTACTTTGTACATGTTGTGCACCCTTTCCCATTGGATTCTTTTAATATGTTAACCAGAGCTACTGTAAAGCCCTTGTCTGATAGTTCCAACAGCTGAGTCATCTTTAAGTCTTGTTCTATTGATTATTTTACCTCTTGACAGTGTTTTTTTTTTTTTTCTTCTTAATGTTCCTGTCTCATAATTTTGACTGAACACAGAATGTCATATGTAGAAGAGTAGAGACTGAGGTAAATAGCATTTAGGCTTGGAAATGAGTGTGCCTATTCCAGAATAAGGCCTTTAGTGTAAGAAAAACTAGTCAATCTAATCAGACGTTTAGCTGGGTGTGACTGCTGTTGCCACCTTCACTTGACCAGAAGTGTCAAATCCTCCAGTGATTGGCTGCTTCTGCCTAGGGCCTGGCATATGGCTAGGCTGCTGTAGGATGTTCCTTAGAGTTAGTTTTTCATTCTCAACTTTCAACAGATCCTATAAACCTGTGCTTCAGAGTGGAAGGATCTCTCCATGCTTTTGCCCCTTTCCCAGTAGTAGACTGCTGCTGCTTTTCTATCCTTCATCCTTTCCTATCTATAAGAGCAAAACTCTGCTTTATATCTAAAGTTGGGTTGGAATTTTCATCCAACCCAACTTTCATATTTTTCATCCCTCCCTGATAGGCAGGAGACTTGTACTTAGTATAGTATAGGTTTTTAGGTCTAAGAAGGGATTTTTGTCTTCTCTTGACCACAATGTGTCTTAGCTTATGTCCTTTGGGCAAAAGGCTTTGTTGTCCCACCCAAAGCAGCTAAGTACCTAGGATCCAGGGAAGTTGGCATACGTTTCTTGCCTTGCCCATAATAATAGCTGATCAGCACCTGTAAGTACCATCAACAGGAATCTTCAGTCTCTTGCACTAACCCCAATCTTTCTTGTGAGTACTCAGTAAAGGTTTGAGGGGGGAAAAGTTTGAGAATAAGTGTGAAGTCCCCTTTTGAACTGTTCTTCTGTTAGATGCCCCCAGTTATTTCAAATTGGTATGGTGTCAGTCCTTGGCCTTCTGCTAACAATTGGACTTCTGTTGAACTTTTTCTGATTCCTCTTTCTCGCTTGTGTTGTGATACTTTATCCTCCTATGCTTTGCCACAAGTAATACCAATTCATATATACCATTTCTCCTTCAAATTCAGGTCATATGACTGCCATGTAATTTCAGCTCGCTGATGGATTAAAAAAAAGAGTTCTGTACTTTATTAGGTCCTTCCATTTTTTCCTCATTAGTAACAGGGAAAATGGGAGTTTCCCTGGTTACTCAATGGCAAAGAATCCACCTGCAAATGCAGGAGAAACAGGTTCAATCCCTGATACAGGAAGATCCCACATGCCATGGAGCAACTAAGCTCATGCGCCACAACTACTGAGCCTGTGCTCTAAAGCCCACATACTGCAACTACTGACACTGGCGGGCCCTAGAGCCCACGCTCCCCGCAGGAGAAGCCACCACGATGAGAAGCCTGAGAGCTGAAACTAGAGAGGAGGCCCCACTAGGTACAACTAGAGAAAACCTCACACACAGCAAAGACCCAGCACAGCCATAAATACATAAAATTATTTAAAAAAGAAAAAGTGAAAATGGTATGTGCTGGAGCTCTCTGTACCCTAAATAGAAGCTATATATCCTCTAGCTTCATTTTGGATAGTTTCCAAGTGTGTAAATTCATCAACCTTTTCAGGTGAATAATCTGTTGTTAATCTCATCCAGTGTATTTTTCATTTCAGATATTATATTTTTCATCTCCAGGATTTTCTTTTTATTTTTTACACCACATGTTCCTATACTCAACACATTTGTCTATATTTTTGAATTATGGAGCCTATTTACAACAGCTATTTTAATACCTTTGTTTGCTGACACTCTATTAATAGTTTATACTGATGAATTTTACTCCTGATTATAGAATTTAGTTTCCTGCTTCTTCTCGTGCTTAGCAACTTTTGCTTTGATGTCAGAAATTTATGAAGTTCACATTTTGGGGTGCTAGATTTTGCTGTATTTCTTTAAACAATGTTGGACTTTGTTCCGGTAAGCAATTAAGACACATAGAATCAGTTTGATTTTTTTCTAGGGCTGCCTTTAAGCTTTGCTCAAGTAGGTCCAGGAATAGCCTTTAGCCCAGGGCTATTTTAGCCTCACCAACACAAAACCCTTCTGAGGACTCTACACAATGCCATTTATTAAGAAACTTTTCCACTTTGGTTGGCTGGAAGAACTAATTCTAGCTTTGTGCGACTTTCAGGAATTTTCAGCCTACTCCTTTCGTGATTCCTTCCTGATTTCAAGTTAATTTTCCTCTCACACATGCACAGAACAGTATTTAGCCAAAAAACCCAAGGAATCCCTCTGCAGATCTCAATCTCTTTGTACTCCCCTCATTTTGCCCTGCAAACTTGGGCTTCCAGAATCCTTTGTCTCCTCAACTCAGTAGGACTATTGGATTCTGTCTGACTTCCTCTTCCGACTAATGTGGCCTAGAATCTTCCTCCAGGGAGTAAAATGAGAGCTGCAGGACTCACCTTGATTATTTTCCTTCTCTCAGTCACTGCCTATTGTTTAATGTCTGAAAACTAATGGTTTATTGAGAACTACTATGAAATTTTCTGAGCTTTTTATATACTTCTTGGAAATCTTCTGCCAGTCCCTCTTCCCAAACCCAAAAAAAGGATAAAAAGAAAAAGCATTTATACCAAGTCTTTCTCTAGCAGAACTATTTTTATAGATCAGGAAGGTAATAACACAGCAAAACTTGATTTCCATTAATAATCAGACATTCTGACTAAAGCAACTACCCAAAGGAGTTCATATGGTAGAAGATAACATAACAGATTCCTAATTTGTTACAATATTTACATTTTGAGTATCCTAAGTTAAATACATCCAGCTTATCTAAACTCGGAGAAGGCAATGGCACCCCACTCCAGCACTCTTGCCTGGAAAATCCCATGGACGGAGGAGCCTGGTAGGCTGCAGTCCATGGGGTCTCGAAGAGTTGGACACGACTGAGTGACTTCACTTTCACTTTTCACTTTCATGCATTGGAGAAGGAAATAGCAACCCACTCCAGTGTTCTCGCCTGGAGAATCCCAGGGACAGGGGAGCCTGGTGGGCTGCCGTCTATGGGGTCGCACAGAGTTGGACATGACTGAGTGACTTAGCAGCAGCAGCAGCTCACCTAAACTATACCATATAAAATTGGGTTTGATAGCCTCTTGGAAAATCTAAACTACTTCTGTTTTTATGACACTGTAAAGAAGTTCTCTAATTTCTAACCTCGGATGTTTTATTTCTAAAATACTTTAAATTCTACCAATTCTGCTATCTAAAACTGGAACACACTGTTCTAAGAATATGATCTCCTGTACTAACTATACATACTGTTATTTCTAAAAGGTTAAAAAGCAGGCAATTTTCCAGTTCTTTCTCATTAGTTCAAGTTATGGAATACAATGTCCAGTTCATAGTTTAGCCTATATTTTCTTTTGGCGTGTTGACTAGTTCTCTAAATTCAGTCTCAGGTATCTTGTTGTATAGGCCTTCAATTCTTTGTCCTATTGTATGTGCTATGATACACACACACATACACACATGCTCCAGACAGCTGCTGCTACTGCTGCTAAGTAGCTTCAGTCGTGTCCGACTCTGTGCAATCCCATAGACGGCAGCCCACCAGGCTCCTCTGTCCCTGGGATTCTCCAGGCAAGAATACTGGAGTGGGTTGCCATTTCCTTCTCCAATGCACGCATGCTAAGTCGCTTCAGTCATGTCTGACTCTGTGCAACCCCATGGACAGCAGCCAACCAGGCTCCTCTGTCCACGGAATTTCTAGGCAAGAATACTGGAGTGGGTTGCCATTTCCTTCTCCCACATCCATACATGACTACTGGAAAAACCATAACTTTGTCTACAAAGTAATGTCTCTGCTTTTTAATATGCTGTCTAGGTTGGTCATAGCTTTTCTTCCAAGGAGCAAAAGAATCTTTTAATTTCATGGCTGCAGTCACCATCTGCAGTGATTTTGGAACCCAAGAAAATAAAGTCTGTCGCTGTTTCCACTGTTTCCCCATCTATTTGCCATGAAGTGATTGGACCGGATGCCATGATCTTAGTTTTTCAAATGTTGAGTTTTAAGCCAGCTTTTTCACTCTTTTCTTTTACTTTCATCAAGAGGCTCTTTAGTTCTTTGCTTTCTGCCAGAAGGGTGGTGTCATCTGTGTATCTGAGGGTATTGATATTTCTCCCGGCAATGTTGATTCCAGCTTGTGCTCATCCAGCCTGACATTTCGCATGATGTACTCTGCATATAAGTTAAATAAGCAGGGTGACAATACACAGCCTTGATGCACTCCTTTCCCGATTTGGAACTAGTCTGTTGTTCCATGTCCAGTTCTAATTGTTGCTTCTTGACCTGCATACAGATTTCTCAGGAGGCAGGTCAAGTGGTCTGGTATTCCCTTTAAGAATTCTCTTGAAGAATTCTCCACAGTCTGTTGTGATCCACATAGTCAAAGGCTTTGGCATAGTCAATAAAGCAGAAGTTTTTCTGGAACTCCCTTGCTTTTTTCTATGTTCCAATGGATGTTGGCAATTTGATCTCTGGTTCCTCTGCCTTTTCTAAATCCAGCGTGAACATCTGGAAGTTCACAGTTCACAAACTGTTGAAGCCTGGCTTGGAGAATTTTAAGCATTACTTTACTAGCGTGTGAGATGAGTGCAATTGTGTGGTAGTTTGAACATTCTTTGGCATTTCCTTTCTTTGGGGTTGGAATGAAAACTGACCTTTTCTAGTCCTGTGGCTACTGCTGAGTTTTCCAAATTTGCTGGCATATTGAGTGCAGCACTTACACAGCATCATCTTTTAGGATTGAAATAGTTCAACTGGAATTCCATCACCTCCACTAACTTTGTTTGTAGTGATGCTTCCTCAGGCCCACTTGACTTTACATTCCAGGATGTCTGGCTCTAGGTGAGTGATCACACCATCGTAGTTATCCAGGTCATGAAGATCTTTTTTGTATAGTTCTTCTGTGTATTCTTGCCGCCTCTTCTTAATATCTTCTGCTTCTCTTAGGTCCATTCCATCTGTCCTTTATTGTGCCCATCTTTGCATGAAATGTTCCCTCGGTATCTCTAGTTTTCTTGAAACTTTTCATTTCCCCCCTCAGGCCTCTATTTTATTCCATTAGCTAAGATAGCAATGAATAATGTTTGTATTCAATTATTCACTTAGTTATCTGAAAAACAGTTACTGATATCGGCATTAAATACGTTTGTGAAAACTGCTGTTATTAAACTATATTCTGGACCAGCAAAATAGCACAGAAGGAGCTCGCTGGGTCCATAAACTATATTGTTACAGATTATTTCTTAAAGTCTTAAGTTAAATCATATCTATATTTTGATACATATTTTTCTGAATAGCTCCTTTCCTACATCAGATTATATTCAACAATAAAAAACACTGATTTTATTGAAATATTTTGAAAACCAATACTAAGTAACAGTAGCACTCACTCTTAAAATTATTATTTTGAAACCATCCTATTCTTCTGAGAGATTCCTAAATCCTGGCAACTTGAACTTTGATTTAGGGCTCTAATACTAGACCTGTCTCATGTTAGAAAACTGGTCATATGTTCTAGTTAATCATATTGTTTTAAAGTTCATTTGACATTGTTTTCTTTTCAACTTTTCCATAAACTTGTACTGTTATTTCCCTTAAACAGTCTAAGCCAAATCCTACTGAGAGTTGCTGGACTCGCTAGCCTCTCTGCATGAAATGCTTGTGTGCAAGAGCACTCATGCCTCTGCTCAAATGTTACCTCCTCAGAGAAGCCGTCCCTGACTATCCTATCTAAAACAGTCCACTCTAACTCTTCTTTCTCTAGTATTTTTTATTAAGTCATAAGATATGTCTTGTTTTTCCTGCAGAGGTACAATAACTTAGCTGGTTACTGTTTCAACTCACATTTTCCCCTTTTCTTAATATAAGTTTAGAAACTGCTTTAATTTACATTGCTACTTTATCCACATTTTATTATTTCTCAAATATATTTTGCAGCATCATATTTGCTATAATTGAAATTTTAAATTTCTTTGCATTTTCTGTTCCTCTGATGTCTCTACAACTTTATAAAATATGTCTAAGGATTTATGAGATCTTCATATTTTAAAAAATTTTATACTGTCTTTTTTTCAGGCAATACAAATATCTAACTATTTCAAGGAAGAGTTTCTCAATCTGAATAAACCACTTTTTTAAGTACAAAATGCTTTAAAATATTCTGAATGGACGATTATAGCAGGTAAGTAGAATGAATGGAAAACAAATCATTCATGGATCAGAAGTAACTGTTTAATAAGACGTAAGTTTAGTGTTCCTAATAGATATATTAAGATCAAGGAAGAAGTATAAAAGAGCTTCTAAAGGGCTGGTTAACTAACATATTGATGTTAAACAAATAGTATGCTGCATGGAATTCAGCTTTCTAGCAGCAAATAATAAGCTTAATAAGTAAATATACAGTTAAATTCTTAGTACTGAGAATAGATGTGATCCAGAAACCATAGGATTTATTCCATATTCACTTCTTCAACTTTTCTGGATTACATTCAGCCTACATCTATTTTAGGAACTGCTTTGGAAGGTCCTTATGTTTTATGCAAGGAACTGCTATTTCCCCAGATGAATAGAATATCCATTCTCTGACTCCAAGTTTCCATGACAATAAAAACAAAACATTCATCAGCACCAACTTGGTATTTGATGGCAAATGCAGCTGCAGCTTATAACAGTTCAATCTTTATCCCAACTCTTTTCTGTAGAACAGAGACACTATATTTCTCCAAAGGAACTGAATCGTTTTCATAGTGATTTTCCCCCTACCACTAGAGCTAAACGCTGACAACCAAATGTGCTACACAATCTCCAATCTTAAAATCAACCACCCTTCTCAAACTCATGCCAATACAATGAAAAGTTCCTGAATTTTGCTAACAGCACATTTGATTTGTGAATTCTGAAAAATTAGTTGGTTTACATATTAGATTTAGAGGATCATAAAAGTTGAAGCTTTCTCTGGGAGAGACATTCGCAGTAAACAAAAAGCTGTTAAATTCAACCACATTATGGTAAAACAGTGCCCCCTTGTGTCTTGGTGTTTCTACCTTGTCTAAATCCAACATTCATTTCCCTACAGTTCTATGGTATGGGTTTATATAATTTTTATATCCCCAAAATAAAAAGGACTTAATAACTAGCAGTTCCCCAAGACAAAAATTCTGATTATAAATATATTGGCTATTCAGTATCAGTGATTTTAACATTATAATCTGCAATATGAAGAAAATGTAATGACTTAAGACAGATTCAGTATTTTTATTTTAAATTTCATATATAATTTACTGTTAGAGAGATCGAAGTTTTTAAAATGAAAAGAAAAACTCACCACCATCAGTTACATTTTCCTCTGGTAATGGTTCTCCTATGTAACCACTTTGTACTAGCATCAGTTACCTTCATTATTATCTTGGGACAACTAGCGAGTTCCAAGCTTTACTCAGGTATCAAACAGTTTTGACTAAATGGAGGAAATGCGCAATTTTATAAAGTATCTGTAATGACAATGTGAGCAATTCTTATATACTTTAGATATGAAGCATATAGATAAACATCCATGTCTCCTTTTTAATGCACTCAAACTAGAAGCTTCGGCGAGTTTATTAAGAAATCAAATCTCAGGTCCCATCCCAGATGATCTGAAATTTGAACTTGCACTTTAGTGAGATCCCCAAATTTAACACTTGACACAGCTCTAAATTCTCTGCCCTCCTACCTCCAACCACTATGGGAGTGAGAGGAGAGGGAAACTGACTGACTAGGTATGGGAGATAGCTTTTAAGACCATGTGAATTCCAAGGGAGGAAAAGAATCAGAAATAGCTTTGGGAAGGCAATCCTGATATATAACCTAAGCCAGGTTGCCTGCTTTACCGAACTGATCCCTACCTACAGCTCTGTTTTTCCACTTTCTCAATTACCCGAAAAAGAAACAAACAACTAAAACTCTGCCAATTACGAGTTTAATTTGGCTGATAAGTGCTTATAAAAGTGCAAATAATTAGGTCAGAATAAAGTCCATCACTCAATATCAATGATGCCTAGTAATTTTTTACGTATCACAATCTACATTTACCATACATTATCTCATATGACACTCACCACAGCTCCAACAAGCAAGTGCTATCACTCCCATTTTATGGATAAGGTGACTAAGAATCACTAACATCAGCTAAATTACCTAAAGGTCACACAACTAGTATAAAGTGAGCAGACTGCTAAAATACAGGTCCTGAATCCAAGCCTTAGGTTCTTTGACTTGTACCATGCTACCACTACTCATTAATATGAATGAGTTTCTTTATGGGTTTCCCTCATAGCTCAGTTGGTAAAGAATCTGCCTGCAGTGCAGGAGACCTGGGTTCGATTCCTGGGTCGGGAAGATCCCCTGGAGAAGGAAATGGCAACCCACTCCAGTATTCTTGCCTGGAGAATCCCATGGACAGAGGAGTCTGGCAGGCTACAACCCATGGGGTCGCAAGAGTTGGACACGACTTAGCGACTAAACCACCACCATCTCTTAACAGTAGCTGAGGTCAGTATATTGGGATCTGGTAAAACACTGGAGAAAAAAGACAACTCTAGACAGAGCACTCTCATAGCTGAAGACTAAAGCTGTTGTTCAGTTGCTAAGTCGTGTCCCACACTTTGTGACACCATGGACTGTAGCACTCCAAGCTTCCTTGTCCTCCTGGGAAAGACTCTTCCAGAGTTTGCTCAAACTCATGTCTATTGAGTTGGTGATACTATCTAATCATCTCATCATCTGCCATCCCCCTTGTCCTCCTGCCCTCAATCTTTCCCACCATCAGTGTCTTTTCCAGTGAGTCAGCTCCTCGCATTAGGTGGCCAATGGAGCTTCACCATCAATCCTTTCAGTGAATATTCAAGGCTGATTTTCTTTAGGATTGACTGGTTTGATTTCCCTGTAGTCCACAGGACTCTCAAGAGTCTTCTCCAGCATCACAAAAGCATCAATTTTTGGGCCTTCAGCTTTTTTTACGGTCCAGCTCTCACATCCGTACATGACTACTGGAAAAACCACAGATTTGACTATGTAAAACTTTTGTTGGGAAGGTGATATCTCTGCTTTTTCATATACTGTCCAGATCTGTCATGGTTTACCTTCCAAGGAGCAAGTGTCTTTTAATTTCATGACTGCAGTCACCATCCACAGTGATTTTGTAGCCCCCCAAAATAAAATCTGTCACTGCTCCACTTATCCCCTTCTGATTGCCACGAAGTGATGGGACTCGATGCCAGCATCTTAGTTTTTTTAATGTTGCATTTCAAGCCAGCTTTTTCACTCTCCTCTTTCACCCTCATCAAGAGGCTCTTTAGTTCCTCTTCATCTTCTGCCATTAGAGTGGTATCATCTACATATCTAAGGCTGTTGATATTACCTCAGGGAATCTTGATTCCAGCTTGTGATTCATACAGCCCAAGATTTCCCATGATGTACTCTGTATAGAATTTAAATAAGCAGGGCGACAATATACATACAGCCTTGTCAGACACTTTTTCCTATTTGGAACCAGTCAGTTATTCCATGTCCAGTTCTAACTGTTGCTTCTTAACCAGAATTTGATCTTACTTGTATTAAGTATCACGTTTATTTTTCTGTTCATTTTAAAAGTGAACAAATTCCAAATTCCTTAATTTGTGCCTCATATCCATCACTTTCTTTCCACCCTCAAGACTACCATCTCATTTTAAGTTTCTGCAGATCAACAACTAAGCAATTGACACCAACAACTCCCAAATGATACTTCTGCTTTTGTCTCTCTTTGCTCTCATCTATCCACACATTGTTGATAAACTCATATTTCAAGAGCACTTTCATCATTACATCCCAATGTGTGGAATACAAAATCCATTTTAAAAAATTTTGACATTTCAGGTTCTCGACATTCCAATCTAAACTTTTTTGTTGTTTTAATTTTGGAAAAAGTCCAAAGCTTACAAAAAGCTGCAAGTCCAGTAAAAGGAACTTTTCTCTCCTCGAACCATTTTAACACACATGCTGCCCCTCCATCCCCTAATACTATAGTATGTCCTACTGTGTACTGTGCAAGTAGCCACAATACAACCATCAAAATAATGAAATTAACATTTATACACAGACATGGAATAACAGACTGGTTCTAAATTGGGAAAGGAATATGTCAAAGCTGTATATTGTCACCCAGCTTATTTAACTTATATACATAGTACATCATGAGAAAGGCTGGGCTGGAAGAAGCACAAGCTGGAATCAAAATTACTGGGAGAAATATCAATAACCTCAGATATGCAGATGACACCACCCTTATGGCAGAAAGTGAAGAAGAACTAAAGAGCCTCTTGATGAAAGTGAAAGAGGACAGTGAAAAAGTTCATTTAAAACTCAACATTCAGAAAACTAAGACTATGGAATCCAGTCCCATCACGTCATGGCAAACAATGGAAACAGTGAAAGACTTTATTTTGGGGGGCTCCAAAATCATTGCAGATGGTGACTGCAGCCATGAAATTAAAAGACGCTTGCTCCTTGGAAGAAAAGCTATGACCAACCTAGATAGCATATTAAAAAGCAGAGACATTACCTTGCCAACAAAGGCCCATCCAGTCAAAGCTATGGTTTTTTCCAGTAGTCATTTATGGATGTGAGAGTTGGACTATAGAGAACTAACTGATGCTTTTGAACTGTGGTGTTAGAAAAGACTCTTGAGAGTCCCTTGGCCTGCAAGGAGATCCAACCAGTCCATCCTAAAGGAAATCAGCCCTGAAAATTCACTGGAAGGACTGATGCTGAAGCTGAAACTCCAATACTTTGGCAACCTGATGTGAAGAACTCACTCACTGGAAAAGACCCTGATGCTGGCAAAGATTGAAGGAGGGAGGAGAAGGGGATGACAGAGGATGAGAAGGTTGGATGGCATCATCGACTCAATGGACATGAGTTTGAGTATGCTCAGGGAGTTGGTGATGGAAGCCTGCCTTGCTAGTGTCCAAGGGTTCGCAAAGTCGAATACAACTGAGAGACTGAACTGAACTGAAAGATCTGAATAACACCTTAGCAAAACGATCAAGTTCAGAATCATGACTGCCTTTAGTTGTCTTAGCTGTCATAACTTTCACTTTCATGTTCCTGATATTACAGGACAGAATGTCCCTCATTCTGAATTAGTTATGCCTGATGTTTCCTCAAGATGAGATTCATTTTCTCAGGAATATCACAGACATGATGCTGTGTTCTTCCCAACACATCTTATTAGGTGAAATTTATTAGGTGAACTATCGGACAGAAATGGTATGGACCTAACAGAAGCAGAAGATATTAAGAAGAGGTGGCAAGAATACACAGAAGAACGGTACAAAAAAGATCTTCACGACCCAGATAATAACAATGGTGTGATCACTCACCTAGAGCCAGACATCCTGGAATGTGAAGTCAAGTGGGCCTTAGAAAGCATCACTACGAACAAAGCTAGTGGAGGTGATGGAATTCCAGTTGAGCTATTCCAAATCCTGAAAGATGATGCTGTGAAAGTGCTGCACTCAATATGCCAACAAATTTGGAAAACTCAGCAGTGGCCAAAGGACTGGAAAAGGTCAGTTTTCATTCCAATCCCAAAGAAAGGAATGCCAAAGAATGCTCAAACTACAGCACACTGCACTAATCTCACATGCTAGTAAAGTAATGCTCAAAATTCTCCAAGCCAGGCTTCAGCAATACGTGAACCGTGAACTTCCTGATGTTCAAGCTGGTTTAGAAAAGGCAGAGGAACCAGAGACCAAATTGCCAACATCTGCTGGATCATGGAAAAAGCAAGAGAGTTCCAGAAAAACATCTATTTCTGCTTTATTGACTATGCCAAAGCCTTTGACTCTGTGGATCACAATCAACTGTGGAAAATTCTGAAAGAGATGGGAATACCAGACCACCTGACCTGCCTCTTGAGAAATCTGTATCCAGGTGAGGAAGCAACAGTTAGAACTGGACATGGAACAACAGACTGGTTCCAAATAGGAAAAGGAGTATGTCAAGGCTGTATAGTGTCACCCTGCTTATTTAACTTATATGCAGAGTATATAATGAGAAACGCTGGACTGGAAGAAACCCAAACTGGAATCAAGATTGCCGGGAGAAATATCAATAACCTCAGATATGCAGATGACACCACCTTTATGGCAGAAAGTGAAGAGGAACTCAAAAGCCTCTTGATGAAAGTGAAAGTGGAGAGTGAAAAAATTGGCTTAAAGCTCAACATTCAGAAAATGAAGATCATGGCATCTGGTCCTATCACTTCATGGGCAATGGATGGGGAAACACTGGAAATGGTGTCAGACTTTATTTTTCTGGGCTTCAAAATCACTGCGGATGGTGACTGCAGCCATGAAATTAAAAGACGCTTACTCCTTGGAAGGAAAGTTATGACCCACCTGGATAGCATATTCAAAAGCAGACACATTACTTTGCCAACAAAGGTCCGTCTAGTCAAGGCTATGGTTTTTCCTGTGGTCATGTATGAATGTGAGAGTTGGACTGTGAAGAAGGCTGAGCGCCAAAGAATTGATGCTTTTGAACTGTGGTGTTGTGGAAGACTCTTGAGAGTCCCTTGGACTGCAAGGAGATCCAACCAGTCCATTCTGAAGG
This sequence comes from Bos indicus, assembly GCF_029378745.1. Taxonomy (NCBI): domain Eukaryota; kingdom Metazoa; phylum Chordata; class Mammalia; order Artiodactyla; family Bovidae; genus Bos; species Bos indicus. The sequence continues at coordinate 52,992,225 of NC_091769.1, forward strand.
AGATCAGATAAGATCAGATCAGTCGCTCAGTCGTGTCTGACTCTTCGCGACCCCATGAATCGCAGCGTGCCAGGCCTCCCTGTCCATCACCAACTCCCGGAGTTCACTCAGACTCACATCCATCGAGTCAGTGATGCCATCCAGCCATCTCATCCTCTGTCGTCCCCTTCTCCTCCTGCCCCCAATCCCTCCCAGCGTCAGAGTCTTTTCCAATGAGTTAACTCTTCGCATGAGGTGGCCAAAGGACTGGAGTTTCAGGTTTAGCATCATTCCTTCCAAAGAAATCCCAGGGCTGATCTCCTTCAGAATGGACTGGTTGGATCTCCTTGCAGTCCAAGGGACTCTCAAGAGTCTTCTCCAACACCACAGTTCAAAAGCATCAATTCTTCGGCACTCAGCCTTCTTCACAGTCCAACTCTCACATCCATACATGACCACAGGAAAAACCATAGCCTTGACTAGACGAACCTTTGTTGGCAAAGTAATGTCTCTGCTTTTGAATAAGCTATCTAGCTTGGTCATAACTTTCCTTCCAAGGAGTAAGCGTCTTTTAATTTCATGGCTGCAGTCACCATCTGCAGTGATTTTGAAGCCCAGAAAAATAAAGTCTGACACCGTTTCCACTGTTTCCCCATCTATTTCCCATCAAGTGATGGGACCGGATGCCATGATCTTCGTTTTCTGAATGTTGAGCTTTAAGCCAACTTTTTCACTCTCCACTTTCACTTTCATCAAGAGGCTTTTAAGTTCTTCTTTACTTTCTGCCATAAGGGTGGAAATCTGCATATCTGAGGTTACTGATATTTCTCTCAGCAATCTTGGTTCCAGCTTGGGCTTCTTCCAGACCAGCGTTTCTCATGATGTACTCTGCATATAAGTTAAATAAGCAGGGTGACAATATACAGCCTTGACGTACTCCTTTTCCTATTTGGAACCAGTCTGTTGTTCCATGTCCAGTTCTAACTGTTGCTTCCTGACCTGCATACAGATTTGTCAAGAGGCAGATCAGATGGTCTGGTATTCCCATCTCTTTCAGAATTTTCCACAGTTGATTGTGATCCACACAGTCAAAGGCTTTGGCATAGTCAATAAAGCAGAAATAGATGTTTTTCTGGAACTCTCTTGCTTTTTCCATGATCCAGCGGATGTTGGCAATTTGGTCTCTGGTTCCTCTGCCTTTTGTAAAACCAGCTTGAACATCAGGAAGTTCATGGTCAGCCCTGGATTTCTTTGGAAGGAATGATGCTAAAGCTGAAACTCCAGTACTTTGGCCACCTCATGCGAAGAGTTGACTTATTGGAAAAAGACTCTGATGCTGGGAGGGATTGGGGGCAGGAGGAGAAGGGGATGACAGAGGATGAGATGGCTGGATGGCATCACTGACTCGATGGACGTGGGTCTGAGTGAACTCTGGGAGTTGGTGATGGACAGGGAGACCTGGCGTGCTGCGATTTATGGGGTCGGAAAGAGTTGGACACGACTGAGCGACTGAACTGAACTGAACTGATCCTGTTACTGATCTTCATTTTATTTCGTTAAGGTGGTGTCTACTAAGGTTTCGCAACTAATATTTTACTTTATCATATTGTAATTAACAACTTTTTGTGGGCTGGCAACCCACTCCAGCATCCTTGCCTGGAAAATCTCATGGACAGAGGAGCCTGGTGGGCTACAGTCCATGGGGTCGCAGAGTCGGGCATGACTGAGTGACGAACACTTACTTACTTACTTAAAAACTATGCAAAAATGCAAAAATACTGTTCTTTGCAAAGCTTTCAATTTTTTGTATCAGCACAAACTTACAATTTTCAATTTTATTCAATGACTTATAATCTATTACTATCATTTATTTTGTTGTTCAAAATGTCCAGATTTGGCCAGAGGGGGCTCTTCAAACTGACTTTTGTGACCCTCTGCAAGTCCTCATCATTCTTTCCAGCATAACAAGATGTTCCAGGCTCATTTTGTACTCTCCCTGCTCTAACCCTACGATCAGATGTTTCTCTGAGAAGCCCTGGTTTCGATGGTGGAGAACAGTATTCTGAAACCTAGTTCTAGACACATGGGATATTCATTGCTTCCAGGGTTTTGCTACTTCTAGACTAAAAGGAGATAGCTGAGGGAAAATATTTATACATACACACATATATATACAACACATATTTCTATTTTTCTACTTCTCACGACATATATTGAAAATTATATTAGCTCACACCGACATCTCCAAATTCCATCTGCTGCTAAGTCACTTCAGTCGTGTCCAACTCCGTGTGACCCCACAGACGGCAGACCACCAGGCTCCCCCGTCCCTGGGATTCTCCAGGCAAGAACACTGGAGTGGGTTGCCATTTCCTTCTCCAATGCATGAAAGTGAAAAGTGAAAGTGAAGTCGCTCTGTCGTGTCCGACCCTCAGCGACCCCATGGACTGCAGCCTTCCAGGCTCCTCCATCCATGGGATTTTCCAGGCAAGAGTACTGGAGTGGGGTACCACTGCCTTCTCTAATACCCGTATTTAATCAATTTCCAGTTGCTGCTGCAGCATCCTCTACCCTTTTGTATGAATGCCCTCCTGCACATGTAAGTTCTTACCTCTGTTCCTCTTATGTGCCGTGACCTCTGGCTTCCAAAGTGGCCACTGCCTGAAACCAAGCAGGGCCATGCCTGTGTCCTCCCTCTTTCAAGGTGTTAAATACCCTAACTAATCCCCTTGTTTTTGCCTCTTTCCTTTATGATTTTCAACCAAGAGTTTCTAAATCTTTTTCTGCAACCAGCCAATCTTCTTATTTCAACGTAGATGTATCTATGTTGATTAATTTCTAATACTTAAATGCATAATTATATGCCGCATGTAGTATAAGAAAAAGGTGGTTCTTTCCTGGGCTGTAAATATTTCAGATAAATAAACCATTTTGCTTCTAATAAAACAACTATTAAATAAATGACAGTCTCTAAGAAACTGGAGTGAGATGGGGAGCTAATCCCTGCCTTTACCACTTTAGGTGAAGAGTGTTCTGTTTTCTCTACATCCAGAGATAACAAAGCAATTCCTGAGTTCACAGTAAAAAAAAAAACAAAAAAAACACTACAAAACAAAACTGCAAGCAATTTGAAACTTGTTCACAGTAGTCACTGGGACAATAAAGACATCTGAAATCATAGAATTTCAGTAGAGAAGAATCTGTGAGTAAAAAAGGTGATTTGTTAATTTTAAATGTGTATTTTGTGCTAGTCACTCAGTCATGTCCCACCCTCTAAGACACCATGGACTATAGCCAGCCAGGCTCCTCTGTCCATGGAATTCTCCAGGCAAGAATATTGGACTGGGTAGCCATTTCCTTTTCCAGGGAATCTTCCTGACTCAGGAATCAAATCCAAGTCTCCTGCATTGCAGGCACACTCTTTACAGCCTGAGACACCAGGAAATCCCATAGAAAATGTGAAAGTTTGTTTTAAATATCGAAGGGCTGCCAGTTTGTGTGATCTCAAGAACACATCTAAGGCCCAAATAAAAATTCCAGGGAGACAGATTTTGTTTTTTAGTTTAGAACTGTCATAAACCAGTTCTTTCTATTAGATATCCAAAGATTAGAGAGCTACCTTGGGGAACAGCAAGTACTACATTATTGAAGGCAGTCAACACAGAGGCTGAACGACATCTTGATGTATATGTAAGACACACAAAAGAAAAAGGAGAGTGCTGGACTTGGAGTCAGAAGACACTATGCTGGTGAAAAGCACAAGGGAGTCAAACAGACTTGGGTTTCCAATGTAAGATCTTAATCCTGGGCAAGTTAATTACCTCAGTTTTCTTACATGTAAAATGAAAACAATCATGTTTATCAAAGAGAAAGGTTGTGTGAACTTATATTTGTGTACACTAATATACACAAAAGGCTTAGCTCAGTGTGTCACAAATGAATGCTTAACAAATGTTTTCTTTTATAATTAGGTATACTTTGTAGTCAACGAACCCTAAGTTATGGAAGGCTTTATGACTAGGCATTAACTCTATGAATGCAGCAACTTTATCAGTCTTGTTCCTTTTGTTCTCCCAGTCTTTAGCACAATGCCTGGCATTGTGCACATGATCTATAAATATTTGTTGAATAAAAGGAGATGAAAATACTAATGGATTGTCGGATAAAGAACCTTTGAAAGTTCCTTCCAATGCTGATAACTCTATGACCCAGCAATGTGATATTAGTAAAACAATATCCTTACATTAATGTCTATAATCCTTGGCAACCTTCTCTTTTGTCTCTCTAGAATGATCAATAAAACAATTCAATGAATACCTTTTATCAGCCAAACACATTTACCTACAACCTAGTTGATTAAAGAAGAAAAACGTATGACAAAATATGTTTAAATCCGGACTATAAGCTTCATGAAACAGGGCCACAGAGTTTTGTTCACTTCTATTTTTTCACAGGACTTAGCACTATTGATTGAATTAATTTCAAAAAAGGAACTGTAAAAGAAAGCTGGGTAGATGAGGCCTGTTACACGGTGTATCAGAGAACAGGTAGAAAAGAATGGGGAAGAGTAGGAAAGAAGAGGGGGTGAGAGGAGGAAAGCGATGTATGTGTAAGAGACTTCTGAAACCAATTACAAAAGAGGAAATAAACCCTGTCTAAGTGGCTTTGCCTATTTAAAACAGAGACAAAATGCTAGGGTCTAATGAAAAAGAGCATTGTGTATATTCAACAAACATCAACTGAGGACATATATCTCAGGCACTGGGTTCTCTCTAATATCTGGGTTTGGGGAGAAAAGGATGAACAATCTTATGTGAATCAGATGTATCAACAACATGTGTATCTGAAAATCATTGAAAACACTCATACTTTTGGAAGAAGCAATTTCTTAATATTAAAACTTTATGCTAGGAAATAACCAACTTAGGACAAAATTTTAAAAATAAAAGATGTTCAATACAAAATTGTTATAAACAATTTAAATGGCTCCAAACAGGTGAGAAGTGGAGAAAGTTATACCACACAATATACTACATAGTAGATTATCAGAGAATCCTTCAAAATCATGTTTATGGTAAGTGCTTATATAATATTAAGTGAAAAAGCCCAATACAAGACTGAATTAACTAAATTCTCTCTGAAAAAGTATGCCAAGGAAAAAGACTAGAAAGAAATAAACTGGATAAATAAACTCTCCAGATTAATCAATGCCCTTATACTCTAGAAAACATTGTGATTGATCTCTACAGCATACTGAATGTCATGGTTGACAGGCTGTTCTCTTAACACCCTCACGTGTCTACTCTCACCAGTTGAATTTTATGCTTACCAAGAGCTAGTTTTAGTCCTGTGCAAAATTTTCCAAGCCAGGCTTCAGCAATACATTAACTGTGAACTTCCAGATGTTTAAGCTGGTTTTAGAAAAGGCAGACGAACCAGAGATCAAATTGCCAACATCCGCTGGATTATCGGAAAAGCAAAGAGAGTTCCAGAAAAATATTTATTTCTGCTTTATTGACTGTGTGGATCACAACAAACTGTGGAAAATTCTGAAATAGATGGGAATACCAGACCACCTGATCTGCCTCTTGAGAAATTTGTATGCAGGTCAGGAAGCAACAGTTAGAACTGGACATGGAACAACAGACTGGTTCCAAATAGGAAAAGGAGTATGTCAAGGCTGTATATTGTCACCCTCTTTATTTAACTTATATGCAGAGTACATCATGAGAAATGCTGGACTGGAAGAAACACAAGATGGAATCAAGATTGCCAGGAGAAATATCAATAATCTCAGATATGCAGATGACACCACCCTTATGGCAGAAAGTGAAGAGGAAATCAAAAGCCTCTTGATGAAAGTGAAAGTGGAGAGTGAAAAAGTTGGCTTAAAGCTCAACATTCAGAAAACGAAGATCATGGCATCTGGTCCTATCACTTCATGGGAAATAGATGGGGAAACAGAGGAAACAGTGTCAGATTTTATTTTTCTGGGCTCCAAAATCACTACAGATGGTGACTGCAGCCATGAAATTAAAAGACGCTTACTCCTTGGAAGGGAAGTTATGACCAAGCTAGACAGCATATTCAAAAGCAGAGACATTACTTTGCCAACAAAGGTCCGCCTAGTCAAGGCTATGGTTTCTCCTGTGGTCATGTATGGATGTGAGAGTTGGACTGTGAAGAAGGCTGAGCGCCGAAGAATGGATGCTTTTCAACTGTGGTGTTGGAGAAGACTCTTGAGAGTCCCTTGGACTGCAAGGAGATCCAACCAGTCCATTCTGAAGGAGATCAGCCCTGGGAATTCTTTGGAAGGAATGATGCTAAAGCTGAAACTCCGGTACTTTGGCCACCTCATGCGAAGAGTTGACTCATTGGAAAAGACTCTGATGCTGGGAGGGATTGGGGGCAGGAGGAGAAGGGGACGACAGAGGATGAGATGGCTGGATGGCATCACTGACTCGATGGATGTGAGTCTGAGTGAACTCCGGGAGTTGGTGATGGACAGGGAGGCCTGGCGTGCTGCGATTCATGGGGTTGCAAGGAGTTGGACACGACTGAGTGACTGATCTGATCTGATGTGAACCATTTTAAATGTACAGTTCAGTAGTGTTAAGTACTGTACAACCATTATCCAAAATTCTTTTCATTTGGTTCATTGATGGGCATGTGTCAGAATTTCTTTTCTTTTTGAGACTGGATAATGTATCATTATATGTTTATATCATATTTCATAACCTGTTGACAGGCACATGAATTGCTTCCACCTTGTGACGATTTTGACTAATACATCTATGAACATGGGTGTACAAATATCTGAGATTCTTTTAATTTGGGTGTATATCAATAAGTGGGGCTACTGGCTTGTTTTTAATTTTTTGAGAAATAAATTTTTAGTTAAAAAGACTAACTTTAACCTTCCTATGGCAAAGACAATTTCTACTATACTCCAAATGTTAACACTGAATGAATGATGGGATTATAAGTGAATGAAATTTACTGTCTTCCTTTTAGCTTATTATAATTTCCAAATTTTCTAAAGTGAGCATTGTTATGGTACTCATCTAACTCTCAAGGTGATGGTATAAGGAGGGGGACCTTTAGGAGGTGATTAGGTCATGACAGCAGAGTTCTCATAAATGAGATTAGTGCCCTTATAAAGAGGCTTGACATGTGAGGATACAATGAGAAGTCTGTAACCCAGAAGTGGGCCCTCATAGACCAAACTGGGACTTTCATGTCCCAGCCTCTGCAGCTGAGAGAAACAAATGTTTGTTGTTCACAAGGCACCTACTCTGTGGTAATTTGTTACAGCAGCTCAAGTGGACTAAGACAGCAAGTGTACCTTTCTCTATGAGCATGGCCAAAGCTGTAACTCACTTCTTTAGAATCTACTTTTCAGTCACTGCTAAGTCACTTCAGTCATGTCCAACTCTGTGAAACCCCATAGACGGCAGCCCACCAGGCTCCCCCGTCCCTGGGATTCTCCAGGCAAGAACACTGGAGTGGGTTGCCATTTCCTTCTCCAATGCATGAAAGTGAAAAGTCAAAGTGAAGTCGCTCAGTCGTGTCTCACCCTCAGCGACCCCATGGACTGCAGCCCCCCAGGCTCTTCCGTCCATGGGATTTTCCAGGCAAGAGTACTGGAGTGGGGTGCCATTGCCTTCTCCATTTCAGTCACTACTAACACCCTAAAACTATGTGGGGGCATATTAAAGACAGGCAGTTGTTAATCAGGTTACACTTATTATTAAGATTTCCAAAAATATCCATGTGATAGGACATGAGGCCTTTACTTTTGAAATTTAACTAAAAGCCATAAATGTTTTATCAAAGATCATCATTCATGTGGTACATAAGAATAAGAAACCTGAGAGCAGAAGGGAAGTAAACGCCAAAGAAAAGAGAATACCAAAACAAGGGAAAAAACTACTGGGAGAGAGGGAGCTAGAGAGCAATGGGGAGAGAAGGAGAGAAAAAGAAAGATTAAAATGCGGAGAAAGAAACTAATTTGAGTTTGGGTGATCAAAACACAATCTAAGCTAAAGGACCTTTCAAGGTCTTTTCAAAAATTAAAACTTAAATTTGAACTCAGGCTTTCAATTAAAATGAGTTAAATGACCTCAGCTGAGTTAATACAATCATAAATTCACTTCCTCAAAACTTCAGAATTTCAGAAATATTAGTTAGAATACTCTAAATGGAAAACTTAGATCATTTAATAACGTAAGAATTCTTAGTAATGTAATGTATCAACTGGTAATGTGCACCTGAAAAAGAAACTATTTTAACAGCTTATAATTTGTTTACGTATAGACACGCATTTTGTTTTACTGTGCTTCACTTTACTGTGAAGTGAAGTGAAGATTTTACAATATCTACTTTGTAGATATTGCACTTTTTAACAAATTGAAGGTTTGTTATGACCCTGTGTTGAGCAAGTCTAAGGGCACCATTTTTCCAACACCATTTGCTTACTTCATGTCTCCATGCCGCCTTTTGGTAATTCTTGCAATATTTCAAACTTTTAAATTATTATTCTATTTGTTAGGGTGATCTGTGACCTTTGATGCTACCCACTGTGATTGTTACAGTGTACCATGAACTGCGCCCATGTAAGACAACAATCAGTAAACATTATGCATTCTGTTTCACTGACCTGCCATTCTCCATCTCTCTCCTTCTCCTCGGGCCTTCCTACTCCCTATCCCCTGCGACACAATAATACTGAAATTACGCCAATTAATAAGTCTACAATGGCTTTTAGTGTTCAAGTGAATGAAACAGTTGCAAGTCTCTCACTTTAAATCAAAAGCTAGAAATGATTTAAGCTGTGATTAAGGTATGCTAAAAGCTGAGATAAGTTGAAAGGTAGGCCTCTTGTGCCAAACAGCCAAGTTGTGAAAGCAAAAGAAAAGTTCTTGAAGAAAATTAAAAGTGCTACTCCAGTGAACAACACAAATGATAAGCTAAATGGCCTTACTGCTGATACGGAGAAAGTTTTAATGGTCTGGGGAGAAGATCAAACCAGCCACAATATTCCCTTAAGCCAAAGCCAAATCCAGAGCAAGGATCTAACTATCTTCACCTGTATGACGGTTGAGAGAGAGAGGTAAAGAAGCTCCGGAAGAAAAGTCTGAAGCTACTAGCACAGGCTGGTTCATGAGGTTTCAGGAAGTGCTGATGTAAAAGCTGTAGCAAGTTATCCAGAAGATCATTAATAAACATAAACTACAGTAAATGGGTTTTCAATGTAGATGAAATAGCCTTACCACAGAAGAAGATGACCTCTAGCACTTTCACAGCTAGAGAGGAGAAGTCAATAGCTAGTTTCAAAGCTTTGAAGGACATCCTGGCTCTCTTATTAGGGGTTAACGTAGTTGGCAATTTGAAGTTGAAGTCAGTGGTCACTTCACAGTCGCCCAATCCTAGGACACTTAAGAATTTAGACTGCCCGTACTCTATGTGCTCCCTTGGTACTCTATAAATGAAACAAGGCCTGGATAAACCCACCGCTGAGACCTGCTGCTCAGAAAATAATTCCTTTCAAAGTATTACTGCTCACTGACAATATACCCATGGTCATCCAAGAGTTTTAATGGAGATGTACAAGATTCATATCATATACAAGTTTAATGTAGATATACATGCCTGCTAATAACACAACATCCATTCTGCAGTTCATGGATCAAGGAGAAAATTGGATTTCTAAGTCTTCTTCTTTAAGAAATACATTTTTATAAGATTACAGTTGCCATATATAGTGATTTAGCTGCTGGATCTACGCAAAGTAAATTGAAAACCTTCTGGAAAGGATTAAAAACAATTGTGATTCATTGGGAGAGGTCAAAATATGAACAAGAACAAGAGTTTGGAAGAAGCTGTTTCCAACACTCATGGATGACTTGGAGGAATTAAAGACTTCAGTGGATGAAGTAACTGCAGAGATGGCAGAAAAAGCAAGAGAATTAGAATTAGAAGTGGAGCCTGAAGATGTATCTGAATTGCTACAATTTCATGGAGGAAAAAAAAAATAAACTTGAATGGATGACCAAAAAAGTGGTTTCTTGAAATGGAACCTATTCCTGGTGAAGATGTTAAGAAAGAGTGTTGAAATGACAACAAGGAGATTTAGAATAATCTTAGTTGAAAAAGCAGCAGCAGGATTTTAGAGGACTGACTCCAATGTTGAAAGAAGTTCTACTGTGGGTAAAACACTATCAAACAGCACTGGATGTGACAGAGAGATTGTTCATGAGAGGAAGAGTGAATCAAAGCAACAAACTTCACTGCTATTTTAACAATTTGCCACAGCCACCCAACCTCCAGCAACTACCACCCTGGATCAGTAAGCAGCCATCAAGACTGAGGTAAGGCTTTCTACCAACAAAAAGATTATAACTTGCTGAAAGGTCATATAATAATTAGGATTTTTAAAAAGTACAGTATTTCTAATTAGGGTATGTACATCTTTAAAAACAGACATAATGCTGTTGCATACCTAATGGACAGGGGAAAGGTAAGTTTTACATGCACAAGGAAACTGAAAAATTCATGTCACCTGCTTTGCTGTACTGGTCAAGACCACAGTATCTCCAAAGTATGCCAAGAGCAACAATACTTTGTCACCTGCTTTTATCTTTTAATCCCATTAAATGTGATTAGGCCTCTGCTAATCCCAAATAAGGATTTGGCAATCCTTATTGCAATGGCACCCCACTCCAGTACTCTTGCCTGGAAAATCCCATGGATGGAGGAGCCTGGTAGGCTGCAGTCCATGGGGTCGCTAAGAGTCGGGCACGACTGAGAGACTTCACTTTCACTATTGCCAAATTCAGACTTAAATTGAAGAAAGTAGGGAAAACCACTAGACTACTCAGGTATGATCTAAATCAAATCCCTTATGATTACACAGTGGAAGTGACAAATAGATTTAAGGGACTAGATCTGATAGACAGAGTGCCTGACGAACTATGAACGGAGGTTCGTGACATTGTACAGGAGACAGGGATCAAGACCATCCCGAAGAAAGAGACATGCAAAAAGGCAAAATGGCTGTCTGAGGAGGCGTTACAAATAGCTGTGAAAAGAAGAGAAGTGAAAAGCAAAGGAGAAAAGGAAAGATATACCCATCTGAATGCAGAGCTCCAAAGAATAGCAAGGAAACAGAAGAAAGCCTTCCTCAGAGATCAGTGCAAAGAAATAGAGGAAAACAATGGAATGGGTAAGACTAGAGATCTCTTGAAGAAAATTAGAGATACCAAGGGAACATTTCATGCAAAGATGGGATCAATAAAGGACAGAAATGGTATGAACCTCACAGAAGTAGAAGATATTAAGAAGAGGTGGCAAGAATACACAGAAGAACTGTACAAAAAAGATCTTCACGACCCAGATAATCACGATGGTGTGATCACTCACCTAGAGCCAGACATCCTGGAATGTGAAGTCAAGTGGGCCTTAGGAAGCATCACCACAAACAAAGCTAGTGGAGGTGATGGAATTCCAGTTGAGCTATTTCAAATCCTTAAAGATGATGCTTTGAAAGTGCCGCACTCAATATGCCAGCAAATTTGGAAAACTCAGCAGTAGCCACAGGACTGGAAAAGGTCAGTTTTCATTCCAATCCCAAAGAAAGGCAATGCCAAAGAATGTTGAAACTACCGCACAATTGCACTCATCTCACACGCTAGTAAATTAATGCTCAAAATTCTCCAAGCCAGGCTTCAGCAATACGTGAACTGTGAACTCTCTGATGTTCAAGCTGGTTTTGGAAAAGGCAGAGGAACCAGAGATCAAATTGTCAACATCTGCTGGATCATCGAAAAAGCAACAGAATTCCAGGAAAACATCTATTTCTGCTTTATTGACTATGCCAAAGCCTTTGACTGTGTGGATCACAATCAACTGTGGAAAATTCTGAAAGAGATGGGAATACCAGACCACCTGAGAAACCTATATGCAGGTCAGGAGGCAACAGAACTGGACATGAACAACAGACTGGTTCCAAATAGGAAAAGGAGTACGTCAAGGCTGTATATTGTCACCCTCTTTATTTAACTTATATGCAGAGTACATCATGAGAAACGCTGGGCTGGAAGAAGCACAAGCTGGAATCAAGATTGCCGGGAGAAATATCAGTAACCTCAGATATGCAGATGACACCACCCTTATGGCAGAAAGTGAAGAGCAATTAAAAAGCCTCTTGATGAAAGTGAAAGAGGAAAGTGAAGAAGTTGGCTTAAAGCTCAACATTCAGAAAACGAAGATCATGGCATCTGGTCCCATCACTTCATGGGAAATAGATGGGGAAACAGTGGAAACAGTGTCTGACTTTATTTTTGGGGGCTCCAAAATCACTGCAGATGGTGACTGCAGCCATGAAATTAAAAGACACTTACTCCTTGGAAGGAAAGTTATGACCAACCTAGATAGCTTATTCAAAAGCAGAGACATTGCTTTGCCAACAAAGGTCCATCTAGTCAAGGCTATGGTTTTTCCAGTAGTCATGTATGAATGTGAGAGTTGGACTATAAGGAAAGCTGAGCGCCGAAGAATTGATACTTTTGAACTGTGATGTTAGAGAAGACTCTTGAGAGTCCCTGGGACTGCAAGGAGATCCAACCAGTCCATCTTAAAGGAGATCAGTCCTGGGTGTTCTTTGGAAGGACTGATGCTGAAGCTGAAACTCTAATACTTTGGCCACCTCATTCGAAGAGTTGACTCATTGGAAAAGACCCTGATGCTGGGAGGGACTGGGGACAGGAGGAGAAGGGGATGACAGAGGATGAGATGGCTGAATGGCATCACCAACTCGATGGACATGAGTTTGAGTAGACTCCGGGCGTTGGTGATGGACAGGGAGGCCTGGCATGCTGCGATTCATGGGGTTGCAAAGAATTGGACACGACTGAGCTACTGAACTGAACTGAATGAATCCCAACTCTTTTTGCCTATATCCACGTTCCAATCCTCATGAATTCCTTTATGATGTCATTTCTGAAATAAACCTTTTTCTTTTCTCTTAGAACTAACTTCTAGAATGGCTTAAAAGGTGATGCACAAGAGTAACACCCATATAAGCTGTATCATTCGGGGATGTTTTAGATACAAAATAGATTTGGTTATTTGTATCGTACAGTTACCCGAACCTCCACTGGAGGCAGCAAACTCTCCAAGCTATCCCAAGTGCATTGACTTTCCAAAGATTTTTGTAAGCCCGGAATGGTTTAATAACACAGAATAAAACAAAGGGCTTAAGCTAAGGCCAATTGCAAGCTTAGGGGAAAACTGTCCAAAATCTAATTTAAGCAATGAAAGTCAGTTCCCACTGCAGAGACACTGTGTTAGAGGAAAAACAAAAACCCCAAAACAGAAATCCTCAGAAAGTGCTGAACTATTCAGACATGAGCATCAAGGTCCAATCTTATGAAATATTTAGTCATCCACTGATGCTAACAGGTAAAAAGAAAACTGGAACTCTTTCTCCTTTCTCTAGAGAGAACTGGCTTAAGGATAGCCTGCTAAAAGAGAAGAACAAGTAGAACTGATGGTGGGTAGCCTATCCCTTTTCCAGGGGATCTTCCCAACCCAGGAATCAAACTGGGGTCTCCTGCATTGCAGGTGGATTCTTTACCACCTAAGCTATCAGAGAAGTGAACTGATGGCTATATTCTTGAGATCAAATGTTCTTTATGATGAACACTTTACTGTCACTGAAGAAAAAGCACAGTACCTCAAACTGTAACTTCTGCCATATTAAAAAACCTTTATAAATCTAGTTACAGCACCACTGTATTACAGAAGCAATGTCATCACCATTATCAATGGATGGTGCAAAAATTCTTGTTTCAATGTTCTAAGTTAATCCAAAAATATTTTTAAAAATAGTATACTTAGACACATAATTTAGACTAGCAACTTTCAAAAGTATTTTCTTTGAATACTCTATACCATTTTTCAAAATAATACAATAAAAGCCCTTCATACTTTTACCAAATTAGAAAAAAGAACAGGGTTTTATTATATCACATAGCCTTTAAAAATTACCAAATCTTTTTAATATTAGAAAACATGTGTTTTATTTTTAAGCACATGCTAAGTATCACATAAGTTAAGAAGCCCTCAAATTTAAAATAAATGATTTTGATGTTCCTCAAAATTCTACTATTTTTAAAGGGAAAATTCACATATTTTTTTTCTCTATGCAGCTTACCAATGTAAGATAATAAACTGGAAATTGAAATCCATTTTTTTATACTTTGGCATACAGAGATAGGATCTAACCTATAGATCTGTTAAAAAAGATGTGACATAACTATAGCATGAGGATATTACTGTTTTATGTTTAAATCTTCAACCCACTGTTCTAAAAGACCAGTGTGAGTTTGTAAGACTCATAAAGAAAAGATGTTTCCCCAGAGCAAAAACAAAAGGAAACAAAACAAAACCCAGCATGGTATTCCATATGGCTAATCTTCCTTGAGACTTCTAGTGTCTTCTGAGAGAGCAAAGATGATTAAAAAGCTCAGCTTTTGACTCTTCTGTATATCTCAAATACTCAAAATAAATTTTCAAAAATGTTAGTAATTTGAGAGTTAGAGTTTAGAGGGTGCAGGAACCACATTTCTTTACCCCCCTGTGCTCAGCTCAGGGAGGGCACATTACGTAATATGTCAAAAGATTCTAGCTCCAAATCATGGATCAATAGTTTTATTTAGGCAGAAAAATGTAGGATTCCACATGATTTAATTGATGACATCAGTTCTACATTTCACCTAAATACAGAGGGGAAATTTTTAAATAGGTCCGAATGATCTTAAAAGAAACTGAAAATAAGCAAGTTTCTTAGCTCAAGAAACTGTTTTCATGAAAAAAATGTTCTAAATTTTTTCCTTCTGAGCTAAAATACATATCAGTTCTTAATAACAATGTACTTGAGCTTTTATTCTATAGGTAACTTACCTTTGGTTACACTGATCATTCTGCCAAAGTGGTTTTAGTTCTCCTATTCTCAAAGACAAATTATACAAAATCAAGGAGCTACAGTTACATATTTTATTACTGTTTAACAAAAAACACAAAATGCATCCTTTACTATCTATAAGATATTTCAGTTACAAGACTGGGTACATTTTTTAAAAGGTTTTTCTATCTTAAATCTAACAAGTTCAATTCATTTCATGGAGGGCTACTGTTTAAGCAATACCAAATTTCAGAAATGACACTGCTTGCTCCTTTGGGTCTACAAACCTGAAACACTAGCCTATAAGAAGGCTGATAGAGACAATTTTCTAATCCTATAAAAGGAAAATTCATTTTAGACATTTCTTTAAAAAGAATAAATAATACAAGCTAATGTAAACCATGACTTTAAAGCAATGTGCTATATATACACAGAAGTAGTCTCTTTCATAGCACAGCACAAAAGACTGCACAGAATCCATTTTTCTTTTTTGAACAATCTTTCCTTCTTTGTTTACTTCTTTATATTTTGCTTCTTTTAAAAAAATGTTCTTTTTCCAATTACAGAGAGGAAATAAAAAGAAATGCAACTCTTTTATGTAAAGTAAATCCATCTGGATGTTTGCTGCATCCCATACTATAAACCTGTGATCCCCAACCAGAATGAGTTATAGTAAAGCTGCAGGCAAAATTGTCTCCATATACCACAATCCATTATCCCTGTCAAGTTAATGTTCCATGTTGAGCCATATGGCACGGGTACACATTCAACAAAGGAAATTCCTTAAACTTGTTATAATCAGCACTTGCAGTCATCCAAAAAACTGACATAAACAGCTTTATTGTGTTTAGTGCATTTCAGTTAATATCCATGACAAAAACAGGAAACAGTACAGGAAAAGGAGGAGGAATGTGGGAGAGCAGAGTTATTAAAAAAATTGTACATTTTATAATTAGATTTTTTTTCCTAAGCAAGTGATTTTCAATTACAGTTTGCTCCAACCCCTTGACCGTGATCCATTGGGCCATATTTAAGAAAAAACAAAATTTAATGACATCAATTTTCCATGGTATGAACACATCTAAATCTTAAAGTCTTACAGTATCTGATTCATATAAAGCATCTTTGGCAAAATAATGAATGAGTTAAAATTTCATGTTTGTTTTCTTTTCGCAATTGTTTCATAATTGCTAAAATCTAACAGTGCCTCATTAAAAAAATAAGGCAATTTAAATAAAGTGTCTTTATATGCATTAAGTGTAGGTCACAGATGAATCAAGGGCTCCCAGAAGCCTTTAGTACCTGGCACAGCCCAGCACATCAAACTCCAGTCAAGGTATAAGTAGAGCAGAACTTCATTTCAGCCCCCGCAGTGACAACAATAAAACGCTGAGAAAACACACTATCAAATACTGAACTCAGCATCAATTTCTGTTAATTACAGCCTTGTCAGCAACGTGATTATTCAAACAACTCATGCAAATGTTAATGAGGCCTTATTTGCATATTTATTTTTTCCTTTGTTGAAATGTCATTGATTATTACATTCTACTATGATGAATGTGGCTGATGATGTGCTCTGATATGTAATTAGTCATTAGGTGGAATGAATAGATCAATTATGAAAAAGGACTAAGATTAAGAAATATCAAACAAGACCGCCCAATATAACTATAGAATCTTTTTTAAAAAGAACGTAATAAATAATTTCTTGACATTTAAACTGCAACATCAGTAGTTTTCAATAAATAAACCACTACTTTTGTGAGGTTAAATAAAGGCTTAAAAATACATCAGTACTTTGATAATCCAATTATGATCACAGAAACCATCTTTTTAAAAACCGCAAACCACCTCAAGTGGCAATGTCAGAACAACAAACAGCAAAAAAGAGCAGATTTTGCTTTAGATTTGCACAAATTAGAAATATACAAAGTACACCTAAATCTAGTATGAAGGGTAGAGGTGAAAACAGGTCAAAGAGAAAGGAGTATAACATCCTAGAGAGAAGTGGTAGGAACCTGAAAGAGAATGACTACCTTCATAAAAACAAGGCGAGCAAAAACATACTCCTTCAAATCCCAATTTGTTCTTAGAGGAAAAGGATTATTTAGCCTCTGAAACTGTTTGCTGTAACTATCCAGCCAGCACTTGCTATTCACAGATGAAAAAAAAAAAAAAAAAAAAAACCACATTACTGCAGACCAGATGGGAACATTCCACATGACCAAACCAATCAATCACCTCAGTGGGGCGCAGGTGCAACACAGCCGTGTAGCAACACACCATTTCACAGTCTATCGGGCACAAACACATGGCCACCAATCAATGGCCCCCCGAGGACCTCGAAGGGGGCAGGCTCTCTGGAGTCTTACTGGTCCATGCCTGATGACTTCATAATCACACATCATTTCATTCACTAGAGGATACAAACTAGCATTCTAATAACCTTCTACTGAAAATGGTCATGTTGTGCATATTAATACAGTGCTGTTTGGAGTGAAGCAACTGACTTTACACGGCAGGCTATGCAAGGCATGCAGGGCTAAAACAACCTGAAGCTAGAAACTTCTTCCTTTTAGAAGATGGCTGTTCTGTTCAGACAGATCAATGGCAATATGATCCATTCTCTCACATCAAAGTTGGCATGTAAGTCTCCTATCTTACACAAAGCAACTGTTAAACAATAGTAAGCCTGAACAGATAAAGGAGAATGAAAATAAAAAGGGAAGTTGCTAATTGTGGATAAAAACGTACTCCATCTTTCTAGTCTAACTAAAACTGAAATGCAAATAAAAATTATGTGACCATGAATAAAACTTACATGTATTTCATTGGCTTTATTTTCCTCACATTTTCCCAGTACTTGAGGGGTGTCTCTGTACAGTGCATACTTATAGGAGAAGATAAATAGAACAATTTCCAGCAAACACTGCTAGAATGCCACCAAGGCACAGTGCCATGCTCTGTTAGGTCGCATTCACAGAGCTCCTGTTGGCTCATTTTTCAGAGAGGTTGTAGGCTAGGATATCCTTGAAAACTGAGTATTGTGCGTAACTGATTAACCACATACCATGCAGACAGGATCTAATTTAAAAAAAAAAAGGAAAAATACGTTTTGTTATAAAAAGGAAACCAGTCAACTCAAGTCCTTATTGGAACAAGGCTGGGTGTAAATCTGTTTTTAAAAAGCAGCTTTATTTGATAATTCACTGGGCAGCTGGGGACCTTATAGATCCTTATATCCCATTAGGAACATCAATCACTAGAGCCAGGGTTCACATGGAAACCAGTGCAAGGCAACTCACCGAGTCTAAACTGACCTCTGATAACACTAAAAGTTGGTTTGGGTAATTAATTTTTGATGCTAATATTATCATTTTGTCTCATAAAAAAATATAAGAAGACTACATTTCATACTTGGATTCTGGATACATGGGTGTTTACTTACTTACAAATATGAGTATCATGCTTTGCCCACATAAGGCTAAAAGTGATTATATCTCCTACAGTCTAAAAGAATGAATACATGTTTTACAAAAATACACTTACTAGAATAGAGGTCAGTTCCTTTGGGAAATAAATCTTGTGATTAGTCAAAGGAATTATTACTCCACAGAGAGGTAACTGGCAAGATAATCTCACTGATAGCTTATCACATACAATTCACTTTAGAAAGCAAGCCTGACTTCTTTCTAAATGAAGATATCTTAGACTAGAAGAAGACACAAGATTCAAATCAGAAGACTAGAATTCTAGTTCAAATTCTTACTAATTAGTTGTGTAGTCTACATCAGGTCAGATAACACCAGTTACTTCCATTTACTAATTCGAAGATTGGCTAGATTACAGAGGACCTTGGAATTCCTCCTAATTTATGACTCCCTTTGTGGCGCGACAAAGTCTCTACCTAGTAGTTTGCAGACTACTAGGTAAGGATGAACAGAGATCAGGCGTCCTAGTTCCCAAAATCTAGCAGATAAGCCTAATAAAACATGCTTATTGTTTAAATGGAAAAGTAGTCATTTTAAATGCATGATGTGAAGTCACCCTTATGAAAATACAAAAGACAATTATTCCTTTGGCTTACAGAAATATGAGTAAAAATAATCAATATTTGAATTGAAGTTATCTTGTTCCCAGAACAGAATACAATGTCAAAATTGTATCATGATATATAGGAAAAAACCCACAAAGGTAACAGTGGTGACATCTCAGAAAATGAGGAGGGACTGAATGGTATTCAAAGTTGCTGCAACCAGACATACCTTGGGTGGCCAAAAAAACACATTTTCTCTCTTTCTTGATTCCAAAGTTCAATCCTAAGTGAAAGCACCTATGTTTGAACCTTTCCCCCTAACTCAGGAAACATATAACTAAAAACATTCCTAAAAATGCTTTGAAAAGCAAAGTAGCAAGCTGCACTTTCACCTTTTAACTATCATGAATACAAAACTGTATTTAAAGGCATTAAAGATAAAGGCTCAGAGAGCAGTTTTGGAATCAGACAGTATTTGGTTTAAATGCCAGTCCCATGACTTATTAATTTTGTGACTTCTGGATGAGTTACCTAAACTCACTAAACCTCAATTTCTTGATTTGAAAAAGATGACTAATAATAGAGGCAATACCTACACCTTAGAGATTGTTGTGAAAATGTAATGAGTTAATACATGTAGTGCTTATCAACAAGCTTAACACAGAGTAAGCAGTCTGTTTTTCTTTTCTGCTACTATTTAATAACTGATAAAAAAAAACCAGAAAATATCAAAATCAGGAAAAAGTTAATCTCTTTAATGTTCTAGTCTTAATTCATCAACAGTAGTGATCTAAATTCTGTTTGCTTAAAAAATAATAATTCACAAGAAAATGGAAGGCTACCTTATGATAACCATTAACTGCAGATACTGGTCAATGTATTTCTCAACTGGTCCCCTAATAATACATTCTAGAGAACCTGAATCAAGAAAATCTACCCTAAAGAGTAAAGGTTTCTGCTTCCATCTAGAAATATTTCTCCCCTTTCTCTAGATTTGTGCAAAATAGTACAGCCACTATGGAGAACAGTGTGGAGATTCCTTAAAAAACTGGAAATAGAACTGCCTTATGACCCAGCAATCCCACTGCTGGGCATACACACTGAGGAAACCAGAAGGGAAAGAGACACATGTATCCCAATGTTCATCGCAGCACTGTTTATAATAGCCAGGACATGGAAGCAACCTAGATGTCCATCAGCAGGTGAATGGATAAGAAAGCTGTGGTACATATACACAATGGAGTATTACTCAGCCATTAAAAAGAATACATTTGAATCAGTTCTAATGAGGTGGATGAAACTGGAGCCTATTATACAGAGTGAAGTAAGCCAGAAAGAAAAACACCAATACAGTATACTATCGCACATATATGGAATTTAGAAAGATGGTAACAATAACCCTGAATACGAGACAGCAAAAGAGACACAGATGTATAGAACAGTCTTTTGGACTCTGTGGGAGAGGGAGAGGGTGGGAGATTTGGGAGAATGGCATTGAAACGTGTAATATCATATATGAAACGAGTTACCAGTCCAGGTTTGATGCAAAATTAAAAAAAAAAATCATCTTTTGCATACAACTGATCAATGTTGTTTCTCTAGAGTCCACAAAAAACCAAAATGGTCAATAAAATGTCAGCTGTCCTGCTTACTGTAAACTACATTTAAAAACAAGCTAGCTTTAAGGTAGCATCATCATCCAGAATGGCTTCCCAGGTGGCACAGAGGTAAAGAGTCCTCCTGCCAGTGCAGGAGACACAAGAGACAAAGGTTTGCTCCCCAGGTCAGGCAGATCCCTTAGAATAGTGAATGGCAACCTGCTCCAGCATTCTTGCCTGGAAAATTCCATTGACAGAGCCTGCCAGGCCACAGTCCATGTGGTCTCAAAGAGTCAGACATGATTGAGCACAGCACAGCACATCATCTGGAAATCAGAGCTCCTCAATTGTTTTAGCTAAAATATCATTTGGTGGTCACACATCCACATTCTTGCAAAATTGAGCCCTTCATCCACTAGAGACATTTTATACTAGAGAGGCAAAAGTGTACAAGAGTCTTGCATTTACTTGACTTCTATTATCTTGTATTTACTGATCCAAAGAACTTAATTGAGGAGTCAATTAAAATCCTTGAAAAGTTTAAAAATCAACTGCATTTGTTTTTATAGCAAAGATATAAAATACAATATCATGTAACTAAGTTTGCTGACTCATAGTAGCCATTTCATAGTCTAAGTTTTTCAGCGAAGGCAAAAAGGAGAAACTCTTGCAAGGAATACAGTGTTGAATCTACTAGGACTCAATGATAGATTTGAAACTAGCATTTGCCAACTAAGTATCAAATGAACTCTGAAGGACTACTTGATCCTGTGGCTAGATCAGTCACATGCTTGCTCTCTCTCCCTCTCTCCCCCTTTCTCTAAGCCCCAGTTTCTTCATCTGTGGAATTGGAGATAAAATGGGAAAGAAGCAATGAACATTTAATACATGTCTTTTAAGGATCAAACCCTGTGATGGACATTAGATACATCCTCTCATTACATCATCCTTAAGGATAGAGCAAGGCCAGAATTACTACCTCCATTTCAGAGATTAAAGAATGGAATCTCAAACAGACATTTCTCCAAAGAAGATATACAAGTAGCCAAGAAGCAGATGAAATGATGCTTAATATTATGAGTCATTAGGGAAATGAAAATCAAAACCTCAGTGAGGTTTTCTCACCCACAAGGGTGGCCAAAATAAAAAAGACAGAATAATGTTGGCAAGGATGTGAAGAAATTGAAATTCTCATAAATTGCTAGTCAGATTGTAAAATGGTGCAGAGTCACTTCAGAAAACAGTCTGGCAGTTCACCAAATGGTTAAACATAGAGCTGCATTACTCAGCAAATCTATCCCTACATATAAACTTAAGAAAACTGAAAACATGTCCATACAAAAACCTGTATACCAATGTTCACAGCAGTATTATTCATAGTAGCAAGAGTAGAAACAATTCACATATCAATTGATGAGTGGATAAATAAATGTGGTACATCCATCCAATGGAATATTATTCAGCATAAAAAGAGATGAAGTACTGATACATGCTAAACATAGATGAATCTTGAAAATATACTAATTGAAAAAAAAGTCCAAAGACCACATATTGGATGATTCTATTTATATGCAATGTCTACAACAGACAAATCCATACTGACAGAAAGTAGATGAGTGGTTGCTAGAGGGCAGGTTGAAGAGAGAATGAGAACTGACTTTTAATAGGTACTGGGTTTCTTCAAAGAGTGATAAAAATGTTCTAAATTAGTGGTGATGGCTGCACAACTCTAAGAATACAACTCTAAGAATACACTAAAAAACATTAAATTGTATACTTCAAGAGAGTGAATTTTATAGTATCTGAATAATATCTCAACAAAGCTACTATTAAACACATTGAGTATCAAAGATTTAAAAATAACAACAAAAGCACTCCCAAGGGTTATGAATATTAAATGAACTAATAAGTTAAAGCACTCTGCATGAT
Source organism: Bos indicus (assembly GCF_029378745.1). Taxonomy (NCBI): domain Eukaryota; kingdom Metazoa; phylum Chordata; class Mammalia; order Artiodactyla; family Bovidae; genus Bos; species Bos indicus. Next base: position 53,014,735 of record NC_091769.1, read on the forward strand.
GTCTCAGACACATTGAAGGTTCTTAATGAAACATGACCTCCTTTTTGTCAAATGCAGAAACAACAGAAGTTAAATATGATTTTGATTTTAACCTGATAGCTTAATGAAGCTATTCAACTCTTGTCATCTGACTAGCACAGAAGGAGCAAAAATACATCGTATTTACAGGTATACAGTTACAGTCAAGAAAATTAGATCATACATACCTATCATTAGTTTGAAAGAAAAGGACTTATTAACTGGCCTACAGCTGAAGCTAAACTAAATATAATGACAATCTATTGAAGACAACCTAATTAGTTATACACAACTCTAAAGAATCCCTCTGAAGTCTATCAGCAATCGTCTCATGAACAATGAAGCTATAGCCACGAACGTCACTTCCTTTCTAAAAAATAATACCTTGTTCAAATTAATTTATCAGAATTAAATATTCTAATATTCAGGAAAGAACTTATTTTTTAAATCTCTAAACAAACAAAAATTGGTGTTTCAGATGGCTCTTCTGAGAAATGGCAATAGTGATCAAAACAATACACCAGGCAGATCCTTATAAGCCTATTCATTTATCACCCTTAGTGACAGTGAAGAACAGACAGGGAGACCTCTCCCTACGGGGCACCTCCAGGAAGAGTCCTCTGTATTTATTCTTATATCTTCACTGCTGCTGCTGCTGCTGCTGCTAAGTCGCTTCAGTCGTGTCCGACTCTGTGAGACCCCATAGATGGCAGCCCACCAGGCTCCCCCGTCCCTGGGATTCTCCAGGCAAGAACACTGGAGTGGGTTGCCATTTCCTTCTCCAATGCATGAAAGTGAAAAGTGAAAGTGAAGTCACTCAGTCGTGTCTGACTCTTAGTGACCCCATGGACTGCACCCTACCAGGCTCCTCCATCCATGGGATTTTCCAGGCAAAAGTACTGGAGTGGGGTGCCACTGCCTTCTCCGATACCTTCACTGGGGGTGACCAAAGAACGATTTTATTACTGATTAGTCTATTCTCACATTCATTCGATCTGCATTTCACAAAACTTCTCAAACTTGGTAGGCGTTCCCTACTTTGCTTAAATCAGTGTGGGAAACCCTGTGAAGAGAGGCCAAAACCTAAGTGGACCAAAAATTTCTAAGGTGATTCACAATTTTTAAAGATCATACTCCATTTATAGTTATTATAAAGCATTGGCCATATTTTCTGTTATACAATATATCCTCGAAGTTTGTCTCATACATAATAGTTTGTACCCCTAATCTCCTATTTTATAATGTCCCTCCCCATTCCTCCTCCCCACTGGTAACCACTAGTCTATTTATTGTGACTCTATTTCTTTTTTGTTATGGTCATTATAATTTGTTCAGTACATACCTATGGGCCAGATGTTATAAAAAGTGTTTACATTAATCATTTCATTCATTACTTACAGTGGGACTATTTTATGAGTAAAGGAACAAACTTGAGAAGTCTGTCTAGCAAACCTGCCTGAACAACTAAGAAGTTTTTAGATTCCACACATAAGTTATATCATACAGTGTTTATCTTTCTCTGACTTATTTCAATTGATGTGATATCCTCCAAGTCCATCCATGTATGTTATTCTTTTTTATGGCTGATTAGTATTCCCTTGAGATATATACATATCAATTCAGTCGCTCAGTCATGTCCAACTCTTTGCAACCCCATGAACTGCAGCACGCCAGGCCTCCCTGTCCATCACCAACTCCCCGAGTCCACCCAAACCCATGTCCATTGAGTCGGTGTTGCCATCCGACCATGTCATCCTCTGTTGTCCCCTTCTCCCCCTGCCCTCAATCTTTTCCAGCATCAGGGTCTTTTCAAATGAGTCAGCTCTTCGCATCAGTGGCCAAAGTATTGGAGTTTCAGCTTCAACATCAGTCCTTCCAATGAAGGACTGATCTCCTTTAGGATGGACTGGTTGGATCTCCTTGCAGTCCAAGGGACTCTCAAGAGTATTCTCCAACACCACAGTTCAAAAGCATAAATTCTTCTGTGCTCAGCTTTCGTTATAGTCCAACTCTCACATCCATACATGACTACTGGAAAAACCATAGCCTTGACTAGATGGACCTTTGCTGACAAAGTAATGTCTTTGCTTTTTAATATGCTGTCTAGGTTAGTCATAACCTTCCTTCCAAGGAATAAGCATCTTTTAATTTCATGGCTGCAATCACCATCTGCAGTGATTCTGGAGCCCCCCAAAATAAAGTCAGCCACTGTTTCCTCATCTATTTGCCATGAAGTGATGGGGCCAGATGCCATGATCTTAGTTTTCTGAAAGTTGAGCTTTAAGCCAACTTTTCCACTCTCCTCTTTCACTTTCATCAAGAGGCTCTTTAGTTCTTCTTCACTGTCTACCATAAGGGTGGTGTCATCTGCATATCTGAGGTTATACGTATACATATCTCTCTCTATATATATATACATACACATACACACATATCATAGCTTCTTTATCCTTTCATCTGTTGATGGGTACAGAAATTGCTTCTATATCTTGCTAACTGTAAATAACCCTGCTATGAACATAAAGACAACCTATCGAATGGGAGAAAATATTTGCAAATGATATGATCAATAAGAGGTTAATATCCAAGATATATAAACAGCTCATATAAGTCAACAACAAAAAAACCCAAACAACCTGATTTAAAAATGGACAGAAGAACTGAAGAGACATTTTCCCAAAGAGGATATGTAGATTGCCATCAGGCCCATGAAAAGATGGCTCAACGTCATTAGCGAAACACAAATAAAAATCACAATGAGGTATCACTTCACACCTGTCAGATGGTGACCTGATACTTAATCAAAAAGAACATAAAAAATGTTGGTGAGATGTGGAAAAAAGGAACTCACATACATTGTTGGTGGGAATGTAAACTGGTTACAGCCACTGCAGAAACAGTATGAAGATTTCTCAAAAAACTAAAAATAAAACTACCACATGACCCAGCAATTCCACTCCTGGGTACATATCCCCCCCTCAAAAAAAAGAAAAACCCCAAACCACCAAACACCAATTCTCTTCCTTTAAAAGGCAAACTCAAGAGTTAGAGAATCCGTAGAAACGTTAGTAGCAAATAAGAGATTGTTTACCTAATCAGAAGAAATGAAAACGATTTTAAAAGGATTGAAAAGGAATCTCACCTTGGGATTCAAAGTTATTTAACTCTGTAAAAATATCCCAAATAACTAATTTCAGGAAATTAAAAAAAAAAAGTTTTTATCAGTCTCTAGGAGAAGGCAATGGCACCCCATTCCAGTACTCTTGCCTGGAAAATCCCATGGACGGAGGAGACTGGTAGGCTGCAGTCCATGGGTCGCTAAGAGTCGGACACAACCGAGTGACTTCACTTTCATGCATTGGAGAAGGAAATGGCAACCCACTCCAGTGTTCTTGCCTGGAGAATCCCAGGGACGGGGGAGCCTGGTGGGCTGCTGTCTATGGGGTCGCACAGAGTCAGACATGACTGAGGTGACTTAGCAGCAGCAGCTGCAGCAGTGGTTTCAGTTTCAAAGTAAAGTTCATTATAAAAAATTATGCTAATTAAAAGACACTCCTTGGAAGAAAAGCTGTGACAAAGCTAGACAGTGTATTAAAAAGCAGAGACATCACTTTGCCTACACAGGTCTGTACAGTCAAAGCTATGGTATTTTTTAGTAGTCATGTATGGGTGTGAGACTTGAACCATAAAGAAGGCTGTGTTGAAGAACTGATGCTTTTGAACTGTGGTGCTGGAGAAGACTCTTGAGAGTCCCTTGGACAGCAAGGAGATCAAACCAGTCAATCCTAAATGAAATCAACCCTGAATATTCACTGGAAGGACTGATGCTGAAGCTGAAGCTCCAATACTTTGGCCACCTCATGCAAAAAGCACACTCAGTGGAAAAGACTCTCATGCTGGGAAAGATTGAGGGCAGGAGAAGGGGTGACACAGGATGAGGCGGTTGGATAGCATCACCAAGTCAATGGACAAGAGTTTGAGCAAACTGAGAGATGGTGAAGGACAGGGAAGCCTGGCATGCTACAGTCCATGGGGTCACAAAGAGTAGGACATGACTCAGGACAGGACTGAATAACAACAACAAGATAATTGTATACTTTACTAAAAAAGCCTCTGGCTTTCATTCACTTAAGAAGTCCTTTCATTCATATTCATCCACTTCATTTATATAGCCAAAGCAATGTAAATCAAAGTAGCAAAGAAATAAAAGTCTTAATTTAACAAGAAAAAATGCACAGAAAAGCAGGTTTTAGTAATGAGTTTCATTGTTTTTTGTTTTAATATTAGTCATTATTTTAGTATTTAGCTTGTGCTTCATTTTCTCATCCATTCAACCTCACCTCCACTATAATTTAAGATTTCTTTCCATTAAATCATTTAAAACAGCTATTTTTAGTAAGTCTGTCCTGCTTGACTTACACAACCATATAACATAACTACTGCTGTTCTTCACCTAGAAATTCTCCCCCCAAAACCCATTAGCAGACAGAATAAATCTCTCTAAAATCCCTAGTGTTTTTGTTTTTTTTCCCCTACAGCTAATGAACACACATTCAAATTTATAAGCCTTGGTTTCACAAGGTTTGATTTATAAGGGGGTTTACTGACTACACATTTTCTGAAAACTGCACTTCAAATTTAATTTTATTTTAATGATACATTCCAGTGACCCTAATGAAAATGAAATCAGGAAAGAAAATGATAAGGTGAACTGATAGGTTCTTTGGGTGGTTCTATCTGAAGCTGAGAAATTCCAGCGGCAGTATAACATTACGTTTTAAGAGTACAGACTCTGTCGTCAGAGACAGCTGAATTCTACTTCTCAATTCATTTCCTCTTAGTTGATGAGGCAGGTTTGCTGGTTGACTTTCAAGTTTGCTTCTTAACCCATGAAACAACGCTGCTGTAACTAACAAATGAAATGATTAATATAAACACTTCTCATAATGTCTGGCCCAGAGGGATGTGATGAACAAACTGTAGTTGTTATATAACCATCATTATGAGAAGTACAGTCTTTTTTGTCCCCCTTTGGTTTTGACTCAAGTGTAATCAAAGCTCTGTGACGGTGCTTCAGAAAAATCAAAAGGAATCCCTCTACTAAAATGGCTTGAAGTCTGATGAAACAGACTTGAAACTAAATGGAAATTTCACATTTTCTTAAAGATGCCATTGAAAAGATAAAAATGAGGGAAAAATCAAGCAAAGGCTTTTTAAAGGAAGTGACATTTGACTCTTGCCTTGCAGGCGGATGCAGAAGGGAATGGCTACCCACTCCAGCATTCTTGCCTGGAGAATTTCATGGACAGAGGAGCCTGGTGGGCTATAGTCCATAGGGTTGCAGAGAGTCGGACCAACTGAGTGACTAAAAAAAAATTGAAGCATGAATAGTTTCTGGCAGAAGGAGACAGGAAGATAAGAAGTATGAAAAATGAAAACATCTTAGAATGAATAACATACAGAAGACAAAAAATGTTAACAAAGTAAGAATATATGAATAAAACTATTTTATTCTGAGATCACACATGGACATACTGCGTTCATCATAATGCAAATATCCTGATGACAACCAAATTAGTTATCAATAATTCCACAAAACTTCACAGAATCCCTCACAAATCATTCCAGGAACAGAGGAGCTGTATCCATGAACATTTCCCTTTTAAAGAATAACATTTTTCAAATGAATTTGGGTAAGCTTTTTGGAAACGCTCTAATTTCAAAATAAAATGAATTCATATTGACTACACTTACCAGAAATGTCATCTGTAAGTAGTGACAAAGTCTGGCTTGCCTATCAATGAAGTTAAGCTTCATTTCAAGTAACTTCATTGGTGGATCATCATTTATACATCCTCTGAACATTTCAGTTTTAGACCATGCCTTTAAGTATGCCACTTCTTCCAGTTTCAAAACTGTCCTTCATAAAAATTCCTGTTTCAGATTATTTTTCGGTATCAGTTCATTTCCAGAGCAGAGCTATCAGGCATCTTGAGTTCTCTGAACAAATAAGCTCTTTCAGTCTCTCATTAAAGAAGCTACCTGTTTTGCTGGGCACTACCCTGACATCTCACTCAGGTAGCTCACATAGGAGTCATCAATTAGCAAACACATTCATAAGAAAAGGGTCAGTCACAGCTGCCATGAGTAGGAATTAAGTTATGGTGGGGCCTACCAATTTAAATGTGACAGCATTATATTCTTCAAGAAGCTGGCAATTTAGTGGGAAAGATGGATATGCATGCAATCATAACAAGTCAAAACACATACACAATTACAAGTCATGAGAATTCACCAATAGACAGTAATCATTTTAACTACAGTTTAAAAGTAACTCAACAAACAATACAGAGCATCTGCTATTTTCTATCAGGTGCTGAAAAGAGCACAAAGGCGGGAAATGAAACAAGTATCCTACCCTCAAGAAACATCCATCTAAAGCAAGTGCACACACAGGGAGCTCTAGTTAGTGCTCTGTGGTGGCCTATGGGGAAAGAATCTAAAAGAGTGGATGTATATGTGTCTGTAGTTGATTCACTTTTCTGTGCACCTGAACCTAACATAACATTGCAAATCAACTATACTCCAATAAAAAAGTTTTTTTTTAATGTCCCACTAGAAAAAATCATAAAGTAAGTGCACATAAAGAGTAAGTTTCAGTATAACATGTATAGGATGCCAAGTACACAGAGAACAGGAGCACTGAGCTCAAGCAAGGCTTCTTAGAGAAACTAAAATAGGTGCTGAAAATTCCAGGAGGCCAGGGCCATAACTGCTTTCCATATCAATGAATATCCAAGTAACTAACACAGCATCTGGCAAAGGATAGAAACTCGCCAAGTTTTGAAATGAAGTGGTAGAATTATGAGAACATGTGTATGTATGTACTTCCACTTACCACATCACTCTACTTAACCCACCAAATTATATGTAATTATTTCATACTGTTAGGTTAATCATGTTTCCATTATGGCTTGCAAATGTAATTGTCTTTTATTTTTTGTCTGGCTATTGATTGTTAAAACTGATAAACATCTTTTACTATTGTGATTATGTAACTATTACTCGCTTAGTATCATTTTATCATGATTGGTCTACAGAAAATAATAGAATTCTATATCACTAAAACTACCATTTAAGAGAAAAACTTGTAATTACTTTTTAAAATCCGGAAGCATAACAGAATTACCTTGGAATTTTTTGAAAAATACAAATGCCCAGGTATTGCTATTCTTCTCCAAAGTTTCAGATGTGTTTCTCATTAGCAGCCATGAGAAAAACTAGAACATATGATGATCTTTTACTTTTATCAAGTCTGTTTCACTTTCTCTACTTCATTTCAGGGATCCCATTTCATTTAGTTTATGATTTTCAATTTCTCTCTTTTTTTGTTGTTTGTCTTTCTCAAGCATTAAGTGTAACAGAAAAGTTTTTGTATACATGTATACAGTATGTATAATAAAATATATATTTTAGAAAATTTATGAATTTTTGCCTAGCTAAAAACATCTATGACATTTTGATTCCATTTGTTTGACTTAGTATGAATAGAACGCTAGATATCTAATTTATATTCACTCAAAACTTTGATATAGTTCCGTGTATTTTGACATCTAGTATTACTGGTAAAAGTCTAGAAAATTTATTATCTTAGTGATCTTAAAATTTTTTTGAACGAGGCTTGAAACTTCTAATCCAATTCTGAGACTCTAAAGAAATACTATGTTGTTAAAAAAAAAAAAGGAAATTAACAACTGATACAGTATTAAGTACATATTTTGTTCAAATTTCACAGAATTTTATGCTAGTGTCCATTATTTGTTCTCACACCTCAATCAAAGCTCCACATTGTATTTAACTGTATTGAACAGCTTCAGCTGCATGCAACAAATTCTGGTAAGTTCTCAGCTCATTTTTTAAGAAATATTTTCTAACTTTCCTTTTTATAACTTCTTAGATAACACCCATCATTTAAAAGTGGGCATCTGATTTCCAAATATATGGGATTTTGTTTAAAGTATCTTTAGTATTAATTTCTCATTTAAATGCTTTCTTCTCTGAAATCAACTTCTGTGTTTTCTTTTCAGTATAACTTTATTGAGGCTTTTGAAGGCTAAGTCAAAGATCTCTCTTGGTAAATGTCACATTGTACTTGAAAAAAGGTGGGTTATTTTCAAATATCTTTTGATATTCATTTGTAACATAATTACGCAGTTATAAGAGAAAAGACTCAGTATGATTGCAATACCTTAAGACCATGAAATTTTTGCACCTTGTTTTATATCCCTGGATATGTTCCAGTATCTCCTAGTTTACCGTCTATGGGAACTTGAATAGAAGTTGTATCCTATTGTTGTGTGAAGACTGTATAAATCTTAATTATGCTGAATTGATTCACACTGCTTTTTAGGTCTACTATATCCTTCTGCTGCTGCTAAGTTGCTTCAGTCGTGTCCAACTCTGTGCGACCCCATAGACAGCAGCCCATCAGGCTCCCCCATCCTTGGGATTCTCCAAGCAAGAACACTGGAGTGGGTTGCCATTTCCTTCTCCAATGCATGAAAGTGAAAAGTGAAAGTGAAGTCGCTCAGTCGTGTCCGACTCTTAGCGACCCCATGGACTGCAGCCCACCAGGCTCCTCCATCCATGGGATTTTCCAGGCAAGAGTACTGGAGTGGGTTGCCACTGCCATCTCCAACTATATCCTTCTACTTCTCTGTATATTCATACTATCAATTTTTGAGAGTTTGATATTGAAACTCCAGCTAAAATACTTAATTTACCTGCTTATAAAATAATATATAGTGGAACTATATGCAACTTTGTTGTAAGTATTCCAAGTCTCCTGTAAATGTGTTACCATACTTTCATAATTAAAAAAAAAAAAAAGAGAGAGAGGTGTGGAGTGCATTTTAGTTAGAAGGAGTGTGAGAAAAAGCATGCAAACATGAAACTGTCTGAACTAAGCAGTAACTATAAGCAAGTAAACAGTATTAGGACCTAAGACTCAAGGGAAGAGGTGATTGGAAATAAAGATGAGATATGTGAATACCCTGGATTTCACTGACGATCTGAAACAGAAACCATGTTGCTGGTCAAAAAATGTCCAATGTGGTAATGTAAACAACTGACTTTATTCTACAAGAGCACTATGGACAAAGAAGAGGAAGAGATTAATTCCAGTTTATTACTGCCAAAGAAACACGTAATATTTATTAAATCGATGCTAAATCAATGACATCGTAATCATACTGCCCATTTCTTTACGAGTTACAATATATGAAAATCAAAAGAACAAAATGTTCATATGGACAGAGGGCTGCTGGATAAAGTAGGAGGAAGAAAAGATAGTCTAGCTCTTGATTCTGTGCCCAAACAATACAAATAAGTAACAAATTATGCTAGCTGGTTTACAATTATTTGAATAAGTTGTCTCAAAAATAACATAGTATAGAGTCCAGCATGCAGAAGATATTAAAAAAATTCTGTGGAGTTACACATGAAATAAATAGTCCCTTATTAACTGCAAATTCATGATTACCCCATCACAAGATAGAATAAACATATGAGTTATTCTGGGAAAGTGGTGGGTAGGTAATACAGTCAAAACTAGTTAAAAAAAGAAAAAAAGAAAAAAGTAAAGAAAGAAAAAATTGCTAGCTTTGAAAACCTGAAGAATTTCTTGTAAGTGTATCTTATGGAAAGTACAAAATATTTTCAAGTATGTATAACATAAATACATAGATACGCAAGTTCCAGTTTGGGCTAAAGAAGCATTTAAAATGAATTTTAAGAATGATAACAACATAAAAAACAGGATGATTTGTGGGTCTGAGAAAGTAACACACACATGAACAATACAACTACTCACTGAAATATCTAACATAAAAAAATTTCTCCACAGATACGAGGTTCATAATGTTTCTGACAACTGCTCTGTAAATTAAGGTAAATATCAGTCTAAAGCTGATTAAATTGGCTGGATGTCAAAGTATAATTGAAAAAAAAACACCCAGATGTTTCAAAAGAACAGCACAAATCCCAAATTCAAAGCACCCACTAAAGGGAAGAGAGGCCCTTCATCTCTCTCAACTCAATATGATTGACTTTCCAGTTCAATCATACTCAAAGACTCAAGAGGCAGTGATTTTTTAACATGGGTTAACAGGAGTAAGAGTTAATTTGCTCAGACAAAATTCCTTTCTAAGGAATCGCTGCCCTTCAGTTAGCTCTTTTATTTAACATTTACAAAGGTTGATATTGATGTCTACTATTTGCCACTGCCAGGGGACCAAGTTGCCTCTGTACTTGGAAATAACACAATGGAGATGAGGCGGAATCATAATCAACATTGAAGCTTGCCTTCCTCATACTGCCAAATACATCCTGGCCTGGCAGCCTCATCTAAAATACGGCAGAGCCAATTAAATTGATCACTGTACTGAATACAAGATAAGCCTGCTGCATTGAAAGAACTGATAGAACAAAGATAGATAAAAATGATTCAATAAAAATGATGAACAACAAAACTTTATTTAATATGCCTCCCTGCTATTTTTCAGTGGACAGGTTATGTGGTTGAACATGATCTTTTCACAAAATAAAAACAATTTTTTTTAAGTATCTCTAAACTTCCCTAGTCAAGTCTACGGTTTTTCCAGTGGTCATGTATGGATGTGAGAGTTGGCCTGTGAAGAAAACTGAGCACCGAAGAATTGATGCATTTGAATTGTGGTGTTGGAGAAGACTCTTGAGAGTCCCTTGGACTGCAAGGAGATCCAACCAGTCCATTCTGAAGGAGATCAGCCCTGGGATTTCTTTGGAAGGAATGACGCTAAAGCTGAAACTCCAGTACTTTGGCCACATCATGTGAAGAGTTGACTCATTGGAAAAGACTCTGACGCTGGGAGGGATTGGGGGCAGGAGGAGAAGGGGACGACAGAGGATGAGATGGCTGGATGGCATCACTGACTCGATGGATGTGAGTCTGAGTGAACTCCAGGAGTTGGTAATGGACAGGGATGCCTGGCATGCTGTGATTCATGGAGTTGCAAAGAGTCGGACACGACTGAGCGACTGAACTGAACTGAACTGAAACTTCCCTAACTCTTGTAATCCATAAAACTGCTTTTGAAATTATACTATTTTAACAACAGTTCTCATATTAAGAGCTGTAGGATCCAAATAGAAATAAAGTGACCTTATCCAAACTTAGGGAAATGTTATTACAAATTTTAATTTATCAATAACAGAGAATGTTTACTAAATATTATTAATGTACCAGGTACTATGTTAAGCTCTTTGCACTGAGTACCATCATTTAATTCTCAAACCAATTCCTGCATTTATAAGTAAAGACTCTAAAGAAACCAGTCAGAAATTGAACCCATGTAGTCTGACATCAGACTTGCTGCAGGAAAGTAGCTCTTATTTGTTTAATGAAGTAGTTTTGTTCATTCAAAGCAGATTTTAAAATTATACTAAAGTGAGAGGTCATTTTCTATCAAAGTCATTAATATCTAATTATATACATGATTTTTACTAAAAAGAAGAAATTAGTACGCTTTTTTTTTCTTGCTTGTATCTTATTTTATTGGGTTTTTGGGAAGCTGGAAGTTTAATTTCAACATAAAGCATGTTCTTCTACTTGTTCTGTTTTTCCTCATAAATAAAATGTGATTAAAAGAACAAACTTACATTGTTAGCAGTTTGATACTCAGGGCCAAAAAATGGTAACACATTCTCTGGCAAGTGGAAACTTTGAAATTTGGAAACTTAAATACTCAAATCCACTCACACTCAGAAAAGGGAGTCAATAAAAGTTATTAATAAATCCCTTTATCATTCTGTCCCCAGACTTCTCAATTACTCTATTACAACTAAACAAAATATAAAATGTGCCTCCCACCATGAAATTATGCAGGAAAAAGTAAAATAAAGCTGCAGTAAAAATATAATGAGAATAGTAATTCAGTGTAGTTCAGTTCAGTCACTCAGTCATGTCTGACTCTTTCCAACTCCATGAATTGTAGCACGCCAGGCCTCCCTGTCCATCACCAACTCCCGGAGTCCACCCAAACCCATGTCCATTGAGTCAGTGATGCCATCTAACCATCTCATCCTCTGTTGTCCCCTTCTTCTCCTGCCTTCAATCTTTTCCAACATCAGGGTCTTTTCAAATGCATCAGCTCTTCATATCAGGTGGCCAAAGTATTGGAGTTTCAGCTTCAACATCAGTCCTTCCAATGAATACCCAGGACTGATCTCTTTTAGGATGGACTGGTTGGATCTCCTTGCAGTCCAAGGGACTCTCAAGAGTCTTCTCCAACACCACACTTCAAAAGCATCAATTCTTCAGTGTTCAGCTTTCCTTATAGTCCAACTCTCACATCCATACATGACTACTGGAAAAACCATAGCCTTGACTAGATGGACCTTTGCTGACAAAGTAATGTCTTTGCTTTTTAATATGCTGTCTAGGTTGGTCATAACTTTCCTTCCAAGGAGTAAGCATCTTTTAATTTCATGGCTGCAGTCACCATCTGCAGTGATTCTGGAGCCCAAAAAAATAGTCAGCCACTGTTTCCCCATCTATTTGCCATGAAGTGATGGGACCAGATGCCACGATCTTCGTTTTCTGAATGTTGAGCTTTAAGCCAACTTTTTCACTCTCCTCTTTCACTTTCATCAAGAGGCTCTTTAGTTCTTCTTCACTTTCTGCCATAAGGGTGGTGTCATCTGCATATCTGAAGTTATTGATATTTCTCCCAGCAATCTTGATTCCAGCTTGTGTTTCTTCCAGCCCAGCGTTTCTCATGATGTACTCTGCATAGAAGTTAAATAAGCAGGGTGACAATATACAGCCTTGACATACTCCTTTTCCTATTGGGAACCAGTCTGTTGTTCCATGTCCTTGCTTATAACTATTGCTTCCTGACCTGCATACAGGTTTCTCAAGAGGCAGGTCAGGTGGTCTGGTATTCCCATTTCTTTCAGAATTTTCCACAGTTTATTGTGATCCACACAGTCAAAGGCTTTAGCATAGTCAATAAAGCAGAAATAGATGGTTTTCTGGAACTCTCTTGCTTTTTCGAAGATCCAGCGGATGTTGGCAATTTGATCTCTGGTTCCTCTGCCTTTTCTAAAACCAGCTTGAACATCTGGAAGTTCATGGTTCACGTATTGCTGAAGCCTGGCTTGGAGAATTTTGAGTATCACTTTACTAGCATGTGAGATGAGTGCAATTGTGTAGTAGTTTCAGCATTCTTTGGCATTGCCTTTCTTCAGGATTGGAATGAAAACTGACCTTTTCCAGTCCTGTGGCCACTGCTGAGTAATAGTAATTACTGTAGTTTATATTTTATATTTTAAACTATAGTTTAGTATTAATAAACTAAACTATAATCTCTCAGAGGACAAGATCTTACAGTTTTATATATCATGTAGAGTAAGTTCTTATCATGTAAATAAGAACTATTAAAAGAAAATCATATGAAGCAAATACTATGCAACATTATTTACTGGGGGGGAATATATTTATGTGTGTGTGTGTATATGTGTGTGTATATATATATATATAATTTATGGTTACCAAGTCCCATAATCTTGTTTACAAACTATCTATATTAAGTACCTGGAATTTAGCTGTATATGAGAAAATGTGTCTATGTGGAACCCACAGTAAGTACAGTGTGATGGTTTAAAAGGACAGGCTTTGGAGTCAAGGAACCAACATCTCCTTATCACTGGTACTTAAACTTACTGTGCCTCAGTTTCCTTATCTGTAAAATGAACATAACAATCTCACATGTTTTTCTTGAGGATTAAATGAGACATTGTTAATCCTCATCTACAGAACAGCATGGAACATAGTAAGGTCCTATGTTAATCAGTCTGGGAACTAAACAGGAGATAAGAAAAATGGCATTTTCTTCCTTATCTGAGTACAGGTGGGAAACAGGTGTATCTTTTTCTTCTTAGATCTCACTATATAATCCTCTGCTCCTCCCTAGCATCCCCCTGCTCTCCTTGTGCCCAGGGTACTCAACTCTTTACTACAGATCCCTGCAGTGATTTGTCATCCACGGTATATCACACTACAAAATGACTGAATTCCCCCCTCTCTCAATTAAGATTGTCTGATAGGAAGCAAGCAATCCAACTTCACCAAGTTTTAACAATACATTAACATTCTGACCGATTATGTTTATTAACCCAAATCAATTGCTGGTACAATATAAGGCACTGAGACAAAATTAAAATTTAGGCAAAAATAGACCAGTCTTTCCTAAGAATCTGTCTACAGACTTGCTCCTTTGAGTCATTTTTATTAGTCATACCTTCTTCCAATATAATCCAATGTCCAATGTTCTAAATATTTTCAAAACAGGTCCTAAAGGTAGTGCACAAAGGATAATGTTGTGGAAAGATCTATAACAGCTTCTTGTCAGGAAAATGAGAAATTTACAATTAAAAACTTAAAAAAAATATTCAAAGTGAAAATTATATTTAAATAAATTAATCTGAATTTTACTTTTTTCTTCCCAATTAAATCAAATGAACTATGTTCTCACAGCTTGATCTTGGGCTTAATGTCTAGACAATATTCTATTTTATATGTATCAAATGAAAGTGAAAAGTGAGAAGTCGCTTAGTTGTATCTGACCGTTTGCGACCCCATGGACTGTAGCCTGCCAGGCTCCTATGACCACGGGATCCTCCAGGCAAGAATACTGAAGTGGGCTGCCATTCCCTTCTCCAGGGGATCTTCCCAACCCAGGGATCAAATCCAGGTCTCCTGCATTGCAGGAGGATTCTTTACTGTTTGAGCCACCAGGGCAGACCCACCATATGCATCATTAACTTGTTAAATACAAAGTCTGAGTCCAGAATAGTTCTTTTGCAGATAATGCTGTCTTTTTCATCATGCTATTTCTCACACTCACAAGCACAGTGTTTAACACTTAGAAGGCACTCAACGAAATATATACATGTGGTATATTAAAACTCTTATGGGAAAACAATCAGAATTTGTGCTGTACCAAACCAGTTTCATTAAAATGAACTGCCTGCCCATTGGTTTTTCCATAGAAAATCAAGGCCACCTAGGTCTTACTGAAAGGATGGCAACTCAACTGCTACATTCCAAAAGAACACTAAAGCTGCTTTACAGAAGCTCCTCTGAATCTGAACAGTTGTTGAGATCAAGTTGCAGCCTGGCCAGGCACAATCACTCACAGTTAGCAGAGCTCCTTAAGGGCATTCCAAGTGAATTACTTCCCACCTCCAATTAATCTGCCAAAACAGTGATCTACCTTCTGGCACAGCTAACCCAGGGCCAATCCCTGAAAAAGCTACTTGAGGCTTGGCTCCTTTGCACTCTGGTGTCAGGTCACTAAAAATTCAAATCACCTGGAAATTCAAGTGAAATCAGGTCATAGGGCCAGTTTGGCATGGAGGATAGTCCCAGACCTAGGGCTTCCTCAAATTGAGGTAGCTAGAACCTTCAGCTGTGAGCAGGCTCATGCTTCGGAACTGAAAAATTTCCAGAGCAACTCTCAATTCCACCTTCCCAAGATTTAAGAAGGAGCAGAGGATATTCCTTCCTCTGAAGCACATTATAGAAAATATAAATATAAACCATACCCTCCAGAAATATTCTTGTGATCAACCAGAAGGTTTTTAATTTTTTTTTTAATGCTATCTAAAAGAAGTAGAGGAGTTAGCTTCTTGTTCCTATGCTGCTTTTGATAACCCCTCTCGTTTGGCCCTCTCCCCACTTATAAGGACTTCCTTGGCGGCTCAGACAGTAAAGAATCTGCCTGCAATACAGGAGACCTGGGTTCGATTCCTGGGTTGGGTTGGGAAGATCCCTTGGAGAAGGGAATGGCAATCCACTTCAGTATTCTTGCCTGGAAAATCCCATGGACTATAGCCCACTACTGGTGGGCTACAGTCCATGGGGTCACAAAGAGTCAGACAAGACTGAGCAACTAATACTTTCACCTTCATCTTTTCAAGATACATAAAGCAAATCTAAAAACTCCTCTATGCCATATAGGCAAACTATGAAATTTTATCAAGGTCTGCTAATGAAGTCTCTCTGTGTCATCTTCACTCAAACCCAGTATACCAAGGGCCTCGGTTTGAATTACTCTCTCTTTTAGGTCTTAAGGAGGATAAGCAAGTGCCACTATCCCTAGTGAACCCAAAATTTCTTTTTTATGCCTGCAACAAATCTCTAAGAAAAGTTGTGGGTAATATGATTTAATAGAATTTGGCCTGAAACTCCCTGGGATTCAGCTGTTCCATGCCTCTGTTCACGGAGACATAGAAGCCAACCAGAGGTAAACTCAATTCAGGCCCAGCCAGCTCTGCCACAGGTGAGCTCCATCTTAAAAAAAAAAAAAAAAAAAAAAAGGCGAACAGGATCATAACAAGCCAGAAAAGGGAAGATATTCAAATATGCCTTCACCTTAATGTCCTACGAATGGTACTAACACCAAACATACTGCATCTGGGACAGGATATTAATGTGTTTTCAGTCACTGAAAATATACATTTCTGTCTACAATTTTTAGCCTAGTAACCCACACGCTGAGATACGAATCTCCTTCTATCACAATCAACTCTTTTTCCTTTTCACTTAACAACTCAGTAAATGTTAAGAATATTCTGAAGGCAAGGCTTCCAAGTACCTTAATTTTAAACATCTCAGTTTCTTTACTTTTTGACATGAATCAGGTCCATTTTTAGCTTTCAACAGCCAATGCATTCATTCTATCTGGCCCAGCCCAAATAGCCTATAAACACAGACTAAGCTTCTCAAATTAAAGGATCTGTGGAACTGGAAAGAAGGTAGCTGACTGCATTACTACACTTGCATTTTTTTTCTTTCTTGTATTCAAAAGTCTAATTTTCCCCAATTAAAAATAAACAAACTTTCAAGCAAATTCCTAACAGCCTAGTCATAGAGGAAATAAGTAATGGGCATTACAGAAAGATGGCTCCAGTTTCTCAAGTGTATAAGCACTTGCTTAGATTCTGTATTAAAAGCAAAAATGTCATACACATTAGATGAGAGCTGTTAGCACAAGCCAAGATTCAGTGTCTTATAGTTTCGCACTATTTGTGATATTACTCTATTCTATCAGGGCTTTAAAGGCTAAAGCACGGTCGTTTCTCCTGACTATGGTACTCTTAAAATGTTTTAAAACAGAATTCTGTAAAATAAAATCTAAACAATCAGATGAACACAAAGTCTCAAGTTTCTTTGAACCTTGATTGATCATGTTAATTAAATCTTTCCTATCACGTGCTTTACTGACCCTTAGAATCATTATCTTTCAAGGCTACCCATTATGACACTAATCAGATATATTATATACTGTTATGTTGCCTTGAGTATGCAAGCTGAGAAAGCTACAGCTTTACAATTTGCTGGGTATTTTAGAAATTATTTTGACTTTTCCCCAAATTTCCTCAGTCAGGTTTCCTATGACACTAAATTATCTCCATTTTTTTCTCATTACAAATACCAGGACCATGTGGATACTGAATCAAATTATTATTTAATCCATTATATACAGCTTGGTGGCCATTAACAACTTCTCTAATTATGTTCCTTCACAAAGTAATGCTTTCTAGATACTTTACATGTAAACTTGCTTTGAGTTGGGATTCCTAATGGTTGACTTCAGTATAAGTGTAATGTCAATAACATACAATAACATGTAAAATTAAAAACACTATATATGACATTAGGTTAAAGTAAATAATATGAACTAGTTTAATTAGCAGTTAACCTAGGCCACAGGCTCAAATTAACTAAATATAAGTTATAATAATTGATGTTAAGATGAGAAAAAAATTCTAATATTCTTATAGAAAAGCCTAAGTTAACTACAAATAATTACAGAATTATCCTTTAAATAGCACAGGACTTAACAGACTATCCTGTTTACAATATTAACAAACATCACTACTGTATAAACTTCCAACTGCTTCACAGGAAATAAGAAATATATTTTTTAAAAGATCAGATGTCCCATTCCCTTCCTAAGAAATGATCTTAGTACCTTTACAATAGCTGACATCTTAGCCCTTCTAGCTTTCCCCAGCTGACCCCACACACTGAAGCACAGATACAAATGCCCAAAGAAAGAAGACCCACTGGGAAAAATTGCACTCTGCTCAGTTTTGCATGCATCAGTGGACTTCACAGTAGATAAATACAACCCAGAGCAAGATTAACTGACACAATGAAGCAAAAAAGGGAAATTTGAGATTTAGCTACTTCATCTTAAACCTCTTTTTAAGTAAGGGTGGTTTGTTTCTACCTGAGCTTTCACACATACAAAAAAATATGTTTTCGAGGACTCAACCACATTTCTAATACTAATCATTTTTTAAATATTAAAGAAAAATCTTGATGTATAGTGCACTATATTTTATTATGATTTTAAAAGATCCACAAATATAGCCTTTGTTTTTCACAAAGGACAAATTTTGACAACACAGAGGTGAGTTTTGGAAAATTTATTATTGGCTCTTTGTACAAATATTTAAAATAAGACTTCTATAAAAGCTTAGAAAACAATTTGACAAATTATGTAAAATCTTTAAAAATCCAAGGAGAAGTTAGAATTAGCCTACTAATTCTACTTTTGTTTTTTTTTTAATCAACTTCATTTCTAAGAACCCTCCCCAGTTCTCTCCTACATTTACCACAAGAGACTCTAGGCCAGAACTTCCTCCAAGGAGTTGTTTATCTAAAATATCTAACCCCAGGGATCACCAGAATAGCGTCTCCTAGATTCTCAAACTCTTCCTGTGGAGCCAGCTTCCTGTGACTTGTGAAAAAGTGAAAACTGCAGAAGAGTTTCCTAAATAGGATTAGCATTTTAGAAGAGAGGAGGGAGTTTTTCTCATCTAATTGAGATTATAAATGGTACTCAATCCTTGAACCTCATTTCTGACTAACATAAAAAGTGAGGATAGCTCGAGTCACAAAATCTGTTGCATCTTTCTACTTTGCCTCTTTGGGAAAGGTGTCAAGGATCAGCTCTGGGTGAAGTTTATCACTACCTTTCTGACTTTCTAATATTTTTCTTCTATGGATGCTACCTTCCTTCACCCCAAGCCCTTTTGCTAATATTTTTCTAAGTAAATATACAATTCTAAGATACAGACTACCTTGCTTCCTAATTATTCCCAAGTTGCTGACGTCCTCAAGAACACACATATGGCTTCTGGCCATTGATGTTTCCCACTCCCTCTTGCTCAAAGGTATAATAGTGCTGTGCAAACGAAGTGAAGAACAAATGTTGATGATTGTCTTTACTTGCTAATGTCACCTATGAGAGCTGTACAGTTTCCTAAAAATAAAAGTTCAAGAGACATTCCAGCCTTAGAAATACATTAATTTTCAGTGACAGGCCACAAGGGTGACTGTTTTGATCTAAATTTCCATTGTAAATGTTTCAAAAAAAATAATCTCTGCACATCCCTGACCATTCTCTTCCCTCCTGTATTTCCTAACATACTCTCCTATAATTTTTAATTTCCTTCAATTAATTTATTTATATATTCAGCTATTTGTATACATATTTTTTAAAAGATTTTTTGAATGTGGACCATTTTTAAAAAGTTTACTGAATTTGTTACAGTATTGCTTCTGCTGTTTGTTTGAAATGAAGTATTAGTTGCTCAGTCATGTTGGACTCTGCGACTCCATGGACTATAGCCCATCGGGCTCCTCTGTCCATAGAGTTCTTCAGGCAAGAATACTGGAGTGGGTAGCCATTGCCTTCCGCAGGGGATCTTATGTTTTGTTTTTTTGGCCCTGAGGCATGTGAGATCTTAGCTCCCTGACTAGGGATCGAACCTGCACCCTCTGTACTGGAAGGTGAAATCTTAACCATTGGACCACCAGGGAAGTCCCAAACAGTAAAGTTAAAACTTCTTTCTTGAAGTAACTATAGCTTTACATGCAGGTGTAAGAAATAATGGAGAGATCTTGGGTCCCCTTTCACATATTTTCCTTTATCTTTTAGTATCACAACCAGGATACAAACATTGCTACAATCTACTGATCTTGTTCAGATTTCCCCAATTTTTAAAAAATCTATGTGCGCACACAAATGTAGTTGGTTCTATATAATTTCACCACAGATGAAGGTTCAGATATTCATCACCATATCATGATACAGAACAGTTCCATCAGCACAAAGATCCCTCCTGATGCCCTTTATAGTCACATCCTCCTGTCTCCCTAACCTCTGGCAACAATTTGTTCTTAATTCTGTAAGTCTGCCATTTCAAGTGCAGTATCAGTGACTCAACGGACATGAGTTTGAGTAAACAGGAGTTGGTGATGGACAGGGAGGCCTGGCATGCTGCAGTCCATGGGGTCGCAGTCAGACACGACTGAATTGAACTGAACTGATATAGAAGGTGACATCTTTGATAAAGATGGAATCAAACAGTATGTAAGCTTTTGAGAGTGGTTTTTTTTTTCCCACTCAGCCTAACTCACTCAAGATCAATCTCAATTATTATACTGATTAAGAATTCATTCCTTATTATTGCTGAATAGTATTCCATGGTACGAGTATACCACAGTTTGCTTAACCATCTACTGAGTGAGAGACATTTGGACTGTTTCCAGTTTTGGCTATTATGAATGAAAGTGCTATGAACTTTCATGTTCAAATTTTTATGGGAACTGAAATTTTCATTTCTCTGGGATGAGTGCAACTGCTGAGTTGTATGGTAACTGCATTTTAGTTATATGATGAATTAACTGTCAAAGAGTCTTCTAGAATGGCTGTATCATTTTAAATTCCCAATGAACATTTTTCTTTACATTCTTAGGTTAAATTCCTTAGTGGTGGAGATATGTAGAGCCACAACGTATTTTTTAGTGAAAATTAATTTTCATAAGTATATCTGGGGTACTGTTTTCTAAGTGATCATGATAAACTGAAAAGTTAAAAGCACACTGTATGAAGAAAACAGCTGGGAAGTTCAGATGAGCTGCAATGTCCTAAAACTGTTCAGTATAGCAAGTGTGACCAAAGAGGTCAGAGACAGATTTTTTAAAAAGATGTAAACAGAAACAGAGGATACACATTATGACATTCAAATTAGGACTGTATGTATACATATATCCCTCCAATAACTCTAGGGAAAAGTAAATTACAAGCAGATACCTGCTACTATGTCTGTACTTGAAGATGTTTTCTAGTAACTTTGTAAAATACCTAAAGATAATACTTACAATTTTTTAAGAAGACATCTGATTGAAATCTTACTGTAAAATAATTAAAACAAAAGTTTATGTTTAATGTGCTCCTATCTATCTTGTCTAAATATCCAGATGTGCATGTATGCATGCACGTGCACATATACACACCAAGAGTAAAAACACTCTGCACTTAATCTTGTCATTAAAGGATGGCACAATTTAAATTCCTTGAAACCATTAGTATGTATGAAAGAAAAATAAAAAGTAGATGAGATTCATTGGTGTAACCATATTTCATGTCATGTAAACCTGAGAAACATTTATAAAAATGACCACATAATAGAACACCACATTTTCTTAAATCTTTCAGGTAAAAGAGAGCCTTAAATTGAATATGAATAGGATATCAAGTCAGAAATCTTCTCAAACACAAAACATTAAGCCCTGTATATGAAAAATTTTAAATATATATTTTATGTTGTCATGTTAGTCACTCCGTTGTGTTCAACTCTTTGTAACCCCATGGACAGTAGCCCGCCAGGCTCCTCTGTCCATGGAATTCTCCAGGCAAGAGTGGATTGTCATTTCCTTTTCCAGGGGATCTTTCCGACCCAGGGATCAAACCTTTTTTTTATATATCTTATATATTCTATAAACTGTAACAAAAATACATAATTTACAAAAAATCTTGATATACAAGCTAGGGAATGTGGTAATCTTTTTATTGCATACATCTTTGGGGATGTCCCCCAGTTGGGAGTGCAGATTCTCACTAAGGCAATAGTACTATTCTGATGACTGTGCCATTCTCACCTTATCCTGTCATCAGGGGTTCTTTCTACAGACCTTTCTCCACAGCGATTCTCTGAAGATTTCTCTCTGAAGAGCAGCCTCACTGCCACATCACCCAACTGCCTAATTTTTCCTTTTTCCTCTCCTAATGTGGTAGGTTCAATTCACTACAGCTACATTTTCATACTACTACTTTGAGAAACAGATTTTTTAAAATTTCCAGAAGTATAGAAAAATAAGGGAGTAACAAGGTTTCAGATAAGGAAATCTGACATTTGCCTTAAAAAGCAACTTTTAATATCACATTTGAAGACAAAACAACAGGAAAACAACTCACCTAATGAGTAACTTACCATTCTGGATCGAGGCAATGAAGCCCTGGAATTTTATAGATAATTTACCACCACTACAACCACCAATCACCATGTCTGATATTAAAAAACAAAAACACACAAAAAAACCCCAAAACAATCCTGGTTCATTCCACACAATTTCAAGTATATGATTTATTATCTTATCAAAAAATTAACAGTGTTGCTGTTTATTTATTTATTTTTTTGGTTAAATTATTTAGAACAAGATTGGCAAACTACAGCCAGCAGAGAAAATCCAGGCCACCAACTGTTATTTTTGCAGCTCATGAGCTAAAAATAGTTTTTCACACTTTTAAATGTTTATATAAGTACCTATATAGTATGACTGATTTTGCCTTCTGGGCTGTAAACACTATTTATTATATGTCTTCTTGAAAAAAAAAAAAAAAGTTTGCTAACCACTGATCTCAGGGATCAGTATAGAAAAATATGTAATAGAAATAAATAAAATTTATAACTATAAATAAAACTAATTGATTTAATTTGCTATGAAGTGGCCTTGAACTCTACTCCCATTTAATTGTGACTCCCTAGAAATTTCATATAATCTGGGGAGTCTGACAACTCTCCAGAGGTATTCTCAAAGTGAAAAACAAGTATGCAACTTAAGAATGATTGTTACATACTTCACCACACTACACTATGCATATGCCACTAGCCAAAAAATATTTTTAAGAGGACAGTATTTACTGAAAATATAGTAATACATACAAGAAAGCTCCCCCATACAGCAAATACTGCTGTAGAACAGCAAATACTGCTACTCTTGAAAACCTAAAATTCCAAGTTAACAACACTACCAAAACAAATTCAACCTGGAAGTCATAGAAAACATGAGCTATGAAAAGCAAAATCTGAATTTTTTAAGAAAAAAAGAAATAACCTGAGATGTGAAGGTGATAACAAAAATAGTGGACACTAAAATTAAGCAATTTTTTGAGGGACTTTAACTAAAATGTGAGGCTTACTAAGTAGCAGTAACACAGTACAACTGTTACAACTACTCAACTGAATGATAACTACCATTAGTACCTCAAACGATTAACATTTCTGTAACTGAAACCAAAGCAATTCAGGATATGCTTTCAAATTTTTTAAAAATTTACTTTCATCTGGTAGCTAATTAGAGCTTCCATAAACACGGTGACCACTAACCAACGTAGGACTAAGCCTTCACTTTGAAAACTACCAGAATTTTCAAGGTATAAGGAGTACCAGGCATACCTCTTCCCTACTCCCAGTCCTTACGACAATCTCATATCTTTCAACACTCCCAATTGAGAACCGTTGAGCTAGATGACCTGTAAGATCCATTCCACAGCAAATATTCTATGAGAATTTTAGTTAATACTTAGTTAGCATTTATTTTTAACAAAATACTCAGAAAACCTATAGTAAATGATATAGATATTATTATAACCATAAGCAGTGAATCTGAAGCATTACCACATTGAAGACACAGTCTGATGCTGCTGCTCTAGGACTTTTCCTAATCAAAACAGTGTCACAAATACTCATGTGTGCCATCGTGTGGTTCTGAGATTATACACATCAAGGAAGACTGTCAGGTTTACAAAAGTTCCTTAATAAAAAAGTATAATGCTTTTGTTCTCCAGTAACCAAGCAGCCATAGCCTCTTTCACCTACCACACTAAAAACAGAACTCAGAATATCCTCAGAATTCATATTCACTCGTTGAGAATCAGACACAAACAACAGGAAGATTCAAGGAAGAATCATTTAACAAATCTATGCCACTGATCCACTATGAAATTGTGCAGATTACTGAAGATTACTGTTGACCACAGAGCACATACACACAAGTGATGATGAACAAATGAACTGGGTAAATAAATAAAAATAAATGTGATCATCTTTATATAAGTCAGTAGAGATACCATTTTGCAAGGGTGCAGAGTTGAGCCAACTCTGAGTTGTGGCCTGATGAAAATATTCACTAAAGACAGATAACTTAGAAAAAAATACGAGTGAGATATGAGTCAATGGCATTGTTGGTCAATTTTTTGCTAAATAACCCATGAAAAGTGAAAGTGAAAGTGTTAATTGCTCAGCAGTGTTGACTCTGAGAACCCATGGACTGTAGCCTCCCAGGCTCCTCTGTCCATGGGATTCTCCAGGCAAGAATACTGGAGTGGGTTGCCATGCCCTCCTCCAGGGGATCTTCCTGACCCAGAAGTACAAAGCAAAATACAAAAGAAATTCACTGAAAGCCGAAAACCATGCAAAAGACTGAAAATTCCATTAAGTACGACCCCATGGACTGTATAATCCAGGGAATTTTGCAGGCCAGAATACTGGAGTGAGTGGCCTTTCCCTTCTCCAGGGGATCTTTCCAACCCAGTGATAGAACCCAGATCTCCCACATTGCAGGTGGATTCTTTACCAGCTGAGCCACAAGGGAAGCCCAAAGAATCCTTTAAATAAACACAAAAGCCACTGATGGATTAAGACAAATGAATTAAGAGTCAGTTAATAACTGAAGAGAAAATTAACAAGATTCAAATGTGAAGTAAAAGACATTTTCTATATTACCATAAAATTTTTCTGAAGTAAAAAAATACACTAAAAAGTTCAACAATTAATTCTTTGCTCACTTAAAATATAGTGGATAATATAAATTTTGCTTTATTAGTATTATTTTCTAATTGAAGTTTTTGCTTTCAAAATAAAGTCCTAATCAAATATTTCCCCCTCTATCCTCTGAAATCTTGACATCTCTTTTCAGCAATTATTTATTTCTCTTATATACATCACTCCGGGACTAATTACTCATAGGTAAAAGGGACCTGGGTCTACACAGGAGTACCCTTGAAACTCTGAAACCTTTTTCAAGATCAGGTACTAGTTTGGTCTCTCCTACACTGGGCAAAAGGAGAAGACAATGGCAACCCACTCCAGTACTCTTGCCTGGAAAATCCCATGGACGGAGGAGCCTGGTAGGCTGCAGTCCATGGGGTCGCTAAGAGTTGGACACGACTGAGCGACTTCACTTTGACTTTTCACTTTCATGCATTGGAGAAGGCAATGGCAACCCACTCCAGTGTTCTTGCCTGGAAGACCCCAGGGATGGTGGAGCCTGGTGGGCTGCAGTCTATGGGGTCACACAGAGTCAGACACAACTGAAGCAACTTAGCAGCAGCAGCAGACTGGGCAAAAAGGAAACCATTAGCTCATCTCAGGTTACAGGAATGGTTTCAGAAAGAACTCCTATTAAGTCATTTTAACTATGAAAAGAGGCTTCTTTTCAGACTGAGAATGCAGGGTAGGGGCATGAAAAGAAATTATTTCTGGAATAGAGTAGTTAGAAATAAAGTGCATATATGCATTGAAAGAAAACATCCCAAGCCACTAAGGATAAGGTAACCTATAACAGGGCTTCCCTGGTGGCTGACAGTAAAGAAACCTGCCTGCAAGGCAGGAGACCTGGATTCAATCCCTGGGTCGGGAAGATCCTCTGGAGAAAGGAACGGCTACCCACTGCAGTAGTGCTCAGTCACGTCCAACTCTTTGCGACCCCATGGACTGTAGTCCACTAGGCTCCTTTGTCTGTCAGATTTTCCAGGCAAGGATACCAGAGTGGGTTACCACTTCCTTTTCCAGGGGATCTTCCTGACCCAGGAATTGAACCCACATCTACTGCATTATCAGAAATGGCAACCCATTCCAGTATTCTTGCTGGGATCATCACATGGACAGAGGAGGCTGGCAGGCTACAGTCCGTGGGGTCGGAGAGTCAGACGCAACTGTGCATGCATGCACACACACCTCTAACACAAGCTACAAATATGACCCAGTGTGTCCTCCATGGAAAACTAGTTCCCCACAGGGTAATGATGCTTTTTTATTTTAAAAGACTTCTGTGCATCATCTGAATCTGGAACGTGACGGGCTGAACACAAATAAGCTACCCCGGTTTTCCCCAGTGTCTTTAATATTTCAAAGTACAATCTGAATCTCTAAGAGGGGACATGTGATATATTGCTTCTCAAAGTTATGTCACTATGGAACTTTTCTTCATTATTACCTCTCAAAAGCTGTGTCTCCATACTTATAGTTCACGAAAATGCTGAGCTAGTAAAACCCTGAAGGCATTACATAGAAAGAACTAATACTTTATATGCCTAATGTGCCTAATGGAAAGAATACTTGATTAGGAGTCAGAGGACATGGGTTTTGTTTTGCCACTTACTGACTCTATGTCCTCAGAGAAAAAAACACAATTTTCTTGCACCTTAGATTTATCATTTGCACAAAACCAATTATAATTCTAGTTGTAGCCTTTTCCAGAGTTGAATAAAATATATTACATAAGGTTATAGAAATAAAAAAATTCTAGAGCTACAGAAACTTTTTAGACTATCCAGCAAAACCTTATCTGGAAGATAAAGGTTATTTTTCAAGATATGAATTACAATCCAGATCTTTTAACTCTCAGTCCTGTACTTTTTCTATACTACCGTATGTTGTTTCCGGTTTTTAAGAGATAAACATACTAACCAAGCATCTCTAGAGGCAAAACAGGCCTCAGAAAGGAACACAAAAAGTGTCAGAAAAAAGAAAAACAGAGGGTACTATCTTAAGTTTACCATTGACAACACATGCACATAGCGTCTAAAGTCAGTAAAGCTTTAACAGACATGGGGGATAGACAGGTAAAAGCAGCTTACAGTAACTTGGAAACCAAAGCGAGGCAATTATATAAAGTAATTTGTCTCTATGTCCAATTAATAAAATGGCCCGACCATCACCAAAAATACATCTAATCAACAATAGGTAAAGGGAAGCAAGTATTAATGAAATCAATGAAGGGCCCAAGGGTAGAAAAATGGACCAAAGTTGGAAGAGGCTAGAAGTAAATAAGACAGTTTGGTGATCCTACTGCAATTCACTGCTCTGCAGTTTTACTATAATACAGAAATGTTTGATGCTAATTACTTAGTGATATGCCAAAAGGATGTACTTATTTCACTTGAAACATAAGAAAGAAACCCTTTTCCATATTGACAAATCAACAGGATAATTCTAGAATTCATTAAAAAGAAACACTAACTGATTCAACATAATAGCTTTCCTTCCTGTGTAAAATGCTTCAAAATATCTAAATGAATATAGAAGTGCATGTTTCTATGGCAAATTGTTCGTTATTGAATCATTATCAACCCTTGTTAGAAAAAATTTCTCATTTTTGCAATGTACAAAATCATTAGTGTTTGAGAGCTTCATCATGAAAGATAGTAGCACTTTACAATCCACTATTTCTTCAGGCAAATGTGCTTATTATGGCTGAACATAATACGAAAAACAACATTCCCTAGATGTACAATTTCACTGCCCCCCACCCTCGCTTAAATGGTGTTTTTACATGTTGACAGCAATGATGAAATATGTTACTGCTTTCCAGTTAGTTGTAACTTTCTCAGCACTCATCATTCACAGAATCACTCTGAAGGTTTTACCTATTATGATGATTAGGTATCAACAGTTCCAAATGCTGCTAATACTGCCATGTACATCTCAGTCCTGCTTTAACACTGCAGGTTTTCAGCCTGAAAACTCCTCTAAAATGATCAAATGGCTAACGAAGTGCATCTATCCACTGTAACTCTACTGAGTGCAACAGACCCACCTTCTAGGGTATTAGTTCAATTCAACTCACACCAAGTGGGATTAATTGCTACTGTTTGGAGCTGCTCCGCAATTTAAAGGACATTCATTTCCCAAAGCTAGCTACTGTCATGCAGATTGCTTGGACTCAACAGTTAGATATCTCATTTGATCATTTTTACTAAAAATAAAAGGAAGGAAGTGTAGTAAATCAGATATTGCCTAGATCACTGCAATTCTTTTGAATCTATCTGTCTAACCTTTTCAAGGTCATTCCCCCTTTCTTAAAAGTAAATTAACATTTTTAAGCTTAGATAGTTAAAATGGACAATGAAAATGTACCCTCACAATTTTAAGTCACCTTTGCTCAAAGCTACAATAATGATGCAATTCTAAAGAGTCAGCTCTGTAAGCTAAAAATGAAAGTAAGAACATTAATATAAAAAAGGGCAATTTCTGAGTTTTCACAATTCGGTTATACACTTAATTAAGAAAGCTTAGTTCAATGTAAAATTACAAAAACACTGCCTACAGTTTGGTCTACCATACTTACTATAAATTAAACACTACTTGGGGAAGATATACTACAAAAGGAAAGGAAACTATTTGGAGTATCACATCTATTTTACTTTGATAGCAAGTTCAATAAAAAATTTAAAAGATTAGAAAGTTTTCCCTAGCCTAATGCAAGGATAATTATTTTGTTCTAAATTTAATTCTGATTTTTACCTAGATGATAATATATTTAATACTAGGATTCCCAGTTTCATTTATGGTTGAAACAAATTGTCATTCTGAATACAATTTTTACCACTGATTTTAGCCTTGTGTCATACTCAATGACTCTGGCTTTAAAATGGTAACTGCCTTAGGCAAAATCCACATCCGAATCTGTCTCCACCATACTATATGGCGGATAAGGGAAACAAACAAAGACTGCGAAAAATAAAACCATTTATAAAGAAATTGCCGACCACCAGGATTTTGGATTTGGGTAATCCACTTAGATTAGCATGGCTGTGTCTTAAAAGGACAATTCTAAAACCATAATATAGGTCATGTCCTTAAGAAATAGAATAAGTAATGAAATCAATGTCAATTACACAAACCTTGCATATTAACATGACGCCACTGACAACCAGTAAGACAGATTAAATAAAGCTTTTGTAATGTGCTTAGACCCAGCATAAACAAGATGGAAAAAATAATGTCATAAAACGGATTCTTTTCGATCAGGTTCTGCAGAAAGGTAAAAGTATCACTTAAAAAAAAGAGTGGCATCCAAACTCGGGGAAAAAATTGAGGGCTTCTCATTTCAGATTGAATAGCTACAAACTTTGATACAAGAAAGAGAGAGCAGAGGGAGTGAGAGGAAGGGAGGGCAGGTTTGCCAGGAGTAGGGGGAGATACAGAGAATGGTTAACCTTAAAGGTTATGCCAAAAATAATCAGTTTTAGGCGGTGGGTAATGTCGTTCAAAATGCAAATTTACTATAGAAAAAGAAAAAATTTTAAATCCCCAATATGAACCAAAGTGCTTAACACAAATGCTGCAATATTTAAATGTACTATTAAGTTTTTATCAAACTGTCAAAAGAAATATTGTCCAACATGAATAAAATTTGCCTAAAATCACTACTCTGTCATATTTTTATTTACCACACAAATACAACTGTTAAGACAAATAGTAAATTAAAAGCAAATGTCTCTGAAATGCTTCTCTGCCCAGAAGGTAGAAAATATATATAAAGCTTAGTGCCACAGACACTGCCAACACTGACAGTTAAAACCCTGCTGCTTCCTTTATTGATAGCAATGACAATAAAGCTCTAAGAGAAGGACCCACATTTCTGAACGCTTGCCCCGCAAACTTGGCTGAATAAAGAAAGCCCAGATGTTCCTAGAAACTTAGGAAGTTTCTTTTAGATACTTATGTGTCCTTCCTGGACAAGGGGATGAAAAAAATGTCTCTGATCCAAGAGGCTCTGTGAAGACTACTTGCAGAGAATTACCAACTTACCCATTAGATTTGAGTTCATGAAAGGTGTTGGGGACAAGCCTTCGTGGGCCCCTAAACGACTGTCATTCAAGTGATCACTGTAATGAGGGCTGTCTGTAAAACCCTAGAGGGAAAAAAAAACAAACAAAAAAGACCGGAGTATTAAAAAGATTATTTGGCAGTCCTGCTAATTGAGCATAATGACACTCATCTAATTAATATACAGACTTACAAATGGTCATTCCTAACCAAGTTTCTGGTTCATTACTTGAAAAACTAAACAGAAGTGCTGCTTTTATTCTTTTTAAGATTTTAAAGTCAAAAAGTTCCTACATACATTTTAAAGAAAATTAGCCCTATGATCTCTTTATATGCCCAAAAGTAAAATTCTAAATGGATGAACTAAGAACGTATACTTATGAGTTATAATAAACTAGAAAAACATTTATCCTCCTTTCTCTGCTTCCATACACCCTATCAATAAAGGTTTGGGCAATTATAAGATTTACTTAAGATGTTAAAAATAATCAAAAATCAATATACTAGAAATGAATCCTTTTCTGAATGGCAAACAAATATTTAATAAAAGAAGATCTGCTTATATTCCTTTTAATACTAGTATAATAACTATGTATACTGAGCCATGTATACTCTTATACAAACTGAGCCATGTAAAATAGAAAACACAAAGATAGTTAATTTAAATTCTTAAGAATCTAAAAAATGAAACTGCAAACACCATGAAAACAATAAAGCTAGTGCTATTATTTCACAATGGCTGTTACTAAATTCATCCTTATAACTTAAAACTTGCTTTTTAAAAGCAAAGGAGCCTAAAAGATACCAAAGTTTACAAATAAAGTAAGTGTTACAAAACCTCAGTGGATTAAATAACTGTTCTGGTTCTCAGATTCTTATACATACCAAGTACAGCATCACCTCCAAAATCATACTTTCTATACAAGGTTTTGAACCCTACTTAAAGAGTAGGTGGTACCTACCCTTTTGCCAACTTAAAGTGATTTTAGTAAAGATCAGAAAATCTTACAAGAGGCCCAAACAAGAACAAAAACTCACTGCCTTGGCTCACAGAAGCAACCCAGAATCCCCTGGGACTATAAAATCATCAATCACTGAACATTTATCATTACCCAGACTGCAGGCTAACATTCAAGAAGACATTAATGGGGCTGAAACAGGCCTCACTATCTTTGCAGGGATGCTGTCAGTTCAACCAAAGGGCTAGGAATTGAGGGCTAAATAACTGTCAAATCATTACAACTGCTTACAGATGCATGTCACAACTCCTTCTGCTATTCTGTTTAAAACTAATCTGCTGGGAGTGCTAACTCCCAAATGAATCTTTGTTTCATTTTTATCTACTTTAGAATCACTGATACACATGTGATAGGCATTCAAAAAGAATATTGGTGACATTTACAACTTGGTTATGACTACAAACGTGTCCTCTGCTAACCACAACCAGAGTCCTGTCTGTCACAGCACATGCAGCAGGCGCTATATACAAAACAGAATGGCTCCTGGCTAAGGTCACTCCTTGAAGTTTACTTTTGTTGCTCAAAATTCAACAATCTTGAAGTGCTAAGTGACATCCTACTATCTCACATTTATCTCAGTGTTTTCCTCTGCCACTCCCTCCCACTGTCATTCTTAGGTATAGAGTCAAATAAGACAATAATGCTTACAAAAAACTCACTGAAATATTGCTTATCATCATTAAGTAACTAATACTCTTGAAAAATGAGAAAAGAAATGCATTTGTAGGTCATCCATGCTGTTCACACTTCATTTCAATGTTAAAGGATAATAAAAGACAAATTTTGTATATTTTCAGTTCTCTTCATTCTTGAAGTATAATAAAAAACTTTTCCCCTTAATGACTATAAAAATAAAAACATTTAAAAAATTTAAAACTCTAAAGTACAAGTATATAAATAAATCTAAGTTTCAGGGTATCATCAAATGACTTTTATACACATTAACTTTATACATCACATATATTGCAGTTAAGCAAAGACTCTAAACCATATTAATATATGTTCAGAAAACACAACAATTATTTTTCCATCAATCATAAATAAAAAACAGTAAGTACTATCTATTATCCACGTGCACCCACATGTAGCAGGGAACAGTACAGAAGTTACACAAGATTATATCTTAGTCCACTAATAAAATCTGAGATTGTCATATTCTACCACAGAGGATCTATACCTGTGTCATTACATATAAACAAGATTTGAATATAGGCCCTCAGTATCTGTTTACTCATAAACATACACTATTAACCATAGTGTTAATAGTGAAATTTGATGTAAGTCATTTCAAATTTCAGTAAGTCATAATTTCATTCATATAAGACAAAAATTAAATAGAAATTTGAATATATTTTTTTACACCTCAAAGGTTCATCTTAGTGCAAAGAATTTTTGAAAAGCCACAGCCTAGAAGAAAGGAATCTTCATCCATAGATGCAAAGCGATGATGGAGGATGGAACAATGAAACTGGACTTTAAATGTTTGTCAGTTTTAGATCAATGTATGCCAAGTGATAGCCACTCAGTTGTGTTAGACTCTACAACCTCATGGACTACAGTCTGCCAGGCTTCTCTGTCCATGGAATTCTGCAGGCAAGAATACTGTAGTGGGTTGCCATTTCCTTCTCCAGGAATGTATGCTAGGACCTTACTTAAAAAACTTGGACTGGCTACTGTTTCAGACTATTCTTATCATTGCTTCCTCATAGTGGAAGTGATACCCACCCAGAAAATAACTTTTAAACAATTTACAAACAATTAAATAAGATTGGTTCCAGAAAATGAACATAGGTATTTCTCAGTCAGCATGTTAACTGTGTCAACTAGCTGGGTAATACCTACAACAGTGCTTTGCAAACCTCAATGTTCATATCCACTGACTAGTTTAGTTCATTTCAGTCACTCAGTTGTGTCCAACTCTGCCACCCCATGGACTGCAGCACACCAGGCTTCCCTGTCCGTTGCCAGCTCTCAGAGCTTGCTCAACCTCATGTCCATAGAGTCGATGATGCCATCCAACCATCTCATCCTCTGTCAGCCCCTTCTCTTGCCTTCAATCTTTTTCAGCATCAGGGTTTTTTCCAATGAGTCAATTCTTCACATCAGGTGGCCAAAGTATTGGAGTTTCAGCTTCAGCATCAGTCCTTCCAGTGAATATTTAGGACTGATTTCCTTTAGGATGGACTGGCTGGATCTCCTTGCAGTTCAAGGGACTCTCAAGAGTTCTCCAACACCATAGTTCAAAAGCATGAGTTCTCTGGCGCTCAGCTTTCTTTATGGTCCAACTCTTACATCCATACATGACTACTGGAAAAATCATAGCTTTGACTAGATGGACCTTTGTCAGCAAAGTAATATCTCTGCTTTTTAATATACTGTCTAGGCTTGTCATAGTTTTTCTTCCAAGGAGCAAGTGTCTTTTTAATTTCATGGCTGCAGTCACCATCTGCAGTGATTCTGGAGCCCAAGAAAATCAAGTCTGTCACTGTTTCCATTGTTTCCACCACTATCTGCCGTGAAGTGATGGGACCAGATGCCATATTCTTCTTTTTTTGAATGTTGTGTTTTAAGCCAGCTTTTTCACTCTCCTCTTCTAGTTTGATTCTGCATTTATAACCAACTGGTGATAGTTATGCTTACTTATCCATGCACCACGCTTCTAGCAGCAAAAATCTAGACCATCTAGAAATAAAGATCTTTTTCATATATAGAAAGGAAAAATTCAAGTCTACAAAGGTGATAGCTGAGTTCCCCCCGCCCCAACCCCACCAATCAGAACTACATTAAAACATGCTAAGTTTCCAGGTAAGTAAAAATTAGGGGGAAATATCAAAGTTAACATAAAAATCTAAAGCAATTAGAGTAACATAATATTTTTATACATGTAGCTAAGTACTCATCCATTTAGTTTTCAGTACAAGATAAATGTCAAACAGAGCTTTAATGAAAGAAATGAGCTGGTTAACCAAGAGTTTAAACAGCAGACCCCTTAAGTACCACATATAGTTAAACAAAAAGCATGGATGTCTATTAGGAGGAAGGGCAAAAGGTATAATGCTGAATGGAGTTGATAGAAAAGCAAGGAAGGAAGCAGAATAGCCAGAACATCAAAGGGCAGGAGAAAATGAGCAGAAGGTGATTGCCCAGAGGGAAAGGTTGGAGTAACAAGAAAGGAACAAAAGCCAAACAAGCAACTGTTAAAATGGAGCCCAAGAAGATCAGTCAAATGGTACTGAACAATGAATTCTTTTTCAATTATGGAATATAAAGTAAACCAGTGAGATCATTAAATACAGAACTTTCAGGATGCGTATTTTTAACTGATAGAACATCACTGTGGTAACAAAAGGGGGCCAAACCTGACCCCCTGGAGCTCCTAATTAAGATCCTAAATTCTGGAAAATGGTTTACCAGGAAAATAGATAATAATTTCATTAATAAAATGAGATTTTCATACATGAGATGATAAATATTACATTATGGGGGACCAAGCAGAACTATCAGAATCATCTATCATAGTAGCTTTTTGGCCAAAGTATGCTACTAACCACAAAAATATTTCCCAACCCACCTTAAAAAACGGTTTCTGCCTTAAAATAAAAATGGAAAGCACTCAAAAGATAAATCACTGATAAAATCAGTTGATACACAGAGTTTACAAAAACTGTTCATTCTGTATTTAATATCTAAATTATAATTTAATTTCCAATTTTTAAATACTCCCATCTATGAATGCATAACACTTCATAAAAGGTTTAATATTATGAAGTATATTCTACAAAATATTTCACACTTTTCTCTATGTTCATTTATGGTACAGAATTTAGAAACTTTAATCCTTGCCACAATAAGACAACAATCAATTAAAGCTGCTATCCTTTTTAAACTAATTTAAACAGCACATAAGCAAACCAATCTTTTGTTCTATCAGAAACAAAACAGGGCTTCCCTGCTGACTCAGTAGTGAAGAATCCACCAGCTAATGTAGCAGACATGGGTTCAATCCCCAATCTGGGAAGATCTTACATATCACAGAGCAAAGTAAGCCTGTGTGCCACAACTACTGAGCCTGTGCTCTCGAGCCCAGGAGCTACAACTACTGAGCCTATGCACCACAACTACCAAAGCCCACGAACCCCAGAGCCTATGCTCTGCAACAAGAGAAGCTACCACAATGAGAAGTCCAAGCACCACAACTAGAGAGTAGGCCCTGCACGCCACAACTAGAGATGAGCCCACGCAGCAACAAAGACCCAGCACAGCCATAAATGATAAACAAATTGATTAAAAAACAAAGCAGCTAGTGCTATTTACACAATACTGATCTACAGTCCTCTGTCTCCTCAAAAATACAAGAACTTTTTTTGCTGCCTAATGTTTTACATAGCTCTTTTAAAAATTTTATTTCACTCAACCAGTAAATATGGCATAATCATCAGAGAACTCTACCAAGAAGGGCTTTTTCCTAAACCATGTGGCTATTTCTTTGTATGAAAACCACTGTCTAATGCTATTTTACAATATTATTTTCAATTCTTTTCAATAGATAAAAAGGGATGGGGAGAAAGGCTCTTTCAATAAAGATTTACTTTCTGAGAAAAGCTTTCCCTGCCCCTAATCAAACTGGGCGAATTCATTTTCGGCTCCCATAGTGGCAAGCATTTCCATCATATCACTGCTCACACTTACTGAATCTATCTATTTAATCATCCATTTAAATTATACCGTAATTATGTTATAATTGCACAGTATAGGTATAGTGGATAAACGTGGAATTCTTGGAGTCAGACTAACAGCCCTGCATTTCATCTTTGCCACATACCAGCTGTGTGACTTGAAACAAAGTAACATTTCTTGCCTCAGCTTCTATATCTATAAAATGGGATAATAATAATATATTTATCTCACAGGTTGTTATAAGGATTAAATGAGTTTTTCTATGTGCAACACAATATATGCTAGCCATTATTATTATCATAGCAGTTAGAGATGGTTATGTCTTACAAATTCTGAAAAGGCAGACACCATGTCTCTCTTTCTCACAATTACACCCCAGAACAATGTTTGTCACATACATAGCAAGTGCTCAATAAATGACAGATGGATGAGAGGGTTCAGTTACTAAATCCTTAAAATGCTTCAGGGCTTCAGATATCATAAAGGTTCAATTAGTTTTTCCACAGAACACCCAATAATTAGCAGAAAGAAAGTTCATAAAGTGCTAGCTTATCTAACTGGACTGAACAAATAACCACAGACTTTTGGTATTCAAAGAGCCACAAGATTTCATACCAAGTATTGAAATAGCTCTAAGTGGACAAGACTAGTATAGTCAGCCAAAAGTCATAAGACACCAGAGAAAGCTCAGAATGAGGCCTGATACAAATGAGTGGTCACACTTCAAAGAAAAGTAAAGAGAGAAGTAAAAATAAGAAATAACACATGAAATTTAAAAGAGGAAAAAAAAGTATACTTATTGTATTTCTGTGTGGAACACATTAAACTGTGGAAAACACTGAAAGAGATGGGAATATCAGACCACCTGACCTGCCTCTTGAGAAATCTGTATGTAGGTCAGGAAGCAACAGTTAGAACTGAACATGGAATAACAGACTGGTTCCAAATAGGAAAAGGAGTACGCCAAGACTGTATATTGTCACTCTGCTTATTTAACTTATATGCAGAGTACATCATGAGAAATGGTGGGCTGGAAGAAGCATAAGCTAGAATCAAGATTGCTGGGAAAAATATCAATAACCTCAGATATGCAGATGATACCACCCTTATAGCAGAACTGAAGAGGAACTCAAAAGCCTCTTGATGAAAGTGAAAGAGGACAGTGAAAAAGTTGGCTTAAAGCTCAACATTCAGAAAACGAAGATCATGGCATCTGGTCCCATCACTTCATGGGAAATAGATGGGGAAACAGTGGAAACAGTGTCAGACTTTATTTTTGGGGGCTCCAAAATCACTGCAGATGGTGACTGCAGCCATGAAATTAAAAGACGCTTACTCCTTGGAAGGAAAGTGATGACCAACCTAGACAGCATATTCAAAGCAGAGACATTACTTTGCCAACAAAGGTCCGTCTAGTCAAGGCTATGGTTTTTCCAGTGGTCATGTATGGATGTGAGAGTTGGACTGTGAAGAAGGCTGAGTGCCGAAGAATTGATGCTTTTGAACTGTGGTGTTGGAGAAGACTCTTAAGAGTCCCTTGGACTGCAAGGAGATCTAACCAGTCCATCCTAAAGGAGACTAGTCCTGGGTGTTCACTGGAAGGACTGATGCTAAAGCTGAAACTCCAATACTTTGGCCACCTCACGAAGAGTTGACTCATTGGAGAAGACTGATGCTGGGAAGGATTGAGGGCAGGAGGAGAAGGGAACGACAGAGGATGAGATGGCTGAATGGCATCACCGACTCGATGGACATGAGTTTGAGTGAACTCCGGGAGTTGGTGATGGAACTTCAGGGAGTTCCTGGAGGCTTCTTCCCAGGGAGGCCTACAGTGCTGTGATTCATCGGGTCGCAAAGAGTTGGACACGACTGAGCGACTGAACTGAACTGAATTGTATTTCCTGATGTACTCCTATGACAGACAAGGAAATAAATGTCTATGTATATAAAGTTATAGTTTTTAAACAAATCCTTTAAAGTGTCTCTTTCAGTTAAATATATCTATGAAAAAGACAAGTGAGTTGATCTGATCACAATAGTTTGTTACCTGAAAGTAGAAACTGTGTCTATATCACTCATTATCCTATCACTAGTGACAGGGACATTAACAAACACGAAGTATGTGACTAATGAAATCTGTTCATTTAATGAATGAAAGAAAAATGAACAATCTCTCAGTTAATCAATCAGGTCTACCTCTGAAAAAAGCTACTTAATAATCAATACATTAAAGGTCTGCTATTCTTAAATAGATCAGGTATTAATAATAAAATTTCTTGATAGATCTGGGTTTTGTCAACCAGATCCATGAGTTACTAAAAGGTAACAAAGTTTTATTCCTTTTTATCACTACAAAAGAGACCAGCACAGAACTTCGCATGCAAACTAAGAGCTTAAGTTTTTCTTGAGAGGATGAATAATCTCTCCAGGTAACTTTTTCTTCATGAATGCTAAGAAGTGGTTTCACAGAATTACCAAAACCTCAGACTGAAGAGCAAGTCTTGAACTACCACGGGTGGGGAGGATAAGAAGAACCAAAATCTTACAGAGGTGGAAAGGATCCTCAGAAAATATGATGAATACATGAAATACTGCTTAAGCACAATGATATAAAAATACTTCTGAACGTAAGATGACAAAGGATCACCGAAAAAGTTCACTTAAGTTCCATTCTAAGTTGAGCCATTCATGTTCACAAATTTATCCAAGTAACTATTAATATTATCTGTTAGAAACAATCAGACTTAATCCTGGCAGACTATTTCTGTAACATAGATCTCCATTTCCTGATTGTTCAATTCTATATTCTCTTATTCAATAAAAACTTAAAGCAGAGTATGTCTTTGGAATTCATCTATCATCCCCCCTCATAGATTTTGAATGTCAATTCCTCAAACGATAACTACATCAAAATCAGAAATTCATTAACATATAATACATAAAAAGTGAAAACATTCTTCTACTACAAGTACAAAAAAAAGTAAAATAAACTATTTTATTTAAAAAATACTAGCCCGTCTATGCTACTTTAGTTTGTAAGGTTATAAACAAACAGTACTAGAAGAATTGATGCTTGTAAGAACACAGAAAACAACACTTAATTAAAAAAATAAAATTTAGCACCAAGTATTATCTGGTTCTCCCCAAAACTATAGACACTAAGTTCAGACAAGAAATAATATTCTGTTGATGGTTTCTAACGTATAGATTTTTGTCTTCTTCCCATTAACTGGCAAAACTTACAGAGGCCAGTAAGTTCTAGTTCAGGAACTGATGTTCCATTAAGCAAAAAAATTTTAAATAGTGAAAAGAAAAGTGAACTCGATTAGAAAATTATCTATCTTAAAAAATTATACTATGAAATACAGTGCATCATACATAAAGTTTTCAGGAAATCTTACAAATTCAGTTTATTCCTAAACAAACATAATGACTTTATACTTGCCTGCAAAAGCTTTATTAATAGATCATTATTCATATTACACATAGCTTTTTAAAAAAATTCATATATTTTTTAAAGGAGTAAAATAAGTCATGAGGCAAAAGAAAAAAACTGTTTTCCCATGTAATTTAAAACCTGTATGCAATTAAAAATTTTCACTCTAATATTTTTATAAGTCTTCTAACTAGAATTCATAGGAGTGGTTACAAACAATACTGAATGTGTTTTAAATCACATTACTTATGGATTCTTTAACAACTCCTTCCTTTCTAATAAATTTCTGATCCTCTTTGATAGTCCTCAAGGCATAGTCTGTGGACTGATGCTGGATCAAGAATGGTGTGTTACCAATCAACAAAAAGGCAATAGAGAAGAAGCTTTTGACAATGGTTTAAAGTAATCTGGCAGAACAATTTTG
Source organism: Bos indicus (assembly GCF_029378745.1). Classification (NCBI taxonomy): domain Eukaryota; kingdom Metazoa; phylum Chordata; class Mammalia; order Artiodactyla; family Bovidae; genus Bos; species Bos indicus. Next base: position 53,054,384 of record NC_091769.1, read on the forward strand.
TTTGCTGTATATAATAATAAAAAACTAAATGTATTTTATGAAATTAACTACCTTAAAAATTACACTATATAATATAATGCAGCATATGTAAAAGGTTTTTAAAAATCTGTTCGATTATATTATTCCTAAACATCCTAACTTTACACATATAAAGGTTTACTAAATTAACTCAAAATGGATTAAAGACTTGAAGATAAGACCCGAGACCATAAAACTCTTAGATGAAAGCATAGGTTGTAAGTTCCTTGACGTTGGTTTTCGTGATAACTGGGAGGTTTGATACTAAAAACAAAGGCAACAAAAGTAAAAATAGACAAGTAGAACTACAATAAACTAAAAAGTTTCTGCATACAGCAAAGAAAACTGTTAACAAAATGAAAAAGCAACCTATAAAGTGGGGGAAAATAACTGCACATTATATATCTTCTGATAAGGGGGTTAATATAAGGAACTCATACAACAGTAAAAAAACAAAAACAAGCAATCCAATTAAAAAATGGGCAGAGAATCTGAAAGAATACAGATGGCCAACAGGTACACTAAAAGGTGCTCAATATCAGTAATTGCTGGGGAAACATAAATCAAAAGAGGTATCATCTTACACCAGTCAGAATGGCTGTTAACAAAAAGACAAGAAATAACAAGTGTTGGCAAGGATGTGGGAAAAAGAGAACCCTGTGCACTCGTGGTGGGACTGTAAACTGGTGTAGCCACTACAGAAAACAGCATGGAGGTTCCTCAAAAAAACCTTAAAACTAACAAGAAAAAAGTGAAAGTGTTAGTCGCTCAGTCTGGTCTCACACTTTGCAATCCCACAGACTAACTCACCAGGCCCCTCTATCCATGAGATTCTCTAGGCAAGAATCCACTTGCCCAGACAATGGGTACTGGAGTGGGTAGCCATGACCTTCTCCTGGGGCTCTTCCAGACCTAGGGATCAAACCTGGGTCTCCTGCATTGCAGGGAGATTTACCATGTGAGCCACCAGGGAAGCCCCAAAACTAACATGATCCTACAATTCCACTTCAGGGTATCTATCTAGGGAAATGAAAACACTAATGTGAAAAGACACATGTATCTCCATGTTCACTGCAGCATGATACAGAATAGCCAAGATACAGAAGCAATCTAAGTGTCCATGGATTGAATGACAAAGAAAATGTACATATATACAATGGAGTACTATTCAGCCATAAGTAGGAAGGAAATCTTGTTATTTCCTACAACACAGATGGATATTGAGGCATTATGCTAACTAAAGTAAGAGAAAGACAAACATCTAATGATTTCACTGATAAGTGGAATTTTAAACAAACAACTGGAACTCATAGGTACAGAGAACAGAGTAGTGGTTCCCAGAAGCAGGTGGACAAAACTGGTGAAATCTTTCAGTTTAGCTTACTCATAGACAAACATACTGATTTTACACTTGTCTGAGTGTATGCTAGGCATAAAAAATCAGAACGTGTATTTTGAGATGTTTAGGAGATTCATATGCAAATTAATATGAAAATTAAAGTCAGAGAACTAGTTTGTATTATCTTGTAAGTCATAGGGACTGCTAAGTCGCTTCAGTTGTGTCCGACTCTGTGCGACCCCATGCACTGCAGCCTACCAGGCTTCTCCGTCCACGGGATTCTCCAGGCAAGAACACTGGAGTGGGTTGCCATTTCCTTCTCCAATGTATGAAAGTGGAAAGTGAAAGTGAAGTCGCTCAGTCGTGTCTGACTCTTCGAGACCCCATGGACTGCAGCCCACCAGGCTCCTCCATCCATGGGATCCTCCGGGCAACACTACTGGAGTGGGGTGCCATTGCCTTCTCCATAGGGACCAGTACATGTTAAAATCCTCTACACCACAAGCAACTCATTCAGTCTGGTAAAGCTCAGATTTTTAAACAATAATTCCTCCACCCTATCCACAAATTACACAACCAAGGAAAATTAGATAAAAGAAAGATAAAATGAGGTTCAGTTGCAAAAGAATCTCATAATTTACATATTTTAAACCTTTTATCTTTTACTATTACATGTGAAAGACTGAACACATAACTTCTCAATAAATATGTAAATATACTTGATGTTCATTAAATCAATTCAAATATATCAAACCTAGGAATAAAGTAAATTTATTAAAACCCATGCATTAAGAAATAACTAACTGTAAAAAAAGACATCATACCAGTCATTGAGCAAGACAATGTTCTTATATTCAATACAATAGCCTATTTTAAAATAATTTCTAAAAAACCTGTCCAATATGTTAAAAATTTATTTTAAAATATCAGGTGGGAAAAATAACAATAAAAGTTAAATGGTATATAGTATAATAATATACTACTGGGCTTCCCTGGTTACTCAGCTGGTAAAGAATCCGCCTATCAATACAGGAGACCTTGGTTTTGATTCCTGGGCTGGGAAGATTCCCTGGAGAAGGGAAAGGCAACCGACTCCATATTCTGGCCTGGAGAATTCAGGGTCCCTAAGAAGAAATGGAGTAGCCATCATAGTAAACAAAAGAGTTCGAAATGCAGTACTTGGATGCAATCTCAAAACAACAAAATGATCTCTGTTCATTTCCAAGGCAAACCATTCAATATCACGGTAATCCAAGGCTATACCCCGACCAGTAATGCTGAAGAAGCTGAAGTTGAAAGGTTCTATGAAGACCTGCAAGACCTTTTAGAACTAACACCAAAAGAGATGTCCTTTTCATTATAGGGGACTGGAATGCAAAAGTAGGAAGTCAAGAAACACCTGGAGTAACAGGCAAATTTGGCCTTGGACTACGGAATGAAGCAGGGCAAAGGCTAATAGAGTTTTGCCAAGAGAACGCACTGATCATAGCAAACACCGTCTTCCAACAAGACAAGAGAAGACTACACATGGACATCACCAGATGGTCAACACCGAAATCAGACTGATTATATTCTTTGCAGCCAAAGACGGAGAAGCTCTATACAGTCAGTAAAAACAAGACCGGGAGCTGACTGTGGCTCAGATCATGAACTCTTTATTGCCAAATTCAGACTGAAATTGAAGAAAGTAGGGAAAACCACTAGACCATTCAGGTATGACCTAAATCAAATCCCTTATGATTATACAGTGGAAATCAGAAAGAGATTTAAGGGACTAGATCTGATAGACAGAGTGCCTGATGAACTACGGACGGAGGTTCATAACATTGTACAGAAGACAGGCATCAAGACTATCCCCAAGAAAAAGACATGCAAAAAAGCAAAATGGCTGTCTGAGGAGGCCTTACAAATAGCTGTGAAAAGAAGAGAAGTGAAAAGCAAAGGAGAAAAGGAAAGATATACCCATCTGAATGCAGAGCTCCAAAGAATAGCAAGGAGAGATAAGAAAGCCTTCCTCAGAGATCAGTGCAAACAAAGAGAGGAAAACAATAGAATGGAAAAGACTGCAGATATCTTCAAGAAAATTAGAGATACCAAGGGAACATTTCATGCAAAGATGGGCTCGATAAAGAACAGAAATGGTATGAACCTAACAGAAGAAGATATTAAGAAGAGGTGGCAAGAATACACAGAAGAACTGTACAAAAAAGATCTTCACAACCCAGATAATCACGATGGTGTGATCACTCACCTAGAGCCAGACATCCTGGAATGTGAAGTCAAGTGGGCCTTAGGAAGCATCACTACGAACAAAGCTAGTGCTGCTGCTACTCTAAGTCACTTCAGTCGTGTCCAACTCTGTGTGACCCCATAGACAGCAGCCCATCAGGCTCCCCAGTCCCTGGGATTCTCCAGGCAAGAACACTGGAGTGGGTTGCCATGTCCTTCTCCAATGCGTGAAAGTGAAGTCACTCAGTCGTGTCCGACTCTTCGCGACCCCATAGACTGCAGCCTACCAGACTCCTCTGTCCATGGGATTTTCCAGGCAAGAGTACTGGAGTGGGGTACCATGGAATTCCAGTTTCAAATCCTGAAAGATGATGCTGTGAAAGTGCTGCACTCAATATGCCAGCATATTTGGAAAATGCAGCAGTGGCCACAGGACTGGAAAAGGTCAGTTTTCATTCCAATCCCAAAGAAAGACAATGCCAAAGAACGCTCAAACTATTGCACAACTGCACTCATCTTAGACACTAGCAAAGTAATGCTCTAAACTCTCTTAAGCCAGGCTTCAACAGTACATGAACCATTAACTTCCAGATGTTCAAACTGGATTTAGAAAAGGCAGAGGAACCAGAGATCAAACTGCCAACATCCGTTGGATCATCGAAAAAGCAAGAGAGTTCCAGAAAAACATCTATTTCTGAGTTATTGACTATACCAAAGCCTTTGACTGTGTGGATCACCACAAATTGTAGAAAATTCTGAAAGAGATAGGTATACCAGACCACCTGACCTGCCTCTTGAGAAACCTGTATGCAGGTCAGGAAGCAACAGCTAGAAGTGGACATGGAAAAATAGACTGGTTCCAAATCAGGAAAGGAGTACATCGAGGCTGTATACTGTCACCTTGTTTGTTTAACTTATATGCAGAGTACATCATGAGAAACGCTGGGCTGGATGAAGCACAGGCTGGAATCAAGATTGCCGGGAGAAGTATCAACCTCAGATGTGCAGATGACACCACCCTTATGGCAGAAAGTGAAGAACTAGAGAGCCTCTTGATGAAAGTGATAAAGTAGAGAGTGAAAAAGTTGGCTTAAAGCTCAATATTCAGAAAACTAAGATCATGGCATCCGGTCCCATCACTTCATGGCAAATAGCTGGGGAAACAGGTCCCATCATTTCATGGGAAACAGCTGGGGAAACAGTGGCAGACTATATTTTTGGGCTCCAAAATCACCACAGATGGTGACTGCAGCCATGAAATTAAAAGACGCTTACGCCTTGGAAGGAAAGTTATGACCAACTTAGACATTATATTCAAAAGCAGAGACATTACTTTGCCAACAAATGTCCGTCTAGTTAAGACTATGGTTTTTCCAGTAATCATGTATGGATATGAGAGCTGGACTATAAAGAAAGCTGGGCCCCGAAGAATTGATGCTTTTGAATCAGTGGTGGTGTTGAGTTGGTGGTGTTGGAGAAGCCCCTTGGACTACAAAGAGATCCAATCAGTCTTTCCTAAAGGAAATTAGTCCTGAATATTCATTGGAAGGACTGATGCTGAGGCTGAAACTCCAATACTTTGGCCACCTGATGCGAAGAGCTGACTCATTTGAAAAGACCCTGATGATGGGAAAGATTGAAGGACGGAGGAGAAGGGGCCAATGGAGGATGAGATGGTTGGATGGCATCACTGACTCAATGGACATGAGTTTGGGTAAACTCTGGGAGTTGGTGATGGACAGGGAGGCCTAGTGTGCTGCGGTCATGGGGCTGCAAAAAGTTAGACACAGCTGAGCTACTGAACTGAAAATATACTGCTGGTATATGAATAATAATATTAACCTCTTTGTAAAAAAAAAAACTAGAAAATTATAATGTAATCTTACTTGCCTATTATTTTCTAAAATTTGTATGAAGTTCATTTATTTTTCCTAAAAATATAGTTTGTTTTTTTCTTTGATTGAAATAACATACTCTTATTGTAAAAAACTGGAAATGTAAACAAAAAGCATCAACTAAGTAGAAGAAAAAAGACTCCCTTTTTACCTACAGTGAAATACCAACAACATTTTGACACACTTTCTTCCAATTTTTAAATATTTCTAAAATAGTTCTGACATAGAGAGATGTATGTAATACATAGTCATGTATGTATCCACAACTCAAGAAATAAAACTGTCACTATTTAAAACTCTATGTAATTCTTCCAAATTCTCAGAAGTAAACACTATACCTGTTCTTTTAAAAATCATTTTCATGCATTAGTTAATACTTTTTAAAAATACGCATATTCCCTAACTAAACGGAGCACCACTCCCCATGTTTTACAATCTATCTAAATGGTATACTTTTTCTATACTCATTTAACAGTCAATATGTAAGACTGATATGTTGGAAAAGTGCAGCACTGGTATATGCATTTTACTAATATATTAACATCTTATTTATGAAAATACCACAATTTATCTATCCAGGCCCCTTTTGATAACATTTAACTTGCTTCCCATTTTCCACAATTAACAAACAAGGCTGCTATAAACATTTTAGTAATATGTCTATACAAGGATGACGCTTCCTGGGAGTCTCAGACCATAAAGAATCTGCCTGCAATGTAGAAGACCTGGGTTCAATTCCTGAGACCAGAAGATCCCCTGGAGAACGGAAAGGCACCCCACTCCAGTGAGCCAATCTGCAAGTATCAGTTACAGCAACTTTGCTAGTCATATGCACTATTTGACCTGTTTTTCTTCATTCATCCCTAATTCTCTTTCCAAATCCAATTTTTTTTCATAGTCTTCTCTATTCCCTGGTGGCTCAGATGGTAAAGAATCTGCCTGCAATGCAGGGCAGCCGGGGTTGATCCCTAGATTGGGAAGATCCTCTGGAGGAGGGCATGGCAACTCACTCCAGTGTTCTTGCCTGGAGACTCCAATGGACAGAGGAGTCTGGCGGGCTACATACAGTACATGGGATCACAAAGAGTTGGACACAACTGAATGATTAACACACACACATACAAGTATGAGAACTTAGGTGAAATTTTTAGGGGTTGAAACCTAGGAATAAGATCATTGGGTTACAGAGTATGTACAACTTTAAATTTACTAGATATTAGCAAACTATTATCTAGAAAAGAAATGTGCTGTTGTTTAGGGGAAAACGTCTCCTGCTACAGAATCAGAAAGTTCTCCACAGACAGCCCCAAACTTCTGAAAGAAAGCTTCCAAAAGTTCACTTATAAACTGTATCTAATTTGTGATGTACTTTCCAGGTGGCAAAAAGCAAAGTAAAGACCATTACATTTCCTCATTAGTTCACTTAACTCTTATATAGCTACATTCTTATCTGAAATAGTCTGACCTGGGTACAAAGGCAGTCCTTTACCTCGATAAATGTTCAAGACATATTTGTTAAATGAGTTAATCTGCATTAGGTTCTTTAGTTCATCTGAAGGTTCTATAAAACTATATCCAGGTGTTGATACAGCAAATCTGAGAGAAGTAAGATATTTTAGTTGCCATTATCTTGTCTTGATGCCCAGTTTTGTGTAGGCTCTTACTGCCATCACAACAATGGTAGCTGATGCTGGTTTTTAGAATCTGACTCAAGACATAATAATTCATAGTTCATGACTAAATCAACACTGCATATCCTAGTAGAATACTTGGGACAATACTTTTGGATTATGTAATGATCCATGGTGATATGGACCATGTGTCATGTACACTACCTCTTCCCACTCCTATGACTAAAGCCACTCAATTTTGTGTTGGTTTCTGCCATAACAAGGCTAATCAGTCCTTACTATATATCTATATCTATCTATCTATCTATCTATATCCCCCTTCCCTTTTGAGCCTCCCTCCCCTTCCCCATTCTACCCTTCTAGGTTATCACAGACCACCAGGCTGGGCTCCCTGTATTATTTAGCAACTTCCCACTGTCTATCTGCTTTCCACATGATAATGTATATATGTCAATGTTACTTTCTCAATTTATCCCACCCTCACCTTTTCCTACTGTGTCCACAAGTCCATTTTCCACTAGGTTCATCAGAACCATTTTTCTAGATTCCATATATATGTGTTAATACACAATACTTTTCTTTCTCTTTCTGACTTACTTCACTCTGTAGGCTCTAGGTTCATCCACGTCTCTAGAACTGATTCAAATTTGTTCCTTTTTATGGCTGAGTAATATTCCATTGCATAAACATACAACTTCTTTATCCATTCATCTGTTGGTGGACAGATGAATGGACATCTAGGTTGCTTCTATGTCCTGGCTACTGTAAGTATTTCTGCAATGAACACTGGGGTAAATGTTTTTTGAGAATTGCGGCTCTCTCAGAGTCCATGCCCAGTAGTGGAACTGCCGGGTCATATGATAGATTTATTCCCAGGTTTTTTAAGGAATCTCATTCTCCTTTCCACAAAGGCTGTATAAATTTACATTCCCACCAACAATACAGGAGGGTTCCCTTTTCTTTACATCCTCTCCAGCAATTACTGTTTGTAGATTTTTTGATGATGGCCATTCTGACTGGTGGTGAGGTGATAGCTCACTACAGTTTTGATTTGCATTTCTCTAATACTGAGTGATGCCGGGCATCTTTTCTCCATGTGTTTATCGGCCATCTGCATATCTTCTTTGGAGAAATGTCTATTTAGTATCTTCCGCCCATTTTTTATCGGGCTGTGTGTTTTTATGATATTGAGCTGTATGAACTAATATATTTTAGTGATTAATCCTGTTAGTTGCTTCATTTGCAATTATTTTCTCCCATTCTGAGGGTTGTCTTTTCATCTTGTTTATAATTTCCTTTGCTGTGCAAAAGCTTTTAATTTTTATTAGGTCCTGTTTGCTTATTTTTGTTTTTATTTCCATTAATCTAGGAGGTGAGTCAGAGACAATCTTACTGTGATTTATGTCAAAGAGTGTTCTAGTTTTCCCCTAAAAGCTTTATAGTTTCTGGCCTTACATTTAAGTCTTTAATCCATTTTGAGTTTATTTTTGTGTATGGTGTTAGGAAGTACTCTAATTTCATTCTTTTACATATAGCTGTCCAGTTTTCCCAACACCACTTATTGAAGAGGTTTTTCTCCACTATATATATTCTTGCCTCCTTTGTCAAAGATAAGGTGCCCACATGAGCGTGGATTTATTTCTGAGTAAAGCCACTCATTTTTAAGAGGAAGTCTGGTTTAAAAGTATAACAGTGAAACAATGTTCTTCCCCCACCCCCCTTTTGCTGTGTGGCATAGATCTTATTAGTTCCCTGACCAGGGCTTGTTCCCATACCTCCTGCAGTAGAAGCTCAGAGTCTTAACCACTGGAACACTTAACCACTGGAAGTCCCAAAATAATGTTTCTTTGCTAACTGGCTCATATGGGTTCTGAACCACTGACCTAGATTTATTTTCTTAAAGGTGAAAGTAAATAAGCCATAGTTGAAGGATCAGTGAATGATTCCTTCTAGGAATAATCAATTCTTCATTCAATTTATCTAATTTAAGGTTTTCTATGCCAGCATTAATAATAGCATCAGCATACATTTAATGATCCTATATGCCAGAACTTGAGTTACAGGCTTTAGTAAATATTCTTACAACCTATGAACTATTATTCCCAAGCCATACATAAGGAAAAAGGCACTGAAAATTTAACAATTCACCTGATATACAACAGCAAGTAGCAGGATGGGAATTTAAATCCAGGCAGTCTGACTTCAGAAACCACCATGCAATGCTGTCTCTCTAGAAATAACTGTTCCTCTCTAGAATTGTGAATTGAGTAGCTCAATGATAAGCTGAAGCCATGCAAAACAAAGAGAGTATTTATCTGAATAACAATTCATAGGTGATAAAGGAATATAGCCAGGAAAATGGAAAAACAACAACAAAAAAATCCTAATCACCCAATTTGCTTAGTGGTGCTCAAAATAATGGAGGTAGTCATAAAAGCTTTTGAGAACTTTTTAAACATACAGATTGTGATGGGGAAAAAAGCAAACAAAATGGGAAAGGGAAAATCCTTTGGTAAGTGAATATCAAATACAGGCATTCATTCCTCCTGCAGAATATTCCACTTGCCCAAGGTGGTAATAAACTGCAGCAATCTATTGTAATGTTGACTCAATTCCTACAAAGAATGAGAATAGAGACCCCAACAAATCTAGAAGCAAATTTTTATACCATTAGGACCAGTAGTTGAGTGTCCTCCTGTAAAATGGAATTTATGATAATAACTTGGCAATTACAGTTAAGAATTACTATTCATTGTAACAAAATGGGGAGAAAAAATCTAGAGAAAAACTGTGTAACTCCATTCCAGTAAACTAAAGGGGGCATCTGAATGGCCTGGATGCAAGACTGAAAATACTAAAAAAAACTGAATCATTCCCACAGAGATAAAAATCTTTAGGGTGACAGCCTGAAATCCAACTTCAACCTGAGGTTCAACCAGAGAAAAAGTATCAGAGGCAGCATTAAGTCTTATTCAGAGAATCTGTGATTTGTTCTGAAGCAATGAAGCTACCCAGACATAGAAACTGAATATAAAAGTACCAGTTATAAACAAACCCATCACCCCCTTCTTCAGTTGCTAGATCCTCAAAGTCCATGGTGGTTACAGGGCTAGAGGACCACAGGTACCATATTAATATTCCAACAAAGAAAGGGCAAAATAAGAAATGTTTATTTCTACATAATACCAACGGACAATAAGGCCCCCGTTTTCTGACCTATCCAGTTTTTCTTGCAGTATTTTCAGCAGCTGAAATGTCAGGACTTCCTTTGAAAAACAGAAAGGCATCATCATCAGATATAGAGGTAGGTGTAACTATTCTGAATATATTTAATAAAGAAAACCTAACTTTCAGACATGACTTTTTAATGATAAATGGGCTTGTGAAAACTAAGCATGGTCTCTTAACAAAGATTTCAATATTAAATGACTAGCTTAGAGAAAGAACCCAGCAAGTTTTTCTTGGATTCTTAATGATCCCCCAGTTTTAACTTTAAATTTTTTAGTTGACAAAGAATTTAAAATATTTCTGACGAAGCCAACTAACTCTTTCTTAGTTTAAGAAATTTTAAAAATTGTATCTGTCTATGCTGCTGCTGCTGCTAAGTCGCTTCAGTCATGTCCGACTCTGTGCGACCCCATGGACTGCAGGCCACCAGACTCCCGTTCCTGGGATTCTCCAGGCAAGAAGTATCTGTCTATAAATATCCCACAACTGCAGCTTTAGAATCACTATTACAATCACTATATTTTCCATCCATATGTTAACATTTCAAAGATATATTTAAAGAAACTTTTCTAGATTAGCCTTTACTACTATGAAGATCAGAGGAAATTAAATTCTAAATACATTACCCCCACTTCTCATAGCACTTTTATAAAAAGACTCATTACTCATTTCTGCGTATCTGTCAATCTTCTTGCTTTTAAGAATCAGTAAGTAAAGCTATCTACTCCTTCATCAGGTGCCTAACTAGCAAGGCCTCTGAGTAATTCCAATACACTGCTGAGAAATGATCCCTGGGGGAGCACTCATTCATCAGTTCGCAAAACATGAACAAAAGCAAACCAACTTTTTTTTAATAACTAAAAGCAGGATTTTTGAAGCTACTCACATGTCTAGATATCCTAATTTACTCAAATCGTACATATATTTATCTAACCAAATTATGTGAACTCATAAAAAGGAAAGCAGAAACCCTTCTTTCACTCTAAAGAAAAAGCATGTACCCTAGAATGAGTATGAGAAATAGGGGTGAACCTATTGTTCAGTTCATATGAGTTCTGAATGCTTCTAAGTGGAAGCACCTCACTCCATGACCATGATGCTATTGCATAAGGATAGTATTCTTCATGCAATACGGTAATAACACACAAAACAGCAACTTCATCAAGTACAGTATCAAACAAATAGTTATAAGATCTGTTATCAGAGAAAACCTTTGCTCTGATGTGTGTATGTGTATTCTAAACCTGGTAGTTAAACGAAGGGCTTCCCTGGTAGCTCAGCTGGTAAAGAATCCATTTGCAATGCAGGAGACCCTGGTTCGATTCCTGAATTGGTAAGATCCCCTGGAGAAGGGATAGTCTACCCACTCCAGTATCCTCGGGCTTCCCTGATGGCTCAGATGGTAAAGAATCCGCCTGTAATGTGGGAGACCTGGGTTTGATCCCTGGGTTGGGAAATCCCTGAGGACAAGGTAACCCACTCCAGTATTCTTGCCTGGAGAATCCCTATGGACAGAGGAACCTGGAGGGCTGCAGTCCATAGGGGTTGGACATGACACAGTGACTAAGTACGGCACAATTGAATGAAACTGACAAAGAAATTTAAAAGGTGTTAATTCATTAGAATACTTATAGCTAATATATCTAATTAAAAGGAAGAATAACAATATAGTTATTTCCTTAAAAGTAAAATTACAGTGTAATTCAGACATTTAGTCTAAACTGATACTGTTTTACTATATTTTCATCGAGTACCAATTTTTCAGATACTTAAAAAAAAACAAGATTAGTTAAGTACATCATGCAACATTTTCAGATAATGAACAACATCAGAGACTGGCTTTCCTTTGATAATCAATACTAGTTCACAATAAGACCAGTCTTTTTTTTTAAAATATATATATATATATATATATATATATATATATATATATACATATATGCCTCCTAAGAGAGATTGGGAGATGTGCCACTTGGATACTAAGGCTAATAGTGGCAGAAACTGACTTATAATCTTATTGATCAAATCTGCCAATTTCATTCATAGGAATAACTAAATTGATTTTCTCTCTTGTTTGCCTATCTGCTTCAACTTCTTATGTTTTCAGTGTATACTATTAAATTCTACTATAGATACCACCAGGTGGGTTTATCAACACTTCTGAGAGGGGGATCTTCTTGTCTCTACTCCTCCTGACTTCCTTCTGGCTTTCTTCTTTCCTCTAACCATCTCTCTTTTCTTTTACCTGTCTTCTCATATCATTTTAATCTAGCTATTTACAAAACTAAAGAGGTAAAAATGTGTGAATGAAAGCGTGACAATGCATATATAAGTATTACTGCCAAATAATATCAAGCACTGTGCTAAGTGCTAGGATACAAGGATGAATAAAACAGTCTGCTTTCAAGGAGTTCACCGTTTGGAAAAAGAAAGAGACAGTATATGAAAATATTTTAATATACTTTTGTATGAGGTCTGAGCCTCAGATGTTTCTTTTCACAAGATAGCTTCCAAAGCTTTGATAGTAATATTAGACTCCCTATTAGTTTAAGGGACCAGTAATACTTTGAAAGAAGCCAAAGACAGTCTGCCAACCTTCAAGTTAAACTTTCTGGGTTGAGAATAGTTTAGAAAATGGCAATATACCAGAACAGTTTCAAAGAAGATAAGCAGTGACAGGCAGGCAGAAAAAAATGAAACAGTGAAAATCAGATAATAAAAATATCAATAAGCTTGCCTCCGGTGGCATCGTAAGCATCACAGCTAGCTTTCAATGAGTGACTACTATATGCTAGCGAGGGCTGTCATGCATTCTATCGGCTAATTTAAACTATGTATAGAAACCATATTTTCTTCATATCCTAGATGAGGAAATTTTCCCCTAGAGAATTTAAATAACTTTCCCAAGGTCAGACAGTGGTATAGAATTTATTTAAACTTGGGAATCATGACAGCAGATGACTTACTGTTAGCCACTAATTTTTTTCCCCCATCTCCAGCACTAAGAAACCTGGCAATAGAATACAAACTTAAACAGAGAATAATTTCTATTAGGCCATCCATTTTCAGGGTCTCAGAATCCCTTGGTCAGGACCTCTTGTATAAAAAACATTTTCTCTTAAAAGACAAAGAACCCCAAAACGCTTTTGTTTATGTGGGACATCAGTTAGTTCAGTTGCTCGCTTGGTTGTGTCTGACTCTTTCCACCCCCATAGACTGCCGCCCTCCAGGTTCCTCTGTCCATGGGATTTTCCAGGCAAGAATACTGGATCTGGTTGCTACTTTCTACTTCAGGGGATTTTCCCGACCCAGGGATCAAATCCACGTCTGCTGCACTGCAGGCAGATTCTTCACCACTGAGGCACCAGCGAAGTGGGACATATTCACTGATAATTACCATATGAGAAATTAAACCTAAGGAATTTTAAAAACACAAGAACTGTCAGAGCTGACATCATCATATAACACGTAGCATTTAGAAACTCCACATTAAACTCAGGAAAGAATAATTGAAATGGCAAAGTTTTAATATTATCAAGTAAATAGATTTAAACTTTCAACACTCTAAGGGGGTCCCAGGGACATCAAGAGGTCCCTAAAACACAGGAAGTAAACTACTGGATGCAACTATTTACCATATTTTAAAATAAATCATGAATCCCTCATTACCACTATCTTCTCAGAATCTGGAAACCTTGGTTGAAAATAATTTACTTAAAAGAGAGAGGACTTATTCCAGAGATGAGGAAAGATTCAGGAAAGTCAGGGGGGCAGGCCTAAGATCACACAGTTAGTAGCAGATATCTAACCTTATTATACTAATAGAACATTATTTTTGGTTTCTGATTACAAAGTATCACTAGACAAGTATTTTGGGATAGTTGGTAGTAAGGAAAGCAATTATACAATAGTGAATAGAGTATCAAAATCCAAAGATCTCTTGAATAAGCCAGTATTTTCAGTGTTGTGTAGGAAAAGCTAACAGGGCTGGTTTCACTTCTCCATTTATTTATAATGTGCTGCTCACAGGGCTCCTATTGATGAACCAAATCCATGGTCCCTATTAGATTAGCCTAATTAAAAAACTACATTTTCACTTACACTTTCACACAACACAGAGTTCAGATTAACGGAGGCCAGATTAACCCTCACACTTGGAATGATACCAAAAAAAATCTCTAAATAAAATACATTAAGCAATACTTCTGAGACACTGGACATGGGCAGTATAGGACTGTAACACCTGAGATAGAGGAAACAAGATGAATCCTAGTATTACTGGGGAGAGGGAAAGGGCAGGGGACAGGGAGAGGAGGAGGAAAAGGAAGAAAGGAAGAAGGAAAAGAGAGCTCATAACTTAGAACTCTATACATTTTGTAAAAAAATATTAAGAATATTTCAGACACATGGAACAAGAAAAACTTATCAGCACCAGACCTACACGATGAGGAATGTTAAAGGAAGTTCTTCAATCAAAATGAAAATAATACCAGTTTAGAAATATGAATTTATACAAAGAACTAAAGCATAGATTGGGAAACAATGGAAACAGTCTCAGACTTTATTTTTGGGGGCTCCAAAATCACTGTAGATGGTGATTGCAGCCATGAAATTAAAAGACGCTTACTCCTTGGAAGGAAAGTTATGACCAACCTAGACATCATATTGAAAAAGAGACATTACTTTGCAACAAAGGTCCATCTAGTCAAGGCTACGGTTTTTCCAGTGGTCATGTACGGATGCGAGAGTTGGATTGTGAAGAAAGTTGAGCGCCGAAGAATTGATGCTTTTGAACTGTGGTGTTGGAGAAGACTCTTGAGAGTCCCTTGGACTGCAAGGAGGTCCAACCAGTCCATCCTAAAGGAGATTAGTCCTGGGTGTTCATTGGGACTGATGCTGAGGCTGAAACTCCAATACTTTGGCCACCTCATGTGAAGAGCTGACTCACTGGAAAAGACCCTGATGCTGGGAGGGATTGGGGGCAGGAGGAGAAGGGGACGACAGAGGATGAGATGGCTGGATGGCATCACTGACTCGATGCAGATGAGTTTGGGTGAACTCTGGGAGTTGGTGATGGACAGGGAGGCCTGGTGTGCTGCGATTCATGGGGTCACAAAGAGTAAGACACAACTGAGCGAATGAACTGAACTGAAAGCATGTACTCTGGCTACAATAGAATGAAATTAAATATTAATAATAAAAATACCTGCAGATAATCTCCAAATATTACAAATTTAAACATACACTTCTAAATAACCCAAGGATCAAGGAAGAAATCAATAGGAAAACTGGAACAGAGCAGAGTACAAAACTGAGAAGTTAATGATTAGAACCAATACAGAATTGTTTTATAGATACTATAACTGCCACTACAGGAAAAAAGTTAAGTGCATGATAACCAGACTGTAGCCATGACATAAGCTGTTTCATTCTGAGCAGAACTGAATCTATGGCCAGCAAAATTCCAAGAACTGGCCTCAAGAGAATAGGATTAACGTTATTGCTCATAATCATCTTTATCTTTGTGAACATCAAAATAATTGTAGCTCACTCTGCCCATATATTTAAGCAGAAAACCAAAATTGTCAGCAAAACAGACACACATTGACACCTTCTACTCTGAGAAAACAGCACCTATGTCAGCATGAAGTTATAGAAAATAGACCTTCACCCTATTCCCATAGAAATGGAATGATGTTCTGACAAGTGGGGATTTGCAAGTGGCTCTTTGCAGGAAACCACCCTCAGCCCCTTTTCTTGTCACTTTAGCAAAGCTGTATAATAACTAACTTTTACCCAGCACTCCCCCATGCTCTACTAATCTAAAGTCCAAGCACACCTTTCAAAGCTTTTAACCGCACAATACCTTGCCTAACTTGTGGGTTCTTTCCATAGATTAAAGAAGTAGAAATGAAGAATAAGGAATTAACAGATGACCAGATCTCTTCCCTAGCTTCCCCTTCAGTAATCTTCTGAACACACCTTGTGAACAAGGTAATATCTAGAGGAAGATCACAAGAAGTAATGAGTCTGTAGGCAGTGTGGGGGATGACGATAACTTTGACCCCCTATCTGAATGATTAGCTGAGATTACTTCCCTCCTTCTTCTTTAAAGTTTCATGGCCAAGCAGAACCTTCAGAGTTGGTTTTCAGGGATGCTGAATCTACCATCTGTACAGATGGCTGGCATTCTAATTAAAGCCATCTTTCATTTCTTCCATTTTTGAGTATGTAATTTATCTTGTAAATGGAGAATGGTGGGACCCTAGTCTTTTGGTAACAAAATTATAAAGTATTTTTAACTGAATGAAATGAAAATACAAAATGGGAAAAACTGTGGGATACAGGTAACATCATGATCAGAGGAAAATTTATAGTACTAAATGCCTGTTAGAAATCAATGACCACAACTCCCATCTTGGTAAACTAAAAAACAAAAAGCAACCTAAATTCATAGTAGAGGTAGAGTAGAACTCAAACATACTGAAAAGAGAAAAACAATTGAGAAAACCAATGAAACAAAAACAAGTTCTTTGATAAAGTCAGTAAAAGAGATACGCCTCTAGGCATACTGATCAGGAAAAAAAAGAAACAGTTCACCAAAATCAGAAATGAGGTAGGGATTTTAACTACGGATCCTACAAACACTGTGCCAAGAGGACTCTAAGATACCCCCCAGTAATCTCTGTCTTCTGGTATTCATACCCTTATATAAGCCATTCTTCTTGAGTGTGACCTGACCTATTGACTTGCTTCTAATCAACAGAATACTGCAAAGTAATAGAATGTCATTTCCATAATTAGGCTTCATAATACTGTGCATTCTATCTTGCTAGCAGACCCCTCCAGCTTGACAGCTTTGATGAAGCAAGCTGTCATGATGGAAAGGCCCAGTTGGAAAGATACTGAAGGCAGCTTCCAGCCAAAATGGAACATTCATCTTCAACAAACCAAAAGGAACTGATGACCAAAAAATAGATAATCTCAGAAGGGGACCCTTCCCCAATCAATCTTTCAGATGAGACCCCAGTTCTGGTGAATACTTTGTTTACAGCCTTATAAAAGACCTTGAGGCAAAGGATCAAGCTAAGCTATACCAATTCGTCACCCACAGAAACCATGAATCCATATATGTGTACTATTTCAAGCCACTAAGATTGCAGTAATTTGATATTATAGCAAGAGATTACCTAATATAAATATATAAAAGTAAAGAAAATTATTAACAACTTTATGCCATTAATTCAATTTAGATGAAATGGACAAATAGATATATTTCTTAAAATACACAAACTAACAAAGCTCACTCAACAAAAAAACTGAACAGCTCTTATCAATTAATGAAGTTAAAATGAAAAACAATCCTCCAAAGAAAACTCCAGGCCCATGTATCTTCACTGGTAAATTCTGAAAAATATTTGAAGAGGAAATAAGAGCAGTATTACATAAATTCTTTCAAGGAATTAAAATGCAAGTAATATTTCTCAACTCATTCTTTGAGGTATTATTGTGATACCAAATTCTGGCAGGCAAGATAAGAAAAAAAACCACTACAGATCAGTATTACTCAAATATAAAAATTCTTATATTTATATTCATTTCAGCAAATTGAATTTAACAATATATAAAAGAACAACAATAATAACCTAGAGCTATTTTTCTCAGGAATGTCAAGTTGGTTTAAAATTAAAAATAGTAATCATAAAATTTTACACATTAATAAAGAAAATCCATATGATCACCTCAATAGATGAAAAGAATTTTTAAATAAAGTCCAACATTCATTTTTGATAAATATTCTCAACAAATTAAGAATAAAAGGAATCTTCCTCAATCTAATAAATCATATGAACAAAACCTATAACTAATATCAAGTTTAATGGGAAAAGACTGATTGTTACCCCAATATTAAGGACAGGGCAAAGAAATAACAATCAATTCAAAAAATGCGAAAAATTCAGGTTGGAAAAGAAAAAGTTAAATTCTCATATTCAAACAGAAAATCCTTCAGGATGTACAAAAAAAGCTACTACAGCCAGTGAGCTTAGCCATGTGCAGGACACAAGGTCAATATGCCAAACCTATTATAGTTTTATATAAGATATGAACAACTAGAAATTGAAACTTATAACATCAAAATATTTATTTAGTAATTAACTAAATGAAAAATGTGCAATATGTGTTCATTGAAAACTATAAACATTACTGAAAGAAATTAGAGTAAGAGAGTTATACCAATAGTCACTGATCAGAAGATTCCACATTGTTAAACTATCAATTCCCCTTAAACTGATGTGAGTCCTTGCAATCCTACCAAAAATCCCAGAAGATTTTTGTAGAAACTGATATGCTGATTTCAAACTTTTCATTGTCTATGCAATGTATCTAAAATAGGAAAAACAACTTTGAAACAGAATAAATAAGACTGCATGACTTATACTACTTGATATTAATCTGTATTTTAAAGGTACAGTAATCAAGATAATATAGTATTGATTCAAAGGTTAAAAAAAAATCAATGGAACAGTGTCTGGAAATTGATCCTCCCGTACATGGTTAATTGATTTTCAACAGAGATAACAGGTGAATTCAATGGGGGAAAAGGACAATCTTTTCATTGAACACTACCAACAAAAATAAGTATATATGTTGTCAAATTTACTATTTATTGAGACTGGTACTATCAAACAATTCATAGGTAATAGGATTTGACAGTAGGAAAAAAAAAAAAAAGAGAGAAGTACTATATTCTATCCCTTTCTTAAAGATTTATATTTATAATAAATTCTGAGACACTTAATACCAACAAGGACATCTGTCTAATTTTATTTTAACTCAATAATATATAAATATATTGGATCATGGAGCTCTGTATTTACATACTGTTTATTAATAACCTAAGCCGAGTTTGAGAAACTCTGATCTTGTTAAAAAATTTCTGTTTTACATGTTAGGAATTAAGTCCAGAATAAGTAACTCATTTGACCAAGCTTACTCATCAAATGGGAGAAGTCTCTAGACTGAAGATCTCTATTCTTGTATTACAAACCATCTTTGTCACTTGATATGTTTTGGAGGTTTTATAACCAAGTATTGCTTCTATTTTTGTGCTTCTACTCTCCCTGGGCCTTCATGATATAACTTCTATCATTCTCTGCTTTCATGTGAGAGTGAACGCTCCTTTTACCCAAGAAACATGGACTGAGCATTTTTGTTTTCCAACTAATGCCAGTGAAATCTCAGTAAATCTTTCATAAATGAAAAAAAGTGGAAGAAAAAATGTGAACAGCCCACAAACTAAAATTTGGACACCCAAGAGAAGACTACAAAATTCCAAACTGGGAAGAAAGACACTGAGGAAAAGCGTTATCTACAAGAGCAAGGTAGGGTTGTTAGGGGGAAAAAAATTCAAGAAAATTTTTACAGAGTAAGGACTCAGAAAAATAAACAATGAAATTTCATAGTGTCACCAATGTGGAGAAGACATTTGGTTCAGGACAGCTGATGCTCCACTGGTTAATCACTAAATAATTTCCTAAACTAAACACCAAGAATATGAACTGCTCCATGCAAAATGCTACAGATTGCTTATGACATAAAACCACATGAAATAATTACTTCACTTGACAGCAAAAAGGATTAAGTGTCTATTCAATATGTCACAGGATAACAGTCCAAGCTTGTTATTCTCAAAATAAAAATGTTAGAGTGTACAACAAAAATATATCACAGGAGGAACTGATATTACCTGATCATGCTAAACCTTTGACTTTTCTGGATTCCAAAGACAAATGGGCCTTAGGTAGCATTACTACGAACAAAGCTAGTAGAGATGATGGAATTCCAGCTGAACTATTTCAAGTCTTAAAAGATGATGCTGTTAAAGTGCTGCACTCAATATGCCAGCAAATTGGGAAAACTCAGCAGATGGCCATACGGATGGAAAAGGTCAGTTTTAATCCCAATCTCAAAGAAAGGCAATGCCAAAGAATGCTCAAACAACTGCACAATTACACTCATCTCACACACTAGCAAAGTAATGCTCAAAATTCTCCAAGCGAAGTTTCAACAGAACATGAACCAAAAACTTCCAGACGTTCAAACTGGATTTAGAAAAGGCAGAGGAACCAGAGATCAAATTGCCAACATCTGTTGGATCATCAAAAAAGCAAGAGAGTTCCAGAAAAACATCTACTTCTGCTTTACTGACTACACCAAAGCCTTTGACTGTGTAGATCACAACAAACTCTGGAAAATTCTTAGAGATGGGAATACCAGACCACCTTATCCTGCTTTCTGAGAAATCTGTGTATAGTTTGAACTGGACATGGAACAACAGACTGGTTCCAAATCGGGAAAGGAGTACGTCAAGGCTGTATATTGTCACCCTGCTTATTTAACTTATATTCAGAGAACATCATGTGAAATGCCAGACTGGATGAAGCACAAGCTGGAATCAAGACTGCTGGGAGAAATATCAATAACCTCCGATATGCAGATGACAACACCCTTATGGCAGAAAGCGAAGAGGAACTGAAGAGCCTGTTGATGAAAGTCAAAGAGGAGAGGGAAAAAGTTGGCTTAAAACTGAACATTAAAAAAACCAAGATCATGGCATCCGGTCCCATCACTTCATGGCAAATAGATGGGGAAACAATGGAAACAGTGACAGACTTTATTTTCTTGGGCTTCAAAATCTCTGCAGATGGTGACTGCAGCCATGAAATTAAAAAACACTTGCTCTTGGAAGAAAAGCTATGACCAACCTAGACAGTATATTAAAAACCAGAGACATTACTCTGCCGACAAAAGTCCATCTACTCAAAGCTATGGTTTTTCTAGTAGCCATGCATGGATGTGAGAGTTGGACTATAAAGAAAGCTGAGCACCGAAGAATTGATGCTTTTGAACTATAGTGTTGGAGAAGACTCTCGAGAGTCCATTGGACTGCAAGGAGAGCCAACCAGTCAATCCTAAAGGAAATCAGTCTGAATATTCATTGGAAGGACTGATGCTGAAGCTGAAGCTCCAGTACTTTGGCCACCTGACATGAAGAGCCAACTCATTTGAGAAGACCCTGATTCTGGGAAAGATTGAAGGCAGGAAGAAAAGGGGCCAACGGAGGATGAGATGGTTGGATGGTATCACCGACTCAATGGACATGAGTTTGAGCAAGCTCCCGGAGTTGGTGATGGACAGGGAAGCCTGGCGTGCTGCAGTTATGGGGTCGTGAAGAGTCGGACGTAACTGAACTGAAGCCTGTGACATACGTAAGCTCACTGAAGTCTTATCACTATCTTGTGAAGTAGATACCTTTCAAACAGATTTGAGGAATTATCTGAAGCCTCTTCTGTTAGAATTCTGTCTTTAAGAATATAGACTAATAAGAATCTATGTTCATAAGAATCTGGGTTGCCCAATTTTATTTCTCCTAATAATCTCCAAATCCCAAGATCTGTTTATCTGCTATGAACTTCTCCAATAGTTTCAACTTTTTAAACATAATTACCTTCATGTGACTTACAGGACCTCTTGGTGGGCATTTAAAAACTGCAACAGGTCCAGCATTTTGTTCAGGACATACTCCAGGAATTCACAACAGCTGTCTCTCTAAGGAGTACTTAAGACTTACAAAATTCTGGGGGTTACCTTCTATGAGACTGAATGTAAAAAGAGGAACACTTATAGACTTTTTAATAAATTACAGATATGTGCTGAATATGTTATTCTTTTAATTCTCACACACTTCTTATTCTACAAATCTCACTTCAGATGAGAAATCTGAGGCTCAGAAATTAAGTTATCTTATCTTTTCCAAGGTCAAATACAGTGGTGATACCAGGAAACAAACTTATCTGACTTATTCCATAGCTTATATTTTTTATGTCTAAAATGTGAGTAAGATTCAATAAATAATGATAGTAACCATCGTCTTATAGCATCTACTCAGTGTCCAACTCCTAGATAAATAGTAATAACAACTATTTTGCGGTCTCCCTGGTGGTTCAGATAGTAAAGAATCTGCCTGCAATGCAGGAGACTCAGGTTTGATCCCTGGGTCAGGAAGATCCCCTGTTGAAGGGAATGGCTACCCACTCCAGTATTCTTGCCTGGAGAATTCCGTGGACAGAGGAACCTTGCAGGCCATACAATCCATGGTTCGCAAAGAGCTGGACATGTCTGAGTGGCTTTCACTTTTCACTTTGGGGTCTCTTTTAAACTATAGCCAGTGTGATATGGTCCAAAGGGACAGTAATTTAAAATCATACTGCCTGGTTACTAGTCTTGGGTGCTTAATATTTGGTTAGCTATCTACCTTCTCTGACCCCCCGTTTCTTCACTTCTAAAATGATGACTTTTCCAATGGTTTCTTGATGAGCTGGTATGAAGCTTACAAAAGGTAATATGTGAAAGGTTTTAAACCATACAGTGGCAAATGGTATTGTAAATATTGTTATTAATTAAAACAGGCTAAGCACACCTAAAGATGTATCCTGCCAGAATCTACCCTCCATTATTTTTTCATGAATAAGAAACATCTAAATTTACAGAAAATAAGTAAAAATCTGTCTAAAAAATTACAAAAAGGGACAAAGAAGAGATTCAAAGATTAACTTGCTTTGACTCCCATTTGTTAACTTTAAAGACAACACTGGGATAAAAAAAGAGAGAGAATTGTAAAGATCAATCCTGATAAAGATGTTATTTCATAGACAAACAAAATTAAATGAAACTCACAATGAGGTGAAAAACTGACCTGCTAGCCCACAAGATCTATGGTAGAACATCTCAACAGACACTGTTCCTGGAAGAAGAGCTAAACTGAAAAAACAGAAGGTCTGACTAGCTTAAAAATGGAAAAGTAGACAATCTGATAGCTATGTGATTTCTTTCACTTTAAATATCCACTAGCAAGAAATTTAAAGGAGTGTGTCTCATCTCAATTCAACTTTTTTCCTTAACCAAAAACATTAAGATTATAATTTACAGGGAGGTATTGTTTTGAATAAGACCACAAGTAACAAACAAAACTTTCTCTCATGGGTTTATCTGAACCTAACTTTAAGACACACCTTTTTCTCACCCATAGTTTTCTTCATGTTCAGAACATTCAGAAGGAGCAGTTACATAACAAAACAAATTAATGGGAACATAGAGGCAATATATAGAAAACACTTACTTTAATTCTCTGTCCCTCCTGTCTTGCTTTGCTATTTAACTGCTTCATCTCGTGTTTTGTACCTGAGATCAAGAGGCATAAAATACTATTTCAAAATTTGTGTGTCCTTTCTAATTATTGCATTTGATCTCATAGTAGCTATAAAACCTATATCATTTTCCCGTTCAAAAATAAAAACAATTGCAAACAGAAAACAATCTAGAAAAAATATGTGTTCTAAGGGAGAAAACTTCATTACCCATCAATACTGACAAATGGGGGACAATGAGAAAAAAGTATTTTTTTATTTACACAACTAGGTTTTCCCATTTATAAGGGAAGCTATTTATCAAAATCAAACAATCTAGTAGTGGTATAACACAACCACAGCTAACTTGTCAAAACCTAAATAAAACACATGGAGTTTAATTCAGGAGTCATCGTTCTCTGGGGGGGGAGTGAGTCTACATGATTTTGTATCTTTCTCAGTCACTAACTGTGCCAGTTTCCTTTTCCTTTGTGACATCTCTTCTCTTTCAATTATTTTGTGATCTTAATCCTATTATCTCGACATAAGTCTTATTTCATTACAAGTGAGCCTGTGTAGTAACATCGAATCAGATCATCCAATCTCTTGTCACTTTTTCACTCTGAATCCATCCTTCATACCCAATGTATTGATCTTCATAAAACCCTTTCTGCCATTTCCCATGTCAAAGTCTATATTTAATTGGCTCTCTATTCCCCAAAGGATAGACTTTATTTCTTCTACAGAAAGGTTATCTGCCTTATCATACTAATCACCTACAAAGCAAGGGGTTATTTGGTATTTATTGCATTTGTGATTTTGGTGCCTCTGTAACTTGTGGTGTCATCATTCTATATTTCCAAAAAGTTGTCTTCCTTTTCACCTTATTTGCACAAGTACTGTTTCTCCTACAGTATTCTATTCAAACATTTCCTATTCTAATAAGTCTTTCCTGACCACCCAAAGTAATTTCTCCCTCTCCTGTATCTCATGGTAATCAATGAAATTACCTTGGTAATTAGTTATTCATTGCCTAATTAAAGCTTCTCACTGTGGCCTTAAAGAGTTAAAGTTCTACAGTTTACTTAAAATAAATATTACTTGTATAACTAATCATATTTCCTGAACTCTAAGATACACATCCATTCACTTAGGACATTAAAAAAAAGCAGTGCATCCACTAATCTCAGCATGGTAAAACTAGGGAACCACAGTAAATGCAAATTCCAAAAAAGCAGGCAGACAACACTGTCATCCTTATTTACAAGCGTAACTCTCATGCCACTGTGCTCTAGTGGGAGAAGAAAACATGTTCTCTCTACTCCTAGATATTCCCAAGGCCTCTACTGTCAAATGTAAATTAACTACACACCAAGTTCTCTCAAAACTTCACCCAGTATAACCCTTTCTGGGGTCAGAATTACCTCTATTTTTTGGTCTGTTTTTTTTTTTTTTTTTTTGGACAGAGAGCATATGAGGGGACTCTAACTTGCTACCCATCGAACTTTAGAGTGGCTCTTAGTCAAGCTATTCCATATATATGAAGAAACAGAGATTGAATACCTGCTAACAATGGAGAGACCACTAAGGAAAATTAAGATCCCTTTAGCCACATCTAGCACAGTTCAGAAGTCGTTAGAGAAGTAACATTAAACGAATACAGATAACCTTATGGACTCATTTTAGTGTCCATAGAATCTGAAAGCTCTGTGTTTATTCTAGTTGAATTTTTAGTTATTTTTGCTTCCCTTAACCCAAGTACCCAATCGATGGATTTGTGTATGATGCTCAGAAATCTAGAACAACCTCTGAATCTTTGTACCCTAATATTTTCATTTTCTATTAATACCTGATCTGGTCAGTCAAGCTGCCATCCATGTATTTTCCTAACAAGTGATCTGAGAAATGACCACTGATGGTGCTTTTTAAATAAACTGAACCCTCATATCCCTTCACAGCAACAGGTAGCACAAGCCACAATATGTATTACAATGAAAGACCTCAAAACATACCAACTATTTATCCTTCAACAGAAAGTTCCTGACATTATTTTGCGCTGAGTCATATACAGCAGCTTAGCTAAACTAAGTATTTTAAAGCCAACTCATCACCACATAACTGGTTTTCCCCTTCTCCACTAATAGGTCTAAGTCCGGAACTGCAGTAAGGTAGTTATTATTAGTATCCACCCCACCCCATCCCCCCTACCAATGAAAAAAAGAAAAACTGGTTCGAGGCAAAGAGAAGTAACATGATTAGAGTCATATAGCTAACAAACAGGAGTGCCAGAAACAGAGCACAGACATCAAGCTCTTAAATTCTACACTATTCTGTCTTACAAAACACTATACTTGCTAGGCAATTCTTTTTTTTAAAGCAAATCATGTCCAATGTCTTCTTTAGAGATATCACTTGCAGATGCTCTTCTTTTTTCACCTTTGCCCTCTCTCTTCTCCCATTCTTTTATTATACGGCCGAAAATTTTAGAAAATTCTTTGAGCTGGGAATACTAAGGGGGTCAAAAACACTAGCATAGAATTTAGAATATGTGAGTTCTAGGCCAGGATCTATCATTAACTAGGCAATGTTTCTAGCCAAATCTCGTGTGTATTTTGTATCAGCAGCACACATCTCAACCTAGCCAAATCTCAAATTCTGTTAGTTTCCTCATTTAGGAAATAAAAAGACTGGATATAGATAACGAACACACTTTCCAGTTTTGAAAATTCTATATTGATATTGCAAAATGGGGAGGGAAAAAAAGAGCAACACACACAAATATTTCATTCTGCAAACCACATTATAAAGAGAAAGTAACACCATGGTAGAAATTTAGCAATTAGAAAAAAATAAGCACACAAACTCTACTCAGTTGAATGGTGTTTCTTTTCCAAAACAACCACCATGATGGATTATATGTAATTTGAAAATACTCATGATTAAACAGCCAGCTCTTGGTCATTGATGGTACCTATAAATATAACTTCTATTAGTAGTGACCTATCAGTGAACTCATACCTTTTAAATTGAGGAATGCAAACTCTATATCTTAGGAAAGAGTATCAGCAAAAGACTTCTTTTTCTTATGAGCCCTCTCATAACCCCTAGACAGGATATAAACTCCAATGGTACAATAGCATTCTGAGCTCAGTCTAGGTTGGGTAGCAGAGCTTAAGATGGCAGGAAAACCAAGATGACATGGTCCTTTGGAATTTCCATAAATTAAAATGATCAAACATTTTGAAACAGAATTTGTACATGAGGAAATATAAGCACAAAAACACATAATGAAATATTAGATACCTTGAGAAAATAATAATGCTGATAATAATAGTAGCTTTCATTTATTCTATCAATAAATGAAGTACTTCATAGCTATTATTGCATTCCATCTCTTCCAAAATCCTACAAAGTATGTGTAAGATTACCATAATTACAGACATTAAAGACCTGAACCACAAAGAGGTTATGTAATTTGCCCAGAGTCATGGAGTACAACTCTTTAGAGGCTGTGATCTTAAATAAAATACTTCACTAAGTAGTGTCATCAATTAGAGCAATAATTAATAAGCACAGAAGAAAAGTCTATTACCATTAATTAATACAACCCTGTACTTCAAGCTTAGATCAATTTTGGTTCTTTCCCCTCCAAGGGGGAAGATCTTCAAACACAATCATTAGTATATCTAATGATTCTTTTTTAATTTGATTATGTTCAGGAAACATATAGAGCATTCATTATGTATAAAGTATTAGAAAGACAAACTTTTCTATCAAAGCTTGACAGAAGATTTCTGCTTTCTCAAGAAAGAAATTGAAAGGGAAAGGAAATCAATTTTAAATCCTTTACAAATCTAAAGGAAGTAAAAGTAATTAAGCATGATTGAATCAGAAAACAATTCTTACTGTCAAATCAGAAAACAATTCATTACACTTACAATACAGCATATCTGCAAATGTATTCATTCATTTAAATGTTTGTTACAAATAGATCTAGTTGATAAATTTTGATATATATAATTAAGAGTCAACACTTACAGAACACTCACTATGTACCAGACACTGATCTAAGCACTCTACTGATCTAAGCACCTCTTGTTGTATGTGTATCTCTTTTAATTCTCACAACAATTACCTTATAGAGTAATTATTATTATTCCCCTTTCACAGATGAGTAAACTGAGGTACAGTGAATTTAAGTAACTGGCCCAGAATCACACATTCAGTAAGTGGCAGAGCTGGGACTCATACCCAGGCAGTCTGGCTCCTGAGTATGTGCTCTTAATCATTGCCTTCAAAGAAGAGGGGAAAAATCTGAAACTAGAATAAATCATTAACACTGTAGAAAGTAAGAAAAATCATAATATTCTCTGGCCTTTATACCTGGTTAGAAATATCAAATATAGAAAACATTCATTTGCAGGAAAGGATAAAAAATAAGGGAGGGAACGGACAAACTCATTCATTATACCTCTGCCCATGAACTGAGATTAATCACTCCTTTCAGTCTCTGGTGCTTTAAATTCAATCACACCTTCACAAATTTTTGAAACTAGAAGTGCTATTCAATCATCTTCATGCTTTTATCTGTTCACGTGCATGTTTTTGTTCTGCACAGGTGGGGAGTAGGTCAACAGTGTAGAAACCAGAACTCTAATAAAGACAGAGGAGGCTGAGAGAGATACCACAAATATTGTGTTACTTCCCTTCAAATGTCTCAAACATGTTCTGTCCCATCTTCACATTTCCTAAGAAATGTCTACCATTTCCTCCATAACCATTATTAGGCATGGTGTTTATTTCTGTGTCTGCTTAACAAAAACTCTGCAGTGAATGATGTGCAGTGGGTAGTTTTGATAACCAGAAACTCAACCAATCACTTGTACCCTATGAGGCTACTTTTCTGGTGGATTTGGCAAAAAACAGGGCAGACACACCAGAAAGAGCTTTACTGCAGTGACCTTTCTTACTTCTGAAAGAACAGGCATAAGGCTAACACAGGATAAGAAGCTTGTGGCCTCTTAACCATACAATGCCAGTGGAACTCATGCATCAAGTTTACTGGAGCAGAATGGTATCTTCATTAGAATTAAAGTCAAGACCTATTAGGCAAAAAGTATAAACAGCAAAAATTCTCCTTAGGAAAGTTGTTAAATAAATATTGAGCTCAACCTTCATGAAATTTTGCATAGCCAATCTTGTAGCCTAAAATGCATAGTGCTGCTAAGTTACTTCAGTCGTATCCGACTCTGTGCGATCCTATAGACGGCAGCCCACCAGGCTCCCCCGTCCCTGGGGTTCTCCAGGCAAGAATACTAGAGTGGGTTGCCATTTCCTTCTCCATAGTAATACAGTATTAATAGCTTTCAGGTGCCAAATGCTGTTTTACAGTACTGCAAAAAATTGTTTCTTCCTTATAGTTTTCATAGTGGGAGAGGGAGGAAAACAGCAACTCAGATAGTTGAATCCATCTAAATTAAAAGCATATGCTTCACAACTCCACCAAACTACTCATTCTGCCATTTTTACAAACCTTTTTATCACAATTTATCACAAAAAGTAAAATTAAAATTTTTTTCCATCAGTAATGTAAAATCAAATTGTTTATTTAAACGATGCAACTTTTTATGAAGGAAATGTGTTACTTATACAATTTGGTAAAGTCTAAAAAATCTCATTTATATAATTTCTACAAAGGTACCTAATATTTCATAAAAGTTTAAACTGACTTGCTAATTTTACTTACAATGTGTCAAAACTAGCTTTTAGCCAAAGTCATTATGTATTTCTAAATTTTAAAAAGTCAACCTATTGATTCATTTCGATATTTGGCAAAACTAATACAATATTGTAAAGTTTAAAAATAAAATAAAATTTAAAAAAAAATAGAAAATAAAAACTCAACCTATTAAAATATTCTGAAGAATTAAGTATTTTGTTCAACTGAAATTTCTATTAACAAACTTATATTCATCTATACTTATGATTAATAAAAACATGGTCAAGATGGTGGAAAACATTTAATAGTAAAACTCAAAAAGTTGAAAATACTCTTAAAAAGGAGTGTTGAAGGCAGTTGCAAAGATAACCATAAATGTCACTCTCCTTGGTGAGAAGAGTTCAGGAGATAGATAAATGTTTTGAAATTATAAATAAAATTCAACATCTTGACTAACTCAGAATCATGACTAGGATAAATAGAAGAAAGTTACTGGAAGAGTAGATTTTACCAGGAACAAAAAGAAAGAAGGGTAGTAAATCCCTGCTTTATCTGATCACTCAGCAGATCA
This sequence comes from Bos indicus, assembly GCF_029378745.1. Lineage (NCBI taxonomy): Eukaryota > Metazoa > Chordata > Mammalia > Artiodactyla > Bovidae > Bos > Bos indicus. Next base: position 53,084,201 of record NC_091769.1, read on the forward strand.
GTAGGGAAAAAAAAATGTGTGTGTAATATGTGTGTATGTGTGGTTCTACAGGGTATCTTGAGATTAATGTGGATTTTTATAATAGAAAACTACTATAAAAATCAATGTAACTTTTCACTGTACATAACATACATTGGAAAAAAATTAAGAGTAAAAAACAGCATTTCAATTTGACCTACAGATCAAACAGCAAAAAGAAAAGCAAGATTTGCTTTGAAGTACATCTCTAAAGGAAAACTTAATTTCAGGAGGATAAAATACATAAATGTTTGGATATATTATTAAGGTCTCTTCTCTTAGAATTCTATTTGTACTCTGGTGACCCACTCCAGTACTCTTGCCTGGAAAATCCCATGGGCGGAGGAGCCTGGAAGGCTGCAGTCCATGGGGTCACTAAGAGTCGGACACGACTGAATGACTTCACTTTCACTTTTCACTTTCATGCATTGGAGAAGGAAATGGCAACCCACTCCAGTGTTCCTGCCTGGAGAATCCCAGGGACGGGAGCCTGGTGGGCTGCCATCTATGGGGTCGCACAGAGTCGGACACGACTGACATGACTTAGCAGCAGCAGCAGAAAGCTTGAAAGTGAAGTAAGGTACAAAGGCACCATTTAATGCATATTAAGAAATAACATGTTATCACACAGCAACTCAAGGCTTAGAAAGAAAATAATCCAATATTAATTAACAAGTAGTACTGTGTCCTCCCATATATAAAATTCCTACTTCAAAATCAAAATAGGGAACTTATATTTCAAATTCACAGTATTACTCAAAAAATAAAAAAAACTTTTAGAGGTGGAAGGAAATTGGGACATCAGCCAGTTTATCCATGTCTAAGATTAAACAGCAAGTTCAAAGCAGAGTCAGTAGTAGATCCTATGATACCCAGAACAGTGCTGTTTACACCACAACCCAGCTTTCGAAGCACTGATTCCAGAAAAGGAAACACTAAAACCCATGTTCAACAGTCTCTCTCTCTCTCTGTCTAGTTATTTGGATTCCACTTGGGATATTCCAGTTCTTCTACAAAGTATTTAAGATAAATTAAACATTTACAGCCAAATAAAACAGTAAAACCACATACTTTAATAAGTATTTTCATTTAGCATTTTTCAATGCAAAACAGTATAACCCATATGGAGTCTATGAATTCCAATCACATTATTCAGGTTATTTTCCATTTATACCAATCTACTTCTGGAGTTAAGTACCCATAAATTTTGTGCTTGTCTATTTTTTCTAGGTTAATTCTGAGGGAAATGAACAGTTCATCATTTTTCAAAGTATGACTCTTCAGAAAAGGTATCTCTTAACCTCAGCAATTTACTACGGAATCTGGGAGCATAGCACTTAATTTTACTGTCAACTCTTTGGTCTACTTTTCAATCTCTCAGTCTCATCTTTTGAAGTTCTGGGGGATTTTTTTTGGGTTTATCTTAATTGTTGGAAAAGGCTCTAACCTTTTACCCTTTCATTGTGTAGAATGTTAATTTGGTCTAAAATTGGTACTTTGAGAGCTCTCAAAGCAAATAAATACAAGAAGAAAAATGATAATGTTTGGAGACTACTTAGTGAGGCATTCCAAGCTCTTCCAACTTTAGTAAAAGTATTATAAGTAGTTAAGGTATAGAATAACACCAAAAATAATTCTTTCTTTGTAGGAGACAAAATAAACTCCCAAGTGTGACAGTTAATGGAAAGAAGTAAAGCTACTGTGAAGGTACTGGGTATTTTAATATACTCCCATAAAATAAGATAATCTTCACTTTTCTTAAGATATAGAATTCATATATGAAAGAACTTACTTATTCTGCCAAATTATCTTTATAGTTTCAATCAAGGGTTAATGAGCAAACTTACTCTAGATGAGTCGTAAGAAGGACTTGGTTGACCACTTGTTCCCCAAGATGTCGTACCTCCTCTTTCATCCATACCTAAGGAGAGAACAAAGTACACAACATAAATTCAAGAGGATACTATGATGGGTTTTGTTTGGTACAGCAGAGACTACAATTCAGTGAGTGGTATCTGCATTTGATTGGAACTGTCTGTGTATCAATCTCTGTCTCAGAAATCTGCAGAAATAAGTCATTTAGGAGTATCTTTATCACTGCTGTATTCAATGCTCTAAAGCTTCCCTGGTGGATCAAATGGTAAAGAATCCGCCTGCAATGCAAGAGACCCAAGTTCAATCCCTGGGTTGGGAAGATCTCCTGGAGATAGGAATGGCAATTCACTTCAGTGGTCTTGCCTGGAGAATCCCATGGACAGAGGAGCCTAGAGGGCTATACTGTCCATGAGGTAGCAGAGTTGGACACGACTGAGTGACTAAGCACGCACGCACATACACACTCACACATACAGCTTTATATACACTGCAGAATTTTAGATCCAATGTAGGTCTTTGGACACTTTCAAACAAAGGATAATCTAGGTCTCTCCACCTGTGTCTGCACCCATTCTAAGAGTAGATGAAATCTCACTTTCAAAGTTTAGTACTGCCTCCATGAAAATATGAAGTCAATAAAGGTTAGAAAATGAACCAAGTTAAACAATTGTTCAAGTTAATAAACTGGTTTCTACCAAAGCACTGAGTAGAAGATATCAAACTGAATCAAGCTATATCAAACCATATCATATCAACATTAATGATATTAAAATGATGTGACAACTTATCCTAACAAAATCTCCCCGAAAATCTGATCCTAAATGAGTAGATCCATTCTCAGGGAAAGTGCAAAGGAAAACTCAATGTGAGAAGGATAAGTTACCATGAACAACCGAACAATTCACTGTTTTCCTTAATAGAACTTCTGAAGTTTTGGTGCCATTATTTTCATCTTCCAACCAACCTCCAGAAAAAGCTGAAAGAGTTGGAGATCTCTCAATCTAGCCATTTATCCCTTGTCTGTTTTGAGAACAGTCTTTCTTATCCTTGACACTTTCCCAATCCTTTCTGACCTTCTTTCTATGGTGAAATACAAATGCTTGGCTTTTTTTTGCTTCATTCTTGCATGAGAAACTCTAGATGTTACAAAGACAGCTTTTTATTAAGTTCAGAACCTCTTTTTCTTAAAAAAAAAAAAAAAAATCCTTGATGTCTTCTGTGATTTAGGTGAGAAGTGGTCTGAAGTAAGTTAAATACTACAAATTCTCCCGTAACTAGCCACAAGCCCCAAGGCTCTCTCATACGGACAAAACTGTCATTTAAGTACTAGGTGACAACAGGAAGAAAAGGAAGTCAGTACCCAAAGTGGAATACACTAATTACTAATTCATGTAATAGGACCCTACTTTATTGTTTTTATGATTCTGTACTTCCTACATCAAAAGCAGTATAGAGAAAAGATGGGTACTACTACAAATAGCACATCAGACACAATTTCAAATGAAAAAGAAGCTTTGAAAACATACAGACTACATGTAGGAGGAAAAAAAAAAGTGTCCTGTTCATTCTTGGAGAATTCTCATTAAAATTCTAGATTTAAAAAAGATTCTACAAGTTCATGTAAAGAATATTCTTGATATAAGAATACAAGAATAAAGAATACAAGAATACCATGTGAAAACACACTGTTACCATCTCTTCAGTATCCATTTATCTGTGATCTGTTTTTCAAACATTTTAGATACGGTTCCAATCAGACTCAGTCTAAGACAAAGACTACTACTGATCTATAAATTCCATTAATATAAAACTACTTATGAAATTGCATATAACTTTAGGAGAAGTTTTATTTAAAAAGATCATACTTTCCATTTGTGACTTTTTTCTATATGTGTTACGATTTTTAAAATATCATATAGCAAAAGTAAAATGTGAACGTAAATTGGTTCCTAAAAACAGGTTCTCAAATATTTGTACACCCATAACTCATAAGAGCATTATTTATAATAGCCAAAATGTGGAAGCAAGTTCAACAAAATGTGGTATATACATACAATATAATATTATTCAGTTTTTAAAAGAAAGGAAATCCTTACACATGCTATAACCTGAGGACATTGTGTTAAGTGAAATAAGCCAATCACAAAAGGACAAATACAGTTTGGTTTCACTTACATAAGATACCTAGAGCAGACAAATCCATAGAAACAGAAAACAGAATGGTGGGCCTGGAGGTGGGATGATTCTCAATGAACATTTAGAACATTTAAGACAAACTTATTTTGATGATCCTATTCTAATGAAAATAATTCATTTTATGATCCTGAACTGTCTTATATCAAACAATTAAATACGAGGGCTATGTGTTATTTTCAATACATTTATTTTTAAAAAATAGGAAAAATAGGTGCCTGCTATTGAAAATATCTCAGACAAAATGTTAAAGTCATAAGTAAGATTTTGAGAAAAACACATACTTAATTTTCATCATGTGACACTAACTACTTACTCAACATATAAGAAGAGCAAAGATTAAACAAAATGGTAATTAATTAAGCCACAAACTAATGAGTACTACATACCAGTGATACTAAACATGTAGGGGACTCAAAAGATGCTATAGAATTTAAAGGATTGACTAGGGTTTAAACTTAGAGCTCTGTAGCTTTATTGTTAAATGTATCCAGACTCTGAGTAGAAGAAGGTCGTGGCTGGCACTGACAAAGCAAGAGTCATCCTTTAGCACAATGACTCCTTTCTGCTGAAGACAACAGTTGTACAAACTGAAATATAACAGGAATAATAAACTTTCCAAAGCATCAGCCATAAGACCAAGGTAACCAGGAACAAAGAAATTAAACACAGAAAACAAACAATAGAGAAATTGATCACAATTTGAAAAATTATTTATCAACAAGAAAATACACCATAGTTGCAATACAGTAATTAGAAGGGAAACATTTCTATTAAGATATGCCTGAACCACCATTGCCATGTATTTTTCTTTCCTTCCTATTTCTAGCCTACACATGCCAATTCAACAAATTCTGATATGTTAGTGCCTCAATGGACAGATTAAAATGGTAGATCCAACAGAAAATTTAGCAATAATTAAGGAGAAACACTTCTGAGTTTTGCTTAACTTTCTAATTAACTTATTCTATTTCTATTCAACAAAATTAAAAAGATTAACCAATAACTTAACTAATGCAGAGATTTAAATGACCCTTTTCTTTTTTTTTATCTTTTATATACAGAATCTAAGTACCTGCTTTTCTGAATGGAACCAATTAAAATCCAAAATATATTTTGACTTCATGTGTCTCAATATAAAAGGCATACTATTTTATTTAGTATTTTCCAGTAAAGAGCAAACATTACATTTTAGACCCAGTATCTAAAAATACTGGTTTGTGAATTAAATGAAACAATCTGCTTCCTTCTTTTGTAAAACATTCAATACAAAAAATAATTGAAAGCAAATCATAAATTACTATACATACAGGCACTTCCCTAAGAAGTGGGCCTGGGCCTTCTGGCCTGGGAACGTGAAGAAGGAATAAAAGGTGTAACCAAAGTTTTGAGATGTCAGAGAGCAAGACTCATAAGGAGAAAGTAAAACATCTAGTGTTAATTTCTTTCCTATGAAGGATTCAGATACTAGTCTGCTTGCTTCTTCTCCACTCCACCACCATTTTCGACTGAAAGTATCCCCTTTCTTGAGTCAATATAAACTTATGTCAACAGCTTCTATCCCACTCCTTTCATTTGCCTAGCACAGAGTATTAAAGACTTCTCTAGGTTTTTAACAATGAGCAAAAACTGGAAACGAGTTTTTTTAAATTAGTGACTTGTTTTATACCTTATATGCCTGTTTCCCATCCCATCTGGGCCCCCAGAGGCTCAAACAGTACATAGTTTGTGTATATAATGCATTATTCAAGGCTTAGTGAGGCTCAGACAAGAAATGCCTGGAGGTAAAAGAGGTGAATGACAAGTAGAGCTGCTGACCAGCTCCTTCTCTCCCACCTGCCACCACCAGACCTACACCACCTAGACTCTGCCACCCTAGACTACAAGGAGGGTAAAGGGAGAAACAGGTCTAGACCTGGAAAAGATTTCAGGTACTGGTGGGGAGTCTAGTGAGCAGAGGACTGAAAGGGAAAGGAGTGCAATACAAAGAATATCCCTGCAGCAAAGCTATAAGAAGGCAACACAGCCACTTGGCCTGGTATTATGCCAGAGAGCTAATCCTTGTGGAAAAGGGACATATATAAAGTTGGGAGGAAGGGCACAGGGGATGACTGTATACTTTTCTGTCTCCGTCACACACACACAGAGCTTTAGTAGCCTTGAAATCAAGTTTTTATTCTAGCAAATAAAATGTACTTCAAAAATACCAAATGCCAACACTGTTATAAATAAGGAAAAGATAATATACTTTTGTAGGATTGCCATCTGCTATAGGGTGATTCAATAGATGATCTGATAAAAGAAACCTGACTAGAGATAGCTATGTCAGATAACCGAAGCCATGGATGCATCTGTTCAGTAGTTTCTTCACTCAATTTTATCTGCAGAGTAATGATATTCCTTTAGATGAGACTCAAAGGCTGCAATCAAATGTAAAATAATATACACTTAAAAACCTACCATCATTTTTCATTATATTTTTTCAAATTTTAGATACTTGTGAAGTAAATCTACTGATATGCTTGTCCAGAAACTGTGAAACAGAAACAACTAGAATATAAAAGCAAATCCTTTGATTTTATGCTACAAATGCATGAAAAACAAATAAGATAGAAAAGCTATGGAAATGTAGAAATTGTAAAGATATTTAGAGAAGACCTTCTGCTTCACAGGCATACACATGGCTTACAGAAGCTTTTATTTTACTAATAAAAACTTAAGCTTCTGTACAATGAATTGTCAAATTAGAAAGTTTGATTCTTTTTAAAGTATGCAAGAGGGCTTTCCCTGGTGGCTCAGTGGTAAAAAATTCACCCACCAATGCAGGAGACATGGGTTTGATCTTTGATTCAGGAAGATCCCACAGGCCAAGGAGCAATTAAGCCCATAAGCCACAACTATTGAGCCTGTGCTCCAGGCTGTGCTGGAGAGCTCTGAACCTTCCTGTGCTCCAGAGCGCAGGAATTGCAACTACTGTGCCCATTCGCCACAACTACTGAAGCCTGTGTGCTCTAGAGCCTGTGCTCCACAATAAGAGAAGCCACTGCAATGAGAAGCTGGTGCACTACAGTTAGAGTAGCCTCTACTTGCTGGAACTAGAGAAAAGCCCATGCAGCAACGAAGACCCAAGCACAGCCAAAAATTAATAAAACATGCAAGAAAATAAGATCAGTAAAAAGATTTGAAGGAATGATCTTTTTAGCTCATCTTTAAAATTTAATCAGAATTTTTGTTTGGTATTGATGAGAACAAAGATTTACAAGTAGGGATATTCTAGTGCCAAAGTACACTGCTACTGCTGCTAAGTCACTTCAGTCGTGTCCGACTCTGTGTGACCCCATAGATGGCAGCCCACCAGGCTCCCCCGTCCCTGGGATTCTCCAGGCAAGAACACTGGAGTGGGTTGCCATTTCCTTCTCCAATGCATGAAAGTGAAAAGTGACAGTGAAGTTGCTCAGTCGTGTCCAACTCTTCACGACCCCTTGGACTGCAGCCAACCAGGCTCTTCCATCCATGGGATTTTCCAGGCAAGAGTACTGGAGTGGGTTGCCATTGCCTTCAAAGATAATTAAGCATGACTGATTTCAATAAAATGACTTATTTTGAAAATAACTTCCAAATAGTGATTTTTGCTATGCTATTTTTACTAGCCACATCATTCTATATAAATATCCTGTAAATATACAATTAAACAGGACATTAACAGCGATTTAATCAATGACGTAAGAGTAGATCAAAAGGAAAAAGGGAGACGATCAAAAGGCAGATCTATCTGTTTAGGAAAAATAAAAAACTGCCTAATGCCCAGGGAGCCCAAAAAAATAAAGTCTGACAGTGTTTCCACTGTTTGCCCATCTATTTCCCATGAAGTGATGGGACCACTGCAGATGGTGACTACAGCCATGAAATTAAAAGACGCTTACTCCTTGGAAGGAAAGTGATGACCAACCTAGATAGCATATTCAAAAGCAGAGACATTACTTTGCCAACAAAGGTCCGTCTAGTCAAGGCTATGGTTTTTCCAGTGGTCATGTATGGATGTGAGAGTCGGACTGTGAAGAAAGCTGAGTGCCGAAGAATTGATGCTTTTGAACTGTGGTGTTGGAGAAGACTCTTGAGAGTCCCTTGGACTGCAAGGAGATCCAACCAGTCCATTCTAAAGGAGATCAGTCCTGGGATTTCTTTGGAAGGAATGATGCTAAAGCTGAAACTCCAGTACTTTGGCCACCTCATGCAAAGAACTGACTCATTGGAAATGATCTGATGCTGGGAGAGATTGGGGGCAGGAGGAGAAGGGGACGACAGAGGATGAGATGGCTGGATGGCATCACTGACTCGATGGACGGACAGGGAGGCCTGGCGTGCTGCGATTCATGGGGTCGCAAAGAGTCGGACACGACTGAGTGACTGAACTGAACTGAATGCCCAGGGAGTGAAAGAAACTTCAGTTTTCCGGGAGCAAGCAGGTATTTTGTACCACCTTTAGAACTATCTAGTGACGTGGTATACTGAGGATTTGCTCTGATTGTCTGAAGAGCCATTCTAACCCTGACAAAGATCATGAGCCATCTCCAAACCTCCTCTCAACTAGCTGGCTGTCAAATTTCTGGAAACAAGGCCCTCTCAGTGCATCTGAGAAGCAACTGTGGTACTCCTCTGTAGTCTCAACAATGAAGCCCTGCACCTAAACAACAATAACAGATATTTTCTTCCATAGAGGCACAAAAGAAGTATACTCAAAAAATGCCAAATGCTTCTTCTCCAACTCTGGATAAGTCTCAGCCAAAAATGTCCCTATCAGTTCCTCAACGATACAATCCCATTAGATTTACCTTGTAAACGGTTCCAAAATCTGACTCACTATTTTTAACATGATCATCTTAGTCTGAGTCACCATCATCTCTACCTGTATCACCGCAACAGTGTCTTGAAAAGTCCCCCTGCTTCTTGGCCCTGCAACAGTGTGTATTCTCTACACAGGAACTAGAACAACCTTTTCAATACAACTCAAATTCTGTCAATCCTATGTTCAAAACCTACTCATCTCATTCAGTATTAAATCCACTGGTCAACAATGTTTCATGGTTTCCACCTCCCACCTCTCTGACTTCATCTCTTACTATTCATTCTCTTAGATCACTCTTTTTCTTCAACTACATGGATCCCTGTTTTTGCTCAAATACACCAAGCATGCTCTCTCCTTTGGGCCTTGCCACTTGCTCTGTCCTCTTCATAAAATGCTTCCCCAGATATCTGAATGGTCTGTTCCCTGAATTTCCTTCAGGTCTCTCTGTTCAAATGTCATTATTATGGAGGGACATTACAATCTGGGTTTTTTCCCCCAGTACACTGACAGCTCCATGAAAACAAAGGAGTAGTCTATTTTATTCAGTGTTTCATGTTTGGTGCCTGGAACAATGCCTGACACACAGTAATCACTAACAAACATTTGTGGAAGAAATAAATGTATCAAGTACAACAATCAGTTTCATAAAAGTGGGGGTGAAGCTGGTTCCCTATTTATTAGCTTATCATTCTTAATTAGACAATAATAAAAACCAATACTCTAAATATTTATATTGAACAGTAGTTTGAAAATAACAGTAAGAATCAATTAGGCTGTAAATGACTCTATGAACTAGACAGCAACTAACCCCAAAGAACAAAAATTATTTTAAAAGTTATAGAGAAACCTAAATTCTCATTAGGCTTGGTACTAAACAACACACAGACATTAAATATCATAGCTCTGAAATGAACTTATCACATGTCCTTTGAAAAATCATTTTGTATTCACTATAGCACTGCCTAAAATATATTGTTACAAAAGGAAGTCTAAATAAAAACTATTCCCAGAAGTTTCATAGTCAGCATGATGTTGAGACATTTACAAATGTGGTTAGAAGTGTAGTGATTCTCTTAAATTAGCTAACACATCTTTCATATTCCCTTAACCAGTAACTCACTGTATTAATTTCTACCTTGGCAATATTTTGAGTAACTATCCCTTGTTCTCACATATACAGTGCTCTGGTTCAGATCCTATATACTGCCTATTCTCCTATTATGTTCCATTCCAATCCACAGTTAACACTGCCAGCACACTTACCTTGCTATAAACATAAGCTGGATCACATCCATTCACTTTCCAAATATGATCCTCCATTGCCTCAGAAATAACACTCACACTCCTGAGTATGGCATACTTCAAAGAGGCCTCAATTTCCCTTTTGCAGCTTCTGTACATACTATATCCCTCAGAAAACTCAATTCTCCAGCCTCACCAAGACGTTAATCACTCCCCAAGTATACCATAACTTGTCACACATTCATTTTCTACTCCTGTTGTTCCCTAGTTCTAGAATACTCTGTTACCTTTTCTCTCACCTATTGAATTTCTAATTCTGAATCAGTCTAAGATAAAATGTCCCCTCCTCTGAGAAGTATTTTCCATCAACTAAGTCAAAATTAATCACACTTCTTCAGAAAACAAATTGTACTTATTTTGTCTTCAACATTGATAGCCGTTTTTCATGAATATCCTACCAATAAAACTTTGAAACAGGAACATACCTTGCTCATCTCTATGTACTTCTGGTACTTTGCAGAAGTGTGGCAATTTGCATTCAAATGTCTGCTGCTGCTGCCGCCGCTGCGTCGCTTCAGTCCTGTCCGACTCTGTGCGACCCCATAGACGGCAGCCCACCAGGCTCCCCCGTCCCTGGGATTCTCCAGGCAAGAACACTGGAGTGGGTTACCATTTCTTTCTCCAATGCATGAAAGTGAAAAGTGAAAGTGAAGTCGCTCAGTCGTGTCCGACTCTTCGCGACGCCATAGACGGCAGCCCACCAGGCTCCCCCGTCCCTGGGATTCTCCAGGCGAGAACACTGGAGTGGGTTGCCATTTCCTTCTCCAATGCATGCAAGTGAAAAGTGAAAGGGAAATCGCTCAGTCGTGTCCGACTCTTTGCAACCCCATGGACTGCAGCCCACCAGGCTCCTCTGCCCATGGGATTTTCAAGGCAAGAGTACTGGAGTGGGGTGCCATCACCTTCTCCGATTCAAATGTCTACTAAGTGGTTAAGGAATATATAAAATCAGAGTGTTCACGTGACAGTCTGTCATCAAGAATTCAGTAACTAAAGATGGGTTAAAAAAATTCAATATAGAAGAGGGACGTGTAAGAATCTAAGTAGCTCTTCAAGAATTACTAAAATAATATTATTTTTAAAGTATTATTTTTTAAAGCAGACTGCAAATATGCTAGAAGTAATCTCAAAACTGAACAAGTGAGTTCAGCTTTCAACATGATACACTAAGCTCCTACAGACAGCTACTATAAATTCCCAGAAAAAATGTAAAAATTAAACAAACTACCTAAAGGCTCCACCTTAAGAGTAAACCTAACAGGTCTACCAAGAGAATGAACAAAACTTGGCTGCTTTTTGGATGGAAATATAAACTTGGAAGAAGAGACCAGAATGAATTTTTCCTTTTAACAGCTTTTGTATGAGTTTCCCTAAAATTCAGTTCAGGTGAGTTTCCCATTTTAAAGCTTTATACTGGAGGCAAGCAGCAGCCACAACCTGCAGGAACTAAAATTTCAACAGAAAACTCACTACCTTTCTGAATAGAAGGAAAAGAGGACAGAACAGGACAAACATAATCACCAGGAAATAACGAAAGACTCCCAGAAAAGATGAGGCCCAAATCATGGGCACGTCTCTGCTCAACTCTTTGGCTGAGTCCTAATGTACACATCCATAGGGTACTTTGCAGCTGAGGCTAAAAGAATCAAATCAAAAAGCAGCTGCCAATCTCACGCAAGATAAAGAGTTTTCACTATGAGAGTCTAATCCAATTAATGGCTATAAAACAAAGAAATCAAAACTCCTTGGAAGAGCATGAAAGAAACCAATATTTCCACAAATAACATTCATAATATCTATACAACAAGCCAAAATTCCTTGACAATGACATGTGACTCAATCTCAAAGAAAAAGATAATGAACAGAGGCCAACTTCAAAATGACCCAGATACTGAAATTTTCAGACAAGGAAATTAAATCAAATAACTATACCCAGTGAAATAAAGGACATATGCTCTTAATGAATGAAGAGACTGGAAATCTCAGAAAACACATACAAAAAAAATTAAAAGTTTAGAAATAAAGATTACAATATCTGAAATCTTTAAAAACAATTTCTGGATGGGTTTAAGAAAGGGAACAGGTGATAGAAGCAAGGTCCGATGCTGTAAAGAGCAATACTGCATAGGAACCTGGAATGTTAGGTCCATAAATCAAGGCAAACTGGAAGCTGTCAAACGGGAGATGGCAAGAGTGAACGTCGACATTCTAGACACACTAAAATGGACTGGAATGGGTGAATTTAACTCAGATGACCATTATATCTACTACTGTAGGCAGGAATCCCTTAGAAGAAATGGTGTAGCCATCATGGTCAACAAAAGAGTCCGAAATGCACTACTTGGATGCAATCTCAAAAACGACAGAATGATCTCTGTTCATTTCCAAGGAAAACCGTTCAATGTCACGGTGATCCACGCCTATGCCCCACCAGTAATGCTGAAGAAGCTGAACGGTTCTATGAAGACCTGCAAGACCTTTTAGAACTAACACCCAAAAAAGACGTCCTTTTCATTATAGGGGAATGGAATGCAAAAGTAGGAAGTCAAGAAACACCTGGAGTAACAGGCAAATTTGGCCATGGACTACGGAATGAAGCAGGGCAAAGGCTAACAGAGTTTTGCCAAGAGAACGCACTGGTCATAGGAAACATCCTCTTCCAACAACACAAGAGAAGACTACACATGGACATCACCAGATGGTCAACACCAAAATCAGACTGATTATATTCTTTGCAGCCAAAGATGGAGAAGTTCTATACAGTCAGCAAAAACAAGGCCGGGAGCTGACTGTGGCTCAGATCATGAACTCCTTATTGCCAAATTCAGACTTAAATTGAAGAAAGTAGGGAAAACCACTAGACCATCAGGTATGACCTAAATCAAATCCCTTATGATTACACAGTGGAAGTGAGAAATAGATTTAAGGGCCTAGATCTGATAGAGAGAGTGCCTGATGAACTACGGAATGAGGTTCATGACATTATACAGGAGACAGGGATCAAGACCATCCCCATGGAAAAGAAATGCAAAAAAGAAAATGGCTGTCTGGGGAGGCCTTACAAATAGCTGTGAAAAGAAGAGAAGCAAAAAGCAAAGGAGAAAAGGAAAGATATATCCATCTGAATGCAGAGTTCCAAAGAATAGCAAAGAGAGATAAGAAAGCCTTCCTCAGCAATCAATGCAAAGAAATAGAGGAAAACAACAGAATGGGAAAGACTAGAGATCTCTTCAAGAAAATTAGAGATACCAAGGGAACATTTCATGCAAAGATGGGCTCGATAAAGGACAGAAATGGTAGGGATCTGACAGAAGCAGAAGATATTAAGAAGAGGTGGCAAGAATACACAGAAGAACTGTACAAAAAAGATCTTCACGACCCAGATAATCACGATGGTGTGATCACTCACCTAGAGCCAGACATCCTGGAATGTGAAGTCAAGTGGGCCTTAGGAAGCATCACTACAAACAAAGTTAGTGGAGGTGATGGAATTCCAGTTGAGCTATTTCAAATCCTGAAAGATGATGCTGTGAAAGTGTTGCACTCAATATGCCAGCAAATTTGGAAAACGCAGCAGTGGCCACAGGACTGGAAAAGGTCAGTTTTCGTTCCAATCCCAAAGAAAGGCAATGCCAAAGAATGCTCAAACTACCACACAATTGCACTCATCTCACATTCTAGTAAAGTAATGCTCAAAATTCTCCAAGCCAGGCTTCAGCAATATGTGAACCGTGAACTTCCTGATGTTCAAACTGGTTTTAGAAAAGGCAGAGGAACCAGAGATCAAATCGCCAACATCCGCTGGATCATCAAAAAAGCAAGAGAGTTCCAGAAAAACATCTATTTCTGCTTTATTGACTATGCCAAAGCCTTTGACTGTGTGGATCACAACAAACTGGAAAATTCTGAAAGAGATGAGAATACCAGACCACCTGACCTGCCTCTTGAGAAACCTATATGCAGGTCAGGAAGCAACAGTTAGAACTGGACATGGAACAACAGACTGGTTCCAAATAGGAAAAGAAGAACGTCAAGGCTGTATATTGTTACCCTGCTTATTTAACATACATGCAGAGCACATCATGAGAAACGCTGGGCTGGAAGAAGCACAAGCTGGAATCAAGACTGCCAGGAGAAATATCAATAACCTCAGATATGCAGATGATACAACCCTTATGGCAGAAAGTGAAGAGGAACTAAAGAGCCTCTTGATGAAAGTGAAAGAGCAGAGTGAAAAAGTTGGCTTAAAGCTCAACATTCAGAAAACTAAGATCATGGCATCTGGTCCCATTACTTCATGGAAAACAGATGGGGAAACAGTGTCAGACTTCATTTTTGGGGGCTCCAAAATCACTGCAGATGGTGAGTGCAGCCATGAAATTAAAAGATGCTTACTCCTTGGAAGGAAAGTTATGACCAACCTAGATAGCATATTAAAAAGCAGAGGCATTACTTTGCCAACAAAGGTCCATGTAGTCTAGGCTATCGTTTTTTCCAGTGATCATGTTTGGGTGTGAGAGTTGGACTGTGAAGAAAGCTGAGTGCCGAAGAATTGATGCTTTTAAACTGTGGTGCTGGAGAAGACTCTTGTGAGTCCCTTGGACTGCAAGGAGATGCAAGCAGTCCATCCTAAACGAGACCAGTCCTGGGTGTTCATTGGAAGGACTGATGCTGAAGCTGAAACTCCAATATTTGGCCACCTGATGTGAAGAGCCGACTCACTGGAGAAGACCCTGATGCTGGAAGGGATTGCGGGCAGGAGGAGAAGGGGACAACAGAGCATGAGATGTCTGGATGGCATTACCAAGTCGATGCACATGAGTTTGGGTGAACTCCAGGAGTTGGTGATGGACAGGGAGGCCTGGTGTGCTGCGATTCATGGGGTCGCAAAGAGTCGGACACAACTGAGTGACTGAACTGAACTGAAGAAAGGAATGGACAGAGTAAAGCATGAATGAATCCAATGACAGATCAATAAAAATAATTCAATTTAACAAAAAGAGAAAAAATTAAAAGAAAATAAACTGGCCCTTCGAGACCTAAAGGAAGATACTAAAAAGTCTAACATAGGTGTTACGAGAGAACAAAGAGAAAAGGATAGAAAATATTTTGAAGAAATAATGGCCAAAAAATCCACAAATGTGGTAAAAAGTCAAAGTGCTCAGTCATGTCTGACTCTGCGACCCCATGGACTATACAGTCCATGGAATTCTCCAGGCCACAATACTGTAGTGGGTAGCCTTTTCCTTCTCCAGGGGATGTTCCCAACCCAGCGATTGAACCCAGGTCTCCTGCATTGTAGGCAGATTCTTTACCTCCTAGAGAAAAGGGTAGAAAATATTTTGAAGAAATAATGGCCAAAAAATCCACAAATGTAGTAAGAGACACATATTTATCAATTAAGGATCATGAATACCCTAGTAAACCCACACAGGATAAATATTAAGAAAACCATGTGCAGGCATACCATAGTCAAATTTTTTTTTTTTAATTTTATTTTTAAACTTTACAATATTGTATTAGTTTTGCCAAATATCAAAATGAATCTGCCACAGGTATACATGTGTTCCCCATCCTGAACCCTCCTCCCTTCTCCCTCCCCATACCATCCCTCTGGGTCGACCCAGTGCACAAGCCCCAAGCATCCAGTATCGTGCATTGAACCTGGACTGGCAACTCGTTTCATACATGATATTATACATGTTTCAATGCCATTCTCCCAAATCTTCCCATCCTCTCCCTCTCCAACAGAGTCCATAAGACTGATCTATACATCAGTGTCTCTTTTGCTGTCTCGTACACAGGGTTATTGTTACCATCTTTCTAAATTCCATATATATGTGTTAGTATACTGTATTGGTGTTTTTCTTTCTGGCTTACTTCACTCTGTATAATAGGCTCCAGTTTCATCCACCTCAAAAATACAGAGAAAACCTTTAAAGTGGACAGGAAAAAACACACACATTACATACACAAGAACAATTCAAATATGGCAGACTTGCTTTTAGAAACTATGAATGTCAGCACGTGTGGAAACACGTCTTGAAAGTAGTGAAGCACAGAGATCTCAGCCAGAATAAAAATATCATTCAAGGGCCATCATTACAAAATCTACACACAATAAATGTTGGAGAGGATGTGGAGAAAAGGGAACCCTCTTGCACTGTTGGTAGGAATGTAAACTTACACAGCCACTGTGGAAAACAGTATGGAGATTCTTTAAAACACTAGGACTAAAACTACCATATGACCCAACAACCCATACTGGGCATATATCCTAAGAAAACCATGACTGCAAGAGACGCATGTCTCACTATTCACTTTTTAAAATAGCTAGGATATGGAAGGAACCTAGATGTCCATGGACAGATGAATGGATACAAATACTGTGGTACATACATACAATGGAGTATTAATCAGCTATAAAAAAGCACACATTTGAGTCACTCTTAATGAGGTAGATGAACCTAGAACCTACTGTATAGAGTGAAGTCAGAAAGAGGAAGACAAATATTGTATATTAATGCATGTGTATGGAATCTAGAAAGATGGTACTGATGAACCTATATGCAGGGCAGCAGTGGAGACACAGACAGCATGGAGGGCGGGGGGAGGCAAATTGAGAGGGTAGCAAGGAAACATATACAGTACCGTGTGTAAAACAGATAGCCAGTGGGAATTTGCTACATGACACAGGGAGGTCAATCCAGTGCTCCGTGACAACCTAGAGGAATGGGATGGGGTGGGGGATGGGAGGGAGGTTCAAGAGGGAGGGGACATGTCAACCTTTGGTTGATTTGTGTTGATGTATGACAGAAACCAACACAATATCATAAAGGAATTATACTCCAATAAAAAAAATTTTTAAGATCATTCAAAAATAAATATGGGCACTTCCCTGGTGGTCCAGTGGAGAAGGCAATGAATGACAACCCACTCCACCACTCTTGCCTGGAAAATCCAATGGACGGAGGAGCCTGGTTGGCTGCGGTCCATGGGGTCGCTAAGAGTCGGACACGACTGAGCGTTTCACTTTTCACTTTCATGCATTGGAAAAGGAAATGGCAACCCACTCAAGTGTTCTTGCCTGGAGAATCCCAGGGATGGGGGAGCCTAGTGGGCTGCTGTCTATGGGGTCACAAAGAGTCGGACATGACTGAAGTGATTTAGCAGCAGCAGCAGCTGGTGGTGGTCCAGTGACTAAGACCCTATGCTCCCAAAGCAGGGGACCCAGGTACAATCCCTGGTCAGGGAACTAGATCTTACATGCCACAAGTAAAGACTTGGATCTACAGCTAAGATACAGTACAGTCAAATAAATAAAAATATTACAAAAAAAAATAGAGATGAAAAATATTTTCAAATAAAATAAAATTAAGAATTTGTTACCAGCAAAATTTCAGTATAATAAATACTGAAACAAGTTCTTCAAAGCTGAAGGAAATGTTACCAGAGAGGAACTTGGGTCTTGGGGAAGGAAAAAAGAACATCAGAAATACTAAGAAAACTTTTTTTTTCTTTTTAACTATTTTAAAAGTTGTTTATATAAAAATTGCAATATTCTCTCAAAGGGGTTACAATGTATTTAGCTGTAACACATATGACAAATATAGCATTAAAAAAGGCAGGACTGGGGGTACCTATAAAGTTACAAGATTTCTACATTTTTTGTGAAGTGGTATAATATTAACTCTAAATAGACTGAGAGAAGTCACTGACATATACAACCTGAGAGAAAATACCAAATTGGGGGCTGGGGAGGAAGCAGAGGCATCACTAAAAAGCCAATCAATAAATTAAAATGGAGTCTTAAGAAATAGTCAAATCCAAAGAAACAAATACAGTTGAATAAAATATAGGAAGAAAAAAAATCACCAACAAATAAATTAGAAGACCTTAATCTAAGCATACAATAAACCATTCCATTTTTGTCTGAGCAAAAAGATAGAGAAGCAATCCAACAGATAACCACTCCTTTCAAGGAGAACACACCTTGTTGCTCCATGAGCTCATAAAGTTCACACTGTTGCTCTTCTTCAACAAGACAATTGTATTTGGGTTTGGTGTGGGAAAAGGAAGATGAAAATATCACACTGTCCTTGCACATTAAACAAAAAATACATAGTACCATACCACTGTGAAAACTGCATTCAGAGGTTTTTTTGTTTGTTTTTACAGTGCCCATCAGGATCATAAGTCAGTACCAATAAAGCAGCTTCTGCTTAACCATCAAGTACATTTTGGTGGATTTTTGCTGATTATATAACACAATTTGCTATTTAAAAACAGCTGTGTGAGCAATTACTATTCTTAATTCCACAAACAATTCTATTCATTTCCTGTAATGAAGCCTGTGGACTCCCTGCGTTTAAGTTTTAGATCATTAATTCCTGTAATGGCAACACATTCTGCCTCTCTCAAAGGAACGCTGTAAGAATATTTCCATCACATTTACCTCATGTTTTAAAATCTCTTCCTCATATACTGTTAAAACTACCACTCACTTCTTTCTAAACTCACAAAACAAACATTTATATTGACTACCTTCACTCCTTGCAATTTATGTACTTATTAATGAATCTCTTACTAAAGAGATTCTTCATAAACCAAAGAAGCAAAACCCAATGTCAGTCACCAAGAACGCTCTCAGTAAACATTTGTTTACAGGATAAAATGGAACTCTTTCATGTCATCAAAAGTTATCCTAATTATAAAGCATAAAGGCCCCTTCTTGGTCATTTCTTAGATGTCTATTGCAGATGTCCTATAAATTGCCAGACACTAAATATTTTACATTTTTGGGTCATACACTCTATTTACCAACTATTCAACTCTACTTCTATAGCACAAAAAGGCCAGGAGATACGCAAATAAATCAAAGTAACTGTGTTCCAATAAAACTTTACAAAAACACGTGATGAACCACAGGCCAAATTTTGTCTATTCTGCGGCATCCAATCCTTTTAACTAACCACCTTGCTCTCTGGGATTTACTGACATTAATCTTTGGGCCCCATGTCTGTATGTTAACACTTCCCTTTCTGTGTAAAAAACTGAAAGTACCTGCTCTTCATTCCAAATCTTATTTTACGCTCTACCCCTTCAACTGTTCATGCAGTTTAATGATTTTTGACTCTTCTATCTGAATGATCAGTTTCCAAACATACACTTTCAGCTTTAAGCTCATTTCTGCATTTTGCGTCTTGAATCATCAAATTCCTTACATGCCTCTGGACGCTAATTATTAGTATTTCTAATACTACAGGCAGTACTATAATAGTGCAGGTCAATTAGACTTGCACACTGGCACCGTCTTTGACTCTCCCTTCTCTCCACTATTCTGTCCCCACACTGGATACTCCCCATGTGTCTCCTGAAGCAGCCCTTCCATTCCTACCACCACCGTTCCATTCCAAGTTCTTTATGATATCCTATTTAGACTTTTTTGCTAGAATCTCTCTGAATCCCCCTAAAATACTACTTCGAAATATTTAACCTACTTATAATAGTCTGCCAGTGTAATCTTCCTGAAGCTATCCTTCAAAGCAGATTACCTTCAGATTCAAAAAGTAAATACTTCCAGTGGCCTACCACTAACAGAGTAAATCCCAAATTCTTTAACCTGAAACTGAGTATTTACTCCTCTTTTCCCCAAATGCCTAGGCTTTGTGCTAGGTTTTTTCCCTCCTATGTTTAAACCATTTGAGAACAGTTAAAATTGCCTTACCACTTTCAACCCTAATAATAAAAAACACTAATTTCCTACTATGGCATATAGAGTGTCAAGGTCTAATGAGGATTCTAGGCACTGCCGATAGATGCACAAGACACAGAAATCCTGCCCTCAAGCAGCTGTCATTCAGTGTTTTGCATACAAACTCTTAACTGTAACCATGGGTCATATTCACTGTGGTGGTGGTATAGTCCTAAATTGTGTATGACCCCTGCCATCCCATGGACTGTAGCCCTCCAGACTCCTCTGTCCACAGGATTTTCCAGGCAAGAATACTGGAGTGGGTTGCCATTTCCTTCTCCAGGGGATCTTCCCAACCCAGGGATCAAACCCAGGTGTCCTGCACTGTAGGCAGATTCTTTACTGACTGAGCTACCAGGGAAGCCCTGAACACGTAGTATTCATGAACATTTACTGCTCTTACTATCCCTCTCAGCACTTCTATCTCCTCTACACTTAATTCTTACTGATTTTATGCTCACTTTAAATTCTACCTCTGCTGTAAATCATGACCAAACTCCTTAATCCTTATTAGGTCCTCTATTTAATACTTATCATATTTATAAATCTATATCACACAGCATGGAAGTTACATTGTTCTTAAGTGAACATCATCTAACATGTGGTCTCAAACTAATTTAGGACCAAAGGCCACATTCACTTCTCATTCTGTTTCACCTACAGTGCTAAATACACAGGAGACAATGAAAAACATCTTGTACGCAAACTGACACTGTTAACTAAATATATGGACAGGTTTTCTAGTAGCAGCTACAGCTGTTTATTTACCTACTTACACTTACTTTTCCCAGTCCCACTGATGAACAGTATGAATTTACAAAAGGGCATTCATAAATGATACAACTGATGACCAAAGCACAGAACAAAACTAACCATATCAAGAAGACACTCAAATGAAACAGCTGAAATGCTCTAAGTGCTCTAAAAGAATGAGCTAAAACTCTCTTGTTCATATTCACATGTATTTATTGCAGTAACATGTAAGTAAAAATTACTGCCACGTAAAGATTTCTAAATTTCAAACTCTCATAATTAGTGTCCAGCAATTAAAAAATTGAATTTAAGTATTCTAAAAACATTTACAACTTACAAGGATGAATAATTACATCAAAACACTCCCCCGCTATTCAACTTTTAGGGCTATTAAACTAGTTGAAAAAGTTGAACGTTGCTGATGTAAATAAAGCATAACACTCTTCTTAAATTGAAGCAGAGCTGACTTACAATACTGTGTCAGTCTCAGGTGGACAGCAAAGTGACTGTTACACATATGCATTTTTCAGATTATTTTCCATTATAGGTTATTGCAAGATACTAAATATAGTTCCCTGGGCTATAAGTAAATCCTGTTGTTGATCTATTTAATATGTAGTGATCTATTTAATGTTGTGTTCATTTAGTGATCAATAGGTTGTTGATCTATTTAATAATAGATACATACTATTACCTATTAACCCCATACCCTTAATTTATCCTTCCTCCCACCCTTTCCCTTTTAGTAACCATGTTTTCATTATCTGTGAGTCTATTTCTGTCTTGTAAATAAGTTTATTTGTATTATTTTTTAGATTCCATATATAAGTGATAACATATAATATTTGTCTTTCTCTGTGTGACTTCACTTAGCATAATAATCTCCAGGGCCATCCATATTGTTGCAAATGGCAATAAGTTTTTTCTATGGCTGAGTAATATTCTATTTTATATACAGTTGCCCATCAGGGCAATTAATTATATCTCAAGTTCCCCCCCCACCCCATTTCATTGTTGTTCCTTCTTTTATGTCTTTGTTGTAGAAAATCTTTTCTGGTAGGTTCTATTCTTTTTAATTGATGATTTTTCTGCAGATATTTGTGATTTTGGTATGTCTGTGAGCAGAGGTAAGCTCACGGTCTTTCCACTCTGCCATCTTGGCCCTGCCATGGTATCACTCTTGAAGTCTCTAACTCAGAGTCCTTTTAGTTTAAAAATAGAGAACTGCTTATTAAAGTTATTAGAAATTATTATTAAAGATAATTATTAAAATTATCTTAGAAATTTAAAACATACACTAAAAAAATCTCAGTTATATAACAATATAATCTGGACAGGAAATAAGATCTGCACCCTAAATTTTACATATTGCCTGAGGGCATGGAAAAACATACAAAACTGTATCTTTAAATACAGAACTTTGCAAAACTGGAAGTTTCTTAAAAGGTAAACATATATGTATCTTTTGACACAATAACACTATTCCTAGGTACTTTTCCAAGATAAAGTGAGAAAAAAAGTACAGTATTTTACATGAATATTAAGGACGATATTTAGAAGAGCTAAAACTGGAAATAATCCAGGTGACAATCAATAAAAAAGATGAACAAACTGTGATTTATTTCTTCAGTGCAATACCACTCAACAATACACACACAAAAATAGACTAGTAGTACATGCATGACATGCATAAATTTTTTAAACATTATGCCTAACAAAAGATATCAGCTATAAAAGACTGATTTATTTATATATTGACCTACAGCAGAAAAAAACAAAATCACAGTCATAAAAATAAAGACTGTGGTTGCTTCTCAGCTAGAGAATTGACAAGAAAGGATGATGAAAAGGGATATAAATGGAGTGAGGAAAATGTTTTATAAAATAACATTTTCCTAGGTTTATTCAACTGAAAATATCAATCATAAACTGTGGACCACATTTTTTAAAACAACTACTTGAAGAAAGAATAAACAAAAGGAGGCAGAAACTGCAAAGGATCTGATCAGTGAAAAACAAATCCAGACTCACTAGGTAAGATCCAAATCTTTATGATTTGTCTGATGAGGGCCCTTCCCAGTCAGCATGGCATGTGGTGGACAGATAAGCAGAAAGCCACATCTTCTTTGCTTAAGGAGCCAAAAAATAGAATTTGGGAATACCAGTGTGGCTGGAAATTAAGGAGGGAAACAAAGAAAGGAGAAAGTCACAGTTGGGTTTCAGCTGCTGGGTACCACAGAGCTAAGTAATTAGAGAGCTTGATAAATAATTTGAGCTTTCTACAGACCTGCCTTAACAAAGCATAAAATAAACCCTCAAGATAACTGACCAAAGATTTTAATTTTAACTACTTACAAATAATTTATAAGTTTGTTTTGCATGGCAAAACCAAAACTGTACAGATGAAAAGAAACTAAAACCTCTAAAACGTATGCACACAGACAATACCTCAGTAACACACAGACATACCAATACACAGATGTTGGAATAAGCAGGAAAGGATTTTAAAGCAGTTAATTTAAGTATTTAAAGACTTCAAGAAAAAAATGGTCAAAATGAATGCACAGATGGAAACTCAGTACAGAAAATCCTTTAAAACTGGAAATCACAGAATTTAAAATTACAATATCTGAAATAAAAAACTTGTTAAACAACTTAACAATGAACTGAACAAGAAGAAGAAATGTTAAATGAAACTGAAAAGAAGAAATATTGGAAAGAAAGAGTAGAGCTTTAGCTTAAGGGGGGGGAGTCTCCACTCTCCAGATCTAATGCCAGATGATTTGTAGTGGAACTGATATAATAATAACAGAAATAAATTACACAATAAATGTAATGCTTTGAATCATACTGAAGTCATTCCTCCCACCTCAGTCTGTGGAAAAACTGTCTTCCGTGAAATGAGTCCTTGGTGCCAAAAATGTTGGGGATTGCCGTGTTTGACCATATTAAGTGGTCTAAAATACATGTAATTTGAATATTAAAAGGAGTTGAAAGAGAAAATGAGGTAGAATACATAATTGGAAACAAATTAGCAATAATTTCCCCAAATCTAAAAGGTTTTTCATTTAAAAACAAGTGCAAAATACAAGTGTTACCTTTTCATTATCTTTCAAAGATTACCTATTCCTATAATCAGTATCTCTTTTTCCAGTTTTGGAACGGGCAGTATGGAATAAAATGAATGAATATTACCAATGCAAACAACACAATGCTATCATATACTTAAATTTATAATGTTTTGAAAAACTGTACAGAGAACTAAAGGAAAGATTGTTCAGATGATTAATTCTTTCAGAGGTTCCTGAGAAATTAATGCATTAAAAACTACATTGTAAAAAGCAAAATACTTCTTAACGCAGTATAAAATAAAAAGTGAATTTTACAATATTATGAGCATATTTGGTTCTGTGTATATAAAATTAAATCTGCGAGTTCCTAAAGAATAGGGGTACATATATAAGTAACAGCAGCAAATTCTGTTCATCAACAGTGTTGGGCTATGTGTGTGCATGTGTACATGCTCAGTCGCTCAGTCTTGTTCAACTCTTTGTGACCCCAATGACTGTAGCCTGCCAGGCTCCTCTGACCACAAAATTTTTCAGACAAGAATAACCATGGATTGGCTTGTCATTTCTTTCTCCAGGGTTCTTCCCAACCCAGGTATCAAACCCACATTGGCAGACAGATTCTTTACCACTGTGCCACCTGGGAAGGAACGTTAGGTTGGTACAAACCAAAATGATATAATGAAAAAACTACCCAAATAATAGAGAGCCCAAATAATAGAGAGTGCATGCCTTTTGCAAAACAGGAAAGAGATCTTGGTCTTTCATCATGGTATTAACTTGAGTAGAAGATTATGAGTGGCAGTTTAAGGTTGGTAAATTCATCCAATTATACCATGGAGATAAACTACATCTAAAGGGTGAGAAAGTAAATACAATGCTATTTTTGAAAAGTTAATGCAAGTCAAAAGTGGAAAACTTTATGTTGTTAATATGTGATTTATATCCAGAGTTTAAAAGGAAAAGTTTTTTTTTTCAGCTGAGGGTAAATTCGGTCTATAAAGTTTTCAGAATATTTGCTTTACCTCACAATCCAAAAAAAGTGAAAGAGGGTAAGCCCTGAATAATTCTGTAATATTTTTGCACTACTGCAATAAGATACAACTATCTAACACAAACTTATCTTCAATTTCTGCTCAAGGTGAAGCTCTCCATAATACAATCAACTTGTGATCATTCACCAGCATTATAATTTCTTACATAAGACCTCTATCAAAGTACTAAAATTATTATTTTTGAATAGTCTTAAGTGTATGAAATCATTACCTTGCTCAGTCTTCCTGAAAATAAGATGGTAACTTATGTACAAATGAATAGAAGAGAGCCTCACCTAACAGAATGGTTTACAGACCTGCTTCTTGGCTAATTTTCAAATATAAGTGTAGAGGTAAAAATCTCAGTTTTGCTCTATAAATATCTATGATAAAATAACCTATTTGTACCTCTGAGTATAACTTAAAATGCTTTAATTTAAAAGTATCATTCAGAGTGCCTTTCAAGAATTTAAAGCTACGTGGAAAAAAGTGATGCTAGTGGTAAAATGTAATGAAAATACTTTGACAGTATTTCCTGAAGTCAGAATCGATTCATTCTAACTGTGCTCTGTGGCCTTTGGCTGAGTTAGCCATTATCTGTCCCTTAAAACCTTAAACCCAAAGAAGTTGTAAAGATAAAATTCATCATTTAAATGGATTTCTCCCTATGAGCATGTAACTAGACATAGCTTTGTGACTTTCTCAATTATGTCATTAACAAAATAGGGGAAAGGAGTGTATAAATTGTTTGGAGCTGTTTTAAGAGAGAAGAGGAAGAGAAAATGAGTATACTTCAATTTCACGGTGATCAAAAAACAGATCTGTGTCTTCCATCAACTTGTCAAACACACACTCAATTCTACATAAGATATCCTGTTGTTTTATACATCCCTTTTTAGTCTCAAAGGTTTGAAATGCATTGATTATCTGTATGTGATGATTTTCTCTATAAAATGGGGTCTAATAAAAGTATATAATTCACAGACTGAGAATGAGAATTAAATAAGATGATACTTATTAGGTACTCAGTATAGTGTCTATCACACAGTAAAGATTCAATAAATACAAGCTGTCTGAAATTTCAGAGATACTCTTTTCATTCTCATTGTTGGAAAACCCATCCGGCAATCTAGCCACATGAGGAAAACCATGGAAGGTGAGTATCTATTGTTTAATGAAGCGACTGGGTCTAGATTATACTTTCCATGTGTGGTATATTGTCTTTTCCAGTATCAGTTCCTCTCTGAAGGGAATAATGATAGCCTGCTAAAGCAAAAATCTGTATTTAAAATTCCTCAGCACAAATGACTGATTATTCTAGTAAATGACGTCACCACACAAAGTCTGAACACAGTAGAACACTGACATGATGTGGTGCCCATTATAAAGGTACTCATGCTGCAAAGACATTCAAGTTTATGTCAAATCAACTTCATTTTTATGAGACAAAAATCTAGAAAATAAAAAAGAAATGGTACAATCAGTTCTCTGAATATGCAGGCTTTGCATCTGCAAAATCAACAAGCCACAGATGGAAAATAGCTGAGGAAAAAAATTCCAGAAAGTTCCAAAAAGCAAACTTCAATTTGTTGTGCACTAGCAACTACTTATATAGCATTTACACTGTATTAGGTATTATACATAATATAAAGATGATTTAAAGTTTATGGGAGGATGTGCATAGATTACAGACAAATGCTATGCCATTATATATAAGGGATTCAAGAATCCACAGATGATGGTATTCCAGGACAAACCTAGAATCAATCCCCTGCAGATACCGAAGGATTATGGTATCTTCATAGACTGGGGGAGTAGAGGAAGGATTCAAGGTAATAGGCCAAACAGTTCAAGTTGTATTTAAATGTCACATCTTTTTCTTTGCCTCAATTTACTCATTTGTGAAAATCAAGTAACAATGGCTCTGCCTACTTCAATGAGATAGCATACAAAACGTTTGTAAAGTATCTTGTATGTACTAGTTTTTAATGTTCTACCCAGGAGGAAATGGCAAACCACTCCAGTATTCTTGACTGGAGAATTCCATGGACAGAGAAGCCTGGTGGGCTACAGTCCACAGAGTCGCAATGAGTTGGACACAACTGAGTGACTAACACATGCACATTCTCAAACAACTGTTTCCCTACAATATTTCAGTGCATTACCTTCAGTTACCTTAAAAGATTAAGGCAACATAAGATAGAAAACATTAAGTCACTCTTTTGTACAGCTACCTAATTATAACTGTTTCCATAATTTAACAATTTCTATTCAAAAAGCATTCACTGAAGATCAACTATGGGTTAGGAACCATACTTTGGTCATTCACTCCCTCACTGTAAATTCATTAGCAGTTCCTGGGGCCAAATGCATTGTTGATGTTGCGAGTTGAATAAAAAAGAAATTGCTCAAATTCGCTTTTTGTCAAACATCATTTCCATAGTCCAAAATAAATATAAAATAAACAGCAAGTAATAAGTCAGCAAAAAACATAAAGTGAGAAATGTGCATTAAAAATGATGTATAACTTAACCATATTTATTAAGAATGTATTCCGATATCAAACAGCAAATTTCAACAACGGAAAAATCATAATTATGTTTGCACCAACCCAATAATATTACAGGTACATAAGAAGCTACTTTTCTTTTTTCTTAACTTTATTTATTTTTGGTTGTGCTGGATCCTCGTTGCCACACAGGCCTTTCTCTAGTTGTGGCATGTGGAGGCTACTCTCCAGTTGTGGTGTGCAGGCTTCTCATTGCATGGCTTCTCTTGTTGAGGTTCATGGGCTCTAAGGCAGAAGGGCTTCAGAAGTTTGGGCACAAATTTCTCTTATTTGGTTTTTACGTCTTCCATGCAATAGGCTATCAGCCCCACAAATGACGAAGTAAGCTAAAGTTGTTAAAACAGATGAAGTCCTTCCCCCATTAAATTCTTCTACATTTTAAAAAATAATTTTATTTATTTAATTATTTCTGGCTGTGCTGGGTTGTTGTTGTTATGCGGGCTTTTCTCTAGTTATGGTGTGTGGGGCGACTCTCTAGTTGCAGTGCACAAGCTTCTCACTGCAGCGGCTTGTCTTGTAAGCTTCTCACTGCAGTGGCTTGTCTTGTTGTTGAGCACAGACTATAGGGCTTGCAGGCTTCAGTACTCATGGCTCCCTGGCTCGAGAGCACAGGCTCAATAGTTGTGGTATATGGGCTTAGTTGCTCCGTGGCATGGGGGATCTTTCCAGAACAGGGATCAAGCCTGTTGTCTTCTACACTGGTAGACAGATTTTTTATCATGGAGCCACCAGGGAGGCCATCCTTTACATTTTTATATTTACTGACTTCCAGGCAAATATTTATGTGGAAAACATAACAAATCTATGAACATTTTCAAGCATATAATAAATACTGAAGGAAAAACATACCAAACTCTTTTCAAGCATAAGATGTTGCCTCAAAAATGATCACAGAAGAAATTAACCTGAAAATCACTTGTGACTGCGAGAATGAAAAGCTTTATTTCTAACAAAGTAAAGTTAAGAACATATTTAATTCTGGCCACAAAAATGTGTTAAAAGCAAGACTGATTTTTAAAACTCTTTAGAATAGTTTTAGAAAAGAAGAAAAATTAATAAAGTGCATCAGTCACAAATCTGTAACACTCTCAGAGCATGATTCATTCAACAAGTAAAAGGTATGCCTCAGAAGAGCTTCCCGAATGAACAAAAAGTTCATTAAAATGCAAATAATTAAGCAATGTATAAGTGTTAAATTGTATTTTTAAATCCACAGATAAATTCTTACACAATAAAACATATAAAGCCCAGTAGAATCATGTGGCCCATTACTGAATGTTGTTCAGTTGCTAAGTTGTGTCCTATGCTTTGTGACCACATGAAATGCAGCACATCAGGGTCCTCTGTCCTCCACTAACTCTCAGACTTTGCTCAAATTCATGTCCATTGAATCAGTGATGCTATCTACCATCTCATCCGCTGCTGCCCTCTTCTCCTTTTGTCTTCAATCTTTCCCAGCATCATTTTCTGACAGATTATATAGATTTAAAATAATGTGTTCTTACTCACGACTATGTCACATAAATGCAATAATGCAACTGTTATTTCCCACACTCTCCTCCTAGCAACTATCATCTCTGCTTTTTCACTTTCCCCATCTAGTTTAAACGTTTTTTTTTTTTTTTTTCCAATTTGAAACTGTCCAATCTGAATGTAGAAAACTATTCTACCTTATTTTTCTCCTTTATCCATTAATATTATCCACTAATAAAAATTTTCTTTCCACTACAGTCCGAGATAAAAAGCAAGATACAAATTGCATGTTTACTATAACTCCATAAAAATAATGCTTAAGGGGGAAAAAAACTAGAGGAAAATACAGAAAGTACTACAAGTTTCATTTGGAAAGCTGGATTATTTTCTTCCATTTTACTACTTTCCTATTTCTCTGAAATAAGCTTATATTATTTGAAAATCTTTAAGTGAGTTTATACAATTTGAAAACAAAGTTTAAAAAAAATAAACTAATGAAACAGAAATACAGACACAGAAAACAAACTTCATTACCAAAGGAGAAAGGAGAGGAAGGATGATTCAGTAGTTTGGGATTAAAATATACACAATACTACATAGAAAAACAGATAACCAATAAGGACCTACTATATAGCACATGGAACTATACCAAATATCGTATAATAATCCCAAATGGAAGAGAATGTAAAAAAGAATACATATTTTTACATGTATGCGTAACTGAATCACTATGCTGTACACCCAAAACTAACATAACATTGTAAATCGAGCATAATTTAATTAAAAATTTTTTTAAAGAATGCCTTTTCTACAGGGAACTGTATTCAATATCCTGCAATAAATCATAATGAAAAATATAACGTGAAAAAGAATATGTATACATATATAACTGAATCACTTTGCTACATACCTGAGACTAACACAACATTGTAAACCAACTCTATGTCAATAAAATTTAAAAAAATAAACCAAAACAATCACAAGGCAAATAGAGAATTTCTTCCAGTCTAACATACATTATTGTTTAAACATGTATATGTTTAAATATTTTTCTTAATTATATACAATTTAAATGGAATCAAAACAACATCAAGAAATTAAGTATCTTTAACTTCATTGAAATTGCACTTACTTAAATATTGGGCTTCCCTGGTGGCTCAGAGGTTAAAGCATCTGCCTGCAATGCGGGAGACCTGGTTCGATCCCTGGGTCGGGAAGATCCCCTGAAGAAGAAAATGGCAACCCACTCCAGTATTCTTGCCTGGAGAATCCCATGGACGGAGGAGCCTGGTGGGCTATAGTCCATGGGGTCGCAAAGAGTCGGACACAACTGAGTGACTTCACTTCACTTACTTAAATATTTCTTTGAATGAATTGAGAACACATACAAATGGCCAACAAATGTACAAAAAGGTTGTAAAGATCATTAATCATCAAGGAAATGCAAAACAAAACCACAATTAGATATTACTTCACACCTGTTAGGATAGCCATTACAAAAAACAAAACAGAAAATAAGTATCAGAAAGGAAGTGAAGAAACTGGAACCATGTGTAATGTTGGTGGTGATATAAGAATATGGAAGAAAACAGTACAAAGGTTTGTCAAAAAATTTAAATAGAAAGATCATTCAGTTCAGTTCAG
This sequence comes from Bos indicus, assembly GCF_029378745.1. NCBI lineage: Eukaryota > Metazoa > Chordata > Mammalia > Artiodactyla > Bovidae > Bos > Bos indicus. The sequence goes on from NC_091769.1 coordinate 53,114,730, forward strand.
TTCAGTTCAGTCACTCAGTTGTGTCCAACTCTTTGAGATCCCATGGCCTCTCTGTCCACCACCAACTCCCAGAGTATACTCAAACTCATGTCCATTGAGTCAGTGATGCCATCCAACCGTCTCATCCTCTGTCGTCCCCTTCTCCTCTTGCCTTCCATCTTTCCCAGCATCAGGGTCTTTTCAAATGAGACAGTTCTTCACATCAGGTGTCCAAAGTATTGGAGTTTCAGCTTCAGCATCAGTCCTTCCAATGAATATTCAGGACTGATTTCCTGTAGGATGGACTAATTGGATCTCCTTGCAGTCCAAGGAACTCTCAAGAGTCTTCCCCAACATCACAGTTCAAAAGCATCAATTCTTCAGTGCTCAGCTTTCTTTATAGTCCAACTCTCACATTCACACATGACTGCTAGAAAAACCATAGCTTTGACTAGATGGACCTTTGTTGGCAAGGTAATGTCTCTGCTTTTTAATATGCTGTCTAGGTTGGTCATAGCTTTTCTTCCAAGGAGCAAGCATCTTTTAATTTCATGGCTGCAGTCACCATCTGCACTGATTTTGGAGCCCCCCAAAATAAAGTCTGTCACTGTTTTCATTGTTTCCCCATCTGTTTGCCATGACGTGATGGGACTGGATGCCATGATCTTATTTTTCTGAAGCTGAGTTTTAAGCCAACTTTTTCACACTCTTCTTTCATTTTCATCAAGAGGCTCTTTAGTTCTTCTTCACTTTCTGCCATAGGGTGGTGACATCTGCATATCTGAGGTTATTGATATTTCTCCCGGCAATCTTGATTCCAGCTTGTGCTTCATCCAGCCCAGCATTTTGCATGATGTACTCTGCATATAAGTTAAACAAGCAGGGTGACAATATATAGCCTTGACATACTCCTTTTCCTATTTCGAACCAATCTGTTGTTCCATGTCCAGTTTCAACTGTTGCTTCCTGACCTGCATACAGATTTCTTAAGAGGCAGGTCAAGTGGTCCAGTATTCCCATCTCTTTAAGAATTTTCCAATTTGTTGTGATCCACACAGTCAAAGGCTTTGGTATAGTCAATAAAGCAGAAATAGATGTTTTTTCTGGAACTCTCTTTCTTTTTCGATGAACCAATGGATGTTGTCAATTTGATCTCTGGTTCCTCTGCCTTTTCTAAATCCAACTTGAACATCTGGAAGTTCATGGTTCACATACTGGTGAAGCCTGGCTTAAAAGAATTTTGAGCATTACTTTGCTAGCGTGTGAGATGAGGGCAACTGTGCAATAGTTTGAGCATTCTTTGGCATTGCCTTTCTTTTGGATTGGAATGAAATGCCAAACTATCAGAACTATCATTATTATCCAGCAATCCTGTTTTTCTGCGTATTTATACAAAAGAACTGAAGACAGAATCTCAGATATATGCACTTTCAAGCTGACTGCAGCATTATTCACAATAGCCAAGAGGTGTAAACAACATATACATCCATCCATGAATGAATGGATAAAGGAAATGCAGTATATTTACACAATGGAATACTATTCATCCTCTAAAAAAAGGAAATCCTGTTATATACTACAACATAGACCTTGAGAACATTTTGTTAAGTAAAGTAAGGTGGTCACAGAAGGACAAATTCTGCGTGATTCCATTTATATGAGGTATCTAAACAGGAAGGTTGAATGATGCTTGCCAGTAGCTAGTGTAAGGGAGAAATAAGGTACTGTTAAATGATACAGAGTTTCAGTCATGCACGATGAAAATGTTCTAGAAATCTGGTGTGCCACAGTCTACATAGTTAACGATACTTAACAATACTGTACCTAACACTTAACATTTTAAGAGGGCATATTAATGTGTTTTTACAACATTTAAAATAAAACACCTAATGTTTTCTGAGAAATTTTATATGTAAATAATATCATCCAATGAAGATGGGGATACTACTGTTTTTTAAATACATGGAAAAGTGATGCTGTTTTTTTCAAATCTTATCTCTGTAAGAATGACCTCTTCTCTCTCATTCCTTAACTTTATCCTCAAAGAAACTTTCAGACTTTTATTTCTGTTTACCCACGGCCATCTGATAAGCCACAACTGAGTCAGACCCACAGCTAGCTAGGCATTCATTTTATTCCTTGCCATAAATTTTTCATTCATAAAACAAGGTAAAAGGCATTTCTGTAATTACATCCAGTAAGTGCCACAAAGGCAAAGGCTAGAAAATGACAATTATATTCACAATATAAAGTATGCTGCAAACATACCAAAAAGGATTCTAATTATGGATCCCAATCCAAGATTTTTTTTCAAAAATGTGTTCAGTAAACTTTTGATATAATGGTCATGTCTTCTTCTTATGTCCCCAAAATATCTTTCATGAATATGAAGAAGGACAGTATACTAGTAATGAGATTAAGTAAACAATAAGTGGATTTTAACAAAAGTGAAAGGCAGCATTCTTCATACAAACTAAATGGTTACTATAAATTTCGAAAGACCATTTTCTTAAAAAAAAAAAAAAAACTCAATTACTTTTGCTTTTGTGTAAGTGATGTCTTTTGTATTTTAACTCCAGTGGTTGCCAAAATAAGCCCATTTACATGTGATGCCTGTCAACTAGCAAATTTACATTTGGATTTTGTTGGCTTTGGACCCTGCATTCTGTTCTCTTCTTTTTGCCATTGTTGTTTTTAGGTCTGGCAGTAGCTCTAGATCTTTGTTTAACTTAGTTCCTTTGTCTAACTTCTGCAGTATATATACACATTATAAAATTAGCATGAAACAACATTTTAGCTTTCACTGCCACAGTTAATTCCCACTGTGGCAAAGGCTTGCAATGTATGTTTATGTGGTCCCAAAAGAAAAACACAGAGAACACAGCACCTAATTTCTCTATCTGATGATTTAAATAGTAGTTAAGAGAAAGAATTATTTGATTCAGTAGTATGCACCAAAGATTGATCATGAAGATCTTATCCAATTTTAATGTATTAAAAGCTGAGTAATCAGAGATGACCTCAGCAGTCACAGTTAAATTTGTTTGACTGCCAAAATTCCCATCTTTGTTTTCAACTGTATGTCCTTCCAATGTATTTTTAGTTTTATCTAATACTTGATGTCAGACAGAGTCTCCTGCCTCAAATTCTTTACCTGTGAAAATGACAGCTTAATTTGTTAAAGTTAAGACCTGAGAGCCTCATTAGAGACTCACATGAGTTGATCATGCAACGGATCAGTAATTTTAAAGGGATTTATACAGTATTATAACTTTGAACTTCAGCATTCATGGTGAATCTTAAAAATGTGCATGGGTACCCTACATGTACATAAAGCACAGAATGTGACTATAATAACTTTCACAATTCTCATTTTTAAATCATAAACTCAACTGCCTTCATATTCATATTATGAGTAAGCCAATCACACTACATGCAATTATTCATCCTAATCAAAGCAGCAATGTTATTAGATAAAAATCAGAAGACTTTTACTGGCTTTTTTTCGTCTTGATATTTACATCTGATCCTGAGATATCCTCAATGTTCTGAGAACTCACAGTCCTTCAAAAATAAATAAATCATAAGGCTAGGACTTTATTTGAAGGGCTTTTATCTCTTCCTACTAAACAGCATCCTAAAAACAGCTGCTACTTCAATTGAAGGTTGAGTTCTTCTTCATATACTCTTGGTGGAAAGGAAAGCAAGTAAAGCTATCCCCCTGCACTCTTCCCCCGCCCCGGAAAGTCAAATTCCTACTATTCAGCCAATTCTTGTGGAACTCCTTTCCATCTGTTCCCTGACATTTCAGTCAGGTTATGCACTTGCCAAAGAACTTTCTTTGGATACTGAATCCACTGGTGAAGACAAATGGGAAAAGAATCAATTTACTTGTTACTAAATATCACTAATTAAAAATATGAATAGCCAGCACGCATAAATGTCAAGATAGGCCTACAATCAAATATACAGTCCATTTTACAAACCCAGTCAGGAATCTAGAATGAACAAGAAATTAATGGTTCAGAGTATTTATGATACTTGGTTGCATTAAAATTTTATTATATGAGGGAAAACCAGTAAGAACCAGTACAATCATGTTTTCAAGAAGAGAAGAATGCTTATTAAAAGAAAATCATACCACTGGAAAGGAGTTTGGGAATTATTTTCCAAGTAAACTATTTTAGTAATAAAAGTTCTTATTTAGGGAATAAAGTGAAAATAAATACTCATAAATTTCATGATTCAGTATTTATTGGAGAAACTGATTAAGAATGATGTAAATTTCTGAAGCAGAAGTTTAAAATACTAGATCAAAGAGTAATAAAGATAATTGATACAAAGAAAGTCCAGGTTTAGATAACAACCAATCATGACTTTTGACAATCTGAAAAAAATGGGATTGCTAAGTGATTAGACTACTGTGTCAGATGGTATAAGATTAATTAACTTTACCTGTTCTTAAGGAAGTCTAGAAGAAAGCTTAACTGTACAGAGAAATTGGTCTCATGATACTTAAAGAGCTGGTCTGAAAAAAAAACAGAAGGTCCACTGACTCAGTCCCACAGAGAGTTCCCACAAGGAACAAAGCTACTGAAGCTGGAATAGGAGAGGATGGGAGAGGATGGAGAGTGACATAAGACTAGTCTCTCTTCTGTTAGACTTCCTCCTGAGACAATGTGGAAGTAATGTCAAAAGCAACACTTGGGTATAATTTTTTTTTCTTTTTCAAGTGCAAGTGAGTTTATTTAGAAAGATACCAAGGCAGAAAGTGGTCCATCTCAGAAGGTACAATTTATTTAGTTTAAAAAGACTGTTCAGTTCAGTCGCTCAGTCGTGTCCTACTCTTTGCAACCCCACGAATTGCAGCACGCCAGGCCTCCCTGTCCATCACCAACTCCTGGAGTTCACTCAGACTCACATCCATCAAGTCAGTGTAATATGGCCCATTAAACCAACAGCAAAAACAAAACCCTACGTTAGATGGAATAAAGGATATCTTTTTGTCCTCCTTGAAGGTTTCACAGAAAAACAAAACCAAGAGTAGCAGATGAGTTTCAATATGGGCAAAAAACAACCCAAGCCCTGTTTATATAGCATTACTCATTAGTGAATTCTCAATTAATCATTAGTTACCCAGACAAGTGAAATGAATAGATCCTCACTCAACTCTAAGATATTAGAAGAAGACAGTCTACAATGCACTTTGAGACATATTGATTAAAATAAAAGATTAAAAAGTACTTGAAGACTTCAGATAAATTTTTGAGAATAAAAGATCCAGAATGCATAGAAGCATGCCAAAGCAGTCTGGTCCAAATACTTAAGTTAGTTATATGTGTGTCAAGAGCACAGGAGGTGTAGGAAAGGGAATCACTTGGCAAGCAAGAGCTAGGCAAAGTACTCCACCACAGAAATAATGGTACTTTTCCCCTTTCCTCATTTACACGTGAAAAAAACATGCTATAAAGGCTAAATCATCTATCTAACCTCCCAAGTTTCAACCAGTTAGAGTACACAGGACATGCATACCCTTGCATATGCCCAGGGAACCACTGTACTTCAAATATAATTCCAAGTTTTACCTCTATGTCTCCACTATACTTGAATAACGACTAGCTAAAGAAAAATATAGATCTTTCTAATCTTCCTTTCACCTGTTCCTAAAACTGATGTTTTCTGTTAAAGACAACAAAAAATTTTTTTAAGTATTTTAGATAAACTCCATGGCTTCTCTTTTTATTTCCATGCCAATTATACTTTAATTGTCCTTTCCTGATTAAAGGAAAGACATGCTTCCCCAAGAATGAAGACATAAGAATAGATTTTCATGTAAATTTATTCACCTCTGGAAACCTGAAAGAGTAGATTTCAAAAACTCAACCTGTGAGTAGTACAAAATAGTGCCTAGATACTTTTCTATTATTGACAACTTTTCCCAACTCAACTTCCCGGTCAGACAGAGTCAATAGCTATTTTATTTAAACTCTTGCCAACAAAACTGAAAGAGAAAATTTTTACTTAATTTTGATTTTGCTCAAATACATAATAAATATTAGCTCAAAGACTTCAATTTTGTATTTAAAATTCCATTCCTCTAGAAATCCATTCAGCTGTTTTAAATATGGCTTATATCATATTACAGTGTTGACTGTGATATACCATTTAATTTGGGTCAGTAATATACACGTTTAACACAAGAGAGAAAGTCTTTTCTGAACAAGAATTAATGATTTTGTGTTACGTCTAATTAAAGAGTGTGTGTGTGTATATATACAATCAATTACATATTCATAACAATGAGGATGGGGCAGAAATCAGGAGTAAAATGGATTCTACATTTCAGTTAATTTGTTCATTAAAAGCAAGGGTACTTCTTATAACATTAGAGAATCAGAGAAATGAAACACATGTAACTAAGAAAATGAACAATCTTCCAAGGTAGCAAAAATTGCTACCAGGACTCATGATTGTAAGAAAATGTCAGCCAGCACTGCTTCTTTTTCTCTCTCTCATCTGCTCTCTATCTTCTGGATCCCTTGACCCAACTTCTATGCTCACCCACCTCTCATCTTACAGTTTGGAAACTTGTATTATTTTTTAAAATCTGTAGACGAACTAATTTCCCAAACTATTGTGGTTTTATTGCTCTATATTTTATTACTTCACAACCATCAATTTAAGGAAATGATCATTTTTTAAATGTTTATTTCTTCATCTAGGGAAAAACAACTGACCTCTCCTTTTAATTAATCGACCTCTGCACCACAACTGAATAAGCACATCATCCCAACATGCTAGTTACTTGCAGCTGCCCAAATCCTAGGACACTGTAAGCCTCAAAAAAATCCCTTTACACAGGGGACAATGATATAGGGCTTGCTTCTTTCCTGACTCTGCTCCATTTAAAAGTCTCTCAAACATGACACCAGGAATACAAGCAATAAAAGAAAAAGTAGGTAAACTGGACATCATGAAAATTGAAAGAAACTGAAAAGACATCAGAATCATGTCTAATAAAGGGCTTGTATTAAGAATATATAAAGAACTGTGACAACGTAGTCATAAAAAATAGCAAACAATTTGAACAGTGCTCTAAAGAAAATATATAAATAGCCAATAAGCAACTGAAAAGATGTTCAAAATCATTATTAGTCATCAGGTAAATGCAAAGAGAGACCAAACTAAGATATCACCTCACAACTACCAGGATGGCTATAATCAGAGACAGATAATCCCAATTGTTGCCCAGGATTTGGAGAAACTGGAACCCTCAGACACTGCTGGTGAGAATGTGAAATGGTGAAGCCATTTGGAAAGCAGTTTGTCAGGTTCGCAAAATATTGAACAAGGAATCACACCATGTGACCCAGCAATTCCACTACCAGGTAATGCCAGGACGAAGTAAATGTCAAATTACAAAATACAGTCTAGCTGCCCTTTAAAATAGATTCTCTCCAACTATTTTATTCCATTACTATTATTTCCCTAATCCAGACCTTTATCTACATGAAGATGCCCTCATTACCCTCCCTCACTGGTATTCTTATCAATCCAGTTCACATTACACTTAGAAAAACTTTCCCAAATACCACTTCAAAATCTTTCAAGGATCTTTCAAAGCCCTAAACCACTGAGTTTGTTAGTCAAGGCTTCTCACAGTCCGATCCTGATCCATATGTCTAATAATATTCCATGAGATTCCACTAATAAGTCTTCTAATCATGTCAGGCCAAGATCATCAGTGTCTTCTCTTTTGTCCAGAATATAAACAAAAAATAAAATTAATGGAAATCTCACTTATCTAAGCCACCCTTCAGAGTCCATCAAAAGCAACTGTAATGACATGACTGCAAACACTTTTCACACTATTATTTGAATAAAATTATTCTTCCAGGAAACACTAAAATTTTAACAAATCAAATTTCTATATACACTGTGTATATAACCTTGTATTAATACAAATCACATAGATATCAAACTCTGGTTTCTTCATCTGGTAAGTAAGGAAAATTACCATTTCATGGAGAGGGTTCTAAGGATAAAACATAATTTCCTAATATGAAAATAATTCATATTAAGTACACACAGAAAGCACTCAGAAAATGTTAATTAGCATGATTATCATTATTTCCTAACACATGTGCAAAGGTCTGGGAACTTACACATTGAAGGAAATATTTCATGTGTTATTGTTTTTCCTAAGGTACCCACACAATGGGGTATTGTATGTCCCCTAAAAACACTAGAAATTACAGCAAATAGAATTTGAGGTGACAATATTCCTTTTTCAAATAGTAACTTAAAGATTCTCACTACGGTTTAAAAGGTATTACTACTGTAAATGAAATAACAGTGCTGGAAGTCAACGCTCTAGATCCATGTTCAAGTTACAATCCCACTGTTTACTAACTGTATGATTTTGGGAAAGTCATCTGAATTCTCTGTCTTGGATTCTTATATATAAAACAAAGAAAACAGCAAGACTAAACTGACTCTACTGTTGTATGAAGTAAAAAATAGAAATATAAGAAAATGTTTTGTGAACTATTTACATATCCTTATAAATCATAATATATAAGCTTATTAAAAGTCCTTTGTTTACATTAAATTAGTTTTTCATAATTTATGAAGTCATTCACAGTCATAAGGAACAGAGACAAACATACTGAAATTCCTGCGTGACCTTAATTAAAGCCACTCAATTATCAATTCCACTTCTGCCTATCCACCATTACAATCCCTTTCACAAGGGGAAACATTTTATTGAGTTGAACTCCAAAACCTCTTCCTGTTCACCTAGAAATAATCAACCGTAGTGACAAAACATAGCGCAAAAGAAGAAAAAAAGGCAATAGATAAGGACAGCCTGTAAACTAATTTATCTTGAATTTCAGTAGCTCATAGCTCAAGTCCACTAATTATTTCATAGCCAGCCATCAATTAACAAGAAAAGCAGAATATTAAATATACTTCCACTCACAGTCTAATCAACAGCAATAACAAAAAATAGCATTGGAGACTCAAGCAAATCTAAAATTTTGATCAATTTCAATACATATCACTTAGCCAAGCACACCCCAGAAAAAGAATAGTCATTTGTTTAAAGAACTGGTGAAAAATGAAAGTGAAAGAACTGGTAATTGTGTCCAAATTCAAATGGGAATTACCAAAATTAATATGATGATCAATGATGCAAAGTAGATCACTAATAAAACGAACTAAAATATACATTATTTACTCCTCAGTTTCATCACCACCATGTCACGAAAGAACACTGCAGAATGAATAGCTTAGTTAAGCATTCTTTTAGAGGGCAAAGAACATTTATATGGCATGCCAAATCATGGCATCCAATTCTGAACCATTTCCATTTCTTTTCCCTTCTTATAGATAACCTGGTGCTTCCTTCTGAACCTGTACAATCCCTTCCAAATGAGTACAGAGCTGTGAAATTAGAGGTATTTAGTTAATGGCACATTTTTAGAATTAAATAAGCAAAGCTTTCTATTTTTACTAACATCCCACAAAATTCTACATGCAGAAAAATAAGTAAGACTCTACTTTCTATCTTTCTCAGGGTTGTTCACATCTTTCCAATTTCTTATAAGTAGGAAACTTCTATAGTCTAGAAAAAAGATAGAAGAAGCCAAATTATCATATACACTAAGACTTGCTCAAAAAAGAAGAAGAAAAAAAAAAAAAATCTTGCCACCACTACTCACACCAAATTATTAAATCACTTCAGGTAAGGTAGAAAAGGAAGGAAAAAGACTAAAACTGTCCCCACCACCAACTGTGAAATCAGTAATTCCTAAGGTCAAGAGTCCAAGAATTACCATTGCTAATTAAAAATTCCACATTATCACAATATAACACCACCCACTTTCAAATTTATTTTAAATTCTCACAAAATAAAATTGACTTTTTTTCCTTTTGGTGTACAGTTCTATGAATTTTAACACAATTATAATTTTAAGCCAGTACTTCTGCAAATATGTTTTTCTGCATCACACTCTTTCTTCTCTCCTTCTGGGACTCCAATGACACCAATGTTAACCCTTATGTTACTGGCCCACTGTTTTCCAAAACTCTGATAATCTTTTCTATCATTTTTTTTTTTTTACTGTTCAGCTTGAAAACTTTCTATTTCCTATGAATTCAGTGACTCTCCCCTTGCCTCTCCATTCTGCCACAGAATCTACCCAGTTCAGTATTTTTTATTATAATTATCATTTTTTTTCAGTTTGAAAATTATATTTGATTCCTCTTTATATCATTTATTTCCTTGATGATATCTGAAGCTTAATACTTGTTGAAGGGGTATTTGAAATGGTTTATTCATACATTTGTACAGTGGTTAAAGTCTCCGTCAAATGATTCCAACATTTGACATTCCAACATGTGACACTGTCTTGTCACAAGGGTCTGTTACTGCCTTTTCCAACATGAGCTGAGATAGGTTCTCTGCATATTGATCCTTGAAATTTTAAATAATATGCTATATAACTTGGATTCTTCCTCATTCCTATGGAATACATTGATAATTTCATTTACACAGGCAGCTGACCTGGTTAGGTTCAAGCTGCAAGTTCCAATAGGCTTTCTGAAGGTTGTGGTTCCAGTGTCCAGTTTTCAAAGCCATGATGCTGTGAAAGTGCTGCACTCAATATGCCAGCAAATTTGGAAAACTCAGCAGTGGCCACAGGACTGGAAAAGGTCAGTTTTCATTCCAATCCTAAAGAAAGGCAATGCCAAAGAATGCTCAAACTACTGTACAATTGCACTCATCTCACAAGCTAGGAAAGTAATACTCAAAATTCTCCAAGCCACACTTCAACAATACGTGAACCGTGAACTTCCAGATGTTCAAGCTGAATTTAGAAAAGGCAGAGGAATCAGAGATCAAATTGCCAACATCCACTGGGTCATCGAAAACACAAGAAAGTTTCAGAAAAACATCCACTTATGCTTTATTGGGGATCTTCCCTGGTGGCTCAGACGGTAAAGAGTCTGCCTGCAGTGCAGGAGACCCGGGTTTGATCCCTGGGTCAGGAAGATCCCCTGGAGAAGGAAACGGCAACCTACTCTAGTATCCTTGCCTGGAAAATCCCATGGATAGAGGAGCCTGGCAGGCTATTGCCCATGGGGTTGCAAAGAGTCAGACACGACTGAGTGACTTCACTTCTGCTTTATTGACTATGCCAAAGCCTTTGTTTGTGTGGATCACAACAAACTGTAGAATATTTTTCAAGAGATGGGAATACCAGACCACCTGACCTGCCTTTTGAGATATCTGTATGCAGGTCAGGAAGCAACAGTTAGAACTGGACATGGAACAACAGACTGGTTCCAAATTGGGAAAAGAGTATGTCAAGGCTGTATATGGTCACCCTGCTTATTTAACTTCTATGCAGAGTACATCATGAGAAATTCTGGACTGTATGAATCACAAGCTGGAATCAAGATTGCCAGGAGAAATATCAATAACTTCACATATGCAGATGACACCACCCTTATGGCAGAAAGTGAAGAGGAACTCAAGAGCCTCTTGATGAAAGTCAAAGAGTAGAGTGAAAAAGTTGGCCTAAAACTCCACATTCAGACCCATGGCTGATTCATGGCACTGTATGGCAAAAAACACTACAATACTGTAAAGTAATTAGCCTCCAATTAAAATAAGTAAATTAATTAAAAAAAAAAACTCAACATTCAGAAAACTAAGATAATAGCATCTGGTCCATCTACTCCAATACTTTGGCCACCTGATGTGAAGAACTGACTCATTTGAAAAGGCCCTGATGCTGGGGAAGACTGAAGGCAGGAGGAGAAGGGGATGACAGAAGATGAGATGGTTGGATGGCATCATCGACTCAATGGACATGAGTTTGAGTAAGCTCTGGGAGTTGGTGATGGACAGGGAAGCCTGGCGTGCTGCAGTCCCTCAGGTCGCGAAGAGTCAGACACGACTGAGGGACTGAACTGAACTGAGCCGGCTCTACTGCCTAAAATCTCACCATAGTGACTCACTTACATAAACATGCTATCAGAGTTATGCACATGCCTGAGACTATGTCATATGCTAATTACAAAATTACCACCTAGTGAGACGTCTTATGTAAATAGTACAAGAGAAAGAAATGGATAGTAAATTATTTTTCAGTATGATTAAATGTTAGATAAAGACAAGATGAAGAGAAAGAAGGGAAAAGATGAGGAGGGGGAGGGGAGGAGGAGGAGGAGGTAAGGAGGAAGAGGAGATCAGGCAAGGAAGGGAGGGGGAGATGAAGAAAGAGGAAGAACAAAAAGAAACACTGAAATTTTTACTGTGTTTGGGTTTCAGCAGAGACACCATGAACAGTATTCCCAGTTTTACTTTCTGCCCCCACTTTCAAAAATCACTCTAATGAATATAATTATTAAATAAGAAACATTTATTCAAAATAAACCAAGCTGCACACAATTAGTATATGACCCAGAAGTTAACCTCCTGGGAAAATGATAACCTTAATCATAGAAAAACTGGCATAAAAATGTTCACAGCCATTCTAATCATATTCTTAAAAATCCATAAACTACATAAATGTAGTTTAAAATGTATAAAGAAACTATGGCACATCCACATAGTATAATAATAATACTCAGCAACAAAAAGGAACAAACTACCCAGAGATTCAACTACATAAGTGAATCTCAATGATAACATGCCTAGTGAAAGAAGGCAGTCTCAAAATGTTAGGTAATGTATTATTACAATCGTGAGAACTTAAGAAGAGAGGAAAAGGGAATGGAACAGCACAAACTAATTTTGGGGGTAATAAAAGTACTTTGTATTTTGTGGTCAGACCAGATGAATCTACATGTATGTTAAAATTCATGAAACCAAACACCAAAAAGAAAACATTTTTCCTATATGTTAATTTAAAAAATAAAATATAAAACAACTCTACTGAACAATCTATATAGTATGCTATTAAATACATTCTTCTTCAAACAACAAGTATTGCAGAGTAACAAAAAATAAAGCAAATATAGAATCAATAATTCTAATAAAATTTCCAGCAAGCTTGAAAGTGAAAGTGAAGTCAGTCGTGTCCAATTCTTTGCGACCCCATGGACTGTAGCCTACCAGGCTCTTCAGTCCATGGAATTTTCCAGGCAAGAGTACTGGAGTGGGTTGCCATTTCCTTCTCCAGGGGATCTTCCTGATCCAGGGATTGAACCCAGGTATCCCGCGTTGCAGGCAGATGCTTTACCGTCTGAACCACCAGCAAGCTTACTAGAAATAATGTATACAGAAATGCAAAGGTCCAGAATAAGCTAAATAACTTTTAGTAAGAGAATCAAAGTTGGACTGATTTATATAAGTATCCAATCTCAAATTTACCATAAACCTACAATAATCAAGAGAGGAATTGATGTTTTTGAATTGTGTTGCTGAAAAAGACTCTTGAGAGTCCCTTGGACAGCAAGGAGATCAAACCAGTCAATCCTACAGGAAGTCAACCCTGAATATTCATTGGAAGGACTAATGCTGAAGCTCCAGTAGTTTGGCCACCTGATGCGAAGAGAAGACTAATGGAAAAGACCCTGATCTGGGAAAGACTAAAGGCAAAAGGAAAAGGGGGAGGCAGAGGATGAGACAGTCATACAGCATCACCAACACAATGTACATGAATTTCGGCAAACTCCAGGAGATACTGGAGGATAGGGAAGCTTGGTGTGCTCTAGTCCATGGGGTTGCAAAGAGTCTGACACCATTTAGTGACTGAACAACAACAACAAATCAATATATGAAACAGGCATAAATTACAATGGATATATTAATTAATGGAAGAAAATGGAGTCCAGAGAGAGAAACAAACATGGTCAAATGATTTTCAACCAAAATTCAATGAAAAAAGGACAGTCTCAAACAAATGGTGCTAGAACAACTGAGTACCATATGTGGCAGGGAGGGGAACAACTCAATTCTTATCTCACACACTACACAAAAATTTTAAATAGTTCATAAACCTAAATGTAAAATCTAAACCTATAAAACTTTCGAGGGAAACACAGGGGGAAAATATTTGTAATTTTGGCTCAGGCAAGATTTTTTTAAGAAAGGACAGCAAAAACTTTAATCCCTAAAATAAATCTGATATGATTTCAGCAAAATTAAAAACCTAATGCCCTTCAAAAGACTGTTAAGAAAATGAAAAGGCAAGACTCAAAGTGGGAGAAAATATTCATAATACAAGTGACCCTTGAACAACAAGGGGATTAAACTCAGTATAACTTTATAGTCAGTCTTCTGTATCCATGGATTCAGCGAACTACAGACGGTGCTGTTGTACTTCAGTCGCTCAGTCATGTCCAGTGCTTTGCAACCCCATGGACTGCAGCACACCAGACTTCCCTGTCCCTCACCATTTCCCGGAGTTTGCTCAAAATCATGTCCATTGAGTCAGTGATGCCTCCAATCATCCAACAGACCGTGTAGTACTATAGTATTTACTACTGAAAAATATCCACATTTCAGTGCACCCATGCAGTTCAATGGACATAAACTTGGGCAAACTTCAGAAGATGGTGAGGGACAAAGAGGCCTGGCGTGCTGTAGTCCATGAGGTCACAAAGAGTCAGACACAACTGGATAACTGAACAACAACAACAACATGCAGTTCAAACCCTCAGTGTTCAAAGGTCAACTATACATATAACTTGACAAATCTTATATACAAAACTGTAAGTTCAAAACTTTCAATAACAAGTTCACAACTCAACTTTAAAATGGGCAAGGAAGATACCTGAATGAATAAGAAGAAGTAAGTACAAAAAGATAGTCAACACCATTAGTCATCAGGCAAACACAAACTAAGCCATAATGACATATGACAACTACCCACATGCATAGCTAACAGAGACTGACAACAGCAAGTATTATAGAGGATGTTAAGAACTGAATACTCACGTGCTGTTTGTGGGAATGTAAAAGCTCTAAAAAGCAGTTTCACAGAATCTTAACCATACTCTTACAACCTGACCCAGAAACTCTACTCCTACATATTTACTCAAGAATAAAGAGAATAAAACAAATGTCCTTAAAAAACCCTGTATAGTAACATCAAAAGTTTTATTTGTAACAGCCAAAAAAACTTATAAACCATCCAAATACCATCAACAGATGAATGAATGAATGATCACTAGTATATGGAAAACTAGTATTCAGCAACTGAAACAAGTAATTTCTGATACATGCAACAAACTGAATGCATCTCAAGAACATTGCTTTGAGTCAAAGACTCCAGATACAACAGTTTACTCTGTATAATTCCATTATTTTGAAGTTATTTCTAGAACAGGCTAAAACTAATCGACAGTAATGGAAATCAAATGAGTGGTTCCAATGGACAAGCAGTGAACAACACTGGCTACAAAAGGATGTACAGCAACTTTCTGGGATGATGGACATCTTCTACACATCTGTCAAATGAACCTCAAAGTATTCAATTAATTCTATTCTGTATATGTTTATATACAGTACTTACTATGTTTACAATAAAATATATATTATATTTTATTCATGGCAAACAGATGGGGGAAGAGTGGAAACAGTGTCAGACTTTATTTTGGGGGGCTCCAAAATCAATGCAGATGGTGACTGCAACCATGAAATTAAAAGACACTTACTCCTTGGAAGGAAAGTTATGACCAACCTAGATGGCATATTAAAAAGCAAAGACGTTACTTTGCTAACAAAGGTCCATATAGTCAAAGCTATGGTTTTTCTAGCAGTCATGTATGGATGTGACTATAAAGAAAGGTGAGCGCCAAAGAATTGAGCTTTTGAACTGTGGTGTTGGAGAAGACTCTTGAGAGTCCCTTGGAGAGCAAGGAGATACAACCAGTCAATCCTAAAGGAAATCAGTCCTGAATATTCATTGAAGGACTGATGCTGAAGCTGAAACTCCAATACTTTGGCCACCTGATGTGAAGAACTAACTCATTTGCAAAGACTCTGATGCTGGGAAAGATTGAAGACAGGAGGAGAACGGGATGACAGATGATGAGACGGTTGGATGGCATCACTGACTCCAGAGACATGAGTTTGACTAAGCTCCAGGAGTTGGTGATGGACAGGGAGGCCTGGTGTGCTGCAGTCCATGGGGTTGCAGGGAGTCAGACACGACTGAATGACTGAACTGAATAAAATGCATATATACAATACATACATATATTAAATAAAATAATGAATCACATTCAATAAACTGAAATTGAGCAAACGCATATGAAGCAAAGCTTAATACAGACTTATTTCTGGTCTAAATTTTTTACAATTAAATTTTAACTATTCAAATAACTGGCTTCCCAGGTGGCTCAGTGGTAAAGAATCTGCCTGCCAACACAAGAGCCACAGAAGACATGGGTTTGATCCCTGGGTTGGAGAAGAGCCCATGGAGTAGGAATTGGCAATTTTCTCCAATATTCTTGCCTGGAAATTCCACAGACAGAGGAACCTGGCAGGCTAAAGTCTATGGAGTCACTTGGATAAAGAGCAGTCAAAGAGCAACTGAGCACACACATACACACCCAAATGACTAAATCAGAGAACTTTCAGAAACACATGGAAAACTGATGGAGAAAATCTGGGATAAGTCTAGGATTCATGTAGTCTATCTTCCTATTCAGTGTCAAGTCCTACCAATAGCATACTAAGCTGATGGCTGTAATACATCACTAACCAGAAACTCAGACTTCTAGAAACAGTCTTTTCCACTGGTGAAACACAGAATCTCTCGCAAAATTCTCTCCTAAATTTAGATGAAAACTACGCTCCTCTAGAGTAGTAGTTGTTGTGCAGGTGAAATCTAGTCCACGGTCTGTGTTTACAAATAAGTTTTATTGGAATACAGCCATGCCCAGTCATTTACCACAAACTGTTTATTGTTGCTTTCATGTTACAACAGCTGATTTGAATGGCTGCAACATAAAATATTTCTCTGGTCTTTTACAGTTTTTCTACCAATGCACCAGAGGAACATCAGAGAAGTCGACACTCTCTTTTACATGACAGTAGTCAAAAACCTGAAGCATATTAGTCCCACTTGTGTTTAGTCTTTCCACCTCATTTACTGGCTACTACTCCTATGTCAATTACAGTAGCTCAACTCCTCAACAACCCCTTCAAGACACTACAGTTGGTAAGTATCCTTCTTACAAATATAAAAATGAATTAATCACCTTATCAAAAATGACAATGGAACCATCAGCATCTATGATTCTGATACCACATTTGTATTAATTCAGTTTAAGGTTTAATTTACTTCCTTTTATGCTCCATCACATATTTCACAGTAACAATTTTTAAAAAAAACAATGCACATATATTACTTTTGTAAACAAAAACACTTTATGAGGATATAACCACAAGTTCTTTCAACATAATTTGTCTGTATTTGGAAGACCGGACAGTATTTCAGATAGTTAAAGCTCAAGGAGACTATTATTTTCTTTCTTTTCACTTATAGTTGATTACAATTCTATTCTAGTATGCTTATTGGATAAGAGCTTTTCAGTTAGAGGATTATTTTCCTGAATGAAACAAAATAGGCTCTTCAGTCAAAGTCTCAGGGGAAAAATTTAAGAAACCAGTGCATCAATAAAGATAGAAAAAAGGAAGCAAGAGGGTGCCCACAAGAAGCCTCAACAAGTATGAGTTAGTGAAAATAACCAAAGGCTTATCAAGCAGAGAGAACTAGTCGTGATTTAGATTTTATTCCTTTTTAGCTATATCATATACAACAATAATTTCAAAGGCAGATTAAAGTGAAGGTATAATTAATGAGCTAAGCACTACCTTAAACACTTTCTAAACAGTAAGACATAACCCAGTATTTTAATACAGGCATCACCTTCACCTAGCTTCACGCCTCTTTCTGGAAAAATTCCCTTCCCTCCCTAAACTATTCCAAGGAAGACTGAGTTCCTGACTAGTGTGCACAGTTCTTGAACATGTGTGGCTAATATTATACAAAGCTGCTAATACCAGTGATTGGCACTATTCTTCCAATCAGGTCTTGGAACGGTGTAAGGCAGAAATTCTGGGTATTTTCTTGCAGCATTGGCAAGCCCATCTGGCAGCAGCAGCTCCAAACACATGAACTCTAATCGTTGTATCATTAACAAAACTGACATTTTAATCTTCATATGCTACTCTCTTGTGTCTTATTTTTCATTTCATTCTGAACTCAGGATCAGTACTCTCTTGAGTATGGATCGCTTCATTAGAGTTCCATATTACCCTTCTTGCATAAAGTCATATTCTTAGTGCATTCTCCACGGTGTTTAGAGCGTGCTTCTTTACAGTAAAAACTAAAGCATGTGTAAAGAAATAAACTCAGAAGCTTTCAGAATTTTTCTCTTACATTCAGTAACAAGTATTTTATAGCTCCTTGTTCATTCTAAGTATTTGACTCAGCTTTCATAAAATAAGCTTTATGAATTCACTGATGTAATTTTCAATAAGCATTAACAGGTTTGGGAACAAACACAACTGATTTCCTGGTAAGGATACAACTCATGTGGTTGGAGCAGAAGTACAGAAGCGTACCAGAATATAATTGGTTAGATGTATGTGCTAATGGAGCCACTGTCATCCGTCAGTTTATTTTCCAGGGGGAATAAAAGGATTCATTCATTAATCTGGTTGGTAAAAGACAGCATCAATACCCTCAGCTTTAGAACAGGGATACCACTATCTTTCTTTTAAAGTTCCCATGTGCATTAAATAAAGTGCTAGGTAAAAGTACCTAGGACAGTATCTGGCACATACCACATGCTCAATACATACAATAAATAAATAAATAAATGAAGCCAGCACTGAACAGATCCAAGCTCCATGTCAATACAGAATCTCTATAACACAAGTCAATCTTCCCTGAATAATCTATTTTAGGAAAAAACTTGAAATGCTGTTGGAGATTAATTTTCATAATTTCAGCTAACCTTCAGCATGGAAACCAAAACAAATTTTTAAAATTCCTTAATAGCATAAATGACAGTTAATATCTCTATATATCAACAGAGAGAGGAAAAGTATTAACATCCTAAAAGACAAGGAAAACCAGCTGGTGCCATGAAGGTTATTTACTCCTCTCCCACCTGTGTGAGCCACCAACAGTAACCTGTTCTTTCAGTTCAGAAATCCCATAAAATCAGGGTATTACTGTTTCCATCTAGCAGTCCCATAGCCTGACAAAAGAGGACCAGCACACACACACACACAACAAAAAAACACCAGGGTCTAAGACTATTAAAAGAAAGAAGGAAATTTAAAACTACTCATAATCACACTTCCTATCATTATAGGTCAGTACACCAAAATATCGGAGAAGGCAATGGCACTCCACTCCAGTACTTTTGCCTGAAAAATCCCATAGACGGAGGTGCCTGGTGGGCTGCAGTCCATGGGGTCGCTAGAGTCGGACACGACTCAGCGACTTCACTTTCACTTTTCACTTTCATGCATTGGAGAAGGAAATGGCAACCCACTCCAGTGTTCTTGCCTGGAGAACCCCAGGGATGGGGGAGCCTGGTGGGCTGCCATCTATAGGGTCGCACAGAGTCGGACACAACTGAAGTGACTTACAGTACAGTACAGTACACCAAAATATAGTATACTAAATATGAGTTCATATCTGCTAGGTTTCAGCCACTCAAGTTATATAAGGGCCAAACTCACTTCTTTAACCCGACTCCAATCCTACATAAACACATCTTTCTGTTACTACAGATTTCTAGCCATGGATCTCATCCTGAACAGGACTCTCAAATTTTTTTCTTGAGACACAGTCGATGCCAGTGCTTCCTCTCCCACCACTAGTCTAACCTGCTGCCCTCAGGAGCAGGTACACTGCTACACTCGGTCTTCCAATTTCAGCATGACACTCTGACCTCAGCTTGTCCCTCAGAGCTAAAAATATTTTAAAGGTTTTGCTCAGCTCTTGGTGCCAAGTCTTCTCTTTACTCACATTCTGCTCAATAGCTAACAAAATGTTTGAAACTTTTCATATTTGATATCCTAAATTTTTAAAAATTTTGTTCTATATGGGGCAAAAAAATGGCAGCAGAAAAAATAATTTCCACCCTCAGAATACTCAATCTGACTAGAGAAAACATGGAAAAGGAGTAAACATAAATCAGTGTAACACTACTTCAAGTCTAAAAAATACAATCCATCCACCTCATATAACACAAAATGTAAAGCTTGTTATCCTTAATCTGAAAAATTATAAACTGTTCTTCTTGATTTTGAAGCTCGTCACAAGATAGCCATACCACCCTCAGCATCTTATCCACACTTACTCATCCTCTTTCATGAAGTCTTCCCTGATTAACTAGAAGAAGGCTCAGCATTGTTCCACCTACACACAGTCCCAAAATTCTTCCATGTCCGCCACCTGAAATAACATGCTTTCCTAACTGCCCATATAGAAAATAAACCATTTAAACAATCTATTTACTTAACTGAGTACATTTCCCAAGTGATCTTATTCAGCTAATTGGCTCGTATTAGCTTTGAGTAAGACGTGATGATTCTCTATATTGCTTGTCTACCTGAGTTGCTTGTGTATTTGGAAATGCAATGTGTCAGGGCAAAATAAAATATATATATTAGGCAACAAATTAAATAATAATAGGTCTTCCCCTCACTACTTCTACATTTTTTTCAAAAGGAGAAGAAAGCACCTTCTTAAAAAGACAGCCTTACCAATGAGTTAAACATTGCACGTAAGACATTCCACACTTGAAGAAATACAAACACAAGGTTCACAACATATTGAATTCTTTGCAAAAGGACCTCAAAATGCACTCAATATATTCACTTCTGCTCTTCCCTCAGTTATAGACAGTTTCATCACTTATCTCCTGACCACAATCTGTAATACTGTGCTACACACATACGTCACACATTTCCCAGATTCTGAAGGAAAATCCCTATCTCATATACCCTTTCTTCCAATGAGGATATCAAATGTACAATTAAACATGACTGAATTTTTCTAAGTTTTTAAGACTGTGAATAAAAATAATTTTAACTTCTTTGTCTAATCAAAGGAAATAAATAATACTAATCTGCTGTTCAAAACATTTGG
Source organism: Bos indicus (assembly GCF_029378745.1). Classification (NCBI taxonomy): domain Eukaryota; kingdom Metazoa; phylum Chordata; class Mammalia; order Artiodactyla; family Bovidae; genus Bos; species Bos indicus. Next base: position 53,135,849 of record NC_091769.1, read on the forward strand.
TTCCTACACATTTATAGCTAAAGGGCAGTGAAAAACTACAACTCCTTTAGAGGCACTGAGCAAAATATTTTTTAAACATCTTCAATATTGGTCACTAAAAAACTACATTTTGGCCAATGCTGGCCACCACATATTAGAACTTTGCCTTCTTTCTCCTTATACAGATTCTTAAATTCAAGTTCCTACTAGACTATTAACACATCCCCTTCTTAACAGGCTACCAAACTCCAAAAACAGTTCAGTCTTATTACCTAGCAAAACCTCATTTAAAAAGTCAATTTAATTATCTCTGAAACCTCCTTTCAGTACAGGCCTTCCACTCATTTAAGGTTCCTATCCTCACACCTGAGCACACAGAGAGTTCCTCCCCGCTCCAACCCCCACCATTCCTCAACTGAAAAGAATCAGTACTTAGTGTGCCTTGCCAACATCAAAAACAATACCTTTGTTGTTGCTCGTGTTTTTCCAATCTGTTTTATTTGGTTTTTATTTTGTTTTACTTTGTTCTTCCCAAAGACTACCTTTTGAAGGGTTTACAAAGATTTTTGGACTAAAATAAACAGCAACACCATAGTTTCTTACTGGGTGATCTCTGCACTCCCTGGAGCTTACTATATGCAGAGGCTTGCCAAATTAATCTGGTGTCCCTTGCCTTCTCTCCTGGACTGCATTATCTGACAAACTCCTATTCTGGGTGATAAAGAAAATGACATGAAGAAGAAAACTGCATTTCATATATATTGAAGTTTGTAATGCTGTGCCTCAGACTCATGGGGAAGAATTCAGTCAAAAGGATGATTTCTGAAAATCTATAAAACAAGTCAATGTTCAGGCAATAAATCTAGACCACATAATATCTGAAACTATTAGTTTTTAACTTTTTTTTTTAACAATCATAAACAACCCTGCAGTATCTTTGTACATCTATCTTGACACGTTTTTGCAAGTATATTTAAAGGAATTAATATTGGGCTAGAGTGCTAGAGCAAGGCTCTATAAACTTTTTTTTAAGGGACAGATTATTTTTTACTTCATGGGCCACATGGTTTCTGTTGCAACTACCCAACTCCGCCTTCCAGTGCAAAAGTAATCATAAACAACACCAATATAGATGAGTGCGGCTTTATTACAATAAAACTTTATCTGCAAAAAACAGGCAGTGAACCAGATTTGGCTCCAAGGGTCAGGGCAGTAGCTGTGATGCTGTACATTTAAATAGCATTGATAGGCTGAAAGTTATATGCTTTTGACCTGTTGCTGCTGCTCTTTGCTGTTGAGTCACTAAGTAGTGTCTGATTCTTTGGGACCCCATGGACTGACTATACCATGCCAGGTTCCTTTGTCCTTCACTATCTCATGGAGTTTGCTCAAATTCCTGTCCAGTGAACTGGTGATGCTATCTAACCATCTCACCTGCCCCCTTTTATTTTGCCTTCACTCTTTCCCTTTTCCCCCTCAATCTTTCCCAATGAGTCTGCTCTTCGCATCAGGTGGACAAAGCACTGGAGCCTAGGCTTCAGCATCAGTCCTTGTAATGAATTTCAGGGTTCTCCTTGCAGTCCAAGGGACACTCAAGAGTCTTCTCCAGCATCACAGTTTGAAAGCATCAATTCTTTGGCACTTAGGCTTCTTTATGGTAAAATTCTCACACCTGTACACGACTACTGGAAAAACTATAGCTCTGACTATACAGAAGATGTCTCTGCTTTTTAATACACTGTCTAGGTGTGTCATAGCTTTCCTTCCAAGGAGCAAGTGTCTTTTAATTTGATCTTTACTGATATTCAAATAGAGATATGGGGCCCTCAAAAGGACACTCCAGAGACAGAATTTATGATTTCTTTGTTAAGAATTGTGACATGTCTGAGATTCTGCCCTATTTGTAAACTAACAAGGTAGACTGTCAAGATTTCATGGATGAAGGCAGAAAACATGAGGTTCCCAAATCAGAGATGAACTACTTTATGAGACATGTCCCAGCAAGCACCATGAGCAACAGTGTATGTGCATTAGTCTCCCTTTCCCCCAATATCCCACGGCAGCGATGTGGATGAGCCCAAATGGATGTCTACATACAGTGAGTCTAAAGGAGAAGATGTCTGAGTTTAGCAAGCCCACGTCTTTTACAGCATGCATTGAGTACCTCTGATCTTAGCTCTAAAGAGAGATGTTATCTTTATTATACTGAACAGTAAACATACTTGCCCTTTGCTCGAGAGAGGCACTCTATTTCCCAAGGCTGTTTACCATACAGCATCCTTGAAAGCACAGTCTAAAACAAAGGCAGTCAGTGCCTCTGCTTGCAAAATATGAGGAAATATTAAGAGGCCCTTAGAAAATTACCTCCAACACTGTATTTGTTGTCCTACACTGTCTTGGACTCTGGAAAATTTTTCCAAAGCATTCCACTCTATCAACCAAGATGATTAATCTGAAGGACAAAGGAAGGCTCAAATTTATTTATCTTATGCATTGTGTAACTAAGCATAGATACTATAAACAGGACTCAAGCAGCAAGATGAGGCCAACCTACAGTATTGAACTCTATCACGTCTTCAAGGATCCTGGGCTAAATTAGGATCATGAACACAGAAGTCGCTCAGTCGTGTCTGACTCTTTGCAACCCCATGGATTGTAGCCCACCAGGCTCCTCGGTCCATGGGATTTTCCAGGCATGAATACTGGAGTGGGTTGCCGTTTCCTTCAGTCAGGATCAATCTTAAGAAATTCAGATGGCTTTCTCTTTTACGTGTCTAAAATGATCTTTTCACTCAGACAATTAATCCAGGAATATAGGATTATATACTAGCAATTACAGAGATTCTTTCTTATAATCTGTCTGGTTCACAGGAAAATCTAAGGCAATTCTATCATCCATGACGACCCTAGCCAGCGACCTGAGGCTGAACTGAATACCTTCTAGAGATGATCTGGTATCACTGATCACTTTAGCTAAAGTTAGGGACCCATTTCATAACACCTACCCTAACTCCATCCTAGTGATAACAGCCTGCAGAGTGTGTGAAGTAATGAATTAGCTGTCCCTCCAAGAAGTTCCCCTAACTAATCAAGGTTAGCCTAATACTGGAGAGAACTCTATAATCATTTGAAAATTATATGTTTCAGTAAACACATGATGGTCTCTTAACAACTCTCCATATGATGCAAGTCACTATAAGGAGGCAAGTTAATGCCTGGCTTCCAGACAAGTACAATGCCGGGAGCACTTGGGGTATCCCTGGAAAGAGTTGTTTACAACTGGTAAAGGTCCACAAGAGAGATTTAAATCAGTCAAGGGGCAAAGGCTGACAGTACATCAAATGTGGTCTTTTAACAGGCTGGTATGCCTTAGAGTTCCCTGTTTAGTTTGAATAACTGAGTGTAGTCCTTAATTTTTGCATACTGCCTAAGAAAAGTGCTGTTTGTTCAAACATTAGCCAGATGACATTCAGCCACTTCACAGAATGACTGAGCAATGGCTACTAGAATGGGGGCAGGGAAGGCACCCGGAGGTGCTGACAGGTGTTTTGTGTGGGATGTACAGGAGTTGGGCCCTCCCCTGCTGTTCCCTACAGAACTCTCAGTAAGGTAAAGAGGAAAGTATTAGTTGCTCAGTTGTATCTGATTCTTTGGGACTCCATGAACTGTAGCCACCAGGCTCTTCTGTCTATGGAATTCTCCAGCAAGAATACTGGAGTGGGTTGCCATTTCCTTCTCCAGGGATCTTAACCCAGAGATCGAACCCAGGTCTCTTGCATTACCGGCAAATTCTTTATCATCTGAGCTACCAGAGAAGCCCTATGGTTAAGAGGAATGGCGATCAAATCATGGTCAGAGCCACTTGGAGATGAACAGCAGACTCAGCACACAGTTAAATTTAAGGTATTTGCAACAGTTTGGGAGAGCTGCACTGGAAGTTTCTGTGGGCAGTTTTGAAAGATAAAGATCATTAATAACCCCACTCCACCCCAGCTTACTTCCCATGGCCTAACATATTCCCCACCTAGAAGCCAGGAAAAAAACTAGTCCTCCCATTTCAGTAGCTATAAATTCAGCTTTTATCTAGTAATTTCCTCCTCAGAGCCAGACTCATCATCTGAAACAATCAAATGCAAGAGAAATAAGCATTTATTAAAAATATTAAAATTTCAGAGAATAATTATATGTCCTCTCACTTTGACCCATATAAGCCATCATAGGGAGACTTAATAATCCATTTATTTGACCAAATGGTCATTATCCTTATAATCTAGGGCACTAGAATCTGACAAAAGAATCTAGGTGGCTGAAGGAGAATTAAGTTTGAATCACCTAAGACTCATTTAGATAGGCTGCCACCTCGAGGGAATACCAACCAGGCTGTTCTCAGACTACTTTCAGGTTATTTTTTTAAAAAACACCCACCATACCCAGGAATTGTCAAGATGGGGCTGAGTAACTCCCTACCCATTTCATCCTGATCATTATCCAGAAAGCAGAAGAAGCAAAAGAAGATGATCCATTTCTGAGGATACCCCTGTCCAGTGACAATACCACTTTCTAGATGTGTGAACCAGGAGGAAGTGAGAGACCGTCAAAAATGTTTTGAGTCTTTTTTTTTTAACCATTCCAACAATCAACAATATTGGCTAATACCATGGATGATTGGGAATATGGAAGATCCACTGGATACTTTGACTACCAGCCAACTGCTGAGTGGCTCTGCAGATTAAAGGCAAACCATCGTCAAGACACACATGGTCTGATAAGCTGAACATACAATAGAGTAGTTTCAAGGGCCACAAAGGTTTGGTCAGACTTAGCTGATCAGACTGGAGTGACAATACTGTAACCTGAAAATGTATCAACAGCACTGATGCATGACCAATGGCTTCAATAGGGAGTCAAAGGCGTAACGTCAACCTGTCAGAAGCAGACAGGGATAGCACTGGACATGGAACAACAGACTGGTTCCATATAGGGAAAGGAGTATGTCAAGGCTGTATATTGTCACCTTGCTTATTTAACTTACATGCAGAGTACATCATGAGAAACGCTGAGCTGGATGAAGCATAAGCTGGAATCAAGATTGCCAGGAGAAATATCAACAACCTCAGATACGCAGAGGACTCCACCCTTACGGCAGAAAGCGAAGAACTACTAGAAGTGTAAGTGAAAGAGGAGAGTCAAAAAGTTGGCTTAAAACTCAACATTCAGAAAACTAAGATTTGGTCCCATCACTTCATGGCAAATAGATGGGGAAACAGTGGAAAGAGTGGCAGACTTGATATTTTTGGGCTCCAAAATCACTGCAGATGGTGACTGCAGCCATGAAATTAAAAGATACTTGCTCTTTGGAAGAAAAGCTATGACCAACCTAGACAGCATATTAAAAAGCAGAGACATTGCTTTGCTAACAAAGGTCTGTCTAGTCAAAGCTATGGTTTTTCTAGTAATCATGTACGGATGTGAGAGTTGGACTATAAAGAAAGCTGAGCACAGAAGAATTGATGCTTTCGAACTGTGGTGTTGGAGAAGACTCTTGAGAAGTCCCTTGGACTGCAAAGAGATCCACCCAGTCCATCCTAAAGGAAATCATACTGACTCTTCATTGGAAGGACTGATGCTGAAGCTGAAACTCCAATACTTTGGCCACCTGATATGAAGAGCTGACTCATTGGAAAAGACCCTGATGCTGGGAAAGACTGAAGGCAGGAGGAGAAGGGGACAACAGAGGATGAGATGGTTGGATGGCATCACCGACTTCATGAGTTTTAGTAAACTCCAGGACTTGGTAATGGACAAGGAGGCCTGGAGTGCTGCAGTCCAATGGGTCGCAAAGAATCAGACACAACTGAGCGACTGAACTGAATTGAACTGAATATATAAATTTAGCATATTAAACATCAGGTTATAATCATAATCTATGTGGTTTTCATATTTTAATTCTAACCATAATATAAATTCCAAATGTAAGCATTCTATTTTCTCTAAGCAAATTAAAATTCAGAAAACTATTCCTCCTGCTTAAGAGGAAGGAAATACTCTCCTGAAATATTACAGCAGAATGCAAATATTTGGAAATAATTTAGATACCACAGGATCATTTCATATAATCTCCTGCTAAGAAGCAAAGTTGAAACATTTTATAATTTGCATTAATCACATGAAGAAAAATAGGAAAACACTTTCTATGTCTACTTTCATAGCTGGCTTGGAAAATACAATCAATTCTCTTAGAAGTCCTTGAAATCATAAAATTCTTTAAAAATCTGATAGAAAGCCATCATATTCTTTGTAAACATCTGAAATAAAAATTAATTTTTTCCAACACAAGAAATAAGGAAATAGGGTGATGGGGAGAAAAACATTCTTCAGTAAAACACAGTTGGTTTTCTCTTTTCTTTAACATTTAACCATTTCTAAAATTTCAAATGACTACCAAGATGAACAAAAATTTTGTTAAAACATTTTATACAATATCTATATTGATGGTATCAAGCTGAGTCCAGCAGAAAGCCAGCACAAACTCAAAGGCCATCCTCCTTTACTTTAGGAAGGATCTCAGGCATTTTCCAATTCCTAAAATCTTTAAAAAGAACCAGTTCATGGCTCTACCTGCCCAGCTCTCAGAGTCAAAGCAATATGACAAAGTAAAAATGAAGACACAAAAACTGCCAGAAATTCTATTGTGGGGAATACAACATCAAGAATATCTGAAGACTTATTACCCAGAAGGACACTTGTTAACTATCCTCTAAAATTAAGGTCTCCAAACATCTAGGACTAGACTAACCACATCAGCCCTCTCTATACACCCCAGTATCCAGAAGGTTGTCACTGTTTTTAGATAATCAGTAAATTAGACAATAAGTATTTTCCTTAAGAGAAGGAAAAAGATTTCCTTTATAAAAGAAATCAGCTTTGACCAACTGAGTTAAAAACTCTTCTACAAATGAAAGTGAACTGATTCTACTGTCTCTCTCCTTCCTCCTATTCATCTGTCCTGTCAGTGGTAAGGTAGACTTTGTTGTTGTTGTTGTTTTTTACAAAGAAGTTTTGTCTTTATGAAGAATTCACTGAAGAATTTTCATTTTAAAAAACTAAGTTGTATATTTTGTATTTAAGCCTCAGAGTTTAGCAAGTAAGCTGTCTCTCATTACCCTACCTTTGCTTCCCCACAAGCAAATAAAATGAACATTACTAATGTTCTCTACTTGGGTCCAAGTTTTAGATTTTGCACCTTTCCTGGCCTTCACTTACTGTCAAAGAGTTTACAAAAAGTGGGGTGGTGGAGAGTAGGAAGAACAATAATGTAAAATCTATTGCATCTAAAAGGAAATAAAAATCATACATACAAAGAAAAGAGTCATAACATGCTAATACATTTATGCCAAACATACAAAACCACATCAGTTAAAGAAACCATTACCTCTAAACCTGAGTGCCAACGTACAAAGTCCCTATGATTTATTCCCAACAGGCTACTTATTAATACATCTACCTTCCAATATACATGTATAAGAAGCTCATTTCATCAAAAAATGCCCCAAATACCAAAACCAAAAACTGATTTTACATACGGACACATGGGGTTCATTTTACTTTCAAATTGTATATGGAAAATTCTATGGAAGTGTTTACTTTCAACTTGGGCTAAGTATATGAGCCAGGCAGGATGATAAGGACATCTCCTTTGGGAGTATGAACTTCACAGAGCACAGAATAAATCTGAGTTGAGAAATTCAGCGATGTCCCACATGAGCTTAATCTTTTGCTGTATAGCCCTAACATATTTATCAGTGTTTCTTCTGTTCTCACTCTCTCTGCAAGCAATCAAGCTTAATTAATATGGGCTCCCCTGGTGGCTCAGTGGTAAAGAATTAGCGTGCCATTGCAGAAAGCGGCAGGCGTGTTCGATTCCTGGTCTGGGAAGATCCCCTGGAGGGCACGGCAACCCACTCCAGTATTCTTGCCTGGCAAATCCCATGGACAGAGGAGCCTGGCAGGCTACAGTCCATGGAGTCGCAGAGCTGGACACAAGTTAGCAACTGAACAACAAGTCCTGAAATATTTATCAGTGTTTCTTCTGCTCTCTCTTCTCTCTACAAAGCAATCAACTTAATTAATACACTTATTAACGCCCAACAAGCAAAAAGAGATAAACAATAAATGCTTTGTAATAGTGATATCAAGAAAGGTGCTGCATACTAAGAAACCTATCCTTCTCATCTCTGGTTATAAATCTACAGACTTCTCAATACCCAAAGATAGCTGGTGCTCAATTAAAAAAAATCCATCTAATCAACCCATGTAAAAACAGGACCAAATTTTCACAGTAAACAGGAGAAAAAAGGCTTTAAGACTTAAATTCCAAATTGAAAATTATTTTTTAAATAATTTATTTCATTTTATTTAACAAGATTCAAGTTATCATAAGCATGTGCTAATTCTGAGGAGAATGAACAAAAATGAGAGGGAGGTCATAATTTAACTGACACTGTACAATAAACAACATCCTTTACTTCCCACTGACTCTCAAAATACTGACTAAACAAAGGTGATTTTTCCACAAAGGTTTCTCTTAAATCTTTGATATCTAAACCACTCCCTACTGAAACAGCTATTGAGTCATTCTCTCGGCAACTCTCTCGCCTACAATTGTTAACTAACTTAATTCTGTCAGAAACTCACCTAAACGTGTCTCTGCATATACCTGGAACTGTTCTCCAGTGATCCTTTCATGGACTTCATGAAATATTGCACTTTTTGCATTATCTAAAATTTTTCTCTATGCTCAGTTTGTACAGCACTTTCAATAGAAAGTAACCAATAAAGATTCTGACCCAATGGACATGGCTAGACATTCAAGCTGGGGAATGTGTTTGAATGGAGATAATTTTGTAGATGACTAATATCCTTGGCCACAAAAACTTTCACTTCTTTTTGCAATCTCTATCTGTGGAGATTTAGGATTATGAATACTTATATAACAAGTACTTCAACAAAACTGACAAATGAGGGATTTAAGACAACTTAAAAAAAGTAACTTCATTAATCAAGAAGAATAAGTTGATTAGTAAAAACAGTGAATGTGACAACACATATACCATAAATAATATAATAAAATACAATAAAATACATTCAAAATATTTTAAAAAGAGTATTGTTTCGGTTACATCATTTTCTTCAATAACTCAAAAGATATAACTCAAATCTGTCAGTACCTTAGACTTATTTTTATGTTAGTTGGTGACCATTATATATAAAACCAAAAAATGTTAGTGCTCGAAAGGACGTTGGGGATGATCTAATACTGCCTCCTCATTTTACAAAGTAAACAACTTAAGTCTAGAAAGGTAAAGAGACATGTAGAATATTAACAGTTAACAGGAGAGCAACAGATCATCATTCTTCCTCTTAGTGTATCATTTTTCCTGTTATTACAAAGTGGAGAATACTCAGTGTACTTGAGAAAACTCTCTTGAATAAATCTCTCAATTCACATTTTTACTGACTTTACTACTTCCTTCAAAAGAGAAGATATATGCTGGTGGGCACAATAACTCACATGTCAAATGGAAGGCATGACCTCAGTTTGCTAAGAATGCCTTCCTGCAAATAACTGTGGAGAAAGGCAGAAAATACTGACCTATACTTACCTTTCTGAATGGATTTTAATGTTGGAAGATCATAATAAAGTAGCTTTATTTTGACCTATAAGTTTACTGTTTCTTGCAGAAAAATATTTAGTTATGTGCCAAATACTTAATTTTCTTTAAAAAAAAAATTCAGATGTGATGCTTAACACAATTATATGATGTAAATTACCTATACTTTGCAGAAAACAATATCTAGACTCAAAAAGAAAACCTAAACTCTGAAACATAATGACACACCACTATGGAGCAATTACCAAAAGTATTTACCTAGAAAAAAATGTAATGAACATGACACTAAATATGTCTCATCCAGATTGTTAATTGCCAAAATCTCATTTTTGTTTCTTGTGGTTTTTTCCTCAAGCATTTTAAATAGCAATCTTAAATCAAGTACTGGCAAAACCATAATTTTTGACATAGTTATTTTTTAATTACAGTAAAAACCCTGTAAGATCTCACTGCAAAATGCCAAACATCTAATATATCACTGATTCCCTTGGACTTACTGTGGAGACAGAATAATATAATTAAAATGACAAAAAGATTCATTCCAATTTGCAAAGTATTAACTAAGTGCACAGTACATGCACAGTACTGTGCTAAACACTGTAACCAATATAAAGAGGTAGGCATTCCTAGTCATTTTAATCTCTAGTCTAATAAGGGTGACACCAGTATGTCCGATAAAATATCATAGGTCTGATAAGCAGTATAGAAATAAGAGTATCAGTAAGAATCCAAGGAGAGAGGCATTTCACCTGTAAAATAAAAAGCTTATAGAGGGACAGCTTCTTTAAAATACTCAAAGGGCTATTATACATAGAAGAGGAAATTGTGTTTTGTTTTGCTGCAAGAGCAGAAATGAGATCTACGGGAGGGAGTTGTACAGAGACTTATCAAAGCCAGCACTTCCCCAAGTTTATTCCATAGAGTATTAATCCCTCAAGCTACCTCTTAGAAAGCATTCCATGTTCCTATAAATTTAGTAAACATATGCAGGATATATACATAGTACATGTAATATTAGAGTTCCTCTGGGAGATAAAAATGTACATGAATACTAAGAAGTCCTATACTAAGAAAGTTTATTTAACTTTGCATAATTAAGTGTTCTTCAAATATTTCATCATGAGTTCTGCTGTTGCTGTGGGGCTTCTCTAGTGGCTCAGACGGTACAGAATCTGCCTGCAAGGCAGGAGACCCAGGTCCGATTCCTGGCTCAGGAAGATCCCCTGGCAAAAAGAATGGCAATCCATTACAGTATTCTTGCCTGGAGAAATCCATGGACAGAGGATCCTGGCAGGCTACAGTCCATGGAATCGCAAAGAGTCGGACACGACTGAGCGACTAACACTTTGCTGTTGCTGTACCTATTTTTGTTTCCCAAAATACTGAGAAGTGTCAATAGAATAATGCTTTTCTAAGGATGTCATACTGATCATAAATCTTAGAAAAGAAGGATTTCCCAAAAAACAGTAGAGTGATAGTGATTTTATATTATGCAGCTGGTATCTATCTCCTAGGTACAAAAATAAGCATAAAACATTTTCAATAAACAGAAGAAAAATAGTCCTCTAAAATAACACATGGCATAGCTAATACTTTTAGGATTAAAATGAATTTCTAAATTTTGCTGAAAAGTTAAGAGAACTGTGTATAAACTCACAATGTGAAACTTTAAAAAAATGAACAAATGAGTTTGGGAAAAATAAATGTTAAGTCTTATGTTTAGATTTTGGTTGGATTTTTAATTATTAATATTCTGAGGAGAGAATGGAAAAAACTATGTAATTGTTTATATAAAGTCAGAATTTCAGTTTATTATGAATTGAAGTGAGAGTCAATCCTTAAAGGAATTTCATCACCAATATCATAAGCTATTTTCCTCAAGAAAGATGAATAGCCCATCAAGCCCTTAAGAGAAAAGGCAGATTGATATATTACCACCATGAGCAGCCTGAGTCAACAAGCCTTTACCAAATGGAAACTCATAAAAAGTTCTATTGAAATCTAAGTTTGCTTGTAAGACCAACCAAGTAAGGAGAGATGAGGCCACTGAAAGCACAGAAGAGAAGTAACATATTTAGCTCCTTCCTCTCTGCATAGGTACCCAAGGATCATTAGATTCTGTTGATTCTCATTATTCATGGATTCTATATCTGCAAATTTGCCTACTTACTTATTTGTATTTTGGCTGGTCTTTCCAGTCATTCATGGACATGTGCAAAGAAGCAAAAACTGGGAATACCCAACGTGCACATTCCCAACTGAGGCCAAACAAGGCCTTCTTGTTTCAGGTCTCATACTATGAACAAGTATCCTTCTTGCAGACTATTTAAGTGCAATGTTTACTGGATTTTTGTCCTTTTTTATTGGTGATTTCACTGGTGAAAATGGCTCTCAAGCCATCAAGTGCCGTCTAGTGTTTCAAAGCAAAAGAAATTTAAGATGTGCTTAATGGAGAAAATACGTGTGTTAGATATGCCTACTTTCAGGCATGAGATAGTGTCACTGACCAAGAGTTCAATGTTAATGAATCAACAGAATATACTAAATAAGGAGTCTTTAAGCACAAGCACGGAGAAGGCAATGGCACCCCACTCCAGTACTCTTGCCTGGAAAATCCCATGGACGGAGGAACCTGGTGGGCTGTAGTCCATGGGGTCGCTAAAAGTTGGACATGACTGAGCGACTTCACTTTCACTTTTCCCCTTCATGCACTGGAGAAGGAAATGGCAACCCACTCCAGTGTTCTTGCCTGGAGAATCCCAGGGACAGGGGAGCCTGGTGGACTGCCGTCTATGGGGTCACACAGAGTCAGACACGACTGAAGTGACTTAGCAGCAGCAGTAGCAGTAAGCACAAGCATACATAAAACAAAGTTACACATGATCAGTTAATAAATGCGACAAGAGGTTTGCAGGAACCTAATCCTGTACTTCTTCTAGGAACAATGGGTTCCGTATTTGTTAATTCAGTATCCAGGATGACTTCACAGAACGTAACTACCTTGAATGAGAATGATCATAGTCATCCATTACCCTATAACACACTACCTTCAGGTTACATCAACCCATAAAGTTGGAGTGTGCTGAAAAGTTTTCAGAAATGAATGAATGTTGGTTAAAGTTCTCATATAAGAGCCCTCATGCAATAATCATGTTCCTCTTGCAGAAGAATGGATATTTCTAAGTTTGCTGTTAACTAAGTAGTGGTATACTCTGGGAAAAGTACATTGCTTTTAAATGGTGAATTCTCAGCTTACCAATCCAATTCATTGTCTTCAAAACTGATCCTCTTTTCTCAGATGCAGAGTTCATGCATTCTTGATTTCCCAGATGTGAACATGATAAAAGATTAATGTGAATCAATCACTATCCACAGAGTGCTAAGTATTATGCATAAGTAGTACAGCATGAGAAGATCCATTGACCATGCTTGCTGTACTTTATCTGTTCAAACTTGAAGCTTTTATAGAGACTTACTGAATGGAAATCGTGTTTCCCTTGAGACTGACAGTTTGTCAGTCAAAAGAAAAGCTTTTAGGAACTTATCTCAAATCAGTTAGTTTTCTTTTCAGATGGGGATATATCTGTGTAGGACTTCAGAAATGATACGCTTGACTGGCAACTGTCTTTTGCTAGTCAAGATGACAGAATCAATTAACTGAAGCCAATCAATACTGGTAGGTGTCTTCATGTAAAGTAATACTGGGTTTATAAACACAAAATATATAGATGTTAGGTGGATTACTGGAGAAGGAAATGGCAGCCCACTCTAGTACTCTTGCCTGAAGAATTCCATGGACAGAGGAGCCTGGCGAGCTATGGTCCACAGGGTTGCAAAGAGCTGGACACAACTGAGCGGCTAACACTTTCACTTTTCAGGTGGACTATATTTTTGTTTTAATAGACTTGATAAGTAATCTAAAACTTAATTGTGATCAAATACGGCTTTAAGGGTGATCACCTAGAGAGGAAAAAGAAAATGTTATTTCTTTGAAGACATATTTGGTTACTCCTCTGTGTGCTCAGTTTTCTGGAGAGTGAAAAGTGGAAGAAGTACTGGCTTCTGCCATACATCATGAGGAACACCCACCCACCCATCTCCTGAACAGTACCATGACCACCATGTCTTTGCCTATAGAGTTAGCTCTCAGTTTTTCTCTTCTGGAGAAAGACTGTGACCTTGAAAGGTGACACCTCAAGAATTTCACCTTGAACTCCAGGACTGACTTCTCAATGCAGACAAAGAAAATACTGTATACAAGAAATGGAGAAAGAGACCTTACTTTTCAAACTCAAAATAACCACATTTGAAATTCAAGATTCACTAATCCCTCTCTTTTATACTCTCCTTCAGTCCAGATGGTAACACTAGAGATGTTATAAAATTTTCTGTACCTGTACCCACTCTTTTGACTCTCAAGGGACAACAGCATTTCTTCCCTTCTATAATTCCCCTTGAAATCTTACAAGACAGACAACTCTCAGGACAAACTATGTGAACAGCTCAAATTAAGAACCAGTTATTCAATAGTATGCACCTCCTGATGTTATATATAACATCAATTACAAAGTTTTACTGTCAAAAGATGTTTCATGAATGTTTCAGGAAAGATGGGAGATAGTGGAACGGATTAAATGACACATCAAGGAAAATCAGACAAGTCCAGAATGTGAGCCATTAACTAGAATGCCATTCCACTAGAAAGGTGTTTTCTTTAAAAGGTCAATTGCAAGGAAAACTGTTTTAAATCTTTTGGGACAATTTAAGAAATGTAAATAGGAGCAGTATTAGAGTAACTGCTATTAATTTTCTTTGTCATGAAGATTATGATGCAACTATACAGGAGCAGGACCTTTTTCATGAAATGTTTACTGAAGAATCACAGGCTGATGTTTAAAACTGACATGAAACCTATAAAAACCAATAAAACTTGTGGGATTTATGGACACTGAAATATGAATTATTGCATTAGAAGAATTTCAGGAAAAAAAGTAAAACTTAAGGCTAGAAAAAATATGGCTACAGTCACATATTAAATGTATATCTGCAAAATAAAGCACTAAGGTAGAAATGCAGGGGTAAAAGACAAAAAAGAAGAAACAGAAGTCAAGCCCTGGTCATTGGCAAATGTTACAGTACGGATAATAATCAGGATTAGTGTGCAGAATTAGAAATCATTAATAAAAAGATATAGATAATAAAAACAAAAGACTCTGAAAAGTGGTACTGGAAAAGCATCAGGTTCAGCAGTCTTTATTTTGTCTTTTCAAAGAAACAGCTTTTGGTTTTCTTGATTTTTCTCTATTGACTTCCTATTTTCAAATTCAGAGATTTATTTCTATCATTTTTACTATTTCTTTTCTTCTATTTACTTTGAATTTAATCTGCTTTTCTTTTTCTAGTTTCCTGAGGTAGAAGCTTCTACTACTGATTGTAGATACTTCTAATATATGCATTCAATGCTATAAATCTCTATCTGAGCACTATTTTCACTGAATCCCACAAATTTTTATAAATTGTTTTCTCTTTCATTAAGCTCAAAATAATTTAAAATTTCTCTTGAGATTTCTTCTTTGATTCATATATTATTTAGACATGTATTATTATTCTTTACTAAAAAAAAAATTAAGACCCAAGAAGTAAGGGATAAAGGTCAAAATGAACATTGGTCATAGATTTTATATACATATGTTTTTTCTTTCAAATTTTACTTCACAGGTGAATAAACATTCTAAATTAAAAACAAAAATTAGGAAGTTTAGTAAAATATTATGAAACGAAACACTGTTAAATATGTCTTTTAAAATAATAACTTGTAACTGACTTTATTTGTAGAAAACAGTATCCTTAAAACCAGCACTTTATCTTCAGTAAGAAACAAATTCCTGAATTTTCGTGCAATTCTGGTCCATATCACCATGTTCCCTGCCCATTTTCCCTAACTTCTATTTTTAACTCTTTAAAAAATTATATTTGGTAAATTATTATACAGTAAAATGAACTTTTATTTGATATTGATCTGTATAAGTTATATTGAAACCCAAAGACCTCAAATAGCCAAAACCATCTGGAGACAGAAAAACGGAGCTGGAGAAATCAGACTTCCTGACTTCAGACTATGCTACAAAGCTACAGTCATCAAAGCATTACATACAGTACAGGCACAAAAACAGATATATAAATCAATGTCACAGGATAGAAAGCCAGAAATAAACCCACACACATATGGTCAATTACTCTATGACAAAGGTGGCAAGAATATACATGGATAAGACAATCTCTTCAATAAGTGGTGCTGGGAACACTGGAGAGCTACACACAAAAGAATGAAATTAGGGCATTTTTTAACACCATACACAGAAACAGACTCAAAATAGATTAAAGACTTAAAGGTAAGACTGGATATTATAAAACACTGAGAGGAAAACACAGGTAGGACACACTCTCACATAAACTGGAACAATAATTTTTTGGATCCATCTTCTAGAGTAATGGAAATAAAAATACAAATGAGACCTAATTAAACTTAAAATCTTTTGTACATCAAAGGAAACCATAAACAAGACAAAAGAGCAGCCTACAGAACGTGAGAAAATATTTGCGAACAATGCAACCAACAAGGGATTAATCTCCAAAATATATAAACAACTCATATAGCTCAATATAAAATAAAACAAACAACCCAATAAAAAAATGGGCAGATGATCTGAATAGATATTTCTCCAAAGAAGACATAGAGATGGCCAAAAAGCACATGAAAAGATGTTCAATGTTTCTAATTATTAGTGATTTAGTTACACATACACACACACACACACACACACACACTGCTGAACACCTGAAATGAACACACTGTAAATCAGCCATACTTCAATTAAAAAACTGTTTTGATAAAATATAATTTTAAAAAATTTAAATACAATAAATCACTTTTGCTTTATACCACTTCATTTTACAAAATATCTACATTATTAGTACGTGTTTTCACTAACCAAAAAAAAAACAAACCCAACTCTGAAGAGTATTTTAGCTTTTATTTAAAAAAAGGTAATTGCCTTTTATTTAGACCATTTCTCCTTACAAAGGGTTTCATAACACAGTCTACTTTTGCATAAGAAGGAAACCTGTAATGTCATTTCTTCTGTTAAGTATTGGCCAAAACTCACCAGAAAAACCCATCTGGGTCTAGACATTCCTTTTTTGAAAAGTTTTAAACTATGAATTAAATTTCTTTAACAGTTTTAAGACTTGTTACAATAATCTTTTTCTTCTTGGGTGAGTTTATGTACTCTGCTAAGGAATTAATCTATTTCAAAGAATTGGTCCACTTCACCTAATTTGACAAATTTATGTCCACATAGTTGTTCTTAGTATTTCTACTCTCCCTTGGATTCTTGTGGGGTCTGTAGTGATATTCCTTCATTTGACACTGGTTCTATATGTCTTCTCTCTTTGTCAATTTTGCTAGAAACTACCAATTTTGTTATCAATTTTTGGTTTTATTGACTTTTGTTGTCTTCCTGCTTTGAATTTCATTCATTTCTCCTCTTATTTGGGATTTATTTTATTCTCTTCTGTCTAGTTTTTGAGACAGAAACATATAGATTTATGCACTTTCTTTTTTTTCTAATGAAAGCACTAAATACAGTAAGTTTTCTTGTAAACACTGACTGTACAGCATATATTTTGACATGGTATATATTTTCAGTTTCGTTCAGTTCAAAGTATTTTTTAATTTCCTCTGAGGCTTCTTCTTTTAGCCAATAGATCATTCAGAAGTCTGCTATTTAATTATCTTGGAGCTTGGAGATTTTCCTTTTATCTCTGTTTTTAATTTTCAGTTCATTTCCACCATAGTCTGAGAACATACTTTGCATTCAACTCTTTTATATTTAAGATTTTTATTATGACCAAGGTACATTTTATCTTGATAATATCCACGTGTACTTGAAAAGAATGTACACTCTACTATTGCTGGGGTATTCTTGTAACACCAATCAGATCTAGTTGGAGGATAGTGTTGTTTAGTCACTCTATACCCTTATGATATCTGTCTGCTACTTTGATGTGTTCCTAAGAAAGTCATGTTGAAGTCTTCAACTGTAATTGTTAAGTTCTCTATTTCTCCTTTAAGTTCTGTCAGATTTTGTTTCATGTATTTGTAAGTTCTGTTGTTGGGTATGCACACATTTAAGATTGGTAAGTTAATCCTTTTGTCAATGTATATTCCATTCTGTATCCTAGATTATTTCAAAGTTTATTTTGATTGCTTAATATAACCACTAGTTTTCTTTGGATTGATGTTTGCAAGATATATCTTTTCCTATCATTTCACTTTTAATCTACCTATTATTGGAAGTTTCTAAAGCAAATAATGGGGTCATTTTTTAAATGGACTCTAATGATCTCTTTTAATTGATATGTTTAAAGCATTTCAAATTTTAAAGTAATTACTGACAGGTGAAAATTTACATCTACCATTTTATTGTTTTCTGCTAGTTCCCTTTTGTATTTAGCACTTTATCCACTGTGATTCTAAATCATATTTTGTAAACAGTGGTTGCGGAGACAACAATATACATATTAATATTGAACCTTTCAGCATCTACTTAGAATCAGTATTTTACCACTTAATAGATGTATTACATTATATTCATTGAAAATCACATCAATGTTGTCATTCTTGTTAACTATCAAATATATTTTAAAGAACTCAATCTATGATATTTACACAGATATTTACCATTCCTGTTGATCTTTTACTTCTGATGTCCAAGTTTCCTTCTGGTATCATTTTCCCTTCTGTCTTAAGGACACTCTTTAGCAAATTTTAGATCTGGTCTTCTGGCAATGAATACTCTCAGTTTTCCTTCATCAGAATATGTCCTTATGTCAGTCTCATCCTTAAAAAATATTTTTGCTGGTTATGGACAGTTCTTTTCTTTAAGCACTTTAAGAAATTTTGCCTCTTTCTTCTTACCTCCATGGTTTCTGATGAGAATTCCTTGATCACTGTTCTCCCAGAGGTAATACGTCATTTTTCTCTGGTTGCTTTCAAGATTTTTTTCCCCCTGTTTTTTCTTTTTTCCCCCAAGGCTCTGTTGAATTTTTAAAATTTCTTCCCCCCTGCTATTGAGTCATCCAGTGGGTTTTTCCCACTTACTGCAGTTTTCATTTCTAACAATGCCTTATCCTTTTTATATATTCTCTTTCTCTGCAAAGACTTTTGGCTTTTCCATTTATCTGAACAGCATCCACAATAGCTCACTGGAACATTTGTAAAATAGTTTCAATAAAGTCTCTGTCATATAATTCGAACATCTCTATCATGATGGTATATGTTGATCACCTCTTCACATGTCAACTGAAGTTTTCCTGGTTCTTCATATGTTAGATAATTTTGGATTGTAAATTGGACATTTTAAATACATAATTGTGGTTCTTGTTTAAATTCAGTGGTTAATGTTAATATTTTTGTTTTAACAGATGATTAGGTTCAGAATGCAAGTTTTAGCATGGCTTCTATGGGGATGGTTCTATTATCAGTTCAATTTTCAAAGCCTTTGCTGTGCTATTTGAATTTGTGCCACTCTGTATTATCCAATAATCAGTCTAGGATTTGGGCAGTAGTTTGTTACTTCCATGTATATACAGCTGGGGCACAAGCTCATTAATCCATAAAAAACTTAATGGAATTGTTTTCCCAAATTTCTCCCTCTACATAATCTCAGTACTTTCAAATTCCACTAGGCATCCCTTTCCATTTCTTCAGTCAGAACCTGGGGCTTCAGGTAATCTGCTTGCCCACACAGTTCTGTTACTATACTTGCTTTGGGGACCAATCAGCAGAAGGACAGAAAAAGCAGGGTGGTGGGGCAGGGGGCACCACCACCACTAACAAACTGTAGGTTTGTTAGTTGGTTTGTTAGTTCAAGAGGAAGATTCTCAGCCCTCAATGTCGCTGTTGCAGGCTACTGCTATCACTGCAGGGTTACTTAGGACTTCAAAAAGAGAACAGAGAAAAACGGGGAAAGAAAGACGGAATTTCCGCATTCACACTAAGCATTATCTTCCCCACACTGTGAGCCAGAAATAGGGGGCTCTTATTTGGAGCTCTCTGTCCATACCTAAGTGATCGCTTGTAGCCTGCAGATTGTGTTCAATTCAGCTTCAGGAATACCAGAGGGAAAAACAAAGGTAAACTAAGCGCCAGTTTGATATTTTACATTCTAGTCTTCTTTCCCAATCTAACATGTTATTATTTATTCTTCAGAGTCCTCAAAATAGCTGCTTCATCCATTCTTTCTGGGTTTTATAAATGCATTCAGAAGGAGAAATAAGGTGTGCATGCTTAATATATCAAATATGAAAATGAAACTAACCTCTAACTTCTATTTTCAATACTCAATTCTAACACATGGACTCTATAAATATCCTTATCAGAAGATATCAGTAATCTAAAATTTAAAAAAACAGTCCTGTAAGTTCTCCTTCCATTTAAAAAAAAATCTCTAATTCACACAATAAGTAATAACACTACTCAAAAGTTTTTATGATTATAGACTATCTCTGCAAGCTTCAAAACTTTATAGAGCACTATCAGAAAAGAAGGACTCCATTTAAAACAAATTATTGAAAGGAAATCCTACATTCATGGATCGAAAGAATTCATATTGATAAAATGTCTTTACAACTCAAAGCCATCTACATGTTCAATGCAATTCCTATCAAGATTCCAATGGTATTCTTTTTACAGAAATAGCAAAAACAATCCTTAAACTTATGCAAAGCACATCTGATTAGGCATTAATATCAAAATATATAAAGAACTCATATACTTTAAATAAATCCATTTAAAACTGGGCAAGGACCTGAACAGACAGTTTTTCAAAGACAATATCAAAACAGCCAACAGGTACACGAAAAGTGCTCAACATCACTAATCAGTCAGTTCAGTTGAGTCGCTCAGTCGTACCTGACTCTGCAACCCCATGAACTGCAGCACACTACACTTCCCTGTCCATCACCAACTCCCGGAGCTTGCTCAAACTCATGTCCATTGAGTCAGTGGTGCCATCTAACCACCTTATCCTCTGTCGTCCCCTTCTCCTCCTGTCTTCGATCTTTCCCTGCATCAGGGTCTTTTCAAACGAGTCAGGCTTCACATCAGGTAGCCAAAGTACTGGTGCTTCAGCATCAGTCCTTCCAATGAATATTCAGGATGGATTTCCTTTAGGAAAGACTGATTGGATCTCCTTGCAGTCCAAGGGACTCTCAAGAGTCTTCTCCAACACCACAGTTCAAAAGCATCAATTCTTTGGCACTCAGCTTTCTTCACAGTCCAACTCTCACATCCATACATGACCACAGGAAAAACCATAGCCTTGACTAGACAGATCTTTGTTGGCAAAGTAATGTCTCTGCTTTTGAATATGCTATCTAGGTTGGTCAAAACTTTCCTTCCAAGGAGTAAGCATCTTTTAATTTCATGGCTGCAGTCACCATCTGCAGTGATTTTGGAGCCCAACTAGAGCCTTAACTTCATATAAAACAGCAACTATATGAGTAGCCCTCCTCTTCCTCTTCTCTTGATGACAAGCAAGCACTGAACAAGAAACTTAAAACATCTATTCAGAAAACAAAAACCACACTCTGCAGCCTCTGTTAGAATAATTCAAAGGCAAAGACTTAATTTCAATATTGAATTATAAGCTGACATCAAAAGTCAAGTATCCTCAAAAACTTATCTTACATACGTAGACTAATATTACAAATCCTGGTCCTTTTGTTATCAAGGAGAACCAAATACCATCAAAAATTCCAAAGATAAGTTACTCATTTAAGTGAAAACAGATTTTTTTAAGACTTCTTGTTTCATCCAAAATAAGTCTATCCTGCTAAATTTTACATATAAACAAGTTTTGTCAGAACTGTATTTAATTAGTTTGTTAGATTAACAGCATCTCTCACGTAACAACATCTCTATACTAAACAGAAAATTTTGTCATTTACTCTAGGCTTACTTTTTTGAAAAAACTGCAGACGTGTATTCAGTAGCTCAAGTAAAAAGGACCCTTCATGTACAAGGATATATAAAGGTAATTCAATTCTATAGTCAACAACCTTGTTTAAAACTTTTAAAACTAGCTTATTCTAAGATATGGAGAAATTTAATAATTATAAAACTGTTGGTAGTTTTCTATTTCTGGTGTCTGCCATAATAAAAACTAAGGGTTTAAGCTGAGCTGCTTCTCTTACTTAAAAAAATTTTCCGCAGTCAGCAACTTACAACAGGACATACTGTAATACCAAAATGGAAACTACTTAATCAACATTTCCTCATGGAAACACAGATCATACATAACAGTCTATAAGGGTAAAGTTTTATTTTTAAAAGTAGTACTTAAATTTTATTTAGCAACGCAAGTTTAATTTTTTTTCTATGGTTCTGTCAACACACCCAGTTACTTTTAGTCAACACTGAAAATACACACATCAAAAAACTGAAATGTAAGCAGTAAAATAAAACATGTAAGTCAATTTTTTATAACGTTGAATAAAACCGTACTTCCACCTTTTTAGAACACAGGTCACTGTTTCTCAAGTCCATGGAATAAACATTACCCTGTCCTCTTGCTATGTGTCTGTAAAACTGTTTCTATGAAGAATTTAAGCCATGTGGAAAATCCAACAGTATGTGAATCATCCAATCCACAAATCTTTCACATTTCCAGTTTCAAATTACAGTCATCTACAGCATCACAAAAAGCTGACAAAAGATTGAAAACTGTAGGGCATAATTTCAAAATGTTCCTCTTCCCTTTCTGCCCACTCTCCAAACCACGCAGTTTAACAAACAACAAAAACCTCATAACTAAAATTCCCTCAACCTTGTACGTAGTTGGTCTATTTAGTTTTACCACATAATAATTTCTAAATTCTATCATTTAAAAAACACTACAAGAAATAACTTCTTTGGTCACTGAGCTCCTCATTTAAATAGGAAAACTAATTAATCAGAATTAAACAGGTTATAGTACAATTCATAGGCTTTGTATCCCAAAAGGAATAAAATTTTAAAAAAGTAGATTCAGTTAATTAGACATCATGGGATAAATAAAGATACACTATAGGGTCAACCTTCCTTCACTAAGTGCTATCTATTTTGTAACCCTAAATTACATGGCTTAAATTTTTTTAGCACATTTTTTTCTGAAAATAAGAACTATAGTTACAAGCATATGTATTTAGCTTTGGGCTATGAGAAAAGAGAGAATTTGATAATGCAAATTTGCTACCATCCACATATCTATATAAACAAACCAGGTAAGCCAAAATAAATCACAATATACATATGAAGACTGGGGAGACCCAAGGGAAGTAATATTAATTTGGTTTCTGACTCACACTTTTAAATAATCCCTTGCAATACTTCTCATTCAATTGCCTCATTCTTTCTGCTTCCTCTTCACAACTAAGCTCATTTCCTAAGAGCTTTCATTTTGCAGAAATCAGCATTTATTGACCTCGCAAAACATACAATTGCTGTTGTCAGCAAAGAACACAGGGATTGGAGAAAAAACATCATAGAAGTACTGGAAGGATATGAAAGTTTATCTTCTCATACAGTAATGTTTAAAAAGGTTCAGGGTCTTAAATTTAAGAAATACTAAAGATTTTGAAGATATTTAAAAAGAAATTTAATTTAAAAAGATATTTAAAAAGAAATACAGCATTCTAACCTAACAGTTCATTTCATCTGACTGATTCAGGGTCTAAAATCATTTGTTTTACAACTGAGTAGAAAAGTAATTTCTATCACATTCACTGATAAGCAATATTATAGTTTGAGTATTTCTCAGTGTCTTAGAACAATCTTAAAAAGGTCCTTACCAACAAAAGTGCAAGTCTCTTGAGGTTATCTGACATCTCATGAGACTTTTCATAATGGGATGGTGTTAATACCCAATGCCCTGGTCTATTTCCAATTTGGATCATTAGTTTCTGCTTACCTAAATTACTACTACCACTACAACTGGCTCAGCCATTCTTCACTTCCTGTGTTCAACCTTGGTCCACACAGTAATTATTAAATAAGCAAAGTGAAACTGCTTCTTTGGGTAACTATACATAACACCAAAAACATTTCATATTCCTTTAGGATTAGTAAAAGAGTAGTTTAAGACATGGTCTGTTTTGATTGTTGATTTTTTTTTTTTACTATTATTTTGTATGGCACAAACAATGTTCTGGTTGTAATTTTACACAGAATTTTCAAGTAAATCTCTTGCAAGAGAATTTGTTAGTGATAAGCTTAAGTGCTAACAAAGCTGTGAAACTGCAATTAAGGTTTTATTTCACACCAAGTTACTAATCAAACCTGAGTCAACACAAGAAAGAAAGAGCTACATAGACCCATGTAGCCACTGCCTGTCTCCCCATCCCCTCTCCCTGTCTCCCCACCCTACCAGTCCCTACCATACACGAACACACTTCTCTTCCCTTTTCTCCCCACCCCCACCTTCCCTCTCTCCCACCCCTGACACACACACGAACACAACAGGCACATGCTTCCCTAAATTTTTATATGGGTACACATATGTATACTGAATATCTTTTTTATATATACACATCATCTCAGACATATATACGGTTCATAAAACTGAAAACATAAAGATCTTCCTCTCTGCATAGGAAAATGTTCTACAGACCTGTGGGAATATTAAAACAAAGAGGAAGAGGTCCGTAATCTCTTATCAAAAAATTCTAAAAATCAGATCATTCTGAAACGCAAACTTTTATATAACTTATTTGGTGGTAAAATCTGACCTTAACTAAAACAAGGATAGTCCTTTTTTCTCCCACTCAATGGGCATGTTAGGACATTTCAATTCAAAAATACTGCTGTATATGATTACAAGGGTCTTCCATACATCTCCCCAGGGAATATTACAAAATACACAGTCGGTTCAGTTGCTCAGTCGTGTCCGACTCTTTGCGACCCCATGAATTGCAGCACGCCAGGCCGCCCTATCGATCACCAACTCCTGGAGTTCACTCAGACTCACGTTCATCGAGTCAGTGATGCCCTACAGCTATCTCACCCTCTGTCATCCCCTTCTCCATCTGCCCTCAATCTTTCCCAGCATCAGGGTCTTCTCCAAGGAGATGGCTCTTCAGGTCAGGTGGCCAAAGTATTGGAGTTTTGGCCTCAGCATCAGTCCTTCCAATGAACACCCAGGACTGATCTCCTTTAGAATGGACTGGTTGGATCTCCTTGCAGTCCAAGGGACTCTCAAGAGTCTTCTCCAAAAACACACTTCAAAAGCATCAATTCTTCAGCGCTCAGCTTTCTTCACAATCCAACTCTCACATCCATATATGACCACTGGAGAAACCACAGCCTTGACTAGATGGACCTTTGTTGGCAAAGTAATGTCTCTGCTTTTGAATATGCTATCTAGGTTGGTCATAACTTTCCTTCCAAGGAGTAAGCGTCTTTTAATTTCACAGCTGCAATCACCATCCGCAGTGATTTTGGAGCCCAGAAAAATAAAGTCTGACACTGTTTCCAATGTTTCCCCATCTATTTCCCATGAAGTGATGGGACCGGATGCCATGATCTTCGTTTTCTGAATGTTGAGCTTTAAGCTAACTTTTTCACTCTCCACTTTTACTTTCATCAAGAGGCTTTTTAGTTCCTCTTCACTTTCTGCCATAAGGGTGGTGTCATCTGCATATTTGAGGTTATTGATATTTCTCCTGGCAACCTTGATTCCAGCTTGTGTTTCTTCCAGTCCAGCGTTTCTCATAAGACTAAATAAGTGCATGAC
The DNA here is from genome assembly GCF_029378745.1 of Bos indicus. Classification (NCBI taxonomy): domain Eukaryota; kingdom Metazoa; phylum Chordata; class Mammalia; order Artiodactyla; family Bovidae; genus Bos; species Bos indicus. The sequence continues at coordinate 53,161,332 of NC_091769.1, forward strand.
TTTCATAAGCTCATGTTGTTAAATCAATCACCATTAGCCCTGAGTTTCTTTATTACTGAAAAAATGAAAGACGAAGACTTATAACTATAAACCTAGATATATCTGTGAAAAGTGATGACCACATAATTTAATTTTCTACAAATGTCAAAAACCAGTCACTAGATCTGGAGTATTAAGAATTTAAGTAATTTCAGGAATTTATTCAATAACTATCTACTATGTGCCAACATTATCCTGCTGCTGCTAAGTCACTTCAGTCGTGTCTGACTCCTGTGTGACCCCATAGACAGCAGCCCACCAGGCTCCCCCGTCTCTGTGATTCTCCAGGCAAGAACACTGGAGTGGGTTGCCATTTCCTTCTCCAATGCATGAAAGTGAAAAGTGAAAGTGAAGTCGCCCAGTCATGTCCGACTCTTAGCGACCCCATGGGCTGCAGCCCCCCAGGCTCCTCCGTCCATGGGATTTGCCAGGCAAGAGTACTGGAATGGGTTGCCATTGCCTTCTCTGAACATTATGCTAGGCATCCTAAATACATATGGAAAAAAATATCTATCTTCAAGAAAAGCATCAATGTGAGAAAGGAGTCACATGAGTGAATAACCAAACATGACTGGCAGGATGAATAAAATCTTACAGGAAAAAGAAGGTGAATGAACCTGGAGATAAGGTTCAAAGATGAGATGACAAGTGATCCGGTTGCACAGGAATGTGGAGTAGGTTGTGGGGGCTGAGAGGGTGCTAAGCCGATGCTGTCAGAGAAAGGCATTATGAGCAGAGGTACAGAAGTAAAGAATACATACATACATAAGGTGTTGTGTTGTGCTTAGTCGTGTCAGACTCTTTGCAAACACAAGGGAGATATTAAAACTTCTTTCTTAAAATGAAACATTAAACTATTTTGTGATGGACATCCCCTTTCTATAAAATATTCTTACAAAATAATTTTAATGAAAGATTATTCTCTGAAGGACCTAAAATTCTAGGACTGGACTAAAATTTATGAAGTATTCCCAGAAAAGTAATTTGACTTGTTATTATCTAAATAAATACAACAAACCTTATATCACTTCCTTTAATATTTAGGCTCAAGTAAAAATCACATAAGCAACAGCTTTAAATTTCATTATTTAAAGTACTTTGATGTACTTAATGTCAGTTACTCTAAAACTCCTGAATATAAATTCTTTCTTAGTTACTAACCGTGTCTCTTCAAAAAGGACCATAAATTTCCTTAAGGGCAAACACTATTATTGTAATGGTCTTTGAAGGTCCCCACAGAAATCTAGATATCTAGTAAATATTCAATTAAATATTTATTGACTAATTGTTCATTGAGATTTGGAATTTTTACCTTTTTAAAAGCAAATGCTATTGCTTCTCAGCCTTGTGACTAAGATGAAGTGTAAAAGCATATGTTACCTTAAAATATACTTGGTATTTTATCATGCTGCAGTTTTTCATTCTCAGAAAACTTTGATAAGAAACTTGATAAGAAAATCAGAAGAATGGTTAGGAATTATCTTTTGAGGAGTGTTAATCTGTACCATGCCATCATAACCCACCATCAGGTTTGATTACAACCTTTGTCCTTTAGAGGAAGTTTTATTAGTCAACAAGCTCACTTACAGCAACCACGAGAGAAATTCTAAGGGTAGTATCTGTAACTCTGAGTTTATATTTTAAGCTAATATTCTAAATAAAATATGTAATCTTAATGTTTAGATGTTTTCACGCTTTGTAATTTTCATACTATTATGAAAAACTAAAAAAATAGCATGTGAAAAGATTACTTTTTCTGTAGAAAGGCACAAATAGAAGACATGCCAAAATATTTATTGAAGGAGTAAGTAAAATAAATTACTAGAATTAAAAATTCTCTAGGTAATGTTAATGATAGATCAGATCAGTCGCTCAGTCGTGTCCGACTCTCTGAGACCCCATGAATCGCAGCACGCCAGGCCTCCCTGTCCATCACCAACTCCCGGAGTTCACTCAGACTCACATCCATCGAGTCAGTAATGCCATCCAGCCATCTCATCCTCTGTCGTCCCCTTCTCCTCCTGCCCCCAATCCCTCCCAGCGTCAGGGTCTTTTCCAAAGAATCAACTCTTCGCATGAGGTGGCCAAAGTACTGGAGTTTCAGCTTTAGCATCATTCCTTCCAAAGAAATCCCAGGGCTGATCTCCTTCAGAATCGACTGGTTGGATCTCCTTGCAGTCCAAGGGACTCTCAAGAGTCTTCTCCAACACCACAGTTCAAAAGCATCAATCCTTCGGAGCTTAGCCTTCTTCACAGTCCAACTCTCACATCCATACATGACCACTGGAAAAACCATAGCCTTGACTAGACAAACCTGTATTGGCAAAGTAATGTATCTGCTTTTGAATATGCTATCTAGGTTGGTCATAACTTTCCTTCCAAGGAGTAAGCGTCTTTTAATTACATGGCTGCAGTCACCATCTGCAGTGATTTTGGAGCCCAAAAAAACAAAGTCTGACACTGTTTCCACTGTTTCCCCATCTATTTCCCATGAAGTGGTGGGACCGGATGCCATGATCTTCGTTTTCTGAATGTTGAGCTTTAAGCCAACTTTTTCACTCTCCACTTTCACTTTCATCAAGAGGCTTTTGAGTTCCTCTTCACTTTCTGCCATAAGGGTGGTGTCATCTGCATATCTGAGATTATTGATATTTCTCCCGGCAATCTTGATTCCAGTTTGGGTTTCTTCCAGTCCAGCGTTTCTCATGATGTACCCTGCATATAAGTTAAATAAACAGGGTGACAATATACAGCCTTGACGAATTCCTTTTCCTATTTGGAACCAGTCTATTGTTCCATGTCCAGTTCTAACTGTTGCTTCCTGACCTGCATATAAATTTCTCAAGAGGCAGATCAGGTGGTCTGGTATTCCCATCTCTTTCAGAATTTTCCACAGTTGATTGTGATCCACACAGTCAAAGGCTTTGGCATAGTCAATAAAGCAGAAATAGATGGTTTTCTGGAACTCTCTTGCTTTGTCCATGATCCAGCGGATGTTGGCAATTTGATCTCTGGTTCCTCTGCCTTTTCTAAAACCAGCTTGAACATCAGGAAGTTTACGGTTCACGTATTGCTGAAGCCTGGCTTGGAGAATTTTGAGCATTACTTTACTAGCGTGTGAGATGAGTGCAATTGTGCGGTAGTTTGAGCATTCTTTGGCATTGCCTTTCTTTGGGACTGGAATGAAAACTGACCTTTTCTAGTCCTGTGGCCACTGCTGAGTTTTCCAAATTTGCTGGCATACTGAGTGCATCATTTTTCAGGATTTGGAATAGCTCAACTGGAATTCCATCACCTCCACTAGCTTTGTTCGTATAACTATCACTATAAAAACATATGGGAGTAACTTCCGGCTCAAGATGGCAGAGTAGAAGGGCCTGAGCTCATCTTCTCCAGCAAGAGCACCAAAATTGCAACTAGCTGTTGAACAACAACCACTGACAGGAGGATGCTTGAACTCGCCAAAAAAAAAGACATCTCACACTCAAAGATATATAATTGCTGCAGTTCATGGGGTCGCAAAGAGTCTGACACAACTGAGCGACTGAACTGAACTGAATCATGATGAAAAAGCAGAAAGTTATGTTCAGATAAAGGGACAAGATAAAATCCCAGAAAAACAACGAAATGAAGTGGAGACAGGCAGTCTTCCAAGAAAAGAATTCAGAATAATGATAGTGAAGATGATCCAGGATGTCAGAAAAAGAATGGAAGCAAAGATTGAGAAGATCCAAGAAATGTTTACCAAAGACCTAGAAGAACTAAAGAACAAACAAACAGATAAGTAACACAGTAAAAGGAATCAGTAGCAGAATAACTGAGGCAGAAGAATGGATAAATAACTTGGGGACAGAATGGTGGAAATCACTGCCACAGAACACAGTATATAAAAAAGAGTGAAAAGAAATGAAGACAGCCTAAGAGACCTCTAATACAACATTAAGCGCACCAACATTTGCATTATAGGGGTCCCCGAAGGAGAGAGAGAGAAAGGACCTGAGAAAACATTTGAAGAGATAATAGCTGAAAACCTTCTGAACATGAGAAAGAAAATAGTCAACCAAGTCTAGGAAGCACAGAGAGTCCCAGGAAGAGTAAACCCAAGGAGGAACACACCAAGACACACAGTAATCAAACTGACAAAAATTAAAGACAGAGATAAAATAGTAAAAGCAGCAAGGGAAAAATGACAAGTAACATACAATGAACTCCCATCAGGCTATCAGCTGATTTCTCAACAGGAACTCTACTAGCCAGAAGGGAATGGTATGATATATTTAAGGTGATGAAAGGGAAGAACCTATAACCAAGAATACTCTACTCAGCAGGACTCTCCTTCAGATTTGATGGAGAAATCAAAAGCTTTCCAGACAAGAAAACATTAAGAGAATTCAGCACCAGCAAACCAGCTTTACAACAAATGCTAAAGGAACTTCTCTAGGCAGGAAAAAGAGAAGGAAAAGAAAATAAACCCCAAACAATTAAGAAAACGGTAATAGGATTATACATATCAATAATTACCTTAAATGTAAGTGGATTAAATACACCAACCAAAAGACACAGACTGGGCGGATGAAAACACAGTGCATGTATGCACTTCCACTTACCACATCACTCTGCCTGACCCCCCCAAATTGTATGTAATTATTTTATATTGTTAAGTTAATTGTGTTCCCATTACGGCTTGCAACTGTAATTGTCTTTTATTTTTTTTTTGTCTGGCTATTGATTGTGAAAACTGACAAACATCTTTTATAATTGTGATTATGTAACTATTACTTAATACCACTCTATCATGATTGGTTAACAGAAAAACAATAGAACTCTTTATGACCAAAACTAGAATCTAACGGAAAAACCTGTGATCACTTTTTAAAATCCAGATGCATATCAGAATTATCTTGAGATTTTTTGAAAAATACAAATGCCCAGTATTGCTTTTTTTCTCCAGAACTCCAGATATGTTTTCAACGAGCATTCGTGTTTAAAAACAACTAGACTATACAATGATCTTTTTACTTTTATCTAGCTTGTTTCACTTTTTCTATTTCATATTCAGTGCCCCCATTTCATTTAGCTTCTATTCTCCAATTTTTCTATCTCTTTTTTTTTTTTATGATGTTCTTCCTGAAGCCTTTATTAAGTGTTTCAGAAAAGCTTTTCTATATATATATATATATTTTAAGAAAACTTATGAATTTTTGCCTAACTAAAAAAATTATGACATTTTGATTCCACTTGTTTGACTAAATGTGAATACAATACTAGATTTCTAATTAAAAATAGATACACAACAAGCAACAAAGGTTAACTGTATAGCATAGGGAACTACAGTCAGTATCTTGTAATAACTTATGATGGAAAATAATTTCAAAAATAATATATGTGTATTTGTGTAACTGAATCACCTTGCTGTGCACCTGAAACACTGTAAGTCAACTATACTTCAATAAAATATGTATTAAAAAAAATATGGGTAGGGAAAAAGCACTTGATGAGCTTTAGCAGTAAAAGGAACTATTCTTTCTATAACTGAAGGACAAATGCACAATTGAAAAGGTGATTATGTTTAAAAGACTGGGTCCATGAATATACTTGAGTATTTAAAAAAGAAACAGCCTGAGGTAAACAAGTGTTAAGAATATAAGTGAAATAATACACATTACTGTAAATATTAAAAGATAAAACTAAGGATATTTCCCACATGAGGAAGAAAATGAACTTATTTATTTAAAAGCTTTGATTATATATACCTTGCTTTCAGAAATAAAAATATCCCTTGAAGCTGCCTATAAAGTGATTTTAATTGAAAAACCAATCCTCATTAATTCTTAATACCAATTTTTAAATATTACAAGACAGGATTTAAACGAGAACGCAAATAATAAAATATTACATACATTACAAAATATTTCTAATGATTATTTAGGCTTGTAATCTTGATGTGTATTGCAAGAATTTCATATCAATCCTTTCATTTTACTGAGGACTACAACCAAAGTCATTCTTTAAAAAAAAAGAAAAATCAAGCTTTTATTTTTGGGGGCAGTTTATTTCAACTGATTATTTGCACCATAGCCCTGTCTATAGCTGGCTGAACTTGAAGTCTGATTTCTTTTGTCTTTGTTGTTTTGTTATCCTTTGAAAACTCCTATTGATAAAGAAGTGAGGGCCCATTATTACCTGGGTAAAGGGAAAGTACCCTCAAAGAAGGATTATATAATTGACATAATAGCATAACCATGAGGTTCTGAAAGTACAGCTACAAGTAGTGTCCCCACCAGTATATTTCCACTCAATTTACACCATGATCTATTTGTAAAAGGAGTATCTTACAGGTAAATAAAACTGACCTGGGACTATACAGCTAGCTTTTCTTTTCCCTTTTCATTTTCCAGTAAGCCCAGACTGTTGTATAATAACTATCTCAAAAGCCATAAAGTCTGTTTTTCTTTGAGTTGCCATCTCATGAACACTAGAAGCTTCAATTTTCTTTTAGACATTATAGCATGTATAATACCTGACTTTAAATGCATTAAGCAACTTTTATTTTTACTAAAATAATAATCCTCTGATCCCTCTACATGATTACTCCTGAGACTTCAACAAGCCCCAGTGTGTTTGACTTCAGTGGTGGCTATAATCAAAGACAGAGGAAACAGCTTGATACTGAAAACTCTACCACGAGTTCTATACTTCATCATGGAATCATGAGTTGCAACCAACAGCTGTTCCACTCATCAGCTATTTTAAACCATTTAATATGATCTGTAGCAAGACTAATTCTTTTCTAAATAAGCATGTCAACACTTAAACCAAAACTATGCTGTTCTTCAAAACCGTCTTCTTGAAAAGTTTAATACTTTATGTATGCTACTACTTTACAAATAATTTCAGAACTTTCTTTTCAGAAATCTCCATCACAGAAAATTTACTAATCATATTAAGAAATCACTCTCCTTACTGTGTAAACATTGGATTAATACTCCTGGCCTGGCTTTTCCAGCTGTCCTTCCCACTAGCCCCTCTATTCCCACATTCCCTTAAATCTGACCCCTGCCTTTTTCTTTCTTCTGGTTTTTGAAATCAACACACTGAGATTTTAAAGAGTCGGAATGAACCTTGAAGCAACCCAGGATAATGGACGGTGAAACGAAAGAAATAGATCTGGAAGTCAATGATCATACTCATGCTTCTTGCTTGCTTCTATCATGGGAAACAATTTGCTAATGGCCATGAATGAGTATTTTTTTTTTTTTTTTTTATGATTTCCGTATTTTCTCTTGAAAGAATTGTCTTCCAAGCCAACAGTTTTCAAGATAACATTTGGGGGTTTAAAAGAGGTATGTTTCAAAATATTAACTTAAGTCCGTGCATTCTGAGTTCTGCCCACCTGGGGTGACTTATACCTTACCTCCTCCCCTCCAACACTCCATAGTCATTCTTATCATTGCTCATCAAGCCCTGCGATAAGACGAACCTCCTCCACAACAGTCAGTACTCTAACTTGAGGCCAACCCAAACCATCAAGAGTGCTCAAATGCAAATGAACGATGCTCAGAAATTATTTCCTAAACTGAACTTGGGTGGAAGGGCTAGGAAACAGCATGAATTTTTGGTAGACAAAGCAACCTCAGTTATCAGGAGAGGTGCCCTTTTTATCCTCTACTTTGTAAAATGATAGCATATTCTAAGTATCTTAGGGGTCAATAACCAGAGTAGACGACGGTGATTTGGCCCAATACTGAGCAATATAGCTGATTTTTCAACTAAATCATGGTTATGAAGAAAAATCTACATTTCTTAAGAAAACAGCTAAAAGATCATTTAAAACAAACAGAAACTGCTTAAGATTAAATTGGATTGGAGAAATTTTCCTTTTGTCTCTGTAATGCTTCTTTTGTAACCTGATAAATCAAGGTCACCTTCTATATACTGATACATTACTGTGTTTCATGTAAATTTATACACATTGTTTCCAAACCATAAACTCTCCTTACCAGCTAATGGGCCACTAATTAACTGTATACATGCAGATTCACTTCTGATTGCATTTGCCTCAACTCAGAGATTCAAATTCAACTATTCAAGTGCGGTATGTTTAGAAAATGAGGTACCTAAAGATTGTTTACATATATATGTATGTATATGTCTTGTACATATGTACATATACATATATGACAAGGAGTATGACCAAGCAGGTGTAGAGGTTTTTGTAATTAAAGCTCAGGAAAGAAGATGAAAACTAGGTATTAGAAATAGGACTCCTAATGTCTGATGTGGAAGGGAATTTAAATAAGGAAAGGATACCCTGATCCAAGTCAGAGAGCTCAGCCTTGCTCATGCCTTAGGTTTTAAAGAGCACAGCAAAGGATCAGATATAATCACTGAATAAGGAAAATTTTCCAAAGCTTTCCTCCTTGCTCACACATACGCACCTGTCTCTGGGTCCATAATGAGAAATGAGCAGGCATCCATTAGTCTTAAGTGATAGAATCAGAAAAGTAGTAAGCACATGAAGAAAGAAGACATAAACTACTCAATTTAGATAAAAGAAGAATTAATAAAACCACTGAAACTTTTGGGGAAGGAGTACAATGTTTTCAGTAATTAGGGTTAATAAACAAATTCACTGCATAATGCTCATCTAATTTGAAATATGTAAAATTTTCATAAAATTTTAAATATTTTTAAAATTGAAAGATAATTGCTTTACAGAATTTTGTTGTTTTCTGTCAAACCTCAAAAAATATGAAACGCTTCACAAATTTGTGTGTCATCCTTGCGTAGGGGCCGTGCTAATCTCTATAGTGTTCCAATTTTAGTATATGTACTTCCGAAGTAAGCACTATAAATCATTTCTGTTTAAAGCTTATTTTATTGTCCTGGGTTAATAGATACAAAAATATGTAAGGACTCATCTTCGTTTGCAGTTTTAATCCGTAAACCTGTTTTTCCAAAAATCAAATTTCACAACTGTAAAATCACCAATGAGATTTTCAGAAATATAAGTTTTAAGGTTCATACTTCCTACTTTATGTTTTTAGATACATCTATTAATATTTCCATGTTTCAGTAGTCTGTGGATTTTAAGATTTGGTATGATAAAATCTATTAGCACTTTCCCAATTATTAATACAAGGCAAAGTAAGAAGCAGTGAAATTCAAGTTAATATACTGAAATGTCAAATCTCTCAGGAATCTATTTTCTTAAATAATTATTAAAACATTTTGTACTCCACAATATGCGTTTCTCAAAATTGAAACACATGGTGATCTAAACTTTAGGTACTGACCTTGTAATTAAAACTTTCTAGTTTGATCAATAATGTTCCTATCAATACAAGGTAACGTACGCAAATGGTTCAACAATGCACCTACTTCACATTTTCCTTTTTAAAGAAAACATTATTTTAAATGTTTTATTAAGTATTTTTAAAGAAAACCCTAGAGATAACTTGAATTTATACTCAAGTAGATTATCACAGGCTACAGATAATAATGGCTTCCCAGGTGGCGCTCATGGTCAAGAATCCACCTGCCAATGCAAGAGATCTAAGAGACAGGTTCGATCCCTGGGTCGGGAAGATCCCCTGGAGAAAGGAATGGCAACCCACTCCTGTAATCTTGCCTGGAGAATCCCATGGACAGAGAAGCCTGAAGGGCTACAGTCCATAGAGTCACAAGGAGTTGAACGGACTAGCACAAAGATAATAATATTTGTGGACCTAAGTAAATCTAGATTTCCTTTTATTAATTTCCCATAATTTAAGAAATGTGTACATAGGTAATTCATGAAAACTCTTCTAGTCTTTGAACAAAAAGGAAGATAAGGACAAAAATCATTCAATATTTTTAGTTACCATACTGATCTGGTTAAAAGATTATTGAGAAGAGGAGTTTATATTGTAGTTAAATTTAAAATTATGAGCTTACTTAAAATACAAGATATAGAGAGCTGAAAAAAATTAAAAAGATACAGGATATAGAGGAATAATCTAAACAACACCAACAGGACACAACTAAACACGCCACCTCACCTGCCCACCCGTCCCCAACAAAAGAGACATGCACAACCAAAGCAATGGCCAATCAGAAAGTCAGCGCCAAGAACAAGGTGTGTGTGTGGTGGCAACGGGCAGTGCTGGGCTAGATGTAAAAGACCTGAATAGTTATTCTGGATTGGACCTGGTTTGAACAGATCAACTGCAAATAACAGTTTAGAATAAACTGAAAAATACAAGCATGGATTAGGTAAAATAAAAATCTGCTGATATGGAAAAGCAGAAATTAACATAAAAAAGCATATATTAAAAGAACATGTACAAAATAATATATTACCAGTAAAGAAATACAAGTATACATATATACACACAGAAGAATATCTAGAAGAACACTAAAGTATTAACTATGTCATCTCTAGGTGATGGGAATATGGTGTTTTTAATTTTCTTATTTTTGCTTATTTATATTTTTTCACTTTCCGTATGCATATGTGTGTATATATTACTTTACAAATGACATTTTCAGTACTGCAAAAGAAAAATTTATATGCTTTTTTCATATCACTGAATGCCACTGTTTAAATTCTAGACCCCTTAACTATACTGTATCATTCATTACACAAGATACATGTAATAAATAAATAACATATATTTATCAGTCACCTTTTCGAAGAGCTAATTTAGCTGAAAGCTGTCAATGTAAAATGCCAATTATCCAATACAGTAGCCATCCAATGTAAGTGATTATTTAATAATACAAGACACCTGGCACTAGTGGGTAAAGAACATGTCTGCCAATGCAGGAGATGTAAGAGATGTAGGTTCAATTCCTGGGTCAGAAGATCCCCTGGAAAAGGGAATGGCAACCCACTCCAGTATTTTTGCCTGGAGAATCCCAAGGACAGAGGAGCCTGGTGGGCTACAGTCTACAGGGTCACGAAGAAGCCAACACGACTGAAATGACTTAGCATGCACACACACATGACTTCCAATCAGTGGCATGTACCTGCCTCAAATGAAAAACAAAATAATCGTTTTCATATTTCCCAACAGAGTAAACTACAGAAAGTAATGTAACTTGAAAGCATAAAAATATCTGATTTCTAAAATATAAAACCTGTAGTTGAGTTGGGAGGAAAAATACACAGATTCACAATGACACAAGTAACAGATGCCTTTACTCCTGACTAATCAATTAATAATGATACATCAATATAAACTTGAGTTAATACAAAACAATAGCAACAATATTGATTTTAAAAAATAAAGCAACTTAGTAGAAATACTATACACAAAGAATGCTTATGTATAAAAGTAGAGCTTCAAATATTTGTATCAAAAGTAAAATGTTAAATTCAAAGAGAAAAGTAAAAATACAGAAAGGCAAAAGAATGTACAAGGAAAGAGCCTGACAAAATAGCAAAATACCTATCAGAAGAACTAAGAGATCAGCAAGTAATACGGAAAAGGCAATACATTAAAATTCACAACAAAATTTACACCCACATGAAAAAGAAAGCAAAAGTCAAGTTTCAAAAAGATGACATATCCTCCAAGGTTACAGCAGCAGAAAAAAAAAAGATTAGTCTTTCAAAAATTACTAGATTACACTAAAACTGAAGGTTAATGAAATAGTTCAATAAAACAATTATAACATTTTTGTTACACTTCACACTTTCATGTATATTATTCTGGGGTGACACAATGAAATTGTGCGTCACTCTCTTTTTAAAGACTGGCACTTTGATATTTTAAGAAACTTACTCAAGGTCACACTGTTTATTGCAGGGACAGAAATCCAACTCTACATCCTTACTTGATATGACTATTAAGTAGTCTACTTGTATCAGTTACCTACTTATTATCACTGTATTACATCATTTTTATTGTTTATGTGTCACTCCCATTCCCTTAGTTCCACTAGGACTATAACTCCTTGGGGGCAAGGATTATACCTGCCTCTAGTCATCTTTGTAGTACCATCACCTGTCATTGTATATTTTTATAAGTACTTAAAAAAATATGTTAATGAACATACATAAAGGTAATCAAAGAAACCTAACATATGGAGAATTTATTTAATTACTTGTATAATATAACATCACAAATTCCACTCATATAAATGTGCAGCATAGGCAGCCATACCAGTCAACGATCACATTCCCTAATCCCAACTAGATGAGACAGGGGTGACTAATCTGTGACTAGTCAATCCACTGGCTTATTAATAATAAAATGTTCTTTCTTGTGAACTGGACCCAAAAGTCAGATATAAAGGCAGTACTTAAGTTACAGATATTGTGAATTTGGGCAAAGTGATAAATAAGTAAAGGAAGCTGGTCTGTAAAAGGAACAAGAGCAAAAAGCAGACATCCATCTGGGGAATCTGAATCAAGGATGCTATTGGCTCCCAACGGACAGAGAAAACAGATTCACTTCTAAGCACTTCATGACAGGTTTCAGATATTTGGATACCACCTATTACTATAATAAGCTTTCAACCAAGGATGAAACATGAGGACTAACGTGTAACACTAAATAGGTAAAACCAATAACTATCGTTAGGACAGAGACGTTTCATACAGAAGGAATCAGTATGTAGTGTTTTACTTCAACTGGCTTAATGCTTTTGATATGTAATCATGTACATGCTTATCAATATTTTGTTTGATTGCTGAGTACGTTTCCTTGATGTAGATGTGAGTTATCTGTATTATTTTTAAAAACTGCTTGCCAGTTGATAAATATTTGGATGGTTTTCCATTTGGTATTAATATGAGTAAGTCCTCCATGATGATTCTCCCAAAAAAAAAATGTATATACACGTTTCATTTCTCTTGGATGAATTCCAGGGAGTGGGAATGTTGGGTTATATGGTAAGTGTATGTTGAATTTGTAAGAAAATGTTAAGCTGTTTTCCTAAGGTGTCTAGATTATTTTTCATTTCTATTTGACACAACACAGCCATATTTGGTATTAGGATTTATTGTTGTTTTAATTTAGTCATTCTAACTGATTATAGAGTGATTCACTGTGGTTTTAATTTGCATTTCTCTGATATCAATGTTAATGACACTGAACATATTTACAAGTACTGTTGGCCACTGATGTATCTTCTTTGATGTAGTGTAGTTTTAGATAATTTTGCCTTATTTTTTAAAAAAATTGAGTTGTCAGATATTTGGTTATAAGTTCTTTCTGTATTACAAGTCCTTTGGTGAATTAAAAAATCACATTTATACAGTAACAGGAACACTGTTAAGAATTTTGATGTACAATTTGCATTACCATCAAGTGACAAAATAACAAAATAAAAATATATAAACATTTTTGTTTGGTCTCTTCCTGGTCATATACTATCTTATTCTCATTCCTCCAGTATATGACTATCCAGCGTTTCTCTCAAGCACACTGTGCTTGCTTTCTAAAAATACTACCAAATACGCTCACATCATAAGTCAGAGTCTATTTCCTCTATTATTCCCCAATTCTCAAGAATGCATGGTTCATAACAAGTAATATTTACTGAATAACTCAAGTTACAAAATAAAAAGAATTTTGTTTGGGGCTCAGAAAAGTCAATGGATTAATATTTTAAATAGAAATCAACAGAATATCAAGTCACAAAATTCTGATATTAAAAATAACAACCTATGAAACTTTCAAAACACATTATAACTAATAAAATACTATGTTTTCAATAAACTTTAGATCAGGAGCTTCCAATCCTGAAGACTCAATTTTTGGAATATAAGGCACAAGAGAAGTAAATCAAACTGCTACCATTCAACACAAGAAGCATGAGTCAAAGCACACAAGATAATAGACAAAAACCAGTGACCTAAGCAAAATGTCAGCAAACCAAACACTGAATATTCTATAGGAGATTTATTAACAGAGTATTAAATCAAGAGCTAAACCATGTTCTAAACTGTCTGTTGCAATAATATGGTAAACATCAGTCACATGAGTCTATTTAAATATAAATTTCAAATAATTAAATTTTAAAGCACTGCCTCAGTTGTACTAGCCACATTTCAAGCGCTTATTAAGCACATTTAACAAAGAATTTTAAAATTTTCATCACTGCAGAAATTCTAACATACAGTGCCAGCCTAGGGTATTTGGCAGACCCAACTGAGAGTTTAAGGGAGTCTTATTCTTCTCAAGACTTTTTTTCCTATTTTTTTCCTGTTTGAAGGAAATAGAGCATTTGACTTTAGGATTTAATTATTCTTATTGAATATTATTTTTTTAAGTATTTACACCATATAAATAAGGTAATAAATACAAATAATGGAGTATAAATACCTTCCCTTGGGAGGTAACTACAATATTGAAATTAGCTTTATCATTCCCTTGCTTTTAAAATAACTTTACCAAATATATTTACCTAAAAATGTAGTGTTTTATTATACAGAGTGAAGTAAGCCAGAAAGAAAAACACCAATACAGTATACTAATGCATATATATGGAAATTAGAAAGATGGTAACGATAACCCTGTATGCGAGACAGCAAAAGAGACACAGATGTATAGAACAGTCTTTTGGACTCTGTGGGAGAGGGAGAAGGTGAGATGATTTGGGAGAATGGCATTGAAACATGTATAATATCATACATGAAACAAATCGCCAGTCCAGGTTCGATGCATGATACAGGATGCTTGGGGCTGGTGCACTGGGATGACCCAGAGGGATGGTACGGGGAGGGAGGTGGGAGGGGGATTCAGGATGGGGAACACGTGTACACCTGTGGCGGATTCATGTTGATGTATGGCAAAACCAATATAATATTGTAAAGTAATTAGCCTCCAATTAAAATAAATAAATTTATATTAAAAAAAGAGAAATATGTAGTGTTTTGCTTTGCCTGTTTAATTTTATATCAGTAGAATGTAGATGCAGATGTAAGCTATTACATATAGAACGGATAAACAAGATCCTACTGTATAGCACAGAGGACTATATTCAATATCCTATGATAAACCATAATGGAGAAGATTTTAAAAAATAATGTGTGTATATGTATACATATACCCACATCTGAATCACTTTGCTGCACAGCAGTAATTAACACAACATTGTATTAATAAATCAACTATACTTCAAAAAAATTTTAAAGCTCAGTATTGTTCAAAAAAGTTAGGCCTAAATCAATGAAATCATCACCTACATACCAAAGCTATGGTACACATACAAAGCTTAAGGCTTCAAATGAATTCTCTTAAAAAAAAAAGGAATGTTTTTCATATACTGTATATTCAATTGATCATAACACCTTGTGTATCAAAAACATATTATAAGATACTGAAATCAATCCTCTGTATATAGTTGCTATATACAAATATCTTTTTTTCCTTTCCTTCTCTTTTCTCTTCACTGTAGAGCAGCAATTATTAAAGTGTGGTCCCTCAAAATCAGCAGTATCAGCTCACAGGGGAACTTGTTAGAAATGCAAATCCTTTGCCCCATCCCTAACCCAATGAATCAAAACCTCTGGGGATGAGGTCAAGAGTCATGTTATAGAACAAGCCCTCTAAGTGACTATGATATGTGCTAAAGTTTAAGAACCTCTAGAGAAGTATTTCAACAATCAGCATACACAAGAGGTTAAACATGAACAGAAATTTCTGTTGACCAACAAACTCAATAATGAAAAATAGACTGTATACCCTTTCTTCACTTGTTAAACTTTAGAAATTTCAACTGACCCTAAAATATTACTTTCAAAACAACCTGACTGGCCAAAATACACAAAAAACAGCAAAGCTACAAATTTAACTTTCTCCATATACATACATAGTTCTCCTCCCTCCCCATATATAGTGGTGAGAGATTTTATATTTACATATATATTTTTTAAATCTTAACGGTGTATATTTTTTAATTAACTTTTCTCCTTATGGTCTCTCTCTTTTTTAAACTATTTTTCCCATATGCACATTGCCCAACTGCCTTTATTGGCAAATACTATATGTGTCCTTTTCTAATTTTTCTAACAGGGAGATTCTTTTTTCTTGGAAATCTATAAAGGATGTGTATATATTAAGGCTCTCAAACTGCTGTTATATATTATAAATTCTTTCTCAAATGTTTAGTTTGCCCTTACACATTTTAACTTACATTTATAACATGTGAGTTTGGCTTTTTTAATTAAAATATTTTCACATACAGATAAACACAAAATAATGTGAGATGCATGTTTCCAACAGTCAGACTGAACAAATGTTATCTTTTTACCATAGTCATTTCATACCTCAAAGATGAACTATCACAAGGATACAGGATGCTTGGGGCTGGGGCACTGGGATGACCCAGAGGGATAGTACAGGGAGGGAAGTGGGAGGTGGGTTCAGGATGGGGAACACGTGTACACTCGTGGCAGATTCATGTTGATGTATGGCAAAACCAATACAATATTGTAAAGTAATTAGCCTCTAATTAAAATAAATAAATTTAAATTTAAAAAAATCACAAACAGAACTTTTTCTGGAATAAAATATTTACATACTTTCCTTTGAGTTTTTCTTTTTTTTAAGACATAGTTCTTTCTTACTCTCAAATCAGAGAAACACAGAAAATTTAATATATTATGGGACATTTCAAACATATACAAAAAAGAGACAGCTTTAACTATTATCAATTCATTGTCTACCTCTTTTGAACTATACCAGGCAGGGGTCCAGAAATGTCACACAGTGCATGTTTTCAGTTTTCCAAGGCCCATGGGTCTCTTTTCAAAGTACTCAGTTCTGCCTTTATAGCACAAAAGTAGCTATAGGCCATATGTACTTGAATTGGCATAACTTTGTTCCAATAGAACCTTATTTACAAAAGCAGGCTGTAAGCTAACTGGGTGACTGCTTGCAGCCCCTGATCCATAACCTATTCATTTCCTCATTCTTGCATTATTTTGAAAATTTTCCAATATATCATTTCATCTCAACTGTAAATATTGCTCTACTTCTAAACAATAAAAGTTCTTTCTTTAAAAAGGATTAAACACTATTACTACTCAAAAAAGAGCTAACAAAATTTAATTATTCATTAAAAATCTGGATATTCATTATCCAAATGCACAATCATTTCATAATTTTTATACAGTTTTTTGAAGTGACATTTTCCCCCCTTTGTCATACCACATGGCATGCAGGATCTTAGTTCCCATACCAGGGATCGAACCCATGACCCGAGCAGTGGAAGAGTGGTATCCTAACCTCTGGACTGCCAGGGAATTCCCTCATTTCATAATTTTTAATTTTATAATGTTTCCTTGCATCAGAATCCAAAGAGTCCAAACACTGTAACTGTTCGATATGTCTTAAGTCCCTTTTAATGTTTAGTAGTCTTGTTGTAGTAGATTAAAATTCTGTCTCTTAAAAAAACTTATGTTCAAATTCTAACACCCAGTATCTGCAAACATGACCTTATTTGGAAATAGGGTCTTTGAAGAAGTAATTAAGGATCTCAAGATCATCCTAGATTTAAGAGTAGGCTCTAAAATCCAATGACTGGTGTCCTTAAAAGAGAAAGGGTAAATATGCTGCCACAAACCAAAAACATTAGAAAGCCATCAGAAGGGGGAAGAGGCAAAGACGGATAAGCCCCTAGAACCTTCAGAGGGCGTACAGCTCTACCAACACCTTAATTTTGAACTTCAGGCCTCCAGAACTGTCAGGGAATAAACTTCTGTAATTTTAGTTACCCAGATTGTGCTGATTTATTTTGAAGCCCTAGGAAATTAATACAACTATGCAACAGAACTTTCTGCAAAGATGGAAATTTTTCATCCCTGCCATGTCTGATATGGTAGCCATGAATCACATATGGCTGGTTAAGCACTTGAAACATGGCTAAAGAAAACGGAGGATCTGAATTTTTAATTTTATTTGACTTTAATTTTTAAATGTGTCCCCTCCTGTTTGTTCTTTGAGATTTGGGGAGGAGAGGAAAAAATTTTTTTGTTATTTTGTAGCTTTCTATACGGAGAAGGCAATGGCACCCCTCTCCAGTACTCTTGCCTGGAAAATCCCATGGACGGAGGAGCCTGGTGGGCTGCAGTCCATGGGGTCGCGAAGAGTTGGACATGACTGAGCGACTTCACTTTCACTTTTCACTTTCATCCATTGCAGAAGGAAATGGCAACCCACCCCACTGTTATTCCTACAGAATCCCAGGGACAGGGGAGCCTGGTAGGCTGCCCTCTATGGGGTTGCACAGAGTCGGACACGACTGAAGCGACATAGCAGCAGCAGCTTTCTACAGGCTGGATTTTTCTGATTATATCCAGCAAGGAGTTGCTATTAGTATTTAACATTTTCTTCTGTATTTTCCATAAATCAGTAGTAGAATTTAGATGCTTGATCAGATTGTAGTTCAATCCTTTCTGGCAAGGGCAAGAGTTTTTCATGGGTAGTATTTTGTTTTACATCAAGAGGCAAATGTTCTGGCTGCTTTTCTCTGGTAGTGTTAAAATCCATGATATTTAATGCTTACATTCATTAACTTACCAAGGTTTACAAAGTGATGATACTCTAATTTCATAATTTCTTTCCCATTTGTTAGCTAGAATAGTTCTACAAAAATAAATTTCCCCCTCATCATCTATGTAGTTGCCTAAGGGTACAGTTCTCAAAGGAAAGACAGGATAAGGAATTCTTTCAACTTTTAAAACAATGACTGGTTCAACAGTATCCCCAACAGTATAACTAGTAATTTTTTAAAAAGTCATTATGAATCTTGTATTTAAACATATATGTTGTGTCTCAAACCACTGTAGAAATTATTAAAGCTCAAACTGTTCCATTTTCAGCCCATGGGAGTCTTTCTGACAAGATTTCAGTAGTCTTTAACCTTCCTTATTACCTGGTATAACAAGATGTTCCAGGTTTATCTTGCGCATTCCCTGCTTCAAATACAAAACTAGCCATTTTTTCCAAGTATCTCTGACTATTTTTAGTGAGAAAGAATATGTAGAGGCTTCAATTTAGATGCAAAGAGAATTCTTTTTAAAAAACCTAATTCTAAATTTTTATCAAAATTGCTACTTGTAATTGGTTATGTGTCAGCTGTCTGCCATAAATGCCTAGAACTGCCTCAAATTATATAGCAGTAAACAAAAAGTTAGTTTGGGGTTTTACAATATTTTCTTTTTTAATATATTCACACCAGCTATAGAGCAAGACATACTTTGTTATATAATTTGATTTTTTCGGGATGAGATTCTAATAATTTGAAATCACCAAAAGAAAATTCAATTATAACATAATTAATAATTATTAAACTACCTAAGATTCACACATATTTTCTTCCTCAAAGTATAGGATTATGGTTATAAACAAAGTATAAGGTTATGATTATATTTAATAATTATACAATGGTAACTATATACTTTAAATATGGTGTTCACTAGCAAATCCAATGACTCCAATACAGTTTTAATTCTTAAGCCTACATTTTGTCAACTATAGATAAAAACATGTTGATTGCTAATATTTTACTATTACCATATCCTAATTATTAGAGCATGCCATGAGCTACATGCTAGTTCAGTTCAGTGCAGTCACTCAGTTGTGTCCGACTCTTTGTGACCCCATAAACTGCAGCACACCAGGCATCCCTGTCCATTACCAACTCCTGGAGTCTACCCAAAACCATGTGCATTGAGTCAGTAATGCCATTCAACCATCTCATCCTCTGTCGTCCCCTTCTCCTCCTGCCCTCAATCTTTCCCAGCATCAAGGTCTTTTCAAATGAGTCAGCTCTTCGCACGAGGTGGCCAAAGTAGTGGAGTTTCAGCTTCCAACATCAGTCCTACCAATGAACACCTAGGACTGATCTTTAGGATGGACTGGTTGGAACTCCCTGCAGTCCAAGGGACTCTCAAGAGTCTTCTCCAACACCACAGTTCAAAAGCATCAATTCTTCGGCGCTCAGCTTTCTTCACAGTCTAACTCTCACATCCAGACATGACTACTGGAAAAACCACAGCCTTGACTAGATGGACCTTTGTTGGCAAAGTAATGTCTCTGCTTTTTAATATGCAGTCTAGGTTGGTCATAACTTTCCTTCCAAGGAGTAAGCGTCTTTTAATTTCACGGCTGCAATCACCATCTGCACTGATTTTGGAGCACCCGAAAATAAAGTCTGACACTATTTCCCCATCTATTTGCCATAAAGTGATGGGACCAGATGCCATGATCTTAGTTTTCTGAATGTTGAGCTTTAAGCCAACTTTTTCACTCTCCTCTTTCACTTTCATCAACAGGCTCTTTAGTTCTTCTTCACTTTCTGCCATAAGGGTGGTGTCATCTGCATATCTGAGGTTATTGATATTTCTCCCAGCAATCTTGATTCCAGCTTGTGCTTCCTCCAGCCCAGTATTTCTCATGGTGTACTCTGCATATAAGTTAAATAAGTAGGGTGACAATATACAGCCTTGAGGTACTCCTTTTCCTATTTGGAACCAGTCTGTTGGTCCATGTCCAGTTCTAACTGTTGCTTCCTGACCTGCATACAGGTTTCTCAAGAGGCAGATCAGGTAATCTGGTATTCCCAACTCTTTCAGAATTTTCCACAGTTGATTGTGATCCACACAGTCAAAGGCTTTGGCATAGTCAATAAACCAGAAATAGATGTTTTTCTGGAACTCTCTTGCTTTTTCCATGATCCAGCGGATGTTGGCAATTTGATCTCTGGTTCCTCTGCTTTTTCTAAAACCAGCTTGAACATCAGGAAGTTCACGGTTCACGTATTGCTGAAGCCTGGCTTGCAGAATTTTGAGCATTACTTTACTAGCGTGTGAGATGAGTGCAATTGTGTGTTAGTTTGAGCATTCTTTGGCATTGCCTTTCTTTGGGATTGGAATGAAAACTGACTTTTTCCAGTTCTGTGGCCACTGCTGCGTTTTCCAAATGTGCTGGCATATTGAGTGCAGCACTTTCACAGCATCATCTTTTAGAATTTGAAATAGCTCAACTGGAATTCCATCACCTCCACTAGCTTTGTTCGTAGTTGATGCTTCCTAAGACCCACTTGACTTCACATTCCAGGATGTCTGGCTCCAGGTGAGTGTGAATGATCACATCATCGTGATTATCTTGGTCATAAAGATCTTTTTTGTATCTTTATGGTGTATTCTTGCCACCTCTTCTTAATATCTTCTGCTTCTGTTACTGCTAAGTCACTTCAGTCATGTCCGACTCTGTGTGACCCCACAGACGGCAGCCCACCAGGCTCCCCCGTCCCTGGGATTCTCCAGGCAAGAACACTGGAGTGGGTTGCCATTTCCTTCTCCAATGCATGAAAGGGAAAAGTGAAAGTGAAGTCACTCAGTCGTATCCAACTCTTAGCGACCCCATGGACTGCAGCCTACCAGGCTCCTCCGTCCATGGGATTTTCCAGGCAAGAGTACTGGCGTGGGGTGCCATTGCCTTCTCCGGTACCTACTATTTCTGTCCTTTATTGAGCCAATCTTTGTATGAAATGTTCCCTTGGTATCTCTAATTTTCTTGAAGAGATCTCTAGTCTTTCCCATTCTGTTGTTTTCCTCTATTTCTTTGCACTGATCACTGAGGAAGGCTTTCTGATCTCTCCTTGCTACATGCTAGTACATAAATCCAAATGTTGAAATGAACTCAATCTATTAATCAGTGAAGACTGCTAGACACGTTTCCTATTTGTACATACTAGAGATGTTTATTACGGGAGGTTCTTTACTAACATTTTATTAATATTGCAAACATTTTCTTAAAGGAAAATTTAGGGGGACATTTACAAAATTAAACTAAATATATTTCAAGGAGGTCCCTATGAATCAAAATTAAACAGCTAGAAGTCTAATGTTTTTAGCAAATGTATTTAACAAATACATTCTGTAAATGGCCAAACTTCAAAAACAAAGAGAGCATCTAAATGATTTTTTTTATAATATTCTACCTAGCAAGTTTAATCAGTGATAAAATTACTGACTAAAATCATCTAGGAAGCAGATTTATACAAAGGGTTGATATAGAAGAGTATGAATTAAATTAATATATACACATATACACACATATTCATAGACATACACTCACTCATACACACACAACCCTGTCTCATCTATAATTATTTTTATACATGGATGGATGGATGGATGGAAGAAAGAAAGATGAGGTTATCTGTACTTCAAGTTCCAATCAAACACCATGAGATCCTTTCCTTCTAGCCTTCTTACTTTGCATATTTAAAACTCCCTCCTCCAACAATAAGAAATCTGGCTTCTATTACTCACAAAATATTTATTTACCATGTACTCGACCCTGGTATACAAAGAAAGTAGTTTTGGATTTGTTAACCCATAGCTCTGCATGAAAAACGAAAGCCTATAAACTGGGTATTTTTTAAGAGGTCTCTGGGTCTTCAGCCTTTAGGCCATACAGTGCAAATACTGTGTTCAAAAGTTCAAAAGTTGCCCCCACACCAAACCACAAGTAATTATGTAATTCTTTTGAAATCCAGTTGAGTTCATTTGTTTCTGTTTTAGCCCATTTTTGTTTTCGCTTTTTTCCCTCTAACTTTATAAATTTTTTTTTACAAACATGTGAAATACTGGTATAGTTCCAAAACTCAGAAAAATACAAAAAAGTGTACTCAGTAATGTCACAATCTCCTCCATTCCTTTAATCCCACCACCATTCCCCATTTTTTCCACCCTGTTCCTATTCATTGTGTCTGTAGTTTCTGGGTTATCTTTCCTGTATTTCATTTGCAGATAAGTGTAATTTCCTATCCTGCCTTCTTTCTTATATAAGGTAATATAATATAGATGCTCATTTGTACTTTGCTTGTGGCACTTAACCATATAATCCTAAAAATCAATCCATATCAATTTATAGAGGTTTCCTTGTTCGTTTATACATAGGCATTTTGTTTTCACTATTTTACGATTTATAAATAATGCTGCAAGGAATAATCTTGTCCACATGCACTCTTATATTGCTGGAAGCAAATCTTCAGGGTCGATTTCCAGAAGTAGAATTGCTGGGTCAAAATGTAAATAGGATACTGCCAAAGCCCCTTTCAAAACAGTTGTGCCAATTTGCATTCTCACCAGCAATGTATATAGGAATGGGTCACAGACATTTTAGTGATGCGGAAAAAAACTTATTAGTTACTAAGTATAGATAATTCACTTCTTTCCTAACAACTTCACTAAGATATAACTCACATACTTCACAATTCACATTTAAAGTTTCCAATTCAAAAGTTTTCAGTATATTCATAGCTGTGCAACCATCAAATCACCACTGTAATTTTTAAAACATTTTTGCCACACAAGACCCTCAAGAAACCCAAATCCATTAGTAGTCGGTCCCCTTCCTCCTTCAAACTACTCCCGCCACCCCTCATGGCCTAGGTAACTACTAATCTATTTTCTAGCTTTATAGAGTTGCCTATTCTAGACATTTCATAGAAATGGAATCATATGTGATCTTTTATAACTGGCTTCTGTTATTTGTCATGTTTTCCAGGTTCAGCCATGTTGTAGCATACATCATTACTTCATTTTTATGGCCAATTAATTCTCCATTACACGGTATACAATACCTATAATCACCAGTCAGCAAACATTTGGCTTACCTTTTCTTTTTGACTACTATAAACAATGCTGATACAAACACTTCTACAAGTTTTTGAGTGGACATGTTTTCAACTGTCTTGGGTATGCACTTAGGAGCAGAACTGTTGGGTCATATGGTAACTCTAGGATTAACATTTTGAAGAATGGCCACGCTGATTTTCAAGGCAGCTTGTACCATTTTATATTCTCACCAACAGGATAACTCAGTTTGACTTATTACTGGGCTTCCCAGGTGGTCCGAGTGGTTAAGAATCTGCCACCAATGGAGAAGACGAAAGAGACAGGGGTTCAATCCTTGAGCTGGGAAGAGCCCCTGGAGTAGGAAATGGCAACCCACTCCAGTATTCTTGCCTGGGAAATTTCATGGGCAGAGGGGCCTGGTGGGCTACAGTCCATGGGATCACAGAGTCAGACACAACTGAGCACAATGTTATTATCAACTGCCACATCACCATCTATTCCAGTTCTAATAACTGCGTATGTGCTCAGTCTCTCAGTTGTGTCCGACTTTTTGTGACCCTATGGACTGTAGCTCACCAGGCTCCTCTGTCCATGGGATCTTTCAGGCAAGAATACTGGAGTGGGTTGCCATTTCCTCTTTCAGGGGGATCTTCCTGACCCAGCAATCAAACCGACATTTCCTGGGTCTCCTGCACTGGCAGGCAGATTCTTTACCACTGTGCGCCACAGAAAAACCCTCTAATAGCTAGCACAAACAAAATAATTCTAAATGTGGTAACATTTAATATATATGACATCTAATACATATATAAAATACATGGCTTATGCAATGACAGTTAATGAGGATTATTAAGTTATCGAAATAATTTTGGCCTTTCCAATGACCTGACCTTTGCTCTCACATGCCTGATGAATTCACTTACTGAAAGAGCCCCATTACTTGCTACCAATGGAACAACACAGAGTTAGTGAATATTCACTCCCCTACAATCAAAAACATTTCCCATGTTGTAGTCCCACTACTATCTTGGGAAAGGATAATTTTTGTCCTTTAACTTGTCTTTAGCATCTCAAAAGCCAGTCTTAGTGAGAGAGATCATAGTTTTGAGGCCCAGAAAGGAAGGGGACCACAATTCCCACCTCCTTCTGACTTCAGGGATTTGTGGGAAAAAGAGGAAAAGGGATCTAGTTAAGTGGTTAAATCTATGTCCTGAAGTGCCTTAGCTAACGGACTCCTCTTCCCTCACTCTCTTGCTCCACAAGGAAGCCAGTTCTTGAGTCATCCTATGCTAACTGGGCGTTCAGTGGTATCAAAATACCAGTTGTATTACCATCACCAAAGTATGAAAATACCCCTTTCCTCACAGCTAAGAGTGTTTGTACTTTTAAATTTCTGTCCATCTCACAGGTGAAAACTGGCATCTCAGTGCAGTTTTACTCAGATTTCTAAGTGAGAGTGATTACCTTATCAAATGTTTAAGGGAAATTTTTATAGCTTTCTGTGAGAACTATCTGTCCACGGCTTTTACGTGTTTTCTATTTGATTTTTACATGAGGTATATTAGCCTTTTATCTATGATATATAATCCATATTTTCTCCACGTTTTGTATCTTCTTGGCTTTGTGGGTTAGTGGGGTTTTTCTGCCGTGCAAAAAGTCTTACTTTAAATTTTTATAAACTCAAGTTTACCAGTTTTTCCTTTTCTTGCTCCTGGATTCTGAGTCATAGAAAACCTTCTTTTTACCCAGGTTACAGAAGAATCCATCCATGTTTCCTTTTTGTATTCATATGGCTTCCTCATTTACACTAAGATCTTTGGTTCATTTGCAATTTATTTTTCTGTATGATGTGAGGTATGAATTTAATTTTATCTTTTTCCAAATGATTAATCATTTCTTAAAAAGTCCACCTTTACCTCTCTGAAATGTCAGGTTTATCATGTACTAAATTTCCGTATGTCTTGGGTCTATATCTCAATTTTCCTATTCAATTTCACTCTTCTGTCTACAGGACATTAAACAAAAATTGAATCTGCAAATGAGATGCAGTTTAAGATTCCTTCCATTCTAAGAGTATGGAGGTTTTTCAAAAAACTAAAAATATAAATGCCCCATGATCCAGCAATCCCATCCCAGGCATATATCCAGACAAAATATAACTCAAAAAGATACTTGCTGCCCTATGTTCACAGCAGCACTATTCCCAACAGCCAAGATATGAGAACAACCTAAATGTCCATCGACAGATGAGTGGATAAAGAAATTGTGGGGGGTGTGTGTGTGTATATGTACATATATGTATAGTGGCTATTACTGAGTCATAAAAAAAAAACAGATGAAATAATTCCATTTGCAGCTACATGGAGAGACCCAGAGACTATCATACTAAATGAAAGTAAGTCAGAAAGAGAAAGACAAATACCATGATATCACTCATATGTGGAATCTAAAATATGACACAATGAACTTATCTATGAAACAGAAACAGACTCACAGACAGAGAGAACAGACTTGTGGTTGCGGGAGGAAGGGTGGGCAGAGGAGGGCTGTATTGGGAGTCTAGGACTAGCAGATGTAACTACTATATATATATAACAGATAAACTACAAGGTCCTACTATACAGCACAGGGAACTACATTCAATGTCCTATAATAAACCATAATGGAAAATAATATGAAAAAGAATACATATATTCATTTGAATCACTAAATCACTTTGCTGTACACCAGAAACTAACACAACATTGTAAATCATTACTTCAATAAAAAAAAAAATCCTTCCATTCTATAGCAAACACTTTAAAAATAAACTTATACTACATCCATAGTCAGTCACTATTAAGTGAACATGATAAAACTTATTGGCTTAATCATATACAACTGACTGTTAGGATTTGCTGATTTACAAATATTACCTTAAAACTTTTGTCCATCAAATGATAGTTAATAGAACCACCAGACAGGTACTGGCTTAGTTTGAAGGGCAAAATTATTTAATTAAATGTATTTGAACAGTTTTCTTAACTCTAAGCATAAACATTTTATAGCTCTTCCCCACCTTTCAATATCAATTTTAACCATGACAATCACAGATTTATTACTAGATTTAATAAAAGTCACATAGAGAAAGGTAGTCAAATGAAGACCATGACAGTATTTCACTCATGTAGATTTCTAAAACGGGAGTCATACTAATAACCTCACATACATCATTTTCTCTCCTTTTCCTATGACCTGTCCTTGCTTAGCTGTAAATCCATTCCCTCTACCTGTACACCTGATGCATCTTCCTCTGACCTACTCAAACAATTCTCCCTCTCCTTACATCATCAGTTCCTTTTTCTTCCTCGTGACTCATTCTCATGATCATATAACATGCTGTTAACTTAATCCTAAAAAAGATGAAAAATTTTAAATTGCTTTTAATCCACTTACCTCTCCCCAACATCACACAGCTATACCCCTTTTTTATCCTTCCTACAAGAGTAAAATTCTTGGGTAAAGAACCTATATTTGCTGTCTTTACTTTATTTCCTCTTTCCCAAATCCCCTCCCACTAGACTTTTGTCCCCTCTACTCTACCACAATTGCTTCTTCGGGAGTTGTAAATCAAGTGGTCAACTCTCAATCCTCATCTTAACTGATATATCAGAATCATTTAACACTGGTAGTAACCCCTCTTCCTTGAAAAACTCTCTTCATTTGCCTTCCATGTTTCCAAACTTGCCTGGTTTCCTCCTGTATTTCTGGACATGCATTCTCAAGTCCCTCTTGCTCATCACCCTAACTTCTAAATGCTGAAGTACATGCACAGTCTTTTGATCTCTTCTTCATCTACATGCACTCTGATCCCATGGCTTTAAATTCCATTTATACTCAGATGTGTACAATTCAATAGTTTTTAGTATAATCACACCTGTGCAACCATCAAATCATCACTATCCATTTTAGAACATTTTCATCAAGCCACACCCCCAAGAAATCCATATCCTATTAGCAGTCAGTCCTCTTCTCTCCACAATCTATGAGCCCAAAGCTCAGTCTAGATAACCACTAATCTATTTTTCTATCTTCATGAATTTGCCTATTTTGAACACTTCATCTATGAATTGTATACCTTAAATGTGTGAACTGCATGTTATGTGAATTATATCTCAATGAAGTTGTTATAAAAGAAGTGAATTACCTATACTTGGTGACTAATAATCATTTTTCCCATCACTAAAATGTCTGTGACCATTACTAAATATCACTGGGAAGAATGCAAGTCGGGCTCAACTCTTTTGGAAGAGACTTTGGCAGTATCTAACAAAACTATGTATTTGCTTTTTGACCCAGAGGTTCCACTTTAGGAAATACACCTCGAAGATGTGCATTCAACAATACAAGAGTACATATGAACCATTGTACATTATTTACTGCAGCATTATTTGTAACTGCAAAATGTAGAAACAATATAAATGTCAATACAGAGAAGAGTGACTTCCAAGTTGGGATTGCCAGCTCATACCTCTAAGAGTATCTCAGAATTACCTATTAGCATCTCCACCTGGATGTCTAATAGGCATTTAACATGTATCAATGTGGATTCCCAATCTTATTTCTAAAAAAAGAAAAAGGAAGGAAGAAGAAGAAAATGGATGTGTTCCTTCAGTCCTCTCATTCCCAATTAATAGTAATTATTCCTTCTGTTGTTGATGCCTAACATCTATCAGTCCTACTTTCAACCTACATTTAAAATTTAACCATGTGTTTCACAGTCTCTTAACTGGCTTCTTCTTTCTACACTATTCTCTATACAGCAGCCAAGGAGATACTGTTAAAGCATTAAGTCAGATGTCATTCCCTCCAATAGCATCCCATTTCATTCAGTAAGTCAAACTACAGTACTACACTTCGAGATATCTCCTATTTGTTCAAATTAACTGAAAAGCAACTTATCAATAATTCATCTTAAGTTAGTGCTCTAGGAGTAATATTATACGAATAGATCAAAAAGAAAATAATGGGAGCCACCTTTTTCAAATGCTTCTAATTAAGCCCAACCCAAAGAAATAGGGATCAAAATTATATTCTTGCTTAGTAACCAATAAGTAGCTCAAAAATTGATATATATTTTTATCTAGAAAAGATAACTTCTAGATATCTAGAACTTAAAAAAGAAGTTCCTCAATTAATTAGCTTAATATAAAACAACACACACTTCTTGGCAAATCCACTATGGTTACTGTGTTCAAGTTTCCTCAGATA
Source organism: Bos indicus (assembly GCF_029378745.1). Lineage (NCBI taxonomy): Eukaryota > Metazoa > Chordata > Mammalia > Artiodactyla > Bovidae > Bos > Bos indicus. The sequence goes on from NC_091769.1 coordinate 53,190,208, forward strand.
ACAAGAGCTCCAATGGTGAGATTATCTACCCTGATATGATCTCCATTTTTCACCCTGGTGAGGCTAAGCTGAAAAAGCTGGGGCAGTACCCCTATCCAATCCTCAATAAGGAATATCCTCTCTCCCTTTAAGAATTTTTTTGAACCCAGAATAAATCCTCATCAGTTGGCTCCCCACTTCCTCTCCTCTGAGTTTAGTCAAATCCCTTATAAGTACAGGTCAACAAAAAGCCAAGAGAACTGCAGTGAAGGAAGAGACACATCTGGTCCTCGGCAGACAGCTCTGCCTGTCCTCCTCACTCAATGAACTACACAGATTCACAAACACAAAAGATAGAAAGGTAGAGTTAAAGAAAGGCTCAAGCAAGCACCATGAGTTTCAGGAACTATACATAACTCTACAAATTAGGAAACTAATTATGTTCCATCCAATACCAAAGAATGTTCCTGACAAGAATTTCTCATCAACACAGTCCTCACCCTCAATAATCAAAACGGATGATTTGAATTTTTTTTCCTCTTTCATTTACAAAAAAAGGCTTCTTCACATCCAGACTGACTAGAATGTATTCAAAAGGATATTTCTTATCACAGCATATTAAGAGTTTAATGCAACAATATCATTACCAATAATTATAAATTCAATCAACTTAATCCATTTTATGCCAGAACATTTATATTATTAAAAAGCACCTAAGCATCTGATATACCTTTAATTCACAATTGGCTGGCTTTAAAGTTCATGTTCAAACACATTTAATATGTACAAACCATTTACTTTGATATTTTCTAAAATATATTTTGCTACCATGTGAGAAAAATGTCTAAAAATTTTAATATCAAAGTCATCTAAAGGAGAAATGACAACAGCCTTTATAGTTCATATTCAATATATAAAGTGACTGCAATCAACTATACCCAGAAACAAAGAGAAAATAATCCAGAAAAAGCTTAAACAGAGGGGTGAAAATCACTCCCAGGTTTATTTTCAAATAGTTACACAGTCTCTGATTTTAACAATATTTACGTTCCTCATTAACCATAGATCAGTTTTTAACAGGTTAGGTTCACAGAACTGAATAAAGATTTCATAACATTAAAAAAGTCAAAAATTGGTTAGCTCTGCTAAAAATTCACAAATAAAAAATTAAAATGCCACATGTAAGTGTACAGTAATCAGGAAAAGATTCACATAGACTCAAACAACCCTACCAACCTTCACTGTAAAACAATACACTGTCACTCTATTAGAACAAAATACAACAAATATCCGTGACCACGATAAAGATATATATTTGGTAAGGTTTAAGAAAATAAAATTTGCAATATAGTTTATAAAGATTTTAATCAAAACTATTAAACAAAGTATTACTTCTTTAAGAAAATTCATCTAAATATAACTTATGCTATCAGAAACAATGAAGAACTATATGTAACTCATTAACCATCAAATGATTAACTACAAAAGCTTCTTTAATCCACCCGCATTAAAGGACTAATAACTATCCTGTCAATGGTGAATATCCCCTTAGACTTTCATCAGACCCAAAGGATGCTGGCACTCCCCTAAGGCTCTAGGCATTTCCCCTAGACCTGCTCAGTAAACAAAAACAAAGAGCTAAACACAAAGTATTAATTTAATTATATATTTCAGATATTTCCTCAATTAACAATTACTTTTAAAAATAAAAGATGAAGTTTAACATTTCTAGGTATAAAATGCAAGCAAATAACTAACGAATTCTTTTTCAGATAGAAAATAAAATAATCCTAAAATACTTGATTCAGTAGATAGCATTTTATCTCCCTCTTCAGTCACAGATTAGAGGGAGAAAATATTTTAAGAGTTTTTATAATATCAAAAATTACCCTATTTTACATTAGTCTAGTCTAAAAGTGGGAACTGTAATTTTGCATCTGCAGACAACAGTGCTGCTTAAAACTGGGCTATCATTTCAATAGCTTTTAATAAACCAAAATAGCAAACCTTTCATCTGGTTCCTGGTTCCTTTCATCTGGTTCCTTAAGTTTTATCAGCATTTATTTCTTCAAAATGAAAAGAACAAAAAAACTCAACATATAGAAAGATTCAAGTTAGTCATTCCTACATGAAGAAACTGAATGTAATATAGAAATGACATACGTCCCATTCTAAACTGTCGTTCCACATAAAAATTAAGTCCTAGTACCTGAAGTCATTCACTGAATTAATAAATTTACTTGTTTCCTAGGCATCAAGAATGATACCAACTATGTATCATTCTCTAAAAAGAACTGAGAAGTCATTCAAATCATTTTCTGGGTTCTTCAGTTTGGATGAAGAATTGTGGTTGGAAAAAGATCTATATAGATTATTAGCTCTGGGAACAAGCATTAAAAATAACACAGTATCCTCAAGATAGTACACTGTTTATGACAACTATATATACAACCTAATAAAAAGCTAAAGTCTATTATTTGAATATAATTTCTGATCATTAATAGTTCAAATTAAAACCACTAATGAATTAGTTTTCACTAAGTACTAACCATGTATCTGGTCCTTTATTATAAGACACAGAATAGAGAGCACAATTCCTGACCACAAAAAGCTTATTACTAAGAAAATTAGTCCAATCCACAACACAAAACAGAAAAACAAAAAAAATTAGTAAAATCATATTAAGCTATAAATGATTCAATATGTAAATTCTAATTAAGAGTCTGGGAAGGAAAAGATTCCTGGAAGTTACAGTGGTCTATGAAAGCTTAATTAAAAAAAAAAAAAAGAAACCTGAGAAGGAAATTATGTGAAATGAGAAGGCATTTTATTTAGAAAGAAATAAAAATGAGTGTTCAGAAAGAAAAATGAGAGTTCAGAAAGAAAAATGAGAAAGCATGCCTCACAGGAATGATGGCTCAGAAGCAGGTCTGAATATCCACAAGAGCAAAACCATGATGAAGGCTGAGATAAGTGGAAAACAGGGAAAGTTGGTTAGATAAGGATCTTGAAAAGAATAGGCAGATCATGGAGTCTGAGGAATTTTTTTTCATTAGATTTTAAATAATATCAAATTCCAACTGAATACTTGGTTTTACACTGACTTTTATCTACTCTACTTTTAATATCAGAACCTATTAATATTAGAACGCATACACAATGATCCAAAAATTGAGACAATTTTAGGCCAGCCAAAACATCACAAGCACATGTTTGGAAACTTACGTTCCTGAAACAGCATACATGTGATAAGAAAACCTCATGTAAATATTTGTTTTAAAGGAAGATTAGCATTCAGGGCGAAACAAAATGTATTTGCCCTCAAGTTAAAGCTAAAAGTGAAATGCTTATTTTCCTTGACTGCTGGCCAACAGTTGTGTGCTTACTGCTGACTGGATCCTTTCCTATCAAAACACCCAGCACTTCAAAAGACCCAACCACTCTGCCAAGATTTCTGCCTTCAAAGAGCTTTTGTTGCCATGGCAATCTCATGTTCTCCAGGAACCAAGTTAGTGGCACCCTACCATACATATATGAACAATATTCAAACTCTGATTTCTCCTTGAAATACAGGGTATATCCCCTTTCAAAACTGTACCAATTTTCACTTGCTCTAAATACAAGGAATCAACAATACCTGACAGTTCATATAGAACCAGAGTTAATTCAAAATAAACAGCTGCATCCAGAAAGAGGGAGGACAGGTTGAGGATGGGAACTCTCTTTCATATTATAAGGCAGATGTCCTAAAGCATGAAGGCCAATGAAATAAAACACTGAGTCCAATTCAAACATGATCAAAGATTTCTCTCTTTTCAAATATCTCAAAACATTTTTCCTAAAAAAAATTAAAGCAAAGATAAAAAATAGTATACGCATAGTACTGTGGTTGAGAATGTCTCCTACCCTGACTGAAGATTTAACACCTTATCAAAACAAAGCTAAATTCAGCTTAGAATTAAAGCTTTCCTTAGTTAGAAAGAGCAGAGGCTTACACTGTCAAAGTTTCATAAAAAAATACATTTGCTAATAAATGACACATGAGGAAAAACCACAGCCAGAGTTCAAGAGTACATTTCTATATGTAAAATACTTCTGACCTAAAGAAATTGTTTTTTCATCTCTATTCAACTTATACCACTCCACATTTCCAAACGGAGTAAGCTGACTTCTATACTCTAGTAGTCCTCAAGTTTGGCTCAGATGGCAAAGAATTCACCTGCAATGTGGCAGACCCAGGTTTAATCCCTGGGTCAGAAAGAGCCCCTGGAGGAGGAAACTGCAACCCACTATAGCATTTTTGCCTGGGAAATTCCATGGACAGAGGAGCGTGGCAGGCTACAGTCCATGAGGTCGCAAAGAGTTGGACATGACCAAACACCTAACACAGTTCTCAAGATAACAGCAAAGACTGTGAAAACAATACGCAAAACTCAAGGAGGGTAAAAAAGCAATAAAGGCAATGACCTGTTAAGGATTCCGAAAATAACTTCATTCTAAGAACTATATGTGTTCCTAGAAAATAAAAGTTAGAGTAAAGGGAACTTAAATGCTGAATTATCTTTTGAAATGGATTTTCATTACAATTTCAGAAAATGATCCTACAGAGGGCAAAAAAAAAAAAAAAGGTGAGCTTCAATACATCATTACAAATTAAATTTGTAGTATTTTTTCCAATATGCAGGCTAAGAGCATTTAATTTTCCTGTATAAACTTTATCAAACAGTATAGACTCTCTACTCTTGTAATTTTAATGCACACACATTAATGAACACAATTCACTTTTACTTCATTAGGAGTTCTGAATTCCTAAAAGTGAAAAGCTGTTTATATTATCATTCCAAATATTTTTAGAATTCCAGAGCTGAAACAGAGTTAAAGATGTCTCAAGTGTTCCAAATTTATATCAGAAAGTAACCTGAGTGATTTACTGACAGTAACAACCTCCTCTTTCTTTTCAAAAATGAGGGGTCCAGGGAGGTTACATCAGTAACTGGAAGAACTTTCGCCTTTTTGATGTTGTGGTTTTTGCTTTTGTTTTTATATAATTATATTCTAGTTTCTCTCTTTACATTTCTGAGATATATGGATTAATGTGGATTAAAATATCTATGGGTTTCCCGGGTGGCTCAGACAGTAAAGAATCTGCCTGCAATACAGGAGACTTGGGTTCGATTCCTGGGTTGGGTGGGGAAGATCCCCTGGAGAAGGGAATGGCTACCCACTCCAGTAATCTTGCCTGGAGAATTCCATGAACAGAGGAGCCTGGTGGGTTATAGTCCATGGGGGTCACAAAGAGTCAGACACTACAGAGCAACTAACACTTAAGCTGCCTTTTTTCTTTAAAGGTAGCAGTCTGTCATGAGTTAAAGGTCCTACTCTCTGTGACCCCAGGGACTGTAGTCGCCAGGAATTCCATGGAATTCTGTCCATGAAATTCTCCAGGCAAGAACACTGAAGTGGGTTTCCACTTCCTCCTCCAGGGGATCTTCCATAGCCAGGGATCGAACCTGGGTCTCTTGCATCTCCTGCATTGCAGGCAAATTCTTTATTGTCTGAGCCCCCAGGAAAGCCCAAGTTAAAGGTCAGTGACCCAAAAGACCAAAGGTATTTGCAACAACAACAAAAAAGTTGTAAGAGATCTTTTATCAAATACAGGAAAATCTGGAGTGGAGTTTAAATTCCAGTACCTCTAGCATTTTGCAAAGCAGCATTAACAAAGACTAAACCCATCACATCAGACACGCAAATCCAATCATTTTCACACCTTGCAAAATAGTAAAGAGAAACTGGCACTTTGCGAACTTTTAACTACTAAAGCTGAGGCTTTCAATTTTTTAAAAACCACAATCCACTGTTAAATACATTTTATATCACCATCTAGTGTACACAAACGTATATTTAAATAACAAACTAAAATTTCATAAAAAACAATCCTCTAAGTACAAATTACATTGTCATGGCTTCTGTTCCATTTCTTTATCATGCTATGTGAGATGGACTGAAGTGCCTTCTTAACCCACTACAAAGGTAATGGTCTGCAGTTTGAAAAGTTTAAGTTAGTTACTGATACACAGCCGCAATAACAGTTCTCAGAGGCATTCATTCCCCCACATATCTATTAGCACTATGAGCACAACACTATCTGTTTGACTATACTCTGCTAGACACTGATTTAGAGATTTAGAGACAGCTTATACAAGTTTCACTATAGAGTCTTGTACTTCAGTGCTTTTTAACAATAAGGTTAGATATACAAGGGGGAAAAGACAGACATGTTAACCCATTTACTCATTTTTTTTTATTCTTTTTTTATTTTATTTTATTTTTATTTTTAAACTTTACATAATTGTATTAGTTTTGCCAAATATCAAAATGAATCCACCACAGGTATACATGAAGAGAGTTTTCACAGGCTTTTTTCCTAAAACATGTTTACAAAGACCCAAAAATGTTTATATTTCTATTATAATTATTAGCATAGTATACATATTCTCTCTTGATTAGATATATGTAGCTACACTGACCATATTTAAAACATCTTTATTATCCTCAAAGTACTTTGCACAGTGCCGAACATACAGTAAACACTTACTGAACTAATGGTTTTATCTAATCTCAAAGATTAATTTATATCACACAGAATTAGGATAAGGCACAATAAAACAGCTTTGCATTAACAAAAGTACTTTGGATATAGCTATCAAAATACCTCAAATATCAAAGCAGATCTCTGAAAGTCTACATTTTGCTCCATTCATTTGTAAGACCTCTCAAATTACTTAAAATAGAACATATTGCAAAACTGACTTAAACAGAATTCCACAGTACTAAGATAGATGGGGAAACAATGGAAACAGTGACAGACTTTATTTTCTTGTGCTTCAAAATCACTGCAGATGGTGACTGCAGCCATGAAATTAAAAAAAGCTTGCTCCTTGGAAGAAAAGCTATGACCAACCTAGACAGCATATTAAAAAGCAGAGACACTAGTTTGCCGACAAAGGTCCGTCTAGTCAAAGTTATGGTTTTTCCAGTAGTCATGCATGGATGTGAGAGTTGGACTATAAAGTGTGGCGTTGGAGAAGACTCTTGAGAGTCCCTTGGACTGCAAGGAGATCAAACCAGTCAATCCTAAATGAAATCAATCCTGAATATTCATTGGAAGGACAGATGCTGAAGCTGAAACTGCAGTACTTTGGCCACCTGATGCAAAGAACTGACTCACTGGAAAAGACCCTGATGCTGGGAAAGATTGAAGGCAGAGGAGGAGAAGGCAAAGACAGAGGATGAAATGGTTGGATGGCATCACTGACTCGATGAACATGAGTTTGAGCAAGCTCTGGGAGTTGGTGATGGACAGGAAACCTGGGGTGCTGTCAGACACAATGGAGCAACTGAACTGAACTGAGTGCTAAGTCACTTTCAGTCGAGTCCTGCTCTGCTATCCTACAGCCCATAGCCCACCAGGCTCCTCTATCCATGGGATTCTCCAGACAAGAATATTGGAGGAGTTTGCCATTTCCTTCCTTAGGGGATATTCCCAACCCAAGGATCAACCTGTATCTCTTGAGTCTCCTGCATCAGCAGGTACTTGGGATGCCCATTCCACAATGCAGTTATTATTAATAAATCACTATTAAAGAAATGTGTACTAGTTAGGAAATTTTAATTTAATCATTTCCTTTCTCTTGCAAGTTAATTTATCCAATTCAAATTCTTTTTTAGATACATCAGAATACAAATAAATTACATATTTGACTGATGGATTTTTTAACAACTTAGAGGTAGTGATTTTATCTGTAAAATAGATACACATTGCATTTTGTAGTAGCTAGTTATTTTTATTTTTCAGATTAATCTGGTTATGTCAAAAAACTGAACAATAATCCTATTTCTAAGACCAAAGTTAACTGAAACAAATACCTGTGAACATCTATTCAATATTTGCTTGCATCATCACCAACACATGACCTGTTTTTAAACAATTTTATTAAATGGTATGGAGAAGGCAATGGCACCCCACTTCAGTGCTCTTGCCTGGAAAATCCCATGGATGGAGGAGCCTGGTAGGCTGCAGTCCATGGGGTCGGGAAGAGTCAGACACGACTGAGGGACTTCACTTTCACTTTTCATTTTCATGCACTGGAAAAGGAAATGGCAACCCACTCCAGTGTTCTTGCCTGGAGAATCCCAGGGACAGGGGAGCCTGGTGGGCTGCTGTCTATGGAGTCGCACAGAGTCGGACAACAAGCAAACCTAATCAAGTAATAGCATAAACATTTAATACTTGAATGTGAAATCTTTTTTAACAATTACATAGATTAAACAGCAAACTCAAAACAAGAAGGTGGCTCAGCTGGTAAAGAATCTGCCTGCAATGTGGGAGACCTGGGTTCGATCCCTGGGTTGGGAAGATCCCCTGGAAAAAGGAATGGCTACCCACTCCGGTATTCTGGCCTGGTAAATTCCACAGACTGTATAGTCCATGGGGTCACAAAGAGTCAGACACAACTGAGCCACTTTCACTTTCAAAACAAGAAACTTAAAATATTGACTAAACTGTCCCTAATTTCTCAATTTTTAACAGACTAGACTGAAGAAAATCAGTTTCCTAAGTGTGGAAGGTTATTTCTCCTATAAAAACTGAATTCTTGCTTCCATTTTTCATGAAGATAGGTGGTTAACTAACCTTCACAGACAGTCTTCAAAAGTTCTTACCAAACCTTTGGACATTCTCTGAAGAAAGGGGAGCATTATTTTTTGTTAGATTGTAAGCTAGCTCAGCTATGCCACTCCATATCTCACCTGCAAGAGGTTCTCCTTGAGAAATGACAGCACATGCCTGTAAGGAAACTACCTGAAGCTGAAGAAAGGATAACCCCTAAAGATAAAGGTAGAAGTGCCAGGCACAGCCAGTAACAGTATCTGCTCCCAGCAGTGAGACTGGAAAACTTCATGAATCTCGGAGTAGAGTACACAAAACAGACTCAGTTGTGAGAAATAATCAACTCAGACTGAGCACTGTTCTGGACCCACCTAACAAATCTAAAAAAACCAAAAAGTATTAAGATGTTTCAAAGGAACTCAACTACATCCAAAATAAGGTTCAAGAATATTTTTAGTAATATAAAAACATACTGCACCCAGCAAGGTAAAAGCACAATGTGTGAAATCTAATAAAAACACTAGCCATACAAAGATACAAAAAGGTACAAAACATACATAAAGGGAAAAAAATCAATTAATTCCAGCCAAACTGACTAAGATGTAAGAACAAACAGAGCAGGACATTAAATCAGTTACTATAATCTATCCCATATGTTCTAAACGTTTAGAGATGTAGAAGATATTAGAAGACACAAATCAAGCTTCTGGAGATGAAAACTATAATGCAGGAAATGAAAATTACACTGAACAGAATTGATGGAAAACTGTCAGATTAAACACTGCAGAAGTAAAGGCAGTAAACTTGAAGACACAACAAAAGAAACCATCCAATATGAAACACAAAGAAAAAAGAGAACTTTTTTAATGAAGTCAGCTGTGGCACAACTCCACATCCTTCTCCCATATAACTGGAATTTCTGAAAGTGAAGGGCACAGTAAATTATCTGAAGAAATAAGTTTCCAAAATTGTCCAAATTTTATGAAAATTATAAACCCACAGATCAAAGAAGTTCAATAAATATAAAGCAAAAGAAACATGAAGACATGCATATACAAAGTCATGTCATAATCAAATTGCTCAAAGCCAGTAATTTTTTTTAATCTTAAGAACAAATAAAGGAAAAAAAACCACATTACACAGAGAGAAAGAAAAATAAGAATGACATTAGATTCCTCATTGGAAATTATTAAAGCAAGAAGACACTGGATTAAATCTTTAAAATACTGAAAGAAAAAGGTGCCCATGTGGGTACAGAATTCTATACCTAGCAAAAATACATTCTTAAAAACAAAGGAAAAAAGGCAAGAATTTTTGAGGTATGCAAAAGCTGAAAGGAATTCAATACCAACAGATCAGCACTACAAGAAATATTAAAGTTCTTCAAGCACAAGGAAAACAAAGCCAGATGGAAATGCAGACCTACCCTAAGAGCAACAGGAATGGTAACTTCATTAAGGAACGTATATGGGCTGTTCTTATTAACTAAATTTCTTTAAAAGATGATGGACTAAACAAAAACAACAAGTGTTGAGTTTCTGGTGATGAGTTTATTACATATGCAAAAGTAAAATGTACAGCAACTATAACACAAAAGTTGGGAGAATTGGATGTACATTACAGTAAGGTACTTGAACAGTAATCAAGAAATGACATAATATCACTTAAGGTACACCAAGGTAAGCTGAAAATATATACTATAAATTCTAACACAACCACTAAATTAACAACATAAAAGTTATTCCCAATAAGGTGACAAAGAATACAAAATAGAGTCATAAAAATATTCAATTTATCCTCAAGAAGGCAGAAAAAGAAGGAACAAAGAATGTGCTAGATAAACAGAAAATAGAAAGATGACAAATTTAACTCTAACCATATCAAACACCACATAAATTTCCAGTTTAAAACCAAAGATTTCAGGCTGGCTAAAAATGCAAAACCTAACTACATGCTGCCTACAATAAAGGTACTTTAAATAGAACAAAGTGAAAAGTAAAAATAAGGAAAGGGGGTACAACTCTAAAACATCAAAAGTAAGCTGAAGTATATTTATTAATATTATGTAAAGTTATGAGCAAAGAATATTACCAGGGATAAAGGAGGCCATTTCATATTGATAAAACAGTCAATTAATCAAGAGGATATAACAATCCTAAACATTAAATCACATAACAGAGCTTCAAAATATATGAATACAACCTAAAAAAACTGCAAGGATAAGTAAAAAATTCATAATTCTTGTCAGATATTTCAATTTCCCTTTCTTAATAATTAGTAAATCAACCTGACAGAAAGTAAGAAAGGATATAAATGACCTAACTGATACTTAGAAAAGAATACAAAATAGAATCCAAGAGCAGAACACCTGCCAAATCAAGTCATATTCCAGGCCACAAAATAAGACTCAATACATTAAAAAGGGCTCAATTCATACAAAATATGTTCTCTGACCATAATGCAATTAAAATAGAAATTAGTAACAGAAATATCCCTAAAATGAATACTCTCCCTGAACATTTGGAACCTGAATAACAATCTCTTCTAAATAACTTGTGGGTGAAAGAAGAAATCAAAAACAAATCAGAAAACATTTTAAGCTAAATAAAAATAACTACTCAACATATCAAAATCTGTTAAGTGTTACTAAAAAGGAGTACTTGAGGAGGCAGGAATTTATAGCACTAACAGCCTATATTAGAAAATAAGTTTCAAAGTAATGACACTGTAATCTAAAACTAAAAATGAAAAAAATATACCTGAAGTAAACAAGAGAAAGCAAATAATAAGGTCACAGTAGAAATCAAGGAAATGATAAAAAGAAAACCACTGAATCCAAGAGCTGGTTCTTTGAGAAGATCATAAAACCACTTTTAGTCAGAGTGATCAAAGGAGAAAAGAAAGAAGAAACAAAATAGCAATATCAAGAATAAGAACTGGGACATTACTACAAGCTCTATGGATATTAAAAAGATAATAAGTAAACATTATGGAGCAACTCTATTTAATACATTCAACAACTTAAATGACATAAACAAATTCTTTGAGAAACACAAACTACCAAAGTTTAAACAAGAAGAAATCAATCATTTAAATAGCTGAATTTGTAGTTTAAAATCTTTCAACAAAAACAACCTCCAGACCCACATAGTTTCACTGGTGAATAACAACAAATATTTAAGGGAGAAAGAGAATCAATTATATAGAAGCTCTTCTAGAAAATTTAAAAAAGAAGGAATACTTCCTAACTCATTCTATGAATCTAGAATTAACCTGGTGTCAAAATCAGACAAATAAGAAGAAAAAAAACTACGTATGTTCATCAACATATGTGAAGAAATTTTAACAAATAAATGCCAACAATATACAAAAAGAATAATTCATGACCATATGTGGTTTTTCTGAGGAATGCAACTTGATTTAACAATAAAAAATCAAACACTGTAACTCCATATACAGTAACAAATTTAGAAAGAAAAGCCGTTTATTCATCACAATAGATTTTAAAAAAAAGCATATGGCAAAACCCAATATCCACTCCTGGAAAAATCTATTAGAGTTTTAACAGAAGGAAACTTCCTCAGTGTAATAAATAACACTACATTAAAGCCTACAGCTAACATCACATTTAACAGTAAGACTAAATACTTTTCCTCTGAGATCCAAAACAAGACAAGTTTGTCTGTTCTCACCACTTCCTTTCAAAACTGTAATAGTTGCAGAAAGTACAATCCCAGAAGAGAAAAAATAAATAATAAGGTATCCAGATTAGAACCAGGAAGTAAAAGTGCAATCACTCACAGATTAAATGATCATCAACAGAGTATCTCATGGAATGGAATCTACAAAAAATGTTTTAGAATTATTAAGTTTTTAAAATTTGTGCAGGTGACTCCTCTGGTGATCCAGTGTTTAATAATCCACCTTGCAATGCAGGAGACCCAGGTTTTGATCCCTGAGTCAGGAAGATCCCCTGGAGAAGGGAATGGCAACCCACTCCAGTATTCTTGCCTAGAAAATTCCACAAAGAGCCTGTAGCCCATGGGTCGCAAAGAGTTGGACACAACTGAGCGACTAACACTTTCACTTTCATTTTTCATATATAAAATTATACTACTGTGGAAAAAGAATTTGGTATATTAAGCTTATAGACAGCTACCATATAAATATCCCACAAATACTTGTTTAAGCATAGTCATAACAGCTTTTTTTGAAATAATCAAAAACTGGAAATAACCCAGTTCAGTTCAGTTCCTCAGTCATGCCCAACTCTTTGCGACTCCATGAATCAGCACACCAGGCCTCCCTGTCCATCACCAACTCCTGGAGTTCACTTAAACTCATGTCCATCGAGTTGGTGATGCCATCCAGCCATCTCGTCCTCTGTCATCCCCTTCTCCTCCTGCCCCAATCCCTCACAGCATCAGAGTCTTTTCCAATGAGTCAACTCTTCGCATGAGGTGGCCAAAGTAGTGGAGTTTTGGCCTCAGCATCAGTCCTTCCAATGAACACCCAGGACTGATCTCCTTTAGGATGAACTGGTTGGATCTCCTTGCAGTCCAAGGGACTCTCAAGAGTCTTCTCCAACACCACAGTTTAAAAGCATCAATTCTTCAGCGCTCAGCTTTCTTCACAGTCCAACTCTCACATCCATATATGACCATTGGAAAAACCATAGCCTTGACTAGACGGACCTTTGTTGGCAAAGTAATGTCTCTGCTTTTTAATATGCTGTCTAGGTTGGTCATAACTTTCCTTCCAAGGAGTAAGCGTCTTTTAATTTCATGGCTGCAGTTACCATCTGCAGTGATTTTGGAGCCCCAAAAAATAAAAGTTTCCTTCTGGACTTTATGATCATGGCAAATGATCTACTTGCCATGAAGTGATGGGACCAGATGCCATGATCTTCGTTTTCTGAATGTTGAGCTTTAAGCCAACTTTTTCACTCTCCTCTCTCACTTTCATCAAGAGGCTTTTGAGTTCCTCTTCACTTTCTGCCATAAGGGTGTCATCTGCATATCTGAGGTTATTGATATTTCTCCCAGCAATCTTGATTCCAGCTTGTGCTTCTTCCAGTCCAGCGCTTCTCATGATGTACTCTGCATATAAGTTAAATAAGCAGGGTGACAATATCCAGCCTTGACGTACTCCTTTTCCTATTTGGAATCAGTCTGTTGTTCCATGTCCACTTCTAACTGTTGCTTTCTGACCTGCACATAGGTTTCTCAAGAGGCAGGTCAGGTGGTCTGGTATTCCCATCTCTTGAAGAATTTTCCTCAGTTTCTTGTGATCCACACAGTCAAAGGCTTTGGCATAGTCAATAAAGCAGAAATAGATGTTTTTCTGGAACTCTCTTGCTTTTTCCATGATCCAGTGGATGCTGGCAATTTGATCTCTGGTTCCTCTGCCTTTTCTAAAACCAACTTGAACATCAGGAAGTTCACAGTTCACATATTGCTGAAGCCTGGCTTGGAGAATTTTGAGCATTACTTTACTAGCGTGTGAGATGAGTGCAATTGAGCATTCTTTGGCATTGCCTTTCTTTGGGATTGGAATGAAAACTGACCTTGTATGTTACTAATAGGAAATTACACAAGACTATGGCACAACTCCACAAAGGCAGGCAAATGACCACTGAGTTTTAAGGTCAACAACTCCCAGAGCTCAAACAGGACTAGGAGATGTTTTAAAAGCTGGAAGCAGAGTGGAACATAAACACTGAAAACTCAAGGCATTCAATAAATACCTCTTAGAGTTATGACTTAGTAAAAACTATTCTTGGCGTAAAAGTTACTCTATACCCACTCTAACAAAGCTTAAAAACAAGACTTAAAGGGATTACACTGATCTCCAGTAACTCAATCCCCTGACATAACAAAATCCTATATTATTTAAGGCTTCCCTGATGGCTCAGTGGTAAAGAATACTCCTGCCAATGCAGGAGACACAGGTTCGATCCCTGGGCTGTGAGGATCCCCTAGAGAAGGAAATGCCAACCCACTTCCGTATTCTCACCAGGGAAACCCCATAGATAGAAGAACCTGGCAGGCTACATACAGTCCATGCAATCACAAAAGAGTAGGACATGACTTAGCAATTAAACAACAAATATTATTTAAAAGAAGACAACAAAATCTACTCAATAGTGTAAGATTCAAAATGTCCAGAATTTAATCAAAAATTTGCTAGACATGTGCAGATGCAAAAAAAAAAAAAAAAAAAAACCCATAATCAGAAGAAAAAAATTTCTCAATACAAATTAGCCTAGCATAAAAAGATGACGATATTAGCGAACAAAGACTTGGAAACAGGTATTACAAATTATTCAATGACAAAGAAAATCAGGAACACTGTGAAGAGATGCAAAACAAAAAAAAGAACATAATTTCTAGAAATAAAACAGTATCTGAAAAATTTATTGGATAGGATGAATAGATTAGATACTGGATAGGATGAAAAGATTAGACATTGCAAAAAAAAATCAGTAGCTTGAAGACACAATAACAGAAATTATTTAAACTGAATCATAAGAGGAAGAAAGCTGAAAAAAATGATAGAACCACAGTAACCTGTGGAATAATATCAAGAGAATCAACATTACTATCATTGGAGTCCTAGAAGAAAAAAACATTTAAAGATACAATGTCCAAAACATTTTAACTATAAACATACATATCAAACATACACATACATACACAGAAATATTACAGCCAAATTACTAAAACAAGGAACTCTTAAAATCAGCTAAATGGTGGGGGAGGAGGGGGGGGACAACTATTACACAGAAAGGAACAAAGAAGAATTAGAGCAAACGTGTCATGAGAAACAATGAAAGCCAGAAAGTACAATGAAGAGACATCTTTAAATTGTCCAAAAGAGTCAAGATAATTCTATATCCAGCAAAAGTACCCTTCAAAAATAAAGGCAAAAAAAAAAAAAACTTTTTAGAGCAGCAAAATATAAACAATTCACTGTCTCCATTTCTGTACTACATGAAATATAAAAAAGTTTTCAGGCAGAAGGAAACTGAGAACTGAGACAAGACAGAACACTAGATACACACGAAGGAAGAATAATGGAAACAGAAAATATATGAATAAATACAAACTCTCTTAAGACTAATTAAGAAGAAAAAGAAAAGACAAAATTATCAGATATCAAGAAAGATGAAACATGACTACATATCCAACATGATAAAAGGGTAACAGAATATTATAAATAGTGTTAGACCAATAAATTGAACAACAAATGAAATGGACAAATTCCTTGAAAGACACAAATTACAAAAACTGATTTAAGAGGAAATAGAAAACGTGAATTGACTTAAATCAGCTAAAAAAATTAAATTCACAATTTAAAACTTTCTTATACAGAAAATACTAGACCTAGCTCTCATTGGTGAATTCTGTTATATATATCTAAAGGAGACATAACACCATTTCTACAAACTCTCAGATAACAAAAAAGGCAGGGACTTTCCTGGTGGTCCAATGGTTAAGATTCCACACTTCTCATGCAGGGGGTGCAGGTTCAATCCTTGGCTGAGGAACTAAAATCCCATATGCCTTGTGGCCAAAAATAAAAATAAAACAGAAGAGCAACAAGGGCGCCCAGCATGACTCTGATGACAAAACCAAGACATAGTACCCCAAAAAAGGAGTCTACAGCTCAATATCCATCATGAATACAGATATAAAAATCCTTAACAAAATATTAACTAATTCAGTAACGTGAAAACAACATGACTAGGCAGAATTTATTTCAGAATGCAAACGATTTAGCATCAAAAAAATCAATCAATGTCATTTATTACATGAACAGAACAAAGGAGAACATTCATCTGATTACAGCAGATTGAGAGAAGCCATTTAACAAAATTTCAACCCATTCATGATTAAAAAAAAAAAAAAGAAAACACTCAGCAAACTGGGATTAGAAGGGTATTTCACCACAATCCAGGTGGGCATTTGTTAAAAAAATCCCTAGGTGATGCTAAAACACTTGAGTTTAGATTCACGGAAGAGCCAATCCCTCCAACAAATACATTATAATAATGATGACTTCACCAAATTTTGGTATTAAATCACTATGGTATTTGATAACTGGATAATACACAACTTGTCCATGAGACTAGTTTTTCTTTAAGGAATCTGAATAACTAGCTACCACTGCATAAATGTATAGGTAACTTTTGAAATCTGATTCTGCCACTTAGTAGCTGTTACTCAACCACCTGAAGCCTGTTTTCCACATCTGCAAAAAAAGGAAGTAAAAGTAAATCTGCCTCAAAGAATTATTACAAAGATTACATTAAATAATTCATGTGAAAGTGTGCCCCATGCACAAGGTCTGGTACATAAGAAACTAATATCTTATTGAATGCCTTCTATTACAATAAAATTGTTTGTTTTCTAAAGGGGAAAAGTTATTTAAGTTGTTGGAACTGAAATCTTAAGACTTCCAACAAACAATTTTTTTAGGACTTTTGGCTTCATGAAGTCATATGTACTGTACAATTACGTCACTTTCTATAGCAGGTCAAATCACTACACATATTTTAGAAAATCAAATATTCTAGTAAAATCAATATGGGATCAAGAGTACCCTCTACATAGTGATCTCCTGTCCACGTTCTCTGTTAAGTGAAAAGGTTAAGTTGCAGAATTGTTGTTCCCTACAATGTAAAAAAAAAAAAAAGAGCTATGTATCACTAGCACATGCATGAAAAACCTTGAGAAGAAACTGAACAGAGTAAATCTCTGCCAAGGGAGTGGACATGCGGAATAGGAAGGAATAACCAGAAGAACTTTTGCTTTTCACCATATATCTTTCTATGCTATTTAGGTTTTTTTTTAGCTTTGACTTGTATTTTTATAATTTTTCAAAAATAGTTAATGAAAGAAAATATTTTCAGCACTCACTTACATATAGGCTTCAAAATTAATTTAAGACTCCCACTTCTCTCAGTGTCACCTAGGATGTTAGTGAAAACCACTACAAATAGAAAAATACACTTCCTCTGGAAACAGTACTTCCATATCAGTACAGAAAACTTCATTCAAAGGTCAACAAGCCTTTAAAAGAAGAAATTGGAGTGGAACATAAAATTAACCAGTTCATTTTACAATCTCAGAAGACTCAACTCTGGATTTTCCTGAACACTCTTATACTGCTTATTTATACCTAAACCAGCTGAGCCATACCAAAATACTTCTGTGTTACTCATCCAATACCACAGCAACTTGTTCATCTTATATCAGAGTACTAAAAAATGCTTTCCTAGAGTTTCCCAAGATGATTCTTACACTGAAATACACTGCTTATAATACATTCTTCTAAACCAAGACAAGAACTGAAAAATCCAACTTATAGGAGTACTGGATACCAAAAAAGTTTTTTCCTACCACAACCCAGTCTCAGGATTATTTGCAATCAAAAAGTTCTAAAAATCAGGTACTCTTTAATCAGTGAGATAGTCAATGAAAACAGTTAGATTATTATTAAATGTTAACAAAAGCTCCCTTTTTTTCTGAACTTTCTTGCTATTCAGTGAACATCTTCACCAAAGTGTCATTTATATTTTTGAAATGTGTTTACAAACACAGCTTTGTTTCACAAAATTCAAAAATACAAAGCCTCCATTCAAATCATAAAAATACCAATTACCTCATCTTAGACTCACTGAATAAATGCAAACCTGCTCCTTTCACAGGGAGCAAATGGGCACTTTCAGAGACCTAAAAATCAATCTCAAGTCTGTAAAGGTGACATCTCAAAAATTTGCAGATTTCACAAGCAATGACAGTTTTTCTTTGAAATACATAACTAAAACAAGGCAATATATTCTATACATTTCAGAGGTAAGCTAAATGAGAGCTGAGAATCTCACAGCCACTATCTCATTATCTCAGATAAAGTGGTCTGAAGGTCAGTGAGACGCTTACAATGGACAGTATTTGTTCTGAGGTGGGTTAATGCAATGAGAATTTTTACCATCTTTATCACAAAGATCACATCTCCAATTTGATATAGCCCTAGACCTCTCCTGGCAAAACTCCTTCACTTTCTATTGATGTTTCCCTCAAAACAAGATTCTCCCAAATTCCCATACAAGCGTAACATTTTAGTTCCAAAGTACATTAGAGTGGCCAACTCAATTCTCCTGGCTTCAGAAAAAATAAAAATAAAAAATACAATTTCCAAAGACTTCATGTTGAGGTTTGCAGTCTAATTTCAAAACACAAACACAACATATTTTCTACAATTGACAAAAAACAGCTTTTGCCCCAAAAATCTGAGGATGATTTTAGAAGCATTAAATAAAAGGTGATCGTTCACCCGTGCACTACAAATTAAGCAGGCAAATAGACTCAGTTCCATTAAGATTACCTTTTTTCTGCTAATACAGATGTTTCCCCACATTATTTTAATGCTAGGTCATATAACCTGTCTTCTGTGGTTCAATTGGCAAAAATCCGGGTTACTGTAGGAAAAGTATCACTTCCAAGGTTTTGGCCACCTAGTGGTTTCCAGATTGTGACAGAAGGGTTCCTACTGGCCCTCATACAACAGAGCTCCTCTACCCAATCAAGGCCAGTAGCAGAGAAGCCATCCTTCCCACAATACGAAGTTACTAAAGAACAAAAATGACACATGCCCTGAGAAAAGAAAACACTATGAAAGTATCACTTCTCTTTGCTCTTCAGAGCTAGGGCTGGCTGTGGTTCAGTAGAGACAGCTGTACTCACATACAACCTCAATGGCTTTACCACTTGGCCACTTCCTGCTCTTCCCTGATGTTTAAATGTGGGGTTGTGGATGAGCTAAGATATTCTCAGAAGAAATAAGAGAACAGGTGAAACATACTAACAAATGAACACCACAGGTCTCTGGTCAGCTAATCCACACAAATTCAGTGCTCCCTTAAAACTTCCCCATGAAGCTGATACTAGTGAAAAATGCAAATCAGGGCATTTATTTAAGAAATTTAATTTAGGCGATTTAATCTTTCTTTCCATCAATCTATCACATACCCCAAACCTCAAAATAATCAATCACCAGGCACTTGACCTAAAAGCAGGGCCAGTCCGTTCAGTCCCTCAGTCGCGTCTGACTCTTTGCGACCCCATAAATCACAGTACGCCAGGCCTGCCTGTCTATCACCAACTCCCGGAGTTCACTGAGACTCACGTCCACTGAGTCAGTGATGCCATCCAGCCATCTCATCCTCTGTCACCCCCTTCTCCTCTTGCCCCCAATCCCTCCCAGCATCAGAGTCTTTTCCAATGAGTCAACTCTTCGCATGAGGTGGCCAAAGTACTGGAGTTTCAGCTTTAGCATCATTCCTTCCAAAGAAATACCAGGGCTGATCTCCTTCAGAATGGACCGATTGGATCTCCTTGCAGTCCAAGGGACTCTTCAACACCACAGTTCAAAAGCATCAATTCTTCGGTGCTCAGCTTTATTCACAGTCCAACTCTCACATCCATACATGACCACTGGAAAAACCACAGCCTTGACTAGACGGACCTTTGTTGGAAAGTAATGTCTCTGCTTTTTAATATGCTATCTAGGTTAGTCATTGGAGAAGGCAATGGCACCCCACTCTAGTACTTTTGCCTAGAAAATCCCATGGTCGGAGGAGCCTGGTAGGCTGCAGTCCATGAGGTCGCTAGAGTCAGACACGACTGAGCAACTTCACATTCACTTTTCACTTTCATGCATTGGAGAAGGAAATGGCAACCCACTCCAGTGTTCTTGACTGGAGAATCCCAGGGACGGGAAGCTTGGCGGGCTGCCATCTATGGGTTGCAGATTCGGACACGACTGAAGCGATGTAGCAGCAGCAGCAGCAGGTTGGTCATAACTTTTCTTCCAAGAAGTAAGCGTCTTTTAATTTCATGGCTGCAGTCACCATCTGCAGTTATTTTGGAGCCCAGAAAAATAAAGTCTGACACTGTTTCCCCATCTATTTGCCATGAAGTGATGGGACCAGATGCCATGATCTTCGTTTTCTGAATGTTGAGTTTTAAGCCAACTTTTTCACTCTCCTCTTTCACCTTCATCAAGAGGCTTTTGAGTTCCTCTTCACTTTCTGCCATAAGGGTGGTGTCATTTGCATATCTGAGGTTACTGATATTTCTCCCAGCAATCTTGATTCCAGCTTGTGCTTCTTCCAGTCCAGCGCTTCTCATGAGGTACTCTGCATGTAAGTTAAATAAGCAGGGTGACAATATACAGCCTTGACATACTCCTTTTCCTATTTGGAACCAGTCTGTTGTTCCATGTCCAGTTCTAACTGTTGCTTCCTGACCTGCATATAGGTTTCTCAAGAGGCAGGTCAGGTGGTCTGGTATTCCCATCTCTTTTAGAATTTTCCACAGTTTATTGTGATCCACACAGTCAAAGGCTTTGGCATAGTCAATAAAGCAGAAATAGATGTTTTTCTGGAACTCTCTTGCTTTTTCCATGATCCAGCAAATGTTGGCAATTTGATCTCTGGTTCCTCTGCCTTTTCTAAACCAGCTTGAGCATCTGGAAGTTCACAGTTCACTTATTGCTGAAGCCTGGCTTGGAGAATTTTGAGCATTACTTTCCTAGTGTGTGAGATGAGTGCAATTGTGTGTTAGTTTGAGCATTCTTTGGCATTGCCTTTCTTTGGGATTGGAAGGAAAACTGACATTTTCCAGTCCTGTGGCCACTGCTGAGTTTTCCAAATTTGCTGCATACTGAGTGCAGCACTTTCACAGCATCATCTTCCAGAATTTGAAATAGCCCCACTGGAATTCCATCACCTCCACTAGCTTTGTTCATAGTGATGCTTTCTAAGGCCCACTTGACTTCACATTCCAGGACGTCTGGCTCTAGGTGAGTGATCACACCATCGTGATTATCTTGGTTGTGAAGATCTTTTTTGTACAATTCTTCTGTGTATTCCTGCCACCTCTTCTTAATATCTTCTGCTTCTGTTAGGTCCCTACCATTTCTGTCCTTTATCGAGCCCATCTTTGCATGAAATGTTCTCTTGGTATCTCTAATTTTCTTGAAGAGATCTCTAGTCTTTCCCATTCTGTTGTTTTCCTCTATTTCTTTGCATTGATCGCTGAGGAAGGCTTTCTTATCTCTTCTTGCTATTCTTTGGAACTCTACATTCAGATGTTTATATCTTTCCTTTTCTCCTTTGCTTTTCACTTCTCTTCTTTTCACAGCTATTTGTAAGGCCTCCTCAGACAGCCATTTTGCTTTTTTGCATTTCTTTTCCATGGGGATGGTCTTGATCCCTGTCTCCTGTACACTGTCACAAATCTCCATCCATAGTTCATCACACTCTATCAGATCTAGTCCCTTAAATCTATTTCTCACTTCCACTGCATAAACATAAGGGATTTCATTTAGGTCATACCTGAATGGTCTAGTGGTTTTCCCTACTTTCTTCAATTTAAGTCTGATTTGGCAATAAGGAGTTCATGATCTGAACCACAGTCAGCTCCCGGTCTTGTTTTTGTTGACTGTATAGAGCTTCTCCATCTTTGGCTGCAAAGAATATGATCAATCTGATTTTGATGTTGACCATCTGGTGATGTCCAAGTGTAGCGTCTTCTCTTGTGTTGTTGGAAGAGGGTGTTTGCTATGACCAGTGCATTCTCTTGGCAAAACTCTATTAGTCTTTGCCCTGCTTCATTCCGTAGTCCAAGGCCAAATTTGCCTGTTACTCCAGGTGTTTCTTGACTTCCTACTTTTGCATTCCAGTCCCCTATAATGAAAAGGACATCTTTTTTGGGTGTTAGTTCTAAAAGGTCTTGTAGGTCTTCATAGAACCGTTCAACTTCAGCTTCTTCAGCGTTACTGGTTGGGGCATAGACTTGGATTACCGTGATATTGAATGGTTCGCCTTGGAAACGAACAGAGATCATTCTGTCGTTTTTGAGATTGCATCCAAGTACTGCATTTCAGACTCTTTTGTTGACCATGATGGCTACTCCATTTCTTCTAAGGGATTCCTGGCCGCAGTAGTAGATATAATGGTCATCTGAGTTAAATTCACCCGTTCCAGTTGATTTTAGTTTGCTGATTCCTAGAATGTCAATGTTCATTCTTGCCATCTCCTGTTTGACCATTTCTAATTTGCCTTGATTCATGGACCTAACATTCCAGGTTCCTATGCAATATTGCTCTTTACAGCATCAGACCTTGCTTCTATCACCAGTCACACCCACAACTGGGTATTGTTTTTGCTTTGGCTCCATTCCTTCATTCTTTCTGGAGTTATTTCTCCACTGATCTCCAGTAGCATATTGGGCACCTAACTGACCTGGGGAGTTCCTCTTTCAGCATCCTACCATTTTGTCTTTTCATACTGTTCATGGGGTTCTCAAGGCAAGAATACCGAAGTGGTTTGCCATTCCCTTCTCCAGTGGACCACATTCTGTCAGCCCTCTCCACCATGACCCGCCTGTCTTGGGTGGCCCCACGGGCATGGCTTAGTTTCACTGAGTTAGACAAGACTGTGGTCCTAGCGTGATGCAACGGCACAGATAGTGCAAGTGGCTGCGATGGTGCACATAGCATGGCCGAGAGGAGTTACCCCACATCCGAGGTCAGGGGCAGCGGCCGAGACTGCCAGGCTGTGATGGGGCAGGAATGGCCGGGAGGAGCTACCCCACATCCAAGGTCAGGGGCAGCAGCCAAGAGGAGCTACCCCGCGTCCGAGGTCTGGGGCGGCAGCCAAGACTGCCAGGCTGCAACAGCACAAGAGCAGCTGAGAGGAGCTACCCGCCGCCCAAGGCCAGGGGTGGCGGGCCAGGATAAGCAACCTGACGTCCAAGGAGTGGTGGCTGCACGGGCACAGGAGGGCCTAGAGCAGCTATTCCACGTTCAAGGTCAGGAGGGGCCATGATAAGGAGATACCCCTCGTCCAAGGTAAGGAGCCGTGGCTGCTTTTTGCTGGAGCAGCCGTGAAGAGATACTCCACATCCAAGGTAAGAGAAACCCAAGTAAGACGGTAGGTGTTGCAAGAGGGCATCAGAGGGCAGACACACTGAAATCAAAAGCAGGGTATTTTGCAGAAATACAAGTGTAAAACACTATTTTTGCTCTCAGAAAGCATATAATCTAAGATATGTATATTCTAAAACAGAAATCCTTTGTTCAATACTCACAAAAAGCAGTCTTCAGTCTTCTTTTAAATTTATAGGGCTAACCCATTAGCTGTCTAGCTACAGTAACTGGCTGGAATCAAAGATCTACTGGTCATAACCACCTTAATGGCTTTAGCTTTGCCTTCAGGAGCAAAAAAGAACAAGTATTTTCCTTTACCCAAATATCCTTTAAATATCTGGGAGCCATATTTTTTGAAAATTATGACCCAAAATGGCTGGAAAAGATTTCATGAAGGAAAGGGGGTTAAAAAGACACAAAAACAGCAAGTAAGTATTCCAGTTTGTAAGGAAAAAAAAAAAAAAAACCAGAGGCAGGAAGTCAGGTAAAAAACCAGTGCAACTGAACCACACAATTCAGACTGGGAGGTACTGAGTGTAAAACTGGCTCAAGTAAGTTTCTATCACGTTATTAAAGAACTTAAATGCCAAGGTGGAGCTTCCGTTTGTTTTGATACCCAATAGGGAACAAATGTAGACTCTGAGACAAACCATAAGAGAAAGATATTTTAAAGATATGAGGATTGTGTTTTGGACTAAACATTTGCATCTCCCTCCCACAAATTCCATCTATTGAAGCCAATATTTGGAATGAGGCCTTTGACAGGTAATTAGGATGAAATGAGGTCATGAGGCTGGGGCCCCTGCAAATGGCATTAGTGCCCTTGTAAGACAACACTGGGCTTCCCCGGGGGCACCAGTGGTAAAGAACCCACCTGCCAAAGCAGGAGACACAATGAGATGCAGGATTGATCCATGGGTCAGGAAGATGCCCTGGAGAAGGAAATGGCAATCCACTCCACAGTATTCCTGCCTGGAGAATCCCAAGGACAGAGGAGCCTGGCAGGCTACAACCCATAGGGTCACAAAGTCAGACACTACTGAAGTGACTTAGCACACATCCATGAAAATGACACCATACAATTTTTTCTCCCTCCTCTCCTGTCATGCACACACTGAGGAAAGGCTATGTGAAAACACAGCAAGAAGAGATCCTGTAAGCCAGGAAGAGTTCACATCAGAACCTGACAATGTAAGTACCCTGATCTCAGACTTCCAGTTTCCAGAACTGTTGGAAAATGAATTGCTGTTGTTTAAACCACTCAGCCTGTATTATTTTGTTATGTCAGCCTGAGCAGAATAAAACAGAGCAAATGGCAGTAAGGAGGCCAAGTAAGAAGACTACTATGACATCCAGTAGTGAAGTAACAGATTACAGTGGTAGCAACAAGAATGCAAAAGCCATGAAATACCTATGAAAGAAAAGTAAGCTACTTCATCTGGCCCCAGGGTTCTTAGAAATTATATTTAGAAACCTAACTATCCATTCCCAAGGTCCACAGTTTTTCTGTCTCACCCATAATCTACTCTCACATCACTGCAATTTAACACAGATCTTTCAAGATGGAATAGGAACTGTTACAACCAGAAAGCCCCAAAGTTTTCCTAACACCAGTCAAATGACTGTCAAATCATCCTATAACCCCTCTCACCTAAACCCAGCCATTGTTTTCTCCTAAAGAAAAATCAGAAAATAGCTCCAATGAAGTTCACCAGTACACATCCTCCATCAAAACCACCCCAACAGCCACACTGGCTCTGGGTTCCTGAATTTGCTCATTTCTTTCTTTAAAATAAAGTGAAAAGTTCCAAACAAT
Organism: Bos indicus; assembly: GCF_029378745.1. Classification (NCBI taxonomy): domain Eukaryota; kingdom Metazoa; phylum Chordata; class Mammalia; order Artiodactyla; family Bovidae; genus Bos; species Bos indicus. Next base: position 53,215,668 of record NC_091769.1, read on the forward strand.
ACAATCCCATTAACACATACATACACAGAGTAAGTAAAAACCTCACTATTTCCCAATGAAAAGTGGCCTAGGTGTTTTGTATGTCCAGATAAGCACACTGGAAAGGGGCAGCACAGGGCTTGGGGAAGCGCATCGTCCCTGAGCACAAAGAGCACAGCAACAGAGAAGCACCAGCGCACAGCGTCCCGGCCCTTCATGATGAGACTAAGCTAACCCTTCCTGCTGCAAGCACAGGCACACGGAAGATGAGAGTTCCACTTGTATTTCCCAATTCCACCCTTGCATCCTCTCATCCTCACTCAGGAGCATACAAAGGCCACCACATCCAGTACTTCAAAATCTTCAAAAGGTTAACTCTTACTGACACTAAAATTTTGTTTGGATAACTGCTCATCAAACAAAGCAAAAACGTTCCTAAGAACTATTCAGCTGCCACCCTGCTTAAGCCTAGGGCTAACACTGTCACTACAACAGATCCTCAACAAGCATTTAAAACTAAGCTGAAAATACAAAACTCAAAGTTACTAATGGAGATATAACAAAGTTTAATTTATTGCTTTAACTTCCCTCATCTAACCAAAAAGAGAAAGAATTCATCTGAAGAATTCTGAGATTCTGAGGGGTCCCTACTGAAGGCAATGGTTCCTTAGATTATCATCCCTCTCAATCACTTGAGCTAAACTGACTGTCAGAAATGAAGTTTTGCATGAATAGTCACTCATTGCCCATAAACTTGTGAGCTTAGAAACCCTTCAAGAGTTGCTATGCCACCTAACATTGTAAGACAACTAATATTAGTAAGGATGATGGTTGTAGTACATTAGTACAGAGATAGTTCCATAGCATCACCAATTCAATGGACATGAACCTGGGCAAACTTGGGCAAATGTGAACAAAATGAACATGAACTTGGGCAAACTCCGGGAGATGGCGAGGGACAGGGAGGCCTGGTATACTGCAGTCCATGGGGTCACAAAAAGTCAGACAGGATGTAGAGACTGAAGAGCAACAAAAATTAGAACAGAATCACAAACCTCCACATTTTAGAAATAATTTCCCTAAAAATTATTTAATTTGATCACTATCACAACCCATTAGGCAGTATTTTTATTCTCCTCATTTTAGACACAAAATAAACAGGTTAACATACTGTTGTAGGATCACAAATCTGGTAAATGATAAAGCCAACAATGAACCAAATGTTGTGACTTTGAACCCCTCCTCTTTCCAGCATACCACAATGTGACTGTCTCTGTTCTCCACCACCTTAAAGTGAACAAACCATTCTACATAGTCCAATAAAAAACAGCACATTAACATATTCTCTCCAATGCCTACTGATGTGCTTCGACAAAATGAAAGCCCAGTCTACTTTAAATAAATAAAAATACAAAATTCACTAGACTGGCACCCTCTCAAATATATCTTTTCATTTTAATGCTTTGAAAAGTCTGTTGTCAAAATTAAATTTTAACAACTTCCATTAAAATCTCTTCTACATGTTTAATAATATTTTAAACTACCCTTGGAATAACTATTTTCTATCTGCTTTTACTTGCCTTTATAACTAAATAAACACTAAATCTTTGAAAAGGGGGAAGTGAAAATAAAGAATTTTCTATACTATGAAATAACCATTCTTTTCTATGGCCTCAACTAAATAATACCTGTGAATATTCCAGCATCTTATAACTATCAAATTTTATCTTCTTCCCAAAGCACAAAGGCTGACAACAGCTGAACAACAAGAGAGGACCACACACAAAAAGAAGAAACTCTTCTAAAGACATTTTAGACTGTAGTTGTTTATATTCAATATTGTGTAATACTAACAAGAAGAGTTTTATTTTATGGAGGCTTTTGATTATCATTTTCTTTTTAACAATAAATAAATCCTGAAGCACTTTCTTCTGAAGATTATCAACTTGGCACCATTTAAGCCTCCAGTTATAAGAACAAATTTTAACGATTTCTAGAGATATTAAATTCCTCCTGACAAACCGTACTCTGGTGTAGATTAGTATCAGTGCAGGTGCAACTACAACTGATCAGTTTGCTACTTCTGAGGGGCAATAAGAAACCACAGGCAAATGTATATCACTGTTGATTTCTCTATTTCCTCTGTAAAATGAACACTTACCAACTTCCTACAAGAATTATGAAGTAAATAGTGAACGGGTAAATATTTATGAAGTACGTTTATTATTATTGATTTTCTTTTAAATAATAAGACTCTTCTCATTCCCTGAATCATTCACTGGGCAAAGTCCCACTGCTATATAACTTGTTCAGCAAGTGTCAGTCTCAGTCTGGCAATACTCTATTCACTCTGGCAATACACTGAAGTTTGACAAGAGAGGTTAAATAAATATGAAGGCAAGACAGACCTGAGCTGTACAGCCTGTTCTGTGTTCCCACAACAGGGTATCTCAAACCTCTACAAACTTTATGTCAATTTAATTACTCAATATTATGTAAGGATTCTTCAGACAGTAACACTGGTAATACTACAGGAAACAGGTTTGCAAGGGAACCAGAAAAGTCAGAATAGCCAATTGACCTGACTCTCAAAACAACAGGTATACAAGGACTAGTTTATTACACATTCCCTTCATTGCTACTTTCATAGCTACATTAAACAATAATAGCACTGAGCCAATGACAGGCTCCTGAGGAAAACTTCATCCACTCATTAGAATCACAATTTGTTTTGAAGATGCCTTTAACGAGTACACTGCAGGAATAAACATCACACTGTTGCTGCTCCTGCTGCTGCTGCTAAGTCACTTCAGTCGTGTCCGACTCTGTGAGACCCCATAGACGGCAGCCCACCAGGCTCCCTCGTCCCTTGGATTCTCCAGGCAAGAACACTGGAGTGGGGTGCCATTTCCTTCTCCAATGCATGAAAGGGAAAAGTGAAAGTGAAGTCGCTCAGTCGTGTCTGACTCTTCCCGACCCCATGGACTGCAGCCCACCAGGCTCCTCCGTCCATGGGACTTTCCAGGCAAGAGTACTGGAGTGGGGTGCCATCGCCTTCTCCGAAACATCACGCTACGAACCTTTTAACCAATATAAAAGGAAAGAATAAAACTACCAAAGACTGGTTTTATTGTCTGTCCTCTATGAAACCAAACCTTAGCACCTCCTTTTCTTCATGCATATGGCTTGGTGGGATTTTCTTGTTTGTTCTCACACAGTTAAACTTGGATATGGGCCAGGGTTGAGGCTTTCTCTTGCACACAATCATAGGCAGCTAGTTTTATATACACATGTATATATACGTAACTATTTCTTACCTGGTTTTATATATAATATATATATAAGAACATTTCTATTAGCACACTGAAAATTTCCATGCAAAATGACCAGGCAAGTATCATTACACTCCTTAGCCCAAAAGATAAAAAGCTTATCCCTACTCAAAATAAAAACTGATTTCCTAAAACAATATATAAGGCAAACATTTCAAAGCACAAAGCTCAGTCTGAAAAGGCTGTATTACAAGAAGAATTTCCTTTTATATTAGCAAGTCCACTAAAATTTTTTTTCTGTATTTAAAATAATTCAGTCTCTAGTCTATAGAGTTTTAGTCCAAAAAACAAATTTTTGAGTTGAAAACAACAGTGAAGGAGGGAGGGAGGTTAATTCTCACTCGCCCACACACACCCCCGTGCCCACTTATTCCCACATCCACACACACACAAAGGGAGGTCTGTAATACCTTTTCAGAAATCCATGGAGCCAGGTGGGTTTTAGAATTCCGTTTTTCACATTTTAGAAAAGAAAGAGTATATATGCTGTATGTTAACATCATCCCCAGAACCTGGTAATTATACAATAACTAGGAAAGCTATTGTTTTTTAGTCGTGAAGTTGTGTCCAACTCTTTTGTGATCCCATGGACTGTAGCCCGCCAGCCAGGTTCCTATGTCCATGGGTTTTCCAGGCAAGAATACTGGAGTGGGTTGCCACTTCCTTCTCCGGGGGATCGTCCCTACCCAAGGATCAAACCTATGTCTTCTGCATTGGCAGGCAGATTCTTTACCATTGAGCCAGCAGGGAAGTTCCAACTAGAAAAATAGGGAATGTCAATGACCTCCCTTCAGAAAAGAGCGTATTTGCCACTACAATAGTTTATGCTGAATTTAAAGGGAAAATTTTGACTCAGATCTTTTTGGATGTCAAAATGGCAGATCAGTGATTGTGAACCTTTGGCAGATGAAGGGTGGTCTTGACATATAATAAATAAACTATGCTATCAACTAGAATAAAAAGAACTAGTTGATGGTTAAGTAAGAGATATTTAGGATATTTAATAACGTCTTTAAATGAATCTATTACTTGCCTAGTTGGAAAAGCATAATCAAGTTGTCTGTAAGTTGTGACCAAGAGATTCAACAGGCAACAACCAACCACCCCCTTTAACTTTATTCCAAATCAGAACCAACAGTGAAAAACATTTTCCAAAGCCTAAGTAGGTCAAAGTCAGTTGGATACAATAGGGTTTCCAAACAGCAAAAACCAGAGAGGACTTCCTCACTCAGGAGAACTAAACAATGTTCATCCCTTGTTTATGAATGCCCATATAAACTCAGATTCTCTAACCTGTGGCCAAATCATGCTTCTGCCATAAATCCAAAGTGAGCCAAGCGAACCTAGTGGCACAGCAAACCTTTCGTTTATTCCCAACAATCTCAACACACACCTCAGGACCAAGAGGCTGATGGTTCCCCGTGGTACCCTACCACTAACTCACAACTCTTGCTGAGAACAGCAGCACACCTGCTCACTGACTGGAGTTGTGTGATCATATTAAGTTCAATCTGCATTCTCTAATCACCAATGAAGTGGTGGGAGAGTCATCATGAGGTAATCCTGCTCATTTAAAAGCCTCACAACGGCTCACCAGCAAAACCACCAGAAGAAAACAAATCAACAACTTCTGAGGGAGGCTACTTCCAAAAAGACTTCCTTTGGAGTACTGGAATAATTTCCCAAATTCAGAGTATTCCCTCAGTTCAAATTCATGCACTATCTTAATGTCTGAAACAGATCTGAGAAAATGACATCTTGAGCCATTTTTTTTCATTTGTAATAGCCAAAGATAAGGTATGGTAGTCTTTTGTTTCTTAAGAAAGCTAGTGTTTCTGTCCTGTGCCTTATCTCAAAATGTTATTTTATTTTAAAGGTTTTATCCCTGAATCACTATTCAATGCAATAAAAATTAGTAACCAATCCCTAATCCGTTTTCATTTCTGTGCAATCTTTAAGTCCCCAATCAGCTTATAGTAGCTTGGATGACTCACCATGGTCTTTATGAGAGCACATTTTAAACATGGATTAAAAACCAAAGCTCTGTCTGTAAAAACATACATTTTCTTCTTGAGTCACAGGTATGCAAAAAAATTATAGGATGATCTGGCTAGAAAAAGAAAACAGAGGTTCAATGACAGTTACATATATTACAGCAAATCTCTCTATGCATTACTTATGAAATAACAATTTCCTCCCTACCAAAACCACTCCCAACCAGTGTAACAATCCTTTTTCAGAGATTTCTGTGGCAATCAGAAAAGATCCAGGACCAATAACAGCCAAAAAAGAAACTCTAAGGCTGGCCTTCTCACAAAAGAAAGGATAGCATAGGACTGCATCCCATTCCACTCTGGCCACTGCTGCTGCTACTGCTGCTAAGTCGCTTCAGTCGTGTCCGACTCTGTGTGACCCCACAGACAGCAGCCCACCAGGCTCCCCCGTCCCTGGGATACTCCAGGCAAGAACACTGGAGTGGGTTAACATTTCCTTCTCCAATGCATGAAAGTGAAAAGTGAAAGTGAAGTCGCTCAGTCGTATCCGACCCTCAGCGACCTCATGGACTGCAGCCTTCCAGGCTCCTCCATCCATGGGATTTTCCAGGCAGGAGTACTGGAGTAGGGTGCCATTGCCTTCGCCTCATTTTTACTCAATGATTAATTAAAACACAATTATATTACAACAAATATGTCTGTGCTAGGGAATACAAAGCAAAATGCATGTGAAGACTTTTAAGATTTCTTCTACTCACGTAAAATGTGCTGCTTCAGGCTATCAGGGAAGTTTATGATCCTTCTCTGCCATTGAGAAGAAACTGAAGAAGCTCTACCCCATAGACTCTTAACATTCTATCCAACCTGTCTCCCAGCTATTCTATCCTCTCAGGTCACATCATTTTTAATTTATTAATTTAATTAGACTACACTTCACTCCAGAAAAGAAAATTTTCAAGCAACTAGAGACAGAATATAGAGAAAACACTTTATCCAAGTGGTGATATTAACACGGAAAAAGGTTTCAATAAGTATACACATTTCTGTACACCATTCTGCATTATACAATATGTAGTCCATAAAATAATAGTATTAAGAAGAAATCAGTTACAAAAATATAAAGGTAAGGTTACTAGGCACCTAACGATAGAGTGCCTGAAGAGCACTTTGCATTTTAGAGGATTGCAAAGCCAAGTGGGCCTTAGGAAGCATCACCACAAACAAAGCTAGTGTAGGTGATGGAATTCCAGTTGCACTATTTCAAATCCTAAAAGATGATGCTGTGAAAGTTCTGCATTCAATATGGCAGCAAATTTGAAAAACTCAGCAGTGGCCATAGGACTGGAAAAGGTCAGTTTTCGTTCCAATCCCAAAGAAGGGCAATGCCAAGGAATGCTCAAACTACCACACAATTGCACTCATCTCACACACTAGTAAAGTAATGCTCAAAATTCTCCAAGCCAGGCTTCAACAGTATGTGAGCCGTGAATTTCCAGATGTTCATGCTGGATTTAGAAAAGGCAGAGGAACCAGAGATCAAATTGCCAACATTCACTGGATCATAGAAAAAGCAAGAGAATTTCAGAAAAACATCTACTTCTGCTTTATTGATTACACCAAAGTCTTTGACTGCGTAGATCACAACAACTTGTGAAAACTTCTTCAAGAGATGGGAATACCAGACCACCTGATCTGCCTCCTGAGAAATCTATATGCAGGTCAGGAAGCAAGTTAGAACTGGGCATGGAACAATGACTGGTTCCACATCAGGAATGGAGTATGTCAAGGCTGCCTATTGTCACCCTGCTTATTTAACTGATACGCAGAATACATCATGTGAAATCCCAGGCTGGATAAGCACAAGCTGGAATCAAGATTGCCGGGAGAAATATCAATAACCTCAGAAATGCAGATGACACCATCCTTATGGCAGAAAGTGAAGAGGAACTCAAGAGCCTCTTGATGAAAGTAAAAAAGGAGAGTGAAAAGGCTGGCTTAAAATTCAACATTCAAAAAACGAAGATCATGGCATCCAGTCCCATCACTTCATGGCAAACAGATGGGGAAACAATGGAAACAGTGACGACTTTATTTTCTTGGGCTCCAAAATCACTGCAGCCATGAAATGAAAAAGACGCTTGCTCCTTGGAAGAAAAGCTATGACCAACCTAGACAGCATACTAAAATTCAGCACATTACTTGGCCGTAATGTGGCTGTAATGTGGCCAACAAAGGTCCGTCTAGTCAAGGTTATGGTTTTTTCTGTGGTCATGTATGGATGGGAGAGCTCGACCATAAAGAAAGCTGAGCACCAAAGAATTAATGCTTTTGAACTGCGGTGTTGGAGAAGACTCTTAAGAGTCCCTTGGACTGCAAGGAGATCGAACCAGTCCATTCTAAAGGAAATCAGTCCTGAATATTCATTTGAAGGACGGATGCTGAAGCTGAAACTCCAATACTTTGGCCACCTGATGCGAAGAACTGACTCACTGGAAAAGACCCTGATGCTGGGAAAGACTGAAGGTGGGAGGAGTAGGGGATGAGAGAGGATGAGATGGTTGGATGGCATCACCAACTTGATGGACATGAGTTTTAGCAAGTTGGTGACGGACAGGGAAGCCTCGCATGCTGCAGTCCATGGCGTCGCAAAGAGTTGGACCCAACTGAGCGACTAAACTGAAATGAATGACCTTTCAAAACTATTCTTCTGCCTGATATCTTCTTAGAATTTTAACAACATGTACAACTTTATGGCACTAAAAAGCAACTTTGACATGCTGTCCTTGATGGGCATTTCTTCACACTATCTAGCACCATAAATTATATCGCATTTTACCCAAAGCAAAATGAAGTAATGCCTATAAACAGCTTAGCATAGTACCTAGCATATGTTAGCATACCTAACAGCTCAATAAACACTGGCTATACAACTGGTTATAATTACTACTATTAATAATTAATATTACATTAGTATTATTTAAGACGGTACCATAACAATGGCAGCTACTATTTTTGAAGTTGCATAGTGTAGTAAGGCAATGGCACCCCACTCCAGTACTCTTGCCTGGAAAATCCCATGGATGGAGGAGCCTGGTAGGCTGCAGTCCATGGGGTCGGTAAGAGTCAGGCACGACTGAGCGACTTCACTTTCACTTTTCACTTTCATGCATTGGAGAAGGAAATGGCAACCCACTCCAGTGTTCTTGCCTGGAGAATCCCAGGGACAGGGGAGCCTGGTGGGCTGCCGTCTATGGGGTCGCACAGATCGGGCACAACTGAAGTGACTTAGCAGCAGTAGCAGCAGCAGTGTAGTAAGCAATATACAGAGATCTTATTTGATCCTCATATGGATTCTGAAGGTAAGCATTATCATTCACTCTTCACAAAGGAAAAAAGTATGCTCAGATCATTTAAATGACTTTTCCAGGGCCCAGCTAATAAGTTCCAATCCAGTCATCTGGCTCCTGAGACCAATTCTTCCCACTATACTCCACTGCCTCTTTTATAAAATGCCAAGAATTCAAGGGCTCTCTCACATTTTCTACATTAAATATAATCATGCCAACTCACTCCACTCCCTTCACCATCAGAGGAAAAAAGTGAAGAACTTTACACAACTTGAAAGATGGAATGCACAGAGTAACACTTGGATGCTTTTGTATCCAAAAGTAACAAAAAACAGAGAGAGAACAAACAGCAGACATATCAGAAATGTATAGAATCCAACTAGATTCCACTCCATTTCAACAACAAGCATAACTCAGAGAATGACAAGAATTCCCTCCAGTCACCACACAATCAAATTATATACAAATACAAATCTGCACCAAATGTCATCAAACACTCCATCTATAAAGTAATAAATAATCAACCAAAGTAACTAATTTTATATATTTAACTCCACCATTAACATCAATCCTTGACCTTTCCCTAGGGTATACATTCACTCACTTAGCTTTACTTGTAGGAACAAAACCCCAAATCTCCACCTCCTAGCCAAAGTAAACTGAAGTGTAGATAAAAATGTATGGATGTACAAAAAGGTATTCACTATCATATTTTTTATAATACCAAGAAGCAAATCAACAGACTCTCTAAGCATCAAGCAGTATGAGAAATGATTTGATAAGTTACACTGCATCCATCCCATGTAATAATACAACAATTTTTAAGGGAGTTTATGAAGAATCTTTTTTGATGCTTTTGAACTGTGGTATTGGAGAAGACTCTTGCGAGTCCCTTGGACTGCAAGGAGATCAATCCGGTCAACCCTAAAGGAAATCAGTCTTGAACATTCACTGGAAGGACTGATGCTGAAGTTGAAGCTCCAATACTTTGGCCACCTGATGTGAGGAACTGACTCATTGGAAAAGACACTGATGCTGAGAAAGACTGAGGGCAGGAGGAGAAGGGGACAACAGAGGATGAGACAGTTGGATGACATCACCAAATCAATGGACATGAGTTTGAGCAAGCTCCAGGAGTTGGTGATGTAGGGGAAGCCTGATGTGCTGCAGTCCATGGGGTCCCAAGAGTTGAACACAACTGAGCGACCGAACTAAATGAAGAATGTTTAAGAATATAAGATAATGTTCATAACATCAGGCAAAATAAAAAAGCAGGACAAGAAATGAAACTAATAGTAAGTTCACAATGTTGCAAACATACAACAGGGGAAAAAAAGACTAGAAGGAAATAAACTGTAAAATCTAGTCGATAGTAAAATAATGAATGTCTTTCCCCACCTATTACTTTTTCTGTTCTAACTTTTTTTCAATGATGATTATGTATTAATTTTATAGGCAGAAAATAGCTTTTTTAAAACCAAAATCTTTAACTCATCCTGCAGCACTCTATTCTCATAAATCCCCAAATTAGCAAGAGTCCCAGGCCATGTGAAATTTAAAATGCTCAAAACATTTCATCTTTTTTTTTCTTCCAGCACAACAATCTTCCAGTTACCAGAACTGCAAAAGTCATTTCTCTTACCTATAGAAATCCAATCCTTCAAATTCTGTCAATCCTTTCTTTTCTTCTGGTATTTTTCCTTCCTACTTCCTATACTAATACCAGGTCCAAATTTACACCAGAGATTAGCACAATAGCTTCCTGAGTAAGTAAATGCTTTCCTTATTTTATTGCATCACCACTAACAATTCACTTCACCACAGTTCACTATGTGCCAGATACTGTTCCTAGAGCTTTACTTCTATCAACTCAGTTAACACTCGTAACAACTCATGAGGCTTTTACAGGTTAAGAAACAGAAGCATAAAAAGGGTAAGAAACGTACCCAAGATCACCAGCTCATAAACAGCAATGGTTAGATTTGAACCCATGCAGTCTATTAACATGAGCTCCTCTAGGAGTACAGGAGCTGTCATCAATAAAAATCAGTTTCTCTTTCCCTGAATTGTACATACACAGGCCCTTGAACCAAGTCTCCCATTTCCAGATCTCTGTTAATGAGAAAGAAGACATTTGGGAGGACAGGTCTTCTCTTCTCTAACTCATTTTTTGTATCTCCTTTAAAGTCAACTCTAAATTTAACACTTCTGATTTATCTTTAAACCAGTCCCCTCACTCCTCAACACATCCTTATTCTTATGGACTCAATATAACCTACACTGATGTGCAACTGTTGACATTTTTTGTTACAGATATTTTTCTGCCTTATATTTTTCTGCCTTATCTATCTAGATAATGAAATGCCTCCCCCTTTTCTCTATATCCTTCTCCATTCGCCACCTTTCCAAAAGCTAGGAGAATACCAAGATGTGCAAATACTAAATATATATGGGTTTAATTGATAAATCTAAGATAAATATGGCTCAACTATTTAACAAAGCAGAAAGTCTTTCTAACTGATATAGGTAACTGTCCATCTTCTTTTCATTTTATTCTATAAGCACAAAAGCATTAGATTCAAATTTCAACATTCTTTTCCAAAACACCATATTCAAGCAATACCCAAAAGCAGTCCTATTAAATGAATTTTTTTTTTTTTAATTATCCCACAAACTGTCCAGAAACTACTTTTTTTTCCAGGAGACTTTTTCTAATAGTGTTATTTTACTCTTTTGTGGAAAGTCATTCCAGTCTTTGACAACACTAGGCAGACAATGACATTCCACATATGATTATCAATTGTTCAAGAACAAAAAAGACTATTTGGCTTTAATAAGAAATTACTGGGATTTCCCTGATGGTCCAGTGGTTAAGAATCTGCCTTGCAATGCAGAGGACCCAGGTTCAATCCCTTGTCTGGGAACTAGCCAGAGAGCAGCTAAGCCTATGAGCCACAACTACTGAGCCAGAGTGCGCTGAAGCCCATGTACCACAACTAGAGTCCGTGCACCACAACAAAGGAAGACCCTACTTGCTGCAACTAAGACCCAATGCCCAAATAAATAAATACTTTTAAAAATGATTTAAAAAAAGAAAAAGAATATACATATAAAAAAAGAAATTACTGTATATAGCCCCATTAAATATAAAATGTGAAAATGAAAACAATTGTGTTTAAATTTAAAGTTGAGTATCTTCATCTTTGGGCTTCCCTGATGACTCAGGGGTAAAGAATCCACCTGCTAATGCAGAAGACACAGATCTGCTCCCCAGGTTGGCTCCCTGGGTCGGGAAGATTCCCTGGAAAAGAAAATGGCAACCCACTCCAGTATTCTTGCCTGGGAAATCACATGGATAGAGAAGCCTGGTAGGCTACAGTCCATGGGGTCGCAAAAGAGTCAGACATGACTCAGTGACTAAATAACAACAGCAATCTTCATCTTTTTTACAATAGCAATAGCAATAACAATAAATAACAATAGCAATTTTCCTATCCAAGAGAATGATTTTAAAACTCAAATAAAAACACAAACCAAAAGATAGCATAAAAGAAAGTTGAATCTGTATTTAAACTGTTAATGAAAACAGAAATAATAATTAATCAAAAGTATGGCTCACTGCAAAACCAAGCCTCTAAAATACTGTGACCTAATCAAACTGCTTTTCAAATCCATTATAAGCCATGACTACTTAAAATAACTCTATAGGAACTACTCCTAAAAACACACAATACTCACGGTTATAATCTTGTATCTAATTTTTCTGTTTTCGAAGATTATATTTTCATATACAGATTCTCTAAAAAAACTCCTTCACTACTTAACTTTTACTTTAAATAAGCTGCTTAACAATAGACTATATTTATCCTAAAATATTGTATTTTTCTTCATATGCCTGTTGACTCTGCAGTTACTTTAACTGATCATTACAGCTTGCCAGAAGCAAATGTCTAACATGGCTCAGTTATCCAAATAGCAGTATTAAATTTGAGTAAGTCTGTATTACTACACACTGTAGTCAACAAATTTCAATACTGATAGGTACACAATATGAAACATACCCTACTCATAAGTTTATAATACCTTAAGTGAAAAACCCAAACCTAGTTTCGCCTTTATTTAAAATTACCATTCCTACTTATATTTACAATTCAGTTAAAAAATACATTGGTAAAACTTTGGTGTTCTCTTTTTTGATATTTTGAATAATGCTGTGGCAATCTGTGAGTAAGTATTGACTAATTTTTCCCTTTTTTTCTTTTCATATTACTTTAAAAACAGATAAAGCTAAATTAGGGAAACATCAGGACATCAGGAATCTTTGTGATGATGAAACTGCTCTTGTATCTTGACTTTATCACTGTCAGAAACCTAGCTGTGATGTTGTGCCACAGTTTTATAAGACATTACCACTGTGAGAAGCATGGTAGAGTGCAAGTGGGATCTCTGTACTGTTTCTTACAACTGCGTATGAATCTACAATTATCTTAGAACACAAAGTTTAATTTACAAAACTGAGGAGAAATTTAATGAGAATTCATTTTTCTGCCCCTATTATCGATATTTTCAAAAAATCTCTATGTACATATGAAAATACCCCCCAAAAATGAAATTCTGCATCCCTTTTAAAAATTAAGAGCTAGAAAAATAGTTCTTATAATTCTTTCCAAAAATCTTCAGCAAGAAGAAATTTATAGTGTTACAAAAGTCTGATTTGAACAAAGAAAAGTGAAAGCTTTACTTGCTAGCTAAAATAACTTTCTAGATAGAAATATAAGAGACAAACTCAATACGTATAGGTTGCTTACAAAACAAATGTATCCCACTTCCTTTGGACACCTCTTAAGACTTGGATTCAAAAACTAACAAAGGAAATCTTTCAGCTATCATGTAAATATTTAAACCACTAAAATCTAAGCCCAATATCACAATTTAGTTCTACACACTCAAGACCTAAAGTTGGAGGGGAGAGTTGATTTAAACACCGAACTATTTCCACTTTGTCAATCCTTTCAACACGCTTTCCTCTAATAGGACCGTGTTGTCCTATAAAGTGCCGCACCTTTGACTCTTACAGAAAGAAGCCCCTCGCTCAAGGTCACCATAAGAATACCTCAGAGATTCTACACTATTAAGTGGACAAGTTCGGTCTTATTATAATGCAAAGAAAATTAACACCCTTGCTGAAAAAATAAAAATTATGACTAATTTTTATTGCCATATTTTTTGACATATTACTTATTGTCAAGACAAATAATAGAAAATATACATTAACTTTTTCCACGGTGACTTTTGATAGTGTCAGCTATCATACAAGTTATATTTTCCATTCAGAATAAGACTTTAAAATAACATCACATACTATAGCATTTATAGTGAAATTAAGTCAGCATCAAAAAGGACAATCAATAAGGGAAATTATACTACACACTTACAGTTTTCATGAGGCAAAGCCTTGGGATTTTACAAATGTTATTTCAAAAACAAGGTAATTAGTCTTTAAGTCATGTCTTCAGAAGGAAAGTCAGATCTTTAGCTCCTTATACATTGCAAATAATCAGTCACTAGGATGCATTACATATCCTTTGACATCAGGACAGAAGATTATTAAAGTGTCAATAAAATACATAAACAAAACAATACTGTCATACCAATTTCTTTTAAACATTTCCTTTAAGATAAGAAACGGCTATAAGGCCATATCTACCAGTATACTTTCACATAAAATAATTGCTTTGCAATTTCCCCTTCCCCCAAAGCTAAATCCATTCAAAATTACTAAAGGTCACAGCTTTTTTTCATTATAATTTTTTCCTGAAATTTAAAAAAAAACACAGAAAAATATTTGTTTGTTTTCAATGGATACAAAACCTAACAGTTTTAAAACTTAAAATTTCCTGCTCCAAAGAAACAAATACTATGAACACTTCTACAATGTAGAAAAATAATTTTTTCTTTGTATAATGCATGCTACAAAAAGGACCCACAACTGCTCCAGTGCCATGCTAGTAATACACGTCAAGTCACCATACTTTTTAATTTTAAAAAGTAAAAAAATTACATAGTCGACATTATTCCAAAAACAGAAAAGTATTTCTAATAGCAAATTTCTGAAGCTCATGTCCCTGATATCAATGTCTGTTACATATATTTTCTACAATTCAAGCCAATCTGAAACAGCAACATCATTACTCATTTAATGAAATATACTAAGCATCTACTACATAGTCAACAAAGTTAGTTTCAAAGTTCTTGAGTATATCAACTGCAAAAATTGATAGGTACTCAAAACAGTAGTAAAGAAAGAGAAAACAGCCTTCTATATTAACAAATAATTTTCTCTCCCCAACCCCAAAAAACAAAGACTTTCCAAGCAATACCAATAAACAGACAGAGGTGGGAGAAGAGCTGAGGTTTGGCTGACATTTTATGATATTCTTTTGATTAAGAATAATATTAGTCTTTAAAATATTTAAAATCCAAAACATTTTTATTTTACTTGAGATGTAAAACATGCTATATTTTCCCTTTAAGTTGTAATTTCATAATTAAAAATGAATTTTAGTAAATTCAAGTAGTGTATGATAGAAACTTTTTTTAATGTAAAGTGGTATAAAGGGTTAAACTGGTTATGAAATTAACCATTTCTGATGTTCTGCTTTTACATTTAAGAAATCAACTATCATTTTATTAGGGGAAAGAAAAAAGCAACAGTCAAAAAGAAATATATTGAGTTTCAGCCTACAGATTTGACAGCTGGTTTTCTTAGGATGATGCTGTCTTGGCTTTCGTTATTTTTTTCTCATCTCTGAGCACTAGGAATAATCTAAGTTAAACAGAAAATTATAGTTTTTCTACACTACGATGAACCTTGCTTCTGAAACATTTATTTTTTTAAATCATGAGTATAAAGAGAAAAATGCATTCTTAAGAAATACAGGATAAATGTTAATAATGGAGCAGAGTAGTTATAAATATACAGGAGATAAATTTAAAGAGCAAAGCACTACCGTAAGAGTAGGAATTTAACTTATTCTCAATGTTATCCTACTGTAATGTGAATGTAGGACAGAATTCAGTCGTCTGTGTTATGTGAAAGTAAATCTAACTTTCTATTCATTTATTTGCAAGATTTTAAATAACTGTCTACAAAACTGTTAATTTCCTGCAGACTTCCAAAGGAATAGCCATCTTTTAAAATAAGTCTTACTAATTACTGCTTGACTCAATTTCAGTTTTCATACGCCTATTTTAAGTAATATTATTTTACCAAGTCTTTATTTCCAAAGGTTTAATAATGCTAAAGGGCTAAAACTTAGGAAAATTTTTAAATACACACACATATATATATAAACAAAAAAAACAACACACATAGACCAAAGAGCATTTTCTTCTCGTACTTTTCTAAATACAGAAGCATGACACAATCCCCTGTACTCAAACAAGATGATTTTCAACTTAAAAATTCAGAGAAAAGAAAAATTTTTTAATTCACATTGAAATTCTCAAAGAAATGTCAATGGATCCTTAGAGCTACAGCCCACATTTGGGGCTTGTTGTTTTTGTTGATAGTTTTAACTAGACGCTAAAGAATGGCATAAAGAAAAGTATTAAAATACTTCATATTTTTCTACATAAACGTATCATAACACCAACATATGAGTTTCTGATTTTAGACATGATCTTACCTGATCCGCTGAACTGACTGCTGCCCAGTGTCGTTGGTCTGGTTTTCCCACTATTAACAGGTGGGGAAAACATCTGCAAAATAACCCAAACGTTTCTATTAGTCCTGAAATTCTGCTGGACTCCTTGCAAACAGAAGTTCATCAAGCGTTATCAATTAGTTACTGTATTTCAGAGAGAAGTTAAAAATGGAGATATACGTTCAGATCCAGAAAGGCAAACACACTTGGTGATACTATTTCCTCACACTATTTGGAAATACTGGCTATTTTCTGTTCTGAAAATCCAGTCACTTGTATGAGAGATTCTAAGATTATTAAGTTTAAATGGTAAGTTTTGGTCAATGATCTTCATTTTGTAATAGCAGTTAATAAACGAATTCAACCCATTAGAAATAACGGCAATAGGCTCTCTGATTTCAGGTGATATTTTTCCCTATGTTAAAAAAATTTCAAACATATATATATATACACACATACACTTCTTATGTATACATTTACACACATATACACGTGTAAAGTCCATATACATTTATCTTAGGAGGGTTCAATCCAAAAGGCTGGAAATTTTAGTCCTTGACTAGCTTCTTGTAACTGATCTCGTTCAGGTACCATAAACTATACCACATCTTGGGAAAGGAAATGGTTAGGAGCGTTGCAGAAAAAAACAATTTTCTTTTTTCATATGAAGTTCAAAATCCCTAATAACCATCAGGGTCAGAGGGTGACTCAACCAAAGCTCAAGATTAAGTTGTTCTCCTTTTCACTGGTTAAATCAAGTGACCCCTCTGGCATTAAAGTTTTAAATCTGCAAGTCTAGACATTACATCAAAGTTCAGGTGTCCAACTTGGGGGAGCTGGACTCCAGCCCTGAAAACTACTGCTCAAAGCAGATGGAGTTCACGCTGCTTAGTCTCCACGTCGCTCTCCCCCTTTTCTTTTTCTGTAAACCTCAGCAGAACCCCAAGATGCCGCGGAAAGCTCTCATACCGCACTGAAGTCCAGCAGGTCGCTCAGCTCCTTGTCGGTCCCTATAGCGGCCATGCGCTGCTGCTGGGGATTCATCTTCGGCCACTTTTAACAGGTCCTAAGGCAGAGAAAAAAGGCTCTGCTAAGAGACAAGCCAGAGACCGCCGAGGCCCAAAGTGTGTTCGGGGATGGAGAGGGGCGTAGAGGAAGAAGAAAACCGCCAGACTGACTTCCAATACCCTCCTCGTTCCCCACCGCCGCGCGGGCAGGGGGCAAGACAGCCGGGCGCCCGCACGGGTCCGTGAATCCACGCGTTTCCCGGCCCGGCCCGGGAGCGAGGCGGGGGCTCCCGCAACTCGCCACCTCTCCCGCAAGTTTCCGAGCCCGTCCTGCCCCCTCCCCGGCGCCCCCTACCCCGCGCCGCCGCTGCCGGGTGCCCGACGCGCGGGGCCAGGCCGGGGCGGGGGTCTCGAGGGGCGGGGTGAGGGACGATTGGGCATCCAGCGAGCGGAACGGCGGCGAGGGGAGTAGCGAAGTGACTCACTGGCTCTGCAACAATAGAACTGACAAGTTGCAGGGAACGCGCCGCTCGAAGGCCCGCGTCTATTGCCGCCGCCTCCCGGACGTCCCCCGCGGGCCCCGGGGGTCGGAAAGCATCCCCCGCGCGTCCCAGAGGCGTTTTTAAAAAGAAAACAGAAACAGCGACAACTAGTCCCGCTCTCGCCCGGCGTCCTCCTCCCCCGGTTCGGCCTCCTCCCACTTTTGCTGCCCTGCCTGCGGACGGCCGACCCTGGAGCTGCTTAACAATGAGCCTGGCTCGATAGCCGAAGAGCCCGCTCTCCCGCGCGCCCGGGAGCCCCTGCCGAGCGGTGAGCCGGACGCGCAGGCCGAGCGCGCCGCCCGCGGGCCTGGCCGTCCGCGACTCTCGCCTCCACCCCCACTCTGCTCCCCAACTTGGAGGGGACCCCGGGTTCGCTTCTGTACAAAAGGCTGCGGAGTTGGGGCGCGGGCCGGCGGCGCCTCTACTCCGGCCGGGACACAGCGGCGCCCCGCAACCCCCAGCCCCACCACGGCGTCCCCCTCCCGCTCGCCGGCCCGCAATTACCTGCCGCCCCGTCTCCGCATCCAACCTCCTCGATTAAAGTTCACTTTGGCCGGGAGAGCTGGCTCGGGCTTCCCCTTGCACCGCCCGGCGGTTCGGCTCACTTTGCCCCGCGCGAGCTCTCGGATCCGGGCCGGAGAGGCGGCTTTCGGGCCTGGCCGCCCCTTCCTCCCGGGGCGGGCTGGCGGTCCCCCCGAATAGAACTTGTGGGTCTCCTCAGGCGGACATTTTTTTCGCTGAGGCAGCCTCAGCACCGCGCTCGGCTCGGCTCCGGATCCCTCCGCGCCGGGAAGAGCCCCGGGTTAACCCCTTCGTCCCCGTCCCGCTCCCGCCGCCTGCGCCGAGGAAGTGGGGCCAGCGGAGGGGGCGGGGAGGAGCCGACGGGAACGGGGAGGGGCCGCCGCGCGGCTGGCGGACAAAGCCGGCGGTGGGGTGAGGCGGACCGGAGCGGGTGGGGAGGGGCGGGAGGCACGCGCAGGCACCCCGTGAGGCAGGGCCGGGCCGCCTGCGAGGAAGCCTGGTCGGGCCCTCGGGAGATAGGCGGCAGCCGCCGTGGCGCCTCCCCCAGCCCGTTCTGCTCTGGCCTCTCTTCCCGAAGCCGAGCGGCGGAGACGCAACAGCGGGCGCATCTGGATCCGCTGCCGAGGCCACCTAGCCCGAGGCCGCAAGAATCCTGAAAGGCTTTCCGGAGCAAGCCGCGCTGGACGCCGGACGCCACACTTGGCTTGGCCCGGAGGCTCCGGCCGCAGTAGGCTGCGCAGGGCTCGCCGCGGAAGACGAGTGCGTGGGGAAGAGAGACCGGCCACCTTGGCGGGCTCTTGGAGTAGGTACGGGAGGTCAAATTCATTGGTGGGCGGAATGCAGAAGAGGCAAGACCTCCCTCAAACCACACAAAGCATCGTGGGGTTCAGGTTCCCAAACACTCCACTCACTCAAGCTTCCACGTCTGCAGTCCTCTCTTGTTATCCGATTTCCAGTCAAGACTACCGGATCGCACCGCAAGAAGAGTTTTTGTAATGGATCAAGCCAGTCCCTTCGTTTTAGAGACGGCCCAGGTAGGTTCTGTCGCACAGCCACAGTCTTGGCCCAAGTACTGAACTTGGCCTGAAGAACCCCGAACGAAATAGAAAGACGACAAAATAATTAAACCTCAATTTCTCTCCGGATATCAAAGTAAGGTTTTCTCCAATATCAGCCAGGGTTTGACTCTTTGGGGTCAGTGAATTCAGTAACGACCAGTAAGGCCCCGGCAGAAGAAACAGTGAGGAAAGAAGACATAGCCAGAGTAACAATGAAAAATGCAGCCTACACCATGAAGGCAAGAAGGAGCCTTTGGAGGCCAGATTTGCATGGAAACAAGAAGACAGACTTAGCTGCAGATACGCGATTACTGTACATTATTACAAATAGAGCTGTCCAGCGGAAGAAGGCAGTTGTAACTTGAGGGTAAAGGTTTCCATGACGTCATCTGCCACACTCTGTATTTGTGCCAGATTCTGTAGCCTCCCCTGTATCTACTCCCCCTTATCTGGGTAAACAGCCACCCTGCTGCTTAGTGTCACATCCCTGGCCTAGCTGTCTACTATAGAATGTGGTTCCAGTGTAAGCAAATTAGCAAAATTCCAACCTAAATAACTTAGCATAGTTCCATTCCCTGCTGCAGTTACTGGTTGGCAATGTGCATGGCACAATTTGGGCCAATGCTGGGGGCTTCGGGGAGAGTTCTTGTTTGTTTCATATTCCAAGAGAGCTTCAAAGGCAACCTCCTGTTTCTGCCTGTACTCAAGAAATCCAGGAGCATTTAAAAGCAACCCAAAAATGTGAAGGAATATCACCAGCATATTTTATGGGAAGAAAAACCAAGGAACTCCTGGACTTTGGACCACCATCTTCCAACCAAAAGGTCCTGCCAGGTGAAAATAAAGTAGACGTGGAGAAAGCATAAACAGAAAAAGATACCCTTCGGTGATGGTTTTGAGTCTCTGATCACAGCTTCTGAACCCAGGTCTACCGTCACTGATGGAACGGACAGGGTTAGAGTACTCTGCTGTTTGTAATCTAATGTGTTCTAAGCGATGTAAGTCTCAGTGGCCATTTTTTGTAGCAAAGCCCCAAACATCAAGAAGAGAAGTCTAATTAGAACTGTTAGGCCTCATTCCATCAGAAATAGTCTCAGTGGTAAAACTGAAATGCAATCTTCAGGAGAGGAGAAAGCATGTAATTTCATTCAAGGATTTATGCTATTTTCAAGAGAAAAGAAGAGCCAGTTTCTTCTCATCCTTCTCATACAACTAATTTAGAAGAAGAAATCACTGCTCAAACCCTCAGTCATGGAGGTTCCCTCACTCCTTTGAGGGACAGACTGGTAAAGTTTTTCGTATCTATTATGACCCATATTGTTATATAGTTTATTTTCCTCAGTAGATTAAACACTCCTTAAAGGATGGGGCTGCCATACATCTGTCTGTAGTGTGCATCTAACATAGGGCCAGGTGTATAGTACACACTCAAAAAAGGGAGGCTGGAATTAAATCTGTCAAGTATTTGACATTAAACATGAATTTATTCTTCATTCTGTAGTACAGTGTTTTCATGTATCATTTTTACTAGGGGAATGTGTTTCCCACAAACAGATTTTCTATAATCTACAATACATATATGGAAGACAAAAAATATTTTTAAAAACGAGTTTTGTTATTTGTAAGTCATTTCTGAGCTCTTGCCAACCTTGCCAGATAGAGCCAGAAGACTTTATTTAAAAGCTGAGAGAAACAGCCAGTAACACCTATTCAGTGGTAATTAATAGTACTGTTTTCTATAGTGTAAGCTAATCAGCCTCGATAAATAAACATTGAAATATATTTAATGAACACTTCTTATATGCACAGCATGGTACTAAATGCTGTTTAGGAACAGAAAGTATCAAACCCCCTGTCCTCAAGAAGGATATAATCTCATAGATTTTAGTTTACAGCTCATTGACCTTAACTGGTAGACACAGGAATTCTTGTTGGCATAGTTTCAGTCTCTTCTTTCTAAGAGCCCCCCAAATCTACACTCATACACCCAATTTCATCAGGGAGATCTTTATTGCCCAAAGAAACTTTTCAGTCAAAAGGAAAAGCAGCCAAAACAATGGGCTTTGCTCGCTTGGGAGAAAGACTTGACCTTGGCCTCTTATTCAGAAGGCAAGAATTCTAGAAAGCTCAGAGGAGGAGAGAGAATAGAGCCAATCAAGTCAAGTGGTAGGTTGCTATCTAGATGGAATGACTGGCCTGCTAACATTTTCCCCTTAGAACCAAGGGTGATGACCAGTAGACTCCCTTGTAGCTGCCTGCGCTATAGAAGAGCAGCCAGGAGTTGGTGCTTTCTTTTCCACAGCTGTCTCCTTGGGAGTGAAAGAAACAACATCATGTAACAATTAATTTAATAAATATTACCTTCAGTTCATGGCACTCCCATCAAAGATGGATTAAAAGCCAAGATTTTCCATTTTTATCCTAAGCCAGATTCTACTGGTCATCAACAATCCACTCTTATTCTCTTCTATCAGCCAGCAAAAATCCCTCAGCTTTGAGGAATTTCCTAGTACAGATTTCACCTTTCCTCTCTGGTCATAGCTAAAAGGAGTTCTCTACTCCTTGATAGTGTCATTTATTATTTAAGACATTAAATGCCTGTACTGAAAACTTATTCTCTGCAGAAGGTGAAACTGGAGATCTCTAGAGGCTAGGGGGATTAAGTGAACATTTGGATATTAGATGCTAAGGCTCCTAAATGTTTTTACCAACTCAGTTCCCAGATTCCAGCAGCCAGACCTTCAACTTCCAAGGAAGAGATTAGAAGGTCCATCTGTGTGGAACCTGATTAACCTCTTTCCAAGAGGAAAGACCTGAAGATATTGACATGGGAGGTTCCCACCTATTAGCCCAAACAAATCACACTATAGGGACCTTTATAGCTGACAACCTCTTACCCAGTCATTCAGAGTTTCCAATCAGCATTTTATTGTCCTGTTTTTAAATATTAGTGGACAACCAAGGATTATCAGACATTTGAGGTAAGGCTCTATCATGTGAGACATTTAGATCATTTAGAATTGAAAACCAGAGAGTATAAGTGGGCAAAAAAATTGGTAGAAGCTTTGGAAGAGAAAATTAAGGAAATTTATTAGAAAGTAGAGAGGACCAGTCCAAAATCCAAATAATAATGGCTCCAAAAACAGAGATAAAAAGGGGAAATGATGAAAGTCAACAGTGAAATAATCTAAGAAAAATCCCCAGAACTGAAGTACATGAGTTACCAAATTATATGAGTTCACCAAGTGCCCACCAAAATGGATAAAAATAGATCTATACCAAAGCATGTCATCAGGAGATTTGAGCATACAGCAGACAAAGATAAGACCTTCAAGCTTCCAAAGAGAATACAAAACAGGGCATCCATCAGTCAACAACACTAGACGTTAGAGAGCACTGGATCAAAGCCCTCAAACATTCTGAAGAGAAAAACACTGAAGTTATGATTTGGAAGTATTTTTTAAAATAACTGTATATGTAATATCATTTTAAAAGCAAATATTACTTTTTTCTGGTCAATGTTACTTTATCAATGTAATTAATTCCATATGACTTACGGATAGAAATACACCCAACTGAGTCCCAGATACAACACACGATGGCATCACCTGCAAATACACATACAGTTCTTGTTCTCTATTTTCTCGACATCACTGAAGAATTTTTAAAATATTATTAAATTCTGGCAAGAAATTAATCCTCTTAATTATTATATTCTCCTTTGACTAGTCAAATTTAGCATCATATTTCTTGTAGTTCAATCTCAATTATTCACTGCAATGAAGTAAGCATTTTGGTTTTGTTTATTTTGGCCACAACACATGCTTTCAGGATCCTAGTTCCCCGACTAGGGATCAAACCTGGGTCCTCTGCAGTGGAATTGCAGAGTCCTAACCATTGGACTGCCAGGGAATTCCCAGTATTTTTTAATATATCAAAATTTTAAATATTTTCTACCAGATTTTAAAATATCTTCGTCATGTATTTTGAAGAGACAGGTGCCTATGACAAACCAACAAATAGAACCATCCTGGAAAAGCTGACAAACAGCTTTTCAAACTACTGATTCTGCTTCATCCATTTATTCTGTCCTTTATTACTAGGAAATCAACACAAAGACTATGCCCCACCGTTTCTAACTCAGAAATATTCCTCTTTTTCCATTCACCTCACCGATGTCCTATTTCAGGTCCTCATATCCCTTGCCTGGACTACAGTCTCCCAGTGGTCCACATTCCTTTCTGCTCTTCCACCACCCTGCCTGTTTATGCATATGTGTGTGTGTGTGCACGTGTGTGCGCACGCACACACACGTGCACACACACACTCAGTCGCTCAGTTTTGTCTGATTTTGCAACCCCATGGACTATAGCCTGCCAGGCTCCTCTGTCTTTGGAATTTCCCAGGCAAGAATACTGGAGTGGGTTGCATTTACTCTTCCAGGGGACCTTCCTCACCCAGGGATCAAACCCACATCTCCAGTGTCTCCTGTATTGGCAGGAAGATTCTTTACCACTGAGCTACCTGGGAAGCTGTGCTATACAGTAGGTTCTTATTAATTATCTATTTTATATAGAGGATTGTGTATTTGTCATTCCCAGTCTCCTAATTTATCCCTCCTCCCCCTTTTCCCCTTGATAACCACAAATTTGTTTTCCACATCTGTGACTCTATTTCTGTTTTGTAAATAGGTTCATTTGTACTATTTCTTAGATTCCACATGTAAGTGATATTGTATGTTTATCTTTCTCTGTCTGACTTAATTCAGTTAGTATGACAATATCTAGATCCATCTCTGTTCTGTCTTTTATCTTGTTATCTATTTTGGAAACAATTAATCCTTAATCTGTGAGTGCAGTCATGCTGCTGCTGCTGCTGCTAAGTCGCTTCAGTCGTGTCCGACTCTGTGCGACCCCAGAGACGGCCTCCCACCAGGCTCCCCCGTCCCTGGGATTCTCCAGGCAAGAACACTGGAGTGGGTTGCCATTTCCTTCTCCAATACATGAACGTGAAAAGTGAAAGTGAAGTCGCTCAGTTGCGTCCAACTCTTCATGACCCAATGGACTGCAGCCCACCATGCTCCTCCGTCCATGGGATTTTCCAGGCAAGAGTACTGGAGTGGGGTGCCATTGCCTTCTCTAAATAGATAAGCTGACTTCTATTATACCATTATGAGCATGCATGTCAGGAGCTACCTACCTTAAAAAGACAATCAGTATCAGAAGCCTCCAGAAAGGAAGAAATTGGACTTAAATACATGGACAGAGGCAGGTCTGAGATTTTCATAGAAGTAAGAAAACTTTCTTGATTTCCTCAACTCCTCGTGTGACTTGACCTCTCTTACTTACTCCTGAGAAGAAGCAGATAGATATCACTTAGAAAAGTGTTCTCAAAGTGTGGTCCTTGGGCCAGTAGTATGACTACCACCTGGTAAGCAATTAGAAATCCAAATTCTTGGGCTGCATCCTTGACCTACTCTGTGGGTGCAGCTCCATCTCAGAAACTCTGAGGGTGGGGCTTATTGGCAGTTTGTCACTAAGTCATGTCCGACTCTTGTGACCCCGTGGACTGTAATCCACCAGGCTCCTCTGTCCATGGGATTTCTCAGGCAAGAATACTGGAGTGGGTTGCCATTTCCTTCTCTAAGGGATCTTCCCAACCCAAGGATCAAACCCACATCTCCTGCATTGGCATGCAGATTCTTTACCACTGAGTCACCTGGGAAGCCCAAGGGTGGGGCTAGCAACCTAATTTTTAACAAGTCCTGCCTGTGATTCTGATGCATAATAAAGTTTGAGAAACAGTGCCTTAGTAGGATGTCCCTATGGGACCATAATGCCTCAGAATAATAAAATTGAACATGAAATGGGCTGCTAGAATATAGTTACCTTGAATAAATAATGACCACTGGAGAAATGTAGTGAATAAGGTAAAGCAATGCTGAAAGGAATAAAGTATATATAATTTAACCATTTTAAAATGGTTGCTAAACGATAAAGTTTTTCCTGGTAAAAAGTCCAGAAAAACGATGCTAGGTGACACCACGTTCAGCTCTCATCACGTGTGGATCTTATAAGTCTTTTCTTACAATCGTTGGTATCTTTGACCATTTCAACCTATTACAATTTATTGTTTAACATTTATGAAAAATCAGGAGACTACATGGTCAATATTTCTAGTTCTTCGGTTCATATTCTCAGTTTCAGCTAGGGGCTCTTCAGGAGTAAAGGGTGTATTTTCTTTTTTTTTTCCCCTCTTTTTCATATTTATTTTTATTTATCTATTTGACTGCACCAGGTCTTAGTTGCAGCACCTGGGATCTTCGATCTTTAGTTGCCGCATGCAGCATCTAGTTCGCTGATCAGAGATCTAACCCTGGCCCCTGCAGTGGAAGCACAATCTTAGCCACTGGACCACTAGGGAAATCCCCTGTATTTTCTTTTTCTTATTAATATCTGTATCTTTTCTGTAACCCCAATAATCCCTCAGTAACTGTATAATTAATTAAATGAGAAATTGTGTTTTCAGTGAAAGTTGCCTTGTCTTGAGTTCATTCCCCTGGGTGATTTGATAAAATGAACTGACTTGGATGGGATGGTTTAGATTGCACTTAATTATCCACACTTTCACTTGAGAGGAGTTAGGAAACAATTGTTCTCATATATTGCGGAAGTATTTTATTTTGGGACCATCTGTTGAATTTCTAA
The DNA here is from genome assembly GCF_029378745.1 of Bos indicus. Classification (NCBI taxonomy): domain Eukaryota; kingdom Metazoa; phylum Chordata; class Mammalia; order Artiodactyla; family Bovidae; genus Bos; species Bos indicus. The sequence goes on from NC_091769.1 coordinate 53,241,862, forward strand.
TTTCACTGCACCAGCATTTTTATGCAATTACACATTAAGTTTTGGTGCTTGGCACATTCTTCTCTAAATCCAAAATATCTTACTACAGTTTTCCCTGTTTAATTTGCATTAAAAGCCTACAGGATTTTTCTTTATTGTTTCCAATCTTTAAACATATCACCTTAAGCTTTCAAATTATATTCAGTAACTTGATAAAAGGATGCCACTGAATATTTTAAGTATTGCTTTCTTCTGGAATTGCGAATGAAACCTGAGGAACACACTAGATGGGACTGACTCATCGTTTTCCACGTCTTTGGCTACCCTCTTCTGCTCTGTTTCTAATGGTCTGATGGTGTTCCATTTTAATTTTACTCTATTTTTTACGAAGTGTGCTTGATGGGATTAAAACTGTTAAAGATAAAAATTCGTTGCTTTTTGAATCTCTAAGGTTGCATTTAGGCTGTGGCTATGAGTTAATCTAGGATTAAAGAAAGTGAAAATGAAAGCATTAATAATCATCTAGAATATACCCTCATTTCCTTCACTTTTTTTTATTTGAACAAGCGATTTAGAATTTTATTTCTCTTCTAGCCCAAGAATGCAGTTTTCTTAGAAATACAGCTTCATTACACTCATTTGTTGAATCAAAAGTACTCTGATTTGTTTTACTGATGAGCTCCGTGAGAATGGAAGCACTAATCTGTAAGAAAAAAAAAAAAAAACCTCTAACTTGTCTCTCCCAAAGTGCTCCTGTATTGACTTGTGTGACTGTCAGTCACAGTTGAATGAAGCTCAGAATACTAATAAGATCAAAATCATAGTCTTATCCCCAAAGGATCTGTTAACTTCTCTCAGAGAAGCAGGGATCTCTTCACTACAGATCAGTCTTCTATTCCTGACTATCTCAAAAGTATCGGTCCCTGAAGGACAGAGCACAAGAACGCAACTGGCCCATCAATAATGCCATCTGTGTGTTGCCTTTTTTTTTTTTTTTTGCTCCATCTATGGAATTGAACTGATTTAGTGATAGGTACACATAGAAATTAAAGAAAAGAACTATTTAAAACATTAAGGTGACTGAGTAATTTGTAAAGAGTGTGGGGATTGGGGAAAGACAGAATTAGTGGGAACTAATTCTCTGCACTTAAATTACAAATTTAAAATCGAGATTATACCCCCAAAATAATTTTAAAACCTAATTATTTATTTCAAACACATACAAAAGTAGAAAGAATGGTATAATGAATGCCCTTGAACTTATCACCTAGCTTCAACAATTATTCAAGCATCCTTACCTCCATATTAATTTGAAACAAACATCAAATTATTTCATCCACAAATAGTTCAACACTTATATCTAAATAGGATGCTTCTAAAAATTATGACACTATCATTATCACATCTACAATGTTTATAAAAATGTTTTAATATCACATATTCAGAAAGTAACTGAATATATATGCATACTTGAATAACACTGCAATTAACACAGGGATGTAGATATCTCTTGAAGACAGTGATTTTCAAATCAGATTTCCCTAAGTTGTTTCACAGATGTTTTTCCCTTACAGTTGATTTGTTTAAATTGGGATCCAAAAAAATCCACACAGTGAATTGTCTGATGTGTAAATCTGTTAATCCATGGCTTCTCCCTCTTATTCCAACTGATATGTTGAAGCAAAACTGTTTTCTTTGTCCTGTAGGATTTCCCGTAGTCTGGGGTTTCTGATTGTAACTCTCCTGGTGTCATTTAATATGCTCCTTTATCACCTCTATTTTCTGTAAATTATTGTTTATATATATATATATGTATATATGTCTGTGTATATGTATATGTATATATGTGTATGTATGTGTGATACATGTGTCTACATGTGTGTGCACATATGTGTATGTGTGTATGCGTGTGTATGTATATACATGTGTGTGTATGTGTATATATGTGTGTATCAGATTAGATCAGATCAGTCGCTCAGTCGTGTCCGACTCTTTGCGACCCCATGAATTGCAGCACGCCAGGCCTCCCTGTCCATCACCAACTCCTGGAGTTCACTCAGACTCACGTCCATCGAGTCAGTGATGCCATCCAGCCATCTCATCCTCTGTCGTCCCCTTCTCCTCTTGCCCCCAATCCCTCCCAGCATCAGAGTCTTTTCCAATGAGTGAACTCTCCGCATGAGGTGGCCAAAGTACTGGAGTTTCAGCTTTAGCATCATTCCTTCCAAAGAAATCCCGGGGCTGATCTCCTTCAGAATGGACTGGTTGGATCTCCTTGCAGTCCAAGGGACTCTCAAGAGTCTTCTCCAACACCACAGTTCAAAAGCATCAATTCTTCGGCGCTCAGCCTTCTTCACAGTCCAACTCTCACATCCATACATGACCACAGGAAAAACCATAGCCTTGACTAGACGGACCTTTGTTGGCAAAGTAATGTCTCTGCTTTTGAATATGCTATCTAGGTTGGTCATCACTTTCCTTCCAAGGAGTAAGCGTCTTTTAATTTCATGGCTGCAGTCACCATCTGTAGTGATTTTGGAGCCCAGGAAAATAAAGTCTGACACTGTTTCCACTGTTTCCCCATCTATTTCCCATGAAGTGATGGGACCAGATACCATGATCTTCGTTTTCTGAATGTTGAGCTTTAAGCCAACTTTTTCACTCTCCACTTTCACTTTCATCAAGAGGCTTTTTAGTTCCTCTTCACTTTCTGCCATAAGGGTGGTGTCATCTGCATATCTGAGGTTATTTATATTTCTCCCAGCAATACATATATGTATATGTGTGTATACATATTGCTCAAATTTGATCAATTTGGATTGATCAAATTCTAGTTTGATTTTTAGCAAAAGTGTTCCGTATGTGATGTTATATGCAGAAGGCGAGTCATTTCTGCTTGTCTTTTTGTTAAGTTAGCCATCATTAATAATCATTTTCTAGTTGCATCATTTCATTATGGCCTACAATATGATGATATTTTATCATATCTGCATCTATTACTAGCTGAAATGCTCTGTAAAGAGAAACTTCTTCTTAACAACTATTAGGTTAAAATCTGTGTATGAGAAGTGACATAGGTGCTTGATTTATTCTCTTTATTTATCAGTTTTCAAAATGAGTTGCTTCCTTAGCATTTTCCAAGGGTACCAATAGAGTTTTTTCTAGAATATCAATCTGAACTAATAGACTGAAGCCCACAGCATTACAATTATCTTGATTCATATTCAGATGATCTCTTCTTTGACCAATGGGAGCATCTGCAAGTTGACTCCTGAGTCCTTTTTGACATGACCCAGAAATCTCTGACACTTACCTTTGACAAGATGACAAGATGTTCCAGGATCACCATGTAATTTCCTGCTCCAGTCCCAAATTTAGCCCTTTTTCCAAGGAGCCCTGGAAAAGATTTGTAATGGTTGCATCCTATACATACACCATTATTTATTTAACCAGTCCACTACTGGGGAGGAAGAGGCTTTAAGTAGTTTCTAACTATTCTCTATTATAAATTAACTACTTAGCCGTTTTGTACTTAAATAATTTTTTCTATTTTTAAATTTAAGAAAGGTTAGTCAGTTGGCCCATTTATGGCCTGGCATGTAAATGAGGGTATATCATTCACCTATTAAAGGCATCTGTAATAGGAGACAGCTTGTGAATAGTTATGAAGTCCTTCTCCTAGTCCGTAGACATTTCACTACCAACCAAGAGGATAAGACTTTGTGGGAGTATGATAAATGGAAGATTTTTACTGATAAACTGTATTGGAAGTGGCCCACTGATAACTATGCAAAAGGTTTCGAAATGAAATTTACAATCTCTCAACCACCCAAAATTCCTCACTTGACTGACTGTAAATATTTTGATAGACTAAATGTTAAAGTGAATTAAACTATCTTCCAAATAAATGCAATTGGTATCTGCAATGCAGGAGATCCAGGTTCGATCCCTGGGTCAGGAAGATTCCCCTGGAGAAGGGAATGGCTACCCATTCCAGTATTCTTTCCTGGAGAATCCCACAGATAGAGCAGAGAATTCCTTTCCTACAATCCATGGGGTCACGAAGAGTTGGACACAAGTGAGCAACTAACATATAAAAAAGTAAAGTTTCCTTTACGTTTTGAATGTTATACAACCTGCCTTTTTCCCAAACAGAATTTTTTAAGGTTTTATTTACTTATTTATTATTTTAGGCTGTGGTGGGTTGCTGCACGGGTTTTTCTCCTGTTGTGATGCACAGGCTTCTTATGGTGATGACTTCTCTTGTTGCAGAGCACTGACTCTAAGGCATAGGGGCTTCAGTAGTTGTGGCACAAGGGCTTAGTTGCTCTGCGGGATATGGGATCTTCCCGGACCAGGGATCAAACAGGTGTCCCTTGCATTGGCAGGAGGATTCTTAACCACCAAGCCACAAGGGAAGCCCCCCAAACTGAATGTTTGAAAGCTACTTTTCTAAAACTCCTGGGTATAGGCTACAACCCTTTCCTTTAGGAAGAAAATTAAAGTAGCTGTGTCCAGAGGGAGGCTAACAGTGATTATTGTCGCTTATTTCCTGTTTACTTAGTTCATGTGGTCAGGTTTTATGGGATAAAGGTGATATTGGTCAAAATTCATTAAATTAGTTAGTTCAAAGGTATATTTAAAAATTAACTCATCCTACAGAATAGTTTTCATTTAGGATTAACAGAATCTTCACCCTTCATTTTATTAAGGGACGTCAGGCATTAAATACTTTTTGGACTTAAACTGTGTAGAGTTTCCATGTTCTTATTTAACACTTACAATCTACCATGTAAAATAGAAAACTGGTATGAATGTTTTCCTGTAGACTGTTTTTTTTCATTTCCATTTATTGTGGAGAGAATTTTTGGGTGAGTATGATTGCCAGATAAAATACTGCATAGCCAGTTAAATTTGAATTTCAGATACACAAGTAATAATTTTTAGTATAAGTATGTCCCAAATATTTCATGGGACATATTCATTCTAAAAATTATTTGTTCTTGATCTAAAATTCAAATTTAATTGGGAATCCTGCATTAAATCTGGCAACCCTATAGATTAATAAAACCTAATGGTCACTCATCTTTGAAAATTAAAAAACAACATGTTATATAAAGAAAGCAACTTCTAAAACTTTGAAGTTCATACAGATTACCTCAGTGACTTATTAGAAAGCAGATCTTGATTCTGAAGATCTGGAATAAGAGCTGAAATTCCATATTTTTAAACTCCTGCTTGGTGCTGATAATGCTTCTCCATAAGCCACCATCTGTTCAAGGTTGTGATGGACATGTATTTTGTTGTTTGTTTTTGTTGGGTTGGTTGGGTTTTTGTCCTGTCTAGCTCAACATTCAGAAAGCGAAAGATCATGGCATCCGGTCCCATCACTTCATGGGAAATAGATGGGGAAACAGTGGAAACAGTGTTAGACTTTATTTTTCTGGGCTCCAAAATTACTACAGATGGTGACTGCAGCCATGAAATTAAAAGACGCTTACTCCTTGGAAGCAAAGTTATGACCAACCTAGATAGCATATTCAAAAGCAGAGACATTACTTTGCCAACAAAGGTCCGTCTAGTCAAGGCTATGGTTTTTCCTGTGGTCATGTATGGATGTGAGAGTTGGACTGTGAAGAAGGCTGAGTGCCGAAGAATTGATGCTTTTGAACTGTGGTGTTGGAGAAGACTCTTGAGAGTCCCTTGGACTGCAAGGAGATCCAACCAGTCCATTCTGAAGGAGATCAGCCCTGGGATTTCTTTGGAAGGACTGATGCTAAAGCTGAAACTCCAGTACTTTGGCCACCTCATGCGGAGAGTTCACTCATTGGAAAAGACTCTGATGCTGGGAGGGATTGGGGGCAGGAGGAGAAGGGGACAACAGAGGATGAGATGTCTGGATGACATCACTGACTCGATGGACGTGAGTTTGAGTGAACTCCAGGAGTTGGTGATGGACAGGGAGGCCTGGCGTGCTGCGATTCATGGGGTCACAAAGAGTCGGACACGACTGAGCGACTGATCTGATCTGATCTGAGTCACGGCCATGCAGGTGCTTCTCACTGGCTGAGGGCAGCTCATGAACCTGAATCTAGGGTGGAAGGGAGGACAGTAAAATATTTGACAACTTCTACCAGTTTACTAGTAACACAAAGAAGGAGCTTCCCTGGTGGTTCAGTGGTAAAGAATCCGCCTGTCAATGTAGGAGACATGGGTTCCATCTCTGGGTTGGGAAGAACCCCTAGAAATGGAAACAGCAACTCACTCCAGTATTCTTGCCTGGGAAATCCCATGAACAGAGGAGCTTGATGGGCTGTAGTCCATGGGATCGCAAAAGAGCTGGAAACAACTGAACAACTAACCAACAATGACACAAAGAAGCAAGGATAGCAGCCAGTTCTCTCTCTTGCAGCATTACAGTTGCCAAGTTAAGTTCCCAGGGCAGTGATGGTGGCAGAGAAAGGGGGCAGAGTCCAGCATGCTGAGCAGCATTAGTGATAGCAATCTTCTCCCTGGGGTGTTTCTGTAGTATGATTTAGGGGAGTTCTGGGCTTGGTTTTCAACCCTCATAATGATTCCATGAGTTGTGTACTTTTCTATTGAATCATTTGATTTTTGTTGCTTGAAATTAAGAACCCCAATGAAGCCAAAGCATCCACCAGAAGCTAGCTGACACAGCCCATCACCTGGCAGTACATGTATGGATGTCACCTAGGTCACCACTCAGGATGATCTCTGCTTCACAGGGTGAGGACAATTCTGAGACAGGTGTAACCTCTACTCAGTGGAAGGATGTCTGTTTTCTGGTGTGCATCTCTGTGCCTCCTCTGTCAATGAGTTTTCTGAAAAGGACCCATCTTGGCTTGATAGGACTAGATTTATACGTTAACCCTATTTAACTAGTTATATGACTTTGGGCTAATCACTGTGTCTTTGAACTCCATTTAGACTACATGTTTATTATTACATTTGTTTATGTTATATCACATTATTTGGATAAATATTTATGATAGATAAATGGATGTTTCATAAAAATTAGAATCACACATCCATAATTATTTGTCATAGTTTTTTTCTGCTATATAGTGAGTTTCTAAGAGGCCTATAGCTAATTGAACTGTTTGTTTACAATGGTAGCACAGTGCTTATACATAGTAACTGCTCAAGATAATAAGATAAACACTTATACACATCTTATACTGTTGTTGAAAGGATTAAATGGATCCATCAGACTCCTGTTCCTCCAAGTGTGGTCTCAGCATCACCTGGTTGCTGGTTAGAATTGCAGTCTTGGGCTCCATCTCAGATTTAGAATCCGCAATTTCATAAGATCCTTGAGTGATTCATTATTTTAATTTAACTATGAGAAATACTGCTGTAGACTGTACATTCAGTGAGGACAGAGATATGTGCAGCATACAGTAAGTACTCAAGTCTGAGAAACACTAATGTAGAATGTACATTCAATGAGGACAGAGATATGTGTGGCATATAGTAAGTACTCAATACTATTTCTTGTATGAGTAAATGAAAGGTGATAAATATGAAAGCATTTTGTAAATGGTTTCAAGCTCTATCACAGGATTGCCAAAGAACAAAAGTATGTTGTTTTGGCTTCACTAAAATCTTCTAGAGAAATAGTTTGAACTGACACTTTCTAATGCCAATTTATATACTGAAGCAAGTATATTTATTTTTTGTACAGTTGAGTGACAATTCCATGAAGAAACCCAGTTTTAGATTAAAAAAATAATAGTCCCTTAACTGAAATGGACTTTATAGTGAGTTTATTAGCATGACAGCTAATTATAGAACTTCTTCTGAAGATTGACAAAGAACATTTATTGCAGTTCTATTTCCTATGAGATAACACCTTGATCAAGAGCTAGGATGCTAATGTCAGACTTTAAGAGATGGGATTGGTAGATGCTGTATAGTTAGCGTCAACTTCTAACAAAGAAAACTCATCTAGTTTCTCACTTAACATCTATATGAAATGCTTTATTCATTTAATCATTCTTAAAGTCATCAAACATTTATCAAATCTGTCACTATTTGACAGGTGCTGTGCAAGGACTTTCTGATGGATTACCAGGTACAATATTCTTAAGGAGTTCCATATCAATACAATGATGATAACTTTTTAACTACATAAGCTAACAAAAGACTTTTGTGAGTTATGAATTCATGACCGTTAAAGTCTTAAAGTGCTCCAGAAATGAAACCACATTAGTTTTATATTTAACAAATTTATTGGAAAGGGTAAAATTATTATTTTCCAGGTAACTCCAGCATATAGCCTGCTGTATGGCTAAGACATATAGAATTGTTTTTAATTAGGGTTTCTCTAAAGAATATAACAGGGATGTCCTGGTTATTTTTCATTTGCTTCTCCAGATCCATTTTCCATTTTTCATCCTATTTGCTTTGCTCTATATTGGAGGCTGACCTCTATAGATCCTACTATCTAAGCCCTCTAGCTTCTGGTTGAGTTTGGCCAATGGGAAAGAGTAGGAGAAAAAGAGGACAAGTGCTTTATTTCCCATTCCTTTGCTGGGCCACATTTGGCAGTGGCTGCATTTCTCTATTTATAGTCACAGCTTTTATCAGGCATCCTGTTCCAAACTACAGCTCTTACTAGGTTCCATTAAAAAGCTGCCTTCCCCAGCTCCTTCAGGCTTAAGTCTTCTCATTGTTACCAGTCCTTAATTGCTTTACCATTATTAGTTGATTCCCTTAACCCTTCCCACCCACTATATGCTTACCTCTGTAAACTGAACCTTTATTAAGCTCTTTTTACCCTTTGAGTGTGCCATCTTCAGTGTTAGGAGAGGAGGCAATCAATCAGCCAGTATCTAAGGTCTGCCTGCTGGGCTGGCACTGTTAAGACACATAATACATGATCCTGCTCCGGAGGCATAGCCCAGTGAAGGAGATAAAACCAACACATGTGAAGCAATTAGGAAACTCTACACATTGGTATCTGAGAGACATTTGGTTTTTTGCCACTCAGCATCAATTCACTCTTCTGATAACCACACCCTGATTTTCCTCTTCTATCTCTCTCAGCCAGTGTCTTCTAGGTGGAGTGAACTCCACTTTCAACAACATGAGTAATCATTCCTCTGGCCACATGTCCTAATCAAAGCCAATAAAATATAAGGAGATTATTGCTGGCGCTTCTGGGAAAGAGGTATGCACTCTTCCACTGAGATTGCTAACAGTAAGGATTATGCGAACTGGAGCTGCCAGGAACCACCATATGGAGCCTGAGAAAGAAGCCAACACAGAATGCAGAGCCAAGAGATGAAGCAGAATAGAATTCTAATGACATTGCTTAAGCCCTTGGATCAAGCTATGCCTTAAGCTAAATATATCACTACTTCTTTAGTTATATGAGCCAATAGCCAAAATATTGTTGTTGTTTTTTTTTTGCATAAGTCAGTTTGAGTTGTATTTTTTTATTTTGTCACCTGCAACTAAAATAGTTCTAACAATTCATAAATTGGTAGTGGGAGTGGAAATTAGTAACAGAAAGATCTTAAACTGTTGAGTCAGTTGATTCAGAGGAGGCTCCATCTATACTGGGCTGGGAATTCAAGAGCAAAGTAGTAGGTTGAACTGGCACCTGTTGTATACTAGGATTCAGAAAATGTGCCTATCAAGTATGAAACACAAAAGGACAAGATACTAGAGTATATAAACTCTTACATGCTGGCTTTTAGTTAGATCCTATGAGAAAGACTCAAGATTAAAGTTGAGCTTTATTTATCTAAAGCAGAGTGGAAATAATACTGCTTTGTTATAAATGATCATTTCTTTTTTTGGCTGTACCGCACAGCATTCAGGATCTTAGTTTCCTGACCGTAGCTTGCCAAGCTCCTCTGCCCATGGGATTCTCCAGGCAAGAATACTGGAGTGGGTTGCCATGCCCTCCTCCAGGGGATCTTCCCATCCCAGGGATCGAACGCATGTCTTCTATGTCTCCTGCATTGGTAGATGGTTCTTTACCACTACCACCACCCGTGAAGCCTTCCCAACCCCTCACTGGCAGGGGAGTCCCTAAATGATCATTTTTGCTTATAGGCTGCAATCAAATATGATGGAAACTTCAGTAATCTGGAGCCATTAATGGTAGGAAAAGCCCCCAAAGACTGTTAATACCATTGAAAGCAAGAAATGGAAAAGATTGGAACTTGGGAGAAATCTGAACACTCCCTGGCCTCTCTCAAGCAATTCCTGCCTGCTTCAGTTCAGTTCAGTCAGTCGCTCAGTCACGTCCGACTCTTTGCGACCCCATGAATCGCAGCACGCCAGGCCTCCCTGTCCATCACCAACTCCCGGAGTTCACTCAGACTCATGTCCATCGAGTAGGTGATGCCATCCAGCCATCTCATCCTCTGTCATCCCCTTTTTCTCCTGCCCCTAATCCCTCCCAGCATCATTCTTTTCCAGTGAGTCAACTCTTCGCATGAGGTGGCCAAAATACTGGAGTTTCAGCTTTAGCATCATGCCTTCCAAAGAACACCCAGGGCTGATCTCTTTTAGAATGGACTGGTTGGATTTCTTTGCAGTCCAAAGACCTTTCAAGAGTCTTTTCCAACACCACAGTTCAAAAGCAATTCTTCGGCGCTCAGCTTTCTTCACAGTCGAACTCTCATATCCATACCATGGACCATCCATGGTATGGACCATCCATATCCATGACCACTGGAAAAACCATAGCCTTGAATAGACAGACCTTTGTTGGCAAAGTAATGTCTCTGCTTTTCAATATGCTCTCTAGGTTGGTCATAATAATTATCACTCTGTTCCTCTACCACTACCATGCCATTCCACCCTTACATCCCCTTTCTCTCCTCCAGCCTCTTTACAAAACCAGTGGCTATTGTTTCAAATTGTTCTCAGGGAGAAACCAAAATGGGAGAGTACCAAGGCCTATTACCAAAAGATAAAAATAACCATATCAAAATCTAGATGCAAAGACTACAGTTTTAAATGATCTCTGACTTTGGAATTTTTTTCTCCCATGGAATTGGCCACATACAAATAGACTGGAAGATTACTAAGAAGGAAAGGAAACTGCATTGTGAAAGAAACCTAAGTCTAGAGAACAAAACCCAGGTTACTTACTGCTGCAAAGATAAACATAAGCCTGAGTAGCCTAACACAACAGATATTTATTTTGCAATTTTGTAGAGTGCAATATCAGTATTCCTGATTAGCGAGTGGTTTTCCACAAGGTCATTCAGTTACCCAGATTCCTTCCATCTCATGGCTCTCTTATGTATTCTTCAGGGTCTTAGAGTTCTTTCAGTGCAGCTTTAGGAGGATAAAGAGACCAGCAAAGGCTTACCTGCTTCTGAACCACATTGTTAAGTGATTCAGATCACTTCTACTCATAGTCCAATGAGACAGACATAAGACTTTACCAAGATTAACAGGGAAGCTGGGAAATGTAGTCTCTGGGTAAGAAGCTACTTCTAGCAACAACTCTACTTAACAGAACAGCATCCGAGCTATTTGATGGTGAAAGCTAGTTATCTCTACCATAGCAAGTGATTTTTCACTCCTCACTGTAGCAAGAAGCTGGATGCTAAAGAGGCATGGCCCCTAGAAGGATCATCCTCCCCATTGTCTATTACAGTTATGGCATGGGAGAACAATGGATGAGAGATTCTCCAAGAGCAGAGCATATGGCAGCCAGATGGGTTGATCAAAGAACTTTCTCTTCTCTCATGGTAGGAAGCCTTAGCTATTCCTGTCCAGCTAGATATGATATATCCTATGAATTGGAGACCGCAGTGTATTTGCCATAGCCCTTTTTCTAAATATGAGTTTTCTTTGCAAGTGTTCATTTCTTTTCTTGTTCTCACAAATTAAGTATTTTGTAGCTGATTTTATCATGTAGCCTTAGGTTGCTAGACCATGAAGAACTGTATGGCTACAAGCTGGAGAAATGATTTATCCTGCTATTTTGGACTTCAAGTTATCATCAGTAACTAGATGATCTTTAGATCATTTCTCTTTGCAGAGGAAGTGAGTATATTTGTGGTGGTAAATATTGTTGAATTGAGTAGGCATAAACATTTTAAAAGGCATATATAGAAGAGGAATAAACTGTGGAAAATTCTTAAAGAGATGGGAATACCAGACCACCTGACCCGCCTCTTGAGAAATCTGTATGCAGGTCAGGAAGCAACATTTAGAACTGAACATGGAACAATAGACTTGTTTCAGATAGGAAAAGGAGTACGTCAAGGCTGTATATTGTCACCCTACTTATTTAACTTATTTGCAGAGTACATCATGAGAAACACTGGGCTGGAGGAAGCACAAGCTGGAATCAAGATTCCTGGGAGAAATATCAATAACCTCAGATATGCAGATGACACCACCCTTATGGCAGAAAGTGAAGAGGAACTAAAAAGCCTGTTGATGAAAGTGAAAGAGGAGAGTGAAAAAATTGGCTTAAAGCTCAACATTCAGAAAACGAAGATCATAGCAACCAGTTCCATCACTTCATAGCAAATGGATGGGGAAACAGTGGCTGACTTTATTTTTCTGGGCTCCAAAATCACTGCAGATGGTGATAGCAGCCATGATATTAAAAGATGCTTACTCCTTGGAAGGGAAGTTATGACCAACCTAGACAGCATATTAAAAAGCAAAGACATTATTTTGCCAACAAAGGTTCATCCAGTCAAGGCTATGGTTTTTCCAGTGGTCATGTAGGGATGTGAAAGTTGGACTGTGAAGAAGGCTGAGCGCCAAAGAATTGATGCGTTTGAACTGTGGTGTTGGAAAAGACACTTGAGAGTCCCTTGGACTGCAAGGAGATCCAACCAGTCCATCCTAAAGGAGATCAGTCCTGGTTGTTCATTGGAAGGACTGATGTTGAAGCTGAAACTCCAATACTTTGGCCACCTGATGTGAAGAGCTGACTCATTAGAAAAGACCCTGATGCTGGGAAAGATTGAGGGCAGGAGGAGAAGGGGATGACAGAGGATGAGATGGTTGGATGGCATCACCAACTCAGTGGACACAGGTATGGGTGGACTCTGGGACTGGGTGATGGACAGGGAGGCCTGGAATGCTGTAGTTCACGGGGTCGCAAAGAGTCGGACACAACTGAGCAACTGAAGAGGAATGCTTAGGGACATCAACAGAAGAACAGGGATAAGTTGTATGTCTGCTGTTTCCTTTACCCAGGAAGTACTGAGCCTTCCTCTCATAACCATACTCCCATTTTCCAAAGTGGAATCACCTTCTTGTGCTATTCATGTGTTATTAATAGGCTGAACTTCTGGTATGGGGTTCTGATTCAGACCAGGACAATCTGTGTATCTTTTTCTCTGGGCAACAATGGCTGGTTTAGGAATGGACACAATGTTCACTGGTAGTGAGGATAGTGTGAGCCTAGAGCTGCAGGCTGCTGATTTGTGAAGCTTGAGAATGAAGCCAGTGACAGAGGAAATAGCAACATTTCAGGGAGAATCCCAATCTTGATGATGTAATTTGAATTCTTCATCCAAGCCATGTTTAACAAAACCATCTTGAACTTTCAGTTACGTGAACCAATAAATATTCTTCCTTATTTAAGCCAATTTGAGTTGGACTTTGTCACTTGCAACCACAGATCCTTACTGAATTAATACCAAGTTGTCTGAGGGTAGATACACACACACACACACACACACACACACACACACACACACACATACACACATACACACATATTGGGTTGGCCAAAAAGTCCACTTATGTTTTTCCGTAAGATCTCTTTGGCCAACCCAGAACAAAGGTATAATTGAATATGAATATACTTGAGGGGCAGATCCAACTAAAATTGAAGGGTAAGATTGAGGAGTGGTTTATAGCATAAGAGGGAACTAGACGGGGACAGAAAAAATCAGTCAGAACAGTAAATTTAATGTACTAGAAAAATACAGCCATGAAATTATTGAAGCATGAAGAGATATGCCAAAAGTAAAGATTTAGAATGATTATTCTGGCATGTGATTGATGCAGAGCTGGAAGGAAGTCAGAAATACCATCTCCAACTGTTCTTTCTGCTCTCTGCACAGTATTCACACTAGTAACTCAAACTCACCCACTGTCCTGCCTCTGCATTTCTGCACTTGCTCTTGTCTCGGCGTGGAAAATTCTTCCCCAAGACTTTTGCTTGGCTTTCTCCCTCGTTTCATTCAGGGCACTATTTAAACATGACTTCATCAAAGAGGTCCTTCTAGATCAACTTCGCTAAAATATAAACTCACTACTTCCACCTGCATCCTTCTCAGTCCTTTGTCTTCACAGCACTGATCGCTACATGACATTATACTGTATATCTGTGTTTGTAAATATACTTTCTGTCTCCCCACTGGAGGAACAATAGTAAGATTCCCGGCGCAGGTACTTGTTTTATTCACTGATGTATCCTTGTTAAGTACAAAGAGTCCGCCACATAGAAAGTCCCCAGTGAAAGACTGATGATGAGCGAATGAATGAAATGCAGTAAAATGAGATAGGGGGAAAAATCACAAGAGGGCTGCGCTACTCTCTCAAATTCCTAGAACATTCCTATCATTTCAGCCAAAAATTCTGCTTAAAGTTCACACTTTTGCTCCACCTCCGCAAGGGAAAGGGAATTAGGGAAGTTTACTACTGCTAAACCGAGGGCTTAAAATATTCTTCTTTCCCAGAGGATTCTGGTAAGAATGTTGCTTTCTCCAGAGTTACTGCGTTAAGACATATCTCCAGTCCCAGACTGGATAGGGTTCTTTCATCATCTCAGGTCCAAGAGAAACACGAAGTGGTGGTGGTGGCTGAAAGTTTCCAAAATAGTTTCTCTTCCCAGGGATCAGCAACCAGGTGAATTTCAGAACGATGATCTCCTTGAAGAGGGCGGGAGTCCCATGCCAGGCGGAAAAGCGGACGGGGCGGGGAGGGGGGGCGGGACGAGCAATCTTCATGATGCTTCGTTACCACTCAGCTTTCTGGCGCGGCCTGCACACAACCAGGAACGCCGACACTTCAAGGCAAAGTGGTGCTTTCAGCAACTTTCCCTCCCCGGCGGCTTCTACCCACCCGCCCCTCCCACCTCAGGCTCAGCCTCAGCCTCTGATTTCCGCTGATCCCGGCTGGAGGGAGCCCGGAATCCAATTTCTTTTCCCGAGGGAGCGCAATCCACCGGTCCGATGGCGAAGAGGGGGCGGGGGTCGAGGGGCCTTGGAGGCCGCCCCTCCCCCGCCGCGCGGGCCTCTGGGCCCCGGCAGCCCCGGGCGGGGCAAGCAGAACCTTGGAGGGGCGCGCGGCAGCGCCGCCGGGACTATTTGTCCTTCCGCGCGGGGCGCTGCGGCCCGGCGCCGACGTCGACCCCGACCCGGCTGAGTGGCAGGAGATTAGCCAAAGGTTTCCCCCGACGCGCTCCCCCGGCCAATCGGCGCCGCGCGGGCGGTGCTCGGGGGCCGCGCACACGCACATTCCAGAATCCACGCCTCACACGAACACTCTCACCCCCGCGCCCGCTCTCCTGCCCGCCCCGCCGTCTCGGCCGCACGCGCGCGGCTTCTGGGGCCTCTTCAAGTCTGGGCCCGGACTCTGCTTTCTGGGCCCCTCAGTACAGTTCTCCAAAGTGAAAGTGAAATGAGGAAGGACGGCCTATGGGCTGTAGGAGAAGCGTAATTAGCATCTGTGTCAAGGTTCAAGCTAAGCCTTCACCACCCTCAGGCTCGCTTAACAGACTTTGAGTGACGCTACAGAAACAATGGCACCCCACTCCAGTACTCTTGCCTGGAAAATCCCATGGACGGAGGAGCCTGGTGGGCTGCTATCCATGGGGTCGCTAAGAGTCGGACACGACTGAGCCACTTCACTTTCACTTTTCACTTTCATGCATTGGAGAAGGAAATGGCAACCCACTCCAGTGTTCTTGCCTGGAGAACCCCAGGGACCGGGGAGCCTGGTGGGCTGCCGTCTATGGGGTCGCACAGAGTCGGACACGACTGAAGCGACTTAGCAGCAGCAGCACAGAGACTGTGGTTGAGGAGGAAGAAAGAGGACAGCCCTCTTGATGCTTTAGAGATTGGGTGGAGAACTCTTCCCATATCCTTGAGTATTCTCTACTCAGAGAACGTTCTCATTGGGTTTCTCATTGATTCTTAGTTGTGGTCAGAACACTTGATATATCCTCTCTCCCTCCAGGGGGCTGAGGGGGGAACAACATCGCCTGCTCACAATTGTCATACCAATGAGGCCACAACTGACATACACGCTGGAAGGAGACGGTGCTGTGTGGTGCCTTGTTTTCTCTTTTGAATTACATCCTCCTGAGACGGCGGCTGACCCTAGGCCCATGGCGTTCATGGATGTGATTGACATGCGTGATTAGCGGACTAGTGAGAGAGAACCAGGGAAATTACTGTCAAAACAATTACATACAGGACATCAGAACAATGACTTGAGAGCCTCCAGGGACTTAGAGACCATCCTAACGCTGCCACAATGCCCTCTGGGACCGTAGCCAAGTCACATCATCTCTTTGTGTCTTTTTTCTTCCTGGTAAGTTAAAACTATTGTTACTGCTCCCAGTCTCAAAGTTTAAAAATAAACTTGGATAAGGAGGTGAAAACATTGAAGGTTTTGTTTTGGAGGGGGAAGGTAGTGGTCCTGGTTGAACGACCACTCTGGACCGAAGAGTCTGTATAAGGAAACCATTTGATCTTAAGCCAACCACCTGGTCATTTAAGTTAAATTTAATTACACATATATTGACACTAACTCTAGATGTGGAGTTCTAAGCTTGGTGCTGTGTGGTCTTCATAAGAGTTATGTACATTTATTGAAAAATAAAAAACAACCCAAACCATGTATAACTGGATCTATGCAGTTCAAACCTGTGTTGTTCAAGAGTCTATGCTAAATCCTGCGTTCCAGATCTTATTCCGTGCCTGTGCCAGTTCCCATCATTAATCTTGACCATTTTTATTTTGTAATTTCTGCTCAAGAGCCACAAAACATTGTTAGAGATTGGTACAGAATGGTGCTGTGTTTGGAGCTCCCCACTTGAGCCTAAGCTGTGGCTTGGGGTTCAGACATGTCTGGATATATCTGTGGAACTATGGGGAAGTCACCGGAAGCCTGTTTACTGGAGTGAATGAAGAGCTTCCTGAGACAGAACATGTCCTCAGGGAAAGAGTCAAACCCAGTAAGCTTGAGCCAAAAACAGAGACTAAGTCTTGAGAAGAGAGAGGTCCCTTTGCATCCAATTCTGTGTCTCCTGGCCCTTGTCTGAGTCCAGTAAGAGTGGGGAAGGGTGAAAAAGATGGAGTCTATAGGTAAAAGCTAAAGTATCTTTCAAATTTTTCAAGTCCTACATTTCTCATTCATAATGCACACTCCCACCTTTACTAGAAAAGTCGGATCAGATCAGTCGCTCAGTCGTGTCCGACTCTTTGCGACCCCATGAATTGCAGCACGCCAGGCCTCCCTGTCCATCACCAACTCCTGGAGTTCACTCAGACTCACTTCCATTGAGTCAGTGATGCCATCCAGCCATCTCATCCTCTGTCATCCCCTTCTCCTTCTGCCCCCAATCCCTCCCAGCATCAGAGTCTTTTCCAATGAGTGAACTCTCCGCATGAGGTG
The DNA here is from genome assembly GCF_029378745.1 of Bos indicus. Classification (NCBI taxonomy): domain Eukaryota; kingdom Metazoa; phylum Chordata; class Mammalia; order Artiodactyla; family Bovidae; genus Bos; species Bos indicus. The sequence continues at coordinate 53,259,490 of NC_091769.1, forward strand.
GCCAAAGTACTGGAGTTTCAGCTTTAGCATCAGTCCTTCCAAAGAAATCCCAGGGCTGATCTCCTTCAGAATGGACTGGTTGGATCTCCTTGCAGTCCAAGGGACTCTCAAGAGTCTTCTCCAACACCACAGTTCAAAAGCATCAATTCTTCAGCGCTCAGCTTTCTTCACAGTCCAACTCTCACATCCATACATGACCACAGGAAAAACCATAGCCTTGACTAGACGGACCTTTGTTGGCAAAGTAATGTCTCTGCTTTTGAATATGCTATCTAGGTTGGTCATCGCTTTCCTTCCAAGGAGTAAGCGTCTTTTAATTTCATGGCTGCAGTCACCATCTGTAGTGATTTTAGAGCCCAGAAAAATAAAGTCTGACACTGTTTCCACTGTTTATCCATCTATTTGCCATGAAGTGATGGGACCAGATGCCATGATCTTCGTTTTCTGAATGTTGAGCTTTAAGCCAACGTTTTCACTCTCCTCTTTCACTTTCATCAACAGGCTTTTTAGTTCCTCTTCACTTTCTGCCATAAGGGTGGTGTCATCTGCATATCTGAGGTTAGTGATATTTCTCCCGGCAATCTTGATTCCAGCTTGTGCTTCTTCCAGTCCAGTGTTTCTCATGATGTACTCTGCATATAAGTTAAATAAACAGGGTGACAATATACAGCCTTGACGTACTCCTTTTCTTATTTGAAACCAGTCTGTTGTTCCATGTCCAGTTCTAACTGTTGCTTCCTGACTTGCGTACAAATTTCTCAAGAGGCAGATCAGGTGGTCTGGTATTCCCATCTCTTTCAGAATTTTCCACAGTTTATTGTGATCCACACAGTCAAAGGCTTTGGCATAGTCAATAAAGCAGAAATAGATTTTTTTCTGGAACGTCAAGGTATCAACAAAAGTGCAAGCATAGAAAACCAGGCTAGAGGTGACTTTTGAAAAATAAGGAATTTATTATCCTATGAAATAACAAGATTCATTTATTTGTTAATTGAGTAACTCAAGTATGTCACCAGGCTTCCCTCACAGCTAGTTGGTAAAGAATCCGCCTGCAATGCAGGAGACCCTGGTTCGATTCCTGGGCCGGGAAGATCCACTGGAGACGGGATAGGCTACTCACTCCAGTATTCTTGGGCTTTTCTTGTGACTCAACTGGTAAAGAATCTACCTGCAGTGAGGGAGACCTGGGTTGGATCTCTGAGTTGGGGAGATCCCCTGGAGAAGGGACAGGCTAACCCACTTCAGTATTCTGACCTAGAGAATTCCATGGACTGTATAGTCCATGGGGTCACAAAGAGTCAGACACAACTGAGGGATTTTCACTTTCAGGTATGTCACTGAGGACCCATGTAGATTTCTTTCTAGTCTGGTGTCTTCAGACAATGGTAGTTTCTCCTGCCATCTCCCTTCAAGGCACCATCATAGCTTTAGCATTTCTTGGCTTCAGATGCAGTCAAGGGCATCCAACAAACAGGGATGTTGTCTCCCACTTCTTTCCAACCTGTCTCTTTCATGGTAAAGTAAGGTTAACTCTTTCTAGAGTCCTGTAGTAGAACTGAGTCCCACTGCACAGAGTTAAGTCAAACACGCATTGTAAACTAATTATTTGTGGAAAGAATGATGCTGAACATAATCCACCCCACATGCCTGCATGAGAAATTACCTTCCATGAGCAGGAGGGTATAATCATCATCAAATTTTGTCAAAAAAAAAAAATTGAGAAAATTGGTTGTGGCTTAGATCTCAAAAGTTTCTTTCATTTTTCTTTTTCTCTACTTCAAAATATTTGTGTATCTACTCTATCTACTCTCCTTTATGACTTCTAAATTTTTAAATCTTCCTTCATATTCTATCCTTGTTAGTGCAACGAAAAGGTAACCCACCTCCATTTCAGGACTTGGCCCTCTGTCTGACTACCTGTCTTAAGAACTTGCTCTTGTCCTGGCCCCTCGCAGTGGTCCCTAAACCACAAGCTGTCTCTTGTAGGCTGTTGCACCTAGCACTCCACTAATGGGAATTAGAGGAGATCTGAAGCCCCTTCTGTTGTCTTCAGAGAATCCAGATTCAAAGATGCAAGAACTTGTCTAAATCCTATCAGGTGAGGATGGAGAGGTAAGGAGCATGGGCAAGCTTTTTCTTTCCTAGCAGGATCCTGTACCCAGAACTTTTCTGTCTGGCTCAGCAATGGGTGAGTGCCACATGGCATCCTCAGCTATTTGATTTTAGACTGCTTCCATTTCAGCCTTTCCCTCCCCATGAGTACCGATCTCCTAGAGACTGGGTCCCACTCTATTTTTCCAAGCCACAACCTGCAGGAATTCTGATAATAGTTCAAACTTAAAACTTGTTCTATTTCTTTTCTGTACTCAAATTCATTCATTTTTTTCATTGAACAAATATTCAGTGTTGATTTTCTTGCAAGTATTGTGTTATGTGCTGGGGAAACACTCGTGAATAGTCAGAGTTACCTGCCTTCAATGGGTTTACATTTTGTTGGGGGAACTTTGTTTCTCCAACAAGGCTTGGCATGAAATTCCACATTATCTAGCAGGAACCAGAATGGAAGTAAAACTTAAAAACAAGGCTGAGTCATTAACTCTGCTGCACAACCCATGTTTTAATCCTTCACAAACAGCTACCATTAGTACTCTAAATTATCTTGTTTAATTATTTTGATCTTTACACAGCTCATAACATATCTTTTCACAGAGGCCATTGTTTCAGACAATTACAGTTTCCAACAGTAATAACACCATGTAGGGCAAGGCACTTGTGGTACAGTAGGCTTTATTAATAACATACCTTGTCGGCTGAACAGGCCAGGCTATAGATGGATGATTACAGCAAAAATGGAGGCTGTATCTGATACAAGTTTATGTCTCATCAGAATTGTTATACCCTATCTCTGCTCCTAGTCAGGAACCTGCCAGATCTTATTCAGCAGAATGGTTTGTAGATGCATTGTGAGAGACAGAAATATTTACTGTTACCTGCCTTTCTTTGGCTACGCTTGCCTGAGGTTGTATAGTAAAATAAAAAAATTTTTTAATGCTTTCAAAATTCACTCAGGTTTGTTATTCCCACTTTATTTATAGTAAAAAAAATAGGTTCTCTAAAAAAGTGCTACATTATATTGAAAGTAAACCTGTTTATATATTTTCTACTAAGAGCACTTCTGTTTCAGATGGTGTCATGGGCCCTCAGTGTCTAATTTATCTTGACAGTGTCTGAAATGGAAGTCAACTGATTCAGATGGCAGGGCCTGAAATATGAGTCAGAGAAGTGAAATGAGAGCATTTAAATGAAATATGAACTCCAGTCAATCTGAATGAATTCCCATAGCACCTCAAGTCCAGGAAAAAACCTGTAAGGGTTTTAATCCTCACTCGACTCATGACAAAGTGCGTGACCCTAAGTGAGGCAGTTAATTAATTTCTGTGTCTTGGTGTCCCCATTTTTACAACAGGGTTAATCAGACTTGTAGTGCTTCTGCACTTGGAGTTCAGAAGAAAAGAGAATTATCCTCTTTCTGAAATATAGCTGATAATTATCAGTTATCAACAGGAATATACTGAGCCCTGTATCAACACATCATTATGCAGCCAGAGTCTAGCAAGTACATTACACATAAATGATAAAGAAATCTTTGTTGTATGAATGAATGAGAAAATGAACCAGTGATCCATGACCTGCTGCATGCCAGGTCCCTTGCTATAAAGACTCAAGATACATCCCTGCCTTTAAGGAACTAACCTTCTAGTGAAATGACATACACAGATTAAAATGTACTTAACAATTCAGGTATGAAATACCAAGTGAATGTTATAACCCATTATCTTCAACCTAGAATTTCCAGATTCTTAGCTTCATTATGAATTCTTCCCTAAGGCTGACTTGCTTGAGAATGTGCCTAGATATATCACATAAAAATATTAGAGGATGTTTAATAAAAGACTTTGAAATATAGCAATATGTTTCATTAGGATAATATTCTGTAAGAAAGTAGAATTGAAATATAAGTTCAAGGGGAGAAAGACATAAAACTGTTTAAAAAACTTGTTTATATTGCTTTTTGTATTTTTATTGAGGTATAACATCCATATAGTAACATACACAGTGGGTGCATGCTAAGTCGCTTCAGTCATGTCCGACTCTCTGTGACCCCATGGACTGTAGCCCTCCAGGCTTCTCTGTCCATGGGATTCTCCAGGCAGGAATATTGGAGTGGGTTGCCATGCCCTCCTCTAGGGGATCTACCCAACCCAGGGATTGAACCTGCAGTTCTTACATCTCTGCATTGGCAGGCAGGTTCCTTGCCACTAGTGCCACCTTGGAAGCCCAACATACACAGACTACCACCTAAATAAAAATATACTTGATGCCCTTCCCATCATCACCCTCCCCAGAGTTAACCATTATTCTGACTTCATATTCTGAGAAGTAGCGTAGCTTGTTCTTGGAAGTTATGTAAGTGGAATTACATGATATGTTCTCTTTTGTTCCAGGCTTCTTTGGTTCAACAGTATATCTGTATGATGCATCCATTGTTGCATACATCAGAGTTCATTCTTTTTAATTATTGCAAAACGACTATTCCCAAAGTGTGATCTGAGAATTCCTAGAAGGGTTATCTGAGAGTATTCAGGGGAGTCTATGAGTCAAAATTGTTTTCATAACAATTTAGCATTTTATTTATTTGCCTTTTTCAGTACGTTGATATTTTTGTTGATGGTGAAAAAGCAATGATGGTTACAACTTCTGGTACCTTGGCATGACTGTTTTTCCTTAGAGTTGTATCTTTATGTTTCTTTAAGTATCTTTGCCAAATCCAAGGACACAAATATTTTCCATGATATTCTTTTCTGTAAGTTTTATGGTTTTAGGTTTTGCATATAGCACTGTGATCCATTTTGAGTTAGTTTTGGCATATGGTGTGACTTCAGGGTTGATAGGCCTCTTGCTTTTTAAAAAAAATATAGATACCCAATATCCAGTTGTTATAATACTACTTATTGGAAAGTATTCGTTCTCCCTTTTCCACTGAATTAACTTGGCACTTCTGTCAAAATACTTCTCTCTATACACACATATGCACACACACGTCCTCTGTTTTAGACTTTGCATTCAGTGTCATTCATTGATCTATATGTGTATCCTTTTACCAGTACTACAGTTTGGGGAGAATTGTTACATTAACGATGATGAATCCTTTTCATCTATGAACACTGTAGCGCTCTCTTTTATTTAGATATACTTTAATTTCTTTTAACAATGTTTTGCAGTTTCCAATATAAAGATATTTTGTTAGACTTATTCATAATTTTTTGGTGCTATGTAAGTGGAATGGCCTTTAAAATTTCATTTTCCAAGTTTGCTGTTAGTATATAAAGATATATCTTTAATGTTTGCTTTTAGCAGATTCTTTTATATGAACCTGTATCCTGCGACCTTGCTAAATTTACTTAGGGGTTCTAGTTACTGTTTTCTATTAATAGATTACCTGTGATTTTTTAACATTAATAATTATTTGCAAATAGAGAAAATTTACTTCTTTTTTTCATCTTAACACAATTGATTTCCCTTTCTTTCCTTCTTACAATGACTGGGACCTCTAGTACAATGTTGAATAGAATTAGTTATAATGGTATATTTGCCTTGTTTCCATTGTAAAGGAAACAATCCTATCTTTCACCATTAGTTATGCTATAGATGCCATATATTCATCTGGGGAAGTTCCGTGCTATTTTTGGTTTGCTGGAAGTTTATGTTAGGAATAAATGTTGAATTTTGTCAAATGCTTTTTCTGTATCTATTGAAATAATCAAATAGGTTTCCTCCTTTTGTCTGTTACTGTAGTGAATGAACAATTGACTTCAAAATCGTAAACTAATCTTGCATTACTGGGATCAATCCTACTTAGTCTTAAAGCTTTATTCTTTTTTCTTTAATTTTTGTTTTATTTTTAATTAGACAACAAGTATTCCACAATATTGTGATGGCCTCTGCCATACACCAACATGAACTGACCCCAGGCACACATATATTCCCCTCTGACTGAACCTTCCCCTCACTTCCTTCCCCATCCCATCCTTCTCAGTTCAGTTCAGTTCAGTTCAGTCACTCAGTCGTGTCCGAGTCTTTGCGACCCAATGAACTGCAGCACGCCAGGCCTCCCTGTCCATCACCAACTCCTAGAGATCACTCAAACTCATGTCCATCAAGCCAGTGATGCCATCCAGCCATCTCATCCTCTGTCATCCCCTTCTCCTCCTGCCCTCAATCCCTCCCAGCATCAGAGTATTTTCCAATGAGTCAACTCTCCGCATGAGGAGGCCAAAGTACTGGAGTTTCAGCTTTAGCATCAGTCCTTCCAATGAACACCCAGGACTGATCTCCTTTAGGATGGACTGGATGGATCTCCCTGCAGTCCAAGGGACTCTCAAGAGTCTTCTCCAACACCACAGTTCAAAAGCATCAATTCTTCGGCACTCAGCTTTCTTCACAGTCCAACTCTCACATCCATACATGACCGCAGGAAAAACCATAGCCTTGACTAGACAGACCATTGTTGGCAAAGTAATGTCTCTGCTTTTCAATATGCTATCTAGGTTGGTCATAACTTTCCTTCCAAGGAGTAAGTGTCTTTTAATTTCACGGCTGCAGTCACCATCTACAGTGATTTTGGAGCCCCAAAAAATAAAGCCTGACTGTTTCCACTGTTTCCCCATCTTTTTGCCATGAAGTGATGGGACCAGATGCCATGATCTTCGTTTTCTGAATGTTGAGCTTTAAGCCAACGTTTTCACTCTCCTCTTTCACTTTCATCAAGAGGCTTTTTAGTTCCTCTTCACTTTCTGCCATAAGGGTGGTGTCATCTGCATATCTGAGGTTATTGATGTTTCTCCCGGCAATCTTGATTCCAGCTTGTGCTTCTTTCAGCCCAGCGTTTCTCATGATGTTCTCTCCATATAAGTTACATAAGCAGGGTGACAATATACTGCCTTGAGGTACTCCTTTTCCTATTTGGAACCAGTCTGTTGTTCCATGTCCAGTTCTAGCTGTTGCTTCCTGACCTGCATACAGGTTTCTCAAGAGGCAGGTCAGGTGGTCTGGGATTTCCATCTCTTTCAGAATTTTCCACAGTTTATTGTGATCCACATAGTCAAAGGCTTTGGCGTAGTTAATAAAGCAGAAATAGATGTTTTTCTGGAACTCCCTTGCTTTTTTGATGAAACTAAGCCATGCCGTGTGGGGCCACCCAAGATGGGTGGGTCATGGTGGAGAGGTCTGACAGAATGTGGTCCACTGGAGAAGGGAATGGCAAACCACTTCAGTATTCTTGCCTTGAGAACCCATCCTTCTAGGCTGTCACAAAGAACTGGCTTTAGGTTCCCTATATCACATAGCAAATTCCCTGGGCCATCTATTTTACACTAGTGGAGGTGATGGAATTCCAGTTGAGGTATTTCAAATCCTGAAAGATGATGCTGCGAAAGTGCTGTACTCAATATGCCAGCAAATTTGGAAAATTCAGCAGTGGCCACAGGACTGGAAAAGGTCAGTTTTCACTCCAATCCCAAAGAAAGGCAATGCCAAAGAATGCTCAAACTACTGCACAATTGCACCCATCTCACATGCGATTAAAGTAATGCTCAAAATTCTCCCAGCCAGTCTTCAGCAATACATGAACTGTGAACTTCCAGATGTTCAAGCTGCTTTTAGAAAAGGCAGAGGAACCAGAGATCAAATTGCCAACATCTGCTGGAGAAGGCAATGGCCACCCACTCCAGTACTCTTGCCTGGAAAATCCCATGGACAGAGGAGCCTGGTGGGCTGCAGTCCATGGGGTTGCAGAGTCGGACACGACTGAGCGACTTCACTTTCACTTTTCCCTTTCATGCATTAGAGAAGGAAATGGCAACCCACTCCAGTGTTCTTGCCTGGAGAATCTCAGGGACGGGGGACCCTGGTTGGCTGCTGTCTGTGGGGTCTCACAGAGTCGGACACGATTGAAGTGACTTAGCAGCAGCAGCTGGATCATGGAAAAGGCAAGAGAGTTCCAGAAAAACATCTATTTCTGCTTTATTGACTATGCCAAAGCCTTTGACTATGTGGATCACAATAAACTGTGGAAAATTCTGAAAGAGATGGAAATCCCAGACCACCTGACCTGCCTCTTGAGAAACCTGTATGCAGGTCAGGAAGCAACAGCTAGAACTGGACATGGAACAACAGACTGGTTCCAAATAGGAAAAGGAGTACCTCAAGGCAGTATATTGTCACCCTGCTTATGTAACTTATATGGAGAGAACATCATGAGAAACGCTGGGCTGAAAGAAGCACAAGCTGGAATCAAGATTGCCGGGAGAAATATCAATAACCTCAGATATGCAGATGACACCACCCTTATGGCAGAAAGTGAAGAGGAACTAAAAAGCCTCTTGATGAAAGTGAAAGAGGAGAGTGAAAACGTTGGCTTAAAGCTCAACATTCAGAAAACGAAGATCATGGCATCTGGTCCCATCACTTCATGGCAAATAGATGGAGAAACAGTGGAAACAGTGGTAGACTTTATTTTTGGGGGCTCCAAAATCACTGTAGATGGTGACTGCAGCCCTGAACTTAAAAGACACTTACTCCTTGGAAGGAAAGTTATGACCAACCTAGATAGCATATTCAAAGCAGAGACATTACTTTGCCAACAAAGGTCCATCTAGTCAAGGCTATGGTTTTCCAGTGGTCATGTATGGATGTGAGAGTTGGACTGTGAAGAAAGCTAGTGCCGAAGAATTGATGCTTTTGAACTGTGGTGTTGGAGAAGACTCTTGAGAATCTCTTGGACTGCAAGGAGATCCAACCAGTCCATTCTAAAAGAGATCAGTCCTGAGCGTCCTTTGGAAAGAATGATGCTAAAGCTGAAACTCCAGTACTTTGGCCACCTCATGCGGAGAGTTGACTCATTGGAAAAGACCCTGATGCTGGGAGGGATTGGGGGCAGGAGGAAAAGGGGATGACAGAGGATGAGATGGCTGGATGGCATCACCTACTCGATGGACGTGCGTTTGAGTGATCTCCGGGAGTTGGTGATGGACAGAGAGGCCTGGTGTGCTGCAATTCATGGGGTCGCAAAGAGTCGGACAGGAGTAAGCGACTGAACTGAAATGAACTGAACGTATATTTTTCAATGCTATTATCGCAAATCATCCCCCACCTCCTTCCCCACTGTGTCCAAAAGTCTGTTCTTTATGTATGCGTGTAGGATCGTCAGTACCATCTTTCTAGATTCCATGTATATGTGTTTATTTATGATATTTGTATTTCTCTTTCTGACTTACTTCACTGTGTGTAATAGACTCTAGGTTCATCCACCTCATCAGAACTGACTCAAATGCATTCCTTTTTATGGCTGAATATATTCCATTGTGTACATGTACCACAGCTTCTTTATCCATTCAGCTGTCCATGGAGATCTAGGTTACTTCCTTGTTCTAGCTGTTGTTAAAAAGTGCTGCAGTGAACATTGACATACATGTGTCTTTCTCAATTATGGTTTCCTCAGGATATTTGCCCAGTAGTGGGATTGCTGGGTCATATGATAGTTTTATTCCTAGCGTTTTAAGGAATCTCCATACTGGCTGTGTGAACCACTATGTTCTCCATAGTGGCTGCATCAGTCTGTACTCCCACCACCAGTACAAGAGAGTTTCCTTTTCTCCACTCCCTCTTCAGCATTACTGTTTGTAGACTTTTTGATAGTGGCCATTGTGACTGGTGTGAGATGATACCTCATTGTAGTTTTGATTTGCATTTCTCTAATAATGAGTGACGTTAAACATCTTTTCATGTGTTTATTACCCGTCTGTATGTTTTCTTTGGAGAAATGTCTGTTTAGGTCTTCTACGCACTTTTTGATTGGATTGTTTTCTGGTATTGAGCTGCTTGTATATTTTGAAAGTAAATCCTTTGTCAGTTGTTTCATTTGCTATTATTTTCTCCCATTCTGAGGGTTTTCTTTTCCCCTTGCTTATAGTTTCCTTTGTTGTAGAAAGCTTTCAAACTTAATGAGGTCCCTTTTGTTTATTTTTGTTTTTATTTCCATTACTCTAGGAGGTGGGTCATAAAGGATCTTGCTGTGATTTATGTCAAAGAGTGTCTGCCTGTGTTTTCCTCCAGGATTTTTAGTTTCTGGTCTTACATTTAGAACACTGTGTTATAATTTGAAGCTTTATTCTTTTTATATACTATTGACTTGACTTGTTAGTGTTTTCTTAAGAATTTTGCTTTTATATCCATGAAAGATTTTAGTCTGCAGTTTTTTATACCATCTTTGTCAGGTTTTGATATTATGCTTATGTTGGTGTATTTGTTTGCTAAGACCACCATAACAAAAAACCACAGACTGGGTATCTTAAACAACAGAAATTTCTTTTCTCAGAGTTCTGAAGGCTGGAAGTCCAAGATCAAGTGGTGAGCAGGTTTAATTTCTCCTGAGGCCTCTCTCCTTGGCTTGCAGATGGCTGCCTTCACATTGTGTCCTCAGATGGTCTTTTCTCTGTGCAGATCCTTGCCCTCTTCTTTTAGGGACAACAGTCATATTAAATGAGAGCCTTACACTAACAGTATCACTTTAACTTAATCACCTCTATAAAGCCCTTGTTTCCAAATATGGTTATATTCTGAGGTACTGAGGGTTGGGACTGCAACATATTAATTTTCTAGGGGACACAACTAGACCCATAATACTTGGCCTCATAAAATGAGATGAATAATATTCTCTCCTCTCTTTTCTGAAAAACATTTTTATATTAATAACTTTGGTGTTTTCATCATTGAAATTATCTGGCCTTGGAGTTTTCTTTGAGGGAAGGCTTTTTGTAATCAATTTAGTGTGTTTATTAGAGGTGGACCTATTAGATTTTCTACCTTTCTTTGTGTATATTTTGATAGAGTGTATTTTAAGAAACTTGTCTTATTTATCTGTGCTGCTGAATTTGTTGGTATAATGGCGTTCATAGCGTTCTCTTTTTACTTTTTTAATGTCTGTAGAATCTATGTGACAGCCTCTTGGTTTTAAACTCTTGCTTAAAGGGCTTAAATAGGCGTGTCCCAGTCATGCCTATTTTAAAGAACTTTAGAAGAAAGAGTAAAAATTTCACATGATTATTCTGGATGCTTGGCTTTTCTGTATATAATTTAGAGTTTGTTTGTCATTTTCTACAAAAAGGTTGGGATTTTGATTGAGAGTGCATTACATATATATACTTGTTTGGGAAAATTGCCATCTTAACAATATTAAATATTTAGCTCTATCAATATGGTTTTCTTTCTGTTTATTTACATTTAAAAATTTTTCTCTCATGAGTATATTGCAGTTTTCAGGATACAAATCTTGCACAAATTTTGTTGGATTTCTTTTTAAGTATTTTATGTTTTTGAAAATGATATTGTCATTTATATTTCAACTTTCAATTGTTAGCTGCATATATTTTTATATATTAGCATGATATCCTGTGAACCTACTAAACTCACTTATTAATTCTATGAGGTTTTTTGTAGATATTTTGAAAATTTTTAGTGAATATAATCGTCATCCATGAATAAAAACAGTTTTTTCTTTCCTATCCAGTTCATATGCTTTTTTTTTCTCTCTTATTGCACTGGCTAGATTCTTGAGTACAGTATTGAGTAGAAGCAATGAAAGCAGATATCCTTGCTTTGTTTTCAGTCTTTGGAGGGAAAATGTTTACTCTTTTATCATTAATTATGATATTAGATGGAGAAGGCAATGGCACCCCACTCCAGTACTCCTGCCTGGAAAATCCCATGAACGGAGGAGCCTTGTAGCCTGCAGTCCATGGGGTCGCTGAGGGTCGGACACGACTGAGCGACTTCACTTTCACTTTTCACTTTTCATGCATTGGAGAACGAAATGGCAACCCACTCCAGTGTTCTTGCCTGGAGAATCCCAGGGACAGGGGAGCCTGGTGGGCTGCCATCTATGGGGTCACACAGAGTCAGACACAATTGAATTGACTTAGCAGCAGAAGCAGCATGATATTACAAATAAGTATTTACTAGTCTTTTATCAGGTTGAGTAACTTCCCCGGTGGCTCATATGGCAAAGCATCTGCCTATAATGCGGGAGACCTGGGATTGATCCCTGGGTTGGGAAGATCCTCTGGAGAAGGAAATGGCAACCCACTCCAGTACTCTTGCCTGGAAAATCCCATGGACGGAGGAGTGTGGTAGGCTACAGTCCATGCGGTCACAAAGAGTCAGACACAACTGAGTGACTTCACTTCACTTTATCAGGTTGAAGAAATTCCTTTTTGCTCCTAGGTTGCTGAAATTAATACATGTCTTAACTTTGCAATTAAATGGGAAGTACACATAAACCACTTCTGCATATTTATGTATGATGATTGTCTCAAGAGAAAGCACTTACGCAGTTGAAGTAGTTGTTTTTTCATAGAACCCCATTTTTACTTAAAAGGACCAAGAACTAGGATTACTCAGATATTTAGTAGGTATTTTGTAAAAAAAAAAAAAATTGTTTTGAGTCTGCCACTGCAAGACTATATTTGTTGACATTGATAAAATTTGCATTTTCAAACAAAAATTAGAATTTTGGAGTGTTTATATTCACTTAACATCTTCTTGGTACTTCATGACTTTTCTCTTGAGACTGGTGGTGATATTAACAAATGTGACTTTTCTGCTATAGTGAAGTATGTCAATATTTGAAATATATATATATATTTAATGTTTGGAATATTTTGACCAGTGTTTTAAGAAACTACCATTTATCAAGTATTGATATAGTATTAAAGAAGACTGTTTACAATTTTCTGAAAAGACTATTAGAATAATCCTTTTCTTCTCCATTATATATCTTTTTGATGCTAAAATTTTCTTCATATACTTCAGCCTAAAGCAACATATTGTAGCTGATTGAAAACAGAAACAGATATTAGAATCCAGCTGTCATCTATTAAGCCAATCTTTAAAGAGATTTGCAAAATCTAAAATAATGCTACTTCTTACTAATATGTTTGTTTAGAAAATATAGTCATCATGAAAATATGTACATTAACATGTAATGGATTTATTATTGTTACTTTTTAATTGTGGTTAAAATCTAACAAAACATAAAATTTACCATTTTAACCATTTTTAGGTTAAGTGACCTTAAGTACCGAGAAAGTGATGGCACCCCACTCCAGTACTCTTGCCTGGAAAATCCCATGGATGGAGGAGCCTGGAAGGCTGCAGTCCATGGGGTTGCGAAGAGTCGGACACAACTGAGCGAGTTCACTTTCACTTTTCACTTTCATGCATTGGAGAAGGAAATGGCAACCCACTCCAGTGTTCTTGCCTGGAGAATCCCAGGGACGGGGGAGCCTGGTGGGCTGCCATCTATGGGGTCACACAGAGTTGGACACGACTGAAGCGACTTAGCAGCAGCAGCAGCAGACCTTAAGTACATTCACACTGTTGTGCAGCCATCACCACCATTCTTTTCCAGAACTTTAAAAAAATCTTCCCAAACTGAAACTCTTTGATATTAAATAAGAACTCTCCATTTGCCTCTTCCCACTGCCTATGACAATAGCCATTTTATTTTCTGTCTTTCTGAATTTGACTACTCTAAATACCTTCTGTATCAAACAATATTTTTCCTTTTGTGTCTGGATTGTCTCACTAGCCTAATGTTTTCAGGATTTATCCATGTTACTGTTATTTTAATAATAAATTAATACAAAATTTAAAGATCTCTCAGTGTTAATTTTTAATATGACAAATATTGATAGAAACACCCAAATAGACTAAAACAATTGTGTTCTCAATTAAGTTTTAAGACCATAAAGGGGTCCTGAGACCAAAAAGTTTGAGAATACACTGGGTTCTTATATAATAACCAGTTATATAACCCAGTGTATATATGTTTGTATGTACCATTATTTAGCCATTTTACTGCTGAGGAATAGTTCGTTTTTCTCCAGCTTTTGATTATTATTGATAAAGTTATGAATATTCTTGTACATACACTGTGGAGAAGCTGTACACTACTTTCTCTCTGATGTCTAGAAGTGGTATGGCTGAATCTTGTGCCTTTTTTAAATGGACAGTGGTAGATATAAAATCTCTATTCTATTTAGGTCCCACTGGATACATTTCCAGAATATTGTGTAATAGACTTATTTTAAATGCTAATATTTACAATATGTAGGATGTTTATCTTCTGCATTTAAACTTACAACAGATTTTAAATATCAACTTAAACATGTGTGAGGGCATATGTCATTTAAATACATTATTTTAGGAGGTAAATGAGCAAAGTGTTTTGAAGACTACTAGACAGTTTACCCTTTAGGATTTCAGAAGAAGAGCAAGATGATTGCAGGTTGGGAGGTCTCTCTCTCTCTCTTTTCTCTCTCCCTTTGCTTTCTTCCTCCTTAATTTTCCTGTTATCTGACAAACATTTACTCAACACCTATTATATGCTAGTCACTCTGCTAGGCATTGGGGATATGGCTCTGGACAAGACAGACAAGGATTTGGCTCACAGTCTAGTGAGGAAAACAATCCATTTGAAAACAAGCAATTGAAATGATGAAAAACTGTGTTAAATATTACATAGGAAACAAACAAGTCTTATGATAGGGAATAGTGGTGGCATCGACTCGATGGACATGAGTTTGAGTAGGCTCCGGGAGTTAGTGATGGACAGGGAGGCCTGGCATGCTGCGGTTCATGGGGTTGCAGAGTCGGACACTACTGAGTGACTGAACTGAATTGAACTGGCTAATATGTCGGGTAGTTATAGTGGCCTCATGTTGGAAGAGCTAACTATGCCTAAGAGCCAAGAGAAGAGCATTCCAGGCAGAGTCTCATACATACTAAGATCATTAACAAGTCTTTGAACAAGAAAAAGCTTGGAATATTTCCAAAATTAAAAGCAGGCCATATGATGCAACCACAGTAAGACTTTGAGTCTTTATGCAAAGAAGTTACATAGTTAACCCTTGAAGATGTCTGTACACAATATATAGTTAATATAAACTGTATAATAAGGTATGATAAATAAATTTAAAAGACGTAATGATGTTCATCTTTGAGAAGTGATAGAAATGAACAAGCCTCTACTTTCCTCTGAGAACAGGAGGCAACGAAGAAAGGTTTCAGGAGAAAAGAAAGCTACTCTATCTGCATCAGTATCAGCTCTGCCTTCAGCCAGGCAAGAGAGTCAGAGCTTTGAGAGAAAGATTGTGTCTTGTTAATATTTGTATCTCCAGTGCCCAGCGTCGTGCTTGGTCTAAAATAGATGCTTAATCACAGTGTTTCATAAGGGAGGGAGAAATAGGAGCTAACATTTTTATTTAGTTCCAACCCCTGTACTGGAGTCAACTAAACAAAACTAAAGACAAATAGAATACAGGGGGGAAATGCAGCGTCTATAACAAACAATAGGTTGATGTGCTCAATGGACTTTAAAAACTGGCATATAGGTTAAGACCATACACTGGAGTGACAAAGATATACTGCAATGAAGGCAAATTAAGGATAGGGTAAGTGTTTAGTTGGCCAGGAGAAGTCAAACTTAGAGAAAGAGATGGAGAGAGACAGCCATCCAGCCAGAGAATGAATGAATGAGAATGGGAATATGATAGATTTGTGATATCTTAGAAGCTCATTCCTAATTTGGTGCTCCTAGAGCTGGCCTTCAGTTGTTTCTTTACTGTGTTTGTTCTCTTTTTCTGATCTCATCCTGAGAGTGAAGATATAAACAGAAGAGACATATCCCTTCCAAACTGTCCAGTTTCAGAGAGAATGAGTAACCTGAGAATTGATAACTCCCTGAAATGCATACTATCTCTTAAAAAACGTAGCCAGAACTTGTGCTGACACACAAGTATATTCTGTGTATTTATTATAATGATTATATTCACTACATGATATACTCCTTTTAATTTTTAGGAGGAAATGAACTAATTTTTGCACTACTAGTGATTTTTTCAGTTTCAACCAGGCTACTTCTGACAAGTTCATTTGTTTAGCAAAATTGGGTACCTAGTATGTGCCACTGGTCTAGGTAGCAGATATAGTTGGGGTAACTAAAGCAGGTGAAGTCTATGACTTTATAGAGCTTTATTCTACATGGGGTTGAGGTAGGAATATAATAAAAGATAAGGGAATAAATAGTATAACATAATGTCACATAGTGATGGCTTTGGGGAAGAAAAATAGAAGCAAGGAAAGGAGCTCAGTTAATGTGTGACCAATGTCAGTAGAAGCAAAGTGGAGCCAAGGGTGATGGAAGAGCTCTAGTCCAGCCAAGAACCTCACTGCTGTGAGGACTCTGCTCTTCTCATCCTCACAGTTCCCAGGCTGATTTTCACTTAATCAATGTGAATTTGTCAGGGAAAGACTTGGAGATCGAATGATAATAATAGATGATGTAAATGCCTGGAAATAAGAATGTCTCAAATGTCATCAGTTTCCATCTGTGCTTTCAATTTGCTGACAAACCAACAGCTGAAGTTAAAAAACACAGTACCAAGTGGTTTATTGTAATAATGAGATGGTTGGTTTGAAGGAACAGAAGATATTTGTCTAATAAATAAGATTTGAAAAATGCAACCCTCAAAGACTAAGAGCTAGTGCTAGTTAGTGTTAAACTGGTTTTGTTTATATCGGTGCCCTTGAAAAGTTTCTTACCGACCATGTCAACCAATGAAAAGCTAATACCATGGCCAATGGTTAGTTCTGTCTCCTAAGCTTACTCTTTTTTTAAAAGAAAAATAATTTTATTTGTTTATGGCTGTGCTGGGTCTTCATTGCTGCATGGGCTTTTTCTCTAGTGTGGTGGGCCAGGGGCTACTCTCTAGCTGTGGTGCTCAGGCTTCTCATTGCCATGGGTTCTCTTGATGCAGAGTACAGACTCCAGGGTGAGTGGGATTCAGTAGCTGTGGCATGTGGGCCCAGTAATTGCAGCTCCCAGGTTCTAGAGCACAGGCTCAATAGTTGTGGCACATGGGCTTAGTTGCTCCTCAGCATCCTGGATCAGGGATCAAACCCGAGTCTCCTGCATTGGCAGACACATTCTTTACCACTGAGCCATCAGGGAAGCCCCCTAAGCTTACTCTTAGTTCATCCCAAAGCACTCTGTGCTCCCCATCTGGGCTCTCCTCTTTCCTTTCCCTCTTCTCCATTTTTGATCTAGATTTTATGTAATCTCATCCAGAGCCATCACCATCTATATGCTGATAACTGTAGTTTTATTCAACATTATTTTCTCTCCTGAGCTCTTTGTTAGTATATCCTATGGCTTACTTGATTTCTCCACTTTTATGTCTTTATGTCTTGTATGTCAAAATTCTTTATGACAAAACATTATTACAGCCATGCTAATGCAGCAGTCCATGGCTCTAGGATACAAGACCAAGCAGGAAAATACATGATTAAGGGTAATTTAAGCCCTTCGCCCATTTTAGCCACTATAGTAAACCAAAACTATCAGTTGCAAAACTGATTTAGGATGCACTGAAAATTCCCCTTATGACTATTTGGAAGTAATACTAATAAATGAAGTGGCTAAAATGTGAGTAGAAGGAGGAGGTGTGAAAAGGAGAAAATGAATGTTGCATGGACACAGTCAGATATTACTCACCAGTGCTGAACTGGATGGTAGAAAGACAGACCTCACTTTGCATAGTTCTGACATGCACGATTTCCTGTTACCATGGTTTAGTTAAATAACCCAGTCCTCCATCGTCACAGTTCTCATTTCAGTTACCATGGTTGAGTTCAGTCCAGTAATTATATAAAGTACAAATTTCGCTGCTCGCTCTTCAGTCCACAAAGAACTATGTAAATAACAAATGCACACCATGATCAGTGACCAGTTGTGGCACTTCTTTCAGTCTCATCAGCGATTGGTCACTCTGCATCTGTTGTTCAGTTCACAGATAGTGAACTGAAGTGTGTAGTTCTGTTGTCATCTTGTCTCCCAGTGATCAATCCATGTGACATTTTACAAAAATCAAAAGAGAGAATTGGCCAATAGAGATGGAAGTACAGCAAATAACCCAAAGTGACGTTGCTGGAAGTGAATTTTGTCACAAACATAAGAGGAATTATGGAATAAATAACTGGCAGTGGGAATGTTGACACTGCCATTTGAGGGAGTCTAGGTTTTCTGCCAGAGAGAGTTAGTAAAGGCACATTTATCAACATAAAGAAGAAAAGTAGTTGTGACAAAAAGGATGAAGATGTCCCAGAATACAGCCAAAATTCTCACGTTAAGGGGGCTTTTGCAATTATTTCACAATATGAACGTGCAAAAATGAAATGTTTAAAGTTGATTCAAACTTAGGAGGAGGTATAGCAATTCACTCCTGCTGCTGCTGCTGCTAAGTCACTTCAATCGTGTCCGACTCTGTGCAACCTCCATGATAGCCCACGAGGCTCCACCATCCCTGGGATTCCCCAGGCAAGAACACTGGAGTGGGTTGCCATTTCCTTCTCCAATGCATGAAAGTGAAAAGTGAAATTGAAGTCGCTCAGTGGTGTCCAATCCTCAGCGACCCCATGGACTGCAGCCTACCAGGCTCCTCCGCCCATGGGGTTTTCCAGGTAAGAGTACTGGAGTGGGAGCAATTCACTAGGGCGTACAAAAGATCTTTGCTCCCTATACAGTAGGTTATCAACAAGAGGAAGGCAGTTCAGTTCAGTTCAGTTCAGTTGCTCAGTCGTGTCCGACTCTTTGCAACCCCATGAACCGCAGCACGCCAGGCCTCCCTGTCCATCACCAACTCCCAGAGTCCACCCAAACCCACGTCCATTGTGTCAGTGATGCCATCCAACCATCTCATCCTCTGTTGTCCCCTTCTCCTCCTGCTCTCAATCTTTCCCAGCAATCTTCTCTCAATCTTTTCAAATGAGTCAGCTCTCATCATCAGGTGGACAAAGTATTGGAGTTTCAGCTTCAACATCAGTCCTTCCAATGAACACCCAGGACTGATCTCCTTTAAGATGGACTGGTTGGATCTCCCCGCAGTCCAAGGGACTCTCAAGAGTCTTCTCCAACACCACAGTTCAAAAGCATCAATTCTGCACTCAGCTTTCTTTATAGTTCATCTCTCACATCCATACATGACTACTGGAAAAACCATAGCCCTGACTAGATGGACATTTGTTGGCAAAGTAATGTCTCTGCTTTTGAATATGCTATCTAGGTTGGTCATAACTTTCCTTCCAAGGAGTAAGCATCTTTTAATTTCATGCCTGCAGTCACCATCTGCAGTGATTTTGGAGCCCAGAAAAATAAAGTCAGCCACTGTTTCCCCATCTATTTGCCATGAAGTGATGGGACCAAATACCATGATCTTAATTTTCTGAATGTTGAGCTTTAAGTGAACTTTTTCACTCTCTTCTTTCACTTTCATCAAGAGGCTCTTTAGTTCTTCTTCACTTTCTGCCATAAGGGTGGTGTCATCTGCATGTCTGAGGTTATTGATATTTCTTCTGGCAATCTTGATTCCAGCTTGTGCTTCCTCCAGCCCAGCATTTCTCATGATGTACTCTGCATGTAAGTTAAATAAGCAGGGTGACAATGTACAGCCTTGACGTACTCCTTTTCCTATTTGGAGCCAGTCTGTTGTTCCATGTTCGGTTCTAACTGTTGCTTCCTGACCTGTATACAGGTTTCTCAAGAGGCAGGTCAGGTGGTCTGGTATTCAAATCTTTTTCAGAATTTTCTACAGTTTGTTGTGATCCACACAGTCAAAGGCTTTGGCATAGTCAATAAAGAAGAAATACATGTTTTTCTGGAACTCTCGTGCTTTTTCGATGATCCAGCAGATGTTGGCAATTTCTCTGGTTCCTCTGCCTTTTCTAAAACCAGCTTGAACATCTGGAAGTTCATGGTTCATGTAATCCTGAAGCCTGGCTTGGAGAATTTTGACCATTTCTTTACTAGCATGTGAGATGAGTGCAATTGTGCGGTAGTTTGAGCATTCTTTGGCATTGCCTTTCTTTGGGATTGGAAGGAAAACTGACCTTTTCCAGTCCTGTGGCCACTGCTGAGTTTTCCAAATTTGCTGGCATATTGAGTGCAGCACTTTCACAGCATCATCTTTTAGGAGTTGAAATAGCTCAACTGGAATTCCATCACTTCCTCTAGCTTTGTTTGTAGTGATGCTTCCTAAGGCCCACTTGACTTCACATTCCAGGATGTCGGCTCTAGGTAAGTGGGAGTGATTACACCTTTGTATTTATCTGCGTTGTGAAGATCTTTTTTGTATAGTTCTTCTGTGTATTCTTGCCACCTCTTCTTAATATCTTCTGCTTCTGTTAGGTCCCTACCATTTCTGTCCTTTATCGAGCCCATCTTTGCATGAAATGCCCCCTTGGTATCTCTAATTTTCTTGAAGGGATCTCTAGTCTTTCCCATTCTGTTGTTTTCCTGTTTCTTTGCATTGATCTCTGAGGAAGGCTTTCTTATCTCTCCTTGCTATTCTTTGGAACTCTGCATTCAGATGTTTATATCTTTCCTTTTCTCCTTTGCGTTTTGCTTCTCTTCTTTTCACAGCTATTTGTAAGGCTTCCTCAGACAGCCATTTTGCTTTTTTGCATTTCTTTTTCTTGGGGATGATCTTGCTCCCGGTCTCCTGTACAATGTCACGAACCTCCGTCCATAGTTCATGAGGAACTCTGTCTATCAGATATAGTCCCTTAAATCTATTTCTCACTTAGCAGTTTTCAAAATACTTGGTACATTTTTAACAAATAAAATACTTTAACTCTCTATGTTACTCGTGTCTTAAATTCCAATATACTAAATAAATAATAGTTTTACTATTTTTTTTCTGTTCTCTCCATATGTATAACTGAGTTTTAAAATTTGACAAAAGTTTTAAAGATCATGAAGCCATCATAATTTTTCCATTGATTATTTAAATCATTTTGCATAATTTCAGTTTCCATGCTCATTTTTATGGTTCTGCATTGCCATGCCAAATAAAGATTGCCTTCAATGATTCAAGGTAAAGTGCAAATTAAATGCTGAGAAATGAAAAATAGAAAATTCTTAACCATAGTCATGATCTGAAGAAAATTGAGCACCACTGACTTTAAATGAAAAGCTGTGGACATTAACCTCCCACTTGAATCAATTCCAAATCTGTATCTCTAGCTTGGGTTTCCAAGTGTTTCTGGGTGTTCCACCTCACATACAACATATTCAAAGCTGAACTTCCTCTTAACCCTGACACCTACCAGAAAGGCCCAGGTATCTTGATTCTCTATACTGGAGTATCAATCAGGATTAGTTTTGATGGCTGGCAACACAGACCAGAAATAATAGTAGCTTAAATAGATAAAGATTTATTTTTCTATCAAAATAAAACTTCAGAATTGGGCAACCTAGGACTAACATGGTAACTCACTAATTACCAAGAATCCATCTTTGTTTTCTACAATCTTTATTATGAAGTGTCTAGCTTCAACTTACCTCATGGTTGCAAACTGGCTGCCAGTGCTCCAACCATCACATTCCAGGCAGAAAGAAGAAAGGTAAAGAAAAAGTGCTGCCACCCTGCTGAGTCAGTGTACCTTAGAGAATTTTCACAAATCCTCCCTGCAAAGATATCTGCTTATGTTTGGGGTCATTATGTCCTATTAGACAAAATTGGTAGAGTGGATATTAGATAAGCAATTGGTGGTCTTTGTCAGACATCATTAATGGTTTAGTCATCCGGCTAGTCATGAAGCCAGAAGCCTAAGGATTATGTGAAACTCCTCCCTCTCTCGCTGCCCATATCCAAGGTTAGTTTATTATGCTTCCTAAATTTCTTTCAAATTTGTAACTCCATTTTTTTCTTCCAAGCTCCTTTGCCTAAATTAGTGCATGATGCACACTGCTATGCTTATAAATGTTTGTGGGATGCTAATTCAGTGACTGCTGTTCATATAATTCAGGCAAGTTATCACAATGAACTTTAAATTGGGTCTCCAATAATATTCAGAGTATTCCTATTATATTATAAAATATAATTCCTGGAGTTCTTCAAGTCACAAAGTAATTTCCTATTTGCTAACATTAGTGGGGTTTGAATTAATTATTCAACTTTAATACTATGGAATTTGAATAAACACCCTCTCTTCTCTAGTATTTAATTTTTCTTAATTGTTATTATTTTGTTAAAAGTGACTGTCTCTTGTACTCTCTCTTCCAAGTGACCTCTATGAGATGTTCCTTAGCATGCACACACACACACACATGCACACGTACACACACTCACATAGAGTGATGGCCTCAAAAATCTTATTCCTTAGCAAGTCAAATGTCAAACATCTCAGTGGCAATTATGAAAAAACAGTAAGCCTGTCCCTGCTGAGCCACCTGCTGAATATTCCATATGCCAGGTGCTAATTTTAGGAGAAAGAAAGGAAAGTTTTAAAATGTATTCTCTTCTCACTGCTCCACAAGAGACTTCTTTCCTTTTCTTCTGAAGCAGCTGCAGCAAAAGCTTACATGAATGCAAAATGCAAGCAGTACTAGAAACAAGGCATAGTTGAAGAGAATTCACCAGATGACAAACAAATAAGCCTGTTAGGTTAAGCTTATTGTTCTCAAGAGAATAAACAATGGGACTGGCCTTGGGTTGATGAAATTCACTGGAATACAGCAGGACTGACAAATTGGGATAAAATATTTGGCAGTTGTTCTTGGGGCAAATGACCAACAAATTTTAAATTCATTTCCTGCAGTTGGTGAGTGGGTGGCCAGGTCTGCATCCTACCCCTTGTAGGCAAGTAGCATTTCTTGACATTGACAGGTTGGCCCCATTTGATTAGATTTTCAACAAAACAATGTACATTGCAGATCATTTTCAAAATATTTTCATTTCTCCAATTCATGACATTCTGGTATAATCTCAGCAAGCTCTGAACATGCTTGGAAAGTGGGTTGTTTTGACAAGCTGGAGAATAGACTATTTGCCAGCAATCTGCAGGCCAGAGTCTTAATAGTGGTTATATTGCAAATGCTATTTTAGCTTCACCTATAAAATTTTTCTTTGTAGCAGTAAATATTTCAGTTGTGCAAATGACTTAACACAGTAGTACTGGGATGGGACATGGTAGCAAATACACAGATAATTATTTCAATTTCTTATTATGTTTGAAGTCATAATTTCATTAAGTTTTCAGATTAAAATTTCACACCAAGTTGAAGTTGTGTCAAGATTAATATGATCTGTTAATAAATTGGATGTGCAGAAATTCAAATATTCAAAAGTTATGAAACAAGAGATCAATTAGATATACAAAGGCTAATGACTCACTTTAGAAATATTTTAGACCTCTTGCTGTGTATTAGTAACTCTGCCCCACCCCCAACTCTCATTTCCTTTAGTTGTAAAGGCTCTTGTGACTGCTTCTCTGTATGTGATGACTCCTTTTTTTTTTTTAAAGTCAGTGCTTCTGTGATGTTTCCCCATCTCCTCCTAACATTTTTCATTATTCATTCTAAAAGTCAGAAGTTTTCACAAAATGCTAACTGATCAATTTAAAATAATTGTTTATTCCTTTAGTATTTGTGCTAACCACAGATGTAACTTCAGTTCAATTCAATTCAGTTGCTCAGTCGTGTCTGACTCTTTGTGACCCCTGGACTGCAGCACACCAGGCTTCCCTGTCCATCACCAACTCCCGGAGCCTACTCAAACTAACGTCCATCATGTTGGTAATGCCATCCAACCATCTCATCCTCTGTTATCCCCTTCTCCTCCTGCCTTCAATCTTTCCCAGCATCAGGGTCTTTTCCAATGAGTTGGTTCTTTGCATCAGGCCAAAGTATTGGAGTTTCATCTTCAGCATCAGTCCTTCCAATGAACACCCAGGACTGATCTCCTTTAGGATGGACTGGTTGGATCTCCTTGCAGTCCAAGGGACTCTCAAGAGTCTTCTCTAACACCACAGTTCAAAAACATTGATTCTTTGGTGCTCTGCTTTCTTTCTAGTCCAACTCTCACATCCATGCATAACTACTGGAAAAACTATGGCTTTGACTAGGCGGACTTTTGTTGGCAAAGTAATGTCTCTGCTTTTTAATATGCTGTCTAGGTTGGTCATAGCTTTTCTTTGATTTCATGACTGCAGTCACCAACTGCAATGATTTTGGAGCCCCCCAAAATAAAGTCTCTTGCTGTTTCCATTGTTTCCCATCTCTTTGCCATGAAGTGATGGGACCAGATGCCATGATCTTAGTTTTCTGAATGTTGGGTTTTAAGCCAACTTTTTCACTCTCCTCTTTCACTTTCATCAAGAGGCTCTTTAGTTCTTCTTCCCTTTCTGCCATTAGGGTGGTGTCCTCTACGTATCTGAGGTTACTGATATTTCTCCCAGCAGTCTTGATTCCAGCTTGTGCTTCATCCAGCCCAGCATTTTGCATGATGTACTCTGCATATAAGTTAAATAAGCAGGGTGACAATATACAGCCTTGACATACTCCTTTTCCTATTTGGAACTAATCTGTTGTTCCATGTCCAGTTCTAACTGTTGCTTCTTGACCTGCACACATATTTCTCAAAAGACAGGTCAGGTGGTCTGGTATTCAAATCTCTTTTAAGAATTTCCCACAGTTTGTTGTAATCCACACAGTCAAAGGCTTTGGCATGGTCAATAAAGCAGAAGCAGATGTTTTTCTGGAACTCTCTTGCTTTTTTGATGATCCATTGGATGTTGGCAATTTGATCTCTGGTTCCTCTGCCTTTTCTAAATCCAGCTTGAACATCTGGAAGTTCATGGTCACGTATTGTTGTAGCCTGGCTTAGAGAATTTTGAACATTACTTTGCTAGTGTGTGAGATGAGACGGTTCATGGCAGAGAGTTCTGAGAAAATGTGGTCCACTGGAGAAGGGAATGGCAAACCACTTCAGTATTCTTGCCATGAGATCCCCATGAACCCCCTTGTATGAAAAGGCAAAAAGGTATGACACTGAAAGATGAACTCCCCAGGCTGGTAGCTGCCCAATATGCTACTGGAGAATAGTGGAGAAATAACTCCAGAAAGAATGAAGAGATGGCATCAAAGCAAAAACAACACCCAGTTGTGGATATAACAGGTGATGGAAGTAAGGTCTGATGCTGTAAAGAGCAATATTGCATAGGAACCTGGAATGTTAGGTCCATGAATCAAGACAAATTGGAAGTGGCCAAACAGGAAATGGCAAGAGTGAAGATCGACATTTTAGGAATCAGTGAACTAAAATGGACTGGAATGGGTGAATTTAACTCAGATGACCATTATATCTACTAATGTGGGCAAGAATCCCTTAGAAGAAATGGAGTAGCCATCATAGTCAACAAAAGAGTCCAAAATGCAGTACTTGGATGCAATCTCAAAAACGACAGAATGTTCTCTGTTTTCAAGGCAAATCATTCAATAAATGTACTTCAGGCATTTTTATTTCAATTTGGGGGCTTATTTTGAAGAACTTTTTTTTTTTTTGGTCAGAATTACATTTAGATCTTTATTTATTTCTTTATTCTTAAATCTAACTTTATGACTGCTTTTCCCCATAAACATATTTATTTTAACAAGAGCAAATAAAGATTTAAATGAGAGGAGCCCTCAGTTGACTTTCTACTGATAGTCACAATTTTGCAAAGCAAAAGAGCCAATCAGCTTTCACTCTCTCACCTCCCATCTTTCACCCTAACTGCTGTGTGGTGTTAAACCAGTTATTTAACATCTCTGGGCCTCAATTCCTTTATTTGTGAAATGTGGAGAGTAAAAGTACCTACTCCTACAATAGTTGTGAGGATTAAAAGAGTTAATATGTTCAAAGTCCTTTGAACCACCTAGCATATAATAAATGTTCAGAAAATTTGAGCTATTGTTATTTTATAAAAGTATATAGATACTTTTTCTATTCTTTCTACTTTTCTTTCTTTTCCCCCAATCTCCTTGTGAGGGAACATGTTATTTCCAACCATACTAGGAGATGAAGAAGTCTGATTTGGAGCTGTAGTTCCAGTCTAGTTCCTTTTATAAACCAAAATATTTAAATCCCAAAGAAAAGGAAATCCACCAACACTGCCATAGAGCACAACAGAAGGCACCATCCACTCTGTGGTCAGAGTAACTGCCATCCCTAAGGTGATATAGTTGAGGATCCATGCAGCTGTACACGGTAGCTCTGAAGCCCACCACTCAGTCACTTTTTTTTTTTCTTTTCCTCACTTTTTGTATTGTTTACTTTTTTATGTATTTGTAAGTGTATACACTCACTAGATGACATAAACACATTAAAATTTTACACACTGGTTCCCCTATACAAGTCTTATTTGTTTGTTCCGAAAGTTTTGACATTCAAATGGAAGTTGTATGTATTTGTGTGCATAGAAGCTTATATTCACATCTAGTATCAAGTATTAATAGTGATAAAAATATAAGTAAGAATATAAAGAGTAAGTTATATTTACTAGGATTAAAAAAGCTCATTAGTTATAAACAGGATTGCTTTTTTCTTACTTTTACAAGATAATTACAGCTAGATCAAAGCAAAGGATTTAAATATAACTAAAACATTAAATTAATTGATCACTAAGTGATAGGGGCCCATAGTAGATTTCCTACCACTAAATGAAAGACATCGGCAAGCTGGGATAAGCCTGACTCACCAGTCTTTCAATGATGTCAACATCCGCTTTCTGTTGTGTCTGCAGACACTGCCAGTGATTTGAATCAATATAGCATTTTTATTATTATAAATGCTTCATTCAGTTATTTCTTTTATAGATATGAGGAAAAATTGTTCCCTGATGAACTGCTTCAAGAAATAGCCTTTGAATTTTGAATACTGTGACAGTTCTGTTTCAATACAATATATGACCAGTAATAGAACTATATACAGGTGGTATTGGATTTCTATGCATCCCTTACTGCCATTTGAACATCACAGATGTTTCCTTTATTCATGAGTTAATCCCACTGCCATTCATGCACAAGGAAAGGAGGAGAAGGCACTCAAAGGTCTGCGTAGCTAGAGGGAGTAGAAGCAGCAAAAAGCCTAACTAATCTACAAATTTGGTATTTCACCTTTGAATAATTGAAAGTTTGATGTATTTGCATTAAAAAATGTGAATCGTGAACACTAAAGTTCAACACATTCTGTGTGAAAATTGAAACAGCACTCTGATGGACTAAACTATGTTTTATGATGTGCTTTTTTTCAGTCTCTGGTATAGAATTTCCCTACTTACAGAGGAAAAGCAACTGCAAATAAATTAAAACTGTAACCTTACCTCTAGAGCTAAATATTCCACACGCAGTGATCTCTTCCTTCTCAAAATTACCATTCAGTTCACTTCAACAGTCATCTATTGAGCATTATGTAGTACTATTTCTGAGAATTTAAAGACGAATAAAGCATGGTCCCTGTTCTTTAGTAGTTTTCTCTGAATTCAAAGGACTGAAAGAAAGTCAGAGGATCAAGATATGGGTGGAGGAAGCCTGGAGGGATGGAGGGGGAATATTTGAGTCTCAGCAGACCTTTTAATAATCATTGACAAATTGTTCTTCTGACAGGATTGCCTCCCTATTTTTTGCTAACTCTTAGTATTGCTAATCTTTCTTGGTTTTGTTTATAATTAAAATATTAATCTGATTAATATGTATGGTGAATTCTTTCATACAGGTAACTTTTGGGGTTCTGTAAGAGATACAAAGTGACTGTTCTCTAACAGCTCACAATATATTGATTGAAAAGCAGGTTACATGAAATAAGTCCAAAATAAGTCAAATGACAGTTAATATAATCATAGAATTATGTATAGCATATAGTTGGAACACTGTGAAGTCAGGGTTTTGCATAAAGAATTAGGTTCTCATGAAGATTATACCACTGGGGACTT
Source organism: Bos indicus (assembly GCF_029378745.1). Classification (NCBI taxonomy): domain Eukaryota; kingdom Metazoa; phylum Chordata; class Mammalia; order Artiodactyla; family Bovidae; genus Bos; species Bos indicus. Next base: position 53,287,414 of record NC_091769.1, read on the forward strand.
CCCTGGTTAAGAATCCACCTTCCAATGCAGGGGATGTGAGTTTGACCCCTGGTCTGGGAACTAAGATCGCACATGCTGCAGAGCAACTAAGCCCGTGTGCCCCAGCTTCTGAAGCTTGTGCACTCTGGAGCCTGCATACCACAACTAGAGAGTCTGTGTGCTGCAACGAAATATCCGAATGATGCAATGAAGATCCTGCATGCTGCAACTAGGACCCGATGCAGTCAAATAAATTAATAAATATTCTTTAAATAAAAAAGATAACTCTGATAAGCAGTAGACCTGGGATTTGAGATCAAATTTTTCTGTCTCTAAGACCAGAGTTCTTCTTACTGCAACATATAAAATCATAAATATCAGGGCCTATCACAGGAATATGCAATGGTAAAATTTTTTTCAGCATTTTATGTGGAACTTCTACTAATTATAACTTTAATCAAGTGGCTGTCCTTCAGAGCCTTTTGTATAGTTTGATTTGCAAATGAGCTGGGGAAAATCCACTGTTTCTTTATAATACAGTGGAGAAAGTAAGAATACTGAAGTATATTGTAATTTAGGTTCTCTGAGCTTCAGTTTTCTCATCTTTAATAACCTTACAGTGTTGTCGTAGAGATGAAACAGTTAAGGTCCATGGCATAGCATTTGTCACTGTGTGGCCACTCCAGAAAGGTGAGGCATCTTCCTTTGAGTTAAGAGAAAATATGCCTTTAAGTCAATCCAAGGTGATATATTAGAGTTGGCAAGGACTGAGGGAGTATATTGTGCAGCTTCCTTGTTGCTCAGAATGAGCATGGAGACCCAGTACACTGACGTGTTTTTCTCAAGGGGATATAGACAGATGTAAACAGAATAAGTTTTATAATGTTTCAGTTATATTTCTGTGCCTAGAGATGGACACCCCACTTGTAAGAGCACACTGGAGAACTGGCCTGGGTTTGGGGGACTGTTGTCAACCTTTTATAGGATAGTGATAAGTTTATAGGGGAAATAATGTGTTTCTTTAATCATTGTTGTTCAGTTGCTAAGTTGTGTTTGACTCTTTGTGACCTCCATGGACTGCAGCACATCAGGCTTCCCTGTCCTTTACTATCTCCCAGAGTTTGCTCAAACTCATATCCATTGAGTCAGTGATAGCATCCAACCATCTCATCTGTCACCCCTTTCTCCTCCTGCCCTCAATCTTTCCCAGCATGAGGATCTTTTCCAGTGAGTCTTTGCATCAGGTGGCCAATGTATTGGAGCTTTAACTTCAGCACCAGTCCTTCCAATGAATATGCAGGGTTGATTTTCTTTAGGATTGACTGGTTTGATCTCCTTGCTGTCCAAGGGACTCTCAAAAGTCTTCTCCAGCACCACAATTTGAAAGCATCAGTTCTTTCGTTCTCAGCCTTCTTTAATCATTGATGATGTTGTACAACTTCTCTTTTATTTATTTTTCTCAGCTTTATTGAGATATAACTGACATATATGGCTGATATAATTTTGTAATTTGAAGATGTAATGTAGTGATTTTATATGTGTATATATGACAAAATGATTACCAAAATAAAGTTAGTTAACATATCCATCACCTCACATAGTTACAATTTGTTTTGTGGTGAGAACTTTAAAAATCTACTCTCTTAGCAGCTTTCAAATACACAGTACAGTCTTGTTAACTGAAGTTACCATGCAGTACATTACATCCAGGAACTTATTCATTTTGTAAATACGTCCCTTAACCACCTTCACCTTCATTTCCTTTACTCTTGCCTCACCTCCCAAGCCACTCCTGGAAACCACTAATCCATTTTCTGTTCATGTGCCTTTTGAAACTCTAATTCAAGATAATATTTTTTTCCTCCCATGTCCTCTGCTCATTTGTTGAAAGCAATGTCCTTTCTCCAGTGAATTACCTTTGCCCTTTGTAAAAAATCAGTTGTTTCATATATATATATATGATTCTATTTCTTGACTCTGTTACATTCCAATGATTTCTTTGTCATCTTACACCAATGCCACACTATATTGATTATAGTAGTGTATATAAGTGTTGAAGTCAGGTGGTAGCAGCTCTCCAATTTGTTCTGCTTTTCTTTTTTACAGTTTATTTGTCTATTTTTATTTTTGGCTGTGCTGGGTCTTTGTTGCTGCATGTGGGCTTTCTCTAGTTGCAGCAAACAGGGTCTACTCTTCTTTGCAGAGCTTGGGCTTCTCATTGCAGGGCCTTCTCATTGTAGTGGCTTCTCTTGTGGGCTCCAGTAGTGGCAGCACACCGGCTCAGTAGTTGGGGCTCATGGGCTCTAGAGCACAGGCTCAGTAGTGGTAGCAACAGGCTTAGTTGCCCCTCGGCATGTGGAATCTTCCTAGATCCGGGATTGATCCTGTGGCCCCTGCATTGGCAGTTGGATTCATAACCACTGGGCCACTGGGGAAGCCCTCATATATTTTAAAATTAGACTTAGCAATGTTTTGAAGTTTCTAGTGTATGAATCTCTCCTATCTTTTATCAGTTATCCCTAAATATTTCATATTTTTATGCTATTATAATGTTATTTTATTATTTTTCCAATTGTTCATTGCTAGTATATGATAGATTTTTATATATTAATCTTGTATCCTAAAGGTTTGTTAATCAAACACTTACTTATTAGTTTTAGTATCTTTTTTTTCCTTGAGGTTTTCTACATAGACAATCATGTCATACAATAATGGGTTTTAATTATTCCTTTCCAATTTGGGTGGCATTAGTGTCTTTTTCTTGCCTTACTGCATTGGCTAAACCCCCCTATAAAATGTTTAGTAGAGATGGTGACAGCAGTCATCCTTGTCTTCTTCCCAATCTTAAGGGAAAGGATTCTGTAAAAAGTAAAGGATTTTTACTTTTAAGTGTGATGCTAACTGTAGACTTTTTTATAAATGCCCTATATAGGTTGATGAAGTTCTCTTTTATTCCTAGTTTGCTTAGGGTTTTTATTAGGACTTGATGTTGGATTTTTTTCAAAGGCATTTTCTTTGTCTGTTGAGATGATCAGATGGTTTTCTTTTAAGATTATTTTAATATAATGAATTATATCATTTGATTTTTAAATATAAATCAACCTTGTATTTCTAAGGTAAACCCAACTTGGTCATAATGTTTTATCCTTTTTACAAATGGTTGGAGTCAATTTGCTTAATTTTATGTAGAATTTTGCATCTCTGTTCATGAGGAATATTGATTTATAATTTTCTTTTTTCATAATGTCTTTGGTGGGACTCAGAATAAGTTGCAGTTTTCCTCTTCTTTAATTTTTTTGGGAAGAGTTTGTATAGAATTAGTGTTATTTCTTCCTTAAATGCTTTGTGGAACTCATCAGTAAGCCATTTGGATCTGGAAGGGAAAATTTATGGGAAGAATTTAACCAAAACCAACTTTTTTAGTAAGTAATCATATGTTTAGGTTATCTACTTCTTACTGAGTGAGACTTGGTAGCTTGTATCTTTCATGGGTTTGTCTATTTCATTTGAATTGTCAAATTTGTTGGTTTAAGTTATTCATAATATTCTCTTATTGCTCCTTTGGTATCTGTGGAATCTATACTGATGTCACTTATCAATTCCTGATATTGATAACTTGTATTTTCTCTTTTTTTTTTTTCCTGATCAGGTTAGAGATTTATCAATTTTGTTAATCTTTTTGGTGCACTAGCTCTTAGTTTCACTGATTTTGTCTATTATTTCTCAGGTTTTTATTTCTTTGATTTCTGCTTTTATCTTTATTTCTTTTCTTTTGCTTATTTTGAGTTTAACTTGCCCATTTGTCTAGTTTCTTGTGATAGAAGCTGAAATCATCAATTTGAGATCTTTCTTCTTTTCTAATAACTTTAGTGCTGTGAATTTCTCCCAAGTGCTGCCTTAGTAAAGATTACAAAGCTTTATATGTTTGTTTTTACTTTATTTCAGTATAAAATTATTTGTATTTTTCTTGGAATTATTGCTTTAATCCATGTGTTACTTGTATGTGTTTTATTTTGTATCCAAATATTTGGAGATATTCCAGAGATCTTCATTTACTGATTTCTAATTTAATTTCTCTGTTATCTCATTTATGTATATAGACATATGTACTATATATGACTTGAATATTGTTGTATTTACTGAAACATGTTTTATGACAGAATATGGCCTACCTTGGTAAAATATAATGAATGCACTTGAAAAGAATGTGTATTCTTCTGTTGTTGGATGGAGTTTTCTACATATGTTGATTAGGTCAATCTAGTTGATAGCATTACTGATTTTCTACTATTTTGTTACTGATTTTCTGTCCACTTGTACTATTAATTATTGAAAAAGTGTTATTGAAATCATGTGGATTTTCTTTTTTTTTAATCTCAGTTTTATTTATTTATTTTGCTTTACAATATTGTATTGGTTTTGCTATACATTGACATGAATCCACCATGGGTGTACATGTGTTCCCCATCCTGAACCCCCCTTCCACCTCCCTCCCCATCCCATCCCTCTGGGTCATCCCAGTGCACCAGCCCTGAACATCCTGTATCATGCATCAAACCTGGACTGGCAATTCATTTCACATGTGATAATTTACATGTTTCAATGCCATTCTCCCATATCATCCTGCCCTCGCCCTCTCCCACAGAGTCCAAAAGACTGTTCTATACATCTGTGTCTCTTTTGCTGTCTTGCATACAGGGTTATCATTACCATCTTTCTAAATTCCATATATATGTGTTAGTATGCTGTATTGGTGTTTTTCTTTCTGGCTTACTTCACTCTGTATAATAGGCTCCAGTTTCATCCACCTCATTAGAACTGATTCAAATGTATTCTTTTTAATGGCTGAGTAATATTCCATTGTGTATATGTACCACAGCTTTCTTATCCATTCATCTGCTGATGGACATCTAGGTTGCTTCCATGTCCTGGCTATTATAAACAGTGCTGCGATGGACATTGGGATACACGTGTCTCTTTCAATTCTGGTTTCCTTACTATGTACGCCCAGCAGTGGGATTGCTGGGTCATATGGCAGTTCTATTTCCAGTTTTTAAAGGAATCTCCACACCGTTCTCCATAGTGGCTGTACTAGTTTGCATTCCCACCAACAGTGTAAGAGGGTTGCCTTTTCTCCACACCCTCTCCAGCATTTATTGCTTGTAGACTTTAGGATAGCAGCCATTCTGACTGGCGTGAAATGGTACCTCATTGTGGTTTTGATTTGCATTTCTCTGATAATGAGTGATGTTGAGCATCTTTTCATGTTTGTTAGCCATCTGTTTGTCTTCTTTGGAGAAATGTCTGTTTAGTTCTTTGACCCACTTTTTTGATTGGGTCGTTTATTTTTCTGGAATTGAGCTGCAAGAGTTGCTTGTATATTTTGGAGATTAATTATTTGTCAGTTAGTTTATTTGCTATTATTTTCTCCCATTCTGAAGGCTGTCTTTTCACTTTGCTTAGAGTTTCCTTTGTTGTGCAGAAGCTTTTAATTTTAATTAGGTCCCATTTGTTTATTTTTGCTTTTATTTCCAATATTCTGGGAGGTGGGTCATAGAGGATCCTGCTGTGGTTTATGTCGGAGAGTGTTTTGCCTATGTTTTTTGCCTATGTTTTCCTCTACCATTTTGAGTTTATTTTTCGGCCTGGTGTTAGAAAGTGTTCTAGTTTCATTCTTTTACAAGTGGTTGACCAGTTTTCCCAGCACCACTTGTTAAAGAGATTGTCTTTTCTCCAGTGTATATTCTTGCCTCCTTTGTCAAAGATAAGGTGTCCATAGGTGCGTGGTTTTATCTCTGGGCTTTCTATTTTGTTCCATTGATCTATACTTCAGTCTTTGTGCCAGTACCATACTGTTTTGATGACTGTGGCTTTGTACTGTACTGTGACTTCAGTAGAGCCTGCAGTCAGGCAGGTTGATTCCTCCAGTTCCATTCTTCTTTCTCAAGATTGCTTTGGCTATTCGAGGTTTTTTTGTATTTCCATACAAATTGTGAAATTATTTGTTCTAGCTCTGTGAAAAATACCGTTGGCAGCTTGATAGGGATTGCATTGAATCTATAGATTACTTTGGGTAGTATTCTCATTTTCACTATATTGATTCTTCTGATCCACGAACACAGTATATTTCTCCATCTATTTGTGTCCTCTTTGATTTCTTTCACCAATGTTTTATAGTTTTATATATATAGGTCTTTTGTTTCTTTAGGCAGATATATTCCTAAGTACTTTATTCTTTTTGTTGCAATGGTGAATGGAATTGTTTCCTTAATTTCTCTTTCTGTTTTCTCATTGTTAGTGTATAGAAATGCAAGGGATTTTTGTGTGTTGATTTTATATCCTGCAACTTTACTATATTCATTGATTAGCTCTAGTAATTTTCAGGTGGAGTCTTTAGGGTTTTCTGTGTAGAGGATCATGTCATCTGCAAACAGTGAGAGTTTTACTTCTTTTCCAATATGGATTCCTTTTATTTCTTTTTCTGCTCTGATTGCTGTGGCCAAACCTTCCAAAACTATGTTAAATAGTAGTGGTGAAAGTGGGCACCCTTGTCTTGTTCCTGACTTTAGAGGAAATGCTTTCAATTTTTCTCCATTGAGGATAATGTTTGCTGTGGGTTTGTCATATATAGCTTTTATTATGTTGAGGTATGTTCCTTCTATTCCTGCTTTCTGGAGGGGTGTTATTTTTTTTATCATAAATTGATGTTGAATTTTGTCAAAGGCTTTCTCTGAATCTATTGGGATAATTAATCATATGGTTTTTATATTTCAACTTGTTAATGTGGTGTATTACATTGATTGGTTTGCAGATATTGAAGAATCCTTGCCTCCCTGGAATAAAGCCCACTTGGTCATGATGTATGATCTTTTTAATATGTTGTTGGATTCTGTTTGCTAGAATTTTGTTAAGGAGTTTTGCCTCTATGTTCATCAGTGATATTGGCCTGTAGTTTTCTTTTTGTGTGGCATCTTTGTCAGGTTTTGGTATTAGGGTGATGGTGGCCTCATAGAATGAGTTTGGAAGTTTACCTTCCTCTGCAATTTTCTGGAAGAGTTTGAGTAGGATAGGTGTTAGCTCTTCTCTAAATTTTTAGTAGAATTCAGCTCTGAAGCCATTTGGTCCTGGGCTTTTGTTTGCTGGAAGATTTCTGATTACAGTTTCAATTTCCATGCTTGTGATGGGTCTAAGATTTTCTATTTCTTCCTGGTTCAGTTTTGGAAATTTGTACTTTTCTAAGAATTTGTCCATTTCTTCCAAGTTGTCCATTTTATTTGCATATAGTTGCTGATAATAGTCTCTTATGATCCTTTGTATTTCTGTGTTGTCTGTTGAGTACTCTCCATTTTCATTTCTAATTTTGTTGATTTGATTTTTCTCCCTTTGCTTCTTGATGAGTCTGACTAATGGTTTGTCAATTTTATTTATCTTTTCAAAGAACCAGCTTTTGGCTTTGTTGATTTTGGCTATGCTCTTTTTTTTTTCTTTTGCATTTATTTCTGCCCTAATTTTTAAGATTTCTTTCCTTCCAGTAACACTGGGGCTCTTCATTTCTTCCTTTTCTAGTTGCTTTAGGTGTAGAGTTAGGTTATTTATTTGACTTTTTTCTTGTTTCTTGAGGTAAGCCTGTATTGCTATGAACCTTCCCCTTCAGTTCAGTTCAGTTGCTCAGTCATGTCTGACTCTTTGCAACCCCATGAATCGCTGCATGGCAGGCCTCCCTGTCCATTACCATCTCCCCTTAGCACTGCTTTTACAGTGTCCCACATTTTTGGGTTGTTGTGTTCTCATTTTCATTCGTTTCTATGCATATTTTAATTTATTTTTTGATTTCTTTTGTGATTTGTTGGTTATTCAGCAGTGTATTGTTCAGCCTCCATATGTTGGAATTTTTAATAGTTTTTCTCCTGTAATTGACATCTAATCTTACTGCATTGTGGTCAGAAAAGATGCTTGGAATGATTTCAATTTTTTTGAGTTTACCAAGGCTAGATCTATGGCCCAGGATGTGATCTATCCTGGAGAATGTTCCGTGTGCACTTGAGAAAAAGGTGAAATTCATTGTTTTGGGGTGAAATGTCCTATAGATATCAATTAGGTCTAACTGGTCTATTGTATCATTTAAAGTTTGTGTTTCCTTGTTAATTTTCTGTTTAGTTGATCTATCCATAGGTGTGAGTGGGGTATTAAAGTCTCCCACTATTATTGTGTTATTGTTAATTTCCCCTTTCACACTTGTTAGCATTTGTCTTACATATTGTGGTGCTTATATGTTGGGTGCATATATATTTATAATTGTTATATCTTCTTCTTGGATTTATCCTTTGATCATTATGTAGTGTCCATCTTTGTCTCTTTTCACAGCCTTTGTTATAAAGTCTATTTTATCTGATATGAGTATTGCTACTCCTGCTTTCTTTTGGTCTCTATTTGCATGGAATATCTTTTTCCAGCCCTTCACTTTCAGTCTGTATGTGTCCCTTGTTTCAAGGTGGGTCTCTTGTAGATAACATATATAGGGGTCTTGTTTTTGTATCCATTCAGCCAGTCTTTGTCTTTTGGTTGGGGCATTCAACCCATTTACATTTAAGGTAATTATTGATAAGTATGATCCCATTACCATTTACTTTATAGTTTTGTGTTCGAGTTTATACACCCTTTCTGTGTTTCCTGTCTAGAGAAGATCCCTTAGCATTAGTTGGAGAGCTGGTTTGGTGGTGCTGAATTCTCTCAGTTTTTGCTTGTCTTTAAAGCTTTTGATTTCTCCTTCATATTTGAATGAGTTCCTTGCTGGGTACAGTAATCTGGGCTGTAGGTTATTTTCTTTCATCACTTTAAGTATGTCCTGCCATTCCCTTCTGGCCTGAAGTGTTTCTGTTGAAAGATCAGCTGTTATCCTTATGGGAATCCCCTTGTGTGTTATTTGTTGTTTTTCCCTTGCTGCTTTTAATATTTGTTCTTTGTGTTTGATCTTTGTTAATTTGATTAATATGTGTCTTGGGGTGTTTCGCCTTGGGTTTATCCTGTTTGGGACTCTGGGTTTCTTGGACTTGGGTGATTATTTCCTTCCCCATTTTAGGGAAGTTTTCAACTATTATCTCCTCAAGTATTTTCTCATGGTCTTTCTTTTTGTCTTCTTCTTCTGGGACTCCTATGATTCAAATTTTGGGGTGTTTAACACTGTCCCAGAAGTCTCTGAGGTTGTCCTCATTTCTTTTAATTCTTTTTTCTTTTTTCTTCTCTGTTTCATTTATTTCTACCATTCTATCTTATACCTCACTTATCCTATCTTCTTCCTCTGTTATTCTATTGTTGGTTCTCTCCAGAGTGTTTTTGATATCATTTATTGCATTATTCATTATATATTGACTCTTTTTTATTTCTTCTAGGTCCTTGTTAAACCTTCCTTGCATCTTCTTGATCCTTGTCTCCAGGCTATTTATCTGTAACTCCAATTTGTTTTCAAGGTTTTGGATCATTTTCACTATCATTATTTGGAATTCTTTATCAGGTAGATTCCCCATCTCTTCCTCTTTGGTTTGGTTTGGTGGGCATTTATCCCGTTCCTTTACCTGCTTGGTATTTCTCTGCCTTTTCATCTTGTTTATATTGCTGTGTTTGGGGTAGCCTTTCTGGGCCACTTTCTGGGGTGGTATTCTGGCAGTTTGTGGTTTTTCTTTATTGTCGAGGTTCCTCACTGTGGATGGGGTTGGATGGGTGGCTTGTCAAGGTTTCCTGGTTAGGAAACACCTGTCAGTGTTCTGGTGGGTGGAGCTGGATTTCTTCTCTCTGGAGTGCACTGAAGTGTCCAGTAATGAGTTTTGAGATGTCAGTGGGTTTGGTGTGACTTTGGGCAGCCTGTATATTGAAGCTCAGGGCTATGTTCCTGTGTTGCTGGAGAATTTGTGTGGTGTGTCTTGCTCTGGATCTTGTTGGCCCTTGAGTGGTGCTTGGTTTCAGTGTAGATATGGAGGCATATGATGAGCTCCTATTGATTAATGTTCCCTGGAGTCAGGAGTTCTTAGGTGTTCTCAGGATTTGGACTTAAGCCTCCTGCCTCTGGTTTTCAGTCTTATTCTTACAGTAGCCTCAAGACTTCTCCATCTATACAGTACCAATGATAAAACATCTAGGTTAAAGATGAAAAGTTTCTCCACAGTGAGGGACACCTGGAGAGATAAATAGAATTACATGGAGAAGAGAAGAGGGAGGAAGGAGCTAGAGGTGACCAGAAGGAGAAGAGGGGAAATCAAAAGGGGAGAGAGCAAGCTAGCCAGTAATTTCCCTATGTGCTTTCCACAGTCTGGATCCCTCAGAGATGTTCACAGAGTTACACAGAGAAGATAAGAGGGAGGAAGGAGACAGAGGTGGCCAGGAGGATAAAATGGGGAATCAAAAGGAGAGAGACAGATCCAGCCAGTAATCAGTTCCCTAAGTGTTCTCCACAACCTGGAACACACAAAGAGATTTAGAGTTGGGTAGAGAAGAAAACAGGGAGAGGGGAGATAGAGGCAACTTGGTGGAGAAAAAGGAGAGTCAAAAGGGGGAGTGAGCAATCAGGCCAGTGATCTGGCTCCCAAGTAAAAATGGGTACTGAAGATTAGGTTCTTAAAGGTACGAAGTTGATAACAAATACCAAAAAGCAAAGATTAAAAATCTAGAATAGAGGCTATATTCTCAAAAATACAATATTAAAAAAAAGTCACAAAAATTATAATATATATATATATATGAAGTTTGCTTTAAAAATAGGGTCTTTTTTTTTTGCAAGATAATCAGATCAGATCAGATCAGTCACTCAGTCGTGTCTGACTCTTTGCGACCCCATAAATCGCAGCACACCAGGCCTCCCTGTCCATCTCCCGGAGTTCACTGAGACTCACATCCATCGAGTCAGTGATGCCATCCAGCCATCTCATCCTCTGTCGTCCCCTTCTCCTCCTGCCTTCAATCCCTCCCAGCATCAGAGTCTTTTCCAATGAGTCAACTCTTTGCGTGAGGTGGCCAAAGTACTGGAGTTTCAGCTTTAGCATCATTCCTTCCAAAGAAATCCCAGAGCTGATCTCCTTCAGAATGGACGGGTTGGATCTCCTTGCAGTCCAAGGGACTCTCAAGAGTCTTCTCCAGAACCGCAGTTCAAAAGCATCAATTCTTTGGTGCTCAGCCTTCTTCACAGTCCAACTCTCACATCCATACATGACCACAGGAAAAACCATAGCCTTGACTAGACAAACATTTGTTGGCAAATGTTTTTTTTTTTTCCATTAAAAATATTGTCTCATTAAAAAGTAATGTCTCTGCTTTTGAATATGCTATCTAGGTTGGTCATAACTTTCCTTCCAGGGAGAAAATTAAAGGAGTAATAGTGGACTTGAAAAAAAAATTTTTTTAATTTAAAAAGTGATAAAGGTAAAAATATATCTAGGACTTTCTCTGGAGCTGTTGCGGACATTGTGGGGTCAGTTCATTTTCAGATAGTTCCTTGGTCCAGCTTGTACTTTTCAAGGTCTACAGGCCCCTTCCTATGTAGTTGGTGCTAACTACAGGGTTTTAATCGATTGAACCTGTCACTTCCAAAGCGGCTCCCTCTATTTTAGCTTCTCTGTTTGCTGGTCTCTTCGGAGTCTAATTTCTGCCCTGACACAAGGAGGGCAGTGGTGGTCACTGTTTTTAGGCTCACTTGTTCAGTTGTGTTGTGGGGAGGGAGGAATACTATAAACAAATATCACTGGCGTGTGCTCACAGTGATTTACCACACTGGGTTTGTCTCCACTCACGGCGTGTGTGCTTTCCCAGTCTACACTGCTTAGGCTCTAGGTTGCTCTGCCAGGAACTTAAAGCTTCCTCTGGTTGCAGTGAGCGGGGGCTATTCTTCATTGCAATGTGAGGGTTTCTTATTGCAGTGGCTTCTGTTGCTTTGGAGCATGGGCTCTGAAGTGTGTGAGTTTCAATAGTTGACGCTCACCAACTCTAGAGCATGTGCTCAGCTATTGTGGTGTATGGACTCCATGGCAACTAAGGACTGGAAAAAGTCAGTTTTCATTCCAGTCCCAAAGAAGAGCAATGCCGAAGAATGTTAAAGCTACCATACAGCTGCGCTCATTTCACATAAAACAAGGTTATCTTCAAAATATGTTCAAAAAAAATTCTGACAGAATGTGGTCCACTGGAGAAGGGAATGGCAAACCACTTCAGTATTCTTGCCTTGAGAACCCCATGAACAGTATGAAAAGGCAAAACGATAAGATACTGAAAGAGGAACTCCCCAGGTCGGTAGGTGCCCAATATGCTACAGGAGATCAGTAGAGAAATAACTCCAGAAAGAATGAGGGGATGGAGCCAAAGCAAAAACAATATCAGTTGTGGATGTGACTGGTGTTAGAAGCAAGGTCTGATGCTGTAAGAGCAATATTCCATAGGAACCTGGAATGTTAGGTCCATGAATCAAGGTAAATTGGAAGTGGTCAAACAGGAGATGGCAAGAGTGAATGTCGATATTACAGGAATCAGTGAACTAAAATGGACTGGAGTGGGTGAATTTAACTCAGATGACCATTATATCTACTACTGTGGGCAGGAATACCTCAGAAGAAATGGAGTAGCCATTATGGTCAACAAAAGTGTCCGAAATGCAGTAATTGGGTGCAATCTCAAAAATGTCAGAATGATCTCTGTTCGTTTCCAAGGCAAACCATTCAATATCACGGTAATCCAAGCCTATGCCCCAACCAGTAATGCTGAAGAAGCTGAAGTTGAATGGTTCTATGAAGACCTCCAAGACCTTTTAGAACTAACATCCAAAAAAGATGTCCTTTTCACTATAGGGGACTGGAATGCAAAAGTAGGAAGTCAAGAAACACCTGGAGTAACAGGCAAATTTGCCTTGGAGTACAGAATGAAGCAGGGCAAAGGCTAATAGAGTTTTGCCAAGAGAATGCACTGGTCATAGCAAACACCCTATTCCAACAACACAAGAGAAGACTCTACACATGGACATCACTGGATGGTCAACACTGAAATTAGATTGATTATACCCTTTGCAGCCAAAGATGGAGAAGCTCTATACAGTTAGCAAAAACAAGACCAGGAGCTGACTGTGGCTCAGATCATGAACTCCTTATTGCCAAATTCAGACTGAAATTGAAGAAAGTAGGGAAAACTACTAGACCATTCAGTATGACCTAAATCAAATCCCTTATGATTATATAGTGGAAGTGAGAAATAGATTTAAGGGACCAGATTGGATAGAATACCTGATGAACTATGGACGGAGGTTCGTGACATTGTACAGGAGACAGGGATCAAGACCATCCCCAGGGAAAAGAAATGCAAAAAAGCAAAATAGCTGTCTGGGGAGGCCTTACAAATAGCTGTGAAAAGAAGAGAAGTGAAAAGCAAAGAAGAAAAGGAAAGATATAAGCATCTGAATGCAGACTTCCAAAGAATAGCAAGGAGAGATAAAAGAAAGCCTTCCTCAGCGATCAATGCAAAGAAACAGGAAAACAACAGAATGAGAAAGACTAGAGATCTCTTCAAGAAAATTAGAGATACCAAGGGGGCATTTCATGCAAAGATGGGCTCGATAAAGGACAGAAATGGTATGGACCTAACAGAAGCAGAATATATTAAGAAGAGGTGGCAAGATACTCAGAAGAACTGTACAAAAAAGATCTTCATGACCCAGGTAAACACAATGGTGTGATCACTCACCTAGAGCCAGACATCCTGGAATGTGAAGTCAAGTGGGCCTTAGGAAGCATCACTACAAACAAAGCTAGAGGAAGTGATGGAATTCCAGTTGAGCTATTTCAAATCCTGAAAGATGATGCTGTGGAAGTGCTGCACTCAATATGCCAGCACATTTGGAAAACGCAGCAGTGGCCACAGAACTGGAAAAGGTCAGTTTTCCTTCCAATCCCAAAGAAAGGCAATGCCAAAGAATGCTCAAACTACCGCACAATTGCACTCATCTCACACGCTAGTAAAGTAATGCTCAAAATTCTCCAAGCCAGGCTTCAGCAATACGTGAACCGTGAGCTTCCAGATGTTCAAGTTGGTTTTAGAAAAGGCAGAGGAACCAGAGGTCAAATTGCCAACATCCGCTGGATCATTGAAAAAGGAAGAGAGTTCCAGAAAACATCTACTTCTGCTTTATTGACTATGCCAAAGCCTTTGACTGTGTGGATCACAACAAACTGTGGAAAATTCTGAAAGAGATGGGAATACCAGACCACCTGACCTGCCTCTTGAGAAATCTGTATGCAGGTCAGGAAGCAACAGTTAGAACTGGACATGGAACAACAGACTGGTTCCAAATAGGAAAAGGAGTACGTCAAGGCTGTATATCATCACCCTGCTTATTTAACTTCTATGCAGAGTAAACCATGAGAAACGCCTGGCTGGAAGAAGCACAAGCTGAAATCAAGATTGCTGGGAGAAATATCACTAACCTCAGATATGCAAATGACACCACCCTTATGGCAGAAAGTGAAGAGGAGCTAAAGAGCCTCTTGATGAAAGTGAAAGAGGAGAGTGAAAAGATTGGCTTAAAGCTCAACATTCAGAAAACTAAGATCATGGCATCTGGTCCTATCACTTCATGGGAAGTAAATGGAGAAACAGTGGAAACAGTGTCAGACTTTATTTTTTTGGGGTCCGAAATCACTGCAGATGGTGACTGCAGCCATGAAATTAAAAGATGCTTGCTCCTTGGAAGAAAAGCTATGACCAATCTAGACAGCATATTTAAAAGCAGAGACATTACTTTGCCAACGAAGGTCCATCTAGTCAAAGCTATGGTTTTTCCAGTGGTCATGTATAGATGTGAGAGTTGGACTGTGAAGAAGGCTGAGCGCCGAAGAATTGATGCTTTTGAACTGTGGTGTTGGAGAAGACTCTTGAGAGTCCCTTGGACTGCAAGGAGATCCAACCAGTCCATTCTAAAGGAGATCACTCCTGGGTGTTCATTGGAAGGACTGATGCTAAAGCTGAAACTCCAGTACTTTGGCCGCCTCATGTGAAGAGTTGACTCATTGGAAAAGACTCTGATGTTAGAAGGGATTGGGGGCAGGAGGAGAAGGGGACGACAGAGGATGAGATGGCTGGATGGCGTCACCGACTCAATGGACATGAGTTTGAGTGAACTCCGGGAGATGGTGATGGACAGGGAGGCCTGGCGTGCTGCGATTCATGGGGTTGCAGAGTCGGACACGACTGAGCGACTGAACTGAACTGATGTTCAAAATCCTTCAAGCTAGGCTTCAGCAGTACGTGAACCAAGAACTCGCCTGTGTAAAGCTGGGTTTGTTTTTTGTTTAACTGAAGGATAATTGCTTTACAGTATTTTGTGGTTTTCTGTCATACAATAAGAATCAGCCATAGGTACACTCATGTTCCTTCCCTCCAAACCTCTCTCCCATCTCTCTCCACATCCCACCCTTCCAAATTGTCACAGAGCCCCTGTTTGAGTTCCCTGAGTCATACAGCAAATTCCCATTGCTATCTATTTTACATATGCTCTTGTAAGGTTCCATGTTAACTCTCCATACATCTCACCCTCACCCTCCTCCCCTCTCCCCATGTCCATAGGTCTGTTCTACATCTCTGTTTCTCCTGCTGCCCTGAAATAAATTTATCAGTACCATCTTTTTAGATTCCATATATATGTGTCAGTAGATGATATTTGTATTTCTCTTTCTGCCTTACTTCACTCTATATAATAAGCTCTAGGTTCGTCCACCTGATTAAAACTGACTCAAATGCATTCCTTTTTATGGCTGAGTAGTATTCCTTTGTATATGCATACCACAGTAAATCTGGGCTTTGAAGAGGCAGAGGAACCAGAGGTCAAATTGCCAGCATTCGTTGGACTATGGAGAAAGCAAAGGAGTTCCAGAAAAACATCTACTTCTGCTTCATTGACTATGCTAAAGCCTTTGACTGTGTGGATCATAACAAACTGTGGAAAATTCTTAAAGTGATGGATATACAAGACCACTTTATCTGGCCCCTAAGAAACCTGTATGCAGATCAAAAAGCAACAATTAGAATCAGCCATGGAACAACTGACTAGTTCCAAAATGGGAAAAGAGTATGATAAGGCTGTGTTGTCACCCTGATTATTTAACTTGTATGCAGAATATATCATGCAAAATGCCACACCAGATGAATTGCAAGCTGGAATCAAGATTGCAGGGAGAAATATCAACAATCTCAGATATACAGATGATACCACTCTAATGGCAGAAAGTGAAGTGGAACTAAAGCACCTCTTGGTTTGAGGAGAGTGAAAAAACTGACTTGAAGCTCAACATTCAAAAAAATAAGATCATGAGATTCGGTCCCATCACTTCATGTTAAATAGAATGGGAAATAGGGGAAGCAATGACAGATTTTATTTTCTTGGGCTCCAAAATCACTGCAGCCATGAAATTAAAAGATGCTTGCTCCTTAGAAGGGAAGTTATGACAAACCTAGAGAGCATATTAAAAACTAAAGACATCACTTTGCTGACAAAGGTCCATATAGTCAAAGGTATGGTTTTGCCAGTAATCATGTACAGATGTGGGAGTTGGATCATAACGAAGGCTGAAAAGTGAAAGTGAAAATCACTCAGTTGTATCTGACTCTTTTTTGTGACCCCATGGACTATACAGTCCATGGAACTCTCCAGGCCAGAATACTGGAGTGGGTGGCCTTTCCCTTCTCCAAGGGATCTCCCCAACCCAGGGATCAAACCCAGGTCTCCCACATTGCAGGCAGATTCTTTACCAGCTGAGTCACAAGAGAAGCCCAAGGATACTGGAGTGGGTAGCCTATCCCTTCTGCAGCGTATCTTCCTGACTCAGGAATTGAACCGGAGTCTCTTGCATTTCAGGCAGATTCTTCACCAACTGAGCTATCAGGGAAGGCTGAGTGCTGAAGAAGTGATGCGTTTGAATTGTGGTGCTGGAGAAGACTCTTGAGAGTCCTGGCATGCTGTGCTCCATGAGGTAGCAAAGAGTCGGGCACAACTTAGTGACTAAACAATAACAACAACAATGTGGGATCTTCCTGGACCGGGATTGAACCCCTGTGTCCTGCATGGCAGGTGGTTTCTTTATCATTGGACCAATAGGGAAGTCCATAGCTTTGTTTTTGAGAAATGTTTTTGTTAGGTCTAGAATTCTAGGTTGACAGTGTTTGCTTTTACTGCTTTAACAGTGTTGCATCACTGTCTCTTCATTGCATTGTGTCTGGGGGAAAAAAAACCACAACTCTGCTGTTATCCTTGTCTATATTGCTTTCTACATAATGTGTTTCTTTTTTCCACTTGGCTACTTTTTATATTTTCTATTTTTCACTATTTTTGAGCAATTTGAATATGATGTGCCTTGGTGTAGTTTTTCTCAAGTTTCTTATTCTGGAATTAGTTAGGCTTCTTGATTGTGTGGGTTTATAATTTTCATCAGGTTTGAAAACTTTTAGACTTTTATTTCTTTCGATATGTTCCTATCTCTCTCTGTTTCCTCTCTTTTTAGGACTCCGTTACACATATATTAGGCACTTGGAGTTATTCTTTGGCTGACTTATGCTCTGTTCAGTTTCACAGTTAATCTTTTAATATTTAGTTTTGGGTAGTTTCTGTTGCTAAATGCTCAAGCTCATTGTTTTTTCTTCTACCATGTCAAATCTGCTGTTAATATAATTCAATATATTTTTCATTTTATCTTTTTCATATCTTCCATATCTTTACTGAAAATGGAACATGTCGCATACAGTTTTAATGTATTTGTCTACTAACTTTCATCTCTTTTAGTTCTCACTTCAGTTCAGTTCAGTCGTTCAGTCATGTCTGACTCTTTGTGACCCCCTGGACTGTAGCACACCAGGCCTCCCTGTCCATCATCAACTCCTGGAGTTTACTCAAACTCATGTCCATTGAGTCTGTGATGCTATCCAACCATCTCATCCTCTGTTGTCCCCTTCTCTTCCCGCCTTCAATCTTTCTCAGCATGAGGGTCTTTTCCAATGAGTCAGCTCCTCACATCAGGTGGCCAAAGTATTGGAGTTTCAGCTTCAGCATCAGTCCTTCCAATGAACACTCAGGACTGATCTCCTTTAGGATGGACTGGTTGGATCTCCTTGCAGTCCAAGGGACTCTCAAGAGTCTTCTCCAACACCACAGTTCAAAAGCATCAATTCTTCTGCACTCAGCCGTCTTTATACTCCAACTCTCACATCCGTACATGACTACTGGAAAAACCATAGCCTTGACTAGACGGACCTTTGTTGGCAAAGTAATGTCTCTGCTTTTAAATATGCTGTTTAAGTTGGTCATAACTATTCTTCCAGGGAGCAAGTGTCTTTTAATTTCATGGCTGCAGTCACCATCTGCAGTGATTTTGGAGCCAAAAAAAAACACAAAAACCTCTCACTGTTTCCATTGTTTCCCATCTCTTTGCCATGAAGTGATAGGATCAGATCTTAGTTTTCCATTGTTGAGTTTTAAGCCAACTTTTTCACTCTCCTCTTTCACTTTCATCAAGAGGCTCTTTAGTTCTTCTTCGCTTTCTGCCATAAGGGTGGTGTCATCTGCATATCTGAGGTTAGTGATATTTCTCCTGGCAATCTTGATTGCAGCTTGTGCTTCATCCAGCCCAGCGTTTCTCATGGTTTACTCTGCATAGAAGTTAAATAAGCAGGGTGACAATATTCAGCCTTGACGTACTCCTTTTCGTATTTGGAACCAGTCTGTTGTTCCATGTCCAGTTCTAACTGTTGCTTCCTGACCTGCATACAGATTTCTCAAGAGGCAGGTCAGGTGGTCTGGTATTCCCATCTCTTCAACAATTTTCTACAGTTTGTTGTGATCCACACAGTCAAAGGCTTTGGCATACTCAATAAAGCAGAAGTAGATGTTTTTCTGGAAGTCTCTTGCTTTTTCAATGATCCAACAGATGTTGGCAATTTGATCTCTGGGTCCTCTGCCTTTTCTAAATCCAGCTTGAACATCTGGAAGTTCATGGTTCATATAATGTTGAAGCCTTGCTTGGAGAATTTTGAGCATTAACTCTTGGTTGGTTTCTATGGATTGGATTTTTCATCATTATGAACCACATTTTTCTCTCTGCTGTTTTTCATGTCTGACAAGTTTTGATTGGAGTCTGGTCATTGGGAATTTTACTTTATTGGATGCTGGATGTTTTTGTATTACTATAAATATTCTTGTATTTTGTCCTTGGACATAGTTAAGTCAGTGCGAAATAGTTTGATCCTTTCTGGTCTTGGTTTTAAGATTTGTTAGGCAGGACTGAAGTAAAGCTTAATTTGTAGCCAACCATTCTCTAGTTTAGAAGCATGATCCTCTGTGTACTCTACCTAATGCCTGTGATTCATTAAGTTTTCTAGTATGGCTGATGGAATGCTCTTTTGTGTCTGTTTTTCTCTATTTTGCATTATGTCTGTAAGGTTTTATCCATTTTGTTTCACGTGTTGGTAATTTATTATTTATTGATGTTTAGCATTCTAGTGTATGGATAAACTATAACTTATTTTTAAATTTTATTACTGGTGGATATTTAGGGTTTTTGTTATTATGAACCAAATTTCTATGAACATTCCTATGCAGAATGTTTTGACAGTGCTGTCAGAGACGTATGTACTAGATGCTGTGGTATCACAAATGGTTATTTCTGGAATAGGCAAATGTTGAGCTGAGTTTTTAGGGAAGAAAGAGATGACCAGATGAGAAACCAAAAGAGAAGTTTCTAAACAGAAGGAAGGAATTGGAAAGAGAATTAGCAAGAAATTGTAGAAAATGGACAGAGAGGAGACCAAGGTAATAGGTAGACATTGCCATGATAAATTAGAAGATCCAAACACCACTCTGAAGTGTTTCAAATATGTAGTCACATAATCAAAACATTTTTTAAAGAAAAATATCTCTAATCACAATGTGGAGAATGGATTGAATGGTCAGATTGGAGATTGGAAAACATGATGGGAGGTTATTGCAGTAGTTCAGTTCATAAGTGGTGAGGCCTGAACTAAGGCCATGATTGTGGAAACAGTGAAAAGAGAAAAATTTTGAGAATTTAAGGAGATTAAACTACTGGAGAGAGAAAGGAAAAGTGATTTGACATGATAGTCCATTCACAACATTTTGAAAAAGAGGAGAAGCAATTTTCATTGAAATCTGGTAAATTAAACAGGAAATGCAGAAAGTGAAGGCATTAAAAAAAAAAAGTGTTGAGAATGGGCTTGCCATACCGGATGGCAAAAATATTATGTTACAAGCTATAGCAGTTAAGTCTCCAAATTAAGTACTCTACCAGAAAAAGACATTTTTTATTTTGAAATTTGCATATGGTGAAAATACCATAAACAGTGTTAAGAAACAAATAACAAACTGTGGAGAAAATATTTCAACATATTTAGTAGGAGAAACGGTAACTACCTATGTTATATCAATAATTCCTTCAGATAAATGAGAAAAGTCAAAAAAACTAACAGGAAAATAGGTAGAGGATATAAAGGGCAATATACAGATGAAATGCAAATGGCCAGTGATTATAAGAAACTGTTAAATCATTGCCCAAGGGGTTATGCTTAAAATTCAAATAGTGAGAGAGAATTGTAACATCTCAGCATAGCAAAGGTAAAAATATTTAGGATATCAAATGCTGGCTTGAGAATAGGAAAACATTCACATGTGAAGAGAATGTAAATTGGTATAATCTTTTGGAAAGCATTTTGGCACATATTTTGTGACCTTGAATCTCTTATAGGACTTTATCCCTAAGAAATATTTGTACTACAAAACAAAGATATATTTCCAAGGAGACTCATTTCACTGGAGCTTAAAATAGTGAAAAACTGGGATAATCTAAGTAGAGGGCTGATAAATTATGTTACATTTGTACAATAGAATACCATTCATATTCTTTAAAAAATGAAGCAGATCTATATGTACAAAGAATAGAAAGATATGTACAATTTATTAGAAGAAAAGCTCAAGTTTCAGAAACTAATGTCAGGTAGGATGCCATTTTTACAAATAAATATGTATTAAAGGCAGTATATACCAGAAACTGGGCCATTAACCAGGAATTCAGGAAAGAACAAGATAAAAGCCCTGCAGTTGTGGAAATAAAAGGTTGTTAACAGTGATTACCCCTGGGGAATGAGATAGTGGCAGTGGGGGTGGGGCAGGAAGGATGTTTAGTTCTTACATGTTTGAACTGTTAAATTTTTGCCAAAAAGCAGCTTTTGCATTTGTAATTCAAAAACTAAACTTTAAAAGAAATTATACAATTTTAAATTATATTTTTAAATATTTAAAACAGGGATGAACTAATTAATGTTTTAAGAGTGTGAAAAAGAAGTGCTCTCATACTCTCCTGGTGAGAGCATATATTTGCTTTAACATTTTGGAGGATACTTTGGTAATATGCATTTTTTTTTTTAATATTACAAGTTGGCTGTGATGCAAACACTCTACTTCTAAGAATTATCTTAAGGAAAAATTAAGGAATAGGAATAGGAAAAAGCTACAGGTATGTTCACTGCAGCCTTCTGTATAACAGTGTAAAATGAGCAACAACATTAATTGCCTTCTACGTGGATTTTTTTTTTAATTAGAAGATAATTGCCCCCACAACATTGTGTTGGTTTCTGCCTACACCAACATGAATCAGCCACAGGTATTACACATGTCCCCTCCCTTCTGAACCTACTCCCATCCCCCATCCCATCCCACCCCTCTAGGCTGTCACAGAGCACTGGGTTGAGCTCCTTATGTCATATGGCAAATTCCCAGTGGCTATCTATTTTACATATGGTAGTGTATATGTTTCCACACTCTTCTCTCCATTCGTCCACCCTCTCCTTCCCTTACCACGTCCGTAAGTCTGTTCTCTGTGTCTGTGTCTCCATTGCTGCCCTGCAAATAGGTTCATCAGTACCATCTTTCTGCATTCCATATGCATGTGTTAATATACAATATTTGTCTTTCTCTTTCTGCCTTACTTCACTCTCTATAATAGGCTCTAGGTTCATCCACCTCATTCGGACTGACTAGAATGCGTTCCTTTTTTTTTTTTTTTTTGCTGAGTAATATTCCATTGTATACATGTACCACAATTTCTGTATCCATTCATCTGTTGATGGACATTTCAGTTCAGTTCAGTTCAGTTCAGTCACTCAGTCATGTCCGACTCTTCACGACCCCATGAATCGCAGCATGCCAGGCCTCCCTGTCCATCACCAACTCCTGGAGTTCACTCAGACTCATGTCCATCGAGTCAGTGATGCCATCCAGCCATCTCATCCTCTGTCGTCCCCTTCTCCTCCTGCCCCCAATCCCTCCCAGCATTAGAGTCTTTTCCAGTGAGTCAACTCTTTGCATGAGGTGGCCAAAGTACTGGATTTCAGCTTTAGCATCATTCCTTCCAAAGAAATCCCAGAGCTGATCTCCTTCAGAATGGACTGGTTGGATCTCCTTGCAGTCCAAGGGACTCTCAAGAGTCTTCTCCAACACCACAGTTCAAAAGCATCAATTCTTCAGCGCTCAGCTTTCTTCACAGTCCAACTCTCACATCAGTACATGACTACTGGAAAAACCATAGCCTTGACTAGATGGACCTTTGTTGGCAAAGTAATGTCTCTGCTTTTCCATATGCTATCTAGGTTGGTCATAACTTTCCTTCCAAGGAGTAAGCATCTTTTAATTTCATGGCTGCAGTCACCATCTACAGTGATTTTGGAGCCCCAAAAAATAAAGTCTGACACTGTTTCCACTGTTTCCCCATCTATTTGCCATGAAATGATGGGACCAGATGCCATGATCTTCATTTTCTGAATGTTGAGTTTTAAGTCAACTTTGCCACTCTAACAGTCATTTTCATTTTCTTCATTGCTAATGGAATTGCCTAGTGTTTTTTTCCTAGCTGTTGAGTGGTAATAGATCAGGCAGGAAAGTCATAGTCCAGGAATGAATTGTGATGATGATGGTTGTGTGTTTGTGTGCAAAGTCACTTTAGTCGTGTCTGACTCTTTGTGACCCCATGGGCTGTAGCCCACCAGGCTCTTCTGTCTATGGGATTCTCCAGGCAAGAATACTGGAGTGGGTTTTCATGCTGTCCTCCAGGGGATCTTCTTTTCAAAGAGATCAAACCCAGGTCTCTTATGTCTCCTTCACTGACAGGTTCTTTACCACTAGTGCCACCTAGTTCCGAAACATTTTCATCACCCCCAAAAAAACCCCTGTATGCACTTAGTAGTCATTCCTCATTCTACCCTCTCCCTAGTCCCTGGCAACCACAACTCACTTTCTGTCTGTATAAATTTATCTATTATAGACTTTTTATACTACTGGCATATGTGACTTTTTGTGTCTGGCTTCTTTCATTTAGCATAATGTTTTGGACATTCAACCATATTACAGCAGTTATCAGTACTTCATTAATTTTTATGGTTAAGTAATATTCTAAGTAATATTCCCATGGAAAAGAAATGTAAAAAAGCAAAATGGCTGTCTGGGGAGGCCTTACAAATAGCTATGAAAAGAAGAGAAGCGAAAAGCAAAGGAGAAAAGGAAAGATATAAGCATCTGAATGCAGAGTTCCAAAGAATAGCAAGAAGAGATAAGAAAGCCTTCCTCAGTTATCAATGCAAAGAAATAGAAATAGAAATAGAAAGAAATAGAAAACAACAGAATGGGAAAGACTAGAGATCCCTTCAAGAAAATTAGAGATACCAAGGGGGCATTTCATGCAAAGATGGGCTCGATAAAGGACAGAAATGGTATGGACCTAACAGAAACAGAAGATATTAAGAAGAGGTGGCAAGAATACACACAAGAACTATACAAAAAAGATCTTCACGACCAAGATAATAATGATGGTGTGATCACTGACCTAGAGCCAGACATCCTGGAATGTGAAGTCAAGTGGGCCTTAGGAAGCATCACTACGAACAAAGCTAGTGGAGGTGATGAAATTCCAGTTGAGCTATTTCAAATCCTGAAAGATAATGCTGTGGAAGTGCTGCACTCAATATGCCAGCAAATTTGGAAAACTCAGCAGTGGCAACAGGACTGGAAAAGGTCAGTTTTCCTTCCAATCCCAAAGAAAGGCAATGCCAAAGAATGCTCAAACTACCGCACAATTGCACTCATCTCACATGCTAGTAAAGTAATGCTCAAAATTCTCCCAGCCAGGCTTCAGCAATACATGAACTGTGAACTTCCAGATGTTCAAGTTGGTTTTAGAAAAAGCAGAGGAACAGAGATCAAATTGCCAACATTTGCTGGATCATGGAGAAAGCAAGAGAGTTCCAGAAAAACATCTATTTCCGCTTTATTGACTATGCCAAAGCCTTTGACTGTGTGGATCACAATAAACTGTGGAAAATTCTGAAAGAGATGGGAATACCAGACCACCTGACCTGCCCCTTGAGAAATCTGTATGCAGGTCAGGAAGCAACAGTTAGAACTGGACATGGACCAACAGACTGGTTCCAAATAGGAAAAGGAGTACATCAAATCTGTATATTGTCACCCTGCTTATTTAACTTACATGCAGAGTACATCATGAGAAACACTGGGCTGGAAGAAGCACAAGCTTGAATCAAGATTGCCAGGAGAAATATCAATAACCTCAGATATGCAGATGACACCACCCTTATGGCAGAAAGTGAAGAGGAACTAAAAAGCCTCATGATGAAAGTGAAAGTGGAGAGTGAAAAAGTTGGCTTAAAGCTCAACATTCAGAAAACGAAGATCATGGCATCTGGTCCCATCACTTCATGGCAAATAGATGGGGAAACAGTGGAAACAGTGTCAGACTTTATTTTGGGGGGCTCTAAAATCACTGCAGATGGTGATTGCAGCCATGAAATTAAAAGATGCTTACTCCTTGGAAGGAAAGTTATGACCAACCTAGATAGCATATGGAAAAGCAGAGACATTACTTTGCCAACAAAGGTCCATCTAGTCAAGGCTATGGTTTTTCTGGTGGTCATGTACGGATGTGAGAGTTGGACTGTGAAGAAAGCTGAGTGCCGAAGAATTGATGCTTTTGAACTGTGGTGTTGGAGAAGACTCTTGAGAGTCCCTTGGACTGCAAGGAGATCCAACTAGTCCATTCTGAAGGAGATCAGCTCTGGGATTTCTTTGGAAGGAATGATGCTAAAGCTGAAACTCCAGTACTTTGGCCACCTCATGTGAAGAGCTGACTCATTGGAAAAGACTGATGCTGGGAGGGATTGGGGGCAGGAGGAGAAGGGGACGACAGAGGATGAGATGGCTGGATGGCATCACTGACTCGATGGACATGAGTCTGAGTGAACTCCAGGAGTTGGTGATGGACAGGGAGGCCTGGCGTGCTGCAATTCACGGGGTCACAAAGAGTCGGACACAACTGAGCGACTAAACTGAACTGATAATTAAATATGTATATGTGGTATGCGGTATGCTTATGTATGTATATCACATTTTGTTTATCCATTCATATGTTGATGAACTTTGGACTGTTTCCACTTTTTGACTGTTGTGAATAATTCTGCAATGAATGTTGCCACCAACATACAAGTCTGCTTGAGTCCTTGTTTTTAATTCTTTTGGTATATAACTAGGATGGAATTGCTGGGTCATATGGCAATTGTTTATTTAACTGTGTTTGAAATTACCAAACTTTTCCACAGTAGGTTCATCGTTTTATGTTCCCACTAGCAACGTATAGCGATTTTAATTTTTCCCCATCGTTATCAACAGTTATGTTCTGTTTTTGTTTTATTATTACAGTTGTCCTAGTGGGTGTGAAGTGATATCTCATTGTGGTTTTATATTCATTTCTCTAGTGACTGGTAATGCAGAGTAGTTTTTCATTTGCTTGCTTACAATTTGCATATTCTTCTTAGGAAAAATGTGTATTCAAGTCCTTTGTCTATTTTTAAATTTGGTTGTTTGTCTTTTTGTTGTCAAGTTATTAGAGTTTTTATATATTTGGGACACTGCTAGGTCCCTTCAGTCGTGTCTGACTCTGTGCGACCCCATAGATGGCAGCCCACCAGGCTCCCCTGCTCCTGGGATTCTCCAGGCAAGAACACTGGAGCGGGTTGCCATTTCCTTTTCCAATGCATGAAAGTGAAAAATGAAAGTGAATTCGCTCAGTCGTGTCCGACCCTCAGTGACCCCATGGACTGCAGCCTTCGAGGCTCCTCCGTCCATGGGACTTTCCAAGCAAGAGTACTGGAGTGGGGTGCCATTGCCTTCTCCAATTTGGGACACTAGACGTTTATCAGATATAATTTGCAAATAGTTTTTTTTTTTTTCATTTTGAGGTTGTCTTTTTACTTAATAATATCCTTTGTTGTATAGAGGTTCTTAATTTCAATAAAGTCAAATTTATCTATTTTTTTTTCTTTTGTTGTTTATACTTTTAGTGGCTAATGTAAGAATCCATTGTCCAAGGACATGAAGTTTTACTCCTAAAACTTTTCTTTTAAATATGTTTTCTGCTAAGAGTTTTGTATTTTAGTTCTTGCATTTGGGTCTTTGACCCACTCTGAGTTAATTTTTCTGTGTACTGTAAGAGTCCAACTTCATTGTTTTGCATGTGGCTATACATTCATTGAAAAGGTTGTTCTTTCCCCTATCAAATAATTTAGGCATAAATTAATTAGGGGACTTCCCTGTGGTCCAGTGGTTAAGACACTCCTGATCCTGGAGACCCGAATTTGATCTGGTCAGGGAATTAGATCCTGTATGCCACAACTAAGAGCTGGCACAACAAAAGAAAAAAACATTTAAAAAGGGAAAGAAGAGTTCATATTCAAAAAAGAGAGAAAGTCAGTTAGTAACAGATATATGGGTCTGTTTCTGGACTCTCGATTTCATTCCATTGATCTAAGGTCTGTCCTCATGCCAGTACCACCCTGTTTTGATAACTGTAGCTTTGCAGTAATTTTCTAAGCAGAAAGTATGAGGCCTCCAACCTGGTCTTTCTTTTTCAAGATTGTTTCAGCTGTTTGGGGCCCCTTGCTGTACCATATGAATTTGAGGATTGACTTTTATAATTTTTGCAAAAGCAGTCATTGGAATTTTGATAGGAATTCTTATGAATCTGTAGATCACTTTAGGTAGTACTGCCATCTAACAAAATTGTTTTCCAATCCATGAACACAGGATATCTTTCTATTTCTTTTAGCAACTTTTTATACTTTTCAGTGTATAACTCTTTCACCTCTTTGGTTACATTTCTCCTGAGCTAATTTGGTTTTTGGATACATTTGTAAATGGAATTGTTTTCTTGCTTTCCTTTTCAGAATGTTTACTGCTGGTATTAGCAACCCAACTGATTTTTGAGTGTTTATCTGCAGTTTGCTGAATTACTTTATTACTTCTATTAGTTTTCTAAATTTTTTGAGGGAGATTTTCTACGTAGGGAATCATATTATTTGAAAGTTGAAATAGTTTTATTTCTTCTTTCCATTTTGTGTATCTTATTTATTTTTTCTTGCCTGAATGCTCTGGCTATAAGTTGTCAGTATAGTGTTGAATAGCAATGGTGAGAGTTAGCTTCCTTGTTTTGCTCCTGATCTTGGAGGGAAAACTTTTAGTCTTATACCATTGTGTGCAGCGTTAACTGTTTTCCAGTGGTGGTTTAAGTCTAGGTTTCTGGTTTTATTTTTATTTTACTATTTGCAATATATTGAGCTTCTTGAATCCAAAAATTCATATCTTTAGTCATTTTGGAAATAGTATTAGCTCTCCTACTTCATTTTCTTGTTCATCTTTCAGTATTTTCTTCTTATACTCGGTATTGCAAGTACACATTTGTTAGACCTCACACTGTGCTATTTGTTCATCTTTATTATATATATTCTATCTGTTTGGCTTTCTCTGTTGTATTTTGGATAAATTGTTCAGCTATATTTTTAAACTTACTAATTATTTCTTCAGCTCTGTCTAGTCTGTTATTTAATCCACACACTGTGATATTTTTTATCTTAAAAAAATCATTAACTATATTCTGCATTACAGAGAGCACACTGACTGGATGCTGGCAGCCAGAGTCCACAGCACTAAGAGGGCTCTGGGACTATAGAAAGGGCATCAATAGAGGAATATTTTATTGAGGCCACTGCATGCCAAGCTTGTCTGAGTGTTGGGGCCTTGGGAAAATCAGATTGTTTTTGGCCCGTAGGTCCCATAACTGAGGGGAGACATCCAGATAAGCATCTATAAGGATGATGTAGGTTGGAACGAAGTGACTGTGGCTCTGTTCTAAGTCAGATACTTTTTTTTATAGGCTCATTCTTTGGCTATATTTTCTTCCATTTCATTAAATACATTAAATGTGTTTATTTTATATTCCACATCAATAATTCTTATAACTGATGCTTTTTGTGAGTCTTATCCTGAAATTTTCTCTGATGGTATTCACAGTAACCTACTTTTCATGTCTCTTCAGGTTGTAGTATGGGTTTATGTTCCTTGAAATTTTATTAGTGGTTTAATTAATTTTTTTGAAGTTTAAATTGAAGTTGAATTTCTTGAGAGAGATTTGTTTTACATTTTGCTAAATGTCTGGGACACCGCCAACCTAGGACTGATTTGAATGAAAATGTCTCCTTGTGTTTTGGGGACTAATCAGATTCTATAAATTCGGTCACCAAAACCATTTGAGGGTGGGCTTGTAGTCTTGAATAATCAAGAGTGACTTATTTTTTGCCTCCATTTATGGCCAAGACTGAGACAGAAAATTTTCTTTAACGTCTTCCTCTGTCGGATGAATTGTTTTTTAGCTTGCTCACCAAGGATATTGCCTTTTGGGGACTCCTTGCTTTATGCAAAGTCCAATAAATACCCTACCTTCCTTGGGCCCACATTGTCTCTTGTCTGCCATGCTCATTGTCTTTTAAAACTAAAGCTCTAGACTACCAAACGTTGACAGAGACCAAAGGTAAGACTTGACTTTGGATCTCTTGAATCTCTCTGGCTTCATGATCCCTTCCCCACTGCTGTTTATTTTGGCTTCTGAGGATCTCTTTTGCATTCTTGGTTAATCAGCCATGCATCTGCATTTTTTAAAAACAATATTTAACCAGCATTTTAATGATGTTTTCCACTAAGCATTTAAAAATTTTTTGATAGCTAGTCTACCAAAACTATAATCTTATATTGCTTCTGAGTGAGGATTATCTGTACTGTATTTGTCTTAATCTTTCTCCTGCTCTTAAATGGTTTTGTTGTTTTAGTTTTTTCTTTATTAAGTATAATAGTGAGGTGAATATCTTTGTTCTTTGTTTTATTAATATATAGATTATTTCCTTGGATAGTTTTTGGGTAGAATTCCTGGATGAGAAAAATGACCATTGATTTGAAAGAAGTTTAAGAAGTAGAATCAATAAGTCTTGCATGTAGGAGGGGAAGCAGAGGAAGGAATCTAGTATGAGACTTACATTTTTGGCTTGCACAACTGGGTAGATGATGATGTCAGTAACTAAGATTGGGAATACAGGTTAAGGTGGGTGTGTGCGTGGGGAGTGATAACAATGCATGTAGGTAGAGAAATTTTTATTAGGCGGTTGGAAATGCAGGGCAGAGGCCCAGGAGAGGGTTTGGGGCTATAGATACAAAATTGAGATTCACAAAATTATATTTCCTGGATTCCTGGAATCCATCAAATATAGTCTCAGGGGTCTGTGTGTTCACTAAATCACTTTTTATATTCATGTTTTCATTTCAACAAATCTGGATCACCTGGATGACCATCTTGTAAGTAGTGTTACCAGCTGAACTTCGGTGTCTGCATTTGTATTTATGTTTATAATCTTGCTGATGCCAAGTATCACAGAACTTGGCTTACTATGTAAATAACACAACAGGTCAGGTGAAGATGAATTGGTGTCATCGTGTGCTTGTCCACATGAATGAAGGTTTCATAGTAGTTTAAACAGAGAAAAGTGGTGGGAGATCTGAATCATCATATGATAAACAGTTCTGTTTAAATTAAAAAGAACCCTATGCTTTAGGAGCCAACCCCATTTTCACATTTTGAGTTGGTAGTGTTTCAAGAAAATACAACCATCCACATATTAATGTTTATTTTATGCATTTTTTTATGTTTTAGTTTAATTTTAATTCATTTGATAAAGTGCTTGGTTGTATACTTGTGACAGAACTGTAAACATAAGGGATTTATATTTAGTTTGTATTTTAGTGAGTGAATATTATAAAAAAATAATTTCAGTCAACACTGAAAACTTAAGAGAATTTTTTTCCTTTAAAAATTTTCTGTACATTATACAAATTTGTGCATGAGAGCTGAGCCATGGATTTAAGTGAGACTTCTCCAGAGAGAGAGTACAGAATGAGAAAGAAAGGGTGCTGAGAACAGAACCCTGAGATGCAAGAGTAATTAGGGAATGAATGAATGGAAAGAGAAAAAACTTGGAAACCCAAACTTAAGAGTAGAATAAGGAAGCCCAAGAGAAAAGAGTTCTTAAAAAGAGGAAATTGAAATGTCCTTAAAAAGCCCTGATGGTCTTTGCCCAAATATTTTCAGTTGAACCATAGTATCAGCAGTCATAATTTTGAAAGTAAAGGAGTGAATAGGAGGCAAGATTGTAGAAACAGTGAGAGGAGACCATTCTTAAAATAAGCTTGGTTATGATGAAAAGAAAAAAAAATGTTTCTGGAATGGGACATAAAGTCACTGTAAATGCAAGTCCCTGAGCATATTTTTGTACTAAAAAGAAGGGGATAATGGAGATAGGGTTGTCATACACAGGAGAAAAAATAATTAACAGAGAAGTCTCAAAGGAGATGAGACTCAATATGATACAGATAACAAATTGCAGAATTACCCTTGAAACAGTAAAGATGATGTTACTTTGAGATGAGATGTGAAGAAGTTAAAAGTAGAACTGGAGTCATGCTTGTTGGCTTTTAATTTTCTATGAACTAAGGGCTAGATTGATGGGATGAGAGTAGTAGTTTAAGGTTTATGAAAACACTGGTGAAGATTTGTGATAACTATTATGAGAAATGACCAGGTCCCTTTTATCAGCAGTACTGAAAACTTTGCTGAGACCTGGCCTGTAGTTTTGGCTTTGTCCCCTACTAACTCTGTCAATTGGGCAAGTAATTTACCCTGTCTGAATATCTGTAGGAGGAGTAATTGGACTAGATAAATTTTAAAGAGTTTTCTAGTTCCCAGATGATTTAATTTAGAAGTCGAGCACTAAATCCCTTGTAATAAATAATCTGACACAAAAGTATTTTATTTTTCCCTTTTTACGAGTTACCTTGGGAGCAAAAAAAAAAAAAAAGACTGTTTTAGACTACATTTAATTAAAAAGCCAGTTAGAATAGGAAGGGAAAAGGAATGAAAGGGCTTATTTTTTTCTCTTTTTCAAACACACCAGTAATCCACTGAAGCCAAACAACACTCATAGAAAGAAGCAGGAACTAGGATAAGAAAATAAGATGAATGAAATTGTTGTCTGTATCATCTTAGCCTCTAGCTCTTAAGAATTTGTAAGTGAATTCCAGCTATGGGTTAAGTTATTGTGAAATTCCAGTGAAGAACAAGAAAATGAGACAGCCTGCAGGAATTTCTTGTAACAAAATCCACTCTGAAGACCTAGCTGCTGTACTTATTTAAGAAAGGACTGGCTCCAAATAAACAGGGACTTCATAATGACTGGAAATGTAAATTTAGAGCGTCCCCTCTCTGTGCTCTCGAGAATTTTGTTCATAATTAAACTTAAAAACTTTAATTTACAATCTGGAATATGAACCAAAAAAAAGTAGCTTCTTGAAGATTGTATTTGGCCTTGTAAAAGGAGTTAAGAATACATTCATCAATCATGGGGATACTTAATTCTTGATTTTTCCCTTGAGAAAGTTCTTTACATAAAAAAGACCAAAGCAGTTGTGAGTTGTGCCTGAACAGTTGTGAGTTGTGCCTGAATCCAGGACTACTTGATTCCCTGAGCACCTTCGCCTGGAATACTTAGGAGCTGCTTTTATGGAGATGTGTGCCCCTATCCTGTCCATTGCGTCCAGCTCTGGGCTAGAAGTGCCTCTGAGGAAGAGACCTCCTGCGAAAGGAAGACTTCCAGTCCTGCCAACTCTTAACACTGTTTATCTGTTTACACTTCTGCTTCTCTCACCAGAATGTGAATTCCTGGAGGGCAGAGAAATTGTCTAATTCATCTTTTTATCCATAGAGCCTATAACAGTTACTTGCACATAACAATTTTCTATTGTATGCTTATCAGATAAATGGATGATGTAAATCTATGATTTAGTGTTCTAAATATTTAAAGGCAGAGTATATACAATAATTTTCAAACATTCTTAAGGTATAGGCAATAGTAATTCTTTTCAATTGTTTTAACACCAAAAGAAGTGGTATCTGGCACCTTTGAAAGTTAAGGAGACTATATAACATATATGGGCTTCCCTGATGGCTCAGTGTACACTGCCTGCAATGTAAGAGATGCAAGAGACAAGGGTTCAATCCCTAGTTCAGGAAGATCCCTTGGAGGAGAAAATGGCAACCCATTCCAATATTCTTGCCTGAAAAATCCCGTGGACAGAGGAGCCTGGTGGGCTGCAGTCCATGGAGTTGCAAAGAGTTGGACACAACTGTGTGACTAAGCACATAAATATATATATGGATATATATATTCCTGAATACATGTATGAACATATGTTGTTTTGATTATTTCCACACATCTCTTGTCAGGCAAACTTTTCTAGAACACCATCTTTATTTTGTTATTCCCCTTATTAAGGACCCATGATGGCTTCTGGTTGCGTAATGTATTGGTTTGGAGCCTTAGAACAATCTAATGAAAAGCAGAGTTTTCAATTAAGTCCAAGATTTCATCAGCATTGTGTAATGGAAACTATATAGAATTATGTTATGTGGGCATAATTATTAATCAGTTCTATTTGAAAATAAGGGTCACAAATTCAACTCAAATTAGTTTAAGAAAAAAAGAAGAGAGGAAGGAAGAAAGAAGACATTTCTTTGAGTAAATGGGAAGTCCAGAAGATTGTATCTAGCTATGGGGCATGGCTGTTTCCAGAGGTTCAAACAATGTTGTCAGAACTCTGTCTCTTTATCTCTCAAGTTTACTTATTTCTTTTTGGCTTCATTCTTCAGTAGGATTTCTCTATGAAAGCAACATGGCCTCTGGCTGCCTTGGGTTCTCATTCTTCAAGTTTAGCAATCTTAGAAGTAAGAGATATCTTCTCAATCAACTCTAGAGGAAAAGTTATGGGGAGTACTGTGCTTGGAGTCATGCACCCATTTCTCAATCAGTTATTGTGGTGAAAGAATGGACTACTTTAACTGGCTAAATATGGGTCACATGTTCCAGCCTTGTAGCCATGGGAGGATGGTGTCACATGATGGTCGTTTCCTTCAAGAGCTACTTGGAATAGGGTAGGGCACTTCTCCAAAAGAAAGCATGTGGCTATTACCAGATGGGAAATGTATGGACAAAAGCAGCTTAACAGTCCACTACAGCAGAGCTGAAATGTAGCCTGTATGTGCAGGTTGGATGAACCAGCTGGCATCCATCCAGATAGCTCAGGGGTCCATTCTGAATGGCTGGTGTACATGCTGTACCATTGTTAACTATATTGAATATCATCTTGGCATGACAGCATTTCACCACTTATGAGTTAAAAATAACATATGTAATGCAATATGAGCGCTGTTGAACACATAAAAAGTCATTTATCTTTATGGAACAAAAATTACTTTGCACTTAAAATTTTTTTGGCAGGGAATTTTTCAGAGTTTAATCAGCTTTGGAGCAGGGAAAGTGAATTGGTGAAACCAAGTGAATACCCTTTGTTTCTTCTCAAGAAAAAAACTAATAACCTGTATATATAGTCTTTCATGAAGCATTTATATCATATTATCACTCTCTCCAGTATCTGAAAGAGGTTTGACTTTCTGATAATAAGATTGAATACTCCTGTCAGTAGGGAGCTTAGGGAAACATGCACCAAAGAAAGCTAAGTCCCAAGTCCCCAACATGCCCTTCAAAAGCAGTCATCCATTTAATTTGATCTATTAAACAAACTTAGCAGTTGGGATGCCCACACAGTGAGAAAAGATGCTTAGAGATGGAATTTTGGCTTTAATTGGAATCTTCTGTCCTTTATTAGACAACCATAAGCTTCTGATTATACACACCATCTTCATTCAAATGTGGATTTATAAAACCTTATGCATTTCCATCCTTAGCAACAGATTTAGGAATAAAAACAAGCTCCTGCCATGAACAAATATGAGAAGTTTTCTTTTCTCTTTCTTCCTTTTTTTTTGCCATATCCCAAAAAGTCACTGATAGTTGACCATATGCCCACTGTGTATCTAGAGCTGTGTTAGCTACTTGAAGCTATTAAAAGGACATTTGAAAAATAATCCCTGTCCTTGAAGAATTTGGGTAACACATCTCAGGAGAAAAAATTAACATACCTGGAGCAGCCAGGTAACACTTAAATAGCCACTTCGCTATTTCTAGTAATGATGTAATGACTTCCATTTCAGCCTGCTGAAATTTTACACAGTCCTCAAAGTCTGTCTCTGGAACTGTTCTTCATTTAGCTTTACCTGATTGCTTCAGTGTAAGGGGGACCCACATTCCATTGAAACATCCACTTAAAATTTCTTCAGTAGCTCTTCATGATCTACAGGATGCTGTCCAGCCTCTGTAGCCTGGTGAGGAGCCCCTGACTACTTGTGTTGTGTTATCTTCCCTTTCTCTTCTATTTGTACACAGCTTCAAAAGCAAACCAAACCCTGGTACCACACCCAAACCTGGCTCAATGAACAAAACAAAATGAAAGTTACCAAACAATATGGATTCCCATATCCTATCTTCTCTGCTTAGAATAGCCCTTTCCTCCAATTTAGATCTGATAAATTCCCACTCATCCATTAACTTAGCTCAGATACCAGTCTCTTCCTGAGATCTCGTCCTTTTCCATCCTATGTTGTGCTCTCTTTTTATCAACTAAACAACAAGAACAACAACAACCTGTTGTTAAGATTCTAGGTGGTAGTGGTTTGCTCTAATGTCTGCATTCCCTTTCTAGACTCTTAGCACCTTGAAGGCAGACAATGCCTTACTAATTTTGGAATCATGGTGCCCAGTAAGAGTGCCTGGCAGTCAGCAGGTTCTTCATAAAACTGTATTGAAATGATTTGGATTGCATTGATTTAAATGGGAATATAGAGAAGACTTGAGGTAGCTGAAGATCTTAGGATTTTATGTCAGTGAAACCTGGGTTTTCTGTCAGTGTTGAAAAGGGAAAAAAAAACAAAGAGAAGGGGGAATGATAGGAGCAATAGGTCAGAGGTGAGAATGAGCCTGGTGAAAGATGGTGACTGTGAATTATCTTATGTTTGCTGGAATGGAGGCTGTAGAGTGTGTAGGGTTTGGAAATAAGGTCAGAAAGGCCAGGCAGGGCATGTTACGGAAGACTTTGAATGTCAGCCAGAGGAGATGAAACATGATGCAAGAAATACTGCAATTCAAGAAAAGAAAAATTTAGAAGTATTCTAAATATCTGTGTACAAAATGAGCTTATCACTTTTGTATTTCTCTGTTTCGGTACTTATCATATTGTTACTGTTGATATGTCACTGGTCCCAACTGGCCTTGAGTCATCTCTACATAACAGAGTGATGGTTTGAAGCAGTGTGATGTGTTGGGTATCAGAAACCCAGAAGCTGAATTTCTGCTCTGACACCAATTTGTTACCTGATATGGTGAAATCGCTTTACTGCTCTAATCCCCAGTGTTCTTATCTGTAAAATGAAGGCAGAAGGTGGGTGACATGATTCATGAGGTCCCTTTGATCTCTAGGAGTCTATATGTATCAAGGTAAGTAATTCTTAGCTAATTTATTAATCAGTCTCTGCCTCTTGGTTTTGTTTATTTACCTGTCTTCTTGGTATCGGAGTTGCTTCATTAGGCTGTCTCTGATAGTCCCACAATCTGCTCTGCTGAGACCAGTCTCTGAGGTTTTGACCACACCTACACCTACAAGGCCCTTCCCAACCCCTCCTGCGTGTGCGTATGCTACATTGTTTCAGTCGTCTCCGACTGTTTGACATCCCATGGGCTATAGACCGTCAGGCTCCTCTGTCCATGAGATTCTCCAGGCAAGAATACTGGAGTGGGTTACCATGCCCTCCGCCAGGGGATCTTCTCAACCCAGGGATCGAACCAGCTGCATCTCTTATGTCTCCTTCATTGGCCAGGGGGTTCTTTACCAGTAGCGCCACCTAGGAAGCCCTTCCAACACTTCAGTTCAGTTCAGTCTCTCAGTCGTGTCTGACTCTTTGAGACACCGTGAATCGCAACATGCCAGGCCTCCCTGTCCATCACCAACTCCCGGAGTTCACTCAGACTCACGTCCATCGAGTCAGTGATGCCATCCAGCCATCTCATCCTCTGTCGTCCCCTTCTCCTCCTGCCCCCAATCCCTCCCAGCATCAGAGTCTTTTCCAATGAGTCAGCTCTTCATATGAAGTGGCCAAAGTACTAGAGTTTCAGCTTTAGCATCATTCCTTCCAAAGAAATCCCAGGGCTGATCTCCTTTAGAATGGGCTGGTTGGATCTCCTCACAGTCCAAGGGACTCTCAAGAGTCTTCTCCAACACCACAGTTCAAAAGCATCAATTCTTCAGCGCTCAGCTTTCTTCACAGTCCAACTCTCACATCCATACATGACCACTGGAAAAACCATAGCCTTGACTAGACAGACCTTTGTTGGCAAAGTAATGTCTCTGCTTTTCAATATGCTGTCTAGGTTGGTCATAACTTTCCTTCCAAGGAGTAAGTGTCTTCTAATTTCATGCCTGCAGTCACCATCTGCAGTGATTTTGGAGCCCAAAAAAAGAAAGTCTGACACTGTTTCCACTGTTTCCCCATCTATTTCCCATGAAGTGATGGGACCAGATGCCATGATCTTCGTTTTCTGAATGTTGAGCTTTAAGCCAACTCTTTCACCTTCATCAAGAGGCTTTTTAGTTCCTCTTCACTTTCTGCCATAAGGGTGGTGTCATCTGCATATCTGAGGTTACTGATATTTCTCCTGGCAATCTTGATTCCAGCTTGTGCTTCTTCCAGTCCAGCATTTCTTATGATGTACTCTGCATAGAAGTTAAATAAGCAGGGTGACAATATACAGCTTTGACGTACTCCTTTTCCTGTTTGGAACCAGTCTCTTGTTCCATGTCCAGTTCTAACTCCTGCTTCCTGACCTGCATATAGGTTTCTCAAGAGGCAGGTCAGGTGGTCTGGTATTCCCATCTCTTGAAGAATTTTCCAACACTTCACCCTTCCTTAAAAACACTGCTCCCGTCCAACATTTTTCTTAAAGCTTTCCCTAACTTCTCCACGTCTCTGATATTTACCCCTTGCTTTTGGTGTTTAAAGATATTTTGTCTTGAGTTATTAATTGTTTTATATTGACTTTTTTTGGTCCAATTAGTTTGTAAACTTTTAAAATTTGTTAATCTCCCCTATCCAGCTCCACTCCAGGACAAAGCGTAAAATAGTTATTTAACAAGGTTCTTGAATATTGAACTGAGTGATATACAAGAATATTACTAAAGATAGAAAAACCAAAAACATCAAAAAGACATCTATAGAGCTTGAAATTGAGGTAATGCAGTATACCAGTGATTTTGTAGACGGTATTTTGTATCTAGCAAAAGGCTACGGGTGCTTTTGACTGTTTTTTGTTTTTCTTTTAAAATTAATTTTTGCTGCTAAGTCGTTTCAGTCATGTCCGACTCTGTGCGACCCCAAAGACGGCAGCCCACCAGGCTCCCCCATCCCTGGGAGTCTCCAGGCAAGAACACTGGAGTGGGTTGCCATTTCCTTCTCCAAAGCATGAAAGTGAAAAGTAAAAGTGAAGTCGCTCAGTCATGTCTGAATCTTTGCGACCCCCTGGGTTACAGCCTACCAGGCTCCTCTGTCCATGGGATTTTTCCAGGCAAGAGTACTGGAGTGGATTGCCATTATTGGAGTATAATTGCTTTACAATGCTCCATTAGTTTCTACTGTACAGCAAAATGAATCAGGCCATACATATACATACATCCCCTCACTTTTGGACTTCCTTCCTATTCAGGTCATCCCAGTGCATTAAGTACAGTTCATTGTGCTATACAGTATGTTCTCATCATCTATTTTATATGTAATATCAATATGTGTCAATGTGTACATGTGTCAATCCTAATCTCTCAATTCCTCCCATGCCCCCTTCCCCTTGGTATCTATATATTTGTTATCTACGTCTGTGCCTCTATTTCTGCTTTGCAAATAAGGTCATCTATACCATTTTTCTAGATTCCACATTTATGCATTAGTATATGATATTTGTAAAAGATTGTTTAAGACAGGGTGATCTGTGAGGTTTCTGGTCTGTAGGCTTGTCTTGAATTAAAGGACCTAGAGATACTCTATTCAACTCAAGGAAAAGAGAAAATAGAGAACTGTTTACTGAGTGACTTTGCTGTTGGACATGTCCCAGCTGCAGCTTGAGAACATCGGGCAGAGTTACCACCCTGCTGCCACAACCTCTGCCAACTTGGATAAGAAGCAGTGAAGTTGACCTGTCTTTTGGCTCTGAAACAAGGCGAGGGAGCACACCATCAGGCATGGGAAGGAAGAAGTTGTGAAACGAAAAGACATCAAAAAAAAGATGACTGACTGTGATCCTCTCTCCTCCTTTCTCCTATTACCCTGAGTCCCTCTCCTGCCTGCTTGACACCTGTAAAATGGTAAAAACCAGATCCTTGAACTCTGCATCATTTGGGGCACAGGGCTCTAGGGGTTGAGCTTGGGGCAACGGAAGACAGTGTGAATCAGTTGTTTGGATTGTCTTGTTTTCTACACAAAAAGGTTTGAAAATCACTACTTAGGTAATTAGCTTTTAAACAACCCAGTGCTTTTAAAACTCAATGCAAAACACAAGAGGAAAGGTCAGTGTTTGAAGTAGTTGAATTCTAGATCTGGCAATGTCAGAATCTCTTGATTGAAAATTAGCTCATAGAAATAAAACGTCTGAGGTTAGGAAATCCAAATCCTGCTTTTGCTCTGATTGCCTCAGGCTGGTTCTGATTGGAAAGTCTAGAAGTGTGGATTCATTACACATCACCCCCATTCCCCATCTTTCTGACGTGTACCTAAGCTGTTGGTGTTTATAGCAGGCAAAGTCAGCATTGCGTTGATTTGTCTTCTGTGTGAGGAAAATGTAGGAGTAACTCCCATGTGTCATCAACTATTTAGTCAGCACTCAGTTCCTTAGCAGGGGAAATGGTAAGATTTATTAGGGAAAGTTTCCGTCATCCCATATAAATAGATGCACAGTTAAAGCAGATGCAGAAGGCAGGGTGTATATTTCTGTGTGACTGATCATAAGGAACTTATTATCAAGAACTCTTCAGAAAAATCGGTCATTTGGGAAGATGGCAAACATAATACACTTATATTTTTATGCAAAACAGTCCTCAGAACACTAATTTTGACTTCAAGTGCATTATTGGGGTAGGAATCATTGTAATTAAAAGCTGTTTTTTTTGCTTTACTTTTTTACTTTTGAGAAAATATATGCAAGTGATAAAAGCAGCCCAATAGTAGAAAAAGGTATATAAAGTGGGTCACTTTCCTACTACTGACTCCAGTTTCCTGTCTACTCCCTGCATAGGCTATCAGTGTTGGCAGTTTATGTGTATCATTCAGAAACATTAAAAACAAACAAGCTGATTCTCCCTTTTCGCTTTTACACACATGGCAATCCACTCTCAATATTCTTCTGCAGCTTACTTTTTTCCTTAACAATATACTCTGGAAATCATTTCTTATCAGACTGCACATATGCGCCAGGCTCATTGTTTTTAACAGATTTAACTGATGTTGACATCTTGCCATAATGGCTTTAGGGGTTTTTGTTTTGTTTCAGCTTAAGAGATAGACTTCCACCACACCCCTACTGCCCAGTTCTGTTGTTCTCTGTCCAAAGGTAATCACTATACTGAAATTAGCATGTATCCTTTCTGCCTGGTTTTTATATAATTTAGTGCATATATATTTAGTATTTTATTTGTGTGACTCTGGTATCATTTATTTATCCGCAATTGTATTTTTGAAGGTTTAGGTTTTCCCAGTTTTTTTTTTTACTGTTAAAAACAGTGCTACAGGTTAACACTTTGTTTCATGCCTCCTTGGGCACATTAATGTGAATATTTTAGAGTATATTCCCACAGATGAATTGCTAGGTCCTAGGGTCTATGCTCGCCAATGGCTTTTCAAAGTACCTCACCTTTTTCCCCATATTCTTACCAACACTTGGGCTTCTCAGACTTCTAAAATATTACCAGTCTGGTAAATGTGAAATAGTACCTCATTATAGTTTCAGTTGTATTTTTTTTTCTTGTGTTTTGGCTGTTTAGTTCCCTCTAATAACCTTTGACAGTTTTTCTACCACATTACATGATTTTCCTTGTTGATTGACAGGGATCTCTTTAGATTCTGGTACTATTACTATACCCAGTAATATGTATTCTAAATAACTTCTAGTCTGTGACTTGCATTTTAACTGTTTATGTTATCTTTTTTGTCTAATGGAGTTTTTGTATTTTAACGTATTCAAATTCTCATTGTTGTCATTTGTGTTTTGATGTTATGCTTAAGAAACGCAAAGAAATGTAATGAAGATATTCTCCTATACTTTCTAACTTTTATGATTTCCTCCGTACACATAAGTTTTTAATCCATGTGGAATATATTTTTGTTCTGGCATGAAGTGAAGATTTGTATTTTTTCCCCTCGTATATATACTGGCTATGGCCAGTTGTCTTAGCACCATTTATCTAATGGTTGCGGCTCCCTGCTGACATGTACAGCTATCTTTGTCCCATACCAAGTTTCCGTATATGTGTATGTCAGTATCAACTTATTTTGTTCCTTTGGCCTATTTTTATATCCTTATACCAATACCACACTGTTTAAATAGTTCTATCTTTATATAACTAGGGCAAGATTCCAGGCCTTAGCTTTCTGTTTCAAAAAGTTTCTTAGTTTTATCTCTTTAATCTTCCATATGAACTTTAGATAGGTTTATTAAATTCCTTGAAAAGTCTTTCTGGGATTCTGAATGGAGTTATAATGATTCACAGATCCATTATAAACTTATGCCAGAAAGTAGTGTTCTTGCCTGGAGAATCCCGGGGACGGGGGAGCCTGATGGGCTGCCGTCTCTGGGGTCGCACAGACTTGGACACGACTGAAGCGACTTAGCAGCAGCAGCAGTGGAGTTAGCAGAGAAGGCAGTGGCGACCCACTCCAGTGCTCTTGCCTGGAAAATCCCATGGGCAGAGGAGCCTGGTAGGCTGCAGTCCATGGGGTCTCTAGGAATTGGACATGACTGAGTGACTTCACTTTCACTTTTCAGTTTCATGCATTGGAGAAGGAAATGGCAACCCACTCCAGTGTTCTTGCCTGGGGAATCCCAGGGACGGGGGAGCCTGGTGGGCTGCCATCTCTGGGGTCCCACAGAGTTGGACATGACTGAAGCGACTTAGCAGCAGCAGCAGCAGCAGCAGCAATGGAGTCACACAGTTTTATCTGTTAATCCCTCGGTGTCTCATCATTTCTCCAGTGCATCTTTTATGTAATGTTTTGTTTGGTTCAATTCAGTTGCTCAGTCATGTCCAACTCTTTGAGACCCCATGGACTGCAGCATGCCAGCCTCCGCTGTTTATCTCCAACTCCTGGAGCTTGCTCAAACTCATGTGCATTGAGTCAGTGATGCCATCCAACTATCTCATCCTCTGTTGTCCCCTTCTCCTCCTGCCTTCAATCTTTCCCAGCATCAGGGTCTTTTCCAATGAGTCAGTTCTTCACATCAGGTGGCCAAAGTACTGCAGTTTCAGCTTCAGCATCAGTCCTTCCAATGAACACCCACGACTGATCTCCTTTATGACTGATTGGTTTGATCTCCTTGCCATCCAAGGGACTCTCAAGAGTCTTCTCCAACACCACAGTTCAAAGGCATCAATTCTTTGGTGCTCAGCTTTCTTTATGGTCCAACTGTCACATCCATACAACACTACTGGAAAAATCATAGCTTTGACTAGACGGACCTTTGTCGGCAAAGTAACATCTTTGCTTTTTAATGTGCTGTCTAGGTTGGTCATAGCTTTCCTTCCAAGGAGCAAGCATCTTTTGATTTCATGACTGCAGTCACCATCTGGAGTGATCTTGGAGCCCAAGAAAATAAAGTCTCTCACTGTTTCCATTGTTTCCACATCTATTTGCCATGAAGTGATGGGACCGCATACCATGATCTTAGATTTTTTAATGTTGAGTTTTAAGCCAACTTTTTCATTCTCCTCTTTTACTTTCATCAAGATTCTCTTTAGTTCCTCTTTGCTTTCTGCCATGAGGGTGGTGTCATCTGGGTATCTGAGGTTATTGATATTTCTCCCAGGAATCTGATTCTAGCTTGTGCTTCATACAGCCTGGCATTTTGCATGATGCACTCTGCATATAAGTTAAATGAACAGGGTGGCAATATACAGACTTGGCGTACCCCTTTCCCAATTTAGAACCAATCCATTGTTCCATGTCCAGTTCTAACTGTTGCTTCTTGACCTGCATATAGATTTCTCAGGAGGCAGGTAAGTGGTCTGGTCCCATCTCTTTAAGAATTTTCCACAGTTTGTCCTGATCTACACAGTCAAAGGCTTTGCCATAGTCAATAAAGCAGAAGAAGATGTTTTTCTGGAACTCTTTTGCTTTTTCTATGATCCAACAGATGTTGGTAATTTGATCTCTGGTTCCTCTGCCTTTTCTAAATCCAGCTTGAACATCCAAAAGTTCACAGTTCACTTACTGTTGAAGCCTGGCTTGGAGAATTTTGAGCATTACTTTGCTAGTGTGTGAGATGAGTGCAATTGTGTAGTAGTTTGAGCATTCTTTGCCATTGCCTGTCTTTGGGATTGGAATGAAAACTGACCTTTTCCAGTCCTGTGACTGTGTTTTCCAAATTTGCTGGCATATTGAATGCAGCACTTTCACAGCATACTCTTTTAGCGTTTGAAATAGCTCAACTGGAATTCCATCACCTCCACTAGCTTTGTTGATCATGATGCTTCCAAAGGCCCACTTGACTTCGCACTCCAAGATGTCTGGCTCTAGGTGAGTGAGCGCACCATCGTGGTTATCTGGGTCATTAAGATCTTTTTTGTGTAGTTCTGTGTATTCTTGCCACCTCTTCTTAATATCTTCTGCTTCCGTTAGGTTCATACCATTTCTATCCTTTATTGTCTCCATCTTTGTTCTCCAAACAGGGATTGCATGTATTTTATTTGATTTTTGCCTAGGTATCTACTGTAAATTAGATATTATATATATGTAAATGTGTATATATATATATTTCTCTTACACCCTGAACATGAATCCTGAATGCTGAATTCTCTTATGTGTTTGAATTATTTGTCCACAAGTTCTCTTGCAGTTTTCTATGTAAATAATCTTAGAGCCTGTAAGTAAGGACAGTTTTCTTCATTCTAATTTTTGAACTTTTAAAAAGTGTTGCATTGGCTGCTGCTGCTGCTGCTAAGTTGCTTCAGTCGTGTCCGACTCTGTGCGACCCCAGAGATGGCAGCCCACCAGGCTCCCCCATCCCTGGGATTCTCCAGGCAAGAACACTGGATTGGGTTGCCATTTCCTTCTCCAGTTGCATTGGCTAGGACTGTATATATTAGAGAATTAAGAGAAGCTGTGATATTGGTACTCTTGACTTGTTCCTGACTCTAAAGAGCACACTTCTAACGTTTTACCCTTAAGTGTTAATAAAACATAGAGGTTTGTGGTGGGCTTCCCTGATAGCTCAGTTGATAAAGAATCCTCATGCAATGCAGGAGACCCCAGTTTGATTCCTGAGTCGGGACGATCCACTGGCGAAGCTATAGGCTATCTACTCCAGTATTCTTGGGCTTCCCTTGTGGCTCAGCTGGTAAAAAATCCACCTGCAATGCAGGAGACCTGGGTTTGATCCCTGGGTTAGAAAGTTTTACCACTAAGTATTAATAACACATGGAGGTTTATGGTAGATACCATCATAGACCCTGATGGCCCCCCTATTACACCCCAAGTTGATTCTCTCTTTTTTCCTTGGTAGAATCTTTAAATTTTCATCTGGAGACATGACTGTCAAAAAAAAATGCTTACATTCCCCAGCGACCTCCAACTAGGTGAGGGCACATAACTTAAAAGTCATATACACAAATTCCAGTTTTATCCCTAAAGGAAAAGCATAACTACTTCCCCCTTCTCTCCTTCCTGCCACCTGGAATGCAGATGTGATGACTAGAATTGGAGCAATCATATTGGACTTGAAGTGATCTTAAGGAATAAAGATCACAAAAAACATAACAAAATGATAGTAAGAACTTGGCTCTGGGCTACCCAACCAATCTTTTACATGCAAGAGAAATAAAAAAATTCTAGGTAGTTCAAGTTTTGGTCAGTCATAGCCAAGTCCAGTCTTACAACACTCTTTATTGAGGTAATGAGTAATAAATTCCCAATTTGCCAGTAGTTTTTCTTTTTTTCATAAATTGTGTTTTTATAAGTTGCTGATCTGTGTTAAAGAGAATTATATTGATAGATTTTTTAATGTTCAGCCATCCTTGGGATTCTGTCATGATACGTTCTTAGAGTTTGCAGATGTCCAAATATTCTTTTTCCAGAGTTTTAATATGAAAACATTTAAACACACAGAAAAGTTGATCTGTACAGTGAATACCCATATATCCGCTACCCAGATTCTACAATTAACATTTTATTGTATTTGCTTTGTGTCTTATTTGTTATAATGTGCTTATTCATTT
Organism: Bos indicus; assembly: GCF_029378745.1. Taxonomy (NCBI): domain Eukaryota; kingdom Metazoa; phylum Chordata; class Mammalia; order Artiodactyla; family Bovidae; genus Bos; species Bos indicus. Next base: position 53,332,325 of record NC_091769.1, read on the forward strand.
AGCTAATGTTTTCAAGTATTTGTATTTATGTGTTCAAAAGTGAGAATAGCCAGTATTTTCTTTTCTCATATATCTTTGTCTGATTTGGGTATCACAAATATACTTACCTCATTAAAGTGAAGTAAAGAGCTCTTCTATTTTTGTCTTCATTGAAAAAGTCTCACCAATATAAGAAATATCTTTGAAGATTTGGTAAGACTCATCTCTTTGAGTAGTATTTGGTTAGCATGATGCTTTTTTAATGGATATACATTTTTAAAATTACAGATTCCATTCATTTAATGGTTATACATAAATATATAGATAGACCTTTCTTTTTCAAATCAGTTTTAGTGATTAATTTATTTGTACAGAAGAACTATTTCATTAAATTGTCAATTTTTTTAGTGTAATGATATTCATAGTGCTTTTAAAAATCTTGACTCTATTTGTGGTTATGTCATTTTCCTATTTTTCTCTCAATCAGTTTTACTAGGTTTGTCGGTTTTACTAGTTTTCTGAAAGAACTAGCTTTTGGATCTATTGATTCCTTACTGATTTCTTCCCCCTTCCATCTAGATGTTTTCTATTGTTATTATTTCTTTCCTTCTGCTTTCTCTGTTCTGAATGACTTTCCTCTGTATGCTACCTTCTCTTCTACTATATGCTTTTGAGTCTCTAAATTTCCTTCTGTTTAGGTTGCATATCACACATTTTAGTACTAGTGTTTTCATTGTCTGAATGAAATGCTAAACATTTGGTAATTTCTATTAGTTTTTCTCTCTTCATAATTATTTAGAAATTTCTAAAATGAATAGGATAGTATACCTGTTACATTGATTTCTAATTTTATTGCATTGTTGTTAGGGAACATGTTTTAAGTGACTTTGATTCATTGATACTTGAAATTTGCTTTTTGACAGTTTTTTTAAAAAGGAAGTTCAATGGATAATCTTTTCTTTTTATCATCTTATTATAGTTTTTTTTTTTTTTTTACAATGTGTTAGATTCAGATGTACAGCAAAGTGATTCAATTATACATAGGTGTGTGTGTGTGTGTGTGTGTGTGTGTGTATGTATGTATATATATATATTCTTTTTTAGATTCTTTTCCATTTTAAATTATTACAAGATATTTAGTATACTTTCCTGTGTTGTACAGTAGGTCCTTGTTGGTTATCTATATTATATCCAGTACTGTGTATATTTTAATTCCAAACTCCAAATTTATCCCTCCCCTCTTCTTTTCCCCTTTGGTAATGGCATAGTCAGTTTTTAAAAAACATTTCATGTGTGCTAGAATGAATATATTTCTTGTCATTCAGAGTATAGGATTACTTACATTATTTGCATCTTCTACAAATGGATGGTAGATTTACCATCACATACACACAGAGACACCTATATATAGATATATATGAGGTGAAAATTACTGTTTCTTTGATGTGAATTATTCTACTTATCCTCATGTTCTGTTTGCCTTGAAGTTTTAAAATTTTGATATCAATATTGTTATATCAGTTTAATTTTTATTAATATTTTTTTAGTACATTTTGTCCATCTGTTGACATAATGACCTCTTTGTCATCAGTTTTAGGTGTGTCTCTTATAATCAATACATGGTTGATTTTTTAAAAATCCTTCTGAGAATGTCTGTCTTTAAGTAGGCAAGTTCAAAATATTAATATTTGTATGTACTTTGGTTATCAACCTATTTGGACTTATTTCTAGCATTTAAGTTGTGTTTTCTATTTACCATTATTTAACTTTGATTCCTTTTTTCCTTCTCTATGTTAGGTTGATATAGGTTTTAAAATGTATTCTGTCTTTTCTCCTTTCCTGAAAGTTTGCTATCTGTCTAAGGTTAGATTTAAAATTAAAATGTCCCCTGTGAGAAATTACAACCCCAGGCTTGGTACTTCCCTGGTGGTCCAGTCATTAAGAATCTGCCCTCCAATCCATGGGATGCAAGTTCAATCCCTGTTTGGGGAACTAGGATCCCACATGGCATGGGACAACTAAGTCCGTGTACCACAACTAGAGAAGCCCATGAGCTGCAGTGAAGACCCAGTACAGCCAAAAAATAAAAAGAATAAAATAAAACCCCAGGCTTTCATACTGCTTTCCCAAGCTTGGGGGTTAGACTTCTCTACTTCTCTTTCATGGGAGGAGTAGGCCCCTTCAAGGGTTTTCCTCCAAGGACATCTCTTGGGTCCCCAGAATCTGTCTTAGGGAGCTCAGGGTGATTCTTTATGCAGTTTCTGAACTTGAACCTCAAAGAAGGTGGTCACAAACATGGGTGGCCAGTGCCTGGCCTTCATTACTCTAAGCTGGGGGTAGAATGAGTGACAAGGGCTCCTGAAGAAAACCCTGAAGAGCTAATTGGACCATCGAATGAATCAGAGGGTTAACTCAGACTGAATTCACTGTGGCTTTGTTTTCTGTCTTTACTCTGTAGTCTTTTTTTTTTTTCCATTTGAGCTTAGCTATTTATTAAAAAATTATTTTCACTGCATATTAAGCAGCATTTCCATGTGTAGGGACTAGTCTGCTATACTCTAAAAAGCTATGGAAGTTAATTTACTTATATTACAGGATGTCTACAAGTTCCAAGTCTCATCTTCCACCTTGGATCTTTTTGTTTTTAATCTGTTTTCCTCAGTTTCTCTTTGGTCATCTTACAAGTAGATACTTTTTCTCTGTCTTGCTCCATGGCATTGATGATTCATTTTGAAGTTCTGAGTGGCTATTGTTCTGGCCTATCCTCGTATCATCTGTCTCTCACACTGAGGAAGTAAACCCTCCCCCATGCACAAGCTCCTGGATACCGGGCTCTGTTTATGTCCACAGTCCAGGTAGGAAAACTGGACGAACTTCTATCTTGAAGTTCCTGGGTGCACTGCCTTTCCCCTGTCCACCAGCAGTTTCTGAAATGATGGCACCGCAGCTCCCTGCCTTCCTGGCCGGGCATGCTCCTGGCATTGATGGAAACATACCCAGCTGGAAGAAACTGGCATGCTCAGGCCTTCCAGCATTGAGCTCTCCAATATAACATGTGGGGGCCCTTTATTGCCTGACACTTCTTTTTGGCTAGGTGGCTCCCTCTGGCCACAGGCATTCCCTGGGCAGTTGTCTGAGTTAACATCCGAGCTTGGCTAGCACCAGGGCAGCTGTGGGGCCTGGCATCACCACTCACGGTAAATTCCCCAGGGAGCCCACAGACCTGCCTTGAGTTCTCTTTCAGGTACGATTATCTTGGGATAAAGCTGTCTTGATAGGTGTGAGACCTATGCAGCCCCACACTCAGAAAGGTCAGTACTTGGATTAATACTCTGCTGTTGCTGTCTTGAAATTTTAAGTAAACTTTGAATAAAAAGTTTCAAAATTTTGAATTTGTACTAGGCTCTGCAAACTATTTAGCCTCTCCTTAGTAGAAACAGAGAACATTACTGAGCCTTAGAAAAGTGGGTGGGACTTATTGACTAACCCATCTTCTTAAGAGTCCAGGGCAACAACCGTGAGGAGTAATTTTAAATTTAAAATTAAAAAAATTTTTTTACGTATTTTTGAGCTTTGCTGTTCCAAACTTATTCTTATGGGAAGCTTCCCTCTAAATAAAACATTTAGGGCTTCAGGAAAGTGAGAGAGTACAGTTCTAGTATAGCTGTCTAATAGAACTTTCTGCAATGATGTTAATGTTCTGTATCTTTGTTGTCCAGTGTAGTGGCCACCAGTCACATGTGGCTACTGAGAACTTGAAATGTGGCTAATATGACTGAGGACCTGAATTTCTGAATTTTAATTATATAAAATTTAAAGTTAAATAGCCATATGGGAAGACACAGAAAGCCAATCTGGAAGACCCAGCAGTGGCCACAGGACTGGAAAAGGTCAATCCTCATCCCAGTTCCCAAGAAAAGTAGTAATGCACTAACTGTTGGACAGTTGTACTCATCTCCCATGCTAGTAAGGTCATGCTTAAAATCTTGCATGCTAGGTTTCAGCATTATCTGAATCAAGAACTTCCAGATGTCCAAGCTGGGTTTAGAAAAGGAAGAGAAACTAGAGATCAAATTGCCAACATTTACTGGTCATAGAGAAAGCTAGGGAATTCCAGAAAAATATCTATCTCTGTTTCATCAGCTATACCAAAGCCTTTGACAGTGTGGATCATAATAAACTGTGGAAAGCTCTTAAAGAGATGGGAATATCAGATCACCTTACCTGTCTCCTAAGAAGCCTATATGCAGGTCAAGAAACAATAGTTAGAACCCTGTATGGAACAACTGATTGGATCAAGATTGAGAAAGGAGTACAACAGGGCTGTTTGTTTAACCTGTATGTTGAGCACATCAGGAGAAATTCCAGGCTGGATGGGTTACAAGCTGGAATCAAGATAGGTGGGAGAAACATCAACAACCTCAGATATGTGGGTGATACCAATCTAATGGCAGAAAGCAAAGAGGAGCCAAAGAGCCTCTTGATGAGGGTGAAGGAGGAGAATGAAAAAGCTGGCTTAAAACTAAATATTAAACAAACTAAGATCATGGCATCTGGCTCCATTACTTCATGGCAAATAGAGGGGGAAAAGGTAGAAATAATGATAGATTTCCTCTTCTTGGGCTCTAAAATCACTGTGGATGGTGACTGCAGCCATGAAATCAGAACAGGATTGCTTCTTAGCAAGAAAACTATGACAAACCTAGACAGTGTGTTGAAAAACAGAGACATTACTCTGTCAACAAAGATCCATATAGTCAAGGCTATGGTCTTCCCAGTGATCACATACAATTGTGAGAGCTGGACTATAAAGAAGGCAGAATGTCAGAGAATTGATGCCTTTGAACTGTGGTGCTGGAGAAGACTCCTGAGAGTCCCTTGAAGAGCAAGGAGATCAAACCAGCCAATCTTAAGGGAAAATCATTGGAAGGACTGATGCTGAAGCTGAAACTCCAGTATTTTGGTCATCTGATGTAAACAGCCAACTCATTGGAAAAGTCTCTGATTCTAGGAAAGATTGAGGGCAGAAGGAGAAGAGGGAGTCAGAGGATGAGATGGCTGGATAGCACCATCAATACGATGGACATGAACTTGGGCAAACTTCAGGAGATAGTGAGGGACAGAAAGGCCTGGTGTGCTGCAGTCCATGGGATTGCAAAGAGTTGGACATGCTTGGGCGACTGAACAACAGCAAGTCATATGGGACTACAGGCAACCATATTGGACAGTGTAGATCTAGAACGACAAAGTAATTTCTGACCTCTGGTGCTTTGATTTTATATCAAGAATTAAAGTTAGTCTTTGTACAGAAAGGATTTTCTAAATTCAGATTTAAGGCATATCAAGAACTAGATGGGGAAATTGAAATCAGTGTTTTTCCATAATTATAGAGAAGATCTTTTCCACCCAAGAAAGCTAGGCCATGAGGCTCTTTACTGTAACCTTCAAGGGAGTTTATTGTGTGGACAAATAAACTGCTTAAAGACTGTCCCTTCCAGTTCTAAGGGACTACGGAAGAAATAAGTGAGACAAAGAAGAGGCAAGGTTAAGGGTCAGAGTCTTGGCAAGGAGTGGTGGTGAGGAGGTGTAGTGGGTGGTGAGTTAATTGATGAGCTTAAGCCATCCCTCCTGGGCCCGCGTGACCTGGGTATACAAGTGACCCAGCAAATCTCATGTGTTTTGATGAGACACAGAGGTCTTGACAGCACAGAGATCTGTCAGAGGACTCTAGTTAAAACAAAGATGTAGCTGCATAGGACATTTGAGAAGGCCAGAACTAAAAATTTCAGAACTAGATAGTACTTCATCTAAAAAGTCACAGCAGAAAAACTATACTTCAGTGGTCACCAGTCCAGAGAACAGAAAATCCAGTCACTCACTGTCCACCAGTGAAGATCTGGATAATACCACCCCTGCTGCCACAGGTCATCTAAACTTTTACAGACCCCAAAATGCTGGAGAACAAAGAGATAGAGAGAAAATTAGAAAGTCTTAACATTTTCTCTAAAGAAACAAAAAGAGTTTACATAAAGGAATTGTCTGAACTGTTGAACTGAACTAAGTTTAACTGAATGGTTTTCTGTGGATGAGCAGATGAGTTATGGAGAAATAAAGAAACTGCATTTTCTTTGTGCATCTAAGTGCACAGTGAATGAATTTGTGACCCTACTACAAATATGTCTGGCTTCTTGCCCAGCCACTTTGTAACAGTAGTCCTATTCATAAGCTTTAGCAGAGGTGGAATACATAACAGAAGTTGGGGTGGGGATGCTACCCTGCTGTGTTGAGCCTCAGAGCCAGCATCATGACAGAATTGGCTACTTAACTCATAGATGCCCTTTCTTCAAAGGCACTAGCTATCTCACATGGGAAGGTCATTTGGGGCTTATTTGGAAGGCAGTTTTTCTCTTATCACCTGCCTGGACATAAAGCAGGTTGTACCTACTCCAGCCTACTGGTCCAAGAGCTTTGAGATCAATGGGAGAGGGCCAGTCTGGCAAATCGCAGTGTCCTTTTGCCTGCGCAGTGCCCTACTCATTTTGTGCTGAATGAATCACATCTGGGATGAAGGAGGCCAGATCTGCTTGGACAAAATCCTAATACATTATCTGGGTCTAGCATCCCATCAGTCCCTGTCCGTACAGTCCTCTGTGGGCTACAACACCACCTGCAGGCCAACTCTGAAACGTACATGTCCAAAAAAAAAAAAAAAAAAAAAAATGGAGGGATTCTTGGACTGTATTCTGTAAAGCTAAGATATCTGCATTATGCTTCAAGTGCTGATAGTCTTAGAGTTAGAACCCCCTGGCTCAGCAAATATATTTAGCAATTCCTGGGGTTCACTACAAAGTTCATTACACATTTCTTCTCCTTGGCTGTTTTAAAAACTAACATTCTCCAAAGGAGAGGAGGTTTTTTTTGTTTGTTTGCTTGCTTTTTGGTGCTCAGAGGCAGATGCTGCCTTCCAATAATGCTTGCTTAATTTTTCCAACTTCCCCTAACCTACCTGACCTAGCCCAGCCCACATGAATGTCTCCAACCATATAGATGGTGAACATTAGACCACAGGAAGACTGAAACTCAGCTCTTGTGCCTCCATATCTTGGGTTTCCTTCTTTGGGAAATTGGCTTTTGGAAAAATTCAATTGCTTATCCTTTTAGGAAACAAGAATCACTTGCCAAAGTGGCTAAGGTAGATTCAGAAACTCAGTTTGCACCAGGGTCACCTTTTTTGAACACTTTGGGTTTATCATTTCACACCCAATCCTGGAAGCCATAGAACCCCAAGGGAAGACTCATCACCAATCCTGGAAATCATCTGGCTGAGAGTTCTGAGGTAATCCAGTCCTAGCCATCACCAGTGGATAATCAGACACAGATAGCGCCTACACAATTGGGTTTTTATTATATTAAGTATAAAGAAGAATAAAATGGTTTAAGTTTGTATCCTGATCTATTGGACTGTCGTAGTCCATTCTGACTGCTCTAACAAAATACCACAGACTATCTTATACAGAACAGAAACTTATTGCTCACAGTTTTGGACCCTGAAAGTCTGAGATCACGGTGCTGGCATAATCACCTTCTGATGAGGAACCCTTTCTGGTTTATAGTCAGCTGGCACCTTCTCACTGTATCCTCATGCAGTCAAAGAGGTTATGGATCTCTTTGGACCTCTTTTATGAAGCCACTAAACCCATTCATGAGTGTTCTGTCCTCAAGACATAAGTACCTCCTACCAGACCACACCTGCCAATATCATCGCCTTTGGGGTTTAGACTTTTACACATAAGATCAGGTTCTATTTTAAAATGTTCAACTTGAAATACTTCTTAGGTATCTAATGGAAATGTCTGGTAGGTAACAGGATGTTTGTTAAGTCTGGAGCTCAGGGGAAGTTCCAGGGCTGAAGAATATGCAGAGCTGGGAGCTATTGACAGGGAGATTTTTATATAGCCACATGACTAGATAGGGTCTCCTTCAAAGTGAGTGAATATATTTACGAGCAGAAGTGGTTTAAACAGATTAAAATTGTGGGAATAAGAGGAAGAAGCCAGTCAGGAACGTAGGGAAAAGACCAAGGTGGAACATTGACCAAGAAACTAAGTGGCTGACTGAGTCAAATGCTGCTGAGAGGTCAAGTGAGAGGACTGGGGATTCTTTAGAGGATTTGGAAAGATGGAGCCCATTGGTGATCCTGAGAAGAATGGCTTCTCTAGGTTGCAGCAAAGAAAACATGATTGGAGAAGACTAAAAAGAGACTATTGGATACCTTGAATATTGACAAGTCATTTTAGAAATGGTAGTACAAGTGGACTTGAGAAGTAGGAGTAGGTGGTTGGAGGTGGGCATAGATTTTAGAGAGGACAGATTTCTTGTTAAGATAGGAGATATTATAGCATGTTTATATGCTGGTGGGAATGTTCTAATATAACAGGGAAATGTGGAAATGCTGGAGAGAGTATTTGATGGAAAGCCTTCAAATAGGTTAGAGAGGATCCAGGGCTTAAGTTGTAACATCTGAGAGGACCTACCCTACAGGACAGTTCTTCCAGCATAAGGGGAGAAAAGGCAAAAATTAGTAAATGTGCCGATGGGGAACTGCCTCAGCTGTCTTCTGGTGGTTCCTACTTTGTTAGTAAAAGTGGAGATGAAGTCTATTTCCACCAGTTTCTACAAGCCCAGCTTACTCAGACTCTGTTCTCACCTTAGAACCCCATCAACTTACCTAGACAACTGAGTTAGAAGAGCCCACATACAACTCACAGACACAGAAAACAAACATGGTTACCGTAAGGGGAAAGAGGGAATGGCGGAGGGATAAATTAGGAGACTGGGATTAATATATACACTCTATAATAAAATACAGCTTCCCCAATGGCTCTGTGGTAAAACCAACAAGGAACTACTGCATAGAACAGGGTCTATACAGTAGGTATACACACCATCTTATCTAATAACCTATAAGGGAAAAATATTTTATACTCTTTAAGTTCAGGTCAGTTCAGTTCAGTCGCTCAGTCGTGTCCGACTCTTTGCGACCCCATGAATCGCAGCACGCCAGGCCTCCCTGTCCATCACCAACTCCTGGAGTTCACCCAGACTCAACGTCCGTCGAGTCAGTGATGCCATCCAGCCATCTCATCCTCTGTTGTCCCCTTCTCCTCCTGCCCCCAATCCCTCCCAGCATCAGAGTCTTTTCCAGTGAGTCAACTCTTCACATGAGGTGGCGAAAGTACCGGAGTTTCAGCTTTAGCATCATTCCTTCCAAAGAAATCCCAGGGCTGATCTCCTTCAGAATGGACTGGTTGGATCTCCTTGCAGTCCAAGGGACTCTCAAGAGTCTTCTCCAACACCACAGTTCAAAAGCATCAATTCTTCGGCGCTCAGCCTTCTTCACAGTCCAACTCTCACATCCATACATGACCACAGGAAAAACCATAGCCTTGACTAGACGGACCTTTGTTGGCAAAGTAATGTCTCTGCTTTTGAATATGCTGTCTAGGTTGGTCATAACTTTCCTTCCAAGGAGTAAGCGTCTTTTAATTTCATGGCTGCAGTCACCATCTGTAGTGATTTTGGAGCCCCCCAAAATAAAGTCTGACACTGATTCCACTGTTTCCCCTGTTTCCCCATCTATTTCCCATGAAGTGGACCAAATGCCATGATCTTCGTTTTCTGAATGTTGAGCTTTAAGCCAACTTTTTCACTCTCCACTTTCACTTTCATCAAGAGGCTTTTTAGTTCCTCTTCACTTTCTGCCATAAGGGTAGTGTCATCTGCATATCTGAGGTTATTGATATTTCTCCCGGCAATCTTGATTCCAGCTTGTGCTTCTTCCAGTCCAGCGTTTCTCATGATGTACTCTGCATATAAGTTAAGTAAGCAGGGTGACAATATACAGCCTTGACGTACTCCTTTTCCTATTTGGAACCAGTCTGTTGGTCCATGTCCAGTTCTAATTGTTGCTTCCTGACCTGCATACAAATTTCTCAAGAGGCAGATCAGGTGGTCTGGTATTCCCATCTCTTTCAGAATTTTCCAGTTTATTGTGATCCACACAGTCAAAGGCTTTGGCATAGTCAATAAAGCAGAAATAGATGTTTCTCTGGAACTCTCTTGCTTTTTCCATGATCCAGCGAATGTTGGCAATTTGATCTCTGGTTCCTCTGCCTTTTCTAAAACCACCTTGAACATCAGGAAGTTCACGGTTCACATATTGCTGAAGCCCGGCTTGGAGAATTTTGAGCATTACTTTACTAGCGTGTGAGATGAGTGCAATTGTGTGGTAGTTTCAGCATTCTTTGGCATTGCCTTTCTCTGGGATTGGAATGAAAACTGACCTTTTCCAGTCCTGTGGCCACTGCTGAGTTTTCCAAATGTGCTGCCATATTGAGTGAAGCACTTTCACAGCATCATCTTTCAGGATTTGAAATAGCTCAACTGGAATTCCATCACCTCCACTAGCTTTGTTCATAGTGATGCTTTCTAAGGCCCACTTGACTTCACATTCCAGGATGTCTGGCTCTAGGTCAGTGATCACACCATTGTGATTATCTGGGTCGTGAAGATCTTTTTTGTACAGTTCTTCTGTGTATTCTTACCATCTCTTCTTAATATCTTCTGCTTCTGTTAGGTCCCTACTATTTCTGTCCTTTATCGAGCCCATCTTTGCATGAAATGTTCCCTTGGTATCTCTGATTTTCTTGAAGGGATCTCTAGTCTTTCCCATTCTGTTGTTTTCCTCTATTTCTTTGCATTGATCGCTGAAGAAGGCTTTCTTATGTCTTCTTGCTATTCTTTGGAACTCTGCATTCAAATGCTTATATCTTTCCTTTTCTTCTTTGCTTTTCGCTTCTCTTCTTTTCACAGCTATTTGTAAGGCCCCCCCAGACAGCCATTTTGCTTTTTTGCATTTCTTTTCCATGGGGATGGTCTTGATCCCTGTCTCCTGTACAATGTCACGAACCTCATTCCATAGTTCATTAGGCACTCTATCTATCAGATCTAGGCCCTTAAATCTATTTCTCATTTCCACTGTATAATCATAAGGGATTTGATTTAGGTCATACCTGAATGGTCTAGTTTATATATGTATAAAGAATATATGTGTGTATATATATATATATTTTCATATATATATATGTATAACTGAATCACTGTGCTGTATCCTTGAAACTTGCTTGATATTGTAAATCAACTATACTTCAATTCAAAAATTTTAGAAAAGACGAGCCCTCTTGTGATAGATTCTGGATCCCTAACAGTGCCACAGCCAGCTCTGGTACTTTGTTCCTTAGAAAACATGCCAGTTAGAGAAGCAGACGCATGAAACTGTCTTGTTTGAACTCAGAATCCACCTGAGCATAGGCTTTTCAGCTTCCCAAATTGTCATACAATCTAGTGGAATGTGAAGTGGAGGAGGAGCAAGTTATGGTTAAAATGTTCACCATCATTAGGCTTGGACTACTGGCACCCTATAAAAAACCAAGAAAACAACGTTACATGTTTTAAGCTTCTAACATTTTTTTTCAGTGGTTTTCCTGGTTTCTCTTCATATTTGGATACTTTGGCATTAAGTGGTTTTTAATTCAGCTTCTCCCTAAATTGCTTCCTCTTGAACCTCCCCTTCTTTAGCTTCAATGAGCCTCAGCCATGTCGCCGGCTCCCAGTTACCATTTCTCCTCCCGGCCTGGAGGTTCTTACAGCTTCTTAGGGAAGGAGGTCCTCACACAAATGTGAGAACGTATAAAATAGATTTTATACTTAACTTTTTCTAAACAATTCTTTTGAAAATCTTATTTATTTTGGCTGCTGTGGGTCTTCCTTGCCATGCACTGGGTGTTCTCTAGTTGTGGCAAGTGGGGGGCTACTGTTTGTTGTGGTTCGTGGACTTCTTCTTGTAGTGGGTTTCCTTGTTGAGGTGCATGGGCTCTAGGCTGAGCAGGCTGCAGCAGCTGTGGCATGTGGGCTGTAGTTACAGCTAGTAGGCTCTAGAGCATAGCTTCAGTAATTGTGGTGCATGGGCTTAGTTATTACCCTGTGGCATGTGGAGTCTTCTCGGACCAAGGATCAAACCCTTATTTCCTGCATTTGGACCACCAGGGAAGCCCCTAAAATAGATTTTCAAAGGATAAACTAATATCACCATAAGCTGTCACTGATTCATCAAACCACAGCATCAATAATAGAACTTTCTGAACAAGATTTTGCCATTTAATCTTTTTTCACCCATCTTTAGTTCTAAAGAAAAAAAAAAAAACTTTCTAAAGGAGCACAGCTCTGCCCATCAGAACAAGACCCAGTTTCTCTCTCAGTCAGTCTCTCCCATCAGGAAGCTTCCATAAGCCTCTTATCCTTCGCTATCAGTGGGCAGAGACTGAAAACCACAATCACAGAAAACTAACCAATCTGATCACGTGGACTACAGCCTTGTCTAACTCAGTGAAGCTATGAGCCATGCCATGTAGGGCCACCCAAGACGGGTCATGGTGGAGAGTTCTGACAAAATGTGACCCACTGGAGAAGGGAATGGCAAATCATGTCAGTATTCTTGCCTTGAGAACCCCATGAACAGTATGAAAAGGCAAAAAGATAGGACACTGAAAGATGAACTCCCCAGGTCAGTAGGTTCCCAATATGCTACTGGAGATCACTGGAGAAATGACTCCAGAAAGAATGAAGAGATGGAGTCAAAGCAAAAACAACACCTACTTGTGAATGTGACTGGGGATAGAGGCAAAAAGTCCGATGCTGTAAGGAGCAATATTGCATAGGAACCTGGAATGTCAGGTCCATGAATGAAGGCATATCAGTTCAGTTCACTCAGTCATGTCCGACTCTTAGCGACCTCATAGACTGCAGCGTGCCAGGCCTCCCTGTCCATCACCAACTCCGGGAGTTTACTCAAACTTGTGTCCATAGAGTCGGTGATGCCATCCAACCATCTCATCCTGTTGTCCCCTTCTCCTCCCCCTTCAATCTTTCCCAGCATCAGGGTCTTTTCAAATGAGTCAGCTCTTTGCATCACATGGCCAAAGTACTGGAGTTTCAATTCAGCATCAGTCCTTCCAATGAAAATTCAGGACTGATTTCCTTTAGGATGGACTGGTCGGATCTCCTTCCAGTCCAAGGGACTCTTAAGAGTCTTCTCCAATACCACAGTTCAAAAGCATCAATTCTTTAGCACTCAGCTTTTTTTATAGTCCAACTCTCACATCCACGCATGACTTCTGGAAAAACAATAGCCTTGACTAAACTGACCTTTGTTGGCAAAGTAATGTCCCTGCTTTTTAATATGCTGTCTAGGTTGGTGATAGCTTTTCTTCCAAGGAGTAAAGTGTCTTTTAATTTCATGTTGCAGTCACCATCTGCAGTGATTTTGAAGCCCCCCAAAATAAAGTCTGCCACTGTTTCCCCACCTATCTGCCATGAAGTGATGGGACCAGATGCCATGATCTTAGTTTTATAAATGTTGAGTTTTAAGCCAACTTTTTCACTCTCCTCTTTCACTTTCATCAAGAGGCTCTTTAGTTCTTCTTCACTTTCTGTCCTAAGGGTGGTGCATATCTGAGGTTATTGATATTTCAACAAGTCAGCAGAAATAGATTTTTTTTTTCTGGAATTCTCTTGCTTTTTGATGATCCAACAGATGTTGGCAATTTGATCTCTGGTTCCTCTGCCACTTAGAAGGCAAATTGGAAGTGGTCAAACAGGAGATGGCAAGAGTAAGCATTGACATTTTAGGAATCAGTGAACTCAAATGGTCTGGAATGGGTGAATTTAACTCATATGACCATTATATCTATTACTGTGGGCAAGAATCCCTTAGAAGAAATGGGTAGCCATCATCATCAACAAAAGAATCCAAAATGCAGTACTTGGATACAATCTCAAAAACGACAGAATGATCTCTTTGTTTCCAAGGCAACCATTCAATATCACAGTAATCCAAGTCTATGCCCCGACCACTAATGCTGAAGAAGATGAATTTGAATGGCTCTATGAATATGTACAAGACCTTAGATGTCCTTTTCATTATAGGGGACTGGAATGCAAAAATAGGAAGTCAGGAAACACCTGGAGTAACAGAAAAATTTGGCCTTGGAGTACAGAATGAAGCAGAGCAAACAAAGGCTAATAGAGTTATGCCAAGAGAATGCACTGTTCATAGCAAACACCCTCTTCCAACAACACAAGAGAAGACTCTACATGTGGACATCACCAGATGATCAATACTGAAATCAGATTGATTATATTCTTTGCAGCCAAATATGGAGAAACTCTATACAGTCAGCAAAAACAAGACTGGGAGCTGACTGTGGCTCAGATCATGAACTCCGTATTGCCAAATTCAGACTTAAATTGAAGAAAGTAGAGAAAACCACTAGACCATTCAGGTATGACATAAATCAAATCCCTTATGACTATACAGTGGAAGTGAGAAATAGATTGAAGGGATTAGATCTGATAGACAGAGTGCCTGAAGAACTATGGACAGAGGTTCGTGACATTGTACAGGAGACAGGAATCAAGACCATCCCAAGAAAAAGACATGCAGAAAAGCCAAATGGCTGTCTGGGGAGGGCTTACAAATAGCTGTGAAAAGAAGAAAAGCAAAAAGCAAAGGAGAAAAGGAAAGATATAAACATCTGAATGCAGAGTTCCAAAGAATAGCAAGGAGAGATAAGAAAGCCTTCCTCAGTGATCAAAGCAAAGAAATAGAGGAAAACAACAGAATGGGAAAGACTAGAGATCTCTTCAAAAAAATTAGAGATACCAAGGGAACATTTCATGCAAAGATGGGCTCAATAAAGGACAGAAATAGTAGGGACTTAACAGAAGCAGAAGATATTAAGAAGAGATGGCAAGAATACACAGAAGAACTATACAAAAAGATCTTCATGACCCAGATAACCACAATGGTGTGATCACTCATAGAGCCAGGCATCTTAGAATGCAAAGTCAAGTGGGCCTTAGGACGCATCACTACAAACAAAGCTAGTGGAGGTGATGGAATTCCAGTTGAGCTATTTCAAATCCTGAAAAATGATGCTGTGAAAGTGCTGCACTCAATATGTCAGCACATTTGGAAAACTCAGCAGTGGCCACAGGACTGGAAAAGGTCAGTTTTCATTCCAATCCCAAAGAAAGGCAATGCCAAAGAGTGCTGAAACTACCACACAATTGCACTCATCTCACACGCTAATAAAGTAATGCTCAAAATTCTCCAAGCCAGGCTTCAACAATATGTGAACCGTGAACTTCCAGATGTTCAAGCTGGATTTAGAAAAGGCAGAGGAACCAGAGGTCAAATTACCAACATCTGCTGGATCATGGAAAAGGCAAGAGAGTTCCAGAAAAACATCTATGTCTGCTTTATTGACTATGCCAAAGCCTTTGACTGTGTGGGTCACCACAAACTGTGGAAAATTCTGAAAGAGATGAGAATACCGGACCATCTGACCTGCCTTTTGAGGAATCTGTATGCAGGTCAGGAAGCAGCAGTTAGAACTGGACATTGAACAACAGACTGGTTCCAAATAGGAAAAGGAGTATGTCAGGCTGTATATTGTCACCCTGCTTATTTAACTTACATACAGAGTACATCATGAGAAACGCTGGGCTAAATGAAGCACAGCTGGGATCAAGAATCCTGGGAGAAATATAGATTACCTCAGATATGCAGATGACACCACTCTTATGGCAGAAAGAGAAAAAGAACTAAAGAGCCTCTTGATGAAAGTGAAAGAGGAGAATGAAAATGTTGGCTTAAAACTCAACATTAAGAAAACTAAGATCATGGCATCTGGTCCTATCACTTCATGGCAAATAAATGGGGAAACAGTGACTAACTTTATTTTGGGGGGCTCCAAAATCACTGCAGATGGTGACTGCAGCCATGAAATTAAAAGACACTTAATCCTTGGAAGAAAAGCTATGACCAACCCAGACAGCATATTAAAAAGCAGAGACATTCCTTTGCTAACCAAGGTCTGTCTAGTGAAAGGTATGGTTTTTCCAGTAGTCATATATAGATGTAAGAGTTTGACTATAAAAAAAGCTGAGAGCCGAAGAATTGATGCTTTTGAACTGTGGTGTTGGAGAAGACTCTTGAGAGTCCCTTGGATAGCACAGAGATCCAACCAATGCATCCTAAAAGGAAATCAGTCCTGAATGTTCTTTGGAAGGACTGATGTTGAAGCTGAAACTCCAATACTTTGGCCACCTGATGCAAAGAGCTGACTCATTTGAAAAGACCCTGATGCTGGGAAGATTGAAGGCAAGCGGAGAAGGGGACGACAGGATGAGATGGTTGGATGGCATCACCAACTCCTGGACATGAGTTTGAGTAAATTCTGGGAGTTGGTGATAGACAGGGAGTCCTGGTGTGCTGCAGTCCATGGGGTCACAAAGAGTTGGACACAACTGAGCAACTGAACCTAACTGAACTGAAAGGAACAGCACCCCCAGGAATTAGGTTTGAGAGAAGATGAGGATAAAGAAGGTTGCTTCCCCATTGAAGAACACACACACACACACACACACACACTTCAGTTACTGGTACACATAGTAACTATGTTTATTGTAGCTTACAGATGAATGAATAGCAAATTAATTTTTTTTTGCTAGTAAGAACTTCGTAGCAAAACAAAGAGCTGTATTAATATAAAAAATAAAGCATGTGCAATTGTACACAAATATCTTAATTTTGTAAACAAACTTTCTTCAATCCAACACTAGTAGAGAGGTGTTTGGATCTCATGGTTGAAGTAAAGTATCTAAGTAAATGAACTTCTAACTAAACAGAAGTCACGATGAATGCTTATTTTCTTACATAATATGGGACTAAATAAATTAGGCTTTTTAAAAAAACAACTCTTAGTTGAAAGCCAGATACCTAGTTTGTCATGTGCCATGACTCAAAATGATTTGAAAACTTTCTTTTGGAAATAACTTCAGAGTTCTTTTTACAAGTAGAGTTACCAACCGTCTCTATTTTCCCAGGGCTGTAGGGTTTTGCAGGGTGGGGGACTTTCAAAAGTAAGCAGCCTTGGGTAAACTTTCCTGGTTTATCTGGAACTGAGAGAGATTTTCCTTCATAAAACTTGAGCG
This sequence comes from Bos indicus, assembly GCF_029378745.1. Lineage (NCBI taxonomy): Eukaryota > Metazoa > Chordata > Mammalia > Artiodactyla > Bovidae > Bos > Bos indicus. The sequence goes on from NC_091769.1 coordinate 53,349,419, forward strand.
CCAGGCAAAATGGGTTGAGTTTGGCCCCTCCATGAGCTATACAAGAATTACCGGCTGTTGCTTTGTAGTCACAACTGTATTATTCAATTAGATTCATCCCCTTCTTATTTTTAAGACTTGGCCCAAAATACCTTTGGTTGTTTTTAGAAGATCAATTTTACCCCCACCATGTCTCCAACCAAATATGTGGCAGCACTGAGGATAGTCTGTTTTCACAGGCAGTTTACAAACCTCTCCTTCCTTCCTTCCTTTCCTTTCTTACCTTTTCGTGTCTGGGTCACTGCATGTGAAAGTATGTAGCACTAGTAGGGTATGTGGCAGACTTTCTCCTTGACCATGCTGCAGTCAACTTCTTTGAGCCCTCTACTCTACTAGATCTTGACTTTGGCCCATATCTGGTCTTTAGCCTGTGTAGACCAGTTTTAGCAAGAGTCCTTCTAAGTCAGCTTAGCAAGAATCCCACTACCTTTGATATCTGAATACTTTAAACATCTGATCAGTTTTCTCATTTTCTACTCTTGATAATCTGATTTTTTGTTGTTCAGTCAGTAAGTCATGTCTGACTCTTTGTGACCCCGTGGACTGCAGTATCCCAAGCTCCTCTGTCCTCCACTATCTCCCAGAGTTTGCTCAAATTCATGTCCATTGAGTTGATGATGCTATCTAATCACCTTATTCTTTGCGACCCCTTTCTCCTTTTGCCTTCATCTTTCCCAGCATCAGGATCTTTTCCAGTGAGTTGGCTCTTTGCATCAAGTGGCCAGAGTTTTGGAGCTTCAGCTTCAGCATCAGTCCTTCCAATGAATATTCATGGTTGATTTCCTTTAGGATTGACTGGTTTGGTCTCCTTGGAGTGCAAGGGACTCTCAACAGTCTTCTCCTGCACAATTCAAAAGCATAAGTTCTTTGGTGCTCAGCCTTCTTTATAGTCCAATTCTCACATTTGTATGTGACTACTGGAAAAACCTTAGCTTTGCCTATACAGAATCTTGGGTGCAAAGTAATGTCTCTGCTTTTTAATACACCATCTAGGTTTGTCATAGCTTTCCTACCAAGGACCAAGCATTTTTTAATTTCATGGCTGTAGTCACCATATGCAATGATATTGGAGCTCAAGAAAATAAAATCTGTTACTGCTTTCACTTTTTTCTCTTCTATTTCCCATGAAGTGATGGGACCAGATGCCATGATCTTAGTCTTTTGAAAGCTGAGTTTCATGCCAGCTTTTTCATTCTCCTCTTTCACCCTCATCAAGAGGCTGTTTAGTTCCTCTTCACTTTCTGCCATTAGAGTGGTATCATCTGCATATCTGAGCTGTTGATATTTTTCCTGGCAATCTTGATTCTGGCTTGTGATTCATCTAGCCCAGCATTTCTCATGATATACTCTGCATAGAGTACATATGTAGGGTGACGGTATGCAGCCTAGACATACTGCATTCTCAATTTTGAACTAGTCATTTGTCCCATGTCCAATTCTGTTGCTTCTTGACCTGCATACAGGTTTCTCAGGTCAGGTGGTCTGGTACTTCCATCTCTTTAAGAATTTTCCACAGTTTGTTGTGATCCACACAGTCAAAGGCTTTAACGTAGTCAATGAAGCAGAAGCAGATGTTTTTCTGAAATTCCCTTTCTTTCTCTATAATTCCATGAATGTTGGCAGTTTGATCTATGTTATTCTGAGTTTTCTAAACCCAATTTGCACATCTGAAAGTTCTCAGTTCATTTACTTGAATGATTTTGAGCATAACCTTCCTAGCTTGTGAAATGAGTACAATTATATGGTAGTTTGAACACTCTTTGGCACTGCCCTTCTTTGGGATTGGAATGAAAACAGCTTTTCCAGTCCTGTGGCCATTGCTTAGTTTTCCAAATTTGCTGACATATTGAGTGCAGCACTTTAACAGCATTATCTTTCAGGATTTTAAATAGCTCAGTTGGAATTCCATCACCTCTACTAGCTTTGTTTGTAGTAATGCTTCCCAAGGCCCACTTGACTTCACATTCTAGGATGTCTGCTCTAAGTGAGTGACCACATCATCATGGTCACCCAGGTCATTAAGCCGATTTTATATAGTTCTTCTGTGTATTCTTGCCACCTCTTCTTAACCTCTTCTGCTTCTGTTAGGTCCTCACTATTTCTGTCCTTTATCCTGCCTGTCCTTGCATGAAGTAGTCCCTTGATATCTCTAGTTTTCTTGAGGAGATCTCTAGTCTTTCCCATTTTGTTTTCCTCTATTTCTTTGCATTGTCCATTTAAGGCCTTCTTATCCCTTTTTGTTATTCTCTGGAACTCTGCATTCAGTTGGGCATATCTTTCTCTTTGTCTCCCCTGCTTTTTGCTTCTCTTCTTCCCTCAGGTATTTGTAAAACCTTCCCAGACAGCCATTTTGCTTTTTTGCATTTCTTTTTCTGGGAGATGATTTTGATCACCGCCTCCTGTACAGTGTTACGAATCTCCATCCATAGTTCTTCAGGAGCTCTGTCAGTCCCTTGAATCTATTCATCACCCACACTGTATAATCATAAGGGATTTGATATGCCCACAGTTGTAGATATAATGGTCATCTGAGTTAAATTCGCCCATCTCTGTCCATTTTAGTTCACTGATTTCTAAGATGTCAATGTTCACTCCTGACATCTCCTGCTTGACCACATCCAAGTTATCTTGATTAATGGATCTTACATTCCAGGTTCATATGCAATACTGTTCTTTACAGCACTGGACTTTACTTTCACCACCAGACACATACACAACTGAGTGTCATTTCTGTTTTGTCTCAGCAGCTTCATTCTTTCCGGTGCTATTAGTAATTGCCCTCCACTCTTCTTCTGTAACACATTGGACACTTCTGACCTGGGGGGCTCATCTTCTGGTGTTATATCTTTTTGCCTTTTCATACTGTTTATGGGGTTCTCGCAGCAAGAATACTGGAGTGGTTTGCCATTTCTTCCTGCAGTGGACCACGTTTTGTCAGACCTCTCACTACGACCTGTCCATCTTGGGTGTCCCTAAACAGCATGGCTCATAGCTTCATTGGGTTACGCAAGACCTTTCACCATGACAACGCAGTGATCTTTAAAGGGTTGTCTTTAAAGATATCTGATCATGCTGGCCTAGCATACTATTAAGTGGATTTAGTAAGAATCCCCTTATCTTTGATATTTCCTTTTAGTCATTTTCCGTCCTCTAACTCCATCACTGCATTCATTGGCTATAAATTCTTGGCTGTCTTTGCTGTAATATTTCCCCTACTGTGATACTCTTATTACAATAGTTCTGAATAAAGTCTTTCTTACCAATGTGATAAGTATCTGAATGAATTTTTCTTTTACACTTATGGTTTAGTGACTCAGACAGGATTGAATTCATCATTGGATCCCTGAACATCTCATCCAGGACCCCACGTGTGCACTTTTGAAGACTTTGTTTCATTCCTGGCTAATTCAGGCTCCATTCGTAAGTCCAACTCTCGAGCCAGTGCTCTGGGTGATAGTCTGTTGAGGCCTGGTAAGTACAGATTTTGATTCTTAAGATTCTGAGTATATTCTCTGAGGCTGGGTTACAGTCCCAGCTTTTTTGAAAGGTATCTGTTTGAGCAAACATCTTCCTAGATGGAAGTCTTCTTGCATCATATTGTTAGGTAGTTAGAATAGGAAAAAGAGTCCAGAATGGTGGTGGCTAAAAGATAAGGAAGGGGAAAGCCCGGGAAAATAGAACAAAGGAGGGTCTGAGCACTGGAGTGAGGACCTCAGGTAGAACAAACAGCACCCCTGGCTAGCCCAGTTTACATAAGGCAGGCCCAGGGGGAGGAGAAAAAACATAAAAAGAGGAGTCAAAGGGCCAGGGATCTCTATCTGTCTCTCCCCCTCCCCCTGCTTCCCCCTCTATCTCCCCTTACCCCCCTTCCATCCCTCCTCTCTCTTCTCTTCGCAGCTTTTGGGTCGGCATGCCCTCATGCCTCGAGGATGTATTTTCCTTTATTTTCTAAATAAAACTGAGCTGTAACATGGAGCAGTAACACTGGTCCATCTGAGAGCTGGTCCGTCACTTCAAATTTTTGTTGTGACAAGACAGAACCAAGGAAATTATACACTCCCCCAACATCTATGGTGCCATGACTCCGATTTAACCTGGCTGAAACAACCTCTGCGCAAGGAGAAAGCGAAGCTCAGCAGGAGCCCAATTCAGTGAAAGCTCCCGTGGTGGAAGCAAAGAAAAGCCAGCACAGAGGAAGTGACAAGAAGCCCAACATGCTGGAAACTGGGACAGTGAAAAATAAACTCAGCAGAAAACTCACAAGCCTCAGTCTCAGATTCCAGAGGACCTCTGGCTAAGGTAGGAGGTCCTTGCTCCTATGGCTGGAGGGACATATGCCTAACAAAATCTTAATTCCGATACTATCTCTGGTTTCTTGTTTCTTTGAACCCCCAGTGAACAGGCGAGTGGCAGTGGGTGCAACTGAGGGACTCTGGAGAGGCTACTCCTCAGTGTGTCCCAAAGGCTCCACTATCTGCTGAGCCCCAGTAGCTGTTACCGAAGCCGGTGGGTGTTCTTCTGTCCTTAATCTTCTTTGTGCCAAGGATCAGGCCAATGAAAACTGAGCACAGGTCAGGTATTTAGCAGATTTTCCAGCAGGTTATGAAGGTGATTCCTTGGCATGTTTTTGCCACTGTGTTTTCCTCGCTTCCTTCAGCTCCTCTCTCCTGGGACTTGAGCCCAGCCAAAACCCATGATGCCTGGCTTTGGGACGTAATGAAGCTCAGGCTCTGATGTCTCATCGCAAAAACTCAGTGAGAGACACAGCTATAGGTAAGAGGTGGATTTGTTTGGATTCAGAGAGAAGCACACTCCACAGGGTGTAGGCCATTGCAGAAGGCAAGTGTTTTGACCATGGAATGTGGTGTGGCTAGTTTTTGCAAGCTGGGTGAATTCATATGCTAATGAGTGGGAGGATCATCCCAACCACTGGGGAACCACCTACTCCTCCATCTTTGACAGTGCCTTGGAACTGTCCTGCCACCTGGGTGTGTCATTTAGCTTGCAGATTGGGGGTTAAAGTTTACTTGAATTTGACTTGTCATCTTGGACCCAATTGATTTTAATTGGTTTATGTTATGCCCTTGTGCTATGCCATTCTTTCAAAAGTTGTGCCCTGCCCCCTTCACTCCTGTTTCATGCTCTTTTCCTGAGCCCCATCCAGGCCCACAAAGTTGCCTCTACAATCTTTTGAAGGGGCAACCAGAAAATAGCTGGCCCTTGGGAGGGAAATACTGTATAATATCCAATCCCTCTAGATATTCAGGCCTTCATCTTCCATGTTTCCTACAACATGTGGAACAACAGCATCTCTCAGTGAACCCGCTACGGTGGGAGACAGGCACACAATGACTGCTAGAAGTCCATCTGTTGGCATTTCTTTAAAGGCAATTGGGCTTCAAGGGATAATGTTTGCCACTTTGGGAGTTAGCCCTGCAAGCTGTTTGGGCCTAAGTGAAGTCACTCAGTCATGTCTGACTCTTTGCGACCCCATGGACTGTAGCCAACCAGGCTCCTTTGTCCAGGGGATTTTCCAGGCAAGAGTACTGGAGTGGATTGCCATTTCCTTCTCCAGGGGATCTTCCCAACCCAGGGATCGAACCCGGGTCTCCTGCATTGCAGGCAGAGGCTTTACCATCTGAGCCACCAGGCCTAAACCCTTCTCCTAAAGTCACAAACATACCCCAGGATCAAATCTCTACTCCACTTTTATGGAACATCTGGTCTGTTGCCTCTTTCCAATTTGTTCTTAAGCCAATGACTAACTCCTACAACCAGGACCCTGCCCCCTTGTAGGAAACATTGCTCCACCCGGCTTATTATTAGAATACTCTAAATGCCCTTAACAGGGCCAGATAACCAGTCCTTTGTCATTACTTCTGTTATTACCTAAAGTGGGTCTACGACAAGAAATGTTTACCATTGGAAACAGCCTAAGCTGCTCTTATGGAGGACTAGGGGAGGAAATCAGTGACTTACAATCCCTTAGAGCAGTAAGAGGATAAGGCTTAAGACTGTTTCACCAGGTTCCCAGTCTCAGGGCACAGGCTTGGATTGCTTTGCATGATATCTGTTCCCATCTGCAGTGAGCAAACTGGCAATGAGTTAAAATTACACCCAACACTGGTCACGCTCGAGACCTTGGGGACACCCAACTCCAGTCTGGGGGTCCCAGGAGGTTGACCTGCCTTGACCTGCCTAGGGATCTAGTCCTCGAAAGGTTGTCACGCCTCAACCTGCTCGGAGATCTGCCAATCCAGGGGTCCCAGGAGGTCGTCATGTCTTGACCTGCCCAGGGACCTAATTCTCGGGAGGCTGACCTGCCTTGACCTGCCTGGGGATTCGATCTCCAGGAGGCTGTCACATCTCAACCTGCCTGGGGATCTGCACCCTGACCCGGGGACGCCTGGCTCTCAGGTTGCAACAGTACTGGGTAGGATAAGCTTCAGAAAGACTCACCCCTAAGGAAGTCCACCCATGGAAATAGAAGGAAGCCTATTACTTGTGGGTCTGTGCCCAGTCTCAGCAATAACTCAGGAACCCAATGAGAACCCCATTACCTTTCTGGAAAGGCTAAAAGAGGCCCTCCAAAAGTTTACCAATCTGGACTTAGACTCTTATGAGGGACAGGTGACTTTAAAGGACTAATTCCTGTCCCAGTGTGCATCAGACATCAGGATAAAGTTACAACAACTACAGCAGCAGGACCCTACTGCCTCTTTGGATGAGATGGTCCAGACAGCCACCAATACCTTTTATAACAGAGAACAGGAGAGGGAGGCCAAGGCCCAGGAAATGGAGAAAAGGAAAGAGACAAGGCATGCCCAGATGCTGGCCGCCCAACAGGGAAGCCCTATGGCAAACCCTGAGTCCTTTAAGGACAAGGCACCAGGCAAATGCCTAATCTGTAGACAGGTGGGGCATTGAGCCAAAGAGTGTCCAAACCATGACAAGTCTCCTAAAATGGTTTGCTACAAATGCCGTCGATTGGGACATCGGGCTGCACTCTGCCCTCACGACCCAAGAGCTTCAAGGTCAAGCGCCAAGCCTTCCCTCACCATGGTTCAACAGGACTGAAGCAGCCCACTCCAGCCTGCCTGCCTTTCACAAATAACCATCCCGGGGGTGGAGCCAAGGGTGCAACTGGATGTGGCAGGTAGGTCCGAGAATTTCTTTGTTGACACAGGGGCTACCTACTCTGTCCTGACCTCCTACTCCATAGCCTTCTCCCAAACCTGTACCATTTTGGGTGCTACAGGAAAAACAATTACAAAAAGATTCACTTAAGCACTTTGTTGCTGGGATGGACAAATATTTTCCCACCAGTTTCTAGTGGTCCCTGACTGTCCTCCTCCCTTATTGGGAAGAAATCTCTCCCTGCCTTTGAAATCTTGCAGCTATTGCAGTCCTGATAGAAGATGCTTTAAAACTCTCTTTTGGGAGCAAACTAACTATTTTTACTAGCCACCTGTTGGGGGCCAGAGTGAGGCACTCCGCCTGTGGCAAAGGTCATGAGGAAGGAGGCTCGACATACGCAAAGGCGGGATCGAGCCTCAAGAGTCCCCCTGGAAATCCTCGAGCATCTACCTCCATAACCAGAGCCTGCCTACTTTACTACTTTGTGCTCCCACCTACAACTCTGACTTTACGGGGAGCTGTCCCCCACCACCTCTTTCAGAGAAGGAGTTAACTTAGAGCTCCAGTTAATAAAAACTCCTGGGCATGACAAGAGTGTTTTAACCTACAACTCCTCTGAAGGTTCTCTAGCCTGCCTAACAGGCTTGTCCGGCCACATGTGATTGCTCACAGCCTCCCAACTGTGAGAGGCATGAGATGCTTTAAACCTTCTAAAAACAGGTTCCTTAGAAAAGTTAGAAAACTATTAGTATAAGTATAATGGGCTGATTAGAAATTGTATTGGTGAAGGGTTTTTCATTTGTTGAGCCAATGTTTGTTGCTAAGTCTCCATATCCCCTGCCCTTACACACATTAATGAATATATAGAAGAAATAAGTATTAACCTTTGATATTAATCACGTTAGACCTTAGGCTAAGTAAATTCTTTCCTTAACTAAAACCCACTACACCCTCACCCTGTAGGAATGTAACTTTATTTGGGCGTCTGTTTTAAGAATAATCACCCCTGGAGAAATAAGTGTCCTGGTTGACTGACCGCTGTCACAAGGAGAGGGTCATAAATTGTCAGCAGGCCCCCTGGCCAGAAGATGATGTAACACCCTTAAGACCTCTGTATACATTTGTATGAAGCACCTGACTTTGATAAAAGTCAGGACTGCTGACCCCGCGTGACTTTTGCATAACATCTCAGTGTATAAAAGTAGACCATGGAAAATAAAGAATTGGGATCAGTTTCTCGAAATACTGGTCTCCCCATGTCGCTCGCTCTCTCACTCTGGCTGAGTCTCCATCTGGAGCGCAGAACCCGCCATGCTTACTAATTATGCCTGGGCTTCTAAGATCCAACCGGGGAGGCCTCAGTGTCTCCTCTCCTTCAGGAGAACGGAAGAACGCCTGCGGCCTACATAAGTGGTGCAAACTTCTTGTCTTGAAGTTTTATTGGTCTCCCGTGTAAACCAAGCTACTCAGCCTCTTTTCTCCACTGAATTTTCCTACTGAGCTAACCTCATTCTATTACTCTTTACATCTCTAATTAATATCTAATTGAAGCTATTGTATCCTGATCCTCGCCGATGCTGTCCCCACTTCGAATACCCTGGAACAGCCGGGGCTGGACCCCGGCAGCCACCAAGTGAAACAACTTCTAAATGGGAGAGGGCATTTATGGATGTCTAATCAAAGAATCTTTGCATGAAGTGTTCCCTTGGTATCTCTAATTTTCTTGAAGAGATCTCTTGTCTTTCCCATTCTGTTGTTTTCCTCTATTTCTTTGCACTGATCGCTGAGGAAGGCTTTCTTATCTCTTCTTGGTATTCTTTGGAACTCTGCATTCAGATGTTTATATCTTTCCTTTTCTTCTTTGCTTTTCGCTTCTCTTCTTTTCACAGCTATTTGTAAGGCCTCTCCAGACAGCCATTTTGCTTTTTTGCATGTCTTTTCCATGGGGGTGGTCTTGATCCGTGTCTCCTCTACAATGTCATGAACCTCAGTCCATAGTTCATCAGGCACTCTGTCTATCAGATCTAGTCCCTTAAATCTATTTCTCACTTCTACTGTATAATCATAAGGGATTTGATTTAGGTCATACTTGAATGGTCTAGTGGTTTTCCCTACTTTCTTCAATTTAAGTCTGAATTTGGCAATAAGGTGCTCATGATCTGAGCCACAGTCAGCTCCTGGTCTTGTTTTTGCTGACTGTATAGAGCTTCTCCATCTTTGGCTGCAAAGAATATAATCAATCTGATTTCAGTGTTGACCATCTGGTGATGTCCAAGTGTAGAATCTTCTCTTGTGTTGTTGGAAGAGGGTGTTTGCTATGACCAGTGCATTCTCTTGGCAAAACTCTATTAGTCTTTGCCCTGCTTCATTCTGTATTCCAAGGCCAAATTTGCCTGTTATTCCAGGTGCTTCTTGACTTCCTACTTTTGCAATCTAGTCCCCTATAATGAAAAGGACATCTTTTTTGGGTGTTAGTTCTAAAAGTTCTTGTAGGTCTTCATAGAACTGTTGAACTTCAGCTTCTTCAGCGTTACTGGTTGGGGCATAGACTTGGATTACTGTGAAATTGAATGGTTTGCCTTGGAAACGAACAGAGATCATTCTGTCATTTTTGAGATTTCATGCAAAGATGGGCTTGATAAAGGACAGAAATGGTATGGACCTAACAGAAGCAGAAGATATTAAGAAGAGGTGGCAAGAATACACAGAAGAACTGTACAAAAAAGATCTGCATGACCAAGATAATCACGATGGTATGATCACTCACCTAGAGCCAGACATCCTGGAATGTGAAGTCAAGTGGGCCTTAGAAAGCATCACTACGAACAAAGCTAGTGGAGGTGATGGAATTCCAGTTGAGCTATTTCAAATCCTGAAAGATGATGCTGTGGAAGTGCTGTACTCAATATGCCAGCAAATTTGGAAAACTCAGCAGTGGCCACAGGACTGGAAAAGGTCAGTTTTCATTCCAATCCCAAAGAAAGGCAATGCCAAAGAATGCTCAAACTACCGCACAATTGCACTCATCTCACATGCTAGCAAAGTAGTGCTCAAAATTCTCCAAGCCAGGTTTCAACAATATGTGAACCGTGAACTTCCAGATGTTCAAGCTGGATTTAGAAAAGGCAGAGGAACCAGAGGTCAAATTGCCAACATCTGCTGGATCATGGAAAAAGCAAGAGAGTTCCAGAAAAACATCTATTTCTGCTTTATTGACTATGCCAAAGCCTTTGACTGTGTGGATCACAATAAACTGTGGAAAATTCTGAAAGAGATGGGAATACCAGACCACCTGACCTGCCTCTTGAGAAACCTGTATGCAGGTCAGGAAGCAACAGTTAGAACTGGACATGGACCAACAGACTGGTTCCAAATAGGAAAAGGAGTACGTCAAGGCTGCATATTGTCATCCTGCTTATTTAACTTATATGCAGAGTACATCATGAGAAACGCTGGACTGGAAGAAACACAAGCTGGAATCAAGATTGCCAGGAGAAATATCAATAACCTCAGATATGCAGATGACACCACCCTTATGGCAGAAAGTGAAGAGGAACTAAAAAGCCTGTTGATGAAAGTGAAAGAGGAAGGTGAAAAAGTTGACTTAAAGCTCAACATTCAGAAAACTAAGATCATGGCATCTGGTCCCATCACTTCATGGGAATTAGATGGGGAAACAGTGGAAACAGTGTCAGACTTTATTTTTGGGGGGCTCCAAAATCACTGCAGATGGTGATTGCAGCCATGAAATTAAAAGACGCTTACTCCTTGGAAGGAAAGTTATGACCAACCTAGATAGCATATTCAAAAGCAGAGACATTGCTTTGCCAACAAAGGTCCGTCTAGTCAAGGCTATGGTTTTTCCAGTGGTCATGTATGGATGTGAGAGTTGGACTGTGAAGAAAGCTGAGCACTGAAGAATTGATGCTTTTGAAGTGTGGTGTTGGAGAAGACTCTTGAGAGTTCCTTGGACTGCAAGGAGATCCAACCAGCCCATTCTAAAGGAGATCAGTCCTGGGTGTTCTTTGGAGGGACTGATGCTAAAGCTGAAACTCCAGTACTTTGGCCAACTCATGCAAAGAGTTGACTCATTGTAAATGACTCTGATTATGGGAGGGATTGGGGGCAAGAGGAGAAGGGGACGACAGAGGATGAGATGGCTGGATGGCATCACTGACTCGATAGGCGTGAGTCTGAGTGAACTCTGGGAGTTGGTGATGGACAGGTAGGCCTGGTGTGCTGCGATTTGTGGGGTCGCAAAGAGTCGGACATGACTGAGTGACTGAACTGAACTGAATCAAAGAATACTCAGATATCAAGTAGTGCTGATGGAAAATCCAGGCCTCGCTATGTCCCCTCCTGAGGTTCTTAACCCAGCCACCTTCCTACCTACTCCTGAGGGCTCTCTCCCCTTTCACTCTTGCCTAGAAACCTTGGACCACTGGACAAAACCCCAAGAGGGATTGTCAGAAGATCCTCTGACCAATCCTGAGGAAATGTGGTACACTGATGGAAGCAACTTTGTCTTGAATGGAAAAAGAAGAGCTGGATATGCAATAGTCTCCAATTTTGAGACCACAGAGGCTAAACCTTTGCCACCAGGTACTTCAGCCCAATTAGCTGAGCTCATAGCCCTGACTCGAGCTTTAGAGCTGGGAAAAGGAAAAAGAGTAGCCATTTACACTGACTCCAAGTATGCCTTTTTTGTGCTACATGCACATGCTGCTATTTGGAAAGAAAGGCCACTTGACCACCCAAGGGTCCCCAGTCAAATATGGGGATCAAATCCTTAGACTGTTGGAGGCAGTCCATCTGCCCACTGAGGTTTAAGTCTCCCATTGTAAAGGACACCAGAAAGGGAGCATAGAAGTGGCACAAGGGAACCAAGCAGCCAATCAGGCAGCTAAGAGAGCAGCATTACAGAACAATGACCTAAAAGGGGTTGCCACCTTAGTTCCACAGACTAATTTGCCAGAAACTCCTTCATATACTGAAGGTGAGACTCTTATAGTTAAGAGTGAGGGCTTTCAAGAAGATCATATGGGGTGGTTCCAAAAGGAAGGACTCCTTTTTCTGCCTGGGAAACTCCAGTGGAAGTTGGTTAACTCTTTACATGCCACCACTCCTTTAGGGGAAAAGGCCCTCCAAAGATTGCTAGAAAGATCCTTCAGAGGAACAGGCATCCAAATGACTATAGGGCAAGTGGTCCTCTCTTGTCCCACTTGCCAGTTAAACAACCCCCAAGAAGCTTGAAGACCCCAGCTGGCCCAGCCTGTGCAATGATGTGGGACCTACCCAGGAGAGGACTGGCAGACGGACTTCACCCAGATGCCAGTTTCTCAAGGATATAAATACTATTAGTCATGATATATACATTCACAGGATGGATTGAAGGCTTTCCCACCCAGACTGAGAAAGCTGAGGATGTGGTAAAAAAAACTGCTCCCTGAAATCATTTCAAGATTTGGTCTGCCCAGGTCATTACAAAGTGACAATGGGACATCATTTACGTCTAAGGTCACCCAAGGGGCCTCCAAAGCTTTGGGCATTACTTATTATCTCCACTGTGCCTGGAGGCCTTAGTCTTCAGGAAAAGTAGAAAGAGCGAACCAATTCTTAAAATCAGTGATAAAAAAAGATAACCCAGGAGACCTGCATGGGATGGAAGGAGGCTTTACCAATAGCTCTCCTCCATACCCATATTCATAAAACATCTATTCCTGCTTTATTGACTTTGCTTTATTGACTTTATTGCTTTATTGACTATGCCAAAGCCTTTGACCATGTGGATCACAATAAACTGTGGGAAATTCTGAAAGAGATGAGAATACCAGACCACCTGACCTGCCTCTTCAGAAACCTGTATGCAGATCAGGAAGCAAAAGTTAGAACTGGACATGGAACAACAGACTGGTTCCAGATAGGGAAAGGAGTATGTCAAGGCTGTATATTGTCACCCTGCTTATTTAACTTATATGCAGAGTACATCATGAGAAACACTGGACTGGATGAAGCACAAGCTGTAATCAAGATTGCTGGGAGAAATATCAATAACCTCAGATATGCAGATGACACCACCCTTATGGCAGAAAGTGAAGAAGAACTAAAGAGCCTCTTGATGAAAATGAAAGAGGAGAGTGAAAAAATTGGCTTAAAGCTCAACATTCAGAAAACGAAGATCATGGCATCTGGTCCCATCACTTCGTGGCAAATAGATGGGAAAACAGTGGCTGACTTTATTTTTCTGGGCTCCAAAATCACTGCAGATGGTGATTGCAGCCATGAAATTAAAAGACGCTTACTCCTTGGAAGGAAAGTTGTGACAAACCTAGACAGCATGTTAAAAAGCAGAGACATGACTTTGCCAACAAAGGTCCGTTTAGTCAAGGCTATGGTTTTTCCAGTGGTCATGTATGGATGTGAGAATTGGACTATAAAGAAAGCTGAGCACTGAAGAATTGATGCTTTTGAAGTGTGGTGTTGGAGAAGACTCTTGAGAGTCCCTTGGACTGCAAGGAGATCTGACCAGTCCATCCTAAAGGAAATCAGTCCTGGTTGTTCATTGGAAGGACTGATGTTGAAGCTGAAACTCCAATATTTTGGCCACCTGATGCAAAGAGCTGACTCATTTGAAAAGACCCTGATGTTGGGAAAGATTGAAGGCAGGAGGGGACAACAGAAGATAAGATGGCTAGGCAATATCACCGACTCAATGGACATGAGTTTGGGTAAAATCCAGGAGTTGGTGATAGACAGAGAGGCCTGGTATGCTGCAGTTCACGGGGCCACAAAGAGTTGGACACAACTAAACGACTGAACTGAACTGAAGTGAACTGCACCCATATTGCCCCTAAGGAACAGGTTAGTCTTAGTTCTTATGAGATGCTATATGGGAGACCTTTTGTTATGTCAATGACCTCTTCCTAGATCTAGAGGCTCAGACCCTCCAGTCTTAAACCATGGCTATTGGGCAATTCCAACAGGACATATGCTTGTAGGGTGTCAAACAGGACCCAAAAGATTCTAGAGTCACTACTATATGCTCCAGGAACTCAAGTCCTAATTAAAGTCTGGAAAGATGGGTCCCCAAAGGCTCAACTCCAGTCCACATGGAAGGGCCACTACCCTGTAATACTTTCTACCCCCACAGCAGTCAAGGTACCAGGACATGACTCCTGGATTCACTACTCATGAGTCAAGCTGTGGAAGAAAACAGAAGTGGACACTCAATACACCTGTGAGCCCCTCAGAGATCTCAGATACCTATTCAGAACTACAAATGAGTGCCATTCTAATGAACAAAATCTAGTTTCTGGGGATAAGATGTCCCAGGACAGCTCTAAAGAGCCAACACAGCTTGGCAGGGGTTGTACTCCAAAACAGACAGGAGATAGATCTTCTGATCCCTGAACGAGGAGGGACTTGAGCCATCCTGGCCATGGGAATTTGGAGTTGACTAATGCCCCTACTAGTCGTTGTTATGCCATATTGATGCTGTTTATGGTTGCTCCATGTATCATCAATTGTCTAACCCTCTTTGTCTCTGCCCAGGTCAACAAGCTACAACATGCAGTGCCAGTTCAATAAGGATATATAAAACTACAGCTGACCATGGAAAATGGCACTTACCCTTAGATGGATGCCGCTATAAGGACTCTGAGGCCTGAGACTAGCAAGAGGGGGAGGCCCAATGCCCCTCAACGTCCCAGTTCAGCAGGAAGTAGCCAGAAAGGCCTTGACGCCCCTATTCTCAAAGAATTGGTCCTTCCATCTCTTGAAGGGGTAATGTTAGGTAGTTAGAATAGGAAACAGGAGTCCAAAATGGTGGTGGCTAAAAGACAAGGAAGGGAAAAGCCTGGGAAAATAGAACAAAGGCAGGTCCGAGGACCGGAATGAGGACCTCAGGTAGAACAAACAGCACGCCTGGCTAGCCCAGTTTACATAGGGCAGGCCCAGGGGGAGGAGAAAAAACATAAAAAGAGGAGTCAAAGGGTCGAGGGTCTCTCTCTCTCCATCCCACCCACGCTCTCTCTCTCCCCTCTCTTCCTCCTCTCTAGCTGTCTCTCTCTCCCCATCCCTCTTCTCTTCGGGTCTTTTGGGTCGGCACATCCTCATGCCTTGAGGATATATTTTCCTTTATTTTCTAAATAAAACTGAGCTGTAACACGGAGCTGTAACACTGGTCCATCTAAGAGCTGGTCCGTCACTTTAAATTTTTGTTGTGACGAGACAGGAGCAAGGAAATTACACACTCCCCCAACAATTTCACTAGGAATATAGTCCCTGGCCCTTGAGTGGGAAATTCCTGGCTCTTTTGGAGTCCGAGCCTAGAAGCTGGGTTAAAGTCCCAGGCTTCTTTGTTTACAACTTACCATTGGCTAACAATACAGGAGCTTCTCAGTAGACTGAAACCCCCTTCTCATACCCCTGCTGACTGTAAGTGCCATAGTACTACTATGGCACTGACTCTGTCCATTTCCATTCTTGTTGAAATTATTTTACTGAGGATAATTTAGAACTTCAGTGACTTCCTCAAACTGGTTCCTTTAAGACCTCTCCCTTATAATTGCTTCTGTTCCTCCTTCCTCTTTTTACTACCTCCAATCTTCCCTTCAGGTGCCTTGAATCCTTTGATATGACTGCCTTGAAGCCCTACCTCCTCTACTTCTCTGTCTACTTCTGCAAGACTTTGCCTTCCCACTTCAGCCCCTCATTTTCTTTTTTTTTTTTAGTCCCACATTTTCTTACAGTCACTTGAGCATTAGGTTCCCTGTCCCCTCTTGGGACTCTTAAGAGGCTCAGTTCAGTTCAGTTGCTCAGTCATGTCCAATTCTTTGTGACCCAATGGATTGCAGCACATCAGGCCTCCCTGTCCATCACCAACTCCTGGAGTTTACTCCATTGAGTCGGTGATGCCGTCTAACCATCTCATCCTCTGTCGTCCTCTTCTCCTTCTGCCTTCAATCTTTCCCAGCATCAGGGTCTTTTCAAATGAGTCAGTTCTTTGCATCAGGTGGCCAAAGTATTGGAACTTCAGCTTCAGCATCCAATGAATATTTTGGACTGATTTCCTTTAGGATGGACTGGTTGGATCTCCTTGCAGTCCAAGGGACTCTCAAGAGTCTTCTCCAACACCACAGTTCAAAAGCATCAATTCTTCGGCGCTTAGCTTTCTTTATAGTCCAATTCTTACATCCATACGTGACTATTGGAAAAACCATAGCTTTGACTAGATGGACCTTTGTTGGCAAAGTAATGTCTCTGCTTTTTAATATGCTGTCTAGGTTAGTCATAACTTTTCTTCCAAGAGTCATAACTTTTCCAAGGGTCATAAATTTTCTTCCAAGAGGCTCAGAGACCCTCCAAAAGACCCTCCAAAAGAAACTACATATCAGGGTAAAAGAATATTTTATAAGTCTCCCCCACAAATATTGGTAAAAAGCATTAGCCCTCTTATTGAGCAGGTAAACTTAACTTGTTCCATCTGTAAGAAATGCAATTTGGGTAAAAATATAAAGTGGAGCAAAGACAAGAGCCAACTATTATATATAAACCACTGAGTTTTACATTACTATGTTTACCTGACTCGTGGCTAAAATTTTACAAGGAAAGCTCTAAGGTCTACATTTGCATCTGTCTGTATGTTTATATATGAATGTTTCTAAATGTATATACATAATACTTTCCTACTTCTAGATGGTATTACCAAAGTAATTTATAAAATTGCACAAAAGAGCTCTATTCTGATTGACTTAGAGATAAATGATTATATAAATTAAATATTTCTAAAATTCCCAGAAATATAAGTGAAAGTGAAGTCGCTCAGTTGTGTCCGATTCTTTGCGACCCATGGACTGTTGCCTGCACCAGTCTTCTCTGTCCATGGGATTTTTCAGGCAAGAGTACCAGAGTGGGTTGCCAAACTCACCCAAATGCTTTTCTAGTTTATGTGATTTGGAAAAATTTTAGATAAATAAGACTAGTTTAATATTATTAAACTAGTGAAATAAGGAGAGATATGTCTTCTGAGTTATCAGTATTAAGTGTAATAACAGCACATATTTTGCTGTTTTTACATATTTAACTCTTTTTAGGTTTCTTTGCTTTTGTAATTTTTTTGGATACTTGCCTAGATGGAGAAGGAAATGGCAACCCACTCCGGTGTTCTTGCCTGGAGAATCCCAGGGATGGCTGAGCCTGGCGGGCTGCTGTCTCTGGGGTCGCACAGAGTCGGACACAACTGAAGTGACTTAGCAGCAGCAGCAGCAGCCTAACAGCATGTACTGTAAAAATAGTTAATAGAGAAATAGCTTGAGATGATGTTCTGAATTGTTTAATGTTATAATGTATATCCCTAAAAGTAGTTTCCAGAATCTTTGTGGTAACTTGCAACCTTAGAGTGGTGCTAAGTGGTGTTAAATAATAGATATTCACTGAATATCTAGATTACTTCTAAGTGAGGAAAAACTACTAAACCTTTACTAATCACAAGTTTAAGTTTTTATACTTTTGCCTTCTTATTTTTGTATGGTACAGAGAACCTAAATGTATCTAAGTCTGTTAATAAACATTTTTTTGACACTTTGAAAAATTGTACTATCAGGAAACATATACCTATAAACACTGACATGGTATATTCATAAAATTTGCTAGTCTGGTGTAGAATGCTGGTACAGGACACAATTGTTTCTCTGCAGTTTTCTCTGTTTAAAAAAGCTTACTCATGGTTAAAAATTAGAATCAATGTGTGTAAATGAAACTACTAGAAACAATAATGGCCAGGAGAAACAACTTTGTATGAAAAGTATGCAAGGAAAATAGATTGTATTTTTGATAAAGAAAAGTATTCAAGTTATGTAGGATGGGTTTTTGTTAAGTGAACAAGACAGTAATTTTGTCCTAAAGTAAGAGAGGAAAATAAAGGATGAAAACTGAATGGATGTAAAAAGTTGTAGAAGGTTTATAGAAAAGGAATTTTGGAAAAGGAATATTAACTCATGTGGTCAAAGTTGGTTAAGATTAGATAAATTTTTATAGGGTTTAAAAAAACTTTTATATCAAAAACACACTGATATGTAACTAGAATTTGATTTTCTCTCTGTTGAAATAACAAAGTTTTGGCTTTTTTTTGGATCTGCTCTTATTAAGGGATTGTAAAAGGTTTTTTTTTTTAAATAATCCCCCTAGGAAATAAAGATATTATATCTTATCAGAATAATTAACTGTGCTTTATTTAACCTTTATCATGTCTTTAATTATTTAAGAGAAGCAAATCTTCTCACTTTTAAAAGAGCTAACTTTTTGTTGTTAAAGGTATTTTAACATCATGTCTTGTATTTACTTTTGATTTCTTTTATCAGCACTTTGCTTAAATAGGTAGCTAAGTAACAGTAACCTAGGATTGTAT
Organism: Bos indicus; assembly: GCF_029378745.1. Lineage (NCBI taxonomy): Eukaryota > Metazoa > Chordata > Mammalia > Artiodactyla > Bovidae > Bos > Bos indicus. Next base: position 53,368,002 of record NC_091769.1, read on the forward strand.
ATAGCCAAATATTCAAAACTTTTGACATTTTGGACAGTTTTGCCTTCTCAGAATCAGATCCTAAATAAAAGTTTGATTTTGAACTCACCTTGAGATTTCTCACCTTGAGATTTAGGCTTTGGGAAAATCTCAAAGGATTTTTTCTTTTATCTTGTAAAAAGAGAGATGCCAAAAAGCAGTTTGTTTTATTTAGTTTGTTCTGTTGCATGAAAAACATTGTCAGATAAGAGATGCTTTAACCTTCTCCAGGTTATATTTACATGGATAAAATGTTATTAATCTAAGGCTTTAAAATATTATATGAAATTTGTCAATACCCTCACTGTCTATGATATATTCTGGTATAAAATTATCAGTCATAATTCCAGTTATTATTTTAAGTACTTTATGCCATATAAATAACTAAATCCCCTTGTCAACTGCATCATTTTTTATAGTGAACTGTCATCAAAGCTTTAACCGCTGCCATTTTAATTCTTTCATCATCAACAGATAGTTTTTGTTTTACTGATTCTTCTCTGAAAGCATTTGTAATCAGCTATAGGCCAGAGTGCTTCATCTTCAACAAAAAAGGATTGTCTTTGAGACCCATGGAAAGGACTGACAGGTCTCTGGGGTAAAGTCTTCTGATGGCATTATTTAAATAACTTTGAGACCATACCATTCAACTGAGAAAAGATTTCCAGAACTTAAGAAGCTGATGGGTTCATAAAACTGCTAACCCAAGACCAAATAGAATGAGAATTAATTGTATGAGACTGGATGAACTGATGGAGGGTGATTATAGCCTTTGTTTGGAAATATTGCTGCTGAATTTAGGGAACCTCTTTCCCTTTTCTCCTAAGTTATCACTCACAACAGTTTAGAGGATAATACTTTTATATACAGAAGTGAAACATATATCTTTTTCCCTTCCTGATCCCTCCAGAATTCAGAAACTCATATTAAGTATTCTCATTTTAATGACAGTATAATTATCTGCATATGTTTATTAAGAGCCTGTCCTCCTTGAGCAGAACTTAATTGGAAACATTGGTTAAATAACCAAGACTTTTACTGGGATATCATATTTGAGAATATTGTTCATAGAATCATGTATGAACAGATAATTTTAAGGAACTAAGGCTGACTTTGTGGAGCCACTGTTTACAAAGCCCTTTTGGGAAAACTGGGCTGATACCTGGTTTACAAAGTTTCAGGCCTTACAGATGAATAAGAAAGGTTACCTCCTGGCAAACCTAGGAAGCTTAGGATATTTGGGGGACCTAGAGAAGAGAGAAATTTACCTAAATCTATAGGTTCTACAGGTAAAACCAGGTGGTAAGTTCTTGGTGTGGCTTTCTAGACTTGAAAGTCTCTTAAAATCTAATTTGAGATTACTTTTGAAGAATTGCAGCAAAGCAAACTGTCATAGGTCTATGCAGTTGATTACTATTCTTGCTGCATTTATATAAAGAATAGGCCAAATCTAGTAAGACGAGGTTTAAGAATAATGAAAAAAGGGTGGGAGGAGAGAGAAATTTTATGTGTCATTGGAAAACTATCGCGTAGCTTTGTGGGTTATCAGACTCTAGTTCTATTCATTATCTTTGAGCTTTTATTATCTACTTGTAAATTGAACTGAATCCTGCCGTCTTGCACATTTTGTAATTCCTTACCCAATTCTAGATTCTTACATTTACTCCAGTATCTGGTACAGATCTTCAAAATAAGATTTCCAACTGTTCTTCCACTTTCCCAACTTGGTGTCACTGAGAATCAAAACCTGTTTGCCCAGTTCCTTACTGGAATGCTAGGTTATCTTGCAAGCTGAAGTTGGATGACAGGCAATCTTCATGCCGGGAGCTGCTGCTGTGTAGGCTACTTGGGAAGTTTACTGCAAGTTCAATGTCTTCTGTGCTCTGTGCTGGAAAATAACCATGACTGTGGCACTGATGTCTGTGCCATCACCAAAGATAGTCAAACTGGAAACCAGGGAATTCATCAGATTGCCACTATTGTTCACACTGTACTATAAAGATTCTTCAAGCCCAACATTTAGAAATCTCAACTAGCTTTCCTCCACACTCAGAAACTGGTTTTATAGTCTGTTCCAACCTTTAATCTTTACTTTTCCTTTTTATTTTCATAGAAATTCCCTTTATTAAATGCCTGATGATTTGATTTGCACTATCCAGCAAATATACTCTACTACCAAGTCCCAATAGATGGTTCAGTTTGTCTTTAATGAACAAAAGGAGACTGAATGAGAAGTGAACTTATATTGTTCAGAGGACAGAAAAATGTTTCTTCTTTCCCTGAATAAGAGGAGGGACTGACAGACTCTCATACCATCATCACAGCCTTGTCTTGTCTTTGTCATGCTGCATTTTAACAAGAATGCTGCTGAGTAAGTTTAGGACAGCACCCCACCCCCCCACACCACCCCCACCCACCCACACACACACACACACACTGCTATCAATATCTGATCATTCTCAATACCTGGTCAAATCCCTCATCGCTCTCCTTCACCTGCCTTTTGCAGGAATCTTGTTAAAACATGACCCCTTTATCCTTGATGTCTCCTCTAACTAATTTTCAATCCACTGATCCTCACTTTGCTTGTATAAATCGCCACTTGTCCTGTTATATTGGAAGTTGAGCCCCATCTCTCTCTCCTATTGCAATCAATCGGCAATGTTGTTTAGTCTCTCCATCTTGTCTGATTCTTTTACGACCCCATGGACTGCCAGGCTCTTCTATCCATTGGATTTCCCAGGTAAGAATACTGGGGTAGTCTTAAGTAAAATCTTCTTTACTGTTTTAATATTTGTCAAAATAATTTTTTCTTTAACAGACACATCAGGAAAAGGGGTTTCTTAATCAGTAAATAAGCCATGAAAAGCATTAGAATCAGCATCTCCTCTTTAAAGGTCGTTTTGTCCTATCTCCCACCCAGTTTTGGCATCCCTCAACCCCTAACTTGTAGCTCAGCATATTATCCCTTCCCCTTACTTTTGGCTGCTTAACACATTTCATGATAATCACTAATTCATCACATGGAACTGAATAAGAACCATTTAATATGATTATCTTCTCCATTAAAGCTGTCATCATAATTAGAGCTGCAGTGAACTGTTTGCCAGGAATTATAACTTCTGCCAAGAAAAACTTGGGTGTCATTTTAGAAAAATTCTTAGGTGGGGGAGGAGGAGATCAGGACCATCTGTGTCAGGATCCAAAGCAGAATAATGAGAAATAAAGCCCCTTTCCCCGTACTATCTACTAGACTCTGCCCAGACCTCCCCCTGGATCTTCCAAAGACTTTAGAATAAATTAGCTTTCCAGGTAGTCTGAAGAGCACACCTTCTCCAGAAATGACAGCCTTAGAAAAGTCGTCTTTAAAGAAGAGAAAACAGGCAGCAGCAAATAAAAACTAGGGCCCCGTGCATAAGGCTTCCTAAAAGTTGTTCCACATGGTTTTGTTTGCCACCCCACGGTTTCCAGGGCAACCACCTAAGTCAGGACTGAAGTAGAAGGAGACGGGTGGCTAGAATGGGACCACCCACTGCAATTCTCATTTCATTCTGATGGCAAGAACCTTTATGTCGACTCAAAGTGTTTGTCAGGCCTCTCGCTGTGAATCACTGGAATAGCATTTTGCCCTGATGGGAGTGTGTCACAGACTGCTGCTCCCACATCCCCCCATACTGAGGTGTTTTTAAATGGAACCAAATATCCCAGGGGAATTTTCTCTGCACTACTAGCATTGCTTTGTCACACGTTTTTAGATTACACACTGTAAATTATAGATAAAACACATTATGCTAATTTTCTCCTGCATATCTTCTAGTTATTTTTAGGAAAAATGTCTCTGCAATTCAGCTTCTCAGATAAATGTTTAAAATGAAGGGAAAAAAAAAATAAAACCAAGGCATAGGGCTGCTCAAGGCAGAGACTGCAGCCACATCACAGTCTGGCACTCTGTGGTGAGCATAACTCGTGTCCAGCACGGATTTTAGTGGCAGACGGAGGAAGAAATTCTTTACCAGGCATCATTAGACTTGGGCATGCCTTCTGGCTCTGCAGGTTTTCGGATATGTGACTTTGGAAGAATTTATGTCGTTTCTGTAAGTCTTTGTTCATCACCTATGATGTGAGAAATGTTTACCAAGATATCTCAGGTGTGTCCACTTCTCATACCCTGTGCTAAACTGGGGGAAATGCCCTCAAATCCTATAAAGCAGATGATATTGACTATCTTTAAAAACAATGAATGAAGTCAACCTGAGAGCATTAAAAAATTCAGTGGCACCAAAACCCTTCAACTTAATTTTTTTTTTTTTTTTGCCACACCTCAGGGTTTATGGAACTTAATTCCTTGACCTGGAATTGAACCCTGGCCTTAGGCAGTGTAAGCAGGGAATCCTAACCACTGGACCACCAGGCAGTTCCCTTGCCTATATTCTTTATGGTATCATACTATACTGGGGTTGTTGATTTTTCACTTGCTGTGCTGGAAACCTCCCATTTGCTCCCTAAATTGGCAGTACATTATTCTCCACCCCAGGAGGTTGTCTTGCATTAGCACAGGCTCCTGTTCTCTGACTTCTAGGTGGTTCAGCAACTGGGCAGGCCTTTGAAAGGAGGGTGGAGTGGGAGGTTTTGCCCTCTGCATTCTCCCTGCCTGTGAGAGCTTGCCATGAACTAGCCGCATCCCTCACCACAGGTCCACAGCTTCTGGAAGGCATCCTCTCTCCATCACTGTCTCCAGGCTTCCCTCATGACTCTTAGTCAGTTCAGACTGTGTTAGACTAGATGACTTATAAGCAGTAGACATTTATTTCTCACATTCTAAGGGCTGGATCAGGGTGCAGGTAGATTCAACGTCTGATGAGAGCCCACTTTCTAATCATAGACTGTCGACTTTTTTTTGCTGTATCCTTATGAGATGGAAGGGCTTCTCAGGTGGCTCAGTGGTAAAGAATCCGCCTGCCAGTGCAAAAGATGCAGGTTTGAGCCCTGGGTCGGGAAGATCCCCTGGAGTAGGAAGTTGCAACCTACTCCAGTATTCTTGCCTGGAGAATTCCATGGACAGAGGAGCCTGGTGGGCTGTAGTCCATGGGGTCACAAAGAGTTAGACATGACTGAAGTGATTAAGCACAGCATGAGATAGAAAAAGGGCTAGAGAGCTCTCCATGCCCTCTTTTATTAGGGTACCAATCCCATTTATGGGGGCTCAACCCTCATGATCTAATTACCTCCCAAAGGGTGCACTTTCTAATGCCATCACACTGGGGGTTGGAATTTCAGTATAAGAATTTTGGGGAAACACAAACATTTAAGTTATAACAGGCTCTTTCCTCTTGCTATTTCAAGTCTATGGGTACTGCATAACCCCTGTGGTTCTCTATGCTCTGTGCCTATCTTTAAAATTTGATCTTTATTCAGGTCTCTCCAGATGATCCAGTTTGAATGAGCCATCTATTGCTTGCCTGTTCCCTACCTGATACATTCAGTTTCTTGAGATACAAATGTGGCAAGATTGGAAAGATCAGGGTACTTATTATTATTTCTGTATATCAGTTTACCTCTAATATATACTTTTCCCCTTAATTGTGACTCTGAGAAAATATGAGAACCTCTCTGCAATGCTTTTTGGCAATATAGTACTTGACCTCTGTACATGCTTATATTAGACTGGATTTGGAAGCAAATAGAAACAGGTTTAGTCATTTAAACAGGAAAGGATGGGATGCAAGGAGTAAGATGCTCATGGTTAGAAGGGGCTCTGGGCTGGGTCTCCAGGAATGACCTCCAGAATACCACCCAGAGAACCATCTCTGTTTAGAGAACTATCTCTGCAACAGTCTGGAATCTGGAGAATCAAGAAGCCGGTATGCCACCTGCCAGCTCCAAAGTCACACTGCTTTTGCTGTAATTCAGGAATCAGAAAGTTGTAGCCTCAATTGTTTGCCTGAAACCACACGTACCTGATTTTACCATCAAAATGAAGGCCTTCTTTGCTTCCTGCTTGCTGCTGCTGCTAAGGCACTTCAGTCGTATCCGACTCTGTGCGACCCCATAGATGGCAGCCCACAAGGCTCCCCTGTCCCTGGGATTCTCCAGGCAATAATACTGGAGTGGGTTGCCATTTCCTTCTCCAATGCATGAAAGTGAAAAGTGAAAGTGAAGTTGCTCAGTTGTGTCCGACCCTCAGCAACCCCATGGACTGCAGCCTTCCAGGCTCCTCCATCCATGGGATTTTCCAGGCAAGAGTACTGGAGTGGAGTACCATTGCCTTCTCCGCCTTCCTGCTTGACTCAGCTCTAAATTTAATTTTCACACAAGTGCATCTAATTGGTGAAGCCTAAATCATATTCCTAGCTCTAAATGAGTCTCAAAAATGTCATTTTTAGCTTTTCAGCCTCTATAGTATGAGGGAAGTGGAGAAGGAAATGGCAACCCACTCCAGTATTCTTGTCTGGGGAGTCCTGTAGACAGAGGAGCCTGGTGGGCTTCCCGTCTATGAGGTCGCACAGAGTCGGACATGACTGGAGCAACTTAGCATGCATGCGTGCATTGGAGAGGGAAATGGCAACCCACTCCAGTATTCTTGCCTGGAGAATCCCAGGGATGGAGGAGCCTGGTGGGCTGCCGTCTATGGGGTCGCACAGAGTCAGACACGACTGAAGCAACTTAGCAGCAGCAGCAGCAGTGTGGGAAGGGCCACTGGAAGGAGATGGGGATGAATTTGGAGCAAGCCAATCTACTCTGTCACAAGATTATTTCTGAAAGCATGTTTCAAGTGGCATACTAAAAAACACGAACTTTGGAAATTAGAGAGAGAGAGACTAGAACTCAAATCTCTGCTCTAGGATTTACTCACTGTGTGGCCTTGGACAAGATGCACTTAATATTACCGGATCTATTTTTCATCTGTGTAATGGGAATAATAATGTCTACCTCATATAACTGTCATTTATTTATCCGTATAACAGATTTTTACTGATTGTAATATTGGCACCAGAAGTTTTAGTTGGTGGTGACAAATCTGATTGATTGGTTAATCAGAAGAGAAATGTATTAAAGGATATTTGGTAGGTTGCAGAATTATCAGATGGGCTTGAGAGCCAGGTTCAAGGCTGAATTTCCAGCACACCCCTAGAAAAGGCATCAGAACTAGCCCAAGGACACTACTGCTGCCTCCAAAAGCCCCTTCTGGAACTCAGTGCTACATTTTCTACTGCCAGCAAGAACTTCACTTTACTGATGCAGTTGCTGCTGCCAGCTGTATTACCAGACGTTCAACAATTCCACCCCTGAAGGCCAAGTGGCAGCGCTGTCCCTCTCACTGATGAAAATGGATTCCACGTGGCATTTCTTCCTCAGATCGGTCTCTTCTGAAAGGAAGTTTTACAAGGGTGATTGGGGGATCGGGGTCACATGCTTGTGCTCAGCTACACGCAGCACTAGGGAGGCATGATTTCTGACTTTTAACTTGGGGAGGAAGGAAACTCCCTATCCAGAGGAAGTGTTCACAAAATGCTGGGCTGCAGACAAATGCCCACTTACTCCTCCGAATGGCTAAGCAGAAGGGACATTGATTGACTGTCATTCTCACTCTGCTTTTCTCTGCCCAAGTGCCATTCTACCCCAAACAGTGGCATGCTGGTCCCTGAGAGCTACAAATTTACCTATTAGCATCCAAGCAGACCCTGTGGAAAAATTTTGTCTCTTTCCCAATGATTCCATCAAAAATCTGGAGTTGAATTTTTTAAATTTATTTTAATTGGAGGCTAATTACTTTACAATATTGTAGTGGTTTTTGCCATACGTTAACATGAATCAGCCATGGGTGTACATATGTTCCCTATCCTGACTCTCCCTCTCTGTCCCATCCCTCAGGGTCATCCCAGTGCACCAGCCCTGAGCACCCTGTCTCATGCATTGAACCTGGACTGGCGATCTATTTCACATATGATAATATACATGTTTCAATGCTATTCTCTCAAATCATCCCACCCTCGCCTTCTCCCACAGAGTCCAAAAGTCTGTTCTTTACATCTGTGTCTCTTTGGAGTTGAATTTATTGATCTAACTTGGATTGCATGAGTTTTCCTAAATCATTCAGTGAGCAAGGGAGATGGAATAAGTTAACACCCTAGGTCTGGATTACATGCCAGCTGAACTAGTGAAGTATAGGTTCAAACCTTCTAGAACTGTTTGGTTGAAGTATTGGGTAAGAAGGGTTTTATAAAGGAAAACTGGGATGCAGGGCAGGCAAAAACAATAGCTTTCTGCTATTTGACAGTTCAATGTTCACACTATTCCTCTGATGCCTACAGTGTCATAAGTGTTCCTGTGCACAATAGTGCACCTCTTCCATGTATACTCCAAAGCTCCCTTGCTCTGCAGACTATGCCAGTTATTGCATCCTGCTCTAGGGTCTCTCAGCAGTGTGCATTTGATGTTTAATTTTATGTGTCAGTTTGACTAGGCTGAGGCATTCCCAGATAGCTGGTAAAACATTATTTGTGGGTGTATCTGGGTGTATCTGATGAGGGTGTTTCTGGAAAATATTAGTGTTTGAATCCGTACACTGAGTATGTAAAGAAGATCTCCTGTACCAATGCGGGTGGACAGCATCCAATCCACTAAGGGCCTGAATAAAACAAAAAGGCAGAGGAAGAGGGGATTTGTTCTTGCTGCCTAAACTGGCAAAGCTATCTTCTTCTGTTCTTGAATATCAGTGCTCCTAATTCTCAGGCCTTTAGACTTGCATTTGGATTTACACCATTGGCTCTCCAGGATCTCAGACCTTTGAGTTTGAACTGGAACTGCACCGCTAGCTTTCCTGGGCCTCCCACTTGCAGACAACAGATTGTGGAGCTCCTTAGCCTCCATAGTCACATTGAATCAATCCATAATAATACATCTCTTTCTATATATCCTTTTGGTTATACCAAACCATGTATCCTATATGGTTTGGTTTCTCTGGAGAACCCTGATTAATAGAGTGTTTTGCTCTCAAGTTGGTCCAGAATATCTCCTATATTGGCAACCTATGGGTAAATGGGGGTTTCCCTGATAGCTCAGTTGGTAAGGAATCTGCCTGCAATGCAGGAGACCCTGGTTTGACTCCTGGACCAGGAAGATCCTCTGAAGAAGGGATAAGCCACACATTCCTATATTCTTGGGCTTCCCTTGTGGCTCAGCTGGTAAAGAATTCACCTGCAGTGCAGGAGACCTGGGTTCGATCCCTGGGTTGGGAAGATCTCCTGGAGAAGGGAAAGTCTACCCACTCCAGTATTCTGACCTGGAGAATTCCATGGACTATACAGTCCATGGGGTTACAAAGAGTTGGACACGACTGAGTGACTTTCACTTATGGGTAAATGTTAATTTTTTTTTACTTTTTTAAGAAAATGTATTTTTAATTGGAAGAGATAAATGATAAGTTTAACCTAAGCTACAGTTGTGCAAAAAGGTCAGGATACCTTAATTTTAAAAAAGTCCTATGTGGAAAAGAGAAGAGGAGCAAACAGAATGGTTGCCATCCTATAGCATCGATCACATCCTTCTTCCTAGGAATAAAAAGCACTCCCTACCCCAGCAATGGGCTTCCCAGGTGGCTCAGTGATAGAGGCTGCCTGCCAATGCAGGAGATGTGGGATGCAGTTTTGATCCCTGGGTCAGGAAGGTTCCCTGGAGGAGGAAATGGCAACCCACTCCAGTATTCATGCTGGGAAAACCCCCATGGACAGAGAAGCCTGGTGGGCTACAGTCTGTGGAGTCACAAAAAATCAGACATAACTGAATATGCAGGCACACACCCCAACAATAGAATGAATTCCTTGGTCAGCCAAAGTAGCTGACTCTGTTTTTCTCTGGGAACAGAGAAATGTCCAGGGTTCTGAGAAGGACAATGGGGAGGAGTCACTTGTGGGGCTAAAGAGACTTTGGAGCCTATTTTCTATTGAGAAGAGTTCAGGAGCCTGGAGATTGTCTTAGGTTCGTCAGCATTTTTCTATGACTACAATTTATTTTGATACATAGGTTTTCTGTTTATATCTAACACTGAGATGTCCTTTCTCATAGCAACAGGCCTTACGGCTCTACCCTTCTCTCCAGCCCTAAACTGTAAGGACAGTTTAGGGCAAGGACAATCAATAGCTAAAGCTGGAAGAGGCAAAACCAATTGTGGCTCCTCAGCCCATGTTTTTCAGTGTTTGGGTTCTACAGAAAAGCTAAGTGAAGATATTAGCAGGCAAGGAAGACCCAGAAAGAAGTTCTCAGTAGAGTTTTTCCTGGGTACCATCTTTTCTCCTTATCTTGAACTTTGCTTCCACTAACTTTACCTTGGGAGAGAGAATTTGCCTTTGCTAAATGAGCAAACCTGAAAATTATCTGGTTACTAACTCTCTTTGGTCACAGAAGGGGTTCCCAATAGCAGTTTCTGTTCTGTCTCTGATTTCTAATGAGTCAGTTGTGCCTTACTTCTAGTAACTTATCTCAGGCTGAAAAAAAATATCCAACCCAATCTAAGCAGATGACATTTTTCTACCGACTTTCCTAAATCTCCAGCCTGGGTGGACACATTGCTCAAGTCTCCATATACAACATGATTGTAAAGGGGGCCATCTTTCCCCACTGCCTCCTCCCTCACCATAACACTTCCAACTTCACACTGTCATTCCAAGCGTTAGTTGTAACAGGCACTTCTAGGAACCACTTTTATTTCAGTCTATTTCTATTTTTCCATAACTGGAAGAAACTTTGGCTATCATGAGTGAAATAGGGAATATGCTCAAGGATGCAGAAAAGCAGAGAGTATTAAAAGAAAAGCTAAACACCAGGATGTAAAAAAGACAGGAATCAAAATAGTTCTAAGACTGCAAGTAACAGAAACTAATGGCCAGTCCTTCTGATAAGATGTTCTTACCAGTAAAGAGGGAGTGGATGCCAGGCAGACACAACTCAGTAATGTTCACTATTTGCTCACTAGATGCCAAGCACTATGCTACTGTCTCTAGATCCAAAGATAAGTAATGACATTGACTAATGTGTACTGATCATTTAGTTAATGCCAGGAACTTCTTATGCATTATTTAAGATATACTTTATAATAAATACTGTAAAGTAGATACTCTTATATCTGTGTCAGTATTGTGGGATTAATTGTATCCCTTCCCATCCCCAAAATCATATATTGAAGTCCTACCCTCAGAATATGACCTTATGTCAAAATAGAGTCATTGCAGATGTGGGTAGTTAAAATGATGTTGTTAGAGTGGGCCCTAACCCAATATGACTGGTATCTTTTTCTTTTAATCACTTACAGTTTATTGGCTTTAGTACACAGTGTGTGCAATGATCACCATTATCTAGTTACAGAACATTTTCATTATCCCAAAAGGAAGGCCCATATCCATTAAGGAGTTAGTCCTCATTCCCCACTCTCCTCAGCAACTGCTGAGCTATTTCCTGTCTCTATGCTTTTGCCTTTTCTGTTTATTTCATGTAATTGAAATTATATAATTATATGGCATTCTGTGTCTGATTTCTTAATATGACTGGTATCTTTATAAAAGAGGGAAATTTCAACACAGAGACATACACAGGGAGAATGCCGTGTCAGGATGAAGGCAGAGACTGAAGTGATGTTTCTACAAGCCAAGGATTACTAACAATTGCCAACAAACCACCAGGAGCTAGGGGAAAGGCATGGAACAGATCTTCCTCATAGCCCTTAGAAGGAACCATCGCTATCAATACCTTGATCTTGCATTTCTAGTCTCCAGAACTGTGAACAAGTTTCTCTTGTTTAAGCTACTAAGTTCATGGGACTTTATTATGGTAGCCCTTAAAACTAATGCACTTGAGTTTTTAGAAACAGCCTGAGATGAAATTCTTATGCAAAAGATCTTTTTTTTTTTTTGTACAAAGAATTTTTATTTTTATTTATTATTTTTTAAATTTTATTTTATTTTTAAACTTTACAATATTGTATTGGTTTTGCCAAATATCGAAATGAATCCGCCACAGGTATACATGTGTTCCCCATCCTGAACCCTCCTCCCTCCTCCCTCCCCATACCATCCCTCTGGGTCATCCCAGTGCACCAGCCCCAAGGATCCAGTATCGTGCATCGAACCTGGACTGGTGACTTGTTCCATATATGATATTATACGTATTTCAATGCCATTCTCCCAAATCATCCCACCCTCTCCCTCTCTCACAGAGTCCAAAAGACTGTTCTATACATCAGTGTCTCTTTTGCTGTCTCCTATACATGGTTATTGTTACTATCTTTCTAAATTCCATATATATGCGTTAGTATACTGTATTGGTGTTTTTCTTTCTGGCTTATTTCACTCTGTATAATAGGCTCCAGTTTCATCCACCTCATTAGAACTGATTCAAATGTATTGTTTTTAATGGCTGAGTAATACTCCATTGTGTATATGTACCACAGCTTTCTTATCCATTCATCTGTTGATGGACATCTAGGTTGCTTCCATGTCCTGGCTATTATAAATAGTGCTGCGATGAACATTGGGGTACACGTGTCTCTTTCAATTCTGGTTTCCTCGGTATGTATGCCCAGCAGTGGGATTGCTGGATCATTTGAAGGATTGTCTTTCTAGATTTCTCCTGTCTTTTCCAAAATGGCCACAGCATTATTTCTAGTCCTATATACCCTTCGTATTTCTTCTCAAATCACCACTCCTCCATCAGGAAGTGGAGTCTTTGAGCTTGGAAGGACCTTGTGAGTGTCTTGACTAGTAGAATAAGGCAGAAGTAATACTATATGACTGTCAGTTTTAAGTCACCAAAAGCAATTCAGCTGTCATCTAGCTCATGCTTTTTCAGGATACCCTCTTTTAGAATCCAGCCACCATGCTATGAGGAAGATGAAATTAGTCCATTCAGAGAGACCACAAAGAGGGACTGAGGTTCCTGGTGAATAATTTATATTCACTGCCAGACATGAGTAGTGAGACTTCAGATTCGAGTTCCCAACCTCCAAGTCTTCCATCTCACAAATATTATAAAACAGAAACCAACAACTGCCACAAAGTTCCTGACCTACAGAAGCCATAAATATAATAAATGCTTGTTTTAAACCACTGGGTTCAGGAGTAGTTTATATTGCAGTTATAGCAACTGGAACGGGCTTTGGTCCTTGGTAGAAGTTGCTACAACAAAACCCTGAAAATGTGGCAGTGGCTCTGGGACTTTGTGGCAGCAGATGGAAGGTGAAAGGTCCTTGATGGTACTGGTGGCAGGGTCTGATGACCCTCAAGAGGGCTCTAAGAAAAAGCTTTAAAAAAGTAAGGAAAATGTTATTGGAGATTGGAGAAAGGATCCTTGTTTTTTTTATGTAGTGACAGAATGTTTAGCACCATTGTAACCTTGGATAAAGTAGAAACTAGAAAATATACCTGGGAATTCCTTGGTGGTCCAGGAAATTAAGTAGGAAGGAAATGGCAACCCACTCCAGTGTTCTTGCCTGGAGAATCCCAGGGATGGGGGAGCCTGGTGGGCTGCCATCTATGGGATCGCACAGGGTTGGGCATGACTGAAGCGACTTAGCAGCAGCAGCAGCAGAAGAGGGTTGCTATAACAAAACCCTGAAAATGTGGCAGTGGTTCTGGGACTTTGTGGCAGCAGATGGAAGGTGAAAGGTCCTTGATGGTACTGGTGGTCCAGTAATTAAGATTCTGCACTTTACTTCTGAGGACCCACGTGCAATGCTTGGTCAGGGAACTAAGATCCCACAAGTTGTGTGGTGTGGTTAAAAAAAAAAAAAAAGGAAAATATCCCTAATAATCTGGTATTTCTCATCCTTCCAGTTGGATGTTGAAGATGCCACCTGACTTTTTCTTCTTGTTTATAGTAAAATGTGAGAAGAAAGAAGTAAACCAAATAAAGAACTGAACATGAAAATAAAACTATGATTTCCAAGCTCTCCAAAATTGTCGATTAAGATAAAAACCTCATAGCAAAGATCAAATCCAGAGAACAATGAGATCCACTTTTATGATCTCAGAAAAATTCAAAGTGTGGTTCCTTTAGTCAGGCAAAAAGTACTCAAAACAAATGAACAAAAAGGGGTCTCAGAGTTCTAAGAATCTTATGGGTGCTATTCCTCAGGAGCCTAATAGGAATACCAGAGTAAGAGAAAGGCTTATCTCAAAGAGACTTTCAGGTATAGATTTTGTTTAATGAAGTGGATTATAAATAGATTCATTAAAAAAACCCACAAAGGTTTTAAAATAATTATATCAACTTGGACTGAAAGACCCAGAGATGATACAAAATGGAAAGAGCTCTTTGGAGTCCCAATTTCTATGGGCAGAAGCAAGTTGAGAAAATTACTCAGTTGCTACTGAAGATTACTTTCTGTGGAGAATGAAGAGATCAGGAATACAGAGAATAGAACCAAGAACCATGGTCAATTGTTCCCAGACAGCAGGACTGATCCTCTAGTCAAGGAAGTGGCAACATATATCCAACTGGATTTCAGTATTGTTATGGACCAGTGATTCCAGTGTGCTTTTTTTTTTTGCCCCACTTTTTGAATGGCAGTGTCTACTACAGTTATTTTGTGCCTATCCCATCACTGTATGTTGGGAATGTGCAGAGGAAATATTTTGTCTCTAGTTCTGCTGCTGCTGCTGCTAAGTCACTTCAGTCGTGTCCGACTCTGTGCAACCCCATAGACAGCAGCCCATCAGGTTCCTCCGTCCCTGGGATTCTCCAGGCAAGAACACTGGAGCAGGTTGCCATTTCCTTCTCCAATGCATGACAGTGAAAAGTGAAAGTGAAGTCACTCAGTCGTGTCCGACTCTTAGTGACCCCACGGACCGCAGCCCACCAGGCTCCTCCGTCCATGGGATTTTCCAGGCAAGAGTACTGGAGTGGGGTGCCATTGCCTTCTCCATGTCTCTAGTTCACAGGTCTGTAAATCAAAAGGAACTATTCCCTGGGTGCTGGGAGGAAACCTATTCAAGGAGACTTGCTTATTTGTTTTTTTTGCTGTGTCAGGTCTTAGTTGCAGTTGCCCACACAGCATGTAGGATCTTAGTTCCCTGACCAAGGGTCAAACCTGCATCCCCTGCATTGTAAGGTGGATTCTTGAATCACTGGGCCACTAGGGAAATCCTCAAGACTTAACTTTTCACCTACACCTAATCTAAGTGACAGTGTTTTCCCTTTCCGCCTAAGTACCCACACAATTCCTGACATATAGAAAGTGCTTAGAAAATATTTGGTAAATGATTGTATGAATAAAAGACTATGTTTTTCATCATACTGGAAAAATGGACACTATGGTTACGAAAATAGTGATTTAGTAGCTTAGTGATAGATGTATAGAATTGAGAGTTCAGAAATAAGCCCATACCTTCATAGGCAATTGATTTTTGACAAGGATACCAAGACAAGTCAACAGGGGTAAGAAGAGTGTCTTTTAAGAATTGGTGCTGAGAGAACTGGATATCCATGTACAAAAGAATGAAGTTGTATCCCTATCTCATACCATATACAAACATTAACTCAAAATAAACCAAAGACCTAAACGTACGAGTTAAACTTTAAAACTTCTAGGAGACATAGGTATAAATCTTTGTGACCATGAATCAGACTAAGATTTATTAGATATGACACTGAAGCATGAGCAACTAAATAAAAAAAGAACACTGGACTGCCTCAAAGTTAAACATTTTTATGCTTCGTAGGATACTATCAAGAAAGTGAAAAGACAACTCAAAGAATGGGAGAAAATATTTGCCCTCCTTCACAAACTCCCCTGATATAGCTTGTAAATTCCCCTAATGCTTAACTATCACCTGTACTTGTTTCAGTGGCTTACCTGACGATATGAATAAAACCCACACTGCTGAGGGATGTGAGTCGCATTTGGCTTTGATTACTAGTTCATGAAGGTGACAAAATGTAAAACATGTGGGTAATATAAAAGACCTTTTTAGGAGCCTCTGTAGTTTTTTAATAATTTTTATGTATTTATTTTATTATTGGCTTTGCTGAGTCTGCTGCTGAGGGCTCTTCTCTAGTTGCAGTGAGTAGGGGCTACTCTCTAGTTCCAGTGCACAGGCTTCTTACTGCAGTGACTTCTCTTGTTGGGGATCATGGGCTCTAGGGCATGTAGACTTCAGTAGTTGTGGCTCCCAGGCTCTAGAGCACAGGCTCAGTTGTTGTGGTGTATGGGCTTAGGTTAAGCTCTGTGGCATGTGGAATCTTTTCAGATCAGGGATCAAACCCATGTCTCCTGCGCCGGCAGGTGGATTCTTAACCACTGAGCCGCCAGGAAAGCCTTAATAATATGGGCCAAACTCAACATACCACATGTTTTTATAAGTAAAGTTCTGTTGGAATCAGCCACACATATTCATTTACTATTTCCTATGGCTATTTTCATGGAGCCATGATGGAGCTGAGTGGTTGACAGAGAGACAATATTGCCTGCAAAGCCTAAAGTATTTACTATGTGGCCCTTTCAAGAAAAAGTTTGCTGACCTCTGCTCAAAGGCAACCTTTGTCAGTAGGAAGTGGTATGTTAATGAAATGCTTCAAGGAATATCATTACAAATGCTTCCTTTACCTTGCTTCTTGGACACTTCTTATTAATTCCATACTTTGGGAGACTTTTTGGCTTTCAAAGCATTTAAGATCTGCTGGGAAGATAATTGTGGCAAAGTCTGATAGTTCTCAAGTATACATTCTCTTCTTTTTCAATAAGAGAACACTTAAAGTTTATCTAGGCATATGGCTGCTAACAATACAGATTGTGGTTCTCAGCTTCCCCTGTAGCTAGCTATGGTCAGATGACTAAGTTATTGTCAAGGAGATGTTACTTCCAGAGACTATTCCTAAAGTAAGTGTTATGCCCCTTGGATTGTATTGTCTACTTCCTGCTGGTAGGAATGTAGATGCAATGACCATATATTCATGCCCATACAGTCATATCCTCCTGTTGATAAAGAAGAAAGCTAAAAGGAACCTGATTTCTGCCAGTTAGACATTTTGTATGAGAGAATAACATCTTGAGTGTTGAAGTCACTATGAAATTGGGTTTTCTGTCTTGTGCTATACCACCTGTATGCTGTGCTTAGTCGCTCAGTCATGTCCATGTTTGTGCCCCATGGACTTTAGCCCGCCAGGCTCCTCTGCCCACGGGGATTCTCCAGGCAAGAGTACTGGAGTGAGTTCCCATGCCCTCCTCCAGGGGATCCTCCCAACCCAGGGATCGAACCCAGGTCTCCCACATTGCAGGCAGATTCTTTACCATCTGAGCTCCCAGGGGAGGCCTAACTCTTACAAATACAATATCATAAACAGTAGAATTAGGGCTCTCTGAGAGCAGGGACCTTATCTGTGAATCATGGCTATTTCTCCAGGATTTGAAATGATGTCTGGTGCATAGCAGATGCTCATAAATATTTATTCGAAGAAACATATGAGTAAAATATTATAGTAAAGGAGAATAAAGAGCCAATAGAAATTACTGAGCACAGCATTTCCCATATCTAGAGAACTATTTTTGAATTGTGGATAAATATACATAAAATTTACCATCTTAGTCATTTTTTAAAATTACAGTAAAATACATATAACAAAAAAATTTCCATCTTAACTATTTTAAGTGTATAGTTCATTGGTATTAAGTACATTCACATTGTCTTGCAACCATCACCACCATCCATCTATAAAACTTTCCTCACTTTAATAGCTAAAACTCTGTACCCGTTAAACAATAACACTCCATTATCTCCTTCCCCCAGCCCTGGGAACCACAAATCAGTTTTCTCTCTCAATGGATTTGACTGTTCTATGTACCTCATGTAAGTGGAATCATACAATATTTGTCCTTTTTGACTGACTGATTTTATTATTAGCATAATTACCTCAAATTTCATCCATGTTATATATTAGGATTGCATTCTTCTTTAGGGCTGAATGATATTCCCTTATGTGTGTATACTGCATTTTGTTTATCTTTTCATCATCAGTGGATGCTTGGGTTGCTTTCACTTTTTGGCTGCTGCTATGTGAGTAATGCTGCTATGAACAGGGATATACAGAGAATATTTTTAAATTTTCAGATTTCTTACATTCTCTGAATTGCTGAGTCAAAACTCTTAGAAGTGGGAGAAGTGGAATGTGGAGCCATTTGCAAGATGTATTTTTAAATGTTTTCAGGTGATTTCGAATACTGACAGTATAGTCCTTGAATTGACAATTGATAGCCACTGATCCCACATAATAAGTATACTAGTGTAATAAGAAGAACTTATTATACTAATACTAGTGTAAAACACACAGAATAATAAGGCTGTAAGGTATGAGTTCAACATGTTTTTCAAAAATGAAGAGAATTTAGATTAGGCAGAAATGAGAGGGAAGGGTTGAAGAAAAAATTTCAGGTTGAAGAAAAAACAAGTTTGGAGATACAAGCATTATGAGTTTACTTTCCTAGGTGTCCTTGATTATGGAGTCATAGCTCATTAAAAGTCCAGATTGATTCATGGTGGTATATTTTCATTCAATCATTATTGAAAACAATAACAAAGTATTTTTCCATTAAGTATATAATAAATCTTGTTATATTTATGAAAATATTTTTTTAGATTCTTTTTTTAAAATATAAATTTATTTATTTTAATTGGAGGCTAATTACTTTACAATATTGTATAGGTTTTGGCATACATCGACATGAATCCGCCATGGGTGTATACGTGAAACTCTTATTACAGCAACTATTGTCACCTTGACTTTCCCTTACACACCTATTGTTTCTCTAGTGTGAGGATGAAACACTAGAAAACAAAAATTGGTGCAGAAATAAGACCTCTTAAAACTGAAATTCATCTAAAGTTGTCTATTGACCATAATGAAGGACTGTGCAATTTGTAGTATAACAAAATCATTCCAAATTCTTTTTCTAATAGCTGAGAGAGAATCTGTGTGTTAAGATTTGATCCAAGATTGAAATGGAATTGCAAACATTTATCTATTTCTTTATTGGAGCCTTAAACTAGAGGAGGAACTTTACTAGAAATCCAGTTTTTTCTCAACTCATTCCATCTACTTCTAAATCAATACATTGGTTGTATTCTGCCATCTCTGGTTGAGTTACATTAAAAATAAATTTATGTTTCAACCTTTTACCCTACAAGGATATTAACTTTGTATTTAACCCATTCTTAAGTTAAACTAGTATGTGTTCTAATATATGTGCTAAGTCACTTCAGTCATGTCCAACTCTTTGCAACCCTATGGACTGTAACCCTCTCATTTATTTATTTATTATTTCATTCAACAATAACAAAAATAATAAAACACTTACTATGTGTCAGGAACTTTAATTAGTGAGCAGAAAGACAGATTCTCACATGTAGCTCATAGTTAAGTGAGAGAGATTTTCATGATAGAAGCTCACAAATAAATGTACAATTTCTGTACTTATAAGTTACAAAACGGATGCTATAATGTGCTTTGTGAGTGAATAACAAGGATCCATGGAAAGGATCTGAGCTAAGAATTACAGGATAAGTAGGATAAGAAGCATACTGTTGGGTGTGTGGAAGGCCAAGGGTGTTTTAGGAAGAGAGAATGGCTTGAACAGAGATTAAACTTTGACCTCTGTGGCTTAAACTCAGGGAACAAATGCAGAAGTGCTTCAGGTAGTATGAAGGACTTTTGCTTTTGTTCATGTGCAATGATACATTAGCTTGGATGGTTATTAGCTAAGAGTCTTTCAGCTACATGTAACTGAAAAATCCAGTCCAACTTGCCTTAAGTCAAAAAAGAAAAAAAAGTCACTGGCTTCTATAATCAATGAAGTCACTCAGTCGTGTCCGACTCTTTGCGACCCCATGGACTGTAGCCTACCAGGCTCCTCTGTCCATGGGATTTTCCAGGCAATAGTACTGGAGTGGATTGCCATTTCCTTCTCCAGCGGATCTTCCCAACCCAGGAATCAAACCCGGGTCTCCTGCATTGTAGACAGACACTTTACCATCTGAACCACCAGGGAAGCCGGCTTCTATAATCAGATTAGATCAGTCACTCAGTCGTGTCCGACTCTTTGCGACCCCATGAATCGCAGCATGCCAGGCCTCCCTGTCCATCACCAACTCCCGGAGATCACTCAGACTCATGTCCATCGAGTCAGTGATGCCATCCAGCCATCTCATCCTCTGTTGGCACCTTCTCCTCTTGCCCCCAATCCCTCCCAGCATCACAGTCTTTTCCAACGAGTCAACTCTTCTCATGAGGTGGCCAAAGTACTGGAGTTTCAGCTTTAGCATCATTCCTTCCAAAGAAATCCCAGGGCTGATCTCCTTCAGAATGGACTGGTTGGATCTCTTTGCAGTCCAAGGGACTCTCAAGAGTCTTCTCCAACACCACAGTTCAAAAGCATCAATTCTTCTGTGCTCAGCCTTCTTCACAGTCCAACTCTCACATCCATACATGACCATAGGAAAAACCATAGCCTTGACTAGACGAACCTTTGTTGGCAAAGTAATGTCTCTGCTTTTGAATATGCTGTCTAGGTTGGTCATAACTTTCCTTCCAAGGAGTAAGCGTCTTTTAATTTCATGGCTGCAGTCACCATCTGTAGTGATTTTGGAGCCTAGAAAAATAAAGTCTGACACTGTTTCCACTGTTTCCCCATCTATTTCCCATGAAGTGAAGGGACCGGATGCTATGATCTTCGTTTTCTGAATGTTGAGCTTTAAGCCAACTTTTCACTCTCCACTTTCACTTTCATCAAGAGGCTTTTGAGTTCCTCTTCACTTTTTGCATAAGGGTGCTGTCATCTGCATACCTGAGGTTATTGATATTTCTCCCGGCAATCTTGATTCCAGCTTGTGTTTCTTCCAGCCCAGCGTTTCTCATGATGTACTCTGCATTTAAGTTAAATAAACAGGGTGACAAGATACAGCTTTGACGAACTCCTTTTCCTATTTGGAACCAGTCTGTTGGTCCATGTCCACTTCTAACTGTTGCTTCCTGACCTGCATACAAATTTCTCAAGAGGCAGATCAGGTGGTCTGGTGTTCCCCTCTCTTTCAGAATTTTCCACAGTTTATTGTGATCCACACAGTCAAAGGCATAGTCAATAAAGCAGAAATAGATGCTTTTCTGGAACTCTCTTGCTTTTTCTATGATCCAGCGGATGTTGGCAATTTGATCTCTGGTTCCTCTGCCTTTTCTAAAACAGCTTGAACATCTGGAAGTTTGTGGTTCACGTATTGCTGAAGCCTGGCTTGGAGACTTTTGAGCATTTCTTTACTAGCGTGTGAGATGAGTGCAATTGTGTGGTAGTTTGAGCATTCTTTGGCATTGCCTTTCTTTGGGATTGGAATGAAAATTGACCTTTTCCAGTCCTGTGGCCACTGCTGAGTTTTCCAAATTTGCTGGCATATTGAGTGTAGCACTTTCACAGCATCATCTTTCAGGATTTGAAATAGCTCAACTGGAATTCCATCACCTCCACTAGCTTTGTTCGTAGTGATGCTTTCTAAGGCCCACTTGACTTCACATTCCAGGATATCTGGCTCTAGGTCAGTGATCACACCATCGTGATTATCTGGGTCATGAAGATCTTTTTTGTACAGTTCTTCTGTGTATTCTTGCCATTTCTTCTTAATATCTTCTGCTTCTGTTAGGTCCATACCATTTTTGTCCTTTATTGAGCTCATCTTTGCATGAAATATTCCTTTGGTATCTCTGATTTTCTTGAAGAGATCCCTAGTCTTTCCCATTCTGTTGTTTTCCTCTATTTCTTTGTATTGATCGCTGAAGAAGGCTTTCTTATGTCTTCTTGCTATTCTTTGGAACTTTGCATTCAGATGCTTATATCTTTCCTTTTCTCCTTTGCTTTTCCCTTCTCTTCTTTTCACAGCTATTTGCAAGGCCTCCCCAGACAACCATTTTGCTTTTTTGTATTTCTTTTCCATGGGGATGGTCTTGATCCCTGTCTCCTGTACAATGTCACGAACCTCAGTCCATAGTTCATGAGGCACTCTATCTATCAGATCTAGGCCCTTAAATCTATTTCTCACTTCCACTGTATAATCATAAGGGATTTGATTTAAGTCATACCTGAATGGTCTAGTGGTTTTCCCTACTTTCTTCAATTTAAGTCTGAATTTGGCAATAAGGAGTTCATGGTCTGAGCCACAGTCAGCTCCTGGTCTTGTTTTTGCCGACTGTATAGAGCTTCTCCATCTTTGGCTGCAAAGAATATAATCAATCTGATTTCGGTGTTGACCATCTGGTGATGTCCATGTGTAGAGTGTTCTCTTGTGTTGTTGGAAGAGGGTGTTTGTTATGAAGTTCAATTTCAAACTCCACCCAAGCACAGTTTTACTCATAGGAGAATGATGACTTCCTTTTCCAGCTCTCGCTCTCTGGGATCCCTTGACTCTGCTGTAGTCCTGCTGCTGCTAAGTCACTTCAGTCGTGTCCGACGTTGTGTGACCCCATAGATGGCAGCCCACCCGGCTCCCCCGTCCCTGGGATTCTCCAAGCAAGAACACTCGAGTGGGTTGCCATTTCCTTCTCCAATATATGAAACTGAAAAGTGAAAGTGAAATCAATCAGTCGTGTCCGACCCTCATCGACCCCATGGACTGCAGCCTTCCAGGCTCCTCCCTCCATGGGATTTTCCAGGCAAGAGTACTGGAGTAGGGTGCCGGCTGTAATCCTTGTGCTAGCTTAATCTTCAGTTTGGTTCCCATGATGGTCGCAAGAACCAGTCAGTGTCCATTACTGGGGCTGATTACATCACATACCCACCTTCAGCTAAGTTCTTTGATTAGGGGAGGGGAATGCAGTATTTAATTATTTTAGGTATAGGTTAAGTGCCCTTTGTTTCTTTTGTTTTTTCCTTAAAACAGTCTCTGTAGGGGAGAGTATACCAATCAGGGCGTTCATAACTCTGCAGCAGGAGGTGGGGGTAATCCCAAACTACTTAAGGGAGGGGTGGTTTTCTAAAAGAAATTTAGGGTGCTATTACCTTCAGGAAGGTGGAAATTTTCTGAACAGAAATAATCAGACGTCCAGTATACTTCTGATGAGTTTTAAAAAGGATAAGAACAGAGGAAGTAACATAAACAGGTCTCTCTTTCTCACACACACACAAAGATGGCTTTCAGAGTGAAAAATGGATTGGGATGGATTTGAGGGGAGCAAGAGTACACACGGGAAAGAGCAATTAATAGGTTAGAATAGTAGTCCAGTATGATGAGAGCTTGGACAGAGGAAGTGGTAGCAGAGCTGGGAATAAGCAGAGGGATTCAAGAGGCATTTAGAAGATAAAATAAACGCAACATGGTGATTAATTGGCTGTGGGAGAAGGGAAGGCAAATACATTATTAACGTTAACCCCCGGGTTTCTGGCTTACACATGAATCGGATAAGTGGTAGTGACATTGTGCTAATAAAAGATATTAAAAGAAGACCAGCTTTGGGAGATAACAGTCTCAGTTTCAGATTAATCTTAGTTCTTTTTGAGACGTCTGAGTAGAACTGGCCAGAGGACACTTAGATTGTTTTGATTTACTCAGATATATTATTAAAGGCTTTGGGAGAAATCATCTTTCACACTTGTCTAAATTTCCCTAAATCTCTTTTTATCAGGAAAAAAAATAACTTTGTACTGCATCTAACCCCTACAAAGAAGAATTAACATTCCTTCAATCGTCTTCCCTTTATGCATTACGTAAGAATCTTCTTTTTTTCCTTCTGAAATCCTCTTGCACTGGACACACACTGATCTCTATTAAAGAATCCGCTGGTGCACAGTGGCCTCTGCTGCAGACTCCCAGACATCTAGCACACAGTGCAGTGGGGGCACAGATTCACAGTCTTCTTCTGATGCTCTGTCATGTGCTGAGGACTGGGGTGTTGGTGGACTATTTGTGGAGAGTCAATTTAAACTTTAAAATGTATTACTGTCAGAGCTTCAGAGTTAGTTTTAATTACACACACACACACACACACACACATAATTTTACTTTGTTTCAAGTGATAAAAACCCATCTCAAAATAAGGTAAAAAGGAATTTACTGACTCTCATAAAAGAGAAATACAAAGTGAAGTTGGTTTATAGGACTCTGAAGACTCAGAAAACCCTTGCTAGGTCTTCCTTTCCCTCTTTTTCTCCTCAGCCATCTCTCTCTTTCTCTCTTTCTTTCTGTCTCATTGCATTTTGCTGTGTGTTTCTCTCAACTGCTTCTCCTGAAGACAGAATTTCCTTCTTGTGGATTGGTGGGAATAGGGTGTTGGAGTAGGCATAAACAAATTCAAACTTAAACGACAATAGCTTGGCAGACTCAGGAGATGAAAAGAGTTTCTCTCTCCATAGTCTATTTATAAAACCAAGGGATAGACTTTTGAGATGGTCTAGGTCATATACAAACCCTCCAGAATATAGGGAATTATGATTGACTGGTTGTAGAGTATATACCTTCTTGGAAGCAAAGGACAGAGCTTCATGAACAGAGGAACAGGTTGTTGATTAAAGGCAGTGTGTGTGGTGAACGTGCAAGTGAGGAAGGGGAGTACAGGGGATGTGGTGAAGGGGAAGTGTTTATGACAAGAGGGTAGAAAGTCGTGCTGGGCAAACACAAACAACAATTGGTCCTTCCAGTTATAAGGGATGAAAATTTGCTCAAGTGTTTGCTCCATGGGGGGAAAAAAGCTAGAAGAATTTCTTTTGCTTTTCATAGCTAAGACTTAGTAGTTCTGAAGTTAGGTACATCCATATATACCTCTTAACACTCTTCTTATTTGTTCATTAGACAAATATTAACCGAGTGCCTACTTACACAAGGTTTTGTTGTTGTTGTTGTTGCAATATGGAAATAAAATAGAAATCAAAGTCAATGCCTCCTCTGTTGTAGTTTAGTGTCAAGGAACAGAGATTCTTAATATAAACTCAGGCAAGTGGGAGTGGAAGTGCTAGTGTTCATTATTCTTAGGGCATATCTAAAGTTATAGAGTGAAGATCCCATAGAAATCCAAGAAGAGTTGTAATAGGGCACATTCTAATCCAGATTAGAATTGGAGGGCAATGCCTCTGGGCAGGGATTTTTGTTTTGTTTTGTTTTTAATATCTTCTGTGTATGCTCCAGGCTTCCTAGGGGCTCAGAGGTAAAGAACCTACCTGCCAATGCAGGAGAAGCAGGTTCAATCTCTGAGTCGGGAAGATCCCCTGGAGGAGGAAATGGTAACCCACTCTAGTATTCTTGCCTGGAAAATTTCCTGGATAGAGGAGCCTGGTGGGCTATGGTCCATAAGGTCACAGAAGAGTCAGACACGACTTGAGTGACTGAGCACGCTGTATGCTTCACCATTTGTGTGGTTCAAATAGTGTTTCCACCTGTCTTTCCTTCTGACCAACTAGCAACAGTTTGTTTTCTTCAAAGAATATACTTCCAGTTTAAATACCTGAGAAAGGACATCTGTTTGGCTCTATTAATAACTTACACGACATTTGAGCAGCTTCTTAGGTTGGCCTCCCACAGAAGCTGACTTGGAAGCAAGGAATTTGAAAGCTGGTGGTTAACTTTGGAGGTGGTTCCTGGCATCACTCTAAGGGAACAGGGAATTGAGACCAGGAAGGAAAGGAAGCTAATAAAGGGTTCACTATTGAACAGGTGACTGCTATGGGTAAGTGGATTTCAGCCCCAAGGGGAAACTGAGAGACAGTGTAGAGTATTCCTCAGAGTTATCCCAGTTGAGAGGCAAAGAAGTTGTATATTTGTCCTCTAGCTCCCGTATGTTATTGGCCAAATGCTAATCTGAGACATTAATGTCCATGTCCATCCAGCCTGCCCCATTTCCCTTAGATAGAAAGTGGCACATGCTTGTAGAAGGATACCGTCAGTATAATGTGCATCAGAGTTAGGGGGATACAGATAGAGAACCAACAGCATCTGTTATAACCCTATTCTGGTCAAATCATCTGTTGATGGCCTTTGGGTCAGTGTGTAATCAGCTTTGGTTCCTATAAGGGTTATAGTTATGTAATATTGAACAAAGTTTAATAGACTTTTTCAGAAGGGCTGTGGGCATGTTGATTAACATATCTAGTTTAAAGATATAAGAAATATGAAGATACTTACAGTGGCAGATCATTTATCTGAAAGTCTAAAACTATAGCATCCAAAAAATGAAACTGTTAAAAAGAATGATAGTTTAACTAGTGACTGCAAGAGTCTAACAACTGTGTCACTGGAAATGCATGTGTTGCAATAATATTTAGTTATTATAGATTTAGGCACACAAAAACTGTTTTTGAACTGCACTGCAGTTATGCAAATACATTTTATGTAGGCCCTAATCCATGTTATAGAGAAAAAAATCAAGAAATTGCATTCACTTCCTTCCTTCAAGATTTAGCCCCAAACTATGTGGGCAGCAAGGGGCAGGGTGCTGAGCAGTGATGTGGTGGGCTGGCATACATTGTTGGAGACTGAGCAGCATGAGGAGGGCATCCATTTGGCTATGGCAGCCTGGAAGATGTGTCAGAGTATGAGTGGAATTGGGAGGATGTTCACATGGGAACAGGAGCAGCAACAATGGGACAGTAATTATGTACAGGCTTATTGGATAAGTGTGTAAATATATTGAGGATAATGGTTTCCTAGACTCATTGTTGGAGAAGGTAAGTACAAATGAGAAAACTAGAATGAAACTTGTGTTTTAGATTGACAGTATCAGTGAACTTATGAATTTCAATAAGTAGGGGGGAAGGTAGATATATAGATGGACAGATATATGTAAATGTGTATATGCATACATATGTATATACAGACATCCCTAGCTCTGTACACTGTGAGAACCTGAAATCAGCGATATCTCAATAATGATGAGGACATTTAGCATCCACATCTTAGTTTCTAAATTTCATTCTCCATTAAAAGAAACAAGGCAGAGTGGAGGCAGAAAAGGGAGGAGATGAGCCTGGAACATCTTGTGTCAGAAAGTTAGGAAGTGCTCAAAGAATGATGATGATGTTAGAAGAACAGAAAAGCCAGCTTCCAAAGGTTCCCACTGGCTCAATCTGTCATCATTTTGTTGTCAAAATAAGTGACAATAATATGGACTATAAAACCGAATAAAGTAGAGATTTATGAATTCATGTTGATATAAGTAAATAAGAAAAGGAGAATTTTTGTCTTATAACTAGCAAATATAGAAGAAATGGTGGAATTTTAGCAAATCACTATTTGACAAGCACCATCATAATTAATTCATCAGAAAAATCAATGAATACTAAAACTAGTTGGTGAAAGTTTTTTTTTTAATTTGTCTTTTTTAATGTTTGTTTGTTTGTTTTTTCATTTATTTACTTACTTGACATGTCGGGTCTTTAGTGTAGTATGTGCATCTTTTAGTTGCAGCATGTGGAATCTAGTTCCCTGTGTGTGTGTACTGCGTGCTCAGTTGTATCCGACTCTTTGTGACGCCATGGACTGTCGGCCATCAGGCCCCTTTGCCCATGGAATTTTCCAGGCAAGAATATTGGAGTGGGTTGCCATCCTACTCCAGGGAATCTTCCCATTCCCTGACCAGGAATCAAACCCAGGCCCCTGCATTGGGAGTATGGATTCTTAGTCACTGAACCACCAGGGAAGTTCCTAGCTGGTGAAATTTAATGAAAAATGGGAAATAGAACCTCCTAACAAGATATTTGGATGGCATCACTGACTCAATGGACGTGAGTCTGAGTGAACTCCAGGAGTTGGTGATGGACAAGGAGGCCTGGCGTGCTGTGATTCCTGGGGTCTCAAAGAGTCGGACACGACTAAGCGACTGAACTGAACTGAACAAGATATTTATTAATTAGAAAGTAAAAAATATTATTTTACAGAGGAGAAGCTTGATAGAGTCCACCTTAACCAGATGTAACTAAAGGCCTTTCAAGGGGGGTGTCCTAAAACAAAATGAGTCACTTCAAAAGCAAATCTTTTCACCTCCAAGGATCAAAATTTCCAGCCATTCCTGTTCACTGCCTTCTACATTCTCCCTCACTATCTCTTCCTCAAAGGACCCTCTTGACCAAGTACTCTATTAGAAATTTAAATGAGATAATTCTGAGGCTTTAATAGATCTCTTATACTTCCATAACTGCTTCTTTTCAGAAAAATTTTAAAATATTTTGAATGGAAATTTTGATTAATTTTTATTTCTTGCCTACGCTGTTGCTGTATGATTTACAGGGAGAATTGTGACCACAATGCATAAAGTCTTGACAGATTTTTCAAGGTAAAAAAGTGGCTGGTAAAGTCTTATAGGAATTGATAGCACTCTTTTTTTTAATTTATTTTTTATTGAGGTAACATTGGTTTATGACATTACATGTTTCATGTGTACAATACTACAGTTTTACTTGATAGAATTTACTCCCTGTAGTGAAATTAAAATGGCCACAAATTCTTTGCAACTCTTCCCATCAAGAGGAAGGGTCCATTTCCCCACACGATGAACCTGGGCCTGTCTTAAGACTTGGACCAATAGAATATGGTAACATGACGTGTGACTTCTAGCTGAGGCCTCAAAGAGGACCTGAAGGTTCTGCCTTTGTCCCTCTGGAATTCAGCTGCCATGTAAGAAGCCCCAAGCTCACTTACTACAGAGGCTATGTGCAGGCCAGCTGAGTCCCTCAGCCCCTGTCAGCTGCTAGACTTGTGAATGAGACCTTCAGGACCATTCTGCCCTCCAGTCACCTTGCCAACTGATTACAAATATATGCATCAGCCCAACCAACCATGGAAAGCAGAGACAAGTTATCACCAAAGAGCCCTACCCCAAATGTCAACTCATAGAATTATGAGATAAATCCAGAGATAACAAATTAAACCCTGTGGGTCAAATTTAGCTCACTGTCTGTTTTTATAAATAAAGTAAAATTGGAACATAGCCACATCCCTTTGTTTACATATTGTTTATGTCTACTTTCGTGCTATAATAGCAGAGCTGAGTAATCGTGACAGAGATTGTATGACACACAAAATCTAGAAATATTTGCTATTTGGCCCTTTACAAAAAAAGTTTGCCATGCCTTATTTTAAGCCATTAAGTTTGGGGGCAGTTTGCTTTACAATAGGTAAATCGAATATTTCCTTTATAGCAGAAGAGCAGTCAAGTCCTTGCTTGAGCTATAATTAATTTTTATAATTTCATGTATACATGTTTGAGACCTGTGAAGGCATTTAACTTTATCTAGACCAACATCTGTTTTCATATGAAAAACAGTGTCATTTTTTTTCTAAATAGAATATGTTAATAATGCTGACCACAATATTCACTTTCTTGATACAAGGCACTTTTTAAATTTAATAACCAGATAAAATCCATTATGGCTCTTTTCTACCCTCAGAAAATGTTTCATTTAAAAATTATTAATGCTAACATGATTTTAACTTGATGTCAGAAATGAGCTTTGGAAATATATGGAAGTCTTTCACAGTGTAATAATTCACTGTAGAAAGCAACCTCCTAGTATTACTGGTACATTTTTGCAACTTTTTCCTGATAGTTGGCCCTTATCTTTTATTTTTTTAAGGAAAAGTAAAATATTAGCCTGTCTTCAACCTTCAAAGAGATGAGCCATATTTTCTGACTTGTACAAGGTATTTTTAAAAACTAATTTTAGGGATTGGCAGATCTGTTGTGTAATCCTGGCTTGTTGAAAAGTATATGAATATATTTCTACATGAGCTTGGCAAAACGTGAATAAATATAGTGTGTAAAATACTGTCAAACAGATATTTACCTGTATACTGCAGAAGTTTACTATCCCTTCTTTGCTTAAATACATGGACAATCAGTTAATGCTAATTAAATGTTACCATTTCTCAGTAAACTATGAAATAAAATATAATAGTAGATAAAATGGGAAATATGCTATGTTTTTACATGTAGCTGTGAAGGAGATATGAAACATACAAACAATATACGAGAAAATGCTAATTAGAGAAACAGTATGAAGCTGGGAGTCTGAATTACCATCTGTATGAGTTATTATGATTCTGAAGGCCTAACTCTATGTTGGCAATCAGACCTAAAGGACTTTCCTTCAAGATATTCTAGACTGTCCATTCAAATTCTGAGACTTCCATAGTTCCTAACTTGATCTCTGCCTTTTCTGTATGCCCATTATTTATAACACATATTTGATATTTAAAAATTACATTTAACAGCATATTTTCATTGTCCTCTAACCAGAACTATATGATTTTTAGGACTGGAAGAGACCATAGAGATTAGCTAGTCCACTTGTTCATACTGCAGAAAAGGAAATTGTTTATATATATTTCATCTCCAAAGGACCAACTTATATAATACCATTTTCCACATATCTAACAAACTACCAGAATCTAAATACTTTTGAATTGAATAGAAATTATGTGCATTAATAATTTAGTGGAAAAATTGAAACTATTTTGGTTGTCTACAGATTATAAGAATTTGGGTAAGAGTCCCAAAATACCAGCAATAAAGTTCAAAGGGATCTAATCAATAAATTTAAATGAGGTGATTGTGCTGGGCCCTGATCCAGTAAGACTGGTGTCCATATAAAAAGAGGAGATTTGGAGAGTCATACATAACTGGAGCGCCATGTGAAGACACTGGGAGAAGTTGGCAATGTACGAACAAAGGATAGATGTCTTAGAGGAAAAGAAACTTGCCAACACCTTGATCTCAAACTTATAGCCTATAGAATTGTAAGAAAATACATTTCTGTTGTTTAAACCACTCAGTCTGTGGTACCATGTTATGGCAGCCTTAACAAAAATTAAAAGACGCTTACTCCTTGGGAGGAAAGTTATGACCAACCTAGACAGCATATTCGAAAGCAGAGACATTACTTTGCCAACAAAGGTCCGTCTAGTCAAGCCTATGGTTTTTCCAGTGGCCATGTATGGATGTGAGAGTTGGACTGTGAAGAAAGCTGAGCGCCGAAGAATTGATGCTTTTGAACTGTGGTGTTGGAGAAGACTCTTGAGAGTCCCTGGACTGCAAGGAGATCCAACCAGTCCATCCTAAAGGAGATCAGTCCTGGGTGTTCATTGGAAGGACCAATGCTGAAGCTGAAACTCCAGTACTTTGGCCACCTCATGCAAAGAGTTGACTCTTCGGAAAAGACTCTGATGCTGGGAGGGATTGGGGACAGAAGGAGAAGGGGACAACAGAGGATGAGATGGCTGGATGGCATCACTGACTTGATGGATGTGAGTTTGAGTGAACTCCGGGAGTTGGTGATGGACAGGGAGGCCTGGCGTGCTGCAATTCATGGGTTCGCAAAGAGTCAGACACGACTGAGCCACTGAACTGAACTGAACTGATACCTTGTGAAAACATGCTATCCAGGGCTGAAGATAATACAGATGTTGTCTGACCAAATGACACGATTGACATCATTATCATGGTGAACACCGTAGTTCTGTTGACATGACGTAAGATTTTGTAACCTGTATATAGTTTAGTTTAGTTTTTGAAGAGATGGAGGAACCAGAGATTAAATTGCCACATTTGTTGGATCACGGAGAAAGCAAGGGAGTCCCAGGAAAACATTCACTTCTTCTTCATTGACTATGCTAAATCCTTTGACTGTGTGGATCACAACAAAATGGAAAATTCTTAAAGAGATGGGAATACCAGACCACCTTACCTGTCTCCTGAGAAACCTGTATGCTGGTCAAGAAGCAATAGTTAGAACCGGACATGGAACAATGGACTGGTTCCAAGTTGCACAAGGAGTACGTCAAGGCTATATATTACCACTCTGCTTTTTTATGCAGAGTACATCATGTGAAGCGTCAGGCTGGATGAATCAAAAAGCTAGAATCAAAATTGCCAAGAAAAATATCAGTTTCTATCAAGGACTGATGCTGAACCTGAAGCTCTGCTACTTTGGCCACCCTGATGCAAAGAGCTGTCTCATTGGAAAAGATCCTGGTGCTGGGAAAGATTGAAGGCAAAAGTATAAGGGGTGGTAAAGGATGAGATGGTTATATAGCATCACCAATTCAAAGGACATGAATTTGAGCAAACTCTGGAAGATAGTGGAGGACAGAGGAAACTGGCATGCTGCAGTCCACGGTCACAAAGAGTCGGACACGATTTGTGGCTCAACAGCAACATACAGTTTAGATATTCTCTGGCAGCTTCTCAGCTCAAAGTTCCATCCAAAGATAAACATTTCAGACATCCAAAAATAACTGGAAAAAATGTTTAAATTTTACTAAAGTCTTTTAGAACACACACAAAAATGACATGCTATTCATAACACATGACAACACTTCCTTTAAAACTTCTTTCCTCATCTAAAAAGCCTGTGTTGCCACAACACAGCAGCTAACCCAATTTATTTTTCTTTTCTCTTTTTTATAAACTTCGCAAACCCTCTCTCCTAGCCAGCACATACCTGCCTTTTGCCTTACGAGTGCCTCCTCTCATCTTCAGAATCCAGCTTTTTTCCTTAGGCCACTTTCTAACTTTTCCAATAGATCAAGCAAATCTTTTCCTCTTACTCAATCCCCCAAAACTTAAAAAAGCTCCAGAGCTGACCTTACTAAGAAAGAAATTTCCTTGGCTGATGGGGGGAGGGGAAAAACGGCAAACAATCAGATATTAATTTTTTTCTGTCAAAAATGCATTAAATTCATTAGCAGCTCTTTCACATGGTTGTTGATATTGAGTTTCAGTTCAGTTCAGTCACCCAGTCATGTCTGAGTCTGTGACCCCATGGACTGCAGCACACAGGCTTCCCTGTCCATCACCAACTCCCAGAGCTTGCTCTAACACATGTCCATCAAATCGATGATGCCATCCAACCATTTCACCCTCTGTCACCCCTTCTCCTCCTGCCCTCAATCTTTCCCAGCATTAGGGTCTTTTCCAGTGAGTTAGTTCTTCTCATCAGGTGGACAAAGTATTGGAGCTTCAGCTTCAGCATCAGTCCTTCCAATGAGTATTCAGGGTTAATTTCCATTAGGATTGACTGGTTTGATCTCCTTGCAGTCCAAGCGACTCTCAAGTTTTCTCCAACACCACAGTTACAGTGAACTAAAATGTTTCAGTGTGTAAATGTTAAGTGAAATCATCCCTATCCTGTACTAGGGTAGGTTTTTGTCTGTTTTACATTCAATGCAGAGCTTTTCATTTCTTCCTGGTATGTTTCATCTTTTGGCCCAGTGTTCCAACATTCCAGGCTCTTGTTTTTTTCTTTCATCTGACACATTAGACATTTTTTTCTAGTTTTATGAATTCAATAGACCGGGACCACCAGCTGAAAATGAGTCAGCAGTAGAGTGTGGCTGTTTTTATAAAGCTAACTATGATAGTGAGATATATTAATAGTTTTGTGACATCCAAGAGCTGGGAGAGTATCCCTCTGCTAAACTTAGAATTGGTCACAGCCTTAAAGTATCATGCCAAGTTTGGGAACTGGCATTTTAATACACATGTAAAGTGAGAGGGAGGATTTGAGAGTAGAGAGACAAAAATGAACCAAAATATGAAATTAAATGTGGTTAAAGTCATTATGGTTATATAAATCAGAGAAGATATAATGTTACACATTTATAAAGAAGCTCTGTAGAAAAGAAACTCACCTATTCTTTGGTTCTCAGGAAGAATAAGACAAAAAAAAAAAAAAAGAGGCTGTGGCCTTCAGGAAATGGGAAACAACATAAAGGTCTAGTCATAGAGGACTGTTTAAATAAATTATAGTGCCTCCAAATAATAAAAACAATCATGAAACACAATAGAAACAGTGAGAGACTTTATTTTGGGGGCTCTAAAATCACTGTTGGTGGAGACTGCAGTCATGAAATTAAAAGAGGCTTGCTTCTTGGAAGAAAAGCTATGGCCAACCTAGACAGCATACTAAAAAGCAGAGACTTTAGTTTTCTAACAAAGGTCCATCTAGTCAAAGCTATGGTTTTTCTAGTAGTCATGTATGGATGTGAGAGTTGGACTCTAAAGAAAGCTGAGTGCTGAAGAATTGATGCTTTTGAACTGTGGTGTTGGAAAAGACTCTTGAGAGTCCCTTGGACAGCAAGAAGTTCAAACCAGTCAACCCTAAAGGAAATCAGTCCTGAATATTCATTGGAAGGACTGATGCTGAAGCTGAAGCTTCATTACTTTGGCCACCTGATATGAAAAGTTGACTCATTGGAAAAGACCCTGATGTTGGGCAAGATTGAAGGCAGGAGGAAAAGGGGATGACAGAGGATGAGATGGTTGGATGGCATCACCAATTTGATGGACATTAGTTTGAGCAAAGTCAGGGAGTTGGTGACGGACAGGGAAGCCTGGCATGCTGCAGTCCATGGGTTCGCAAAGAGTCAGACATGAATGATCAACTGAACTGAATTGAATAGAACTGATCATGAAACACTTGTTGAAACATATCAAAATACAATAAAATATATTACATATATATATACTTTCCACTAGGAAAAAATAAAACTAGGAAGAAAGAAAGTGAAAAAAAGTCAAATAGAGTAAATAATGAGCACAAGCCTAATTTTTTTAACGTACAAAAAAATTGAATGATAAGGAAAAGATTAATCACCCAATAGAAAAATGTGCAATCAATTCAAAGAAAAAATTTGTACTAAAATAAATGCAAGTGGCTAATAAAAATAGTAAAAGTTGTTCATTCTCACTAATAAGAACATTTAATGGGCTTCCCCAGTAGCTCAGTGGTAAAAAATCTACCTGCCAGTGCAGGAGATGCAGAAGATATGGATTAGATCCTGGGTTGGGAAGATCCCCTGGAAGAGGAAATGGAAACCAACTCCAGTACTCTTGCCTGAAAAATCCCATGAACAGAGGAGTTGGGTGGGCTACAGTCTATGGAGCCACAGAGTCAGACATGACTGATCAACTGAGAATGAGCAGAAGAAAGTTTAATACCCAGAATTTTCAAGAATATAATTAAATGGGCACTCTCACACACCATTGGTGGTAGTATGAATTGGTACAACTTTCTTGGAGAGTAATTCTGACAGCATGGATAAAATTTTTAAATATTCATGGTCTATGACCCAACCATTCAATTTCTAGTAATTTATTATACAAATATTCTTGCACAAGTACAGAAAGATATAGATGCAATTTCAGTGTTATTATAGGGACAAAAATACTCAAATGCTTATTAATTAGAAGCTGTTTATGTAAATTAAGGGTCAAAAATACTAAGAAATTCTAGACATCCATTTTATATTCCATTGTATTCCTATGCAGACAGTTATCAGTAGATATCTTAGAAAATAATGTTAGATGAAAAACAAATTTTAGAAAACATCAGTCAGTTCAGTCACTCAATCGCAGCATGCCAGGCCTCCCTGTCCATCACCAACTCCCAGACTTCACTCAGAGTCACATACATCAAGTCAGTGATATCATCCAGCCATCTTATCCTCTGTTGTCCCCTTCTCCTCCTGCCCCCAATTCCTCCCAGCATCAGAGTCTTTTCCAGTGAGTCAACTCTTCGCATAAGGTGGCCAAAGTACTGGAGTTTCAGCTTTAGTATCAGTCCTTCCAAAGAAATCCCAGGGCTGATCTCCTTCAGAATGGACTGGTTGGATCTCCTTGCAGTCCAAGGGACTCTCAAGAGTCTTCTCCAACACCACAGTTCAAAAGCATCAATTCTTCGGCACTCAGCTTTCTTCACAGTCCAACTCTCACATCCATACATGACCACTGGAAAAACCATAGCCTTGACTAGACGGACCTTTGTTGACAAAGTAATGTCTCTGCTTTTCAATATGCTATCTAGGTTGGTCATAACTTTTCTTCCAAGGAGTAAGTGTCTTTTAATTTCATGGCTGCAGTCACCATCTGCAGTGATTTTGGAGCCCAGAAAAATAAAGTCTGACACTGTTTCCCCTGTTTCCCCATCTATTTCCCATGAAGTGATGGGACCAGATGCCATGATCTTTGTTTTCTGAATGTTGAGCTTTAAGACAACTTTTTCACTCTCCTCTTTCACCTTCATCAAGAGGTTTTTTAGTTCCTCTTCACTTTCTGCCATAAGGGTGGTGTCATCTGCATATCTGAGGTTATTGATATTTCTCCCAGCAATCTTGATTCCAGCTTGTGCTTCTTCCAGCCCAGCGTTTCTCATGTTGTACTCTGCATAGAAGTTAAATAAGCAGGGTGACAATATACAGCCTTGACATACTCCTTTTCCTATTTGGAACCAGTCTGTTGTTCCATGTCCAGTTCTAATTGTTGCTTCCTGACCTGCATACAAATTTCTCAAGAGGCAGGTCAGGTGGTCTGATATTTCCATCTCTTTCAGGGTTTTCCACAGTTTATTGTGATCCACATAGTCAAAGGCTTTGGCATAGTCAATAAAGCAGAAATAGATCTAATTTGTGAAAAAATATATATGTATGTATAAGACTATGTACTAGACTGCTGGTCAGGCCTATTTCCCTAAATAAGAGAAGGGAGGACTCTCCTCTAGCAAAATTGATCAGTCTAAGAGAAAATATTTGTAGTTAGATTTGGGAGTCCTGTTGTTCCTATAGCACAGAACTCATCAGTCAGCAAGCTTCACTGAGGCACACAGAGCTTCTAATTAAATCAGTTTTTTAGTGATTCTTTCAGTATGAACCAAAACGATTACTAGACAGTGGAAGAATGCTTCCGATGAAGACATCAAAACAAAGGAACTGGAGAAAAAACCAGAAACAATAAACGGAGAAGAAAAATTTTCTTATCATTGATAGCTTTAGCTTCCATAATACACAGAAGAATTTTCTTTTACAAAAGAGGAAGGAAGGAAGGAAGAAAAAAAGAAAATGAAATAAAATGAAACTTTCATGGATAATAGTCATGGGAAAATTCAATATATGAGTTAGAAGATAAAGTTGAGGAAATTTCTCAGAAAACAATACAAAAAGTCATGGAAAAGAGGAAAGAAAAGATGAGAAAATAAAATTATCAATCCAAAAGACCCAATATCTGAACAGTTTAAGTTCCAGAATGAAAGAACAAAAAGAGAAGTGAAATGGAGGACAGAGATAATCACAGAAAAACAAAATTTCCCCGAACTTCCAAACTGGAAGAGTATAAAGAGCATAAGCGACCCAGACACAGAATGAAAAAAGGTACATAACAAGGCGTTCCAAATCCCCAGGCATAGAGACTTTTGAAGAGTAAAAACCCACACAAACAAACCAGTTAAAATGCAAAATTTTCAGAATCAGAATGTCAGATTTGTCAACAGCAGTCCTGGAAGCTAAAAAACAGTGGAGAAAGGCCTTCAAAATTCTGAGTGAAAATTATTTGCAACGTTAAGTTCTATACTTGGCCTAACAACCAATCAAGTAAGGATAGTTTGTTTTTTATTTTTATTTATTTATTTTGCCGCTCCACATGGCATGTAGGATTTTAGTTCTCTGACCAGGCATCAGACCCGCACTCTCTACAGTGGAAGCTCAGAATCTTAACCACTAGACTGCCGGGGAAGTCCTGAGAATTTATCATAGACATTTCAGTCATTCATGAACACAAAAAATTTACCTTCCATAGAGAGTTTTTCAGGAAGTTACTCAAGTATGTACTTCATCAACAAGGCAACAAAGCAAGAAAAAAGTATTGGGATTCGGGAACAAAAGATGGAAACAGAGATTGTTTCCAGTTCAAATAGGAGCAGGATTATCCTTTTGGAGGATTCCAAAAGGGATGTTGTCACACACCTACAAAAGGAACTGATGTGTTTAGTTGTACTTATTTAGACTTTATAATTCTGTTGGAAAGTTTGGGATCAGTTCCAAAAACCTAAGCATATAAGGGGGATAAAAACCATAAGGCAATTACCAACTCTAGGAAAAATAAAAGTTGTATTAGAAATGTAGCATGGTGTATTAAATGACTTTGAACTATGTTGGTATTTATTTTGTGCAGCTAGTTATTTTTTTAACTTGTGATAAAATAGACATAACATAATATTTATCATTTTAACCCTGCAAAGTATACAGTTAGTGGCAGTAAGTACATTCACATTGTTGATGCCATTTTAATGTAAACAGTAAAGGATGAGTTAGTAAAAATTGTTATATAACTCCAAGAGAAGAGGAAATATGTGTGCTCATTCAGGGAGTTCATGAAATTCTAAGTCCTTTTCTTCTGGTATGGTAGACATGTTCAGAGTCTGAAATTTAAAATCAGTAAATAATTATGTGCATGTGTGTGTGTGCTTAGTAGCATCTGACTCTTTGTGACCCCATGGACTGTGGCCCACCAGGCTATTCTGTCCATGGGACTCTTCAGGCAAGAATACTGGAGTCATAAATATGATTTAGTATACAGAGATCTGTTCAAAGAGAAACAGTTAAGACAGTTGCACGTGTTTGACTCTGAGGGATGAACATGAGAGATGAGGTTGAGTGGGTCAGGGACCTCTTCTATTTTTCACTATGTATTATAATATTTTATTTTCAAAACTACATATGTTTATGAATGCACACACACACACATATATATATAATTTAGACAATATTAAATTCAAATTTTTAAGGATCACTGAAAAAGAAAGCAATTATGGTGTACCTTTAATTTAAAACAAGTTACAAAGCAATATATACAGAATGATATCCTCAAAAAATATACACGATCTATTCGCATTACAGGAAGATTGAAAGGAAATTGCATTTACCAAAGTGTTAATAGTGGATATTTTTGGATGGTGGGATTATGGTTGAGTCCCTTTTTTTTCCTTGTTGGTCTGTATTTTTCAAGTTTCTTTTTTTAAATAAGAAAAAGATTCTGTTTTGAGATAAGAAAAAGAATAATCAAATCATTATTATTTGTATTGACAATGTAAGATATAGGTTTAATTTAGTGAAAGGAGGGGTTTAGTCAAGAACTAGAAAGCACTTAATTCTTGTTGTCATTCAGTTGCTCAATTGTGCCTGACTCTCTAATCCCATGGACTGCAGCACGCCAGGGTTCCCTGTCCTTCACCATTTCCTGGAGCTTGCTCAACCTCATGTCCATTGAATCAGTGATGCCATCCAACCATCACATCTTCTGTCATCCCCTTCTCCTCTTGCCTTCAATCTTTCCCAGCATCAGGGTCTTTTCTAATGAGTCAGCTCTTCCCATCAGGTTGTCAAGTATTGGAGCTTCAGCTTCAGCATCAGTCCTTCCAATGAATATTCGGGGTTGATTTCCTTTAGGGTTGACTGCTTTGAACTCCTTGCTAGTTTGAACTCCAAAGGACTCTCAAGAGTCTTCTCCAGCACCACAATTCAAAAGCATCAATTCTTCTGCCCTCAGCCTTCTTTATGGTCCAACTCTCACATCCATAATGACTACTGGAAAAACCATAGCTTTGACTATACCAACTTTTGTTGGCAAGGTAATGTCTCTGCTTTTTAATATGCTGTCTAGGTTGGTCATTGCTTTACTTCCAAGGAGCAAGCGTCTTTTAATTTCATGGCGGCACTCACCATCTGCACTGATTTTGGAGCCCCCCAAAATAAAGTCTGTCGCTGTTTCCATTGTTTCCCCATCTATTTGCCATGAAGTGATGGGACTGGATGCCATGATCTTAGTTTTCTGAACATTGAGTTTTAAGCCAACCTTTTCACTCTCCTCTTTAACCTTCATCAAGAGGCTCTTTAGTTCCTCTTGGCTTTCTGCCATTAGGGTGTTGTCATTGTATATCTGAGGTTATTGATATTTCTCCCTGCAATCTTGATTCCAGCATGGGCTTCATCCAGCCTGGCATTTCACATGATGTACTCTGCATATAAATTAAATAAGCGGGGTGACAGTATACAGCGTTGATGTACTCCTTTCCCAATTTTGAACTTAACTCTACAGGTAACCAAACACTTCCCTGACCTTTCCTTCAGCAAGAGAGGATAAGAGTGTGCAGGAAGGGAAGGAGTCATGAGGGAGAAGGGGACTGTGGTAAAGGAGTTTCTTACAGGGAACTGTGGGAAGCTCCAGGGGGAGAGAGAGAGGAGTTGCAATGATGTCACATTTGAAAAATATTAAAAAAAAAATTAAGTCTCAGAAACTTTGGAATGTAGAAATAACAAGCCTGGCTTTCAGTCAGGGGCGTGGAAGCTTGCTGAAAACTCTTTAAGAAGAAGAAATGAGGTCACTGGGCCACATACTGGTATAAACTCAAGGCAAAAAGAAGAAAGGAATAGAGGGACCAAAGGGAAAAAAGAAAATTATTGGCTGTGGTGACTTGTATCATTAACAAGGCATGAAATGAAAACAGGTCATTTCGGCCTACACAGAGCAACCAGTATTTTCTGCTGGAACTCTGCCCTTGGCTATGTTTCTAGGACTTGGGAGATTTCTGAACAATTGGCCGAAATGTGATGGAAATAAAGAGCTTTACATTCCAATTGCTGTGGCTCCAACTAAGCAAATTTTCCTGATATCCCATCATGGAACCTTGGACTTCTCATAAAAATTGCACAGATAAACTTTTCAGATCTTCCTTGGCCTCATCTGCTTGCCTCTCCAGCTCCATTTATCAGTCTTCTCTGAAATTACATCATCCTGCCACACTGACTATTTGCAATTCCCCAAAAATGCTATAGCAGGGCTGTTTGTTGTCTATACCAAACATAACCTCCACTTTCTTCCTTTTTAACAGAATTTTTATTTTCTTGGGAGTAATTTTGTGCCCAACTTTAAAAAAGTAAATAAATAAAGGAAAATGTTTATTTCTCAGCTTCTTTTGGAATATAGACCAAAAGAATCTTGAAGACCTAGAATCTGACATCCTTGAGTCACTAAATGAATGCTGTCAACTACCCACCTCTAGATTTCCTTGTTTATGGGAAAAATAAATCCCAACTTTGTTTAAACCTCTGTTATTTTTGTTTTAGTTAAATGCAGCCAGATGCAATCCCCCTTCTTCATATTTTTCTATACTACTTCCCCTCCCAGTCATGTTTTTTCTTCACCTGTGTAGCAGATGAACTCTCCAAAACTCATCAGAAGGAATTACTTCCTTGGGAAGCTTTCCATGACCACTATTAACTCAGCTAGTTACACATTCTTTTGTCCTCCCATTATACTTTGTATAAACATCTAGCACTTATCATAAACTTGTAAATTTTCTGTGTATTGGTACACAGAAAAAAAAAAAAAAAAACTCTGATACTTGACTTTGAACTTCTCCAGAGCAGGACTGAGTTGTATCTACTTCTGTTATCTCCTTGCACAGTCACAGATCCATGTATGGGCTCAATAAATATGTGTTAAATGAATGTTGAACAAACTCAGACTGTCTGGAGAACCCAAAAGACCTGTTAATTTCCTGATTGTAAATATGTTCTCCCAAATGTAAATGTAATGTAATTTTGCCCTCTGTGTCACAGATTGACGCCATCTCAAATACTGAAATGAACTATGTGGATGTTCACTAACTCAACTTGTGTTAAAAGATAATCATAGAAATAAACATCTTTCAAATATGAATTCAGTAGAAGAGAAGGGAAACCAATATTTAATGAGCACTTATTTTGTATAAGGCATTGTGTCCTGAGAGTCATCTCGTTTACTCAAAAATTCTAAAAGATAGGTATTAACTCCACTCATCAGGAAAAGAAACTGAGGAAACATTAAATACCATGCCCAAAGTCACACCTAGTAAGAGACATAGCCAGAAAGTAACTTCTGACTTCAAATTCAGTGATTTTCCACTCTTTCAAGCTGCCAGTCATGTAAGAGTGAGGATATAAATTTTAGAAGGCAATCTAATATTGCATTATTCCTCTTATAATCTCTCCTATTCCGATTCAACCAATATTCTGTGATCAGTCATCTACCTGAAACACAACTCTAATTATGAGACTCATCTGGATAGAAAGATTAATGGTTCCCCATAATCTAGTAAGCAAAGATTCTAATCTGTGCTCCTCTCCAGCTGTTTCACTGAGGAAACTGTCCCAGCCAGGCCTTATGCTTCTGTTAATACTATTCTAGAACCCTGGAAAGACTTTTCTACAACATTGACATACTTGAATTTTATCTGCTGTCAGAGACATTGCTCAAATTTTATTTCTACCATCAAGTCTTTCCTGATTTTATATAATTGGAGTGGATCTTCCTTTTTCTCTCTATTCTCACTATACCTTATGTATATCACTCTATTTTTGCAAATAATTTTACTTTGTAAACTGCTTATTGTGTCTCTTCAATATTGTATTGTAAGCTCCTAGAAGGCAGGACCATGCATTTTCATTTTTGAGCTTCTTTCAGTATCTAGTATGATAGCAGATGCTCAGTAGGTAAGTGAGTGATAAAAAGTCTAAATAATTGTACCTTACTTTTGGTTCTTTACTTTTCCTTGACATGCGTTGTTGCCTTAATTTCTAACATGAGTGAAAGTAGGCTTACAACTTCAGCATTATAATTTCAAATTTTTAATAAGTCTATTTAACCCCTCTATATTTCTCTTCATTTTCATCACATTATATATTATGATAGAAGAGCAATGAATAAAATCATGCATTCTAGATATTTTAGCAGCTGAAAAAAATAATCAGTTCATTACCCTGAAATAGAAAGCTTAAGATATGCTCGTCACCTTTTCCCACTATCAGAAATGTAGTATCTTCTAAAATGCCCAGTCTCAAATACATTTCTTTAACAGAATGGCCACTTTACACTCTGTGGACAATGAATAATGTAGAATGACTTTCACAAAGAGGAAGCTTCATTCTCCTCTGAAGGCAGGAATGTACTGGAGAGGGTGATTGAGAAGATGCAAATTCAGGCCATTCCAGAAAGTTTTTTGAAAAGCAAACCCAAACAGGGGACCAAACCCTGAAAACAGAGGACAAGACTCAAAGAGTGAGTTGAGAAACAGAGCTTGAGTCCTTTACTGCTGTGAACTCCAAGAGCAGAAAGGAGCCACATACCCAATCAAATGCCCTACTGAAAAATTTCGGAAAACTCTCTAACAAAATACCATAGACTGCCACTACCTTTGGCACAGTGCAGTCAAAAATGATTTCTAAGCCTAAGAAAGTGGTGACATGGGTCTAAAGCTGAGGATGGATGGAGTAACTTATAAATCTGAGTTTCTCAACCATAGTGCACAGCACAATCATAAGAGACTTTTTCAAACAGTGGCTGGAGGGAGTGGGGCATTATTGTTTAATGACTATAGAGTTTCAGATTGTAATGGGTTAAGGGTTTATTTGGGGTCAGCAAGTCCATGTACCTTCAAAGATAGTCAAGTAGCATATGGAAAGTGCTAAAGGAATTCAAGGGAAGAATGATTACTAAAGGATGATGTATATAGTAAAACTTCAGAGTGAAGGTCGCCTTTGAGCTGTGCTTTGAAGATAGGGTAGCATTTAGATAAAAGATGAAGGAAGGAGAAGACATTTTAAATAGGAGAAATGACGAAGAGGGTAGGAAACACATGTGTTATATGGGGAACCCGAGCTTAAAGAACAGAAGGCTCCTTTGTGGAGTAGTACAAGGAAAGGTTGAAAATAAGATTGGTGGTAAGTCTGTGAGAAGATAGAATTTCAGGCTGAAGAATTTGATCTTATTCTGAAATCAGAAGACACCTATTAAAAAATCTTGTTGGGTAGTGTTGGTATGTAAATGATATTTTAGAAAGGTTCGTTAGCGTTGTTGTGGAGTTTCACTGCAAGGTGGAGGGATCCATATGGTTGTCATGCAAGTGTATGTGCCTCGGTTTTTGTCTCATCACAACAAAGATTTGGAGTGACAGACATTAAAGCCCCCTCGACGTGTCACAGCTCTCAGGTCTTGGATAGACCATGTTATAGCTCTCAGGTCTCGAAAGGACCATGTTATAGCTCTTAGACAAATCAGTGTTACAGCTCTATTTTATTTAAAAGATAGCAGGAAAATCCATCTTCGAGGCGTGAGGGCACGTCTATCCAAAGACGCAAAGAGAAGAGCGCCCCAGCGTGCGGGGGAGAGAGAGAGAGCTAGCTTTGACTCCTCTTTTTATATGTTTGTCTCTCCCTGGGCCTGTCCTATGTAAATTGGGCCAGCCAGGAGTGTTGTTTGTTTTACCTGAGGTCCTCACTCTGGTCCTCGGACCTTCCTTTGTTCTATTTTCACTGGCTTTTCTCTTCCTTATCTATTAGCCACCGCCATTCTGGACTCCTTTTCCCTATTCTAACTACCTAATATGGTGAAAGGGGCAACTAAAGGACCATAGCATTTGTGGACTCTTAAGGCAGTGGGGGCCTTGACTACATGGAAATGGTGACATTAAAGCATAAGAACAGATTTGAGACACATAAGAAATCTGGGTAAGATGGTGTATGGTGATGGATGTATGCTGGTTAAAAGTAAAATATGACATATGCCCTATTAAAGGAAAG
The DNA here is from genome assembly GCF_029378745.1 of Bos indicus. NCBI lineage: Eukaryota > Metazoa > Chordata > Mammalia > Artiodactyla > Bovidae > Bos > Bos indicus. The sequence continues at coordinate 53,412,407 of NC_091769.1, forward strand.
ATCAAAGCAGAAAAATATCATTAAAGACCTTATCCTCTTCCTACATGCACAAGTTTTTCGTTTTTATGACCCAGTGTGTTCATTTTAAAGGCTGTTTAAAAGCAGATCTGTTTAATGCATACTGAGCCAGAAAGTGGTGTTGGTTCACTTTTCCCACCCTGTGCTCTCCTCGTGGACAGCTCTTGGGCCAGTTAGGTGATCATTATTAACCTCTAAACATCAGTTTCTTAATCAATAAAATGAGCTCAATAATACCAGTTCTACCTATCTTGCAAGGGTATTATGAGAATCAAATTAGATTAAATTGCATTCAAAAGTATTTATTGCTCATCTAAGCTCTGTGTGGGGGCTTTCCTGGTGGCTCAGATAGTAAAGAATCTGCCTGCATGCAGGAGACCCAGGTTTGATCCCTGGGTGGGAAGGAGAATCCCATGGACAATGGAGCCTGGTGGGCTACAGGGCTACAGTCCATGGCATCACTAAGGGTTGGACATGACTAAGCGACCAATACTCACTTTTCAAGCTCTATGTTAGATACAACAGAGATGTAAAGATAAATGAGACAAAGTCTGCAAGGATTCAGATAAATGAGGGTGAATATCTGGAGGATAAACTCAAGAACAGTTTTATGAAAGAGGAAACATTTGAGATAAAGCATCTATAGGTAGAGAATGGAGAATAAGGGGAAAGTAACCCATCCATCCATACATCCATCTATCTATTCAACATTTTGAGAGGATCCTCCCCTGTGACAGATCACAGAGAGAAATAATACTCTGCCCTTGTGTAACTCATAATCTAGGAAGGCATTAGTCCAGAGCACAAGAGGGTGAACAGAAGATGACTAATTCAGTATTGAACAAATTAAGACAGTGGATGTAAACTGCATAAAAATCTAAAGTGCAAAAAAACCTAAGATGAATGCAGTAGCAAAATATAGAGTGTGAAAGGTAGGGATTGCCTATATGATGAGAAGATTTATTTCTATTTGATTGCTCAGTTGCTTCAGTTTTGTCTAACTTTTTGCAGCTCCATGGATGGTAGCCTGCCAGGCCCTCTGTCCATGGGATTCTCCAGGCAGGAATACAGGAGTGGGTAGCCATGCTCTCCTCCAGGGGATCTTCCCAAACCCGGGGTTTGAAACCACATCTCCTGTGTTTTCTGCATTGCAAGCAGATTCTTTACCACTGAGTCACTTGTGAAGCCCCTTATTTAAGAGTAGGAAGACTTCAGTTGTATTTGAGGAGCAGAGACCAGATCTGGGAGAAAGAAAATATTGAACACATATATTCCATTTATTTCTTCTCTCTTGGTCATCCTTCATGCATCCCAGGGTTCTGAAAGATGGAGCACCAATGGGACTCCAGCCAAAGCTGTGCCCTTCTAGGTTTCATGGTTCAACTTCCCCTCAGTTGTTTCCTATGTATAACTTTCATTGTGGTTTTGATCTTTTATGATGAATCTTGAGATTTCTTTATTCTCTCTCTCCACTATACATCCTTGATGACTGATCCTTCCTTCCTGAGGAGATGGAGTTTATGAAAAAAATTATAAAGCTAAAACTTATACTCTACAGCATGCTCATAAGACAGAGAAAGTCAGAGGCAGAGGAAGAGAGTGAGAGGAGGAGAGGGAGAGAAAGATATGGAGAAATGGGTTGGTAGACTGACTGGCTTTTATGTACAGGAAGGCTGTATAATGTAAAGTGGGAACTATTGTTATTTCTGTTTCTATAATGGAAAAATCAGACATCATTTTTGCAAAAAAGAGGATGTTTTGGACAAGAGCATGGAAATTACACATTCTAAAGTTTCAACAAGTCAGGAAAGATGTACTGTTTACCACTGTGATCAAGGAATTCAGGGAAAAAATAAAAGACCTCTTCCTTCCTGATACCCAGGGCCTCCTACATAAGCCTCCTCTTTTCTATCCTTCCTGTGACTAAAGGATTTAAAGAAATGATACCAGTTTTATGTCTTCATTAAACTAATCACATATGTCCCCTTAGATCCAGAGAGGAATCTTCCCTATCCCGAACATAAACAGTGTATCAGGAGGAATTAGTCATCTGCTTCTATCATAACCTCCCCTCAATCCTCCAACTTCTCCTTAGTGCTCTTGAGTACATCAATATCATCTGCTATGACAGGAACCTTTGAATCCAGTTATCTTTGAATTCTAACATGCCTACATCCCTGCTAACTCAGAATCCTTAATGATTCCCTTCCAATCTACAGCTTAAGTATGGCACCCTATAAAAATGCATGAAGCACTGGTCTAGGGGGTCAGGAATTCTCCCAACTATTCCTTCCTGCTCTCAGCTCTGAGCCTTCTTGTTCGGGTCCAAAGTATCGCAGCATTTGTCTTGTTGCTATACTGTTGAATAATTTTGTATTGTCTGACTGGTATCTTCAGAACGATCTGTCAGTCAGATGGACTCCCATTCCAGTTCATCTTTGCTAATGGATGTGTTTATTGAATAGCTCTGGACTTCTGCATATAAATTCCAATTTTCCCCTACACTGACTTTCAACCGTGATGTAATTATCCCCTACACACCCTGTTGTTTATAGCCTCCATCCAACCTCTTGGGTTTTTTTTTTTTTTTTTCAGAGGCAACAGGGTGTAGTAATAAAATGAATACTAGACTTGGAATCAGAAGACAAAGTTTTAACTCTCAGGCCTATTTTTTCCCAATCATAGAAACCCTGGAAATCCACTTAAGCTCTTTGAATTTTAGTTTTCTTTCTTTTTATGCGTATGATGCTAATGCCTGCCAATTCATGTCTAGTTGTGAGGATCAAATGAAATAATGTGTGTTAAAGAACATGACAGACTACTTTTACCTTAGAAGGTGTATTTCTGGCTTTGAAGAGCCAGATGAACATAGGGGAATGTCTGGTTGGGCCATTTTAAATGGCTGTTCTCTTGCTCTCTATACATCTCTGCTGACCAGTTCCTGCTTCTCTCATAGTTATTGAACCCTCTTAATCATTGGGTTTGATCAGTAACTGCCTATAGGCTTACCCCTGACCAACTGCTGGTTTCCCTGGTAACTGATAAGCCAATCTAAAGTCAATTGCCCCTATGAATTGTCACCTCCTTCTCCCCCCAATTAGTGAAGATTGCTGCCATGTCCTGACTGTTGTCTGCTGTACACAGGGCGGGTGTTGCTCCAGAACCCTTTTTTCTTGGATGTGTAAGATCTCCCTATCCAAAAAAACACCGATATCTTTGTTGGTGTCTCCAGGCTTTTTCTTTGGTTTTAACGCTGGACAGCTGCAAGGCTTGTAGGCTTAAGGGGTGTAGCTCAACAGGAAGGTAAAAAGAAAAAGATGTTGGAGCTGGTGACCTTTCTCTTCATGTGTTGGATCCCATACCCATTTGTCTACTGAAGCCCTTTGCTTCTAGAATTATCCTCTGTCTCCTACATCATTAGTCTGTCCTTCTCTATGCCAAAGACTTTGACTGTATGGATCACAATAAACTGTGGAAAATTCTGAAGGAGATGGGAATACCAGACCACCTGACCTGCCTCTTGAGAAACCTGTATGTAGGTCAGAAAGCAACAGTTAGAATGGGACATGGAACAACAGACTAGTTCCAAATAGGAAAAGGAGTACATCAAGGCTGTATATTGTCACCTTGCTTATTTAACTTCTATGCAGAGTACATCATGAGAAACACTGGTCTGGATGAAGCACAAGCTGGAATCAATATTGCTGGGAGAAATATCACTAACCTCAGATATGCAGATGACACCACCCTTATGGCAGAAAGTGAAGAGGAACTCAAAAGCCTCTTGATGAAAGTGAAAGTGGAGAGTGAAAAAGTTGTCTTAAAGCTCAACATTCAGAAAACAAAGATCATGGCATCTGGTCCCATCACTTCATGGGAAATAGATGGGGAAACAGTGGAAATAGTGTCAGACTTTATTTTTGGGGGCTCCAAAATCACAGCAGATGGTGACTGCAGCCATGAAATTAAAAGACGCTTACTCCTTGGAAGGAAAGTTATGACCAACCTAGATAGCATATTCAAAAGCAGAGACATTACTTTGTCAACAAAGGTCCGTCTAGTCAAGGCTGTGGTTTTTCAAGTGGTCATGTATGGATGTGAGAGTTGGATTGTGAAGAAAGCTGAGTGCCGAAGAATTGATGCTTTTGAACTGTGGTGTTGGAGAAGACTCTTGAGAGTCCCTTGGACTGCAAGGAGATCCAACCAGTCCATTCTGAAGGAGATCAGCCCTGGGATTTCTTTGGAAGGAATGATGCTAAAGCTGAAACTCCAGTACTTTGGCCACCTCATGAGAAGAGTTGACTCATTGGAAAAGACTCTGATGCTGGGGGGGATTGGGGGCAGGAGGAGAAGGGGATGACAGAGGATGAGATGGCTGGATGGCATCACTGACTCGATGGACGTGAGTCTGAGTGAAGTCTGGGAGTTGGTGATGGACAGGGAGGCCTGGCGTGCTGTGATTCATGGGTTCACAAAGAGTCGGACATGACTGAGCAACTGAACTGAACTGAATGGCAAATTCCTAAACTAAAGTTATCTGTTAGAGAAATCCTGTCTCTCACAGGAATGGACATGCACTAACACCACTCTGGGTTCAATCACTGGCTAGGGGCTGCAGGCAGAAGCTTGGTCTGAGCACAAATCCAGTGATGGATTTACAGGGGCTGCACAAGGTGCTGTCAGTCAGCCGTGCTCCCTGCAGTCGCAAATCTGAGTCACACACGTTCAAAGCTGCCACACATTACAATCAGGCTTTTTCCCCTGCTCCTCCTTTGAAATCGCTGTTATTGAAATCACTGATTCCATCTTGCCAAATCCACTGGCAGCCCTCATATTCAGTTTTCATATTGTTCAACTCCTCAGTAGCATTTGACACAGCTGATTACTTGTTCTTCCTAAAATACTTGTAGAAAGCCACACACTCCTAGTTTTCCTCTTACATTCACTGATAGACTAATAGTCTTTGCTGATTTTTTTTTCTTTTAAAAATGCCCTAGGACCCAGTTCTCAGCCTCTTCTCTAGCTCTGCTCCTTCGGTTATCTCTTCCAGCCCTGTGATTTTCAATACTGTCTATATAATGATGTCTCCTAAATCCATATCTCCAATCCAAAACTCTCCCTGAACTCCAGAATTGAAGATTCATATGTATACTGGAAAGCTATTTGAGATCCTCTTGATTGTCTAACAGGAATATCAAACTTAAAATGTGCAAAATACAGGTTTTTATCTTGGGTTGAGAATAATTACATATAGTGGGAAAGAGCGGAATGCTGGAGACCAGTTAGAAGGCTATTATAATAATCCAGGTGAGATTCAGGTAAGAGACGATGCTGGCTTGAACAAGTGGTGTGGGGACTTTGCAAACGTGATTAGGCCACAGATCTTGATATGGGGGACTATCTTGGATTATTAAAGCCCTTAAAATCAGACAACATTTCTCAACTGAGATCAGAGAGACTATGATGATGGAAGAAAGGTCAGGGAAGTTGATATTACTGGTTTTGAGGATGAGGGAAAGGGGTTATGGGTTAAGGAATTAAGGTACCCTCTGGAAGATGGAAAATACCAGGAAGTAGATTCTTCCCTAGGACTTCCAAAAAGGAACATACCCCCACCAACACCTTTATTTTTGCCCATGCTATGTCAGATTTCTGAACTACTCAACTGTAAGATAAGAAATTTGTTGTTTTAAACCAGTAAGTTGTGATACTTTGTTACATCAGCAACAGGAAATTAATTCAGCATGTGTATACTGGTCCTTTATTAAAAGCAGGTATGGACTTTAAAGGGATTCTCAGGTGGCTCAGTGGGTATAAAAATCCTCCTGCAATGAAGGAGACGCAGGAAATGCAGGTTCAATCCCTGGGTCGGGAAGATCCCCTGGAGGAGGGCATGACAACCCACTCCAGTATTCTTGCCTGGAGAATCCCATGGACAGAGGAACCTGGGGTCATAAGGAGCCAGACATGGCTGAAGTGACTTAAGCATTCACACACACATGGACATGAAATAAAGTTAAGAATTGCAATTATTTCTGAATATGGATATGCATAATTACCTCATTCCCTTCAGCTCATTTCTTAAGTATGGGGCTCCTCCTCCCCTCCAGGCTTCTCCCTCCTTTTTAAATTTTAAATGTTTATTTGAGAGAAAATCAAATGAAATCAGATAGCACAGAACTGGAAGTGGTTAAGAGTGTTGTACTGTCAGGAGCTTAGGAAAGAACTTTTTATAGGGAAAAAAAAAAGCAAAAGCAAAGCAAAGTAATTATTGATTGACTTAGCTTAATGCCTGGTTGGCTGTTTGTGATTGACTGTCCTTAGTGTTTTGATTTTGTAGCCTTGAGGCATTTACAGGTTTAAATTTTGCTTTGCTTACATAAGCTGTCTTGGCAATAGAGGCCATTCAATCCAGTGGTCTCCATGTTTAACTAATTAAACAATTTCTGCCTTTTGATCATCCTCTCATACATGAGAAATAGATATATTTAAATGCCATAAATGTAGTATTAATACCACTCTCAGTCACCATCAGAGCTAAGTACCTCTTCTCTCAATATAAAACCCTTATTATGATGTCAGCTATGTGGAAGAATTTGGAGAAGGCAATGGTACCCTATTCCAGTACTCTTGCCTGGAAAATCCCATGGATGGAGGAGCCTGGTAGGCTGCAGTCCATGGGGTTGCAAAGAGTCGGACACAACTGAGTGACTTCACTTTCACTTTTCACTTTCATGCATTGGAGAAGGAAATAGCAACCCATTCCAGTATTCTTGCCTGGAGAATTCCAGGGACGGGGGAGCCTGGTGGGCTGCCATCTATGGGGTCGCACAGAGTCCGACACGACTGAAGCAACTTAGCAGCAGCAGCAGCATGTGGAAGAATTACTTTAGCTGTTCATCTCCTTGTTCCTCTTGTTTCTGTTTCTGCAAATGCAGTGAGACCATCTAATGTACTGCTGATGGCTGTGAACATGCGTTTAAGACCTTTGAGAGGATGCAGTGCACCAGGGAGACTACAATGATAACTATTAGGAGAATAATACCAAGAGACTGAAGTATATCCTTAGGTAGGGCCCCCACGAACCAAACTTAGGTAGGTGTTAGGTGTGTGCATGCTCAGCTGTATCAGACTCTTTGTGACCCCATGGACTATAGCCTGCCAGGCTCCTCTGTCCATGGAATTCTCCAGGCAGGAATCTGGAGTGGGTTGCCATTTCCTACTCTAGGGGATCTTCCCAACCCAGGGGTCAAACCCAAGTCTCTTGTGTTTCCTGCATTAGCAGGAGGATTCTTTATCATTGAGCCACCTGGGAAGCCTTGAGCCAAACTGGTTGGTATCAAATAAATCAAAGAATGTACCTGAAGGGGCATCAGTCTATTTTTAGCCAAAAACAGACTGTATCTCTTATATTTGCTACAATTCCAGAGGTGTTGATCCAGGTACGGAAGGCAAAATTTGTGATGGGACAGACTCCTTCTTGTTTAGCCAATTAACAATTTAAATCAATTCTATTATTTAAAAGCCACCTTAGCATGAAAATCTCAGGACTTTTGTTATGTATCTATGACCTTAGTGGTAGATTCAGTTGCTAGAGATAAAGCAGCAGCACCCCACTCCAGTACTCTTGCCTGGAAAATCCTATGGATGGAGGAGCCTGGTGGGCTGCAGTCCATGGGGTCACGAAGAGTCAGACACGACTGAGCAACTTCACTTTCACTTTTCACTTTCATGCATTGGAGAAGGAAATGGCAACCCACTCCTGTGTTCTTGCCTGGAGAATCCCAGGGACAGGGGAGCCTGGTGGGCTGCCATCTATGGGGTCGCACAGAGTCGGACATGACTGAAGTGACTTAGCAGCAGAGATAAGGAGCATTGTCTTTCTGTGCATTAATGGAGAAAAAGCAAAAGGAATAAAGATTTCATGGGGAAAGCTGTCCATTTCTAGAAACCATTTGTTTTGAGGGAAAGCACTTAGGCAGTTATTGAGTTGTGAGCTGAATTAGCAGGTTTTTCCCTTGAAATATCATGTTTGCTTGAAAGTAAAAACTGATAAAAGACAACTATGATTAGTCGTAACTTGCATTCATTTTTGGTGGACTTTTTCTCAAATGAATGAAGTGAGCCTGTCATATTGTCAGGGTGAAAATATTTGTTCCCAACAATAAAATTTGAGCTTTCAACGCAAAAGTGAAAGTTTAGAAGATTTGTATTTACCACGATAAACTTGACAGCTTTCCCATATTTAAAGATTTTCTGATGAGATTTATGATGATGGTAATTGATGTGATTTTTGATATTGTATACTAACTATGTCAGCAATTGGAAAATCTATATAACTCAGTGAACTAATATTCTCCAAAAGATCAGTGCATGATGTTTAAAAGCATGCATGAGAGGAATTCTCTGGTAGTCCAGTGGTTAGATCTCAGTGTTTTCACTGTTGAGGCCCTGGTTCGATCCCTGGTAAGGGAACTAAGATCCTGCAAGCCAAGGGGTGTGGCCAAAAATAAATGAATAAAATAAAAATAAAAACATGCATTGGGTTAAAAATTCATTCAGAGCTTAAGATAAATGAATGGACTCTAATGTAACAGTATAAATATTCACTTTCATGGTTTCAGATTCCATGCTGTAACTAACATTTAAGAAACTATTAATTGTCAAGTTTTGGCTTAATATCAAAGAATATCCACAATTATCTGAAAAAGCTAAGTAGGGCAATACTTATTTTTCTAGCTTATAAAAAGCAGATATGGACTTTAAGTGAAGTTAAGAATTGTGAATATTTCTGAATAAAGGCATTCTAATTTCTGAATTGAGACCAAATTTTGTTTAAAATGATACAGTTTATTATGGAGAGAAAAAGACACTAAATCAGGGTGAAAAATGATATGACTCAAAGAGCAGATGACCACACTGTGGAACATGAGGATACTTAGAATGTTTTAATTATGAAACTCAAGATAGCTATAGCCAAGTGGAATGGAGGGTGCTTAATAGTGTTACACAAGGTCCGATATAGATTCCATGACTTCTTTTTTCTTTAATTGTTGAATTATAGTTGATTTACAGTATTGTGCCAATATTTGTACAGCAAACTGACTGAGTTATACACATTTAGACATTTATTTTTTCTTAATATTCTTTTCTATTGTGTATCACAGGATATTGAATATAGTTCTCTGTGCTGTACAGTAGGACCTTGTTATTTATCCACTTTATATATAATAGTTTACAGCTGCTAATCCCATACTCCTAGTCTGTCTGTACCCCACACCCCTCCTCCTTGGCAACTACAAGTGATTCCATGACTTCTTTACAGTGCTTAATCCTTTTATAAATTAAGCTTGGCCAAGAAGTTACTCTTTTAACCAGAAGCTAAGATGAGAGGGAGGCAAAATGCCAAGCAGAGAAGCAGATATGGATTGTACCGAATGGAAACTTCTACAAAGGCGAAGAAACCATTCTTCTTACGAAGTTCCAAGTGGCATTTTAGAGAAAAGAGAATGTTGAGAGAGAGTTACTGTGAAAATCCCCAATGGAGCCAGAAATTTTTCTGGTGGCAGCCATGGAAAGAGGGATATAAAAACCATTGTTTTTAAGCATCGAGCCAAAGTTCACTGAGCTGTATCTGGTTGTTTGCATGGAGAGAGAATGAATAATATATGCAAATTCCATGCTTAAAGTCCCCTTGTTTAGAAGTCTGGCCTGCTTGATTTTGTCTTCCTAATCTACTTAGGCAAAGACCTTTTCTTTTTGTTTTAATATCAAATAGGCTTTAGCATAGGCAGGTCTAATGAGACTTTGCCATTGGTGGAGGCTTAACAGGCATCAGGAGATTTTAAGTAAATTTCATTAGAAGGCTACAATGTCAACCTCATGAAAGATTATATTTTTAAAAATGTAAGTGGTCAGGATATCCCTCCACTTTGCTAGAGCAGTAACCTAGAAATATTCTACAGGGATTACCTGTAGGTTTCTGTTTTCCCCTCCACAGTCTCCCTCCAGTCATGAGCAAGCCACCTAAACACAGAGCCTGGAGTGCTCAGACAATTGAAGTTTTCCACCTTTCAGCAAAAAGCAGATAAAAGTATGGCTAAATATAATTATTGTTTGGACACTGGATTTGATAGAAAATAAAAGGGCATATTAATCACTTTTGACCAGTTTCTGTGGGTTTGTTGTTGTTGTTGTTGTTTTTAGAATCCAGAATTTCTATCTTATAGTTATAAAGAAATTAAAATATGATGTATTCCAAAGAAGGGAAGTATTCCTAATTTGGAAGACTCTGAAACAAATAGAAACTTCCTTAAGTTCAATGCAATTATAAAGCAGATATAGTTAGAACTTTATGAAGACTTCTGTTGAAAGTACGAACTTTTGAGTGTTTGTATGTGACTAAACAAAAGAATTATTTGAAATCTTAAAAGATTTCCTGCACAGAAACTCTCTTCTGACTATGGCTGTCATGGGAATTTAGATAGGGAGAAACTTAGAAGAAGGTGGTAAAAAACCCAAAAGTGGATTGGTAAAAGAAGTGACCCAGGCAGGACACTTCTTTTAGCCACTCTTGGATTCACAAATTCCTCAGAAAAGATAATAGATGTAAACCACAGAATCACACATTTCTAGAATTCTGTTTCTAGTTAGTGATTTCGCTTTTTAAAATTCAAAAAGTACAAGAGTAGACAATAAAAAGTTCTATTTAACTCTTATCCAGTCACGTAGTTCTCCTCCGCAGAGGTAACTGATATTACCAATATCTTATACATCCTTCAATGTATATATAAACAAATGTACATATAGTTTTTATACAAATGATAATTTCCCATATACTCTGAAGCTTTCCCATATACTCTGAAGATATAATTTCACTAAATTATATCTTGGAATTAATTCTGTGTCAATAATAATTTTACACATCTGTTTTCAGCAGCATAGTATTCCATTGAATGGATGTATCATAATTTATTTAATCAACTCCACATTGATTTAATGAGTAGTATGTTATTTTATCGGAGAAGGCAATGACACCCCACTCCAGTACTCTTGCCTGGAAAATCCCATGGATGGAGGATCCTGGTAGGTTGCAGTCCATGGGGTTGCTAGGAGTTGGACACGACTAAGCGACTTCACTTTCACTTTTCACTTTCATGCATTGGAGAAGGAAATGGCAACCCACTCCAGTGTTCTTGCCTGGAGAATCCCAGGGACGGGGGAGCCTGGTGGGCTGCTGTCTATGGAGTTGCACAGAGTTGGACACGACTGAAGCGACTTAGCAGTAGCAGCAGCATGTTATTTTATACATATGTAAGTAATGTATAAGATAAATTCCTACAGGTAGAATTGCTGATCCTGAGTATGTGTTTTTGTAATTTTGATAAATGTTGCTAAATTACCTTACATAGAGGTTATAGTAATTTGTTTTCCTATCAGCAATATATTAAAATGGCTCTTTAACACACTCATTAATGCAGTGTTACCAAGCTTTGTGATCTTTTCCAATCTATGGGGTTAACTCTGATATTTCAGTTAAATTTTATTTTGCCTTTCTCATTATGAGATTAAACATTTTTTTCATATGTCTTAGAGCCATGTATATTTCCTTTTATGTAAACTGTTCAAATTATTTGCCCATTTATCCCCATTTATTTATTGGTTTATCTGAAGGTTTTTTTTTTTTTTAATTTTACTTTTTCTTCTTATTCATTTCTCTTTAAGACAAAATGAATCTGAAGTTCCTGCCATAATGAGAGAATATATTTAATTGGTCAACATTTGATTTGGACAAATCAGCCCATAGCTTCAGTTCAGTTCAGTTCAGTTGCTCAGTCGTGTCCGACTCTTTGCGACCCCATGAATTGCAGCACGCCAGGCCTCCCTGTCCATCACCAACTCCCGGAGTTTACTCAGACTCACGTCCATCGAGTCAGTGATGCCATCCAGCCATCTCATCCTCTGTTGTCCCCTTCTCCTCTTGCCCCCAATCCCTCCCAGCATCAGAGTCTTTTCCAATGAGTAAACTCTTTGCATGAGGTGGCCAAAGTACTGGAGTTTCAGCTTTAGCATCATTCCTTCCAAAGAAATCCCAGGGCTGATCTCCAGAATGGACTGGTTGGATCTCCTTGCAGTCCAATAGCTTATATCCAGGTAAATGGTTGAAGTTTGTTTTGAAAGTTGTTGAAGTGGTTCAGTGAGGTTACTTTTTGCAATGTTGCTACTGGATGCAGGAAGAGATATTTACATGTAAGAAGATGCTTGAGCTCCCTCTGTGCAGCTAGTTCAGCCACTAAACTTAAAAATAATGCTTAATTAATGAGTGAGCACTGTTGAAAATAAAGATGGGGATGAGCTTTGAAAATGTATGTAATATATACTAGAAACAGGAAAATGCGATAGCTCTCCCTTTCTCATATTCCCCCCAAAATCTCCAAATCTTTGGTAATACAACTTGCATACACCCAAAAGTTTATAAATATCTCACTTCCACTCCATTTCCTTATTTTATACATTGTAATTCACTCATTTCCATAAATGCCACCTACCTAGGTATTCTCCATCCTGGCAGAAGTGAGGGGTAGTTTATGATTGGTCCAATGGGACCCTGTGCCTGAAAGGATAGCCCTAACATTTCAGCATGTGAGCAGTCCAAGCTGGGCAAATTGCCAGTCGAGTCTTTCAGAACAGCAATAACTTTTGTTAATATATACTTTACCACAGAGGATGAGATGGCTAGATGGCATCACTGACTCGATGGACGTGAGTCTGAGTGAACTCCGGGAGTTGGTGATGGACAGGGAGGCCTGGCGTGCTGCAATTCATGGGGTCGCAAAGAGTTGGACATGACTGAGTGACTGAACTGAACTGAACTGAACTGTGATTTATTTAAATGTTTTCACAATTCTTTTCATAGTTGTTTTTCTATGTTACATGTTCTCTAGTAACATACTGACATGTATTAGCCCTGACCATTTTCTTATTGCCAGAAAAATATGTCTAACTACTCATATAAAAACTAGCACATTAAAAAGCAGAGATATTATATTGCCAACAAAGGTCCATCTAGTCAAGGCTATGGTTTTTCCAGTGGTCATGTATGGGTGTGAGAGTTGGACTGTGAAGAAAGCTGAGCGATGAAGAATTGATGCTTTTGAACTGTGGTGCTGGAGAAGACTCTTGAGAGTCCCTTGGACTGCAAGGAGATCCAACCAGTCCATCCTAAAGGACCAGTCCTGGGTATTCATTGGAAGGACTGATGTTGAGGCTGAAACTCCAAAACTTAGGCCACCTCATGTGAAGAGTTGACTCATTGGAAAAGACCCTGATGCTGGGAGGGATTGGGGGCAGGAGGAGAAGGGGACGACAGAGGATGAGATGGCTGGATGGCATCACCGACTCGATGCACACGAGTTTGGGTGAACTCCGGGAGTTGGTGATGGACAGGGAGGCCTGGCGTGCTGCGATTCATGGGGTGGCAAAGAGTCAGACATGACTGAGCGACTGAACTGAACTGAACTACTTATGTTGTCTAATCTCATGTTTGTGGGAAGATTTTAAACAACTTCTTCAATATATGTAATATTTACAGAACTATTTAAGCTTTAATTTCTTCTTCAGTTTAATATTATATGATACATTTATTTTTAATTTAATATATTTTTCAAGAAACTTTCCATGTGATCTCAGTCATTAAAATTGCTAGCACATAGCTCTTGTGTCTATAGTTCTTTTTAAAAAAAGATCTTTTCTAAATTAAAAATGGTACTTTGTAATATGAATTGTAGATATTTCCCCACCATTTCCACAGCATAAATGGATATTAAAAATTATTTGTTGCCCCTATATTTGAATAACAATTTGGATGATATAAACTTCTTGGCTCACAGTTTCTTTCCTTGATAATTTTAGAGGCATTTCTTCAGTCTTTTGGAATTGGATATTATTGTGGAGAAGTCTGATGTCAGTCTGTTTTGTTTTTACCTTTCATAGATGACTCATTATTTTTACCTGATTGTCCCAAAGATTATTTCTTTATCGTCACAGATTAGCAACTGTATCAGGATCCATCTTTGTTGACCACTATGTGTCATATTTTTCTGAGACCTGACATTCTCTTTCAAAATGAACCTTTCTTCAATAATTCAATATTTTTTCTGATCCATGATGTAGGGATATTAGATAAGTGTATCTTGGGTCTCACTTGTTTGTCTTCAATATATATCATTTTATATTTAATCATTTTAAATTGTATTTATTTTCATCCATATTATTTGCTTTTCTCATATTAAGCCCTGAATTCCTTTTTGCATTCTCATCAGTATCTGGTCTGTCCTGGTCTTCTTCTATTCTCTACTCCATTTCTGATGTTTTTACTATTCTTTTTTTTGGCTAGGTTGCACTGCACATGGGATTTTAGTTATGAATTAAATCTTTAACCTCTGCAGTGGAGGCATGGAGTCTTAAACACTGGACTGTCAGGGAAGTCTCTGTTGTGTTTTTAAAGCCACTATTCCTCCTAGAGATCTTCCAAATCCTATTTCATTCATTTTGTTCTCTGTCTTCCTGAATCTTGTATCTCTGCCTTTTGCTCTTTGTTAATTAAAACAATAATGTGGTAAAATATATATAATATAATATTTACCATTTTAACTACTTTTTTTTAAAGTACATTTATTTTTATTTATTTATTTGGCTTGCTCAGCTGTTAGTTGCAACAGGCAGGATCTTCGTTGCGTTGCATAGGATCTTTTGCTGTGGTGTGCTGGCACTCTAGTTGTGTGTGGGCTCAGTAGTTGTGGCACCCAGGCTTAGTTGCAATGCAGCATGTGGGATCTTAGTTCCCTGACCAGGGATTGAACCCGTGTGCCCTGCACTACAAGGCAGATTCTTAACCACTGGGCAACCAGGGAAGTCCCTTAACCGCTTTGTGTACATTCACATTATTGTGCAACCGTCAACATCGTTCATCTCCAGAAGTTTTTGTCTTCCCCAACAGAAACTCTGTGCTCATTCATTACTAACTCCTCAGTCCTAACCCCCTCCCTCAGCCCCTGGTAACCACCATTCTACTTTCTGTCTCTATGAATTAGATTATTATAGGTACTTCATATAAGTGGAATTATACAATGTTTTTCTTTCTGTGAGTGACTTTTTTGCTTAGCTAACTGTCTTCAAGATTCATCCATGTTGTAGCTTATGTCAGAATTTCTTCCTTTCTATTTTTTAAAGACTTTTTCTTTTTTGGGGCACTTTTTGGTTCCTAGCAAAGTTAAAAGGAAGGCACAGAGATTTCCCACATATTCCCTGTCCCCACACATGCATAACCTTCCCCATTATCGACATCCCCAACTAGTGGTACATTGTTTCAATTGATGAACCTACATTGACACATCATAATTACTTGTTTACATTTGGGTTCACTTGGTTTTATATAGGGCTTCCCTGATAGCTCAGTTGGTAAAGAATCTGTCTGCAATGCAGGAGACCCTGGCTTGATTCCTGGGTTGGGAAGATCTGCTGGAGAAGGGATAGACTACTCATTCCAGTATTATTGGGTTTCCCTTGTGGCTCAGCTGGTAAAGAATCCACCTGCAATGTGGAAGACCTGGGTTCGATCCCTGAGTTAGGAAAATTCCCTGGAGAAGGGAAAGGCTACGCCCTCCAATATTCTGGCCTGGGTTGCAAAGAGTTGGACATGACCGAGCAACTTTCACTTCCACTTTTTGGTTTTGTACATTCTATGGGCTTGGACAACTGTAATAACACGTATCCATCATTATGGTATCATACAGAGTATTCTTACTGCCCTAAAAATCATCTGTGCTCTGCTTATGCATCCTCTTCCCTGGTAGCTGAGATGGCAAAGAATCAGCCTGAAATGTGGGAGACCCAGGTTTGATCTCTGGGTGGGGAAGTTTCCCTGGAGAAGGGATCATTAGCCACTCCAGTATTCATGCCTGGAGAATGCCATGGACAGAGGAGCCTGGCAGGCTACAGTCCACGGGGTCATGAAGAGTCAGACAAAACTGAGCAATTAACACTTTCAAGGTGTTTCTTCCCGAATGTCATATACTTGGAATGATACAATCAGTTCAGTCGCTCAGTTGTGTCTGACTCTTTGTGACCCCATGAACTACAACACACCAGGCTTCCCTGTCCTTCACCATCTCCCAGAGTTTACTTAAACTTATGTCCATCAAGTCGGTGATGTTATCCAACCATCTCATCCTCTGTCATCCCCTTCTCCTCCTGCCTTCAATTTTTTCCAGTATGATACTGGTCTTTTCTAATGAGTCAGTTCTTCGCATAAGGTGGACAAAGTATTGGAGCTTCAGCTTCAGCATCAGTCCTTCCAATGAATATTCAGGACTGATTTCCTTTAGGATTAACTGGTTTGATCCTTGAAGTCCAAGGGGAATTATACAACATGTAGCCTTTGCTTTCTTCACTTTAGTCAATCAGTCAGTTCAGTCACTCAGTCATGACCGACTCTGCGACCCCATGGACTGCATCATGCCAGGCCTTCCTGTCCATCACCATCTCCCAGAGTTTACTCAAACTTATGTCCATCAAGTCGGTGATGCTATCCAACCATCTCATCCTCTGTCATCCCCTTCTCCTCCTGCCTTCAATTTTTTCCAGTATCAGGGTCTTTTCTAATGAATCAGCTCTTCGCATCAGGTGGCCAAAGTATTGGAGTTTCAGCTTCAACATCAGTCCTTCCCTTAGTAATATGCATTTAAGTTTCCTCCATTTCCTTTTATGGCTTGATAGCTCATTCTTTTCAGTGCTATTCCTTTGTCTATATGTACTACAGTTTATTTAACCATTCACCTACTGAGATACATCTTGGTTTCTTCTAAAGTTCTTGCAATATTAGCACAGCTACTATAAATATCCTTGTGCAGGTTTTTGTGTAGACATATGTGTTCATTTCATTTGGGTAAACACCAAGGAACATAATTGCTTGATTGTTTAGTTTTATAAGAAACTGTCAAACTATCTTCCAAAGTAGTCATACCATTTTGCTTTCCAATCAACAATAAATGAGAATTCCTTTGCTCCACATTCTTGCCAACACCTGGTGTCATCAGTGTTCTGGATTTTGACCATTCTAATAGGTTTGTAGTGGTATCTCATTGTTTTAATTTGCATTCCTCAATGACATCTGATGTGATGAATCTTTTCATATGCATATTTGCCATCTGCTTATTTTCTTTCATGATGTGTCCGTTAAGGTATTTGGCATATTTTAAAATCAGATTATTTTCTTATTGTTGAGGTTTAAGAGTCTTTTGTGTATTTTATATAACAGTTCTTTATCAGATATGTCTTTTGAAAATATTTTTCACTTAGTCTGTGACTTGTCTTCTTACTCTCTTGATATTGTCTTTCATAGAGCAGAAGTTTTAAACTTTAATGAAATTTAGTTTATCAATTGTTTCTTTCATCAATTGTGCCTTTGTTGTATCTAAAAAGAGATCATCCTGCCCAAGGTTATCTAGGGTTGCTCCTAGATGTTTCTTAGTAAAAATAGTATCTTCTATTTTTATATCCATGTCATAGTTTTGCATTTTATATCTAAGTATATGATTCATTTTGAATTTATGTTTGGTAATCTTTGTCTAGATTCACGGTTTTCAAGTGGAAGTCCAGTGGTCCCAACACCATCTGTTGAGATGGTATTGACTGCTTTTCTCCATTGTATTGTCTTTGTTCCTTTGTCAAAGATCAGTTGACTGTATTTATGTATGTTTACTTCTGGGCTCTTTAGTCTGTTCTGTTGAACTACTTGTTCTTTCACCATTACCACCCTGTCTTGTTTGCTGTTGCTTTATAGTAATTCTTGAAATCTGGTAGTTTCAGTGTTCCAACTTTGTTCTTCTTCAGTATTGTGATGACTATCCTGAATTTTCTGTCTCTCCAGAAGAACATTAGGACCCATTTGTCAATATCCAGAAACTAATTTGTTGTAATTTTGATTGGGATTTCACTGGATCATAGATGAAGTTGGGAAGAGCTGATATTTTGACAGTATTCAGTCTTCCTCAATGTTGAACATGGATTATTTCTCTATTTATTTAGTTTTTCTTTGGTTTTTATTCATAAGAGTTTTTAATAGTTGACTTCAAGTAGATCTTATACCTATTTTATTAGTTTTATACCTAAGTATTTTGCTTTTTGGAGTGCTAGTGTAAATAGTATTGTGTTTTTAATTTCAAATTCCACTTTTTCATTGCTAGTATATAGGAAAGAAATTAACTTTTGTACGTTAATTTTGTATCTTACAACTTTGTTGTAGTCATTCCTTAGTTCCAGAAGTTTTTTTTATCATTTCTTTTGGATTTTCTTTATAGACAATCATGTCTATGAAAGAGTTATAGAAGGATAGGCGTTAGCGCTTCTCTAAATGTCTGATGTAATTCTCTTGTGAAGCCATCTGGTCCTGGGCTTTTGTTTTTTGGGAGATTTTTTTATCATAGCTTCAATTTCAGTGCTTGTAATTGGTTGTTCATAATTTCTATTTCTTCCTGGTTCAGTCTTGGAAGATTGAACTTTTCTAAGAACCTGTCCATTTATTTCAGGTTATCCATTTTATTGCCATATAGTTGTTCATAAAAGTCTCTTATAATCCTTTGTATTTCTTCATTGTCTGTTGTAACCTCTCCTTTTTCATTTCTAATTTTGTTTGATTCTTCTAATTTTGATTTGCTTCTTCTAATTTTGATCTAATTTTGATTTGATTCTTCTCTCTTTTTTTCTTGATGAGTTTGACTAAAAGTTTGTTAATTTTGTTTATTTTCTCAAAGAACTAGCTTTTAGTTTTATTAATCTTTACTATTGTTTCTTTCATTTCTTTTTCATTTATTTCTGCCCTGATCTTTATGATTTCTTTCCTTCTGCTAATCTTGGGTTTTTTTTTTTTTTTTTTTTTCATTCTTCTTTTTCCAGTTGTTTTAGGTGTAAAGTTAGGTTGTCTATTTGATGTTTTCTTGTTTTTTGAGATAGGATTATATTGCTATGATCTTCCCTCTTAGAACTGCTTTTGCTGCATCCCATAGGTTTTGAGTTGTAGCATTTTCATTGTCATTTGTTTCCAGGAATTTTTTGATGTTCCTTTTGGTTTCTCCAGCAACCTGTTCCTTATTTAGAAATGTATTGTTTATTCTCCATGTGTTTGTGTTTTTTACATTTTTTTCTTGTAATTGATGTCTAGTTTCATAGCCTTGCGGTCAGAAAAGATGCTTGATACAATTTCAATTTTCTTAAATTTACTGAGGTTTGATTTGTGATCAAAGATGTGGCCTATCCTGGAGAATGTTCCATGTGCACTTGAGAAGGTGTATTCTTCTGCATTTGGATGGAAGTCCTGAACTTATCAATGAGATCCATCTCATCTAATATATCATTTAAGACTTTTGTTTCCTTATTAATTTTATGTTTTGATGATCTGTCCATTGGTGTGAGTGAGGTGTTAAAGTCTCCTACTATTAGTGTGTTACTGTCAATTTCTCCCTTTATGTCTTTTAGTGTTTATGATATGTATTGAGGTGCTCCTATATTGGGTGCATAGATATTTACAGTAGTTATTCTTCTTCTTGTATTGATCCCTTGATCATTATGTAGTGTCCTTCCTTATCTCTTGTAATATTCTTTAAGGTCTATTTTGTCTTATATGAGGATTGCTACTCCCGCTTTCTTTTGCTTTCCATTTGCATGTAATATATTTTCCCATCCTCTCACTTTCAGTTTATACATGTCTTTAGGTCTGAAGTGGGTTTCTTGTAGGCAGCAAATATATGGGTCTTGTTTTTATATCCATTCAGTCAGTCTGTGTCTTTAGGTTGGAGCTTTTAATCCATTTACAAGTAAAGTAATTATTGATATATATGTTCTTATTGCCATTTTCTTAATTGTTTGGGGTTTGTTTTTGTAGATCTTTTTCTTCTCTTGTATTTTCACTATATAAGTTCCTTTAATGTTTATTGTAAAGCTGGTTTGGTGGTATTGAATTCTCTTAACTTTTGCTTGTCTGTAATGCTTTTGATTTCTCCATCAATTTTGAATGAGATCCTTGCCAGGTAGAGTAATCTTGGTTGTAGATTTTTCCCTTTCAGTACTTTAAATATATTCTGCCATCCCCTTCTGGCCTGCAGAATTTCTGCTGCAAGATCAGCTGTTAAACGTATGGGGTTTCCCTTGTATGTTACTTGTTGCTTTTCCCTTGATGCTTTTAATATTCTTTCTTTGTGTTTAATCTTTGTTAGTTTGATTAGTATGTGTCTTGGTGTGTTTCTCCTTGGGTTTATCTTGGATGGGACTCTTTGCACCTTTTGGACTTGATTTACTATTTCCTTTTCCATGTTGGGGAAATTTTCAACTATAATCTCTTCAAAAATTTTCTCATACCCTTTCTTTTTCTCTTATTCTTCTGGGACTCCTATAATTTCAATGTTGGTACATTTAATATTGTCCCAGAGGTCTCTGAGACTGTCCTCAGTTCTTTTCATTCTTTTTACTTTATTCTTCTCTTCAGCAGTTATTTTAACCATTTTATCTTCCTGCTCACTGATCTGTTCTTCTTCTTCAGATATTCTGCTATTGATTTCTTCTAGAGTATTTTTAATTTCAGTAATTGTGTTGTTTGTCTCTGCATGCTTATTTTTAATTCTTCTAGGTCTTTGTTGTTAATTGATTCTTGCATTTGCTCCATTCTATTTTCAAGGTTTTTGATCACCTTTACTATCATTATTCTGAATTCTTTTTCAGGTAGTTTGCCTATTTCCTCTTCATTTATTTAGATTTGTGTGTTTCTAGTTTGTTCCTTTATTTGTGCAGTATTTCTCTGCCTTTTCATTATTTTTCTTAACTTACTGTGTTTGAGGTCTCCTTTTCCCTGGCTTCAAGGTTGAATTCTTTCTTCCTTTTGGGTTCTGCCCCTGTAAGTTTGGTCCAGTGGTTTGTATAAGTTTCATGTAGGGTAAGATTTATGCTTGCATTCTGGTGGGAGGAGGTGAGGTTTGTTTTTTTTTCTCCCTCTGATGGGCAGGGCTGACTGAGGTGGTAATCCTGTCTGCTGATGATTGGGTTTGTATTTTTGTCTTGTTTGTTGTTTGGATGAGGCTTCCTGTACAGGGTGCTACTGGCAGTTGGGTGATGCTCGGTCATGTAAACAAGTGGTTGCCTTTGTGGGAGTTCTCACTATCTGATAATCCCTAGGGTTAGGAGTTCTCTGGTAGTCTAGTGTCTTGGAGTCAGCACTCCCACTCCAAAGGCTCAGGCTTGATCTCTGGCCAGGAATGGAGATTCCAAAGGTGGTTTGTTATGGCATTAAATGGGATTAAAACAAATACCCAAAACCAAGAAACCAAAGATGAAACCCAGACAAGTGGCAATTACAAAATCAGGAAAATAATAATTAAAATAATGGAATATGCACATATACATAAATACCCATAAGCAAAATCAAAACAGTCCAACAAAAATAAAGTACAATAGATTGACCTGGCAAAGAAAGGAAACCAAAAATGATATCCACCAGTTATGAACAAAACTAACTAAAGCACAAACTGGAAAACAAAACTAAAGCAAGGTGCCAACTGGGGAATAAAGCAATGAAAACAAAACTAACAAATATGGTGAGAAATAGAAAGGAAAGAAAGAAAAGAAAGAATAGAAACACAAAGTTAAATAGAGGTAGATAAAGAAGATTTACATATATTAAAGATTAACTGCAAGGGGGAAAGGAGAATAGGAAAAGCAAACAAAGGAATAAATGTAGAAAAAATAATAAGTTAAAAAAGAAAAGAAAAAGGAAGAAAAAAAAGGAAAACTCCACAGAACTGAAGAAGGCCAATGGGGAGGCAGAGGTTTATAACAGCAATAAAAAGTGATTGTAAAAAAAAAAAACTTAAATAGATTTCATAATACTATCACATTTCTTTTATTGTCTTTTTAATGTCTGTGGAATCTGTAGTGATGTCACCTCTTTTATTTCTGAAATTAGTTATTTGTGGCCTCTCTTTTTCATCATTAGCCCGGTTGCTGCTGCTGCTGCTAAGTCGTGTCAGTCATGTCCGACTCTGTGCGACCCCATAGACGGCAGCCCAACAGGCTCCTCTGTCCCTGGAATTCTCCAGGCAAGAATACTGGAATGCGTTGCCATTTCCTTCTCCAATGCATGAAAATGAAAAGTGAAAGTGAAGTCACTCAGTTGTATCCAACTCTTAGCGACCCCATGGACTATAGCCTACCAGTCTCCTCCATCCATGGAATTCTCCAGGCAAGAGTACTGGAGTGGGTTGCCATTGCCTTCTCTGAGTTAGCCTGGCTAGGGAATTCAATTATGTCTAAAGCTGGTTATCTTTTCAAAGAACCAGCTTTAGACATAATTGAATTTCTTTCTCTTCCTTTTAAGGCTTTTAAATATATTGTATGTATATCTGGATTCTTGTTTTACAGATTAATTGCTTTATTAACTGTTTAAGTCCATGGCAAATATGTGATCAAATTTTTATTCTGTTTCATGAAAATACTGCCTTGATCAGTATTCATTGGCATTTGTTTTCTTGTTCCTTTTCTCTTTTCTTGTAATACTTTTATATACATTCTAAAATGTTTATTTTTGATTTCTCATGTGGATTAAGTGGGATTTTCCTTGACCAGCTATTTGTAAATGTTTTATATATTAGGGAGGCTAGAATTGTGTCCAAGGCTTCCAGCATTCTCTGTAGAGCTGGTAGTTAAGAGTGAGAGTCTGTTTAATTCTTACCTCTTCCTGGCCAAAGAAATAGACAGCTTGTAAGACTCATAGCATTCAGAATTTTTTCTAATCTGCTGCCTCACCAATAGACTGTTTCTTAAAATATGGCTCATCCTATTAGTCCTTGTTGAGTCCTGTTAGCTCTGCTTCTCAGAATCAAACTAGTACACGGATGCTTCTGTCACTGTTCCACACACCTTGTCCCAGTTGGGACACATGAGGATTTTGGTTCTTCATTTTAGGCATGCTCCTCATCTTGGGGTAGTGCCAGGTCTCTCAGGGATTTGCATTCACAGGCATCCCCTTCTGCTTCCTCCCACATCCTGTTTGATCTTCACTGTTTGGCATTCCTTCAGTCTATTTGTGGCTTAGGATTTCATATGCATCCTAGCTTGTATTTCCCTCTCATTCTCCCTCAATGTGATTTCCTAGAGGGGAAAGAGGAAATGACAGCTTTATTCCACTGTTTTCAAACTGAAAATCTGTATCCAATTCTTCCATAGTTTAGGATCAATCATTCTCAAGTAAATGCTTTACTGGGTTTGTGAACTTCCAAGTTAAAGAACAATTTCAGGTATTCTTATGGATTTTTGAAGCAAGGAAACCCAGCTCACATTTGCAATTGACAGCATTATGTTGAGAAGGCAAAACAGGAAGCACCACTCACAGAAGGAGATCTGAAATTGATCATTTCTACTTGTGTATGTTATACACAACATCTTTATATCTTTTGATTCTATGATCAGGACCATCGATTTCTTTTCTATCACCCAATCATTCCCGTAAGTTTCAGATTTGAAGAAAAACAGCTGTTCTTAACTGATACTGAGATTGTGATCTAAGAACTCCCGTTCCTTCAGCTAAATACACTCACCATGCAGCTCTGCAAGTCAGTTTTTTATGTCTGTGGACTACTAAGGGCTGCTTTACTATGGAAAAAATAGCTTAGATTCAGGAAGGCTCTGAAATATACCTGTGGTCTATATACACTGTGAAATTTCATCGCATGTGCTTAATTGCTCAGTCATGTCCAATTCTTTGCAACCCCATGGACTGTTGCCTGCCAGGTTCCTCTGTCCATGGAATTCTCCAGGCAAAAATACAGGAGTGGGTAGCCATTCTCTTCTCTGGAGGATCTTCCCAATCCGGGGATTGGACCTGGGTCTTCTGCATTGCAAAAAGATTCTTTATTGTCTGAGCCACCAGGGAAGCCCTGAAATTTTATAAATAACAATTTATTACTTTGTGTTATTATGGCCTCTTTTTAAATGCCTATATTTCTTTGAAAATAAGAAAGTTTTCATTAACTTCTTTGTGTAAATTACATTTTTCAAAATATTGTTTTTAGAGGAAGGAACCCTGGTAAAGGAAACAGAGGAAATGAACATTAAGGAACACCCAAGATAAACATTGGAACACCAAGATAAACATTGCCACTTAACAATTTGATCTTGCTGGACTTGTGTAAAAAGAATGCAAGTCATTTGTTATTCATATTTTATTAATAGTTAAAATTATATAAACATATCTGTATGTGAACCAAACCTAAAGTTTAGTATATGAGCACTTTCTGGTGAGATGGCAAAATCTTTTTAAATGTCTATAGGTAAATTCTTGCTTTCCTTCCTGATTTTATGAAATTTTTAAGGCTTGCATTCCACATAAGTCCGTTGACTTTATTGTTCTTTCTGGAGCATACCTCTGTTCTATTTAGGCTTAGCTGCTGTTCTTTTTATATCTTACAAAGCAGTATTGGCCATACCTCACAAGTTTAAATTCAGTCAAAAAGAATACCACCTTAGGATTTTGAAATATCAACTGCACTTATGTTATATACAGAGTGATGTTAGGATTAAATTTAAACTTTCCCCTACCATGGCTGGCATGGAGAGTTGTTGCTCTAAGTCAGAATTATCAATCCTTTCATTTTTAGAAATGAGTTTTAAAAACATGTTGACAGGGAAATGTGGACATTCAATATGATCTAAGCCCAGCAAGGATTCTAATGTAAAAATACATTTTGTGAACTGGAAACTATCTCCTGACAGAAATGTGGCTTTGATTGACATTCTCATAAGGGTATAATAGGATCATCCATATATTATGTATAAATTTACCATCATTTCCATAGCCACAGAGAACACATTGTTACTTCTCAAAAGTACTCTTAATCCCTTGGCTTAAACAACTGTGGTTATACTGCCAAGACAACCATTTCAATTTCTTACCCCATAAACAGAAGCACTTAGACAAAAATACTTGCCATAAGAAGATATTTTGAAAGGCATTTCATTAATGGTGGTGGCTTTGGAAATGATTATTTAACAGAAGTCATGCCCATACTGAATATCGTGTTTGGAAACTCCTTTATTCAGTCATCATTCACCTAATTGAGATAATTTTCAGAATTCAATTCTTTTTTTCTTCTTGTCTATCTTTTAGTCATTCCATTTTAATACTAATTTCAAGAAAAAGAGAAATGATAATAGGCAAAAATGGAAAAAAAACTCAAATGTGTATCAAACTGGTAGAATGGACAAAATGTGGAATAGCCACAGAATGAAATGTCATTTGGCAATAAAAAGAAATGAAATATTGATGCATACTACAACTTGCAAGAACCTTGAAAGCATTATGTTTAGTGAAAGAAGCCAGTCACAAGTGACCATATATTGTATGCTTCCATTTATATAGAATGTCATAATAGGCAAATCCATAGAGACAGAAGGTAAAGTATTGCTTAAGGCTGAATAGTGGGGAACAGGGTGAGAGTGACTGCTAAAGGAAACAAGGTTTCTTTGGGGAGCAATGAAAATGTTTTACAATTTACTGTGATGGTGGTTGCATTGCTCTGTTGAATATACCAAAGATCATTGAACTGTACACTTAAATTTTTTAATTGTTATATAACTGATATGCTGCTAAGTCACTTCAGTCGTGTCTGACTCTGTGTGACACCATAGACAGCAGCCCACCAGGCTCCCCTGTCCCTAGGATTCTCCAGGCAAGAACACTGGAGTGGGTTGCCATTTCCTTCTCCAATGCGTGAAAGTGAAGTCGCTCAGTCGTGTCCGACTCTTAGCGACCCCATGGACTGCAGCCTACCAGGCTCTCCGTCCATGGGATTTTCCAGGCAAGAGTACTGGAGTGGGATGCCATTGTGTTAATTTCAGATGTACAACATAATGATTCGATACTTGTATATGCTGCAAAATGATCACTACAATAAGTACAGTTAATATTTGTCATCATACATAATTACTGATTTTTTTTTCTTGTGATGAGAACTTTCAAGATCCACTCTCCTAGTTACTTTCAAATATGCAATATAGCACCATTAACTATAATCATAATGCAGTATATTACATTCCCATAACTTACTCATTTTATAACTGGAAATTTGTACCTTCCCCTTCACCCATTTCTCCCATCTCCTACCTCAGGCAGCTACCAACCTATTCTCTATATCCATGGACTCATTTTTTTGTTTGTCCTATTTTGGTTTTGGTTTTGCTTTTTGACTTCACATATCAATGAGATCATAGAGTATTTGCTGTTCTCTGTCTGACTCATTTCACTTAGCAAGTTCCTCAAGACCCATCCAAATTGTTGCAAATGGCAAGATTTTCTCCTTTTTTATTTTATGGCTGACAGGTATTCCAAATAATGTGTGTGTGTGTGTGTGTGTGTGTATACACATATATATATACACCACATTTTTTATTCATTCATCTGTTGCTGTACACTTAGGTTGCTTGCATGTCCTGCTGTTATAAATAATGCTGCAATGAATATGGGGGTGCTAGATCTTTTCAAATTAGCTTTTTATTTTCTTCAGATAAATACCCAGAAGTGGAATATTCTGACCAATGGTGGTTCTATTTTTAAATTTTTGAGGAACCTCAATACGGTTTTCCATAGTGGCTGTACCAATTTACAGTCCCACCAACAGTGCAGAAGGGTTCCCTTTTCTCTAGATCCTCTCTAACACTTGTTATTTCTTATCTTTTTGATCAGAGCCACTCTAACAGGTGTGAGAGGATATCATTATGATATTTTCATTTACCTGATAATTAGTGATGTTGAGCATATTTTCATGTATCTATCTGTGCCATACGTATATCTTCTTTGGGAAAGTGTCTTTTCAGATCTTTTGCCCACTTTAAAATCAGATTATTTTTCTGTTATCAAATTATATAAGTTTTTTATATACTTTTGATTAACCCCTTGTTAGACATATACATTTGCAAATATTTTCTTCCACTTCATTGGTTGCCTTTCCATTTTGTTGATGGTTTCCTTTGTTGTGCAGAACATTTTTAGTTTGATGTAGTCCCACTTGTTTATTTTTAGTTTTGCCTTTCCTTTTCTATCAACCCCCCCAAATCCTGCCAATAGCAAGGAGCTTTCTGTTCTCTTCTAGGAATTTCATGTTTTCAGGTCTTATAGTCAAGTCTTTAATATGCTTGAGTTAATTTTTGTGTATCATGTAAGACAGTGGTTCAGATTCATTCTTTTGCATGTGGCTGTCCAGTTTTTCCCAACACTCCTTATTAAAGATTAACAGTTATTAACTGAGAGTATACTAAAGTTACAGATATAGTTATAATCTACTCTACAATGCTACTCACATGGGAGAAGCAAAAGGGAAGAGAAGAAAAGAAATATGAATGCATACTTTGTGCTATGTTCTAAGGCCTATGCCATGACTTAATACAACAGTCTTGCAAGGTAGGTAATGCTTTCCTTGTTTTTGATAGATAGCAAACTGAAGCTCAGAGAGGTTAACAACATTATCCTAGGTCACACAGCTAATAAACAGAGAAGTCTTTGTCCTTCCCAAAGATTGTCTTCATTCTTGGTGCAATTCAGTTCAGTTGCTCAGTCGTGTCCGACTCTGTGACCCCGTGAACCGCAGCACACCAGGCCTCCCTGTCCATCACCAACTCCCAGAGTTCACTCAAACTCATGTCCATTGAGTCAGTGATGCCATCCAACCATCTCATCCTCTGTCATCCCCTTCTCCTCCTGCCCTCAATCTTTCCCAGCATCAGGGTCTTTTCCAATGACTCAGCTCTTCACATCAGGTGGCCAAAGTATTGGAGTTTCAGCTTCAGCATCAGTCCTTCCAATGAACACCCAGGACTGATCTCGTTTAGGATGGACTGGTTGGATCTCCTTGCAGTCCAAGGGACTGTCATTCTCAGTAGTCTCAAATAAACGGAAATAGAAACTTTCTGACCTCAGTCCTTGTAACTGGTGATCAATTTCCACTTTCCTAGGACCTCTCAAGCATGCCTTAGCTCCCATGTTTCAGCCTTATCTGAAAGTGGTCTGGCTTCAGCAACAGCATTTTGTGATGTAGCAAAACCTGGGTTGCTGTACTTCCCTACTCTCCCTGAGACTGTCTTGGCCATAGTCCAGGGGACAGGTTGTCTAATTTAGCTACAGAATCTGGTTTCTTTCTCAAAGCACAGTATTAGTGAAGTTCACTGAAATTTCTGAAATTAGCAATGATGCCTGAATTTGGCTCTATTTCTACTCTAAGGTTTTTTATTAGGTATGATGAGGTATGCACATAGATATTTATAATTCCAGGCAAGTCCCCACATGTCACAAAAGCTGGAATAAAACTTTATGATGACTTGGAGGAAGAATCCAATGAATTAAGGCTGAGACTTAGATTTGCTTTGATATTGGGTATATGATGGTGTAGTTTTTCTAACAGAGAAGGCAATGGCACCCCACTCCAGTACTCTTGCCTGGAAAATCCCATGGATGGAGGAGCCTGGTAGCCTGCAGTTCATGGGGTCTCGAAGAGTCGGACACGACTGAGCGACTTCCCTTTCACTTTTCACTTTCATGCATTGGAGAAGGAAATGGCAACCCACTCCAGTGTTCTTGCCTGGAGAATCCCAGGGACGGGGGAGCCTAGTGGGCTGCCATCTATGGGGTCGCACAGAGTCGGACACGACTGAAGGAACTTAGCAGCAGCAGCAGTTTTTCTAAGACTGAGAAGCACTTTATTGGGAAGGTTGCCAGGAAATGTTCTGTTTTGATTTTTAAACTCTTCTCTCACACCCCATATCCAATCCCTCCTCAATCCTGTAATTTCTGCCTCAAAATATGCCCTCATTCCAACACTTCTTGCTAATCCACCACCTCCCTCTGCATCAGTCCAGGCTCACCCAGGCAGAAAATCATTTAAAACAGAGGGGATTTAATGTAAGGAATTGTTTATACAACTGATGTAAGAAGTGATTAGCCAAACAGAAGGTGGGGTGACCCAGAGATTAACAACTGTGGGGAGCTGCTGCCTTTTCTAGGCTGGCAGGACAAAAGGAGAGGTCATGATCACCAGAAGAAGCTGGATCCACAGTGATACCATATGGCAGAGCTGCAGCCATTCTATCCCTGCTGGAAATGCTGCTTGTAGCAGAGATTGAGAGATCGAGAGATTGAGAGAGACACACACAGAGATAGACCTTCTTTTCAAGGTTTATCCATGTTGTAGCATGTATCAGTACTTCATTTCTTTTTATTGCCAAATAATATTGCAGTGTATGAATATATAGGCATACTTTGGAGATATTGCAGATTTGGGTCAAGAACACTGCAATAAAGCAAATATTGCAATAAGGCTAGTCACATGAACTCTTTTGGTTTCCTAGTGCAAGTAAATGAAGAAGAAAATGGCAACCCACTCCAGTATTCTTGCCTGGAGAAGCCCATGGACAGAGGAGCCTGGCAGGCTATAGTCCATAGGATTGCAAAGAGTCAGACCCCATTGAATGACTAACACTTTCACTTTCAGTGAAAGTAAAAGAAGGATAAATTAAGAGTCTGGCATTAGCAGATACAAACTACTACATATAAGATAAGCAACAAGGTCCTGCTGTATAGCACAGGGAACTATATTTAATACCCTGTAATGAAGCTGAGCACCGAAGAATTGATGCTTTTGAACTGTGGTGTTGGAGAAGACTCTTGAGAGTCCCTTGGACTTCGAGGAGATCCAACCAGTCCATTCTCAAGGAGATCAGTCCTGGGTGTTCTTTGGAAGGAATGATGCTAAAGTTGAAACTCCAGTACTTTGGCCACCTCATGCAAAGAGTTGACTCACTGGAAAAGACTCTGATGCTGGGGGGTAGGGGGTGGGGTTTGGGGGCAGGAGGAGAAGGGGACGACAGAGAATGAGATGGCTGGATGGTATCACCGATTTGATGGACGTTGAGTTTGAGTGAACTCTGGGAGTTGGTGATGGACAGGGAGGCCTGGCGTGCTGCAATTCATGGGGTTGAAAAGAGTCGGACATGACTGAGCAACTGAACTGAACTGAATGAAACATAATGCAAAACAATATGAAAAAGAATATGTGTGTATTTGTATAACTGAATCACCTTGCTTTAGAGCAGAAACTAACACAAGATTGTAAACCGACTGTGCTGTGCTTAGTTGCTCAGTCATGTCCAACTCTTTGTGACGCCATGGACTATAGCCCACTAGGCTCCTCTGTCCATAGGGATTCTCCAGGCAAGAATACTGGACTGGGTTGCCATGTCCTCCTCCAGGGGAACTTTCTGACCCATGAATCAAACCAGCGTCTCTTGCATTGCAGGCAGATTCTTTACCAGGTGAGCTACCTGGGAAGCTGATGGCTCAGATGGTAAAGAAATCAACTGTACTTCAATAATAAAAAAAAAGTTGTCTTTACACTGTAAATGTATAATAGTATTATGTCTAAAAACACAATGTACATACCTTAGTTAAAAACTACTTTATTGTTTAAAAAATGCTAACAAGCATCTGAGGCTTTAATGGGTTGTGATCTTTTTGCTGGTGGAGGCTCTTACATCAATGTTGGTGGCTGCTGACTCATCAGGGTGGTGGTTGCTGAAGGCTGGGGTGGCTGTGGCAATTTCTTAGAATAAGACAACAATGAAGTTTGTGGTGTTAATTGACTCTTCTTTTTAGGAACAGTTCTCTTGCATGCAGTGCTATTTGGTAGCATTTTACCCACAGTAGAAATTCTTTCAAAATTGGATTCAGTTCTTCCAAACACTGCCACTGCCTTATCAATGGGGTTTATGCAAAACTCTAAAGCATATCTTGTCATTTCAACAATCTTCACAGCTTCTTTACTGGGAGGAGTTTCCATCTCAAGAAACCACTTGCTTTGATCATCCATAAGAAGCAGCTCCTCATCCATTTAAGTTTTATCATGAGATATCAGCAATTCAGTCACATCTTCAGCTCCATTTCTAGTTCTCTTGCTGTTTCTACCACATCTGTGGTTATTTCTTCCATTGAAGTCTCGAACCCCTCAAAGTCATCCAAGAGGGTTGGAATCAACTTATTCCAAACTCCTGCATATTTTGATATTTAGACCTCTTCCCATGAATCACGAATGTTCTTAATAGCATCTAGGATGGTGAATATTTTCCAGGTTTTCAATTTACTTTGCAAAGATCCACCAGAGGAAATGCAATGGAAGCAATAGTCTTACAAAATGTATTTCTTAAAGAACAAGATTCAAAAGTTGAAATTACTCTTTGATCCATGGACTGAAAAATGGATATTGTGTGAGCAGGCATGAAAACAAGATGAATCTTATTGTACATCTCCATCAGAGCTCTTGGATGGCTAAGGGCAATTAGGCTTTGATTTTCAAGCTGATCTTCATCCATTTATCCTTTTGATCTATTCTGAGTTAAATTTTGTACATGTTATAAGGTAAGGGTCCAACTATATTTTTTTGCATGTGGATACCTAGTTGTCCCAACATCTTTTTTTTGAAATGACTTCCTTTCTCATTGAATTGTCTTGGCACACTTGTTGAAAATCAATTGACCATAAATGTGAGGGTTTATCTCTGAACTTTGAATTCTGTTTCATTGATCTCTATGTCTCCTTCTTTCAAGGCTTCTATACTTTATTAACTAGTGTCCATTTGGTCATATATTAGTGCCTACTTACTGCACAAACATATGCTTTATTCTAAAGTGATTTTATCTGCTTTTTTTTCATTATATAACCAAAAAATCATAGTCAGTTTTGCCATCTTCAGTTCAGTTCAGTCGCTCAGTCGTGTCCGACTCTTTGCGACCCCATGAATCGCAGCACACCAGGCCTCCCTGTCCATCACCAACTCCTGGAGTCCACCCAGACTCACGTCCATCGAGTCAGTGATGCCATCCAGCCATCTCATCCTCTGTTGTCCCCTTCTCCTCCTGCCCCCAATCCCTCCCAGCATCAGAGTCTTTTCCAATGAGTCAACTCTTCGCATAAGGTGGCCAAAGTACTGGAGTTTCAGCTTTAGCATCATTCCTTCCAAAGAAATCCCAGGACTGATCTCCTTCTGAATGGACTGTTTGGATCTCCTTGTAGTCCAAGGGACTCTCAAGAGTCTTCTCTAAACCACAGTTCAAAAGCATCAATTCTTCAGTGCTCAGCCTTCTTCACAGTCCAACTCTCACATCCATACATGACCACAGGAAAAACCATAGCTTTGACTAGACAGACCTTTGTTGGCAAAGTAACGTCTCTGCTTTTGAATATGCTAGCTAGGTTGGTCATCACTTTCCTTCCAAGGAGTAAACGTCTTTTAATTTCATGGCTGCAGTCACCATCTGCAGTGATTTTGGAGCCCCAAAAAATAAAGTCTGACACTGTTTCCACTGTTTCCCCATCTATTTCCCATGAAGTGATGGGACTGGATGCCATGATCTTAGTTTTCTGAATGTTGAGCTTTAAGCCAACTTTTTCACTCTCCGCTTTCACTGTCATCAAGAGGCTTTTTAGTTCCTCTTCACTTTCTGCCGTAAGGGTGGTGTCATCTGCATATCTGAGGTTACCAACTTAGGGGAGAGGAAAACTGAAACTTATAATAAAGGCAATGTCCACTACTTCAAATGAGTAGAAACTTTTCTGAATACGAAAAGAAGAAACTGGATGCTTCCAACCAAGATGGTGATGTTAAAATTATGATTGCCTCATCTAGATCTCAAATGTAGTAGCTATTTCCTTCTTAGAAAAGAGAGACAGACAAGAAGTTATAGGCACAAAGTAGCTGAAATATTTGGAGACAGTTTTATTACTTGGTATGTGTTAGTAAAAGGTTTTAATATTCTGATGAAAATTTAGCTAGTTAGTTTTCCTGCCTTTCTGACAAAATAAATTATTATACTTGGGAAATTGTAGTACTACATTTCACCAACAATATTTCACTCACTCCCACCCCCGCTATTCTCTTGTCCAAGATCCCAGAGTTGCTCCCATATGAGCTATTTATGCCAATGAAAACAATTATTTTCTCTCTTGCACCAGAAGAAAATGATTAATTCTACCTGTTATGAAAATGAAAATTAATCTCATCAGATGTAGCCTTGGACACCACTCTAAAGTGATTTTATCTCTACAAAATCAAACATGTCAGATATGCTGTGGTCAGTATTTTCCTTCTAGACAGACAGAACTTCAAGTGACAATACTCTAGTATCTTAGTGGAGCTTGCCTCATTTGGAGGAGCATTATCTTTAAGAGTTTTAATTTAATTGTGCACAGGAGATATTTTTTTCCAAGTACATTTTCAGTTTTCAAAACCATGTGTTATTTACAGAAAATAGAATTCATATGTTTTTGATTCCTTTACACTTAACTCATTAAAAAATTCCTGTTAAACCACTTGGTATTCAAAGACTTTCCAGCTTTCTAAATAAGTTTCCAAAAGCCTTCTTAAAGATATGAATGGTGTTAAATAAATATGTACATGAGTTTCCAAACCTTGTTCATAATTTCTCTTTAAAATTTTGTGCCTTTAATTAGTAAAATGTGCTTTTCTACTATTCAGAAAGAGATTAATGTATGAAAATATATCATTTTTAATGTGAGAAAAACTAAATTTACAAATAAAAAGTTTTAGATATCATTAGATAACAATAAGTAATTTAATGACTCATATATACATTGCAAGGGCTTCCTTGGTGGCTCAGCTGGTAAAGAATCTGCCTGCAATGCAGGAGACCTTGGTTTGATCCCTGGGTTGGGAAGATGCCCTGGAGAAGGGAATGGCTACCACTCCAGTATTCTGGCCTGGAGAATTACATGGACTGTAAAGTCCAAGGTGTTGCAAAGAGTTGGACATGACTGAACAACTTTCACTTCACTTCATATATGTTGCAAATAAATATCAGATAAAATCAGAAACTAAGGAGGAAAAAAGTGAATTAAGAATTATTAAGCAATTCTTGGGTGCTATGACTGGGCTTATCTATTTATATATAGAATCTAATCCTTTAGGAGATAAATATTTTTATCGCATTTTCTCAGATGAGAAAATTGAGACTCAGACCAGCTAATCTTCTGCAAGCCACATAGCTAGTAAGATAGAGTCAGGATTCAAATAAAGGTGTGATTCTCAAGTCCATGTTATCTCTGCTGTCTTTGAGGATGAGATGGCTGGATGGCATCACTGACTCGATGGACATGAGTTTGAGTAAACTCCGGGAGTTGGTGATGGACAGGGAGGCCTGGCATGCTGCGATTCATGGGGTTGCAAAGAGTTGGACGTGACTGAGTGACTAAACTGAGCGGAGCTGATGCATCTCACCAGATTTGAAGTTAAGAGATCTGGTTTCAAATTATTGTACTTTTACCCATATACTAGTATTAATGCACATGAATAAATCTTAGCTTCCTTGACTATAGCAAGGGAAGAATAATACCCACCTTATAAAACTTCTGTTGCAGTAAATGAGATAAACGAACATATGAACACACCTAGACTGAGTTGAGGACTTCCTTGATAGCTCAGTGGTAAAGAACCCTCCTGCGGCTGCAGGAGACAGGGGTTCAATCCCTGGGTCTGGAGGATCCCCTGGAGAAGGAAATGGCAACCCACTTCAGTATTCTTGCTTGGGAAATCCCATGGACAGGGGAGCCTGGTGGGCTACAGTCCACAGGTTGCAGAGTCAGACATGACTTAGCAACTGAACACAGATGCGTGCAAACCGAGTTGCATTTGTTCTCTTGACTCCAGCCTTGCTCCACGTCAGTTAATTTCTCATATAGCACAACTTAACACATTGAAGTTGCAAATTTCATATGTTTTCCATCTTCCAAAATTTTCAATGATTCCCCAAGACCTTCTACTATAATTAAAAGTTCATACTTACTTTGTTCTAAATTAACATAGACAGCTTCATTACATTTACTCCCCCAATAAAACTTTAACTTTGTCAGATTAATTTACCCCTACACTTATGAATCAACATGTACACTATACTTTTAAAAAACTTCGGTAAAATACACATAACATAAAAGTTACCATTTTAACTATTTTAAGTTGACAATTCAGTGGCATTAAGCAATTTACATTGTTGTACACCATCGCCACCATCCCACACTATACTTTTCCAAGCAGTATTTCACCATACCCCACATTGAAAATTTCTTCCCAATTTTATTTATCCAACTCTTAGCCCTCTTCTAAGCTTGGACTCACCTTGCATCATCTGTGAAATCTTCCCTTACTGTGCTTACCTGACTTGAATCACATGGTGAAAGCAGTTTAGCATAATGGTTAAAGGTATAGACTTAAGCATTATTGATCATATTGTTTGAGTGTGAAAGGAGAAATCAAGAAGGATTTGAACTGAAGGACAACATTTTTAACTGAATGAAAATGAAAACACAATCAAATTCATTAGATGCAACTAATTCTATAGTTAGAAATTTACAGTGCTAAATATTTATGTTAGAAAATAAGAAAGGCCTCAATTCAGTGACTTCAGCTTTTACCATAAGAAATTATGAAAAGACAAACTCAAAATAAGTAGAAGAACCAACCAGTGGGACTTCTCTGATGGTCTAGAGGTTTGGACTCTATGCTTTCACTGCAGGGGGCCTGAGTTTGATCCCTGGGCAGGGAACTAAGATCCTGCATCAGCACAGCATGGCCAAATAAATAAATGGAAGACATAGAAGATACAAACAATAGACAAAATCCAGGAAAATTTGTCTCTTTGGGAAAATTTTTGAAAGAATTAATAAGCCCCTAGCCAGACTGATTAGAAAAAGAAAAAGGATACAAGTTAACAACATTTGGAATGAGAGAGGAGACACTAATGCAGTCTTCAGATGTTACAATGGGATGAAAAGAATGAGCAACTTTATGCCAATAAATCTGACAATTTAGGTGACACGGATGAATTCTTTGAAAGTCAGACTGCCACAGCTCATCTAAGAAGAAACAGATAACCTAAATGTATGTGTATCTATTAAAGAAATTGAATTTGTAATTAAAAACTTTCCCACAAAGAAAATCTCAGGCACATATTCCTACACACATAGCTTCCCTGGTGAATTCTACCAAACATTTAAGGAAGAAAATATGCCAATTCGATATAAACTCTTCCAAGAAACTGAAGTGGTGTGAATACTTCTCGATTCGGTGGGACCAGCAGTTCTCTGTTACCAAGACACAGACATTAGAAGAAAAGAAAACCTTTCCTCTTTTTAAAGTTGTATTATTTTTTCTATTCTCAACCCTTCCACAAAGAACCTAAAAATATTAGCAAACAATATTAACTTTTTCCCCTTAAAAATCAATGTAGAGCTCTCAAGGTAGTAAGGAAATTATGCATCAAAATCTGAGAAAACAAGAGAATCTAGAGAGGTAAGCGGGCAATGGATGCACCTAAGATGCTTTTATTCTGAAGGAACTTACTGTCCATGCAGATTTGTGCTTTGGTTTTAGCAGTTTCATGCATGCAGGAATCAGAGGTCAATACCCAGGGCCTGGCCAAGATGGGGAGTCTAACAGTCTTCCCCATTGAAGCAATGTCACTTTCAGAGTAAAAGAAAGCCTGCAATATATCTACCCTCTCACATATCCAGGGTACTGAAGGGGAATGTTATTCTGGCACCAAAAGGAACACTTGTCAATAGAATAGGAGAGAAACTCCTCCTTGAGAAATGTGGCTGTGGACTCATAATCCCCAGGAATTTTAGATCTGGATTTGGATGGTCCAGGGAACATGGAGCCATGAACTTGGTAATTTGGTCCTGAAATGGTAGAAGAAAATTCTCTCTGAAAGAAGGAACATTCATCCTAGACCTGGAAGAACTGTTTCACATAATACTTAAGCAGTGCACAGTGAACACACACACACAGAAAAGATCTCATGAAAAAAACTGCAGAAATAAAATACAGCAGATACTGGTATCCAGCAGAGGTTCTTTTTAAAACCTGACTTACTATATTTCAAGAAATAAAAATGGAAAATAAATGAATATTCCAAAAAGTGACTGTACAGATTTGAAAAAGAAACAGTATTGTACAGAAATGAATACAGTATGTGAAATTTCAAAATGAGTGGATAAATATAAAATCAAGTTGGAAGATATTTTAGAAGAAGTGACATAGAAGGTAGCATAGACAGACACACACGAAAAAAAGATAGGAAATACAGAAGAAAAGTTAAGAAACATGGAGACCAGGAGATTTAATTAATTTAATCAGAGTTCCCAAAGGACAAAGGAGAAGAATAGAATGGAGCAGAGGCAATACTTGAAACAATAACCAAGGATATTCCAGAACTGATGAAGAGCCTTACTTCTAACGACTTGGCCATCTCACTATAGTTCTGAAATGTTTGCAGTGTGGGCTATTTCATTTAAAAAATACTGCTTCCTCTGTGCTATAAAAATTAGAAACTTCCCTTATGTGTTGCTTACCAGATATATCATTTAAAATGCCACTTTCATACTTGATAAATTGTCACTCTAGCCATCTTGGACCAATATTATATTCAAAACACAGGCCAAGTGTCGGGACTATTCTATAATACGAAAATAATAGTACTTACAGCTTGATGCTGTATGGATATTTTAGTATAAAAAACATTTTAATGGCAATGTGTGGTGGTGGTATTTACCGTTTTCCAGATGGTAAATTATCGTTGCCATGCTTTATGGTGTGGTACTCTAGAATATCAGTTATCCATTTGTCTATAGTTTAGAAGGAACACAAATGAGTTTCTAAAAACAGTCTCATTTTATTCGTAGTACTTTATTTCTTTGGTGCAACTCCAAGTACCAGGTGGAATCACTTTCCGTACAGACAGAAAACATCAGTGCTATCCCCAGCTCTGCTGACTGTTAAAACATAAGGCTCTGTATTTAATTATTGACAATGAATAGCTGTTCTGTATTCTCAGGGGGTTAGTCCTAAATTAAGAGTTGTTCGCTATTTTTCAAAAGCTCAGGTTAAAGAAACACTTAGAAGGAGTGCCTAAAGGATTTGTAATTCATACATTTCTCCAGATGCACTGAAATCTACTCCTGGATTAAGGCATACCACCATATATAGAATCTTGCCTATGATGACTCGATAACAAAATTATTTTCTGGTTTGAATTCAAGCATAGTTTTGCATTCCTAAGGAGTTGGTTTGCTTTATGCATTAGGACAGTATGAAACTTGCCTCGCCTCTCTCTTTTAACTGATTTTCTTATTTTTAACTTGTTTGATTTTGCCATATTGTTTGTATGTTTATATACTTTCTTTTTTGAAACAAAGCATTGCTTAGATATATTTCAAAACATTAATTATCTAAATATTTTTGCACTCAACATCAGAGCATCTAAATATATAAAGCAAATACTAACAGAACTAAAAGGAGAAAGAAACAACAGTACAATAATAATTGAAAACTTTAATACTGGATAGGTCAGAGAATTGATATGGAAACAGTGGATTTGAACAACACTATAAACTAAATGGACCTGCTGCTAAGTTGCTTCAGTCGTGTCCGACTCTTAGTGACCCCATGGACTGCAGCCCACCAGGCTCCTCTGTCCATGGGATTTTCCAGGCAAGAGTACTGGAGTGGGGTGCCACTGCCTTCTCCGAATTGGAGTATACAGGAGGAAATATTTGCTTAACAAACTCATATATACAAAGCGCTGTTGGAGAGAGCAGAGAGGGTATTACATCAGTCAACATTCTTGGTCGTAAACAATAGAAACAGACTCTGGCTTATTTAAACAGAAAAGGAATTTATTAAAGAGTTATTGGTTAGTACATAAAGTCTCTTGGAAGGTTTAAAAACCAGTTGCAGAGACCATGCATCCAGGAACAATTTTCTAAATCACACAGAACTAGGCTGGAAAGGAACTAGCACAGACATTCCAGCTAACTGTCCGTACCACTATCGCTATAACTACTGGCACTGTTGCCTCGAGAGGGCTACCCTCATAGCTCAGTGGTAAAGAATCTGCCCACCAATGCAGGAGACACAGGTTCAATCCCTGGGTTGGGAAGATCCCCTGGAGAAGGAAATGGCAACTCACTCCAGAATTCTTCCTGAGAAATCCATGGACAGAGGGGCCTGGGGCCTACAGTCCATGGAGTCGTAAAGAGTCAGACACAACTTAATGACTAAACAATTGTCTCTAGAACTGATGTTAGGTGCCGTGCCTACTGCTACACATTGTCAGAGTTCTGCCAACCCTCCCCCTCCAAATCCATGCTCTTCAGTGCCATTAACTTCTAATTTGTAAACTGGGGTAGAGGTGCCTGAAAGTGAAAGTGAAAGCGAAGTCGCTCAGTCATGTCAGACTCTTTGTGATCCCACGGACCCTCCATCCATGGAATTTTCCTAGGCAAGAATACTGGAGTGGGCTGCCAGTTCCTTTTCCAGGGAATCTCCCTGACCCAGGGATTGAACCTGGGTCTCCAGCACTGCAAGCAGATGATTTTACCATCTGAGGCACCAGGGAAGAGGTGCCTGGCAGATTGTAAATCATGTGCACATTCTCTGACCACAAGGGAGGTGAGAAAGTTAGTAGCTGGCACTTTCAGTTTCTGTGGAGATGGAAACCTCTGTCCCATAAGAACGGGGAATATTTCAAACACAAGTAGGGGATTCAGATGCTGTTGTTGATTAGTCGCCCTATTGTGTCTGACTCTTCACTACCTCATGGACTGCAGCACAACAGGCCTCTCTGTCCCTCACCATCTCCCGAAGTTTGCTCAAGTTCACGTCTATTGCATTGGTGATGCCATCCAGCCATCTCATCTCCTGCCTTCAATCTTTCCCAAGATCAGGGTCTTTTTCAGTGAGTCAGCTGTTTGCATCAGGTGACCAAAATATTGGAGCTTCAGCTTCAGCATCAGTTCTTCCTATGAGTATTCAGGGTTGATTTCCTGTAAGATTGACTGGTTTGATCTCCTTGCTGTCCAAGGGAATCTCAAGAGTCTTCTCCAGCACCACAGTTTGAAGGCATCAATTCTTCAGCATTCTGCCTTCTTTACAGTTCACCTCTCACAACCATACATGACTACTGGAAAGACTATAGCCTTAGCTATACAGACATTTGTCGGCAAAGTGATGCCTTTGTTTTTTAACAGACTGTCTAGGTTTGTCATAGCTTTCCTGCCAAGAAGCAATCGTCTTCTAATTTCATGGCTGCAGTCACCGTCAGCAGTGATTTTAGAGCCCAGGAAGAGGAAATCTGTCACTGCTTCTACCTTTTCCCCTTCTCTTTGCCATGAAGTAGTGGGGCCAGATTCCATGGTCTTAGTTTTTTTAATATTTAGTTTTAAGTAAGCTTTTTCACTCTCCTCCTTCACCCTTATCAAGAGGTTCTTTAGTTCCTTTTTGCCTCTGCCATTAGAGTGGTATCATCCGCATATCTAACTCAGATGCTATGTGGCAAAAAAAAAAAAAAAGAAGAAGAATGAGAAGTTTTTATTACAAGACAAATGAGGGCAGAGTTATCAGGGAAGGTTTCCCAGAATAGATAAGATTCAAGTTAAATCTTCCCAGAATAGATAAGGTTCAGGTTAAAGAATAAATAGGAGATAGAAAGCTGAAGAAGGGTAACATAAGGAAAACATGGTACATTTGAGAATCTGAAAGGAGTTTGGTATGGCTCAACTACAATGCATAGGGGTGGATGTAGATGAAGTGGCAGTGAGATCAGGTTAGCGAGAGAAAATGAGGAGACATCAAAAAAAGCCTCATGCGTCAGTTAATTCATCAGGTTGTAGTATAAGAAACAGAAGCTACTTTAGGTATTTTAGACAGAAAGGTATTTAATGTAGGAAAATGTAATTTTAGGAGAAAGGGTGAAGGAATACAAGTCAAGGGGCTGCTATGATTTCAAAGCTGAGATCTAGGATTCAGGAAGCTGTTGCTTCCACCACTCTTGTTGCCTCAATTGCCTCTCATGTCTGTGGGGCTGGTGAATAGATACTAGAACATAGCTACTGCAATTGCCTGTAGCAGTCACCTCTTCATAACCTTGCTTGTCTGGAGAAAATACTATAACAGAAGATAACTTCTACCTCATTTTCTTCCAGATTCAGTGCAAGTGCATCAAACTGGCAGAACCTACTACACGTAGAACTCCAGCAACAAGGCTATATGGGGAATATAATTTTTACCTTTCTATCTTCTTCAACTAGAATGAGAGTAGAATGGCAATTTAAGTATCTAATCCACAGTATCTAGCACACCATGCTAAGGAGCACAAATGTTTTTTAAGAACGATGTAAAAAATTGATGTATTTTTAAAGGCTGGGTGTTGTGTACTTAGATTTGCTTTTTAGAGAAGTGTTTTAATGACACTGGAGGGAATTAATTTGGAAGAATTCAATAGAAGATTTTCTCACTCAAATGAGATAGAGTAGAGGAACTAGAAATCCCAAATAGGGGAAGGATCAGAAAGTAGAGAAGGTAGACTCTCCCAAACTCGGTACAGGATTGATGATTATGGTGGGCTCTAGAGAAGGAAAAGATAAAGGTTACTCCCAGGTTTTAGGGTTGGAAAATTGGAGGGATTGTGATATGGTTCAACAAAATGGAATGTGTGTATGCATGCATGCTCAGTCATGTCTGACTCTTTAAGGAAAAAGAGAGGGAGCATAATGGATTAAGTTTTAAAACCATTGACTTTTTTGGTCCCTGTTAGACATCCAAATGGGATTGTCAACTAAGTGATAAGATATATATAGCTCTGATGCTTTGAAGATATAAATTCATGAATCATGAAATGAAATAGAAATGAAAGTCACTGTGCTAGGCAAATTCAGTAACAATGTAGTTGGATAACTCACACTAGCTACCCAAACAAATGACCCCCAAATCTCAGTGACTTCACATATTAAGGTCAATTTATTATTCACCTCATGGTCTAGTGTAGACTAATGTGTTTAGTGGGGGAAGTGTTTCTCTTCCATCAGTCATTCAGAAATTCCAGGTTACTTATGCCCAGTACAGTCTTCCAGGGATTCAGAATACTCTAGTGGATCCTCTGTACCAACTAAAGAACAACAAGATCTTAGAAGATCTTAAGTGATTTCAGGAACTGGGCTAGAAGTGATGTTAGAATAGAGCTCTTCAAACTAACTGTAGCAAAGGACAACTTTTTAAAAAGCTTTCCAATCTGTTACAGACTATTTTGTAAAAGGCAAAAAAAATGTTGTGACACTGTAAAATTTCTATAAAGGTTTCTTTTTAAAATTTTTTATTTATTTAGTTTTGGCTGTGCTTGTCTTTGTCGTTGCTTTCAGGCTTTCTCTATTTGCTAAGAGTGGGGGCTACTCTTCACTGTAGTGTGAGGGCTTCTCCTTGTGGTGGCTTCTCTTATTGTGGAGCACAGGCTCTAGGCAAGCGGGCTCAGTAGTTGTGGCACATGGGTTTAGTTGCGTCATGGCAGATCCCACACCAGGAATTGAACCCATGTCCTCTGGATTGGCAGGTGGATTCTTAACCATGCCTACTAGGGAAGTCCCTTTAAAGGTTTCTAAACACTTTCATTTGCTGTACTTACCTTGTATGGCTCAGAAACGAACAAGTCATAGAATGACTCTGATCTCTGAACTACACCTTTAGTAGCACTGATGTAAATTGCTTTCGATGACATTCCATTGGCCTAAACAAGCCATATGCTGCCACTTGAATGTAAAACAGGAAATGTTCAAAGGAAGAAATGAAGTGATGGTCTCTAACTCAATCCATACTTCTAGTCCCAAATATCCATTTTTCCCTTTCTCCCTTATACTAACCCATCTCCAAAGTATATAATCCAAAGTTTCATCAAGTTATTGTATGTATCTTAAAATCCTAGATGGTATATACATCTCTCCATCAGATCTAGATGACTTCTTGTGGTCTGGTAACCTATAAACAAACATTATACTTCTCTTACCAGACTTACATCCAACATACAATGGTAGATGTGAGGAGGGATAACTGCAAGACACCTTTGTTAGGAACGGAGAAGAACAAGAGACACAGCAGCCGCTGTTTCATAGCAATTCTGAAATCCTGGTTCCAAACCATTCTGAAGGACCTCTATTCCAGGAGTGAAGAAATTTCCTTGATTAGGTGATTAAACTCTAATTCTTCTTTTGGGGAGATTCTGTATTAGGGTCTAGAGACAGAAACAATATAAAAAACTCACATCTATCTAATAAATTCCCATGTATGATATCTATATATCTGTATATATAGCCAGAGAACCAGGAAAGCTGGTGATATAATTCAGTCCAAGCGTGAAAGCTAAGAACCAGGAGACCTAATGGTATAAGTCATGGTTTGAGTTCAAAGGTCCAAAGCTGATATCTGAGGGTAGGAAAAGGTGAACCTTCCAGCTCAAGCAGGTGGCAAATTGGCCCTTCATCTGCCTTTCTGGTTCTCATCAAGCCTCAGCAGATTGGATGATGCCCACCTACATTGGTGGAGGCAGTCTTCTTTATTCAGTCTACTGATTCAAATGATAATCTCTACTAGAAACACTTTCACAGACACACCTAGAAATAATGTTTTTTAGTTATCTGGGCATCCCTTATCCAAGTCAGGCTGACACACAAAATTAACCATCACATACACTTTCTTCACCTCCTCTGGCTCTACCCCTGGGAGGTTTTTCTTGTCTGTAATCTTCCTTGGCCATATCTGAATGAGAGTGTATAGCTCTCATTAGAGACTGTATAGCTTTCATACTTGAAGAGCCTAGGGTCAACCAAAGATGGCTTTATAGCTTAATCAATTAAAAGTAATTTCAGATTAGGTTTATAGATAACTTTGGCAATACAATTTCCTCAAAAAATATAGTAGAAACTTCTGATCCATCTGTTTCCACTCAGTTCAATATGTCATTAATAACATCTGAAGTTCTTTCTGAGCCTTAGACTGAGTTCCATTGGATCATACAAAAGCAAGGGAATTCCAGTAGAAAAATTCTACTTCTGCTTCATTGACTACACTAAAGCCTTTGACGCTGTGGATCACAACAAACTGTGGAAAATCCTTAAAGAGATGGGAATATCAGACCCCCTTACCTGCCTCCTGAAAAAACTGTATGCGGGTCAAGAAGCAACAGTTATAACTGGACATGGAACAACAGACTGGTTCCAAATTGGGAAAGGAGTACGTCAAGGCTGTTTTTTTATTGTCACCCTGCTTATTTAACTTACATGCAGAGTACATCATGAGAAATGTTGGGCTGGAAGAAGCACAAGTTGGAATCAAGATTGCTGGGACAAATATCAATAACCTCAGATATGCAGATGACACCACCCTTATGGCAGAAAGTGAAGAAGAACTAAAGAGCCTCTTGATGAAAGTGAAAGAAGACAGTGAAAAAGCTGGCTTAAAATTCAACATTCAAAAATGAAGATCATGGCATCCAGTCCCATCACTTCATGGGAAATAGATGGGGAAATAATGGAAACAGTGACAGACTTTATTTTCTTAGGCTCCAAAATCACTGTGGACAGTGGTTGCTGCCACAAAATTAAAAGATGCTTGCTCCTTGGAAAAAAAGCTATGACAAATATAGACAGCATATTAAAAAGCAGAGACATCACTTTGCCAACAAGGTCTGTATAGTTAAAGGTATAGTTTT
Organism: Bos indicus; assembly: GCF_029378745.1. Lineage (NCBI taxonomy): Eukaryota > Metazoa > Chordata > Mammalia > Artiodactyla > Bovidae > Bos > Bos indicus. The sequence continues at coordinate 53,457,107 of NC_091769.1, forward strand.
TCCAGTAGTCATGTACAGATGTGAGAGTTGGACCATAAAGAAGGCTGAGCACCGAAGAATTGATGCTTTTGAACTGTGGTGCTAGAGAAAACTCTTGAGAGTCCCTTGGACTGCAAGGAGAGCAAATCATTCAATCCTAAAGGAAATCAATCCTGAACATTCATTGGAATATTCATTTGTGACCATGGGGTCCCAGAGAGTTGGACTTAACTGAGCGACTGAACAACAAAAAGACTGAGTTCCCCAGAAGCACATCCTGAGAAGAGAGTTTGTGAACAATGACTTATTAAGAGCACTGCATAGGAGGAGGAAGAGCAGAACAAGGGAGAAGAGGAAGCTAAGTGTATCACCCAGGATCCAGTTAGGTGGCAGAAGCCTACTAATTATTGTCACAAAGAGAATTTAAAATAATGAACTGTTAAAGCAAAAAGAGAACATTAACTATTATGGATATAACAACTACAGGAAGCAGCAACCACCTCTAGGACTGAGGGAACTAAGAGAAGATGTTTGAATGACTCACACCATTTTGTTCATTTGGGGCTGCTATTACAAAAATACCACAGACCAGGTAGCTTAAACAACTAACATTTATTTCTCACAGATCTAGAGGCTGAGAAGTCAAAGATCAAGGTGTGGCAGAGCTGGAGTCTGGTGAAGAACTGCTTCCTCACTTGTGGACAGCTGCCTTCTGGCCGTATGGAGCGAGAGGGAGGAAGGGGAGAAGGAGAGAAGAGGAGAGAACAAGAGAGGCACCTCCCAAAGGCTCTATCTCCAAATACCATCACACTGGGGACTAGGGTTTCAACACAGGGATTTTTGAGGAGGTACATATATGCAGTTCATAACAAACTCTCTGAAGCTTGAAGGATTGGCTCCATGGAGTTCAAACTCAGTCTCTGAGAAAGGTGCACTGCTCACCTGGTGATCTCTGGTGATCTCAGATCACTGGAATCTCTGAGCTTGGAGGAGAGGAACCACAGAACTGGGACCTTTGGGGAGGGGGTGATGGCTGGTGTTGATATCTCTATAGGGGTGCAATGAGACTAGTTCTGCGAGTGCTGGGAAAACTGTAAACTGGATTCAACCTCTGCTACTGGAATGAGTTATTGCTGCTGGGACTATAGAAAGTTGTTGGATACATCATGGCAGGAACATAAAACAAACAGAAGTAAACAGGAAGGAGCAAAGCCCTCTTCCTTCTCCAGCCTTGCAGTCTCCTTCAAGTGTCCTCTGTTGGCTGAATATAACAGGGAGCAGCTGGCAAAGCACAAAACTGATTTGCAGGTTCCCAGCTCCTGCATCACAAAGCTGAGTTAAGAAGGGTAGCTTTGCATCTAGGGTAATACTGTAAAGTGCACATAAGCAGGATAGTTAAGTTGCACATAAGCAACTTTAGATAAAAAGCTACAGAAGTAGCTTCAGCATGATCCTACAGGGGAATTCAGGAGTGTAAAAGATGTCTCAGAGTTTCCCACCCAAGACAGGGGAGCTAGGGCTTTCATATGCCTACATTTGTCAGTCCTTGGTTAGGAGCTTGCTCTAAAGGGTATGTACCAGGCTACTTCTAGTCTCTGTGAAGGCAGGCAAAGTGGCTCCAGTAGGCTAAGCACAGTCCTCTGAAAAAGAGCTGCAGGTCTCGCTGTTGGATGCAAGAGTATCTTGAAACTTGGGCAAAAGGAGCACCTAAAAAGATGGATAGACATCCAAGAGTCATGGTTGAAGTACCAGAATATTCCCTCTGGAGACATCGTTCTAAAAGCTGCCTTATTTCTCTACTTTCTTGATCAAATCTCTCAATTTAATAGCTGCTACTTTGGAGACACCAGAAAAACATCTCTTTCTGCTTTATTGACTATGCCAAAGCCTTTGACTGTGTGGATCACAATAAACTGTGGAAAATTCTGAAAGAGATGGGAATACCAGACCACCTGACCTGCCTCTTGAGAAACCTGTATGCAGGTCAGGAAGCAACAGTTAGAACTGGACATGGAACAACAGACTGGTTCCAAATAGGAAAAGAGTACATCAAGGCTGTATATTGTCACCCTGCTTATTTAACTTATATGCAGAGTACATCATGAGAAACACTGGGCTGGAAGAAGCACAAGCTGGAATCAGGATTGCCGGGAGAAATATCACTAACCTCAGATATGCAGATGACACCACCCTTATGGCAGAAAGTGAAGAGGAACTCAAAAGCCTCTTGATGAAAGTGAAAGTGGAGAGTGAAAATGTTGGCTTAAAGCTCAACATTCAGAAAACTAAGATCATGGCATCTGGTCCCATCACTTCATGGGAAATAGATGGGGAAACAGTAGAAACAGTGTCAGACTTTATTTTGGGGGGCTCCCAAATCACTGCAGATTGTGACTGCAGCCATGAAATTAAAAGAGGCTTACTCCTTGGAAGGAAAGTTATGACCAACCTAGCTAGCATATTCAAAAGCAGAGACATTACTTTGCCAACAAAGGTCCATCTAGTCAAGGCTATGGTTTTTCCAGTGGTCATGTATGGATGTGAGAGTTGGACTGTGAAGAAAGCTGAGTGCTGAAGAATTGATGCTTTTGAACTGTGGTGTTGGAGAAGACTCTGGAGAGGGTGCAAGGAGATCCAACCAGTCCATCCTAAAGAGGTCAGTCCTGGGTATTCATTGGAAGGAATGATGCCAAAGCTGAAACTCCAATACTTTGGCCACCTCATGTGAAGAGTTGACTCATTGGAAAAGACCCTGATGCTGAGAGGGATTGGGGGCAGGAGGAGAAGGGAACGACAGAGGAGGAGATGGCTGGATGGCATCACCAACTCGATGGACATGAGTTTGAGTGGACAGGGAGGCCTGGCATGCTGCAATTCATGGGGTCGCAAAGGGTCAGACATGACTGAGCAACTGAACTGAACTTTGGAGACATGCTGGTTAAAGGGTCAGTTCTGGAGATCTAATGTACAGCATAATACTGTAGTGTATACTAGAAATTTTCTAAGAGGGTAGATTTTAAACTTTCTCACCAGACACACACACACAGAATTACTACCTGAGGTATGAATGTGTTGATTAACCTGATTGTGATAATCATTTTACAATGGTATGTATATCAAATCATCATGTTGTTCATTTTAAGTATATAAAGTTTTGTCAATTATGCCTCAGTGAAGCTGGAAACAAACAAAAAAAATAACAGCTACTAACTTGAAGCTATCAAAAGAATAAGTGCTATGCTTATCTGAAATAAAGGAATAATCTGTTCTTACCTAAGGTCTGAGTCATTTTTTTCAAAACTTACTCGGGCTTCCTTGCTCAAAGCCTTTTTAAATCACCTCCCTTTCTCTTTGGAATGTAGTAGTATTGTGTTTTCAAACCCTGCAAGTCCCCCAAATGCTAGATTCTCTATATTCCCTTTCATTTCTGTTTGTAAATTGGTCAATTGTCTTCTATGCTAATCTCTTTCTGGTAAATCTCTTTCTGGTAATACCCTTCTAATCACATAAAGAAATCACCAACATCCACCATTAATACTGCTTTCTGAGGTCTTCCCTTAGAGCTACAAATGATTTACTTGTTCTGATCTGCTTTCTGACATATTATAGGCAACAGTTTCGCCACTGCTTGATATGAATCTACGGTTATTCAGCCTACTATGTTTCATTTTCCACAGTTTATTGTGATCCCCACAGTCAAAGGCTTTGGCATAGTCAATAAACCAGAAATAGATGTTTTTCTGGAACTTTCTTCCTTTTTCCATGATCCAGCGGATGTTGGCAATTTGATCTCTGGTTCCTCTGCCTTTTCTAAAACCAGCTTGAACAACATCTGGAAGTTCACAGTTCACATATTGCTGAAGCCTGGCTTGGAGAATATTGAGCATTACTTTACTAGCATGTGAGATGAGTGCAATTGTGTGGTAGTTTGAGCATTCTTTGGCATTGCCTTTCTTTGGGATTGGAATGAAAACTGACCTTTTCCAGTCCTGTGGCCACTGCTGAGTTTTCCAAATTTGCTGGTATATTGAGTGCAGCACTTTCATAGCATCATCTTTCAGGATTTGAAATAGCTCAACTGGAATTCCATCACCTCCACTAGCTTTGTTCATAGTGATGCTTTCTAAGGCCCACTTGACTTCACATTCCAGGAAGTCTGGCTGATGACACCACCCTTATGGCAGAAAATGAAGAGGAACTAAAAAGCCTCTTGATGAAAGTGAAAGTGGAGAGTGAAAAAGTTGGTTTAAAACTCAACATTCAGAAAACTAAGATCATGGCATCTGGTCCCATCACTTCATGGGAAATAGATGGGGAAACAGTGGAAACAGTGTCAGACTTTATTTTTGGGGGCTCCCAAATCACTGCAGATCGTGCTGCAGCCATGAAATTAAAAGAGGCTTACTCCTTGGAAGGAAAGTTATGACCAACCTAGCTAGCATATTCAAAAGCAGAGATGTTACTTTGCCAACAAAGGTCCATCTAGTCAAGGCTATGGTTTTTCCAGTGGTCATGTATGGATGTGAGAGTTGGACTGTGAAGAAAGCTGAGTGCCAAAGAATTGATGCTTTTGAACTGTGGTGTTGGAGAAGACTCTTGAGAGTCCCTTGGACTGCAAGGAGATCCAACCAGTCCATTCTACAGGAGGTCAGTCCTGGGTGTTCATTGGAAGGACTGATGCTAAAGCTGAAACTCCAATACTCATGTGAAGAGTTGACTCATTGGAAAAGACCCTGATGCTGGGAGGGATTTGGGGCAGGAGAAGGGGACAACAGAGGATGAGATGGCTGGATGGCATCACCAACTTGATGGACATGAGTTTGAGTGAACTCTGGGAGTTGGTGATGGGCAGGGAGGCCTGGCATGCTGCAATTCATGGGGTCACAAAGAGTCGGACATGACTGAGCGACTGAACTGAACTGAACGTTTCATTATTTCCTACATCACTGCTCTGCTAAACTAATGCCACATATTTTAGATTTTTGTTACAGTAGGCCACCATTTCTATTATTAATCAGGGTAGGTGATTATTACTAGTGTAACCAACAAGTCTAAAATCCTAGTGTCTTAACCCAATAAAGATGTATGTTTTGCTGTAAACAATTCAATGAGGATTGATGAAGTGACTGTGCTCTGTGCAATTATTAAGAGACCCAGGGTTCTTCCATTTAATATTACTGCCATTCGTTAGTTCCTCAGAGTTTTCCGTGTATGACTGACTGATGTATGAAAAACAAAAGAGAACTATAAATCATTGGAGGTTTTAAGGGTCAGGTTTAGATTAGGCAATCACTGCTTCTGTTTATATTCCACTGGCCAGAAACAGTCACACAGCCTGAAGTAGAAGTAAGGGAGCTAGGAAAAGTGGATTTCCTGGATACACAAAGGAAAATAAGATGGTAAATATTTATCCTTGTCCCTACCGTCAGGATGCTTTCAGTTACAGATAAAGAAAACCAAACTAATGTGGTTTTGTCAGGTAGGAAAGCCAATTTCTCTACTCTCTTATATTTAGTTTTGGAGGGGCCTGCAAGTTAAACTGGGGTTCCCAGGTGGCTCTGCTGCTGCTGCCAAGTCACTTCAGTCGTGTCCAACTCTGTGCAACCCCATAGACGGCAGCCCACCAGGCTCCCCCGTCCCTGGGATTCTCCAGGCAAGAACACTGGAGTGGGTTGCCATTTCCTTCTCCAATGCATGAAAGTGAAAAGTGAGAGTGACGTTGCTCAGTTGTGTCTGACTCTTAGTGACCCCATGGACTGCAGCCTACCAGGCTCCTCCATCCATGGGATTTTCCAGGCAAGAATACTGGAGTGGGGTGCCATTGCCTTCTCCACCCAGGTGGTTCAGTGGTAAAGAATTTGCCTGCCAATGCAGAACCCACAGGATACATGGGTTCGATCCCTGGGTTGGGAAGATCCTCTGGAGGAGGAAATGGCAACCCTACTCCAGTGTTTTTGCTTGGAAAATTTCATGGACAGAGGAGCCTGGTTGGCTACATTCCATGGGGTCACTAAGACTTGGACATGACTGAACAACCGCGCACACTTGCACACAAATGAAAGTGACAAAAGACAGGTGAGCAAGAGAAAAGATTTTAAACACATACCACTTTATGGGAGTTCACAAAGAGATGTGACTCAAAAGGGTAGCTAAAATTTGGGGCTTATATGCTACTTTAATAGACAAAGGAGAGGTGGAGAAAGGTACTACTTATATGAAAACAACCTCTTAGAAGCGGGTTGGGGGAGAGAAGGCATTTAGGGGAAAACAAACGACTTTTAGGAAAGATAAATGGGTTCTTAAGAGAATAGATAGAAGATATGATGGTTTTGTGACAATGTCTGTTTAGGTGTGGTGACATTTCTCATAGTCTGCAGTGATGAGTCAGTCTTCCCCAGTTGCTTCCTGGGAGGAGATACATGACAATTGACTTCTTTTGGGAGGTTCTGCTTTTAGTTAACTAAGGGATTTCAGGAACTTAAACACCTTTAACTGAAAATAATTTTTATGCCACAGTGGCTTATTTTGGACCCCTTTAGCCTAAACAGAAAAGGGAATTCATTGGCTCATGTAACAGAGAAGTCTAGCAATAGAATGGGATTCAGGTTAGGTTTGATTTTGGAGGTTTATGATGCTCTCAGGGATTGACTTTTTTTGGTATGATATATTTGCCCAGCCATTTCTCCTCCATCTGCTAGCTTTACTCTCAGTTGGCTCTCAGTAGCACACACGTGAGAAAAGTAGTACCTCTTCTGGTATTCACATTCTATAGCCACATCATCCAGAGAAAGAAAGAACTTCTCTTTTGTTCACAATCAAACAAAAGTCCTGGTTTTTACTCTCACTGATTTATGAAACAGTAACTGGTTCAAGGCAGGGAAGGGTATTCTGATCGTTTTAAGTTAGAGGCAATATTCTTGGAGTTGGGATGGTGATTATTCTGCCCAAATTCGGGTGAACACAATGGAGTTGTGGAAGAGGTGGGAAATCACTTATAGCCATTACAGTTAGGGAAGAGTGGCATATGATCTCACTTAAGGAGGATGAGTACTATGAGGATACTTAGCATATACAGAATGTAAAGGGGCAGAAAATACAAGTCAGAGGAAGCCCTTAAAAATGATGGGAAGGTGTGCACAGCGTCAAGAGAACCAAGACAGTTGTGTTCTAGATCTTAGCCTGGAGTTTTGAGGATGAATAGTGAAATACATCATCCAGTTTGTTGATTTCCTACTCTCACCAGGTAACCTTTAAAACATGGCTTCTCATAGAAACATTCCTTTTGAGTAAAAATGTGTACAGTTTTCTGGTTTTCATTGCAGCTTTGTTTTTCACCGGAGGCAGGGGAGGAATAAATAGTATTTTTTGTTTATACATCAGTCTTTAGTAAGTTTAGTTGGCATAAATCATTCCATTGGATTTAAATTAGCTCTGGAGGTGAACAACATTAAGTTTCTGTCTCTGCAAACTGAGGATCAGACTGTAGAATACAGACTGAAATCTTAAGTTCACTATCATACTGTAACACCCTTTGCTAACCATTAGGAACTATATTTGAAACATTTGAAATATGAGTTACGAATGCCCCAAGATTTTTGAACTTTCAGCTTTCTACGTTTGTCATTTTGCTTATTCTGTCTTTTCCTATAAAGCTTATTTTCAGTGCCTACAAGAAAGGGAAAGCTGGGTAGACTGTTTCTGGCCCAGCTGGGAGAGGAGTCGGTCATAGTCGTCTGTAGCCATTCCAGGTTTCCAGGGCTAATCCAAGTAGTTTTGGAGGAAGACTGACCTGGGAGTGGTAATCAATAAGGAAAAAACTGTAACGATAAACGCTAGAGAAAAGCTGGGGACAGTCTGGTTGAGAAAGAAGAAACTGATTCAAATATGCAAGAAGAATTAGTACGATCCAGTGGCTGAATCGGAGAAGGCAATGGCGCCCCACTTCAGTACTCTAGCCTGGAAAATCCCATGGACGGAGGAGCCTGGCGGGCTGCAGTCCATGGGGTCGCCTAGAGTCGGACACGACTGAGCGACTTCACTTTCACTTTTCACTTTCACGCACTGGAGAAGGAAATGGCAACCCACTCGTGCTTGCCAGGAGAATCCCAGGGATGGGGGAGCCTGGTGGGCTGCCGTCTATGGGGTTGCACAGAGTCGGACACAACTGAAGCGACTTAGCAGCGGCAGCAGCAGTGGCTGAATGGTGAGTGCAGTGATTGGTGTATATTAAGGACCTAACGAGGCAAGATTTCTAATTCAGATCACTCATGAGAGCTAGATCACTACTGTCATCGATCTTGTGAGGACAACTGGGAGAAGAAACTTTCCTTACAGATCAGTACAATGTTTTGCAAGTATTTGTGCAACCAGTATCTTAGCAGGTGTTCTTGTAAATGCACTTATCTTTTGTATTTGTTTTCGTTTTTTAAGTTATTACAAGCACCCATGGAAGCTAGGAATTAAAGGAGACAGAAGCAAAAATCGCGTGTTTGAAACAAAATTGGCAAAATTAACCAATTATTAAAAGAACCTTCTCTACTTCTTTTTTTCATCTTGTGTGTCGTCTCCGCTCAGGCACAGTACTTCTTTTTAATGGCGCCTCTCTTCTTAGACCTTCTTACTTTCCAAGCTTACGGAAAACTAGCTGTTACACACAGGGAGGTCCTGGAACTCGCTTTTCCACGTCTTCAGATTCGATGCGGCCCCGGTTTCGGGATTGCTGGCCAGGGAGTAGGTGGCACCCACGACCGCTCCGACCCCGACCCAGTCCCTGGCAATCGGCGGCGGCTCGCTCGTGGAGAGCCACCGGATCCTTCGAGGGCTCGCGACGCGGTGCACATGCCCGCGCCCGCCTCCCGCGTCGGCGAGAAGAAAGGGAGTCCGGACGCGCAGAGGCTGACCCGGAGCCTACCCATGAGGCAGCGCGCTGGCTCCACGAGAGCCCCCCCTGCCCACGGCTCGGCCGCCTGCTCCGCAATGGGAGCCGCCGCCGTCGCCGCCGTGTAGTTTTTCGTGCTCCTCCTTTTCCTCCTCCTCTTTCTCCTCCTCCTCAGGGCCCCAGTCAGGCCGATCCGCTCCGCTCACGGTAAGCGCCCCCCGCCCCCGCCCGCCCACACCCGCCCCGCGTTGTAGCAGGCAGAGGCCCTCCCGCGCGGCCTGCGCCGTCTCACTCCGGGGGCGCCGGGCTGGGGGTGTCGAGGCCGGCGCGGGTCGCCGAGAGCGCCCAGGGCGCGGGGGAGGGGACCGGCTGCGCGGCGACGGCCGGACCGCCATCTTGCGCCGGCCCCGGCGGGGGAGGGACACCGGCGCGACGCGGAGGCCGACTCCGGGTGGCGGGCCGGGGCCGCGCAGGCCGCCGCTGTCGCCTTCCAGCCCCGCCTCGCCCCCCAGGGCTTGTTTGCCCCTGGCCTGGTTTGGGTTTTTCTCTCTGGAGGCTCCTCCCTTGGCCTTCCGTATATTTTGTGCTGCTGTTTGCCAGGAACCTGTGCGCCTCTCGCTTCGGCTCTACCCCGAGTCTCTTCAGTCGGAGGCAGAGAGACCAAAGGGTCTGCCGAACCTTGAGGCCTCCTGGGCCTTAGGGCCCAGGTTCCCCCGCCCAGGTGACCAGTCATTCCCCGTTCACATCCGCCTTCTTGTCAGAGGGCTTCCCCGCTCTGCCCTAGACGTCCCGTTATTGTCTACAGGAGAGGGGCGCTGAGGAGAGACGTGGACTTGATACACAATTTCCTAACGGAGCTTGCAGGTTGCACTTCTGAGATGGAAAGAATGATCTCATTCTGAGGTTTTTATCCTGCTCTAGAGATGGAGGGAGTTCAGAATTCCCGACTTAATTTCAAGTGTTAACGTTTTTATGGAACGGTTGACTAGAGAGGAGAAACGTCAAAGCAAGCACGCGAGACCTTCGTCCGGGGGGTTCTCTTTGTTTACCAAGAGTTGTTAGTTTAAAAAAAAAATTCTGTGAACCTAAACCTGATTGATTTATTGTTTTCAGTTTGTAACTGTATATTAAGAATTTGACGTCTTTTAGCGGCATTAAACCATTAAACAAAAAATTGAAACAGAGGACCGATGGAAAGCACAAAAGCCACCTTTCTGCAGTTGTGAGGAGTCCTGCTTTGGGGGATTGGTTTTCCTATTCAGGCTGTGTTTAAGCAGAAACTTACTGTGCCTGTGACCAAGGCACTGATGTGTTTAGAGAATTAAATTGGGGCTTTGTGCTCTCAATGTTTTAAAATATCAGTACAAATACCAGTGTAATTGTGTCCTGCATTTGTATCGATCATTGCTACCACCTTCTGATATGTATCTCCTCCCTTCTATACTGATCTGTGATGCTGGAACTGATTTTGCAGGTGAGGAAGGAGAACTCAGGTGAGAGATCTTGAATGAAGTCATGGCTAGAAAGTGATAGAGCCATTTCTTGAATCTTAGGTCTTCTTATTCCTCATTGAGTGTGCAATTAACTTTAATTTTTTTGTGTGAGAATGAGGTGAGTGAGGAAAAGAGCATAGGCTCACCTGCAAAATTTAAGAAAGAATATTCAGTTGCCCTTTCCTTTGCATTTTTAAGAGTTCATTTCTTAGCTTTATAACTTTTCGTTAATGTAAGTTTTCATGTTATTTTTCCCCCCGACCCCACCATTGAAGAATTGATTGAATAGCCCGGTTGAGCCCTCATATTACTACCTAGTTTTTACCGTTGTTACTATTTTGCCACATTTGCTTTATCTACTTATCTCAGGGTTATTTTTGGTGAACATTTTCAAAGCATATTTCATACATCATGGCAGTTCACACTTACGTACTGTGTCAGTATGTATAGACAATATCATAATCACACTTAAAGTTAAGAATAATTCCTACATAATCCCTGATAGTATTCTTGTCTAGAGAATCCCGTGGACAGAGGAGCCTGGTGGGCTGCTGTCCATAGGGTTGCACAGGGTTGAACACCACTGAAGCGACTGAGGATGCATGCATGCATTGGAGAAGGAAATGGCAACCCACTCAAGTGTTCTTGCCTGGAGAATCCCAAGGAGAGGGGAGCCTGGTGGGCTGCCATCTATGGTGTTGCACAGATTTGGACATGACTAAAGGGACTTAGCAGCAGCAATCCCTGATAATATAATGTGTGTAGGTAATATGTATTCTCATGTTCTTCATATGTTCCCTGTTGTCCTCAAAATTTTCTTTTTAGTCATTTATTTCGGAACAAGTATCCAATCATGCATTCCATTTGTGTTAGTTTCTTTTAATTTAGTGTAGTTCCTTTTTTTTTTTTTTTTTTTAATGGCATTGACATTTTGAAGAGACCAGGCCATAGGCTTGTAGAATAACCTACATTCTGTATTTTACTGACAGTTTCTTCCTCATGGGGTTTAATTGTATCCTGTATTCCCTATATTTTCTATAAACTTGAAGTTAGGTCTAAAGGCTTGAGTAGATCAGGCTAAATAATTTTGGCAAAAATACTTCACAAGTCATGCAGTGTGCTGCACATTATACAACATCAGAAGGCACATAAAGTGGAGTTATCCTGTTGGTAATCCTAAATTTGATCTCTTGGGTATGATGGTGACAGACTATCTGTCCATTTTAAGCATTTCCCTTTGTAATTAGCAGATAATCTGTGGGCTGATATTTTGGCATTAGTATTTGGTATGAATTTAACTGCAGTGATCTGATAACACAGAGCAATCCTCTAGAAATGGATGTTTGAGAATGAAGGAGGGGAGCAGTTTTGAAGGATAAGACTGACTTACCTAGTTTAGGGATCTTGGAATTGCTGCTCCAGTTGGCATCAGAGCCTATAGTGGATAGGGAAGAGGAGACAGAAAGTAGATATTAGACTTCGATTCCTTTGAAAGTTTGCTCAAAACCCTCATAGCAGTAGTGAGCTTTGAGAAATAGAAAGTTATGTGTTGAAAGACTACAAACCACAGCTTTCCTAGTTAAGCTCATTCTTTCCAGTTAGGCTATCTGGTCCAGTCCTGCTTCTTAGTCCAGTGTTTTACTACTCAGCATTGGCTTTCTTAGTAGGGGCAAGAAGGTCAAAGAAAATAAATAAATCATTTTGTGCACTTCTTTACCACACTGTTCTTTTTAAATTTAGAACTATACCAAGATTCGGAGAAGGCAATGGCACCCCACTCCAATACTCTTGCCTGGAAAATCCCATGGACAGAGGAGCCTGGTGGGCTGCAGTCCATGGGGTCGCCAAGAGTCGGACACGACTGAGTGACTTCACTTTCACTTTTCACTTTCATGCATTGGAGAAGGAAATGGCAACCCACTCCAGTGTTCTTGCCTGGAGAATCCCAGGGATGGTAGAGCCTGGTGGGCTGCCGTCTATGGGGTCGCACAGAGTCGGACATGACTGAAGCGACTTAGCAGCAGCATACCTTCGTGGAATACCAATTTTTTTTTAAGTAGAAAGTAAATGAGATTTTTAGATGACAGGAAATTGGAGACTGTTGACAACGTATTTTGTTATTTCAGAAATAACTTTTGAGTGATGAGAAATATTTATGACATACTCACTAATTAAATATATAGTCCTGAATAGTTTATTTTTCCTGCTTTAGGATACTCAAAAATACTTGATTTTTCAGTCAAATTGTTTTAAAGATATATATAATGACTTGATTTACTTGGTAACTTCTATCAAAAATGTGTGCTTGAAATTTTTGCAAAGTAGTTGTTTTAAGGATTCTTTTAATTCTCATTATACCAGGAAAAATTATTATCAATCTTTATTTTCTAGATCAAAAGGAATTATTTTTTTAAACATTTAAACTATTTTATATAATTTTATATCATCATGTAATTTGAATATAATTTACAGAAGGATAGAGGGGTAATGTGGGCTTATCCCCGTTGACTCAATGGTAAAGAACCTGCCAGACAGTGCAGAAGATGCAGGTTCAATCCCTGGGTTGGGAAGATCCCCTAGAGAAGGAAATGACAACCCACTCTCGTATTCTTGCTTAGGAAATCCCATGGATGGAGGAGCCTGGTGGGCTACAGTCCATGGGGTTGCAAAAAGTTGGACATGACTGAGCAACTAAACAGCAAAGTAATAATGTAAAACAACTTATTTGAACTTTTAATAAGAATTTCAACATAACATTTCTTTGTGTGTACTTGGAAATAAGAAATAAAAAATACATTTCATGCATCTAATTAAATACTACCCCTACAATTAATATGTATCACATTTGAATTCTCTTGACAAATACTGTGTTTGTAACATGATTTTTTTTTTTTTCAGTTTTTTATTCACATGCAGAGCATCTTCCTTTATTCTTCCCGCTTAGACCTTAGAATATTTTGGTTAGAGGGTGAGATAGAATTGTCTTATAGTTCCCATAAGTGCTTTTCCTAGTTGCATGAGGAATGTTCTTGGTAACTTATGGTTTTGTAATTGAAGCTTTCTTCATATAATGATAGTAATATTAGTCATTGGCCATCATCTTCAAGTCATTTTTTAAGTATGCTGCTGCTAAGTCACTTCAGTCGTGTCCAACTCTGTGCGACCCCATAGATGGCAGCCTACCAGGCTCCCCCGTCCCTGGGATTCCCCAGGCAAGAACATTGAAGTGGGTTGCCATTTCCTTCTCCAATGCATGAAAGTGAAAAGTAAAAGTAAAATTGCTCAGTTGTGTCTGACCCTCAGCGACCCCATGGACTGCAGCCTTCCAGGCTTCTCCGTCCATGGGATTTTCCAGGCAAGAGTACTGAAGTGGGGTGCCATTGCTATTTTTAAGTATAGTTGACCCTTGAACAACATGAGTTTGAACTTCAGGTCCATGTGGATTTTCTTTTTCAGTAAAAATGCTGCAGTATTACATGATCAGCAGTTGGGTTGAATCCATGTATTTGGAATCATGCATACAGAGGTGTCAACTATTACACACTAATTTTCAACTGAGCAGGGCCTAAACCCTGTGTTGTTCAGCTCATGGATAGGTCCTGACTTTCTTAATCAGTATCTATCCCTCCTTTAGTCTTTTTATATAATATAACTCTCTCCAGGTTAACTTATACAGGGTTTTAAAAATTCATTGATACTTGAGAATGCATTAAGCTGAGAAGAGTTCTAGATTGTTTTTTTTAATTTTAAAATTATTTTATATATTTAAATTTTTTGGTTGTGTAGTGTGTGGGCTTTCTCTAGTTGTGGCATCTGGGATCTTAGTACCCCACCCAGGGGTTGATCCCATGTCCCCTGAGTTAGAAGGTGGATTCTTAACCCTGGGACCACCAGGGAAGTCCTGAGAGTACTAATTTTTCTTAGGGCAGTAAGAATCATTAAATATGTTTGAAAACCAGATTATATGCAATTAACTTCTCTTGCTTTTCCTGTGTGAAATTTCACAGAAGTTCAACCTTGTTCTTTCTGATACTGCCAACTAAGGAAAGTTTCTTGATAGATAATACTAAGCCAATTATAAACTTAAAAAAATTTGTCACAAGTTGTATTTCTGATAGAATTTTCAGATTCTTTTGTTAGTTCTTGAGATGTTCTTGGTTCTGCTCTCATCCCTTTTCTGAATCACTCTATGCATTTTTCAAGCTTACAGTGTCACACTGTCATATGTTGCCTAGAGTTTTAGTCTGTGTTTTCCAGTTTGAAGTTTACTTAAAATAGGCAACATTGTCTGCATATGACTAATTCTTCAACTGTCATACATGAAGCTGGAACATAGTGATGAGATTTCAAATATTTCCCTAGTAGGTTCATTCTTATCATTCCTTCTGGGTCTTCTTTTTGCAATGTGCATCCTCTAATGCAATACTTCAAGAAGTTTTTGAAAACTTGTATGGTTCAAAATTTTGCTAAAGAGAAGATGGCCATCTTTACTTCCTAATTGCAAGGTATTTCCAGTTTTAGATTTGTAGACACCAATTAGAATAATTCAATGAATTAAAAAATTCTCTGCATTGCCTGTTTCTTTCTAGTCACCATTGTATACATCTGCATTTAATACTTCTCCACTCAAGAACTGTATCAAGTTAAATTTTAGCCCACAGACATGAAGAATGAAAGAGTACTGTCACGTGTCCTTTTGCATTCTTATAAAAATTTTGCATTCTTATAAAAATTTTGCATGATGAAGCCTTTCCTGCTGAATGAGAATACTGTATTTCCTTTTAGTTTTTAGAAATATATTGTTTACTCATTTTTGAATTTGAGAAAATCTGTTTAGGGATTTAGTCTAATCTAGACTTAGCCTAAGAGTTCCCAAATTTCACTGTCATTATTGCAGTCTGAAGTGCTTCTTTAGGTTCATCTAATAATTTTGAAATGTCTCCTCTGTCAGTTTTCGTCTGTTCAGTATGGACAGAAAATTAAAAGTTCTGAGTTCTTTATTTATTGGCTGTGCTGGACCATTGTTACTTCGAGGGCCTTTTCTCTAGTTTCACTGAGTGGGGGCCAGTCTCCGGTTGTGGTGTGTTGGCTTCTCATTGCAGTGGCCTCTCTTGTTGCTGAACCTGGGTCACGTGGGCTTTGGTAGTTGAGGTTTCCAGGCTCTAGAGCACAGGCTCAGTAGTTGTGGCACCTGGACTTTGTTGCTCAGTGGCATGTGGGATCTTTTTGGACCAAGGATCCAGCCTATGGCTCCTCCGTTGGCAAGTGGATTCTTTACCACTGAGCTACCAGTGAAGCCCCCAGGTTCTGAGTTCTTAACCATAGTCAATGAAAACTAGAAGCTGATGAAAGGATCTGCCCCCTAAAATACGCCACTTTGACAAAAGGATTATTTTGAGAGGAAGGTAATTGAGAATCAACAAATGTGGAATTGCAGTAAGAGTTGCCACCAACCCCCTCCCCCTGCCCCCCACATCAACTGCCTAAAAGCAGGGCATACATTTCTTTTTTGAAGGTTTTCCCATCACCCTGCCAGAAAGGGAAGAGTGACTCTTAATATTTAAGATGGAGAGTTGATACTGAGATGAGTTTGCATAAACAGACTCAACTAAAATAACCCTTACCTTCCATTAGTTCTACCACATAGTTGCTAATCTCCCCCGCCCCCAATTTATTGTCTCTTAAAGCCCCAATTCCCTTTCCTTTGTTTAAATGATATATACTCTGAATCTAACTGCTTGAGTTTTACTTCTTTTTTGTGAACTCTAGTGTATGTAAATATTAATAAAAATTAATGTGTTTTTTCTCCTGTTGACTTGTCTTTTGTTAATTTAATTCACAGGCCACAGATACTGTATCCTAAAAGGGTAGAAGTAAAGTCTTTCCTTCCTGACACTGCAAAGATAATGCCTCTAGTCTTCTATGCCTTTTTGGAAGCTGATGCAGTATTTTGTGCCAAACAATAGGAAAACTCAAAAGAAGAGGAGAAAGGCAAAGCATAATGTATTAGTGATGATTTATTTCACTTTTGCATTATCCTTCTAGGCAGTTAAATCATTCTTCTGTTTTATTATTTTAGTGTTCTTTTTAAAAGTATAGTTGGGAAAAATTGATGCTCAGCAGTGAAATAACACCTAGAATGAAGGAATTAGCAAAATATTTTAAGGTGCAGGAAAAATAATACCACTCAGATTCCATAATGTATCTTAGATTTATAAAAGTATTCTATGGCTCACATAGTAATCATAAGATAGAATGAGTTTTATTCTATTTTAAAGTAATAAGTAAATTTTCCCTTTGTTGTTTGAAGATATCTCGGAAACAGTGGAATTCATAAAATGTCAGTTTTTAAAACTAGAACTGCTAAAGAAAGAAAATTAGAGCTGAAACTGTTCCTATGGACTCTGATAGTATGCCGAAGGTTGATGGTTAATTTGGATGGTAAGATACAGAGTTCCACTGCTTTCCAACTCACACGTGAAACCTTCTTGCCTCCTACTACCATTATAGGTTTTCCACTTCTTTGCATTCCTTCGCTAATGGAGTAAGGGTTCTACAAGGCCTTCCCTTTACCATGTATCTATTAACATCCTATGAAGCTGGATTTCCCTCACTTCAACAGAACAAGGTAGTATAACAGATTGAATACAGAAGCAGATAAGGGAATCCAGCTGTCTCTGAACACAGGTATTAAAATTAATAAGATTTGCAAAAATGGAAAACAGTGCCATCCTCTAAATTTTTGTTTTGGAAAAAACAGCTATTTTTCATAAAAGTATTTGTGTTAATATGCATTGTGTTTGTTACAGTCACTTTTAAGTAAATTAATATATATTTCTTAAATTTCTCAGGTTGAGTTTATAGGTTTCATCCTTAGAAAATCAGCTGCACTGTTGGGTTTTATTTTGGCCAGATTTCTTCAGCATGATGTGAATGTCTTTGTATTGAGGGATTTTAACCAATGCAAATATCATTAGTCTATGACATAATTTGCTCCTTGTTTCTAAGGCTTTATCCTGTATTCCTTATTTTGTAGGTATTTGTTCTTAACCTTTGGCAAGTTTGAGAAGCAAAACCTGGAGGGTTTGGTAGCAGTCTGGGAATTTTAGATATATCCTAATCCCTATCTCTTTTGTTTACTCATTTTGCTTTTCCTGTTTAGGGTTTAATATCTGACTTTCAACTTTCGGATTGCTGACTGCTGATAGAAAGGTCCTTATGGAAAAAAGTACAGCATGGAAGTGGCTTTGTTAAATTCCATGAGGAAAAATAAATAATCTCCCAACTTTATTGAGTAGAAAAAGGTAAATAAGAAAATTGACACTACATTGTTAGTATTCATGTTCTTTAGAGAGGAAGGTATCTTTCTAATCTTTCATTTCTTTATTTAAAATTTTTTAAATTATGAAAATATAATAATGCATTTATAGGAGACTTGAAAAATATAGAATATAGTTCTACTGTACTTTACAATTTTTTTTAAATAGATAAAGTAAGATTTTTAGTTGGAGTTTCAATATCAAACTCTCAAAAATTAATAGAATAAATATATAGAAAAGTAGAAGAATATAGTAGACCTGAAAAGCACCATGAACCAGTTCAACATAATTAAAATTTATACAATTTTCACAGAACAGTAGGATACAAATTCTGTTCAAGTTCCCATAGACTCTAAACTGGGAGACACTAGAACATATTCAAGGACATAAAATAAGGTGCAAGATTCATTTCATTTTTTTTAATGTAGTATTTTATTGATTATAATGTGTTTCATGATTATATTTCATCCTCAAAACAAATGCTCTTTGGAGATGGGTGGTATTATTATCATCTGTCCTTTATAGATGAGAAAATTGAGTCTTAGAAAAAGTTTATTTCAGTCATTGTAATAATTCCTGGGTACCAGACAGTGCATATTTTTTGTAAGATGTGATGCTTTGGCCTTCCCTCACTTCAGCTTCAGTCTTTCTTTTTATTTTTTTTATTTTTTAATTTTTTTTTAAGTCGCTCAGTCGTGTCCGACTCTTTGCGACCCCGTGGACTGTATAGCCCACCAGGCTCCTCCGTCCATGGGATTCTCCAGGCAAGAATACTGGAGTGGGTTGCCATTTCCTTCTCCAGCTTCAGTCTTTCTAGCTCAGAATTATGTGTTCTCTTCTTGGGTTAGACAGTGCAAGCCAAGCAGCACAACTTCTAGTGGAAGTGTCAGCTCCTAGAGCATTTGGCTTATTCTGTGCTTCGTTGCATTCTGGAAGCCTCTGGCACTGGGATAACCCAGCTCTGCCTGTATTGGTGGAGTTATTGAGTTTGGAATTGATAAGTGACACAATAAAAGCATTATTTCAGGGAATTGATAATTTGATGATTTTATATTAAATGGATGAAAGCAGATCTGGATGCTGAGAGACAAAGTGAATCTTGTAAATCTGTTGCTATAGGTGTGCAGTTCTTAGGGCCTGAACAAGTACTTACAAATGGAAAGGCAAGGTTGGCTGTGGGAAATATTTTGAAGGAAGACTATAGAACTGAGGACTTGATAAGATATGATGAATGAAAGAGGGAAACACTGAAAAAAGTGCAAAAGGATGACAGTTTCATTTGTTACATTGTACTTGAGAGTTTCTGGAAAATATTTAGGTATAGTAGGTAGAGTACTAAAATTCTTCATTTCTAACTCCTAAGATGAACTTTAATAATTCAACTTTTTCAATTAGAGCAGTTTTTTTTTTTTTAACTGAAGTAATAATAAATTCCCCTTTTCCTTCAGTCTAGGCCAAAAATTTTTGTATACTAGATGTTTACAGTATTCAAGTTGGAAGGATCCTTAGGGATCTTGAAAGTGATTATTTTCAATTCATAATGCTTGAATTTTTCATTTTTCTTTAGTGATCTATCACTCTCAAGTTCATCTAATTTCCTGATATTTTAATTGCTGATTGTTTCATATATGTAATCTGCCTCCCTATTATTCTGATTTTGTTCTTGTTGTAGGCAAATAGTATGTGGTTGAAATCTTCGGCCTTTGAAGTGTCTGGGTTTGAATCCTTGCTCAGCCACTTAATTGTGTTTCTTTGGGGCCGGTACTTAACCTCTATAATTGGATTTCCACAGCTATAAAGCAAGGATAGTAATAGTGTCATAAAGGTTTTTGAGGATTAGATGAAATAATGAGTGTTTAATTAATTAGCTAATGGTAATGATATTATTATACATAATAACATAATTATTATAACTTATAGTTGTATGTAATGAACTCAGTAGTTGTTTTTAAGCTCAAACTAGAAATGAAAATCTCTGGTTTACTCAAAAACAAGTAAATATTAGCAGTGTTGTTATTGTTGTTATCATCACTTGAGCCACAGGATCAGGTCTTCCTCTTGCCTTTTTTCTTATGACAAACTTTAAAATATCTGTAAACACCTTTCATTTTTGCCATGCCTGCCCCAGTCTTATGTTTTTTCTATGTTAGAAATCTTAGTCTTTTGATTGGGACAAAGCTTTAATTCTAATTCCTGCTAGTGGGCGTTTGTTGTTCTTGCTACTCAACATCCATTCATCCTTAAGTCCCTTACCTTGGTAACATACATGTTGATTTTCCCTTGGGGAACCACCCCCTCCTCCAGTAGTTAACCTTGTGGTTGTGTGTCTATTACCAGGGGGATCAGTAGTGATTGATTTAGGGAAGGGCATATGACTTTAGCCAAGCCAGTCAACTTGAGTCAGAGCTGGTCCTCTTATCATTGTCCAAGTCTTGAATGTTGGAAGGTGTTAGTTGGAGCTGCGGTTTGTTCTTCGTGATGATGGGGTTTAGTCACTAAATCATGTCCTACTCTTTTGCAACCCCATGTAATTTGCCAAGCTCCTGTGTGCATGGGATTTCCCAGGCAAGAATACTGGAGTGGGTTGCTGTTTCCTTCTCCAGGGGATCTTCCTGACTAGGTATCGAACCCGTGTCTCCTGCATTGTCAGGTGGATTCTTAACCACTGAACCACCAGGGAGGTCCTGAGCTGCTGTAGTCCTTCACAATAGAAGGACCCTTTCGTAGGGTAGAATCAGAATAAAGGAAGTGAAACCTAGAGGTGGAGAGAGAAACACTAGGTTTACCGATCATTGTTTAAAATGTGCCTACAACTAATTCTGTAAAGGAGTCTATAAGTTCTCTTTTCCATAAACCAGTTTGTTGTTGTTTAGTCGCTCAATGGTGTCTGACTCTTTGAGACCCCATGGACTACAGCATGCCAGGCTTCCGTGTCCCTCACCTCTTCTGGAGTTTGCTCAAACTCAGGTCCATTGAATTGGTGATGCCATCCAACTATCTCATCCTCTGTCATCCCCTTCTCCTCCTGCCTTCAGTCTTTCCCAGCATCAGGGTCTTTTCCAGTGGTTGGCTCTGCCCATCAGGTGTCCAGAGTATTGGAGCCTCAGCTTTTGGCATCAGTCCTTCCAATGAATATTATGGATTGATTTCCTTTAGGATTGACTGATTTGATTTTCTTGTTGTTCAAGGGACTCTTAAGAGTCTTCTCTAGCACCACAGTTCAAAGACATCAGTTCTTTGGCGCTCAGCCTTTTTTATTGTCCAGCTCTGACATCTGAACATAACTACTGGAAAAACCATAGCTTTGACTATACGGACCTTTGTAGGTAAAGTAATGTCTCTGCTTTTTAATATGCTGTTTAGGTTTGTCATTGTTCTTCTTCCAACGAGCAAGCGTCTTTTAATTTCATGGCTGCAGTCATTGTCCACAGTGATTTTGGAGCCCAAGAAAATAAAATCTGTCACCGGTTCCATCATTTCCCCATCTGTTTGCTCTGAAGTGATGTGACGGGATGCCAGGATCTTCATTTTTTGAATGTTGAGTTTTAAGCCAGCTTTTTCACTCATCTATTTCACCATCATCAAGAGGCTCTTTAGTTCCTCTTCTCTTTCTGCCATAAGGGTGGTGTTATCTGCATATCTGAGGTTACTGATATTTCTCCTGGCAATCTTGATTCCAGCCTGTGCTTCATTCAGCCTGGCATTTTGCATGATGTACTCTGAATATAAGTTAAATAAGTAGGGTGACAATATACAGCCTTGACGTACTCCTTTTCCTATTTGGAACCAGTCTGTTGTTCCATGTCCAGTTCTAACTGTTGCTTCCTGACCTGCATACAGGTTTCTCAAGAGGCAGGTCAGGTGGTCTGGTATTCCCATCTCTTTCAGAATTTTCCACAGTTTATTGTGATCCACACAGTCAAAGGCTTTGGCATAGTCAATAAAGCAGAAATAGATGTTTTTCTGGAACTCTCTTGCTTTTTCCATGATCCAGCGGATGTTGGCAATTTGATCTCTGGTTCTTCTGCCTTTCCTAAAACCAGCTTAAACATCAGGAAGTTCACGGTTCACGTATTGCTGAGGCCTGGCTTAGAGAATTTTGAGCATTACTTTACTAGTGTGTGAGATGAGTGCAATTGTGCAGTAGTTTGAGCATTCTTTGGCATTGCCTTTCTTTGGGATTGGAACGAAACTGACCTTTTGCAGTCCTGTGGCTACTGCTGAGTTTTCCAAATTTGCTGGCATATTGAGTACAGCACTTTCACAGCATCATCTTTCAGGACTTGGAATAGCTCAACTGGAATTCCATCACCTCCACTAGCTTTGTTCGTAGTGATGCTTTCTAAGGCCCACTTGACTTCACATTCCAGGATGTCTGGCTCTAGGTCAGTGATCACACCATCATGATTATCTGGGTTGTGAAGATCTTTTTGTGTACAGTTCTTCTGTGTATTCTTGCCATCTCTTCTTAATATCTTCTGCTTCTCTTAGGTCCATACCATTTCTGTCCTTTATTGAGCTCATCTTTGCATGAAATGTTCCTTTGGTATCTCTGATTTTCTTGAAGAGATCCCTAGTCTTTCCCATTCTGTTGTTTTCCTCTATTTCTTTGCATTGATCACTGAGGAAGGCTTTCTTATCTCTTCTTGCTATTCTTTGGAACTCTGCATTCAGATGCTTATATCTTTCCTTTTCTCCTTTGCTTTTCGCTTCTCTTCTTTTCACAGCTATTTGTAAGGCCTCCCCTTACAGCCATTTTGCTTTTTTGCATTTCTTTTCCATGGGGATGGTCTTGATCCCTGTCTCCTGTAGAATGTCACAAACCTCATTCCATGGTTCATCAGGCACTCTATCAAATCTAGGCCGTTAAAACTATTTCTTATGGATTTGATTTAGGTCATACCTGAGTGGTCTAGTGGTTTTCCCCACTTTCTTCAATTTAAGTCTGAATTTGCCAATAAGGAGTTCATGATCTGAGCCACAGTCAGCTCCTGGTCTTGTTTTTGCTGACTGTATAGAGCTTCTCCATCTTTGGCTGCAAAGAATATAATCAATCTGATTTCGATGTTGGCCATCTGGTGATGTCCACGTATAGAGTCTTCTCTTGTGTTGTTGGAAGAGGGTGTTTGTTATGACCAGTGTATTTTCTTGGCAAAACTCTATTAGTCTTTGCCCTGCTTCATTTCATATTCCAAGGCCAAATTTGCCTGTTACTCCAGGTGTTTCTTGACTTCCTACTTTTGCATTCCAGTCCCCTATGATGAAAAGGACATCTTTTTTTGGGTGTTAGTTCTAGAAGGTCTTGTAGGTCTTCATAGAACCGTTCAACTTCAGCTTCTTCAGCATACTGTTTTTTTAAAAGGTGATAAATTTGGAGAGAAGTGGCAGGTCAAGGGAAAAAGGGTTTGGGCTTCTAGGAGTGATAAATTGAGGGAATGTACATACATGTATGGGGGAAATTAATCTAAGATAAGGACTGTTTTAGTAAGATTTGTTTGTGCAGAGCCATCTGACAGGGACTTTCTGTCTCCAGTGATAATGGTAGTTTTTCCTCCTCCTGAAGTGGGAGAAGGGAAGGGGAAGACCTTTGCAATGGGAAATTATGTTCTGCTTTTAGACATGTAAGAGGAGGGCAGAGAGCTTTTTTGGTGTTTCCTTCTTAATTGCCAAAGTGGCATATTTTGATGCCCTACATGAGTAAGGCATCTGTGTGGATTTCTCCTAATTTCAGAGTATTAAAGTGTTAATTCTTTGATTACCTTCAGAGAATGAAGTTTAGGAGATGGACAGGAGAAGCTGGCCAAATTGCTTTTTCACCCTTAGTCTTGGAAATAGCTAGGGCAAGCTCTTTTACCCTAGCTAAAAGACCTAAAATTTCCCTATCCTTATTCTAATCTCATTTGTAGACCACTCTTCCTTCATACTGAGTCCCAACGCTTCTCTGTTTGCATCTTTACTCTTAAGATTCCTAAATGAGTCATCTTTTTGTAAAATGACATTTGAAATTTTTAAAAAAAATTAAACTACATATGTCCATATTCTCCCCTTTTAAGGTCCTTTTCTCCATTTCTTGAAGTGACTAATTCCAGAATAAAAATTCAGATAACAGAGTGTTTCAGAAATCGGATGAGATTTAATGAAATTATTTTTGAGTTTCTGTGATCCCCCAATATTTTGTCTGCAGTATTTTAGCTGCTAGTGGTCAGATGTTTTCAGTTGTGCGTTTTGTTTGGTTGGAATGTACACTTTTCAAGAATAAGTCTGGTTTTTAACAGTAACAACTAGACTGACTCTGAAAAAGATAGATGCTTAGCTTTCTAACAATAAAATAAAGTCATAAAAGGAGGAAATACTGATTTAAAATGTTATCTGCTTAATATTTTTAAATAAAATTATAATAATTTTATTTATAAAATTTATTATTTAAGTACCTGAATTTATGAAACCAAATTTTTGTGGGTCTCTCAATATACAGGTTTATTGCTTATGATTTAAGGTTTCTGTTTGTGTGACTTGTCTTAGAATGCCAAATTAGATATAATAATTCTCTGCTTTTCTGATCATGTTAAAATTAATTTCCATGATAGGCTCAATAGGTGATGGATGTTAAGCTGAGTTTTAAACATGATTCTTCTTCCTCAAAAGACTGTATGATTCTAAGAAAATAAACAGATTAAAATTAATTTTCTAGTATCTCCTTGAGATAGTTGAAAATTCTTGAGAGATCATAAAACAAGGATTGGAAATACTAGATTGTTACTCATAGTTCAGAACCCACTTTGACTGCTTAAAGCTCTGTTCATTTGGGATTAGAATTCTAAAATTACAGACCTCCATTTCAGTATGCCATTAATGACAAAGACTAAAAGAACTGTTTATAAAATGAAATAGAACATAAACCAAAGCTTTGGAGTCAGTGAAATGATGTGAATGCTTGATTATTTGGGGAAATTTGTGAGAGGAGAAAAGTGACAAATCAAATTTAGCAGTGTTGGTAAACCATAAGTATGTGTTATATGCGTATGACGGTTTAGCATTTTTTATGTTAATAAGTGTTTTAACTAGTTTATAAATGCTTTTTTTTTAAAGATGAAAGTATCACAGGATAGATTTGGCTGCCACATTCCAGAATGTTTATTTAGCTTTATAAAAGCTAAACTTTTGTGAGGAATACTACTGTAGTGAAGATCCTGTATGACAAAGTGATTTCTAAATGTGCAAATGATAACTTATAAATTGCAATGTAATAATGAAATTGTGATCTGTTCTTATAGTTCTTTAAAATGAGATTTAGCCTAGAGTTAAAAGTGGTTAAGACTTATTCAGTGATTTATGCGTGCCTGGCACTGAGCTATGTGCTTTGTGTTTATTATTTCATTTAATCTTCATCATAACTGTGAAATAAATATATATATATATATACACATATATATGCATATATACATAAATGTGTGTGTGTGTGTGTGTGTATGTGTATGTAGGCAGGGTACAGAGATTACTAACTTGGCCAAGGTCATATAGCTAATAAGTGGTTGAGTCAGAGTTTGAACCTGTTGTTCTCCACTGAGTTTTACTATTTCATAGTTAGTAAATATTTAAAGTATACAGTAAAGTATAAAAAGCTGAATTTAGCCTTAGGGATCGTTCAGTTGAACTGAGAGCTGAGACCCAGAATTGTGAGGTAACTGGACTAAAAGTTGTGGTAGTGCTGGGGCTATGACTTGGTTCTTCCGACTTCTAGCCTAGTCCTCTTTTTATGTGTAGACTCTACAGCTGTGGTTTGTGGAATGGCTTAATTTTTCCTTTTTCAGAGAGTACGTAGGACTAAATTCATTACCTTTATTATTTAACAGTGACATCACATGAGGTGATATCTGTCAGTGGCTAAAAGTAAAATTTTCAAACAGTTAAAAATTTAAACCTCACATTTCCTTTGACTTCCTTAAGATATAGTTTAATTTTAGATACATAAAATCTGAAACAAAAAATAACAAAGTAGGAATTATTTATGCAAGCAGTCTCCAAAAGACAGTGATATAATCTAAAAAGTCTTATAAGTCATTTACTTGGAATTCATTTGGAAACAAGTGTATTAAACATGATCATGAAATTTCTACCTCTGTCAGTAGCTGAAGTGTAGTGTATTCTCTTTTTCTAGCTGTTTTGGAGCCAAGTCTGAGCTGTAGAAGCTGTAGGAGCTTTGAGATTTCCACTGCATATCTTTGTTGGATATTTCATCTCAGTGGTAGCTGATTTAGCCTTCATAGAATTCTATGGCTTACCACCAAAATTCTGAAGTAGTGACTTACAAGATTTTTACTTTGATAGTTTTGGCATGCTCCAGAGGCTGACATGCCAAAGGAATCCATGAAAGTATATATTGATCAGAATGAAATATGGCAGTGACTCTTTAGACTAACGTTGTCCAATAGAAATGTTCTGTAGCTGCACTTTCCAATGCAGTAGCCACCAGCTGTTTGTGGCTTTGAGCATTTGCAGTGTGGTTGGTGAAACTGAGGAACTGAATTTTAAATTTTATTTAGTTTTAATTACATAGTCACATGTGGCTAGTAGCTACTGTATTACACAGTGCAGCTTTTGACTGAAATTGCAATTCTAATTACCAGTGTTTTAGTGTCTTTGCTGGTGTATCAGTGGAGGTTCCTAAGTAGCTACTACGATCCTCAGGCCTTTAAAGTAGATCATCTTAAAGTCATCTTTATAGTCATGTGTGCATACTCTGTCACTAAGTTGTGTCAGACTCTTTGCAGCTCCATGGACTGTAGCC
Organism: Bos indicus; assembly: GCF_029378745.1. Taxonomy (NCBI): domain Eukaryota; kingdom Metazoa; phylum Chordata; class Mammalia; order Artiodactyla; family Bovidae; genus Bos; species Bos indicus. Next base: position 53,483,564 of record NC_091769.1, read on the forward strand.
TACCAGGCTCCTCTGTCCACGAGGTAGTGGATATCTTGTTCACATGGACAGGTCATTTATTAATTGAATATTTGTAAATTGCATACTGATTTTAAAGTTCTGCTAAATGATGTTTTTATGATCACTTAACAAAAATGTTATATTTGAGTTTCATAGGCTGTGTAATTGAAGCTGTTAAAGAATATTCTGTATTCTTGATACTAGTAGGTCCTTAATGTGAGCAAGAATTGTATGTATTATCTATACATACCTCTGATGTTAGTATAGGGGCAGGCTACAACTATTCAAATAACTGAGTTAAAGAATAACCTGAGAACCTGGTGAATGTAGTTGATATTAAAATTTACTGAATTTAGTTCATATTTAATATTATATAAATATTCACTAGAGTCTCTTGTTCTTGTATTTTAAACAGTTAATAGCAATAGATTCTGAAATTAAAAAAATTTCTTCATGGGGTCTGATTCAATCCAAATAACTTGAAAATTATTGGATAAAATGCAGGAAAATTTGCTTTAGTCAGCCTGAGAATAAAGAGGAATGTGAAGATTGTATTAACTGTGTATCTCAGTATTTTAGGTTTCTGTTATCTGATTTTTTCCTTTTTTTGCTTTATAACTATAACATGAGGTTTTTAAAAATATCTGCATATTTAAAAAATATGTATGCTGCTGTATGTGTGGGAATCCAGAAAACAGATTGTTTTAAATAAGACGGTTCAAAATTTTGAAAATTTATTTTAGCAACATTTGTTTTGAATTTTAGACATAATAGATTATGAATTTTTGAAGGCAAGTACTATGACTTATTTATCTATGTTTTTCCCCAAGAACTTAGCCCCATTACCTTACATATAGGAAAAAATGACTGTGATTAGTTTGAGTAATTATTTGAATGAAGTAATCTACGATAAAGTACTATATCCAACTAGTTTTTGTCCTTTTGAGTTCATTGATTAGAAAACCCAGAAAAACATAAACTAAAATTGATTTATGATTATGTTTTCATATGGAAACAGTTATATTTATATCTGAAATGTGAAGACTCAGCAACAGTTAAAGGTTAATGTCAGCATCTGAATGTTCAGATTTAATACAATACTATACTATGAGGTGATTATTCATTTCTACAGAAGGATGCTTTTAAAAAACTTTATATATAGTAATTTCAGACTTGCTCAAATATTAAGGGCTTAATGGAATCACCATTTTACTTAATAAATTTGAGTTCATTCAAGAATGAACCAATTATGTAGAGTCAGTTAAATATTTATATTAGACTTATCAAATTTAAACTTGAGCTTTTTATATGAGAAAAGGTTAAACATGTATGTATTTAATGAAATCCACTTTAATGCTAGTTATCTTTATTTTATAGTAAAGAAAACTGAGGTATAACTTGCTGCCTTGTATGGAGTCACATGGTGAGTTTGAAGATCAAAATTAGATCCAAGAACTTCTGAATTTCAAGTTTCATTTTTCAGTATTTGGCTTTACTTAAAGAGACTCATAAAATTGACTGATATCATGTATCAGTACTTAGATAACAGTTTACAGAAAATCAACTTTTCATCTTGATTGGTGGCAACCTTTTTCAGCCAAAAAGTAAGTGTTGTTGCTAGGATAGATACTAGTGTTCAGTTCAGTTCAGTTGCTCAGTCATGACTGACTCTTTGTGACCCCAGGGACTGCAGCACGCCAGGCTTCTCTGTCCATCACCAACTCCTGGAGCTTGCTCAAACTCATGTCCATTGAGTCGGTGATGCCATCCAACCATCTCATCCTCTGTTGTCTCCTTATTCTCCTACCTTCAGTCTTTCCCAACATCAGGGTCTTTTCCATTGAGTCAGTTCTTCGTATCAGGTGGCCAAAGTATTGGAGCTTCAGCTTCACCATCAGCCCTTCCAATGAGTATTCAGGACCAATTTCCTTTAGGATTAACTGGTTGGATCTCCTTAATGTCCAAGGGATTCTCAAGACTCTTCCAACACCACAGTTTAAAATAATCAATTCTTCGGTGCTCAGCTTTTTTTATGGTCCAGCTCTCCCATCCATACAGGACTACTGGAAAAACCATGGCTTTGACTAGATGGACCTTTGTCGGCAAAGTATCGTCTCTGCTTTTTAATATGCTGTCTAGGTTTGTCATAGCTTTTCTTCCAGGGAGCAAGCATCTTTTAATTTCATGGCTGCAGTCACCATCTGCAGTGATTTTGGAGCCCAAGAAAATAAAGTCTGTCACTGTCTCCATTGTTTCAAGGTAAATTAAATGTGTTCAAGCAGGACATGGCAAGAGTGAACATTGATATACTAGGAATCAGTGAACTAAAATGGATAGGAACGGGCAAATTTAATTCAGATGACCATTATAACTACTTCTGCAGGCAAGAATCCCTTAGAAGAAATGGAGTAGCCCTCATAGTCAACAAAAGAGTCTAAAATGTAGCATGTGGGTGCAGTCTTCAAAACAGCAGAATGATCTCAGTTCGTTTCCAAGGCAAGCCATTCAGCATCACAGTAATCCAAGTCTGTGCCCCAATCACTGATGCCAGCGAAGCTGAAGTTGACCAGTTCAATGAAGACCTACTTCTAGAACTAACTCCAAAAAAAGATGTCCTTTCCATCATAGAGGATTGGAATGCAAAAATAGGAAGTCAAGAGATACCTGGAGTAACAGGCAAGTTTGGCCTGGGAGTACAAAATGAGGCAGGGTGAAGGCTAACAGTGTCAAGAGAACGTACTGGTCATAGCAAACATCTTTTCCAGCAACCCAAGAGATGACTCTACATATGGACATCACCAGATAGTCGGTACTGAAATCAGATTGATTATGTTCTTTGCAGCCAAAGATAGAGAAGCTATATACAGTCAGCAAAAACAAGACTTGGAGCTGACTGTGACTTAGGTCATGAGCTTCTTAGTGCAAAATTCAGGCTTAAATTGAAGAAAGTAAGGAAAACAACTAGGCCATTCAGGTTTTGGGCATTCCCAAGTAGCACTAGTGGTAAAGAACCTGCCTGCCAATGAAGGAGACATAAGAGGCACAGGTTCGATCCCTGGGAAGATCTCTGGACGAGGAAATGGCAGCCCACTCCACTATTCTTGCCTGGATCAACTCCCTTATGATTATACAGCAGAGGTGATGAATAGATTCAAGGGATTAGATCTGGTAGACAGTGCCTGAAGAACTATGGACGAAGGTTCATAGCATTGTACAGGTGGCAGTTTACCAAAACTGTCGCAAAGAGAAAGAAATGGAAGAAGGCAAAGTGGTTGTCTGAGGAGGCTTAACAGATATCTGAGGAAAGAAGAGAAGCGAAAGTTAAAGATATACTGCAGTGAATGCAGAGTTCCAGAAAATAGCAAGGAGAGACAAGAAGACCTTTTTCAATGAACAATGCCAAGAAATAGAGGAAAACTATAGGGAGAGACCAGAGATCTCTTCAGGAAAATTGGAGATTACAAGGGAGCATTTCATGCAAGGATGGGCATGATAAAGGACAGAAACGGTCAGGACCTCACAGAAAGAGAAGTGATTAAGAAGAGGTGGCAAGAATATGGGTGGTAAGAGTCAATTCTTCTCATCAGGTGGCAGAAGTATTGGAGCTTCAGCCTCAGCATCAGTCCTTCCAATGAATATTCAGGACTGATTTCCTTTAGGATGGACTGGTTTGCTCTCCTTACTATCCAAGGGACTCTGAAGAGTCTTCTCCAACACCACAACACAACTTCGGTGCTCAGCTTTCTTTATGGTCCAGCTCTCACATCCATACATAACTACTGGAAAAACCATAGCTTTGACTAGACGGCCCTTTGTTGGCAAAGTAATGTCTCTGCTTTTTAATATGCTGTCTAGGTTGGTCGTAACTTTTCTTCCAAGGAGCAAGCGTCTTTTAATTTCATGGCTGCAGTCACCATCTGCAGTGATTTTGGAGCCAGAGAAAATAAAGTCTGTCACTGTTTCCATTGTTTCCCCAATCTGTTTGCCATGAAGTGATGGGACTGGATCACCTGACCAGATGCCAGGATCTTTTTTTTTTAAATGCTGAGTTTTAAGCCAGCTTTTTCACTTTCCTCTTTCACTTTTATCAAAAGGCTGTTTCTTCTTCCCTTTCTTCCATAAGGGTGGTGTCATCTACATATCAGATTTTTCTTTTCTTTTCTTTTTTCTTGAGGATAAAAAGGAGCTATTTATTTGTTAATAAAAAGAAAAATAGGTGAAAGATATGAACAGATATTTTACCAAGAAGACATACAGATGCCAAATAAACCATGTGGAAAAAGGAAGATCAACATTATGATTCCTTGCTGCTGCTGCTAAGTCACTTCAGTCGTGTCCGACTCTGTGCGACCCCATAGACGGCAGCCCACAAGGCTCCCCCGTCCCTGGGATTCTCCAGGCAAGAACACTGAAGTGGGTTGCTATTTCCTTCTCCAACACATGAAAGTGAAAAGTGAAAGCGAAGTCGTTCAGTCGTGTCCGACTCTTTGCGACCCCATGGACTACAGCCTACCAGGCTGCTCTGTCCATGGGATTTTCCAGGCAAGAGTACTGGATTAGGGTGCCATTGCCTTCTTTGTACATAGCAGATTTTTCTCCTGGCAATCTTGATTCTAGCTGTGCTTCATCCAGCCTGGCATTTCACATGATGTACTCTGCATGTAAGTTAAATAAGAAGGGAAACAATATACAGCCTTGATGTACTCCTTTCCCAATTTAGAACCAGTCTGTTGTTCCATGTCTGGTTCTAACTGTTGCTTCCTGACCTGCATACAGATTTCTCAGGAGGCAAGTCAGGTGGTCTGATATTCCCATCTCGTGAAGAATTTTCCACAGTTTGTTTGATCCACACAGTCAAAGTCTTTAGTGTAGTCAATGAAGTAGATGTAGGTATTTTCCTGGAATTCTCTTGCTTTTTTGATGATCCAGTGGATGTTGGCAAATTGATCTCTGGTTCCTCTGCCTTTTCTAAATCCAGCTTGAACAATCTGGAAGTTCTTGGTTCACATACTGTTGAAGCCTAGCTTGGAGAATTTTGAACATTACTTTGCTAATGTGTGAGATGAGTGCAGTTGTGTGGTAGTTTGAGCATTCTTGGGCATTGCCTTTCTTTGGGATGGGAATGAAAACTCACCTTTCCAGTCCTGTGGCCGTTGCTGAGTTTTCCAAATTTGTTGGCATATTGAGTGCAGCACTTTAACAGCATCATCTTTTAGGATTTGAAATAGCTCAGCTGGAATTCTATCATGTCCACTAGCTTGTTCGTAGTGATGCTTTCTAAGGCCCACTTGACTTTGTACTCTAGGATGTCTGGCTCTAGGTGAGTGATCTCACCATCATGGTTATCCTGGATCATTAAGACTTGTTTTTTTGTATAGTTCTTCTGTGTATTCTTGCCACCTCTTCTTAATATCTTCTGTTTCTGTTAGGTCCATACCATTTCTGTCCTTTATTGAGCCCTTCTTTGCATGAAATGTTCCCTTGGTATCTCTCATTTTCTTGAAGAGATCTCTAGTCTTTCCCATTCTATTGTTTTCCTCTATTTCTTTGCATTGATCACTTAGGAAGGCTTTCTTATGTTTCTTTTATGCATAGGCAAAATCTAATTATTTCTAAAAATATTATAAAGCTGTCATGTATCTTCAAAAATTATTTCTCAACAACATATCCTGAATATATTGACAATGGCAGTGCCATGCTAAAGAGTGAGGTGGAAGACCTTTGTTTTCTCCATGAGTTTGATAGATCTGTCATAGCAAAGTATTATAGAGTAGATGACTTAACAGAAACTTATTTTCTCATATTTCTGGAGGCTAGATGTCTAAGATCTAGGTATTTTTGAGTGACTTGAAGGAAGGATATATTTCAGGCCTCTCCTTTGCTTATAGATGGTCATCTGCTTCCTATGTCTTCAAATGGTCTTACCTCTGTACATGTATATGTGTCCTGATCTGCTCTTCTCTTATGGACAATGATCATAATGTATTAGCGCCCACTCTCATAATCTCACTTTAACTTACTTCTTTAAAGATTCTGCCTCCAAATATATACACATTGTGAGGTACTGATGGTGAGGACTTCAGAATATGAATTTTGGAGAAACTCAGTTTAGTTCGTAACATGTACCAACTAGAAATATAGGATATTTTTAATATTGGTATTTAATGAATTTCCCTAATCTTTTAAAAGTAGGCATTGCTTGACTTCACCTACTTTCCTGGTTTTAGATTATTATATATGTCTGTACTGCCTATCTTATATGTAGAGTGAAATATACTGTCAAGGAGCTCATTTTGCCTTAAATGTAGTAATGTTTTTAATCATTTGACTTGAAGAATTCTATATAACTATTAAAACAGTATAGTTTAGAAAAGAAAGGGATCATTTCATGATATTGATGACATTTGGGAAAATGAGAAGGCCTTATTTATTTATATATTTTTTGGTAGGTGGACTACTAAACATTTAAGTAATTATAGACCAGGAAATGATTTAAGGTACATTTATAGAAGGGAAAATTCTTTTAAATTTGTAAAAGAATGGCACCTACTTTAATAAGGTATTTCCTGTGTATGACATCTCCAAAGTACTGTTTCAATTAGCACTATCTTTTAAGACGGTGGTAGAACATTGTCTTAAGTTTGAGTCAAAAGAGAAATGGCATTGCTTTATTATAATAAAAAATGACCTCTAGAAGTTACCACCTTTAATTCATAATGATATCATTGTCTAAGCCAGAACCTTTGAGCCCTGGAGGTTTTTTCCTTTTGAAGTCTCCGTCTGTCCTATACCCCCACTCCAGTACTCTTGCCTGGAAAATTGCATGGACGGAGGAGCCTGGTAGGCTGTAGTCCATGGGGTCGCTAAGAGTCAGACACGATTGAGAGACTTCATTTTCACTTTTCACTTTCCTGCATTGGAGAAGGCAATGGCACCCCACTCCAGTACTCTTGCCTGGAGAATCTCACGGGTGGAGGAGCCTGGTAGGCTGCAGTCCATGGGGTCGCTAAGAGTCAGGCACAACTGAGTGACTTCACTTTCACTTTTCACTTTCCTTCATTGGAGAAGGAAATGGCAACCCACTCCAGTGTTCTTGCCTGGAGAATCCCAGGGACGGGGGAGCCTGGTGTGCTGCTGTCTATGGGGTTGCACAGAGTCGGACATGACTGAAGTGACTAAGAGCAGCAGCAGCATCCTGTCCTATACAGACAGACAGGTAGACAGACAGACATTTTGTTGTTTAGTCGCTCAGTCATGTTCAACTCTTTGCCACCCCATGGATTGCAGCTCACCAGGCTTCCCTGTCCTTCACTATCTCCCTGAGTTTGCTCAAGCTCACGTCCATTGAGTCAGTGATGCCATCCAGCCATCTCCTCCTCTGTCGCCCTCTTCTGCCCTCAGTCTTTCCCAGCATCAGGGTCTTTTCCTATGAGTTGGCCCTTGTGTGTGTGTGTGTGTATATACACACACGCATATGTATATATACCCTCTTTATATATCACTTGTACCCATCTCCATTCCTATTACTTTAGTTTAGAACTTTAATACTGTATCTCTTTTTTTCCCTCCTCTGCTACTCTTACTCTTCCTTTTTCTCCTTCATCTCAGCTTAAAGTATACACATAGTTTTAAATAAAGCAAACAACTTAAAAAGACTATGTGGTTTAGCCTCAGTTTCTTAAAAAGTGCTTATGTGCGTATATATTTGTGCTTTCCGTTGCATAGTCAGTTTTAACCATTTTCTGGTACTATTCTGTCATGAGGATTTTTGCTTTTTACAGCTATCCCTTCCTTCCCTCTAAGTGTCTCCCAATTTTTGGTTAAATCTGTATTTGATATTTTCATTATGATGTCCATATAAACACTATTTACTGATGAGCATGGTAGTATGCTATTCATATGCTATTATATATAGAATAGCATGTGAGGGAATACATTTTTTACTTGTTTGTTTACCCAGCAATGAATACTTTTCATGTTTTTTGATTTGCTAACTTTTATTAACGTCTATAGCTAAATCTTCTCACACCCTCAAGAACATCTCAGTTCAATTTTCAGTATGTTGAAATCTGTCAGGTAGTATAAAATTTTATATTTTAATCATCTTTTCTTTGGCCTCCTGGAGATGTTCCTCCTGAAGGTACTGTTCTCAGGCGTTAGTCTAGACTGGCTGTTCTTTAGGCCTGCTGAACTTCTGTTGTCCTGGAACTTTGTACTGTGTTGAATGCCATGTTTTCTACATCCTGTGTCTTCCTCTTTCTTTACTGAGTCTCTTGTTTTGGTGGATTCTATAGTAACTTCAGGAGAACGAGTGCCTGGGAAGTAAATTTTCTGTGATGTTGCTGATCCTTACTCTTAAACTTAAATGAAAAGTTTGGATTTTCTAAATTGAAATATAATTTTGGTAAGAATTTTTAAAGAATTGTTTTACTGTGTTCTAGTTTCTGTTCTTATTACTCTTAATCTTTTGTATATGACCTGTTTCTGTTCCCTAACTCCCAATCCCTGAAGATATTCTCTTTATCTTTTTTGTTCTGAAATTTGGCAGTGATATGTCCTGGTATAACTTTTTTCTTGATTGTTGTAGTGAGTGTTAATGGGATCTTTCAGCTCAGAGATTATTGTCTTCTGATCTTGGAAATTTTCTTGCATTATTTCTTTGATAACTTACCCCCTGCTTTCTCTCTATTCTCTTTCTATAAATTTAAGTGTTGTACCTTTAAATTGATTTTCTAACAACCTTGTATTCTCTGTTTTGTTTGTGTGTGTGTGTGTGTTTATATACATTTTTTTTTTTCAGTTCTGAGGACATTTGTTTTTTTAAGTGAATGAAAAAATTTTGGCTATTGTATTTTAAATCCTATTTTGTCATTACTTTTTATAACATCCTTTTTGGTCTCATATCTCTGAAGATGCTAACTATATTTTCTCTAATATTTGTCTTTCTTTTTGTACCTCTTTTCCTAAGGGTTCTTTCTCTGTTTTATTGATTTTGGTCTGGAAGACAAGAGGTTTTTCTAAAATTTCTGGTGCTTATTGGTTGTATATTTAACAACAAGGCACTAAAATGCTTCTATGCTTGGTCAGAACTTCTAGGATGGTGATATTTTACTGTATGTTCTTTGGTCTGTTTCTTCAGGCAAGAAATTTTCCCTGATTGGAATAAATCTCACTTTGTTCTTTTATTTTAGTCTAGCATCTCATCCTTTCTTTGCTATGTACCTGACATACCTGAATTGGGTTCAGTTTTTCTGTTCTCTCTCCCATCTGTTGCCTTTTATTCTTAGTTTGTCTCTCATTTGTTAGTACATTTTTTCCCAGATAATGGTTCAGTGCAATCTTTTTCATAGATAATCATATTCCAGGTGTATGACTGAAACTGACTTTGTTCCCAAATGTTCTGTCCACTGTAAATAACTACTATCAACCATTATCTATCAATCATCTCTTTATCTAAGTTTTACTAGTTTAAATCTTAGAGAGTGAACTCTGAGTTTCTCACTATTGCTGCCATGTACTAACTGTGAATATCAACTCAGAAATTGCTATTAGGATTATTAAAGTAGATCTTAAATCTCCTACTATGTATTACAAAAATGTATTTATTTTTCTTTTTGAAAATAAGGTTTGCTTCTCTCCTTTTGAAAATTAGATAATTCAAAAATGGCAGAGCTCTTTATGGAATGTGAAGAAGAAGAGTTGGAACCATGGCAGAAGAAAGTAAAAGAGGTTGATGATGATGATGATGATGAACCGATCTTTGTTGGAGAGATATCAAGTTCAAAACCAGCAATTTCAAGTGAGCATTTACTTTCAGTAAACCCCAGTTTTCTAAGATACCATTTCTAATGGAAAACCTTGTGAACTCTCTTATATGCATTTAATTAAGTCCTTGTTCCTTTGTAAGGAGTTAAGGATGAAAGATTGGGTGGGAAATTGGTAAGAATTTCAGAATTAAAGTTTTAAAATCGGGAACTTATGGAAGGAGCTAAGAAGTTAAAATATCAGATGTGAGAAAACTAAATGGACTAAGACAAACTGGTGACATCAGAAGTTTTTCATAATAGAAATCATAATTTTTAGTGGAGCCAAGTAACCTGTTTATCTTTTTGTTCATTTTCTTTTTTTCCCCCCCTCACTTAAAACCCAGAAATAGAAGAGTTTAGAATATTTTGCTTAAAATGTTAGAATACACTAAGTATGTTTAGGTTAGTCTTAGATAGGGGTTCTCACATGCAAGCAGCTGCCTCATTGCAGTGACATTTATAGTAGCTACAAAATTCATAGGCAGTGAATGATTTCAGTTAAGAGTAATTGGATTTGCCATTGTTATAATGTTAAAGACAAATGGCTCTTGTTAAAACATCCACTCAGTAATGTATGGAAGTACAGAGAAGTAATGTATACATTTCAGGGGAGAAAGAGAAAATAGATCCCTTCCCATTGCACTTACATGTGTTTTGTTTGCTTAAGTCAGGAGAATTTACCAAAGCTCATAACCAGCATACTAGTGTTTTGTTTTGTTTTGCCAAAATCAGTGCTTAAAAGTATAACAGAGAGACTGCTTTCAAATTTTCTGAAAGCCTGATTCTTTCTTCTATTGCCTCTAAGCTTGGAATGACACTTTTTTTTTTTTCAGTTTTATCAGAGGGAGACTAGCTTAACTGATGAAATTCTGAATAGCATTTTTTGTGGAAGATTGATAATCACTCAAAAGAGGTTCTGAATGGAGTGCTACTTTGATTATAAATTGAACTAGGTGTGGTGGCATACTTGTTGCTGATAGTGGAACATAATTATACATTCTCTTAATTACTGTTTCTAGTTGCTATAATTATTTTATATGGGAATATTACCATATTGCAAAATTGTTACTCAAATTGTCTTACTGAAAACAAGACAATTAAGACTTAAATTGAATTTATACTGATTTTTAGATGACTCTTAACAGTGTTCAAATAGAAAAATGTATGTTAATTTTAAAATAATTGTCAGAAGGAGACTGATCCCAGTAGAATTTCTTTTCTGTACTCTTAAGATGCAGAATTTAAATGATTGTATTGTTGCTTTTGTATAAGCCATAAAATATTTTAACATATGGAGTATGAGCTAAATGTTTATATATGTCGCCACAAAGGAAGGTAAAAAATTTTTTATTGTAGAATACAAAAACCAAAACATACTTGAGCAGTAATCCTTTGAAGGTTTGAGTAAATACTTAATCTTGAATTTATGCATGAAAGTAGTGTCAAGTTGTTTGAGCAGATTGTTCTCCTTTCAGTTCAGTTCAGTTCAGTCTCTCAGTCGTGTCCAACTCTTTGTGACCCCATGAATTGCAGCACACCAGGCCTCCCTGTCTATCACCAACTCCTGGAGTTCACTCAAACTCACGTCCATCGAGTCGGTGATGCCATCCAGCCATCTCATCCTCTGTCGTCCCCTTCTCCTCCTGCCCCCAATCCCTCCCAGCATCAGAGTCTTTTCCAATGAGTCAACTCTTCCCATGAGGTGGCCAAAGTACCGGAGTTTCAGCTTTAGCATCATTCCTTCCAAAGAACACCCATGACTGACCTCCTTTAGAATGGACATCTCTAATACTTAGGTATAGAGTACTGCACTGTCATTTTCAGAAAACAGTCCTACTTTTATATGGCCCTTTACACTACAGAATTGGAGAAGGCAATGGCACCCCACTCCAGTACTCTTGCCTGGAAAATCTCATGGACGGAGGAGCCTGGTAGGCTGCAGTCCATGGGGTCGCTAAGAGTCAGGCACAACTAAGTGACTTCACTTTCATTTTTCATTTTCATGCATTAGAGAAGGAAATGGCAACCCACTCCAGTGTTCTTGCCTGGAGAATCCCAGGGACAGAGGAGCCTGGTGGACTGCTGTCTATGGGGTCGCACAGAGTCAGACATAACTGAAGCAACTTAGCAGCAGCAGCAGCAGCAGCTAGTAGCTTGCACTCTCTCTCTCTGTCTATACTACAGAATTAATTTATGGAGGCTTGTTCCTTTCTATTATTAGGGGAAATGAGGAAATTGTTTTATGAGGTCTGGTGTTGGTCCTTTTACCTTTTTCTAAACAATAATTTTAGGCAGATCCTTAGTCTTCTGAATTTTAGTTCTGTCATAGAAAAACCTGTAAATTATTGAGTTCACATGCATGCATGCAATTAGAAACTTTAAACTGATCCTGAAAGTCGTATTAGGCTCTGACTGACTTCTGGTATAGTGATAAATATGAAGCCCGTTAAGTTGCAAGATATTCTGGTAAACTGTATGTTCACTTTAGTCTGCATTCTCTAATAGCTTCCCTTTCAGGACTTGAGTAATGGTGGAGATAATCCAATGAGGTCCCTTATAATGATACTTTAGGGCTTATAAGGGTGTGAATTGGATATGGATGTTGGACAGGATTTGATTTTCAGTAAATAGGAACTTGAATGCATGTATGTACAGCCCTTTCATCTCTCAAAGCAAGATATATACTTCAATTTTAGTTGTATATGAATATATTTTTGGAATATTTTTGCCAATTATGTGAACTATTTCTTTGCCATGCAGAAGATTTTACTTATGGGTAGTCATATTTATCAATCTTTAACTTCTGGGTTTTGGATTTTGAATTACAGTTAGAAATATTATTCTATAAGAATTAAGATACTATTTTTAGTAGATAAAGATATATATGTTAACCTGTATACTCCTTCCAGAAATCTTTTCAGTTGTTTTCAGTGTATGATTTCTATTTATATATATATATATAATTCAAACAATGAGTTTTAAAATAATGTAATCTTTTATAGATATTTTGAATAGAGTAAACCCCAGCTCATATTCGAGGGGAATAAAGAATGGTGCACTCTGCCGAGGTACAGTAGTATTTTACTATTTTTATTTTAAAGTGAAGTATTTTGACATCATTGATTATATAGAAATATATTCAATGTGTTGTGTAATTTTAAAATACAGGTATTACTCCTGCATTCAAGCCTACAAGTCAACATTACACGAATCCAGCATCAAATCCAGTGGTTGCCTCGCCAGTAAATTTTCATCCTGAATCTAGATCTTCAGATAGTTCTGTTATTGTTCAGCCTTTGTCTAAACCTGTAAGTGTTTCTGAAACTACACAGTCAGCTCAGGGATATGTTGGGTATTATTTATCTGTGTCAACAAGGCACAGTGAAAATTCTGTATTTCCATGGCTAATCATTCAGTGGAATCATTATCAGCATCAGAAAATATCACCATCTTTATGATAGTTTAACCAGTACCCAAATAATAATTGTAGGAACAAACTATCCAGCCTGTTTTTAGATCTGATAATATGCTTAAATAGGCTACAGTATTGAAAACTGTGCTATTAAAACATGAATAAAAGTATATTTAGTAATAATGGCAAGCTATTTCAGATTGTAAACTGGACTAAATGTTCTTAGTTCTTAACTGGGAAAATTGCTAGAGGCTATTGTAGCCTTTTATTCTGAAAACATACCTTCATAGTTTAGTTTAACTTTTATAGAAAGTAATAGTTAATATTGAGTTGTTAATGTGTGTAAGGTTTTGTGCTATCATGAATTAATCTCTTTAAATTCTTAAATGTTCCTATGAAGTAGGCAGTATTATTTATTTTTGTTTTATAGTTGAGGAAACTGAGGCTCACGTAGTTTAAATAATTCACTCAAGGTGGCACAGCTGGAAAATGGTAGATCTGGGATTTCAGTCCATTGCCTTAGTGTAAAAATTTTCAAAGTGTAGTCATCAGTCCCCTGGGGTACCCCTGAGACTGTTTCATGGGCTTTGGATCAACAGTATTGTCAAAATAATGCAAAGGAACTGTTTGCTTTTGTCACTGTGTTGACACTTGAACTGATGATGCAAAAGCAATGGTGAGTAAACTGCTGGGGTGTTAGTATGAATAGTAGTTTTTGTACTAGTCATCATCATGTACTCAAAATAAAAATTGTTTCAGTCATACTCAGTTACTTTGATGAAATATTAAAATGTCATTAATTTTATGAACTCTCTACCCTTGAATATATGTCTTTTAAAATGTTTCACGTATGAAATGGGTAGTATGCATAATATACTTCTATGTCTGAGGTATGATGATTAGCTTGGGAAAAAGTTCTAGTGTGGCTTAATGTTCAGCTAAATTACCCAGAAAACCATTTTTACTTGAAAGGATGACTGAAACCATGGTGTATATTACTATTAACTTAGTGGTTTAAAACCACATACTTCTATTATGTCACAGATTTTGTGAGTTAGGAGTCATGTCATGTCTTAGCTGGATCTTCTGCTTCAGGGTTCCTCCAGACTTCATTCAAGATGTGAAGCTCAACTAGGAAGTGTCTACTTCCAAGTTCTCATGGTTATTGGTAGCATTCTGTTCCTTAAGGGTTGTCATATTGAGCATCTCAATATTTTACTGGCTTTTGGTTGGCTCCTTGCCGGGTTGAGTTTTCCCACCATGGCTCTTACTTCTTCAGAGCCCACAAGGGAGAGAGAATGCTTAGCAGGATGGCATTATCAGATCAGATCAGATCAGATCAGTCGCTCAGTCATGTCCGACTCTTTGCAACCCCATGAATCGCAGCACGCCAGGCCTCCCTGTCCATCACCAACTCCTGGAGTTCACTGAGACTCACGTCCATTGAGTCAGCGATGCCATCCAGCCATCTCATCCTCTGTCGTCCCCTTCTCCTCCTGCCCCCAATCCCTCCCAGCATCAGAGTCTTTTCCAATGAGTCAACTCTTCGCACGAGGTGGCCAAAGTACTGGAGTTTCAGCTTTAGCATCATTCCTTCCAAAGAAATCCCAGGGCTGATCTCCTTCAGAATGGACTGGTTGGATCTCCTTGCAGTCCAAGGGACTCTCAAGAGTCTTCTCCAGCACCACAGTTCCAAAGCATCAGTTCTTCGGCCCTCAGCCTTCTTCACAGTCCAACTCTCACATCCATACATGACCACAGGAAAAACCATAGCCTTGACTAGATGAACCTTTGTTGGCAAAGTAATTATGTAATGTAATCACATAGAAAAAGTCATATGTATCCCTGTCACTTTTGCTCTACTCTGTCAGAAGCAAGTCACATGACTTGCCGTCACTCAAAGAGAGAGAATCACACAGGACATGAATTCCAGGGAGTGGGGATCATGGAGGCTACTTTTAAGAGTCTGTCTGCCACACACAGTGAGTTCTTCACTTTTTGTTGTTTGGTAGACAGTTCTTCAAAATTGAATAAAGTGTACTTGTCAACCTAAATGAAAACAACTAATAGTATTTCTTGCCACTGATGAAATTTGAGCTATCAAGTAAAAATTAGAATTATGAACAACTTGTATCAGTCATCATTATCTTAACAGCTTCTCAGTACATAAAATCTTTTCTTATGGTTGGTAGTATTAATAAATATGATTTTTTTATATTGTGTAATGAACTCTGTCAACATTTGGAAGATTATGTAATTCAAAGAAATCAGTATTTTCGAAATAATGTATGATATAATAAAATCATGCATGAATAAGATTCATTCAAAGTGCAAGATAATACATTTTAATGTAACAGTTCAAAAAGCTCAGTGATAGGGAGTCAGATTCCACTTTGCAGCAAACCTTTAAGAAAATACTGACTGTTGAGTTTTGGTATTGTATCAAAGAAATATATACACATTTATTGTAATTTGCTATTAAAATACTCCCTTTTTTAGCTGTTAATATTTATGAAACCAGAGTATCTTGATTCTTCAACCAAAACATTTTAACAGAATGAAAGCAGAAGCAGTTATGAGAGTATAGCTGTTTTTTATTAATCTAGACATTAAGGATATTTGCAGAGATGTAAAACAGTGCCACTGTTTTCTCTGATTCTTTTGTGTTTGCTAGATAGCCATTTAAAAAAAAATGTTATTCATGTTAATTTGTAATGGGTTTATTATTTTGAAATTTTCTATTTTAATCTGTAATATGGTAAATATCAGTAGATATAACCTACCTTTTGATTTTAAATATTTGAAGGGGTTCTGAAATCAAGGACTTAAGAATCCTTAAACAGAAAGTTACCCAAAATTTGAAGATTCTTTGCTACTGGAGTTGAATTAACTCAGTAGTTTTTTTCATGCCATCATAAGCTCTTTGACATTGGCCTTACAGAATCAGTAAATTTTCCCTAAAATATTTGTTCTTTTTACAATAAGTGAAACAACTGCTGAAGCACCTATAGATTTTATTACAAATATTCAAGTTCAAAAACAGAATTGAATCTAAATATTTTTAGAATAATCCATTTTCCCTGTATTTCATATTACTATTAGGTAAATTACATATATTTGTTACCACAAAAAATTTATATTTTGAGATGTTTCTTTCATAGAGGACCTATTAAATTTAATTTTATATTCATGAAAAGGAAAATCTATGCCTAAACAAAGTCAGCTCCCAATTATGTTTTGAAGAGGTCATATATCATAAAAAGTAAGAGTATCTTTAGGCAAATACCTTCCCCTCCCTGCCTCCAAATCTTTTCTGTGGTTTTAGCATTCTGAAATAATAATACTGATAAGAGTCCAGGACTAGTTGTCTAGAAAACTTATATTGAACCAAGAGACTTGAATGATGATTCTGCCTTTTTTAAAACTAGAGCATTGTCAAAACTTCTCTCAGCCTCATTTTCTTCATTTCTAAAATGAGAGCTAACTTTCAATCTTGGATCCTAACATGGCAAGCTACCTAAAATGTAAAGATTCTTTGTTATTAGTAGAATCAAATTAACTTGGAAAGTTTCTCATACTTATTATAAGCTGTTTGGCATTTGAAGGATAGAAAATCAGAAAAAGAAACTTTATTATTTAATTTAGTTTGATATATAAAAATCTTCACAACATTGGACTTAGGGAGAATAAAAAATAACAGTGAGGGGTGGTATTTTTGGTGTTAAAGTTAGAAACTGGAGCTTTTTCTAGCTGAAAATATTTTACATCCGTAGGCATAGTTTTTGTTTTTTTTGTAATAATTTTATTTACTTTTCACTGGGCTGGGTCTTCATTGCTGCCTTAGCTTTTCTCTAGTTGTGGTGAAAGGGGGCTATTCTCCGCTGGTGTCTCACTGCTGTGGTTTCTCTTTTGGAGCACAGGTTTTGGGGCCTGTAGGCCCCAGTAGTTCTGGCACGGGCTTGGTAGTTGCAGCTCCTAGGCTCTAGAACACAGGCTCAGTAGTTATGGTGCACAGGCACAATTGCTCCACGACATGCGGAATCTTCGCCGATCAGGGATCGAACATGTGTCTCCTGGACTGGCAGGTGAATTCTTTACAGTTGAGCTACCAGGGAAGTCCTATAGGCATAGTTTTTAAATCAAAACACCTCAATTCATGGTTCCCAAACTTGGGGAAGTTTTTTAAAAAATTTTGTCAGTTGGTCTGGGTGGATGTGTCTTAAAAATAATACATTTAAAAACACTCTATGTGATTCTATTGTGCACAGTTAGGAATGACAGAGATATTATATACTCTGGAATGAATTGAGAATCCTATGTAAGGGAACTTACTCTGAATTTTAGAAGCCACTGCGTTAAATATATTACAATTTTTCATTTTATGTCATGTTTTCTGTATATGTGTATTTTTACTTTTTCATGTAATATCTTTATACTTCTGTATCTCTTTCAAATCTCAGGGAGTGAGGATATACTATATTTTAAAAGTCAATGTGATATAGCTTAAGGGCATAGGCTTTGTAATTAAACAGACCCAGGTTCTAATTACAGCTCCATCAATAATAAGTAGGATTGAATTGGGAACCTTGTGTAACCACACCTAACATTAGTTTCAGTTCAGTTCAGTCACTCATGGACTCTTTGCAACCCCATGGACTGCAGCACGCCAGACCTTCCTGTCCATCACCAACTCACGGAGTTTACTCAGAATCATGTCTATTGAGTTGGTGATGTCAACCAACCATTTCATCCTCTGTTGTCCCCTTCTCCTCGTACCGTCAATCTTTCCCAGCATTGGGGTCTTTTCACATGAGTCAGTTCTTTGCATCAGGTGGCCAAAGTATTGGAGTTTCAGCTTCAGCATCAGTCCTTTAGTGAATATTCAGGACTGATTTCCTTAGGATGGCGTGGTTGGATCTCCTTGCTGTCCAAGGGACGCTCAAGAGTCTTCTCCAACACCACAGTTCAAAAGCATCAATTCTTTGGCGCCCAGCTTTCTTTATAGTCCAACTCTCACATCCATGCATGAATACTAGAAAAACCATAGCTTTGACTAGACAGACCTTTGTTGGCAAGGTAATGTCTCTGCTTTTGAATATGCTATCTAGGTTGGACATAACTTTGCTTTCAAGGAGCAAGCATCTTTTTTTTTATTTTATTTTTTTTAGCATCTTTTCATTTCATGGCTTCAGTCACCATCTGCAGTGATTTTGGAGCCCTCCAAAATAAAGTCTGTCACTGTTTCCCCTCTTTCCCCATCTATTTGCCATGAAGAGATGGGACTGAATGCCATGATCTTAGTTTTCTGAATGTTGAGCTTTAAGCCAACTTTTTCACTCTCTTCTTTCACTTTCATCAAGAGGCTCTTTAGTTCTTCACTTTCTGCCATAAGGGTGGTGTCATCTGCATATCTGAGGTTATTGATATTTCTCCTGGCAATCTTGATTCCAGCTTGTGTTTTATCCAGCCCAGCGTTTCTCATGATGTACTCTGCATATAAGTTAAATAAGCATTTCTTCTAAGGGATTCTTGCCCACAATAGTAGATATAATGGTCATCGGAGTTAAATTCACCCATTCCAGTCCATCTTAGTTCACTGATTCCTAGAATGTGAACATTCACTCTTGCCATCTCCTGTTTGACCACTTCGAATTTGCCTTGATTCATGGACCTAACATTCCAGGTTCCTATGCAATATTGCTCGTTACAGTGTCGGACCTTGCTTCTGTCACCAGTCACATCCACAACTGGGTGTTGTTTTTGCTTTGGCTCCATCCCTTCATTCTTTCTGGAGTTAATTCTCCGGTGATCTGTAGTAACATATTGGGCACCTACTGACCTGGGGAGTTCATCTTTCAGTGTCCTATCTTTTTGACTTTTCATACTGTTCATGAGGTTCTCAAGGCAAGAATACTGAAGTGGTTTGCCATTCCCTTCTCCCGTGGGCCACGTTTTGTCAGAACTCTCCACCATAACCCATCTGTCTGGGGTCGTGCTACAGGGCATGGCTTATAGTTTCATTGAGTTAGACAAGGCTGTGGTCCATGTGGTCAGATTGTTTAGTTTTCGGTGATTGTGGTTTTCAGTCTGTTTTCCCCCTAATGGAGAAGAAGAGGCTTATTGAAGCTTTCTGATGGGAGAGACTGACTGAGGGGGAAACTGGGTTTTGTTCTTATGGGCGGGGCCATGCTCAGTAAATCTTTAATCCAATTTTCTGTTGAAGGGCAGGACTGTGTTCCCTCCCTGTTAATTGACCTGGGGCCAAACTACAGTGGAGGTAATGAAGATAATAGCTGCTGCTGCTGCTAAGTCACTTCAGTCGTGTCTGACTCTGTGCGACCCCATAGACGGCAGCCCACCAGGCTCCTCTGTCCATGGGATTCTCCAGGCAAGAACACTGGAGTGGGTTGCCGTTTTCTCCTCCAATGCATGAAAGTGAAAAGTGAAAGTGAAGTCGCTCAGTCGGTCCGACTCTTAGCGACCCCATGGACTGCAGCCTACCAGGCTCCTCCGTCCATGAGATTTTCCAGGCAAGAGTACTGGAGTGGGGTGCCATTGCCTTCTCCAAGATAATGGCTACCTCCTTCAAATGGTCCCATGCATGCACTGCTACACTTAGTGTCCCCAACCTTGCAGCAGTCACTGCCGACCCATGCCTCTGCTGGAGACTCCTGGACACTAATGGGCAAGTCTGGGTCAGTCTCTTGTGGGGTCACTGCTCCTTTCATTAGTTTACTTATTAGGTAAACATTAGGAGAAGGCAGTGGCAAGCCACTCCAGTACTCTTGCCTGGAAAATACCATGGATGAAGGAGCCTGGTAGGTTGCAGTCCATGGGGTCGCTAAGGGTCGGACACAACTGAGTGACTTCACTTTCTTTCACTTTGCACTTTCATGCACTGGAAAAGGAAATGGCAACCCACTCCAGTGTTCTTGCCTGGTGGGCTGCCGTCTATGGGGTTGCACAGAGTCGGATGACTGAAGCGACTTAGCAGCAGCAGCAGCACCAGCAGCAGTTTACCTATTTATAAAATGGGATATAATATTAGGTCTTTGTTAGTACTGTGTGACAACTACTTGTTTTAATAATATAATGTGCCTTGAAGTGCAGGTTTATTTAAAATATGACTGTGACTTCCAGGCGGTGCTAGTGGTAAAGAACCCTGCCAATGAAGGAGACTTGAGAGGAGGGTTTGATCCCTGGGATGGAAGGATCACCTGGAGGAGAGCATGACAACCCACTCCAGTATCCTTGCCTGGAGAATGCCTTGGATGGAGGATCCTGGCAGGCTACAGTCCATAGAGTTGCAGAGAGTCAGGCACCCCTGAAGTGACCTAGCATGCACACTTATGGCTTTTTTTAAGTGTGAAAGGTGAATAACTTCAAGTTCAGAAATGACTTGCCCAAGGTTTTGTAGCTAAATAAATGTGTGGATCTTCTGGAGCCCAGTTGTGTTGATCTTTCTGAACTATTTAGAAGATATTAAAAGTTCTATGTTAGATAATTATTTTAATCTGTTATTGTTGAATAATATGTACCTGCTCTCTGAAATTGTGAGTTGTTCCCTAAGAAAGCATTTAACAGTATTAACTTTATACTTCTGTTAACTGTTTTAGAAAATATAAGTGAATGTTTTACCTTTTTAAGTGTAAATATTTGAAGAAAATATTTATGTTGAAGCAATGTCATGTTTGGTTGCAATTAAGTAATGTGGCATCACTGATTTTTTTTTGTATTACACATTAAGGTTCAAATGCAGGTATCTGCCTCTTAGGCCTTAAAATCTAGGAGTGGTTTTGGTTACTTCTGTACTTGTTTCCATAACAATTTTTTTTTTTAAACAACAGTAATAATTTATTTAGTGACAGATTGGCCATTTGTGAAGGGTGTGGTAGGGAAGGCTTATGTCTTTTCAAAACTAAGAAAAATTTTTATTGAGGTGTAGTTGACGTACAACATTCTATTGGTTTCAGATGTTCAACATGCTATTAGTTTGAAGTGTACAGCACAATGGTTTAAAATTTGTGTATATTGTGAAATGACCACCACAGTAAGTCTGGTTCTAGTCTGTCACCATATGTCATTATAGAATTTTTTTCTTGTGATGAGAAATTCTAAGATCTCTCTTAGTAACTTTCACATATGCGCTACAGTGTTATTAACACAGTCACCATGCTCAATGTCATGTTTTCATTATTTTATAACTGGAAGCTTGTATATTTTAACTCCTTTCACCCATATTTTTGTTTCTGTAACTTTTTATGGACAAACCTGTTTCAATAGAAAAGTTAGTAGTAAACCAAAATTCTTAAAACTTATTTATACCTTAATTTATAAGCACAGAACAAACAAAACCTTTCTGTTTCTATTTTGAAATACTGTGTATTTTGGTGGGAAAATTTAGAAAGAGAGACGAGTGCATACTGTACTTTGATTTTTTTTCTCACCTGCAAACAGTGTAGGTTATATCAATCAGAAGCAGACTGTATACCCAGATACGTATTCTGTTTTATCCCTGAACATTCTACTAAGAATGTATCATTGGCTTTTTCTCAAAATCATGATATTAGTGGTTGTATGATAGTCTGTCATTTTATTTAGCCATTCTTTCATTGTTGGACATAAAGATTTTTAATTTTTACTGTTAAAAATGCTATAATTACCCAATAAGCATTTTCATTTCTGTACCATAAAATTTTAAAGTAAAATAGTTGAACAAAAGGATGTGAACTTATATAAAGCCTTTGATAGCTACTGCCAAAATTTTCATGAAGAAAAGTTATACCTAAAGATAGCCTCTATTTTGCCAGTAGTATGTGTTTTCATTATTTTTTAATTCGTAAATTTTAATTCATACTAATTTTAGACTTATAGGGAAAGTAATACAATATGCCCCTAACGGAAAGTAGTTTCCTGTATTGATGTCATCTTACTTAATATAACTAAATTGCAGATCTTATTCAGTTTTACCAGTTTTTTCATTAATGACTTTTTTTAATTCCCAGGATTCTATTTAGGATCACACCTTACAGTTTGTTATTTCTTCTTAGTCTCCTCATATTTTTCTACAATTACTTATTCTATGTCTATTATGAGCTTGATACTTTTAAGAGAAGTAGCAGTTATTTTGTACTGTTTAACTGCCATTGTCTTTATTTGCATTTCTTTGGCTAAATTGAAAAAAATAATTTTTGTATATATTGGTCATTGTTTTTTGTTTTTGAAGTGCCTCAGTTTATGTCCTTTGCCCATTTTTCTCTTAAAGTGATTTTTTCTGTTTTAGACTTTAAGTCTTGTTAATCTTTGAGCTTTTACTTGCTGTATATTATGACCCATAGAATAGTCCAAAAATCACTCTAATAAGAACTCACTTTTCAGTGGTGATCTTATATATTCAGCATTGGGATCTATTTTTTGTGTGTGTATCAGTGTATTTAATATATAAAAATTTTGGAGTACATATATACACCTAAATTATATTGACCATATCTTTCATGATTCGGTTCAGTTCAGTTCAGTCGCTCAGTCATGTCCAGCTCTTTGCGACCCCATGAATCGCAGCACACCAGGCCTCCCTGTCCATCACCAACTCCCGAAGTTAACTCAAACTCACGTCCATCGAGTCGGTGATGCCATCCAGCCATCTCATCCTCCGTCGTCCCCTTCTCCTCCTGCCCCCAATCCCTCCCAGCACCAGAGTCTTTTCCAATGAGTCAACTCTTCGCATGAGGTGGCCAAAGTACTGGAGTTTCAGCTTTAGCATCATTCTTTCCAAAGAAATCCCAGGGCTGATCTCCTTCAGAATGGACTGGTTAGATCTCCTTGCAGTCCAAGGGACTCTCAAGAGTCTTCTCCAACACCACAGTTCAAAAGCATCAATACTTAGGCGCTCAGCTTTCTTCACGGTCGAACTCACATCCATACATGACCGCTGGAAAAACCATAGCCTTGACTAGACGGACCTTTGTTGGCAAAGTAACGTCTCTGCTTTTGAATATGCTGTCTAGGTTGGTCATAACTTTCCTTCCAAGGAGAAAGCGTCTTTTAATTTCATGGCTGCAGTCATTGTCCACAGTGATTTTGGAGCCCAAGAAAATAAAGTCTGACACTGTTTCCACTGTTTCCCCATCTATTTGCCATGAAGTGATAGGACCAGATGCCATGATCTTAGTTTTCTGAATGTTGAGCTTTAAGCCAACTTTTCACTCTCCACTTTCACTTTCATCAAGAGGCTTTTTTTAGTTCCTCTTCACTTTCTGCCATAAGGGTGGTGTCATCTGCATATCTGAGGTTATTGATATTTCTCCCAGCAGTCTTGATTCCAGCTTGTGCTTCTTCCAGCCCAGTGTTTCTCATGATGTACTCTGCATATAAGTTAAATAAGCAGGGTGACAATATACAGCCTTGACGTACTCCTTTTCCTATTTGGAACCAGTCTGTTGTTCCATGTCCAGTTCTAACTGTTTCTTCCTGACCTGCATACAGGTTTCTCAAGAGGCAGGTCAGGTGGTCTGGTATTCCCATCTCTTTCAGAATTTTCCACAATTTATTGTGATCCACACAGTCGAAGGCTTTGGCATAGGCAATAAAGCAGAAATAGATGTTTTTCTGGAACTCTCTTGCTTTTTTGATGATCCAGTAGATGTTGGCAATTTGATCTCTGGTTCCTCTGCCTTTTCTAAAACCAGCTTGAACATCTGGAAGTTCACGGTTCACGTACTGCTGAAGCTGGCTTGGAGAATTTTGAGCATTATTTTACTAGCGTGTGAGATGAGTGCAATTGTGTGGTAGTTTGCTGCTGCTGCTGCTAAGTTGCTTCAGTCGTGTCCGACTCTGTGCGACCCCATAGATGGCAGCCCTCCCGGCTCTCCCGTCCCTGGGGTTCTCCAGGCAAGAATACTGGAGTGGGTTGCCATTTCCTTCTCCAATGCAGGAAAGTGAAAAGTGAAAGTGAAGTTGCTCAGTCGTGTCTGACTCCTAGCGATCCCGTGGACTGCAGCCTACCAGGCTCCTCCATCCATGGGACCTTTCCGGCAAGAATACTGGAGTGGGTTGCCATTGCCTTCTCCATCCAGTTGCCAACTCTGTGGGAGTTTGAGCATTCCTTATTAATACTAAATAATCTATTTAGTATTTTATACTATTACATACCCTATATCTTTGTGCTAACGTATAAATTTATACTGTCTGATGTTTGACTATGTTATGATTCTTTTCATACTTTTCACTCTTCTTTTCTTGGTATCTTCCTGCTGAGACCACCCTTTGCCCTGATGAAGGACTGAAGCTTTCCTTGAGCCCTAAGGCCTCAAGAAATGGAGCAGATGTCCCAGATCATTCCTATAAACAGCTTCCATTCTAAACCCTGTGTGCCTAGCTTTCTTATTTGTTCATCCTTCTGACAGTTTGTATATTTGCCCTATAAGATGGGAGATTGCCTGGCCCAGCATGACTTTGCATAGGATGGTGGGAAGAGTGGGGGATTCATTCTTTCTCTTCCTGAGACTTGGCTTACAAATTTTGCCAATAAAAGTGATTCCAAAACTCGTACCATGTGATGTGTTCGTCCCTAACCTTGATGCATCGTACTACAGAGTAGTTCCCAGTTTGTTTGCCCTTATATTTTATCTATGGGGTTTATAGAGGAATAGAAGCTTTTGAAATTGTACTTAGGTCAGTATGTTTACTTATTTTTTCCTTGCTTTTACCCAAAGATTTTGATAACCTCTGTTATTTGCTCTTTGATAGGAATCCTACATTTTTAGTGACTCTCTGAAGTATATCAATCTTACTGATTTAAAATGGGTTTGTATGTTTCTTTGACCTTGAAAAAAAATCAGGCTGGGATTTTTCCCTAATTGTAACTGGCTAGTCAGGGATAAGCCAACTCTCAGTAATAACTTTGGAGAAGGCAGTGGCGCCCCACTCCAGTACTCTTGCCTGGAAAATCCCATGGATGGAGGAGCCTGGTAGGCTGTAGTCCATGGGGTCTCGAAGAGTCGGACACGACTGAAGGACTTCGCTTTCACTTTTCACTTTCATGTGTTGGAGAAGGAAATGGCAACCCACTCCAGTGTTCTTGCCTGGAGAATCCCAGGGACGGGGGAGCCTGGTGGGCTGCCGTCTATGGGGTCGCACAGAGTTGGACACGACTGAAGTGACTTAGCAGCAGCAGCAGTAATAACTTGCTTTCAGTTTTAGTAGATATTAATTTTGGCATAATAGTAATAATTGCCTTGTGTATTTTAGCTCATTAGTAATGGAGTCATTAAAGGTTATCCTTATAATATTGGCATACAGTTACATTTCCCTTTACAAGTTTGTGAAGCAAAATAATTATAACTTTGTTTGACTACATGTAATGTTCTTCCTTTGAAATATTTTAACAGGGTTATGTAACGAACTCATCACGAGTTGTTTCTAATAATTCTTCAGAGTTACTGTTTGACTTGACCCAAGATTCAGGATTACCACATTACCAAGCAGGACCAGCACTTTCTATAACAGGTTGGTTTCAGCACTTTTTCAAAAAATTAGAAAAAGAAAACTTGGTGAATAAGCATATGAAATTGACTTTCTGTTTTGAGGTCTGTGTCTTCATGTTAAGTTTTTCACATATTGTAAGGTGTAATGGCACTAACAATTCTTGAATGCCATTTTGGTGGTTTTAAATGAAATCTTATTTAGTAATATTATATTCGTTTATATATTAATATATTAATTAATTAATTACTATATATTGTATATTAGTAATGTTATCTTTCTTCCTGTTAATTTAGTATGCTAACCAGCTTTGACCTTGTTCTCAGTTGGCATTAAACGTGGGCTGAGAAAAATTTTTATTTTATTTTTACTTTGTTTTATTGGAGTATAGTTGATTTACAATGTTATGTTATTTTCAGGTGTATAACAACTTGATTCAGTTATACATTATATATATTCATTCTTTTTTAGATGCGTTTCTCATATAGGTTATCACACAATACTGAGTAAAATTCTCTCTGCTGTACAGTAGGTCCTTGTTGGTTTTCTGTTGTATATGTAATAGTGTGTTTGTGTTCATCCCAAGCTCCTGGTTTATTTCTCTGTCCCCACATTCCCTTTTGGTAGCCATTAGTTTGTTTTCAGTATCTGTAAGTCTGTTTCTGTTTTGTGAGTAAATTTATTTGTATCTTTTAAAAATTATATTCCACATATGAGTGATATTTTATATTTGTCTTTGTGTGACTTACTTCACTTAACATGATAATCGCTAGGTCCATTCATGTTGCTGTAAATGGCATTTTTTTGTTCTTTTTATGGCTACTATTCAATTGCATATATGTACCACATCTTTATCCATTTCTCTGTAGATGGACATTTAGGTTGCTTCAGTGTTTTAATTATTGTAAATAGTGCTGCAGTGAACATTCGGGTGCATGTATCTATTTGAAGTATGGTTTTCTCCAGTAATATGCCGAGGAATCGGAGAAGGCAATGGCAAGCCACTCCAGTACTCTTGCCTGGAAAATCCCATGGATGGAGGAGCCTGGTAGGCTGTAGTCCATGGGGTCACTACGAGTCGAACGTGACAGAGCGACTTCACTTTCACTTTCACACAATGGAGAAGGCAATGGCAACCCATTCCAGTGTTCTTGCCTGGAGAATCCCAGGGACAGGGGAGCCTGGTGGGCTGCCGTCTATGGGGTCGCACAGAGTCGGACACGACTGAAGGAACTTAGCAGCAGCAGCAGCAGCATGCCGAGGAATGGGGTTACTGGATCATATGGTATCTCTGTTTTGAGTTTTTTAAGGAACCTCAATACTGTTCTCCATAATGGTTGTACCAATTTACATTCCCACCAACAGTGCAGGAGGGTTTCCTTCACACCTTCTCTAGCATTTATAGTTTGTAGACTTTTTGATGATGGCCTTTCTGACTGGTGTGAGGTGATACCTCTTTGTAGTTTTGATTTGCATTTCTCTGATAATTTGTTGTATTGGTAAATCCCTTGTTTGTTGGTTTGTTTACAAATATTTTCTCCCATTCTCTTGGTTACCTTTTCATGTTGTTTATGGTTTCTTTTGCTGGACAGAAGCTTTTAAGTTTAATGAGGTCCCACTTGTGTTTTGTTTGTTTTCATTACCAAAGGAGGTGGATCAAATTACGTCAAAGAGTGAATTACGTCAAAGAGTGTTCTGCCTATGTTTTCCTCTGAGTTTTATAGTGTCCAGCCTTTCATTTAGGTCTTTGATCCATCTTGAGTTTATTTTTTCA
Source organism: Bos indicus (assembly GCF_029378745.1). Taxonomy (NCBI): domain Eukaryota; kingdom Metazoa; phylum Chordata; class Mammalia; order Artiodactyla; family Bovidae; genus Bos; species Bos indicus. The sequence goes on from NC_091769.1 coordinate 53,511,039, forward strand.
TGTGGTGTTAGAGAATGTTCTAATTTCATTGTTTTACATATAGCTGTCCAGTTTTCCCAGCATTACTTACTGAAGAAACTGTCTTTTCTCCATTGTCTATTCTTGCTTCCTTTGTTGTATATTAATTGACAATAGGTGTGTGGGTTTATTTCTGGACATTCTATCCTGTTTCATTGATCTATAGTTCTGTTTTTGTAAAAAATCTTCAAAGTAATTTCTTTAAGTTAAGGAAGTTCTCTGATACTCTAAATACTCTGTAAAAAGATATATTTATTAGGTTCTGTAGCTATTAGTATGGAAGAGTATATGATTATAGTTAATAATTTCTCAATTAGGTTAGTATGTTTATATTCAATAAATGATTTAGACGTAAAGTACGATTATAGAGTGCTGTTATAAAGTGGCTGCACTAAATTCTTCTATAGTCAGTACTCAGTAAATGCCCATTAAAGGAGTAATGAAGTTTCCCTGTTGAAGAAGAGTTACCTTTATTATATACTATGATAAAAGTGTCCAGTATGCTACTGGGTAAAAGCAGAGGGCAATTACTTATAACTCCAGAAAGAATGAAGTGGCTGGGCCAGAGCGGAAACAAGGCTCAGTTGTGGTTATATCCAGTGGTGACAATAAAGTCTGATGCTGTAAAGGACAACATTGCATAGGAACCTAAAATGTGAGGTCTGTGAACCAAGGTAAATTCAGTCAGTTCAGTCACTCAGTCGTGTCTGATTCTTTGTGACTGTATGGACTGCAGCATTTCCTAGAGCTTGCTCAAACTCATGTCCATTGAGCCGGTGATGCCATCCAACCATATCATCCTCTGTCATCCCCCTTCTCTTCCTGCCTTCACTCTTTCCCAGCATCAGGGTCTTCCCCACTGAATTAGTTCTTCCCATCAGGTGGCCAAAATATTGAAGCTTCAGTTTCAGCATCAGCCTTTCCAGTGAATATTCAGGACTTATTTCCTTTAGGATTACTGGTTGGATCTCCTTGTACTCGAAGGGACTCTCAAGAGTCTTCTCCAACATCACCGTTCAAAAGCTTCAGTTCTTTGGCACTTAGCTTTCTTTATGCTCCAATTCTCCCATCCACATATGACTACTGGAAAAACTATAGCTTTGACTAAATGGACCTTTGTCGGCAAAGTATTGTCCTTGCTTTTTAATATGCTGTCCAGGTTTGTCATAGCTTTTCTTCCAGGGAGCAAGCATCTTTTAATTTCATGGCTGCAGTCACCATCTGCAGTGATTTTGGAGCCCAAGAAAATAAAGTCTGTCACTGTCTCCATTGTTTCAAGGTAAATTAAATGTGTTCAAGCAGGACATGGCAAGAGTGAACATTGATATACTAGGAATCAGTGAACTAAAATGGACAGGAACGGGCAAATTTAATTCAGATGACCATTATAACTACTTCTGCAGGCAAGAATCCCTTAGAAAAAATGGAGTAGCCCTCATAGTCAACAAGAGTCTGAAATGTAGCACGTGGGTGCAGTCTTCAAAACAGCAGAATGATCTCAGTTCGTTTCCAAGGCAAGCCATTCAGCATCACGGTAATCCAAGTCTGTGCCCCAGTCACTGATGCCAGTGAAGCTGAAGTTGACCAGTTCAATGAAGACCTACTTTTAGAACTAACTCCAAAAAAAGATGTCCTTTCCATCATAGAGGATTGGAATGCAAAAATAGGAAGTCAAGAGATACCTGGAGTAACAGGCAAGTTTGGCCTGGGAGTACAAAATGAGGCAGGGCGAAGGCTAACAGTGTCAAGAGAACGTACTGGTCATAGCAAACATCTTTTCCAGCAACCCAAGAGATGACTCTACATGTGGACATCACCAGATAGTCGGTACTGAAATCAGATTGATTATGTTCTTTGCAGCCAAAGATAGAGAAGCTGTATACAGTCAGCAAAAACAAGACTTGGAGCTGACTGTGACTTAGGTCATGAGCTTCTTAGTGCAAAATTCAGGCTTAAATTGAAGAAAGTAGGGAAAACAACTAGGTCATTCAGGTTTTGGGCATTCCCAAGTAGCACTAGTGGTAAAGAACCTGCCTGCCAATGAAGGAGACATAAGAGGCACAGGTTCGATCCCTGGGAAGACCTCTGGATGAGGAAATGGCAGCCCACTCCACTATTCTTGCCTGGATCAACTCCCTTATGATTATACAGCAGAGGTGATGAATAGATTCAAGGGATTAGATCTGGTAGACAGTGCCTGAAGAACTATGGACGAAGGTTCATAGCATTGTACAGGTGGCAGTTTACCAAAACTGTCGCAAAGAGAAAGAAATGGAAGAAGGCAAAGTGGTTGTCTGAGGAGGCTTAACAGATATCTGAGGAAAGAAGAGAAGCGAAAGTTAAAGATATACTGCAGTGAATGCAGAGTTCCAGAAAATAGCAAGGAGAGACAAGAAGACCTTTTTCAATGAACAATGCCAAGAAATAGAGGAAAACTATAGGGAGAGACCAGAGATCTCTTCAGGAAAATTGGAGATTACAAGGGAGCATTTCATGCAAGGATGGGCATGATAAAGGACAGAAACGGTCAGGACCTCACAGAAAGAGAAGTGATTAAGAAGAGGTGGCAATACCTACAGAAGTATACCAAAAAAGTCTTAATTACCTAGTTAACCATGGTATAGTTAACCATAGATCGCTCACCTAGAGCTGAACATCCTGGAGTGTGAAGTCAAGTGGGCCTTCAGAAGCAGTACTACAAACAAAGCTAGTGAAAATGATGGAAATCCAGCTCTACTATTTCAGATCCTAAAAGATCACCCTATTAAAGCGCTGTACTCAATATGCCAGCGAATTTGAAAACTCAGCAGAGGCCATAGGACTGGAAAAGGTTAGTTTTCATTCCAGGCCCAAAGATGGGCAGTGACAAAGAATGCTCAAACTGATGTACAGTTGTGCTCTTTTCACATGCTAACAAGGATATAGTAAAAAATCCTTCCACCTAGATTTCAATAGTATGTGAACCAAGAACTTCCAGATGTGCAAGCTTAGGTTTCAAAGAGGCAGAAGAACCAGAGATCAAATTGCCAACATTGGGTGGATCATGGAGAAGGCAAGGGAGTTCCAGAAAAACAGCTACTTCTGTTTCATTGACTATGCAAAAGCCTTTGACTGTGTGGATTACAACAAACTATGGAGAATTCTTAAAGAGGTGGGAATGCGAGAGCACCTTACCTGCCTTTGGAGAAATCTGTATGTGGGTCAAGAAGTAACACAACTGGACATGGAACAGCTGACTGATTCAAAATTGGAAAAGGAGTATGACAAGGCTGAGTATTGTCACCGTGCTTCTTTAACTTAAATGCAGAGTACATCATGCAAAATGCCTGGCTGAATGAAACACAAGTTGGAATCAAGTTTGCCAGGAGAAATATCAACTACGTCAGATATGCAGATGATAGCACTCTAGTGACAGAAAGTGAAAAGGAACTAAAGAGCCTCTTGCTAAGGGTGAAACAGGAGAGTGAAAAAGCTGGCTTGAAACTCAACATTCAAAGAAACTAAGATCATGGTGTCCAATCCCATCACTTCATGGCAAATAGAAGGGGTAAAAGGAAGCAGTGAAAGGTTTTATTTTCTTGGGCTCTAAAATCACTGTGGACAGTGAGTGCAGCCGTGAAATTAAGAGACGCTTGCTCCTTGAAAGCTGTGACAAACCTAGACTGTGTTAAAAAGCAGAGACATCACTTTGCCACCAAAGGTTTATATAGTCAAAGCTATGGTTTCTTCCTGTTCAGTTCAGTTCAGTCACTCAATCGTGTCCGACTCTTTGTGACTCCATAGACTGCAGCACACCATGGTTTTTCCTGTAGTCATGTATGAACGTGTGAGTTGGACCATATAGAAAGTTGAGCGCTGAGAACGGATGCTTTTGAATTGTGTTGGAGAAGCCTCTTGAGAGTCTCTTGTACTGTAAGGAAAGCAAACCAGTCAATCCTAAAGGAAATCAGCCCTGAATATTATTGGAAGGACTGATGCTGAAGCTGAAGGTCCAATATTTTGGCCACCTGGTGCGAAGAGTGAGTCATTGGAAAAGACCTTGATGCTGGGAAAGATTGAAAGCAAAAGAGAATGACACAACAAAGAATGTGATGGTGAGATAGCATCACTGACTCAGTGGACATAAATTTGAGTAAACTGTGGGAGATAGTGGAGAACAGAGGAGTCTGGCATGCTACAGTCCTTGGGGTTGCAAAGAGTCAGACACAATTTAGTGACTATAAAAAACAAAGTTCTTCATTAACTTAAATAATGTAGTGTGTTATGAAACAGTTTTATCTAATTGAAAATTCTTTGTACAGGGAATTATGCTTTGTATACTAGTATTTTGATATATTTCAAATATTTAAAATAGTGATTTGAATACAGATTTGGGGGAATTTTTGGCTTATTCACTAATAAGCGTGGAAAATTTAGGAAACGTTTCCCCATTTTTATAGTAATATCAGTACCTAAAATGTCTTTCCATTTATATAATATTTAGTTGATGTTCATTTATTTGGGTGTTTCACCTACATATTTTTAGAAATCTAGTTACTAAAATAGGTAATAACCAGAAGAAATAAGGAGAAAAATTATTGTCTTAAGTCTGGTTTCACGAAACACATGGACTTGTATTTATAGAAAAACCTGAGTTCTTGAAATGACTTGGGACTAAGTAAGAACAATGACTCCTGCTCTACTAGCGTTTTAAAACTGCAGAGCGACTTAAAGCTGTAGTGTTAAGCTGCTATTAAGATTTTTGTCGTCTGTAGCATGTCTTTACACTTCAGTTTTCTCAGATTATTGAAATGGAAATGTTATTTTTCTTATTTAATGCATTGATTCTCCAGACCTGCAATCAGCTATTTATAGATACAATTTTAATTCTTGCTCTCTTTTACTTAGGACTTTCTGAAAACCAACTAAGATAAATAAAATGTGAAATGCTTTGTAAGCTTTAAAGGGCTCTACAACAAATATTTGTTATGAATAGTAACAGGTGTATGTTCTCTAGCATGATTAACTGATCAAGGTCAAGTGATCATGGATGTTTGGAAAGAACTGAGTTTGAGTTTGATTTTGAATGAGAATAGAATTTTTACTGGCAGAGATAGAGCTATTGAGTGTAGGAAATAATGATAGCCAAAGATAACAGAGATAAGTTAAAGGGTCAGAATTTAAAACTCTCAAATTCAGAGTAATTTTGTTTCTCGTGTTAAAAAAATTCTTATCATAAAACAGTCTGTTTGTACTATCTAGCTGTTACATAATCAGAATTTTAATCCAAAATATCCCTATTCATTAACTTTTCAAGTAGCCTAAGCATCTCACAAGAATGCTACTCTGATTATACAGAAGCTTTCCCAGGTACTTATAATAGCCATCAGTAATCACATGCTTTCAAGTTAGAAAAAAAAAAAAATCATTTTTATGTTATCTCAAAGGATGAAACAGAGGAGCTAGGTATTGTAATACCCTTGTTTTCTGGGCATATTTTCCCTTATTAAGCAGACAGATGAATCTGTTAGAATAATTTTTGCCCTCTAAAGTATGTTAAGATATAAAATATCTTATTAATAATGACAATGGATAAGGCAGTGGCACCCCACTCCAGTACTTTTGCCTAGAAAATCCAATAGACGGAGGAGCCTGGTAGGCTGCAGTCCATGGGGTCGCTAGAGTCGGACACGACTGAGCAACTTCACTTTCACTTTTCACTTCCATGCGTTGGAGAAGGAAATGGCAACCCACTCCAGTGTTCTTGCCTGGAGAATCCCAGGGACCGGGGGAGCCTGGTGGGCTACCATCTATGGGGTCGCACAGAGTTGGACACAACTGAAGCGACTTAGCAGCAGCAGTAATGACAAGATACTATCCTTTATTATTGAATGCTTTCTGTGTGCCAGATGTTGTGTTGGTTGCTCTTAAAAGTTAAGATATGAAAGGTTTTTTTAGTAATGATAGTAGCTTGCATTTATTATTAAATGCCTTCTTTATACTAAATACTGTGTTGCATGCTTTATTTTTAAATGCACTATAAAGCACTGGGTAAAATAAGGTGTTATAACTCTTACTTTACAAAAGAAGAAACGGAGGCTCAGAGAAGTTAATTAAATTAGCCAAGAATACATAACTTATCAGTGACAGGGCTTTGATTTGAACTTAACCTGTCTGATTTGAAAGCCTGGAGTATTTTTTGCTTCTACTTTCAGTGTACAGTTGTGAGAGCATTAAAATATGTGCAGTTTTAAAATCCTTGTTACCAAGTACAGTGTGTTTTATTTTCAAAAAGAATTTTTACTCAGCCTACGTATAGCCTATTTCCATTTCTCTTGCTAATCCTCTAAGGCTACAGTCCTTTAGGCTTTAAGGTTATAGTTTTCAAAATAAAACTTCACTTAGGAATTAAATCCTTATAAAAACAAAATTTTATTCAAAAGTCTAATAAATAGCATATAAAATCACAGCTTCTCTGTCAAACACACCCAGTATATTCCCTAAGGAAGAGCGCTTTAGGCTCTGGGGAAGCTAAATTTAAAACCCTTGTGTAATCCTAACTCTATTATGAGCCCTTTCACATGAATGTGTGAGGTTTTATCATTCAAGATTAGCCATTTCAACTTTGTGTGTAAGAATAAATGGACAATATAACCTAAAGCCATGAATTGTTTAGTCACTCAGTCATGTCCTACTCTTTGCGACCCCATAGACTGTAGCATGGCAGGCTTCCCTATCTTTCACCATCTCCCAGAACATGCTCAAACTCATGTCCACTGAGTCAGTAATGCCAGCCAGTCATCTCCTTCTCTGTCGTCCCCTTCTTCTCCTGCCTTCAATCTTTCCCAGCATCAGTCCTTTTCAATGAGTCAGTTCTTTGCATCCGGTGGCCAAAGTATTGGAGCTTCAGGTGCAACATCAGTCCTTCTAATGAATATTCAGGATTGATTTCCTTTAGGATTGACTGGTTTGATCTCCTAGCAGTCCAAGGGACTCTCAAGAGTTTTCTCCAGCACCACAGTTCAAAAGCATCAGTTCTTTGGTGTTCATCCTTCTTTATGGTCCAACTCTCATATCCATACATGACTACTGGAAAAACCATAGCTTTGACCAGATGGACCTTTGTCAGCAAAGTAATACTGTCTCTGCTTATTAATATGCTGTCTAGGTTTGTCATAGCTTTTCTTCCAAGAAGCAAGCATCTTTTAATTCACAGCTGCAGTCACCATCTGCAGTGATTTTGGAGCCCAAGAAAAAAAAGTCTGTCATAGTTTCCACTGTTTCCCCCTCTATTTGCCATGAAGTGATGGGATCAGGTGCCAGGATCTTCATTTTTGAATGTTGAGTTTTTTGAAAGCCATGAGTAGACCACCTCTTTGTTAAGTGGACAAAACTAACTTTTCATTAGACATTTTAAGTTGTTAAAAGCTTCTGAAGTGTCTCTCTAAAATTTTTTTTTTAAAACAAACTCATTTACTTAAGCATCTAAAGTTAATTTATTTGTGGGAACTTAGTTTGGCATACGCTTTGTGTTTTAAGTTTTTTTTTTTGCTTGACGTATTTTATTTTGCTCTGCCTTCTTTCATAGTCATTATTTATATATTTATTTGAAGCCGTATTTATTATTTTCCCACATTGAAAGGTATTTTATGAACTATTTGAGTGTATATTGTATATAATAGATATTTTGTAGTTTCTTTTTATCCCCTAACTTTAGATCACATCAATTTTTGCCATTATTTATTGTTACTTGTATGATATGTTGATTATATTACTTTTAATTTGACTCCAAAGTATTTTTTAATTTAGCTCCAAAGTATTTTTACTTAGTTGTAAGCAATATTCTGAAGACTTTAAAAATGTTTTTCCACTATTTAAATCATTGTAGGTATGAATGAAAGTTCATTTTTATCAAAACGTCCTTCTACTTCTGAAGTAAACAGTGTTAACCCAAAAAAGTCTAAACCCAGTGAAGGTGTTTCTGGAACAAATTCCTCAGCTGTATTTTCTTCAGTTAAATCTCTTTCAGTGACATCTCCCCAGGCTGTGTCATCAAAAGGTAAATATGAAATGTGGCATATATAAAGAAATTATAGTATTTATATATGAATTATAGAAATTGTAGTACAAATGATTAATAGTGGTTATTGAAGGTTAAAAAGTGATGAATCACATATATTTTGAATTTATTTTAGGTTCAAATACTTCATCAAATCAGTCTAAAAATGGAACACCTTTTCCAAGAGCCTGTCCAAAGTGCAATATTCATTTCAATCTTTTGGATCCTTTGAAAAATCACATGAAGGTAAAATTTTTCAGAATTTAATTTTAAAAAGGTTTGTAAATCCTTAAAAATACTGATTGATTTGTAGTAAATAATGATTTGTTCAGCTCTTAAGATAAATATTCTTGTAATATTTTCATATAAGGTAGAAGTTCATATTCATAATCATTGTTTTCATGTAAGATGAAGATCCCCTGGAGGAAGGCATGGCGACCCACTCCAGTATTCTTGCCTGAAGAATTCCTATGAACAGAGGTGCCTGGTGGGCTACAGACCATCAGGTTGCAAAGTGTTGGACGTGACCGAGTGACTAAGCACAGCACAGGAAAAGATTTAAAAATTTCTTCTGAGTCATCAAATTTTAAAAACCAAGTTCATATATATTATGCCTACTTATCATATTCTAATTTTAAATGAAAATAATGCATTATTCAAAATATCTTATTTACTACCTTACGCATAGTTGAAACTTCTTAAAAATAGGCATTTTATAATGTGTTTAATGTTTCATATAATGGCTTCCCAGGTGGCTCAGTGGTAGAGAATCCACCAGAAGACTTAGGAAATGTGGGTTTGATCCCTGGATTGGGAAGATTCCCTGGAGAAGGAATGGCAACCCATTCCAGTATTCTTCCTGGAAAATCCTGTGGGCAAAGCAGCCTGGCGGGCTATAGTCGATGGTGTCGCGAAGAGTCTGACACTACTGAGCACTCATGCATGCAGTATTTCATATAAGTTAACAGTTCCTTTAGTTATCTTTTTTGTTCATGCTAATATGTGCATGTCACATTACACAATGAATATCTTAGTTTTACATTAATTTCAACACCCAGACATAAACTCCAAATGGTAGAGCATTTCATATGAAGTCATTGTTTTAACTCAGTCCAGAATATAGTTTGTGTAATGATTATAAATTAATTTGAGATTCTTATTGATACAAGAAGCTTCTGAAATTGGAGTTTAAGAAATTTTCAAAGTACAAATGAAATAGGTTTAGGTAACACTTCACTTAAAATATTTTAGTAGGTATTATAGTACCCTGCTATGTCTGTGTAAAGATAGGCTGTATTCCTCTTCTGTGCTGGGTATAAATGGAAGGAAGGGGTAAAGAGAAGAGACAAGACAAAAGGCAGTGTAGATCATCTGGAGAAAAGGAAGAAGGATGCAATGGTACAGAAATATCTCAGGAAAGATTCTTGCTGTTTTAGTGATTGACAGATCTCTTGAGATGGTGTATTTTATGAAAAACAGAAGTAGAAAAAAATAAAGGAACTTCTTTAGAAATTCAAACATTGTCTCTTCATTTACATACAAAACTGTATTTGGTCTGTCACTACTTTTAGCTTGCAGTATGTACTGTATGATAATTGCACTTTGTGCTTTGTTTTTATATGAGAACCTGTAGAAATGCTTTCAATTTTACTATTTATGTAATATCTTGAGATATCTGGGTGTTTTGTTTTGTTTTGTTTTGCATTTTGGACATAGGGGAAAAAAGAAAAGTGTAAATTCTTTAGTTATCTTTAATTATTTGAGTAGGTAATATATGATTCAAAATTTAAAAGTTCAAAAGTACAGGGCAGACAAGTAAAAACTCTTATCCTTGTCTCTTATTTACCTGGTTTTCAGTGTGACTCTCAAAGAAAATAATAGTTATTAGTTTTTTTGTTTTTAAATCTTCCCTAGTCTTCTTTCTGCATAAACAAGTGAACACAAATGTTCTTATTTCATTTCTGTTTCTTATACAAGCTGTAGCATATTATATATATTGTACCTGGTGAGACTGGCAATTATTTTCCAAAATGTAGCTTTACTTCCAAAACATATTATACCCTTGTTTGTGATTACTCATATTAGAAGTAATCACAACTTCATATAATATTCTATAATAAAACACTATACAATATTTTTTAAAAAGGATGTAATCTCTTGAATGGGAAGATATCTCTAAGACATATTATTGAACTGAGTTGAATGTAATATGAATAATTTATGATATATTTATGTCATAAAAAATCTTACAGACTAATCACTAAATCTTGCTCAGGGAAGTATAAAATTACAAAGACTTTTTATGTTCTAGATTGTGTATTTTATACACAAACAATAATTTGTAATAGTAGTTTCCATTTTGAAAAAATAAGTTTTTTAGATTATTTGTAGATGATTTTATTTTGCTTTTTTAATAGATAAATAGATGACTATGCCTCAGAAATATTGTTTTCTTTCAATGAAAAATACCTAAAACATAATTCAAATATGCTATAATAATAAGAACCATATACTTATTTGAGACCATGGAGAGACTACTAAGCTTTAAAAACATCATTTAATCTTTAGAAAATTATTTTTCTTTTTTTTTAGAAACTAAACATATACTCTATCTTCTTTGGCTGCTCTTTGTTGCTGTGCATGGGCTTTCTCTAGTTGTGGAGAGTGGGGGTTACTCTCTAGTTGCAATGTGCAGACTTTTCATTGCAGTGGCTTCTTGTTGCAGAGCACAGGCTCCAGGTGTGCAGGCTTCAGTAGTTGGAGCACACAGGCTCAGTCGTTGTGGCTCGTGGGTCCTAGAGTGCAGGCTCAGTGGTTATTGTTTATGGGCTTAAGTTGCTGCATGCCGTGTGGAATCTTTCTGGACCAGGGATTGAACCCATGTCCCCTACAATATCAGGTGGATTCTTATCCACTGCAACACCAGGAAACTAGAAAATTCTTTGAGATAGACATTTTTATCATTGTTTTAGACCTAGTTAGTTGGTGTAACTGATGTTCAAAACTTTAAGGGTAAGCTCAAGTTCTCAAATACTTTTTACCACCTTTTGACAAATGTATGGGCTATTTAACTTGAAGACAGATATATTAGTTCTTTTTTAGGGTATGGAATTAGATATTTATCAACCAGATCTAGATTACTAATCACATTATTTAGATTTCTGTGTCTTCACTTAGTTTTTGTCTACTTGCTCTGTCGTGGATTGAGAAATAACATCTCAATCCACATCTTTCAGTACCAATATTTTCTTTGGTATATTGCAATTCTTTTTTAAGATTGTTGATACTGTTTGTGATACAGATGAATCTCTTTTATAACTATACTGTGAACGTATCCTTTAGGATTTTTATAAAGTGTCCTTTTTTGTCTTAAAGTTTGACGCGTTTTAGACTCACAACCTTTGTTTTCTTCTGGTTTCTATTTACCTAATGTATTCTTTGTTTATCCTTAATTGGTATTTTCAACCCTTCTGAGTTGCTTTGTTTTAAGCACGCCTCTTGCTTTAAGTAGAGAGTTGTAATCCTTAGTAATCCTACATGAAAATCTTTTGTTTCAGTAGTTGATTTAAATTTCCTTATTTTCATCGATGTGATAGGTTTCTTTGATCTTGGTTCTGTCACAATTTTTTTTAACTAAGTTGAGTTATCTTTCTTTCTTTCACTCTGTGGTTGCTTTATATGTATGTAGTTTGGATTTTTAGAGAAGTTGTATGTTTGTTTTCATGTTTATCCTCATCCTTCAAGTTTGAATGTTATATGATTCCAGTAGTCTTCTATTCTTATGGCCATTCTCTCCCGTTAAAATGGATTAAAGTAGCTTTAAATTTCCTATTCTTAACCCCATTCATACTTTTTCCTCTGCTACCAGTATTAGTCAATATTAGCATTCTGAATGTAGTATTTCTTTGTACTATTAAAAATGCTCATACCTATACGTCTTTATTTGGTAATTCTAAATTATATTCCTTGATGTGCTGCTACCATGTGGAAGCAATCTGTGAACTTTCTTGATCTCATATTTATTGTCCTTTTACTTCCTTTCAGTTTTTATTTGTTGGTTATATCATTTTTCCATTGTTAAGGACATATACCATTTTCAGTATTCTTAACCTTATTTTTGTATTTGTTTTAATCCTTTTCCACAGTAAATAGATTCAGTGTTCATCACCAGTCTTTTTGTCATGGTTCCTTTAGGGATCACTTGTTTGATTAAAGTTCATTTAGTAATTTCTTCAAAAAGAGCCTGGAACAGTATTCTTTGAGTTCTTTCATGTTCAAGACATTTGACTATAGTCCTCTAAAACTTTAAATCTTAGCCTGGTTCTCATTTCTGAATTTTGCATTCTGTCTTTTGTATATTTTCTATACTTTGCTTTCCTCTCAGTTGCTAAATCCCCCAACCTTCTTCAGTGCACCTTTTTCATTTTTGGTTATTGGTGGTTTGTCATTCAGCTTTTTTTAATAGGAGTATGAAACATTGTTTAAAAGATACTTTGAATGAGATTTATATGTTTATTTTAAAAATCTGGTCCTACCTTAGTTTTCTGTAGAAAAAAAAGAAAATGGAAGAACAGCAAGCAGTTGATGATCAATTATGGATTTATGAGTATTTAGGATAATAAACTTTTATAGATGTACTAAATTAGACATTTCTGAAGAATATGAATCTTGCAGCATATTTTACCATAGATTACGTAGATTCTTTTGTAGATTTCAGAATAGCCTCAATTCTCAAATATGACTCAGAATAACTCTTCAATCTGAAAGCCAAATTTCTGAGTATGAAGATTATCCACAATTGTAATTAGAGACACTATTCTTTTATGTAATTTTTTGCATTATAATTTTCCTGATGTTTGAGATCCATCCCCATAGTAAAACCACAGATAAGCTGAGAAGTTTTGTCTGTCAAAATGATGTTACAGATGTACATCATTTGTAGTAAGACACATATTTTAAATCATTTTTCTAATAGTGCTGGTGAGTTTACTCTGATTGATCTTTTTCTCCATTTTTCCTTAAAGTCAAACCCAATGTTTTTAGACAGAACTTAGCTTTCTAAAGTTCTTTCAACAGTTCAAGTTTCCTCAGTTTGAACTCTTAAATATTATGTGTGTCTTAGGAAGAATCGATAAATATAGGTAGCAAAACCTTTGTCATTTCCCTCTTTTTATTGTGGTTTCATTTCAACTGTGTCTTTCAGAGTATAGACCACAGAGGATCATATTGTATTAGAGAACTAATGTACTTATCCTAGTTTAGCTTATGGGTGCAACCTTAACTCCAGAAACAAATTATATCACTTTTGGTCAGTTCATTTTATTTAGTATTTTTTTCTCCTCTCTTTTAGAGGATCTTTTTAAGATTTTTTTGGTGTGCCTTTTTTTGTTTTTTTCCCCTTTAAAGGTTTCAGAATTGACAAGTGAGCAAAATAAGTGCAATCAAAGGAAATGTTATAGGTCTGTCATATCAAAAGCCCAGTTTCTCATGTGACATACAAAGTTTCACCAATAATGTATGTAGCATTTCAGTATGGCAGGAGAGGAAGATGTTGTTATTTTTATAAATGGAATAGAGTTGTGTTTAGATTGTCAAACTTTCTTATGATGTGACTAACTTACTAAATAACATGTTTAGGAAGAGTTTATGAGAAGGCAATGGCACCCCACTCCAGTACTCTTGCTTGGAAAATCCCATGGATGGAGGAGCCTGGTGGGCTGCAGTCCATGGGGTCGCTGAAGAGTCGGACATGACTGACTTCACTTTCACTTTTCACTTTCATGCGTTGGAGAAGGAAATGGCAACCCACTCCAGTGTTCTTGTCTGGAGAATCCCAGGGATGGGGTAGCCTGGTGGGCTGCCATCTATGGGGTCGCACAGAGTCGGACACGACTGAAGCGACTTAGCAGCAGCAGCAGGAAGAGTTTTAAGTCAATGGTTTAAATTGTAAAAGAATTACATAGTTGTTTTTGTTGTTCAGTCACCCAGTTGTGTCTGACTCTTTGTGACCCCATAGTTTGTAACATGCCAGCCTCTTTGTCCCTCACCATGTCCCAGAGTTTGCCCAGGTTTGTGTCCATTGCATTAGTGATGCTATCCAGCCATCTCATCCTCTGATTCCTGTTTCTCCTTCTGCCCTCAATCTTTCCCAGCTGAACTGTGGTGCTGAATAAGACTCTTCAGAGTCCCTTGGACTGCAAGGAAATCAAACCAGTCAAACCTAAAGGAAATCAGTCTTGAATATTCATTAGGAGGACTGATGCTGAGCTGAAGCTCCAATACTTTGGCCACCTGATGCGAAAAACTGACTCATTGGAAAAGACCCTGATGGTAGGAAAGATTGAAGGCAGGAGGAGAAAGGGACAACAGAGGATGAGATGGTTGAATGATATCACCAACTCGATGGACATGAGTTTGAGCAAGCTCCGGGAGTTGGTGATGGGCAGGGAAGCCTGGTGCTGCAGTCCATGGGTGGCAAAGAGTCAGACATGACTTAGTGACTGAACTGAACGGATGAATATGCAGTGGAGGTAAGAAATATTCAAGGGATAAGAACTTGTGAACAGTATGCCTGAAGAACAATGGAAGGAGGTCCACAATACTGTACAGGAGGCAGTGAACAAAACCATCCCAAAGAAAAAGAAAAGCAAGAAGACAAAGTGGTTATCTGAGGAGGCCTAACAAATAGCTAAAGAAAGAAGTGGAAAGCAAGGGAGAAAGGGAAAGGAATATCCAACTAAACGCAGATTTCCAAAGAACAGCACAGAGAGACAAGAAGGTCTTCTTCAATGAACAGAGTATAAAACTAGAAGAAAACAACAGAAGGGGCAAGATTGGAGATCTCTTCAGGAAAACTGGAGACATCAAGGGACCCTGTGCCCGAAGATGGGCACAATAAAGGACATAAATGGTAAAGACCTAGTAGATGCTGAAGAGATCAAGAAGAGAAGGAAAGAATACCCAACAGAACTGTATAAAAAAGATCCAGATGAACCAAATGACTGCAATGGTGTGGTCAGCAACCCAGAGCCAGACATTCTGGAGAATGAAGTCAAGTGGGGCTTAGGAAGCACTGCTGTTAATAAAGCTAGTGGATGTGACCAAATTCCAGTAGAACTATTCAAAACCCTAAAGGATGATGCCATCAAGATGTTGCATTCAATATGTCAGTAAATCGGGAAGACCAAGCAGTGTCCACAGGACTGGAAAAGGTCAATCCTCATCTCAATTCCCAAGAAGGAAACTACTAAAGAATGTGATAACCATCAGACAGTTGCGCTCATCTCCCATGCTAGTAAGGTCATGCTTAAAATCTTGCATGCTAGGCTTCAGCATATGTGAACCAAGAACTTCCAGATGTCCAAGCTGGGTTTAGAAAAGAAAGAGTAACCAGAGATCAAATTGCCAATATTTGCTGGATCATAGACAAAGCTAGGGAATTCCATAAAAATATCTACTCTGTTTCATTGGCTAGGCCAAAGCCTTTGACTGTGTGGATCACTAACAAACTATGGAAAGCTCTTAAGAGAAGTGGGAATACCAGACCATCTTACCTGTCTCCTGAGAAACCTGTATGCAGGTCAAGAAGCAACAGTTAAACCCTGTATGAAACAACTGATTGGTTCAAGACTGAAAAAGGAGTACAGCAGGGCTGTCTGCTGTCACCCTGTTTGTTTAATCTATATGCTGAGCACATCATGAAAAATGTCAGGCTGGATGAGTTACAAGCTGGAATCAAGACAGGTGGGAGAAACATCAACAACCTCAGATATGTGGATGATACCACTTAATGGCAGAAAGTGAAGAGGAACTAAAGAGCCTCTTGATGAGGGTGAAGGAAGAGAGTGAGAGCTGGCTTAAAACTAATATTAAAGAAACAAAGATCATGGCATCTGGCCCCATTACTTCATGGCAAATAGAGGTGGAAAAGGTGGAAGTAGTGACAGATTTCCTCTTGTTGGTCTCTAAATCACTGCAGATGGTGAATGCAGCCATGAGATCAGAAGACGTCTGCTTCTTGGCAGGAAAGCTATGACAAACCTAGACAGTATGTTGAAAAGCAGAGACATTACTCTCTAACAAAGATCTGTATAGTCAAGGCTATGATCTTCCCAGTGGTCACATACAGTTGTGAGAGCTAGATCATAAAGAAAGCAGAGTGCCCAAGAATTGATACTTTCAAACTGTGGTGCTGGGCAATACTCTTGAGAGTCCCTTGGAGAGCAAGGAGATCAAACAAATCAATCTTAAGGGAAATCAACCCTGAAAACTTATTACAAGAACTGATGCTGAAGTTGAAACTCCAGTATTTTGGTCATCTGATATGAACAGTTGACTCATTGGAAAAGTCCCTGAATGGGACTTTCTTTGGGATGGTTTTGTTCACTGCCTCTTGAACAGTATTGTGGACCTCCTTCCATTGTTCTTCAGGCATACTGTTCACAAGTTCTTATCCCTTGAATATTTCTTACCTCCACTGCATATTCATCCGTTCAGTTCAGTCGCTAAGTCATGTCTGACTCTTTGCCACCCATGGACTGCAGCACCAGGCTTCCCTGTCCATCACCAACTCCCGGAGCTTGCTCAAACTCATGTCCATCGAGTTGGTGATATCATTCAACCATCTCATCCTCTGTTGTCCCTTTCTCCTCCTGCCTTCAATCTTTCCTACTATCAGGGTCTTTTCCAATGAGTCAGTTTTTCGCATCAGGTGGCCAAAGTATTGGAGCTTCAGCTCAGCATCAGTCCTCCTAATGAATATTCAAGACTGATTTCCTTTAGGTTTGACTGGTTTGATTTCCTTGCAGTCCAGGGGACTCTGAAGAGTCTTATTCAGCACCACAGTTCAAAAGCATCAATATTCATATTCAGAGGGGATTTAATTTAAGTCATACCTGACTCGCCTAGTGGTTTCCCAAGCTTTCTTTAGTTTAAGCCTGAATTTTGCTATGAGAAACTGATGATCTGAGCCACAGTCAGCTCCAGTCTTACTTTTGCTGACTGTATACAGTTTGTCTAATTTGGCTACAAAGAATGTAATAGATTTTATTTTGGTATTGGCTATTTGCTGATGTCTATGTGTAAAGTCATTTCTTGCCTTTGCCCTGCTTCATTTTGTTCTCCAAGGCTAAACTTGCCTGTTATTCCAAGTATCTTTTGACTTCCTACTTTTGCATTCCAGTCCCCAGTGATGAGTAGAACTTCTTTTTTTGGTATTAGTTCTAGGAGGTCTTCTAGGTCTTCATAGAACTGATCAACTTTTTTGGCATTGGTGATAGGAGCATAGACTTGGATTACTGTGGTGTTGAATAACTTGCCTTGGAAATGAACTGAGATCATTCTGTCATTTTTGAGGTTGCACCCAAGTACTGCATTTCAGACTCCATTATTGATTATGAGGGCTACTTCATTTCTTCTAAGGGATTCTTGCCCACAGTAGTAGGTATAATGGTCATCTGAATTAAATTCGCCCATTCCCATCCATTTTGGTTCACTGATTCAAAAGATGTCAGTGTTTATTCTTACCATCTCTTGCTTGACCATGTTCAGTTTACCTTGATTCGTGAAGCTAACATTCCAGGTTCCTATGCAATACTGTTCTTTGTAGTGTCAAATTTTACTTTAACCACCAGACATCCACAACTGAGCATCATTTCCACTTTGGCCAACTCACTTCATTCCCTCTGGAGCTATTAGTAGTTCTCCTCTGCTCTTCTCCAGTAGCATATGGGACACCTTCAGACCTGGAGGACTCATCTTTTGGTGTCATATCTTTTGTCCTTTTATACAGTTCATGAAGTTCTCATGGCACATATACTGGAGTGGGTCCCTCTTCCAGTGGATCACGTTTTGGCAGAACTCTCCACTGTGACCCGTCTGTCTTGGGTGGCTCTACATGTCATGGATCATAGCTTCATCAAGTTATGCAAGCCTATTTGCCATGACAAGGCAGTGATCCGTGAAGGGGGAATTACCTAGGTGGCCTGTTAAGGAATATAGATTTCTGGGCCCTACCTCTAGACATTGTGGTTTATTGGTCTGAATTGGACTCAGCATTTTGACAAGCATTTCTGGTTTTTCTAATGCAAGTCTTCCCTGGATTGCCCTCTTTGTAAAACTGCCTTAGAGAAATTCTAAAACTGAAAATTATGTAGAATAAATTATCTTGTTGAAAGAAAAAGGTTCATATGTGAAAGTATTCTACCTTAGAACTAGTTTATATGACACCTTGATTTTACTCACTAGAAACTAAAGTTCCCCTTCAAATATATGAGCATTCTAGATTTCAAGATGTAATTGCTGAAGCTTTCAAGATGTAACCGATGCTTCTTTATTTTGTCCCTATATATTTTCTAGCACCTTGAGTCTTGGGAATGGCAGATTAACTGTACTCAGTGTCCAGTTCCAACCAGATATTACAAAATATAGTATATCACTTGATAATTAAGCATGTACATTGTGGCATGTAAAACTACGTTTCCTTTCTATACTCTTTATGACATGGATATGAATAATTGTTTATTTAATTTAAATATTATTAGATATTTACATATGAAAAGGTACATTATAAGGAAAAACTATTAGATCAATATCCAAGTCCTGCTTTTAAGATTTTTCTTTTCTTTCTTTAAAAATTTTTTTAAATTTATTAAGATCATAGATATTTATTGTTTGAATTTTTTAGAGTATGTATATGCAGGGTAAACTTCTGGCAAAAATTTTTCCAGATATATTGCCAAGCACAGTTTTATATGATCTTACCTTAGTTGTAAGGTAACAAAGAACCGTATTTTGGTTTCTATTTTTTAAAGTGATAAATAAGGTTTCTGCTTTTTTCTCTTGCAGTACTGTTGTCCAGACATGATAAATAACGTCTTGGGGCTGGCTAAAACAGAAATTTCAAGTACAGCAAATAAAAATAAAACTATTGATTCAGAAAAAGGAAAACTGATTATGTTAGTTAATGACTTTTATTATGGGAAACATGAAGGAGATGTCCAGGAAGAACAGAAGACTTACACAACCTTTAAATGTTTCAGTTGCTTGAAAATTCTTAAAAATAATATTAGGTATGTAAGCATTTATTTTTATTTCTATTTGAAAATTGGAATGCTACAGGTTGTATCTTTATCTTGCATTTTTAATGTTATTCTAGATAAGTAATTTTAACACTTTGAGCTAAGCACAAAGGCAAATTCTTTTGTTGAAAAGCTTTTGTTCTTTCTTAGATATTAGACTTGACTCTTAGATCCAGTTAGTTGTGTTTCTTTAAAATAGCTTAAAAAGGACAAACTATATTTCCAAAAAAATTAATTTATTTTCCCTGTATTATCAGTGATCTAGGAATTTTCATGAGATAATTTTCCTAGTTAGCTGCCTTTGAATTTTACTTTTTTCATATCACAAGAAGAACTACTTACTGATATTTTGTCCAGTTTGACTTCTTATATACTCATGCTCAAATCTTGCAATTTATAATTTTTAGAACATTTATCTTATAGTGATCTTGGGAGAAGTACAAGTTCTAGGAAATACGACTGCTTTGATTTTAAATTTAAGCCCTTTAAGAATTAGAGATTTAATTTCAGTGGAATTTTGAAATTTGTACTCATAAATACTTGACATTTTAGGAATTTATGCTTTGTAATCTTTGAATTACATGGGATATTAGTAACTGTCATCCCATAAATAAGTTAGTTACAAGATTAAAAAGACATATTGATTGATATTTTTCATTGGTTACACAGCTTGACTTTTATATTTGGTAAGGTTTTTTAACATCATTTTATTATAAAAATTTTCAGCATTCAGCAAATTTAAAAATATTTTATAATGGATACAACTGTATACTTATCATCTTGATTCTACTGTTAACATTTAACTGTACTTGTTTTATTGTGTATCTAGTCATCCTTCCTTCAAACTATTTGGGGTTTTTTTATATGTTTCGAAGTAAGTTGCAGATGTCTGTGTATTTCTTCAGGTGAGATGTGTGTGTACAAAGATAAAAAGGCATACGTTTTTTGTTTATGCCTCATGACTATTATTATATAAGCATTCTTAGGCACCTATAGGTTACTTCTAGATCCAGTATTTATTTTATTTTCCTGTGAGTTCTTAAGGTCTGAAAAGAAGCATATAGAAAAACCCTGAAATAAACTGTGATAAACTCCTGTGATAATAATTTTTTATGATAGTGCTTTATAGTTTTAGAAATTCTTTTACATATATTATTTCATGTGAGTTGTCACATTTATCTCCTTTCATCAAATTTTAACAGCCATTAATAGCTAATGGTCCCAGTAAGTTTAACAGAATGAGCATTGTACTTTGTGATATAATACTGAAGTAGTCCCCTGGAGCAGGAAATGGCAACCTGCTTCAGTATTCTTGCCTGGAAAATTGCACGGACTGAGGAGCCCAGTGGGCTATATATATAGTCCATGGGGTTGCAAAGAGTCAGACACTGAGCGTGCACACACATTGAAACAATATTACAATAGAACTTGGCCTCCTACTTTTATATTTTTACCACTTTAATAGTAAAACATACCAGAAGAATCATGTTAATATAAAATGCATAGAAATATGGTTTCCTGGCTTAGTTCTTTGTTATACTTAAATGTTATATATATGATATTAGAATATATTTCAGTAGTTGTTTTTTTGGATTTTCCTTTGAGATTAACACACTAATATTAAACATATGAAGGTAAATTTTCTTTTTTGTTATTATTTTAGAATACTAGTTACATATTTCTAAAGAGTCCTAATACTAGAAATTTTAAGCACACAGCATCTGGGAACATCCAGGAATTGAATGTTTTTGAAATACTGATTATTTAGTAAGCATAACCTTAATAGAAAACATTTTATGACCAAAGAAGTTATACGTGTTAAGTAATATTTCACCTTGACAGTAGAAACTGGGAGGGTAAATTGATGTTTGTAGAGGAATGGTAAGAAACTGATAACTGTAGATTTTTATTGTCTTCCCTGTCAGTGTATTGTGGTATGGTTTTTTCCTCCCCTACATTGAGTGTCACACAAAACATGTTTATTTTATTTTGTGAATATATTTGCAAGATGTTTGTGTTTTTTGTTTTCCTTGTTTCCATTTGTTGGTTTAAGTAGTATGAGATCCTGATGGGGGCTCATGTTGAGAGAAAGCATGCTCATTAAGAGATTATATTATATAGATACACTTTAATTTTGAAAATTGTAAGCTGAGAGGTTAATGGCTTATGACATTTTCTCTATAGGTAAATATTTAGCCAAGACTAGGATTTATAATAGGTGTTTGTAGAGCTGGTGTTAAAACCAAAGGAATACTAAAAGATATTTCAAAATATACCATAACCTGTACTAAAGAGTAGTGTTATGTGAGATGTGAAAAAAAAAATACTGTAACATTTATGATGATTGCTATCCAGATGGATAATATCACTTAGTTTTCAACATTATTTCCTTTAGTGTCTCAAAGTGAGTAATTGTTAATAGTTGACCCAGTCTAAAAATTGTTATTTTGATTGAATAACTTTACTTTCAAATTCACCAAAAAGCTTCAGTAAGCTCTTTTAAATAGGTATTCCCATTTATATTGTACTCTCTGCCATTGAAGGTCATAGTTCCTGCTCATAAGAAGCCTTTTAAGGAAGCTGAAATAGCAGAATGTAAAACTGAAAAATGGACTTTGCCTACAAAGGGCTCAGTCTGCAAGTTAAAGTGAAGTCTTCGCTAACAGTAAACCAGTATCATTAAATAAAACAAAAGGTTCTTGTAATTGTAGGCATTAAAATTGCTGTTACACGCATTTAAAAACCAAGACACAAGTAAAAATGCCAGTAATTTGTCTTTTAAGCAGCTGGAGTCTATTGTATATCTTCAGAGCCTTAAAAGATTTCTCTCATGATTCTAGCTGATTTTAATGGTAGAGTTTCCTTCCTTTCAGTATTTTATTTTAAAATGTAAGTAGTATTTCTTATATGGAGAAGAAATCTGCTGTTTTATATTTAAAAAATTTTAATAATCTGAAATGATTAAAATAAATTTCTGATATTTCAAATTAATGCTAATAACTATTTTTAGACAAAGATGAAAACGTGTTTACTTAGCTACTTAATGAAAGTCATTATTTAAAGTGCACACTCTTCTAGAGGACTTTAAGGCTTTTGAAATTTTATTTTCATTAATTTATCTATAATTTTAAGATTTAGATTCAAGTACTTATTAGTGAGATTTTTGTTTTTAAATCTGAATTTTTGCACCTGTTGACAATCATTGATAGGTTTATGAACCACATGAAACATCATTTGGAACTTGAGAAGCAGAGCAGTGAAAGCTGGGAAAACCACACCACCTGCCAGCACTGCTACCGTCAGTTTCCCACACCATTTCAACTGCAGTGTCACATTGAAAGTACACACACACCCCATGAATTCTCTAGTAAGTTACAGTTTCATTTAAGTATTGCGTATTTGTTGATTTTTAACAATATAAACTCTGAAAAGAGTTTGTTACTGAACTCTGAACAAGTGTGGTAGAAAAACAAGAATAAAAAAAAAACTTTGGAATTTGAGAGTAAAGTTGAAAAAGTTAATTTTTAACTTATACAGTTTTTTAATAAAATTAGTTACTGAAATTCCATCTTAATAAATAATTCATTATGGTAAATAACTTGTGCATTACATGTGGAGGACTAAATTAGAAGGCTCAGATCATAGTTTTCAAAGTGCAATCAATGCCCTTCTTTTAAACTTGAGTAAGAAAAGTAAATACAGTGTTAGTTAAAATCACATACTTTGGATCAAGACAGCTTGGGTTCATATCCAAGCTCTGCCTCGTAATATGTGATTCTAATGTGATCTCTAGCAGGTCACTTAATATTTGAATAATGGGGATGATAGAAATACCTGCTTCATAATGTTTTGATGGGAATTGAGTGAGTTAGTCAAGTCCTTAGAACTGTGCTTGGCCACAGTAAACAACTATGGAACTGTACACCATCACCACCACTGCCAATATTACTACTAGTATTGTTGATATAGATATACAAAATGAATTGTAAATGTATGTATCTGATTTTGTTTCTTTGCCTTGAGAGGATTTTTTCTTTTAAACTGAAGTGTAATTGACATTTAACATTGTATTAGTTTCAGGTGTACAATATAGATTGAATACTTATGTGTATGTATATAATGATACAATGTCTTTTCCCCCCCCACTTTTAGCCATTTGCAAAATATGTGAATTGTCATTTGAAACAGAGCATATCCTTTTACAACATATGAAGGACAATCATAAACCTGGTGAAATGCCATATATTTGCCAGGTATATACATATTTTATTGTATATGTTGTGTTTGGTTGGTTTGTTTGTTATTTGTTTTGGTTACAAGATTTAAACCTATTAAGCCAGGCTTCCCTGATGGCTCAGATCATAAAGAATCTGCCTGTAATGTGAGAGACCTGGGTTCGATCCCTTGGTTGGGAAAATCCCCTGGAGAAGGGAATGGCTACCCACTCTAGTATTCTTGCCTGGAGAATTCCACAGACAGAGGAGCCTGGCGGGTTACAGCCCACGGGGTTGCAAAGAGTTGGACACGACTGACTTTTACTTTCAGGCCAGGCATCAGCAAATTTTTTGTATAAAGGGCACGATAGTAAATATTCAGGTTTTGATGATCATAGGTTTCTGTTGGAACAAATCAACTCTGCCATTGTAGCACAGAGGCAGTCATAGACAATAAGTAAACGAATGGATGTGACTGTGTTTCAATAGAACTTTATTTATGGACACTGAAGTTTGAATTTTATATAATTTCCTTGTGTTATGAAATATATTCTTTTATTTTTCTAACAATTTTGATAAAATTAGTTACTAAAATTAAAATCTATTTTGTAAATAACTTAGTAGAAAGTCTGTTGGCATAACTCATATATTGTTGTGTGGGGTCAGCAGAGAGTTGGAATTGACCCATAGGCCATTGTTTGCACACTCCTGTATTAGACAAAGAAAAAGCCCTGTGGCAGAAAGACAAACATAGACTTATCTTAACCTACAGGGAAGAATATAGGCATACAAAGGGGAATATGAAATGCTTTTAATTCAGAGGACCCTACCAAATGCTTTGGGACAAGTTCTTTTCCAGAATTTGGAGAAATGGGAAAGTAAGGTAAAAATAAACTGTCATTCCATAGCCTGGAGACCATTTATAATCTAAGGAAAGATGCTGTTTTATGTAGCAATTAAGAAGGAACTTTATAGGACCAGAGGTGTCAGAGTTAGATAATTCAAGTCAAGATTGGGGGTGATAAAAAATATCTGATAAAAGAGAATCTAGTTATATTTTGAGAAGTATCCTTAAGCTTTGAAAACTAACTCTTCTGTTTCAAAGATTATCTTTTGATGTTTTTATTAATAGGATTCTAGGTTATGTAGGCATTAGACAGAATTAATAGTACATAGTGTTCTTCTGAACAAATGACCTATTACTGTTACTTTGAAATTGGATATCATTATAAATTTTCAGACTAAATCAGATTTTTTTTTGTAGGTTTGCAATTATAGATCATCATCATTTTCTGATGTAGAAACTCATTTTAGAACATCTCATGAAAACACCAAGAACTTGCTATGTCCATTTTGTCTCAAAGTTATTAAAATTGCAACACCCTATATGCATCATTATATGAAGCATCAGGTGAGATCTGCTAGTTCTTATTCATTTATGTTGTTTTAGAGAAAAGATAGATTATGACTTAGAACATTGTTTAGATTTGTTCTGCAAGGGAAGCAGCATTGTTCCAAATGACATGATTAAGTTACAATTTATTCTAAGTTACTGGTGAAACTCCCACTTCTTTTCCTTGCTTCCTTTCTGATGATACTATGGTTCATACATGATAATTTTGAAAGATAGCTAGAAATACCAGGAAATCTCGAATTGAAGGAAAAAAGAGAAGATGAGTGGAGGAATATCCAAAAGAATGGGTATTTCAGAGGCTAAGAGTAGGACTGGGGAAGGTAATTATCATGAGCAGGGGAAAAGATGAGTTCGAACTGATAAAGAAAAGGTTGATAACTCATAATCGTGTTTTATTCTTTCTCTTCAAACTGTATTTCCACTTTTAGCCCCCATATTATAAGAAGACATGTTGGCATCATTGACCAGGAATGGTCTTTTATAGCTGCCCAGAAAATAGTAGTGACACTTACTGCTGATACATGAACTCTGACAGAGAACTCGATTTAGTT
The DNA here is from genome assembly GCF_029378745.1 of Bos indicus. Lineage (NCBI taxonomy): Eukaryota > Metazoa > Chordata > Mammalia > Artiodactyla > Bovidae > Bos > Bos indicus. The sequence continues at coordinate 53,536,352 of NC_091769.1, forward strand.
CTACTTTGTAATTTTGGGGACCCAGTATTAGTGCTTATACCTGTGTCTTGAATTCTGATATTATGCTTACTGGTTGTTTTCCTGAAGCAATTAAGTCATCCTTTGTTTGGGCTGAAAAGTTCAATGCAACACTGCTCCTGTTCTTTTTTTTTTTTTTAATTTAAATTTATTTATTTTAAGTGGAGGTTAATTACTTTACAATATTGTATTGGTTTTGCCATATATCAACATGAATCTGCCATGGGTGTACACATGCTCCCCATCCTAAACCCCCCTCCCACCTCCCTCCCCGTACCATCCCTCTCGGTCATCCCAGTGCACCAGCCCCAAGCATCCTGTATCCTGCATCGAACCCGGACTGGCGATTCGTTTCTTATATGATATTATACATGTTTCAATGCCATTCTCCCAAATCATCCCACCCTCTCCCTCTCCCACAGAGTCCAAAAGACTGTTCTATACATCTGTGTCTCTTTTGCTGTCTCGCATGCAGGGTTATTGTTACCATCTTTCTAAATTCCATATATATGCGTTAGTATACTATATTGGTGTCTTTCTTTCTGGCTTACTTCACTATGTATAATAGGCTCCAGTTTCATCCACCTCGTTAGAACTGATTCAAATGTATTCTTTTTAATGGCTGAGTAATACTCCATTGTGTATATGTATCACAGCTTTTGTATCCATTCATCTGCTGATGGACATCTAGGTTGCTTCCATGTCCTGGCTATTATAAACAGCGCTGTGATGAACATTGGGGTACACGTGTCTCTTTCAATTCTGGTTTCCTCAGTGTGTATGCCCAGCAGTGGGATTGCTGGGTCATAAGGCAGTTCTATTTCCAGTTTTTTAAGGAATCTCCACACTGTTCTCCATAGTGGCTGTACTAGTGGCATTCCCACCAACAGTATAAGAGGGTTCCCTTTTCTCCACACCCTCTCCAGCATTTATTGCTTGTAGACTTTTGGATAGCAGACATTCTGACTGGCGTGAAATGGTACCTCATTGTGGTTTTGATTTGAATTTCTCTGATAATGAGTGATGTTGAGCATCTTTTCATATGTTTGTTAGCCATTTGTATGTCTTCTTTGGAGAAATGTCTATTTAGTTGTTTGGCCCATTTTTTGAGTGGGCTGTTTATTTTTCTGGAATTGAGCTGCAGGAGTTGCTTGTATATTTTTGAGATTAGTTGTTTGTCAGTTGCTTCATTTGCTATTATTTTCTCCCATTCTGAAGGCTGTCTTTTCACCTTGCTTATAGTTTCCTTTGTTGTGCAGAAGCTTTTAATTTTAATCAGGTCCCATTTGTTTATTTTTGCTTTTATTTCCAATATTCTGGGAGGTGGGTCATAGAGGATCCTGCTGTGATGTATGTCAGAGAGTGTTTTGCCTATGTTTTCCTCTAGGAGTTTTATAGTTTCTGGTCTTACATTTAGATCTTTAATCCATTTTAGGTTTATTTTGGTGTATGGTGTTAGAAAGTGTTCTAGTTTCACTCTTTTACAAGTGGTTGACCAGTTTTCTCAGCACCACTTGTTAAAGAGATTGTCTTTTCTCCATTGTATATTCTTGCCTCCTTTGTCAAAGATATGGTGTCCATAGGTGTGTGGATTTATCTATGGGCTTTCTATTTTGTTGCATTGATCTATATTTCTGTCTTTGTGCCAGTACCATACTGTCTTGATGACTGTGGCTTTGTAGTAGAGCCTGAAGTCAGGCAGGTTGATTCCTCCAGTTCCATTCTTCTTTCTCAAGATAGCATTGGCTATTCGAGGTTTTTTTGTATTTCCATACAAATTTTTTATTTGTTCTAGCTCTGTGGAAAATACCATTGGTAGCTTGATAGGGATTGCATTGAATCTATAGATTGCTTTCGGTAGAAAATACTCAGTTTCACTATATTGATTCTTCCGATCCATAAGCATGGTATATTTCTCCACCTGTTAGTGTCCTCTTTGATTTCTTTCACCAGTGTTTTATAGTTTTCTATATATAGGTCTTTAGTTTCTTTAGGTAGATATATTCCTACATATTTTATTCTTTTCGTTGCAATGGTGAATGGAATTGTTTCTGATTCTGTTCTTAAATACTTGAAAGAACACTAACAGTGCTTTTGCCAAAACCAGAAGTTAGTGGATTTATTGAATCTGATCATTTTACCAACTTTTGCCATCTCGTGAATTAGCTCAATGCATTTTCTTGTTACTGATTAAACTGACATGTCAGTTTTTTCAGCATTGGTGCTCACCTTGCTTTCCACTCTAGTCATTAGATAATCATGAAATTGTCTTGTGGTTTTTCATTGGAAAAGATCATAAAAGTAGAATTTCCTATTAAATTTGGGATCACCTGTGCTGTGACTGACAAAATGTAACGTGTGTTTTGACAAAATGTGGTCCACTGAAGAAGGGAATGGCAAACCACTTGCCACAAAGTATTCTTGCCTTTATAACTCCATGAACAGTATGAAAAGTTAAAAAGATAGGACACTGAAAGATGAACTGCCCAATATGCTACTGGAGGTCAGTGGTGAAATAACTCCAGAAAGAATGAAGAGATGGAGCCAGAGCAAAAACAGCACCCAGTTGTGGATGACTGGTGATGGAAGCAAGGTCCAATGCTGTAAAGAGCAATATTGCATAGGAACCTGGAATGTTAAGTCCATGAGTCAAGGCAAATTGGAAGTGGTCAAACAGATGAAAAGAGTGAACGTTGACATTTTAGGAATCAGCAAACTAAAATGGACTGGAATGGGTGAATTTAACTCAGATGACCTTTATATCTACTACTGTGGGCAAGAATCCCTTAGAAGAAATGGAGTAGCCATCATAATCAACAAGAGTCCAAAATGCAGTATTTGGATGCAATCTCAAAAATGAGAGAATGATCTCTCTTTGTTTCCAAGGCAAACCATTCAATATCAAGGTAATCAAAGTCTATGCCCCAACCAGTAATGCTAAAGAAGCTGAAGTTGAATGGCTCTATGAAGACCTACAAGACCTTTTAGAACTAAAACCCCCAAAAGATGTCCTTTTCATTATAGGGGACTGGAATGCAAAAGTAGGAAGTCAAGAAACACCTGGAGTAACAGAAAAATTTGGCCTTGGAGAACAGAATGAAGCAGGGCTAAGGCTAATAGAGTTTTGCCAAGAGAACGCACTGATCATTGCAAACACCCTCTTCCAACAACACAAGAGAAGACTCTACACATGGACATCACCAGATAGCCAACACTGAAATTGGACTGATTATATTCTTTGCAGCCAGAGGTGGAGAAGCTCTATACAATCAGCAAAAACAAGACCGGGAGCTGACTGTGGCTCAGGTCATGAACTCCTTATTGCCAAATTCAGACTTAAATTGAAGAAAATACGGAAAACCACTAGGCCATTCAGGTATGACCTAAATCAAATCCCTTACGATTATACAGTAGAAATGAGAAATAGACAATAGAGTGCCTGATGAACTATGGATGGAGGTTTGTGACATTGTACGGGAGACAGGAATCAAGACCATTCCCAAGAAAAAGAAATGGCTGTCTGAGGAGGCCTTACAAATAGCTGTGTAAAGAAGAGAAGTGAAAAGCAAAGGAGAAAAGGGAAGATATAAGCATCTGAATGCAGAGTTCCAAAGAATAGCAAGGAGAGATAAGAAAGCCTTCCTTAGCGATCAGTGCAAAGAAATAGAGGAAAACAATAGAATGGGAAAGACTAGAGATCTCTTCAAGAAAATTAAAGATATCAAGGGAACATTTCATGCAAAGATGGGCTCACTAAAGGACAGAAATGGTATGGACTTAACAAAAGCAGAAGATATTAAGAGGTGGCAAGAATACACAGAAGAACTATACAAAAAAGAGCTTCACAACCCAGGTAATCACGATGGTGTGATCGCTGACCTAGAGCCAGACATCCTGGAATGTGAAGTCAAGTGGGCCCTAGGAAGCATCACTATTAACAAAGCTAGTGGAGGTGATGGAATTCCTGTTGAGCTATTTCAAATCCTGAAAGATGATGCTGTAAAAGTGCTGCACTCAGTATGCCAGCAAATTTGAAAAAGGCAGCAATGGCCACAGGACTGGAAAAGGTCAGTTTTCATTCCAATCCCAAAGAAAGGCAATGCCAGAGAATGCTCAACCTACCACACAATTGCACTCCTCTCACACACTAGTAAAGTAATGCTCAAAGTTCTCCAATTAAAATAAATAAATTTATATAAAAAAAAAATTCTCCAAGCCAGGCTTCAACAATACTTGAACCATGAACTTCCAGATGTTCAAGCTGGTTTTTGAAAAGGTAGAGGAACCAGAGATCAAATTGCCAACATCTGTTGGATCATCAAAAAGGCAAGAGAGTTCCAGAAAAACATCTATTTCTGCTTTATTGACTATGACAAAGCCTTTGACTGTGTGGATCACCACAAACTGGGGAAAATTCTGGAAGAGGTGGGAATATCAGACCACCTGACCTGCCTCTTGAGAAATGTGTATGCAGGTCAGGAAGCAACAGTAAGACTTGGAATGACAGACTGGTTCCAAATAGGAAAAGAAGTATGTCAAGGTGTATATTGTCACCCTGCTTATATAACTTATATGTAGAGTACATCATGAGAAATGCTGGGCTGAATGAAGCACAAGCTGGAATCAAGATTGCCAGGAAAAATTATCAGTAACCTCAGATATGCAGGTGACACCACCCTTATGGCAGAAAGCGAAGAAGGACTAAAGAGTCTCTTGATGAAAGTGAAAGAGGAGAGTGAAAAAAAGTTGGCTTAAAGCTCAACATTCAGAAAATGAAGATTCTGGCATCTGTTCCCATCACTTCATGGCAAATAGATGGGGAAACAGTGGAAATAGTGGCAGACTTTATTTTTGGGGGGTTCCAAAATCACTGCAGTTGGTGACTGCAGCCATGAAATTAAAAGACGCCTGCTCCTTGGAAGAAAAGTTATCACCAAACTAGACAGCATGTTTAAAAGCAGAAACATTATTTGCCAACAAAGGCCTGTCTAGTCAAGGCTATTGTTTTTCCAGTAGTCATGTATGGATATGAGAGTTGGACTATGAAAAGAGCTGAGCACCGAAGAATTGATGCTTTTGAACTGTGGTATTGGAGAAGACCCAAGAGTCCCTTGGAGGGCAAGGAGATCCAGCCAGTTCATCCTAAAGGAAATCAGTCCTGAATATTCATTGAAAGGACTGATGTTGAAGCTGAAACTCCAATACTTTGGCCACCTGATGTGAAGAGCTAACCCATTTGAAAAGACCTTGATTCTGGGAAAGATTGAAGGCGGGAGGAGAAGGGGATGACAGAGAATGAGATGGTTGGATGGCATCACTGACTCAATGGACATGAGTTTGAGTATACTCCTGGAGTTGGTGATGGACAGGTAGGTCTGGTGTGCTGTAGTCCATGGGGTCTCAAAGAATTGGACACGACTGAGTGACTGAACTGAACTGAACTGAACTTTGCTGTGACTGGGATGCTACCTATCTTTGAGAAGTTCTGGCAAGATCTCTCTATTTTGTATTTCCCCAGCAGTGTTCATCAGGTGTTCATAGATGTCCCCCTCCAGTTGCTACTGGTAAATAAATTTGGCGAAGCACAGATTTACAAAATTAAATTGTTCTTTTTTAAAATAGGACTCCTCGGAAATTTTAATATGCTAATGGACATTGTACATCTCTAAACAGGGATATAGTGTTTATTCCCCAGACTTATTTGGCCATTGAACCCTTTATTTGCACAGTATTTATTAACATTTTTTGAAGAACAGAATTTGAGAAGTGCTATTCTTGGCACTCTATATTTCATCTTTGGCCTTTAATTTTGAAAGGGAGAATTAAATATAAAACAGTTTTATTTCATTATGGGGCTTTTAACATCATTTTCCTTTATGTTTTATTAAGCTCCAGAGTAAGATTAATATTAATATTAAGAATAGGGAAGAATAGTAATTATGAAAGAGGTATGTGGGCCGACCATGTGAACTGTGTGATTTGTAATCAGTTTTTCTACCCTAGGGTTTATGTCATCACTTGCCATAGGTGTACAGTTTTTCTTTTTTGTTTATTTGGAGAGCCTAGGAATTAGACAGCCAGAAGTTAGGAAGGTGAAAATCTATTAATAAGAAGGATCATCAGGCATCCTTCAAGATATTTATAGTTTGTATGATTATTTACAAAAGATTGGGAAATTATAGCTGAGCTATTAGTCCAATATGAAATAATGAGAATTGTTGACTTTTTATTGTTTTAGATGACTTTGGTTGTAACTTCTGTCTAAGGCAATGTATTATTATGTCTTGGGTGATTTTAGAGCTAACAATCCAGTTTTTATGACTTTTAAGAAATAATGAAAGTGATTTTGTATGTGTTAAATATGTTCATTATATCTTTAATGAAAACAGTTAAAGTATGCAGTTAACATCTATGCAGTCATTTACCTTCTACCAGTAACAGGTACTTTACATGTATTATCTTATTGAATCCTCACACTCAATTGTGGCTAGAGCAGAGTAGTAAAGTAATAAGAGGGAAAGTCGTAGGAAATAAGGTGGTAGCAATAGAATGCAGGCCAATGCATATAGAACCTTGTAAATCAGAATCAGGACTTTGGAATACTGTCAACATTTTAAGCAGGTGAAAGATCTGCCATGTTTTAAGATCATTGACCACTGGGAGGAGAATAGACCATAGGGAAGAAAGAACATGAAAGGGAGAACAAAGGAGGTTATTATTAGGCAAGATGTGTGTTTTGGATAAGTATGGTAGTGGTGGTTGGAGGTAATAAGTGGAAATACTATGACGGTTTTTGAAGGTAGAGCCGACAGGTTTTACTGATGGGTTGGATATGGGATGTGAGAGAGAGTGACCCAAGTTTTTTGTCCTAAGCAGCTGCAAGAATGGAATGTTCATCTGTTGTCATGTGATGAAAATTGAGGAGTAGATGTATTTTGGGGGGCAGGAAGGGAGGGAGGAAATATGGAATTCCATTTTGTCCATGTTGGTTTAAAATGCATACAAGTAGTGATGTCAAGTGGGCTTTCCAAGTGCCACTAGTGGTAAAGAACCTGGCTGCCAGTGCAGGAGAGATGTGAGACCTGGGTTCCATCACTTTGTTGAGAAGATCCTCCCTACATGTAATGGCGACCCACTCCAGTATTCTTGCCTGGAGAATTCCCATGGACAGAGAAGCCTGGCAGGCTATAGTCCGTGGGGTCACAAAGAGTCAGACACAACTGAAGCACTTAGCACACACCCACACACAGTGATGTCAAATAGGCAGTTGGATACAAGATATTTAAAGCCATGAAATGAAGAGAGAACCTAAGGAGTGATTATACATTTTTTTTTTTTTTTTAGGAGTGATTATACATAGAGAAAAGATTTCTGGGTACTGAATTCTGGAGAACTTTTTTCTGTCATTGTAACTTGGTATCTGTTTCTTGTCCAAGTTTTCTCTTTCTCTTCCTCCTCTTTCAGTATGTATGAGTGAATTAAAATTGCCCGTATTTCCAATATAATCTAATGCATCACATTTCTAAAATAGTCTTAATTTGTACCTAAAATAGTAATGCAAACATATTTATATATTGCTTTGAACTTTGTAAAGAACTGTATGAAATATCTGATGTGTGCCAGTACTGTGCGAGGTACTTCTCAATGTATTATCTGTTTGAATTTTGTAGATGATTGATTGTGTAAATGGAAGTAGTGATGTATCTGGCAGATCATAACTTCAGAGAAACCATTCTTCTGAGTTTATATGTTGCTTCAGTTTGTATATATATACACACACATATATACTTTTTAAATTAATGAGAGCATAAAGGTAAAGATTGTAATTGATATTGTGTAGTAGAAAGAACATTGGATCAGGTGTCTGGCCTTGTCACTGAATAGCTATGGGGAAGGGATTTAGATTTTTCTTGGGTCCTGTTTCCCATCTGTGGAAAAATAATAGGATTAAGTTTGAGGAGGGATTCAGTCAAGGGGTCTCAGCCAGTAAGTAGATTGGTAATAGTTGTTTTGATTTATGCCTCTATATCCACACTATTCAGTGCTGTAGCCTCTAGCCATATGTAGATATTTAAAGTTAAATTATTTAAAATTTGATTGCTCAGTTGCACTTAGCACATTTCAAGTGCTCAATAACCACATATGTCTAGTTGCTACTGTTTTGAACAGTGCAGCTGAATTACATTTCATCATTGAAGAAAATTTTTTAGACAGCACTGCTTTATACATCCATTGTTCTAACAGGTTTCTTTGAAATGTGTAGTTTATTTGAACTTATTTTTCCATCTTGCCAACGAACTGGAAATAGCAAAAATTAAAAATAATTTATTCTTTTATGGGATAAAAATGCATGTAGCTCATTTTCACAGTATCGTGTGTCTAAGTACTTAAAAATTATAACCAGAAGAGCTTTCATAGCACTATTAAGAAATTTTCATTAGAATCTATCGATGGCAACCTTTCATGTTCAATTTCTGTATAGAAACAAATGTTTTTGAAAACTAAATGCTAATAATTAAAAAAATAGTAATATTTTGCTATTATGTGTGATAGGAGATGTAAAATACTAGTTTTAAAATGATTTAGTATCATTAAAATTAAAGTGGCTTCAGAATGCAGGATTTGTGGTTGTAGAAACTATTTTTCTCCCCTCTTTCTGGTTCCTGAACAGAAAAAGGGAATACACCGTTGTACAAAATGCAGACTGCAATTTTTAACATGCAAAGAGAAAATGGATCACAAGACTCAGCATCATCGGACATTTATAAAACCTAAACAACTAGAAGGATTGCCTCCTGGAACAAAAGTGAGTTCAAATATGTTGTATTTTAACATTTTGTATGATAATAGACATTAACTCCTGCCTGGTTTTATTTGTTGGATATAATACTTTAAAAATGATTTGTGATTTAGTTAAGACTTTAATTTTAAATTTCACTGTTCTATGTTTAGGGAAAAAACGCCTAACCATTGCTTTTTGGTCAATAGTGTGTGCAAGTCTAGAGCGGTATTCCTTTGTAAAAAGTGTAACTAGATTAACTATGCTGGAGGCAATGGGTTGCATCAGTGTTACATAGGCTATTTTTGAGCTATTCCTGTTGGCAGTGTATTTGTCATTTTTATCTGTTGAACTGTAAGATGCTTGAGGAATCATGTTTTATTTATCTTTGTATCCTCAGCATCTGGTATAGTGCCTGTTGAATGCTGTAGGTTCTTAGGTGTTTATTGAAGGTATTACTGATTCTACTCTTAGAGATGCAAGTTCTGCTGCTGGATAGCATTATGTTTTAAGTGAACCAACACATGTCTGACTGCATACTGATGATTGTAATTTACTTTTCCCTTTTTGCCTTATATACCTCTGTTTTCTCTGACTTCTTTATATACAGTCAGCTCTTGAATATTTGCTCCAGTGGAGGGAAACAGAGGCATGGATAATCCAAAGTGAAATAATCCCCAAAACATTTATATTTGGCTTTGGGTACTTACCTTTGAATGTGGGTATGTCTGTTATTTGAATTAACTATAACAATATTAAGCCATGCTCTGAAGACCTAGAGCAAGAGAAGCTATCCAGCATCCTTCCCTGCAGTCCATTCATTCCATGCTGGGACTAGACATGCAAAACACTAATGTAAACAGGGCAGTCCTCTTTCATATTTTCCCTTAATAATAATAATAATAATAATAATAATAATAATAATAATAATGATACTAAATGTTTTATAGCACCTTAGAATTAGGCTTTTGGTATACTTTTTCATATATTCTATTATTTAATCCAGGCAGTAATCCAGTAAAGTAGATAAGGCAGATATTGTCCCTTATAGATAAAGAAGCTTAGAGAGGGTAAGTAACTTAATCAAGGTCACATGGCTAGGAAGAAATAGTCTTAGCTTTAACCTCAAGTCTTTCATTACTAGTCCAGTGCCTTTGTATGATGCCAAAGCACGTATTTTTCATGATATTTCCTCATAGGCTGTTTCTCAAATACATGGGGTATGTATAGTCAAATGGTTAGTGTGGTAGGCAATTGTGTTTTCCCATTGTCCACCAGCAAATATAATTTCTGAATACCTAATGATAAGTCTTATATTAGCTCCCTTTAAGGAAATTCTCAGTATTATTAAACTCTCCATACAGTGTAATGAATTTATATAACCCCTCTCATAATCTTTGTAAACATATATCCTGCCCAATGAGCCCCTGAAAAGAAGAAATCATGTTTAGCATAGATTTGCTTGCTTTATAGTTGTTGAAGGGTGATGCAGTCCTTTCTAGGTTTTGAGATATAAATTTTGACCTTTGTGTTTGTGAATTTCTAAAGTTGAATCAGAGCATAGAAATAGCTAGGGAATGTACTCTTTTAATATTCATATAATTTGCTTTAACTGCTAATTATCCATTAATAACTTAACATATAACTGATATCAGTACAAAAATGTAAGATTACAAGTGAGTAAATATCAAGCTTAATTTCATTTAATTGGTATGAACATTTAAAATAAATGAAAGACTTATCCAGTTATAGTTTATACTTGCCCTTTCCAAATACTTGATGTTTAACTTTTTGTTATGCAGTGATATTTTAACAGTAAGGTAATGATTAATTTTCTAAAGCAGATATTATCTTCATTTTTGTAGGTTACTATTCGAGCTTCAGTTGGACCTCTTCAATCAGGATCTTCAACCACACCTTCCATTAGTGCAAGCACTTCTACCCTTCAGCTCTCACCTCCGAGGACTAAAAATATAACTGCTAAAAGTCCCACAAAATCCAACACAAGTAAACCTAATATAACTAAATCCATTGCAAGTAAACCTAATGCAAGTAAGCCTAATGGAAATAAACCTAAATACAAATCAAAAATATCTAATCTGCAGAAGAAACAAAGCACATTGGCTAGTAGCAATAAAAAAAGTAAAGTCAATACAGCATTGAGGAATTTAAGGTAAACTTTTATTCTTGATACCCAATACTAATTTAATCTTAATTAGTAACTGAGCAGGAACATGATAAAAGTTTCATTTAATATAAATTTTACCCTATTATACAACTCTCTTGTATATTTATATGCTATCACTTAATGCCAACAAATAATAAAAAATGTTTTTATAGCTATTGAACAGTACTTGAATTACTATCTTTTTATATTCATTATAAAAAATTATAGTATTTTTTACTATATAAAAATATAATATTTTTAATGTTCATTCAACATAAAACACTGGGATTTTGTGTTGTGCTTATGTCTTGTGATCTTTGAATGGTTAATTTAATCCCTTTTATTCCAGTAAAAAACACTAGCTAATATTAAATTACTTATACTTATTCTAGCTGTTATTCTATAGCAGATTTTTCAAATTATAAATCCCTATTTGAAGTTGTAAACACCTTAGCTTTAATTAACAGACCGTTAATAAGGCTCTCCTTTATTATATTTGTTTTAAAATATATTTTTATCATTTTCTTTGTATCTCTATAAGGTATCGTCGGGGAGTTCACAAGTGCATTGAGTGTTATTCTGAAATAAAAGATTTTGCAAACCACTTTCCTACATATGTCCACTGTAGTTTTTGCAGATACAACACTAGCTGTAGCAAATCCTATGTGAATCATATGATGAGGTAAGATGAGTTAAACAACTATAATTGCCAATTAAAATTACAGTTTAGCAAGTTTGTTCTTGAAAACAGTTGGCCCTAGTATAAGTCAGTTTTGCTCTTTGAGAAATAATTAGAGAACTTCTAAGATGATTCCTCGTACTATTTTTCAACATAGTAATTCATAAAGTTCCTGGAAACTTGAATTGTAAGAACAGTTAGACTAATGAAATTAAGATAGATTTGTTAGGGAAAATAGTTTTCCTATGGGAATTTTTTATCCTATAGAACTTTGAAACACCATTACTTCCAAAGACGGAAAAGTAATGTCACGTGGTAAAGAATAAAGAGTTGGACACAATTGAGTGACTAACACTTTCACTTTTCACTTCCTCGTGAAGCATACGTGTAATCTCATGAGTGTTATTTTCTTCAAAGCAGTCACTTTGTGATTCCAGGATTTTCAGTGATCTTAGATATTTTACTGGATCTTGTTTCTCTTTCTTTCTCTCTCTATTTTTCTCTATAATCCATTCTGTCTGTCTGTCCATCCATCCATCAGGCCATCCATCCTTGCATTCATTCAGTGAGATGAGAGACTATTTCATTATTGCCACTGTTGGAATTATTTTTCATTAATTCATTCAGTTTAGATAACTTCAGTATTTATTCCATGCAGAGAAAACTTTCACAGCCTATGTTATCTTCATTGGTATCGCATTAGTTGAGGTATCCTTCAGGATGGATTTTTATTTTTAAAAAAATAGTCAAAAATTGTTCCAATATAAGCCAGTTAGGTTGATTATTCACTGAAGTTTTGCTTCCCCTCCCCCCCAAAAGTTAGAATTAGAGTATAACTAACAAAAGTGATTTTTATACAGATCACAATATGACCTTTGTGTTACTTTCAGGTCATAATCAACCTCTCCTTTACAAGGACTCTGCCATGTTTCTTGGTGGCTTTAGCACCTCTCTCACAGTGTTTTAACCCCCTTGATATCTAGCCTGACTTCATGGTCCCTGACTTCTTCAGTTGTTGTGCTCCCTTTCTTACCACAATAATATTTTAATCTTATATATGCTTCATTTCTTTTGAATTCCCATTTCCCTGTGACTTTCTGGGCTTTGAAGTCCTTTTTCTGGACCAGTAGCACTCATCTAACTTTATAGTCATCCTTACCTTCAGGGTCATCTGTTTTGACTGTTGCTTTGTTTTTGTTCTAGAATCTTTTACACATTTAGTCTTGCTTACCTGGCTTAAAGGCCAAAGACTTGAACATCATCTTCTACTGAACTTTATGCTCAATTCTAAACTACCAAGTAGTGCTTGATTCAGATCAACTCTGATTCATGATCTTTAACTTGAATTGGGACCTGTCTTTTTATTTTTAAAAATAAGAAGTATACTTTTTTATTCTTATCTGTAGTACCTCCAGTTCAGTTCAGTTCAGTCGCTCAGTCGTGTCCGACTCTTTGCGACCCCATGAATTGCAGCACGCCAGGCCTCCCTGTCCATCACCAACTCCTGGAGTTCACTCAAACTCATGTCCATTGAGTCAGCGATGCCATCCAGCCATCTCATCCTCTGTCGTCCCCTTCTCCTCCTGCCCCTAATCTCTCCCAGCATCAGAGTCTTTTCCAGTGAGTCAACTCTTTGCATCAGGTGGCCAAAGTATTGGAGTTTCAGCTTTAGCATCAGTCCTTCCAAAGAACACCCAGGACTGATCTCCTTTAGAATGGACTGGTTGGATCTCCTTGCAGCAAGGTAGTATCTTATTAACGCTTTATCTTAAATTCTCTTAGTTGTCACTCTGGCCTACTATAATTACACAGTTGGAGTCCATCATTTTAATTAATCTTTTCAGTCTCAAGTATTTTTCCTGTTACCTTCATCCAGGCATTGATCTCAGAAATCACACACGTTGCACTTCGCAGTTAACCCTGCCCCTTATCTCCTCTAGTTCTTCCCCAGCTTCTTTCAGTTAATTTACAATTTCGTCTCTTATCTGTCAGGTTCCTTTTGCTTGCACCTATAATCAATCCATTTCCTCTAAACCAGGCCCTGGCATCCTTTGTGAAGAATACTTCTGTGTGGAAAGTCTTTTGTTCTTTGACCAATACATTGCCGCCCCAGTGCAGCTTTAATTCTGCACTTAGTTTGTAGGGGATCGAGTCAGAAAATATTTTATGTTTTCTTAGGCCAAGAGTCATTCTATTCCTCCCTCTCCCATTTATCACAGGCTTCTCATTTGTCTTATAAAACCTACAAATGCATTCTGTTCCAAAACATTCCCAATTAGCCTGTCTCCCTTTATTATGGTTAGTTGTGTAATACAACTATTATCTCCTTGAGAAGTAGCTCTTTATGTTTACCATGCCACCTAGCACATTACAGACAGCAAGTGAGAGTCATTAGTATAATTACAAAAAAAGGCTCTAATAAAATCTCAAGAGTATATTAAAAAAATCTTACACAGTTGGAACATCTTTGAAATAAGACTCTTACAAAGAAGAGCATCATTAACATTAATTTTCAATGGTTTTTTTGAAGTAGCATTATTTAGGTTTGATTTTTTAAATTATTGCACCTTATTTGCTAATAGCTTTTAGGTGGCAGTAGAAGTCATTTGCAAAAAACTGAATTGCTGTGTGATGTTGCTATTCTTCAACATTATGAATAAGAAAGAAGGCTTTTTCTCTACATGTAATAGAATTATGGTCACAGACAAGTACTTAATATTTTTTTCTGGCAGAGTTTATTTACTGTTTACTAAGAAGTATGGTAAACTGATGGTGAAGAATCTGACAAATCTGAATTTGAAAACAGAACTCACCATTTATTGCATGTGTCACTTTGGGCAAGTTATTTAACTGATTCCCATTTTTCTTTTCTTGAAGAAAAAGTTACTGTCATTATTGGGGAAATGTACTTAAAATGTTTAATAAAATCATTTGCACTTAGGAGATATTCAAGTAATTATAGGTATTATTTCTAAATTGTCATTACTAGGTATTGTAGATAAAGCTCTTGCCTTTAATTTTCACAATTTAGTAGGAGAGATATATTTACCTAGTTTAATGTGATAAATAAATGACTGTTTGAGCCCAGAGAAGGTAAGGATGAAGTCTTTAAACAAGAAATAAGAAGGTATTGTATAAGTGACATTTCGTTTACGATTTGAAGGATGATTTAAAAATTTTCCAAGGAAAAAGAAAGCTGGTATAATAATTTGTTCCTATACAATAAATAAGATTACTGAATTAATTTTTATAAGCTATGCTTTAGTTCATTATATATTTTATATAGATTCATTGGCATGAAATAATAGTCATTAGAAGAACAGATTATTGTGATTACTTCATAAATGGTCTCCTGTCCACAATCCACCACTTGGCCCCTTTTCCATTTTTTCTTTTCTTTTGTTACTAACATCTGGTCAGGTCATTTTTTGGCCTGAAATCCTTCACCTACCTAATATTAATAGGATGAAGTTCAGATTTTCTGGAGAATATGAGACTTTTTAATATCTAATTCCTAACGACTTTTCCAGTGCTTTCAACTCTTATTTGCTTTTCTTGGAGTAAGTCAGTATAGAGACCTTCCTAACTGAAATATACTCCTGACTGTTAGCTGACTTCTCCATTTACCTTCAGCTTTCCCTCACGCAACCACAAAACTATATGTATTGCTGTTGATGTTTATCTTGTGGCAATTATATATTTATGCATATGTACTCATATGTTAAGCCAATGTTTATTAGGCATTTCTTCTGAGCCAGCTGCTTTTTGACTACCTTCCCCTGCTAACCCTGGAACATGATATTCTAAGGCAGACAACCTGCCTTTCGTACTGTATTATTAACTTCTAGTCTAGTGTTTTAAATAGTAGGCATACTGTCAGTATTGTTGGATATTTAGGAAACTGATCCCTTTTGTATTTCTTTGGAAGTAAAGTTTTCACTTATACCAAATCAAGATTGCTAAGAAAAGATGGTCAAAGGGAGTTTTTTCCCCCATCTAATCTTATTGAGGTCTAATTTATATACAATAAAATTCACTTATTTTTAGAAAACAGCTTAATGAGTTTTGATAATTATATATAAATATAAACAGGTGGTGATTTTTCAAAACTTAGATTTAAATGTTATATTTTACTGTATTGTAATAAAAATCTTAACTTTTTTTCCCCTTTCTTAGATTATTTACATATTGTTATTAACTTCACGCAGGTCTAGAAGAAAGGTAGTTTTTCCCCCTCTTTATTTATGAGCTACAGATTCACTTTTCCATTCCTATAATACACAAAACTAGAAGAATGGAGTTTGTGTAATAAATAATAGAGAGTATAATTCATTTTTATAGATTGGGAACTTAAAACTGAATTCAGATGATGAAAATTTTTAAAGTACCAACATTTTAATAAGGTGTAAGTTAGACAGAAGTGGAAGCCATCAAAATACCCTAAAATGTAACTTTTTCCTCTCCTCTTACCAAATAAAGCAATCTGTTTGAGGAGAAGGAAGAAAGAGCTTTTAAAAGTTACTTTAAAATCTCATTTAAAAAATTAATTTACTTGGTTCACCTTCTCTGGTAATCAGATAAAATCTTAGACACACTCCTCTGAGAAAATAACAGTTGTATGAACACATTTTTGCGTATAATTTGTGTTTCCCAACCTCCCTGATGGTCTCTTCCTAAAATAATTATTCAATTATTTTTGTCATATTACATTGAATTTATAAACTCTATGGTAGTAATTATCCCCAGATTGAGGAAATGACTTAGAAATCTTCTGAGGATGTTTTCTAGGGATTAAAACTGTCAGAGTATTTCTTTTCCCATACATACATGCTCTGCTTGTGATGATTATTTCTATCTGAGACTGAGAATTGACCTGGTGTGTTGGCTACTTTAGATCTATAATTGCAAGCTCCTGCTCTTCAAACTTCAGCTTGCATAAGAATTACTGAAAAAGCTTGTTAAAACAGCTTCCTGGACCTCGCTGCCAGAGATTAATTCAGTAGGTGTGTCTGGGGCATAGACTTTGCATTTCTAAATAAGCTCCTAGATGATACGATGTTATTAGTCTGTGACTACATTTTTATATGTGCTAAGTGGTACTGTGCTAAGCTAATCCTGGTTTTCTAGTATAGAAAAGCTTTCCTTATCAGATTAAACGATATAAAAGAAAGCTGTTATCATTGGCTGCAAAGCTTGGTTAGGGGTTTTCTATTCTGTGTTTAGTGGGAGCATTGTTTTAGCTCAAGAGTTCTGCTTTAATTTGTTTTTGTTTTAAAGTCTACTGATAATTGCAAAGAGCTCTCTAAATGCTTGATTTTACAAATGGTATACAGTGGCCTTTAGCTCAAGTACTGTTACTTCCAAGATATTTGGGTTCTTCTCCCCTTCCTCAACACAAACATGTTAAGTTAGAAGAAGATTTTTCTAAATGATTATTATTGGTAATTGTTCATGTTATGGGCAAAAATGTTATTAACAAAATTTTAAATTGTTTTCAATTCTTTTAACAATTCAAAAAAAGAATTTCATGTGACTTTTTTCTTATACTCTTGAGTATGTGAAAGTATGGTACTGATCAAATGAGAATATGCTTAGTAAAATACATTTCACTGGAAAATGGATAACTTTATGTTAAAATACTGAATTAAACAGTATTATTTATATCATATTTTATTCAAAACTAGAAATTTAAGTATAGACTTGATGTATAGCTATAAATTAATATGACTTACCATATAGTAGAATTAATAAAATCTATTTTGTCTCTTTCAGCTTTCATAGTAATCGTCCAAGTAAAAGGTTTTGTATCTTTAAGAAGTATTCAGAAGATCTCAGGTAACTAGTTGATCTTTTAAATTTTTTTCTGTTGAAAAATTATATGACTTAAATATGCTATATATAGCATTTTTATCAAGATACAGTTCATATATCATGCAATCCATGTGTTTAAGTTGTACAATTAATAGTTTTGGGTATATTCACAGGGTTGTACAGTCACCACAGTTAATTTTAGTACATTTTTGTCACTTGAGGAAGACACTCTGTACTCATTAGTGGTTATGTTTATTTCCTTCCAACTCCTTTTATCCTTAAGCAACTGCTAATCTACTTTCTGTCTATATAGATTTGTCTATTCTGGACATTTCATGTAAATGGAATGATAAAATATATGATCCTTTGTGTCTTCCATTTAGCATGTTTTTAAGAGTTATCCATATTGTTGTGTATGTCAGTGCTTCTTTTTCTTATTGCTGAATAGTATTCTATTGTATGTATATTATAGTTTGTTTATCCATTTAGGTTATTTTAAATTTGAAGCCATTATAAATACTGATGTTATGAACGTTTGTGTATTATTTTTGTCTGGACATATCTTTTCATTTTTCTTTAGTTATGTATCTAGGATTAGAATTGCTGGGTTATATGGTAACTCTATGTTGAACTTTTGAGGAACTGCTAGACTGTTTTACAAAGTACCTGATTAGTCTATATTCTGTCACTAAATTTGTTCAGCGGTGACCAGTGGTATCAAAATGAAGCTTTCATGTATTTGCATTGTAAAATGAGAACAAAAAGTAGGGCTTTCCAATAATATTTGAATAGTGAAAAGAGGCCTAAAATATGCAATAAAGTGACACTTTTTCAGTTTTGAAGTAAATTTCTTAAGCCGCTGAAATTCTTGAAATTAGTACATAGTCATTTTAAATTTTACTTTTTCAGATTAAGGAAAGTGTGCTACTTGCTTACTTTGCAGAAAGAACTGTTGGTGAATATTTCTAAAAACATTGGTTTTACCACACGCTTAATTCAGAATCCACTGAGCACCGTGTTTTTCATATTCTTCTGCATTGTTTAGAACCCACTGCTCTTAATTATTTTGTCTAGCTTGCCAATGCTACTTGAAATATCAGTATCTTTGCTGCACCAAGCTAATATATACAGATATGGTTAACCAGTACTGGTTTTGATATGTTGGGTTAGTGGAAAATCTGGAAGAGAGGATGATACTATGTCTCAGAGCCTTTGTACTTACTATTCTCTGTGACTAGTTTGCTCTTCCCCAGACTTCTGTATGGTTAGCTCCTTTATCGCTTTTGGGTCTTCTGTTGTATCCTCTCTCCTATGCTTTACCCTAGAGTCTTTTATCTCCCCTTTATGGATCATTTTTTTCTGGATTATCTTTCATCATCTCATATACTGTGTACTTTATTTTCTGTGTCCTCTCACTAGAATGTGTGTGGTTTGGATTTTTATTTTTGTAAGGCATTGATAGTAATTAGGCATTTGGTAGATATTTGTTGAATAAATTAATGATATATTTAAAATGACATATTTGGCAATAGGTCCCATTGATTATTTTGGAACAGTGGTTCACAGGGAGAGGAAAATTTGATTGTTTTAAAAAATATATTAGTACCAATTTTAAAACATTTACTAACTTCAAGGCAATAGATTAAGTCATATTAGGTGTTGCTTATATTGAAAATTCTTATAAGAATGAAGAGTGTTATTACATTCAGAAGAGGTTTTGTTTGATTTTTACCTCACTGTTGTGAAGCTCCATTGTGTGTTTCGTTTTTAAAAAATGACTTACGTGATTTTAAAGTTCTGGGATGTTTTTCTCTCAACTTGAATAGTTCTCAGGTTGAAAATTTGTCAATTTCTGTGAATGGAACATATAAACTTACAACTACATAGAACAGTAGTTTTTGTAATTATTCTTTTATTGGAATGGAATATTCATTTTTTATATATTTACTACATATTAGGTCTGTAATATAGCAGACTCTGTAAAGATAATAGTAATAATGAGGAAGTCTTGGAACCAACCTTCAGAGAAGGTGCATTTTATTGGTGGGAGATAAGAGGTGAATGTAAATAACCACAACAAATCAAGAGGGAATTTAATAAGTGCACTGAGGGTTACTTTTTTCAAAGAGGAGTGAGATTACTTTACTTGGAATGATTTACATAGGTGTTAAGTTACTTGGTTTTCAAGGATGAGTATTATTTATACTGATAGAAGAGTTTGATAAATTTCATTTAAGCTGAACAGACTAAATTTTATTAGTTTCATTTGTACTTCAATTACCTTTAAACAATTTAACGTCATTTATATGTTAAATCTTATTTGATTTTCTTTTAAATAGTTCTTCAGATGCTTGATCCACAAGCTCCCATGTGCTTAACTCTAAACAACATAATAAACATAGTGGTTTTCTAAGTTCTCTGAAACAGTCACATATTTTTGCAGGCTTAATAATATTTTAAACTAAATTAAAATGTTTAAGCACATTTTAAGTTAGAGTCTTAATTTTACATACTATAATATGAAATTGTGTTTAAATACTTCAAATAGCAAATGCTACACAGTTTGATTCAATAACTGTAAAAACTATTGCTGAATTCAGCAAAAAGTATTGATGACTATGGGAATTGTTTCCTAACCTTTTTGAAAATTTATAATCACTACATATTTCATTTAAGAACTACATTACCCAGTGACGTTTTGTTAAGGGAACCAGTAGTTTAGGTTCAAGCAAGTGGGCCAGTTGACATTACTGGGATGCTAAAGAACTCAGACTTTGGACTTTAGTAGTGACTTAGCCCTTCAGTTAATTGTTACATGAGTACCATACCAACCTTGGATGCTTGTGGTGAGAATAAACTAAATTATGTATGTGAAAATCTTTAACACATAGTATACAATGATAAGTGGTTCAGTGGTAAAGAACCCGCCTGCCAAGCAGGAGGCGTGGATTCAATCCCTGGGTCAGAAAGATACCCTGGAGAAGAAAATGACAACCCACTCCAGTATTCTTGACGGGGAAATTCCATGGACAGAGAAGTTTGGTGGGCTGTAGTCCATGGGGTCACAAAGAGTCAGACATGACTTAGCAACTAAACGGCAACACCATGCAATGGTAGCATCTATTACATGATATATTTTTAGAACCTTCTCATTTCTAATTTTTTCCTCTCCTAGATAAACACTAGATCAGTGTTCTACTAGAGACAGACTATATTTTTTAGTCATCATTATATTCACAATACAATATACTAGTAGTATGCTGCTGCTGCTGCTGCTGCTAAGTTGCTTCAGTTGTGTCTGACTCTGTGCAACCCCATAGATGGCAGCCGACCAGGCTCCCCCGTCCCTGGGATTCTCCAGGCAAGAACACTGGAGTGGGTTGCCATTTCCTTCTCCAGTGCATGAAAGTGAAAAGTGAAAGTGAAGTCTCTCAATCGTGTCCGACTCTTAGCGACCCCATGGACTGCAGCCTACCAGGCTCCTCCGCCCATGGGATTTTCCAGGCAAGAGTACTGGAGTGGGTTGCCATTGCCTTCTCCGAAATGCAACCTTAGTAAATATATATTGACCTGTATATATATTGTACATTTATGTATACTATACTTTTGTTTTGAAGATGGGCACAGGCTTCCCTGGTGTTTTAGACGGTAAAAAATATGCTTGCTAATGAGGGAAACTGGGATTCAATCCCTAGGTCAGGAAGAACCCATGGAGAAGGAAGTGGCAACCCACTCCAGTATTCATTCTTGCCTGGAGAATTCCATGGACGGAGAAGCCTGACGGGCTATAGTCCCATGGGGTTGCAAAGGGTTGGACATGACTAAGCAACTAACACACACATAGGCACAGATAGATTGTGACTTGTCAAAGTGACACATGTTAGTGCAACCAAGACTAGACTGTAGGTCTCGACTTTTTAGCTATTAGTAACTGGTATGAGGGAGAAAAGTTTATAAAACGAAAATACTTTCTGTCAGTAAATGGTAGTATAATTTGAATATGAAGAGTGACAGACACTTTCATGCCATTTTCTAAAGAATCATTTCAGTTCTGTCAGGTTTATATAACAAAAATTGGAGTGATCGTTATGACACAAAGAGCAAATCGTGAAAAACTATTCATTGAGCTGGTATGTAGGTTTTCATAAAAGATAAAAATGTTTTCTTTTATACTATTTGCTTTGTTTTTTATAGGGGCATTACTCTAGTGTGCCTTAATTGTGATTTCCTAACTGATGTTTCTGGCTTAGATAATATGGCTACACACTTAAGTCAACATGAAACTCATGCTTGTCAAGTTGTAATAGAGAAAGGTATGTATATATAATTGTGTTACTTCAGATTTTTGCTATTTATTCTAGTATTTTTGGTCAGCCACAGTATGTTCTCTTTACTAAATCGTTTTTCTCACTCATCATATTTCATATGCTGTTTTAAATATAAAACTTTTCTTCTAATTTCAGTTTCTGTTTGTATCCCAACTTCTGAACATCTTTCTGAGTAAGTTTAATTTTTATTCAGTGCATTTTACTTTGATGGATTTTAGCACTACTGCATTTTTAAACGTATCATTAATAGAAATGAAAAATATTAAAGTATTTTGTTTTTTTTTTTTAAAGCTGCTTGTTGAAATAGGTTCCTGCTCTTTGGAGCTCGTGACCTGGTGCAAGACAAGTTGGAATTTCCTAAGTTCAAAGTTCTGAGATGTTTTCTTACACAAAGGCAGTTAAGCAGCCAAGTTCATGACATTAGCTCTCATTATTCAGCTCTTTTCAGCTTCAAATGGGACTAGGTTCTTATTCCACCTTATCTTTGTGTCAGGTTGACATATCTTAACATTCATTTTTTCTTTTTTTCTCCAGTTGGCTCTCTCCAAAAATAACTTTTGTTGCTTTGGTCATTTCTTTGCTTAAAATAATTTGTGTTTTTCTCTGCTGTACTTGCCTTCAGAATAATACGTTCCAAAAGATATGGCTGTCTGTCTTTTTGTCTGTTTTGTCTGCTTTTGTAATTTCTTATAAATCTTAAGTTTTTAGGCCGGACGATTGTCTTTTCCTCATTCGTTGTCTGTCATTGTGCTATTTTTCTTATTTTTCAGATGGAGAAGCAGCCCAGAGATTTCAAAAAATGTCCAGGGTACACCTGGACAGTGTCCCCCTTCGATGAACACAACTGATGCCTGTTCTCTCTTTCCAAGGAATGTGACTAATTTGACTGTGGGGCCTGCTCTAGGTTGTGGTCTCAGGAAATCCGATCTTGGGAAGACTCCCATCCTTCATGGCTGGCCTTCCATAAGGCTGATGCTGATATAGCCAGTGATGGTCTCAAGGCCCACCAGTTGAGCATAGCTTCCCACTGGGGGCTTTGGCTCTTGATCTTAAGCTTGTGGGTCACTTCTGGCCAAAAAATAAAATCTGTGCTTCAACGTTCTGGTTGAAGTTTAGTCATTTTGGCTGCTGCCCTTTAATCTTTCTCTAGCATGACTACATCCAAGGAGTACAAAAGCTCTGGTTATTAGGAAATGCTTATTTTCATGTCCTTGGAACAACAGGTCTCTACAATTATGTTCCAAAATTTTACTTGCTTTTATTGTTATTTAAAATATATTACCCAGGAGTAAGTTTATAGTTTTTCAGCAATATCAATTATCAAATTTTTTATTTTAAAAAAATTAATTTTAATTTTAATAGATTGGTTTTATGTTCTCCAAATTTATTGATGTCTATTTTTATATTCTTTTCTTTAAAAATGTTGTTCAGTGTTTGCTTTGTTTTGTTAAGAACTTCAAAATATCCCCTAGAATTCTCTACAGATTTCCTATAGCTGCTTATTTATAGCTTTTTAATTTAATTTGGATGTTGTTCAGACCATTAAACATTATAATATGTTCTTTCTTATTTCAGAATTATTATTATTAATATTGTCTTAATAATTGTGAATTCTAAGGTATAAAGAATTGACAACACCTCTTCTTCCAGACCTTAAAACACGTTTTAAAGTTATATATTTGTACATCTAATACATAATATCTATTTAGCCATTTTAATAGTTCATCTGGTAATGTTAATATTAAAAACTATGGAGGCCAATAATCCATTTGTTTCTATCATATATAAAATGTATTTCTACATAAATATATTTCAAAAATTTGACTTTTGTTTATTTTACTTACATGGACTATAGCTCTAATGAACAGTTTTGATGGTATTATTTTCTTTTAATAAAAATTATATTGTTTAAGTGCCTCAGGAATTATTTACTAATAAAGGATTTCAGATAAAAGGTATAGATTTAATCATATAAATAGCATTGCTTTTGTTGTTTCATGGAAGTCCTATTACTTGGCCTGCACACTGAGAGCTGTATCTACTTAGTGAATCTTGCATTTTTTTTCCCCAGCACAACTGAAAGGTCATTTCTTTATATTATACTAGTTTACTGAATTTTAAAGACACACAAAGTACCTTTTATGATCTTATTTGTCATAAGGGTTAGGCAGGCTCTGAAAGTGTGACTCAATCATGTTTTTTACTGTAAAATCAGAACTTCTTCAGTTTTATTTTGAAACAGATTTGAAGCCAATTTAGATGACTACTTATTCTGTAATGTGCTTCTTGCTATTAATGATAGAAAATTTGAACCCATTAATTTAAAATTTCCAAACTAATTTTTACTGTAAATGAATAATTTTTCAAAAGCTCTGAAAATGGCCTCTTAGTAGGTGGATTTGGCGTTAATGCTTTGTTTCCTTACTTGTCTCTAGGAGGTTTTGTCATTTCACCCTCTATTCTACTCAGTTTTTTAAAAAATTTTTAAATTTTCCCCAGAAACAAACTTTACATTTTTAACTTAAGTTCCTTTTTCATTTATGTATATTTGTTCTACCTTGGCTATAGTTAAAAAAAATATGAGAAATTGTATTCTTGGTATAATGATGTGGGAGTACCGATTTGTGTTCTTCCATAGGACTGTATCTTATAATATCAGATTCATTTTCTTCAAGTTTAAGTTCTTAAAGTTCTATCACGGATAACTTCATTTAAAAAAAAATGGTTCAAATAAAACACCTTAGGCAGTTAGTACAAAAACGTGTTCATTATAGGCAGTTGGTCAAATTTTAATTTTGTGCTAACAAGTTTTATCTTGAGCCTAATCCCGCCTTGCTATCAGGTTATTCTGACTATTTTATTCACCTGATCAGAAATTACCATTGCATGCATGTGTGCTTTTGGTTACCATTAAATAAAACGTGAAATTGGCTCAGGTTAAGTCCATTGCTATTTTGAGACCCTCAGTTACCCTGTTTGTAAAATGTGAGTGCTGATTGTTTCAGAGTTCTGAGATTCTGTTTTTCAATATTGGTTATTCTTACATTCCGTTATTTGTTCTTATGATGAGATGAATTTAGAATGCTACTATGTATCCTTATCCCCATTAGCAGAAATAGGGACTCTGTGACCTTGAGAAAATTAAATGTTCATGTTATTCCTTAGCACATTTAACTCCTTCATGTACTCTTATAAAAGTAGTTCTCTTACACTTATATTAAAGAAAGTAATTAGGTCAGTTTTTCCCAAGTTCTGTACTGTAGAACTAATGTCCATAATTTATTAAGTTGGGGGGAAATTTTCCATGGTCAAATAAATTTAAGCAATGCAAGTTAAAGTTAAACTGATTCTTTGACATGGAATTTTTCATGCTGTATGTGGCTTGTGAATGTCTAAAGTGAAAAAATGAAGTGAAAGTGTTAGTTGCTCATTCGTGTCTGATGAACTGTAGCCTTCCAGGCTCCTCTGTCCATGGAATTCTCCAGGCAGTAGTACTGGAGTGGTTTGCCAATTCCTCCTCCAGGGGATCTTCTCAACCCAGGGATTGAACCCAGGTCTCCCGCGCTGTGGGCAGATTCTTTACTGTCTGAGCTACCAGGGAAGCCCCCTAAGAGAAATATTTATTTGACCTTAGAATTTTTTTCTTTGAATAATTATGAACTTCTTAATCTCCTTGGAATAGTGTGTGGAATACTCATCTGGAGTCCTTCAGATTTTATGAACTGGGAAATAAAAAGCAGCTGTGTAGGGTGTTGCCCAAGATGGGTTTCTAGACATTTCACTTAGGTTATGAATCATTTGTAAGATAGAGTTTGTAAATAGATGCTAGCAATATACATTTTCATATTTTTAGAAATTTTATCAGAAAAATGATAACCTCCTTATTATGTTTGTAAAATCTATTAACTGCATAACAGAGACCAGTTAATAGTTTATTCTGCCTCTGATTACAACAGTAAGGGATTTTTTTTTGTTGGAGAGTATGGTTACTTTACATGATTTAACACTAAGAAGCTTAAGAATCTTTCATTTATTTCTGGCTTCTATCTGTAACTCTTTATGCTTAGCTTATCAGTCTACCCACTCACCTACTTTTCTTGAGACTTATTTTCAGCCTTTTATATTATCTGTTAAGGAGTTTCCTATGTAGTAAAGTTTTACTTCCTATTTAAACAGCCTCAGGAGGTTGTCTTTGACAGAAAGATTAGATGATTTGAAACCCAGCTTCATTTTAAACCCTCTCAGACCCTTAAAGGTACAGTATGGTATAGTAAGCACAGGCTCTGCAGTTGGTTGCCTAGTTTGGAGTTCCTACCCTGCTGTTTATCACATCATGTGTGACTTTGGGTAGGTTACAGATTCCTGTGCCTCATTTCCCATTTGTAAAATACATATAAACAACTACCTGTTCATAAACTGTAGAGGGAATTAAGTGAGTTAATATATGTATATGGTATTTAGAAAATGATAGGCACATAGGAAGCAGCACTATGTAAGTGTAAATTTATCTTCTTCTTACAACTTTTCATGATTTCACCTCTGTCTGCATTTTATTCAGATAGAATTATCCTAATCTTCAGCCTGCTTTTCATTCTAACTCCTCATACCATTTTCACAAATCATTTATATTAAGTGTACCTAACCCAGTAAATATTTCTTAGGAGCCAGTCATCTGAATCATGTATTAGTTATAACATTAGATTTTTAGTGTCTAAAGCTCAATAAACTTGTATTTTTTAAGGAATGGTTATGAATGCTCCTAGGTTCACCTGTCTTAGTTTCCCCTAAATTATACTGCCACACTATATAGTTCATTTCATATTTTCAGCCTCCCTTGCTGGTTTTGAGATCCTTGTAGAGCCTCACTCTAATCTCTTTGGTACTTATCCACCTGGAAGAGCTTACCTTCCTCTACAAACATGGAGAAGCTATTATGCTTCTCTTTTTCTATATCATTTATTGAAGTGTAGGAACCTACTGTTTTTAATCTTCCACACTGAAAGGTATCTTTATCCTTACTTCTGTATAGTGTTGAGAAAGTAGTACAGCTTTGAAATAAGGCAGCTCTGGGTTTAAATCCTAGTTGTGTATCTAACCAGCTCTGTAGCCTTGTGAAAATTACTTCACTTTATCTTCCTTGTTTGTGAAATTTATGTAACAGTCTTGCAGGGTGGCTATAAGAAATAGAGATAATCTGTGGACATTAAATTATTAATTTAAATTATTTAAATAATTAAAATTATTTGGCACTATTCTGACTAAAAGTAATCATTCAATAAATGCATGCTCTTGGTGCCATTGTTGCTCTACTGCTGCTGGTGCTATTACCACTTATAGTTACTGCTGTTCCTGCTGCTGCTCCAGCTGTTACTGCTGTTAATAATGTTATTACAGCTACTACTTTCAGGAGACTGGGAACTGCGTATCAGTGAAATCTCATTATTGAGAGTTTCAGTAGCAATCCATCTGTACAGTTATTTGTAATTTGGGTTGATAGTTCACGGATCTTGGAGTATATTCCTCCAAACTGCTGGATGGATGGCATTTATTGCAGTGTTCACTTGTGCTTTATATAATTCTCAAATTTTAGAATTTGATTGTACTTCTGACTTTTCCTGTCTAAAGACTGTGAAACAACAAACACCCTTGTTGTAAACTAGTATGTAATCTCTGTTTAAAAGGACAGCTTTTTTTTTTTTTTTTGAGCTTATAGAAGCTCTTTTTTAAAGAAAACCTTTTAATTATTAATCATTTTGAATCATCTTGGTTACTTACCTAGTATTACTAAGTTTATGAAAATGTGTAACTATGCTAGCTATCAATAGTAAAGGGGCTCCTCCTTTTGTAGACCTTTGAAATATTTTTATAAACCTACTTTTCTCATATGTGACATTGTAACTCAATCATGGAATTGCCCTTTTCTATGTGTTAATCTCCTATTGTATTTTTCCCTTTCTTCATCTTCTTCTATATATCTACCAAGATAGATTAATTATAACATAGATTGGAAGTAAAATTTTAAATTTTGCAACATTTGTTTTCTTGACAAAAAGTTGAGAATAGGATTTTCTCTTTAGCAGTCTTCAGAGCATAAGAATCCATAGTAAGGCCATAATAAATCAAGCTTGGAAAACTTGGCTATTTAGCCAAAGTGTGTGTTTATTGACTGAAATAAATGTCCTAAAAGCCACAATTTGAAGTGACTATCAAAGTTGTTTTAGTTCTCTCAATGACTTCCAGTTGTGTTCTAAGCAGAGTATAATGTAAAGGCACTGACCGGAGTCCAAATATCAGAGTTCAAAACCCAGCTGTCTCACTTCATGTTCAAGTTACATAATTCAAGTTCAAGCTCTCTCATTTCATGTTCAAGTTCAGTTTATTCATCATGTAAATAATCTGTACATGATTATTTTGAGGATTTGAAAGAGGTAAAATGTGTTTTATAGATTAAAATGTTTTATATTTGATTAAATTCCCCTAATATAAAGAGTACTAGGAAAAATGGAAACATAAAGCTGACTTTCCTTGAAACTGAATTTCTCGTATTTCTGGCTACTAAACTTTATATTTAACATCAGTGGTAACTACATGGCTCTTTCATAGTATAATATAGATATTATTATTCACATATTCATTGATACCAAACATTGATTCCCTGCCTTCAGTGTGCAAGACTCTTTGTCAAGTGCTGGAATTTGAAACATGAAAAAGATATAGTTCATGCCACCAGAATAACTGCAGGATAGGCAATCGGAAATGGAGACACGGAATCCACATCTTCACAGGGCCACACAGTAAACTGATTTCATAATTAGTTAAACCCCCAATACATGTATATATATCATTATATGATTTTTGTGAAATGCTGTACCAGAAGAGAATAGGACTTGTTCCAAAGAGAAATATCATTTTATTATACCGTTGTCAGCTAAACCAGTGTCATTAACTTTCATAAATGCAAACAGATAGTACTTTTAGAAGCAGAATGGCACCCTTTTAAAAATAAGTTTTATATTTGAAAATAATATATCTGTTAAAAAATGTTTACTTCTACTAACTTTATTTCCATTGAATTTGTAAAGAGTCATTCCATTATTTTCCTCTGAAGTTCTGAACTTACTTGGAGGAATTATTGATCATAATCCAAGTCACTAGGCATTTTAAATGTTCAAAATTGTCAGTGTCATATTTCATATATTTAGTTTAGCAGGGAAAAAAAAACTGATTTCATCTATGAGATACACAGAATTTATTTTGGGCTTTTTTCTTTCTCTAAACTTTTGAAATATAACTGGGATTGGAGATAATAAAGGGTCATACCCTTAGATTATTTTATCCTACCATGGATGTTATTATCTCATTACTGTCTCAAATCAGATCTTTAGTAACTGTAAAGTTGGGTTTCCTTTTCAAAGTGGATACGATATACTTGCCCCTGGTATATAATTGCAAGTTAGTAAGTAGAAGCTGTGTATCAAAACACAGTGGTTTCTGGCATTTCAGACTTCTGCCTGTGATAGCTGTTAATCAGGAAATGATGGGAGACCCATTGAAAGGGAAAGATAAATGAGATTTGGTGTCATCCTTCATTTAGGGCAAACTCTACCGACTTCTATCAGTGTTTCTGTGTTTACTACCATTTTTTCAGTTTCCTGATTCTGAGGATAGTTTGTATATGCATTATAAGTATTCAGGGCCTAATTCAATATTGTCATAAAATTCTTAAAAAATGAAGTAAAATTATAGCCCAAATAGGTATTAGAATCTGCCTCCACTGAGGGTCTTATCTTTTGCTTCATGTTATTACATATAAATATTTTGTTTTTCTTAATTCTTTGTCTTTACCTGGTTCTTTCCTCTGTCCACCTGAAATGATTTTTTACTCTTATCTTCCCTGGTGACCAAATCATACCCATGTCTTTAGAAAAGGGTAGATAATTTCATACTAGAGTAAATTGATGAATGAGCAATGAAAATGAATACCTAATATATTTTGTTTGAGGAAGGGGGAAGTATGGCAGAAGAATCTCAAAATATAGAAGATATTTAGGTAAAAAACTTGAAGAGCCTGTGTAGCACACTCATATTCTAGACAGTAAGATTGATTCCTGACCTCAACCCATGGTTGTAATAATAGCTAACATTAAGTACATACACTGTGTCTTTTACATTTATTTGTTTAATTCTCACAAACCAGTGAGATATACACTGTTCTTGTCCCAATTTTATGGATGAGACAGCTGAGATACAGGTTAAGTCATTTGCCCAAAGTCACATAGCTGTTAAGAGCCTCAATTTAAATTATGGTCGTCTGTCTTGAGAGACTAAACTAAAAAGTACTATAGCCTATTGCTTCCCTGATTGTGCTTGTGGTTCCAAATGTACTTTCCTGCCTTGTTTACTCTCCATGAGTGTATGGATGGGCTTGAGCTTCAAAGTGAAGGCCCTTTGTTTCCCCAGAAGGGTAGGCAACAACTGGTACAGTTGTAACATTGGAATCAGAATCTAAATCTAGCTTCCCAATCTTAGAGTAGTATTTCTATGATACATGGACAGTAGGACATTTCAGCAAACAAATTAGGCATAAATTAGTCTCTTTAGTAAGACTGGATTCTTTGGTAGCTCAGACGGTAAAGAATCTGCCTGCAATGCCAGAGACCCAGGTTCATTCCCTGGGTCAGGAAGATCCCCTTGAGAAGGGAATGACAACCCACTCCAGTATTCTTGCCTGATCATATCTGAGTAAGCAAGCATTAGGAGTGCCAGTGACTTTAAACTATTTGTAGTTGTGGTATGCCGTGCTGTGCTTAGTCACTCAGTCACATCTGACTCTTTTGAGACCCCATGGAATGCAGCCCGCTAGGCTCCTCTGTCCATGGGGATTCTCCAGGCAAAAGTACTGGAGTGGTTTGCCAGTCCCTTCATGGGATCTTCTCAACCCAGAGATCAAACCCAGGTCTCCTGCATTGCAGGCAGATTCTTTACTTACAGCCACCAGGGAAGCCCAGTTGAGATGCTGTGTGACTTCCCAATTTCTGTGGCTTTTTCATTGACAACTTTGTGTGTCTAACCATTATTTTTTTTTTGAGTCAAAAACTACATCCCATGTTTTCATTAAAAACAAAAACAGCTTAGCCACTTTGTTGTTCTTTATTCAGTCATTAAATGTCTCTTATCTGGGCTCCTTGACTGGAGCTTATCCTCTTCTGATACTGCCTTTTTCTTTTCCTGATGCACAAATCTGATCATACTTTCTTATTAACCTTAGAATGAAGTTCTTAGCACACTTTACTGTGACACTCAAGACCTTTCCTAAAGTAGTCCTTGCTATTTCTTCAGTTGCATCATTGACTACTCTTTCTTGTTCCCTACCTTCTAGTCATGAGGTCACTCAGTATTATATCATCATCGTCTTGTCATATTCCTTTGTTTTTTCTCTGCCTTGACTTGCCTTTCCCTGCTTTGCTAGCCTCACCTCCTCCTGCAAAACCACGTTCACTGTAGTATCTTCACTGCTTTCTTGCATCTTTCCCCTTCATAATGTCTCAGTCCTTTGTATAGCCACAATATAGATGTCTCTCCTTTTGAACACTTCACAGTTCTGTAAACATTCGCTTCAGTGCATTTCCTTGACAACTTTGGATTGAAACTCTTAGCACAGTACCTGATGTATGTGCGACCTGGTAAATGTTTAGATCATCCTTTCCACACATCTGTTAACACCTCTCAGAATGAACTATGAGAATGGTGCACTGGGTGTTTTATTTGTGGATGGTTAGTGTGAATATGTAAGTGGAAGGTCTTGAGAACTGGTTGACTTTACTACTGGCTTGTTGTAAACCTCCTTTCAGCTTTTTTAGTTGCTTATAAATATTTTTAAAGATTACATTTTAAAAATCAGTAATAAAATTTTTGACTTTTAAGTGGTGTTAGAAGAAAAGAATGTGGTCTGACAGAAATGAATACAAGCATTTCCCCCCTTATAACACTTCCCTCTACTTCCTGGTATGTTTATAGTGAATGAAACCTCAAATGAACACAGTGATGTAATTTACCTGTAACTTTGGATTGGTCATGTCATCTGCAGAAAAATTGCAAGTAGGGACATTTATTTCATTTTGAACTTTAAGGGGAAAGTAGGTTTACATAGCAAAGAAAAATCATTTACAATCTTGATCTCTAGTGGTAGTTATTGAAATCCATGATGACCAGTCCTTCTGTTTCCTTAACATTGGAATCTTAAATAGTGTTTGTTTTGAATGCTATGCAAAATTTATTTTAAAATATTGCAGAATTCACAGGTGAAAAGTGTAATTATCTAATGGCAGGTCATTAGCTCAGAACTTTGAGCTTAGCAAATTTCACTGTCTTCTACCAAGCAATTGAATATCTCAAATGATGACTATTTCAGCAGGCATCTTTAATGAGTAAGATTAAAGGTAAGAACATTTTTTCTTTTCAAAATGTTAGTGATGTATTAGTAGTTGTTTAAAAATTTATTGATCTCAAGTATGCTTTTGTACTTACAAGATTGTGGTGTACATTTTAATGATGAATTTTGTAATTCAATGAAATTTCATGTAGTGTGCTTTTTCTAATTTTTTAGATTTGTTTTTCTAATATTTTCACTGGTTATTACAATTCTGTCCCTTAAGCAGAATACCAGTATGGTTAAAGCCACAAAACAAGATTGGGAACATAAGCCTCTTATTGCTAGTTATTTCAATAATTTATTTTATTCTCATCTACCAGTTTCTTAGCCAGTAAAATGAAGAGTAATAAAAACCTGTCACCAACCTCCTTTGCAGAGATATTAAGAAAATTCAGTTTCCCCAGTTGAAATACCAACAATAATAGTAACACATGCTTAATAGCTTTCATTTTAATTGCTGCATAAAATCAGTTTATTAGAATAGCTATATGTGAAAATGATTAGCATGGTAATGTTTCTTTTGCAAGAATTTGAGATCAGTCTTTGATAACATTTCCAGTAATAAGCTGAAAAGGAGAATTCTTTTATGAAATATTTTTAAACTATTTTATAACCAATAGTTATATTATTTCACCTGTATGAATACTCTTGTTAACAATTAAATACCTGAGAGAATTACAAAACCTTTAACCTGGAAATGATAGACATTTATGTATTTTGTCACTTTTTTGTGCAAATTTTATTCATTTAGATTTTTTTTAGCAGAATTAGTTGAAAATTACTGTAAACACTGCCATATAGTACTTCAACTAAAAGGACTTGTCCTGTTTTAAATTATTTACATCTTCATGTAATAACTAAAATGTGCTTAAGTAATTTTGCTTAGTTATTAATATCTAGAAAAATAGCATCTATAAACCTAGTTTTTTTAATGTGCCCTTGGAGAATGGACAAGGAGGGGTGTTTGCCAACTCCATATTTCGTTAAATAACTATGGGATTAGCTTTTAGGATGGTTGATAATGTCTGTCCTACTGCTGCTGCTGCTAAGTCGCTTCAGTCGTGTCCGACTCTGTGCGACCCCATAGATGGCAGCCCACCAGGCTCCTCTGTCCATGGGATTCTCCAGGCAAGAACACTGGAGTGGGTTGCCATTTCCTCCTCCAATGCATGAAAGTGAAAAGTCAAAGTGAAGTCGCTCAGTCGTGTCCGACTCCTAGCGACCCCATGGACTGCAGCCTACCAGGCTCCTCCATCCATGGGAATTTCCAGGCAAGAGTACTGGAGTGGGGTGCCGTTTCCTTCTCCGATGTCTTCATTTTTGTCCATGAAATTTAAGTCAGTATAGTTGTTGCTTATGTTGAATATGTTAATCCTTAAGTACAGTTTAAGCCTTTATTAAGTTATGAATCACTTAACTATTTATTAATAACATTTCTGATCAGGTGGACATTCTACATACTCAGACTAAAATTGTTCAATATATCATCAAATAGTTATCAGCAATTTAAAACAAAGCTAGTTTTTATGTTAAATTGATATTAAAAAGATTTTATAGATGACATGTGCCTTTATTAATATTGTAATGTTACAGTTAGTATTTTTTTAGAAATAAAAGTTTACAAATTTATATTTAATATTTGAGCTATGCTTATGAATTTTTAAGAGAATGCATCCTTCAAAATTCTAAATTATTTCTGTAATTTTACTACCTCTAAAGTTAGTTAGTTGTAACATATATTGAAATGACACATTACTATTTCAAACTTTATTAATAGATAAAATATTTATTTTCTCTCACTTTTTGAGTCCTTTAGTAGTAAATACTGATGCATGTTATATATATTAGACATATAAACTTGCTTTCATTTTTTAAAGAGTAATGTCTTTTTGTCACATAGCTAATGTGTTATGTCTTTTTTTGAATTTGTACTTAACATGGAGAACATTTCTTAAGTGCTCTTGTTTTTAGAGAAGGAAATATTTATCTGTATTCATTTATTTAGAACATATATTGAACCTACTATTTATTCTTGTGCATTTTGTTTTTCCCTTAAAGTATTTATTATAGAGGTAATTTACTGTTATAGTATAAATGTACATTAATATGGATCTACATTTAAATTATTTTAGGCATGCAAAAAATTTGTTTCTTGTTTCTATATTATAAACATAAAATTAAACGCTCAATACTTATTTTGTTTTCAAGATTAAAAAATGAAGCTCCCACAAAGGAACAAGAATCTGTGTCTGAGGTAAATTATGTTGTATTTCCTACCTCTTAAAGATTTATACAATTGAAAGTATTGTTGGTGTGATTTATAAAACTTCAATTCAGTGTGTGTACATCCCTAGGAATTATTGTCATGTTATCAAAAAGAAAAATAATTGAGATTTTTGTTTTCATTAAAAAATATCTAACTCAGTAAAATTATAAAGTGGTTTATTTTGACAAAGACATTATTACGTTTCACATGCTTGTTATTTATTTCAATTAGTAAGTAATGGAGATAATTTTATGACTTAAAAATTCTGAAATCATTAAAATATCACATATTTGACAGATTGGAAAATCTTTTTAGGAAATTCTATTTTCTGAGACTCAAGATTTAAATAATTTTTAATATAGAAATATTTTGAATACATTTTAGCTATCTTAAAAAGGCAATCTGAATATAACACTCAGAGTTATCATATAAATTTTTTACTGGGCAGTCTGGGCTTCTCTGGTGGCTCAGTGGTAAAGAATCCACCTGTACTTCAGGAGACATAGGTTCCATCTCTGGGTTGGGACAATTCCCTGTCAAGGAAACGGCAACCCACGCCGGTACTCTTGCCTGGGAAATGCCATGAGCAGAAGAGACTGGCTGGGCTACAGTTCACGGGGTCACAAAAGAATGGGACATGACTTAACAACTAAACAACAACAAAACTGGGCAGTCTAATGTATGAGTGTAGAAATAATTTTGCTTTTGTAGTTGCTTTCTTGATGTCAGTTCTTAAAATATTGCATAATATAGCTTGTCTCTTTCTGAGTAAAAGTGAAGCAAGGTAGGTTCAGCATTTATTTTTTGAGTAGCATTTCTATGTTGTAGAGTAAATAAGTGAAACCTAGGCAGTACCAGCCTTCTCCCATGTGGCTGTCTTTTACAGAAAGTTTTCTTTTGTTTGATAGATTTTTAGCTACAAATAAATGTCTTTACTAGATATATGATTTCTTGGTTACTGGTTTGTGTTTTTGAGGAATTGGTACATTTTATCTGTTATGAATTTATATGTATACAAATGTTTCTAGTAGTCCCTTATTATTTTGATGTCTGTTGGGTCTGCAATGATAATCTCTTTTATTCTTGATGTCGATATTTTGTGTGCTCTTCTTGTTTCTAATGTTATCATATATTTTACTTTTAATCTGGTTACAAAGACAATACAGTGTTACTATTTTTGTTTTAAATAGTCTTTTTTAAAGCAATTAAATACTTAAACAATTTTCGTATTCACCTTTATTCTTACCATTTCTAGGGCTTGCTCTTTCTTTATGTAGTTATTGGTTTCTGTCTGGTATCACATTCCTTTTGCCTAAACTTCATTTGAAATATCTCATGTTGCAGATCTACTGGTAATTATTTATTCCATGCTTTTTTCCTTCAAAAAAATCTTTTGTTTTTCATTTTTGAAAATAAATTTTTGATGAGTATAGAATTCTGGATTTACTGTTTTCTTTCAGCAGTTTACAGACATCATTTATTGTCTCTTGGCTTATATATTTTCTGATGAGATGTCTTACTATAATTTTTGTCTTTGTTTCTATACGGGTATGTAAGTATGATTTTCTTTGGTTACCCTCAAGGTTTTTTGTCTTTGTCTTTAGTTTTTATCAGTTTGAACAAGATGTGTCTTAAGTCTGGTTTGTTCATTTGTTTGTTTATATGTTTATCTATTTTTTTTGACATTCATCCTGATTGGTATTCTCTGCCCTGTCCTGTATCTTCTACTTCTGGGGTTTCAATTTCACACATGTTATACCATTTGATGTTAATTCCTGTTCTTAAATGCCCTGTTCTAGTCTCCCACCTCACCTCCCCCCATACTTTTTTTTTTTTTTTTTTTAAGTGTTTCAGTTTGGGTAATTTTTGTCTGTTGACCTGTTTACTGATTCATTTTTTTTTTCAGTTGTTTAAGGTCCGTTGATGAACCCATCAAAAAATTTTTGCATTTCTTTTCTGTCATTGTGGTTTGCTTGGGTTATTTTCCCTAGCATTTCATTGGTTATTACAGTTTCTGATTTTTTGATAAAGTTTCCATCTGATCATGCGTATTTCCTCCTTTTTCTACCAAAGCATATAACATAGTAATCATAATAATTTAAAATTTTCTTTCTAGTAGTTCTAATAGCTGGGTTATATCTAAGTATGGTTCTGCTGATTGTTTTATCTTTTGACATTACAGATTTTTTCCCCTTGCATTTTCTGTGAATGTGTGATTGAAAGCAAGGCATTATGTGTTGGACTAAGATAAATAGTATCTGAAAATGGGCATGCCTTTTCTCATCTTAGGCCATTAATGTGAGATTTGGTCCACGTAGTAGTGAGTTGGGAGAAGGTAGTGACACCCCACTCCAGTACTGTTGCCTGGAAAATCCCATGGATGGAGGAGCCTGGTAGGCTGAAGTCCATGGGGTCACCAAGAGTCGGACACGACTGAGCGACTTCACTTTCACTTTTCACTTTCATGCATTGGAGAAGGAATTGGCAACCCACTCCAGTGTTCTTGCCTGGAGAATCCCAGGGACGGCGGAGCTTGGTGGGCTGCCGTCTATGGGGTCACACAGAGTCGGACATGAACTGAAGTGACTTAGCATCGGCAGCAGCAGTAGTGAGTTGACTTGGGTTTATTTTTTATCTCTATGGCTACCCTTCATATACTGCCAAGTTCAATTCCTGTAGTATTTCCTTGTGCTTAATGTGGAAGTTATGTTACTGGAGGTTTTTTTTTCCTCGGTATCCTTGCTCCACACTCAGCTTTAGTCGTTTTTTTGTGGGATTGAGCCATAGAGATTTTCTTTCTCTCTCTTTGCACTCTTGCCTTTCTTCCAACAGTACTGCTCTTGCTTATTATTTGATGTTTGCTATCCTAGTGGGCTTCCCTGGTGACTCAGATGGTAATCAGTCTGTCTGCAGTACAGGAGATGTGGGTTCAATCTCTGGGTTGGGAAGATCCCCTGGAGAAGGGAATGGCAACCCACTCCAGTATTCTTGCCTGGAGAATTCCATGGACAGAAGAGCCTGGCAGGCTACAGTCCATGGGGTTGGAAGAGTCAGACATGACTGAGAGGCTAACACTTTCACTTTCTTTTCATCCTAGTGGTGGGTGGTAGGGGTTGGTATGATGTTCTCTGTTGTCCTGAGGTTTTCAAGCTGGCTCTGTAGAATAGAAATGTTTTCTTCTGTCACCCAGCCACAGTTGGCCCCTATGCCCTGGGGACAACAGGGTTTGCCTCTCTTTTTTCCAAATATGTAAAGGCATGGACGTAAAGAAAACCTATGAATTCATAATTTCTAACAACATCCATTGACTCTTTCCTGATACATTCATGTTGAATAAACTCATCAGACTCTTACTTTCCTTTGATTGCCCTGTTGCATCTGTGTCAAGTAAAACCAACCTTTTCATATACATCAACAAACTTCCTGAAGTTTATTTATTTATTTTTTCATTAAAAGCAAAAAAGCTTATGCTAAAAATTTAGCAGGCCATAAGCAGAGTTAAAGGAAGCCATATTACATGGAAGGCTACATAGAACAGTTTGGTCTGGGTACTTCTTTCAAGCATATATGTGCTGTGGATAGTCCCTTAATAGACCCAGGCATTTAAGTACACATGTAATATGGAGGATAGCTTGGATCAAACTTCAAGGTTTTGATCTGATACACTGGAGTGGAATCAGTGTTAAAACTCAATAGTATTTTCCTGTTGTCATATTTTCGTTTGTATAGTTTTACATTTTCTCCATCAAAATCAATTCCTTTCATAGTATATAGACTGTATATGGGAATTCATATTGTATAGTGGTTTTCTAAAACAGCTTCTGTTCTGCTGCTCTGTATACATTGCAACATTCTACTGCTTTCATATCCTCACTATATGTATACCATAACCCTTCCCCTGTAGTCTTAGAGTTAGTTTAGTTTCATTATAACTAAGTAAAGGCTGAGAGAGAGAAGGTAGGTACAGATTCCTTTCTCTTTCCTTGCTTCCTTCCTTGGCTATTAGGGAACACTGGATAGCAAGTTCTAGGAATTTGTATTGGCAGCAAAGATTAATAAAATTATTTCCCTGTCCCCAAGGTGGTCAGAATCTAGTAGGACAATTAGACATGAAAAACTTATAATCCAATATTTTAAGTGTATCAGCTGTGGTAGGTTCACATGAAAAAGTATTTCTCCCTTTTTTAAAAATATTTTTTTCTCAATTCAAACATACACATAAAAATAGGGGTTCCCTGTTACTTCATTAATGAAATGACAAATTGGTCTATTCCTTTAAGGCTGCTTGGGGATATCCATAAAGAATTTCTAAGGTCTTTGTTTTTCTTTTGTGTTATGTTTTGGTTCTTTTTTTTTTTTTTTCTTGGCTTTGTAAGTTTTTCAGACATAAGAGTTTGAGACTTTGTAAAATTACATTTTATCTTTATCAAATTAAAAGTTAAAAATTTGTGTGCATAGTTTATCATAAAAGTAGTGACTCATCTCCTTCACCCTTTTCCATTCAGGTCTTTAGAGGCAGCCATTTTCAGCTCTTTCAGCTATTTGATCTCGTATTTATTTTATTATTTGTTAATAATATAACCGTATTTTGATTTGTCTTTTTTTGAACTATGACTGATTGTTAATAGTAGTTAAGGATTTACTTCTCTAGACCACCATCCCTACTTTCCTCTTTCCTCCTAACCGCAGCATTCCAACCAGGGCCAGAATTAGAGTGAGGCAAGTAAGGCCTCACCTCTGGCGAAAAATTTAAGGGGGCTTCAAAAAAATTTAATAATCAGATAAACATTTTCATTTATATTTTTAAGAACAAAAATTAATGCAAAGTAATCCATGATGAGCATAATTTCAAAGCTGTAATTAAAGACAGCATCCAGCCCTGCCCTTCT
Source organism: Bos indicus (assembly GCF_029378745.1). Lineage (NCBI taxonomy): Eukaryota > Metazoa > Chordata > Mammalia > Artiodactyla > Bovidae > Bos > Bos indicus. Next base: position 53,575,721 of record NC_091769.1, read on the forward strand.
GTGACCCTAGAGTCATGCACATAGGGAACATAAACACAAGGTCTCACTTCTGTTTTTTTTTTATGATCCTTGTTCAGTCATGAGGGAAGGTGACACATTTTCATTGCTTGTAACTTCACGTTACTGCTAAGTAAAAGGGAAAGTTATTATTAATTACAAATCTATGTTTGTGATTTTTTTACATTATTAACAACACTAAGGTAAGTAATACCGATGTTAGTTATTAATATATTTGACCTTTCATAAATAAGATTGATTTGATGAAATGTGAAAATTTTCTGAAAAAGTGTTTTCTTACCAGGAAACTTTATACTTTCTTCACTGAAAACAGTGAAATTTATTGTTACTCACTTGTTTATATAAAAAATATTTTTCACTACTTTTTTCACCACATTGGTCTGGAAATCTGGTATATAGTTTTCTGTTGTTTATAGTAACTGATCCTTGTATTTTTCACACAAACATTTGTGTAGACCTGTTTGTTAAATATCATAACAATATTCAGTGTGAAATAATACTGAATGTGTTAATTAAAAATAAGTATTTAAAATTTATACTAAAATTCTTTAAATATAACATCTAAAAACTCAAGTGGTCTATTGTTTAGAAGAAGAAAAATGCATGTAAATGTAAAGGTTAATCAGAATTATAGGGAAGAGTAACAGGTTTGGTATAAAAAAAATTTCAGCTACTTGAAATCTAATGTTAACACTATTAGAGTAGAATTACTATGAAATTTAGAGTTAAATAAATAATTTTTTTAATTGTGTGAAAAAGACAAGAAAATTAAATGTTAGAAATTTCAGAAGCTAGTAATATAAGCATGTGCAATAAAATAAGAAAATGCCATTGAATTAAAATTATAATTCATTGCAGCCACCTATTTCTAATAAAGTAAAATGATTTTAATAGAGCATAGGCCCATCCAAGAACAAAATGCAAATTTTAAAGTATGTCTTTCACCTGGTGGGCACAGATTTTTCTAAAGCTGAGTCTTTTAAAAGCAGTCTAATGGTGAGTTAGTTAATTGTGATTGGATTATTTATTCCAGAGAATCCTTGTCTTTAGTTTTTTTTCCTGTGGATTCTTTTTGCAAAAATGCAACGAAATTAAATATTTGCAACTCAAAAAATGGTTTCAAAGGTTTGAAAAATTTAAACAGAATTTGTGATAATGAAAATTTCATATTTCATCATGATGCTTTTTTAAATGGACATGTTTTTTAATGTGTATCCAAACTGATAGTTTAATAGGTAATGCTTTATAAAATGTGATAAAATACATGAGTGACTTTACATATGTATGTTTTGTACAAAAAATAATTTCTCTCAAAGGATCACAAGAATTTATTGGAAGTTCAGATCCTGAAATACTCTAAATTCAGTTGAACTAAAAACATTAAAATCATATAGCTAATCATTAAAAATATTCTGTGTTTCATTTGTATAGTAAAGTTCAAAACATTTATAGTGTTACTAGGAAATCCTGTTGTCTGAAATACTATGGAGAATGAAAGAAGTAAAACAGTCCTTTTTACTTTTTTATTATAAACCAGGTATAGTACATCATGAGTGAATGTTTTTGATTACCAGGTATATTTACATTAAGAATGATATCATTGCAAGAGAAGAAAGTTTCAACTTAATTGAAATAAAACAAGTTGGATAATTATACCTCAATAAAGCTATTATTAAAAATAAACTAGACATGGTCTAGATTATCACATTTTGATAAGGTAGAAAGGGATACTTATATAAAAAAATGGTCATGGCCAGGATATGATAATGGAATAGATATGGCAGATGTATAGAAGTTTATATAAGCCAGTATTTCTCTCCCTAAATAATTATGCCAAATTTGTGCCTTTCTCAGCTCATAATCATAATTTAATATAAAAAATTATACATCTGTAAATTTAAATATCTTTTTTTTAGTATTGTACAAAGGATATATATTTTAGGAGTAGGGTAATATAGTGAGCAGATGAAATATTCTTGTCAATTCTGAAAACAATATTAAAATCACGTACAGATCCCTGATAAGCATCAAGATTAAACTCAAGCAAGATACTTGATACTTTACACACAAATTATAGACATTTATCAGCTATGAGAAGAAATAGTTTCAAATGTCAAAATACTTTATTTTGAGATCAAAAACATCTTGGTAAAAATATATTACAGATTTTTATAAAAATTATCTATATTTTGAACAAAGTGGCAAAAGTTTAATAAAGTTTTACAGTTAGAAAACATGACCGTGTATAAATCTCCATGCTTTATAAAAATCCTATTCTTTTGCTTTCCACAAATGAGAGAAAGTAATGTTGAAAGTGTGTCCAGTGAATGTAAAACTTGAGCAAGAGATGTGAATATTCTCCCTGAATTTGAAAATAAATGAAAAATTGGCAATGTATGATTCACTAAATGAGACTATTGATAATTATGGGAAAAGTGATTATCAAGTAAACATTTAGGTTATAAATGCCCTAACTTCATATTCGAAATAGATATATGAAAAGTTAAATAAAATGTCTTCAGATTTTGAACTTTTAAACTGGAGCAAAGTTATTTTCTATAAATTACATCTGATTTACAAAAAGTAGCTGCTGACTCAGTCCTTAAATATTTTGACAATAAAAGTTCTATAGAAATTTCGTATGAAGTAGTTGAAAGCAACATAGAATATAAGCAGTATATTTGTGTCTTCTAAAACTGATTAACAAAGTGATACCCAGATTTTAAAACAATGCCACAGTCTCGGTAAAATGAAGTTTCAGTAAGCTAATTTTAAATTATTTAAAATTGTCATTTGATCAAGACAAATTGCCAAATATGATAGTTTACTTATTTGAAAACAAGATAAGAAAAAATTAGATTTTGAAAATATTATTGATGTGCTTGCTTCCACTAAAACCAGTAAAGTAAAATAGTAACAAACTCTGGTTTTTGTTGGAATAAAATGTTTAAACTTAAACTACTGTTTGAGTTTAATATACTTACTTTTCAAGTTTTCAACACTTTTCAACTACGTAAGTGTTCTGTGGGGAAAAACTTATAAACTATACAGAGAGGAGGATTCTGAGAAGATGACATAGTAGGAAGCACCGGGGATCTGGCTTCCCACCTAGACAGCAATTGCACAGGCTGAATCTATCTGATATAACTTTTTTGAAACTCTTGAGTCTGTTAAAGGCTTGTAACTTCCAGGAGAAGACTTGCAGAGTGAATTTCAGTTAACTTACATCAATTTAAGCACTTAACACTGTAGCAACCATATGGCAGGCAACTGTGCCCATGTTCCTAGAGCAGCTTGCATGCAACTTATGCGAGCTAGAGTGGGCAAAAAAGACCTTGTCCTCCAGATACTGGGAATCTGTGCTGTTATCATTGATTGCTGCTTCTTAACACAGAGTTTTGAAGACAAGGAAGTGGGCTCAGTATTGCTGCACCTCCTCCCTTTCTTGCAAGCACCTTCCCCTCCAGCTGAAGTGACTTCCAAGGGATTTAAGTGCACAGTCCTTTTTCTTCCTTCATCTTTCTCTTTTCCCCCTTTCAGGAGCCAGATATTAACAACTTATTGAACAGTGACACAGTAATACATCTTTTATTACCCAAACCTTATTGACCAAAGTCTTTCAACATTCACTTACAGAACAAATTGCCAGCCACTGGCATTAGTTTCTGCAAAAATCCCCTGGTCAATAATGTGTTTGGGGATTGTCCTAACACATTATTGTCCTAGTCAATAATGTGACTAGGACATTCAAAATCAACTGTATATGTGGGTAAAATTAGAAGTGATTGTGTATGCCAAGGGAAAGGCTCAGAAAAGACATGAGAAGACCTCAGGTTTACACCTCAGGCTGATTTGGGAACAGAGATAGCCTACAACAATAAAAATGTTTTAATTAAAATAAAACCAGAAAACGCTGGGCTAGGGGGAGAATCTGATTCTCAGAGTTACTACATTATTAGACTCAGAGTACAACACTCTAGTGTTCAAGAAACAATCACAAGGCGTACAAAGAAACAGGCAAGAATGGCCCATTCAAGAGAAAAAATTCAACAGAAACTTCTGAAAAAGACATGTGCCAGATACACTAGACAAAGACTTTAAAGCAACTGTCATAAAGATGCCCAGAGAACAAAAGAAAGGTGTGGTGAAAGTCAAGAAAATAGTATATGAACAAAATGGAAATATAAGTAAAGGGATAGAAAACCTAAAAAGAAATTCTGGAGATGAAAAGTGCAATAACTGAAGTTGAAAAATTCACTAGAGGATTCAAAGGCAGATTTGAAAAGAGAAGAATCAACAGACTTGAAGTTAAGACAGTAGAAGTTACAGAGTTTGAGGAACAGAAAGGAAACAGCTTGGAGAAAAGTAAACAGAGCCTACGGGAGGTATAGGCCACCATGGAGCAGACCAACATGCACATGATGAGAGTCTCAGAAGGAAAAGAGAGAGAAAGGGGCAGAGAGACTATTTGAAGAAAAAGAGATTGCAGACTTCCCAAATTTGATGAAATACATGAATATAACCATTCAGGAAACACAAAGAATTCCAAGTAAGGTGAATTCAAAGAGACCCACACTGAGACATATTATAATTAAACTTCTAAAAGGTAAAGCAAGAATCTTGAAAGCAGGAAGGAGAAATGAATCGTCACATACAAGGCATTCTTAATAATATTATCTACAGACTTCTAATCAGGAATGTTGGAAATCAACAGGCAGCGGGTTGATATATTCAAAGCACTACAAAGAAAAAAAAGTATCAAGAATTCTATATCCCACAATACTATCCCTCAGAAGTTAGAAATTAAGACATTGTCACATAAACAAAACTAAGAGTTCTTGACCACTAGATCTGCCCTACCAGAAGTGCTCAGGGAATTCTCCATGGTGAGACAAAAGGGCAGTACATGAAACTCAGCTCTGTAGCAAAATAAGTATCTCAATAAAGGTAAGTGCATGGGCAGTTTAAAACTACTACTCTGTAACAGTGATTTGTAATTGTACCTAATACTTTTTGTTTTCTTATGTGGGTTAAGAGATGAATGAACTTAATAAAAACAATTAGTGTAAGACCAAATATTTCTCTAACTCTGCAACTCTAAATTTTGTTTCCTACATAAGTTAGGGTACTAATGCATTTAGTTTATATTTAGGTATATAATGAATAAAGTTGTAATTTTGTGACATTGACAAACAAAAGGAATGGGCATGGAACTATAAAGGAACAAGAGTTTTTGTATTGATATCTTATTGAAATTAGTGGGTATAAATTTGTGTTGGAGAGTTATAACTTAAACATAATCCTCAAAGTAACCACGAAAACAGCTGTAAAATATACACAAGGGGAAATGAGAAAAGAACTTAAACATTTCACTACAGAAAATCAGTTAAACAGAAAAGAGGTCAGTAATGCAGGAAATGAGAGCCAGACAAGTTGTAAGATATATAGAAAACAAACAGCACAATGACAGATAAGTCCCTCCTTATCAATAATTAATCTGAATGTAAGTGAATTAAACTTCCCAATCAAAAGATGAGGTTAGTGGAGTGGATAAAAACACATGATCCAACTACATGCTGTGTACAGGAGACTCACTTGAAATTCAGAGACACAAGGGAAAAGTGAAAGGATGAAAAATAGTCCATGCAAATAGTAACCAAAAGAGCATGGATGGCTTTACTAATAGACTATTAAAATAGACTTTCAGTCAAAAAAGCTTATAAGAGAAAAGGAGAGACATTATATATTAATAAAAAGTTTAATACTGCAAGAAGATATAACAGTTATGAATATTTGCACACCTAATAACGGACCATCAATTTATATGAAGGAAAAATTCATAGAGTTGAAGGGAGAAATAGACTATTCTGCAGTCATAGTTGGAGACTTCAATAACCTACTTCCAATAATTGATAGAATAATCAGACATAAGTAGGGAGCTAGGAAGTTTATTAATAAACCTATTAGATTTTGCATACATACACAGAACACTGTACCCAGCAATGACAGAATACACTTTCTTGTCAAGTGCACATGGGACATTTTCCAGGACAGACCATATAGTATAAGCCACAAATTAAGCATCAGTGAATTTTAAAATATAGATGTCATACAAAGTATCTTCTCTGATCACATCAGGACAATATCAGGTATCAAAAAGGGAAAATGAAAAATTCATCAGATCATAGAAATTAACACACTTTAAAACAACCAGTGGATTAAAGAAATCACAAGGGAAGTTAGAAAATACTTAGATCTAAGAATGCAAGCAAAAACACAACATAACCAAAACTTTAAAAATTCAGTGGAAGTGATACTGAAGGAGAAATATATGGCTGTAAATCCTTACATTAAAAAATGAGAGATCTCAAAGCAACAACCCAACTGTACAACTTAATGAACTAGAAAAAAAGAACGCAAACTAAACCCAGAGCTAACGGAAGGAAAAAAATAAGATTAGTGTGGAAATAAATAGAGAATAGAAAAGCAATAGAGAAAAATTGGCTTATTGCAAAGACCAATGAAATTGAGAAACCTTTAGCCAGAAATACTTAAAAAGAGAGAAGATTTAAATTATTAAAATCAGAAATGAAAGTTGGGACAGTAGAACTGTTTCTGTAGAAACAAAAATGATCATAAGAGAGTACTGTGAACCGTATGCCAGTGAATTGGATAACCTACATGAAATGGACAAGTCGCTAGAAACTTGAAACAGCAGGACTAAATCATAAAGAAATAGAAAACCTGAATAGACACATAACTAGAGTGAATCAGTAAGCAAAAATCTAACAAAGAAAACCTCTTGACTTGACAACTTCTTTAGTGAATTCTAAAAAACATCTAAATAAGAACTAACACCTCTTCTTTTACACTTTTCCAAGCACTGAAGTGGAAGAAATAGTTCTAAACTCATTTTATGAGGCCAGCATTACCTTGATACCAAAGCCAGAAAAAGACACTAGAAGAAATAAAACTAGACCAAGTTCCTTATGAACATTGATGCAAATATCCTCAACAAAGTTCTAGTAAACAGAATTCAGCCACATATTAAAAGGATTATATACCATGAACAAATGGGATTCATTCCTGAAATGCAGGAGTGGTTCAATATATGAATATGATCAATGTAATAAGCCAAATCAATGAAAGAAAGCAATAAAAGCCACATTATCACCTCAATTGATGCAGAAATTGTGTTTGACAAAATTCAACACACTTGAATAATAAAAATGCTCAGCAACCTAGGAATAGAAGGAAACTACCACAACATGATAAAGCCATATAAGAAAAACCCCACAGCAAACATCATACTCAATGGTAAAAGACTAAAAGATTTAATTCTTAAGATCAAGAAGAAGGCAACATGGCCACTTTCACTACTTTCCAACATAGGAAGTTTTAGGCAGAGCAGTTAGTCAAGAAAAAGAAATAAAAAGCATCCAAACTGGAAAAGAAGTAAAATTATATATGTTGGCAGATGGTATCATTTTATATATAGAAAACCCTGAAGATTCCACACAAAAACCATATTAGAATTAAAGTTAATTCAGCCAAATAGTAGGATACAGGGTCAACATACAAAAATTGATTGTATTTCTATACACAAGAAATGAACAATCTGAAAAGGAAATTACAAAACAATTTGCAATAGCATAAAAAAATAAAGTACTTAGGAATTAACTTATCAAAGAGTAGTAAAAGACTTCTACAAAGAAACTATAAAACCTTGCTGAAAGAAATTAGAGAAGACATAAATGGAAAGACAACCCATGTTCATGAATTGAAAGACTTAATATTGTTAAAACACCAGTACTACTCAAAGCAATCTACAGATTTATTGCAATCCTTACAAAAATCCCAAAGATTTTTTTTTTTGCAGGAATAAAAAAACTCATCCTAAAATGTATATGGAAACTCAAGGAACTTCAAATAGCCAAAACAGCTTTGAAAAAAAAAAAAAAAAACAGCAGTCAAACATCCTGATTTTAAAATTTACAACAAAGCTACGGTAAACAAAACAGTGTGGTATTAAGACAAACCCATAGACCGGTAGAATAGAATAGAGAGCCTCGAGATAAACCTTTATATATATATAGGGTCAAGTGATTTTTACAAGGATGCTAAGACCAATGATGAAAGGACAGTCTGTTTAATAAATGATGCTGGCAAAACTGGATATTCACATGCAAAGAATTAAGTTGAACTTTTACCCAGCACTATACACAAACACTATATACAAACATTAGCTCAAAATTGATGAGGGTCTTAAGTGTAATACCTAAAATGATAAAACTCTTAGAATAAAACAAAGGACAAAAGCTTCATGATGTTGAAATTGGCAGTGAGTTTTTGGATATTGCACAAAGGTACAGGTAATGAAAGAAAAAAATTGTACAAATTAAAAATTTTGTGCATCAAATCAAAACCACAATGAGGTACCATTTCATGCCAGTCAGAATGGCTGCTATCCAAAAGTCTACAAGCAATAAATGCTGGAAAGGGTGTGGAGAAAAGGGAACCCTATTACACTGTTGGTGGGAATGCAAACTAGTACAGCCACTATGGAGAACAGTGTGGAGATTTCTTAAAAAACTGGAAATAGAACTGCCATATGACCCAGCAATCCCACTGCTGGGCATACACACCGAGGAAACCAGAATTGAAAGAGACACATGTACCCCAATGTTCATCACAGTGCTGTTTATAATAGCCAGGACATGGAAGCAACCTAGATGTCCATCAGCAAATGAATGGATAACAAAGCTGTGATACATATACACAATGGAGTATTACTCAGCCTTTAAAAAGAATACATTTGAATCAGTTCTAATGAAGTGGATGAAACTGGAGTCTATTTTACAGAGTGAAGTAAGCCAGAAAGAAAGACACCAATACAGTATACTAACGCATATATATGGAATTTAGAAAGATGGTAACGATAACCCTGTATGCAAGACAGCAAAAGAGACACAGATGTATAGAACAGTCTTTTGGACTCTGTGGGAGAGGGAGAGGGTGGGATGATTTGGGAGAATGGCATTGAAACATGTATAATATCATGTGAAATGAATTGTCAGTCCAGGTTCGATGCATGATACAAGATGCTCAGGGCTGGTGCACTGGGATGACCCAGAGGGATGGTACGGGGAGGGAGATGGGAGGGGGGTTCAGGATGGGGAACACATGTATACCCATGGTGGATTCATGTTGATGCATGGCAAAACCAATACAATATTGTAAAGTTATTAGCCTCCAATTAAATAAATTTATATTAAAAAAATTTGTGCATCAAATATTCTACCTGGAGAATAAAAAGGCAACCCATAGAATATGAGGACATACTTGCAAATCATATATCTGTAAGGGATTAATATCCAGAATATATAGAGGATTCATAAACACAATAACTACAAAACCACCCAACTAAAAAATGCATAAAGGACTTGAACAGACATTTTTTTCAAAGAAGATTTATCAATGGCCAATAAACACATAAAAAGGTGTGCAATGTCACTAAATATTAGATAAATACAAATCAAAACTACAGTGAGGTACCATTTCACACCCATTAGGCTGGTTACTTTTTAAAAAAAGAAACATAAAAGCCCCACAAAATCTCCAGAACCAGAAGACAAATGATGATGATGATGTGAAGATATTGGAGACCTTGTGCATTTAAGTGAGTGAGAGAAAGTCGCTCAGTCATGTCTGACTCTTTGCAAGTCCATGGCCTATACAGTCCATGGAATTCTCCAGGCCAGAATACTGGAGTGGCTAGCCTTTCCCTTCTCCAGGGGATCTTCCTGACCCAGAGATCAAACCCAGGTCTCCTGCATTGCAGGGTGAATCTTTACCAGCTGAGCCACAAGGGAAGCCCAAGAATACTGGGGTGGGTAGCCTATCCCTTCTCCACCAGATCGTCCCGACCCAGGAATCCAACCGGGGTCTCCTGCATTGCAGGCAGATTCTTTACCAACTGAACTATCAGGAAAGTTGGTGGCAAGGTAAAATGGTATATCCATTGTGGAAACCAGTATGGCCGTTCCTCAAAAAATTATATGGTCCAGCAGTTCCTCAAGAGTTGAGATATTTGTACCCCTGTTTTCATAGCAACATTATTCATAATAGCTAAAATATGGAAGTAAACCAAGGGTCCATCAACAGATGAATGGATAAAAAATGTGGTATACACCCCATTTGAAGTAAGAGAATTCTACAATATGGATGAACTTTGATGACATTTTGCTAATCAAATGTTAGTCACAAAAAGATATATGATTTCATTTATATGAGGTACTGAGAGTAATCAAAAAAGAGTATAGTGGTTGTTTCCAGAGTCTGGGGGAGGAGGGAATAGGGAGTTATTGTTTAATTGGTATAGATTTTTCAGGTTTACAAGATGAAAAAAATTATAGGGGATGGATGGTGGTAATGGTTGTGTAACAATGTGAATGTATTGCTATTTAATACCACTGAGCTATACATTTAAAAATGGTTAAAATGGTAAATTTTATATGTATTTTGTCTCTGGTAACTCTGTGGCTTGGCATAGCACTGATCTCAGCCCAGTTAACAGCACAACTTTTTTATTTTTAAAAATTTTTAACTGCTAGGTTTTCATTGCTGTGCAGGCTTTTCTCTAGTTGCAGAGAGTGGGAGCTACTCTCCAGTTGGAGTGTGCAGGCTTCTCATTGCAGTGGCTTCTCTTGTTATGGAGCACAGACTCTAGAACATGAGGACTTCAGCAGTTTCGGCTCATGGGCTCAATTGTTGGAGCTCCCAGACTCGAGCACGGGCTCACTAACTGTGACACATGGGCTTAGTTGCTCTGCAGCATCTGGGATCTTAGTTCAGGGATCTAACCTATGTCTCCTGCATTGGCAGGCTAGTTCTTTACCAAAGAACCACCAAGAAATCCCAACATCACAATTTTTGGTACCACTATACTGAGCGACTTCACTTGCACTTTTCACTTTGATGCGTTGGAGAAGGAAATGGCAACCCACTCCAGTGTTCTTGCCTGGAGAATCCCAGGGACGGGGGAGCCTGGTGGGCTGCCGTCTGTGGAGTTGCACAGAGTCGGACACGACTGAAGCGACTTAGCAGCAGCATACTGAGCTAGGAAATGTACAATAATTTTCTTTCCTATACTTCATTTTGTTTTTCTGAGGTAAAATTATATTTTTACTGATTTGTTTACTCTTCTGTGTACCTAATGCTTTTTTTAAATGCTGCAGTTTGTTCAGTATCTGGAAGTATTTTTTTCAGAATGTTCACACATATCCAAAAAAATTGTTGGAGGATCTGGAGATCTTCTCTCCAGTCAGCTTTAAACTAGTTACTCTCTAAGCTTGATGCATAGTTTGTTGATCAGGGTTTTACTTTGCCACTTTGTTGTGTTGGATGTCCTGTTTCCTGAACTGTGAGTCCTTTTATTGTTTTACTCCTTATTTTGATGAAATATGTCCTTTAACAATTTCCATAGAAAGGTTGCGTCTTTTTTCACTTCATGTAAATTTATAACTATTTATTCTAATGATATTAATGGTTTGGCAATAGAAAACATTTTTCCTATGCATTTTTAAAAGTATTGTTTTCATTATGTCTGATGCCATTTTTGGTCCACTTGGTGTTTATATTATTTTGTTCTTTGGAAACTTTAATGTTTATCTCAAGTGTTTTGAAATTTCATATGTTCACCCATCATCCTTTTTTCTTTCATTATGGTACAAATTTGATAAGCCTTTGTAATCTTAGATATTTATGTTTGGGGGAAATTTTCTTGTTTTATTTCTTTGGTAAATTTTCACTTTTATTTTCTTCTCTGTTCTCTCTCTTTTTTTTTTTTTTTTTGGAAACTCCTATTGATGACAGCTACTTTCTGCATCAACTTCTCTGATTGTATGGCATTTTCTTTCTTGCCTTCCATCTTTTTGTCTTTTCATTCGGTCTTTCAAAAAAGATTTTCTAAACTTAATTACTTATTTTAGTTGCCATATATTTATTTTGAATTGCTCTTTAGTTTTTTATTTGTTCTTCAGTTGTTTTCAGTTTTTTTTTTGTTCTTGTTTAATGTATATAATAATATATCATATCTCCAGGAATATTGAATATATATATCATATATATTTATTTTGTTTCTGGCAAAGTCTCTGATGTCTCCTAGCCTCTTTCTTTATTCTCTTGTTTATTTTAATCTGTGTAATGTAAAGGATGTCTACACCTTGAATGTTCATTCATGTTAAAAATTAAAGCACAAAAAAGATGATCAAAAACCCTATGTTTGTACAGGGACAGGTTGTGCAGTGCAGCATACCACAGGGTACATTCCTATTTCATCTATCTATTCCCCCTAGTACTCCTAAAATTTATTGATGTTTATGGTACTAGAAAATAAAAATATGAAATTTAAAAAATATTGTTACTTAAAATATATAAATATTTTCCTGAAAAATAACTATTTGCAAACAAAAAGAAATTTATTTAGAATAAATTGTTCTACACTTTTGCTTATCTTTTTAATGTCTAGTTAAGCAGAAGGAAACTAGATTCTTGTGTTTCTGCGTTCAGTCTGTTGTGATATATTTTGATTGAAATATATAAAGAATACCCAGCTTCAACCAGTACTTTAATAATCTCAGATAATTATGATATTCTTTTTATGACATCAAAATTAGACATGTGGAAATTTTCTTAAAGCTTTGTTGCAATGTGGAATCTGACATCATATCACTGAACATTTTGTACTCTGCGGTTCATTAAAATCTACTGGTCAGGCTTGCACTTTGTTTGGATCTTTTATCCGTATGTGATTTTATAACATTGTTCATTAGTCATTTAGAGTATATTTGTTCTATGTATTCAATATATAGAATATATACAAGTCACATAGATCCTCCAAGTTTTGCCATGTTTCATATTACAAATCAGGTAATCACATTCATTAGTATTAGCATTTATCTCATGAATAGTAGATACAAGTTATCCTAAGATTTAAATTTTTCTTGAATTTTATTCCTGGCAACAAACACTGTTTGATTGTTTACTTTAATGTGACGTACTCATTTTGTCATTTTTGAAGAAAATACATTCTGAATACTCGGGTCTAAATATTCATAGTTTGACAGTCATTCTTTAAAAATAAAAATGATGTTCCATGAAAAAAAATTTGGCCAAGTTCATCTTACAACTAAATCACAGACCCAAGTGTTTTTGGTGTGCAGCAGCAGTACTTTATGCATGCTTGGTATTTCATTACACAGACTATTCAAAAGACATATACTCAAGGGTTGACATTTAGTAAAATTAATTTTACTGCTGGTGTATGCCAGTGGAGAATACAGTGACTGGTTCAATGTCAGTGCCTTGATTTGTGTTAAAATGTCAGCTTTTTTACTCATTACTGCTTCGTACCAAGAATTTTAACCTCACATGCCTTCTAAAAGTGTCTTGGAGGCCCCATATGTCTGTGAACCAACTTGGAGAACTGCTGACATGGATTATGTTGTGAAGGTTGCTTCATGGATTACTGTGCTGTATGACATGCTCAGTCTACTTGGCAATTTTTTAGACTTCAGCATAGGAAAATCAGATGCTGAGGTGACTTATTCTTTGGTAGGAAGGATGCTCTCAAAGTTTTTGAGGCTGATAATTTTCTTCAAAGAGGAATCTCCTAGATTCCAGCTGGGGTTGGTGGAGTGATGAGTGGTTCCTCTGGCTGCTAGCATTCTGGGAGCCAGGCAGAGAGATAAATGAGGATCACTTTATTCAGTTTATGGACCTTTACTAAATTTTTCTGTTTTCTTTCAGTAACTCTTACCTGCCCTTTGCCATTCCTGGTGTTCACAAGTCCATAGACAGTCTCCAGTTCAAAGACTTGGCCTTTGGCCTAAGCAGTAGAGGAAAGAATAGGTACCTGTTGTGTGAGTTGGGGAAAGAGTATTTAGATTTCTCAGCAGTATTCATTCTTTATTTTTACCTTTTATGTATTGAATATTGTACTGAATTTCTCCAAATACCAGATCTGTTAACTTCTCTGGGAAAATTGATTCTCTTTTCCTTGCACTCCCCTGTTCAAATGTTTAGTTATCACTTCCTCCACACTGTGAAGTTAATTTCTATTCCTCCAGCTACTTTGCGTCTACAAATTTGTTGACATCTCTTTGACAGTTAGTATGCTTTGATGCTTTCTTGGTCTTTATGAGCGGAAATTGTTTTATTTCCTTGCCCTCATTTTAGTAGTGTTTTTGGAGAGCAGGGAAATACATGTATGTGATTAATACACCATGATCACTTTCACAGACTTGAATCAATCATTCTAGTGACTAAAAGTTGGACCTAGATTTGAAATTTCACCACTTACTGTGGTTTTGCCTTGGGTTTTCTATTGATGCTTAACCCGCACAGTCTTTATTCTCATTTGTAGAAATGGAGTTTATAATATCTAATAATGAAGATTAAATGAGACAGTGAATGTAAAGTTCTTAATATACTACTTCATGCATCGTAAAGTCTCAATAATTTCTAATTGTTTTAAACTGTTAAGCTTGCCTCTTTATTACTGAGGTTTTATTATATTCTTTCCTCCCCAAAAAAACATTTGAAATAATCAAAATACTTCATTTGTATATTATTTAATATTACTTGGTTTGACAATGGAAGGGTTACCATGACTCCAAATATAAAATCATAGTTTCATAATGTTTTACCTAAGTACCTGTTTTTAATATGTGTGTATAAAATACTGTGGATGAGACTTATTCAAATTCAAGGTGTGCTTTACTAGTTTTCTAGTAATTACAATTATGGTTCACACTTAGAAGAATCTAAGGAAAGCAGGTATTGTTATAACTGGGTAACTGTTTCATATCCTTGCTTCAAAAACTTTTGGTACACTGAAATTCTTATGAGTTTTTTAAAAAACAATTTTTGAAATCCTGTTTTTAGTTTAAGAGTTATTCTAAAACATACTTTAAGAAATTGTTTTTTCTCTTTCTTTGGAATACTAGGCAGCACACAAGTTCTTTTTATCTAGAAAGTTTAATAAAAGTAGCAGTTTTGAATATAAACATAATTTGAATGTAAGCTTAGTTTTGAATATAAAAGAAAAATGTTATTAATCATTTCAGGAAATTGCAAGATCTAATTTGGCTGAAGGAGAAACAGAAACATCAAATTCAGAAAGGTAAATATAAGGAAAAGCTGAATCTCTTGAAATTTGTGTATATAAAATGATATTTGAGCTGTATATTATTTCAGTTATTTGGGAAAGGGCTATTTAAATTTTATATATGGTGTTCCTTTTAGTAATGACTTTCAATTAAAATCAAATTTTGAAATTTTAATACAACAGAAATATACTACAGATCCTTAGTTTTGAAGTCTTTTAAATATGTAGAATACATTTTATAAGTTGTTAATTTTTTAGAGTACAAGTAAATAAAATGGTAATGGATTGTAATTGCCTCTGTTAAATGAAAATAGTTACAAGATGCTGCAGGTTATAAGATGGTGACAATTATTGCAAATAGTTTTAAAATCTTATTTTTAAAGTATTTTTTAAAAGCTATAAGTTACTTGTGTGGTAGGATCTCAACATAAAAGTTTCAAAATTCAACGTGTTTTTTTTTTTTAATTTAATTCTTGAGTAGAACACTTAGAACACGAGATTTCACTATTTTTTAGCAAAAGAGAATCCAATATTCTAATTAGAACTTTATTCCAGTTAAAGATGATTTTGTCTTTTAATTACTTTCCCCATTTCTGTCTTTATGCTGTGTGTTTTACCATAGTCTGCTTGTTAACTTGATGAGATTAATCAATCTATTGCCTCTAAAAAGAAAATTATGGAATAAGACCTTTTGACGATGTTTCTTAGACTTGACCAGGACAATTATCTAGCCCTTTCTTTATCTAGTATTTTTCCTAGAATTTTGGATGAAAAAAGTTAACAAAATTCAACTAAGGACTTAGGAGAAAGACTAGACACATCTATATTATTTAACATTTTCTGTAAATTATAATTAGTTCAATAAGATCTGAACAAAAATAAGAATTTTACAAATTTAAATGAGGGAACTATTATAACTTTTTGAGATAATGTAATTGACCTGTAAGACCCAAGAAAATGAGCAAAGTATGACTGAAATTAACCAAAGTATTAATTAAGGCAGCAGAACCATTCTTATATACCCATAACATGTCATTACAAAATCTAATGCATAACATAGTTAATTCACAATAATAACAATGAGAAATGTGCAATTTAGAAGATTTTAAAGAAAAAATTTACTGAGATACAAAATAATTTATTAGTAACTTACGTGATAGGTCATTTTTTCCAAATTATGGTTAAGGAGCACTTAATTGAAAATCCAAATTGGATTTGATTTGGAAATTAGTGGTGTTTCAAGTAGGATTCATATTTTTCTATTTATTAATACCACAATTTAAAAAATCATAGCTGTGTTAGATATTAGATTGTTTCTGTATTCACTATTTTAAACACTGTTTTAATGAGCATCCGTGTACAAATATCTTTTACTTCTTCAAACTACTAATTTAGGGAGAAGAACAGTAGAATGTAGGTGATTTAACCTATTAGATAATGAAGTACAATGTTAATTTCTAATTGTTAAAACTGGATGGTATTGGCTTGTAATAGTCTAAAGACACATCAGAACAAATTAAATAGCAGAGAAACAGCCTTACAAATATAATTTAGTAAATAATAAATGACTATTTGATAACATTGCTTTGATATATGGGTACTTCATTACAAAAAAGTCTAAATTCCAGGTGGATTAATGTAAGAAATAAGATAAATGTAATCATTAAAATTCTTTTTGGTAAAATAAGCATTGTTACATCTATATAAGTGACCTGAGATCATCTTGGAAATCTGTTTCTAAGGCTTGCAGACATTGAAAACAAACTATGGTTACCAAAAGGGAAAGAGGGTGGAGGAAGGATAAATTAGGAGTTTGGGATTAACATATATATATGTTATTATATATAAAATAGATAAACAGCAGGGTTCTACTATATAGCATAGGAAATTATATTCACTGAATAGTTTCTGTTAATACATCAGAGTTTCTGTTAACACATCAGCGTAACACATCTTACTTACGTATGTCTGTATACATACACAGACACGTATACACGTAAACTTACAGGTATTCAAGTTTTATGCTTACATATTTCTTAGACATGTGTTCATGTTTTTCTAAGTTAGGCTGTTATGAAATTAGTAAAATCTTTGTGAATGCTTACTTGCTTTTGCTTAGGAAAAACATGCTAATCCTAAGAGGACATGTAAATCAAAGAAAAAGAAAATAGGATTTTTCCCACATACATTCATTCCTTATTTAAAGTACTCTTATGAGCTAATAAGCACACTCACATTTTAACTAAAATCAAGCAAGAGTATGAACAGGTAAAGTAATGATAACGAGGATCAAAACTAATGAGTTAACTCCTCAGGACTCCTTTGAATATGTGACTATGGAGTTTCTCACTCTGCTGCCTAAGAAAATGGCCACTTCCTAAATTGTAACATCATGGCAAGGACTGGGGACTTTGATTTTTTTTCTTTTTTGGGTGGGCAAGTGTGCCTTTTTTTCTTTTTCAGAAAATGTCTTTACTTTGAAAGTAAGTATTCAAATACATTGTATTATGAAGAAATAGATAATAAGTAGCTTTATTTTTTCAGTAAACAAGATGAAGCTTCTTCAGAGGAAATAAAAAATGGATGTGATGTGCATTTATTTGAAGGCTCATCAACAACAAAAAGTGAAGAAGACATATCCGTTTCAGATAAAGAAAATGATAACTGTCTTGAAGATCAGGAAACTGGCTCAAAGAATATCTTCAGTTATGATTCAACTATTGATGCAGATAAAGTGGAAAAGGAAAAACAAGTAGAGCACATATGTCAGGAAACAGAGTTGAAGATGTGCCAAAGTTCAGAAAACCTCATTGCATGTGATCAGATTGAGGATCGCAATGCTGGTGAAGCTAGATTTTCTTCCAAGAATATTAAAGATTTGCGGTTAACATCTGGTGATGTTAGTATTGATCAGTTTTTGAGAAAAAGAGATGAACGTGAATCTGTTAGTTCTGATGTTAGTGAGCAAGGCAGTGTTCATTTGGAACCTTTGACTCCATCAGAAGTGCTTGAGTTTGAAGCCACAGAGATTCTTCAGAAGGGTAGTGGTGATCCTTCAGCCAAGACTGATGCTGTAGTGTCTGATCAAACAGATAACGTTCCTGGAGAAAATAGTCTTAGCACAACAGAGACAACAGGAGACCTGGTAGATGAAAAAGAAAGAAGTTGAAATTAACTAGGCATTCTAAGTTTTAGTGTACCAATAGTAAGACCATTTGGAACAGTGCTATCAGGTGACCTCAGTGGTGGTGTTGCAGAGCGCAGACATAGAAAAATGTAAGGGAGGCCATTCATATATTTTACCTGTATGTTGAGCCTAGGTTATTAAATCAATCCATCATTAATAGCATGACTAGGTATGAATTTCCAAGAAGTTTTTAAAACATGAGTAAGATTTAATGAAAGTTAAGTTGGCAATGAAAAAGTCATTTCGCAGTTTTCAAGGACATGGAACTTGGTGATCAATATGAATTGATTATTAGAATATTAGTTATGTTAATGAAGCTTTTGAAATTTCCATCAGTCCTAAGCTAAAAGTCCTTATTACCTGTACATCCTTTTCAATTAACTTAAAGGAAGAAATTTGGAAACCACATGCCTTTTGGGAATAATTGATTTAAAATAATAGCTGATTGGCGTTGTTAATGAGAGCTTCATTTTGAGTATGATTCTGGTAAATGGAGCATGTTTAGAATGCTAAATTAGTTGATCTAATGAGAATTTGGATGAACATAAACTTAATTTTGAATATAATATAACATTCCAGACTGCCAGAAGCATGTGAACAGAATATTTGAATCTGTGTACCTCCATACAAGTGTTAGCCTGCCAGGCTGTAAGCTTACCTTAATTAAACTTTCAGTGAAAGTGAAATTATTAAAATAAAAATTTATATTTGTGCTTTTTGTCAGTGTGTACGCTGTGCAGAAATCCCTTGATAAACTAGTTGTATAAAGTAGAAATCCATTGTTGAAAATCCTGTAGCTATTATGCTTTTAATATTGTTTTAATGATCTTCTTTAGAAATAGAACCATAAACATGGTCTGGAAACCAAACCAAAGTACAGATTAATGTAGATATTTGTAAAGCAGTAAACTGGCATGAATTCAGCCATGTTTAAGTGACTTTTTCTGTAATTGTAAAATAGAAACTTCAAATGGGACCTAAAGCAGGATGTAAAAAATTGGTTTGGGATATTTAGCCTAATTTATCCTTAAGATGGCTGCTAAATTGATTTTTTCAGTTTTTTTATCATATAGAAAATAATAGATACAGAAATGAATAATATGAATAAGAGTAGTTTGCTTTGAAGTACTAATAAACTTTTATTTAAAATGCTACATTTTTACTTCTTAAAATGTGCTTTGAATTCTTAAATTTTGTTTCACTGTTAAATGTTTTAAATGGGTATTAAAATTATGCTGTATATAGTAGTTTTTTGAGTAAATATTTGCAATAAAAATCTGTCCCTGAATAATTTTATTTTTCAGAAAGCTGCTTGAGTCAGATTACCTTTGGCGCCTCTAGAAATTGTATATTGTTCAAGGAAATTTCATGTTAAAGCTACCGGTAGATTGCATTCTGTTTTCTTTAATTGATGCATGATTTATTTTAAATTGACACTTAAAGTACAGAGGGGAAACTGCTAATATTTACAGAGAATAGATTTACTTTACAAATTCTTCTACTTCAAGAGAAATTATAATTTAAAATAGTTTTCTATCTGCTCAGTAAATTAAAGAGGCTAAATGGGCAAAATAAATTATTGACTTATTTTCTTGAATATTTTTTGGGGTGGGGGTAAATATTTTTATAGTTCCTGCTCCTAAGAAAAAGTGGGGAAATAAAGACTTATTAACTGTCATCCTTCACCTTGTTGAAACATAAATCTATAGCACAGAAGATTTTTGGAGTAACATATTCCTTAGGAGAGCAAGAAGATGAGAAAGTCTATGTAAGGACCATTTTCTGAATCTGATTCAAATAACTGCCAAGCCTGCTGCCTAATGCTGCAAAAACCTGGAGCACTGTGCCAAAGTAGGTCTGTAAATGATACGGTAATTCCTTGTGAACTCTGAGTAGTTCCTCCTCCTGATTAGATACCACTTCTGCTTATAGTAGTGAAAGTACCTAATCAATGAATTGTTCATACCTATCCACTATGAGAAAAAGAACCTGTACCAGACTATAAATTCTTCACTGAGAAAATCTAGCAATGAGAAAAAAAACAAACAGTAGTTTAAATAAATATTGTACTTGGTAACATAATTGGTTTATGTTTTCACAAAATCTGATTTCTCATTGGGAACAAACAATTCAGATATGCAAACCAAACCTTTGAGAAGTAGTGCCTTAGCACAGTGGTCAGTAGACTTCTGTGTAGAATCAGATAGTGAATAATTGTTGACCATGTGGTCACAATTATCCAACTCTTCCTTGTAGCTTAAGAGTACCTGTAGACAGTATGTAAATGATGGCCAGTTTGTGTTCCAGCAAAACTTTGTTTACAAAAACAGAATGTTGGTTGGGGGTTGACCAGTGGACTGTATTTTGCATTTATGTGCTTTAGAGTGCTATTTTGTCTGGGAAAATGGTGTTCAGGGACTGAAATTTTCTTTGCCAGTAATTAATTTAACACTAGTTCACTGTGAGAATTATAGTTTATAATAATAATATTTCACAAGCCAATACCATATAGAATAATGTCTGTTAATAAGCTAATAAAGAAATAACATGCTTCAAACCAATAATGGTTGATTACACTATTGTTCCAGGCAAAGAAGAGATGAAAGAAGTAAAGTCCAAATCTAGTTGAGGTATACCTCTCTCTGAATTGGTTGTCTGAAGAGTCAGTCCTTCCAACTAAAAGCTGGATATCAGTTGACAGCTTAGGTCCCTTGCTGCTGGGGTACATAGTTTGGGGATGACAGCACGCATGTTGGTAGGCAAGCTTTGCTGCCTCAGATGTTATAACTGCAGGGGCCATTGCATGACTTGCACCACTGCCTACCAGGAGGAGCCTTGTCAAGGCAGGAACAGATGTCCCTTCTCTTCCTGAGACTGCTGCACAGTTTAACACTGCTGAGGACCAAGAGTGGCCTGACCACGGCAGGAACAAGTGTCTCAAGATCTTCAGAGAGCTGTTTTCAGCAAAGAGTAGCCTTGCCCAGGCTAAACACTCTCTGTAAGTCCTCACAGATTCTTGGTGGTTGAAGTTTAAATGTCCATCGCTTGATAGTTGCTCTTCCATATGTTTGTATTGATTAGTACCCCCAGAGGCACCCCGACTGAGTGAGCTACTGAATACTTACCTACAACAGCAGATGTCAATCACATCATCCCGGCATACCTTCCTTAGTGTAAACAAATTCACCCTTAGATCAAAACAACTTCACTTAAGTCATAAACAAGTGGATTTGAAATAATAACAAACCAATACACAACAAGCACTTAGACTTTCTTGATTGACTATGAAAGTCAGAAATGCACTCTAGTGACCCTTTACCTAAGAGCTAACTACCAAAGGGTCTTACCATTTTACAGTCCCCTGTTACCTAACAATAGGATTATGATTGATTCCATGTACAGTTCAGTGATGTTAAGAAACTTTCATTTTGCAGATGCAACATTTAATTTTCATTGAAAATCTGAATGCCATATTTTTGTTATTTTTTTCCCCTTTGCATCTCTCTAATGTTTTAGGGAGGAAATTGTAAAATTTTTCACCCTATAAATTTTTAAAGAACTATTCTCAACATTTTTAAAAGGAGTTGACAAAATACAAATCATACTGTTTTAGCTATAAGTAAAAAGATGAGGAAACCAAATATCTGTGCAATTATTTGCCTAAGGTTACAAGCCAAGATTTGAACGCACCACATCTGTAGTTCCTAGCTTTTATATTGAATGTCCCTTTTAAAAATACATGTGTTTGCAAATAACCCTCCCATTGATGGTACTAATTACAGTCTTATTATTCCTACAGTGATTATATGTATATGGAATGGAGGCCCTCTTAACATAAAGAAGAGGACCTACTGATCTGTTTTATTAATAGGGATTGAGGAATTTTACCTTAAGAGGAAGGGTTAGTGAATATTCTATTGACAGGAAAGACAGCATGTGATTTAAAGATATACTTTATTTAATAATTATAAATGTTTTGACATCATTGCGCTTTTAAAGCCTTCTGTAATACCATATTGTTGCTTCATGGTTGACATGATCATTTGTGTTTCATCAAACTTTTTACTCCAGGATCACTCACTTGCTGTGGCTTCAGTGAAATAGGACTTTTGTATGTATCATAGGCACTAAAAGGGCTTCCCTGGTGGCTCAGATGGTAAAGAATCTGCCTGCAATGCGGGAGACCTGGGTTCAATCCCTGGGTCAGGAAGATGCCCTGGAGAAGGGAATGGTAACCCATTCCAGGATTCTCGTCTGGAGAATCCCATGGACAGAGGTGCCTGTCCATGGGGTCGCAAAGAGTTGGACACGACTCAGTGACTAACACTTTAGGCACTGAAAAGAATTGCAAGTGTTTTATTTTTACTAGATTACTATAACACTAAGACTTCTTTTTCAACTAGGAAATGAAACACAATTTACTGTGTCTAAGCATTAAAAGAGAAATGACTGTCTTAAAAATATTGCTTACTAATGAGGCATATCTGCTAATCCATGTACACAAAAATGAAGTGAAATAGATTTTTTTTAAGTCATGGTAATGTTTAATTTTCAACTCAAAATCTGTAAATTCAAAGGTACTTCACTTGGTTCATCTTTAAGAAATTCAGCACATCTGAAGTAGCATCTGTAATATCATCGAGGGATGAGGTTTCCTGGGTGAATTACTTTTACAGTTAGCTAAAGGTAACTTTTAATTGCTTGTAAAAGGTATTATAAAATCACTTGTTATTTACAAGAATATATGATGCATAATTTAGTCTTCTTTGATGACACAGTGAGTCATCATTATGAAGATTTTTGGACCAAGATATAAATGAAGCTATAGTTGCAGATGTTAATGGCCTGAATAACTGCTGATCACAGAAGTGATCTTGGATTTTGATTTTCAGAAATATTTCAGGTATACCTAGGGTCATTTGACTTTTCCAAAAACAAAGCAGGAAAGCTGATTGCATTACTCACCCATTCAAACTTCTTTGTTTTATATTTATTTTTTAATTAAAGGATAATTGCTTTACAGAATTTTGTTGTTTTCTGTCAAGCGTCAACATAAATCAACCGTAGGTATACATATATCCACTCACATTTGAACCTCCCTCTGATCTCCATCCCCATCCCACCCCTCTAGGTTGATACAGAGCCCCTGTTTGAGTTTCCTGAGGCATACAGCAAATTCCTGTTGGCTATCTAGTTTACATATGGTAATATAGGTTCTCATGTTACTCTCTCCATACATCTCACTATCTCCTCCCCTCTCTCCATGTCCATAAGTCTATTCTTGATGTCTGTTTCTCCATTGCTACCCTGAAAAAAAATTCTTCAGTATCATTTTTCTCGATTCCATACATATGTATTAGTATATGATATTTTTCTCTTTCTGACTTCACTTTGTATAATAGACTCTAGTTTCATCCATCTCATTAGAACTGACTCGAGGATATTCCTTTTTATGGCTGAGTAATATTCCACTGTGTATATGTACCACAACTTCTTTATCCATTCATCTGTCAGTTGATCATCTAGGTTGCTTCCATGTTCTAGCTATGCAACCAACCTCTTTTTAAAAAGACTTTTCCCTCCTAAATATTAAAGTAAAACCTGCCCTTTGTGGAGAATTCGGTGTAACTATAAACTCTAGTTTTTAACTTTCAAAACATTTTAAGCATTTAGTCATTGCCTTAAAATCTTGATTTTAATTGCTGATATTAGAGGCTAGCAAACTATGACCCGCAGTTGGCCACCTATTTTTACAAACAAAATTCTGTTAGAAAACAGCTATGTCATTTGTTTATATATTATCTGTTGTAGCTTTTGCACTGCAACAGCACAGTTGTACTGTCAGAGACCATGTGGTCCGAAAACCTCAAGGATTTACAATCTGACACTTTAAGAAAAAGTTTGCCAACCTCTGCCATATGCCTTTGTATGGGTATGTCATAATTTTATAACCATTCTTTTGTTTTCATTATTATAGACACTGCAGTGAAGTTATTTCCTAAATTTTGGTCCATATTTTATTTACCTGTACTAAAATTCTAAGTGTATAATTTATTAGATTCAAGAGTATTTACTTTTTAAATTGAAAAATAAGAGCCACATACTTATTTTAATTATCTTACAATAATACTTATGGAAAGCTTCTTGGTCCAGCTCTTTAATTGTAAGAGTTTATTCATCTAGATTTTTTTTCTTTGACTCTTCAGCTTATTTTTAGCCTACTGTGGACTTTTTATTCCTGCTACTCACCAAATATTTCTAATGTATGGCCATTTGACTAGTTCCTGGCCAGTGAGTTGTGAGTGAAAGTGACTTCCAGGTTTGAGCATTTGGTTGTTAATTTGAGACTCTTTAGAATCCTCTTTTCCTTCAAACATGATAATTTTTTTACTATTGTGATAATGATTGCTATATCAGGCTTGGTTCCTGAGGGACTATGAAAAGAGCCTTCCCGTTTATTTAAATGGACATACAGCATGAAGAAGAAAAAGCTATTGCAGTTAGAGAATTTTTGTTCTGCAGCACATAAGTCTCTTCCCTACTGATACAGGAATTCATCCTGAAAGTAGATTGTGGCCATTAGGAGAAACACCACTAAACTACATTACACCAGTGCATTGCATAGGCTTAGGTGACAGATGGCAAGTCTACCTGAGGTGATCCACATTCAGCTATAGTGAAAGATTTGGTAAATTTGTAATACTTCAAAGACAAATAGTATACTTAATGAAGTTGTATCTTTTTTGGAGGAGTTTGAATAACAGTGTTAATAGCATGTTTGGTTACTATATTGGCTTCATTTAACAATGTACTTTGAGAAAGAAGTGAACTCAGACAAGAAATGGTAGGATTGAAAGTGGGAACAAAAGAGTATAGAAAAAGTCCATAAATTTAGATACTTGCAGGATTGGAACAGGCCAAGCTTCTCACCTCCAACCAGTAAAGGGAGAAGGAAGGCCTAAGCAAGAAAAGTTTAATTAACAATATGGTCACCATACCAATTGTTTGGGGCTTCCCTAGAGAATGAAATGGCAACTCACTCCAGTGGGTTAAGGAGAGGCCCCAAAGTGTTTCTATGTGGAAATTCCTTCACAGCATTTCTTGGGAATCATATTTTTTCTGAATTTCAAGAAAAACCAGTCAACAAATTGATGAAACAAGAAAAAATATTGTAATTCTCCTATGAGAATTAAAGCTTAGTAATGAAATTAGAGTACATCATGAGAGATGCTGGGCTGGAGGAAGCACAAGCTGGAATCAAGATTGCCAGGAGAAATATCAATAACCTCAGATATGCAGATGACACCACCCTTATGGCAGAAAGTGAAGAAGAACTAAAGAGCCTCTTGGTGAAAGTGAAAGAGGAGAGTGAAAAAGTTGGCTTAAAGCTCAACATTCTGAAAACGAAGATCATGGCATCCGATCCCATCAGTTCAGTTCAGTCGCTCAGTCGTGTCCGACTCTTTGCGACCCCATGAATCGCAGCATGCCAGGCCTCCCTGTCCATCACCAACTCCCGGAGTTCACCCAGACTCATGTCCATCAAGTCAGTGATGCCATCCAGCCATCCTATCCTCTGTCGTCCTCTTCTCCTGCCCCCAATCCCTCCCAGCATCAGAGTCTTTTCCAATTAGTCAACTCTTCACATGAGGTGGCCAAAGTACTGGAGTTTCAGCTTTAGCATCATTCCTTCCAAAGAAATCCCAGGGCTGATCTCCTTCAGAATGGACCCACCACTTCATGGCAGATAGATGGGGAAACAGTGGAAACAGTGACTGACTTTATTTTGGGGGACTCCAAAATCACTGCAGATGGTGATTGCAGCCATGAAATTAAAAGAGGCTTACTCCTTGGAAGAAAAGTAACGACCAACCTAGACAGCATATTAAAAAGCAGGGACATTACTTTGTCAGCAAAGGTCCGTCTAGTCAAGGTTATGGTTTTTCCAGTAGTCATGTATGGATGTGAGAGCTGGACTATAAAGAAAGCTGAGCACCGAAGAATTGATGCTTTTGAACTGTGGTGTTGGAGAATTCTCTTGAAAGTCCCTTGGACTGCAAGGAGATCCAACCAGTCCATCCTAAAGGAGATCAGTCCTAGATGTTCATTAGAAGGACTGATGTTGAAGCTGAAACTCCAATACTTTGGCCACCTGATGTGAAGAGCTGACTCATTTCAAAAGACCCTAATGATGGGAAAGATTGAGGGCAGGAGGAGAAGTGGACGACAGAGGATATGATGGTTGGATGGCATCACCGACTCAGTTGACATGGGTTTGGGTGGACTCCAGGAGTTGGTGATGGACAGGGAGGCCTGGTGTGCTTCGGTTCATGGGGTCGCAAAGAGTCGGATGCGACTGAGAGACTGAACTGAACTTAATGAGTTTAGAGTCATTACTGGTTTGCAGGAATCTTCTGACAACAAGCTCAAAAATAAGATGAGGGAATGCTGACAGGTGGAGTCCAAGAGTTAAGTCAACATTTCCAGGAACAAGAATAAGAGCCATGGAAGAGAAGTAGTAACAATCTGATCACTCAGTCATACTTATTATACCTTTTGCCATGATATAAATGTGTATTCATACCCCTGTCTGCTGCTAATGGTAATTCATTTTTTCAAGTAAAATAAAAATCAGTAGGTTTATATGCCTAGGTTTTTATACTTTATACAAATCTCATCAATGTTATTCCAAAAATAACATGTTGAGGAAGCAAAATAATTCCATAAATTATCAATTTTGACTTGTTATTCTCTGTGGTATTACTGTTCTCAAGAGGGGATCCAAATGTAACATTATTCAAGTAACTACCAAACACATTTATTGGTATTTCCCAGTGTATGATTATTTAGCAAAGGGTGCTATTCTTTCCAAATACTTTTTCTTAATCTTAATTTCATCAGATGGTTGGAACCTATGGATTAATATTCAGTGGGAGTTTTTTCCTCTTCTCTTGTGCTCACCTATTTGGCAGTTTTGTTGCTGCCTTCCTCTACTCATCCAGGGCACAAGTCCAGCTAGACCTCCATGGCGGTGCTGCAGTTGGCCCTGTATCAAAGGCAGCATGCAGCTTTGCTAAGATCTCTGTGCAGTTTTCTCTGCTTATCATATCAATAATAAAGTTACACAGGTTTATAATAGAAGTAATGTCAAGTAGTGATCACCAGATATTTTCACAGAGAGCCTAACTATACCATGGTTCCATGCCACATTTGGAGTGATTTTTCTCACATTGAAGGAATAAACACTCCCAGTGGCTTCTGGCTGCTTCCTGGATCTAGGAATCTCCAGGACTGTAGATTTAGCTACATCTTTCTACTTTGTTGCCTTCTATTTATGACCCAGAGAAATGCTTATTTTGTATTTGAGCATGAGTCAGTCTTTTTCTTATTGTTAATTGAATCTATAATTCACATATATAGAGAGCAGAAGAGGAGTTTAAAGTATGGATTTATAATACTCTTGACCTAAAATGTCCCTTTCACATTTCTCTAATTTTATTTTGTTGTCTTCTTTCTAGCTGCTTTCTTTGGATGCTTAGATCCTATTGAATCATTTTTGTTTTCTTAAAATTAGGTCAAGGTGCTTATTTTTTATAACTAACATTTACTAACCATTTATTATATGCAAGACATTAGGGTAATTATTTGCTATAATTGTCCCCCAAATCTTATGAAATAGGAACTATTAGTGCCATTTGTAAATGAGGAAATTGAGGCATAGAAAGAAAAAGAAATTTGCCAAAGCTAATCATACAGGTAATCTGTTTCTCAAAAGCCTGAGCTTCTGACTAGAATTAGATCAACAAATGATATATATATATATATATTAATAAAAAAAAAGTAACATTTTCTTTCTCAGTTTTTTACCTCTTACCCAAAAGACACAAAGTAATCAATGATGATAACCTGGTATGTATCATTCCATTCTATATGCTCATATAAACATACAAATGCACACATGTGTATGCATGCAAATACGTACACATATAGATTTGATCTTATATGCACAAAATAATTCTTTCAAAGCTCTTTAATCAAGAATTGCAGTAAGGCAGGGAAGTAGATGCCTGGGAGTCTGAGTTGAGATGAAAAGTTTTAACTTTATACCTTTACATACCTTTGGCATTTTGAACTGTGTTAGTGAATTGCCTATCAAAAATCAATTTAAATAAAATACTTATTTTAAGCCAGTAAATTTATAGTAATCTATTATGCAGTGAAGGAAACCAGTAAAGGTTGCTTTCAATTTTTAGCTCTAGTAAGCTGCTCTGAGCTTTGTAATTTAAGTCTTTTTACAGACATATGTTTTCATTTATTTTTGATAAATACCTAGGAGTGGGATGATGAGGTCACATGGTAAATTGTTTAATTCTTTAGGAAATTGCTAAACTCTTTTTCCAAAGGGGCTACATTGTTTTATATTTTCATCAGCATTATATGAGAGTTCTGGTTGTCCCAAATTGTCACCAACAGTTGTTATAGTCAGTCTCTAATTTTATCCACATTACTAGGTGTGCAGTAGTAGTGTCTTTATTGTACTGGTATATCAGAGAATATAATCTACATAATTTTAACCTTTGAAATGTGATTGTCTTCATGGTTTAGTAAATGTTAGTTTTGGTTAATGCTTCCTATGTACTTGAAAGGTATATGTATTCTGCAGTTGTTGGGTACAGTGTTTTATATATGTACACTAGGTCAGTTTTCCTAATTTTTATGATTCAAATCTTTTACATCCTAACTGATTTTGTCTACTTGTTTTATTGCATATTGGGTAATGTTAATTAAAATCTCACTCTGGCCCACATGTTACTTTTTCCAGTTCTTCAGTTTTGTGCTATATTATAACCACTGACATGGTCTCTGTTACTACAGTTTTGTCTTTTTGAGACAAAAGAGAACACACCTTACATAACCTTTTGAGACTGGCTTTTTTCACTCAATGCAATGCATATGAAATACATACAAGCCGTTCCATATATTAGCAGTTTGTTCTTTTTTATGGCTGAATATCCATTAACCTGTTGAAGGACATATGAGTTATCTCTTGTTTGATGATTATAAGTAGAGTTGGTATAAGCGTTCGCATACATATTTTTGTGTGACCATAAGTTTTCATTTCTCTCAGATAAACACCTAGGAGAAAGATTGCTGGGTCACATTGTAAGTGTATGTTCAACTTCATAAAAAGCTAAAAATCTTTCAGAGTAGCCACACAGTTTGCATACCTAACTTGTCGCCTTTTACTTAGGATAAATATTTTATCTCTTAAGGTGAAATGCAGAAAATTTATCACCATATTTCCCATTATCTTCCTTGTGTTGTAATTGTCCAATATACTTCATCTACATTCGTTAAAAACTCCACTAGTGTTATAATTTTTGTTTTTAAACATCAAATACATTTTAAAGATTTCAAGAGAGAATAGTGTATTCTGTTCACTAAGAAATTTACTCATTTCTTTTGCTCATCTATTATTAATAACATGCCAAGTTTCCTTCAGGTATCATTTCCTTTTTGTCTGAGAAACTTCTTTTAATCATTTTTTAGAGTAGATTTGATGACAACAGTTTCTCTTAGTTTTCCTTCATCTGAGAATGCCTTTATTTAACCTTGGTTCCTAAATAATATTTTAATTGGATATAGCATTTTAGGAAGACAGATTTTTTTTCCTGTACTTTAAAAAATGCTGTGCCATTTTGCTTGAGTCTCCATGGTTTCTAGTAAGAAATCAGCAGTCATTTGAATCATTGTTCCTCTATCCTAAGGTGTTGTTTTTCTTTGAACTGCTTTCAACTTATTTTCTTTGTGTTTGTTTTTTAGCAGTTTGATTATGATGTGTGTGGGTGTGGATTTCTGTGGGATTATCATATTTGGGATTGCTAGCTTCTTGAATCTGTAGGTTTCTATCCTTTGCCAAATTTTGGAAGTCTTCAGTCAGGGGAAACCCTTTTTAAAAAATTTTGGGTAAAATATACATAACATAATGTTTACTGTTTTAACATTTGAAGTGTACAATTCAGCATCATTCAGTACATTCACCAGGTTGTACCACCATCACAGCTATCTATTTCTAGAACTTTTTTATCATCCCAGACAAACTGTACCCATTCAGCTTTGCATTTTTTCCTCCCCCTAGTCTCTGGTAACTTCTATCTACTTTCTGTCTCAATGAATTTGTATATTCTAAATGCTTCATGTAAGTGGTATCATATAATATGTGTGTGTCTGTATCATTTTATTTCTATATTATTTCACTTAGCATAATGTTTCCAAGGTTCATTTATGTTGCAGCATATTCCAGACCTTAATTCTTATTTATGACTGAATAATATTTCCTTGTATGTACTTACCACAATTTGTCCATTTATCTGTAAAAGGACATTTGGGTTGTTTCCACTTTTTTTTCTTTCCTTTTTGTTTTTTTTGACTGTGCTGGGTGACTTTCACCAGGGATTAAACACTGAGCCATAGCAGTGACAGTGTCAAGTCCTAACCATTGGACTGCCAGGGAATTCCCCAGGATTGTTTCCACTTTTTGTAGCTACTCTGAGTAATGCAGCTTTGAACATTTGTGTACAAGTATCTGTTTAAGTCTTCCTTTTCTGTTCTTTTGGGTATATATCTAGAAGTGGAATTGCTGAGTCATATTGTAGTTGGATATACAACATTTTGAGACATTGAAAATCTTTTCTACAGTGGCTGCCCCATTTTACAATACCATCAGCAATGCATGTGGGTTCCAGTTTCTCCACATCCTGGCCAACACATGTTAATTTCAGAGTTTTTGATAGTAGTCATCTTAGTGAATGGTTTTAGCAGTTATTTCTTTCTCTCTCTGTCTGGAACTCTGGTAACACAAACATTACACCTTTTTGTATTGCCTCACAGGTTCCTTAAGCTCTGTATGTTTTAAGAAGTATTTCTGTCTCTGTTTTCAGACATGATCATTTCTATTGATCTATATTGTCGGGAGCCACGGTAGGAATTACTGACAAAATGGAGGCATGGCCCCAGACCCCTCTCTTCATTCTGCAGGCACAGCCCCGGGATGAAGGAGTTAGGCCTTGTAATTCTGATTTGTCTTTTCCTCTCCTCGGCTGAGTTGACTGAAAAGGAATATTAAGGTGCTTATTGTTCTTGAGAGGAGCATGAGAAGGCACAAAGCCTTCTGCAGCTGTGCTCAGAAAATAATTCATAAAGTTAATCATTGACATTTGTTCAAGGACTTTTACAAAAAAGTGTTCTAGGATGAGCACATAGGCCGTAGCTTGAGGCCATGGGAGGAATTGCTATCTGAAGCCTATTTGTGAGGAGAATGTTTATGGCAAAGGAGTTTACTGAATTTAGGGCTTAGAAATAATTAAAACAGAAGTTAAAGATTTAAGGAATGTTGTAGAGTTAGCAAAATTTACTATAGCTTATAGAAGTTAGGAATTTTTAGAGACACTATAGCTAGAAGCCTTTTTAAGAGATAGTGAGCTCAGGATGTTAGGGGCAAACAGGATTTAGAAAGATAAGTAGTAAACTGAGAAATGTAGCATGAGTTACAATGTAATCATAAGTTAACTATAGGACACATTAGAGGAGGTAGATAATAGATGATAAGGCTGATTCCCAGAGAATCACTGAAGCAGGAACTCTGAAGAGCAACAATAATTTATGGAGATAATAAATCTGGGAGAGGGAGGACTGGAAATGTCAAACCTCTGGCCTAATGTTTTTGTAAAAGTATAAAAGAGAATCTTAAACTTGAAATAAACAGTCCAAAAGAAAACTGAGAGGCTGCCTCATCGCCGACTCAGTCCATCTCTTCAGGTTGAATCCCTGGCTGCTAGAGCTGGACTCTGGCGCTATATGCTAATTGACTTTTTTGCCATCCATTTCCACTGAGTGAGATTTTTTTAAATATAGTTATATTTTTTGTATAAAATTCTCATCTGGCTGTTCTTAATATCTTTTGTTTCTTTGCTGAGACTTTATGTCTGTCAACTTAAAAAAATATTTACAATCTAAAAGTTGAGAGCTGTATTTTACTAGGTAGAAATTTTTAGGACTTAAAGCCTGGGAGGCAGCATCTCACACAACCCTGAGAGAACTGCTCCAAGGAGGCAAGGGGGGAGCTAGGATATATAGGAGCTTTGCAATAAATGGCAGGTAGTCAGGAATATGGAGAAGGCAATGGCACCCCACTCCAGTACTCTTGCCTGGAAAATCCCATGGATGGAGGAGCCTGGTAGGCTGCGTTCCATGGGGTCGCTAAGAGTCGGACACGACTGAGCGACTTCACTTTCACGTTTCACTTTTATGCATTGGAGAAGGCAATGGCAACCCACTCCAGTGTTCTTGCCTGGAGAATCCCAGGGACGGGAGCCTGGTGGACTGCCATCTATGGGGTCGCACAGAGTCGGACACAACTGAAGTGACTTAGCAGTAGCAGTCAGGAATATCAAAAGATTGTGGTTAATTAAAGAAAACCAGGTATCCCACATTAAGGAATTAAAAATACCCTTCTTTGTATGGGTAGATGCAAGAGTCTGGGCTCACTGACATCATTCCTTTGATGTGTATCTCACCTATCGGGGACAATATCCTGTGTTTTCACATCCTGAGCTTCCTTAGGGCTCACTGTCAGAAGTGGCCGCTGTCTGATGGATGCCTGATGGCAGGTATTTTTTCCTTCCTGAGTTTCCTCAGAGCTCACCAACTCGTGTTGGAGGGCTACAACCACTGATGACTGTGGCATCCTTTGTTTAATGATTTGGCAGAAAATACTCCATTTCTCATATCTTTCCACTCATATTGGGAAGGTTTGCCCTTACTTCCTGGAATACTTTTTAATAGCTTCTTTAGTGCTGTGTCAGATAACCGAAACACCTGCATCAAATCAGCTTTGGTAATAAAATAGATAAGAACACAGATATATTGTATAGCACTGAGAAATACAGCCATTGTTTTATAATGTTAAATGGAGTATAATCTACAAAAATATTTAGTCACTATGTTGTACACTTGGAACCAATATAATCAATTATACTTCAGTTTAGAAAATCAGCATTGGTATGTGTTGATTGTGTTTTTCTCATATGAGTTCAGATCTGTCTGGTTTTTCATTTGCTGTAATTCTAGATGGTATGCAAGATATTTTGAATATTATGTTATGAGACTCTGGGTTTGTTTAAATCCTATGGAGAATGTTGATATTTTTATTTCAGCAGGCAGTGAACCTAGTTGGGTTCAGGCTGCAAGGTCCAACTAGCCATCTTTGAGTTTTAGTTTCAAGGTCAGTTCCCCACTCCAGTATTCTTGCTTGGAAAATCCCATGGAAGGAGGAGCCTGTGGGCTACAGTCCATGGGGTTGCAAAGAGTTGGACATGACTGAGCAACTTCACTTTTCCATTTTCAAAGCCTTTAGGTTATATTCAAATCTGTCTCACATGTATACTGATCACTAGCCAATCTGAATCCTGGGCATTGGTCTCTCTCTTAGTTCAGTTCTCAGTCTTTGGTATGTTGTTTATGATCAGAACCATAGGTGCATTCCTCAGAAGTGATACCAGGAGTATTGTAGCTAATTGTCAAATGTTTCTTATTATATAATTGTCAAAAACTTCTCTTCTTAAATATTCTCCTGAGCACTCTGAATTTCATGGGCCTCCCTTTTGATCCTGGGTTTTGTTTTGTTTTTTTTTTTAACTTCATGCTGTCACACTCTTACCATAACTGCCCTTAGGTCCAGAGTTAGGTGGAAGGAAGTCCATGAGAGCTAAAAAAAGCAATGGGAATCACCTCACCCTCTTGAGACTTTAACTCCTCTGATAGGAAAGTGTTCCTTCCTCAATTTCGGGTGCTTATGTGGTCCTGCAGCTACCAGGAGACCCCTATCTTGCTCTTTGAGAGTGATCTGGAAGCTTTCTCTATAACTTCTCTTGGACCACACCAGTGCCTCATTTCAGGCTGCTTTAAATCCAGGCTGAAGGATACCAGAAGGAGAAAAATAGTTTACTCACCCCTGATTAGGTGATACTTTGAATCTGTCCTTCTCCAATCTACCTGCTACTATTCACATTTCAGAGTTTTCAAAAGCTGTTACATGTATTCTGTCCAGGTTTTATAGCTGCCTTCAGTGGGAAAGTCAGAATGAAGTGTGTTTATTCCATCTTACCAAGAATTAGAATCCTTATCATAATTTTGTAATTAGAAATGTTAATAGTAAGGGATACTGTTTATTCCTTAAAAAACAAATAACACAAATCAAGCAAATTTATAATGTAGCACTTACAATACTAGGCCAAAGTTTTCTTAAAACTTTCTATAGATATTTAAGGAAAATTTCAGGTAGAAACCAATGTTAAAATTTTACCAAACCAAGAGCAAGTGAGAGATGCCTTCTTTGTCAAAGAAGCTTCTTAGTTATAGATCACAGAGAAGCTACTCTGATTTAAGATGAAAAACAGCTTACAAAACAAGTATTATAAGACAAAAATGACCAAATAAGAAATGAAAGTGGGACCATAAATACTGACCTAAAAAAAATGAAAATAGTACTAGGAGAAGACTCTCTAAGAATCCCTTGGACAGCAAGGAGATCAAACCAGTTAATCCTAAAGGAAATAAACCCCGAATATTCATTAGAAGTCCTGATGCTGAAGCTCCAATACTTTGGCAACCTGATGCAAAGAGCCAACTCTTTGGAAGAGACCCTGATGCTGGGAAAGATTGAAGGCAGAAGGAAAAGGGGGTGACAGAGGATGAGATGGTTAGATGATATCACCAATGATGACATACTCAACATCAGAGTTGAGTGGTTGCAACAGAGATCATATGTAGCACTCTGATTTGAAACGATGCAGTTATAGCTGAACAGTGTTTCAAGTGTCATGTGTACCTCCAAAGTACAATGTTTTATTTTACTTTTATTACCAGTGCGTCCTCACTCTGTCGAAAGCAGGTTAGGCAGGTGAAAGTGGATTCTAAATGTTACATTTTTTAAGGCAGACTGGAGTGTGAAATATTTTGTTGTCAAATTAGATGGCAAATCATTGTGTTTATTATGCATTAGCATTATAATTGTCCTATACTAGACCCTTGATTTATGACAAAGATGCTATTCCAGATGAGAGGAGAAAGCCCCATCAGAATGAAAAAAAATATGAATCTGACCTTACCTCACATTATACATGAAAACATTTCAAGGTGGATTATAATCCAAGCGTGAAAGACCAAATGATGAAACTTTGAGAGATAATACAGAAGAATGACTTCATGTCTTTGTGGTCTGGAAAGTTTTCTTGCTTGAACAGAATACAAAAATGGAAGGTTGATAAATTTGACTACATTGTACTTAAGATCTACTTATAAAAAGATAACACACAGAGAATAAGGCAAGCCAAAAATCTTTAGAATGTAAGTGACCAATCTTATGACACTCAAGAGTTCAATTAAGTGATCCTTGTAGATATCAAGTACCATTAAAAACATTAGCAGTTACAAAGCTCTAAGTTTGCAGAAAAGAGGGCTAACAATCTTACATTTCTAGTCACAAAAATGTATACTAAATTTTTAATACATATAAAAGTTAATTTCTCAAATTAGCAATACATAACTTGATACTTATTAACACTGTTAAGCAGTACTTTGAAAAGCACACACAGATGGTGTGAGAACTAATATGTTCAAACATTTTACAATAGTACAAATATATTTTCTTTCATTCATATTACACCAACCACAACATTTGTAAAGCACTAGTTATGTCAAACACAAGTGAGTGACTAACATAAACATACATACACACACACACACACACACACACACACACAGAGTTATGTGAAATACAGAATTAAACCTGACTAACGTGAAAAGAGGGCTGCCCAGTGGCACAACCGGTGAAGAACCCACCTGCCAATGCAAGAGATGTGAGTCACAGGTTCGATCCCTGGGTTGGGAAAATCACCTGGAGAAAGCCATGGCAGCCCACTCCAGTATTCTTACCTGGAGAATCCCATGAACAGAGGAGCCTGGTGGGCTACAGTCCATAGGGTCACAGAGAGTCAAGACACAAATAAAGTGACTTAGCATCACACAAAGTGAAAAGAAAACACATTACAATGCAATTATCTATATGGTTTTCATTTAGAGTCCTGGATTTACTGAGATAATCATTAGACTAGTAAATAAACCTCAACAAAACCAGCACACTATTTGATGTTAGTAGATGTGTTAGTTTTATTGTAGCTGGTGGGCAAAGACAATTTGATGAAACTCTTGGAGGATGACATATTTCACAGCAAAATATTTTTGCATCTTTTGTTTCATCTGGTAAGTATAGGAACCATTAGGAATTTAAATGTGGCCAGTTTGGTCAATTAAAAGCAATGAATAAAAAAATTTAAGGTCATTATTTTGAAGTCAGGGGTAGAATCCAATAGACAAATGTTAATGAGACTCAAGTGATTCTATGATGTTCATATATGACTACTAAAGAAAGAATCATTTCAGGAGTAGAGCATTACTCATCAAAATTCCCTTCATGTGTGACCTACTTCTTTATCCTAAAAAGAAGCTTTCAAATCATTCTTCAGCGGAAAGTATATGGGGAATTCACTACCATTCATCTCAGTTTTGCTGTGGACTTAAAATTTGGCTGTGGCACTTAAAAAAATATCTTTAAAAAAATGGCTGAAGACGGCACTCTCCTTTTAAGGACATTTATATTTCCTCACACTTCTATTTCAAGTTATGAAAGGGGAAAAAAACCTACAATCAAGAATACTCTACCCAGCAAGGTTATTATTTAGATTCAAAGGAGAGATTAAAAGTATAAAAGACAAGCAAAAGTTAAAACAGTTCAACTTGATGAAGTCAGCTATCCAAGAAGTGTTAAAGGGTCTTCTCTAAGCAAAAGGAAAAAGCCACAACTAGAAATATGAAAATTATGAAAGGAAAATTCCTGTTGGTAAGGCAAATATGCAGTAAAGTTAGTAAATCAACCATTTACACAGCCAGTAGAAAGGTTAAAAGACAAAAGTAGTAAAATGAATATAGTAGGAGAAAATGTTTTATTTTCATTCTTTTACATGCAGCTGTTCAGTTTCCCCAGCACTACTTACTGAAGAGACCGTCTTTCCCCCATTGTATACTTTTGCCTCCATTGTTGAAGATTCAGTTCAGTTCAGTTCAGTCGCTCAGGCATGTCCGACTCTTTGCGACCCCATGAATCGCAGCACGCCAGGCCTCCCTGTCCATCACCAACTCCCGGAGTTCACTCAGACTCACATCCACTGAGTCAGTGATACCATCCAGCCATCTCATCCTCTGTCATCCCCTTCTCCTCCTGCCCCCAATCCCTCCCAGCATCAGAGTCTTTTCCAATCAGTCAACTCTTCGCATGAGGTGGCCAAAGTACTGGAGTTTCAGCTTTAGCATCGTTCCTTCCAAAGAACACCCAGGGCTGATCTCCTTCAGAATGGACTGGTTGGATCTCCTTGTAGTCCAAGGGACTGTCAAGAGTCTTCTCCAACACCACAGTTCAAAAGCATCAATTCTTCAGCGCTCAGCCTTCTTCACAGTCCAACTCTCACATCCATACATGACCACATGTTGGAGATTAATTGACCATAAATATGTGGATTTCTTTCTGGGCTTTCTATTCTGTTCTATGGAACTATGTGTCTGTTTTTGTGGCGACACCATGTTGTTTTGATTACTGTAGCCTTACAGTCTGAAGTCAGGGAAGGTGATTTTGCCAGCTCTTTTTTACCTCAAGATTGTTTGGCTATTGGGGGTCTTTTGTGTTTCCATACAAATACTTAAAGTTATTTGTTCTAGTTCTGTGAAAAATGCCCTTGGTATTTTGATAGGGATTACACTGAATCTGAAGATTGCCTCGGGTAGTATTGTCATTTTTAACAGTATTAATGCTTCTAATCCACAAACACAGTATATATCTCCATCTGTTTAAATCATCTTCAATTTATTTCATAAGTGTTTTATAACTTCCTGAGTACAAGTCCTAGGTTTACTGCTAGTTTATTTTTTTTGATGTGATGTTAATTAGGATTGTTTCCTTAATTTCTCTTTCTGATAGTTTGTTGTTAGTGTATAGACATAAAACAGATTTTTGTATATTAATTTTGCATCCTGCAGCATCACCAAATTCTCTGATGAGCTGTATTATATTTTTGGTGGCATCTCCAGGATTTTCTATGTATAGTAACATGTCATCTGCAAACAATAACAGTTTTAGGTCTTCCTATCTAATTTGGATTCCTTTTCCTTTCTTTATTCCTTCTTTCCTATCTCCCTCTTTCCCTCCCTTTCTTTCTTTCTTATTCCTGTGGCTAGGACTTCCAATACTTTGTTGAATTAAAGTGGCAAGAGTGGGCATCCTTGTCTTAATCCTGATCTTGCTTTCAACTTTTCACCATTGAGTATGATGTTTGCTATAAGCTTGTCATGTATGACCTTTACTATGTTGAGGTATGTTCCCTCTATGCCCACTTTCTGGAGAATTTATATCTTAAATGGATACTGAATTTTGTCAAATG
Organism: Bos indicus; assembly: GCF_029378745.1. Taxonomy (NCBI): domain Eukaryota; kingdom Metazoa; phylum Chordata; class Mammalia; order Artiodactyla; family Bovidae; genus Bos; species Bos indicus. Next base: position 53,614,644 of record NC_091769.1, read on the forward strand.
CTTTTTCAGCATCTATTGAGACAGTCATATTTTTTTTCAATTTATTAACATGGTATATCATATTGATTGGTCTTTGAAAATACTGAAGAATCCTTGCATCCCTGGGATAATTCCCACTTGATCATGTTGTATGAACCATTCAGTGTATTGTTGGATTTGGTTTGCTGATATTTTGTTAAGGATTTTTGCATCTATGTTCATCAGTGATATTGTCCCATAATTTTCTTTTTTTGTAATATCTTTGGTTTTGGTATCAGTGCAATGCTGGCCTTATAGAATGAGTTTGGGAGTGTTCCTTCTTCCCTATGCAATTTTTGTTAATAGTTTGAAAAGGATACATGTTAACTCTTCTCCAAGTGTTTATTAGAACTCAACTGTGAAGCCGTTATTCATGGACTTTTGTTAGGAGTTGTTCTATTATAGATTCGGTATTATTACTGGTAGTTGATCTGTTCATATTATCTATTTCTTTTTGGCTCTTGGGAGGTCGTACATTGGGAGATGGTACATTTCTAGGAATTTGTCCATTTCTTCTAGGTTTTCTCTTTTATTGGCATATAGCTATTTGTAGTGGTTTCATATGTGGCTTTGTATTTCTGCTGTGTTGGTTGTAACTTCTTTTTCATTCCTGATTTTATTGACTTAAGCCCTCTTATTTATTTATTTATTTATTTTACTTGATAAGTCTGGCTAAAGATTGATCAATTTTGTTTTTCTTTCCAAAGAACCAGATCTTAGTTTTATTGACCTTTTCTTTGTTTTTGGTCTCAACTTCGTTTACTCTCCTCTTGAGTCCTTCTAGTGTATTTTTTAATTTCAGTTATTGTATTCTTTATCTCTGTTTGGTTTTTCTTTATATTTTTAAACTCTTTGTTAAAAACTAACTTCTGACTCTGTGGGTCCATTCTTCTCCTGAGTTCTTTGATCATCTTAATAATCACTACCCTGAACTCTTTCTTATGTAGATTGCCTATCTCCACTTCATTTACTTCTTCTGGGGTTTTATCTTGTTCCTTCATTTGGAACATGTTGTTCTCTCTTCCCAGTGCAAGAACCCTGGGTTGAGGAGCCTAACATGTGGTTTGTACCTTTTACTCCTTTGAGATAACTCTCTGCAATTATGATTATTATCCCATTTGTGAGTTACCCACCCAGGGGTATGGGATTTGATATGATTATACTGTATTCACCCTTCCTGTCTATTTTGTTGTGGTTCCTTCCTTATATTTTTATCTGTAAATCTTCTCTGGTAGTTCCAGTCTTTTTCATAAATTGTTATTATGCAGTAGTTGTGATTTTAGTGTGCCTGGGAAATGAGGTGAGCTCAGGGTTTTTCTATTCCACCAACTTAGCCAATCCTCCATCAATTTGTATTCTATCTCTATAGATTTCTCTATTCTGGGTATTTAATATACATATAATCATGCAATATGCAGTCTTTTGTATCTGGGTTCTTTGACTTTTCATAATATTTTTGAATTTCATTCATGTCATAGCTTGTATCAGTGCTTTTCTCCTTTTTATCACTGAATAATATTCTATAGTATATATATATAATAATTTGTTTATCCCTTCGTTTGTTGATGGGCATTTGGGTTGTTTTCACCTTTTCTCTATTGTGAATAGTGCTGCTATGAGTGTGCATGTACATATGCTTGTTGAAGAAAGTATTTTCATTTCTTTCAGGTACACACCTAGGAGTGGAACTGTGGAACCACATGGTAATTCTATTTTCAACCTTTTGGGGAAACCACAAAACTGTTTTCCACAGTGACTGGACCATTTTACTTTACTGCCAATAATGTGCAGAAATTTCCAATTTCTCCACATCCTTACCAGCACTTGTTATGTTCCATTGCTGTTCTTTTTGTTCTTGTTTTTATTATTATTATTGCCATTCTGGATGGCATGTGAAGTGGTACTTCATTATAGTTTTTATTTGCATTTTCTTAATAGTTAAAGATATTGAGCATTTTCATGTCCCTCTTGGCCATTTGTATATCTTCTTTGGAGAAATGTCTGTACAAGTACTTTGCCATTTAAAATATTGGGGTGTTTTTCTTTTGTTGTTGTTGTTGAGTTGTAAGAGGATTTTTTTTTTTTAGCTAAGAATCCATTGCGATATCCAAGATTATGAAGACTTACTATATTTTCTTCTAAGAGGTTTAGTTTTAGCTCCTATACTGATCTTTTTTGAATTAATTTTTGTATATAGTGTGAGGTAAGAGTATAATTTCATTCTTTTTTTTTGCATGTGATATCCAGTTGTCCTATCATCATTTGTTGAAGAGACTTTTCCCCCATTGAATAGTCTTGACTCTCTTGTCAAAGATTAACCAGTCAATAACACCAAAGACACACGCAACAAAATAGACAAATAGGACTATATCAAAATTTTAATATTCTGTTCATCAAAAGATACTGCAAACACAGTAAAAGACACCCTACCAAATAAGAGAAATGTTTTCAAATCATATATCTGATAAAAGATACATATCAACAGTATATAAAGAACTCCTACCACCATATGACCCAGAAATCCCACTCCTAGGCAAATACCCTGAAGGAAACCAGGGTGGAAAAAGACACACTTAACCCATTGTTCATTGCAGCATTATTTACAATAGCTAGAACATGGAAGCAACCTAGATCTCCATCGACAGATGAATGGATAAAGAAGTTGTAGTACATATACACAATACTCAGTCATAAAAAAGAATGCATTTGAGTCAGTTCTGATGAGGTGGATGAACCTAGAGCCTGTTATACAGAGTAAAGTGAGTCATAAGGAGAAAGATAAATATTGTATTCTAACGCACATATACGGACTGTAGAAAAATGGTACTGAAGAATTTATGTACAGGGCAGCATTGGAGAAACTGACATAGAGAATAGACTTATGGACATGGGGAGAGGAGAGGAGAGGGTGAGATGCATGGAGAGAGTAACATGGAAACTTATATTCAGTTCAGTTCAGTTCAGTCACTCAATCGTGTCCGACTCTTTGCAACCCCATGAATTGCAGCACACCAGGCCTCCCTGTCCATCACCAACTCCCAGAGTTCACTCAAACTCATGTCCATCGAGGCAGTGATGCCATCCAGCCATCTCATCCTCTGTCGTCCCCTTCTCCTTCTGCCCCCAATCCCTCCCAGCATCAGAGTCTTTTCCAATGAGTCAACTCTTCTCATGAAGTGGCCAAAGTATTGGAGTTTCAGCTTTAGCATCAGTCCTTCCAATGAACACCCAGGACTGATCTCCTTTAGAATGGACTGGTTGGATCTCCTTTCAGTCCAAGGGTCTCCCAGGAGTCTTCTCCAACACCACAGTTCAAAAGCATCAATTCTTCGGCGCTCAGCCTTCTTCACAGTCCAACTCTCACATCCATACATGACCACTGGGAAAACCATAGCCTTGACTAAACGGACCTTTGTTGGCAAAGTAATGTCTCTGCTTTTCAATATGCTATCTAGGTTGGTCATAACTTTCCTTCCAAGGACTAAGCTTACATTACCATATGTAAAATAGATAGCCAACAGGAATTTGCTGTATGCCTCAGGAAACTCAAACAGGGGCTCTTTTTCAACCTAGAGGGGTGGGGTGGGGAGGGAGATGGGACTGAGCTTTAAAAGGGAGGGAATATATATATGCCTGTGGCTGATTCATATTGAGGTTTGATAGGAAACAATAAATTTCTGTAAAGCAATTATCCTTCAATAAAAAATAAAAAGAACTTTTACAACTCAACAACAAAAAACAACCCACTTAAAAATGGACAAAAGAATAGACATTTCTCCAAAGACGATACTAAATTATCAAGAAGCACATAAAAAGATGCTCCACATCACTAAAATGCTGGCTTAAAACTCAGCATTAAAAAAAAAAAGAATCATGGCATCTGGTCCCATCACTTCATGGCAAATAGAAGGGGGGAAAGTGGAAGCAGTGACAGATTTTATTTTCTTGGTGTCCAAAATCACTGCTCATGGTAACAGCAGCCATGAAATTAAAAGATGCTTGCTCCTTGGAAGGAAAGGTATGACAAACCTAGATAGCATATTAAAAAGCAAAGATATCACTTTGCTGACCAAGATCTGTATAGTTAAAGCTATGGTTTTTCCAGTAGTCATGTATACATGTGAGAGTTGGACCATAAGGAAGGTTGAGCACCAAAGAATTTATGCTTTGGAATTGTGGTGCTAATGAAGACTCTTGAGAGTCCCTTAGTCTGCAAGGAGATCCAACTAGTCAATTCTAAAGAAAATAATCCAAGAATATTCATTGGAAGTACTGATGCTGAAACTCCAATACTTTGCTCATCTGGTGCAAAGAGCTGACTCATTGGAAAAGATCCTGATGCTGGGAAAGATTGAAAGCAAAAGGATAAGGGGGCAGCAGAGGATGAGATGGTTATAAAGGATCACCAACTCAATGGACATGAATCTGAGCAAACTCCAGGAGATAGTGAAAAACAAGGAAGCCTGGCATGCCGCAGTCCATGGGATAGCAAAGAGTTGGACATGACTTAGCGACTGAACAACAACAACTCAAACTCACAATAGGATAGCACCTGAAATCCATTGGGATATCTGCTGCCCAAAAAACAGAACATAGCAAGTGTTGACAAAGTTGTGGAGAAATTGGAGCACTTGTGGACTCTTGGTGGGAATATAAAATGGTACAACCACTATGAGAAATAGTGCTTCCTTAAAAAATTAAAAATAGAATTGCCGTCAGATCAGATCAGATCAGTCGCTCAGTCGTGTCTGACTCTTTGCGACCCCATGAATTGCAGCATGCCAGGCCTCCCTGTCTATCACCAACTCCTGGAGTTCACTGAGACTCATGTCCATCGAGTCAGTGATGCCATCCAGCCATCTCATCCTCTGTCGTCCCCTTCTCCTCCTGCCCCCAATCCCTCCCAGCATCAGAGTCTTTTCCAATGAGTCAACTCTTCACATGAGGTGGCCAAAGTACTGGAGTTTCAGCTTTAGCATCATTCCTTCCAAAGAAATCCCAGGGCTGCTCTCCTTCAGAATGGACTGGTTGGATCTCCTTGCAGTCCAAGGGACTCTCAAGAGTCTTCTCCAACACCACAGTTCAAAAGCATCAATTCTTCGGTGCTCAGCCTTCTTCACAGTCCAACTCTCACATCCATACATGACCACTGGAAAAACCATAGCCTTGACTAGATGAACCTTTGTTGGCAAAAGTAATGTCTCTGCTTTTGAATATGCTATCTAGGTTGGTCATAACTTTCCTTCCAAGGAATAAGTGTCTTTTAATTTCACGGCTGCAGTCACCATCTGTAGTGATTTTGGAGCCCAGAAAAATAAAGTCTGACACTGTTTCCACTGTTTCCCCATCTATTTCCCATGAAGTGATGGGACCAGATGCCATGATCTTACTTTTCTGAATTTTGAGCTTTAAGCCAACTTTTTCACTTTCCACTTTCACTTTCATCAAGAGGCTTTTGAGTTCCTCTTCACTTTCTGCCATAAGGGTGGTGTCATCTGCATATCTGAGGTTATTGATATTTCTCCCAGCAATCTTGATTCCAGCTTGTGTTTCTTCCAGTCCAGCGTTTCTCATGATGTGCTCTCCATATAAGTTAAATAAACAGGGTGACAATATACAGCCTTCATGAACTCCTTTTCCTATTCGGAACCAGTCTGTTGTTCCATGTCCAGTTCTAACTGTTGCTTCCTGACCTGCATACAAATTTCTCAAGAGGCAGATCAGGTGGTCTGGGATTCCCATCTCTTTCAGAATTTTCCACAGTTTATTGTGATCCACACAGTCAAAGGCTTTGGCATAGTCAATAAAGCAGAAATAGATGCTTTTCTGGAACTCTCTTGCTTTTTCCATGATCCAGCGGATGTTGGCAATTTGATCTCTGGTTCCTCTGCCTTTTCTAAAACCAGCTTGAACATCAGGAAGTTCACGGTTCACATACTGTTGAAGCCTGGCTTGGAGAATTTTGAGCATTACTTTGCTAGTGTGTGAGATGAGTGCAATTGTGCGGTAGTTTGAGCATTCTTTGGCATTGCCTTTCTTTGGGATTGGAATGAAAACTGACCTTTTCCAGTCCTGTGGCCACTGCTGAGTTTTCCAAATTTGCTGGCATATTGACTACAGCACTTTCACAGCATCATCTTTCAGGACTTGGAATAGCTCAACTGGAATTCCATCACCCCCACTAGCTTTGTTCGTAGTGATGCTTTCTAAGGCCTACTTGACTTCATATTCCAGGATGTCTGGCTCTAGGTGAGTGATCACACCATCGTGATTATCTGGGTCATGAAGATCTTTTTTGTACAGTTCTTCTGTGTATTCTTGCCACCTCTTCTTAATATCTTCTGCTTCTGTTAGGTCCATACCATTTCTGTCCTTTATCGAGCCCATCTTTGCATGAAAAGTTCCTTTGGTATCTCTGATTTTCTTGAAGAGATCCCTAGACTAGGGATCTCTTCAAGAAAATCAGAGATACCAAAGGAACTTCACGAAAATCAGAGAATTGCCATATGATCCTGCAATTCTACATCTGGATCTATACCCAAAATATTTAAAGGCAGGATCTTGAAGAGATAGATGTATTCCCAAGTTCATAACAGCATTGTTTACAATACCCAAACGGTGGAAGCAACCCAAGTGTCCACTGATATACACATTCAGTGGAATATTACTCTAAAAAAGAATGAAGCTCTGGCACATGCTACATCATGGATGAACCTTGAGGACATTATGGTAAGAGAAATAAAGTGATTACAAAAAGACAAACATTATATGATTCCACCTATATAAGATACTTAGAATGGGGCTTCCCTGGCAGCTCACGGTAAAGAATATGCCTCCAATGCAAGAGACTTGGGTTGGGTCCCTGAGATGGCATGGGTCCCTAGTGGAGGGCATGGCAACCCTCTTCAGTATTCTTGCCTGGAGAATCCTATGGACAGAGGAGCCTGGAGGAGTACAGTCCCTGGGGTCACAAGGAGCTGGACATGACTGAAGTGACTGAACACAAACACAAGGTACTTAGAGTAGTCAAAATAAACAAATTGAAAGTAGAATGGCTGTTGCCAGAGGGTAGAGGGAAGGGATAATGAGGAGTTATCATTTACTGGGTATAGAGTTTCAATTTTGCAAGATGAAAAGTATTTTGGAGATTGATTACTCAATAGAGTGAACATATATAACACTACTGGACTACATATGCTTAAAGATGGTAAATTTTGTAATGTATGTGTGCATGCATGCTAAGTTGCTTCAGTAGTATCTGACTCTTTGAGACTGTGTGGACTATAGCCCACCAGACTCCTTTGTCCATGGGATTCTCTGGGCAAGAATACTGGAATGTGTTGTCATGCCTTCCTCCAGGGGATCTTCTTGACCCAGAGATCGAACCCTCATCTCTTTACATCTCCTGCACTGGCAGGCAGGTTCTTTACCACTAACGTCACCTGGGAAGCCCTCTTAATGTATGTCTTGTTTTAGTCACTCAGTCATGTCCAACTCTTTGTGACCCCACAGGTCTTCTCTGTCCATGGAATTCTCCATGCAAGAATACTGGAGTGGACTGCCATTCCCTTCTCCAGAGGATCTTCCTGACCTGGGGATTGAATCCTGGTTTCCTGCATTGCAGGGAGATTCTTTACCGGTTGAACTACAGGGAAGTCCTGTAATGTATACATTACCATAATTTTAAAAACTCTGTACAATAGGTGACTTTTGAGAGGTAGGATGGGGTTTTGGTGAGGAAGAGCCATACCCATTTGTCGTCATTTTACCCATTTTCTACAATGTTAATGGAATTTTGGGAGTTCAGCAAAATTGTAAATTTAAAGTGTTGTATAGATATTTGTTTTTTGACTTTTTGGAAGGAGATAATATTCAAATACCAATGTGGGAAGGATAGGGTGAAATCAGGAAAACCTGATGGCAATAGAAAGCTATGGGGAACAGTTATAACAGTCAAATTTAATCAAACTCATGGGGTTGGACTCCAGCCTCTAAGAATATTTGCAAATTAGCTTCAATAATTTATCAAGGAAATCTTTCTCACTTTTCCAGTGTCTCTAAGATTGAGAAATACAGCAATAACTCAATTCAAACAACTGACATCTTGGTATGCTCACATTATTGTGATTCTCAAGAGCTTTCAGTTTACCTGGACTCACTGTACCTCTCAGTTTATTTTGTATCCAGTATTGGAACTGGACATGGATTATTTTCTTTCTCCCGTTTTAGGTCAACCTCAGCCTCATACTATTACATAGCATTATCCAACTTACAGATTTAGACAAGTGAAGTCCAAAGTACATTCTACCTGGGGAAGAGGAAAAGTGGTAGAAAACTGGAAGAGAGATGGAGGGAATGAGCATCCATTGAGTATATCTCTAACGCGGTACTGTTGATTTTAAAAAGGTTGTATCATTTAATATTTGTGAAAACTCTATGAGGTATATATTGCCATTTTCTGTTGTATAAATTAATAAAAAGAGACTTGGAAAGCTTCAATAACATTCCCAAAGTTAACTCGAACAGAATAAGAAAATTGAATTTAGAATTCAGGTGGTCTAAGTCTGTTCAGAGGTTGTTTTCTGACCTTCCAGGGGTGGTTAGCCCTGAGCTTAGCTTAATTTTAACCAGAATATTGTCAGAAATTGACTTTTGATTAAGATAAGAATGTATCACTAGATTTACTAATTTCTTCATGCATATTTTTCCAGTTGCTGTGACAAAGATGCTTTACCAAGTGGAGAACTGATCCACACTTTGCCAACAGGAAATAGGATTCACACTCTACAGTTGCTTCTAGTGCCTAACTATACTATGAGAGGATAAACAGATTCAAATTCTGTATTTTGAAATTTCGAGCTGTAGGATAAAACATCACAAATTCAGTGCTGATTATGTTTAGATGTTAAGTCTATTCTTGCTGCCAAATGACAAAACAAAATAGTGATGATCATTGAATTTGCACCAAGGCACTCTTTGTGCTTACTTATTCATGAATGCTACACTGATTTTTTTTTCCCAACTCATAAAAGGTTTATAAGAATACAAGAGGGAACATACTGAAAAGTTTTTAAATATTTAGTAATTGAATGGCAAGTTTTCAAATTATGCAAGAAAATTAAAGCCGTCTTTCTTGTTCAATGCAACAAACCTGCATTAGAATTTTGAAGTAGTTCGTTGCTTAAAGAGATCAAACTCCTGTGTTTAGAATTTGCTTCTTTTATGTGGGGATTTGGAAAAGAGTCAATATGTTTCTAAATCTACATAAGGCAAGCGTTTGTTAGAATATCACTTCCTCCAATTTCTCTATCCCAAGCTGACCTATTTAACTGACCACTCTCTAAACTTGTGTTTTCACTTATTGTGAGAAGCACTTGACCATTGAGATGACTGTTAGCTACTAATACTTGAAGAAAGAAAGATACTTCAAACTTCATTCTTTGCAGTATCCAGAGCAGTGCTTCTCAACATTGGTTACAGGTAGGAACCAAATTGTAAGTTAATTATATGTGTCATCTTGACTGGGCTGTGATCCCCAGATATTTGGATAAACATATTTCTTGGTGTGTCTGTGAGGATGTTTCTAGACAAGATTAACATTTTATGGATAGATTGAGTAAAGTGGGTTGTCCTCCCCAATATGGGTGATCCTCATCCAATCCACCAAAGGCCTGAATAAAACAAAAGGTAGAGATGGAAATCTTTCTCAGCTACCTATTCTGAATCAGCTAATGTTCCCTGAGCAAATGTAAATCTCTGAATTCTTATCCTCTCTTCTCAATCTATATCTAGTATTTCTTCAATATCTTGTATATTTTTAGATGCTTTTAAGAATCTAATTTTTTTATTGTAGCACTTTTAAAGTTGTCTTCAATAGGAAGATTGATTAATCTTCTAGTTCCCCAGAAGGGGAACTTCTGTTGACACTTAAATTAGGAATTGGGGTTTTAATGTTTTTACAGTGGCTTGGCTAACTTTAGGATACAGCCTTGAATTCAAAAGGAACTGGAACTAAGCACTCTGAAAAAATGTAGGATAACACAAAGGGGATCATAGTTTATATTTCTATGAAAAGGAAACTAGAAAAACTTCATTCATGAAATTTTGGGAGGATGCAAAGTAGCTAGTCACTTGCCTAGTTTTATGACTTGGATATGCTTCAAATTTTAAGAAATTGAGATCTTAACACCATTCCCACCAGTGGTCTCATTGAGGGGTAGTATAGAGGATTGAATTTATAATATCCCATAGGTGGCTCAGTGGTTAAAGAATCCACTTGCCAATGCAGGAGACACATGAGACATGGTTTTGATTACTGGGTTGGGAAGATCCCCTGGAGAAGGAAGTGGCAACCCACACCATTATTCTTGCCTGGGAAATCCCATGGACAGAGGAGCCTGGTGGGTGACTGTCCATATTCCTGCTCCTGTGTGCTCAGTCCTCTCTGATTCTTCACGACCCCATGGACTGTAGCCCACCAGGCTCCTCTGTTCATGGGATTTTTCCAGCAAGAATACTGGAATGCGTTGCCATTTCCTTTTCCAGGGGATTGTCCCCACCCAGGCATCAAACTCGTGTCTCTGGTGTTTCCTGCATTGCAGGTGAACTCTTTAATGCTGAGACACACAGGGGAAGCCAAGGCTACAGTCCATGGGGGTCACCAAAGAGTAGGACATGGCTTAGGGACTAAATAACAACAATATAGTGTAAGACCTTAATTTAAAATTATCCATAACTATTACAATTTGGGACACCCAGCAGGGAAGAAAAGAAACTGTAAAATTGCTTCATGGAAACCTTTTCATGTTACCAGACACAATAAACTAGAGAATTAACAGGCTAAGAACTTGAGGTAACAGAGCAGTTTTATAAAGTCTACAAATTTGTTTTAATGATCAAAAAGAGGAAAGGAGTAGTAAAAATCACATTGATGTACAAACCACTGTGAAAAAGAGGCAAATATTTAAAAGAACCAAGTATATCTTTATTAATGAATATAGTCATTACAGTCATAGGAATTTAAAACACAGAAATTGTTTAAATAGTGAAAAGAGAACTAGTGACCTAAAAATAAATCTCTGGATATTATGAAAACACAGATTAAAAATATAGAATGCACAAAAAAGACAGGTTATAAGACATGAAACGTATAATTAGCAGGTTGAACATATCTCAAAACAGCTCCACAAGGAAAGAAAACAGATGCATCAATGTTTGAGGAGAAAACGTCTGCAAATTTTCTAGAATTGAAGTAATAACACACACACACCAAAAGAAAAGACATGAGTCTTCAAACTGAAGGTACACCAAGTTCCCTTTTCTGTAATTCAAATGAAATGCAGAAGTAGAGAATACAAAAGACAGATGGAAAAATTTAGAATATACCAAAAATGAAACCACAGAGAGAAACTGCAAGATGAGGGAGCAGAAGGACATGCACTCATATTCTCCTATGAGAACTCCAAAATAGCAACTAATCGCTGAACAACCATTGACAGGAGAATGTTCAGTTCAGTTCAGTTCAGTCGCTCAGTCGTGTCTGACTCTGCGACCCCATGGACTACAACACGTCAGGCCTCCCTGTCCATCACCTACTCACAGAGTTTACTCAAACTCATGTCTATTGAGTTGGTGATGCCATCCAACCATCTCATCCTCTGTCATCTCCTTCTCCTCCCACCTTCAATCTTTCCCAGAATCAGGGTCTTTTCAAATGAGTCAGCTTTTTGCATCAGGTGGCCAAAGTATCGGAGTTTCAGCTTCAACATCAGTCCTTCCAATGAATATTCAGGACTGATTTCCTTTAGGATAGACTGGTTGGATTTCCTTGCAGTCCAAGGGACTCTCAAGAGTCTTCTCCAACACTACAGTTCAAAAGCATCAGTTCTTCAGCACTCAGCTTTCTTTATAGTCCAACTCTCACATCCATACATGACTACTGGAAAAACAATAGCCTTGACCAGGTGGACTTTTGTTGGCAAAATAATGTCTCTGCTTTTTAATATGCTATCTAAGTTGGTCATAACTTTCCTTCCAAGGAGTAAGTGTCTCAATTTCATGGCTGCAGTCACCATCTGCAGTGATTTTGGAGCCCCCAAAATAAGATCTGCCACTGTTTCCACTGTTTCCCCATCTATTTGCCATGAAGTGATGGGACCAGATGCCATGATCTTGCTTTTCTGAATGCTGAGCTTTAAGCCAACTTTTTCACTCTCCTCTCTCACTTTCATCAAGAGGCTCTTTAGTTCTTCATAAGGGTGTTCTTTAGTTCTTCTGCCATAAGGGTAGTGTCATCTGCATATCTGAGGTTATTGATATTTCTCCTGACAAACTTGATTCCAGCTTTTGCTTCCTCCAGCCTAGCGTTTCTCATGATGTACTCTGCATATAAGTTAAATAAGCAGGGTGACAATGTATAGCCTTGACGTACTCCTTTTCCTATTTGGAACTAGTCTGTTGTTCCATGCCCAGTTCTAACTGTTGCTTCCTGACCTGCATATTGGTTTCTCAAGAGGCAGATCAGGTGGTCTGGTATTCCCATCTCTTTCACAATTTTCCACAGTTTATTGTGATCCACACAGTCAAAGGCTTTGGCATAGTCAATAAAGCAGAAGTAGATGTTTTTCTGAAACTCTCTTGCTTTTTTGATGATCCAACAGATATTGGCAATTTGATCTCTGGTTCCTCTGCCTTTTCTAAATTCAGCTTAAACATCTGGAAGTTCACGGTTCACATACCGTTGAAGCCTGGCTTGGAGAATTTTGAGCATTACTTTGCTAGTGTGTGAGATGAGTGCAATTGTGTGGTAGTTTGAACATTCTTTGGCATTGCCTTTCTTTAGGATTGGAATGAAAAGTGACCTTTTCCAGTCCTGTGGCCACTGCTGAGTTTTCTAAATTTGCTGACATATTGAGTGCAGCACTTTCAGCATCATCTTTCAGGACTTGGAATAGCTGAACTGGAATTCCATCACCTCCACTAGCTTTGTTCATAGTGATACTTCCTAAGGCCCACTTGACTTCACATTCCAGGATGTCTGACTCTAGGTGAGTGATCACACCGTCCTAATCATCTGAGTCATGAAGATCCCTTTTGTACAGTTCCTCTGTTTATTCTTGCCACCTCTTCTTAATATCTTCTGCTTCTGTTAGGTTCATGAATCAAGGTAAACTGCTGCTGCTAAGTCGCTTCAGTCATGTCCGACTCTGTGTGACCACATAGATGGCAGCCCACCAGTCTCCCCCATCCCTGGTATTCTCCAGGCAAGAACACTGGAGTGTGTTGCCATTTCCTTCTCCAATGCATGAAAGAGAAAAGTGAAAGTGAAGTCGCTCAGTTGTGTCCAACTCTCAGCAACCCCATGGACTGCAGCCCACCAGACTCCTCCATCCATGGGATTGTTGAGGCAAAAGTACTGCAGTGGGTTGCCATTTCCTTCTCCCAAGATAAACTGGACATGATCAAATAGGAGATGGCAAGAGTAAACATTGACATTTTAGAAATCAGTAAACCAAAATGGACTGGAATGGGAGAATTTAATTCAAATGAGCATCATATCCACTACTGTGGACAAAAATGCCGTAGAAGAAGTGGAGTCAATGAAAGTCAATTAAAGAGTCTGAAATGCAGTTTTGGGTGCAGTCTCAAGAATGACAGAATGATCTTGGTTTGTTTCCAAGGCAAACCATTCAATATCACAGCAATCCAACTCTATGCCCCAACCACTAATGCTGAAGAAGTTGAAGTTGAATGGTTCTATGAAGACCTACAAGACTTAGAACTAACACCAAAGGAAAGATGTCCTTTTCATTATAGAGGACTGGAATGAAAAAGTAGGAAGTCAAGAGATACCTGGAGTAACAGGCAAGTTTGACCTTGGAGTACAAAATGAAGCAGGGCAAAGGCTAACCGAGTTTTGTCATGAAAACGCACTGGTCATAACAAACACCATCTTCTAACAACACAAGAAACAAGTCTACAAGTGGGCATCACCAGATGGTCAATACCAAAATCAGATTGATTATATTCTTTTCAGTCAAAGATGGAGAAGCTCTATACAGTCAGCAGAAACAAAACTGGGAGCAGACTGTGGCTCAGATCGTGAACTCATTGCCAAATTCAGACATAAATTGAAGAAAGTAGAGAAAACCACTGGATTATTCAGGTATGACCTAAATCAAATCCCTTACGATTATACAGTGGAAGTGACAAGTAAATTCGAGGGATTAAATCTGATAGAGTGCCAGAAGAACTATGGATGGAGATTTGTAACATTGTACAGGAGGTGGTGATCAAAACCATCCCCAAGAAAAAGAAATGAGAAAAGGCAAAATGGTTGCTTAACAAGGCCTTACAAATAGCTGAGAAAAGAAGAGAAGCAAAGGTGAAGGAGAAAAGGAAAGACATACCCATCTGAATGCTGAGTTCGAAAGAATAGCAAGGAGAGCTAAGAAAGCCTTCCTAAGTGATCAATGCAAAGTAGAGGAAAACAATAGAATGGGAAACACTAGAGAGCTCTTCAAGAAAATTAGAGATACCAGGGGTACATTTCATGCAAAGATGGGCACAATAAAGGACACAAACAGTATAGACCTAATAGAAGCAGAAGATATTAAGAAGAGGTAGCAATAATACATTATATAATTATTATTATATATTATAATATATCCTAAAGAAGGAAATGACAACCCACTCCAGTACTCTTGCCTGGAAAATTCCATGGACTGAGGAGCCTGGTAGGCTACGGTCCATGGGTTTGCCAAGGGTCGGACATGACTGAGCGACTTCACAGAGAGAGCAAGAATACACAGATGAACTAAACAAAAAAATATCTTAATGACCCAGATAGTCATGATGGTGTGTTCACTCACCTAGAGCTGGATATCCTGGAGTTTTCAAAGTCAAGTGGACCTTAGGAAGCATCACTACAAACAAAGTTAGTGGAGGTGATGGAATTCCAGCTGATCAATCTCAAGTCCTAAAAGATGATGCTGTTAAAGTGCTGCCTTCAATATGCCAGCAAATTTGGAAAACTCAGCACTGGCCACAGGACTGGAAAAGGTCAGTTTTCATTCCAATCCCAAAGAAGGGCAAAAGAATGCTCAGACTACAGCACAATTGCACTCATCTCACTTGCTAGCAAAGTAATGCTAAAAATTCTCCAAGCCAGGCTTCAGCAGTACATGAACTGAGATCTTCCAGATATACAAGCTGGATTTGGAAAAGGCAGAGGAACCAGAGATCAAATTGCCAATATCCGTTGGATCATAGAAAAGGCAAGAAAATGCCATTAGAAAAGCATCTACTACTGCTTCATTGATTCCACTAAAGCCTTTGACTGTGTAGATCACAAAAAATGTGGAAAATTCTTCAAGAGATGGGAATACCAGACCACCTTGCCTGCCTCTTGAGAAATCTGTATGCAGATCAAGAAACAACAGTTAGAAGCAGACTTGGAACAACTGACTGGTTCCAAATTGGGAAAGGAGTACTTAGGCTGTATATTGTCACCTTGCTTATTTAACTTACATGCAGAGTATATCATGTGAAATGCTGGACTGGATGAAGCAAAAGCTGAAATCAAGATTGTAGGGAGAAATATCAGTGACCTTAGATATGCAGATGACATCATCCTTATGAAAGAAAACGAAGAGGAACTAAAGAGCCTCTTGATGAAAATGAAGGAGTAGAGTGAAAGAGCTGGCTTAAAACTCAACATTCAAAAAACTAAGATCATGGCATCTGGTCCCATCACTTCATGGCAAATAGATGAGGAAACAGTGACAGACTTATTTTCTTGGGCTTCAAAATCACTGTAGATGGTGACTGCAGCCATGAAATTAAAAGATACTTGGTCCTTGGAAGAAAAGCTATGGCCAGCCTAGACAGCATATTAAAAAGCAGAGATATTACTTTGCTGACAAGGGTCTGAATAGTCAAAACTATGGTTTTCCAGTAGTTATGTATGGATGTGAGATTTGGACCATAAAGAAGGCTGACTGCTGAAGAATTGATACTTTTGAACTATAGTGTTAGAGAAGACTTTTGAGAGTTGCTTGGACAGCAAGGAGATCAAGCCAGTGAATCCTAAAGGAAATCAGTCCTGAATATTCATTGTAAAGACTGATGCTGAAGCTGAAGCTCCAATACTTTGGCCACCTTAGGTGGAAAACTGACTCACTGGAAAAGACCCCTGATGCTGGGAAAGATTGAAGGTGGGAGGAGAAGAGTACAACGGAGGATGAGATGGTTTGATGGCATCACCGACTCAATGGACATGAGTTTGACCAAGCTTTGGGAGTTGGTGATGGACAGGGAAGCCTGGCATGTTGTAGTCCATGGGGTCACAAAGAATTAGACACGACTGAGTGATTGAACTGAACTGAACTGAACAAGAAAAGACAGTGTATTTATAGTGGAAAAAAATTCAACTGACTGACTGAAGACTTGTTATATTGATGGTCATAAGATGATAGAATAATAATTTCAACATATTGAGAAAAAGTAACTGTCAGTCTATAACTCTTACCCAGATGAATTATCTTCAAGAATAAAGAAAAAAGAAAATCCCTTTCAAACAACCAAAGAATAAGTTTACTGCACTCAGATCCTTGAAGAAAATTTTATAAAAGTAAATACTTTAGGAAACTAAAACCAGAGTAAAGTGTGGGCTTGTAAGAATAATATGAGCAAAACAATATATAAATTAATAGTTGACTATATACAAAAGAAAAGGAAGCATCCTTATTATGGAGCTTGGAAAACAATACAGTGAAACTTGAGAAACAACCCAAATTAACATGGATAGTAAAGCTTGTAATCAGAGTCCTTACATTCTAAGGAGGAAGAAACATTGACTAATTTTAGATTTTCAGTCAAGTACAATCAGAATCCCTTAAATCCCTAGAGGGGAAATGTGAGTAAAGAAATTTCAGTCAATCAAAAATAAATAAATAAAATAAAATAGGCAAAGTCAGAGAGGGAACAAATAAAAAGCCCAGGAACAAGAAAATATAATACAATATGGTAGGAATTAAACCAAATATGTGAGTGATCATGATAAATGAAAATGGATTAAACTGGTCTTTTGAAATACAAAGATTATTAAATAGGATTTCAAAATACCATCTAGCTATATGTTTTATACAAAGAACTCAACTACAATATTATGACACAGAAAATGAAGAGGACTTGAGGAAATTGTTGTGATAATGACCCCATTAGTAAGCAGGCTGGGGAGGTCATGGAAAACTCCTAATCTGCTGGATTTGTAGACAAATGGTGATTTTTGTTTACTGACCTTGTGACTAAAAAAGATTTGTTCTCCAGCCTTCCAATTTTAACATATTCATTTAGAACAGAAGCATTATCAACTCTTCAATATTTGAAGAAATGACTATGGACAAAGGGTGTCTTTTGGGTTTTCACATGCCAGTCTGGAAATGGTACCAAGGTTCATTTACTACTTGTACCCTTCTGTAGTCTAATTCAAAATGTGCAAGCTCATTCTACTCAAAATGTACAAACTCATTCTACCTCAGTCCTAATGAACTAGATCTGCAGTGCAATCAGAAAATAATTACCAATCATTCCTTGGAGGATGCCATAAAACTACAAAAAGATTTTGTTATGTTAGAGGGTTTTAAATAGGGTAGCTAAATATAATACTGTTAAGTTCATTTCACTGATGCTAAAAGATTAAATTTTCTTAGTATCCTATGTAATTATGTTTTTTACTTGGAGTTATTTTCACCTAATATAAATATGACACAGGTATTAAATAGTCTATCTGAAATAGTGATACTTAGCATTTGGTTTATTACAGTACTAAGCTGAGCAATTACTTATCTTTCTCAGGATGAGATACAGATAGAAGATAGATGCACATTCGTTTCTCAGGACAAGATTCAAATATTATCAACTTAAAAATATTATTACATATGACTACAAAGATTAAGGGAATAAAATACTACCTATCAGTTCAGTTCACTTCAGTCACTCAGTCGTGTCCGACTCTTTGTGACCCCATGAATTGCAGCATGCCAGGCCTCCCTGTCCATCACCAACTCCTGAAGTTCACTCAGACTCACGTCCATCGAGTCAGTGATGCCATCCAGCCATCTCATCCTCTGTCGTCCCCTTCTCCTCCTGCCCCCAATCCCTCCCAGCATCAGAGTCTTTTCCAATGAGTCAACTCTTCCCATGAGGTAGTCAAAGTATTGGAGTTTCAGCTTTAGCATCATTCCTTCCAAAGAAATCCCAGGGCTGCTCTCCTTCAGAATGGACTGGTTGGATCTCCTTGCAGTCCAAGGGACTCTCAAGAGTCTTCTCCAACACCACACTTCAAAAGCATCAATTCTTCAGTGCTCAGCTTTCTTCACAGTCCAACTCTCACATCCATACATGACCACTGGAAAAACCATAGCCTTGACTAGATGGACCTTTGTTGGCAAAATAATGTCTCTGCTTTTCAATATGCTATCTAGGATGGTTATAACTTTTCTTCCAAGGAGTGTCTTTTAATTTCATGCCTGCAATCATCATCTGCAGTGATTTTGGAGCCCCCCGCCCAAAAAGTCTGACACTGTTTCCACTGTTTCCCCATCTATTTCCCATGAAGTGATGGGACCAGATGCCATGATCTTAGTTTTCTGAATGTTGAGTTTAAGCCAACCTTTTCACTCTCCACTTTCACTTTCATCAAGAGGCTTTTTAGTTCCTCTTCACTTTCTGCCATAAGGGTGATGTCATCTGCATGTCTGAGGTTATTGATATTTCTCCTGGCAATCTTGATTCCAGCTTGTGCTTCTTCCAGTCCAGAGTTTCTCATGATGTACTCTGCATATAAGTTAAATAAGCAGGGTAACAATATACAGCCTTGACATACTCCTTTTCCTATAGGGAAGCCATATTTAGTGCCTAATAAGAATCTGGTCTTATGTTTATAAGCAGCCATAACAATCCTCATAACAATCCCATGAGCTTGCTGTAGTTATCCCAATGAAGCTAATGAAACTAACTTAAAGGGAGATTAAATAAATTCTCCAGGCTCACACGTTAATAAGGGACAGAGCCAAGATTTGGCCCCCAAGGCCTAGACCTCTGATCTCCCCAACATAGACAATGTTGTTTCTCAGAGGTCACACCATTTAGGATTTATAATACTTGGCAGTGGCCCTCTCTCCCATGGCAGGTACAGGAAGATAGGAGAAACTTTTAAAAGGCTTATTAATAAGAAAAAGTCACTGTCATAAAATAAATTTTGAACATAGCTTTAGAGTCAAGGGAAGCATTTTGTATATCTTCACTTGCTGTAGGGAAATTGATCCAAAGAAAACGAAGGCATTGGTGCACATAATCTTTTTTTTTTTTTTTTTTTTTAAACTTTACAATATTGTATTAGTTTTGCCAAATATCGAAATGAATCCACCACAGGTATACCCGCATTCCCCATCCTGAACCCTCCACCCTTCTCCCTCCCCTCCCCTCCCTCTGGGTCGTCCCAGTGCACCAGCCCCAAGCATCCAGTACCGTGCATCGAACCTGGACTGCACATAATCTTAATAATAGATTTTAAATGATCCTTAGGCCACCAAATACTACTGAAGTGCTTCTAAATTCTAAAATGCTGGTGAAGTTATTTTAAATTTTTCAATCAATTTACAATACATCATTTATATTTATATTCTTAATGTGCTGTGTTTATAATTTATGATATGTTGTGATTCCCTGTGTTAGCAATATGTTTACAAAAAATGTCTTTGGTACTTGGAACATGGTGGGGGTTTAGTCGCTAAGTTGTGTCTGACTCTTGTGACCCCATGGACTATAGCCTGCCAGGCTCTTCTGTTAATGGGATTCTCCAGGCAAGAATACTGAAGTGGGTTGCCATTTCCTTCTCCAGGGGATCTTCCTGACCCAGGAATCAAACCCAGGTCCCTGAATTGCAGGCAGATTCTTTACTGACTGAGCTATAAGCAAAGCTCACTTGGAACATAAGTTTTCTGTTTTAAAATACAAAGAAAAGTTATAGATATATATACATATTGCAGGCAAATAAAGCCTAAATCACAAAGCTGTTTCTAAGTGAAAATACTTATGTTAAAATTCCTAGTATCTCATTGTACAGCAGTGGCCCAATTTCTCCTTTTCAGCTGCTCCCTGATACCTTTCTGATATCTTAACAACAAAAAAGTTGTAGATTTAAAAATAGTGACCTTTACTTTATAATAAGTAGCATTCCTGTTCTTAGACTACTGAAAACACTTAATGAATATAGTATGTAAGTATAGTTAAGTAAATGACAAAAACTCAATGACTTCTCATTACTTTATAACAAGTTGGATTAGTTTTTTTCCCTTGCAGTTAAAAGAGAAGTCTTAGCAGACTTCTCCAAATATATTTTTAAATATGCTTTTTCCTGTTTCCATCATTTTACTTGGGATTTTCAGAACAGTTTTGCTCTCAGGATCTCATGACCTTTAAAAATGAGACCCTTCACTCCCTGTGTCCTATGTCAAAAAGTCTTCTGTGTATGAATTCTACCTCTGTAAATAATTGAGAGTCCTGGTGGCTTTGTTACTCTGCTTGTTAGTATTCAGCTCTCACTAACTTCTCTCTGCCAAAATGGGTTAATAACAAATTGGCTATTATACACTTAAGTGAGTTCTGCATATGAAAAGGATTTTAAAATGTTACAGGAGATATAAATTCAAAAAGTATACAATTATACTGAAAAGCAAGAATATTGCTAAAATACCACTATACCCACTGAATAAACTGGAAGGACATGTCTGAGCTTCACAGCTTTGCTGCCACTAGCAGCCATGAAGTCAGGAGAAGGGTTGGTACTTCAGTAATAATATCCTTGGGGGCATCCCATATACAGGTCACAAATAATTAGACCTGAGTTACAAAGCCACTTGGCCTAACCTACATAATATCAGGGCATGTGACATTTAATAACAGTGTAATTATGCAGCCTTTTAACCTTTTTGAATGCAGCTTCAATTTGAGATAAGAAAAATGACAAATTTACATATTTTTCTTCTGTGAAATTTGCATAAAGCTGAAGAGTTGTATCTGTCATGAATTAATATTGATAGTGAGAGAATAAAATGTTTCATTAGGAACAAGACTGGCTCTAATTCTACTGATTCATTTACTTCTTTTGTACATCTATGTCACACCTTATTTTACCTTTGTAATTTTTCACTTCATTTTAAACTACACAGCAAATTTTCTTAGTGAATCTGAGGTCAGTTAGTTTCTTCATCTGCAAAATGGAAGGATAGTAAAACAGATTGTTTTTTGTTAAATTGTTATTAGAGTATAGTTAACTTATAATGTATTACTTTCAGGTGTACAGCAAAGTGAATCAGTTTTCACTGATTCAGGGAAGCCCCAAGTGGCTCAGTCGGTAAAGAATCTGCCGGCAATGCAGTTTCCATCCCTGGGTCAGGAAGATCCCCTAGAGAAGGGCATGGCAACCCACTCCAGTGTCCGTGCCTGGGGAAGCCTATGGACAGAGGACCCTGGTGGCCTATACTATGGAGTTGCAAGAGTCAGACACAACTTAGCGATTAAAGTGAAGAAAGTTTTAGTTGTTCAGCCGTGTCTGACTCTTTGCAACCTCACGCACTGTAGCCCACCAAGGCTCCTCAGTCCATGGAATTGTCCAGGCAAGAATACTGGAGTGGGTTGCCATGCCCTTCTCCAGAAGTGACTAAACTACTACCATATACATATTCCAGGCAGATTTGTTACCATCTGAGCCACCAGGGAGGGAATTCTCCAAAATATATTTATTTTGTTGTTGTTGTTTAGTCACTAAGTTGTGTCCAACTCTTTGAGACCCCATGAACTGCAGCATGCCAGGCTTCTCTGTCCATCACTATCTCCGTGAGTTTGGTCAAACTCATGTCCACTGAGACAGTGATGCCATCCAACCATGTCATCCTCTGCTGCCCACTTATCCTCTTGCCCTCAATCTTTCCCAGCATCAGGGTCTTTTCCAATGAGTTGGGTCTTCACATCAGGTGGCCAAAGTACTGGAGCTTCAGCTTCAACATCTGTACTTCCAATGAATATTCAGGGTTGATTTTCTCTAGAATTGGTTGATCTCTTTGCTGTCCAGGGGACTCTCAAGAGTCTTCTCCAAAACCACAGTTGGAAAATGTCAATTCTTTGGCACTCAGCCTTCTGTATGGTCCAACTCTCACATCCGTACATGACTACTGGAAAAAAAAATAACTATCACTATATATACCTTTATCAGCAAAGCGATTTCACTTTATATATCCATTCTTTTTCAGATTCTTTTCCATATAGATTATTAGAGAATATTAAGTACAGTTCCCTGTGCTATATAGTAGGTCCTTTTCAGTTATCTATTTTATCCATAGTAGTGTATATATGTCAATCCCAATCTCCTAATTTATCACTTCTCTCCACATTCCCCTTTGGTAACCATAAGTTTGATTTTAAGATCTGTTTCTAATTTGTAAATTGCCGGGAGCCAGCGTGAGGAGCTCCGCCTGTGGCAAAGGTCATGAGGAAGGAGGCTCGACATATGCAAAGGTGGGATCGAGCCTCAGGAGTCCCCCTGGAAATTCTCGAGCGTCTACCCCCATAACCAGAGCCTGCCTACTTTACTACTTTGTGCTCTCACCTACACCTCTGACTTTACGGGGGGCTGTCCCCCACCACCTCTTTCAGAGAAGGAGTTAACTTACAGCTCCAGTTAATAATAATTCCTGGGCTTGACAGGAGTGTTTCAATCTACAAACTCCTCTGAAGGTTCTCTAGCCTGCCTGACAGGCTTGTCTGGCCACATGTGATTGTTCACAGCCTCCCAACCGTGAGAGGCACAAGATGCTTTAAACCTTCTAAAAACAGGTTCTTTAGAGAAGTTAGAAAACTATTAGTATAGTATAGTGGGCTGATTAGAAATTATATTGGTGAAGGGTTTTTCATTTGTTGAGCCAATGTTTACTGCTAAGTCTCCACATCCCCTGCCCTTATACACATTAATGAATATATAGAAGAAGTAAGTATTAATCTTTGGTATTAATCACATTGGACCTTAGGCTAAGCAAATTCTTTTCTTAATTAAAACCCACTGCACCCTCACCCTATAGGAATGTAACTTTATCTGGTACCTTTGGAAGGTGGCGTCTGTTTTAAGAATAATCACCCCTGGAGAAATAAGTGTTCTGGTTGACTGACCGCTGTCACAAGGAGAGGGTCATAAATTGTCAGCAGGCCTCCTGGCCAGAAGGTGATGTAACACCTCTAAGATCTCTGTATACATTTGTATCAAGCACCTGACTTTAATAAAAGTCAGGACTGCTGACCCCGCGTGACTTTTGTATAACATCTCAGTGTATAAAAACAGACCCTGGAAAAATAAAAAATAGGATCAGTTCCTTGAAAGACTGGTCTCCCCATGTTGTTCTTTGTCTCACCTTCTGGCTGAACCCCCATCTGGAACGTGGAGGCTCATCAAGCCTACTAATCATGCCTGGGCTTCTAAGATCTGACCGGGGAGGCCTTAGTGTCTCCTCTCCTTCGGGAGAATGGGAGGACACCTGCGGCCTACGTAGGTGACGTAAATTCCTTGCCTTGGAATTTTACTAGCTTTCCACGCAAACCAAGTTTTTCAGCCTCTTTTCTCCACTGAATTTTCCTACTGAGCTATCCTCATTCTATTACTCTTTATATCTCTAATTAATATTTAATTAAAGCTATCCTATCCTGATCACCGAAGCCGTCTCTCCTTTGAATTTCCTTGGATCCACCGGGGCTTGACTCCGGCAGTAAATAAGTTCATTTGTATCATTTTTTATTAGATTCCACATGTAAGTGATATATGATATTTGTCTTTCTCTGTGTGATTGACTTCACTTAGTATGATAATCTCAAGCTCCATGCATGTTCCTCCAAATGGCATTATTCCATTCTTTTTCATGGCTTAGTTATAGTCCATTGTATATAGGTGCCATAGCTTCTTTATCCATTCTTCTGTCAATGGACATATATGTTGCTTCCATGTCTTGGCTATTGTATACAGTGCTGCAATGAACATTGGGGTGCATGCATCTTTTCACATTATGGTTTTCTCCAGATATATGTCCAGGAATGGGATTTCTGGATCATATTTTAGTTCTATATTTAGTTTTTAAAGGAAACTCCATATTGTTTTCCATAATGGTTGTACCAGTTTACATTCCCATCAACAGTATAGGAGGATTTCGTTTTCTCCATACCCTCTCCAGCATTTATTGTTGGTAGAATTTTTTGTGTTTCCAGTATGCTGCTGTGTTTGTAGACTTTTTGATGATGGCCAGTCTAACCAGTGTGAGATGATACCTCATTGTAATTTTGATTTGCATTTCTGTGATAATTAGTGATGTTGAACATCTTTTCATGTGCTTTTTGGCTATCTGTATGTCTTCTTTGGAGAAATGTCTATTTAGATCTGCTCATTTTCGGATTAGGTGGTTTGTTTTTCTGATTTTGAGCTGGATTTGCTGTTTGTATATTTTGGTGACTAATCCCTTTTCAGTCTCTTCATTTGCAAATATTTTCTCCCATTCTGTGTTGGGTTGTCTTTTCAATTTGTTTATGGTTTCTTTTGCTGTAGAAAAGCTTTTAAGTTTAATTGGCTCCCAGTTGTTTATTTTTGCTTTTATTTTTATTACCCTAGGATGTGGATCAAAAAAGATATTGCTGTGATTTATGTCAGAGAATGTTCTGCCTATGTTTTCCTGTGAGAGTTGAATAGTATACATTCTTACAGTTAGGTCTTTAATCCATTTTGAGTTTATTTTTGTGTGTGGTGTTAGGGAGTATGCTAATTTTTTCTTTTACATGTGGCTGTCCAGTTTTCCTAGCATCACTTACTGAAGAGGCTGTCTTTTCTCCATTGTCATAGATTAGTTGACCATAGGTGCATGGGAAAATAGATTATTTGTAATTGATTCCTTTTAATGTTGAAACTCAACATACCAAAAAGATAGAACTAGAGCTGTTATGGCTGCCACTGCGATAGGGAGGAATTTTCTCCCAAAGAGAACACTGAATCATCTCCTTACCCTCCACCTTGGTGGCTGCTGCTGCTGCTGGAGAATCAAGTAAAAACAAAACAGAATGTTTATTAGAAATAAGTGAGGCCACATGATACAATATTAATAAGCAATCCAGTGATGAAATTAAGAAAACGTTTCCATTCACAGTAGTATACACAAGAATAAAATACTTACAAATAATGTTAATAAAAGGACAAGACCTATCCACTGAGAACTGTAGTCATTATTGAGAGAAACTAAAGGCCTAAATAAATGGAGATATACACTAAGTTAATAAATTGGAAGAGTTAATATTGTTCAGGTGGCAGTATTTCCCAAATCAGCCAATAGAGTAAATAAAATTCCTATCAAAATCTCAGTAGGTTGAGAAATAGATCCTAGAATTTTTTATGAAAATGAAAAACACCTAGAATAGCACTCGTCCTTAATAAAATCAAAACTATCAACAACCATATTGAAAAGAACAAAACTGGAGGACTTATCCTATTTGATCTCAAAACCTACTACAAAGTTTAAGTAATTATTATGTGTTGGCTTAAAGATAAACATACAAATCAATGTGAAGAACAGTGATTTCAGAAACAAATGCACATATTATGTTCAGTCAAGGCCTTCCCTGGTGGCTCAGAGGTAAAGAACTTGCCTGCAATGCAGGAAACCCAGGTTCGATCCCTGGGTGGGGAAGATCCCCTGGAGTAGGAAATGGCCACCCACTCCAGTATTCTTGCAAGGAGAATCCCATCGACAGAGAAGCCTGGTGGGCTACAGTTCATGAGGTTGAAAAGAGTCAGAAACGATTTAGCAACTAAACCACCACCACCAAGTATATTCATAAGTTAAGACTTAAAATAGTTAAACTAATATAATTTGCTACTACATTAGTCACTGATGAATATGAGCCAGTTTGGGAATAAATGCTATGAAAACAAACACTATGAATAGCAAGAGTGGAACCTTTTGTTCAGTGCTTTGTAATATCAGAATTTACATTTTATAAACCTGCATTGATATTGTACCTTTAACAAATTAAAAGCATTTTTTAGGTCAATTAACCTTAATCTAGTTTGATTATTAATGAGATTATGTTAGTCAAGCAACTACTATGTGTACATTATCATATTACTTGAAGAACCCTCTTGTAATCATTGTGACAAGAAGTGAGCTTGCAATAAAGATAGTTGAACATAAGGCAGGACATTTTCAGCTTTTTAAAGATATTTAAAAACAAATTTGTATGGAGATTTTGTAGCATAGATATAGATGTGTCAATATATACAAAAGATAAAACAGTTGGCAGTGGTTAGGTATGGTTTATGGGATTATATGGTATCATTTTCTCTTTTTGTTTATTTGCATTTTTTGAATTTTTGACAATAAAAAATTTTAAACAGGAGAAAAACTAACATGTTAAGTTTAAATATTGTTTTTCTCCCAAACTGACTATTAATTGAAAGGCAGCTAGTTGAAGGAGGAAGTAATAGTTGTAATAGAACATGAATACATACTCTGAACTGGTTTTACTTTTGTAAAGGAAGATGAGAAACAACTTCCAGAGTCAAGAGCGCTCTTTAGCTGTAAACATGCCTTTGACTGTAGTCAACTCTATTACCCCTGTGAAGGATGGGGATTTTCCACAAGAACCTAAGATTAAAATGGGGAATGGAAGTGACTGTGATGAACTAAGATGTATTTTTAGGATACCTGACAGTCCAGAGAAGAGCTGACAAAATAACCCAGTGGAGATGTAGGAATACCCTGTAAAGTACAGCCTTAAAATCTGAGGCAGGAGTGTTTGCTTAGGCAGAGCTGACAGGAAAGGCACTTGGAATAGGCTCCTAGGGGACGCTCCAGATCAGAGAAGTGCAGTCTGGACTCAGAACCTGGAGTCTTTTCCTGTGAGGAGAACCCAGGGAAGACTGGCCGAGCTGGGAGCAAAGGCAGCTTCCAGCATGGCTGGTGCAGAAGCTAAGACCCTGCTCTGAGATTTGGAGGGTTAGAAGGAAAGGAATGTGGGTGAAATAGGGAGATTAGTAATCCCATAGGTTGAGCCGAGAAGAGCACTCTCTGGACAGAAAAAAAAAAAAGGCACCATCACTAGGGAAAAGCCAAAAAAAAAAGTTCCCAGTTTTACATCAAAGCACTGTGAAATTGCCTCATTGTAAGTTTAAATTGCTTGTCTCAACTGTGTAACTATATGGAGAACATACCTCCATCTGTTCCCCTGGAACAGGAAGTTGTATCTGTAGACTGACACACAGTGCACCCTGATGGGAAAAGAAGCCCTGGTGGAGACCAGAGGGTCAGAAAAGGAAGCATACTAACATCAATGGAGAAAATGCTGCTTCACAAAATTTGGCTACAAGTGTTAAGCATGCAAGCTTGTCTTTAAATTTTCACAAGGACCTTGTGGAGTCAATCTTATTGTCCCTGTTTTACAGACATGAAGAGAAAGGAGTTTGATCATTTGTGGCCTGTTTGACCAGTCAGCTTCACTCTGCTCTGAGCCCAGGCCCGTATTTCTCATTTCACCACACCCATAAGTGCTTTCTGACTTGGAAATGGAGATTAAATTTAGGTGAGTCAAGACAGATAATTCAACTGGGAAGAATCATCTGTTTGGCATCATTATTATTGGATGGTGTGATAGTTTCAGCATATTGCCTAATTTCCCAAAGATTCCCAAGAAGCACTTTGCTACAAGCTATTATGTATTGATATAAAGTTAAGTTATAAGGATATATTGTACAACAAAGCCAATACTTTATGATAAGTATAAATGGAGTATGCTGCTGCTAAGTCACTTCAGTCGTGTCTGACTCTGTGTGACCCCATAGACGGCAGCCCACCAGGCTCCCCCGTCCCTGGGATTCTCCAGGCAAGAACACTGGAGTGGGTTGCCATTTCCTTCTCCAATGCATGAAAGTGAAAAGTGAAAGTGAAGTTGCTCAGTCGTGTCCGACTCTTAGCGACCCCATGGACTGCAGCCCACCAGGCTCTTCCGTCCATGGGATTTTCCAGGCGAGAGTACTGGAGTGGAGTATAGCCTCTAAAAATTGTGAATCACTGTATTGTACACCTGTAACTTATATAATATTTTACATCAAGTATACTTCAATAAAAAAATCTCAAAAAGAGATACCCCTCTCAAGACCCCCAAAAAACAGAAACATTCCATTCTTCCAATGAAAAATATTTGAGGTATTTTTAAAATGCAGCATCATTTTATTGTGGTGCTAATGGAATTAGATACACTCAGCTATATAAACAGGGCACACCATGTCCAACTGGCCTGAGAGGGTGAGGATAACAAATATTATTCAAAGCAATTTAGAGATGTGCAAAGATAACTCCCAGAGAGGAAGCCATTAGCAGGTTTATACCATGTCTAGATTTTTCTTTTCTATTTTTGTATTATAGCATAGCTGTTGATAATCAAGAAAGATTACTTGTTTCCAGGGTGAAGGAAAAAAAGCAGCCAATTACACTGAATCAGAAGTATCATTTGGTGGGGAATAATAACTGATATGCATAATGAGTGACTTAATTGAAGTTCCAACAAAGAATTTTAATGAGGACATTTTTACTCATTCATTCGCTCATCATTTGTTCATTCATTATTCTTTTTTTTTCCTTCCAATGCCAGGCCCTGAGAAGTGTCAGAGACAAGATAATGAGTCAGGCACATTCCTTCCCTCAGAGAACTTGCAGTCTAGTGAGGGCAATTGATATGCAGTGCTACTACCTCGAGGTGATGGGCTTTGCAAGGACAGGATAAGCAAAGGGCTGTACAAGCCAGAAGAAAAGAGGCCTCTAATGCACCTACCACCGTGTGACTGTTAAAGCGACCCAGGGGCCAGAGACCAGTCCTGATCCCTACCATAGCTGCCAATGTAGCAGCTGCAGAGCTGCAGTTACACTGTGATAGCAACAGCCAGAGAACAAGGTGAAGCCAGGACTGGCAACCTCAGTGTTGTGGTTAACAGGTGTTAAAGCAAGTACAAAGAAAATGTAACAGCAAGCCACAACTGGGTTTTGAAAGGTAAGCACTCTATTAAATGCATAAAGAAATAACACAAGCAGGCAATGATGGTATTTCACAGAAGTTTAAATCCATCTTCAATTACCAGGATCCCAAAACTTTCCCTATGGTTTTTCTAAGCCTTGACACTTATTTTGGCTACAGCTCTGATTTCGGAAGGATGGAAGTGTTCAGGGTTAAATGTTTGGAAGTAAAAGATGAATCTTTGAAAGAAAAAGGCTGGAATTGTGATTAGAGCATCATTTGGAACTTTCTTACCTGCTAATTCCACACACTGTTTTCTTCATTTTTTAAAAATTGCAGTGCTCCATTCATCCACTAAATACACGAGTGTGTGCTAAGTTGTTTCAGTCATGTCCAACTATTTGCAACGCTATGGACTGTAACCCACCAGGCACCTCTACCAATGGGATTCTTCAGGCAATAATACTGGAATGGGTTGCTGTGCTGTCCTCCAGGGGATCTTCCTGATCCAGGGATGGAACCCTTGTCTCTTATGTCTCCTGCATTGGCAGGCAGATTCTTTACCACTAATGCCACCTGGAAGCCCCAAGAAGTGCCTGCTGCTGCTAAATCGCTTCAGTCATATACGACTCTTAGCGACCCCATGGACTGCAGCCTACCAGGCTCCTCTGTCCGTGGGATTTTCCAGGCAAGAATACTGGAGTGGGGTGCCATTGCCTTCTCCCATCAAGTGCCTCAGATCAGATCAGATCAGTTACTCAGTCGTGTCCGACTCTGCAACCCCATGAATCGCAGCACGCCAGGCCTCCCTGTCCATCACCAACTCCCGGAGTTCACTGAGACTCACGTCCATCGAGTCAGTGATGCCATCCAGCCATCTCATCCTTTGTCGTCCCCTTCTCCTCCCGCCCCCAATCCCTCCCAGCATCAGAGTCTTTTCCAATGAGTCAACTCTTCACATGAGGTGGCCAAAGTACTGGAGTTTCAGCTTTAGCATCATTCCTTCCAAAGAAATCCCAGGGCTGATCTCCTTTAGAATGGACTGGTTGGATCTCCTTGCAGTCCAAGGGACTCTCAAGAGCCTTCTCCAACACCACAGGTCAAAAGCATCAATTCTTTGGTGTTCAGCCTTCTTCACAGTCCAACTCTCACATCCATACATGACCACTGGAAAAACCATAGCCTTGACTAGACGGACCTTTGTTGGCAAAGTAACGTCTCTGCTTTTGAACATGCTATCTAGGTTGGTCATAACTTTCCTTCCAAGGAGTAAGCATCTTTTAATTTCATGGCTGCAGTCACCATCTGCAGTGATTTTGGGGCCCAGAAAAATAAAGTCTGACACTGTTTCCACTGTTTCCCCATCTATTTCCCATGAAGTGATGGGACCGGATGCCATGATCTTAGTTTTCTGAATGTTGAGCTTTAAGCCAACTTTTTCACTCTCCACTTTCACTTTCATCAATAGGCTTTTTAGTTCCTCTTCACTTTCTGCCATAAGGGTGGTGTCATCTGCATATCTGAGGTTATTGATATTTCTCCCGGCAATCTTGATTCCAGTTTGTGTTTCTTCCAGTCCAGCGTTTCTCATGATGTACTCTGCATAGAAGTTAAATAAACAAGGTGACAATATACAGCCTTGACGAACTCCTTTTCCTATTTGGAACCAGTCTGTTGTTCCATGTCCAGTTCTAACTGTTGCTTCCTGACCTGTATACAAATTTCTCAAGAGACAGATCAGGTGGTCTGGTATTCCCATCTCCTTCAGAATTTTCCACAGTTTATTGTGATCCACACAGTCAAAGGCTTTGGCATAGTCAATAAAGCAGAAATAGATGTTTTTCTGGAACTCTCTTGCTTTTTCCATGATCCAGCGGATGTTGGCAATTTGATCTCTGGTTCCTCTGCCTTTTCTAAAACCAGCTTGAACATCAGGAAGTTCACAGTTCACATATTGCTGAAGCCTGACTTGGAGAATCAAGTGCCTACTGTGAGCTAAATAAACCTTGAGGATACATAGGTGAGCAAGTGCCATCATTGCTCTCTGAGAGTTCCATCTTGATGAGGGGGAATTGCTCAAACAAGATAATACATTCCCATACAAGATAATAAATGGATGGGACATACCCTGGATAATAAATGGGTGGGACATACCCTGGAAACACAGTGGAGGGACTGACTGATCTACTCAAGAAAGATATCACAGAAGACAATACCTTTGAGCTTCATTCCAAAAGATAGGCAAGAGTTTTTAAATAGAAGATGGCAAAGAGCTGTCTGAAAAGCCTCAGCCAAGATATGAAGGCATGAATTTGCATGAAATGTTAACAAAGGTGACCAGTTCTAGGTAAGAATTAGAGTGACAGGAGATGAGCTGGAAACGTAAGTTGAGATTCTTCTACAGAAAAGGGGGGGAAAGTAATTGCTTAAAAGTTTTAGTGGGTTCTTTCTGCAGAGAGAGAGGGAATTGCTTCTAGTAGACCTTGGTTTCCCAGGTGGGCGAGTGGGAAAGAATCTGCCTGCCAACGCAGGAGGCACAGGTTCTATCCCTGGGTCAGGAAGATCCCCTGGAGAAGGAAATGGCAACCCACTCCAATATTCTTGCCTAGAGCATCCCATGGACAGAGGATTCTGGAGGGCTAGAGTCCATAGGGTCACAAAGAGTCAGTCACGACTGAAGAGACTTAGCACACTCGCATGACTTTAGCTTGGCATCTGCCTGTTGTCTACTAGCCCAGTCATTTTCAGACAAAATTTTGAAGCAGGCAGAGCGCACATAGAATGTCCCTCTCCGCCTTGCTTCTGCTTCCCCTCGTTCATTCCTTCCTTCCTCATTCCTACCCTCTGTCTCCAGACTCCTTTCTAGCTTCTTTTACTCTGGGGATCTAGTCTGCAGCTAAAGACTCCCTTCCTCCTGGCTTTGCTCCAGGCTCAAACCAATTTGATAAACATTATTTTAAAAGAAAGACACAGTAGCTTCACTGTGTCACTTCTCAATACAATATATTAATAGCTGACTCTCAGCAGAATTAATCTTTGTTGTATATACATTTTTGGATCTGGTCAGTGCATGCACACGTGTTTGTGGATGTGTTTGTGAAGATTTGGGGAAGGAGTAAGCAGGTGCCTTTTGGGCTACCAAGGTCATCACCTGGATTCTCATTTCAGTGAAAGTAAGGAGCTGGCCACACCTAGCCACCTATTGGCTGGTGTAGTTATTGCCCTATCACCCATAATCCAGTGGTGAACAGTGGTGTTGATTTACCTTCAAGGTACAAGGTCCCCATGTTTAAAATATTTATAATCAGCACTTGCTAAAGATGTACAAATTACTTATACTAGCAGAACAACCATCACCACCACAAGAGTTCCTTCATAAAGTCCCACTGTATCTTGATGAATCTGTAGGCTTCCTGCTTTAAGGATACTTGGTGTTTGATGAGATGCTTTGAACAAATTAAAGAGAGAAAACATAAATAGATAAAACTATAAATTATATGATGGTTTTATTGTTAAAACTGATTGATGACCTATGAACAGAAGCATCACTGTCATAATCTATTAAACCAAAGATGGTTCCAGGATCTTCCTATTCTTTATTTTACACACAGCCCATTATAGTTGATATAGATTTCTAATATAGTCTCCATGTTCTAAGTGAGTGTTCTAGAAGGTATTGGGATGACGAGAGTGTTTAATATTACCAGTATGGCTAGAGGAATATGTTTATCAGTGCAAGCAAAAACCTGCACTGTGGCAGTTAAGGAAAAGCCATTTGCCTCGCAGTGTGTGTAGTCTAAGATTTTTACAGTCTCTGGTGGCAGCATTAGGAGGCAGAAGTAAGAGATGATACTAATAAGCTCTGATCTTGCAGATGCAGAATGCTGGGCCAAGAACTGACTATAAAAGGCTTTGCCAACTGGGGATCCAGGACTGGCACTTAAATTAAAATATGAGAGCTTCTCTTTCTCTCTTTTTGCATGACCTCTTTCTTCCCTATAAAGAAACAGAGGCCAATAGCATTCTCTTCCTAATTCTACTGAGGCTGTTTAGCTTCATGAACAAAGGGAGATGGAAGTTTTCTTTTAAACCAGTATCTTAAGCAGGTCAGCAGAGAACTCTTCTACATCTCTGGGGAAAGGTAGAAATAGTAATGTCCTCCCAGGGTCCTCGAGGGAACCATGTCACAAAGCAGGGGTGGGTGTATTGCACAGGTGGGACTTCAGGACAAGTATCACCATCTAGACTCTGGCTGAGAGGAAATATTTAAAATGCTCATTGCCAGAGGTGATGAGGCACCTCCATGCAGTCATGGGGAACAATTGTTGGAGGCTAGAGGAGTGGAGTCTGGAGAGTTTTGAGCATTCTCTCTTCTCCTGAGTTGAAGTCCTTCCCCTCTTTGACAGTTGCTGTGTACAAAGCAGGTTAGCCCATCGCTTTGGGGAAAGGAAAATCCAAACTGAGGGACCACAGAAGCATTATCCATCTGCAACTTGAGCAGGGCTTTTGCATATTAGTACAGAGCTCAATGATCAGCAAGAGGGTTGTTTGTGTTTGGCTTATGTTTGCTGTGTTACAAAACTAAGGTGAAATCTGGCCTGCAATCCCCGAGGTCTAACTAATCCAGTAATGAACTGAGACAGCTTGATAGGCGATGTGTCTACCCAATTCCCAGACTGTTCTGTTCTGAGAAGATATTTTCTAAGTTGAAAATGGGATAATGTAATGCGCCCCACTCAAAAATGACAGATCTCGCTGTAAAATCATCTATGAATGAGTCGATCTGGTGATGCCTTAACTGTTCCTAAAATTATATTCAGGAGTCTTATTGTCAAGAAGACATGATAGGTTTATTAAATACCCTATAGAATAATGTACTTGAAGCGCCTGCCTTATGCAGTTTTTTTCTGTTTAATCTGAGCTGTATGTATGCTACTACAGCTTCAAAACATCTGGGCGCAGCAATTTTTTCTTTCCTGCACCTGCAAGGGTAAGAACACACACAAACAAAAAAGAAATTAAATCTTCCGCAGAGCTGGGGAGAAAAAGAACCCGACCAGCCGTGAAGCTCAAGGGAGCAGTGTGACAAGTGCTGAGCTGTAAACAAGCTTGAGAGGGATTAATTCTTATGACAAGTGCCAGTGGTGGCGTCTCACATGGACACAGCATATGCACACATTTCAGAGAGGAGCCACACAGGATTTAATGCAAATAGAAGAGAAGGGGAAAAAAAGAAAAAGAAAAAGCTCTCAGTGCATCAGCTTCTCCTCATCTGTAAACAGCCAAGCAAATCAGGATGAGCTAGTGTTGTAATTATCTTGATTTTTCAGAATTTTGCCACCCAGAAGAGATTTTTTAGAGTTTCCTCCCTGCTCTTTATAATTATAGCTGCTGTTTCAACCTCTGCCAAGGGTTGGTGGCTGCAAAGTAATATTCACCAGGTGGCTGCTTTGCAGCAGAGAAAATCACCAAATTTCCTTGGTTGATCTGGTTTTGTCACTTAGGATTCAAATAAAAACTTCAGAGGGCAGCCATTCATCATCTTGTGACAGCCACTTTCACTTGTACCTTCTTGACTCCGGCACCATGGGGCCCTCCTGCACTTGAGTAAATGACAGGACTAGGATACCAGGTAGCTGTGTTCCAATTTGCTTAGAATCACAGACACCTGTGTCAGGAGAGATTTGAAACCGAGTCTGAGCCCAGAAGCTAGACCCCTTCCAAATGTGAAATGCCATGTTTGCTGATCCCTATTCTCTTTGTGTGTTCAAGAACTAGAATGCAGAATGGGAAAGGGGAGGAGAGAGTGATTCTTGAAAACAGACAGGTGGGATGGGAGATCTTGCTTGTTGCTTACCTACGATCTGTCTCCTACATCAAGAGTGGGCAGACTAAGGTCCATAGGCTAAATCCAGCCTGCTGCCTGTGTTTATAAATAAAGTTTTATTGGAACACAGCCTCATCATGTGTTGCCTACAGCTGCTTTCATGCTGCAAGGGCAGAACTCAGCAGTGGCAACAGAAACCATCTGGCCCACAAAACCTAAAATATTTATACTGTATAGCCCTTTACAGAAAAGGTGTGAAAATCCCTGTCTTATACTATCAGAGCCCCATTTTGACTGTGACAGTCATGTGCCCTTAAAAAAAAAAAATCACTTTCCTGAAGCTAGGGGTGGACATGTGATCCTGTTCTGCCTAATGAGATGTAAGAAAAAGTGAACTGGGTGGAGGTGGGCTTTAGGAAAACTATTATTTTTCTAGATTGTAATGGGAAGGCTCCCTGAATCTCTTTCCCAATAGTCTTCTGCCTTTGTGGCATACATTAGCTATTCCCAGCAGTCAATAGTAGCTTTACATGATGGTGTGATTCTCTGACTTAGTGGGTAAATGTGGTGGAATTTAGGATGTGGAGAGAAGTGGGACAAGGTGGAATTCTCTCTAGTTCCATATTAGAAGATCTTTTTATTCCATCCATGAGGAGGTTAAAACCATTTCTTAATGACTCCCCCTAGCTCTTCCTGCAGGACTTCTCCTCTCCCTACTCTCTACCTTCTCTCTGCTGAGGTTCCCATGCTTGATATGCAGGGGATGGGCGTGAGATGAGACAGAGGAAAGTGGAAAGGGCGGAGGGTTCATGGGACACACAATGCAAATGTCCCTTACCCTTACTGCCTCCTAACCTCAATCAAACTACATCTATTAATGGACTTTACTCAAAAAGTGATCATCACAGTACAAAATAAGGCCATGCCAAAATGATAGCTTCAGTGGGGACGCCACCAAAACCATCCCATGGCTTTCTCTGCTTCCTTCCCTGGGTTTCAGTAGGACAGCAAAGATTCTGAAAGAAACCTTGAAATTTCTAATCTTTTCTCATAAAATCCAAACAGAATCCAAAGAGACAAAATGAGGTCAATATTTTAATGGAAGATAATACACCTGATACCTTCCTCTGTAGAGTCCTAAAAAGTCAATTATCTCATCTCGTGTAAGGCCCATGTTGGCTTTTAAGATACAAAGAAGGTAAAGTTCCGGAGTTGAATTCCTATTAATATTTACCAGTAGGAATTTTAAATGAAAAAAATCTTTAAAAGGATTCTAATGGTGTCATTTGCATAAATGTTTCTATCTGAGAGATATCATTCAGGAAAGCATCAAAAATACTTTTATTTTTGGTGTTAAGTTTCAACATGGTTTGGTAAATTGCCTATACTTGGTTTAACTTTTCATGGTTTTTTCTAAAAATTATCGTAGACTCTGGCATCCAGGCTTGTGAAGTTTTAAAGAAATATGATTGCATATATATGGAATTTAGAAGGATGGTAACAATAACCCTGTGTACAAGATAGCAAAAGAAACACTGATGTATAGAACAGTCTTATGGTCTCTGTGGGAGAGGGAGAGGGTGGGAAGATTTGGGAGAATGGCATTGAAACATGTATAATATCATGTATGAAACGAATTGCCAGTCCAGGTTCGATGCACGATACTGGATGCTTGGGGCTGGTGCACTGGGACGACCCAGAGGGATGGTATAGGGAGGGAGGAGGGAGGAGGGTTCAGGATGGGGAACACATGTATACCTGTGGTGGATTCATTTCGATATTTGGCAAAACTAATACAATATTGTAAAGTTTAAAAATAAAATAAAAATTAAATGTTATAATCTAAAAAAAAGAAAAGGAAATATGATTGAATCCATAAGGCACGTGGTACTTTAGAAATCTCATTTCCACAATTTAAAGCAATGATTCTCACCTCCTTCTTCTTTGGGGAGTGACATCAGATCCGCCAAACCCCTTCACCAGAAACGGCTCTAAAACACAACCATAGATATGGCTATCCCAGCCTTCTCAACATGCATCTCTGAAAATATAAATGGCCTGGCAATATTGCCAAGTTAAAACATAACAAAACACTCCAGAGTTTAAAGATTTGAGGTCATTA
This sequence comes from Bos indicus, assembly GCF_029378745.1. Lineage (NCBI taxonomy): Eukaryota > Metazoa > Chordata > Mammalia > Artiodactyla > Bovidae > Bos > Bos indicus. Next base: position 53,651,702 of record NC_091769.1, read on the forward strand.
TGACAAATGTAAACAGACTGTTTACTTGCAAAAAAATATCTAGGAACTTTGAAGAGCACTAGAATTTGCATCATTGTAGAAAGCAGAAATTTGCATCAGCCCCCAAAATTCCAGCCCCCTGGGGTACACACCCTCCATATATCTTCTCCCCTTGACTACAGGCAGAAACTGTGAATATGATGAGATATTAAATGTCAGGTTACTAATAAATAAGTTGCCTTTGTTTAATCAAGAGGGAGATTGTGTAGGTGGACCTGACAGATTGGAAGTGTAAGAGGACTTATGGGAGAGAACCTTGGAGCTAACCAGATGGTGTCACTGACTCAATGGACATGAATCTGAGCAAACTCTGGGAGACAGTGAAGGACAGGGAAACCTGGTGTGCTGCAGTCCTTGGGGTTGCAAAGAGTCAGACATGACTTAGCAACTGAACAACAACAGCAAGTAGCTAAATTTGAGGACATCCTCTACAAACTGAGAGCAACTCCTGGCCAATAGCCAGCAAGAAGCGGAGGCCTCATTCCCACAGCTGAAAGGAGATGAATCCTGCTAATAACTTGAATATGCTTAGAAGAGGCCTCCAATCTCTAGATGAGACCCCAGCACAGCCAATACCTTGATTTCAGCCCAGTGGAATCCTGAGCAAAAAATCTAGTTTACCCACACCTAGAAACGTAACCCATAGAAATAATACATTTGTGTTGACTGATTTCGCTTCCCTGAACTCTCACTCTTACAGACCCTGCCTCATGCATGCTGACCACTCAGGGCTCAACTACTCCTTCTGGAACCCTGACCCGAGGAGTCACTCCAAGTCTCTGCTGTGAGGTCTTCTCACCAGTTCCAAGGTATGCCCTCAAGGCCCTCAACTCAGAACTAGGGCACGTGGGAACAAAGGCTCTAGTTTCTTTCTGTTGTACCCCTTCCTGCATTGTACATGCCCCTCAGTTTACTTGGTGTTTCCTTAACCACCCTGTCTTAAAGCTTTGCCCCAAGAAGAGAGGAAAAAAATAAGAACTCCAGTATCCACTGTCTTTGATTTCCTTTTTCTTAGTATCCTCTTAAAAGTAGGAAGTCAAGAAACACCTGGAGTAACAGGCAAATTTGGCCTTGGAATACGGAATGAAGCAGGGCAAAGACAAATAGAGTTTTGCCAAGAAAATGCACTGGTCATAACAAACACCCTCTTCCAACAACACAAGAGAAGACTGAATACATGGACATCACCAGATGGTCAACACTGAAATCAGACTGATTATATTCTTTGCAGCCAAAGATGGAGAAGCTCTATACAGTCAGCAAAAACAAGACCAGGAGCTGACTGTGGCTCAGACCATGAACTCCTTATTGCCAAATTCAGACTTGAAGAAAGTAGGGAAAACCACTAGACCATTCAGGTATGACCTAAATCAAATCCCTTATGATTATACAGTGGAAGTGAGAAATAGATTTAAGGGCCTAGATCTGATAGATAGAGTGCCTAATGAACTATGGAATGAGGTTTGTGACATTGTACAGGAGACAGGGATCAAGACCATTCCCATGGAAAACAAATGTAAAAAAGCAAAATGGCTGTCTGGGGAGGCCTTACAAATAGCTGTGAAAAGAAGAGAAGTGAAAAGCAAAGGAGAAAAGGAAAGATATAAGCATCTGAATGCAGAGTTCCAAAGAATAGCAAGAAGAGATAAGAAAGCCTTCTTCAGCGATCAATGCAAAGAAATAGAGGAAAACAACAGAATGGGAAAGACTAGGGATCTCTTCAAGAAAATCAGACATACCAAAGGAACATTTCATGCAAAGATGAGCTTGATAAAGGACAGAAATGGTATGGACCTAACAGAAGCAGAAGATATTGAGAAGAGATGGCAAGAATACACAGAAGAACTGTACAAAAAAGATCTGCACGACCCAGATAATCATGATGGTGTGATCATTGACCTAGAGCCAGACATCCTGGAATGTGAAGTCAAGTGGGCCTTAGAAAACATCACTACGAACAAAGCTAGTGGAGGTGATGGAATTCCAGTTGAGCTATTCCAAGTCCTGAAAGATGATGCTGTGAAAGTGCTGCACTCAATATGCCAGCAAATTTGGAAAACTCAGCAGTGGCCACAGGACTGGAAAAGGTCAGTTTTCATTCCAATCCCAAAGAAAGGCAATGCCAAAGAATGCTAAAACTACTGCACAATTGCAGTCATCTCACATGCTAGTAAAGTAATGCTCAAAATTCTCCAAGCCAGGCTTCAGCAAAATGTGAACCGTGAACTTCCTGATGTTCAAGCTGGTTTTAGAAAAGGCAGAGGAACCAGAGATCAAATTGCCAACATCCGCTGGATCATGGAAAAAGCAAGAGAGTTCCAGAAAAGCATCTATTTCTGCTTTATTGACTATGCCAAAGCCTTTGACTGTGTGGATCACAATAAACTGTGGAAAATTCTGAAGGAGATGGAAATACCAGACCACCTGATCTGCCTCTTGAGAAATTTGTATGCAGGTCAGGAAGCAACAGTTAGAACTGGACATGGAACAACAGACTGGTTCCAAATAGGAAAAGGAGTTCGTCAAGGCTGTATATTGTCACCTTGTTTATTTAACTTCTATGCAGAGTACATCATGAGAAACGCTGGACTGGAAGAAACACAAGCTGGAATCAAGATTGCTGGGAGAAATATCAATAACCTCAGATATGTAGATGACACCACCCTTATGGCAGAAAGTGAAGAGGAACTAAAAAGCCTCTTGATGAAGGTGAAAGTGGAGAGTGAAAAAGCTGGCTTAAAACTCAACATTCAGAAAATGAAGATCATGGCATCTGGTCCCATCACTTCATGGCAAATAGATGGGGAAACAGTGGAAACAGTGTCAGATTTTATTTTTCTGGGCTCCAAAATCACTACAGATGGTGACTGCAGCCATGAAATTAAAAGATGCTTACTCCTTGGAAAGAAAGTTATGACCAACCTAGATAGCATATTCAAAAGCAGAGACATTACTTTTGCCAACAAAGGTTTGTCTAGTCAAGGCTATGGTTTTTCCAGTGGTCATGTATGGATGTGAGAGTTGTACTGTGAGGAAGGCTGAACGCCGAAGAATTGATGCTTTTGAACTGTGGTGTTGGAGAAGACTCTTGAGAGTCCCTTGGAGGGCAAGGAGATCCAACCAGTCCATTCTGAAGGAGATCAGCCCTGGGATTTCTTTGGAAGGAATGATGCTAAAGCTGAAACTCCAGTACTTTGGCCACCTCATGTGAAGAGTTGACTCATTGGAAAAGACTCTGATGCTGGGAGGGATTGGGGGCAGGAGGAGAAGGTGCCAACAGAGGATGAGATGGCTGGATGGCATCACTGACTCGATGGACATGAGTCTGGGTGAACTCCAGGAGTTAGTGATGGATAGGGAGGCCTGGCGTGCTGCGGTTCATGGGGTCGCAAAGAGTCGGACATGACTGAGCGACTGATCTGATCTGATCTTAGGGTGAGATTCGGAGAAGGCAATGGCACCCCGCTCCAGTACTCTTGCCTGGAAAATCCCATGGGTGGAGGAGCCTGGTAGACTGCAGTCCATGGGGTCGCTAGGAGTCGGACACGACTGAGCAACTTCACTTTCACTTTTCACTTTCATGCGCTGGAGAAGGAAATGGCAAGCTACTCCAGTGTTCTTGCCTGGAGAATCCCAGGGACGAGGGAGCCTGGTGGGCTGCCATCTCTGGGGTCCCACAGAGTTGGACACGACTGAAGCGACTTAGCAGCAGCAGCAGGGTGAGATGGGTCAGGTTTTTCTCCTGACCTATATTTTTCTTCTTGCGGGGCCATGCTGAGTCACTTCAGTCGTGTCTGACTCTTTGTGACCCCATGGACTGTAGCCTGCCAGGTTCCTTTTTCCATGGGACTTTTCAGTCAAGAATACTGAAGTGCATTGCCATTTCTTCCTCCAGGGGGTCTTTTTGACCCACAGATTGAACCTGCATCTCCTGCTTCACAGGTGAATTCTTCACCACTCAGCCACTGGGGAAGCCCATATTTTCACTCTTACCACAGAACAATGGTTTCCTGATATAGCTGCCTTAGTGGAAGGAGTATCTTCTCTGTAATATGAGTGAACTGTTTGGGTTCATTCATCCATACTTAGTTTTTAGTCTGATCAAGGGAAAAAAGGAATTTTGAGAATCTTATCTTGAGAAAATAATCTTTTTTGTAACATCTTTCTGCAAAATTATTTTTTAAATATTAAAAACTGAGTATTAACTCTTTCACTCTCTTGATATGCCTTTTGGAGCCATCACTATCAATAAACACACAATGCCTTTAGTAGAAATACAAGATTAGGGGGGATGTCTTGTATTCAGGAAAGCCAATAAGAAAAGCACATTAATGTTTTTTCCTAAATACTACTCCTGCTACATGGGCAAACTCTGGGAGATGGTGAGGGACAGGGAGATGTGGCATGCTTCAGTCCATGAAGTTGCAAAGAGTCAGACATGACTGAGTGAGTGAACAAAAACAACAGTCCCTATTATAAGGGAAAGCAGAAGCAGAATGAAGAGCTGTGGAAGAGTCACCAGAAAAGCAGCCTCGTACCTCAGTAGTTGTTTTATCTTTCTTTCAAATCGGTATGGATTATTCACCTTTCTTAGTATGGGGGCTCCAAATGACTCTGGGCCGTTTATTCTTCAATATACTTTCAGAAGCATTTCCTACCCAAAGATGTCAGAAACATATACTGGTGGCTCTGAGGCACTTTCTGAAAGAGAGGTATGGAATGGATACATGAACCTATGATTTGGAATCTTATGGAGCCATGTTCCCATCTCCACTTTGCCATCCAAGTGCCATGAAATCATGGAAGAGTGTTTTACAGTTTCTGAGTCTTATGTTTCTTATTTCTAAAATGAGCTTTGCAATATGTAATGAAAATACAACTGCCTAGAATAGGTCCTGATTATATAGTACATGTTCAATATGTGGACTTGGATAGCTAAAGCTATTATCAGAAGTCTAAATTGTCTTTAATTCAGTCATAGTGGTGGATAGTAACAACTCTGTTTTGTAAGCTTTGTGTTCTTGTAAAGCATTTTTTCATGAGTTGAATTGAACTTGGGTTGAATTGGACAGTGTCTACATAAATCTTTTACCTTTGACTATTTATTCACTCATTACAGATGACCTCCAGTGGAGGAAAGCACTGATAAGTTTGTTGGTACTGGATTTCAAGTACATTTTTTTTTTTACACATAACTGTCTTTTCTTTACAATATTTTTTTTTTGCCTTTTCATTTTAAAAATCATAATTCTTGGTTGGCAAAGAAAGCACCACCAGCGGAATGTAACACTTTAATTGGCCAAACTGACATTTAGATCCTGTAGTTCATTCAAGAAAGGAGTGGATTTCAGATGTGTGTGTGCTTAGCCATTCAGTCATGTCCAACTCTTCCCAACCCCAAGGACCATATCCCACCAGACATCCCTGTCCATGGGGATTCTCCAGACAAGAATACTGGAGTGGGTTGCCATGCCCTCCTCCAGGGTATCTTCCCAACCCAGGAATCGAACCCACTTCTCCTGCATTGCAGATGGATTCTTTACTGACTGAGCCACCAGGGAAGCCCTGGATTTCAGATATGTATGTGCAATTCAATAGCTGTGTTTAGTACTGTTTGTCTCTTTTGCAACAAACAGATGAGAAAAACCTGTCTCCACGACCCCTGTTTTTTAGCTTTGTGCGTAATACTTTCTGGGAAATGAATTGTTAAATGAGGTCAAATAATAAATAGGTACAGAACTGTTTAAAAGTCAATACCAATTGTTACATTTCCCATAACAACGTCACACCAGAAAATAATTAGATTCAGTAGCAAGCTCACTGATGCTGAGTCTTACTCCACTGATTCCTATTCTCCGTGGAGAGGCAGACTCAGTGTTATTGCCTGAAGATTGTTTTATGGATTTTAGTTTTTTAATTCCCATGAGAGCATTCAAATGGCCACAGCTGCTGGGCTTATCAAAGTGTAGCTGAAGACATCTGCACTGTGTTTCCTGCTGTTTTTTATATTCTCCATGCTTATTTAAATGTAATGTAACTGACCTTTAGTCCAATCAGTTTAACTCTACATTGAGAGTTTATTGTGGATAGTGGAAGTGGGGAGCAGAGTGAGTTTCATGCTGAAAATTCATGCAAGGAGGTTAAAAAAGACATCTTTGGGGAGACCCTTTGTCTATGAAAATGAGGAAGTAGGTCAAAAAAAAGAAAAAGCAAACCCACAAAGGTTGCCCAGGTGAGAACCCCATAATGAGAATGTTGTTGTTGTCCAGTCACCCAGTCGTGTCTTTGCAACCCAAAAGACTGCAGAACGCCAGGCCTCCCTGTCCCTCACTATCTTCTGAAGTTTGCCCAAGTTCATGTCCGTTGCATTAGTGATGCCATCCAGCCATCTCATCCTCTGATGCCCTCTTCTCCTTCTTCCCTCTATCTTTCCCAGCGTTGGGGAGAATGAGAATAGAACTATGAAAGATAAGAAATAAATTTGAGAAGTTATTAATATGTGCTTGGTCCACCCTATGCCTGTTTTCTTTCCTTTGACTGTTGACATTTTCTCTAGTGCTTTCCTGGCTGTCCATTTCTGGTCCAGGGACACTTTCCCTAACTTCCTGCTCCTTCTTACCATGTCCTTAATCCTCATTAGGATGTACATACTTCCTCTGCATCCCTGGTCCAGGTAACGGAATTGCTAATGGGATGGTCTGAAAATAGGCATAAATATATTGGTTTCTGCAAGGCACTGTCTTTGAAGTCTAGAGTGAAGGTTTGGGTAGCCTGGGACTCGTCTGACTCTAGTGGAGAGTCATGTCATTGTCCTACTTCAATCATGGAAGTAGGACAATCAGGGAGATCATTGTGGGCAGGAAGCTGCACTGAAAGATCAGAGCCCCTCAAGTTATATCTGCTTACTCTAACACACATAACAGAATATAAAATTGAAGTTTGATGAGGATAAAGTTGCAGGACTGAGGGAAAGTGGTAGGGTCGGAGGACCCAAAGGTGTCAGCAATCACAGCAGCATCCCACCATCGGAAAATTAGGAGATCAGAGATGCTAAGAAAGCATAGCTCCTCATTTGGTGCCTGCTGCTATTTATTTGTAGCATGCTGCTGCTAAGTCACTTCAGTTGTGTCTGACTCTGTGCGACCCCATAGATGGCAGCCCACCAGGCTCCCCCGTCCCTGGGATTCTCCGGGCAGGAACACTGGAGTGGGTTGCCATTTCCTTCTCCAATGCATGAAAGTGAAAAGTGAAAGGGAAGTCGCTCAGTCGTGTTCAACTCTTAGCGACCCCCTGGACTGCAGCCCACCAGGCTCCTCCGTCCATGGGATTTTCCAGGCAGGAACACTGGAGTGGGTTGCCATTTCCTTCTCCAATGCATGAAAGTGAAAAGTGAAAGGGAAGTCGCTCAGTCGTGTCTGACTCTTAGCAACCTCCTGGACTGCAGCCTACCAGGCTCCTCCATCCATGGGATTTTCCAGGCAAGAGTACTGGAGTGGGGTGCCATCGCCTTCTCCATTTGTAGCATAGTAGACGTGAAATTCCATGAAAAGAAGGAAGAGGAGCAGGGTTATTGACAAGATGGATCTTCCCTGCAATTTAGCTCCACAACTCTACCTCTCTCATTACTCCAGTCTCCATAACAGTACACATTGGTGTTTTTGCAACACTTCTTTAAAAGGGCCTCATTAGAAATCTCTGCAAATTCCCATCACAGAGTATGCATTCATTCATTCAATTATAGTTATAGGAAGCCTGTGTTTTTTAGGTGTGTTCCAAAATAAGACAGACTCTTTTCTCAAGGAGCTTGTAATCTAATCCAGGAAAGATACGTGAGCAAGTAATGGGACAATGCCATGCTGTGTCACAAGTGCCCAGTAGATATATGTGTGGTAGAAGAGCAGGTGAAGGAGGATAAAAGGCAAAGAAGGTGCTCACAGCAGAGGTCATGTTGAATGAATAGGAGTTTACCGGCTAGACAAGTTGGGGAAAGCATCCCAAGCAATGGAAGGAGCTGGTGTAAAGATACAGAGTATTGAAGTAATCTTGTGCCTCCTTAGGGGACAGATAGATTGAAGTTCAATGAGATAGAAGGGAACAGGGGGAAGATGATGAGAAGTTCTGAATGTATTGCTAAGGATCTTGGGTATTATTTTATAGGTGATGGACAAATTGAAGAATTCCTGACACCTTGGATGGTGAAGTAAGAGAGATTTGCCCCAGGACTCTGCACTGTCCCTTTCTACCTTTCTATGGACTTGTTTCCCCCCAGGTGACAAGAGCTGAGTTAGTCACACTCTGGTTCATGGCACTCTGTTGACATAGGTTTATGCACATCCCTTCATTTATTTCATTGTGTTATATTTTAATTTTATTTCATTTTCCCTCTTCAGCCATGATCCCCACAGCCATTCCATCCTCTTCACAGAGGCATCCACTCTGGTGGATTTGCCAGATGTCCTTAGATATTTATGTATCCTTGTAACTTATGCTGTGCCTTTTTGTATGTGTATTTTTCTTGTTGAATTTATTTATAAATTGTAAAAACAATTAACATTTTTTATTTTATCAATACATTGGAGTATAGTTGATTAACAATATTGTGTTTGTTTCAGGAGTACATCAAAATAATTCCATTATACATATGCAGCACAGCGTAGAACACATTCTTTTTCAAATTCTTTTCTCATTTAGATTATTACAGGGTATTGACCAGAGTTCCTTGTTTTTTTAGCTCACACAGACAGTATTGTGATGTAACTTGTTTTCATTCAGCACTATGTTTCATAATCTATCTTAAGGCTTTATGGGTACTTGAATTGTTACTTCCTGTGCCAGTGTGCTAAGTGCTCAGTCATGTCTGACTCTTTGTGACCCCATGGACTGTAGCCTGCCAGTTTTCTCTGTCCAAGGGATTTCCCACCCAAGAATTCTAGAGTGAGTGGCCAGTTCCTCCCCCAGGAGATCTTCCCAACCCAGGGACTGAACCCACGTCTCCTGCATTGGCAAGCAGAATCTTTACCACTGAGCCACCAGGAAAGCCTTATTACTCCCATCGAATTACAGAGTCAGAAAATACTATATGTTGGTGAGGATGAAGGGATGTGGTGCTCTCATGTATAATTACTTGGAGTGTGAACTGGTATAGCTGTCCTAGAGGGCAATCTGCCACACTGGTAAGCCAAAGATACATACAGCTCATACCTGCAATCCTAATGTTGATTCCATATCCCCAAATAATTCCTATCCAGATCCATAAGGGGACATATAGGAGGGTGCTTATTGCTGCATTGTTTGTTCTAGAGGACAGTGAATTTCTTGTTCAACTTTAGGGGAAGAGATCAGGAAATGTGAATAGATGTTGTGGGGAAAACTTATATTTTTAAAACAAATAAGTCATTTCATCCATTAACATGAAAAATCTCTACATTTATTTGGGGTCTTTTTTATACCCTTTAATACCCTTTATACCTTTTAGATTTTTCTCCATCAAGGCTTCTTATGCATGCCTTAGTATTTCATTCCTAGATATTATATAGCTGTTGTTGTTATTGTGAGGAAGGCTGTTTTTAAAATTACATTTTCTCTTCAATTGCTATTAGTGTAATGAAACCATTAGCTCTCTTATCATGACAGGTTGTTGCTTTTGACGGTTTTCCAAGTAGGGAATCATGCTATCAGGAAAAAATAATATTATTAAGTCTTTTCCCTCTCAAAACTTTTAGTTCTTGCTTTGCTCTTTTTTGTTACAGTGGCCAGGACTTCCAAAGTTATGCTGAACAAGAGTAGTGATAGCTGTTTTCTTTGTTACTGATTTTAAGATGGCTACATTTAAAGTTACTCTAGTAGGTATGAGGTTTACTCCAGGTAGCAACAAACAGACTTTACCAAGACCCAGACGTTCCCTTCTATTCCTAGTTATCTGAGAGTTCATATTTTTATATTACAAATAGACATTGACTTTTTTTCAAATGCTCTTTAGGCTTCTATGAGATAGTGGTTTTTTTTTTTCCTTTTTAGTTCATTAATGTGGTGATCTACAAGGAGAGATTTTCTGTTATAAAAGCATTTTTCATCCCTAAGATAAATCTTATTTCATTATAATATATTATTTTTAAAAACTCTGCCAGGTTCTGTTAGCTATTTTTTTTTTTTTTGATTTTACATCTATTTTCATATATGAAATGGGTATAATTTCCTTTTACTATCATCATTTTGTATTGGAATCCAAATTATACAGATTTCATAAAGTGAATTGCCTAGCGTCCTCTCTTTTTCTACATTCTGTAACAACCTACATATGATTGTTACACATTTCTAGAAAATTTGGTAGAATTTGAACAGTCTGTGGCTAGAAGATTTTTATTATTTTCATGAAAAGGTGAATTCTTATTTTTCCAATTTCACTAGTGGTTTTAGTCTATTCACATTTTAGACTTCATCTTACATCATTTTTTGGCATTTGTATATTTTCAGAGACATTTGTTCATTTTGTCCAGGTTTTCAAACATATTGGCTATGCATATCTGGGTGTACAATTTTAAATTTCTAATTTCTTTCTGTATTCTGTTTATTTGCAGTTTCTGGTTGTCACTTTTCCCCTTTAACATTCTTGCCTAAAGCTCTTCTGTTTTATCAATCTTATTAAAAAAATTCTGGTCTTCGTTTAGCTAAATTTTTCTTTTTTGGTGTTTCTGTTGTTCAGTGTTTTATTGATTTTCATCTTATATGTATTATTTCCTCCCTTTGTATATCTTAGGGCTATCTCTGTTGTTCATTTTCCAATTTCCTGATGTAAGCACTTAGCTCATTGGTTTTAAATCTTTCTTATTTTCTGATGGATATGTTTATTAAATCTATAAATTTCCTTCTAAGCAGTGATGTAGTGTGTCATACAAATTTTGACTGGTATATTTTTAATACCATTTAATTTTAAGTTTCCTATTTAAACAAAGGGTTTGGACACATATTTTTAGTTTCCAGACAAGTATATTTTAATATTTCTTTTCTTGTTACCTATTTCTTATTTTATACATATTTCAGGTAATACTATATCATCTGATTCTTTGGAATTTATTGTGACTTCTTCTGGGTCCTATTACATAGTTGGTTTGTGTAAATGTTTTGTATGTGATTGAAAATAAGTATATTCTCTCAAAAGGATAATACATAGATACACGATCAGTAGAAAGATCCAAGTTCTTAATTTTGTTCTTTGACTCTTTTTTATATTTGATTTTTTAAAATCTGAACAAAATTTGTCCATATGGACTTCAAATTTCCTAATCCAGGGTTGAATGAGTGTCAGTGAAATAAGATTGGGCATGAGCTGGGTGATGGAGGAGGGAATTTTTTTTTTCACCCTTTGTATCTAATTTGAGTGTACTATGCTAGCAATTTCCTGGAGGAGGTCATGGCAACCCACTCCAGTATTCTTCCCTGGAGAATCTCACAGCAGACGTGCCTGGAGGTCCATAGGGTCGCAAAGAGTTGGATTCAACTAAAGCAATTTAGCATGCATGCTTGCTGGTTATTTCTCATAGAGACACATATTTTATTTACAGTTGGTGTAAGAAGAGGGGAGAATAAAAGAACGAAATGAGTGAGATTTGGCTGAGTGCTTCCCCACAGTGGAAGGAAAATTTAAGAAAGTTGCTCCAGTTTGGACCCCGTGGATGGCTTATAACTTGGAGAAAGGTAATGTGTGTGTGTATGTTTGAGTGTGAGTATGTGTGAGTGTGTGTTTGTGTGTATGTATGTGTGCAGGTACCTTTCATGAATTGGAACATTTGGGGGGCTTTGGGACATCTTAGATGGAGAGAAAAAACAAAGTAGAGAGAACATTTTGCTATCACCTCCAAATTTCTCCTTCCTGAACAAAACAAGAAATCTCTGTGCTGTGATGGCAGAAATAGGTAATTATATTGGAACCATTTTTTTTTTTTTTTGGTAATTATTGCTTTGTATGAACAAATCTCAGAATTACCATAAATGTAGATGGGAGTTATACATTAATTCAGCCATTGGGTCTGAGACTAATATTTGTATATGCATGTGAGCTCCACTGGGGCTCTCAGAAGTATTTTGGGAAATAGACTTTGTAAAAGACTGGATAATCAAGCAGGAGAAAAGCTCATGGTCATTGGATTTGGGGCATTAAGTGTTAAAATGACTTAATTTGTACTCATAGGATGTGTGTCTTTGTGTGTGTGTGTATTATGAGATTATATGTTTTTTGAAAATATGTATAGCACGGATGTAACTTATTTTTCACAAGTAGCTTTGTTAACCTGCTTCATCCATTCAACCATATGTCATTGATAGGGTATAACAGCCAATAAAAATATTATTAGTAATACACAGTTGGAAAGAATTAATACATTTGAAAATTGGAGGTATTCACTACTGGCTTGTCTGATCAGGCCCAGTTTACTTAGCAAAGAAGTATCCAAACATTTAAGTATGCAAGTATATAAAGCCAAATGAGACATCATTTAATTCCTTTATTGTCTTACAGTGAAAGACAGCAAATGAGCAAGTTGATGGCTTTATGCCAGTTATTTTTACTACAATTTCTTTTATGCTAAGGTATAGCTGAAGGCAAGCCCTCAAATTCTAGCACGAACATGCAGCAGCAATAACATGAATATTTTAGGGGCTATAAGATTCTTTTCATGGGTTATTGTTGGAAATAAAAAATTTAAGTTGCAACTGCTTTGCCAAGTGTCATAAATGACTGGGACTAAATGTAAGAGTGTGTGTGGCCTCAATCCCAGACTCACTTTTAAAAGACCCAAGTACGAGGTGGCTCCGTTGCACAATGGATAGCGCATTGGACTTCTAAAAGACCCAAGTTCTAGGTGTTCAAGGCCCTCCACAGTGCCATCCTCTTTCTTCCTATCTTTCTCATCTTTTACCATTCACCATACTTAATGCAGTTCTGCATCTCCTTCCAGTCACATAGACTTACCTAACAGAACATGCATTTTCACATTCAAGGAATATGGCCTAAGGACCATCTTCAAATATCAAAGCCAACAACCTTGCAGGACAATGATGGCAACACCAAGAAACTCAGACAACTGAAGCTGACTAGCTGAGTCCCAGAGAACAAGGCTATTGTCACAACACCCAGCATGACAGCATGACCCCCTACATTTCCTCTGGTCCTCTACCAGACTGCACACTTTCCTTCCCATAGTCCTGCTGCAGATCGTGTCTATTGGTCGGAACAGTGACCACAGCAGGGACCACACAAAGATACCTTCCCTGTCCGAATGTGGGAACATCCTGTGCTTGTTGGGGGCGTCCATTCCCATTGAAAGGGAGACATGATTAATCTTGAGGAGAATTAGAGTATTTAACCTACTTGTTGAAGGGTGATTTTTCCCATTCTAGGGAAAAAAATAAATTACGGTATTTCAGTGTTTAAAGCACATCAAGAATTAATGAACATCATTCTTTTTTTTCTTACCAAAGGCACATCACTGCTTAAAACCACAAAGTGCTGACCTAGCCAGTGATTCCAGAACCCAGGGCCTCAGCATAGCATTTTAAAGACTCATCCTCATAATAAATTACTATTTTAATGATAGCCCTGGTAACACATGGTAAATGGAAAGCACTTTCTGTAGATTAAGCAACATAGCTCCCATTATTGGTTTAACTATACTTGAGACCTTAAAAAGATTTAAATAACTGTTAATTTGATGCAGTTTCTGCTGAATTATTTAAAAACACCTCCTTACTGCTTTAACTTTGAATCTGCATTAGAAAGTATAATGCCAATTAGGATTCCTCCACTGCCTCAAATGCTCTAAATATAAATACAAACTGAATCTACCCACAAATACAATTTCTCTCTTTACACTATGATCTTTCATCCTAAACTTAGGCAAAAAAAAGCCCAAAAATTTACAGGAGAGAGTCAGAAAATTAGGAAATAATTAAGGTAACAAAAATTAAGGCCTAATGGATAGCTTTTTGGGAGTGCTAAAGACACATGGTTCAGAGTTGTGCATTTAGATAGAAAACTCAGTGTTTACATTTGACTGGTGCAAGTTCAAGAATTACATAATGTAAAATATAAATGTAAGTACTTATATAAGTACTTATATAAAACCAAAAATGAAAGAGATTGGCTCAGTTGGTTGATTTGAATTTTATTTACTGTAATAATCAAAAGTGAAAATCAGATGCAAGGCATACCTTTGGTTGACCATGTTTTATTTTTGTTTAGTTTTGCAAAGCTGAATGTTTCTCCTGCTCCCCTTGCCTGCCCCCGCCACTTACTTCCCATTAAATGAAACTTAGATATTAACTTTAAGCCTCCATCAGATGTTTCTCAGAGTAGACCCAAACTGTTTCATATTCCTTATACATACTTTGGCTCCCAAGAAACCTTTCTACAGCCCACTTCTCCTACCTGGAATGCTTGTTTCTTGCTGCCTCATGTCCCTTCCTCTCTATTCAAAGCACTCTACTTAAGGAAGCTCTTCCACAAAAGAATTCTCAGTGAATCTCTTCTGGTTCCAGGCATTCTTATCTCCCTATTAGGATTGCGCCTTATGTGGTTGTTCAGTTGCTAAGTCACGTCCAACTCTTTGTGACCCCATGGACTGCAGCACTCCAGGCTTCCCTGTCCTTCACTCTCCCAGAGTTAGCTCAAACTCATGTCCATTGAGTCGGTGATGCCATCCAACCATCTCACCCTCTGTCGTCCCCTTCTCCTCCTGCCCTCAATCTTTCCCAGCATCAGTGTCTTTTCCAGTGAGTCAGCTCTTCGCGTCAGGTGGCCAAAGTATTGGAGCTTCAGCTTCAGCATCAGTCCTTCCAATGAATATTCAGGGTTGATTTTTAGGATTGACGGATTTGATCTCTTTGCAGTCCAAGTGACTCTCAAGAGTCCTCTCCAGCACCAGTTTGAAAGCATCAACTCTCCAGTGCTCAGCCTTCTTTATGGTCCAACTCCCACAGCTGTGCATGACTGCTGAAAAAAATAATAGTTTTGACTATATGGACCTTTGTTGTCAAACTGATGTCTCTGTTTTTTAATATGCTGTCTAGGTTTGTGCCCTGTATCCTTGTATTAATACATGCCAACTCTCCTAAAATAGGTTGCCAATATGGTTTTGAACTATTTTGTTACCACATATTTTCACTTGGATACATCTCAGCTGTTTTGCACACTCTCTCAGCATTACTGCTCACAAAGCGTCTCTGCTGGGCAATTGGAAGCTTAGAATATCAATTTGAACCAGAGTGCCATCTACTGGTAGGAAGGCTATAATATGTCAACATGACTTGTTCAGTGGCTAAGTCGCACTCAACTCTTTGCAACCCCTTGGACTGCAGCATGCCACTACCTCTGCCCAATGTACACACACAGAAACCAGCTCTCACAGTTTGATTAAATAAGGAATATGCTATATCAAATAAAAACCTTGCTCCCACCTTTAGTAAGATCTATGTATACAGAAAGCAATGACAATGAGATAAGATTCCCATTTGGATCCTCTAAATGAAATTGTCATCTTCAAAAGATGGGTGTGAATTTTAGACTCTGTCCTCTGGCTTTTCTGTAACTTTTGCTTTCTATTTATCAAAAAAATCATATATGAAATGAGGAACTGGAGCAATATACAACAAAACGTCTGAATGCCATTAAGTTTCTATGGAAATGGCACTGTTTTATGAAGAAGACTAGTTCTTTGTTTTACTTCAAGAATTTAGGCCTTCCAGAAGGTGAACCAGCCCTCCAGGATGGACCATAATTTTAGATCATGAGGCTCTGAGTGACCATGCTTTCTCAGCACACTGTGGAGGGACTGTATAAAGGAACAAAATGAGAAATATTTAGTCCTTGTGTATCAGGCTGACATTTTAGCCTATTAAATAATTCTTCAAACCCTTTAATAATACCAATCTTTCTACTCACTATAAAGCAAATCACATTGTGGGTAAATTAAATTGCACAGAAGCAGGCCTGTAAATTAAGAGAGAACTTTTCTTTCCCTGCACAAAGGCTGATTTAGATAGCATGGGATCATTAGTGACCAAACAGATGCCCCTCATCTATAACCCAGAGACAGCTCTCAGCTGTACAGAGAACCTTTCTTTTCCTACAGAGAGGTGAACTCAAAACTTGTCACTGATTTTTGCACCCTCTTAATCTTCCTGTTTATTCTGTGCTTCATTAAAGTCAATCTCCATGGGGCAGACTGTCATCCGAGCTCAGCCTGCCCTGCTGTCTGCTCTCTCCAGAGAGCATCCTTCATCCTGATAAACGGGCTGTGAGCTGAACACGTGACTGAGCTCCTTAAAGTAAACAGATTACAGAAAGCAACCCCTTCCACACTCACTCAGCAGAACTGGATAAGTAGGAGCTCTGACGTGGTCATCGTGGTGGAGACAATGCTTTCCCGATAGATGGGGTTTCAGATTTACTGTTATAAAATGATACAGAGGATATTTATCTTTATCACTGTGTCATCCCATACCTTTAAGGCTGCATTAGCTAATGTCATTCATTGGCCAAATGTTTCCCTCAGGATTTGGCATTGTTATAGGATGTCTGCTGAAGCCAAGCTCTGTGCTAGGCATCGCAGGCACGAATATACATAGAGGAAGAGACCATGATGACTGCAATGGGAAACACAGTGAAGCTCTGTGGGAAGCCAGAAGGCATGCCACCATCACAAGACCAGCCGTGTTGTAAGCTTAGCGTCTGCCTGTTTGTTGGACTCACAGACCATATTATCCCGGAGCAAGTGTTTTATCTGCATGAAAAGGCAACACTGGAGCCCACGACTGGTTTTCAGGCAGCTCTGCCTTTACCCTGACTTATGTTGACAGATAAGACAGGAGGGCTACCCGAGGGTGCTTGAGTCCTTCTTACCTAGGAAACCAAATGCAGACGAGACTCCGGAGAAGGAAAGTCTCATCTCTTACAGAGAAGTTCTGGGGCATCTCGGATGCCTGAGCTGAGGACAGTGATGTTCCTGTGACCACCAGCTGAGCATCAGAATCATTCCCCAGTATCTGGATGATGGGAACCTTGAAAAAGACACCCCCTTGTCATGGCAAGGGTTGAGGTCTGGGCAGTCCCACAGGACTTGCGAAGCATCCATCCTGGATGACCAGGGCAATAAACACCTGTTTTGAGTTAAGAATCAGGATAAATTCAAGGGAGACTCCCAACCACCACACCTCAGTTTTCCAAGGTCTGAGCAGCAGAAATCCAAGAAGGGTCCTGATTATCAGCGCTTCTTAATCATGACTACAGCTTCTGCCTGGGAGGTTTGAAGATCAAAAAGAAAACACGACTCCAAGGAGATGGAGCCCACCAGAGGCTGCTCTGGGCTCCTGACTTGCCTCTAGTTTACTTAGTGAAAACAACAGCAATGAAGAGCTTGCATAGGCAAGGTGTCAAGGGCAAGGGTTGAAATGGCTGTGGGGCTGTGAACCTGTGCAAATCCACCCACCATCAAAGCTCAGTCCAACTACTCTTCCTCTTGGTTCTCCAGGCCCTCGCTGGACCACATGCGTCTCTCCCTCCTCTGAGCCCCTCTCACAATGTGCAGTTTAGCATTTTATTATATTTAGTCTCATAATCTAATTGTTCGTTGTACACTGAGTTACCACAACAAAATCACATTTGTGTCTTTCAGTTCTTTGAAATGAGAGTTACAGTAGCAGGCGTGCAGCAGGTGTTTAATACTTAATCTAATTGGGGATCAGAAAATAAGAGCTTGTGGAAACGTTCATATAACTTCCTCCTTTCACAGAATAGTACACAGATCCAGAGAATTTCTGCTTTATCCATTTCACAGGTGTCTAATGAAACTTTCAAGCCCGTACTGGGTGCTGTGCAGGAGATAGAGATGCCCAACAGAGGGGCCTGGCTCTCATGGACCTTTCTGTGAGGCATGGGTAATAGGATGCTTGCCCCAATCACCAAAGGGGGAACCCCATGAGGAAAGTAAAAATAAGCCTGAGGGGTCTCAGGTGAGGGAGATAATGGGGCTTCTGAGGGACTCCAGGTGGGTTTATGAAAAAGGTGGCAGCTGAATTCCATGTGGAAGGATGTGCTCTGCAGGAACAGGGAAGGGGCATCCAAGTGGGAGTACGCCGTGGCCTTCACCAAGCTTTACATCCAAGTCAACACCAGCCATGGGAGTCCGCTGGGACAGGTGTGACTGCGGCTGCCCTCCACGCCCAACCTTCTGGGGCGTCTGCTGAGGAAGAACATGCCTGTGCACCAGACTCAGAGCTCAGAGTTCCTCTTGATGTGGTCACCCAGCTCTCCACACCCAAAGAGCGCTGCCTCTCTCCTCTTCTCAGTTCTATTTACTCCTTCTGGAGCTTCTCTGGTGGCTAAGACTGTAAAGAAGCCTTCAATGAGGGAGACCCCGGTTTGATCCCTGGGTGGAGAAGATGCCCTGGAGAATGGTATGGCAACCCACTCCAGCATTCTTGCCTGGAGACTCCCATGGACGGAGGTGGACTCTGAGCCTCCAGGGTGGGCTCAGCCCCGGAACTCCAGACCGAGGCCCAGCTGTGTGTAGCGCCTCGGCCCACATGTGCTGCGCATTAGCCTCTCCTCTCAGGGCTTGGCGGGTCATCACAAGGTTCACATCGCGCCCCGGAGACAGATGCTGCGGGCTTCTCTCTCAGCTTCTATTCTGCCGGCGCTCCGCCCCAGGGTCTGCTCTTCCGCTAGGGAAGCCAGGCTGGGCCCTGTTTCTGGGAAAAGCAGTGGGTGGCTGAACGAACTCAGACCCGACAGGCCCAGAGCTTCCAAGCTTTCCCCGGTGAGTCCGCCTGCCCCCTCCACTGCTTGCCCCCAGCCCTGCCTTCAGATGGCTCCACACGACCCTCCCACCTGCACAGAAGTGTCCTTTCCTCCAACCCTGCCAGCGATTCAGTTCCGCCTTCCCCACCCACAGGCGTAGCACCCGGGCTTCTGCTCACCCGGCTCCCCTACACTGGGCTTGTCCAGTGGCCAAAGCAGTCTCTCCAGATCTGCTTGCTTTCTTGTGTCTCCTGTTGTTTGTTCCCTTTGGATTTAAGGGGAGAGGGACAGCATCAGGATACCAAGACAGCAGCAAGGGGAACGGAACAGACAGATGCAGATAAAGTGCTTCTCTTGTCTTAGCCTAACAGCCTGCCTCACAAGTTCCCCTCCATTCCTCCCTCTAGGCCTGGATTTTCAGCCTCCCACCTTCAACCTGACTTCTAGCTTC
Organism: Bos indicus; assembly: GCF_029378745.1. NCBI lineage: Eukaryota > Metazoa > Chordata > Mammalia > Artiodactyla > Bovidae > Bos > Bos indicus. The sequence continues at coordinate 53,670,982 of NC_091769.1, forward strand.
TGATGGCCATGTCAAGGGGAGCTCTGAAAGTGGCATCTGGAGGAAAAGGGAGCCTCTTGGGCCCTCCAGCAGCTGGTGAGGCCCTCCTGCCTTGTTTTTATTGTTACTCACTCGCTGAGCTTCGTTGACTCTTTGTGACCCCATGGACTGCAGCATGCCAGACTTCCCTGTCTTTCACTATCTCCCAGAGTTTGCTCAAACTCATGTCCATTGAGTCAGTGATGCCATCCAACCATCTCATCCTCTGTCGTCCCCTTCTCTTCCTGCCCTCAACCTTTCCCAGCATCAGGGTCTTATCCAATGAGTCGACTCTTCACATCAGGTGGCCGAGGTATTGGAGCTTCAGCATCAGTCCTCACAATGACTATTCAGGGTTGACTTCCTACTGATTGGTTTCTGATCGTTTGCATTTCCGTCTGGTGGCACTAGGGTAGGTACTGTGGGAAGATGGTCCAAGCCAGGGCACCTAAAGTGCTCTCTCTTGGCTGTGAGGCCTCTTGTCCCTTTGGCTTGGGCGAGCTTTAAGTCACTGTTGCTTTAGAGGTATGATATCCTTTTTACCTTTTACATTTTTAAGCTCCTCTGTCCCCAAATTTAGTTTAAATGAACATTTACATATGGCAAAACTATGATTCAGTTCCTATCCTTTTGCAGCTGTGGGTTTCACACTGTCTCATGTCACCCTGTCTGAGGTAGGGCAGTACATCAGGGCTGTACTCGATTTTCTTTTTTCCTCCTTCCAACTATACCTTGTTCTTATGCCCATGGATGGGGGCCTCTGTTTTCCCATCCGTTTGTCTGTCAGGCAGACATGGGCAGTGTTGATGCTGGCCATACTGAGCTCACACAGTTGCCTCAAAACTTCCAGGTCCTTTTAAACACTCCTGCTTAGGGCTCTCTGTGGATCTAGACTGAGAGAAAAGGCTAGAGGGGTGACTTCTTTGCTGTAATCTGCCACAAAGTCCTCATATTTGAACACATAAGGGCAGCAACCTCTGGTCACCTGGCCTGACAATGTGACCGCCCTGGGAACCAGTGGTCACAGACCATCCAGCTTCAGGCCAAGTCACTGGACAGGGTTTCACTGGTCTTTGTCTACTCCCAGCTCCAAGAAACCACACGAGCTCACAGTTAAGATTCAGGAGATATTCATGGACAAAGAGGACATAAAATATACAGACATAAGTACTTAATATTGATCTCCTCAAAAGAGGTTTAACATTAGTAAAAAAAAAAAAAAAAAGAGAGACTAAAAATAATTTTCCTTTTAGAAATTGTCCTGTGGAAGCATTTGAATGTATGATAAAGAATAGCCTTCTCAATCTACTAAGCAAATGTTGTAGAATCTGTGAACCCAAGGCTAACACCCTGGAAGCTTTCTCTCCAGTCTGCAGGCCTTGGCTCCCTCTAGTGTCCCTGACTCAGCCTTTGTTTCAGGCTTAAAATGCCCAAGACCTAAGGAGTCTCTTTATATGGAGATTCAAAGGCAAGTTCAAGGAAATTCTCTTCCTCTTAACCTTCCATGGCATCTCTTGACCAAGTTTATCTCCTCCCTCCATGCATTCCTTTGTTGTTTTCCCTTGCTTACAATTAACATTTTATTCTGTTTATAATTCTTTCATGTGTAGTATTGTCTTGACCCCTGCCCCCCAAATGTGCCTGCAATTTCAGGCATGCAATAAGTAATACTTTAAATTTGGGCATCAAAATAGTAGAGTCTAGGAAAGCTGATATAGCTTCTCTCTTAGAATGGGAAATGGATCCAGAGAATTGATGCTGTATTTACTCCACAGGTGTCTAAGGAAACTTTCAAGGCACTGTGCCATGCCCTGTGCAGGAGACAGAGGTTCTCAAGAGAGGGGCCTGGCTCTCCTGGACCTTTCACTGAGGCATGGAAAATAGGATGCATGCCCTAATCACCAAGGGAGGGAACCCAAGAGGAAGGTAAGAAGCATGAGGGGGTCTCAGGTGAGGGAGTGATGGTCTCCTGGGGGACTTGGTGGTTTTACAGAGAAGGTGTCACTTGAGCTCTGTCTTGAAGTATTTGGATATGAGGGGATAGAGGGATAGTGTGGTGGTGTGAAAGCACATTCAGGAAAGGAAACAGAAGGAAAATATAAGAAACTAGGACTGGAATGCCTCAAGGTCAAATAATAGCAGACCTTGAATGCAAGCCAAGAAGCCTGCATTCTAATGAGTAAGCAAGAAGCGTTATGAAGGAATAACTTCATAAAAATCGAAACTTCTTGAACATGTTTTGAACTCTTTCAAAAGTGAATTTTCCATCCTCAGAGGTTTAAGTACCAATTGGATGTACTTTTATCCAGTTTATGATTATCCTCTTCTGATTTATAGAGATTCATAAAGGAGATTCATGCATAGACCAGGTAACTGTTGTGGTTACTGTTGATTGAGATTACAGACTCAGGATTTTGGAACTAGAAAGTGACCCTAACATCATAGGAGGGGAAACTGAATTTCTTTGTGTATTTAGTAAGCGCTAAATGTATACTTCCACAATTAATGAATGACATGAAGAGAGTTGTGCTTTGTGTGTGTGTACTAAGTCGTTTTAGTCATGTCTGACTCTCTGTGACCCTATGGACTGTAGCCCACCAGGCTCTTCTGTCCATGGGATTCTCCAGGCAAGAATATTGGAGTAGGTTGCCATGTCCTCCTCCAGAAGATCTTCCTGACCCAACAATCGAACCCTGTCTTATATCTCCTGCATTGGCAGGCAGATTCTTTTTGTATTTAGTAGGTGCTAAATGTCTGCTTCCACAATTAATGAATGATATAAACAGAGTTGTGCTTTAGGAAAAGGAATTCGGCAGCAAGGTTTAAACTATATTAGCAAGAAGGGAGAGACTGGATATACAGAAACTGGTTAGGACACTATTATTCATTTTCAAGGCCTAAACTAGATTAGTGGAAATGGGAATGAAGATAGACATTGTGGATGTAGAATCAAGATGACTACTTTGTTGCAATTATTTGTGACTTGCTTCCTCAGCAGACTGAAAATTCCATGGGAGCAAGAGGCATATCTTATTTTACTCTCTGTCCCCTCTGCCTAACACTAGCACATGTAAGTGCTCAATAGGTATTGAATGAGTTTGTGGAGTCAGTGTTGACTGGCTGTGTGAGCAAGTAGTTGAGATGGTATTATTTGATGTTCTCTGGATACACAAGCTTCTGGACAAGGGGCAGCCAGGGTCTCTGGATCTGAGCCCAGGACTTGGGTGGGGCAGAGCAGACACAGGGGACAAAAGTGTCTCTCCTGCCTCACTCTCCAGTCTGTCTAATCCATGCTGGGCAGGCCTCCATCTCCACAACCCCACCAGAACTTTTCACCTTTAGGGCACCCCATCCTTGCCCTGTCTTCCTTCTTTGACTTTGCTGCTCATTAGCATTTGACACAGTTAACCATTTCATTCCTGGAACATTCCCTTCACTTAACTTCTAAGGCATTACTTTCCTGGTTTTCTTCCTACCTTGCCGATGGCCCCCTCCATTCTAATCATTTTATTCCTAATCATTTGAATCAATGGTTCTCAACCTTAACTGCACATAAGAATCACTAGGAGCTTTTAAATCTGTAGACTTACTCTAGCTGCACCCCCAGACCAATTAAATCAGAATCTTTGAGAAATGAGTCCAAGTCCAATTCTTATTTAAAGTTCTCCTGATGATTCCAGTGCCATAAACTCTTGTTCCAAATATTAGCATTCCTCAGAGCTTAATCCTAAATCTCTTTCTTTTTAATTTTATTTTATTTTAAAACTTTACATAATTGTATTAGTTTTGCCAAATATCGAATTGAATCCGCCACAGGTATACATGTGTTCCCCATCCTGAACCCTCCTCCCTCCTCCCTCCCCATACCATCCCTCTGGGTCGTCCCAGTGCACTAACCCCAAGCATCCAGTATCGTGCATTGAACCTGGACTGGCATCTCGTTTCATACATGATATTTTACATGTTTCAATGCTATTCTCCCAAATCTTCCCACCCTCTCCCTCTCCCTCAGAGTCCATAAGACTGTTCTATACATCACTGTCTCTTTTGCTGTCTCGTACACAGGGTTATTGTTACCATCTTTCTAAATTCCATATATATGCGTTAGTATACTGTATTGGTGTTTTTCCTTCTGGCTTACTTCACTCTGTATAATAGGCTCCAGTTTCATCCACCTCATTAGAGCTGATTCAAATGTATTCTTTTTAATGGCTGAATAATACTCCATTGTGTATATGTACCACAGCTTTCTTATCCATTCATCTGCTGATGGACATCTAGGTTGCTTCCATGTCCTGGCTATTATAAACAGTGCTGCGAGGAACATTGGGGTACACGTATCTCTTTCCCTTCTGGTTTCCTCAGTGTGTATGCCCAGCAGTGGGATTGCTGGATCATAAGGCAGTTCTATTTCCAGTTTTTTAAGGAATCTCCACACTGTTCTCCATAGTGGCTGTATTAGTTTGCATTCCCACCAACAGTGTAATAGGGTTCCCTTTTCTCCACACCCTCTCCAGCATTTATTGCTTGTAGACTTTTGGATCGCAGCCATTCTGACTGGTGTGAGATGGTACCTCATAGTGGTTTTGATTTGCATTTCTCTGATAATGAGTGATGTTGAGCATCTTTTCATGTGTTTGTTAGCCATCTGTATGTCTTCTTTGGAGAAATGTCTATTTAGTTCTTTGGCCCATTTTTTGATTGGGTCATTTATTTTTCTGGAGTTGAGCTGTAGGAGTTGCTTGTATATTTTTGAGATTAGTTGTTTGTCAGTTGCTTCATTTGCTATTATTTTCTCCCATTCTGAATGCTGTCTTTTCACCTTGCTAATAGTTTCCTTTGATGTGCAGAAGCTTTTAAGGTTAATTAGGTCCCATTTGTTTATTTTTGCTTTTATTTCCAATATTCTGGGAGGTGGGTCATAGAGGATCCTGCTGTGATGTATGTCGGAGAGTGTTTTGCCTATGTTCTCCTCTAGGAGTTTTATAGTTTCTGGTCTTACAGTGAGATCTTTAATCCATTTTGAGTTTATTTTTGTGTATGGTGTTAGAAAGTGTTCTAGTTTCTCTTTCTACTTCTGGGTTTAGTCCTAGTCCCGTGTGATTCATGAGAATCCTTATCATGTTGACATGTAGATCTATATTTACAGCCCCAACTTCTCTTTTGACTGATAGGTGTGTATGTGTAACTGTCAACTCAAGAGCTCCACTGGGGTATAGACATCTCAAATTTAACAGGTCCAAATAGGACTTTTGATTTTTCATGGCTTCCAATTCTATTCCTCCCCAGCATCCTCCAACCCAATCGATGGCATCATTGTTCATCCAGCTGTGCTGGCAAAGAAAACTTGGGAGGTATCCTTGAGTAAATGCTTTTTTTGTCGTTCCCCACATCTAACCCATCATCAAGTCCTGACAGTTTTATTTCTAAAATACATTCTAGACCCAACCAGTTCCCATCACTTCTGCTACCACCATTCTGAACTCTCACTGCTCCACAGCCATGGCTTCCTGACTGTTCTCCCTGACTTCACTCTTGCAGTTTCATAGCGCAACAGCCCTTAGAGGACTCTTCAAAAACTTACATCATGTCGTATTTCTTCCTATTTAAAAATCTGTCCAGTGGCTTCCTATTACATTTATTTATTTTTTAAACAAACAAATGTTTGTTTATTTATTTGGCTGTGCCGGTTTGTTAGTTGTGGTTTGTAAACTCTTAGTTGTGGCATGTGGGATCTAGTTCCCTGACCTGGGATCGATCCTGGGAACCCTGCATTGGGAGGGTGGATTCTTAGCCCCTGGACCACCAGGGAAGTCCATTTCCTATTACATTTAGAACAAAATTCAAACTCTTTGGTCTAGCCCTCGATGTTCTTTGTGATCTGACCTTTCCAACCCCTCCCTCACTCTCTGCTTCATTTGCTCCATTCCTGGTGTACCTCCTTTTTGTTGTTTGTGGAATATAGCCTTTGCATCGGATGGTCTTTACCTAAAGCTTCACATGACCTGATATTTACTGTTCAGATCTCTGCTCCCAAGCTGTCTCTATTTTTTTGTTTTTTGTTTTATTTATTTTTAATTTTATTTTATTTTTAAACTTTACAATATTGTATTGGTTTTGCCAAATATCGAAATGAATCCACCACAGGTATACATGTGTTCCCCATCCTGAACCCTCCGCCCTCCTCCCTCCCCATACCATCCCTCTGGGTCGTCCCAGTGCACCAGCCCCAAGGATCCAGTATCGTGCATCGAACCTGGACTGGCAACTCGTTCCATATATGATATTATACATATTTCAATGCCATTCTCCCAAATCATCCCACCCACTCCCTCTCCCACAGAGTCCAAAAGACTGTTCTATACATCAGTGTCTCTTCTGCTGTCTCGTATACAGGGTTATTGTTACCATCTTTCTAAATTCCATATATATGCGTTAGTATACTGTATTGGTGTTTTTCTTTCTGGCTTACTTCATTCTGTATAATAGGCTCCAGTTTCATCCACCTCATTAGAACTGATTCAAATGTATTCTTTTTAATGGCTGAGTAATACTCCATTGTGTATATGTACCACAGCTTTCTTATCCATTCATCTGCTGTTGGACATCTAGGTTGCTTCCACATCCTGGCTATTATAAACAGTGCTGCGATGAACATCGGGGTACACGTGTCTCTTTCCCTTTTGGTTTCCTCAGTGTGTATGCCCAGCAGTGGGATTGCTGGGTCATAAGGCAGTTCTATTCCCAGTTTTTTAAGGAATCTCCACACTGTTCTCCATAGTGGCTGTACTAGTTTGCATTCCCACCAACAGTGTAATAGGGTTCCCTTTTCTCCACACCCTCTCCAGCATTTATTGCTTGTAGACTTTTGGATCACAGCCATTCTGACTGGCATGAAATGGTACCTCATAGTGGTTTTGATTTGCATTTCTCTGATAATGAGTGATGTTGAGCATCTTTTCATGTGTTTCTTAGCCATCTGTATGTCTTCTTTGGAGAAATGTCTATTTAGTTCTTCGGCCCATTTTTTTGATTGGGTCATTTATTTTTCTGGAATTGAGCTATAGGAGTTGCTTGTATATTTTTGAGATTAGTTGTTTGTCAGTTGCTTCATTTGCTATTATTTTCTCCCATTCTGAAGGCTGTCTTTTCACCTTGCTTATAGTTTCCTTTGTTGTGCAGAAGCTTTTACGGTTAATTAGGTCCCATTTGTTTATTTTTGCTTTTATTTCCAATATTCTGGGAGGTGGGTCATAGAGGATCCTGCTGTGATGTATGTCGGAGAGTGTTTTGCCTATGTTCTCCTCTAGGAGTTTTATAGTTTCTGGTCTTAAGTTTAGATTTTTTAACCATTTTGAGTTTATTTTTGTGTATGGTGTTAGAGAGTGCTCTAGTTTCATTCTTTACAAGTGGTTGACCAGTTTTCCCAGCACCACTTGTTAAAGAGATTGTCTTTAATCCATTGTATATTCTTGCCTCCTTTGTCAAAGATAAGGTGTCCATATGTGCGTGGCTTTATCTCTGGGCTTTCTATTTTGTTGCATTGATCTATATTTCTGTCTTTGTGCCAGTACCATACTGTCTTGATGACTGTGGCTTTGTAATAGAGCCTGAAGTCAGGTAGGTTGATTCCTCCAGTTCCATTCTTGTTTCTCAAGATAGCTTTGGCTATTTGAGGTTTTTTGTATTTCCATACAAATTGTGAAATTATTTGTTCTAGCTCTGTGAAGAATACCGTTGGTAGCTTGACAGGGATTGCATTGAATCTATAAATTGCTTTGGGTAGTATACTCATTTTCACTATATTGATTCTTCCAATCCATGAACATGGTATATTTCTCCATCTATTAGTGTCCTCTTTGATTTCTTTCACCAGTGTTTTATAGTTTCCTATATATAGGTCTTTAGTTTCTTTAGGTAGATATATTCCTAAGTATTTTATTCTTTTCGTTGCAATAGTGAATGGAATTGTTTCATTAATTTCTCTTTCTATTTTCTCGTTATTAGTGTATAGGAATGCAAGGGATTTCTGTGTATTGATTTTATATCCTGCAACTTTACTATAATCATTGATTAGTTCTAGTAATTTTCTGGTGGAATCTTTAGGGTCCTCTATGTAGAGGATCGTGTCATCTGCAAACAGTGAAAGTTTTACTTCTTCTTTTCCAATTTGGATCCTTTTATTTCTTTTTTTGCTCTGATTGCTGTGGCCATAACTTCCAAAACTATGTTGAATAGTAATGGTGAAAGTGGGCACCCTTGTCTTCTTCCTGACTTTAGAGGAAATGCTTTCAATTTTTCACCATTGAGGATAATGTTTGCTGTGGGTTTGTCATATAGAGCTTTCATTATGTTGAGGTATGTTCCTTCTATTCCTGCTTTCTGGAGAGTTTTTATCATAAATGGATGTTGAATTTTGTCAAAGGCTTTCTCTGCATCTATTGAGATAATCATATGGTTTTTATTTTTCAATTTGTTAATGTGGTGTATTACATTGATTGATTTGTGGATATTGAAGAATCCTTGCATCCCTGGGATAAAGCCCACTTGGTCATGGTGTATGATCTTTCTAATGTGTTGTTGGATTCTGATTGCTAGAATTTTGTTAAGGATTTTTGCATCTATGTTCATCAGTGATATTGGCCTGTAGTTTTCTTTTTTTGTGGGATCTTTGTCAGGTTTTGGTATTAGGGTGATGGTGGCCTACTAAAGGATATTCTCTAGACAGGAAACACAAAAATGGTGTATAAATTCGAACCCAAAACAATAAAGTAAATGGCAATGGGATCATACTTATCAATAATTACCTTAAACGTAAATGGGCTGAATGCCCCAACCAAAAGACAAAGACTAGCTGAATGGATACAAAAACAAGACCCCTACATATGCTGTCTACAAGAGACCCACCTCAAAACAGGGGACACATACAGACTGAAAGTGAAGGACTGGAAAAAGATTTTCCATGCAAATAGGGACCAAAAGAAAGCAGGAGTACCAATACTCATATCAGATAAAATAGACTTTAAAACAAAGGCTGTGAAAAGAGACAAAGACAGTCACTACATAATGATCAAAGGATCAATCCAAGAAGAAGATATAACAATTATAAATATATATGCACCCAACATAGGAGCACTGCAATATGTAAGACAAATGCTAACAAGTATGAAAGGAGAAATTAACAATAACACAATAATAGTGGGAGACTTTAATACCCCACTCACACCTATGGATAATCAACTAAACAGAAAATTAACAAGGAAACACAAACTTTAAATGATACAATAGACCAGTTAGACCTAATTGATATCTATAGGACATTTCATCCCAAAACAATGAATTTCACCTTTTTCTCAAGCACACATGGAACCTTCTCCAGGATAGATCACATCCTGGGCCATAAATCTAGCCTTGGTAAGTTCAAAAAAATTGAAATCATTCCAAGCATCTTTTCTGACCACAATGCAGTAAGATTAGATGTCAATTACAGGAGAAAAACTATTAAAAATTCCAACATATGGAGGCTGAACAACACGCTGCTGAATAACCAACAAATCACAGAAGAAATCAAAAAAGAAATCAAAATTTGCATAGAAATGAATGAAAATGAAAACACAACAACCCAAAACCTGTAGGACACTGTAAAAGCAGTCCTAAGGGGAAAGTTCATAGCAATACAGGCATACCTCAAGAAACAAGAAAAAAGTCAAATAAATAACCTAACTCTACACCTAAAGCAACTAGAAAAGGAAGAAATGAAGAACCCCAGGGTTAGTAGAAGGAAAGAAATCTTAAAAATTAGGGCAGAAATAAATGCAAAAGAAACAAAAGAGACCATAGCAAAAATCAACAAAGCCAAAAGCTGGTTCTTTGAAAGGATAAATAAAATGGACAAACCATTAGCCAGACTCATCAAGAAACAAAGGGAGAAAAATCAAATCAATAAAATTAGGAATGAAAATGGAAAGATCACAACAGACAACACAGAAATACAAAGGATCATAAGAGACTACTATCAACAATTATATGCCAATAAAATGGACAACGTGGAAGAAATGGACAAATTCTTAGAAAAGTACAACTTTCCAAAACTGGACCAGGAAGAAATAGAAAATCTTAACAGACCCATCACAAGCACAGAAATTGAAACTGTAATCAGAAATCTTCCAGCAAACAAAAGCCCAGGTCCAGACAGCTTCACAGCTGAATTCTACCAAAAATTTAGAGAAGAGCTAACACCTATCCTACTCAAACTCTTCCAGAAAATTGCAGAGGAAGGTAAACAAGCTGTCTCTTTAGAAGAATGTTCACTGACCTAGTTTCTCACAGCTAAAATAGTCAACATCCTTACTCCTAGTGGTCCTCCATCTTTTAACCTTGCTTTAGTCTCTTCTTAGCTTTTATTATGATCTGAAATTTTGTTTTTGTTTATTTCTGCTCTCCCTAATAGAAGACAGGTGACTTGTCTGCTTTGTTTATTACCGCTAGGTTCTCAGTAATTATCTGTTGAATGAATTGTTAAATCTAGGCTTGAAATTCAAACTGATAGTGAAGTAGCCTGTACTACCAAGCTGTCACTGCGAGGTAGATGAATAATCACAGCATGAGGTATAACTAATTAAAGACTCTATCAAAGGTGTTTTAGGAGGGTATATGGCTTAGCCTATAGCAGACTATCTGCCTTATATTTCCTTCCTTCCTCTAGTCAAGGTGTTTGAAACTCTTCTATTGGCAACTCAGATTCATGTCTCTACATTGAAAGCTTTTCACCTTCTCTTGAATTCTCTACCAGAATTCAAATGCTTTCAACATTTGGCTAGTAAAAGAATAAAGAAGGAAGATTTTCTGAGACACCAGACCAAGATAGCGACTAAGAATAGAGGGAAGGCAAATGATGGTCATACTAAATTTTCTTCACCGTGCCATCATGGCTTTGACAGAGTCCGTGGAGGGAATCAGTCCTGTAGAAAGCCGGATGGCTTTAGGCCTTGACAAAAAACTTTCCCATTGGGTTCCAATGGGACTAGCAAACTCCTAATTTCTCTCTTTCCTTTGTACTTCTTATTCCAATCCTCAGTATAATCTCCTGCATGTGGGGACTCGACAGTTTTGTATTCTATCCTCCTGATTGTTTTTCTGTCACAATAAATGAAGCAACCCAACCTATATCAATGAGAAAAGTGATTTTTAAATGCCTAAACAATACGTTATAGTATTCTTAAATGCTAATTAAAAACATATTTCCTTATAAGGTAATATTTATATTTTAATAACACATTAGAAACAAAGAATTTAATTTCTCTAGTATTCAAATTTGGGTTCCCTGAGAAGCAGACTCAGAGACAAAGGTTGGCATGCAGAGCATGTATCAGGGATCACTCTTGGGATTGACGTTTGTGGAAGGGAAGGAGGCAGGACTAGGCAGAGTGAAAAGTGAGCTCAACCGCCACAAGGGCCTCAACTCAGGCCCTGGAGAGCTTCTCAGAAGAGCGGGGAAGGCCCTTTAGAGTTGACTCTCTTTGTAGTGATGAGGTGGGGCTTTCATACTCCCACATCAGGCAGACATTAGATGCAAGCTGGTCCCCTAAGAGAGAGGGCACACTGTGGCCAAGGGCAAGTTCCCGAGGGGACTGACAGCTGAGGGTTATCTAGTGACAGCACTCCTAGCATCTAGGAAAATAAAGTCCTTAGACCGGAAGACAGATCTGGGCAACACGACACAGCATCCATTACATCTACTGTTTTCATGTTGATGTCACTTTTTGGTCTCTAACACTATTCTGGGTATCTATTGCAAAGCAACTGGGCCTTAGAAAGCATCACTACGAACAAAGCTAGTGGAGGTGATAGAATTCCAGTTGAGCTATTCCAAATCCTGAAAGATGATACTGTGAAAGTGCTTCACTCAATATGTCAGCAAATTTGGAAAACTCAGCAGTGGCCAGAGGACTGGAAAAGGTCAGTTTTCATTCCAATCCCAAAGAAAGGCAATGCCAAAGAATGCTCAAACTACCGCACAATTGCACTCATCTCACACTCTAGTAAAGTAATGCTTAAAATTCTCCAAGCCAGGCTTCAGCAATATGTGAACCGTGAACTTCCTGAGGTTCAAGCTGGTCTTAGAAAAGGCAGAGGAACCAGAGATCAAATTGCCAACATCCGCTGGATCATGGAAAAAGCAAGAGAGTTCCAGAAAAGCATCTATTTCTGCTTTATTGACTATGCCAAAGCCTTTGACTGTGTGGATCACAATAAACTGTGGAAAATTCTGAAAGAGATGGGAATACCAGACCATCTGATCTGCCTCTTGAGAAATCTGTATGCAGGTCACGAAGCAAAAGTTAGAACTGGACATGGAACAACAGACTTGTTCCAAATAGGAAAAGGAGTACATCAAGGCTATATATTGTCACCCTGTTTATTTAACTTATATGCAGAGTACATCATGAGAAACGCTGGACTGGAAGAAACACAAGCTGGAATCAAGATTGCTGGGAGAAATATCAATAACCTCAGATATGCAGATGACACCACCCTTATGGCAGAAAGTGAAGAGGAACTAAAAAGCCTCTTGATGAAGGTGAAAGTGGAGAGTGAAAAAGTTGGCTTAATGCTCAACATTCAGAAAACGAAGATCATGGCATCTGGTCCCATCACTTCATGGGAAATAGATGGGGAAACAGTGGAAACAGTGTCAGACTTTATTTTCCTGGGCTCCAAAATCACTGCAGATGGTGACTGCAGCCATGAAATTAAAAGACGCTTACTCCTTGGAAGGAAAGTTATGACCAACCTAGATAACATATTCAAAAGCAGAGACATGCTCTGCCAAAAAAGGTCCGTCTAGTCAAGGCTATGGTTTTTCCTGTGGTCATGTTTGGATGTGAGAGTTGGACTGTGAAGAAGGCTGAGTGCCAAAGAATTGATGCTTTTGAACTGTGGTGTTGGAGAAGACTCTTGAGAGTCCCTTGGACTGTAAGGAGATCCAACCAGTCCATTCTGAAGGAGATCAGCCCTGGGATTTCTTTGGAAGGAATGATGCTAAAGCTGAAACTCCAGTACTTTGGCCACCTCATGTGAAGAGTTGACTCATTGGAAAAGACTGATGCTGGGAGGGATTGGGGGCAAGAGGAGAAGGGGATGACAGAGGATGAGATGGCTGGATGGCATCACTGACTTGACGGACATGAGTCTGAGTGAACTCCGGGAGTTGATGATGGACAGGGAGGCCTGGCGTGCTGTGATTCATGGGTTCGCAAAGAGTCAGACACGACTGAGCGACTGATCTGATCTGATCTGATTGCAAAGCAGTAGGATTATGTAGGTACTAAGAATCTCCATTGAGTTGGCGTTACTATTGAGGAATCTTTTCTTGTTAATGCTGTGCTTCTGAAATACTTTTATATTTCTGTCTACTCATACCATATACATATGCAGATAAGATTGTTGGTTTTTTATGATTTTGTCATTCTTTTTTTTTTTTTTTTTTGGACAGAGAAGGGTTTATTGCTTGGGCCAAGAAGGGAGAATAGTCAATTCATACTCAGAAGAACTCAGATCCCTGGTGGTTTTCAGAGAAGAGGGTTTTTGGGGTTTTTCTGTTTGTTTGTTTTGGTTTTAGTTATTTGTTTTTGGCTGCACTGGGTCTTTGTTGCTTTGCATGGACTTTCTCTAGTTGCACAGAGTAGGGGCTACTCTTCGTTGCAGTGCAATGGTTTCTCCTGGTGGCTTCTTTTGTTGCAGGACACAGGCTCTAGGCATGGTGGATCTTGTCATTCTTATTTAACATTTTGGGAAGCATTCACAGGATGTACTAGGTCCTCACATTGTTTCTTGGCCATCTGTATTGGTCAGTCTGGATTAAAAAGGTAAGATTTGACTCTTACTAATCCTGCAGTCTCATTTGGATCTGTATCCCAGAAGTTTTCTTTAAAATAAATAAATGAACAAAACAAACCTCTCAGTCTGATGCTGGAGGAACTACTTATTCAGGCTTCCCATTATAGTTTTGTCTGTGTAAGGACTGTAGATAGAGGCCCTGAGTAAGCATATTTGAGAATTAATGTGTTCTGTGGCTCAGAAGTGGGAAATAAAACTGAGATGGCCCACGTGGTTTTTTCCCACATGGGGGGAAAAAATGATTCTTATTATTTAAGTGAGGCAATAAGGACCCATGATTGTTGGCTTTATTGCTCAGGTGAAGCCTGTGGACAAAGACAAAAGGACCCTGTTTCTACTACAGTTTTTCAAAATGGCAAATTTGGTCTCTGAAATGAGACTAAATTATAACTTGTTCATTTCTGCAAAAACATGGACATGAAAGAGCAAAGTTATACTTAGTAAATCTGACATATGTTCAAGCAAGCACTGAGCAGATAATAGATTCCTATTAGAGATGGTCTGCTGCTGCTGCTAAGTCACTTCAGTAGTGTCTGACTCTGTGTGACCCCATAGATGGCAGCCCACCAGGCTCCTCTGTCCATGGATTCTCCAGGCAAGAATACTGGAGTGGGCTGCCATTTCTTCTCCCAGTTTACTGCTAGGCAGGCTCTACTCAGTGTTTTTGTGTGGATGACAATAGGGTCCAGTGGCTTGACATGTGACTCCGACTCCTGGCTTCATCATTTAGTAGCTGTATTATGTTAGGCATCCTAAATTATCTGCTTTGATCTTCCTCTCTAAATTTACAGTGACCATAGTGCCTACTCCTGGAGTTAAAGTGATTAAGCAGTACATATAAGGTGCTGATGGTACCTAGTAAAACCAGTAAATATTAGGTATTTTTATTTTCTAGGAGTGAATTTAGAGGTATAAGGTTGAGAGTCACTTGGACAATTTTAGGACAAAGAGAGGGGCGGATAGATGTTTACTGAGTTGATAATTCTCTTTTTTGTTGTCTGAAAAAGTTTTTGTTTCTCCTTCACTCTTTTAATGTTAAGTGAATCCCGTTTATTTACATAATACATATTTTGCCATGTAGCTCACTGAATTGCACTCAGTGTAACAACAACAAGGACAAGCACTATCTATTTGAAAATGGTTTTCTAGAGAAAGATAATTCTTTTAAATGAGTTAACTACAACCTTACAACTCACTATAGACAATTTTAAAAAGCCATGAATAGATAATTCTTTGACTATTTTATTCTTTCTAATTTATTTCTTGATTGTAAATAAAGTAAGTAAATTAAGTAAGTAAAACAGCAACAAAGAAGTTTCCATGCAGAGTTAAAACCAATAAGATAGATTACCTCTTTAAAGCTAAATGCAGCTATGAGAGCTACACCTACAGATTAGATAATTTATTGGTAACAAAGGTAGTATTAAATGTTAAATTAGGAGTGGCCATTGCTGTCTCTGAAAATCCAGGCATAGCTATTTCTGTCAACCACAAAGATATGTCAGTTAAGGAATTGGATTTTCCTACATCAAAATGCCTTCTCTAGCTGAGCAGAACAAGATGTGGACTCAGCAAACTCAGCAAACCATTTTTCTCAAAGAAAGCATTAAAAAAACTTTAACACAATTTCAAATTTTGATCTGGTAGCCAATCTAGGCCAACTTAGGCTCTGCCCATCTAAGGTATTAATAACTGGGCAGGAAGAATGGGTCTCTGTGAAATCTAAAACAATTGTAGCATTCTTATACCATGATCTAAGTATTTTAAGTTTAATGTTTAACTTCTATGTTAGAAGACCTATTGATTTTCATGTGTGAGAAAAGTGTCTCTTAAATACCATATAGTTTTTTTCTGGTTGAACATGCCCCATGTTTGATTATCAACAAGTATTTACTGTATGCCTACTATGAACTAATTATATACTGGGTGGATGTTCTGAGTAGGGATAAAAAGGGAATTAAAAAGATTAATAGGCAAATGTCTTTCAAAAAACTATTGAAAATGTGCATTATTTTTATACTTTACATTCATGAGTCTGAGTGAACTCAACTCTTTGTTTCCTTAAAAGCCACATCTCCATGGTATTTTGGTAAAATTTCCATTATCTCTGACAAGCATCCACTTGACACATTTGTTAAGTGATACTGAAGATTGCTGTAGTCAGTAGGGAGGACAGTAATTCTAAGGGCAAGCTGATGACTAGTAACATAGTTTCTCTTATTAGAAGAAAGTTAGTTACAGGTATAAACTCAGACTGAATGAATGATACAGTCTGTTTTCTAGACATCAGGCTTTAAGAAAGGTTTGAGGAGTTAAGCTTTATTTATTTAAAATGAAACACAAGAAAATCAAGCTGCAATAATCAGAAAAAGGAAAAATGGAATAGTTAGAGGAGGGAAGTTAAAATAAAAACCATTGCATCTCTCTGAAATTATAACTACATTGGTAAAGGGTTTGGTATCTTGCCCACTACAGGTGAGAATAATTTCTAAAATATAAAGTCAAGGTTTCTCTGAAGGCATCTGGAAAGATTAGCATTCAGTAGAATTGAAAGTAATCAAGCTTTGGTTTTTAATTTATTTCTATTTCATTCCACTATTGCTTCTTCCATCTCACTTCCTTCTCTATCTTTAATGTTTATTTTTATTTATTTGGCTGTGCCAGGTCTGAGTTGTGGCATGCAGGATCTTTGATCTTCACTGTGGCACATGATCTTTAGTTGCAGTATGTGGGATCTAGTCCCCTGACGAGGAATTAGACCTGGACCCCAGACACTGGGAGCTTGAAATCCTAGCCACTGGATCACCAGGGAAGTCTCCATCCTACTTCCTTTCACCTAAGGAAATCTCAATTTATTTTGGCTTCTCTGTGAAGACTGTGAGAGGGATGTGAGGGGCTCTACCCATAATTTCCTGAATCAGACCATCTGGAGGGTGTAATTCATTCACCTGCACATTTTTTGGTAGTAAAATAAATGCAACATATTTTAAACATTTTTAGTGTACAGTTCATTGGCATTAAGTGTATTCACATCATTGTATAACCATTGCATCATCCATTTCCCAAACTCTTCTTCTTGTGAAACCGAAAGTCTGTGCCAAGTAAACAGTAACTACCCACTCTTGTCTCCTGCCCCATGCCCTGGCACCCCTCCCATATCCTAACCCTGGCTTTATGACTGTCACTCTTCTAGGTATCATACACAAGTGAAATCAGATAGTATTTGTCTTTTTGTGCCAGGCTTATTTCACTTAGGACAATGTCTTGAAGATTCATCCATGTTGTAGCATGTGTCAGAGTTTCATTTCTTTTTTAAGGGTGGATAACATGCCCTTGATTTAGGTCATACCTGAATGGTCTAGTGGTTTTCCTTACTTTCTTCAATATAAGTCTGAATTTGCCAATAAGGAGTTCATGATCTGAGCCACAGTCAGCTCCCGGTCTTGTTTTTGCTGACTGTATAGAGTTTCTCCATCTTTGGCTGCAAAGAATATAATCAATATGATTTCGGTGTTGACCATCTGGTGATGTCCATGTGTAGAGTCTTCTCTTGTGTTATTGGAAGAGGGTGTTTGCTATGACCAGTGGGCTCTCTTGGCAAAACTCTATTAGCCTTTGCCCTGCTTCATTCTGTACTCCAAGGCCAAATTTGCCCATTACTCCAGGTGTTTCTTGATTTCCTACTTTTGCATTCCAGTCCCCTCTAATGAAAAGGACATCTTTCTTAGGTGTTAGTTCTAAAAGGTCTTATAGGTCTTCATAGAACCGTTCAACTTCAGCTTCTTCAGCGTTACTGGTTGGGGCATAGGCTTGGATCACCGTGATATTGAATGGTTTACCTTGGAAACGAACAGAGATCATTCTGTGGTTTTTGAGATTTCATGCAAAGATGGGCTCGATAAAAGACAGAAATGGTATGGACCTAACAGAAGCATAAGATATTAAGAAGAGGTGGCAAGAATACACAGAAGAACTGTACAGAAAACATCTTCACAACCCAGATAATCATGATGGTGTGATCACTCACCTAGAGCCAGACATCCTGGAATGTGAAGTCAAATGGGCCTTAGAAAGCATCACTACGAACAAAGCTAGTGGAGGTGATGGAATTCCAGTGGAGCTATTTCAAATCCTGAAAGATGATGCTGTGAAAGTGCTGCACTCAATATGCCAACAAATTTGGAAAACTCAGCAGTGGCCACAGGACTGGAAAAGATCAGTTTTCATTCCAGTCCCAAAGAGAGGCAATGCCAAAGAATGCTCAAACTACCGCACAATTGCATTCATCTCACACGCTAGTAAAGAAATGCTCAAAATTCTTCAAGCCAGGCTTCAGCAATACGTGAACTGTGAATTTCCAGATGTTCAAGCTGGTTTTAGAAAAGGCAGAGGAACCAGAGATCAAATTGCCAACATCTGCTGGATCATGGAAAAAGCAAGAGAGTTCCAGAAAAGCATCTATTTCTGCTTTATTGACTATGCCAAAGCCTTTGACTGTGTGGATCACAATAAACTGTGGAAAATTCTGAAAGAGATGGGAATACCAAACCACCTTACTTGCCTCTTGAGAAACCTATATGCAGGTCAGGAAGCAACAGTTAGAACCAGACATGGAACAACAGACTGGTTCCAAATAGGAAAAGGAGTATGTCAAGGCTGTATATTGTCACCCTCCTTATTTAACTTATATGCAGAGTACATCATGAGAAACGCTGGGCTGGAGGAAGCACAAGCTGGAATCAAGATTGCTGGGAGAAATATCAATAACCTCAGATAAGCAGATAACACCACCCTATGGCAGAAAGTGAAGAGGAACTAAAAAGCCTCTTGATGAAGGTGAAAGAGGAGAGTGAAAAAGTTGGCTTAAAGCTCAACATTCAGAAAACTAAGATCATGGCATCTGGTCCTATCACTTCATGGGAAATAGATGGGGAAACAGTGGAAACAGTGTCAGACTTTATTTTCCTGGGCTCCAAAATCACTGCAGATGGTGACTGCAGCCATGAAATTAAAAGATGCTTACTCCTTGGAAGGAAAGTTATGACCAACCTAGATAGCATATTAAAAAGCAGAGACATTACTTTGCCAACAAAGATCTGTCTAGTCAAGGCTATGGTTTTTCCAGTGGTTATGTATGGGTGTGAGAGTTGGACTGTGAAGAAAGCTGAGCACTGAAGAATTGATGCTTTTGAACTGTGGTGTTGGAGAGACTCTTTTGAGTCCCTTGGACTGCAAGGAGATCCAATCAGTCCATTCTAAAGGAGACCAATCCTAGGTGTTCATTGGAAGGACTGATGCTGAGGCTGAAACTCCAATACTTTGGCTACTTCATGTGAAGAGTTGACTCATTGGAAAAGACCCTGATGCTGGGAGGGACTGGGGGCAGGAGGAGAAGGGGCCAACAGAGGATGAGATGGCTGGATGACATCACCGACGCGATGCACATGGGTTTGGGTGAACTCCGGGAGGTGGTGATGGACAGGGGGCCTGGCGTGTTGCAATTCAAGGGGACGCAAAGAGTCGGACACGACTGAGCGACTGAACTAAACTGAATATGCCCTTGAGTGTACATATCACATTTTGTTTACTCATTCATGCATCCATGGTCAGTTGGGTTGCTTTCACCTTTTGACTTTTTTGAATAATGCTGCTATGAATTTGGGTGTACAAATTTCTTCAAGACTTGCTTTCAATCATTTTGGGTATATGCCCAGAAGTAGGATTGCTGGATTGTATGGTAATTCTATTTTAATGTTTTAATAAAGAATCAAACTGTTTTTCATAGCAGCTACACCATTTATATTCCCACCAACATGAGCTCTGACTTGCCACATCCTCGCCAACAATGGTTGTTTTCTTATTTTGTTTTTTTAAATAGTAGTTACCCTAGTGGATGTGAGGGCGTATCACACTGTGGTTTTGATTTGTGTTTCCCTAATGGTTAGTAATGCTGAGGGTCTTTTCCTATACTTGTTGGCCATTTGTATCTCCTTGGAGAAGTATCTATTCAAATTATTTGCCCATTTAAAAAATTGGTTGGGTTTTGTTATGGTTGTTGAATTGCAAGAGTTCTCTATATATTCTGGATATTGACCCCTTATCAGATAGATGATTTGTAAATATTTTTTCCTATTCTCTGTATTGCCTTTTCACTCTGTTGATAGTGTCTTTTGATGCACAGATTTTTATTTTGATGTAGTCAGTTTATCTATTTTTTCTTTGGTTACCTGGGCTTTTGACGTCATGTCCAAGAAAACATTGCCAAATCTGCTGTCATAAACCTTTTACCCTATGTTTTCTTCTATGAATTTTACAGTTTTAGCTCTTAGGTTTAGGTCTTAGGTTCATTTTGGATTAAGTTTTGTATATGATGATGGAAGGATCCAATTAATAAAACTGCATTCTCATTCAAGACTAAAACTCTTCACAAACAAAATAAAACACCTACAGTGTGAAAACCAGTTTTCAATATGCAACTTTTACGTTACAGAATATACAGTACAGTCTCTGTTAAAATCTTTATATATGTGGGTGATTCACCAAGGTGTTAATAGTCATAATCTCTGGGTGAAGAAATATAGTATTGTGTTCTTATATTTAGTTATCTATATCCTTATGTTCTAACAATATACATATAATGCTTTTGTGATAATAAAGCAACGAACAAAATATTGTGCCAACATCATACTTAGAGATAAGATGTCAAGCCTGTAAGTTAAGGTTGCCACTGGTAGTTCTTCTAGTTGATATTTGATTGTAGGTTCGGGTCAGTTCCATAAGGATAGAAAAAATTTTAATGGTTTAAGGAAAGGAAAAACATAAATATGAAAACTTAAGGGGATCCACAGATAAATGATAAGAATTACAAGTGGATTCAGCAAGACTAGTGGATATAAAGTCAATATGCAGAAATGTTTTGCATTCCTATACAACAGCAATAAGCAGAACATTTTGTAAAAGATACAGGGATGGATGTCTGTCTCTGCCTCCAGATTTACTATTCACTCTTATCCATGGTTGGTAATGACTTATTGACTTGTGATGAGAGGCTTCTCATTAACCAGTGGGAGATCAAGGAAGGGTAAAGAAGATGGGTTTTATATTGCCTCACCTCTTCTCCCTGTGATATTGTTCCTGGCTGACTGTATACCTTGACCAGAGATGCCAGCTCCCATCAGGAGCTCTGTCCGTGGAGCAGTTTTTGGCTCTGGGTTCTAGAAAATTGCCTCCTCCTCTTGCCTGTAGGTTTAGAAGTGGTAACAGTTCCCCTTGATACTGAATAATTTCTGGCCTCCCTTAACCCTGCTTCTATCTTTGTAAGTTACCCAAATGAGGGCGCTGTTTCCTACTTGAACCTTAAATGACATAGATATTATTTGTGGCAGCAACAAAGTAATGAGGAACAAACCTAACAAAAAGAGGCATGAAATCTTTATAAAGAGAATTACAAAACTTAATAAAAGATTTCTTAAAAGACATTATAAAGATGTACCATGTACTAGGATGGCAAGGCATACTCTCATAGAGATGTTGGGTTTTCTCCAAATTGATCCATAGATTATATGGAATTCCAGTCAAATTCCAAATAGTTTTATTTTTTCATGAAACTTGGAAAGGAAATCTGAATTTATATATACAAATTGAGGACAAATAATAGCCAAGAAAGTTTTAAAAACAGCAAATCTGGTAAAGTATTATTATAATTCTATATAATTTTACATTAAAGTACTATTAGAAACATACAGTAATTAAAACCATGAAATTGGTGCATTGTAAATTATTAGGTAAAGATTGTGATGCTGAGACAATCATTATCCATATGGACAAAAGAATAATAAAATTGTGTACTTATGTAACATAAAAAGAGATGTAAATCCTAGCTGAATTATAGATGGTTTATGAAAAGTTTTATGAACTTACCTCATTAAAGGATTGCTTAAATAAGGCCACCCCCACCCCCCCCCATAAGAAATATAGGAAATAATTGATAAATTTGACTGTAGTAGATTTAAAATTTCTGGCATTAAAAAGGATTTTAGAGCAAGTAAAAATATAAGCCATAGCTTGGAGAAAACAAAGTAGATGTACATGTCCTACCGTGGAGTAATCTCACAAACATGATGTGGAACTAAAAGCAATGTGCAGAAGTATGGCTGTTTTATCATTAAAGTATGCAAAATAATATTACATATTTTTTTAGAGGTAGATTCCTGGTATTAGAAGTGTAAGACCTACATGAGAATGGTAAATGCTATTAAATGCAGTGTTATCTCAAGAAGGAAGAAGGAAGACAGGATGCAAGTACACAAAACAGCTTCCATAGTTTTTCTTATGTTGAGTTATGAAAACTTGGGTGTCATATTATTCTCCATACTTTTCTGTATGTCAGGATTATTACCATTGCAAGTAGCAGTGATATAAAAGTAGAAACTAGATATCAGAAGTCAAAGTTCTATAAATTAAATGTTATGGGATTTAATTTTTAAAATCTCAATTAGATACTAAATAATATTTAAAGGAAAATAGGAAAATATAGCATTGTCTAAATAAAAAGATGTCAAAAGGGGATAACATTAACTGGAGATCAAAAAAAAATTTTTTTTTTTTGCTAGAAAATTAACCAACATCTTTTCTACTAATAATTCAGTGTTGACCCAAGGTAAAGGCTATGTAAAGAAACACAGAAGCCAAAAAAGAAAAAGAAACACATGGAATTAGCTGAAGTAGGTGTGGGCAGAAATAAAATCCCTGATCAGATGTCCTTGAGCACTTCAGAAATCGGTTAAGAGTTTCACAAAACCACTGTCTATCAATTTATAAAACTCTGGTAGAGTGTCTGATGAGATTCTTAATGCAGAAAAATGTCAGCACAAGGACTTTTTTTAATGGAAAAGAATGGCCTTAGTGTTATGATATGTCTGTCAGGTCAAATTCCTTGCCCAGAATGCTGTTGAACCTGTTGTGAAAGCATTAATTTGTAAATCTTAAAAAATAGTGCTGGACTTAAGTCAACATGAGTTGGTGAAGATTAAAATCTGTCAGTTGAGTAATTTTCTTCTGTGATGGGTCTGTTAAAGGGCAGCAACAGTGTAATTAATTGCTTGAGGCTGAGAAACTCAATTAATCTCTAAGTTGACTTTTATTTCATATAATGTTAGAGCTAGAAGAGGCCTCAAGGATCATCTACCCCACTCTCTTCGTTTTATAGATGAGGAAACACACATCAGGGAGGTTAAATGACTTGTTCAAGGTCAAAGATACTGTTTGTCCTTGCCACTGCATCCTGTAAATAAGTTCAGTTGCTTTCGTGAGTTTATAGTTGCTTTTATGAGTTTCTTTGCAAGTGATCATGAAATACTATTTGATTTGGCATTTTTTTGGCCACGCCATGAAGCTTGCAAGATTTTAGTTCCCCAACCAGGGATCGAACTTGTGCCCCTTGCATTAGAAGCACAGAGTCTTAACCACTGGACTGCAGAGAAGTCCAAAATATTGTGTGAACACGGTTTTCTTCTGATAGTTCATCTCATAAATATCTCCTTATAAGAGTTTCTAAGCCTCAGTTTTTAAGATTTAAAGCCTGTTTCATAATACTTATGCAGCAAAGGGGTGTGGGGAGGGGCAGACGGTGTCCCAGTCTGCACACTGAACAGGGGAACCCTGGAAACCAAGGACAGCCCTTTTGTGGACTTGTGGAAAGACAAGGGTCTCCATTTGATAGGGTGAATGACACCTAGTCCTGACGGTAACTTGCAGGCCATGCCATTCCCCAAGGATATTATGGGCCTGATTGTAAGATGTAAGTAGAGAAAGCTGGTGTGTAGAGTATTTTTGGAGCCTGGAGGGCTACATCCCATAGGTTCACAAAGAGTCAGACACGACTGAAGTGACTTAGCCCATACACACTACATGAATAGGGTAGCAGTGACAAGAAAGATAACCTGTAAGAAGATCAGCAGATGGGACAGCTACTGAAATGTGGGAAGCATGGTGGCATGCCGTTGTCACTGTGGCAGGACTCAGTATGACAATGCTCTCCTGAAGCTGCTCCCAGACAATGCCTGAGTATTTTGAACCCAGCATGGGACACCTCTGATGTAAAGTCTTTGCTTGGGGACTGGCAGAGACTCTCAGTTGTGCTACAGTTTGAGGCTCCTCCAGTCTTGCTTATTCTCTCCTTTTACAGGTGTCAGACCTGTAACAGTTCTGAAGCCTCTCGCTGCTTCCCTCTACTTCCCTTCCTCCTTCATCCTTTATAGACCCTTCCCAAAATAAATGTCTTGACCAACCAATTGTCTTGCCATCTGCATCTCAGAAGACCCCAGCTGATGCAGAGTGTAGTTATTGCCCTGGTTGATGCCACAGAGGGATAAAAAATAACTTGAAAAAGAATTAGGATTCTACTCTGCTGGTGAGGGTTTCATAGTAATGGTTTCTCTTTGGTTGTTGTAGTTCCCTTTATTACAATTCGTTAACTCTGCTCCTTTGTGGGAAACAAAAATCCATGTTTCACAGATGCTAACATATACTTTCTTTTTTTCATTTTAACCTTTCTAAAATTGGGATAGCTCTTAAAATTGACAATGTGCCAATTTAACTGGAAGAGCTTTTTCTTCTTTACTGATGAATAAAATAACAGTGCATCCTACCATTGATGTGTCACAGATTCAATAAAATGTATTAGCTTGGTTCAGGTCATCAGATGCCAGGAACTATAATGGATTTTAAAGAACTCAGGGGCTGGATTAGCCTTAGAGGGTTGTAATTTTGCTATTTCTTAGGTATACGTACAAGGAAAGGAAAACCCTAAGGAACAGGATTGTATTATGAAGAGGTGTACAGCAGATAATTGTGGCCATGGATGAATTAATATAGAAATAACTAGAGATCCAATGAAACATTGAGTAATCACAGAACACAAGGCAATATGTTCTTTCACTCTGGTTCTATCTACTCTTATTCTTCCTTTTCTGGCTGCTTTTATGACTGGTATTTCCTCGTAGGCCAGAGTCACCTTGGTTTTCCAGTTGTTCTGTCTCCCGTTAGTACCTAATACACTGAAACCTATGATAATAAAGGTTTTCCCGTTTATGTGTTGAACCCCAAGTTGGTATGTGGGCAAGAAACACTGCACGGAAGACCAGACAAATTCAAGCTTACCAGCAGTCTCCAAGAAGAAAGGTTAGATGAAAGGATCTGGTGCCTGGATTCCCATAAATGTATCTGTTTATCTAGAATTGGATTCCTTGGCACCGACTGCTTCTAAAATTAGGACTGAAACCATTGTTTCCTTTCTCTACAGACACAGCCTTTATGCCTATGAGTTTCCCCTAGCACTCTCCATATTTCCAAAGTGGGGAAGGCTCTGCCTCTGAAAAAAAACATAATTGTTATTCCTTATGTGAACACAGATCAATCAGTACTGGGTACTCAGTAGTTACTATTCTTGTTCCATAAATACTGTGTAGAATATAAATTGTATAATGTGTATACCACTAGTATATTACATATTTTATTGTGTATAAATTAAAAGTATATTATATAATTTATGATGTATTGCTAACACGTGTGTTTTATTATAGTAATAAGTTATAATGCAAAACTGAAGGCTAGGTTCGCATAGGAAAGAATAAATGAGGATCACTGATATATAATTCATAATCATTGAAAGGATTGGTATAGTTTGTGGAAAACATTCCATAAAATGCAAAACTTGCTGTAATTCAGAAGTGAAGAGAATCTCCCTAAGATTAGAAAAAAGAGGCAATGTGATCTAATTCCGTTTTTAAACTTCTTTGACCTTGACCCATTAAATAAGAAACACATTTTAGGTTATGATCCAGTTTATATACATCCATTCTTTCTTTCAATAACTAAAACGTTTCACAAAACAAAACAACAGTACAAGATTTGATGCACTCGAATATTTTCTATGCTATTCTATTTTTATTTAAATGCTATTTGTGATCCACAGTTTGAAAAATACTGAGCTCATGAAAAGAGCATAAGCTGGGGAGACAGACTGGGTACAAAAACTCTGTCCCAGTACGGGCCCTTTTTGTGAACTTGGCAAGTTGTTTCTTTTGAATCTTTTTTTGGTAAAATGAACTGGGTTGTTCTGATGATTGTAGACAATTATATACGAAGTGACTGGCATATAGTAGATGGTCAATAGATGATAAGGTAGCAGGATAATACTTCTGATATTGACTGTTTTCCACTGCATTTCCTTATACATGTTGCCATCTATTACCTTAAGGTGGCCCAGTAATAAAGAATCCACCTGCAACGCCAGAGACACAGGCAACGCAGGTTCGATCCCTGGGTTGGAAAATCCTCTGGAGGAGGATGGCAACCCACTCCAGTATTCTTGCCAGGAAAATCTAATGGGCAGAGGAGCCTGGCAGACTGCAGTCCATAGCGTCACAAAAGAGCCAGACATGATTGACGTGACTGAGCACAAGCACAGGGTTGTTACAGAATTTCTGGCCCCTTCTTTTCTGTTAGCTGTATCACTTGATTGATACAGCTTCTCTCTTTCTCTTTCCCTCTCACACTCCCTGCTCCTCTCTCACCTCTGGGAATGGAGAAGCAGGGCTGGGTCTGAAGGCAGAACTATGGAAATATCCTTGTACTTATACTTCTCTGCCTGGCTCCAAGGGCTCACAGCCAGCTTGGGTCCTTTGACTACCTCAGCAGGTAGCTCCCTTCTTCATCTGCCATTCCCCTGGAGGGTGGTTGAGTCCCTCTTCTTCTCCCAGGACCTTAGAATTACTCCTTGGGTTTCAAGTGTCCAGTCATTCTCCTTTCCTGTGAGGGTGCTTCCCACGAACCACCTCTCCCTGGCCTGCTCTCCAGTGCTCTGGACACACCTACCTTTCTCTAGCTACATAGCTGATGTGCTATTATGTACTTAAATCATTCCTTTATATTTCAACCACCCCTGATTTTTTGCCAAATTTAGAAAATTTTACAGTGAATATGGGGTATCCCTGGTGGCTCAGTGGTAAAGAATCCATCTGCCAATGCAGGAGATGGGGTTTGATCCCTGAGTAGGGAAGATTCCCTGCAGAAGGAAATAGCAACTCACTCCTGTATTCTTGCTTGGAAAATCCCATGGACAGAGGAGCCTGGCAGGCTACAGTCCATAGGATTGCAAAAGAGTCAGACATGACTTAGCAACTAAATACCACCATCAACAACAGTGAATTTAGTGATGCATTTAGTGGTTTATGATTTTGGATCTTACTAATTTTTAATTAGAAAAAATTGCCATAAATGTACCAAATTTGATCAAAATTTCTCACTTTTTTTAAAGTTAAGACATGAAAAAAATACCTTTATAAAGGTAATTTATGTACATATGTATTAGTGATACATATATTTTTAAAAATCATTAAGAGCTTTATAATTTAGAAGGGAATGCCTCTGCCGTTCACAGTGAGTTAAGTGTGGTCATCTTTCCTTTACCACTAGCAAAATTATAGCCTCTGTGCAGCACAGGACAAATTCCTAGGTAACTGTTACTTAGTATCACAAGTTTTATACTCTGTTTATGTATACGTGATTTTTAATATATTCCTGTCCCTTATTTTACTACTAATTTACATCACTTTCATTCAATTCTGTGCCTATACCTATTTGGCTCCACTTTGCTTTTCTCCTGTGCTTAGAATTTGATATTACAAGTGCATAAAAAAGGACAGTTGAGGCAATTGTCTGAGTGAAGGTGATATTTTTCCAATTATATGATATTTTAAGTGAGAGTGACTTTTTACAAAATTACTCAGGTAAACTGTGTTCACATCCACAAAGAATAAGCCTTCTTTCTTTGTAGTGTTCCCCAGCCCTGGAAATAAATGAGTGTATAACAATTCTGCAGTTATTTTCCAGTTTTGCTTGAGAATTCACAAAGTCAGCACCTTCCTGGCCCCTGTACACTTGGTGAGGGTACCTGAGCAGGAGTAAAAGTGGGAGAGCAGGAGAGGAAGAGACCCACTCCTCTAGGTTTAAATGAGGCAACAAATAAGCCATTTAATAGTGCCCTTCCCCCACCAAAAATGATTTGGCACTTTATCCCATCATCACATGGTCAATGTGAGTCCCAGGTTATGATGGCTAAAATACCCAGAAATAGATTTCATTGTCTCAATGAAACAATCAGATTCAACATATGGAAGCTGGCCTATTCTGAAGCAACCAGAAAGTAGTCATTTCCTAACCGCATATAAAGGAGAGAAAAAGTACAAAAGGAAGTTACATACAATGAAACCATTAAATGTAGATTTGCCACAAGGCAAGATGGTAATGCTTGAACATTATGAAGAGCAAAAACTGCACAAACACATTATATTTTAAACACTTCATCCATTTAACAAACTATGTACACTCTTCAGCTAAATGAGATGAATTGAGATTCAAGAGGCAGCACCGTACTGGCAAATCTCGTCCTAAAGGCATCCATTAATATAAATCAACAGTAGCAATTTGGTTTGATCATTTATTTGCAAGAATCATTAAGGTTTATTAGCATAATTATTCCCTGTGGGATTTCATGTCGAGGAAATGAAAAATGGCATTATCAATATTTAAAAGATAAGTGTGTAATGTTCAGAGTACTTAAACAGTCATCTGCAGGTGGTGTCCAGCTGCAGCAAATTAGATTAGATTTGGGCATTTTTTCTGAACAAAAGAAAAATTGTTTTGTTCTAATTGCTTCATTTTATAAAGCAATACGATTTTGTAAATAATTTCTACAGTATAGTTGTATCTTACAGTGTATACCTATTAACATGCCTGATTTCCGATCAGCAACTTTGATATGTTCAACCTTGCTATGCTGTAACTATTGGGGAACATTAATCAGCATAATCCATCATTTATTATTAGGGAAAGCTCTTTTCCATCTGATATCTAGACCATTAGTCTAGACCTGTAAGTGAAAAGCTGTATCCCAAAGGGAAATGAACCAGAAGATTTCTCCTTAATTCTGGGAGAGCATAAATCCTTCCTTAACAATGAAATATCATTTATGATAGTAATAGTTTATCATGACACATCTTTAAATGTGACAGTTGTTTTTTTTAAGTCATACAATGAAATAGTATTCAGTGATAAAAATAAGTGTGCTATCCAACCATAAAAGATATTGAGGAACCTTAAATGCATACTGCTGAGTGAAAGAAATCAGTCTATAAAGGCTACATACTGTATGATTCCAACTATATGATTCCAGTCATACATACTGTATGATTCCAGTGTCATTCCAATATGACATTCTGGAAAAGGCAAACTATAGATATAGTAGGAAGATTAGTGGTTTCCAGGGTGTTGAGTAGAAGGAGGGAGAGATGAATAGGTGACCACAGAACCTTTTAGAGCAGTAAAACTATTCTGTGTGATACCATAATGGTGGATACATGACATAATGCAATTGTCAAAACCCATATAGACTTGCAGAAGACAAAGCGTGAACTCTAATGTAAGCTATGGTCTATAGTGAATAGTGTATTAATATTGGTTCATCAACTGTAACTAATGTATGGCACTAATGATAGTGAAAATTGTGGAGGTGGAAGGGGAGAGGGGACATATGGGAACATTCTGTATTCTGTCAGTTCTCGTGGAAACCTGAAACTGCCCTAAAAAAACAAAGTCTATTATTTGTTAATTTTAGGGTAATTCAGGTAAAACCAGCTAATTGTTGCAATTGATTAAATTTGTCTTTGCTTTAGAAGAACAGTCTGGCCAAAATCTCTGCCAACCCCCTTAATAATTGCATAAATTATTGTAGAATCTTTCTACAATACTCATGTGTGGACTGGACACAAAGAGCTGTAACTAAAATTGCCTTACAATCAAAAGTCCTTAGAGAAACAAATGCATACATGTTTGCTAAAATACTTGCTGCATGACATTTTGCTGTTAGGAACTACTGAATCTGTTATATCCTAAACTTGTCCTCATCTCTTACTCTCTCTATAAAGATCCTAACACTTTGAGGGGAAGATTAAGCTAAGAAATCTGCAGCAGGCTTCGGTTCAGTTCAGTCGCTCAGTCATGTCTAACTCTTTGCGACCCCATGGACTGCAGCACGCCGGGCCTCCCTGTCCATGACCAACTCCTGGAGTTTACTTAAACTCATGTCCATTGAGTCAGTGATGCCATCCAACTATCTCATCCTCTGTTGTCCCCTTCTCCTCCCACCTTCAATCTTTCCCAGCATCAAGGTCTTTTCAAATGAGTCAGTTCTTCACGTCAGGTGGCCAAAGTATTGGAGTTTCAGCTTCAGCATCAGTCCTTCCAATGAATATTCGGGACTGATTTTCTTTAGGATGGACTGATTGGATCTCCTTGCTGTCCAAGGGACTCTCAAGAGTCTTCTCCCACACCACAGTTCAAAAGCATCCATTCTTTGGCACTCAGCTTTCTTTATAGTCCAATTCTCACATCCATACATGACTACTGGAAAAACCATAGCTTTGACTAGACAGACCTTTGTTGGCAAAGTAATGTCTCCGCTTTTTAATATGCTGTCTAGGTTGGTCCTAACTTTCCTTCCAAGGAGTAAGCATCTTTTAATTTCATGGCTGCAGTCACCATCTGCAGTGATTTTGGAGCCCCCCAAAATAAAGTCTGTCACTATTTCCACTGTTTCCCCATTTATTTGCCATGAAGCGATGGGACTGGGTGCCATGATCTTAGTTTTCTGAATGTTGAGTTTTAAGCCAGCTTTTTCACTCTCCTCTTTCATTGTCATCAAGATGCTCTTTAGTTCTTCACTTTCTGGCATAAGGGTGGTGTCCTGGCTTCATCTCAGTTCAATTTATACACAATACCTAAAGGGCAACCTTCTCTCTGTTCCTCTCAGACAGTATTGCCAATGGGTAGAGCAGTGGAGGTAATGTTGATATGCAGTCATGTGATCATTGACCCAAGGAGAGAGGGGAGCAAAAGGTTTGCAGCTCCCAGAAACTCTTTCAAGGCTCAACTGAAGCTTTTCATTTGTACTTTGTATTTTTTTCTCATGGCCTGTCTTTGCCACATACAGTGGTTTTGGAGTATCTTCAAGGAATTGTTCTAGGACTTATCCTGGATACCAAAATCCACAGATGTTCAAGTCCCATATACACTCCTTAGTATCCATGGTTTTGCACCTG
The DNA here is from genome assembly GCF_029378745.1 of Bos indicus. Lineage (NCBI taxonomy): Eukaryota > Metazoa > Chordata > Mammalia > Artiodactyla > Bovidae > Bos > Bos indicus. The sequence goes on from NC_091769.1 coordinate 53,702,058, forward strand.
CAGATTCAACCAACCAGCAATCCTGTGGTACTGCAGTACTGTATGTATTTATTGAAAAAAAAAAAAAAAAGCCTGTAAAGTGGACCTTTGCAGTTCAAACCCATGTTGTTCAACGGTCAGTTGTATATACCTTTTTGAACAGAATTTCCTTCCTCCATCTTACCTAAAGATGGAGGTCCCTTTGCTAGGGCAACCAGGAGTGCAGTGTAAGGACTGTATGACTGAGAACTTGATTTCTACTTGGTCAGAATGCTGTTGACTTTTGTTGTTGTTCCCCTCACTATTGTGGATAAAAGCATAGCAACCAATTTACAAATCCTTTTTTTTTCTCTCATAATTTTTGATAACCTACATGGTTTCTCCTTAGTTTATTTGTACTAACTAAATGTAGTGCTTCCCCCTCAATAGATTCCCCATGTGAAGCATCCTTTTGATCATCCTAACATTCAGACTGCTACATTCTAAATGTAATGTTAATCTTTCAATGTTTGTTTATTAAGCTATGCTATGTTCAGGGTTCAGTTAGACAATGAGTATTGCATTTAAACTATTGCTATGTGTGGTGTTCTGAAATATTAATTGCTTATTTTAAGAAGCAAATAGTATTGATATATTTAACTGCCTGATGAAACAGATAATCTATGTATTGATGAACGAAATACTTTGTGTATTTGATTAATGAGTAGTCTTAAAGTTACAAATTTTGTTGTTCAGTCGCTGAGTCACATCTGACATTGCAACCCTGTGGACTGTAACCCACCAGGCTCCTCTGTCCAAGGGATTTCCTAGGCAAGAATACTGGAGTGGGTTGCCATTTCCTTCTCCAAAGTTACAAATATTTCCTTGCAAAAACTAAACCACTATTGTGATTTAGAAGTCCATTGTCATGATAGAGCTTACCTTCATCAAGTAACTAAATATTTAACGATCAGGTTTGTACTCTTTTAATGTTTCAAAAAATCTATATTTATTGACCTGTGAACATTTAAGATATACAATGTTGACTTGAGTCTATCCATACAACCAAAGGATTTGTCATTTGGATGCCAAGCAGTCAATTAGATTGTGTTAGGTAGTCAAGGAAATGAAGAAATCATAATGTATCTAGACTTTAGAGAAGTGTTTTTGGAGAATTCCCTCAGTATATTCCTATAGAAGGGTCTGCAAATATTGGTAGTATATTAGTAAAGTTTGAGCTTTGGTAAATAGTTGAATGACCTTACTCAAAGTTTGCTGATCTAGTTCCACCTGGAGAGAGACTCTTGTAGCACATGTCAGGGCTCTGTGTTCTCCCAGTCTTACTCAACATTTTTATCCATGAAGTACTTGAAAATACAGAAGACATGTTTATCCAATTTGCAAATGATGTTGACTGAAAATATGCACCGTGTAAGAGTTGTGATTTCAGTTTTATTTGGGGCAAAATAAGGGCTATAGTCTGGAGACAGCATCCCCGATAGCTCTGCGGAATTGCTCTGAAGAGGTAGGGAGAAGTTCAGTATTTTATGTGATTTTAGTGGAGGGGATACATGCAGTCAAGCACACATGTAGAAGGTTACTGCAAGTTTCATGAATGTTGCTGCTAGTCATGAGGAGCACATGTCTCCATTAATGATTTTATTGCTTACTGCATATGAGAAGATGCAGGTATCAATGCTTGAACTCATAAAATCTTCTGAAAATATCTATCTGAAAGCTTCTTCTGCCAGTTGTTCCCAGAGCACAGAGTGCCTCCTTTCTTATCTGCATTCTAAACTCCTTTTCAGGATGTGTTGCAGGTCAGTGACCACAATGGCTGGTGACTTAATCCTTGTGCCAATTTTAGATAACAATTTAATGACTCGGGATTATCGAATTACTGGACAAGCATGCTACATGGATATCCTGGGTTTTTTTTTTGCGTGTATAGTTTTTTTTTTTTTTCCAATCATCTTTTTATTTGGCTGCACTGGGTCTTAGTTGAGGCATCCGGGATTTTTAGTTGCACCATGCTCTTAGTTGTGGCTTGTGGGACCTAGTTCCTGACCAGGGACTGAACCCAGGTCCTCTGCACTGGCAGCACAAACTCTTAGCCATTGGACCACCAAGGAAGTCCCTGCATAGATATGTTGGAGGAAAAAACAAGAATCAAAAATTGTGATCAAAAAAATAAAAAATTCCTGACTCCAAGATTGCAGGGATTAAGGAAGGAAACTGGCTAGTAACTTCTAAAAGATAAAGAAGGAAGAGAGGCAAATGTGAGGAAGGAAATCTAAATACTCATAATCGTTAAAATCAAACATTAATTTAAAAAGGCAAGGAATACTTCAAATGTTTTGTTTTTCTTCATTTTCACTCATGAAATTAACCAGAGATAGTGATTGTATCAGTTAGGAATTACATTTGGATAGCTAATCGAATCCCAGTGGAACAGAGGACACAGAAGCTTAGACAGATGAGTTTACTTTTCTTTCAGACATGAAGTGCTGAGCTAGGCAACCCAGGGCTGGTGTGGTAGCTCCATGATCATAAAGAACCAAGGTTCATTCTATGTTTCTGCTATGCCATTCAGAGCATGTGTTAGCTTGTTGGCAAGAGAGCTGGTGGACTTTCAGTCATCACATAGTCTTATTAATAAATCCAGATATACAAGCCCCCCCCCACCCCCCGCCAACAAGAAAAAGCTCAGAGAAATCCATTTTGGCCAAAGTTTGAAGAAGAAATCTGAAGGGGTAGACATATAAGCTGTTACAGTTCAGGTTGATGGTTTCAGACTTTCTTTAAAGGCTAAGAGAAAATAGTGAACACTTACCATTAAGAAAAGTTTTTCCAGTATATGAGACACCCCCAAACCAGAGATCTAGTGTGCCAAGGTCTGTCTAAAGTGCTGAGACTGGATCAAGATAACAGAGGACCCCCTTCTTACCACTTCCTGGCTAGCAAGCAGGAGCCACCAAAAAGAGAGATGTGCTGCTGGGGGAGGAGAAGAGTATGGAGAGACCCTCTGACATGCAGGAACCCAGGAAAGGCCCAAAGCTAGGGGTGAGTCAGGAATGTTGAGAGAAGCTCTCTGGAAAACCAACCCCCAACATAAGCACAAGATAACAGGAGAGAAATTTGAAGATACTGTGTACTGAAGATAATGTTCAAATCCAGTTTAATTTCTGACTCTACAAACTCAGCCTCCTACATTAATGGTAGGAGAATGGACATGCTTATTACCAGGCATAAATATGACTTAACTCAGTCTTCGCTGTCTTACACAAGATGTCTGTCATTCAAAAAGTATGACACACACACCTGCATAAAAAGTACAAAAAAATTATAAAAAGTATATTAAGATGAAGCAATCAACAGAACAAAATTCACATGACCCAGATGGTGAAACTATCAGAAAAAGTTAAATACTATAATTAATATATTAAAGTCTCTAAAGGAAAAGATAGACAATATATGTGAGAAGATGAGTATTTTTAGGTGAGAAGATGGAAACTAACAGCTAATGGAAATACTAAATACAAACAGAATGGTAATGAACACGAAGAATGCCTTTGACAGGCTCATCAGAGGACTTAATGCTACCGAGGAATGAGTCAGTAAATTTGAAGATGTAAAAATAAAAATTACCTAAACTGAAACACAAAGAAAGATTGGAGGAGGGAAAAATTGAGCATTTGAGAGCTTTGAGAAAATATCAAACAGTCTAACACTTGTGGTAACATATATATTGTGGATTTGATATGTAAAAGTAAAATATATGATAATAGCAGAAAAGATGGGATGGAGGAATTGAAATTAAACTGTTTTAAGGTTTACACATGACAAGTGAAGCAGAATTACAATATCTGAGTATTTAAATATACATATTCATAGTAAATCAGAGAGAAATCACTAAAAAAATTAGAGGCATAAATAATAAGCTGATAATGAAAATAAAATGGCATCACAAAAAATGATCAAAAGAAAGAAAAAGAGAAAAATGAATATATAACAGATGCAACAAATATTTTAAAATTTGCAAAATTGTAGATATCAATCCATACATACCCATGCTGCTGAGGCTGCTGCTAAGTCACTTCAGTCGTGTCCGACTCTGTGCGACCCCATAGACGGCAGCCCACCAGGTTCCTCCGTCCCTGGGATTCTCCAGGCAGGAACACTGGAGTGGGTTGCCATTTCCTTCTCCAATGCAGGAAAGTGAAAAGGGAAAGTGAAGTTGCTCAGTAGTGTCCGACTCTTAGCGACCCCATGGACTGCAGCCCCCAGGCTCCTCTGTCCATGGGATTTTCCAGGCAAGAGTGCTGGAATGGGGTGCCATTGCCTTCTCTGATACATACCCATAATGATATGTAACTGTAAATAGTATAAACACACCAATTAAAGGATGGTGATTGTCAGATTGAATAAAAAAGCAGCACCCAACTATATGCTATCTACAGACAATCCAATTTAAATATAAAAGATTAAAAGTAAAAGCATGGAGAAAGATACATTATATAAATATTAGTTAAATAAAAACTGGAGTGCCTATATTAATATCAAAAAGACTTCAGAAAAAAGAATATTACCAGAGAAAAAGAGGGTCATTTCAAAATGTTAATGTCAAAATGTTTTTAGGACCTCATAATCCTAAAGATGTATACATCTAACAATAGAGCTTTAAAATATATGTAGCAAAAAAAAAAAAAAAAGAACTGAAAAGAGAAATAAGCAAATTCACAGTTATTCTTGGCTACTTAAACACTCCTCTCAGTAATTGATAAAGCATTTATCAATTGATAAAGCAATTACTGAGAGGAGTTTTGAGGATATAGAAAGCTTGAACAGCATTCCTAGTCATCTTGAACAGCGTTCTCAGTCACCTTGACCTTGTTGAACACCTCACCACAAACACCAGATTATGTATTCTTTTCAAGAACATATGAAACATTCACCAGAACAGACTATATTCTGAACAATAAAACAAACCTCAATTAAAAAGATTTGAAGTCATACAAAGTATGTTCTCTGACCATAATGGAGTTAAACCAGAAATCAATAACAAAAAGACATCTGGACAATCTGAACTGTTGAGAAAGTTAACAAAACGCTCTTAAACAATTCATGGGTCAAAGAAGTCTTTGACTATTTTTAATTGAACAATTGAGAATCACAACACATCAAAATCTGGGGGAGGCAGCTAAAGTTAGGCTTAAAGGGAATTATAAGTTATATATTCATATTTGAAAAGAAGATGGTCCTTTATTTTTTGGCATGTGGGATCTTAGTTCGCTGACCAGGAATTGAATCCTTACCCCCTATAATGGAAACTTTGAGTTTTAACCCCAGTGTGTGTGTCTTAGTCACTTAGTCATGTCCAACTCTTTGCGATCCTTGTGGCCCACCAGACTCCTCTGTCCATGGAATTCTCCAGGCAAGAATACTGGAGCAAGTAGCCATTCCCTTCTCTAGGGGATCTTTCCAACCCAAGAATCAAACCCAGGTCTTCTGAATTGCAGGCAGATTCTTTACTGTCTCAGCCACAGGGAAACCCTTTAAAACTCTGACCTCCAGGGAATTCCCAAGAAGGATAGTCTTAAAAATTTAAGTTTTCACCTTATGAAACTATACAATTAAGAGCAAACTAAGCCCAAAACAAACAGAGAAGAAAATAATGATAGTAAGAGCAGAAAAGAATGGACTTGTAAATTAAAAAAAAATAGAAATTATAAAACCAAAAGTTTGATCTTTGAAAATATAAATAAAATTGAGTTATAGCTGGTAGAGCTTTCTCCTGTGTGCATAACAGTAATACAATTTCAATAATTTGTTCATTTAACAAATATTTATTTATCACTTACTATATGCCAAGTACTATTTTAAATGCTTGGAGAACACCAGTGTTCAAAATAACAAGAACAGCAAAAAATTTTTGAAGAGTACTTGTTGAAGTTGTTAGAATAATGGGATTAAATGCAAATAGTAGTTGCATCCTGATTTCAAAATATTTTGTACTGTACACACCCTATCAACAGTTTTAATTTTGTAATAACTGAGTTTATAAGATTCCCAAAAGACAGAAACATAGTGTTCTCCCTACACACACACATTCACTCACACTCATATAAGTCCTCTTCTGATGTTAGAGAACAACTTGAGTCTAAGGTGAGGTCTAAAAGCCTGTTAAGATTATCTATTTGCTATTCATCTCTGCATTTCAGTTTGGGAGGTTTCTACTGATGTATGTTCTAGCTCACTGATTCTCTTTTCAGTGGTGTCCACTCTACTGATATCCTATTAAAGGCATTCTTCATCATTACAGTGTATTTGATTTCTACACTTTCCTTTGGATTCTTAAGAGTTTTCATTTCTCTGCTTAAATTACTCTTTCATTTGTATGTTGTCTGCTTTTTCTGTCAGATCCTTTAGTATATTAATCGTAGTTATTTTAAATTCTTGTTTAATCCCAAATGTGTGTGATGGCTGAGTCTAATTCTGATGCTTACTTTACTTTTCAGAGTGTACTTTCCCTTCCCTCTTAACAGTCTGCCATTAGCCTTCTAATTTTTTATTGAAAGCTGGACATGGTATATTGGGTAACAGGGACTGAGGTAAACAGGGCTTTGGAGTGCGGTTTCTTTATTATATGGCTATGAGTTAGACTGTGTTTAATTTTGCTGTAGCTGTAGGTTCCAGAGGCTTCAAATCCCTCTCATGTTTTTGTCTCCTGTTGTCTTTGGATTCCCTACAAATCCGTTGTTAAACAGAGGGAGCGTTTTCGTGTATTTGTGGAGAGGATGGCCATCTTCCCGTCTTCCTGCTCTGCCATCTTCTGTCTCCCAGAGTGAGTGTTTTGTAGGACTTCAGCTGCAGTCAGCTGTTATACACGGGAGCATTGTTGGTGTGGTGATAAAATGTGGGAAAGGGGAAGCATTCTATGATTTTATGATTAAATCTTTCAGTAGAGCTGTGTCCCTGGGCTATGACCTTCACAAATATTTCTTAGATCCCGTTTTGTCCACTTAGATGAGACAGGAAGGCTGGAGGAGGCTGGAGGCAGAGAGATATCCTTGCCCCAGGTGAAATAAGGTGCTGGTGAAATCTTTTCCTCTGGAAAGTAGGTCTTTATTGCAGACAAGGCTCTAGACATATTTCCAGAGGGTTGAATATTAAATTGTGAAATGCTTCTTCTTCTCAATCCCCTGTTTGAGCCATGGGAGCCCATTCTTGGTTTTTCATTGTGAGAACCTGCTGAGATTACTGGATGCAAAACCTATGGAAGTGTGGGGACATCTCTAATACTACAGTCCCCACTAGTTTTACTGACTTTAGTTCATACTCAGTCTCTAGAAATCCATAAAAATTAAAATTTAATTATTCCTAATTCATGGCTTCAGGGGCTCCTGGTCCAGATAAGCAGGTCTTGACTGTGACTCTCTGTATTTACCTCTCTCCAGATTTCAGGGTGGTGGGTTGCCCTTTGACCTCGGCTGTATGATGAATGCAAGAAAAGTCATTAGTTTCAACTTTACCCAGCTTTATGTGGTAGTCAGGAGGGAAATGAAAACTTCCAAGTTTTTATATTTTGGAGCTTAAACTACAAGTCTTATTATTAATATTTAAGCAGACATTGCTACACAAGATGGACTTTAATTTGATAGCACAGACTAAGCCAAGTTCACACACTGCTGCTGCTGCTGCTAAGTCACTTCAGTCGTGTCCGACTCTGTGGGACTCCATAGACCGCAGCCCACCAGGCTCCCCTGTCCCTGGGATTCTCCAGGCAAGAACACTGGAGTGGGTTGCCACTTCCTTCTCCAGTGCATGAAAGTGAAAAGTGAAAGGGAAGTCACTCAGTTGTGTCCGACTCTTCGCGACCCCATGGACTGCAGCCCACCAGGCTCCTCCGTCCATGGGATTTTCCAGGCAAGAGTACTGGAGTGGGGTGCCATCACCTTCTCCGAGTTCACACACTAATTACCTTAAATTTTTTTTTAAATTTTAGTTTTGACAAGATTTCTATAAATGTCATCTTTAAAATCAATATATTTGACTAATTTGTCGGACCCATTCCTGTTCTTAAGTTCTTCCATTTAAAACGGACTTCACTGTCTAACTTGCCAGTAAAATAAACATGACCAACATCCTGCCATTATATATCTGCTCTCTTATTGGTTCCTGGAATGAAATCCATGTGGTCATGTTTTTATTCCTTCAGTTTACCAACAGCTTCTGTGGGCCACCCACAGTGTTTATTAATCAATAATTATGCACCGTGACCGTGCCTCCCATTGCTGAGGACATAGGCAGTCATCAGCCCTGTACAACATGCAGTAAAGTGCCTTTGCTCTCATGTCTTACATAGGTGCTTAGTTGCTCAGTCGTGTCCGACTCTTTGCGACCCCAACGACTGTAGCCCACCAGGCTCCTATGTCCATGAGGATTCTCCAGGCAAGAATACTGGAGTGGGTTGCCATGCCCTCCTCCAGGGGATCTTCCCAACCCAGGGGTTGAACCCAGATCTCCCGCATTGTCTTACATAGGAGTTTGCCGTATTTCTCAGTTAACAGTTTCTACATTTCAACTTGGTTCCAAACTCCACTAAGCCCACACTTCGTCCCTTGAGGGGAATCTTGGGCTCCTAACAGACTGCAAAGGTCTTGCACCATGATACATTTGGAACTCCCGCCTGCCTCCTTTAAACCTATGGAGTAGCCCTCCCTGCCAGCCTCTCAAGAAGCTCAGTACTGATTGGGTGCTGCTGCGTCCAATGGGAAGCTGCGACACTGCGCGTAGTCAAGGTTCGAGCGGGCACTCCGTGGTGGCGGTTGCTGGGAAACCGCGTAGACACCAGAGAGCCCTGCTGGTGTTTAGGTTTGCCGCTGGAGGTTGTAGCCGCCCGAGAGAGAGAAGGGGAGTTTCGTCTGCCGAGATGGTAAGCATTGCCGAAACGACTCGGTTGTATATTGATTTAATTCTAGTTTAGAGCCAGCCTGCTTCTAAAAAAGGATTTGAAGTGCCTAATCTGAGAATTAAATGGGAAAATCGTATCTCAGAGACCTCAGGTGCTGGTATTTAAGCGACGCGCGTGCTGGCTGCCCCGCCCCGCCCCTCTTTAGATCTGCCCGGCAAAAAATTTTGCTTCCCACGTTTCTGGAAATTTGGGAGATGTTTAAGAACTGCTGAACAAATGAGTGGAAATAAAGCTCCAGAAGAGAGCGAATGAATAAATATGGGTTGACTTATTTAATGTGTATTGGGAACACGTGAGCAGCTTTTGAACCGCACTTCACGGCCAAGGGGGAAGGAGGAGAGGATGGAATGAAGTTAGCGGTAAAGAGCTGGATATGTAGAACTCAGCTGCGCGTCTTAGAATTCTAATATGGCTGTTTATTGGCTGAGGAAACCTGAGTCAAGTTGTTTTAACTTTCCATGCCTCATCTATAAGATGGGGAACACAAATAGTACCTGCTTCATTAATACATCTTAAAAAAATTTTTTTTTAATCTACCACATTGCTTTTTTGTTATGTCTCTGAATTTGGAGAGGAAGCCAAACGCCTTTCATTTATTACAGTTTCATTTGTTTTTGGGGCTACATCAATGTATTTTTACAAATTAGATCCTGGAATACCAAAGTATGCTTTTTTTTGTTTTGTTTTCCCTTCTCCATTTTAGGCTTCCATAAGGAGAACTTTGAGCTTCAGTGAAAGGCATCAGAAATTAGTCGATATAAACTATTGCAAAAAATTGCATGTCGAGGCACTACAAAGGCTACAGAATCAAACTAGGGACCAAATGGTGCAGAACGAGAATGATGACCGGGCTGAGCGCAAAAGGTTCCTCAGATTATTACAGGATGAACAATTTGAGCTGGATATGGAAGAGGCCATTCAAAAGGTAAGTTTTACTATTCATTTTCACATCATTTTTCTCTTCATTTTCTCTTTGGAAACAATGAAAGCCAACTGTTAATACTGGAATGGAGCAGATAGGATAAGCATCAGGCAAAGGATGCCTCCCTGTGAGTCAGCCCAGTGTAGTGGTAAAAAGCTGAGGTTTTGGAGCTAGACTGGTGCCTTTGAGTCCTGGTACTGGATATGTTAGCTATGGAACCTTGAGTAAGTTGCTTTTACTTTGTCTGCCTCATTGAGAAAATAAGAATAATAATAGTACTTATGTCATAGGATTGTTTAAATAATCAATTAGTACTGTTTTAATAATTAACATAGGCAAAGCTCTTAGAATAGTGCCTGGAAGAGTAAGCACTCGGGATTTTTTTTTTCCTTTTAAATATGAAATCTCTAATTACTGACTTCCATGGTTTAAGTCTAGTTCTTTGCCTTCCATAAAATTCTAAAGACAAAAATTTAAGAACACCTGTTTTGAATTTACAGATATTAAACAGGTATTTTAAGTGGTAGAAAATGAACACATATATTAGCTATGAATTTACTTTGTCTGGAACTACATGGATTTGATCCCTGGTTGGGGAACTAGGATGCCAAAAAATGCTTCCCCCCCAAAAAAAGAAAGAATTATGGTGTAATACATAAGTATGTAACTACTAAAGTTTGGAGATAGCTTTTGAGTGGATTTTTCTGAATATTTTAAAAGATGAGGGAGGTAGAAAAAGGGAAACCAACAAGAAAATAAAGGAGTTCTTATAAATGTGAAAAAGGTATCTGATATTTATGTATTCTTTTAGTGTCTGCTGTATGGTCAACATTTTTGTAAGGTATCAGTTCAGTTCAGTCGCTCAGTTGTGTCCAGCTCTTTGCGACTCCATGAATTGCAGCACGCCAGGCCTCCCTGTCCATCACCAACTCCCGGAGTTCACTCAAACTCATGTCCATCGAGTCGGTGATGCCACCCAGCCATCTCATCCTTTGTCGTCCCCTTCTCCTGCCCCCAATCCCTCCCAGCATCAGAGTCTTTTCCAATGAGTCAACTCTTTGCATGAGGTGGCTAAAGTACTGGAGTTTCAGCTTTAGCATCATTCCTTCCAAAGAAATCCCAGAGCTGATCTTCAGAATGGACTGGTTGGATCTCCTTGCAGTCCAAGGGACTCTCAAGAGTCTTATCCAACACCACAGTTCAAAAGCATCAATTCTTTGGCGCTCAGCTTTCTTCACAGTCCAACTCTCACATCCATACATGACCACTGGAAAAACAGATGTTGACTAGACGGACCTTTGTTGGGCAAGTAATGTCTCTGCTTTTGAATATGCTATCTAGGTTGGTCATAACTTTCCTTCCAAGGAGTAAGCGTCTTTTAATTTCATGGCTGCAATCACCATCTGCAGTGATTTTGGAGCCCAAAAAAATAAAGTCTGACACTGTTTCCACTGTTTCCCTATCTATTTCCCATGAAGTGATGGGACCAGATGCCATGATCTTAGTTTTCATGTTGAGCTTTAAGCCATCTTTTTCACTCTTCTCTTTCACTTTCATCAAGAGGCTTTTGAGTTCCTCTTCACTTTCTGCCATAAGGGTGGTGTCATCTGCATATCTGAGGTTATTGATATTTCTCCCGGCAATCTTGATTCCAGCTTGTGCTTCTTCCAGTCCAGCGTTTCTCATGATGTACTCTGCATATAAGTTAAATAAGCAGGGTGACAATATACAGCCTTGACGTACTCCTTTTCCTATTTGGAACCAGTCTGTTGTTCCATGTCCAGTTCTAACTGTTGCTTCCTGACCTGCATATAGGTTTCTCAAGATATAGGGAATGGCAAAAACAAGTTTTAAAAGTGGTATTCCTCCTTCTGAGTTTCAAATTTCAGACTCTTAGACATGACTTTTTAACCCTGGGCAAGAATATTCTTAGGGATTAGATTTTTTTCCCCCGTTCTTTTTATTCTTATTTTTTCTTTAGTTTTTAAGAAAATCCCAGGTATTGTATCAAGTCTCTCTTGCGTACTTCAGTATACATCTTATAAAATATGGATTTTTTTTAAACATAGCAGCAAAGTGCCACTATCTTACCTAATAAAATTATCAATAAATAAATTCTAGGCATCATTTAATACCATTCCATAGTCAAATTTCTGTGATTGTGTTAAAAGACAGATTTTACAATTCAGTCAAGATCCAAACAAGGTTCATACAGTGTATTTGGTTATGTCGGATCCCTCTTAATCTAAAACAGCCCTTCCCTTGTACTTTATTTCTTTAACTTCATGTTCTTAACTTGTTTTTAACATGTGTTTAACTTGCTTGGTCAGTTGTTTAATAGGATATCCCACTTTCTGTATTTATTTGTTTGCTTTCTCAGTAGTTCCTTTACTTTGTTCCTGTATCTCTTATATTTCCTTTAAATGAAAGTTAGCCCTAAAGGCATGATTAGATTTCAGTTCAGTTGCTCAGTCATGTCCGACTCTTTGCAACCCCATGGACTGTAGCACACCAGGCTTCCCTGTCCATCACCAACTCGTGGAGCTTGCTCAAACTCATATCAACTATCTCATAATAGATTTATGTACAACTTTTTGGCAATCACTCCATGGTGGTGCTATCCTTGATACTGTAATCCACTAGCCGGTGCTAATGTTGATCAGTGGATTTAGAGAGACAACCTGGTTCCTCTGTTGTAAAGAGAGGAACTTGAATCTGTGGTTTCATCAATTAATCTTTTTCCTTTATTAGGGGTTGCAAAACACTGATTTTTAAATTTCGTTGTTTAAAAACAACAACAAAGGGTAATTTAGTACCCTAAAATACAATTTTTACTTGAAAGGGAGATCAATAGTTAATTATCAGAGTAAGAATTGGTTCCTAGTTACTTCCATTGGTGTATGCCTGTGTTGTTTTTTAAAATTTTGTTTTCTTTAGCTTTGGACTTTTTCTCTTTTTAAAATTATCTCTGTGGACTCATGGGTCTTCATATACTTGAATTAATTGTATTTATTATTCATTTTCATGCTCAAATTGTTCTACCTTTGGCCAGTAGATGCCTTTTTGTTGCTCTGTGTCCTTTTGACAAGACTTCCTTATCTGTGGTAGCTTCCTTGCTTTTTGTCAGAACAAAATGTTACAGCCTGCAGCTGCTGCTGCTAAGTCACTTCAGTCGTGTCCGACTCTGTGTGACCCCATAGCCGACAGCCCACCAGGCTCCCCCGTCCCTGGGATTCTCCAGGCAAGAACACTGGAGTGGGTTGCCATTTCCTTCTCCAATGCATGAAAGTAAAAAGTGAAAGTGAAGTCGCTCAGTCGGTCCGACCCTCAGTGACCCCATGGACTGCAGCCTTCCAGGCTCCTCTGTCCATGAGATTTTCCAGGCAGGAGTACTAGGGTTGGTTAATTTTATGTGTCAACTGGACTGGGCCATGGAGTGCCCAGATATTTGGTCAAACATTATTTTGGGTGTTTTTAGATGAGCTTAACGTTTAAATTAGTAAATTGGGTAAAGCAGATTTCCCCCCTAGTGTGGGTGAGCTTCATCCAATCACTGAAGGCCTATCAGAACAAAAAAGCCAAGTGAGAGGAAATTGCTCCTCTCTGATTGCCTTCCAGCTGGATCATTAACATTTTTCCTGTCTTCACACTTGGACTGAAATATCAGCTCAAGTCTCAAGCCTAAAATCCTTCTGACAGGAGCTACACCACTGGCTCTCCGGCCTTTGAACTTAGACTAGAACTAAACTAACTGGCTGTCCTCATCCAGCTTTACAACTCACCCTGCAGGTCTTGGGACTTGCCCATTTCCAAAACTGCTTGAGCTGATTCCCTATTATATTGTTTCTGTTTCTCTGGAAAACTAATACAAGGCTCATCTTATAAATTTCTTTATTTATACCTGGAATTGACCATTGTACTAAGGAATTCTATTGTTTTTTAGTGGAAATAATATTTAGAGACAGGTTGGGTTTAGATATGCTTATTATTCTGAATGTTAGATATGCTTATTATTATATTGGTTCCAGGTCTTTTCAGCAGACAGAACTTGGAAATAGGTGTATTTTTAACTTTCTGAGATAAAGTTAGGCTTATGGAATAGTTGCAACAATAGTATGAAAAAATCCTGTATCCCCTTAACCTGAGTTCCCTTTATGTTAATGTCTAACATAATCATAGAACAATTATCAAAATGAAGAAATTAGCCTTGGCACAATACTGTTAACTGAATTGTGAGATTTATTCAGATTTCATCAGTTTTTCCACTGACATCTTTTTTGTGTTCCAAGATCACAAGTTTCATTTAGTTGTCAGGTCTCTTTAGTCTCCACCAGTCTTAGTCTCCTCCATTCTATGAGAATTCCTCCCTTTTTCTTGCCTTTCCTGACCTTGACTATTTTGAATACTATAGTTTTTTTTGTTGTTGTTACATTAGTGTTTCTGTTGCTGTGTGTCAAATTGCCACAAATTTCGCAGCTTGAAACAACACCCATTTGTTACCTCACAATTCTTGTTGGTCAGAAGTCCAGACGTGGTGTAGCTGGATTGTCTGCTTGGTCTCACAAGGCTAAAATCGAGGTGTTGCCTGGGATGCATTCTCATATGGAACTTGGGGCCTCTTCTCAGCTCACTTACTCAGCAGAGTTCGTGTTCTTGTAGTTGTAAGACTGAAGTTTTCATCTCCCAGAGGTTGCTGACATTCCCTGCCACATGACCCTTCTCTACACATGAAGTTTACTTGCTTTCTGGCACCAGAACGTGTTCCAGACTCAGCTTATTCTTTCCTTGCCTTGGAATCAGCCAGTTCTCTAAGGAGACTTGGTTCTTTTCATTGGAGAATGATATTTAGAAACCAAGGTCTGAATGATAGATGTGCTCATTATTAGTGTAACACTCTAAGGGGAAAGAACTAGAAAATAACCACACACACACATCTGTGTTTACATTTACGTCTGTGTCTATCTGCACATATTTATTAATAAAACAAGCCATGAGTCTGTTGGTACTGCTGACTCCAGTCTGCCTCTCCAGGGCTCACTTTTGTCTTTCCCCTTTTGTTATTTATTTGTAATTGCATTCTCCCAACAAAAAGAAATCTGGCTCTCATTATCTGTAATATATTTACTTATCCTTTCAACTCCAGAATACAGATAGTTTCAGAATTGGTAATCTGCACCCTTGTGAACAACAAATTTACTTACTATATTATAGATTTGGGTACAGTTCTTTGTGTCTTTTGCTTTGTCAAACACTTTTTTACAGTTATTTTGGTCCACTACTGCCTATCTACTTCATTGTGGTTATTTGATTAATTTTTATTTATTTTGTGATTATTTTTTAATACAATTAATTTGTTATAGTCAACATTCATTGTTCTCCCCACATCTGATTCATATATATATATTTCTTTAAATGTTGAACTAGTTATAAATCCTTGGGAAGGGGCAAAGATAGTATGGAGTACTGTCCACTGGCCCCTGAACAGTTTCTTTCATTGATTACATCTTTTATAACTGTACTACAATATCAAATCCTGGAAAGTGACATTGCTGCATTATGCTTATGTACTTCTGTGTCATTTTATCAAAGGTGTACGTTTATGCAACCATCACCTCATTCAAGAAACAGAGCTATTCCATCCCCACCACGACCTCATTCATGATCCCCCATTATAGTCATACTCTTCCTTCAATCCCCACTATGCCAGCAATCACTAATTTGTTTTCCATCTTTATAATTTTGTTATTTCAAGAATGTTATTAAAAAAATGTTGTGTAAACAGTAGTGTGTGATTACATATATATATGGAATCATATGTCTGTCACTTTTGAATAGGCTGTTTTTATTGCACATCATGCTCTTGAGATTCATTTTTTAAAATATTTATTTTTGATGATTGGTTTACAGTATTGGTTTGATTTGTCATACTAGTAATCATTGGTGTATGTCCCTTCCGTCTTGAGTCTCCCTCCCGTCTCCCGCCCATTCCCATCCCTCTAGGTTATTACAGGGCCCCAGTTTGAGTTCCCCGAGTCATACAGCAAATTCCTGTTGGCTACCTATTTACATGTGTTAGTATATATGAATCCATGTTGCTCTCTCCATTTATCTAACCCTCTCCCTCTTCTACCTCACCCTTATCCTTAAGTATGTTCTCTATATCTGCATCTCCAGTGTTCTCTATGTAAGCAGTCTCCAGTGCTGCTGTGCGAACAGATTGATCAATACCATCCTTCTAGATTCCATATATATGTGTTAATATATGATATTTTTCTCTTTCTTACTTACATTACTTTACTCTGCATAATAGGTTCTAGGTTCATCCACCTCATTAGAACTGACTCAAATGTGTTCCTTTTATGGCTGAGTAATATTCCATGATACATATGTGCCATAGCTGCTGCTGCTTTTTTGGGGGGGGGACACTATGTTTTAATTGAAGGATAATTGCTTTACAGAATTTTGTTGTTTTCTGTCAAACATCAACAAGAATCAGCTATAGGTATACCCATGCCCCCTTCCTGAACCTCCTCCCATTTCCCTCCGCATCCCACTCTTCTAGATTGTCACAGAGCCCCTGTTGGAGTTCCCTGAGTCATATAGCAAATTCCTGTTGGATATCCATTTTACAGACGGTTTTGTAAGTTTCCATGTTACTCTCTCCATACTCTCCCTTCTTCCCTTCCCCCGTGTCCATAGGTCTATTCTCTATGTCGGTTTCTCCATTGCTGTCCTGCAAATAAATTCATCAGTACCATCTTTCTAGATTCCATATGTATGTGTCAGTATATGATATTTATATTTCTCTTTTTGACTTACTTCACTCTGTATAATAGGCTTTAGGTTTGTCTGCCTCATTAGAATTGACTCAAATGTGTTCCTTTTGATGGCTGAGTAATATTCCATTGTATATACGTATCACAGCTTCTTTATCCATTCATCTGTCAGTAGACGTCTAGGTTGATTCTGTGTTTTGTTTATTGTAAATAGTACTGCAATGAACATTGGGGAATATGTCTCTTTTTCAGTTTTGGTTTCTTCAGGGTATATGCCTAGAAATGATATTGCTGGTACATATGGTGGTTTTTGAAAAGTGAAAAGTGAAAGTCGCTCAGTCGTGTCTGACTCTTTGTGACCTCATGGACTGTACATATACAGTCTATGGAATTTTCCAAGCCAGAATACTCGAGTGGGTAGCCTTTCCCTTCTCCAGGGGATCTTCCCAACCCAGGGATCGAACCCATGTCTCCCACATTGCAGGTGGATTCTTTACCAGCTGAGCCACAAGGGAAGCCCAAGAATACTGAAGTGGGTAGCTTGTCCCTTCTCCAGCAGATCCTCCCGACCCAGGAATTGAACTGGGGTCTCCTGCATTGTAGGTGGATTCTTTACCAACTGAGCTATCAGGGAAGCCCTATGGTGGTTTTACCCCTAGTTTTTTAAGGGATCTCCAGACTGTCTTCCATAGTGGCTGTATCAGTTTACATTCCCAACAGCAGTGTAGGAGGGTTCCATTTTCTCCACACCCTCTCCAGCACTTGTTTGTGGATTTTTTTTAGTTGCAATTGTAAATGGGATTGATTCCTTAATTTCTCTTTCTGATTTTTCAGTTGTTAGTATATAGGAATGCAAGTGATTTCTGTGTATTGATTTTGTATCCTGCGACTTTACTAAATTCACTGATTAGTTCCAGTAATTTTCTGGTAGTATCTTTAGGGTTTTCTACATACAGTATCATGTCATGCAAATAGAGTTTTACTTCTTCCTTTCCAATCTGGATTCCTTTTATTTCTTTCTTGTCTCAGATTGCTGTGGCTAGGACTTCCAAAACTGTTGAATAATTGTGGCAAGAGTGGGCATCTTTGTCTTGTTCCTTATCTCAGAAGGAATGCTTTCAGTTTCTTCCCATTGAGAATAATGTTTGCTCTGGGTTTGTTGTATATGGCCTTTATTAGGCTAAGGTAGATTCCTTCTATGTCCATTTTTTGAAGAGTTTTTATCATAAATGGGTGCTGAATTTTGTCAAAAGGTTTTTCTGCTGGAGGTTATCATATGGTTTTTATCTTTTAATTTGTTAATTTGTAAATATGTTTAATATGTTAAACATAACGTATATGCAATAATGCATATATTGAAGAATCCTTGCATACCTGGGATAAACCTGACTTGATCATGGTCTATAATCTTTTTAATGTGTTGTTAAATTCTTTTTGCTAGAATTTTGATGAGGATTTTTGCATCTATATTCATCAGTGATATTGGCCTGTACTTTTCTTTTTTCATGATATCTTTGTTTGGTTTTTGTATCAGTGATTGTGGCCTCGTAGAATGAGTTTGGAAGTATTCCTTCCTCTGTAATTTTTGGGAAGAGTTTCAAAAAAAAAAAACATTAGCTGTCGTCTAAATGTTTGATAGAATTCCCCTGTCTGGCCCTGGGCTTTTGTTTTTGGGAGATTTTTAATCACAGTTTCAATTTCAGTGTTTGTAATTGGCTTCTTCATAATTTCTGTTTCCTCCTGGTTCAGTCTTGGAAGCTTGAACATGTTTAAGAATCTCTCCATTTCCTCTAGGTTGTCCCATTTTATTAACATACAGTTGCTCATAGTACTCTCTTACGATCCATTATATTTCTGTGTTGTCTGTTGTAACCTCTCCTTTTTCATTTCTAATCTTGTTGATTTTTCTCCCCTTTTTTCTTGATAGGTCTGGCTAATGGTTTGTCAATTTTGTTTATCTTCTCAAAGAACCAGCTTTTAGTTTTATTAATCTTTACTATCGTTTCCTTCATTTCTTTTTCATTTATTTCTGCTCTGATCTTTATGATTTGTTTCCTTTTGCAACTTTGGGGTTTTTTTTCTTCTTCTTTTTCCAGCTGCTTTAGATGTAGAGTAATCTATTTGATGTTTTTCTTGTTTCTTGAGATAGGATTGTATTGCTATAAACTTCCCTCTTAGAACTGCTTTTGCTGTATCCCATAGGTTTTGGGCCATCCTGTTTTCCGTGTCATTTGTTTCTAGGAATCTTTTGATTTCTCTTCTTATTTTTGGTTAACCTCTTTGTTATTTAGTAGTGTATTGTTTAATCTTCATGTGTTTGTGTTTTTTGCAGTTTTTTTCCCCCTGTAGTTGATATCTAGTCTCATAGCATTATGATCAGAGAAGATGCTTAATATGATTTCAATTTTCTTAAATTTACTGCTGCTTGATTTGTGGCTCAAGATGTGGTCTGTCCTAGAGAATGTTCCATGTGCATTTGAGAAGAAAATGTATTCTTCTGCATTTGGATGGAAAGTCCTGAAGATAGCAATTAGGTCCATTTGGTCTAATATTTCATTTAAGGTTTGTATTTCCATATTGATTTTCTGTTTTGATGCTCTGTCTATTGGTGAAAGTAGGGTGTTAAAGTACCCTACTGTTATTGTGTTACTGTTGATTTCCCCTCGTATTTTTGTTAGTATTTGCCTTATATTGAGGTGCTCCTGTTGGATGCATAAATATTTAAAATTATTATGTCTTCTTCTTGGATTGATCCCTTGATCATTATGTAGTATCCTTCTTTATTGCTCATAATATTCTTTATTTTAAAGTCTACTTCGTCTGAAATAAGAATTGCCACTCCAGCTTCTTTTTGATTTCCGTTTGCATGGAATATCTTTTTCCATCCTTTTACTTTCAGTCTGTGTGTGTCTGTAGGTCTGAAGTGGGTCTCTTGTAGGCAGCAAATATATGGGTCTTGTTTTTATATCCATTCAACCAGTCTGTATCTTTTGGTTGGTGCATTTAATCTGTTTACGTTTAAAGTAATTATTCATATATATGTTCCTGTTGGCATTTCTTAATTGTTTTGGGTTTGTTTTTGTAGGTCTTTCCTTTCTCTTGTGTTTGCTGCCTATATAAGTCCCTTTAGTATTTGTTGTAAAGCTGGTTGGTGGTACTAAATTCTTAATTTTTGCTTGTCTGTGAAGCTTTAGGTTTCTCCATCCATTTTGAGTGAGATCCTTGCTGGGTAGAATATCTTGGTTGTAGATCTTTTTTCTTGCAGTACTTTAAATATATCCTGCTGTTCCCTTCTGGCCTGCAGAGTTTCTGCTAAAAGATCTCCTGTTAATTGTATGGGTTTTCCATTGTATGTTACTTGTTTCTTTCCTTTGCTGCTTTTAAAATTCTTTCTTTGTGTTTAATCTCTGTTAGCTTGATTAGTATGTGTCTCAATATGTCTCTCCTTAGGTTTATTCTGTTAAAGGACTCTGCACATCTTGGACTTGATTGACTGTTTCCTTTCCCATGGTGGGGAAGTTTTCACCCATAATCTCTTCAAAAATGTTCTCAGTTCCTTTCTCTTTGTCTTCTTCTGGGACCCGTATAACTCAAATGTTGGTGTGTTTAATATTGTCCCAAAGGTCTCTTGAGTCTATCCTCAGTTTCTTTTTGTTCCTTGTCCTTTATTCTATTCTTCAGCAGTATTTCCACCATTCTCTTTTACAGCTCACTTATCTGTTCTTCTGCCTCAGTTATTGTACTATTGATTCCTTCTAGAGTATTTTTAATTTCAATAATTGTGCTATTCATCTCTGTTTACTTATTCTTTATTTCTTCTATGTACTTGGTAATTGTATTAATTGTGTTGATGGTTTCTTTTATTTTCTTCATTCTACTTTCAAAGCTTGGAACATCTTTACTCTCATTATTCTGAATTCTTTTTCAGGTAGTTTGCTTATTTCCTCTTCGTTTATTTGGTCTTGTGAGTTTCTACCTTGTTCCTTCATTTGTGCTATATTTCTCTTTTTATTTATTTGTTTACTTTCTAACTTACTCAGTTTGAGGTCTCCTTTCCCCAACTTTTAGGGTTATATTCCTTCTGCCCTTGGTTTTTGCCCTCAGAGGGAAAGGTTGCTTCAGTGGTTTGTGTGTACTTCTTTTTAGACGTTATTTGTACCCCTGTTCTAGTGGGAGGAGGTGAGTTTTTTTTCCTTAGATGGGCAGGGCTGTATGAGGTATATTTCGGAGTGTCTGTGGGACTCGGTATGCTGGTGATTGTTTTTGTGTTTTTGTCTTGCTTGTTGTGTGGGTAAAGTGTCCTGCAGAGGATGCTGCCAACAGCTACGTGATACCAGACTTTGTGTCCAGGTGTTGAAGTGCTCAGTAATTAATACCCTTGGGGTTAGGAGTTCTCTGGCAGTCTGGACCCAGTGCTCTCACCTCAATGGTTCAGGTGTGATCTTACAGGGGATCCCTACGTTTTTTGTCATAGTATTAAAAGGGGTTAAAGCAAACACACCAAAACAAAAAGCAAAACATGACATGAAATGAAAGATAGATGGTCAGTACAATATCAGACATGTAATTACAAAAATAATGGAGCATTTACACACTGTTACACACACAGAGATAAATAGCCAAAGTATTCTAAAGAAAAGAGAGTACAGGAGATTGACTTTGTGAACAAAGGAAACCAAAAGTGATATCAGCCAATTAAAAGTAGAGCTCACTAACACTCAGTCCAGAAAACTGGAGCCTGAGCAGAGTGCCAACTGGGGAATGTAGCAAAGAGAATACAACAATTTAACTTACATGGTGAAAAAAAGAAAGACTGAAGGAAAAAAAGAGAAAGAGAAAAGGAATGGATGGAAGAGGAAGTTAAAAAACAGAAAAGCAAAGATAAATAGACGTATGTGAAAAAGATTTATATATATTCAGGAATAGCTACAGCAGGTAAAGAACAATAAGAAAAACAGAACTAAGACAAAGTAAAAAAAAATCACAAAAGAAGGAAAAAAATCTTAAAAAATTTTTTTAACAAGAGAAAAATTCCACAGCACCACAAAAGGCTAACATAAAGATAGAAATATGTAGGAGAAATAAACAATGTGACTTTAAAGGACAAAAAAAAAAAAAAAAAGAAAATTCTCAAGTTCATAGTTCTTAGTTGTGGAGTGTGCCCCTGTGGATGGGGTTGAATTAGTGTCCTGTGGTGGTTTCCTGGTTAGGGGGACTTGTGCCTGTGTTCTGGTTGATGGAGCTGGATCTCATCTCTCTGCAGGGCAGCAGAGTGTCTAGTAGTTGGTTTTGGGGTGTCTGTGGATTCAGTATGACGTTGGACAGCCCTCCTGGCTTTGGCAGTGTTAGACATGTCTGTTTCTGCAGCCATGTCGAAGTGGCCCTCAGCATATCCTCACTGCTGCCAGGCCCCTACTTGTCCCTTTAATTTTTGCTGAAGCTTCTGTACCCTGGTCCTGCCCTGCACTGCAGGCTGATGCTTGCTAGGCAGGGGCTTGCATGGCGTTTTTCTCAGCTCTCCAAACCTGCGTTCTGCATCGCAGAGACTTGTGTGGGTTTCTTTCCACACCCTGAGCCCGCCCTCTGCACCTCGGGACTTGTGAGCCTTTCTGTCGGCACCCCGGGCCAACCCTCTGCACCTCGAGGTTTGTGTGCGCTTCTCTTGGCACCTTGGACCCACGTTATGTGCCGCGGGACTTCTGTGAACTTCTTGGTTCCCTGAGTCTGTCGTCTGGTTGGGGCCAGGGTCTGTGAGCTGCTTATGGGCTGAGAAATGCAGCTTCTCTGAATTCTGCCCTCTAGGTCCCCCACTTTGCCCAGCTCTCCAAGATTCTGCAGTTCCCCCTTGGTCCAGCCTGTGAGGGAGCTTCCCAGTGCATGGAAACTCTTCCTCCTTGACGACCCCTCCCTTCCTGGGGACACAAGCTCCCATCTTGAAGTTCTCCATCTCTTCCGTTTTTATGTCTTTGTTCTCTGTTCTACCTCATTCCAGGGAAGTTAGCTTGCCCCCTTCCCCCCAGAGGCCTCGGGTCAAGAGGTTGTTTTGTAGTTGTTCCTGATCTTAATGAGTTTTTGATGTATCTCTGGGGAGGCTGGCAATCTCCCTGTCTTACTCCTCCTGCCATCTTCTTCTGCTCTCTGAGATTCATTTAAGTTGTTGGATGTGTCAGTAGTTTACTCATTATTAAGTAGTGGTATATGGTATGGATGTGCTAGTTGATTTCTTTTAAAATTTGCATATTATAAAATTCATTCTGTACAGTTCTGTAGATGTGCAGTTCTGTGGATTTTGGCAAATGGATAATTGCTGGTTCCACCATTACAATGTCATACAAAGCATTCCTTTCCATTCCTTTCCTTCATGCTTCCCCTTTATAGTCAACCACTCACACCCACCCAGTCCCCATGCTTCCCCTTTGTAGTCAACCACTCACACCCACCCAGTCCCTGGAAACCATTGATTTCTTTTTTGTCCAATAGATTTATCTTTTCCATACTAACATATAAATGCAATTATGTAATATGTCACTTTTTGGGTCTGACTTCTTTCACTTAGCCAAACAAATTTAAGATTTTGTGTTGTTTCATGAATCACTCATTTTAATTGGTGAATGGTATAATCGTGTTCTGGCTTCCCAAGTGACACAGTGGTAAAGAATTCACCTGCTAGTGAAGGAGATGCAAGAAATGTGGGTTTGATCCCTGGGTCAGGGAGATCCTCTGGAGTACAAGTGGCAACCCACTCCAGTATTTTTACCTGGAGAACCCAATGGACAGAGGAGCCTGGTGGGCTACAGTCCATGGGGTCGTAAAGAATTGGAAATGACTGAGCAACTGACCCATATAAGCCTCTGATAGTATTGTGTTATATGGATGTACCACAGTTTGTTTGTCCATTCACAGGTTAAAGTTGTTTGAGTTGTTTCCCGCTTTGGGCTAATATGAATAAAACTGAATATAAATTTTGTATGAACATAAATTTTCATTTCTCTTGGATAGATACCTGAGAGTAGGATGGTTGGATCAAATGGTATATGTTAGTTTCATTTTATAAGGAACTGCCAAATCGTTTCCCAGAGTTACTGCTCTACTTTGTTTGTCCTTAAGTAATGTATAAGAATTCCATTTGCTTTGTGTCCTCACCAGTATTTGTTGTTGCTTTTTGTTCATTGAAATTTTTATTGAGATGATAGATTTATATATTCATATAGATAATTACAGATTCATATGCAGTTATAAGAAATAATATAGAAAGATCATATGTATCCTGTACCCAGTTTCTCCCAGTGGTACATCTTGGAAAAGTATAATACAATATGACAAGCAAGATATCAACAATGAAGCTGTATGCTAGTCTCGTTCAGATTTCCCAAGTTTTACTTTGTGTGTGTGGGTTTAGTTCTATACAGTTCATAACGTGTCGTCATCATTGTTCAGTTGCCAAGTCCTGTCTGACTCCTTGACTGCCATGAACTGCATCATGTCAGGCTGCCCTGTCCTTCACTATCTCCCAGAGTTTGCTCAAACTCATATCCATTGAGGTAGTGATGCCATCCAACCATCTCGTCTTCTGAGAGATGAGATTACTCCTCCACCATCTTCTTCCACTCTCTGAGGTGCATTTAAGTTGTTGGATGTGTCAGTAGTTTACTCCTTATTATTAAGTAGTAGTATATGGTATGGATGTGCTAGTTGATTTCTTTTTAAATTTATATACTATAAAATTCATTCTTTACAGTTTTGTGGATGTGCAGGAACTGCACCTCCTTCTCCTCTTGCCCTCAATCTTTCCCAGCATTAGGGTCTTTTCCAGTGAGTCAGATCTTTGCATCAGGTGGACAAAGTATTGGAGTTTTAACTTCAGCATCATTCCTTCCAATGAATTGTCAGGGTTGATTTCCTTTAGGATTGACTGGTTTGATCTCCTTGCTGTCCAAGGGACTCTCAAGACTCTTCTCCAGCACCACAGTTTGAAAGCATCAATTCTTCAGTATTCAGCCTTCTTTGTAGTCCAACTCACATCCATATATGACTACTGGAAAAAGTATAGCTCTATATAGACCTTTGTCGACAAAGTGATGTCCCTGCTTTTTAATACACTATCTAGGTTTGTCATAGCTTTTCTTCCAAGAAAGAGTGTCTTTTAATTTCTTGGCTGCAGTCACTGTCTGTGTTGATTTTGGAGCCCAAGAAATTAAATGACACTGTTTCCACATTTTCCCCATATGTTTGCCATGAAGTGATAGGACCGGATGCTGTGATATTACTTTTTTGAATGTTGAGTTTTAAGCCAGCTTTTTCACTTGCCTCTTTCACCTTTATCACCTTTCACCTTTAGTTCCTCTTCACTTTCTGCCCGGAGAAGGCAATGGCACCCCACTCCAGTACTTTTGCCTAGAAAATCCCATGGACAGAGGAGCCTGGTAGGCTGCAGTCCATGGGGTCGCTAAGAGTCGGACACGATTGAGCGACTTCACTTTCACTTTTCACTTTCATGCATTGGGAGAAGGAAATGGCAACCCACTCCAGTGTTCTTGCCTGGAGAATCCCAGGGACGGGAAGCCTGGTGGGCTGCCGTCTATGGGGTCGCACAGAGTCGGACACGACTGAAGTGACTTAGCAGCAGCAGCAGCACTTTCTGCCATTAAAGTGGTATCATCTGCATGTCTGAGGTTGTTGATATTTCTCCTGTCAGTCTTGGTTCCAGCTTGTGATTCATCCAGCCCAGCATTTCACATGTTTTTACTCTGCATATAAGTTAAATAAGAAGGGTGACAGTATACAGCCTTGACATACTCCTTTCCCAATTTTGAACCAGTCCATTGTTCCATGTCCAGTTCTCCAGGATGTCTGGCTCTAGGTGAGTGAATACACCATTGTGGTTATCTGGGTCATTAAGAGCTTTTTGTGTGCAGTTCTTCTGTGTATTCTTGCCACCGCTTTTTAATCTCTTCTGCTTCTGTTAGGTTCTTTCCATTTTTGTCCTTATTGTGCCTACCTTTATATGAAAGTTTCCTTTGGTATTTCCAATTTTCTTAAAAAGATCTCTAGTCTTTCCCATTCTGTTGTTTTCCTCTTTTTCTTTGCCGTTACTCACTTAAGAAGGCTTTCTTATCTCTCCTTGCTAGTCTTTGGAACTCTACATTCTCTTGGGAATATTTTTCCTTTTCTCCTTTGCCTTTTGCTTCTCTTCTTTCCTGAACTATTTGTAAGGCCTCCTCAGACTTTGCCTTCTTTCATTTCTTTTTCTTGGAGATGGTTTTGGTCACCACCTCCTGTACAATGTTATGAACCTCCGTCCATAGTTCTTCAAGCACTATGTCTGCCAGATCTAGTCCCTTGAATCTATTCATCACCTCCACTGTATAATCATAAGGAATTTGATTTAGATCATATTTGAATGCCCTAGTATTTTTTCCTACTTTCTTAAATTTGAGCCTGAATTTTTCAATAAGGAGCTGATGATCTAAACCACAGTCAGCTCCAGGTCTTGTTTTTGCTGTCTGAATAGAGCTTCTCCATTTTGACTGCAAAGAATATAATCAATCTGATTTTGGTACCATCTGGTGATGTCCATGTGTAAAGTCATCTCTTGTGTTGTTGGAAGAGAGTGTTTGTGACCAGTGCATTCTTTTGGTAAAACTTGGTTAGCCTTTGCCCTGCTTCATTTTGTACTCCAAGGTCAAACTTGCTTGTTAGTCCAGGTATCCTTTGACTTCTTACTTTTGTATTCCAGTCCCCTATGATGAAAAGGACATCTTTTTTTGGTGTTAGTTCTAGGAGGTCTTGTAGGTCTTCTCAGAACCATTCAACTTCATCTTCTTCAGCATAGACTTGAATTACTGTGATGTCGAATGGTTTGCCTTGAAAATGAGCAGAGATCAGTCTGTCAGTTTTGAAATTGTACCCAAGTACTGCATTTCAGACTCATTTGTTGATTATGAGGGCTACTCCATTCCTTCTCAGGGAGTCTTGCCCACAGTAGTAGATATAATAGTCATCTGAATTAAATTCTCCCATTCCTGTTCATTTTAGTTCACTGATTCATGAAATATTGATGTTCACTCTTGCTATCTCCTGTTTGACCACATCCAATTTTGATTCATGAACCTAACATTCTAGATTCCTATGCAATATTGTTCTTTACAGCATCGGACTTGGCTTTTATCACCAGATACAACCACAATTGGGTGTTATTTCTCACTCAGCCCCTTCATTCTTTCTGTAGCTATTTCTCTGCTCTTCCCCAGTGGTATATTGGACACCTACTGACCTGGGAGGTTCATCTTTCGGTGTTACATCTTTTTGCCTTTTCATCTCTTCTTGGGGTTCTCAAGGCAAGAATACTGTAGTTTGCCATTCCCTTCTCCAGTGGACCACGTTTCATCAGGCCCTACCTAACAGGGACATACCCTTCAGCTGCTCAGTGTAGCTGGATGACGTGCCTGGTGCCCTGGCTGTCCCACTGATAATCTTCGTTGAGCGTTTAAACCTTCACTGGCTGTCGGGTGTCAGTCAGTGTGCAGCCAGGGATCAAGGAAAAGGCCCTGCTGTTGTGGCTTGGAAGTGGGTCTGGGGAAGGCTGGAGCCGACGTTGGCGGATACCCAGGAGCAGAGAGCACCCCAGCCTCACTGCTGCTGCTGTCAGCTGCGGAGCCAATTCTCCACTCAGGAGTCTTTGGCTAACAAAAGCATTCCATGATCACAGGGATCCCATATTACGTCCTTTTATAAGCATACCCATATCTTTCTTGTCTGGCCCTATCTCATCCCTAAGTCTAATAATCACTAATATGTTCTCTATTTCTATAATTTTGTCACTTACGGAATGTTCAATGTTCAATTCATCAGTAAACAGACAAAAAAAATTAATGAGGAAGGAATTTCAATAGCCATTACTCCAAAGAATATATATAAATAAACAATATCCCAAAAAACTGTGCTCAGCATCATTAGTCATTAGGGAGATGCAAATGAAAACCACAATGAGATACCACTTGAGACCCATGAGGACTGCTACATTTGGGGGAGAAGAGGAAAAAAAGTGTTGGAGCTCTTGTACATTTTGGATGGAAATGTGAAATGGTATAGTGACTTGCACAGCAGTTTGGTAGTTACTTAAAGAGTTAAACATAGTTACTCTATTACATAGCAGTTCCACTCCTAAGCATATGATCAGGATAATTGAAAATCTATGTCCACACAAAAACTTTTACACAGATGTTCATATTGCAGCATTATTCATGATAGCCAGATAAGTGGAAACAATCCAAATACTCATCAGTTTGTGAATGGATAAATAAGATATGTTGTGTCTATACAGCACAGTAGTATACGACCATAAAAAGGTATGCATTACTGATATGTGCTATAGCATGGGTAACCTTGAAGCATTACGCTAAATGAAAGAAGCCAAACACAAAGAGGCCATGTAATGCATGTGACCAAAAGTGGCTCAGTTGTGTCCAACTTTTTGTGACCCCATGGACTAAACAGTCCATGGAATTCTCCAGGCTAGAATACTGGAGTGGGTAGCCTTTCCCTTTTCCAAGGGATCTTCCCAACTCAGGGATTGAACCCAGGTCTCCCGCACTGCAGGCAGATTCTTTACCAGCTGAGCCACAAGAGAAGCCCCATGTATTGAGTGATTTCATTTAAATATCTAGAACAGGCAAATTCCCACAGCTATAAAATAGATTAATGGTTGAGGGGTAAAGGGAATGATGATTGCTAACAGCTGTGAGGTTTCTTTTGTGGGGTGATAAAAATGTTCTGTAATGTTAAAAGCTTACATCTACCCAAAAACCTGCATGTGGATGTTTATGGCAGCTTTGTTTATACTGGCCAAAACCTGTAAGCAACCGAGATGTCCTTCAGTAGGTGAATGAAGAAATAATCCAGAAAATAGAATATTATTCAGTGCTAAAAGAAATGAGCTATCAAGTCATGGAAAGACATGGAAAAATCTTAAATGTGTATTAATAAGTGAAAGAAGCCAATCTGAAAAGGCATATGATTTCAACAATATGACATTCTGAAAAACATTAAACAATGAAGATAGTAAAGATTAGTGGTTGCCAGGAGTTTTGAGGAGTGAGGGATGAGTAAGCAGAGCATAGAGGATTTTAAGGGTGGTGGAATTCTGTATGATACTGTAATGGTAGATACATATCATTGTACATTTGTTCAAACCCGTAGAATATATAACATCCAAACTGAACTGTAAGGTAAACTGAACCCTGGGTGATGATGTGTCAGTGTGGGTTTATTGATTGTAGCAAATCTCCCCGCTGGTGTGGAATGTTGATCGTGAGGGGGACTGTGCATGTGTGTGGGAATAGTGTACATGGGAACTCTGTTCTCAATTTTGCTGTGAATTCAGTACTGCTCCAAATAATAGTCTATCTTTAAAAAGTTCTGAAACTAGCCAGTGGTTTTGGATGTGCAACACTGTGAATATACTAAAAACCTGCTGAGTTGTGAATTGTGAAATACAAATTGAATGCTATGTGAATTATGTTTCAGCCTTAAAATAGAGCATGTTCCAAGAACATTATATAAATAGAATCAAACAGTATGCTACCTTTTGAGATTGGATTTTTTTCACTCAGCAAAATTTCTAGAGGTTTAGCCAGATTGTAGCTTCTATTAATGCTCATTCCTCTTTGTTGCTGAGCAGTGTTCCATAGTATGGATATACCACAGTTTATTTGACCTTCACCTGTTAAAGAATGTCTGGGTATTTTCAATTGGCTATTTTGAATAAATCTGCTATAAACATTTTGGGTATAGGTTTTTAAATAAACATGTGTTCTCATTTCTCTGGGATAAATGCTTAAGAATACAGCTGTTGAGTTGTAATTGCATGTTAGCTTTATAACAAACTGTAAAGCTGTTTTTCAGAGTGACTGTACCATTTTACATTACCACCCAGCAATGTGTGAATTATGTAGGTTCTCACCAGTGTTTGGTTTTGTTACGACTTTTCATTTTAGCTGCTATTCCAGTATGTATGTAGTGATAAATCATTGTTTTAAATTGAACTTCCTGATGTTTAATGATATTGAACATCTTTTTATGTGCTTGTCATGCCGTACTCAGTTGCTCAGTTATGTCTGACTCTTTTACAACCCCATGGACTGTAGCCCACCAGCCTCTTCTGTCCATGGGATTTCCCAGGCAGGAATAGTAGAGTAGGTTGCCATTTCCCTGTCCAGGGGATCTTCCTAACCCAGGTATTAAACCCAAGTTTCCTGCATTGGTAGGCAGGTTCTTTACCACTGAGCCACCAGGAAACCCCTTTTATGTGTTTATTCTTTCCTAAATATAGCATTTAATCAAGGCTCTAGATCTTTCAACCATTTTATAGGAAATACGAAAAAGAAACAAGATAAGTGATATCTTGGGGAAGCAATTGGTCAAATTCAGAATGTGGGGCATCCTGTGGGTCATATGTCATAATTTCTACAAGTCCGTGCCTTTTTAGGGGGAGTAGGGTGGAGGGGGGAGGAACTGTGTGAGGAGACTTAAAAAATGAAAGAGACTTAAGATAAATAGTAACTAGATACAGTATGTGGGTTGGCTTGGATTTTGATTTGAACAAACCCAAAAAATAAATAAACAGAAAAAGGATCTTTGAGACAATTGGGGAAACCTGAGTATGGACAAGTTATTAGGCCTTTCTAAAGAATTATTATTAGGGTGAGGAGATACCCCTCGTCCAAGGTAAGCAGCAATGGCTGTGCTTTGCTGGAGCAGCCGTGAAGAGATACGCCACACCCAAGGTAAGAGAAACCCAAGTAAGACGGTAGGTGTTGCAAGAGGGCATCAGAGGGCAAACACACTGAAACCATACTCACAGAAAACTAGTCAATCTAATCACGCTAGGACCACAGCCTTGTCTAACTCAATGAAACTAAGCCATGCCCGTGGGGCAACCCAAGATGGGCGGGTCATGGTGGAGAGATCTGACAGAATGTGGTCCACTGGAGAAGGGAATTCTTCAGTATTCTTGCCTTGAGAACCCCATGAACAGTATGAAAAGGCAAAATGATAGGATACTGAAAGAGGAACTCCCCAGGTCAGTAGGTGCCCAATATGCTATTGGAGATCAGTGGAGAAATAACTCCAGAAAGAATGAAGGGATGGAGCCAAAGCAAAAAGAATACCCAGCTGTGGATGTGACTGGTGATAGAAGCAAGGTCCAATGCTGTAAAGAGCAATATTGCATAGGAACCTGGAATGTCAGATCCATGAATCAGGGCAAATTGGAAGTGGTCAAACAAGAGATGGCAAGAGTGAATGTCGACATTCTAGGAATCAGCGAACTCAAATGGACTGGAATGGGTGAATTTAACTCAGATGCGGGCAGGAATCCCTCAGAAGAAATGGAGTAGCCATCATGGTCAACAAAAGAGTCTGAAATGCAGTACTTGGATGCAATCTCAAAAACAACAGAATGATCTCTGTTTGTTTCCAAGGCAAACCATTCAATATCACAGTAATCCAAGTCTATGCCCCAACCAGTAACACTGAAGAAGCTGAAGTTGAACGGTTCTATGAAGACCTACAAGACCTTTTAGAACTAACACCCTAAAAAGATGTCCTTTTCATTATAGGGGACTGGAATGCAAAAGTAGGAAGTCAAGAAACACCTGGAGTAACAGGCAGATTTGGCCTTGGAATATGGAATAAAGCAGGGCAAAGACTAATAGAGTTTTGCCAAGAAAATGCACTGGTCATAGCAAACACCCTCTTCCAACAACACAAGAGAAGACTCTACACTTGGACATCACCAGATGGTCAACACCGAAATCAGATTGATTATATTCTTTGCAGCCAAAGATGGAGAAGCTCTATACAGTCAGCAAAAGCAAGACCAGGAGCTGACTGTGGCTCAGACCATGAACTCCTTATTGCCAGATTCAGACTTAAATTGAAGAAAGTAGAGAAAACCATTAGACCATTCAGGTATGACCTAAATCAAATCCCTTATGATTATACAGTGGAAGTGAGAAATAGATTTAAGGGCCTAGATCTGATAGACAGAGTGCCTGATGAACTATGGAATGAGGTTCATGACATGGTACAGGAGATAGGGATCAAGACCATCCCCATGGAAAACAAATGCAAAAAAGCAAAATGGCTGTCTGGGGAGGCCTTACAAATAGCTGTGAAAAGGAGAGAGATGAAAGGCAAAGGAGAAAAGGAAAGATATACCCATTTGAATGCAGAGTTCCAAAGAATAGCAAGAAGAGATAAGAAAGCCTTCAGCGATCAATGCAAAGAAATAGAGGAAATCAACGGAATGGAAAGACTAGAGATCTCTTAAGAAAATAAGAGATACCAAAGGAACATTTCATGTAAAGATAGGCTCGATAAAGGACAGAAATGGTATGGACCTAACAGAAGCAGAAGATATTAAGAAGAGATGGCAAGAATACACAGAAGAACTGTACAAAAAAGGTCTTCACGAACCAGATAATCACGATGGTGTGATCACTGACCTAGAGCCAGACATCCTGGAATGTGAGTCAAGTGGGCCTTGGAAAGCATCACTACGAACAAAGTTAGTGGAGATGATGGAATTCCAGTGGAGCTATTTCAAATCCTGAAAGATGATGCTGTGAAAGTGCTGTACTCAATATGCCAGCAAATTTGGAAAACTCAGCAGTGGCCACAGGACTGGAAAAGGTCAGTTTTCATTCCAATCCTAAAGAAAGGCAATGCCAAAGAATGCTCAAACTACCACACAATTGCACTCATCTCACACGCTAGTAAAGTAATGCTCAAAATTCTCCAAGCCAGGCTTCCGCATGTGTGAACCGTGAACTTCCTGATGTTCAAGCTGGTTTTAGAAAAGGCAGAGGAACCAGAGATCAAATTGCCAACATCTGCTGGATCATGGAAAAAGCAAGAGAGTTCCAGAAAAGCATCTATTTCTGCTTTATTGACTATGCCAAAGCCTTTGACTGTGTGGATCACCATAAACTGTGGAAAATTCTGAAAGAGATGGGAATACCAGACCACCTGGTCTGCCTCTTGAGAAATTTGTATGCAGGTCAGGAAGCAAAAGGTAGAACTGGACATGGAACAACAGACTGGTTCTAAATAGGAAAAGGAGTACATCAAGGCTGTATATTGTCACCCTGTTTATTTAACTTCTGTGCAGAGTACATCATGAGAAACGCTGGACTGGAAGAAACAAAAGCTGGAATCAAGATTGCTGGGAGAAATATCAATAACCTCAGATATGCAGATGACACCACCCTTATGGCAGAAAGTGAAGAGGAACTCAAAAGCCTCTTGATGAAGGTGAAAGTGGAGAGTGAAAAAGTTGGCTTAAATCTCAACATTCAGAAAATGAAGATCATGGCATCTGGTCCCATCACTTCATGGGAAATAGATGGGGAAACAGTGGAAACAGTGTCAGATTTTATTTTTCTGGGCTCCAAAATCACTGCAGATGGTGACTGCAGCCATGAAATTAAAGGATGCTTACTCCTTGGAAGGAAAGTTATGACCAACCTAGACAGCATATTGAAAAGCAGAGACATTATTTTTGCCAACAAAGGTTTGTCTAGTCAAGGCTATGGTTTTTCCAGTGGTCATGTATGGATGTGAGAGTTGGACTGTGAGGAAGGCTGAACGCCGAAGAATGGATGCTTTTGAACTGTGGTGTTGGAGAAGACTCTTGAGAGTCCCTTGGACTGCAAGGAGATCCAACCTGTCCATTCTGAAGGAGATCAGCCCTGGGATTTCTTTGGAAGGAATGATGCTAAAGCTGAAACTCCAGTACTTGGCCACCTCATGGGAAGAGTTGACTCATTGGAAAAGACTCTGATGCTGGGAGGGATTGGGGGCAGAAGGAGAAGGGGACGACAGAGGATGAGATGGCTGGATGGCATCAGTGACTCGATGGACGTGAGTCTGAGTGAACTCCAGGAGTTGGTGATGGACAGGGAGGCCTGGCGTGCTGCGATTCATGGGGTCGCAAAGAGTTGGACACGAGTGAGCGACTGATCTGATCTGATCTGAAAGAATTATTGTTAATTTATTTCAGTTTGCTAATGGTATGGTTATGTAAGAAGAAATTCTTGTCAAAGATCAATATTGAACTATTTACAAAGCAATGATATATCTAGAATTTGTTTTTGAATACTCTGGCCAAAATAAAAAAATGCAGAAAAAAGTAGGAGTGGAGTAGAAGAGTAAGGAAACAAGATTGGGAAAATATTGATAATTGTTGAAGATGAGTGATGGCTTCCTGAGGGCGTGTTTCAATAGTCTTCTTTTCGTGTTTGATGTTTGGAATTTTCCATGACAAAATGTTCAGAAAAATTACTTATGGAAATAATGTTTTGTATTTTAAAATAAAATGTGAATAGTTGACTCTTCAGAAGGCACTTGTAGTTTTCTACTATAAAACAAATTCAGCCTTTATGAAAAAATATCTGATTTTGGAGGACAAATGACTAAAGTTTTGTTTTTTTGTTTAGGCAGAAGAAAACAAAAGATTGAGGGAGCTCCAGCTTGCACAAGAAGAAAAATTGGCTACGGAACTGGCAAAACTAAAACGTGAAAGTCTAAAGGATGAAAAGTTGAGGCAACAAGTAAGAGAAAACAGGTATCTTGACTTCCAAAACCTTTATTTATTTTGTCTTTAAGTTTTATGTAATGCTTATCACCTAAGAGTGAAATTTCTTTCTTTATGTCATTGTATTTAGTTAATATTTTGACTGGAAATACTTACTGCTTTAAATCCTACATATATGTGTATGTGTGTGTGTGTGTATATACACATATATATATTCATTTGAGAAAAGAGGCCATATTCATAGAAATAAAGTGATAATATTTGAGGTGAAAATTAATATCAATTCCCTCTTCTCTTTTCTCTAAAGATAATTTTTTAAATGACCTCTTTAAAAAAAAAATAGACTTGTGAATCTAACTCTTAAGAGAAATCTTAGGTGATGCCTAATTTAGTTTTATGCCCCTACATAAATTTCCTACAGTATTTCTGGAAGATGGCTGGTCATCTGTGGTTCAGCATGTCTAGTGACTATAATAGAAACTTTCTTTTTCATTCAGCTCTTTGAATACTCCTTTTTCCTCTGTTTTTTCAAAGTCAATTTCCCGGTAGTTGTCTTAGTTCTGTTATCTGACTGAAAAAGAAATAGAGTTCTTTAGGACATCCTTTCCTATTCCCAGGTGGTTCAGTGGTAAAGAATCTGCCTGCCAAGCAGGAGACCTATGTTTGATCCCTGGGTTGGAAAGATTCCCTGGAGAAGGGACCAGCTACCCACTCCAGTATTCTGGCCTGGAAAATTCCTTGAACTATATAGTCCATGGGGTTGCCAAGAGTCAGGCACGACTGAGGGACTTTCACTTTCACTTCACTTTCACTTAGATATTTATGAATTCACTAAACATTTCCTTCTATAAGTTAAATATCCTTCATTCTTTCATCTGTTCCTTAGATAACATGACTTCAAGCTTCTTCCCCATCCTGATTATCTTCTGTAGATGTGACTTAGACTTTTAATGTTCCTTAACAAAATATTGGGGGCTTTCCTGATAGCTCAGCAGTAAAGAATCCACCTGCCAATGCAGGAGACACGGGTTCGATCCCTGCGTCAGGAAGATCCACTGAAGGAGAACATGGCAACCCATTCCGGTATTCTTGCCTAGAAAATCCCATGGACAGAGATGCCTGCCAGACCATACGGGCACAAAGAGTCAGATGCAACTGAGCACACACGATCAAAATACTGCTCCCACAATTCTGTGTAATACTCTAGGGTGTTGTTCAGTACCCCTAATAGTGAGACTGTTAACCACATTGTTCTGGAATATGTTCCTTAATGTTGCCTAAGATTACTTTTCAGTGGCAGCCTATCACACTGTTGATTAAAACTGAGGCTAACTAAATGCCCATGCTGTACTTACATAGTTGAATATATTTGGAATTTACTTTGATAGTAGTCACATTTTGTCTTGACTGAACAAGGCTTCTGTAGAATACTATATGACCCATGGATGAGCTTCAGAGGTTTTGAACTTCTTTAAATTACATGTAAATATATTTGGCAAATACACCCATGTGTATTTTTCTGTGTCCACAACTTCTATCAAATTCTCTAGAAATTACTATTCTAAAAAAAAAAAAAAAATTAAAATGACTGCCAGTGTCTTCATAGTGTTCTAGTCTCAAGCTGTCTTTTTTGATCCTAATTCTCCAATCATTGTTAGTTATTATGATACTTTTATGTTATCTGAAGATGAAGTAAATGTTCCGTTATTTCATGGCTTTAACTCATTGATAATAAGAATTAAATGCAGGAGCTTTGTAGTAGTTGCAAACTACTTGATTCAGATAGATGCTCCCTCTGAGAACAGACTATCTGGAGAAGGTATAACAATAAGACACGGGAGAGGAAGGAAACCAGAACAGTGAGCCTGGCATTTGTAGCTACATTTCTTCTGGAAGTTTTTGCAGGTGGCACAAGTATGGCTAAAAATTAAGTGAAAAAAAAAAAGAAAAAAGAAAAAAAAATAAAATAAAAGTTAAGTGAAGGTGAGCTTGACCAGTAAGCATATAGCAAGGTGGTCAACGTCATTTTACGTGATACGTGCTTGAGAATTTTCTACTTTAGTGTATGTTTTACTTTAATAATCCAGAAGCTAATTAGATTTTACTGGATAGATACAGATGAAGAGATACTATGTGAGCAGATCAGTTGAACATATCCAGAATAAGCATAGAGAAACAAAAGGATAGAAGAATACAAAAGAAAGCTTAAAAGGGATAAGGGCTGTGCTGGCAAGTTCTACCAGATGTATAATTTTAGTTCTGGTAGTAGAAATGAATGAGGATGATGCAGAAATGCAATATTCAAAGAGATATAGGCTGCGAATTTCCAAAAATAGTAAAAGACATAAAGTCACAGGTTAAGACATAATAAATAATTAAAAACATATTTATGCTTGTTCTAGTCAAACTTTCAAAATCTAACAATGGAGAAAAATCATAAAAATGTACAAAAGTAACCACACAAAAAAGACTGTTGCCGTCAAGGGAACAATAGTAAGAAGTCTGACTGAACTTTGAGCAGCAATGTTAGAAGATGAAAGACAGTGGATTTAAAGGGCCGAAAGAAAATAAGAGCCCATTTAGAATTCTATATATTGTGGAAATTTTCTTCAAATGTAAGACAAAAGTCATTTGTTGAGTATTCTTTCAAATAGAGTATATGTCTTCTCAGCATGGTAAAATAGTGACTGACACGGAGAGCGGGCCATTTTCCGATCAGTGTACTCCTGTGCAGATTGGCAGGTCTAAATTCAAGGAGTGTTTGCTTTAGTCCTTGAAACGTAGCTGAAATAATTGAAAATCATCTCAATCATGATTAGGCTCTTTTCACTTAATTTTTAAAACCCAGGGCAGATTTTTAAGAATCATTGAAATTTATTTTGAAAAGTTCAAGTTCAGAAGTCATGAGACTTTTATTTTGAACACATGATTTTGTTTAATTCAAAAAGATATTTATAAGTTTAATTTTTTCACAGCTTGTAACTAGAATTGAGAAACTGTCTAGTTTTAAAAATCCCTTTTTAATTACACCGTTAGTCAATAATTACAATTAGTAACAATTGTTTAGTTATTAGAATTAATGGTATAATTATGACTGAAATTTATAGTTATTAAATAATGGGTAACTATAGATTATATAGTTAACCTATAGCTTCATGAAAACAAAAACAAGTACCTTGTTTATAACTTGTATTAGTTCAGCAAAAACTAGCTCAAAGAAGAGTCAGAGACAGCCTTTCCTTGTTAAATGTACAGCCAATTCCTTGCCAATGCCAGTATGATTATAGTCCAGACTGATAATCAAGATGTTAATTATAATAAACAAAGATGAGATGGATTTTAAAAATAACATTTTTAGTCAAACAAAGCAGAGACTTGATTACTGATAACCCTGCATTAAAGGAAATACTAGTAGTTGTTCTGGAAGTAGAAGAATAGTCTCAACATTAATTTCAGAACCTCTGGGAGGCAAATGTGTAGTAACTCCAGGTGAAATTTGAATGTGTTAATCATTTATTGGAATAATTGGATTTGGAATTTAAAATATATGAAGAGTTAAAAACGTTGCTGTTGGTCATTCACTGTTGTGTCTACTCTGAACTGCAGACACAGTGAATATCCTTGCTGTCCAAGGGACTCTCAAGAGTATTCTCTAGCACCATAGTTTGAAAGCATCAATTCTTTGGTGCTCAGCCAGCTTTATGGTCCAGCTCTCACATCGGTACATGACTACTGGAAAAAACAAAGCTTTGCCTATATGGACCTCTGTTGGCAAAGTGATTGATGTCTGTGCTTTTTAGTACACTGTCAAGGTTTGTCATAGATTTTCTCCCAAGAGCAAGACTCTTTGTGTTTTCAGTCTCCATCCACATTGATTTTGGAGCCCCCCAAAATAAAGTCTGTCACTGTTCCATTTTTTTCCCCATCTATTTGCCATGATGTGATGGTATAAGATGCTGTGATCTTAGTTTTTTGATTGTTGAGTTTTAAGCCAGCTTTTTCACTCTCCTCTTTCACCTTCAACAAGAGGCTCTTTAGTTACTCTCTACTTTCTGCCATTAAGTGGTATAATCTACATACCTGAGATTGTTGGTATTTCTCCTGGCAATCTTGATTCTAGCTTGTGAGTCTTCCAGTCCAACATTTAGTTACAATGTACTCTGCATATAAGTTAAGCAGGGTGACAATATACAGCCGACATACTCCTTTCCCAATTTGGAACCAGTCCGTTGTTCCATGTCCAGTTCTGTCTATTGCTTCTTGTCCTGATACAGGTTTCTCAGGAAGCAGGTAATGTGGTCTGGTATTCCAGTCTCTTCAAGAGTATCCCACAGTCTGTTGTGATCCAC
Source organism: Bos indicus (assembly GCF_029378745.1). NCBI lineage: Eukaryota > Metazoa > Chordata > Mammalia > Artiodactyla > Bovidae > Bos > Bos indicus. Next base: position 53,740,633 of record NC_091769.1, read on the forward strand.
ACAGTCAAAGGCTTTAGTGTAGTCAGTGAAGCAGAAGTAGATTTTTTTTGGAATTCCCTTGTTTTTTTTCTGTTATCCATCATATTTTGGTCATTTGATTTCTGGTTCCTCTGCCTTTTCTAAATCCAGCTTGTGCATGTGGAAGTTCTTGGTTCACATACTGCTGAAGCCTAGCTTGAAGGATTTTGAGTATTATTTTGCTGGCATGTGAAATGAGTACAGTTGTGTAGTAATTTGAACATTCTTTGGATTTGCCTTTCTTTGGGATTGGAATGAAAACTGACCTTTTCCAGTCCTGTGGCCACTGCTGAGTTTTCCTAATTTGCTGACATATTGAGTGCAGCACTTTCACAGCATCATCTTTTAGGATTTGAAATAGCTCAACTGGAATTCCATCACCTTCACTAGCTTTGTTCATAGTGATGCTTCCTAAGGCCCACTTGACTTCACACTCCAGGATGTCTGGCTCTAGATGAATGATCACCCCATGGTGGTTACCTGGTCATTAAGAGCTTTTTTGTACAGTTCTTCTGTGTATTCTTGCCACCTGTTCTTAATATCTTCTGCTTCTACTAGGTCCTTGCTGGTTTTGTCCTTTACTGTGCCTGTCTTTGCATGAAATGTTCCCTTGGTAGTTCCAGTTTTCTTAAAAAGATCTCTAGTCTTTCCCATTCTGTTGTTTTTCTCCACTTCTTTGCATTGATCGCTGAAGAAGGCTTTCTTATCTCTCCTTGCTATTCTCTGGAATTCTGCATTCACTTGGGAATATCTTTCCCTTTATCCTTTGCCTTTTGTTTCTCTTCTTTTCTCAGCTATTTGTAAGGCCTCCTCTGACAATCACTTTGCCTTCTTGCATTTCTTTTTCTTGGAGATGGTTTTGGTCACCACCTCCTGTACAATGTTATGAACCTCCATCCATAGTTCTTCAGGCACACTGTCTACCTGATCTAGTTCTTTGAATCTATTTGTCACCTCCATTGTATAATCATAAGGGATTTGATTTAGGTCATACCTGAATGGCCTAGTGGTTTTCGCTGCGTTCTTCTGTTTGAGCCTGAATTTTGCAAAATGGAGCTGATGATCTAAGCCACAGTCAGCTCCAGGTCTTGTTTTTGCTGGCTGTATAGAGCTTCTCCATCTTCAACTGCAAAGAACTCATTGTTCAATCACTCAGTCACATCCAACTCTTTGCAGCCCCATGCACTGCAGCAAGCCAAGCTTCCCTGTCCTTCACCATTTCCTGGAGCTTGCTCAAATTCTTGTCCATTCAGTCAGTGGTGCCATCCAACCATCTCATCCTCTGTCATCCCCTTCTCCTCCTGCCTTTAATCTTTCCCAGTGTCAGGTCTTTTCTAATGAGTTGGGTCTTCACACCAGGTGGCCAGAGTATCAGAGCTTCAGCTTCAGCATCAGTCCTTCCAGTGAATATTCAGGATTGATTTCTTTTAGGATTGACTAGTTTGATCTCCTTGCATTCCAAGGGACTCTCAAGAGTCTTCTCCAACACCACAGTTCAAGCATCAATTCTTTGGCGTTCAGCCTTCTTTATGGTCCAACTCTCACATCCTTACATGACTATTGGAAAAACCATACCTTTGATTAGATGGACCTTTGTTGGCAAAGTGATGTCACTGCCTTTTAATATACTGTCTAGCTTTTTCATAGCTTTTCTTCCAAGGAGCAAACATCTTTTAATTTCATGGCTGCAGTCACCATCTGCCGTGATTTTGGAGCCCTAGAAAATAAAATCTGTCACTGTTTCCATTGTTTCCCCATCTTTTTGCTATGAAGTGATGAGACCAGGTGCCATGATCTTGGTTTTTTGAATGTTGAGTTTTAAGCCAGCTTTTTCACTGTCCTCTTTCACCTTCATCAAGAGGCTCTTTAGTTCCTCTTCACTTTCTGCCATAAGGGTGGTGTCATCTGCATATCTGAAGTCATTGATATTTCTCCCAGCAATCCTGATTTCAGCCTGGCATTTCCCATGATGTACTCTGCACATCAGTTAAATAAGCAGGGTGACAATATACAATCTTGATGTACTCCTTTCACAATTTGGAGCTGGTATGTTGTACTATGTCCAGTTCTAACTTTTGCTTCTTGGCCTGAATACAAGTTTTGCAGGAGGCAGGTAAGGTGGTTTGGTATTCCCGTCTTTTTAAGAATTTTCCACAGTTTGTTGTGATCCACACAAAGGCTTTAAGGTAGTCAATGAAGCAGAAATAGGTGTTTTTCTGGAATTCTCCTGGTTTTTCTATGATCCAGTGGATGTTGGCAGTAAGCCACAGTCAGTTCCAGGTCTTGCTTTTGCTAACTGTATAGAGCTTCTGCATCTTCAGCTGCAAAGAATATAATCAGTCTGATTTCAGTACTGACCACCTGATGATGTCCATGTGTAAAGTCGTCGCTTGTGTTGTTGGAAGAGGGTGTTTGCTATGACCAGTGCGTTTTCTTGGCAAAGCTCTGTTAACCTTACCCCTGCTTCATTTTGTACTGCAAGGCCAAACTTGGCTGTTATTCCAAGTGAAGTGAAGGTATCTCTTCACTTCCTCCTTTTGCATTCCAGTCCCCTATGATGAAAAGAACATCGTTTTTGGGTGTTAGTTCTAGGAGGTCATGTAGGTCTTCATAGAATCGTTCAACTTCATTTTCTTCAGCAAAACTGTGATGTTGAATGGTTTGCCATGAAAATGAACAGAGATCAGTCTGTCATTTTTGAGATTGTACCCAAGTACTGCATTTTGGACTCATTTGTTAATTATAAGGGCTGTTCCACTCCTTCTAAGGGATTCTTGCTCACAGTAGTAAAATAATGGTCGTCTGAATTAAATTCACCCAGTCCTGACCATTTTAGTTCACCGATTCCTAAAATGTTGATGTTCACTCTTGCCATCTCCTGTTTGACTACATCCAATTTTCCTTGATTCATGAACCTAACACTCTAGGTTCCTATGCAGTATTGTTCTTTACAGCATTGGATTTTACTTTCACTACCAGATACAACCATAACTGGGCATAATTTGTGCCACTTTGGCTCAGCCTCTTCATTCCTTCTGGAGCTGTTTCTTTGCTCTTCCCCAGTGGTATATTGAACAGCTACTGACCTGGGGGGGCTCATCTTTCAGTGTCTTGTCTTTTTATCTTTTCATACTGGTCATGAGGTTCTCAAGGCAACAGTACTGAAGTGATTTGCCATTCCCTTCTCCAGTGGACCGCATTTTGTCAGGCCCTGTCTAGCAGGGACATGCCCTTCAGCCATTCAGCGTAGCTGGGTGACATGAACTATAACAAAAGTCAGGTAGGAAGTACATACATGGAGTTAAAGTGGCAATAATCTTTTATTATTTAGTAAAAAAATAATGAAGAAATTTTTTAGACTTCAAACAAACATCTCTAATAAAAGTTGGAAAAGAACACATAATTAAATTAATGGAGGGAAAATGTTAAAAAGCAGTTGATGAAGCTGTGCAGGCAGGAGATAACCTAGCACACTTCAGACTGATATCTTTAGGAAGTCCTGCTTTTGCAAGTTTGGTCCTTGGCTGATATCTGGAAATTTGGATTTCAGGGTTTCTACCACTCTCTGATAAGAGTGCCTAAATTGTTTGAAGAAACAGTACAGTTTATGCTGAACTCTGTTTCTTCTGGTAGTCGGTAATTTGGTATTTAGTTGGCAGAGGATATGTGTATGATCAGCCCCTAATAAAAACTGTGGGCCCTGAGTCTCTAGTGCGATTTCCTGCAGACAGTTTTCACATACTGTTACAACTCATTGCTTGGGAAATTAAGTGTGTCTAGTTAGCCTTACTCCACTGGGAGAGAGGACTTTTGGAAACTTGCAGCTTATTTTCTCCGGACTTTGCCCACATGCTTTTCCTCCATTCTGATTCTGCTCTGTATTTCACTATGATTTATCACAGTGAAATAATAAATATAAATCATATCCATAGACTTAATAGAAATTATATCCAAATAATAAATATAAAATCATATCAAGGGGTATAACTATATGCTGAGTCCTGTGAATCCTCCAAGTGAGGGATCAGACCCAGGGGTGCGGTGTGGTCTTGGGGACTCTGAACATAGAGACAAGAAGAAGAGAGAACACAAAACAGGTAGGACAAATAGAAAATACTAAGACTGTAAATTTAAACCTGGCTATATTTGTAGTTTTAATAAACATATTTGAACCATTTATGAACAAAGACCATGTGTTATGTCAGAACAGATCAACAGATTTTCAACACATTTAATTCATAGGTATGTACTCTGACCACAGTGGAGTTAAACTAGATATACAATAACCACCACCCCCCCAAAAAAAGAAAGAAACTAGACAATCTTTGCATGTTTAGATATTTTGAAATATGCTTTTAAATAACCTCAGACCAAAGAAGTAATCAAAATTGAAATTAGAAAGTGTTTTTAACTAAATGATCATGAAAGTGCCACAGATTAACAGTTGTAAGATTGGAGTGACATCTAGGAAATAGTGTAGAAGCAGCTCCAGGTTCCTGCCCTTTCAGTCAAACTAGCAGAAACTGTCAGAAGCAACTCTGTAAGAACTCTGAACAAGAAAATTTTATAGCAACCATGTGAATGCTGAAACAAGAAAAAGGCAAAATTAGCAATGGTAGCAAAAGTTTGTAATGTTTTTACTTGTCCTTGCTCCATCCCCTCCCTGCTCTGAGGCAGTCTTGAAGGCAGCAGCCCATACTGCAAGTACTGGTTCTGGAAGAAGAAAAGCAGATATTACAACTTACTGTGTCTGTATATTCTAACCTACCTGGGATCTACCTGAAGGACTGACAGAAGGTGCTCATCTATGTTTCTCCTAATTCAAAAATCAAACCAGAAAAGTAAATTGTATCTCTGGTTAAGATTTAAGTTCCAGAGTATATAAAGGATTTCTATAATTCAGCAACAGAAGACAACCCAATTTAAAAATGGGCCAAGTACTTTAAGATTTCTCTAGAGAAGATACAGTGGGCAGTAGCACATGAAAACGTACTCAACATTAGTTATTGTGTCTATGTGCTCAGTTATGTCAGACTCTGTGACTCTATGGAATGTAGCCCGCCAGGCTCCTCTGTCCTTGGAATTCTCCAGGCAAGAATGCTGGAGTAGGTTGCCATTTTCTTATCCGGGTATCTTACCGACCCAGGGATCAAATCCACATCTCTTGTGTCTCCTGCATTGTCAGGTGGGTTCTTTACCATTAGCGCCACCTGGGAAGCCCAACATTAGTTATTAGGCAAATGCACATCAGAACCACAAAGAGATACCATCTTAACACCTGTTGAATAACTGCAGTAAGACCAATGGAGAGTAAGTGTCGGTGAAGATGTGGCCAAATTGGAACCTTCAGATACTGTTAGTAAGAATGTTAAATGGTGCACTGTGGAAAACAGTGGTGATTTCTCAAAAAGTTAAACATAGAATTACCATATGATTCAGCAATTCCACACTTAGGTATACACTCAAGAGAACTAAAAAACAGGGACTCAGATACTTGTATGCCAATATTCTGTGCAGCATTATTCACAGTAGCCAAAAGGTAGAAGCCAGCTAAGTGTCTATCAAACAATGAGTAGATAAATGAATTGTGGTATATACATACAATAGAATATTGCTCAGTTATAAAAGGGAATGAAGCTCTGATATATGCTGCAGTATGGTTGAACCTTGAAAAGCATTATCCTGAGTGAAGTAGGTGCAGAATACATCATGCGAAATGCCAGGCTGGATGAAGCCCAAGCTGGAATCAAGATTGCTGGGAGAAATATCGATAACCTCAAATATGCAGATGATACCACCCTTATGGCAGAAAGTGAAGAGGAACTAAAGAGCCTCTTGATGAAAGTAAAAGAGGAGAGTGAAAAATCTGGCTTAAAACTCAACATTCAAAAAACAAAGATCATGGCATCTGGTCCCATCACTTCATGGCAGATAGATGGGGAAACAATAGAAACAGTGACAGACTTTATTTTTTGGGCTTCAAAATCACTGCATATGGTGACTGCAGCCATGAAATTAAAATATGCTTGCTCTTTGGAAGAAAAGCTATGACAGACCTAAACAGCGTATTAAAAAGCAGTGACATCACTTTGCCGACAATGGTCCGTCTAGTCAAAGCTATGGTTTTTCCAGTATTCGTGTATGGATATGAGAGTTGGACCATAAAGGTACAAAAAAAAAAAAAAGCTGAGCACCGAAGAATTGATGCTTTTGAATTGTGGTGTTGGAGAAGACTCTTGAGAGTCCCTTGGACTGCAAGAAGATCCAACCAGTCTATCCTAAAGGAAATAAGTCCTGAATATTCATTGGAAGGACTGATGCTGAAGCCTAAGCTCCAGTACTGTGGCCATCTGCTGTGAATAACTGACTCATTGAAAAGACCCTGATGCTGGGAAAGATTGAAGGTAGGAGGAGAAGGGGACAACAGAGGATGAGATTGTTGGATGGCATCGTTGACTCAATGGACATGAGTTTGAGCAAGCTCCGGGAGTTGGTGATGGACAGGGAAGCCTGGTGTGCTGCAGTCCATGGGGTCGCAAAGAGTCTTGACATGACTGAGTGAACTGAAGTGAAGTAAGCCAGAAACAAAAGGACAAAGACTATATAATTCCACTTACATGAAATATATAGGGACAGATTTACAGAAACAAAAAGTAAACTAGAGGGGAAGGGATGAATGGGGGGGTTATTGCTTAAATAGGAAGAGCACTTCTTTTTGGGAGAAAATTTTTGGAAATAGTGTTGATAGTTGCTGAGCATTATGAATGTAATAACACCACTGAATTTTACACTTAAATTGATTAAAATGGCAAATATTTTAAATGTATATTTTAACACAATAAAAAATTCTAGGATTTAAAAAAAAACAAATTTATCCCCATAAGTAGCTAAAGCTCTTTCCTTGAGGTTAGCATATAATCTAAAAAGACTATTAGGAAAGAATACTCCATATGGAATTATTTGAAAACAAAGAGAAAATTCCCATCTGGAGTGATTTAAAACAATGTAGCAGATACAGATAAGAACAGAAATGAGCATTTTAGAATGTAAACATAAAGTAGAATCAACAAAGCCAAAAATTGTGCCTTTAAAAAGGCCAGTAAAATTGGCAGTCTCTGACAGGAATAATAAAGTGTAAAAGAGAATGCACAAATAGCCAGTTCTGGGAATGGATAATGGGATAATGGATAACTTTAGATTGTACAAATGGGAGATCACTGTAGATCATAGGATATTGTGAACAATTTTATGTGAATTTGAAAATTTAAGTAAATAACAGTAGCATATTTGCTAAGCTGACTGGCATAGTAAAATTGGAAATTGGCTCTGTAATGCCAGTTTTGTCAAAAAGTAAGTGTGCATACATGCGTGGATCTGTTTTTGGATTTTTCTATCCCATACTTCCTCAACTGGAGTCCCATAAGAGGATTAAGCCTCACAGAAAGTTGAGTGATTGTATTTTTAATTTTCTCAAAGACAGTATATAGTTGATATTATTTCAGATCCAGAGGAACTAAGTTAATCCATTGTATATAATAGATGCCTAAGGGCATTTGGAAGGAAAGTTATGACCAACCTAGATAGCATATTCAAAAGCAGAGACATTACTTTGCCAACAAAGGTTCGTCTTGTATGGATGTGAGAGTTGGACTGTGAAGAAGGCCTGAGCGCTGAAGAATTGATGCTTTTGAACTGTGGTGTTGGAGAAGACTCTTGAGAGTCCCTTGGACTGTAAGGAGATCCAACCAGTCCATTCTCAAGGAGATCAGCCCTGGGATTTCTTTGGAAGGAATGATGCTAAAGCTCAAACTCCAATACTTTGGCCACCTCATGTGAAGAGTTGACTCATTGGAAAAGACTCTGGGGCTGGGAGGGATTGGGGGCAAGAGGAGAAGGGGACGACAGAGGATAAAATGGCTGAATGGCATCACTGACTCGATGGACATGAGTCTGAGTGAACTCCCGGAGTTGGTGATGGACAGGGAGGCCTGGCGTGCTGCGATTCATGGGGTCGCAAAGAGTCGGACACGACTGAGCGACTGATCTGATCTGATCTGATCTGAAGGGCATTGGAGCTTACTTAACACTTCTGATTGAGAAGAACTGGTCTATTCCATTGATCCATTTGTTCATTCCTGTGTTAAAACCACACTTTCTCAAATATTATGACTTTATAAAAAGTATTCATCCTGAAGAAGTCCCCCAAAAGATTGTTTTAGCCATTCCTACTTTGCATTTCCATATATGTTTTAGAATCACTGCAGAGCATTCAGAAATAAACATTTAAGAAAATGATACTGAATCAATTAGATTCCCATATGGAAGAAAGTGAATTTGATTTCTACCTCACAACACATGTAAAAATCAGTTCCTGAAGGATTATAGTCTAAAAATTAATGGTGAAATAGCAAAGCTTTGAGCAACTAATACAACTAATTCCGTTTGTGCGTTGGGCAGCATGTCTTAAAACATGACACAAAAGTCATTGACAATGAAGAAAAGATTAGTGGATTAGAAAACTTCTCTCCATCTGAAGAAACCACTCTGAGAGTAACTGCAGACCTGGAAGGAAATATTTACAATGCAAATAGCCAACAAGAAACTTTTATCCTCAATATATAAAGAACTTTTATGCTATAGTAAGAAGTAGACAATAAAAATGAAAAAAATTTAAATACTGAGCAAGAATGTCCAAGAAGTTATATAAATAAGTCAAACTTATAAAAAGATCTCATTTCCATTAGTAATAGAGAAACAAAACCACAATGATAATTACATCACCACAAGAACAGTTAAAATCTATGACAAGACTAAAGCATTACCAAGGATTTGGAATGGTGGGAGTGCTTAGGCAGTGTTTATGAGAATATAAATCTGACAAAGCTTTGAAAAAACGGCGTTATATACTAAATTTGAACAGTCTTACCCTATGACTCAAATTTCACTTCTAGGTATATATCCAATGAATATGTGTTCCCTTGTCTTTTAAATAGTCATTTATTTGAATGTTGGTTGCTTGCAATTTCTGTTTTATTTTTATTAATTTTTATTGCAGTATATTTGCTTTACAATGTTGTGTTGGTTTCTGCTGTACAGCAAAGTGATCAGCTGCAGTATACACATATTCCTTCTTTTTTGGATTTCCTTCCCATTTAAGTCACCACAGAACATTGAACAGTTTTCTGTGCTATACAGTTAGTTCTCTAAGTTACCTATTTTATACATAGTGGTGTATATATGGGGGCTTCCCATAAATAGAGTGGGTAGACAATCTGCCTGCAGTGCAGGAGATGTGGGTTTGAACCCTGGGTTGAGAAGATCCCCTGGAGAAGAAAATGGCAACCCGTTCCATTATTGTTGCCTGGAGAATTCGATAGACAAAGGAGCCTGGTGAGCTAGAGTCCTTGGGGTTACAAAAGAGTTGGACAAAACTTAGTGATTAAACAAGAACCACAGCAACCATGTATATATGTCAATCCCAGTCTCCCAGTTCATCTCATCCCTCCTTCCTCCTTCAGTATCTATATGCTTGTTGCTGCATCTTTGTCTTTATTTCTGCTTTGCAAATAAGTTCATCTGTATCATTTTTCCAGATTCCACATATGGTCAATGTTGTATGATATTTGTTTTTCTCTTTCTGACTTCACTCTGTATGACAGTCTCTAGGTCTGTCCATATCTCTGCAAATGGTGCAATTTCATTCCTTTTTATGGCTGAGTAATTTTCCATTGTATAAACCACATCTTTATCCATTTTTCTGTTGATGGACATTTATGTTGCTTCCATGTCTTGGCACTTGTGAATAGTGTTGCAGTGAACATTGGGGTGCATGTGTCTTTTTGAATTATGGTTTTCTTTAGATATATGCCCAGAGTGTGACTGCTGGGTCATATGATAGTTCTGTTTTAAGTTTTTTGAAGAACCTGTTCTCTATAGTGGCTATATCAATTTACATTCCTACCAACAGTGTAAAAGGGCTCCATTTTCTTCACACCATCTCCAGCATTTGTTTGTAGATTTTTTGATGATGTCCATTCTGACTGGTGTGAGGTGATACCTCGTTGTAGTTTTGACTTTCTCTTCTCTAGTAATTAGTGATGTTGAGCATCTTTTCATTTGCTTGTTGGCCACCGGTATGTCGTCTTTGGAGAAACATCTATTTAGGTCTTTGGCCTATTTTTTGATTGGATTGCTTTTTTGATATTCAGCTGCATGAGTAGTTTATATATTTTGGAGATTAATTCCTTGTCAGTTGCTTCATTTGCAAATATTTTCTCCCATTCTGAGGGTTGTCTTTTTATCTTATTTATGGCTTCCTTTGCTGTGGAAAAGCTTTTAAGTTTAATTGCAGTGCTCAGTTGTGTCCAACTCTTTGTGACCCCATTGACTTTAGCCTGCCAGGCTCCTCTTTCCATGGAATTTTCCAGGCAAGAATACTGGAGTGAGTTACTGTTTCCTACTCCAGGAGATCTTCCTGACCCAAGAAGAATGATGCAGCCTTCTGCATCATTAGGCAGGTTCTTTACCACTAGCACCAGCTGGGAAGCCCTTTAATTAGGTCCCATTTATTTTTGTTTTTATTTTCACTGCTCTAGGAAGTGGGTCAAAAAAAATCTTGCTGTGATTTATGTCAAAGAGTGTTCTGCCTATGTTTTCCTCTAAGAGGTTTATAGTGTCTGTCCTTATATTTAAAGCTTTGATCCATTTTGAATTTATTTTTGTGTATGGTATTAGGGAGTGTTCTAATTTCATTCTTTTACATGTAGCTGTTTCATTTGCCCAACACCACTTACTGAAGAGACAGTTTTTTCCTGTATTGTGTATCCTTGCCTCCTTTGTCATAGATTAGTTGCCCATAGATGCGAGGGTTTATATCTGGGCTTTCTATCCTATTCCCTGGATTTGTATTTCTGTTTTTGTACCAGTACCATACTGTTTTGATTACTGTAGCTGTGTAGTATAGTCTGAAGTCAAGGAGCCTGATTCTGAAGTCAGGGAGCCTGATTCCTCCAGCTCTGTTTTTCTTTCTCAGGATTACTTTGGCTCTTTGGGGTCTTTTTGTTTCCATACAAATTGTAAAACTTTTGTTCTAAATCTGTGAAAAATGCCATTGGTAATTTGATAGGAGTTGCACTGAATCTTAGATTGCTTTGGGTATTATAGTCATTTTCACAATATTGATTCTTCCAATCCAAGAACATGGTATATTTCTCCATCTGTTTGTGTCATCTTTGGTTTCTTTTATCAGTATTTTATAGTTTTCTGAATACAGGACTTTTGCCTCCTTGGTTGTTTTCAATTTAATGCACATTTTTTTTTTTTTTTTTTTGTAGAGACCGTATTATAAATTGATGGGTTTATGTGTATATTGGTGCATAATCATTATTGTCCAACTCTAACGAGAATTTTTGTAAATGTATCTCAACCCCTTAGTGTGGAACAGAATATATAAGGCTAACCTGGAAACTTATCCCTCGTTTATAACACTATTTTTATGAAAGACAATAATCTTGTGTCATATACATTTGCATCTATAGTAGTAAGGGCAAGAAGGATCCACACCATAATACCAGGAGTATTGCTCTTCCCTTACCCTTTATGACTGTTTCTTTGTAGGTACCGAGTACCTGTAAGTTGAGTTTATAGGTAGGTGAGTGCCTGTTTGTTCCAGTAAGAATTAACCTGTACGTCTTGATGACACCTCACAGTCCTTCCAACTCAGAATCCTCATATTCTGTCATATTCAGAATTATGACTGTCATATTAAAATAAAAAATTTTATATGGCATATTATAGTATTTCAGAGAGTATCTGAAGTCAGTCCCCATTTTTTAACAGATAAATAAGCAAGCTCAGAGAAGTGAAGTAAACTTGCCCATGTTACTCCCTCTTCATCATCATCAAAAAATAGTTGCCATATGTAGAGTTTTTAGTGTTATACACATTTACTCATTTAATTGCCAAAGCTACACCTTTTATAGATGGCAAAACCAAGGTACAAAATATAAGAAGTAACATGTATAGGTTTAAACCTCTCTGCTGTAATTATCTTTTAGCCTAATAGTATTGGTAACTGCACAGAAATTTTAACCTATATTGATATAGCACCTTTTCTGAGCCAGGCACTAGCAAAAAGATTTTTAGTGATGATTATTGACAATAAAAAGGTTGTTTTGTCTAGAAAAATTAATTATAATGTCTCATTTCACATGCATTCTGATTTTTTTGGAATGACTGGAGAAAGGGGTATTTTTTCCAAAATATCTAAAAAATAATGTAAATATCTTTTATACATTTAGAAAAAAATTCTTTTAAATTGTGGATATTATTTTTACAATAGTAGAGATGTATGGTCCTCAAATTTAAATTTCTGTCTTTTTTAAACAGTGCTGAGCTCAGAGAATTGGAGAAGAAATTAAAAGCAGCTTACATGAATAAAGAAAGAGCAGCTCAAATTGCTGAAAAGGATGCCATTAAATATGAGCAAATGGTAATCATGTTTCTGGTCATAATGTTTTCCATATTTTTAGCTTCATTTAGAAAAGCAAAAACATAGCAATTTTTAGAAAATTGTTGCATTCTATAAAGAATTTACACTGTTTGATTTCTCAAGTAATTTTATAGTTTTTAGATTGTTATGGTATAGCAAATTATGGATATTGAGCTCTGTAATTTAATATTAGAACCTTTCAGAGACACAGAGAATTAGGTTGCTGGTTAAAATGAACATCTGTATTTGGTAACTCCCAGCATTCTTGATGGTGTCTAACTGATTATTCTTTGTTAAAACAATACAGGTTGTTAGTATGATCAGTTCAGTTCAGTTCAGTCACTCAGTCGTGTCTGACTCTTTGCGACCCCATGAATCGCAGCACGCCAGGCCTCCCTGTCCATCACCAACTCCCGGAGTTCACTCAGACTCATGTCCATGGAGTCAGTGATACCATCCAGCCATCTCATCCTCTGTCGTCCCCTTCTCCTCCTGTCCCCAATCCCTCCCAGCATCAGAGTCTTTTCCAATGAGTCAACTCTTCTCATGAGGTGGCCAAAGTACTGGAGTTTCAGCTTTAGCATCATTCCTTCCAAAAATCCCAGGGCTGATCTCCTTCAGAATGGACTGGTTGGATTTCATTGCAGTCCAAGGGATTCTCAAGAGTCTTCTCTAACACCAGAGTTCAAAAGCATCAATTCTTTGGTGCTCAGCCTTCTTCACAGTCCAACTCTCACATCCATACATGACCACAGGAAAAACCATAGATTGACTAGACGAACCTTTGTTGGCAAAGTAATGTCTCTGCTTTTGAATATGCTATCTAGGTTGGTCATAACTTTCCTTCCAAGGAGTAAGCGTCTTTTCATTTCATGGCTGCAGTCACCATCTGTAGTGATTTTGGAGCCCCAAAAAATAAAGTCTGACACTGTTTCCATTGTTTCCCCATCTATTTCCCATGAAGTGATGGGACCAGATGCCATGATCTTCGTTTTCTGAATGTTGAGCTTTAGGCCAACTTTTTCACTCTCCATTTTCACTTTCATCAAGAGGCTTTTGAGTTCCTCTTCACTTTCTGCCATAAGGGTGGTGTCATCTGCATATCTGAGGTTATTGATATTTCTCCCGGCAATCTTGATTCCAGCTTGTGTTTCTTCCAGTCCAGTGTTTCTCATGATGTACTCTGCATATAAGTTAAATAAGCAGGGTGACAATATACAGCCTTGATGTACACCTTTTCCTATTTGGAACCAGTCTGTTGTTCCATGTCCAGTTCTAACTGTTGCTTCCTGACCTGCATACAAATTTCTCAAGAGGCAGGACAGGTGGTCTGGTATTCCCATCTCTTGAAGAATTTTCCACAGTTTATTGTGATCCACACAGTCAAAGGGTTTGGCATAGTCAATAAAGCAGAAATAGATGCTTTTCTGGAACTCTCTTGCTTTTTCCACGATCCAGCAGATGTTGGCAATTTGATCTCTGGTTCCTTTGCCTTTTCTAAAACCAGCTTGAACATCAGGAAGTTCACGGTTCACATATTGTTGAAGCCTGGCTTGGAGAATTTTGAGCATTACTTTACTAGTGTGTGAGATGAGTGCAATTGTGCGGTAGTTTGAGCATTCTTTGGCATTGCCTTTCTTTAGGATTGGAATGAAAACTGACCTTTTCCAATCCTGTGGCCACTGCTGAGTTTTCCAGATTTGCTGGCATATTGAGTGCAGCACTTTCACAGCATCATCTTTCAGGATTTGAAATAGCTCAACTGGAATTCCATCACCTCCACTAGCTTTGTTCGTAGTGATGCTTTCTAAGGCCCACTTGACTTCACATTCCAGGATGTCTGGCTCTAGGTCAGTGATCACACCATCATGATTATCTGGGTCGTGAAGATCTTTTTTGTACAGTTCTTCTGTGTATTCTTGCCACCTCTTCTTAATATCTTCTGCTTCTATTAGGTCCATACCATTTCTGTCCATTATCGAGCCCATCTTTGCATGAAATGTTCCCTTGGTATCTCTAATTTTCTTGAAGAGATCTCTAGTCTTTCCCATTCTGTTGTTTTTCTCTATTTCTTTGCATTGATCGCTGAGGAAGGAATTCTTATCTCTTCTTGCTATTCTTTGGAACTCTGCATTCAGATGCTTATATCTTTCCTTTTCTCCTTTGCTTTCGCTTCTCTTCTTTTCACAGCTTTTGTAAGGCCTCCTCCAGACAGCCATTTTGCTTTTTTGCATTTCTTTTTCTTGGGGATGGTCTTGATCCCTGTCTCCTGTACAGTGTCATGAACCTCTGTCCATAGTTCATCAGGCACTGTGTCTATCAGATCTAGTCCCTTAAATCTATTTCTCACTTCCACTGTATAATCGTTAGGGATTTGATTTAGGTCATACCTGAATGGTCTAGTGGTTTTCCCTACTTTCTTCAATTTAAGTCTGAATTTGGCAATAAGGATTTCATGATCTGGGCCACATCAGCTCCTAGTCTTGTTTTTGTTGACTGTATAGAGCTTCTCCATCTTTGGCTGCAAAGAATATAATCAATCTGATTTTGGTGTTGACCATCTGGTGATGTCCAAGTGTAGAGTCTTCTCTTGTGTTGTTGGAAGAGGGTGTTTGCTATGACCAGTGCATTTTCTTGGCGAAACTCTATTAGTCTTTGCCCTGCTTCATTCTGTATTCCAAGGCCAAATTTGCCTGTTACTCCAGGTGTTTCTTGACTTCCTACTTTTGTATTCCAGTCCCCTATAATGAAAAGGACATCTTTTTTGGGTGTTAGTTCTAAAACGTCTTGTAGGTCTTCATAGAACCGTTCAACTTCAGCTTCTTCAGCGTTATTGGTTGGGGCATAGACTTGGATTACTGTGATATTGAATGGTTTGCTGCCGGGGTCCAGCCCCTGCTGATCCAAGGTATTCGAAGGAGAGATGGCATCGGCGACCTATTTCTTTAAATATTCATCAAAGATATAAAGAGTAATAGAATGAGGATAGCTCAGTGAGGAAATTCAGTGGAGAAAAGAGGCTGAATAATTCAGCCAGAAGGTGAGAGAAAGAACGACATGGGGAGACCAAGTTTTGGTGAACAAGGCCCGCACTTTATTTTTCAAAGTAGTTTTTATACCTTAAGTTATGCATAGAGGATAATGGGGGAAGGGGTAGAGTCATGCAGTAAGCCAGGCTTTCTTCCTGCAAACTTATCGTATGCAAAAGTTTAGGTGATTTGCATCATCTGCTGGCCCGGAGGCCTGTTAACATTTTAAGACCCTTTCTTCAGAAAACTTATTTTTCTCTAAAGGTGATTAGGCAGACGCCACCCTCCAAAAGCATTGGATAGAGTTGCGTTCCTATAGGGCAAAGGTAAGGTGGGCTCAGTCAAGAAAAGAATTAACTCAAGGGTCCAAGGTTACAAACATTGAGGCTACTACTTACATTTCTATACACCCATTATATCAACAATACACTGCCAAGGACACAGTAGGTAAGGGGTATGGAGACTAAGCAGCAAACATTGGCCCAATAAGTGAAAAATCCTTCACCAATACAATTTCTAATCAATCTTTTAACTACTCAAAGGAATCTGTGTTTAGACAGTTTAGAACATCTCCTGCCTCTCACAGTTGGGAGGCTCTGAACAATCACATGTGGCCAGAAAAACCTATTCAGGCAGGCTAGAGGATATCCAAAGGAGTTTGTAGGTTGAAACACTGTCACACCCAGGAATTATTAACTGGACCTGTAAATTAACTCTTTTTTCAGAGAGAGGTAGTGGGGGACAGCCCTCGTAAAGTCAGAGGTGTAGGTGAAAGCACAAAGCAGAAGGTAGGCAGACTCTGGTTTGGGGGTAGATGCTCAAGAATTTCCAGGGGGACTCCTGAGGCTTGATCCCGCCTTTGCGTATGCCAAGCCTCCTTCCTCATGACCTTTGCCACGGGCGGAGTTCCTCACGCTGGCTCCCGGCAGTGATAGAATTCCAGTTGAGCTATTCCAGATCCTGAAAGATGATGCTGTGGAAAGTGCTGCACTCAATATGCAATATGCAATATGCACTCAATATGCAATATGCCGGCTCCCGGCAGTTTGCCTTGGAGACCAACAGAGATCATTCTGTCATTTTTGAGATTGCATCCAAGTACTGCATTTCAGACTCTTTTGTTGACCATGATGGCTACTCCATTTCTTCTGAGGGATTCGTACTCGCAGTAGTAGATAGAATGGTCATCTGATTTAAATTCACCCATTCCAGTCCATTTGAGTTCGCTAATTCCTAGAATGTCAACATTCACGCTTGCCATCTCTTGTTTGACCACTTCCAATTTGCCTTGATTCATGGACCTGACATTCCAGGTTCCTATGCAATATTGCTCTTTACAGCATTGGACCTTGCTTCTATCACCAGTCACATCCACAGCTGGGTATTCTTTTTGCTTTGGCTCCATCCCTTCATTCTTTCTGGAGTTATTTCTCCACTGATCTCCAGTAGCATATCGGGCACCTACTGACCTAGGGAGTTCCTCTTTCAGTATCCTACCATTTTGCCTTTTCATACTGTTCATGGGGTTCTCAAGGCAAGAATACTGAAGTGGTTTGCCATTCCCTTCTCCAGTGGACCACATTCTGTCAGATCTCTCCACCATGACCTGCCCTTCTTGGGTTGCCCCACAGGCATGGCTTAGTTTCATTGAGTTAGACAAGGCTGTGGTCCTAGTGTGATTAGATTGACTAGTTTTCTGTGAGTATGGTTTCAGTGTGTCTGCCTCTGATGATCAGTGTATTTTAGAATGCTATTAAATTTTTTATTTTTTAAATGTTCAAAACATCAACTATAAACAGTGCTGCAATGAACATTGGGGTACATGTGTCTCCTTCAATTCTGGTTTCCTCAGTGTGTATGCCCAGCAGTGGGATTGCTGGGTCATAAGGCAGTTCTATTTCCAGTTTTTTAAGGAATCTCCACACTGTTCTCCATAGTGGCTGTACTAGTTTGCATTCCCACCAACAGCACAAGAGGGTTCCCTTTTCTCCACACCCTCTCCAGCATTTATTGCTTGTAGACTTTTGGATCGCAGCCATTCTGACTGGCGTGAAATGATACCTCATAGTGGTTTTGATTTGCATTTCTCTGATAATGAGTGATGTTGAGCATCTTTTCATGTGTTTGTTAGCCATCTGTATGTCTTCTTTGGAGAAATGTCTATTTAGTTCTTTGGCCCATTTTTTGATTGGGTCATTTATTTTTCTGGAATTGAGCTGCAGGAGTTGCTTGTATATTTTTGAGATTAGTTGTTTGTCAGTTGTTTCATTTGCTATTATTTTCTCCCATTCTGAATGCTGTCTTTTCACCTTGCTTATAGTTTCCTTGTTGTGCAGAAGCTTTTAAGGTTAATTAGGTCCCATTTGTTTATTTTTGCTTTTATTTCCAATATTCTGGGAGGTGGGTCATAGAGGATCCTGCTGTAATGTATGTCGGAGAGTGTTTTGCCTATGTTCTCCTCTAGGAGTTTTATAGTTTCTGGTCTTACGTTTAGATCTTTAATCCATTTTGAGTTTATTTTTGTGTATGGTGTTAGAAAGTGTTCTAGTTTCATTCTTTTACAAGTGGTTGACCAGTTTTCCCAGCACTACTTGTTAAAGAGATTGTCTTTACTCCATTGTATATTCTTGCCTCCTTTGTCAAAGATAAGGTGTCCATATGTGCGTGGCTTTATCTCTGGGCTTTCTATTTTGTTGCATTGATCTATATTTCTGTCTTTGTGCCAGTACCATACTGTCTTGATGACTGTGGCTTTGTACTAGAGCCTGAGGTCAGGCAGGTTGATTCCTCCAGTTCCATTCTTCTTTCTCAAGATTGCATTGGCTATTCGATGTTTTTTTGTATTTCCATACAAATTGTGAGATTATTTGTTCTAGCTCTGTGAAGAATACTGTTCGTAGCTTGATAGGGATTGCATTGAATCTATAGATTGCTTTGGGTAGTATACTCATTTTCACTATATTGATTCTTCTGATCCACGAACATGGTATATTTCTCCATCTATTAGTGTCCTCTTTGATTTCTTTCACCAGTGTTTTATAGTTTTCTATATATAGGTCTTTAGTTTCTTTAGGTAGATATATTCCTAAGTATTTTATTCTTTTCATTTCAATCGTTCATCGCAGCATTGTTTACAATAGCCAGGACGTGGAAGCAACCTAGATGTCCATCAACAGATGAATGGATAAGAAAGCTGTGGTACATATACACAATGGAGTATTACTCAGCCATTAAAAAGAATACATTTTAATCAGTTCTAATAAAGTGGATGAAACTGGAGCCTATTATACAGAGTGAAGTAAGCCAGAGAGAAAAACATGAATGCAGTATACTAACGCATATATATGGAATTTAGAAAGATGGTAACGATAACCCTGTATGCGAGACAGCAAAAGAGACACAGATGTATAGAACAGTCTTTAGGATTCTGTGGGAGAGGGAGAGGGTGGGATGATTTGGGAGAATGGCATTGAAACATGTATAATATCATATATGAAATGAATCGCCAGTCCAAGTTCAATGCATGATACTGGATGCTTGAGGCTGGCGCACTGAGACAACGCAGAGGGATGGTACAGGAAGGGAGGAGGGAGGGGGGTTCGGGATGAGGAATATGTGTACACCTGTGGCAGATTCATGTTGATGTATGGCAAAACCAATACAATATTGTAAAGTAACCTCCAATTAAAATAAATAAATTTATATTTTAAAAAGTCAACTATAACTTTAGGTGGGTAACTTTTCTGTTTAGTAAACAGAAATCTTTTCTTTTCATGATTTCCTCTAATTTTATCCTCTTTCCTTACTCCTGACCTACTACCCATAATTATCGGTAGTAGTTACTCTTGGGCAAAGGAGTTTCAAACACACTCAGCAGTAGTATTACACAGTTTAAAATAGGGTTTATTAACCCTTACAAGCTGAATGTACATCATCACTTGAATTTTTGTTGTCACTCAGAAAGGCTAGACATAGATGAAGAAGTCTGATGGCAGTATTACATAGTCTTTTAAGTTCCCTCACCCTCATTTCTCTATTATTTTGTAGCGCATTTTAATAGCAGAGTTCCCTCTCTCCTAGATCCCTTTCAGAGATGTTTTACAGCTATTAAAAAGAAGGGCTTCCCTGGTGGCTCAGCAGGGAAGAATGTGCCTGCTAATGCAGTTGGCACAGGTTCAGTCCCTGGATTGGGAAGATCCCCTGGAGTAGGAAATGGCAACCCACTCCAGTATTCTTACCTGGAAAATCCCATGGACAGAGGAGCCCAGCAGGCTATAGTCCATGGGGTCGCAAAGAAATCAGACATATCTGAGCACAGACACACACTGAGAGAGAGGTAAAGGCAAATATTCTGGCTTTTAAAATTGGCCAGAATATATTCTATATTCAGAGGAAAAAAAGCAAGTTGTGAAAAAACATGTCGGAAAATAATAAATTTTATTGACCATTTTATAGACCATTTTTATTTTTGAAAACCTGTGCAGATAGGTATGTGTATACAACATCTGTGGATATCTGTATACACACATACATATGTGTTGTGTATATCAACAAACACATACAGTTAGATGGGTGATATCAAAACACTTAACCAGTGCAGTGTTATAGAAGCCTCAGATAAGAACAGTTTCTGGCTGTTGTGACACAAGTGTGCATGTATGTTAGTACAGAAAAAATCTATAGGGTTGTACAGCATGCTGTTAACAATGATAGCCTTTGGTGTGGCAGATGGTAAGAGGGGCTAAGGAAATGTCACTCTAAACGCCATATTCTACCCTTTCAAAAATAAAGTAGAACATGATGTACAGTTTGAACAGTAGATAGCAGTTTTAATTATTTTGATAATTGAAGTTATTCAAGGCAATTGTAGATATTTACTCTGGCTATTGAAATACTTGTTATTTTCTAAATAAAGTTGAGCCACAAAAATTAAATCAAATACTCTTAGACTTGACTAGGTGTCAGGATATTTAGGTGCTAGTTTTGGCTGTGTCTCTTAGCCTTAGTTTTCTTATTTGTGAAATAAGATTATTGTATTTCTGTAAGTGTGTGTACATTTGTACAAACATGTTTTGTCATGTCATATTTTTCCTGTAGAGCCTAGTACAATATGTGCTAAGAAAGCAGAGGAAAGAAAGAATTTGAGTCAAGTAACATTTACAGTGTATATGTTAAAGGCATCAATTAGATCAGGAATAGCATTTACATCAGTTCAGATACTCAGTTGTATCTGACTCTGCGACCCCATGAAGCTCAGCACACCAGCCCTCCCTGTCCATCACCAACTCCCGGAGCTCACTCAAACTCATGTCCACTGAGTCAGTGATGCCGTCCAACCATCTCATCCTCTGTCGTCCCCTTCTCCTCCTGCCTTCAATCTTTCCCAGCATCAGGGTCTTTTCGAATGAGTCAGTTCTTCACATCAGGTGGCTAAAGTATTGGAGCTTCAGCTTCAGCATCAGTCCTTCCAATGAATATTCAGGACTGATTTCCCTTAGGATGGACTGGTTGGCTCTCCTTGCAGTCCAAAAGACTCTCAAGAGTCTTCTCCAACACCACAGTTCAAAAGCATCAATTCTTTGGCACTCAGCTTTCTTTATAGTCCAACTCTCACATCTATACACTACTGCTAGAAAAACCATAGCCTTGACTAGAGGGACCTTTTTTGAACAAGTAATGTCTCTGCTTTTTAACATGCTGTCTAGGTTGGTCATAACTTTCCTTCCAAGGAGTTCAGTTCAGTCGCTCAGTCATATCCACTCTTTGTAACCCCATGAACTGCAGCACACCAGGCCTCCCTGTCCATCACCAACTGCCAGAGTCCACCCAAACCCATGTCCATCGAGTCGATGATGCCATCCAACCATCTCATCCTCTGTCGTCCCCTTCTTCTCCTGCCCTCAATCTTTCCCAGCATCAGGGTGTTTTCAAATGAGTCAGCTCTTCGCATCAGGTGGCCAAAGATTTGGAATTTCAGCTTCAACATCAGTCCTTCCAATGAACACCCAGGACTGATCTCCTTTAGAATGGACTGGTTGGATCTCCTTGCAGTCCAAGGGACTCTCAAGAGTCTTATCCAACACCACAGTTCAAAAGCATCAATTCTTCGGTGCTCAGCTTTCTTTATAGTCCAACTCTCACATCCATACATGACCACTGGAAAAACCATAGCCTTGACTAGACGGACCTTTGTTGGCAAAGTAATGTTTCTTCTTTTTAATATGCTGCCTAAGTTGGTTATAACTTTCCTTCCAAGGAGTAAACACCTTTTAATTTCATGGCTGCAGTCACCATCTGCAGTGGTTTCAGAGCACCCAAAAATAAAATCTGACACTGTTTCCACTGTTTCCCCATCTATTTCCCATGAAGTGATGGGACCAGATGCCATGATCTTCGTTTTCTGAATGTTGAGTTTTAAGCCAACTTTTTCACTCTCCTCTTTCACTTTTGAGAGGCTCTTTAGTTCTTCATCACTTTCTGCCATAAGGGTGGTGTCATCTGCATATCTGAGGTTTCTGATATTTCTCCTGGCAATCTTGATTCCAGCTTGTGCTTCCTCTAGCCCAGCATTTCTCATGATGTACTCTGCATATAAGTTAAATAAGCAGGGTGACAATATACAGCCTTGATGTACTCCTTTTCCTATTTGGAACCAGTCTGTGTTCTATGTCCAGTCTAACTGTTGCTTCCTGACCTGCATACAGGTTTCTCAAGAGGTAGGTCAGGTGGTCTGGTATTCCCATCTCTTTCACAATTTTCCACAATTTATTGTGATCCACACAGTCAAAGGCTTTGGCATAGTCAGTAATAAAGCAGAAATAGATGTTTTTCTGGAACTCTCTTCCCTTTTCCATGATCCAGTGGATGTTGGCAATTTGATCTCTGGTTCCTCTGCCTTTTCTAAAACCAGCTTGAACATCTGGAACTTCACGGTTCATGTATTACTGAAGCCTGGCTTGGAGAATTTTAAGCATTACTTTACTAGCGTGTGAGATGAGTGCAATTTTGCGGTAGTTTGAGCATTCTTTGGCATTGCCTTTCTTTGGGATTGGAATGAACTGACCTTTTCCAGTCCTGTGGCCACTGCTGAGTTTTCCAAATTTGCTGGCATATTGAGTGCAGCACTTTCACAGCGTCATCCTTCAGGATTTGAAATAGCTCAACTGGAATTCCATCACCTCCACTAGCTTTGTTCATAGTGATGCTTCCTAAGGCCCATTTGACTTCACATTCCAGGATGTCTGGCTCTAGGTGAGTGATCACACCATTCTGATTATCTGGGTCGTGAAGATGTTTTCTGTACAGTTCTTCTGTGTATTCTTGCCACCTCTTCTTAATAATTTCTGCTTCTGTTAGGTCTCTACCATTTCTGTCCTTTATTGAGCCCATCTTTGCATGAAATGCTCCCTTGGGGTCTCTAATTTTCTTGAAGAGATCTCTAGTCTCTATTTTCCTCTATTCTTTGCATTGATCGGTGAGGAAGGCTTTCTTATCTATCCTTGCTATTCTTTGGAACTAAGTGTCTTTTAATTAGCATTAACATTAGCCTTTATATTTTATTTTTTTAAACTTTTTATTTTTTATGGTGTGTAGCCAGTTAGCAAGTATGATAGTTTCAAGTGAAAATTGAAGGTACTCAGCCATGCATAGACATGTATCCATTCTCTCCCAGACTCCCCTCCCATCCAGGCTGCCACATAACATTGAGGAGAGTTCCTTATGCTATACAGTAAGTCCTTGTTGGTTATCCATTTTAAATATGGTAGTGTAAACATGTCCACCCCAAACTCCCTAACTATTCTTTCTGCTGCTGCAACCATAAGCTCATTCTCTGTGCATCTTTTTCTGTTTAGTAAGTTCATTTGTAATATTTCTTTTTAGATTCCGTGTATAAGGAATGTCATATGATATTTTTCCTTCTCTGTTCAACTTATTTCACTAAGTATGACACTGTCTAGGTCCATGCATGTTCCTGCAAGTAGCATTATTTCATTCTTTTTAATGGCTGAGTAATATTCCGTTGTATATATGTCCCACATCTTTATCCATTCCTCTGTTGGTGGACATTTAGGTTGCTTCCATGTCTTGGTTATTGTAAGTAGTGCTTCAGTGAACATTGGGGTGCATGTATCCTTTTGGATCATGTTTTTCTCCTGAAATGCGCCCAGGAGTGGGATTGCAAGGTTATATGGTAGCTCTATTTTAGTTTTTTAAGGAACCTCCATACTGTTCTCCATAGTGGCAGCACCAATTTACATACCCACCAACAGTGAGGAAAGTTCCCTTCTCTCTACACCCTCTCCAGCATTTATTGTTTGTGGATCTTTTGATGATAGCCACTGTTCACCTTCATATTTTTATCTGTTTCTTATTTTGTGTTTGATACTGCTAACCATTCTAGCATTTGGGATGTGATCATAATGGTAAAGGATAACTTTTTAAACTGCCCCAGTGTATATACGTTAAACCATTTTGTTAAATGATTTCAAAATGCTCAAAAAAATCAAGGTAACTCATTCAAGATGCAGGATTGTGTCTCATTCAGAAGGAATGGTCTTGAAGAGTGAATTAAAACCTCAGAAAACAGACACAGTATTGTATGTGACCCTTTTTTTAAGTTAAAGTTATTTCAGAGGGCCTTTAATAAATGAGAAAGGGGACATTTCAAAGGCCACTGGCAGCAAAGAAAATTTAGGCTGAGAGAACTTGAGTTGCTCAGAGCTATATTTAATAGCAGACAGGTATAAAAAAGATAGCACCATCCTTACTCCAAATAGCAGCCAGTACCCAGTGGAGCTAAAATTTGTGAAAATTACCTACATCAACTTTTAAGTAGATGAGGAAGATGACTGTTGCTTTAGAAATTAACAAAATTATTAATGAAGCACTTCTAATCTTACTTACTGTTTTTCAAGTGTGGAGTTATTCTCCTTATTGCCCTGAGAGCTACTTGAAGAAATAGGAAAGCCTTTAGGGTTTGCTTTTCATTCAAACCCCACTTTTCATTCAAACTCTTCTTTTCATTCATTTGCTTTTCATTCAAACCCCTCAGGTGACAGTGACTTACCTTTGCTTTTTATCTACACAGATGAAAATATTTTATGAAATAGGCCTTATAGTATTCAGTTCCATGTGCTAAAAGTATTGTCATATTTTGCTCAGGTTTGATAATAGAAAGATGAGTTTTGTTTTAATAACAGAAACGTGATGCTGAAATAGCCAGAACTATGATGGAAGAGCACGAGAGGTTAATAAAGGAAGAGAGTGCTGCAGAGGACAAACGAAACCAAGCAAAAGCACAGTACAGTCATGACTTAGAGAAACAACTGGAGGAACAAGAGAAGAAAAAGCAGGAAGCTTATGAGCAGCTGCTGAAAGAGAAACTCATGATTGATGAAATTGTTAGGAAAATCTATGAAGAAGATCAATTGTAAGTTTGCCCCAACTTTCTTACATGCTTAAACATGCTTAAATATTTGTTAGATTTATCTCAAGCTTGTCATGAAGAATAAACCACCTAAGAAGTGCCTGATACACAGTAAGTCCTCAGTAAATGTTATGACCTAAACTGAGACCAAGTCTTATTTATCTTTGTTAGTATAACAATTAATTGATAATTAAGAGATACTTATTAAGTAACAGTGACTAAACCTTTTTTTCCTTAGTGCATATCAGGAGAACTTGTTTTCTGTTCAGTTTCCTTGGTAGACAGCTAAAGGAAATGACACTCATGTTTTTTTTTACTTTTTTATTATTATTTCTGTTACTATCGAACTGCACTCACTATTACTTTTTAGGGAAAGACAGCAAAGGTTAGAGAAAATGAATACAACTCGAAGGTATATAGAAGAGTTTCAGAAAGAGCAGGCTCTCTGGAGAAAAAAGAAACGGGAGGAGATGGAAGAAGAAAATAGAAAAATAATAGAGTTTGCCAAGTTGCAGCAACAAAGAGAAGAAGATCGAATGGCAAAAGTTCAAGAAAGTGAAGAAAAAAGACTACAGCTTAAAAATATGGTACTAAAATAATTGTTTTAACACTGGAGAAATTCTTAAATATTTGTCATAGAATTTGATTCTTATACATGTTTTTTTTTTTTTTTTTTTTAATAGCTGACTCAGAGGTTGGAAGAAATGCTGCGGCAACGTGAAGATTTAGAACAAGTGCGACAGGAATTATACCAGGAAGAACAAGCTGAAATATATAAGAAGAAACTAGAAGTAAGTTTTGGAAATTGAAGGAATGATTAGCATAGTGAAAGTGAAAGCTTTAGTTGCTCAGTCATGTTGACTCTTTGTGACCCCACTGACTGCAGCCCAGCAAGCTCCTCTGTCCATGGAATTCTCCAGGCAAGAATACTAGGGTCACCATTTCCTTCTCCAGGTTAACATAGAGAAGAGTACTATTTTGAGATGAAGCAGTAGAAAGGTAATAGATTTAAACCCGACTATATTGATAGTTACCTTACATGTAAGTGTCGTATAAGTGCTACATTTAAAAGAGAGATTTTCAGGCTGGATAAAAGAGCTAGACCCAGACAACATTAAAAAAAAACTGCATCAAAAAGCATGATGCAACTATATTGTCTACAAGAGACATAATTTAAATATGAAGACATATATGTTTAAAAACAAAAGGATGGAGAAAGATATGCAGACAAACACCAATCAAAAGCATGTTAGGGTAGAAATCATGATGATAATAGGCTAAATTCATCTAGAGGATATAATACCCTAGAAGTGTATGAACTTAAATAAAACTTCAACTACAATACCTGTAGCAAAACTGAAAAAACTGAGAGGAGAAAGATAAATCCGTAATTATATTTGAATATTTCAATACTCCTTCTCATTAATATATAAAATAACTAGTCATAAAACCATGGGATATAGCATTGAACAATTTGACCTCAAGTTATGACAATTTGTCAGTTTTCTAATTGGGTGTTTTTTGTTAATTTATTATAGGATTTTGAGAGTCCTTTATGTATTCTAGTTCTTTGTCAGGTGTGTGGTTTACAGATATTTTTTCCTAGTCTACATGTTGTCTTTTCATCCTCTTAATGGGGGTCTTTTCCAAAGCAAATGTTTTCAATTTCTGTGAAGTCTAACTTAGCAATTTCTGTTTATATGGACCATAACTTTAGTATCAGTTCTAGGACGTCTTTACCTAGAACCCAAAGAATTTTCTTTTTTTTTTTTTTTCCTTAAAAGATTTCCTCTTCAGTTAATTTTTGTTTGTAGGTTATGAGACTTAGGCCAGTTTCTGTTTTGCTTTTCTATGTCCAGTTGGTCTAGTTGCAACTATTTGTTGAAAGGTTTTTTCTCTTACACGCAGTTGCTTTTGCTACTTTGTTTAAAACACATTTTAAACAAAGCTGAGCACATTTGTGCGTATATTCCTGGGATCTCTGTTTTGTCTGTTGATTTATGTGCCTATCCCTTCAGGAGGACCACACAGTTTTGATTACTGTATCTATATAAAGTCTTCAAGATCGTTTTAGTTATTCTAATTCCTCAGCCTTTCCATATAAAGTTTAGAGTAATCTTAACTCTATCTACAAATAGTCTTTGGGGAATTTGATAGGAATTAAATTAAATCTGAATATCAATTTGGGGAAGATTGACATGGTCACTATATTGAGTCTTATAGTCCAGGAACATGGTATGACTCTTCATTTACAATTTCCCCTTGAACAACACAGGTTTGAGTTGTGTGAGTCCACCTATACTTGGATATTTTTCAGTAGTAAAATCTACTGTTTACACAGTCCATGGTTGGTTGATTCCACAGATATAGATATAGATCTATGGATATATAGATATCTACAGATATAGAACTGTGGATACAGAGAGCTGACTAAATTTATGTGGTTTAACCCCTGTATCGTTCAAGTCAATTCTGTTTAAGTCATCTTTGAATTTTTTCATCAGTGTTTTATATTCTTCAGCATACAAATCCTGTACATGTTTTGTTAGATTTACATCGAAGTATTTCAGTTTTTTGAATGATTGTAAATGGAATTTAAGTTTTAATTTCATTGTCTACATACTCATTGCTAGTGAATTGACTTTAAAAAAAATATATATTTACCTTGTATCTCATGACCTTGCTGAATTCACTTAGTAGCTGTAGGAATTTGTAGGAGTTGGTTTGTTTTTCCATACATAGTCATGTCTTCTGCAAATAGGAACAGTTTCATTTCCTGGTTTCTTATCTATACACTTAAAAAAAATATTTATTTATTTAGCTTTAGTTGTGGTACATGGGATCTTTACTTGTGGCATGTGGGATCTAGTTCCATGACCAGGGATCAAACCCCAGGCCTCCTGCAGTGAGAAGGCAGAGTCTTAGCTGCTGGACCACCAGGGAAGTCCCATCTCTACACTTTTTATTTACTTTTTTGTTTTATTGTACTGGCTAAAAGTTTTAGCACTGGCTGGCACTATATTGGATGAATGATGAGAGTAGATGTCATCTTTGTTATCTCTCAGGGGAGAAGCATTATGTTAACTGTAGTTTTTTGTAGATGCTCTTTTTATAGTTGAGGACATTCTCTTCTATTTCTATTTTTCTGAATATTTTTATCATAAAGAGGTGTTGAATTTTGTCAAATGCTGTTTCTTCTTTAGCTTGGTTGATTGCATTGATTAACTTTGGGAGTTACTGAACCACCTTGCATCACTAGAATAAATCCCACTTGGACATGGTGTGTATGTCTTTAAATATGTGACTGGATTTTAATTTTCTAATAATGTGTTTCAGGGTTTTTGCATCCATATTCATAAAGAATATTGGTTTTTAGTTTTCATTTTGTATACTGGTGTCAGGGTAAACTGCCTTCATAAAATGAATGGAGAAGTTTCCTTCTATTTTTTATTGTTTAGAATTGATATTAGTTAATTCTTTAAACATTTGGTAGACTTTTCCAGTGAAACTATCTAGGCTAGGAATTTTATTCTTTTAGTGTTTAAAAATATTTATTCAGTGTTTTATTGTGTATTTAAGTTAATTTTTATTTTATATTGGAGTATAGTTGATTTACAATATCGTGTTACTTTCAGGTATACAGCAAAGTGATTCAGTTATGCATATACATACATCCATTCTTTTCCTGATTCTTTTACTACTTAGATTATTACAGAATAATGAGTATATAGTTCCCTGTGCTATATAGTATGTTCTTGTTATCTATTATATATATGTGTGTGTGTGTGTGTATACACCTTTCTCCTTTGGTAACCATAAATTTGATTTTGAGGTCTCTTTCTGTTTTGTAAATAAGTTCATTTGTATCATTTTTTTAGATCCCATGTGTAAGAGAGATATATTTGTCTCCCTCTGACTTTTTTTCACTTAGTATGATAATACCTATCATGCCGGTTGTTATAAATGGCATTATTTCATTCTTTTTTATGGCCAAGTAATATTCCACCACCCACACCCACACCCACACACACACACACACACTCACACTCTTCCTTCTCTGTTCCTTTGTTGATGGCCATTTAGGTAGCTTTTATGTCTTGGCTATTGTAAATAGACCTGCACTGAAAACATTGGAGTGCCTATATCTTTGAATTATGATTTTCTCCAGATATATGCCTAGGAGTGGGATTGCTGGATCATATGGTAGTTCTATTTTTAGTTTTCTAGAGAACCTCCATACTGTTCTCCATAGTGGTTGTACCAATTTACATTCCTGTCAACAATGAAGGAGGGTTTCCTTTTCTTCACACCCTGCCAGCACTTAACTGTTTCTAGACTAATGGTGATGACTATCATCATTGTGACTGATGTGAAGTAATACCTCATTGTAGTTATAGTGATGTTGAGCATCTTTTCATGTGCTTTTTGGCCATCTGTATGTCTTCTTTTGAGAAATGCCTCTTTATGTCTTCTGATTGAAATTCTCTGCAAGAGATTTCTGTGTATTTACCCATTTTTTATTTATTTATTTTTTTTTGGTGTTAAACTGCATGAACTGTTTATACATTTTGGAGGTAAACCCCTTGTTAGTAACATTGTTTCCAAATATTTTCTCCCATTCTGTGGGTTGTCTTTTCATTTTGTTTATGGTTTCCTTTGCTGTGCAAAGTCTTTTAAGTTTAATTAGGTCTGAGTTTTGTTTTTATTTTCATTACTCTAGGAGTTGAATCAAAAGACCTTGCTGTGGTTTATGTCAAAGAGTGTTCTGTATATTTTTTCCTTTAAAAGTTTTATGGTATCTGGTCTTATATTTAGGTCTTTAATCCATTTTAAGTTTACTTTCGTGTAAGGTATTAAAAGAATATTCTAACTTCATTTTTTTTTTTTAACATGTAGCTGTCTGGTTTTCCCAGCATCACTGATTTGAGAGACTGTCTTTTCTCCATGGTATATTCCTGCCTCCCTTGTTGTAGATTAATTGTTTGCAGGTGCAAGGTTTATTTCTGGGCTTTCTGTCCTAGTCCATTGACCTGTATTTCTGTTTTGGGGCAATTACCGTACTTTGATGACTAAAGCTTTGTAGTGCAACCTGAAGTCAGGTAGTCTGACTCCCCCAGTTCCATTTTTATTTCTCAGGATTATGTTGGCTTCAGGATGTTTTGTGTTTCCATACAAACTGAAAATTTTTTTCTAGGTCAGTGAAAAATGCCATTGATAATTTGACAGGGATTGCATTGGATGTGTAAATTCCCTTGGGTTGTTTGGTCATTTTAACAATATAAGTTCCTCCAATCCAAGGTTATGGTATGTCTGTGTATCTGTTTGTGTCATCTGTGATTTCTTTCATCATTACCTCATAGTTTTCAGAGTGCAGGTCTTTTGCCTCCTTAGGTGAATTTATTCATAGGTATTTTATTCTTTTTGATATGATGGTAAATGCAATAGTTTCCTTAATTTCTCTATTTTTCTGTTTTTAGTGTATAGAAATGCAAGAGATTTCTATGTATTAACTTTATAACTTACAATGTAATTGATTCATTGATGAGCTCTAGTAGTTTTCTGATAGCATCTTTAGGGTTTTTTATGTGTAGTGTGTCATCTGCAAACAATAACAGTTTACTTCTTTTCCAGTTTGGATTCCTTCTGTTTCTTTTTCTTCTTTGATTGCATGGCTAGAATTTACAAAAGTATATTGAATAAAAGTGATGAGAGTGAACATTCTTTTCTTCTTGATCTTATTGGAAATGCTTTCAGTTTTTCACTGTTGAGATTGATACTTGCTGTGGATTTGTCATATATGGCCTTTATTATGTTGAGGTAGGTTCCCTCTGTGCTCACTCTCTGAGCAATTTTTATCATAAATGAGTGTTGAATATTGTCAAAAGCTTTTTAATGCAACTATTGAGATGGTCATATATACAGTTTTTTTATTCTTCAGCTTTTTAGTGTGGTGTATCACATCGATTAACATATGTTGAAGAATCCTTGTATCCCTAGGTTAAATCCCACCTGATCATGGTGTTTGATATTTTTAATGTGTTATCGGATGTGGTTTGCTAGTATTTTGTTGACAATTTTTGTATCTATATTCATCAGAGATATTGACCTGTAATTTTCTCTTTTTGTGTGTGTTATCTTTGGGATTGTGATGGCCTCATAGAATGAATTTGAGAGTGTTCCTTCTTCTGTAGTTTTATGGAAGAATTTCAGAAGCACAGGTATTACCTCTTCTCTAAATATTTTCTAGAATTCACCTATGAAGCCATCTGGTCTTGGACTTTGATTTGTTGGAATATTTTTAATCACAGTTTCAATTTCAGTAACTTGTAGTTGGTCTGTTCATATTTTCTATTTCTTCCTGGTTTGGTCTTGGAAGGTTCTACTTTTCTAAGAATCTGTCTTCTTTTCTAGGTTATCCATTTTATTTGCATACAGTTGCTTGTAGTTGTCTCTTGACTGAGTCCCTGGTGTCTCAGACTGTAAAGAGTCTGCCTGTGATGCAGAAGACCCGAGTTCAGTTCCTGGGTTGGGAAGATGCCCTGGAGAAGGGAATGACATATTCCAGTATTCTTGCCTGGAGAATTCCATGGACAGAGGAGCCTGGTGGACTACAGTCCAAGGAAGGGGTCACAAAGAGTCGGACGCAGCTGAGCGACTAACTCTAACCATCCAGCTAGTAGTCTCTTACCAAGTTTGTCTTTTCAAAGAACCAGCTTTTAGTTTCATCAGTCTTTTCTTTTGTTACCCTCATCTCCATTTCTGCTCTGATGTTTATGATTTCTGTCCTATTAACTTTGAGTTTCATCTGTTCTTTTTTAGTTGCTTTAGGTCTAGTGTTGGATTGTTTATTTTGGATTTTTCTTGTTTCCTGAGGTAAGATTGTATTACTGTAGACTTCTCTCTTGAAACTGTTTTTGCTGTGTCCCATAGATTTTGGATTGGGGTTTCATTTTCATTTATCTCTAAAATGTTTTGATTTTGATTTCTTCAGTGATGCATAAGTTGTTTAGTACCATATAGTTTAGTCTCCGTGTGTTTGTTTTTTGTAGTTTTCTTCTTAGAGTTGATTCTTGTTTTTTTTTTTTTTGGCAGGGCTGGATCTTCATTGCTGGGCATGGGCTTTCTCTAGTTGTGGCGAGTGGGAGCTACTCTCTAGTTTTGGTGCATGAACTTCTCATTGTGGCCGCTTCTCTTGTTGCAAAGCATGGGCTCTAGGGTGCACGGGCTTCAGTAGTTGTGGCACACAGGCTCGAGAGCATGAAGGCTTCAGTAGTTGTGCCTCGTGGGCTCTAGAGCCCAGGCTTGGTAGTTGTGACACATGGGCTTGTTGCCCCTAGCATGTGGAATCCTTCTGGACCTGGAGTTGAGCCTGTGTTCTCTGCATAGGTAGGTGGATTCCTAACCACTGGACCACCAGGGACATCCCTTGTAGTTGATTTCTAATCTCATAGCATTGTGGTCAGAAAATATGCTTGATAATGATTTTAAGTTTCTTAAATTTAGCTTCTT
Organism: Bos indicus; assembly: GCF_029378745.1. Lineage (NCBI taxonomy): Eukaryota > Metazoa > Chordata > Mammalia > Artiodactyla > Bovidae > Bos > Bos indicus. Next base: position 53,773,106 of record NC_091769.1, read on the forward strand.
TTGTTGCTCAGCATATGATCTATCCTGGAGAATATTCCTTGTGCAGTTGAGAAGAACATATATTCTGCTTTCAAATGGAATGCTCTATAAATATCAGTTAAGCCTGTCTGGACTAATGTGTCATTTAAGGTCTGTGTTTCGTTACTGGTTTTCTTTCTGGATGATCTGTCTGTTGATGTAAGTGGGGTGTTGACACATTATCAACTGGGGGAGTTTTGCAGAGACTAACTCCTGTGGCCAGCGATTTGTTATGTAAGTAAATATTGAAACACTAGCGTTTAAGTAAATATCAACAACTCTTTTTGCACTTGATGTATTTATTTGAAATTCTGTACATGTCTCACTAAAGCATTCTAATATTTTGTTACAGCATGATAGGAAGTATAGCAGCACCTCTGTGCAGGGACATAGAATATCTGTTACACACATACTGCGTGTCACCGGGCTTTCTCCTGGAAGAGCAGACCCTACACTTTCTGGCAGTATTTGCTTAGTCCTGTGGGTATTATTTCCTCTGGAATGTGTTCTTTTATTTTACTTGATAACAAAGTGGATCTTTGTAGGGAGCTCTTTTAGAAATGCCCCAGAAGGACCAGATGCAAGACCACCACTACATTCACCAGAATTCTCAGTTACTGATTGTCGAGCTACTGCTAACAGAAGTTGCCAGTAAGTCCTTTTACTCTGTGCATTAAGGCTATCATAAAATCTAACTGTATTGTATAAGTCACAGTTACTCAAATAGAAGCCCACTTTCTTACACCATTTTTGAGTTTTCTGGAGGATATTGAAGTTTGCCAGATACTGATCAGATCAATCAGCTCCTTCCATGTATTTAATTATACTCTAATTCTCAAGTGGGCTTGGTTATCCAATGTCCAGTCCTCCTGTCTTCCTTTCCTGTAGATTTTATGGAGGAGTCAGGAACAGTTGTCACCATGCAGACTCGTGTCTTTCCATATAAGAAAAATCACTTCTCCCTTCTGTAAGAATGCCATTTCTCCTCTGTGTAGATTTTAGATTTCTCCTTTAACTGGCTTGGTCGACCCGTGATTCTCTCCTGTAGTCCCACAAGCTCTGGTTTTGTTTTTTAACCACATTCTAGATGTGGACACACTGTTGCCATAATTATATTGGTAAATTATAGTGCCATGGACTAAGATAAGGTTGTACGACCAATAAATAATACTGTTTCTTGCAGGTTTTTTTTCCTTCACTTGTGTAAATCTCAAGGTTTCAAATATATTCAGTTTCACTTCTGCTAACTGTCCTGACCAAAATTTCATATTTTGTAAGGTTCTGGGATTACAGGTTTTGAATTTGAGCTGTTTTCTCCACTTTGCATTGCCTCAGCAAGTGATAGCTCTTGTTTAGGTATATAAATTTTGGTAGAAAATAATCCAGAAGAGGTTTAACTCTTACATTAGGATTTATCTGATCTTTCTTTAAATTAGCTTCCTTGAGGTATAATTGCCATATAAAACTGTAAGATATTTAAAGTGTATATCATGGTGACTTGATAAATATTTACATTGTAAAAAGATTCCCCATCTATAGTTAGTTAACACATCTATCACTTCACATATTTTTTATGAGAATTTTTAAGTTCTACTCTCTTCAGAAATTTCATTTATACAATGAAGTGTTTTCAACTACAGTCACCATGTTTTATGTTAGAGCCTCAGATCTTATTTGTCATAGAGCTGGAAGTTCATACCATTTTACCAACTTTTCCTATTTCTCCCACCCACCAGTCTCTGCCAACTACTTTCCAACTTTCTGTTTCAATGAGTTTGACATTTTTTTTTAAGATTCCACGTGTTACCAGGCAGTATTTGTCTTTCTTTGATCAGCTCATTTCATTTAGCATAAAATGCTCAAGATCCATCTGTGTTGTCACAAATGGCAGGATTTCATTATTTTATGATTTTATGGCTGAATTATATTCCACTTTATATAGCTCTACCACGTTTCGTTTATTCATCTGTTGATGGACAGTTAGGTTGTTTCCATATTTTTGCTATTGTGAGTAATGCCACAATGAACACGGGAGTGCATATACCGTGTTAAGATCCTGTTTTCATTTCCTTTGGATATATACCTGGAAGTGGGATTGCTGGAACATATGGTAGTTCTGTCTTTAATTTTTTGAGGAATCTCCATTGGCTATATCAATGGCTATACCATTGGCTTTGCTTTTCTACCCACAGTGACAAGAGTTCCCTTCTCCACATACCCACCAACTATTATCTCTTTTTTGATGATAGCCATTATTACAGATATCTCTTTGTGGTTTTGATTTGTATTCCCTGATGTTTAGTGGTGCGTTGAGTACCTTTTCTTGTCCCTGTTGGCCATTTGTATATCTTCTTTGGAAAAAACATCTATTCAGATCCTCTGCCCATTTTTTAATCAGATTTTTTTTGTTCTTTTCTGTTGAGTTTTGTGTCATTTTTATATATTTTAGACATTAACTCCTATCAGATACAGAATTTGCAAATGTTTCTGCCATTCCATAGGTTGCCTTTTCATTTTGTTGATGATTTCCTTGTCTGTAGTCTTCCCTGGTAGCTCAGATGGTAAAGAATCTCCCTCCAATGCAGGAGACCTGGGTTCAACCCCTGGGTTGGGAAGATCCCCTGGAGAAGGAAATGGCAACCCACTCCAGTATTCTTGCCTGGAGAATCCCATGGACAGAGGAGCCTGGCGGGCTACAGTCCATAGGATCACAGAATGACACAACTGAGTGACTTTAACTTCATTTTCTTATCTATACAGAAGCTTTTTAGTTTGATGTAATCCTGTTTGTTTATTTTGCTTTTGATGTCAAATCCAAAAATTCATTGCCAAGGCTGATTTAGAGGAACTTATTCTCTTCTTTTGTAGGAGTTTTATGGTTTCAGTTTCATTAATTTTTTTAAAGAGTCAGCCTTTTGCCTCATTTATATTGTCTATTAGTTTTCTGTTTTCAATTCCATTTATTTCTGCTCTATTTACTCCCTTCTGCTTCCTTTCTATGGGTTTCTGAAGTGTAGTAGCTTAGATTATTGATTTGAGACGTTTCCTACAATGCTGCTGCTAAGTCACTTCAGTTGTGTCCGACTCTGTGCAACCCCTTGGACGGCAACCCACCAGGCTCCCCTGTCCCTGGGATTCCCCAGGCAAGAACACTGGAGTGGGTTGCCATTTCCTTCTCCAGTGCATGAAAGTGAAAGTGAAGTCGCTCAGTCCTGTCTGACTCAGCGACCCCATGGACTGCAGCCCACCAGGCTCCTCCATCCATGGGATTTTCCAGGCATGCCCCTATAAATGCATTTTACTGTATGTATACATTTGGTGCTATAAATTTCCCTCAAAGCTGTTTCAGTTGCACCTCACAAGTTTCAGTGTTGTTTTCATTTTCATTATCTTTGATGTTTTCATTTTCTTGAGCCTTTTTCTGACCAATGGATTACTTAAAACTGTTATGTAGTCCCTAAATGTCCAGAAATTTTTCTTTAAAAATAAGTTACTTATAGTTTGATTTCATTGTTATCAGAGAACATGCCCAATATGATTTTATTTCCTTTAAATTTGTTCTGTGGACATTTGAAAAGAATATGTTTTCTGCTACTTTGGGTGAAATGTTCTAGAAATATGTTTAAATGTCTAAAATTTCTATAAATGCCAATTAGATTCTATTGATTGATTGTGCTGTTGAATTCTCCTATGTCCTTGCTGATTTTCTGTCTAGTTGTTCCATCAGTTGTTGAGAGAGGATTGTTGATGACTCTAACCATAATTGTGGGCTTGTGTTTCTCCTTAAGGTTTTTTTTTTTAATTGAGGCAAAATTCATGTAACATAAAAGTGACTGTTTTAAAGCAGCATTTAGTACATTCAGAATATTGTGCAACCACCATCTCTGTCTAGTTCCAAAACATTTTCATTACCCCAAAAGGATACCTTGCATTAAGCAATTACCACTCTTTCCATGTTTTCCAAGACCCTGGCAACTACTAATTTGCTTCCTGTCTTTATGAATTTCACTATTCTGAATATAAGTGGGATCATGCAATATGTGACCTTTTGCATTGTGATTTCTTTCCCTTAGAATAATATTCTGGAGTTTCATCTGTTTTGTAGCATGTGTCAATAATTAATCCACCCCCCACTTTTTTTTTTGGCTGAATAATAGTCCAGTGTATGGATATACAACATTTTGTCTATCCATTCAATAGTATATGTTTCTACCCCTTTTTTTTTTTTTTTTTACTATTGTGAATGTTACTGCTATGAACATTTGTGTACAAGTTTTGTTTGAGTATCTTTTTCAGATCCCTTTGGGTGAATACCTAGCCCTGGTATTGTTGGGTCACATGGTAATTCTGTGTTTAGTTTTCTGAGGAACTTCCCAGCTGTTTTTGATAGAGGCTGGACCACTGTACTCTATTACTGCCTATGTAGGAGAGTTCCAATTCCTCCACATCCTTGCCAGCACTTGTTATACTGTGTCATATTATAACATAAAAAGAGCTGAAGCTAAAACATTTCTAGAAGAAAACATGAGAAGGTCATTATGAACTTGGAAATAGCAAAGATTAAAAATTTTTAGGATAAAGGCATGAGCCATAAAAAGTTTATAAGTAGGCGTCATCAAAATGAATAATTTCCTAACATTGTTAGGAAAATGAAAATGCAAGCCACTGTTGGGAGAAAACATTCCATATACATGCATCTTACAAATAACTTTTATCCAGAATATGTAAAGAACACTCAATAAGTTGACAACAGAATATAAAAAACCCAAGTTTTTTTTTTTTTTTTTTTTTTAAACAAACCGGAAGTTTCAGCACTTTGTTTTGATCATGTTGCACGGCTTGTAGGGTCTTAACTTCTGACCAGGGATTGAACCCGCACCATCAGCAGTGAAAGCATGGAATCCTAACCACTGAACCACTGGGGAACTCCAAAAGTTTGAACACTTTATAAAATAAGATATATGAATGTTTATAACAATTAATAGTATTATTTGTAATATTATCAGCTATATTAAAACAACATTGTCTTAGATACACAGTTTCGTCAATGAGGAAGAAATAGATACTGTGTAAAATATCAAAACTTATTTCATTTGAGTCCTTAATTATTAACTGCAGGAACACATGTATACCTGTGGTGGATTCATTTTGATATTTGGCAAAACTAATACAATTATATAAAGTTTAAAAAAAAAAAAAAAAAGATTGTAAAATGTGTCCAGTTCTTTTAAAGAAACATCTTAATAAAATTCTCTTATAGATACCTAATGTCAAATAACCCCCAAAGCATTAAGAATAAAATGATGGATGAAGGCTAACAGGCATATATGAACAAATGGGAAGCAGGTAGGCAGCGTTATTACTAGGTACGTGGAACAGCAAATGAATCCCAGGTATCACAGAGAAAAGGTATAATCATTAAGGGACATATAATGAACATTTTATCTCCCATGTAACATTGTTGTACTGAAGTACGTAACTGTTATATCTCCAAAGAAAATTTATTGGAAAGGGGAAACGGTGTTTAAACACCACTAGAACTTAATAACAAATATTTTAACTTACTAACTGAAAATCTGTAAACATTCAATTATTATTGGTTGAAGAGGATATTTGCAGACAATTTAGAGGAGGAAATTATGACATCAAAATCTATTAGGCAATTAAAAAAATTTTGTTTGTTTATTTTTGGCTGTTGTCTTTGTTGCTGTGTGTGGGCTTTCCCTAGTTGCAGTGTGCAGGCTTCTCACTGCAGTGGCTTCTCGTTGCGGAGCACAAGCTTTAGGATGCGCAGGCTTCTGTAGTCGTGCTGCACAGGCTTAGTCGCCCTGTGGCATGTAGAATCTTCTCAGGCCAGGGATTGAACCTGTGTCCCCTGCATTGGCAGGTGGATTCCTTATTTTTTTTTTTTTCTTATTTTTTAATTTAAAAAATTTTTCATTCAAGTATAGTTGACTTACAATGTTTCAGGTGCACAGCAAGTTGATTCAGTTGTATATATACAAATATATTAATTTTTGAAATTATTTTCCATTATAGGTTATTACGAGATACTATCGTTCTCTGTGCTATAAAGTAAACTTTTGTTGCTTGTTGCATATGTTTTTTAATTAGAAATATAGCATTCTACTGATATTAAGTCAAACAAGTGGAATCAAAATGTCATACATTTTTTCATTAGGCAAAAATTCATGTTTTCTAAAATATGTTATACATATTATTTCTATATAGGTATACAAAACTTTTCTACTATGCTTGATAAGGCTGGAGAAAGAAAATTTTTTAAAAGATGAAGAAATTGGAAAACAGAGTAAATGGGAGCACTGAATATGAAATAGAAAAAGTGAAACTAGATGAAAGGAAAAGATCATCATACAGCCATTAAACATGGCTGTTCATTAGAAATACATCTGGAGCTCTGGAGAAAAAAGCAGCACCTGGGCTTTCTGTTTTTCAAAAACTCCCAAGATAATTCTGATATGCATCTGGAATTTTAAAAGTGATTACAAGTTTTTCTATTAAATTGTACTTTTGGTGATACAGAGTTCTATATTATTTTTCTGTTGACCAATCATGATACAATGGCAGTAAGTGAGTAATAGTTACATAATCACAATAGTAAAAGATGTTTATCAGTTTTCACAGTCAATAGCCAGACAAAAATAAAAGATAATTACAATTTCAAGTCATAATGGGAACATGATTAACCTAACAATATAAAATAATTACATACAATCTGGGGGGTCAAGCAGAGTGATGTGGTAAGTGGAAGTGCCTCCATGCACACATTTTCATCTGGCCAGCCAGTCTGTGTCTTTTGGTTGGTGCATTTGATCCTATTACCATTTTCTTAACTGTCTGGGTTAATTTTCTGTAGGTCTTTCCTTCTGTTGTGTTTCCTGCCTAGAGAAGTTCCTTTAGCATTTGTTGTAAAGCTGGTTTGGTGGTGCTGAATTCTCTTCACTTTTGCTTGTCTGGAAAGTTTTTTATTTCTTCATCAAATCTGAATGAGAGTCTTTCTGGGTATTCTTGGCTGCAGGTTCTTCTCTATCCTCACTTTAAATATGTCATGCCCTTCCCTTCTAGCTTGTAGAGTTTCTGTTGAGAAATCAGCTGATAGCTTGATGGGAGTTCCTTTGTACGTTATTTGTTGTTTTTCCCTTGTTGCTTTTAATATTTTATCTTTGTCTTTCATTTTTGTCACTTTGATTACTATGTGTCTTGCTGTACTCCTCCTTGGGTTTATCCTGCCTAGGACTCTGTGCTTCCTGGACTTGTTTGACTATTTCCTTTCCCATGTTAGGCAAGTTTTCAGCTCTTAATCTCTTCAAATATTTTCTCAGATCCTTTCTCTCTCTCTTCTCCTTCTGGGTGCATTTAATGTTGTCCCAGAGGTCTCTTAGGCTGTCTTCATTTCTTTTCATTCTTTTTTCTATATTCTGTTCTGTGGCAGTGATTTCTACCGTTATGTCCTCCAGGTCATTTATCTGTTCTTCTGCCTCAGTTACTCTATTGATTCCTTCTAGTGTATTATTCATCTCTGTTCTTTAATTCTTGTAGGTCTTTAGTAAACATTTCTTGCATCTTCTCCATTGTTTTCCTGAGATCCTGTATCATCTTCAGTATCATTATTCTGAATTGCTTTTCTGGAAGGTTGCCTATCTCCACTTCATTTACTTGTTTTTCTTGGGTTTTATCTTGTCCTTTCATCTAGGACATAACTTTCTGCTTTTTTATCATGATTAACTTTCTATAATGTAGCTTTTGTTCTAGCCAGCTATGAGACTGGATCTTCTTGCTGCTTCTGTCTGCCCTCTGATGGAGTAAGCTAAGAGGCTTGTGTAAGCTTCTTGATGGGAGGGACTGGCGATGGGAAAAACTGGGACTTACTCTGGTGGGCAGGGCCTTGCTCAGTAAAGTTTAATGCAATTATCTGCTGATGGGTGGGGTTGCACTCCCTCCCTGGTAGTTGTTTGGCCTGACCCAGCCCTGGATTAATGGTGACCTCCAAGTGGGCTTATGCCAAGTGGGACCTTCCTGGACTGCTGCTGCCAGTGCCCCCCTCCAGTGGAGCCCCTGCTGACCCACCATCTGCAGGAGACCCTCCAGTACTAGCAAGTAGTTTTGTTTGTGTCTCCTGTGGGGTCGCTGCTCCTTTCCTCTGGGTCCTGGTGCACATTCCAGGACTGGAATCTGTTTCCTGCAGTCCCATGGAAGGCTTACAGTCAAATCCCACTGGCCTTCAAGGTCAGAGTCCTGTGGATTCCCAGTCCCTTTGTCAGATCTCCAGGCTGGGAAGCCTGACGTGGGGTCCAAACCTTCACAACAGTGTGAGAAACCTCTTTGGTATTATTGTTCTCCAGCAGGTAGGGGGTTGATTTTATCATGAATGCACCCCTCCTGCCATCTCGATGCAGCTTCTTCTTTGTCTTTGGACATGGGGTATCTTTTTTTGGTGGGTCCCAGCATCCTCCTGTTGATGGCTATTCAACAGCTAGTTGTGATTTTGGTACTCTTGCAGAAGGAGACAAGCACATGTCCTTCTACTCCACCATCTTGAACTGGAAGCCAGCAGGTGGATTCTTAACCACTGGAGCACCAGAGAAATCCACAGGCAATTATTAAGTGAGAAATACTGGGAAAATTGTGTAGGCAGCCAACTCAATAACTGAGAAAAACATTATAAATCAAGTATGAGGGAAGAATATGGAAGGAAATAATAAAGATACAAGTAGAAGTAAACTAAAAATCAGGAGAACACATAGCATTTTTAAATCTAGTTGCTTAATATTTGAAGGGGAAAAGGGTCTGTGAAGAGAAAAGATTAGGAAAATAATGAAAGATTACTCAGTTGTGTCCTAAAAAAATGAAATTTTCAGTGGTGCAATTTTCTGAATTAAAAATGCAATGATTTCAAAAGATGTAGGAAAAAAAAGACAAGATTATTAAAGCCATTTTCCTCTATCAGAAGATTTGTGTGCCCTGTTTCACATCCTGTCAGCAGGCCCTCTGATTTGTGACCACTGTGGGGAACAGTTGTGAGGGCTTAGACTGACCCCTTGCTGAGAGCTTCCTAACATGTCGGGGTGGGGACAGGGAGGTGACACCCTTTGGGGCCTCCCTCAGCCAGCAGTGGACAGGAATTGAGAGATAATGCTTCTCTACCTCTAGCAGGCTTTTGGGAAGGTCCTGAAAGGCACCCCATGCCTTCCTCACAAGGTCCTGGCAGAGTGAAGCCTCAGTTGTCCAAGGTGGTGACCAGTTCAATGATGCACCCTTGTGTTGGCTTCTCTTCCTTCACTTCTGCTTGTCCCTCACCTCTGCTTCCTGAGATTACCTCCATGATAAAATATCTGTATACAAGTCCTTGTTTAAGGCTGTTTTTCAATGGAGAACCCAGACCAAGACATCTCCAAAGAGTTTCTAGACTCAGAGTAGTTCTATAGCAAATTAATCCAAACTTTCGGAGAACAGCTATTCCTCAAACCACATACTGGGTTTTAGAATATCGAAAATTATTCAGTTCATATTATATAACTATATAATCCAGATCCAGACACATCAAAGACTATATGAACACTTTCCTAGTTCAAAAAATATAATGAATGGTGTTTTGTTTTGCCAAAATCTTTCCTGTTCTTTAGCCAGATGTCTTCACCATTGGATTAAACTAAAATTGGTATGGGATATGGATGCCAGGAAATGTCAAGAATTCATTTGGTTCAGTATGTACTGAATCTCTTTGTGCAAGGTATTATTATAAGCTCTGGAGGAATTCAAAGCTAACTGACACAGCATGTCTGCCTTTAATGAGTCTCTGACTTCTATGCAATAGATGGCAAATAAACACAAACTTTTTATTATAAAAAACACTATGTGTCCAGCATCCCAAAGGAAAATAAGATATGCCTTCTATGAATTTTAGTGAGATGGGGTGTATATTTATGGAATAAAATTAAATGATGAAAAATTAAATGGTATAAGACCCCTGAAAGAGGTAAGAGTGATTAGAGAGAACTAAGAAAAAGATAAGATTTGAAAAGAGGATTGTGTGTGTATGTTAGACACTCAGTCGTGTCCAACTCTGTGACCCTATGGACTATAGCCCGCCAGGCTCCTCTGTCCCTGGAATTCTCCAGGCAAGAATACTGGAGTGGGTTGTCATTCCCTTCTCCAGGGGATCTTTCTGACCCAAGGATTGAACCTGGGTCTCATGCATTGCAGGCTAATTCTTTACCATCTAAGCTACCAGGGAATAGAGAAGACTATGAGAAAGAATTTGGAAAGATAGGGATAAATGAAGAAAAAGAGATTGAATGATCAATATAATTAACAAAGTTGCTGTAACTGATACTTGCAGATTGGCTCACTTAAAACCCATTCTGCCATTTCCAGAAGGAAATGGCAACCCACTCCAGTATTAATCCCATGGACAGAGGAGCTTGGCAGGCTACATAAAGTCCATGGGGTTGAAAGAGTTGGACACAACCTAGCAACTACACAACCAACAACAACACTGTAATAGAGTATTTCATAAAGGAATCAGGATCTGGTGGGCCTCTGAGATATTGTTTTCTGAATTCTATTTTTGTTCTCCTGGATGTGTTACTGATGTGATGCCTGTTAATACAGGGATACACTAGTTATTTGGGAAAAGCCTTTGGCAGCTTGTCAGGTCCCTAGCTATTTTGAATAGCTATTTGCATAATAATAAATACATTTTCTGTCTCAAAAAAACCCCATTCCTACCCTTACTACATCCTACCCTGTTGTAAATTCATTTGTCTTGCTTTATTGCAAAGAGAAATGTAGTTAAAACTACATTTATCTCTTACTAGAATTCTTCATATGAACTAGGTTATCTCCAATAGCCATCACCCTCACTTCAAGGTGTGAAGATGGAAGATGAGATAGTAGTCGGTCACCATAGACAGAGTTACCATGAGACTTGAGCAGTAGGATGAGAGCTTGGTTCCCTGGCCTTCCTGGAAGTTCTGTATGTCTCTGATGGCCTGTAGTAAATCCCTTATAGTTTGTTGTAATCTGTACCCTTGGCCACATGGGTGTTAAGGCAATATTTTGAAGATACTGGCCTACCTGGAACTTGTATTAGAATTGAGCAAAGTTGGTTAGATTAGCAAATGATTTAAAATTTACAACAGTCCTAATTCAGTAGATCAATGATAAAGCAAATATGGGTGATCCCTGTAAAATTTTTGGTTTTGAAATCTTTCATAATAATGTTGGGAAAATATAAACCTTGTAGGAAAGGACTTTTAACTGCTTCAAGTAAATTTGAATTTCTCTAAGCTTCTGATTCTCATTGCTAGATTATTGTTCTGAAAAATATTTATCAATGATTTGAACACAAGGTTCTAGAATGATTCATAGTTGGTACTATGGATTAAACTAAAATTATATAGTTGACAGATTTAATAAACTCACATATACAAATTTTTATACAGCTCTTTTCAAAGTTAATGTGTTAATTCTGAATACAGAAATAAGATGGTAAATATGTATTAGTTAAAATTTAAATAATCAGCAATCCAAAGGTAACATCTACTTTATTAGTTTTTAAAGGATGGGAAAAGTGTTACCTTGAAAAGGTTTAAGTTTTCAGTTTTATTTCTTATTGTAACATTAAGCTTAACCAAACTCTATCTGACCCTATCTTTATAAATCTACTGTAAAGAAACAATTACTGAATTAACTTTTACAGGTTAATTATTAAATTAACTTTTAGATGTACTGTTATTTAGGAAGAAGCAGAAGAGAAATTGAGAAAGCAAAAGGAGTTGAAGCAAGATTTTATGGACCAAATGGCCTTGAAGGAATTAATACTTCAGGCTGCAAAAGAGGAAGAGGAGACATTTAGAAAAGCCATGCTGGCAAAATTTGCTGAGGATGATCGAATAGAATTAATGAATGCGCAGAAGCAAAGAATGAAGCAACTAGAACACAAGAGGGCCGTGGAAAAACTTATAGAAGAGCGCCGCAACCAGTTCCTTGCAGACAAAGTAAGGAAAACTTTTTTTAAAATTTTCATTGAATAGCAACTGGCTAATTTATCCACTAAATAACTGAAAACTGTTTATGTGCCAGATGTTGGAAATCCATTCCCTAATCATATGATATATACATTTTCTGACTACTCATTAATTAATGAATCTAGAACATATTTATTGATGTTTTCTATGTATTAGACGTTGGTTGGTGTTGAGAACATAAATATGACTAACTCCATGTCATCTATGAGCTTTTAGTGTTGGTTAAGAAAAATACATTAAGATATGTCAAATGTATTGATGATAATCATACAGAATGGACATGTTGTATGGCAGAGAGGAGACTGATCATGAATGTCTTGGCTGCTGTTTTAAAGGTGGATTTTATTCAGGGGGGATCCACTGAAGAATTGAGCTGCATGATGAGATCTGCACTTGGATAGATGATTCAGGTAGCAGTGTTGCAGAAAGACATGAGCGGAGTACGACTGGAGGTGGAAGATCAGTTGTTTTTGTTTAGTTGTTCCGTCATGTGCGACTCTTTGCGACCCCATAGGCTGCTGCATGCCAGGCTACCCTGTTTTTCACTGTCTCCTGGAGTTGGCTCAGACTCATGTCCCTTGAGTCGATGATGCCATCCAACATCTCATCCTCTGTCGCCCTCTTCTGCCCTCAGTCTTTCCCAGCATCAGGGTCTTTTCCAGTGAGTTGATTCTTCACATCAGGTGGCCAAAGTTTGGAGCTTCAGCTTCAGCACCAGTCCTTCCAGTGAATATTCAGGGTTGATTTTCCTTTAGGATTGACTGGTTTGATCTCCTTGCTGTCCTAGGGATTCTCAAGAGTCTTCTCCAGCAACAGTTTGAAAGCATCAATTCTTTGGTGCTCAGCCTTCTTTATAGTCCAGTCCTCACATCTGTACATGACTACTGGAAAAATCCAGAGCTTTGAATATGCAGATCATTATCAGCAAAGCGATGAATCTACTTTTTAATATGCTGTCTAGGTTTGTCATAGCTTTTCTTCCAAGGAGCAAGCATCTTTTAAAATTTCATGGCTGCAAGTCGCTACAGTGATTTTGGAGCCTAAAAAAATAGTCTGTCACTGTTTCCATTGTTTCCCCATCTAATTGCCATGAAGTGATGGGACCAGATACTGAGATCTTTGTTTTTTGAATGTTGAGTTTTAAACCAGTTTTTCACTCTCCTCTTTCACTTTCATCAAGAGGCTCTTTAGTTCCTCTTCACTTTCTGCCATTAAGGTGGTGTCACCTACATATCTGAGGTTATGGATATTTCTCCTGGAAATCTTGATTCCAGCTTGTGCTTCATCCAGCCCAGCATTTACATGATGTACTCTGCACAGAAGTTAAATAAGCAGGGTGACAATATACAGCCTGATGTACTCCTTTCCCAATTTTGAACCAGTTCATTGTTTCATATCCAGTTCTGTTGCTTCTTGACCTGAATACAGATTTCTCAGGAGGCAGGTCAGGTGGTCTGGTATTCCCATCTCTTGAAGAATTTTCCACAGTTTGTGATGATGCACATAGTCAAAGGCTTTAACGTAGTCAGTGAAGCAGAAGTAGATGTTTTTCTGGAACTCTCTTGCTTTTCTATGATCCAGTGGATTTTGGCAATTTGATTTCTGGTTCCCCTGCCTTTTCTAAATCCACCTTGTACATTTGGAAGTTCCCGGTTCACATACTGTTGAAGCCTGGCTTGAAGGATTTTGAGCATTACCTTGCTATCATGTGAAAGGAGTGTGGTTGTGCAGTAGTTTGAACATTCTTTGAGTATCAGGATTGGAATGAAAACTGACCTTTTCCAGTTCTATGGCCACTGCTGAGTTTTCCAAATTTGCTGGCGTATTGAGTGCAGCACTTCCACAGCATCATCTTTCAGGATTTGAAATACCTCAACTGGAATTCCATTACCTCCACTAGCTTTGTTTGTAGTGATTTTTCCTAAGGCCCACTTGACTTTGCATTCCAGGATGTCTGGCTGTAGGTCAGTGATCACACCATCATGGTTATCTGGGTCATGAAGATCTTTTTTGTACAGTTCTGTGTATTCTTGCCACCTCTTCTTAATATCTTCTGCTTCTGTTAGGTCCATACCATTTCTGTCCTTTATTGTGCCCATCTTTGCATGAAATGTTCCCTTGGTATCTCTGATTTTCTTGAAGAGATCTCTCTACTCTTTCCCATTCTGTTGTTTTTCTCTATTTCTTTGCATTGTTCACTTAAGAAGACTTTCTTATCTCTCCTTGCTAGTCTTTGGAACTCTGCCTTCAGATGGGTATATCTTTCCTTTTCTCCTTTGCCTTTCACTTCTTTTCTCAGCTATTGTAAGGCGTCCTTAGGTAACCATTTTGCCTTGTTGCATTTCCTTTTCTTGTGGATGGTTTTGGTCACCCACCACCTGTACAGTGTTACAAACCTCCGTCCATAGTTCTTCAAGAAGTGATTATAATTATCCCAGAGAGAGGTGATGAAAACCCTTGTGAATAGAGAAGGAATCCATCAGTGAAGTGGTAGGAAATTAAAATTGATGGGTCCCGGTGACCAATTAGATCTGAAGAGTTGAGAGGATTCAGTTCAGTTCAGTTGCTCAGTCGTGTCCAACTCTTTGCAACCCCATGAATCACAGCACGCCAGGCCTCCCTGTCCATCACCAACTCCCGGAGTTCACTCAGACTCAACGTCCAGCGAGTTGGTGATGCCATCCAGCCATCTCATCCTCTGTCGTCCCCTTCTCCTCCTGCCCTCAGTCCCTCCCAGCATCAGAGTCTTTTCCAGTGAGTCAGCTCTTCGCATGAGGTGGCCAAAGTACTGGAGTTTCAGCTTTAGCATCATTCCTTCCGAAGAACACCCAGGACTGATCTCTTTTAGAATGGACTGGTTGGATCTCCTTACAGTCCAAGGGACTCTCAAGAGTCTTCTCCAACACCACAGTTCAAAAGCATCAATTCTTCAGCGCTCAGCCTTCTTCACAGTCCAACTCTCACATCCGTACATGACCACTGGAAAAACCATAGCCTTGACTAGACGGACCTTTGTTGGCAAAGTAATGTCTCTGCTTTTCAATATGCTATCTAGGTTGGTCATAACTTTCCTTCCAAGGAGTAAGTGTCTTTTAATTACATGGCTGCAATCACCATCTGCAGTGATTTTGGAGCCCCAAAAAATAAAGTTTGACACCGTTTCCACTGTTTCCCCATCTATTTCCCATGAAGTGATGGGACCAGATGCCATGATCTTTGTTTTCTGAATGTCGAGCTTTAAGCCAACTTTTTCACTCTCCTCTTTCACTTTCATCAAGAGGCTTTTTAGTTCCTCTTCGCTTTCTGCCATAAGGGTGGTGTCATCTGCATATCTGAGGTTATTGATATTTCTCCCGGCAATCTTGATTCCAGCTTGTGCTTCATCCAGCCCAGCGTTTCTCATCTACGACTAATGAGTAACGCTGTCACACACTTCCATATTCAGTGAGTGAGTGGTGATGTATGTATGAAGATGTATGAAGAAAAACAGATTTTGAGGGGGTAGATACATAATTCCATTTTGTCCACATAGATTTTTGAGGCCCAGGGGAAATTTTCTTAGTTGGAAATGTGTATTTAAGAGTTGGTGAGGAAAGTAGGTTTGGGACTTGGGCACATTGAAATGTCTATACTTCATCCATAAAACTGAACTACTACTTTAAGAAGCAAGTAAGATAATGTGTAAGTGCTTTGGAAAGATAAAGAGCTCTAAATATGAAAAGTACTGATAAAGCATGTGGTAAATATTTTTAAGTAGTAATAGAAGTGGAGTAACAATAACATTTATTGTTTTCTTATGTCATTCACTATTCTATATTTATTACAAGCAAATCAATAACTTTTAACTTTCAACTCTGTGATTTAGGTACTGTTACTACCCCCATTTTAAAGAACTGAATTTTGAGAGATGATATATGTTGCCCAAGGTGTCATAGCAAGTTAAATGGTAGAGCTGGGATTAATATATTATCATAATGATTTTCCTGAATGGTGGACAAAAAGAAACCCCAAAATACTCTTACAATCAGCAGATACTCATTAGCTAGCATTCTGCTGAGGGAACCAAAAAAATAAAGCTCATTCTGGTAGCTTTTAATCTAGCAGAAGAAAATAAGGTCTAGATACCCCAAAGACTTGATTATATATACTACTGTACTAAGAATATGTTTCTTAAATGTAAACATTTGTAGAATGTGATAGTGTGATATACTAATAGTGCAATACATATATGGCAGAACTATGAGATTCCCTGGTGGCTCAGATGGTAAAGCATCTGCCTGCAGCGCGGGAGACCCAGATTTAATCCCTGGGTCCAGAAGATCCCCTGGAGAAGGAAATGGCAAACCACTCCAGTACTCATGCCTGGAAAATTCCATGGGTGGAGAAGCCTGGTGGGCTACAGTCCTTGGGGTCTCAAAGAGTCAGACACGACTGAGCAACTTCATTTATGTGGATTTATCTAGAAATACATAAAAAGTGAATAAAAGAAGACAGGAAGGCTATTCTTAGTTGGCAGCTTCTAGAATTACCACATGGAGAAACATGAATGATAGGCTGAGGAGTTTGGCCATGATACAGTAGAAACTGGTTATTGTACTATGCTCTTTAACAAGAGGAGAAAGGGCACATGTACACAATGGAATATTACTCAGCTATTAAAACGAGCGCATTTGAATCAGTTCTAATGAGGTGGATGAAACTGGAGCCTATTATACAGAGTGAAGTAAGTCAGAAAGAAAAACACCAATAGAGTATATTAATGCATATATATGGAATTTAGAAAGATGGTAACAACGACCCTATATGCAAGACAGCAAAAGAGACACAGACATAAAGAACAGACTCTTGAACTCTGTGGGAGAAGGTGAGAGTGAGATGATTTGAGAGACGAGCACTGAAACATGTATATTACCATATGTGAAACAGATGACCAGTGCAAGTTCAACACATGAAACAGGGCATTCAAAGCTGATGCACTGGGACAACTCAAACGGATGGGATGGGGAGGGAGGTGGAACGGGAGGTTCGGGATGGGGGACACATGTACACCCGTGGCTGATTCATGTCAACATATGGCAAAAACCACCACAATACTGTAATTAGCCTGCAATTAAAATAATTAATTAAAAAACAGGTGAAAAAAACAGGTGCCTTAAGAGTTGAAGTGATGATGGCCTGGAGTAGGTTGGCAGAGCAGTGGAAGGAGAAAGGGAAGAGTTTAGATATTTTTAAAGGAAGAATAGATGAGACTTGCGTGATTTTTTTTCTTGGACCATATAGGGTAGAGTGGAGGAAGGTATCAAAATAACTCTCAAGGTTTCAAATATGAGAAGTTCAAGGAATACAAGTGCTGTTATGTTTTGAACTGGAGCAAAAAGATGGACTGACTTCAGTTTTAGTCATATTTAGTTAGAAATGCAAGTTGAAATTCCTGAAGGCAATTGAACAGAAGAAGAAAACTTAGGTCAACTTTTCTTAGAAAAGCATTTCTGGCATTACGTAACCCACAGTTGCAAACTAGGATTCTTCTTCCAAATCATATATTATGAGAAGCGATCAGAGGGCCAGTGACTGAGACCTGGAGAACACAGGAGGTACAAGTGGTAGAAAAACACTGACAGGACCAAGGAATGGCCAGAAAGGCAACAGCTGGATGCCACCAAAAACTGAGAGGTCAGCCCTGTCTTTTTCACGCATGAAGCGTTGGGAGACTTGAGGTGCAATTTTTGGCTCTCCTGTATGCTTGATCAACTCAGGTCTTAGTTCTGTTGTCGTATTTCCAGATGCTTAAAAGGACATAGTTGGAATCTTGTGGTGCCTTAGAATTAAGGTTTCCAAAAGAAAGTAGCAGACAGACAAACGTTTTCCAGTTTCTGTAGCCTGAATCTTGGTTAAAGACAGGCAGGCGGGTGGGTGACTGAGTGAATATGCTGTTACCTTGGAATCATTCTGGATTCATCACATTTCTTACCTATTAACTTTTAGCCATCAAATCCTATTGATTCCAGTTCTACCATAACTCTTATTAAATCCATTTATCTTCATAATTTAGACATTTAGTATCATTCTGTGGACTACTGAAATTGTCTTCTAACCAGTCTCCTTGTGATTCTAGTCCATCTGCTACCAGTTGGCATGAAGTAACTCATTATGTCCTCCTCCTGCATAACTAAATGGATTCCTAATGGATAAAAATCTCAATTCTGTATCTTTGATTGTAACCTTTAAGAGAGATTAAAAAAAAGCACCTAGCATTTTTCCTGGCAAGCAGTAAATACTTAGTAAATGTTTGTTGAATCAATAAGGTTGATTATCAGTGTCAGAACAAAGTGATCAAGGAGACAGAAATTTTAAAAGCTTCGCAAATTGTACAGAAAGCTTTGAATACTCCTTGCCTAGAAAGAGGCAGAACCAGTGACTGTCCTATCTCGTGGCTTACAGAGCTAATCAGAAAACTCCTTGAAAAGTTATCAAGACAGCTATAAAGGGAAGAAATATGAAAACATTACCTAAGCCATAGATACTTTTCTAAGAAATGTATATCTTAATTTTGAAAAAAATGTGTATGTTCCCAAAATGAAGCTGTGGGGTTAGTTTTATTGGTATCAGTGAGACTGGGTCACATTTCTGCCTTGGCCTAAGGAAGAGGATGGAGTTCATGTTCATAGAATCATGAATCCGTTTCATTATACAATCCTGTAAGGCATGCTCTCTCTTTTTTTTTTTTTAAGATTTCATAGATATTCCTAAATAGCTATCTGTCTACCTCTAATATAAAACCACAGTCAGACAAAATCTGAAACTCCCCAGGAGATACTTTCTACCACCAGAGCTATTCAGAATTTGCCCTCATAGACAAATTGGCTTCATATCTTGCTAAAATATTTACCCTAATTTACTATAAAAAGTTTTTTTATGGTAAATAGTTAATGTGGTCTACCTAAGAAGGAAAACCCAAATTAGAGACCATGCATACAAGTGGACAAAAATCTAACAATGAGCTTTCCTCACAGCAGTAGATAACTTTCTTACACCCCCATTAGAAGGAATAGATCAGTTAGGATGATGTTTGTCTACAAGTAGAGTCTCAAGTTAACAGCGGCTTAAGAGTTTACTATTCTCTCGCATGGAAGTCTAGAAACTGAGGCTTTATTCATAGTCTTCAGGAACCCAGTCTCCTTCTGGGTTTTGTTATGGCCCCTGTAGGGTATAGCTCTCATTTTCATGGTTTAAATTGGCTCTTCAACCTCTATAGCCATGTTTCAAGCAGCAGATGGAAGAAGTGCAGAAGGAACAAAAGATGTAAGACTGATTCCTGGAAACTGCCATACAACATTTGTTTATTTCCTTGGCAAAAACCTAGTCCTGTGGTGACCACATCTGACCCTTTAGCCTTAGAAATGCAGTCTAAAAAAAATTCAGATATAGTGATTCTATAGCAGATTCTGTTACCCCGTTTCATCTTAGAGATAAAATATTTAAGAGCAATTCTACCCTTTGATTCAGTAGCAACATGGGTGAAAGTATCTTCTCAATTAGCTGTTGGTGATACTTCTAATTCTGTAATACATCTCACATGATAGTAGACAGAGAAGCAATTCCAAGTTTAACTGGCATTGGATATGGGTGTGTCCTAGCATTCTTCTTTATTTTCATCCAATAATGAAATATTAGGTGATATAGAAGCAGCTTATCTCTCATTGTAACAGAAAAGACAGACATCCTGCTTTCTGGTTTATATGACTTAAACTGATTATTTCAAAGAAAAGTTGAAACATTAATACTATTTTAACTAATTATTGGCAGAAATTCATCATTATTTCAGTGGCCTGCCTTTAGCATCCTTTGCCATTTAAAAGTCTTATTTGGATGTATTTCTGTAAGAGTTCTTTTAAGCCCTAAAATGAGTTAAAGCTAGTCATCTCTTCCATATTTTCACAGCTCAGAAGTTTGGTGTGGTTATCAATCAGAACATTTCCCTGAGAAATACTGGTTCTTTTGCTGGAACATTTGCTGCTGCTCTTGTACCCTCACACAGGCTTTAAGAAACTTAATACGTATGGCAGTACTTATCTTTTAGCTATCCTTGTTGTTTTATCCACCTTTTTTTTTTTTTTGTCTTATATTGTAAGCTCCCTTCAACACCTGGGGTCTGGTAAGCACTCAATAAATATTTGTTGAATTAATTGGGAAATCACTTCTTTGAACCTTTTTTCCTTGGTAATGAAGATGACTTGTCCTGAAAATATGTACTTGCCTCCCTAACATCAGTCATAACTATTTTCCTTATAACTTTAAAGGAAGAATGACAGTAATATATATATATATATTCTATACATAATATAATAAAAGATATATAATCTATCAATTTTGTCTTAATTTACTGCAAGAATAGTTTCGTTTGCCACATTCTTAAAAGATTAATGTGTTTTATGAGAGTAAGTTCTGTTTACATTTCTAGCAACGTGAACTGGAGGAATGGCAGTGGCAGCAAAGACGACAAGGATGTATAAATGCAATTGTTGAAGAAGAAAGACTAAAACTTCTCAAAGAACATGCTACAAAACTACTAGGATATCTCCCTAAAGTGAGTGAGATTTAATTCATAGCCTCTAAGAGTGGGGGGAAGACAGGCGTTAGGATTTCAGAGGGCCTGGGTTTCACTCCGTTCTTGCTGTTACAAAGCAGCAATGTTAAGTGAGTCAGTAATTGAACATCTCCAAAATGAGAGAGTTGGTCTTGGCACTTTCTATTAAATTTGAGCTGGAATTTCTGTATTTAAATTTTAGAGGTTCTGTTCTCCAGTGTAAGAAGTTTAAAACTAAAGCAAATGTGATACGCTGGACACCAAAGCAGGTGATACACAGGTCAGCCTTGTAATCTGTAACGGTAGTAATAGATACAAGCTTGAACTGAGTCTGAGATCTGCTCTGTAACAGGGGGTTACATTATATAACTAGGTAACCCTTTATTTTAAAAATATTACTTCCAGAGAATACATATGAAAATTTGCTATCTGAAATACCTTATGACTATAAAAATAACAACTTGAGTTTCAGAGGCCACATAAACATATGAACTAAAGTAAATAATATTTCTACCCTTCAGATACAGAAATTATGCCATTTGATACTTTATTCTGTCAAAAGAATCAAGTGTATATTTTGTTTAGTGCAAAAGGAAGGAGAAAGAAATGAGAAATTATTACCTGTCCATAGGACCTGATAGTCTAATTGGTTAGAATGAATACAAAATGATATATTAATAACAAAAGCCATATGGAATTGATAAATAAACTATAAATTCTGAGCATGTCTTAGGGTTTAGATATTTGTGTAGCAAAATAACTGTGGAAATGGGAGAACCTGATAACCTAAAATGATTTTATCCTTTAGATCCTCGTGGCTCCAAATGACCTAAATTAGTCTTTGGATTCTTTAGATAAGTAAATATTTAAGTTTAATTTTGTTTTAAAGGGATTAAGATTAGCTGACTTAACTTTACACCTGGATTCTTTCCTGAAAGATCGAAGTTAGCTGACTAGAGACAGAACTGATGCAAGAGCCAGTCCCATGCATAAATCTGGTGAAGCTCATTTCTTCCCTCATATACTGCAGGGCTGTTTCAAAACAAAAACAAGGGTAGGAGGGTACAGTGTGGATTAAACGGATTCCCGTTCAGTCCATCTGAGCAGTAGTACTTGTAGTAGTAAAGCAGAAGAGTCCAGATTCGTATGACGAGTTCTAACAGGACATCAGGTCAGTCTGAGAATATTCAGTATGTATGTACAGTAAGTCAAAATTACAGAAAAAATTTTTTTACTAATTAATTTCATTATATTAGAAATAACTTTATAAATTTCATGTCTGTATCTCTTAGTCTTGTGAATATTTATTGAAATATTCTGGCATTCAAAGTAACCCACAAAATATTTTTCTTGTAGGGAGTATTCAAAAATGAGGATGATATTGATATGCTTGGTGAAGAGTTTAGAAAAGCATATCAGAAAAGGAGTGAAATTTGTGAGAAGTGATACCGTCAAGGTTTGGTAAAACCTGGGTTCTTCTGTACGTTACCACTAGGTGTCACTGTGACTTTTGTTTTAGAGTTCAGTGAGTAGGACTCCTCCAGTGTCTCTGGATTTTCTAAAACATTTCTGTATCATTTATAAACAATTAGTTGTAAGAAAACATTTGTTTTCTGATAAAAATTAATACTTGTAACTGCAAGTTTTCTTTCAATCACTATTGTTTTTGTACTGATAAAATTGAAGATCTGAATTCTACACCACCCTCCATATATTGAGTTGGCCAAAAGTTTGGATTTTTCTGTTACACATGGATCCCTGTACCTATCAAAACAACCCAGGAGACTAAACTCTTCATACCACGTCTATGTTTGTGTCTAGGAACTTCACTTCCTTGATTTGGCTGGGGAAGACTCTTCCTATTATGAGAGGAGAAAAGTACAGAGTGAGGAATTTCAGAGTGCTTTATTACCTAATGCAGTTATCAATAAGAACATAGAAACAGTTTCTCTCAGGTAAACATCGTTTACAAACTAAAGCTAAGTCTCTAGAACATATTTTCTATGCATATGCAGCTGAAAGGGGCTAGAAGGTCATAAAAAAGATAAAAGAATCGAAAGTTCAATTTCTGTTGCTTTATTTTATAAAACATTGCTAATAATTAGGTATCAATTTTATATCCCCAAACCTAAATTTACTTTAAGAGTATATCCACCACACACTAGAGGTTTAAAAGTAGATCACTTATTAATTTCCCCATTCAAGTGCCTTCATAAATTCTTCTTCAGTGAAAGACAGCATCTTGGCAGCTTCAATATGCATCTGTGTTTAAAGAAATCAATATTGTCTAAGAGTAGACCACAGAACAATAGGAAATTTGTGAAAGTGCATGTATAATTCTAATTACAGTAAACAGGTTTAAATAGTAATTTCATTCAGTGAGTAGCCACTAAAAACCCTGCCCACTGGTGGTATTGCACCAACCTGTTTAGAGAACAATTCCATGTTGTAATACCTAATCTTTGCAAAAGGTGACAGTAGCAAAAACATGAATTCACATCCTCTTAACCACAAGGCAAACCTGTGTGGTGACCACAATAAAAGTGGTTTGGAATCAGTTTCACTCCAAGATTTCAAGAGGCAAACTGATCCCTTTTTAAGATTATAGTTATTTTTTATATTTGGTATTATTTTCTTTAGTTAGGGAGTATCCATACTGTATGGAAAAAGAACTAGTAAACGTTTCTAATTTACTTGCATCAATGTATAGATAACATTTTGTGACTAAGCATGGCAATAAAAACTATACCTGAAGGAGAAATACTAAATGTCTTAGTAGAAAGAGCCAAATAATATCCAGGATTTATTTTAACTTTGTTTAAGATAAACTCACCTTCTGCCTTTTTAAAACATCAATTAATTTTAACTGTTTCTTAAATCCTATCATTAATTCTCCTTTTTGTTTTTCTAGCTTCTTGTTTTCTGATTTTAATGCTTCGATTTTTTGGTGTTCTTCATTTGCTATATCCTGCAAAAGGAAAAAATCCTATGTATTCTTTACAGTATTTTAATGGAAAAATTATATCAACAATAAAAACTTAGGTTTAAGTTTCAACAATGCTCACGCTTCTACCATTTTAAAAAACATTTAAAAAATAACAACTTGGTTCTAATTCCAACAATGCCAAAGTAGCTTAGATTTGAAAGCAGAGATGTCATCAGTAGTAAGCAGAAACGAGGTGGTTATGATCCTTGAAAGCATACTCGTTGACATCCACATTTAACTGGCTCCTGAAAGCATTTTTCATTTCATGGTTCACAAGGGATAAACCCAGAGCAAAAAGTAGCAGTCATACTGGGCTGAGGAAGGGACAGCAGTGCTGCCACAATGGTAGAAATTTCCAGGTAGGAAATCCCTCAAATCCTTTGCAGACACCTAAATAACATGACTCCTAGGAACCTATGAGAGACAGCTGAGATTTAAAGAGCTGAGCAAAGAATTCAGCCACTGCCTATGACAAGGAAGACCAAGTTTGCAATTGTGGTAAAAATCCACTGGATGAGCTCTGTAGCAACTTGGATAATGGAGAAAAAGGACCAGTGAACTTTAAAGACAAGTTAGTAGAAATCATTAAGCATAGGAAGGTCGTGTACTTGGACAAAAGTTAAAGGACATCTTTCATGCAAAAGGGAAATGATACCAGAAGGAAATCTGAATCTACATACACACTTAAGTATCAGAAATAGTAACGTGGTAAATGTTAGTAGAGTTTTTATTTTAAAACTTGAGAGTAGCTAAGATTTTCCTGCCAAGATGGCAGAATACAAACATCCTGGGCTCACCTCCTTTCACAGGCACACCAAAATTACAACTATTAATGAGAAAGATCAGAATCTAACAGAAACTAAGGATATAAAAAAGGAACCATAGCAAGATGTAGAAGGAACATAGGTGCACTATTGTCAAGACCCATAGCCCCAGATAGAAACCCACAAGTAGGAGGATAATTACAGTTACACAGGTTCTCTGAGCAATGGGTCTAAGCCCCACATTGGGCTCCCTGGCCTGGGCAGTCTTGTACTGGGAAGACAAGCCCCTATGTTTGGCTTTGAAGACCAGTGGGGCTTACTTTCAGGGGACACAGGTGTGGGAAATAGACACTCACCTCCTAAAGGGCACATGTAAAACCTCACATGCTGCAGGACCCTAGGAAGAGGCAATAATTTTTGAAAGGAGCTGAGTCAGACCTACCTGCCGATCACCCAGGAGGCAACTGAAGTTCATCCTTGGGACACAGGCATTGGCAGAAGCCATTTGTGGAGCCTGCTCTATCATGTGGACACCAATGCTGGGAAGCATCACTTCAGAATCATCCTCTAGTTTATTAGCACTGGAACACGGCCCCACCCACCAGCCTGTCAGCCCCAGTACTGGGAAGCCTCAGGCCAAGCAAATTGCTGGGTCAGGACAAAGCCCCACCCATCACTGGCAGGCAGGCTACCTTAAGACCCTGAGCCTTCAGCCACCCTGGAACACAGCCCTGCCCCATAGGAGGGCACAGGCACTAGCTCTGTGATCCCCAGGGCCTTGCAGACAGAGACCCTGGGACCCAGCTCCACCCACCATCAGGCTGATACCAGCCCAGCCACCAATACTCCCCTCCTGCGACCCCTGCCCCCTCACCCCCCATCCCCCCACACACCGCCAGACACTGGCCCTGCCCACCAGCAGGCTAATACCACCTCTGAGACACCTTGGGATCTGTGGCAAGATTCAACACACTTTCATGATTAAAAACAATTAAGGAAGAAAAGGATTCTACTTCAACATGATAAAAGCAATATATGACAAGCCCACAGCTAAAAACAGACTCAATGGTAAAAGACTGAAAGCTTTCCCTTTAGGATCAGACAGGACAAGGATGTTCACTTTTACCTACTCTGCAGGTTCTGGTCACAGCGGCTAGGGAATAAAAATAAAAGGCATGCAAATCAAAAAGTAGAAGGAAGATTCTCTCTCTTCACAGATGACATTATCTTGTATGTATTAGAAAACCCTACAAGTTCCACAAGGAAACTGTCAGTATAAATCAATTTGGCAAAGTTGCAAAATATAAAATCAACACATAAAAAAAAATCAGTTGTGTTTCTATATACTACTAATGAACATTCTTAAAGAAATTTTAAAAATTACAAATACAATATCATCAAAAAGAGTGAAGTACTGAAAAACATCTACTTCCGTTTCATTGACTATGCTAAAAGCCTCTGATTGTGTGGACCACAATGAACTGGAAAATTCAAGAGACCCTACCTGTCTCCTGAGAAACCTATGTGTGTGTCACGAAGCAACAGTTAGAACTGGACATGGAACAACTGACTGGTTCCAAATCAGGAAAGGAGTACATCAAGGCTGTATATTGTCACCCTGCTGATTTAACTTCTACACAAAGTACATCATACAAAATGCCAGGCTGGATGAATCACAAGCCAGAATCAAGACTGCTGGGAGAAATATCAACAACCTCTGATACGGAGATTATACTACTCAAATGGTGGAAAATGAAGAGGAACTAAAGAGCTTCTTGATGAGGGGGAAAGAGGAGAATTAAAAAGCTGGTTTGAAACTTAACATTCAAAAAACCAAGATCATAGCATCTGGTTCCATCACTTCATGGCAAATAGATTTTATTTTCTTGGGCTCCAAAATCACTGTGGACAGTTACTTTGTTCAGTGGCCAAGTGGTGTCCAACTGCAGCATGCCAGGCTCCTCTGTCTTGCAGTCTCCTAGAATTTGCTCAGATTCATGTCTATTGAATCAGTGATGCCTTCTAACCATGTCATCCTCTGTTGTCCCCTTCTCCTTTTGCCTTCAGTCTTTCCCAGCATCAGGGTCTTTTCCAGTGAGTCAGCTTTTCGCATCAGGTGGCCAAAGTATTGGAGCTTCAGCATCAGTCCTTCCAATGAACATTCAGAGTTGATTTCCTTTAGGATTGACTGGTTTGATCTCCCTGCAGTCCAAGGGACTCTCAAGAGTCTTCTCCAGCACCACAGTTCAAAAGCATCAGTTCTTTGGCACTCAGCATTCTTCATGGATAGTGACTGCAGCCAAGAAATTAAAAGATGCTCCTTGGAAGGAAAGCTATGACAAATCTAGACAGAGGCATTAAACAGCAGAGGCATCATTTTGTTGACAAAGGTCCATATAGTCAAAACTATGCTTTTTCCAGTAATGATGTACAGATGTGAGAGCTGAACCATAAAGAAGGCTGAACAATGAGGAACTGATGGTTTTGAATTGTGGTGCTGGAGAAGACTTGAGAGTCCCCCTGAACTTCAGGGAAATCAAACCAGTCAATTCTAAAGGAAATCAACCCTGAATGTTCATTGGAATGGCTGTTGCTGAAGCTCTAATACTTCGGCCACCTAGTGTGAAGAGCCAACTCGTTGGAAAAGACCTCAATGCTGGAAAAGACAGAAGAGAGAGAACAGGGCAGCAGAGGACGAGATGGTTGGATGGCATCAAGCAACTCAATGGACATGAATCTGAGCAAACTCCAAGAGACAGTGAAGGAAACAGGAGCTTGATGTGCTATCATGGGATCGCAAAGAGTCAGACACAACTTAGCAACTGAATAACAACTACTAACTTAGGAATAAAAGTAACCAAGAAGTGCAACAGTTTTACACTGAAAACTTCAAAGAACTGGGATGACCCTGAGGGATGGGATGGGGAGGGAGGTTCAGGATGGGGAACACATGTACACCCATGGCTGATTCATGTGAATTATGGAAAAAACCACCACAATATTGTAAAGTAAAAAAAAAAAAAAAAAATTGTAAAGTAATTAGCCTCCAATTAAAATAAATACATTAAAAAAAAACTGATAAAAATAGTTAAAGGCAAAAAAATGGAAGGATATTCTGTGGTCAAAGATTGGAAGGCTTACTATTATTAAGATATTAATACTACTCCAAGAGATCTACAGATTCAGTATGATCTTTATCAAAACTCCAATGGCATTTTTAGAGAGACAGGTCACGCTAATATTTATATGGAATCTCAAGGGAACACAAATAGTCAATCAATGAATAACAACAGTTGAAAGTCTCATATTTCTGGATTTCAAATTTTATTACAAATCTATGGTAATCAAAGTAGTGTAATATGGATGTATACAGAGCCCTAAAATAAACCCTTGCATATAAAGTCTAATTATGTTCAACAAAGATGCCAAATCTATTCACTAGGAAAATATGGCCTCTTCAACAAATTGAACTGGACAACTAGATATCTCCATGAGCAAGAATGAAACTGTATCCCTATTTCATATAATATACAAAAATTAACTCAAATTTGATCAAGACCTAAATGTATACCCTAAAACTGTAAACTATTAGAAGAAAATGTAGGTGAACTGCTCATGACACTGGATTTGGTTGTGAATTCTTGGATATGAAATGAAAAGAACAGGCAAACAGAAGTTAAAGAAGAGAAATTGGATTACCTCAAAGGAAACAATCAACAGAGTAAAAAGGCCCCTACAGAAAATATTTGAAGATCATATATCTGTTAATATTGAAAATACAGAAATAACTCCTCCACAATAACAAAAACACTATCACTTAATAAATGGGTATCCACAGTCTCATGAAAGGCACATTTCAAGTGCTCAACAGCTACATGTGGATAATGGCTACTGTATTGGGCAATGCAGATACAGAACCTGTCCATCACCATAGAAAGTTCTATTGAACAGCAATGTACTAGAAGCTCTTTCAGTTGACCATTATTTAACTAATTTGCCATGTTAACTCTGTAAAACGTATCAACTGATGCCCAAAACATACTGAAATTTAATGGATAACCACATATTTCTTCACTCTCCAACTGTTTGCTTATAAATCATCAGTTGTGTTTGTTCCCAAACCTGTGTATCCCAGTCTATACTGTAATTATATAACTTATTTTTTTAATATATAAAATGTGGATGGGAAAAGTAAAAAAAAAATAATAATAATAAATGGGTAAAGAACTTGAATAGACAATTCTCCAGAAAAGATTTACAAATGGCTAATGAGCACATGAAAATGTGGTCAACATCACTAACATTTAGGGAGATACAAATCAAAACCACAATGAGATGCCATTTAATAAACATTAGGCTAGGATGATCACTATAGAAAAAAAAAAACACAAAAAATTGGCAAGGACATTGAAGGAACTCTTGTGACTGTTGGTAGGGATGTAAAACAGTGCAGCCACTATGGAAAAATAGTACAGTGGTTCCTCAAGAAATTAAAAGAATTATATGATCCAGCAATTCCCACATTTAGGTGAATATCCAAAATAACTGAAAGCAGAATCTTTAAGAGATATCTGTACACCCAAGTTTATATCAGCATTATTCACAATAGCCAAAAGGTGGAAGCAACCCAAGTTGCTTTATTTAAATAAATGTATAAATGAAACTTGTTACATATATCCAATGGAATATTATTCAAAAGGAATACATTCTGATAACATGCTACAACGTGGATGAACCGTGAGGACATTATGCTAAGTGATATAAGCCAGTAACAAAAAGGCAAATAGTGTATTTCACTTACATTAGGTACCTAGAGTAGTCAAAATAATAGAGATAGAAAGTAGAATTGTGGTTGCCAGGGGTCATGGAGAAGGGGATGGGGAATTATTTTTTAATGGACATAGGTTTTCAGTTTTTGCAAGATAAACAAGGAGTTTTGCAGTTTGATATGTAACACTACTGAATTCTACACTAAAAAATTAGGGTAAATTTTATGTGTACTATAATACAAAGGTTTTTTTTTTTCTTTAATTTAGAAAGTTCATTAACTCTTCAAAGCAAAAAAGTAACTATGTAGAATGTGTATATAAGTACAATGTATGACAACAACAACAGAAAGGGGAAGAGAGAAGTATACTGCTGAAAGGTTCTTTATTTATTCATAAAATGCTATGTTACTTGAAGTTAGATAGCGCTAAGTTAAAGGTGTATCTGATAAGTGGAGATATACACAAAAAAGTGGAGATAATAAGCCAGTAAGATAAAATGAAATCATTAAAAATATTCAAAAAGAAAAACAAGAGGAAGAAAGAATAATGTATGTGAATGAAAAATATAAAAATTAATAGAGTTAAACACAACCATTATTAATAATCATATTAAATGTAATGATCTAAGCCTCCTAATTAGTGTCAGAGATTGTCAGACTGAGTTAAAACAATAGGAAAACTCAACTGTATGCTGCCTGTAACAACATACAAAGGAGTTACAAATAAAGGGAGAGAAAAGCCAATACTGATGTCAGCAGTAACTAAAAGAAATTACATGCTTTATGGATTTATTATAAAGATGTAACAATCAGGACAATGCATTATTAACATGAAGACAGACATACAGATGAGTGGAACAGAATAGTGATCCCAGTAATAATACATCCACACACATCTAGGCAACTGATTTTCAACAAAGATGCCATGGCAATTCAATAGTGAAAGGATAATCTCAACAAAATATTCCTGCACATGTTCCAATAATGAACCTTGACCCTTATATCATGCACAAAACTCAACACAAAAGATGAAGCTATGCAACTTCTGTAAGAAAACCTAAGAGCAAATCTTAGTGACCCCTTAGGTTTAGCAAAGAATTCTTAAATAGAACACAAAACCATAATTATAAAATTCAAAATATTGTTGCTCTTCAAAAAAAAATGTTAAAAAAATAAAAGCCAAGTGATAAGATATTTGCAAAGCAGGTGTCTGCCAAAGTTTTGTAATTAGGATATATAAAGAACTCTAACAAGTCAACTCAGTTCTTAATAATGAACCAAAGAGACTAAGGAAATATGAATGAAGTGTGGTCTTTAGTTAATGAGTCATAATTATTGATTCATTAATGGTAAAAAATGTTCTATACTAATGTATATATTCATAAGAAACTGGATTCTAGAAATTTTCTGTACTACACAATTTTATATAAATTAAAACTATTCTAATAATTAAAGTTCATTTAACAATTTTTAGAAGAATAAAAGACTTATAGAGAGACACTTCAAAGATAATATCAGGACTTTCCTGAATAACCAATGGATGAACAAAGAAATCAAAGAGGAAAAAAATGATCTTCAAATGAAAATGGAGACACAACATACCAAAATTTATGGGATGTAGCAAGAGTGGTTCTAAGATGAAGTTCATAGTAACAAATGCCTACATTAAGAAAGATCTCTGAATTTTCACTCCTTCCTGCATGTTTAATGTTTTTGACATTATATGAGATTTTGACCAATGAGATTTTTCCTTTTGTAATTTCCGTATTTCTAGTTGTGGTTTTTTCTTTTTCACTTAGAGAAGCCCCCTTTTAACATTTCTTAGGAAGCTAATTTAGGAGTACTGAGTTCTTTCAGCTTTTGCTTCTCTGGAAAACAACTTCTCTCTCCAAATCTGAATGAGAGTCTTGCTGGATAGAGTATTATTGGCTGCAGGTTTTTTCCTTTCATCACACATGTTGTGATGTTGTGTGATGTTTCATCACACATATGTTGTGCCATTCCCTTCTGGTCAGCAGTGTCTGACAGTCTTAGAGGAGTTCCCTTATACATAACTAGTTGCTTTTCACTTACTGTCCTTAATATTCTCTCACTATCTTTAATTTTTGCCATTTTAACTTTAAGTCCCTTGGTGTGGAACTCTTTGTATTGATCTTCTTCGGGATTCTGTTCTTCCTGGACTTGGATGTCTGTTTCCTTTCCCATGTTAGTAATGTCTTTAGCTATAATTGCTTCTAATTTCTCTGCCCCTATCTGTCACTCTTCACCTTCTGGGACCCAAATAATGTGAATATTAATATGCTTAATGTTTTCCAAGAGGTTTCCTGAACTCTTCATTCCTTTTAAATTCTGTTTTTCTTTTTCTATTCAACTTGGGTGATTTACACTATTCTGTGTTCCAGTTTAATGATCCATTCCTCTGTATTAACCAACCTAATGTTGATTCCTGCTAGTGTATTTTTTATTTCAGTTACTATATTTTTCAGCTTTGTTTGGTTCTTCTGTTTCCTAACTCTTTGTTAAAATTCTCCCTGTATTTACTCACTCTTCTTCCAAATATGTTGAGCATTTTTATGGTCATTACCACAAACACTTAATTGGGTAGATTGCTCATCTCCAGGCTTTTCAGAGTGTGTTCGAACTTCAGACATCAACTTTAATATTCACCAGTATATGCGGCTGTATATAAACCTCATGATAACAACAAACCAAAAATCTATAATACACACACACAAGATGAATCCAAATATAACATTAAGATGGTTATCAAATCTTAAGCAGAGAGGAAAACAATAAACAAGGACAGTCCCCAAACAATTTAATAAAATGGCAGTAAGTACCTACCTATCAATACTTACTTTAAATGTAAATCTACTAAATGTTCCAATGGAAAGACAGAGTGGCTGAACAGATTCAAAAATAAAATCTGTAAACATATGCTGCCTATAAGAGGTATCTTATCTTATCTCCAGATCTAACTACACACACAGACTGAAAGTGAAGGGATAAAAAAGTCTAAGACAAAGAAGGACATTACATAATGATAAAGGGATCAATTCAACAAGAATAAATAACACTTGTAAATATATGCACACAAACTGGAGCATTTAAATAAATACAGAAAATATTAGCAAGTATAAAGAAAGATATTGACAGTAAGGACAGTAATGTCAGGGGCTTTAACACTCCACGTACGTCAATGGACAGATCATCCATACAGGAAATGTAAAAGGAAACACAGGCCTTAACACATCAGATGAGCTTAACAGATATATGTATATAACATCCTATTCAAAAGCAGCAAAATATACATTGTTTTCAAATGCAAATGGAACACTCCATAACAGATCACATGCTAGGCCACAAAATAAGTCTCAATAAATTTTAAAAGACTGATATCATACCAAGCCTCTTCTCTGACCACAATGCTATGAGACTATAAATCAACTATAAAAAAAAAAAAAAAACCACCAACATGGAGGCTAAACAATGTGGTACTGAACAACAAAATGAGTCACTGAAGAAATCAAAAAGGAAATAAACAAGAGAAACCCATGGAGACAGAAGCAAAAACACAAAGATCCAGAATCTATGGAATGCAGGAAAAGCAGTTCCCAGAGGGGTTTATAGAAATACAAGCCTACATCAGGAAACAAAAATCCCCAAAGCCCTAACCTAATATCCAAATTAATTATAAAGAAACACCTAGAGTTAGTAGGAGGAAAGATCAGAGCAGAAATGAATGAAATAGAGATGGAAGAAAAAAGGGGAGAGAAAGCAAGCAAGAAAGAAATTAAGAGCTGGTTCTTAAAAAGATGAACAAAGTTGATAAACTTTTA
Organism: Bos indicus; assembly: GCF_029378745.1. Lineage (NCBI taxonomy): Eukaryota > Metazoa > Chordata > Mammalia > Artiodactyla > Bovidae > Bos > Bos indicus. The sequence goes on from NC_091769.1 coordinate 53,806,118, forward strand.
ACCAGATTCATTACGAACAAATGAAAGTGGATCCAAATAAAATCAGAAAAGAAGTTAGAGTTGATATTGCAGAACTACACAGGATAAGAGATTACTCTGAATAATTATACACCAATAAAATGGACAACCAAGAAGAAATGGAGGAATTTCTAGAAAAGTACAATCTCCTAAGACTGAATGAGGAAGAAATACAAAATGTGAACATACCTCAGTTACTACTAATCAGTAATAAAAAAAAAAAAAAATACTCGCAACAAACCAAAGTGTAAGACCAGATTGTTTCACAGATGAATTACATACACTGAATATTTAATGGATAATGCTTATCCTTTTCAAACTATTCAAAAAACTGAAGAGAAAGAAGGTTTCCAAAGTCATTCTTTGAGGCCCACATCACGCTGATAGCAAATCAGATAAAGAAAGACACCGCAAAGTTTGAAAACTATAAGCCAATAAAACTGGTGAACACAGATGCAAAAATTCTCAACAAAATATTAGAAAGTTAAATTGAACAGTACACTAAAAGGATTATACATCATGATCAAGTGGAATTTACCCCAGGGAAGCAAGAATAGTTCAGTATCTGCATATCAGTCAATGTCATACATTAACTCATTATTGACCAGGGGATTTCTGCAGAAACACCTGTGGCTGTTGATTTGTTATGTAAGTGAATACAGAAATATCTCTGATAAATAATATTTGGGTAACAAAAGACATGTTAATATGTGTCTCTGGTGAGTAATATGTTAATAGAATGAAAGAAAAAAATCACATAATCATTTCAATAGACAGAGACTAAGCATTTGACAAAATTCAACATCCATTCATAAAATATCTTAATAAATTAGATTTAGAAGGAATATACTTAAATGAAAAAAGGTCATATATGAGAAGTCCACAGCTAAAATCATATGCAATGATGAAATGTTGAAATCTTCCTCTAAGGTCAGGAACAAATCAAGTGCCCATTCCCACCTCTCCTACTTTACAAAGTACTAGAATTCCTAGTCAGAGAAACCAGCAAGAAAAATCTAAAGTACCAGAACTGGAAAGGAAGAAGTAAAATTTCTATTTGCAGTTGATATGATTTGGTATTTAATACATAAAAAATCATATATATGCCACCAAAAAACTGTTAGATCTCATCAACAAATTCAGTAAAGTTGTAGGATGTAAAATTAACATTAAAAATTCAGTAGAGTTTCTATTAGAACACTCCTTAATATGATACACAAAATAAACTCAAAATGGATTAAAGACCTGAATATAAGGTCAGACACTATAAAACTCTTAGCAGTAAACACAGGTAGGTGAGAATTCTACCACTGAACCACCAATGTCATAACCGTTAGTGGAAAACACAGGCAAAACATTCTTTGACATAAACTGCAGCAAGATCTTTTTTGACCCACCTCGTGGAGAAGGCAATGGCACCCCACTCCAGTACTGTTGCCTGAAAATCCCAAGGACAGAGGAGCCTGGGAGGCTGCAGTCCATGGGGTAGCTGAAGGTTGGACACAACTGAGCGACTTCACTTTCACTTTTCACTTTCATGCATTGGAGAAGGAAATGGCAACCCACTCCAGTGTTCTTGCCTGGAGAACCCCAGGGATGGGGGAGCCTGGTGGGCTGCCGTCTATGGGGTTGCACAGAGTCGGACATGACTTAAGTGACTTAGCAGCAGCAGCAGCATGGAGTAATGAAAATAAAAACAGAAATAAACAAGTGGGACCTAATTAAATGTAAAAGCTTTTGCAGAGCAAAAGAAACCATAAAAAAAGATGAAAAGATAACCCTAAGAATGGGAGGAAATATTTGCAAATGAAGTAACCGACAAAAGAATTAACCTCTAAAACATATAAACAGCACGCAGCTCAATTACCAAAAAAAAAAAAAAAAAGAGTGGAAGACCTAAAGAAACATTTCTCCAAAAAAGACACACAGATGGCCAAATAACACATGAAGAGGTGCTCAATATCACTAATTATTAGAGAAATGCAAATCAAACCTACAATGAGGTATCACCTCATACCAGTCATGATGGCCATCATCAGAAAATCTACAAACAAATTCTGGATAGAGTGTGGAGAAAAGAGAACCCCCTTACATTGTTGGTGAGAATGGAAATTGGTATAGCCACTATGAAAAACAATATGGAGTTTCCTTTAAAAAGCTAAATATAGACCTATCATATGACCCAGCAATCCCATTGCATATACTCAGAGAAAACCATCATTCCAAAAAACACATGCAACCCAATGTTCATTGCAGCAGTCTTCATAATAGGCAGGACATGAAAGAAACCTAAATGTCCATGAACAGATGAATGGATAAAGAAAATGTTACATATAGGTATAACGGAACACTGCTAAGCTGCTAAGTTGCTTCAGTCATGTCCGACTCTGTGCGACCCCATAGACGGCAGCCCACCAGGCTTCCCCATCCCTGGGATTCTCCAGGCAAGAACACTGGAGTGGGTTGCCATTGCCTTCTCCAACACGGAAAACTACTCAGCCATAAAAGGAATGAAATTGGGTGACTTACAGGGATGTGGCTAGACCTAGAGATTGTCATACAGATTAAAACAAGTCAGAAAAAGAGAGCAAATATATATTAATATACATATGTAGAATATAGAAAAATGGTAGATGATCTTAATTGCAAAACAGAAACAGACACAGATGCAGAGAACAAATGTATGGACACCAAGTGGGGAAAGTACACAAAGGTGGGGTGGGATGAACTGGCAGAGAGTATCCCTATGTATAAAATAGATAACTAATGAGAACCTGTAAAGCTCAGGGAAGCCTACTCAATGCTCTGTGGTGACCTAAATGGGAAGGAAATCCCAAAAAGAGGGAATGTATTCATACATATAGCTGATTCACTTTGCTATACAGCAGAAACTAACACAATACTGTAAAGTAACTAAACGTCAATAAAAAATATAAAAAATCATATAAATTATCATTATCTTAGTTTCTATACCTTAGCAGGAAATAATCTTAAAAAGAAAATCCCATTGATCATTATATCAAGAAGAATTTAAAACTTAGAAATGATTTAATCAAGGATGTGAAAGATCTACACTGAAACCTTTAAGACACTGGTGAAAGGGATCAAAGAAGGCACAGATAAATGGATTGGAAGAATTCATGGATTGGAAGAATTAATATTTTTTAAATGTCAATGCAACCAAAGCCACCTATAGGTTCAATCCAATTCCTATGAAGATTCTGAAGACATTTTAAACAGAATTAGGGAAAAAATCCTGAATTTATATGGAATCACAAAAAGCCCCAAATAGCCAAAGCAATACTGAGAAAGAACAAAGCAAGAAGCATCATACTTTCTGATTTTAAGCTACATTATAAAGCTACTGTAATCAAAATAGAGTGGTACCAGCATAAAATTGGAAACATTGATCAAAGGAACAAAATCAACGGCCCAGAAACAAACCCCAGCATATACAGTCAACTAATGTTAAGAGTTTTGCCAAGAGAACACACTGGTCATAGCAAACATCCTCTTCCAACAACACAAGAGAAGACTCTACACATGGACATCACCAGATGGTCAACACCAAAATCAAATTGATTATATTCTTTGAAGCCAAAAATGGAGAAGCTCTATACAGTCAGCAAAAACTGACAAAGAGCGGACTGTGGCTCAGATCTTGAACTCCTTATTGCGAAATTCAGACTTAAATTGAAGAAAATAGGGAAAACCACTAGACCATTCAGGTATGACCTAAATCAAATCCCTAACGATTATACAGTGGAAGTGAGAAATAGATTTAAGGGACTAGATCTGATAGACACAGTGCCTGATGAACTATGGACAGAGGTTCATGACACTGTACAGGAGACAGGGATCAAGACCATCCCCAAGAAACAGAAATGCAAAAAAGCAAAATGGCTGTCTGAGGAGGCCTTACACATAGCTGTGAAAAGAAGAGATGTGAAAAGCAAAAGAGAAAAGGAAAGATATAAGCATTGGAATGCAGAGTTCCGAAGAATAGCAAGGAAAGATAAGAAAGCCTTCCTCAGAGATCAGTGCCAAGAAACAGAGGAAAACAACAGAATGGGAAAGACTAGAGAGCTCTTCAAGAAAATCAGAGATACCAAGGGAACATTTCATGCAAAGATGGGCTCAATAAAGGACAGAAATGGTATGGACCTAACAGAAGCAGAAGATATTAAGAAGAGGTGGCAAGAATACACAGAATAACTGTACAAAAAAGATCTTCATGTCCCAGATAATCAAGCTGGTTTCAGAAAAGGCAGAAGAACCAGAGATCAAATTGCCAACATCTGGTGGATCATTGAAAAAGCAAGGGAGTTCCAGAAAAACATCTATTTCTGCTTTATTAACTATGCCAAAGCCTTTGACTGTGTGGATCACAATAAACTGTGGAAAATTCTGAAAGAGATGAGAATACCAGACTACCTGACCTACCTCCTAAGAAATCTGTATGCAGGTCAGGAAGCAATAGTTAGAACTGGACATGGAACAACAGACTGGTTCCAAATAGGAAAAGGAGTACATCAAGGCTGTATATTGTCACCCTGCTTATTTAACTTCTATGCAGAGTACATCATGAGAAATGCTAGGCTGGAAGAAGCACAAGCTGGAATCAAGATTGCTGGGAAAAATATCAATAACTTCAGATATACAGATGACACCACCCTTATGGCAGAAAGAGACAAGAACTAAAGAGCCTCTTGATGAAAGTGAAAGAGGAGAGTGAAAAAGTTGGCCTAAAACTCAGCATTCAGAAAACCAAGATCATATCTGGTCCCATCACTTAATGGCAAATAGATGGGGAAACAGTGGAAACAATGGCAGACTTTATTTTGGGGGGGCTCCAAAATCACTGCAGATGGTGATTGCAGCCATGAAATTAAAAGGCGTTTACTCCTTGGAAGGAAAGTTATGACCAACGTAGACAGCATATTAAAAAGCAGAGACATTACTTTGCCAACAAAGGTCCATCTAGTCAAGGCTATGGTTTTTCCAGTAGTCATGTGTGGATGTGAGAGTTGGACTGTAAAGAAAGCTGAGCACCAAAGAATTGATGCTTTTGAACTGTGGTGTTGGAGAAGACTCTTGAGAATTCCTTGGACTGCAAGGAGATCCAACCAGTCCATCCTAAATGAAATCAGTACTGAATATTCACTGGAAGGAGTGATGTTGAAGCTGAAACTCCAATACTGTGGCCACCTGATGTGAAGAACTGACTCGTTTGAAAAGACCCTGATGCTGGGAACGACTGAAGGTGGGAGACGGGGATGACAGAGGATGAGGTGGTTGGATGGCATCACCGACTCAATGAACATGAGTTTGAGTAAACTCCGGGTGTTGGTGATGGACAGGTAGGCCTGGTGTGTGTCCATGGGGTCGCAGAGAGTCAGACACGACTGAATGATTGAATTGAACTGAATGTTAGACAGAGGAGCCAAGAATACTCAATAGGGAAAGGATAGTCTCTTCAGTAAATGGTGCTGGGAAAATTTGATACTCACATGTAAGAAGAATGAAACTAGTCCTATATTATACCACTCACAATAATGAACTCAAAATGGAATAGAAACTTACATGTAAGACTAGAAACCATAAAACTCCTTAAACACACACACACACACACAGGAAAAAGCTCCTTGATATGCGTCTTGGCAATGACTCTTTTGAATGATACCTTTATCAGAAGCCACAAAATAAGAAAAAAAAACCCCACAAATTGGACTATGTCAAAGTAAAAAGCTTCTGCACAGAACAAGAAATGATCAACAAAATGAAAAAGCAAGCCATAGAATGAGGAAAATACTGTAAACTATATATCTAAAGGATTTAATAATATCCAAGACATAGAGATTTCATATAATTCAACACCAAAAAAATCATCCAATTAAAAAAATGAGCAAAGGACATGAATATACAATTTTCCAAAGATTTGCAGATGGCCAATAGGTGCATGAAAAGGTGCTCAGCATCTCATCCTTCAGGAAATGCAAAATAAAATTGCAATGAGGTATCACCTCACAACTGTTTGAATACCTGTCATCAAAAAACAGTTGAGGTTGTGGGGAAAAGGGAACACTGGTACACTGTTGACAGGATTGTACATTATATTCCAACCACTATGGGAAACAGTTTAGAGGTTCTTCAAAATATTAAAAATAGAACTACCATATATCCAGCAATTCCACTGCTAAAAGTATATCCAAAGAAAATGAAAATACTATGTCAAAGAAATATTTACATACAATGTCTGCAGTATTTACAACAGCTAAGACATAGAAACAACCTAAGTGTCTGGTGACAGATGAATGGATAAAGAAGCTATGAGATACACACACACACACACACACACACACACAAAATATTATCCAGTTATAAAAAGAGAAGTAAAACCTGCCATTTGCAGCATCATGGATGAGGACATTATGCTAAGTGAAGTAAGTCAGAGAAAGTCAAATACTATATGATCTTACTTGTACATAGCGTCTAAAACAACAGCAACAACAACAAAATTAACAGAAAAAGATAAAGCTTGTAGTAACCAAAGGTGAGGGTAGTAGGAGGTAGAGATTTGGTCAAAATACATAAACTTCCTGCTATAAGAAAAAGCGGTAGCCGTTCTATGTAATATACAACTTGATGCCTAGAATTAACACTGCTGTCTGGTTGGTTTTTTTTTCTCTTCTCCTGGCTGTGCCATGACTGCAGCACACAGGATCTTTGTTCCCTGACCAGGGATCCAAACCCATGCCCTCTGTAGTGAAAGCACAGTCTTAATCACTAGACTGCTAGGGGAGTCCTTGTATGGTATATTTAAAAGCTGTTAAGAGAGCAGACCTAAGAGTTCTCAACATCAGGAAAAAAAAAACATTTTTTCTTTTTCTTTTTGTAGATATGTATGAGATGATGGGTATTAACTTATTGTGGAAATCATTTCACAAAATATGTAAGTCAAACCATCATGCTCTATACCTTAAATTTATAGAATGCTGTATGTCAATTATATCTCAATAAAATTGGGCAAAAGATACCAAGATGGCAGATAAGCACACGAATATGCTTATCTAGTCATTAGGGAAATGCAAATTAAAACTATAATATGAAATACCAGGAGGTACCTATTAGAACAGCTAAAATGTAAAAAACCAACCATATTAAGTGGTATTGAAGATACGGAACAGCTGTAACTTTCATCCAGTGCTGTTGAGAATGTAAATTGGTACAACCATTGTAGAAAACACGTTGGCAGTTGAACACACACATAAAATACACCCAGAAACTGACTCCTAGGTATCTACTCACAGGAAATGAAAAAATACGTCCACAAAAAGACTTATACATGAATGTTCATGGAGGCTTTACTTGCAATAGCTGAAAAGTGGAAACTTTTGGGTAAATCTCAAAAGGAGTCACATTTTTAAAAAGAATATGAAATTCTGGAAAATGTAAATAAGTTAACTGGAGATAGAGGTTGGGAGAAGGGCATGATTATAAACAGGCACAAGGAAACTTTTAGGAGTGATAGATATGTCTATTGTGATTTTTCATAGGTATACACATAGTTACAAATCAAGTTTTATACCTTAAATATGTGTGGGATTATTATGTCACAGTGTGAAAAATAGAAATAAAATACATATAATTAAAGATATGCAAAGAAAAATTGTGACACACAGCTGAAGTTTCATTTTGAGGAAAATTATAGGAAAATAATACAGCATTTGAGGAAAATGCTGTATTAGAAAAGAAAGTTGAAAAATCAGCAATCTAAGTCTACAATTTAAGAAACTGAAAAGATAGCAGATTAAAAAACAAAGCAAGTAGACAAAATTATATAAGGAGAATTCAGTGAAAATAAAAAGACAATAGAAAAAATAAAACCAAAAGTTGAAAAGATTAAGTAGTAACTGGGTAGCAAGACTTATCAAGGGAAAAAACCTGAAACATGGATGAATCTCAACATTATGTCTAGTGAAAGAAACCAGTCATGAGAGAGTACATTCTACGCAGTTTCATTTATATCAAAATCAAGACCAAGAGTATCAGAACATCCTTCACTTACAGAGGATGGAGTCCTTGGAAAGGGAATACAAGGGAACTTTCTAGGGGTGAGAAAAACAATCTATGTACTGCCTTACATGGTGGTTTCACAACTGTTTAAGAGCCCAAACTCACTCAATTATAGATGTAGTATCTTTCATTGTCTTGTATATAACTAATTCAATTTTTAAAACTAACCCAATTCTTTTATGTCCCTCCAGCTAAGCTTCCTGAATTACACACATCCTGTGTCTCCATCTCCTCACCTGCAATCATTTTTCATCCACCTTGAATTTAGCTTCTTCCCTATCACTCTACTAAAACATTTCTGGCCAAGGTCACTTCTGTGCTTTTAAATCCAATACAATTTTCCCAGTTCCCCCAATAAACTTGACTTCTCAGGAGTATTCGGGTTTGCTGACCACTTTTGAGATGATGGAATTCTTCAAGGCTCAGCTCTTGGCCCTGGCTTTGCTCATTCTCTCCCTCTGTCCCTTCTCCCTGGTGAACACTAACGGCTTCTTCTACTGTCTCTGTGCAGGCTTCTCTCCTACACCTTGACATCTCCCCTTGGATTTCTCAGAATATCTCCAAGGTTAACATGTTCCAAAACAAGTCAGTCTTCTTCTCCAGACTTACTACACTGTTTCTTCTTTCAGTGGATGGCACTCTAATTCTTAAAACTTGAAGTCAAAATATCCTTCCTTAAGCTTCCCTTTCTCACAAGCCTAATATCCGGTCCATCTCCACATCATAGTGATACTCTCTCCAAGGTGTATTTTTTGATACTTGGTTTCTCTCCGTTTCTCAGTTTAGTCCAAGCTATATCCTTATCTCTCACTGACACTGTTACTCTGATGCAGCCTACTGCATCCATTCTGGCCTCCTTCCAAATTGATTCTTCACAAAGAAACACCAACAAAGAAATGCAGCTGGCCTTCTGTATCCCCAGGTTCCACGTCAATGGATTCAATCAAGTGAGAATGGAAAACAGTCTGGGTAAAAATTTTCCAGAAAGTTCCAAAAAGCAAAACTCAAATTTGCCATGTGTCAGCAACTACTTACATAGCATTTACACTGTCTTGAGTATCATATGTAATCTAGAGATAATTTAATGTATATAGAATGTATGTAGGCTATATGCAAATACTGCACATTTTATGCAAGAGATTGGAGCACCTGTGGACACTGAGAGATGACTATACTTTCCACGTGCACGCCTGATCATGGCATAATCTCCTGTCATCTTTTTCAAAATAACCGTGCAGTGGCTTTACCACTGATCTTTGGGTAAAATCCATAATACTTAACATGGCCTAAAGGATCTGGATGGTTTGGCCCCTAGCTGTGTTTGAAGCCTCACTTTGCAACACTCCCTTCACATCCACCCCTACCTTCATTACCTTGCCTTCTTTCTTGCCACAGAGCCATTCCTTCTGCCCCAATCTCTCCCCTGCTATATAACTCCTATATGATTTTTTCAGATCTTAACTTAGGATTACAGTTTTTAAAATGCACTCACTGATCTGGTTACCTGCTTAAAGCACCATGAACCCTCCTTCATGGTATTCATCACAGTTGCACCTTAGTTTTGCTTGATCTACTGTCGAATTAACATCCAACTTCTCCACTATAAGGTGCATGACTACAAGGGCCACATTCACCTTTTATCTCCTTTGTGTCTCCAGCCTCTAGTAAAGACCTGACAAGTACACGGCAGGACTTCATAATATTTTTAAATGAGTTAACAAAGAATTAGAAATTATCTGTTCCTAAATGAAGTAACATGTAATTGGTGACATATTTTCAATGAGCTTAAAGCGACCATCAGATGCACAGTTAAACCATCACACATTTGTCTTTCATCATTCCTCCCTTCAGCTTGTTTCAGAGGCAATTATTATGTTGCTATTATAATAATTATAATTATGTTCCAGGCACTGAGGCATAGCAATGAGTAAGATTGGCTCCCTGCACTCATTCAGCATCTGGTTTAAGTTGAATGACTTTTCATTTCAAAAGTTACTCTTACTCTAAACCAGTTTAACTTGTTTCTTAAGCTCTGTGCAGAATGACTTTACCATTATTTTTTAAATAAGTCTTTAATTTTCTGATGACTGAGGAAATATTGTTCTATTTTATGGAAATCTTACTATTCCTTAAACACATAAACATGAATAATTTTACTTGTTTACCTAACTATGTCTAATCAGAATGAGAAGCAAAGTACAAAGATTTATTAAGGTAGAAAAAAAATATAACTGGTCATAAAAGAAAAACTTACATATACAGATTAGACCCCAAGGAAAATCTTACTGATTGTCTTGAAAACTCCCTCAAAGTTAGAAACAAGGCAAAATGACTTAAAAATCAAAAAGATGCATACACATTTTTCATAAATTTGAAATAAGTTACATTTAAGAATGATGATGTCAAAATGTCTACTTGATACTAAAGAGTGAGTAATATATATTACAAAATGTCTTCCCACTATGTTTTAATCTATCACCTAATGTAGATCTAGGGTCAGAACTTTGTCTTAAACACATCTGAATTGTTTTTACAGTGTTGATGGCTTTGAACTGAGTCGTTCACATACCAAAGTCTCACTACTTGAATTTGCAGAATGGCTGGCTAGAGTCATATGTTGTCATGGAAACAAGTTTTTCTTTCCATTTCTCTAATGTATGTGCTAAAATAGAGTTCAAATCTGGAACCAGAATTAGCAAATACTGAAATTTACATTTACATGATTATTTCATTTTATTTTCTTCAAAATCACTTTAGAATGCATGAAAATTAAAAATAATGCTCTAACAGCATGACAATTATTGGCAAGTTTGTAAAGCTGACTTCCTAACTTGTTCATTAAATACCTTCTATTAATAAATCCCAGTTATCATACTATTGAAAGATCTTAAATGTGAACACTGTCTGATCGTACAGCATATACTATGGGTCTCCTGCACTGCAGGCAGATTCTTTACTGACTGAACTATAAGGGAAGACCCTAAGTGTGGTGGCTCAGTGGTAAAAAATCTGCCTACCAATGCAGGAGACGTGGGTTCAATCCCTGGGTCGGGAAGATCCCCTGGAGAAGGAAATGGCAACCCACTCCAGTATTCTTGTCTGGGAATTCCCATGGACAGAGGAGCCTGTCAGGCTACAGGTCCATGGGGTCGCAAAGAATTGAACATGACTGAATGACTGAGCACACATGCACTTACTCAGTTCAGTTCAGTTCAGTCGCGTCCGACTCTTTGCGACCCCATGAATCGCAGCACGCTAGGCCTCCCTGTCCATCACCAACTCCCAGAGTTCACTCAGACTCACGTCCATCGAGTCAGTGATGCCATCCAGCCATCTCATCCTCTGTCGTCCCCTTCTCCTCCTGCCCCCAATCCCTCTCAGCATCAGAGTCTTTTCCAATGAGTCAACTCTTTGCTTGAGGTGGCCGAAGTACTGGAGTTTCAGCTTTAGCATCATTCCTTCCAAAGAAATCCCAGGGCTGATCTCCTTCAGAATGGACTGGTTGGATCTCCTTGCAGTCCAAGGGACTCTCAAGAGTCTTCTCCAACACCACACTTCAAAAGCATCAATTCTTCGGCGTTTAGCCTTCTTCACAGTCCAACTCTCACATCCATACATGACCACAGGAAAAACCATAGCTTTGACTAGACGAACCTTTGTTGGCAAAGTAATGTCTCTGCTTTTGAATATGCTATCTAGTTGGTCATAACTTTCCTTCCAAGGAGTAAGCATCTTTTAATTTCATGGCTGCAGTCACCATCTGCTCTGCCTCTTGAGAAATTTGTATGCAGGTCAGGAAGCAACAGTTAGAACTAGACATGGAACAACAGACTGGTTCCAAATAGGAAAAGGAGTACGTCAAGGCTGTATATTGTCACCCTGCTTATTTAACTTATATGCAGAGTACATCATGAGAAACGCTGGACTGGAAGAAACACAAGCTGGAATCAAGATTGCCGGAAGAAATATCAATAACCTCAGATATGCCAGATATGCAGATGACACCACCCTTATGGGAGAAAGTGAAGAGGAACTAAAAAGCCTCTTGATGAAAGTGGAGAGTGAAAAAGTTGGCTTAAAGCTCAACATTCAGAAAACGAAGATCATGGCATCTGGTCCCATCACTTCATGGCAAATAGATGGGGAAACAATGGAAACAGTGTCAGATTTTATTTTTTTGGGCTCCAAAATCACTGCAGATGGTGACTGCAGCCATGAAATTAAAAGATGCTTATTAAGCACTACTAATTTAATCCAAAATAGTATCATCTGTGTATGTAATGAGACCAACTCCTAAATTCATCATCCAGGGCACTGTTAAATAACTTAAATATTGTCCTAAGGGAGAGACTCCAGTGGAACATCAATTTCAGGCTGACACAAAACCAAAAACTAATAGCCAGTATTTATAGTGTATACAAAAGGCTTTCACACACATTGATATTTGAGCCTTGATTTATTCTACATATATTCCAGGAACTGAATGTTAACTTCAATGCCAATCACTGGCGAGATGCTAGAGACACAATGGTGATCCTTACAATAACTGTTTAATGGTGGTTAGCAAAATGTCATCTCAGAATCAGTAGCATCAGCATCACTTGGGAAGTTGTTAAAATGGACATTCAGACTTTCAAAAATGGCAGAGGAGAAGGAAGATATGGAGTTCATCTCTCCCCACAGATGCATCAAGAATACATCTACAAATGGAAAAATTGTCACAGAGCACCTGCTGAACACTAGCAGAGAACCTTGGACACCGAAAAGGATGAGAAGGATCCCTGCATAACCAGGTAGAATGAAAGAAGGAAGAAGGAAAAGGAGAGGAAGCAGAACAGGACCTGTGCATCTGGTGGAAAGTTGAAGGTGAGGAGAGGGTCACACATCTGGGGAAGCCCCTTCACCAGTGCAGAAATCACCTGGGACAGAAGAGGAACTCCAGGGGCTCAGAAGACAGACCAGAAACTTATCTGTGGCAGGCAGGGCCAAGAAGTCCTACGCAAAGGGTCCCTAATAGCTGGGACATGGAAGCAATCTAGATGTCCATCAGCAGATGAATGGATAAGGAAGTTGTGGTACATATACACAATGGACTGTTACTCAGCTATAAAAAAGAATTCATTTGAGTCAGTTCTAATGAGGTGGATGAAACTGGAGCCTATTATACAGAGTGAAGTAAGTCAGAAAGAGAAAAACCAAGACAGTGTATTAACACATATATATGGAATTTAGAAAGATAGTATCGACGACCCTGTGTGCAAGACAGCCAAAGAGACAGAGATATAAAGAACAGACTTTTGGACTATGGGGGAGAAGGTGAGGGTGGGACGATTTGAGAGAACAACACTAAAATATGCATATTACCATATGTAAAACAGATGACCAGTGGAAGTTCAATGCATGAAGCAGGGCACTCAAAGCTGGTGCTCTAGGACAACCCAGAGGGATGGGGTGGGAAGGGAGGTGGGGGGGCGGGGTTCAGGATGGGGTTCAGGATGTACACCTGTGACCAATTCATGTCAATGTACGGCAAAAAATACCACCACAATATTGTAAAGTAATTAGCCTCCAATTAAATAAATTAACAAAACAAAACAAAGGGTCCCTGCCACAGCCCTGTAGGCCCCAGCCTAGGATGGGTGTTCAAGGTGTGCCTGGAGGATAGGTGCTGGAATGTGAGGTTTGGAGAGCAAATCCTGGGTGGGAATGGCTCTGAGCTTTGAGGAAACAGCCTGAGGGGGTGGGAATGAGGAGCTCCAAAACTAGGAATGCTCGTGGAAGAAGCCTGGATGGCTGCACAAAGTGCCACTGTTTAGTAATGCACAAAGGGTGGAGTTGCTACCGCAGCTTTTCCCTTCGTGCACCATCCGCTCCAGCCACAGGCTCTGCAGGAGACAGCCTGCACGCCACTGTCATCACCTCTTCCACCCCTTCCCCCAGCCTGGGTGATCCACTCACCCCAATCACTGCCTAGTGGGTTTTCACTTTCCAGTCGCTATCCCAGCATCCTCCTGCCTGGGTGGCCCTCTCACCCTGATCACTACTTCGGTTCCTTCTGGCCTGATGGGCTTGTGTGCCCAGGCTACCTCCAGAGCAGACTCTGATAGGAGACACACAAACAGAGGTGGGGCTGAAACCACAGCGGAGCCCAAAGGGCCATGTGACGAAGAAGTAGAGCTGAAATCTCTCCTGGCCTCTGCGTGAACCTCAGAGTTACACCTCCACTGACAGCTTCCTAAGTTTAGTACCTGCAAACATCTGAAAGGACAGCAAGTGCTCCTGCAGCTGGGATGGGCTGGCTTTAGCTGCTGTAGACTTTGTGGGCACACACTGCAGGGGTTGGGCCAGGCCAGAGTCTGAGCTGCCTCCACAGCCCCCACACCCCCCACAGCAGGATCAGGTACATAAATAATCACTACAGTCCTGGGACCTGACCTCAGTGGATCTGCATCAGTGGCTGGTGAAAACAAGACCTCAGAGTCACCAGGGCCAATTGTGAGCATACCCATAGTTAAGGTGGGACTGAGGGCAGTGCCAATGATAGGGTATTTTGTGAGTTCACACAATGGATGAAAGGGAGCACAACAGAGCACACTCACAGGTGAACAGCTCCAGAGAAGGAATACTCAGTGGCTTCTCTCCCAGTGGAAGTTGTCCGATCACACCTAGCTAGCACTACAGATCAGAAACACAGCTAAGAAACAGATCTGGGGGTCTCTACTCCCAACAACCAGGGAGGAAACCCCACCCCTGACAGGGCAATGACAACTACACAGCAAAGAGGAGGCCCTGCTAAATGTCCAGAGCAAGCTCTGGTCACCACACCACCAGTCAAATCCCCTATCAAAGGGATAATGGCACAAATCTCTGGACCAATCTCACCCACCACGGGGCAGACACCAGAAGCAAGAGGAACTACCATCTTGCAGCCTGTGGAAAGGAGACCAAAAACACAGTTAAGTTGGACAAAATGAGAAAAGAAGTATGTTGCAGATGAAGAAGCAAGATAGAAACCTTTACAAGAACAATTAAATGAAGAGGAAACAGGCAATCTACCTGAAAAAGAATTCAGAGTAATGATGGTAAACATGATCCAAGATTCCAAAAAAAGAATGGAGACATGGATCAAGAATATGTAAGAAATGTTTAACAAATCTAGAAGAACTAAACAAATAAAGACAAACAGTACAATCACTGAAAAAAAAACATCAGAAGGAATCAATAGCAGAATAACTGAGGCAAAAGAATGAAAAAGTGAGCTGAAAGAGAAAAATGGTGGAAACAGATGCTGTGGAACAAAACAGAAAAGAAATAAGGACAGTCTGAGAGACCTCTGTGATAACATTAAATGCACCAACTTTCGAACTACAGGGGTCCCAGAGGAAGAAGAAAAAGAGAAGAGCCTAAGGAAATACTTGAAGAGATTACAATGGAGAACTAACCTGATATGGGAAAGTAAACAGTCACCCAAGTCCAGGAAGTACAGAGAGTCTCATACAAGATAAATAGAGGAACACACTGAGACACATTATAATTTAACATATATTAAAAAAAATATTAAAAGCAACAAGGAAATACTCATAAGGTTATCAGCTAGTTTTTCAGCAGAAACTCTGCAGGCCAGAAGGGAGTGGCATGATATATTTATTTAAAGTGATGAAAGAGAAAAACCTACAAAAAAAGAATACACAGCAAGAATCTAATTCAGATCAGCAGAGAAATCAAAAGCTTAACAGACAACTAAAAGCTAAAAGGATTCAGTACCACCAAAGCAGCTTTACAACAAATGCTAACAGAACTTTGGGGCAGGGGGTCAGTGGGGTGGGGAGGAAGGGACGCAACACCACAACTAGAAACAAGAAAATCAGAAATGGGAAAGCTCACTGGTAAGGCCTTTGGGTTCGATCTTTGGGCTGGGAAGATCGCCTGGAGAAGGGAATGGCAACCCATTCCAGTATTCTCACCTGGAGAATTCCATGGACGGAGGAGCCTGGTGGGGTCGTAAAGAGTCAGACATGATGGAGCAACTAACACCTCAATTATTCATATTTATATATATAGATTACTTTATCAAAACCTCACAAGAAATACAAACCAAAAAAAATATAATAGACATACACACAAAAAAGAAGCAACCCATATACAACAAAGACAGTCATCAAATCACAAGAGAAAAGAACAAGAGGAAGGAAAAAGACCTACAAAAGGAAACCCCAAAAATTCAGAAAATGGCAATAGGAACATATATATTGATAATTACCTTAATTAAATGTAAACAGATTAAATGCTCCAATGAAGAGAACAATAACAAAGATCAGTGAAACTAAAAGCTGGTTCTGTGAGAAGATAAAATTGTAAGAATTTAGCCAGCCTCATCAAAAAAAAAAGGGAGAGGACTCAATAAAATTAGAAATGAAAATGGAAAAGCTACAATGGATGCTACAGGAATACAAAAAATCATAAAAGACTATAAGCAACTACATGCCAATAAAATGGACACCTAGAAGCGGACAAATTCTTCAAAAGATACAACCTTCCAAGGCTGAACCAGGAAGAAAGAGAAAATATGAACAGTTCAGTCACAAGTACTGAAATTGAAATTGTGATTAAAACCTTCCAACAAACAAAATTCCAAGACCAGATGGCTTCAAAAATGAATTACATTAAACATTAAGAGAAGAGTGAACACATACCCTTCTGAAACTCTTCCACAAAGCTGGAGACAAAGGGAACATTCCCAAGTTCATTCTACAAGGGGACGATCAGCCTGATCCCAAAACCAGACAAAAGACATCATAATAAAAGAAAATTATAGGCCAATATCACTGATGAACACAGATGCAAAAGACCTCAACAAAATACTAGCAAACAGAATCCAACAACACATCAAAAGAATCACATACCATGATCAAGTGGGATTTACCTCAGGTATACAAGGATTGTTCAATATCTGCAAATCAGTATGATAAACCACACTGAATTGAAGAATTAACAACATATCATCACAATAGTTGCAGAAAAAGCTTCTGACAAAATTCAACACCCATTTATGATTAAAAAAAAAAAAAAAAACAAAAAACACCTATCCAGAAAGTGGGCCTAGGCAGAAGCTTATAGTTGTTTAGTCTTTAAGTTGTGTCCGACTCTTTTGCAACACCAAAGACACTGTCGCCTGCCAGGCTCTTCTGTCCATGGGATTTCCGAGTTAAGACTACTGGAGTAGGTGGCCATTTCCTTCAAGGGGTCTTCCTGATCCAGGGATTGAAACCACATCTCCTGCATTGCAGGAAGATTCTTTATCACTGAGCCACCTGGGAAGCTCAGAAAGAACCTAATTCAACATAATAAAAGCAATATAGACAAACCCACAATAAACATCATTCTCAATCAGTTCAGTTCAGTTGCTCAGTTGAGTCCTACTCCTTATGACCCCATGAATCATAGCACTCCAGGCCTCCCTATCCATCACCAACTGCCGGAGCTCACTCAAACTCATGTCATCGAGTTGGTGATGGCATCCAGCCATCTCATCCTCTGTAGTCCCCTTCTCCTCCTGCCCCCAATGTCTCCCAGCATCAGGGTCTTTTCCAATGAGTCAACTCTTCGCATCAGGTGGCCAAAGTATTGGAGTTTCAGCCTCAGCATCAGTCCTTCCAATGAACACCCAGGACTCATCTCCTTTAGAATGGACTGGTTGGATCTCCGTGCAGTGCAAAGGACTCTCAAGAGTCTTCTCCAACACCACACTTCAAAAGCATCAATTCTTCGGCGCTCAGCTTTCTTCACAGTCCAACTCTCACATCCATACATGACACTGGAAAAACCATAGCCTTGACTAGACGGACCTTTGTTGGCAAAGTAAGATCTCTGCTTTTGAATATGCTATCTAGGTTGGTCATCATTTTGCTTCCAAGGAGTAAGTGTCTTTTAATTTCATGGCTGCAGTCACCATCTGCAGTGATTTTGGAGCCCAGAAAAATAAGTCTGACACTGTTTCCACTGTTTCCCCATCTATTTCCCATGAAGGGATGGGATTGGATGCCATGATCTTCGTTTTCTGAATGTTGAGCTTTAAGCCAACTTTTTCACTCTCCTCTTTCACTTTCATCAAGAGGCTTTTTAGTTCCTCTTCACTTTCTGCCATAAGGGTGGTGTCATCTGCATATCTGAGGTTATTGATATTTCTCCCGGCAGTCTTGATTCCAGCTTGTGCTTCTTCCAGTCCAGCGTTTCTCATGATGTACTCTGCATATAAGTTAAATAGGCAGGGTGACAATATACAGCCTTGACGTACTCCTTTTCCTATTTGGAACCAGTCTGTTGTTCCATGTCCACTTCTAACTGTTGCTTCCTGACCTGCATATAGATTTCTCAAGAGGCAGGTCAGGTGGTTTGGTATTCCCATCTCTTTCAGAATTTTCCACAGTTTATTGTGATCCACACAGTCAAAGGGTTTGGCATAGTCAGTAAAGCAGAAATAGATGTTTTTCTGGAACTCTGTTCCCTTTTCCATGATCCAGTGGATGTTGGCAATTTGATCTCTGGTTCCTCTGCCTTTTCTAAAACCAGCTTGAACATCTGGAAGTTCACGGTTCACGTATTGCTGAAGCCTGGCTTGGAGAATTTTGAGCATTACTTTACTAGCATGTGCTGCTGCTGCTGCTAAATTGCTTCAGTCGTGTCCGACTCTGTGCGACCCCATAGACGGCAGCCCACCAGGCTTCCCCAGCCCTGTGATTCTCCAGGCAAGAACACTGAAGTGGGTTGCCATTTCCTTCTCCAATGCATGAAAGTAAAAAGTGAAAGTGAAGTCGCTCAGTTGTGTCCGACTTAGTGACCCCATGGACTACAGCCTACCAGGCTCCTCCGTCCATGGATTTTCCAAGCAAGAGTGTGAGATGAGTGTGATTGTGCAGTAGTTGGAGCATTGTTTGGCTTTGCCTTTCTATGGGATTGGAATGAAAACTGACCTCTTCCAGTCCTGTGGCCACTGCTGAGTTTTCCAAATTTGCTGGCATATTGAGTGCAGCACTTTCACAGCATCATCTTTCAGGATTTGAAATAGCTCAACTGGAATTCCATCACCTCCACTAGCTTTGTTTGTAGTGATGCTTTCTAAGGCCCACTTGACTTCACATTCCAGGATGTCTGGCTCTAGGTCAGTGATCACACCATTGTGATTATCTAGGTCGTGAAGATCTTTTTTGTACAGTTCTTTTGTGTATTCTTGCCACCTCTTCTTAATACCTTCTGTTTCTGTTAGGTTCATACCATTTCTGTCCTTTATCAAGCCCATCTTTGCATGAAATGTTCCCTTGGTATCTCTAATTTTCTTGAGGAGATCTCTAGTCTTTCCCATTCTGTTGTTTTCCTGTATTTCTTTGCATTGATTGCTGAGGAAGGCTTTCTTATCTCTCCTTGCTATTCTTTGGAACTCTGCATTCCAATGCTTATATCTTTCCTTTTCTCCTTTGCTTTTCACTTCTCTTCCTTTCACAGCTATGTGTAAGGCCTCCTCAGACAGCCATTTTGCTTTTTTGCATTTCTTTTCCATGGGGATGGTCTTGATCCCTGTCTCCTGTACAGTGTCACGAACCTCCGTCTATAGTTCATTAGGCACTCTATCTATCAGATTTAGTCCCTTAATCTATTTCTCACTTCCACTGTATAATCATAAGGGATTTTGTAGGTCATACCTGAATGATCTAGTGGTTTTCCCCACTTTCTTCAATTTAAGTCTGAATTTAGCAATAAAGAGCTCATGATCTGAGCCACAGTCAGCTCCTGGTCTTGTTTTTGCTGACTGTATACAGCTTCTCCATCTTTGGCTGCAAAGAATATAATCAGTCTGATTTTGGTGTTGACCATCTGGTGATGTCCATGTGTAGAGTCTTCTCTTGTGTTGTTGGAAGAGGGTGTTTGCTATGACCAGTGCATTCTCTTGGCAAAACTCTATTATCCTTTGCCCTGCTTCATTCCGTACTCCAAGGCCAAATTTGCCTGTACTCCAGGTGTTTCTTGACTTCATACTTTTGTATTCCAGTCCCCCATAATGAAAAGGACATCTTTTTTGGGTGTTAGTTCTAAAAGGTCTTGTAGGTCTTCAAAGAACCATTCAACTTCAGCTTCTTCAGCATTACTGGTTAGGGCATAGGTTTGGATTACCGTGATATTAAATGGTTTGCCTTGGAAACAAACAGACATCATTCTGTTGTTTATGAGACTGCACCCAAGTACTGCATTTCGGACCCTTTTGTTGACCATGATGGCTACTCCGTTTCTTCTAAGGGATTCTTGCCCACAGTAGTAGATACAATGATCATCTGAGTTAAATTCACCCATTCCAGAAGCACGCTGGCTGCAACGGACCATGCAGAAGCATGCCAGCTGCAACAAACCGTGCAGAAGCGCAGCCAAGAGGAGCTACCCCTCGCCCAAGCTCGGGGGGGCAACTGAGAGTGCCAGGCTGCGTCAGCACAGGAGTGGCAGAGAGGAGCTACCCCACATCCGAGGTCAGGGGAGATGGCTGAGAGGAGCAACCCCACGTCCAAGGTCAGGGGCGGTGGCCGAGAGGAGCAACCCCACATCCAAGGAGCAGTGGCTGCGTGGGTGCCAGAGGGCCGAGAGGAGCTACTCCACATTCAAGGTCAGGAGGGGTGGCCGTGAGGAGATACCCTTCGTCCAAGGTAAGGAGCAGCGGCTGCACTTTGCTGGAGCAGCCGTGAAGAGATACCCCACACCCAAGGTAAGAGAAACCCAAGTAAGATGGTAGGTGTTGCAAGAGGGCATCAGAGGGCAGACACACTGAAACCATACTCACAGAAAACTAGCCAATCTGATCACATGGACCACAGCCTTGTCTAACTCAATGAAACTAAGCCATGCTGTGTGGGGCCACCCAAGATGGATGGGTCATGGTGGAGAGGTCTGACAGAATGTGGGCCATTGGAGAAGGGAATGGAAAACCACTTCAGTATTCTTGCCTTGAGAACCCCATGAACAGTATGAAAAGGCAAAATGATAGGATACTGAAAGGGGAACTCCCCGGGTCGGTGGTGCCCAATTGCTACTGGAGATCAGTGGAAAAATAACTCCAGAAAGAATGAAGGGATGGAGCCAAAGCAAAAACAATACCCAGTTGTGGATGCGACTGGTGATAGAAGCAAGGTCCGATGCTGTAAAGAGCAGTATTGCATAGGAACCTGGAATGTCAGGTCCGTGAATCAAGGTAAATTAGAAGTGGTCAAACAGGAGATGGCAAGAGTGAACGTGGACATTCTAGGAAACAGCGAATTAGAATGGAATGGGTGAATTTACTCAGATGACCATTATATCATTCTCAGTGGTGAATACTAAAAACATTTACTGTAAGATCAGGAACACGACAAAGATGTCTACTCTTGCCATTATTATTCAACATAGTTTTGAAGTCCTAGCTATGGCAATCAGAGAAGAAAAAGAAAAAAAGGAATCCAAATTGGAAAAGAAGTGTAAAACTGTCACTGTTTGTAAATTACGTGACACTATACATAGAAAATCCTAAAGATGCTACCAGAAAACTACTAGAGCTCATGAATGAATTTGGTAAGCTGCAAGGTTAGAAAATTAATACATAAAAATATTTTGTATTCCTGTACTAACAATGAAAGATGAAAGAGAAATTAAAGAAAAAATTCCACTTAGTGTGGCATCAAAAGAATAAAACATCTAGGAATATACCTACCTAAGGAGACAAACATGGATAGAGGAGCCTGTTGGGCTACTGTCCATGGGGTCGCAAAGAGTCAGACATGAATAAGCAACTAAGCACAGCACGGCACAGCAAGGAGACGAAAGAATTGTACTAAGAAAACTATAAAATACTGACGAAAGATATCAAAGATGACACACAGATGGAGAGATATACTATTCTCTTGGATTGGAAGAATCAATATTGTGAAAATGACTATACTACCCAAAGCAGTCTATAGAGAGTCAATACAATCCTGATCAAATTATCAATAGCAATTTTTCACAGAATTAGAACAAAGAATTTTACAGTTTGTATGGAAACACAAAAGACCTCATATGACCAAGCAATCTTGAGAAAGAAAACAGCTGGAGGAATCCAAGCTGCATGAATTAAGACTATACTACAAAGTTACAGTCATCAGAACAATATGGTACAGGCACAAAATCAGAAATATAGACCAATGGAACAGGATAGGAAGCCCAGAGATAAACCCACACACCTATGGTCAACTAATCTATGACAAAGGAGCAACAATATACAATTCAGAAAAAACAGTCTCTTCAATAAGTGGTGCTGGGAAAACAAAACAGCTACATGTAAAAGAATGAAATTAGAACACTCCTTAATAACATATACAAAAATAAACTCAAAATAGATTAAAGACTAAATAAATGTAAGGCTTGATACCATAAAATTCCTAAAGGAAAACATAGGCAGAGAACTCTTAGACATAATTTGCAGCCAAGAACTTTTTCAATCCACTGTCTATAGTAATGAAAATAAAAACAAAAATAAATAAATGGAAACTAATGAAACTTAAAACCTTTTGCACAGCGAAGGAAACCACAGACAAGAAGACAACCCTCAGAATAGGAGAAAATATTTGCAAATGAAGCAACTGACAAGGGATTAATCTCTGAAATACAGAAACAGCTCATGTAGTTTTATAACAAAGAATCCAATTAAAAAAAAAAAAAAAGACTGGGGGACTTCCCTGGAAGTCCAGAGGATAAGACCTCACCTTCCACTGTAGGGGGTGCAGGTTCCATCCCTGGTCAGGGGGCTAAGAACCCACAAGCCTTGTGGAATAAAGAAACACAAAAAATATTTAAAAGACGCAATATTGTTAACAAATTAAATAAACACTTCAAAAATGGTTCAATCAAAAAAAATTTTTTTAATGAGTGGAAGTTCTAAATAGTAATTTGTCCAAAGACATACAAATGGCCAAGAGGCACATGAAAAGATAATCATCACTAATCAATAGAGAAATGTAAATCAAAACCACAATTAGGTATCACCTCACACTAGTCAGCATTCAGTTCAGTTCAGTCACTCAGTCGTGTCTGACTCTTTGCGACCCCATGAATTGCAGCACGCCAGGCCTCCCTGTCCATCACCAACTCCCAGAGTTCACTCAGACTCGTCCATTGAGTCAGTGATGCCATCCAGCCATCTCATTCTCTGTCGTCCCCTTCTCCTCCTGCCCCCAATCCCACCCAGCATCAGGCTCTTTTCCAATGAGTCAACTCTTTGCATGAGGTGGCCAAAGTACTGGAGTTTCAGCCTTAGCATCATTCCTTCCAAAGAAATCCCAGGGCTGATCTTCTTCAGAATGGACTGGTTGGATCTTGTGGTCCAAGGGACTCTCAAGAGTCTTCTCCAACACCACACTTCTAAAGCATCAATTCTTTGGCGTTTAGCCTTCTTCACAGTCCAACTCTCACATCCATACATGACCACTGGAAAAACCATAGCCTTGACTAGACAGACCTTTGTTGGCAAAGTAATGTCTCTGCTTTTGAATATGCTATCTAGGTTGGTCATCACTTTCCTTCCAAGGAGTAAGCGCCTTTTAATTTCATGGCTGCAGTCACCATCTGCAGTGATTTTGGAGCCCCAAAAAATAAAGTCTGACACTGTTTCCACTGTTTCCCCATCTGGTTCCTCTTCTATTTGCCATGAAGTGATGGGACCAGATGCCATGATCTTCGTTTTCTGAATGTTGAGCTTTAAGCCAACTTTTTCACTCTCCACTTGCATGGCCATCATCAAAAAAATGTACCAACAATAAATGCTGGAAAGGAGGTATAGGAAAGGGAACCCTCTTGCTCTGTTGGTGGGAATGTAAATTGTTACGGCCACTATGGAAAATAGTATGGAAGTTCTTTAAAAAACTAAAAACAGCGCTTTTATATGATCCCATTCCTTGGCACATATCCAGAGAAAACTATAATTTAAAAAAGATACATGTACCCCAGTGTGCACTGCAGCATTATTTACGATAGCCAGGACATGGAAGAAGCAACCTAAATGTCCCTCAACTGAGGAATGGATAAAGATGTGGTAGATATATATAATGGAATATTACTCAGCCATAAACAAGAATGAAATAATGCCATTAGCAATGACATGGACAGACCTAGAGATTATCATACTGAGTAAAGTAAGCAAACACACAAAGACAAATATCAGATGATGTCACTCATATGCAGAATCTAAGAGAACAAATGAACTTATCTATAAAACTAAAACTGAGTCACAGATCTAGAAAACAAATTTATGGTAATGAGGAAGTAAGGGGTGGGGAAGGGATAAACTGGTAGACTGGGACTGACATATACATACTACTATATATGAAATATGTAACTAATAAGAACCTCCTATTAGCTCAAGAAACCCTACTCAATACTTTGTAACAGCCTATATGGGAAAAGAATCTAAAAAACAGTGGAGATATTATATATATATATATATGTATATATTACTCACTTTGCTGTACAGCAGAAACTAACACAACATTGTAAATCAATTATACTCCAATAAAATAAAAAACCTCACACATTCTCAAGTCTCACCCCATACTACTGAATAATAAAATCTGTGGCTGGGACCCAGGAATCTGTTTTAATAAGCCCTCCAGGTAATTCTGACATGTGCTCAAGTTTGACAACCAGTGCCCTGGTAATATAGCCCCTTGTGTTATATATATATTGGAAAACTGATGTTCAGAGAAGGATTTAAAAGACTTGAGAGACAAGAAACATTTTTCCACCATTTATTCCCACAGTGTCTGGCATGTAATATGGGCATACAATAAAGATTTGTTGGAGGAAAAAATGAATGCCTCCTCCAAAGAGTTGTGCTATCACCTAATGATGGTGCTAGTCCAAACAATATAAACCTAACTTACCAGAAATATACATATTCCTAATGAGTGTGTTTCTTTGAAAAGATATGTTCACCATGACATCAAGAATTATAATTTTTTTTAAATTTTATTTTATTTTTAAACTTTACATATTTGTATTAGTTTTGCCAAATATCAAAATGAATCCATCACAGGTATACATGTGTTCCCCATCCTGAACCCTCCTCCCTCCTCCCTCCCCATACCAATAATTTAAAAACTATTACTTTTGAGTGTTGCGTAAAAAAGGAAGTTACCAAAGGTGACCACTAACAAAACTATTCCGTTTTTCCATACCTTGTTATTTTGCCGTAGTTTACTTAACTCTAGTTTATACTTTTCTGCTTCTTCTAGAGCTCTATTTAAGCGAACTTCCATGGCACTTTGACTAGCAACAGCCTGTTTTTGTAGTCTTCTTTTATTCTCTAATTCCTGTACAGCAAAAGAGACAGATAAAACATTTATAAACATAAGTTGTCTCTGATATTTTCAATATTTTCCATTTCTATATTCCTCGCTTTCTCCTAAATTATACACAGACACATACACAGCCAGAGACTGAACACTGAATGATAGAGGTTTCAGGGAATTCCCACGCTGAATTGGTTTTAGGAAAATATATCCTTAAAGATATAGTCACAAATCAGGCTTTCAGATTGCTTTTTGTTTGGAATTTTCTGCCTCTTTTTACTGATCCCAAGATATAGTATACATTTCTTCTGTATTTACTTTATAAACAACTTTTTATAACCATAGTTCTCTTGGAAACCTCCCAAAACACCAATTTAAGACATAAATTCTCTCATTAATATTGTGCTTGTGTAAACCCGATAAAATATATCATTTAAGAAATATCTGTTAAATACAGAACATTCTACATTAGCCAGATAAGAAAACCCCAATTCTGAGCAAAAACAACAGATTTTAAGGATATTTTTCACATCCTGGTGTGGGTTTAGACCTGCACTTCTTCAAACAGACTAAGAGCTGCTGTTGAAGAATCTACAGGCCACACAGGAAGAAACATGAACATATAGAATAAACTCCAAATTCCATCCCAATCTGGCACCATAATCTCATCTACTCCTACAAATGTACCTTCAGCTCTATGGGCAGTACTTGCTTGGATCTCTCCTGAAGAGTCATGATGTTTCTTGCCTCTGACCTTTTGCTCATGCTCTTCCTTCTCCCCTGATTTCTCTCCACCCCTCATTTTTAACTGGCTAACACCTATTCATCCTTTAACCCTCAGTTAGGGCTATACACTAGGGTTTTACCTTCTCCCAGGAGCCTTTCCTCACTATCTTCTCAGGCTGGATGAAGTACCCTTTCTTTAGAGATTCTATGGCACATTGATACATATATCATAGTGCCTGCTTGTGTGGAACTGATCTCCATTTACTTAATTTCCCTCACTATCCTGTAAGCTCCTTGAAGATAGGAAGTACTTTAATTTCTATGTTCCTAGCACTTCGGTGGCAAATAAAAAGCACTAATACCATGTTTACTGAACTGAATTTATTTTGTAATACTTAACTCACTCTACTTTGCATGCCCTACAATGTCTAGTACATCGCATTATACAAAGCAGATAATAAATATCATGGAATTGAAATGATGCAGTTAATAACAGAGTTGTCTGTTTTCTTCTAATTTTTTCTCCTGGCTATATCACTATGTTTTATTTGAAAACTGATCTCCTTGGCTCTGAGTAATTAAGGGGAAAACAAAACAAAACACATGCTGCTCTTTATGCAGGTTTCTAAACAAATCAAACTGTGTCTGGATACCATCTGCTCTCACCAGCCTTCTTCACAGCTTTGTGGGTGGTAGCGACACTAAGAGCAGCCTGACTTCTCTCACTGTTCACATGGAAAAGGCAGATTCTCATTAGCTACCAAGGCCACAGTTCTTGCTGCTTCATTTCAGCCTCTTCTCATAAGAATACAGAAATCAATCTTTGCCCTTCTCTTTCTTGCTAGAGACTCTGTAACCTACTCCACAGAAAAATGAAAACCCTTCTTTACTACATGATGGTCCCCTATCAATAAATCAATACTAAATCAATACTGCCCCATTTCTTGGGAAAAGTGAAAAAGAAAAAGGATACAAGAATAGTAAAGTAGGAAATAAAGTTTTCCTATATGAGAAAATCCACTAAGCAAAGGGTTAATCTTATCAAAAACTTGAAAAGCTTTCTGTTTTCAGCTATGCTTAAGTACTTTTTACAAAAGAAAGTACAGACAAGATACCAATGTTATTATTGAGTATTTTTAAGATGAAAACTCTCTCCTACAACAAGTTTATTATTACCCTATAAATTAAGAAGTTTACATGTTGCTAGAGAAAAATTTTATAAAATCACAAGTCCTGAAGTTTATACTAACTTTAAAAGGAAAAGCTGGATAACTTATAGAAAATCAAGTCTAACTTTAAAACTCAAATACTAAGATATCCAAGAAGAAATAATTTGTGATTGTTCCATAATTTTTAATGCATTCATAAGGCACTGGGAGAGTACAAAAAAGAGGTATATACTGGTAACCAAGTGAAATGAAAGTCACTCAGTTAGGTCCCACTCTTTGGGACTCCATGGACTATAAAGTCCACGCAATTCTCTAGGCCAGAATACTGGAGTGGGTAGCCTTTTCCTTCTCCAGGGTATCTTCCCAACCCAGGGATCAAAAACCCAGTCTCCATCGAATTCTTTACCAACTGAGCTATCAGGGAAGTCCTCGGTAACCAAAGTACAAGTCAAATATAGCAAATGCTTCAAGAGTCACACAGCCACAGTAATTCAGATGAGGAATAATCAGATAAGGACAAATAAATGAGCAGACAAGGATCTAGAAACAAGTGGCTGAGGCTCAAAACACAATAAATTTGGAACGGAAAACCTGACAGCTGTGATCAATTCAGTTCCTACATCTGAAATTGGGAGTAATATATATGTCTAATAGGTTTTACTTATTCAACACATTTATCCAGCACTTACTAAATTGCCAGTATTATACTACATGATGGGGTGTCCCTGATAGCTCAGACAGTAAAGAATCTACCTGAAATGCAGGAGACCTGGGTTTGACCTGTGTCAGGAAGAACCCCTGGAGAAGGAATGGCTACCCACTCCAGTATTCTTGCCTGGAGAATTCCATGGACTGGGGAGGATAGCAGGCTATAGCCCAAGGTGCTGCAAACAGTTAGACATGACTGAGTGACTAATACAACAGCAACAATACTACATGATGGACACATGATAATTAACCAAAGTTCTACTCTCATAAAGGTTGCACTCTAGAGGAAGATACAGATGATAAACACATACCTACTTACTCATATGTAACATAGTAATAAGGCCTATGAAGAAAAAGGGTAAGAGGACAGAGTACGGAATTTCCTGGCAGTCTGGTGGTTAGGACTCTGTGTTTCCACTGCCATGGGCCTACATTTAATCCTTGATCAGGGAAGTAAGATCCCACAAACAGCTTGGCATGGCCAAGGAAAAAAAAAAAAAAGAGGACAGAGCAATGGGTAAGAGACATAATTATTTAAGATATAGCGGTTAGGGGAAGGCTTCCAAATGAGGGAATGATTCATGTCTAGATCTGGAGGAACAAATAAGACAAAGACCCTGAGGTAGAAATCCATGTGACATATTCAAAGATCACATTCAAAGGTCAGTGTGGCTTCACATGAGTGACACATGCAGTTTTAGGCCTTGAGATCGCAGAAACAGTCAGGGAGATGTTAGACAGACCTTGTAAACCCTACCTCAAAGTTTGGATTTTATTCTGAATGACATGAAAAATCTCTGGAGTGTTTTAGTAGGGTGTGTGTGTGTGTATGTAGATCTAAGTTTTTCTAAGGATTGCAATTAACCCTTGAACAACATGGGTTTCAACTATGTGGACCCATTCACATGTAGAAACTTATCAACATTAAATACTACAGGAATACATGGTCTACTGCTGGTTGAATCTGTGGATGTGGAACTATGGAGACACAAGTACAAAGGAACTGAGAACACACAGGGCCTGGGGCTCAAAGAAAGATCACAGCAAGAAGTGGAAACATGGAAGTGATGAACATATGGATGGTACACCAAGCCTTGGAAATGAATGACGTATCTCAGAACTGGATGAAGAAAGAGAAAAGAGTCAAAGACTGAGCCTTGGATACTCCAACATGGAAAGGTCAGGAAAACAAGGAGGCAAATTATGAGTGTGATGCTCCATAAGTTAAATCAAGTGTTTAAGGAGGAAGAATGTTGGTATCAATTACTATGAATAACAAAAACTGGCTAGAACTGTCAATGTGAATTACTGAGAAGCAGAGTAGAGATGGAAGTCTAATTTTTAATTTCAAGAGAATGGCAAATGATGAATAGAGAAACTGAGCATAGATAACTATTTTAAGAAGCTCTGCTATAAAGTGGAGTAATGATACAGGGCTAGAGATAATTATGAGATCTAGGGAAGTTTTTAAAAATATACATATTGGAAATCCTATGGCATGTTTGTATGCTAATGCAAATAATTACACAGAGTAAATTTGATTTTTGCAAGAGAAAGAAAGATAGGATAATCATAGGAGCAAAGTCCTTGAGTAATAGAGACTGTATGGGATCCAGTGTACAGTGAGGTGATAAGCTTTAGACGAAAGAGGGAGTAATTCATCATAATGAGGGGGAAAGCAGAGTAGATGAGGGTACAGAGACCAAGAGACTGACAGTAAAATTTGCTGTTTTCTTAGTAAAATAGGGGGGAAAAGTCATGAACTGAGAATGGTAACATTGGAAGAGGCACTGGATACATGAGGGGAAAATATTACCTGTTTAAAAATCAGCTCTGACAATGGGAGAGGAAACTGACTTCTCAGAAAGTAGGAAAGGACAGCACTACACTTGATATTTATAAATAAAATTAAAGTAGCACCCATCTGGTTGGCTGTACACTTAGGCAGGGAGTATGGGGGGGATTAGGTTGGGTTTTGCCACACAGCAGTAGCAGGGAAATTAAGAATATATTCAATAGATAACATAAGTCATGTACCATGGAACCAAAGTTGGGGAAGAAGGATATAAACAACATGGGGGAAGGCATAGAGCTATGTAATAAAATATATAAAAATGAGACTACACAAATATTAATATATATGTTGCTGCTGCTATTGCTAAGTCGCTTCAGTCATGTCCGACTCCTTGAGACCCCAGAGACGGCAGCACACCAGGCTCCCCCATCCCTGGGATTCTCCAGGCAAGAACACTGGAGTGGGTTGCCATTTCCTTCTCCAATGCATGAAAATGAAAAGTGAAAGTGAAGTCACTCAGTCATGTCCAACTCCTAGCGACCCCATGGACCGCAGCCTACTAGGCTCCTCCGTCCATGGGATTTTCCAGGCAAGAGTACTGGAGTGGGGTGTCACTGCCTTCTCCAAATATATATATATATATATATATATATGGTAGATATACAAATATTAAACCAAGCCAAGGGACGAATCGTATCATGATTTTACAGGACACATATAGGCAAAAATGCAAAAAAGCTTTCTTTGCAAGATAAGGAAATGACTTGAAGGAGGTGAGAAAATGCTTTTGAGGAGTTTTTATTATGAAAGCAGAAAAGAAGAAAGAAGCTTTAGGAAATGACACAGAGATCATTTTTCCTGAAGCAAGGTAACTAAAGGGCAGACTTTTTTTTTTTTTTAAAGTGAGTTACTAATGTTAATAGGAGTGTTAATATGACATATTCACAATAAGAGAAACTTGTGGAGTGTACCAGCAAGTTTATTTTAACCAAAAAACAAAATAAAACTGAGATTAAGTCTTCCAGCCATGAAGAAATAATAAATAGCTAATATAAAAAGGCACTGTAAACAGCTAGAAATAATGACTAAAATATGTTAAGTAACTATTTACAGATACTGGAAAACAGTAGGGTTGTGATTCCTGAGAAAAGGGAAACAAATGAGTTTTACAATCACCCCAGCATTCCTTTGGGAGACAATTTTCACATAGTACCTACAGGGAAGAGAAAATGCAAAGAGTCCAGAGGTCCACTGAGTTGAGGAAACAGATCAGAGTTGAGGAGACTGAAGCAGCTGGGAATTTATATGAAGGTTCAAGTAAGGAGGAACTACATTAGGAGAGAGCGTCACAAATCTACATAGGAGGTCCCCTGAGTCTACTGTGGACTAGGTCACACCTTAATACATGAAAACCCAACAAGGCCAGACAAAAAACAATTGGGGAGCTGTAAATACAGCAAATCCCATAGGTCATACAGGGCAGGAAGACATTTGAGCTCTAACTAGCCAGAATGGACAGTCCTCAGTGATCATCTGGGGTATTTGGTGGAGATCATGAAAGGTCTCTTGTGTTGTTGGAAGACGGTGTTTGTTATGACCAGTGCATTTTCTTGGCCAAACTCTATTAGTCTTTGCCCTGCTTCATTCTGTATTCCAAGGCCAAATCTGCCTGTTACTCCAGGTGTTTCTTGACTTGCTACTTTTGCATTCCAGTCCCCTATAATGAAAAGGACATCTTTTTTGGGTGTTAGTTCTGAAAGGTCTTGTAGATCTTCATAGAACCATTCAACTTCAGCTTCTTCAGCGTTACTAGTTGGGGCATAGACTTGGATTACTGTGATATTGAATGGTTTGCCTTGGAAACGAACAGAGATCATTCTGTCGTTTTTGAGATTGCATCCAAGTACTGCATTTCGGACTCTTTTGTTGACCATGATGGCTACTCCATTTCTTCTGAGGGATTCCTGCCCGCAGTAGTAGATACAATGGTCATCTGAGTTAAATTCACCCATTCCAGTCCATTTCAGTTCGCTGATTCCTAGAATGTCAACATTCACTCTTGCCATCTCTTGTTTGACCACTTCCAATTTGCCTTGATTCATGGACCTGACATTCCAGGTTCCTATGCAATACTGCTCTTTACAGCATCGGACCTTGCTTCTATCACCAGTCACATCCACAGCTGGGTATTCTTTTTGCTTTGGCTGCATCCCTTCATTCTTTCTGGAGTTATTTCTCCACTGATCTCCAGTAGCATATTGGGCACCTACTGACCTGGGGAGTTTCTCTTTCAGTATCCTATCATTTTGCCTTTTCATACTGTTCATGGGGTTCTCAAGGCAAGAATACTGAAGTGGTTTGCCATTCCCTTCTCCAGTGGACCACATTCTGTCAGGTCTCTCCACCATGACCCAGCCATCTTGGGTTGCCCCACGAACACAGCTTAGTTTCATTGAGTTAGACACGGCTGTGGTCCTAGTATGATTAGATTGACTAGTTTTCTGTGAGTGCGGTTTCAGTGTGTCTGCCCTCTGATGCCCTCTTGCATCACCTACCGTCTTACTTGGGTTTCTCTTACCTTGGGCGTGGGGTATCTCTTCACGGCTGCTCCAGCAAAGCGCAGCCATTGCTCCTTACCTTGGACGAGGGGTATTTCCTCACCGCCGCCCTTCCTGACCTTCAACGTGGGATAGCTCCTCTAGGCCCTCCTGCGCCCGTGCAGCCACAGCTCCTTGGACGTGGGGTTGGTCCTCCCGGCCACCACCCCTGGTCACCAGATGGTCAACACCGAAATCATATTGATTATATTCTTTGCAGCCAAAGATGGAGAAGCTCTATCCAGTCAGCAAAAACAAGACCAGGAGCTGACTGTGGCTCAGACCATGAACTCCTTATTGCCAAATTCAGACTTATATTGAAGAAAGTAGGGAAAACCACTAGACCATTCACGTATGACCTAAATCAAATCCCTTATGATTATACAGTGGAAGTGAGAAATAGATTTAAGGGCCTAGATCGGATAGAGTGCCTAATGAACTATGGATGGAGGTTTGTGACACTGTATAGGAGACAGGGATCAAGACCATCCCCATGGAAAAGAAATGCAAAAGAGCAAAATGGCTGTCTGGGGAGGCCTTACAAATAGCTGTGAAAAGAAGAGAAGCGAAAAGCAAAGGAGAAAGGAAATATATAAGTATTGGAATGCAGAGTTCCAAAGAATAGCAAGAAGAGGTAAGAAAGCCTTCTTTAGCGATCAATGCAAAGAAATAGAGGAAAACAACAGAATGGGAAAGACTAGAGACCTCTTCAAGAAAATCAGAGATACCAAAGGAACATTTCATGCAAAGATGGGCTCGATAAAGGACAGAAATGGTATGGACCTAAAAGAAGCAGAAGATATTAAGAAGAGATGGCAAGAATACACAGAAGAACTGTACAAAATAGAGCTTCACGACCCAGATAATCACGATGGTGTGATCACTGACCTAGAGCCAGACATCCTGGAATGTGAAGTCAAGTGGGCCTTAGAAAGCATCGCTACGAACAAAGCTACTGGAGGTGATAGAATTCCAGTTGAGCTATTCTAAATCCTGAAAGATGATGCTGTGAAAGTGCTGCACTCAATATGCCAGCAAATTTGGAAAACTCAGCAGTGGCCACAGGACTGCAAAAGGTCAGTTTTCATTCCAATCCCAAAGAAAGGCAATGCCAAAGAATGCTCAAACTACCACACAATTGCACTCATCTCACACGCTAGTAATGTTCAAAATTCTCCAAGCCAGGCTTCAGCAATATGTGAACCATGAACTTCCTGATGTTCAAGCTGGTTTTAGAAAAGGCAGAGGAACCAGAGATCAAATTGCCAACATCCGCTGGATCATGGAAAAAGCAAGAGAGTTCCAGAAAAACATCTATTTCTGCTTTATTGACTATGCCAAAGCCTTTGACTGTGTGGATCACAATAAACTGTGGAAAATTCTGAAAGAGATGGGAATACCAGACCACCTGGTCTGCCTCTTGAGAAATCTATATGCAGGTCAGGAAGCAACAGTTAGAACTGGACATGGAACAACAGACTGGCTCCAAACAGGAGAAGGAGTACGTCAAGGCTGTATATTGTCACCCTGCTTATTTAACTTCTATGCAGAGTACATCATGAGAAACGCTGGACTGGAAGAAACACAAGCTGGAATCAAGATTGTCGGGAGAAATATCAATAACCTCAGATATGCAGATGACACCACCCTTATGGCAGAAAGTGAAGAGGAACTAAAAAGCCTCTTGATGAAAGTGAAAGTGGAGAGTGAAAAAGTTGGCTTAAAGCTCAACATTCAGAAAACGAAGATCATGGCATCCAGTCCCATCACTTCATGGGAAATAGATGGGGAAACGGTGGAAACAGTGTCAGACTTTATTTTTCTGGGCTCCAAAATCACTGCAGATGGTGACTGCAGCCATGAAATTAAAAGACACTTACTCCTTGGAAGGAAAGTTATGACCAACCTAGATAGCATATTCAAAAACAGAGACATTACTTTGTCAACAAAGGTCCGTCTAGTCAAGGCTGTGGTTTTTCCAGTGGTCATGTATGGATGTGAGAGTTGGACTGTGAAGAAGGCTGAGCGCCGAAGAATTGATGCTTTTGAACTGTGGTGTTGGAGAAGACTCTTGAGAATTCCTTCGACTGCAAGGAGATCCAACCAGTCCATTCTGAAGGAGATCAGCCTTGGGATTTCTTTGGAAGGAATGATGCTAAAGCTGAAACTCCAGTACTTTGGCCACCTCATGCGAAGAGTTGACTCACTAGAAAAGACTCAGATGCTGGGAGGGATTGGGGGCAAGAGGAGAAGGGGACGACAGAGGATGAGATGGCTGGATGGCATCACTGACTCGATGGATGTGAGTCTGAGTGAACTCCGGGAGTTGGTGATGACAGGGAGGCCTGGCGTGCTGGGATGCACAGGGTCTCAAAGAGTCGGACACGACTGAGCGACTGATCTGATCTGATCTGATCTGATGAAAGGTCTCTTTAGGGGAAGCATTAAGGGTAGAGTTGAACTATCTCTGAAGGCTGCTCTAGACACACTCTCATAAAACTGAAAAACAGGCCTCAAAAGGATTAAACTGGCAAATAACTACCTATAAAAATCCAACACTGTCTTCAAAAAGCACACTAAATAGAATCATTCAACAATAGCATTCAGTAAAAAAGCACTAACCAAGCCAAGAAGCCAAGGCAAATGTGACCAACAGCCAGAAGAAAAAAATCAGTCCATAGAAACAAATCCATAAGTGAGAAATATAACGGGTCCAGCTAACAAGGCTGTCAAAGAGCTACTTTAATTATACATAAGTGGTTAAAGCAAAACATTAATTTAATGAGAAGATAAATTGAAGATGCAAAGGAAAATCAAATGGAACTTCTATAGATGAATATATAAAAATGAGTATCTCTGCTTAGGTATAGGGGCATACTAGACATTACAGGTAGCCCAGACAGTAAAGAATCTGCCTGCAATGCAGGAGACCTGGGTTCAGTTCCTGGGTCAGGAAGATCCCCTGGAGTAGGAGATGGTAACCCACTCCACTATTCTCACCTGGAGATGAGCCTGGCGGGCTACCTCCATGGTGTCACAGAGAGTCAGACACAACTGAGCAACTAACACTAACAGACAGTACAAAGAAAAGATCAGTAACCTAATGAAGATAGCAATAGACTATCCAAATAAAGAACATAAGAAAAAAAAGGCTAAAAGAGCTCATCAGTAACTAAATATCATTGATATTATTACTGTGGAAATATCAAGTAATTTAACAGAAGTATAATTATAGTCTCAAGTCGGGGAGCGAGGTAGGAACCCACAGATTCAAAAAGCTTAACAAGGGCTTCCCTGGTAGCTCAGTGGTTAAGAACACACCTGCCAATGCAGGAGACATGGGTTCAATCCCTGGTCCAGGAAGATCCCACATGCCAGAGGGCAGCTAAGCCCATGAGCCACAACTACTGAGCCTGTGCTCTAGAGCCCAAGAGCTGCAATTATTGAGCCAACATGCCACAACTACTGAAGCCTGAATGCCTAGAGCCCAGTGCTCTGCAACAAGAAAAACCACTGCAATGAGAAGTCTATAAGTTCAGTTCAGTTCAGTTCAGTTGCTCAGTCGTGTCCGACTCTTTGCGACCCCATGAATCGCAGCACACCAGGCCTCCCTGTCCATCACCAACTCCCGGAGTTCACTCAGACACACGTCCACCGAGTTGGTGATGCTATCCAGCCATCTCATCCTCTGTTGTCCCCTTCTCCTCCTGCCCCCAATCCCTCAAAGCATCAGAGTCTTTTCCAATGAGTCAACTCTTGGCATCAGGTGGCCAAAGTACTGGAGCTTCAGCTTTAGCATCATTCCTTCCAAAGAAATCCCAGGGCTAACCTCCTTTAGGATGGACTGGTTGGATCTCCTTGCAGTCCAAGGGACTCTCAAGAGTCTTCTCCAACACCACAGTTCAAAAGCATCAATTCTTTAGCACTCAGCTTTCTTCACAGTCCAACTCTCACTCCATACATGACCACTGGAAAAACCATAGCCTTGACTAGACAGACCTTTGTTGGCAAAGTAATGTCTCTGCTTTTGAATATGTTATCTAGGTTGGTCATGCACTGCAACAAAAAGTAGCCCCCACTTACTGCAACTAGAGAAGTACCCACACAGCAATGAAGACCCAGCACAACCAAAAATAAATAAATAAATAAACTTATTTAAAAACAAGTTAGGGAAGAAAAGCTCAACAAACTTCAGGCAGAATACAAACTCCATACTGAGAAAACTGAGAAAGCACATCATTATGACATTGCTGAAAACCACCAACAAAGACAGTGTCTTAAAAACAGAGAAAAAAGACACACTGCCAAAAAAAAAAAAAAAAAGACACACTGCCTACAAAAACTGGAGAAGGAAATGGCAACCCACTCCAGTGTTGTTGCCTGGAGAATCCCAGGGATGGGGAGCCTGGTGGGCTGCCGTCTATGGGGTCGCATAGAGTCAGACATGACTGAAGAGACTTAGCAGTAGCAGCCTACAAAAATAGAATGAAAAGAATTACTGTGGACTTTTAGTCAGAAACTATACAACATATAAATCAGAGTATATCTTTAAACAAAGAAAACAAAAAACAGTCAATTGATAATTCTATACCTTGTGAAAAATACCCTTCAAAAATTAAAGCACTCAAAAACACACAAGTTTATACAAAAACTGATAAAATCTGAATAATGTCTATGGATTGTACCAATGTCAGTTTCCTCATTTTAATGTTGTACAATTATGTTAGGTATTAGCCTTGAGGGAAACTGAGTGAAGGGCACACAGGACTTCTCTGTACTGTTTTTGCTACTTCACATCAATCTGTAATCACTTCAAAATAAAAAGGTTTTGTTTTTTCAGGTAAGGAAAAACAGTCTTTTACAGAGAAACAAAAAAAGAAGTAGTGACTAGTAAACTGGCACCACAAAAATTGAAAAGGTAGTTATTTCAAAAAAGAGAGAAAAGGTACGTATTTCAAGCAGAAGTATGGAAAAACATCCAGAGTGAAGAATACAAGAAATGGCAAATATCTTCATCTCTTTAAAATACAAATGACTGTTAAAAGAGAAAATGTTGTGTGATATATGACATTTAAAGATAAATGTATGACCACAAAAGAAGCAGACAGAGTATACTGTGAGAGTGTTACGTTATATGTGAAATACTATAACATGATTTGAAGGTAGACTGTAATATGTTAAATATGTATATTATAAACCTTAAATCTAAACCTAGCTATAGCTAATGTTGGAGAAAAATGGAATACTAAAAAATATTCAATTCAAAGGAGGAAAAAGTAACAAAGAACAGTTCAGAAAAATAGGAAACAAATAGGAAGATAGCAAATTTAAATCCAAACACCAAAAACTGTATTAATGTACATGAACTAAACACTCCAATAAGAGACAAAGGCTGTCAGAGTGGATAAAGAAGCAAAAGTCAATTATGTGGTTTCTGTAACAAACTCATTTTCAGTAGAGACAGATGAAAAGTAAAAAGATGACAAAAGACAGTCAAGATGGAGGAGTAGGAGAATGTGGAGTTTATCTCTCTCCAGATGCATTAAGAATCATCTATAAATAGAACAGTTCTCACAGAGCACTAGCTGAACACTAGCAGAGGAACTCAGACACCTAAAAGGACATGAAAGATCCCCACATAACCAGGTAGGACAAAAGAAAGACAGGAAAAGGAAGAGCAGAGGAAGAGGGACAGGACCAGCACTTCCGGGTGGGGAGCTAAAGCAGAAGAGAGGTTCCTGCACCTGATGAAGCCCCCTTATTGTTGGGGAAATCAGAGGGGAAAGAAGGGGAGCTTCGGGTGTTATTCAAAGGAGAGCAGAGCAACAGTCTGAGGCAGGCAGGACCGAGTGAGACCTACAGGGAAGACGGGTTTGGTGCTGGAACTTGGCATTTAGAGACGAAACCTGGGGAGAGGACTCTAGTTAGTTGCAGGGAGATGGTCTGAGGGGACAGGAGTGAGGAAATCCACAACCTCGAATGCTTGTGGAGGAAACACTGAAGAGAGGCGTCATTGTTGAGTGATGAGAGAGGGGTGGAGCCATTTGTAGCCTCTCTCCCCAGGCACCGGCCTTTCCTCCAAAGGCACTAGGAAGGGCTCTGGCTAGGGCCAGCTCTCTCATGCCATGGTTGCCAGCTTCCCTCTGAGCCCCTCGTCCCCACTGGGGCTCCAGCAACTCCAGCTGCTGATGCCTCCACACCCCTTCCTCACTGAGGTGGATTCCTATGTTCTGGGGCAGCCTCAGGAGCAGACTCCTATGGGTGGCCCACATGCAGAGGTGGGGCTCAAACTACAGCTGGGCCCCAGGGGCTGTGCAACTAAGAAACCTCTCCTCCCAGCTGGGCAACCTAGAACTGACACCACCACAACAGCCTTTGTATACTAAGTAAGTACCTACAGAACATCTGAATGGATAATGAGTAGTTGTGCAGCCAAGACAGGTCTTACCTTTAGCAGCTTTACACTTTGTGAGCATATATACATGTGGGCTGGGCCAGGCCAGAGGATGAACTCCCCTTATCGTGCCTACAGTGGATCCATATCCATGATAACTGCATCCTGCGACCTGACTTCAATGGATCTGTGCTGGTGGCCTGGTGAAAATAACATCTGACAGACACTAGGGCCAACTACCAGCATATCCACAGTTAAGGTGGGGCCCAGAGCAGTGCCAACAGCAGTGGACTCTGAGAGCTCATACAACAGGAATGACATAACAGCCCATACCCACTGGTGAACAGCTCCAGAGGAGGAATACTCAGTGGCTTTCCTCCCAGTGGGAATGCTCCAATTCCAATTTCTTACATATGCAGATCAAAAACACACCTAAGAAACAGACCTGGGGGCCTCTAATCCAACAACTACGGAATAGAACCCACCTCTGACAGGGTAGCGACAACAGAGCACAAGGGAGGCCCTGCTCAACATCCAGTGCATACGCTGGTTACCACAACGTAATCACACCTCCTATAGAGGGGGTAACTGCCAGCATACACAGCAGAAAGAAGTGGCAGACACCTACACTAAAAACAACACACGCACCAAGAAATAGTACACCTACAAAGGCTACACAGGCATGTTTCTACATAAAATAGCCCTCAAATACAGTCTGAGGGTCTGGCACTGGGTGGAAGAACCCTTGGGGCATAGTCTTAAAGGCCAGCAGGACTTTAGGAGTGTAGGAATTCCACCGGGCTGGGGAAAACAGAGATTCTACTCTGGAGGGTGCACACAAGGTCTCACGTGCACTGGGATCCTGCAAAGAGCAGTACCTCAACAGGAACCCAGGCTACACATACCAAGGGGTCTGAGGTCAACTACGACTCACCATGAAGGCAAAGACACTGGTGGGGGAAGTCCCAGGGAAACAGATCTGAATGAGCTCTCTTGGAGGTCCACATTTTGGCACCAAGATCTGGCTACACCCAACAACCTGCAGGCTCCAGTGCTGAAAGCCTCAGGCCAAACAACAACCAAGATGGAACACAGCCCATTACAGAAAATAGGATGCTGAAAGTCATACTGAACTCACAGCCACCGAAAAACACACCCCATGACATGGCCTTGCTCATCACAAGGGACAAGAGCCACCTCTACCCACCAGTGGGTAAGTACCAATCCCTCCCACCAAGAAGTCTGCATAAGCCCCTAGACCAACCGCACCCACCAGGGAGCAGACACCAGAACAAGATGAACTAAGATTCTACAGCCTCTGGAAAGGAGACCTCAAACACAGAAGGTTAGACAAAATGAGACAACAGAGTAATACGCTAAAGAGGAAGGAACAAGCTAAAAACTCACAAGAACAACTAAATGAAGAGGAGACAGGAAATCTACCTGAAAAAGAATTCAGAGTAATGATAGTAACAATGATATCCAAAATCTTAGGGGAAAAATGGAGGCAACCTGAATACACCACCAAAGATCAAATCGCAGGAGAACAAAAGAGGAAGGGAATAAAAAGATCTACAAGTTCAGTTCAGTTCAGTTCAGCCGCTCAGTCGTGTCCAACTCTTCGTGACCCCATGAATCACAGCACGCCAGGCCTCCCTGTCCATCACCAACTCCCAGAGTTCACTCAGACTCACATCCATCGAGTCAGTGATGCCATCCAGCCATCTCATCCTCTGTCGTCCCCTTCTCCTCCTGTCCCCAATACCTCCCAGCATCAGAGTCTTTTCCAATGAGTCAACTCTTCGCATGAGGTGGCCAAAGTACTGGAGTTTCAATTTTTATATCTTCTTGGATTGATCTCTTAAACATTATGTAATGTCCTTCCTTGTCTCTTGTAATAGTCTTTAAAGTCTATCCTATCTTATATTAGTATTGCTATTCCTGCCTTCTTTTGATTTCCATTTCCATGGGATATCTTATTCCATCACATCACTTTCAGTCTATATGTGTCCCTAGGTCCGAAGTGGATCTTTCATAAGCAGCATATATACAGGTCTTGTTTTTTATCCATTCAGCCAGTCTATGTCTTTTGTTTGGAGCATTTAAACCATTTACATTTAAAGCAATTATGGATGTGTATACATACATACACATAAATAAAAATTGTATATATGCTTCCCTGGTGGCTCAGACGATAAAGAATCCACCTGCAATGCAGGAGACACAAGTTCGATCCCTGGGCTGGGAAGATCCCCTGGAGAAGGGAATTGCTACTACTCCAGTATTCTTGACTGGAGAATCCCATGGAGAGAGGAGCCTGGCAGGCTAAAGTCCATGGGGTCGCAAAGAATTGGACGCACTGAGTGACTAAGCACAGACAGAAGCACCTCAATGTATAAGGCAAATGCTAACAGCCACAAAGGGGAAAACCAACAGTAACACATTAGTAGTGGGGAACTTTAACACCTCACTTACACCAACGGACATCATCCAAACAGAAAATTAATATGGAAACACAAGTCTTAAATGTCACATTACACCAGACAGACTTAACTATTAACTATAGGACATTCTATCCGAAAGTAGCAGAATGCACTTTCTTCTCAACTGTACATGGAACAATCTCCAGGATAGGTCACATCTTGGGCCACAAATAAAGCATCAGTAAATTTAAGAAAGATGAAATCATATCAAGCATATTTTCCAACCACAACTCTGTAGGATTAGAAATCAACTACAGAAAAAAAAAAAAAAAAATATATATATATATATAAAACACAAACACAAAGAGGCTAAACAACCAGTGGATCACTACAGAAATCAAAGAGGAAATCAAAAAATGCCTAGAGACCAATAAGAACACAACAACCCAAAACCTATAGGAGGCAGCAAAAGCAGTTTTAAGAGGGAAGTTTATAGCAATACAATCTTACCTCAGGAAACAAGACAAATCTCAAATGAACAACCTAAACTTAAAGCAACTACAGAAAGAACAACGAACAAAACCCAAAGTTAGTAGAAGGCTAGAAATCAGAAACATCAGAGCAGAAATAAATGAAATAGAGATGAACAGAACAATAACAAAGATCAATAAAACTAAAGGCTGGTTCTTTGAGAAGATGAACAAAATTGATAAAGCTTTAGCTCATTCATCAAGAAAAAAGTGAGAGGACTCAATAAAACTAGAAATGAAAAAGAAGTTACAACAGACATTATAGAAATACAAACGATCATAAGAGGTTATTACAAGCAACTAAACAGAAATAAAATGGACAACCTAGAACAAATGGACGAATTCTTAGAAAGCTGCAATCTTCCAAAATTGATCCAGGAAGAAATAAAAAATATGAACATATCAATTACAAGCACTGAAATTGAAACTGTGATTAAAACCTTCCAAAAAACAAAAGTCCAGGACCAGATGGCTTCACAAGAGAATTATATGATGCATTTAAAGAAGAGTTAACACACACTCCTCTGAAACTCTTCCAAAAAGTAGTAGATGAAGGAATACTCCCAAGCTCATTCTATGAGTCTATCATCATCCTGATCTCAAAACCAGACATCTATCACCAAAAAAAAAAATTATAGGCCAACAACAAACAAATGAAAAGATGCTCAACATCACTGATTACTGTATTGTAAAAATACAATGAGGTATCACTTCATACTAGTCTGAATGGCTACCATCAAAAAATCAACAAACAAATGTTGGAGAGGGTGTGGAGAAAACGGAATGCTCTTGGACTGATGGGGGAAATGTTAATTGATACAACCACTATGGAAAACAGTATGGAGGTTCCTTATAAAACTGAAACTATCATATGACCCAGCAATCCCACTACTGGGCATATACCATGAGAAAACCATAATATAAAAAGATGTTAATACATGTACCCCAATGTTCACAGTAGCACCATTTATAGTAGCCAGGACATGGAAGCAACCTAAATGGCCACTGAGAGATGAATGGATAAAGAAATGTGGTACATACATACAATGGAGTATTACTCAGCCATAAAAAGGAATGAAATTGGGTCATTTGTAGTGATGTGGTGAACCTAGAGACTGTCCTACAGAGTGAAGTCAGTCAGAAAGAGAGAAACAAATATTGTATATTAATGCATACATATGGAATCTAGGAAAATAATACCAATGACCCTATTTGCAGGGCAGGGATAGAGATGCAGACTTAGGAGAATAGAATTGTGGACACAGTGAGGGGAAGGAGAGGGTGATGAATTGAGAAAATATCACTGACAAATATGCACTACCATGTGTAAAATAGACAGCTAGTGGGAAGCTGCTGTATAGCATAGGGAGCTCAGTCCATGCTTTTTGATGACCTAGAAGGTGGGATGGGAGAAGGAATTGGAGGGAGGCTCAAGAGCAAGGGGATATATGTATACATATAGCTGATTAACATCATTGCACAGTGAAAATGAACACAACATTATAAAGCAATTACACTCCAATGTTAAAAAAGAAAAAATAATTACATACTAATATCACTAAAGAGCACTAAACAACTGAATTCAACAACACATTAAAAGGA
Source organism: Bos indicus (assembly GCF_029378745.1). Taxonomy (NCBI): domain Eukaryota; kingdom Metazoa; phylum Chordata; class Mammalia; order Artiodactyla; family Bovidae; genus Bos; species Bos indicus. Next base: position 53,849,489 of record NC_091769.1, read on the forward strand.
TCATTCACCATGGTCAAGTGGGATTTATCCTAGGGATGCACATTCTTCAACATAAGTATATCAATCAATGTGAAAAACCACATTAAAAACTGAAGAATAAAAACCACATGATCATCTCAATAGATGCAGAAAAAGCTCTTGACAAAATTCAACACCCATTTATGATAAAAACTCTCCAGAAAGTGAAGGGTTTCCCAGGTGGTGCCTGTGGTAAAGATCCCCCCACCACCACCCGCTGCCAATGCAGGAAACATAAGAGATGTGGGCTCAATCCCAGGGTCAGGAAGATCCCCTGGAGAAGGAAATGGCAACTCACTCCAGTATTCTTGCCTGGAGAATCCCATGGACAGAGGAGCCTGGTGGGCTACAGTCCACAGGGTCAGAAAGATTTGGACATGACAAAAGCAACTTAGCATGCACTCTAGAAAGTGGGCACAGAGGGAATCTACCTCAACATAGTAACAGCAATATACAACAAACCTATAGCAAAAATCATATTCAATGGTGAAAAACTGAAAGCATTTCCTCTAAGATCAAGAATAAGACAAGGTTGTCTACTCTCACCACTATTATTCAACACAGTTTTGGAAGTCCAACTACAGCAATCACAGAAGAAACAAAAGGAACCCAAATTGGAAAAAGAAGTAAAACTATCATTGTTTGAAGATGACATGATATTGTACATAGAAAATCTTGAAGATGCTACCAGGAAACTACTAAAGCTCATCAATGAATTTGATAAAGTTGCAGGATACAAAATTAATACACAGAAATCTCTTGCATTCCTATACACTAACAACAAAAGGTCAGAAACCAAAATTAAGCAAATAACCCCATTTTCTGTCACATCAAAAAGAATAAGACACCTAAGATTATATCCATGTAATGAGGCAAAATTTATACTCATATAAGTATAAAATACTAATGAAAGAAATCAAAGATGACACACAAACAAATGGAGAGATGTACCAAATTCTTGGATTGGAAGAATCAAAATTATCAAAATGAGTATATAACCCAAAGTAATCTACAGATTCAACGTAATCCCTATCAAACTACTAACAGCATTTTTCACAGAATTAGAACAAAAAATATTTACAATTTGTATGCAAACACAAAAGACTGCGAATAGTCAAAGCAATCTTAAGAAAAATGGAGTTAGAGGAATCAGGCTCCCTGACTTCAGACTATACTACAAAGCTATAGTAATCAAAACAGTATGATATAAGCACAAAAACAGAATATACATCAATGGAACAGGATAGAATGTCTAAAGATAAACCCACACACCTACAGTAACATAATCTATAGCAAAGGAGGCAAGAACATACAATGGAGAAAAGACAGTCTCTTCAATTAAGCAGTGTGGGGAAAATGAACAGCTACATGTAAAAGGATGAAATTAGAACATTCTTTTGGAGAAGGCAATGGCAACCCACTCCAGTACTCTTACCTGCAAACTCCCATGGATGGAGGAGCCTGGTAGGCTGCAGTCCATGGGGTCATGAAGAGTCAGACACGAGTGAGTGACTTCACTTTCACTTTTCACTTTCATGCACTGGAGATAGAAATGGCAAACCACTCCAGCATTCTTGTCTGGAGAATCCCAAGGATGGAGGAGCCTGGTAGGCTGCCATCTACGGGGTCACACAGAGTCAGATACGACTGAAGCAACTTAGCAGCAGCAGCAGAACATTCTTTAAAACTATATGCAAAAGTAAACTCAAAATGGATTGTTGTTGTTGTTCAGTCACTTAATTGTGTCTGACTCTTTGTGACCCCGTGGACTGCAGCATGCCAGGTTTCCCTATCCTTCACCATGTCCCAGAGCTTGCTCAAACTCCTGTCCATTGAGTTGGTGATGCCATCACCATTAAAGACCTAAATGTAAGCCCAGATACTATAAAATTCTTAGAGGAAAACATAGAACATTCTCTAACATAAATTGCACCAAGATCTTTTTTGATCCACCTCCTAAAGGAAATTAAAAACAAATAAATAAATGGGGTCTGATTAAACTTAAAAGCTTCTACACAGCAAAGGAAAACATAAAGAAAACAAAAATACAACCCACAGAATGGGGAAAATATCTGCAAATGAAGCAACTGACAAAGGATTAATCTCCAAAACATACTAACAGTTTATGCAGTTCAATATTAAAAATAAATAAATAAAAAGTGGGCAAAAGATCTAAATAGACATTTCTCCAAAGAAGACATATGGAAAGCCAAGAGGCACATGAAAATATGCTCTGCTGCTGCTACTGCTGCTAAGTCGCTTCAGTCGTGTCCAACTCTGTGCGACTCCAGAGATGGCAGCCCACCAGGCTCCCCTGTCCCTGGGATTCTCCAGGCAAGAACACTGGAGTAGGGTGCCATTTCCTTTTCCAGTGCATGAAAGTGAAAAGTGAAAGTGAAGTCGCTCAGTCGTGTCCGACTCCTAGCGACCCCGTGGACTGCAGCCTACCAGGCTCCTCTGTCCATGGGATTTTCCAGGCAAGAGTATTGGAGTGGGTTGCCATTGCCTTCTCCGAAAATATGCTCAACATCACTAATTACTAGAGAAATGCAAGTCAAAACTACAATGAGTATCACCTCGCACCAATCAGAATGACCATCATCAAAAAACTCTACAAATAGTAAATGCTGGAGGGAATGTAAACTGGTATAGCCACTATAGAGAAGAATCAGGACGTTCCTTAAAAAAACTAAACAAAGAACTATCATATAATTCAGCAATCCCATTTCTGTGCATATCTCTGGAGAAAACCATAACTCAAAAAGATAGCTGCACCCCAATGTTCACTGTAGCACTATTTACAATAGCAAGGCCATGGAAGCAACCTAAATGTCCATCAACAGAAGAATGGATAAAGAAGATGTGGCACATATATACAATAGAATATTACTCAGCCATTAATAAGAATGAAAGGATGCCTTTTGCAAGGACATGGATGGACCTAGACAATGTCATACTGACTGAAGTAACTCAGCCGGAGAAAGACAAATGTCATATGATATCTGTTATATCTGTAATCTTAAAAATGGTACAAATGAACCTACTTAAAATGTTTTGTAAATACAGATGTAGAAAACAATACAGTTACCAAGGGGGCAATTTTAACAAAGAATTCAGCACAAGCACTCCTCTCTCAATAGCTGATAGAACAATAAAGACAGAATACTTGAACAATACTGTCAACAAATTTGACCTAATACATATTTATAGAAAACTACTCAGTATAGAATAACACATACTGTTTTCAAGGGCACATTAAGCATTTACCAAGAGAGGCCAAATGCTGGCCTACAAAACTATATGGAACAAATATTCAAAGAACAAAATCACACACCACATAATTCAATTAGAAATCAATTTACAAAATGACAGGAAAAATAATATTTAAAATTAAACAACACATACTTTTAATAATCCAATTGTCAAGAAATATCAGGAAGGAAATTAGAAAATACTTTGAACTTAATAAAAAGCATCAAAATTTGTGGACACAGATAAAGCAGCACTTAGAAAATTTACAGCTTTAAATTCTTACGTGACAAAAGTAAAAAATCAATTATGTAAGCTTTTGCCTTAAGAATCCTGAAAAATAAGAACAAATTAAGCCCAAATAAGAATGAAGGAAATGGTAAAGTTTGTTGTTGTTTAGTTACTAAGTCGTGTCTGACTCTTTTGTGACCCCATGGACTATAGGACTCCAGGCTCCTCTGTCCATGGGATTTCTCTGGCAAGAACACTGGAGTGGGTTGCCATTTCCTTCTCCAGGGGATCTTCCTGACCCAGGGACTGAACTCATGTCTCCTGCATTGGCAGACGGATTCTTTACCAATGAGCCACCAGAGAAGGCAAAGGTAACATTAGAAAGCAATATAGTGGAAAACTGACAAATAGTACAGAAAAATGAACAAAAGTCAAATACTGATTCATTGAAAAAGTCAGTGAATTTGATAAGTATGTAGCTAGACTAATTAAGAATAAAACATAGAAGAGACAAATTATTAGTGTCAAGAATGAAACAGAAGTCATAATCACAGAGATTAAAAATATAAGTAAAAATATAATAAATGATGGGGCTTCCCAGGCGGCACAGTGGTAAAGAATCTGACTGCCAATGCAGGAGACACAAGAGACACAGGTTCAATCCCTAGGTTGGGAAGATCCCATAGAAGTGGCAACCTACTCCAGTATTCTTGCCTGGAAAACTCCAAGGAAAGAGGAACCTGGCATGCTATAGGCCACGGGGTCACAAAGAGTTGGACACAACTGAGTGACTGAGTATGTACGTATGGACACATCTATACCAATGAGTTTAACTACTCAGCACTGTAAAACTTTCTTAAAAACACAAATTACCAAAACTGATTCCAAAATAATGGAAAATCCAAATAGACTTACATACAATAATTAAATTTATGGGCAAAGATTTCTCAAATAGGATGAAAAAGAGCACAAAAAATGTATTAGAATTCATCAAAGTTTTAAACTGCTACCTTCTGAAAGATACTTAAAAAATTTAACGTCAACTCAAACTGAGAAAAACTATTCACAGTACCTTCTTTCTAGCAAAAAAATTATATAAGAAAACACTAAGGACTCTTAATACAACCCAATGTTTCTAATTTGGGCAAAAAAAATTGAACATATACATAAGAAGAGAAGATAATATGAACAGCTAATAAGCCTATGAAAAGATACTCACGATCAAGTTATCAAGGAAATACAAATGAAACTACATTGAGATACTACTTCTGGTCCTCTCAGTTCAGCTCAGTTCAGTCGCTCAGTCGTGTCCAACTCTTTGCGACCCCATGAATCGCAGCACGCCAGGCCTCCCTGTCCACCACCAACTCCCGGAGTTCGCCCAGACTCACATCCATCGAGTCAGTAATGCCATCCAGCCATCTCATCCTCTGTCATCCCCTTCTCCTCCTGCCCCCAATCCCTCCCAGCATCAGAGTCTGATCCTCCAGAGTGGCTAATATTAAAAATGACTGATAATACCAAGTGTTAGTAAGAATACAGAGTAACTAGAACTCTCATACAATGCTACTTGGAATGAAAAATGGTATAATCACTTTAGAACACAGTTTGACAGCTTCTTAAAAAGTTAAACATGCGTTTTCCATAAACTCAGGAGTTCTACTCCTAGGCACTTCATCAACATGATGAATGATACTGAATATGTTTACACAAAAACATGTATCTACACAAAGCACTTGTACGTGTAAATTCATAGTGGCTTTACTTCTCATAGCCTAAAGCTGAAAACAACTCAAATTCCCATCAATTGGTGAACAGATGAAATGTGGTAAATCCATAAATGAATACCACTCAGCAATACATGAAAATGAACCATAAAGCAAGCAACAACACTGATGAATCTCAACATTATGCTGAAGAAAACAGATGCAAAAAAGTACATACTTAGGTTTCCATCTATATGAAATTTTATAACAAGGAAAATGAACCTGCAGCAAAAGAAAGCAAATCAGTGGCTGCTTGGGGTCATGATTAGAGAGACTGGGGACTTATAGGGAAGAGACAAGGGAAACTTGGGGGAGTGACAGAAATTTTATCTTAATCATGGTGGTGGTTACAAGGATATATTAACTTGTCAAAACTCAATGAATTGTACAATTAAATCAAGTATATTGTGTTTAAGTTATTCCTCAATAGAGTTGGTTTGTAAACATATCATTAATAAAAAAACAAAATCCAAAGATGGGGTAAAATGATTTCTGATTTTATATTTTAAGAATGACTCCATCTGTTAGAATCAACAGCTAAAATAAGTTAACATGTATAACAATGTTTTAATAGTTGATTTTTCCAGGTTTATAGAAGCAGCTACTTAAGCTCTGTTTGTATTTCTCTGAACTGTACACTAAGACTTATTTTGAGATAGAGAAAAAATGAATAGAATTAACAAAGAAAGATTCAATCTTGAGTACCACATAACCCAGGAAAACTATGTTTTGTCTGTTTGGCCAATAGGCAGATAGGAATTAAAGCTGGGGAGTTCAGAGTCAATGCAAGTCTTCATAAAATCTTCAGCTAGCCAATGTATCATAATGCCTTTATACATTCACCATGAAATAAAATTTTCAAATACTTAACCCTAAACAACAATGAAATTTTAGAACAGCTATGTGTTTAAGTCCATTTATTAGGGGGTTGGAGAAAGAGTCTACATGATTTGCAGAGTCAAATAAACACACTTTGAATCCTGCTCTGCCAATCCTGTTTGACCACAGGCATTCTGCCTGACCTCTCAGATTCAGTTTCCCAGTGTGTTTTACCTGACAGACAGCACTCAAAAATATCAATTCCTTTCCTGCCTACATAAAAGTAGAGTTATAATCAATGTGGTCCTTTGAGAATATTAATCTTTTGACAGAGTACAGGATACCATGGAAAAGAGAAAGAACCCCAGTGAAGAGGATTCAGAAATAAGATATAATAGCTTGAACCAAGAAGTAGCAATAGGAAATAAAAACAAGAGATGAGTGAAAAACATTCAGAATCAAGAAAGCATAGGATTGGGTATGAGGGCCAAGAACAAGAAAAGAATCAAAGATTTAGGCAAGTTACATCTACTTGAGCAGTGACATGATCACAGCTTGGATGCCTGATGACAAATCGTAAACTGACAAACAGTTGTTTCCCAGATATAATAGTTTGTTCTTTCTTAGACCACTTGGCTTTATTTCTTAAAGCAACAGAAATATAGTACAAACTACGTATGTAATTTTAGATTTTCTAATAGCCACCTTAAGAAGAAATAAGTAAAATTAATTTTATTACTATATTTCACTTATCCCAGTATACCCAAAATATTACCATTTCAACATGTAACCAATATTAAAATATTAATGAGATTTTACATCTTTCTTTGTATTTCATCTTCAAAATTAGATGCTGATTTACACTCACAGCACGACACAATTTGGACTAGCCTCACGAGTGGCTATCATTTTCAAAAGCACAGGCTTAGACTACAAGATACTATAAGTAATTTTTCTTCCCAGATGAATAGACAAACAAAATGTGGTATATTCATTCTGTGTTACAATCAATAATAAAAAAGAACAGATTATAACATGGATGAATCAGAAATGCATTATGCTAAGTTAAATCAGACTCTAAGAAGTTACTATGTATTTCTATTTATATGACATTCTAGAAAAGGCCAAAATATAAGAATCAAAAACAGAAGAGTGGTTACCTAAGACCGGGAGTAGGGAGAGGACTAAATTCACAGAGAAATTTTTGGGGATGATGAAAGTCTTCTACAACTCAGTTGTGGCAATGGTTATATGATGATGCCCTTGTCAAAACTCACAGAATGGTATACAGTCATCCCTCAGCATGCACAGGGGATTGGTACTGCCAATCTAACATGTACTCATAGGATGTGGTGAAACTGGAACCCTTATACACTGCTGTTAGAAATGTAAAAATGGTATAGGTGATTCGGAAAACAATCTGAAGTTCCTCAAAAGGCTAAACATAAGGTTGGGACCTCCCTGGTGGTCCGGTGGTTAGGAATCCACCTGCCAATGCAGGGCACGCAGGTTCAATCCCTGGACCGAGAGAATCCCACACGCTGTGGAGAAGCTAGGCCTGTGAGCCACAACTACTGAGCCTATTCTCTAGAGCCCAAAGGACTGCATGCCACAACTACTGAAGCCCATGGGCCTAGGGCCTGTGTTCCGCAACAAGAGAAACCACCTAAACAAGAAGCCTGCGCACCACAAGGAAGAGTAGCCCCCGCCCGCTCCAACTAGAGAAAGCCTGCACACAGCAATGAAGATACAGCATAGTCATAGATAAATAAAATAAAAAACAAACAAATAAAACATAAATCCAGTGATTCCACTCCTAGGCAAGAAAAACAAAAGAAAAACAAAAACATATATCCACACAAACACTTGTATATGCATGTTCATAGTACAGCATTATCCAAAACAGTTCCAAAACAGAAATAACTCAAATGTCCATAAACTGATAAACAGATAAATAAAATGTATTATATTCATATACTCTATAACAAGGAATATTACTCTATAAAAAGCAATGGAGTCCTAACATATGCTACAATGTAGATGAAAAAAACATTAAGCAAAAATGTTGGTTTTGAAGTATCACATACTGTATGAGTCTACCTGTCCAGAAATGTCCAGAATAGGCAAATCTATCAAGACAGAAAATAAGTGAGAAGCCGCCTAGAGCTTGAGGGGACGGGGTGAAGTAGGTTGAGGTACTGTGGCTAAAGGGTACAGGGTGCCTTTCCAGGTGATGAAAACGTTCCAAACTTGACAGTGGTGACAGTTGCACGACTCTGTGAATACTCTGAAAGCCACCGAATTGTATACTTTAAAGGGTAACACGTATTGTATGTGAATTATATTTCAGTAATGCCACTAAAAAATACTGTTCTAATAACAGGGGAAGAAGTTTTAGGAAACACAAACAAAATAACTGTACCATGAAAAGTGGTGTCTAAGCAAACATGTGACTTTTGTGTTTTTGTGCATCTTTGGCATTAGGTTAGGAAAAAATAGAAAAATTATTACCCTTTCCACTGAAGACAACTGTTGCTGTAATCCATCACATTTTTTGTTTGCTTCTTCAAAAAGAGTTTTAAACTTTTCTGTTTGAGATTGTTGCAAATTAATTGTCCGCTGCTGTCTCACACAATCTTCTTCAAAATTTTTCAGTTGAGACTTTAAATCCTGAACTTCATCCTCCTATACAGTCATGAAATTATAGATTATATGAAGAAACACGCAAGATTTGGTATCAAAACGCAAAAGTAAAAATCATAAAACTGAAAACAGAAAGTAGCTTCATATGATCTTTTTATTTTAAAAGAAGTAATTTATTTTTAATTGGAGAAAAACTGCTTTACAATGTGTTAGTTTCTGCTACACATCAACATGAATCAGCAATTGCTTCCCTCTCTCTTGAAACTCCTTCTCTCCTCCCATCCCATCCCAGACCTCTTGGTTGTCACAACAGAGCGTCTGGGTTTGAGCTCCCCGCATCATACAACAAACTGGCTATCTATTTTACATGTGGTAATGTATATGTTCAATGTTACTCTTTCAATTCGTCTGCTCCCTCCCCTTCCCACACTGTGTCCACAAGTCTGTTCTCTATGTCTGCATCTCCACTGCTGCCCTGCAGACAGGTTCATCCATATTATCTTTCTAGTGCATTAATATACAATATTTGTTTTTCTCTTTCTGACTTACTTCACTCTGTATAGTAAGCTCCAAGTTGATCCATTTCATTAGGACTGACTCAAATGTGTTCCTTTTTATGGCTGAGTAATATTCCATTATATGATCTTTGATGAGATATTTATACTCATTTCTTAAAGAAAAATAAATTACATTCCATTTTCTGCCTCAAAAATGGAAGTCAGATATTTTATTTCTGTTTAATATTATTAGCTTACACATCTCAGTCTAATATACAGCATTCTAATTGCTAACATAAAACTCTTCAGCTCTGGAAATTCAACATCTCAGAACAAAGTTCAGTATTTACACACAATTATTGAATGTAAAAGTTAACTGTGAATTATACCTCAGTGAAGCTATTTTTAAAATAAAATTGAAAACTGCTCCTAAAATGTCTTTGACTATAAGAGCATTTATTCTGAAAGGTTTTAAAAACTTACCGTTTTATTGCGTTCACAGACAACATTATCCAATTCTTCCTGCATAACACGGAGTTTGGCCTTCAGAAATCTAATCTGTGCTTCTGCATCAATAATAATATATATTGTCTTTCATTGAATCTAAGATGCCATCAATTGTAAAACAGACTATTATTTTATGAAGGAAAAAAGTGCTCAAGATGAAGAGTCTAATAGGAGATCCCTTTTAGGAAACACTGAAGAAAACACTAAAGACACAATCCCTAATGTGGAGGCAAATGAAAAATCTACCCAGGTATAAAAGGAACTATATATATCTCAATATAAAAAGAGTAAAGAAAGAAAGGGGGGAAAAATCAAAAATCTTTCCTGAGAATCGGAACTAAAAGCCAGTAGTTTACAGACTGAATTCATACTTACCTATGTCATTCAAAACACCTCAAGCAGAATTTAAAGTGGTTTCAGGTCAATAATGCTCCCAAAGTGTTTGGCAGAAACAAACACAAATCCTCTCTAGCAAAACTCAACTTCAGTCCCAACTACTGCAATCATCAAATGCCACTGACTGCAACACACATCCCAATTTCACCTAAGTTAACATGTAGTGTATGTGTCTGAGAAGCAGAAAAATACACAAATACCTTACTGCTGAAGCTTTTTTCCCCACAAACCCCTAATTAAGATCTACTTTTAGTATTTCATTGCTAGCAAAAGTTCTTTATTCAATAACATCAGTAAACCTTTGCAGTTTTTAGGCGTATAAAAGTACATAAAGTGAAAACTGAACTTGGAACTCACTCATAATTCATCCAGTCATTAATTTAAAAGATATACATTAAGTCTCTACTACATTTCAGGCATAATACGGATATTGTTAAGACAAGCTTTGCCTTCATGAAGCTTATCTTAAGTAAACAATCTTAATATTCAGTCTCTGAAAGATCATTAGGACAAACCCCACAGAGCACACACGTCTCCACACATACTTCCTGCTTCAAAGCTCTTGTTATAAACTGTCCCCAGCATTACTTGGAACTGATGAACTATGGTTGGCTCTAGCCACACCTAGATTTCTCCAGCCTTGACTCTCTTCTAGCCTCCAGGTTAGCAGAGGACAGAAGGGAAACAATCCATCTCTTCTCTCCCCAACTCTAACTTCAGTAGTATCATCAAGGAGCTGAGTGCTCTGTCTCTGGAGGTACACAGCATTAACCTCCCTCTCATCGCACTCCAACTTTAGTCTTACAAAGCAGTGCTTTGTATACTTAATTACATTTTGTACACTTACACAACTTTAAACTTACAAAGGAGTCTTACAAAGTTTTGTGCTACTAAACTACTTTTTTATTGCTTCCTTCCACACATAACCCAGCCATTCTAGGTAATCATGTGGAATAGGCAAGAACTCCCTAAAAGGGGAGACACCTTGGTCAAAGACTGTGAACAGAGAAGGATGCAAAAGTGGCAGAGAGGTCATTAAGCAATAAGAAACAAAGCAGCAATTTAAGGTAGTCTGTGCCAGTTCTTATACCTGGGCGGAGGAACTCTCTAACAAGGCCATGAGTGACTATTAACTGAGTAACAGCCAATATCTGACCACTTAGTCCTTGAAGGCATCTTGAGGCATGAAGGTAATTTTTTCTTTCACTTGCCTTCATTCTTAATGATTAGCCTCAGAAAGCTTGGATAGGTTAGTAAACGTAACAAATGCATAAATGAATTATTCCTCATTTATGACTAATTAGCAGCAGCAGCATAATAATCATTACACATGTAAATCAATAAGATTTTCACAGAATCAGAATATTAAACATAAACTTCATGATCATCTAATATTAATACAAACTGCTAAATTTTCAAGTGAAGACATTGCTATTATAGAGGGACTAAGCAGTATCCCTGAACCCAGTTAATTATAGTTCAACATTAACTATGTTCATATAAACTCAACTGTATTGTTTTTTATGTAAATAGAATAGGTGGCACGTCATAAATTCAACAATTTTAGAGGCACTACCGGTAACTAACATAATGTTTTTGATGACTCAGACTAAGTATTTTTCTAGTGGTATGCAGAGAATGAGTTTGTAAGAAAGAAATCAGTATCAGGGCTAGTGCACTGGGACGACCCAGAGGGATGGTATGGGGAGGGAGGAGGGAGGAGGGTTCAGGATGGGGAACACATGTATACCTGTGGTGGATTCATTTTGATATTTGGCAAAACTAATACAATTATGTAAAGTTTAAAAATTAAATAAAATTTAAAAACAAAACAAAAAAAATAAATAAAAGCATAAAAAAATAATATTCATTAGAAAATTCATTATTTTACTTGATGCTAATCAATAATTCATTTATCCTTTAACACATGTTAATCTAATACACAATAAAGAGAATTCAGTAACATCAAATGAAAGGAATTCAAAGAGACATTTTTAAAAAATTATTTCAATGTTTTAATAATAAGCTATGGGGCATTTATTTAACTTTAGTTGAAAATGGGTCAATGAAACTAATCCTAGATAGTTCTTTTTAGTTTTACTTTTTATAATAGAAAATATCAAACATATATAAAAGTAGTGAGACTGGTTCAGTGAAACTCTGCTTACCCATCATCCATTTTTAACAATTACAAACTTAAAAGCAATTTTATTTCATCTATCAAACAAATGCAAAACATCACAATACATTTTCTAAATACAAGAAAAATTGTTCTCAGTGTTGCTTTTTTAAGCAATTGTGATAGAAGAATAAATATAAACAAAAAACCTACCTGTTCCAATGTCTTCACTAACACCAGAAAAAACATCATCATTTATAAAATCAGGTAAGCCTTCTTCCTCTAGTTGCCCTTCAATCTTGCTAATTGTTTTTGCAAGAGAAAAGTCTGAGAAATCCTCTGGAATGGCAACATCACTGGCAGTCTGCACATGAGAGTATTTCAATTTTACACTAAAAAAAAAAAAAGAAATATATATATGTGTGTGTGTGTGTGTGTATATATATATATATATATAAAATATAAAAAGTAGATATGATTCCCAGATATGACCTTTATTCAAATTAAAAAGCAGATCAAAATTATTATTATAAATTTTAAGTTTATCATGATATCTACAATTGATACTTTCAAGGACTATACTACAAGAGATTTAGTAGACTTTTAATCTTTATGACAATCACAGAGCTGGAGAAGGCTTTATGATGCCAGTTACTCTAGACATTGACAATGTAAAAAAAATAAACAGAAACCTCAATTAAACACTATGGCAAAACCAATACAAGATTGTAAAGTAAATTAGCCACCAATTAAAATAAATAAGTTTACATCAAAAAAATAAATAAATAAAGAGAAGACTAAAATCATAAAAAAAAAAAAACAAAAACACACACACACAGTCAGGAGACCAGGAGGGGCCACTTTCACACCATGCGACAACAGCAAAGCCCAAGAGTGTAAAGAAAGACTCCTCTTCCTTTCCAGCTACAGCTCCGCTGATGAAAAGCCTTTGTTCCCTACAGCCTTCCCAGCTTCCTTTTCCCCCTAAGAAAGAGTTACCCTCGCCTTGCTGTGCAGGGACTTGCATGTGGCTCACCATGGTGACAGATCCCAAAGTGCAGTTCTCTCCTGATTCCAAACAAACCCATTTTTTGCTAAAGAATTATGTGTTTTAGGTCAGCACTCTCAACCGAACACCAAAACTAAGAGTACTGAACTTGGCCTCCCAGGTCAAATACAGACTATGGCTTTTAATTTTACCTGCTGCTGGAAAAGAACTGTACAATTTGATATCACTCTAGCCATAAGTCTGCAAACACTGAAGAACAATACATCTTGAGAAACAATTGCAGAGTAAAGACTTCTTAGCTCAAACTCCACATATTTTTCCACCTAAAGAAACATTATAAGCAGGATCAAAATCTACCAAAAAGTTGTGTTTTGATTTTAAGGGGAGAAATATGAAATAAAAGTCACTATCAAAGGCATTGAGGAATGGGCCAAGACTAACTCATTCAGTCTGTTTCTGAAAGCCTTACTTTTAACTTTAAAGCCTAACTCACTTTTAACACATAAGCAAAGGCTTTACAATTCTTTTGGGAAAAGAACCTTTTATTTAAAATGTAAACTTGAAGTCTGAAAATAAGATAACCCTTTCCAGTTATGTATGTACTTATGTATTCAGCATATGTTCTCTTTTCTTCTACCCATTTTAGATTTTTTTCTTCCTTATCCTTTCACCCTGTGTTTCTGGTCTCTTATATTCAAAAAACAAAAACTTTACTTGGCTTTTCTTGGTGAAGGTGAAAGAAGAGAGTGAAAAAGCTGGCTTAAAACTCAACACTCAAAAAACTAAGATCATGGCATCAGGTCCAATCACTTCATGGCAAATAGATGAGGAAAAAGTGGAAACAGTATCAGATTTCATTTTACTGGGCTCCAAAATCCCTGCGGACAGTGATGGCAGCCATGAAATGAAAAGATGCTTGCTCCTTGAAAGAAAAGCTATGACATACCTAGACACCATATTAAAAAGCAGAGACATTAGTCAAAGCTATGTTTTTTCTAGTAGTCATGTATGGATGTGAGAGTTGAAGCATAAAGAAGGCTGAGTGAGCACCAAAGAATTGATGCTTTCAAACTGTGGTGCTGGAGAAGACTCTTCAAGAGTCCCTTGGACAGCAAGGAGATCAAACCAGTCAATCCTAAATCAACCCTGAATATTCACTGGAATGACTGATGCTGAAGCTGAAGCTCCAATACTTCGCCACCTGATGTAAAGAGTCAACTCACTGGAAAGGACCCTAATGTTAGGAAGATTGAGGGCAAGAGAAGAAGAGGCCTCAGAGGATAAGATGGTTGGATGGCATCACTGACTCAATGGACATGAGCTTGAGCAAATTCTGGGAGACAGTGAATGACAGGGAAGCCTGGCAAGCTGCAGTTCATGGGGTCGCAGTCAGACACAACTTGGCAACTGAACAATGACAAAAATACACAAGGATTAACAAAGATTTTCCAGAATTATAATGCAGTTATCAGTTTGAATAAGCAATAGACATGTAAATTTAATAATTTACTGTGAATTAGAAGCTGGTTGGTACAATCCACTGCAGGTGTGAGACTCCTTTTCAAGAAGGTCTACTATTCTGAAGAATCCCTTGGGTCTCCTTTTAGTGCTTAAAGTACTAAAAATAGTCTTGAAAGTTTTTTCACCCAAAACAATAGAATGTAAATTACAACTATACTGTAGTTTTATTGAGAGCATGCCAAAATCATTCTATATCTCAATATACACAATAATGCATGGTGTTCAAAAAGTATAAGACTATTCAGTCTATTTGAGAGAACTAGGCAGAAAGAGCATCTAGGTTCTAGTTTCTGATCTAAGAAAATAACTAGCTAAAAATAACAGTTAAAAATTTTGAAATGTGGCATTTTTGCTTATCTAATCAAATATTTCTGATTAGAAGATGCTTTAAATTACTAACTGTGGAGAAAAATGTAGAGTGTAATTTTGTATCTTTTGGGATATAAAAAGATCCAAAGAAACAAAACTTACTAGTTAAGAACAATGATACTGTGAATTATGAAACTAAAAAAAGAAAGTAATAATTTAAAAAACTGTACTATACCTTGATTTCCTTCCTTTACTTGCAGAGTATAGTTTGTTTTGAACTTTGTTTATGGGATCAACATTTTTGGTCTTTGGCTAAAGGATAAGAATTTAAATGACTGATTAATTAATTACATTCTAATCAGTTGCCTAGGAAGGCAATTACATAATACACAGAATCACTAGTTTGCTACACAGAATTCCTATTTTCACATAATTAATAAAACTGTATTTTAAGGAATCCAGAATTGTATAGCTAGAAAAGACCTAGTTATTACTAGGACCAAGAGATTTAAAGATAAGAAAATGAGTCCCAAAGATTTGAAGATATTCAGCTAGTTAGCAGAATGTTCAACTGGATGTTCTGATTTACAGAATTTACTTCTCATCATTTCTTGTTCGGACACGTCTCCATGTATACTATTCCCTGGGTCAAAGATCTCCATGGGTGGAATCTGTACATCCCAGTATGCCTAGCACCTGGAATAGTGATCTCTACACACAGTAAATATTTAAACAAACAAATAAACCTCCCAAATTGCCTTCATTGTATATAAATTCTTTTCTTTTTCAGATCTTCCATCTAATAAATTTGGGCTTCAGAGAGAAAACTAAAAATTAATGTATCTTCAAACTGTTCAGTGAAACTATGAGACAAAAAAGGATTCAATTTATTTTACGAGCAATATTTCATAAACGCATATCTTTTAAATAACAAGGCTAATATTCTATTTCTATAGAATCATACGGTTTTGTCTAAGAAAAATACTAAAAGCCAACCTATATTCTACAGAATGTAATCACATTTCCAAAAAGTTTAAATTCATACCTTAGTTTCTGAATGTAAATGAACTGTCCCTTCAGATAATGGACGTCTACAGATAAAAAATAAACATCATATATTAATAGTAGACAGTACTAAACTGAGACAGAATAAAATTCAACAGCAATTATATCTGAAAGGAAAATATATAAAACTATCAAGTAGACTTTGCTATAATTCTAATTATACACATGTTAACTTACTTTGAGTGAGTGTCACAAACAAGAAAAGTGCTTTGGTCAAATAATTCATCTTTGGGAAGAAACACTAAAGTGCCAATTTTTTTGTAGGAAAATGTAGCACAAATTTTAATGAATTGAAATCACAATGAGGGATACTGGCTTCACACGGGAATCATCTATTTTACAAAATGATTCACCACACGGCTTTACATTGTGAAGTCACTCAGTGTTATTGTTTGTCTCACACATTTAAAAACGTAAAAACTTGATCAGTGTGTTCTTCCTCACTATATCATGAACTCCACGAGGGTAGCAATCATATTTCTGCCTGAGTTCACTGCTCTACGTCTAGTCCTTGGCATAGTACCTGGCACATAAGCTCTTAAATTGGCACTAAATAAATATTTGTTAAATGTATAAATAAATATATCTAAAATACATTTTTTATGCAGTTTGGGGAATATGTTTGTAGCTTAAAACACATAATGTTTATGGGAGTCTGCAAACTACAGCCCAAGGTTTAATCACCCACATCCATTTACGTACACACTGTCCACAGCTGCTTTCGCACTACAACAGCCAATCTGTAGCTGTGACAAAGACTGTATAGCCCACAAACCTAAAAATATTTACTATCTGGCTCTTTATAGAAAAAATCTGCCTACCCATGACCGATTTTCCAGATCATCCCCAACACATGTATTAATATTTCTAAAACCCAACCACTTCAGTACCTATCATTGCTATTAAAAAAAAACAAAAGCCCTCTGTATATTCTGAGGACTCCTAACCAAAGTAGAGAACATACAAACAAAATTACTTTCTATCGGATGCCACCTACAGTCACCTAATAGCTATACTTTTTGTTCAATGCTAAACACAAAGATATACTTAAGATAGATATTAAATACAGCCTCTTAAAGAACTAGAAACTGCTCTGTAAAGGGGGGGAAAAGGCCTTCAAATATCTTAAAATTAGAGACCAAAGACTCATTCTCATATATGACATGAAAATGCTTCCAAACTTTATTTATTTGGCTGTGCCGGGTCTTAGGTGTGGCATGCAGGGCATTAGGGATCTAATTCCTCCACCAGGGATTCAAGCCTGACCCCCTGCATTGGGAACATGCAGTCTTAGCCATTGGACCACCAGGGAAGTCTGTTTTCAAATTTTATACAAGATTAAGTGATCTCTTTAAATCATTCTTATTTTAAATCAGTATTTGCCATTTCCTTACATTTTTCTACATCTTCCATCTCCCCCTGCCCACCTACCATATACATATTCATAAGGACCAAAGACATTTAACAGTTATCTGTCTCCCTCAGGTTTAGCAGAGTGCTACTACTTTGTTAGTGTATTTCATGAAAGATAATTTCCACAGTATTCAGATTATTTTTGGTAAACTTCTTGAAGATTTGTGTGTAATGGGATTAAAATAACTTGTGTGGTAAACCCTGCTTCCAGCAGACTGAAGGACAGGCATGCTATACTATCAGGAAACTGAGGTCTGGTTTACCTACCATATTCACACAGGGGAAGTAACCCTGGATGTTGAAGACCTATTACAATAAATAGTCTGACTACAATAATTTAATTCAATTATCACTGTTCCAAGCTGAAACAGATTGTCGCTTCACAGAATTACCTCCCATCTTTAATTTCCAACCATCAAGTGCCATGTTTGACATGGCAAAAGCCATCTGTTCAAATACTAGCATTAAAAAAAAATGGCCACCTGATCTAGGTAAGCAGAGGTGTTATCACCACTTTGCACTTAAGGAAAATTTAGTGAAAGAAAAACAACAGATTTATTTTCATGCTTGTAAAATCAGTCTCTCACTTGTTTCAACAGAAACCAGGGATTAGCAGTTGTTAACATTATTTCAATCTTTTTTATTTACTGGATAAAAAGTGTAATTAATGGTAACTGAATTTTGGAATTTTGGTAACTATTAAACACTATGTTCCATAAAATATCAGAAAGCATTATATACAATATGGATATGTAGTTTCATGTTATATATTATATATATACACACACAATGTATATATCAAATGATGATATAAAGATATCTTTATGGAAAAAAATTTTAATTTCAAAACATATTAAAAATATGTTCTTTTAATACATTAGGCATTAACTCCTTGGGAGCAGAACCTAGTCTGTTTATTCACCCCAGTGTACCACCAATACATTAATTGTTCAAAATTTGTTATGACCTAATTTATTTTTGGCACTAATCAGATCAGATCAGATCAGATCAGTCACTCAGTCGTGTCTGACTCTTTGCGACCCCATGAATCGCAGCACACCAGGCCTCCCTGTCCAACACCAACTCCTGGTGTTCACTGAGACTCATGTCCATTGAGTCAGTGATGCCATCCAGCCATCTCATCCTCTGTCGTCCCCTTCTCCTCCTGCCCCCAATCCCTCCCAGCATCAGGGTGTTTTCCAATGAATCAACTCTTCGCATGAGGTGGCCAAAGTACTGGAGTTTCAGCTTTAGTATCATTCCTTCCAAAGAAATCCCAGGGCTGATCTCCAGAATGGACTGGTTGGATCTCCTTGCAGTCCAAGGGACTCTCAAGAGTCTTCTCCAACACCACACTTCAAAAGCATCAATTCTTTGGCACTCAGCCTTCTTCACAGTCCAACTCTCACATCCATACATGACCACAGGAAAAACCATAGCCTTGACTAGACGACCTTTGTTGGCAAAGTAATGTCTCTGCTTTTGAATATGCTATCTAGGTTGGTCATAACTTTCCTTCCAATAGTGTTCATTATTTTTTTTTTCAGGCTTACTGAAATAAAATTCATACATGGTAAAATATACCTCTTTAGGTGTACATTTCTATAAATTTTACAAAATTATATGTCATGTAACCATCACCACAACCAAGATAAAGAACATTTCCATCATCCCAAAAAGTTCCCTTGTGCCCTGCTGTAGTTAATTCCTTTCCCAAGTCCCACATAACCACTAATTCAATTTCTGTCCCTATATTTTTACCTTTTTCAGAATGTCAAATAAATGAAATCATACAGTATATACATTTTTTAGTCTATCTTCTTTTACTCAGCATCCATGTTGTTGCTGTTATCAGCAGTTCATTGCCTTTAATTGCAAAGAAAGACTCAATTACATGGATATACCATAATTTTTTTTATCCATTCACCACTTTGATCGATGTTTGAGTTGTTCCCAGTTTGGGCAATTATGAATAAAATGGCTATATATGTTTGCATGCACGTTTTTTCTTGGATACATGTCTTCATTTTTCTTGGGTATATAGCTAGAGGGGAACTGCTGGACTGTATGCAATAATTATTCTTGACTAAATGAATAAGGTCTCAATATTTCAAATATGAGCCAAATATACTGCCACTTAAGTAATATTGCTTTGCTGTTTCTAAGGCCTTTAAGGTGTTTAAACATTAAAGTCTCTCTGTGCAACTCTCAATGTCTGCTTCTTCATCTTAGAAGACTGGGAGATCTCACAACTATTCTAAGATTTAAAGAATCACAAGCAGGTTTAGTCCACCATTCTTAATGTTCTTTTGCTGATAATGCTTTCAAAAGTTTCTTACCCATTTGATTCCAGTCAGTTACATGTGCCATTACCACACTCATAACTCTAAGACTGCTTCTTAACCCTAAACTCCTCTCTCTCTCCCTTCCTCCCACCTCTTCCCCCAAACTCAGTTGAAAAATAGTTTACTTTGAGGTTGTCAAGTTTCTATAAGGGGACTACTACCTTTAGTTAGATCTTTAATCTGAGACATTTTATCCAAATGGATAGGTTCACTAGGTGTAATTTAAAATGATCCTTGCCCTCAAAAACCTTAATCCACTGGCAACTTTTATCAATAGTTGTGATAAAAGTTTTTTATCACTTTATTTTAAGTCTGACCTTTGCCACAAAGGTGAGCTTTAATATTTAATAGACTTTTATCCCTTAAACATTTTTTCAATTTTATCTCATAATTTTTTAGGTCTAAAAGCAGTTAACTGGGAGGAGCTAAGATGGTGGAGGAGTAGGACAGGGAGAACACTTTCTCCCCAACAAATTCATCAAAAGAGCATTTAAACATCGAGTAAATTCCACAAAACAACTTCTGAATGCCAGCAGAGGACATCAGGCACCCAGAAAAGCAATCCAAGTCTTCGAAAGGAGGTAGGAAAAAATATAAAAGACAAAAAAAGAGACAAAAGAGGGAAGGACAGAGTTCCGTCCTGGGAAAGGAGTCTTAAAAAGAGAGAAGTTTCCGAATACCAGGAAACCTTCTCACTGCCGAATCTGTGCCGAGCCTTGGAAGCACAGAGGGCAACATAACAGGGAGGAAAAATAAATAAACAGTTAAAACCTGCAGATTGCAAGCCCTATGGTAACTCCCCCAGCGGAGAAGCAGCGCAGACACCTGCACACGCCACTAGCAAGTGGGGGCTGGGCAGGGAGGCGCGGCGCGGGCTGCATCGCTTAGAGTAAGGATCTGGCCTGAATACCCCGAGGGCTATCTGAGCGAAATAATTTGGGCTAGCAAACCAGACTGTGGGATATTTACCACGCGAAAAGCCACCCCTAACCTAAGACACCGCCAGGCCCGCGCACGGAACAAAGGACTGAACAGAGATAGCCAGCTGCAGACCATCCCCCTCCACTGACAGGCAGCCAGAGCCGGAAGGGGGCAATCGCAGCCCCAGAGAGACATTATCTATAAAACTGTAAGCAGGCTTTTTTGCTAACTAAAACTTCCTGGGGGTCTGGACGGTCAACATCCATCTGAGAAGGTGCGCCGGTTGTACACCTAGATAACCAAGCGGCAGGGAGGCGATAAGTCGCAGCAATCGCGCTCGCCAAACACCTCATCACCTGAGCTGCTCGGACCTGGGAAGGGCACAAAACGCAGGCCCAACCGAGTCTGGGCCTCTGAGGACTACCCGAGTGCCTGAACCTGAGCAGCTTGGACCTGGGAGGTGCAGGCAGCCCAGGGCCGGCCTCGGATGGTTCCTGGTGGAGCAACCTAGAGCCTGAGCAGTGTGGGCAGGGAGGCTACACGCGCCATGAGTAGGGCAGACCCAGTGTGGCTGAGGGCACTGCAAGCACACACCAGTGTTATTTGTTTGCAGCGTCCCTCCCTCCCCACAGCGCGACTGAACAAGTGAGCCTAAACAAGTGAGCCTAAAAAAAAAAAAAAGTGTCCACCACCGTCCCCTTTGTGTCAGGGCAGAAACCAGACACTGAAGAGACCAGCAAACAGAAGAAGCTATAACAGAGGGAACCACCTTGGAAGCTACAGGCAATAGATTAAACCCTGTGGTTAGTACCGACTACATAGGAAGGGGCCTACAGATCTTGAGAAATCTAAGTCGGACCAAGGAACTAGCCGAAAATGAACTGACCCCACAATACTCACAACAAAACCAGAGAAAGTCCTAGATATATTTTTACTATTTTTATGATCATTCTTTCTTTTTTTTTTAAATTAAAAAAAATTTTTAAGTCCTCTATTATTCCTTTAATTTTCACTTTTATGACCTATTACTTAGCAAAAAAAAAAAAGACCCCTTTTTAAAGCAAACTTCATATATATATTTTTTTATAATTTTTGTGACCTTGTTTTTTTTGTGTTTTTTTTTTTCTTCTTTTCTTTAACACTGTATTTTTGAAATTCCAATCTCTACTCTAGATTTTTAATTTTAGCTTTTTGGTATTTGTTATCAATTTTGTACCTATATTTTTTTTTATAATTTTTGTGACTATTTTTTTTTCCTCTCTCTTTCTCTTCTTCTTTTATGTAACATTGTATATCTGAAATTCTAAACTCTACTCTAGATTTTCAATTTATCCTTTTTGGTATTTGTTATCAATTTTGTACCTATATTTTCTTTATAATTTTTGCGACTTTGTTTGTTTGTTTTTCTCTCTTTCTTTTTCTTCTTCTTTTTTTTAACATTGAATTTTTGAAATTCCAAACTCTACTCTAGATGTTTAACTTTTGCTTTTCGGTATTTGTTATCAATTTTGTATCTATATTTTCTTTATAATTTTTGCGACTTTGTTTTTGTTTTTGTTTCTCTCTTTCTTTTCCTTCTTCTTTTCTTTAACACTGTATTTTTGAAATTCCACACTCTACTCTAGATTTTTAATTTTTGCTTTTATGTATTTGTTATCAATTTTGTACCTTTAAGAACCCAATCTTCAGTACCCATTTTTCACTAGGGAGCAAGATTAGTGGCTTGACTGCTCTCTCTCCCTTTGAACTCTCCTTTTTCTCCACCGGGTCGCCTGAGTCTCCTCCCTAACCCCTCTCTACTCTACTCAACTCTGTGAATTTCTGTGTGTTCCAGATGGTGGAGAACACTTAGGGAACTGATTACTGTCTGGATCTGTCTCTCTCCTTTTCATTTCCCCCTTTTATCCTCCTGGCCATCTCTGTCTCCTTCCCCCTTCTTCTCTTCTCTGTATAACTCCATGAACATCTCTGAGTGGTCCAGTTGTGGAGTGCACATAAGGAAGTGATTACTGGCTAGCCCACTCTCTCCTCTACTGATTCCACCTCATCTCATTCAGGTCACCTCTAACTCCCTCCTCCCTCTTCTCTTCTCCATGTAACGCTGTGAACCTCTCTGGGTGACCCTCATGGTGGAGAAACTTTTCATCTTTAACGTAGATGTTTTATCAGTGGTGCTGTATAGAAGGAGAAGTTTTGAAACCACTGTAAAAATAAGACCGATAACTAGAAGCAGGAGGCTTAAGTCCAAACCCTGACTCCAGGAAACTCCTGACTCCAAGGATCATTAATTGACAGGAGCTCATCAAACGCCTCCATACATACACTGAAACCAAGCACCACACACGGGCCAACAAGTTCCAGGGCAAGACATACCAAGCAAATTCTCCAGCAACAAAGGAGCACAGCCCTGAGCTTCAAGATACAGGCTGCCCAAAGTCACCCCAAAACCATAGACATTTCATAACTCATTACTGGATACTTCATTGCACTCCAGAGAGAAGAAATCCAGCTCCACCCACCAGAATGCCAACACAAGCTTCCCTAACCAAGAAACCTTGACAAGCCACCTGTACAAACCCACACACAGCGAGAAAAAGCCACAATAAAGAGAATCCACAAACTGCCAGAATACAGAAAGGACACCCCAAAATCAGCAATTTAAACAAGATGAAGAGACAGAGGAATAGCCAGCAGATAAAGGAACAGGATAAATGCCCACCAAACCAAACAAAAGAGGAAGAGATAGGGAATCTACCTGATAAAGAATTCCGAATAATGATAGTGAAATTGATCCAAAATCTTGAAATCAAAATGGAATCACAGATAAATAGCCTGGAGACAAGGATTGAGAAGATGCAAGAAAGGTTTAACAAGGACCAAGAAGAAATAAAAAAGAGTCAATATATAATGAATAATGCAATAAATGAAATTAAAAACACTCTGGAGGCAACAAATAGTAGAATAACAGAGGCAGAAGATAGGATTAGTGAATTAGAAGACAGAATGGTAGAAATAAATGAATCAGAGAGGAAAAAAGAAAAACTAATTAAAAGAAATGAGGACAATCTCAGAGACCTCCAGGACAATATTAAACGCTACAACATTCGAATCATAGGGGTCCCAGAAGAAGAAGACAAAAAGAAAGACCATGAGAAAATATCTGAGGAGATAATAGTTGAAAACGTCCCTAAGATGGGGAAGGAAATTATCACTCAAGTCCAAGAATCCTAGAGAGTCCCAAACAGGATAAACCCAAGGCGAAACACCCCAAGACACATATTAATCAAATTAACAAAGATCAAACACAAAGAACAAATATTAAAAGCAGCAAGGGAAAAACAACAAATAACACATAAGGATATTCCCATAAGGATAACAGCTGATCTTTCAATAGAAACTCTTCAAGCCAGGAGGGAATGGCAAGACACACTTAAAGTGATGAAAGAAAATAACCTACAGCCCAGATTACTGTACCCAGCAAGGATCTCATTCAAATATGAGGGAGAAATCAAAAGCTTTACAGACAAGCAAAAGCTGAGAGAATTCAGCACCACCAAACCAGCTCTCCAACAAATACTAAAGGATATTCTCTAGACAGGAAACACAAAAACGGTGTATAAATTCAAACCCAAAACAATAAACTAAATGGCAATGGGATCATACTTATCAATAATTACCTTAAATGTAAATGGGTTGAATGTCCCAACCAAAAGACAAAGACTGGCTGAATGGATACAAAAACAAGACCCCTACATATGTTGTCTACAAGAGACCCACCTCAAAACAGGGGACACATACAGACTGAAAGTGAAGGGCTGGAAAAAGATTTTCCATGCAAATAGGGACCAAAAGAAAGCAGGAGTAGCAATACTCATATCAGATAAAATGGACTTTAAAACAAAGGCTGTGAAAAGAAACAAAGACAGTCACTACATAATGATCAAAGGATCAATCCAAGAAGAAGATATAACAATTATAAATATATATGCACCCAACACGGGAGCACCGAAATATGTAAGACAGATGCAAACAAGTATGAAAGGAGAAATTAACAATAACACAATAATAGTGGGAGACTTTAATACCCCACTCACACCTATGGATAGATCAACTAAACAGAAAATTAACAAGGAAACACAAACTTTAAACGATACAATAGACCAGTTAGACCTAATTGATATCTATAGGACATTTCATTCCAAAACAATGAATTTCACCTTTTTCTCAAGCGCACATGGAACCTTCTCCAGGACAGATCACATCCTGGGCCATAAATCTAGCCTTGGTAAATTCAAAAAAATTGAAATCATTCCAAGCATCTTTTCTGACCACAATGCAGTAAGATTAGATCTCAATCACAGGAGAAAAATGATTAAAAATTCCAACATATGGAGGCTGAACAACACCCTGCTGAATAACCAACAAATCACAGAAGAAATCAAAAAAGAAATCAAAATTTGCATATAAATGAACGAAAATGAAAACACAATAACCCAAAACCTGTGGGACACTATAAATGCAGTGCTAAGGGGAAAGTTCATAGCAATACAGGCATACCTCAAGAAACAAGAAAAAAGTCAAATAAATAACCTAACTCTACACCTAAAGCAACTAGAAAAGGAAGAAATGAAGAACCCCAGCGTTAGTAGAAGGAAAGAAATCTTAAAAATTAGGGCAGAAATAAATGCAAAAGAAACAAAAGAGAGGAGGAGGAGCCAAGATGGCGGAGGAGTAGGACGGGGAGGACACTTTCTCCCCCACAAATTCATCAAAAGAGCATTTAAACGTCGAGTAAATTCCCCAAAACAACTTCTGAACGCCGGCAGAGGACATCAGGCACCCAGAAAAGCAATCCAACTCTTCGAAAGGAGCGCGACTGAACAAAGAGAAGAAATACAGCTCCACCCATTAGAACACCGACACAAGCTTCCCTAACCAGGAAACCTTGACAAGCCACCTGTACAAACCCACACACAGCGAGGAAAAGCCACAATAAAGAGAACTCCACAAACTGCCAGAATACAGAAAGGACACCCCAAACTCAGCAATTTAAACAAGATGAAGAGACAGAGGAATAGCCAGCAGATAAAGGAACAGGATAAATGCCCACCAAACCAAACAAAAGAGGAAGAGATAGGGAATCTACCTGATAAAGAATTCCGAATAATGATAGTGAAATTGATCCAAAATCTTGAAATTAAAATGGAATCACAGATAAATAGCTTGGAGACAAGGATTGAGGAGATGCAAGAAAGGTTTAACAAGGACCTAGAAGAAATAAAAAAGAGTCAATATATAATGAATAATGCAATAAATGAAATTAAAAACACTCTGGA
This sequence comes from Bos indicus, assembly GCF_029378745.1. Lineage (NCBI taxonomy): Eukaryota > Metazoa > Chordata > Mammalia > Artiodactyla > Bovidae > Bos > Bos indicus. The sequence goes on from NC_091769.1 coordinate 53,875,653, forward strand.
GGCAACAAATAGTAGAATAACAGAGGCAGAAGATAGGATTAGTGAATTAGAAGATAGAATGGTAGAAATAAATGAATCAGAGAGAATAAAAGAAAAACGAATTAAAAGAAATGAGGACAATCTCAGAGACCTCCAGGACAATATTAAACGCTACAACATTCGAATCATAGGGGTTCCAGAAGAAGACGACAAAAAGAAAGACCATGAGAAAATACATGAGGAGATAATAGTTGAAAACGTCCCTAAGATGGGGAAGGAAATAATCACCCAAGTCCAAGAAACCCAGAGAGTCCCAAACAGGATAAACCCAAGGCGAAACACCCCAAGACACATATTAATCAAATTAACAAAGATCAAACACAAAGAACAAATATTAAAAGCAGCAAGGGAAAAACAACAAATAACACATAAGGATATTCCCATAAGGATAACAGCTGATCTTTCAATAGAAACTCTTCAAGCCAGGAGGGAATGGCAAGACATACTTAAAATGATGAAAGAAAATAACCTACAGCCCAGATTATGGTATCCAGCAAGGATTTCATTCAAGTATGAAGGAGAAATCAAAAGCTTCTCAGACAAGCAAAAGCTGAGAGAATTCTGCACCACCAAACCAGCTCTCCAACAAATACTAAAGGATATTCTCTAGACAGGAAACACAAAAACGGTGTATAAATTTGAACCCCAAACAATAAAGTAAATGGCAACGGGATTATACTTATCAGTAATTACCTTAAACGTAAATGGGTTGAATGCCCCAACCAAAAGACAAAGACTGGCTGAATGGATACAAAAACAAGACCCCTACATATGTTGTCTACAGGAGACCCACCTCAAAACAGGGGACACATACAGACTGAAAGTGAAGGGCTGGAAAAAGATTTTCCAGCAAATAGGGACCAAAAGAAAGCAGGAGTAGCAATACTCATATCAGATAAAATGGACTTTAAAACAAAGGCTGTGAAAAGAGACAAAGAAGGTCACTACATAATGATCAAAGGATCAATCCAAGAAGAAGATATAACAATTATAAATATATATGCACCCAACACGGGAGCACGGCAGTATGTAAGACAAATGCTAACAAGTATGAAAGGAGAAATTAACAATAACACAATAATAGTGGGAGACTTTAATACCCCACTCACACCTATGGATAGATCAACTAAACAGAAAATTAACAAGGAAACACAAACTTTAAACGATACAATAGACCAGTTAGACCTAATTGATATCTATAGGACATTTCATCCCAAAACAATGAACTTCACCTTTTTCTCAAGCGCACATGGAACCTTCTCCAGGATAGATCACATCCTGGGCCATAAAGCTAGCCTTGGTAAATTCAAAAAAATAGAAATCATTCCAAGCATCTTTTCTGACCACAATGCAGTAAGATTAGATCTCAATCACAGGAGAAAAACGATTAAAAATTCCAACATATGGAGGCTGAACAACACCCTGCTGAATAACCAACAAATCACAGAAGAAATCAAAAAAGAAATCAAAATTTGCATAGAAACGAATGAAAATGAAAACACAACAACCCAAAACCTGTGGGACACAGTAAAAGCAGTCCTAAGGGGAAAGTTCATAGCAATACAGGCACACCTCAAGAAACAAGAAAAAAGTCAAATAAATAACCTAACTCTACACCTAAAGCAACTAGAAAAGGAAGAAATGAAGAACCCCAGCGTTAGTAGAAGGAAAGAAATCTTAAAAATTAGGGCAGAAATAAATGCAAAAGAAACAAAAGAGACCATAGCAAAAATCAACAAAGCCAAAAGCTGGTTCTTTGAAAGGATAAATAAAATTGATAAACCATTAGCCAGACTCATCAAGAAACAAAGGGAGAAAAATCAAATCAATAAAATTAGAAACGAAAATGGAGAGATCACAACAGACAACACAGAAATACAAAGGATCATAAGAGACTATTATCAACAATTATATGCCAATAAAATGGACAACGAGGAAGAAATGGACAAATTCTTAGAAAAGTACAACTTTCCAAAACTCGACCAGGAAGAAATAGAAAACCTTAATAGACCCATCACAAGCACGGAAATTGAAACTGTAATCAAAAATCTTCCAGCAAACAAAAGCCCAGGTCCAGACGGCTTCACAGCTGAATTCTACCAAAAATTTAGAGAAGAGCTAACATCTATCCTGCTCAAACTCTTCCAGAAAATTGCAGAGGAAGGTAAACTTCCAAACTCATTCTATGAGGCCACCATCACCCTAATACCAAAACCTGACGAAGATCCCACAAAAAAAGAAAACTACAGGCCAATATCACTGAAGAACATAGATGCAAAAATCCTCAACAAAATTCTAGCAATCAGAATCCAACAACATATTAAAAAGATCATACACCATGACCAAGTGGGCTTTATCCCAGGGATGCAAGGATTCTTCAATATCCGCAAATCAATCAATGTAATACACCACATTAACAAATTGAAAAACAAAAACCATATGATTATCTCAATAGATGCAGAGAAAGCCTTTGACAAAATTCAACACCCATTTATGATAAAAACTCTCCAGAAAGCAGGAATAGAAGGAACGTACCTCAACATAATAAAAGCTATATATGACAAACCCACAGCAAACATTATCCTCAATGGTGAAAAATTGAAAGCATTTCCTCTAAAGTCAGGAAGAAGACAAGGGTGCCCACTTTCACCATTACTATTCAACATAGTTTTGGAAGTTTTGGCCACAGCAATCAGAGCAGAAAAAGAAATAAAAGGAATCCAAATTGGAAAAGAAGAAGTAAAACTCTCACTGTTTGCAGATGACATGATCCTCTACATAGAAAACCCTAAAGACTCCGCCAGAAAATTACTAGAATTAATCAATGATTATAGTAAAGTTGCAGGATATAAAACCAACACATAGAAATCCCTTGCATTCCTATACACTAATAATGAGAAAACAGAAAGAGAAATTAAGGAAACAATTCCATTCACCATTGCAATGAAAAGAATAAAATACTTAGGAATATATCTACCTAAAGAAACTAAAGACCTATATATAGAAAACTATAAAACACTGGTGAAAGAAATCAAAGAGGACACTAATAGATGGAGAAATATACCATGTTCATGGATTGGAAGAATCAATATAGTGAACATGAGTATACTACCCAAAGCAATTTATAGATTCAATGCAATCCCTAACAAGCTACCAATGGTATTCTTCACAGAGCTAGAACAAATAATTTCACAATTTGTATGGAAATACAAAAAACCTCGAATAGCCAAAGCTTTCTTGAGAAAGAAAAATGGAACTGGAGGAATCAACCTACCTGACTTCAGGCTCTACTACAAAGCCACAGTTATCAAGACGGTATGGTACTGGCACAAAGACAGAAATATAGATCAACGGAACAAAACAGAAAGCCCAGAGATAAAGCCACGCACATATGGACACCTTATCTTTGACAAAGGAGGCAAGAATATACAATGGATTAAAGACAATCTCTTTAACAAGTGGTGCTGGGAAATCTGGTCAACCACTTGTAAAAGAATGAAACTAGAACACTTTCTAACACCATACACAAAAATAAACTCAAAATGGATTAAAGATCTCAACGTAAGACCAGAAACTATAAAAATCCTAGAGGAGAACATAGGCAAAACACTCTCTGGCATACATCACAGCAGGATCCTCTATGACCCACCTCCCAGAATACTGGAAATAAAAGCTAAAATAAACAAATGGGACCTAATTAAACTTAAAAGCTTCTGCACATCAAAGGAAACTATTAGCAAGGTGAAAAGACAGCCTTCAGAATGGGAGAAAATAATAGCAAATGAAGCAACGGACAAACAACTAATCTCAAAAATATACAAGCAACTCCTACAGCTCAACTCCAGAAAAATAAATGACCCAATCAAAAAATGGGCCAAAGATCTAAATAGACATTTCTCCAAAGAAGACATACAGATGGCTAACAAACACATGAAAAGATGCTCAACATCACTCATTATCAGAGAAATGCAAATCAAAACCACTATGAGATACCATTTCACACCAGTCAGAATGGCTGCGATCCAAAAGTCTACAAATAATAAATGCTGGAGAGGGTGTGGAGAAAAGGGAACCCTCTTACACTGTTGGTGGGAATGCAAACTAGTAAGGCCACTATGGAGAACAGTGTGGAGATTCCTTAAAACACTGGAAATAGAACTGCCTTATGATCCAGCAATCCCACTGCTGGGCATACACATTGAGGAAACCAGAAGGGAAAGAGACACGTGTACCCCAATGTTCATCGCAGCACTGTTTATAATAGCCAGGACATGGAAACAACCTAGATGTCCATCAGCAGATGAATGGATAAGAAAGCTGTGGTACATATACACAATGGAGTATTACTCAGCCATTAAAAAGAATACATTTGAATCAGTTCTAATGAGGTGGATGAAACTGGAGCCTATTATACAGAGTGAAGTAAGCCAGAAAGAAAAACACCAATACAGTATACTAACACATATATATGGAATTTAGAAAGATGGTAACGATAACCCTGTATATGAGACAGCAAAACAGACACTGATGTATAGAACAGGCTTATGGACTCTGTGGGAGAGGGAGAGGGTGAGAAGATTTGGGAGAATGGCATTGAAACATGTGAAATGTCATGTATGAAACGAGATGCCAGTCCAGGTTCAATGCACGATGCTGGATGCTTGGGGCTGGTGCACTGGGACGACCCAGAGGGATGGTATGGGGAGGGAGGAGGGAGGAGGGTTCAGGATGGGGAACACATGTATAATTTTTTTTTAATTAAAATTGAATAAAAAAAAAAAAAAAAGAAACAAAAGAGACCATAGCAAAAATCAACAAAGCCAAAAGCTGGTTCTTTGAAAGGATAAATAAAATGGACAAACCATTAGCCAGACTCATCAAGAAACAAAGGGAGAAAAATCAAATCAATAAAATTAGAAATGAAAATGGAGAGATCACAACAGACAACACAGAAATACAAAGGATCATAAGAGACTACTATCAACAATTATATGCCAATAAAATGGACAACGAGGAAGAAATGGACAAATTCTTAGAAAAGTACAACTTTCCAAAACTCGACCAGGAAGAAATAGAAAATCTTAATAGACCCATCACAAGCACGGAAATTGAAACTGTAATCAAAAATCTTCCAGCAAACAAAAGCCCAGGTCCAGACGGCTTCACAGCTGAATTCTACCAAAAATTTAGAGAAGAGCTAACATCTATCCTACTCAAACTCTTCCAGAAAATTGCAGAGGAAGGTAAACTTCCAAACTCATTCTATGAGGCCACCATCACCCTAATACCAAAACCTGACGAAGATCCCACAAAAAAAGAAAACTACAGGCCAATATCACTGAAGAACATAGATGCAAAAATCCTCAACAAAATTCTAGCAATCAGAATCCAACAACATATTAAAAAGATCATACACCATGACCAAGTGGGCTTTATCCCAGGGATGCAAGGATTCTTCAATATCCGCAAATCAATCAATGTAATACACCACATTAACAAATTGAAAAACAAAAACCATATGATTATCTCAATAGATGCAGAGAAAGCCTTTGACAAAATTCAACACCCATTTATGATAAAAACTCTCCAGAAAGCAGGAATAGAAGGAACGTACCTCAACATAATAAAAGTTCTATATGACAAACCCACAGCAAACATTATCCTCAATGGTGAAAAATTGAAAGCATTTCCTCTAAAGTCAGGAAGAAGACAAGGGTGCCCACTTTCACCATTACTATTCAACATAGTTTTGGAAGTTTTGGCCACAACAATCAGAGCAGAAAAAGAAATAAAAGGAATCCAAATTGGAAAAGAAGAAGTAAAACTCTCACTGTTTGCAGATGACATGATCCTCTACATAGAAAACCCTAAAGACTCCACCAGAAAATTACTAGAACTAATCAATGATTACAGTAAAGTTGCAGGATATAAAATCAACACACAGAAATCCCTTGCATTCCTATACACTAATAATGAGAGAACAGAAAGAGAAATTAAGGAAACAATTCCATTCACCATTGCAACGGAAAGAATAAAATACTTAGGAATATATCTACCTAAAGAAACTAAAGACCTATATATAGAAAACTATAAAATACTGGTGAAAGAAATCAAAGAGGACACTAATAGATGGAGAAATATACCATGTTCATGGATTGGAAGAATCAGTATAGTGAAAATGAGTATACTACCCAAAGCAATTTATAGATTCAATGCAATCCCTAACAAGCTACCAATGGTATTCTTCACAGAGCTAGAACAAATAATTTCACAATTTGTATGGAAATACAAAAAAACCTCGAATAGCCAAAGCTATCTTGAGAAAGAAGAATGGAACTGGAGGAATCAACCTGCCTGACTTCAGGCTCTACTACAAAGCCACAGTCATCAAGACACTATGGTACTGGCACAAAGACAGAAATATAGATCAACGCAACAAAATAGAAAGCCCAGAGATAAAGCCACGCACATATGGACACCTTATCTTTGACAAAGGAGGCAAGAATATACAATGGAGTAAAGACAATCTCTTTAACAAGTGGTGCTGGGAAAACTGGTCAACCACTTGTAAAAGAATGAAACTAGAGCACTTTCTAACACCATACACAAAAATAAACTCAAAATGGATTAAAGATCTAAACGTAAGACCAGAAACTATAAAACTCCTGAGGAGAACATAGGCAAAACACTCTCTTGACATACATCACAGCAGGATCCTTTATGACCCACCTCCCAGAATACTGGAAATAAAAGCTAAAATAAACAAATGGGACCTAATTAAACTTAAAAGCTTCTGCACAATAAAGGAAACTATTAGTAAGGTGAAAAGACAGCCTTCAGAATGGGAGAAAATAATAGCAAATGAAGCGACAGACAAACAACTAATCTCAAAAATATACAAGCAACTCCTACAGCTCAACTCCAGAAAAATAAATGACCCAATCAAAAAATGGGCCAAAGATCTAAATAGACATTTCTCCAAAGAAGACATACAGATGGCTAACAAACACATGAAAAGATGCTCAACATCACTCATTATCAGAGAAATGCAAATCAAAACCACTATGAGGTACCATTTCACGCCAGTCAGAATGGCTGGGATCCAAAAGTCTACAAGCAATAAATGCTGGAGAGGGTGTGGAGAAAAGGGAACCCTCTTACACTGTTGGTGGGAATGCAAACTAGTACAGCCACTATGGAGAACAGTGTGGAGATTCCTTAAAAAACTGGAAATAAACCTGCCTTATGATCCAGCAATCCCACTGCTGGGCATACATACTGAGGAAACCAGAATTGAAAGAGACACGTGTACCCCAATGCTCATCGCAGCACTGTTTATAATAGTCAGGACGTGGAAGCAACCTAGATGTCCATCAGCAGATGAATGGATAAGAAAGCTGTGGTACATATACACAATGGAGTATTACTCAGCCATTAAAAAGAATACATTTGAATCAGTTCCAATGAGGTGGATGAAACTGGAGCCTATTATACAGAGTGAAGTAAGCCAGAAAGAAAAACACCAATACAGTATACTAATGCATATATATGGAATTTAGAAAGATGGTAACAATACCCCTGTATACGACACAGCAAAAGAGACATTGATGTATAGAACAGTCTTTTGGACTCTGTGGGAGAGGGAGAGGGTGTGATGATTTGGGAGAATGGCATTGAAATACGTATAATATCATATATGGAATGAGTCGCCAGTCCAGGTTCGATGCACGATACTGGATCCTTGGGGCTGGTGCACTGGGACGACCCAGAGGGATGGTATGGGGAAGGAGGAGGGAGGAGGGTTCAGGATGGGGAACACATGTATACCTGTGGCAGATTCATTTTGATATTTGGCAAAACCAATACAATATTGTAAATTTTAAAAATAAAATTAAAAAAAAAAAAGAAGTTAACCCTCTAAAGTTAAGAGTAATCAAGACAGTGTAGTGCTGGCATAAGAACTGATACACAGATCAATGGAACAGAACTGAGAGTCCAAAAATAAAACCATTTTGTAGGTCTCCAGTCAGGTGATTTTGACAAAGATGCCAAGACCATTCAACAGAGGAAATAGAATCAAAGGTGACTCTTATCTCACACCATGTAAAAAACACTAACCATATAAAAAACAATAACCCAAAATGGATCAGAGATCTAAATGTAAGAGCCAGAATGATACAATTTTCTTAGAAGAAAAGATAGTAGATCTTAATGACCTTGGATTTAGCAATAGATTCTTTGATATAACTCCTAAAGCACAAGGAGCAAAAGAAAAATAAAAGACCAGACCTCATCAAAATTAGAAGCAGGTGACTTTTTGAACATTACAAGGCCTGTAATTCCTAGAATTTCCATATTCCCTTTCACTTCTACTTACAAAACAGCCAATTCTTTCCTAAACTTATCTTTCTCATAATACAGTGCCAATATAGCTAATAACAAGAGCATATACTATAATACTCTGTTTTCTAACCTCTTCCTTAAGAACACTGGTTCATCAGACATTCATTCAACCTTGCAATTTATAAAAAGTGACAAGTTTTACTAAATTCACTGCCACTATTTAACAGCACTCTTATCTTTACAGCCTCCAAAATCAAGTGTCTTTGCTGGTACCGCCTAACCACTAAGTGAAAACCACACTTTTAGAATATTTGTTGTACAGCACCTGACTCAATAACAACTGCTTTACTAGTTAAGGTAGGCTATGATATTAACCCCAAAATCTCAGTGGCTTACCATACTCAAAGTAGTAGAGAGGGAAAGAGGGCCCTTTTTTCCAATGTTCCATGGCTGACACCCAGTTTATTCATAAATATTTTTTTTGTTCCCTAATTTTTTTAGACATATCATATGAAATCTTTGGGGGGGGGAGATCTAATATATTTTTGTATCTATTAATTTATTTACTTTTACTTAATTTCACATGCAATTTTAAAAGAAAAAAGGTACAGTTCATGAAGACAGGTTTAGAAGTCTTATCAACTGTAGTCTGGATCTCAGTGAAATCCATCCATCTGTGGGTCCTAGATAAGCTTAAACTTCTTTAAGCTGCAGTTTTCTCATTTATTTTATTTGTTTTGCAGTTTCCTCATTTTTAAGAGGAGGACAGTAACACTGATTTCAAAATAACACTTTGAGAACTAAATGAAATAAAGTAGGTAAAAGGTTTACATTGTGTCTGACTGGTATAAGCCCCCAATTATTAGTATTTTTATAACTTACATTATTCTTCAAATTATAGATTTCCAATACTTACATACAAAAAGATATTATAAACAGATCCACATACACTACCCAGTAAAAATGGTGTTATCCCAGATTTCAAGCTATTATACAAAGCTACAGTAATCGAACAGTATGGTATTTGCATAAAAACAGACGCATAGGTCAATGGAACAGACTACAGAGCCCAGAAATGAACTTGTTCAATCAATTTATGACAAAGGAGCCAAGGGTATACAATGGGAAAATAGTAGTTTCTTCAATAAACAGTGTCAGGAAAAATGGACAGTCACATATAAAAAAATGAAAATAGACCACTATCTTGTACCATACACAAAAAATAAACTCAAATGGATTAAACATTTGAATGGAAAACCTAAAACCACAAAACTCCTAGAAGAAAAACATAGGTGGTTAGCTCCTCGAGACTTGTCTTAGTGGTTTTTTTTTGGATTTGACACCAAATGCAAAGGCAACAAAAACAAAAATACACCCATGGGACTTCATCAAACTGAAAAGCTTTTGCACAGCAAAATTTTTTTAAAAAATCAACAAAATGAAAGGTAATTTACTAAATAGGAGAAAATATTTTCAAATCATATATCTGGCAAATGGTTACTATCAAAAAATACTTTTTAAAATCTCATTAAACTCAAATAAAATAATCCAACAAACTGATTTAAAAATGGGCAAAAGATGTGAATAGACAGTTTCTAAAGAAGACATATAGACTGCCACAGATGCATGCAAAGATACTCAATATCACTAACCAACAGGGAAATATAAATCAAAACTTCAATGAGATATTATATCTGTAAGAACAGCTATTATCAAGAAGATAAGATAACAAATGCTGGCAAGGCTGTGGAGAAAAGGGAAACCTTGTACACTGTTGTCAGAAACATAATTTGGTACACTCACTTTGGAAAACAGTATAAAAGTTTCTCAAAAATTAAACATAGAACTATCATATGACCCAGAAATCTCACTTCTAGGTATTTATGCAAAGAAAATAAAAACACTATATATATTTTTTTTTTTCTTTTTTACATATATACACCTCCATGTTCACTGCAACAGTATTTACAATAGCCTAAACATGGAAACAACCTAAATGTCCATCAAGGGATGAACAAGCAAAGAAAATGTGCATGTTCTCTAATATTATATATATGCATATACTAAACTATAATATATATATATACATATATATAAATATTATTTGGCCATAAAAGAGAATGAAATCTTGCAATCTGTGACATGAATGGACTCGAAGGCAGTACACTAAGTGAAATAAGTCAGAGAAAAACAACTACAAACTGATCTCATATGTAGAATCTAAAAGCAAGCAAACAAAAGATGGTTGCTAGAGGCTGGCTGGTTGGGAGTAGGTGAAATGGGTGAAAAGAGTCAAAGGGCACAAACTACCAATTATAAAATAAGTAAGTCACAGGACATAATGTTCGGCATGGAGACTACACTTAATAATACTTTACTGCATACTTGAATGCTGCTAAAAATAAAAGGTAGATCTTAAAGGTTCTCATCACAGAAGAATGGTTCAGGATGGCTGTGCAGAAGGACATGCATTCGTCTCCTCCTGCAAGAGCACCAAAATTGTAGCTAGCTGTTCAGCAATCACCGACAGGAGCATGCTGCTGCTGCTGCTGCTGCTAAGTCACTTCAGTCGTGTCCGACTCTGTGTGACCCCACAGATGGCAGCCCACTAGGCTCCTCTGTCCCTGGGATTCTCCAGGCAAGAATACTGGAGTGGGTTGCTATTTCCTTCTCCAATGCATGAAAGTGGAAAGTGAAAGTGAAGTTGCTCAGTCGTGCCCAACTCTTAGCGACCCCATGGACTGCATGCTGGAACCCACCAAAAAAAAGATACCCTATGTCCAAAGACAAAGAAGAAGCCACAGTGAGATAGAAGGAGGGGTGCAATCACAATAAAACCAAATCCTATACCCGCTGGGTAGGTGACCCATAGACTTGAGAACAATAATACCAAAGAAGTTCTCACACTGATGTCAAGGTTCTGAACCCCACATTAGGCTTCCCAGCCTGGGGATCTGACAAAGGGACTGGGAATCCCCAGAAAATCTGCTGTGAGGGCCAGAGGGGTTTTGATTATGTGACTTCAGGAGGACTGGGAGAAACAGAGATTCCAGTCTTGGAGGGCACAAATAAAATTTTACATGCACAAAGACCCAGAGGAGAGGAGCAGTGACCCCACAGGAGACTGAACCCAAACCACCTGCTAGTAGTGTTGGAGGGCCTCCTATGGGGGTGTGGGTTGGCAGTGGCTCATCACAGGACGGGGGTGGTGGAAGATGCCCCTTGGCATAAACCCTCTTGGAGTTCACCATTAACCCAACCATAGAGCCCATAGACCCCAGGGCTGGGTCAGGCCAAACAACTACCAGGGAGGGATGCAACCCCACCCACCAGTAGATAACTGTACTAAAGCTTTACCTGAGCAAGGCCCAGCCCACCACAGCAAGACCCAGTTTTTCCCATCGCCAGTCCCTCCCATCAAGAAGCTTACACAAGTCTCTTAGACTCATCCATCAGAGGGCAGACAGAAGCAAGAGGAAGCATTGTCTTACAGCAGCAAAACAAAAACCATATTACAGAAAGTTAATCATGACAAACGGAGAAGGCAATGGCAAGCCACTCCAGTACTCTTGCCTAGAAAACCCCATGGATGGAGGAGCCTGGTGGGCTGCAGTCCATAGGGTCGCTACAAGTCAGACACGACTGAGTGACTTCACTTTCACTTTTCACTTTCACACAATGGAGAAGGCAATGGCAACCCACTCCAGTGTTCTTGCCTGGAGAATCCCAGGGATGGCAGAGCCTGGTGGGCTGCTGTCTATGGGGTTGTACAGAGCCCGACACGACTGAAGCAACTTAGCAGCAGCAGTAATCATGACAAAAAAGCGGAAAGTTACCTCCCAGATGAAGGGACAAGATAAACCCCCCTCCCCCAAAATTAAATGAAGTAGAGATAGGCAACTTCCAGAAAAAGAACTCAGAATAATAGTGAAGATGATCCAGGATCTAAGGAAAAGGATGGAGGCAAAGATTGAGAAGATGCAAGAAATGTTTACCAAAGATCTAGAAGAACTAAAGAACAAACAGAGATGAATAATACACTAGAAGGAATCCATAGTAGAGTAATTGAGGCAGAAGAACAGATAAATGACCTGGAGGACAGAATGGTGGAAATCACTGCCACAAAACAGAATATAGAAAAAAGAATAAGAAATGAAGACAGCCTAAGAGACCTCTGGGACAACATTAAATGCAACAACATTCGCATTACAGGAGAATGTTGGGTCCCAGAAGGAGAAGAGAGAGCGAAAGGACATGGGAAAATAATTGAAGAGACAGTAGCTCAAAACTTGCCTTAATAAGGGAAAGGAAATAGTCAACCAAGTCCAGGAAGCACAGTGAATCCCAGGCAGGACAAACCCAAGGAGGAACACACTGAGACACATAGTAATCAAACTGACAAAAATTAAAGACAAAGATAAAATATTAAAAGCAACAACAGAAAAACAACAAATGACAAGGAAACTCCCTTCAGGCTATCAGCTGATTTCTCAATAGAAACTCTGCAAGCCAGAAGGGAAGGGATGGTATGTTTCAAGTGATGAAAGGGAAGAACCTACAACAAAGAATACTCTGCCCAGCAAGACCCTTCTTCAGATTTGAAGGAGAAATCAAAAGCTTTCCAGACAAGCACAAGTGAAAAGAATTCAGCACCATCAAACCAGCTTTACAATAGATGCTAACGGAACTTCTCTAGGCAGGAAACACAAGAGAAGGAAAACACCTACAGAAAATAAACCCAAAACAATTAAGAAAACAGTAACAGGATCATACATATCAATCATTACCTTAAATGTAAGTGGATTAAATGCACCAACCAAAAGACACAGACTGGCTCGGTGGATGAAAACATGTGCATGTATGCACTTCCACTTACCACATCAGTCTGCTTAACAAACACTCAAACACCCAAGTTGTATGTGATTATTTTACACTGTTAAGTTAATCATATTTCCATTATGGCTTGGAATTATAATTATCTTTTATTTTTTGTCTGGCCATTGATTGTGAAAATTGATAAACATATTTTACCACTGTGATTATGTAACTATTACTCATTTACTACCATTGTATCATGATTGGTCAACAGACAAATAATAGAACTCTGTATCACCAAAACTAGGATCTAACAGAAAAACCTGTAATCACTATAAAATCCAGATGCATTTCAGAATTATCTTGAAACTTTTTGGGGAAAAAAAAAAATGCTCAGGTATTGCTTTTTTTCTCCAGAGCTCCAGATATGTTTCTATGAGTAGTCATGTTTAAAAACAACTGGACTATCTGATTATCTTTTACTTTTATCTAGTTTGTTTCACTTTTTCTATTTCATATTCAGTGCTCCCATTTCATTTAGTTTATGTTTTCCAATCTCTCCATCTCTTCTTTTTTTTTTTTTGATGTTTTTTCTCATGCTATCAAGTGTAGTAAAAAAGCTTTTGTGTATATATATATATATAAATATGTATAATATATATATTTTGGAAAACTTATGAATTTTTGCCTAACTAAAAATACTATGACATTTTGATTCCACTTGTTTAACTCAGTTGAATAGAATGCCAGATTTCTAATTAAAAAACAGATATGCAACAAGCAACAAAGGTTTACTGTATAGCATAGAGAACTACAGTCAATATCCTGTGATAACCTGTGATGGACAATAATTTCAAAAACAATATGTGTATTTGTATAACTGAATCGTCTTGCTGTGTACTTGAAACATTGTAAATCAATTATACTTCAATAAAATATATATTTTTTTAAAAAAAGGTTATCACAAGGAAAAAAGATTCTGTAATTATATATGGTAATAGATATTAAGTAGACTCATTGTGGTGATCATTTCACAATACATACAAATACTGAATCATGCTGTATACCTAAAACCAATATAACACTGTATGTCAATTATACCTCAATTTAAAAAATCTTAAAGCATTTACCCAGTAAAAACACACTTTTAAGGTGTTTGAGAATATAAGTCACTTACCTAAAGCTGTAATCATCTTTGTCCTCATATGATTTAATTTGTGCTGAAACGGACTTAGATCGGACTTCTTGCTGATCTCTCTAAATAAAACAAAGGTAAGTCATGAAGAAAAAAAACCTCACAAAACTAGGATATATTCAAGTGCCTTTCTGATCATTAATCATTTCAAAATTGTTCACAATTTCTATAAAATCAAAGCACAGAATTCTAAAAGCTATGGTATCAAAATAAGGTCTGTAACAATGTAGTTTCACCTTTCATTCATTCTTGGTTAGCAAAGTCACTCTAAGGGAAAATTCTAAGAATGTTAATGCCTCTAAATGATCTTAGCTGACTTCTTCCCAACTATATTAGGGCTTCCATCTTGTGTAACATGCAAAAGAAGTAAGGTTCACAAGAAATGAAAACATAAATCCATTTAATGGATAGAAAAATTTGTCTCAAATCAGACAAACTTCAATGTTACTATGACCACACAGAACTTAAAGTACTAAAAATGAAGCAATAAGAGTGAAAGCTTTTGAAGATGATGTATCAGTATGAAAGTAAGAAAACAAAAATTCAATATGGCAAGAGTTATATCCATCAGAGGACTAATGGATTTAATCAGAATACATAATGAATCCCTCATTCTACTATAATGTGGGGTTTCTTTGTTCAAACTATTTTCCAGCTCTTCAGAACAGACACAAACAAAAGATGTAATAAAGTATTTATTTTTAAATAAAATATTTAATTACAAATGCAACTAACAAATCTTTAACCATTATCTCCATCTGTTACCTGAAATGTTATGTTCCTATACTAACAAATAATGATAGTTCTGTCTAAGGCATTAAAATATTACCCATTCTTCAGTGACCCCATCAACTCTAAAGTGAGATGGGGATGGGGTTTAAATGAAAGAGAATTATAACTAATTAAAACAAAAAATGAAACAAGTTTGAAAGCAGCTCTAAGGAGTACTATTATAGCCTATCAATTAGGATATTTATTCCTCTAAGGAATACTACTATATCCTATCATTAATAATGGGAATGCTGATGCTTACAGAGGGGCATTTAAAGAAGGAATAACCAATTTGGTAGTCAGAATGGGGCAAATATCCTTATATTGTCTAGTAATATAGCCTCACCACATTTTCCTGACTATAAATCTGATTATGGACTAGCCCTAAGAATTTGAGTTACATCTAACTGCAGAGTTTAAGAAACAGATTACCATCTGAGCATTAGTGATAATCGTTATCCTTTATTCAACTTCTGTCCAGAAACCATATCCTTACTGAACTACTAGTACTAATTCAATATAGCTACTCACAAAACATTAATCTTAAAATACTAGGAAATATTATTAAATATTAATGTAGCTATTAATTAGATGATTGGAATATCAAAATGGAAAACACTTTTTCAGTAGCTTTTAGAAAATGTGTGCTTCTCAAAAAACATATATATGCATATATACACATACCTATGCACATATTGATTTTCAATTTATAATAATTCACTGAACTGAAAATTTATGCTTTGGGCACTTTTTTGTATGTATGTTATACATCAAATTAAAAAGCTAAAAAATTAACACTGACGTGGAAATACTAATAATTGTACATTTACTTACTATTACTTCCTCAGCTTGTCGAACCAGATCAGCTGTTTTTGCCTCTAATTCTGCATTTAAACGTCTAAAAGCAGAAAATAATTTAATAGCTGTGATATGCTGAAGACTGTAACACAAAGCTAAAGAAACTGAATTTCAATAACTACACTTCAGTTAAGTCAACAAATACCAAAACATACACATGACATTTTTACTTAAGAATTAACATAACTACTAGATTATTTCCAAATCCCTATGATTCCTTCTTCTTCGTGGTGGAAATTCAAGTGGTGTAAATATTAGCCTCTCCATATACTAGTACAAATATTTCATTACAAGTGCAACTAATATTGCCCTTACTTTAAGTAGAATGATTTATTTGGAAAGAATAAACTGGGTGAGATCACCTCAGTTTCACTCTTCATGTTCTTGGGATTCTGAGGGGGCTCACTCGTTATATACTTCAGTATAAGCTTCATCAGAAATACAGGCAATTCCTTTGATCTACACCTGCCATTTCTCTTTCTTCCATCTATTTGCAATCTAGCAAAGAACAGGAATACTATTTGGTCCCATTAAGACTGTAAGAGTACCAATGCCATTGAAGGAAACTGTTTTGAAAGGAAAAATTGCCCATAATCCTACCACCATTATCAGATGATTTTTAGTATTCCCTTCTAATTATCATCTGTAAGCACATACACAATATTGTACTGTTCCCCCATAACAACATAGATGGAATATATTTACCTGTATATAAGTTTTAAAATTAATGCCTTCAGATCAGATCAGATCAGTCGCTCAGTCGTGTCCGACTCTTTGCGACCCCATGAATCGCAGCATGCCAGGCCTCCCTGTCCATCACCAACTCCCGGAGTTCACTGAGACTCACGTCCATCGAGTCAGTGATGCCATCCAGCCATCTCATCCTCTGTCGTCCCCTTCTGCCCCCAATCCCTCCCAGCATCAGAGCCTTAAATGGCTACAAAATATGCTGAAGAGTTGAATTTAACATAGTGTACTAAACTGTTCCTCTTGTTAGTTCAAGTTCCCTTCTCTGTTTTAAAGGTTAACACTATAATAAACATCTTCAAAAGCATATAACTTCTCAGTTCTATTCATAGGTCACATTTCTAGATGATGTAGGCTCTTCTGAAGTTTTATGAAGAAAATATGCAAAACAATTTTTAAAATGAGATGTCTTGTGTTTTTTAGATATGTAATTCAGAGGTAACGCACACCAGTGACAACCCCCAGAAAGAAAAAAGCAGTATCATATCCCTTCTTAAAACAGTCTGATGTTTCAAGAAGTATTTTTATACCCTAGGATGAGTTAATCAAAAGAAATAATATCTAATGCAGTCTTAAAGTTGTATTCAAGATGCCTTTACCTTATTTTCCACATTTCCCTAACAAGAACCATGATAAGTTTCTGGTCAACATAGTAGACTGAGGTAACTCAAAAGACTACTCTTCTGCTCCAAAACCCATAGAAATCCTGGATAAACTGTAATAAAGGAAATGTTGCTAAACTTAAACTCAGGCAAAGAAAACACCCTGGCACTAAAAATACAGCAGTAACTCAAAGTTAGAGCAGTAAACAGGAACAGAAGCCAAAACAGCTTAACAGCTAGAAACCAATGCACTTGAGGGAATCATAAAGGGCTACACCTGTGAACCACAGACTACAAAACCACCACCCACAACCTTAGGTGAACGGAAATGAAACCAAAGCCATGTGTGGAAAAGATTCTCCTATGAGTAATTAGAGCACACAGAAGTGTATTCCAAGTTCGTCTTACCCAGATGGTATAGGGACACTAGGCCAAAACTTTAATATAGAAAGTTGGCTTAGAACCAGTGAAAACTGATAAGCTAATAAACTGAAATGCAAAACCACTCTTAGGAATATTTAGTCATCTAGAACAAATGCAACTCTCTCAGAAAGCAAACTCTAATACTAAAGATGCCTTCACAAAGATAATAAATTGCATTAAGAAATAAGTTTCCAGGATGGACAATCAACAGATACAAACAGAATCTGCACCAAAAGACCTGGAGATAATAAAACAACCTAAGAAAGAATTTTAAGTAACATTTTTCAATAAGAAAGAAAAAAAAAAGAATAGAAACCATTAGGCAAGAACCAAGCACTGTAAACATATATTCAAAAAAACACTGAATTTGGAAAACAACCCAACAGAAATTACATAATGAAAATATAGTCAATGTAAATAAAACTCAAATGCAATGGATAAATTGAACAATAGAATGAAGAGGGAATGGATGAATTAGAAGACAGATATGAGAAAATTACCAACAAAAAGGTACAGAGAAACAAAAAGATAAAAATGCAAGACAGAGTTTAACATCTATTCAAGATAGACAATAAGACAAAGATAGATTATAGCAACCTAATAGACACTGCAGAAGAAAATCCCAGAAAGGGAGGAAATGCCAAAATTTAAAGAGATATGCTGAGTATAATCTAAGGAAGTGTGACACATCCAGCTCTGTTCTTTCTCTGGATTGTCCTAGCTATTAGGGCTCTTTTGTGTACCCATACAAATTTTAAAGTTATTTGTTCTAGTTTTGTTAAAAAAAAAAAAAATCCCATTGGTATTTTGATAGGACTGCAATGAATCCATAGACTGGTTTCAGTACTATGGTCATTTTAACAATATTAATTCTACTAATTTATGAATACAATGTATCTTTCACCCTCTTCATGTTGTCTTTCTTTCATCAGTGTCTTATAGTTTTCTCAGTACAGATCTTTTACCCCCTTAGATTTATTCCTAAGTATTTTATTATTTTGATGCAATCATAAATGGGATTCTTTCCTTAATTTCTGTTTCTAATAGATTGCTTTTAGTGTACAGTGGTGGTTGGTGGTTTAGTTGCTAAGTCATGTCTGACTCTGGTGACCACATGAGCCGTGCCCACCAGGTTCCTCTATCCATGGGATTTCCCAGGCAAGGATACTACTGTGGGTTGCCATTTCCTTCTCCAGGGAATCCTCTTGACCGAGGGATCAAACCTGGGTCTCCTGTATTGCAGGCAGTCTCTTGCATTGCAAGCAGATTCTTTTACCAACTGAGCCACCAGGGAAATGAGTATTAATTTTGCAACTCTACTGAATTCACTGATGAGCTGTACTAGCTTTCTGGTGGCATCATTAGGATTTTCTATGTATAGTATCCTGTCAGCAAACAGTGACACTTTTACTTCCCTTCCAGTTAGATTCCTTTTCTTTTGTTCCTTCTCTGATTACCATGGCTAGGACTTTCAATACTATGCTGAATTAAAGTGCTAAGAGTGAGCATCCTGATCTTAGACGAAAATGCTTGTTTCCGATCTTAGATAAAATGCTTTTAGCTTTTCACCACCAAGTATTATGTTAGCTATGAGCTTATACGTGTGTGTTAGTCACTCAGTCGTGTCTGATTCTCTGTGACTCCATGGACTGTAGCCTGCCAGGCTCCTCGTCCATGGAAGTCTCCAAGCAAGAATGGTGGGGAGGGTTGCCACACCTTTTTTCAGGGGATCTTCCCAAGCTAGGGATTGAACCTGGGTCTCCTGTATTGCAGACAGTTTCTTTACCATTTGAGCTAAACTGGGAAGCCCATGAGCTTATATATGGACTTCATTATGTTGAAATATATTCCCTCTACACAAACATTGTGGAGAAGGAAATGGCAACCCACTCCAGTATTCTTGCCTGGAGAATCCCATGGACAAAGGAGCCTGGTGGGCTACAGTCCATGGGGTTGCAAAGAGACACGACTGAGCGACTAACACACACACACAAACATTGAGGACAGGAGAGTTTTTATCATAAATGGATGTTGAGTTTTGTCAAATTTTTTTTTTGCATTTGATCATATGATCTATTCAGATAAGCATATGATTTTTATTCTCCTTTTGTTAATGTGTGTATCACATTGATAAGATTCCCAGATATTGAACCACCCTTGCATCCCAGGATAACACTCACTTGATCACAGTGTATGATCCTTTCAATATATTACTGGATTCAGTTTGCTAATATTTTATTGAGGATTTTTACATTGATGTTCATCAATGATATTAGCCTATAATTTTCTTTTTTGTAATATCTTTGTATAGCTTTAGTATCAAGGTGATGCTGGCCTCATTCAATGAGTTCAGAAGTGTTCCTCACTCTGCAACTTTTTGGAATTGTTTTAGGATAAGCATTAACTCTTTTCTAAATGTTTGGTAGAATTGTTTATTCTTCTTCTTGGTTTGATCCATAGATCATTCTACTACAAAGCTAGGGCAGGTGAAACAGTATGGTACTGGAACAAAAGCAGACACATAGATCAACGGAGCAGAAGGGTGAGCCCAGAAACAAACCTACACTTACGTGGGTAACTGTGACAAAGCAGAAAAAAATATACAGTGAAGAAAAGACAGTCTTTCAGTAAGTCATGCTGGGAAGATGGGCTGCTACATTTAAAATAAAATAAGAACTTTTTTCACAGCATACACAAAAATAAACTCAAAATGGATTAAAGACCTAAATGTAAGACCACAAACCATAAAACCTGAGAAGAAAACATAGGTAGAATATTCTTTGACATAAATCACAATAATATTTTTTGGATCTGTCTCCTAAGAAAATAAAATACATACATACATGCACAGGACCTAATTAAACTTGAAAGGGGAGAAAAAAAAAAAAAGGAAAGGAAACCACTGACAAAATGAACATCTACTGAATGGAAGAAAATGTCTGCAAATGATATGACTAACAAGGGTTTAATATTCAAAATATATAAATAGCTAATACTACTCAATACTAAAAAAAACACAAAACAAATAATCTGGTTAAAAAATGGGAAGAAAACATGAAAAGGCATTTTCCCAAAGAAGAATACAGATGGCCAATGGGCACATGTAAAGCACAACATTGTTAATCATCAGAGAAATGTAAAGCAAAGCTATAATATGATCTCATACCTGTCAGAATGGCTATTATCAAAAAGACCACAAATAACAAATGTTGGCAAGAATGTGGAGAAAAGGGAACCCTCCTACACTGTTGGTGGGCATATAAATTGGTGCAGCCACTGTGGAAAACAGTATGGCAGTTTCTCAAAAAATTGAAGATGTAACTACCATATAACCCAGTAATTCCACTCTTGCATATATATCCAACAAAAATGAAAGCACTACTTTGAAAAAAATATATGCACCCTCATGTTCATAGCAGCATTTACAAGAGCCAAGATATGTTCATCAACATGTTCATCAACAGATGAATGGATAAAGAGGATGTGGCATAAAAATACATACATACACACTATGATATACTGTTCAATTATGAAAAAAATGAAACTTTGCATTTGCAACAACATGAATGGACCTGGAGGGTATTCTGGTTAGTGAAACACGTCAGACAGAGAAAGACAAATACTGTGTGTTATCACTTATGTGTAAATCTAAAAAATAAAGCAAATGAATGAATATAACAGAATAGAAACAGACCCACATACATAGAGAACAAACTAATGGTTACCAATGGGAAAAGGGAAGAAGAAAGGCATATGATAGTCGTGAAGAATTAAGATACACAAACTGCTGTGTATGAAATAAATAAGATACAAGGATATATGGGCTTCTCAGGTGGAGCTAGTGGTAAAGAACCCACTGGCCAATGCAGGAGATGACGTAAGAGACATGGGTTCGATCCCTAGGTGAGGAAGATCCCCTGGAGGAGGGCACAGCAACCCACTCCAGTATTCTTGCCTGGAGAATCCCATGCACAGAGAAGCCCAGCGGGCTACAGTCCATAGGGTCACAGTCAGATATGACTTACCACAAACACATAAAGATATACTGTACAAAACAGGAAATACAGCTATTATTTGACAACAATTTTAAATGGAATAAATTCATAAAAGTTTTGAATCACTATGCTATAAACCTAAACTACCATAATATTGTAAATCAAGTATACCTCAATAAAACAAAAAGAAAAACAAAAATTATTTGAAACCTGAAGAATACAGTAAGAGACAAAAAACAAAAGATACTACTTTTTATAAAAAGAAATAATGCTGAGAATTTTCCAGAAATGAATAATTACAGGGATCCCAGGCAGAATCAAGAAAACAAATCCACACCCGTACACACTGGGTAAAACTGTATAACTTCAAAGACAAGGAAAATATGCTTTAAATTACAAACCAAACATTTAAAAAGAAGAGAGAAAAATAGTCTCCCAACATGATTATCTTAGAAGCTGACAGCAGATGGCTTATCAATATCTCTAGATTACAATGGTACCTTTGGACAACCAAATGGTACTTTTAATGAACTGTCAGGAGGTGGGCTGCAGGGACTAGCCATTTCAAGTTCTATATTCAGCTAAACTATCTTTGAAGAATAAATACAAAGTAAAATTTTCAGGTAAGACTGGTGAATTTAAGACTCAGATTTTCACATAGAAAAGTAATGAATGCTCTATGCTTCATAAAAAAAGGAAACTGAACCTAGAAAAAAAAGGAATCATGATGCAAAGAAATGACAAAACATGATGATAAATCTAAATTAGCACAGAATATGAAAACACAGGTAGGGGTATGCAAAACAAAGGGGAAGTAACTAGTATTTAACTTGCAAACAAGGGAAACCAAGTTAAACTATTCTGAGGTCTTTCCAAAAACAATAAAGGGAAAATAAAGATATAATGAAAACTCATTCAACAAATAAACGACAGAAAAGAACCAAAGAAAAGGCACAAATAGAAAACAAAACATAAGATGACCAAAACAACTTCAAATCAACAAACAAAATACCATAAATTCACTTATTAGAAGGCAGAAATTATTAGAGAGTTAAAAAGAAATGTTCTTAATAAAGCTACATGACATACAAAGTTTGAAAATAAAAGAATGAAAAAGATGTAAAGACACTACAAATAATGACAGGAATTATTCAAGAGGTTTTAAATAAAATGATATAGCTCCCAAACAAAAATGGACAAATTAAAAGAAATTTTTAAGTTATAATTATAGCTGATTTTAGTACACCTCTGCTGCTGCTGCTGCTGCTGCGTCGCTTTAGTCGTGTCGGACTCTGTGCGACCCCATAGACGGCAGCCCACCAGGCTCCCCTGTCCCTGGGATTCTCCAGGCAAGAGCACTGGAGTGGGTTGCCATTTCCTTCTCCAATGCATGAAAGTGGAAAGTGAAAGTGAAATTGCTCAGTCGTGTCTGACTCTTAGCGACCCCATGGACTGCAGCCCACCAGGCTCCTCCGTCCATGGGATTTTCCAGGCAAGAGTACTGGAGTGGGGTGCCACTGCCTTCTCCGTAGTACACCTCTAACAGAGGCCAATATAGCTACTGGAGAAAAAAATGATGAGGGTACTGCTATTATGGACAGCAAAAGTAATTACCTTGATCTAAGTTATTAGTCAACAAATAGTAAATACACTTTCTATCAAAGAATACACTGAATATTTACAAAAATTCCACATGTACCTGGTTATAACTAAGTTTCAAAACGCTTTTGAAAATAAATCATATATACATTCTCTGACCATAGTACAATTAAAAATAAAATTTAAAATAAAAATAAAACAAGCAAACAAACAGATGCTTGGCAATTACAAAAACACACTCCTAAAATAAACACTATGAAAATCATAAAATATTCAAAACTAAATAATCAGAAAGAATAGACATATCAATACAGACCTTGAAATACAGATTAGCTATGGTTGCAGAGAAATATTAAATGTATTAAATTTAAATGCAAAATTTAAATGTATTAAAAAATTAGAAAACTAAACTAAGAAAAACTAAATCCACAATTAGAAGAAAAAGAAACTATAAAGATAAGGCTAATGAAAAAAATTTTAAATCACACAGAAAATTAGCAATAAAACCAAAAGTTAATTCTCTGAAAAGACCAATAAAACATATACATCTCCCAATAAGACTGACAGAAAAGGCCCCAAAAGAAGATATGTATTAAGTTACAGATATAGTAAAGACTTAAAATATAAGAGCATAATTAGAATAAATGTATGTTGCCTCTTGAGAAACTTACATGCAGGTCAGGAAGCAACAGTTAGAACTGGACATGGAACAACAGACTGGTTCCAAATAGGCAAAGGAGTACGTCAAGGTTGTATATTGTCGCCCTGCTTATTTAACTTAAATGCAGAGTACATCACGAGAAATGCTGGGCTGGAAGAAGCACAAGCTGGAATCAAGATTGCCGGGAGAAATATCAATAACCTCAGATATGCAGATGACACCACCCTTATGGCAGAAAGCAAAGAGGAACTAAAAAGCCTCTTGATGAAAAGTGAAAGTGGAGAGTGAAAAAGTTGGCTTAAAGCTCAACATTCAGAAACGAAGATCATGGCATTTGGTCCCATCACTTCATGGGAAATAGATGGGGAAACAGTGTCAGACTTTATTTTTGGGGGGCTCCAAAATCACTGCAGATGGTGATTGCAGCCATGAAATTAAAAGACGCTTGCTCCTTGGAAGAAAAGTTATGACCAACCTAGATAGCATATTGAAAAGCAGAGACATTACTTTGCCAACAAAGGTCCGTCTAGTCAAGGCTATGGTTTTTCCAGTGGTCATGTATGGATGTGAGAGTTGGACTATGAAGAAAGCTGAGCACCGAAGAATGGATGCTTTTGAAGTGTGGTGTTGGAGAAGACTCTTGAGAGTCCCTTGGACTGCAAGGAGATCCAACCAGTCCATTCCGAAGATCAGCCCTGGGATTTCTTTGGAAGGAATGATGCTAAAACTGAAACTCCAGTACTTTGGCCACCTCATGTGAAGAGTTGACTCATTGGAAAAGACTCTGATGCTGGGAGGGATTGAGGGCAGGAGGAGAAGGGGATGACAGAGGATGAGATGGCTGGATGGCATCACTGACTCGATGGACGTGAGTCTCAGTGAACTCCGGGAGTTGGTGATGGACAGGGAGGCCTGGCATGCTGCAATTCATGGGGTTGCAAAGAGTCGGACACGACAGAGTGACTAAACTGAACTGACACATACAGGAAATGGACAGTTTTCTAGAAAACTAGCAAATAACCAAAATTTATTCTGGAAGCAATAATTATTAAAGAAACAATTCACAGAATGAAAAAAAAAAACCTCACACTAGACTCAGTTTCACAATTTTAATCATAGGGCAGATGATCTCTGATTACAAGAAACTTCCAAGAACAGAATAAAACAAAAAAGGAAAGCTGCTCAGTTTATTTTATGAGGTCAGGATAATAATGATATCAAAATCAGAAAGGTAAAGAACTAGAAAAAAAATGTAGGACCAATTTCATTTTGTTTATAGATGAAATAAAAAATCTACATAAAATTAAAGCAATCTAACACAGGGGACTTTCAAAGAAAACAATAAACCTGTCTTTGTAGTTCAGTATGTTAAAACATTAGGTGACAGGGTGACAAAATTTTCATTACCTACATAAATTTGGGGGGGGACTTCGTTAAAATTTAACATTCATTCAAAATACAAAAAAGGATATAATATTGTCAATGTGAGAGACCTGGGTTCGATCCCTGTGTCGGGAAGATCCCCTGGAGAAGGGAAAAGCTACCCACTCCAGTATTCTGGCCTGGAGAATTCCATGGACTATATAGTCCAGGGGAGGTTGCAAAGAGTTGGTCACGACTGAGCAACTTTCACTTCACTTCACATCCTAGACTAAAAAATAAAGAATTAATGGAAACTGTGTCCTTAAGCCTGATAAAAAATATTTAGCCAAAATTCTACAGCATGATGGGAATGTAAACTGATACAGCTATTATAGAACACAGTATGAGATTCCTTAAAAACTAGCTAGGCATAAATCTAGTTATTGAAAATAGTATGGAGAGTAAGAAACTAGGAATAAACCTTATGACCCAGGAATACCACTACTGGACATACACACTAGAAAATAAATGGATTAGGAAGTTGTGGTACATTTATACAATATAACATTGCTCAGCCATAAAAAGGAACGATTCTGAGATAGTTGTAGTGAGGCGCATGAACCTGGAGCCTCTTATGCAAAGCAAGATTAAAACAAGGAAGAGAAGAAACAAGTATTGTATATTAATGCATATACATGTAATCTAGAAAAACAATACTGATAAATCTATTAGAGAATGGACTTGTGGACACAGCAGAGGAAGGTTAGGGTGGGACAAACTGAGAAAGTAGCATTGACATATATACACTATCATACACTAAAATAGTTAGTGAGAAAGCTGCTAAATAACATAGGGAGCCCAGCCTGGAGCTCTGTGATGACCTAGAGGGGTGGGGTGTGGGGACAGGAGGGAAGCTAAGGAGGGATGATATATATATAATTATGACTGATTCACATTGTTGAACAGCAGAAACCAAGGCAAAATTGTAAAGCAATTTTCCACCAATTAAAAAATAAAATTTTCAAAACATGGATAACCAACAAGGATCTAATCTACTGTACAGCACAAGAAACTCTATTCAATGTTATGTGGCACTCTGGATGGAAGGGGAGTTTGGGGGAGAATGGATACATGTACATAAATGGCAGAGTCCCTTTGCTGTCCACCCAAAACTATCACAACATTGTGTGCTGGGGGCTTCCCAGGTGGCACAGTAGCGAAGCATCTGCCCAACAATGCAGGAGACCCAAAAGACACGGGTTCCATCTCTGGATCAGGAAGATCCTCTGGAGTAGGAAATGGCAACCCACTCCAGTATTCTTTTTTTTTTTTTTTCAATATTTATTTTCAAACTTTAAACTTTTTATTTGTATTAGAGTATGGCCAATTAACAATGTTGTGGTAGTTTCAGGTGAACAGTGAAGGGACTCAGCCATATATATATATGTATCCATTCTCCCTCAAATCCCCCTCCCATCCAGGCTGACACATAACACTGAGCAGAGCTCCACATTGGTTATCCATTTTAAATATAGCTGTGTGTACATGATCTTTCCAGACTCCCTTAAACTATCCCTTTCCCCTGGCAACCATCAATTCATTTTTAAGTCTGTGAATCTTTTTGTTTTGTAAGTAAGTGCATTGTATCATTTCTTTTTAGATTCTACACATAAGGGATGTCATACAATATCTCTTCTTCTCTAACTTCACTCAATATGACACTCATCCATTTTGCTGCAAATGGCATTATTTCATTCTTTTTAATGGCCAAGTAATATTCCACTGTATATATGTACCACACCTTTAACCATTCCTCTGTTGATGGACATTTAGATTGCCTCCATGTCTTGGCTATTATAAACAGTGCTGTAATGAACACTGTGGTATGTGTATCCTTTCGGGTGTTTTTCTCCAGATATATGCACAAGAGTGGGACTGTAGAGTCATATGGTAGGACATACAGATGGCTAATGAGCACATGGAAAGACATTCAACATCACTAGTTATTAGAGAAAAGAAAATCGAAACTACAATGAGAAATCACCTCATACCAGTCAGAATGGCTATCATCAAAAAATCCACAAACAACAAATACTGGAGAGCGTGTGGAGAGAAGGGAATTCTCCTACACTGTTACATGGTACAGCTACTATGGAGAACAGTAAGGAGGTTACTTTAAAAAAAAAAACTGCTCCAGTACTCTTGCCTGGAAAATTCCATGGACAGAGGAGCCTGACGGTTTACAGTCCATGAGGTCCCAAAGAGTTGGACACAACTGAGCAACTGAGCACAGCACATACAGCACAAAGCCGATATGGCTGATACTGCTGTCCACCTGAAACTATTACAACACTGTTAATCAGCTATACTCCAGTATACAATAAAAAGTTTTAAAAAAAATTCTACAGCAAATCTCAATTGTAGTGACACATTATTAAATGCAGACTAGTGAAAATCGTAACTAAGATGATAATGCTTACCACCATTTTTTCTATTCCATATTATACTGGAGGTTCTAATCAGATCAAGAAAAAAGATGCAGAAGAAATTGTAAAGGAACAAAACTATCACAATTTGCATATGATATAACCATCTTTACAAAAAGCTCAAAGGACTCTGCAAAATAAGAGAGTTCAGCGGTGCTGACACTCTTGACAAATACAGGTGTAGGATCAATATACAAAAAATCAGTAATGTTTCTATACATACAACCAATTAGAAAATGTAGTAGGAAAATAGCCATTCATTATAACAACAAAACTATAAAGTACCTTGAAAAGAATATTTAAGACTTTATGTAGTAATATGAGAAAATATTATTAATGGACACCAAAAACCCCTCCATGTAAAATATAGATATATCATATCCATGGAAAGGCAGATTCAATAATATAAAGATATCAGTTCTCTGCAAATTAATCTATATGTCCAATTTAGTTGGCATTTAGCAGCAAGAAGTTTGGGGGAAGGCTTGCCCTGCAAGCTATCAAGGTTAGTTAAAACAGATGCCACATAATCTTACTATTTAGCTTTCTCATTTTATGATACAAACACATGGCTTGGAATATCTATTGATTTGAGTGATTAACATATTCCTTGGTTTAGTATCTCATACAGAGGAGCCTGGAAGGCTGCAGTCCATGGTGTTGCTGAGGGTCGGACAACACTGAGCGACTTCACTTTCACTTTTTACTTTCATGCATTGGAGAAGGAAATGGCAACCCACTCCAGTGTTCTTGCCTGGAGAATCCGAGGGACGGGGGAGCCTGGTGGGCTGCCATCTATGGGGTTGCACAGAGTCGGACACAACTGAAGTGACTTAGCAGCATAGTAATAATTTCCTCCAACTATGTGACAAGAGCTGATTGTGAAAGATTCTACATTGGGATCCCTGAGAAGTGCTGTGTTCAGTTAATTAAAACAAAATCCCCATATGCTTAACACCAAGAAAACTGTAGCAAAATACTGTGTTATGATCTTATATTCTTGCCTATAAAGATGGCCAAACATTTCACCTTTATCCATAGTGCTGAGTGATCCACAAACTTCAAGCAGTACCTGGGAGCTACTTTGTTCAAACACCTCAGCATTGCACACCTCAGAGTATGTAGAACAAGTAACAAAAGGAAGCCTTTACCGCAAAACTTTTGCTAAAACAGAATATAGATGCCTGACTTTAAGCTGGACTCAGACATTCTGGAATGTGAAGCCAAGTGGGCCTTAGAAAGCATCACTACGAACAAAGCTAGTGGAGGTGATGGAATTCCAGTTGAGCTATTTCACATCCTGAAAGATGATGCTGTGAAAGTGCTGCACTCAATATGCCAGCAAATTTGGAAAACTCAGCAGTGGCCACAGGACTGGAAAAGGTCAGTTTTCATTCTGATCCTGAAGAAAGGCAATGCCAAAGAATGCTCAAACTACTGCACAATTGCACTCATATCACATGCTAGTAAAGTAATGCTAAAAATTCTCCAAGCCAGGCTTCAGCAATATGTGAACCATGAACTTCCTGATGTTCAAGCTGGCTTTAAAAGGCAGAGGAACCAGAGATCAAATTGCCAACATCCGCTGGATCATGGAAAAAGCAAGAGAGTTCCAAAAAACGTCTATTTCTGCTTTATTGACTATGCCAAAGCCTTTGACTGTGTGGATCACAATAAACTGTGGAAAATTCTGAAAGAGATGGGAATACCAGACCACCTGATCTGTCTCTTGAGAAATTTGTATGCAGGTCAGGAAGCAACAGTTATAAGTGGACATGGAACAACAGACTGGTTCCAAATAGGAAAAGGAGTACGTCAAGGCTGTATATTGTCACCCTGCTTATTTAACTTAAATGCAGAGTACATCATGAGAAACGCTGGGCTGGAAGAAGCTCAAGCTGGAATCAAGATTGCCGGGAGAAATATCAATAACCTCAGATATGCCAGATATGCAGATGACACCACCCTTATGGCAGAAAGTGAAGAGGAACTAAAAAGCCTCTTGATGAAAGTGAAAGTGGAGAGTGAAAAAGTTGGCTTAAAGCTCAACAATCAGAAAACGAAGATCATGGCATCTGGTCCCATCACTTCATGGGAAATAGATGAGGAAACGGTGGAAACAGTGTCAGACTTTATTTTTCTGGGCTCCAAAATCACTGCAGATGGTGACTGCAGCCATGAAATTAAAAGATGCTTACTCCTTGGAAGGAAAGTTAGGACCAACCTAGATAGCATATTCAAAAGCAGAGACATTACTTTGCCAACAAAGGTCTGTCAAAGGCTATGGTTTTTCCAGTGGTCATGTATGGATGTGAGAGTTGGACTGTGAAGAAGGCTGAGCGCCAAAGAATTGATGCTTTTGAAGTGTGGTGTTGGAGAAGACTCTTGAGAGTCCCTTGGACTGCAAGGAGATCCAACCAGTCCATTCTGAAGATCAGCCCTGGGATTTCTTTGGAAGGAATGATGCTAAAGCTGAAACTCCAGTACTTTGGCCACCTCATACGAAGAGTTGACTCATTGGAAAAGACTCTGATGCTGGGAAGGATTGGGAGCAGGAGGAGAAGGGGACGACAGAGGATGAGATGGACATGAGTCTGAGTGAACTCGGGGAGTTTGTGATGGACAGGGAGGTCTGGCGTGCTGCGATTCATGGGGTCACAAAGAGTCAGACAGGACTGAGCGACTGAACTGAACTGACAGCCTTAACAAGAGGCTTCCCAGGTGGTTCAGTGGTAAAGAATCTGTCTACAACGTAGGAGACACAGATTTCCATCCCTGGGTTGGGAAGATCCCCTGGAGAAGGAAATGGCAACCTACTCCAGTATTCTGTTTAGGGAAGTCTATGGACAGAGGAGTTGGGAAGGCTACATTCTATGGGGGTTGTAAGAGCCAAGACTTAGCAACTAAATATTAGCCTTAATGAAGGGCCAGGTGCAAAATATACTTCGAAATACCCAGATGAATTAACCTAATGCATGGTAATGAAAACAAATGTTTGTAGTTTAGCTGACTCAGAGCTGTACTGAACAACAGATCCACTGATTAAGTACACTGTTACTAGAATAATAGGCCCATTTTATCAAACAGTGGAAGATGATTATGTTTCTACATGCTATGGTAAGCCAATATGTCTAGCTTATCTAAATACAGTACACTTCAGTTTTAACTCTAAACATGGTTTCATTTTAGGTACAGATCATTTGGTAACTACATTTAACCATCTGAGGAATTGCTGGGATGTTTTGCAAGTTTTAAATTACATTACTTTAAATTAATTAAAAAGAAAGTAAATTTTTAAAATATTATTTTTCTGGTAAGGGTATACATGAGGGCAAATAAAAGACATGGTCTGTGACCTCGTGGAACTCAGTCCAGCACAGAAAACAGACACAAAGTAAACTAACAAATGAATTAACGGTAACAAGTTACACTAATAGCAAAGAAAATTTAATCAGACAATAAAAGAGTAATAGGAAGCCTACTTATCATAGGCAAAAAAGGCCACTTTGGTAGACAGAAACGAAAGAGGTCAAGATTACACAAGAGGTAGAAGCCAAGTGTGACAGAGCTTTTGAAGTGCAACTGGAAACCACTGCAAAGTTTTAGGCAAGGGAGAGACAAGATCAAATCAACAAGATTACTGACATCTGCATGACAACCGGGGGATGAAGAGTGGAGTGGTCCAAGAGTGAAAACACGTGATGTCAGGATATCAGTAATTACACTGAGAATAGGTAAGGAAAGGAAACCCTTCCAACTCCAACAAACGTGGATAAGAATGAAAATTCCAAATGCCCTGAGAAACATGCTTTGAGTTTAGAAACCAAACCTAAAAGAAATTTACATACGTAAACTCCAGGAACCTGAAATTAAGTGGAATTCCTTTAACTAGAAACTGAACCATTCACTGGCCATTCGCGCTATCCAAACTACTTCTAGAAATATCATCTTGCTGACGAACAGGTTTACTTATTTGGGTAAAATTTTCTCCCACTTCCAACACCTACGAGGACGCGGCTCAAGTTAAAGACAAAAGATGAAGGGCAAGTAAATGGGCTGGGAAGAAAATGCTGGACAATGAACGGTCTCAAAGATCCAGTCACCAGGAAAAGTACTTGTAAGCAGCCTCATTTAGGTGAAAGAAGAAAAAGCTGAACCGCCGAAGTTCTTACTTATATTCTTCCTCCTTGGCGAGGAGGTCCCGTCGAGGCGTGGCAGGTTGCTGAATGCGTGGCGGGAGCAGAGTCCCTGAAACGCCCGGTCTCTGTAAAAGAGGCAGACACTTTCACAACCAAAGTTCAATAAATTTTGGTGTTCTCAGGACGCTGAAACCTAGCTGCTACCCAGGAGAGGCCAGTTGAGCTAACCTTGAAACTTCTCCCGGCCATCTTCCGCGACCACGACGCCGTTACCGCGGCAACGACGCACTTTCCCGCGAGAGTTATCACAACCCCAGCGGCCTTCCAGCTAAGAGCACGATTGGGACCACGCCCCAACTCTCGGCAGAAAACAGCGCGAGCTTAGGACCGGGCTGAGAACTAGGGAGTGTGCGCTGCTGTCTTTGTACCCGACTTGTGGTAAACGCTAACCGCAGTCTTACAGGAACTGAAGAAGCCAAAGTCGTGGACTGATTTATAGAATGGGAAAAACTAGAGATGTCTTCAAGAAAATCAGAGATACCAAGGGAACATTTCATGCAAAGATGGGCTCAATAAAGGACAGAAATGGTATGGACCTAACAGAAGCATAAGATATTAAGAAGAGGTAGCAAGAATACACCGGAGAAGGCAATGGCACCCTACTCCAGTGTTCTTGCCTGGAGAATCCCAGAGACGGGGGAACCTGGTGGGCTGCCGTCTATGGGGTCGCACAGAGTCGGACACGACTGAAGCGACTTAGCAGCAGCAGCAGCAGCAAGAATACACAAAAGAACTGTACAAAATATCTTCACGACCCAGATAGTCACGATGGTGTGATCACTCACCTAGAGCCAGACATCCTGGAGTGTGAACTCAAGTGGGCCTTAGGAAGCATCACTACGAACAAAGTTAGTGCAGGTGATGGAATAGTGGAGGAGATGGAATTCCAGTTGAGCTATTTCAAATCCTAAAAGATGATGCTGTGAAAGTGCTGCACTGAATATTCCAGCAAACTTAGAAAACTCAGCACTGGCCACAGGACTGGAAAAAGTCAGTTTTCATTCCAATCCCAAAGAAAGGAAATGCCAAAGAATGCTCAAACTACTGCACAATTGCACTCATCTCACACACTAGTAAAGTAATGCTCAAAATTCTCCAAGCCAGGCTTCAACAATACGTGAACGGTGAACTTCCAGATGTTCAAGGTGGTTTTAGAAAAGGCAGAGGAACCAGAGATCAAATTGCCAACTCCGTTGGATCATAGAAAGCACATGAGACTTCCAGAAAAACATCTATTTCTGCTTCATTGACTATGCCAAAACCTTTGACTGTGTGGATCACAATAAACTGTGGAAAATTTTGAAGGAGATGGGAATACCAGACCACCTGACCTGCCTCTTGAGAAATCTGTATGCAGGTCAGGAAGCAAGTTAGAACTGGACACAGAACAACAGACTGGTTCCAAATAGGAAAAGAAGTACATCAAGGCTGTGTATTGCCACCATGCTTATTTAATTTATATGCAGAGTACATCATGAGAAACGCCGGGCTGGATGAAGCGCAAGCTGGAATCAAGATTGCTGGGAGAAATATCAATAACCTCAGATATGCAGATGACACCACCCTTATAGCAGAAAGTTAAAAAGAACTAAAGAGCCTCTTGATGAAAGAGGAGAGTGAAAAAGTTGACTTAAAGCTCAACATTCAGAAAACGAAGATCATGGCATCGGGTCCCATCACTTCATGGCAAAAAGATGGGGAAACAGTGGAAACAGTGGCAGACTTTATTTTCCTGGGCTCCAAAATCATGCAGATGGTGACTGCAGCCATGAAATAAAAAGACGCTTACTCCTTGGAAGAAAAATTATGACCAACCTAGACAGCATATTGGAGAAGGCAGTGGCACCCAACTCCAGTACTCTTGCCTGGAAAATCCCATGGACGGAGGAGCCTGGAAGGCTGCAGTCCTTGGGGTCACTGAGGGTCGGACACAACTGAGTGACCTCACTTTCACTTTTCACTTTGATGCATTGGAGAAGGAAATGGCGACCCACTCCAGTGTTCTTGCCTGGAGAATCCCAGGGATGGGAGAGCCTGGTGGCCTGCCATCTATGGGGTCACACAGAGTCGGACATGACTGAAGT
Source organism: Bos indicus (assembly GCF_029378745.1). Taxonomy (NCBI): domain Eukaryota; kingdom Metazoa; phylum Chordata; class Mammalia; order Artiodactyla; family Bovidae; genus Bos; species Bos indicus. Next base: position 53,909,832 of record NC_091769.1, read on the forward strand.
GACTTAGCAGCAGCAGCAGCAGACAGCATATTAAAAAGCAGAGACATTACTTTGCCAACAAAGGTCTGTCTAGTCAAGGCTATGGTTTTTCCAGTAGACATGTATGGATGTGAGAGTTGGACTATAAAGAAAGCTGAGCACAGAAAAATCGATGCCTTTGAACTGTGGAATTGGAGAAGACTCTTGAGAGTCCCTTGGACTACAAGGAGATCCAACCAGTCCATCCTAAGGGAAACCAGTCCTAGGTGTTCATTGGAAGGATTGATGTTGAAGCTAAACTCCAATACTTTGGCCACCTGATGTGAAGAGCTGTCTCATTTGAAAAGAGCTTGATGCTGGGAAAGATTGAAGGCGAGAGGAGAAGGGGACAACAGAAGATGAGATGGTTGGATGGCATCACCGACCCGATGGTCATGAGTTTGAGTAAACTCCAGGAGTTGTTAATGGACAGGGAGGCCTGGTGTGCTGCAGTCCACTGGTGTCGCAAAGAGTCGGACACGACTGAGGGACTGAACTGAACTGAAGGTGGCGATGGAAGAGTCTCAACCAAAGAAGACAGGTGCATTTCTAATAGTAGAAAGTAAGCTGGTAAAACGCCTACTCTTTTGTGCAAACTCTGCTGTGATTTCCAAACTAAGTAGCCAATTTGATCTTTAGCTTGTTTTGTTTAAAATGAACTATTTGTTGGAATTTCAAGTTTTGATTCCTCACATTTATTTACAGCATAGTTGAAAGTTCAGGCTCTCAAGGCAGTCATCTTAAGTTCATGTCCTGGGTCTGCCACTTACTAGCTTGGGAAAATCATTATCTCAGCTACTTCATCTGTAAAGTAAGGGTAAGAATAGTGCCCATCTCGCAGAGTTACTTTGAGGAGTAAATGAATTTGAGCTTAGGATTGTTCCTGGAACAAAGTAAACAATAAAAATTCCATTTGGAGGAGAGGGGAATAACCTTCGGAATCCAGAAATAAACTTCACATTCAGGGATGCTGGGAGGGATTGGGGGCAGGAGGAGAAGGGGACAACAGAGGATGAGATGGCTGGATGGCATCACTGACTCGATGGACGTGAGTTTGAGTGAACTCCGGGAGTTGGTGATGGACAGGGAGGCCTGGCATGCTGCGGTTCATGGGGTCGCAAAGAGTCGGACATGACTGAGCAACTGAACTAACTGAACTGATCTGATCTTCAGCAAAGGTGCCAATACCATTCAGTGGGGCAAGTCTACTCTTTTTTGAAAGTGGGAGGAGAAGGGGATGCCAAAGGATGAGATGGTTAGTTGGCATCACCGACTCAATGGAAGTGAGTTTGAGTAAACTCCAGGAGTTGGTGATGGACAGGGAGGCCTGGCATGCTGCAGTCCATGGGGTTGCAAAGAGACGGACATGACTAAGCGACTGAACTGACTGACTGACTGTGGAAAACAATCTCACATTTTCTCAAAACCATACACATAAAATTACCACGTGATCCAGTAGCCCACTCCTAGCTATATGCCCAAGAGAAATGAAAACATATACCCTTACAAAAAGTTGTACACAAATGTTTATAGCAGTATTCAGAAAAGACAAAAAGTGAAAATGACTCAAATGATACACTGATTAATAGGTAAATAAAAAGTGGTGTATTCATCAATGGAATATTATTCAGGGCCAGAAAGGAATGATGCATACTACAATATGGATGAACCTTGAAAACATGCTATGTGAAAGAAGCAATTCACAAAAGACCACATATTATATGATTCCATTCTATTAGGACCACATATTATATGGAATGTCTAGAACAGGCAAATCTGTAGAGACAGAAAGCTGTTCAGTGATTGCCTAGCTCTGAAAGATAATGGGGAACTGACTAAGGTGTTGCCGGATTTTCGGCGGAGTGGGGCGAGGGTAATGAAAATGTTCTAAAATTGACTGTGATGATGGTTGCACAAATCTGTCAATACACTAAAAGACAATTGTACACTTTATATGGATAAATGGTGAGTATGTGAAATACATCAGTCAAGTGGTTAAAACATTAAAAATAAAATTATTAAAATAAAAATGTCAAAAGATGGAGGAAAAGTACACCATACTAACACTAATCAAAAGACAGCTGGAGTAGCCACATTAACTTCAAACAAAGTGATCTCAGAACCGGAAAAACTATCAGAGATAAAGAGGAATATTACATAAAGGATAAGGAGATCAACTCTCCAAGGAGATATAACAATCCTGAATGTGTATGAACCAAACAGTTGAGTGTCAAAATATACGAGGCAAAAACTAATAGGAGTGCAAAGAGAAACAGATAAATCCACAAGTACATTTGGAGATACCAACACCTCTTTTTCAGTCATTGATAGTTCATGGAGGCAGACAATCAGTAAAGATGGAATTGCCCTCAACAGCATTTTTAGTCCCAAGGAATCAGCAAAAATCTACTTGATCTAATTGACATTTAGAGAATACTCCATCCAACAACAGCAGAATACACATTCTTATCAAGGTCACATGGCACATTTACTAAGATAGACCACATTCTGGGCCATAAAATGCACATTAATAAATTTAAAAGAATAGAAATTATATTCATTTCCTAGAATTGCTATAAGAAAGCACGACAAACTGGATGGCTTAAAACAAAATAAATTTATTGTCTCCCAGTATAGAGACTGGTAGTCCAAAGTCAAGATGTTAGCAGGGCAGTGCTCCCTTTGAAACCTGTAGGGGAGAATTCTTCTGTGCATTTTCCTAGTTTCTGGTGGTGGCTGTCACTCCCTGCCATTCCTTGGCTTGTAGCTGCATCTGGCCAATCTCTGCCTCTACAATCATATAGCATTCCCCCTGTGTGTCTCTGTCTACACATGGCATTTCCTCCAGTCATACTGGATTAGACCCACCTTAATGACCTCATCTTAACTTGATTACAGTTGTAAAAGACCCAATTTCCAAATAAGGTCACATTCACAGATTAAGGGGAGAGGTGTGTGTATGATGGGTTAGTTCAGTTCAGTTCAGTCGCTCAGTCGTGTCCGACTCTTTGCGACCCCATGAACCGCAGCACGCCAGGCCTCCCTGTCCATCACCAACTCCCGGAGTTCACTCAAACTCACGTCCATCGAGTCAGTGATGCCATCCAGCCATCTCATCATCTGTTGGCACCTTCTCCTCCTGCCACCAATCCCTCCCAGCATCAGAGTCTTTTCCAATGAGTCAACTCTTTGCATGAGGTGGCCAAAGTACTGGAGTTTCAGCTTTAACATCATTCCTTCCAAAGAAATCCCAGGGCCAATCTCCTTCAGAATGGACTGGCTGGATCTCCTTGCAGTCCAAGGGACTCTCAAGAGTCTTCTCCAACACCACAGTTCAAAAGCATCAATTCTTCGGTGCTCAGCTTTCTTCACAGTCCAACTCTCACATCCATACATGACCACTGGAAAAACCATAGCCTTGACTAGACGGACCTTTGTTGGCAAAGTAATGTCTCTGCTTTTCAATATGCTATCTAGGTTGGTCGTAACTCTCCTTCCAAGGAAGGACTCCAGCATATTTTTGGAGGAATATAGTTCAATCTGTAATAATAGAAATTATATAAACTATCTTCTGAGGCATAACATAAAAAAGCTGGAAAACCCAAAATATTTGGAGATTAAACACACTTTAAAATAATACATGGATATAAAACATTAAAATAAAATATGTAAATGAAATAAATATTATTTATTTAATTTAAATATTTATTTAATAAATATTTATTTAAATTAAATGCTTATTTTATTTAAATAAAATAAAAATATTTTAATAAAAATCTATTAAAATAATTAAAAAGTATTTTGAACTCAATGAAAATGAAAATACAATCTACCAAAACTTGTAGGATACAGTGAAAACAGCACTTAGAATGCTTAGCATTAAATGTATATATTAGAAAAGAAGGCAAATCTAAAATCAACAATCTAAGGTTCCACCTTAGGCAATGGGAGAAAGAAGAACAATTTAAGCTTAAAGAGAGCAAAAGAAAAGAAATAATAAAAATTAAAATAGAAATTAATGGAACTGAAAACAGGAAAACAGAGAAAATCACAGAAACCAAAATCTGGTTCTTTGAAAAGATCAATAAATTCAATAAATCTCTGGCCACATTAACCAAGAAAAAAAATGAAGGCATGTAATTACCTATTATATGTTCTTTTATGTGATGCTCAGGTGCAACCACAAGAAAAGGTACAGAAGAGGCTCAAGAAAATAAAGTTCATTATACTCATAAGTTCCATAACTAGGAGGTACAGAATGCCATGCAGGGCTCCATGGGAAAGCCCCATGGTAGTAGGAGGCAGAAAACATGAGTCAAGGGAAAACCTAAGCTATCCTGCAAAAAAAGCAAGGCAAAGTGAACAGTTTAGGACTGGCTCAGTTTGAATCATTTGAGCAGGCTTTAAGCTTTAGGGGCTGTTCCTAGCTGTATGGTATCTGGCCCTGGGATGATTAATAAAACAAAGGAATATTGCCTCCTAAAGTGTACAGGCCAGGTAGAGGGGGTATGACTCCACATTGGTCAGTTGGCATATTTAAGGTATACTCCTGGCTGAGCCCTTTTGCTATCTCTGAGAATTGGCTAGGTCAATAAGTTTCATCATCCAGAAAGGTTATTTTTTTTTTAAGATGTCAAATCATAATAATACACAGAAAAAATTTAACTAAATAATTTAATACCATTATTAAAATGGGATCAGGATCATTATTAATTATCCCATGAACACTGAAAGGAAAAGAAAGGAGTACTATCAACAACTACATATGCAGAAATTTTATAAATTAGGTGAAATGAACCAATTCCTTGAAAGATGCAAACTACCAAAATTCATATAAAGAAAAATAGATAATGAGTGGAGTCAATAATTTTCTAAGAAAGAAAGCAGCAGAACCAGGTTGTTTCACTTATGAATTCAACTAACATTCAAGGATTAAATGATACCAATTCTCCACAATCTCTTCTAAAAAATGGAAAGAAAGGGAACACTCCTAACTCACTCATGAGTCCAGCATGATCCTAATACCAAAAGCAGTTAGGGACATATATAAGAAGAAAAAACTATAGACGATACCTCTCATGAACATAGTTATAAGTCTTTAACAAATATTAGTAAATTGAATCCAACAAAGTACAAAAAGAATTATTCAACACAAACAAGTGAGATTTATTATAGGTGAGTAAGACTAGCTCAGCATCATAAAATCAATCAGTACAACTCAGTACATGAAGAGAATAAAGAAGAAAAAACACAATCATATAAATTGATGCAGCAAAAGCTTTTGAGAAGATCCTGGTAAAAGTTCTCAGCGATCTAGGAATAGAGGGGAACTTCCTCAACATGATAAAGGACATCTACAAAATAACTAAAGCTAGCATCATACTTAACAGTAAGAAACTGAATGCTTTCCTCCAAAGATCAGTAACAAGGCAAGGATATTCTTTCTCATCATTTTTATTTACTCTCACACCTAGAGACCTAGCCAATAATAAACAAGAAAAAGAAACAAAAAGTATATAGATTTAAGAAATAAAATACCTTCATTTGTAGATGACATAAGAGTAGATGGAGAAATCCAAAGGAATCAGCAAAACTCTCCTAGAACTAATAAGCAAGGCTGATAAAACAAAATGTTGTATATACATACAATGAATTTGGATATACACTATAAAATGGATGAACCTTGAAAACATGCTAAGTGAAATAAGCCAGACACAAAAGAACAAATACTGTGAAAGTGAAGTCGCTCAGTCGTGTCCGACTCTTTTCAACCCCATAGACTGTAGCCTACCAGGCTCCTCTGTCCATGGGATCTTCCAGGCAATAGTACTGGAGTGGATTGCCATTTCCTTCTCCAGGGGATCTTCCCAACCCAGGGCTCGAACCCGGGTCTCCTGTACTGTAGACAGATGCTTTACCGTCTGAGCCACCAGGGAAGTCCAGAACACAAAAGAACAAATACTGTATGATTCTGCTTATAAGAAGTATCTAGAATAGACAAATACTGAGATAGAAAATAGAATACAGTTTGCCAGGAAATGGGGAGAGAGGAGACTTGTGTGTTATTTTTCTTTAATGGGTACAGAGTTTCTGTTTGGGGGGATCAAAAAATGCTGGAAATGGATAATTGTTATCACTGAACAACATTATGAATATATTTAATGCCACCATATTGCATACTTCAAAGTAGTTACAGTGGTAAATTTTATTTATGTATATTTTACTACAAAAAAAAAAAAAAATCCAGTCAGGACAGTCTACAAAATACCTCATCAGTACTCCTGAAAACCATTAATGTCAGGCAAAGCAAAGAAAGTTTGAGAAACTATCACAACCAAGAGGAGCCTAAAGAAACATGACAAGTAAATGTAAAGTGGTATCCTGGATCAAATCCAGGAACAGAAAAAGACATTAGGTCTAAAACCAAAGAAATCTGAATAAACTGTGGCCTTAGTTAATAACAATGCATCAATAATGGCTCATTAATTGTAACAAATGCATTAGACTAATGTTAATAATAAGGGAAATTGAGTGGAGAATATATGGGAACTCTATTCTCAGGTTTTCTGTAAATCTAATTCTGTTTTTTTTTTTTAAATAAAGTCTATTTTTTAATAAGCTAAAAGAGACTCTGCTCCAACAGAATTGTAAATTAAATCATCTGGGGACACCCTTGTACTGCAAAACAACCAGATTATGTTAAAAAATTCAGAGAAGTATATATGCATTGCTGAAAATTTGAAGGAAGCAGAGAAAATTTCCATGTGTTTTGCTGATGTCTCCCCCTCTAGTTCTTTGCCCTCTCAAATAAAACAAAACTGATTGTGTGAATAGGCAATTAAAAATAAAAGGACTAATCAGAGAAAATGCCCATTAAAGAACTGTGCTCAGAAAATAAAGTCTGTGTTTGGTCAACAATAATATGGAGGAGCTGAAATTGAGACCCTTGCTCGAAGCTTCTAAACCAAATGAAAAAAAGCTAAAGTAGTTCCAGATTGGTAGTGCCCCCAGGCTCCCAGCAGAACCAAAACAAATCCTCTTTAGAGAAAAATATCTCTAATTAATCCCCCCAGATTCCTGGAGTAAGATCAAGAAAATGTGTGAGTTCACCAACAAAACTCACCAAGCAGAAAGGAAACAAATCACCATTAGTGAAAAATGAGAAGAAATAATAAATATTTAGAACTCCCAAATGAGATTAAAATTGTATTAGCTGTAAAAAGTAGAATATCTATTTAGAAAATATTTAAAGAAATAAGGGATAAAATCATAATGATGAGCAAACAACAAGACCAAGCAAATGTGACAAATAACCAAATGAAGCTTTCAAGCTTTAAATAAATGTTTGTTAACTGATCCAAGTCAATTTTCTGGACACCTAAAACTAACACATCACTGCATATGAACTATACTCCAATAAAATTTTTTTAGATAAATACATATAATTTGTTGAGATAAAAATACTCAGTGGATGGGTTGAATGGCACAGATAATTTGTAAAGCATAAAATATCTAAGAAAATTATCCAGAATGAACAGAGAATGATAAAAACATGGGAAATATGAAAGAAATGTTAAACAATTATAGAAGATAGACTGAGAAGATCTGACATATAAATAATCAGAGTCCAAGGACAGATTTTTAGAATTGAGAGTGATATTACAAAAGTTAATTGTTTAGAATCTCCCAGGGTTTAGTAAAGACATGAATGCACAGATTCAAGAAGCACAGAGTGTCACAAGAGGATAAATTTAAAATTTATTCTTATGCCTGTTATAAAATCCAAGACACCAATAAAAAAGAACAGATCTTTAAAGCAACCAAAGATAAAAAAGACAGGCAACCTACAAAGAAGCAATTATGCTGAAAGCAGATGATTTAATAGCAATTGTGGAAGCTAGAAGACAGTAAAATAATGAGTGAAATCCTAGGATAATAAGCCCCATTTATAAGTGAGAATTTGAGTCAAGTATGGTTGGTGATTAATCACCAATTAATGATTAATGATTATCTGCCTTTTATCTAATCCCAGATTGGTTGAGATAAACTTTATCTTCTAGGATAAGGATGTGGATGAGGTGTAGGACATGGAGGAAAGGGTAAAACTGTGTGTGAAAAAAGTAAGCTCACTATCTCAGGAAACTGGGAGGCAGGGATCTTTTATTGCCAATATTCTTCTAGCTCAGTATCTTTTGATTAGACTGACCTACTGGGCCCCAGCTGAACACTGTGTTACTATAAATGCTGGCACTGACCTGGAAGTTCCAGCCAGTGAGACAGGATCCAGAAATGGCACCTCTGATGCTTATTTTGAAGCAGACAGCCACCACCAAGTAGTATTAACCACAACCAGAATGAGCAAAGATTTTAATTATAGAGCTAGACCAATAGGACTTCTAACCAATCAGCTAGTCAGACTCAGATGACTCATTTCTCTTTAATTTTTGCAAAAAGCCCACTCTTCTTTTTACACAATTGAAAATTTTCATCTTCATGAATTTTATTATGAGAGGGTTTTATTATACCTTCAAAGTTATCAAAGAAAATAATTTCGGTCTAGAACCATGTACTCAGTCTCTAATATTATCCTGCGAGAGAGAGGAGAAATAAATATATCTTGAGATAAATAAAGCATAAGAAATTTACCACCCACATACTCATGCTAAAGGAACTTCAAAATGATGTACTTCAGGAAGAAAATAGTATCAGAGGTATATTTTGAGGTACCAGAAGACTGTTGTTGTTCAGTCAAAAATCACGTCAGATTCTTTGCAATGCCATGGACTGTAGTCTCCCAGGCTCCTCTGCCCATGGGATTTCCCAGGCATGAATACTGGAGTGGGTTGCCATTTCCTTCTCCAGGGAATCTTCCCAACCCATGGATAGCACCCACGTCTCTTGCATCTCCTCCATTGGCAGGTGAATTCTTTACCACTAGTGCCACCTGAAGAAGCCCCACCAGAAGAACAGTAATCAAAATAAAATGACAAATATGCATGTAGGTCTAAAATAATTTCTCTAAAATTCCTATCAACAGTAATGCCTACCTTGTGGTGTTTAAAAAAAAAAAAGACTAAAACATTGTATTCTCATCTAACTGGGAGTAGAAAGAAACTTCAACCTGATAAAGAGCATCTCAAAAAAAAAAAAAAAAAGAGAAAAAGTACATCTAACTTCATATTTAATGATGAAAAACCAAATTCCTTCCTCTAATATGAGGAGTAAGACAGGGATTTCCACTCTTACTACTCCTATTCATAATCATACTGGAGATTATAATGATGGTTCTATCCTGCACAATAAGGTAAGTTAATTAATCAATTTTGGAAAGGAGGAAATAAAACTGTTTCTCTTAACAGATGACATAATTATCTATTTTCAACATTCTGAAAACCTACCCCCACAATCTACAGAGCTATTTAATAAGTTTGACAAAATTGTAAGATACAAGGTCAACTTACAAAAACTAATTGTAGTTCTATATACTAGGAATGAACAATTGGAAATTAAAATTTTAAATGCAGCACTATTTACAATGGGACCAAAAGAATATGGAGCTTCCCTGGTGGCTCAGACGGTAAAGAATCCACCTGCAATGCAGGAGATCCGGGTCTATCCCGGGGTTGGGAAGATCCCCTGGGGAAGGGAATGGCTACTCACTCTGGTATTCTTGCCTGGAGAACTCCATGGACAGAGGAGCCTGGCGGGCTATAGTCCATGGGGTCACAAAGAGTCAGACACAACTACAAGAGAGACACCTCTAGGGACTCCTAGTAATAATTAAAGGACACTGCAAAAGTGAGTAATGTCCTCTTTAAGCAGGTGGAGCAAAAGCTAGCCCCATCTAGGTATTAATGTATGATTAATGATTCCCATCCCTGACCCCAAGTGACCTAACTCAGGACGCAAATGTACAAAGTATATAAACATATTTAAAAGCCAGGAAAGATTCCACTAAAATGTCAGCCTTAGTTACTACATAGGATTTTTTTTAAGTCTGTATGTTCTAATTTACTAAAAAGAACACACATTACTTATGTAATATTTATAATGCTAAAAATAAAATGAAACAAATATGAGGTTACCCATCTAAAATACAGTGCAAAGACTGAGCAATAGGCAAACTGGGAAAAGTTCTCTGGATTTGGCAAGAAAGAAGCTACTGGTCAGGAAGGAGGCCAGTATATTTAAAAATAGAGCAGAAGAAATAGAAGTCATGCTATAAGGGAAGGAGTGGAAGGCAATTACTATCAACAACAGGTTTGAGAACTTTGGTTCCACAAGATGGGTGCAGAACTCTTTTGAATCAATCCATATCTCAAAATCTGAAACGTAGGCCTGACCAAGTGAATTGCCTCATGCTGCTTTCTTTACGTATGGCACTTTCAGTTTTTAACACATCACCGCTTTTTGCTATATTTTCCCCATTTTTGTTACATTTTATTTTAAATAATTCATTTAAAATCACAATGTTAATCATGGTCTAAAATTTTCTTTTTAAGAATTATTTGGTTCTAAGTTAATGTTAACTTTAAAAGAAGCTATTATTCACAACGCAGAAAGCTGTAGGTTATAATTTTCAAAAGTGATCTCTATTCATCATAGTTTTATTATTTTTCCCCCAATAGTTGGATAGAGCTATCAGAAATTCAGGAATAATTGTTATTTTCATTTTTTTACTTAAAAATATCCAAAGCTGTACATTTCCTTATGGCATCATTGGGAAGTGACCATTCATTTTATAACCTGGCTGTCTTGAGAGGAAATAAGCAGAACCCAGAACAGCATATACATTAATTAAAACAAGCTTATAAAATCTGATTATTTCTCAACAAACAATCTAATAAACTGAATATATGTTAAAAGGTATAAAGTAGTCATAACTTTCCTTCCAAGGAGTAAGCGTCTTTTAATTTCATGGCTGCAGTCACCATCTGCAGTGATTTTGGAGCCCAGAAAAATAAAGTCTGACACTGTTTCCCCATCTATTTCCCATGAAGTGGTGGGACCGGATGCCATGATCTTCGTTTTCTGAATGTTGAGCTTTAAGCCAACTTTTTCACTCTCCTCTTTCACTTTTCACCAACAGGCTTTTTAGTTCCTCTTCACTTTCTGCCATAAGGGTGGTGTCATCTGCATATCTGAGATTATTGATATTTCTCCTGGCAATCTTGATTCCAGCTTGTGTTTCTTCCAGTCCAGCGTTTCTCATGATGTACTCTGCATAGAAGTTAAATAAGCAAGGTGACAATATACAGCCTTGACGAACTCCTTTTCCTATTTGGAACCAGTCTGTTGTTCCATGTCCAGTTCTAACTGTTGCTTCCTGACCTGCATACAAATTTCTCAAGAGGCAGATCAGGTGGTCTGGTATTCCCATCTCTTTCAGAATTTTCCACAGTTTATTGTGATCCACACAGTCAAAAGCTTTGGCATAGTCAATAAAGCAGAAATAGATGTTTTTCTGGAACTCTTGTGCTTTTTCAATGATCCAGTGGATGTTGGCAATTTGATCTCTGGTTCCTCTGCCTTTTCTAAAACCAGCTTGAACATCTGGAAGTTCACAGTTCACGTACTGCTGAAGCCTGGCTTGCAGAATTTTGAGCATTACTTTCCTAGAGTGTGAGATGAGTGCAATTGTGCGGTAGTTTAAGCATTCTTTGGCATTGCCTTTCTTTGGGATTGGAATGAAAACTGACCTTTTCCAGTCCTGTGGCCACTGCTGGGTTTTCCTAATTTGCTGACATATTGAGTGTGGCACTTTCACAGCATCATCTTTTAGGATTTGAAATAGCTCCACTGGAATTCCATCACCTCCACTAGCTTTGTTCATAGTGATGCTTCCTAAGGCCCACTTGACTTCACATTCCAGGATGTCTGGCTCCCGGTAAGTGTGAGTGATCACACCATCGTGACTATCTGGGTTGTGAAGCTCTTTTTTGTACAGTTCTTCTGTGTATTCTTGCCACCTCTTCTTAATATCTTCTGCTTCTGTTAGGTCCATACCATTTTTGTCCTTTATTGAGCCCGTCTTTGCATTAAATGTTCCCTTGGTATCTCTAATTTTCTTGAAGAGATCTCTAGTCTTTCCCATTCTATTTGTTTCAGTATACAGCAAAGTTAATCAGTTCTTATTTCCATTCTTTTCCCATATAGGCCATTACAGAGTATTGAGTAGAGGTCCCTGTGCTATACGGTAGGTCCTTATTCATTATATATTTGTATATAGTAGTGTGTACATGTCAAGCCCAATATTCCAAATTATCCCTCCCCCCAACCAACAACAGTGTTATTGACTTCTTTGACTTTAATTGGAACTCACCATTAAAAACTAGTCTTTCATAATTCAATTCTGCAATTATTTGTAAAAAAAATTAGCAATATAGTTCTACGTAGCCACTATATTTGTTGTGAAGTGATGTTTTAGGGTAATGAGAAGATATAAAACAGAGCATTTAGCTATGGAAACATTATGAAAACAAACAGGAATTCAAAGGATGTTGTGAATTCTGGACCTTTATCCAATAACGTTCATCACTTTGTGAGTCAAATAAACATTTGCAGTTTTTCCCATGGGGTTGCAAAGAGTCAAACACGACTGAGTGACTGAACAGCAACAATAATATGGACCTTGAAACTAGATACAGAAAAGGCTTATTGAAGGGTGGTTAGCTAATAAGAATTCAGTTCAGTATGTACATGAAGCAAACATAACTTGGTAATTGTGAGTGTCTAAGGTATCTTTTTTTTTTTTTCTTAAAATATCTTTCATTTGTATGTAAGGCATGTGGGATCTTAGTTCCCCAACCAGAGATCAAACCCAATATCCCTGCACTGACAGTGTAAAGTCTTAACCACTGGACCACCAGGAAATCTTTAAGATTTCTTTAACATTAGCTAGAATAGAATTCCAATCTACTTAAAGTATTTTTAAAATTTCAGATTAAATTATACTACAGAATCACCAAATTTTAGAGGAGTATATTACTTAGCATAGGCCCTTCACTTTCAGTAATTACGAAATCAATTTTTAGAGATATTTGGTTACATGGTTCATTAACACTAACTTTGGGGTTAAAAGCCAGGTTTTATGACCTTAACCCCATTGCTTTTTTAAACAACAAACTTTTTAAATTAAAGTAATATTTTAATTTTATAACCAATAATTTATTTTTCTGTACTGTGTTTCAAAATCAGAATTTAACCCTTAGACATGTTAAAAGTGCAAATTTTAAGAAAAAATCCTGCTCTGACACTGTGTCACAGCCAGCTATAAAATGTATAAAAATAAAATTCATGCTATTTCAGAGGTATAAACTGGGCTGGATAGAAAAATCCATTACATATAAAGCTATATGTTAGTAGTTCATAAAATTTTTAAATGATGTTGGAGGAAAGGAAGCCGAAAAAATATAATAGTCAAGACAACAATATGACAGAATATGTAATCCCAAAAGGGCTAAAACATGTAATAGATGCTATAGGAATTCAGGAAGAGAAAACTCCTGAAATTCTCGAGAAATAAGTAAAAAGTTCAAGGGGAAGGAAAAGATACATTAGAAGGATTTGATCTGGGCCTTAAAGAACCTATAACATTTGGCAAACACTGGGGAATAAAAGAATCATTTTGGGTTGGAGGGAAGGAAAAAGGAGACTGGAATGTCCAGAATTGTGGTTAACAGTGGGTAGTAGGGAGTAATAAGGAGTGAAAGATAGTCAGAAAGACCTAGAGATCGAACTCCCATTTCTTGGTCTCCTGCATTGGCAGGTGGATTCTTTACCACTAGTGCCACCTGGGAAGTCCCACAGGTAATCTTATTTACAAAGCAGAAATAGAGACACAGGTGTAGAGAACAAATGTATAGACGCTGAGCGGGGGAGAGGGATGGGGTGGGAAGATTGGGATTGACATGTACGTACCATTGATACTATGTACAAAATAGATAACTAATGAGAACCTAGTATATAGCACAGGGAACTCTACTCAGTGTTCTCTGGTGACCTAAAAGGGAAAGAAACCCAAAAAAGAGGATATATATGGATACATAATACAGATTCACTTTTCTGTACAATAGAAACTAGCAAAATATTGTATAACAACTTTGTTCTCTGTTTTCCAAGTCTTCTGTAAATATGTTATCATACTTTCATAATTTGAAAAATACAAAACTTTGTACAGCAACTATACTCCAATAAAGATTAAAAAATAAAAAAAAAAAAGAAAGATAGTCAGAAAATATCGAAGGCTCCTTGAACCTGGAAGAAGTATTATGTATTTTTTTTTTAATTATTTCATTCAACAGCAGCAAATAAAAAGAATAGGAGGAGATAAACTGTGCAGAGGCCTCAACTAAGAAACTATTTTGGTAATTAGACATTTAAAGCATTTGAAGAAAACAAAATCATACTTTAAAAGAGTATTAGGCAAAGAACACCCAGTTTAGACTCAGACAGATCTGGGCTAGATTCCTGGTTCTACCACCTATTAGCTGTGCAAACTTGGATAAGTAACTTACCTGCCCTGAGTCTCAATTTCTATTTGCAAAATGGAGAAATTCATATTGCAGAGTTGTTATGACAATCACAATAGGTGGTAAAGGTGCTTCCTTGGTGGTTCAGTTGTGGGGTATCCACCTGCCAATACAGGAGACACAGGTTTGATCCCTGATCCAGGAAGATCCCACATGCACCTAAGATCCCACATAAGCAACTAAGATCTCACATGTTGTGGTACAACTAAGCCCATGAGCCACAACTATTCAGCCTGTGTTATGGAGCCTGGAAACTGCAACTACTGAGCCCATGTGCCACAACTACTGAAGCCTGTGTGCCCTAGAGCCCATGCTCTGCAACTAGAGAAGCCACTGCAGGGAGAAGCCTAAGTACCATGGCTAGAGAGTAGCCCTGACTTGCTCCAACTAGAGAAAAGGTCGTGGAGCAAGGAAGACCTGGCACAGCCAAAAATAAATGAATAAATAAAATTATTTTTTAAAATAGATGGTAAATGACTATTTTTAAATCCTCTGATTCATTGCTTTTGCACATTTAGATTAGGCTCCACTTGTAGTTAGACCTTGCCTTTGGGAGACCTCATAACCAGAGTTATTCACTAGTATAATGGACAGTCTTATATTTTTTATCACTAAAAAGCATCCACTCAGAGGCTGAATGAGATCACACAGCAAAGACACTGTAGATAAAGATTCTGGCATTGACTGAGACATTTATCATGAACTAAAAAAGTGTGTCCTCCCATGATTCATGTGTTAAAACCCTACCTCCCAGAGTAAAAAGTGATGGTATTAGGAAGTGAAGTCTTTAGGAGGTAATTAGGATTACATGAGGTCATGAGGGTGGGGACTCATGAATGGGATTAGTGCCCTAGTAAGAGACATTCTAGGAATCAGCTAACTAAAATGGACTGGAATGGGTGAATTTAACTCAGATGACCATTATATCTACTACTGTGGGCAGGAATCCAAGAAGAAATAGAGTAGCCATCATGGTCAACAAAAGAGTCCAAAATGCAGTACTTGGATGCAATCTCAAAAACGACAGAATGATCTTTGTTTGTTTTCAAGGCAAACCATTCAATATCACAGTAATCTAAGCCTATGCCCCAACCAGTAACGCTGAAGAAGCTGAAATTGAACAGTTCTATGAGGACCTACAAGACCTTTTAGAACTAACACCCAAAAAAATATGTTCTTTTCATTACGGGGGACTGGAATGCAAAAGTAGAAAGTCAAGAAACACCTGGAGTAACAAGCAAATTTGGCCTTGGAGTACAGAATGAAGCAGGGCAAGGGCTAACAGAGTTTTGCCAAGAGAATGCACTGGTCATAGCAAACACCCTCTTCCAACAACACAAGAGAAGACTCTACACATGGACATCACCAGATGGTCAACACCAAAATCAGACTGATTATATTCTTTGCAGCCAAAGATGCAGAAGCTCTATACAGTCAGCAAAAACAAGACCGGGAGCTGACTGTGACTCAGATCATGAACTCCTTATTGCCAAATTCAGACTGAAAGTGAAGAAAGTAGGGGAAACCACTAGACCATTCAGGTATGACCTAAATCAAATCTCTTATGATTATACAGTGGGAGTGAGAAATAGATTTAAGGGCCTAGATCTGATAGATAGAGTGCCTGATGAACTATGGATGGAGGTTCGTGACATTGTACAGGAGACAAGGATCAAGACCATCCCCATGGAAAAGAAATGCAGAAAAGCAAAATGGCTGTCTGGGGAGGCCTTACAAATAGCTGTGAAAAGAAGAGAAGCGAAAAGCACTGGAGAAAAGGAAAGATATAAGCATCTGAATGCAGAGTTCCAAAGAATAGCAAGGAGAGATAAGAAAGCCTTCCTCAGCGATCAATGCAAAGAAATAGAGGAAAACAGCAGAATGGGAAAGACTAGAGATCTCTTCAAGAAAATTAGAGATACCAAGGGAACATTTCATGCAGAGATGGGCTCAATAAAGGACAGAAATGGTATGGACCTAACAGAAGCAGAGGATATTAAGAAGAGGTGGCAAGATACACAGAAGAACTGTACAAAAAAGATCTTCACGACCCAGATAATCATGATCACTCACTTAGAGCCAGATATCCTGGAATGTGAAGTCAAGTGGGCCTTAGAAAGCATCACTACGAACAAAGCTAGTGGAGGTGATGGAATTCCAGTTGAGCTATTTCACATCCTGAAAGATGATGCTGTGAAAGTGCTGCACTCAATATGTCAGCAAATTTGGAAAACTCAGCAGTGGCCACAGGACTGCAAAAGGTCAGTTTTCAGTCCAATCTCAAAGAAAGGCAATGCCAAAGAATGCTTAAACTACCACACAATTGCACTCATCTCACATGCTAGTAAAGTAATGCTCAAAATTCTGCAAGCCAGGCTTCAGCAATATGTGAACCGTGAACTTCCAGATGTTCAAGCTGGTTTTAGAAAAGGCAGAGGAACCAGAGATCAAATTGCCAACATCCACTGGATCATGGAAAAGGGAAGAGAGTTCCAGAAAAACATCTATTTCTGCTTTATTAACTATGCCAAACCCTTTGACTGTGTGGATCACAATAAACTGTGGAAAATTCTGAAAGAGATGGGAATACCAGACCACCTGACCTGCCTCTTGAGAAATCTGTATGTAGGTCAGGAAGTGACAGTTAGAACTGAACATGGAACAACAGACTGGTTCCAAATAGGAAAAGGAGTATGTCAAGGCTGTATATTGTCACCCTGCTTATTTAACTTATATGCAGAGTACATCATGAGAAACGCTGGGCTGGAAGAAGCACAGGCTGGAATCAAGATTGCCGGGAGAAATAGCAATAACCTCAGATATGCAGATGACACCACCCTTATGGCAGAAAGTGAAGAGGAACTAAAAAGCCTCTTGATGAAAGTGAAAGTGGAGAGTGAAAAAGTTGGCTTAAAGCTCAACAATCAGAAAACGAAGATCATGGCATCCGGTCCCATCACTTCATGGGAAATAGATGGGGAAACAGTGGAAACAGTGTCAGACTTTATTTTTTTGGGCTCCAAAATCACTGCAGATGGTGACTGCAGCCATGAAATTAAAAGATGCTTACTCCTTGGAAGGAAAGTTATGACCAACCTAGATAGCATATTCAAAAGCAGAGACATTACTTTGCCAACAAAGGTCCGTCTAGTCAAGGCTATGGTTTTTCCTGTGGTCATGTATGGATGTGAGAGTTGGACTGTGAAGAAGGCTGAGCGCCAAAGAATTGATGCTTTTGAACTGTGGTGTTGGAGAAGACTCTTGAGAGTCCCTTGGACTGCAAGGAGATCCAACCAGTCCATTCTGAAGGAGATCAGCCCTGGGATTTCTTTGGAAGGAATGATGCTAAAGCTGAAACTCCAGTACTTGGGCCACCTCATGCAAAGAGTTGACTCATTGGAAAAGACTCTGATGCTGGGAGGGATTGGGGGCTGAAGGAGGAGAAGGGGACGACAGAGGATGAGATGGCTGGATGGCATCACTGACTCGATGGTCGTGAGTCTGAGTGAACTCTGGGAGTTGGTGATGGACAGGGAGGCCTGGCGTGCTGCGATTCATGGGGTCGCAAAGAGTTGGACACGACTGAGCGACTGATCTGATCTGATCTGATCTTATGGATATATGAGAAAGGGAGGTCATTGAAAGAAATGGAAATGGTCTCAACAGCCATATAGTTAGGCCATGGAGAACTGGGATATCATTAAGGAAACAAGAGAATTTTAGCAATTTGCTTACTTAATCACAGACAACAGTAGACTTTTGTTGCTCCACATTCTAGTGCTCCATAACTCAGTCACTGTCTTTATTGCTACTGCTCCTGGAAAAAACAATGAGATAACCCTTTCAAAGAAGGTAGGTGTCTCATTCAAACTCTCTAAGAGAAGCTTTTGTTGGTATTGGCCAGTTATGGGGCACCAGGGCACCATTCTCAGCCAAAGCTCTCATAATAGGCTCACTTATTTCCTTGCCAGGTCATTTGATACCTTTTGTTCTTGTTGTTTAGTCGCTAAGTCATGTCCAACTCTTTGCAACCCCATGGACTGCAGCATGCCAGGCTTCTTTTCCTTCACTATCTCCTGGAGTTTGCTCAAATTCATGTCCATTGAGTCCATGATACCATCCAACCATCTCATCTTCTGTTGCCCCCCTGCCCACCTTCAAAACTTCCCCACTATCAAGGTATTTTCAAATGGGCTGGCTCTTCACATCAGGTAGCCAAAGTATTGCAGCTTCAGCATCAGTCCTTCCAGTGAATATTCAGGGTTGATTTCCTTTGGGATTTAATGGTTTGATCTCCTTGCTGTTCAAGGAACTCTCAAGAGTGTTCTCCAGCACCACAGTTCAGAAGCATTAATTCTTTGGTGCTCAGCCTTATTAATGGTCCAACTCTCACATCTGTACATGACTACTGGAAAAATCACAGCTTTGACTATATCAAAGCTATGTGTGATTGAGCTATCAAGCTCAATCAAAGCTTGACTACTGTGTCAGCAAAGTGATGTCTGACTTTTTAATACCTTGACTAGGTTTGTGATAGCTTTTCTTCTAAGCAGCAAGTGCCTTTTAATTTCATGGCAACAGTCACTGTCTGCAGTAATCTTGGAGCCCAAGAAAAGAAAATCTGTCACTGTTTCCACTTTCCCCTCATCTATTTGCCATGAAGTAATGGGACCAGATGCCATGATCTTAGCCTTCTGAATGCTGAGTTTTAAGCTAGTTTTTTCACTCTCCTCTTTCACCCTCATCGAGAGGTTCTTTAGTTCTTCCCTTTCTGCCGTTATATGCCATATATTCTGCATATATGAGGTTGTTGATATTTCTCCTGACAATCCAACTTGATTGATTCCAACTTGTGAGCCATCCAGCCCAAAATCTGACATGATGTACTGCATAAAAATTAAGTAAGCAGGGTGACACCATACAGCCTTGACATACTCTTTTCCCAATTTTGAACTGTTTGTTGTTCCACATCCGGTTCTAACTGTTGCTTCTTGTCCTGCATACAGGTTTCTCAGGACACAGGTAAGATGGTCTGGTAATTCTCTCTTCAAGAATTTTCTAGTTTGTTGTGACCCACATAGTCAAAGGCTTTAGTGTAGTCAATGAAGCAGAAGTAGATGTTTCCTTGGAATTCCTGTTTTTCTACGATCCAACAGATGTTGGTAATTTTACCTCTGGTCAAACTGATACCTTTGGGTCTAATCAACTGTGGTTATGGTATTGAGATCCTATACACCTGAGCATTGTCACCTCTGCTTAAGGGCTGCTACTGGTCTCTTTGTTCAGAAAGGGGTTGTGAGCAGGCCAGGTACCCAAATATTATGCCCTATTTTATAGGAATCCAAATATTTAGATACCAGTTTTGCATAAGAACAGGAAAGGACTTACCTTAGGTAGTTTAGATAATGAGTTGAACTGGAGATAAAAATGTAAAGGGGAAAATAACGATTCAAAGATATTTAGAAATGTAGTTTTCAAGCACTCTCATATAGTGTGAAATTAAGTAACAGAGCTTAGTCTTTATTAACTATCTTATTTTAGGGTTTGGGTAGAGTAAATAAAAGCATATTTTTAAATTCCAAAATAATATATTTCTGAAGTGACAGCAAACATGTTTCCTGCTATTCAGTGACCTCATAAAAAAGCATCATATTATGGCAAGAATACTGAAAACAACAAGAGATAATAAACAAGAATGGAAGTGCCATCAGCCACTGCACTGTCAAGAGATGTAATAATTTTAATAGGTTTATACTAATGGAAGACACATGGCAGAGCTTGAAACAGAAATGTAACAGCTAACATCTGGATGTGCCTTTAACATCTCATCACTCAACACTTTTCAAACTGCTTCATCTGGGAGACCTTATAAACCTGGACATGCTAACTTCCCAGAATAAAATTAACTCTCCAAAGTACTGAAGTTGTTTCTTTTTTAATCTTGTTCACTTTATAATAGCTTTAAGCTCACTTACAAGGATGGTACCTTCACACTTGGCCATTATGTACTTATCATGCATGCTCTTCCACTCATCTTAAGTACTAAGGAGAACCACAACAGTGTCTAAAGCACCTCATTAACAAAGTTACACACTAGGACTTAGAGAAACCAAGTGGAAGCATATTCCATACCTCAATTTAGGACTATACCTGAAATAACATTTTGAATGATTAAAGAAATATGCAGTACCACATAAAACAGTAGTTCTCCCTTTCACATATAGGGCTTCCCTTGTGGCTCAGCTGGTAAAGAATCACCTGCAATGGGGGACACCTGGCTTCAATCCCTGGGTTGGGAAGAGCCCCTGGAGAAGGGAAAGGCTACCCACTCCAGTATTCTGGCCTGAAGAATTCCATGGACATCCATGGTGTTGCAAAGAGTGGGACATGACTGAGTGACTTTCACTTTCACATATAACTCAATCTTTGTGACTATATTTTAAATGATTTTTTGAGGCCAAAAATTATTTGAGCTCAATATTTTGGCAACTGCTAACTCTGATTGCTTCGGAGAAGGCAATGGCACCCCACTCCAGTACTCTTGCCTGGAAAATCCCATGGACAGAGGAGCCTGGTAGGCTGCAGTCCATGGGGTCATGAAGAGTCAGACACAACTGAGCGACTTCACTTTCACTTTTCACTTTCATGCATTGGAGAAGGAAATGGCAACCCACTCCAGTGTTCTTGCCTGGAGAATCCCAGGGACAGGGGAGCCTGGTGGGCTGCCGTCTATGGGGTCGCACAGAGTCGGACATGACTTAAGCGACTTAGCAGCAGCAGCAGCAGCAGCAACTCTGATTGCTTAAGATATTTTTTGAATCTAGAGTTATGCCCAGCTAAAAACCTAGAGATCAGTCAAGGATTACTCTGCCATCCCTTCATTTTTCTCCATTCAAAATAATATGACACAACATGCAGATACCATCACACTGGTTGCAACCCAACTTTTGTGCAGTTTTAGTTCTCTGCTTGGACATAATACTTTAATGTTCAAGTGAAACTACACATTCCTCCTACTCCTCTCCTCATTTCTGGGGCAAATCCAAAGGATTTTTCCTACAGTCAGATATGTTCCTCAAAGTAGAATGAGTTCTAACTCTCTTTTATAACTGTTTCCTGGGCTGAAATGTTCAATAATGACAGTATCCTGTCATAACTCTATTATCTCATTTGAGACAAGTTATTAGGCAGGTTTTTCTTTGTCCTTTACTAGATACAATAAACAGAAACCTGGCATAAATTTCAAACAGTTACTTTGGATCTATGATTGTTATAATGTGAAATTTGTCTTTTATAGAAAAGTATACAAAACCTTTGTAAAACTTATAGAACATAGTTAATAGTCACAAATGATTTTCATCTTTTTCTCAAGAAATAGGGAAAACATTGTATCCTAAGGGCCTGGGCCTTGAAAGTCTATGATGGACAAGGGTCCCCTGAAACAACACAGAAATGTTTTACTGTTGCCTTTCTTCTGTCTTATCCACTCCACTGCCACACATCCTATAGACTATTTAAACTCATCATATGGCACATTCTTGCCTGGTCTTGGTCTCAGTAAACTATCAGTTAATTGACTATCTTCTAAACTGTTACTCCTTCCACTAGTATTTTCACTTTAGTTAGGGCCCTTTTAAGGATAAATACAAGCTTAAGGCCTAATGAAACTAATCAAAAAACATGACATTTCTGGGACAAGGATTGATATGTCCCCTGGAAGAAATAAACTTTAATCATTGAAGATCACCAGACTTAAGGTTCAACTCAGCCAGTGCCAAGGCTATTGCAGACTAGGTGAGGAGAATCTGGAATCAGTTGCTGTGAATGAGATAAGAACCTCCAGGCACCTACCTGTAGGCCCACAATGTGGCTAACTTATTCTCTTGTCCCCACCATCAGTGCCTACTAAATAGGACATAGATTCTATCTCAGTTTATAGGTGGAATTGTCATTCCCACTGCTGGATCTAAAACCCTTTCTAAGACTCCACACTACTTGACTGTCTCCATAACCATCCTACCCTACTACGCCAAGAAGTAGATTGGACATGTCACTTTTAACTCTGTGATTTGAATATCTGGACACTATATCCTTACACACGTGATTTGAATATCTGGATACTATACCCTTACACGCTTAACAACAGGGATAGAATCATAAAAATCATATCTCATGGCCTATCGATACAGAATCAATTCAGTATCAATATAGAATATTCAACAAAATATTTAGCTCATGTACTGGATCCTGTACTGGACACTAGGGATATGAAGATAAATAAACAAAGTACCTGAGGTCAAATTATTGCAGTCAGTTGGAAAAAAATGCGTATACATAAGTAAGTTCACTAAAATCTAAAAAGTGTATAATCAAATTTGATACAAAGCCCTATGAAAGCCCAAAGAGGGAACACTTAACTAGTTCTTAGGTAGCTAACTAACTTTCAACCTGAAGGAGGTAGGTAAAAGGGAAGGTTTCTCTGAGGAGATAATATCTTAGCTAATTCTAGACAAATAAATAAATGTTCTTTGGTATCAAAAAAAGGGAGAGAGAGAAAGAGCAAAGGAGCTAAAATTCTTATATGACCAAGTAATCTACTGTACCAATACATTTGTAGTTTATAGGAGCTATAAGGTCTAAACACAAAAATAATCACCTGTAGGCTTTAGAGAGTGATCAAAAGCAGGCAATTTATGGAAGAAAAAGTATAGCTGGGTGAAGGGAATGGCATGGAGTTCATTTGCCGTTTTTATACCTTTTAAACTGAGGGCAAACTATAGTTGGAATAACATAGGTTGGCTAAAACTGATAGAAAACTCACAGTATTTCTGGCCTGAATAACCAGAGGATAGAATTTGGAGCAAGTGGAAAACAGAACCAGAGACAAAGAATCCAAAATTCTGTATATAAATTCTATCCAATTCTTTAATTGACTAATGAATGATACATGCATGGACAGGCTTCAAGCAGCTCAGCTAATGATGGATATATGATCTGAGATATTTCCCAAGGCACAAAATTTTCAGATTGAGTCTAACAAGCTTAATTTCATGTTAAAACAACTCTTTGGAGGAATATAGTAGAATCCAGAGTCTCCATAACATTATTTTAGTATTTACATGGTCTAAGTTATTTCTGCTTTATTGACTATGCCAAAGCCTTTGACTGCGTGGATCACAAACTGTGGAAAATTCTGAAAGAGATGGGAATACCAGACCACCTGACCTGCCTCTTGAGAAGCCTGTATGCAGGTCAGGAAGCAACAGTTAGAACTGGACATGGAACAACAGACTGGTTCCAAATAGGAAAAGGAGTATGTCAAGGCTGTATATTGTCACCCTGCCTATTTAACTTATATGCAGAGTACATCATGAGAAATGCTGGGCTCGAAGAAGCACAAGCTGGAATCAAGATTGCCAGGAGAAATAGCAATAACCTCAGATACACAGATGACACCACCCTTATGGCAGAAAGTGAAGAGGAACTCAAAAGCCTCTTGATGAAAGTGAAAGTGGAGAGTGAAAAAGTTGGCTTAAAGCTCAACATTCAGAAAATGAAGATTATGGCATCTGGTCCCATCACTTCATGGGAAATAGATGGGGAAACAGTGGAAACAGTGTCAGACTTTATTTTTGGGGGCTCTAAAATCTCTGCAGATGGTGACTGCAGCCATGAAATTAAAAGACGCTTACTCCTTGGAAGGAAAGTTAGGACCAACCTAGATAGCATATTCAAAAGCAGAGACATTACTTTGCCAACAAAGGTCCGTCTAGTCAAGGCTATGGTTTTTCCAGTGGTCACGTATGGATGTGAGAGTTGGACTGTGAAGAAAGCTGATTGCCGAAGAATTGATGCTTTTGAACTGTGGTGTTGGAGAAGACTCTTGAGAGTCCCTTGGACTGCAAGGAGATCCAACCAGTCCATTCTGAAGGAGGTCAGCCCTTGGACTTCTTTGGAAGGAATGATGCTAAAGCTGAA
Organism: Bos indicus; assembly: GCF_029378745.1. Classification (NCBI taxonomy): domain Eukaryota; kingdom Metazoa; phylum Chordata; class Mammalia; order Artiodactyla; family Bovidae; genus Bos; species Bos indicus. The sequence goes on from NC_091769.1 coordinate 53,934,359, forward strand.
ACTCCAGTAGTTTGGCCACCTCATGGGAAGAGTTGACTCCTTGGAAAAGACTTTGATGCTGGGAGGGATTGGGGGCAGGAGGAGAAGGGGACGACAGAGGATGAGATGGCTGGATGGCATCACTGACTTGATGGACATGAGTCTGAGTGAACTCCGGGAGTTGGTGATGGACAGGGAGGCCTGGCATGCTGCGATTCATGGGGTCGCAAAGAGTCAGACACGACTGAGCGACTGAACTGAACTGAAGTTACAACCCAAAGTTACTTGACATATGCAGAAATATGAAAATGTGACTCAGTCTGAAAATAAAAAGACTTCAATGAAGGGTGACTTTGTGATGATCCAAATACTGGAATTAGCAAACAAGGGGAGAAGGCAATGGCACCCCACTCCAGTACTCTTGCCTGGAAAATCCCATGGACAGAGGAATCTGGTGCGCTGCAGTCCATGGGTCGCTAGGAGTTGGTCATGACTGAGGGACTTCACTTTCACTTTTCACTTTTATGCATTGGAGAAGGAAATGGCAACCCAATCCAGTGTTCTTGCCTGGAGAATCCCAGGGACGGGGGAGCCTGGTGGGCTGCCGTCTATGGGGTCGCACAGAGTCGGACACGACTGACTTGACTTAGCAGCAGCAGCAGCAGCAAACAAGGAATTTAAAGCAGCTATTCTAACTATCATTAGTGAAAATGTAAAAAATTCATTAGATGGGCAGAACAGTAGAATAGAGATGACAAAGGATCTTCAGGCAATTTTAAGACAAGTCACTAGAAATTATTCTGTCTGAACAATAAAGAGAAAAAGGTTAAAAATATGAACAGAGACTCAAGGACCTATGGAAAATATCAGTAGCTCTAACATATGTGACGTAAGAGTTATTGAAGTTACAGAAGGAGAGAAGATTTAGAATGGAATAGAAGAAATATTTTTAAAATAGTGATTAAAAACTCTCCAAATCTGGGTAAGAGAAACAAATTTACAGCTTTAAGAAGTTCAGTGGCCACCACACAGTATAAAAATGAAGTAAATCATGTCTACTCCTAACAATCAAATCTCTGAAAATTAAAGATAGAGAAAAAATCCTGAAAGTAAAGAAAACTGACACATAAAGGACAACAATAATTTGAATTACTACTGACTTCTTTTCAGAAATAATGGAGGAGTGTGGACAATGGAACATCTTTAAAGTGCTAAAAGGAAAAACCCGTAACCTAGAATTCTTTGTCCAGCAAAAATGTGTTACTAATGAGAGCAACATAAAGATATTTTCACATAAAAACATGCAATCCTGGCACCAGGAGACCTGTGCAAATTTATCATCAGGAGACCTAAATGATAAAACGTATTATAGAAGTTTTTCAGGCAGAAGTGAAATAACACCAGGTAGATCTTCAAGAAGGAACAAAAAGCATCAGAAATGGCAAATACTGGAGTAAATATAAAATAGTATTTTTCTCTGTTAGTATCTTTTTAAAATAAGGTGAAGGGTATTTGAAGCAAAGGTAACAGCATAAACAAACGCCTGAAGACAGAAAAATAAAAACATGGTGTGGAAAGGAATTACAAGCAGTTCATTTCTTTTAATGTTAGGTGTGATAAGAAGACTGATGGCATGCCTGCCATGTTAAGGAACCTGGTCTTAATCTTTATGTGAAGGTTCTCAAGTCTGAAAATGAAATAGTGAGATCTGTATTTATGTGCATCACTCATGTACTCAGTGAAGAGGCAGGAAACTCACACTATTGCTGCAATCCAAGAGAGATATTAAAGAAAGCACATCATGAGAACTTGATCTAAAGAAGTAATAGCACAGAAGTTCGAGAGAAGAGAGTTAAGAAGTATTTTGGAAGTAAGATCTGTATTAAATAGAGGTTGTGAATAAAGTAGAAGAATATCACTTGGATCATTAAATATAATTAAGGGAATTTTCCCTCATTATAGACCAATTTACTGCCTAAATTTCTGGTAATAGTGTATTGGAATTCCAATACAATATTGGAGACAAGTAATTCCTGCTACTTGTCTCATTCATGACCTCTATTTATAGCTCAAACCTCCTATTTAATACCAACTGACTGTGCCCCAGCATCACCTTGACAACTATTTTGACTAGGCTGCATGTTAGGGAGAGGAAATGGACAGTCAATGCATAAACCTAGCAAGAGCCTATGACATATCTAGTACCAACAGATATGGCTCAATGAACTGAGTCAATCAGATTTTTCTCTCTTAGAAATCTGAACCAAGAAATCCCAGAAGAATAGGTCATTTAACAATGAAAGCCAAGGCTAAAACTTCATGTCAGAGAGAGACTCTAGAGGACTTGTGAAATTCTAAGAACTGAATAAGAAATATGGAAAGAAGCAGGCACTCTCAGAAGAGAGTGACACTGTAGTTACAGAGAGATGCAGAAGGAATAAGCTGCTATGCTAGAGCTTCCTTGGTTTCTGTGTCTGGCATATAATAAAGACTAAATAAACCTTTTGTTGTTATATGGAGGAATAAATAAATGCAAAAACAAATTAACAAATGAATGAGGCTGATTTTCTAGTGCCAGTTTTCATAAGGCAAAATTTCTTACAGTCTTGTTTTCCACTTCCTCAGAGATCACTATCCTCCCTAGTGCTCCATTTCTATTCTTGCACTACACTCATCTCCACTGCATCACATTTCATGAAGATCCTTGAGCATCTGTATTATTTTAAAATTAAAATGCTGAACTAAATGACTGCCAATTTTGTTGCAATTTTTTTCAGCATCTGTCTTCCAAAAGATCAGAAATTCTCAGTATGTACCCATAACAGTGATGAATACATTTTTTATTCTGAACATGAAACAGCATTTATATAAGTATTAACAGATTTATAGCTTGAAAACCTTCTGCAGTTTTGATTACTCAAAATGTGGAGGCTGAACCCCTTCTGGAATCATTCTCATCCTGCTGAAAGCATCTGTGCTCTCTGTAGGTATTAAGCTTTGAAGGCATCTTTGGGTAGCTCTCCAGGATGTTACCTTTTATAAAGTTTTGGTAGACCAGGTGTTTTGTTTCAATCAGAGCCTAGGTGGATAAAGAATGATGACAGTACCCAATCATCACTACAGAAAGACTTCCTATACTCAAGCTCTGAAACTTGGCCACATTTATTTTAGAATAACACAGCAAAATGTCTAAACCAAGAGCAGAGACATCTAGCACAGGATTTCAAACTACAGTAGAAAAGTATTCCCTTTTGCACCACTGAGTTGAATAGAGGAATACAGAAAAGTTTTTTCCAAAAAAAAAAAAAAAAAACTTCTAAAAACTCTTAGGAGGAAGAAATGGCAACCCCATTCAGTATTCTTGCCTGGAAAAGTCTATGGACAGAGGAGCCTGGCGGGCTACAGTTCATGCAGCCACAGACAGTTGAACATGACTGAGTGATAAAGCTCAAAAACTCTTAAAAAGAAAGGAGATATTTTCTCCCTTCTGCTCCTTAGAACTGCATTCTGCTTGAAGGAGGAAATTAGACAGATGAAGAAGGAAACAAAGGTGATTACCCTGTCACTGAAAAGGAATATTAAAAGGATGGGAAAATATAGAACAAATGTGTCAGTTTCTTAAATAACCAGATGAAATAATTGTATTTAATTGTTTCTGAATTATTTAAGTATGACATGCATTCAAATCCTAGTATTCTTAAGAAAGCCACATTTGCCCCCAGAGGATAGTATTTCAGTCCAACGTAATTTTCTTGCTTATTTTCTTGTACAGAGGCTTTTTAAGAAGTAACTTACTGTCTCTTCAGTAGGACACAACTGATGAGACTTAGCACACATGCATGCATAGGCACATATGATAAACTGAGGTCAATATGAACTCATAACTGTTTTAAAAAGAAGAACTATCTTTTCCATCTCTGCCTCTTAAATTATCAGCATTTTTGCCTACCACTAGCTGTCATGTGAGAGATGGACCATAAAGAAGGCTGAGTGCCAAAGAATTGATGCTTTTGAATCCAGGTGCTGGAGAAGACTCTTGAGAGGCCCTTGGACAGCAAGATCAAACCAGTCAATACTAAAGGAAATCAACCCTGAATATTCACTGGAAGGACTGATGTTGAAACTGAAATTCCAATACTTTTGCCACCTGATGCATAGAGCTGACTCAGTGGAAAAGACCTTGACGCTGGCAAAGATTGAGGGCAAAAGGAAAAGGGGGTGACAGAGGATGAGATGACTGGATGGCATCACTGACTCCATGGACACGAGTTTGAGAAAACTCTGGGAGATAGTGAAGGACACGGAAGATTGGCGTGCTCCAGTTCATAGCATCACAAAGAGTTGGACATGACTTAGTGACTGAACAACAAATCTCATGTGTACCTAGAATTAACATTAAAGTTGTCCTATTAACGTGAACATTTTATATTTATGATGTTTTTATATACTTTATATTAACATATTAATTTTTTCTTTTGGATACTCTTCCACTCACTAACTTTAACAGACTCATGTTTTTCATCAATTCTTAGAATAGTAATGATTAATATCATTATTCTGCTGCTCAAATATCACAGCTTGACCAATGGGAATATTTGAGGGACTACTGACTTTTGGTATTAGTATTACTCTCCAATAAACTTAACTAGGAAGGGACTTCCCTGGTGGTCCAGTGGTTGAGAATCCCTCTGCCAATGCAGGATACAGGAGTTCAATCCCTGGTCAGGGAACTAAGAACCCACATGCTGGGGGACAGTTAAGCCTGTACTCCACAAGAGAAGCCCCTGCTTGCCGCAATTAGAGAAAGGCTGCATGCAGCAACCAAGACACAGCACAGCCAAAAAATTAAACACAAATAAAATAAATACAAATTAAAAACACTTTATTTTAAAAAATTAACCAGGAAATCTCAGAAGACAGTGAACAGCAGGATGGGCCTGAGGCCACTTTTTTATAAAGTTTTCCAAATTTCAAATTACTGTTCAAAGTACAAAGTAGGCATTCCAGGTACATAGGTTAGTGTCTGGAGTGTTAGTAAATGACTGACTTAAAAGTCTAGAAGCCTGACCCTCTCGCCTCCAGCTGGGAAAACTTTCAGTGTGATTTATATTCCAGAGGGCCCAGCCCCATTGTCAAGTCAGACTTGACCTGCAACCACATCATTTCATGTTCTTTCCCCTTCCTCTCCTGCTTCCTCTATTTCTTTTATTTTTTCTACTTGTATTTAATATAGAAAAATCCAACAGATTTTATTATATTTGAAAACTTTATGAACTCTATGTTGCTGTATCCATAGCAATCTATTCTATTTAATGTCCTTTTTAAGTTAAATTGTAAAACTGAGCTATTTTTCATCAAATTTTTTATTCCATTAAAAAGTCTGCTCTTTTTTGATGTTAGAAGAAACTGTTCTTTACTGACATATGATTTAAAATACATACTTATAGGAGCTTTCCTGGTTGTCCAGGAGTATGGATTCAATCCCTGGTCGGGGATCCAAGATCCCACATGTGTTTTAGCCAAAAAAACAAAACACAAAACAGAAGCAATACTGTAACAAATTCAAAACACTAAAACTGATCCACATCAAAAAAAATCTTTTAAAAATAAAATAAAATACACACTCAAACAGTTATTGTGCTGAAATTCAAATCTTTTAGATTGTTTCATATTCATGAGAGTTGTTCAAAACATTTTCACAGGAGACGATTTTCAGAATGGGTTCAGGTTTCCTCCAAGCTAACATAAAAGACACAGGAATTCTGGGGGGTAGGGTCCCTTAATTAAACGCGTATCATTTGTAATAATTTTCTACATCATTATCCCAAACAACCATGGAAGAACAGAGTTTTAGATATAAGTTTTCTTTGGAAAATGCTGAAATCTCTGCCCAGACTCAGTAAAAATACTTCATCATTTGTATTGTTAAGCATAGAACAGAGCAAATTCATGACTGGAAATAGCACAGGAACCAGTGCCTGGGTAGAAATGGTGACTGACAAATTGCTGGAGGCTTAGTGCAGACAACTCTGAGAGTTAAAAATTCCAATGGGATTCAGTCATGCAGGGCACCCACAAGACTGTGAGATTTATCTCCAAGAGTCTGACCAGATTCCCACAGTATATTCTAGAGAGAAATCCCCTTGGTTTTCCTTCAAGGGGAGAGGAAAAGGAAGCATTTTGAAATGCACCAGAGCATTGCCCTTCTCTCTCTTTTAAGTTGCTTCCTGAAGTGCACTCTTTCCATATGTCACCTGCACCTGAAACCTTGTCTCAACTCTTGCTCCTAGGTAACCTCAGAATGTGTTAGGAATGGGGTAGGTAGCAGGCCCTAAGGATGGTATTTAGGAGCCGAGTCACCTGCTGGCCAGCTGCCAGTGAGGACTTCATCACTCTAGGTAGGTAGAGTATTGGTAGTACTGGTATGCTGAAGAAGTAAAATCATTGAAAGTGAAAGTGAAGTCACTCAGTCGTGTCTGACTCATTGTGACCCCATAGACGGCAGCCCACCAGGCTCCCCGTCCCTGGGATTCTCCAGGCAAGAACACTGGAGTGGGTTGCCATTTCCTTCTCCAATGCAGGAAAGTGAAAAGTGAAAGTGAAGTCGCTCAGTCGTGTCCAACCCTCAGCGACTCCATGGACTGCAGCCCACCAGGCTCCCCCATCCCTGGGATTCTTCAGGCAGGAGTACTGGAGTGGGGTGCCATTGCCTTCTCCAACAAAAAGGGCTTAGCTGGTCATGAAGTGAACTCTCTTAAGGAAACCAATCGAAAAAGTGGGACATCTGGGAAAATTAGTATTGGTTGCTTCTGAATGCTAAAGTAGATACCCTGATTTATATGGGCCATCAGGACTTTAAACTTTGTCCAGTTTGGTAGCACTACCCATATGTGGCTTACCACGGCTTGTGGTAACTTAGTTTCCCAACCAGAGATCAAACTTGAGCCCTCTACATTGGAAGTGCAGAATCTTAATCACTGGACTACCAGGGAAGTCCCTAATTTTATACCAAGATTAGATAAAATTAAGCAAAATTTTTAAAATTCAGTTTTTTAGTCACTCTAGCCACATTTCAAGTAGCCACATATAGTTAGTAGCTGCCACACTGAACACTATAGTTGTAGAACATTTCCATAATCAGAGAAAATGAATGAGAAAAGAAGGCTCAACTCAGCCTCTTCTAGTTGGAAAGCTACTTTTAAGACGTAGTAAGGTAGAAAAAGTGTTAGTCACTCAATTGCATTCCACTCTTTGCTACCCCAAGGACTGTAGCCTGCCAGCTTCCTCTGTCCATGGAATTCTCCGGCAAAAATGCTGGAGTGGGTAGCCATTCCCTTCTCCAGGGGATCTTTCTGACCCAGGGATTGAATCCAGGTCTCACATATTGCAGGCAGATTCTTTACTGTCTGAGACACCAGGGAAGACTGCTGCCATGAAATTAAAAGATGCTTGTTCCTTGGAAGGAAAGCTATGAAAAACCTAAACAGCATGTTAAAAAGCAAAGACATCACTTTGCTGACAAAGGTCCGTATAGTCAAAGCTATGGTTTTTCCAGTAGCCATGTATAGATGTGAGAGGTAGACCACAAAAAAGGCTTAGCCATGAAGAATTAATGCTTTTGAACTGTGGTGCTGGAGAAGACTCTTGAGAGTCCCTGGTCGGCAAGGAGATCAAACCAGTCAACCCTAAAGGAAATCAACCCTGAATATTCATTGGAAGGACTGATGCTGAAGCTGAAACTCCAATACTTTGGCCACCTGATACAAAGAGCCAACTCATTGGGAAAGACCCTGATACCGGCAAAGATTGAGGGCAAAAGGCAAAGGGGGCAACAGAGGATGAGATGGTTGAATGGCATCACTGACTTAATGAACATGAATTTGAGCAAACTTCGGGAGATAGTAAAAGACAGGGAATCCTAACGTGCTGCAGTTCATGGGGTCGCAAAGAGTTGGACACAACTTGGTGACCGAACACACACACACAGACAAGACAGAGAACAGACTTGTGGACACAGTGGGGGAAGGAAAGGGAGGGACTAATTGAAAGAGTAAGATCCTACAAGGCAGCACTTAAGTCATCATTGGCTCAGGACCTAATCATAAGAGAAGCAGAATTTCAGAAAATATTGCATTTTCAACCCTAGAAAGTTTCCTATGCCAAAGTCAGGGCCCTGAGATGGAAAGAATGAGACCCTGAGACTTGGGTTAAGGATTCTAGCTAGATCCTGCTCAGAACCTTGAACCCCTGTATGTCTGAATCCTCTGAGCCTGCAGAAATGCTTCATTCATTCTTGTTAGAAGATGACACTGTTTTGCTTGAAGCATACGCAGACATTTCACACAGATGGGCGAGCTACAAAACAATACTTGCCCTTCTCAGGATCTGCCACCAACTTGTGTCCTGGAAACCAGATTAATAACTAGAGTAAAATCCCAACATAATTGGGGAGGAGGGGCATTGGATTTGCTAAGATAGGAGAGAAATTAGGAACAAATGAGCTGTAGCATTTCAGTAACAATGCAGAGGTCCAAAACCGGGACCATGTGCAAGGAAGATCCTGAGGATGCTGAATCTCAGGGAACAGGATGCAAAGCAGCCTAAGGGAGAGTTGTTGATACAGAGGCACTCTCCTATAACATTGGATTTAAAACTTACTAGTAAGGATCTTGACATTCAGTTCTAATAAGTTTCTGCGATGGTTCTTAGAAGCTTTCTAAAAGGAACGTACTGTGTTAAATGAAGTAGAAAATTCAACAGCTAATTATATTACCTGAGATGGCCCTGAGGACATTCCATTTACCAAAACAACACAAAATGTAATGGTGAGGATTGGCTGCAGCAGCAGGAAGATGCTCAGTTCTCTGTAAGAAGAGGCTGACAGTTAGAAATTGTGTAACAGAACTAGGCTACTAGGCTCCCTAACAGCAACTTTATAATCCTGGAATAGGAGAGGCCAGGTGGCAGCACCTAATTGTCAGGAGCAAGGCAGGTGTAAGTATTCTCTTGAGTAGCAAGGGACCAGCACCTAGGGAAGCCTAGCCCACAGTAATCTATAGAACATGGTATGTCCAGGAGCAAAATAGGGATCTGACAAAGGTTTAACCTAATTTAAACAATTCATCAGTGATATATATTACTGGATCAGCAAAATGTTAAGATTAGTGGCCCCAGTGGGAAGAAATAATCCCTTACCTAGTTTCCAGATCTAAGACATTTCTCAGACTAAGAACCCATCAATTACAGAACCCAGATACCTTAAGAACACTGCAATACAACAGCAAGTGTGTGCCATGGTTATTTCCCCAGTCGTTCCCCAGACTTTTCTTAGGAATATTATAAACTGAGGAAAGGGAATACATACAAGGTTTTCAGGGATGTTGGATATAAAGTCTGAATGAATATTGAGGTGGATATCCCATGGCCTGAAATGTAATCACACCTTTGTTAGAATATGGAATCGAATTCTGTTAGAATAAGCAGGCCAGGTAATAAATAGAATCTTGGCCCAAGTCCATCTCATAATGACTTCATTAGTTCCAAGAATTAAAATACACATAAGATGATCTAATGGTGATTTCCCTGGTACATAAATACATTGTTGGAGTGGACATACTCAGCAATGGGCAGAACCCTCACATTGGTTTCCTGACCTATGAAAGAAAAACTGTTATGACAGGTCCAAGTGGAAACCCTTGATATTCCTTCCTCATCCTTGGAAGACTGTAAAATAAAAACAATACTGCTCTAGTGGAAATGACAGAGATTAGTACCATTATATGGTACTCATTGTATTCATATGTATTTGTCTTATCTGACCTCTAAAATACAAGAATAATATCTCAAACTTAACTAAGTAGTAATCCTAGTTGTAACTAATGAAATGGATGTGATATCATTGTTATAGCAGATTAACACAGACCTTATTAAGTGGTATGTGGCTATTAATCTGACAAATGTATTGATTTTCAATACCCAGCAAGCAGGAGGAGCATTAGCAGTTTGCTTTTACATGGAATGGACAGTAGTATACATTAATGGTCTTGCACCAGAATGAAGTTAACTCTTTCACACTCCGTTATGTTGTAGTTGTTCAGTCACCAAGTTGTGTCCAACTCTTCTTGATCCCATGGACTGCAACATGTCAGGCTTCCCTGTACACTCCATTATAACATAGTGGAAAATACCTAGACCATCTGGACTTCCCACAGAACATCTATCTCACTGTTCTATGACATCAGACATTTCATGTTAGTTGAACCGACTGTGTAAGAAATGGGCAAGTACTCTGTACACCTTGATAAGACACATGCACTCCAGAGTATAGGAGAAAAACCCTATGAAAATTCAGGTCTACCCGTGTCAGTGAAGTTTTCAGGGGTCCAGTAGTTGGGGGCTTGCTGAGACATCTCCTCCAAACTAAATATTGAAATCTATTTCAGGTACAGGTTTAATTTTCCTGCCTAAAGTGCCTTAGACGACACCACTATACAAAGAATCACTGTCTCAGACGAAGTGAGCAATATTACCAAAGAGATGTGATAGCGGACCCAGAACTATGAGCGTCACTGGCCCTATTACATACTACACTCCTCCAAACCTGCAGGCTGGATAGAGAAGTGAAACAGATTTACAAATGCACAGTATCATGTACAGATGGGCATGATTCTTCAGGATTGGTCTCACACAAATCAATGGCCATTGTATGGGGACAGTTTCCAAACAGGGAAAAGAAACCCAGGTTATGGATGTAGAAATATCTCTCTCCAGTAATACCCCAAGTACTTTCTGTCACTGCAACTCCATGCTTTCTTTACAGGCTTGGCATTTCTATATAGTTTGCTTAGAGAAAATGCTTCCAGAGAGGAACACAGTATTAAAAATCGTATTATATTTTACTACGTGGCTGCCACATGGTCATTTTAGAGTTCTTGTGTGAAGAAGCAGGCAGGCAAGGAAACGAGGCCCTGTACTGGGACCTCCCTTGGTCCAATGGCTAAGACTCCATACTTCAAATGCAGGGGGCCTGGGTTCCATCTTTGGTCAAGGAACTAGATCCTACATGTCACAACTTAAAGAGCTCACATGCCACAACTAAAAGATCCCACACACTGCAACTAAAGATCTCATGTGCCCCAACTACATCCCAGCACAAAAATAAATAAATATTCTTTTTAAAAAAGAGTCCCTGTACTGGTGGGGTAAAGAAAGTTGGATGAGATAGCATTCATTGTGTTATATCATTAGGGGAAAGGAAGACTATTCAGCACCCATTGGAATGTCCTTTAATAACTTCCCTAGGGCTTCTCTGATGTCTCAGATGGTAAAGAATCTACCTGCAAGGCAGGAGGCCTGGGATTGATCCCTGGATCAGGAAGATCCCCTGGAGAAGGAAGTGGCTACCCACTCCAGTATTCTTGCCTGGAGAATTCCATGGACAGAGGAGCCTGGCAGGCTACAAGTTGCAAAGAACTGGACATAGCTGAGCAACTAACACTTTCACTTGAAGGCATTTTTGATAGCAAATGGACAAAGCCTATAGATACCTAGCCAAGCAGAAGGGCTAGTTAAATGTAAAAGGGATACAGGATGTGTGGAAAAGGAGAGAGAATGAGTTTCTGGATCAAATGCAATGTCAGGATTTGAAGTTTTTCCTACTAGCCTTATAAATTTCCCCAGGAAATAAAAAAGAGTAACACACACACACACACAAAGTCCTTTCCATCATAGGTGATTGGAGTACAAAAGTATGAAGTAAACAGATACCTGGAGTAATAGGCAAGTTTAGCCGTGGAGTACAAAACGAAGCAGGGCAAAGGCTAAAAAGAGTTTTGCCAAGAGAACTCACTGGTCATAGCAAATGTCCTCTTTCAACAATACAAGAGATGACTAAAAATGTGGACATCACCAGACGGTCAACACCGAAATCAGATTCATTTTATTTTTTGTAGCCAAAGATGGGGAAGCTCTATACAGTCAACAAAAACAAGACCTGGAGCTGACTGTAGCTCAGATCATGAGCTCCTTATGGCAAAATTCAGGCTTAAAAATTTAAGTAGGGAAAACCACTAGACCATTCAGGTGTGACCTAAATCAAATCCCTTATGATTATACAGTTGAGGTGGAAAATAGATTCAAGGGATTAGATCTGGTAGACAGAGTGCCTGAAGAACTATGGACAGAGGTTCGTAACATTGTATAGGAAGTGGTGACCAAAACCATTATCAAGAAAAAAATCCATGAAGGCAAAGTGGTTGTCTTGCTGAAGTAAAAGAGGAGGACTTGCTGAGAAAAGAAGAAAAGTGAAAAGCAAAGGTGAAAGAAAAAGATATACCCAACTGAATGCAGAATTCAAGAGAATAGCAAAGAGAGATAAGGAAGCTTTCTAGGTGAACAGTGTAAACAATTAGAGGAAAATAATAGAATGGGAAAGACTAGAGATCTCTTCAAGAAAACTGGAGATATCAAGGGAACATTTCATCCAAAGATGGGCACAATAAAGCACAGAAACAACAAAGACCTATTAGAAACTGAAAAGATTAAGAAGAGGCGGCAAGAAATGCACAGAGGAACTATACAAAAAAGGTCTTAATGACCCAGATAACCATCATGGGGTGGTCACTCACCTAGAGCCAAACATTTTGGAGTGTGAAGTTAAATGGGCCTTAGGAAGTATTACTATGAACAAAGCTAGTGGAGGTGATGGAATTCCAGCTGAGCTATTTACAGTCCTAAAATATGATGCTGTGAATGTGCTGCACTCAATAGGTCAACAAATTTGGAAAACCCAGCAGTGGCTACAGGACTGGAAAAGGTCAGGCTTCATTCCAATCCCAAAGGCAAGGCCAAAGAACGTTCAAACTACTATACAATTGCACTCATTTCACATGCTAGTAAGGTAATGCTCAGAATCCTTCAAGCTAGGCTTCAACAGTATGTGATCTGAGAACTTCCAGATGTTCAAGCTAGATTTAGAAAAGGCAGAAGAACCAGAGATCAAACTGCCAACTTCCACTGGATCATAGCAAAAGCTAGAGAATTAAAAAAAAAAAAAAAAAACTACTTCTGCTTCATTGACTATGCTAAAGCCTTTGACTGTGTAGATCACAACTAACTGTGGAAAATTCTTAGAGATGGGAATACCAGACCACATTACCTGTCTCCTAAAAAACCTGTATGAAGTACAAGAAGCAACAGTTAGAACCAGACATGGGAAGGACAAACTGGATCAAAATTTGGGGAAGGAGTATGTCAAGGCTGCATATTGTCATCCTGCTTATTTAACTTATATGCAGAGTACATCATGTGAAATGCTGGCCTGAATGACTCACAAGCTGCAATTAAGACAGCTGAGAGAAATACCAACAACTTCAGATATGCAGATGATACCACCCTAATGGCAGAAAGTGAAGAGAAACTAAAGAGCTTCTTGATGAGGGTGAAAGAGGAGCGTGAAAAATCTAGCTTAAAATTCAACATTCAGAAAAATGAAAATCATGGCATCCATTCCTATCAGTTCAGTTCAGTCCAGTCACTCAGTTGTGTCCGACTCAGCGACCCCATGAATCACTTCATGGCAAACAGATGGGGAAAAAGTTGAAACAGTGACAGATTATATTTTCTTGGGCTCCAAAATCACTGGATGGCAACTGCAGTCATGAAATTAAACGATTCCTGATCCTTGGAAGAAAAGATATAACAAACCTAAACAAAGTATTAAAAAGTCAGAGATACCACTTTGCAACAAAGGTCTAAATAGTCAAAGATATGGTTTTACTAGTAGTCATGTATAAAGAAGGCTGAGTGAGCACCAAAGAATTGATGCTTTTGAACTGTGGTGCTGGAGAAGGCTCTTGAGAGTCCCTTGGACTGCAAGGAGATCAAACCAGTCAGTTATAAAGGAAATCAACCCTGAATACTCACTGGAAGGACTGATGCTAAAGCTGAAGCTCCAATACTCTGGCCACCTGATGCACAGAGCTGACTCACTGGAAAAGACGCTGATGCTGGGAAAGATTGAGGGCAGGAGGAGGAGGGGATGACAGAGGATGAGATGGCTGGATGGCATCACTGACTCAATGGACATGAGTTTGAGCAAACTCTAGGAGATGGTGAAGGACAGGGAAGCCTGGCATGCTGCAGTTCATGGGATTGCAAAGAGTCAGAAAGGTCTTAGTGACTGAACAACAACAATCAGAATCCAGGATAAGATGTCTCCAGATGAAGTTTCTCAGAGTGTTTCTGAGCCTACGCCCCATTAAACCTCCCACAGGCATATCTCCATCTCAGTCTATTTCCCCAGAAACCTAACTTAAGACGGTATCATACCTGCTCAGCAAGCTGAGACCATGGGTATATGAGGCATAATTAAGCACTGCCTTAAACTAACAAACAACAAGGGTTCTGAGGAGAAAAATATTCCAGCTATATAACTGCCCACAGGAAGCCATGATAATTCTGGACTGCTGGTACTCAGCTCAAATATAAATTAATTTTTGTAAATGTAAATAAATGGATCCTAATTTGTGGTAGTGGTGTTAAATTCATGAAGTTGAATTTCTATAACCTAAATGGCTGTCTCTTGTGATATAATCACAAGGTATAATACAGTATTTTGAATACAAACTTATCTGAGCTATTATTTCTAAACTGCAAAGAAAGTATGAATCATTCGCATTTGAATACACAGTATTCTTTCCCACAGTTTATGTCTTTAAAGAATATTATTATAATAAACATACAGTTGAGCGTCAGCTGAACCAAATATAAATTCACCATTCAGTGAGACTGACACAAAGCATCTCCCTTAAGAACTACAAAAACCTGGAACCAATCTAAATGTTCAACCAGAGAACTAGTTAAATATATGATCGTAGAGTATATCGCCATTAATGATGATGTGAATAGATTTATATTTATTGTCATAGGAAGATATGAAATACTGTATTACTAAGTGTCAAAGCAGGCTGCAAGTTAATATTGCAGAATGACATTATTTTATGATAATTTATATTCAGATAGAATTACATCAAAATTTTATTCTTTAATAATTATCATTATTTTGCTCATTATCCCAGATGCTGTCAGTGTCCTATGCAGTATTGCAGCCGACTTCTAATGGCTTCCTCTGTGCCTGAGAGCTTTTTATTTCAGAACTGTGGGAGACAGCTTGTCTGGGAGCAGGCTGGAAATGCTGAGGTAGCAGTTCACCCCTAAGGTGGAATCATTCTGAGGCATTTATTTTACATCATTTCCCAGGATTTCTCTATGAGATTTTTCTCTAGTGGCCCACTGTGATAACTGGCTTACCAACATACCCTGCACTGGTTGGATTCTCTTCCTTACGTTACTCCTCCATTCCCATAAGAATTCTGCATTTCTCAAATAATGTGCTTACACTCAAATACTTGTTTCATCTGTTTCTGGACTTTCTCATATTACGTATCTATTTGTAATTTTCAAATACTTCTACCAAAGCTCAGATCATTTCTGTAAAAAGTTAATAAAAGTTTAAAAAACATTTTACACCTGATGTTTTATACATCAGATGTACAGAAACATAACCATGAGAAAAGAGTTCTTTCTCTGTTCTTCAATCATCTTTAAAGCTGTGATGGGGGCATGAAAGCTTCTTTCAAATAATTAAAGGGCTGATAAGTAAAAGAAGAATTAGAGGTATTCATCATGATACTAAAGAAACCATAGAAAAAGAGGCTAGTGAAAGTCACAAGAAGAAGTATTTCTAATCAAATAAGAACTGTCTGGGGCTTCCCTGGTGGCTCAGTGGTAAAGAATACGTCTGCCATGCAGGAAATGGATCAAGCCCCGGGCTGGGAAGATCCCACACGCCATGGGGCAACTAAGCTTGTGCACCAAAACTGCTGATTCTGCACCCTAGAACCTGGAAGCCACAACTATTGAGCCCACACACCCAAACTACTGAAGCCCATGCACCCTAAAGCCCATGCTGCACAACAAGAGAAGCCACAGCGACAAGAAGCCCAGGCACTGCAAGGAAGAGTAGCCCCTGCTCGCCGTGACTAGAGAAAAGGTCTGTACAACAACTAAGACCCATCATAGCCAAAAACAAATAATTAAATAAAATTGTTTTTTAAAAAAGAAAAGAACTCTCTGGCAGTTAAAGCTGCTTCGAATTGGAATAAATTGTGACTGGTTGAAGAGCATTTTCATTAGTGATAAGTGACAGTGTAAACAGAACCTGGGTGAGTCCTTGACAGGGACAGTTTTCCAGAAGGATGTTTAATATCTCTTTCAACTTAAAGAGTCTCTAATTCTTGAGTTGAATTAATCAAACTATGTGGATATCAGGGAATCATTTATACTTTCTAACTAACGATACTTGGAGTATTGAATTATTTGGAACCATATGCTCATTCCTAGACATTCAGACATGACATATGAGATCACTGTAGCACCTTGTGGTAAATACACATTCATAAAACATAGAGGGTAGAAAGATTTAGGAGTCTGCATAAATGTGGGTCCAAAAACATTGATCAAAAAACTGACATTACTGAAACTGACTATAGTCAAACCATGAAACAGGTCTTGTTTCATACAATTTTCCAGCATTTGAAATATGTATGCCAGAGACCATCAAGAAGTGGTCAGCTTGAATAAACAGGAAAATTCATTGTGCATCCTAAGGCAAAGGAAACACACTTTTTCCTTGGCCTGCATTATGAGAGTGTAGCAGCAGCAGCAGCAGAAATGGAAAGAAAGAGTCATTGTGTAATATTGTTGGCATTCACCTCCCCAACTTTGCTAATGAGTAACTTCCTAGTGGGGTTTGGGCTTCACTTGTGGCTCAGCTGGTAAAGAATCCACCTGCAATGCTGGAGACCTGGGTTTGATCCCAGGGTTGGGAAGATCCCCTGAAGAAGGGAATAGCTACCCACTCCAGTATTCTGGCCTGGAGAATTCCATGGACTATATAGTCCATGGGGTCGCAAAGAGTTGGAAACAACTGAGCGACCTTCACACATACACAACTTCCTAGTGCTGTTAAAGGAAGTTAGAGAAAATTGGATTATAGAAGCTGGAATACGGGTAAGCACAGAGCAGTAAAGATGGCTGAAAGCAATGGGAGTGTTTTGTTAGCCCCGCTGGGGTCCCAAGTCTTCTGTCCTATCAGCTCCCTAAGTCATATCAGACGTTCTGGGTCACAATCTCATGTATTTTTGTTTGGAAAATATTACTCCATTATCATGGCAAGTGAGCATTCTCGGTCATTAGACCCATGACCCAGTCCCTCCTTCACCACTAATGTGTACACTAACCTTGAGAATGTTACTTAATTGTTATGGGCCTAAATTTCTCCATGTTTAACATAAAAAAGCAGACTATATGATTTTGTTTGAACTTCTTTAAGGATGGTACTCAATGCTACATTGATGGAGAGAGCACATACTCATTTACCAAAGAACTAAACCCCTTATAAAGCAGGCTGCTTTACCTAGTATATTTCCAAATTGACTTAAGCCAGTTTAATTATTCCTGATTAATAGGTTTTATTGGAAGCTTCCAATGGTTACAGGTACTTGAGGTCAGTCAGCCTCTTCCTCCACAACCTATCAAATGGATTTTATAATACCATTAACTGCTAGGTCAAATTCTGCCACACTTTTTTTTTTTATTAGTAAGAAAGAATAAAAATGCTCATGTCACTTGCAGTACAAGCTTTCTAAAACCCTAGCTTTCTGTCCTCTTAAGCACTTGAGCAAGTAACTTGGATGAAAGATTCACTTAAGGCAGATGCAATATGACTGAACAAATTATCTAGCTGATTTCAGGTCACAAAACCCTTAAGAGGTTGTACACAGGGTGAATTGAAATTCTAAGTACGAATGCCATTCCAAAGGGGAGAGACTAACAGGTTCACTAGGTTTTCATAGCCTGTTCTTGTTCATGCAACTGTGAAAGGGCCAGTATAATATTCCTAGACAATGCACATCTCTTTATTTTTATTTTTTTTAATCTTTTTATTTTGTATTGGGGTATAGCCAATTAACAACATTGTGATAGTTTCAGATGGACAAAGAAAGGACACAACCATTTATATACATGTATCCATTTTTCCCCAAATTCCCCTCCCATTCAGGTTGCCATGTAACAATGCACATCTCTTGAATACTATTTATTTTACCAATAAAAAATAATCTGTAATACATATTATGCTAATTAACTGGCCCTCTGTGTTGATTAAAGAATATTAGAATGTGAACTTTTTCTTTTCTTTTTTGCACACTATTCATGTATATATACCCAACTCAATATTAATTAGCCTAGGGTATAGATTAAAATTATACACACACATATCACACTGTCCTTAAGGAGCTATTCTAAAGTAAATTACAGATATGTAACAATATGATGTGAAGAATTCCAGGAAGGACTACTCTCCAAAAAAATTAAAAAAAATCTGAAGTTCTACCATTCATAATTCATTTTTGTTAGATAGCACCTTTTGACATGCTTTCTTTTCCCCCTCCTTCTTTCCACCCTCTCTTTACCATTTCTTTTACTGTCCTCTTACTTTCCTTTATACCTTCCCCTCTTTACCATATAATATTCTTCAGAGTGAAGAAAGTCAGAAAGAGAAAAACAAATATCATATACTAAAATGTAGATACAGAATATAAAAAGATGGTACTGATGAAATTATTTGCAGGGCAGCAATGGAAAAACAGAGACAGAGAACAGACTTATGGACATGGGTTGGGTGGGGAGGAAGGAGAGGGTACAGTGTATGGAGAGAGTAACATGGAAACTTAAATTACCATATGTAAAATAGATAGCCAGTGGGAATTTGCTGTATGACTCAGGGAACTCAAACCAGGTCTCTCTAACAACCTACAATGGTGGGATGGGGAAGAAGATGGGAGGCAGGTTCAAGAGGGAGCGGGGCACATGTATACCTATGGCTGATTTATGTTGATGTTTGGCAGAAATGAACACAATTCTGTAAAGCAATTATCCTTCAATTTAATTGTGTCCAACTCTGCGACCCTATGGACTACACAGTCCATGGAATTCTCCAGGCCAGAATACTGAAGTGAGTAACCTTTCCCTTCTCTAGGGGATTTTCCCAACCCAGGGATCAAACCCAGGTCTTCCGCATGCAGGTGAATTCTTCATCAGCTGAGCCACAAGAGAAGCCTGATTTAAAAAATAAATAAATTTAAAATGAAAAAAAATTATTTGAGAACAAAATCAATGCCTAGATTAAATTAACAGTCTTAGAAAGACATACTACCAAAACTGACTCAAAAAGAAATAGAAAATCTGAATAAAATCATTATATGTAAAGATATTAAATTAATAATAAAAACCCACCTAGGTCCAAATACTTTACCAATGAATTCTACTCAGGTTTTAAAGAATTAACACTAGCCCTTTTAAAATTCTTCTATTAAAACAGAAGAGGAGGAAACGTTTCCAAGCTTATTATATGAGGGCAGTATTACCCTCACATCAAAATCAGACACCACAGAGAAGCAAACTACAGATCAATGTCCCTTATGAATACCAAAGTTAAAATGTTCAATACTAGCAAACCAAATCCAGCAATATATTTAAAGGATTATACACCAAGTGGGATTTATCCTAGGAACACACTGTCAGATTAACATTGGAAAGCTAATTAATGTAATATGAATCAAATAAAAAACAAAACCACATGGTCACCTCAATAGACACATTTAAAAAACTGTCAATTTTCAACATCCTTTCTTAACAAAAGCACCCAAAAAAAACTAGAAAAAGAAGATAATTTCCTCAACTTGATGAAGGCCATTCGTTAAAAACCTATCATACTTAACAGTGAAATACTGAATGCTTTCCTTCTAAAATCAGGAACAAGAATAGTATGTCTGCCTTGGCCACTTTACCTCAAACTGTATTGGAAATGCTAGCTAGGGCAAGTAGTTAAGAATAAGAAATAAAAGGGGGACTTCCCTGGAGGTCCAGTGATTAAGAATCCACCTGCCAATGCAGGGGACACGGATTCAATCCCTGGTCTGGGAACTAAGATCCCACATGCTGTGGAGCAACTAACCCTGCGTACAACTATTGAAGCCCACGTATCCAGAGCCCCACAACAAGAGAAACCACCACAGTGAGATGCCCGTGCACCACAATGAAGAGTACTGCCCACTCTCCACAACTAGAAAAGGCCTGTGCACAGCAATGAAGACCCTGTTCAGCCAAAAACAAATAAATAAATACATTTTTTAAAAAGGCATTCAGATGAAAAAAAGAAATAAAAATTTTTCAGATAAAATGATCTTGTACATAGAGAATCCTAAAGAATCTACACAATGTACCATTAGAACTAAGTAAAGAATTTGGCAAAGTTGCAAAACACAAGATCAATATTAAAAAAAAATCAATTCTACTTCTATATACTAGAAATAAACCATCCAAAATTAAAATTAAGAGAATTCCATTTAAAAGATCCTCAAAAAGAAAAAATACACAGAAATAAATTTAACAAAAGAGCAATATTTACACAATGAAAAATACAGGATGTTATTGAAAGAAATTAAAGACTTAAATAAATGGAAAGACATTCTACATTCCTGGTTCAGAAGACTTAATATTGTTAAGATGGCAATACTCCCCAAAGTGATCTACAAATTTAATACAATCACTGTCAAAGACTTGGGTAGTCTTCTTTTTTTACTTTTATTTTTTGCAGAAATTGATAAGCTGATCCTAAAATTCATATGGAAATATAAGGAATCCTGAGAAGCCAAATTAATCTTGAAAATGGCCAAAGTTGAAGGACTCACATCTTTTCAATTTTGAAACTTACTACAAAGCTATGCTAATCAAGACAATGTGCAGTGGCACAAGGATCAATGGTACAGAATTAAGAGTCCAGAAAAAAAAAAAAAATTCTAGTTATGGTCAATTGATTTTTGAAAAGGGCACAATTCATTCACCATGAAAACAATAATCATTTCAAAAGTTGGTGCTGGGACCACTGGATATCCATGTACAAAAGAATAAAGTTGAACCCTTTCTTCACCCAGTATACAAAAATTAATGTAGAAATGTATTACAGACCTAGAAGTAAGAACTAAAATCATAAAACTATTAGAAAAAGCATAGAGATAAATCTTCCTGACCTTGGATTAGACAATGGTCTCTTAGATATGATAACAAAAGCACAAGCAACAACAAAAAATATATAAAAACTGGACTTCATCAAAATTAAAAACTTTTATGCCTCAAAGAACACAATCAAGAAAATGAAAAGAAAACCTACAAACTGGGAGAAAACATTGGCAAATTATGTAGTAACTGATGAACGGCTGCTGCTGCTGCTGCTAAGTCGCTTCAGTTGTGTCCGACTCTGTGCGACCCCATAGACGGCAGCCCACCAGGCTCCTCCGTCCCTGGGATTCTCCAGGCAAGAACACTGGAGTGGGTTGCCATTTCCTTCTCTAATGCATGAAAGTAAAAAGTGAAAGTGAAGTCACTCAGTCGTTTCCGACTCTTAGTGACCCCATGGACTGCAGCCCACCAGGTTCCTCCATCCATGGGATTTTCCAGGCAAGAGTACTGGAGTGGGGTGCCATTGCCTTCTCTGCTAGTATCCAGAATAAAGAACTCTTACAAGTCAACAATAAAAAGACAACCAATTAAAAATGGACAAAGGATCTGAATTGATATTTCTCCAAAAAAGACAAACAAATGTCAAATACACACATGAAAAGATGTTCAACATCATTAGTCATCAGCTGCTGCAACTCAAAACCACAATAAGATATCATTCCAGACCCATTAGGATAGCTATAATCAAAAAGGTAGACAGTAACAAGTAACAAGACCTTGACATTGGAATACTGATACACTGCTGATAAGATATAAAGCAGTGCAGTCACTTTGGAAATCAATTTGGTGGTCCCTCAAAAGTTAACAGGGCCTCCCTGGTGGTCCAGCAGTTAAGAATCTGCCTTGCAATGCAAGGGACACTGGTTTGATCCCTGGTGTGGAAAGATGCCACATGATGCAGAGCAACTAAACCTGGGCACCTCAACTACTGAAGCCTGCGCTCTGCAGCCCGTGCTCCACAGCAAGAGAGACCACTGCAATGAGAAGTCCATGAACCACAACAAAGAGTAGTCCCCACTCCCCACAACTAGAGAAAGCCTGCTCACAGCAATAAGACCCACCACGGCCAAAAAATAAAATGAATAAATAAATAAATCTTTAAAAAAAAGTTAAACATAGAGTTATCATATGAAACATATTTTCATTCCTAGATTTATACTGAAGAGAACTGAAAGCTCATGTTTACAAAAAAAGTTCTACACAAATGTTTGAAGTAGTATTATTCATAGTAGATAAAAAGTAGAAACAATCCAATTGCCCATCAACTAATTAATCTATAAATAAAATGTAGAATATTAGTAGGCTATAAAAATAAGTGAAGTAATGATGTACACTACAACACAGATGAACATTGGGAATATTAGGCTAACTTAAAAAAGCTTCTGCACAACAAAGGAAACTATAAGCAAGGTGAAAAAACACCCTTCAGAATGGGAGAAAATAATAGCAAATGAAGCAACGGACAAAGAATTAATCTCAAAAATATACAAGCAACTCCTGCAGCTCAATTCCAGAAAAATAAAAGACCCAATCAAAAAATGGGTCAAAGGACTAAACAGACATTTCTCCAAAGAAGATATACAGATGGCTAACAAACACATGAAAAGATGCTCAACATCACTCATTATCAGAAAAATGCAAATCAAAACCACAATGAGGGACGATTTCATGCCAGTCAGAATGGCTACTATCCAAAAGTCTACAAGCAATAAATGCTGGAGAAGGTGTGGAGAAAAGGGAACCCTCTTACACAGTTGGTGGGAATGCAAGCTAGTACAGCCACTATGGAGAACAGTGTGGAGATTCCTTAAAAAACTGGAAATAGAACTGCCTTATGACCCAGCAATCCCACTGCTGTGCATACACACCAAGGAAACCAGAATCGAAAGAGACACATGTACCCCAATGTTCATTGCAGCACTGTTTATAACAGCCAGGACATGGAAGCAACCTAGATGTCTATCAGCAGATGAATGGATAACAAAGCTGTAATATAGGTACACAATGGAATATTACTTAGCCATTAAAAAGAATACATTTGAATCAGTTCTAATGAGGTGGATGAAACTGGAGCCTATTATATAGAGTGAAGTAAGCCAGAAAGAAAAACACCAATACAGTATACTAACACATATAAGGAAATGGCAACCCACTCCAGTGTTCTTGCCTGGAGAATCCCAGAGACAGGGGAGCCTGGTGGGCTGCCGTCTATGGGGTTGCACAGAGTCGGACACAACTGAAGCGACTTAGCAGCAGCAGCAGCAGCAACACATATATATGGAATTTAGAAAGAAGGTAACGATAACCTTGTATGCAAGACAGTAAAAGAGACACAGATGTATTGAACAGTCTTTTGGACTCTATGGGAGAGGGCAAGGGCAGGATGATATGGGAGAATGGCATTGAAACATGTAAAATATCATATGTGAAATAAATCGCCAGTCCAGGTTCGATGCATGATACAGGGCACTCAGGGCTGGTGTACTGGGATGACCCAGAGGGATGGGATGGGGAGGGAGGTGGAAGGAGGGTTCAGGATGGGGAACACATGTACACTCGTGGCGGATTCAAGTCAATGTATGGCAAAACCAATACAATATTGTAAAGTAAAATTAATTAATTAAAAATAAATATAAATAAATAAAAATAATAAAAAAGCCAGACATAAAAGTCTATACATTATTCCATTTATGCCAAGTGTTCAAAATAGGCAAATCCATAGAGATACAATATAAAGTAGTTTTCTGTGGCTGGAGGAATGGAGACAGGAGTATATGCTAATGAGTACAAGGTTTCTTTTTGGGGTGATGAAAATGTCCTGAAATTAGAGAATGGGGATGACTGCACAACTTTACAAATACACTAAAAGCCACTGAATTATACATTTTAGGTGAGGAGGTGGCGGCCTCAGAGAGCTGGGCGCCGCCCAGCAGTGCCTGCGGCTGGGGAGCTGGCGGCAGGGCAGCGGCTGCCGTGAGCAGATGGGTGAACGCAAAAAATCAACACCCATGGATTTTATCTGACTCAAAGATATTATTAAAAAAAAAAAAAAAATGTTGATTGGTTGGTTTTCCCATCAGCCTAAATTTAGATAACGGATCTGAGGCTATGTCCTGTCCAGGGTTTAACAACTTTTATCCCCTTCAGCATTGGCAGTGGTCAGGTGGGACGGACTAGGGATTGCCAGTAAGGGAAACTGGAAACAGCTGTCCAAGTAGCTGGACTGGGACAGGAGCTGTGATAAAGAATGGGGAACCAAAGATAGGCAGTTATACATATACATATATCTCTCTTTTTTAGATTTTTTCCCCATTGCTTGCAAAGTTGCTTCAGTCATGTCCAACCTTTTGCAACCCTATGGACTATAGCCCTCCAGGCTCCTCTGTCCACAGGATTCTTCAGAAAAGAATACAGGAGTGGGTTGCCATACCCTTCTCCAAGGGATCTTGACCTGATCCTGGGATCGAACCTGCATCTCCTGCATTGGCAGGCAGATTCTTTACCACTAGCACCACCTGGGAAGCCCAGGTCCTTACTAGTTATTTATTATACATATATATATGTGTGTGTGTGTGTGTGTGTGTGAGTTGTGAGTGTGTATGTCAATACCAATCTTCCAATATATCCACTCCCCCATATATACCATATATGCAATATTCCTCAGCCATACAAAAGGATAAAATAATGCCATTTGCAGCAACATGGATGGTCCTAGAGATTGTCATACAAAGTGAAGTAAGTTAAACAAAGACAAATATCATATAGTATCACTTTATATGTATAGTCTAAAGAAATGGTACAAATGAACTTGTTTACAAAACAGAAATAGAGTAACAGATATAGAAAACAAACATGCTTGATTTCTTCTAGAGAAGGCTGGTATCTTACTGCTTATAGTCATAGTTGACGGAGGTTTTTTCCCTGCCAGGAACCTAGATCATTTTTCCTGAGATATTATTATTGATATATTATTAAGATATATTATTGAGATATACCTGACATATAACATTGTATTTGTTTTATGTGTATAACAAATAACAATGTATGTATATACTGCAAAATGGTCACCCCAATAGGTTTAGTTAACATCTATCACCTCATATACATTTTTTTTCTTGTGATGAGAATTTTTATTATCTACTCTTAGAAACTTTCAATCATATAATTTTATTAACTATAGTCATTGTGCTGTACACTACACTCCCAGAACTTATTTATTTTATATTTCAGCTAAATAATTATATTAATCAGAATGGAAATGAATTACAACAAATCAGAGTTGAATTTCTAAACTACTGGGCCCCATGATCTGGATATGAGTGAAAAAAACACTATTGAAATGCACTGTGCTATATTAGCAACAGGAAAACCAGGACTGCATAAATTTTCATTTGACTCAATCTTTTACACAGATAAAGAATACTTTATATTTAATCATTCAATCAATAACATTAGACAAATCTTGTGGGAAAAGAATTAAAATGTATTAAGAATTGACTGGTTACTGGGCACTGTGATAAGCACTGTCACAAACATGACCCAGAAAAATAAAGTGTAAGAGAATACCTCTGAATCTCATGACTGGACAAGAGTGACCTTTGAAAAGCAGTTTCATTAGAGAGGTGAACCAGAGCTAGGATTAGAATGAGCGAGCAGTGAAAAAGTGAAAGCAGTAATGTGTGTGGGCTCCTTTCCCAAGTTTAGCACCAAAGAAAGGGATAGATAAGATAGCTTGAGGAAGAGGCAGGGTGAAAAAAATTTTAATTACTTATTTTTCTGATTATAAAATGTGGGCCCAAGATAGACAACTTGGAAGAGGAGAGAAGTGTAACAGAGAAAAAATAAAATGGCTTACGAATTTAAATTTTTAAAAATGGTTTATGATCTTTAAACAAATCTACATTTTCTGCATAACTTCATACCAAAGACACCTGGATACTAAATTTAAAATTTAGTATACAATTAATATTTCTAACTAAACAAAATATATTTCCTTCAAGGGAGGATAAAGAAGGAAAGGTCAAAAAGTGACTTTTGTTTTAAGGCAGATGTTTAATTTGAAGGAAAAGTATTGAAGTGACTGAAGCAATGTGGTATATTGCTTAGAGATTATTTTCCTTACTGATAACAAGAAACTTGTTGACAGAAGATCTATCACTTTGAATAAAAACAGAGTGGCACTCCTGGGGATACAGTTTGGCATGGTGACTACAGTTAGTAATACTGTCTTGTTATGTTTGAAATTTGTAAGACAGTAAATCTTTAAAGTTCTTATCACAAGAAAAATATTTGTAACTGTTCACTGCAGATGGTGATTGCAGCCATGAAATTAAAAGACGCTTACTCCTTGGAAGGAAAGTTATGAGCAACCTAGATAGCATATTCAAAAACAGAGACATTACTTTGCCAACAAAGGTCCGTCTAGTCAAGGCTATGGTTTTTCCAGTGGTCATGTATGGATGTGACAGTTGGACTGTGAAGAAGGCTGAGCACCGAAGAATGATGCTTTTGAACTGTGGTGTTGGAGAAGACTCTTGAGAGTCCCTTGGACTGCAAGGAGATCCAACCAGTCCATTCTGAAGGAGATCAGCCCTGGGATTTCTTTGGAAGGAATGATGCTAAAGCTGAAACTCCAGTACTTGGGCCACCTCATGCGAAGAGTTGACTCATTGGAAAAGACTCTGATGCTGGGATGGATTGGGGGCAGGAGGAGAAGGGGACGACAGAGGATGAGATGGCTGGATGGCATCACTGACTCAATGGACGTGAGTCTGAGTGAACTCCGGGAGTTGGTGATGGACAGGGAGGCCTGGCATGCTATGATTCATGGGGGTCACAAAGAGTTGGACATGACTGAGTGACTGAACTGAACTGAATGATGGATGTTAAGTAGACTTATTATGGTGATCATTTTTGCAATAAATACATCTATCAAATCATTATGTTGTGTACCAGAAACTAATATTTTACATCAATTATATCTCAATTTAAGGAATGATAAAATGAAGACATAAGCAAACAAAAATTATATTCCCATGTAATAAAATTATAAACTTCATTTATATTTTAGACTTCTGCTTCCTGTATCTAGCTCAGACTGGCTACATCCAGGGCAGTCTGCAGTTAGAGAAGCCAGAAGTCAGGAAAGGGAATGTGATTCACTTCTCTTCCTTTTCATCGCACTTCTCCTCCCACAGTTTTATTATTCTCCAAGGCTAGAGTGCAGAGGGAGAGGAGAAGAAAGCAGGGCAAGAAAATTCTTACTTAACTGATGATGGTGCAGATTGCGGTTGGCTCCTTTTAGACTTGGCCGCTGTTTACATCTGGCTCTTTCTCTCCTAGATGATGTTTGGGTTATTTTGCAAACCCTATCACCACCACCGCCCCTGCTGCATATCTCAAATCCATCTCTACTCCAGCTGGCCATTTGTTTTTTATTCCACACCCTGAGGGTTCAGCTGGTTTACTTTTGGCCTCCTTTTACTGAGATTTCCTCCAGGGCAGGAACTAAGACAACCCCAAGCTGACTCTCTGTCACATTACCCATCCAGATCTGGTCCATGGGAAATGTCACAAGTCTTGTTGTGATAGACTCTAAAGGGCACTGACTTCTCAACTATAGCCATTGACCACTTCCTCTTAAGCCCTCATTTTTTAAGACTTTTCAAATATAATTCTGACACTGGTCTTGTGTGTCCCCCAAACTGCAGGAATGCATATTAAGCTCTTTCAGTGGTTTCTCTAAGTTCCTCTTTCTCATCCTGAAGTGAAGCAGAAGCACCCAGACTCTCAGGCTCTTCCCAGTGTGGAAGAGTGGGAGATGTATATATTTATACGTTTATATTTTCATATATTTATAAATCTATGTATATATTTATAAATGTATATAAAATAACGTGCATATATTAAAATTTTAAAATGAAGAAATAAGGTATTTAAAGAGCCAAGCATAGCGCTGGGAAGATGAAAGTTATCATTGCTAAATATTAACTCTCCTGAAAGGTCATCAATGTGATTGCTAAGAAACCAAAGAAAAGAGTCATTTCTTAAATGCCTAGCTAGCTACATGCCAGTAAGTCAATTCTCGTTATTAAAATAGATTAGTCGTTCAGTTGCTTAGTCGTGTTCGACTCTTTGCAACCCATGGATTGTAGCATGCCAGGCTTCCCTATCCTTCACTATTTCCTAGAGTTTGCTCAAACTCATGTTCATTGAGTCAATAATGCCATCCAACCATCTCATCCTCTGTCTCCCCCTCTCCTCCTGCCCTCAGTCTTTCTCAGCATCAAGGTCTTTTCCAATGAGTCAGCTCTACGTATCAGGTAGCCAAAGTATTGGAGCTTCAGCATCAGTCCTTCCAAAGAACATCCAGGACTGATCTCCTTTAGGATGGACTGGTTGGATCTCCTTGCAGTCCAAGGAACTCTCAAGAGTCTTCTCCAGCACAATTTGAAAGCATCACTTCTTTGGTGCTCAGCCTTCTTTACAGTCCAGCTCTCACATCTGTACATGACCACTGGAAAAATCGTAACTTTGACTATACAGACCTTTGTCGGCAAAGTAATGTCTCTGCTTTTTACTATGCTGTCTAGGTTTGTCATAGCTTTTCTTCCAAGGAGCAAAAGTCTTTTAATTTCATAGCTGCAGTCACCATGCACAGTGAACAAGTCGGTCACTGTTTCCATTTATTCCCCATCCTGTCTGCCATAAGGTGATGGGACTGGATTCCATGATCTTAGTTTTTTGAATGCTGAGTTTTAAGGTAGGTTTTTCACTCTCCTCTTTCACCTTCCTCAAGAGGGTCTTTAGTTCCTCTTTGCTTTCTGCCATCAGGGTGGTGTCATCTGCATACCTGAGGTTATTGATATTTCTCCCAGCAAACTTGATTCCATCCAGCTTGAGCTTCATCCAGCCCAGCATTTCATGTGAAGTACTCTGCATATATAAATTAAATAAGCAGGTGACAATATACGGCCTTGATGTACTCTTTTCCCAATTTTGAACTAATTCATTGTTTCATGTCAGGTTCTAACTCTTGTTTCTTGACCTGCATACAGGTTTCTCAGGAGTCAGGTAAAGTTGTCTGGAATTTGCATCTCTTTAAGAATTTAGCACAGTTTGTGGTGATTCACACAGTCAAAGGTTTTAGTGTAGGCTTTAGTATAGTCTATGAAGCAGATGTTTTTCTTTTTCGAATTCGCTTGCTTTTTCTATGGTCCAGCAGATGTTGGCAATTTGATCTCAGGTTCCCTTGCCTTTTCTAAATC
Organism: Bos indicus; assembly: GCF_029378745.1. Classification (NCBI taxonomy): domain Eukaryota; kingdom Metazoa; phylum Chordata; class Mammalia; order Artiodactyla; family Bovidae; genus Bos; species Bos indicus. The sequence continues at coordinate 53,963,746 of NC_091769.1, forward strand.
CAGCTGAGAACTTCTGGAAGTTCTCAGTCCATGTAATGCTGAAGCCTAACTAGGTTAAAGGATTTTGAGCATAACCTCACTAGCATGTGAAATGAGCACAACTGTATGGTAGTTTGAACATTCACTGGCCTTACCATTCTCTGAGACTAGAATGAAAACTGACCTTTTCCAGTCCTGTGGCCACTGCTGAGTTTTCCAAATTTGCTGGCATATTGAGTGCAGCACTTTCACAGCATCATCATTTAGGATGTGAAATAGTTCAGCTGGAATTCCATCACCTCCATTAGCTTTGTTCATAGTAATGCTTCCTAAGGCCCACTTGACTTCACACTCCAGGATGTATGGCTCTAGGTGAGTGATCACACCATCATGGTTATCCAGGACATTAACACATTTTTTATACAGTTATTCTGTGTATTCTTTCCACCTCTTCTTAATACCTTCTGCTTCTGTTAGGTCCATATCATATCTGTCCTTTATTGTACCCCTCTTGGCATGAAATGTTCCCTTCTAACGATGTTAAAATAAGTACAGTTAGAAATGTAAAGGACTATCTCCTGTGTCATATATGTATGTATGTGTATGTGCTCAGTCGTGTCTGACTCTTTGCGACCCATGGACTGTAGCCTGCCAGGCTCCTCTGCCCATGGAAATTTCCAATCAAGAATACTGTAGTGGGTTGGCATTTCCTTCTCCAGGGGATCTTCTCAACCCAGGGATCAAACCCACGTCTCATACATCTCCTATAACAGCAGACAGATTCTTTACCCCTAGCACCACCTGGGAAGCCCTATACACACACATATATATACATGTATATATTTGTGTTGTATATATTTACAACAAAGATGGCATGGCATAGTTAAATGAGAGCAGTACATCTGCTGAGGCAAAGAAAATGTTACCAAACCATGAACCACTATGAAAGGAAAACTGAACATACATGGCACAGCATGTTGCAATGGTTAGGATCTAAAAGAAAACCCAATTGAACAAGTGGCATGGTCAATAAAGCAATTCCGGTGCCATCTAAATATTTTTTGTGAACAAGTTAGACTATAAATGAAGTAAATTACAACAGCTATAACTGTTCTTGCAGATCACACAATTAACATGGCAGAGGCAATCTGGTGGGGCAGTAAAACTGCTGAAACGATCAAATTACTGTGTTCTTGTTATTTGGGGCATCCAGACTTAACCAGAGATACTCATGCATTCCGTATTCATGCCTTCACTCATTCAAAAACACACACTATGTGCAAGGTGTTTCCCTAGAGCCTGTGATGGGCATAAAGATCTACGAGAGAGTAATTTGCCTTAAGGCATGTACTGTCTAGTTGGAAAGGTATAAACAAAGTATTCTTTTAGTTTAGAAATTCTGTGGCAAACTAAACTCACTAGGTAGAGTGTTAGGTACTTACCATTAGGAGAAACATTTGCTGTTACTGTCAAATTCTATATATTTTCAAGGAGATCCAACCAGTCCATTCTGAAGGAGATCAGCCCTGGGATTTCTTTGGAAGGAATGATGCTAGAACTGAAACTCCAGTACTTTGGCCACCCCGTGTGAAGAGTTGACTCATTGGAAAAGACTCTGATGCTGGGAGGGATTGGGGGCAAGAGGAGAAGGGGACGACAGAGGATGAGATGACTGGATGGCATCACTGACTCGATGTATGTGAGTCTCAGTGAACTCCGGGAGTTGGTGATGGACAGGGAGGCCTGGCGTGCTGCGATTCATGAGGTCGCAAAGAGTCGGACATGACTGAGCGACTGATCTGATCTGATCCAATATATTTTCAAATTCAAGGTGTCTATTTTCAAGTTTGTTGTTGGGTAGTAAAATATACATATGGTTAAAAAAAACTATACAAATGATACAAAAGAGTATTTAAAAAAAATATTGTGTATATGTGCATTTCTCACATACTAGGGCATGACTGAGCGACTTCCCTTTCACTTTTCACTTTCATGCATTGGAGAAGGAAATGGCAACCCACTCCAGTGTTCTTGCCTGGAGAATCCCAGGGACAGAGACCCCTATGGGTCGCACAGAGTCGGACATGACTGAAGCGACTTAGCAGCAGCAGCAGGACATAAGAAATGCCCCAGTCTTCAAAGTTTTTGTTTCATTAGTTCATTATTTCACTTTCTTCTCCAATTTACCTCTACTTCCTTGATGTGCAACATGCAGAATTTGGTATGTATATTCTAAGCCAACATAATACTGGGCAAGACATCATCCCTGTTCTATTTACAGAATTTCTGCATATTTTCTCTAATTTTTCTTTCTATGGCATAATCCATCTTCCTTTTTCGTTGTTGTTTCCCAATAGGGATCTAAATTTGTAACCCAATAGGGATCTAAAAATCCCTACTTCAGCAGCTTCTAATCTGCTACAGAATTCTTCCCAGACCCATGATTTAACATCTGTGTTCAATATTCTAATCTTCCAATGAGGAATATAGTTCAGCTTAACTTGCTTATTTTAACCTGGGAAAGCAACTGAAAAAAAAAAAAAATTGAACACATCAACTTCCCTATTTGAGATCTTTATAATGCAGCTTCATTATTTTGACATGAATTCCCTAGACATCAGACTCACTCATATTCAAATTTAAGAACAAAAGCATCCAAAAGACAAACATAAATTCTTTTTGGATTACTGAACCTCTGCTTCTCTCAATGCAGAAAAGTGAGTTGATGTTGTATTTTACACAGTGAAAACTGATATTTTTGGCTAGCAATTAGTTTTTTATATAACTTTGAGATACTGTAGACCAAAGACATAGAGACTTTTTTTTTTAATTTTATTTTATTTTTAAACTTTACATAATTGTATTAGTTTTGCCAAATATCAAAATGAATCCGCCACAGGTATACATGTGTTCCCCATCCTGAACCCTCCTCCCTCCTCCCTCCCCATACCATCCCTCTGGGTCGTCCCAGTGCACTAGCCCCAAGCATCCAGTATCATGTATCGAACCTGGACTGGCAACTCGTTTCTTACATGATATTTTACATGTTTCAATGTCATTCTCCCAAATCTTCCCACCCTCTCCCTCTCCCACAGAGTCCATAAGACTGTTCTATACATCAGTGTCTCTTTTGCTGTCTCGTACACCGGGTTATTGTTACCATCTTTCTAAATTCCATATATATGCGTTAGTATACTGTATTTATGTTTTTCCTTCTGGCTTACTTCACTCTGTATAATAGGCTCCAGTTTCATCCACCTCATTAGAACTGATTCAAATGTATTCTTTTTAATGGCTGAGTAATACTCCATTGTGTATATGTACCACAGCTTTCTTATCCATTCATCTGCTGATGGACATCTAGGTTGCTTCCATGTCCTGGCTATTATAAACAGTGCTGCGATGAACATTGGGGTACATGTGTCTCTTTCAATTCTGGTTTCCTCAGTGTGTATGCCCAGCAGTGGGATTGCTGTATCATAAGGTAGTTCTATTTCCAGTTTTTTAAGGAATCTCCACACTATTCTCCACAGTGGTTGTACTAGTTTGCATTCCCACCAACAGTGTAAGAGGGTTCCCTTTTCTCCACACCCTCTCCAGCATTTATTATTTGTAGACTTTTGGATCGCAGCCATTCTGACTGGTGTGAAATGGTACCTCATAGTGGTTTTGATTTGCATTTCTCTGATAATGAGTGATGTTGAGCATCTTTTCATGTGTTTGTTAGCCATCTGTATGTCTTCTTTGGAGAAATGTCTATTTAGTTCTTTGGCCCATTTTTTGATTGGGTCGTTTATTTTTCTGGAGTTGAGCTGTAGGAGTTGCTTGTATATTTTTGAGATTAGTTGTTTGTCAGTTGCTTCATTTGCTATTATTTTCTCCCATTCTGAAGGCTGTCTTTTCACCTTGCTAATAGTTTCCTTTGATGTGCAGAAGCTTTTAAGGTTAATTAGGTCACATTTGTTTATTTGTGCTTTTATTTCCAATATTCTGGGAGGTGGGTCATAGAGGATCCTGCTGTGATGTATGTCAGAGAGTGTTTTGCCTATGTTCTCCTCTAGGAGTTTTATAGTTTCTGGTCTTACGAATAATTCTTTTTAATGTTACCATTTAAAATAACTTTAAAATTGGGTCATAAAGAGTGATTCTTGAAAAATCCCAATTATTTCAATGCCCTAGCTTTAAATAATCCTGAAACACAAAGGCTTCATCTTGAAAATCTGACAACCAAATTGATACTAATTAAAACAACTTGTGCAATTTTCCTAGGGCTCTAAAACAAAATGGAATTTGCAACTCAGTAACAAACTAGAATGACTGTCACAAAATTAGATAATTGGAAGATTTTAAAAGAACACATGTAATACAGTAGATAGCAGGCAGCTCTACAAAGCTCTATATAGAATGTAATTTATGTGAATTTTTAAAAGATATAATACCTGAGTGCATTTATCAATCCTGACGCTTATATGAGTTTGACCCTGAGGTACACTGGGTCATGAATCCAGGAGGCAGTAGGAGGAACAGATCTAGGTATAGGTTGGGTCATGGGGCTGCAAGCTAGTGTTCAAATAGCAAATTCCCCACTGACTCACACTGGCAGTGAGAGTTGGTCCATTTCAGAGGGTAAGGGTATAGAAATGAGAAAATAATGAACTCAGAAGAGGTGGTGGTTTGGGGTCTTGGGATGAGAAAACTAACAAAGCCTTGGTTTACGGAGCACAGGATTCACACCTCAAGGGTAGGCTCATAGGGTCTTCACATGGATTTGGTTTAGTGCTCCTGTTCCAAAGGGGAACTAGAGATCTGAATAGTTAATAGAAGCAGAAATCCAGTCAAATGGCCTGGAAGAACACAGAGAAATAAGCAGAGCCTGGGCTTTAGGGCATATGAGAAGCCAGGGCTCTTCCCAGGCACACAAAATCCAGGCTTAAGGCAATAGGACTAATCTCGTATTCCAACAACTCTGGTTTGAATCTGATTTTTAAAATTACCTGTTAGAAACAAAGATAAAAGCAATGGCTTCAAGATGGTCAGGAACCTGGTGGAGCTGAACGGCAGGTTGAAAGTATTGGTGCCTTCAAAAGAGTGGGGCCAGCGGAGGCAGAAGCCTATAAAAGCTCAATCCTCAAGAAGTAACCCATGATACAGAGAGGATGGAAACCCGAAAGGAATGGTGTGTACTTGGATACATTCAAAAAAGCATTCTGATTAACTGGTACATCCAATTAGGATGCCAGAGTGGTGTCTCCTTAAGAATACTTGGTGAGATTATTTTTTAAACTCAAAATGTTATGAGAGCTAATAGTAATAACTACATTTACTGAGCACCTCTACTGGCCTAAGTGCTTTTCATAAATTATCTGTAATGCTCCCAAGAGCTGACAGGATACTTAGACTTACTGCTGTTTTACAGACAGGAAACTAAAACTCAAAGAGGTATAGTAAAGAGTCCCAAGACACTTAGCTAATAAGGTGCTGAACTGGGTCTGTTGTCAGTAAAGCAGTGGAGGAAAAAATCAGGCTTATATTATGGAATAAAATATATAGATTTATTATCAGTTAAGCAAAAAATTCACTTATGTATATATAGTTAAGCTTACTTTAATATATGTATAGGAAAATGAAAATAAAATACAAGTCTTTGCTACTGTGATGTTCTAATGCTAACCAGTCCTTTCTCATTCAGAATTGAAATCTTTCAATAATGTCAACTCTTCTCAATCTGTGTCTTAGTTTCTTAGTGTCCACTTTTTTACTCTCTCAATTGGTCTACAGAAAATTACCTCAGTTCCTAAACTAAATCCTAAGTGAAAGAGAACTTGTGTTTAAAATCTGCTGGTATTCAAATTCCAAATTAAATTTCCTTCATTTCTTTGGGAAATAGTCATGAAGGCTTCTCCCAGCTCCCAACATCAACTAACACCTGTAACAGGGGAAACTAAGGATGAAGTGATATTATGAACTAGGATAATAAAAATTTATAAGAAAATTACCACAGATCTTTAAAAATTATAAACACAATCCTATGGATGCCATACTACCTCTACACAGAAATTTCAATGTAACAAAACACTTTAGAAACTCAATGTCAGAGATAAAAATAGTATAGGAGTTATATCTTTGCATCAGAAAAACAAAGATTCAATACTAAGACATCACTGATTTTCAAGCAAAACAGTATTAGATGTGTCAATAAAAGCATACATTGGGCATCTGAAAGGAGGGGGAGTGTCTGTCCCTGATGCAGGAAAAAGACGAAAGTAGAGGAAGCAGCATCAGCAATAATCTGAATAGAAAAGCCAACTTCAGTCTGGGCAGGGCAGATGCCATGTCCCAGAAAATGCTGCTGAAACTAAATATCTCTTTGTCCACTCTGCCAATTGCCCTCCCTCCCAACTCCAATCAAATGTACTGCTGGGTGGCATTCACTTAGCCCTAGTGATGATGGTTCCAGAGGTGGAGATGAGATTCAAGCCAGGTATGAGAGTTTAGCGAACTGAACACTTAGGAGGAACAGTGTCCACACAAGACAGCTGCCACTTAGGGTACCAGCTGCAAATGTGAGGAATTCCCCTAACCACCCTCAGTTTTGATAATTCACTGGAAGGGCTCAGGATGCTCCGAAAGCTACTACACCCACAGTTACAGATTAATACAGGGATTAAAATCAGCCAAGGGAAGAGACACATGCATAGGGCAGAGTCCAGGATGGGTCCAAATACAGAGCTTCTGGTTGTCCTCTTCACAAAGAGCCATGGACGGTGTTAACTCTTTATGGCTGTGGTGTGCGACAGTATGCACGGCCAGCCATGGATGCTTACCCCAATCTTTGGTATTTAGAGTTTTCTTTGGGGCTCCATCATATACTGTCTATGTGGCTGACCTTTATTCCTCAGCCATTTCAAGAGGTTGGGCTGTTATGTTTAATCTCCAGTCCCTTCTGGAGACAAAACTGGTATCAAGCAGCCCAAAGCTCCCAACAAAAATCACATTTTTAGATTGCTAACTTGTGGGCCAAAACCCTCAGACAAAAACACTTCTGTCAGGCAGGACATTCCAAGGTCACCTCCCTGTGGTTGAGGGGAAAGGCCAGATCTCTCTTTGTGTGTGTGCATGCTAAGTCACTTCAGTCATGTCCAATTCTTTGTCACCCTATGGACTGTAGCCCACCCCGGCTCCTCTGTCCATGGGGATTCTCCAGGCAAGAATACTGGAGTGGCCTACCATGCCCTCCTCCAGGGGATCTTCCTGACCCAGGGATCAAACCCCCATCTCTTACATCTCCTGCATTGGCAGGCAGGTTCTTTACCACTAGCACCACCCAGGAAGCCCCTGACCTCTCTTCAGGTAAGGTTAATTCTCTAATGCATACCAAAGCATACCAGGCCATTAAGAATTCTTCCCCAGGAATTTTCTTTCTGGAGATAGAGAAGAGGAGACGGTGTTAGTTGGGATCCCTAGAAGCAGAGCAAGGACTCTTATGTATGTGATTTACTGAAGAAGTGTTCTCAGCAGAAAGCCATCAGGATGTGAGGGGGGCACGGTAGTAAAAGGGAAGATGCTAAGCAAAGAAATACTTTCAGGGGACTTCCCTGGTGGTCCAGTGGCTAAGACCCCAAGCTCCCAATGCAGGGAGCCCAGGTTCTATCCCAAGTCCAAGAACTAGATCCCATATGCTACAACTAAGAGTTTGCATGCTGCAACTAAAGATCTCACTTGCCGCAACAAAGACTGAAGATTCCACACCCTACAACTAAGACCCAAAGCAACCAAAAAAAAAAAAAAAAAAAATATATATATATATATATATACACATATATATACATATATCAGTTCAGTCGTTCAGTTGTGCCCGACTCTTTGAGACCCCATGGACTGCAGCACACCAGACTTATTTATCCATTACCAACTCCCAGAGCTCGCTCATCGAGTCATTGATGCCATCCAACTATCTCATCCTCTGTCATCCTCTCCTCCTCCTGCCTTTAATCTTTCCCAGCATCAAGGTCTTTTTCAATGAGTCAGCTCTTTGCATCAGGTGGCCAAAATACTGGAGTTTCAGCTTCAGCATCGGTCCTTCCAATGAATAGTCAGTACTGATTTCCTTTAGGATGGACTGGCTGGATCTCCTTGCAGTCCAAGGGACTCTCAAGAGTCTTCTCCAACACCACAGTTCAAAAGCATCAATTCTTTGGTGCTTAGCTTTCTTTATAGTCCAACTCTCACATCCACACGACTACTGGAAAAACCATAGCTTTGTCTAGATGGACCTTTGTTGGCAAAGTAATGTCTCTGCTTTTTAATATGCTGTCTAGATTAGTCATAGCTTTTCTTCCAAGCATCAAGTGTTTTTTAATTTCATGGCTGCAGTCACCATCTGCAGTGATTTGGACCCCCCCCCAAAATATGTATATAAATATTTATATACAAAAAATAAAGATATATACAAAATATATACATATATAAAGAAATGGTTTCAGCTAAAGTACTGCACATAGACACAGACTAGGCACACAGCACTGACTGCACCTGAGACCTGACCCACCTTGAGAAGAGGCTTTGTATCTCCAAAGCAGTCAGTCACTGGTTTTGGGCCACCGCAGGGGAGGGATTCCTTCCCACGAGTTACTGGATGAGGCTGCAACTAGTGGCCCAAGGCAGTTCTCCAGGGTTGGGTGCAGCTGTGAGCAGTATCAACCACACTGGCAGCAGCTCAAGGCTAGACGCACTAACCTGGAAAAGCACAAATGCATGGGTCGTCAATAGCAATGAATGTCATCCACACCTGGTACTGCTCAGGTTCAGTCTGCTGTCACGGTGAGTTCACACCATCCAGTCACAGCTTCTCCTACATTCTGGTGCTCATAATCCCTGGGGAAAGTTACAAAAGGAAGGTCAATGTGAGGCTACAGCCCTCTGCTGCTGCACTGGATCACAAGGTCAGATATTCATAATCTCCCCACTTTACCACTCATTCTAGATTTCCCTCTGCATTGGCAAAGGTTTCCATTGCTATAGATTTGCCTGGTGTAGTAACACAGACCCTCCATGTGAACAGGGCTAAGGTCATTCCCAGCCTATAGTTGCTATTTTCATCTATTTACAGTTAAACCAGGCAGGAAAATAATAAGAGATGCCATGGCTGCTGCTAAGTTGCTTCAGTTGTGTCCAACTCCGTGCGACACCATAGACGGTAGCCTACCAGGCTCCTCCATCCCTGGGATTCTCCAAGCAAGAATACTTCAGTGGGTTGCCATTTCCTTCTCCAATGCATGAAAGTGAAAAGTGAAAGTGAAGTCGCTCAGTCCTGTCCGACTCTTAGCGACCCCATGGACTGCAGCCTACCAGGCTCCTCCGTCCATGGGATTTTCCAGGCAAGAGTACTGGAGTGGGGTGCCATTGCCTTTTCCGGAGATGCCATGGCAGATCACCTGAAAAGCAAACCCATTTCTCCCTGCTCCTTTAGATATCAAGTTCTACCTCTTTGTGATGATGAAAGGCATTACCCCTTTCCACTGTGCTAATTATTTTCTTTGCCTACCAACTGCTGAAGAAGGACAAGGATCACAAAGTGACCAGGAAGCAGCTGTAGCTTTAGGTTTAGAGGTACACTATGCTCTTTGGTGGGCTCCCCTGGTGACTCAGTGGAAAAGAACCTGCCTGCCAATTCAGGAGACATGGGTTCGATCCCTGGGTTGGGAAAATCCTCTAGAGAAGGAAATGGGAGCCCACTCCAGTATTCTTATCTGAGAAATCCCATGGACAGAGGAGACTGGTGGGCTACAGTCCACGGGGTCACAAAAGAGTTGGACACGGCTCAGTGACTAAACAACAATGTTCCTTGGTGGAAGGACCCACCCTGCTGGAAATTTAGAATTCCCAACCTGCAGATTCTAAAGATGCAAAGATAGGAAGAGAAGTTCCCCAAGTGGGTCTTTTGGATGGCTGAGCAGGAATATACTACTATTTCTGTTCCTTAGTTCCTGAACATATGCATTCTAACAACTTGTGACATAGCTCTATACAATAATCATCACTTTAAGAAATATACAGTAGTCTGAAGAACAGTAACCCTTTCTCACCTGGGAGTCATCTCCCAGCTAGCACCTCAACAAAAGGTTCAAAAAGCCATTCCACCACATTATCAGGCTGACAGCTCCTGGTTTGTGCTATATATGGTAGAACCAGTGGATTCTATATTCAACTACAAGTTGTCTCATCTTCTTTGCCATAAAGTGGGTCCTTTGGTCTAAGGAGATATTATGTGGGATCTCATATCAGTTAATCAAAGTCAAAGAGCTCTCAAAGAATACAGTTAGTGAGTGGTTAAGCCTTGTACCCAACAACACACAATGACAATGGAGCTGATACTATGATACTACGAAGGAGGAGACTTCCACCAGAATTCTTCAGATACAGCCTCACCCACGGTGAAGGTCAGGATATGCTATCTAGATTCTCGCTCATGGAAAGAGTTTGTAACTCCAGCTGCTGAAAGCACTGTCAGCAGGCAGTCTTCAGCTATCAGCACTCATGGGATCAGCCTCAGGTACAGATAGTGCCTAACCCATGGTCATGCCCCTTCCAGGGAAGCTCACAGCCATGACTTATTAACAGGGGAGTATAAAGGCCTTGCCCTCTGGGCCCAATAAGGAAAACTCTGATGGGCTATTTTAGCTCCAGAGCTCCTCCCTCCCTTCCACAGGTATCTATCACAATGGCACTCCCTAATAAACAACCTGCAGCCTAAATTCCAATTCAGTGTGCTTCCCAGAAAGCCCAACATGCAATAATTAGTGCCAGGAGTGGCCTAAAAACACAGATAAGATAGGGGTTTACAGTTAGTTCATTCACTACCCGCTTGGTAAAGAGGAAGCCATCACTGATAGTAAACGAAGCACAGCCTTGGAGGCAGGGAGCTATGCAATGGGTCATATTTCCCCTCGTAATGAACTGGGAAGGCATATCAGTGGAAAGAAATAACCTAGCTGGTCTGATGTATTAGACATTGTAGAAATATAGATATGTTAGTAAGTACAAGGGCAATGGAATTTTGTACCTAATGCAAAAGAGGATTGATGCTATAGAAAAATACAAGATGCTGAGAGCAATTAATACTCAATTGACAAGTGGAAAACCAGGGGGCCCCATAGCAGCATATAAAGTGGCTTCCATTTCCTGCAGCAGGGGGGCAGAGAAAACTTAGGACAAGGCCCAGAACTTAAGAGTAGGTACTTTCCAAAAAAGTTCACCTTTCAAACAAGACTGGTCAAGACACTATTTGAGAAAGAACTGGACCTTAATACTTAGAATGAGGAAGTTTGGGAGTTTCAAAATTCCTTGAAAATATGGAATTCTCAGATTTCCTGAAAGCTGTCAGCTTTCATAGAGAGCCCAACCTTCCCTATTCAGAGTTATCATAACTCTCTTGCTTTAAGAAAATGTAGATTCCTCTCTCCTACCAAACAATGTATGCTCCTCTAAGAATCTGTACGGTAGGTAGGTAGGTAGAGGATGATTCTGATGGGGTTAAGAGCAAAACTCAGCTGGGGATGTATTGGGACTAATAAGGACAGAAAGAAAATGCAGGATCCAGCCAGCATGTGCTGGAAAGAGCTGGGGAAACATGCCTGGGACTGTATTCTGGGGACTTGGTCAAGAGACTAGAACAAAAGATGGTAAATAGGGTTATTTATTAAATCCTGAGACACAGGATTTAACAACCATAGGAAAGATCCCAAAAGAGAGTATGAACTAACTGGACAGCACATATAAGCAGAAAAATGATGGACCAAAAAAAGGATATCAAAATGCCAGAATCCTTGTGGCAGATGGAAAATGGGAATGAAAGCAAAAGGGAATAAGCATGCTAGAGTAGGTAGACCATATCAAACAAAGAACAAACCAAAGAAACCTCTAATAACATTCAAGGGGAAGACCTGAAGGATAGACAATTTAGCAAGACCACTGGGATGTGCTGGTGGCAGAAGAAAAGCATCACTTGTAAAATTCACTGTTGGTTCTCTTCTTTATGCAGGCACTCTGAGATGAGCACTTCCCAGGTGGCTCAGTGGCAAAGAATGTGATTGCCAACGTGGGAGACACAGGAGACACACGGGCTTGATCACTTGGTTAGGAAGATCTCCTGGAGAAAGAAATAGCAACCTACTCCAGTATTCTTGCCTCGGAAATTCCATGGACAGAGGAGCCTGCCGGGCTAAATATAGCCCATGGCACCGCAGAGAGTCGTAGGCGACTGAGCATGCCTACGCACGCGCGCTCTTGGAAGACCAGGCTAACTCATAGCAATAGAGACATAAGGGCCCTAGAAAGATAGAGGCCAGGTGGTAGTACTCAATGATCAGAAGCCAGGTTGATGCAATTATCTTAATAACTAGCAACTTCAAGCAGGAACTAAAAGGAACTGGAGAATTATGGAGAATTATGGAGATGGTTAGTATAATATAGCATCCCTAGGAACAAAAAAGATGGACAAAACTAAATGTACTATTCAATTTGTGCCATCAGAAGACATCAAGGATAACTATTTAGGAGACAGAGGACAGTTGTCTCAATAAAAATTGATAATTTTTCTTCCCACTTTTCAAAATTGAACCAGTTTTTTAGACCCAGAGGATACCAGCTCCTCAGAAGGAATAGCTCAGCAACAGCAGGGCAGATGTACATGGTAAAAAAAATCTTTTCCACTAGGACCTATAGTCATTTACTCAGGTATATATGTACTGGGAAAAGGGAACTGTCCCAATATTTAAGAGACTACTGAGTATTGTTTTAAGATGAATATAGCATCCTAAAGAACAATCCCCTTTTCTCACTTGGTAGTCATGTCCAAAAAGAGCAGAGATGGCAGCTGAGGATGACAAGCATCTGGACTGAGACAAGTTGTAATTTTGGGGGCTGCAGTTCATCTCACACTCCTCTTCTAAAGTGTTTTCTCCAGTAGGAGCGATCCATCAGGATCCTAGAGGAGCTTCATTGGGGTTCTATTTTAAGAAGCAGATTTGAGCCATTCAGAAGGTATACAGTGATGGACACTGTGATGCCCAGACCCCTTTTTAGAGAAGGACTTTGCTGTCCAGTCACTGGGTTTTTTGGACCCAGCTCTTAGCTCTTTCCAGGACTGTCTCAGTTGCAGAAAAGTCCCTCACCTAGGTTACAACCCTTCTCAATGGCACACATCCAATGACTGACTGACACTACGGGTAAGGCCCCATCATTTCCACCCAATACAAGGCAACTCAGACAATTGGCTCCAGAGCTCTCTGTGGCATTGGCAAAAGTGTCATCAGGAATGCATTACTGTTTGGATTTTCTCTCTGCATCTACCTGCTGCTTTTTTACCCCCCTTCAGGTATTAAGGGCTTTCCTGGTGGCTTAGTAGTAAAGAATCTGCCTACCAAGCAGGAGACATGGGTTGGGAAAATCCCCTGGAGAAGGAAATGGTAACCCACTCCGGTATTATTGCCTGGGAGATTTCATGGACAGAGAAGCCTGGTGAGTTAAAGTCCATGGGGTTGCCAAGAGAATGACACAACTGATTGACTAAACAACAGGTATTAATCCCAAAGGTATTCTGTAATAAACATCTTGCACTCTAAACTCTGACTCAGCGTCTATATCCTGGAGGATCCAGCCTGCAGTACTGACCTTCTCCAAATCAAATGGAAGAATACAGATATTTTACTGAGATGAGGGTTGAGTGGTTGGTGGCAGTAGAAATGAGGCACTGGGTTCTTGGGTTTTGAAATCTGCTCTGTTTTCCATGTAAGGCTTCACTGTTTGGACCTTCAAATGGTAGTTGGAAACTCCAACCCCCTTACTTTGAAAATGTCCCTATCTTTAACCTGGTCTATTTCCCTCTGCACATTCTGTAGTGTTTGCCTCTCCATTTCCTTGGAGTCTGTCACCTGTCCCCACAGAACTCATCAACTCCTAACCCTTTCTTGGGATCCACTGCATATCTAGTGCATGTACAAAAATCTACTTGCATCACTTTCATGGTACTTGGCGGGGTGGGCGCGGGGGATGGTAACCACAAAAACGGAAAGCTCATGCTGTCCACTGTGCATACATGAGTAAAACGTCCTTTGTCTCTGACCCAGGAGTCTTGCGTCCTCTGAAGCATCCCTGAAACTTTCAGGTTGACTTTTAGCATGCAAGTAAGGTTTGATCTCAGATCAAACTTCACTGTCTCTGACACTTTTCTCCCATGGAAAGTTGGGAAAAGAAGTTGCCACTCTACTGGTGACTTTGATTCTTCTCAGTAATCGTAATAATCAAACATCCATCAATCTTAAAGTTTAATTTTTTAAACACATCTCTCTATACAAAAGATTTCCATTTCTCCTATTGGCATAACTTTGAGTTCTTGCCTGGAGAATCTCAGGGACGGGGGAGCCTGGTGGGCTGCCGTCTATGGGGTCACACAGAGTTGGACACGACTGAAGCGACTTAGCAGGCCTTACCTTAAAAGAACATAAAATCCTCCTTGACCTGGGCTAAACACTCTGACATTAAATAACGATAAGGGACACTCTGCGCATATTGCATTTCCCTATTTCTCCCCTGATTGCAGGAAGAATACAGAGGTAATTGTCCCAGCTGGCTCTGCCACAGTGGGAATATTAGTGGTATGGTAATATGTAAGCCAAATTTGAGGTGACAGTGGAATACATAACTAGAAATTTCCAGTAAGAACTTGGACGGAACTTGAGGAAAATGTCAGCATTAGAGATAAAGATGAGGTCATTTGAATGTCACTCACAAACTTGTATAAGATATGCCACTTACTTTCTTTTTTACATCTTTACTTTCTGATCCTGATTCACTTTCTGACTCCATTCCCGTGAGCTGATAGGAAAGCTGATCTCAGCTTTTTTTTAAGGATGCCCTTTTCCCTGGGTTGTACCATAATTTCAAGGTCTTACATAGTGCCAGCGCATGGAGGGGAATTTACACAGTCACCACTGGAAGTTCATTGTCCTGTTTCCACAAACCTTCCAATTCTAGAAGATCTCTGCTGCTTTTGTGCCAATGTAGTGCCTGGGGATCTTTTTTAGACTACCTACGTTTCATCTGTCTAGATGCTGCAAGAGCCACTTCTCTCTGGCTGTGCTCTTTCTCTGCTTTCTCCTTGATGGTACTAGCTGACAGTAGAATGCCAGTATCTAAGCTCTGGACTTTACAGATCGCCTTCTTATTCCTGCTCTCCAAGAGAATATCTGTTTAGTCTGAGGTCGATCTTTGTTCTTTCATGTTTCTTCTGAGACATGCCATTTATGCCTAGGAATTTTATCCCTGCTTCCTTTTAACTTCCCCTTTAAGTCTTTCATGTGACACTTTTGGAATGCAAAATCCAAGGAGACTTGTGGTCAATTTCTGCTTTCCCTTCTGCTGCATACCTTCTTTAAGGCAATGATCACGGAACAACATGCTTGAATGAGAAGTAAGGAGAATGGAAATATAGAGATGAAAACCCAATAGATTTATATCTCACTGCCACATAGATTTGATCATAAGCTAAAGAAAGGTGAAGCCATGAAGATTAATGAAATAATTTTTATCCAATTACATCAAAATCCATTGGTCTAACTTTCACTTTAAATCACTTCTGCTATTAAACTTGTCAAACTATGGTGACTTCATTTTTGTCTGAACTCAAAAGAAATAACTATCACCATATTCATTCTTTTGGTTATGATCAGTGCTAACTGTGACTTACCTTGCTCTTTAAATATCCTGAGATTTTGCCCATAATTTTTTTAAATTGCAAAACTAATATGTGTTCATTATAAAGAATTTGTTTGGGGATCTAATTTTGTGCAATGGCAGTTAAGTATTTTAACTAATGTTTTAACTGAAAATACCCCCCAAATGCTGAATATATATGTTTTCATTAGGAGCACTAAGAAACTGGTGAGATCATTAGAAACCACTGGGACAAAATCCAAGAGAAAGCTGAAATGTAGAGAGAGAAGGCACAAAAACAAAGCAACTTTTGGCCTGAGGGTGTTGGCATTCCTGGAAATTTTGATTTGACTTGGAAAATTTGCAGGGTGGTGAGGACAGATGTCAAATCCTAAGTGGGAGGGTTGTTATTTAGTCACTAAGTCATGTCTGACTCTTTGAGACCTCATGGACTGTAGCCTGCCAACCTCCTCTGTCCATGGGATTTTCCAGGCAAGAATATTGGGGTGGGTTGCCATTTCCTTCTCCAGAGTATCCTCCCCACCCAGGAACTGAACCCGCTTCTCCTGCATTGGCAGGAAGGTTCTTTACCACTGAGCCACCAGGGAAGCCCAAGTGGAAGGGAGGGGGAGACGAATAGAAAACTTACCCAAATTAAACTGAGGAGAAGGAGAAGAAAAGGGGGATGGAGAGAGGAGGAAGAAGAAAAAAAGAAAGGATTAAAACCCCTAAGAATTTGTAACTATGCAGTGTATCTTCCCATGCATGAGCAGCCTAGATTTAAATCACAAAATGGTCAAGAAAACCTCAAGTCATAAACTTATTTTGAGAGACGGTCCTGGATAGGACCTTGGCAGAAGCAAACACAAATACTCTGTGGAGAAGGTACTGTGGTGAGTAGAATCATACCTCTCCCTGTTCCCCAGAACAAAAGGTGTACATGTTCTAATCCATGGTGCCAGTAAACATGTTAATACTTGTCTTGGTAAAAGGGACATTGCAGATGTGATTAAGTAAGAATCTTGAGACAGGAGCTTAGCCTGGATTGTCCAGGTAGATCCAGTGTAATCATATGGGTTCTAATACAAAAGATGCAAGAGGATCAGAGTCAGAAGTAGGAGATGTGGTGACGGAAGCAGAGTTCGAACTGTGCAAAGAAAGAGGTAGAAGTTAATGACTACAGGCAGCCTCGGAAGCTAAGAGACAAGGAAACAGATTCTTCCAGAGTCCTCAGCAGGAACACAGCCCTCCTGACACCCTGATTTTAAAATTCAGAGCTATTAGAGAATAAAATGTGTGATTTTAAGTGATTAAATTTGTGGTTATTTGTTATAGCAGCAATAGGAAAATTTTACAAGTACCTTAACTATTGTTGTTTAGTCAGTGTCATATCCAACTATTTTGTGACCTCATGGACTGTAGCCCACCAGGGTCCTCTGTCCATGGGATTCTCCAGGCAAGAGTCCTGGAATGAGTGCCATTTTCTTCCCCAGTGGATCTTCCTGACCCAGGGATCCAACCCGCATCTCCTGCATTGACAGGCGTTGGCAGGCCCATTTTTTACCACTGAGCCACCAGGGAAACCCACCTTAATTATAGGTCCCAAAGAAACCCCATCAGTAATTTGCAAAAAGGGTCATACACAATTTAAGAAAAAAAAAGAGCATAGAAAAAGGCAAAGAAACAATTAATGAAAACAAGGGACTTCCCTGGTGGTCCAGTGGTTTAGACTCTGCATTTTCACTGCCAAGGGCCCTGGTTTGATCCATGGTCAGAGAACTAAGTTCCCACAAGCTACGATCTGCCATCACACAAAATTAGATATCCAAATAAATTCTTTACAATGAATATATATTAGTTTTGCAATTTAAAAAAATTATGGGCAAAACCTCAGGATATTTATGTGATGTGGCCAAGGAGAAAAAAATTAATGAAAACCAGCAGAAAATACATAATAAATAGATGTAGAAATACATAATAAATAGAACACAAAGTATTCAGATATAAACTTGAAACCCCTCTATTCCTACTGTGTTTAAAGAAAGAAAAATATGTTTGAAATTTTATCTATAATGGTACCCCACTCCAGTACTCTTGCCTGGAAAATCCCATGGACAGAGGAGCCTGGTGGGCTGCAGTCCATGGGGTCGTGAAGAGTCAGACACAACTGAGCGACTTCACTTTCACTTTTCACTTTCCTACATTGGAGAAGGAAATGGCAACCCACTCCAGTGTTCTTGCTTGGAGAATCCCAGAGACGGGGGAGCCTGGTGGGCTGCCATCTATGGGGTTGCACAGAGTTGGACACGACTGAAGCGACTTAGCAGCAGCAGCAGGACAAAATAGACCTCAAATGACCAATCAGAAATTTCTAGAAAGAAAAAATACATACTGATCACAATAAAGAATGTAATGGATGTCCTTATCAGCCAGTTGGTTCTAGCCAGCTGAAGAAAGAATAAGTGAATAAAAAAATGTTAGAAGAAATTATCTAGAATGCAGTATGTAAGAGAAAAACATAGAAAAATTTGAAACAAACATTAAAAAGCATGGGGATGGAGTGACAAGGTCTAACATACATTTGTCAGAATTCTAGGAGGAAGGAAAGAGAGGGTGGACAGAGGAAATATTTGTAAAACTCATAATCATGGCTAAGAATTTTCTGGAACTCATGAACGACAACAATCCACAGAGTCAAATAGAATAAGCTAAATAAAAAGAAATCACAATCTAGGTGCATCATGGTGAAAATGCAGAACACCAAAGAAAAAGGAAGCCAGATATAAAAGATCACCTTAAAGGTCAGCTGTTGACTTTCTTTTCAATAGGAAAAATGGAGGCCAGAAGACAGGAGAATATCTTTAAATGTTCTTAAAGGAAATAATTGCCAACCTTGGATTCTATGTACCAAGACAAAGGTACATTCTAAAGTGAAAGTGAAGTCGCACAGTTGTGTCCAACTCTTTGTGACCCCATAGACTGGAGCCTACCAGGCTCCTGCTGCAGCTGCTGCTAAGTTGTATCAGTCGTGTCCGACTCTGTGCGACCTGACAGACGGCAGCCCACAGGCTCCTCTGTCCCTGGGATTCTCCGGGTAAGAATACTGGAGCGGGTTGCCATTTCCTTCTCCAATCATGAAAGTGAAAAGTGAAAGTGAAGTCGCTCAGTCGTGTCCGACTCTTAGTAACCCCATGGACTGCAGCCTACTGGGCTCCTCCATCCATGCAATTTTCCAGGCAAGAGTACTGGAGTGGGGTGCCATTGCCTTCTCCAGGGTATCTTCCCAAACCAGGGATCAAACCCAGGTTTCCTGCACTTCAGGCAGATGCTACTGCAGGCAGATGCTTTACAGTCTGAGCCACCAGGGAAGCCGCTTTATTCTGAAGGCAAATTCTAAAAGATGTACTTCAGGCAAAAAGAAAAAAATCTCAAATGGAAGATCTGACATGCAATAAGGAATAAAGAACAAAAAAGGTGGACATAATAGGTAAATCTAAATGTGAACAATGACTTAATAAAAGTCATTTTACAAGACAATAAAGTCTTGTAAAATTAAAAAAAAATCACAACACAGAATTTTAAAATTCTACAATATTCCATGGAGATGGGAAATGAACTTAATATGCTCTCAAAAATTAGATAGTGTGCTGGAAAAGACTAAAGGAATTGGTTCATTTTGATAAGTTAGGCACATATTTTCAAATTTCTAAAGTCACCAGTAGGAGAAGAGAAGCCTAATGTATACATTTCAAATACTTAAGAAGTCAAAAAGAAGGCAAGAAAGAAGAGAAAAAGAAACAGAAAGAGTGAGACAAGTAGAAATCACAGGTAAAATGACAGATTTTAAACCCAAGTATGTCAGGAATTGTGTGACACAGACTTAATGCTCTAGAAAAGAGATTCAAGCTAGGTAAAATAACATGATATAAATATATGATATTTACAAGAAACAGGTCTAAAACAATAAAATTCAAAGAAAAGCACAGAAAAAGGTATGCCATGCAAATACTAAACTCCTTCTTAAAAAGCTAGTGTAGGAGGAGAGAGAGGGATGGACTGGGAGTTTGGTTAGTAGATGCACACTATTACATTAGGATGGATAAACAACAGGGTCCTATTGTATAACACAGGAAAATATATCTGGGATAAACTACAATGGAAAAGAATATTGAAAAAGAATGTATATACGTATATAACTGAGTCACTTTGCTGTACATCAGAAATTAGTATAGCATTCTAAATCAACTATAGTTTTTTAAAAAACTGTTTAGCTTTTTGCTATGTTAATATCAAACAAATAAAATGCCAATACAAAAAACATTACAAGAGACAAAAAGATCATTTCAGAATGAAAAAGGTGCAACTGGCCAGGACAATATAAATGTTTTAAATTTGTATAATCCTAAATAGTATAGTCTCAAAATTTTTAAACAAATATTTGCCAAATAGGCACACACAAAATAAGTATTGATATATAGAAGACATGAATAAAATTAAGGAAAGTGAAGGTATTCAACTCTTCGCAACCCCATGGACTGTAGCCTGCCAGGCTTGTTTGTCCACGGGGTTTCCCAGGCAAGAATATTGGAGTGGGTAGCCATTCCCTTCTCCAGAGGATCTTCCCAACCCAGGGACTAAACCCAGGTCCCCTGCATTGCAGACAGATTCTTTACCATCTGAGCCACCAGGGAAGCCCCCAAATTAAGAAAACTGACCTAAATAAAGGATTAATGTAAAACATACACATTTTTTCCAAACACACACAAAATATTACTTTAAAATTAGGCTATACTGTAGCTCAGACAGCAAAGAATCTGCCTGCAATGCAGGAGACCCGGGTTTGATCCCTGGGTCAGGAAGATCCTCTGGAGAAGGGAATGGCAACCCATTCCAGTATTCTAGCTTAGGGAATTCCATGGACAGACTATGGAGTCGAAATGAGTCAGACAACTCAGAAAGACTGAGCAACTAACACATAACTATAAAGCAAGTCTCAACAAACCCAACATGGTTAAAATTATATAGACAATTATTTTAATTAATAAATCTTATATTTTTAAAGTCATTTTAAGTTTATAGGAAAATTGAGTGGAAAGCAGAGATTTCCCATAAATCTCTTCAACCTCCTCTCTCATCACTCAGTTTCTACTATTATTAACTTAAAAAAAAAATGAACACATCCATCACCTCACAGTTGCCATTTTTTGTGTGTTTGTACCCTCGTCACATGGTAAATGGCACTCCACTCCAGTACTCTTGCCTGGAAAATCCCATGGACGGAGGAGCCTGGTAGGCTGCAGTCCATGGGGTCGCTAAGAGTCGGACACGACTGAGCGACTTCACTTTCAATTTTCACTTTCATGCATTGGAGGAGGAAATGGCAACCCACTCCAGTGTTCTTGCCTGGAGAATCCCAGGGACAGAGGAGCCTGGTGGGCTGCCGTCTATGGGGTCGCACAGAGTCAGACATGACTGAAGCGACTTAGCAACAGCAGCAGCAGCACATGGTAAAGAATCTGCCTGCCAATGCAGGAGACGCAGGTCCGATCCTTGGGTCAAGAAGGTCCCCTGGAAAAGGAAATGGCTACCCACTCTAGTAGTCTTGCCTGGGAAATGCCATGGACAGAAGGAGCCTGGCGGGCTACAGTCCATGGGGTTGCAAAAGAGTCAGACAGGACTTAGCAACTAAACAACAACCCTCTTAACAACTTTGAAGACTACAATGCAATATTTTGAACTATAGTCACCACACTGTACACTGTAAATCCAGGACACATTCATCTTATAACTAAATGTTTGCACCCTTTGACTAACATCTCCCCATTTCCCCCATCCCTCAATCCCTGGTTTAGCTAACAATCTACTCTCCGTTTCTATGAGTTTAGCTGCATGTGTAAATGAGATCATACTGTATTTGTCTTTCTGACATTTCACTTAGCATAATACCTTAAAGTTTCATTCTTGTTGTTGAAAATGGAACTATTTCCTACTTTCTTACTGCCAAATAATACATATATGCCACACTTCGTTTCTCCATTCAACCATCAATGGATACTTAGGTTGTTTCCATATCTTGGGTATTGTAAATAAGTGAACATGGGAGTGAAGATATCTCTGAGACAGTGATTTCATTTCTTTTGGATGTACATCTAGAAGTCAGATTTCTAAAACATATAGTAGTGCTAGCTTTAACTTTTTATGAGTCGCCACACTGTTTTTCATAATGGCTGTACCAATTTACATTTTTACCAACAGTGCACAAGAGTTCCCTTTTCTCCACATCCTTGCCACCACTTATTATTTCTTGCCTTTTTGATAAAAGCCATCCTAGCAGGGGTGAGGTGATATCTGATTTTCATTTTCCTGACGATTACTGATGTTAAACACCTTTTCGTGTACCTACTGTCTGTTTCTATGTCTTTTGAAGTCCTTTGCCATTTAAAAATCAGATTATTTGACTTTTTGCTATTTATATATGGGTTCCTTATATATCTTGAATATATGGCTTGAAAATAATTTCTACCATTCTGTGAGCTGCCTTTTCATCTTGTTGATTATTTATTTTGCTACACTGAGGCTTTTTAGTTTGATATATTTCCATTCACTTATTATTTTGTTGCCTATGCTTTCAGTGTCATAACAACAACAACAAAAAAAGTCATTCCCAAGACCAGTATCATGGAGATTTCCCCCTATGTTTTCTTCAAGGAGTTTTATGGTTTCAGGTCTTACATTTAAATCTTTAACCATTTTGAGTTTTTTATGCCAGAACCATACTGTTTTAGATGTTCACATAGTTAAATAATTCCCTAATTTTTTCTATTGCTTTTCAGCTATCTCCTTCCAAAAGTTTGATAAATATTCACTTCTGTTCTTCTTGTTTTAAATTGCTTATATAAATTTGACTCAAACCATCTGGAATTTATTTTGATGTTTTTTTAAGAGGTAAAAATCTATGATTTTTTTTCCAAATTGCTAAACAGTTGCTCCAAAATAATTCACTGAATTACTCCTTTTTCTGTTGATTAATGATATGTCCTTTATTGCTTTCACTTTATATTCAAGTTTATTTCTGAGCTATCTTGTGCCATTGATTATTTCTTCTTGGCCCAGTATTTAGGCATGTTTATAACTGCAAGTTATATTATATTCTTTAATTTTAGTAGGACCAAACTTAACAGATGGTTTTCAAACATATTTTGTTGTTTTTCTTCTAGAAATATTTTCATTGGGGATTATCTGCTAATTGTCTCTGTTTCAAAACAGTGCTATAAAAAATTTACAACACAGTCATAGAAAAATGCAAATAATATTGAAGAGTATAAAGCAAATAAAACAGCTCCCTTCCTTCATGTTCCTTTCAAACTCTCAGTTCTGCTCTTTGACAGTCACTGTTTACATTTTTTTGTGTGTGTGCATTCTTCCAGAAATTGTCCACGTATATATTTATAAAAACACATATAATATCTAGCTCCCCATTACCAATTTTTACACAAATTGGTTCATATTACACATTCAGTTCTCAAATTTGTTTCTTCCTTTCACTAGTCATAATAGTGGCACATTCCTTATCCAGAAAGGACTCTAAAACAACTTGTGAAGTTCCAGAACATTCCATTGAAGTTTTGTCTGGAATCGCACCAACTCCTATGCAAATAAACAGTGAACTTCCTTGACTCCCTCAGGCAGCAGATGCCTCCTCTTGCCCCTGGGTCTTACCTAGGAATTCAGTTCCTGTTTGTCCCACTTCACCTTGGTAACTCTTAACCACCCTTCAGGTATCAGCTTGTGATTTCTCCCACTTTCCAATATACATTTTTCTTATACTCACTGCTTTAATAAAATCATATTAATTCTAATGGTTTAGGAAATTCAAATGAAGTTTCTTGATGTAAAATAATATAATTTGCAAATAATGAGAGTTTACCTATTTCTGGTTCATCTTTATAGCACTAACCAGAACTTCCAAATCAATATTAAGTGGTAATACCATAATATTATGCCCACTTTTAATAAATATTCCTTTTCTGTTTTCACTTAAAATCTGATATCTACTGGTGGTTTGAAATACACACGCTCTACCTTATTAAGGAAGTGACTATCTCAGTTTAGTTCAGTTGCTCAGTCGTGTCCGACTCTTTGCGACCCCATAAACCGCAGCACACCAGGCCTCCCTGTCCATCACCAACTCTGGGAGTCGACCCAAACCCATGTCCATTGAGTCGGTGATGCCATCCAACCATCTCATCCTCTGTCATCCCCTTCTCCTCCTGCCCTCAATTTTTCCAGCATCAGGGTCTTTTCAAATGAGTCAGCTCTTCGCATCAGGTATTGCCAAATTATTGGAGTTTCACCTTCGAAATGCCAAAGTATTGGAGTTTCACCTTCAACATCAGTCCTTCCAATGTACACCCACGACTGATCTCCTTTAGGATGGACTGGTTGGATCTACTTGCAGTCCAAGGGACTCACTCTCAAGAGTCTTCTCCAACACCACAGTTCAAAAGCATCAATTCTTTTGCGCTCAGCTTTCCTCACATTCCAACTCTCACATCCATACATGACCACTGGAAAAACCATAGCCTTGACTAGACGGACCTTTTGTTGATAAAGTAATGTCTCTGCTTTTGAATATGCTATCTAGGTTGGTCATAACTTTTCTTCAATGGAGTAAGCATCTTTTAATTTCATGGCTGCAGTCACCATCTGCAGTGATTTTGGAGCCCCCCAAAAATAAAGTTTGACACCGTTTCCACTGTTTCTCTATTTGCCATGAAGTGATGGGACCGGATGCCATGATCTTCGTTTTCTGAATGTTGAGCTTTAAGCCAACTTTTTCACTCTCCTCTTTCACTTTCATTAAGAGGCTCTTTAGTTCCTCTTCACTTTCTGCCATAAGGGTGGTGTCATCTGCATATCTGAGAATATTGATACTTCTCCCGACAATCTTGATTCCAGCTTGTGCTTCCTCCAGGCAAGAGTTTCTCATGATGTACTCTGCATAGAAGTTAAATAAGCAGGGTGACAATATACAGCCTTGACGTACTCCTTTTCCTATTTGAAACCAGTCTGTTGTTCCATGTCCAGTTCTAACTGTTGCTTCCTGACCTGCACACAGATTTCTCAAGAGGCAGGTCAGGTGGTCTGGTATTCCCATCTCTTTCAGAATTTTCCACAGTTTATTGAGATCCACACAGTCAAAGGCTTTGGCATAGTCAATAAAGCAGAAATAGATGTTTTTCTGGAACTCTCTTGCTTTTTCGACGATCCAGCAGATATTGGCAATTTGATCTCTGGTTCCTCTGCCTTTTCTAAAACCAGCTTGAACATCTGGAAGTTCACAGTTCTTGTATTGCTGAAGCCTGGCTTGGAGAATTTTGAGCATTACTTTACTAGCGTGTGAGATGAGTGCAATTGTGTGGTAGTTTGAGCACCCTTTGGCATTTCCTTTCTTTGGGACTGGAATGAAAACTGACCTTTTCCAGTTTTGTGGCCACTGCTGAGTTTTCCAAATTTGCTAGCTAATTGAGTACAGCACTTTCACAGCATCATCTTTCAGGATTTGAAATAGCTCAACTGGAATTCTATCACCTCCACTAGCTTTGTTTGTAGTAATGCTTTCTAAGGCCCACTTGACTTCAGATTCCAGGATGTCTGGCTCCCAGTGAGTGTGAGTGATCACACCATTGTGATTATCTGGGTCGTGAAGATCTTTTTTGTACAGTTCTTCTGTGTATTCTTGCCACCTCTTCTTAATATCTTCTGCTTCTTTTATTATTTTAGAGAATATGAATGGTTTGAGTTTTATTAAATGCCCTTTTGGAATCTGTTGAGATGATTGTGATTTTTATATGACTTATTTATATAATGTATCACAGGAAAAGCTTCCGAATGTTGAATCTTGATTTCTTTCCTGGAATACAATCTTTTTGGTCTGGAAGATTAAAAACACACATTGTTGCTTTCTCTTTCTCACATTTTGTTTAGCATTTTTTGCACTTATACTAATGAGAAAGGTTAATAATATTTTTTTTATGAGTTGAGAGAAGTAGCTTAGAATGAGAGAACATCAGCATTTAATGGAGTAGCTAGTCTCTCAACTTAGGTCAGAAATGCCTTATATTATAAATGAAAAGCAACTGATAATCTAATTGATAAGAAAGTACCCTGTGAATCTTATTAGCATGAATCCATATCATCTCATCATCTGTGGATAGATCAAATTTCCCAACCTGTAGTTCTTAGAAGGAGGAGCAGAAGTATAAAATATAATAGGCATGAAGACTGCCTATATGCAGTCAGCCATACCAATTGCCACAAATTCCTAGGTCAAAGACCGTCCTTATTTTCAACATGCAAAAATATTACAAAATTACTTCATTATAGAGATATCACAGTTTTCTTCTGCTTTTTAGTTATTTTGACTATCTGAGGACTTAAAGTAAAAAGGAAGTCACTCAGTCATGTCCGACTCTTTGAGACCCCATGGACTGTAGCCTATTAGGCTCTTCTGTCCATGGGATTCTCCAGGCAAGTATACTGGAGTGGGTTGCCATTTTCTTCTCCAGGAGATCTTCCCAACCCAGGGATTGAACCCAGGTCTCCCGCATTGTAGGCAGACACTTTACCATCTAAGTCACCAGGGAAGCTCCCATCTGAGGACTTAAACCCATATACTAATATCTTTTGGGGAATTTGCTTTTCATTTGCCTTAAAAGGGTTCTATTTTTCTTTTTCCCATTCTGTGACACAAATATCTTTAAAGGTCTGTTGTTTTAGGACCTCTAATATTCAGGAACACCAGCACTTTTGTAATGCTGAAGGTAATATGCAAATAACTCAGAGGTCATTCAACCTGTTCAATGCAAGTTTTCTATCACACACACAATAACTTTCTTAATAACCATTTAAAAAAGAATTCCTGGAGTACCTCTAAACTCAAAAGAATTGAAGTCATTCAGTCTTTCTGAAGCTATAAAGGGACAACTTTGCTTTGATTTCTGGCTTAATTCACTGACTGATACCCCAACACAAATCTTTGGCTGAAATTACTTTATCAGATCTATGCCAGGCATTAGTTATTCATGTGGCTTTGTAGTAACATTTGTTTTTCTAATTAATGTTCACTTTTAGGCATAAAATCTGGGTTGAGAATTTAAATGATTCAGCCAGTGACTGACAAATGTGGAAATCATTCCTAGCTCCAATGATTCTGTTACATCTCTCTTCATGTAACTTTCTTCAGGACATTGGTTCTCTAAAATTAAAAATATCCTGAGGGAGTTACTTCTTTTGTATCCTTCTTGTGGACAATGTTTCCTTTTCTTGTAAGTCTACTTGAAAATGGTCAAAGTAGGCATAATGTTACTTTTATTTATAGCAGCCAAATTATACATTATTTAACTTGGCTCACATAATTTATCCCTTATGCACAGAAATTACATCTATCATACTCACAACCCCATCTTTGCCTTTGGGTACAATGGCACCCCACTCCAGTACTCTTGCCTGAAAGATCCCATGGACGGAGGAGCCTGGAAGGCTGCAGTCCATGGGGTCGCTGAGGGTCAGACACGACTGAGCGACTTCACTTTCACTTTTCACTTTCATGACTGGAGAAGGCAATGGCAACCCACTCCAGTGTTCTTGCCTGGAGAATCCCAGGGACGGGGGAGCCTGGTGGGAGGCCGTCTATGGGGTCGCACAGAGTTGGACACGACTGAAGTGACTTAGCAGCAGCAGAATATTCAGAAGATAAAAGGGGGTTACCCCTTCTGTTAAGATTATTCCTGCATAAGAATATGTGTATTTTTCAAGAGTTACACAATGTGAGGGTTTAACAATAAATAACAAACGTCATTTCCCTAATGCCACAGGTACTTCCTGCAAGGCCAGCTAAAGTTATTAGTAAAGATCATAGAAGAGAAATGCCTCTAAATTATCTCTCAATTCTTATAGCACATTTTCTGCTTTTCCGTACACACGTTTAACATTCCTGAGAAGTTTGCTACATGTTAATAGAGTTACCCCCTTCACAGATCACTGCCTCATTGTGGTGGAGGGGCTTGTGTAGCTCAATAAAGTTATGAGCCATGCTGTGTAGGGCCACCCAAGACAGACAGGTCATAGTAGAGAATGCTGATAAAACATGATCCACTGGAGGAGGTAATGGCAAACCACCGTAAGAACCTCATGAACTGTATATACAAAGACAAAAAGATACAACACTGAAAGATAAGTCCCCTCAGGTTGAAAGGTGTCCGATTTGCCACTGGGGAAAAGCGGAGAATGACTACTAATAGCCCCAGAAAGAATAAAGTGGTTGGACCAAAGTGGAATCAACACACAATTGTGGATGTGTCTGCTGATGAAAGTAAAATCTGATGCTACAAAGAACAGTATTGCAAAGGAACCTGCAATGTTAGGTCCATGAATCAAGATAAATTGGACATGTTCAAGCAGGAATAAACATTGACATCTTAGGAATCAGTGAGCTAAAATGGCTGGGAATGGGCAAATTTAATTCAGATGACCATTATATCTATCTACTACTGTGGGCAAGAATCCCATACAGAAAATGGAGTAGCCCTCATAATCAATAAAGTTTCAAACTCAAAAGAGTTTGAAATGCAACACTTGGGTGCAACCTCAAAAATGACAGAATGATCTCAGTTCCTTTTCAAGGCAAGCCATTCATAGTAATTCAAGTCTATGCCCCTATCGTTGATGCCAAATAAGCTGATCAGTTCTATAAAGACCTGCAAGACATCCTAGAACTAACACCAGAAAAAGATGTTCTATTCATCATTGCAGATTGGAAAATAAAAGCAAAAGATACCTGGAATAACAGGCAAGTTTGGCCTTGGAATACAAAATGAAGCAGGGCAAAGGCTAACTGAGTTCTGCCAAGAGAATGCACAGGTCATAGCAAACACCCTTTTTCAACAACATGAGAGACCATTTTACACATTGATTGCATTCTTTGTAGCTGAAGATGGAGAAGCTGTATACAGTCAGCCAAAACAAGACTTGGAGCTGACTGTGGCTCAGATCATCAGCTTCTCATAGCAAATTCAGGCTCAAACTAAGGAAAGCAGGGAAAACCACTAGGCCAGCCAGGTATACTCTGAGCACATCATGTAAAATGCTGGGCTGGATGAGTTACAAGCTGGAATCAAGACAAGCAGGCGAAACATCAACATCAGATAGGCAGATGATACCACTCTAATGGCAGAAAGCAAAGGGGAACTAAAGAGCCTCTTGATGAGGGTGAAGGAGGACAGTGAAAAAGCAGGCTTAAAATTAAACATTAAAAATACTAAGATCATGGCATCCAGCCCCATTACTTCATGGCAAATAGGAGGGAAAAAGGTTGGAAACAGTGACAGATTACCTCTTCTTGGGCTCTAAGATCAGAGGATGATGACTGCAGCCATGAAATCAGAAGATGATTGCTTTTTGGCAGGAAAGCTATGACAAACCTAGACTGTGTTGAAAAGCAGAGACACCACTCTGTCAACAAAGGTCCATGTAGTCAAGGCTATGGTCTTCCCAGTGGTCACATACGGTTGGGAGAGCTGGACTGTAAAGAAGGCTGAGTACCAAAGAATTGATGCCTTCGAACTATAGTGCTGGAGAAGACTCCTGAGAGTCCCTTGGACAGCAAAGAGATCCAATCAGTCAATCAAAATCAACCCTGAATATTCACTGGAAGGAATGAATATTCCTTCAGCATTCCAAAAAGCTGAAGATTCAGTATTTTGGTCATCTGATGTATCTGATGTGAACAGCTGACTCACTGGAAAAGTCCCTGATGCTGGGAAAGATTGAGCGCAGAAGAAGAGGGCATTAGAGCTTGAGATGGCTGGATGGCATCACTAACGCAATGGACATGAATTTGGGCAAACTCCAGATGGTGAGGGACAGGAAGGCCAGTATGCTGCAGACCATGGGGGTCACAAAAAGTCAGACATGATTGGGTGACTGAATAACAATATATTTACATTAAGAAAAATATTTTTATATTTGTAAATAAAACAAAAGGATAGGTACATACATTTTTACTATGTTGACTGGAAAAAAAAAAAAAAAAACACAACCTGAAAGTTAAGAAATATGTTTTATTCAGCAGACTTACTAAGAACTTAAGCCAAGGATATAGCCTCTCAACAGCTTTGAGGGACTGTTCGAAACCAGTAAGGGAGGAGCCAGGATATATAGGAATTCTGGCCAAAAACAAAACAAAAAACCCAGGTTGTCTAACATCAAAAGATTGCTGCTAATTGAAGAAAAACTAGACATCTCAAGTTAATGAGTTTATTACTTTTCTACGTATGGGGACATGCAAGATTCTGGATTTACTGAAATTATTCTTCAGATATGCACCCTAACCAGGTGACGTGTGTAGGCTCCCCACCACTGCCCTCCCTCTGCCTCCAGAATTGGACCATAAAGAAGTCTGAGCATTGAAAAATTGATGCTTTTGAACTGTGGTGCTGGAGAAGACTCTTAAGAGTCCCTTGGACTGCAAGGAGATCCAACCAGTCAATCCTAAAGGAAATGAAACTAAAACTGAAGCTCTAATACTTTGGCCACCTGTTGATGGGAAGAGCCAACTCATTGGAAAACACCCTGATACTGGGAAAGATTGAGAGCAGGAAGAGAAGGGGGTGACAGAGAATGAGATGGTTGGACGGAATCACCGACTCAATGGACATGAGTTTGAGCAAACTCCAGGAGATAGTGAAGGACAGGGAAGCCTGGTGTGTGGCAATCCATGGGGTCACAAAGGATCGGACACAACTTAGCGACTGAACAACAGCATGCACCTTAACTACTCGAGCCAGTATCCCGTTTTTCTCAATCCTGAATCCCCTCAGGGTGCACCACTGGGTGGGGGTTCGGGGTGGCTACAGGTGCTGATGGCTTGGTAGCTCAACATCCTTTGTTTACTGATATGACCTAGATAGGCATATTCAAAAGCAGAGACGTTACTTTGCCAACAAAGGTTCGTCTAGTCGTGGCTATGGTTTTTCCTGTGGTCATATATGGATGTGAGAGTTGGACTGTGAAGAAGGCTGAGCACCGAAGAATTGATGCTTTTGAACTGTGGTGTTGGAGAAGACTCTTGAGAGTCCCTTGGACTGCAAGGAGATCCAACCAGTCCATTCTGAAGGAGATCAGCCCTGGGTGTTCTTTGGAAGGAATGATGCTGAAAGCTGAAACTCCAGTACTTTGGCCACCTCACGCGAAGAGTTGACTCATTGGAAAAGACTCTGATGCTGGGAGGGATTAGGGGCAAGAGAAGAAAGGGACGACAGAGGATGAGATGGCTGGATGGCATCACTGACTCAATGGACGTGAGTCTGAGTGAACTCCGGGAGTTGGTGATGGACAGGGAGGCCTGGCGTGCTGCTATTCATGGGGTTGCAGAGTCAGACACGACTGAGCGACTGATCTGATCTGATCTGATTCTTTGTCTTCACCTGTTATTCTAAAGCACTAATGGCTCTATCCAAATATTATTTAATTCCTGATTAGGGAATTATATTTTTGCTTGACTTACTATTTGGTCTTCCCAGGTGGTGCTGGGAAGTGGTAAAGAACCTGCCTGCCAATGTAGGTAGATGTAAGAGACACGGGTTCGACTCCTGTGTTGGTAAGATTCCTTGGAAGAGAGTATGGCAACCCACTCCAGGATTCTTGCCTGGAGAACCCCATGGATAGGGAGCCTGGCGGGCTACAGTCCATAAAGTCCAGAAGAGTCAGACATGACTGAAGTGACTGAGCACAGCACAGGAGCTAGATTCTATAAAATTAGATATTAATTTTTGATTTCTCTCTGGAAATAAAGGTAACCCCAGTTGTTTAGGTTTTCTTGCCCTGCGGGACATTAACTAGTTTATCAGATCAGATTAGATCAGATCAGTCGCTCAGTCGTGTCCAACTCTTTGCGACCCCATGAATCGCAGCACACTAGTTTACAGCTATAAGCAAATTCTTTTCAGCTTTCTTTTCACCGGAAAGGAAAGGAATCTTGAGTTCCTCAGAATCTTCCTTGAATCAGCTTTGCCATCTTCATGATTTCCTCAATAATGGAGGAAATCCTCCTTGACCCATCTTCACTATAATACTTGTATAATAAACAAGTCTTAATTTTTAAAACTTTGATAATTCTCATGTTTAATACAGTTTACTTTTGAATCCAAAGCGTCCTATATGCTATTCTCCTCCTAAAGCTCTTCTCAACACAATATGAAGGCAGGTAGTTTCAAATACTGTAGAACACAAGAACTATAACCCCCTGAGGCATATTTCTAAATACAAACATCAAGTAAACCTTTAAAAAAAAAAAGTCCTATCCTTGCTAAGCATATGAACAATGTTTTTTCCCCTTAAATTAACAAACTATAAAGTTATACATACAATTTAATAGGTTGCATTAGGCCAATGTTTCAGATGCAACAATTAGAAAAATAAAGAAATTCTTTAAATTGTATTGTTAAAGACATTATAGTGATGTGGAAGAAAAAAGGGCTGAACAATACTCCAAAGGTGGAAGAACCCCTTCAAAAAAGTCATGCTGGCAAGCAGTTTTTTCCCTGGATGAATTGGCTAGTTCTTGGCTTGGATTACAGATTAGATATGGTGCAGGTATTAGAAGTAAAATGGGTGAAAGAAAAACTCATGGGTCTTTGGTGGTTATAGAAGCTGGCATAACAGATTGGAACCTGAGGAGCCTATACAAATACTAATCAAAAGAAAGCCAGGAAGGCAATACTCATATCAGAAAACGGACCTTAGAACAGGAATACTACCTGAGATAAAAAGAAAAATTACATAATGACTAATTATAAATTCACTAAGAATACATCAAAAAATATTAAGTGCACATGGACATACAGAATACAAGAAGCAAAGAGAGTAGAATTGAAAAAATAAAGAAAAATTCCAAGTTGTGATTGGTGATTTCAATATTTTTCTTTCTATAATCAACAAAACAATTACACCAGAAGTCAGTAAGAAATTAGAAGACCTAAACAACAGGTCAAACAAATTAAACTAATTAATTTTCATAAAACACTCAACCAAAAACAACATATATCATATTTACAAGAAAATATGAAACATTCATCAAGATAAATGATATTCTGGACCATAAATCAAATAACATATTTAAAAGAATTAAAGTCATATAAAATAAGCCTTCATAACATAATTTAAAAGATTTCTGAAAAAAATCTTCTATTTGGAAAAACTTAGAAGTCCTCCTTTTATTTTTTTTTTTTATTTCATGGCTGCAGTCAGATTCTGCAGTGATTTTGGAGCCCAAAAAAATAAAGTCAGCCACTGTTTCCACTGTTTCTCTTTCTATTTGCCATAAAGTGATGGGACGGGATGCCATGATCTTCAGAAAACATTCAGTTGAGCTTTAAGCCAATTTTTTCACTCTCCTCTTTCACTTTCATCAAGAGGCTTTTTAGTTCTTCTTCACTTTCTGCCATAAGGGTGGTATCATCTGCATATCTGAGGTTATTGATATTTCTCCCAGCAATCTTGATTCCAGCTTGTGCTTCTTCCAGCCCAGCGTTTCTCACGATGTACTCTGCATAGAAGTTAAACAAGCAGGGTGACAATATACAGCCTTGACATACTCCTTTTCCTATTTGGAACCAGTCTGTTCCATGTCCAGTTCTAACTGTTGCTTCCTGACCTGCATACAGATTTCTCAAGAGGCAGGTCAGGTGGTCTGGTATTCCCATCTCTTTCAGAATTTTCCACAGTGTATTGTGATCCACACAGTCAAAGGCTTTGGCATAGTCAATAAAGCAGAAATAGATGCTTTTCTGGAACTCTCTTGCTTTTTCAATGATCCAGCAGATGTTGGCAATTTGATCTCTGGTTCCTCTGCCTTTTCGAAAACCAGCTTGAACATCTGGAAGTTCACGGTTCACATATTGCTGAAGCCTGGCTTGGAGAATTTTGAGCATTACTTTACTAGCATGTAAGATGAGTGCAATTGTACGGTAGTTTGAGCATTCTTTGGCACTGCCTTTCTTTGAGATTGGAATGAAAACTGACCTTTTCCAGTCCTGTGGCCACTGCTGAGTTTTCCAAATTTGCTGGCATATTGAGTGCGGCACTTTCACAGCATCATCTTTCAGGATATGAAATAGTTCAACTGGAATTCCATCACCTCCACTAGCTTTGTTTGTAGCGATTCTTCCTAAGGCCCACTTGATTTTAGATTCCAGGATGTCTGGCTCTAGGTGAGTGATCATACCATCGTGATTATCTGGGTGATAAAGATCTTTTTTGTACAGTTCTTCTGTGTATTCTTGCCACCTCTTCTTAATATCTTCTGTTTCTTTTAGGCCCATATAATTTTTGTTATTTATTGAGCCCATCTTCTCATGAAATGTTCCCCTGGTATCTCTAATTTTCTTGAGATCTCTAGTCTGTCCCATTCTATTGTTTTCCTCTATTTCTTCGCACTGATCACTGAGGAAGGCTTTCTTATCTCTCCTTGCTATTCTTTGGAACTCTGCATTAAAATGGGTATATCTTTCCTTTTCTCCTTTGCTTTTTGCTTCTCTTCTTTTCACAGCTATTTGTTAAGGCCTCCTCACACAGCTATTTTGCTTTTTTGCATTTCTTTTTCTTGGGAATGGTCTTGATTCCTGTCTCCTATACAATGTTGTAAACCTCCGTCCATAGTTTTTCAGGCACTCTATCAGATCTAGTCCCTTAAATCTATTTCTCACTTCCACTGTATAATCGTTAGGGATTTGATTTAGGTCATACCTGAATGATCTAGTGGTTTCCTCTACTTTCTTCAATTTAAGTCTGGATTTTGCAACTTGGAGTTCATGATCTGAGCCACAATCAGCTCCCAGTCTTGTTTTTGCTGATTGTATAGAGCTTCTCCTTCTCTGGCTGCAAAGAATATAATGAATTTGATTTCGGTATTGACCATCTGGTGACGTCCATGTGTAGAGTCTTCTCTTGTGCTGTTGGAAGAGGGTGTTTGCTATGACCAGTGCATTCTCTTGGCAGAACTCTATTAGCCTTTGTCCTGCTTCATTCTATAGTCCAAGGACAAATCTGCCTGTTAGTCCAGGTGTTTCTTGACTTTCTACTTTTGCATTCCAGTCCCCTATAGTGAAAATGACATCTTTTTTGGGTATTAATTCTAGAAGGTCTTGTAGGTCTTCACAGAACCATTCCACTTCAGCTTCTTCATCATTACTGGTTGGGGCATAGACTTGGACTACCATGATATTGAATGGTTTGTCTTGGAAATGAACAGAGATCATTCTGTCATTTTTGAGACTGCATCCAAGTACTACATTTCGGACTCTTTTGTTGACTATGATGGCTACTCCATTTCTTCTAAGGGATTCTTGCCCACAGTAGATATAAAGGTCATTTGAATTAAATTCACCCATTCCAGTCCATTTTGGTTCGCTGATTCCTTTAGGATCAGTTCTTTGGCGCTCAGCCCTTTTTATAGTCCAACTCTCACATCCATACACGACCACTGGAGAAACCATAGCCTTGATTAGATGGACCTTTGTTGGCAAAGTAATGTCTCTGCTTTTGAATATGCTATCTAGGTTGGTCATAACTTTCCTTCCAAGGAATAAGCATCTTTTAATTTCATGGCTGCAATCACCATCTGCAGTGATTTTGAGCCCAGAAAAATAAAGTCAGCCACTGTTTCCACTGTTTTCCCATCTATTTGCCATGAAGTGACAGGACCGGATGCCATGATCTTAGTTTTCTGAATGTTCAGCTTTAAGCCAACTTTTTCTCTCTCCTCTTTCACTTTCATTAAGAGGTTCTTTAGTTCTTCTTCACCTTCTGCCATAAGGGTGGTATCATCTGCATATCTGAGGTTATTGATATTTCTCCCAGCAATCTTGATCCCAGCTTGTGCTTCCTCCAGCCCAGTGTTTCTCATGATGTACTCTGCATAGAAGTTAAATAAGCAGGGTGACAATATACAGCCTTGACGTACTCCTTTTCCTATTTGGAACCAGTCTGTTCCATGTCCAGTTCTAACTGTTGCTTCCTGACCTGCATACAGACTTCACTCTTGTCATAGCCTGTATGCAAATGTTCCTAGCAAATCTATTCAAAATCACCAAAATTTGGTAGTAAGTTATAGGCATTATTCATAATAGTGAAAAACTGGGAATAACTTGATTATTTATCAACAAATAGGGAAAGATTCACTGCAAAGAAGCACAGGCACAATTCTGGGGAGAAGTGTAGAAGTCATGTAAGAATGCGAGAGCAGGACCCTAAAGAATGCTGAGCACCAAAGAATTGATGCTTTCAAACTGTCATGCTGGAGAAGACTCTTGAGAGTCCCTTCGACTGCAGGGAGATCAAGTCAGTAAATCCTAAAGGAAATCAACCCTGAATATTCACTGGAAGGACTGATGCTGAAGCTCCAGTACTTTGGCCCTCTGATGGGAAGAGTCAATTTATTGGAAAAGACCCTGATGCTGGGAAAGACTGAGGGCAGGAGGAGAAAGGAGCAACAGAAGATAAGATGGTTGGATGGCATCACCAACTCAATGGACAGAGTTTTGACAAATTCTGGAAGATAGTGAAGGACAGGAAAGCCTGGTGTGCTGCAGTCCATGGGGTTGCAGAGAATTGGACACAACTTAGTGACTGAACAACAACATATAGGCATGCCTATTTTATCGTGCTTCACTTTATTGTAGTTTACAAATACAACATTTTTTACAAATTGAAGGTTGTGGCAACCCTACATTGAACAAGTCTCTTAGTGCCGTTTCTCCAATAGCATTTGCTTTCATTTCTCTGTCACACTCTGATAATTCTTCATATATTTCAAAATTTCCTGTTATTAGCATATCTGTTATGTTGCTCTGTGATCTTTGATGTCACTGTTGCAACTGTTTGGGGCATCATGTACAACACCCATGTAAGAGAGCAAAGTTAATAAATGTGTGTGTTCTGACTCCTCTACAGACCTGTGTTTCCTCTATCTTGCTCCCTCTCCTCAGGCCTGTTTGCCACGACACAACAATCTTAAAGTTAGGCCAATTAATAACCCTACAAAGGCCTACACGTGTTCAAGTGAAAGGAGGAGTTGTATGCTTTCATTTAAAATCAAAAGCCAGAAATGATTAAGCTAAGTGAGGAAGACACACAGAGAGCTGACACAGGCCCAAAGCTAAGCCTCTTACATCAGTTAACCAAGTTACAAATGCAAAGTTCTAGAAGGAAATTAAAAGTGCTACTCCAGTAAAGGAATGAACGACAGGACAGCAAAACAGCCTTATTGCTGATATGGAGAAAGTTTCAGTGGTCTGCATACAAGATTAAAATGGCCACAACATTCTCTCCAGTGGAAGCTTAATGCAGAGCAAGGCCCAGTGTTCTGCAATTCTGTGAAGGCTGGGAGAGGTGAGGAAGCTGCAGAAGAAAAGTTTGAGGTGAGCAGAGGCTGGTTCATGAAGTTTCAGGAAAGAAGCCATCTTCATAACATATCAGTGCATGGTGAAGAAGCAATGCTGATATAGAAGCTGCAGCAAATTATCCAGAAGATCTAGCTAAGGTCAGTAATAAACATGGCTACACTAAACAACAGATTTTCAGTGTAGACAAAACAGTCTTATACTGGAAGAAGATGCCATCTAGGACTGCCCGTTAAAGAAAACAAGTCAGTGCTTAGCTTCAAAGCTTCAAAGGACAGGCTGACTTTATCACAGGCTAATGTAGCTGGTGACTTTAAGTTGAAGCCAATGCTCATTTACCATTGTGAAAATCCTAGGGCCCTTAAAAATTACGCTAAATCTACCCTGTCTGTCCTCTATAAACAGAACAACAAAGCCTGGAGAGCAGGACACCTGCTGACAAGATGGTTTAGTAAACATTTTAAGCCCACTGTTAAGACCTACTGCTCAGAAAAAAAAGATTCCTTTCGAAACATCACTGCTCACTGATAACACACCTAGTCATCAAGCTCTCTAATGGAGATACATGAGATTCATGTTGTTTTCATGCCTGCTAACACAACATCCATTCTTCAGCCCACTGATCAAGGAGTCGTTTCAACTTTCAAGTATTTTATTTTTTAACGAATACAATTTGTAAGGCTATAGCTGTCATGGATAGTGATTCGTTTGCTGGATCTGGACAAAGTAAATTGAAAGCCTTCTGGAAAAGATTCACCATCCTGGATACCATTAAGAACATTAAGGATTCATGGTAAGAGGTCAAAATATCAACATTAACAGGAATTGGACGAAGTTGATTCCAGTCCTCTTGAATGACTTGGAGGGGTTCAAAACTTCAGTGGAGGAAATAATTGCAGATGTGGTAGAAACGGCAAGAGAACTAGTATTAGAAATTGAACTTAAAAATGTGACTAAATTGATGCAGTTTCAAGATAAAACTTTAACCAATGAGGAGTGCCTTCTTATGAATGAGCAAAGTAGTTTCTTGAGATGGAATTTACTGATGGTAAAGATGCTGTGAATATGCAGTGGCAAGGTTTTGAAAGAACCTTCTAATTTTGAAAGAAGTCCTACTGTGGGTAAAATGCTATCAAATGGCATCACTGCAAGCTACACAGAAATTGTTTGTGAAAGCAAAAGCCTACTGATGCAGCGAACTTCATCTCTG
Source organism: Bos indicus (assembly GCF_029378745.1). Classification (NCBI taxonomy): domain Eukaryota; kingdom Metazoa; phylum Chordata; class Mammalia; order Artiodactyla; family Bovidae; genus Bos; species Bos indicus. The sequence goes on from NC_091769.1 coordinate 54,002,104, forward strand.
TCTTATTTTAAGAAATTGCCACAGCCACCCCAATCTTCAGCAACCACCATTCTGATCAGTCAGCAACTTCGAGGCATGGGCCTCCCTGATGGATCAGTGGTAAAGAATCTGCCTGCCAAAGCAGGAGACATGGGTTCAATCCCTGATCCGGAAAGATGCCACAAGCCATACAGTGCAAACTAAGCCCAGGAACCACCACTATTGAGCCTGTGCTCTAGAGTCCAGGAATGAAACTACTGAACCTATGTGCCATAACCACTGAAGCCGACACACCTAGTGCCCATGCCCCACAAAAAGAAAAGCCACTACAATGAGAAGTCTATGTAACACAACTAGAGAGTAGCCCCCACTCTCCCAAACTAGAGAACAGCCCATGCAGCAGCAAAGACTCAGCACACCCAAAAATAAACAAATAAATAAAACTACTCTTTAAAAAATAATTGAGGCATGACCCTCCACCAAAAAAAAGATTATGACTTGCTGAACACTCATGTGATGCTTAATATTCTTCAGTGGTAACATATTATTTAATTAAATTCAATATATTTTTAAAGATATAATGCTATTTCACACTTAACAGACTATCAGATCAGATCAGATCAGATCAGTCGCTTAGTCGTGTCTGACTCTTTGCGACCCCATGAATCGCAGCACGCCAGGCCTCCTTGTCCATCACCAGCTCCCGGAGTTCACTCAGACTCACGTCCATTGAGTCAGTGATGCCATCCAGCCATCTCATCCTCTGTTGTCCCCTTCTCCTCTTGCCCCTAATCCCTCCCAGCATCAGAGTCTTTTCCAATGAGTCAACTCTTCCCATGAGGTGGCCAAAGTACTGGAGTTTCAGCTTTAGCATCAGTCCTTCCAAAGAAATCCCAGGGCCGATCTCCTTCAAAATGGACTGGTTGGATCTCCTTGCAGTCCAAGGGACTCTCAAGAGTCTTCTCCAACACCACACTTCAAAAGCATCAATTCTTCAGCACTCAGCCTTTTTCACAGTCCAACTCTAACATCCATACACAACCACAGGAAAAACCATAGCCTTGACTAGACGAACCTTTGTTGGCAAAGTAATGTCTCTGCTTTTGAATATGCTATCTAGGTTGGTCATAACTTTCCTTCCAAGGAGTAAGCGTCTTTTAATTTCATGGCTGCAGTCACCATCTGCAGTGATTTTGGAGCCCCCAAAAATAAAGTCTGACACTGTTTCCATTGTTTCCCCATCTACTTCCCATGAAGTGATGGGACCGGATGCCATGATCTTCGTTTTCTGAATGTTGAACTTTAAGCCAACTTTTTCACTCTCCACTTTCACTTTCATCAAGAGGCTTTTGAGTTCCTTTTCACTTTCGCCATAAGGGTGGTGTCATCTGCATATCTGAGGTGATTGATATTTCTACTGGCAATCGTGATTCCAGCTTGTGTTTCTTCCAGTCCAGCGTTTCTCATGATGTACTCTGCATATAAGTTAAATAAACAGGGTGACAATATACAGCCTTGACGAACTCCTTTTCCTATTTGGAACCAGTCTGTTGTTCCATGTCCAGTTCTAACTGTTGCTTCCTGACCTGCATACAAATTTCTCAAGAGGCAGATCAGGTGGTCTGGTATTCCCATCTCTTTCAGAATTTTCCACAGTGTATTGTGATCCACACAGTCAAAGGCTTTGGCATAGTCAATAAAGCAGAAATAGATGTTTTTCTGGAACTCTTTTGATTTTTCGATGATCCAGCGGATGTTGGCAATTTGATCTCTGGTTCCTCTGCCTTTTAAAGCCAGCTTGAACATCAGGAAGTTCATGGTTCTCATATTGCTGAAGCCTGGCTTGGAGAATTTTGAGCATTACTTTACTAGCATGTAAGATAAGTGCAACTGTACGGTAGTTTGAGCATTCTTTGGCATTGCCTTTCTTTGGGATTGGAATGAAAACTGACCTTTTCCAGTCCTGTGGCCACTGCTGAGTTTTCCAAATTTGCTGGCATATTGAGTGCAGCACTTTCACAGCATCATCTTTCAGGATTTGGAATAGCTCAACTGGAATTTTATCACCTCCCAACTTTTATATGCACTAGAAAACCAAAAAATTCACATGACTCTACTGTGGTATTCACTTTATTGTGACAGTCTGGAACTGAATGTGCAATAATATCTCCAAGGTATGCCTGCATCTTGATAGTGATGGTATTTGTAAAAACTCAAAGAACTATATAGTAAAAATGGTGAATACCTCACTATTTTTATTCAGGTATACCTCAGTAAGCCTGAATTTAAGAAAAACTAGTGAAGAAATAATTTTTCATTGTTTAGTAGCTAAGTTGTGTCTGACTCTCTTGCAACCCCATGGACTGTAGCCTGCCAGGCTCCTCTGTCTATGGGATTTCCCAGGCAAGAATACCGGAGTGGATTGCTATGCCCTCCTCCTGGGGAATCTTACCAACCTAGGGTTAGAACCCATGTTTCCTGCATTGGAGGCAGACTGTTTACCACTGAGGCACCTGGGAAGCCCAAAGAAGTAATACTGAATTAAAAAAAATTAATTCTAAAAAATAGGAGAGAAAGAAAAAAGAAAGAATAGATGAGAGAAATTAAAAGAATAAGTCAATTATATGAGTAATTATATGAAGTGCAAATGGATTAAACACTTCAACTAAACGGCAGATTTCCAGACCAGATTTAAAAAAAAAACTCAAGTGTGTGTTATTACACTTTAAATACGAGTACACAGATTGAAAGCAAAATAATGAAAATATATATCATACAAACCATAATGTAAAGGAAGCTTGTGTGGTTACACTAATATCAGACAAGGTAAACTTCAAGGCAAGAACTGTACTAGAGATATATGGTAGCATTTCCTAAAGATAAAAGCATAAATTCATCAAAGCAACAATTCAAATCCTGACTTTTTACATCCAAAATAACATAGTTTCAAACATGATAAAACAAAAAACGGAGAAATAGACATAACCCCAATTTTAGTTTAATACACCCTTCTCTGGTATGTTAGACTAAAAAAAAAAATTATATGTTATGTAGATTCTTTGAACAAAATTACTAACAAATTTAATCAACTTTATACACTAATCATAAAAAGTGTGTGCCACATTCTGGCCACCTACCTGTGCCACGGACACAGCAGTAGCTAACTGTCCAGCCAGGCAGCAGGGGCAGCGGGAGCTGCTAGGTGGAGAGACCAGTTTTCTCAGTTGGAGCTTGTCACCTCTGTGCCTGGAAGGAGTTTCAGGCATGAGGATAGAGTGGTCATCCACAGCCACCAGTTCAGCCCCGGGCTCCGAGGCCTCCCTACATCTATGTCAATATGTCTATAACAGGATGCCCCCACAGCTACGTCATACATCATTACGTCTGTGATTCGGGAGTCCCCGCAGGCACATCAGACGTCACTGTGTCCGATTCAGGTGCCCCTATAGCTACATCACTCATCACTACTTCTGATATGGGAGTCCCCACAGCCACGTTAGACCTCACTATATCTGTGATACTGGCATCCCCACAGCTACATCAGACGCCACTACGTCTGTGATACTGGCGTCCCTTGAAGCTACGTCATACTTTGCTACGTCAAACGTCACTATGTCTGTGATTTGGGTGCCCCCACAGCCACGTCACTACGTCTGATATGGGTGTTCCCACAGATACGTTACACGTCACTATGTCTGATATGCACGCCCCAACAGTTACATCATGCGTCACTTTGTGATTCCGGTGTCCCCAGAGCTACGTCATATGTCAGTGTGTCTTTGATTCAGGCATCCCCACAGCTACGTCATACATCACTATGTCTGTGATTCGGGTGTCCTCGCAGCCACATCAGACATCACTACATCTGTGATTTGGGCGTCCCCACAGCTACATTAGACGTCACTCTCTGTGATTCGGGCGTCCCCACAGCCACGTCAGACGTCACTACGTCTGTGATGCAGATGTCTCCACAGCTACATCAGATGTCACTATGTCTGTGATCTGGGCGTCCCCACAGCTACATTATAGGTCTATGTTAGAGGTGTCAGGGGGTAATGAGGCTGCTTATAATCATCATCAAGAACTGCCTCCTGGGTCCCTCTGAACCACTGCCACATGTGCTATTCATGTGTCGCTCAGGGCTGTGGGGCTGACTGAGCTCCAAGACCAGCCAGCCTTTAAGGTGGGACTCAATTTAGCTGCAAAGGGGGACATGTGGGGGCAACAAACTTGGTCTCCAGTTCCGCCCATCAGCAGGTGCCCCAGGCCTTTCCCAGCCTCTTGTGCCATTTGGTTACTACTCAGCTGCCTCATCACTTTGGGACTTCCTGTCCTTGGGGTCTTGCTTCCCAGGCCTGATGCCAAGGATTTTGGGCTCTTTCTCCTACCCAGAGCCCTGGGTGCCATCTGCCCCCAGTGGCTCTGGCTCCTCAGAGCTGTAGGATCTGCTGACCAAATCTCACTAATGGATCTTTCTGGCCATTCCTGTTCAGCTGCAGTCCAGCCGTGGTATGGTCTTGTTGGTCATGGAATCTGGAAGTAATTAAGGTTTTATTAGGAATGATAGGGACAAAAATGTCACTTATATATGGAATCTAAAAATGTGATACAAATGAACTTACTTACAAAATAGAGTCAGACATAGAAAACAAACTTACAGTTACCAAAGGGGAAAGGGCAGGGTCATGGAGTATAGATAAATTAGAAGTCTGGGATTAAACAGATATACATTACCAAATAAAAAATAGAAACAAATGAGGTCCTATGGTACAGCACAGGGAAATATGTTCAGTATATTGTAATAATCTATAATGGGTCACAGCCTTATCGTGCCAAGGGGGCTTGTGTAGCTCAATGAAGCTATGAGCTATGTAGTGCAGGGCCACCCAAGACAGATGGGTCATAGTGGAGAGTTCAAACAAAACATGATCCACTTGAGGAAGGACTGGCAAACCACCCCAGTATACTTGTTGTGAGAACCTCATGAACTATATAAAAAGGCAAAAAGATATGACACCAAAAGATGAGCCCTCCAGGTCAGGAGGTGTCTAATATGCTACTGGGAAGAGTGGAGGACAATTACTAATAGTTTCAGAAACAATGAAGCATCTGAGCCAAAGTGGAAACAAAGCTCAGTTATGGATGTGTCTGGTGATGAAAGTAAAATGCAGTGTTGTAAAGAACGGTACTGCATAGGAACCTGGAATGTTAGGCCCATGAATCAAGCCAAATTGGACACAGTCAAGCAGGAGATGGCAAGAGGAAACATCAACATCTTGGGAATCAGTGAATTAAATGGACGGGGATGGGTGAATTTAATTCAGATGACCATTATATCTACTACTATGGGCAAGAATCCCTTAAAAGAAATGAATAAGCCCTCATAGTCAACAAAAGAGTCTGAAATGCAGTACTCGGGACCAACATCAAAAACAACAGGATGATCTCGGTTCATTTCCAACACAAACCAAATAACATCACAGTAATCCAAGTCTATGCCCCAACGACTGATGCTAAAGAAGCTGAAGTTGATCAGTTCTATGAAGACATATAAGACCTCCTAGAACGAACACCAAAAAAAGATGTTCTATTCATCACTGTGGATTGCAATGCAAAAGTAGGAAGTTAAGAAATACCTGGAGTTACAGGCAAGTTTGGCCTTGGAGTACAAAATGAAGCAGGGCTAAGGCTAACTGAATTCTGCCAAGAGAATGCACTGGTCATAGCAAACACCCCTTTCCAACAACACAAGAAACGATTCTACAGATGGACATCACCAAATGGTCAACACCAAAATCAGATTGATTACATTCTTTGTAGCTGAAGATGGAGAAGTTCTATACGGTCAGCAAAAACAAGACCTGGAGCTGACTGTGGCACAGATTATCAGCTCCTTATAGCAAAATTCAGGCTTAAGCTAAAGAAAGCAGGGAAAACCACTCAGCAGTCAAGTACAACCTAAATCAAATCCTCTATTTATACAGTGGAGGTGGCAACTAGATTCAAGGGACTAGATTTGGTAAACAAAGTCCCTGAAGAACTATGAACAGAGGTTTGTAATACTTCACAGGAACCAGTGAACAAAACCATCCCAAAGAAAAAGGAATGCAAAAAGGCAAAGTGGGTATCTGAGGAGGCTTTACAAATAGCTGAGGAAAGAAGATAAGCAAAAAGCAAGAGAGAAAGGGAAAGGTATACTCAACTTAATGCAGAGTTCCAGGGAATAGCAAGGAGAGACAACCCCGAATACTCATTGGAAGGACTGATGCTGAAGCTGAAGCTCCAATACTTTGGTGACCTGATGCAAACAGCCAACTCATTGGAAAAGACACTAGTGCTGGGAAAGATTGAAAGCAGAAAGAGAAGAGAGCAACAGAGGATGAAATGGTTGGATGGCAACACTGATTCAACAGACATGAACTTGGGCAAACTCCAGGAGATGTGAGACTCAGAGAGACCTGATATGCTGCAGTTTGTGGGGTCACAGTCAGACAGGACGTGGTGACTGAACAACAATAAGCAACTGTAGAATACAATCTCTTTTCACGTGCTCATGAAATATTTACCAAAATGTACTATATGGTATGCATAAAACAAGTCTGAAAAAACTTCAGAAAGTTAAAATCACCTAAGGCATGTTCTCATGCTATGGTGGAATAAAACTAGAAATCAATTAATAGATAACTAGAAACTCTTGATAACATTTAGAAATTAACCAACACTCTTCTAAATAACCCAGTAGTCAGGAAAGCACAATGAAAATCAAATATTGAAAATGAAACACACCAAAATATATAGGATATAGCTAAAAAAGCATGTGTTAGTTATTATTTATTGCCTTTCCCTTCCAAGTTCCACCTATTAGGTTGTTTTGTGAAAATAGGTTTGGGCCCTTTATATATTTCCCCTTGCCAACTGGAACTTTGCCATCAGAGGGCACTGTAAATACACTGCAGGAGGAGAGTTTTTGCTTCCTCGTTCTGGTGTGCTGGCTGGGCAAACTTTGCTAGGATTCATTGCTCTCCCCTACTCTAAACTTGAATAGTCCACTGTGGCAGCAGCATTTAGCAGCCAAGAGCTTCCCCTGGCATGTTCTGTAGCAAAGGCCCTTCGGTGAAACATGTCTGTGAAGTTGTTCCTGGCACCCCACTGGGTGGATTTCCAGGGTGTATCTTAGCACGATGCACCAGAGTAACTTTTCTGCCATCTAGTGAGCCACACTCTGCCTTCTACAGAAAGGTCTGGGTCTCAGGTCTTAGTGGGCCTCCTCTTTGTTGTCTCAGTTCTGGGTGAGGGGGAGAAGTGGGGGGGAGATAGGTGGTAGGAGCTATTCCTTGTATCTACTATTTCCGTATTCTTTAGAATCCTCTTTACTTCTTGCTAACCAACCCCTCATTACTGCAATCCCTTGGTATGGCTAATAAATTCTTTACTGTCTGAGCCACCAGTAAAGTCCAGTAATACCTTATATTATTAATAAAATCTTTCTGTTGAAATTACTGTGTTCTTAACTCTCTCCTGAATCGACCTATTGATTCACAGTGCTTAGAATGAAGATGACTTTAAGTGCATATATTGGCGGGGTTGGGGGGAGTTAAAAATCAATTTCTAAGTTACCATCTCAAGAAGTTAGAAAAAGAATAAAAATATGGAAAGAAACTAATAAAAGTGAAAACATATATTGAAAAAAACAGTAGGCTCAGGACTTCCCTGGTGGTCCAGTGGTTGACAGTCTGCCTTCCAGTGCAGGGAACACAGGTTTGATCCCTAATCAGGAAACTAAGCTCCCACATGTCACAGGGAAGCTGAGCTCATGACCACAATTAGAGAGAAGCCCACAAGCCACAAAAAAAGATCCCAAGTGCCACAACTCAGACCTGACAAAGTCAAAAATAAAAATAAACATTTTTTAACAGAAAAAAAACTCACATAAATAGGCAAAAATAAAAAATCAACAGAGTCAAGATTTGTTCTTTCAGAATATCAATAAACTTGATAAATTCTTGGCAAAACCAATCAAGAAAAAGAAAGTATAAACTGCTAACCTCAGAGAAAAAGGAAGACATCACTGCAGACCCTATAGACATAAAAAGATAATGCAGGGTCATGATGAGTAGTTTAATATAAATAAATTTAACAAACTAAATAAAACTGATGCTTTTCTTTAAAATCACAAGTTATCTAAATTGACAGAAGAAAAATTTTTTAAAAATTTGAATAGTTGTTAAATATAATAAATCCAGAGGGGTCCAGATCAAGATGGCACAGTAAGAAGAATAGATTTTCTACAATTAAGAATAGAAAGAAAAGGCCACATCCAGACAGGTAGAAGGGACAGAGACTTGGTCTACTCAGAATCCATACCCACTATGCTGTGACCCACAAGTGGGAGAGATTTCACAACCACAGAGGTTTCCCCTGAGAAGTGTGGGGTCTGAGCTCCCCACACTAGTCTCCATGGCCCAGAAAATCTGCACCAGGAAAATGAGCCCTCATAACATTTAGCACTGAAAACCAGCATGGATTATGTCTGGGAGAGTTGGTGGGCTTTTGGGAAACCAAGACTTGGCCCTGAAGGGCTCATGCACAAAATCACTCACTCTAATACCCAGTACAGAGGCAGCATCTTGAAAAGCACCTGGATCTCACAAGAAGGAGATTTAGTGACAAGTTTTAGGGCATCTCACACACTAGTAAAGTAATGCTCAAAATTCTCCAAGCCAGGCTTCAACAATACGTGAACTGTGAACTTCCAAATGTTCAAGCTGGTTTTAGAAAAGGCAAAGGAAACAGAGATCAAATTGCCAACATCTGCTGGATCATAGAAAAAGCAAGAGACTTCCAGAAAAATATCTATTTCTGCTTTATTGACTATGCCAAAAGCCTTTGACTGTGTGGATCACAATAAACTGTAGAAAATTCTGAAAGAGATGGGAATACCAAACCACCTGACCTGGCACTTGAGAAACCTGTATGCAGGTCAGGAAGCAACAGTTAGAAGTGGACATGGAACAACAGACTGGTTCCAAATAGGAAAAGGAGTACGTCAAGGCTGTATATTGTCACCGTGCTTATTTAACTTCTATGCAGAGTACATCATGAGAAACACTGGGCTGGAAGAAGCACAAGCTGGAATCAAGATTGCCGGGAGAAATATCAATAACCTCAGATATGCAGATGACACCACCCTTATGGCAGAAAGTGAAGAACTAAAGAGCCTCTTGATGAAAGTGAAAGAGGAGAGTGAAAAAGTTGGCTTAAAGCTCAACATTCAGAAAACTAAGATCATGACATCCAGTCCCATCACTTTATGGCAAATAGATAGAGAAACAGTGGAAACAGTGGCAGACTTTATTTTGGGGGGCTCCAAAATCTCTGCAGATGGTGAGTGCAGCCATGAAATTAAAAGATGCTTACTCCTTGGAAGAAAAGTTATGACCAACCTAGACAGCCTATTAAAAGGTAGAGACATTACTTTGTCAACAAAGGTCCATCTAGTCAAGGCTATGGTTTTTCCAGCAGTCATGTATGGATGTGAGAGTTGGACTATAAAGAAAGCTGAGCACAGAAGAAATGATGCTTTGAACTGTGAACTGTGGTGTTGGAGAAGACTCTTGAGAGTCCCTTGGACTGCAAGGAGATTCAACCAGTCCATCCTAAAGGAGATCAGGCCTGGGTGTTCATTGGAAGGACTGATGCTGAAGCTGAAACTCCAATACTTTGGCCACCTGATGCAAAGAGCTGACTCATTTGAAAATCCCTGATGCTGGGAAAGACTGAGGGCAGGAGGAGAAGGGGATGACAGAGGATGAGATGGTTGGATGGCATCACCGACTCAATGGACTTGGGTTTGGGTAGACTCCGGGAGTTGGTGATGGACAGGGAGGCCTGGCATGCTGCAGCTCATGGGGTTGCAAAGAGTCAGACATGACTGAGCGACTGAACTGAAGTGAACAGACTTAATGCAATCCCTATCAAAATACCAATGGCATTTTTCATGGAACTGGAACAAATAATTCTAAAATTTGTATGAAAGCACAAATGAGTTTGAATTGCAAAAGCAATTTTAAGAAAGAACATGTTCTTGGATATGGAGACTCCATTGGATAAAGATGTTGACTACTCCAAAATTAGTTCACTGACTCAATACAGTCACTGTCGAGTTCCAATCAAAATTTTCTGTGGATATTTATTAAGGAATTCTAAAATTTATATGGGCTTCCCAAGTGACTCATCTGGTAAAGAATCTGCCTGCAATGTGGGAGATCTGGGCTCAATCCCTGGGTTGGGAAGATCCCCTGGAGAAGGAAAGGCTACCCATTCCAAAATTTTATATGGAAATGCAAACAACTTACAAAGCCAAAAATCAGAAAGAAAAATTGTTGGAAGATTTACAATGTCAGATGTCAAGACTTAGCATAAACCTATGATATTTAAGAGCGTGTGATACTGGTGCAGTGATTGATAAACAGACAGTGAAACAGAAGAGAGAGTCTGGAAATGGCTATGCCTACACAGTAGCCTGATATACGACAAAGGTGCTACTGCAATTTTGTGGTAATGAGATTTTATTTTAAAAAACTGATGCTGAAGCAATTGGATAATTCATATGCAACAGACTTTAACCTTATTTTACACCATTTACAAAACTTAATTCTGATTGGATTATAAGCCTAATATGAAAGTAAATAATTTTCTAGAAGAAGGGTTAGTAAATTTTTCCTGTAAAAGACAAGATAATCAATATTTTCAACTTTGTGGGCCACATGGTCTCTGTTGGAACTACTCAACTCTGCTGTTGTAGCATAAAGTAGCCATAGAGAATACATAAATAAATTGGAATGGCTGTGTTCCAGTAAAAATTTATTTACAAAAACAGGTGGCAGGCCACATGAGCCATATTCTGCTGATCCTTGTTCCAGAAGACAACATAGAATAATACCATGACCTTGATATAGGCAGTGATTTCTTAAATAAGAGCAAAAAAACCATGAACAATAAAAGACAAATTCTGAAATTCTGTTTATCAAAGTACACCATCAAGAGCGTGAATCACCAAGACATGGACTAAGAGAAGATATTTGTGATACATATGCATATATATATGCATGTATATATAAACATATCATAGATATAGCATATATATCCAAAAAATATATCTGCAATATCTAAAGAATGTCAACAAATTAAAAAGAAAAAGATAAAACAACTCAATGGAGAAAAACAGCTCAAAGAAAATGAGAAAAAACTTGAGCAGCCATTTCACAAAAGAGACTATCAGCATGGACATAAGTACATGAAAATATATTCCATATGATTAATTATCATGGAAATGCAAATTAAAAAAACACAATGTAATATCAGTACACACTTATTGAAATGGCTAAAATGAAAAGAATTGACAGTATGAAGTAGTAGCCAGAATATGGATCAACTAGAACTGGAACTTTCATATACACTAACAAAAATGTAAATTGTAACAACCACCCTGAATCACTCTACTAAAACCCCCTCTATGACCCAGGAGTTTCAGTGCTAGGTATATGAGAGAAATGCACGAATACTGCAGAAGATCTGTACAAGGTTGGCCACAGCAGTTTTCTTCCTAATAGCTGGAAATAACTCTAATGTCTGTCAAGGGAGGATGGATAACTAAATTGTGGTATATTCAAACAGTGGGATACTACAAACAATAAAAAAGAACTGATAACATGGATTAGTATAGTAGACATGATCTGTAACAAAAGAAAGCCAGACACAAAATTGAAGTAAGCTGTATGATTCTACTTCTATGAACTTCTGGGACAGATAAAATAATCTGTGGTGGCAGGTACAATACAGGAGCACAATGGAGTGTCCTGGGGAGAAGAAATATTCTACATCTTGATCTAGGCAGTGGCTACATAAGTAATACACGTGTTAACATTCACTGGGCTATATATACTTTTGGTTTTGCACTTTAGTCTCTGAATGTTAAAACTCAAAAAAAAACTTTAATAAAACAGAAAAATTTACAGGAATATATTTTCACTGAAAGATTCAAACAACACTGAAATAGAGAGACTAAGCCATTAGCCTTACCTCTTTCCTGTCCCTCGTTCTTGCTGTCCTCCCAAAACAATCCTACTTCCAATTTATTTTTATGCATTTACATGCACATATATGTGTAATATTTAAAAATTCATGCTTTATAATAATTTTATTTTTATCCTAAAAATTCATCTCTCAGCCCTTTCTGTTGAATACATATCAGTTTCATTTTAATAGCTGGATAGCATTCTATTGTATCAATGTAACATAATTGAGTAATTTCCCTACTAGCGGATATACAAATTATTTCTAATTTTTCATTATTTGAAACAATGCTGCAACAAACTTTCTTAAAATTTCTTGGTGCACACAAACAAATATTTTTTGTGCATTATGAACAATTAATTTTGTTTGGCTAAAACAGCAGCAACAAAACTGTTGAGAAAAGAAAATTGTAGAGTAAAAATTTTGGTAAATTCTGCTAAATTGCTTTCTAAGAAAGCCTTACAAATTACATTCTGACCAACTATATATGAAAATACCTGTTTCCACACATTTTTAATAAACACTAGATATTATCAATCTCTTAAAAAGTTGCCAGTTCTAAGGGGGAAAAATGCAATTCTTTGTTATTTTAAATTATTTTTAGTCATTATTTAAATTTCTTCTTACTGAAGTGGTTATTTAGATCCTTGGCACATGTCTTTATTAGGTTGTTTACATTTTTTCTTATCAATTTTGGAGTGTTCCTTATTAAATGTAATAATACATATTTTGAAAATATTTCCTCCTTGTTTGCCATTTCTTTCTTTTTCTTATTCCATAGCATTAGCCAGGACTCTCAGAACAATATTGAAAAAACTTTAGTGGGAAATCTTGCAATATTTACTTAGGTATGATGCTTGTAGCTCAGATGGTAAAAGAACCTGCCTGCAATGCAGGAGACCCATGTTTGATCCCTGCATTGGGAAGATCCCCTGAAGAAGGGAATGTCAACCCCCTCCAGTATTTTTGCCTGGAGAATTCCATGGACAGAGAAGCCTGGCAGGCTATAGTCCATGGGGCTCCAAAGAGTCGGACATGACTGAGTGACTAACACATACTCAAAAATTGTGTATGCAGATATCTTTCATTAAAACAAAGAAGTTTCTTTCTACTTCTGGTTTGCAAAAGTCATTTTCTTTCTAATCAAAAATAGATGTCAAATTGTATCAAATGCTTTTTGCATTTCTTAAGATAATTATATCACTTTATTTTGAATGTACTGACTTGCATTAATATATTCTGAATTTCGAAGCAGTCTTGAATACCTTAGATAAATCCTTCCTTAGTTCAGTTCAGTTCAGTTCAGTTGCTCAGTCCTGTCCGACTCTTTGTGACCCCATGAATCGCAGCACACCAGGCCTCCCTGTCCATCACCAACTCCCGGACTTCACTCAGACTCATGAGCATTGAGTCAGTGATGCCATCCAGCCATCTCATCCTCTGTCGTCCCCTTCTCCTCCTGCCCCCAATCCCTCCCAGCATCAGAGTCTTTTCCAATGAGTCAACTCTTTGCATAAGGTGGCCACAGTACTGGAGTTTCAGCTTTATCATCATTCCTTCCAAAGAAATCCCAGGGCTGATCTCCTTCAGAATGGACTGGTTGGATCTCCTTGCAGTCCAAGGGACTCTCAAGAGTCTTCTCCAACACCACAGTGCAAAAGCATCAATTCTTCAGCACTCAGCCTTCTTCACAGTCCAACTCTCACATCCATACATGACCACTGGAAAAACCATAGCCTTGACTAGACGAACCTTTGTTGGCAAAGTAATGTCTCTGTTTTTGAATATGCTATCTAGGTTGGTCATAACTTTCCTTCCAAGGAGTAAGCGTCTTTTAATTTCATGGCTGCAGTCACCATCTGCAGTGATTTTGGAGCCCCCAAAAATAAAGTCTGACACTGTTTCCACTGTTTCCCCATCTACTTCCCATGAAGTGATGGGACCGGATGCCATGATCTTCGTTTTCTGAATGTTGAGCTTTAAGCCAACTTTTTCACTCTCCTCTTTCACTTTCATCAAGAGGCTTTTTAGTTCCTTTTCACTTTCTGCCATAAGGGTGGTGTCATCTGCATATCTGAGGTTACTGATATTTCTCCCGGCAATCTTGATTCCAGCTTGTGTTTCTTCCAGTCCAGCGTTTCTCATGATGTACTCTGCATATAAGTTAAATAAGCAGGGTGACACTACACAGCCTTGACGTACTCCTTTTCCTATTTGGAACCAGTCTGTTGTTCCATGTCCAGTCCTGTTGCTTCCTGACCTGCATACAAATTTCTCAAGAGGCAGGTCAGGTGGTTTGGTATTCCCATCTCTTTCAGAATTTTCTACAGTTTATTGTGATCCACACAGTCAAAAGCTTTGGCATAGTGAATAAAGCAGAAATAGATGTTTTTCTGGAACTCTTGCTTTTTCCATGATCCAGCGGATGTTGGCAATTTGATCTCTGGTTCCTCTGCCTTTTCTAAAACCAGCTTAAACATCAGGAAGTTCATGGTTCATGTATTGCTGAAGCCTGGCTTGGAGAATTTTGAGCATTACTTTACTAGCGTGTGAGATGAGAGCAATTGTGCGGTAGTTTGAGCATTCTTTGGCATTGCCTTTCTTTGGGATTGGAATGAAAACTGACCTTTTGCAGTCCTGTGGCCACTGCTGAGTTTTCCAAATTTGCTGGCATATTGAGTGCAGCACTTTCACAGCATCATCTTTCAGGATTTGAAATAGCTCAACTGGAATTCCATCACCTCCACTAGCTTTGTTCGTACTGATGCTTTCTAAGGCCCACTTGACTTCACATTCCAGGATGTCTGGCTCTAGGTGAGTGATCACACCATCATGATTATCTGGGTCATGAAGATCTTTTTTATACAGTTCTTCTGTGTATTCTTGCCACCTCTTCTTAATATCTTCTGCTTGGTCCATACCATTTCTGTACTTTATCCAGCCCATCTTTGCATGAAATGTTCCCTTGGTATCTCTAATTTTCTTGAAGAGATCTCTAGTCTTTCCCATTCTGTTGTTTTTCTCTATTTCTTTGCATTGATTGCTGAAGAAGGCTTTCTTATCTCTTCTTGCTATTAGTTATGACATTTAAAAAATACAATTCTGGATTCATTCTACTAATACTTAAGATACCTAAATATGTGTTCATAAGTGAGTGTATGCTTTTTTTGTCAGTTTTAAATTTCAGACCATGTCAGCTCCAATGTAAATGGGTTAGAAAATTTTTTACTTTTTTCAAGGCGTTAGATTGCTATAATCAGTATAGCATATTCCTTACTTATAGAACCTTCTTTGTTTGGTGTCCTTTTATGAAAGAGCTTTGAATACCTTTTCAGTGCTCTCAGTGTTTGTATTGTTGCTTGTTGTTTTAAGGTGAACATTCCTCCATGGGTCAATTTTGGTGATTTCTGTTTTCCAGAAACTTTTTTAGTCTAGATTTTTCTGATTTATTATCTTAAATTTAGAATTTATCTCAGACTTTTTAAGAATCTACTCTATATTTATAATGTCCCTTCTCATTTCAAATGTTGATAATTTTTTTTAAACCTTGATTAGACATACTAGACTTTTTATATTTTTGATTCTTTTCAGTTTTATTAAAATTTACTCATTTCATTCATTTCTGTTTTGTTTTTTTTTAGTAATACTTTCCTGGTATGTTTAAATTTTTATCCCTTTAGCTTCTTGAGCTATATGTATGATTTGCTTCTATTCACTCTTTTCTTATTTTCTAATGTATGCACCCAAGGCTATATATTTTCTCTGAGTATGTATAGATTTTGAATTGTATTGATCTCATCGTTCTTCTTGTTGTAATGGTTAAATACACTGGCTCCAGACTATACTGCTGCTGCTGCTAAGTCATGTCTGACTCTGTGCAACCCCATAGACAGCAACCCACCAGGCTCCCCCATCCCTGGTATTCTCCAGGCAAGAACGCTGGAGTGAGTTGCCATTTCCTTCTCCAATGCATGAAGGGAAAAGTGAAAGTGAAGTCGCTCAGTTCAAACCCCAACTCTGTCATCTATGTGCCCTTGGGCAGGTTATTTAACAGAGTTCTGTGTTTCAGTTCCTCATCTGTGAAAAGAGATGATAACGGAATCAACTTCTCAGGATTATTGCAATAATAAAATGAGACAATCAAAGTAGATCACTCAGCACAAAACTGGTTGTATAATAATGTTGAATAAATTTTGGTATCATTATTTTTAACTAATCAATAACTTCATTTTACATTTCTTTTCACTACAGTTATTCTAAGTTAAAGATGTGGGTTTTTATTTCCAAGTTATAAAAACTGTATTCTTTTGTTTACTAATTTCAAATTTTATTGCAGTGTGATCAAAGAATGTGAACTGAATGATTTCTTATCTGGGAATTTATTAACATTTTCCTTGTGTTTTAGAAGGTAGTTAATGTTGCATGTGTGTTTGATGAGATTATGCATTCACCATTATAGTGTACAAAGTCCTTTACACCTATTCAGTCAAGTTCCTTTATTGTGTTATTCAAATCCTCACTACTCTTGCTTACTTTTTTCCTACTTCATCTGTCAGTTTTTGAGTTGAAGTCTTCCAAAATAGCTGTGTATTTTTCATTCCTATCTGTATTTCTATCAGTTTTTACTTCATATATTATAAACATGACTTTTGGTGTTATATTGTTAGGTTTGTAAAGATTCATTATTAATTGGCCTTCTTATGGAATTGTATCTTTTGTCAACATAAATGTTCTTTATCTTGTCAAATCCTCTTTACATTAAATTCCTTTTTCTTAGTCTGACATTAAAATGTTACCACACGTGTTATCTATTTTTAGTTGTTAGGCTTATTTATCTTTGTATGTTTTTTTCTTTTCAAACTTCTTTTTAGATGTATTTCTTCTAAATATCTTATGATTAGACATGTTATTATTTTACAGAATTTGAAATTTTCTGTCTTTGCTTAGGAAATTATATCCATTTGTCATATATTTTGATTACTGGTGATTTGACATTTTTCCTGCCATCTGGTTGTGTGTGTTTTACACACTTTCAGAACTTCCCTCTTATCTCTTCATCATGCCTTGTCTCTGCCATCTTTATGTTGTCTTCATCCAAAACAGAAGTGGCCTACAGGCCAAATTTGTCCTGCTTCCTGTTTTGTAAATAAAGTTTTATTGGAACAAAACAGGCTCATTCAATCACATATTATCTATGGCTGTTTTCACACTATAGAGCAGAGCTGAGCAGTTGAGTCAGAGCCTGTATGGACCACAAAGCTGAGAAAATTTACTCTCTGGCCTTTTATAGAAAAAGTCTGCCAGCATATAGTATAGGTTTTAATTTTATGTTATTAATTTTAAACATATACCATAATTAGGCAAGTTAACTAGTTTCTTTCCTCTTCACTGTTCCTTTAATATCTTCATCTTTCTTGGATTCATTACTTATTTTATTAAACTTCATCCAATAGCCAGTTATCCTTTAAAGAAATTTCTATTGGTGATACACATCTGTTGAGTTTTCTTATTTTGGAAATCTTGTTCTTAATCTCTAAGATCACTATTTGCTTCCACTAATTTAATAACATCCTAATCTCTTTGAAGATAATTGTTATAATACTTATAAGTATGTATTTTACTTATATTTTTCTGAAAGTTATAAGATGAAATTTATAAAACAAATGTCTACATATCTTTTCATTTATCTTTCCACAGGTATTTTTTCAGTATTTAGAGAGTTTGATACATGTACAAACTTGTATTATTATTATATCTTGCATTGATTATTCTTGTACTTTGTAAATGAAAATTCCTGTTAGAGCTCTACTTTCACTTAATGTGAGTTGACTCTGGTGATTATAGGAGAAGAGAAGGACATTCTGCTGGATTTCAGAGTGAGGGGTCTTCCCACCCCTCCTGAAGTCCATTGCTATTGTTCTATCTTTAGCTCCCAGGACTTATGGGCTCACTGCTTTAATCTGTGGACAGTTCTAAACAGGAAAAGGGAAGATCAGCAGTCCAGCTACTACAAATGCAGTGTCTCCATTCACTGCCCTAATCATTACCCCAGCACCCTCTACTCATTGAATCTCTTTGAAATAGAAGCATCCCTGAAATTGCTTCTATTCCTGTAGTAGTTTTAAGCTTAGGAGTGTTTGAGGTTCAGGTGCTCTAGTTTATTTCCCTAAGGCCTGATGTTACTGCTGGTTAGTTGCTAAGTCGTGCCCAACTCTTTTGTGATCCCATGGACTGTACTCCACCAGGTCCCTCCATTTGTGGAATTTCCCAGGCAAGAATACTAGAGTGGGTTGCCATTTCCTCCTCCAGGGCATCTTCCTGACCCAGGGATCGAACCCAGGTCTCCTGCATTGTAGGCTGATTCTTTACCTGCTGAGCCATCAGGAAGCCTGCCAAGGCCTGATACCATCTCCTAAAATTTTCTCATATATTGATGATAATTTTTTGTCCTAGAACCTGTTACCAGTTATTCCACTCCCCACTTCCCCTCTCCCCTCTCTCTTAGTCATTTCTGTCATTTCATAAGATTTGGTAGAGGTAAATTTCCTTCAGTCTAATGTCTTCATTTAATGTTCATGTACAGGATTTTAAAACCAACTCTTCTAAAACACCATTAAATATAATTGCTTTGTGGGTGGTGACATGATATTACCATTTTTTTAATTTCAAAACCTTTAAAAATATACTCAGAAAGAGTATTTGTGACACAGAAAGAGCAAGGAAGCCGTACTCCAACAGCATCTGAGGGGATTCAAAATGAGAAAAGGATGTTCACCAACTATAATGAAAAGGGGTACTTAGTCTCGAGTCTCGTGCCTTTAAAAATAGATTAGGTGGTCCATTCAACTAAAAAGTGTTCCTTCATGGGGGTAGGAGACAATGGTTACTGCAAAGCTGTAATCACTTAGCCACGTTTTCTACCTGATAACAAATGACACATTAGGCAGCGATCTGACATCTGTGACATTTGACTAACAAGCTCATTCTCCTGTGGAATTCTACCCTTATCCTGCCATTTCTTGATCCCTGCCTGCCAAGTAGTAGATTTCAGAGTACACCATAAGCTAACTCTAACAGTTTTTAGTCCTGATTTAAGGGTTTACTCCTAGAACCACTGGAAAGCATAAACCCTGATACACCCTCCCCCACTCATTCACATACATTATCTGGGCTCTTAAGTCCTTCAATAGACTAGCTGGTCTCATTGGGCTTTCTTTCAGGACCTCAGAAGGAGCAGATGTGTTTGAAATTCCTATTAATACTCTTGAGATTTCTCAGTTGACTACTAATACCTTCTTCTCTTTCTCCATTTCCAGCCTTGGGTTCATTTGCAGGGGTTACTGTCAACCTCTGTACACTCTCAGAGCTCTCTGAGACAGCACTAGGTGAATCTCTAAATTTTCTCTGCTTGGAGTAGACAAAAACTTTTTTCCTTGCCATCAGTGGTATCTATCTCACCATCAGTTGTGCCCCAATTTCAACCTGGCAGGGACTGAATGTACTTCCATGTTCTGATCAAGGAATCTCCTGTGGCAACTGTCACAGGTGCACTGTGGCTTTGGATGACTAAGACCTGTGCTTTATCAGATTTTCAAGTGGTGGCACAAGGTCCCTAGGCTGCTAGCCCTTTCGATTTTCAGGACTCCTGCTATCGTTAGGGCCCTTGTCCTCTACCATCATCTTATGGCTTCCCTTCCTTTCTTCACCTCCTCAGGAATAAAATACACAGAAATTCACATTTATGTAGCTCTTACTAAGTATAAAACATTGTGCTAGGTATTTTCACAATTATTTTTCAGAAAACCTTCAGCATAACTATGAGGAGTCCTTATATAGTCCTTATAGTTATAGTCCTTAATAAAGGAGTCCTTATTTCCCCCATTTCTACCACCTCAAAGCTGAGGCTCAGAGGGTTGTGAGGGACTTGTCTGGGAGTACAAAAGTGGCAAGGGGTAGGGCTGGGATCTGAGCCCTGGCTTCTCACCTTGGAAGCCCAAGGGACCACCCTGAGAATCAGCCTTGAGCCTGGCCCACCCAAGTGCATGGATCTGAATTCAGATAAGAAACTAGAGGCTAAAGGGAGAATGTAGCTGACTCTTTCCCTTAAAAGGAACAGGGCTGGCCAAGGTACCTTTAAAACTGGAGAATCATAGCACCAGATGTCTAGCTGAACAGACAAAATTTGGCTGCTTGGGAAATTTTTGTGTAGAGACATGGAGACATGAATTTTAAGTATGAAGACCACCTGATCTGCCTCTTGAGAAACCTATATGCAGGTCAGGGAGCAATAGTTAGAACTGAACATGGAACAACAGACTGGTTCCAAATAGGAAAAGGAGTACGTCAAGGCTGTATAGTGTCACCCTGCTTATTTAATTTATATGCAGAGTACATCATGAGAAACGCTGGGCTGGAAGAAGCACAAGCTGGAATCAGATTGCTGGGAGAAATATCAATAACCTCAGATTAGATGACACCACCCTTATGGTAGAAAGTGAAAAGGAACTAAAAAGCCTCTTGATGAAAGTGAAAGTGGAGAGTGAAAAAGTTGGCTTAAAGCTCAACATTCAGAAAACAAAGATCATGGCATCTGGTCCTATCAGTTCATGGGAAATAGATGGGGAAACAGTGGAAACAGTGTCAGACTTTATATTTTGGGGCTCGAAAATCACTGCAAATGGTGATTGCAGCCATGAAATTAAAAGACGCTTACTCCTTGGAAGGAAAGTCACGACCAACCTAGATAGCATATTCAAAAACAGAGATGTGATTTTGCCAACAAACGTCCGTTTTTCCAGTGGTCATGTATGGATGTGAGAGTTGGACTGTGAAGAAAGCTGAGTGCTGAAGAATTGATGCTTTTGAACTGTGGTGTTGGAGAAGACTCTTGAGAGTCCCTTGGACTGCAAGGAGATCCAACCAGTCCATCCTAAAGGAGATCAGTCCTGAGTGTTTATTGGAAGGACTGATGCTAAAGCTGAATCTCCAATACTTTGGCCACGTCATACGAAGAGTTGACTCACTGGAAAAGACTCCGATGCTGGGAGGGATTGTGGGCAGGAGGAGAAGTGGATGACAGAGGATGAGGTGGCTGGATGGCATCACCGACTCAATGGACGTGGGTTTGGGTGAACTCCGGGAGTTGGTGATGGACAGGGAGGCCTGGCGTGCTGCGATTCATGGGGTTGCAAAGAGTGGGACATGACTGAGCGACTGAACTGAACTGAACTAAATTCTTAGTACCTGCACTCTTATTATGGATAAGCTTTTGAGTTTTTTTATTAGCCTATTCTGCTTTTTCTGACATTCTGCCTTTTTTTTTCCCCTTGGCCTAAACAAAAGGAGCTCTCCCTAATTCAATAATTCAACAAACGTTTATTAGTTGGCTACTTTATGATAGGGTCTATTCTATATGTAGGAGATACAGAGAATAAAAACACACATCTTGACCATATATACTGGGAGTCAGTACTGGGAGCCAGAGGTGGGAAGGGTAGGTACAAAAAATTGACAAGTAAATCTCCAATTACCACATAACGAGGCAGTATCTGTGATATAAGGCTGTGGAAGGTCCTAAAGAATAACAAAAAGGGACAGTTAACTCAACCTGGGTGCAGGTGAGATGAAGAATGGATAAGCTAAGACTTCCAAGAGGATGTAATTCTTGCCACAAGATTGCGCCCTTGAGATGGTCAGGACTACAACTGCATGTGTAAGACTCTTTTGGAAAAGAGAGATTCACACCAAAATAAAGCAGCGAAGGAAACCTTCTCTTGGGGATCTGAGGAGATAAATCATTTGCTAGAACTTCACTGGAACCTGAATAAACTTATAGTTCCCTAGCTCTCTTCAAGTTACTGCTGCTGCGGCTGCTAAGTCGCTTCAGTCGTGTCTGACTCTGTGAGACCCCAGAGACAGCAGCCCACTAGGCTCCCCCGTCCCTGGGATTCTCCAGGCAAGAACACTGGAGTGGGTTGCCATTTCCTTCTCCAATGCATGGAAGTGAAAAAGTGAAAGTGAAAGTGAAGTTGTGTCCGACTCTTAGCAACCCCATGGACTGCAGCCTACCAGGCTCGTCCGCCCATGGGATTTTCCAGGCAAGAGTACTGGAGTGGGTTGCCATTGCCTTCTCTGATTCAAATTACTATGAGGTCACTTATAAGTCTGCTCCTGGGTTTCTGGGCAGTTATTCTGAATTTCCCCAGGGCCTGGCCAATAACCTGCTCTTTCTCATTTGTGCCCTTACTCCGGAGCTCCATCAAAAAATCTCCTTAGTTTCTTGACTTTCCTAGTGGTCCAGTGGTTAAGACTCCACATTTCCAATTCAGGGTGTGAGGTTTGATCTCTGGTCAGGGAACTAAGATCCCACGTGCTGTGCAGTATGGCCAAAAATAAAAATCTCCTCGGTTTCTATCCACTCCTGGGCCTGTTGCTCTTACCATGACTAAGCAATTATCTTATCTTCAGAAAGCCTTTTTGACTTATCTACTCACAGTTGCTTCTTACTTATTGTCTCTACTGGCTGCTATTGTCTAATGATATCTGAGGTCTGCCTCTCTTGTCTTTTTGTGTACTTTTTTTGTTAACCACCAACTACCTAACTTTCTCCCTTAATCAATCATACTTATATTCTCCAAAAAAAAAAAAAAGTGAAGTTGCTCAGTCGTGTCTGACTCTTTTCGACCCCATGAACTGTACCCTACCACGCTCCTCCATCCATGGGATTTTCCAGGCAGGAGTGCTGGAGTGGGGTGCCATTTCCTTCTCCAGAGGATCTTCCCAACCCAGGGATCAAACCGGGTCTCCCTCATTGTAGGCAGACGCTTTACCGTCTGAGCCACCAGGGAAGCCCTATAATCTCCAAGAAAGGAATCAATTTGTTAATTAATTACTAACCTCTTGCTTGGGCAAAGATCTTACATTTAGCCAGTTCACAGGTCACTGTCCAATCAGGGGACTGGTTGCCCTTATGTTGGATGCTTAGCCCTGTTCCAGCCAGGGACCCAGGGTTACAAGTCACAAGGATGGAGGCTTACATTGACTGAGCCCCTTAGAGGGTTATAGAAGGCAGAAATCTGAGGCCTTGGTCAATTCAGGAGAATGATGCTAACAGATAACATTAGAGGCACTATAAATAGGAAAAACAAAAAGATTTAAAAAATACTAATATCAAACCATAATTCTTTCTTGGCACAACATCAGATAATGGAAGGGGAAGAGGATAAAGAAAAATAGAAAGTTCCTGGTAATACATATATTTATATACAAAAAAAGCATAGAAAATAAATATACCCAAGGAAGGAACACAGGTTGGCCTACTTCATAGGAAATGATCTTTCCTGAGGTTCAAAGACTTCTGTCTTCTCAGATACATGAGGGATGACATAAAGAGTGTAGTGAATGTGACTGTTAGTTTTAAGTGTCAACTTGACTATGCGAATGTTCCAGTTATTCAATTAAAAAGGTAACCTCGGTGTTGCTGTGAAGGAATTCTGTTACATGTGGTTAACCTCTACAATCATTTGACTTTAAGTAAAGGAGCTTACTTTACTTTGGAAGGAAAGTTATGACCAACCTAGACAGCATATTTAAAAGCAGAGACATTACTTTGTCAACAAAGGTCCGTCTAGGCAAGGCTATGGTTTTTCCAGTGGTCATGTACGGATGTGAGTGTTGAACTATAAAGAAAGACGAGCGCCAAAGAATGGATGCTTTTGAACTGTGGTGTTGGAGAAGACTCTTTAGAGTCCCTTGGACTGCAAGGAGATCCAACCAGTCCATCCTAAAGGAGATCAGGCCTGGGTGTTCATTGGAAGGACTGATGTTGAAGCTGAAACGCCAATACTTTGGCCACCTGATGTGAAGAGCTGACTCATTGGAAAAGACCCTTATGCTGGGAAAGATTGAGGGCAAGAGGAGAAGGAGACGACAGAGGATGAGATGGTTGGATGGCATCACCGACTCAATGGCCATGGGTTTGGTTGGACTCCGGGAGTTGGTGATGGACAGCACAGGTGTGCTGCGGTTCATGGGGGTCACAAAAAGTTGGACACAACTGAGTGACTGAACTGAGCTGAAAGGAGGTTATCCTTGATATTCTAGGTGGGCTCCATCTAATCAAGGGAAAGGCCTTAAGAGCAAAACTAAGATTTTTTCTAAGGAAGAAGAAATCCCACCTGTGAAACTGTAGTGCCTGTTCTTGCCCAAAAGTTTCTGGCCTGTTAGCCTGCTGCTTGCCTTACAGAGTCTGAACCTGTTAGCTCCCACAATCATGAAAGTCAATTCCTTTATATTACCTAATAAAATAATTACAATAAATATTACGATAATAAAATAATTACAATAAATATTATAATAAGTATATGATGATAATCAATATTATAAGAAATTTATAATATATCTACTGGTTGTTCTCTGATACAACCCTGCCTTATTCAGTGAGGGTGGAAGAAGACATTTGGAAATCTGATACTCAGCACAACCTTTATCATCAGCTCTTCACTCTGACTGAGGCTTCCCTGATGGCTCAGTGGTAAAGAACCCACCTGTCAACGTAGGAGACGCAGGTTTGATCCCTGGGTAAGGAAGATACTCTGGAGGAGGAAATGGCAACCCACTCCAGTGTTCTTGCCTGGAGAATTCCATGGACAGAGGAGCCTGGCGGACTGCAGTCCATGGTGTCGCAAAGTTGGACACACACACACATTCACTCCAGTTAGGCCAGTCTCCTGTTTATCTCTTCATAGTGATTCTCCTTTCCCTGCTATGCTCACATTGCTTTTCCGTCTGACTTGCCGCCACTCTGTCTCCCACTTTCAAAAACTCCTTTCCTTTCCTTACACTCTAGCTCTGTCAGAAGCCCTCCATAAAGTCACCTCCTTTTGCTTTAGCTCCATTTGCTCTTTTCTTTCTCTTAATTCCCTCAGCAGATGTTAGTTGTGCCGTTCACTGTGATTCTTAACCTTACTCTCTCAACACTGTTTTGTATGTTGTATTCACTGCTAGTTAGGTATAAATCTGTAAGAACAAATTTGATTGTGCAAGAAATGTTATGCTTTTTATTTTGTTTAAATCAAATCAAATTCACCTCAGACTTAAGTGATTCCAGCCTTAATTCTGCTTAAGTAGAAGGAAATCCAATCCCAGTTATTACCAGGCTTCCCTCCCTTCCTCCCTAGGAATTCACCAGAGTCTGGAAGATCTATGTTGAGCCAGAAAATGGGGGAAGATGGACTTTGACATCTTCACTGTTTAGGGATGTGTGGTCCCCACAAGCCAGACAACAGCTCTGCTCATGGACTGAGTAGCAGTGGCAGGGGGATCCAGTCTTATTGGGGTCACCGTGCATCTATCTGATGTTTGGCTAGCTCTTGGGCTCCTTCAAGGAATCAAGGCTGGTATCCTCACTACTGAAACCCTGACTTGGACTCTTTTCCAGTCTGGGAAATGTTTTCTTTTGCAACAATTCCACCTACGCACAACCCCTCCTTCCCTCTCTCTCTTTCCTCCTTTCCCTCTCTCCCCAGATGCCCCTACCTCTTGAATCCCCTGGCAAAATCCTTTTGGGAGCAAGAAACCTGGAGGGCAAATCACTGGGCACAACTTCAGGGATACCATCGATGTTGCATTCTAAGGAGCTGTGTCCAGGTGGCTTCAATGACAATGCAAGCAGTGCCTCCTGGAGTTGTCTAAGAGAGAATTCCTGTCAACTTCTTTCTGCCTAGAAACACAAACTCCCTAGAAGTCTGTTTGGAATAGAGGGGAGGGAAAATATAAGAACATAAACCAATTAACATCTCAATAAATTATCCTGTCACACACTTGTTTTTTTGTTTGTCCCCTGTATTTTCACTTAGTGTTTAAAAATATGTGTGGGCTGATATGTGTTCCAATTAGATTATGAACTTCCTGAAGATTAGAATAATACTGTATTTACCGATTATTTTAAAATCTTTCTCAGTGTAATAATTAGTATATGAGGAGGACATAAGTGTGTCTTGAACCACAGAACGATGAGTCTGTGGATTACTGACTAGGCTCCACCAGTTCAAACTGCACCAGGGCTGACCTCCTTGTTGAAGGACTGGCTCCAGTGTCTTTTCACCGTCACTTTTAGGGTTAGGTAAATATGCTTTTACTTTACTGGCTTCTGTTCACAGCTGCTGCTGGCCTGAATTTCCAAGATATCACATTTCTACTTGGGACCTTTCTGGCCCCAAGTAAAAGTAAACATTTCTTTTAAAATTCAGACAGATGATATTAACTTGAACCTTCTTTCACATCAAGAGAATTCAGGTCACAACATAAACACGTCTATGGTAACAACAATGGAGAATTTCTAAATGAAATCAAAGCAGTACCTGGTATGCATTTTCATAATACCTTTCACCTGAAGAGCCAAGTACATTAGGAGAACTTTATCTCAATAATCCTTAGAGATAAGTAAAGGGACCTGACAGAATGACTTGTATAGATAGGGTAACATAACTAGGTTGTTAACACCCTGTTGCCTTGCCTAGTATTTAAATAGCCACCCATGGACTGTACCCACCAAGATCCTCTATGAGATTTTCCAGGCAAGAATATTGGAATGGGTTGCCCTTCCCTTCTCCAGGAGAACTTCCCAACCCAGGGATCAAACCCAGTCTCCAGAGTTGCAGGCAGATTCTTTATCATCTGAGCCACCAGGTAAGGCCATGAATAGTTAGGCTACTTTGCCTTAACAAACCATTGTTTTAATGACATAATGGAATATTTGTGCTCTGACAGGAGAACTCACATTTTCACATCACACTAACATTAGTAAGCACAGTATGGAGAAAGTTTAACCAAATTTGCCAATATGCACTTGGCTTTGAACTTTCCAACCTCTCTCTTTTGTAATCTTGCTTCCTCTTTGTTGTCTGTCTCCCCATTGCCCACACCTCCCTTGCTCTAAAGCTAGTAAAAGACTGAAAACTCAATTACATTACAGCATTGGAACTTAATAGATCAGCTCCCCTAGGACTCCATGCATTTTGAAAGACAACAGCTTAGCCCAAAGAAAGTGGTTACACCACTTTCTGATATGGTGAAAGATTTTTTTTGGAGGTAGAAAGCTTTCCATTCCTGTTCCCCTAAATAACATGTAGATGATTACATATTCTACTTTCAGCTCTAGAGGGAAAAGTTTGCAACTAAATAAGGCAGAGAAAAGTAATGGTAAAGGAAAAGATGATGAGGGAAGACTTTGTTTTCAAGGAGAGAAGGAAAAGAGAGTAGAATCTTATCTTTTCCACAACTGTAAATCACCGGAATTTGTGGAAATTAAATGTACACTTTAAGCATTTATTCAGTATTCACCAATGATGAAGCCTATTTGGGCCTCATCTTTTGTCAGAACAATTGTAACTAATAACACAGAATAACATTTTGTAAAATGGGCTGTGTCTCCATCTCCTCCTTTTCCTCCCCTACACACTCTATTAAGGATCTGAGCACAAAGCTAACATTGCATTATGCGCTCATCCCATGTGTCTTTTCATGGCTTCACACCAGTGTTTGCTCTGCTCCTTGGTCTGAAAACATCTTCCCTTATTGCTCTGCCTGTTGAACGTCATTCATCATCATCATTCACCCGATGAGACCCCATTCAAATGCTAGCCAAGAGGTCTTCTCCAAAAGCCCTTTTTGCCCTGAGTAGGACCAATCCCTTCCTCCACAATACTCATCATTTTGTGTAACTAATATGTAGTAATAGGTCTCTCTGCTCCCCAGAATTCGAACTATTTTAAGTTGGGACCAGGTCTTACCTATCTATTTATATTTTCAGTGTCTGATGTTCTTATGTATTGGGTATAATAAATGTATGTACAGTTATCATATAAGAAATTTAGTTTCATAAATGACACAAAATTTAGACAGAAGAAAGCAAGATGGCATGACGTACTGGGCTAAGAAAATTAAGGTTAGGTAACTACTGAATTCAACAAATATTTACTTAACACCCAGGAGTAAGGAATTGTGTCCCAGGACTACTAGGATAAATGGAACATGAGGCTTTGAGGTGCTCACAGTCCACCTTATAGGTTATCTTTCTCTGTGCATAGCAGTACCCTGGTTTAGGTATCACCTTAACATGTTTCTCACAACCTGTGAGGTAGGTCATGATTTTCATTTTTACCAAGATGGAAATAGGGGGTTTGAATTTTTAGGTTTTCTGACTCCCAGACTGGAGTCTTTCTTTCCCACTACATCAGGGTTTCTCAACATTTTCCACAGGAGTACACTTTCACAGGGAGAACAGACTTACAATGTTCAGAAACAGAAGCTCAGAATCTAGCATGCTCTATTGAAAGTTCGTGATTACTATAATGTTTTCCATTACTTCTCAGTGAGTCAAACAGAAGGTCTGAGGAAATGAACCACATTGATTCTGGGTCCCTGAGGGGCCTTAGTACAGTTTCCTAACAAGAGGGGGGCAAAATTTCAGAAACACCATGGCCACACTGCTGCCTTCACTCAAGGTGTCTGGGTTTGGGTTGAGTCCTCACCCACGATTCTGAGTAACTTCATCAGATTTCTTTAAGGTTTCTACTAGTATAATTAACTATATTGACTGCCCTGTCCGAAAACGGTAACAAGACTGCACACTCTACTCCCAGATTTTAAGTAAGTAGTGGAGGGTGACCATTTACAGCCTTCCAGCAAGGATGTCCATTCTAGCAGTAAGATCTCTTCAATCTGATACTATTTGCCAATCCGTTCTTCTCATTGTTTGCTGTACCTAAGAGTTGGAGATGGCTCTTTCAACCGCCTGTGGGTCTTTGAAGGCCCCATAGGTTCAACGACGCCCTTTCGTCCGCACCGCCGCTAGAGGGCAGCCCAGGATTGCAGCTCTGCTGTGCCCTCTAGTGGCTGGTGGGCTGACATGCTCTTTTATGGAACCTATAAAACCCTCAAAAGTTGCACTCGGGAAGTCAGCCTGTGTGACACCCGGCAGCGAAATTTTAAAAAGCGTCCTGGTTCTCAGCTTCCTTTTCTTAAGGACTTTGGCAGACTCAGATAATTTCCCTTCTTGGACGAATCTCTCACTCCCTAGGGTCTCCCCCTCCCAGGGTGTGGCAACGTGGAGCCATCATCACTCTCTCTTGGCAAGGTAAAAAGTTAGAACCTGGGGGACTTGGCGACTTTGCCCAAAGTCTTTTTACTTCCTCCATCTTCTGCATGGATATAGAGCTTATATAGGCATCCAAGGTCTTTCGATATAACCTCTTTTTCGGCATGAGACTTCAGGATTCAAATCCTGGCTCCCTCATTTACTCTTTGGGTCACTTTAGGACAGTTAACCTCACTAAGCTTCTGGTTCATCTGTAAAATTGAGAGAATAGTACCTACGTTATACAGTTTGCAGATGGTAATGTATAGAAAGTGCTAGGTCTTGCACAGTGAAAGTGTGCATTCATTATTAGCATTAGCTATTTTTATTCCTCAAAGCTTCTGTCTAGTGCACACCTCGTCTTTCAATTTGGTACAGGAAAAAAAAAAGCCTGCCTTTACATAGGACCTTAATTTTATAAAAGTGGCTAAGCTAACAGTGACCTTAGCTTATGGAAAGGGGGGCTCGTTGTGTGCTAGAATCAGTGCCATGGGCTTCAGAGTGCAAAGGAATCCCACAGGCCTAAAATCCTCATGAAAGAGCTATTTTGCACACAGGTGTCCTTCTTCTTTCCTAGTCCCAGTGCTCCCACCACGTGTAAGAATTCAGCGAATCTGGGAGTGGATTCTGTGAGTTAGGCCTGGGGGCACGGTGGTGCAAAAAGCAAAACGGTTCCAGGCCAAGGCAGGGAACTGAGAACTCCAAAGGCCAAGAAACCCAAGCCAATCAGATTCCCCACACCCAGGAGTCTAAAAGGTGGCAGAGACTCGCTGCCCAAAGTCCAAGCAGGGCAGGAAAGTGGCCAGAGAATCTGACAGGTAGAAACACGATAGAAACTGTCAGAAAAGTTAAAGCTGAAGAGCTCATAACACCCACAGGCCCAGAGAAAGGTCAGTATGAGCTGAGCAGCTGTTCCATCTGGTGCCAGAGACCTTGGCTGTAGTCTTCTACACCAGGCAGTTTAGGCCTCCCTGATCAGCCCCACCTAGAAAAGCCAATTCTTCTGCTCTTAAAGGGGACCTGCCTGTTTCTGGCAGGGAGTCTTACTCTCAGTGGGCAAAGCTAGCTCTTAAGGATGAGTAGCGGGGGAGGGGGCAGAGAGGACGTTCAGGGGTTCAACTGGATCCAAAAGGAAGGCGCTTGTGAATGGAGCCTGAGCCACCATGTTGTGAGAACTACATGCGTTTCTTTCCGAGGCAGGCAGGGGCCTTGGCAGCCAGGGACCCTGACAAGCCGCGACTTGAGCTGCGCCTTGGAGACTGGGTTGGCTGGAGAGCGGTATAGAGGAGGAAGGAGGGCGTTCCTGCAAAGGGGGTGGGGTGTGGAGGGAGGTGAGAGGAACAGCAGGAGCAAAGGCACGAAGGAAGAATGAGTCTGCTGCGCGTTGAGAATGGCATGGAGACTTCACTGATTGGAGCCGAGAGTTCTTGCAGGGGGATGGAGGCAGCGATGATTGGATAGCTAAAGTGGGGCCAGATTTGGAGGGCTTTGAATGCCCGACGGAGGAGCACTCAACCCAGCTCCTGCCTCGCGATTTCCGTTTAAGACTGAATTACCTAAAGGGTGGTTAATTCCAACGGGTGTTCTTCTTTGGGGGCTTCTGAAAAGTCAGCTTATCCTCTTACCTGATTCAATTCTGTTCTTTTCACCAAGGAGAAAGTAATCCTCACTTGTCGAGGGGAGAGGGGGTAATGTTGACTGATTTCACTTTACTTGCTTGGAGGATGCAAAAAAAAAAAAAAAAAATCCCATTTCCACGCCAAATATTAAATTTGGTTTCTCCTCCTCACGCAAGTTCTCTTTCTCTCGCCAGCACCTCCCCCACGTTTTTCCTGCTCTCCACCAGCTCGGCCAGTTGCCTCCTCAGCCCCGGAGGCGCGCGTTCCGGGGCCCGCGCTCGCCCTCCGCGCCAGGGCGCCCCCACCTCCCAGCCCCCTCCTGCCCGCGCCCGTACCCCGCACACGCTGGTCCACGCCCCCCCCGCGGCCGAGCGGTAGGTGTTTTGCCGTCTGCGCCGGGCCGCAGTGCGGCTGCGCGCATTGGGCTGCCTCCGGGGCTGGCAGGGCAGCGGCAGCGACGGCGGCGGGGCCGGGAGCGAGCGGCGGCGACGGCGGCGGCGTGGGGAGTGGCGTGGAGCCGAGCCTGGGGCTGCAGCCGCAGCGCGGGGCCCCCGGAGTAGAAAGCCCCGCGGGCAAGAAAGGAAAGGCCGGGCCGTCGGGTCCCTGAGCAACCGTTCTCCTTGGATTTGGGGGAGCCTCGCTCCCACCCCACCTCATCTTCAGACGCCCCCTCCTCATCCCCCCCCCCCCCCCCCCAAGCCCTGGCCGCTGACGGGAGGAGGCGGCGGCGGCGGCGGGGGGCTGAGGGGAGCCGCCATGCCTCTCCCGCGGTGAAGCGCCCCGGCCGTAAGGAGCCGCTCGGTCTCCCCGGTGATGTCCCCCAGGCGGCAGGCGAAAGCGACTCACTCGAGCCCTGGGGTAAAGGCCTAGCTTATCCAGCTTCCTTCCTCCTCCTCCTCCTCTTCCCCTCCCCGTTCCTCTCCCCCTTCGTCCACCCCTCCCCGTCTCTTCCCTCACCCTTCCCCGCGCCCCCATCTTCCCTCCCTCCCTCCCACCCCTCCAGCAGCGATGGCAGAGGAACAACAACAGCCGCCACCACAGCAGCCTGATGCCCATCAGCAGCTTCCCCCCAGCGCCCCCAACTCGGGGGTGGCTCTGCCAGCCCTTGTGCCCGGGCTGCCAGGGACAGAGGCCAGCGCGCTGCAACACAGGATCAAGAACTCCATCTGGTAAGAGGATCCTCCATCGCTGGGGTAGAAAAGCCCAGGCACATTTCTGCTGCAAAGAGGGTGGGGGGCGGCGGGCTGGGGAGCGGAGGAGGAGGCTGATACATTCATTGAATGTGGGTCTCCGAAGTCGGGTGCGTATTTATAGGACCTCTGGAGGTGTGGGGACTTTGCATCAGCCCCTGGGCTCCGGAGCCAGAAAATGCTTTTACCCCCTCCTCAATTACAAGTGCAGATAAACAAGTCATTTGTGTTTTTCACTTATGTGTAAGAGGAATATGGGTCGAAATTAAGTCATGTTGCACGATGATAGCATGAATTTGGGACTGAGAAATGTGAAATGTGTTTACTCCTTTTTGCAGTCATACTGGGAGGAAGCAGTGTATTGTGAATTTTCACCAAACAGACATTGTGCATAAGACTATTAATATGCAGCACAAAACCTAATGTGTCTCTTTCTTTCAGTTGGCTTAGCTGCTGTTTCTGGATGTTTTTGCCTTCTTTATTCTGAGATTAAATTTCTCTTCCAGGGACCTTAATCTTTTTGCATTGATTGTGAAGAAAGGGTTTCTGTAGTATGGGACATTTTAAGGTGGTAGTTTACACTGTAAAGTGATTTTCTAATTTTAAAGGATGCTTTAATTTAAAATAAATGTGTTGCCATTTCGTGTCTTTTTTTAGAAACCTTGGATGAAATATCCTTTGCTATTCTTGTACTTTCTTGTATAAGAATTTACAATATTTCAACATTAAACTCTGAAAGACTGGTGGCAGTCTTTTAATAATTAAATACACTGAGTTAAGTCTATCCTCTGTTAGAGCCATTGGAAATATTCTTTAAACATGAACTTGCATTATTTTTGTAGGATTCTTCATTAACTTCATAACATACACTTATAAAAAGTGTAGTGCTATTTTTAAAATGGAAAGCATTATTTGGAGTTTGGTCTAAGACTGCTTTTAATAGATGATTAAAAATACAATTAAATGTATTTTAAAAAGCTCTGATTTTGTGAAATCTTACATGTTCATCATTGAATATGATTACTGAAATACCAAATCTCCTTACTTTTTATATTGCAATTAAAAAATAAGTGTATCATAAGACAACTGGCATTGTAGTACAATATTTACACATTTAAAAACTGACAATTTTTAAATGCACAATTAAAGTTTGTTATATAGTAATTTTCATTAATTTCTTGGCACACATCCATATTGTCATGATGCTAATATGAAGTAGGTCAGTGCAGGCTTTAATAGTTTGATACTGCACAGTATTTGGCAGATGAGTATCTTGCTTTCAGTTTTCATTTTTAAATGAAGTTTAAATATTTTTAAAAGAGAATTTTTTAGGATTGACAATAGTCATGTTGTCGCAATTTGAATAGGTCAGATAAATAGGATTATGTGTGTGTGTGAGAGAGAGAGAAGGGTTTATTCTTCAATGGATGCTCTCACCCCCTTTTTAGAGCTATAATTTAAAGGAAGAGATACTCAATATCCTGATTATCATCAAGGTTTTCAGAAACCAGGTTTCTTCCCCCTAACTTAATGTTACCAGTATCTCTGAAGTCTGAATTGAGCACTTTGGTTTTTACATTCAGGTAAGGGACATCCAAGTTAAAGGACTAAAATATTTTAAGAAAGGCAAATTTTGAAAGTTGAATTAATAATTATGTTTTGATTTATTGTGAGAACAATAGGGGAAAGGAGCATTCACCTTATATTTTTAAAGTATGAGTAAGTTGTATAGGCCGCAGGCTGAAGTGTTTAATAATGTAGTGGAGTGCTCTTTTGGTAAATCATGTGATTTAATTATTCTTTAATTGATAATTTATATTTATACATCTATTACAACTTAACCGCTGATTTTAATGTGAGGAAAACTTCTAAAGTACAATGTACTTCAGTTTTTGGTACTTACTCTGAAAAAACAAAATGACAACAAACACCTTAATCCCCAAATGTACACTTTTATAACTTCATTTTAAAATTGTACTGGCACACTAGCATTTAATTTTCAGCTTTAGAAATCCTATTTGCAAAATTATTTATTTATATTTAAAACTTTAAACATTCGTGGATCATAAACAGTGTTAGTGGCTGTATTTATGTATAGCCTCATAGCCCCTCCTCCACAACACTGGATGTATGTTATTCATTAAGTGACTATATAAAATAAAGACATTACAAAGTGAAAGCTCTTTCACTCCCATCTCCTCCTAAGAAATAGTATGTGCATGTGTATATGTATAAAATTAAAATGACTTAATAGATAAGATTGCGGTTATTTAGATATCTCATTTCACATTTTTTGAAGCAACAGTATCTTTTTACCAATTATTTTATCACTTGATAATGTTCTGAAAGATGATCAGTTTTGGACTATGTCCTATATCAACCTTTGGTATCATCACTAATGAGACTTTAAAATTACATTATACAGAAGTGTGGTACTTAATAATTATCAAATGAGCTTTGCATTTAGGTTGATCATAGTTTCTAAATTATTGGACTTCATGTCACAAACAAGTCTGAACTTGTCCTCATATTTTACAGATACATAGTATGTAATGTAGGCCTTTAGCTAGACAGTGAATTATTTATTATCTGTTCATAATTAATCTATTCTGTTCATTAAAGTAAAATACTGTTAGATAACAGTATGTCCATGGTTATTTCAAGCATTAAATGAGTGTTTGGAAAAAATATTGAGTATTCAGAGTTGAAATCATGATGTTAATGATTTAACATCAGGAGCCATATTTCTTAAGATTTGGAAATACATGTTTTTCAAGCTAGTTCTACAAAATAAAGTTACTAACTTGTTAGTGTTGTAATATTTGTATAATATATTTATGGGTACCTTCAGCTTAAGTCCAAGGTAATGAGCATGCACCTTTCTTGATCTCATTCCCACTCCATAGACAGAGATCCAAGTCACTTCCCTTACACAGATCACTTGAGAGTTATTTTCAGAGGTATGTTTTAATACTGAATAGGCTATACAATCATTTTTATAATTTGTAAATAATAGAAAATAATTCTGTTATAAACTTCTCATTAACAAAGGTAAGCTAGTAGCATGCATTTTTTTTCTTCCCTAAATAAAGACTCATACTGGCAACCTAAAACAAAGCCACAATCTAACCTCACTGTACACTATAACTTACATTGCACTCCTCTTTGGTTACCTAAAAAGAGTACCGAAGTAAGTTTTTCCTTCCTCTTATCTACCAGTGTCTTCATAGTTTTTTTTTTTTTTTTTTTTTAATTTGTATTTTAGACCAAAAAACCTGTGATTTTCTTTCCCTTTAGACAGTAGTTTTTCTTGAAACCCTGATAGAATAAAATTACTGTGGAAAAATTGCATTTGAAATCTCTCCTGCCTGTTTGTGATTAGTTATGTTTAAGAATAATCATACCTGCATGGTTGGGAGTGATTAACATATTTGAAATTAGATAGTATCATAGATGACAAACCTTTACCTATAAATTCAAAAGAAAGTCTGATGTTCCATTGTAGAAAATGTTCTAATACTGTATTTACCCAACAAATTCAGGAATTCTTAAAAGTATTACCGATTATCCATTATTATTTTTATTTATATACCTCTGTTTGCAAGTAAGACCTATAAACCAAAAGGAATCCTATATGATGTGTTATTCTACTCACTTTATGGAAGGAGATAAATTGAGTGACAGGGAAGCTGTAGGATTCCTCTGATTTCATTATCAGATCTAGAAGTGGTACTGTGGCTATAGTTACTTGTCTTGATTTAATCGTGTGAATCATACAGAGGTCTGAATTTGGTATATTTTAGATTTAGAATTTAAACCCAAATTGAGCAACTTATTTCTTAGTTGCAGTAAGCAAAGTATGGCAGTCCCTAAGTTTTTCAGCAAAGTGTGGCGATCCATAAGTTTTCTTCTTAGTGCCATATTTGTCCTCTTTTCTGTCCCTGTGAAAGAACTCGGTAGTTAGTTTTGTCCTTGGTTCTGGTTTAGGCAATTTTTAGCTCTAAGAAATAGTTATTGTTTCTTCAACTGCAGTGGAAAACATTTACTATAAAGCTCATGACTTTAGAGTTTACTTTAACCATAAGCCTAGGATTTTCATTTTGCTTTAAAATTAGAGACTGACCAGTAGTAAATCATCTGGCTCTTAAATATTTTGAGTAGTTGTTTGACATGCTACCTGCCCTGAGTTGTCTGTCTTCCATACCTACACCAAAAATTTAGAGTTCTTTTGGCTTGTCTATACTGAGGCCAGCTGTGATGGTGCATCCTAGCACTGTTTCTGGTTCCAGAAAGAAGGCAGTTCCTTGCTCTCCTCTATAATCTAAAACTGATGTAATTGTCTTCCCCTGTGTTCAGAAAGCAAGTTAAGCAGTTTCAAGCCCCTCAACTTTACGGCCTTATTTAACTTAGGTAATGGATATATGTGTGTATAAATAATTGACCAATTTGCTCTCCCCAGTGAGAGGTGTCTTGAATGATGTAATGTGCAGAACTGATTTGGTTTCTGTCTCACTATTAGTTTTTGGTATCATTGAGGGAAATGAACTTCACAGTGGTAGGAAAGACAGAAGTATGGCTTGTTGTTGTTAAAGATGTTTTGAAGAAGAACTTAGGTTAAATCACTTTTTATATTAGAAAAATGTTATACACTAAAATTATACAAATGAAAATAATTAAAATGAGCATTGTCGTTCACTTAAATTTGAACAAGAACAGTGTGTTAAGTGCTCACCTGAGTACCTGCTGTGTATAAAGTAGTGTGCTGGAGACTGGCATTTGAGGAATGCCCATTCACTTGTAATATTAACCTTGTAATGTTAACCTAAGCAATAATGTGTACTAAAACCTCTCTTTTATTCAGTTCAAGGCCAGGGAATGAGGTGACAAGTGCTAAAGCATGGGAAAAGTAGACCCCTTAGTTTCTTTGTGGATAAAATGCAAAATTTATACTAGATGACCTTGCAAGTTCCTTTAGCTTAAATTTCTATGACTCTGTTTCAAAATTAATATTGACAGCGATAGAAAGTATACCATAAGTACAGAGAAAGACTAACATTTAACTAATCAGCAGTCAGCAGAACATTTTCATTGGACGAATTACTAGGTCTTGCTGGTGTTTCCTTGGGTGCTAGCCCATGAGGACTACCTGAAGGTGTAATTCACTTGTTACCTGTGCAAGACTTCTCTTACATGAGATTCAGTCTGCAAATATTTATTGAGTATATATTACATTTAATGTATTCTAAGAGCTGTTGTTGATTATGCAGAAATATGTAAGACTATGTAGTACTCCCTGTTGTTGGGGAGTTTACTAGTTGTTGGTTAAGAGATTGTACTAGTAGGTTGTTTGTGTGACTGTTTTATTTATAAAGAGGTGCTCAATACTTATAAGCACCTCATAGGAACTTTTTTTCCTGTAGTAATATTTTAAGGCAGTGGTGAGTGTTATATTGTAAATTTGGTTATGTAAATAAGCTGTGTATGTTGAGTTGAGCTTCACAGCTTTATTCATCAAGGGTGGACATTTTAATTCATAGTTGTGACTGAGTGTTCTTTATAAGTACTATAAAGTACAAGACAATAAGATACTCTGACCAAACTAGACCACTATGTCCAGTGCCTCCTTTTCCATCAGTCTCTCTGCATTTGGTCTTTTTAGTTGCTTTCTCATCTGCTTCCTTGAGAGTTCTAAGAGTTCAGGTTAAAGATGAGCAGTATGGACCAATAGGAGGAAGACTCTTCCTGTCCTGAGCAGAATATTAAACAAGGAACAATAAGCCTTAATGCACTTGATTGCTGACTCTGAGATTAAGATAGTTAACACTTAACCTTATCCTACATGAATACAAACTTTAAAACATGATTTAATTCCTCTTTCTTGAGACATTTACTTTTTTCTGTTTCGTGGACTGTGTACTTCCTATTTGTAAGAGGAAATAGAAAACAGTGAGGTTTGCCTAATTATGCACCTCTATCAGGCATCTATTACAGGAGCTCCTATATGTATTAGAAGAATGTGTGGGAGGTGAGGTTTTATATCTTAGAACAAGCAGAAAACATCCAGATATATTCCTTGCTATTTGCACGCTATTTGGTTTCTTGATTCAGAGAGTGAGAGGTCAGAGTGACAGATTCCAATCTGTTATGTTTTGAAATTTGGGAAAGCAAAAGTCCATATGCTGTGAAACACCATCTCCTCCAAATAGCTTTATCTTGAAAAAAAAATTACCCGAACCCATTCCTGGTCTGGATTTGAATAGGAAGGGTTCAGATAGCAAAAGATACCTTTACACTCATTGTGACACTAGATTCAAATTGACTGGAACTTGCAGATGCTACAAGTCTGATTGATGAGTGATGCTTACCAAGGGCATGGGAATAGGAAGTGATGGTACATATGCCTATAGTTACCACCCCTTTTCTTTCTGAAATCTGTGATTTTTAGAATTTGAGCTCGATTATAGGTAAAGCATCAGAACTATTGGTTATCTTGGAGGGTGGTCCCTAGAGCTTTATAGGATGATTGCCAGCTTTGATGTCTGATTTTAAGATACAAGCTAAGCACAGAGAACACTTGGGTTTGTGTTTTTCATTCTTTTCTTGTCATTTTATTTTTCTATGACTTGCCTAGTTTGATCATCTTTTACTGCCAGGTGGCTTCAAGATGGGAATAGGGAACTACTATATTAAGTGGCTACTTCAGTTTGTATTATCCATAACCCTTATCTTTGCTTTTATTGTCTTGTTTCTCTGCTTAGGTCTGTGCAGGTTTTTTTTACCTGCTACCTTAAAAACCCATTTCATTTTTCTGGTGATGCATTTTAACTTTAAGATCCAACTCATGTGCCACTGCTTCCGTGAAACTTCTTCCTGCTCCTGAGTAACAATGATCTAAGGTGTATAAATTAATTTTTTTCATTAATTTAGACTGGCCTTACCTGAGATAAATCCATTTTAGTGACGTTGTAACTGAATTTAAATGAAATATTCTCATTTTCCAATACGTAAAGTTTATAGGAATCCAGAGACTGGGTATACCTGAAACAGAGCAAACACTGCATAGTAAGTAGTTTACAATGTGACAGTAAAATTCTATTTGTTATATGGACTAGCCAAGAACTTGCTGTTGTTTTGCAATATACATAACATTTTTAAAATGTAATTGGATAAGAATGTCACTTCAGTGATATCTTGCTTGCAACAAAGCTGGTGCTTCTGAGAGGTTGGGAAATGTATTAGAACAAGGTGCTTCAGTTAAACGTAAGTGAATACTTCCTTACTTTGATTGCATTCATTAAATTTATTAATTTGCATTTGTGTAAAAGCAATCTATGATCAAAAAATTAACTGTCAGATTATTAAATGCATGATCCCTTTTTCTAAAGCAGAAGATATTAGCAAGCGTTATTAGGGCAAATTCTGTACACACGAGTTTCAAAACAGTGAGAAAATCAACGCCTTTCCTATGTTTACATAATCAATTCAATGCCCATTTGTTTTAATGTCTAGTACATACTGGCATAAGTAAGTAAGTGTTAGTCACTCAGTCGTGTGCGATTCTTTGCGACCCCATGGGTGGTAGCCCACCAGGCTGTTCTGTCCATGGATTCTCCAGGCAAGAATACTGGAGTGGGTTGCCATACCTTTCTCCAGGGGATCTTCCTGACCTAGGGATTGAACCTGGGTCTGCTGTATGGCAGGCAGATTCTTTACTGTCTAAGTCACCAGGGAAGCCCACATACAGGCCTAGGAAGATTAAAAAGCAGTTAAGACACTAGCTCTGCCTCACATTCACCCTGTGTGTGTGGTCGTATGCAACAGAATTGAATTTAATAAAAGGTTAGATTTTGTGAATGCAGTGATGATGTAATCGATAGTATAAACAAATACAGAATTTAGATGAATGAGAGATTCAGTGAGGACATAATAGTTTTATTGGCAAAATGCAGGATCACGGCCTTAACAAAATCGAAGGATTAGCTTCTGATCCAAATACGTTTAACAGTTTGCTTACTCAGTTCGGTTCAGTCGCTCAGTCGTGTCCGACTCTTTGCGATCCCATGAATTGCAGCACGCCAGGCCTCCCTGTCCATCACCAACTCCCGGAGTCCATCCAAACCCATATTCATCGAGTCAGTGATGCCATCCAACCATCTCATCCTCTCTCGGCCCTTCTCTTCCTGCCCTCAATCTTTCTCAGCATCAGGGTCTTTTCAAATGAGTCAGCTCTTTGCATCAGGTGGCCAAAGTATTGGAGTTTCAGCTTCAACATCAGTCCTGCCAATGAACACCCAGGACTGATCTCCTTTAGAATGGACTGGTTGGATCTCCTTGCAGTCCAAGGGACTCACTCTCAAGAGTCTTCTCCAACACCACACTTCAAAAGCATCAATTCTTTGGCGCTCAGCTTTCTTCACAGTCCAACTCTCACATCCATACATGACCACTGGAAAAACCATAGCCTTGACTAGACCGACCTTTGTTGGCAAAGTAACGTCTCTGCTTTTTAATATGCTAAGTTGGTTATAACTTTCCTTCCAAGGGGTAAGCGTCTTTTAATTTCATGGCTGCAGTCACCATCTGCAGTAATTTTGGAGCCCCCCAAAATAAAGTCTAACACTGTTTGCACTGTAATCCCATCTGTTTGCCATGAGGTGATGGGACTGGATGCCATGATCTTAGTTTTCTGAATGTTGAGCTTGAAGCCAACTTTTTAACTCTCCTCTTTCACTTTTATCAAGAGGCTTTTTAGTTCTTCTTCACTTTCTGCCATAAGGGTGGTGTCATCTGCATGTCTGAAGTTATTGATATTTCTCCTGGCAATCTTGATTCCAGCTTGTGCTTCCTTCAGTCCAGCTTTTCTCATGATGTACTCTGCATATAAGTTAAATAAGCAGGGTGACAATATACAGCCTTGACGAACTCCTTTTCCTATTTGGAACCAGTCTATTGTTCCATGTCCAGTTCTAACTGTTGCTTCCTGACCTGCATACAGGTTTCTCAAGAGGCAGGTCAGGTGGTCTGGTATTCCCATCTCTTTCAGAATTTTCCACAGTTTATGGTGATCCACACAGTCAAAGGCTTTGGCATAGTCAATAAAGCAGAAATAGATGTTTTTCTGGAACTCTCTTCCTTTTTCGATGATCCAGCGGATGTTGGCAATTTGATCTCTGGTTCCTCTGCCTTTATCTAAAACCAGGTTGAACATCTGGAAGTTCACAGTTCACATACTGCTGAAGCCTGACTTGGAGAATTTTGAGCATTACTTTCCTAGCGTGTGAGATTGAGTGCAATTGTGTGGTAGTTTGAGCATTCTTTGGCACTGCCTTTCTTTGGGATTGGAATGAAAACTGACCTTTTCCAGTCTTGTGGGTACTCCTGAGTTTTCCAAATTTGCTGGCATGTTGAATGCAGCACTTTCACAGCGTCATCTTTCAGGATTTGAAATTGCTCAACTGGAATTCCATCATCTCCACTAGCTTTGTTCGTAGTGATGCTTCCTAAGGCCCACTTGACTTCGCATTCCAGGATGTCTGGCTCTAGGTGAGTGATCACACCATCATGATTATCTGGATCGTGAAGATCTTTTTTGTACAGTTCTTCTGTGTATTCTTGCCATTTTGCTTACTGCGAGATCTTTATTCCCACTATCAGGAATTAATTGTTGATGATAGTAAGCCTTGCCAGTAATGAGACTAATTAGAGGAGAATAGCTTAGGACACAATTTGCTTGACTGAAGAGTGGGGTTTTCACCTGTCACAATCCTCTCATGTAAATTTTAACGCACAAAGGTAGAAACAATAACATAAAGTAATAATAGAGAAGAAAAGGATGCAGGTGGGTGGAGCTGGGCCAGGGGACCAGAACTGTTCTGATAGCAGTCTTGGCAAGGAACTGTGTATCCTGCATTGACTCAGTGAATGATGCTACTTCATGAAGAGGATTAGAATATTTAATGTGGGGTCCCTCATGTATCTCATTCAGCCCATATCTTGGCTCCTGTATCTATGTACTTTTCTATTATTGGAGGCAGTTTGCTTTCCCCTTTGGATTCATGTGTGTCCGTATATTTAGGGAATTTGTTTTTTAACACATACCCCTTTTCTGTCAGCATCATCAAACTGTTCTTTTCCACAGGCTGCTTTTTCTGTGACTTTATACATGATTAGGACTTCCTTAAGTCAGCAGCAAGCAACCTTGGAGGTTTTGCAGTAAAACAAACAGTTGATCTCTGAAAAACCTAAGGAGCTCATTCATAGTTGTAAGAAAAAAGTCAT
This sequence comes from Bos indicus, assembly GCF_029378745.1. Classification (NCBI taxonomy): domain Eukaryota; kingdom Metazoa; phylum Chordata; class Mammalia; order Artiodactyla; family Bovidae; genus Bos; species Bos indicus. The sequence continues at coordinate 54,044,382 of NC_091769.1, forward strand.
TAGGTAAATGAAGAATGTAAATGCTCATTTTAAAGAAAGAATAACATAAACTATTAACAAATATTCAGAAATCTTTACTTGCAATGATGAACACAAAAGTGTTCATAGCAAAAAAAAAAAAAAAAAAGTGTTCATAGCAGAAAAGTACTGATTTTCTGACTACTAAGAAAGGATTTGAGAAATATAGTGATCATCGCTAGCCAGTCTTACTATTTCCTTATCCCTTTACCTTCCTCTAGTCCCTTAGATATTCCATTGTACGATATGCAAGTGCACTCAGATTTTTGGTGGATTAAGTTTGAACATATATTTTAAATGCGTTAACTGTGCCTGCACTTAGGTGGTAGAGCAATGTGTGATTTTTTTCCCCCTCTGCTTTATTTTCTCCAAATTTTTAAAAATGAGCAAATATTTTTAGCTTGAAAAAATATCCAAACAACTAAATGAATGCCCTTTATCTACCCTGCTGTTGCCTCTTGCTGCTGTCTTTCCTTCAGATCTTTTCTCTGTTTTACCCTTTTTAATTCCTGAAGTCTGGCTTCCTGCTCTCCTTGCCAATTCAGTGACCTTTTTTTGAGTCTTTATTTTTCATTTTGTCTCTAATTTTTCTTCTTATTAAGATTGCTTCATACTTGGGAAATTTTCATTTATTCATTTTTGAGAGTCACCTTTGGATCGGCTACTCAGAGGCCAGGCACTAGGGATTCCATGAGCAAGGATGTAGGATCTCCAATTTGGGGACATTTCTTCTTATTAATATTTTATCTTTTCTGTGTCTTTCCTCTAGATACTTTTTAATTATGAATATACAAACACTTATTTCTCAGCCATGCATTCTTTTTTTCTTTTTATGTCTTTGCTAAAGTCAAGAAATAGGCTGATAAGACAGCTCTAACCACATCTGTTCGTTCATTCACCAGAGTACAGGTTGCCCCCAGTGTCATCTTAAACTTGGCCTTTTCACGCTAACCCTTCTTCTGTCCTATGATGCCTTGCCACTTCAATTTGCTTTCTTTTCCAGTTACTCTAGTCCTTTGGTAGCAGATATCACTGTTCCTTCATTCTGTCAGGCTAGCAATATTGGTTTCATATTTGATTTTGCCCTCTTATCCCTTACCCAGAATTTTAACATGTTGCCAAGTTTGCCTTGTCACTTAAGTTTTTCCCTGTCTTCCCATTTCTACTGCCAGGACCATAGCTAAGTGCTTTACCATCTCATTCCTGGATTATTACAGCAGCAAAATAGCTGTTCTCTGCCCCTAGCCTTTCCCCTGCACTCAAATATGCTGTATATTGCTGCCAAAGTAAGTCTTCTGAAACATCTTTTTTTATGTAGTCCCCTTCTAAAACTTATAGTAATTTCATCTTGCCTGCTGTATCATGTCTGAGTGTTTGTCAGGTTTCAAAGGCCTGTGTAGGGACTTCTCTGGTGGTCCAGTGGTTAAGAATCCCCCTTCCATTGCAGAGGACGTAGGTTTGATCCCTAGTCAAGGAACGAACATCCCACATGCCTTGGGGCAACTAAGCCCATGCACTTCAACTACTGAGCCTGAGCACCAGAACTAGAGAGAAGCCGGGATGCTGCAAGAGAGATTGCATGTGCTGCAACTAAGGCTCAATTCAGCCAAATAAATAAGTATTTTAAAAAAAAAAGCCTGTGTAATCTAGCCCTGTACAATCCATCCAGTGCTGTTCCTTACTGTTTGCAAGCATTTGATCCACTTCAGTGCAGGAGGCACTTTTCTATTTGCCTTATATCTTGTGGTCCTGTTTTGTATCTTTTCTGGAATCTCTACTCCCCTGTGTCCAAATCCTGCTTAATCACATTTGAGCTAGCTTGAAGTCATATCTCAAGTCATTGTACTATTCATCATTCTTTACTCTAGTCCACGTATGCTTTTTCTTGACCTCATTTCATATATTGAGGTCTGTACAATTTAGTAGTCAGTGTTAATTTTTTTCTTATGCTGTTTATTATTATTATTATTTTCCTATGCCATTTTATTATTATTATTATTATAGGTCTTCTTGCCTTGTGTGGGCTTTCTCTAGTTGTGGTGTGTGGGTTTCTCTTGTTGCAGTGTGTGGGCTTAGTTGCCCTGTAGTGTGTGGACTGTTAGCTCCCAGACCAGGGATTGAACCCACATCCCCTGCATTGGATGGTGAATTCTTAACCACGAGACCACCAAGGGAGTCTCGCCTATGCTGTTTTAGTAAAGAACAAGTTCTTTGAAGCTAAGGGCAACATCTTTTGCATCTTTTTATTTCTCATGTGACAATAGGTACTATTGCATACCATTTTGTTTACTATATTCTTAAAGATAATTTGTTTTTTCTATATATTGTTTCTATATTTGATATATTTAATGTCTTAATTTTCACCCCAAACAAGTTACTAAACTCATGCTGCATTTTATATAGTAGAGGCATTATATCAGTTGCTTTTTTTAAATAATGTTGGTGAAACTGGAAAAAATCATGTATTTTGAGTTTCAGTTCTACTGGTCAAATATTTTTTACTATATTTAGATTTTAAAAAATGTATATCCCAAGTGAGATATACTCATTTAGGTATCTCATTTAAAAAGTGCTGAGCAGAACTTCCCTGGTGACTCAGTGGTAAAGAATCCTCCTGCCAGTGCAGGAGACACAAGTTCAATCCCTGATCCAGGAAGATCCTACATGCCGTGGAGCAACTAAGCCACGTTCACCACAACTGTTGATCCTGTATATCTAGAGCCCAGGAGCCATAGCTGCTGAAGCCCTCACACACTGCAGCAAGAGAAGACACCTCAATGAGAAGCCTGCACACCACAACTAGAGAGTAGCTTCTGCTCACCACAACTGAAGAAAAGCCTGAGCAGCAGTGAAGACAGCACAGCCAAAAATAAATAAATAAAATTATTTAACAGAAAATACTGAGCAGGTAACTACTACATAGTTAAGTAGCCTTTCGTGAATCAGTGTACTGCTTGATTAGTACAGTAGTCCAGGGTATGAACGACTTGGGTATGAACTGGGCATGTCTACATTTATACGGAATTTTTTCAATAAATACATGATATAGTACTACACCCCATGGTTGGTTGAATCTGTGGATATAGAAGCACAGATACTTAGGGTGACCGTGTAAAGTTTTACTCAGGTTTTTGATTGCATGGGGTAGGCTTCCTTGACCTCTGTATTGTTCAGAGGTCAACTGCATTTAGTTAGGGTTTTCTGGACTGATCAGCTATGTCCCAGCTTAGTTCCCAAGAGATCAACTTGGACTTTTGAAGATTCCGTTAACATTAAAGCTATCTCCCTGGAGATAGCTTCTTGTAAGTTTGGTCCCGGTGAAAGATTTGACCATCTTATTGTAGGAGCCAAGATCAAAAGCTAAAGTAACTTGCTGAGTCATAGCTAAAATCTGAAAACAGCAAAGGAAACCTGTGAGTGAGGGCAAGTAACTGAGGGAGGTGGATTTAACTGGGAATTAAGGAGGGAATGACCAAAATAGGAAAATAATTCTGAGGAATTGAAGTGTTTGCAATTCATAAACAGGCTACTCTGCTGAGCCTATTTATCTGACATAGAGCCTTTTTTGTTTATTTGGTCTGATATTCTTTCAGAGAGGTACAGCAACTACTTTATCTTTAAAAGACCCCTTAAGCTTTAAAATTGCATTTATATGATGCTACTTGGTTTGTTGAGCTGAGAAGAGAAGCAAAAGGCAAAGGAGAAAAGGAAAGATACATCCATCTGCATGCAGAGTTCCAAAGAATAGCAAGGAGAGACAAGAAAGCCTTCCAAAATGATCAATGCAAAGAAATAGAGTGAAACAATACAATGGGAAAGATTAGAGATCTCTTCAAGAAAATTAGAGATACCAAGGGAACATTTCATGCAAAGATGGGCACAATAAAGGACAGAAATGGTATGGACCTAACAGAAGCAGAAGATATTAAGAAGAGGTGGCAAGAATACACAGAACTATACAATAAAGATCTTCATGACCCAGATAACCATGATGGCGTGATCACTTAACGAGAGCCAGACATCCTGGAATGCGAAGTCAAATGAGCCTTAGAAAGCATCACTACAAACAAAGCTAGTGGAGGTAATGGAATTCCAGTTGAGCTATTTCAAATCCTGGAAGATGACACTGTGAAAGTGCTGCACTCAATATGCCAGCAAATTTGGAAAACTCAGCAGTGGCCACAGGACTGGAAAAGGTCAGTTTTCATTCCAATCCCAAAGAAAGTCAATGCCAAAGAATGCTCAAACTACCGCACAATTGCATTCAATCTCACACGCTAGTAAAGTAATGCTCAAAATTCTCCAAGCCAGGCTTCAGCAGTACGTGAACCGTGAACTTTCAGATGTTCAAGCTGGTTTTAGAAAAGGCAGAGGAGCCAGAGATCAAATTGCCAACATCCGCTGGATCATCGAAAAAGGAAGAGAGTTCCAGAAAAACATCTATTTCTGCTTTATTGACTATGCCAAAACCTTTGACTGTGTGGATCACAATAAACTGTGGAAAATTCTGAAAGAGATGGGAATACCAGACCACCTGACCTGCCTCTTGAGAAACCTGTATGCAGGTCAGGAAGCAACAGTTAGAACTGGACATGGAACAACAGACTGGTTCCAAATAGGAAAAGGAGTTCGTCAAGGCTGTATATTGTCACCCTGCTTATTTAACTTCTATGGAGAGTACATCATGAGAAATGCTGGGCTGGAAGAAGCACGAGCTGGAATCAAGATTGCTGGGAGAAATATCAATAACCTCAGACATGCAGATGACACCACCCTTATGGCAGAAAGTGAAGAAGAACTAAAAAGCCTCTTGATGAAAGTGAAAGTGGAGAGTGAAAAGGTTGGCTTCAAGCTCAACATTCAGAAAACTAAGATAATGGCATCCGGTCCCATCACTTCATGGGAAATAGAGAAACAGTGGAAACAGTGTCAGACTTTATTTTTTAGGGCTCCAAAATCACTGCAGATGGTGACTGCAGCCATGAAATTAAAAGACGCTTACTCCTTGGAAGGAAAGTTATGACCAACCTAGATAGCATATTGAAAAGCAGAGACATTACTTTGCCAACAAAGGTCGGTCTAGTCAAGGCTATGGTTTTTCCATTGGTCATGTATGGATGTGAGAGTTGGACTGTGAAGAAAGCTGAGCGCTGTAGAATGAATGCTTTTGAAGTGTGGTGTTGGAGAAGACTCTTGGGAGATCAGCCCTGGGATTTCTTTGGAAGGAATGATGCTAAAGCTGAAACTCCAGTACTTTGGCTACCTCATGCGAAGAGTTGACTCATTGGAAAAGACTCTGATGCTGGGAGGGATTGAGGGCAGGAGAAGAAGGGGACAACAGAGGATGAGATGGCTGGATGGCATCACTGACTCGATGGACGTGAGTCTGAGTGAACTCCGGGAGTTGGTGATGGACAGGGAGGCCTGGAGTGCTGTGATTCATGGGGTTGCAAAGAGTTGGACACGACTGAGCGACTGAATTGAACTGAACTGAAGGTGAAGCTACTGAGGTGCAGAAAGGTTGAGTAATTGCTGAAGGTCACACTCAACAGTGGCTACATATTTGAAGATATATACTACAGAAGATAGTGAAGGACAGGGAAGCCTGATGTGCTTGCATTCATGGGGTCGCAAAAGCGGACACGACTGAGCAACTGAACTGAACTGAATATTTGAATATAATTCTGCTATAGCATTGTTTACTCTGCATTGCAAAAGATTTCCACTAAGTCGAAATCTTTAGTTTCAGTGATGAATTGATGAATAAACATGAAACAGATAGTGCTTAGTCATCAGCATACTCAGCCCTGGTTGACAATTAAAAGACACACAAACACCCACAGACACAATGCGAGGGACCACGTGTGCAAGAAAATATGAGATGTATAATCCAGGAGTCAGCAAGGTTTTGCTCCCAAGGGCTTAATATTAAATATTTTTTACTTTGTAGTACATAGTCTCTGTTGCAACTACATTACCCTGCCAGGGTATTAGGAAAGTGCCGCAACGATATATAGATGAATGGATATGGTCAAATTTATCTCACTGCTGGCAGGATTTGGCCCTTGGGCAGACATTTGTAGACCCTATATACCACTGCTACCTGAGAAAACTGTGCAAGGAATATAGATAACTGTTTTCAATCTTCACTGTCTTACATTGACAAAGAATGGACAGTAGTCAGGTATTAATTGTCTTATAATTCTACCTTTGGTAAAACCAGGATTATATGCAAATCGTAATAGAATGCTAATGAGAGTTATGTTTCGGTTATAGTCTTACCTCACCTCCCAGTGATGATAATAAAGTCTGTTGACTTTTGATTTCTGGTCTAACATATAAAGAGTTGGAAAGTCTTCATTCCTGTTGTCACAAGAATAAAAGGAGGAGAAAAGTAGCTATTTTGAAATACATCCAGAGCTCTCTGTTCTCTTTAACAAGACCTGCCTCAAGGGAAACTTTTACCAGAGCTAACCACCTGAGACTTTGTTGTTGTTTAGTTGCTAAGTTGTATCCACCTCTTCTGTGATCCCATGGACAGTAGCCGGCCAGGCTCCTTTGTCCATGGGATTTCCCAAGCAAGAATACTAGAGTGGGATGCTATTTCCTTCTCCAGGGGATCTACCCAATCCTGGGATTGGGCCCATGAATCCTGCATTGACAGGTGGAGTCTTTATCACTAAGCAACTTACTAAAGGTTAACTGACCAGAGGGAAAGAAAATACCCAACTTTAGCCCCCTCTAATCTTCCATGTGGGGGAAGGGAAGTATCCCCACTCAAGCCCACTAAATGACCTGAGACCTAATCATAGGACAATAGAATCCGCCTCACCGCCCCCCCCCCCCCCCGAAATTTTACCACATCAGTAGGGCTTCTGTATAATAATGGGATTACAGCTAAAACAACTGTAAGCCTCAGACCTTATTTAGTAAGTACCCTATAGGTACTCTTAAAAACAACACAGGAGACAAAAACAAGTAAGTTAGAGAAAATTTTAGCTTCAGACACCACAGCTGTGGCAAATTAATGCAGCCTAACTTCTAGCCAGACGTACATAAAACCTCACAGTAAGGAGCTATCTCAATTACTTTCACCAACATCATCATGTCTGTCTTTCAACAAAAAATTGTAAGGCATACTAAAAGGCAGAAGCCACAATCTGAAGAGGTAAGCCAAGTATCAGAACCAGACTCGCACATGATACAGATTTTGGAATTATCAGACTGAATTTAAAAACACTAGATTAATATGCTAAGGGTGCTAATGGAAAAAATGACTAGCATGCAAGAACATATGTGTAATGTAAGCAGAGAGGTGGAAACTCAAAGAACCAAAAGGAAATGCTAGAAGTCAAAAATACTGTAACAGAAATGGAGAATGCCTTTGATGGGTCCATCAGTAGACTGACCGGACTTGACTGAGGAACAAATCAGTGAGTGTGAAGATATGTAAATAGAAATTTCCAAAACCAAGATGCAATATGGAAGAAAGAATAAAAAAAAGATGTAACAGAATATCTGAGACTGTGGGATGATTATGGAAAATGTAACGTGTAGTTGGAATACCAGAAGAAGAAAGAAAAAAAGGAACAGAAAAAAATATTTCAACATTTTAATGGCAGAATTTTCTCAGTTAGTGACAGATACCATACCACAGATCCAGGAAGCTCAGAGTAACAAGCCAGATAATTAACAAGAAGAAGGCTGAGCACCGAAGAATTGATGCTTTTGAAGTGTGGTGTTGGAGAAGACTCTTGAGAGTCCCTTGGACTGCAAGGAGATCCAACCAGTCCATTCTGAAGGAGATCAGCCCTGGGATTTCCTTGGAAGGAATGATGCTAAAGCTGAAACTCCAGTACTTTGGCCACGTCATGTGAAGAGTTGACTCATTGGAAAAGACTCTGATGCTGGGAGGGATTGGGGGCAGGAGGAGAAGGGGACGACAGAGGATGAGATGGCTGGATGGCATCACTGACTCGATGGACGTGAGTCTGGGTAAACTTGCGGAGTTTGTGATGGACAGGGAGGCCTGGCGTGCTGCAATTCATGGAGTCGCAAAGAGTCGGACACGACTGAGCGACTGAACTGAACTAATGAAAGTGAAAGTGAAAGTTGCTCAGTCATGTCCAACTCTGTGACCCCATGGACTGTACCCTCCATGGAATTCTCCAGACCAGAATACTGCAGTGGATAGCCGTTCCCTTCTCCAGGGGTTCTTTCCAACTCAGGGATCGAACCCAGGTCTCCCACATTGTAGGCAGATTCTTTACCAGCTGAGCCATGAGGGAAGCCCAAGAATACTGGAGGGGGTAGCCTATCCCTTCTCTAGTGGATCTTCCCCACCCAGGAATTGAACCGGGGTCTCCTGCATCGTAGGTGAATTCTTTACCAACTGAGCTATCAGGGAAGCCCCACACCTAATATCTATATCTAAGCTTATTATGTTCAAACTGCAGGAAATTAAATACAAAGAGGACATCTTGAAAGAAGTCAGAGGAAAATAACCACCTTACCTACAAGGAACAAAAGTAAGAATTGCATCATTACATGAGACTTCTCTTCAGAAACCAAATAAGCAAGCAACCAACAGAGTAGAGTTAAAATATTTAGCGTTGAAAGAAGAAAATTGGAATTCTGTATCCAGTGAAATTATCCTTCAAAAGTGAAGAAGAAATAAAGGCTTTCTCAGACCAACAAAAATGAGAGGATCTGCTTTGCAAGAAATGTTAAAGAAAAGTCCTTGAAAGAGAAGGAACGTGATATAGACCAGACACTCAGGTCTTCATAAAGATAGGAAGAATAAGTAATAAATTAAGTTTAAATAAAATCTTTTATTTTTCCTTAATTGATTTAATGGCTGATAGTTCAGAATAATGTGTTTGGTGATTATAGCTGTGGATAAGTGTAATGAATGACAATAATGTTATAAGGGACAGAAGGGAGGAACAAGGAATACTCTTAGAATGTACTTGCACTAACTGTCAAGTGGTATAGTGTTACTTGGAAGTGAACTTAGAGTAGTCATAAAAATTACCTGGGGTAACCAGTAAATAGATTTACAAAGGAAGTATAATTGACACACCAAGAGAGTATAGAAAATAGAATCATAAAATACTTGAAAGAAGGACCAAAGAAGGGAGAAAGTGGAGAAGACCAAAAAAGAAAAAAAGAAGAGGCAATGAATAGTAAACAGTTACAAATATGGTACATATTAATTCAACTGTATCGGTCACTTTAAATGTGAATATTCTAAATTAAAAGACAGAAGCTGTCAGAGTAGATTAAAAAACAAGCAAGCCCCAACTGTATATTGTCTACAAGTATTATCTTTCTTATACTTTGGTACTTTATCCTTTAGTAACCAATTACTTGTAAAATATCTCAGGAATATGTTGTAACACTAAATTCAAGAAACTTTGCTATGAAAGTTACAAGCAAAAGGTGAGCAATTTAAGTGGTAGAGCTCAAGGGAGAGTAGCCTTGTTTTGTGCCCAGTTTTGTTTATAAACTATTTAATATTCTCCATTTAAAATTAATTTTATAATAAAGTAATTATTGAGCATTTCTTGTGTAGATTCTGATTTTATTCTGATTTTTACATAGCTTTAATGAGATAATTTGCATACTGTTAAGTTCATCTGTTTTAAGCATACAATTCAGTGGGTTTGTAGTATATTTGCAGAGTTTTCAATCACCATGATCTGATTTTAGATGTTTTAATTTTTTTAAGCAACTGACAAATGAACTATATTGACTAGAAGTAGAAAGATGGTTTCTCTAATTGTAATTCTGAAGAGTCAAAGGCAGTAGGAGCATTTGAGGTAGTGTTTTTGTTTTATATGTTGATAGATACTTAACAGTAGGACATGGGTTTCTAAAAACTCAGAGATGAAGTTGCATTTGTCTCTACTCTTTTTCTCCGCAGTCTTTGCTTGTCTTCATCCTCTATGGACCAGTCTTTCATTACTTTAGGTGTTTGTCTAAGTATTGCTTTGAGCTTCGTCATAACTGGTTAAATACTTGTGTGGGTCTTGTTATGGCACACATTAAGACATCACTATTTTATGTATTTGTAATTATAAAGCACTGTGCATCAGTTTTCGCTTTTTTCTTTAACATACTTTTTAAACAAATGAGGTAGTTGTACTATCCTAAATTAATTTTCTCTTTAAGATGGTTAGAAAATTTCTATGCCAGGCATAAAAACTTACAAAATAGAATAACTTTTAACTTTAAAATCTTACATATTTAACAGTTTTAAAGTGAAAATAATCAGAATCACAAAGAGGCAGTCCAGTGCAGTGATATGTCATTATATGATATTCTGAAACTAGTTGCCTTGGTTTGCCACTTAAGTCATATAACCTTTTGAAGTTTTCTCCTTAATCAGTGAAATGAAAACAGTAATAGGTTTACCTGCTAGTATTGTAGTGAAGATTAAATGAGATAATTCATATGAGACACTGAGTATGGAATCTGGCACATGGTAAGTACTCAATATATGTTGCCTGTTATTTTTTAACCACAGTAAAATTCAAAGAGCTTTTCAGTTTAACACGTAATCAGTTTACACAGAGAATTTGGATTACTTCCTGATTCTAATTACTGAATTACTGTACTGTAATAGAAGGAACCATATTTGAAGGAAGTTTTCCAGGCTGAGGGAACAGCAAATGCATAAGTTGTGAGAAGGCCACCCCAAGCAGGCCAAGTGTTGACAGTGCCTCAGAGTGTGCAAGTGAGGTCAGAGATGGGGTGCAGATTTGTGTAGGGCCTTGCAGGCCTAGTAAGCACTAAGACTTAGGCTTTCCCTCTGAGTGAGATGGAAGGCTCTTAGCAGAGGGGTGACATGACCCTACTGATGTTTTAAAAGGCTCACTGCACCACTGCTTTCCCAACTCTTAACACCTGCTTGGTAAATTTCTACTTATCCTTCAGAACTCAACTCAGTAATCCCAGAAGGAAATAATCTTTCCTGAATAGTTAAGGTAAATCTAAATCAGGTCCATAATCACTCTCCTCTTAGGTTGTAATTCTAATTACCAGGCATTACAGTTATAGTAAAATAATCAGATAACTTCATAGTTTCCTTTGTTAGAATATTAGCACCATGAAGCCAGGGACTGCATCTCTCAGAAATATTTCCCGAGTGCAGTGAATGCATGCATTATATACGAGCTAACTCAACAGCTATGCCCCGAACTTCTTTTACACTTCAGTCAGAGGTCTGGTGCAGTTTTCCTCCTCTTCCTCCTCCCACCTTCCACTGTCTACCTCTCATGTCATGTTTTAAGTTATAAATTACCAAGTGTAGAAGTTGTAAATAAAAACGGAAAATATAATATTTTTACCATTTAAAATCTTGTTTTCTTGATAAACCATTTTCATCAGTATGAAAATATTAACTTATTTTAAGTTTCTGTTTAGAGATGACCTTTTTGAATGTCTAATTTAGTGTTAGTATAGACAGCATTACCAAAATTAGATCATTTTATCAGAATTCAGATTGGTTTGTATAATCTCAAGTTGGTGTTTTTTAGCATGAAGCATGAAACATTTTTCTGAAACTGACCAACATATTCTCGTTTTCCTCAGTGTGGTAGTATGTACGTAAAAATATATACATGTGTATATATACACATATATATGTTTGTGTATGTATATTATGTTTTATTGCGAGGAAGTATTAAGTGCTCTTAATAGAAATTTGTTAAATTTCTTATTGGGGAGGAGAAAAAAATGACTTTGTGTCACTGGCCCACTTGTTTATTTTTAGCCTCTGGAAATGATGGCATGTCAGATTAGTACAGCCTGAATGTATTTATCGGTATGAGGGAAACAATATAAGGGAAAGTTGGGCATATCAACAACCTGTGCACTTAGCTGTGATTCTTAAGGCTTAATTCTCGGGTGATGTGTCTTTCTTGAGGGACATTTCCAGGGAATGCAAGATTAACTAGACACTTAAGTTTTTATGTCTATCTCAATTCTTTAAAAAATCTTTCTGATCACTTTTTTTTCCCTCCCTTGTAGAGTAATGAAGTTTTTTATTCACTGTTGATTGCTTGAGGATTTTTAGAGTTTTGTTTTGTTCTTTTTAAAACAGAGAATTCCAAAACAGTTTCCCCCAGGTAAGATGGATCTGTGAAAGTGAAGTTGCTCAATCATGTCCGACTCTTTGTGACCCCATGGACTGTAGCTTACCAGGCTCCTCAGTCCATGCAATTTTCCAGGCAAGAGTACTGGAGTGGGTTACCATTTCCTTCTCCAGGGGATCTTCCCAACCCAGGGATGGAACCCTGGCCTTCTGCATTGCAGGCAGCCGCTTTACTGTCTGAGCCACCAGGGAAGCCCCAAGATGGATCTGAGGAACCTCCAAATATTAAGAAAGCTCTCTTTGTTCTTAGCTTGTGGTTCATCATGCTTACTCCAGTCCCAGTGTTGGGTGCCACTTTTCTTGGGGCTGCAGTCTTGTTTTTATGCTCTTCCTCTCTGGAGGGTTTCACACAGTATGTGCTCAACCACTTTTAGCTTTTCATTCTATGTATCATATATGCCATAATGATAAGGAAATCTTTGGGTATGGACTTGAATTTGTTGTTGTCCTTTGGTTACTAAGTCGTGTCTGACTCTTTGTCACCCCATGAGCTGAAGCATGCCACTCTCCTCTGTCATCTGCTATCTCCCAGAGTTTGCTCAAATTCATGTCCATTGAGTCAGTGATGCTATCTAAACATCTCATCCTCTGCTGCCCCCTTGTCCTGTTGCCTTCAGTCTTTCCCAGCATCAGAGTCTTTTCCAGTGAGTGGCCTCTTTACATCAGGTGACCAAAGTATTAGAGCTTTAGCTTCAGCATCAGTCCTTCCAATGAATATTCAGGGTTAATTTCCTTTAGGATTGACTTGGTTTGATCTCCCTGCTGTCCAAGGGACTCTCAAGAGTCTTCTGCAACACCACAATTTGAAAGCATCAAGTCTTCGGTGCTCAGCCTTCTTTGTGGTCCAGCTCTCATGGGTCCAGTATATCAGAGTCACACTTTTGTTATCTGAAAGAGCAGGTCTTAACACAGTGTGTAAGCATTTACAGTTTTCTCTCTATATTACCTTCTTGTTCCATCTTTGCTTCTAGCTCATTTAGTCTGGGTTTTCATTCTCAGTTTCTTTCATCACTTTCTTTTTTCTCCCAGTCTTACCTCTGCAGTCAGCCTGTAACATCTGATAATCATTCTTCCCAGAGCTGTTCCTTGCTCTCTATCCTGCTCTAGTTGATTTCCCTCAGTGTAAGTAATGTTGAATATCTGTTCTCCACCACTTCTTAATTTTTATAATCACCAGTTCCTCACTTCTTCTAGTCATTTCTTCAGTCAGACTCTCTGTGGCCCCAGAATATTTGTATTGGTCAATTATTACATTTACTTCTTTAGACTTCTGTCTTATAAATGTAGATCATTTCATCTAAAATAAGATGAGATAATTTCCAGTAATTGGTGAAAAGAAATAATTTCCTCACAGTTCTTATATTAGTACAGTACAAGGTATTATTCATAACAACTAATTTGGAACCTCCTTGTTTGTATCCCTCGATTTTTCTCCATTCTCCCTACCTTTTTTATTGTTTTGTTCTTATACTTTTCTTTTTCCCCCTCTCCTTTTACTTTTTTTTCTGTTTCTTACCTTTCTCTCCCCATCATAAAAGAAAAAGCTCATCTGTGTAATTTGTATGTCTTCTTAAATTTAGAATCTGAGAAGTTGATAGCTTTATTTTCTGTTGGGTTATTTTGAAGCCTAGTCAGGTTTTTATCCTTTTTCCTTTTGGCCTCGTCACCCTGCATTTGGGATCTTAGTACCCCGACCAGGAATGGAATCCATGCCCCTTTCAATGGAAGTGCAAAATCTTTTTTTTTTTTAAGTTGGAGGATAGTTGCTTTACAGTGTTGTGTTGGTTTCTGCCATACATCACCATGAATCAGCCATATGTGCCTATGTCCCCTCTCTCTTAAACCTCCCTCTCGCCCGCCCTACCCCTTTAAATTATCACAGAGCATCAGACTGAGCTCCCTGTGTTATACAGAAACTTCCCATTAGCTGTTTTACGTATGGGAATGTATATATTTCAGCGCTGCTTTCAGAATTTGTCCCACCCTCCTCTTCCCCAACTGTGTCCATAAATCTGTGTTTGAATCTCTATTCTTGCCCTGCAAATATGTTCATCAGTACCATTTTTCTAGCTTCCATGTATATGCATTAATATATTTGTTTTTCTGACTTATTTCACTGTGTATAACAGGCTCTAGGTCCATCTACCTCACTAGAACTGGCTCAGATTCATTCATTTCTATGGTTGAGTAATGTCCCATTTTATATGTGTACCACAGCTTCTTCATCCATTCATCTGTCAACAGACATCTAGGTTGCTTCCACGTTCTGGCTGTTGTAAATTGTGCTGCAGTGAACATTGGGTTACATGTGTCTTTTAGAATTATGGATTTCTCAGGGTATATGCCTAGTAGTGGGATTGCTGGGTTATATGGTAGTTTTATTCCTAGTTTTTTAACATCACCATGCTGTTCTTCATAGTGGCTGTATCGATTTACATTCGCACCAGCAGTACAAGGGGGTCCCCTTTTCTCCATACCCTTTCCAGCATTTATTGTTTATAGATTTTTTGATGATGGCCTTTCTGACTGGTGTGAGGTGATACTTCATTGTAGTTTAGATTTGCATTTCTCTAATAATAAGTGATGTTGAGCATTTTTTCATGTGTTTATTAGCCATCTATATGTAGAAGCACAGAGTATTAACCACTGGACTGCCAGGGAGTCCCTAGTCAGATTTTTAAAGAAAAGATGTGATGAGCCTTTGCTGTGGAAAAGATTATGCAAAATTATTTACTAATGTACTGTAGAGAAGGTGTGAGTCAGCAGGCGAGTATAAAAGGGAAGGACCATGCTTGGCTGATTGCTTTCTTGCTTTAGTCTCCATATATAAGGCTACCAAATTGCCACCAGTTGAAGACAGATAGGAATTGACAAAGAGACATTTTGGGATACTTGACTCCTGAAGTGAGATGTGAAATGTTGTGAATTGTCTAAAATTTCAACCTATTTGGGTAGATATGCAGCTTAGTCTTGCTTTATTTAAATAATATAAGTTCTCTGTAGCTGTTTAAAATCTTTTTTTTTTTTAATAAGTGGGAAGTTGTATTCCACCATTGGTAATGCAATATGAAGAATTTAGATTTTGCTCAGACAGTTGCTTTTCTGGATGAAGACAAAGAACTGTGAGGGACTATAACTAAAACCCAACTGGAGAAATTCAGTTTTATAGGAAATTGTTCTGGATGTCAGTGTTGCAGTGTGTTTGCTATTTGAATATATAGCTGAGGTTACATGTGTTTAATCTTTGTGATAATTTAAAGAGATGAAAAGGCTTTGGAGTGATCGTGGCAGATTAAAAAACTTTGTATTTTGGACCTGTAATATTTGGCTGTTTTGGATTGCAGCTGTTCATCCGTTGAGTTCCAAATATAAAACTGTTACATACATTCATAATAAATTTTTTGTTACTGTCATTTATATTTTTAAAAATTTAAAATCATAATCAAGTTTTTGTTTTCAGTTATAGTACAAGTACCTGATAAAAAGGGCATCACAAATGAGCAGGAGGACTATTTAAGAAATGATATTAGTGTAATTGCTTAAATTTAGAGCCTCAGCTCATAGCAGTGATTAATACATTACAGATGAGTAAATGGTTAAATGAAAAGAAAAAAATCGAATGGTTAAAAGACTAGAGCAAAATAGAAATTAATTCATGTGGTGTGAAAGATGTGTTCCTGTTAGAAGTAGTAGAAGACATCTCAGAAGAAATTAAAAGAAAAAAGATTTTACTATTTAAGATAAAAAACAAAAAGCTTAGTAATTTTCCTTACCTCCTAGTCTAAATTAAAACCCAAACAGAACAGAATAAAATTTAAATGGTTATGCTCCCATTAAAAATGGTTGGGGAGAATAAGTGAATAAAACCTTTGATGGAGTCCTAGTGGAATTTTAAAAAAGCAATATAGTTACACAATGTCACAAATATAACCAATCATACAAACACATGCATGCACATAAGCACACACCCACACACAAACCCTATCTTAGTAGAGAAAGTGAAAGAAGAACACAACAAAATACTGCCTTTCATAATGTTGTGAGTGGTGGTGTGGGTGATTTCCAAAATAATTTATTTTTTTAAGATGTACTTTCTAGCCTCTCTGAAGTACATGCTTACTTTACTTTAAAAAATGTTCCTTACAGGATCAAGTCTAAACACTTCCTAATTTGTCAGCTTATCTTCTCTGTCTTCCTTTCTCTTACACAGTATCTCTATTATTGGGACTAACACAATGCTTTTTATAAAATTTTATAGAAATTTTAATGTGAATACCTTCAGTTTCTTTGATTTCACAATATAGCCCACCACATCCTGTATTAGGTCCTACTGTATCACACATTTAGCTTATATGTCCAGCCCTGGAAGATAGCCTTGCCATGTGCCTCTTACCTGATAGGTGTTTTGCAGTTTGTGCTATTCTGTAATAGGTCTGTCATATAGTCTCTGCCCTGGTTTTGACTTCCTTCTTCCCTCTGCATATTCAGAGACAGTTTTCAAGGCCATAATTGGGCCACCCCTGTTTACTGTATTCTTTCCAGTGTTTATTTTCCCCCATTTTACCTATTACTTCCAGTATAGCAATTATCACAGTTTGCTTGTACCATATATTTTTACTGTTTATGTCTTTCTTTCCCAGTAGATGTTGGGCCCCTGATGGGCAACAACTATATCTTATCCATTCATCTTTGTATCTCCCACAGTGCTATGTTAGTAAATATTTATGGTCTTAAATTGATGTAAATAATAATTTGTCATAGATTAAATCACTAGTAAGAAAGATGTTTTAGTTCTTTTTTACTTATATGCATTTATTCTTATTTGATATGTAATCTAAGTACATTGT
This sequence comes from Bos indicus, assembly GCF_029378745.1. Lineage (NCBI taxonomy): Eukaryota > Metazoa > Chordata > Mammalia > Artiodactyla > Bovidae > Bos > Bos indicus. Next base: position 54,061,404 of record NC_091769.1, read on the forward strand.
CTTTTTTAAAAAGATCATTTTTTAGATTTTAAAAGCAAGTAATATTATTTACAAAAACCTTATAAACATGTTTCTTTTTATCCTGTTTTCCTATAAATAATTTTTATTTTGGTCTAGTTGAAATCATATTGTATATTGTGTCCTTCTTTAATAGTCATATAATGATTCATTCATTTAACAAATATTAGTAAGTGCCTGTTGTTAGGCAAGGATTCTTTGAGAACTCTGGGCTTAAAGCAGTAAACAAAACAGTAAAAAAAAAAAAGTCTGCTTTCTTAAAGTTTGTATTGTAGTTGTGGGAGACATAAACAATAAAATATATTGTGATATAATATATCACACTAAGTGATATGCTGGTAGGGTCTTCCCTGGTGATATGATGGTAAATTATATATACACAACAATAAATAAATACATATACACTAAGTGATATGCTGGTAAATTATGTATACACGTGTGCCACCGTTTCTTTGTTCATTTATCTATCAGTGGACACTTAAGTTTTCTTCCATAACTTGGCTCTTGTAAATACTGCTGCAGCGAACATAAGGGTGAATATATATTTTTGAATTAGTGCTTTTGTTTTCTTTGGATAAAGACTGAGCAGTTGGATTGGTGGATCATATGGTAGTTCTCTTCTTAATTTCTTCAGGAACCTCCATACTGTTTTCCATAGTGTGCCTGTTTACATTCACCAACAGTGCCTAGGATTCCTTTTTATCCACATCTCTGATAATACTTGTTATTTCTTGTCTTTCTGATAATAGCCATCCTAACAGGTATGAGATGATAACTCATTGTGGTTTTGATTTGCATTTCCCTGATGATGAGTGGTGGTGTGCATCTGTCCATGTGTCTGTTGAGCATCTGTAATGTCTTTTTTGGGGGGAAATATTTATTCAGGTCTTCTGCTCAGTTTTTAATTGGATTGTTTTTTGGTGAGGGCTGTAATCCTGAAGAAAAGGAAAACCCAGGAGGTGAGCTCACTCTGACTTTCTAAAGTACAACTCGGGGAAGTAGAGCCCACACAGAAACCAGAGGTTTGTTGAGATGGTGGAAACAGTGATTGATGTGCATGGCTGCTGAAACAGCTGGAATTGGGGGTACTAGAAAGGAAGAAGCTACTTAGAGAAAGAGCTTTAAGAATTTCCACAGGGGTTGTCAGATCCTTCAATTGATAAGTTAACTCCACATGTGCAGGACAGGTCTTTTTTTAGAGAACAGCTACTAGGACCTTTAAGTCAACAGGAGATTCTGAAGGTCACATGGTGCTGAGAGAATTTCAACCAGCCAAGTTGGAAAGACCTTGCTGAGTACCTTGGGCATTAGTGGAGACCCCAGAAAATCTTATGTTTTAGGAATAGGGCTATTTTACCCATAGAGTAAGGGCTATTCTAGACTGTTCTAACAAAGGTTAAAACTACACTTCAACAGAATCAGGTTGAGTTGCCAGTACATTAACTTCCTGCCAAAATAAAACATACTTTGAAGGAACTTCAGACACTCCATGGTATAGTACCCACAACGTCCAGTTATTTAAAAAATTGCTAGACATATGAAGAAGAAGGAGAATACAACTCATCTCTAGAGGATAAAACAATAGGAACAGACCCAGAGGTGACAAAGATGTGGCATTAGCAGGCAGATTTAAAAATTATCTCTGGTAAGTATCTTCAAGGATTTAAAGGAAAAGATGGGCATCATCCATGTGTACAGAAAGGGAATTTGAACAGAAGTAGAAATTTAAGTAATTATAAAAAGAAAAACCTAGAACAGAAAATTCAATATCTGAAACAAAAAATTCACTAAGTATATTTAATGGCAAATTGGAAACTTACAGAAGAAAGCTTGAGTAAATTGGAGCATGGAGAGACAAGAAGAGGAAAAAAATGAGCAAACCACAGTGATCCATGGGCCAATGTTGACTGGTAATGGAGTCCCAAAAAGAGAAGAGGCTGGAATAGGAAAATATTTGGAAATAATAATAGTTGAAAAATGTCCAATTTGATAAAAATCCACAGACCTGTGGTAGTAAACAAATTCCAAGTACAGTAAACACAAGGGAAACCATACTAATATTTCAAGTCAGATTGCTGATAACCAAACATAAAGAGAACATCTTACAAGTAGCTAAAGGGAGAGAAAGACAGTTGGATTTTACATAGGGGAACAATAATAGGAATGAACACTGACTTCTCATCAGAAATAATGGAAACTAAAAGGCAACAGAATATATTGTTTAAAGTGCTAAAAGATAAAAATTCAATCTGAAATTATAAATCCAGCAAAAATATATTTTAGCATTGTAGGCAAAATAAAGATGTTTTCAGATGAGCAAAAGCTAAGAGAATTCATCACCATGAGAAGTCACTACAGGTAACACTTGAAGTCCTTCAGGCAAAAGGCAACATCAGTCAGTTCAGTCACTCAGTCGTGTCCGACTCTTTGTGACCCCATGGACCGCAGCACACCAGGTCTCCCTGTCCATCACCAACTCCCGGAGTTTACCCAAACTCATATCCATTGAGTTGGTGATGCCACCCAACCATCTCATCCTCTGTCCAGTATTCCTTTTCCTATTTGGAACCAGTCTGTTGTTCCATGTCCAGTTCTAACTGTTGCTTCCTGACCTGCATACAGATTTCTCAAAGGCAGGTCAGGTGGTCTGGTATTCCCATCTCTTTAAGAATTTTCCACAGTTAATTGTGATCCACATAGTCAAAGGCTTTGGCATAGTCAATAAAGCAGAAATAGATATAGTCAACATATCAGTCAGAAACTCAGCTCTAAGTAAGGGAATGAAGAGGGCCAGAATTGGTCTTTATTTAGGTAAATATAAAATAACATTTTTCTTGTTTCTTATTATCTATAAAAATTCTATTTAAAATGTTAATGTATTGTGAGTTTATAACACAAGTGAAAAAAATGGGACAGTAAATAGCACAGGATAGTACGAAGGTACTTTGAATTACATAGTTGCAAGGTGATGCAATGGAGTTGATATAATATTAACGGAAGGTCGACTGTGATATTACCAGATCACTAAAGCAATCACTCAGCAAAGTGGTATGGTATGGCTAAAAAGCTGATAGAGGTGATAAAATGGAATACTAAGCGATACCAGATGAAGCAAAGCCAACCGTAGTATTTACCTTAAGTGTAAATGGACTAAACACTACAGTGTTGTAGAATCTGCTGGCAATGCAAGAGACCCCTGGTTCAGTCCTTGAGTCAGGACCCCTGGAGAAGGAAATAGCAACCTACTCCAATATTCTTGCCTAGAGAATTCCGTGGACAGACCATAGGTTTGCAAAGAGTCAGACAAGACTGAGCAACTAACACTTCCACTTTTCACCCATTTTAACACAGTTGTGCCACACAATAATGGCACAACAAGCCTTTGAGTCAGGAAGACATAAGTAAATATGTTACTGTGTTTCAGACACTGTACTGGGCTTGCTTTTCTTACCTACTGTGAGTTAGGTGGTAACATTCCTATTTTAAAGTAAAAAAAAAAACAAAACTGAGTAAAGAAAAGTAAGTATTGTAATTTTTCAATTAATAACCAAGAAATTTAGGTTTTTATAGTAAACTTTAGAAGGGTATTATTTTACCAACCTCTTTTTATCTGAACTTAAGTTCTTTCTCATATTTACATTAGCTTTTTCTCTCTTTAAAAAAAAAAATTATTTTTTAATTGGTGGAAAATTGCTTTACAGTTTTGTGTTGGTTTCTGCCATACAACTGTGCGAATCAGTCATAATTATATATGTATATATGTGTGTATCAGAGAAGGCAATGGCACCCCACTCCAGTGCTCTTGCTTAGAAAATCCCATGGATGGAGGAGCCTGTTAGGCTGCAATCCATGGGGTCACTAAGAGTCAGACACAACTGAGCGACTTCCCTTTCACTTTTCACTTTCCTGCTTTGGAGAAGGAAATGGCAGCCCACTCCAGTGTTCTTGCCTGGAGAATCCCAGGGACAGGGGAGCCTGGTGGGCTGCCGTCTATGGGGTCGCACAGAGTCGGACACGACTGAAGTGACTTAGCATAGCATGTGTGTATGGACCTAATGGAAGCAGAAGATATTAAGAAGAGGTGGCAAGAATACACAGAACTGTACAAAAAAGATCTTCATGACCCAGATAATCACGATGGTATGATCACTCACCTAGAGCCAGATATCCTGGAATGTGAAGTCAAGTGGGCCTTAGAAAGCATCGCTACGAGCAAAGCTAGTGGAGGTGATGGAATTCCAGTTGAGTTATTTCAAATCTTGAAAGATGATGCTGTGAAAGTGCTGCACTCAGTATGCCAGCAAATTTGGAAAACTCAGCAGTGGCCACCGGACTGGAAAAGGTCAGTTTTCATTCCAATCCCAAAGAAAGGCAATGCCAAAGAATGCTCAAACTACGGCACAATTGCTCTCATCTCACACACTAGTGAAGTAATGCTCAAAATTCTCCAAGCCAGGCTTTAGCAATACATGAACCGTGAACTTCCAGATGTTCAAGCTGGTTTTAGAAAAGGCAGAGGAACCAGAGATCAAATTGCCAACATCCACTGGATCATGGAAAAAGCAAAGAGAGTTCCAGAAAAACATCTATTTCTGCTTTATTGACTATGCCAAAGCCTTTGACTGTGTGGATCACAGTACACTGTGGAAAATTCTGAAAGAGATGGGAATACCAGATCACTTGACCTGCCTCTTGAGAAACCTGTATGCAGGTCAGGAAGCAACAGTTAGAACTGGACATGGAACAGCAGACTGGTTCCAAATAGGAAAAGGAGTACGTCAAGGCGGTATATTGTCACCCTGTTTATTTAAAGTTATATGCAGAGTACATCATGAGAAACGCTGGGCTGGAAGAAGCACAAACTGGAATCAAGATTGCCGGGAGAAATATCAGTAACCTCAGATATGCAGATGACACCACCCTTATGGCAGAAAGTGAAGAGGAACTCAAAAGCCTCTTGATGAAAGTGAAAGAGGAGAGTGAAAAAGTTGGCTTAAAGCTCAACATTCAGAAAATGAAGATTATGGCATCAGTCCCATCACTTCATGGCAAATAGAGAAACAGTGGAAACAGTGTCAGACTTTATTTTTTAGGGCTCCAAAATCACTGCAGATGGTGACTGCAGCCATGAAATTAAAAGACGCTTACTCCTTGGAAGGAAAGTTATGACCAAACTAGATAGCCTACTAAAAAGCAGAGACATTACTTTGCCAACAAAGGTCCGTCTAGTCAAGGCTGTGGTTTTTCCAGTGGTCATGTATGGATGTGAGAGTTGGACTGTGAAGAAGGCTGAGCACTGAAGAATCGATGCTTTTGAACTGTGGTGTTGGAGAAGACTCTTGAGAGTCCCTTGGACTGCAAGGAGATCCAACCAGTCCATTCTGAAGGAGATCAGCCCTGGGTGTTCTTTGGAAGGAATGATGCTAAAGCTGAAACTCCAGTACTTTGGCCACCTCATGTGAAGAGTTGACTCATTGGAAAAGACTCTGATGCTGGGAGGGATTGTGGGGAGGAGGAGAAGGGGACGACAAAGGATGAGATGGCTGGATGGCATCACCAACTCTATGGACGTGAGTTTGAGTGAACTCCGGGAGTTGGTGATGGACAGGGAGGCCTGGCGTGCTGTGATTCATAGGGTCGCAAAGAGTCAGACACGACTGAGCTACTGAACTGAACTGAACTGAACTGATCTGATAATGTGTATATATGTGTATATATCCCTTCGCTTCTGAGCCTCCCTCCACGTTAATTTATTCACTGTTTTAGTGTACATTAACTCTCTAATTTTGCAATTAGGACTTTCTATTACCTGGCATTGGTAAAGAGTGAGTGTATACGTTTGTAATAAGATAAACCTACACTTGAACTCTGGTTCTTTTTCTAGATTGTATTTCTTGTACCTCATTTTATAAGCAACGAATAAAATACTATGTATTGACACTTAGTACATAATAGCATTGGGCTTCCCTGATTTCCCTGGTGGCTCAGTGGTAAGAATCCACTTGCCAATGCAGGAGATGTGGGTTCTATCCCTGGGTCAGAAAGATCCCCTGGAGAAGCAAATGGCAAGCCACTCCAGTATTCTTGCCTCGGAAATCCCATTGACAGAAGAGCCTGGCAGGCCACAGTCCATGGGGTCACAAAATAGTCAGGCACAACTTAGCCACTAAATAGCAACAACAACAACGTAATAACATTATTATCTGGGAGGGTTTTTGTTGTATTTGTTATAATATTATTTTGGTTTGTTTGTTTTGGACGGAGGTGATTAGTTCTTTTTTGTTGCTCGCTGTACATGCTCTCTACTTCCTTCTCAAATAGAGAATAACTGTACTTTATCATCCCTTCTTGTCACTAGAGGCCCAGGTACTGTAGTTCCATAAACCAGGCTCACTGTTTTCTCCAGTTGGCCAGGTAATCAGCCTGAGTGCATTGCCCCAGCTGTGGTTTCCAGATGGACTATTCACAGCCAAGGGACACTATGTTTCTTCTGTTTAGGATTTAAGACATAACAGACTAATGATGTAGAATAGTTAGTAGCCAGTGAACTGTTGAAGGACTCCTTAAAGATTACTCTTTAGGGTAGATGTATAAAAAGATTCTTAGTCATTACTGTACCAAGGAGGAAGGCAGGATTAAGGAATATTGATATTCCTTTTTAATATATGAATTGTTCAAGCTGATGGTTAAACTCTGTGTTGTTACATGTAATAGTTGTTGGTGCTGGTTCATTACTGGAGAAATAATAAAAATGAAAGAAAAACTGACAAATAGGTTTCACTGAGTAAAAGAATATTAATTATCACTTGTGAGCTATTTAGCATTTGTGTCTGAATACTCTGCCACAAAAAATACGCATATCATTAAATTTGGGTCAAATTAAAGCTCTAATCAAATAAATCTTACATACTGTACAGTTCAGTTAGTGTGTTCTCAGATATCCTGACTGGTGCAATTATATGGACATTGACTCATAACTTAAAATGTTTAATGGAAAAGATAAAGTATTTACTATAAAAAATGCAAGTATTCTTTGCATTCACTTGTGCCATCAGGAGGAAGCAATCACAAAAATCCAGAATACGTGACTCTCTCTAGTCAGCTGTCATACACTCTTCAAAAAGTAAATGTCATAGGGGAAAAGTGGTAGAGAGATTGTTCTAGGAAAAGATACGAGAGACACCTATAATGCATGAACCTGGATTTGATCTAGTTCTGAGATAAGAGCTATACCAAGACAGTCTTGAGATAATTAGGGAAAATGGGATGTGGGCTACATGGTATATTGTGAAAGTATTGTTAATTTTCTTAGGTGGCATTTGAAATTGTGGTTACTTAGGAGATTGTGCTTATTCTTGGAGAAGGAAATGGCAACCCATTCCAGTGTTCTTGCCTGGAGAATCCCAGGGATGGTGGAGCCTGGTGGGCTGCCGTCTCTGGGGTTGCACAGAGTTGGACACAACTGAAGCGACTTAGCAGCAGCAGCAGGAGGAGATTGTGCTTATTCTTAGGAGATGTGTGCCAGGCTCTTCAGGGATCAAGTGTCTACAACTTTTATTTTTGGTTAATTAATTAATTAATTTTAATTGGAGGGTAATTACAATATTGTGATGGTTTTTGCCATACATCAGTATGAGGTATATATGTGTCCATAGATATAGATGTGTCCCCCCATCCTGAACCCCCCCACCCCGACCCTGTCTCTCTGGGTTGTCCCAGAGCACTGGCTTTGGGTGCCCTGCTTCATGTGTTGAACTGGCATTGGCCATCTACTTTACATATGGTAATGTACATGTTTCAGTGCTATTCTCTTAAATCATCCCACCCTCACCTTTTCCCACTGAGTCTAAAAGTCTGTTCTTTACATCTGTGTCTCCTTTGCTGCCCTGCATGTAGGATCATAGGCACCATCTTTCTAAATTCCATATATATGCATTAATATACAATATTTGTCTTTCTCTTTCTGACTTACTTCACTCTGTATAATAGGCTCCAGGTTCATCCACCTCATTAGAAATGACTCAAATGCGTTCCTTTTTATAGCTGAGTAATATCCCATTGTGTATGGCAATCCACTCCAGTACTCTTGCCTGGAAAATCCCAAGGGTGGAGGAGCCTAGGAGGCTGCAGTCCATGGTGTCGCTACGAGTCGGACATGACTGAGCGACTTCACTGCCACATGTCAGCGACTTTCCCACTACTTCCTTATCCATTCATTTTCCGATGGACATCTAGGTTGCTTCTGTGTCCTAGCTATTGTAAGTAGTGCTGCAATGAACATTGGGGTACATGCGTCTCTTTTAGTTCTGATTTCCTCAGGGTGTATGCCTATCAATGGGATTGCTGGGTTGTATGGCAGTTCTAGGGTCAATGGGATTGCTGGGTTGTATGGCAGTTCTAGGGGCTTCCCAGATGGCTCAGAGGATAAAGAACCTGCCTGCAATGCAGGACACATCAGAGATACAGGTTCAGTTCCTGGGTAGGGAAAATTCCCTGGAGGAGGGCACGGCAACCCACTCCAGTATTCTTGCCTGGAGAGTCCCATGGACAGAGGAGCGTGACAGATTACGGTCCATAGGCTGCAAAGAGTCAGACACCACTGAAGCGACTGAGCACAGCACAGCACTCGACAGTTCTAGTCCCTAAGGAATGTCCACATTGTTCTCTGTAGTGGCTGTACCAGTTTGCATTCCCATCAAGAGGGGTCCCTTTTTGCGCACCCTCTCCAACGTTTGTTTGTAGACTTTTTGATGGCCATCTAACCGTCGTGAGATGACACCTTATTGTGGTTTTGATTTGCATTTCTCTAATAATGAGTCATGTTGAGCATCTTTTCGTTAGCCATCTGTATGTCTTCTTTGGAGAAATGTCCGTTTAGGTCTTTAGCCCCCTTTTTGATTGGGTTGTTCATTTTTCTGGTATTACAACTTACTTTTAAATGGTATAGCAAAATGCATGTGTTATACGTGCTATCTGTGTGTATATGTAGAAAGAGAAAATAAATTTGGCAGATAATTATTATTGAATCTAGGTGAAGCCTATACAATTAATTGTTGGTTGTACTTTTATTTTTATTTTTATTTTTATCTTTTTAATTGGAGACTAATTATTTTACAATATTTGTTGTACTTTAAAAATGTTTTGCCTTAACTGTTTTATAATGAAACATTTAAGAATACCTCTACACATTTAGCAGTTTTACAGTATCTTCAAAGAAGAAATCATAATGAACATTAGAAAATATTAAGAACTAGATGATAATGAAAAGATTCCCCATTAGAACATATCAGTGTAGCTAACTGGTACTTAATAAAGATAAGAATAGATATCAGTTGGATAGAAAATTAAAATATGATAGAATCCAAAATAAGGTTTTTTTGCAAAATCCTGTTAAATGGTCAAGACTCAGAGAATTAGGGATGAAAAACAAAAATAATTATAGGTGCAGAAGAGATCACAATAAAGAAATTTGAAAGCAACCTTGATGTCAGTAAATTAAAAATTAAATGCAGTGGATAATTTTTTTTTAACTTTAAATGACTTCAATAATATTTAGAAAAGCTGGTTGCCCTTTAACTGTTATGGAGGTTGAATCATTTCTTTAAAAACTGCCTACAAAGAAAATTTTTTGTTGTTGTTTTAATTACTAAATCATATCTGACTCTTTGCGACCCCATGTACTGTAGCCTGCCAGACTCTGTCCATGGAATTTTCCAGGCAAGAATATTGGAGTGGGTTGCCATTTCCTTCTGCAGGGTATCTTCCCAACCCAGGGATCGAACCATCATCTCCTACATTGGCAAGTGGATTCTTTACCTCTGAGCCACCTGGGAAGCTTGCAAAGAAAATAACAAGTCACAATTGTTTTATAAGTGAAACCTACCAAATATTTAAGGAACATATCATTCCAATCTTAAACAAATTTGGAAATTAGAAAAAGAGGGACTACTCTGTGGTCATTGTAAAAGATGTTAAAACTCTTTTGGTGCTCTTTGCTTCAATAGGTAGAGCCTAATTCCCTTCCTTTGAGAGTGGGCTGGACCTGTTGATGCAGCTTTAACAGAATGAAAGCAAAAGTGATGGTGTGAGACTTCAGAGAACAGTTCATAAAAGGAACTGCAGTTTCTTCCTCACTGTGTCTGTTAGATTACTCATTCTTGGAGTGGGCAGTTAATTATCATGGGGACACTCAAGTCTGTGAAGGAACTCTGTGAGAGGACGTGAGGCCTCCCACCAACAGCATGTGATTGGTCCATCTTGACAATGGGTACCACAGCCCCTCTTGACATCCTGACTGAAAGCCCATGAGAAACACTTAGACACCACCTAGTTAAGCCACTCCCAAGGTCCTGACACATAGAAACTTAGAAATGTTGGTTGGTTTAAACCACTAAGTTTTTTGGCAACAGTAGTATTATACAGCAGTATAATACAGCAGTGGAGAAGGCAATGGCACCCCACTCCAGTACTCTTGCCTGCAAAATTCCATAGAGAGAGGAGCCTGGTGGGCTGCTGTCCATGGGGTCGCTAAGAGTCGGACACGACTGAGTGACTTCACTTTCACTTTTCACTTTCATGCACTGGAGAAGGAAATGGCAGCCCACTCCAGTGTTGCCTGGAGAATCCCAGGGACAGGGGAGCCTGGTGGGCTGCCATCTATGGGGTCACACAGAGTCGGACATGACTAAAGTGACTTAGCAGCAGCAGCGGCATAATACAGCAGTATTTAATATATACCCTTACTCATTTTATACTTTGGCCACCTGATGTGAAGAGCTGACTCATTAGAAAAGACCCTGATGCTGGGAAAGATTGAGGGCAGGAGGAGAAGAGGACAACAGAGGATGAGATGGTTGAATGGCATCACTGACTCAATGAACATGAGTGTGAGCAAGCTCCAGGAGATGATGAAGGACAGGGAAGCCTGGCGTGCTGCAGTCCATGGGGTAGCAAAAAGTCTGGCCTGACTGAGTGACTGAACAACAATGTTTCAGCCAGCTTGAGTTTTGCAAAGTTAGTTCATTAGAAAATTTTTTCATAAAACTGATTGCTTTAACAGATGCAGAAAGACAAATTATTGATTATCTGTGGTGCAGGAAAAAAATTTAATAACATGCAGTACCTGTTTATGATAAAACTTAAAAAGCTTGGAACAGAAGTTTCTTAATGTGATAAAGGGTATCTAAAAAGCTACTTGAAACATGCCTATTAGTGGAAAAGATTTGAAATACCCTTTTAAAAATTAGAAACAAGATGAGGATGTTTCTTATCACTCTTATCCACATTGTACATTCAGAAATAAAAAAATAGAATGAGTTAAAGTTTGGGATAATTATAAGGAAAAAAGTAAATATATGAGTTGGTTTGTAGAGAAAACTTAGTCTACATAAAAATTAACAAAATTATTAGGATAGTCTAGCAAGTCATTTGCATTCTTATATACAACAGTAATTTTAATCTAAATATATATATAAGTATAAAATTTAATTTAAAAACATTCAATAACAAAACCATTTCTTGTAAATAAATCTAACAAGAAATGTGCAAGCCTTTTTAAGATGGCTTTAAAAACCTAACTGAAAATTTTTTAATAATTTAGAACTAAATAAATGGGAAAACATGTCATGTTTATTTAAACAAAGACTACTATAAAGATTTTTTTCTCATTTCTTACCTAGTAGTTCTACAGATTCAATGCAATTTGAATCAAAATAGTGTTTTTCAATAAATCTAATAATAATAAATATTATTATTATTATTTGTTATAATAATAAATAATATTATTATTATTAATTGTTATAATAATAAATAATATAATTTTAAGCTTTTTGTGAAAGAGAAAATAGCATAGAGTAGTCAAGGTACTCCTAAAGAAGAAGGACAAAGTTAAGAACCAGCAATACCAAATACCAAGGCTAATTATAATTATGACTATAGTATTTATGTCATGAGGGTTCTAATTTCTTCATATCCTTACCAACACTTGTTATTTTGTTTTGTTTTGTCGATACTAGTTATCCCAATGACTATGAGATAGTATCTCATTTTTCAACCTATGAAATTGCTCCAGCACCATTTGTTGAAAATCTGTCTTTCCTCCATTATTGCTTTTGCACCGTTGTCAAAAGTCAGTTGAGCCTGTTTGAATGGGTCTTTTTAAAGTGCTGTCTTCTATTTCATTGATCTGTGTGTCTGTCACTCTGACAATACAATGATAATCCAAGCTTCATAAAATGAATTGAGAACTCTTCCTTCCTCTTCTATTTTCTGGAAAAGATTGTAGAGTTGGTGTTAGTACTTAAGTGTATGGTAGAGAGCATTTATATTTAATTCTGAAGTTTTGTGATTTAATAGATTTAATTCTGTTAGTCTTGTGTAAACATAATGAAAGTGAAAGGATGAGTCACAAAAAGAAGATGGTTTCCACATAACTGAAAGATTAATGTTTGAAGTGTATAAAGAAATCCTTCAGATTACTAAGAAAAAGAAACAAGTAAATAGAAATTTAGGCAAAAAATGTAATCAGGCATTCTGTAAAAAGGAAACGTGGTTTAAAAATAAAAAGAAAAAAGACTACTAGACGGGGCTCAGACTTGTTTAGTGCTCAGGGAAAGATGAATCAAGACAACCTTTTCACATCCACCAGACTGGCAAAAATTAAATGTCTCTTCCACAACTGTCCTGAATACTTTGTCTTACCTTTGTTTTATTTTCTTTCCTTTGATCATGAAAGGAGGAACTTTTAATCCAGATTAGGGATTTGAAGAGATCACAGAATATTTTTTGGAGTGTGTTCCTTGTTTTATAGTACTAATGATACCCTCCATAAACCACAGAAAAACCTCCTTCTTTCAGGGAAATAACTTACTTTTGTCCCTTCTTAATTGGCACTCTTACAGGTATTTTAAATTCCTTTTCATTCTAGACAATGTAGCTGTTTCATGTGTTTCAATGACATTAATTGGTCTTGTTGCTTGTTTAACTTTGTGCTGTGAGCTTCACAAAGTTCTTAACCATGCCTGATTTCAACTGCAGCTTTAGAATCAGATTATTTTTTGGCCTTCACTCCTATTTAATTTCATAAAGTTTCTCTTTTGTTTTGCAGGAGCATAAAGAACAAAAGATTTGGGAGTGGTGGTGGTAGGATTTTAATTTAATTAATCTTGTATTTCATAGCCATTATGAGTTGAATATAGAAAGAGGGTAGGTATTATAGCTCTCTAGACAGATCAATGCCTTTTATACTTGACCAAAAGATGCTCCTGATAATTTAGTACTTAGAGTTTATTTTAGAATATTGTTAGGAACCAGACCTTCAAAGCCTTGCCTAACAATTCAGTATACTCTGTTCTTAAAGCCCTTACCAACATTCTAGCATTGATTCTCCCTGGGGTTGTGGGGGGAATCTTTCTTACTTGTGTTTCTAGATCAGTATTTTACAGCTTGAGATGCTAGTTTCTTAAGGTGACCAGTGAGAATAAAATTTCTTCGTTAAATTCGTTTGGAAATGCTGCTTACTATAGCCCTCTTTCCAACCTGCTATAAGATGGAGACAGTGCATGATAGCATATTAAGGTCCATGAACAGTCCTGTATTAAAAAGATGGGGGAACCTAGAACATGTTTAATTTTATTTAACTCAGCAGTTCCTAAATTTGCTTGAACATTGGCCACTTTTCCCATGGGATATCTATTTATATTGGGAGGAACAGTCCTCAAAATGCAACTCTAGAATAAATGCCAGCAGTATGTCAACTAAGGTATACTGACCTTTCAGTTATTTCTAGATGTATTTTCATACACTTTTTTAATTTGACAACTACTTTCTCCCTGTATTATGTTATAATCCCTTATTGACTGCAAAACATAAATGGTTTGTCCATCTGTGCCTGTGATTCTTGGTTTTAAGTGAAGTACAGCGGAATATTAGCTTAGTGGCTGCTTTTGTTAGGGACATATATTGGGATACTGATTACTTTATTGTCCTAGTAAGATCTAGAAAAGGAATTATTTCATATGAATTGTGAAGGGAGTCTCCCCAAGAGATTGACAGTTTCATGTACTTTTTAAGGAGTGTGTTAGTGTTAGTTGCTCAGTCGTGTCCGACTCTTTATGACCCCATGGACTGTGGCTCGCCAGGCTCCTCTGTTCATGGAATTCTCCAGGCAAGAATACTCGAGTGGGTTGCCATTTCCTTCTCCACAGGAGCTTCCCAACCCAGGTCTCCTGCATTGCAGGCAGATTCTTTACCATCTGAGCCACCAGGGAAGATAGTGTAGTCATAACTTTTATGTGTCCTGGGAAACCAAGAAATCTGTGTGACTTCCTTTACTATAGTGGCCTGGAACCAAACCCCCAACAACTCTGAGGTGCCTGTATTTATGGAGACTTTGAAAACATGTCTCTAAAGGACAGTGCAACAGGTGGGTCATGTGGAAATCGCAAGGAGATGTCAGCTAAGGAGGCACCAAGAAGGAAGGGCCAAGAGGAGCGAGACTGTTGTTATTGCTGTTAGTCACTAAGTTGTGTCTGACTCTGCGACCTCATGAACTGTAGCCCGCCAAGCTCCTTTGTCCATGAGATTTCCCAGACAAGAATACAGGAGTGGGTTGCCATTTCCTCCTCCAACTTTGTAAGGAGTAAATATAATTAAAGAGTAACAGATGACCTATTTGGTCTGTTTGCTTACCTCTGAAGTGAAGTCGCTCAGTCATGTCTGACTCTTTGCGACCCTGTGGACTGTAGCCTACCAGGCTCCTCCATCCATCCATGGGATTTTCCAGGCAAGAGTACTGGAGTGGGTTGCCATTTCCTTCTCCAGGGGGATCTTCCCAACTCAGGGATTGAACCCAGGTCTCCCACATTGTAGGCAGACGCTTTTACTGTCTGAGCCACCAGGGAAGTTGCTCACCTCTGAAGCCATCATCAAACTTGCCTGTGTTCTTTTAAGTGTAGCCCATGAGACATACTGTGCCATTGTTGTTTGGTCACTAAGTCGTGTCCAGCTCTTTGTGACCCCATGGACTGTAGCCTGCCAGCCTCTCTGACCAGGGGATGTTCCAGGCAAAAATACTGGAGTGTGTTGCCATATCCTTCTCCAGCAGATCTTCCCAAGCCAGGTATCAAAACCACGTCTCCTGTATTGGCAGGTAGAGTCTTTACCACTGAGCCACCTGGGAATCCCACACTGTGCCACACCTGTGCTATCCAGGACACTAGCCACTGGCTGCATGTGGCTGTTGAGCAATCAATATATTGAGTCATATTGAGATATGTGAAGTAGAAAATGTATACTGGATGTCAACAATTTAGTAATACTAAAAAAAAATCTAAAATATTTTGATGATTTTTATATTTAAATACTGAAATTTTAATGTTTTATGTATTATATTTAATTAAAATTAATTTCATCTTTTTTTTTACTACTTAATGTGACTGCTAGATAATTTAAGATTACTTATGTGGCTTGTATTATATTTCTGTTAGACAATGAGGCTACAAATACTTTTCCCATGAACTGACAGGTCTTATTATTTAGATTTTTATTACTATAAAGCTTTCTGGCCCAGGGGAGAATTCTGGTTTTGTTTTGAAAACTTTTGACCTAAGATCAAATGAGTCTTCATTCTCTAAATCTCTTTCAAGTATCTGAAGAAGAGATTATTATGAGACCTTAATGGAATCATTCTTTAGGAATAGGGAAAAAGATGAAAACTGTAGACATTTCTAACTATCATTAATAAATTATTTTACCTGTTTCCATTGACAACTATTCTACCTTTAAAATATGACTTTATGTCTTGGTGTCTTCCTCTCTAAAACATCTTCTGAGCATCAAATGTCTTTATCCTCCTTGGATAATCTTCTACTTTATAGATTGGAACAATGTTCTTAGGTTAGGCTCTCTGCTTTTGGTTCTTTTAGTGCTTTGGGGGAAAGAATTTTAGTGTTAATTATAAAATTTTTATTTATGATTTTTGCCTTTCTGACAGAAGTCCTATGATTCTTGAGGTTAAATGGCAGACACTAGGACATTGCACTTGGTGTCTTTTTTATAACATGCTGGTGTACTGAACCCTTTGCAGTCATAAATATGACTGTAGAATAAAATCTAGGAAAGAATAGTAGTAAGTCATGTCTCAGGAAGGCAGTATGCATGAGGGTCATTTCAAGTACAATTTTAAGAACACATCAAGCGTCATTGCCTGCATCTGTTATCTTAGAGGAAATTTCATTTTAAGTTCAGTCATTGGTAGCCATCCTCAGCTTGGTTTCCTTCTTTTAGAATCTCAGTTAAGCAAATATATAGTAATGAATACTATAGGTTGGATAAATGCTTTTTAGTTTAAAAAGACTTACACATATGTCACCTGTTGATCACACATAAGGTGCATTCAAGGAAAATTAAGTTACTTACCTTTATCTCTCTCTTTTTTTTTTTTTTCAATTTAAAGATCTGCCTTATCTCTGACCCAGCCTTTTCATAATATAACATAAGAAGATATGAAGCTGCATGGCTCTATACTCTTTTTTCTGAAACTATGCACAAGGGGAGAAGAATAGTTTTTCCTATTTTCCTATTCCTATGATTAGTTTTTCCTAACATGTGGAATGCCCACATGATTCTGTCTTTTTCATATTTTTAGTTTGTTTATGTTTGTTTTAAAAATTCAAACAAGAACAGAAAGTGTAAAAAAAAATTTTAAGTTTGAAAACAAAGTAAATAGATTTTGATGCTTCTCAAAATCTCATCTCCAAAAGAAAACAGAGTCATCTTTATAGATAGATCTCTCTTTGCATGTGCCTGTCTCATGTTTCATTTCATTACCAGTGTGGGCATTGTTACCTGGTCTGTAGACTAGGAAGGTATATATGCCTGTCTTTGGAACCTAAGGCTGCCTCTTCAAATCAGCACTAGAGGGCATTGAAGCCCAACAAAGAGTATACTACTTGAGAGCTAGCCAAAGCCTTCATCCAGCTCACTCGATGGCCATTCCTAATGTTTTTTGGAGAAGGAAGTTCCCAAGTTATGAGACGAGGGAGCAGTTTTTCTTCTTTTGAAAGTATCAGTGTAAAATAGGGGCATTATTATCAGGTATTTTTACTGTATAATGGAATAAATAAAAATGTATGACCTTGCACAAGGCATTTATTAACCTCTTTGATCTTTAATTTCCTTATTATAAGTGAAAAAGGATTAGAGTATTTGGTTTCATTTAACATTTATCAGTAGTCTGTTACTTGCTTGTTATTGCAGTATGGCTTTTATGTAAATCATCTTGTTTAATCTTCACAAAAAGCTTTGGAGCTGTCATTCCTGAAAAAGAAAAACTAGTTCATCTAATTAACAGGCATATCACTGATAGTGGCAGAGTTGGAATTCTTTCTTTCACAAACCATGGTATTTTTTCCTGCTACATGTGTCATAGTGTTTCTTACTACATAAATTTCTTTAAAGGAGTCTTTTTAATTTTAAAAAGTATATTGTATGAGCAAATGTTTTCCCGTTATTTGACTGCACATTTGCATCCTGTTGGCTATTTGAACTTATCAACCTGAAAAATCTGTTTGCATCGAAAAAACTGGGAAAATGCATAGATTGAGACTAAAGAGAATAGCCAATTTTGTTCAGTACTCTGCCTCTCCAAAGTACAGATTTTTACAGTCTTTTTAGAGCAAATTTTAATGGTGAAAGTCAGCATTTTAATCAACTAGACATGTATAATGAGAGATGCCTCTATGTGGAATAACAGCAAAAATGGGAAAATAACTCATTAGAAAGTTTTTATGAAAATGAATCATTATAATCTAAACTTTCTAATATAGTTGTTCTTCATTATCTTTGGAGGATCGGCTCCAAGATCCCCCCTCAGGTTCCAATATCTGCACCACTGAGGTCCCTGATATAAAATGACATAGTACAGTCGGCCCTCGGGTACTAAAGTACTCAGGGCCTCAGGTACTGAGGGCCGACTGTACTACTAACGTATTTTTTGGTATCACTTAGTGGCTGTTGAATAATGCAGTAGCATTGGTTATAGTGGATGAGTCTGTGATTTTAAGTATGGTGTATAGTCTGCTGCTGCTAAGTCGCTTCAGTCGTGTCCGACCCTGTGCAACGCCATAGACGGCAGCCCACCAGGCTCCCCTATCACTGAGATTCTCCCGGCAAGAACACTGAAGTGGGTTGCCATTTCCTTCTCCAGTGCATGAAAGTGAATAGTGAAAGTGAAGTCGCTCAGTCGTGTCCAACTCTTAGTGACCCCATGGACTGCACAGCCCACCAGGCTCCTCCGTCCATGGGATTTTCCAGACAAGAGTACTGGAGTGGGGTGCCATTGCCTTCTCTCTATAGTCTACTCTTAGAATTTAAATTGTAATCAACATCAGAAGGTTTTTAGGTGTCAAACTATTCTCTTGGCTTTAATACTTAGACAGTTGAACTTGCTATTCTTTTGAAAAGGATCTACAAAGTACTTCCACTTTCTAAAGTTTGTTTTAAAAATTTCAATTGTATACAAAAAGAGAAAATACAATGAACTCTGTTGTCTTTATTCAGTCTCAACAGCTAGTCTCATAGCTAATCTTATTTTTATGTAGCCTCCATTTATAACTATTGATTATTTTGAAGGAAATCTCAGGCATCATATGATTTAATCTTTAAATAAGTAGAGGTATATAATTAACACAAAAATAGTAATTCCTTAATATTAGCAAGCATACAGTCAGTGCTCAAATTTCCACATCGCTTTTTTTTTTCTTTACAGTTTGTTTGAATCAGCACCCATACTCTGCTCTTCGTTGAAATCTCTTAATCTATAGATATTCTTTTAAATTTTTTCTAGTAGTTTTTTGTTTGTCAAAGAAACTGGATCATTTGTCTTCTGGATTTTCCCATGGTCTAGGTTTTGCTGGTTCACTCCTATGGTGCTTTCCCTCTTTTTCCTATATGTTGGTGGTTAGATGTGTATATGGTTCAATGTGTAGACATGGTTCAGTATTTCAGCAAGAATACTCATGGGACATACTTCTTCTGTACTGAGCTAGATACCATAATGTTGCTCTAGGGAGCTATTTTTCTATTGAGGACCACTGAGACAAAAGTCATTCTAGGTCTCATTTTTATTTTGTTTTCTCTTGTCCTCTCTAACCCTCATTTGACCTTCAGGTTAGGAATGGTTGGGAGGAGACTATTCATTGACCTGTTGATTGTTACTGGATTATTTATTTAAGGATATAGAAGCCACATGACTTCCTGAATAGTAGTAAACGCAGCTTACTTTTTAATAACTTTTCTAATCTGTAGACTTCTGTGGTACCTATAGCCACCTTTCCTGCAGGAAAAATTCAGCTCAAGTTACATTAAATTCTTGGTATATCTTTGCCCTTTATACTTAGGCTTTGATGAACATTTTGCAAAGACTTAACATAATCAAGTGATATTTACAAAACATCATGGTTTTCTGGATTTTTGAACCAATTTAGTGCTGCTGCTGCTGCTAAGTCACTTCAGTCGTGTCTGACTCTGACCCAGAAACAGCAGCCCACCAGGCTTCCCCGTCCCTGGGATTCTCCAGGCAAGAACACTGGAGTGGGTTGCCATTTCCTTCTCCAATGCATGAAAGTGAAAAGTGAAAGTGAAGTCGCTCATTCGTTCCCGACTCTTAGCGACCCCATGGACTGCAGCCTACCAGGCTCCTCTGTCCGTGGATTTTCCGGCAAGGGTACTGGAATGGGGTGCCATTGCCTTCTCTGATTTTAGCACTAGCAAGGCCATATTCTCATCCTGGGAAAGAGAGAGCAGAGTCAGTATCAGTTACACATGAGCAATATCTTTGCCTCTAACTTTCCAGAGTTCTGGAAAGTTCATCTTCCTGCAGACCACTCCTGTTTTTCTGGTGGGTTTGTTTTTTGTTTGTTTGTTTTTGGCTATGCTGAGTCTTTGCTGCTGCGCAGATTTTCTCTAGTTGCTGAGAGCTGGTGGAGGGGGCGGAGGTGCTGCACCTTGCTGTGGTGCGGGGGCCTCTCATCGGGTAGGTCTCTATAGTTATGGCACTTCAGCTTAGTTGCCCTGTGGCATGTGAGATCTTCCCGGACTAGGAATCAAACCTGTGTCTGCTGCATTGCAAGGCGTATTCTTAACCGCTGGACCACCAGGAAAATCCCCCGAATCTGTTTTAATACCCTTTGACTTGTATGGTTCTGATATTTAGTTTTCACCAATGACCATGATCTGAATACTTACCCCACGCTCCCATCCCCATGTTGCCTTCTTTTCTCTCCTTTCTCTTCCATCTTTTCCTCCTTGTATTGATCACATACTTATAACCACCTATAATAGGCACCAGGAAAAGTGCTTTTAAGAAGCAGATTAATAAGACATAGGCCTTGTCTTCAAGTGAAAAGGTGTACTGCTGACCTCTAGTTCTCTGTATGAGAAAAAAACAAAACACAATGTGTATCACATGCAGAATCCAGGGAAATTTAACCCCCTAAATGTAAAAAGCAAACACTTAAAAAAAAAATCTCTGTGGCCTCATGATAAAGAAGACTTAAGACACCAAAAGCACTTCTCATGAAGAAAAATAGTAATAAATTTGACTATATTAAAGTAAAAGCTTTCTGCAAAACCATGAATGCCATAAAAAGATAAACGAGCAGCAAATGGGGAGAAGATACATGTAATTCAAATAACTGGCAAAGGATTAGTATCCAAAGGATAAGAGGACACTTCTAAGTAAATAAAAATATATGTTAATATTAATAGTAATAATATTTATATTGGCAAACAACCAAATATAAAACTGTGTAAAGGATTGAGAGGCAGTTGACAGTAGAAAGATTAATGATCAATAAACATAAATATGTTCAGCCTTACTAATAGGGGAATGAGTATTAAACAACAAAATATTTCACACACATGAGATTGGCAAAAGTCTATCATTACCACATTTTGGAGAGGATAGAAATCATTTTCATACACAGCTGATGGAGTGTACTTTGAAGGGCAGTTTAGCGATAATTGGAAAGTTGAAGATCAACCATTCCAGAATTCCCCTGCAAGGTTTGTCTCTGTTTGTTTGTGTATGTGTCTATCTGAGGAAGAGTCTTGGCAGTGTGTATAGTAAGATCTGTGTGCCAAGTGTTTGTTGCAATATTATGTGTTACAAAAATAGAGCTGGAAATATCATAGAAGTCTTTCAGTGAAAAAAGGTGTAAATAAATCTAATATGTTCAAATAATGGACATACCGTGGAGATTTGATTCCAGACCACTGCAATAAAGCAAATATCAGAATAAAGTGAGTTGCATGAAGTTTTTGGTTTGCTAGTGCATATAAAAGTTACATTTAAATATACTGTAGTTCATTGTGTTCAATAGCATTATGTCTAAAAATGTATATACCTTAACTTAAAAATACTATATTGCCAAAAAATGCTAACCATCACCTAAGCCTTCAGCGAGTCTTAATCATTTTGCTGGTGGAGGATCTTGCCTTGATATTGATGGCTGCCAACTGGTAAGGGAGTGGTTGCTGAAGGTTGAGGTGGCTGTGGCAGTTTCTTAAAATTATAGTGAAGTTAGCCACATTGATTGAATCTTTTTTTCAAGGCCAAATTCTCTGTAGTGTGCAATGCTGTCTGATAGCACATTGCCTATAGTAGAACTTTAAAAATTGAAGTAAATTTTCCCAAACCCTGCCACTGCTTTATCAACTGTTTATGTAATATTCTGAATCCTTTGTTATTTCAACAAATCTTCACAACTTCTTTATCAGAAATAGATTCTGTCTCAAGAAGCAACTTTCTTTCTCATCTGTAAGAAGCTACTGCTCATCCATTAAAGTTTTCTTGTGAGATTTCAGCAATTCAGTCACATCTTCAGGCACCACTTCTAATGCTGGTTCTCTTGCTGTTTCTACCACATCTGCAGTTGCATCCTCCACTCAAGTTTTGAACCCCCCAGAGTCATCCGTGAAGGTTGGAATCGCTTCTTCCAGCTTGAATCATGAATGGGATCTGGAATGGTGAATCTTTTCCAGAAGGTTTTCAATTTAGTTTGCCCAGATCTGTAAGAGGAATCACTGACTGTGGTAGCTATAGCCTTACAAAATGTATCTCTTAAAGAATAAGATATGAAAGTAAAGATGACTCCTGATTCATGGGCTGCAAAATGGTTGTTGTGGTAGCAGGCATGAAAGCAACATGAATTGTATCACATTTCCATCAGAGCTGTTGGGTGACCAGAGCAGATAATGACCAGAACATTGTCAATAAGCAGTAATATTTTGAAATTTACTTTTTTTTTTTTTTTGAGCAGTAGCTCTCAATAGTGGGCACAGGATGTTCAATAAACCATATATAATAGATGTGCTTCCATCCAGGCGTTGTTGTTCCATTTATAGAGCACAGGCAGAGTAGATTTAAGGCCTTAGGATTTTCATAGTGGTAAATGAGCGTTGACTTCCACTTAAAGTCACCCACTGCATTAGCTCCTAACAAGAGAGTCAGCCTGTCCTTTTAAGCCAGGCATTGACTTCTCTCTAGCTATGAAAGTCCTAAATGGCATCTTCTTCCAGTAAAAGGCTGTTTCGTCTGTGTTGAAAATCTTCATTATTGATTTTAGGTAGATCTGGATAACTTGCTGCGGGTTCTACATCAGCACTTACTGCTTCACTTTGCACTTACATGTTATGAAAGTAGCTTCTTTCCTGAAACTTCATGAACCAACCTCTGCTAGCTTCAGACTTTTCCTTCTGTGGCTTTCTCACCTCTTCCAGCCTTCATATAATTGTAGAGCGTTGGAACCTTTCTCTGGATTAGGCTTTGGCCAAAGGGACTGTTGTGACTGGTTTGATCTTCTGTCCAGACCACTCACTCCAGCTTTTTCCATATCAGCGTTAAGGCTGTTTTGTTTTCTTATCATTCATGCATTCACCAAAGTAGCACTTTTAATTTCCTCCCAGAACTTTCCTTTGCATTTGTAACTTGGCTAACTGGTGTAAGAGGCCAAGCTTTGGGCCCTCAGCTCTCTATATGCCTTCCTCACTTAGCTTAATCATTTCTGTCTTTTGATATTAAGTGAAGATCATGGTATCCAGTCCAGTCACTTCATGGGAAATAGATGGGGAAACAGTGGAAACAGTGTCAGACTTTATTTTTTTGGGCTCCAAAATCACTGCAGATGGTGACTGCAGCCATGAAATTAAAAGATGCTTACTCCTTGGAAGGAAAGTTATGACCAACCTAAATAGCATATTGAAAAGCAGAGACATTACTTTGCCAACAAAGGTCTGTCTAGTCAAGGCTATGGTTTTTCCAGTGGTCGTGTATGGATGTGAGAGTTGGACTGTGAAGAAGGCTGAGCGCTGAAGAATTGATGCTTTTGAACTGTGGTGTTGGAGAAAACTCTTGAGAATCCCTTAGACTGCAAGGAGATCCAACCAGTCCATTCTGAAGGAGATCAGCCCTGGGTGTTCTTTGGAAGGAATAATGCTAAAGCTGAAACTCCAATACTTTGGCCACCTCATTCGAAGAGTTGACTCGTTGGAAAAGACTCTGATGCTGGGATGGATTGGGGGCAGAAGGAGAAGGGGACGACAGAGGATGAGATGGCTGGATGGCATCACTGACTCGATGGACGTGAGTCTGAGTGAACTCCGGGAGTTGATGATGGACAGGGAGGCCTGGCGTGCAGCAATTCATGGGGTCGCAAAGAGTCGGACACAACTGAGCGACTGAACTGAACTGAACTGAGGGGCATAGGATTCTTCCTTTCCCTTGAACACTTAGGCCATTGTTGGATTATTTATTGGCCTAATTTCAATATTGGTGTGTCTTAGGGAATTGGTACCATTGACTCAATGGACAGGAGTTTGAGCGAACTCCAGGAAATAATGAAGGACAGGGAAACCTGGCATACTGCAATCCACAGGGCCGCAAAGAGTCAGACATGACTGAGTGACTGAACAACAACAGAGAATAGGGAGGCTTGCAGAGAGGGAGAGAGAGAGGGATTGGCGGGTCAGTGGAGCAGTCAGAACTCAAAAAACTTTTATTGATTATGGGTATTTCATACCTATGGAATCATATAATATGTGGCCTTTTGTGTCTGCCTTCTTTTAGCATAAAGTTTTTAAGATTCATCCATGTCAGAACTTCAGTTCTTTTTGTGGCTAAAGAATCCCATCGGGTGACTGTGACTCATTTTGTCTATCCATTCATCCATTGACGGACTTTGGGGTCGCTTTACCTTTTGGCTCCTATGAATAGTGCATCTGAATATTTATATACAGGTTTTTGTTGACATAGTTGTTTTCATTTCTTTGGTTATATACCAAGAAGTAGAATTGCTGAATTATATGGTAATTTGGTTTTTAACTTTTTGAGGAAATCCCAGACTGTTTTCCACAGCACCTCCACCATCTTGTATTCCCACCAGCAGTTTTTCCATGTCTTCACCAACAGATCCCAGTTATATTTAAGATGACATAAGATGACATACTGAGTGAATGAATCAAAATGTCTAGATACTGGGATCAGGGTAGTTTCTGGCTACACTTTTTAATCTTTATAAAATTAGCTTTTACTATGGTTATTTTTTGTGTGTTTAAAATTTTACTTGTTTTCATTTTAACAAATTAAAAGTAAATGTTTCACATTCATTATTGACAAATATAGGGTAAAAATTTGTTTTCAATGATGAACTGTGAGCTGAGTTGTAATCTACAAAAAAGATCTGAAGTCTTAAAATATTTTAACAGAATTATTTTACAAGACAACAACGTAAGAGTTTGATTTGTTCTGGCAAGACTAGAATGCAAAAGCTTCTTATGGTTGATGGATTACACAGTACCTCTGCTACCTCACATTTTCTGTGGGTGAAGTCTAGTATCTGGTATTCACAAATCTCTATTTCTGCAACACAGGAGTTTTGAATCAAGTATACTGAAATTGTGAGTCACTCTGAATTCAGATTTGGGGACGCTAAATAAATTTAGAAGTAGTAGTGAACTACTACTTGTAGTGAACTACAATTTGGATGGAGGCCAAATTGGTGTTGGAAGAGATGAGTGGGAGTCTCTTAGAGTGATATCAGCATTAAACAGATTATAAACAATTTGTTGAAAGTGGGGGAAACAGAGGCTCTGAAATGTTTTTAGCTAGAGCAGTGTTCTTTCAGGCATCTTGTTACTTACAGTGTATTATATACTAGTATTTTTGGCTGGTGACTGTTTATTTATTGTATCATATTTTTCTGAAGAAAGGGAAATGCTATACTGTATTTTTGTAAAGTGTTTTGAAATAGGCTTAGATTAAGTTGATTTGTTTTTGTTTCTGTTTTTTAAAAACATGCATATGTTTATTGTCTCTTTTGTTTAGTCCCTCTGGGAAAGGAAGTTTTCCACAGCTTCACTCTGTGATTTGATTTTGTTGTTGCTGTTGTTTAGTCACTAAGTCAAGTTGTGTCCAACTCTGCTTTGACTCCATGGACTGTAGCTTGCCAGGCTCCTCTGTCCATGGGATTTCTCAGGCAGGCATACTGGAGTGGATTGCCATTTCCTTCTCCAGGGCATCTTCCCAACCCAGAACCAAACCCATGTTCCTACACCAGCAGGCGGATTCTTTACCACTGAGCCATCAGGGAAGCCCACATAATTTGATTTAAGGGAAACAAAACATGCTTTCTCAAACTGTGCCTGTTATATGCCCTTCTTGCTGGTGGGTTTTCCCCTTTTTCCTACTCCATTGTTCTAGGATTGAGCTCTATAACATAGTGGTGATCTGACTTGATATGCAAAGATCGAACTAAAGATTTAGAAGATGAATGACTGGCATGTTTCATAATTACAATAGTGTTTCAGTAATTACAATAACAGGGCAAAATTGTGAGCCTGATATTTTGTTTTTATCTAATACCAAAATACCAAGTTGATACTGTTTAATTAAAATGTTTTTAATTAATGATTTTTAAAAAATCAGTGACACATTAAGTTTAATGAAACCAGTTGTCATTAAAAATAATCAATTATCAACAATTTAGAAAATATCAAAAACCTTAGAAAAATATTAATGTTAAACTTACATTATCATTTGAATGTAAGTTATTTGTAGATAAAATTAACAAAATAGTTTTATTCAAAAATAAAAATGAAGACCACTTAAACAATGAAATATTTAAAAGTCAAATATTATCTACCTTTTTTTAAACTTCAGATTCATGTATGCATCAGTGGTTCATTATTGAGTAGTGACCATATTTTTGTAGTAGTGCATATTTTTTCTGCTGCTGAAAAAGTGTTCTTAAACTTAACAAGTTGAAGTAATGGTGAAAAAATAATTATATCTCCAAATATATCCATAGATAATCTCATTCCTTATTTGATAGCTTTGAGATGTTTTACTTTAAATTTTATATATTTAATTTTTCATTTTTGAAATGCTCATTGTTTTAAATGATCATAGTTTAATGAGTCAGAATAGGTCTTACAAGACTTGCTAAGAAGAACCACAGGCCCTAACCCTAACTCATGGCCTCATCAGAGAAGAAAGCCAAGTGAAGTAAATACCTCCTCTGTCTTTTGCTGTCTTACCTCCTCCTGGTGACTAATATCAGCCCACTGGAAACCGCAGGGGAAGGAAGCCATACAGATACAGTGCATACAGCCAGCCTCCTTTTGCAGAGGGTAGGAATTGGATCTGGAAGGGCAAACAGGAAAAATGTAGCCCAATAGTTTTAATTTCTAAGACACCACTTTTTAGTAATATGGTATCTTTCTGTGTGTGATATAGCATCCAGTTTTTGTTTTTGCCCTTTGTGGGGATTAAATTTTTTTTCCTTCTTGCATGATCTTCTTTCTTCCCAGTGAGGATTTCATGCCCCCTTTTTAAGGGGAATGTCCTGTTTTTCATATTAGAGGTTTTCCTCAATTGTATACCCATCTGAGTCAATGTAAGAGTGAGGTACAAAAAGCTAATAGGAGGGGCTTTTGCTTTCTGATTCTGTAGGTCCGAAGTGGGCCCTACAAATTTACATTTCTAACTAGTCCCAGGTGATGCTTGTCCAAAAGTCATATTTTAAGAACCATTTTATTAAGGAATGCTCTTGAGAATCACATCTGTGAAAGGAATGGATAGGAAGGAAACAGAGAGAAAGTTAAGCTGCAGTGTGAAGAGTTCTGAAGCAGAAATGGCCCATCAGAGATGTCCCAAAGACAAAGAGCTGGGTCTTTATTTCCCGCATGCTGTGCAGCTCTGAATGTGAGCTGCCCCTAGAAGGAGATATGACCTTAGGGAGTGAAGTTTTCTTCAGCATAGCTATCCCCATTTGTTGTTGTTGTTGTTCAGTAGCTCAGTCCTGTCTAACACTTTGCCACCCCATGGACTGTAGTACACCAGGCTTCTCTGTTCTGCACCATCTCCTGGAGCTTGCTCAAATTCATGTCCATTAGTCAGTGATGCCACCAACCATCTCCTCCTCTGTCATCCCCTTCTCCTGCCTTCAATCTTTCCCAGCATCAGTCTTTTCTAATGAGTTGACTCCTCACATCAGGTGGCCAAAGTCTTGGAGCTTCAGCATCAGTCCTTCCAATGAATATATGTGTCCTTAGTTGCTCAGTCGCGTCCGACTCCTTGTGACCTCATGCACTATAGCCTGTCAGGCTCCTCTGTCCATGGGATTCTCCAGACAAGAATACTGGAGTGGCCTGCCATGGCCTCTTCTAGGGGATCTTTCCAACACAGGAATCAAACCCAGGTCTCCCACAATGCAGGCAGATTCTTTACCATCTGAGCCACCTATCCAATGAATATTCAGGGTTGATTTCCTTTAGGATTGACTGGTTTGATCTCCTTGCAGTCCAAGGGACTCTCAAGAGTCTTCTCCAACATCACAGTTCAAAAGCATCGATTCTTTGGCACTCAGCCTTCTATATAGTCCAACTCTCACATCCATACATGACTACTGGAAAAACATAGCTTTGACTAATGTCTCTGCATTTTAATATGCTGTCTAGGTTGGTCATAGATTTTCTTCCAAGGAGCAAATGTCTTTTAATTTTATGGCTGCAGTCATGATCTGCAGTGATTTTGGAAGCCAAAAAAATAGTCTCTCACTGTTTCCATTGTTTCCCCATCTATTTGCCATGAAGTGATAGGACCGGATGCCATGGTCTTAGTTTTTTGAATGTTGAGTTTTAAGCCAACTTTTTCATTCTCCTCTTTCACTTTCATCAAAAGGCTCTTTACTTCCTCTTCACTTTCTGCCATTAGGATGGTGTCATCTCCCTAGCTGAGGTTATTGATATTCCTCCCAGCAGTCTTGATTCCAGGTTGTGCTTCATCCAGCCTGGCATTTCGAATGATGTACTGTGCATATAAGTTAAATAAGCAAGGTGACAATATATAGCCTTAATGTACTCCTTTCCCAATTTGGAACCAGTCTGTTTCCATATCCAGTTATAACTGTTGCTTCTTGACCTGCACACAGATTTCTCAGGAGGCAGGTCAAGTGGTCTGGTATTCCAGTCTCTCTAAGAATTTTCCGCAGTTTGTTGTGATCCACACAAAGACTTTGATGTAGTCAATGAAGTAGAAGTAGATGTTTTTCTGGAACTCTGTTGCTTTTTCTAAGATCCAACAGATGTTGGCAATTTGATCTCTGGTTCCTCTGCCTTTTCTGAATCCAGCTTCAACATCTGCAAGTTCTCGGCTCACGTATTATTGAAGCCTGGCTTGGAGAATTTTGAGCATTACTTTACTAGCATGTGAAATGAGTGCAATTGTGCAGTAGTTTGAACATTCTTGGGGCTTGCCTTGTAGCTCAGTCAGTGAAGGATCTGCCTGTAATGCAGGAGACCAGGGTTGGATCCCTGGGTTGGAAAGATCCCTTGGAGGAGAAAATGGCAACCCACTCAGTATTCTTGCCTGGAGAATCCCATGGGCAGAGGAGTCTGGCAGGCTACAGTCCATGGGGTTTCAAGAGTTGTACACGACTTAGCAACTAAACCACCTTGAACATTCTTTGGCATTGCCGTTCTTTGGGATTGGAATGAAAACTTTTTCCAGTCCTGTGGCCACTGCTGAGTTTTCCAAATTAGCTGGCATATTGAGTGCAGAACAAAGCTAGTGGAAGTGTTGGAATTCCAGTCAAGCTATTTCAAATCCTAAAGGATGAAGCTGTTAAAATGCTGCATTCAGTATGCCAGCTGTCCCCAAAGGGGGCTGATAACTGAGGGCCTTTCTGTTCGAAAGTCCTGGCTCTGCTATTTCGGGATTTCCTGGTGGCTCAGATGTAAAAAATCTGCCTGCAGTGCTGGAGACTCTGGTTCGATCCCTGGGTCAGGAAGATCCCTGGAGAAGGGAATGGCAAACCATTCCAGTATTCTTGCCTGGAGAGTCACATGAACAGAGGAGCCTGGCAGGCTGCAGTCCATGGGGTCCTAAAGAGTTGGATGCAGCTGAGTGACTAACACTCACTTTTTCTGCTGGAAGCACTCCTAGCAGGTGGGGGACAGTGTCCTTTTTTCCTGAAAAGGGAAAATGGGGCCATCTATTACAGAGTCCCGGAGAAGGCAATGGCACCCCACTCCAGTACTCTTGCCTGGAAAATCCTATGGACAGAGGAGCCTGATAGGCTGCAGTCCATGGGGTCGCTAGGAGTCGGACACGACTGAGCGACTGAGCGACTTCACTTTTCACTTTCATGTACTGGAGAAGGAAATGGCAACCCACTCCAGTGTTCTTGCCTGGAGAATCCCAGGGACAGGGGAGCCTGGTGGGCTGCCGTCTCTGGGGTCGCACAGAGTCGGACACAACTGAATCGACTTAGCAGCAGCATTACAGAGTCCACACATACTCTTCTTCCAGTCAGCCTCCCACGCCTGTCCCAAGACAGCCACTTTTTCTAATTTTTCTTACTCCATTGATTAATTTTGCCTATTCCAGAACATCATATAAATGGAACTGTACAGAGCAAACTTCTGGGTGTTGTCTTGGCTCAGTATAATGTCCTGTGGATTCATCCATGTTCTTTTATATGTCAGAAGTTGTCACTACTGTTGTTTCTTGTTACTGAGTAGTATTCCAGTCTATGAATATACAGCATTTTTATCCATTCTTACGTTAACTGCCACTTGGATTGTTTTGAGTTTGGGGGCATTTTTACTAAAGATTCTGTGAACACGTTTGTAAGAGTCTGTTTTGTGGACACAGTTTTGTTTCTGTTGGATAAATAGACAGAATTGTTGTGTTATATAATAGGTTTATATTTACTAAAGTTTTTCAAAGTGATTTTACCTTTTTCATTTCCATCAGATATGACAGATGTGATTGCTCAATCCTTGCCAACTTTTGGTGTTTCCAAGTGTTTCTAATTTTAACCATCCCAGTGCATATATAGTATATCCTGATGACTAATGGTGAACATCTTTTCATGTGCTTTTATTAGATGATTTGTCTATCTTTTCTTTGTGAACTATTTCAGTTGTTTGGTCATTTATTAATTGGATTACTTGTCTTGATTTTTGAGTTATAGGAACTCAGTATATATTCTGGGCATAAGTTTCATCAGATATATTTTGCAAATATTTTCTTCTGATTGGTGACTTGTTTATTTTCTGACATCTTTATATATTTTCAGGTCATGATCTTCTTCTAGGCATTCTATAATTTAAATTTTTATGGTTAATTTTATGAGCCAACTCAAATTTTTCTACAGAATGAGATGTGTTCACTTGTTTATAGATATATCCAGTTATTCCATCAGCCTTTGTTGGAAAGGTTTTTCCTTCTATCTTTTGAATTGCTTTGGTATCCCTATTGCAAATTGGTTGACTGTATAGAAATCAGCTATCATTTATACCACTTTTTTTTTTTTAACTGTAATAATGTTACTTTACTCTGGCTGCCTTCAAGATTTGTTTTCATCTTTGTGTTTTCACCCCTTTAATTGTGATGTGTTCGTGTGTGATTTTCTTTCTAATTATTCTGCTCGGAATTTGCTGAGCTTCTTTGAATATGTAAGTTTGTATTTCTCACAAAATTTGGAGAAATTTTGGCCATTATCAGATATTTTTCTGTCTCATTATCTTCAGTTGTATATAACTAGACCGCTTGATATTGTACTATGAATCTCTGAAGCTCTATTTATTATTTTGAAGATCTTTTTCTTTCTCCTTTAGAATCAGTAAAATGTACTGATTTATTTACTGGTTTAGTGACCTTTTTCCTGCTGTATCTGATCTCCTTTAAAGAAATCCAATGAATTTTGCATTTCAAATACTGTCAGTTTTACTCCTAGGATTTCCATTTGGTTCTTTCACTTCTACTCTCAGCTGAGATTCCTCCCATGTGTACATTTATTATGACCATATTTTCCTGAAATACTTGAATGTATTTATAACACTTGCTTTGAAGTCTTTGTCTGTTAATTCTAAAGTCTAGATCATTCAGGGTTTGGTTTCTTTGAGCTGCTTCTTTTTCTTGACTCTGGGTCTGTCTTTCCTTTTTCTTTGTTCTGGCAAATTTTGCTTGTATGATGGGTATCGTGAGTGATATGTTGTAGACTTTGAATTCTGTTATTTTTCTCTGACGAGGTTTTTTTTTTGTCCTGATAGACAGTTAACAGGGCTGAGTTTAAATGCCCCAACATTATCATTCGTGTGTTAAGTAGCAACAGAAGTCTCCTCTCAGCTCAGGTCTTTACATGTTTCAGCTGTTGGCTTTTTGCTGGACTCCTTGGAGCCTTCCCCAAATGAAGGCCATCTAAATATTTGGGCATAGTTTACACAGAAATCTTGTGGCGCTTTCTAGCCCTAGACTTCATCCTGTGGCTCCTCAGCTAGCAGGAAGGCGCATTTTTGTTTCAGTCCCTACTGATTGTTACTGTGTCTGTAATAAGTGACCTCAGGCAACAGCCCTGTAAATACAGATCCTATCTGGTGCAGTTCCTTCTTTTAAGGTTGATGTCCCTCCAGTTACTGCCTGCTTTTGATCATATCTGTTTTTATATTTTATCCATAGTATATGGTTGTTAAAGATGGAAAAGCTACTCTAAGTTAGCTTGTCAAAAGCAGAACATTAAAATGTTGAAGCTTTATTTTATTTTAATTGAGTCAGTCAAACCATCCATTATTCAGAGAATATTTTAGGAAACTGTAAAATATCCACTAAATGGAATATTGCAATATATTAAATTTTTGAAGCAAAATTTGGAAATGGAACAAGGATGTCTGCTGTCACTGCTACTTTTTACCGTTAAATTAAAGATTTTAGTCAAAGTAATTAGATAAGAAGCAGAGGTGGGAGGAAATAGAGATTGGAAAGGAAAAAAATATTTTCACTATCATAAGTGAAATTATATTCTACAAGAGAATCTATATACAATTAGAACCAATAAGAGTTCAAAAAGGCTGCTGGATATAAAGTCAGCATAGCATACCAATAGCATAGAATACCAGTACCAACATTCACCGCATCAGAATGTACATTAGCAGAAACCAGTTGGAAAAGATATTAAGAAAAAAGAGATACAGTTTATAATACCATCTATAAGCTACCTAGTACTCATTAACAAAAGATAATAGAGAAAATTACATGACATCTTTAAGGACAGGCAAGAATAAATTCAAATTATCAGTCAACTCCCCCATTTCTGTGATACCTATAGTATCAGTACAGTTGTTGAATATGGAAAAACTAAAAGCTCACCTGGAGTTAGGCATCCAAAAATTATCAGGACCATTCCAAAAATGGTCAACAGGTGTCATGCACATTCAAAGTGTGGTATTGACTCAGATATAGACAAGTAGATTAGTAATAAAAATGAAAAAAGCTTGAAACAGATTCAAGCATGTATGTAAACATGTATGTAAAGCATGTACACATAGTAAAGTGAAAGTCACTCAGTCATGTCAACTCTTTGCCACCCCATGGACTATTCAGTCCATGGAATTCTCCAGGCCAGAATACTGGAGCGGGTAGCCTTTCCTGTCTCCATGGGATCTTCCCAAACCAGGGATTGAACCCAGGTCTCTTGCATTGTGAGTGAATTCTTTACCAGCTGAGCCACAAGGGAAGGCCAAGAATACTGGAGTGGGTCGCCTATCCCTTCTCCAGCAGATCTTCCCAATCCAGGAATAGAACCAGGGTCTCCTGCAATGCAGGCAGATTCTTTATCAACTGATCTCTCAGGGAAGCCCAAGTGAAAGTCACTCCGTCGTGTCTGACTCTTTGTGATCCCATGGACTGTACAATCCATGGAATTCTCCAGGCCAAAAGACTGGAGAGGGTACCGTTCCCTTCTTCCAGGGATCTTCCCAAGCCAGGGGATGAACCCAGGCCTCCCACATTGCAGGCGGATTCTTTACCAGCTGAGCTGCAAGGGAAGCCCATAGTAAAATAGGAAACAATTGACCATACAGAATAAACTATGATTAAAATCAAAATCAAAAAAACTAACTTCAAAAATTTTAGAGCAAAATATGGAATGTCTTTAAAACTTTGGCTAGATAGGATTTCTTACAACAAAAAACACAGGTCATAAAGAAAAAAATTAATAAATTTTACTAAATCAAGAATTTAAACTTTAGTAAGTTACTAAAATGTATCCCTAGCAAACTTAAGATGAGAAGACTAGTATCCAGAATATATAAAGAACTACTCCAATCTAATAAGAAATCATCAACTCCACTTAAAAATGGGCAAAAACAAGAACCAGCAGTTTATGGAGGAGAACCCATACAGTCAAGAAGCAAGTAAAAAGTATAAAACATTGCTAGTAATTGGGATGATGACAATTTAAATGTTTTTTCATACCCATTAGAATGGCAAGTTTTTAATGTATATATTATATGTATCATGTATAAATGGCATATGCATGTACATTTTTTGCACAATAGGCAAATTAACTCAAACTACCACACAATTGCACTCATCTCGCATGCTAGGAAAGTAATGCTCAAAATTCTCTAAGCCAGGCTTCAGCAATTGTGAACTATGAACTTCCAGATGTTCAGGCTGGTTTTAGAAAAGGCAGAGGAACCAGAGATCAAATTGCCAACATCCACTGGATCATGGAAAAAGCAAGAGAGTTCCAGAAAAATATCTGTTTCTGCTTTATTGACTATGCCAAAGCCTTTGACTGTATGGATCACAATAAACTGGAAAATTCTGAAAGAGATGGAAATACCAGACCACCTGACCTGCCTCCTGAGAAATCTGTATGCAGGTCAAGAAGCAACAGTTAGAATTAGAAATGGAACAACAGACTGGTTCCAAATAGGAAGAGGAGTACGTCAAGTTTGTTTATCATCACCATGCTTATTTCACTTCTATGCAGAGTACATCATGAGAAACGCTGGGCTGGAGGAAGCACAAGCTGGCATCACGATTGCGGGGAAAAATATCAATGACCTCAGATATACAGATGACACCACCCTTATGGGAGAAAGTGAAGAACTAAAGAGCCTCTTGATGAAAATGAAAGAAGAGAGAGGAGAGTGGGAAAAGTTGGTTTAAAGCTCAGCATTCAGAAAACTAAGATCATGGCATTCGGTCCCATCACTTCATGCCAGATAGATGGGGAAACAGTGGCAGACTTTATTTTTTTGGCTCCAGGATCACTGCAGATGGTGACTACAGCTATGAAATTACAAGATGCTTACTCCTTGGAAGGAAAGTTATGACCAACCTAGAGAGCATATTAAAAAGCAGAGACATTACTTTGCCAACAAAGGTCCATCTAGTCAAAGTTATGGTTTTTCCCATAGTCATGTATGGATGTTAGAGTTCGACTATGAAGAAAGCTGAGCGCCGAAGAATTGAATCTTTTGAACTGTGGTGTTAGACAAGACTCTTGAGAGTCTCTTGGACTACAATGAGATCCAACCTGTCCATCCTAAAGGAAATCAGTCCTGAATATTCATTTACAGGAGTGATGCTGAAGCTGAAGCTCCAATACTTTGGCCACCTGATGCGGAGAGCTGACTGATTTGAAAAGACCCTGATGCTGGGAAAGATTGAAGGCAGGAGGAGAAGGGGTCGACAGAGGATGAGATGGCTGGATGGCATCACCGACTCAATGACATGAGTTTGAGTAAGCTCCAGGAGTTGGTGATGGACAGGGTGGCCTGGTATTCTGCAGTCCATGGAATCGCAAAAAGTCGGACAGGACTGAGCGACTGAACTGAACTGAATAGGAAAATAGAGACCTATATATTCTACTTATGGAAGTATGAATGTATACAGGAGCTTTTGGGAGAGGAATTCTGTAATACATAATAAAACTGAAAATATATATTCATGAATCCTAGAAAATTGACTTCCAGACTTATAACTGGGAAGTTTTTGATTGTGTATACCAGAAGACATGTACAAAGACATTGCAGCATTGCTTGAAGAAAATCTGAAAAGTACCTAATTGGCTTTCAGTAGAGGAATGGATGAATAAGTGTGATATAGTCATTCAGTGAAATACTTTCATCAGTTAAAATAAATGGACTTCATCTAAAGTGTATCAACATGGAGAGATCTCAAAGACAGGGTTGGGTGAAAAAGACATTTGCAGAATATATACAGTGTAATGGCATTTATATAAACATTTAAAAGCTTCTGGTAGAAGGAATATATTTAGATCTATGGTTTTTTTAAAAAAATCACATTTTCACTTTGATGCAGCCATGAAATTAAAAGACGCTTACTCCTTGGAAGGAAAGTTATGACCAACCTAGATAGCACATTCAAAAGCAGAGACATTACTTTGCCAACAAAGGTCCGTCTAGTCAAGGCTATGGTTTTTCGTGCATTACTTTGCCAACAAAGGTTCGTCTAGTCAAGGCTATGGTTTTTCCTGTGGTCATGTATGGATGTGAGAGTTGGACTGTGAAGAAGGCTGAGCACCGAAGAATCGATGCTTTTGAACTGTGGTGTTGGAGAAGACTCTTGAGAGTCTCTTGGACTGCAAGGAGATCCAACCAGTCCATTCTGAAGGAGATCAGCTCTGGGATTTCTTTGGAATGGATGACGCTAAAGCTGAAACTCCAGTACTTTGGCCACCTCATGCAAAGAGTTGACTCATTGGAAAAGACTCTGATGCTGGGAGGGATTGGGGGCAAGAGGAGAAGGGGACGACAGAGGATGAGATGGCTGGATGGGATCACTGACTCGATGGACGTGAGTCTGAGTGAACTCCGGGAGTTGTTGCTGGACAGGGAGGCCTGGTGTGCTGCGATTCATGGGTTCGCAAAGAGTCAGACATGACTGAGCGACTGATCTGATCTGATGCTTTCCTAAGTGGTCCCAAAGAGTTTTCTTTATATGGGGGACTAAGTGTATGTTCCATCACTCATTTGTTCAGTGGGTTTTATTGAACATCTAACATGTGCCACATGATAATACAGCAGTGAGCAGAACAGATTGAGCCCATTTTCATGGAGTTTAAATTCTAGCCAAGGAAGATATCCAGTAAACAAATAAATTAATAAAAATACAAAATGGTTAGGGCAATAGTGAAAAGTAAAGCAGGACAAAAGGAATAGAGAGTGATGGAAAGTATTTTGCATGAAGAAGTAGTCAGGGAATAAGTGTCTGTGAAAGATAATATCTAGCAAAGTCATGAGGAAAGTGAACAGATAAGTTACATGGAGGAAGGGTCTTAGAGGCTGACTGAAAAAGCCAGTGCAAGGCCCTACTCCTGCCTTGAGAAGCAGCAGGGAGGCCAGCATGGCAGGAGCTGAATGAATGAGGAATAGACTAGTATGATATGAGATTAGAAAGATAGCAGAGGACTGGATCCTCCAGGAACATAGGACTAACGTGGTGGATGGTGTTGCTTTGAACACTTGGTTGAGAATAGTTCACAGGACTGATGCTGGAGGGTGTAAGGATAGATGCGAGGAAACCAATTAGAAGGTTATTATAACACTTTTGAAAAGAAATGACGATGGTTTAGACCAAGGTGGTGAGAAATGGTTGTATTTTTTATATCTTATTTTTTAGCAGCAATTCTTAAACTATAGAAAACCCTCTTCAGTTTAGTCACTCAGTTGTGTCCGACTCTTTGCGACCCCAGGGACCACAGCACGCCAGGCCTCCCTGTCCATCACCAATTCCTGGAGCTTGCTCAAACTCATGTCCATCTAGTCGGTGATGCCATCCAGCCATCTCATCCTCTGTCATCCTTTTCTCCTCCTGCCCTCAATCTTTCCCAGCATCAGGGTCTTTTCTAATGAGTCAGTTCTTCGCATCAGGTGGCAAAGTATTGGAGCTTCAGCTTCAGCATCACTCCTGCCAGTGAATATTCAGGGCTGATTTCCTTTAGATGGACAGGTTGGATCACCTTGCAGTCCAAGGGACTCTCAAGAGTTTTCTCCAACACCACAGTTCAAAACCATCAATTCTTCAGCACTCAGCTTTCTTTATGGTCCAACTCTCACATTGATACACGACTACTGGAAAAACCATAGCTTTGACTAAACATACCTCTGTTGGCAAAGTAATGTCTCTGCTTTTTAATATGCTGTCTAGGTTGATCATAACTTTTCTTCCAAGGAGCAAGCGTCTTTTAATTTCATGACTGCAGTCACCATCTGCAGTGATTTTGGAGCCCAAGAAAATAAAGTCTGTCATTTTTTCCATTGCTTCCATGAAGTAATGGGACTGGATGCCATGGTCTTCATTTTTTGAATGTTGCGTTTTAACACAGCTTTTTAACTCTCCTCTTTCACTTTCATCAAGAGGCTCTTCTTCACTTTCTGCCATAAAGGTGGTGTCATCTGTGTATCTGAGGTTATTGATATTTCTCCTGGTAATCTTGATTCCATCTTGTCCTTCATCCATCCTGGCATTTCACATGATGTACTCTGCATATAAGTTAAATAAGCAGGGTGACAATATACAGCCTTGACGTACTCCTTTCCCAGTTTGGAACCAGTCTGTTCCATGTCTGGTTTTAACTGTTGCTTCCTGACCTGCATACAGATTTCTCAGGAGGCAGGTAAGGTAGTCTGGTATTCCTGTCTCTTTAAGAATTTCCCACAGTTTGGTATGATCCACAGTCAAAGACTTTGGCATAATATATAAAGCAGAAGTAGATGTTTTTCTGAAACTTTCTTGCTTTTTCGATGATCCAACGGATGTTGGCAATTTGGTCTCTGGTTCCTCTGCCTTTTCTGAATCCAGCTTGAACATCTGGAAGTTTATGGGTCACATACTGTTGAAGCCTGGCTTGGAGAATTTTGAGCATTACTTTGCTAGCGTGTGAGGTGAGTGCAGTTGTGTGGTAGTTTGAGCATTCTTTGGCATTGCCTTTTTTTGGGATTGGAATGAAAACTGGTGGTGAGAAACAGTTGTATTTTTGATATATTATTTCTTTGCAGCAATTCTTAAACTATAGAAAACCCTCTTATCTCAGAGAAACTGTGGGAGTTAAGAAGTGAGAAAGATAGCATGCTTTAGCTGCTAATGAGTGAGAAGCTATACACACAATCCCAAAATCCCCCAAAATTTTAAGCTTCTAAAGATTTTCTATGGAACTGTGAGGAGGGGATTTCAATTCCTCTTACCAAAAGGTATCATTTACTTTTCTTTTTCTGTTAATGATTCTGAGTTTTGCAGTTGAGTTTAATACAGTCACAGTTTGGTCTTTAAATAATGAAATTTGAAATTGAAGTACAGGGGTAAAGTTTTGAGGTTACTGATTGCATTAACTGAATTGTGATTTAAATACTTAATTTTGCTTACTCCACAGATTAAATGTATAGCTATATATAAAGGCAAATAACCATTTTTTGCATTTATATGGCTCTAGAACCTTTTATTGAAGATAATATGGTTTGTAACATCTTTTATGATTGTATATAAACTATCTTTGAACTTTTGTATGATTTCATTGTATTTGCACTTTTGATGTGTTAAGATTCAATTATTAAATTAGTTTATACTGGCTTCATTTGTTTTATATATTGTTCACTTTTTTCAGTAATTCAGTTAAATTTATATATAGTGGTTTTTGTGTTATTTCTAAGTATAGTCTTTTTCTCCAACTTATTGTCATATTAGCTAATCTTTTTTATTTTTATGTCTAGGGAGTCCATGTTTGTGTGTGTGTCTGTGTGTGTATGAGAGAGGAGGGAGAGAGAGGGGAGGGGAAGATAATCAACTTTTTTTTTTTTTTTTTTTAATTAAAAAAAAATTTTTTACAGCTCAACAAGCTGTATGTGGGATTTTAGTTCCCCAACCAGGAATCGAACCCACACTCCCCTACAGTGGAAACAAGAAGTCTTAATCACTGTACTGCCAGGAAAGTCCCCAAGAGAATCTACTTTGTAACAAGTCTTTAGATATACTGATAATATTACACCATTATGGCTTTTAAATCCTAAACAAATCATTGTCCAAAGTAGCAGGCATACAGTAAAAATCACAATTCATTGTAAACTCTGTGTTCTATTTCTATATGTACTAATACATCTGCACTTTTATGTATGACTAGAAATTTAATTGTTTGTTTAAAATATCTGTTATAATGATAGAGCATAACAACAATAAGATTACTATAGCAATGAACTTAGAAAATATTCTGATCATGTTTTAGGATTGAATTTAGTACCATGAGTAGGAAATAGGTTTTTGTTTTGTTTTGTGAAAAATGCAGTTTTAGGCTCCAATGCCTAATCTTAATAAAAAATTTAACTTATTTTTTTCATGGATATGAATAGTGAATTACCATGTCTGTTTGAAAATACTTTGAATATTTAATAAATTTAAATTTATTAGTCTTACTAATTTAACTTTCTTTTTCTTTTAGCAAAACTATACAATCTAAGGTGGACTGCATTTTGGTAAGTAAAATAACTAATTTAAAAGTTTTTTTATGATAAGGCTTTTCCCACTACATAAAATATATTATTTTTGAGTAAATACTTCTTTTAAATATAACTGAGTTTTAGTGAGTACAATTTGACATTTAATTACAACCATAGGGGTGAACTGGCTATATGCTGTCTATTTTCCTATATGTCATCAATAATGAAATCATAATCTGAGGTAATTGCATGTTTTTGAAACTTACTGGCTTTTACTAAAGATCTCTTCAGCATCTAATGAAGTGAATGTTTAGCTTTCTACTATAGTAATTCTTAAAGGATTTGTTAAAGAAAAAATTTAAGATGTTTGATAGGGTAGTTTTCTTGTGGTGAGTGAAGTGAAAGTCGCTCAGTTGTGTCTCTTTGCGACCCCATGGACTATACAGTCCATGAAATTCTCCAGGCCAGAATTCTGGAGTGAGTAGACTTTGCCTTCTCCAGGGGATCTTCCCAAGCCAGGGATCAAACCCAGGTCTGCCACATTGCAGGCGGATTCTTTACCAGCTCAGTCACCAGGGAAGTCCAAGAATACTGGAGTGGGTAGCCTATCCCTTCTTCAGGGGAATTTCCTGACCTAGGAATTGAACTGGGGTCTCTGCATTGCAGGCGGATTCTTTACCATCTGAGCTACCAGGGAAGCCCTTTTCTTGTGGTAGTGTGTTTTTTATATTTGGGTTGCTAGACTTCAGGAATTAAAGCCACACTAATAGTTTACATTTAGATTGGACTTATGGACTATAAGAATTTGTTTAAATAAAAGCTTTTTAAAATACTTATTGTCTTAGTTTTTGTTGCTCTAATGTACTTTCCGTGTTTGGACTGCTGGCCTTTGGGAGTTAAAGCCACAAAATGGTTTAAATTTAGATTGTATTTTCAGTTCCATTGATCTTCTCTTAAACATATAAGGGAAGAAGTATGCAGCTACTGAGACTACTGGAATAGTACTGACTTCTTTCATGGAAAGTTTATTAATGGAATGTTCCCTGAGCTCTAAAATATTCAGTGACTGCACTGTTAGAGTCCCCAAAATGTCACAGTTGTTAGTCCTCTTTCTCTCTTGTGACATTAGGACTTTCTTACTCAGGTTTGTGTCTTCATTATAAGCTACCTTCTTTTTGTTAGGGAGCAGGGGTCTGCAGTGTCTGGTGCTGAAATAGTATATGATCTTATTAGCTTATGATACTAGTTTTTAGGTAGGTGAGTAAATAACATTACTTCATAGGAGAACAGGTATGAAAGGTTCTCCTATGCTTTTCTAACCTAATGTTTGAGAAAGAGTACTTTGTGGGGATGTTTTCCCCCCTTTTTCCTTTTTTTTCAATACTCTAAAGTAAATGATCTTATTACTTCCCTTTTACAAATGAAGAGACTGATGCTCTTGCATTTACTAAAAAAAAAAAAATTATTGGGCCAATGCTAAATATTTGGGAAACAAAAGGACATGTT
Organism: Bos indicus; assembly: GCF_029378745.1. NCBI lineage: Eukaryota > Metazoa > Chordata > Mammalia > Artiodactyla > Bovidae > Bos > Bos indicus. The sequence continues at coordinate 54,102,729 of NC_091769.1, forward strand.
GCCTTGCCCTCAAGAAATCCAGTCTGCTAAAATAAATTTAATGATTCTCTTAAGACCTAGGAAGGTAGTGATTGGGGATGGAGGGGTAACCTTACCCCCACCCCTGAGAGCATTTTCTGTTTCTCTTTACTCTCAAGAGTTCATATCTACTCTCAGTTGTTTATATCTATCACTCAGTAACTACTGCATAATTACTCTTTGCTAGACCCTGTCTGGGTGTCAAAATGCAATGGTAAACAAGACAAATACAGTGGCTATCTAAGACTCTCGGCTTTTTTTCTTTTAGAATCTGAGATAATATTGGAGGAATATTCAGTTTTTCTTTTCATTGAGAAAGTTGAGACAGAACACTGGTATAATTTATTAAATGTAGCATTTATAAAATACTAAATAAGAACAAAAAGGGTTTTTAATCTTTTAAGAATTCAGAAGTGTTTATATTTTAGCATAAATTTTAAAGTTATATATATATTTGATGAACAAGATAGTAAGATCTGTATCTTCATACAGCTTACATTTTATTGAATGAAGTAGACATTAAATGAATGGTAAAATAAGTAAGCTTTACAACTTCAGATAATAATAAATGCTATTACAAAAATTTTTAAAGGCAAAAGGAGACAACTGACGTTGTATAGGGAATCTTTAGATTGAGTGATTAGGAAAAGTATCTGAGGAAATGACATTTGAAAAGAGACCTGAATGAGAAGCAGCCAGTCTTGTGTAAAGATCTGCCTGTGACAAATACTAGGCAGAGGGAACAGAAAGTACAAAAATTCTGAAACAGAAATGAACCTGGAATGTTTGGAAAATACGAAGAATCCAGTGCACTGGAACTAAACAAAGGGAGGAGAGGATGATAGGAGAAAAGAATAGCTATGGCAAATAGTATGTGTTTTATTCTAAGTGCATGGAAGCCAATTGAAAGATTTATGATCTAGTTTTCTTTTTTTTTTTTTTTTAATGCCCTAGCAGTTGTTGGGAAATAGGATTTTAGGGGGATAAGAGTAGAAGCAGGAAAATCAGGCTATTGGAAAAGTCGAAATAAGAATGCAAGGTGGTTGCTTGCTTGGAAGGGGAAGATGGGGAAAAAGTACAGAAAATGGGTTCAAGGCATATTTTGGATATAAAGCCAGTAAGCCTTGCTTGCTGATGTATTGATTGTAAAGGGAGAAACAAAGGAATTAAGGATAATTCCTTTTGGTCTAAAAAATATCCTTTAGTATTTCTTATAAGGCAGGTTTGCTCACGATCAATTCTCTTGATCTGTATTTGTCTGTGAGTGGCTATTTTACTTTCAGTTTTGAAGAATAATTTTACTGGATATAGAATTCTTGATTCATAGGTCCCCCCTCTCCATAGGAAGCTGCCATTACACATAAGTTTAAATGATTGGTTTTATCCCTCTAGTCTCTGGGATTTTGTTCCTTTTTTGTCTGATTATCTTTCTTTATGTTCTATTTTCTCAATTTTTGTTGAGATTCCTTGTTATTTTTTTCATTGTCATCAAGTTTTCCTTGTCATGTTTAAACATAGTCAACCTCATCCGTGTGGAATAGGTCATGGGAGAAGCACCAGACAGGAGTACAGCTGACTCTCGCAGTTAATACCTGAAGTTCAGCAGTTTTTAATGATCCAACACTTCTCAATGTGTTGCCGTTAGTCAGTTTCCAAAGCCCTAAAATCATTTTTCCATCATTTTAGAGTTATTTGGGTGCGGGTGGGGGTCCTGGCCTATTCATTCCATTTGTTCTAGGTATCTCCGCTTTCTCATGTTGTTTTTATCACGTTTCTTCTAGAAGTTTTATGGTTTTAACTTTTTGTATTAGGTCTGTGAGCCGATTCTATTTAAATTTATGTTTGGTATAAGATGAACCTCAGTGTTTATTTTTTTAACCAAATGGATAGATATCCAGTTGTTTCAGCACTGCTTATTAGGAAGTCTGCCATGGGTCTTTGTCTAGTCTCTCTTTTCCCATCAGTTGCTGTCTGTCTTCATGACATCACCACACTGTCTTGTTTATGGTAGCTTTGTCAAAAGTCTTGCCATCAGGTAATGTAATGATTTGAATTGGTTTTGGCTTCTCTGTACAAATTTCAGAATAACCTTGTCAATTTCTGTCAAAAAAAAAAGTCTACTGGAATTTGTTTGTGTTTCAGTGAGTTTATTGATAGATTTGGGGCCAGTGGCCATCCTAATGACACATTTGCTAATCTATAAGCATGGTGTATCTCCATATTAGTTGATTTCTCTATTATTTCTCTAAGCAGTGTTTTCTGGTTTTCTGTGTATAAGTTTTCTATATATTTTGCTTAAATTATTCCTAAATAAGATTTTGGATTTTATCACAAATGGCATTAAAGAGTGTTTGTTATGTTTTATTGCTGATTTGTATATTGACCTTGTAAGTATGTAGACTTAACTAAGTTCACATATGTTATGTCAAGTTTTTGAATTCTCCACCAAATCAATCATATTATCCCTGAATAAAGAAAAGTTTAATCCCACTTCAGTCTAAATGTCTGTTCATTTTTCTCACCTTATTCGCAACTACAACCTCCAGCTCAATTCTGAATAGAAATGGTGAGAATTGGATTTCCTTTCCCTTGTTCTCAGTCTTAGGGGAAAACCATTTATTCATTCACCTTATAATGTGATATTAACATTAACTTTTATATGAATGCTTTTTTAAAGTTACTCCCTTCTGTTCCTTTTTTGTTAAGAGACTTTTTATCACAAATACACACTTGATTTTATCAAATTATTTTTTGCACTTACAGAAATAATCACATGGTACTTCTCTGTGGTTCTGTTAACTTGATAAATTATACTGATTGATTTTCCAAAGTCAACCATCTTTGCATTCACCTGGTAAGCTCCATATGGTGCATATACTTCCATATGTTGTGTTATACTTTTATATACTGCTGCATTGGATTAGCTATTTTTTAAGACTATTTGTGTTAATTATTAGGGCTTTTGATCTGATGGTTTCTTGTAGTGTCTTTGTTTTTGATATCTGGGTAACATTGGCTTCATTAGTATTATTTCTTTTTTATTTTATTTAATTTTCTGGCCACCCTGCACAGCTTATGAGATCTTAGCTCCCTAACCAGAAATTGAACCTGGATCCTCACCTAGGCCCTCAGCAGTGAGAGCATGGGGTCCTAACCATTGACTGCCAGGGAATTCTCTCTTATTTTTAAATATTTACGGTAGAGTTCACTAGTGAAGCCATCTGTGGAAAAGGTTTTCGTTATGAAATCAGTTTCTTTAATTATTATAAGGCTAGTACATTTTTTCCTGATGCAGTTTTGATATTTGTGTCTTTCAGGGAATTTGTTCATGTTTCCTATAGTAGTGAGTTTGTTAGTATAATATTGTTTAATAATATTCCCTTATCATCCTTTACTATCTATAGGATTTTTAGCAGTTCCCTCTCATTACTAAAATTAGCAATTGTATTTTCTTTTATCTTAATCAGCTTAGCTAGAGGTTTAATAACTTTATAAATAAAACTAAACTTTTGGTTTCATTTACTTTCTTTCTTGTCAGTTTTCTGTTTTCTTTCTCCTTTAATGTACATTTTTTTTCTTATGCTTAACTTGGCTTTAATTGACACTTATTTTTCTAGCCCCTCAGTAAAGAAATTTTAAACTTTTTTGTCTTTTCATTGTAAACATATAATGTTACAAATAATCCTCTAAGCACTCGTTTAGCTGCATTCCATAATTTTTTTGTGTGTTTTCATTGTCATTCAGTTAAATGAAACTTTTTTTAAATTATAATTTATTCTTGTTACCCATAATATAGGATGATCAGTTTCCAAGTAGATGAGTATTTATTGAATCTCATTTTTGGTATAGCTTAGTGAATGTTTCATATGTACTTGAAAATAACATATATTCTACTGTTATTGGATAGACTGCTCTTCTGTCTCTGTATGTCAACTATTATCAGTTAGGTCCAGTTGGTTATGGTTTTTCAAGACATATTTATCCTTACTGATATTTCACTTTTTCAGTTATTGAGAGGGATGCTAAAATCTTGTATTTGTGATTGTGAATTTTTTTTCTTTCTGATCCTGTCATCATTAGCCTCAGGTATTGAAGCTATTAATAGGAGCATAAACATTTAAGATTTTTATGTATTCTTCATGAATTGATTCTTTTATTATTATTTTTTGTTTTTAATCTCTAGTAACATTTGTTAACTTTCAAGTCTGCTTTCTCTGATATCACTGTAGCCCTTCCATCTTTCTTATAATTAGTGCTTGATTGTGTGGCATATCTTTTTTCATCCTTTTACTTCTAAGCAAAGTTATATAAACACTTTATAGTTAAAGTGTTTTGTTGTTGTTAATGACATCATATACTTAACCAATCTGACAAGCTTTGTCTTAGAACTGCCTGTAAGGTTGAGTGTATGTATACCATTTTGCTATTTATATTCTTACATTGTAGGTCTACTGTTGATTAATTTGCCCAGTTTTAGTTTATTTGAAAAAAGTCTTTCATTTACAAAAGGTATTTTCACTGGGTATAGAATTCTAGATATTTTTTCTTTCAGCTCTTTTTGCAGTCTAGATCTATTTTCTTTTTGGTTTGCATAGACTCCATTGAGAAGTTTGTTTTCTTTCTTGTTTCCCTATGTGTAATGTGTTCTACTTTTCTCCTCTGGCTTCTTTCCAGATTATTTATTAGTGATTTTCATCAATTTTATAGCCTCATGGCCTTGTTTTTCTTTGTTTTTGACCTGCTTGTGATTAACTGAACTTCCACAACCCTGTGGGTTTACAATTTTACATCAGCTTTCAAATTTTCCAGCCATTCAAATACTCTTCTTTGCCCCCTTCCATCATGGGTCTCAAAGTTTATTTATGTTACGTTCCTCAGTAATTCTCACAGGTCACTAAGGTTATGTTTAGTCATTTTTTTTATTTTTACTTCATTTTGATAGTTTATATTTCATGAATATTATTATCACATTCCTTAATCTTCTTGACACCTGTGATCTCTAGTTCTATTCAATGAATTGCCCATTTTAAACCTTGTATTTTTTAAGTTCTAGAAATTTCACTTGGTTATTTTCTTTTATATCCTCCATTTCTTTTGTTAAATCCTTGAGCATGCTCATAAGAACTCTTTTAAGGTCTTTGTTTTCTAATTATCTCTTAAGTCTCTTTACTGAGTTTTTGTTGCAATTATGAGATCATGTTTTTCTGCTTCTTTACATGTCTAGTAATTTTTAGTTTAGTAATCATTTAGAATGTCTAGATTTTGTTCTCTTTCTTTAAAATGTATTACAGTTTTCTTTGGCTGGCAGCTAAAGTACTTGCAGATTATCCTTTTGAGGTTGTGTTTAAGCTTTGTTGGGGCAAGTCTAGAATAGCTAGACTTTAGAGTTAGTTCAGCTTTTATACCGGAGAAGGCAATGGCACCCCACTCCAGTACTCTTGCCTGGAAAATCCCATGGATGGAGGAGCCTGGTAGGCTACAGTCCATGGGGTCACTAAGAGTCAGATAGGACTCAGCGACTTCACTTTCACTTTTAACTTTCATGCATTGGAGAAGGAAATGGCAACCCACTCCATATTCTTGCCTAGAGAATCCCAGGGACAGGGGAGCCTGATGGGCTGCACAGAGTGGGGTCACACAGAGTCGGCCGTGACTGAAGCGACTTAGTAGCAGCAGCTTTTATACTAAGGTGTTACTGCTGTGGTGTCTATACTGAATTTTTTGGGGTGTTGACTGAGATCTCTCAATGCTATCTGATTGGAATTTGAACATGTCGTAGTCAGTTGCAATTTTTTGGTATTTCTCTGCATTATATCTGTATTTGCCCATGGTGACCTCATCTACTTTGATGATGTCAACTAATCTCAGTATGCTGATGACTCTTAATTATACATCCCCAGTATATGCTCCAGACCCATATAGCCAGCTACTGTCTATTGATCAATTTTACTAAGATGTCACATAGGCATTTCAAACTCAACTTTTCCAGAACTAGTTTCACTGTATCACACCCCAAATTCTGAACCTATTTGTTTTGTTTCCTATTGCAACTGTAACAAATTATCATAAGTTTAGTGGCTTAACCCAAGTTTATTATCTTGTCATTCTACAGATCAGCAGTCTGACACAGGGCTCACTAAGATAAAATGAAGGTGTCAGGAGGACTGTATTCCTGTTGGAGGCTGTAGGGGACAATCTTTTTCTTGGTTTTTACAGCTTTTAATGGCTGCATCTTCAAAGCCAGCAATGACTCCTCACATCTTACACTGTGTCACTCTGACATGTCTCTCTCTTGTAGTCAAATCTCCTTCAATTTCCCTCTTATTAGGACTTTTGTGATTTCATTAGGCCTGCTAGATAATACAGGATGCTCTCCCCATTTCAAGGTCCTTAATGTGATCACATCTGGAAAGTCCCTTTTACCGTGATGTAACAGATTCACAGTTCTAGGGATTTGAGGATTAGGACATGAACATATTGGAGGGCCAGTATTCTTTCTGTCATATTATCTTAGTGAATATACTCACTCAGCCAACCTAAAAACATGGTAGTCTTTCTTGTTTTCATCCTCTTTCTCACCTACCTCACATCTAGTCAAGTCACCGCATCCCATCACTTCTGCCTTCAAAATTGCTCCATTTTTGTGTATCCTGACTGCTTCTACATTAATGCATACCATCATGTTTGTTGGAAATAATGGCAGCTATTTTTCTGCTTCTCATCCCTCTTCTTTTATTCCATTCTTCAAAACATCATTACAACATCTTTATGAAATGTGTATCTTTGTATTTTATACACTTGGTTAAGACCTTTTACTAGTTCCCCATTGTTTTATCTTAAGGCATTGAAGATCCTTCATACTAGGCTTTACTTCTCTTATTCAATCTCATCTTTCTCTACTTCCTCTGCAGGCTTGTCAGCAAGCTGTAATAAACACTTGTGAAGTTAGAGAAGAGAATATATACCCTCTTAGTCTAGAACAACAATGGCCATTAGAACATTCTGCATTGGTAGAAATGTCCAGTATATGTGCTGTTCAGTCTGGTAGCCACTACAGATGTGACCATTTATTAAGCTCTTGAAATGTGGCTAGTGTGACCGAGTAACTGAACTTTTAATTTTATTAATTTGATTTTAAGTTAAATAGCCAGAAGGTGCTAGTGGCAGCCTTTTTGGATAGCGCAGTTCTAGAACAGTTGTTCTCAACTGGAGGCAGTTTTGCCCCCAGGAAACATTTGACCACATCTGGAAGCATTTTTGTTTTTCACACTCAGTGAGCTACCAGTTGAGTGAGTAGAGGACAAGTATGCTATTTAAACATCCTGCAAAAGTAAAAGTGAAGTCGCTCAGTCGTGTCCGACTCTTTGCAACCCCATGGACTGTAGCCTACTAGACTCCTCTGTCCATGGGATTTTCCAGGCTAGAGTACTGGAGTGGGTTGCCATTTCCTTCTCTAGGGGATCTTCCCAACCCAGGGATCAAACCCGGGTCTCCTGCATTGCAGGCAGACGCTTTACCATCTGAGCCACCAGGGAAGGCACAGGGCACTACTTTATAATAGACTTCTCAGCCTAAAATTGTCAGTAGTGTTAGATGATGAAAAACTCTGGTCTAGACTATCCACTCTCTTTTTTTTCTTTTTCTATATGTAGCTCTATTTTAAGATTCATCTTAGATACTACCCCCTTGGAAAGCCATCTGTGATTCTTAGGTCTGAGTCTGATATATCTTCTTTCCCCTAATATCCTGTGCTTACCTTCATTTGTTTTTTGTAGTCACCTCTATGATAGTCATAATTAGTATTTTTACTTGTTCTTGGCTTCTTGAGTGTAGGAACATATTCATTGGAATATGCCCACAGGTACATGAGGATGATCAATAAATATTTGTTAAAGTTATGAATGAGTATAACCTAATGACTCAATTATTAAACATATTGTGATTTAAAGTATCAAGAAGTGTTAACACCTTCAGTTGAGACCTTTCAGAGACCATAGACTTGTTAAAATATTTTAATTTCTTTTTTGGAATTACTGAATACTTCACAGTTTGCCCATAAGAACAGAAACTTTTCTCATTCCTTTAGAGAGAAAGACCAATTTTTTTTTTTCTGGCATTCTCCTCTTTCCCCCTATTCTTCTTAGCTTAGGTGTTTCCCTTCCTCACACACTAACCTGCTAAGAGGTAACCACCCCTACTCATCCCCAGAGTACACATGGGGAACTGAAACTTTATTGCATAGATTCAGGAAGGATTTAAACAAGTAAAGTGGAATAAATAGGTCAGAAACTAAGAGTAACTGGCAATAGAATGGCTCAGAGCTGAGACTATAGAATGACACAGTCCTGAATTTGTATCTTTACCCCTTCCTTTATTGCCATTATTGTCTGATTTTGGAAAATTTTAACCTATTTTAGTTGTACTTTAAAAGGTGATAATAATAGTTTCTAATCCACTGAGTTGCCGGGAGTATTAAAGGAGATAACAACTGTACTTGTTACTGGCATGCCTCAGAGATACTGAGGGTTCAGTTCCAGACCACTACAGTAAAGTGAATATTGCAACAAAATGAGTCACACAAATTATTTGGATTTGCAGTACATACAAAAGTTATGTTTACAGTATACTGTAGTCTATTAAGTGTGCAATAGCATTATGTCTAAAAAATATTGTACGTACCTTAATTAAGAGACTGTATTGCTAAACAACACTAACATCATCTGAGCCTCTAGCAAGTCTTAGTAGTAACATCAAAGATCATTGATAACAGATCACCATAAGAGATATAATGATAATGATGGAGAAGTTTGAAATACTGTGAGAATTACCAGAATGTGACACAGAGACACAAAGTGAGCGAATAAGACTGGAGAAAACATCGCCAGTAGATTTGCTCAGTGTAGGGATGCACAAACCTTCAGGTTGTTAAAAAAAAAAAAAAATGCAGTATCTGTACGGAGAAGGCACTGGCACCCCACTCCAGTACTCTTGCCTGGAAAATCCGATGGACGGAGGAGCCTGGTGAGCTGTGGTCCATGGGGTCGCTAAGAGTCGGACACGACTGAGCGACTTCACTTTCACTTTTCACTTGCATGCATTGGAGAAGGAAATGGCAACCCACTCCAGTGTTCTTGCCTGGAGAATCCCAGGGACGGGGGAGCCTGGTGGGCTGCCGTCTATGGAGTCACACAGAGTCAGACACGACTGAAGTGACTTAGCAGCAGCAGCAGTAGCAGCAGTATCTGTGAAGCATGATAAAAGGAAACTCAACAAAAGGAGGTGTGCCTGTAGTGTAAATACAGGCACACATGGCAGTTTCAGTAGAATGTGCTGTACATGTAAATTGTTCATGTGAAATCTGACTTATTAACCACAAATATGTGTTCCTAGAAGGCTACACATTAGTCAGGGATCACATTTTATGTTCATCATCATGGAACTTGCCATTTAAGAATGATTGCGTACCATAAGGAACCTCTGAGGGGACAGTATTGAATCCCTCAAACACAGAAAGAGGAAGATAGAGAAGTTGGGAGTCACCTGGCTAAAGCTGTCCAAGAAGCCAGAAGGTGCATGTTGTAGAACAGCTGCCGGTATCAGCCCTCAGTGCTCCCGCCACCTCCAGGACTTAATAGATGCTGTTTCCTCTGCCAGCTGTGCTCTTCTCATTTTTCTTCTCTTGGGTGACTCCTGCTCCTTTCGGACTTGGCTCAAATACCTTTTCAGAATGCTTTTTATCTACTAGGAATGCATTCAGCAGCAGATAACAGAAAACCCCAACTATTGGTGGCTTAAAGAAAGAAGTTTGTGTCATCTAATAAGTCCAGAGTTAGGCATCCAAGAGCGGTACAATAGCTCACTGGAGTCCTAGGCTTTTTGTGTTTTGCTGAGTCACCTTTCGTCCCATCACAGCATTGATGGCTGCTGCACGTCCATACCTTCTATCCAAATGCCAAGGCAGGAAGAAGGGAGAAAGGGCGAAAGGGCTTTCTTCTAGGAAAACTCTGTGTTTATTTTCAGGGCACCTACTTCTCTTCCCACTTAAGGAACTTCCACCTCCAGGGTGATGTCACTTGGGTGCGCCTAGCTACAAAGGAAACTAGGATACAGAGTATTTTGTTTTGTTTTCTAGCCACTAGGCCAGAAGACAAAGAAGAAGGGAGTTAACAGTATACTCAGCATGTCTGAGTCTAGCCTCTCTCCTATACCTTCTTCTGTTAAGGCTCTTGCTTTCATGCACCTTATAAAAAGCTTTCTACCCCTGTTGCAGCTCTTACTATATAGTATGCTGATCCCCAGGTTAATTTGTTTCCTTCAACAAAAATAAGCTTTTGGTAGTAAGAAGAACTGTGTCTCATGGTCTTGGTATCCCCAGTGCTTAGTACGTTGTCTAGTACATGGAAGACAGTTAACATTTGCTGAGTGATTATCTACAAACAATAATTATCAAAAACTATGTGTAATATGCACATAATATCACCTAAACAGTTTCTCTCTACATATTATTATTATTAACATTTATTGAGTATTTATTATCATGTGACAGACAAGTACTTTACATATTTTATTATTCAGTCCTATAATTTGCCTATGAGATTAATCTGTTATCATCCTCATTTTACATAGGAAGAAACAGGTTCAGACAGGTTAAGCAACTTACTCAGCGTCATAAAACTTGCAAATTGATAGAATTAGGCTTTTAATCCAGTCTGACTCCAGAGCCAAGACTTTTAAAAACAGTGATAAACATAACATTTTTTAAAGTGTCTAAAATATGAGGTTATTTATATGAATTTTTAAAAATTCTACTTCTTCTTCCTGTAAGAAATGTTTCTGAAAGTAATTATCCACTTTGAAAATAAATCTGAAGAGGGAAAAAAATGAAAAGCTAGCCTCATCATTTTACTGAATTTTAGTAATCAGTAATTCTAAATTTAGTCTCTTTTTTGCAAGCAGGTTGCTTGAATGTCATTTAAACATAATATGCTCACTAAAACAAAATAGCTAAAATTATTTTAACTGTTTAAATTGATTACAATTGTGAAGACTATGGCTCTATGAAATATACTAAAAGTAGATAATAGAAAATTGTATCTACTAGTTTTAAAGCCTAGTATTTGCCTGCTTATCAATAAAGACAAATGAAAATATTTTAGAAGCCTATGAATAAAATTTTTATTAAAATTTTAATGCTTTTATAATAAAAATTGATTTTTACTTAATTTTAATAGTAATTAGTGTCTTAAACTAAAGTTTTCATCAGTTGTAACAGCTTTAGATCTATAATGCCATTATACATTTGTAAAGCCTATCCAGTTATATTTTTCATAACCAGTTTAATAGTCAAGGCAAAACCTTACATTGACACATCCAATCCCATAGGATTAGCAGAGTTGAAAGCTGCTCATTCCATATTACCTAATCCCCTTATTTTAGTGGAATTAAATTGGACTACTTGAAAGCTATATCAAGATCAGTATTTGAGAGAAATAATCCTGAATGTTTGATGGAGTAAAAGCCTGCATTGACAGGTGGGTTCTTTACCACTAGCGCCACCTGGGAAGCCCACAAGGCGGGTAGGCACCCCTGAGCCCCATATTGCTCAAGGGTCAACTGTACTTTAAATCCATTTAAGTCCGTATTTTAAATCTGTCAGGAAGAGTGTTCAGAATTACTTCTAGGGCTCTCTACTGACCAATATTCTAAGAGAGGAATTATGTATTGCCATTTACTTTTAGGTTTAAAAAAATGCAGTATTGGGGAGTTAACATAGCCTAATAAAGCATCTGCTTTACAGAGCTTTCTGTGCTCTGCACCAGGTAGGCCAAGTAAACTCCCCTGGGCAGTAATTGAACATGTCTGATGAGTTCCTTTCACAGATGAGTCTAAAGGCTTCCTGACCTAAATCCATTCTGCTGGGGGAAGGCTTACTTATGAGAGTTGAACCAAGGAGGACTTTCTAGGATTACCATTAGGAGAGAGAAGTTAGATGGAATGCCTGTTCCTTCTGGAGAGCCAGGGAAACTTGAAATTTGGTGACAGATGCCATCGTTCAGATTATTCAGTAGTGAGGCAAGTTCCCTACAAGGGAGCACTTGCAGAAGGGTCCTTTTGCAAGGGGATACAGTAGAAAACTTGAAAGGGTCAGATGGTGTTGAATCAGTAGTCAACGTGTCTTAGGTTCTGAATGCTGCTTTAGGATTCTACTCTCTGCCTCCATCCCATGCTGGACTGGCGTTTGTCTTCCCTGGGGAAATGAACAAAAATTAACCGTCTAAGCTGTGTTCTATTAAGAAACTTTCCTTCTGTAATGGACACCAAAGTTTACTATTAGATAAATCCTAAAAACCAGCTTTCTGAGCACACATGAGTTGTCCGTTATAAACTTAGGACACTGAATCCTTATTTTTACATGCCATGCATTTAACTCCTAATCATAGATATTTTTCTTATCTGTAGTCTAATCATTTCCATTGCCCAGCTGGCATTTGAGACTGTCACCTCTGTGTTAGATTCTTTGAGGGCAAGATTTTTCCAAGAGCCATTCTTTATAGTGTTATGGGAGCCGTAACAGGATGTATAGGGACAAATAGTGAGAAGCCAGAGTCCATTTTTTTCTGTTAATAATGTGGAGTTTTTACTGTCAGTTCTTGCCCTGCCTGGCCATTAAAACAGTCACTCAATGGAAAACAAAAGTAGGCTAGAACAAAGAAAATTGGTAACTCTTTTAAGAGTCTTTCCTATTGGTTAGCCACTTTGTCAAACAGTTTATGTTCATACTTTACAATGAAACCTTCCTTGACCACTCTGGGTTAAGTACCCTCACCAATCCTTTTTCCTTATAGTATTTATCATTATCATGCAACAGATGTTTTACTTCTAAATTTTATTGTCCTGAAATGTAAGGTCATGCATGCCTAAAGCATAGTTGGCATAAAACCCAGAACTCAGTGAATACATGAATGAAAATAATCTCATTTAACTTTTTTAAACTTTTCAAATCTTTCCCATAGTTAATGTTCTAAGTTAGAAGTCAATTCTTTTATGTGCCTACTGCCGAAGTGGTTAGATGAGCACTGAAAGATATGTGAAGCAGCGTGTAGAATATCTGCTTCCTGAGAACCAGAATAATAATAATGTGAAACTGAAAGTGAAGTCGCTCAGTCGTGTCTGACTCTTTGCAGCCCCATGGACTGTAGCCTCCCAGGCTCCTCTATCCGTGGGATTTTCCAGGCAAGAATACTGGAGTGGGTTGCCATTTTCTTCTCCAGAGGATCTTCCCAACCCAGGGATTGAACCCTGATCTCTGTCTCTGTAGGCAGAGAGTTTACTGTCTGAGCCACCAGGGAAGCCATAATATAATAATGTTAAGGGTGGACCTTTCTAAGATAGATGACACACTCCCAGAAATAAATTCGAATAACTTGCTCAACTCTTCTGCCCTCTAGAGATATATGTTATTGATATATGTTACAAATATATGGTGTATATAGTTTGAAAAGACTGCTTTTCTCCCTTTCCTCCTTTATAGAAGAAAGCATGCCTTTTCACCTCAAATCCTTACTATAATGAATACTAAATGATAGGATCAAAGTCAACTTCCTGACCCAATCTTCATTGACACCAAAAATTTTGTTTGGAATATCTAATTAAAATGTATCAGACTTGGGCTTCCCTGGTGGTTCAGTGGTAAAGAATCCACCTGCCAATGCAGATGACATGGGTTCGATCCCTGATCTGGGAAGATCCCATATGCCACAGATCAATCAACTAAGTCTGGGAGCCACAGCTATGAAACTTGTGCTCTAGAGCCCGGCAGCCACTACTGACACTGTGTGCCGCGATTACTGACCCTCGAGCCCTAGAGCCTGTGCTCAGCAGCAAGAGAAGCCACTGCAGTGAGACGCCCTCTCACCACAGCTAGAGTAGCCCCTGCTAGCCACAACCAGAGAGAAGTCCACACAGCAACAGCCGAAGATAAGTGTGTATATATATCAATCAGACTTGAAAAAGGCTCCTTTTTAGAAGATAGAGTTTGTCTTGTGATGTGGCACTGAGGTTACTGTTACTAAAGACCTAGCTCAGAATCTGACTTTTTCCTTTCAGTCACTTGGTGAAGAGGAAATGCATAACATTCAAGAGGGCCTTTTTGTTTAGATTTTACATGTCTAGGGAGGGTTTGGGGTGTGGTGCTTGTTGACAAGGGGGCTGGATTTAAATAGTTGGGTTTGGTTTGTTTTTTGAGTATCACAAAAAGAAATCATCTGTATAAGGCCATGCCATCCATTCAGATAAATTTGAACCATTTATTCTTATTTTCATCAAGTATGTGAGTTACTTTATCCCTTAGTATGGGAGGACAATGTAATTATTTTTTTGTTTTTTCTTCCTGTCAGGAACTCAAGTGGACTAAATTGCCACTAAGGGGACAAATCATGAGTCCTGGTTACTTTTCTCTTTCATAATTGTAAAGATTGTCCCTACTGTTGTCAGCTAGCTTTCGAATTCATTTTATTGTCACAAAAAGGGATAGGAAAGAATAAGATGGCAATCTCTCACCTGAAAGAAATTCAATTTTCATTAGTATCTTTATATTTAAGGAATGAGATAATAACACAGAAATGTGTTTTGATATAAAACAAATGAATTCTTTTATAGTTTTCTAGTCTCTCTATTTTTGCATCTTAAGTTATTTCAAACCCTTAGAAAAGCAAACTAAGAGGAAAAGAAGGAAAGGTTACTAGGAGCAGCGACAGGAATTAAAGGACTAACTTTTCCTCTTCATGGCCTGTACCTTTGCTGAGGCTGTAGCTTTGTAACCTTGAAGAATCAACTAAAACAAATCCAATTTTTTGGAAAAATAGTTGCTGGGTTCCCAGGGACTATCCTTTATCTCCACGCTATAAAATCAAAAACAAAAAACTTAAAACACAGTGACTGGAAGGATCTAAACCTTGTCCTTCCTGCTAGTGCTCTCAGCCTATCCCACCACTAGTAGAACCCTAGGATCTTTTCCAGCAGTGTACAGAACATTGGTAATAACCTTTGCCTCACCTAAATGAGCCAGAGAAATGTTACATGATCATTCTGTGATGCTCACTTTTTGTAGAATTTAACTATGGGCAGAATTAGTCTCCCTAGAGATGGCTCGTGTTTGAATCCTTTTTCAGAGGTACTCAAATCTATAGGTTTCTGTATTTTCTATTTGGACCCTAGCAGTATGCCCTTCTCTCAGCATTTCAGTTGATTTTTAGTTGCTTGGACATTTATGTAGCCATGATACTTGCTACCATGTTATTCATTATTTCAATTTCAGGGTTTTAGCCTCCCTTTTTTATTAAGCCCTAAAACATATCACAGAGTATATTTTTAGAGCACATTTATAAAAAATGACCACATGGTTCTCATGGCAAGTTAGGAAACTGAAAATTGCTGAAAATTAAGAATTGAAGCAAAACACATTGAAAAATAGAATCCTTATACCTTGACCTTTTTCTCTATCTTCCTTATTCAATCCTGTGGAAGAACAGCTTTCACAACTGCTGGGGCCTGAGAGAATATAATATCAGGTATGTTGATTGTTTCCATAAATTAAAAAAAAAAAACAAAAAACTATAGAGTAAGGTTCCACTTTCCCCATTCAGCCCTTCTGTCAGTAATGCTGGTGAAGAAAGAGGCCTTTTAGTAACTGTGCTCCTAAATCAATGTCTCCTTTCAGGGGAAAAAAAAAAATTAGAATTTTTTTCATGTTTTGTTTTGTTTCTGTAGTTTACAAAATAAAAGACAGACAAATTCAAGTACAATGATCCTAACTTTATATATTTTCTCTCCACGTGTGATAATTTAATGGAAGAAACAAATTGGGGATTTTCAGTTTCTGAATTTTAGACAACCACTTCTAAATACAAATTTAAATCAAAACTTCTTTTAAAACCTTTCTCTGATACTAGTTTGAAAAGAAAAATTTGAAGAACTAATTATGAATATGATACCCTTGGGTTGGTCCTCTTCCATCAAGACTCTGTCAGTGTCAGCCTGACTCGTTCCTTGAAAGGTGTTGATACGTCTCAACAGGAAAGTTTCTGCTTCTTCTGGAAATAAGAATAATGATCCATCAAAGATTTGCATAAAAGATCCTCATTTAAGTCTTCACTGGTTACCATCTTTATAAATATCAACTGTTACCCTGTTTTGTGACCTTGTTTAAAAAAAAAAAGAACCTAATACTTGAAGGGGAAGTCTCACAACAAGAAGCACAGCACTGCAAAGAAATTTATTTCAAACAGGAGAAATCCTTCTTTATTAATGTTTGAGAAATTGTGGGATAAACCTGATTCAATATGTTCCCTAAGAAAGCAGAATCCGGTCTCTCCACTCAGACTACCTGTGCCAGTAAATAGTGGGAATGTGTTTCCTTACCATCTGCTTAGAGGTTTTAAAGTTGTAGTAATAAAATACTGAAAATGCTCCCTGATTCCTCAGTTCATCTGGTATGTTTTCATAGTTCAAAGGCAAATGTCCTGAGCAGACAAGCTGAAACACTAAAAATTAACTCGGTTGTTGGAAATAAAGAATATTGTTTCAGGTGTTTTTTAAATAACAGAAGACAAGTGGAAAGTTACACATTTTCTTTTCCAAGTCCAACCTGGTAAAAGCTTTTGTTTCTGACCTATTCTAGTATCACGGTTGTCAGAAATATCTTCTAAATTCAGTAACATCTTGATGGCTTATGAAGGAATAGTATCCGTGTTTTTCTGCACTTACTGAGGAAAGTCAGTGCTGGTGGAACACTGTCTTCAATAACTTGTGGTCAAGTCTGATACTCACATAGAATCTAGGAACCTTGCTCTTGTGGTATAACTCTTCAAGTTGGTGAAGGTCACCAGGCCAAATGTTTCCTAAATTTCTTAAGATACGTTGCTTTTTCAAATAAAATATTCTATATTTGTTGATAGAATTTGAATTATAAACTCTCTTGCCAAAATGTGACTTTCAGCAAGTATATATTTCAAAGTAATATTTATGTAATGTGTGCTAAGTCACTTCAGTTGTGTCCAACTCTTTGAGACCCTATGGACTGTAGTCCCCCAGACTGTTTATGTGGTAATAATAACATAACATAGAAATATTTTACAAATTTTTTTTAATCCTCATGAAAATTCATGGGTGTTTTATCAGTGTTTCACAGACTTGAAAATTAATGCTCATCTTGCTTAATATCACAAAGCTAATAAGGGGCAAATCTGGAATTCAGATCCAGGCCTTCTGATTCTGTATCCTGTACTTGACCACTATATCCTGCTGTTTTAGATAGATCAGATTTGAAAGATCCAGCACTCATGCTCAAGTAGCAGCTGCTTTATTTATCTATAATATATACTGTAGGTCGTTTTTCATTATTGGCTACTAATTTATCAATAAGAGACTTGCCTATTAACCTCAAGTTTCTAAAAGCTCCATCAAAGCTGCTTTATTACTATACTAATCAGTTACCAGGTGATTTATGAAAAGTCTGTTCCACAGGTTCAAGAAGGATCAGTGAATCATACATTTTGCTATATGATCCTCTCAAAGATAAGTTGTTAGATTTTTTCTAAATTAAATTCCAACTCAGTTGAAGTTGCTTTTAAATATTGCAAGTAAAAATGGCATTATTTTTAACCTTTGATTTTCAAGGTTCCTGCTCTAGACTGCTGAGTCAGAAACTCTCACCATCTTTAGCAATCTCTCCAAGTGACTCTGATGTATGATAAAATTGGATAGTTATTGTATTAGTATAAACTTAAATGATAAATAGTATGATAGCTTCATCCTCAATCAGAAAATTTAAAATAAAACAAGGCTGGGATACTTGTTCATACTTATAAGATTAGCTAAAATGTAAATCTTAAGCTTTCATAAGAATGTAGAGAAGTGGTAGCATTGCTTTTGGAAAACAAATTGGCGTAATACTTTTGGGGAGCAGTTTGGGAATACCAGCAAAGTTAAAGATGTGCATCTTACATGACCAAGTACTTCTACTTTTAGGGATACGTACTATAACAGAAACCTCCTGCACAAGGACACAACAGTCACAAATAAGAATTTTTATTGCAGCACTATTTGAAATAATGAAATTGTCTTATCATAAAGAAATGGATAAACTGGATTTAGTCCATATAACAAACAATACTGTATACTCTAAGAACTTCTGAAGCAAATATGGCAAAAAGTTAGCATCTTTTAATATGGATAGTGATACATATGTACTTTCTGTACTTTGGTTGAAATACTTTATTGTTTACTAAATTTAAAAATTAAATGGGGTATTGAAAGAAGTACTGTCTGGCTCTGTCTTACATTTTCAGTTTTTGCCTCAAAAAGGTGTGGATAAACTAGAATCTTGAATCTAGTTGAGGAGGAAGGTGTAAGTAGACACCAAACAAAATTTCTTTGAACAATCAATAAATGCGAATTAATTGAGTTTAAAATCCTTGTAATTGCTATGGCCCAAAGTAACCAAACAGGCTCTTGTAGGATCATGTATGATCACGTAGGCAAAATTTATTAGAATTGAATTTTTAACTAGGTGTTTTTTTTTTTTTTAAGTAGACGAAAGCATGAAAGCTATATAATCTGAACTGCATATTCTTAACATTTTTTTAGCCCATGTCTCAATTTGATAAACGTAAATAGCTTGGCTAGTATAATTTGAAATTTCAAAATAAGTTAAATACTATTCTAAAAATGAATGAAAGCTTTTGTGATAGAGAGGAGCCCATTTCCTCTCTCAGCATTTTATTTACATAGAGGAAAAGGTCTAACTTTCTATATTAATCAGGAGGGGCAAGGTGATGCTGCCGAAACAAAGGAAGCCTGAAATATCAGTGGCCTAACCAGAAGAACTTGTTTTCATTCACATTATATATATAGCACAAATCACTGGAGGCCCCTGCTCCACATAGTCCCTCAGGAACCCACATTGACACACATTGCCATGTTGTAGCCTCACCACTGAAACACAGGACTCCCAAGGTGCCACAAAGCGGGTAAAAGGATATTCAGTTTAGTTCAGTCACTCAGTCGTGTCTGCTTCTCTGACCCCATGGACTGCGTCACGCCGGGCTTCCCTGTCTATCACCAACTCCCGGAGTTTACTCAAACTCACGTCCATAGAGTCGGTGATGCTGCCCAACCATCTCATCCTCTGTCGTCCCCTTCTCCTACCTTCAGTTTTTCCCAGCATCAGGGTCTTTTTTCCAGTGAGTCAGTTCTTCGCATCAGGTAGCCTCAGTATTGGAATCTGATTGTTTGCTGTATGCTTTTCTATCTAGGATGTGAAAGGGCAAAGCATTATCTAGGCCATTTGCAACATTAGGTCTGTAATATTGCTTTTCAAAGTTTTCATACTCAAAGTTTCTGAAAAACCACCTGTATAAAGATATGCTTATGTAAATGGGATGATTGACACGCAAGGTCTGCTTACCTACTTGGGAATAAACAAGATTTTTGCCAAAAATTCTTCAGAGTGGTTTCCTAGAATGTATTTGACATCTGAATCAAACTTCAGTTCCAAGATTCCTTTTGGATATCTTCTTGCAAAGATTGAACTATAGGGGAGAAGCCTCATAAGCTTTTGGGCAAGATTTTCAACTGCAGTAGTGGGAACTTATCACCTTAGTTCATTAAACAAACTAGATAGTACTTGAGGTTCCCCCTAAACTTGAAGACACTTTTAATAACTTTGCTTTGAGAACTTCTCTCTTTGTTGAGAACTTCACTTCTTCAACTCAAGAAAATGAAGACTTTTAAGCCTAATAAATAGGGATGTTGATAATTGTCACTGGAAGTTTCAGGTCAGATGCTCAGATATGTCTGCCACATATATCAAGCTCTATTAAAAATTGTAATGTTTATTGTTGTTAAATATATGTAACATAAAGTTTCTCATTAGTACTATTTAGCATATTCACAGTGTTATGTAAACGTCACCTCTACCCAGTTCTGAAGCATTTTCATCACCCCAAGGAAACCCACTAAGCAATCAGTCCTCTTACTGCTCTCTGGTAGCCATTAATCTTTCTCTCGCCATGGATTTGACTGTTCTGGATATTTCATAAAAGTGAAAGCATTTGATAAATGGTTTTTTGTGTCTGACTTCTCTCACCTAGCATAATGTTTTCAAAGGTTCATCCACGTTGTAGCATATATTAATGCATTATTTTATTTTATGGCAGAATTTTAAAATTATAATTTTTTAAAATGTATGCAGTTTTTTTCCTATCCTCTAAAAATAAAGCAGCAAATCCATCTCGCATACTTCTTTTTGACAATTAATGGATCTCCACATGGAACAAAACTTTATTTTGATGTTTAAATCTTTATACAGTATATCAAATAATCTGATGTTTAACATACTTGCCACATGATATTCTTGCCTTGATATAATCAAAGTTAAGGTCTTATACACCATGGATCACTGTTTTGGAGGCCAGGGATTAGCAGGAAGTGACAGGTGTATCCAAAACCAAAATTCTCATGGTAAACTCAGCTTCACTGGACTAGAATGCCATCACTGTACACTTAAGTCATTTTGTTCTCGTTTGCTTCTTAGAATTTTGATGTCAGTTTTAGTGAACTCTCTGATTATTTTCTTCTGTGTGTGGAGTCCCACATAACAAAAGAGTAATTGACAGTAGTAATTTTTCACTGTTTGAAAGACAAACTAAAGGATGCAGCAGTGAGTTTGATCTTTTTCAAAACGATTCCATCTTTGAATCATCTCTTTGGTACTTTATCCTAATTTGGATTATCTTCTGAATTCCTTCTGGGATTTCTTCCCTGTTCTTTTCTCTAGTATATATAAAAGTTGAAAACTATAGAAACCAAGGTTTTTCCAACAACATAAAGTTTTTTTTATTCTTAGTCATCAAAAATGGTGGGGTTTTTTGTTTGATATTTTTAAGTGAGGTGTAACTGATGTAACATTATATTAGTTTCAGGTGTACAACATAATGATTCTGTATTTGTATATATGGGCATACCTTGTTTTATTGCATTTTATTACACTTTACAGATATTATTCTTTATAAATTGAGGGTTTGTGGTAAACCTGCCTGCATTATCAGATGATGGTTAGCATCTTTTTAAGCAATAAAATACTTCTAATTAAAGTATGTGCCTTGTTTTTTAAATATAGTGCTGTTGCATACTTGATAGACTATATTACAGGGTAAAGGTAACTTTTGGAGAAGGAAATGACAATAAATTTTCACATTTTCCAGCATTCTTGCCTGGAGAATTCCATGGACAGAGGAACCAGGTGGGCTACAGTCATGGGGTCACAAATAGGCAGACACGACTTAGCGACTGAGCACGAGCAAAGATAACTTTTATATGCACTAAGAAACCAAAAATTTATGTGACTCACTTTATTGTAGTATTTGTTTTATTGTGGTGGTCTAAGACTGAACCTATAGTACCTCCGAGGTATGCTTGTATTATAAAATGATGACTGCAATAAATCTACTTAACCTTTATCACCATCAGATCAGATCAGATCAGATCAGTCGCTCAGTCATGTCCGACTCTTTGTGACCCCATGAATTGCAGCACGCCAGGCCTCCCTGTCCATCACCAACTCCCGGAGTTCACTCAGACTCACGTCCATCGAGTCAGTGATGCCATCCAGCCATCTCATCCTCTGTCGTCCCCTTCTCCTCCTGCCCCCAATCCCTCCCAGCATCAGAGTCTTTTCCAATGAGTCAACTCTTCTCATGAGGTAGCCAAAGTACTGGAGTTTCAGCTTTAGCATCATTCCTTCCAAAGAACACCCAGGGATGATCTCCTTCAGAATGGACTGGTTGGATCTCCCTGCAGTCCAAGGGACTCTGAAGAGTCTTCTCCAGCACCACAGTTCAAAAGCATCAATTCTTCGGCGCTCAGCCTTCTTCACAGTCCAACTCTCACATCCATACATGACCACAGGAAAAACCATAGCTTTGACTAGACGAACCTTTGTTGGCAAGGTAATATCTCTGCTTTTGAATATGCTATCTAGGTTGGTCATAACTTTCCTTTCAAGGAGTAAGCGTCTTTTAATTTCATGGCTGCAGTCACCATCTGTAGTGATTTTGGAGCCCAGAAAAATAAAGTCTGACACTGTTTCCACTGTTTCCCCATGTATTTCCCATGAAGTGGTGGGACCGGATGCCATGATTTTTATTTTGTGAATGTTGAGCTTTAAGCCAACTTTTTCACTCTCCTCTTTCACTTTCATCAAGAGACTTTTTAGTTCCTCTTCACTTTCTGCCATAAGGGTGGTGTCATCTGCATATCTGAGGTGATTGATATTTCTCCCGGCAATCTTGATTCCAGCTTGTGCTTCTTCCAGTCCAGCGTTTCTCATGATGTACTCTGCATTAGAAGTTAAATAAACAGGGTGACAATATACAGCCTTGATGAACTCCTTTTCCTATTTGGAACCAGTCTGTTGTTCCATGTCCAGTTCTAACTGTTGCTTCCTGACCTGCATACAAATTTCTCAAGAGGCAGATCAGGTGGTCTGGTATTCCCATCTCTTGAAGAATTTTCCACAGTTTATTGTGATCCACACAGTCAAAGGCTTTGGCATAGTCAATAAAGCAGAAATAGATATTTTTCTGGAACTCTCTTGCTGTTTCGATGATCCAGCGGATGTTGGCAATTTGATCTCTGGTTCCTCTGCCTTTTCTAAAACCAGCTTGAACATCAGAAAGTTCACGGTTCACATATTGCTGAAGCCTGGCTTGGAGAATGTTGAGCATTACTTTACTAGTGTGTGAGATGAGTGCAACTGTGCAGTAGTTTGAGCATTCTTTGGCATTGCCTTTCTTTGGGATTGGAATGAAAACTGACCTTTTCCAGTCCTGTGGCCACTGCTGAATTTTCCAAATTTGCTGGCATATTGAGTGCAGCACTTTCACAGCATCATCATACATAGCTACAAAATTTTTTTTTTATAATGAGAATTTTGGAGGTCTATCCTGGCTACTTTGAAATTATATTCACCATTGCTATACATTATATCCCTGTGACTTACTCATTTTGTAACTAGAAATTTGTACTTTATGACCCCCTTCTTCCACTCCTACAATCTACACTCCCTCCCCCCACCTCAGGCTGCCACCAATCATCACAGTATCCGTGGGCTCAGGGTTTTTGTCTGTTTTGTTGTTGTTTTTAGATTCCATATAAAAGGAAGATCATATGATATTTATCCTTTTCTGTCTGACTTGTTTTACTTAGCATAGTGCCCTCAAGGTCCATTCATGTGGCCACAAATGGCAAGATTTCACTCATTTTTATGGCTGAATAATATTCCATTAAGAAAGACAGTTTACCCAAGGGGAAAAAAAGATGTTTTGTGTTGCATTTTCTTAGACTTTGCCCGTAATAATACTTACGGGTTTTTTGGTAACATAAACTATTTTTGATTTAATGTGAAAGGCTCTGTTGGGTTTAAGTGGGTGATGTTAGTAATATTCAACAAGAGGTATTAAGGAACTATATTTAAGACAGGTTAAAGTGGGGAAAAATAGATACAGGCAAAACAGATAGTTAGAAATTTTTTAGTAACTCAAGAATCGTTGTGGGCCAAAGAGCTAAACAGATATTTCTCCAAAGAAGACATACGGATGGCTAATAAGCACGTGAAAAGATGCTCAACATCACTCATTATCAGAAAAATGCAAATCAAAACCACAATGAGGTACCATTTCACGCCAGTCAGAATGGCTGCTATCCAAAAATCTACAAGCAATAAATGCTGGAGAGGGTGTAGAGAAAAGGGAACCCTCTTACACTGTTAGTGGGAATGCAAACTAGTACAGCCACTATGGAGAACAGTGTGGAGATTCCTTAAAAAACTGGAAATATTTCCATACAAATTGTGAAATTATTTGTTATAGCTCTGTGAAGAATACTGTTGGTAGCTTGATAGGGATTGCATTGAATCTATAAATTTCTTTGGGTAGTATACTCATTTTCACTATATTGATTCTTCCAATCCATGAACATGGTATATTTCTCCATCTATTAGTGTCCTCTTTGATTTCTTTCACCAGTGTTTTATAGTTTTCTTTATATAGGTCTTTAGTTTCTTTAGGTAGATATATTCTTAAGTATTTTATTCTTTCCATTTCGATATTTGGCAAAACTAATACAATATTGTAAAGTTTAAAAATAAAATAAAATTAAAAAAAAAAAAAACTGGAAATAGAACTGCCATATGACCCAGCAATCCCACTGCTGGGCATACACACTGAGGAAACCAAAATTGAAAGAGACAACATGTACCCCAATGTTCATCGCAGCACTGTTTATAATAGCCAGGACATGGAAGCAGCCTAGATGTCTGTCAGCAGATGAATGGATAAGAAAGCTGTGGTACATATACACAGTGGAGTATTACTCATCCATTAAAAAGAATACATTTGAATCAGTTCTAATGAGGTGGATGAAACTGGAGCATATTATACAGAGTGAAGCCAGAAAGAAAAACACCAATACAGTATACTAATGCATATATATGGAATTTTGAAAGATGGTAACGATAACCCTGTATGTGAGACAGCAAAAGAGACACAGATGTATAGAACAGTCTTTTGGACTCTGTGGGAGAGGGCGAGGGTGGGATGATTTGGGAGAATGGCATTGAAACATGTATAATATCATATGTGAAATGAATCACCAGTCAAGGTTCGATGCATGATACAGGGTGCTCAGGGCTGGTTCACTGGGTTGACCCAGAGGGATGGTATGGGGAGGGAGGTGGGAGGGGGGTTCAGGATGGGGAACATGTGTACACCCGTGGCGGATTCATGTTGATGTATGGCAAAACCAATACAATATTGTAATTACCTCCAATTAAAATAAGTAAATTTATATTAAAAAATTTAAAAAAAAAAGAATCATTGTAAGTTACTTCAGGGCAGGGACTATTGTGTTGTTCATCTATTTCCAGCCTTTATATAGGTTGTGATACACAATATGTTAACACTTATCATTTGTGGAATGTTACACAAAATAAAATTAGTGAATAAATAAATGAGTAAATGAGTTCTCCTTTATTGTTGAAAGAAAGACAGCTAAAGACTTAAACTAATAGAGTGGCTGGGAAAATAAAGAGACTGGAAGAACATGGGGGAAAGAGTTAAGAAGTCTAAATGGAGGATTAGAATGGAACACACCAAGAGGAACAAAACTAGGCAGACTCCCAAACTGAACGCTGGGAAACTAGAGAAAAGAAGATGTTAAATAACAGTTTTGAAAGGAAATGTCTGTGTTTCTATAGGATTTTGTTGTTGTTGTTGTAGAGGGGAAAGTTATATAAGATATTGCTGGTCAGTCTATCAGATATTAGAACTATTTGGAAAATACCCCATAGACAGTAGAATGAAAACAATGTAGATTTGAGAGTTGATTGCATGTAATTGATTAAATCATTCTGTGGATAGATTCTAAGATTAAACCATTTTTGAATGAATTCTGGTGAGAATAAGAATAGGCTAAATTATATCAGTTTATGCTTTTTAAATAAATTGGATCTGTGTTTAGTTGTACTTTATTATGTAAGGATTCTGTCACCAAAAATGCCAGTAATCTGTCTATATTTTCCATTGCAGTGCAATTCAATTGTAATGCAGTTCAATTGTAATGAATTAGGTTGCCAAAATGTTACATATGTTTTTATTGCAGTAGGATTTATGGCAGATTTAAAACTATCTTGTGGCAATCTCATCTGGGAAGACAACTATACAGTCCTCTGAATAGTGGAAATTATTTTAAAGGTTACATTTATAGATAAAATGACAACGTTGCAGAACAGTAGTGACAGACAATCTTACAAATAGATTCTGCAAATAGCATCCACTGTTGCAAGTCAGAGAATAATCACATCGGCGTTGTGTGAAAGGGACTGTTGTTTGTACTTTGGTACAGTTGGCCCTGTGGATCCAGAGGTCGTGCACTTGCAGTTTCAACCAACCCAGGATCACATTTGATTCCTTGGTTATGGTGCTTAAGGAGGACCATTTTATGTAAAGGACTTGTGCATTTGTGTATTTTGGTATCCACAGTGGGGGAGAAGGGAGTTCCTGGAACCAGTTATCCACAGATACTGAGGAATAACTGGATTTTTAAACCTCAGTTCCACCCCCATTGACAGTAGCATCATTAGTCACATGTTCTAGATTTTTGAGAATTAGAAAAGAATCCTAGAAACTGTCTCTTTCATTTTACATTTTTAAAGAAAACCTGATAAGGCATGGAAGTCTCACAACCAGTTAAATGGTTAGGCTATTAGTAAATAGTCTCTTGACTCCCAGTCTAGTACTTTTCCTGTAACATTGTACAACCCTCCTTTAAATGAGGTTTAAAATGAGAAATTTTTATCTCAGCATTGATTTGATTTTATTTGTACCCAGGATGTAAGAAATAATAAGAAAGTACCATTTTCTCTTACTAATCAGCATTTTATACGCAATAAATTTGTCAAACAACATGACTGTATTATTTTACTGATGAGAAAAAAGCCTAGATTTTCTGTGCTTTGGCAAGTGACTCATTCCATCTGGTTTAAATTTAGATAGTATTTTTTTAGGAAGATGTTAGTAAATTTTGTTGAGGGAAAAACAATTTTTAAAATGACCTTTGTTTTTTAATCCTTTTTAACTAACAGCAAGAAGTTGAGAAGTTTACAGACCTAGAGAAACTCTACCTCTACCTTCAGCTGCCTTCTGGTCTCAGCAATGGAGAGAAAAGGTATATCTCTTCTTGTCTTTGCCTCAGTTACACTGTTTATATGTGTGTTGTGCTTATTACTGTTTTGCACTATTTCTAAAATCATCAGAAAATGACTGGCAAAACAGTAGATATTTTAGTCTTTGATCATATTTGGTTAAATGTTTACCTGTAGTTTTTGCTAATTTATTTGTGTACCTGGGTACATTTGTGTACCTGAGTCAGTCAGTTTAGTCGCTCAGTCGTGTCTGACTCTTTGCAACCCTGTGAACCGCAGCACACCAGGCCTCCCTGTCCATCACCAACTCCTGGAGTTTACCCAAATTCATGTCCATTGAGTCAGTGAGGCCATCCAACCATCTCATCCTCTGTTGTCCCCTTCTCCTCCTGCCCTCAATCTTTCCCAGCATCAGGGTCTTTTCCAATGAGTCAGTTCTTCGAATCAGGTGGCCAAAGTATTGGAGTTTCAGCTTCAACATCAGTCCTTCCAATGAACACCCAGGATTGATCTGCTTTAGGATGGACTGGTTGGATCTCCTTGCAGTCCAAGGGACTCTCAAGAGTCTTCTCCAACACCACAGTTCAAAAGCATCAATTCTTTGGTGCTCAGCTTTCATTATAGTCCAACTCTCACATCCATACATGACTACTGGAAAAACCATAGGCTTGACTAGACGGACCTTTGTTGACAAAGTAATGTCTCTGCTCTTTAATATGCTCTCTAGGTTCATCATAACTTTCCTTCCAAGGAGCAAGTGTCTTTTAATTTCATGGCTGCAGTCACCATCTGCAGTGATTTTGGAGCCCAGAAAAATAAAGTCTGCCACTGTTTCTACTGTTTCCCCATCTATTTGCCATGAAGTGATGGGACCAGATGCCATGATCTTAGTTTTCTGAATGTTGAGCATTAAGCCAACTTTTTCACTTTCATCAAGAGGCCTTTTAGTTCTTCTTCACTTTCTTCCATAAGGGTGGTGTCATCTGCATATCTGAGGTTATTGATATTTCTCCCAGCAATCTTGATTCCAGCTTGTGCTTCCTCCAGCCCAGCGTTTCTCAGGATGTACTCTGCATTAGAAGTTAAATAAGCAGGGTGACAATATACAGCCTTGACGTACTCCTTTTCCTATTTGGAACCAGTCTGTTGTTCCATGTCCGTTTCTAACTCTTGCTTTCTGACCTGCATACAGGTTTCTCAAGAGGCAGGTCAGGTGGTCTGGTATTCCCATCTCTTTCAGAGTTTTCCACAGTTTATTGAGTACCCGAATAAATGCTGTGAAATGCAATTGGCTTATGTTTTATAAATAGATCAATATATTTATGCAGTGTGGGAGATTTTGAAAATTAAACTGAAAAATCAAAGAATAAACATAACTATTGTGAACAATAAAGTGCAAGAATTTTTTTAGGTTGTCAGGTAAGCAGATCACAGAATTTTAAAAAGGGAGGAAAAAGTGAATTCTCTGTATGGCACATGAATTTATGATAAATGTGTGATGTTTTGAGTGCTTGGGTATTACTTTGTTTTCATTAGTAAAAACATGTAATAGCCTCATTTAGAAAATGTAGAGATAAGTTGTTGGTTCATACATTCTACTCTGAGTTTCTCTACCCTTTTAAAATTTCTCAGAATTCATTTCATTTATAGACGTTACACTTAAGAGTCTCCTACTTTAAAAGTATATGTATGAAAAGAAATGGAGTGGAAAATCTGCTGCTTTTACTTTTTCCCCTTGAACCAAATTTTGTAACTGTTTTAATATTTTTTTTGTCCTAGAAATTGGTCAGTAATTTCTTTGGAAATACATAAATTATTATTGTTTTTGTAGCTGAAATGAATGTCCGAGTCAAATGAGGAGCTTCCCTCACATTGTCTTGGTTGTTCATTTCATGAAATTAGTTTGTAAGTGACAATGCCAGTTAATAAAAACGTATAATGTTTAGTGAAGACGTTAGTCTGGAGAGGAGGGCCAATTACAGGAAGGCCCATGGAGGGAGATTTGTCCTGTCAGGATCTCTCGAGTGTGAATTCCATTCCAAAGCATAGAAAGTAAAATTTTAGGGTAGTTACTTGAGAATGCTAAGCAAATAGAAAATAAACAATGTTTTCGATAACTTTCATTTTGTAGTTCGATGATTTCATAAGTTTAGGCAAATGAACAGGCAAGTAAGTGAGCAGATGTCCCCTTAGAGGGAGTTGTGGGCTAAACAAATACCTTATGTTTTCAGTACTCCATCACCTCTGCCGTTTTAGAGACAATGGTAGGGGATGGAACAGGGCCATAACTTCAGCCGAACACTAGGTATAGAAAATGGCTCACAACCATAGGTGGACAATTTGTGTTTGGAAAGCTGGGCATATACTCTAAGCCCAGAGTTTGGTTTGATCATTTATAGTGTGTTTACACACAGTCCTTTAGTGGAACATTTAGGCCTGGCTCAAAAATTATCAGTGAATTGCCGTCTGTTTCAGCTAAAATATGTTCTTGTTTTATGATTAGTGATCAGAATGCCATGTCATCTAGTCGGGCACAGCAGATGCATGCCTTCTCCTGGATTCGAAATACCCTAGAGGAGCATCCTGAGACTTCACTGCCCAAACAGGAAGTCTATGATGAGTACAAGTAAGTTGTATGTGTGTATGTCTGGCATACAATGTATTAAAGAGCTTAACTATGGCTATGATGATTTGTTTATCATTGGTGAATATCATGCTGGTATATGAGAGTTTAACTTGGACATCTGTAAGATTCCTCCCATGTCTAAGCTTCGCTCATTGTGTATATAATAAAGAACAA
Source organism: Bos indicus (assembly GCF_029378745.1). Lineage (NCBI taxonomy): Eukaryota > Metazoa > Chordata > Mammalia > Artiodactyla > Bovidae > Bos > Bos indicus. Next base: position 54,132,305 of record NC_091769.1, read on the forward strand.
CATTACTGAGTGAAAGGATTTCTGTAAAATTCTTCTGGATGACAGGAGTGATATCTGAAGGCATAGAGACCTGAGAAAAAAAGTATATGGAATGTTGTGAATTTTCTCAGACAAAGGAGTTCAGTGCCTTGTACATAGGAGACAGTCAGACAGTTTTGATTGTACATGTAATTTACTTAAACGTGGTAAGCACAAGTATAGAGGCTAATGGGCCCTTCTGATTAGAGAAAATTAAGAGATCCTAAATCTAGTCTTGTTTAACATTTTATAATTGATTTAGAGTGTTCTGGCAGAGTAAATGAAACCAAAATTTTCTGAATATTGAAATATCAAAGCAAGGAGATTCTCTGTGTTGTCCTTACACAATTTGGAAGAAAAGTATCAAGTAAATGCTGCTGTTAACCCTTGTATGATGCAAAAGAACGACACTTTCTAAGATCATTGGTATCTAGAAAAAAAACTTTCTATCCTCATTAAAAATTCTGATTCACTCACCTTAAGAAATGTGCTAGAGTTGGAGAAAGTTTAAAGGGACATGTCTGAAACAAATCAAGGGTACGAGGTTTAACTGAACAGCTTTAGATGTTTCCTCTTTAGGAAAATTAAAGCTAAGAGTACTTGTTACCCAAATCTGTAAAGTTCATTTTCTCAATCTATAGCAATCTGCTGAATACCGCCTACATGCCATCTCAAACTCTGTAAAGTTCTGAGGATACAATAAATAAGACACAGCTTCTACCCTCAAGAATATGAATTTTATATATATATATATATATATATATATATAATTTTTTTAAGAGCCTTTTTCTAAAGACCTTTTGGACTAGTCATCTTCCAGTTTGGAGTACCTTAATGAGGTTTCCTGAATAAAAACCTAACATAGAGTAACAAGTCTTAAATTGATTCTGTTCTAAATACTCACTGAAAAACCTTTATTTTGAATTATTTCTGTTCATTGCAATGGCAGATATATTTATGTGAAAACCAATCCCTTTAACAGTCATTAAAATCAAAATCTCTTTGAGAGAATAAATGAAGTTATAATCTAAGACTGTATCTTTTCTTTTAACTGTATTTTTATGCTAAATTAAGATATTATTAGAACTAAAAGGTTTAAGGGACTTTCCACACGCAAAGACAGTTGACTTACAAACTGTTACAAATTTTTATATTTGTTGAAACTTTTGAAGCCTGATAATCACATGTATTTATGAAAGTGATGACTAATGTGTTAGTTTTTCTAATTATGAAAGTAGTATGTATTCATCATGAAAGTTTGACAGATAGTCATAAATGTATAAGAAAACTAGCACCAGTAAATCATACTACCTAAAAATAAACATTTTGGCTTATTACTTCTTTTTATTTTTTCTAACGCCTTCTTTTCTTATTATTGTTTAATCAAATTTTGACCCCACTGCTTATACAATTCTTAAATGAGGAAACTGTTTACAAATAATACTGCAGTGAATATTCTTGACTATAATTTTGTGTAGATTATTAAAATTGGAATTGCTGGCTTATGAACCACTGTATATTAAGGATATTAACTACTAAAATGTAATTGTTCCAAGATTACTGTTTATTCTTTAATTTTAGTTTTTTATACGTAGTCAGATCTGTCTACGTCTTTGCAGCTTATGAAATTGCTATTTTGCTTAGAAAGAACTTCCCAGTGCCCCTAGCTGCTGAATAATCCATGTGTATTTTCCCTTGATGTTACTCATTTCATTTTTCATGCATAACCCTTTAGTCCTTCTGGACCAAGTATATATGTTTATTTTTGTAAACAAATGCCTTAAGATAAGGAACTAATTTTAATTTTTTCTAAATGGTTAATTATCCCAGTCTTATTTATTGATAATAAAATTTTTTTTTCACAATACTAATCTAAATGTACCTTTTATCTTACTAAAGCCCTTTGGACTCAGTTTTCTTTCTTTGTATTTTTCTCTTCTTACTTTAACACCATAGTATTTTTAAGTATTTTAGCCAGTAAATGTTTAAAAAGCTAAAAATTAACAGCGGTAGGACCAGCCTTCTCTCATGATCCCTTTATTTCAGAAATGTCCATGGTTTTATTTTCATACCAATCAATTTTTTATGATGCTTGAAATCACTTTTCTAACTTATATTGGCTGTTTTATGAGAAATTGATACTGAAATTTACCAGAATGCTTTTTGGGCATCTGTTAAAATTATTCAGTCCTTCTTCTATGATCTATTAATATGATGTATAATGATAGTACCTAATATAAACCCTTCTTTTATTCCTAGAATGAATGTCTTCTGCATGTCAGGATGTGTAATCTTTTAGCATACTGTTGATTTCTCTTTTCAAGTATATTTTGTAGGATCTTTGCATCTATATTCATAAGTGAATTTTCTTTTTTGTGCTATCTTTGTCAGGTTTTGATATCAGGGTTAGGCCAGCTTCGTAACTGAATTGGAACTCTTTCCCTAATTTTCTGTGCTCTGGAACAGTTTATATAGCATGGGACTTACTTGTTCTTGAAAGTTTTAAAGAACTCAGCTATAATACCATCTAGGCCTGGAGGCTTTGTTGGAGGTAATTCTTTGACAATTTTTTGTATTTTTTCCTGGTTAGATTTTTTTACTTCATTAATCTATTTTGATCATTGGTTTTTCCTGGAATTCATTCAGATTTTCAAATATATTGGCATGATATTACAAATACTATTCTCTTACAAACAGTATCTTCTTTATCTGTTGTATACTTTTTTATATTTCTAGTTTTATTCATTTGAATTTCCTTTTTTTTTTTTTTCAAATTATACTTAGCTATAGTTTACTTTTATTGGTTTTCTTTTAAAAAACAAAGATTGATATGTTGGTTTTATTTTTTTTGTATTCCGTCTCATTTTTAGGTGTCTTTATTTTTGTTATCCTGATTTTTTTCAGGTTTTTTCCTTACTAAAGATAAGAAGACTTCCTACTTAAGATAAAGACATTTGTATCTATGAATTTGCCTCTTATATTTCTGGCTGTATTCCTTAGGTATGGGTACAGTTGTTACATTTACCATTACTTTCTAATAGTGTGCAGTTACAGCTTTGATTACTCCTTTGTACCAAAATACTTAGGAACTTTTTATGTGCTTGAGGGAGTTGGACTTTTTTTTTCCATTTTTGCACTTAATTTCTAGTTATATTACTGGGTTGGCCAAAAAGTTCATTTGGGTTTTTCCGTAACATCTTACCCAATATATTGTAGTCAAAGAATGTGGCTTATTCAGGTTTTTATTTTTTGTAATTGTTGAGGTTTACTCTCAGCCTAACACATTATGAATTTTTATAAATATTTCTGGACATTCTCTTTTTTTGCACTGTGTATTGGCTTATATTGATAAATACTAAAACTACTTTGCTGTAATATTCAAATTCTGCAAAAAAATCCTTGCTCTTTTGTCTATTAGTTGAGCACAAGTAGTGAGTTAATCTTTTACAAAAGTAATGTTTCTCACAATTTCTTATTTTTGATGGGTTTTTGCTTCTGTCTCTTCAAGACAGAAAACATTCATGATTGTGTATCTTTATGATAGTTAAAACCTGTTCTCAACCAAAAAAAAGATCCTTTGTCACATTAAATGTATGTTAAATTCTCTGATACCAGTATTTGTAACCCATCTTGGATATCAGTCTAATATAAGTGTCTATTTGTCCATCCTTTTAGTCTCACCATTTATATCATTTTGCTTTAGGCAGTTCACATTATTACATTTCTAAAAGTTGTAATCTAACATTGTCTCTGGTCTTGAAATCTGACTGACAGAAGAAGCTGGTGAATGAACCAGTCCCAGAACACTGGTGTTTGCACACAACTAGCAACAGAGATGGCAGCAACCACAGTTCCTGCTGCTTCTTCCTCCTGCATGATAGAGAAACACAAGCATTAATCTTAAGTACATTTCTTACAAAATAATATGCAGCCTGTTTTAGCATTTTTGAAAATCTGTTTGCTTTCATTCTGAGTAGAATCACAAATGTTCAGATTTATAAACTTGACAACTTTGGCTACAGTGTTTCCTGGGACACAAATGTCCAAATCCTTTTTTTTTTTTTTTTAATATATTTAATATTTTAAGGAACATGATTGTTTTGCTTTTCAGTTTGTATATAGCCATTAATACAAACTATATTATAACTATATTAATTATTATAACTATATTAATATAGTTGTGATTCTTGTGTACTTATGCATGTGAGTTTGTAATTTCTATTGTATTAATCAGTGTAATTTAAATTTTGAGGACAACCTTGAAGTTAGAAATAGATTCTAGTAACATATTTAAGAGCTTTAAATAGTGGACATTTCATGAGTTAAATGGCATATAAATGTTCTCCATCTGCTTAAAATCTAACTCAGACCTAAACATGTGGGCAGAATTTATAAATTTCTTAAATATATATTGTTTAATGTTATATCATCAGTATAAAGTAAATGAAAGCAGATATTATTCCTGCTTTATAAGTGAGGTCCTTATGATTCGGAAGTAACTGTTCTGGACAAATCTGAAACCAGGATTTCTGACCTTAAAGCTGAACTCTTTTTACATTAATCCCTATTAACTCTAGAAACTTGTCCCAAATGCTGTTGTTTATGGAGTAGCATTTTCCAAACCTTAATTGTATTTTAAATATATTTAACTATTTAGAAATAGTAAACTAAAACATAAAAATGATCAGTTTCAGCATTATTAAATTATGTTCTTATTTGACAGCTGAATATGTATATTAAATATACCTAAGACATAAACTGGCAAAAGATTTTTACCATTTAAATTTACATTAATAGTTGTAATGTCTGAGTTGTTAACCTAAATACATTGTCTAGCCTTTAAGTTACAACTTTTCAGGTGTGGTTTTTTTTTTTATGCTTCCTTGGTGTGGCCTGTTTCACAGAGGAAGCCTTATCCTGGTTTTCTCTTTTCCCTATGTTTCCAGTGACTTGATTCTCAAGGGGCTAGTTGATAATTTGTCTTTCCTCAACTTCTCTATGTTTCATAGCACTAGTCCCTTTACAGAGTGCTCATTTTTCCTTTCTCAACTTTTTACAGTAATAAGAGAAAGCAGTAATAGTACAGTGGCAGAATAAAGCTAGAATTCTAAATACTGTGTCAGGAAAGGTATTAGTTCTGTTATTTGACGCATTTGTAGAGAAGGCTGACTGGTCCCAAATTATGTCAACTACACCAACACATGTTATAGTCATAACAAACAAAGTCTCCTAATTTAAAATCAGTCCTTTCCAGTAACCACTCCCCACCCCCTGCCCATGGAAACTGCATGTCTATGAACCCAGCTGCTCCATATCTTGAATCTTTATCAATTCATCACTGCTCTTACTACCTTAACTTTTTTATCTGCTCCCAGCATACATTGCAGTTGTTAGGCACTGATTACTTTTCTTTTAGCTAACACTATTAAGACTTCAACTTTACTACTCCTAAGGACAAATTAAAATAAAGTTTTAAAAAATAAATTAATTTGAGTGTATTAATTCACCGAGCATTATATACACAATTCCTACTCTCAAATAAGAGAAACAGACCAGTAAAGAAATGGGTGCAAAGAAAGAGTTACTAGTTCATCTTGGTGAATTGAAATCAGACATCACAGAAGAGGTGACTTGAATAAAAACTAAGACGTTTACCAAGTGGACTAGGGATTCAGAAAGGGCATTCTAGGTGGAAGGTGCAGTACTTAATGCAGGGAGGCTTATGATCAGAGTTCAGGAGAAGATATTGGAGACCAGGCCGAAAAAGTTAGACTACTTCCACATGTAGGTCATGCAGGGTCACTGAAAACTTAAGCAGTAAAAACAACATCAGCAGGAAGTGAGAAACTAAAGTTAAGGAGAGAATTGGTATTTAGGAGTTAGGAATAAGAGCCCTCCAAAAATGAGGTATTTAGGACTTCCCTGGTGGCTCATACGGTAAAGCGCCTGTCTACAATGTGGGAGACCTGGGTTCGATCCCTGGGTCGGGAATATCCCCTGGAGAAGGAAATGGCAATCCACTCCAGTACTATTGCCTGGAAAATCCCATGGACAGAGGAGCCTGGTAGGCTACAGTCCATGGGGTCGAAAAGAGTCAAACACGACTTCACTTTCATTTTCACTTTCAAAAATGAGGTACAATTTAAAAGAGAAACAAGAAACCATGTTGTGTGATAATGTAAGAAAAGAGATTATTTTGAGACTGGAATTCACCCCAATCTCCTGTGCCTCGGGCAGCTCAAATAAGAGGGAGACAAGAAAAAGTCAGTTAATAGGCCCGTAGACTCTTGCCAGAGCAGTTTCCTTATCTAGGGAATGAAGCCTGATTTCAATGTCATGAAAGGTAAACAGATGTAAGTAAAGAACTTGAGTAAAGACTTGTTTTTAAAGAGTTAGAGGAAGAAAAAGTAGTTAGAACTAGAGGCTTAAGGTAGTGAGAGCAGTTTTTTTTTAAGTCTCATCCATTAGATATCAAGTTAATTTGCATATAGCAATATCCAGGGAACAGTAGTTGCAACAAGAAGAAGGAAGTCAGTTTTTCTTTCGCCAGCTCTGTGATCAGTAGGGATCCAGGCTTCTAAGTCCCCACTCCACCACCCATAATCTTTAGTCTGGTTTTACTTGTGTTATATGTTGTGCTTAGTCACTCAGTCTTGACTGACTCTTTGCGACCTCATGGATGGTAGCCTGCTAGGCTCCTGTGTCCATAGGGATTCTCCAGGCAAGAATACTGGAGTAGGTTGCCATGCCCTCCTCCAGGGCACCTTCCCAACCAAGGGATCGAACCCAGGTCTCCCACATTGCAGGTGAATTCTTTACCGTCTGAGTCACCAGAGAAGCCCAAGAATACTGGAGTGGGTGGCCTCTCCATCCTCCAGAGGGTCTTCCAAACACAGGAATTGAACCCAGGTCTCCCGCATTGAAGGCAGATTCTTTACTATCTGAGCCATCAGGGAAGCCCCTGGTTTTTTGCCATCCAAAACAAGCTACTATAGCTGAGGGGAGAGCTAAGAAATTTAGAATTCAAATGCATTAAAGAAGGGAGGAAAAGGTTGAAAAATCACTGACTGATGATGTTACTTACTTAAAATTAATCATCCTGTCTTCTGCTGGCTTTCTAAATTACCATTTAAACATATGTTTTTCTCCCTCTTCCCAAATAGATACTTAAACAAAACTTTGCACTAGTCTTTGCTTATTATAAAACCACACGAATTCATTTATTTTTATTTGTGATAAAATACACACATAAAATTTACCATTTTTAAGTTTATAGTTTGGTCTTACTAAGTACAGTCACATTGTTCTACCACACCACCATACATTCAGGGAACTCTGCTTGCAAAACTGAAACTCTTACCCATTAAACGAAAGCTCACCATTCTCTTTCCCCCATCCCCTGGCTGCCACTGTTCTGCTTTTCTGTCTGTTGAGTTTGAAGCAGAATCCTACAGTATGCTCCTTTTGGAATAGCTTATTTCAATCAGCATAATGTCTTCAAGGTTCATCCGTGTTGTAGCATGTGTCAGAATATTCCATTATGTGTATTCACCATTTTGTTTTTCCATTTGTCTGCTGATGGGTACTTAGGTTGCTCTTCTACATTTGGGCTGTGATGAATAATGCTTTTGTGAACATGGCTATGCAGAATCTCTTCAGGATCTACTTGCAGTTATTTGGGGTATATGCCTAAAATTGGAATTGCTGGATCATATGGTTCAGTTCAGTTCAGTTCAGTCACTCAGTCGTGTCCGACTCTTTGCGACCCCATGGACTGTAGCATGCCAGGCCTTCCTGTCCATCACCAACTCCCGGAGCTTACTCAAACTCATGTCCATAGAGTTGGTGATGCCATCCAATCATCCCATCCTTTGTTGTCCCCGTCTCCTTCTACCTTCAGTCTTTCCCAGCATCAGGGTCTTTTCCATATAGTAATTCTATTTTAATTTTATGAGGGATTATCATACTGTTTTTCATAATGACTGCACTGCGTAAGTTTCTCCATACCTTGTCAACCCTTACTATTTTCTGGGGTTTTTGGTAGTGGCCGTTTTAGTGGATGTGAGGTGCTATCTTATTGTGGATTTGATTTGCATTTCCTGAATGATTAGTGGTATTGAGCATGTCTTCATATACTTTAGACCTATTGCCTATCTTCTCTGGTGAAATGTATTCAAATTCTTTTACTATTTATGAATTGGGTTGTTTTTATGTTGTTGAGTTCTAGGAGTTCTCTGTATATCGTGAATATTAACCTCTTATCAGATATTTTTTGATTCTGCAAATAGTATACACTATGTGTTGATTATAACAAATTAAAACAGTCTGAAAATGAAGCATCAAATTAAAATCTTCTTTATTCACCCCTTCATCTCACTATCTTCTTGAAATTTAAGTATTCCTAAAGCTTAAGTATTTAAGTTTTATCTTTCTGTTCTCGTTTTCTGTATACCTGAGTCCTATCAGTTATTCATAAGGTTTTAAGATTCAAATGAAACTATACTGTATATATTGTTCTTACTATTTTATCACTAAGCATATATGTTAGGTAGCTCTCCTTGTCTGTATATGTAGAGTTCTTATGGTTTTTTTTAACTGCTACACAATATTTCATAGTATAAATATTCTATGCTATGTGTTTGTATCTGTGTCTATGTGTGCTTATACCTTTCCTTTTATTGGTGAGCCTTTAGGTAATTCTTGATTTTTCTACTATTAAAAATGCTGTACTCAATAGCCTTGAATTCAATGTCTCTGAACTTGGGTACTTTGATACTTCTATTGAAGTATAGAATATGATTGAGTCCTGAACATTGCAGGGGTTAGGAATGCTGACCCCAAGCAGCCAAAAATCCACTATAAATTTACACTTGGTCCTCCATATCCTTGGTTGTACATCTGGGAATTTAACCATCCAAGGATACTATAATACTGTAGTAGTATTTATTTTTAAAATTCTGCATGTAAGTGAACCCATGTAGTTTAGATTCAGGTTGTTCAAGGGTCAAAGGTACTTATAAGGGTCAAAGGTACTTATAAGCATCAAAAGCTATAGTTTATTGATTTTAATTTAATTTTTGGATGATTACAGTCATGATTATAAACTATAAAGCATAAAAAGTATACAAAGAAGAAATTCCATCTCATCTTTATCTTTCAGCCATCCATTTTCTATCCCTGTAGACAACAAATCATGTTAGTTTCTTTTCTGTCATGCAGGCAATATTTTGTGACAGTGTACAGCTCTATTACAGATTTTTATTTCTGCTTTCTTTATATACTATTTACATGGTTTTTTACTTTGCAGTTGTTCACTCAGCAACATATCCAGAGATCTTTCCATAACAAAACATTGATTATTGTTTTAATACACTGGCATTTCTTTTTCTTGGGGATGGTTTTAATTACTGTACAATGTTAGGAGCCTCTGTCCATAGTTCTCTTGTCAAAACTCCAAGAGCCAGTGCTTTCTCTTGGCAAAACTCTGTTAGTCTTTGCCCTGCTTCATTTTGTACTCCAAGGCCAAACTTGCCTATTACTCCAGTTATCTCTTGACTTCCTATTTTTGCATTCCAGTCCCCTATGATGAAAAGGATGTCTTTTTTTGGTGGTAGTTCTAGAAAGTCTTGTAGGTCTTCATACAACCATTCAACATAGCTTCTTCGGCATTAGTAGTTGGGGCATGTACTTGGATTACTGTTATATTGAATGGCTTGCCTTGGATATGAACAAAGATCATTCTGTCATTTTTGAGATTGCACCCAAGTACTGCATTTCAGACTCTTCTGTTGACTATGAGGACTACTCCATTTCTTCTAAGGGATTCTTGCCTACCGTAGAAGATATAATGGTCATATGAATTAAATGCACCCATTCCAGTCGACTTTAGTTCACTGATTCCTAAAATGTTAATGTTCACTCTTGCCATCTCCTGTTTGACCACTTTCAATTTACCTTGATTCGTGGATCTAACATTCCAGATTCCTATTGTTCTTTACAGTACGGCAGTATTGTTCTTTATAGCTTCGGACTTTGCCTTCACTGCCAGATGCATCCACAACTGGTCATTGTTTCCGCTTTGGCTCAACCTCTTCATTCCTTCTGGAGCTTTCTCTCTCTTCACCAGTAGCAAAAGGCAAATTTCTTTTTGCCTTTTCTACTGTTCATGGGGTTCTCAAGGCAAAAATGCTGAAGTGGTTTGCCATTCTCTTTTCCAGTGGACCACGTTTTGTCAGAACTCTCCACCATGACCCATCAGTCTTGGGTGGCTCTACATGGCATGGCTCATAGTTTCATTGAGTCAGACAAGGCTGTGATCCATGTAATCAGTTTGGTTAGTTTTCTGTGATTGTGGTTTTCATTCTGTCTGCCCTTTGATGTATGAGGATAAGAGACTTGTGGACGCTTCCATTGGGAGGGACTAGCAAGTCTGAATAAGATGGTGCAGTAGAAGGATGTGTGTTCATCTTCTCCTGTGAGTGTCCAGGAATCTCCCGTGGAGGTGTGGATTGAGAGTGGCCTGCCGCGGGGTCAGAGGCACTGACTACAACAGTCCTGGGAGCTGCGGCATGCTGGCATAAGTCCTTTTGAAGGAGGTCGCCATTACCACCATTACCCTTATGAGATTTGTAACATTGTACAGGAGGCAGTAATCAAAACCATCCCCAAGAAAAAGAAATGCAAAAAGGCAAAATGGTTGTCTGTCTGAGGAGGCCTTACAAATAGCTGAGAAAAGAAGGGAAGCAAAAAGGAACAGTATACCCATCTGAATGCAAAGTTCCAAAGAATAGCAAGGAGAGATAAGAAAGCCTTCCTAAGTGAGCAGTGCAAAGAAATACAGGAAAACAATAGAACGAGAAAGACTGGAGATCTTTTCGAGAAGATTGGAGATACCAAGGGAACATTTCATGCAAAGATGGGCATAATAAAGGACAGAAACAGTATGGACCTAACAGAAGCAGAAGATATTAAGAAGAGATGGCAAGAATACACAGAAGAACTGTACAAAAAATCTTCATGACCCAGATAACCACAATGGTGTGATCGCTCACCTAGAGCCAGACATCCTGGAATGCGAAGTCAAGTGGGCCTTAGGAAGCATCACAACAAACAGAGCTAGTGGAGGTAATGGAATTCCTCCATTTCTCCTGTTTCAACTGCTGAACTGTTTCAAATCCTAAAAGATGATGCTGTGAAAGTGCTACACTGAATATGCCAGAAAATATGGAAAACTCAGCAGTGGCCACAGGACTGGAAAAGGTCAGTTTTCATTCCAATCCCAAAGAAGAGCAATGCCCAAGAATGTTCAAACTACCACACAATTGCATCCATTTCACATGCTAGTAAAGTATTGCCCAAAGTTCTCCAAGCTAGGCTTCAACAATACATGAACCGAGATTCTTCAGATATTCACACTGGATTTAGAAAAGGCAGAGGAACCAGAGATCAAATTGCCAACATCTGCTGAATCATCGAAAAATCAAGAGAATTCCAGAAAAAATCTATTTCTGCTTCATTGACCACGCTAAAGCCTTTGACTGTGTAGATCACAACAAACTGTGGAAAATTCTTAAAGAGATGGGAATACCAGACCTCCTTAACTGCCTCCTGCGAAACCTGTATGCAGGTCAAGAAGCAACGGTTAGAACAACAGATTGGTTCCAAACTGGGAAAGGAGTACGTCAAGGCTGTGTATTATCACCCTGCTTATATGCAGAGTACATCATGTGAAATGCCAGGCTGGATGAAGCACATGCTGGCATCACGATTGCAGGGAGAAATACCAATAACCTCAGATATTCAGATGGCATTACCCTTATGGCAGAAAGCGAAGAGGAACTAAAGAGCCTCTTGATGAAAGTGAAAGAGTAGAGTGAAAAGCTGGCTTAAAATTGAACATTCAAAATATGAAGATCATGGCATCCAGTCCCATCACTTCATGCCAAATAGATGGGGGAACAATGGAAATAGAGACAGACTTTCTTTTCTTGGCTCCAAAATCACTGCTTATGGTGACTGCAGCCCTGACACTTACTTGCTTCTTGGAAGAAAAACTATGACAAACCTAGACAGCATATTAAAAGCAGAGACATTACTTTGCAGACAAAGGTCCGTATAGTCAAAGCTATGATTTTTCCAGTAGTTATTATGTATGGATATAAGAGTTGGACCATAAAGAAGACTGAGCGCCAAAGAATTGATGCTTTCAAACTGTGGTGTTAGAGAAAACTCTTGAGAGTCCCTTAGACTGCAAGGAGATCAAACCAGTCAGTCCTAAAGGAAGTCAATCCTGAATATTCATTGAAGGGACTGATGCTGAAGCTGAAGCTCCAATACTTTGGCTGCCTGATGCATAGAGCCAACTCATTGGAAAAGACCCTGATGCTGGGAAAGATTGAAGGCAGGAGGAGAAGGGATGACAGAGGACGAGATGGTTGGATGGCATCACTGACTCAGTGGACATGAGTTTGAGCAAGCTCTGGGAGATGGTGAAGGACATGGAAGTCTGATATGCTACAGTCCATAGGGTGGCAAAGAGTCAGACAAGATTGAGCAGCTGAACAACAGCAACAAATGTAACTTTCATTGAGGTGTAACATTCACACAGAAAAGTACACAACTTGTAATTGTATAGCTAGATAAATTTTCCCATAGTGAGTATGTTCCTATTACTCGCTTCTGTATCAAGAAACTGAGCATCACCACCATCCCAGAGGTCCCTTGGTCCTCTTGCAGTCACTGTCCTTCCCACCATCTCACCCCAGCCATGCCAAGAGTAACTGCTCTCCTGTCTTGTAACACCATGGTTTAGCTTTGCTTGTTTTAGAACATTATATGAATGAAATTATATAATGATAAACATTATGTTTGTAAGATTCAGTCATTTTGCTTTCTGTAGTTTTGGTTCATTCATTCTAATTGCTGTTTGGAATTCTGTTTATGAATATCACAATTTCTTTTTCCATTCTACTTTGTGTGGACATTGTTGTTTTTCAGTCATTAAGTCATGCCCAACTCTTTTTGTGACCCCACAGACTTCAGCCTGCCAGGCACCTCTATCCATGGGACTTCCTAGGCAGAAATACTGGAGTAGGTTGCCATTTCCTTCTCCAGAGAATCTTCTCAGCCCAGGGATCGAACCTGCATCTCTTACCTTAGTAGGCAGGTTCTGTATCACTGAGCCATCAGGGAAACCTGTGTATGGATGTTAGGTTTTTTGTTTGCCTTTCCTTGATGACTAATAAAGTTGAGTGACTTTTTAATTTTTTTTTTCTTTTTGGCCCATTGGATATCCTTTCTTGTGAAGAATCTATTTAAGTCTTTGTTTATTTTTCTCTTCTATATAATCATTAAAGGCAGGTAGATATATCACACCTCATTTTCTGCTGACTTGGTTTCTAGAAGAATGCCATACTGTTTACATCATAGCTATATATATTTTTTTTTAATTTGAGACTTTATGAAGCAGATTAAATCAGAAACTGATCGATGTTTTTCAGAAGGATAATGATGTACTGCTACCCATCAACATATATGTATTGAATACCCATTGTATAAAACTCTACTTGCCTCATTGGTGATACAAAGAACCACTCACTAATAATGTACTTGCAAATCATCTTCTCCATTCCTTAGTTTCTTCATCAATAAAATGGTGTGAATACACAAAGTGATGTTGGAGTTGTTTGGGTATTTTAAATGTATACAGCCTTGTTCCTATCTGAACTTATCCTTTTACTAAAATGATTTCAGAAATATTTGAAACTATTGAGGAAAATTGTGATAAAAATCGGATTTGAGCAGAAACTTAAAGAACAGTAATGGTTAATCAAGAATTAATTGAATCAAAGCCCACTGCTTCAGTTTTTTCATTCATTCTTAAACTGTATGCAGAGACTATATTTATATACTCTGAACATTTTATGTGAAGTTAATTTAATTTAAAATTTAAAACCGAGACAATCTAGAAATAAAAGTAAGCACACTAATATAGTATGTACTTATACAAAGTGATATGTATAATTTTTTAATTTAAAAAAAAATTACAGTTCAATTTGACCAAAAGGATAGTTGTTTTAAATAGCTGTTTTATAAACAATAGTGAGAAATCAAGTCTTTCTTAAGAAATAATAAAAGCAGAAATATTTACTTTTTATTATTTAAAAATTGACACAAATTTTTTTCTCAAACTTATTCAGGATTTATCAGTGACTACCTTGAAGTTTATGTTTTTTATTAGTAATTTTAAAACTTCAGGATAATATCCTTAATATTATCAATCATGATTCATCATGACTGAATCTTTTTCATGGGATTAATACCTAAAGTCATTTCAGCCAGTAATCCCATAAAAAAAGAAAGGCAAATTAGAAGGAAAGACCTGGTTAGTAAGGTCATACATGATCGTTCATTATATATATTATATATACATATATATATATGATAGTTTAACTCTTCTTTAAATTAATTTTTTTGTTTTCAAACTGATCTTTTAGATAAATTGTTTATTATGTAGTTGCCACAAAAATAAGATTTATCAGCTGAATTTGAAAGGTGATATTTGATCTTAGTCTAAGCTCAACTTAGTAGTACTGTTTAACAGCTCTTAATTTCTCTCCAGGACCTAGACTGAAAGACGCTATAACTAACCAGAGACTTACGCCTTGCTTTTCCAACTGTTCTGTTCTCTGGGACACCAAATCATCATGTACTTTACACTATGTACTTCTGCAGTGTTCTCTGAGTGTTCCTACCAAATGCCAGAGCCTGGTGAACTTCAGCCATGCCTCAGACTCAACTGTGTATCATTGTTCTGCCCAGAACATGAAACAATAAGAAAAATAAAATCTGTTTGTGATCAAGGTTAAGCCCTTTCAAAGAGTTTTCTCTCCAGAGATCTAATTGCACCTTAAAATTACTGGAGGATTTCAACAACTGTTAAACGTTCAAAGGCTCAGGCTAATTAGATGTTTGACCATATTACTTTTTCCTCATTTATGTGTTAGCTAGCAAATACATCATTTTCTTAATACTTGTAAGGGAGTATAATGCTACTGTGTCTTTGGGACTGTTCTAAATTCCCATATCTTTTATTGTCATCTGGAATACATGAATGTTAGTAATACTGTAGGTCTTGGTAAGGAATAGACTTTTAATAGAAATTAATACTTTTTAATAAATTCTTCTTTATAAATATTAGAAAAATTTCAGTGATATAGTTTTGGTTGCTTTCCAAGCATTCAGTTTGCTTATACTCACTAGTTAGTAATAAAAGCTTCTTATCTGTAAAATGAATGGATTAGGCTGGATGACCGAATTCCAGATGTACCCCTTTATGCAAGTTTCTCATCTATGAAATGTGTATCATAAAAAATACCTGGGAAAATAGTTCAAGATGGTGATATAAGATCTTGAATTCACCTCCTCCCATGGACATATTGAGTCTGTAGTCTAAACAGAATAATTTCCTCTTTAAAAAACCTAAAAGCTGGCTAAGTGATGACTACAGGTCACAGAAATAGGAAGAAAACCACACAGAAGAAGGTAGGAGAGGCTCATAAACGCCACCAACCTTTAATCAGGAGGGAACTCAAAACCTAGAGGTTCTCATAAGAAACAAAGGGTTCAAACCCACATTGGGCAGCCCATGTTTTAAGACCTGAACCTAAGAGACAAGCCCTCAAAACATCTAACTTTGAAAGCGAATGGGGCTCATGTCCTGAGACCCATAAGACTGTAAGTTTCTGAGTAATGGCTATTGGAGGGCCCACATACTTGAACTTACCCGCCCCAGGGTTCAGCTCAGAGTTGTCTTGCTCAGACTTAAGTGAAAGAGGGTCACCTACTTACATTAAAGTATCAGCCTGGGGCCCAGACACCCAATTGAAGACACATGTAGGAGACAACTGGAACACTCTCCAGGGATAGACTGGTATGTGCTGTCTTTGCACTCTCCCTTTGCTCTGCTCCAGAATACCAGTTATCACCCAGAAGGAAGCTGCTACATGTATCTGGTTCCCTGATTTTTGCGACTTCTGTCCAGTTTATATAATTTATATAAATTACATAGTTTATATAATTAAAGATAAGGTAAGATAACTTGTAAATTTTTATATAAAAAGCAATTTGATAAAGTTCTTATTTTAACTATTTAAGTTATTTTACATAAATTATTTCCAGCCAATCTATTTATTTATTTACTTTTAATTGGAGGATAATGGCTTTACAATATGTGTTGATTTCTGTCATACATCAACATGAATCAACCTACCTTTGGAGGCCAGGGGAGCTTGTGTTCCTGGTCCAATGTAACTGTAACAGTCATCCAAAAAGGAGATTATACCCTTGTCTGGCACTCTGATTTTTATAGCTGCTGCCAGAGGAGACATCTACATAGCATGGGATGGGTGCCAGTGGAGCTTATAGTCCTGGGTCCCATGGAACTGTAACCAACAGAGAAAGAGTTCTTTCATAACTCCTACCTCCAGGCACAACAACAGTCACAGACCCAAGAGCTCGGTTTTTCTGTGAAAGAAACCTGTTACCCGGCTGTGATGGCTGCAGCCTGAGGGGGTAGGCTTCTAAGTAAGTGTGCATCTGGGGACTGATTGTAATCCTTTTCGGAGACATCAGAGAGCTGGTGCTGTCTTCATGCTCTCCCTCTGCTACACTCCTGAGTGCCAGTATGCCCCCAAGGGGAGGTTTACTCACATCTAGCAGCCTGGGTTTTGTAGCTGCTGCCTAGGGAATGCTGCTAAATTAACTGGCTCTGGTAGTCAGCGGGGCTTGCATTCCTGGGCCATTCCAATGGAATGTGGCAGTTGGAGTGATAATTCTTGGTGAACAAAACACTGCACAGCTAGCAGACTTGGGCACAGCCCCCCAGTTTTTCTGTGAAAGAGGCTTTTTTGCTCTGGCCCAAGGGGCAGGCCTCAGGTTTGGGGTATGTCTAGTGGCCTACGGAGCTACTCAAAAGAAACAGAGGTAATCTCACCTCTTTCCCTCTGTCTTGCTCCAGCTCACCAGTGTCTCACAGAAAAGTGCTTATACTCTTTTCAGGAGCCCTGATTTTTGCAACTGCCCAGGGGACACCTCCAATGATTGTTTGGCTCTGGTGCCAGCAGGGCTTATGTTTGTGATCACACTGACCTGTATATACCTGCATACTTTTAAAAGCTGCTACTAGGGTCTGACTTCAGTCAGCCTGATTTTAGGTGCTGAGATCCCCTTCTTTGGGGCCCTGATAGGTCTTGGTACATACTTAAGTAGTAGGAGTTATTAAAAAATATAATAGACCACTTGGACAAGTACAAAAGTTTAAGGGCCAAACCAAGACCTAGGACAGGTTTGAACAACGAGTTTAATCTCCTGTACTCCTTCAAGACTGAGTGGATGGTGGTTTCACCTACTGCATAGAAACCATCACAAAATCAAGCAAAATAAAGAAACAAAGGAATATGTTCCAAATAAAGCATAAGGTAAAACCTCAGCAAAAAAACCTTAATAAAATGGAGATAAGACACATTATAATTAAAGTGTCAAAAGTTAAATACAAGGAGAAAATCTTTAAAGCAGCAAGAAAAAGCAACCAGTTACAAATAAGCAGACCCCCATAAGATTATCTGCAGATTTGTCAGCAGAAACTTTATAAGCCAGATGGGACTGGCACAATATATTCAAAATGCTGAAAGGGAAAAATCTCCAATAAAGAGTACTCAGTAGAGTTAAAGAGGGAAGTTCATGGTGATAAATGCCTACCTCAAGAAACAACAGCAGCCTCAAAAAACCTTTCTTTTCACCTCAAGAGACTAGTTAAAGAAGAACAAAGCCCAAAGTCAGTAGAAGGAAGGAAATAACAAAGAGCAGAAAAACTGTTAGCTAGAGTCACCAAGAGAAAAAGAGAGGAGTCAAATAAATGACATCAGAAATAAAGGGGAGATAGTACAACTGATACCGCAGAAATACAAAGGATCATAAGAGACTACTTTAGACAGTGACATACCAACATATTGAACAATCTGGAAGAAATGGATAAATTCCTAGAAACATACAACCTACCAAGACTGAGATCATAAAGAAATAGAAAATTTGAACCAACTAATTACTAGTTAAGGAGATTGAATCAGTAATCAAAAACCTCCCAAATGTTCTACCAAACATTTAAAGAATAATTACTATCTATCTTTCTCAAACTCTTTGAAAAAATAGAAGAGGTGGGTGGAAACTCCAAACTCATTTCATGAAGCCAGAATTACCCTGATCCCAAAACCAGACAAGGATGCCGAAAGAAAAGAAAATTACAGACAATATTCCTGTTGAATATAGATGTAAAAATTCTCAGAAAATAGTAGTAAACTGAATTCAACAATACGTTAAAAGGATCATACAACATGATCAAGTGGGGTTTATTCTAGAGATAAATGTTGCTGGGTCAACATTCACAAATCAATCAATGTGATACAACACAAAGTGAAGGATAAAAATCATATGGTTATCTCAGTGGCTACAGGAAAAGCATTTGACAGAAATCAACATTCATTTATGATGAAAAAAACTCAATAAAGCAACTGTGAAGGAAATGTACTTCAACATAACAGAAGCCATATACAACAAGCCCACAACCAATGTCATACTCAAAAGCTGCCCACTCTTGCCACTTTTACTCAGCATAGTACTGGGAGTCTTAGCCCTTGCAAGTAGGCAAGAAAAAGAAATAAAAGGCATCCCTATTGGAAAGGAGAAAGTAAACTGTCAACAATTTGCAGGTGACATGATATTATATATAGAAAACCCTAAAGAGTCCAACAAAAAACAATTAGAACTAATAAATTGAGTAATGTTGTGGGGTTCAAATGAATACACAAAAATCTTTTTCATTTCTACACACTATCAGGGCTTCCCCGGTAGTTTAGTGGTAAAGAATCTGTCAGCCAGTACAGGAGACACAGGTTTGATACATGATCTAGGAAGATCCCAAATGCCACAGAGCAACTAAGCCTGTGCACCGCAACCATTGAACCTGTGCTCTAGAGCCTGGGAGCCACAACTACCGAAGCCCACATGCCCTAGAGCTTGGGTTCCACAACAGCAGAAGCCACTGCAGTGAGAAACCTGGGCACCACAGCTAGAGAGTAGCCCCCATTCACGCAACTACAGAAAAACCAGTGCAGCAACAAAGACCCAGCACAGCCAAAAATAAATAAATAGAGTTATTGCATTTTTTTAAAAGCTATCAGAAAGCAAAATTAAGAAAACAATCCCATTTACAGTTGTATCAAAAAAAAAAAAAAAAATTTAGGATTACATTTAACCACAGTGTTCAGGACCTGTACACTGAAAAACTACAAGACATCAAGGAAAGTAACTGAAGAAAACACAAATAAATGGAGAGATAGTTTGTCCTCATGGGTTGGAAGAATTAATAGTGTTAAATGTCTGTACTAATCAAAGCAGTCCACAGATTAAATACAATCCCAATAAAAATTCCAATATCATTTTTCATAGAAACAGAACAAGGAATTCTAAAATGTGTGTGGGACCAAAAAAGACCTCAAGCAGCCAAAAAATCTTGAGAAAGAAGAACAAACCTTCAGGCATCATACCCCCTGATTTCAAACTCTATTTTGTAACAATATGGTATTGGCATGAAAACACATAGTTGAATGAAGCTGAATAGAGGCCAGAAATAAACCCACACATATATAGTCAATTAACTTACAACAAAGAAGCCAAAATTATGCAGTGGGATAAGGACAGTCTCTTCAATAAATGTGTTGGGGAAACTGGAGAGCTTCATGCAGAAGAATGAAACTGGGATTTTATACCACACGAAAAATTTCCTCAAACTGGATTGAAGGCTTGAACACAAGACCTAAAATCATGAACTCCTAGGAGAAAAGATAGGTAGCAAGACCCACTTCTTCTTTTTTTTTTCCCAATGTATATATGTACCACATCTTTTAATTAATTTTTTATAATTGCTTATAATAATTGCTTTATTTTTATAATTTATTTTATAATTGCTTATAATAATTGCTTTATAGAATTTTGTTGTTTTCTGTCAGACCTCAATATGAATCAGCCGTAGGTATACATATATCCCTTTCCTTTTGAACCTCCCTCCCATCTCCCTCCCCATCCCGCCCCTCTGGATTGATACAGAGCCCCTGTTGAGTTTCCTGAGCCATACAGCAAATTCCCATTGGCTATCTATTTTACATATGGTCATGTAAGTTTCCATGTTACTCTTTCCATACACCTCACCCTCTTCTCCTCTCTCCCCATGTCCATAAGTCTATTCTCTATGTCTGTTTCTCCATTGCTGCTCTGTAGATAAATACTAGAGTACCATTTTTCTAGATTCCATATATATGCATTAGAATATGTTATCTTTCTCTTTCTGACTCACTTCACTCTGTATAATAGGTTCTACGTTCATCCACCTCATTAGAACTGACTCAAATATGTTCCTTTTTATGGCTGAGTAATATTCCATTGTGTATATGTACCACAACTTCTTTATCCATTCATCTGTCAATGGACATCTAGATTGCTTCCATGTTCTAGCTATTGTAAATAGTGCTGCAGTGAACAATGGGTTACATGTGTCTTTTTCAGTTTTGGCCTCCTCAGGGCATATGCCTGGGAATGGGATTGCTGGGTCATATGGTGGTTTTATTCCTAGTTTTATTCTTAAAGAATCTCCATACTGTCTTCCATAGTGGCTGTATCAATTTACATTCCAACCAACAGTGCAAGAGCTTTCCCTTTTCTCCATACCCTCTCCAGAATTTATTGTTTGTAGACTTTTTGATAATGGCCATTCTGACTGGTATGAGGTGATATCTCATTGTAGTTTTGATTTGCATTTCTCTAATAATGAGTGATGTTGAGCATCTTTTCATGTGTTTGTTAGCTGTCTGTATGTCTTCTTTGGAGAAATGTCTGTCTGGGTCTTTTCCCCACTTTTTGATTGGGTTGTTTTTCTGGTATTGAGTTGTATGAGCTGCTTATATATTTTGGAAATTAATCCTTTGTCAATTGTTTCATTTGCTATTATTTTCTCCCATTCTGAGGGTGTCTTTTCACCTTGCTTCTAGTTTCCTTTGCTGTGCAAAAGCTTTTAAGTTTAATCAGGTCTCACTTGTTAACTTTTGTTTTTATTTCTGTTACTCTAGAAGGTCGTCATAGAGGATCTTGCTTTGATATATGTCATAGAGTGTTCTGCCTATGTTTTCCTCTAAGAGTTTTATAGTTTCTGGTCTTACATTTAGGCCTTTAATCCATTTTGAGTTTATCTTTGTGTATGTGTTAGGAAGTGTTCTAATTTCATTCTTTTACATGTAGCTGTCTGGTTTTCCAAGCACCATTTATTGAAGAGGTTGTCTTTGCCCCATTGTATATTCTTGCTTCCTTTGTCAAAAATAAGGTACCCATAGGTGCATGGGTTTATTTCTGGGCTTTCTATCTTGTTCCATTGGTCTATATTTCCGTTTTTGTGCCAGTACCATACTGTCTTGATGACTGTAGCTTTGTAGTATACTCTGAAGTCAGGAAGCTTGATTCCTCCAGCTCTATTCTTCTTTCTTAAGACTGCTTTGGCTCTTCAGGGTTTTTTGTGTTTCCATATGAATTGTGAAATTTTTTGTTCTAGCTTTGTGAAAAATGCCATTGGTAATTTGATAGAGGTCACGTTGAATCTGTAGATTGCATTTGGTAGTATAGTCATTTTCACAATATTGATTCTTCCTGCTCAGGAACATGGAATATCTCTCCATCTGTTCATGTCATCTTTGATTTCCTATAATTTTCTGTGTTCAGGTCTTTTGCCTCCTTCGGTAAGTTTATTCCTAGATATTTAATTCTTTTTGTTGCAATGGTGAATGGGATTGATTCCTGAATTTCCCTTTCTGATTTTTCATTGTTATTATATAGAAATGCAAGTGATTTCTGTGTATCCTGAATCACTTCTGTGTACAAGTGATTTTTTATCCTGCAACTTTGCTAAATTCACTGATTAGCTCTAGTAATTTTCTGATACTATCTTTAGGGTTTTCTATGTACAGTATCATGTCATCTTCAAACAATGAGAGCTTTACTTCTTCTTTTCCAATCTGGATTTATTTCTTTTTCCTCTGTGACTACTGTAGCTAGAACTTCCAAAACTATGTTGAATAATAGTGGTGAAAGTGGACACCCTTGTTTTGTTCCTGATCTTAGGGGGAATGCTTTCAGTTTTTCACCATTGAGAATAATGCTTGCTATAGGCTTATCATATACAGCCTTTACTATGTTGAGGTGGGTTCCTTCTCTGCCCATTTTTTTTAAGAGTTTTAATCAAATGGGTGCTGAATTTTGTAAAAAGCTTTTTCTGCATCTACTGAGATTATCATACGGTTTTTAATCTTTCAATTTGTTAATATGGTGTGTCACATTGATTGATTTGCGTATATTGAAGAATCCTTGCATTCCTGGAATAAACCCAACCTGGTCATGCATGGTGTATGAGCTTTTGGATGTGTTGCTGAATTCTATTTGCTAAAATTTTGTTGAGGATTTTTGCATCTATGTTCATCAGTGATATTGGCCTGTGGTTTTCTTTTATTGTGTTGTCTTTGTCTGGTTTTTGTATCAGGGTGATGGAGGCCTTGTAGAATGAGTTTGGAAGTGTTCCTTCCTCTGCAATTTTTTGAAAGAGTTTTAGAAGGATAGGCTTTAGCCTTCTCTAAATGATTGATAAAATTCTCCTGTGAAGCCATCTGGTCCTGAGCTTTTGTTTTTTGGGAGATTTTTGATCACAGCTTCAATTTGAGTGTTTGTAATTGGGTTGTTCATAATTTCTGTGTCTTCCTGGTTCAGTCTTGGAAGATTAAGCTTTTCTAAGAATCAGTACATTTCTTCCAGGGTATACATTTTATTGCCATATAATTGTTCATAATAGTCTCTTATAATCCTTTGTATTACTGCATTGTCTGTTGTAACCTCTCCTTTTTCATTTCTAATTTTGTTGAGTTGATTCTTCTCCCTTTTTTCCTTGATGAGTCTGGCTAAAGGTTTGTCAATTTTGTTTATCTTCTCAAAGAACCAGCTTTTAGTTTTATTAATCTTTACTATTGTTCCTTTCATTTCTTTTTAATTTATTTCTGTCAGATCTTTGATTTCCTTTTTGATACCTTCAGTAACCTGTTGGTTATTTAGAAATGTGTTGTTTAATCTCCATATGTTTGTGTTTCTCACAGGGTTTTTTTTGTTTTTGTTGTAATTGATATCTAGTCTCATAGTGTTGTGGTCAGAGAAGATGCTTAATATGATTTAAGTTTTCTTAAATTTACTGAGGTTTGATTTGTGTCCCAAAATGTATCCTGGAGAATGCACTTGAGAAGAAGATGTATTCTTCTGCATTTGGATAAGACCCACTTCTTGATGTGGATCTTGGCGATGATTTTTTTTTAATCTGTCAGCAAAGATAGAATTTTTAAAAATCAAAGATAAACAAATAGAACTGCATTAAAACTATCAGCCAAATAAAAAGGCAACCTAGTGAGTTGCAAGTCATATATCTGTTAAAGGGTTAATATTCAAAGTGTATAAAAAATCATTCAACTCAACAACAACAAAAATAATTTGATTTTTCAATTGGGTAGAAGATATAAATAGACATTTTCCAAAAGAGACATCAAGATGAATAAGAGGTATATGAAAAGATGCTCAGCATCACTAATCATCAGGGTAATGCAAATCAAAACCACAATGAACTATCATCTCACACCTGTCAGAGTGACTGTTATCAAAAAGACAACAAATTACAAGCATTGGTGAGGATGTCAAGAAAATTGAACCCTTGTGTGCTGTTGGCAGGAATATAAATTGGTGCAGTCACTATGAAAAATAGTATGGAGGGTCTTGAGAAATTAAAAATAGAACTACCATGTGATCCAGCTATTCTGCTTCTGGCTGTATATCTGAAAAATGAAAACACTAACTTGAAAATATAGGTACTGCCATGTTCACTGCAGCACTGTTTATAAAAGCCAAGATATGGAAACAACCTAAGTGTCCATCAGTGAGTGAATGGATAAAGACATTGTGCATATACACAGCGGAATATTATTCAGCCTTAAGAAAGAATGAAAGCTTGGCATTTGCAGCAACATGGATGGACCTCAAGAGCATTATGCTAAGTGAAGTAAATCAGACAGAGGAAAGACAAATACAGTGTGATCTCGCATACATGTTGCAACTAAAAATTCTTTTTAAAAAAGCTAACAGAGATAATTTATTGTTGGTTGCGAAAAGGATGATCGTAAAGGCTGGGAAAGATGAGTGAAGTGGGTCCAAGGGTTTTAAAAAAAAGGCATTTTGAAATCACGCATTAAGTCAGAAGTAGATGCCTTGAATTTGTAGGAGTCCATAACCCAACTAGAACTTTTGGTACACAAATTGAAAGCATGTTCTTATGAAGAAAAGCAGCTGGACTTTATACCATTTCATAAACATGTAATGGTATTTTCCTTTATTTTCTACATAATATACAGATTATCCTTTCATCAATCTTTTTATAGGTAGAAATGTGTCATTGCATTGAGACAGCTTAATTGCACTCTAGGGGCTATTGTCACCATCCTCATTAACTGGCATTTAGGCAGTAGTGGCTCAGCTGGTAAAGAATCCCCCTATAGTGCAGGAGACATGGCTTTGATTCCTGGCTTGGGAAGATTCCCTGGAGAAGGGAAAGGCTACCTACTCCACTACTCTGGCCTGGAGAATTCTTTACAACCCCATAGACTGTATAGTCCATGGAATTCTCCAGGCCAGAATACTGAAGTGGATGGCTTTTCCCTTTTCCAGGGGATCTTCCCAACCCAAGGATTGAACTCAGGTCTCCCACATGGCTTTACCAGCTGAACCACAAGGGAAGCCTGAAAATATTGGAGTGGGTAGCCTATCCCTTCTCCAGGGGATCTTCCTGACCCAGGAATTAATCATGGGTCTCCTGCATTGCAGGCAGATTCTTTACCAACTGAGGTATCAGGGAAACTTGGGGTGGAATTAAATGAAGTAACATGTATGAAGCAGTCCAAAAATGTCTAAGTATTGTTATGTATCCTATGACTGTATTTTGCCACAAGTATTTTATGATTTTCATTTATATTTTTGTACCTTTAAACAATGTTTACTGTTAACTTACATAGTTTATTTGTAAATGGTATGAATAAACTTTAAAGATAGACTTGCTGCTGAAAATTTTGAGTGACATGTTGGCCATATTAAATGTTAAGCTTAATTTCAAAGTCTGTAAAGCATACTTCAAAAAAAAAAAAAAAAACAGTACAACAAAAAGAGAAATCTGATCTCAAGAATGGCATTAGACTGTTCGTTATCCTGTAAATAGGACATTCTCTGTGCCTTCCCTTTTTTTTGAGTCCTGAATAAATATAATCTGATGCTGAGTTAGATGTTAATTGACACCATATCTTGCTTGATCAAACTGCAGTTAAAGTTATGAAGCAGGAAAACAAGATATAAACTAACCAAGATCTTGACATGGACTGGAATGACCTATGGTGTGTTATATAGTCCTGGTTTCAAAATTGTGAATAAGTAGGATAGCCTATAAATGGCTCAGACAGCAAAGAATCTGCCTGTGATGCAGGAGATCCGGGTTTGATCCCTAGGTCGGGGGGAACCCCTGGAGAAGGGAATGGCTACCCAGCCCGGGATTCTTGCTGGGAGAATGCCATGGACAGAGGAGCCGATAAATACTTGATTATTGATATATTAAAGAGTCATTGAATACCTGGAACTTCTCAGTAGGGAAGAGGCTGTAATAATGAAATTCTTTTTCTTTGGTAATTAGAACCACTGAAGATTGGTTAGACCACCTCACAATCTAGGGCGCTCTCTCTCAAGCAAAGTGCTCAGATACCCATTTGAGGATAGCCGTTTCCATACCTGGCAGAAAGTTGAACTATACAACCTTCTGAACTCATTTCACAAAGAAATTGATGACCTGTTCAGGTGTTGTTATTGCTACTTTCAAACTGAGGCACTCTGTTTTCTCTTAGACGTATAAGATTTCAAAGTGTAGAGTGTTGAGTCATAAGTAGTTTTATTCCCAACATTGCCTTCTGTTTGATTCAGGAGGTATAATTTGAGCTGTTTATATGTCTCCAAAGTACGTTTTACATTTATCTGCTAAAGAATATTTTAAAGGTAAGTTCATTGTTTTAAAAATTTATTCTCCCGATGAATTCCCCTCTTTTAGTGGCATAAATAAGGGTCAAAAACCAGATGAAACTGTATGTTCACATTCTAAAATCATACTCAGGATTAGTTCAATTTGACAAGCAAATTTTGCATTGGTCATCCTGACACTTAGTTTTGCCAACCTTCTGCCTACCCCTTCTGCCAAAGTAAAGAACTTTAGTGTACTAATACAGTGAAAAAAAAAAAAAAAAAATCAAAACCTCAGTCACAAAAGGAGGATAGAATGGATATTATATCTCTCATTAGACTCATTGCTTTCTCTTTATATGATTTCAGGTTTTTTAGGCCCACCTGCCAGTGCTGTTATAGGAGCCAGTGGGCACTGTTTTCTTTTTTTGCTTCATTTGCACATTGCTTCAATGTGTTTTCTTTAAGGTTTCTTGTCATTTTAAATATGACATACTTACTAAGTCATATTTAAAGTCATATCAAGTTATATGTCATATTAAGGTTTAATGTGATTCTTCAGTCTTGTTCCTTGTTCTAAGAATACAGTGGTGAACCAAATAGACATGGTCACTGCCCTGGTTGAACTTACAGTCTAATGGAGGAGACAAACAACAAATAAATTAGCTGTTACATAATTGGGAGCTAGGAGAATAAAAGATACAAAGTACACAGATAAGGAAGGTGGTGAGGGCATGGCAGGAGAGCGCTGCTTTGGATAGGGAAGACAGAAGAGACCCTTTCAAAATCATACCAGTATGGAACTTGAAGGGTAAGAAAATATTCGAGGTAGAGGAAACAAGTATCATGGCCCTAAGCTGTAAAAGAGCTTATTCACATTTTCTTTCTGTGCTCGTTTAAATCATAAAGATGACTGATTTAACTTGCTAGTGAAATGGTTATGATTTGATGCAGTTCATTTATTTAAATTGTCAGTTCTGCAGAAGATCATTGCTTCACTTTGCACTTTAAACCTTGGCCCCTGAACCGATGGGATATCACATTTAGTCTCAGCTTAAATATGATGTGTCTAATATTCCTTATAGAGGGAATTCGCAGTACATATCAGCTCCTTTCCCTTCTCCCTGCTCTGCAGCATTGTTGAGAATTCGTCTGCTAGGCACCTCCACTCCTTCCCCCAGCCCCACCCACAACAGGAGTGTGCGGTGCTTGGTGCTGCAACAGGGAGGGTACAATCAAGAAAAACACCAGTCTTCAGACCTACCCATCCTCTCTGTTGAGGCTCCCATCCTTCTCCTGAGTGTCTACCAATTTGACTTCCAAGTTCAGATCACTTCAAAGATGTTGCCAGCATACTCAACCATCCACTACAAGAACTCAAGTCCCAGTTAACCACTATATGCTGCCCATTCTAGTGGATTTTCTTGTTTATCCTAAACCTCTCTCCTTGGATCTCTACCACATGACTTCTTCATCAAGAAGCTATATTGGTTGATTCTGAAATGGGGAGTGAGCAGGGAGATTTGACTGAGTTATTTTGCAGTTCCTCAGACTTCCTCTTTGGTATGCCTCAGGTAGTGGTTCTCCCAAAGGCCAAGAAGAAATGGCCTTTTCCTGCTGCTGAACTGGTGAAGGAGGAATTGGTCTTCTACCTAGGACTGGCAGCTGTAGAGAAAGACAGAGTACCTGATTCTAGTAGTAGTTAAGACTTGGCTTGTTTCCCTGGTCCCACTTGAAGTTACTGCCTTATTAATTTTTCTTGGCATTAATAGGGGTGATAGGGATGAGAACACTGTGCCTTCATTTTTTTCCCTTACTGGTAAAATGAGAATGTTGGTATAGATGATCCCTAAGGTTCCTTTAGTCATAATATATCATGTTTGTAATCTAAACCATGTAGTAGTCTTGTCTCTGTCTGACACTCATAATGTTTACATTGGAAATTATTCCAGTATATGAGCTTGAGACATATGTGGAAACATAGAGCCCAACTGGTTGAGTGTTAGTTTCTGCTGTTAAAAGCAGTAATACTGTATGCCCTGAGGATGAAACAAACTAAGCCTGAGTTAGTCTTTAAAGAAGGATGAGCATGTATCAATGAAAATTGTAGTGAATGACTTGAAGATGTGTTTCTTCACTTTGTCATAAGGGTCAGATTTTACTGAAATGACACTGTGCTAATGTGATTCTGAGTTCTGTTGCTCTCTAAATTGATCTCTCCTTCTCTTGCAGGAGCTATTGTGACAATCTTGGTTACCATCCATTAAGTGCTGCTGACTTCGGGAAGATTATGAAAAATGTCTTTCCAAACATGAAGGCACGTCGTCTGGGCACAAGAGGCAAATCTAAATATCCTTTACCAGTTTGATTTTCAGTGATTTCTTAAAGTTCTCACTTATTACTGAACATCTGCTGTTGTAGTTCAACTAGCAACTATATTTTTTTTTTTGCAACTATATTTAGAAATAAATTTAAATCAACAAATATAAACAACTCAAAAGTACTTAGAATAATTGTAAATGTTATTCTCCCTATTCAGCTATTTATCACACTGAAAGATACCCTATTCAGCTATTTATCACACTGAAAGAGAAATAACAAATGGTAGTTATTAAGACTGTGATAGATCTCACCTTACTTTGTCACTATAATGTGTCCTTAATGGTTTGATCTTCTTTTCCTTAGTAATGAGGATTATCAAAGTATACCATAGGACAGCACTTGAAAATTATATGAGTAAAAGTGGAAAAAGATGTTAGCTTATCATCTTTCCTTCCTCTACCTTAGAAACATAGGGCTCTCCCTGGTGATATATACAACGTTCAAAAAATTTTCTTGTGGAACTTGGCCTGCAGGATTAGTGTTATCTTTAAACTGTTTTTCATCCAATCATCTAAAGGCTATTTTAAAATTAAACCAGGGCATAGAAAAGGCCCCATAGGAGCAAACAGAAGTAAGGAAATTAAAATTAAGACTTTATTATAAAGTTCTTCCTACCCTTGGAAGAAGATTGTCACATGGAGGGTTAGAAATCCTATTAGAAATACATCATTTCTCTCTGCTTAGCTGTTGGCCTCTTTCAAATCATGAAAATTCTTCTGTGGAGGAGATGAGAAGGGGAAGGGGAGAGGCTGCTTTTCTAAAATGACTCCAGGCAGGTGTTCTTTAACTACTAGTTGCACGACCTAGTCTTGTTTCCTGAGTGCAAACAAAAATGTCTTGGTGTGTCATTGGCATGTTACAGGTGATAATCCTGTGTGTTTCAGTGGAAAAAGAGAAGTGAAAAGGTTAAAGCCCTTGTGACACTCTTAAGAGTTGTTTTTGTCCCTGTGCCCTGGCTAGAGTTTCCCTTCTCTCTGCCAGGTTTCCATCTGGATATTCCTTTCCTTCTGACCTGTTTGTTACTGGTGGCTGGCACAGCTTATTAGGAACATTTATTCATAAAATTTATACCAGATGAGAATCATTTTGTTTCCTTTAAGATGGTAATATTCTATAAGAACTGTTGCAGTTTCAAAAGAGTAAAGGTGTCCTGAGTTTCTAATATTAAAGTCTCTTCCTAAAGAACTCAGAAAGTAGATGATGTCTCAGGCCAATTTTATTCTCATTTCATATATGGTTGCTTTCCAAGTGCTAACTATATAAACAGTTCATTTAATGTAGAGTACTTTAGACCTTGACCATTTATTACATATTGCTACAGTGGACTAAGAAAAAAAGCTTTTGTTCATATGCCAACACTGCCCAATCTTGATTTTCACAAAACTGGAGATGGGGTAAGAATTTCTGCCTTTTATTTTTAATAAGTAAAATTGTACGTTATTATCAACATCAAAATGCATACTGCATAGTCTCATTTGGATAAACAAACAACGGTCATGTGTTTGGACTGTTCGGTCCATAGAATTCTCCTGGCCAGAATACTGGAGTGGGTAAGTTGTTCCCTTCTCCAGGGTATCTTCCCAACCCTGGAATTGAACCCAGGTCTCCTACACTGCAGGTGGATTCTTTACCAGCTAAGCCACCAGGGAATCCCAAGTAAAATTGTACCTTATTATCAACATTGAAATGCATACTACGTAGTCTCATTTGGATTAAACCAGGGACCAGGAACTGCGCCTTTTATTAAATAAATGAGCCAAAAACTCAACAATGGCTGGACACTGTTAGCGTACATTACTTATTTCACATGGCTCTTGAAATTAAGGGGAAAAAAAGATGGATCTAAAGTTACTGATTTATAGATATATTCATGGTATATATCATCAAATGGACTATTTGAGCTACAGAGTAATGTGTATAGAATGAATATTTTCAGAAGAGAAAATATAGTTCATGGCATAGTTTGTTTTCTTGATGTTAGAAAAGGCTTTTAGAAGAATTCAGATCTGTTATTCTTCATGTATGTTTAATAACATATGTTTAGATGTTATATTCACAATGCTGCTGATGGCTATGCACCAGTAGGTACAGGCATAGGACTCATATTTGCAAGGATCTACTTTTATGCCTGCCAACACCAGTCACTTAGTACTGCTTTGACCTGACAGATTCAGATTATATCTTCTGATTAAAGGGCTTCACTGGTGGTTTAGACAGTAAAGAATCAGCCTACAATGCAGGAGACCCAGGTTCACTCCCTGGGTCAAGAAGATCCTCTGGAGAAGGAAATGGCAACCCACTCCAGTATTCTTGCCTGAAGAATTCCGTGGACAGAGGAATCTGATGAACTACAGTCCATGGGGTCACAAAGAGTCGGACACAACTGAGTGACTTTCACTCACTCACTTCCTATGTATCTTGAGTGTACTTCAATTTAATTTCTCTTAACTTTCTTTTTAAAAGTCTACCCTCCCCCACCCCCCTTTTTCTTCTGTTTAGTTGGAAGGCGCTGAACCTTCTGGGCAGCTTCAGAACATTGATGAAGAAGTTATCTCTTCTGCCTGCCGTCTTGTGTGTGAGTGGGCCCAGAAGGTGTTAAGCCAGCCATTTGACACAGTCTTGGAATTAGCCCGCTTCCTTGTAAAAAGTCACTATATAGGCACCAAGTCGATGGCAGCACTTACTGTAATGGCAGCAGCACCACCAGGTACAAAATTATTAACAAGCTGAAACTGACAGGGTGTTACTACATCTAGAGTTGGTGGTAAAAAAAGAGTTTAGCCATAAAACTTCTTTCTCTTTTTAGTATTTGTATATGTTCACTCTTCGTTTAATACTAAATTCAGATGGACTTATTGAGCTAACAAAAATAATAATGATAGTTTTTCATGATAAAATTTAAGTTACAGCTTTGTATGTTAATCTGCTTAAATATGAAACCGTTATGATTTGCCAGTTGGTATTTCATTAATTTTTCCATTGCTATTTTAAAGTTTAAGGAATATATATATGTGCACTTTTAAGTATATATGTGTTTCTAAATTAATAAATATTACAAGTAAATAGTAAAGTTAAGTTTTTAAATTACTTGCTGAGACTCCTGTCCCCAAAACTAATACTTATAAATGAAATGATCTTTGGACTATGTGAAAGGTACCTAGTCTCACAAAAAGTAAACCATGTGAATGAAGCATTACTATGAAATAACGAGTGACTTTTTAAATATGCATTCAAATAGCTATTTTTATTCAGATAGGAACTCTAGAATTGACAGTTTGAGGACTGTCAGTATCACTAGAATAATGACTCCCTTGTAAGTTAATAGCTGCATAAAGTACCTGTTTTCATGAAATTTTTTAAATGTCTTATTTCGGTCATACTTTAATAACCTAAGAAAGAGTGAATAAATTTTGTTATTACTCTAGGAAATTATAACTTTTTAAAAAAAATTTATTAATGTGAAATGGTAGATTTCTCACAGTGAGGACTATAATTATACTCTTGAATAACTTTACTTTTTTATCTTAACTTCATTATTTTAATAAGAAATCCTTTTCCTCTATGTTTAAGAAGCTTTAAGCATTTGTGGTATGTGTGTGAGATTGTTCTGTTATCTCTTTTTTTTGTCATTTGAGGACCATCAGTATGATCAAAATAGCCTTTTACAAGAGCCTCATCATAATTTTTCCTATCTCAATATAAACTGGATGACTCAAATCCATACATTTACAGTTACACAGGGACTGAAGTGCATGGGCAGCCTGATGTAGCTAGTTAGTTCACATCTGTTACCTCATTTATTCCCATGGCAATCCTGTAAGAGACATGATATTTATTCCCATTTTAAAGATCAGGGAAAAAGTAAGACTAAGGGAAGTTAAGTAATTTGTCCATAGTCAGATGAATTGTGGAGCCAGAATTTGAATCCTGATTTGTCTGTCTCCAAAACCAAGGTTACTCCTTTACATAAGACTGTTCTAGCTTCTGGCAAAACAGGTTCAAAAAATCTTATGGGCCCTTCAACTTTCAATGTTCCCTTTCTCCTACCCCTACTGACACCCAGAAGAGGAACACATTGAAGATTTAAGAGATAACATAGGTATCTAGATATCATGATATCTATGATATCATAGGTATCATATCAAAGAAACATCTGTCTTATTTCCCACAGTATTCACATAGGCTGACTGAAAAAAGAATGTTGAATTAATAGATTTTTAAGGCATAAGTGTGAAAAAAGGTATATTCTATAAATGAAAATACTGACAATCATATAAATAAACATTTGTATAAATAGATAATATATATTATACAATATATAAATAGACATTTGTAACTTTTTGAAAGTAGCTTGAGAGGCTGTTCTTTTAACAACTGTGTCATTATTCAGTATTTTAGAATCTCCTGCAATTTTGTTCTCAGCCACTGCCACTTTTAAAAATACCTTTTGTAGTGAATAATCTTCATCCTTTGAAGATGAATCTGTTTTTTTATAGTCTCCATATTAAGAACAGGTTGTATTACAGATGTCCTTTTCTAAGTCAGCTGCTTGGAACCCGTTCCTGTCCAGAAACCCTGGCAGGAGGCATCAGAGAGCTTTGGGCGGTTGGCAGAGGCTCTTGGGGTGCAGGTGCTGAGTAGCCGGAGCCGAGGCTACGGGTTGCATGGGAGCAGTGCGATTTGAGTTGGATTTGAGGGGAAAAAATAGTACTTAGGTGATTAAAGGGAAGGTCAGAAAATGAGAGATTGTTGAGGAATGAGTGTGTGGGTGAGAGTTTACAGGTACTTTCTCTTCTTCTCGTCTCCCACTCACCAGGCTGTTGCTGTTCACAAGATGAAAAGCAGAACCGTCTGGGGAAGGGAAGGGCAGGGCGTGCCCTCAGGACGGGGTGTCTTCCCCTGGCCTGTCTCCATTCTTCTTACTGACTCTGCTCCCTTTCTGTTGATCTTAATGCCACTCCCTAGATGTGAAATGAGCTTTTGAAAAATTAATTTTATTACATAACCAGTTTTTCTTAAATTAAAATTTATCCCATATTTATTTTATCATTCCTTTTTCTCAGTGTTTCATCTTACTACTGCTTGAAAAAGTTTCCTCAGAGACGCTTTTTTTAGACTTTATTAACTTCAGTCTTACTAAGAAATTCTGCTTAATTTCTACTAAGTCATACTGATATAATTGTATCAGTTAAAACTGTAGTACCTATTTTTATGAAATTCTTGTGGAATTAAAGACTTGTTTTCCCCATGCATTCTTTCCTACGATATAGATGGTTTCTGCAAATATGTATTGAGTGCCCCTTGTGGGCTGAATATTAAAATCATAAAAATACATGAATTTCTTAATTAGAGAAGAGAGGAAGGAGATTTTCTGACATCTGCTGATAAAATCTAAAACATGTTAGCTTGGCACTGACTTGTCTTAACTTCTGCACGTTAGTGATATAGCTACTATTCTTTTCAAAGTCTTCATCTGTTATTGCTGGTTTGACTACCAAGTTGAGCCATATTTTAAGGTTCAATTAAAACCATATTGGCAAGTATTTATAAACTGTAAGTGTAATGTGAGTTAAAATGTCCTGGGTTTGTTGCTTTGTCCAGTAGATGGCTACATAATCAAAGAAATTGAATTGTAACTGCCTTCTCTAAAGAGTATTTATGCTCTCCTTTCTGTTTATTTTCAGGAATTAAAGGAATTACCCAGCCTTCTGCTTTTATACCTACAGCTGAAAGTAATTCCTTTCAGCCTCAAGTGAAGACTCTGCCATCTCCTATTGATGCTAAACAGCAATTGCAACGGAAAATCCAGAAGAAGCAGCAAGAACAGAAACTACAATCCCCTTTGCCAGGAGAATCCTCAGCAAAAAAATCAGAAGGCTCAGCAAGCAACGGAGTGACTAATCTCTCTAATGGGAACCCTGCAATCCTCTCTCCTCAACCTATCGGTATCGTCGTGGCAGCTGTCCCTAGTCCCATTCCGGTAATATAATTAAACAGCATTTGGCATGACTGGGATGGTGGGAAGTCCATTGTTTAATTAAAAGTAGCACAGGAGAAGGCAGCAAGCAGAGGTATGCTGCTGCTGCTGCTAAGTCGCTTCAGTCGTGTCCGACTGTGCGACCCCAGAGACAGCAGCCCACCAGGCTCCCCCGTCCCTGGGATTCTCCAGGCCAGAGCACTGGAGTGGGTTGCCATTTCCTTCTCCAGTGCATGAAAGTGAAAAGTGAAAGTGAAGTCAGTCAGTCTTGTCCGACTCTTAGCGACCCCATGGACTGCAGCCCACCAGGCTTCTCCATAAGCAGAGGTATAAATTCAGGTATAAACTGAGTTTGTGACCACACAAAGATTTCACTTCAGTCAGTTGTCTTTTATTCAGAATATACATTGTTGTCTACAAAATAAGCTATAAACAGAACAGAAGTGAAATTACAAGACACGTAAGTTTGCGTATAACCAGTCAGAGCTTTACATAGGAGATGAGTCATTTTCAGAGTTGTCAGAGTTGTCATCTCTAGCTCAGCAAAGATGACACAAATGCAGGCTTTTTTTTTTTTTGGTTTAATTTTTTTTTCTTTTTATCATTCAGATGGAACAAAATTATAATGTGTATCAGTAAAACATTAACATAGTCCCGTCTCTGGCTTGCTGAACACGGGACCTCGGGCAAGTCTCTTAGTTACTCTGAGTCTCTCTCCTTATCAGCAAATTGAAGTCTTGGTATACTCCTTGCCTGTCCCACACTTGTTATGTCACAACATAACAAGGTTATGACAAACTGGCTTTTAATATGAGAGAGTATCGTACTAAAGCAAGATGGTATTTTAGGTTGTTATTTGTGATACTATTAGAAAGATATTGTATCTTATTTTTTTCTTGTTTTTATCATTATCATCGTCATCATCCTGTCATTAAAGCATGGAGTACCTGGGAACCATTCTCTTGCACTGATCATTATACAGCGAACTGGGGAAGGCGGTAGTTTTATCTGAGACCTTATCCACAGTGGTTTGTTAGTAATGTCCAAGGTCAGTCCACGTATAAGACAGTCTCCCCTGTGAGTGAGTCATCTTGGCACAAATTCCAGTTAGTTACCTCTATATTAAATAGTTGTGATAGTTCTTCAGATTTTATCTCTGCTCCCTATAACCTCCTTTAAAAAATCATTGTTTTAGCAATGTGAAGTTTTTTACTGACATCTTAATATTCTTCTTACGTATCATTGTATTTGGTAACTATTACACTGTGTTGCATGTATTATAGTGTTTATTTATCTGGTCTAAAAGAATTCTTGTCTAACATAGGAACTGTTTTTTTTTTTTTTTTTTTAGCATTACATGTATAAAATGCCTCAATACTAATGAATTATATGAATCGCTGTTTATACTCTGGACTTGATAAATATGGTATTTTTGTTTTCCATCTTTTAACAGGTCCAACGGACCAGGCAGTTGGTAACTTCACCAAGTCCAATGAGTTCTTCTGATGGCAAAGTTCTTCCCCTCAATGTACAGGTGGTCACTCAGCACATGCAGTCTGTGAAACAGACACCAAAGACTCCTCAGAACGTCCCGGCCAGTCCCGGCGGGGATCGTTCTGCCCGGCACCGCTACCCTCAGATCTTACCCAAGCCAGCCAGCACCAGTGCACTCACCATCCGCTCTCCGACTACTGTCCTCTTCACTAGTAGTCCCATCAAGACCGCCGTTGTGCCCACCTCACACATGAGTTCTCTAAATGTGGTGAAGATGACAGCGATATCCCTCACACCCAGCAGCAGCAGTACCCCTCTGAAACATTCTGCCTCAGCAAACAGTGCTACAGGAACAACAGAAGAAGCGCGGACCATCCCACAGATCAAGAATGGTTCTGTTGTTTCACTTCAGTCTCCCGGATCCAAGACCAGCAGCACCGGGGGACCCTCTGCCGTGGAAGTCAAAATGGAGCCTGAGACATCATCAGATGAGCCTCCGATACAGTGCCAAGAGAACTCTGACGGGACCGATGTGCCCAAAACAGCACCTGGTGCCCTCTCGGGACAGAAAAGTAATATAGATGGAGCAGTACAGAAACCTTCCAACGAAGGTGTTGTTGAAATAAAAGCAACTAAGGTTTGTGACCAGAGGACCAAATGTAAAAACCGCTGTAATGAAATTCTGCCAGGCACTTCAACAGGCAATAATCAGAGCACTGTCACTCTCTCCGTTGCCACTCAGAACTTCACTTTCACCAGCACCAGCTCACCATCTAATGGTGACTCAATAAATAAAGACCCTAAAGTGTGCACTAAAAGTCCAAGAAAGCGGCTCTCTTCTGCAATGCAAGAGTCCCAGGTGCCTCCTATAAAGAAACCAATTGTGGAACAGCTGTCTGCAGTTATCCCAGAAGGTCAGAAACCAGGCAGTGTTAAGAAGGACCCAAAGGTTCCACATTCAGGGAAAACAGAGAGCTCAGCAGCAGGTGCTCAGATTTCCAGCAAGGTCTCAACACATGTCAACTCACACATAGTGGCAAGTCAGCCCTTGGATCCCTCTGCTCTTGTTACCAGCGATTCAGCGTTAGAACAGCAAACCACACCATCATCGTCTCCAGATATCAAAGTAAAGCTGGAAGGCAGTGTCTTTCTCTTGGACAATGATTCAAAATCAGATGGCAGCTTTAATCCAAATGAGTGGCAACAGGTCACTAAGGATTCTGAGTTTATATCCGCCAGCTGTGAACAACAGCAAGATATCAGTGTTATGACAATTCCCGAGCACTCGGATATCAATGACTTAGAGAAGTCTGTTTGGGAATTAGAAGGAATGCCACA
This sequence comes from Bos indicus, assembly GCF_029378745.1. Lineage (NCBI taxonomy): Eukaryota > Metazoa > Chordata > Mammalia > Artiodactyla > Bovidae > Bos > Bos indicus. The sequence continues at coordinate 54,169,686 of NC_091769.1, forward strand.
GGACACATATTCCCAGCAGCTGCATGGCCAGATCCAAGAATCTTCTTTGAATCAAATACAAGCACAGTCTTCAGATCAGTTACCTCTACAGTCCGAACTGAAGGAATTTGAGCCTTCTGTTTCCCAAACAAATGAAAGCTACTTTCCTTTTGATGATGAGCTTACACAGGATAGTATTGTAGAAGAGCTGGTGCTCATGGAGCAGCAGATGTCAATGAACAACTCTCATTCTTATGGTAACTGTTTGGGAATGACCCTGCAGAGTCAATCTGTGACTCCAGGAGCTCCAATGTCATCTCACGCCTCCAGCACCCACTTCTATCATCCAATTCATAGCAATGGCACTCCAATCCACACCCCCACCCCGACCCCAACACCCACTCCCACCCCCACCCCAACCCCGACCCCCACATCTGAAATGATTGCTGGGTCACAGAGTCTGTCACGGGAGAGCCCTTGCTCCAGGCTGGCCCAGACAACACCTGTGGATAGTGCTTTGGGAAGTAGCCGACATACACCCATCGGTACGCCACACTCTAACTGCAGCAGTAGTGTCCCTCCCAGCCCCGTGGAATGCAGGAATCCTTTTGCATTTACCCCAATAAGCTCCAGTATGGCATATCATGATGCCAGCATTGTCTCAAGTAGTCCTGTGAAACCAATGCAAAGACCCATGGCCACACACCCTGACAAAACCAAGCTTGAATGGATGAATAATGGGTATAGTGGGGTTGGTAATTCATCTGTTTCTGGCCATGGCATTCTCCCAAGCTATCAGGAACTAGTGGAAGACCGTTTCAGGAAACCTCACGCTTTCGCTGTGCCTGGGCAGTCTTATCAGTCTCAATCCAGACATCATGACAGTCATTTTTGTCGTTTGACTCCTGTCTCTCCTGTGCAGCATCAAGGTGCCACTGTAAATAACACCAATAAACAGGAGGGTTTTGCGGTCCCTGCCCCTCTTGATAATAAAGGAACTAATTCATCTGCCAGCAGCAACTTCAGGTGCCGGAGTGTGAGCCCTGCTGTTCATCGCCAGCGTAATCTTAGTGGAAGCACCCTCTACCCAGTATCTAATATCCCCCGATCCAACGTGACCCCCTTTGGAAGTCCAGTAACCCCCGAAGTTCATGTTTTCACAAATGTCCACACAGATGCATGTGCCAACAACATAGCTCAAAGAAGTCAATCAGTTCCATTGACAGTCATGATGCAAACAGCCTTCCCAAACGCTCTTCAAAAGCAAACGAACAGTAAGAAAATAACCAATGTTTTGTTGAGTAAACTTGATTCTGACAATGATGATGCTGTGAGAGGTTTGGGCATGAACAATCTGCCCTCCAATTACACCGCCCGGATGAATCTCACTCAGATTTTGGAAACGTCCACTGTCTTTCCGAGTGCCAATCCGCAGAATATGATTGATTCCAGCACTTCTATTTATGAATTCCAAGCACCATCTTACCTCACCAAAAGTAATAGCACCGATCAGATCAGTTTTTCTCCTGGGGATAATCAAGCACAATCAGAAATTGGAGAGCAACAGTTAGATTTCAGCAGCACTGTTAAAGACCTGTTGAGTGGAGACAGCTTGCAGACCAGCCAGCAGCTAGTAGGTCAGGTAGCACCTGACCTCACTAATCCTGCGTCTGACTTCTCTAGCGACATCAGGTTGTCTTCTGAGCTCTCAGGCAGCATCAACGATTTGAACACTCTAGACCCAAATCTACTGTTTGATCCAGGTCGTCAGCAGGGACAAGATGATGAACCTACACTGGAAGAATTAAAGAATGACCCCTTGTTTCAACAAATTTGCAGTGACTCCATGAGCTCTATGACTTCATCAGGTTTTGAATGGATAGAAAGCAAGGACCATCCTACTGTTGAAATGTTGGGTTAAATTGTGTTTTATAATATGTAGCACACTGTAACTAAAGACATATGTATTGTATTTGTCTTAATGGAAGTGCCTCCCGCAGCAGAAACACTTACTATTAATTGTGACATTTTAAAAAGAGTTTGCTGCCGAAGTGGTTTCTTCTTCAGTAGGAAATGGTTAGACTCGCCTCAGTTCTTACCAAGTTTCTGAAAAGAGTAGGCTGTAGAAAAACAAATATTAGGTTTTAAATTTTGTAATGTTCCCCCATTTAATCACATTGTTTGCTAGTAAACAAAAGAATAACCAGCTTTTACAAGAGCAGTCTAGATCTTTATTTTGTATAAGTTCATTTTATTTCATTGGTTGATCTGCACAGATTTTAGAGGAAACCATTGGTTTTAGATATAGGATATTTTGTTGTTGTTGGCATTATCTTTTTAAGTATGAAATCATAGCTAAAGTGAACTGTAGACAAGAAGGTCTTCCTTGAAACAGGGATAATATTCAGGTTATTATAAGTATTTAGGCTTGAAGCATAGAGCTACTGTAGAATGAAAAAATAAAATCTCTGTAGGACTTTCTGGGACTTCAGTACCATTTGCACCTGCAATGAAGGGCTTAAATAGGAGGAAATAATGGAAAATGAAATATTAATATAAGGAAAGCAAAAGCTGCACTAAAATTATTAAAAGGAAAAACTAGTAGCCATTTTTATTTGTGACCTTGTGTTAGTCTTCTTTTAAAATGTTAGTTTTAATATGGAGCTACCACAGAAGACGTGCACGCATGCAGGCGTGTGCACACATACACACACACGTATGTAAACAAAGCAAGTAAGTAATGCGAAATGTTGTAATTTAATAGAACAAATGCAAGCATGTTAGAAGAATATCTTATGTTTTATTATCTGGTTAGTTGAGATAGGGAAATTTAGAAGGAAACTAAAAAGCATTTTCTTAGTTTCATCACAATATGTCTGTATGCACATATTAAATTCTATTTAAGATTTATTTTGAAGGTTTTTATTTATAGTATTCTTAAGTCCTCAATTTAGCGACTGGCTCCTTCACTCCTCCTGAACATAGAAATGCAGTTTGATCATGGGATCCCTTTGAAACACAAGCAAGCAGGAGAGAAATAACACGAAAAACTGAAAAGACAACATTTCATCACCCGAGGTCCGAAGTCACAAATCTTTATCTCTGATAAAACAAAGGGGATATCTAATAGTACTTGAAGAAGAGGAGCATTTTATAACATGCTTAATTTATTTATTGTGATAACCACAATTGCAAAAAGAAGCACTCAGGATTTGTTTTAGAATGTTTCTCTCTTATAGCTCCCATTTTGTTTTGTGAATAACTATTTATGAATTTCATGCTGACACAAGTCTTCTCACTAGTTGACAGCTCCATTTAACTGAGTTTCAAGATTAGTTTCAAATAGACTTAAAAATTTGCCATTAAATTTATAAAGTTATTCTTAAACCATTGTCTGCTACCTTGAACCTAACTAAGCTTTCCTTTACCTTAATTAGTAAGCCAATCAGAAGACTACAATCAATGAATATTTAACAAATGTGATGAGTTTAATACGGTTTCATTGTTCAGTAAATTTGCAAGGTAGGATATTAACATTTTGATAAATAAATGGTGCTAGGGTTGGCTCAGAGGTTTATATATTGATATGTCCTAGTTACTGACATTTGTGTGTTTGCTGTTATCTTGATTTAATGATCTGTTAGATATTTTTTCCTTGATGCTAGTTATTTCTTCACTGTACATTGAGACACAGCACTACTGCACACCAAAGTATGCAATACCCAAAGGAAACTGTGTGATTTCTCTTAACAAATGATGGGAGCCTTTCTATATGAGATACTCTGAAAAGGAGATTTTGAGGCCATTCTAATCCCTTGTTTACATTATTAGCTTCCTACTAATATAAAAAATAATGGGAATCTTTTTTGATAAAAATATAAAGACTGGAGGATTTTTAACCCCTGTATAGTATTGCAGCAAACACTTTAAATTTGGTTGAATTCGTTCAGCAAACTTTCTGGGATTCATATATTGCACTAAATTTGTTGAACCTGTGGTAGGCACATCTCTTAGGATAAATGCAACCAATACAGTCCACAGATTAAACTTTTTAAATGTGTTTCATTATGAAAAGACAAAATGTCATCAAAGTGACAGATAAAATTGTCTTATGTAGCAATGTGCATTAATCTCAATGAGATATTTCTATTTCTTATTCTCTTACATGAGAATATTACAGCAGGAAGAATTAAGTTTAGTTTGCTTCACCATGTTAATACATGATCACAAAATGTGCATGAGTGTTATTGACTTATCTTGTACAGTACTAGGTATTCCTGTAACCACTTTTTTTTTCTTGGCTGTATTGAAACTGGTTCAGTGTTAACCAGACAGACATAGTTATTCACAAGTTATTTACTTTTTTATGTTTACTAATTCTGCTTAGTTATTGTTGAATATGTTCTTTTCTCAGATTATTTTCATTGTTTTGATGTTTTAAACATTTTGCATACTGTTTATCATGATAAGACTTCATGAAGTAAATAATTTTGCATATAATTGCAATAAGCACTGACTTTTGAACTGAAAAGAAGGAAAGTGTTTTTTTGTGCAGTGCATCAGAGGTTCATATAAGAGTCTTGTACTATAATGTGCTTTACTACACCATAAATGACAAAAACAAGCCCTGTTTCATGTTTTCATTTAGTGCAAAAAGTCAAGATTTCCCCAGTGTTTTGTTGTCTGTTGTACCTGCTGAAACTACAGTAGTTGAATATTGCAGTAGCATTTCAGTTCTCTTTTTTTATTGAAAGTGCTCAAAAATTGTTTTTTAAATGTTTTCAAAAACAATTAAAAACATTTTATATTAAACTGACTGGATTTTAAAGTGATTTATGGGATCTATTTTATGTAGAGCGCATGTCATTTTGTAAACAGACCTGAAGCACTTCTTCCTTTGATCTCCTGAAAGTTGAGGAAATGGGGGGAAAAAATCAACATAAGGAGGAGCAGTGCTGCTAAATCTAGTCTCTGTCATTAATCCAGAAGGCTATATGGATCTTAGCTTGTTCATCCAAACTCTGCTGTTCACTTAATGATTTTTTTTTTTTTTTACTGATGAATGATATAGCGTTTTATGTTGTAACAACAACAACAAATCTTTCCTTTTGTTCATTGACATAAAATGTTTGCTTTAAAATGTTAGTCCATGGTGTACCTAGATATGGGTATTTGGGGATCTTTGAATTGAAAAACCGAAGAAGGTAATGGCAAGCCACTCCAGTACTCTTGCCTAGAAAATCCCATGGATGGAGGAGCCTGGTAGGCTGCAGTCCATGGGGTCGCTACGAGTCGGCCGCAACTGAGCGACTTCACTTTCACTTTTCACTTTCACGCAATGGAGAAGGAAATGGCAACCCATTCCAGTGTTCTTGCCTGGAGAATCTCAGGGGTGGCAGAGCCCGGTGGGCTGCTGTCTATGGGGTCGCACAGAGTCAGACAGGGCTGAAGCGACTTAGCAGCAGCAGTAGCAGAATTGAAAAATAATAGAAAATTGGGAAGATTTTAAAGCATATCTATGTCCAAAAGCATTATAGGCATTTTGGTGAACCAGAAATACAAAGTGATAAGTGCACTGAACTTGTAAGCCAGAACTTGAGTTCTAGGTCTGGAAGCAAGAAAGACCACCTAGAAATTTCAAATCTTAAAGAGTAAGAAGCCACAGTCTGACTTGAAGTTTTCTCACTTTTGATACTAAGATGCAGCAACAACCAGTGCCTAGGACTGTAACTTATATTGATTGTAGCCAGGTCTTGCCTGAGCCAGAGCCTCCTTCTTTGTGAAACAGATCTATGTAGGTTTTCAGTAGCCCCGCTCTCACCACAGGACCAGAGCCCTGAGTGTGGACAGGTGGTAGAAGCAATCATAAAAGGCAAGAAGAGTGGAGATTGGGAAGGGAGGAAGAGAAGAGCAGGAAGACTCATAAGAGGAGCCTGCAAACAAAAATTCTAAAGTACTTGAAGAAAATGAAAAATCCTAAGGAAGACAGTCAGCAGTCACTCAAGGTAAAAGTCATATACTCTCTGTATAGTTAAGTATTTAGGATTCTCAGTAATAAAGGGGGGTGGTGTAATTTTTGTATGATCAAGAATAGGCAAACAAAACAGGAACCAGTGGATACAATAAACCAGGAAGGCATTCTGGAGGAAAAGTGTTGTGTAGTACTTGAGGTGCTTTTGGCTACAACTAGAGAAAACCCAACAGTGGATTAAGCCATAAAGACATTTATCTTAGCTTAATAAGAATTTTGGTGATAGGAGGTACTGAAGGTTCATTCAGTGACTTGTTTTTCTTCTGTGTTCTATCAGCTTCAACGTTGCTGTTCTGTGTCTGTTGCCTCATGGTCACAAGATGGCTGCCACAGCTCCAAATATTTTACCTTCATACATCCCAAACAAGGTGGTAAGGGCAGCTCTCAGCCTTTTATCAGAGAGAAAAAGAAAAAATATTTCCCAGGCTCTCCCATTACTCCCTCCCACTCTATCCCCAACTTCGTCTTATTAGAAAAAACAAGGTCAGAGACCTACCCTAAAACTGACTAGCTAAGATTCTTGATTCATTTTTTATAGCTATGGGAGGGGGCCCATTTTCAGGAGCATGTGATCATCTACCTAAAATAAGTCCCATAACCTAGAGAAGATACAAGGAACTTAAGATTTAGTGCCCACTCTTGAGAGAAGCTCACAGTCTTGTGAAGAACTAATTGTGTGTTCTTTGAGAAGTGCCAAATAGAGGTATATGTGACGTGCTATCTGGAAGGAAAACAGGGAGAATTCACACTGAGGATCCAAGAACTGGGCAAAAGAAGGTTCTTCCTGTTAACTAACTGTGGTTTGCCTTCCCCCTCTAGAGAAAAATCAGATATTGAATATCATAAATGCAAATTGCCTCAGTACCTGCTACTGTCATAGAAGACCAAAATTTTGATTTTTGTTAAGACTGTAGAGATTTATTTTGACAAACATTGCTATAAATGAATTTTAAACAATTAGAATTACAGATTTTATGGATGGGATAATTTATCAATCGTATATAATCTGAAATTTTTAAAAATGTGTATGACCATCCCTGGATCTCTAATCTGTGCATAAGTTTAGAAAGGGAAAAACAAAAAGACTATGATTTTCTAGATTTTATGTCTAAGAAGTACTTGATTTGGGAGAGAAAGGAAAATAATTTTGTAAATGAAATACATCATGAGGATGGTATTACTACCATATATAGAATATTCTCTTGCACTAAACCCTGTGCTAAATACTGCATGTATATTTTGGTTTTCTCACTGTAACAATTCTGAAAGAATATTGTTTTTCAAATGAAAATTTTAGCTCAGAGATCAACTGGTAGGAGTAATAGCTAATAATAGGAAAAGCTGTAATTAACTTGGTTCCAAAGCCTAGTTCTTAACTATGACACTGTATCTAAAGATACTTCTTCAAATTACCTGCTGTATTAGTTTGATTTGCTGGCTTCTTTGAAATGTTCTTTCTGGCTTAAAATTAAGGTTGATTTTTTGGGGAATTTTCTTTCTGTGTAACTTATCCTTATATTTTTTATACTTCCTTTGCATTTTTATTTTGGGATTTTGCTGTATTTTGTGACTTTCCTCTAAACAAATTCCTTTCCCTTCTCTCTATCCTTGGAAATATATGCCCTCGTGTATTGGAAATCAAGGGGGAAGTAAGATTTAAATAGAAAATTTTATTTTGAACATAACCTTTCAAGCATGTCTTACCAGGTATGCCTAATCGTATCTACTTTAAAATCACCTTTTAAATGTCACCAGGAAATAAAAACTAGACAAAAAATGTTTTGTTGAACAAATGATAAATTGCCTAAAATATGTCAGTGTCTATGCCGGGAGTTAGAGAAAATGTCTGCCATTTTGAAATTTTACAGTATGATGAGGAAGAGATGCACAATGAACAGGATTGCAGGATGCAGTCACTGTAGCAGAGACTGCTATTTGCCACTAGCACATTCTCTTAGCCATCTGCACAAAAGACATTCACCAGCTTCCCTCATAGCTAAGTGGAGCTACTTACCAAGTACTCAGCCAAAAAGATAGAATCAAAAGGTTTGCGTGTTTCTTTGAAGTGTTCCTGCCCTCCTTCCTCTCAGCTGGCTGGAGTGTAGATAGGATGACTCCAGTAGACAGAACTCCAGTAGCTCTGCAATGAAGCCACGTGTGGAGGATGATGGAGCAACAAGATAGAAAGAGCCTGAGTCCCTGATGACTTAGGAAGCTGCTTTACTAATCCTGACTGTTGGCTCTGGGTGTGTTTTATGTGAGTGAGAAGTTTGTTTCTGGTTTCAGTCTTTCTGAGTTTTCTGTCACACAATGTAAATGCAAATTCTAACCAACGAAGCCACTAGAGGATTTTAATGAGCAGCAGTGGGGAATGTTAGATTAGCATGGAGATCACTACACCATCTTGGGTTCCCCTGTAGACTGGGTTCCCCTTGCATCTCCTTTTCACTGGAAATGGTAATTCAGCAGAGACTTAGAATACCCTGGTTTAGCACAGATTTGAATATTGTTTCATAACTGTACAAAAAAGAATAAATTAGGTGGATTCTAAGCTGCTTAAACAACTAAAGAAAATTAATGGGTTGAACTGAAAGTCACTATAGTTTTCTAGTTATTAGTGTTAGACCTAGGTTTAAGTCTCAGCTCTGCCAATTATAACCATAACCCTAGCAAGTTATATGAATACTAGTGATGATATCCATCTGAGTGCATTTTCTAGTGGTGTGCCACGTGGTTCTGGCCTGTTTGCTGTTTTTGCCAACATCTTGAATGAAGACAAAAGTTTTACCCTGGCAAATACTGTGGAACAGCTTGCTAAATGTCTGTTCCAACCTCTTCCTCTTATGCAGATCCTAGAAAAGCCCAAAACATTTTCTAGGCTTCCTCACAGCTTGGGTTCTGGACATGAATTGCATTCCTTCTATTAGAGGCAGGCTTGCAAGATTTGGAGGATAAAAATGAAACAGAAGCAATCCTCCTACCCATTTTTGGTGGTTTTCTTGCAAGCAAGCTTGTAGTAACAAAATCTTTTAACAGCAGTGTTCTAGAGTCCTTTCTTGAGATTCTTAGATATCTAGAATTTTTAGGTATCATGTTCCAGGGCCAAGTCACAAGTTCTGTGAACATCAAGATGCAGTCAAGTGGGGGCAATGATGGTAACAGTGTCAGTATCAGCAACTTCCTGGTCTGGCTTCCTGATCTCCAGTGATTGCAGGTACGAATTTGTTTCCTCAGTGGTCCACTCTACCATGTTGTTCTGAGAGTCATTTCTGGAGACACAACCTAAAGCTTGTTTCTTCATTTACATAGAAGCATCAAATTCCCTGCATTAACTAGTTTTCTGCTTAAAATACCTAGAATAAACATTTCCTACACTTGGCCTTGACTCATACACCTATAGGCTAGAAGTCATGAACACTGAGCTTGAGATCTGGTTCTGTCGTTCTTTCCCCTCTTTGCACTTGATGAAGAATAACGAGCCTCATCCTGGTTACTTCCCAGAATCCTTTGTGAAGTTCAGTGAGATATGATAATGTCTTGTAAACACTAAATATAAGCTCTTATGATTGCTATAAATTCCTACCTAAAAGAATAGACGTTTACCTAAGAGTGGGGAAAGTTCTTGTCCTTTTTAGCACTAAAATGCTATGTTTTACTTAAGCACACACACATCACATCTGTCAGGAGGTAAAGTAAGAATGTATATCCAGACAAAGGGCTGAACTTTGAATTAGGTTATGTGTTGTAAGAAATAACCATTAATTTAAACCAAGTTATTTTCACTGGAGCATGTTTAATTGATACCTACTTTAAATCACTATACCTTAGATTTCACATTTGAAATTAAATGTCTTAACACAAATTCACCCCTAGTCAATATAATCTCTTTACTTAATCTTTCATAATTTTACATTATCCTCACAACAGTTCTGAAATGGCTGTCTCAAAAATTACTAGTGATTTCATAATTGGTAAATCCTGCAACACTGTTCTTTGGTTTCTATGATTAAAATTCTTATTCACTTCCTACCCAGAACCCCCAGCTGCCCATCTCTATCAAGAATCAGCTTCCTCTGGTTAGGAATAGAAATCCTTCCACATTCTATGATTGACTTTTCTTGTCATTTCAAACCTTCCTACAACGTTTCCAGATAGCTTCCAATTTTAAATTTTCAGATTTGACCTCTCCCTGACTTCCAGTCTTAAAATTCAACTCCCAAAATTGAAATTCGCTCTCTTTTCCCCAACCCTTTTCTCCTAGCATGTTAACAACATTACCGTCGTTGCAGTCACCCAGTTGAAATTTCATGTGCCCTTTCAAATTAGTTTCCAAGTTCTGTACCTTTGAGGTTCCTATCTCCTTGTTCTTTCCCTCCTGATCCTGCCGTGGTACATGTATTCATTTCTCACTTGAAATAATTATCTCTTACTTCTCTAATAATTTCTGTACTGTGTCACCTTTGAAATCCTTAATTAAACCCTTGATATTCAGAAATCAATATTCTTCATGTATATAAACAATAACCAGCTAGAAGATAAAATGCAAGAGAAAAACTTTTTTATGCTAGCAGCATAAAAGGTAAAATATCCAGTCAAGAACCTAATGGGAAACATGCAAAATTTATATAGAGAAAATTTTGAAAACACTTTCACTGAAAGACGCAAGATAGACTACAGCAAATGAAAAGAGAAAACCATGTTCTTAGATGGAAAAACTCAACATCATGAAGATAATTAATAAACTTAACATGATCCCAACAAAAGTGTCAATCTCCTTTTTCTAGAGCTAGATACTTCAAATATATACTTAAAATAAGAGTGTAAGTAATTATACCCCCCCCTGAAATCTTTAAAGAAGCAATGTTTGAGGGGTTGACCCTACTAGATATATTCAATCTTCAATATATTCATTCAATTCAATATATTCAAGATATATTCAATCTTGACTGATTGAATATATATATGGGTTTCCCAGCTGGTACAGTGGTAAAGAATTCACCTGCCAGTGCAGAAGCCGCAGGAAACAGGAAGATCATCTAGAGGAGGAAATGGTAAACCACTCCAGTATTCTTGCTGGGATAATCCCATGGACAAAGGAGACTGATGGGCTACTGTCCATGGGGTCGCAAGGAGTTGGACACAATCACATTGTGTCCTAAACTTACAGGAATTTCCTAAATCCCTGTAAGTAAAGTCAAACAATAAATGACAAAGTAGGAAGAGAGATTTATAACCCATACCACATACAAAGGAGTGATGACCCCAATATGGAAATAACTAAAAATGGGGGAAGAAGGAAAGCCAACAACCACATAGAAAAGTGGACAAAAGATATGACTAGACAGCTCACAGAAAGAAGAATGGTCCTTACACTAAAAAAAAAAAAAAAAAAAATTCTCAAACTGATTCATACTCAGAGAAATATAAATTAAAACTATGCCAAATTACCCTTTCTACATTTGAGGGCATCCTCTTTCAGAAACATTGTGGGGGCACAGGCATTCAATATTGTTTCCTTGCACTTTTTTGTAAAAAATCTAAAGGACTACAGATGTCAACCTAAGGACTGGTGGTGAGCCTTAAATACCTATTTACTTGTAAAAGAGGATTAAAGAAGAAAGTATATACTATGTACTGCCTATACACTCTGAAAATGTCAGTAGAAAATGGAGAGAATGCATATAAACAATTTTTAAGCTGTTTCAGTAATACTGGTGGGAGTAGAATGGGTGATTTTGCTGAGACTGTTGTGGGTATAATACATGACCATGAAAACTGTAATTGTGCGATATTCTGTCATTCTCTGGTCTCTACGAACTTGAATTCTCAGAAGAAAGGCTATACCAAGGTAAGATAAGAAGATGTTAAGTAGAAACAATGCAGTCCTGACTTTGCGTTGGAAATACCAGTGTGAACTCATGGAATATCTTGCCATATGAGAGCAAGGAAATTACCAAGTGCTGCTGAGGTCATGTCAACAGGACACAGCCAAATTAAAGAAGCTGTCACTGCCAAAGATGGAACAATTTCAACTCAATAAGGATAGTAATTTCAGTGAATTGACACACTTAAAATGTTTAAATCCGTGAGTTTTAATGATCCTAAAAAACTAATTGGTCACCTTTTGAGGGTGATAGGCAAGCAACTTGTCCTTCCTGTGTGAGCTCTTTTGTTCAGTCGCTCAGCTGTATCTGACTCTGACTCCATGGTCTACAGCACGCCAGATTTCCCTATCCTTCACCATCTCCCGAAGCTTGCTCAAACTCATGTCTATTGAGTCAGTGATGCCATTCAACCATCTCATCCTCTGTCATCCGCTTCTCCTCCTGCCTTCAATCTTTCCCGTCATCAGGGTCTTTTCCAATGAGTCGACGCTTTGCTTCAGGAGGCCAAGTATTGGAGCTTCAGTTTCAGCATCAGTCCTTCCAATGAATATTCAGGATTGATTTCCTTTAGGATCAACTGGTTTGATCTCCTTGCAGTCCAAGGGACTCTCAAGAGCCTGGATAATCAAATAATAATGAGAGGGAGCTACTCTATAGTGAAATATTCTAGATAATATATGAAAGTGATAAAATTGGAATATCATTTTGCAATCCCTAATGAATTGAATGGATCTCTACAGTGGGCATTGACAGCTGCTAGTATCACAAAGTACTCTTGCCTGGAAACTCCCATGGGCAGAGGAGCCTGGTTGGTAGGCTGCAGTCCACTGGGGTTGCTAAGGGTCGGACACGACTGAGCGACTTCACTTCAATTTTCACTTTTATGCACTGGTGAAGGAAATGGCAACCCACTCCAGTGTTCTTGCCTGGAGAATCCCGGGGACCGGGGAGCCTGGTGGGCTGCTGTCTATGGGGTCACACAGAGTTGGACACTACTGAAGTGACTTAGCAGCAGCAGCAACCACAATTAAGTAGCCTTGCCTCCAAAAATTTAACTGAAATCTAATTCTCAATAATTAATCTAATTTTCTCTAAGTCTCTGTACCCAATTACCAATTTACAGGAAATACATAGATCATGAAACACTGCATCATGGGAATACAATCATTGAAATCCAGAGTCTGGGACACTCTACAGATGAAACAGTTGAGTTTCTTTAACAAATAACTTTAAAGGGGAAAAAAATAAAACCACAATGGATTAAAAGAGACTATAGATTAAAAGATTTTTTTTAAAGTTCAGAGTAAATTTTTAAAATAGAAGAAAGTTATCTATAGTGTTTGCTGCTGCTGCTAAGTAGCTTCAGTCATGTCCGACTCTGTGTGACCCCATAGACTGAAGCCCACCAGGCTCCCCATCCCTGGGATTCTCCAGGCAAGAACACTGGAGTGGGTTGCCATTTCCTTCTCCAGTGCATAAAGTGAAAAGTGAAAGTGAAGTCACTCAGTCATGTCAGACTCCCAGCGACCCCCATGGACTGCAGCCTACCAGGCTCCTCTGTCCGTGGGATTTTCCAGGCAAGAGTACTGGAGTGGGGTGCCATTGCCTTCTCCATCTATAGTGTTCAGGGATACACAATTGGGTGATAAAAATAAAGCAAGGAAATGATTATCATAAAAATGAGAATAAGTGAAAATATAAATGGATGGCTTCTGGGTAGCTGCCAATGTTTTATTTCCTCACATAGGTAGTGGTTACAAATTATTGCTTACAATAATTTATGAAGGTATTATTTATTTTATGTGGCTTTCTATATCTATTTTGTACTTTTTAAAGTTATTTTTTAAATACTAGGTTGAAAATTGACAATTATAAGAAAATTTGCCTTCCCTATGTCAGCTGTTATTTATGATAACCAAATTGCCCAGGGACATAAGGAAATTTTTACCTTAGTAAAAAATTTCAAATTATAAATGTGGAAGGAGTGATAAAATGAAAATCACCACTTTGCAACCCCTAATGAAATAAGAGATTCAGGCATAGATCATCAGTGGATGAAACCAGTATGTAGTAGATGAATAGGAAATTTTATAGTGGAAGAATCAGACTGTAACCATCTGAACCAACCGATCAGTCTTTGCATTGCTATTAATAAATGTGGGCAAGCAAGACATTGGGGTATTTCTGTTCATAAATACAGCAGATAGAGGACACCCCAGGAAAGCAACCAGACCAATCCAGAATCAGGAGGATTCTAAGGAATGACTTGCATGGTTTCCTCAATAAAACAACAGCATAAAGAAAAAAGATGGGGTGAAGAGGGCTACTGTAGATTAAATAAAATTAAAAGCTATTAAAACCACATTCCATCTGTAGATCTTGTTTAGAACATGATTTAAACAAGTCAGCTTACAAAGAAATGTTTTAGATAATCAGGGAGATTTTATTTTATTTTTAACTTTTTTTATTGGGGTACACTGATTAACAAGGTGTTGGCATCAGGTACACAGCAAAGTGATTCAATTATACATGTATCTATTCTTTTTCAAACTCTTTTCCCATTTTAGGTTATTCAGATATGGAGCAGAGTTCCCTGTACTGTACAGTAGGTCTTTGTTGGTTATCCATTTTAGATATAGCAGTGGAGATTTTAATAAGGATTGGGGATTAGTCAATCCCCAGTCAAACAAAATAATAGCATTTTGTTTGTAAGAAAATCCTCATACTTTTTAGAGGTGCATGCTAAAATACATAGAAGTAAAAACACAGGATATCCAGGATTTACTTTGAAATACTTTGGCAAAAGTCAGAGAGGAGGATAGAGGAAGAATAAAATCTTAACACAGGCACACCTTGGAAATATTGCAGGTTTGGTTTCAGACCACCACAATCAAGTGAATATTGCAATAAAGAGAATATTGTGAATTTTTTGGTTTTCCAGTACATATAAAAGTTATATTTACACTATACTTGTAGTCTATTAAGTATGCAAAAAAAATAGACTTGTAGTCTATTAAGTGTGCAAAAAAAATTATACCTACCTTAATTTAGAAATAATGCTTTTGGGAAAATGGCACTGATAGGCTTGCCTAACTCAGGCTTGCCACAAACCTACAATTGGTGAAAAAATACATGCATTATCTTCAAAGTGCTATAAAGCAAAGTACAATAAAACAGGTTTGCCTATAATTGTTCAGTCTGGGTGTGAAGTTCATAGAGATTCATCATTTTGTTGTTTTTTTTTTTAACTTCTGTATATGTTTGAACATTTTTCCATTTAAATATTTTTTCATGATTCTCTTGTATTAAATAGAAACTTTAAAATATAGAACTCAAAGCCCAGGCTCTTTTGGATGGCATTCATGGCATTGCACAATCAGCTCCTTCAAATCTCATGAGCTTAAAAGAGGTCTGACGTAGATTCCCAAGGGAAAATTAAGGTGCTGTTTCCAGAAGGAGAATCAAAGCAGGCAAAACACAGTCACATGCCCACCGCTGTTCCCACAACTTTTTGAGCTTCATCTTCCAAAATGCATGTAGCCAAACAGAACCATGTGCTGCTTCCTGAGTTGAGCGCACTCCTATACCCCCTTAGTCTTGCTCAGGCTGTTTTCTGTATGTTTTTTTTAACTGAGTCATACTTTACTTCAAAATCCTTTGCAACTGCCGTCATATGGGAAGACTTTGCACACATGCCTTTAAAATAAGACTCTGGCACTGGATTCATCCTCTGTGACAGTATTCTACCTTGTGTGGGCAAATGTGTGTGTGTATCCATGTGTGCTCATTCATGTCCGACTCTTTGCAACCCCATGGACTGTAGCCCACCAGGCTCCTCTGTCCATGGAATTTTCCAGCAAAAATACTGGAATGGGTTGTCATTTCCTCCCCTAGGTGATCTTCTTGACCCAGGGATCAAACCCATATCTGTATCTCTTGCATGGGCAGGCAGATTCTCTACCATTGAGCCACCTGAGAAGTCCATGTGTATCCATGCTGCTGCTGCTAAGTCACTTCAGTCATGTCTGACTCTCTGCGACCCCATAGACAGCAGCCCACCAGGCTCCCCCATCCCTGGGATTCTCCAGGCAAGAACACTGGAGTGGGTTGCCATTTCCTTCTAGCCTCCACTAAATTGGAAGCTCCCTGAATGACCCTTTCACTGTATGTCTCAAAGCATGGAGCCCAGTGACCTGTCTATACCAAGGGATCAACCCTTGTTGCCTAACTGAATGGACACTAGTGATTTTCAGATTGAGTTTCTCAACAAGGCACAAAGTATTAGTAAGCTAAGAAACCATCTGTCTAGTGAAAGCTATGTTTTTCCAGTAGTTATGTATGGATGTGAGAGTTGGACCATAAAGAAAGCTGAGCACTGAAGAATTGATGGTTTTGAACTGTGGCATTGGAGAAGACTCTTGAGAGTTCCTTAGACAACAAGGAGATCAAATCAGTCAATCCTAAAGGAAATCAACCCTCAATATTCATTGGAAGGACTGAAGTTGAAGCTCCAATACTTTGGCCGCCTGATGTGAAGAGCTGACTCATTAGAAAAGACCCTGATGCTCAGAAACATTGAAGGCAGGAGGAGAAGGGGACAACAGAGGATGATATGGTTGAATGGCATCACCGACTCAATGAATATGAGTTTGAGCAAACTCTGGGAGATGGTGAAGGACAGGGAAGCCTGGTGTGCTACAGTCCATGGGGTCACCAAGAGTCAGACATGACTGAGCAATTGAACAACAAGAACAACAACAAAGAAACCATCATCCTTTATAATAGCAAATAAATGGAAATTTCATTATCTAATATTTCTTGCTGATTTAAAGACATCGGATATTGTCTTAGTTGAAGTACCAGATACTAGATCCAAACTGCCTATAGCCAAGATGCCTGCTTTGAGGTCTTTAGGGGTAGACTAAGATGTATTTGCTTTTGAAATATATTAATTTCTTTGCCAACCACAGCAGATAGTCACTCTTACTGCTTATAACAGAAACTTAACTGATTTGTCAATAGCCTTATGGTCTTTCTGGTAGGACTCCAAATATTTGTGTTAAATGAATCTTTGGTTAAACTGTTTTATCATGTGAGTCTGTAATTGGTAACATCCTCAAATCTACTGAATTTAAATAAGAATAGAACATTTTTATAATTTCATTTCTATTTTTATGATTGGAGTCTACTATAGTCTTTGTGACCAGTACTCTTGCCTGGAAAAATCCCATGGATGGAGGAGCCTGGTGGGCTGCAGTCAATGGGGTCTCGAAGAGGCAGACACGACTGAGCGACTTCACTTTTCACTTTCATGCATTGGAGAAGGAAATGGCAACCCACTCCAGTGTTCTTGCCTGGAGAATCCCAGGGATGAGGGAGCCTGGTGGGCTGCAGTCTATGGGGTCGCACAGAGTCGGACATGACTGAAGTGACTTAGCAGCAGTAGCAGCATAGTCTTTGTGAAATTATGCTATGCAAATATAAAATTTTTTAAATTTAATAAGACCTTTTGAAATGAAAGTCTTGACATAGGCTTGTGTCTGCATTTACAAATTAGAGTTGCTTCTCTCTCTTGTCCAGGTGAGGTGGTCCTATATATGGAAGGTGGTCTTCACCTATGGGAAAGAAGCAGGCAGCACATTCACTGAGTACTGTGGCAAGTACCTTCATTTAACTTATTCCAAGAAAGACAATATCAGTTTGGGGCTTTGAATATAACTGCAAAATGAGAAACTAGTTCTTCCCGCTTGTCCATAACCTACTAGCCACCCACAGGAATTGCATACCCAATATTTTTTTTTTTTTTTACTGCTGAACAGTTCTTTATTGAAATAAACAGAGGCGGCAGGGCCAAGGGCGTGCTCAGGGCCAGTGGGGTGAAGCGCCCCCCCTTCTTGCATCCCTCTGGCCCAGGGGGCCACAGGTCAGACCCCGAAACCCTTCTGTGTTCGGGGTTTGTGTTTAGACATGCACCGTGGGCGGCGGTGGGGTGGGGAATTTCTGGATAACTATCTTTCTGTAAGAATAATTTGTCGGTTCAGGGGATGGCTCTGAGGAAGGGGTTGCCAGCCCCGTCAGCGCAGCCCCCAGCGATGGGCAGGGGTGGGGTCACCCATCAGTGGTGCCCGCCGACGTGCTGCAGAAAGCTGGTGGCCCGGGGTGGACGATGTGGGTGGGCGTGGCGTGGGGGAAGCCCCTGAACCCGTGGCCCCCTGAGGCCCTCCAGCGTCCAGTCTGGCTCACTCAGCCATTCCCCAGGACAGCTGTTGGGATCGAAGAGCTCAGGGCCTGGACTCTCAGCATCCATGGTCATGTCCTTGATGTCTGGCCCATCCCCATCATGCTGTGGGATGACAGGCGGCTCGGCAGAGGCCCCAAGGCGCTCTCCTTCTGCCCAGCCGCTGGCCCTGCACAGGGCGTTGTCCTCAGGTGAGGCCTGGCTCAGCCGGATCAGGTTGCTGAAGTTGGAGTCAGACTTGGAGCCTGCCGGTGCCTTGCAGACCTTGTGGCTGCCCACGAGGCAGGTGCCGTAGAAGGCCAGGATGGGCTCAGGGCTGGACTCGGGCAGCCGGCGGCCCACAGCGGCGGCCTTGAGCGGGGCCAGCACGTCGGGGACCACATCGGCATGAGTCTCGCCCCAGAGCCTGATATCTCAGAGAGGTTAGACCATTCCCTCCTTGTTCAAATGGGAAAACAGGGTTTGGAAAGGTGGGAGAAAAGTGATGAGTCAAGAGTAGAACTCAGGCTACCTGGCCCTTGACCCAGTGCTCTTTCCACAGGGCCCCTTTGAGAATATGAAGCTGCCTAGGGAGGTGAGACTGGTTGAGTTAACCCACACTTACAGTTCACTGTTACTTGCAGCTAAAAGCACCCTAAACTGACATGCTTCTCTTACCCCAGGTCTCTGTCCTCCACACAACTCTCTTTCTATGTTTTGACCTTTCTCCAACCATCTTTGTAATTAGACAGTATTAAATGTAGAGAGTGTGTAAACTGTGAGGACAAATCCTCCAGCAAAATGACTTCCATTAAAACAAATTCACACTTGTTTCCTTACATCTCTTCCAGAGGCAGAGATACCCAGCAGAACGGTCTTCCTGAACAGATTTGCCTGGTTGTAATAAATCTGGGGGTCTCTAGGACTGAGAGACCCTATAGCTCTGCCTTGGCAAAAGCCTCCTGGTCGCCTGCCCCAACAACCACATCATTGATTCCATTACTCACTGATGAGTAGGCTTTGTGCTGAATGATTTCAGCCTCCTGGCCCTGATTCCCTAAATGAGTGCCCTGGATATGACAGCCCCCAAACACATAATAGTCTTCTTTGAGTTCTGGATGGAAAATATCATACATTGCTTTAAGTTTGGACTTGTTCCTAAACCTTCTAAATCTTCAGGCTCCTTGATAACAGGAACAAAACCGTATTTCTTCTATATTCCCCCAAAGTATTTCTCACATGGAAGACATAATAATTAAAAGTCTCATTAATTGAATTCTGCCAACAGATGAACAGCTCCCCAGACTGATAACAAAGCCAGGCAAAGTGCTGTCAGCATTTCTCAACTCCTGCCTTGAGCTATAATTAGCAGGGAAATCAACAGGAGGTATGAGAGCAAGTCTTCAAAGCTGAATGGAAATCAATGGGGAAATTACTGGCTTTACAGAAATCTGTTCCACATACCAAGTTCCAGGGATATCTTAAAGTAAGTTCTGCTGCTAAGTCACTTCAATCGTGTCCGACTCTGTGCGACCCCATTGATGGCAGCCCACTAGACTCCTCTGTCCCTGGGATTCTCCAGGCAAGAACACTGGAGTGGGTTGCCATTTCCTTCTTCAATGCATGAAAGTGAAAAATGAAAGTGAAGTCGCTCAGTCGTGCCCGACTCTTATCGACCCCATGGACTGCAGCCTACCGGGCTCTTCCGCCAGGCAAGAGTACTGGAGTGGGGTGCCATTGCCTTCTACTGCAGGTTAAATGCAGCATCTAAATAACCTCCAGATTATCTAGCCAATGACATTTCTAGATGATCTTTAAAATGCCTTCCATTGTATCTCTTTCTAAAAGATGAAAGAAAAGTAACAATATTAATAGATTAGTTCATGATTGTGAATATTTCTTAGTCTTTCCAATGCTCTTCAGTCCCTCAATAATCTAAATGTAATTTTGAACATTTTATTATGAAAATTTCAAAGTAAGTAAAGAGAACAGTAAATGAACCTTCACATACCCTTGCTGCTGCTGCTGCTGAGTCGCTTCAGTCATGTCCGACTCTGTGCCACCCCATAGATGGCAGTCCACAAGGCTCCCCCGTCCCTGGGATTCTCCAGGCAAGAACACTGGAGTGGGTTGCCATTTCCTTCTCCAATGCATGAAAGTGAAAAGTGAAAGGGAAGTCATTCAGTCGTGTCCGACTCTTAGCGACCTCATGGACTGCAGCCTACCAGACTCCTCTGTCCATGGGATTTTCCAGGCAAGAGTACTGGAGTGGGATGCCATTGCCTTCTCCCTCACATACCCTTAGCCCAACTTAAATAAGTATCAATTCATAGTCTGTTTCATTTTATTTGTCCTCTGGCCCATTCTCCCATATTTCCAGATTATCTTGAAGCAAATCTCAAGTATATCATTTATTTTAAATATTTCAGCATTCTATAACCATTGTTAAGTACAGTTCCCAAGTACTTTTCTGGATCACTCATGAATTTTAGTAGTTAATAGTTGTTCAAAACCTTGACACAGTTTCTATAAAAATAAACATATTTACTTATAAATTTTTTTACACTTGATTTAGTTAGTGTATCCATTTGTCCATACATTTGTTCATCCATCATACATTCAGAAACATTGCTGGGAATTCCCTGACATTCCAGTGGCTAGGACCCTGCGCTTCCACTGCTGGGGCCACGGGTTTGATACCTGGTCAGGAAACTAATATCTCGCATGTCACATGGTGCTGCCAGAGGGGGAAAAATGTTTATTAAGTATTTAGTATGTATTGGACCTGTTTGGAAGTCTGTGAATACAGCTATGAACAAAGCAGACCAGAATTAGAAAATTCATAAACAAGATTATTTCAAATGTCAAGAAAGAAAGGAACAAGGTAATGTGATAGTAATATGGTTGGATGGGAGGTGAGGGGAGGTGTGACATTTCGGCTGATACCTGAAGAATATAAAAGAACAACGGTTTAAAGACTGGATGTAGAATGATCCAGACAGAGGTTAAAAAAAAAAAAAAAACAGGCAAGGAAGAGATGTCTGTGTCAGGGAACAGCAAGGAACACAGTGTAAATTCAGCAGAGTAAGCAAGGGAGAGATTGGTCAGACATAAAGAGTGTGGTAGACAGTGACCCCCAACCAGTCACCTCTTCCATTGTTCATGGCCTTGGAGTCCACTCCCACATAGACTCCAGACTTGATCCTGTGCTTTGCTTTGGCCACTGGGACATTAGCAAGCATGATAGAAGGACACTGGGGAAGCACCTGCCCACTGGGGCTTGTCCCCTAGAAACCCTCTGGAAGCTAGCCACCATTGCTGAAAAGTGACTTGAACTAGACCAAAAAGTGATGAGAAGCCACATGGAGACACTCTGGAGAATCTGTATTCTTGGACAATGCAGTCCCAGTGAGCTCCTAAAGGAATGTGATCACATTCCTGCAGGCAACCCACAAAGTCAAGAGAAAAAATCATTGTATTTAGTTCTTATATTTGAGAGTGGTGATTTACATGGCAATAGAAAGCTGAAATGGAAAGCAATACCTGGAAGTGGGGTGCTGCGGTAAGAGAAACCTATATAACAGGTTATTTTGAGAGTGAGCTGCAGAGGAAGGCTGGAAGGGTGGCAGAGGCAGTGAGAAACTGAGGGCTGGAAAGATGGTCATCTGTGTTGTCAAGAAGGGGAACAGTTGGTAAAACTGATGACTATGCTTACATTTAAGAGAGAAGATGTTCTTAATGAGCTGGTGGGTGTGGACAAAGGAAGCTTCCAAGTAGAATGCTCAAGGGGCTAGCTTGCTTCTTCTAGCTAGCTGCCTGTCATAAAATATGGGAAGGAGGAATGAATGAGCAGTTCAGTTTTCAAGCAGAATTTAGAGAAAATATGACCTCAGGCTTGCTGGTTTGGAAAATAAATTCTTTCTCTATCCCAGACTCTCCTGACCCCGAGCATTCTCAAAGTAATAAATGGCCTTTGGATACTGCCAGCAAAATGTGATCTTAGTCAAGATCAAGTTGAGGGTGTGGCTGTAAGACCTATTTTAAGACATCAGAGCCCAAAGTGGAGAAAACCCATCCCCAAGAGAGGTGTGGTGTGGACAAGAGTGTGACTCTGACCTAATGGAGTAGATTGTAATTTAATATACAGAACATCCACAAGAGTTTTAAAGGATTTGTAGACACTTGGGCTAAAGGAACAAAACAATTCAAAATGAAGAGTCAGAAATCTCTGGGACTTGGTGAGATCTCTGGTGGTCCAGTAGTTAATTCACCTTCCAGTGCAGGGGACATGGGTTCAGTTCCTGGTCAGAGAACTAAGATCCCACATGCCACAAGGTGACTAAACCCGTTCACCTCAGCTACAGACCCCATGCTCTCTGGAGTCCTCACACCACCACTAGAGAGAAGCCTGTGTGCCACAACTAAGACCTGAGGCAGCCAAAAATAAATGAATAATTTTTTTTTTTTTTTTAAAGAGACCTCTGGGCACCCACCTTTCCATGAGCAAGAAGCAGACTGAAAAATCAGCCTTAAAGATGAACCATTTCTCATGGAAAAGGAAAAAAAGTTCTCAGAGGGCAGAGCCAACAGCCAAGAACAATGGATTAGGGAAAAAGTGAACCCATTAGAAAATTCACAAACAGGATCAATTCAAATGATAAGGGAAAAAAGAGGACAAGGTAATGTGATGATAATTTGATGGGGTGTGGTGGAAAAGGGAGCAGAAACAGGCCCCAGTCAAGTCCTTTCTGGAGCCAGGGAAACTGGTAACATATGTACAGTCAGCTTAGAATTGCTAAGGACCTATGCCAGCTACATGCCTTCAGTGCCCTCCCGCTGAGAATGAGAGCGTCTACTGTTGTTATCTTATCCCTCTGTCACCACAGCATTCGGGGTTGGTGGGGAGGGGTTGGTGATGGAGGCAGATAACTTGAATTTTTAACTCACAGGTCTCCAGACTGAGGAAAGCCACACCCAAACAACCTCATCAAATCCAGACCTGACCCAAGTGATGACATTCTAAACCTTGAGCAGCTGCCATCCTAGGTGAGACTCCAGGAGGTACTGGAAGAGATAAATGTGTTTTGCATAAGGGAGAAATGCAAATGATTTATGGCCAGATTTAATCTATGCAATAGATTAAAGATGGCCACAAAACCTTTTCTGTCCTTGCATGGAGACCGGGCATCTGTTTCTACTCCGCTTGAGTCTGGGCTGGTTTTGTGACCTGTTGTGACAACTAGAATGCAGCAGAAGTGATACTGGGCCAGGTCCTGCAAGTCTGTGCAGCTTCCACTTTTGCCCTCTTCGAGCCCCAAATCACATGGAAAGAGGTTCGGCCTCCCAGATGGAGATACTGAAAGGGGCCTGGCTAAAAGAAAACTGTTACTCTTCTCACAGCACTTATGATACAAAGTGTATAGGTTTTCCAAACCAAGCAGTTCTCCAGCTCTCTGTGGACACCAACTGGTGTCCCACAGTTTAATTCAATTCTGACACTAGTTATCCAGAGTTAGCTTATAGGTTAAGGGATCAGTCCCACGAGGCTCCCTCCACCTTCAGATGCAGATAGTGAGTCCCTGGGTTACCCACACTTCTGTCCAACTTGGATATCAGTCAGGATTTCCCACAACCTTCTCCTTGGGTTTGATAAGTTGCTGTAATGGCTCAGAACTCAGGGAAACACTGTGCTTATGATTATTGACTTATTATCAAGGATATTGTGAAGGATACAGATGAACAGCCAAAGGAAGAGGTACATGGGGTGGGGTCTGAAAGAGTCTTGGACACAGGAGCTTCTATCCGATGAATTTGGGGTGTGCACCCTGCCGATACATGGGTGTATTCACCTACCTGGACATTATCTTAACACTCTATAGTTTAGTCATTTTATGAAGGTTCCATTTAATAGATATAATTGATTAAACCACTGGTTACTGGTGATTAACTCAGTCTCCAGCTTCTCTCCTCTCCATGGAGGCTGGAGGATGAGACTGAAAGTTCTAGTCCTCTAGTCACATGGTTCCTCTGGTGACCAACTCCTATCCTGGGACTTTTGGCCACCAGTCATCTCATTAACATCAACTCAAGCATGGTTGCAAGGGGCTTCTTATGATTAACAAAAGACCCTTCTCTCACCACATCACTCAGGAAATCATAAAACTTTTAGGAGCTCTGTGACAGAAACTGGGACAAAGACCAAATATAAGAGTCTTATTTTATCACAATGTCACAGTGGCCAAGTCTTTGATGCTCCAGTTGTCAGTGAGATACCAGACTTGTGAGAAAACTTGTCTTGAATTTTTTGGCAAAAATTTTTGGCCATAGGCAAGAAACTATCCTACTAAGTCCAGTGAACCCAAATTGTTCAACTTTAAGTCAGTGCACAGAGGCTCTTTTAAACCACTAAGTCTTAGGATAGCTAGTCACAAAGCAATAGATGAATGCAACAGAAATATAGTGATGATAAAAATAGAATTACCATATGACCCAGCAATCCCACTCCTGGATACATAACAAACCATAATTCAAAAAGATATATGTACCCTGATGTTCATTGCCGCACTATTTACAATAGCCAGGACATGGAAGCAACCCAAATGTCCATCAACAGAGGAATGAATAAAGAAGGTGTGGTACATGTATACAATAGGATATTGCTGCTAAGTTGCTTCAGTCGTGTCTGACTCTGTGGGACCCCATAGATGGCAGCCCACCAGGCCCTGCCATCCCTGGGATTCTCCAGGCAAGAACACTGGAGTGGGTTGCCATTTCCTCCTCCAATGCATGAAAGTGAAAAGTGAAAGTGAAGTCACTCAGTCGTGTCTGACTCTTAGCGACCCCATGGACTGCAGCCTACCAGGGTCCTCAGTCCATGGGATTTTCCAGGGAAGAGTACTGGAGTGGGGTGCCATTGCCTTCTCTGAATATGATATTACTCAGCCATAAAAAGGAATGAAATTATACCCTTTGCAGAGATGTGGATGGACCTAGAGATGGTCATACAGAGTGAAGTAAGTCAGAAAGAGAAAAACAAATACTATGTATTAATGCATGTATGTGAAATCTAGAAAAATGGTATAGATGAACCTATTTGCAAAGCAAAAATAAAGACAGACCTAGTGAACAAATGTAGGGCTATCAAGGAGGGCAACGGGAATGAAATAAATTGGGAGATGGGGATTAACATATCTACAATACTGTGTATAAAATAGGTAAATAATGAGAACCCACTACATAGAACAGGGAACTCAATGCTCTGTGGTGAGTTAAATGGGAAGGAAAATTTTTTTAAAAGTTATAGCTGTTAAGTATAGCTAATTCACCTTGCTGTACAGCAGAAACTAGCACAACATTGTAAAGCAACTATTCTCCAATAAATGTTTTTTTAAAAAGGAATATAGTGATGGGCTAAAGATAGCTCGGATTCTTGAGGGCTCCTCCCTCAAAAACTAGAGGTTTCGCCTGGGCTAACTCACAGGACTTCATTCAGCAGGAATGTCAGCTGGACTGGAAGGTCCGAGATGGCCTCACTAACAGGACTGGCTGTTGGTTCTCCTCCCTTTGTTCTCTCTTCTTCAATAGGCTAGCCCAGTTTCCTTACATGGTGGTCTTAGGGCAATATTCCCAGAAGGAAAAGCCAGGAGCTGCAAGGCTCCCTGAAGGTGAGTCTCTAAGGGCTTGTAGAGTACCACTTCTACCACATTCTATTGGTCAAAGCAAGTCCAACAGTCAACTCACTTTCTTTTCTCACCTTACTGATGTGAAGAGCTGCAAAGTATTGTGGCCAAGTTTTTTAGTCCATCATCATATCATAAAGATTTTAGTCAAATGCTGGCTATTTGTACTTAGGAACAGAACTAGAATACTGTACACAAAATAACATAGATGACATTTTAAAATTAATCTTATGAAAGCATTATCATTATATTTTACTTTAGCCCTCATGTCAAAACCATTTGAACTTTCTTTTTTTATTTTTAGAAAGCCAATTTAAAAAATAAAAGATACCCAATACTAAAATAGGGTCTCCAAACTGTTCTGAGTTACCAAACATTTCCTCAGGTTGTCTTGAGATCATCCTGCAGGGACCCCATCACTGATGAGGGCTGTTCTCCCTTTGAAATCCTTTCAAGCCTGGGGGAAAGGGAGTAAGAAAAAAGTGGAATGTAAAAGCAGCCATCAGTTCAATATTCTGTCAGATAAGATCTCTAGAGCATTGGGTAGGTCCTGATCTACCAGAAATCCTACTCTAAGAACTTCTGTTAAAAACCTACATTTCAGTGTTAAGCTTAGCTTTTCTGGACTTGCCCATGAGTATTAATAGTGAGAAGCAACTCTTGTAAAGAGTCCTTTAGTTCACAAATTCCACAAATATGGGTTTGCTAAACTAGAAGAATCAGAGAACATCTGCATTTATTCTAAGATATTTATGTCATGGGTGAGAAAGCAATCGTGACACTTATCTAAGCCTGATAAAGGAAACTTACCTATTTACATGAAACCTATATGCAGGTCAGGAAGCAACAGTTAGAACTGGACATAGAACAACAGACTGGTTCCAAATAGGAAAAGGAGTATGTCAAGGCTGTATATTGTCACCCTGCTTATTTAACTTATATGCATAGTACATCATGAGAAACGCTGGGCTGGAAGAAGCACAAGCTGGAATCAAGATTGCCGGGAGAAATATCGATAACCTCAGATATGCAGATGACACCACCCTTATGGCAGAAAGTGAAGAGGAACTAAAAAGCCTCTTGATGAAAGTGTAGAGTGAAAAAGTTGGCTTAAAGCTCAACATTCAGAAAACGAAGATCATGGCATCTGGTCCCATCACTTCATGGGAAATAGATGGGGAAACAGTGGAAACAGTGGCAGACTTTATTTTGGGGGGCTCCAAAATCCCTGCAGATGGTGATTGCAGCCATGAAATTAAAAGATGCTTACTCCTTGGAAAGAAAGTTATGACCAACCTAGATAGTATATTAAAAAGCAGAGATATTACTTTGCCAACAAGATCCGTCCAGTCAAGGCTATGGTTTTTCCAGTAGTCATGTATGGATGTGAGAGTTGGACTTCGAAGAAAGCTGAGCACTGAAGAATTGATGCTTTTGAACTGTGGTGCTGGAGAAGACTCTTGAGAATCCCTTGGACTGCAAGGAGATCCAACCAGTCCATCCTAAAGGAGATCAGTCCTGGGTGTTCATTGGAAGGACTGATGCTGACACTGAAACTCCAATACTTTGGCCACCTCATGTGAAGAGTTGACTCATTGGAAAAGACCCTGATGTTGGGAGGGATTGGGGGCAGGAGGAGAAGGGGACGACAGAGGATGAGATGGCTAGATGGCATCACCGACTCAATGCACATGAGTTTGGGTGAACTCCGGGAGTTGGTGATGGACAGGGAGGCCTGGCGTGCTGCGGTTCATGGGGTCGCAAAGAGTTGGACACAACTGAGCGACTGAACTGAACTGATAGGTTTGTAGCATCTTTCATCATCCAGAGGAGTTTCTTGGGCAAAGGGTTTTGATCAAAAAATGCTATGAGAGAGCTTCATGTCTCCCTAAGAAGTAATATCGTGCATTCCTCAACAGAGAATAAAGAAGCAAGCTGTAGTATCCATGAATCAGTCTTTTTTGGTAAAATAATTTAAAGAAGGCAAAAGTTGCATGCAGCTTTTTAGTTCTACCACTAGATGGAGAACTTGTCTTCTTAACAACACAGGACAGCCCTCTCCAGTGCCTAACTTGTGCAAAGCTTGATGTTGGGCCCTCCAGATGATCAAAAATAAGATATAGTTGATGTTCTAAATGTCCTAGTAGTCTGACAGGGGTAAGACAAGAACTCGAGTCTGTATTTCAAAGCAGAATATAAATGTCAACACACAAATGAGAAGTTCTATGTAAAGTCAAAAGAAAGGAAACAAAAAAACATTAGCAGAAGACTTTTGGGTGAGGTAGCATTTGAATTTTAAAGTTCAAGTAAGCTTTCTACTAACTGAGGTGAAGAATGCTGGATCTACAAATACAGAGGTGAAAAAGCATGATAATGTGTTCTTGGAACACCAAGAGATAAGATATGAGAGGTAGTGTAGGGCTTGAAGCATGTGCTCAGTCATGTCTGACTCTTTGCGACTGCAGTCCACCAGGCTCCTCTCTGTCCAAGGAATTCTCCAGTTAAGAATACTGGAGTGGGTTGCCACGCCTTTATCCAGGGGATCATCCCTAGGGATATAACCTGGGCCTCCTGCATCAGCAGGAAGATTCTTTACCGTCTGAGGGTAAAGGGAAGTCTGGGGGTTATATTGCTTTAAATGCAGAGTTGAAGAGATTACAATTAATTCAACCAGTGTTAGAGATGCCCCAGGTTCTCTCCAGTGGCTCAGATGGTGAAGAATCCACCTGCAATGCAGGAGACTCAGGTTTGATCCCTGGGTTGAGAAGATCCCCTGGAGAAGGAAATGGCAACACACCCCAGTATTCTTGTCTGGAAAGTCCTATGAACAGAGAAGCCTGGAAGGCTACAGTCCATGGTGTCGCTAAGAGTCAGACACGACTGAGCAGCTAAACAGCAGCAAGTTTCTTTGACACATGAATCAATAAACCAAGCTCTGCTCTTCCACATTCCTTCCTTTGGGTGGAGTCAGGACTTCCTTTCCCCACACCTACAGACCTCCTGCTGCTGCTGCTGCTGCTGCTAAGTTGCTTCAGTCGTGTCTGACTCTGACCCCATAGACGGCAGCCCACCAGGCTCCCCGGTCCCTGAGATTCTCCAGGCAAGAACACTGGAGTGGGTTGCCATTTCCTTCTCCAATGCATGAAAGTGAAAAGTGAAAGTGAAGTCCCTCAGTCATGTCCGACTCTTCGAGACTTCATGGACTGCAGCCCAGACCTCCTACCTACTAGAATATCCATCCAACAAATGTCTTTGGTGGTAGTGAAAGTGGGAGAGAAAAAAATAAACCCAAATTCATTTTTCCTATTTTTTTCTCTGTTTATTAAAGGTATTCATGTTATTATTATTTTGGCTTTTTTTTAAATTTGGCTTTCCACTAAAGAATGTATCCCCGCATGGCTCAGACACTAAAGTATCTGCCTGCAATGCAGGAGACCCAGGTTGGATTCCTGGGTCAGGAAGCTCCTCTGGAGAAGGGAATGGCTACCCACTCCAGTATTCTTGCCTGAAGAATTCCATGGTCAGAGGAGCCTGGCAGGCTACAGTCCATGGGGGTCACAAAGAGCCTGACTGAGCAACCAACACTTTCACTTTTCAAAGAATGTATATTTCATGTGATGAAAATACTCAAAAGAATAGATCACTTTATGAAGGTAACTAAAACATCCACAAATATTATTGAGTTGAGGTAGATTATTTGAAAACATAGTATGTACTGCTCCAAAGTATAATATCTCTAGGACAGAGATTGCTAACTGGTGAATTGGAGTTCTATCTAATCCAAGATATGTTTTGTTAAATTTGCAAAACAGTTAATTTTTTTTTAGTTAGTTGATATTATTTTACAAATCATGAAATTTTCACATACAACCTTGATTCCTAGCTTCTCTTCAAATATTGTAACATTTCACAGCAAGGAGTCCTCATTCTCACACGGCAGTCACTGGAGCTGGGCAGAGACCACCTCTCCACTCAGTAACATATTTCTTTCTAGTTTCCAGGTACCCTCCTCCCTTCTGTAACACACAGGATCTCCTTCCCCATTTATGTTACTGGTCTGGCCCCATAGATACTTGATCTGTGTGATCTCTAGGTCTGCCCATTTGGATTTGCACATTTTCGTATTTTTGTTGGACCTGTCTTTACCAGTCATTATACACTGATATGCTCAGACTCTTTCCTGCATCCACACTTTGGCCAGTGTATAAAACTGATTTTATTACAACTGAGCATATTTGCCACCACTTCATTAATCTGAGTAGGTTGTGTGACTTGATATTGAATGGAGTACAATCTTTAAGAAAGAGGTAAGAGACAACGTGTAGGATCCAGAAAGATCACATGATTAATGAAACACCTGAGAACTTTGCCCCAAGATTACATAAGGGCAGCAAAAAACGTCTATTCAAGTAACAATACAATGAATTTAATAACTGTGGATGCTTTGGTGGTGAGATATTTTGAAATATATTAATGTGTTATTTATTTCTGTGCTCTTTGCCTATGGCTTTCCCTCTAATTTAGTCTTCATTTCCTTGAGAAGGATTAAGTTTTTGTGGTTTTTTTGGAATGCAAAGTCATTGTTCAATCTTGAAGCCCATTTCAGAAGCAAGAGTCTTGAAAGCCAGGTGTGCAGTGAGGTTCTAAACAGGAAAACAGAAACCCTTTTAAGATCTTACAGTAGAAAAAAAAATTGACTTAGGTAATTGGGTCCACAGGAAATGGAGTAAGTGAGAAGCCAAGGCTAGATGTTGAAGTCACCCAGAGATGAGCAACATCAGCCAGACTAGAGGGACAAAGAGAGGTGATGGTCAGGGTAGGAACCTGGCTCCACAGTGCAATAAGGCAACTCCTGCCAGAGGTGTTGCAGAAGCGGAGAGAAATACTCAGACTTCTCCCATTTCCTGTTCGTGTCACCCTATGGCTGAACCCGGCCAGAGCCAGTACCATGGGGACCTTCAGGCATCCAGGGCGCCAGTACCATGGGAACCTTCAGGCATCCAGGGCGCCCAGACCAGAGAGATGGGCAGGGTAGGTCAGGAAAGGACTAGAGAGTGAATGGGCTCAGTGTCCACACACCAGTTACGAAGGCCAGCCACTGGGGTAGAACAGGGTTTTGCACTGTTTCGTTTTCATCTTTCAAAACACTCTCTTTAAATCTCTAAACTCAGAGCATGGAGGGCTAAGTTTAGAGTTTTTAATATAAACCATAGGTTTTAGGACGAAAGGTCATGGCAATTTCCTGTCACACAAAAGGCAATAAAAGTCCTTCGTGGCTTGAGAGAAGGAGCTTGGAGAAAAGACCGAGGAACACAGGATTCTCAAATTCTGTGAATGGAAACAGGTTGGGATAAAGAACCTCAACTTGAAATTCATAGAGCTGTGGATGCTCAAGCACTATTGTCTGTCTGGAAATTTAGAAGGACACCACCTTACAGAATGCCCCACACTAACAATAGAGTAGCAATGTTGGGGTGGGGTGTTTATGCAGAAAAATAGCCCGAGGTTGTGGTTTTCTGTGAATTTTCTAGGGTTATGTGTGTCCTGGACAAGATCCAGAAGCCACATGCCTCCACGCAGGATGTAGCAGTTCAGAGGGCATTCCTGGGGCAGGACTAGATTCCACAGCCCTCATGGAGGGAGGCCAGGGCAAGTACCATAGGTTTCCAAGCAGGTGGTGGAAGGACCACAGAGCAGGGGCTCCAAGAAGTGGATGGCTAGTGGTGCACACAGCAGAGAATAAGACACCTTAGCTGAGCAAGATGTCATCTTGGGCCAGCAAGGGGCAGAAGTTGGCAGGTCTGCAGGTAGGTCAGACACTCCTCTCCAGAGCACAGTGCTGCCCATGAACCTGCCCCCTGTCTGCAGAGCACAGCCCTGGGGCAGAGGGCTTTGAAAAGCCTAGATACGGAGTTTGACTTTGAATGAACTAAATTTGAATTTTGTATTGTTTATGTATGGAGGAAAAAACATAATTTTCCTGCTATCCTTCTAAATTCTCAGTGGGGACCTTATAACAAAAGGCAGATTAACAAGAGAAAACAAGTTTATTAATGTGTATACCATACATGTAACACATGGAAGACCCCAGAGATGAGAAACTCACAGGTTTGATTAGAACTTTAGTTTATGTAATATCTTAGCAAAGGAGCAATAACTTTAGAGAAATGACAAGAAAAAGAAGAAGGACCTAGAATCTCTAGAGGTGGCAAATTGTAGGCCGGCAAGTACACGAGAAACTAATGAGAGACAGAGGCTTGGGAGTGAAGTTGGAGCGTGGATGCCCCTGGTGGCTCCTCCAGGCTGGCAGGGTCTGACCTCTCCAGTGAACTAGCGTTTGTCCTTCCTCATAGAGAGGGGAGGAGGGACACTTGGGTAAATTTATGTCCTGCTTGTCAGCAGATAGGAAGAGGGCAGGGAGCTTTTGTTTTTTTTTTTTTTTTCCTTTCTTTTTCTTTTTAAAAAAGAAACTATTTCATAGACAAATAGCATTAAAAATATTTTTTTTGAGGTATGTTGTTGTTCAGCCACTCCATCACATCTGACTCTTTGTGACCCCATGGACTGCAGCATGCCAGGCTTCCGTGTCTTTCACCATCTCCTGTAGTTTGCTCAAACTCATGTCCATTGAGTTGATGATGCCTTCCAACCGTTTCATCCTCTGTCACCCCCTTCTCCTCCTGCCTTCAATCTTTCCCAGCATCAGGGTCTTCACCAATGAGCTGGTTCTTTGGAGCTTCAAGTGGCCAAAGTACTGGAGCTTCAGCTTTAGCATTAGTCCTTCCAACAAATATTCAAGGTTGATTTCTTTGGGACTGACTGGTTTGATCTCCTTGCAGTCCAAGGGATTCTCAAGAGTCTTCTCCAGCACCACAATTTGAAAGCATCAATTCTCCTGTGCTCAGCTTTCTTTATGGTCCAACTCCCACATCTGTACATAACTACTGGAAAAATAACTGACATCTTAGTTTCATAAGTACAAAGCAATGATTACAATATTTGTATGTACTGCAAAATGATCATCACTGTAAGTTCACTTAACATCTATCCCCATGCACAGTTATAAATTTTTTTCTTTCATGCTTCAAACTTTCAAGATCCTTGCTGTATCTTCATGACTTTCCTTTGAGCTCATACATCTCAGTTGCCTTTAGCTCAGAATAGTCCTAATGTCTATGTGGCATATCCTGCCATATTCAGTTATTCTTCCAAAAGAGATGAGATTTTAAACTGGAGATATCTGAGTTACCTTAAAAGGGTAACTTAGGATGAAATTTCATCCTTCAGAATGAAACGTTTTTCCACCATTTGTAGAAAAGAGTGGCTCTTTCCAGTTTAATGACAAATAAAGATTACATTTATTTGTATCTGCGTCATGATAACCATAAACTTCAAACCTGTTGTGTGTGAAGTGTTTCAGGCAATTTTTCTGCTCTGGAGTTTAAAAGTACAGACTACACACACACACACACGCACACATAGACATGCACACATGTGCACACACTCCTTTGCGGTCCTTCTATGGCCTTCTTTGTTCCAGCTGAATCAGCCTATCCCCGAAGCAGTGAATGCCATTCTAATGGATGGAGAATCAATGGGCAACAAGTGTCAATTTTGGAAAGAAAACAAATCCTGATATAAAATTTCCAAGTATCATTCAAAATTTCAAGTCATATCCTCTAATGAATTAACCATGGTCCTCATAAAGACATTTACTCTCATCTGAATGGGCCCACTTTCAGAAAGTTTCTGTATAGATGCTGTTTTCTCTCTCTTCAAAAGCCCTCTAGGTTTACCTAGGTGGACTTGGTCTTAAGTAAAATCCTCATATTCCTTCATCAGTGGCTTCCTTTTTTACCCCCACTGACTCCACCTTGTAGGAAGTTTCAGCCATGATGTACGCAGAGCTTCCTCTGATGGGGGATAAGCTTCAGACAGGTTTTGAACAAGGTACCAAGTGCAGGAATGCAGGATGTGCATTTTTGTCCTCGTCTGAATGTCTGGCATCCCCTGTGAAGTGAAGTGAAGTCTCTCAGTAGTGTCTGACTCTTTGCAACCCCGTAGACTGAAGCCTACCAGGCTCCTCCGTCCATGGGATTCTCCAGGCAAGAATACTGGAGTGGGTTGCCATTTCCTTCTCCAAGGGATCTTCCCAACCCAGGGATCGAACCTGGGTCTCCTGCATTGAAGGCAGATGCTTTAACCTCTGAGCCACCAGGGAAGCCCCGGCATCCCTGGTAGGGTTGTACATAGTGGTCCTCGCTTTCACATCACTGAAGGTAAGTGGCTATCTTTTCTTAAAAGCAACCCCTGTCCCTCTTCTCCTTGCTGGGGGTCGTGTCTTCCTTGGCTTGTGGCTGAGAAAGGGCTGTGGGTGTTTCCTGAGCCAAGACTTTGCACAGATCAGTATACCCCTGCCCTCGTCAGCACTCTGCCTCCCCAGCACCTCCCAGGTCTGCTCAGCTCTTATCAGTAGTGTTGGGTTCTCTTTCAAGCCTCGCTTTAAAATCTTGTCTCTTTCTCCAAAGCCTAGTATTTCCAGATATCCCAAGTCTCCATACTTAGGGACTGAGTTGCTTTGTGATTTTATTTGGTGCTTCATGTCTTTATCTCTCTGAAAAGAGGCTCAGTTCTTTGAATGATTCAGAGTCCAAGAAAGAAGCTTTAAATATAGTATCCCACTTTTTTTTTGCTTTCTTCTTCCACCAGTTGTCCTGTGTCTGCCCTCACTTAACTCACCTGGCCTGTCACTCTGGGCCCAAGGAACTCAGGGATCTTGTCCAGATGATGGGGAGCCAGAGACTCAAACACATTATGGTATCATTTATGCTCTACTGAGGCCACCCACAGTGGTGTGAGGCTCTCTGCAGGGGTGTCCTCCGAGGGTCCCATGTGAAAAGTCGGGCACAGGCTCCTGCTGTGACTACTGAACCAGGCTCGGCCAACTTGCCCATCCTTGCAGGTCTGATTGCTCCCCTAGGGGCTGGGTTCTAGTAACCCCATTCAGATACTTTAGTTTCTTTCTCTCCTCTTCTTTCTGATTCCTCTCTCCCAGCCCTGGAAAAGCTTCTTTGGTTGCCCTCCTGGAGGTGGGGAAATGCCCAGGAGTCAGAGTGTTTTGCTCCCTACTTTATACTTACTTTTTATAAAGCCTAAACCCTAGTCCCGGTCACGGTCACGTTCCTAATTTGGAACCAAAAACCATTTCTCTGTCAGAGACTTGGTTCATACAAATCCAAAATACTGTGCTTTCAGACTTTTACCAGGTATGAACTTAAAAATTCATTCAGTCCTTCAATTAAATTACTTGAATTATTTCTTTGCAGGCAACATCTGCCCTCATCAAGCAGTGAATGCCATTATCCAACAGTGGAAAACTATAAAATAATTTTAGGAGCAAAAAAGTCCAAGGTTAATATCTCTAAACTCTTATCTCAGTACAATGTTATAGACAAGCTGAGACTTCATTATACTTCGTAATTATTGCTGATTATATGGTTTTGTTTTGACTCTGTATTTCTTCAAGAATGCCAGCAATGGCTTTAAAAATATTTGATGAATCACTTCTTTACTGGTGTGTCTTGCAAGGCACTGTGGAAAGATGGATGTTAAATGGAGTCAAGGTCTAAAGGCTTTATCAAAATTTCTGAACTTAGAGAATTACTGATCATATGTGGTTATTTCTTCTGATATATTTAACATCTCTTTATAACCTGATACTTAGTAAGAGAGAATCCTTACTTAAACTAGGAGATGATTTGCATAGAGAAAGACATGAATTAATTAATCATTGAATTAAAACTTGTTTTGGTAAATTTATGAGGTAATAGGATAAATTTAAGACTTT
Organism: Bos indicus; assembly: GCF_029378745.1. Lineage (NCBI taxonomy): Eukaryota > Metazoa > Chordata > Mammalia > Artiodactyla > Bovidae > Bos > Bos indicus. The sequence continues at coordinate 54,205,324 of NC_091769.1, forward strand.
ATTTAGTAGCCTGTTTTTTTCAGATTTTCATTTTGGCCATACTAGTTACTCCTTGAGAAGAAGATTCTAGAAAGAACTGTCAGTTTTTCTTCAAAAGGGTCTTTAAATAATCCATATAATCCTTTGTTTAATTAACTGGATAATTAAGCCTTGACTCATGTCTCCTGACCCTGTAGATTTTCGCCATTTAGTATCTGTGGCTGGTCTTGATTTCTCTCTGGGCATGACCTAATGTTGATGAAGAGATAATGTGTCCTTAAAGTGTCTTTTCACCCTTGACAATAAGAAAAATGATGTATTTACCAGATGCTTGCAAATTTTTTGTGCATATTCCATAGTTTTCAAGCGATTGGCTCAAACTGTAGCTCAACAACATTGTTAAATAGTGAAATATTTGAATTTTGAGGTAGATAATAGCCATTTACTGCAACGATATCAAGGCTAGTTTAGAAAGAAAGAGTAACGCACCTACTGAAAGACCATTTTCTACTTCCATTCCATGAACATCTTCATGGAATTACGTTACTGGGGAAATCTCTTTGTCTGTCATTAAGGAATTAGCTCCTATATGGGAATTATTCTTTTTTAAAAATTGAAGCATAGTTGATTTACAATACTGTGTTAGTTTCAGGTATACAGCAAAGTGGTTCAGTTATACATACATATTTTTTTTCAGATTCTTTCCATTATAGATTAAAAGATATTGAGTATAGTTCCTTGTGCTGTATAGTAAATCCTTGTTGTTTATCTATCATATATAGCAGGGTGTATCTGTTAATCCTATACTCCTAATTTATGCCTCTCCTTCTCCTTTGGTAACTGGAAATTTGTTTTCAATGTCTGTGAGTCTGTTTTCTGTTTTATAAATAAATTCATTTGCATCATTTAAAAAATTCTACATAAAAGTAATCTCATACAATATTTCCCTTTCTCTGTCTGACTTAACTTCTCAGTATAATCTCTAGGTCCATCCTTGTTGCTGCAAATGGCAATTATGTCATTCTTTTTTATGGCTGAGTAAAACTCCACTGTATATACCTACTGCATCTTCTTATCCATTTATCATTGATGGACATTAAGGTTGCTTCCATGTCTTGGCTATTTTAAATAGTGTTGCTGTGAACTTTGGGGTGTGTGTATCTTTTCAAATTAGAGTTTTTGTCTTATCTGGCTATATGCCCAGGAATGGGATTGCTGGATCATATGGTAGTTCTATTTTTACATTTTCAAGGAATCTCCATATTATTTTCCATAGTGGCTGCACCAGTTTACATTTCCACCAGGGGTATGAGGGTTCCTGTATGGGAATTATTCTTAGGGAGAGAGCAATCTAGTTCCTTCTAGAAAGGAACAGGGTTATTTTTTGTCTGAAATTATTAATTTATTTGACCAGCTCTCTACTATGGACTTTTCTTTTTCTGTAACAAGTAATGCTGCTTATATATATATATTTGGGAGAATATTTCTGTAGATTAATTCATAAAGAAAAATTTCTGTGTTGGGTAGTAAGTAGATTTTTTAATTTGATAGATGCTGTGAAATCTCCACAAGGCTCTGTGCCATTAGCAGTCCAACACGAGTATGTGAGTGGCATTCCATTAAGGTGTGCACTCCTTAAATTATTCATTGATAAAAAATAATATAATTTACTGTTAGCTGTGTATATCACTTTCACCAAAGTAATATTAGTCCATAGTTTTAAAATATCACATAACTATTGAAGGCATGTACCAAAACACAGCAATCTCCTGCCCCTTCTCATCTTCTTCTGCTGTGCCTTACGTGCAAATACTTAGGTGTGAGTGCATGCTCAGTCACGGAGTCATGTCCCGACTCTGCGACCCCATTAACTGTAGCCTGCAAAATTCCTCTGTCCATGGGATTCTCCAGGAAAGAATCCTGGAGTGGGTTGTCATTTCCTCCTCTAGAGGATCTTCCTGACCCAGGGATTGAACCCGCATCTCCTGTATCTCCTGCATTGAGGCAGATTCTTTACCATGGAGCCACCAAGAAAGCCCACTTAGGTGTGTATGTATGTGTATACACACATATGTATGTATGTGTGTGTATATATCGGAGAAGACAATGGCACCCCAGTCCAGTACTCTTGCCTGGAAAATCCCATGGACAGAGGAGCCTGGTGGGCTGCCATCTACGGGGTGGCACAGAGTCGGACACGACTGAAGCGACTTAGCAGCAGCAGCAGCAGTGTGTGTATATGTATGTGTATATATATATATATATATATATATATATATATATATATATAAATGTTTTTTTCATATATATAACTCAGGTACTACGAATGAACAGTGCTTGTTGGTTGGTAGTCTTTACTTTAGAGCAAACAGGTGGCCAGCTGCCTTTATCATCATGTAGCCCCAAGGGTCAGTACCTATAGACATTTTTTTCGTGAGGCTGTCCATCTTGCCATCTTCTGCCTGTGTTTATAAGACAGTTTATTGTTACTCTGAAACTTGGTAAAAAAGGAGAGCTTAATTTTCAGTACCTGGTGGCTCAGATGATAAAGAATCTGCCTGCAATACAGGAGACCCAGATTCAATCCCTGTGTTGGGAGATACCCTAGAGAAGAGAATAGCAAACCATTCCAGTATTCTTGCCTGGAAAATTCCACAATCAGAGGAGCTACAATCCATGAGACTGCAAAGAGTTGGACACAACTGAAGCATGTGTCCTAGCACACATGCAAGCCAGGATTAAAACCCATTTATGGTTTCCTCTACTCCTATACAATATAAGAAATGGGAGGATATGTGGATTTTGAATTGTGTGACACCCTAGGATAATCATCAAACCAACATATTCTTTACCTGTTTTCTCTTCTGATCTCTTATTTATATAAATAGTGTTATTAAATCCAGAACAAAATAATGAACTATAAAAGATTTTTAAGACTTGATCATTTGATTTTATCTAAAAATAATCTTAAAACCCCAAATAATTAAGTAAATCCCATTCTTTAAATCCTAAAATGATGAGGGGATATCTTAGATGATAACTCTTTTCCAGTAAAACACTGAAGACAGAGCAATCTGAAACAATTATAGAAAAATAAAATGCTAATATAGTTAAAGGGAAATGTTAGTTTCAAGATTAGAAATGGATGACCAAAAGTTCTGAATTTACTGAGGTATCAACCTCCTCTTTGTCACAGTTCACATTAGACATGGTCTTTTCAAGATCGAGACTTCCTGGAAGACTCAGGTGTGACCTGAGCACTGAAGGCAAAGGCCCTCATATATGGATCTCAAAGAGAAGAATCTTACATTTTTGCTTGTGTGAACTAAAGCAATTACCTAGCATTTTTTGCATCTGAGTTGCCTTGTCTGTAAAATGGGATAATTATCTTGTGGGAGGATTGTGAAGGTTAAAAGAATTAAACATTTAGAGGAGTGCCCAGGCACTCCCCTAATTGTTAGCAATGATCACCTAGCACATAAGAAAACATGGAAACAGAAAAATACTTTTAAAAGGAGGGGGAGGACAGAATTAGCTAAAGGCCAAAAAGCCCAGAGTCCCTTCCTCTGGTTCTAAATTGTATTTCAATTCAGGAAATTCCAGGATTACATCAGCCCAATGAGATAAGCAGCCTGTCACATTACACTGTTGGCCAGCACGTGATACTCTTTTAATATTAGGTTGCTGTTCCAATATGAGTCACACATGTGAGCTCCAGCTACTTCTGCAGATGGAATGGTGTTACGTCAAGGTATAGGAAATGACCTTTCTCCTTTTTTTTTCACCTTTAACCTGAAAATCATGTGGTATTTATTTCCTTAGTATTAACTCTACAATTAACTCTAAATTACCCATGCTAGTAAACAGAAAGAATGATACAGATGTTTATGAAGAGTGCTTCAAAAATCCCTTATAACTTATGATTTTTGTGTTTAGAATATTATATTTGAGAACTGGTATCTAAATGTTGTGGAAACAAAGTGTCAAGCAAAACAACTCTTTCTGGAGGACTGATCTTAGAGAAGTCAGAAAATTGAATCCATTCTCCATCCCATAATCTGGTACACAACCAGATTATGGTTTTCCTCTTCTGAGCTAGGATGCACTGTAGCATCTGAATGGACAAAACCAAAAGCCTAACTTTCATGGTCCACTGTTTGGTTCACACCCTTCCTGGGGATAAGGAAAGATGTTTCATCATTTCTGACAGTTGAACCTAATGGTGAATAGAGCCTCTGGCTCCTTATTCTGGAAGACTGTGTATAATAGAAAGAACTAACAAAGAAGACAATGCATTATCTATGAGTTTAAATTGCTTTTTAAATGCACAAGTTGTATGGTTTATGTAATATGAAGAAATCAGCTCTTTAACAATCTAGCCCTGTGCAAACTCATTGATGAGATGAATTCCCCTTCACATTCCTGACAAAAAGAGGAAGGGAGGAAACAAAGAATTACTTTAAATCAATGATATTTAAATATACATACACACACACGTATAGTTTTACAGAGTTGTAATATTTTTATTGAATGAAGGCATCTTTTGAATTCTTCAGTGCTTTAAATTTTCAAATTTTACACACACATGATTTCATATAATCACATAATAACCCTACCTCCCACCTTGCCCCTCCACCCTTCCCTTGCCTCACTGGTAACCACTAGTTTATTCTCTGTATTGGAGAATCTATTGCTTTTTTGTTTTTTTTCACTAGTTTGTTTTATTTTTTAGAATCCATGTTCTTAGATTGGGGGTGGGGATTAGTAGCCCACAGTAATTCTACAAAATAGAATTCAACAAATGCTGCTAGGTTTAAGAAGGACAGTTTTTAAAGTTTCTTTATAATACCTGTGTAGTGAAAGTTCTAAACTTTGGTGGGTATTGAAAGCTGCTTATTTCAGCTTCATATTCTAGATGGGGACTCATTTAGATATTCCTGTACCAACTTTGAGTGGGTTATATGCTGAGCCTAACATTCTTCTTGCTCTTTGATCACTGACAGAGAAGTAGGTTCTTCTGCCAAGAAAAAGATTGTTGTTCTAAGGTGTGAGGACAGAGCTGTAAAATCACAATCCTTCAGTTAGATGGTTAATGGTCCAGAGGGCCTAGTTCTTCTGGACTTATTGGTCCCACCCAATCATAGTGAAACCAGCAGGGGGGGGGGGGGGTGGTTTAATCCCAATAGCCACATGAGGCTAACCCTCAATAGCCAGGTGGTTCTGAATGAGAGGAATGGAAAGCTGACCTCTGACAAGTGGGCAGACCCTGTAAGCCTCCCCTAGAGCCCTGCTGTAAGCTTCGACTGGCGAGGCAGGATCCAGAGATAAGAGCACCTGTAGGGAACACAGTACCAGAGAAGACGATGGCACCCCACTCCAGTACTCTTGCCTGGAAAATCCCATGGGCGGAGGAGCCTGGTAGGCTGCAGTCCATGGGGTCACTAAGAGTCGGACACAACTGAGTGACTTCACTTTCACTTTTCACTTTCATGCATTGGAGAAGGAAATGGCAACCCACTCCTGTGTTCTTGCCCGGAGAATCCCAGGGATGGGGGATCCTAGTGGGCTGCCGTCTCTGGGGTCGCACAGAGTCGGATACGACTGAAGCGACTTAGCAGCAGCAGCAGCAGCAGAAGGAAACACAGTACAGCTGAGAGTTTGGCAAAACGCCTGCCACTTCTGCTCCATCCTGGGAGTGGCCTTGAAGACGATTGATACTGAATCACGAGTTGCTGGGAGTTGTCACTGCCCTCCAGTCAAAGTGCATCCGGAGCACCCCTGCAGTTGAATGGTTGGGTTTATTGCACCTGCACAGGAGGAGACAACATCCCATGGCATGTGACTCAGGTCTCAGCAACCACGGGGGCTTGAAAAGGCTTACTATAGGATTTGGGCTCAAGTTAGTTCATTTATTTTAAGGAGAGTTTAGAGCTTGCTTTGGGTTAGAAATGGCTGTAGGGAAGCAAGGGTAACTCTGTGACCGGGGATCTTAATGAATCTTATCTGGAAGGAAGGAGGACTAGCATCAAGCTAAAGCCTTAATTGGTAAACAAGCAGCAGCCAGTCCTGTGAGGCAGGTTAGGGCATGTTTGGGTCATCAGTTTTGTAGTTCGGACATGATTACAGAGTGGACTTGTTTTCTGCCTTGACCCACCTTGGTAGCAGGGGCCTGGTCTGATGTTTGTTCTGTGAAATTCTTTATGTTCAACAGGAGAGCACCAAGGACAGCAACAGGGGCTTCTCATCCCCTCCTCCCAGTCAGTCTGCAGTGAGCAGCGGAGTTCTTCAAGATCATGTGGGGTGATAGAAGAACAGGACTGTGGCTGGCAGGAGTGCCAGAGTGCTGTGAAGCAGGAGGGAGGCAGGAAGCCACAGACAGGCTGCAGCCTGCCTGGAGGATGCACTGGGTAGGCACACAGAAGGCACATGTCAATGAGTGAGCTTGAGCCAGGATTGGAGACCTCAGACAAAGCGGGAAGGTGTATGTAAGGAAGATTCTGAGAGGATTAGCAGGGACTAGGGAAGGAGTGAATTCTTTGGCAGATATACTGGGGAATGAATTCCTAGGCAGGTATAACTAAGGATTAGGCTTCCTAGGATAGCTGAATTGGTATGATCAGTTCAATAAAAGTGTGTAATTGATTTGAAGGTGGAGACATGAGCCTTCTGCTCTGATCTTTTATATCCTAGAAAGTGTGGACTGCAGACCACTGAATGCTTTAAAAGATCTATTTGTTATTATTTTGCTGGTCTCAAAAACTTCGTCTCCATTAGCCAGCACATTAATTGTGAACCAGGTGCGTCACTCAGACCAGAAAATAAAACTATTTGGTTAAACCTTGGGTAAACGGTAGGAGTGCCAGATTTAGGAAAATACTAGAAATACACACATCCACAGATAGTTGTAGATGGATATAGGTATAGATACAGAAATAGATCTCCGGTTAAAATTTGTATTTCACATAAACAATGAAGATGCAATACTTAGGTATACTTATACTAGAATAAGATATTAGTTCCTTACCTGAAATGCAAACTTAACTGTCCTGTGGTAGATATGGCAACCCTAACTTAGGGAGGTTTGAACGACAAAACAGTTTAGCTTAGAAATGAGTTGGTATCACCCAAATGGAACAAGTTGTGTGGGGCACTAACACCTGGCTGAGGGAAGGACTGCCATGAACCAGTCACCTGAGAGAATGGGGTTACCAAAGGACAAGGGAATTTTTGATCCAATAAAGCTAATTATGATTATCAGTATCATTATTCCGGAGAAGGCAATGGCACCCCACTCCAGTACTCTTGCCTGGAAAATCCCATGGATGGAGGACCCTGGAAGGCTGCAGTCCATGGGGTCGCAGAGAGTCGGACACAACTGAGCAACTTCACTTTCACTTTTCACTTTCATGCGTTGGAGAAGGAAATGGCAATCCACTCCAGTGTTCTTGCCTGGAGAATCCCAGGGATGGAAAAAGACCAGGACCCTAAGTGCAGAAGTAGGAGGCCCATGGGAGAAGAAAGAAAGTCCTAGATGTCCACCTAAGGGAGACCTGGATGAAAAGGTGACTCAGTAGGGAAAAAAAAGAAATATTCTGCATAATCTCTGGCACCACAGACTTGTGCCTCACACACAAGGTAGCATAAAACACGTACTGTTCACACACACATGCTATCAGGAAAATGAAAATTAAAATGTGATCCTACTATATATACACATACCTTTTACACATATTAGAATGGCCCAAATCCAGAACACTGACACAGCTGATGCTGAGGAGGATGTGGAAAACAGGAACCCTCATTCATTGCTGGTGGGACTGCTAAGTAATATAGTGCAGTGATTTGGAAAACAGTTGGCATTTTCTTACAAAACAAAGTATACTCCTATGATTAGATCCAGCAGTTGTGCTCCTCAGTGTCTACCCAAAGGAACTGAAACCTTATGTTCATGAAAAAACCCACATGAGGATGTTTATAGCAGCGTTATTCACAATTGCCAGAACTTGGAATCAACCAAGATGTCCTTCAGTAAGTGAATGGACAGGTAAACTAAGGTATATGTCCCCTCCAGTATTCTTGCCTGGAGAATCCCATGGACAGAGGAGCCTGGCGGGCTACAGTCCATGGGATCTCAAAGAGCTGGACATGACTGAGCAACTAACACATACAGATAGTGAAATATTATTGGTGCTAAAAGGAAATGAGTTATCAAGCCATGAAAAGACTTGGAGGAAACTTAAATGCATATTAGTAAGTGAAGGAAGCTACTATGAAAAGACTTTGTACTGTATGATTCCAAGCATATGGCCTTCTGGAAAAGGCAGAACTATGTGTTTCCCCTGTAGCTCAGCTGGTAAAGAATCTGTCTGCAATGCGGTAGACCTGGGATCTATCCCTAGGTTGAGAAGATCCTCTGGAGAAGAGAAAGGCTACCCTACCCACTCCAGTATTCTGGCCTGGAGAATTCCATTGACTGTATAGTCCATGGGGTTGCAAAGAGTCGGACATGACTGAAAGACTTTCACTTCACTTCATGGAGACAGTAAAAAGATCAATGGTTGGTAGAGGTTGTGATGAGGGAGGGATGAATAAGCAGGACACAGAGGATTTTTAAGGCAGAAAAGCTACTTTGTATGATATTCTAATGGTAGATATATGTCACTGTACATTTGTCTAAATTCACTGAAGGTGTAACACCAAGAGTGAGCTCTAATGTTAACTATGGACTTTGCCTGATAATGATGCATCAATGTATATTTGTCAATTGTAATAAATGCATTGCTCTCATGGGAAATGTTGATCATAGGAAAGGCTATGCATGTGTCAGGACAAGGAATATTTAAGAATCTCTACCTTCTGTTCAGTTCTGCTGTGACCCTAAAACTGTTCTAAAAAATAGTCTATTAAAAATAGAGAAAGAAAAAAAGGAAGGAAAGAAAGAAGGAAGGAAGGAAGAGAAAGAAAGCCGGAATTTGGTAATAAATCCTTGGGCTAAATGCCCCTACTTTGGGTCCAAAAATGATCATAGTAACAAAAACAAAAATAATATTTTAACAATACTAATCATGAGAATAAGTAGCATTTATTCAGAACTTCGGAGAAGGCAATGGCACCCCACTCCAGTACTCTTGCCTGGAAAATCCCATGGATGGAGGAGCCTGGTAGGCTATAGTCCATGGGGTCGCTAAGAGTCGGACACGACTGAGCGACTTCCCTTTCAGTTTTCACTTTCATTCACTGGAGAAGGAAATGGCAACCCACTCGTGTTCTTGCCTAGAGAATCCCAAGGACGGGGGAGCCTGGTGGGCTTCTGTCTCTGGGGTCGCACAGAGTCGGACATGACTGAAGCGACTTAGCAGCAGCAGCATTCAGAACTTACTGTACACCAGGTTCTAGTCAAAACATTCTTCATGGGTTAATTCATTTTAAAGGATAATAACTAACAGCTTGTTACAAAAAGAAACATAAAGAGCAAGCCAGGAAAATATTCACATTTTCGTAAGTAAATAACACAAGTTAAAATAACTATTTCTTTATACCTAATAATGTAGCAAAAGCAAATAAAATACTAAAGGTGGAAAGGGGAAATAGGCGCTGATGAGTGGAGCAGCCTTTCTGGCACCGGCGCTGTGCAACAGCAGCAGGGCTGTCCTGTTGCAGGACTCCAGAGAGGATCACCTTTTCTATATCTCTTGAGAATGGTGCCTCCTAGAACTGGGCATCAAAGCGGTCCTCGGCAAAACATATACTCATTCAGATCTCTTTCTTTTTTTAAATTAAATTTTATTATTATTTTTTAACACCAAAGACATTTTATATTGGGGTTAGCCGATTAACAGTGTTGTGATAGTTTCAGGTGAACAGGGAAGGGACTCAGCCATACATATACGTGTATCCATTCTCCCCCAAACCCCCCTCTCATCCAGGCTCGTAATATCTGAGCAGAGCTCCATGTGCTATACAATAGGTTTTTTGTTGGTTATCCATTTAAAATATAGCAGTGTGCACATGACCCTCCCAAGGTCCTTCCCCCGGAGCAACCATGAGTTCTGTTCTCTAAGTCTGTGAGTCTCTTTCTGTTTCCCAAGTACATTCGTTTGTATCATCCAGATCTCTTTTATGCTGGCAAGCTTCCTTTCAGGAATATGTTCAAGGGAAATATTTCAACAGAGGACAAAAATTTAACTGTGGGGAACAAAAGTATTCATAGTGGAGAAAATCCAGAAATAACACAAGGGTAAAACAAATTGAGAAATATAAAATGAATTATTCAAAATTAATACTGGAGTGATCTATATATGAATTAAAAAGAGAAAAAGCATAAGGGAGCTAATAATAAATTTAAATTGTTAGCTTAGGTGGGTGATTTTAGGAATAAGAGGAAAAATGTTTCTATACATAAAATTGATCCAAAAAGCTCAATGTGGCAAAAGAACATTATTTTTAAAGTCAGTATTTCTGTATTTATTCTGCAATAAACACTATTTCTGTCCTTCAACATCTGCTAGCCACATACAACAAGGGACATGCCCTCTTGCTCTAAAGTTCTGTGATTCTATATGTATTTCTAGTAAGAGATATCAAGTTGTTTTTGTACTTTCTCTAGACAGGTATAGTGTTTTAACCTCAAAAATATCTCCTTAAAAGAAGTGACTTTATATTTGGCCTCAAAAATGAGTCAAGAGGAAGAGGAAGAATTCAGATGCAACAAATTTGTTTAATAACTTGCTTGTAAATTCTTTATCTGCACTCGAATCTCTTCTCTATCTTTACTGAAAGATAAACAAGTTCGTGCAGGTAGATAAGACCTTTAGCTCAATTTATAAGTGGTTCCTTGCAAACCCCTCAAGCCATTCATGTTATCATTCACTATCTCTTAATAACTAAAGTGGAATGTTAATCTATATTTGGTAAGAAAATGAGAATTTTCCCAATGGTTTAGACATTCCAGGCCATGTGTAACTCAGAAATAACTTCTTTGCCTTAGAAATGTGGCATGAAGAGAGAGAAGATAAAATTACATACACTTGCACATAAATACGCACACCACCATGCATTACCTACAGCATAGTCTTCACTTTTTAAATAAAATGTTGAACTTCTAATTGTTTTCCAGCTTGTCTTCTTGGGTTTATATGGAGGTAATGTCAATGTTATTGAGGGAAGGAGGAGAAGGAGCAGTGTTACAGAATGGCAAAAGTCAGAAATCTTCCATGGCAGTGTTTAAAGAGTATCTCCTGCAGCTTTAAGGAAGGTTGTGATGAAAATAAGTCCAAGCTTTAATGGCAAGAGTGGCAGCGCCACACAGGAAACTGAACAGAGTCTCAACAGGTTGGTCATGTTTTCAAAAGTTAGGACTTAATGGAGAAAATACTGGACTCAATTCTGTGAACGTTAGAAGGGGACATTTGGTTGGAAGAGCCTGAGAAATTTGAAACCCCAATATATTAAACTGAGTAATGGCTACCTGAACATAGCAAGTCCTAATCCTTGGAACTTGTAATTGCACTATGAGAAGGCAATGGCACCCCACTCCACGACTCTTGCCTGGAAAATCCCATGGAGGGAGGAGCCTGGTAGGCTGCAGTCCATGGGGTCCCAGAGGGTCAGAAACGACTGAGCGATTTCACTTTCACTTTTCACTTTCATGCATTGGAGAAGGAAATGGCAACCCACTCCAGTGTTCTTGCCTGGAGAAGCCCAGGGACGGGGGAGCCTGGTGGGCTGCTGTCTATGGGGTCACACAGAGTCAGACACCACTGAAGTGACTTAGCAGCAGCTCCCACAATTTAGGCTCTGCTGTATTCAAAGTCCTAGTTCCCATTATGGGGTATGGGGATACTTCCTTGAGGAGACAGTAATAGGTTTCACTATCCCTAAAGCTATGACTGTCAATCACTTGGTCATTTTGAGCTTGTCGTGGTCAGTTCAGTTCAGTCGCTCAGTTGTGTCTGACTCTTTGTGACCCCACGGACCAGAGCACGACAGGCCTCCCTGTCCATCACCAACTCCTGGAGTGCACACAAACTCATGTCCATCAAGTCGGTGATGCCATCCAGCCATCTCATCCTCTGTCATCCCCTTCTCCTCCTCCTGCCCCCAATCCCTCCCAGCATCAGGGTCTTTTCCAATGAGTCAACTCTTCGCATGAGGTGGCCAAAGTATTGGAGTTTCAGCTTTAGCATCATTCCTTCCAATGAACACCTGGAGTCATCTCCTTTAGGATGGGCTGGTTGGATCTCCTTGCAGTCCAAGGGACTCTCAAGAGTCTTCTCCAACACCACAGTTCAAAAGCATCGATTCTTCGGCACTCAGCTTTCTTCACAGTCCAACATTCACATCCATACATGACCCCTGGAAAAACAATAGCCTTGACTAAACAGAACTTTGTTGGCTAAGTAATGTCTCTGCTTTTCAATATGCTATCTAGGTTAGTCATAACTTTCCCTCCAAGGAGTAACTGTCTTTTAATTTCATGGCTGCAGTCACCATCTTCAGTGATTTTGGAGCCCCCAAAAATAAAATCTGACACTCTTTCCCTATCTATTTCCCATGAAGTGATGGGACCGGATGCCGTGATCTTTGTTTTCTGAATGTTGAGCTTTAAGCCAACTTTCTCACTCTCCTCTTTCACTTTCATCAAGAGGATTTTTAGTTCCTCTTCACTTTCTGCCATAAGGGTGGTGTCATCTGCATATCTGAGGTTATTGATATTTCTCCCGGCAATCTTGATTCCAGCTTCTGTTTCTTCCAGTCCAACATTTCTCATGATGTACTCTGCATATAAGTTAAATAAACAGGGTGACAATATACAGCCTTGACGTACTCCTTTTCCTGTTTGGAACCAGTCTGTTGTTCCATGTCCAGTTCTAACTGTTGCTTCCTGACCTGCATACAAATTTCTCAAGAGGCAGATCAGGTGGTCTGGTATTCCCATCTCTTTCAGAATTTTCCACAATTTATTGTGATCCACACAGTCAAAGGCTTTGGCATAGTCAATAAAGCAGAAATAGATGCTTTTCTGGAACTCTCTTGCTTTTTCCATGATCCAGCGGATGTTGGCAATTTGATCTCTGGTTCCTCTGCCTTTTCTAAAACCAGCTTGAACATCAGGAAGTTCACGGTTCACATATTGCTGAAGCCTGGCTTGGAGAATTTTGAGCATGACTTTACTAGTGTGTGAGATGAGTGCAATTGTGCGGTAGTTTGAGCATTCTTTGGCATTTCCTTTCTTTGGGATTGGAATGAAAACTGACCTTTTCCAGTCCTGTGGCCACTGCTGAGTTTTCCAAATTTGCTGGCATATTGAGTGCAGCACTTTCACAGCATCATCTTTCAGGATTTGAAATAGCTCAACTGGAATTCCATCACCTCCACTAGCTTTGTTCATAGTGATGCTTTCTAAGGCCCACTTGACTTCACATTCCAGGATGTCTGGCTCTAGGTCAGTGATCACACTATCGTGATTATGTTTGTCGGGAAGATCTTTTTTGTACAGTTCTGTGTATTCTTGCTACCTCCTCTTAATATGTTCTGCTTCTGTTAGGTCCATACCATTTCTGTCCTTTATCGAGCCCATCTTTGCATGAAAAGTTCCCTTGGTATCTCTAATTTTCTGAAGAGACCTCTAGTCTTTCCCATTCTGTTGTTTTCCTCTATTTCTTTGCATTGATCGCTGAAGAAGGCTAAACAAAGCCTTCCTATTCTTTGGAACTCTGCATTCCGATGCTTATATCTTTCCTTTTCTCCTTTGCTTTTCGCTTCTCTTCTTTTCACAGCTATTTGTAAGGCCTCCCCAGACAGCCATTTTGCTTTCTTGCATTTCTTTTCCATGGGGATGGTCTTGATCCCTGTCTCCTGTACAATGTCACAAACCTTTGTCCATAGTTCATCAGGCACTCTGTCTATCAGGCAGGCGCAGGAGGGCCAAGGGGAGCTACTCCACGTTCGAGGTCAGGAGGGGCGACCTCGTCCAAGGTAAGGAGCAGCCAAGAGGAGCTACTCCATGTTCAAGGTCAGGAGGGGCGACCTCATCCAAGGTAAGAAGCAGCGGTTGCACTTTGCTGGAGCAGCTGTAAAGAGATACCCCACATCCAAGGAAAGAGAAACCCAAGTAAGACGGTAAGTGTTGCGAGAGGGCATCAGAGGGCAGACACACTGAAACCATAATCACAGAAAACTGGCCAATCTGATCATATGGACCACAGCCTTGTCTAACTCAATGAAAGTAAGCCATGCTGTGTGGGGCCACCCAAGACGGATGGGTAGTGGTGGAGAGGTCTGACGGAATGTGGTCCACTGGAGAAGGCAATGGCAAACCACTTCAGTATTCTTCCCTTAAAAACCCTATGAACAGTATGAAAAGGCAAAATGATAGGATACTGAAAGAGGAACTCCCCAGGTTGATAGGTGCCCAATATGCTACAGGAGATCAGTTCAGTTCAATTCAGTCGCTCAGTCGTGTCCAACTCTTTGCGACCCCATGAATCGCAGCACGCCAGGCCTCCCTGTCCATCACCATCTCCCAGAGTTCACTCAAACTCACGTCCATTGAGTTGGTGATGCCATCCAGCCATCTCATCCTCTGTCGTCCCCTTTTCCTCCTGCCCCAAATCCCTCCCAGCATCAGAGTCTTTTCCAAAGAGTCAATTCTTCGCATGAGCTGGCCAAAGTACTGGAGTTTCAGCTTTAGCATAGCAAGGAGAGATAAGAAAGCCTTCCTCAGTGATCAATGCAAAGAAATAGAGGAAAACAACAGAAAGGGAAAGATTAGAGATCTCTTCAAGAAAATTAGAGATACCAAGGGAACATTTCATGCAAAGATGGGCTCGATAAAGGACAGAAATGGTATGGACCTAACAGAAGCAGAAGATATTAAGAAGAGGTGGCAAGAATACACAGAAGAACTGTACAGAAAAGGTCTTCAGGACCACGATAATCACGATGGTATGATGACTCACCTGGAGCCAGACATCCTGGAATGTGAAGTCAAGTGGGCCTTAGAAAGCACCACTATGAACAAAGCTAGTGGAGGTGATGGTATTCCAGTTGAGCTATTTCAAATCCTGAAAGATGATGCTGTGAAAGTGCTGCACTCAATATGCCAGCAAATTTGGAAAACTCAGCAGTGGCCACAGGACTGGAAAAGGTCAGTTTTCATTCCAATCCCAAAGAAAGGCAATGCCAAAGAATGCTCAAGCTACCGCACAATTGCACTCATCTCACATGCTAGGAAAGTCATGCTCAAAATTCTCCAAGCCAGGCTTCAGCAATACGTGAACCATGAACTTCCAGATGTTCAAGCTGGTTTTAGAAAAGGCAGAGGAACCAGAGATCAAATTGTCAACATCCTCTGGTTCATGGATAAAGCAAGAGAGTTCCAGAAATACATCTGCTTCTGCTTTATTGACTATGCCAAAGCCTTTGCCTGTGTGGATCACAATAAACTGTGGGGAATTCTGAAAGAGATGGGAATACCAGACCACCTGACCTGCCTCTTGAGAAATCTGTATGCAGGTCAGGAAGCAACAGTTAGAACTGGACATGGAACAACAGACTGGTTCCAAATAGGAAAAGGAGTTCGTCAAGGCTGTATATTGTCACCCTGCTTATTTAACTTATATGCAGAGTACATCATGAGAAACTCTGGACTGGAAGAAGCACAAACTGGAATCAAGATTGCCGGGAGAAATATCAATAACCTCAGATACAGGAGATCAGTGGAGAAATAACTCCAGAAAGAATGAAGGGATGGAAGCCAAAGCAAATACAATACCCTGTTGTGGATGTTACTGGTGATAGAAGCAAGGTCCGATGCTGTAAAGAGCAATATTCCATAGGAACCTGGAATGTTAGGTCCATGAATCAAGGCAAATTGGAAGTAGTCAAACAGGAGATGGCAAGAGTGAACATCGACATACTAGGAATCAGCAAACTAAAATGGAGTGGAATGGGTGAATTTAACTCAGATGACCATTATATCTACTACTGTGGGTAGGAATCTCTTAGAAGAAATGTAGTAGCCATCATAGTCAACAAAAGAGTCCGAAATGCAGTACTTGGATGCAATCTCAAAAACGACAGAATGATCTGTTTGTTTCCAAGGCAAACCATTCAATATCACAGTAATCCAAGTCTATGCCCCAACCAGTAACGCTGAAGAAGCTGAAGTGGAACGGTTCTATGAAGACCTACAAGACCTTTTAGAACTAACACCCAAAAAACATGTCCTTTTCATTATAGGGGACTTGAATGCAAAAGTAGGAAGTCAATAAACACCTGGAGTAACAGGCAAATTTGGCCTTGGAGTACAGAATGAAGCAGGGCACAGACTAATAGAGTTTTGCCAAGAGAACACACTGGTCATAACAAACACCCTCTTCCAACAACACAAGAGAAGACTCTACACATGGACATCACCACATGGTCACACTGAAATCAGATTGATTATATTCTTTGCAGCCAAAGATAGAAAAGCTGTATATAGTCACCAAAAACAAGACTGGGAGCTGACTGTGGCTCAGATCATGAACTCCTTATTGCCAAATTCAGACTGAAATTGAAGAAAGTAGGGAAAACCACTAGACCATTCAGGTATGGCCTAAATCAAATCCCTTATGATTATACAGTGGAAGTGAGAAATAGATTTAAGGGACTAGATCTGATAGACACAGTGCTTGTCATGCTAGTAGACAGATAAAGAAGTTATCATATAGGGCATGGTGAAGGGGTCAACTCTGATTGTCATGAAGAGCTGGTGTGGGGCTGTCCAAGAAAGAATACGTATAGAACTCAGGGATTTTACTGCAGCATATCTTAGTACTTGGATGTCCAATGATAACTGTAAGCAGTCTGTTATAGCAACCTTGGCCCGATAAAGTTAACCCAACTGATGGTTCATAGCCCTCGGGAATAAAAACCTGAGTCACCACCAGGCAACAACCCAGACTTGCTGAAGTGCCAGCCAAGCATGGGGGAAATTAGACTGGGTGGAGAGAGATGATGAATATTAATTATGACCCTGAGCCCGGTTACCGCAGTGGGCACTGCAGCTTATCCTCCTAAGCCTTGTAGCAGATTTCTCTTGCACACTCCCTCCTGTCCTCTCAACTAGTGTTTACTTCAGTCCTGCTGCAGCAACCAGCTGGGTGGTGACGCCATCAGGCAGTAATGCCCTTTGGTTGTTTAGCAGGCCTCTCCTTTTCTGCACCTGGGCTTCATTGCCACTCCTGGCCAAGGTGTCACCTGGGGCCTACTCAGCCATCCTACATGCAAGCAAATCTGGAAAACTAGGAGAAGTGACACCCTGCAAGACAACCCCTGTCCAGTGGGTAATGAAAGCCAGCGGATAAAAACTCCTTTCTTGGGAAGATAATTCTGAGTTATGGGAATTCCTTGGTGGTTAGGACTTTGTGCTTCTACTGCAGGGGACCCAGGTTCAATCCCTGGTCGGGAACTAAGATCCTGTAAGTAGGGCAGCACAGCCAAGAAAAAAGAAATTCTTAAGTATATTTTACATGGTTCTATGACTCTTCAGGGGACCTTAATGAGACTGAGCCCCAAATCAACCAATAATAGTGATCAAGCTCAGTAACTCAAAAACCAGTGCATTGGTTTTACCTGCTTCTCTATTTTACACTTCTTTGGCCCTCACTCATGTTCTCTACGGTTCAGAAGTATGCTGGTCAATGTTTTTTTCTGGCTTTCCAGCAAAAAAAAATTACCCTGGTTTGTAGCATTTGCCAGTTTCTATAGCTGGATAGGGACCTGCACAGTTGGTCCCTGGGAGCATGACCCCAAATAAACTGCTGCTGCTGCTGCTAAGTCACTTCAGTTGTGTCTGACTCTGTGAGACCCCATAGACAGTAGCCCACCAGGCTCCCCCATCCCTGGGATTCTCCAGGCAAGAACACTGGAGGGGGTTGCCATTTCCTTCTCCAATGCATGAAAGTGAGAAGTAAAAGTGAAGTCGCTCAGTCGTGTCCGACTCTTAGCGATCCCATGGACTGCAGCCTACCAGGCTCCTCCGTCCATGGGATTTTCCAGGCAAGAGTCCTGGAGTGGGGTGCCATTGCCTTCTCCGCCCAAATAAACTACCTGCATACAAATCTTTGTCTCAGAAGACAAAGGTGGCTCCAGAAGGATGAAGAGTTACCTACCTGTCTGAGCCAACAGGCAGAGAACTGTTGGTACACTGACATGAGCCATGAATACTAATAAGACAACATATTAAAATAAGATTGGAGAGAGAAGAGTTCTATTAACTAACAAATTGGTGGTAGGAAAAGTGGCAGGGGGTAAGAATTTGAGGATACTCAGAAGTTTCTAGCCTTTGATGCTGGATAGACAGTAATGCCATTTCCAGACACAGAGAATATAGGGCAATGGCGAGTTCAGCTTTGTATCTAATAAATGTAAGAGTGTTTAAAGATATTCAACTAGATTTAGCTGGTGAGAAGCACATGTGTGAAGCTTAGGAAAGAGCTAAGGGTGTGGAAGCTGTGCACAGTATTATTTTGAAATGTTATTGTTGATAATTACTTGTTGTTCCTGGAATATCCTGCCTCCCCCTCCCTCCCCCAACCCAGGCAGCAGTGAGGCGTGCTTTCAGTATTTACTGCCCCCAGGGGAGGGCTGTTACTACAGAAATGAAAAGAAAAAGATGAGTCAATGTTCAGTTTATAAGTTTCAAAATAGAGCTTTGAATCTCTTAGTAGGAAAAAAAAAAAAAATAGCCTGAGAAAAAAAGGTTTTTTGAGTCTCAAAAGCATGGAGTTTCAGTACCAATAGCTGGAAGTAATGCCATTAGTGCCCAATATTGGTAGAAAAAAATTATGATAAAAGAGCCAGTTTTCCTAACCTGAAGAGAAAGTTGGTGATAAAAATGAGATATAGATATAGAGTGTCTCTGAGAAAGGACCGTTTCCCTGGCTTGCATCCTCACTGCTGAGCTATCTGTGGAAGCAAGGATAGAATTTCCTAGTAATGGTAGAGACTGAGAGGAAGTGTGTGCCCCACTTCCTGTCAGGACCCCTGTGGGATGGTCTCCCAGGCAGTTCTCCTCGGGGAGCACAGCCTGGCAGCAAACAATAGCTGTAGTAGAAATGATGATAGCCTGTGATCTGAAAATATGCTGGAGTCCAGCCGCCAAGATTTGTCTCTCTAAAGTAGTAGGGGATAGCACGCAAAAGTTTCCACAACCCTAAAAGAGGGTGGAAAGTGACTGCTAGAGGGCTAGTGAACCAGAAGAGCCCTGAGAGCTGGGACAAGAGCCAGGAATGATGGGTGACCAGACACCAGCTAGAATTACAATACAGAGGGACGGCATGAGAAAAACCAGACACACTCCTGCATGGCCACAGCCACACGGAAGCTCCTCATACTTAGATTCCACTCGTGAGAAAATGAGGAGAAAAGAAAAATAATTATTTGATTGAGTTAAAACCTTGAAAAGATTGGAGAAATCTGGAATGACTATATCTTTACACCTAAAATTTATTATAACTAATTACTGTAACTTAACCAAAATTTCTGCTACATGGCATATTGAAAGGCAGAGATGTTACTTTGCCAACAAAGGTCCGTCTAGTTAAGGCTATGGTTTTTCCAATAGTCATGTATGGATGTGAGAGTTGGACTGTGAAGAAAGCTGAGCGCCGAAGAATTGATGCTTTTGAACTGTGGTGCTGGAGAAGACTCTTGAGAGTCCCTTGGACTGCAAGGACATACAACCAGTCCATTCTGAAGGAGATCAGTCCTGGTTGTTCATTGGAAGGAATGATGCTGAGCTGAAACTCCCAGTACTTTGGCCACCTTGTGCGAAGAGTTGACTCATTGGAAAAGATTCTGATGCTGGGAGGGATTGGAGGCAGGAGGAGAAGGGGACGACAGAGGATGAGATGGCTGGATGGCATCACCGACTTGATGGACGTGAGTTTGAGTGAACTCTGGGAGTTGGTGATGGACAGGAAGGCCTGGCATGCTGCAAATCATGGGATCACAAAGAGTCGGACACGACTGAGCGACTGAACTGAACTGAACTGAACCAAAATTTACCACAGTAGAAGATGAAAAGACAATAGAAAGTGTTAGTCACTCAGTCGTGTCTGATTCTTTGCAACCCCATGAACTGTAGCCCGCCAATCTCCTCTGTCCATGGGATTTTCTAGGCAAGAATGCTAGAGTGAGTTGCCATGCTCTCCTCCAGGGGATCTTCCTCACCCAGGGATTGAACCCAGGTCTCCTACATTACAGGCAGATTCTTTACCATCTGAGCCACCAGGGAAGTCACACACACACACACACAAAAGATGCTCTCAAAAGATACAAGTAAGATACAGAATATGTTGTTCAGTAAAATCCAATGTTCATTTATGATCAATAATCTTAGTGAACTAGGAATAGAAGTGAGCTCCTTAACCAAATAAAGCCTAGGAAAAAAAGATAAACCCCAAATGAAAACAAAACCCAAAACCCTGAAGCAAGTATCATTCTCTTTAAAGCCAGGAATAAGACAATTACACCTGTTATCACCACGTCTGTTTGTTAGACAGGACAGTAAGATAAGAAAAAGGAATGCAAGTTGAGAGAAATGGAAAGGAATAAGCAAAACTGTCCTTCAAAGATGCTAATAAATGCCTATGTGAAAGTGAAAATAATTATTTTAGATATAATGAAGTTGAAGAAGGTTGTTGAATACCAAAGTAAATATATAAAACTAAGTTCATTTCTGTACACCATCAATAAAGTATTAGGGTGTATAATAATATAAAAAGACACTACATTTACAAAAGCAAGGAAAACATAAAGTACGTTGGAATAAATGTGGCAAAATACATGCAAGACCATAGTGGAGAAAACTGTAAAACTTTTTGAAGGACATTAAGATTTAATTAGTCTTTAAACTTTAGTTTTTAGAACTATTCAGATTTACAGAAAAACCGTGAAGACAGTACATAGTGTTCCTATCCATGCTATAGTCAGTTTCTCCCGTTACTGCCATCTTATGTTAGTATATTTAGTACATTTGTTATAATTAATAAACAAATCTATTCAAAGAAAATATAAAATACGTCTCTGCCCACAGTTCCCAGCACAGAGCTCCTAAAACTCATGTTATTTCATAAGTGATAAGAACACTAGGAACATTTCTTGTTCTAATACTGATCTTTGATCTCTGTTTCAGACACAAAGCTCCTGAAAGCCTTGTGATTTCCTAATAGGAAATAGGGTAATAGGAGTATCTTTTGGAGAAGGAAATGGCAACCCACTCCAGTATTACCTGGAAAATCCCTCCAGTATTACCTGGAAATCCCTCCAGTATTACCTGGAAAATCCCATGGACAGAGGAGCCTGGCAGGCTACAGTCCATGCGGTCGCAAGAGTCGGATACAGCTTATCGACTAAAGAGAGGAGAGGAGTATCTTTTGTTCTAATGATCCAACTCTGTGTGGGCTCCTGGATGAGGGCTGGGAGAAGGGAGAATGGCTGAATATGGAGTGAATGATACCATTACCAACTCAATGAACACGAACTTGAGCCAACTCCAGGAGAGAATGAAGGACAGAGGAGCCTGGTGTGCTGCAGGCCATGGGGTCACAAAGAGTCAGATACGACTTAGCAACTGAACAACAGCAGCAGCAATGCCTCCGTGGTGAAGCCGCCATAAAATTCCAAAAGCATGGGGTTTGAAGAACTTCCAGGTTTGTGAATGCATCCGTGCTGGGAGGAGTCCCAGCTCCACAGGAACAGAAGCGCTTGTGCTTGGGACCCTTCCAGACCTCTCTTCATCTGGCTATTCATCCGTATCCTTGATCATCTCCAATAATAAACTTGTTAAAGTAATGTTGCCCTAAATTCTGTGAGCTGCTCTAGCAAATTAGTCAAGCCCAAGGAGGGGGTCATTGGAATCTCATCCATAGCCAGTCCATCAAAAGCATGGGAGATTACCCGGGCTTGTGACAGGTGTCTGAGGTAAGGGAAGGAGAGTAGTCTTGAAACACTGAACCTTAACCTGTGGAGGGGCTTCCCAGGTGGCACAGTAGTGAAATAATCCATCTGCCAATGCAAGAGACATGAGAGATGTGGCTTCAATCCCTGGGTCAGGAAGATCCCCTGAGAAGGAAATGTCAACCCTTTCTAGTATTCTTGCCTGGAAAATGCCTGGAGGGCTACTGTCCATGGGCTTGCAAAGAGTCAGACACAACTTAATGATGAGCATGCAAGCCTTGGTAACCTGTGGAATCTCTGGGTAGACAGTATCAGAATGAAGCTAAATTGTAGGACACCCAGCCAGTGTCCAGGAATTGCTTCTTGGCAAGGGGGAGAACCTCTACACATTTGGTGAACAGCAGTGTCAGAAGTGACATTGCCTCTGTAAATGTCAAAGAGATACACAGGGGAGAAATGGAATAGGGAGAGACTGGATTTCCTTACACAGAAAGGAAGAAACAGGATTTTCCCTTTAATGTAATTGTGAACTAAAAGTTATACTTTCTTTAGGTTTTCTTTGTTCTTACCCACTGTTCTTTTTTTCTGTCCCAGGATCCTGTTTAGGATACCATATTACAATATTACATTTAGTCATCCTGTCTCTTTACGTTCCTCACAGCTGTAACTTTCCTTGTTTTTGATGGACCTTGGCTGTTTTCAGAAGTACTTATCAGGTACTTTGTAGATTGTCTATTGGAATTTGTCTGATGTTTTTCTCATGACTAGCCTGGGGTTACAGTTTTGGGCCTCAAAGAGGTAAAGCGCTACCTTCATCCCATTATATCAAGGGTGTGTGTGTGTGTGTGTGTGTGTGTGCGCGCGCGCGCATGTGTGTGCATGTGCACACGCGCATGCGCGCACACACACGTGCAGTCACATCTGACTCTTTGCCACTGCATTGACTATAGCCCGCCAGCCTCCTCTATCCGTGGAATTTTCCAGCCAAGAATTTTGAAGTGGGTTGCCATTTCCTACTGCAGAGGATCTTCCCAACCCAGGGATCGAACCCACGTCTCCTGTGTCTCCTGCATTGGCAGGCAGATTCCTTACCAATGTGCCACTTGGGAAGCCCATATCAAGGGTACATACTATCAACATCACTTATCACTACTGATGTTGACCTTGAACACCTGGCTGAGGCAGTGTTTTTCATGTTTCTTCACTGTAACTTTCCTCAAACCTTTGGGAGAAAGTTACTAGGCTCATCCTACATGGTAGCAGTGGTAAGTCATGCTCCCTTTCCTTGAGGGTGGAGTAACTGCATAAACTATTTTGAATTCCACATAAATATTTGTCTGTTCTCACCCATTTATTTACTGAATCATTTATTTATATCAAAACAGACTCATGTGTATTTATTTTATACTTTGGGTAATAATCCAATACTACTTTATTTTGTTGCTCAAATTGTTCCAGCTTTGACCACTGAGAGATCTTTGACATACCCCATAATTGTGGGTTTGAATTTTTCAAGCACTTTACTTTCTGGCACTAAAGGATGCTCTCAGCTCATCTTGTGTATTCCCTGCCCTGGTCCTAGAATCAGCCCTTTCTCCAAGGTGACCTGGTTCCTTTCATTGGAGACATTTGTTTACTTTTAACCAGCACAATTTCATTTCTTTGGGAGGGAGGAGGGAGGAGGGTTCAGGATGGGGAACACATGTATACCTGTAGAGGATTCATTTCGATATTTGGCAAAACTAATACAATTTTGTAAAGTTTAAAAATAAAATAAAATTAAAAAAAAATTTTTGAAGCAATCTCAAACTTACAGAAAGGTTGAAAGTATAAAGACATTTTTTTTCTTGTACCATTGGAGAGTACTTTGTCAGTTTGCTGTCCCATCACCTAATACCTTAGTGTGTACTTTTTATGAACATGATCATTCTCCTCTAGATCACCACAGTACAAACATCATAATCTGGCAATTAACATTCATAGATTATTACCATTTAATCCTCAGCTATACTCATGTTTCAGCCAATGTCCAAATAACATCTTTCCTAGCAATAGAATTCAGAATCATGAGTTGCCTATATGCCATGTCTCTGTGATTGTTAGTTTTATGTATTAACTTAGTGTTTTTTGTATATATATACACACACACACATATCCTATTGGTTCTCTTTCTTTGGAGAACCCCGATTAACACAACTGCTTTCATCTCTGTCATTCTGGAATAGTTCCTCAAATTTCTTTAACATCTATGTTCTTGACACTTCTGAAGATTCAGTTCAGTTCAGTCACTCAGTCGTGTCCGACTCTTTGCAACCCCATGAATCGCAGCATGCCAGGCCTCCCTGTCCATCACCAACTCCTGGAGTTCACTCAAACTCACGTCCATCGAGTCAGTGATGCCATCCAGCCATCTCATCCTCTGTCGTCCCCTTCTCCTCCTGCCCCCAATCCCTCCCAGAATCAGGGTCTTTTCCAATGAGTCAACTCTTCGCATGAGGTGGCCAAAGTACTGGAGTTTCAGCTTTAGCATCATTCCTTCCAAAGAAATCCCAGGGCTGATCTCCTTCAGAATGGACTAGTTGGATCTCCTTGCAGTCCAAGGGACTCTCAAGAGTCTTCTCCAACATCACAGTTCAAAAGCATCAATTCTTTGGCGCTCAGCTTTCTTCACAGTCCAACTCTCACTCCATACATGACCACTGGAAAAACCATGGCCTTGACTAGATGGACCTTTGTGAAGATTACAGGGCAATTATTTTATATTATGTGCCTTAAGCTGGATTTGTAAGATGTTTACTCATGATTAGATTCAGATTGGGCAGGAACAGCAGTGAAGCCACACTCTGTACTTCTCATTGCTTCCTATCAGATTGTAAGATTTCTGTTTCATTCTAATACTGATGTTCACTTTGATCACTTAATTACATTGGTGTCTTTTAACTTTTCCCCTTATATAATTAATATGTATTTTATGGAAAGATACATTGAATTCTGTAAAAATCTTACTTGCCAAACTTGGAATTTAATCATCTATAATAATTTACATTGGTATGGACTCACAGTACTGGATTTAGTCGTTGGATTATAATCTGTTGCTACCAATTTATTTTGGTGCTCAAGTTAGTCCGTATTTGGCCAGTGGAAACCTCTTCAAGTTGGCTCCTATGTCCTTTTGACATGTCCCCACATTACTTTCATTACTTCCTGGCATAACAAGATGTCCCATAAAAAGACTTTCTGAACAAGACAGCATTGTTAATAATAGACAAAGCAATAGGGAAATAATCATTAAAAAAAGAAAGAGGAAAAAGGGATGCACTGCCTCTCATTGAAGTGTAAAGTCCAAACTCCTTGACATGGCATGGAAGAGAAACTTAAAGCAAGAAGCACTGTGCTGTATTTGGGTTTCAGTGGGGAAACTTTTAGGATTTACTTCATTAAAAAAAAAAAAGTATAATGGGATCAGACATTTAGCACCATAATTGCAAACTGACATTTTTGCCTTTGAATGTAATGTACCTTTGGGAAAAGATTAGTAATATCACTGGTACTTCGTTTATCTTGAGTGATACAAATTTTGAACCATTATTAAATTTCAGAGACACCATGGTAATTTATCTAAACATCATGCTATAAACATTCGAAACAGCTAAATCATATAATAAAAGGTTTTATAAATTCAAGACAAAACCAGAAAACCTGAAATCATGCCAACGTCCAATAACAGAAGAATAATTGAGATAGAGTCATCCAATGAAATATTACACAGCAATGAAATAAATTAACTACCACAAACAGATCAGTGTGAATCCATCTCACAAATGGAATGGTAAGTAAAAGAATTCAAGTCGCTTTATGATTGCATTTATGTAAAGAAGCAAAAATGAACAATGCATTATTTAGTAATACATACATCTGATGAAAAAATTAAAAAAAAGAAACAAGAAAATGGTAAACATAGAATTCAGAATAGTAGTTATCTTTTGGTGAGGGGAGAAAAGGCAATGTAATAGGAAGACATGAAAGAGGTGAAAAAAGTTTCTGGTAATGTTCTTTTTCTTACAGTGGGTGATGAGTATATTAGTATTCAACTGACTTTTATTTTTATAATCTTTGGTATGTACTCAAAATTTAGTTTAAAACGTTCCTACAAATTTGGACATGTTAGACAAAGTTCCTGTGTTGCTTAATATAGTAGTCACTAACCACAAGTGACTAAGTAATTAAAAAGTTGCACCAGCCACATTTCAAGTGCTGAATAGCCATATAAGCTAGTAGCTAGAATGATGCTAAAGCTGAAACTCCAGTACTTTGGCCACTTCATGCAAAGAGTTGACTCATTGGAAAAGACTCTGATGCTGGGAGGGATTGGGGGCAGGAGGAGAAGGGGACGACAGAGGATGAGATGGCTGGATGGTATCACCGACTCGATGGACGTGAGTTTGAGTGAACTCCGGGAGTTGGTGATAGACAGGGAGGCCTGGCGTGCTGCGATTCATGGGGTCACAAGGGGTCGGACACGACTGAGCGACTGAACTGAACTGAACTAAATCACATTGGCAATGTAGATATAAAAGATTTCCTTCATTGCAGAAAGTTTTGTTGGACCATACTGGACTGTCTCTGGATAGACATAATGACTGTCTCTGAAAACTTCTTTCCCATGCTTGGATTTTCCCTTCAAAGCTAGATTCCTGGAATCCAAGAGTAGAGGTGACCTGTGTCTTGGGTACCATCTTAAGTGGAAAGCTTTACAGAAATGCCCAGTATCCCCAGCTTATTCCATAGTGGAACAGCCACAGTACTGTAGAAGTGATGCACAGGATAGGCTGGAGCACATCTCAGCAGCCACAGAATGATGTGGAAGGGCCAGGGGCAGATAAAAGAGGTCGGAGGACCTGAAGGGCTTTTCATCTTTGAGCCTAAAGTTCTACAGCCTGAATACCAGAGACAGATGAGAGTGCTGGTTTCTCCATGGATGCTGGAGGGTGCTAGGGCAGAGACTGTTAATTCTCTTCCTAATCCATCCCTCCCTAGCAAGAGAAGCTCAACAAGGCTTCCCAGGAAAAAAGAAAAAAGTCTCTTCCTGCCCTGTATTTAGACACATCCATGTGACTCAGATCTTCTCTCCGAGTTTATGTAGAAGGTTTTGTTAGCCTTTCTGAAAAGTAGAACATGAGATCTGCACTCCAGTTTTCATTCCTTCCTCTGTCTTGTGGCCTAAAACATAGATGGAATGGTTAGAGCTTTTGCCTCTTTCTGGACTATGACAATAAGGGCCACACTTACAAATGGCAAAGAAGCTAGTTATAACGTACCTGGATTTCTGATGCTTTTGTGGAGTAAAATAGCCATACTTATCCTGGCCTCTAGGCTTCCAAAGGCTTCCATGGTGGCTCAGTGGTAAAGAATCCACCTGCCAATGCAGGAGATGTGGGTTCAATCCCTAGGTCAAGAAGATCCCCTGGAGAAGGAAATGGCAACCCACTCCAATATTCTCACCTGGGAAAGCCCATGGACAGAGGAGCCTGGTGGGCTACAGTCCATGGGGTCACAAAAGAGTTGGACACGACTTAGAGACTGAACAACTTGACTTCCATATAAGGGAACAATATAACATCTATCTTTAAATCCTACTAGTTAGGGTTACTAACAGTCAAATGTCATGGCAATGACAATGGCAAGGGATGAGGTAAAGGGAGTTTAGAGTGGAAGAAGAGAAAGAAAAAATGAACTCCGAAGATCTCAGATATCTAGTATTAGAAGAGAGGCAACCAGCAGATATTATGAGAGAATTAAAGGAGAACTTTGAAACAAGACTTTTGTTGCATTCCTTATAGAACTAATAACCAACATTAAAGTACCTTTCATTTTGTGACCCTTGTTAGATCAGTTATTTAACACCAGAATTTTTTTTTATCCCAAAGACTCCTATTAAAAAACTGCCTTACAATTAACATCATAAGCACAGATAGAGTCGTTGGTACACAAACTACTAGGAAGTCTTGATAAGGTTTATTGATTTTTCATTCATTTACTGCTCCTTTATCAGTTTGGAGACTCATGTAAAAAGAGATTTGAAGGGAGAATAAGTTCATGAACAAGAAATAGCATGGTGATGCCACTGGAGGTTGCTAGAATTGCCTAGCCTTTCACTTGGGGGCAATCCCTAGCAGGGGTGTGAGGCTTGGGACAAATTATTATTCACAATATCACATTCTTCCTACATGCCTCTTATAGGGTTATACACAAAGTTATTCAAGTCAAATCAACATGAACTTAATTGAAGGCAGGCTAGGTGGGAAAAAAGTCTACATGAGAATACCATGAAGTTGAGATGGATATCCAGCTGAAGAGGGGCTTCTCATTTCAAACAGCTTTCTTGACCATAGCACTGGTTATTGGACCACCATCTAATACCACCGTCTCTATTTGAACACCATGATCATTCCAGGTACCAGCTATACAGGGCTTCTCCTACCTTTTGGCTGGGAAATAATAACTACTTTAGTTTATCATACGTCAGTAAATTGCCTGCTTAATTCTTCATTATGATTTTGGGTCCAGACAGAAAGAATAAGAAATCGAGTCAAATCAGTGGTTGGGGGGATTATCTTCACTACTGCTATTAGCTATATGAGCTGATGCTTTACTTTATAAATCACTGGGAATTCTGGTTGATTTTATTACCAGTTTTAGGTTGTGTGTATCCTTCTCGTCTATTCATTAAATTTTAGTAGGAAGATGGAAGCTATTTCTATATCTGTTTGAAACCAAGACCTGAAATGACATGAATGCCCTACTTAAAATATAAAAATGTGTATCAAGAAGAGATTAGGGAAAGTTATTTCCAAAATAAAAGGGCATAGAGAATACTGTCAGATTATTTTACTCCTAACATACTAAAACCCACAAGTATGTGACAATTTATAAAACAGAAATTAATACTATTATAGCTTTTTAAATTTAGTTAAGCCAACAGTTCCTGACTATTTTGGAATTTTGCACTATGTTAATTGCCACTCTTTCTCCCTAATGCAGATGATAAAATCTGAATGATGTATTGATGGAATTTTGATACATAATACAAACTAAATGGGTCCTGCCAAACAAAGTCCAACAAAATCTTATATAACAAACTATTAATATGGGTTACAGTCTTATTCTCCTTTCTGCACTTGAACTTGTTTATTCTGATTTCCTTAAGGAAAATTTAAATTAGATTTTGAGATTCCAGAGTTTTGCAAATTTCTGCAACTGTAGGAAAAGGACTCATTTGAAAAGACCCTGATGCTGGGAAAGACTGAAGGTGGGAGGAGAAGGGGGAGACAGAGGATGAGACGGTTGAATGGCATCACCGACTCAATGGTCATGAGTTTGAGTAAACTCTGGGAGTTGGTGATGGGCCTGGAAGCCTGGCCTGCTGCAGTCCATGGAGTTGCAAAGAGTTGGACACGACTGAGAGACTGAACTGAACTGAAGAAAAGGACAAGGTATTAGTCCTAACTTAGACAGTGAGCACTTATCATTTTCCCCATTCCCTTTGGGGTGGTTTATTTGATGAGGATCATCCTGTGACTGTAGAAGTATAAAACCCATCAGATATGGCTGTAAAATAAGCATGATTATTCCATAGTATGCTGCTGCTAAGTCGCTTCAGTAGTGTCCGACTCTGTGCGACCCCATAGACGGCAGCCTACCAGGCTCCCCCATCCCTGGGATTCTCCAGGCAAGAACACTGGAGTGGGTTGCCATTTCCTTCTCCAATGCATGAAAGTGAAAAGTGAAAGTGAAGTTGCTCAGTCGTGTCCGACTCAGCGACCCCCTGGACTGCAGCCTTCCAGGTTCCTCCATCCACGGGATTTTCCAGGCAAGAGTACTGGAATGGGGTGCCATTGCCTTCTCCGCTATAGTATAGGAGGTCCTAGTTTATTTTCTCCCTTCTTTGCTATCTTCCAGCGGTGCTGCAGATCAAGGCTTACTTAGCTAAGCAGATTTACAGGGTTAAGCCTGAAGGCTGGACATTATTGGCAGACCATATAACAAGAAATATTAATTGGTACAGTGTTTACAAGTCACAGGGAGTGAATTTCAGATCCTGAGTCCAAGGCTGATGCGATCCCTACTAGCGTCCCCATTTGCCGCCATGCTCAGGCTGGGCTTTGCACCTGGGTCCCAAGGTCCGGCTGCTTTTGGAATCCGTAGCCTCAACCCACAAAATACAGGTCTGATTCTTAGCTTATGGAGAGAGTGAGGCGGATCTCAGTGAGACATGTTGCCGAGGAGAGCCGCAGCTTTGCTTTCCTGGGGAAGGGCTGGAGTCCTCCCGGCGCCACTGCCCGCTTGGCGAAATGCCTGGGGGCTGCCTAGATCCCCGAGGCGGCGAGGTCTGGCCTCATCCTCCTGGCGGGGAGACGGAAGGCGAGCCCCCACTCCTCTCACCCGAGTCCCAGCGCCCACGCTCCCCCACCGCGCGCGGCTCCCAGGCCCGGAGCCTTTTCACACGCGCCGCCGCCGAGGCGCCGCAGGCCCTCCCCGCCCCGCTTTCTCGTGTCACTAGCGCTAGTTGGCCGCTGGGGGCGCTGTGCGGCCTGGGGAGGACGGCCCCCTCTTCCTCCAACTCCTCCCTCCTCCTCCCTCTTCTCCGCCTCCTCCTCCTCACTACAGTTCCCACTCTGGGTGGGGGCGAGCGCGTCCGGTTTGCAGGAACCTTTCGGAAATGGCAACTTGCGCGGTGGAGGTGTTCGGGCTCCCGGAGGACGAGGTGAGGGGTACGCGGGACTCCGAGCGGGCTTCCCATCGCGCTGCCCATCAACGGGACTGGAGGAGGGGGCGGCGGCCGGAGGGGCGGCTGTCAGCGACCTCCTTCCTCTGCGCGAGACCCGGGAGCGCGCCGGGCGCTGTGGGGACCCCCCGAGAC
This sequence comes from Bos indicus, assembly GCF_029378745.1. Taxonomy (NCBI): domain Eukaryota; kingdom Metazoa; phylum Chordata; class Mammalia; order Artiodactyla; family Bovidae; genus Bos; species Bos indicus. The sequence continues at coordinate 54,236,171 of NC_091769.1, forward strand.
TGCCCGGCTCGCACAGGCTTGTGGGCGGGGGCGTTGCTTTAGGAAGCGGCATTTTCTTCGCGAGCCTGTGGACTCCACACCCCTCTTTTCCCTAGAACCGCCGCCTTCCTTGTCAGTTTCTTTCAGGAAGTGATGAGGAGGGGGGTTAGGCAGCCCTCGGGTTGAGTGCGCGGGGGTACGCGCAGCACCTCGCCTGCCCCTTCCTGCCACCCCGAGCCGAGTATGCGTGAGCTCCGGGAGGGGGTGGGGCGCATTTCCCTGGAGCTTAGCATCCCGGCTGTTGATTAGACTATTCTGGCAAAGAGAAACCCTTTGGGCTTAACTTTATGGACTTTGACCTGAAGTGTCATTAGTTTTTTTTTTTTCTTTTTCTTTTTCTTCTGATATCCTTTTAAACTCTCTTAGACGAGATGGGGATGGGAAAGCAGGGAGATAGATTTTTCCCCCCTTCCTATTTAGCAACAAGTGTCAAGTGTGGAAAGTTCATGTTGTTTCCCTGGTCTTCACTGATATTTTACAGATGAAGCCAAAAAAGTATAAATATTTAAAAGGACTTGCCACAGCTGTTCAACCTTAAAATTCTGTGATTTGAGAAGGCAAAACTGTCTCTTATCAGCTAAATAACTTATGCTGGTTATGCCTTGTGCTTATTAAAAACAAACTTACTTGTAAAGAGTAGTTCCATTTTAAATGAGATGGGGCTTCCTTGTGTTATTGGTGATTGTCTCAAAAATGGGAATGGGTGGAAAATGAAAAGAATGTCTAGTGTAACAGTGACTGGTTAAATTTTGCTCACAAAAAATGTGAGCATTCTTGCTGATTGAATAAGCTGTCACATGTTCCTATTATCAAGATTAGACCCAATTAACTGTAAATCTTTCAGCCTAATTTAGATTAATTACTTAGATTGTTCTAAGTGTTGTAATAGTGCTTTCTCTTGGTAACTTGGTATCTTCAGTCTCTACAAAGTATCTTTATGTTTCTCTTGAAAGTTTTTGGTTTATAAGCAGTGGGCAACTTGTTGATTCAAGCAAGTTATCTCAGAGTGTTTTGAGAATGATTATGTGATGCAATTAGAATTGAATTTCTTAGTTATTGCTACCAGAGGAGAAACAAAGAAGTGGTGGACAAATGGTGGCTTCTTGGCAATCCTAAGGAAAGACTGTCAGTATGTTATGGCTGAAGATAATAGTCTAGCTAATGTCCCATTATTGTTCTGTAGAAGAGATCAGAAGAAACTAATGCAGTATTGAAACTATGATAGCTTTCTTCTTATCAGATCTGTCTCCCTGCTTGCTACAACAAACTGTTCAAGGCAGATAATCTCAGACTGGCAGGCTGGCCTTGGACTTTCTTTCCTTGTTGTTGTTACTACTCAGAGGTAAGCTCTGCGAGTCCAGATTTCTCATCTCACTTTCTTCCAGCAGAACCAATTGATCCTAGATATCATCTTGCCAGAGGTGTCATTCATTCTGTTTCTCTCTCCTTCCATCCCTCTCCCCTCTGGGTACAGATCTGTGTTTTCAGTTATTTGCTTCTCACATCATTCTTCTTCCCAACTGAGATAAATCAAATTATGCCAATTGGTGGGTGGTCAGTCAGCAACTGGTACTAAGGGCCAGAAACTCCACCCTTTGAAGTGAGGTTTTCCTAAACTGGCTGAAGGGTTTGTACTTCTGGGCACTTTCGTGGTGTGGGGCCCACTCTGTTGGCACGGTGGGCGTCCTGGTTGTCAGACTCAGATTTCCCTCCTGCTCTCTCTGTTCCCTTTTTCCTCAATGAGGAAGAGTGAGATAGGAAGATAAGAGACATGATGATGAAGTGTCATCTTCCACTTCTTCCAGTGTGATTTGGGTTATTCATTCAACAGACACTTTTTAGCAGTCTGTTCTGTATTGTGCAGTATGCTAGGCACCAGGTACACAGAAAAAAAAAGCTGTGTCCGCCTGTTTTGTGAGAAGCTCACAGTCTGTGGGGAAGACAAAAATCGCTTGTATTCTGGTAGAGATTGTCATTTCATCACTATCATTTGCTTTTTATTTTCTGATCTATCACAAAAGTAAAAGAGGGCTTAGAAAAATCACCCACTCATTCCTTTTATTTTTTGAAGAAAAACATTGCAGCGATGTCATTTTCTAAAACTCACAGACTAGCCTTGGAATAGGCAGCCCTCTGCTGTTGGTTATAAGTAAGATAGGGTTCATATGGCAGCAAAAGAGATAATTAGTTTAAATTAGAAACAGAAACAAAGAGAAAAATGAATGGAGATGGGATAGATGATGGTGAGAGAACTGTAATTTAACCAGTATATACTGGAGAGCCACTGAGTCACACTGTATGAGCATGTTAGTATACCAAAATTTAGGTCATTATACCTCTCTCTCACTTGTCAGTGAGTTTTAGCTCTTCTAATTTAAGTGTCTTTGAGTAAGAGACAGTCCTGGCTCCATGTACAGAATTTTGTCATTAAAGTTTAATAAACTAAGAAAGTAGCATAATTTATACCAAATTTACTCTGACAACCTCTTTTTGAAAAATATTTATTTGTTTGTTTGACTGCCCTGGGTCTTAGTTTTGGCATGCAGGATCTAGTTCCCAGACCAGGGATCAAACCTGGGCCCCCTGCACAGGGAGCTCGGAGTCTCAGCCACTGGACCACTAGGGAGGTCCCTCTGACAGTCTCTTGGGATTAATAGTAGCAGATAACTCCCACCCAGCTGTGGTAAGTAGTGTGATATACATGGGACTGGCCACTCAGCATCCTTTCCTCTTCATTTCAGTGGACTTACCTGTTACACAGAGGCTAGAAAGCTAAACACTGTGTTTCTCAGACTCTTGCATTTAGCCTTCCAGAAAGAGTGGTGAAACAGTTTTCCCAGTGAGGTACCCCTACTCGAGATGGGGAAGGTGCAAATAAAGTGATGCTACATAACTTCTTGTTTCTTTGGCTTTTTCTGCTGACAAGCATAGTCATATAGATATTGAGTTTTTCTAACAAAAGTCTTTCAGTGCCTGATAAGTTGTTTTGCGGGCATTGATAGGAAATTACAGAAATAGTGGTGGTGGCAGCTTCCTGGCATCTAGATGGATTATGTTCGTAAAGTCAGCAGGTCTGATGGTGGCTCCTGATAACCTTCCTTTCTCAGATGTCGCAGCTTCCTGGGTAGGCCAGTTCTGAGGTGTTTTGGGGTCCTCTAAAGGCACAGCCTAGAGCCTACCTCTCCAGCTCTTTTGTAAGCACCTAATTCTCTGTTGGAGAAGACTCTTGAGAGTTCCTTGGACTGCAAGGAGATCCAACCAGTCCATTCTGAAGGAGATCAGCCCTGGCATTTCTTTGGAAGGAATGATGCTAAAGCTGAAACTCCAGTACTTTGGCCACCTCGTGCGAAGAGTTGACTCATTGGAAAAGACTCTGATGCTGGGAGGGATTGGGGGCAGGAGGAGAAGGGGATGACAGAGGATGAGATGGCTGGATGGCATCACTGACTCGATGGACGTGAGTCTGAGTGAACTCCGGGAGTTGGTGATGGACAGGGAGGCCTGGCGTGCTGTGATTCATGGGGTCGCAAAGAGTTGGACAGGACTGAGCGACTGATCTGATCTGATCTGAATTCCCTGTATGAGCTTCTTTCTTCTGAAAATATCTAGAGTACCTTCTATTTCCTGCAGCTGAAACCTGACTGGAAAGGAAAAGAAAAGAAGGAAATAAAGAGGAAAGGATTGAGTCTCCATTGCCAGTTTGGGAGTAGAGTTTGCACATACAGAAGAATGGATGTCTCTGATGCTGACATCTACAACAGTACGTAAGCAACAGGGTTTCTAAGAAGTGCATGTTCTGACACTTCTAGACTGTCACTGAGCAGAAGCAGACCCTTCCTGCCCTGGCATCATACTGAGCATGAGAACCAAGTTCCCAAAACCTGTATTCACTGCACACAAAGAAGGAGAAGCACAGTGTACCTGGCAGCCATGTTAGTGTCTAACCCAGTACTTCATGTGTTGTTCTTCCCATCACTGCTTTTTTGCAGTTCTTTAATTCCAGCATAGGAAAAGGAGTACGTCAAGGCTATATATTGTCACCCTGCTTATTTAACTTATATGCATAGTACATCATGAGAAACGCTGGGCTGGAAGAAGCACAAGCTGGAATCAAGATTGCCAGGAGAAATATCAATAACCTCAGATATGCAGATGACACCACCCTTATGGCAGAAAGTGAAGAAGAACTAAAGAGCCTCTTGGTGAAAGTGAAAGAGGAGAGTGAAAAAGTTGGCTTAAAGCTCAGCATTCAGAAAACTAAGATCATGGCATCTGGTCCCATCACTTCATGGGAAATAGATGGGGAAACAGTGGAAACAGTGTCAGACTTTGTTTTTTTTGGGCTCCAAAATCACTGCAGATGGTGACTGCAGCCATGAAATGAAAAGACGCTTACTCCTTGGAAGGAACGCTATGACCAACCTAGATAGCATATTAAAAAGCAGAGACATTACTTTGCGAACAAAGGTTCGTCTAGTCAAGGCTATGGTTTTTCCTGTGGTCATGTATGGATGTGAGAGTTGGACTGTGAAGAAAGCTGAGTGCCAAAGAATGGATGCTTTTGAACTGTGGTGTTGGAGAAGACTCTTGAGAGTCCCTTGGACTGCAAGGAGATCCAACCAGTCTATTCTAAAGGAGATCAGCCCTGGGATTTCTTTGGAAGGAATGATGCTAAAGCTGAAACTCCAGTACTTTGGCCACCTCATGCGAAGAGTTGACTCATTGGAAAAGACTCTGATGCTGGGAGGGATTGGGGGCAGGAGGAGAAGGGGATGACAGAGGATGAGATGGCTGGATGGTATCACCGACTCGATGGATGTGAGTTTGGGTGAACTCCGGGAGTTGGTGATGGACAGGGAGGCCTGGTGTGCTGCAATTCCTGGGGTCGCAAAGAGTCAGACACGACTGAGCGACTGAACTGAACTGAACTGAATTCCAGCATCATTCTAATTATTTTTTGTGAGTTTCCATGGGAACAAAGAAGTAGATAAATTTAGTTCATTTTTAATAATTTGCTTTTTAATTATGTTAAACCAACTGAGAAGTTGGAAGTACAGTACAAAGAACTCCAAATCCTCCTAAAGCAGATTCTCCACCTGTTGTTATTTCACCATAATTGTTCCATAACCTTTTAATTGTCATTTTCATTAGTCTTTTTTGGGAACCATTTGAGGAAAACCTGCATGTAGGATTTCCCATCACCACTAAATACTCTTTATTTTCCTAAAGGAAGAATGTTTTCCTGCATCACAGCCATCCAGCCCTCTAAGGTAGGAAGTCAACATTGTTATGACACTACACCCAATCCACGGATCCCATTCAGTCTTTGACCAGAGTTCTAATAGTTTCTCTTCTTTTACAATGTAGAATCCCATCCAGAAGTGTATGTTGCATGTACTTTGTATCAGTTCCTCAGTCTTTCTTATCCTTAACAACTGTAAGGAGCACAGGCTGTATAACCTGTCAATGTTCCTCAACTTGGATCTGTTTACTGTTTCCTCAGGATGACGTCAAAGCCATGCTTTTGGGGCAGGAATCATTGAGTTAATACTCTATTCTTCTCAGGGTATACCTGTCGATGTTCCTCAGCTTGGATCTGTTTACTGTTTCCTCAGGATGACGTCACAGCCATGCTTTGGGGGCAGGAATTATCGAGTCAATACCATATTTTTCTCAGGGTATATCAAGGGGTGCTTGATTTTGGCTTATCTCATCATCGTTTAACCTTGATCACTTGGTAATTTTGGTGTCTGCTAGGTTTCTTCTTGGTGATGTTGCTGCTTTCCCTTTATAATTGATTGATATTTTGTGGAGGCATATTCAGAGACTGTGGTAGTATCCCATTCCTCATTCATTACGAAAGGTTGTTGTTGAATGAAAAGATGCCGGGATTCTTGGCCTCCGGAGGAGAAGAATTCAATCCAGGGCCAGAGACGAAGCTTGATCGCTCAGAGCTTTTGTGTAATAAAGTTTTATTAAAGTATAAAGGAGATAGAGAAAGCTTCTGACATAGGCATCAGAAGGGGGCAGAAAGAGTACCCCGCTGCTAGTCTTTAGCTGGATGTTAATGTAGTCACTAGCAGTCTGTTAATGAAAGAAAGGAATGTCTTAAAACTTAGAATGGCACTGGGCCCCTCTCCCATAAGATGCATTTTGGGATAATCTTGACCAGACGATTCATCCCGGCCCATAAAATGATTAACTTGAATCTTGTAGAAGGGCAGATTACCATACAAATAGTTTAGTTTACATAGATTAGGGGAACAATATCTGAGTATAACATACTGGTTTGTCAAGTAGGTTCTGAGCCGTTAGGCAGAACCGACTTGAAGACAGTCTGCGGTAAATGCATAGTACATTAGCATAGCTTAAGACAAACATTTCCATAAGAGAAATGGATCGGTTAACTCAAGGTTTGAGAATAGTTAACTTCAGGTGAAACCAGGTGTCAGTATGGCAACACAGTATTTTAAGAGAAACCTCCTTTTAAATTTGTATAGAAAAGGAAAAAAAAATATCGCTAGTTTGTTTCCTCCTGCCGCTTAAGAGAGATAAAAATGTCTGACACTTGCAGGCTATTTCCTCCGTTTGGAGACCCCTGGCCTTCCTGCCTGTTACTCCCTCAATCAGATCTGCATCCACTAGTTTTAATATCCATCCATGACTTCCACCTGAAACAAATGCTGCTGTTTTTATTTCCATTTTTATTAATTGATGTTTTGTGTAAGAAGAACCTTTTCTTTCTTGGCCATTTGCTATCTGTTTATTTATTTGTATCAGCATGGACCTGTAGAATCCCACCTGTTCAATGGGTTGTAATTAATCTCTATCCTTAAATATTTTATGGCTCAAACTATCTCGGTTTGGCCAGTGGAAGCTTTTTCAAGGAGGTTCCTGTGTCCTTATGGCAAGTCCCCACCATTCTTTGAACTCTTCATTACTTTTCTGGCAGAAGATGTTCTAGGCTCCTCTTATATTTTGCCTGGTCCAGCACTTTCTGGAATCAGCCATTTCTCCTAGAAACACTGGTTCATTTAGTAGGGAAATGGTTTTTAGAAAGGGCTTCCCTGGTGGCTCAGATGGTAAAGAATCTGCCTGCAATGCAGGAGACTTGGATTTGATCCCTAGGTTGGGAAGATCCCCTGGAGAAGGGAATGGCTACCCACTCCAGTATTCTTGCCTGAAGAATTCCATGGACAGGGGAGCCTGGCGGGCTACAGTTCATGGGGTCACAAAGAGTTGGACATGTCTGAGTGGCTAAAACGAACAGTGAAAATTCTGAGTTTCGTTATCCTCATTCTATTTACTTATTTGCTTAGTCCCAATTTACATATGTTTCTGGTATAAATGATCTTCCCGTCATGCAGGTATGTCCTCTGTCTGCCACTTCTGCACCCTGCGTTTAGCTCCCTGGGTGCCAGTGGGAGCACTGCCGTGTATGTCCATGCTGTCTTCCTCTCTGTCCTCCGAGGCCCATTCCAGTGGGCCTGCTACTGAAGCCTCTCTATATGGCACCTTCCTCTTCTCCTCAGTTCCCCATGCTGTGGACCTGCTGCTCATGCACCTCCATGCACCTTACTGCTCCCCCCAAACTCTGCCTGAGGCCTGCTGTTGATTCCTCTGCACCAGGAAGAGAAGAGAAGGGACTACAATTTTTTTTTTAAACAGCTAACTATTAACAATTCATATATCACATGGGAATAGAATCTTGGAGGTACCCTTTAAATACATCACTTAGGGAGAGGAGGGGTATAAAAATTGGAATTTGACTAGGTTGTAATTCTGGCCCTGTCACTTATAGGACACCTGGCATAAGTTTTTGACATTTGTCAGAAAAGGATATTTAAGTCAGCTATTTGCCTACCTCCTAGCTATATCTGGTATTAAGAATATTATATTCTACCACACCTGGAGACCTATAAGATTGCTGATTCGAATTGCTAAACTCACTGTTCTACTGAATCAATGTTACTTCTTCCTTTTTGAAGCTTCCATTTAGTCTGTATTCTGTCCCAATCCTGTCAAAGTTTTAAGAGGATAAATGAATTGGAAGGTTAATAAATCTTCAGATAAATGCTGAGAGAAAGACACAGCACAAACAAATACAAAAATGTCTTGATGAGACTTTTGTGAAATAAATATATCTGTAGCATAACCTCCTGGCTTGACCCAAATACTTGACTTTCCTTGAGTGAGCCATGTTGGAGTGACGAAAAGACTAATGTGGACAACCAATCATGTCAGTATAGATAGATGCTGTAATGAAAATATCCTCCTCCAGGGTGAAAAAGTCATTTGAAATATAATCATAGTTGCCTTTAATTGAATACTTGCTATACACAGATTTCCAGGTTCTGTGTTCTCTATACTTTGTAATTATCCCAACTGTCCTGAGAAACTAGGTACTGCTATCTTCATATTACAGATGGGAAATCTGAAATTGTGATTTGCTCAAGGACTTAATCTCAGTAGGTAGACTGAGTGACTTCACTTTCACTTTTCACTTTCATGCATTGGAGAAGGAAATGGCAACCCACTCCAGTGTTCTTTCCTGGAAAATCCCAGGGACGGCAGAGCCTGGTGGGCTGCCGTCTGTGGAGTCGCACAGAGTCAGATACAACTGAAGTGACTTAGCAGCAGCAGCAGACGTAGGACTGAAACCCAGAACTCTTTTGTACCAAAGTCATGGTCTTTCCTCTGTCCTACTGTGAATAGTTGCTCAAATAATAGAAATTAACAGATGAGATTCTTGTTCAGTAAGAGGATGAATGGAACATGTGCAGAATTAACTTGCAACTATTCCTCTGTTCTTCTGAATCTTCTGTTTGTTTGTTTTTTTTTTTATAGCTTTTCAGTGGACCTATGAAGTACTTGAATTCTGTATTTGCTTGAAAAATATTTGTTGAACATTTGAGTCAGGCTATTTGGTTATAATGAAGGACAACAGACTTTACTGAATTTATAGCCTAGAGGAAGAGAGGGTCATTAAATACATAATCACACATCAATGTTTTATAAATGTTACAAAGGAAAAGGTGTGTAAGATAAAAGTATATAACAGGAAAAAAAAAGAATTAGTCTTATAGGGAGGAGGGGAGAGAATATGAGGAAAAGCAGAGGAAGTACACTACGGATGGATAGGAGTTAGCCAGGCAGGGAAGGGGAAACGCCTTCTAGGTAAACAGAAGTGCATGTGCAAAAGATGAGATGGAGATGACCGTAAAGACACCTCGAGTGTTGGACAAAGAGGGACGGTATCAGGAGTTGAATCTGGAGTGGAGAGCAGACCCCAGTGAGGCACGGCCTTAAGGCCATTTATTCAGGATTTTGTATGGGACCCTAGGGCTTCCCAGGTGGCACTAGTGGTAAAGAACCTGCCTGCCAGTGCAGGAGACATAAGAGATGTGGGTTCGATCCCTGGGTCGGGAAGATCCCCTGGAGAAGGAAATGGCAACCCACTCCAGTGTTCTTGCCTAGAGAATCCCATGGATAGAGGAGTATGGCAGGCTACAGTTCATATGGTTGCCAAGAGTCCAACACCACTGAAGCGACTTAGCACGCATGCATGCATGGGATCCTAAGTGGAATGGAAACTCACTGATTACCTGTGTTACCTTACACACACATCATCATCACCACCAACATTGCTATTATTTTTCTCATAAGTTTTTCCTCATGTATTTAATATTTTCTTTGCTTGTTATTTCTTCATTTCTTCCCATACCTCTGACTTTCCATCTGGGTTGACTTTTTTTTTTCTGCCTGGAGAAATTCTCTAGAATTTCTTTCAGTGAATGTTTCCTGCTAATGAAGTTCATTGGTTTTTGTTTTTGTCTGAAAATGTCTTTATTTTACTTTTCTTTCCTGAGGGCAGGGAGGAGTACAATTTATCCATAGTGAAATGCACATATCTCAATGTACAATTTGATGTACAAGATTTTCAACAACATACATAGCCAAGTGTAGCTGACAATCCAATTAAGATGTAGAACATTTCCTTCACTCCTAAATGTTTCCTTGAGTCTTCTTCCATTCAACTTCTCACCTTCACTCAGGCAACTTTTTATTACCATGTATTAGTTTTGCCTTGGTCCTGAAACTTCGTTTAAATGAAATCATACAGTATTTACTTTTTGGTGTCTGGCTTCTTTTGTTTAATGTTATGTTTTTCAAAGTAGTAATGTGGTTGTTTGATTTAGTAGCTCATTGTTTTTATTGCTGAGGCTTCCCTGGTAGCTCAGCTGGTAAAGAATCTGCCAGCTAGGTAGGAGACCCAGGTTCGATTCCTGGGTCGGGAAGATCCCCTGAAGAAGAGATAGGCTATTCACTCCAGTTTTCTTGGGATTCCGTGGTGGCTCAGACAGTAAAGAATCCACCTGCAATTTGGGAGACCTGGTTTCGAGTCCTGGGTTGGAAAGATCCTGTGAAGGAGGGTATGGCAACTCACTCCAGTATTCTTGCCTGGGAAATCCCATGGACAGAGGAGCCTGGCGGGCTATAGTCCATGGAGTCACTAAGAGTCGGAGACAACTGAGGGACTAAGCATAGCACAGTGTTCCATTGTATGAATTTACCAGATGTTTATGCACCCTACTTTTGATGGACCCTTCATTTGTTTCCAGGTTTTGGCAATTAGGAATAAACCTACTATGAACATTCATCTATAGATCTTTTTTATGGAAATTATATTTTCCACAAATATAGGATATCAACTTGATATGTTTCCTTCCAGACATGTTTTATGTATAAATAAGCATTGGTATTTGTGTGTGTTAAGTCACTTCAGTCATATCCAACTCTTTGTGACGCTATGGACTGTGGTCTACCAGGTTCCTCTGTCCATGGGATTCTCCAGGCAAAAATACTGGGGTGGGTTTCTATTTTCTTCTCCAAGGGAGCTTCTGACCCAGGGATTGAACCTGCATCTCTTTTATCTCCTGAATTGGCAGGCAGGTTCTTTACCACTATTCCACCTGGAAACCCAGAAGCATAGATATGGTGTGCTGCTGCTGCTGCTGCTGCTAAGTCACTTCAGTCGTGTCCGACTCAGTGCGACCCCATAGATGGCAGCCCACCAGGCTTCCCCGTCCCTGGGATTCTCCAGGCAAGAACACTGGAGTGGGTTGCCATTTCCTTCTCCAATGCATGAAAGTGAAAAGTGAAAGTGAAGCTGCTCAGTCGTGTCTGGTATGGTGTAACACATTTTAAAGTAGTGTTAAGATGTAAGGTAATGATGAGATTCTTTTGGGGGGAGGTTCAGATCAGATTAGTCAGTCAGTCGTGTCTGACTCTTTGTGACCCCATGAATCGCAGTGATTGAATAAAAAAGTTATAGTTTTTAAATGAGGAATAGTCTTGCAGTTGCATTAACTATAGCACTTCTCTTTCTTACCCTCATGCTCTTTATCTGCAGTTCTAAATTTTAGTATCCTTCATAATCACCTGCAGAGTTTGTTAGACTACTGGCCTGCCGAGGTCCAGCCCCGGCTGATCCAGGGTATTCGAAGGGGAGACGGCGCCGGCGACCTATTCAAATGTTAATTAGAGATATAAAGAGTAAAGAATGAGGATAGCTCAGTGGGAAAATTCAGTGAAGAAAAGAGGCTGAGTAGCTTGGTTTACGTGGAAAATCAGTATAACCTGTGACACCAGGTTAGCTCTGACCACGGAGGCCGCAGGTGCCCTCTCGAATAGCGGAAGGTGCCCCACCTTAGACACCTTCTCGAGTGGGTCTTAGAAGCCCAGGCAAATAAATGGTTGCAGAGGATATCTGCACTCCAGATGGAGACATCAGCCAGAATGTGAAAAGAAAGAATGACATGGGGAAACCAAGCTCTGGTGAGCAAGGCCCGTAGCTTTATTTTCAACAGGGGCTTTTATACCCTAAGTAACACATAGAGGATAATAGGGGATGCAAAGTCAGCAGTCTTTGATCCTTATCAAAAACCAGGGTTTCTTTCCTGCAAATTTATCGTATACAAATGGTTTAGGTGATTTACATCATCTTCTGGCCAGAAGGCCTATTAATGTTTTATGACTCTTGACAAAGACTTATCAACCATAAGACTTATTTTCTCTAAGAGTAATTATTTTAAGGTTTGGCGCCATCTTCCGAAGGTAAAATTGCATTCCTATAGGGCGGATGTGTAATGGGTTTACAACAAAGGAAAGAATTTATTACCTTAAGGGTCTAAAGTTACTAACACCAAGGCCACTACTTATTTTTTCTACATACCAACTATTAATTAATACATATTCAAGGATACAATACAGGGGATGTGAAAACTTGGCAACAAGCATTGGCTCATCAATGAAATCTTTTACTAGTTTTATTCTGACAGTTTCTAACTCTCTGAGAGGCTCTAAGCTATTTGAATATCTTAAGCTTCCCGTGCCTCTCGAGGCTGGGAGACTGTAAACAATCGTATGTATAGCTGTAGGAGTCCGGGTAAATTTGTCAGGCGAGTTAGAGAACTATCTGAGGGGTTTGGATTTAAACACTCCTAGTTGCCCAGAAACTTTATTAATTGGAGCTGTAAGTTAACTCTTTGACAGAGAGAGCAAGATGGTGGTAGGGGACAGCCCCCAGTAAAGTCAGAGGTGAGAGCACAAAGCAATAAAGTAGGCAGACTCTGGTTTTTGGGGGGGTAGATGCTTGAGAATATCCGGGGGGACTCCTGAGGCTCGATCCCGCCTTTGCGTATGCCCAGCCTCCTTCCTCATGACCTTTGTCACGAGTGGAATGCCTCACCGGCTCCTGGCACTGGCCCATCAGTAGTCTATTTTCAATAGGTTCTGAAAATTTCAAGAGGTTCTGAAAATCAGAGTTTCTAAACTCATACTACTAGTCCAGGGAATACACTTTGAAAATCTCTAATGTCTCTTAAATCTAAGAATTCTAGGTATTCTAGTTTCTATTCTAGTCATTATTGCCAAAAACTCCTGAGGAATTTTGATCATATGTAGCAAATATATAGCAATCATATATATATTCCAGCATTACTAAGACAGCCCTGATTTCATTTAGTTTTCAATAAAGATGATCTAGCATTTATATTTTCATTTATATTTATACTTTTGTAAAATGTTTCAAGTAAATTTACACAGCAGAGAAGGAAAACTGCCATTAAGCCACAGGTTCCAGTATTTAATTTGGAAAAAAAGTTATATTAAAAAAAGTTAAATCCCTCCCTTCTACCCTAGTACATTTTTTGTTATGTAAATATTCAGTATTTATATTATTACACTATGTAGATGTAGCATTATTCACATCTGAACCATTGTACCATATTTATATTTATTGTACATTTTTGTTTGCTTCTATTTTCTGTACAACTGTCACATATTAAGGGAATCCTGGCAGTTCAGTAGTAAATAATCCACCTGCCAGTGCAGAAGATGTCTTCCAGTATTCTTACCTGGGAAGTTCCATGGACAGAGGAGCCTGATGGGCTACCGTCCATGAGCTCTCAAAACAGTCAAACATAACCGAGCAACTAAACAACATTACAAATTAAAGTGCAAGCTGCCTGAAAGCTTTACAACTACTCAGTGTGTTTATACACACACACATATGTAATGAATGCTGTCCATTCCCTTTCTGCATTCTGTTAGAGACAGCTTCTTCCTATGTTGCATTCCATCTGACTGGCTTGCACTCTACACCTGTCATATCACTATTGTCTGCAGGATTCCGTTTATCAGCATTGTGAGAATTCTCTTGATCTCTTTTCTGTGTTGGATCCACTGCTTTTTTTCACCTCTTGTCTTCCTCTTTCCTGATTTAGTCCCATCCTTTGTATGAGTGGGCAGTTACTATTCACTAGAGCATTTCACAATAGGGTTATCTGAACCCTATCAATATGTGTTATCTGAACCAATCCCATAGTGGTGGGATTCTCACATACAGTATATACCACCAACCCCTTTGACTTCCTCACAGAGAAGTCTTCCAGTCTTCTGGGCCCAAGAAGTGAAGGGGCTGGGAGCTCACTGTTGGTGCAGACTTTCCCTTGCTTTTAATTTGGTACCTTATTCCTACTTTCAGCTACTTCAGAAAGATTTGTTGTTAATCAAGAATTTATCATCCCCTACTATTTGCCAAGTAATCTTCTGGGTTCTATAGAGGATGCAAAGAAAACATAAAGATGAGTTTCTTGGTCTTCAAAATTTCACAATTTTAATAATTGAGAAAGATACATAGTTTATTGCCTCAGATACAAGATGGTATGTGATAGATGCTATGTAATTGAGCCTCTAACAAAGAGAAGGAAAATTCGTATCAAGGGTTTTAGAAAGATATCATTTGGTCTTTAAAGAAAGGACAGGCATTTTTTTAAGAAAAAAAAAACCTTAAATTTATACCAAACCTTTTATTTATTTATTTTTATTTTTTTAAAATGAAATAAGTATTTGTTTTATTCACAGGCTAGGCTTAGACCTGTGTTTTAACAAGCAAGCCTAATAATAGCACCATGGTTAGACTATAGCTTGCTTTGCCAAGCCATTATTGTACAATTTATTAAGCAAATAGGGGTCAAGTGTCTCTCATCCACCTGATGTGATCTTTTTATACATATTACTAATAAGTCCTATTTGGAACACCTGAAAATCTTTTAGCAAAAGCTCTGAAGATGAGCTCATGAACTCAGTTTAAATTGCACCAGTTAAATTAGGACAAATGGAAGGAATTCAAAATAAGTAGTTGCCCAATTAGAGCCCATCATCTGAAAGTCATCAGCCTGTGTGTTCCACCCCCCAAAATAAAACTTAAAACCTTGACTCAATTATTCAAAACCCAGGTTGTAACAAAGTGAAAGGATTAATTTCCATTAATTTCTCAGTCCCAGGTTAAAAAACAAACAAACAAACAAAAAAACCCCAAACAGCATTTTATGAAATACTTACCCAAATCAAGATAGGAAAATTAAAGCCTGCATAGTTATCAGAATTGTTGTACTACACCAGGTTGCATACAATTACATCAGCTGGTTCTGTATACAATCTAGTATTGACTAGAACAAAGATTAGAATAGAAAAGCTGTAAGAAACAGGTTCCTAACTATAGAAACTGAATTTAAGGGTATGAAAAAATGAAAGTAAAATTTTGTTTTTATCTTTTTGATTAATACTAATTTCCAAACTTATAAACAATTTTTACAGATAAACAGAAGTTTTTCAAAATTGTAATTCTATTCAAACTTTCAGTATTCTTGGCCATGACATTAGGCAAATAAGAATCCCTCAAAGTAGAACAGCTATAAACATCCTGAGCATTTGGTCTATTGAAGAATCCCACGTGGGAAAGCTAACTAGAGAGGAAAAAAGCTTCCCTTCACTCTGCTGTACAGTACTGAGGCTTCTTGTCATAGTTGTAGCTTAAATTTTACATATGCCACTGGCATTGTTAGTGCTTCTATTTAAGTTTATGAATTCAGTGGGCATATCTATGACCAGCCTGTCCATTTCCTGTTCTAGGAGAGTTGTTTCTCCACTCTACAGTCTTCACCAAAATGTCCATCTCCATAGCTTCCCAAAGGTTGCCTGTTGCTGAAACGGAACTCAGCTTCTTTCAGATACTGACTCTTCAAGGGAAATTACTTTTCTCATGTGTTTATTACTGTTAGCCACAATCCTCCTGTCACTTGGTTTTATCCCTCGCTAGGTGATGGCCTGCACAGCCTGATGTCCGACTTCATAAATATGTGAGTTCACAGTGGTGATTTTGTTGGCTGTTTTGGTGGTTGAAGAATCAATTATTGCACTTAAAAGGCTATCTTATTAGATACGCCAAACCAGCTCCTACTCCGGCAACACCTGCAAAAGCCAGCAGCACATTTCTGATGCCGCCTTCTAGGTCCTCTACATGGAAGAACTCCACAAACCCATCCCAGCCTCTTTCTTTGACTATCCAGTCTCGTTTTGACCTTAGGAGAACATCTGTGATGCTTTCTGCTAGTGGTTCAATGCAGCTTTCTTGATTTATACTCTTAAAGTGTTTGGCCACAAAGGCACCAAAAGAAATAAGAGTCACAATCCTGCCCCAGTTTGTTACTCTGTCACTGAAAACATGAACCATCACTTGAGACAAAGATTTAACATCGTCTTCGTTTTTGATGTCCAGTTTCTGAAGCATGCCTTGGAAAGCCGTCTCGTGGTTGTGCTGCACCCCATCCCCGACTCGGTGCAGGGTCTCCAACGCCTTCCGGCTGGTGGCCCCAGACCCGCCCAGGGGCTTCACATCCTTGGCGCCGGTTGCCTGCTCCCGGAGGTACCGAGAGATAATCTCCAGGGACTGCCAATATAACTCGTCCTCCTCCTCCTCTGCTGGGGGCGGCGTCAAGGGCAGCGAGCCGTCCGAGCCTGGACTGTTGTTACTGGCTTCTCTGACCAACAAAGGTAAAGGCCGGACGGCAGGCCGCTTCCCGAGAGGGTCTGGCTTGCACCCGTCCGGCTCCTCTTCGGGCGACATGATGGCATCGGAGATCGGGGATTCCATCTCTTCAGCTATACCAAACCTTTTAAATTAAACTTTAAAACCTAAATTAAATTTTAAAACCTTTATCTCATTATTATTATGGTAGCTATTTTCATTGTTGCATATTTATCCATCTGAATTTATGATTTTATGGAGTTGTCAGAGAACAGATACCATTTGGCAACTTGATTATTCCAATTAACATTATAATTATTTTTGTCATTAAATAATATTAATATTCCATTTTTAATGGTCTCTAAAGAATCTGCTCAGATGATGTAGGACTTGAACAATGAAGGGGTAGAGGATGGGGAAGGATCTCCCAGGCAGAAGGACTCCAGCTTGTATAAAAACTCAGAGATAAGTAAACACAGGACATATCTTTTTTAAAAAGTAGACTGGTGGGAGTGGGCAATGAAAGGAGGGGAGAAGGATGAAGAGGTTAACAAAAATTCTCCCAAGACCTTTGAGAGATGGAAAGACTTAAAGCTCTGGATTTCCTGTTCCTGGTTTTTATTTATTTATTTGGTGGGGGAGGTTGACAGAAGATTAAGGCATAATTCATCACTGTTTTCATGAATTGTAGAGAAAATCTCAGCCTTTGGAAAGCTGCTTTTAATTACTGAAGCTGCCTGCATTGATAACATATTACCAGTTTGTTTCCCCCTGTCCTTGAAAGAAGCCACACATCTTTGCCTGCAAGTTGCAACCTTTTCATTTCACTTTCAAAAATCAGTAAAGCTCTCTTATGAGTGAAAGAGGGGGAGAGTCCAGCTTTAGTGAATAGCCCTGGTCTGCTTGAGGATAAAGACTCTGTTTTGATTAAGGAAAAGATGTTTCTTTTTTTTTTTTTTTGGTCTCTTTTTTACTAATTTCAGTACTATCTGGAATTCTGTTAATACTACTTTTAGTGTCACAATTCTAAAATTACTAAAGAGTTTGGTCTCTAGTTGCAACATATATGGCCTTCTTCATTTGCAAAGATAATATCAGTGTGATCTCTGATGATGGATGTGATCAAAGAGAGCAGTGGGGACAATTTTTTAGCATAAACTTACAAAATGAAGTTATATGAATGAAAATATGAAAATAAATGGTATTTCTTATTTAGTTTCCTGAAAGATTCTTAAATCAATATAGCTTTACATCATTTAACCACAGCATCTGAAGTAGTTCTCATTTTTGTGGTTGTAAAATGCAAGGATAAAGTTTAAAAGTTAAATGTGTCTGTGACTGTAAGTTATTACCCCTTGGAATTGTTTTTATTTAATGCTTGCCACATTTCTTCAGGAGACTTCTGGGGGATAGTTTCAGTAGAGGCTAATGTGGATGATTTTTAAGTCAGGAGATGGATTAACAGTAACAAATATGGATTAGCTTTTTTTAGAAGGGAATGATAATTTCTTCCCTCAATTAAGATCATGTACAAATCACAAACAATTGTCTGCACTTAAATAAGATTATCAAATAACATTATTTTCTAAGGGCACCTTTGATTATAATTCACCACTTGAAAAAATTTGTATTTATTAAGTCATCCCTGAAAAGATATCTGATTTTTAGAATCAGTCTTGGGAATTAGTACCTACTTAATTACTGAATAGAGTAGCCACTTTAATAGAGTAGCCACTTCCCAGTCAACTAGTATAGGAAAATTCAGTTGTAGGGCCAATAGAATATTTAATTGATGTAATTATTCAGTGACCTTCCAGAAGAAAATGGTAGTTCTGTAAATCTCTTCAGATTTTTGGAAATCAGTCCCCACAGAAAACAGAAATTTCAGTTTATGTTTTCCTCTCTGATTTTTAATTGCCTTTATTTCTGATACTTGAGGATTTCTCTTTTTACTTGTAAGATCGGCTGTGTATTTGATATTTGGTGATGGATAAAAGTTATAAAATATCTAGTATCTCTAGTCAAGGATTTTTGTGTTATATGAATTTGTCATCTGAGTTTTATAGCTTAGAGGATATTTCTGTTATCATATTTATTCAATGGAACTTCCAGGAATGAGGGTTGTTCTGAGTATTTAGAAATGGATAAATAACCTATGATATGTATATTATCTGCCACCCAGATTTCTCCTCCGAAAGGAATATGACTTACTACTTGCTGATGGGATAATTTTATTATGTTTTAGAATTTTTATACAGTTTTAAAAGGTTACTTTCTATTTACAGTTATTACAAAATATTGGCAACATTCCTTGTGGTGTACAATATGTCCTTGAGCCTACCTTATACCCAGTGGTTTGCTACTCTGCCACACTTATAATGCCCCTCCCAACTTCTCCCCACTGGAAACCACTAATTTGTTCTCTGTGTCTGAGCCTGCTTCTTTTTTTGTTATATTCAGTGGTTTGTTGTATTTTTTCGATTCCACGTATAAGAATATCATACAATATTTGTCTTTCTCTATATAACTTATTTCACTTAGCATAATGCCCTGCAAGTCTATCCGTGTTGTTGCAAATGGCAACATTTCATTCTTTTTTGTGGCTGAGTAGTATACATTATGTGTATGTGTGCGTGTGTATTTGTGTGTGTATCACATCTTTTTTATCCATTCATCTGGCTGATGGAGTAATTTTAGAATAGAACCAGTTGGGTTCCTCTCTGTTAGGCCACATTTGTTTCACATTTGTTGATCTTACAAATGCTACTGTGAAATCATTGGCTTTATGTATGTCAGTGATAGTTTATCTAGGGCTTATATCTAATAGTGAAATTCCTGGGCTATTGATTTAGAGCTTTCAATAGATATTGCCAAATATCTCTTCAAAATTACTCTCACGAACAGTGTATTAGAGTTCTTGGTTGTGTTTGTACTGGCAGCACACACACTAGAGATCTCTCGTATCTGGTGAAATTGAGGATCTTTTCATGTTTATTGACCATTCTGTATGATTTCTTATATTATGTTGTTTAAATATCACTTTGTGGGTTTTAGAAGTTCTTGATATATTCCAGATGGGCTTCTGTGGTGGCTCAGTGGTAAAGTATCTGCCTGCAATGCAGAAGATGCAGGTTTGATCCCTGGGTCAATCTCCTGGAGAAGGAAATGGCAATCCATTCCACTAGTCTTGCCTG
Organism: Bos indicus; assembly: GCF_029378745.1. Classification (NCBI taxonomy): domain Eukaryota; kingdom Metazoa; phylum Chordata; class Mammalia; order Artiodactyla; family Bovidae; genus Bos; species Bos indicus. The sequence goes on from NC_091769.1 coordinate 54,255,776, forward strand.
GGAAATCCCATGCACAGAGGAGCCTGGTGGGCTCCAGTCCATGGGGTTGCAAAGAGTTAGACAGGACTTACCAACCCAACAACAATAATGTATCCTGGATAATCATAATTTGAACTTGGTATATATATTTTAGATATTTCTACCCTGTGTGTCCCGCCCGTGGTTTTTTCATTTTGCTCATGGCATCTCTTTTCACACAAAGGATACGTAATTTTAGTGTCAGAGCTAACAGCTCTTTCGATTAGCGTTTGTATTTTTTAAAATTCTTTCTTCAATGTCAGAAATTGACATTGAAGATTCAATTTAAGATTCAAGATTCTTAAAATTTATCTTAAGAATTTTTTAAAGTTTTCTTTTTCATTGTTAAAATTTGATGTGTCTGGAGTTTGTTTTTGTATGTAGTATAAAATAGTGATCAAATATTATTGTTTACTTCTTTACTCATTCTCACTCCTCTGTATGAATTTTAGAATCATTTGTTAAGATCTATGAAAGAATTTAAGGAGGGGAGCTGGAATTGTATTGAATTTGTAATTTACTTTGGAGAAAACACATAATAATATTAAATATTTACTTCTATGAATATAGTGAATTTCTTCATTTATTTATATTTTCCTTATTTTCTTTATTTACAGATTTTATCCATAAAGGTCTTGACACTCTTTCTTAATTTTGTTTCCCCTGTATCTCACAGTTTTGCTTATTTGTGAATTTTTTAAATGTGCATTCTGTTTTATAGTATTTTTACCCACCTTTTTATTTTAAAAAATTTCAGATTTATGGGACAACAAAACAATAGTGTAATGAACACTTGATTACCCATCAGTCAGATCCAGAAATTGGCAACAGTTGGTTATTCCCTTTACTTCCATATATACACACATTCACTCATGTTCAACTTTTTATTTGCTGAGCCATTTAAGTGTGAGTTGCAAACTTTATCTTACTTTATCCCAAAATACTTCAATATGTATTTCTTAAAAATAAGATATTCTTATATAAAACCTCATCATGCTATTATGATACCCAAGAATTTTAATGTTTTATACATTAAAATATCAATACATTATAGTTTTATTAAAAAATAGTTTATTGAATGGCATTTAAAAAATAATTTTACCTGTCTAAATAATTAGTACAAATGATTATGAACTCTGAATTTTGTGTTATCCTGTACCTAGCAAAAATGATGAATCCATATAAGTTCCAGTAATTTGGTTTTGGATTTTCTTGGCAACAATGATAAATTTTTGCTCATTATAATAATTTGACTCTAGCTTCTTTGGGTTTTCTTTGTAGATAATCCAGTCATTACAAATAACAATACAATTTTTATTTTTCTCTATATACTTTTAGTCATTTTAATTCCTGAAAAAAGATTCTTCCAATTAATTTTAATATCCTGTTATCTTATTTGGTGTGTGTATATATATATATATATATATATATATATATATATATATATATAAAGATATGTGTCTTAAGTAAGTTATGAATTACATGAAAATAAAATATAAATTTTTGTATTTTAGGAAAATTCCCGAATTGTGAGGGTAAAAGTTATAGCTGGAATAGGCCTTGCCAAAAAGGATATCTTGGGAGCTAGGTAAGTATAATAAGTTGGGATGTAATTTTAAAACTTAGTATTAATTAATTAATTTTTTCTAATTTTGGTTAGATTAAAAATTGAGTGATATTGTTAGTAAACTGTTATATGAAGTTGGTTGTTTCCAGTTGGTGGTTTACCAAATTCCTTGATATCTGAATTGCAGAATATGTGAAATTAGGCAAAGGTATAACTCAGAAAGGTAGTTAGAAAGTACATTAGTGAATTCTGTTTCTGGGAATTAGTAAAATTGTAATCCTTGAGCAGTTAACAACCATAAACTGTGAACATATTACTGAAAGCAGCAACTTAAAGGCAGTGGAGTGTGAACAGAGTGGGTAGACTCTAGTGAAAGTCTAGTGAAGAGTCCCTGTTTGGAGGTGGGAGTTGCACTGAGTAAGTCTCCAATTTATGAATTAGTCTGAGGTCACATGGAATCAGAACATGGAAAAATTATAATATTCATGGCCTAGGAAATCAGAACACTTAATCTGAAGAAAACATACAGTGGTGAGGATTCTGGAATGGAAAGAGCTGGAAAGGAGGTTCCCAAACTATGTCTACTGTCATTTCTTGCTGACCCTGAATCACACATATGATAGCAGATTCCAGACAACTTAACTAAGGACAAAAGATCAGAACAGATATCAAAGTTGCTGCCCAAGAAACAGAGCTTGTGGTTCTTGTCCAAGTAAGATAATTGATTACATGATAGAATTAAATAAAAACACAATTCTTATCAAAGAGAAAATGCAGCATCCACAGTCTCTACAACTTAACATTTATAATGTCTAAGATAGAATCCAAAGCTATGTAATCTAGGAAAAAAACAGGTAAATGGAACACATTTTCAGAAGATGAAAAAAATATGCTCACGTAAGTCAAAAGATTGGAAATCTCAGGAATAAATTATGCTATGCTAAGTCACTTCAGTCGTGTCCGACTCTGTGCGACTCCACAGACAGCAGCCCACGAGGCTCCCCCATCCCTGGGATTCTCCAGGCAAGAACACTGGAGTGGGTTGCCATTGCCTTCTCCAATGAATGAAAGTGAAAAGTGAAAGTGAAGTCGCTCAGTCGTGTCCGACTCTTAGCGACCCCATGGATTGCAGCCTAACAGGCTCCTCTGTCCATGGGATTTTCCAAGCAAGAGTACTGGAGTGGGGTGCCATTGCCTTCTCCGAGGAATAAATTAGAAACCATGAAAAGTGAAAATTGTAAAACTGAAAATATAGTATATCAAATTAACATTCTTAGATGATGTTAACAGCAGAATGTAGATGAAGAGGAAGAATTAATTAAACTTAGAGGTAGATCAATAGAAATTATTTCTCAGCAGGAGGTGAGAGAGAAACAGATTAAAAAAAAATTTAATGAACACAGAGAGAGCCTCAGGGACTTGTGAAATCATACCACACAGTCTAACATACATGTAATTGGAGTCCTAGAAATAGAGGAGAGAGAATGAGGCAAAACTCTGTTTTAAGAAATAATAGCCATATTTTTTCCAAATTTGATAAATAACACAAGTTTATAGTGTCAAAAAACACAGAGCAGGATAAATATTAAGAACATACTGAGGCACATAATAGTCATGCTGTCGAAAGCCAAGGATAAAGGACTGACAAAGCACTCAGAGAATGACAAATTATATACAAGGGACCTATAATTTAATTGACTACTGACTTCTTACCAGAAACTACCCAGATTAAAGAGCCCAGATTAAAAAAAAATGGGACAATAGAATAAGTCAACCTAGAATTCTCTACTATGTTCAGAGAAACTATTCTTTAGTATGATGACAAAATAACAACATTTTCAGATAAAAGAAAGCTTTGAAACTTTGTCATTAGCAGACCTGCACTCTAAAAAAAGCTAAAGGAAGCTCTCCCAGGTAAAGAGGATAGATAGCAGGTGGAAACTCAGATCCTTACAAAGGAATATAGAACATCAGAAATGGTAAACATCTGGAAACATCTGAAAGACTTTTAGCTCTTTCCATCATAATTTTTTAAAAAGCATGCCTGGTTATATCACAGCTTATTTTTTATTATCTTATAGATGGAATACATGTAATGATTATTGTATAAAGGACAGGGATGGTGTGCATTATGAACTTTTTAGTAGACTGTAATATATTATGTGTAAGTGGAATAAAAAGTAAGAGTGTATATTGCAATATGTAGAGGAACTGCTAAAAACTAATGTAAAGAATTATAGATTAGAAAACAATCAAAATTTTAAAATGAGATTCTTGGAAAAAAAATACTTAAAGGCCAGGAAAAGAACACATGATCAAAAAGAGAGAGAGAGAGAAAGGAGAAAGAATAGAAAACCAGTAATAATTTGATACACTTAAATCTAACCATAACAATTGCATTAAACATTAATGAACTAAGGTGAACATGAGGTAGAAGTTATTAGAATGGGCTGAAAAAGAAGACCCAACTAAATACTGTCTATAAATGATGCACTTAAAATACAAAGACACAGCTAAGATGAAAGAGAAGGGATGCATATTGCCATACAAACAGTAAGCATATGAAGACTGAAGTGGAGTTTTGAATGTCTGATAAATGGATTTCAGCACATGGGATTTTTCTTATGAATATAAGATTTTTTCAAGTCAACCACTGTCATATTAATACAGTCCAGAGGAAAAAAATGCATGATCATTTCAGTAGGTGTAGAAAGTGCACTTGTCAATATTCAACATCCTTTTATGATAAAAAAAAGAACTGTCAACAAACTAATAACAAGATGCAGAATTAGTTTAACATCTGAAAGTCAATCAGTATAATATACCATATTACTAGAATAAAAGAAAAGCGATCATTTCAGTAAAAACAGAAAAAGCATCTGAAATCATTGAGCACCCATTCATGATGGAAACTCTTAGCAAACTAGGGATAGATGGAAGTTGTAGATCTGATTAAGGTTTTCTGTGAGAAAGATAGTAGTTAACATTATGCACAGTGATGACAGTCTGAATGCTTTCTGCTTAAATTCATGAATAAGAAAGTTTGTCTGCTTTCACATTCAGCTCAACATTGTGCTAGATGTCTTAGCTGTGTAATATGACTAGGAAAATAAAAGACAGACTGAAAAGGGAAAAACTTTTTATTTGCAGTCAGATCATATACATAGAAAACCTTAAGGAATCTACAAAAGAAAAAGCTGCTAAAACTAAAATATAAGGCCACAAGATACAAAGTTGTGGTACAAAAATTAGTCATATTCTTATATCCTCTAAGGGGATGACAGAGGATGAGATGGTTGGATGGCATCACCGACTCGATGGACATGAGTTTGAGCAAGCTCCAGGAGCTGGTGATGGACAGGGAAGCCTGGCATGCTGGGGTCGCAAAGAGTTGGACATGACTGAGTGACTGAACTGAACTGATCAATCAGTTAATAATTGGAAAATGAATTTTTAAAATTTAAAATTCATTTAAAATTAAAAACTTTGAAGAAATAACTTTAACAAAAGATTTGCAGGTACTGCACACTGAAAACTACAAAACATTGCTAACTAAGGGAAATTGAAGATCTAAATCAATGGATAAACATTGTCATATTCATGTACTGAAGATATATTATTGTTAGAGTTGTATTTCTCTCCAAATTGAATAGATTTGGCTCAATCCTAATAAAAATCTCGGCATTTTTTTTGAGAAACAGATGAACTGATTCCAATATTGTTATGAAAAGTCAAAGGACACAGAATAGCCAAAACAATTTTGAAAAAGAACATAGGCCACATAGGTGGAGAATTTATGCAACATAATTTCAAGATTTTCTATACAGACAATCAAGACAAAGCAGCATTGGCATAAAAGTAGCTATATTGTTCAGTGGTCTAGAATAAAGAGTGTAGAAGTACACACGCACCCCCCCCCACACACACACATGCATACATGTGTGTGTGGTCAGTTGCTTTAAGCGTTAAGGTAATTCAAGAGAAAGGATAATCTTTTAAATGCATGATACTAGAACAGCTGGTTATAGGTGTGGAACAAAATGAAGCTCTGTCCTTATCACATGTAATATAGAAAATTAATAAGAGCTAAAATTAATAAACTTCTAGCAGAAGACATAGGAGAAAATATTTGCTCTACTGAGTTACACAAAGATTTCTTGAATAAGACTAAAAAAATATGCACCATAAAATTTTGAAAGAAAAATGTTGAAACAGACTTCATTAGAATTAAAAACTTCTGTTTGAAAGACACAGTTGAAAGTGAAAGTGATAGTCGCTTGGTCCTGTCCAACTGTTTGCGACCCTATGGACTGTAGCCCGCCGGGCTCCTCTCTCCATGGGATTCTCCAGGCAAGAATACTGGAAAGGGTAGCCATTTCCTTCTCCCGGGGATCTTCCCAACCCAGGATCAAACCTGGGTCTCCTGCATTGCAGGCAGATTCTTTACTGTCTGAACCACTGTGTTGATTGAAAGACACAGTTAAGAAAAGGAAAAGGCAAGCCACCGATTGGAGAAAATGTTTTCAAAACATGTATCTGACAAGCACCTTTAATTCACAACATATAAAAACTTATTATAAGTTAGTAATAATATGATAAAATGGCCAATTAAAAATGGGCAAAATTCTTGAACAGATATTATCCAGGTGGAAGTGTCTAGCTGGGTTGTGAGATCTGGAATATATATTTATATTTGCCATTTATGTTTTATATTTATATTTGTGAGTATACAGTTAATTGTTAAAACCGTGGGTGAGATTTTGAAGGAAATATGTAGAGAAAACAAAAGGGAGAACCAGAAGGGTCTTGTGTCATGAAAGCTAAATGAGATGAGTTTCAAGGAGAAAATGGTCAGTAATATCAAACATATAGAGAGCCAGCAAAATAAGTGACTAGAAAGTGTCAATTGTTTTAGCAAGATTGGTGACTTTTCATGGAATGGGTCTGAAAGAAAGAGGTGGAAGCCAGATTATAGGGCTTTGAAGACTACTGGCTGTTGGGGAAATGAAGGAAGGGAGGTTGTAGGCTGTCGTGGTTATGAACAGGGTCTCTGGAGCCAGGTGCTTGAGCTTCAGTCCTTACTGTTCCGCTTCCTAACTGTGTCATCTGGGATGAGTTGACTTTTTTAAGTCAACTTAAAGTTGACTCTTTTTAAAAAATAATCTAATAATCTAATAATAAATAATCTAATAATAATTAATAATCTAATAATCTAATAATCAGGATGGGGAACACATGAGAAATAAAGGAATAAATTAAAAAAAAAAATCTAACCTGCCTCATAGGTTGTTATAAGGATTCCAAAAGTTAATATATATATAAACCATTTATAACAGTGCCTGACACAGAGTGATTGCTGCATATGTGTTAGTTGTTATTTGTGTCATTATTATCACAGATTTTTCACTTGGGAACTTTGACTGAAACAGGAAGAAAGTCTAGTTTGCTTTGCTGGAAGCATGAAGGAGAGTCAGGGAGTAGAGGAGCTTAATGACATTTATATGACTGGAAAAACCAAAGTCAAAATAGATGATGCAAGGTTCCAGAGAAGGTGGGAGGACACTGGACAAGGGTGATTGGGTGAAACACCTGAATCATTGAAGTTAGGGGTAGGATGGCCTCTGATAAACACCAGGATGTTGGGAGTATTGTGATGCCTTTGATTTTTGTCAGTTAAAGACATAAGGTTGTATGGGGGCTTCCCAAGTGGCGCTAGTGGTAAAGAACCCACCTGCCAATACAGGAGGCATGAGAGACATGGGTTCAATCCCTGGGTCAGGAAGATCCCCTGAAGGAGGGCATGATGATCCACTCCAGGATTCTTGCCTGGAAAATCCCTTGGACAGAGGAGCCTGGTGGGCTACAGTCCATAGAGTTGCAAAGAGTCGGACAGGACTGAAGGGACCTAGCAGCAGCAGTAGCACCAAGGTTGTATGCAGAAATGGGAGGAGGGAGTTGGTGGTGGAAAATAGTGAGTACTTGGGATCCCCAAGGGACATGAGAGAAATATGACCATGGAAAAGTAAAATGTCAAGTCTTTTGCTTTGCAAACCTGAATATCATCACAAGGTTTTCCTTCTCCATGTCTCTTTGTACAAGGGTTACCTGGCACACAATTATTTTGAGCTCACACACTTTGTCTTTATTTTGTAAGAAGAGTTTATACCTGTGAGATAACTTGAAACTCCCTTGAGGTCTTATAAACCTATTCTTGAAAATCATTGAATTAACCTTCTTAACCCAGAAGAAGTCATGTAATAAAAAATTAAACAAAGTTTCCAAAAATATTAAGAGATTGGAAATCATTGAATTGTGATTAAAAGGTTTTCTTTCTAATTCTTTGTTTCTCTATCATGCCATTTCAGCTTTTTAGTTAGATACCACAATTACTATAATTACTTACCCCTGCCTAAGGAACCCTTACTTTTATGTGTAGAAAATAATTGTAGAAATTGTTAACAAGGAAAATTCTGTGATTTTTATAGTTTGAGAAACCTGAGTTTGGGAATAAATAACAATTAAATTTTTAAAAATTTTAACAGTGATCCTTATGTGCGAGTGACGTTATATGACCCAATGAATGGAATTTTTACAAGTGTGCAAACAAAAACCATTAAAAAGGTTAGTATTTAAAAATTTTTAAGTATACGTGGTTTTATTTTTGTATAATGAAATATTGAAAAGTTAGTTATACTGTGTTTATTGTCTTTCAGACTTTGAATCCAAAATGGAATGAAGAAATATTATTCAGAGTAAGTATGCATTTTATTTCATTATAACAGCAAAGATTTTTTTCTCAATAGGTTAGAATGATAAGTTCTCACAATATTCTAAAATGTATCTTACAAGAATTTGTAAAAATTCAAGAGTTAAATCTGGGTATCCTCATGATGAGATGGCCTTGGGACCATTTAGTTTATTATGAAAAACATGTGTAAGGTAATGAGATAAAGGATGATGTAAGCCTGAATTATCTTATTCTAATTTAATTCTGATGGAGAGACAGTCTTATTCCAATTTTGCAGATTTTTATGTTTTTCTTTAAAGATGATACAATATTTGTGTTTCTCTTAGTCATTTATTAAATACACTGATCCAAACAAGAGATGGTGAGAGCCTACCAACAAGTGGATACATTATACATCCTTCATTCACATTCCTGCCTTCTTCCTCATCCCACTTCACTGTCCCGTAAGAACAAACTCCAGGCTCCCAAGAGGGCCCTCAAACTGACAGTGACACATGATGTAGATGGGAACAGTGATTCAAATAACTATAGATTGCTCATCAGAAACTGTGTTGAAACAGTATAATTAAGGTTGTAAAGAAAAAAGAATGATCAACTCAGAATTCTGTATCTAATAAAAATATCCTTCAAGAATGACAGTGTATTAAGGTATTCGAAGCTGAGGAAAAATAAGAGAATTATACTTGGAAAACTAAATACTCTTTTTCTAAAACTAAAGCTAAATACTACTTCTTCTCTGGTAGAATAAGTAGACAAAAACATTCAGTAAAGATACAGAAATCCTGAACAACATTATCAAATCAGTTTTACTTAACTGACATTTATAGACCTACCCAACAACAGCAGAACACATGGTCTTTAAAATTGCACACGGAATATATACTGAGTAAGCTGGGCCAAACCCCAAACCTCAACAGTGTTAAAATAATTTAAATCGTGCTAAGTATGATCTCTGACTGTAATGGAATTAACGTAGGAATTAGTAACACAAAAGTATCTGAAAAATCCCCAAATATTCGGAAGTTAAACAACACACTTCTAAATAATACAGGAGTCAAACAAGAATTCTCAAAAAGAATTAGAAAATATTTTAGTAGAATGTAATAAAAATACAGCGTCAGTACTTCCCTGGTCCCCTGCAGGGGGTGTAGGTTTAATTCCTGGTGGGGAAACTAAGATCTCACATGCCACATGATGTGGCCAAAAAAAACCCAAAACACCAGCATCAAATGGATAAAGGAGATGTGGTATATATATACAAGGAATACTCATGAATACAGTGAATACTCAGCCATAAAAAAGAATGAAATAATGCCGCTTGTAGCAACATAGATGGATGGACCTAGAGATTATGGTGGCTTAGAGGTTAAAGCGTCTGCCTCCAATGCGGGGAAACCCGGGTTCCATGCCTGGGTTGGGAAGATCCCCTGGAGAAGGAAATGGCAACCCATTCCAGTATTCTTGCCTGAAGAATCCCATGGACGGAGGAGCTTGGTAGGCTACAGTCCACGGGGTTGCAAAGAGTTGGACACGACTGAGTGACTTCACTTTCACTTTCAGAGATTATCAAGTTGTCATACTAAGTGAAGTAGTCAGAAAGAAAAGACAAACACCATATGATATCACTTCTATATGGCATCTAAAATATGATACAAATGAACTTATTTATGAAACAGAAGCAGACTCAAAGACATAGAAAACAAACTTATGGTTACCAATGGGGAAAGGGGGTGGGGAAGGGATAAATTAGGAGTTTGAGATTATCAGATACAAACAATATATATATAAAACAGATAAACAACAAGGTTCCACTGTGTAGCACGGAGAACTATATTTAGGAGATCCAACCGGTCCATTCTAAAGGAGATCAGTCCTGGGTGTTCATTGGAAGGACTGATGCTAAAGCTGAAACTCCAATACTTTGGCCACCTCATATGAAGAGTTGACTCACTGGAAAAGACCCTGATGTTGGGAGGGATTGGGGGTAGGAGGAGAAGGGGACGACAGAGGATGAGATGGCTGGATGGCATCACTGACTCGATGGACATGAGTTTGGGTGAACTCCGGGAGTTGGTGATGGACAGGGAGGCCTGGCGTGCTGCGATTCATGGGGTCACAGAGTCAGACACGACTGAGCGACTGAACTGAACTGAATAAATTTTATTGGAAGAAAATATGAAAAAGGATATATATATATGTTTACTGTGTATGTATAACTGAATCACTTTGTTATACACCAGAAGCTAACACAATACTGTAAATCAGCTATTCTTCAGTAAAACAAAACCCAACAACATCAAGGTTTGTAGGATGCAGCTACAACACTGCTTAGAGAGAAATATATAGCATTAAATTATATTGAAAAAGAAGAAAGGTCTTGAACAATTAAGCTTCTACCTGAAGAAACTAGAAAGTAGCATCATTATAGAACCAACAGACTCTAAATGGATAAGTAAGGGATGTTATGAACATTTCTGTGCTTGTAAGCTCAATAACTTAGATGAAACAGACCAATTCATTTAAAGACATACCGTACCAAAATTTTAATAAGAAATAAATTACCTGACAAGTTCTGTTAACTCTTAAAGAAATTACACTTGAAATTAAAAACCATCCAATAAAGAAAACCTTGATACCAGGTAGTTCCACTAGTTGAATTCTACCATGATTCTAAGGAATAAATAATTCCAATTCTATGCAGTGTCTTATTGAAACTAAAAGAAGGACTTTTCCCAGTTCATTCCTGAGGCCAGCATTATTCTGATACCAAAACCAGACTAAAGACTTATATAAGAAAGTTAAAACTGCAGACCATTCATGCTCATGATCATAACCATTCTATGGTAAGTTTGTTAAATTGGGTCCCTTCCATTCTGAAAGGGCAGTAATTTGTTCTCAAATTACTTACAGAAATGAGGTTTGCCTTTCCTATCTGTAGAACTTAAGCCAGCACAATTTTGTGGGTGTTTACGGAATATGTGTTTATAGGGATGAAATCTATGCAACATTTCATCCTTTCAAGGGGCCCAATTCACAGAGAAGGAGGTGCAAGAATGAGCCCATGACCATGGGATCCATTAATCATATCATCTACCACACCATCTAGAAGCAGGCACTGGAATGGCCCACTGAAAGCACAACCCAAGCACCAACATGGAGATAATACTCTGTAAAGATGGCATGCCAGTTTAATATTTAAGCCAAAAACCTCAATATGAGCTGTATTCACAACAGAAAATATACACGGTCCAGGAACAAAGGGGTAGAAGTAGGAGTAGCCCCACTTGCCATCATCTCCAAAGACCCACTGGAGGATCCCTGGAACTCTGGGCTTTGCCATGTTAGAGATCCAGGCCCCCAGAGGGAAAACACACCTTCTAAGGGACACACCTTCAAGGATCCCATTCAACCATGATCTACGCCTGCTGCCAGGGCACTGTGGACTCCTTGTATCTGGGAACCAGCAGGTGATTGAGGCTGTTACGTGGCTTCTAAGGGACCAACGGGAGAATTAAATGAGCTCATTATAGGAATCACTCTATATCCTTTTAAGTATTTAATGGTGGTACAAATCTGTGATATTCCCACTAGGTTGCCATATTTTTATTTGTTTTTTTAAACAGATTTATTAAGATACAGTTAACAATCATGTGCAATTCAGTGGTTTTTAGTATGTTCATGGAGTTGTTCAACCATCACCAAAATCTTAAAACATTTTCATCACCTGCAAAATAAACCCCATACCCATTGTTACTCCTCATTTTCCCCCAGGATCTGCCCTCTTTCCCAGGAAACTTCCAGTCCACTTTCAGTCTCTTTTAAAGAGATTTGCCTATTTTGGACATTTTGTTTAAATGGTGTTATGCAATATGTGGTCCTTTGTATCTGGCTTCTTTCACTAAGTGTAATGTTTTCAAGGTTCAACCATGTTATAGCATGTGTCGGTACTTAATGTCTTTTTATTGCCAAATAATGTCCCATTATATGGATAACCACACTTTATCCATGCATTGGGTGGGCATCTGAGTTGCTTCCACATTTTAACTGTTATGAATAATGGTGGTATGAACATCTGTATACAAGTTTTTGTATGGACATCTATTTTCATTTGGGACGTATATACCTAGGAGTGGGATTGCTGGGTCAAATGAAGAACTGCCAAAGTTTTCCAAGTGGCTTGGTGGGCTGCCGTCTATGGGGTCGCACAGAGTGGGACACGACTGAAGCGACTTAGCAGTAGCAGTTACCATTTTTACATTCCTACCAATAGAGTTGTGGTCCTAGTGTAATTAGATTGACTAGTTTTCTGTGAGTATGGTTTCTGTGTGTCTGGCCTCTGATGCCTTCTTGCAACACTTACCATCTTACTTGGGTTTCTCTTACCTTGGGCGTGGGATATCTCATCACGGCTGCTCCAGCAAAGCGCAGCCGCTGCTCCTTACCTTGGACGAGGGGTATCTCCTCACCGCCGCCCTTCCTGAGTTTCAACATAGGATAGCTCCTCTAGGCCCTCCTGTGCCTGCGCAGCCACGGCCTGGGGTTGGTCCTCCCGGCCACCGCCCCTGGCCTCAGGCCTCGGGGCATGGGGTAGCACCTCCCGCCTGCCGCCCTTGGCCTCGGGCTTAAGGGCGTGTATCTCCTCACGTCACCGCCTGGACCTAGGAGGCTGGGTATCTCCTCTCGGCGCCCAACCTGACCTCGGACGTGGGGTAGCTTCTCTCAGCTGTTCCTGCGCCGTCGCAGTCTGGCACTCTCGGCCGCTGCCCGGACCTAGGACGTGAGGTAACTCCTCTTGGTCGCCGCCCTTCGGGCATGGGGTTCTCCCGGCTTCTGCCCCTGACCTCGGACTTGGCGTAACTCCTCTCGCCTGCGCTTTAGGGCGCCCGTCGCAGCCGCCTGCACTTTGAAGCAACAGTTAGAACTGGACATGGAACAACAGACTGGTTCTAAATAGGAAAAGGAGTACGTCAAGGCTGTATATTGTCATCCTGTTTATTTAACTTATATGCAGAGTACATCATGAGAAACGCTGGACTGGAAGACACACAAGCTGGAATCAAGATTGCTGGGAGAAATATCAATAACCTCAGATATGCAGATGACACCACCCTTATGGCAGAAAGTGAAGAGGAACTCAAAAGCCTCTTGATGAAGGTGAAAGAGGAGAGTGAAAAAGTTGGCTTAAAGCTCAACATTCAGAAAACGAAGATCATGGCATCTGGTCCCATCACTTCATGGGAAATAGATGGGGAAACAGTGGAAACAGTGTCAGACTTTATTTTTCTGGGCTCCAAAATCACTACAGATGATGACTGCAGCCATGAAATTACAAGACGCTTACTCCTTGGAAGGAAAGTTATGACCAACCTAGATGGCCTATTCAAAAGCAGAGACATTACTTTGCCAACAAAGGTTTGTCTAGTCAAGACAATGGTTTTTCCTGTGGTCATGTATGGATGTGAGAGTTGGACTGTGAAGAAAGCTGAGCGCCGAAGAATTGATGCTTTTGAACTGTGGTGTTGGAGAAGACTCTTGAGAGTCCCTTGAACTGCAAGGAGATCAACCAGTCCATTCTAAAGGAGATCAGCCCTGGGATTTCTTTGGAAGGAATGATGCTAAAGCTGAAACTCCAGTACTTTGGCCACCTCATGCGAAGAGTTGACTCATTGGAAAAGAGTCAACTTTTGATGCTTCCCTTCTGATGCTGGGAAGGATTGGGGGCAAGAGGAGAAGGGGAGGACAGAGGATGAGATGGCTGGATGGCATCACTGACTCGATGGACATCAGTCTGAGTGAACTCTGGGAGTTGGTGATGGACAGGGAGGCCTCGTGTGTTGCGATTCATGGGGTCGCAAAGAGTCAGACACGACTGAGTGACTGATATGATTTGATCTGACCAATAAGAGTATGAGAATTCTCACTTCACATCCTTGACAGCACTTATTATTATCTGACTTTTTATCACAGCCTTCCTAGTGGGTGTGAAATGATATTTTATTACAGTTCCCTGATGGTTCATGATATTATGAATTTTTTCACGAGCTTATTGGCCAGTTGTATATTTTCTTTGGAGAAATGTCTAGTCAGGTCTTTTGCCTGTTTTATAATTAGTTTATTTATCGTTTTGTTATTGAGTTGTCCTAGTTCTTTTTATTTCTAGATACAAGTCTCTTGGCTGATACATAATGTGCAAAAATTTTCTCCCATTCTGTGAGTTGTCTTTTGAATTTATTGATAGTGTCCTTTGAAGCACAGAAGTTTTAAATTTTGACGATGTTTGGTTCCTTGTGCTTTTCTTGTCATATCTAATCAATATCGTTTTAATTTACTATCTTCACTGGAGGGAGGACAGTTTCAGAGGCTTCCACTTGGCCTTCTCACTATGATAGTTCTTATCCCACAAGCCATAGATGCAATGTGGTAGTGGTAGTGAGTAGATCCAACTTTCAGTACACTTGAAAAATAGGACAGTGACTTTTGGGTGGATCCGCAGAACCAGTGAACTCAGTATAAATTGAACATTAGTCAGGACCCCGTTTGTAATCAGGTCCCTTCAAGTCCTGCATTTTTGTTTTTAAATTTTGTTTTTAGCTGTGCTGGGTCTTTTTTGTGGCACGTGGGCTCTTTGTTGCAGTGTGCAGGCTTCAGTTTATATCAAAAAATTGATAGAAATTTGGAAGTTAAACAGCATATTTTAAATAAGCCATGATCAAAAAGGAAATTATAAGGAAAATTAGAAATCATTTTAACTGTTTGGCAATTAAAACATACCAGGATATGGATGAGATAATTCAGTGCTTCTTCAAATGCTTTTATACAAAAGAAAAAGGATATAAAATTGATGATCTAAGTTTCTACCTTAAGCAAAAAATAAAAAGTAGAGGGAAGAAAATAAGAATAGAAATCAATAAAATAGAACATGGAGAAAAAGTAGAGAAAACAAATGAAACTAAAGCTAGTTCCTTGAAAAGATTAAGAAAATTGCTACATCATAGCAAGCCCAAGTAAGAAAGAAAACTCAAATGATCAGTATCAAAGAGAAAAGGAATCTCAACATGTGGGTAGAAATAGAGAGGAATTAAAATTACACAAATTTTAAATTTAAAACTGTAATTAAAAACTTTCCCATTATTTTTTATGATCTTGATTTCGTATTAAAAAGGATATTTGAAAGTCTGTGCTAAACTCTTGAATTAGAGATATTACCACAAAAATAAGACAGATGACCATTTGAAAATGCACACCAGGCTTAGGACTCTATTGCCTTGTACTCATCTCTTTTACCATAATTTCACTGTTACCAAATGTTCTAGCCAATATTACTTTATTCTGGGATCATGCATAGGTCATGCATTTATTTTAATCATAAATTTCCAAATTTATTGTGAGGATAACTAGTTAAATTTGTGTGGATCAATGCTAATTCATCACAGCTAGATACAGAACTGAAAACATGGTGATTTAGCACTTGCTGTACAAAGGACATAATTATGTGTGGTTTTCTATTTTCTCCTTTGTCATTTCATTATTTATACATAGCACAAACTGTTTTCCATTGAATGTATTCACAGAGAAATGACTATTGAGATAACATAGTATAGTAAAATCTTGGTTATCTGGCATTCAGCCAAATGGATATTGTGACCAGAAGTTGAAAGGAGATTTTATATCTTTTAGAAAACATGAAGTTCGAAGAAAGTTTTTTTTTTTGTGGAGAACTCTTGTTGTTTAGTCACTGAGTTGGGTTCTGACTCTTTGTGACCGCATGGACTGACTGTAGCTTGCCAGGCTTCTCTGTCCATGGGATTTCCCAGGCAAGAGTACTGGAGTGGGCTGCCATTTCCTTCACGGAATCTTCCTGAACCAGGGATTGAACCTATATCTCCTACATGGGCAGGCTAATTCTTTACTATTGAACCAGAAATGTTACTGGTAAATTAACAGACAGGACAACTCCAAATTGAAGTTAATGTTCAATCACAAAGTATAGTAAAATCTGCACTTAGAGTTGCTTACGTGAGACCAGGAGAGGCAAGTTATCAGGAGGGAAAACAGTCTGACACATTAGGGAACCATATACTCATATGCTCTGCATCAGCATAGCATAGGAGCCTCTGAAAAAGGACCACTCATTCCCTGTACACCCATGGTGATCAGTTTGTATCTTTGGTATTCACACACATCTTGTTATATGTACATAATGTGTATATGTTCATGCATATATTAGTACTATGTTACAGAAGCAACATGTATACCTTAGATATTTTTATAAAAAAATAAAAGTCAGCTGTAATTTAATTTCCATAAAGCCACCACTAATTGTGTGATAGTCTGGTATTTTTTCCTATGTATTTTTATCCATAAATTTATCCTGGCAACCAACTCCAATATTCTTGCCTGGAGAATCCCATGGACAGAGGAGCCTGGCAGGCTATAGTCCATGGGGTTGGAAAGAGTCAGACACGACTGAGCAACTTAATACTCATTCACTCACAGTCCCTACCCTCAACCAGGCTTACTATCTACTGTGGAGCCCTATGAACTAGTTTCTCAAAAGTATTACCAATGTGCTGAACCTTGTGAAGAGAAAACACGGGTTCTCGTGAGTGAATATCAGGGGATATTAGAGAATTTAGGGGAGTCCCTACATGTAAAGTATTTAAAGTAGGCCCTTCTGTAGTGTATCATTTAGGATGCTTTCAGCTTCCAGTAACAGAGTCACTGTAACAGCTAAAATTGGCTTAAATGACAGTTACATTTATTATTTCTCCTCACAAGAGGCAGGCATAGAAGAGAGGTAGTGACTGCAGCAGCTGAACGGGGTCATGTGAAGCCCAGCTTCTCTGGGATTCTCTTGGCTTTCTGTCCTTGGTCACAAGAAGCCTGCAGCAGTTCCAAACGACATAGCCTCTGATGATGATGTCCAGAGGTAGACCCTATCAGTCTCCTTTAAAAAGTGAAGAACCCTTTTTCAAAAGTTTCCCTGCGAGACTTTCATATCTCTTGGGCCAGAATTATGTTGTGTGTATATTTCTAACCCAGTCATGGATAAAGAGAGTGGAATTACTGGGAAGCTTAGAGGAATCAGAAGTAAGCTCATAGGAGGCGAGGTGGGGGGAGTAGCTGCTGGTATCCCTGACATGCATTGTCATCCAATATTT
This sequence comes from Bos indicus, assembly GCF_029378745.1. Lineage (NCBI taxonomy): Eukaryota > Metazoa > Chordata > Mammalia > Artiodactyla > Bovidae > Bos > Bos indicus. The sequence goes on from NC_091769.1 coordinate 54,273,270, forward strand.
CAATAAAATTAGAATTCTGTTAGCTAGGAAAAAGGATGGGGTGACTAAGCACTAAGTATAGGTTGGGGCTTCCCTGGTGGCTCAGATGATAAAGCATCCACCTGCAGTACAAGAGACCTGGGTTCAAGCCCTGGGTTGGGAAGATCCCCTGGAGAAGGGAACAGCTACCCACTCCAGTATTCTGGCCTGGAGAATTCCATGGACTGTATAGTCCATGGGGTCGCAAAGAGTCAGACATGACTGAGCGACTTTCACTTTCACTTTCATAGTATGGTATAGCCATATAATGAAATCCTCATCAGCTGTTTAAAAAGAGACAGATGTTTATGTATTGATAGAGTGTTAGTTTCAAAATATACTAAATGAAGGAACAAATGTGCAGAACGTTGTATGTATGATTCACCTATTTGTGTAAAAGCAGAACAACTCTTTCATATGCAGGTATTTGAAAAAATACTTCTGGCAGGACCTAAGAAACTGTTCACAGTATTTTCTGTTCACAGTATTTTCTCTGAGGGTGGGACAAAGATGAAAGATTTATAATTTGATGTTCTATGTATCTTTTTTTACTGCTTGAATTCCCCCTCTCCATGGCTGTGTATCTATAATTTGTTTTTATATTTGTTGATAAGAAATAACTATATAGAGAAACAAAGAAGACACAAAACATGTACATAAAAATGTGAAGATACTTTCTATTTATAAAATGCTTATAGCATTTTATATGCCTATAAAAATGCTTACCTAGTTGATGTAACTTTTTACACAGTTTTTATTTTAAAATCTACTTACCACAGATGTTCAAACAAAAAAATGTAGATGAATGCTCATAGCATCATTATTCATTATAGTAAAAAAGTAGAAACAGCCTGTAGGTCCATCAACAAATGAATGGACAAACAAAATGGACAAATGAATGGGATATATACATACAATGAAATATTGTTCAATTATAAAAAGGAATGATGTAGTGACACATGCTACAACATAGGTGAACCTCAAAAATATTTAAAGACCACATATTGTAGGATTCCCCTTATGTTAAATGTCTATAGTAGGCAAATCTGTAGAGACAGAAAATGTATTAGAGGTTGTCTGAGATTGAGGAAGTTGAGGGGAAATTAGGAGTGACTGCCTGGGCTTCCCTGGTGGCTCAGCTGGTAAAGAATCTACCTGCAGTGTGGGAGACCCTGGGTTTGATCTCTGGGTTGGGAAGATCCCCTGGAGAAAGGAATGGCTACCCACTCCAGTATTCTTGCCAGGAGAATTCCGTGGAGTGTATAGTCTATGAGGTTGCAAAGAGTCGGACATGATTGAGCAATTTTCATTCACTTCACTAGGAGTTACTGCTGACAGGCATGGAGTTTCTATTTGAGGTGATGAAAATGTTCCAAAATGGTGAGGGTAGTTAGTTGCATACTCTATACTAAAACCCATTGAATTGTACATTTTCAATGGATCACTTACATGGTATGTGTATTGTATCTCAATAAAGCTTTTTTTTTTTTTTTAATATACCTGCTTTGTTTTTTTTCCTGCAACCACCAGCATAATTTCCAGGAACATTACTTTAGGTTGTTTATGAATGCTGCTGCTGCTAAGTTGCGTCAGTCGTGTCCAACTCTGTGTGACCCCGACATTTATCAGTACCTTTATCCTTCTTTGAAAAATCTGGTGACTACTTTGGTGGTTTTTTTTTTCCTTTTCTCTTTTGTCCATTTATAGACTTACATATTTTTCCACAAACATCACAATAGTCTTTATTTTTGTTTTTCCTTATACCTTTCATTTAACTATGACCCTGTAAACTGTTTTTTTGTGACCATAGCTTTACTCCTATTTTTAATAGAAATTTAAAAAATAATCTCATCAAAAAATTCACACATAGCTTAAAAAGAAATAGTATAAAGAAAGGGGCTTATAGTGAAGAGCGAAAAACTCTGGTGCCTCATCCTCAGCCCTCCTGTTCTCGCTTCCCAGAAGGAACTGCTCTAAACTGTTTCTGTTTGTCCTTCTGGTCGATATTCCCATTCTGATGAATAGTTCACACATCCCTGTCCCAAACTGACCTCTAGCTGTGATAGATGAGTAGATCGCCAACTTACGTTTCCTGTCTGTCCACGGTCACAAGAAGCTTGCCGTGATTCCAAACGACATAGCCTCCCAGGATGATGTCCAGAGGGAGAAAAGGGAGAATCTCCCCCATCGTGTCTCTTTTAAAAGGTGAAGAACCCTTTTTTGAAAGTTTCCCCAGAAGATTTGGCCCCTCATAGGAGTCTAGGTTGGAAATGGTTTTTCTTCAGGAAGTTAAAGCTGTTGTTTTATCAACATTGAACATGGTATTGCTATTGAAAGGGCTGATTCTTGTTCCTTTGAGGGTGATTCTTCTCTCTCTGTAAAAAAAACTGATGATTTATCTTTATCCTAGTGTTTTAAAATTTCAAAGTATTATGTCTTGTGTGTGCAGTGTCATCATATTGGGCCTTTCATAAGCATTTCAGTTTAAACACCACTGTTTCCCTTCAGTTCTGAAGCTTTTATGTGAATAATTTCTCTAATAATTTCCTTCCCTCTGTTTATACGATTGTTTGGAGATTCCAGCTAGTTGGATGCAGGGCCACCTAGTTGATTCTTATCTTTCTCAGTCAAAATTCCTCATGTAAACCACAGAACACAGAAAATGATTTGGGTGGCATTTTTCTCACATATTTCAAAAATAACCTTATCCAGTACCTTCCTAGATATATAGGAGAGAAATCAGTAGGTAACATACAGTAAATGTCTTAGAACAGGAGTCAGCAAACTTTTTCATAAAGAGCCATATAGTAAATATTTTAGGTGTCACACAGATAGGAGGCAAAAAGTAAGTCTGCTATGTAGGTACTCTGATAGCCATTTAAAAGGTAACCATTAAAAAATGTTAAAAAAAAAGAAAAGAAAAGAAAAGAAAAACTGTTTTATGGGCTGTTAAAAAAAAAAAGAAGCAGGTGCCTGGTGGGATTTGGTCCATAAGCTGTAGCTTATTCAACCTCTGTTTAGGGCATTAGGGCTTAATTTTTTACTGAATCTGTTCAGAAAATCCTCTTTTTATTTTCTCTCATATTTTCCTTCAGCTTAGCTTTTTGTTCTACATTTTGAGAGATTTCTGCAAATTTACCTTAGATTGCTTATATTTGAATTCAGCAGTCATTTTTAGTGGCAACACCACTCAATGCCTCTTAATATAGTGTCCTATTTTTGTCTTATAGATTCAAGATGTCCGTAGATATTTCTAAGGAAACACCTTATAGTTTTTAAAGGTGTTTACTTTTGTTTCCTAAGTATTTTTTTCCTTTGGGGACAGTTTTTCTGGTTATACATCTGTGATCTCTGCTAATATAGTTATACTTAACAGTGACACAATAGAAAAATCATCTATTGCTTCTACATATGAAAAGCGCAAACATGTAACAATTATATTTTTAGTTATCATTTATAAATTACATATTAAAACTGATGGTTGCATTATTATTGAACCTGTATCTGAAATCAAAGAGGAACTCTTTCATAATATGTGTCTGTGTGTGTTTACCAGAGGTTTAGGTGCCATATGAATATTCTCTCATTAGGGCCATTGACCCCTTTACTTCAACTTTCTGTTCTTGTTTTCAGTTTCTTCAGAAGCGCTGCTTCATTGCTTTCCTCCCCACTTCATCTCTGCCAGAAAAGTGTTGATATTGCTCAGCTGCCGTGGCCCTCGCGTGTGCATATGATCTTTGCTGTGTTGCTTTTATGCTGATAGCTTATGGTGAACGATGTCGGATTCATGATCTCCGAAGAAGATTTAACTTCGGGACCAGGGACCAGGCTTGATCACTCAAGTGCTTTAGTAGCAGAGTTTTATTATTATTATTTATTATCACTCAAGTAGCAGAGTTTTATTAAAATATAAAAAGGGACAGAGAAAGCAAAGATCTTACCAGGCCCACTCCCACTATATATACATTTTAAGATAACAGGTTTAGTCAGAAGGTTTTCAGGAAGGAGAAACATGTCCTCAAGCAGGATACATTATTGTTATATAATCCTTACTAAGGAATGTAGAAAAAAAGTTTGTCCTTTCTTCCTCCTTGAGAATTCCAGACCCCTGTCTCTGCTTTGAGAGCCCCAGACCCCTTTCTCCTCCTCAGAGACCCTGGGCTTCATGACAATTTGCCTGGGAATTGACTCTTTCAGTGCCTTTTACAAATTCCTTTGCTATTATGAAAATAGGATCTCAAGAGGGAGAGAATTAATGTTTGTGTTTAAGCTGTTTGGGCTTCTCTAGTGGCTCAGAGGGTAAGGCGTCTGCCTGCAGTGCAGGTAGACCTGGGTCCGATCCCTGGGTCAGGAAGACCCTCTGGAGAAGGAAATGGCAACCCACTCCAGTACCTTTGCCTGGAGAATCCTATGGACGGAGAAGTCTGGTAGGCTACATACAGTCCATGGGGTTGCAAAGAGTCGGACACGACTGAGCGATTTCACTTCACTTTAAGCTGTCCTTCTTGAATTAGAATTCTCACAACACATTTTAAATTGTATTCTTGCATTTACCGTGTGCCTTTGATATAACACCACCCCCCCTCCCAAAATAAACAAGTGTTTTATGGTGTGTTTATAATTTAGTAGGCACCTATTCCTGGAGGAGGAAATGGCAACCCATTCCAATATTCTTGGCTGGGAAATCCCATGGACAGAGCGTGCTACAGTCCATGAGGTCACCAAGAGTCAGACACAACTTAACTGAACAACAACAACAGAGAGCTATTACATACTATTAACTTCAAAAATGGAAGGATGTAGTCAGTTTTCTAATAACTGAAAATGAAGGGGAGTGACTGGGGAGGTAAGACTTCAGAGTGGAGTTGACATTTGAGCTGAGGCTTGAACAAGGGGTAAATTTTGGACTTGTTCAGTGGAGAAGATATTGCACATGGAGTGACCTTAGCATGCACAGAAGTGCAGATCAGAAAGCTCAGTAAGCAGTAATTAGACTGTTGTGGGATCAGAGCATAGGGTGTTGGTGTATCTGCGTGGGCAGGGGACAGTTACAGGACACAAGGCTCGAAAGGCAAGCTGGGCTGAGGTCATGAACAGCATTCTGTGCCCAGGCATTTGAATACTTTTCTTTAGGCCACTGGGAGTATCTTTTGAGTACAGCAGTAAATAAAGCTGAAATTGTCTTTCAGATAAATCACTCTAGTTACAATAGGAAAGATAGATTTCGAAGATAAGATAGTTGAGGTAGAGCCTCCTGCCCGGAAGCTATTAATTATAGTCTGAACCAGGACAGCAGAGGCCTGTTCAGGTCACATCTGATATCTGTTGTCTTAGCAGTATTCATTAAACATCTGCATTGTCTACCAGGTATTTTGTTAGGCATTGAGACTTTTTGTTTTTTTTCTCTTAAAATATTTTTCATGGCCTTCTTCCCTATTCTCACTGGGACCGTCAAAGGCAAAGCTCTCAACCCTTCATGCCTGAATTACTAGCCACAGTCCCTGTGGACTCCAGGGTCTCTCTCTAGTCCTGTTTATTTTGTGCATCGCTCACAAAATAATATTTACATGTGATCTTCATCATTTTACTTTTTTCCTTTGAAAGCTTAATTTTCTCCCATACCAATCAAGTTTTAATTCGTTTTCTGGGTATCAGGGCCTTCAGCCTGGCTCTTCCCTAAATAACCAAATTTTTCTTAAGACTTTCTACCATAAAAATGCTCTTATTAGTTGATTTTCTTAGAGCACACTCATTCTGCCCCCTTGCCTTTCTCCCCTGTGATCTTCTTGGTGTGAGTATTCTCTGTATTTTCTTACTCAAATTCTTCCCATCTTTCTAGTCTTAGCTCAAGTGTCGTCTCCTCCCCTAAATTTCCTCTACATCTTCCTAGAAAGGATTATTCTCTTACACTGTTTTTCTATCCCCAAGGTGTATCTAGCCCTTAGTTGTGGCTTCCACCCTCATTGTTACAGTATGACTGCAGGGGTGCCAGCTGTTCTAACCGAGTTCCACATAGGAAAAAGGAGTACAAAGGGCAAAGGCAGCAGCTCTTCCAGCTGAGTCAGCCCCATTTAAAGAGCTCTCCCAGAAGTCCTACCCAGTGACTGTCGCTAGACTGGCCTCTTTGGTCACCCCTAGGTGCAAGAGAACTTTTTTAGGGAGTATTACTGAGAGTTTCAGTGTTGAACAGTCCAGAGGGCACTGTTCACACAGAAAACAATACATGAAAAAATGGAGTGTTTTGTATTTTTATCTGGGTGATGATGACATGGTAAACATGCATGAAAGGTCATCAAGCTGTATATTTAAGATTAGTAAATGTCATACTTTTCTGAATTTGTTATACTTTTCAATTAAAAAAGTTAATGCCCCTCTTCCCCAGAGTTGTGGTGACCCTAGGCAGATTGCTTCTGGTATAATTAGGATTATGTTATCAGAAGGACATAAGGAAGAGTGGATATTGGTCTGGGTAGTTCAGTATCCTTGTCACACGTATAGGACTTTTTTCTGAAGAGTAGTGATGCTTTGACATATAAGCCAAAGTTTTAATATATTTGTGTTTAATGTGATTTATTTATCATAGTGAAAATATGAACTTAAATGTAAGAATGTTCTATACACCATCTTAACTTCTGGTATAAAAAGTTATTAAAGATTTCTTTTTGTTTGATATTTAGTATATATTATTAATAACTTGGGAGAAGGCAATGGCACCCCACTCCAGTACTTTTGCCTAGAAAATCCCATGGATGGAGGGTAGGCTGCAGTCCATGGGGTCGCTAGAGTCGGACACGATTGAGTGACTTCACTTTCACTTTTCACTTTCATGCATTGGAGAAGGAAATGGCAACCCACTCCAGTGTTCTTGCCTGGAGAATCCCAGGGACGGCAGGGCCTGGTGGGCTGCCGTCTATGGGGTCGCACAGAGTCGGACACGACTGAAGCGACTTAGCAGCAGCAGCAGCAGTTAATAACTTGATGTTGAGACATTTCAGCAAAAATAAAAGCATTGGCTTTGAAAAATAAAATATTAATACTATATATTAATTTTTACTTGCTGTAAGATATAAACAATAAGTGAAAACTCAGTATATACTTTTTGACTGCTTTTATATAGTAGAAGCAATATTGGTTTTATCAAGTCAGTACTACAAGGATTCAGAACACTTGCTACCATAAAATCAACATCCTTTCACTAGTTCAAACCTGATAAATAAAAAGTGAGTTCATTTCAGTTCAGTTCAGTTCAGTTGCTCAGTTGTGTCTTACTCTTTGCGACCCCATGAATCACAGCACGCCAGGCCTCCCTGTCTATCACCAACTCCCGGAGTTCACCCAAACTCACGTCCATTGAGTCGGTGATGCCATTCAGCCATCTCATCCTCTGTTGTCCCCTTCTCCTCCTGCCCCCAATCCCTCCCAGCATCAGAGTCTTTTCCAATGAGTCAACTCTTCCCATGAGGTGGCCAAAGTACTGGAGTTTCAGCTTTAGCATCATTCCTTCTAAAGAAATCCAAGGGCTGATCTCCTTTAGAATGGACTGGTTGGATCTCCTTGCAGTCCAAGGGACTCCCAAGAGTCTTCTCCAACAGCACAGTTCAAAAGCATCAATTCTTTGGCGCTCAGCCTTCTTCACAGTCCAACTCTCACATCCATACATGACCACAGGAAAAACCATAGCCTTGACTAGACGGACCTTTCTTGGCAAAGTGATGTCTCTGCTTTGAATATGCTATCTAGGTTGGTCATAACTTTCCTTCCAAGGAGCAAGCATCTTCCAACTTCATGGCTGCAGTCACCATCTGCAGTGATTTTGGAGCCCCCCAAAATAAAGTCTGACACTATTTCCATTGTTTCCCCATCTATTTCCCATGAAGTGATGGGACCAGATGCTATGATCTTCGTTTTCTGAATATTGAGCTTTAAGCCAACTTTTTCACTCTCCTCTTTCACTTTCATCAAGAGGATTTTTAGTTCCTCTTCACTTTCTGCCATAAGGGTGGTGTCATCTGCATATCTGAGGTTATTGATATTCCTCCTGGCAATCTTGGTTCCAGCTTGTGCTTCCTCCAGCCCAGCGTTTCTCATGATGTACTCTGCATATAAGTGAAATAAGCAGGGTGACAATATACAGCCTTGACATACCCCTTTTCCTATTTGGAACCAGTCTGTTGTTCCATGTCCAGCTCTAACTGTTGCTTCCTGACCTGCATACAGATTTCTCAAGAGGCAGATCAGGTGGTCTGGTATTCGCATCTCTTTCAGAATTTTCCACAGTTTACTGTGATCCACACAGTCAAAGGCTTTGGCATAGTCAATAAAGCAAAAATAGATGTTTTTCTGGAACTCTCTTGCTTTTTCCATGATCCAGCGGATGTTGGCAATTTGGTCTCTGGTTCCTCTGCCTTTTCTAAAGCCAGCTTGAACATCTGGAAGTTCACAGTTCACATATTGCTGAAGCCTGGCTTGGAGAATTTTGAGCACACTAGAGTGTGAGAGAGGGCAATAAAATTAATAATAAGTTAAAATCCCATCTGTATTTTTAAGTGGTTGCAAATATTTAAAATTTTGAAATTGTGTCTTTTATTGTATTTTAGAAAAAAATGGGAAAATAAGAAACCAAATCCACTTTGTTATGGTAAAACTTAGAAAATGGTTGACATATGACAAGTCTTGGCTTTTATATTAAGTTTCACATGTAATTTAAACTACATTGTAAGTAACAGGAATTAGGAAATGACAATGTTTACAAGCATTTATTTCTTGGTGTCTGTGGCTTGATGTTCACTTCTTTAAACATTAAAAATAGAGTTGATTTGCAGTGTGTTAGTTTCTGGTATACAGCAACATGATTCAGTTATACACACAAACACACAGGTACGTGTGTATATATATATTCTTTTTCATTGTAGGTTATTATAAGATACTGAATATAGTTCCAGTGTTCACTTGTTTTTAAGCAAAGGCTGTTTTTTCCTTCCTTAGGTTCATCCTCAGCAACACCGGCTTCTATTTGAAGTGTTTGATGAAAATCGATTGGTAAGTCCTACCGTACAAACATAAACTGTGAAGCAAGGGTATACTTGAGTAACAAGCAAAAGTAGGCCAGGAATCTGTGAAGTGAGAGGTGCTTTCGAGGTGGTTATGGAAAGACTGGGCAAAGTGGTGGATAGAATTTTCCCCCCGCCTTTCCTGGTGCTCCTCTCTACTCTTCTGTTCTCCCTGGCACCTCTCCTGATTATCAGTTCTCAGCAGATTTCATGGTCTTCCTCAAGGTTTCTCACGGCAGGGGATTCAGAAAAGTCAGCCTCTTGGCCTGACCTTCCTGCACACTTATGCTGGTACCCTGGTTGATAGTCCCAGGCTCAGGAGCCTTCCCCTCCACACTCCAGTGGAGGTCTTGAGGTTGCCTGTATCCAGTTATGACATCCCATCCTTTCCCTTATCCCCACTCTTCTACTGAAGACAAAGGAAAACCTCTCTAACTGATGAAATTAAGTTCTCTAAAGAATTGCCGATGTTCAGAGAGACAAAAAGCAAATATAACCTGTTTTTATTTTTATAAAAGGATAGTTGTGATTCCTAATTTCCTAAAGACTGTCTTGAAGTCCTACCCTCTTCCTAATTTGTCTTGAAACTATTTCAAACCTTTTTAGCATTTTACATTTACATTTAAACCTGTAAGATTTGAATATGAAGGCATAAGAACAGTGTTATGTAGTCAAAGCTTATCAATTACTAAACAGAAGCACAAGAATTAAAACAGTTTTATTCATTTTGTAGCTAACATAGAAACTAGATTTTTTAAAGAATCTATTTTTAGTGTTGGACTATATAACACTTGGTTTTATAGATGTGATAACTGTACTAGTAACAGAAGATATTGGAGAAGGGAATGGCGACCCACTACAGTATTCTTACCTTGAGAATTCCACGGACAGAGGAACCTGGCAGGTTATAGTCCATGGGGTCACAAAGAGTCAGACACAACTAAGCTACTAAGCTCAGCACAGCACAACTGAAGATATTTCAGATGAAATGATTAATTAGTATCATTATAGGCAAAGGTACTTTTTTGTAGCCAAGGGAGACTTCATCACTAACTTGGCAATCTAATTTTGTAAGGCTCAGTGACAGATGTTGATGATTTGCTTATCATTTGGTTAGTCACAGAGCTTTTTATTTTCTGTTTGTATTTTTGCCTTTTTAAAAATAAAATGGAGAATGTTTTCACTTTTTCCTTCTGTTGCTACAGATCTGTTTTCCTTCTTGATGGGACCAGGTGAAATTTAGTATTGGTGTTTTGTAATCATGAAATAAACATACAAAAATATGTATACTATAATATTTATCTTAAATAATAAGACAAATATCTATATGCTTATTATTCAACTTAAGAACTTGAACATTACCGAAACCTTCAAAACATCCTTTAACCCTTCCAATAACATCTCCTTTTTCTCTCCCACAAGTAGTAACCACTGTCCTGAATGTTGTGCTTATCATTTCTTTGCTATTTAACAACTTTTATCATGTATATATGTATCCCTAAAAAACATAGTGGTTTCCGTTTTCATATTTTTGGATTTACTAAAATAGTAGCACTGTGAATAATTCTTTCCTCTGTGACATGCTTTTGGCTTAATGATATATTTGTGAGGTCAATCCATAGGAACATATTTCACAAGTGCATAGTTTTCCCTTCATCTGCAAATGCTGTAATACCACAATTTATGTGTTTATCCTGCTTAATAGATATGAGTGTTGTTTCCAGGTTTGTGCTATTACCAATTGATAAACATTCTTGTTGTGTTTCCTGATACACATGTATGATTGTATCTCTAAGATTAATATTTTGGGCTTGAATTGCTGGTCATGGTATTACTGTGTTATTTTTCCTGTTGTTCATGATACCAGTGTGACTTTCTCCCTGATTCTTGGGCACATCATTAGTGAACTTTTTTATTTGAATTATTTGCATATTGTACACAAGGAGGGATAGCTCATGCTGATGCTTTCCACCTGCTTATAGTTATCTAGTCTTTTTGCCAGTAATCTTAGTATGGTGTGACTCTTCATTGCCAAAACTAATATTTGTCAGGCTCTGATTAGTGCATTAACACTCCTTGAGCATTTACCGTGTATAGCGTATATACAGGGTATCATGATTTGTCAAAAGAAAAAAGCATTGCTTATGATATTAACAATGGAATATTTCTAAAAGCAAAAAGAAAATAATGCATTGAGCAGCATATTCTAGATCCCTATACCAAAGAGTCAGAATTCCTTGTAGTCCAACTTGTGTTTTGGTATATTCGCTTATAGCTCTATACAAATTATTTAATCCTTCTGAAGATATTTTATGAAAATAAAATGAGACAGTAGCTATCAAAGCACTTGAAAATTTTTCATCATTAATATAATGTGTGATTTAGAGTTCATGGACTTGTGCATTTACGGCTGTCTGATATCACATTTTGTGTGTTAATTATAGTATGCATTTTTGGCATACATTGTGTTCAGTACTCTGTTATGCATTAGAAATATAGTTTTTCTTAAGAAGCTCACTTTACTAGCAAAAAGGAATAAGAAATAATTAAGAGTGGTGCATGTCATTGTAATGCTCTGATTTGTTGCTGGTCCCAGCAGGTAATTGAAGTGTACAGATTACCTGAGATGTCACAGAAGCTATAGCCATTGATGGAATAACAAGCTGGATTGTGTAGCAGTAAATTGACCTGTGCACTGTAAATGCCATTTTACCTTCTCCTGTAGCATTCACAACTAAGTTAGAGACACATCCTTTTCCTAGCAAGGTTCTCTTTGGAATGTATGGCAAAGAGCAAATATACTTTAAGGAGAAAGAATTTCTAGTATTCTGGAAAATGTTTGCAATATAAGTGATATTTTTTCAGCCAGTTTTAAGAACCTGGGGATTATAAACTATCATAGTTGGGTAATGGTGTTGTTAAGGGTGATGGGATGTTTGGGACTGATGTGCCTTTAAATGAATTCTACATATACCAATGCAAAAGTTAGTGCTTCTGTGTCGCTCATTTCAGTTCAGTCGCTCAGTTGTGTCCGACTCTTTGTGACCCCATGGACTGCAGCACACCAGACTTCCCTGTCTATCACCAACTCCCAGAGCTTTCTCAAACTCATGCCTATCAAGTTGGAGATGCCATCCAGCCATCTCATCCTCTATCATTCTCTTCTCCTGCCTTCAATCTTTCCCAGCATCAGGGTCTTTTCCAATGAGTCAGTTCTTCACATCAGGTGTCCAAAGTATTGGAGTTTCAGCTTCAGCATCAGTCCTTCCAGTGAATATTCAGGACTGATCTCCTTTAGGATGGACTGGACGGATCTTCTTGCAGTCCAAGGGACTCTCAAGAATCTTCTCCAGCAACACAATTCAAAAGCATCAATGCTTCAGTGCTCAGCTTTCTTTATAGTCCAACTCTCACATCCGTACATGACTACTGGAAAAACCATAGCTTTGACTTTGTGGACCTTTGTTGGCAAAGTAATATCTCTGCTTTTTAATATGCTGTCTAGGTTGGTCATAACTTTTCTTCTTCAAGGAGCAAGTTTCTTTTAATTTCATGGCTGCAATCACCATCTGCAGTGATTTTGGAGCCCAAGAAAATAAAGTCTCTCACTGTTTGCATTGTTTCCCCATCTATTTGCCATGAAGTGCCATGATTTTGATTTTTGAATGTTGAATTTCACTCTCCTCTTTTAGTTTCATTAAGAGGCTCTTCAGTTCCTCTTCACTTTCTGCCATGAGAGTGGTGTTATCTGTATATCTGATGTTATTGATATTTCTCCTTGCAGTCTTGATTCCAGCTTGTGCTTCATCCAGCCCAGCATTTCTCATGATGTACTCTGCATATAAGTTAAATAAGCAGGGTGACAGTATACAGCCTTGACGTACTCCTTTCCCAATTTGGAACCAGTCCATTGTTCCATGTCCGGTTCTAACTTGCTTCTTGACCTGCATACAGGTTTCTCAGGAGGCAGGTAAGGTGGTCTTATATTCCAGTCTCTTTAAGAATTTTCCACAGTTTGTTGTGATCCACACAGTAAAAGGCTTTAATGTAGTCAATGAAGCAGAAGTAGATGTTTTTCTGGAATTCTCTTGCTTTTTCTGTGATCCAATCTCTGGTTCCTCTGCCTTTTCCAAATTCAGCTTGAATATCTGGAAGTTCTCGGTTCACATACTATTGAAGCCTAGCTTGGAGAATTTTGAGCATTTCTTTGCTAGTGTGTGAGATGAGTGCAATTGTGTGGTAGTTGCATTGCCTTTCTTTGGGATTGGAATGAAAACTGACATTTACCAGTCCTGTGGCCACTGCTGAATTTTCCAAAATTGCTGGCATATTGAGTGCAGCACTTTCACAGCATCATCTTTTAGAATTTGAAATAGCTCAACTGGAATTCCATCACCTCCACTAGCTTTGTAGTGATGCTTCCTAAGGCCCATTGACTTCACCTGTCTGGCTCTAGGTGAGTGATCACACCATCCTGGTTATCTGGGTCATTAAGATCTTTTTGTATAGTTCTTCCATGTATTCTTGCCACCTTTTCTGCTTGCCATCTTCTGCTTCTGTTAGGTCCATACCATTTCTGTCCTTCATTGTGCCCATCTTTGCATGAAAAGTTCCCTTGGTATCTCTAATTTTCTTGAAGAGATCTCTAGTCTTTCCCATTCTATTGTTTTCCTCTATTTCTTTGCATTGATCACTGATGAAAGTTTTCTTATCTCTCCTTGCTATTCTTTGGAACTCTGCATTCAGATAGGTATATCTTCCTTTTCTTCTTTGCCTTTCACTTCTCTTCTTTTCTCAGCTATTTGACTTCTCCTCAGACAACCATTTTGCCTTTTTGCATTTGTTTTTCTAGGGGATGGTCTTGATCACTGCCTCCTATACAGTGTCATGAACCTCTGTCCATAGTTCTTCAGGCACTCTATCTATGAGATCTAATCCCTTGAATCTATTTGCCACTTCCACTGTATAATCGTAAGGAATTTGATCTAGGTCATACCTGAATGGTCTAGTGGTTTTCCCTACTGTCTTCAGTTTAAGTCCGAATTTTGCAATAAGGAGTTCATGATCTGAGCCCCAGTCAGCTCCCAGTCTTGTTTTTGCTCACGGTATAGAGCTTCTCCATCTTCGGCTACTACCCAAAGTGACACATGTGTGTCACTACCCAAGAGCTATGTCTGGACACATCCAGCCTCTGAAGCCTTAGGAGACTCCTATATTTCATATTCTAGGTGGACATGCTGTGCATCTCAAGTTTAGTGGTTGTGTTAGTCAAGGTTATCCAGAGAAACAAAACCAATAGGGTACACATACATGCACACGGAGAATAAGAGAGGGAGAGATAATGAGGTGGGGGTAGGGATTGATTTATTTTAAGGCATTGGCGTGTCTGAAATCCGTGAGGTGGTACTGGGAGGTTGCAGATTCAAGTAGGAGTAAGGCATCTGAAATCTGTACGGCTGGGCCGCAAACTGGAAACTCAGGCAGGGTTTCTTGTTACAGTCTTAAGGCAGAATTCTTGCTTCCAGAAATCTGTCTTTTTTCTTAAGTCCTTTAACTGATTGAGGTCCACTACCACCCACTCCAATATTCTTGCCTGGAGAATCCTGTGGACAGTGGAGCCTGGCAGACTACAGTCCATGAGGTTGCAAAGAGTTGGACATGACCGAAGTGACTTAGCATGAACGCACAACTTATGGAGGGCATTTTGCTGTATTTAATGTCTACTGATTTAAATGTCAATCACATCTAAATAATAGCTCCATAGCAACACTTGGATGGGTGTTTGACTCAAAACTTAGCTAAGTCAACATGCGCAATTAAGCCTCACAGGGGACATCGACCTTCAGAGTTCTAGTCAATGATTAGTATAATCCTGAGCCTGTCCATAGGGGTATTTAACCACATTTATTTTCTGTGTAGATAATCGAAAACTAAATATCTCAGAATGTGGGGTCCTGAGCTTCTGTCTAATCCTAAAATATGATCTGTTTCATTCTAGAATATAAAATGCTCTATGATTTGCATAGATTCCTCCCAAGTGAGGTCTGGTATCACTCTCCAACTCTTCTCCCCTTGAGGTTAGGGTTGATACTCCTCTCTTGGCATCTCTTTGGCCAGGAGGCTACATCTTATCCCAGGTTCTCTAGGTTGCACACTGCTCTATTAGTGGTACAGATCCTGTGCAATCCTAGACCAGAGCCAGGAATGCAAACTGTTTAACCTTTCTAGAATTGAAACGCAGCCTAGAGTACAAGGAATTGCATTTGATTATCTTACTTTTCCTTGGCTGAAGCCGTCTTTGCAGATGTTTCAAGTATTTTGCCTTCTTGTCCAGCTGCAGTGTTTTGATATTTCTTTAGAAGTAGTAGCTAGGTCCATCCACCATCCCTCCAGCCTCATCTCTGGTGTTACTTGGTGCTTACATCGTTCCAGCGCGATCTCAGGAGGATCAGAAGATATGCTTAGTTGTGATCCTGGAAGCTTAAAATGTAGTTAGGGGACATGAAGCTGATATTTAGAGTGAAGCTTACTGTAGCTTTACTATAAGAGAAAGAGAAAATGCTTATTCAGTTAATTGTTTCATATTAACACCCAAAAGAGATTTGCTGATTAACTGGAATTTTTAGACTACAGGCATGAGTGGTTATCTCATAGGTTAGCTTATTAGAAATAATCCATTTATTGAGTCATCCCTAACTTAATTTGAGAAGGAAAGCTGAAGTTTTTTGAAGGTATAGTGAAAAGATTAGGACTCTTCCTTATATAAAGAAAAAAAGATTATAAGGGAATATGTACTGAAGTCTATAAAATCATAATGTAGATTATACCAAACCAAAACAACATAACAATTTTATTACTAAGTTTACAACTGTACACATTCTAAAACATAGTAGTATCTCATTCTAGTCAGAAATAGAATCTAGTAAATTCCATATTTCTGTTTTGTCCTGTCTTAATTGATTAAAAACACTGTTTAGAAAATTATGATTGAGAACAGATCTATCCTAAGTTTTCTTTTTTAAACAAAGTGCAAGTATATGTTTTACATATTTGCTTTTACTTAGGAAAAAAAAACTTACTTAGAAAAGTACAACTTGGGTGTAGTACTATGTGGTGTAAACAACTGAACTATTTTACTTTTTACTTTCCTATGAATGAGCCAGTATATATTTATTACTGGAGTTCCAGCTGTAAAATTCAGGTAAGAAGTTTAAATATACCCTAGAGTATTATTTAAAAATAAATGTGTTTCTTTCAGATAGAATACCAACCTTGGTCTATGACTTTTAGGGGAGAAATTAAAATATTAAACTTTTATTACCTAGTAAACTGAAAATAAAGTAAAGGTTAAATAAATACAAAGCAGAAAAAAAAATATGTATATATATACAAAATCACAACGTCTAAAAGGACAAACAGTATATTGTTCTCTCCTGCGGGAGCTTTATCAGCAGTGGTAAGTAATTCCATCTTTAGGTCAGTGCTAGTACTCAAAAATGTAAACAAGTATGTACTTTGTCTATATAAAGAAATATGCCATACGGTTTATGCTTCTTTATAGATATCAAACAACTAAATGAATTGTTTCAATGCACCAGTAGGGGCCAGCAAAGAGCTCTTAGAGTTTTTCAGAATAGAGTTGGCAATGAGATATGTTTATTTGATGTGCTAAATCCTTTTTAGACTTCTTTACTTACCACAACACTCTCTTAAGTGAATGAATTGCATAGACAGTGGAATAAAATATCTTGTGTGCTCAAAGTATATTGGGGTATAGTTTTTCTGTCTGATCTGCATATATTTTTAATGGAATGTTTGCTTAGGCTATTTCTTGGCAGAATTTTAATAGTCAAAATATAAATGGAATCATTTAAAGACTGTACTGCTTGGCTGGAAAGGCCTTAAAATTACAGGGGAAAATGCTTGGTGACAGCTTCTCACAAACGTTTTTTTCTCAGACGTATGCTCAATTTTTGCAATAGTATTACTAGGCAAATTTTGTATTTCGATCCTTCAGCTTTCACTTTTTATAAGTACGTAGTGTTTTGGAAACTAAAATATTTATGTTTGGTTTAATGCTAAACTTTTAATTCACCCCCAAAGTTTTGGTATTTCCAAATATATACAAACATTTGAACTTTCTCCTTTTAAAAATATTAACAGTCTATATTCCTTTCTACATTTACTAAGTTGACTGGATTCCTAGTATGGCCACTATTTGGAAATGCAATCCTTGATTTGATACTCAATTACATGGAGTTTCATTCCTACCAACTTCCTGTAATCCTATCCCTATGGGTAAAAATATTAGTGGTCAAACTCTGCTGGAGAAAGTATAGGCACCGTGATTCACAGAGTTAAATGTTCATTTAGTAGAGCTGGAGTGAAAAAAATACTGTTTCAACTTGAAATGCTAGAAGATTGTTGTTCTTGTGTTACTCATTCATGCAAATTGGAGAAGGTATAATTGAAACAAGGTTGGCAGTGTTTGAGGCAGTGTGCTGCAGCTGAGCTCAGCTTAAAGGTCGCTGGAAATCAAGTGCTTTGTAAGTGAAGGCATTTTGACTACAAGCGATTCAAGACATTTTGGAAACGTCAGTCTCAGTAATGGGCCGTCTTTTTCTTTCTATGCTATCTGGTCTTTAAGGTTTTACTTAGGATAAAAACTACTACTTCTGAGCTCTTTCAGGCACCACAAATGATTTTTTCTTTTGCTGCAGTGCAGCTGCTTCTAGCCTGTCTACCGACAGAGATCTTTGTTATGACTCTCAGCCCTTAACATGTTTGGAAATGAGAACAAATGGCACAAAGCTTACGATTGCACTTTGCAGCCAGAAGAAGCAATACTTATCCTTTGTCAGAAACCTCCGGAGATGATTTGGATAGCAGCATTCACATGTGCTTCACGAGACCAACACGGATTTCAACGGCGAACGTGGTTCAAATGAAGCTGACTCCCAAACAGACTGCACTAGCTCCGTTAATAAAGGAAAACCTTAAGTCTCGGGAAAGATCATCTTTTCCTTCACCTGAAAATGTTCATAAAAAGAGCAGCTGTCTGCAGATATCATTACAACCAACAAGGTACAGTGGATGTCTTCAGTCTGGCAATGTCTTAGCTGATGGTGATGATGCTTCGTTTACTTGTGTCTTAAAGGATGGCAGTGCTGTGGTTGATAATGAACTGAATGCCATGGATGATGGTAACCTCTTAAGCAGTCCTGCCATTTGCAGTGGTAGTCTTAGTAACTTTGCAGCCAGTGAAAATGGGTCTTACAGCAGCAATGGTAGTGATTATGGGTCCTGCACAAGTATCACCAGTGGAGGTTCATACACCAACAGTAACATCAGTGACAGCAGTGGTTATACTTTTCCACCAACTGATGATACCTTTTTTGGTGGAAATTTATCTTCTGACAGCGCCTCCAATAGAAGTGTGCCAAACAGGAATACTACTCCATGTGAAATTTTTTCAAGAAGTACAAGTACAGTTCCCTTTGTCCAGGATGACTTGGATCATGGACTAGAGATTATGAAATTGCCAGTGAGCAGGAACTCGAAAATTCCACTAAAACGTTGTTCATCCTTAGTCATTTTTCCTAGGAGTCCTTCAAATACCCCACCAACTTCTCCAACAAGTACAGGTACTCTTTCAAGCAAAGGATCCTATCAGACCTCACACCAGTTTATTATTTCTCCTAGTGAAATTGCCCACAATGAAGATGGCACTAGTGCTAAGGGATTTCTTTCAACAGCTGTCAATGGACTTCGGTTATCCAAGACAGTCTGTACTCCCGGAGAAGTAAGAGACATACGGCCTCTTCACAGGAAGGGCTCGTTACAAAAGAAAATCATTATTGCAAATAATAGTCCAAATCAGACTGTCTGTGAAAAGCCATCTGAAGGATATTCTTGTGTTTCACTGCATTTTACCCAACAGAAAGCAACTGCATTAGATTGTGAAGCAGCAAATGGTGATTGTAAACCAGAGATGTCAGAAACTGAGCTTAATTCTGATCCAGAGTTTATTAAGCTTATGCATAGGACATCTGCATGTTTACCATCCTCCCAAAATGTAGATTATCAAATAAATATCAATGGACAGTTGGAAAGACCAAATTTACAGATAAACAAAAACCATGCTCTTTTACAGAGAAGTATTTCATTGGGGGGAACTTATCCAAATGTTTCCTGTTTATCTAGCATTAAGCACAATTGTTCTAAGGGGGGACCATCTCAATTACTCATAAAGTTTGCATCTGGAAATGAAGGTAAAGTTGATAATTTAACCAGAGACAGCAACAGAGATTTCACAAAAGAACTACCTAATTCTTTAAAGCATTCTTGTAAGGTAAGTTTCCTTTGATTTTGGAAAATGTTAATTTATACTAGAATAGCTCTGTGAAATATTTGGTAAAATTTATTATAACTTGGCTGCTTTATATATTTTTTTGGTCCTTAGCTAGCAAGTACTTTGTAGTCATGAACTTGATATTTGTGAATCTAAAAAATGCCTAATAGTTTTTCACTCTATTTATTATTTTATCAGCATACAAAATATGCATTAAAAAAAAAACCTTTCCAAAGTGATTTAAGCCATAAAACATTCTGTAGCATAAGAACAAGCTTTAACTAATAATTTGTTTTATAATATTTTGCCTTAGTATATTTTCCCCTTGAGTGGTATGGTGTTTTAAAGTCTAACTCCGTATTTCATTCTTATTTTCAAAAATGCTCATTTAGTATTTATTTTAAAGCATTATAAATGCTTTAAGCATTAAGCATTTTGAAAAAAAGCCCTTTTAAGCCCTCTTTAAGCTTTATGAAAAAAGTAAAATATCGAAAGCCACTTAAAGTATTAAACAGTAAAAAGTCTACTTAAATGTGAAACTTTTCTTATAAGTGAACATAGAGAAAATATTTCTTTGAAATACATATATTTATTTGATCATTGATAAAAACTATTATACTGAATGTTTAAAGCAGAGGAAAAATAAATGGTATTTGCATTTGTATATACCCTTAACCACAGGAATTTTGTTCCACCCTGTTTTTCTTTAGCTACCAGTTAAGAATGCCTTCTAAAATGTAACTCATTCCTTCAATAATATTGAACTCTAAATTTTATATTTTTATGGTTTCAATTGCTAGGCATTTCCTAGTTATCTTATTAATTTGTTATTTGGGTAATTTTGCTTTATTATAGTAGTAATTTAACTCCAGTGAATCTTAACCAAAACAATTTTTTGTGTAATTTGGCCATTCCAAAGTATTTTAAGTGTTTTGAACTTGAATAGATTTTTAAAATTTCTGTGTTTGGAAGATCTTGCCAGATTTTAGGAAATTTTAAAAAAAGTATTTCTGACTAAACCAATTCTAGATGACAGTACATAATAGTTTGAGGCAAAGAAACTTATCTGCTTATCTGTGTTTATATAACACTTACTATCAAAATTAAAGTGTTTTTTAAAATTTCTGGGCAAATAAAATATTAAATATTTGCTAGTTTGTTTTCTCTCTTTTGAAATCTGATGAATATAATAATTCTTATTACCAATGCCCAGATGTTAATATAAGCAACTACTTTACTGAGGATGAATAAAAATCACATTTCACATTCCAATGTATGTTTTAGAATTATTAATTCCGTTTGCAAAACTTTTAAAACACTAACTGTTAAGAGATTATAATCCATTCAATTATTTTGTCTCCTAAAAAAAGCAATTAAGTGATACTGTGAAAAAATGTATTAGTAGTTTGCTAATTGAATTACATGTACCTTGCAAATGTATTTTACGTTTAATGAAATAATTAACCTGAAACAAATAATTGACCTAGAAATATATATAAAAATATTCTTTAAAGAATTGATTTTGTGGTAATATTATAGTTTGTTGTTGTTGATACTTTTGAAAAAATGGTCTTTTTAATGTTTTTAAATTAAATTTGACTGCCTTTTGTGTGGCTAAAAGATATACTTTCACTGGTTTTTCTTTAAAATTGGGTAAGCTAACTTAAACATATTTTGTGACAGCTGAATGCCTAGCTTTCTGCAGAATCTATTTTTTGCTAGATTATTCAGTTATAAAATAGTTGAAGTGTGTCGTTTGCTGGAAAGCTCTAAGTTGTTTCTCCTCTTAATGTTTATTAAACAACTTTTTATATAAGAATTGTAAACAACATAGGACCATTAAACAACACGTGCTAGATCTAAATTGATCTAATTGATTAATGGTAAATTAAGGGCTTGTTTTAAGAGGAAAATAGTAATGTTGTTTTTTCTAAACATAGCAGTGACAACAATAATGGGGTTTTAGAAATAATCCTGTGTTTATCAATAATTATATATTAATCTAATTATAGTGGTATATTGTAACTCACTTATAAATAAACAGCTCCCAAAATATTTCCCATGACTCCAGTTAGTCTGGGTTAGTATTCTGATATGCTGAGTCTGGATTCACATTTAACAAGTTGATATTAGAGTAGCATTTAGTAATGTCAGCTATCTGTACCCAGCAGCCGTGAAATTAAATCACTGCTTTGGTCAGGGACCCTGGTTTTTAAAACATGAAGAGGTCTACAGATTCTTTTCTTCTGTGTTTAGCGTCCAGTCTCTAGCAGAATAGTATCCAGTTTCTAACTCTATAATCAACAGCTCATTAATGGCTAATTATTTAAATCTAGTGAGAACTTTTATATGTATCTGCAACTTGGGTCTGTGTGTTGTTTACAATTTAGAATGAAGAAGAGACTTTGTAATCTGCATGATCATGTTTATCTCACTTATTTGCCTTCAAAGGATGTACCAATAACTGGCATATATTTATTGTATATACTTTTTGAGAGACAATATTACTTTAGTAAAGGCTTTATAATCTAGAAGTAGGCATTTGACATTTTAACATTGTGTGTCTTATCAGCTTGATCAAGAGAGAGATTAAGTAGGTGAGATGGTTTTTATTCAGTTACAAAAATTACCATTAGGTTTCTAAAATCTGTATAATTGTTAGTTTACTCTGTTATTGTTTCACTTTTCCCTATCTATGTTTTTAAAATTTCCTGTGTTGTTAGGATGCTCAGAAATGTCATTGCCCTGTTATTTTAAATACTTTAGCATTTGCCCCAGCTTGTTAATGTCTTCCATTCTTCATGTATATGCATATTTTTTTCAGAAAGTTTGGCTTTACATTTTTCTTTTTATTGTAAAGGTTTTTGTTTATTTTCTGTTATTTAATCTCAGATAGGTAAATTGCTTAAGCCTGGTATGGTAGAACTTTAAAAAACTGTCTCAATTATTTCAAAGCCTTTAAAACTAATCTCAAGATTGTATGTTTCAATAATATATTTAGTTGTTCTTCCCAAAATAACTGTTTTAAATATACACTGTTTTCAGTGTTCCATTATTTTCTGTCCTCATTTTATTAACTTTAGCAGAATATTTAGAGACATTTGGTTAAATTTATTTTGAACACTTAATCTTTCCTATAAAAATCAATATAGTTTATAAATATTGACTCTAAAACTGTGATGCAACAATGTTAATGACCAGTTTTAGAAACTTGGAGAGAAGTATGTGCTTGTACATGTGCATTTCTTAGAACTGAAGAACTAAAATACTAATTTCAGGGTGGTTCAGGGAGCTAAATTGTTTTCTTCAGAAATATTTTATATTTCTCTGGAGATGTTTCTTTAATTCATTCATCTAGCACATGTGTGAGTGCCTCCTGTTTGCCAGGCACGGACTAAAGCTCTGGGAATAAAAGATAATAAAGCACAGTGTCTTCCTGGGGGAAATCCCATTCTCCTTAGAGACATATTGGTAGACAAGAAAATTCTCAGACTAAAATGTGATGTGCTCAATAGAGCTGCATATGAGAAAGTGAGAAAGATGCAACAATATTTGTCTGAAGGAGAGGACCCGGTTGGTAGTCAAGGCTTCACAGGGGAGGTGACATTTGAGTTGAATCTTAATGGGTGAGTTGGAGTTCCCCAGGCAGAGAATCAAGGAGGATATTTAGGGCAGGGATTCTCAATCTCAGCACTTTTTTGTTGCGGAGGGCTGTCCTTTGTCTTGTAGGATGTAAGCAGCATCCCTGGTGTCCATTTACTCAGTGCCAGTGGCATCATCTGCCTCAGTTGTCACAATCAAAAAATGTCTCCGGACATGGCCAAATGCCCCCCAGGGGCAAACCTGACTGCTCTTGGGACACATTGCTGTAGGCAGAAGCAGCCACACGTACAAGGCTGGAGATGTGAAAGAACCACACTGTAAGTAGTTCAGTGTGACTGGAGTACACAGAGTCAGGGGCTGTGGTAGATGATAACACTGGAAGTGGTGGGAGTTCCATTGCGTGGAGCACCTCATGCTGAAGGAAAGCAGCGTGTCTCCTGCCGACAGACAGTAGTTAGGCGACGGAAAAGTTGTTATTGAGAGTGTAGTGTGCCTACTTTTGTGTTTTTAGATGATAATTTTTTTTTATGACACCATGGATTATAAGTGAATTAAACTTTTCTTAACTTGGCCAACTAGGTGAAAGGTGACATCATGAACTAAGATAGGGAATTCAGGAGAAGGGGCCAGATTGGGAGGGCAAAGAAGAAACCATGAATCATTAAGTTTTTGTCCTGAGAAGTTACCCTGGTAGTACTGCTGTCAAGTAGGGTAGTTGGAGATACGGGCTCTGGCTCAGGAGAGGAGTGAGAGCTGGAAATGTAGCTTGGGAGTTAAGCATCTAGTCAGATTTCCGTAAGGATGGACTGGAAAAAGCATGAAAGTGAGATGGGAGGAGTGATAAATCAGAGTTCTGGGGACTACTAACTTGGGAGAAGCAATGGAGGAGGAGATAAAAAGGAGACCAAGAGTCACCAGAGGGGCAGAGAGGCCAAAAGAGCTTAGAGGCCTGAGGGCCAAGAGAGTGGAAAATTCAAGGCGGGCAGCATACAATGCCATGGAATTTATGTATCCATTGAATGTAGGAGGTCTTCATAACTTCAGTAGGAGTAGGCTCAGGAGAACAGTGTGAAAGCCTGGATGAAAAAAGAATGAAACAGGTAAGGAAGCAAAACAGGTATAGCTTGTTTGCTCAGTGTCACAAAAATAGTCATGAGTTAGTGTAGGCAAGTTTTATATTTAATGGCTACAATATAGAGGACAAGCATGGTGTTAGGCAGATATAATTGCATAAGACAAATTGTTACAAGAATATTGCAGCCTGTTCTCTAGGAGAAAAAAAGTTCTGTTAGCTCCCTATTATTTCACCTTAGAACAATAGAATAAGTGAGCACAGGCAGAGAAAACTGAAGTGGGGAGTCGGCAATATGAAATGAAGGGAAAAAATTAGGAGTGAAAATGTGAGATGGCCTATGAGTAGGCATAACTCTCGGTGAGCAGGATTATTCAAATTTTCTCCTGCCCCTCCCTACCACCAAAAATAAGACAAAACAAAAATAGAGCTAGGTAGAAAACAAGTCAGGGTTTAAGGCTGCTTCCTAGACACTGCTTGGAGAAGAGGCCCTCTGTCTTGTTGTCACCTGCTTCTTCCAGGATATGGAGCCCACAGCAGCTACCTGTTGTGAGGCCTGGCCCTTCTAGATCCTCTCTCCCCTTACAGGGAACAGGATAGATGAGAAGAAGCTAGGATCAGAGCCTTTGTGGGCAGAAGGGTCTTGGCAGAGTCCCTGGGTGTGGCCTGCCAATGTGTTGAGATCAGGAAGATGGTTAGCAGAACAAATGAATTCTGAGAAGGGGATCCAAAGATCTTGTCAGCATATCCACAAAATACCTGAAATCTTGCTCAAGTGTGTGGTTGGGTATTCTTTGTTGGCCAAATGTGAGACTGGAAGGCTATGCTCAGGTAAAGACCCAACACTGAGAGATATAAGAAAGCCTTTCAAAACAAGAGGTAAACGCATCTGTGCTTGTTCAGTGAGATATTGGGAGGAAGCTCTCAACATAGCAGCAGTTGTTGGAAAGTAATTTTACTTTCACTGAAACTTAAAAAACCTGTATAATATAATTAGAGCAGAACTGAGAACTTCTGAGAGAAGAAGAAAATTCTGAGAACTTGGAAGGGCAAGAAACTAGCATGTTTATGTACCTTGTAACCCAATTCATGGATGGGTCATAATAAAGAACACCTTGACCAAGAGATCCCATGATGTTTCTAGTGAGGTTCTGGAATATCTGGGGGTGGGGGGAGGATCATGATTTCTCTTGATTTAGATGTATTACATCTAAGATAAAACTGTAACATTGTAAAAAATTTTGTGATTTACTATAATAGAAAAAATATTACCAATCAAAAAGAAGTTTGTATCAAAGATATTGGTATTACAAGGGACAGTGGCTTTAAATGCAGTTGTTCATTAAATACAGAAACATTCTTAACTGAATTTTTATCTTTTGTCCTTCTTACCAAAGCTGAAGATAGCATTTTATGATATAGCTAAAATAATATCTAGGACTGCTTCCTTTTTTCTCTCTTTTCTCTCAAATGTTTGTTGGTAAGCTGCCTTCTGAGCTTCTGATCTGATCTGAAGCTGCCTTCTAATGCTTTAAGGATTACAATTAGAGAATAGTTCATTAAGTCATCATTTGGACTACCAATTTTCCAATTTTCATGTGTGTGTACCTCTCCTAGAAATCTTGTTAAAAGGCAGATTATGGTATAGTAGGTCTGGGTGGGGCCTGAGGGTTCTGCATTTCTAACATGCTTCCCAGGTCATACCAATGCTGCTAAAATTCCTTAATCACACTTTGAGAAGCAAGACTTAAGACCATTAAAAAAAAAATAAGGACAATAATACAGTTCATAGTTGAAATATCCAGCGAGTCTGTCTTCCACTTTTGCATAAAGAAGAACTGTATGTATACCATGGTCAGGGCTAAGCTAATTTGCAGGGGATTTTAAATCCACTTGGACATTTACACTAGTTATTGGTTGAGACCACGTAATACAGAAGGGATTGTTTGGACCAAAAGCCATTCAAGAGCTCAGTTTAGGGTACTACTGAGAATGTTTGAATCTTACATTGGCTTATGTAATGAAATGAAACGCCATCTATAATCAGTGCTTACTATGAGCTATCCTTTTGATAGATCTATAAGGAGAAAGTGAAAAAAATCCTTTATGTGTAATTTTGTGATGCACTTAAAAGTATATATTCCTTCTTAAGCATAAATTGATATATGAAAATGTTAGGAACTGATCTTCCATTGGAGCAAGTGAAGAAATCTTAGTGGTAGCTGAGTTTTTATGGTCTTCATGGCCTGAATTCAGGAAGCCTGTGTGTGTGTGTGTTTAGTCACTAAGTTATGTCTGACTGTTTGCGACTCCATGGACTGTAGCCTGCCAGGCTCCTCTGTCCATGGGATTTCACAAGCAAGAATACTGGAGTGGGTTGCCATTTCCTTCTCCATCAGGGAGTATAAAAGACATTAAACATTTCAAGTAAGCAATGAGAAAAAGGGAGCATAGCAAGAAAAAAGTTGAAGGTGGGGAGATAGGCAGGCAAGGCAGGCAAATATAAATTTTCTAGAATTAATTGAATCTAGAGAGGGGGTTAGCAAATGAATAATCTTTTCTGGGCTCTCATTTACTAGAATATTATTCCCTAAATCAGAGACTGCTAGATACTTAGTACCTAGAACAGTGCGTAGCTCAAAATAGACACTATTAAGTATTCATTAAATTAATCTCTGAAGCCAAGGGACCCTTTGTAATGGGGTAGAGATGACTGTAGAATCTGGTAGGTGACTAGAATCTGAGGGTGACCAGACAACCTCGCACAAACAGATAACCAAACTGGGATATCTGAGGGATGACTATAATGATGAGTGGGAGCTTCTTGATGCTTCATCCTCTGTTTGAAAGAGTGGCACTCTTAAATGAATACCTTGTCCCTGGGGTGGATGCCAATGGAATATTATGATCGTGACTCAAGGATTCATTTCCACAGTGGAGTCTGATTCATAGCCTACATATTCCACTAACTGGTGCTGTAGAACTATGTGTCTGGGTAGAGGCTCAGATCAAATTTTCTAAAAAAGAAGATGGAATGGATCAGAAGTTTTAAGAATATTTAAACACAGGCCATTTGACTAGCTTTAAGTTCATCATTGTTTAATAAAATGACTTCATTTCAGACTTGATGTAACAGCCGATTTCTCACCATTTTTCTTGGGGTTTTAAGTAGCTGTTTTAGCTAAGAATGACCTTTACCTTTTGTACCAAACCTGAAAGACTGAACCCTCTTAAGGAGCTTCAGAGCTTAATGGAAACTCAAGTCATCTTCTAAGCAGATGAGTTTAACAAGTATTTATCAGAAATAGAATATGTGCCTACTGTGAGTGGCAAATATTATTCCTGGCTTTGAAGAGTTTGTACTTTAGACGAGAAGACAGCATTATCTGTTTAAATAAAGAACCAGAAAACAACATAATATATAATAATGTTCATATGCCTACTCCAGGCAGGTGAACACCTAAACTCTGAGTTATGTGATTGTCTATATAATTTTTAATTAATTCAAATTTTTCTCAAGATGACACAGGTGTTTGTTTTAAAAATCAGGTGTTTTCTCATTGAAGATTTCCTTTCTGCCTTTTTCTCCGTGTTCCCTCTCCCCAGAATTCCTATTAGCCCAAGTTTGTACATCTTGGATTGATCTTATAATTTACTTTTCTCTTCTGTTTTCTGTTTCTTTGCCTTCTTATTCTGCTTTCTGGAAGATTTCCCCCAAGTGGTCCCTTCTCTTTAATTTTAAAATTTTGGTTGCTTTAGTTCCTAAAGTTCTATCTTGTTTTCTGATGATTCCTTGTTTTTATTCTTGCTTTAGAAGTGCAGTCTCTTATTTCTCTGAGAATATTTTACTTAAGGCTTTTTCCTTTGAGTTTTGTTATGGGTCCTATGTTGTGTCTGGTTCCTGTGGGTCACTTTGCCGCTGTCGTTTGTTTCTCTGTGTTACTAGATGAAAAATTTCCTCCAGGTGTCTGGTGAACCTTGGCTGTCTGTTCATATTTGAGAGTGAGTCACTATGAAGTTATCTGGAGGCGCTGTAGTTGGGTGAGGCTTTTCAGATGGTTAGCTTCATTGTCAGGAGTCTTCTAACTGTCAGTATCTGGAGGTCTTGTCTCAGAGGTCAGTTTCTCCAGAGAAGAAATTTGCAATGATTGCCCAGTTATGTTTCATAGCTGTGGTGAGCGATAAACTAGGAATGGAGGTGATTTGTTTCACAAGTTCTGAAACTAAGTTAATTCAAGGTAAATCATGCCTTAAAAGTGATATTTACTTATCAAATTCTTAAGATACTAATTATAATTTAATTAATATACAGTCTGTAAGGTGCCTGATTTGCATAACTTGTCTGAAATACATTGTGTATATATATTCTAGAAGTGAAGATGCTCCCAGAAAGACCAGATTTAAACATCCATTATAATAGAATATGTGGTTTCCTTAACACATCTCCCAACCTCTTATATTTAAATGTAAATGGGGGTGCCTGTCCTCAGAGGAAGAGGATAGAGCTGTTAGAACTGTATTTTGGTGCAGACAGAAGGGAGAGGAGACCAGAATGGCCCCCTGGTGGAGTAGAACATTGGATGCTCACTGGCTCACTGGCATGTCATCACCTCAAATATGATTGTTTTAACTTGGACAAAATTCTGATATATTCCTTTTTTTTTCCCTTAAAAAAATAGACTTTATTAAAAAAAATTTTTATTGGGGTATAGTTGCATCACCAACTCAAGTGACGTGAATTTGAGCAAACTCCAGGAGATAGTGGGATGGATGAGCCTGGCATGCTACAGCCCATGGAGTTACTGAGTCAGACATGACTTAGCAACTAAACAACAACAGATAGTTGCTTTATAATGTTGTGTTAGCTTCTGCTGTATGGCAAAATGAATCAGCTATATGAATGCTTATGATATGTTCTTTTTTAAACTTTTGACCCAATATCTGTGAAAGGTTGAATCAGTCAACATATTGTATTATGTACCACATTTAGAAAAACTCTTTGAGTTAGTGATTATCTCCATATTACAAATAAGAGAAAAAGATCAAAAAAGTTAAAAATTATTTAGTCAGGATCATAAGTCAAATAAATGTCATATTTGGACCAAAACTCAGCTCAGTTATGTATTCTAAAGCCCTTTTCTGCATTTCTAACCAGGAAGACTTCATTCCACACTGCAATAGGGGAAATCTACAAGATAAATAAAACTGCTTGGGGAAGGTTATTCTTGTAAAAATAGCATCAGAAAGGACAAAAAGAGAGTTGTCTAAAGGAAAATTTCCACTTAGGCTGACTACTACCTGATGAATAACTTTTACTCTCTGAAGAACAGGTTGAGTCCTGTTCAAGTCCAGATCAAGTCCTTTTTTTCTTGCCATTGTTGAGTGAAAGTGAGGTTCAGGGATTAGTTAAGCATATTTCTAGAGAAACAGTTTATCTTTCAAACTTTTCTTTTTCTTTTCTTCTGAGTTGGGACCCAACACTTATAATTACTTTCTTCTTTCTGATTAATTTTATTGATCAAATAATGCATTCTGTGTGTTTCTACCTCCTACGACACTCTTTGAGTTTTATTTCTCTTCAATAACTATTATATCATAAACTACCTAAACCATGGTAAACCATATGTCTTTTTTTCCCCCAGATATTTTTAAACTTTTTATTGTGGGAAATTTCCAAGACGCACAAAAGTAGAAAGAAGAATGCAGTGATCCCCCATGTATGCCCCCAGTGAACTCTCAGTTTCAGTAGTTACTAACGTCTTGTCAATCAGGTGATCCATCCTTCCCCCTCCTTTTTAAACTGATTTTTACTGGAGTATAGTTGGTGTACAATGTTGTGCTAGTTGCTGCCAAGTGAGTCACTTAGACATCCATATATACACACTCTGTACTATGCAGTAGGTTCTCACTAGTTATCTGTTTTATTATAGTAGTGTGTATATGTCAGTCTCAGTCTCGTAATTTATCCCTCTCCGCCCACCCCTGATAACCAGGAGATTGTCTTCTACATCTGTGACTCAACTTCTGTGCTGTACATAGGTTCATTTGTACCATTTCTTTAGATTCCACATATAAGCGATATCATACGAATTTGACTTTTTCTGTCTGACTCACTTCACTCACTGTGGCAATCTCTGGGTCCATCCATGTCACTGCCAGTGGCATTATTTTGTTCCTTTTTATGGCTGAGTAATATTCCATCAGCACCATGTCTTCTTTATCCATTTCTCTGTCAATGGACATTTAGGTTGCTTCCATGTCCTCCGCTCCTTTTCTTCTGTTGTTGTTTTTTTTTTTTTTTTTTTTTAGTAAATCCCAAATATCTTATGATTTTACCCATAAATACTTGGAGTGGATCTGTAATGGAGAAGGACCATTTAAATATACAAAATACCACACAGTCATTGTTTTTAACAAAATTAACAATAGTTCTGAACTGTTTTGACTGGATCTCTTTCTAAATCATCTAGGTCATTTTAGTATTGACATAGCTCTCTCCTTTAAGATGTGTCTATCTAATTCTTCATCTATGTTATGATGTTCATTCACTTTGGGGCTGAGTGAGCCAATTATTAGGCATAGGATTTTCTATCTCTTTAATCAGATAATTTTTGATAATATGTTTGTTACCAACATGATTGAGGCTGTCTTCAGAACCTAAAAGTAAAGTTAGAATTAGGACTTAGAGCTGATCACCTAACTATACCTTACCTCCCCCTTAATTACCACAGAGCTGCCTTGAGAGTTCAAACATCTGGGATACCTACCTTCCTAATTCCCTGGTAGTGTGAAAATGTGCTCAAAACAAATTAGCTGTATTAATTCCTCTTAAAGCTTCTCTGCATCTTAATTTTATGTTTATGGAATGAGAAGGATATGAAACTTGGTGAAGTTGTTTTGAAGATTGGAAATTTTTTATCTGTTTGGCAAATAGTTGGTGCTCAGTAAAAAGTGACTATTATTGTTTGCCTTATAATATTGTTGTGAGAGTATATGAAGGTGTATCTTAAACTATAAGGTGATACAGTGCATAACATAATAGTTATTTTTTATATGTACAATCTGAATCATATATAAATCTAAGAATCCAGGTTAACAGTTAAGTAATAGGAAATTAAAAGATGCTTGCTCCTTGGAAGAAAAGCTTTGATCAACCTAGACAGCATATTAAAAAGCAGAGACATTACTTTGCTGACAAAGGTTCGTCTAGTCAAAGCTATAGTTTTTCCAGTAGTCATGTATGGATGTGAGAATTGGACTATAAAGAAAGCTGAGCACTGAAGAATTGATGCTTTTGAACTGTGGTGTTGGAGAAGACTCTTGAGAGTCCCTTGGACTGCAAGGAGATCCAACCAGTCCATCCTAAAGAAGATCAGTCCTGAATATTTGTTGGAAGGACTGATGCTGAAGCTGAAACTCCAATACTTTGGCCATCTGATGTGAAGAATTGACTCATTTGAAAAGACCCTGATGCTGGGAAAGATTGAAGACAGGAGGAGAAGAGGATGACAGGGGATGAGATGGTTGGATGGCATCACCAACTTGATGGACAGGAATTTGAGCAAGCTCCAGAAGTTGATGATGGACAGGGAAGCCAGGTGTGCTGCAGTCCATGGTGTTGCAAAGAGTCGGACACGACTGAGTGACTGACCTGACTGAATAGGCAACACATGAAAAGAATACATTAAAAAGTAGTGTGAAAGTACAGACTAGAAATCTGGGGAAGCATTTCTTTCTAAGATTCTAAATCAAATATCAAGACATATTTTTCAAGTGAACACAGTTTTTCTAAAGCCCTATTAAAAATTAAAGCTCAGATCTTTTCACTTAAACTCAGTTTTGACTATGCATATTCTTGGGGACAAAACTATGACAAGACTTGATATTCAAAAGAAAGAAATAACTCAGCAAATTAATAGAAGAAGAGAATTAAAATCTAGAAAGCCCTCCAAGTGGACCACAAACCACTTTTTATGCAGTAACTGGTAGTGCTAAAGAAAGTGGTCCTGTAATTTTTTTCCCCCTCATTGAAAATACTGACTCATAAGAGACAACCTTACTCATCTTATGTCATTGACAGAGTCAGCTTGTAGCCCTAAGGTGATAGATTCCTTCTGTTCAATTTGTAGACTAAACAATTCCAGACCTCTCAAAAGGTGTTTTTTAAATAGACTTTATTTTTTTAGAGCTAAAAGTTTTAGATTCATAGCATTAGTGAGATTTCCTATATTCCCTACGCCGACCTATGCAGCCTCCTCCATTATCAGTATTCCCCACCAAGGTGGTACATTCATTACAATCAATCTATTTTGACATAATCACCATCATCCAGAGTCCATAGTTTAATTTAGGGTCCATTCTTGGTGGTCTATATTCTGTAGGTTTGGACAATTTTATAATGTCATGTACCCACAATTATAGTGTCATACAGAGTAATTTCACTGCCCTAAAAATCCTCTCTGTTTTGCATCTTTATCCCTCTATCCCCTGTCCCTGGCAACCCATAATCTTTCTGCTGTCCCTATAGTTTTGCCTTTTCCAGAATGTCACATAATTGAAATCATACAGTATGTAGCTGTTCAGTTGGGCTTCTTTCACTTAGTATTAATAATACTCATTTAAGTTTCCTTCATCCTTTTACATAGTTTGATAACTGCTTGGTTTTTTTTAGTGCTAAATAATATTCCATTGTCTGTATATACCCTGGGCTTCCCTGGTAGTTCAGCTTGTAAAGAATCCCTCTGCAATGCAGGAGACCCCAGTTCAATTCCTGGGTCGGGATGATTCGCTGGAGAAGGGATAGGCTACTCCCTCCAGTATTCCTGGGCTTCCCTGGTGGTTCAGCTGGTATTCCATTGTCTGTATATACCTTAGTTTATTCACCTACTGAGGAACATCTTGGTTGTTGCCAAGTTTTGGCAGTTGTGAATGAACCTGCTATAAATATCTGTGTGCAGGTTTTTGTGCAGACGTAATTTTTCAGCTTCTCTGGAAATATCCCAAGGAGTGTGATTGCTGGATCATATGGCAAGAGTAAGTTTAATTTTTTAAGAAACTACCCAGATGTCTTCTAAAATGGCTCTATTACTTTTTAATCCCACCATCAATGACTAAGAGTTCGTATTATTCCATATCCTTACCAGCATTTGGTGGTGTCAGTATTCTGGATTTTGGTCATTCTTATATGTATGTAGTGTTTCACTATTCTTTTAATATGCATTTCCCTGGTGACATATGATATGGAGTATCTTTTCATATGCTTATATGCCATCTGTATATCTTCTGTAGTGAGGTGTCTGCTAAGGTATTTGGACCATTTCTTAGTCATGTTATTTTCCTGTGGCTGAGTTTTCAGCATTCTTTTTATATTTTGGATAATAATCCTTTACAAATGTGTTCTTTGCAAGCATTTTCTCCCAGTCTGTGGCTTGTCTTTCATTCTTTTGACAGTGTCTTTCAGAGAGTAGAAATTTCTAATTTCTTTGAAGTCCAGTTTATCAGTTACTGTATTTCTTTCATGAATCATGCCTTGGGTATTACATTTAAAAGGTCATCACCAAACCCAAGGCCATCTAAATTTTCTCTTATGTTATCTTATAGGATTTGTATAATTTTACATTTAGGTCTGTGAACCATTTCGAGTTCATTTTTATGAGGGGTGTAAGTTCTGTGTCTAGATTCATGTTTTTTGCATGTGAATGTCCCGTTGTTTCAGCACCATTTGTTGAAGGGACTATCCTTTCTCCATTGCTCTTTGCTCTTTGTCAAAAACCTACATATTTATGTGGGCCTATTTCTGGGGTCTCTATACTATTCCACTGATCTGTTTGTCTTTCACCGTTGGCACACTAGAATATTATAGTTTTACAGTGAAATAATATCAGTCCTCCAACTTTGTTCTTGTCCCTTAATATTTTTTTGGCTGTTCTGGGTTTTTTGTGTCTCTATATAGTAAGCTTTAGAATCAGTTTTCAATAGCCACAAAGTAACTTGCTGATATTTTGATTGGGATTACCTTGAATTTATATGATATCTTGGCAATAATAAGTCTTCATATCCATGAACATAGACTCTCTCTCCATCTATTTAGTTCTTCTTTGAATGCATTCAACAGAGTTTTGTAGTTTTCCTCAAATAGATCTTGTATGTATCTTGTTAAGTCATTTCTTAAGTATTTCATTTTGGGGAGTGCGATTGTAAACAGTACTGTGATTTTTTTTTTTATTTCAAATTCTACTTGTGCATTGCTGATACATAGGAAAACAACTGACTTTTCTTTATTAACCTTTTAGCCTGTGACTTTGCTATAATTGCTAATTAGTTCAGAAGTTTTTTGATCATTTTTTTTAGACTTATTTTCTACAAAGATGCTCATGTCTTCTGCAAAGAAAGACAGTTTTGTTTCTTCTTTTCCAATCTGTATATGTTTTATTTCCTTTTGCTGTCTTATTATATAAACTAGGACTTCAGTACAGTGTTGAAAAGGAGTGGTGAAGGGGGACATAATTTACTTGTTCCTGATCTTAGTGGGAAAGTATCTAGTTTCTCACCAGTTAGTGTGATGTGAGGTGTAGGTTTTTTTGTAGATGTTTCTTATCAAGTTGAGAAGGTTTCCCTCTGTTCCTAGTTTATATCATGAATTGGTGTTGGTTTTTGTTAAATGTTTTTCCTGCACCTATTGATATGATCATGTGATTTTTCTTTAACCTGTTGATATGTTGGATCACATTAACTAATTTTTGAGTATTGAAATAACTTTACAAACTTGAGCTAATGCCACTTGGTTGTGGTGTGTAATTCTTTTTACACATCGTTGGCTTTGATTTGCAAATACTTTTTTGAGAATATGTTCATCAGAGATATTGGTCTGTGTTTGTTTTTTTTTTTGTATATAATGTATTCATCTAGTTTTGATACCAAGGTAATGCTGGTTTCACAGAATGAGAAAGTATTTTCCCTTGATTTTGTCTTCTGAAAGAGTTTGGTGTAATTATCTTCTGAAAGAACTGTATAATTTCTTTTTTAAATGTTTGGTAGAATTCATCAGTGAATTCCTCTGGGCTTGGTGCTTTCTGTTTTGTTAGGTTATTAATTACTGATTTATTTTATAGATAAAGGCCTATTCAGGTTATCTATTAATAGTTGCTTTCAGATCATATCAGATCAGTCGCTCAGTTGTGTCTGACTCTTTGCAACCCCATGAATCGCAGTACACCAGGCCTCCTTGTCCATCACCAACTCCTGGAGTTCACTGAGACTCACGTCCATCGAGTCAGTGATGCCATCCAGCCATTTCATCCTCTGTCGTCCCCTTCTCCTCTTGCCCCCAATCCCTCCCAGCATCAGAGTCTTTTCCAATGAGTCAACTCTTCGCATGAGGTGGCCAAAGTACTGGAGTTTCAGCTTTAGCATCATTACTTCCAAAGAAATCCCAGGGCTGATTTCCTTCAGAATGGACTGATTGGATCTCCTTGCAGCCCAAGGGAGTCTCAAGAGTCTTCTCCAACACCACAGTTCAAAAGCATCAATTCTTTGGCGCTCAGCCTTCTTCACAGTCCAACTCTCACATCCATACATTACCACAGGAAAAACCATAGCCTTGACTAGACGAACCTTTGTTGGCAAAGTAATGTCTCTGCTTTTGAATATGCTATCTAGGTTGGTCATAACTTTCCTTCCAAGGAGTAAGCATCTTTTAATTTCATGGCTGCAGTCACCATCTGCAGTGATTTTGGAGCCTCCCCAAAATAAAGTCTGACACTGTTTCCATTGTTTCCCCATCTATTTCCCATGAAGTGATGGGACCAGATGCCATGATCTTTGTTTTCTGAATGTTGAGCTTTAAGCCAACTTTTTCATTCTCCTCTTTCACTTTCATCAAGAGGCTTTTTAGTTCCTCTTCACTTTCTGCCATAAGGGTGGTGTCATCTGCATATCTGAGGTTATTGATGTTTCTCCCGGCAATCTTGATTCCAGCTTGTGTTTCTTCCAGTCCAGCGTTTCTCATGATGTACTCTGCATATAAGTTAAATAAGCAGGGTGACAACATACAGCCTTGACGAACTCCTTTTCCTATTTGGAACCAGTCTGTTGTTCCATGTCCAGTTCTAACTGTTGCTTCCTGACCTGCATGCAAATTTCTCAAGAGGCAGATCAGGTGTTCTGGTATTCCCATCTCTTTCAGAATTTTCCACAGTTGATTGTGATCCACACAGTCAAAGACTTTGGCATAGTCAATAAAGCAGAAATAGATGTTTTTCTGGAACTCTCTTGGTTTTTCCATGATCCAGCGGATGTTGGCAATATCACAATTTTTTACTAATAGCATTGTTTTCATTTAAATGAGATGGCAACCCACTCCAGTACTCTTTCCTGGAAAATCCCATGAACGGAGGAGCCTGGTAGGCTGCAGTCCTTGGGATTGTGAAGAGTCGGACACGACTGAGTGACTTCACTTTCACTTTTCACTTTCATACATTGGAGAAGGAAATGGCAACCCACTCCAGTGTCCTGCCTGGAGAATACTAGTGCTGCCATCATTGCTGCTGTATTTTCAGACATTGTTGCTTTGGGGTACTGCTACATTCTACCGGGATGCAGTTTCTCCTTCTTTTCTTAGGGTGACTTCTTAGGAGCATTCTTAAAAAGCTTAACTCAGCTTTTCGTCAGGTAGGATGAGCTAACCTAATAATAATAAAAAGAAAGGAGTCCTGATTCCAAATACAGTATAGTGGAGGAATCAGTCAACTCAGGGAATTCTTAATGAGTCCCAGATAAAGAACTAAAATCAGTCATGAAACCAGAAAGTACTGCTTTCCTGAAAATTCTTCTAGAATGTCACTGTTCAGTACAGTAACTCCATATGGCTAGTGAGATTTAAATTAGTTTAAATGAAATAAAATTTAAAATTCTTAACCTCATTTGCACTAGACACACCAATGCCCACATGTGATTAGTGGCTTCTGCATTAGATAGTATAGGTACAGAATATTTCCCTTACTGCAGAAAGTTCTAATGGACAAAGCTCCTCTAGAATATTACATTTCGAGCTACAAGCCATTGACACCTCTGTAACTTTGACAGTGCTCCAGTGTACTGAGGAAGGCGCCTACAGCTACAGTGCTTGGTAGCTGATATGGGTGAAGGAGTGAAACCACATTCCAATGGCCTTATTTTTCTCTACTAGTACCTGCCTTGCTGTTCAAGAAGAAAAATTTGGTTTTAAAGAAATCCACTGAGTTCTTATTTTCTAAAACAACAGTAACCCACATCTTCTTCCCCCCACCCCATTTTCACTGATACTTTATTTTCTTCGGTAAACATTATATGAGCTTTTAGCTCTTAGAGAAACTTAAAAATCTATTTATAGATCTGCTAAAGTACACTTGATCAGATAAATAGGTAGTCAAATTATAAGAATAATCAGTTTCTACTTCTGAATTATGAAAACTTAGAGTTGTTTATTTCAAAAAGTGAATATTATTAGAGAAAATATTTCATCCTACCACTGTATAGATACTGTTGTACCAAGGTTTACGAAAAAAAGAAGAGGAAAAATCTTTGGGGGTATCATTTGATAATTAATTATTTTCTTGTTCTTGAGAGCTATTTTTGGCCAGTCCCTTTAGGTTTTGTCCAAATGTGTTCATTTTGCTGACAATCAACCTTTGAAAATATTTGCCAGCCACTGTACATTTTTTGTGCTTAACATTATTTTAATACTATTTGCTGATGATTAGGGAAAATGCAGTTGAAACGGCAGATCAAGATCAAAAAGCAGATTTTGCTTTTTAAATGGCTTTTGTTGTGAACACACAAAAGAATAGAAGACATCCTCCCAACTTTTGATAGGCCTATCAAAATAACATGTAAAATAACATATAAAAATATATCAAATAACATATAAATATATGTATATAATGATTTGAATTGTAGAAGAGTTGAAATGATTTTAGCTTCAAGGCTGTTTGCTCATGAATCAAGGGAGTTTGCAAGAGGATCACTTCATTCAAGTAGTCTACAAACTGAAAACTTTGATATATTCTGAATTGTCACCCGTGTTCTCCAGACTCACTAAGTACTAGCTGTTGTTTAATACACTGAAGAAAAGTATTTAATACAAAGTTAAGGGACTTGTAAATTTCAGATTCAGTTACCTTTAAAGATGATTAAATCAGAATCTGGAGCAGTTAACCTAACAATGAGCTAAATAACTTCTTAGCTATGTGTATGGCATTATAGGCTCAGTACCATATGGCAAAATTCAGGAATTATTTTTAACCTTCTTTTTAAACATTGTTTAAACATTCTTGGAGGATCCTGGTAGGCTGCAGTCCATGGGGTCGCTAAAAGTTGGACACGACTGAGCGGCTTCACTTTCACTTTTCACTTTCATGCATTGGAGAAGGAAATGGCAACCCACTCCAGTGTTCTTGCCTGGAGAATCCCAGGGACAAAGGAGCCTGGTGGGCTGCAGTCCATGGGGTCGCACAGAGTCGGACACGACTGAAGCGACTTAGCAGCAGCAGCAGCAAACATTCTTAGATTATATTTAAACTATTAAGTGGAGTAGTTTTATCTGAATCTAAGTTTATGTATCAGAGAAGGCAATGGTACCCCACTCCAGTACTCTTGCCTGGAAAATCCCATGGACGGAGGAGCCTGGTGGGCTGCAGTCCATGGGGTCGCTAAGGGTCGGACACGACTGAGCGACTTCACTTTCACTTTTCACTTTCATGTATTAGAGAAGGAAATGGCAACCCACTCCAGTGTTCTTGCCTGGAGAATCCCAGGGACAAAGGAGCCTAGTGGGCTGCCATCTATGGGGTTACACAGAGTTGGACACGACTGAAGCTTTAGCAGCAGCAGCAGCAGCAAGTTTATGTAAGTTGTGAATTTCACCTTTCATGGATATATTTCAATTTGAGGATATTGGAGATTGATTCTACTTTTGTGGGACTTGAGTAATAGAGACGCAAGCCTAATACACTGTCTGACAAACTTTACCAACTATGCAGATTCCAAGAGATATATTCTGTAGACCAAGGATGGGAGCGTAGCTTCCAGACGGTAGAGGGGAAAAAAGGTCAGAACAGTTTGGGAAGGCTGAGACCAAGTGTAGGGAAAAGTCTGCACCATGTCTTCACGAGGAAGACAACGTCTCACAACCGGAAGAAAATATAGTTCAATCCCTGGGGCAGAAGATGATCCAAGAAAATGATCCAAGCCATAGTCAAAGCAATGAGAAACACGGGCAGGGAATCAGTAAACCCTACAGGCCAGGCATTACCAAGTTATCACACTGATAGATAAATTGAAGTCCAGGTTGAAGAAGATAGTCAGATTGCTGAAAGTAGAATAGGTCATTTAACCTTGTTGATTACTGCTCCAACACTGTTCAATGTACTGACCCTCTTGAAATGGGCAAGCAGGAATTGAGTCTATTTCCCGAACAGGCAAAGGAAATCTGATACTTATTTTGATATCATTGTATTTCCTGTCACATTGCTGATTAAGATTCATAATGCTAGAACTATTACTCTTTTCTTCCTGGTAAGTTCTCTCCACATCATAGAGTACTTCTTCAGATCTAAAGAGTTAGTTTTTTACAAAGGAAGAATTAATTGACATAAAAATGACATAATTTTCTAGTAAGTCTGGCCCATTTCAATTTTTAATGCTAATAATTTATAATTTATCTCTAATATTACATACCTATAAAAGCAAGGTACATTGGGATATAACAAAGAATAAAAATTTTCATTAATCTCTCTCTCATATAATCCATGGAATTCTGTACTTTTCCTTGACAGTTTTTACACATATTTTATTTATGTGTGTCAACATGTAGGACTGTACCTCCATGAGATCAAGAACATTTTCCACACTTATTATGGAGCCTGACTATAGAAGTCAGTCACTAACATTTGTTGACCTCATAAAATTTATGCTCTAGTTAGAGTAGAAGAGAGCTCTAATACAGATGTTAAAAGATACAAAGTAGAGTAGAATTGGGCTTCCCTGCTGGCTTAGTGGTAAACAATCTGCCTGCCTGTGCAAGAGACGCAGGTTCGATCCCTGGGTTGGGAAGATCCCCTGGAGAAGGAAATGGCAACATACTCAGTATTCTTTCCTGGAAAATCCCATGAACAGAAGAGGCAAAGAGTCATTCACGACTTAGAGACTAAACAACAAGAGAGTAGAATTACAGAGAAGGAAATGAGCAATTTAATCTCATAAAGAAAAATTTGGGGATTGATATGTACACACTATCATAATTAAAATAGATAATAAACAAGGACCTACTGTATAGCACAGGGAACTCTGCTCAAAATCTGTAATAACCTAAAATGGGAAAAGAATTTGAAAAAGAATAGATACATGTATATATATAACTGAATCACTCTGCTATATGCCTGAAACTGGCACAACACTGTTAATCAACTATAATAGAAAAAAAAATTTTTTTTTAAATGGCTTTGAACAGGGCCTCATAAGGAGGTAGGATTTTTTTTAAATTGAAGTATAATTGCTTCACAGTGTTGTGTTAGTTTCTTCTGTACAATGAAGTGAATCAGCTATACGTATACATACATCCCCTCCCTCTTGGACTTCCCTCCCCACCCAGTCCCACCCATCTAGATCATCACAGAGCACCAAGCTGAGCTCCCCATACTATACAGCAGGTTATATCTCTTTTACACATGATAGTATATATACACCAATCACAATCTCCCAATTCATCCCACCCTCCCATTCCCCTGCTGTGTCCACATGTCCTTTCTCTACATCTACGTCTCTATTCGTCTCTATTCCTGCCCTGCAAATAGGTTCATCTGTACCATATTTTTAATGATAGTTCTTTATGTATTTATTTTTTTTACTGTTTTAAAGTTTATTTTTAACTGGAGGATAATTGCTTTACAGTGTTGTGTCGGTTTCTGCCATACATCAGCACGAGTCAGCCATAGGTATACATATGTCCCCTCCCTCTTGAACCTCCTCCCCATCTCCCGCCACATCCCACCCCTCTAAGTGGTCATAGAGTACCAGTTTGTTCTCCCTGTGTCATTCAGCAAATTCCTACTGGCTATCTATTTTCCATATGGTAATTCATGTTTTGATGCTGCTCTCTGTATTTATCCCACCCTCTTCTTTCCCTGTTGTGTCCACAAGTCTGTTCTCTGTGTCTGCTACTCTCTTGCTTCCCTGCCAGTAGGCTCATCAGTACCATTTTTCTAGATCCCACTTATGTGTATTAATATATGATATTTGTTTCTCTCTCTGACTTACTTCAGTTTGTAAACAGGCTCTTGGTTTATCCATCTCATTAGACTCAAATTAGACTCAAATTTGTTCCTTTTTATGAGTAATAGTCCTTTCGATGTATGTAACACATCTTCTTTCTCCGTTCATCTGTTGATGGACATTTAGGTTGCTTCTATGACCTAGCTATTGTAAACAGTGCTGCAGTGAACATTAGGGTACATGTGTCTTTTTGAATTATGGTTGGTTTTCTCAGGGAATATAACCTGTAGTAAGATTCCTGGGTCATATGACAGTTCTATTTTTAGTTTTTGAAGGAAACTCCGTACTGTTTTCCATAGTGACTGTATCAGTTTACATTCCTACCAACAGTACAAGAGGGTTCCCTTTTCACCACACTCTTTCCAGCATTTATTGTTTGTCGCGTTTCTTGATGGCAGCCATTCTGACTGGTGTGAAGTGATACTTCATTGTAGTTTTGATTTGCATTTCAGGAGGTTGGGTTTATATAAGCAGAGGGAGAAAGAAATTTTCCAGGAAGTTGAGGGGAGTTTGAGAGGGCAAAATACTGAATTTGTTCAGCACAAGCATGAAAACTCAACTGGGAGTCTTGTGTTAATAGATGAGACTGTAAGGTAGATTAGAAAAACAAAAATAGAAGACCTAAGTCTGTCTGGAATCTCTATCCAGATGAGTGCTTGTGGTCAACCTCAGCACAGGGATGGCGCTGAATGTTTTGTTTTTTAATATTTAAATGTTTTATTTTTAAATATTTAATTTTGATTTTTTTAATATTTTAACATTTTTAAATGTTCCTCATCAGTTTGTAAGATACCTTTGTAAAACCCATCCCATTGACTAATACATTTGTATAATGCCACATGCTATTCCACATTCTTGGAATGTCACAATGTATACTAGTAAAGTTCCTAAAGTCTTACAGGAAATAAACTTCAGAACTTTGTTTAACCAAATGTTCCCCAATCATGTGACCACCTCTGAAGTCTTTTAGTATCCAGCAGATCCTTTATTTCTCAGAACACCCTTGAAAATGATGTTTCTATGATAGAAAGCCTTCAAAGATTTTGAAAAGAGCATTGCCATCATTAGAAAATATGTTTTTATTTATACATTTTAAGCCGAAAAGAAATGCAGCTATATAGATCCCTGACTCCGTGTGCTTCTTTTAGAGGATTTCTCTTCTGTGTTATCTCTAAGTGCTGTTTACATTGTGTGTTATCTTAAAATTACCAAGTCCATTTGGATGTAGGCAGGATAAAAACAGATAAATTTAAATGCCCAGCTCATTCATTTTCAGCTGTTACCAATCACTGTTCACTTGTCTTGGTTTTCAGGACAAAATCCAGAAATTGAATTGAGTAGAGATGTGGTTCTCTAGGTGTGACTAAAAGGTCTTGTAGATCTTCATAGAAACGTTCAACTTCAGCTTCTTTAGCGTTACTGGTTGGAGCACACAGGCTTGGATCACCGTGATATTGAATGGTTTGCCTTGGAAACGAACAGAGATGATTCTGTCGTTTTTGAGATTGCATCCAAGTACTGCATTTCGGACTCTTTTGTTGACCATGATGGCTACTCCATTTCTTCTACAGGATTCCTGCCCACAGTAGTAGATATTATGGTCATCTGAGTTAAATTCACCCATTCCAGTCCATTTTAGTTCGCTGATTCCTAGAATGTCGACGTTCACTCTTGCCATCTCCTGTTTGACCACTTCCAATTTGCCTTGATTCATGGACCTGACATTCCAGCTTCCTATGCAGTATTGCTCTTTATAGCATTAGACCTTGCTTCTATCACCAGTCACATCCACAACTGGATATTGTATTTGCTTTGGCTCCATCCCCTCATTCTTTCTGGAGTTATTTCTCCACTGATCTCCTGTAGCATATTGGGCACCTACTGATCTGGGGAGTTCCTCTTTCAATAGCCTATCATTTTGCCTTTTCATACTGTTCATGGGGTTCTCAAGGCAAGAATACTGAAGTGGTTTGCCAAACCTTCTGCAGTGGACCACATTCTGTCAGACCTTTTAGAACTAACACCCAAAAAAGATGTCCTTTTCATTATAGGGGACTGAAATGCAAAAGTAGGAAGTCAAGAAACGCCTAGAGTAACAGGCAAATTTGGCCTTGGAGTACAGAATGAAGCAGGGCAAAGGCTAATAGAGTTTTGCCAAGAGAACGCACTGGTCATAGCAAACACCCTCTTCCAACAACACAAGAGAAGACTACACATGGACATCACCAGATGGTCAACACCAAAATCAGATTTATTATATTATTTGCAGCCAAAGATGGAGAA
Organism: Bos indicus; assembly: GCF_029378745.1. NCBI lineage: Eukaryota > Metazoa > Chordata > Mammalia > Artiodactyla > Bovidae > Bos > Bos indicus. The sequence continues at coordinate 54,316,954 of NC_091769.1, forward strand.
GCTCTATACAGTCAGCAAAAACAAGACCGGGAGCTGACTGTGGCTCAGATCATGAACTCCTTATTGCTAAATTCAGACTTAAATTGAAGAAAGTAGGGAAAACCACTAGACCATTCAGGTATGACCTAAATCAAATTCCTTATGATTATACAGTGGAAGTAAGAAATAGATTTAAGGGCCTAGATCTGATAGACAAAGTACCTGATGAACTATGGACAGAGGTCCATGACATTGTACAGGAGACAGGGATCAAGACCATCCTCATGGAAAAGAAATGCAAAAAACCAAAATGGCTGTCTGAGGAGGCCTTACAAATAGCTGTGAAAAGAAGAGAAACGAAAAGCAAAGGAGAAAAGGATAGATATAAGCATCTGAATGCAGAGTTCCAATGAATAGCAAGGAGAGATAAGAAAGCCTTCCTCAGTGATCAATGCAAAGAAATAGAGGAAAACAACAGCAATGGAAAGACTAGAGATCTCTTCAAGAAAATTAGAGATACCAAGGGAACATTTCATGCAAAGATGGGCTCGATAAAGGACAGAAATGGTATGGACCTAACAGAAGCAGAAAATATTAAGAAGAGGTGGCAAGAATACACAGAAGAACTGTACAAAAAAGATCTTCACAACCCAGATAATCACGATGGAGTGATCATTCACCTAGAGCCAGACATCCTGAAATGTGAAGTCAAGTGGGCCTTAGAAAGCATCACTATGAACAAAGCTAGAGGAGGTGATGGAATTCCAGTGGAGCTATTCCAAATCCTGAAAGATGATGCTGTGAAAGTGCTGCACTCAATATGCCAGCAAATTTGGAAAACTCAGCAGTAGCCACAGGACTGGAAAAGGTCCATTTTCATTCCAATCCCAAAGAAAGGCAATGCCAAAGAATGCTCAAACTACCGCACAGTTGCACTCATCTCACATGCTAGTGAAGTAATACTCAAAATTCTCCAAGCCAGGCTTCAGCAATATGTGAACCGTGAACTTCCTGATGTTCAAGCTGGTTTTAGAAAAGGCAGAGGAACCAGAGACCAAATTGCCAACATCCGCTGGATCATCAAAAAGCAAGAGAGCTCCAGAAAAACATCTATTTCTGCTTTATTGACTATGCCAAAGTCTTTGACTGTGTGGATCACAATAAACTGTGGAAAATTCTGAAAGAGATGGAAATACCAGACCACCTGACCTGCCTCTTGAGAAATCTGTATGCAGGTCAGGAAGCAACAGTTAGAACTGGACATGGAACAACAGACTGGTTCCAAATAGGAAAAGGAGTACGTCAAGGCTGTATATTGTCACCCTGTTCATTTAACTTATATGCAGAGTACATCATGAAACATGCTGGGCTGGAAGAAGCACAAGCTGGAATCAAGATTGCCGGGAGAAATATCAATAACCTCAGATATGCAGATGACACCTCCCTTATGGCAGAAAGTGAAGAGGAACTAAAAAGCCTCTTGATGAAAGTGAAAGAGGAGAGTGAAAAAGTTGGCTTAAAGCTCAACATTCAGAAAACAAAGATCATGGCATCCGGTCCCATCACTTCATGGGAAATAGATGGGGAAGCGGTGGAAACAGTGTCAAACTTTATTTTTAGGGCCTCCAAAATCCCTGCAGATGGTGATTGCAGCCATGAAATTAAGACACTTACTCCTTGGAAGAAAAGTTATGACCAACCTAGATAGCATATTCAAAGGCAGAGACATTACTTTGCCAACAAATGTTCGTCTAGTCAAGGCTATGGTTTTTCCAGTGGTCATGTATGGATGTGAGAGTTGGACTGTGAAGAAAGCTAAGTGCCGAAGAATTGATGCTTTTGAACTGTGGTGTTGGAGAAGACTCTTGAGAGTCCCTTGGACTGCAAGGAGATCCAACCAGTCCATTCTAAAGGAGACCAGTCCTGGGTGTTCATTGGAAGGACTGAGGCTGAAACTCCAATACTTTGGCCACCTCATGCGAAGAATTGACTCACTAGAAAAGACCCTGATGCTGGGAGGGATTGGGGGCAGGAGGAGAAGGGGAATACAGAGGATAAGATGGCTGGATGACATCACCGACTCAATGCACAAGAATTTGGGTGAACTCCGGGAGTTGGTGATGGACAGGGAGGCCTGGCGTGCTGCGATTCATGGGGTTGCAAAGAGTCTGACACGACTGAGTGACTGAACTGAACTGAACTGAACTGAGGAGTGACTACTGGATTGGCTGTCTGAGTATCACTTAAGAGGAAGGAGGCAGTGATCTATCTTTAAAAAGCCCTCCAGGTGATTCTGGCAGTGATCTATCTTTAAAAAGCCCTCCAGGTGATTCTGACACTCTGAGCTTTGAAAACATCTTGAATGGACTAACTCAACCCGAAACTTTGGAAAGTGTTAGGTTGGAAACAGAAGCATCTTGACTGCTTTCTCAACTGTCACAGCTTCATTGATCCATTTTAAAAGGATGATATTAGTTCATCTTCTAGAACTTAACTCATTTTTAAATTAAATATCTGAGATTTTACACAGCTCTTTGGTTTCTTAGATTTATAGTCAATATATCTTTCTCAACATTGACAGCCATTTGCTAGTTTCTCATTTAAACTACAGGTACAGTTCTCTAGGGAATATTAGCTTCCATCTTCTCAAATGTTTGCCTTTTTTCTTTCCCTGGTAGCTTGGCAGACATTCCTAGAAAGAAAAGAAGTAGTATCATAATTTATTGAAGCTCAAAAGAGTGAATCTCTGTGTCTATTTTTAATCAAGAATGAATGTTTTTCTCTCTGAAAGGAAGATCCTTACCCCTTTTATGAGTTGTCTAGCTGTGGGTGTTTCCTCATTGAATTATAACTTTATATATTTTGTCCTCTTATTTTCCTTTGTTTAGAAATGCAAATGCGAAACTATGGGAAAAATTGATGAGCCCTTCATCTCTTTTGAAGGAGGGGAAGTTGTAATAAATGCAAAACCTTCTTCACTCCTTTAGTTCTCTGGTTTAGGGACATACATACAATGTAAATTGCTTATAAAATTAGGTTAGATATATTAAAATTTAATTTTGAAAATTATTATGAAATCCTGTTTATGCCTAATATGTAGTACAACCTGATAACTGTTTACTCCTGCTTTAGATGCCTTCTCTTCTATACCATATGCTGTTTATTTAATGTTTATTTTATAATTAATTTTTTTATATAGTTGCTTTTCAACATTGTATTCATTTCTGCTGCATAGAAAAGTGAATCAGCTATATATATGCACATATCCTCCTTTTTTTTTTTTTTAAATTTTCTTCCCATTTAGGTCACCACAGAGCACTGAGTGGAGTTCTGTAAGCTATACAATACTGTATTTTTAAAATGGTTTTTGTTTGAAAAGCCTCACAGTAAATTACAAACTACATTTCAAAGGATGTAAAGATAGAGGAACAGGTCAAGGTAAATCTTCAGCTTTCACAAGTCTGCAAAGATTCTAGAGTCCTCCAAAGAAACTGAAATTCAGAGGAGGAAAATTCAAAGTGAAACTAATTTAGACAGTGGCTTCCCTGGACTCCCTTCCTACCCCCATCTGTTAGGTTAAAATCCCTTTTAAAATTTGAGAGTTGCTAAAGGCTGTAGGATGCAAGTACTGAAATTTTCAAGCAGTATGAAGCTATTATCAAAGAACAAGTACAGTTTGTGTCTTACAGTTAAATCTGCCAGACAGGCTGGCTAGCCAGAGCAAGTCACGAGTTTGGTGTGGTGAGTGTTTGCTTTAAGCAAAGACATCCAGTCTCCACAGCACTGTGATTTTATAGCATAGATCAGATTATACTGTTTGTTTAGCTAACACCATTTTCCCCTCAACATACTAAAAACGATTAAATCAATAAATCTTGAACTTCCAGAAAGATGTGTAAAATAAGCAGATCATAATATAGAGTGAGTCAGTAAGAGGGAAAGTAGAAACTGTAAAAAGTGAAGGAAACAGCAGTTTTACTTACTAAGATTTGTATGTATGAGAAAATAGTTAAGTTGAATTTAGCATGATTTTCATAATCCTTGTTTAATTATAATATTTAGGATGTGGTATACATTCATATAGTATGAATTTTGAGAGTAAGGATATTCATTAAAAATAATAGTTTTATAAAATTTTGAAAGCAGGAAATATATGGTTTCTTGTTTTTTTTAAAAAACACTGTAAATGAGTCCATTCATAAACGTTCTGCTTATTTTTCTCAGAGATTCACATGTGCTAATATCCTCTGTGTCAAAATATTGACTTTTCATGTGTTCAAATCAAGAAAACATTTATCCTCTTAAGATAAATAGTAGAATGAGAGTTTAAATTTTACCTTATACAAAGAGGTTTTTAGATAATTTCACTTTAGTGTCTCAGGTTCAGAGTTTTAAATTCTACTCTTCTCTTTTGTGATCTCTGAAATAATTCTTGATCTGTTGCAATATAATCAATCATGGCTTGAGCCTTTTATAGATAGGAATTTGTTTCTTTTTCACTGCCTGCCCCAGTTAATTTTTTTTAGGCTATTAGTGATCTCTGCAGAAGAATCATGACATTTTCGCATAGAAAATTTGAAAGCTGCTGTGTGAAGACAGTAGTTATTGAGCAAGATATTCATGTAAATGCAAACTATCTTAAATCTTTTATCTTGATCTTATCTTTGAAAACTTACATGTGCTTTTCAGTTTACTCAGGACACTACTTCCTTCTGTAACATCCAGTCAGTCATTGAGATCTGCTTCCATTTCAGATTAGTTCAGGTTAGTTTAGTGTAGTATTTATTATTATACAAAATAAAAATTATCTTGGGTATATATGAAAAATTATAAATACAACTTTATTTGTTGAAGCATTGCTTGTGTGTGTATGCTCAGTTGTGTTCAACTCTTTGGGACTCCACCAGGCTCCTCTGTCCATGGAATTTTTCAGCCAAGAATCCTGGAGTGGGTTGCCATTTCCTATTCCAGGGGATCTTCCTGATCAGGGGACCTTCCCAACCCAGGGATAGAACCCACATCTCTTGTATCTCTTGCAATGGCAGTTGGATTCTTTACCACTGTGCCACCTGGGAAGCCCTGGGCAAAAGACAGAAACAACCTAAATATCTGAACTAGCTAAATAAGTTTCAGTATTCCATACATTGGCATATACTATATCCCCATCAAATATGTAAAATATCTCTTTGTGGACCAAGATTGGACAAGGCGTTAGAGATATTGAAGAGCAAAAAATCAAGATACATAAGAGTGTATCAGAGATCACTCTGAATGGTTTCAGACACACCAAACACAAAAAATAACAGCTATTTTCTCTGGGTGGACAGAGTGTAGAGTTAGATGGATGGAGGCTAGGAATTTTTTTCTTTTAATTTTGTACCCTGTGTGTGTTGTTTTAAAATGAACTTGAAAAATTATCTTGATTATAAATTGCTGATAATAGACTTGATGATAGCTAAATCTGAAAATTGAAACTATGTTATATTTAATACCAGGGGTAAAGTTCATTTTTAGTGATTAAAATGTATGATTGAAATGAAAAGTTGGATATTACAGCAGAAAACTTTGGCTCTGTTGCTTGGCTCTGATTATAAGGAAGTGATTCTTCCTTTAATATTTTGCTCTGTACAGTAGATTTACCCTGGGAAGTTATCTGTAACTCAGATTTAGTAGAAACACTTTTTAAAGCCAAGTATTCTTCAAAGCTATGACACTTTAACATACCTGTTTTTAAAATTTTGACTTTTTTTTTATAACGTTAGTTTCTTGTAAAGCAGAGCATTCAGCAGCTCTGCAGGTTTATCAGAGTTAATGTTTGTCTTGATAAACTTAGAGCCATGTATATAGTTCTAATTGAAGTTTTGCAAAAATAGCAATTTGGATTTTTATCTTTTAATATTACAAAAATTGTTCTAAGAGATTAAAATTTGTATCTTTAGATATTGGAAAAAGTGTTTTTTGCTGACTAAACTGTACCCTAGATGGTTGTTTAAAATCACCTGCTGTTCTAAATTCTTTCTCAGATTTTCAGGCATTCTTAAATGACTTCTGTTTTACCAAATGCAAATTTGCTTTATGAAGTGAGCTGTATGCAGTTCAATATAGGAAATAATTCTTACAAAGAAAGGCTTGAATATTCAGTTTGGAACAATTGGTTGGCTAGGGAAACATTAATGAACATCACAGACTGACTTGCCTTCATAGGAATGAATTTTAAACTATTGCTTTTTCTTTGTAAATGGAAAAAGAACCTCTAATTGTCCTATATTTATAGTAACCATATGTCCCAGACTTTCCAGGATAGTTCCAAGTTTTGTATTCTCCATCGCCTCAGACCATGCACATTGATTTTTAGTTTGGAAAATGTGTTCATTCTTCCAGTGTTAGAAATATGGTTCTTTGGGATCATTTCATTTTAAGTAGATGTTAAGAAGCTCATTTTAGATCACCTCTTTTAAAGAAGGAAGATTTGTTGCAAGAACTTTCTAAAATGCATTTTTACATATCAGAAATACTTGAGACAGGGAACGTTTCAGGATATGGAATTTTTTGCTCTATGCTCTTATTCACACAGTGCAATCAGTGAAAAAAGGAATATGGGATAAGATGTTTTCTTTCTGTCCCACAGTGACCAGGCACTGCCTCTGTAATGGAGACTGAATCTCTAGGAAAGATTTATAATAACAAAGAGGTTTTAAGAACTAAGGAGCACAATAAACATGAAAATGTGCTCAGCAGAGATATCACTTCACACCTTCTAGGAGGGCTGTATCAAAAAGATAGATAATAATAAGTATTGGCAAGGATATAGAGAAATCAAAAACCTTCCTACAGTACTGATGGGAATGTAAAAGGTGCAACCACTTTGGAAAGTCTGGCAGTCCCTCAGAAGATTAAAGAGATACCAAATTACTCAGAAACTCTACTCCTAAGAATATACCCAAGAAAAATGAGATCATGTGTCAGTACTAAAACTTGTACTAGAATATTCATAACAGTCTGATTTATAATTGCCAAAAAATGGGAACAGTCCAAATTTAATCAACAGATAAACAATATGATATGTCCGTATAATGTAATATTTAGCAGTAAAAAAGAAATAAGTGCTGATACTTGCTACAACATGAATGAACCTTGAAAACATTTCTTGTAAGTGAAAGAAGCCAGTCATAAAGAACCTCATATGTAGGACTTCATTAATGTGAAATGTCCAGAATAGGTAAAGCCATAGAGACATAAAGTAGATTGGTGGTTGCCTGGGGCTAAAGAAAGAGGAGGGAAATGGGGAGTGACTACTGATAGATATGGATTTTCTTTTGGGGGTGATGAAAATGTTCTAAAATTGATTGCAAACTTTAAGTGGTTGAATTGTATAGGATATGAATTATATCTCAGTAAAGCCATTGTTTTTTAAAGTGGAGTGTCTTTTGCTCATTGGTTGAGACATTCTGTTTTATAGCAGTGGTTCTCAACCAGGGACAGTTTTGCTACCCAAAGGACATTTGGCAATGCCAGGAGACATTTTTGGTCATCACAACTGATGGAGGAGTGCTACTGGCATCTAATTGGTAGAGACCTCATGATGTCGTGAAGTTGCTCAGTAGTGTCCAACTCTTTGTGACCCCATGGACTGTAGCCCACCAGGCTCCTCCATCCATGGAATTTTCTAGGCAAGAGTACTGGAGTGGGTTGCCCTTTCAGGATGCTGCTAAACATCCTTCAGCGCATGGAACAGACCCCACAGCAACAAAAAGTTTATCTGCCTTATATTGTCAATAGTGCCCAAGTTAAGAAACCCTGTTCTCTATGTGTGTTACTCTAGTGATAAGGGACCACATCAATGTTTTTGAAGCACTAAAAGATCATGAATCATCAAACAGATAGATGCTCACTGAATTCAGTTTACTGTTGCCAGGGCTATTCAGTAAGACTAAATCCACCAAAAATGTTTTGTTTCTTTACCTGGTTAAGCCTAACCTATTAGATAATTCAGTTAACCAAAATATTTTATCCCTCAGTTATCCTGATTGAAATTTAACTGTATTTTGTTGTGTTTTACTTTGTTATTCATAGCTTCTTAAAGATCAAATTTATGGGATATAACATCTGCTTGCCATAAAAACAAAAAAAGAAATATACCACAGCATAGCCTTGAGGGTATCATTAAAGGCAACTTGTCCATTTCAAAAATTATCATCAGTTCATGTTCAAGAATAGGAATATGCCCCTAAACTAAGCTAATTTGCTAGGCTTTCTTCTCCAGTCATGCTTCTTTAATGGTATGTATCTATTTGAAATGTCCAAGGATGGGTCCATGGTAAAGAGAGCAGAAGTTTCATGATAATATCTAGCATTTCAAATATAATGGCTAACATTTATTGAATTCTTCAGTTCAGTTCAGTCACTCAGTCGTGTCCAACTCTTTGCGACCCCATGAATTGCAGCATGCCAGGCCTCCCTGTTTATCACCAACTCCTGGAATTCACTCAGACTCACGTCCATCGAGTCAGTGATGCCATCTAGCCATCTCATCCTCTGTCGTCCCCTTCTCCTCCTGCCCCCAATCCCTCCCAGCATCAGAGTCTTTTCCAATGAGTCAACTCTTCGCATGAGGTGGCCAAAGTACTGGAGTTTCAGCTTTAGCATCATTCCTTCCAAAGAAATCCCAGGGCTGATCTCCTTCAGAATGGACTGGTTGGATCTCCTTGCAGTCCAAGGGACTCTCAAGAGTCTTCTCCAACACCACAGTTCAAAAGCATCAATTCTTTGGCACTCAGCTTTCTTCACAGTCCAACTCTTACTGCCTACTATGTTTTATGCAAAGTACTTTGTGTATATTAAATAATTTAATCCTCACAAAACCCTGTTAGAGATTCTTTTTTCTTGTCTCCTGTCTTGAATCCTCTGCATCTTTCCTTACCATGTTGTACTCCCTCATTTTTGGCAAAATATATCTTCTATTACCTTAGAACACCAGTGTCTTTATTCTGCTTTCATTATTGGAAAAGATATTTTGGCTGGGTATAGAATTCTGTGCAGGATACTTTTTTTTTTTCCCTCTCAGAATTTTGAAAGCATTATTTCTTGTCTTTCAGTTTGGAGTATGATCTGTTTTGTATCTCTCAAAGCTCTTGGAATTTCTTTATCTCTGGTGCTTTGAAATGTCACAGTGATGTGCCTTGCTGTGGGTCTTTTCTTCAACCATTTTCCTTAATACTCAGTGAGGCCTTCCACTGTCAAAATTCATTTTCTTGAGTATAAGGAAAATTTCTTAAAATGCCTCTTTGATTATTCCTTCCCTGTATTTTTTTTTCTTTCTGGAATGCCTGCTACTTAGAAGTTGATGTTTAGAATTTATCCTGTAATTTCCTTACTTGGGGAATTCTGCAGTCTTTTTCTTTGATGTTTTAGTTCTGCTTTCTGAGAAATTTCTTTAACTCTAGCTTAAACATTTATTTTCAGATAATGTTTAATTCCCAAGAGTTCTTTCTTGTTTTTTAATTGCTTCTTTTTATATATATATAACTTTTTATCCTATTTGCTAGATGTTTGTCTCTTATCTCCAAGAACATTAGTTTTTCTCAAGTATTTCTCCTGCAGTCTGACTTAATTCTTATTCATTTGACTCCCTTCTTGCTGCTTGTTTTTTGGATTAGGTCTCTTATTTTTTTTCTTGTAAAAAACTTTCCTCAAATAGTTAATCATCTTTAACTGTCCATAATGTGTAAGATTCAGGGTTTTTGCCTGCTGATATGATTCATTGAGAAGTGCACCAACAGCATTTTTATAGTATTCTTACCAAAAAATGCATAACCTAAATTCAGCCATGAAGAAACAATACACAAACCCAAATTGAGGAATATCCTATAATTAGCCAGTACTCTTTTAAAATGTCAAGATTATGAATAACAAAGAGACTGAGGTACTTTCCAGATTAAGAAACTAAGGAGACATGGCAATTAAATGTAATGTATGATCCTAGATTGAACCCTGGACCAAGATTAGTATGATAGTTTGTGAAATTTGAGTAAGATCTGTAGATTAGTTAATGTTATTCCTGGTTTTTTTATGCAACTCAATAGCAAAAAGCAAACAATCCAATTTAAAAATGGACAAAGGATATAAATAGATGTTTTTCCAAAGAAGACATACATATGGCCAACAGACACCTGAAAAGATGTTCATTATAACTGATAAGGAAAAGGCAAATCAAAAGTATAATGAGATATATAATCTCACACACGTCATAATGCCTATTTTCAAAAAGACAAGTGCTAGTAACAAGTGCCACCAACAATGCCGAGATAAGGAACCCTTATGCACTGTTGGTGGGAATGTAAACTGGTACAGCCACTATGAAAAACAGTATGGAGATTTCTAAAAAAAATTGAAACTAGAACTGCCATATGATCTAGCCATTCCATTTTGGGGTATTTATCCAAAGAAGAAAAAAATACTCACTTGAAAAGATATATGCACTCTCATATTCAAAAACACACACACACACACCCCATGGAATATTATTCAGCCATAAGAACAGAATTAAATCTTGCCATTTGCAACACCATGGATGGACCTTGATGGCATTATGCAAAGTGAAATAACTCAGAGAAAGACAAATAATGTATGCTCTCACCTATATGTGGAATCTAAAAACAAAACAAGCAAAAACCAAGCTTATGCAGAAAAGATTGATGGTTGTCAGAGGCAGGAGATGAGGAGTCGGGTAAATCGGTAAAGGGAGTCAAAAGATACACACTCACAGTTTTAAAATAAATAAGTCTTGAGGACTTACTGTACAGCATGGTAACTATAGCTAATAATACTGTATCACATATTTTAAAGTTGCTGAGAGTAAATCTTAAAAGTTCTCATCATAAGAAGAAAAAGTCTGTAACTATGCATGGTGACCAATGTTAACTAATTTTGTAATGGTGATTATTTTGCAGTGTATACAAATATTGAATCATTATGTTGTACATCTGAAACTTAAAATGTTGCACGTCAGTTATTTCTCAATTTTTAAAAAATTAAGTATGTGGATGGATACATGCAAGAAAGTCTCAGAGAAGTTACTTAACGGTTAATCCTAGTTCCCCTGGGGAACTAAGATTGGAAGAGGAGGAACTAGGATCAGAGGGTCAAGGTTTTTGTAAGCCTGCATGTGTGCTAAGTTGCTTCAGTTGTGTCTGACTCTTTGCAACCCTATGGACTGTAACCTGACCCATCTCTTCTGTCCAAGGGAATTCTCCAGGCAAGAGTACTGAGTGGGTTGCCATGCCCTCCTCCAAGAGATCTTCCCGGCCCAGGGATCGAATCTGCATTTCTTCTGTCTCCCGCATGGCCAGACTGGTTCTTTACCACCAGTGCCACTCATAAATTGATTATGGGTGACAGATATTTACAGTCTGTTATATATATAGGGTTTTTTTTTTTTAACAATTAAACAAGCTTAAGAATAAAAGATTGAATAAACAGAACTGTTAATGAAGTGAAGTCACTCAGTCGTGTCCGACTCTTTGCGACCCCATGGATTGTGGCCTATCAGGCTCTTCTGTCCAAGGGATTTTCCAGGCAAGAGTGCCGGAGTGGACTGCCATTTCCTTCTCCAGGGGATCTTCCCAACCCAGGAATTGAACCCGGGTCTCCCGCATTGCTGGCAGACGCTTTACCATCTGAGCCACCAGGGGGTTTGCCTAGTTTTGATCATTGTGCTAGGGTTATGTGAGATGTTAATATTTGGAGAAGCTGGTGACTTTATTCTGAAAATATTTTTCTGCCTTATCTTCTTTCTCTGTCTCTCTCTTTTTCTCTTCTCTTTGCCTTCCCCCCTTCTCCTTTCTGGAACTTCACTGCCATATATATTACACTGCTTGGTATTTTACCACAAGTCCTCTTTTTTTATATTATGTAAATTCTATTGATGTATCTTTAGGTTCACAGAACTTTTCTCTAGTCATTTTCAATCATATGTTAAGCCGATCTACTGATCTTCAATTCCTATATTCTATTTATTAGTTATATATGTATTTCAAGCTATACATTTAACTCACTTTTATAATTCCTATTTCATTTTATATTTTTCATTTCTTTTATAGATTCCTCATATATTTGTTTATTTTGACCTTATTTTCCATTTTATGTCCTTGAACATCTCTGTAATAGTTACTTTTAATTTTCCTTTCTGCCAGTTCCAAGATCTGGATTATCTTGTTGTCTGTTTCTATTAATTACCTTTTGCTTCTGAGTCCTATTTTTCTATTTCTTAGTATGCTCAGTGACTTTTATTGTATATAAGACTGTGTAAGTGGCACATGATGAAGAAGACATTGAGTTTGATCATCTTTCCCTGAAAAGTGTTGATTTTTGTTGTAGCGGGTTGGTAACTGAATTCTAAATGCTAGCTTCCCTAGGAAAACATCAACTATGAAATCTATGCTGAGTTCTTTCAGCCTTTAGGAATTTGGGTGGAGTTTATACATAGATCTGGAGGGACTCTTATGGCTTCTTCCTTTTGGGAGTTGTCCCCCTCACTTTCCAGTTAGACTGTTGACTTTAAGTTTTCAGACTCCTCAATTGAGTAAGATTTCTGATTTCTCTGTGAGTTCCAGTCATTCAGATGAATTGTGGAGTACTGCCAGGTGAAAAGCCATATAAACAGGAATCCTACCTAGTACAGTTCATTCTTTCAAGGACTGACTCCTTTCTAGTTTCTGCTTGCTTTTGGTCATTCTGTGTTGCTTTCAAATAGTTGTTTAATATATTTTCAGAGTATATAGTTGTTATCTTCAGAAGGCTCAATGTAATTTAGTCTATTCTGCCATTACCAGAAGTTGTACCGTATCACCTTTTATTTTCCATTGATTTTTTCGTAAATATTTCATAGGGTTAAACAAAGAAACACAAAAAAACTTCTATATATTTTTATGAATGATGACAATAGCTATCAAAGTTTTCCAGAAAGATCAAGCATATTACTAATGTTATTTTTTTCTTTTTTCTTTGGTAGACAAGAGATGATTTCTTAGGTCAAGTGGATGTTCCTCTTTATCCATTACCGGTTGGTATAGATGTCCATGATTTTACATTCTAATGTTTATTCTTTTTATTTTAATAAATCCTTAACAGATACACAATATAGTAAATGTAAGTATTTGATTTGTAAAGTGTATACTGCTGTTAATTCTTGAGCCTCTTATTTTCTGAAAACATCTCAATTTTCCGTTTTAATTTTAAGATTCCCTTATATGAAACCCACTAAGAAATAGAGTCGGGAAGGGAACTGGGGGCAGATTGGAAATACTATATGTACGGCTGGGTCACTTTGCTGTGCATCTGAAAGTATCACAACATTGTTAATTGGATATATTCCAATATAAAATACAAATTTTAATTTTTTAAAAAAAGGCCTAAGTGAACTTAGAAGGTATGACAAGGGCCTGAATTTTTTTAAAAAAAGAAAGAAATAGAGAGCCCCTGAAGTTGGTTGACATCCTGAAAGCGTTGTTTGAGGGAGATCATTTTGAAAATATTTTACTGAAAAACTAGACTGGGGAAAGCTTAGTTTCACAGAAAGAAGTTGATCAATTACAACAACGTGGGCATGAAACTGAATATGGACCAACCATACAGCAACAGAAGAAAACAGATTCAGGAGATATTTCATTACGTGATATTATTGGACCAGGAGCTCCAGTTGAAAAAAGCAAAAGAAGCAGAAAGTAAAGATAATACATGTTGAACTTGGGAGATAAGGGTGGTATCTCAAGCAAAAAGAGTAGGAGGAAAGCCTTTTTTTTTTTTTTAAGATATGGTAAGTTTATTTTTGGCCGTATTGCATATCAGTTGAAAACAAGAAAAATGAAACTTAAAGCAGGCAACTGAAGAGGTATAAAAATAAATTGTGTAGGGAAAAGGGTCTGGAAGGATTGAGAGTTATCACTGCTGAGGTAACTGCAGAATCTCTGAGAAGGATGGGCTGTCCAAATGAGAGGGATGAAAGTGTTGAAGGCCAAACACTGAAAGTTCATCAGTGTGCTTCTGTCAGAGGAGAAAGAAGACAGACCAAGAGAATACAGAAAAGACCCAAGTGAAATGATGTCATGAGAATTTAAGAGTTTCTAGATGTAATGGGTAGTTTAACAATGTCAAATGCAGCAGAGAAGTAAAGAATAATAAAAACAAAGGGCTGCTGAACTTGGTAAGAAAGAGAAGTACTAATTCTTGATCAATCTTTTCAGATGTTTATTGTCTCTCTACAGTCTTTAGACATTGCAAACTTTTAATAATGAATTTAATCCAGTCTTATTTTCCAAGCTGCTTACTTTTTTTGTTCTAGAATTGCCTCTGTGGTCTAACCACGCCAACATTTTATTGAATACATACTCCATATTGTTTTGGGGCACAAATACACTAACCATTCTCTAGTGTTTTTCTGCTTTTACCCTCCTTTTGGCCTCACGAACACCTGCTCAGATAGTTTTATACTGACTTGTGCTGCCAGGAGCAATTCCTACAGGGCAGGAAGGTGAAAGTATTGTCAAACCACCAATTGTAACCATTTAATAAGCGAAATCTACTTTTTTCTGACTTCTAACTTCAATTATGCCTTAAGTCATAGTTTATGAATATTCTTGAAAAGTATATATTTTTGTTGTTATAGATATATCTTGAAAACCCACTGTTTTATTCTAGACAGAAAATCCAAGAATGGAGAGACCATATACATTTAAGGATTTTGTTCTTCATCCAAGAAGGTCAGTAAATATAAAATAATAGCTTATGAAGGTTTTTTAAAAATATCATTATACTTTACAGTAGCCCCTTTGGAAAATCAGTTTAAACCTTTGTAAATAAGTTACTTTTAAATATTAGTTTTTTAAAGCTTTATTGCTGTTTCTGATTAAAAAGTAATTTCTGGTGATCTAGTGGTTAAGACTTCGCCTACCAATGCAGGGGGTGCAGGTTTGACCTCTGATCAGGGAGCTAAGATCTCACATGCCTCACAGCCTAAAAACCATAACATAAAACAAAAGTAATATTATAACAAATTCAATAAGGGCTTTAAAAATGGTCCACATCAAAAAATCAAAAACAGTTATATATGCATAGTACAAAAATTCTGAAAATATAGAAAAGTGATCATACTCCTTTGGGAAAGACTTTTCTCTCTAATATTTATCAGACTAGAAGAATGAAATATGTCATTACTTTATATGTATTTTATATCTTATACTGTGTGTAATTTTGTCATACTGTGTTTTGAAAAATTGCAAACATCAGTTTATCTAAAAAAAAAATACCTAGGGAGTTCTCTGGTGGTCCAGCAGTTAGAACTCCATACTTTCACTGTCATAGCCCCGGTTCAGTCCCTGTAGGGGAACTAAGATCCCCTAAGCTGCATGGCACAGCCAAAAAAAAGAATCCAACTTGATACAAAAACATTTTCAAGGAAATGTAACTACATTTTGCATACTTTCATTTAAAAAAAATTTCAGAAAACTCAAATATTTAGAGAAAATACATGAGCAAAGACTGTAATTTAAAACCCAAATAGCATGTTCATAATTCCATTTTCCTAAACTGAATTACTTGATTTTTGTCAAAAACTTTTAAGTTTAAGCTTTAAATAAAACCCCTTTTGATCTTCTGTACCACATAATCTAGTAAAATCTAGTTAAGACATGTATGGGAATTTACTGACAAAAAGGTCAAAGTAAAGCCAAGGAACGACATCTGTGCAAAACTATTTGTTTTCTCTTTAAAACTAGAAAATGCAATTGAACTTAGTAAAATTTTTGATTAAAAAATTTAAATATTCATTGTAATATAAATTTAATATAAATTTAAATAAAGGGAACAGTGGTCTTTGACTGTATTCATATTTACTGTCTAAAGTCACATTTAATTTCTGTAGAAGTTGTGCAATGTGAGTCCCTTTTCTTGCTTTAATTTTGAATTGATTGTGACATCTGTATACCAAGAATAACTAACTAGTTCTTCTCTTATTTGGTTGCCCTAATAACCTGCTTTTCAATTTGTTGAATGCTTTCTGGTGTCTTTATCTTTAAAACACTGTAACAGTTTACATCTTCTGTCTGCACTGGTATTGCTGCAAGTGCAGAAAGAGTTTTATCCAAATACATTATTAGATTATTTTTGAACATCAATAAATTTAAACCCACAGGCTTATTATCTAGTTGGAAAAACGTAATAAAACCTATCATTGTAGAGAAACCCTCCTATAAAATATTACCTGAGTAAGTTTTCTGTATCTATCTTTTATAAAAAGTCATAGAGTGTTCATACCCCCTTAACTATGGAGACACGAGTCACATTAGTGATCTGGAAATAAGCACTGGGGGCTTACTGACCAGTCAGGGAAGGATACTTTCCAAATCCATGAGAACTGTGTAGAGAAGAACAACTAAAAAGATTAAGAGAGGCATAGGGGAGTACCTCTTGAAGACAGGAGGAAAAATTAGGACCCTTATGTCTTATTATATAACTGAAATCTATAAAAATTATCCAGAAAACCAATATAGAAAGCTATGACAAGCAAGGATTTCCTAAGTAAACAGGATGCTATTATAGAATTGGTGGGGGCAATAGACAGAGTTAGGTCTTAAGTTAGAAGCTTAAGAAAGACAGGTTTTCAAAAAAAAAAAAAAAATGAATGAGGGGACTTCTCTGGTGGTCCATGGTTAAGACTCCATGCTCCCAATGCAGAGGGCATGGGTTTGATCCCTGGTCAGGGAACTAAGATCCCACATGCTGTGGGTGTGGCAAAAATAAATTAAAAAAATTTTTTAATTAAATATTACTACTCTGGGAAGCAACCCTTAACTTAGACAACTCATTTTTCTAAGAGGTGGTATGAGATACAGTATGAAAGTAGATTAGATAAATTAATATATGACAGATTCAAACAGCTGTCAAAGACATTAGGTTTCAGATAGTTACCTGACCTTGCTCTCTACTTTTCTATTATACAACATGGCTAGATTATTATCCCTAAAGCACATCTGTGAGGATGCCTTTCCCTATCCTCCAAATTCTATGCAAAATAAAATCTAAAAGTTCTACTTCACTTAGACCTCATCAGCTGGACCATTCCCACCTCCTTTATATACCCTGTAATTCAGCCAACCTCAGCTACTTCCATTTCCTTAACTGCACCCCTGGTTTCCCATCTATTTCCTTATTTTTGCCCTCTTCTCTACTCTTATGCCTTTCCCTGACTGCCATAGATCAAAATCCTCCCCAGTCTTCTAGCCCAACCCAGATGCCAGCTTCTCTTTCAAGATCTCTGTGATCTTTCACTTAAACTTCCATAGTTCCTTATTTATCTCATAACAATTATTTATTTATGGATGTTTCTTTTTCTCCACCATCTATTCCTTTTTCTTCTGCATTGAAACTTGTCTTGAATCTCTCCTAGTAAGCTAGTAGATGTTCAATGAACTCTTATTGAATGAATGGTTTTCTTCCTAGTGTTAAAGTTGTATGAATTATTATTTTCTTTCTACAGTCACAAATCAAGAGTTAAAGGTTATCTGAGATTAAAAATGACTTACTTACCTAAAACCAGTGGCTCAGAAGACGATAACACAGAACAGGCTGAGGAATTAGAGGTGAGATTTTATAAATATTTGGTTAAACTAAGAAGAAAAATATCCAATTTCTTATTTTACTATACTCTAAAGAAAAAATAACTGCTTAATAAAGTTAAATGTGTGCAATAAAAATTACTTCCCTAGACATTTGTTTATTTTACCCAAGAATTTGTTAAACATTTCTTTCCTCTAAGGATATTTCTGTGAAATGAATGGCCATTACTGATGGCATTCTTAAAGCTTAAGGAATAGAGATTACAATGTTTATAAATGAAAGCATTTGTTGTAATTAAGTCATTAACTGTTTGTAGTTTTTCAGAGTTTTCTAAAAACATGTCATGTGCCCCCTCTATTAAAGTAAGAACACAATTTATTGTTTTAAAGTTAAATATATGGAAAATTTGAAGATGCTACTTAGGAACTTCTTTATGAAATGTAATTCCTGTTACTTTTCCTATCATGGTTGGGGTGGGTGTGGGAGGGCTCATAGAAAAGGAGACTAAGAGAGAGAGAGAAAAAAAAAATATATAAGTGATCTAATAAAAAGCCACATTTATTGGAGGCCAAAAGAAGTTAACCATCTTCATGGGTGATAGGATAAAAGGAAGTCCAGTCAAGGATTTGGGCAGAGCCACCTACCTTTGGGATAAGTGAAGAAGAGGCAGAGAACATGTATTTGGAATAGAATTGGACAGGGATTTGGAACCCTCCTAGTCGCAAGCTCTACCACTTATGAGCTGAGTGACCATGTGAGTCTCAACCCTCTCTGGACTTCAGGTTCTTCCTTTGCAGAGTGACAGGATGTACTGCTACCCTTAGGGTTTCTTCCAGCACAAAAAATTTGTGATCTGAAAAGGGAACAAAAACATTTGCCTCTTGAGGTTCCCACTTAACAAACATTATCATCAGAAGGTAGCACCTTATTCTAACCACATTGACTGAAAGCACCCTTTGTTGTGGCATCAGTTTGCTTTGGAGGGGTTGTGTGTGTGCCTCTTCCTCAGTAGTCATGCTTTTTTGATTAAGGGTCTGCTAAAGTCTCCAGAAGGACTGTCAGGATGAGGGACCCTTCCCCAGGGCTGGGCTTTGCATCACACACCCAAACATCTTGAGAAAGTTTGATAACAAGCAGTGCTTTTGCGACAAAGATTCCTGGGAATTTTTTTTATATGCACTGATGAGATTTTACTTTGTGGGGGAATCTATAACAACAGAAAGAAAGAACTTTTTTCTTTAAATAGTTAGCCTTATTACTCTGGTGACCAAAGAAACGTAATATCCTCTCTCATGTCTAATGCCCTTATTTGATACCTTTTTTTTTTCTTTTTAGTTTTTCTTTGATGTGTCATATAATAATCTTTTTTTTTTTTTAATTTAGGAATTTATTGAGTAGAATTTTCTCTCTAACTGGCATTTTAGTGCACAGGGAAACCTGAATAATGGAATTCTGTTTGAAATGAAGGATGTCTGCTATAAAGAAAGAAAATTCTTTATTTAGTAACTTAAAAAATTTCTAACAGCATTTCATTATTTGGTAACCTGCTCCAAGTTTTGCCCACACGCATGTATCACAGGTACCTTATTCACAGTTCAGTTTCTGTGGGTAGAGCTGCTTCGCTTCATTTTGTGGTCTCATGTCTCAACTTTGAATTCCCTCAGAATCCACCTTATAATTTCAGTAGATGTAAGCATGTAGGAGTTTATTTATGAAAGGCCCTAGGAATTCAAACACATGAATCTGTGCTTATTTATCTTCTGTGTAGCTAATGACCAGAGAAGTCTTGTCTTTGACATCTGGTTTGTGACTGAATATATAAAATCCTACCATTTAAAGAAAACAGTTGTCATTTTCAAAAGAGGCTCACTCTTAGGCAGTGTATACCCTGGTAGGATAAAGTTTGGTAAAGTGTGACTGTAGTACATAATTATGTAGTATTTTTTTTGTACCCCTTGTAACTTTAGGTTTAGCTCTATGTATTTTATGTGGTTACTACTACTGTATTTGCTGTACCTCTGAATGCTTTCTTTTTGACCATCTTTGACTGTTAAATTGTGGGTGGTTGCATGTTAGCTTTGAGGTTAGTAAATAAATAACATACATTGATCCTTAGAAAATTATTTTGTGAAGAATATTAGCTGATACATGTTTAATAGGGAGGCATTCTATACTGAAAATGAAAACCCATTCTTTCTAAACAATGTTTATATTTAGAAATGGGTAAACAAATGGATAACTATACTTCTTCTCAAACTGAAACAGGTTTTTAAAAAAATAGGCCCTTAATTAAATTAGTTTTTTTCCCCTCCAGAAGTTTACTTGAGTAACATAAATTCAATTAAAAAAAACCTTTAATAGAGAAATCTTTTAAGAAGATTCTAAAGAAATATTTTTGGTACCATTTTCCAAGCTCTGAATATTTTTATAATCTTCTACAGCAGTAGTGAGGACCTATTTATTAATAAATTTTATTAATCTGCAGAAAAATAATCAGTGACCATATTTTTAAAAATTGGTCCTTTTTTTCCAAGAGAGTGAAATATAAAAATTCAACTCACATGCTTTTAAAATTGAGACCAGAGAAATAAAATGTGATTTGATATGTACAGACTGATTTTTAGATATATAGATCTTCTATCATAATCATTTAAGGGAAAGAAAGTGAGAGAGAGAAGGAAGGTAAACATCAATGGAGAGAAAAAGTAGAGGGAAGAGAGAAAGAATGGAGTTCCTGGCAATAAAAAGAAACAAAATTAGCAAGATGTCAGTTCCTATGGAAGAAATAAAAAGAAAATAAAGAAGGAGAAAGAGAAGGAATCTGTTTTACTTCCCATCCATATGTCTTTTCCTGGAATAATTTTGTCTGTCTTCCTCTCTCCTATGCCTCACCTTCCATTCCACCTCAGTCTATAACCCTCTCCTTGGCACTAGCCAAAGATCAACCCTGCTTCAGCCTTATCCTGTTCTGTCTGCTGCCAGAAAACAATTGTTTTCTTCCCAAGGTCTCCCTGACCCTTCCTGTTCAGACCCCACCTTCCAAGAGGGAAGAATTCTCTTCTGTCTTCTAAACCATCACCTGGCTGGCACAGCAGTCCTCCAGTACTAGATCCCCAATGTCTAGGCAGAAAAAAAAGACTCTATATATTAAGGAAATTATTTTTTACCTATTATTATGGTACCAAATATGTTCCCCAGTTTGTCTCTCTCTCTCTCTCTCTTTTTTTTTTTTTTTACTTTTATTTAGTAGTTTTTGCCATGTACAAATTTGGGGGATTATAATCAAATCACTCAGCCTCTTTCAGGCCATCTGGGTTTGATGTCATACTTAATGGTTTTTTACTCCTAGAATATACTTTTTTAATATCCCTAGATTTGTTCTAATACATTTTGGTTTTACTTTGTAACATTTTAAGTATTGCTCAATCTGTAACATTCTGGTTATAAGGTATGAGGTAGCAGTGCAAATAATTTTTCCCTTTTTTTCCTAAGTGATTTGCTTATCTTCCTACAGATTTGAAATGCCTGTATCATATACTGAATTCTATAAATTGGATTCTCTTTCTTAGCTTTCCAATTCTATTAATTAATTGTGGTTTATGTTATGTTTTATCTGATAAAGTTTATCTTCACTCATCTTTTTTGGAATTGTGCTGATTATTTTTGCTTGTTTTTGTTTCTATTTGAACTTGAAAATGGCTTTGTCATGTTATATTAAAAATCCATGATGTAGTCTTATTTAAATCTTGACAACTTTATAAATTAACTTGGGGAGAATTGATGTCTTTGTGAGATTAAATCTCCCTAGCCAAGATCACATTGTCTTTTCATTCACTCAGGTCTTCTCTCGTGTACCTTTTAGGAGAATTTTAAAGTTTTCATTGCTAGTTTATTTATGCTTCCTAACCATATCGGTGTTTAGCAGAACCTTTTACTGACTGCCTTCTCTGTTTTGAGGTTTCTTGTATAAAATCATGTCATTAACCCTTGCTACTTTTTTCAAATAATTCCTTACTCTAACTACTCTAGCTAAGGTTTTTTTGTATGTTTGCCGCTTGCTAGTCTCAGAGGAAATTTCCAGTGCCTTCCTAGCATATAAACAAAACAAAACTTTCTTTCTCTGGCTGTTTTATGACTTGACCAAAATGCCATTCCATGGTCCAGAGGAGAAAGAGAAAAGTCAGACCAGAGAATCATAATGTCTTTTCAATCACCATTTCTAAATCATTCGCCCTTCCCTATCATGCCTCTACATGTTTGACCTTCATACAGCAATTTTTTTCAAGTTTCAGAGAGTTATTTACTTCCACCATTAACAAGGTGCTTTCTCTCTGAGAGAGACAATGCCCAATAAGACACGATCCCTGTTTATATTTTAGAGAATAGTGTGAGGTTGAACTATGCTTCTCCATTTCTTAGTGTCTTCCAATGCTGTTTATTTTAAAGTTTTCCAAGTCCTTTTTCTCCTATTAGACATGTTTTAAATTTTTTCAAAAAAAATTAAATTTTTTCAAGCAAAATCTAAGTGTTATCATTTTGAAAACAAACAAAGAAACAAACAAACTTCATTATCATCAGATATTCCTGTTAGGTGTTAAAAGTTGACAGTGTGCTCATTCTGTCTGCGTAGTTTTTGAAACTGGGTATGCTCAATCTCTTAAAATTTCCTTAGCATAATTTATGGGCTTTCCAGGTGGTGCTAGTGGCATTAATTTATACGGTTAAAAAAAATTAAGCATAAACTTAATTGTCACCATTCTGTTTTTCAGCCTGGCTGGGTAGTTTTGGACCAACCAGATGCTGCTTGCCATTTGCAGCAGCAACAGGAACCTTCTCCTCTACCTCCAGGATGGGAAGAGAGACAGGATATCCTTGGAAGGACCTACTATGTAAACCATGAATCTAGAAGAACACAGTGGAAAAGACCAACCCTTCAGTATGTGCTGGTGACTTTTGTGTTTGTAATCTGAATACATTTTGACCACTGATTTCCATTATGA
This sequence comes from Bos indicus, assembly GCF_029378745.1. Taxonomy (NCBI): domain Eukaryota; kingdom Metazoa; phylum Chordata; class Mammalia; order Artiodactyla; family Bovidae; genus Bos; species Bos indicus. Next base: position 54,339,543 of record NC_091769.1, read on the forward strand.
AGTCATGACTCAAATGGATTCATAATAGTATGGGAATCCAAAGACTGTAAGAATACTAGGATTTTTTTTTATGGCATTGGGCATAAAAAGTGCTATCTTAGATGTTTCTTTCTTAAAATGATTTGATAGTATTAAAAAGTATTTGAATTACAAATATCACCCTTCTGATTGCTTCTTTAATATTAATGAATTGTCAGTTATTTCTGTTTTAAATTATTATATAGCCACAAAAGGAACATTTTTCTTTCTAGACTGAGGTGGAAAATCTTGGAGATTTTTTAGTTTGTTACTAAAATATAATGAGAAGTTGATTTCTACAGCACAGTGTTTTTAAAACAGAAATTTTTATAAAATATAAAGGACCCAATAATAAGTTCTTTTGTTAAACACCCATTTGCCAGTCTGGTCAATGTGTACATAATTTCTGATGTATCTGAATCAAGGACAGAATGGCCTTTCAGGTATTCTGATTTATGTCTCCTCAGTGATATTTTTCTTTTATTATCATCAGACTGGTTTTTATAAATGGGGCTTTCCATGTGGCACTAGTGGTAAAGAATCTGCCTGCCAGTGAAGGAGATGCAAGAGATGTGGTTTCAGTCCCTGGGTCGGGAAGATCCCCTGGACTAGGAAATGGCAACCTGCTCCATTGTTTTTGCCATGGAAAATACCATGGACAGAGGACCCTGGTGGGCTACGGTCCATGGGGTCACAAGGAGTCAGACACACTGAGCGACTGAACACACACACATGGTTCAGCACTTTTTTTTCTTACTTTTGGCTGCGTTGGGTCTTCGTTGCTGCACACACAGGCTTCTCTTTTTCCAGTGTGAGGGCTGTAGAGCACGTGGGCTCAGCAGTTGCGGCTCAGGCTTCTCTAGATGCCGCGTGTGGCCTCTCTATTTGTGCCACACCAGCTTCGTTGCCCACGGCTTGTGGAATCTTAGTTCCCTGACCAAGGATTGAACCTGTGTCCCTGCAATTTGAAGGTGAATTCTTAACCACTGGACAACCAAGGAAATCCCCAAGCACTTTTGTAGATGTTTTTTGATCTCAAATGCTTCCAAAGCAAGTTGATGATCCAGCTGCTTTGTGTCACAGAGGCATTGATCTGTAGAATGGCATACAGATTACAAGACTGAATGCATGATAAAATTCTGAAACATCTTGTTGTATACCTGTATTGTGGCAGGCCTGACTTGAGCAGAATCACATTTCTTTCACTGTGGTTGAGGTTGCTTTCAGCCAGCAAAAATCGTTTATTTGGGGGGAAAATGTACGAGGCATTCCCTTAGGACCACTACAGTTGTACAGCAAGAATTGGTCTTCTGAATATCCTGGGCGTATATGGTATTAGATAAATTAACAGTAATCTTGTTATTAAATACTTATACAAAATTCTTGATCTTATGGTCTGGCTATATTAAACATGACTAGCTAGAGTAGTATAACTAATGAATGACTGCGGAAAGGATATGCAGTCTGATTTACCATGCCTTTCCTAAATTCAGACACTCCTTTACTACTGTCCTTTCTCAGAACAGGCCCATTACTGTATATGATCAAAAACACATACCATTTAATCTATAATCTATTAAGTTTTTAATTATAGTGTCCTTATACTGTCTTTCCTTCTGCCTTCTGCATTCATGCATGGGAAACTAGAGGGTAGACCCTTGGCTTAAGATCAGTTCTGGAAAATGTTACTTTCTAATTCATGAAGGTGTATATGCAACTCTTAAAAAGCTTCTGTTTTATGAGCTTTCTAGAGCTACTTCAGATTTTACTCTTGTAATAACATGGTTAAATAATAGTGTAATAAAAGTACTTATGCAACACTCAGGTGTTCATTCATTCAACAAATATTTTTGAGTGCCCATACACATGAGACATTTTCCTAGGTACAGTGATGAATGAAAATATTGTGCACGTTACACATTTTCACAAAAATTTTTAACTCCATAAGGTACTCGGAAGGTACTGCTGTGCCTACAACTTAACCTGAGCATGTTGAACTAGCCTTTGGGCCCAAACTATAAATTCTGATCTAATATGGATACTTTCTAAATGAACACAGAATTTTTAGCTATCATTTTAACTCTCTTCAGGCGTGGATGATGGCTTTTACATTTCTAATGCAGGGACAACCTAACAGATGCTGAGAATGGTAACATTCAACTGCAAGCCCAGCGTGCATTTACCACCAGGAGGCAGATATCTGAGGAAACAGAAAGTGTTGACAACCGAGAATCTTCTGAGGTAGAAATCATTTTCTCGTTCTTGTTGGTAGACATATGTTATAGCAATTGATTCAAGTATGTAGCTTAAGCTTCTGTTCATTTTAGAACTGGGAAATTATAAGAGAAGATGAAGCCACCATGTATGGCCATCAAGCCTTCCCTTCATCTCCACCATCAAATAACTTGGATGTCCAGACTCATCTTGCAGAAGAATTGAATGCCAGACTCACTGTTGGTGGAAATTCAGCCACTGGCCAGCCAGTATCCAACTCAGTAAGATGATTCTTAGATTTTGATGGAGCTTCAGGATTTTATATTTTTATATATAAATATTATATATGTATTTTATATATAAATATACGTGGACTTCCCTGGTGGCTCAGTGGTCAGGAATCTGCCTGCCAATACAGGAAATGTGGATTTGATCCCTGGGTCAGGAATATCCCCTGGAGAAGGAAATGGCAACCTGGGAATATTCTTGCCTGGGAAATCCTATGGACAGAGGAGCCTGGTGGGCTACAGTTCATGGGGTTGCAAGAACCAGACATGATGCAGCAACTGAGTATGCACACTTGCACACACACACACACACACACACACACATATCCATTATTCCGTTCAGTATCTAACCTTTACATAAAAGGTTGTCTTTTTTCTCCATTTTTGTTGAGATATAATTGACATAATACATTGTGTTAGTTTAAGGTGTACAACATAATGATTTGATCTATGTATTGCAAAATTGTAAGTTTAGTTAATATATAACACCTCGCGTTTTTTTTTTTCTTGTGATGAAAAATATTGTCTTAAACTGCACATAATAATGTGTAAGGGACTTTTGTACTTTACAGTATGGCCATTTTCAAATATCCTCACTAACAGTATGGAGCAGAGTTGTGGAAAATCCACATGGTCATTGGACTCTAAATATCCATTACATAAATCAATGCCCTCAGCCACAGACTATCAGGAACACACTTGTAATTGAACAAGTTGAGTTTATTATTCATTTCAGCAAGGGGAATACAAACCATGAACATCTCGGTAATAGTATGTTATGAAAGACTTAAAGGATTTCAACTTGTGTTAGGCGATTTTCAGGAGGGTTTAAGGAAGCAGGACCTCACATTGGATGCTATCAGGAAGCAGGGATAATTCTGTGATGTGATGTCTTAAATCTTATCTGTAGCAAGGCTAAAGCTATGATTAGCAAAAAGCAGCAGTCACTTGTATCTGCCAGGATATAGGGAGATATTTGGTATCTTGTGGCTTGGACAGTGTTCATGTTTTGCTGTGTTTAGGCATGATTACAAAGTAGTCTTGATTTTGTCTTGAATTGTGCTGATGAGTGCCAGGCCAAGTCCTGGGTGCTTGGGGTTACTCTTCTCCTTTTCAGGGATACCACACATGTCACCAACACACATGTGAAAAAGAGCTGATATACTTTGACTAAACAAAGAGATAGATGACCTTCTCACTCCAGCAGCCACTATAAACTTGCTACCTCTGGGGTCCAGAAGCCAGTATTCCAACATAACACTGCCCTGATGGGACCCTTGTGGCTAACTCTCTCATCTGTATCAAAGGAGACATTTCAATGGAAGACAAAGAGGTGTCCAAGGATATTGTGGTCATTTCCTTTTGGAATTCTGCACTTTCCATTCCATTAGTAAATATGGAGGGCTGACTACATACTGGTTGTATGCTGGTTAAAACAGTTCACCCATCTGTTTAAGTATTGCCTGTGCCTGCTTTCACAGTAAATTAAAAGAGACAAGATAGTCAACAAAAACTACTTACTATCTGGACCTTAACAGAAAAATTTGCTGACTTCTGTTTTAGTACCTTTCTCATAATGCTTCAGTGTAGACAGTTCTATGTAAATGCCTGTGTGACTATCCAAGAGCAGATAGGCCTGCCTGCTCCCTTCCCCTCCTTTCTTCCATCCATCTATCTTCCTTTCATGTCATTTCATGTTTTTGTTTGAGGAATGGGAAAGATCAGTCAAAGACTTAAAGGATAAGCTATATTGATTTGATGGTGACATCCTATTCTCTTTCTTCCTGTTATTTTTATTTTTTTAATTACTAAAGTAATAGGTGGCATCTATACAATGGCATACTATGCAGTCACTGAAAAGAATGAAGTGTCTTTGAATACATATGTTGTATGGAACAAAGAAATATTGCTCAGTGGAAAACTGAGGTACTGAGCAGTATGTTTGATGTGTTACCATTTATACAATTATTTACATGACAGAATAAATATGTGTATCATATTTCTTGAAAACTAAACTAGGTAACCTTGCTCAGCTCTGAAGAGAAAAACAGGGTGAGCAGAGCATATGTCTTTTGTACCTTTTGAATTTCTTACCATGTGCATATTAATTCAAAAAAGTTAATTTATTATTTTTAAAGTATTGTATGGTCATGGTTAAAAATTGAAACAGTACTGAGGTGTATAAAATAAAAATTGAGTTTTCCATCTTACCTCTGACATATGCTCCATCAATTGCCATTAATGGTTTGGCATATACAGTTTTTTAAATTTATTTTATTGAAATATAGTTGATTCACAGTGCTGTATTAATTTCTGGTGTACAGCACAGTGATTCAGTCATTTTTATATATATATATATATATACACACACACATTCTTTTTCGTATTGTTTTCCATTATGGTTTATCACAGGATATTGGATATAGTTTCCTGTGCTGTACAGTGGGACCTTCTTGTTTATCCATTCTACATTTAATAGTTTGCATCTGCTAATCCCAAACTCCCGGTCCATCCCTCCCCCATTCTCCTCACCCTTGGCGACCACAAGTCTGTTCTCTATGTTTATGACTCTGTTTCTGTTTTGTCGATAAGTTCATTTGTGTTGTATTTTAAATTCCATGTGTAAGTGATATCCTATGGTATTTTTCTCATTTACTTAGTTTGATAATCTCTAGGTCTGTCCCTGTTGCTGCAAATGGCATTATTTTATTCTTTTTTATGGTTGAGTAATATTTCATTATGTGTGTGTACACACACACACACACACATGCACCATATCTTTTTTTTTGTTTTTAATTTATTTCTAATTGAAGGGTAATTGCTTTACAATATTGTGTTGATTTCTGCCATACATCAACATGAATCAATCATAGGTATACATATGTCCCCTCCCTCTTGAACTTCCCTCCCACCTCCCATTTTATCCCCTCCCCAGTTGTCACAGAACACCAGTTTGAGCTCCCTGAATCATACAGCAAAATCCCACTGCTGTCTGTTAGATATATGATAGTGTATGCTTCCATGCCACTCTCTCCATTCGTCCCGCCCTCTCCTTCCCCCTGCTCCTCATGCCCACAAGTCTGTGCTCTGTGTGTGCATCTCTGTTGCTGCCTTGCAAATAGGTTCATCAGTACCGTCTTTCTAGATTCCATGTATACATGTTAATATTCAATATTTGTTTTTCTCTTTCTGACTTACTTCACTCTGTATGGTAGGCTCTAGGTTCACCCACCTCATTAGAACTGACTCAAATGCATTCCTGTTATGGCTGAGTAATACTTCATTACATATATGTACCACAGCTTCTTTATCCACTCATCTGTCAGTTGTCTAGGTTGCTTCCACGTCCTACCATTGTCAGTGGTGCTGCAATGAACAGTGGGCTACATGTATCTTTTTCAGTTAATGGTTTTCTCAGGGTATAAGTGGTTTGGCATATATAGTCTTAAACATTTTCTGTGTGCATAAAGATGCATGCACACATATTTGTATATCAGTTTTTTAGCCTGAGATCACCTTGCACACACTTTTTGGTAACTTATTTTTTTTACATACTGTATCATAGACATTGGACCATTTCAGTCAATATTGAGGTGCTCTTTTTTATAACCACTACCAACAAAATAATCAAACGTCATTCCCTTGTGCAAGTAACCCTTAAGCTGTTTCTCTAGTTTCCTTTGATGGACTTCAGATTGTTTACAGTTCTTTGTTATTGTAAACAATCCTACAGTGGCTCCTCTGAATTAAGTCCTACATATATTATAAATGTTAATGTCATTAAGTAACAAAACTAAACTATTTCAGGAAGTGACAACAGCATGCATGTAAAAGCACAGGAAAGAAAAAATACTGGATTTCTAGGAAACAAGTAATCTTGAATGTCCAGAGGGTGGCTTGTGAGGGAAGAGGGCTGGAGTCAGCCCTGGAAGCTCACTGGAGCTCTTCTGGAAGCTCATTCACGTTGTGTTCTGTACTGTAGATTTTACCCTAGTGACAGAAGAAGTCATTGAAGGGCTCTGAGTGAGAGAATGGCGATGAAATCTGTGCTGCAGAATGCTCTCTGGCTGCAACTCGTGGTATGGAGAGCAGATTTAAGCAAAAAAGACTTGCAGCAGTCAAATCTGTTAGGATGTTGCCACAGTAATAGTCAAAATGACAAGTGATGAAAACTTGAAATTTTTTTTTAAAGTGCAAGGGAAATGTATTTGAGAGCTTGCAAAGAAATAGAATGTGTAGGATCTGGTGACGGACCTGGCCGTAAGGGACAGGAGGGGAGAACTCAGGGAACTGACTGCTGTCTGCCTGGGGGGCAGCTGCTGGCCTCCTAGGCTGCCCGCTGAAGATGAGGAATACCTGAGAGGGAATGGATTTGAGTGGGTGTGGACAGGGAAAAACTGAGTCCAGTTTTGAACACAATAAAGGGCTCTCTGTTAGACATTCAAGAAAAGGTGTCCAGGAGACGGTCTAGGACTCAGGTGGAGAATTGTGAGCTGGAATTTGGAAGGTATTTGGTGCTGAGCGAGGCTGAGAGAATCTCCATGTGGGTGGAGTGGGTGTTCGTTTTTCTTCTCCATCACACCTACCCCACTACCTTATCTGCCATTCAGAGACAAAGCAGAGACCTAAAGTTATCATTGTTCTTTTTTATATATATAAGAATCATTCCAGCAGAAGAGGCAGCTTACAAGCCTATACTTTTGAGGAACAGCCTACACTTCCTGTGGTAAGTTTTAGCCCCTCCCCTCAATCCTCAATAAAAATATAAGACTCAGCAACTTTTTTTTTTTTTTTGGGAACACTGAATATGAACGTTTGCTCCAGCATAGTATCGGGGCTCTGGGGGATGAGGTTGTGGGAGGAGAATGGGATAGGTAGGCCCTTTAAAGACAAAAGACAGAGAACTGTCTCTCTCATAGTGAGAAAGCCAAGTCCCCACATGGCTGTGGGTGGCGTTTAGGCTTGGCAGGTGAAGTGCTGTGCAGGCTGGATGTATTGCATACTGATCAGGACTGTGGTATCCAGGGGCCTCTGCTCTGTGCCCAGCCTATGTGTCTTGCAGCTGTTTCTGCCCCAGACATGAAGCTACATCAACAGCTGGTCATATGGGTGGGTGTGTACACGTGTCGGCAGGCTCAGCAGCCAGGATGGAGTTTGTAAGCCCCCTTCTCAGTCTTGTTTTCCAGGCTGCCAAACCATCCACTGCCTCTTAGGTAGCATCTCTAAACATGACCTTGACTACAGCTTAGACTTCATAGCTTCAGGCCTTTTAGTCTCCCAGCCTCCATCCTCTTTCTGACTCAACTCTCACCTGGGTTCGAACTCTGGGTTGGGAAGATCCCCTGGAGAAGGGAACAGCTACCCACTCCAGTATTCTTGCCTGGAGAATCCCATGGACAGAGGAGCCTGGTGGGCTGCAGTTCATGGGGTCGCAAAGAGTTAGATACTACTGAGCGACTTTCATTTTCACTGCTTTGAGTTGGTCTCTTCCTTATATGGTCCCCACTTATTTTTTAAACCAAATGTAAATGTCCAGGCTCCCAGCCCCTTGAGCCTCCTCTATCCCTTAGCCACCTACCCACCACCATCACCTTCACTCCTGCCTGGGCTCTTTCTTCCAAATGGGTGTGTGTGTGTTCCACGTCCATAGTTGGAACGGCCACCTCACTTTTTTTCTACCAACAGTTTGTGATTTTGAATGGCAGCCTATATATTAATTTTGAAAAGTAGGGTTTTTTTTTTCACTTTTATGGGGGTTCCAGCAAAGGAATTCACAGGCTCAAAAGGCCTTGAATTGGCTGATCCATCTAAAAAGGTGGCCCTGCACCAAGAGAGGAATATGGGCACTGTGCGGAGGAAGGAGGTGGGGGCACCCACCTGTGCATTTGGCCCAGTCAGTGTCAACCTTCAACACGAAGGTGGATGTCACAGAAAGACTGCCCTCCCTAGCCTTCCTCTCACTTAGTGCCCTGTGTCTAGCCATCTCCACTCACCTTACTGTTCAATTGCTCAACTCTTTGCAACTTTCCAACTTTCCAACTCTTTGCAACCCCATGGACTGCAGCATGTCAGACTTCCCTGTCCTTCACCATCTCCCAGAGTCTGCTCAGACTCATGTCTGTTGAGTTGATGATGCCATCCATAATGCTATGAGACGTCATCCTCTGTCCACTCACCTGGAGCCACTTGAACTGAGATCCCTAGGTGTCTCTCCCACTGCATTTCACATTGTCCTCTGTGCAGTGAAACTGGTGAACTTCTGATTCACTGACAGGCACTCATCCAAGAAACAATTTTAAGTGCACCAAATGAGCTACAGAATCTAGAGCCGATTTACATTTTGTGTACTGGAAAAGCTGTTTCCGTGCCTTTTCCTTCTTAATACACTGATTAGAGATTTGTTTGCTTTCACAGAGCTTTCTTAAGGTATAATTTACATACCATAACATCCATCCATTTTTAAGTACACAAATGAGTTTTAGTAAATGTATACAGTTGTGCAGACACTACCACGGTGAAGTTTGAGAACTCTTCCTTCACCACAAAAAGTGTTCTTAATCCTAATACCTACTCTTAGCCCCCGGTGACTACTCGTCTGCTTTCTGTTGCTAGTTTTGCCTTTTCTAGGAATTTCACTTAAGTGGAATCATACAGTATGCCATCTTATGCATCTGGCCTCTTTCACTTACTACGATGTTTTTGAGATTTATCCATGTTGCTACATGTTTCAGGAGCTTATGATAGTCCATCATTGTAGATGTGTTTACTACATCCCATTTATCTACTCACTAGCTGTTAGACATTTGTAATGCCGGGCAACTTTGAATTCCATTATTTTATAGACTCAGAGCTCATTACAACTGTCAGCATTGTACATCTACCTCTGTGTATCTACAGAACGGTGTATCTAGTGAACAGACTAGTGGTCATAGTTTTTATATTAATATGTAAGACACATTAGGGAACCAGGCCAAACGTTGAAGAGTCTAATCTAACTCAAAAGACAAAAGGAAGGTCAGACCTGGACTGTTTTCAGTAAACCTGGAAAACTAGACCTCTTTTGTTCATTAGCAATGAACTACAGTAATCAGCACTTCCCCAGCCTTCACAGAAAGAAAGCAGGGGTAACTTTTGACTTGGCACATATGGGTGATAATTTCTATAGTTTGACTACCTGTGTTCAAATCTCAGCTCCATAATAGCAATGTTATCGGTTAGGAAATTACTTCCATTTTCTAAAACTTCAGTTTTCCAATAAGTAGAATGGGCCAGTAATCTTAATTATCTCATTAAGATTTGTGTGGCGGTTAAATGACATGATCTGTGTGAGGGCAGTATGTGGTTGTTAATACTCTCATGTTGTTATCACACTCATCATTATTGTCTGCTCTGTTTTTTTTTTTTTTAATTGAAATGCTGTGCACTTTAAAGTATGGTTTAAAACATGATTCATTTTAAAGAGGGTTATCAGTGAAAAAGGAGATATGGTCCTTTAAAAACGATTCTTTCTGGGCGCTTTCCTGGTGGTCCAGTGGCTAAGATTCCATGCTTGCAATTCAGGGGAACTGGGTTCAATCCTTGATTAGGCAGCTGCATCCCACATGCTGCAGCTAAAAGATCCTGCATGCAGCAACCAAGGTCCTGTGTGATACAGCTGAGACCCAACACAGTCAAATAAATAAAATAGATATTTATAAAAATAGTAATGATAAAATACAATAAATAAGAAGGATTCTTTCTTATTAATATTTAATTCTGTTATTCTTCACTGTAGCTTTTGCCTACTTCATCTGGATTACCACCAGGTTGGGAAGAAAAACAAGATGAAAGAGGAAGATCATACTATGTGGATCACAATTGCAGAACTACTACCTGGATAAAGCCCACTGTACAGGTATCCTGCAGTCTGTTCATTATGGTGTTTTCTTAGGTAATTTAAACCATCATATTTCTATGGGAGCTATTAATATATCACTTAGTAGTAGATGCTGAATACTTCTAATTATTTTCTGTTATTGGTGCTGTCTGTCATTTCCTGCAGATCTCTAATATACATGAGTCATTACTGGTTATTAGGTGAAACAAGTCCATTTGGGACTAGGAGGACAAAGTAAATGATCTGGTCTACTGGGTAATTTTGTAATTTGAATGGTTAAGATCATTATTTTGCTAAAAATAATCTTGGTGATTAGCATCTATAAAAGAACTTTGTCATAATGACACTCTGTCCTTGGCAACAGTTTGCCTTTTGTATTAATAATATTTCTTTGTAAGCATTTAGGAAAATATCACCATTTCTCTTGAGAAATTTTTTAAAACTGAAAAGTACAGAGAATAATATAGTAAGTATCCATTTTTTTTAACACCCTGAATTTACCACCATTAACAGCTCACCGTATTTGGTTCTAGATTTTTTGTTTTTCAAAATAAAATACAGAGGAAAAGATTTTATCTTTTAACCAAGCACTTGGCCCTGCTACCCAGAGGGAAATATCACTGTGAGCTTGTTGGGAATTCTTCCTGCCTATTTTATGACTTAGTAGAGAGCTAAACAATGCAAAATATTATTTATGTCCGTGTGTCAAATTTAACAAAGATATTATGTAATTCTAAATATTTTTTGCTCACTATTGTTTTAAAATCCTCTCATGTGGGTTTATATATAGATCTAGTGTATTTTTTTAACTGCCTTATATTTTATCACAGAAATGTATTACATTTCAGTTATCCATTTCTGTAGTGGCTGTTTGCCATTTATTTTGTCTACCACCACTTGAACCCATTTTTGTGTGTGGGAAATTCCCACTCTATGTGAGTCTTTGGGGTGAGCAAAAAACAACCTTCTCTAGTTGTCAATGCGGCTTCCCTGCAACTAGGGTTAACAGACTGTTAACTGCATCTTACTGCTCAAGAATTATCTGAGAAATTTTAAATTGTTTTAAAAACAAACTTTGACAAAGCACTTTATTGGAGCAATGAGCCTCCAGTCTTTAGGCCTGTTTATAAGTGTGTGCACTGTTTGCAGATCCAGTTACCTTTTTAACCACAGCTATTTATGTGTTCTCTGTAAATACTATTACATAATTGAATTAATGTGCTAGGCCACAGTGGAGACCAGTCAGCTGCCGTCAAGCCAGGGTTCTTCTGCAGGCCCTCAGCCACAGGCCTCCGCGAGTGATGCAGCACAACAGGTGACCCAACCATCTGAAATGGAGCAAGGATTCCTTCCCAAAGGCTGGGAGGTCCGGCACGCACCAAACGGGAGGCCTTTCTTCATTGACCACAACACCAAAACCACCACCTGGGTAACTTCAGTGTTTTCCAGTTTAAATTTGTAATAACAGTAACAATCACTTACGTGTAGTTCTTGATAATCTTTATAAGTATACATTAATATGGGCTTCCCTGGTGGTTTGGATGGTAAAGAATCTGTTTGCAATGCAGTAGAGACCCGGATTTGATCCCTGGGTCCAGAAGATCTCTTGGAGAAGGGAATGGCTACCCAATCCATAGGCTACCCAGTCCTTAGTTAAACTATGTTGAATTCTTAATAGTATTATTTCTATTCAGTATATTTATACCTATTTTTAATATCGGGGGGATTGTTAAGAAGATGCATTTATTTCCTGTTTGTAGTGGGCTTTTGTTTTGTTTTTGGTCATGCCACATGGCTTGTGGGATCTTAGTTCCGCAAGCAGAGATTGAACCCATTCCACTCTTCAGTGGAAGCACGGGATCCTACCTACCAGGGAAGTCTTGTGTTTCTTATGTTTGCAGTTTTTAGCTCACTAGCCATAAATGCCCAGGAAGATATTTAGTCATAATCATTTCCCTTTATATGAGGCCTCTAGTTCCAAAGTACTTTTGAATCCATACCTCATAATATCCAGAAAGCCTTATGAGCTAGGTAGAATAAGTATTTTTATTTTAAGATAAGGCTTAAAGTTGTTGAGTAGTTGGTTCACCACTAATAGAAAAACTACTGAAAATTATCAATAAATGCAGAGATTTTGATTAATTGCTTAAAAGTTACTAATATGCCTAAATTAAAATTATATAATACATTATTTAATAAAACAATATTGAAATGATAATATATAAATAAATCCAAATAAATTAAATTTTCTTCTTTCAATAATTTGAGTTGCCTTTACTAACCTTTTTGAGCTTACCTTCTTATCTCTTAAGATAAATAAATATCTAATAAATTAATACCTTAGCACCTGTCTAGGTACCAAAAATCATGTTCAAGGCCTCAGAAATGACACGTGCTCCAGCTTTATGTCTACTCTTACACCAGTTTTAATTTAGAGAAGAGCCCTGTGTAGTGACATAATCCTTAAAGAGTGGGCAAAATAAATGGTTTTTGTGAAAGAGAAAGTAAGTTAATACGGATCCTCCTCAAGATCTAATTGAATTTTTTTTTAATTTTTAAATTAAAAAAAATTTTTTTTTGGCCATGCCACAAGGTATGTAGCATTTTAATTTCCCAATCAGGAACTGAACCCATGCCCCCTGAAGTGGAAGTGTGGAGTCTTAACCACTGGATTGCCAGGGTCCCTTAGAACTGAATATTGTAGACTATGAATGAGAGATTTTAGATAAGAACCTATTATTTCATTGAGTAAGGAAATGAAAGTGAATCCACTGATACTAGAAAACATAGGAACAGATTGACTTTCACGATTTTAAAGTTTGTGTGTATATATTGTTTTCTTTATTTACTCTACCAAAAAAGGAAGATCCAAGACTGAAAATTCCAGCTCATCTGAGAGGAAAGACATCACTTGATTCTTCCAGTGATCTGGGGCCTTTACCTGTAAGTTTATAGAACTGTTACGCATCTAACTTGACTGTCTCAAACATTTGTATTTCGGAATGAAGTAGTTCTTTCACAACTATAATTAATATTATTGTTGAAGTGTTGATGTCTTCTACTAAGAATGGAATATACAAATTAAATCAACCATATAACCAAAACCATTTTTCTGCCCATACACTGAAAACCTGTTCCTAATATAATTGAAATATGTTCTTCATTATAGCCAGGATGGGAAGAAAGAACTCACACCGATGGAAGAATCTTTTACATAAATCACAGTATGTGCAGTGTGATTTTTTTCCCATTACATTATCTTTTGTAATATTGAATTTTTTGCATGAGAATAAAGAACCTCTTTTTTTCTCTCTTTCTTCAGATAGTAAAAAAACACAATGGGAAGACCCTCGTTTGCAGCATGTAGCAATAACTGGACCAGTAAGTCTCTTTGTATCAGCATCCTCTGATGGGGTTGTCCTCTTACTTGTCTCTTAAAGGACAGATGAAGGATATAGCACTAAATAAAGGTGTTGAGAGGAAAGCACATTTGCAAATCTCTTCTCTCCCCACCACCCACACACCCGGTCTCAGTTATTTGAAAAGGGCATTTAAAGTAGTTACCTTTACTCTACACAACAGCCTTGGGATGCCAGTGAGCCAGTAAGTTAACTCAGTGAAGCTAACTCAGTGAGCTAACTCAGTGAGGCTGCTGTGCTCAGACTGGTACTTGAAATAACCTGAAAAAAGAATGCTGGGCTCCTCAGCAAATCAGATAAGAGCCAAGAGTGTATCTGATGAGAAAGCTGACAGTGCCTTGTCAAATCAGGGTCATGTCTTGAACTTTTTGGTTGAAATCATTGTAAATACTGGTATATAAGACATTCATATTTAAAGTACAAGTATTACCATGTATGATGTTTATACTACTCGAGTCAGATTAATGATAGGAAAATAATTTTCCTCTTTTATATAGCTTCTTTTTCAGATTATAATTGTTTTCTAATTCACACAAATAAGTAAAATTGAAGATACAATTCTTTTAGACTACTCTTGTGACTCCATGTTTAGTCTTTTAAAGTAATGGATAAAAAAGGCAACTCCTCAGAGTTCAAGGAAAAAGTACATTTTTCAAATTGTTCCTTTAATGGAGAAATCACTTTGAAAGTCTCTTTAGAAATGGAAATTTTCATTTCTAATATTTCTTTACTTGGAAGACATTTCCTGTTTCTGGCCTATTGCATTTCAAGAATACTGCATGATGAAAATTACAGCCATAAGAATTGCTGGATACAATTTTATCTTAAACGGAGAAATTAAAATTTTTTAAGTTTTATATTTCTTTTTCTTTGAATTAAACTTTTCTTTCCAAATATTCTCTTTTAATGCCCTTAACTTATGTTCATAAAATACCCAGAGGGGAGTTTTTTAAATTGTTCCAGAATAAAATAACTAAAACCTTCTTTATTTTTCCAAAATTTTTAACTCAAGGCAGTGCCCTACTCCAGGGATTACAAAAGAAAGTATGAGTTCTTCCGAAGAAAGTTGAAGAAGCAGGTTAGTGATACTTATAATGAGTTCTTAGGAATGTTTGTCATATGGACTGAAAGCATGGGCAGTACATTTGAAAAAGTAATAGAGAATTTATTATATATGAACAATTTTGGATAGCTTCTTTTAGGGAAAGGATGCTTATTTTTTGAGTAGCTGTAATATATGATTAGAGTCTAGTTATTTTATGTCTGTGTTTTTCAATATACCTTGCAACAGAGAAAATAGTTTTAAAAACTTGCTTTTGAAGAGCTCTAACTTGAGTTCCTCCTGGGTTTGTGGGGTTTGAGTTTTGTAGAAACAGAGTAATAGTAACTCAGGAGATTATCCCGTAGCCTAGACTTTGCTTGTGTAGGAGGACTCTCTGGATTCTGCTTCTGCTTGGACTATTGTTTTCCAGTGTTAGTCATTCATTCTTTACAGCTTCAAGTATAATATATCTCTGCATAATTTGAATGTACAGCTGTGATTGGAGCAGGCCTCTTGTTGTTTATCTCCTTTTGCTTATCAGATATATTCACAACACTTTTTCCATCACCACAAATTCAGTATGTTTGGAACTAAATCTGCCCATCTATTTCATTTCTATTGGTTATGACTGTTTTTTAAGTAATTAATTTTTTAAAATTGAAAGTCTTTAAGTTCCATAATGCTTTACAGTTTTCAAAGGTTTCATACACATGGTTTTATATAATTCCATAATAACCCCTTTTTCCCCACCTCTGTATTGCCCCTCCCCCCACCCATAACCACTAGTTTGTTCTCTCTATAAATAAATATTATTTATTTATTTATTTTTGGCTGTGCTGGGTCTTCGTTGTGGGGGCTTTTCTCTAGTTGTGGCGAGCAGGGGCCTCGCTCTCTTCATGGCAGTGCTCGGGCTTCTCATTATGGTGGCTTCTCTTGTGGTGCACTCGGGCTCTTAGCGCACAGAGGCTTCAGTATTTACGGCACATGGTCTCAGTAGTTGCGGTTCCTGGGCTCTAGAGCACACGTTCAGTAGCTGCCGCGCACAGGGTCAGTTGCCCGTGGCATGTGGGATCTTCCAGGACCAGGGATCAAACCCATGTCTCCTCCATTAGCAGGTGGAATCTTTATCACTGAGCCCCCAAGGAAGCCCTGTTCTCTGTGCCTGTGAGAGGGATGACCGTTTTTTAACGCCTTTCTGATTTGCTCAGGCCTCTCCCCTTGCCTGCAGTTTAGGAGTACTGCCACTAGGTGGCTACGTTGGGTTACACTTCCTTGCCTTCCAAGCCGGAAGCCTGGTTTTACAAAGATTCAAGATGGTTTCTGATGCCACGAATTTTTCTCATCCAAAACAGGACAAAAATGAAATACAGTACTTATTTAGTGCAAATATACCTTAATAAAATCTTAAAATATCTTCAGTGTTTTAAACTCATCTTCAATAATAACCTTGTTTTAAAATTGCTCTGGAAATTTGTTTTCTACTTCTTAAAATTCTTTGGGATTCTAAGTCTGTTTTGAATTATTTATATGGTAAATGTTTTCACTCTTAATGACAAGACACTGGTGGAAGAGAAGTACTAGCTTCTCCATTTGCCAGTCTGAACACTTATAAACATGTTACAGTGTCTAATGGTTGATATTCTCTAAGCAGCAGGTCACAGAACACAAAACCATAATGAAAGAAGTAAGTTTTATTGACTTCTGACCACATACTAGGCATTTTTCTTAAGTTACATGTATGATCCCTGTGTAATCTCTGCAGTAACTCTATAATGAAGGGACTATTATTATCACATCTTAGAGTTGAGGAAGCTGAGGCTCAGAGAAACTAGGCAGTGTGATCCAGTTCCATGGTTATTAGCAGCAAAGCCAGGCACAAACCAAGTGGCGCAGTGCCAGAGTCCATCCTCCTGACTCACATGACATACTGGACTGGGGATTAAGAGAGGAAATTGCCCAGAATGCAAGAAAGGTATACAAGAAGATGAAATTATGAAAGAAAAGATAAGAGACATGAAGCTGTTCCGGAAGAAGAGCCTGAGGAAGAGGCTGAGAAGCTGAATCCTCAGTTTAACAAAACGTCCCAAGCAGGATTTAAGAAATAAGACTCCTGCCTGGACACATCACATCACAGCAAAAGAACAGAACATCAAGGAGGAGATAAAAATGTGTGAAGCAGTGCTCCAAAGCCTTGAGCTGCCTTTATCCTTCCCCTCCACCTCATCCTTAACATGTCGTTAGTTTGGATTAAGGGTGGCTAATCATTCTTGAGACCACTGTGTGCCAGGCACCGTGTCAGCACATGCAATGCATTGTCCCAGTTATTCCTGAAACAGCTCCCTAAGGGTAAATACTTTTATCGTCCGTATTTTATAGATGAGGTAATTAAGCGTTAGAAAAGATGTGCGAGCTGAAGCCAGGCCTTGAACACAGGGTCACCTGACTCCAGAATCCATGGATGATACACCACTCAGCTCTGATGTGGAAATTGCTCCTGTGGCCTCCCTTCTGTTGTTGTCGCTCACACAGAGGGCCCATTTACTTTCTGTCACTCAGGCTGTTTCAGGGGTCTTTCACTGACCAGTGTGTCTTTTGTCTCCCCTTATGTGTGCTTAGTTGCTTGGTCGTTTCCAACTCTTTGAGAACCCATGGACTGTAGCCTTCCAGGCTCCTTTGTCCATGGGATTTTCCAGGCAAGAATACTGGAGTTGGTTGCCATTTCCTCCTCCAGGGGATCTTCCCAACCCAGGGATCAAACCCCAGGGTCCTGTGTCTCCTGCATTGCAGGCAGAGAGCCATTGGGAAAGCTCCATTGAAATACCTTTTAGATCTGATGGTGTCAGCCTCTGAGAACATAGCGAGCAGTCTGATCCTGCAACTTCCTGCTCAACTTCCTAGGCAGCCTTCACACTGTCTACACTGTGGCCTCAGACTGCTTCTGCAACTCCTTCTACTCAAATCCCTCTCTTCTTCCCCTCCCCCTTCTGTACCATCCAGCTCTCAGATGGCTGGGACCCTTCTCCCTGCTTGCTGTTCCTCAGGCTTTCTCTCCCTTCCCACCCCAGAAAGGACTTTCTCTCGAAGCCTCCTTGGTCGTCTCACTTGTAATTAATAGCTCGTTTTTTGTTTTTTTTTTTCTTTTTTGCCTATAAAACTTTGCTTCTGTTCCTATTGTTAGCAATTTTTCTACTCTTTTAAATCTCAGAATGAGTAACATTTACATTTGTTTCTCACACACACACCACATTGTAAACTCCCTGAAGAAGTGACCACATTTTATGCCATGTTTTCATTCCCTTTTCCTCCCATCTCTGGCCCCTTTGCAGTACCTACCTAGCATGGACCTGGCCCAGAGTGGGCCTTGAGTAAGTGCTTGTTGAGTCACTTACCTGCACTAGTGGTTTGCCCACTGTCTAAAATTATAAAATTGCTTTTGTCCAGTCTTACCAGTTTTTTAAGTTGCATAAGCAGCAGAGGAAATTGTTTATGGTTTACTTCCTCTGCTGCTTACACAGGGGAAATGTACCATACTTCAGTTGCAGCCCTCAGCCTTGGTAGTTGTGGCACATGGGCTTAATTGCTCCACAAAACTCATGTTATACTTATATTGCTTATATAAACTGCTTATATCATTATGTTTCTAAGGGTTTTCCCACTTTTCCTAAGTATTTTGTGAGTGAAATTGATTTAGAGCTAACCCTCTTTCCTTTCCTTGATTCTACAGAATGTTGATGGCATGTTTTCTTTTCATGGTTTCCACTGGAACATTGCATACAGAATACTCAAAAACAAAATATTCAGATATGTTTCTATATAATTTACAGTAAAGTCTGCCTAAAAGCATAGTTATCTACATTTGTCATATGAGCAAATTATGTACAAAAGATAAATGAGGCAATGTAGCTCATTCATTAAGAACAGAGGCTCAGAAGCTAAGACTTTCTTAACTTGTATCTTTAGTTTCTTCATCCATAAAATGAAGACAATAATAGTAGGTTCTTCATAGTGTTGTTATGAGGAGTAAATGAGTTAACCCATTAAAATTCTGGTAACAGTGCTGGCACAGTCTGTAAAAGTTAGCACCTGTTAATGAGTGAAGTAGACAGGCTCCAGAGAGGAAATATGGAGGGGAGAACCCTAAGCTGACAGGCAGACAAGTATTGAGAGCAGGCAGTGCCTTGACTGACTGTCGGTCACAGAATGTCTTTCTTGGATCTTAAGGTGGAAATGACTGCTCATGAAATGCCTTCATGTGAGTGTTACTTTCACCATCAGTAGCTGCTTCTTCAGATGTGAAAATGAGAAGTCTTTGTTATTACATGACTAGAGAAAATGCATGAGTTCTTTAATACTGTGGAGGGAATACAAGACAATATACCTAGGCCTGAAAGAGGATCCTGGGCACAGGAATAGAATACAGTGAATTTTATAACATTCATGAAAGAAATGTGTGTTGAACTGATTTAAACAGTCTCTCTTCTCTGGATTTTCAGAATGACATTCCAAACAAATTTGAAATGAAACTTCGCCGTGCAACTGTTCTTGAGGACTCTTACAGGAGGATTATGGGGGTGAAGAGAGCAGACTTCCTCAAGGCTAGACTGTGGATTGAGTTTGATGGTGAAAAGGGACTAGATTATGGAGGAGTTGCCAGAGAATGGTTCTTTCTGATTTCAAAGGAAATGTTTAACCCTTATTATGGGTTGTTTGAATATTCTGCTACGTAAGTACCTTTTCAATGGCTGTACAGAAAAAAAAAAAAATCACTGTTTTGAAAATAACAGAGTAATGTGATGGGAGGGAAATGTAAGTCACAATGTGCCAGAAAAGCAGAGAGAGTAACTAATGTTGTTTCAGAAATAACTTTTAAAAGTTATAGTGAAATATACATAACATAAAATTTAACATTCTTATCATGTTAAGTGTATTCATTGTTGTGCACCCATCACCACCATGTACCTCCAGAACTTTTTCATCATCCCATACTGAAACTGTATCCTTTAAACATGATCTCCCCCGTTCCCTGGCATTAACCATTCCACTTTCTGTTTCTATGAACTGGACTATTCTCAGTATCTTGTATAAGTAGAATCATACAGTATTTGACCTTTTATAACTGACTTAATTTCATTAGCATAGTGTTCTCAAAGTTTATCCATGTAGCAGTATGTGGTAGAATTTCCTTCCTTTTGAAGGCTGTGTAATATGCCATTATGTGTCTATACCACATTTATTTATCCATTTAGCTTTCAGAAACATTTGGATTGTTTCCACCTTTTGAACAAAATGACTGTTTTTAAAACCATTAAATCCAGTGGTCTAATATGGTTGTAATAGAGTTGAACAACTGTAAAAAGAGGGAGACAATTTACAATTACTTGTCATATTAAAATTTTTATATGAAATATAGAAAGGAGCATTTAAATGTGGTTGTCTTTACAGGGATAATTATACCCTACAGATAAATCCCAATTCTGGACTGTGTAATGAAGATCACCTCTCTTACTTCAAGTTTATTGGTCGGGTAGCTGGGATGGCAGTGTATCATGGCAAACTGTTGGATGGTTAGTATTTTTTTTAATTGGAGGATAATTGCTTTACATGTTGTGTTGGTTTCCACAATACATCAACGTGAATTAGCCGTGTGTGTGTGTGTGTGTGTGTGTGTGTGTGTGTGTATATATATCTCCCCTCCCTCATGAGTCTCCCTTCCACCCAACCCCCCACCCTACCCCCCTCAGTTGCCACAGAGCTGAGCTGAGCTCCCTGTGTTATACAGCAGCTTCCCACTAGCTATCTTATTTTACACATGGTAGTGTATATGTTTTTTTTCTTTCTTTTTTTATTCATTTTAATTGGAGGCTAATTACAATATTATGGTAGTTTTTGCATTACATTCACATGAATCAGCCATGGGTGTACATGTGTTCCGCATCCTGACCCTCCCTCCCACCTCCCTCCCCATCCCATCCCTCAGGGTCATCCCAGTGCACCAGCCCTGAGCACCCTGTTTCATGCATCGAACCTGGACTGGCAATCTGTTTCACATATGATAATATACATGTTTCAATGCTATTCTCTCAAATCATCCCACCCTCACCTTCTCCCACAGAGTCCAAAAGTCTATTCTTTACATCTCAGTCTCTTTTGTTGTCTTGCATATAGGGTCATCATTACCATCTTTCTAAATTCCATATATATGCGTTAATATACTGTATTGGTGTTTTTCTTTCTGCCTTACTTCACTCTGTATAATAGGCTCCAGTTTCATCCACCTCATTAGAAGTAATTCAAATGCATTCTTTTTAATAGCTGAGTAATATTCCATTGTACTACAGCTTTCTTATCCATTCATCTGCCGATAGACATCTAGGTTGCTTCCATGTCCTGGCTATTGTAAATAGTGCTGTGATGAACATTGGGGTACATGTGTCTCTTTCAATTCTGGTTTCCTCAGTGTGTATGCCCAGCAGTGGGATTGCTGGGTCATACGGCAGTTCTATTTCCAGTTTTTTAAGGAATCTCCACACTGTTCTCCAGAGTAGCTGTACTAGTTTGCATTCCCACCAACAGTGTAAGAGGGTTCCTTTTTTCTCTGCATGCTCTCCACCATTTATTGTTTGTAGACTTTTGGATAGCAGCCATTCTGACTGGCGTGAGATGATACCCCATTGTGGTTTTGATTTGCATTTCTCTGATAATGAGTGATGTTGAACATCTTTTCATGTGTTTGTTAGCCATCTGTATGTCTTCTTTGGAGAAATGTCTGTTTAGTTCTCTGGCCCATTTTTTGATTGGATCACCTATTTTTCTGGAATTGAGCTGCAGGAGTTGCTTGTATATTTTTGAGATTAGTTGTTTGTCAGTTGCTTCATTTGCTATTACTTTCTCCCATTCTGAAGACTGTCTTTTCACTTTGCTTATAGTTTCCTTTGTTGTGCAAAAGCTTTTGAGTTTAACTAGGTCCCATTTTTTTATTTCTGCTTTTATTTCCATTGTCTGGGAGGTGGGTCATAGAGGATCCTGCTGTGATTTACGTAAGAGAGTGTTTTGCCAATGTTTTCCTCTAGGAGTTTTATAGTTTCTGGTCTTACATTTAGATCTTTAATCCATTTTGAGTTTATTTTTGTGTATGGTGTTAGAAAGTGTTCTAGTTTCATTCTTTTACAAATGGTTGACCAGTTTTCCCAGCACCACTTGTTAAAGAGATTGTCTTTTCTCCATTGTATATTCTTGCCTCCTTTGTCAAAGATAAAGTGTCCATAGGTGCATGGATTTCTCTCTGGGCTTTCTATTTTGTTACATTGATCTATGTTTCTGTCTTTGTGCCAGTACCATACTGTCTTGATGACTTTTGGTTTTTAGTATAGCCTGAAGTCAGGCAGGTTGATTCCTCCAGATCCATTCTTCTTTCTCAAGATTGCTTTGGCTTTTCAAGGTTTTTTGTATTTCCATACAAATTGTGAAATTATTTGTTCTAGTTCTCTGAAAAATACTGTTGGTAGCTTGATAGGGATTGCATTGAATTGCTTTAGAATTGCAATAGATTGCTTTGGGTAGTATACTCATTTTCACTATATTGATTCTTCTGATCCATGGACATGGTATATTTCTCCATCTATTTGTGTCACCTTTGATTTCTTTCATCAGTGTTTTATAGTTTTCTATATATAGTTCTTTTGTATTTTTAGGTAGATTTATTCCTAAGTATTTTATTCTTTTCATTGCAATGGTGAATGGAATTGTTTCCTTAATTTCTCTGTTTTCTCATTGTTAGTGTATAGGAATGCAAGGGATTTCTGTGTGTTAATTTTATATCCTGCAACTTTACTATATTCATTGATTGGCTCTAGTAATTTTCTGGTGGAGTTTTTAGGGTTTTCTATGTAGAGGACCATGTCATCTGCAAACAGTGAGAGTTTTACTTCTTCTTTTCCAATCTGGATTCCTTTTATTTCTTTTTCTTCCCTGACTGCTATGGATAAAACTTCCAAAACTATGTTGAATAGTAGTGGTGAGAGTGGGCATCCTTGTCTTGTTCCTGACTTTAGGGGAAATGCTTTCAATTTTTCACCATTGAGGATAATGTTTTCTGTGGGTTTATCATATATGGCTTTTATTATGTTGAGGTATGCTCCTTCTATGCCTGCTTTCTGGAGGGTTTTTTTTTTATCATAAATTGATGTTGAATTTTGTCAAAGGCTTTCTCTGCATCTATTGAGATAATCATATGGTTTTTATCTTTCAATTTGTTAATGTGATGTATCACATTGATTGATTTGCGAATATTGAAGAATCCTTGCATCCTGGGGATAAAGCCCACTTGATCATGATGTATGATCTTTTTAATATGTTGTTGAATTCTGTTTGCTAGAATTTTGTTAAGGATTTTTGCATCTTTGTTCATCAGTGATATTGGCCTGTAGTTTTCTTTTTTTGTGGCATCTTTGTCTGGTTTTGGTATTAGGGTGATGGTGGCCTCATAGAATGAGTTTGGAAGTTTACTTTCCTCTGCAATTTTCTGGAAGAGTTTAAGTAGGATAGGTGTTAGCTCTTCTCTAAATTTTTGGTAGAATTCAGCAGTGAAGCCTGGTCCTGGGCTTTTGTCTGTTGGAAGATTTCTGATTACAGTTTTGATTTCTGTGCTTTTGATGGGTCTGTTAAGATTTTCTATTTCTTCCTGGTTCAGTTTTGAAAAGTTATACTTTTCTAAGAGTTTTTCCATTTCTTCCAAATTGTCCATTTTATTGGCTTATAGTTGCTGATAGTAGTCTCTTATGATACTTTGTATTTCTGTGTTGTCTGTTGGGATTTCTCCAATTCCATTTCTAATTTTGTTGATTTGATTCTTCTCCCTTTGTTTCTTGATGAGTCTGGCTAATGGTTTGTCTATTTTATTTATCTTCTCAAAGAACCAGGTTTTAGCTTTGTTGATTTTGGCTATGGTCTCTTTTGTTTCTTTTTCATTTATTTCTGCCCTAATTTTTATGATTTCGTTCCTTCTACTAACCCTGGGGTGCTTAATTTCTTCTTTTTCTGGTTGCTTTAGGTGTAGAGTTAGGTTATTTATTTGATTTCTCTACTGTTTCTTGAGGTAGGCTTGTATTGCTATGAACCTTTCCCTTAGCACTGCTTTTACTGAATCCCATAGGTTTGGGGTTGTATTTTCATTTTCATTTGTTTCTATGCATATTTTGATTTTTTAAAAATTTCTTTTGTGATGTGTTGGTTATTCAGAAGTGTGTTGTTTAGCCTCCATATGTTTGTATTTTTAATAGTTTTTTTTTTTTCCCCAGTAGTTGACATCTAATCTTACTGCATTGTGGTCAGAAAAGATGCTTGAGATGATTTCAATTTTTTGAATTTACCAAGGGTAGATTTATGGCCCAGTATGTGATCTATCCTGGAGAAGATTCCATGTGCACTTGAGAAAAAGGTGAAATTCATTGTTTTAGGGTGAAATGTCCTATAGATACCAATTAGGTCTAACTGGTCCATTGTATCATTTAAACTTTGTGTTTCCTTGCTAATTTTCTGTTTAGCTGATCTATCCATAGGTGTGAGTGGGTTATTAAAATCTCCCACTATTATGGTGTTACTGTTAATTTCCTCTTTCATACTTGTTAGCATGTGCCTTACATATTGGGTGCTCCTATGTTGGGTGCATATATATTTATAATTGTTATATCTTCTTCTTGGATTGATGCTTTGATCATTATGTAGTGTAGTATCCTTTTTTGTCTCTTCTCACGGCCTTTATTTCAAAGTCTATTTTATCTGATATGAGTATTACTACTCCTGCTTTCTTTTGGTCTCCATTTGCATGAAATATCTTTTTCCAGCTCTTCACTTTCAGTCTATATGCGTCCCTATGTTTGAGGTGGGTCTCTTGTAGACAGCATATATAGGGGTCTTATTTTTGTATCGGTTTAGCCAGTCTTTGTCTTTTGATTGGGGCATTCAATTATTGATATTCAGTAAGGTAATTATTGATAAGTATGGTCCTGTTGCCATTTACTTTGTTGTTTTGGGTTTGAATTTATAAACCTTTTCTGTGTTTCCTGTCTAGAAAAGATCCTTTAGCATTTGTTGAAGAGCTGGTTTGGTGGTGCTGAATTTTCTGAGCTTTTGCTTGTCTGTAAAGCTTTTGATTTCTCCTTCATATTTTAATGAGATTCTTGCTGGGTACAGTAATCTGGGTTGTAGGTTTTTCTCTTTCATCACTTTAAGTATGTCCTGCCATTCCCTTCTGGCTTGAAGAGTTTCTATTGAAGATCAGCTGTTATCCTTTTGGGGATCCCCTTGTGATTTATTTGTTGTTTTTCCCTTGCTGCTTTTAATATTTGTTCTTTGTGTTTGATCTTCATTAATTTGATTGATATATGTGATGGGGTGTTTTGCCTTGGGTTTATCCTATTTGGGACTCTCTGGGTTTCTTGGACTTGGGTGGCTATTTCCTTCTCCATTTTAGGGAGGGTTTCAACTATTATCTCCTCAAGTATTGTCTTATGGCCTTTCTTTTTGTCTTTTTCTTCTGAGACTCCTATGACTTGAATGTTGGGACATGTTACATTGTCCCAGAGGTCTCTGAGGTTGTCCTCATTTCTTTTACTTTTTTCCTCTCTGCTTCATTTATTTCTGCCATTCTATCTTCCACCTCACTTATCCTATCTTCTGCCTCAGTTATTCTACTGTTGGTTTCCTCCAGAGTGCTTTTGATCTCAGTTATTGCATTATTCCTTATTGATTGACTCTTTTTTATTTCTTCTAGGTCCTTGTTAAACTTTTCTTGTATCTTCTCAATCCTTGTCTCCAGACTATTTATCTGTAACTCCGTTTTGTTTTCAAGATTTTGGATCATTTTTACTATCATTATTCTGAATTCTTTTTCAGGTAGACTCCCTATCTCCTCCTCTTTGGTTTGGTTTGGTAGGCTTTTATCATGTTTCTTTACCTGCTGAATAGTTCTCTGCCTGTTCATCTTGTTTAGGTTGTTATGTTTGGGGTGGCCTTTCTGTATGCTTGAAGTTTGTGGTTCCTCTTTATTGTGGAGGTTCCTTCCTGTGGGTGGGATTGGATGAGTGGCTTGTCAAGGTTTCCTGGATAGGGAAGCTTTCATTGGTGTTCTGGTGGGTGGAGCTGGATCTCTTCTCTCTGGAGTTCAATGAAGTGTCCAGTAGTGAGTTTTGAGGTGTCTGTAGGTTTGGTGTGACTTTTGGCCACCTGTATTTTTGTGCTCAGGGTTATGTTCTTGTGTTGTTGGAGAATTAGCTTGGTATGTCTTGCTCTGAAACTTGTTGGTTCTTGGGTGGAGCTTGGTTTCAGTGTAGGTATGGAGGCTTTTGGATGAATTCTTGTTGATTAATGTTTCCTGGAGTCAGGAGTTTTCTGGTATTCTCAAGTTTTGGATTTAAGCCTCCTACCTCTGGCTTTCAGTCTTATTCTTACAGTAGCCTCAAGACTTCTCCATCCATATAGCACCGATGATAAAACATCTAGGTTAATGGTGAAAAGATTCTCCATAGTGGGGTAAACCCAGAGAGGTTCACAGAGTTACATGAAGAGAAGAGGGAAGAGGGAGATAGAGGTGACCAGGAGGAGAAGAGGGGGTATCAAAAGGGGAGAGAGCAGTCTAGCCAGTAATCAATTCCCTATTTGCTCTCTACAGTCTGGAACACTCAAGACAGTTTCATGGAGTTCCATAGAGAAGAGAAGAGGAGGAAGGAGATAGAGGTGACCAGGAGGAGAGGATGGGGGAAGTCAAAAGGAGAGAGACCAGTCTAGCCTGTGATCAGTTCCCTAAGTGTTCTCCACAGCCCAGAACACCTGAAGAGATTCACAGAATTAAGTAGAGAAGAGAAGGGGGAGGGAGGAGATAGAGGTGACCTGGGGGAGAAAAAGGAGTGTCAAAAGGGGAGAGAGCAATCAAGCCAGTAATCACACTCTTGAGTAAAAATGGGTACTGATGATTGAATTCTTAAAGGTACAGAATTGATAACAAATACCAAAAAGCAAAGATTAAAAATCTAGAGTGAAGGTTAGACTCTCAAAAATACAGTATTAAAAAAAATCGCAAAAGTTATAAAAAAATATATATATATATATATGAAATGTGCTTTAAAAATAGGGTCTTTTTTTTTTTTGCAAGATGATAGTAGGTTTTAAAAAGGAAAATTAAAGGAATAATAAGGAACTTAAAAATTAAAAAATGATAATAGTAAAATATATCTAGGAATGTCTCTGGAGCTGTTGAGGGCAGTGTGGGGTCAGTTCAGTTTCAGATAGTTCCTTGTTCCAGCTTATACTTCTTCCCAGGGTCTATGCTGCTGCTGCTGCTAAGTCACTTCAGTCGTGTCTGACTCTGTGCTACCCCATAGACGGCAGCCCACCAGGCTCCCCCGTCTCTGGGATTCTCCAGGCAAGCACACTGGAGTGGGTGGCCATTTCCTTCTCCAATGCATGAACGTGAAAAATGAAAGTGAAGTCATTCAGTCATGTCCAACTCTTTGCATGGACTGCAGCCTGCCAGGCTCCTCTGTCCAGGGATTTTCCAGGCAAGAGTACTGGAGTGGGTTGCCGTTGCCTTCTCCCACAGGGTCTATAGGTCCCTTCCAATGTAGCCAATGCTAACTACAGGGTTTTAATCTGTTGCACTTGTCACTTCCAAAGTGGTTCCCTCTTCTTTATTTTGGCTTCCTCTGTTTGCAAGTCTCTTCAGTATGTAACTTCTGCCCTGATACAAGGGGGCGAAAGTGGTCATTTATTTAGGCTCACTTGTTCAATTGTGCTGTGGGGAGGGAGGAACACACTGCAAACAAACATCACTGCTGTGTATGGGGAGTGCTCACAGTGTCTTTGCCACACTGGGTTTGCTCCCACTCACAGCATGTGTGCTTTCCTGGTCTACACTGCTCAGGCTCCAGGTTGCTCTGCAGGGGAACTGTCTAAGGCGGCCCTAGGTTGTGTGCACTTTACAGGTCTAAGCCACTCAGGTTCAGGTTCTCGGGTACTCCACAAAGGCACAGACTTGGTTGGGCCTGCGTTTTGTGCCCTTCCCTGGTCCGAGCAGCTCAGGTAACCAGGTGCTTGGCGAGTGCACACTCCCCAGGTGGGGCAGTGCGTCTTATCACCTCCCCCATCCTAGACGCTCAGTTTCCTGGGTGCGCAGTGGGAGCGCCGTCTCGGGTGTGCCCTGTGTCTCCTCTGGGGAGCTGATCTCTGGCTGCGACCCTGCTGGCAGATGTCAACTGTCCAGGATCCCAGAAAGACTTGGTTAGCAACTGGGAGCCTGCTTGCAGTGTGGTGGAGGATGCCATCTCTGGGGCCGAGTTTGCCCCTTGCCTTCTGGCTCTGGCTGTCGCCCGCCTGCCTCTCTGCCTCCGTGGAGGATGGGCTGGTCCACTGTTGGCTAGCTCTCCTCTGGTATTTGCTCTTTGTTCTGTGAGCAGACCCGGCAGTGCCTTAGGTTAAAGCTTTTTGCCGGAAAGTTCTTTCTTGTTCTTTCCTTTTTTTTTTCCCTCTCTGGCTATCCCTTGGTTTGGGTTGCTATCTCACGTTAGCTCCCTCAGATTGCCCTCAGGGCATTCAGGCCCAGTCCTTACCCTACACAATGCAGCCCGCGTCTCCCTGTTCAGCCCCCACTTGCTGGTGGCAGACACCAGCGTCTGGGCTACTTCTCCGCTGGGAGTTGCAATTAGGCGCGTAATCTGTGGGTTTTATTTATTTATTTTTTCCTCCCAGTTATGTTGCCCTCTGAGATCCCAAAACTCCCCACAGACCTGCCGGTGAGAGGGTTTCCTGGTGTTTGGAAACTTCTCCTCTTTTATGACTCCCTCCCTGGGATGGGTCTCCATCCCTAACTCTTTTGTCTCTCTTTTTATCCTTTTATATTTTGTCCTACCTCCTTTCAAAGACAATGGGCTGCCTTTCTGGGTGCCTGGTATCCTCCGCCAGCATCCAGAAGTTGTTTTGTGATATTTGCTCAGCGTTCAAATGATCTTTCAATGGATTTGTGGGGGAGAAAGTGGTCTCCCTGTCCTATTCCTCTGCCATCTTAGTACCACCCTCTGTTAGTGTATATGTTTTAATGCTACTCTCTCAATTCATCCCACCCTCTCCTTCCCCCACTGTGTCTGCAAGTCTATTCTCTATGTCTGTGTCTCTATTCCTTGCAAATAGGTTCATCAGTACCATTTTTATAGATTCCATTTATATGCACTAATATACAATATTTATTTTTCTCTTTCTGATTTACTTTACTCAGATTGTTAATATTAAGCATAAAACTTTTTGGTATGTAATTATCTGGTTTCTTTTGCTTGGTAATCATTTTAAATATATTTGATTTTTTGCAAGGTTTTTTCATCCGTCCATTTTATAAGATGATGCTGCACAAGCCAATAACACTTCATGATATGGAATCAGTGGTATGTTTTTTTCACTTATCATATAAAGTATAATTTAACAGGCAACTGAATATCTTAAAGACTTACTTTTTAATGATGAAATCAATGGATGTTCTGAATATAAATGAACATTTCCCCCAACATTTTATTTGGAAAATTTACTAACATATAATAGAGTTGAAAAAGTTTTACAGCGGATATGTGTATATCTACCACCCAGATTCCACAATTGGCTTTTTATCCATACTTACTTTATGACATACCTATCCACATGCCTGCTCCCTATCTATCAACCCATCTTATTTCTTTAATGCATTTCAAAGAAAGTTTCAGGTATGAGTAAATTTCTCCCTAAATACTTCAGCATGCTATATACAATAATTTTGTGTGTCTGTTGTGTCAGTATTTGAATTGTGATCATTTGTGATGAATGACATGTTTTCAAACTGGCAGTCCAAAGCAAAGTTTTGAAATTAGGCTACTACATAGAAACAGAAACCCAAGAATTAAATCCTTGACTATACCCTTATAACCCATGCTGAATAGCATCATAGAAATGTGTAGAACACATGGATTCCAAGGCCTCTTCCATGGCACCAAGTCCCTTTCTCATGACATATTATCAGTATGAACATTATGTGCACGCATGCTTAGTTGCTTCAGTCGTGTCTGACTCTTTGCGACCCTATGAACTATAGCCCTCCAGGCTTCTCTGTCCGTGGCGTTCTTCAGGCAAGAATACTGGAGTGGGCTGCTATGCCCTCCTCCAGGGGATCTTCCCAACCCAGGATTGAACCTGCGTCTCTTATGTCTCCTGCATTGGCAGGTGGGTTCTTTACCATTAGTGGCACGTGGGAAGCCCCTGAACAGTATAGTTCTTTATAAATCATAACACTGCATAGTTATTGGAGTTAGAAAATTAAGGTTCTGTATTTAATTTGAGATTTTTCTTCAATTTAGGGCCAAGTATAAATAGCAGTCTCCTCAGAGTTACTTAATCATTTCAAACACAGTCTCATTGGCCATATGGACTGGTGCTGAGAGCCCCTGAATGTCATGGAAGTTAGGATATATCTCAGAACTGACCCTTTAACTGGATAATAAAAATCTGTACCTCCACTGCTTCCAAACAGAAATAGACTTCTAAACTTTTAAGCAGCACCATGCTATTGATAAATGCTTTTTTTTTTTGGCCACACCCTGTGGCATGCTGGATCTTACTTCCCCAACCAGGGATGGAACTCGCACCCACCCTGCAGTGGAGGTATGGCATCCTAACCACTGGACTGCCAGAGAAGTCCCAATATCTGTATTTATACTCATGTACTTACTATTCATCTCTTTTTGTAACGTGTGTGTGTGTGTGTGTGTGTAAAAGAGATCCATCTGACCTTTCGTCTTTTGTCCAGTTATTCAGACCTTCGGTTACTTTCTTTGCAGATTCAGGTATCTTCTTTCTGTACACAAATTTTAAATATGCAATTTATCCCATCTAGGATAGTGAGTATTACAATTCATTAAGATGGATTCTTGAAAATGATCCAACAGAATTGGACCTCAGGTTTGTCATAGATGAAGAACTTTTTGGACAGGTTTGTAAATTTTGATTTATTTAAATGGTACATAAATTGTGAAGCTTTAAACTTAAGTTTAATAACTTAAGCAAAATTTCATAAATTTAGACATTAAATAATGCATATACTCAACACATTTCTGCATTCTATTTTAAAATTTATTTTCCTGTAACAAAAGCTGTCTCTCAGAAAGAATTTCTGCTTCTTTGACTTTTGACTCATTCCATACGTATTTTAGTAAAACTAATATTTCAAGTTTCCTTAGCTTTTGAGTGGATTTAATTTAAAACACCAGGCTTCTTGTATAACTGTAATATGTATACTTTATTTTTTTCACTAAAATAATGTACAAGGTATCATGCTTAATTTCAGACACATCAACATGAGTTGAAAAGTGGTGGATCAGAAATAGTTGTCACCAATAAGAACAAAAAGGAATATATTTAGTAAGTATTTTGTTATACTTTACTATTTTTAGTAAATACTTCACTGGAAATAATTTTGTACTTCTTTCTGTGAAGATTCTTTGTATCTTCTTTTTCTTTCTCTAGAGTCAGAGTCTCAATATTCTTTTCTATAACAATTCTATACTTTTACTCACTCATTCAGTTTTTGCCTTGGACTTAGCTAGTCTTTATTTTTTGTTTCTAACCAGAATAAGTGTACCTTAACATCTTTTCTTATTCCCTGTGAAAAAGATAAAATGTTTTCTTTCTTCTAGTCTTGTAATACAGTGGCGATTTGTAAACCGAATCCAGAAGCAAATGGCTGCTTTTAAAGAGGTATTCATTTTCTTTTGTTTCCTATCCTATAGTTTCAAAGCACAGTCCATTGTCATATCAGAGAAAAAAGGGACCTTATTGTATCAGAGAAAAAAGTAGTATGTGATTTGCTTTTTAAAGCCATCTTGAATTATGTTTTCATACTGAAGTAAAGTGTTACTCGCTCAGTCGTGTCCAAGTCTGCAGTTCCACGAACTGTAGCCCACCAGGCTCCTCTGTTCATGGAATTCTCCAGGCAAGAATACTGGAGTGGGTTGCCATTTCATTCTCCAGGGGATCTTTCCCACCCAGGGATCGAATCCAGGTTTCCTGCATTGCAGACAGATTCTTTACTGTCTGAGCCACCAAGGAAGCCCATGTTTTCATACTGAAGTGAAGTGAAAGTCACCAGTCATGTCTGACTCTTTGCAGCCCCATGTACTATACACTCCATGGAACTCTCCATGCCCAAATACTGGAGTGGGTAGCCATTGCCTTCTCCAGGAGATCTTTCCAACCCAGTGATCAAACCCAGGTCTCCCAGATTGCAGGTGGACTCTTTACCAGCTAAGCCACCAGGGAAGCCCAAGAATACTGGAGCGGGTAACCTATCCCTTCACCAGGGGATCTTCTTGACTCAGAAATTGAACTGGGGTCTCCCGCATTTACCAGCTGAGCTACAAGGGAAGCCCTTGTTTTCATACTAACAGAGTATTAAATGAATAGATGTTGAGTTAAAAAGCAGTCATTCAAGAAGTCCATGCAATAAACAGTCCTCCGTAGCATGGATCCCCCCTCACCTTTTATAGTCCCCTCCCCTCACCTTAAGTAAACATAGGTGAACAAAGGGACAAGAGCGTGGAATATATCAGCAGACCCCAATCTTTTTGGCCCCAGGGACTGATTCATGGAACACAGTTTTTCTGTGGATCTTGGGGTCAGGTGGAGGGATAGTTCAGCAGTAATGCAAGTCATGGGGAATAGCAGATGAAGCTTCACTGGCTCGCCCACCCCCACCTCCTGCTGTGTGGCCCAGTTCCCCAGACCAGCACTTATTCATGCC
The DNA here is from genome assembly GCF_029378745.1 of Bos indicus. Lineage (NCBI taxonomy): Eukaryota > Metazoa > Chordata > Mammalia > Artiodactyla > Bovidae > Bos > Bos indicus. The sequence goes on from NC_091769.1 coordinate 54,372,202, forward strand.
CCAGGGGTTGGGAACCCCTGAAAAGTGAAAGTGTTAATCACTCATCATGTCCAACTCTTCTCAACTCCATGAACTGTAGCCCACCAGGCTTCTCTGTCTGTGGAATTCTCCTTGCAGGATTGCTGGAGTGGGTAACCATTCCCTTCTCCAGGGGATCTTTCCAACCCAAGGATTGAACCCAGCTCTCCTGCATTGCTGGCAGATTCTTTACTATCTGGGCGACTAGGGAAGCCCCTGGGAACCCCTGGAACATGCCGTTTATGTCTTTTCCTAAATGGAATCATGCCATACATGTTGGTTTGTGACTCTTTTTCTTCTCTTGTCAAATACTTATTGGAGGTGTTTTACATATCAAGATACATAGTGACCTTTCTTTGTAGCTGTATTTTATTCATCATGTAAATTCATAAGTCACTTAAAGTTCCAAATTGATGAACATTTAGGCTGTTGCCAGGGCACTCATTTCCTAAGCTAATTAAAAGTCTTCTGTTAAATATCACACACTTTTTCATTTATTCAATACTGAGCACTGACCGTGTGTCTGGTGCTATGCAAGGCAAAAGGACGTAGGTCCTGTTGTCGAGGAGCAGAGAATCTAAGGGTGAAATGGACCAGGGAAGCCCATAGTACTAGGTGAGCAGAGAAGAAAGGTAGAAACCAGAACAGGGAGAGGTGGGGGCAGGGCCATGGGAGGGGTAGAGGGATTGGCCAGCCACAGAGAAGAAGGAAATACAGTTCCAAACAGAGGGAGCGGCACATGTAAAGTCTAGTAATAAGACAAACTGGGCACACATTAGAGAAAATACAGGCAGTTGTACTGGATGAGAGGATGCAAGTGTTAATTGCCCAGTCGTGTTTGACTCTTTGTAACCCCATGGACTGTAGCCTGCCAAGCTTCTCTGACCATGGAATTCATCAGGCAAGAATACTGGAGTGGGTAGCCATTCCCTTCTCCGGGGGATCTTCCCAACCAAGGGATCCAACCTGGGTCACCTACTTTGCAGGCAGATTCTTTACCATCTGAGCCAATGGGGATGCAAGAGGTGAACTAAGTCTGGAGAGATGGGAGGAACCAGATGATGAGGGGCCTATTTGTTTGGTGTTTTCTCTGAAGTCCAGTGAGGAAGGAAGGTGGCATTAAAGACTGCTAACAATAAAATACCAAGATTCAGTGTATATTTTGCTCAGATTTTTCTGGAAGTGATATGAATGAATAGTAAGCTAGAGGAGGGCAAGACAAGCAGCAGAGACTAGTTGAACAAGTGCTGGAATCACCCCAGGGGAAATGATCAGGACAGTGGGAACGGAGCTATGCATGCACATGAATGATACTCAGGAAAGGAGATTTATAGCTCAGGGTGATTTAAAGGATGGAGATCTGGGGACTGTCTGCTTTCTGTGAAGCTGTGGACTAAACAAGATGGAAAATTCAAAAGAATGGTAAGAATGGTGAAAGTGGATGGCCACACATGGGGATGTCGGAACACCAACATTTAAGGAATGGACAGGAAGAAAGGAGACATCAGAGAAAATCAGCAAAGGCAGAGACATAAGAGGAAAACCATCAACAGCAGACAGTTTCAAGAACAAAGGTATTGTCAACAATATCATAGTATAGAGAAGTCAGATAAGATAGGGAACTAGTAAGTATTCCTTAGATGTAGCCATAAAGTTGTCTTTGACTTTCTCCAAGACAGTTTCAGGGAAGCATTGGTGAAGAGGTCAGATTCCAGTGGTTGAGGGATGAGGGGGAGCAAGTGGATTTGGTAATGTGTAGTAACACTGTCCAGAACATGGGTGTGAAGAGAAGAAAGAGGGGTTTGCTTTCTTATTTTGTTTTGAAAGTAAATATGGCTTGAACAAATTTAGATGCATCAAGAGTGAGTTAATAGGCACTTGCCTGATGGTCTAGTGGTTAAGACTTTGCCTTCCAATGCAGGGGGTGCAGGTTCCATCTCTGGTTGGGGAACTAAGATCCCACATGCCTCGTGGCCAAAAAACCAAGACATAAAAGCAGTATTGTAACAAATTCAATAAAGACTTGAAAAATGATCCACATCCCCCAAAAAATCTTAAACAAAAAAAAAAATGTGAGCTAGTAAAGGTTTGGTGAAGACATCCTTGGGGAAACAAATGAAGCACAGAGAGGAAGTGGTCCCTCTCTCCACTGCAATGGGGACAAGACCCTCATGGATGTTGGTGCTAAGTGGGGGTGCAGAATGTTGAAGGGAATTCCATCCAGCAGAACTGCTTTTATTTTCTCTCTCAAATAGAAATTGTCTGCTGTAAAGGGTGATGTGGAGAAGGAAGCTTGAAAGGTGTAGGGTGGTTTGAAAATAACCACTTTGAGGAATCAATGGGAGAACAAACGTGTACTTTCTTGCTGACATTGAAATGTCAGTTAAAGAGCCCATGAACCATGTAGGGGTAGGAATCTGTGTGGGTATGGGATTTCTCCATTCCCACCCAGAAACTGAAGTATGGAATTGTCCATTGACCCCACTAACTAGGGTTTTAAATATATTCTTTCTTCTAGGGGTTTTTTGAACTGATACCACAGGATCTCATCAAAATTTTTGATGAAAATGAACTAGAGGTAAGAAATATTGCTTTTATCTTAAAACAGGACTTTTGTACCCCTGATTTTTCTTGTCTACAGTTTGACATGTCTTCTTATGTAGCTTCTGATGTGTGGCTTGGGAGATGTGGATGTGAATGACTGGAGAGAACACACAAAGTACAAAAATGGCTACAGCATAAATCATCAAGTCATCCAGTGGTTTTGGAAGGTAATAGAAGGTTTCCCTTTTCTTATGTTACTTTTTGATAGATTCAGTCATATTTACCTATACTAGTGGATCACATATAGATAAGACAAAAAATATATTGAGTGGGCCAGAAAGTTTGCTCAGTTAGGGAATATGTTATTCAATTAAGTTCTTGGTGAAAATGAAAAATATGTTTTTAAATTTTACTTTTAAACCAAATGAACTTTTTGGCCAACCCAGTACATAGCCCCACAAAAATTGTTTTTTATTTTGTACTATATACATTTACCTTCATACATACTTATTTGTAGATAAGTAAAATGTAGTAAGTGGCAGTATTAGCTGAGAGAGAGGCTCTTGGTTCCTTACTAAAGAAGGGATTCTTCAAGGGAACTTGTAACCTGCAGTGTATTCTCTGGGACTCCTACTTGGCTCCTTGGAATGTGATAGAGAAATGGGTATGCCAGTAAATACAATTTTTAAATAATAATTCCGGTAAATAAAAAAATTTAAAAAGCCACATAGTCACAGCCAAGAGGAAATTTTGTCACTTTGTTAGGCTATAACCCCATTCTCAACAGTTACCATGAAGCCTTGGAAATGGAGTCTCAAGAACTTTGTAAACCACCATAAACACAATTTGAAGTAAAGGAAACATGCAAATTTCACAAGTGATGATTCAGACTCTAACTAAACTCTGGTAACATATTTTTAAGGGTAGTTTTGTTAACATTTTTTCCAGTGATGTTCCTAAATGCTGCTTATATTTTATGCAGGCTGTTTTAATGATGGACTCAGAAAAAAGAATACGATTACTTCAGTTTGTCACTGGCACATCCCGTGTGCCTATGAATGGATTTGCTGAACTGTATGGTATGGATTTTCCGTAGATCATTTAAAAATGGAGCTGATGCCAGTTGTCTTTTTCATGACTGACTAGTCTTCAGTCTTCTTTCATGTATACAAATATTTAATTAAAAAGAATTCATAGTTTTAAATGATTACAGTTAGATACACTGCAGAAGATCAAAATATATGGACACCTTCTATTTTGTTGTTGTTGTTTGTTGTTCAGTTGCTAAATCATGTCCAACCCTCAACCCTTTGCAAGCCCATGAACTGCAGCATGCCAGGCTTGCCTGTCCTTCACTGTCTCCCAGAGTTTGCTCAAATTCATGTCCACTGAGTCAGTGATGCTATCTAACCTTCTTATCCTCTGCTTCCCTCTTCTCCTTTTGCTTTCAATCTTTCCCAGCATCAGGATCTTTTCCAGTCAGTCAGCTCTTCACATTAGATGGCCAAAGTACTGGAGCTTTAGCATCAAAGTACTTCAGCTTTAGCAGAAGTCCTTCCAATGAATATGCAGGGTTTATTTCCTTTAGGATTTACTGGTTTGATCCCCTTGCAGTCCAAGGGACTCTCAGTAAGATAGCAAAAGAGAAAACTGAACACAGGAAATGATTCAAGTTACTTTCCATTCTTGAATTTTAGATTTGATTCCCATTCTGCATTCTGTTACAGAAAAAACATTGCTGTGGTGCGATGGTTTAAGATAGACAGCATATAAAGTTCCACAGGGTACTAATAGGTGTACAACAAAATACAGAGTGTTTCATAGTAGAATACATTTGGGGGAAAGAATGGAATAAAGAAAGTCAAATATTCTGTTTATTGGAATGGCATGTACTTGCTTTTAAAGATATTAAGAAAAACAACTCTTTCAGAGGAGGTATAGCCAAGATCGGAGCCCTTCTATCCCCTCCTTGGCCTATGTGGTTTCCTTGTTAAGCTTAACTGAACATCTGTTTGCAAAACCTGTCAGGCAGCTGCCCCTTCTCTCCCAAGGAGAAGGATGAGACTATAGAGTTGCCACTCAACAACATGCTCATTCTCCACCTGACTGGGTTTGTCTTTCCAGTGGTTTTCCCTGACTTCCATTCTCTCCTCCTGCTCTTTGACCAGTCAGTAGAGAAAAATCAAAGCAGGGCAAGCACCCTCTCCATCTCTAGCTCCACTGTCCTCTTATATGCAGCCCAGACCTACAGTCACCCACTGATGGCATGCATTTTTTGGAATTTGGAGGAGATATTTCACATACAGGCTTCCCTGGTGGCTCAGATGGTAAAGAATCTGCCTATGATGGAGGAGATCCAGCTTTGACCTCTGGTTCAGGAAGATCCTCCGGAGAAGGGAATGGCTATCCACTCCAGTATTCTTGCCTGGGAAATTCCATGGACAGAGGGACCTGGCTGGCTACAGTCCATGGGGTCGCAAAGATTCAGACACGACTAAGCGACTAACACAGTATCTCATACACAGGTCCAGAGTTATTAGTGTTAGACTATAAATTCAAATTCTTATGAATTTACAAAAGAAGTAGAAGTTGCTTCAGAATGTTAATATTACAATACAGTATTATCTAGCCAATAAAAAGTATGTTACGGGGACTTCCCTGGCAGTTCACACTAGCACTGCAGGGGTTTGATCCCTTCCACTCGGGTTTGAGCCCTGTTTGTGGAACTGGGATCCCATATGAAGTGTGGCTTAGCCCCCCAAGAAAGAAGAAGTATGTTATATTTATATTGGTTGACTTAATAGGGAGTGTTTCAAATGGAGTGTTCAGGTGAGAGAATCAAGAGGCAGGAAAATATGGAAAATACAATGACAAAAGTACTGAAATTGTAACTGTAGATATAATTGTGATGGGTGATGTGTGAACAGCAGTGCTTTTTGAGAAAACAGTAGTATGGAAAATAGTATTTTTAGTACTGCTTCTGACAGTTATACTCTCACACACATATTTGGATATGAGTCTGAGACATGGAGAAAAGTATGGAAGGTGACTCATCAGGTTGTTAGCATTGATGACCTGGGAGGTTGAAGGATGTTGAGAATTGCAAAAGGAATAATTGAATAAAACTCCAAAGGAAGAAAAAGTTTCTAAGAATGTTCGTAATAAGAGAAAAATGTAGCATGTATAAATGAACACATGCACATAAAATTCTATGCATATGCAGAAAAAGATTAATGATAGGATGTTTACTTAGATTTAACAGTGGAATTTCAGGTGATCTTTACGTCTTTTATTATATAATCTTACTGCAAAAAAATAAAGCAATAGAGAAAAATAATCAGAAAAAAATTAAAGCTGTTTTCAGTGGAACTCAAAAAAACGCCCATTTTCTGTGTACCTATGATAGAGGTGGTATATGGAAATGCAGGGCTGGGGAACAGCAAAAGTCCCATTAGACATGCCCCACAGGTCAGAGTGATACCTGTGATACAGATGAACTGATAGGAGTCCTCATTTCGTGGCTGGACAGTAAAGTCATCAGCCCAAGACAGCATTATTTCTTTCGAATTTAAAGAAACTAGATGAATTATCTGTGTGTTTTAAGTTCTGCATTAGCAAAAGTGAGTTGTGAAATGTTCAGGAGCTCCTATAAAGGCTAAATGAAACCAAAGTAACTTCTCTTCCTTGTAGGCTCAAACGGACCACAGTCATTTACAGTTGAGCAGTGGGGCACACCTGAGAAGCTGCCAAGAGCTCATACCTGGTAAGCAGTTTCTTTGACCCTAGAGAACCAAGTCCTCAGAGAGAGAAGGTCCTTTCACAGTCTAGACACAGAAGGTCTAGTTCCCTCTGTGCTTTGTTGGTGGCAGATAAGGAGGTGGGGGATGGGAGGGAGAGGATGGAGAGACATTAAGACTAACTCAGGAACAGGTGTTTCTTTACCAGGCAGGCTTGGGCTTTAAGTCCAGGTAGCTGAACACTGGAGAGACACATCTGAGCTGTTGATGATATGTTGCCTCCGTCACATGAATGATAAGCCATTCCACAAAGGCCTAGAACATTCCCTCTTGAAGGTTCAAATGACAGGAACCCAAACATTTGGAGGTCAGGGTGGAGGTCAGAGGTCACCACCAAGAAGTCCGGAAGAGAGTCCGCACCTTGAGTCCAATCCTAGACCTTCCTTCTCCCTAAAGAGAAAAGGTCTTGTCCTGTTGTTGGAACATTCTGTCACAAATAGCTGCACTGTGAATAGTTTGCCCTGGGAGCTTGCTTTGTCACTTTGTCACTGTCCGTCATAACCAGCTTCTCTCTGTTCTTTCAGCTTTAATCGCCTGGACTTGCCACCCTATGAGTCATTTGAAGAATTATGGGATAAACTTCAGATGGCCATTGAGAACACTCAGGGTTTTGATGGCGTTGATTAGATTTTAAGTAATCATTTATGGTGTTTTACTGCCACTTTTTTTTAAAGCAAGATCTTGACTTAAAATTTTCCAAGGAACTACTAATCCTTGGCCATTGATGCTTCTCAGATATTGGAGAAAATCATGTCAACGAATTAGAAGAACTAGTATGACAACTTTTCCATTATTTCATTCATTTTAGTAATGTGTTGCATTTACATAGTGGTTTTGTTCTATTTTGAGTTCACACCCAAGGATTGAGTTCACACCCAAGTCCTGTGTGCCTGAAATCGTGAGTTTTGTCCTTGGATTTACCTCTTTTACAGTATTTGCCAGGCAGTTCTTTCTTAAACTACTGAAATGATAACTGTGAATACCTGTGATAAGTGTCATGTGTGAAAAGTGTGATTTTTTTGAGAAGGAGAACTGAAATTTGGGGAAAAAAACTTCAATACTGAGTACACGACAATATATTCAGTGCTGCCTGCAGCTAGTTATTATTTTTTAGACCTGCCTACTGCACATGCAGTAGCAGGTTTTTGGAAAAATATTGGAAAGTGTGTAACCTATATTTTCAGTCAACTGATTCACTTACAAAAAGCTGTTTACTTCTTCATTTTAAAAGTATTTGGCTTTTGTTAGTACGCGGTTTTACTAAACAAGGTAGTTCGTAGGACATGTGAAGCAAATTCAGATTTGCGAAGGTTGAAAGGTATCAGTGCCTCCCTCTTGCCTGTATATCCTATGGCTCATTGATAGAGCCATTACTCTTTACTGTTTTCATTTAGTTAAAAGAATTCCTTCTTCAAACTAAAGCTCGACAAAGCAGTATTCCTAAATATGCCTTGAAGAACTAAGTTAAATGTATAATACTTGCCTTTACTAGTCATTCTTTACACTTGCACAATTATGTAGTACTTATATGTTTACAGGGTTTATTATGTTTACAGATTAAGCTAATTTCTGTAGTTGCATTTTTATATTTTTAGTATTTCACTTTAGTCAAAAAAACCAAATAATTTGTTAAAAATTACCAAAGAATAGTTACAGTGCATCATTTTAAATTTATTACCATGTTTCTTATGCTTTTTAAAAAACTGTTTACTATGAAAATATTTTGCTATAAATCCAAAACTCTTTAGGCAAAATGCTAGAGATAGACTTCTACTTTAGCTAAATAGAAGTACATAAAAATCCTGTGCGTGCATTCAACAAAGGTTTACTGAATGCCTGTGATACGCATAGCTCTGTCTAGGCCAAGGGGTGAGAGTTGCCAGCTTCAAAGAAATCCATCCCCATCCTCAAGGAACTTAGAGATGTGTAAAGGAATTTTGAAACAATCAAAAGTCAGGGTGAGCAGAATAAGGCAAAAGGGAAAGTGTTCCAGTGCATCTGCAAAGGTAAAGTGTGCCAAGGCTGTATTTATATATTTTATACCTGTATTGGAATGATTGTAGAGAAAAATGCTCTTGAAAAAAGTTAAAGCTATTTCTCAATATGGTATTTTGGTGATTTAGGGATAATTGTAAATATATGTTATGAATCTTCTTAAATACACACACACACACACTCCAAGAGGTGTAAAAAGTGTATCCGGCTGTTGGTTACAGTTTGCTGGGGTCTAATACCATGTGTACTTTTCAGCACCTGGTAGGGATCTCATAAGTGACAGAAGCAAAGCCACTTTCCAAACATCATATCAGCAGCCCAGGTTAGAGAAAGTAATTCACAGATCCATGCACCCTCTGTCTTATCTTCTTCTGTGTTAACCAGCATTCAGGGGAAACGCCCTGCTTTTATCACTTACCAAATGTTTAAACTGAAGCAACATACTTCACCTCTCTGGGTTCCTGGTTCTTCATCTGTCAAAGGAAAATAACCACGCATGCACGCTCTCATTGTCATGTAAGATTGTTGTCCGTTCCAGAGAGATGCTCTGTAAAGTTTCATACAATCAGAAGGTACTTTGTGCCGGCCATCAGATTTTGTCAAATCAGGTGTGAACATGAACCACACTCCCAAAGAGAAATCTCTTCATTTAAACATGAATTGACTGCTAACAGACAGGGAAGGATCATCTCTGGTATTGAATATATACAAATATATGTATACATATTTTTATCTGTATATGGATCTTACCATCAGAATTCATTTTCTCTACATGAGCAAAGTAGTGTTAAGATGAGCCAATGCATTTTGGAATGTTCTCATTATGTAGAACTGAACATGAAAACTGCTTTTGTTAAAAAATGATTTTACCACATGATTGTTTAAATATCACTTCTGTCAAATATGGCAGATTTCAGAGCTTGAGAAAATATATAGCTTGCTTTTCATCTGACTCATTCACTTGGGTGATTCTGTGACTCAGATAAAACAGCATGTTAATAAGACCAGACACTCCCACCAGCACCCAGCCACAGACCAGCATCTGCTTCATTTTCCAGGTATGCAGTGATGGTCTGAAAGGAGCCTGAATCAAGCAACACAGCCCCTCATCCCAAACAGCAAAGTATCTCAAAACTCATTCTGCAGCTGGAAGTAAATAGGGTCATTTTCTTAAAGCAAGGATGTCATTTTTTTAGAACTTATAAGCACATAATTTTAGCCTATATTTTCTCTGTAATCAAACAAATTTTAATGGACATAAAATTGTATTACAAATGTGTTTCATCCTAATTTAAATGGTTTTATTTGTTTTCGTTTTTTATTTATAATCTGAAATTCCAGAGAATTATCAAGTCAAACAACTCTTTTGAATTATAAGCCACTTGACATTGTTTTCTAAAATCTTCTCATATGGGAAAATATTACCAAGATCAATGTATCAAAATTTATTGCATACTTTAAAATATAAAACCGTTTTAAAAAATCTTGATACCATAAATAAAGTTCTATTCTAGCAAAACCAAAAACTGTGACTTATTTTTCAAATAGAACTGTTTCCAAGCCATTATCCTTGGTGATAGCTTCTGATACAGTTCTTTGCAGCAACACAAAGAATTCTCAAGATGACCTTGAATTTACAGCAGATGACGTAGCATGATTATAAACTCAACTGCAGAGAATCTCCACTTTACAGACAAATCATGTTCCCAAAATCTGGTTGTTAGTAAATTATCCAGAAGACAATGTAATAGTACACAAATGTACTAGATTTCAGACTTGCTATTCATTCAAAATGGGCACAATAAAGGACAAAAATGGTATGGACCTAACAGAAGTAGAAGATATTAAGAAGAGCTGGCAAGAATACACAGAAGAACTGTATAAAAAAGTTATACACACACCAGATAACCATCATGGTGTGATCATTCACCTTGAGCCAAACATCCTGGTGTGTGAAGTCAAGTGGGCCTTAAGAAGCATTACTACGAACAAAGCCAGGGGAGGAGCTATTTCAAATCATAAAAGATGAGGCTGTTAAAGTACTGCACTCAATATACCAGCAAATTTGGAAAACTCAGCAGTGGCCACAGTACTGGAAAAGGTCAGTTTTCATTCCAACTCCAAATAAGGGCAATGCCAAAGAATGTTCAAACTACCATACAATTGTGCTCATTTCACATGCTAGTAAGATTATGCTCAAAATCCTTCAAGCTAGGCTTCAACAGTACATGAACCAGGAACTTCCAGCAAGCTGAATTTAGAAGGCAGAGGAACCACAGATCAAATTACTAATATTGCTAAATCATAGAAAAAGCAAGGGAATTCCAGAAAAAACATCTACTTCTGCTTCATTGACTATGCTAAAGCCTTTTACTGTGTGGATCACAACAAATTGTGGAAAATTCTTAGAAAGATGGGAATACCAGGCCACCTTACCTGCCTCTTGAGAAACCTGTATGCGGGTTAAGAAGTAACAGTTAGAACTGGACATGGAACAATGGACTGGTTCCAAATTGAGAAAGGAGTACGTTAAGGCTGTATATTGTTACCCTGCTTATTTAACTTATGTGCAGAGTACACCATGCGAAATGCCGGGCTGGATGAAGCACAAGCTGGAATCAAGACTGCTGGGAGAAATATCAATAACCTCAGATATGCAGATGACACCATCCTAATGGCAGAAAGCAAAGAGTAACTAAAGAGCCCCTTGATAAAGGTGAAAGAGTAGAGTGGAAAAGCTGGCTTAAAACTCGGCATTCAAAAAATGAAGATCATGGCATCTGGTCCCATCATTTCATGACAAATAGATGGAGAAAAAATGGAAACAGTGACAGACTTTATTTTCTTGGGCTCCAAAATCACTGTGGACAGTTACTGCAGCCATGAAATTAAAAGACACTTGCTCCTTGGAAGAAAAGTTATGACCAACCTAGCATATTAAAAAGCAGAAACACTACTTTGCCGACAAAGGTCCATCTAGTCAAAGCTATTGTTTTTCCAATAGTCATGTATGGATGTGAGAGTTGGACTATAAAGAAAGCTGAGCACCGAAGAACTGATGCTTTCTGACTGTGATGCTGGAGAAGACTCTCGAGAGTCCCTTGGACAGCAAGGAGATCACACCAGTCAATCCTAAAGGAAATCAACCTTGAATATTCATTGGAAGGACTGATGCTGAAGGTCCAACACTTTGGCTACCTGATGCGAAGAGTCAACTCATTGGAAAAGACAGTGATGCTAGGAAAAATTGAGAGCAGGCGGAGAAGGTGGCAACAGAGGATGAGATGGTTGGATGGCTTCAGTGACTCAATGAACATGAGTTTGATCAAATTCTGGGAGATAGTGAAGGACAGGGAAGCCTAGTGTGCTGTAGTCCATGGGGTTGCAAAGAGTCAGACCTGACTGAGCAACTGAAGAACAATTCATTCAAGAGGCCTGCCATATAATGCATTTATAACATTGTTTCTATATAAAAGGAGTTCCAGGTTTTAATTCAGAACTAAGTGTCTTTTCATCCTTCCTCTGGATACCTGGAAGTTTCCCAGATAGAAGGGAATCCAACACCCCAACCCCTATCAGTGCTGGGAATGTATTGTTCTAGCTCTGTTTCTATTAAAATCAAGACTGTAGTTTTAATCTATGGGGTGCAGACCCCTTTCCTCCCTGCTCCCACCCTTCCAGTGCTTACCAGCTCAGGCAGTAGCTAGCCCTCACCATGTCTCCCTGTACGGGAAGTCCTTGCTTTGCTGTCCAACATGGCAGACACATTCCTCTTATAAAGGATATTGAACTGTGTTGTGGGCTTCCCAGGTGGTCTAGTGGTAAAGAATCTGCCTGCAGTTCAGGAGACCCGGGTTTGATCCCTGGGTCTGGAGGATTCCCTGGAGAATGAAATGGCAACCCACTCCAGTATTCATGCGTGGGGAATCCCATAGAGAGAGCCTGGTGGGCTACAGTCGATGGGATCACAAAGAGTCGGACACAACTGAGCAACTAACGCACACAAACTAAATGTTAGAATGTCAGGACCTCATTCTGAATAGTGGGCTTCAGTAGATTCCTGTGTATTTTTCTTGAGCATTAAAACTTACCACTAAATCAGCCGCGTGTTTGGGTTCTCCCAGTCTCTTCATCTGCTATCCATCCTATGCAATCCATCCCTCCCACACCTGTGCTTCCTTTCTAGTAGACAAATCTGATCAGGTTACTGTGCCAAAAACCCTTTGAAAGCTCCCCAGAGGCAGAAGCAAGGAGCCCAAACCCACTGGCATGAAATGCAGTCTGTCCCCAGCTTAATGCGTGAGTTCCACCTTCCATCGTACCCCACTCAGGCACCCTCCTCTCCCCCCAAACCAGGACACCCTCCAGTCCCTAATCACTGAAATTTTCTCTGCAACTGCTAATGTCCACTTGCAAAATCACTCCTCCTTTTGGACCAGTACAAGGGTTCTGTGGCCTTGGCCTTTGGTACATAGTAGCATGAATTGCTGGAGAAGGCAATGGCAACCCACTCCAGTACGCTTGCCTGGAAACTCTCAAGGATGGAGGAGCCTGGTAGGCTGCAGTGCATGGGGTCTTGAAGAGTCAGACATGACTGAGCGACTTCATTTTCACTTTTCACTTTCATGCATTGGAGAAGGAAATGGCAACCCACTCCAGTGTTCTTGCCTGGAGAATCCCAGGGACGGAGGAGCTTGGTAGGCTGCTGTCTATGGGGTTGCACAATCAGACACGACTGAAGCGACTTAGCAGCAGCAGCAGCATGAATTGCATTCTTTCGCTCTGCTTTGTTTACATAATTCTCTCCTACACACGTAGGCAGTTTGAGAACAGGGACTTTGTATACATTTTTAATATGTTCACTTCCCAACACGTAAATACTTGACAAACATGACTACAGTAAGTTCCCTACATGCAAACGAGTTCTGAGAGCACATTCGTAAGTTCACAATTTGTTCATAAGTCCAACAAGTTAGCCTAGGTACCCAGCTAACACAATGAGCTATATATACACTGTATTGTAATAGGTTTATAGTACTTTTTACACAAAGAATACATAAAAACAAACACTGGCTGAGCACATACATATGCATCCTTAGAAGCTTCCTTATTATATAAACAGACCATCGCTGATCTTTTTGTTTGTTTGAAGAATTGGTATTCCTTCCAGTGAAGTTATGTTCAGGATAGTGTGTGTGTGCATGCAAAGTCTCTTAGGTCATGTCCAACTTTTGCAACCTCATTGACTGTAGCCCACCAGGCTCCTCTGTCCATGGAATTCTCCAGGCAAGAATACTGGAGTGGGTTGCCATGCCCTCCTCCAGGGGATATTCCTGATTCAGGGATAGAACCTGCATCTCTTTAAGTCTCCTGCAGGTGGGTTCTTGACCACTAGCACCATGTGGGTGCAAATCAAGTGAAAGTGAAATTTGCTCAGTCCCGTCCAACTCTTTGTGGCCCCACGGACTGTAGTCTGCCAGGCTCCTCTGTCCATGAAATTCTCCAGGTCAGAATACTGGAGTGGGTTGCCATTTCCTTCTCCAGGGAATCTTCCCAACGCAGGGGTCGAACATAGGTCTCCCGCATTGCAGGTGGATTCTTTAACATCTGAGCCACCAGATAAGCCCTAGCCAAAAGCAGAGAAAGCTGTTTGCAGCCCAGAGCTGTTGATTATTTGCTGGCTCTCAGTCTCCAGAGAGGAGAGGGGTGGGAGAACCTTCAGATGCCCCGGGGACTGAAAGGCCAAGAGCAGGCACAAAACTCTGGAGCAGAGTGTTCTCCTTGGGAAGCTAACCAGTTGTTAAAGCCATAACTGTAGGCTGTTGAGGATCAGCTGTAGGCTGATCTGAATTCATTGTTCAGATTCTGATTTAAGTTCTCTTATGAAGAATAATGACTATCAAGGCACACCCTCATACCTGCCTGAGAGTTGTTTTTTCTTTAATATATATATTTTATAAATCAGAAACTCAAGTATATTCTCTCCAGTTAGTAACAGGTAATGAGCACAGTGTGCTAAGGATAATCTGTTTAAACAAACAGGATTTTCATGAATGCTATACTTAAAAACAGAATCCAGATCAATGAGGTGGTTAATACTACATCACTGGGCATTAGGCCAAAGTGTAGCATAAACTTCTAGACTTGAAGACAGTGAAATAGCTCCAGTGGGATGACCAGAGTCTCAGTGATGAAGACTGAGTAGCCAAGTACGTTTGCTTTTTCAGTATTTCTCTGTGTTGTAATGCTGTAATGCTTATGAATAAGTGTTGATGATGTGTGATTTTAAGCTATGAGGAATTCAGTGTTTTATTCTTCAAAAGAAGTGTGAGAAGGGAAAAAAGAAAGCTCTGTTAACTCAGTCCCTACTAGAGCTCTGAATATCTGTGGTTGCCCTGTGAGTCAGTTTACATACTTTCCCCATTGCCATCTGGGGACAATGTGGATAGAAATTTGGGGTATATCAGCAAGACATCTAATTACTCATTTAAGCATTGCCAGGGATGGAAAAAAGGGAACACACAGCATACACTGCAGGCCTTTGGAAGGTATATTAAGACATTTAAGACTGAGCCAAGGTCTAGTCCAGCATTGTCCAATAGAAATATAATACAGTTCACATTATTATACAGCAGAAACTTAGCATGGTAAAGCAATTATACTTCAATTAAAAAATTTTTAAGAAATAAAAAAATATATAATGCAGGTGACATATAATTTTAAATTTTCTAGTAGCACATTTTTAAAAGTAAAAAGAGGTAAGTGAATTTGGCAGTAGTAAGATATTTTAATGAAGTATATCTAAAATATTAACATTTCAACATGTAATTAACAATGTTTTTTATCATCTGATACTAAGTCTTCAATATACAGTGTGTATTTTATGCTTCCAGCACATCTCAATTAACAACAACCATATTTCACATAGCCACAAAGGGCTGGTGCTACGTATCAGACACCACTGGAATCAATGGGCCTGGGTCATGCTTCGACATCACAAAAAGGAATGAAGAAGCAGCTAAGAGTGGCTCACCCAGGGAGGTGCTAAATTAGCTTACTTCCTATAGGCAACTCTAGTCTTGGAATAAATTCCTCTAAGACAGCCCAATGCCAAAAACTAAGCAGCATTCCAGATCTGTGCCAGATAGGAGCTTAAGGATGGCAGTCTGGTTGAAAGGGGAGCTGTATCTGCACTGTGAACACAGTCTCCACATCGATTCTGTCTGCTGGGGATGGCTTGGGAGAGATCCAATGCAGATTATAGGGAGAGAAGCCAAAGCCCCAAATCACACCTGCAACCTCCTCCCTAAAGCTGAAGCTGCCCCCTGACAGTGATGCTGAAAGTGGCCCACAATGAATGTTCTACATGCTGTGGGAGAAAGCAAACGTGGAAATCACTGGCAACCGGCATCCATTGTGAAGCACTGGGTCTAGGACGTGGAAAGAGCGTGACAGAACAGGGAGAGGGGGATGGGGAATGAGGTAGTTTATCAGAAACTGCCAGAAACAGGAGGGTGGTGACCAGACTAGACAACTGGGAGGACAAGGCCACTGCAGAGGAAGGAACTCCATGGGGTCGCAGGGGGTCACCTGGGGGAGAGCCTCTTTGACCTTGGGAGGAAGGCAGAGACTGTGGGAGGGACAGCTGTTTGTTTTTCCTGCTGCAAGGAGAATAACAAAATGCTATCGGGAGAGCTAATAGGCTGCAGATGCAGAACTTCTGGCTGAGCGCTCAGGTCGGTGAAAGGCTTTGAACTGGAACCAGCCCTCTCATTTTCAGCAGTGCGTGTGGCCTGTGAAAAAGAGAGTGAAGTAAAGAAAGAGACTCGCTGGAGATAATTAGTTATTCCTAGCGGATAAAACAACAGAGACGATACTGGGCTGGAGAAAAAGTAGGGGTTTGATTGTGAAAGGACTCTTGTTTGATGCTAAAGAAGTTGATTAACACTGAGGAAGCTATTCAGAAGTTACATGTAAATTATGTATGCTCTAGTATGAACTTTAGAAAGCTAGCTCTGCCTTTTTAAGGGTAGCAAGCCTGGGGTCCAGTGCTAATGTGGACAGCAGTTCACAGATGCAGATGAGAGACAATAGCCAAGGCTTCAGGTGTATGGAGTGAGGTGGTGCTGTTGTTGGGCAGGAAGGATCCTGTCAGTACGCTGACACCTACTCTTACACCTGAATGGGTGCCGGTGCCCCCATTGGTCTACCACATTGACTTTCCATGTGGTGACATCAGAGGGGCAGCTGCTGGTAGGCACTTGTGGATCTAAAGGTGGGTAAAGATTTGGAGGTTATCAGCAAATAATTGGGAGCCTGTGAGGGGATCATATTACATGTGCAGCAAACTAAGAAAGCTGGTACAGATGATCAAACATCACTTTTTAAAAAATTACATTCATTTTTAATTGATGATTGCTTTACAATATTGGTTTGATTTTTGTCACACATCAACATGAATTAGCCATAGGTGTACATATGTCACCTCCCTCTTGAACCTCCCTCCCACACCACCCCTCTAGGAGAACAGATTTGTGGACAAGTGCAGGGGAGAGGAAGGAGAGGGGGAGATGAAGGGCGAGAGTAGCATCAAAGTATATATGCTAACATATGTAAAATAGATAGCCAGTGGAAATTTGCTGTATGACCCAGGGAACTCAAACATTATTTTTAAATTCCAGTGTCAGATTTTATTGGGCTAACATAAGCTAACAAAGCAGAGGAAAAGTCTACAGCTAATGCTATATATGTTGTATTTAAAACATCAGTTTATTATATTTTAGGTTATACCAAGAAAAAACACTGGCCACTGGTGTCATCCAAGCAAAATTAACCATACAGATGTTTAATATGATTATAATTTTTCCCTAAGAATAAGTTTCTTTGTCAAACATGACTTCTGATAAGTTAATTTTTATTATACTTTGTGTTTAATGGAATAAGTGGTGATTGGGGGAAGATTATAAACAATACAATCCGTAGTGTGAAAGTGAGAGTCGCTCCGTTGTGTCCGACTCTTTGCGACCCCGTGGACTACACAGTACATGGGATTCTCTAGGCCAGAATACTGGAGTGGGTAGTCTTTCCCTTCTCCCGGGGATCTTCCCAACCCAGGGATTGAACCCAGGTCTCCCTCATTGAAGGAGGATTCTTTACCAGCTGAGCCACAAGAGAAGCCCCAATCGGTAGTGTATATCTAGCCAAAACCAAATTTTTAGGTTTTTCTTCACTTTTTGCTAGGTATTCCAAGACTTGTAATTATTGCCAACAGTTTTTGTACTTGGTGTTGATCTTCCTCCTCCTGGCAGGCAAGAACCTAATGCATACTGGTGACCTGGGTCCCAGTTGTCCCTCAGTCAGGCCACATTACTCTTTGCTTGCTTCCCTCTGAGGCCATTTATGGCCCTCTTCCCTGGAGCCCTGGCACCTGCGGATAATGTCGCTGATGGGAGCCACCTGAAATCTCGCGAGGGTGGGCGAGACCCCCCTTCCCTCCTAATGACGAGAGCCAGATGGGCCAGAAAGGTGAGGAGTAGTGAGCATGCGCTCTCCAACCAAAGAAAGACGCTGGAGAGGAAGGAGGGCCTGGCAGAGGACGAGGGGCCCGAGAGCAGGCGCCGTGGTCACCAGGTGATCTGGACGGAGAGCAGATAAGATAGCAGTCCTGGAGGAAGAAAGCCCCCCCTCTCCCCTTTTACCTCGTGACTCGAGTGAGCCCGCAGCACCCCAAGTGAGTAAATTTAGTTCCCTTGGGACTGGCCTTCCTCAGGGTAGGAGTCAAGGCAATTGGATGAGCCCTCCAACACCCTCCCCCCCGCACCACCCCCCCCACACACCTGTTTGCTGATGCCTGAAATTATTTTAACAGCAAATAAGACCTTTCACTTCTGTACTTAAAAGAATTGAATTACAATACAAAGGACAAATATTTCCTCACCAAATGAGTTCGTAGCGAAGTATAGGGGACTAGGGTGAGGCCTGTTCAGTAATGATGGAGATTGGGAAATGGCACGCCTCCCCTGAGTGGAAAAGCTCTGAAAAGGGAGGCTGGGGTTGGAAAAGACCGGTATTCACAGTCTCTCCTGTTCCCTTGGGCTGTTAACCTGAAATCAATCCGAGTCCAGGACAAACGGGGGCGAGGCGAGTGTAGGGGTGCGGAGCCCCCCGGGGTGGGTGGCCGTGTTGTCAGCTGTAATAGCGTCGCTACTTGAGTCATTTCATCTGCATGAGATCGAGCTCAGAACTCCTGTGTTAGAGAAACATTTCACAAATCGCTGCACTGCAGAATGCTTCCAAGTATTAAGTTACTCAAAAGATGCTTACTATTCATGGGCATGAACTCAGAGAACAAATATGCTCACTCCAAAAGGGACAGACATAAATGTTGGGTTTTCTTTAATTATATTGGTTCCTAGTTAAATATAACAGACACTGCTTCTCCGAGTGTCTAGAGAATCTTTTCCAGAGTGACAGTAACTTTTCCTGTTTGATTTAACCTCTTTCTGCATTTCCTCCGCGTCCCCTGCCAGCGGTGCGGGGATGGCCTCATTCCCAGAACTGTCTGTCGGGTTATGGGGCTTGGAAGTCTTTTTAGCAGTGGGGCACAGATTCCTCAGCCCTTTAAAAATGATTTAAGGTACATACAGACGTGGTTAAAATAGTGACTCAGCCACTAAGTGAGTGGATATCTTTTCATCCATGACAAACACGTCTGAAAATTATCTAATTGTTTCCTCACTTCCTAATTAGGACACTGAAAAGTTCTGGAACAGTTCATTGGAGCAGTCTAGGGAGGCCCTTCCATTCAGACAGCACTTTTTGTCTTTAATGTATTTCCATGTTCATTGTCTGCTTTGATTCAATGCTAGTAAAGTAGGCAGGGTATGTGTCATTCTGTTCACTTGACAGACCAGAAAGATAAAACATGACAGGGCAAGGGTTTGCTTTCCTCTCAGAGTAAATTAGGAGCAGACCCGGATCTAGAAGTGAGGTCGGCCACATTGGGTGGTCTCCTGACCCCAGCTTCACACAACTTCAGACCCTTGTATCCAGGACTCATGAGCTCACCTGAATCTCACTAGGCCTGAGTCAGGTGAGCTGCGGAGGTACCCCCTCCACTAGGTTGTCAATCATCCAGCCAGCACCCTCCTCCCTCCAGATAGGATGGGGGTCAACCCTGAGCCAGGGATTAGGGCAGGAGGAGGTCTGCATTTGTTCAGGTAAGGTTCTTAAAGTGGAACTTGTAGTGAACAGTAATCTCCAAACAACATGTCAGTGATAGACAAAATTTTCTAAATAGTAAAACATACTGTTAATTAGAAATTAATGTGTCAAGGTGCTTCAGACTTAGAACATGACACTTGATTCACAGGGGCTTTGTTAATCATCCTGTGGCCACGGTGGCAGAGTCAGGGTCTCTGTTCTGTCCCTCTCAGACCTTTGTTTTGTGTCTTGATCAATTCTGTCATTCTCTGTCCTCTGTGGGTATGTTTGTGCATGAGGACAGAAAGGGTAGATGGATATGTATAAATTTGCCGCAGTATATACCGTGCCTGATCTATTATGAGGGCTTTGCTGTCCTGCTTGCATATCCCTACACAGTTCTTTCTCTCCTCCACTCTGTTCAGCAAATTTTTGCCTCAGATCATTGACTCCATTGGTTATACCAGCCTCCCTCTCTTCAACAGATAGACGCTGTTTATGTTTCCCAAGAAATTTTATGGTTTGGGTGGGAAAGATCTTGCTCCCTGCAGAGCTCTGAGAGGAAGATCCAAGAAAGAAAATAACCTTGTATTTCTGGCATTTCCTGGCTGGCCCAGAGCTTTCCTCTACAGCTGACATTGATAAAATTTCAAGGATATTAGTCGATCGGGCTACTGGCTTTTATAATGTCATATTAGCATTTAAGATATTGGTCCTTTTTCTGCAGGGAATATGACATATCTCTATTTTTCATGTTATCAGTTTGCTAAAAATTCAATATAGCCCCTACAGTAATTGAAAAGTGATTTTTAAAATAGAATTTGACACTCCTGACAGACACAAAAGTATTCTTAAACAGACACCTCCCTGTTTTTGCATAGGATGATACAACATTATAAAGATGTCATTTTCTCCTAGGTTAATTTAAAAAGCTAATGCATACTGACAAGCTTTTTTACGCAAGTTGATAATGAAGTTCACGTGAAAAAACAAAGGCATCAATAGCCAGGAAAACACTTGAAAAATACCAACTACTAGAGATGACTTACCCTACCGGATATTAAAGTATACTCTAAATCCTGTGTGATTAAAAGTGTAGTAGTACCACATGAAAAGATACATTGACTAGTAAAATAGAATGCCTAGAAATAGATCCAAAAACATATGGAACGTTAGACATTAAAGATGGCATCTCAAATCATGGGGTGAAGATGGACATTTTATTAAAGGACACTATTTACAAAAACCAAAAAGTGAAAAAAGCCCAAATGTCCATGTAATGGATGGACAAACAAAATGTTGTGTGCTCATACAATGGAGTATCATTCAGTAAAAATGAGATATTGATATCTTCTATAACTGATAAACCTTGAAAACATTATGCTAAGTGAAAGAAGCCAGTCACAAAAGACCATTATTTTATGATTCCATTTATCTGAAATGTCTACTGTAGGCAAATCCATAGAGACTGAAGTTGGTTAGTGGATGCCTAGGGCTGGGGATGGGGAAGAATAAGAGTGGATGCAAGGTTTCTTTTGGGGGTGATAAAAACATTCCAAACTTAGACTATGTTAATGGTTACAAAAGTCCCTTAATATACTAAAACCATTGAATTGTACACATAGAGGGTAAATTCTATTCTATATGAATTTATCTCAGAAAGGGTGCTTTTAAAAGGGACAAATGATCCAACAATCAATACAAAAAATGGTAAAGATATTTTTCAAATATATGAAAAAATGTTCAAACTCACTCAGAAATGCAAATTAAGCAACACAGAGATACAGTTTTAATCCATCATATTGGCAAAATATCAAAAAGTATGATATGTTCTGTGGGCTGTGGGAAACAGGCATTCTCACACATTACTGGTGGAAATCCAAACTGCAAAGAGAATTAGGCAATAATCTAACAAAACTACACAAGGAGTTTGACCCGGCAACACCACTTTTAGGAACACATCTTGCAGATACACCTCTAACAGTATGAGAATATATATGCACAAGGTTACTCATTGCAACACTCCTGGTAATTACACATCTAAATGCTCATTTGAAAGATGAATTGAATCAGCTATGATTCATCTAGAAAATGAAAATACTAAGCACTCTAGAAAAGAATGAGGAAGATCTCTATGAAACTGATATGATTTCCAGGCTATACTGTTAAGTGAAAAAAATAACATGCCCAAGAGCATTTTTAGTATGTTATCCTGCATGTGAGAAAGAAGGGAGATAGGGAAAATATATAAATATTTGTTCTTTCATACAAAATCTGAGGAGAAACCAAAAATTGAGGAGATAGGTTACTGTTACAAGTTCAGTTGTGATTCCCTGGACTCCCACTCCTGAAAAGATATGTCAAAGTCCTAACTCCTAGGACCTCAGAATGTGATATTTGGAAACAAGGTCCTCCCAGATGTAACTAGTTAAGATGGGGTCATGCTGGAGCAAGGTGGGCCCCTAATCCAGTGTGACTGGTGTCCTTCTAAAATGATGATCATGTGAAGAGAGGAACAAAGAGAAAGCAGCCTGTGGAGATGATAAGCATCTGGAGCATTGATAAGGGTAATGTGTCTATGAGCTAAGGAGCACCAAAGATCACCAGCAGACCATCAGAGGCTAGGAAACAACAAAAGGTATTCAGAGGGAGTTTGCCCCTGCCATAATCTCCATTTTGGACTCAGAGCCTCCAGAACTGTAAAGATAACTTTTTATTGTATTAAACCAGTCACTTCATGGCATTTCGCATGGCAGCCTTAGGAATTACAGTTCCCTACAGAAGGAGATCCAACCAGTCCCTTGTGAAGGAAATAAGCCCTGGGACTTCTTTGGAAGGAATGATGCCAAAGCTGAAACTCCAGTACTTTGGCCACCTCATGCCAAGAGTTGACTCATTGGAAAAGACTCTGATGCTGGGAGGGATTGGGGGCAGGAGGAGAAGGGGACGACAGAGGATGAGATGGCTGGATGGCATCACTGACTCGATGGACGTGAGTCTGAGTGAACTCTGGGAGTTGGTGATGGACAGAGAGGCCTGGTGTGCTGCGATTCATGGGGTCGCAAAGGGTCAGACACGACTGAGCAACTGAACTGAACTGACAGGCTATAGGTGGGAAAAGGGTTGAAAGAAGGGAGGAACTGGATTGGGGTCATGGGAATAAGGAGAGAGCATACTTCTCTGAATAGACCTTTTTACTATATATATATATTTAATTTATTTGGCTGTGTCGGGTCTTAATTGTAGCATGGGGATCTTTAGTTGTAGTTGGCAGCATGTGAACTCTTAGTTGTGGCATGTGGGATCTAGTTCCATGACCAGGGATCAAACCTGGGCTCCTGCATTGGGAGTGTAGAGTCTTAGCCACATTCAGGGAAGTTCCTGAATGGATCTTTTTTTGGAGCTCTAACTCAGAACGGTTGTAATGTTTCACATACCACCCCAAAATAAACATTTAAAAATCAGTCAAGATGTGGGGGAACACAATGTGGCATTCAGACAGTAAAAACCAAACCTGACTGAGGTAAAAATAACACAACTCCACTGAGGAGAGTAAGGGAGAAAAGGAATAACTTAAATGACTTTGTAGAACAATATTGTGGTTGGATATAATAAGGTTAAAGACAAACTACATACAAACTTTGTACTCTGGTTTTTAAGTTTTTTTCACAGTGGTATGAGTTAGCAATTCTGAAACTACTGTAGGTATATATTCAGGATTGAACAAATAAGTAAATATATTGTAAATATTGAAAGCCACATTTATCAAGGCTAGAAGAGGCTCTAAAGGAGTGAGTGGGTTAAATTTGGAGGAATTCTAATGAATCATGGTTTGTAATATATATAAATATAGATAGAGCCATCCTTCTCTACTAAAAAGAACCAAGGTTCCTTAGAGAAAAAGTTGAATCCAGGGTTGGGGCAGGGAAAATTAAAAAATGAGCCTGGACCATCTTGCAGTTACAGAAAATAAATTCTCAAAACATCAGAAGAACCAAGGAGCCGACCTCATGGGTCTCTCAACAGTAAGAGTGGAACAAATTGAGCAAGAAACCGATAGTATTGTCTTACAATCTATAGAAAAAATATCCATGAGTCTGTACTGATAAAAATAATTGAGTAAGTAAAACAGTGGTAGCAGGGGACAGCTCTTCCTCACAAAAGAATTCCAATGAATTAATGTGAGAGGATTTAGAAAATAAAAACTTGGTTAGGTAAACATCATAGTAATAATTGTTGCAGGCAAGGCTCACACTAGTCGATTCTGGAGTTTAAAGAGAAATGGACATTTGCATATTCTTAAAAGTATTTCCTTGGAGAGAGTAGTTACCAAGAGGAAAATAGTAACTTTTGGAGAAGCCCTGCATACACCACCTTAACATCACCAGGGTTAACATCACCAATTGATAAGTCATGTTGATATCAGGTACCTCTGATTCAAGGTAGTGAGAGGGGCACAGTATCACTCATGATCTTCAAATGCATAGCTTCAACCTAATATAATGAGAAAACATCACACAAACCCCTGCAAAACACTACAAAATAACCCTTTCAAAGAGTCAAAGTCATGAAAGACCAGGCAAGACTGAACTGTCACAGATTGGCAGAAAGCAAGGGTGCATGACTAATAAATGAATTATGGGATCCTGGATGGGTTCCTAGGACAGAAAGAAAAAGGACAAAAGTGGAAAAACTGGTGAAATTCCGATAAGGTCTCTATTTTAGTTAATAGCATCATATCAGTGTTAACTTGCTGGTTTTGATCATGTGCCATGGTGATATAAAATGGCCAGATTAAAAGTATATGCAAAATATTTGTACTATTTTTTACAACTAAGTTTAAAATTATTTCAAAATATTTAAGGAAAATGATGTAGTTTGAAATGTTTATCCTCAATCTTACCCCCGAAGTTTTAGTTATTTCTCATGATATGTATAAAGAACATTCCTGCTTGTATTCCTTGATTTACCAATTTTACACTTCACCTGGTTCCTGCTATAATAAATGATATAGCTCATTTAATAAGTGATATAGCTCCTACCACTATAAAATCCTAGGAATAGTTATATTCCAATTTTCAGTTTCTCTGTTGACCCATTGCTATGGCCCAAATGTCTGTGCCCTGCCAAATTCACATGTTGAAATCCTAACCAGAGATGATGGTGTTAATAGGTGGGTTCTTTGGGAGGTGATTAGGTCATGAGAGTGGAGACCTCATGAATAGAATTTGCTCTTATTAAAAACTATCCCACAGAGCTCCCTTGCCCTATCACATGAGGATACAAGGAGAAGTCCACACCTGGAAGAGGGCTCTCACCCGACTAGGATGGCACCCTGATCTGAGACATGTATCCTCCAAAACCGTGAGCAGTAAATTTCTGCTGTACATAAGCCACTCAGTCTATGGTATTTTGTTATAAGAGCCAGACAGACTAGGGCAGCCATACTTAAACCTTTAAATACAATAATGTCTTTATCTGTTCCATCTTGGCTTCCCATCAACATCCCTGCTTTTGTCTCCAGCTTGGCTTCTTCTTTTCCTTTCTCCTAACCCAGTTCAAACTTTTAGTTTTGTATTTTGTCATTTCCTAACAGTTAACCATAATTTAGTCTTCTTTGAACTGCCTGTTAAGTCCAGTAAGTGAAAACCAGTATGCAACAATTATATTATTATGACCAGGTAAATACTGTTCACTGCTGAGTCACACAGTGTATGCATCATAATTGAACTTCTTTTTGTGCAGCTTTCTGTTGTTCCTGGAATTTCTCAGTAGCTTTCTTTTCTGTTCCATTAGTTGTCTTTATCATATTCCCAATTATTTCCAAGCTCTTCCTAGCTTAAGTATTAAGTCTCCATTTTCCCTGGAGACCTCTCTTCAGGGATTTCTGGCTTCCTGCTCAGGTTGGAAATGCTTGCTCTAGAAATCTCTGGTATCCCTTGACTCCTCTCCTAGACTGGTTCCAGTACCTTCTTAGGTCTTATTTTTACCTCAGTTTACTACCTCCTTTTTTGAGAGCCTGTCTTAGTAAATTCCTTAGAGATTGTGTGAAATAAATTTCTTGAGTCCTTGCATGTCTGAAAATACTGTGGTTTCTACCCTTGTATTCAAATGATGGTTTTGTTGAGTATATAGAAGTTGATCATTCTTTTTCCCTGAGGATTTTAAGATCTTTGTTCCACTGTCTTCTCGTATTTATTGTTAATATTGTCATTCTGATTTTTGCGCTTTTGTTGATGTTCTATTTGCCCCTGAAGCATTCAGCATCTTTTTCATTCTCATTATGGTGCACTTTAATGTTATATCTAGATCTGAATCTATTTTTTAAGCTTATTGTACCAGGCACTCAGTGGACCATTTTAATTACATTGTTCATTTACATGGTAACATCATTCAGGCTTAAACATTTTTCTTATGTTCTTCCTTTCATAATTTGCCCCCTTCTGTGTTCTCAGTTTGTTCTTTCAGAGACTCAGAAGACAATTTGGACCTTAATTAGTTGTCTTTCCCCCTCATTTTTGCATCTTAATGTCCTTGTGTCTTATTTTTGTGTCTTCATGTTGTTGGCTTCATCTTACTTTCTGGGAGAGTTCTTTTTATTTCTATAATCTCTATTGAATATCTATTTCCACAATCATATTTTAATTTCCAAGGTCTCTTTCATGTTTTATTCCTTTTAAAACAGCATCCTATCCTTGCTTTTAAGGCATGGTTTCTTCTCACATTTTTCTGAGGATATTATTTACAGATTTTTTCCCCCCAAGTTCTCTTCTGTTCCCTGAATTACTTTTGTTTCCTCTGGAACCAGTTTCTCTATTTGTTTGGCTCTTTTGTTCATGTTGTAATTTGAGCCAACTATCTGGCAATCCTTGTATTTCTGTTCTTGTTTAAGAAGGAGACTTAAATTGTGTGAATGGGAGAGGCTTGTCAACCAGCAAGTGAGTGAGCAGGAAACCAGCTGTCCACTGGGCAGTCCCTAAATGCTAAATCTAGAGCTGCTCAACTTCATTAGAAGAGAACCTCTCATTTAAACTTTTTAAACTTTTTCCCCACTAGGGAACAGATTGCAACTTCCAAGAGTTGTGTGTATAGACAGGGGAGAGATGGTAGGACTCACCTTCCTCCTCACACGGCTTGGTGCAGCACAAGTCTCCAACCTGGGTTCAAGTCCTGGTCCCCTTCCTGGGCAACCTTGGTGAGTGACTGCAACATCATAGGGCCCAGGCTTCTTCCTACTGCAGGTCTGTCTAGGACATTACCTTCAACCTCAGCAAGGTCAGATGGTAAGTGCAGTCTCAGAGAAGCCTTCTCTGTGTGGCAGTAAGCCTGGAGGCCAGCTCTATAAATAGCCACGGTGATTACAGAGTAACACTCCTTTTATATGCTTGGACTTTATAGCTTTCCATTCAAAACAGTTCTGGCCCCCTTGTTTAGTCTCTCCAGGGGGTAACTATAAAGGCCACCTTGTTTCACAGCTAAGGAGAGGTTACAAGGCAATTAAAATATTTTTGGCTCTTCTGTCCTGTGATGATTATCCCCATGTGGTGGCAGCCACTAGAGTATTCCTGCCTCCGTTACCCACGAGGAACTCGACAATGCAGCAGCAAGCCGGGCTAGAATTGAGAGTCTTAGCCTGAAACCTTCCCTTGGTTTTCAGAGATTTTGAAGTAAAAGTCAGAAATAGTGATGTCTCTGGGACTTCCCTGGTGGTCCAGTGGTTAAGACTTTGCCTTCCAGTGCAGGGGGTGTAGGTTTGATCCCTGGCTGAGGAGTTAAGATCCCACGTGCATCATGGCCAAAAAAAAAAACAAAACCAAAAACCATAAAACAGAAGTAATATTGTAACAAATTCAATAAAAACTTTAAAAAATGGTCCATATTAAAAAAAATAATAAAGAAACTAGTGATGTGTCTAATTCCAATAGGCAGGCAACTGCCACTTATTTTAAGGATGTTTTTCTCCTGTAGGAATAGGATTAGGTCCTTCAGGAACAGAGTAAATACTTCTTGTGCTAGAGTGATTAGATGCTCAAAACTGTCTGTTCTTCAGTCTGATAAATGTAGTATGTGCCTGTGTGCTCAATCGCTCAGTTGTGTCCAACTCTTTGCAACCTGATGGACTGTAGCCTGCAAGGCTCCTCTGTCTGTGGGATTTTCCTATCAAGAATACTGGAGTGGGTTGCCATTTCCTTCTCCAGAGGATTTTCCCAATCCAAGGATCGAACCTGAATCTTCTGCGTCTCCTGGATCGCAGACGGATTCTTTACTGCTGAGCCGCCAGGAAACCCCAATAAAAGTAGTCTTTGTTCAAATAAATGTATGTTCAGAGCATGTGGAAATATTTAGGTAAATACGATGTGCCACATCTAATAGCTCTGAATAGCAAATAATGCTGATTATCCTGGTCATAAAAATTATCATCATGTGGAAAGAGTAGCTGTCATACTCTTAAAAATGACCCTGACACAAGCAGCCTCTTCAGTGTTCAAAATCGTGATTAACTCCTCAGAGCATCCACACAGGGCAGGCTAGACAGGTGTCATTACCACCACCCCCCTCCCTGCCCCGCCCCATACAGCTGAATACACAGAGACCTAGAGAAGTTCTAGCAAAACTTAGTAATCAGTTCTGTATTAGGCTTATTAGATGTCAAATGCTCTGCGTAGTCTGTCTCCCTCGGGCTTGGTGGCCAGTGGACAAGAGCCCACGTTATACACCTCCCAGTGCTCTCTGCACCAAGTGATGAAGGCTGGTGTTGAGGGTGCTTGTTCCTGTACTGGCCTGAGGTATAGATGACAAAAAAGAGAAGGAGAGAAAGGATTTGGAATGTTAAGAATTCTCCAACTCAGCAGGAACAGATTCTGCAAAACTTTTTTTTCCCTCTTTCTCTCTCTCTACCCTGACCCCAAAGAGCAATTATGAAAAATATTTTCAGAAAGGAAAATACTAAAATGCAAATTAAATACAGTTGTGACTGTAAATTACTGAATAAAAATGCCAGCACTGTTTTAAGAGTCCAGTGTAAGCATTGAGGACTACTGGTCATGAGGCCAACGGAGCTGACATCAGATAGGGTAGGACCACAGAGATAATCCAGTCCAGATCCCTCATTTTACAGATGAGAACACTGAGGCAGAGATGGTTAGTAAATTTTCCCAACAACGAGATAGCATTAGTATGGAGAAGGCAATGGCATCCCACTCCAGTACTCTTGCCTGGAAAATCCTATGGACGGAGGAGCCTGGTAGGCTGCAGTCCATGGGGTCGCTAAGAGTCAGACACGACTGAGCGACTTCACTTTCACTTTTCACTTTCATGCATTGGAGAAGGAAATGGCAACCCACTCCAGTGTTGTTGCCTGGAGAATCCCAGGGACGGGGGAGCCTGGTGGGCTGCCGTCCATGGGGTCTCACAGAGTCGGACATGACTGAAGTGACTTAGCAGCAGCAGCAGCAGCAGTATTAGTACAGTAGCCAGCACAGGGCTGGATACAAAGCAAGTACTTATATCCATTTGGAAATGTGTTCAGTTGCAAACGGTAGAGAATTGGCTTTACAAGTTGGTTTTTTTCAACATGAGTCTAGAAGTAGGAGTGCATGGCCTGGCTGTTTGGGTCCTAAACGAGAAAATTGAGCCTTGCACGTCAGCAGCTGATTTGCCCAGAGGCTGGGTGGAGTTCTAGGTTGCAGTGTGACCAAAGAAGGGTGGCCTTGTTAAATGATGAGATTAACCAAGGAATTTTAACTTGAAGAGGAGGAACCATGGAAGCTTGAGAGAACAGGCCCTGTGTTGCCCAAGAGGTCAGAATTAAGACCAATAGTGTAACTGTTAGATGACCAACAGGATTGGACAACGGGAATAATTTTTTAAATATTTTTTATTTGACTGCATTGGGTCTCAGGTGTGGCATATGGGACCCTCATGTGGCACATGGGCTTCTCTGCAGTTGTGGTACTCAAGCTCAGGAGTTGTAGCAGGAGGGCTTAGCTGCCGCAGCAGGGATGGAACCTAAGTTTCCCTGCATTGGAAGGCAGATTCTTGACCACTGGACCACCAGTGAAGTGCCAGGCATAGTTTTAATGATAAGCACTTACCGAAAATTATCTGCCTCTGAAAACAGTTTCTTAGAGACATTCATGGAATTGGAGGGGGGTGGGGGTGTTGGATGCTGCATGTTGGATGGGGGGAATGAAGGAGAGCTTAGGAGGGAGAGGGAAGTTAACAGCACTGAATGGGCACATGGTCTCCAAATTCCCTTTTGGAACAATCCATTTAGCAAGGATCTGTTGAGTTTCTACTGTGTTCCACAGAGGAACCATATTTTCCAAATAAGAAGCTGGTCTGACATTTACGAAAAAGCTAACGAAGAGAACAGGGTGTCTGATGAGTGTTACATACTGTCTTCTCCGGAACCACTTGGTTCCTCCAGATGCCAGGGCTCCCAGTATCCCCTCCCTCTCCAGGGAACCGGCTGTTTCCATCCAGACTCTCAGGGCGGATGAACAGGGCCAGATGCGTAGTTCAGTAGCAGCATTTTTTCCAGATAGGCTGGAGCCTGGGTTTGCTCTGTGTCGCACGAGATGCCCACGTGTCTGCAAGACAGCTGGGAAGTATCAGAAAGGTAGTGGGGAGCTCAGTCACTCATCTGCCATCTCTCCAGGCTTTCTTGCCCTCGCTTTTCCTACCTGGAACATGGGAGAGAAGAGTATCTTCCTCCCAGATTTGCTGTGAGGAAGTTCTGGGCTTTGCATAGTGCTCAGTCCTTGGTAAGGATTCAACAGATGTGGTTCATGTCGTTCCTCAGCTCTGTCACTGATTTTGTCCGGTCACTTTTGCAGACGTGGGTATCCTGTCCTTTACATCACGGCCAGGTTGGGCTGGAAAAAGCCCCGGGATTCCCCCCAGGGCTGAACTGGCTGGTCCTCAAACAAAATGGCCACCGCGCTTCCCCCTCCTCGGCCGGGAGGGCATCTCTGCCAGGAGGTGGCACCACGAGCTCATGTTTCGGGCAGAGACGTGTCTGACCATTTGGTAATCGTCCCTCAGCATTGCAAGGAGCCCGAAAACTCGCCTATTTAATAGCTGCCTCTACACAGATTTTTAATCACGGTACTGATGGTGTGATTGGATTTTCCACTCTTCTGCTTGCTTCCAGAAGATCAAAATCATCTTCCTGCCAACTGTCCTCAGTATTTACGAAAGGGGTAAAGAGAGAGAATGTGGCAAGGCCAGCTTCCCTGCTGTGGTCTTTCCCTGTGCTCAGAAGCACAACTACAGACTCCAGGGAGCATGTACTGTGGAATCACACCTATAATAAGCCATTTGCATGCTATTCAGGAGCACAAATGGCCACTGATGCTGGCGGTTGCCTCATTGTCACATAGAAGATCACAGATAGGATTTTGAAGCCTCACAACTCTAGCAGTGGCTAGGCTGGAGAGGTCCAGAAAAAGTGGTTAAGGGGGTCTTCTTGGGTTCCTGTGAGCAGGATCAGTGTTGTGAAGACTGAGGAGGACTTGAACTAGAGGCAAATAGGGCCAAAGTCTGGGCTTCCCAGGTGAGGCTAGTGGTAAAGGACCTGCTTGCCAATGCAGGAGATGTAAGAGGCCAGATTGGATCCCTAAGTGGGGAAGATCCCCTGGAGGAGGAAATAGCAACCCACTCCAATGTTCTTGCCTGGAGAATCCCAGGGTCCTGGTCAGGGGAGCCTGATGGGCTACAGTTCATAGGGTTGCATAGAGTCACCAGGGCTGAAGTCTTAAATTTGTCCTGGGTTTGTTAAGTGAATTGAAGAGGGAATTCCCCAACTCTCTTCCACTCTGTGACATTTCTCAAGAGAAGAAAGAGGAAGGAAGAAAAGAGACTGCATGGGAGGTGGAGTGAAAAGAAAGATTAGTTATGTGAAACAGTTAATGTTTAATTAGATTATTCTGCCTTTTCCCTCTTAAGAAGTGCATAACTTTAAGCTTTAGAAAGTAGAAGATATATAAATGTATTATTTGGTCTTTGCTTTGAGCTCTTCCTGTCTCTTGTACATGTGTGAGCACTAAACATGTATTTGGTTGGCAGGCTGGAAAATTAACAGGCTAAATCAAATTATCATTTGGACTGGTTTTGACCTTTTGAATGTTAGGTTGTCAAAACTTGCTTTTCTGGGGTACTAGCCTCAACTGAACATTTAGGATGCATTCATTTTGAAAAGGAAAAAATTACTTTCAGACCCCATACAAGATTCTTTTATCATTTAAAAAAGATATGATGATTTCTCATTTATGGCAAAGGAAGTGGTGCAACCACAACAGGTGTCTCTCTGTTCTCTCTTTTTTAACATTTTTTAAATTTAGGTTTTATTTTATATTGGGGTACAGTTGATTTACAACGTTGTATTAGGTTCACGTGTCAGTTATACACATACATATGTCCATTCTTTATCAGATTCTTTTGCCATATAGATTATTACAGAATATTGAGTAGAGTTCCCTGTACTGTACAGGAGGTCCTTGTTGATTATTATTTTATATATAGTAGTGTGTATTGGAGAAGGCAATGGCACCCTACTCCAGTACTCTTGCCTGGAAACTCCCATGGACGGAGGAGCCTGGTAGGCTGCAGTCCATGGGGTTGCAGAGTTGGACACGACTGAAGCGACTTAGCAGCAGTAGCAGTGTGTATATGTTAATCCCAAACTCCTGATTTCTCTCTCCCCACCCATACTTGCCACCTTTGGAAACCATAAGTTTGTTTTCAAAGAATGAGTCTGTGTCTGTTTTGTAAATAAGTTCACTTGTATCATTTTTTATATTCCATATATAAGTGATATTATATTTGTCTTTCTCTTAGTATGGTATACGTTCATGTTACTGAAAATGGCATTATTTCATTCTTTTTATGGCTGAGTAATATTCCATCGTGGGCTTCCCTCATAGCTCAGTGGTAAAGAATCAGCCTGCTAATACAGAAGACACAGGTTTGAACCCTGGATTGGGAAGGTCCCCTGGAGAAGGAAATGGCAACCCACTTCAGTATTCTTGTCTGGGAAATCCCATGGACAGAGGAGCCTAACAGGCTGTATATTCCATGGGGTCACAAAGAGTTGGACATGACTTAGTGACTAAACAACAAGCACAACAGTATTCCATTGTATATATGTACCACATCTTCTTTATCCATTCACCTGTTGATGAATATTTTGATTGCTTCCATGCCCTGGCTATTGTAAATAGTGCTGCAGTGAACATTGGGATGCATATATATTTTTGAATTATGGTTTTCTCTGGATATATATTCAGGAGTGGGATTACTGGATCATATGGTAGTTCTATTCTTAATTTTTTAAGGAACCTCTGTACGGCTCTTCACAGTGGCTGCACCAATTTACATTCCCAACAACAGTGTCAAAGGGTTCCTTTTCTCCACACCCTTCCTAGTATATATTATTTGTAGATTTTTTGATGATGGCCATTCTGACCAGTGTGAAGTGATAACCTCATTGTATTTTTTACTTGCGTTTCTCTAATAATTAATGATGTTGAGCATCTCTTCATGTGCTTTTTGGCCATTTGTATGTCCTCTTTGGAGAAATATCTATTTAGGTCTTCTGCCCATTTTTTCAATTGGGTTGATTTTTTTTTTTTGGAGCTACATAAGCTGTTTGTATATTTTGGAGATTAATCCTCTTCTGTTAGAGCTAAACTGATTACATTAGGTTGCTAGAGAAATCACATCACACACTGTCAAGTCTCATGGTAGGGGGGTGTAAATCTTGTGAAGCAATCATTTTTCTTCATTACTACCAAGTGCTTTGTGTGTGTGTTTGAAATTTACATTAAAGAACCCATGTCTTGAAAGACTGAAAGTCTGTTGAGGTTGGAGAGGTGGAATGGGGCAGGAGATGTGAGAATGATGGTTCTGCAGTGTCTAGTATCATGTGGACTTGAGTGGAGGCTTGTTTTTTTCACTGGGCTGGGACAGGAGGGGTTGCTTCATCCTAGAACAGTCCCTTCTGCTCTTTCCCCCATACCATCTGCAGAGTGGAGCAGGTGGTGTGTGGTTGAGAACACTAGCATGGTTTCATTTGTTGTTGCTTACGGGAGGAGAGCCTTCCTGTTGAGGTTTTGGCTTTCTCCTGTCTAATGAATGAGTCCTACTCTAAGATCAGCCTCTCACGGTGCCACCAACAAATGAACTCTGTTAGAGGATTTTGCAGCAACTTTAAAAAATATCATCAGTACCATGCTGCGTCCTTGCAAAACGCATTTCCTTTCTCTTGCTTAAAAGTCATACTTCTCGTGTGCTACTGACTTATGTGACAGCATATAAAAAGCAGAGAATTTTCTATTTTGAGAAGCATATCCAGTCAGATTTCTGACAAACTGGAAGATGCTTTAGGTCCTATTTCCTTTTTGGGGACTTTCCCAGAGTGTCAAATAATGAGTAGGGGGCCAATTCTACAGGCTGTTCTGAGGGGGTGGTGCTCTATTAAAATGCATTTGAAATGAGAAGAAACCAGCATTTGCTAGAAACACACTGTAAAGGAAGACATTTAACACATGATATGAATTCTCTCATTTAGTCCTCACTTCAGTGTATAAAGAAGGTTTTGCCATCTCTTTTCTTAGGTAAGGAAACAGGTTCAGAGAGAAGGAGTAATTTGTTCTGAGTCACCTTGCATGTAGGCTCCAAAAGGGGAGTTGAAATCTAGGTTTGTCTGACCAACTCTGGTGCTGTTTTGATGTTCCATGTAAGTAGATTGCTATAGAAATGCAAAATGTTATTTGTCAATCATTTCTATAGCACATATTTTATACTAAGCACTGTTTTGAGTTAGAGCCTGAACTGGGGTGGCTGGGGGGAGAGTGACTGCCAGAACTTGCAGGAATGGGCTGGAGAAATGGGTTCAGGGGAGTTGTCAAAGGAAGCATTAGTAGCACCCAAGGATGATCCATCGTGGGGTCTGAGGTAAGGAGCGAGCAGTCAGTTTTGGTGCCAGGGTTGGATCTGTACCAGAACATTATTTCAGATGAACTCAGAGTACCCTGAGGTTGAGGAAGATGATCCCCCTTCCTCAGGCTCTAAGCTTTGCAAAAGGTTCAAGAAAATATTGGCCCAGAGGAATGTAAAACATAGATGTGTAGACCAGCTGAAGTGAGTTTTAGGCCCAGCTGAATGTTGTCTTGGCCACATTCCCTTGAAGCAGTGAAGTTCTCGAGTCTGGCTTTCGCAGTTAAAAGCTGGCTTCACATTTCCATGCTTACTTATTTGATATGTGACCTTGCACCTCCGTTTCCTTATCTCCAATAATAGCTGCCTTTTAGGGTTATGGTAAGGATCCAGTGATATCATTTATAAGATGCTCTTGGTTCAGTGCTGGCCTGAGTTCTGCATATTATACATAGCACCTCTGGGATTTCACTTTCCTGTCTATCCCCCTTTCCTGGCATTTCCAAACTCCATCTCTGTCTCCCCTCAGTCTGAGACCATATGCAGATCTTCATCTTAATACCAAAACAACAACAAACCAAACAGATTTTCTCTCCATTGCTTTGTGGTGCTACCCTCCCAGTTCTCCTGGTTGTTCTCCAATCATCCTCCTTTTTTTTTTTTTTTTTTAAATTATAGAGGTATAATTGACATATAGCTTTTTTCCAGTTTTCTTAAAAGAGGACTCATGGGCTGCTGGTTCCAAAAAGTAGAGACATGACTATTGCATATGTCTGAATCCCTGTGTCTAGCGAAGTGCCTGGCATGTAGCTGGCACTCAAATATTTGCTGAATGAATAACTGACTGCCTCCATTTCTTCATTCCCAACTTGTATCCTTGCAATATAGCTGCTTGTCTCACCACTCTTCTTAAACTTCTCTTTCCAAAATTACCTCTGACTTAATTACCAAAATCAGGGCTTGTCTCTTCACCCTCTTGTCTCTGAGCTCTCCCTAATGACTGCAAGTCTTTAATCTACTTTGGAGTATAGTGAAGCAAATCCGAAAGTACTCCAGAGGACACAGACAAGGCTAGGCTCTCCAGTTTCTAACTTATCTACTTGGTTAGCAGTATCCTTTGAAGTCTTCTGAGGTCATGTCTCTTTGATGAGGGTGAGTGGCATAAGACAGTGAACATCCCGGAAGCCATCTTCCCTGATCTCAACAGCTGGAAACAATCTCCTCCTCTCCTCTGACATGCTGAACTAAGCTTTATCTGTGCTTCTCTAATGGAACTCTTTCAGTTTTGAGTTATGGTTCATTATAACCATATCTGTGTCACCTGCTACATTTATACTGTCTGATGGCAGGAACTGCGCTTTTTCCTCATCTTCCTCTTGTACTCAGCCTATACAATCAGGTAATGCAGATAGGCCATTTGAAAGAACTAGGGACTTCCCTGGTGGTCCAGTGGTTAGAACTCCACACTTTCAGTGCAGGGGGCACAAGTTTGAATCCTGGTTGGGGAACTAAGATCCTACATTCTGTATGGCATGGACAAAAAAAAAAAATGACTTAATTTAAAATTTTTTTCTTAAAAGAAAGAGCTAATGGTGGAAAGAAGAGGACATGACCTTGAATGACTGACTACAGAGATCCTGCCCATGGAGGGTTTTATAATAAGCCTTTCACTCATGTTAAACTGAATAAAGCCCTGTTTTGTCTTAGCCCTATGTTGGGTACAATGGGAAGAATAAGATAGAGAATAACACTGAGAGCAGAGACCTAGCTTACAGTCTAAGAACAACAAGCTATTACATGAGAAATGTTAAATAGCAATTAAAAAGTGCAAGAAAAAAATATGAGAACAACAGGTAAAAAACATAGTGAAATACTAAGTAGCGACTACATGCTGCTGCTGCTGCTAGGTCACTTCAGTCGTGTCCGACTCTGTGCGACCCCATAGACGGCAGCCCACCAGGCTCCCCCATCCCTGGGATTCTCCAGGCAAGAACACTGGAGTGGGTTGCCATTTCCTTCTCCAATGCATGAGAGAGAAAAGTGAAAGTGAAGTCACTCAGTCGTGTCCGACTCTTCACGACCCCATAGACTGCAGCCCACCAGGATCCTCTGTCCATGGGATTTGCCAGGCAAGAGTACTGGAGTGGGGTGCCATCGCTAGCTATGTGTTATAGAACTAGTAGGGGCTGGGAGGAGAATCTCTGAAGTTGCAGTGATGAGGGGCAGTTTCTAGAAGACACTGGGATTATGCTGAACTCGTCGGATGACTTCTTTCAGTTTTCCACAGTCTTAGATAGATATGTGGTGTTGGAGAAGACTTTTGAGAGTCCCTTGGACTACAAGGAGATCCAACCAGTCCATCCTAAAGGAGATCAGTCCTGGGTGTTCATTGGAAGGACTGATGTTGAAGCTAAAATGCGAATACTTTGGTCACCTGATGTGAAGAGCTGACTCATTTGAAAAGACCCTGATGCTGGGAAAGATTGAGGGCAGGAGGAGAAGGGGACGACAGAAGATGAGACAGTTGGATGGCATCACTGACTCGATGGACATGGGTTTGGGTGGACTCCTGGAGTTGGTGATGGACAGGGAGTCCTGGCGTGCTGCAGTTCAAGGGGTTGCAAAGAGTCGGACACTACTGAGCGACTGAACTGAACTGAGATAGATATGTCCTAGCGTTAATCCCACTCTACAAGCTATGGGTCTTGGATACTGTGCCCTTTAAAGCTCAAGTGGTTCCACTGCAGTAGGACGGTCAAGAGCAAGAGCTTTGGGTCAGCAAGATCAGAGAGAACACATGGTCTCTCTGATCTGGTAGCTTGCTGCAGTAAGAGGAGTTCAGTCCAGTCTCTAGTATTTTTTTAAATGTCTAAGTGTTATGGTACTGTCTTCCCCCAGAAATATTTTGAAAATGTAAACAGAATAATGCTAATTGTCATTAAGTTGGCACTACAGCTGGGCTCGAGAGAATGCAAGGGTGACCTTTCTGGGCTGTTCTTGGCTGAAATGAGCTCAGTGCCTGTTGAGGGTGGACTTTGCTGCTGGCCCCCTTGCTCTTCTTCCGAGTCTCTACTCCCCTGCTCCTGCCATGGTGCTGGGTAATCAGAAACACAAACTGGATGACTGTACTCACTTTTTATCTGATTTGTTTGGGGTCAACTCCATACTTGTTTGAGGCAAAGTTCTCCAGTTACTAGGTAACTTGACCTTTAATCCCACCATTTTTAAGTTAAAGGTTCTTTATTCTACACTCCATCATTTTACCAGCAGTATGTTGTGTTCAATTACATCCATGTAGGGCATCCTCAGTTTTATGTATACATCTATCAGTTCAGTTTGGTCGCTCAGTCATGTCTGACTCTTTACGACCCCATGGACTACAGCATGCCCGGCTTCCCTATCCATCACCAACTCCTGGAGCTTGCTCAAACTCACATCCATCAGGTTGGTGATGCCATCCAATCATCTCATCTTCTGTTGTCCCCTTCTCCTGTCTTCAATCTTTCCCAGCATCAGGGTCTTTTCCAATGAGTCAGTTCTTCCTATCCAGTGGCCAAAGTATTGGAGCTTCAGCATCTGTCCTGCCAATGAATATCCAGGATTGATTTCCTTTAGGATTGACTGCTTAGATCACCTTGCAGTCCAAGGGACTCTCAAGAGTCTTCTCCAACACCACAGTTCAAAAGCATCAGTTCTTCAGCACTCAGCTTTCTTTATGGTCCAGCTCTCACATACAATACATGACTACTGGGAAAACCATAGATTTGACTATATGGATCTTTGTTGGTAAAGTAATGTCTCTATTTAATATGCTATGTAGGTGGGTCATAGCTTTTCTTCCAAGGAGCAAGTGTCTTTTAATTTCATGGCGGCAGTCACCATCCAAAGTGATTTTGGAGCCAAAGAAAATAAAGTTTCTCACTGTTTCCATTGTTTCCCCATCTATTTGCCATGAAGTGATGGGACCAGATACCGTGATCTTCATTTTTTGAATGTTGAGTTTTAAGACAGCTTTTTCACTCTCCTCTTTCCCTTTCATCAAGAGGCTCTTTAGTTCCTCTTCACTTTCTGCCATAAGGGTGGTGTCATCTGCATGTCTGAGGTTATTGGTATTTCTCCTGGCAATCTTGATTTCACCTTGTGTTTCATCCAGCCAGGCATTTCACATGATGTACTCTGCATAATAGTTAAATAAGCAGGGTGACAATATACAGCCTTGATGTACTCATTTCCCAATTTGGAACCAGCCCGTAGTTCCCTTTTCAGCTCTGTTGCTTCTTGACCTGCATACAGATGTCTCAGGGGGCAAGTAAGGTGGTCTAGTATTCCCATCTCTTTAAGAATTTTCCATACTTTGTTGTGATCCACGTAGTCAAAGGCTCTAGTGTAGTCAATGAAGCAGAAGTAGATGTTTTTCTGGAACGTGCTTGCTTTTTCTATGATCCAACACATGTTGGCAGTTTGACCTCTAGTTCTTCTACCTTTTCTAAATCCAGCTTGAACATCTGGAAATTCTTAGTTCACATATTGTTGAAGCCTTGCTTGGAGAATTTTGAGCATTACTTTGCTAGTGAGTGAGATGAGCACAGTTGTGTGGTAGTTTGAGCATTCTTTGGCATTTCCTTTCTTTGGGATTGGAATGAAAACTGACCTTTTCCAGTCTGTGGCCACAGGACTGAGTTTTCCAAATTTGCTGGCATATTGAGTGCAGCACTTTCATAGCATCAGCTTTTAGGATTTGAAATAGCTGAACTGAAATTCCATGACCTCCACTGGCTTTGTCCATAGTGATGCTTCCTAGGACCACTTGACTTCCTTCTCTCTGCTGCCAGCCTGCAGGGCCCACTCCCACCCTTCCTTCAAGGCTATTACCTGATCCTTCCTCCAGCCATCCGTTTGTTAGCACAATTTTCTGAAAGGAAAAGCTGCTCCTGTCTTTTTTTCATATTTATTCAATCACAGGATTGTTGGTGGGGATCCTACAGAATAAGAAAAGTGAATGTTTTACAGAAAATAGAAGGTCAGACCCTGGAAGGGAGCCCCATTGGGAAGGGGACATCTATGGACTGGCTTCCCTTTGTGACAGATTGCAGCGTGGTTGGGACAGCAGCCCTCCACCGCCCACCCACGCCCTCCAATTCTCCTGTAACTGCAGCCAGAGTCTGCAGATGCCTGTCTGGGTAGCCCCGGGCTGCTGTCCCTCATCCCAAAACCTGAAGTTATTCAGGGGCTCTTTTGTGTTAACAAGCTCCTTTCTAGAAGTTAGGAAGGAAAATTAAGCCACTTGCCTTTTACATCTTAATGTGAATTGTCATAAACTTTGCCTTTCTATTAAAGTCTGAGAGGAGGGGATTTCTAAAGGGGGCTACTCAAGCTGTTTGCCATTCTGACTATGACAGCTTACTAAACAGAAGTGGGAACCAGCCTTTCCAAGCTAATGGGTACATTTTTACCTAACGTTTCTTTCTTAGTCTAGTAGCACATCCACTGGAGGCCCTCGAGCTTTTGAGCACTCCCTTTATGGAGCAGTGCCCGTTGGCTGCTATAGAACGATTGACAGAATGACCTGGGGTGGGCTCTTCAGATGGCCTCTCAGGATCCTTGCTCTGCCACTGCCATTTCCTAGCTGTGCAATTTCAGGCAAGCCACAAAAACTCAATTTCTTTATCCATCAAATGGAACTTATAGTAATGATGCTCACTTACAAAGTTGTGAGGTCTAGACAAATAAATAAAAGTGCTCAGCAGAGAGACTAGCCCGTGGCGAGCTTCCCAGGTGGTGCAGTTAAAGAACCCACCTGCCAGTGCAGGAGGTGCCAGAGACTCAGGGTCAGTCCCTGGGTTGGGAAGATCCTCTGGAGAAGGAAGTGGCTGCCCACTCCATTATTCTTGCCTGGGAAATCCCATGGGCAGAGGGGCCTGGCGGCTACAGTCCGTGGGGTCACAGAAAGTCAGATATGACTGAGCGTGCACGTGAGCATTGTTACTTGTTAGCATTTATTCCCTGTGTCCTCCACTAGGGCACCAGATACCTAAAAGACCCTTTGTGAAAGTTAGTTGAAAAGGAGAAAAGCATTTTGGAACAATGAAAGGGACACTTGGGAGAGATGTCCTGGGTGTGATTTGTTCATTTCTCCATTCACTCACACTGAATACATAGCAACCAGGCCAGCCAGATAGACATCCTCCCAACCCTAGGGGCCCTCAGGTCTAGATGAGACAAGTATACATACATCACAAATCGGACCAAGTCCAGGAAAGGGATTGAGATTAAAGCACAAAAGAGGAGGTGGGAGGGGAGCAACATCACATAGATACCTCAGAAAGGTGAATTCAAGCTAAGAATTTAAGGATGGATGCTGGGGTGGGGTGGGGGTGTGTGGAAGAACTGGTGCGAAAGAAAGGAGACACATCCATGGGTGCCAGCACTGAACTTTCATGCCTGCAACTTTGGCTGGGGGTTGAGTGCTCTCCCCTTCTGCTGAGATCAGACAGACAGCTGCTCCTTTCTTAGGCTCCCAAGGAGAACGGGTGCCAGGCCCCCAAAGCCCACGATCCTGTAGGCCATTGGGAATCGAGCTGAGGGTATTAAATCTTCTCCATTTTCCTCGGGACAGCCCTTCACCCACAGCCCAGGGATGCAGCTCCAAGGACAGAGGCAGACCCAATTTCTTCCCTTGCTGCCAGGGGGGATAGAGAAGCCTTTCCTCCCTCCCTCCCTCACGTGCCCCAAGAGCTGGCGCCAGAAGGGAACTCAGAGCCTGGAAAGATTTCTCTGGGACAAAAGCAGGAAGACACCAGAGAACGGACTTCTGACCACTAGGGGCCTCTGGCGGGGAGCTCTGTCTGCAACTCATCAAGCAGCCTTTTGTTACCTGCTGCTGGGGGATTATTGACCCAATTGTCAATTCTGAAAGGTTATCGGTTTAACATTCCTGCCTGGCCTGGGGACTGTGTTTTTCTGTGTTTCATTCCTACCACCAGACGTGAGATTTGCATGTGTGAGTCCATTAGGGGACAGTGTTTACTTCTTCGATTTATGTGGGGCCTTCTCTTTGAAAAGCTAAATCCAGGCTTGCAAATCATGCCAGTAGGTAACTGTCAGTGTCCTGACAACAAAGTCTATTGCTTTTGCCCTGAAAAGGAAGAAGAATTTTGAGAGTAGGCTTTTCCATGGCTTCTGGTGACCAAACTGCTCCCTACCCTCCCACCTCCCACAATTATTCACTGATGGAAATACTCACCTGTCAGGCTTTTTACTGAACTATTTTAAGTATTTAGTTGCATGACTACTTGCATCCCTTCCAGAAGTAACCATGCTCCACACCCACCCTGTACTACTGAATCAGACGGCAAGCAAATAAGATGCACTGGGGCTTCAGAGAATCTCCTCTGGTGGAGGGGGAGGTGGCTGCCTTGAACACCTGGGTCCACAGCCAGCTTAAAGATAACAGAAACAGGAGTTGCTGCAGACATACTGGCAAGATGGATAGGCATCCCCAGAAATTCAAGCAGCTATTCTCAGGTGGCAGATGTAGCATCAGAGAACCACTGTGTGTTAATACCCTTCTCTTTCCCATTTTTCTGTTTGCTCACCTATTTGGAGGGAGGCAGTGCTTTTGTTTTAAAGACTTTTTTTTTTTAATGTGGACCATTTTAAAAGTCTTTATTAAATTTGCTACAGTACTGCTTCTGTTTTATGCTTTGGTTTTTGGCTGCCAGGAATGTGAGATCTTAGTTCCCTGACCAGGGATTGAACTCAAACCCTCTGCATTGGAAGGCAAAGTCTCAAGCACTGGACCACCAGGGAAGTCCCTGCTCACCTATTTTTGAACCAGTTTGTCTTGGCATTGCCGCCTCCTAAAAGCCCAAGTTGTGCTACCTGCCCCAGGGGATCCTGAGATGGCAAGAACATGTGACTGGGTGCAGAGCAGTCATATTTGGGGTGTTTTTAAAGCAGGGGGATGGCCTGAAGGGTCCTTCCAGAGCAGGGGTGGGTAGGTGGTGCTGGGAACAAGCTTCACAGACAGAGAAATCTGTTTATCTTCACACTCTGGAGAGGCAATCACTCTTCCCCTGACAGCAGAGAGTACTGTAGGGAGCACATTCCAGGAGCAGAGATGTGTGGGCTCCCTGGCCAAGTGGCCCTTTTCCTCATCATCAGTAGGTCTCCATGAGATAAAATGGGGTGAGAGCAGCAGGAAGCCTGTTCCATCTTTCCCCCTAGGTCTTCAGAAGAAACTTTGATCAAAGGAGAAGTAGTATTTGTGAAGAGCTGAGAAAACTTGAAAGAAAATCACAGTGGGCATGGATATTTGTTTATATTTGTCTGGGTTTCTGGGGCAGTCTGGCCTGCAGCTATTCAGTGGCTCTGCCCTCGCTTCATCTCTCCACCGCTCACCCCATTTATTCCCCTAAACAGAGAGCTTTTCTGAAAGGTACATCATTTCTTACAATTCTGTCATTTTTCCAAGAACCTAATCCATTCATGATTTTAGAGGCTAAGGAGGAGTCGTGAGAGTTCACTCTGATTTTACAATTTTTACTAGGTAAAAAAGTAGAAACTCTCAGGAATGTTCTTATCTTTGTCTCCAAGGCCTCAGAAAGGAAGGCTTGTGGACACAGACTGGTCAGAGAGAAACCAAATGCGTGTGTGTGTGTGTGTGTGTGTGTGTGTGTGTTGCAGAGGCATTTTTTTTTTTTAGATCAAAGAGTTTCCTTTGGTGTCCTTTCTCTCCTTTCCTTCCCCTCCCCCCTTCATCTCAGATCAGTTTGAAAGGACTTGGATCTCTTTTCCCACACACACACAGGCCGAACTGATAGTGGAGGAATGAGGGGGGAGGGGTCTGTGCTGGTGTGGAGTGGAGCCGACTCAGCACCCCCAATCTCTGAGCTAAAGAAGAGCCTGGTAAAAGGAGACTGTGTATGATTGCTGGACAGTGTGGAGGTGCAAAAAGTAAAAACAAATGCTCCCAGACCATTCAGTAGTAGTGTTACTTTTTTATTGCTTCACCCAAGACTCCTGACAGCTGCCATGGACTGAGTGTTTATATTCCAGGAACTGTGTTGAGGATGTTCCAGGCAATGTGTTCAGCACTGTCCACAAATTAGCTCATTTATT
Organism: Bos indicus; assembly: GCF_029378745.1. Taxonomy (NCBI): domain Eukaryota; kingdom Metazoa; phylum Chordata; class Mammalia; order Artiodactyla; family Bovidae; genus Bos; species Bos indicus. Next base: position 54,415,818 of record NC_091769.1, read on the forward strand.
GCTACTGACCACACTCTGTGATAGAGCCAACCCCTGATTTCCAGATGAGGAAACTGAGGTTAAGGGACATGAACTGACCCAAGACTGCCTGGCTGGTGGAGCCAGTGTTCACACCCAGCTCTGTCCCACTTCAAACCCCCAGGTCTTGGTCACTCTGCAATAAATGGTGCTGAATGGTAATGTAGATATAAATCCAGTGCAAGGACTCCTCTGAGAAGAGTTAGGCAACACACTGTCCACGACAGTGCAACAAAATGAATAACATATGTCAGTAAACATGGAAACCTTTGTGGGAGCAGAAGGACCATGGCTCGGCTGACAGATGGAGACATTATTGTAGTCATCACGGAGTGTGGCACATCTGGAAATAGAGGCCAGCCTTGAAATCAGATGTATTCCAGACATGCACAAGTCCCCCTGCATCCCCCTTGGAAAAACCTTTGCTGGGTCCTGCTGTGCCCTCCAGCTATGAGCCTGTTCTCTCTTCCCTTGCCCTGCCAAACTTTCTGAATGAAAAATGGAGCCACTCATCATCCCGTTTCCTCAACCCCACCCCCTGCACTCCGGCTTCCTCCCACTGCTCTCCTGAAACCTTGAAGGGGTCACCAGTGAACTGACTGCTCATTTCCAAATCCTGTGACATTTTTTCCATCTTCATTCTCTCAACCTTCCCCCAGCATCTGATGCTGTTTATCATCATTTTTTTCTCCCTCGATTTGTGGTTCTGTACTGTGCGAATCCACTCATACCTTGTCTCTTCCATGTGGTCAAAACATGGTCTTGGTGGACTAGGCTTCTGCCTCTTCTCTCTTTTCTCTACCCTGTGCTCTTTTAGTGATGTCTTGTAGTTGTCACTGCTTCAGCTGTTGTCTGTGAAGAAGACATCTAAGGGGATTCTGGGAAATCTTGGGAAGGTCACATAAGTGCTTTTGTGCCTCACTTTTCCTCATCAGTAAGTTAAGGATGGCCCTAGGTACTGCACAGGAGCATCCTGTACAAACTGTAAAGCACTGGGGAGATACTAGCTATTGTTAGTGTCATAATCTTTTTTTTCTCACCTTCTGCTCTAAAAATAGCACTCACTGACTTTTCCCCCAAAATTGGAGCAGGACTTTTCAACTCCCCAAACTGCCATTCCCATCCCAAGGTGCATAAATATTGTGAGTTATTAAAATACATCAACTGACATTTAATGGTGTAAATCTGTCATGAGAATTTTATGTTGCCAGCTTGACTAAGCCCTTGGCCACTTGGCAATAACGCTACTACTACTTGATAAGTTCAGTGCCCACACTGATTGCTGCTAACTTTCTTGCAACCAGAACTTTCCATGTTCTCTTCATCAACCCTCAGTTCACAGAGAAGGCATTTCAGTCTTTGGTTTAAATTCTGACTCTGACTCTCACAAGCTTGATGACCATGGCAATGGATTTGGCTTCTCTGAACCCCAATCTGCTGATTTATAAAAAGGAAACTGTGAATGGTTGAATAGTGTTTCCCTAACCTAGACAGCATATTAAAAAGCAGAGACACAACTTTGCCAACAAAGGTCCGTCTAGTCAAAGCTATGGTTTTTCCTGTGGTCATGTGTGGATGTGAGAGTTGGACTGTGAAGAAGGCTGAGCGCTGAAGAATTGATGCTTGTGAACTGTGGTGTTGGAGAAGACTCTTGAGAGTCCCTTGGACTGCAAGGAGATCCAACCAGTCCATTCTAAGGAGATCAGCCCTGGGATTTCTTCAGAGGGAATGATGCTGAAGCTGAAACTCCAGTACTTTGGCCACCCCATGCAAAGAGTTGACTCATTGGAAAAGACTCTAATGCTGGGAGGGATTGGGGGCAGGAGGAAAAGGGGATGACAGAGGATGAGATGGCTGGATGGTGTAACTGACTCGATGGACATGAGTCTGAGTGAACTCCGGGAGTTGGTGATGGACAGGGAGGCCTGGCGTGCTGTGATTCATGGGGTCGCAAAGAGTCGGACACGACTGAGCAACTGAACTGAACTGAACCTAGACAGCATATTAAAAAGCAGAGACGCAACTTTGCCAACAAAGGTCTGTCTAGTCAAGGCTATGGTTTCTCCAGTGGTCATGTATGGATGTGAGAGTTGGATTATAAAGAAAGCTGAGTGCCGAAGAATTGATGCTTTTGAACTGTGGTGTTGGAGAAGACTCTTGAGAGTCCCTTGGACTGCAAGGAGATCCAACCTAAAGTCCATCCTAAAGGAGATCAGTCCTGGGTGTTCACTGGAAGGACTGATGTTGAAGCTGAAACTCCAGTACTTTGGCCACCTGATGTGAAGAGCTGACTCATTTGAAAAGACCCTGATGCTGGGAAAGATTGAGGGCAGGAGGAGAAGGGGACAACAGAGAATGAGATGGTTGGATGGCATCACCAACTCAATGGACATGGGTTTGGGTGGACTCCAGGAGTTGGTGATGGACAGGGAGTCCTGGCGTGCTGCAGTTCATGGGGTCACAAAGAATCAAACATGACTGAGCGACTGAACTGAACTGAAAACAAATATGTGACTCAGAATGTAATCCAGTAACTCAGGGTATGGTCTTATATGGAAATAGTGTGGTTCCAGATGTAATTAATTAAGATGGTGTCAGGACTTCCCTTGTGGTCCAGTAGTTAAGACTCTGTGCTTACAATGTGTGGGGCACAAGTTTGATCCCTGGTCAGGGAAGTTCCGCATGCCATATGGCATAACCAAAAATGATTTTTTAAAAAATTAGAATGGTGTCATACTATAGTAGGAAGGACCCCAGTCCATTATTATTGTTGTCATTGTTTAGTCACTAAATTGTGCCTGACTCTTTTTTGACCATATGGACTGTAACGTGCCAGGCTTCTTTGTCCATGGGATTTCCCAGGCAAGAATACTGGAGTGGTTGTCATTTCCTCCTCTGGTGGATCTTCCCCAGCGATTGAGCCCGTGTCTCCTGCATTAGTGTCCTTATAATAAGAGGGCTGCGTGAAGTTACAGGGAAAACACCATATGAAGGTGAAGGCAGAAATTGGAGTGATGAACCTACAAGCTAGGAATACCAAAGACTGTCAGCAAACCAGCAGAAGCTAGGAGAGAGGTGTGGGGCAGGTTCTTCCTTAGAGACCTTAGGAAGAACCAATCCTGCCAAGTCCCTAGTTTCAGAGTTCCAGCTTCCAGACTGGGAGGCAATGAATTTCTGTTGTTTAAACCTCGTAGTTTGTGACACCTTATTACAGCAATCCTGGGAAACTGATACAGGAACAATGCTCATCAGAGAAGAGACCAAAGACTAAGTGTTAGGGTGTTGGTATGGGATCATCCCTGCCCCACTCTTCTGGGGTCCATGTTGTCTGCCTTTGCAGCCCAACTGTTATCTTCACCATGGTCCCAAAGGGAGGAAGATGTCCTTCCTCTGCTTGAACACATAATAACCGCCTACCCCAACTCTAGTCCTGACCTCTTCTTTACTCCACAAAATCCTGCCAGCAGTGGGTCTGCTTTCAGAAGCTGCCATGATAGCTAGATGCCCCTCCACCCCATCCCACACACCTTCTTACTTGACCCTCTCTTCCCACTCATTTATCCTGCTGACCAACTTACCTTCAATCACATCCTCAGTTCAGTTCATTCACTCAGTCGTGTCCAGCTCTTTGTGACCCATGGACTGCAGCAGGCCAGGCTTCCCTGTCCATCACCAACTCCTGGAGCTTGCTCAAACTCATGTCCATTGAGTCGGTGATGCCATCCAACCATCTCATTCTCTGTCGTCCCCTTCTCTTCCTGCCTTCAATATTTCCCAGCACCAGGGTCTTTAAGTGTCCACCAACATGAAAAGAGAACAGTCCCTGGAATTTACAGAAATTTTCTCTTTCCATTGCAACTGACTCTTCAATTATATGATTCAAATCAGCAGTGGGTTTAAGATCAGCTTCTTTGCTGTATGTGCTTTTCCCCCCTCCAGCCTCTACCTCTATAGTCTACAAGATACAACAGACTACTAAGAATGAGAGCAACATTTTTATTTTGAAAATAAAGACATGTTTTCATTCTCCAACTTATAGGGGTTGGTCAATGATAACTCTTTTCTTACCCATTATTTGCCTTTTCTAGAGGTGAATTTATCCTTCCTCTTTCTGCCAGACTTTCCAAATGGACTTCTGACTGTGAGGTAGATGCTGCTTGTGATTCTGCGCAGTTCACGGACTCCTCCTCCTTCGAGAGGCAGCCCTACCAGACAGACCTGGGCCCCAGAGGCCACGTCCTTACTATGTAACCCAGTGACCTTGGCCATAGGTGTGCTAATTCCTCCTTGGGACATGAAGTTGGAAGGGAGAGAGGAGGGATCCTGGGCCTTGTTGAGGCTAAGTCATGTCAATGGAAGGATGCCTAAAAGATCAATGTCTACTGCACAAGCACCCAGAGATGTCCTGGGTCCTTTCCTTTCTTTCATCTGATTTTTCCTTTCTTTTTTAATTTTTAAAAATCGAAGTATAGTTGATTTACAATGTTGTGTTAATTTCTGCTATACAGAAAAGTGATTCAGTTATATATGTATATATACATTCTTTTTTTTTATTCTTTGGCGTTATGGTTTATCACAGGGTATTGAATATAGTTCCCTGTGTTATATAGTAAGACCTTGTTGTTTATCCATTCTGTTGTCTCTCTATATAATAGCTTAAATCTGCTAACCTTCCACTCCATCCCTTCCCCAACTGTCTCTCCCTTGGCAACCACAAGTTTGTTCTGTGTCTGTGAGTCTGTTTCTGTTTCATAAATGCCTTCCTTTGTGTGGTACATATATTCAGTGGGATAATTCTCAGCCATAAAAAAGAACAAAATAATGCCATTTGCAGCAATATGAATGGAACTAGAGATTATCGTACTAAGTGAAGTAAGCTAGAAAGAGAAAGACAAATACTATGTCATATCACTTCTGTGTGGAATCTAAAATATGACACGAATGAACCTGTCATCAGATTCTTTCTTATTCCAAAGTAGACCCTACAGACACTTCCAGTCTCCTGTCCCATGTGTAAGGAGTTGTCGCTTCCATCCACACAAAAAAGAAAAATCCTAAACAAATGGAAAATAAATGTCTTCTTAAATCCATTAGAGAACTGAGGTCACAGGGCAAACTCCTGCCCCCCAAATTGCAGAGATACACAGTAGGATACAGAGAAATACTAGTAATCAGGGTAGAAGCCCCAAAGCAGAAAACTCTGCAGCAACCACTGCCAGTTTCCTTTTACCTGGCACTGACATCTGGCTTTCAGCAAGACAGACCCTATACATTCTTTTCCTTAGTTTAAGATAGACAGTGTTGGCTCCTGTTCATCAGTGTTCAACTCTGATGAACATGGCCTAGACATTTCTACATTCTTTCACATAGTCAAAGCTAACAGGTGCCCACTGGGTAAAAGATTGGTACCAGCCCTGATGAGAAATGTGAAAATATGGGATTCCTTCTCTCCTGGAACTCACAACCAATCAGAAGCAAATTTACAAAATTAATGTTAAGTACAAGTTTGGTTGTGATCTGCTAAAGCAGAGGCACCGGGAAGTGCTATGGGAATTTAAGCTTGTGAATATTTGGGAAAGCTTTTGCAAAGCAAATGACGTTGAACTGGGTCTGGTTTCAACAGACACAGATAGTGGTGTGATGGTTTTCTTGTAAGTGGATGGAAATGAAAATGCAGAGTTTAGAACCAGAACACGAAGGATAAAGAATGGGCATGCAGACATAGAGAACAGACTTGTTACAAAAGGGGGAAAGGAGAGGGTGGGGTGAATTGAGAGAGTAGCATGAAAGCATATATGTTACCATGTGTAAAATAAATAGCCAGTGGAAATTTGCTGTAGGATGCAGGGAGCTCAACTCAGTGCTCTGTGACAGCCTAGAGGAGTGGGAGGGAGGTTTAAGACGGAGGGGACTTATGTATACCTATGGCTGATTCATGTTGATATATGGCAGAAACCAATACAATATTGTAAAGCAATTATCTGCCAATTAAAAAAAAAGAATGGGAAGGGACTGAAATCGATGTGCAGGCCTGGAGTTGTGGGATCAGACTGATGAATGTAATAAATTTGACATCTTGCGGTAAGGTGAACTAGAAAGAGGAGAGATGCTGAGGGAGGTCACTGAAGTACATCAGAGAAGTTCTTGAAACCGAAACTAGATGGAAACTATGGGAAGGAGAGACAGACACAAGCTGTGTGGCAGGTGAGACTCACTAACTGGACGTGTGCACACCAAGGGGACAAAAGGCAGAGATGGGTCTACCTCTACCCATGCCTTTCTTCACCCCACACCCTTTCTAGCCCTGGTGATCTGCTGTGCTTTGTAATCTCAGAGGGCTCCACCTCTCCTCTGAGCCACCAGGGCTGGCCTGGCCTGTGTCCAGAAAGATGTGGGGCCTCAGACTATCTCAGAGTGTGTATCCTTAGCAGAATCTCGCTGGTACAAGTCAGCAACAAGTCATACAGCCTTAAAAAAGGGAAAGAAGGGCTAAGCCATCTGTCACTATTCCACCATTTACATGCCTTGCATTTTAATCACATCCCTGACTATTAAGTCACAGATTTTCCAAACTGAAGGTGATCTTGTAGATCATAGCATCAAGTGCCCTCATTCACATCTGAGGAGACTGGAATCCAGAGAAATTAAGAAGCCTGCCTTTACCTATTGTATAACACAGGGAACTCTGCCTAATGTTAAATGGCAGCCTGAATGGAAGGGGAGTTTGGGGGAGAATGCGTGCCATGTCACTCAGTTATGTCCGACTCTTTGTGACCCCATGGACTGTAGCCCGCCAGGTTCCTCTGTCCATGGAGTTTTCTAGTTAAGAATGCTGGAGAAGGTTGCCATTTCCTACTCCAGGGGATCTTCCCAACCCCAGAATCAAACCCTCGTTTTTTTGTGTCTCCTGCATTGGCAGGTGGATTCTTTACCATTACGCCACCTGGGGGAGAATGGATACATGTATATGTATGGCTGAGTTCCTTTGCTGTGCACCTGAAACTATCACAATATTGTTAATTGGCTATACTCCAATACAAAAAAAAAAATTCAAAAAGTAAAGTGAGTGCATTTTTCCATGTCAAAAAAAAAAAAAACATTAATTTTTGCTATGTTAACAAAAAAAACCCAAGCAGATAACTTGACCTCTCTGGTTCTCAGCGTTTTCATCTGTAGATAGAAATACAAATCATGCTTTTTTTTCATAGAGCTATAGCTTAGATTAAATAAGACTGTGAAGATAGAGTGCTGAGAATAGTATCTGAAGCAGAGAACAAATGTCGGCTATTACTATTATTAACTGCTCAGACATCATTATTGTTGTATCATGGCTTTGAATGTATGAGTAATTTCCCCATTCAGTCCATGCATACTTAGTGAGTATCCACCATGTGCCAAACACTGTGCTAGGTGCTAAGGGTAGAGTTAGACCCTGCCCTCAACTATTTCACAGGTCACTGATTGCTGGCACAATGCGGACCAGGAGAGAGCTCCGGGAGAACAGTGCTGCCGGCTGGCTGCAGGAAAGCTTTCAAGAGAAGACATTTGATCTTCTTAAAGGATCAGTTGGCGGGCTGGGGATGAGGAGGGAGACAGCCTCACAGGCATTCCAGCCTCAGGGAATATCCTGGCAGAGACTAAGAGCTGAAAAGCAAGGGAGGCAGTGGTAAGAAAAGAGACCACAATGCAGAAAGGTTCTTATAAGTAAATTGCAAGCTTCCTGTCTGTCCCTTAGGGGTAATTAGCATGGTGCTTAATTCAAAAAATGACTTGATTGATTTCTTTTTTCCCTGTAGACACACATGGAGAAAATGGATTCATTCTCAGCTTCCGTTATCACCACACTGTTTTTGATTCCTCAATATGCATTTCCTCTTCTCTTTTCTCTACCATATGGCCAGATACCTTTGTAGTTGAAACATTTAAGATTCCTATATCCCACTATTTCCCATAACCACCCCCCACTCTTCCCTTAATCAGGCAGCTAGACCAGAGGATGAATAGATGTCTATTTCATGGCAAATAGATGGGGAAACAGTGGAAAGAGTGACAGACTTTACTTTCTTGGGCACCAGAATGACTGCAGCTATGAAATAAAAAGACACTTGCTCTTTCGAAGGAAGGGTATGACAAACCTAGACAGCATATTAAAAAGCAGAGATGTTACTTTGCTGACAAAGGTCTGTATAGTCAAAGCTATTGGTTTTCCAGTAGTCATGTATGGATGTCAGAGTTGTACCATAAAGAAAGCTGAGTGCCAAACAATTGATGTTTTTGAACTGTGGTGTTGAAGAAGACTCTTGAGAGTCCTTTGGACTGTAAGGAGATCCAACCAGTCAATCCTAAAGGAAATCAATCCTGAATATTCATTGGCAGGAGTGATGCTGAAGCTCCAATACTTTGGCCACCTGACGCAAAGGGCTGACTCATTGGAAAAGACCCTGATGCTGGAAAAGATTGAAGGCAGGAGGAGAAGGGGATGACAGAGGATGAGATGGCTGGATGGCATCACCGACTCAATTGACATGAGTTTGAGCAAGATCTGGGAGTTAGTGACAGACAGGGAAGCCTGGCATGCTGCAGTCCATGGGGTCACAAAAGGTCGGACACAACTGAGCAACTGAACTGAGACCAGAGGATATTCGATGCCTCAATTAGTAGAGGAAAAACTTTTGACACTTCAAAGTTCAAGCCATTTTTGGCCTGTTATTTAATTAATGATAATAGATTTCAGTTTCTAAAACCATATACATAGGCTTCTCCAAGTGTTATATATTTTTCACAAGATGTAACAGGCACTCCTGTTTGATTTTGAATTGAAATTACAATTTTTGTCTATTAATGTTATTAAAATATTAAAATAATATTTAGAGATCCTTTATTTACTCTTTATTATTTGTATTTACCTGTATCAACTTAAATTTTTTTCTTATTCCAAAGTAATATGTGGTTATTATAGAAAAATATGGAAAAATAGAAAAGTCCACATCAGAAAATTAAATCTATACTTAATCTCCTAGGACCAAAAAGATAATTATCATTAGTCTTTTGCTGTGATATTGATATATCTTCATACATAAAGTTTTATTTTTACAATATCAAAGCAAAATTTTGCTTAAAACTATGTTATGAATATTTTTCCACGTCAGCACACAAAGTTCCAACAAATCTTTTAACAGCTGCATGTTATTCCATTGTAGCTATTCATAAATTATTTAACTAGTCCTCATATCGACAGAAATTCAACTAGTCACCAGTATTTTTTATTTTGTAAATCCTTGGATTCAGCTCTTTCAGACAAGTGTGAGTATTTCTCTGGGGTAAATACCAAGATGTAGATTTGCTAGGTGTAGAAATAAAATAACAAAGCAGTTATACATAGGCATCAAAAAATTTAGAAGTCACAGGAAAAGAAGCATTGGAGTTGCTCATCTTAATCATGAGAAATTTTCATTTATTCCTTTGAAAACAAACTTTCTTAAGTTGCTTAGGGAGAAAAAATGTTCAGGTCTTGGAGGGACCCTCAGAACACAGAAAACAACAACAATAACATAAAAAATTCTGATGCATATATCAAAGCAAGTTTCCCCACTCTCGAGCCAAGAAGACGATCTGCTTTGGAAGGAGGGGGAAAGTCCAGGCTGGGTTGGGAGACAGTGATAAAAATCACTACAGGCAGTTCCCTGAGAAAGGATACTTGCGCCCGCTGGCCTCTTCTAACTTGGCCTGGGATGTGGTGTTGGGAAACAGGAAAACCCCAGATGGGTTTGGGGAGGCTGAGAGCAGAGAACAGTCGTCCTCTTGTCCTTTGGATAACCCCAGAGACAGCCCAGCACAGAGCAGGTATGTCTCTCTGAGTATCTGAGCAGCTGGCCCCCAAGGCACCAGGGTGGTAGGATGAGCTCCCTTGTGCCTCAGAGGCAGAGTCAAGGAATGAGAGACAACTCAGCTGTGAGCTATGTAGATGGGAGACCGAGGACAAGATAGCTGTGAGCCCTCCAGGTCCTACACGTAGTGCTAAGGAAAAGTGGGAGACGGCCCCTAAATTTCTGTCACCCTGAGGGAATAGGACTTATAGAAAAGTAAATTTACTCCCCCCCCGCCTGCGCCCCCACGTCTAGGGTTTGGGGAATATCCCCAACACCCATCTAAAAAAACTTAACTATGGTAAACTTTAAACTCACCTTGTGTCCTTTTATTTCAATAAATGCCTCTTGGGCATCCACTAATTGCAGGGCACTTGAAGGAGTCCCAGCGGAGGGGACAGACACCCAAATGTGCTCGGACTCAAGGGACAAGCAACACATTGTGAGTGCACAGAGAAATACTCCTGCGTTCTGGCTGGCAGGAGGGCAGAGCCTTGAGGAAGGGGCTGGCATTGGCTGGGAGACTAGAGTCAGGGGTAGGAAATTGATAGGGAAGCAGCAGTGGTTTCTACTGTGAAGAAGCTGGCCGCATTTGTGTTTAGAGCACAAGGCTGGAGGAAAGGGCCACAGAGCACTAAATGTCCCAGATCCTGTCCTCACTTCTGATGCACTGGCACTTCTGTTCTCTAAATCCGTAATCCATATTTTGGGGGGTGGGGGCTGAGGTGGTTCTTTGTTGCAGCGCACGGACTTCTCTTGTTCCAGAGAATGGCTCTAGAGCGTGCAGGCTCAGTAGTTGTGGTGCCTGGGCTTAGTTGCTTGGAGGCATGTGGGACCCTAGTTCCCCTACCAGGAATCGAACTGTGTTCCCTGCATTGGAAGGTGGACTCTTAACCACTGGACCACCAGGGAAGTTCCCTCTTTAAATCCTTAGAGCTGTTTTTTTATACTTTCCTTCCCTCTCTTCTTGGGGGCAAGCACTTTCAAGTCTTGGTTTTTTGAACTTGAGTTTCATATAACTATAATAATAGCAATAAACATAAATTTAAAACAGTATCAACTGTCATTTAGGGATTTGTCATAATACTAAACTCTTAACCTAAATTATCTTCTTTATCCTTACAATAATCCTAAACATAAAAATTATCCCATGTGGGAATATTATCTTTCCTTTTCTAAGCTCTACCCTAATCTTAATAGTGTCTAAATAACTAGGATTTTTCCAATTTTAAACTAATTCTCTAAAACGTATTGTCTTTTAATTTTCTTCCTGTTCTTCATCCAGCTACTATAATTTCATATTTCTCTTCCTCAATGCAATTTCATACTAATATTTAATTTTTAAAAAACCTACTCCCTCACTCCTACCTGTATGCCTCTCACCATTTGCTTCCTCTGCTAGGATTTCATTCAAGCTGTTTCCTTTTCCCTTTTCCTGGAATATCCTCCCTGACCTCTGTCCCCCTAACAAAACCCATTCATTAAATCATTCCTATTCTTCAAAAACAGGCTAACATGCTGCCTCCTACAGGCAGGCTTCAGGAAGTCTTCCCATCAAAATAATTCCCTTTTTAGGGGAGAAAGGACACATATATATGTATGGCTGAGTCACTCTGCTATACACCTGAAGCTATCACAACATTGTTAATTGGGTATACTCCAGTATAAAATAAAAAGTTAAAAGTTTCGCTGTGTATGACACAGTGTAATTTCCTCTTTGCCACCTCATCAGGAGATCTGCAATAAATACCTACATATTTTTTAAGTTAAAAAAAAAGAATAACTCCTTTCCTCCTCTCTGTCCCTGCGAGCATTGTGTCTGTATTTACATGGTTGTATTTAAATTGTAGGGCTTCCCTGGTGGTGCTAGTGGTAAAAAGCCCACCTGCCAAGGCAAGAGGCGCAAGTTTGGTCCTATATGTGTATATTTTTCTTCCTCTTTCACTAGATTGTGCACCCACATCTTATTTCTTGTTTGTCTTATGCATCCCCATTGTTCATATTTTACTGATTTTTACTCATATAAATATTTGTTGAATTGAATCAGAGACAAATCCAGATTTCTCCATCAGGTGTTCTGAGCCTTCCCATATTCTGTCCTTCCAGCATATACCCTAGATTTTTGTGAGGCCATGATCATTAACACAATCATTTCCTCTTCTTCCCTGGTCATTTTGTCCTAAAGTGGAGGCGGAAGGAACTAGATGAGCATCTGGCAGCCAGAAGTGCCCTAGGCATGCCCGAGTCCTCAACAGGCAGACACCATGGTGTGGGGGGTGTAGAGTGAGGGAGAGGCTCTGGACGTCTAGCCATTGGAGTAGCCTCCTCTGGGGGGACCCTAATGCTGGGGGCAACTGTTTCAGGGAGCTGAGATCCCTGTGACGGGAAGCCTGGAAAATACTCAAAAGTCAGACCCAGATTCCAGCAGATTTTCAAAAGAAAGCAAAAAATGAAGTGCAGAGGTAGAGAGGACTCGTGGTGAGGTCTTGCTGATTTCCTTTTCAGATTGATGGAGAGAGGTTAACAAGGAGGAAATGTCCCTGTGTCAGTTAAGTTACACATGAGCAAATCACTGAATTCCTCTTCAAAAGATGTCTGTCCAAATGTGCTTTAAAATGTTCACAAGGGGGAAAGGCAAAGTTCTTTTAATAAGAAGTCCTTGTCTGAAGTACAACATAAGCAATGGACAAGTTAGATGCCAGAGAAACCAAATCCAACCATATGCTGAGCATATCTCATGTGCATAGTCTTAGAAGCTTAACGTCCTTAAGTAGTTTGGGGATGAAGGCAGAGGGTTAGCCCTTGGGAATGGTGCTCAAAATGTCTTATTCCACCTTCTAGAATACAAACAATTACACATAAAGAATAGTTTGCAAGAACAAGAGTAATCCAACGTCTTCATTCCTAGAGAGAGACTATGAACAACAAAATGGGTCCTGTCCTTAATTCTTTGTTTATCAGGGACAAAAACAGCCCTGGTGTTTTAACTACCCAGACTAACAAAATAAAAGTAAGAATAACAAAAAGCAATACTGTGTCATGCATTCTCACTGTCTCATCTTGTTGATGAGAAAAAAATGAGTCTCTAAATGGTTGAATGACTTGCTCAAGATCATCAAAGACACTGATTTAAACTCATAATCTCAGAGAAGCCAAAGGGCTTTCCAAAGGGAAATAATGCCAAGATATTAAATGATTCTTATAGCATGAGAGATGGGAGAGTCCCCATGTCCCCTCCATGGTCTTGGCTATCCCACCAAATGGGAAGAGATTTGAATGCCAGCATCTGGTGGTCCATGTGCCCTTAGCCTAGGGAGGTCAGCGAGTAAGTCAGTTTCCAAATAGTGCTGGCTTTTAGAAAATGGCCAAGCAGGGAGGAACCAAAAGTTAAGGCCTTTTAAAAGCTCTTCACAAAAGGCCAAGAGTTCTCCTCAACCAATCCTGACCCCAACCAACCTCGTGACCTTGTTACCTAAGGTCAGCTTAACACTTTAGAAATGGTCCTGGCTGGCTCTGTAACCTCTGTCACTCACAACTAACAAATATGTCTTTACAGAGGTCACCTTGCAGATTCTTTCCTTTCAATTCACATATTATCTCAAAGTCTCTTTGGTTTCTATTAGGAAATTCAAGCTGTCTAATTTGAAACCTTTTTCACTAACACAGGATGCTGTAGTAATTGTCACTAACTCAAAATTCTCTAGAGAGTCAACATACCAATACACACTTTGGTAAAATGAGTACATTTCACAGCGACACTCAGAGAACAACCATAGTGTATGTCCCTGTAAACTTTCATGTGCTGTTCAAGACAAGAGAGCACAGGATGGCAGGAAACTTGCATTTTAAGGGTCCAAATAAGTCTTGTCTTTGGATGAATTGTCAGTAGTCTCTCTGGTTCATAGAGATACTTAGAGAAAAAGAACAGGGGCCTAAATAAACAATCATCAACTATTCTCATGACATTGTCAAATGTTGAAAGATCAAGAACAACCTATTTAGAGTGAGGGGTTTCCATGTGCAAATAGACAATTTAAATGACTACAGCTATTCAACCCAGCTTCTGTTTTAATCAAGTTTCAATTTTTTCAAGGCAGGAGAACAATCAAAAGTTATACCTAAGGGACGACAGCCCAGTGGTTAAGCCTCCACATTTCCAATGCAGGAGGTGTGGGTTCAATCCCTTGTTGGAAAACTAAGATCCCACATGCTGCACAGTGTGACCAAAAAAATTCCTCTCTTAAAAAAAATTATACTTAGTCCCCAGCCTTCAAATTCCTTACATTTATTATGTGTATAAGCAACTTATAGTCGCTGAGTCATGTCCAACTCTTTGCGACCCCATGGACTGAAGCCTGCCAGGCTTCCCTGTCCATGGGATTTTCCAGGCAAGATTACTGGATTGGGTTGCCATTTCCTTCTCCAGGGGAATCTTCCCAACCCAGGGATCGAACCTGAGTCTCCTGCATTGTGGATGGACACCTTACCAACTGAGCCCGGGAATCCCATACATTTATTGTAAAGATATCTTATTACTCAAGGGATTTTCCATCACAGGATTCTCTCTGGCTGATCTTCCAATTCATTTAAAGTACATTCCAAATTCAGTAAGACTTCCTTGTTAGAGTGGAGTTGGCGTCCAAGTTCTGGTTTTTAGACCCTTTTTCCTTAACTAAATTTAATCCAACCACAGTGTGCCGGATGTTAGGGATTTAGAACTAAATAAAGTAAAACTCCTGACCTCGGTGAGCTCAAAATGAGGGACAGGGAACCTGACTAGTAAACAAATGAAAGAGCAGTATTTCGGAAGAGGGCAGAGAATACACACACACACACACACACACACACACACACACACGAGTATGGTGAGGGCAGGACAAAGGTTAGTGTGGTAAGCTTGCCTCCTATATGGCCTCCTAGTACAGGGTACTCACCCGCTATACAGGGAATTCCTGCTCTGTGTGGTCTCTCCCACATCATATCAATTACTCTCTATGACTGTAAATACAGTAGAAGTGTTAGTGTGTGACTCTGAGGCTGGATCATAAAAGACATGGCTGCTTCTGCCTTGCTGTTTTGGATCGATCATTCTGTGAGATATTACTAGTCATGACTGGAGGACTCCCAGGCAGCAGAAGAGAGCCTCCATGGGAAGGAACTTTCACCAAGAGCTGACATCAACTTGATGAGTCACCTGGGAAGAGCATCCTCCAAGCCCAGTTGATATCTTGACTGCAACCTTGTGAGTGACCCAGAGTTAAGATGCTGCTGAATTTCTAATCCATTGTTGTAGGCATAATAAGACCTCTTCTTTTAAGATTTCCATGTCATAATCCCCAGAACCTATAAATATGGAATATTACATGACACCGGAGGAAAAGGTAGCAGTTGGAATTAAGATTTTTAATCATCTGATCTTGAAATGCAGAGTTTATCCTGGGTTATCCATGTGGACCCCGTGTCATCACAAGTCTCATTAAATGTGGAAGAGGAAGAAAGGAGAAGAGGTCAGAGCAATGTGAGAACTCAGCCACTATTGCTGGCTTTGAGGATGGAGAAACGGGCATGAGAAAAGGAATGCTGTGGTCTCTAGAAGCTGGAAAGTGCAAGAAAGGAAGATTCTCAGTAGAGGTTCCAGAAAGGAAGACAGCCCATCCAACACCCTGATGTTAGCCCAGGGAAACCTATGTCAGACTTCTGACCTCCAGAGTAGGAAGATAATAAACCTGTTGTTTTAAGCCACTGTGTGTGTGGGAATTTGTTACAACAACCACACAAAAATAATACAGTAACTTGAATATAAGGATAAAAAAACTGTTTGATGTTATTTTCAGACACTAAAGGGTTATTTATTGATGCATAATTTGTTATGCATCAATAGATAACCAGTACAGATGTTGATGCCTTGAAGTGGGCTGCTACCAAAATAAAAAACAGAATGTGAAATTTGGAGCCAGACAGTGGGAAGAAACTGGAAGGACTTTCAGGAGAGCATTAGTAAAAACCTAAAGGGCTCTGAAGAGACTGTCCATTGAAGCCTGGTGGCCTTTGAGAAAGCTGACACTAAGGTCTTAGAGGAAAGTTAGGAAATTTTTATTAGAAACTGAAGGAAAGGTGATACTCATTATGCAATGGCAGAAACTTTAGCAATGCTGTTGCTTGTAGTAACAGGAAAGTAAAAAATGTGTCTAAAGAACTAAGTGTTCTAGCTAAAGAGATTTCCAGGCCCAGTATTGCAGGCGCCACTGGTTTCCCTTTGCTACTTTAGATAAAATGTGAGAGGAGTGAAAGCAAAGAAAGGACTGTTCAACAGAAAGATCCCAGGACTTATTAGGTTTGAGGATGCCCGGCCTTTCCAGATGACACATGTACTGTGATGTGTACTAAAATGAAGAAAAGGAGTTTTTGGAGGAAAATAAAATCAAAGGCATTTGCTGGAAAACATGGTATATGCAAGGATGAAGTTAGCTGTAGAGTCCTTTGTTAAAAATCTCATAAAAATTCAAGACGATGCTTCAGAGAACCTTTCAGTTTTAAAAAATTGGGCTTCTAAGAAACTTAGAAAGTTTGGATGCTATCCCTTACCAATGGGGTGAGACACTGAGGGGGACTTGGATGTTGGCAAATGTGTTTTTTTTTAAATAATTGTATTTATTTATTTTTGGCTGTGCTGGATATTCGTTGCTGCACAGACTTTTCTCTAGTTGTGGTGCTCGGGCTTCTCATTGCAGTGGTTTCTGTTGTAGAGCACAGGATCCAGGCACACTGGGTTCAGTAGCTGCAGCATGTGGGCTCAGCGGTTGTGGCTTCTGGGTTCTAGAGCACAGGCTCAACAGTTGTGGCACATGGGCTTAGTTGCTCCGAGGCATGTGGAATCTTCCAGGACCAGGGATCAAACCCATGTCCCCTGCATCAGCAGGCAGGTTCTTAACCACTAGACCACCAGGGAAGCCCTATTGTTGACTTCTTACTCTGTGATAGCTTCCCAGGGTATCTGTTGGCTTTCTTTCTGATCTAGCCTCTGGCAGAGACATGTGTTCATTAAAACCTATTTCTTTTACTCATGGGAACCCATCTAGACTACATCTCCCCACCCCCACGTAGAAAGTTTGGGTCAGGGGTTGAGTTCTGGCCACTGAAAAAAATGGGCTACAATGATGTACCCTATTTCCAAAACTGACCCATAAATACCTTCTGCAAGGTCCTCTACTCTGTCTCTCAGTCTGTTGGCCAGATGTAGACTCCTCAGCAGAGGACTGTGCAGCCCTATCTGATGGCAGATCCTGGGTCCCTACATGACCATGTGGATCTTCATCCACTAACCAGGATTTACACTGGACATAGAATAGCATGAAATAAACTTTTATTATGTTAAACTGTGGAGTTTTACAGCAGTTATTGTTCTTTATTACACATAAAACATGGGCCTCCCAGAAGAGCATGCAGAAATGAAACTTGATCTATTCATATCATAAATTGCTCAGCATCTTCCTTATATGAAGTACCTTTCTGTCTGCTAACAGTTGCTGCAAGTATTAATAAATTACTTTAGAGTCAAACTCCTATAACCTAAAGTGACTGTCATACACAACGTGGATATCTAGAAGAGATTCATCTAAGTATACTCTACAAATCAATAAGTAACCCTTGTTGTTAGAGCAGGTGGATTTGAAGCTTCTTGGTCATTATAGACATGGGATTGGATACTTGTGCATTGATTTCAATAGTTCACAGGAAAGCTTGCATCAGATATTGTTTTGACCCTTGTAAGACAAGAATTCTCATTATATTCATCTAGAACAAAAATCTCAAATGAACAAAAGTGCGAAATGGTTAACTGAACGTGGAGCTCAGATGCACATTATGTATGCAAATATAATATGGTTTACATTTATTGGGCACTTATTTGCTGTATGCCAGGCACTCTGTCAAACTGTTTTATATGTACCATCTCATTTAGCATTTATAACAGCTTTGTGATTTAGGTACTAATTATCTATTTACCACAAGTAGGGAAACTATAGTTCAGGGGATTAAATAATTTGCCCAATATCATGAAGGAAAACAATTTGAAATCAAGTGGTCAGATTCAAGATTAGAGAATTCATTCTTGATAACTACAATGATTATGAAAATAAAAATGAAAATTAGGAAAGAAAACTTCACTTATATAGTTAGTTCCAAATCAGGTGTTTCAGGCAAACAACTGAAAGTAACTATTCATAATACAAATTTCTTTCTAAAGTTTTGAAGTCAAGATCAGAGCATCTTTCAAGCTGATAAAAGCCAGTAAAATTACTTTTTCTCTTGAGAAATTTGTAGCTCAGAAAGATCCCACAAGTTTTTGGAATAACAAATGAAAAATAACCCACACCAAATGTAAATTGGTGTAGCCACTGTGGAAAACGTTATGGCATTTATTTAAAAAACTAAAAATAAAATTATGATTTAGCAATTCCACTACTGGGTATAGATCTGAAAAAGACAAAAACTGTAACTCAAAATGATGCTTGCACCCCAATGTTCATAGCAGTACTATTTACAATAGCTAAGACATGAAAGCAACCTAAATGTCCATTGACAGATGAATGGATAAAGAAGATGTGGTATGTACAAACAATGGACTGTTACTCAGCCATAAAAAAAGAATGAAATATTGCCATTTGCAGTAACATGAATGGGTCTAGAGATAACCATATTAAGTGAAATCAGAGAAAGACAAATATTATATCACTTATTTGTGGAGTCTGAAAAAGAATACAAATAAACTTATTTATAAAATAGAAACAGACTTACAGACATAGAAAACAAACATGGTTATCAAAGGAGTGAGGGAGGGATAAATTAGGACTATGGGATTAACAGATATATACTACAAACAAAATAAACAGGGATTTATTGTATAGCACAGGGAACTAACTATATTCAATATCTTGTAATAATCTATGATGGAAGAGAATCTGACAAAAGTGTTTATAGATGTATATAGTTGCTATTTACATCTATATTTATATTTATGCTATTTATTTATAGTTGCTTAGTTTACTAAGTCATGTCTGATTAGTCTGTGACCCCATGGACTGTAGTTTGCCATGCTCCTCTGTCCATGGGATTTCCCAGGTAAGAATACTGGAGTGTGTTGCCATTTCCTTCTCCAGGGGATCTTCCTGACCTAGGGTTGGAACTCGTGTCTTCTGCATTGGCAGGCGGATTCTTTACCACTGAGCAACCAGTGAAGCTCTGGTGGGGTTTTATATATAAAACTATATATATATATATATATATATAAAACTGAATCATTTTGTTGTATATCTGAAACTAATACAATATTGTAAATCAACTATACTTCAATTAAAAAAAAAATCCACACCAAGTTACATGAAATTTCAGAACAACTTTCAGAGCACATCTGGAAAGAAAAATCAAGCCACAAAGAATCAGGAATCAATTACTTTAAAGGACTCTTCAATACAAACTAATGCCAGAAGACAGTGAATGCCTTTAAAATTTTGCAGAATGGTGATTTTCAATTGAGAATTCTGTATCTTGCCACATTGCCATTCAAGCATGAGAGTCAAGCAAAAGCATTTTCAGATATTCAAGGACTTAATACCTCCCAAGCACCCTTTCTTGGAAATCTACTACAGAATATACATTAGCAAAATAAAGGAATAAGAAAGAAGATATGGGACCCGGGAAACATGACTCCAACTCTGGAGAACTAGATAGGAAAGTTCCAGAACAAGAACTATGCAGCATCTGATAGATTTTTCTGAGCCCAGATGGAGGAGGGAGATGGTGGCTCTGATGTGGTGGTGGGTGCACAGAACTGCTCATTCTCATCATGACTCTTTATGTCCATGTGTTACTTTAATAACTTTTAAATTATGTCCTGTCTTGGATTATCCTCTCCACCACTTAAACACATTCCTCCCCAGTCCAGTCGTCCTAGCACTGTTACTCACTGCTGTTATACAGCATGTATCATGGAGCCTTATCAGCATTTGTTTATACGTCTGTCTCCAGAGTTATGATGTGAGTTTTATGAAGGTTGGGACTGTGTCATTTCATCTTGATTTTCTCAGCCTCTAACAGAGTGCCTGAGTATGTGTTTGCCCAATTAAACCAAATACTGATTAAGCTAGTTGCCTGAGAGAAATCCCTCAAAAAGAGCACTTTATGTTGACATGATAGGATTTTAAATCAGAGGAAAAAGTCTATTTCAGACCTTTAACATTCTCCCAACATTACTATTAAGCCATCAACAGATGAAATGATTATATCTACCAAATGCACTAATTCATTCATTGAATAGATATTATGTCCATTTTATGCCAGAAAATCTTCAGCTTGCTCTGAGTCAGGTAAAATCCTCTAGTGGAAGAATGAGTAAATAAATAAAGTACAAAGAAATACATACAATAATGCTGTGGTGGGTAAGGGAACAGAGAATGACAGTGGAGGAGAATGGAGTACTCTTTTAGATGGGGTGGCCAGGGAAGCCCTTCTTTTGTCCTTGTTCTTACTCTGTTTCCCTCCACCTTATTAGAAAGTGGGGCAGTCTTAGAAAACACACAGTGAGGTTTTAATCAGGACTGCCCTGAGCTAAGTCCAATTCTTTAAGTAGAGATGGAAAAAGAGAGGGCAGCTTTCCTCTCCTTCCCTGCATTTAAGGTGATAAAGCAGAACAACCTCTAAGGGACTTGGAAAAGGCTTTCTTGCATCCTCAAAAGTTGTGAAGGAGCCACTGTGAAATCTTGGAAGAAATTAACACTCTTTTACTAGTATAAGAGCTTTGAACTGAAAGCAAGTATCCAAGGTACCATTCTACCTTAGCTGCTGCCATTTGGTGATAAATGGGATTGGACTGGTATGATGAGAGTATGATTGCTTAGCTGACATCAAACCTAAGGGAAATTTCGAGCATCAAGCTTGAAAATGACAGTCTCTCCTAATTCCTAAAACATTCATAATTAAGGAGGATCAATTTTTGTCAGCACATGTTATAAATTGTATCTGCTATGCTAAGTCACTTCAGTCGTGTCCGACTCTGTGCAACCCCATAGACGGCAGCCCACCAGGCTCCCCTGTCCCTGGGATTCTCCAGGCAAGAACACTGGAGTGGGTTGCCATTTCCTTCTCCAATGCATGAAAGTGAAAAGTGAAAGTGAAGTCGCTTAGTCATGTCCGACTCTTAGCGACCCCATGGACTGCAGCCCACCAGGCTCCTCCGTCCATGGGATTTTCCAAGCAAGAGTACTGGAGTGGGGTGCCATTGCCTTCTCCGAAGTTGTATCTACCACTCCCAAAATATATAGTCATAGATTTTCATTCTGGAAAATAAACACATATCAGATTACTCACTCTTTGTTCTGCTGCTGCTAAATTGCTTCAGTCGTGTCCGACTCTGTGCGACCCCATAGACAGCAGCCCACCAGGCTCTGCCGTCCCTGGGACTCTCCAGGCAAGAACACTGGAGTGGGTTGCCATTTCCTTCTCCAGTGCATGAAAGTGAAAAGTGAAAGTAAAGTCACGACCCCATGGACTGCAGCCCACCAGGCTCCTCTGTCCATGCGATTTTCCAGGCAAGAGTACTGGAGTGGGTTGCCATTGCCTTCTCCGCAGTTATCACTAAACATGCTACAAAAGAAAGTTGCTCTCCATTACAAAATGGATCTTTATCGGTAGGCTATTTAAAAAAAATAAATAGAAGGCAGCTACTAACTTGTTGTCATCAGTCTTAGTTATTTTAGTGATAAATTTGAATTTGCAGAATGTACATTTCCTGAAAAATACTAGCTGAAGCAAACAAATTATAATCTGTATAGTTATCTATGTCCTTGCATTTATTTACCTTTTCTTCTCTAACTCTTGTAGACAAAAGGTCTAAAAAACACCTTGCAAGGATTCAAAAATCTTTTAAAATCTTAATACCTACTTTAAAGATTCTATGTCTATCAGTATAATTAAACTATTCTCTCCTAATCACCTTCATATATCATCTATCCCTTGCCAATGATAGCCACACAATCTGCAAACTAGGGAATGTATCTACACGTTTGTTAGCTGAAAGAATGTGTGCTTAATGTCAAGGATCTACAGGTTTATGAGCTCTTAGATAGAGCTGGTGAACCATTTGGATACAGCCACCCAGCAGACAGTAAACAGAAATGACTAAATAGGACTAGTGCTCTTATTTATGGTAGATAGGAGGAGTAACAGCAAATCAATGTATAGTGACAGGCATAAAATTTCCCACTGATACAAAATGCATTTTCAATGTGACATTAAATCCCTTCTAATTTATAGAGGTCTTTGAAGGGCTGATCAAGAAAATTATTGGTTTATAAAATGTAACTCAGTAAATGATGGGCTAGAAGTTGCTACTCTCTCTCTTTATGTGGGTCATCAACATTTCCATAACAGGGAGTGGAGACAGGTTGAGGCTCAAAGCTTGAGGTTTGAAACACTAGCCAGCTGAGTGGAGGGTGGGGAGGGGGGGACACAATCAGAGGCTTTCAATTGTGAATTATATTCCTTTCCCTACTTCTACTTCAGTCCCACCACACACATACCAACCACTGACTGGAGACTATCAGCACCAGTCCACTCATCAGAAGACAAAGTGAAAAGCAGTTTATTTCTCCCTTGGAAAACCTGGGGACCCCTCGGTCCACTGTGTGCAAAGCCCTTTGCTAGGTGCTATGTAAAGGTGTTGCGGGATGGTGCACTATTTGAGGACAGTCATAAAAGATTTATGAATGTACTAAATAAAAGCTTAGCATGGGTGTGTCTAGAAATGGAGTGCTGAAGTCCCTTTAGACCCCTGGCATGTCTCTAATGAAGCATGAAGGTGTTGGGGCCAATATCAGTCCACAGCATTCCCTCTCACCGCCACTTTTCTCTTTTTCTCCTCCACCAAACAGAGCATGAGTAGGAACACTCACCTCTTTAGTGGTTTAGGAGACCTATGACAGGACTGGCTGGAAGATGGAGAATTTCTAAATCCTGCAGTTATGTTGTGAATTTATTCCCCAACTTTTACTTTGGTCAAAACACTTTTTTCACCTCTTTTTGTTGATCTCACTTTACAGTTCTCCACTTCGCTTCAGCATCCTCAAACTTCCCATTTTCTAATTGTTTTTCTTCCCCTGGAGTTGTATCAAGCAGAGCTGGACACAGAACTCTTACGTGAAGAAAAGCTCATTGTTAGAAAGAAGGGAAAAGATTAACTTTCAGGTGCTGAAGTTATACTTAGGCCTCCCACTGCCATTGTTCATGCATGTGTGTACTTTGTTTGTTATTTCTTAGATGTATTGAAGTAAAATCTCTGAAATAAATTAAATCTTGTCTACTGTAAATAGTAGACATTTGTCTTGAACATAATCAAAGACAAATATGAATCCAATAATAAAGCCACTCTTGTTGTGGTTAAAAAAACAAATACAGGGAATTTCTCACATGGTCCAGTGGTTAAGAATCTGCCTTCCAATGCTGGAAATAAGGGTTCAATCCCTGGTCAAGGAACTAAGATCCCACATGCCGTGGGGCAAGGAAGTGCACACTGCAAGTATTTAGCCCATACATTCTGGAGCCTGTGACCACAATGAAGAGCCCACATGATGCACCTAAGACCCAACACAGCCAAATAAATTAGGAAAAAAAGTACAAAGCAATGAAGCATGGATGAGACGAGCCCAACTTTGAATTTTGCATTGCCACTTAACTGGTTGTAAGACCTTGAGTACGTTTTTTTAACCTCTCCAAACCAAGTTCTTTAACCTCTGTGGAATAGATTAGCTATTTCCATGGCTGATATTATTTTGGCCTCCAAACATTTATCCTCTTGGGTTATTCTCTGCTTGTATTCTAGGCCTTGACTCTTAAAATATGGAATTCAAAGATGACTATAATACACTAAACCTAGTAGGACCAAAGGGACATAATGAGACTCATTCTTCCTTATTCTGGTCAGTGTGCATCCACGAACACAACACAGATTTGCACTGGTACAGCTGCAACCACACACAATGTTGCCTCAATTGTGATCAATATCTTCAGGTCATTTTCTCACAATCTACAGATAAATCAGGTTTCCCCATGACTACCCTTGATGTCTGTCCATCAAGTGCAATTAAATTAACCAAAAAGTACAAGGTTATATTTATCACAGTTCAGTTACATGCTATTTGAAAAACAAAGATGTTTCTCACCTGTCACATAGCCCAACAGTACCAACTGTATATGTGTTTACTGGTCCAGGTAAAGCAGAAAAAAGTGGTCTTAGGTAGACTGTGAAAGAAGAAGGGAGAATGTGCCAGCAAGAACCAGTGAATTGTGTTATTTCAGAGCTTCAGTAATAGAGACACAATTCTTGGCTAGTAAAAGTACCTTGGTGGTCCAGTGGTTAAGAATTCACCTTCCAAAGCAGGGGACATGGGTTCAATCCCTGTTGGGGAGCTAATATCCCATATGGAACAACTAAGCCTGTGCCACAACTTGAGAAGCTGGCACATTTTGGAGCCCGTGCACTGCAACAAGAGAAGCACCAGTGCTTCAATGAAGACTCACTGCACCCAAAATAAATGTAAATATTGAATGACTAAATAGTACTTTAAAAAAAAAACTACCATGTTAGATCTGTCTGTAGTTCTAACTGTCCACTTCTAGCTATTATTCCTCTTTCCCTTCTACTTTTCACAAAACGCTCAGAGAGCTAAGAACAAGGGACTCTGAGTCAAGTAGACTTAGAGGAGAAGCATGCTTTTGTCACATATCTGCTATGGGAAATCGACTAAGCTGCTTAGCCTCTCTGAGCCTCTGTTCATCTATAAAATGAGGACAGCAATACCTAACCTAATCCTGTAAAGATTGGTTGAGATAAATTGCTGTAGCACCTGGCATGGGGATCATAGAAAAGAATGCTCCACAGGTAACCCATCCAAAGGGCAGCTTTTTGGGAAATCATCACCCCTGGGACAAAGGTCAGTCTCCTTAGCATGGCATGCTAAAGGCCTCTTTAGACTTGGTCCTGCCTCTTTTCCCTCCACTCTCCAAGGTGGTCTGCATTTCAGATTGCTGACCTACAGCTAAAGGTCAGCATCCTGAATAAACCTTGCTCTTTTGTTTGGTACTTCAGTCTCATATTCATACCATTCTCTGGAAGGCTCACCCCAATCCAGTCCAACTAGAAAACTTCCACTCATCCTCCAGATTCACTAAAGATGTCAGCTCCACAGGCAAGCACACGTTAGGAGACAATCCTTCATGGTTCTCTTGCATTTCTGTACATCTTGCAAGAGAGAAACCAGCTGCACTTTATTCTGGACTATCTCTTCAACAATGTTTGTGTAGCAAGTAGCCATGGAAGACAGAAATGGTGCCTCCTGCTGAAGCAAAGGGCAGGCATGCCTACCATAAAGATTGGGTTCCTAAAGGCCAGGGCTCCTCTTCTGTAATACAACCCACTGTATGTGCAGGTGACATCTGGTTCTCTTTGTTCTGCTCTGTGGAATTTTAGGCTTAGGGGAAAAATTGAGGCTGATGCAGAATTGCTGGTATTCTAGCTACTGCTATCACTATGCTTAATAAACTGCCCATCATCTCTGATACAGGAGTTGTGTGTCTTCTACCAGAATCCATGAAACAGTGGCAGGCTGATTTGTTAGCTTGCAAGCAGGGTAAAATCTGAGACCTTCTGACTTCTTGGTAGCATGCTCCCTCCTTCCTATTTCATCCCTCTGTAGGCCTGCAATTGCTCCTTAAATTCCATTTTCAAATTATCATGAACATTGCAGACTTTATCACAATATTCAGTATCTGCATCATTTTCTGATAACTGTATCTGCAACATCTATCAGTCCTATAACACGTTGGATGCTCAGTACTTTATTGAGTGAGTGAATGTAGCCAGCTCTCTGCAGTTTCTCAAGACTCTTCACATGGCTAATTTGTATCCAAGGGGATGCTCAGTGCTCTTGTCCTCAGTTCTAAATGCCCTGTGCTCTTCTACAAACCCTTGATCATCTCCCCTTTCTGGCCCTGGAATGACCCATTCATTCCAGGTGGTGGTTGATGAGTTGCTTCTGGTTCCTGTTTCCTGACTCTCTTCTGTTCCCTTGGAAATTCTGTACTAAACAGTAACAAATTTTCACTTGAAAAGACCCCCAGGACACCTCTTCTGAGTTTTCACCTTCTAAGACAACTACCAGGATTGGAAAAACATTCTCATTCTATCATATTAGGTTGTGCACTTGTTACATGAAAATTAAGATAAATGTGTCCACTGTACTTTTTATCCAAGCCAAAGGTATTTAATATAGACTAGACAAGGTCAACCCTGGGGACTTCCCTGGTGGTCCAGTGCTTAAGACTCCTTGCTTCCGTTGCAGGGAGCATGGGTTCGATCCCTGGTCAGGGAACTAAGATGCCACATGCACAGTCAAAAAAATAAAAGTCAACTCCAAATATATGACTTTGCAATATTCTCCTAGAGAACTTTCTCCTAATTGCTTTCCATACATTTAATCAGTATTTCAGTATATGAATTCATTATTTCTTCAGTCAGGAAATACCTATTCATTTCCTCTTCATGGTAGTGTCCTTCTCACTATGGAGAACACAAGATGAATAAGATATAATTTGTGCGTACAAAATGCTAGTAATATGAGTTATGCAATGGCATCCCACTCCACTACTCTTGCCTGGAAAATCTCATGGACAGAGGAGCCAGGTAGGCTGCATGCAGTCCAAGGGGTCGCTGAGAGACACAACCAAGTGACTTCCTACTTTCACTTTCCACTTTCATGCATTGGAGAAGGAAATGGCAACCCACTCCAGTGTTCTTGCCTGGAGAATCCCAGGGACGGGGGAGCCTGGTGGGTTGCCGTCTATGGGGTCACACAGAGTCGGACACGACTGAAGCGATTTAGCAGCAGCAGCAGCAGCAGCACATTTTTGTGTCACAAAAATACTATAAGGTTTCAGACAAAATAACATCTGTGCTGCCCCTAGAAATATAAATAATATTTGGAAAAGTCTCAATTACAGTGTGGGAGTGAAGGGTAAAGAAAGTAATGTAGGTTTAGGGAGAGATCCTACAAAGGCTTAGAGTCAGGACGGTTCAAGTGCTATTGGGCAATCACCAGATGGTTCACTTGGGCCTGAGTGTCAACTATATTTAGGAAAAAATGGACAGTAAGTTTGTAATGGTAGATTGGGGCCAGATCAGGGGCCATTAGGAATAAGGAGTTTATTGTTTAATGATCATTTGGCATTTTACAGGCCATGAGAGGGAAGTGAAAGGTTTTTGATCAGAAGAAAACCTTGATTACAGACAAATTAATCTAGTAGTCATTGTAGAAATGGGTTGGAGTATGGAAAGATTGGAATATTTGAGAGGAAGTCTCCTGATAGCCCATTCTAATGTGAAGTGAGGTACTGAGAGCAGGAACATGGGCAGGATACTGAGTGTAGAACAGATTTTAAAAGGCTTCAGAGAGAAACTTGACAACGTGGAGCTCTTGAGTGGGAGCAGATGCTTCAGTTGAATGTTATTTTGTATAATCCCCTTAACATCCAGTCAACTTTGTTCATATCATGAGATGGGGGTGGTCAAATGTCTTGTTGAAATGAAGATGTTTTGCTTTTCCATTTTCCTTGACCTACTCTGATATATTCTTAGCAAACATGGCCTTCTGCTGTGTTATTATCACTGCTTTTACTGTATATTTACAACCTGCTTTTTAAAAATTGTGGTTAGAAAAAACAATGTAAATTTACTCTTGACAATTTTAGGTGTGAAATATAGTATCAACTATATGCACATCATTGTACAACAGATTTCTAGAACTTTCTCACATTGCGTAACAAACACTATAACCATGGAACCTCAACTCTCCACTTTCTCCTCCCTGCAGGCCCTGGCAACCACCATTCTATTTTCTGTTTCTATAAATCTGATTACCTTAAATACCTCATATTAGTGGAATCATGCATTACTTGTCTTTTTGTAGTTGACTTACTTTGCTTAGTGTAACTCCCTCCAGGTTTATCTATATTCTGGAACATGACAGGACTTCATTCTTCTTTTAGGGCTGAATAATATTTCATAATATGTGTTGTGATATATATATATTTTTCTTTATCCATTCATCCGTTGATTAACTTTTAGGTTGCTTCCACATCTTGGCTATTATGAATAGTGTCACAATGAACATAGATGTGCAAGTATCTCTTCAGGATTCTATTTTCAGTTATGTATACCCAGATGTGGGATTGCTGGATCATATTATAGTTCTATTTCAATTTTTTGAGGAACCTCCACACTGTTTTCCATAGCAGCCATACCATTTTTCAATCCCATGAAGAGTCATCACCACTTTTAAAATAATCATTTCAGAATGTTTCTGATGGCAAACTATTAAGCTTATCAGAGAGTCAGTTCTTAAATCACAGGAAGATCATAGCATGTGATACTCATCCAGGCCCTGGCCAGCTAACCAACATAGTAGGAGCTCAATTCCAGGGGGAAAAAAAGTGAACAACTGCAGACTTTCACTGTGTTTTCTCATTTGCTGTGCTTCATAAGCGTATATAAATGGGCCTATGATTCCACAGAAACAGATAACACTTAGAGGTCAGAGGCCTAGAAGATCATTTTGTACAACTCCATAACTTGCTGGGAGAAGTTATGTCATTTTCCCCCCTGAAAGGCTAGGAGTCTTGATTTTATTTAGAGAAATCTGATTTTTTTTTTTTTAACCTACCATCATCAGATTTCAATTCTTTTTTAACTATATAGACTCTACCCTCTTTGGCCTGAAAATAATTGTCCTTGTTTTAGAATATGAAAGCAGAATAGGGCTTAGGTAATTGTATTTGTTTGAGATTTTTCCTTCAAAAGGGTATTTGGGACATTAAACACCTAGGCATTTCTTATCTTTCTCAGGACCAGCTTAGGAACCTTTCCAATAAGTCAGTAGTGTCACCATCAGTGTAATCACCAAACAAATGAATCAGATTTTACTGTTAAAAAACCTGAGTATTGCTAAATTAAGCCCACTCAGAGAGGACACAGATTTGGCACTACTGGGAATATTGACTCACAAAATAATAATAGCGATTATTTATAGAGCTGTGCACTACTATCCATGCATTCTATCACAGCACTCCATTGGTATTATATATACATATTGCCATTAAATGGATGAAGTTTGAGAGCATAACTTGTCTACATTAAATTGAAATTTGAACTCTAGTCTGTCAGACACTCAAAACTACACCCTTAGCCACTGCATTGTTACCTACTATGTGCAAGGCACTGTGGTGGAATCTGGGGGGCATTCAAGAACTGGGTAGCAAGTCCTTTGGTAGCTTATGCAGACTACATCATGATATAAGGCAAATATTTTACAGGAAAGAAAGTGTAACTGTCCAAGAAGACATGTACTGTGTTATTTAAAGACACATGCTATCAATTCTGAAGTCCACAAGAATAGAAGGGACGGGAGGAAGGGAGGAAGAGGGAGAGGAGAGATGGCAGGAAGGGAGGAGGGAAAGAAAAAAAGTTTAAATTTAAGACATAAAGGATTATACGGTAGAAAGGGCAACAAACAAATCAGAAGGCATAGATTTTGGTTTCCAGTTATCACTTACTAATAAATGACTTTGGGTATACTGTAAATTTTATGATATTGTATAATTACATCATCAGGATAAGTTTATTGCTGCCGAACATGGGACCATAAATATATCAGAAAAGTTTAATTTGGGTCATTTAATCTCATCACATTATATATCTATATACGTATCACTTATATTATTTCATATTAGATGCAGTGCTGTGATCCTCCCCAGAACAAGTCAAGGTCCAAAGTCATCTTAGGATCAAAGGCTCCTATGATTAATTGAAATGTTAACGAAAGGGCGAAGTAGCAGTTTAAAAAAAAAAAGTTCTTCCTTTGCTTTTTAGCTTATCTCTTCCCTCCCCCAATCTTTATTCTTCCGATTTATTCAAAAAGGAGAGCATAAAAGCATCTTGTTAGCAATTCTTATCCAGGAAATATGAGCACTTAGGATCTACTGAAAGGGAACTGGGAGAAAGGGGAGTCAAGAAGAAGGATGTCATACAATAAAAAAATCTAGTTGGCACACAGTTAAGAGTATCATTTTGTGTGTTATTTATCAGATGTTTAGAACATCCTCGCAAATGTTTCATCACCTCTAAACATTTTCCCTTTCCATAGACCTTTATTCTGATGCTTAGAAATACTTGAAATTCATCTAAATTTTAAGTAAATTTTGGGAGGCAATAGAGCCCAGGATATTACTGTTTTACATGAAGTTAAGGTGAAATTGTTATGTAGACTGATCCCTATTATATAGTAAGCTTCCGGGGAAGGTTACTCCCAGCAGATGTTCTAAAACTGTTGATCCGCTCCCCGCCTTTTTCCCCTGTAAGGAGGACTTTTGGAATATGCTTTAGCAGTGAATGTGTTGCTCTCCTACTGAAAAAAGCTAGATTTCTGTCAGCAGCTTTCATTAAGGTTAGCTTTTAGCCTGTGCCCTAATCATAGCCGTGGATTTCGTTTTGGATTAGGAAACCCTAATCCACATGTAAATATTCTCCGTGATCCACACATGGTTAGCAATCTGATTACATTTTTAATGTACCTTTTAACGCCTGTTGTTATCCTTAATTACTTTTAAGAGATGTGAACAAATTCACAACATTTGTGTCTTTCCAAGTCAGTTTAACTTGTAGCCAGGTAGTCTATCCACGCCTAGTCCCACAGACCCAGCTTGGAGAATCTAGAAATCTCATCTGGCCTCACCTCTCAGGACAGGGCCTTTTGTGTGCACAGTTCTGACGAATTAAAGAACTTGAGTTGAGAGATAATAAAACATCTCCCCAAACGGCAATTGTTCATTTCAGGGCACTTCTCAGAGATGTTTTTAAGCCAGCGCTGCTTCTGATGGGGACGGGGGGGACAGGAACCGTCCCCAAATGTGGGGGCTTATCTCCCGGAGATGCTTCCAGTGGAGCTGACAAATCTCTGAAGTGGGAAATAGTTTTCCCTCCGCAGGGCCTCGGCGTGTGAGGGATGGAGGGGGATGGGCAGGGGCCATCAGGGGAGAAGTCTCCGGCCTTTCCACGTCTCTCAACACCATCCCTCCGCCACCCCGCCTCCTCCTTCCCCGAATCCTAAACAAGCCCAGGAGTGAAGGGGGGTGGTCTGGGGAGGAAAGAGGGGCCCTGGGTTGGGCCTGGCCCCGGCCGGGAGGCTTGGCCTTTATGGCTCTGTCCTCGACGGTGGTGGGGAAAGCCAGAGGGGGCGGGGAAGCGGGCCTGAGACCCTCAGCCGGGGCTTGACCCCCAGGTGCATTGTCCGGCGGGGCCCGTCCCCTCCCCCCGGGGCCACGACCCGGCGGCCACGGGGCCCCCTCCTAGGGAGCGTCTCCCTCCGCGGCCGCACCGACCTCGCGGTCCTCAGACCAGGGGCCAGATGTAGAAAGTAGTCCCCAGGCCAGCAGCAGCGGCGCTGTCCACTCCACCGCCCCCGCCCCCTCCAGCCGTCGCCTCACTCCGCCCCCGGGCCGGACGCTCGGGCCCCCCGCCTCCTGCGAGCGGGTGTCCGTGCGCCGGCCTCGCGCTCCCGCAGAGAGCAGACACCGGCCGCGCCGCGCCACGCCACGCCACGCCACGCCGGTACCCGAGCGGGAAACGCACGCTGCGTGTGTCCAGCCGCCGCGCCAAGAGGGCTCGGAGTTGGGGGCTGGCAGGCGGACAGAGGCTGAGGGACGCCGGGGGAGCATGCCCGCGCAGCCCCGCTGAATGGCGCCTTCCCTGCGACCCCTCGCCCGGCCGCGGCCGCCAGGGATGCTGCTCGGCGCGCTCCTGCTCCTGCCGCTCCTCGGCCGCGTTCCAGGTGGGCGCGCTTTCTTCTGCGGCGGTGGGGAGTGAGCGGGCGCGAGCGGGCTGGGGAAGGAGGCAAAGGGGTGCGTGCGTTGGGAGGCGGCGGGGTCCTCTGCGGGAGCGCTGACCCCCGGCCTCTGCCCCCTCCCTGCAGCCAGTCGGGAGCCCCTGGGACGCGAGGTGCGCGCGGGTTCTGCTGGGGCGCGGGCGACGGTGGCCGCCTCTCGCAGCGCCCGCCCCTCCTCGCTGCGCTCCCCCGGCCGCGCGCTGGGGGCCGGCGCCCGCTGTCCACTGTCGCCCCTGTCTCTTCGTGCCATTGTCCGCGCTCCGGCCGTGTCCTCGCTTCCGCGCCCAGCCCGGGCACCGCGCGCCCGCCCGCCCGCCTGCCTGTCTGCCTGGGCCGCAGCAGCCGCACGTGGCTTTATTTATATTGTTTCCTTAGTGGCAGCCTCGCCGCGCAGGGGGGCGCCGCTTTTCCGCGCGGCTCCCGGGTTTGTAGTGGGGGCTGCTTCACATTTTAGGGCGGGGGAAAAACTAGGTGAACTCAGCGCCCAGGTCATACCCCTAAGTGCTCCCACTTTCCCGGAACCGGATCGAATGAGGAGGAGACGGGAAGGGTGGCATTGGAAAGAGAAGAGTGGAAGTTTTGTGGCCCATTTGTGCCCCGGAGGGGAGGAAGAAGTGTCCCGAAGCTGAGGAGGAAGGTATCAAAGTAGGATTTACTTCTCTCAGCTAGGTATTTGGGGGCAGGATCTGAGGTGTGCACGAATGTAAAGATCCCTCCAAACTCCGGGTTAGCCTTGCGCAAACTTGAATGAACTAATTTTTGGCTGTGTGTGTGTGTGTGTGTGTGTGTGTGTGTGTGTCCGGGTTGCTTTATCCCCAAACGGTTAAGAAGTGTAAAGTGGAGGGGGGTGGGCGGGGAGAAGAGGTGTTCAGAAGAATGGGTTCTTTTATTTATTTACAGGTTACAAACCCCAGACTTTGGTGTTCTAACCACACCCCTCTTCTCCAGGAGGAGTTAGTTTTCTTTTAGCATGAGAAAAGGATCAAAGTCAGATGTGACTCGGAAACACAACGGGCGCCTTCCGGAGTGGTCCTCGCTGCGCGGGGCTGTTAGGGTCGCTCTTGTCGCCCTGGGCATCCATTAGGAGAAGTCAGCAGCCCGGGCGTGGGAGCGTGACTGGTGTGTGAGGTTTGGAGGACCTGCCTTGATGAGAAACAGATCAGTCCGTAGATTGGTACTGTGAAATCAAGACAATCAGAAGGAATATGAAATGCACACCCACCCCTCCCCAGCCCGACCCTGCTCCAGGGCGCTAATACTCTACTCGGCCCCAGTCAGTATGCAAGACTTTAGTTGACCTTTGCGCTAAATGAAGGAGGTGACAGGGTATTAGTTGGTCATCGGATGCTTTATTCTGGCGGGGACCTGGGCCGATGTGTATACTTAGAATAAAGCCTTTCCTCTGCTCTGATAAAAATGTGTATTGGTTGATTAAGCAATCTCCTCTCTCTATTAGACAGTAAGGACCAATTAGTCACACTTCCCCTCCCCCCCCCCCAACAGTTGGTAGTTCTAAAAAAAAAAAAAAAATAGAAGGTTCCTAATCCGATCACCCACTGAGTACAAGCAGCAAGAGTTACCAGCATTTCAGAGTCAACTGTTTGTCCTTTAAATACCTTACCATACTCTGCAGAAATTAAGTAAATGGGTCTCTTTCAAGAAGAGACAGAATCTTTGCTGTTAAAGGGCAGGTATAAAAGTGCGAACTTGTAATTTGTCGCAAAAGATAAAACGCACTTCCCAAAGGACTAGGTGCCAAGGGTTTCAAAAACTCTTCAAGGGACAAGGAAATAAACTTGCTTGTTCACAGAGTTGGAGTTTTGCTAATGATTTCTTGTAAAATTAGACTTTTACGACTTACTCTGTTCAAGATCTTTTTGACAAGCTTGTAAAAGTAGCAAACAGCTTTTGCTCAAGAGCTTTCCTGATGATTTTGAAACTCTAGCAGGGCACTTGAGAACAGAATTCTTAAAAGGGATGAAAAGTTATTGAAATCTTCCCGAGGTTTTTAGTGTAAGATGTTGTAAAAAGATTTATCTGATTTGTTGAAAAGGTTTGCTGAAACTTAGATTGGTTTATTAAGGTGTTTGTCAGTTAACTAATCTGGTTTGTTAAACTGTGACCCATGACACTCTGAATATGTGTTTTACAATTGTGTTAAGAAATGATTTTACACCTGTAATTCTGGATATGACTTTCCCCCCTTTTCTTCGTAGGAGTATGGTGCTTTAGTGAACTGGTTTTTATAAAAGAACCACAGGATATAACTGTTACAAGAAAGGATCCAGTCGTTTTAGATTGCCAGGCTCATGGAGAAGTTCCTATTAAGGTCACTTGGTTGAAAAATGGAGCCAAAGTGTCTGAAAATAAGCGGATCCAGGTTCTGTCCAACGGCTCTTTATACATCAGTGAGGTGGAAGGCAAGCGAGGAGAGCAGTATGATGAAGGATTTTATCAGTGCTTGGCCATGAACAGACATGGAGCCATTCTTAGTCAAAAAGCTCATCTTACTTTATCAAGTAAGTGCTTAAGTTCTTGATTGTTGTGATGTTTTTCACTGCTACATTTTGATGTTTTTTTGATTTTCATTAATATGCTAACCTGAAAAATCATACATTAGGAATTTTCCTGGAGATAGTTGATGCTAAGGCCTGCAAAAAAATCTGAGGGGAAAATATATATGCGTGTATAAATTTGAATGAGTGAGAACAAAAGTCACATTTACGTTTAGAACACCAGAACTTGTAGAGGTGACTTTATATGAATAAACACTTCAAACTCTGAAAAGAGTTGGTGAAAATTTGGTCAACACAACAAAGGTTGTCTAAAATCTCATTTTTAAAATTAATAATTAAATTTTGAAAATCATAAACAGTGTTTTCTGCTTTGTAAATGGTCCTTAAACCCTAAATCTTCCATATAACCCAACCTTTCAGTTCTCTGACTGCTTTAAGATCACCCATGTTGCTTTTTAATTGAAAGAGAGGGCACTGGTCAGTAACTCTCAAGCCTTTGAAGTATTCGTAGGCTTTTCCTGCTGGGAGAGAAAGAGATTAAGGCCATTTCCATATTATGCCTAATGGACTTAAACCAGATCTGCCCACTTTTTCTCAGTTGTCATAAAGTTTGCTGTCTAATGATTTCCTTTGTATTAACAACCCCATCAGATCAACCATTTGTCCAAGTGACCCACTGCTTGGTGGTTGCCCTGATAACCGTTGAGTGTAAACGTGGGCCTACGATAGTTAGAGAACTCCTTGTTTTCACCGAAGCTTTCCATCTCTTCAGGTGATCCCACACCCAGTACTCAAGATTACAATAGACAGAATTTAAAACACAACTGTATCTTAAAAACAGTTTTACAGGCATAGTATCCACATGTTTTTGTTAATCCACAAAAGATAGATTTTGCTCTACACCTACAAATTGATCATTTACAAGATGAACACTAGAAGGAGGGAGCTCTTGAGATAAAGTCATAATCTTCAGGAAATAGTTTCTTCAAGGTCTCCACAAGTTGAAATTTAGGAAGCTATTGGTGGGGGTTTCCTAGGTGACTTTATTGTAATAGTCCGTATTTATGCCACCTTTATTTTAGTAACTTATTTGCGCAATAATAATTAATAGTAGAAAATAAATTGTAAGCGAAGATCTTTTTGTATTGAAATATGTCAGGAAAGTAGAGACATTTCCAATTCTAATAAGCCTGAGAGAATGTCTGATAAACTTGCCTTTTTTTTTTTTTTTGCTGTGATCATTGGTCAATCATCATTTGTTGCTGCTGTTGTTGTTGAGTAATGGTTTTTCACTACCATATTGTTTTCAGGATAGTGTGCTTTTTATGCCTATGTCTTATTCATTTAAATTTTGTCTAATTGTTCCATAAAGTTGTAATTTTTTTCACCTTTTTGGGTTTGTGGAATCTTGTGTTTTCATGTCCAAAAACTGTAACTTGTATTACTTTGCTAAGGAGAAGGGGCAGGGTGGAAAGGTGGAGGGGGACTGATGGCTCTGAAAGATTTGTCATGACCACTCTGTATCAGGACCTCCTTAGCAGCCTGCCAATTCTAGGACACTTAGAAATGCTTTGAAAACATGCAGAGCTTTCAGGTTTCATAAATAGTCTCAATAGTATTAACAACAGTAACTAACAGTGTTAGTAACAGTGAAACGAAGGTTTGTATTGGCTTTTGAGTAGCCTTAGGTTTTTATCTTTATAAAAATTATTAATGACAAATATTTTGTAAATATTTTGAAGGATTTGGTGGTGAAGTAGTTTTGATATTTTAAGTATCAAAAAAACCTTTCTAGTTAAACTATGTAGAACATTGCTTTGCTATTAAATATCAACTATAATATGTTAGTTATAGGAACCACACTTTTCATATGTACACATCTTATTAACTTGGAGGAGGTACTCTGCTCAGAAAGTGCATTAAGTTATTATAGATTTAAAGTAAGATATGCCTAGTGAGTTTAGATTTTTCCTTAAAATATGAAATTTCTTAGAGATTTAAAATTTACGAAGTCAGTTCTGATATCTGAGAAGCAGTGTCCAATGACATTGTAGGCTTGGATGACTTTATCCTGTGTTTAGGGTGAAGATGTAATACATATTAAACAAGAAGAGAATAGGCATTAAGTGGACATTCTGTTTTTTTTTTTTTAAGGCTGGCTCTCTCCTAGCTATTGATAGCAGCGGGGTGCAAGTATGTTCTTTTTATTTTCTGGTCAAGGGTTTTGTTGCCAAGCATATCATTTAGTTCTGAAGTGTAATAAATATAGCACCTGGAAATCTAAAACTTTAATCGGTACAAGTTTTAGATTTTTAACACAGGCAATAAAGTCTTGGTTTCTAAACTTAGGAACTAGAGGCTGAAAGTTGCACTCTAGGCAAGAATTCCATTATTCATGTGTAAATTAGGAATTCACAGGGTTAAAAGGTTAGAAACTGGCCAGGATGAGGTTTACCCTTGTGATAAAGAGCAGATGACCCTCATTCATTGGCCGAAGCTTTCATGTAGCTCTTCTGCAAAGTTAGTTATTGCCAGGAATTGTTCTTGAGGAATGCAGAAATTCAAATGTGAGCAGGCCTTTCCTTAAGTGTCACTGTGGAGCCTTATCTCCCAGGCACATCAGAGCCTGCTGTGGGGACAAGGTTCCTCCCCTAAGGCCTGGAGGCTTTGCTTTCCTGTTCATCCAAGCACAAAAGAATTTGTCTAACTTAGCTTTTCTAAAGCATCCCATTTTTAAAGGAAAGTATAGGGTTAAAGTAATATTTAGTTTTTTTTTTTTAAGTTAATCCTTTTTATTGATAGCTATTTTAGCCATTTTACATTTTCATGTAATTAGAATAGAAAAGGGAGTGATGTGGAGGGCTCTTTTTCCAGTTGTATACAATAGTAGGAACAGGAGATTCAACCTTTACCTATAAATTTCAGTATTTTTAACTTTTGGCAGATCAAATTTTCACTTTCATAGGTGCTAAGTCTTCACTATATAAATAATTTAATTTAAATATTTTAGGAGTAAGAAATAATCTATGACATCTTGACATTTCTTACATTCTAAATGTTGAAGTAAGTAAGATAAATTTCATAGAAAAGCATTAGTGTGGTAAAACGGTCTCATATTTCAACAAGTTTAAATTAAGATAAGAGACATTTGAGAGAAGTAAAGGAGGAGGCGGGTTGTGTTCTGTGATGTTTAAGAGACTGGCGGTAAGCTAGTGATTGAACAGGAAGCTGGTTGTTTATTTCCTTTCCATAAAAGGTGGAAATTGAGTCTTAGGATGGAGGGAAAGAGCTGACATAAAGCTGACTTATATTTGCTGGGTTTTTCACGACTGTTCACTTGGGTGTGAAATAAATTTTAAGTGAGCATTTGTAGCTGGAAGACCATAGGAATTATTACAACTTTATGATGGATTTCACCCCCCACCCCAAATTTTGAGATTAGTTTTAGCATCCATAAAACTAATAGCAGTAGTTGTTTTTCTTTAAAGACTGTAGGTTGTTTTCAATGAATAACATGTTTATCATTTCAGTTTAAGTTCAGATGAAATGACATTTTTTTGGTGAGATTAATGAAAAACTGTTCTATGAGTGTGGTTTCTATTTTAAAGAGTAATACATAAATTATCACTCAAAGCTGATCTTTGAAATGTGAAGGTAAAATATATTCAAAACATTGGAAGTCTTGTTAGAAAGAAAAGAAGGTGGGTGGTATATTGAAAAGAGAAAGATAAGAACTATGAACCTGTTAGCCTAAATTTTGAATTTTATTCATCATCCTCGACCCCAGATGGGCAAGAATTTGCTTCATTGACACTTAGTGAGATTTGTAGATGCTGTAAAAAGGATAACATCTCTTACCTGTGTGCATGTTCACTTCAAATCAAGCTGTTAACAGTTACTTGTCCTAACTCTAGAGTGCTAGCACAAAAGCAAAAGTTGTTTGATTTTGGAAAAATAAGACAAACTGAGATATTTAGAGAGCCTAATCTGCCAGCATTGTAGATAAGGTTCAGATGGTGCTTTCTGGGATCCAAGAAAAATCATCTTTAAATAGAAGAGAGGGTGGTATGGTTGAAAAGTACATGTTTAAATTAAAAACTGACCATCCTAAAATTGTCTAAGTTAAGGCAGGGAAGTAAAAGCACATGTAGTTCTACAGGCTTATTTACAATAACACTTGGTTCTTAAAGTCTGTCTGCCTAAAAGGTTTATCAGGTACCTGTAATCTCTGGGTGATGAAACCAGTTTTTCCCACTTTGCACTTGATTATTGAGGATCATTTCTCATTTTCAGAAACCTGTAATACTATCTCACTATTTTTCAAAGTTGTCGGAGTTTTTATTTTTCAGTGAAGCAGAGTCCACTGAGGGATAGAAATATAATTTGGTTTAAGATGTATAAATGTGTTTGTTTATTTCTGTCAAGCTTCTTAATGGAATTTTGACGGGCATTTGGTATGGCCCTGCTGTGTCAACTAGCTCTGATTATTCTAAAGAAAGGCCCTCACTCTCAGCACTTGTTTGTCTGAGCATTTGTTGTCATTTCCCCTGAATTTAACAGCTGGGCTTATTGATGAAGTCCAGAGCAGTTTAAAAGAATAGCAGAAAACAAATCTCTTAAGCAGCCGTGTTAGGTTGAATGAGTATTTCAATTAATAAATGAATGTATTTGAGGTTACTTTTTTTGAAAACTTTTATATTCTTGACTACAATTTTGAGACATGATTTTTTCTCTCTCATTGGCAGAGGTGCTCAATTAAGGTTATTTACTTTCAGCTTTTAAACTGGCAATTACTATTAATGTGAAAATAATCAATAATGTTAAGTCAAGCATTTTGCTGAGGATTATACTTGCATTTTACAATCATCTGATTATTGATGTTTTAAGAAAAATTCTAAAAATTATACCACAAATATAAGCTTTTTCCTGTCAATCAGGGCTATCTTAGTACTTCTGACAGTTTATGGTGTTCAGACTCTTTATTAAAACATTTTAAAAACTCATCATTTCCTATATATCTTAGTACATAAGAGAGGAAGAAGATATGGTTGTAATCATTGAAGCAGAATTGACAGTTACCCTAACATGATAATTGGCACAGAGGAAGTTCACAGTCAACAATGGACAATAGTGATGTACAAAAAAGGTAAAACTGTACCAAATTACCTTCAGTGGCTATAATTCTGAAGCCAAGTGAACTGCTTTGGGGATATGTATTACAGAGGATAAAGGCGTCATCCTCACAAAGGTCTCTGACACTAATCTGACAAATACTTTCCTGACTTCTACATTTCTTGTTTTTTTCTTTTTTTAAACCTCTGGTTCTCAGAAACTGCTTTTGATGAGCTTTAAAAGCCAAATTCTTACAGACTGAACAGAAGGTATGAATTAAATTTTTTTTTTTTTTTTAGTTTCTGGAGTGTTTGCCTTTTCTGTGTGTATGTGTGTGTGTATTTTATAGCTTTAATATGTGTAGTGATTAGATTAATCAAGTAACTATTGGGGAGTGCAATCATTGTTCATGGTCCTGGTTTCAAACTTGTATCCTTGCTGGACTTAATTTTTAAGACTGATGAAAATAAAATTTTCTTTAAAATTTTTGTTTTATGAAACTATAGTAAATCCCTGTTTGGAACAATGTGACATTTAAAAAAAATGATGTTGCTTTATATAGACATCTTTCTCTAAGTAAATCATATTCCTTTGGGATAATCCCCCCAAATGCCCCCCCCACCTTCTTTTGGTAGTCTTTTTAGTACTACTGAGAATATGATTTAGTAGTATTTAGAATGGATCTTCAACTCCACCAGTATACCAAATATATATATATAGAGAGAGAGTTAATTGATTACATTTCTCAGGGTTTCTCAGCCTTGGTTCAGTTGAAATTTGGGGCTCGGTAATTCTTCATTGCAGATGCTGACTTGTATAACATAGGATGTGTAGCTTCTAGATACCAGATGCCAATGGCACCGTTTTCTAGCTGTGTTGATGAAAGAATATGTTTTGGGAGGCAAAATCACCCCTGGTGGAGAGCCACTGATGTTTCTGAAAATAGTGGCAAACTTCAATCCAAGTAATACTTGGTTATTAGTTTTTTTAACTGTTTTTGTCTTAACTTGATATTCAACTTTTCTTGGTGTTAAATTTATTGATTGAAGACTCCTTTCCATCCCTTTTCACACTCGAGTATATTGACAACTGCTATTAAGAGTTTATCCTCCTGTAGGTTCATTCATTTTGATTTCGGTATTTTAGATCTTTTCTTGGGAATATCTAGTCCAAGAGTAAACACAAATTTCATTTAGTCATGTTTATGTAACACTTTTTTTTTCTTAATGTGATGGACACTGTAGTTGAAGAGATGAGAAATCGCCATGTGTGGTAAATGTTAGAGAATGTTAGAGAACATCTTTTGTGAGTGCAGCAGTGCGTGCAAGGGACCTTTTGAAGGAGGTCGCCATTATCTTCATTACCTCCCCCATAGTTTGGATAAGGAGATAGCCCTACGTCCAAGGGCAGAGAAGCCCCAGCAAAACCATAGGCACTGGAGCGGCAGCTGCACAGCACTGGAGCAACTTTGAGGAGGTACCCCATGTCTAAGGGCAAAGGAGAAGCCCTAGAAAGATGGTAGGAGGGGCGAAATCACAGAGAAGCCCTAGAAAGATGGTAGGAGGGGCGAAATCATGTTTAGAATCAAACCCTGTACCTGCCAGAGACACTCAGAGGGCTCGAACAAACCTTGTGTGCACCAAGACTCAGAGACAACACACAGACTGAGGCAGAACTGTGTTTGAGTGTCTCCTGTGGTGGTATGGGTTAGCAGTGGACTGCTGCAGAGGCAGGGGCTCTGGGTGCAGCAGACTCGGGTATTGCTTAAGCCCTCTTGGAGGAGGTCACCATTAACCCCACCACAGAACTGCCAGAACTTACACAGGACTGGGGAAATAGACTCTTGGAGGGCACAAACAGAACCTTGTGTGCACCAGGACCCAGGAGAAAGGAGCAGTGACCCCATAAGAGACTGACTCAGACTTGCCGCTGAGTGTCTAGGAGTCTCTGGCAGAGGCGTGGGTCGGTGGTGGCCTGCTGCAGTGTCAGGGGCACTGAGTGTAGCAGTGTGTGCATGGGGCGTTTTGAAGGAGGTTGCCATTATCTTCATTACCTCCACCATAGTTTGGCTCCCAGGTAAATAATAGGGAGGGAACACAGCTCCACCCATCCACAGAAAACTGGATTAAAGATTTACTGAGCATGGCCCTGCCTATCAGAACAAGACCCAGTTTCCCCCTCATTCAGTCTCTCCCATCAGGAAGCTTCCATAAGCCTCTTATCCTTCTCCATCAGAGGGCAGACAGGCTGAAAACCACAATCACAGAAAACTAACCAATCTGATCAAATGGACCACAGCCTTGTCTAACTGAATGAAACTATGAGCCATGCCTTATAAGGCCACCCAAGATGGACGGGTCATGGTGGAGAGTTCTGACATAATG
This sequence comes from Bos indicus, assembly GCF_029378745.1. Taxonomy (NCBI): domain Eukaryota; kingdom Metazoa; phylum Chordata; class Mammalia; order Artiodactyla; family Bovidae; genus Bos; species Bos indicus. Next base: position 54,457,697 of record NC_091769.1, read on the forward strand.
TGGTCCATTGGAGAAGGGAATGGCAAACCACTTCAGTATTCTTACCTTGAGAACCCCAGGTACAGTATGAAAAGGCAAAAAGATAGGACACTGAAAGATGAACTCCCTAGGTCGGTAGGTGCCCACTATGCTACTGGAGAAGAGTGGAAAAATAACTCCAGAAAGAATGAAGAAACAGAGCCAAAGCAAAAATAACACCCAGTTGTGGCTGTGATAGGTGGTAGAAGTAAAGTCCGGCTGTAAAGAGCAATATTGCATAGGTCCATGAATCAAGGCAAATTGGAAGTGGTCAGACAGGAGATGGCAAGAGTGAACGTTGACATTTTAGATATCAGTGAACTAAAATGGACTGGAATGGATGAATTTAACTCAGATGACCATTATATCTACTACTGTGGGCAAGAATCCCTTAGAAGAAATGGAGTAGCCATCATAGTCAACAAAAGAGTCCAAAATTCTGTACTTGGATGCAATCTCAAAAATGACAGAATGATCTCATTTGTTTCCAAGGCAAACCATTCAGTATCACAGTAATCCAAGTCTGTGCCCCTACCAGTAATGCTGAAGTAGCTGAACAGTCCTATAGCTCAGTTGGTAAAGAATCCGCCTGCAATGCAGGAGACCCGAGTTCGATTCCTGGGTCAGGATGATCCCCTGGAGAAGAGAAAGGCTACCCACTCCAGTATTCTGTCCTAGAGAATTCCATGGACAGTCCATGGGGTCACAAAGAGTTGGACATGACTGAGCCACTTTCACTTTCAAATGAAGACCTACAAGACCTTCTAGAACTAACATCCAAAAAAGATGTCCTCTTCATTATAGGGGATTGGAATGCAAAAGTAGGAAGCCAAGAGATACATGGAGTAACGGGCAAATTTGGCCTTGGAATACAAAACAAAGCAGGTCAAAGGCTAACAGAGTTTTGCCAAGAGAATGCACTGGTCATAGCAAGCACCCTCTTCCAACAACACAAGAGAAGACGTTACACGTACATGACCAAATGGTCAATACTGAAATCAAATTGATTATATTCTTTGCAGCCAAAGATGGAGAAGCTCTATATAGACAGCAAAAACAAGAGCAGGAGCCGACTGTGGCTCAGATCATGAACTCCTTATTGCCAAATTCAGACTTAAACTGAAGAAAGTAGGGAAAACCACTAGACCATTCAGGTATGACTTAAATCAAATCCTTTACAATGATACAGTAAAAGTGAGAAATAGATTCAAGGGACTAGATCTGATAGACAGAGTACCTGATGAACTATGGACAGAGGTCCATGACATTGTACAGGAGGCAGGGATCAAGACCACCCCCAAGAAAAAGAAATGCAAAAAGGCAAAATGGTTGTCTGAGGAAGCCTTACAAATAGCTGAGAAAAAAAGAGAAGCTAAAAGCAAAGGAGAAAAGGAAAGATATACCCATCTGAATGCAGAGTTTCAAAGAATAGCGAAGAGAGATAAGAAAACCTTCCTCAGTGATCAGTGCAGAGAAATAGAGGAAAACAATAGAATGGGAAAGACTAGAGATCTCTTCAAGAAAATTAGAGATACCAAGGGAACATTTCATGCAAAGTTGGGCTCGATAAAGGACAGAAATGGTATGGACCTTACAGCAGCAGAAGATACTAAGAAGAGGTGGCAAGAATGCACAAAACTGTACAAAACAGATCTTGACCTGGATAAGCATGATGGTGTGATCACTCACCTAGACCCAGACAGCCTGGAATGTAAAGTCAAGTGGGCCTTAGGAATCATCATTATGAACAAAGGTAGTGGAGGTGATGGAATTCCAGGTGAGCTACTTCAAATCCTAAAAGATGATGTTGTGAAAGTGCAGCATTCAATATGTCAGCACATCTGGACAACTCAGCTGTGGCCAGAGGACTGGAAAAGGTCAGTTTTCATTCCAATCCCAAAGAAAGGCAGTGCCAAAGAATGTTCAAACTACTGCACAATTGCACTCATCTCACATGCTGGCAAAGTAATGCTCAAAATTCTCCAAGCCAGGCTTCAACGGTACATAAACCATGAACTCCAGATGTTCAAGTTGGATTTAGAAATGGCAGAGGAATCAGATCAAATTACCAATATCCACTGGATCATCAAAAAAGCAAGAGAGTTCCAGAAAAACATCTGCTTTATTGTCTATGCCAAAGCCTTTGACTGTGTGGGTCACAACAAACTGTGGAAAATTCCTAAAGAGATGGGAATACCAGACCACCTGACCTGCCTTTTAAGAAATCTGTATGCATGTCAAGAAACAACAGTTAGAACTGAACATGGAACAACAGACTGGTTCCAAATTGGGAAAGGAGTACGTTAAGGCTGTATATTGTCACCCTGCTTATTTCTATGCAGAGTACATCATGTGAAATGCCAGGCTGGATGAAGCCCAAGGTGGAATCAGGATTGTCAGGAGAAATATCAATAACCTCAGATACACAGATGACACCACCATTATGGCAGAAAGCGAAAAAGAACTAAAGATCCTCTTGATGAAAGAGGAGAGTGAAAAAGTTGGCTTAAAACTCAACATTCAGAAAACGAAGATCATGGCATCCAGTCCCATCACTTCATGGCAAATAGATGGGGAAACAGTGGAAACAGTGAGAGACTTTATTTTCTTGGGCTCCAGAATCACTGCAGATGGTGACTGTGGCCATGAAATAAAAAGACGCTTGCTCCTTGGAAGAAAAGCTATGACCAACCCAGACAGCATATTAAATAGCAGAGACATTACTTAACCAGCAAAGGTCTGTCTAGTCAAAGCAGTGGTTTTTCCATTAGTCATGTATGGATGTGAGAGTTGGACTATAAAGAAAGCTGAGTGCTGAAGAATTGATGCTTTTGAACTGTGGTGTTGGAGAAGACTCTTGAGAGTCCCTTGTACTGCAAGGAGATCCAACAAGTCTATCCTAAAGGAAATCAGTCCTGAATATTCATTGGAAGGACTGATGCTGAAGCAGAAACTACAATACTTGGCCCCCTGATGTGAAGAGCTGACTGATTTGAAAGGACCCTGATGCTGGGAAAGATTGAAGGCGGGAGGAGAAGGGGACAACAGAGGATGAGATGGTTGAATGGCATCAGTGACATGATGGAGATGGGTTTGAGTAGGCTCCGAGAGTTGGTGATAGACAGGGAGGCCTGGTGTGCTGCAGTCCATGGGGTCGCAAAGAGTTACACACAACTGAGCGACTGAACTGAACTGAACATGATGATAAGTAAAACTGTATGAGGTTAACAACCATAGAATAACGTTTGCTGTGTAGTAGGTGGTTCATTGGGTAAATTGTTAACAGAAGTCTTTCAACTCATTCATTGGTACCATAGACTTATTTTGGGCAGAAGTAATTTAACTTTTATAGATAATAATGTAAAGATGGTAGCATCTTCTGAGGGTATCAAAGGGTTATTAAAAGAAAAAGAATTAGACAATATAATATTTAACTAGTACACAGAAAGTCACATGGAAAATTTTGAGTGATTGTTATTGAAATATTTGTTTTATGTTATTTTTTAAAAACTTCTTATTTTGTATTGGGGTTAGCCGATTAACAATGTTGTGATAGTTTCAGGTGAACAGTGAACGGACTCCACCATATATATACATGTATCCATTCTCCCCCAGACTTCCCTTTCATCCACATAAGATTGAGCAGAATCCATCTTCTGTACAGTAGGTACTTGTTGGTCATCCATTTTGAAATATTTGTTTTACATTACTTAGTAGCAGTGGGCAGGGATTTCGTAGTTTTTAATCTTCTGCAGGATATTACTCTTTGTGTATGCCTCAGTTTTGGTTAAGCTGTTTATGCTAGTAAAAGTTATGATTATTGCTACATGGAGTTAATCACCCATAGAGGCCAGTAGCCACTGGTGACTCAAGGGAGATAGACGAAGAAGGAACCAGAATATTTTAAAGTTGCTCTAGTGCTGAGCAAGGGTGGGTAAATGTTTTTGGTACCGTGTGTTCTATGCCAAAAATGTGCTCGGAGTGGAACAAATCACTGATGAGTTCAAAATAGAAGAATGCACATTTTCATTATATTTGAGGAAAATAGTATTTGGGTCAAAGCAGAATTTTAATTTTGTTGAGTTCTTATTTTCCTGTCCTTGTAGTCATTCATAAAGAGATGATGGAGTTGACAGTTTCCAATAGCTGGTAAATGCTCTTAGCGTTTCTGTGTTTTTTACTCAGTTACTGGGAGGGGTGAGGTGGGAAGGCAGGAAGATTGATAGAAAGGCAGAAGAGCCAAACATTAATGCCTTCTCCATTATTGGTGATGTACACAACTTTAGACAAATCACTTTATCATTCTGATCATTGTCAGATCCTGGACAGATACTTGTCTTATCTGTAAAAACAGGTATCTGGGGAGAAAAAGGAGGAGGGATGGATATTGAGAAACACAGTGCCCTTAGTTTTGTAATTCTTTTATTATAATTCTAAGTAAATGGCCAAGAGATTATGTTTTTGTAAGGCTGAGTCCAGTGACATTGCAAGAGAACAATTTAAGTCATGGAGAAAAAATTAAAGTAGCTTGTCAGTTATTTGGTACTTTTAAGAATTCATACTCTTGCCATAGACCTTGGGAAGATCTGATTTTGGAGAGGGGAAGCCTTAAAGCTGTACTGATCATTTGAACTAGTATTATTTTTAGGAGTCTAGAAAAGTAGATTACCTTGCCTGAGATTGGACAGTTCAGAATAGTTGTGCTGCTTTGAAGGCTGACATAGTGTAAGAGAGGTATAACTTTACAAATATGTGTCTGGCTCTGCCAGTAATTAATAGTGTATTCTAATGTTTATTGACTTGGTGTTTGAAAAAAGTAGTACCGATTTCATCTTAAGAGATTTTTGCTAGTGTTTTAATAGAAATAGATTAAACTGGCTTCCTGCTGTGACCACCAATTCCTGTTAAGAATGATAAGGTTTAATTTTTCCCCCAGCTTTCAAACTGAATTAGCTTGAATCCCTCTGATTGGACTTAAAGTAATTTCGATTAAAGTAGTGACCTCAAACTGGACAGATAACAAGAAAAAATGCTTTGATGTTGGTATTGCATTTTGGTAGTTCTTTTTAAAAGGGAGATTACTAATTTTCTTGAATAATTTTACCAGCTAAAAGTGTTCACTATTTTCTTAAAAAGAATTCATTTTTATATGTTTTAGAAAGCTGTATTTTCATGCTCTGACTTAGTAATAAGTTTAATATAATTTTAATTGAGGAAGCAGCTTCATTCAATAAAGTAGTAAGGTTACCAAAAGTTTCACCAAAAGGATTATTAAAATTATCCTAATGATGGAGTAATGTTTCTTCAAAGCCTGTTAGTTTTTAGAACTAATAACACTTGAAAGAAAATATACAGACAGAAGAAACTTTGTGAAATTTGAATCTATCGAATGTCAACTCGGAAGTTCTAATATTAAGGGAGAGAATTTTACTGCTTAGCAGGTGGAATAATGAGAAAGTATAAGTGGATTCACAGTTGGTCAGTAGAAAGGTTATCAGTTTCTTATCATACTTGAATCGACTGTGCCATTCTTTTTTTTTCCTAATTGAGGAATAGTTAATGTACAATATTACATAAGTTGTATGTGTACAACATAGTGATTCACAAATTTTAAAGGTTATACTCCATTTACAGTTATAAAATATTGGCTTTATTCCTTGTGTTTACAATATATATTGCCGATTGTTTATTTTACACTTAGTGGTTTGTACGTCTTAATCTCTTACCACTATTTTACCACTCCCTGATTCCCTTTCCCCACCCACCCACTAGTAATCACTAATTCTCCATAAGATCATTTCCTTTTATTATAGTCACTAGTTTATCGTAGTTTTTAGATTCCACGTATAAGTGGTATCATACAATATTTGTCTTTCTCTGTCTGACTTATTTCACTTAGCAAAAAATTCTCCAAGTCCATCTGTGTTGTTGCAAATGGCAAAATTTCATTCTTTTTTATGGATGAGTAGAATTGCATTGTGTGTATGTGTGTGTATACCACATATCCAATTGGACCATTCATCTGTTGGCAGACACTTATGTTGCTGCCATATCTTGTAAATAATGCTGCTATCAACATATATATATATATACACATATACATACCAGGGATGGAATTGCTGGGTCATATGGTAGTTCTTAAAACTCAACATTCAGAAAACAAAGATCTGGTCCCATCACTTCATGGGAAATAGATGGGGAAACAGTGGAAACAGTGTCAGACTTTATTTTTTTGGGCTCCAAAATCACTGCAGATGGTGACTGCAGCCATGAAATTAAAAGACGTTTACTCCTTGGAAGAAAAGTTATGGCCAACCTAGATAGCATATTCAAAAGCAGAGACATTACTTTGCCAACAAAGGTTCGTCTAGTCAAGGCTATGGTTTTTCCTGTGGTCATGTATGGATGTGAGAGTTGGACTGTGAAGAAGGCTGAGCGCCGAAGAATTGATGCTTTTGAAGTGTGGTGTTGGAGAAGACTCTTGAGAGTCCCTTGGACTGCAAGGAGATCCAACCAGTCCATTCTGAAGGAGATCAGCCCTGGGATTTCTTTGGAAGGAATGATGCTAATGCTGAAACTCCAGTCCTTTGGCCACCTCATGCGAAGAGTTGACTCATTGGAAAGGACTCTGATGCTGGGAGGGATTGGGGGCAGGAGGAGAAGGGGACGACAGAGGATGAGATGGCTGGATGGCATCATTGACTCTATGGACGTGAGTCTGAGTGAACTCCGGGAGTTGGTGATGGACAGGGAGGCCTGGCGTGCTGCGATTCATGGGGTCACAAAGGGTCGGACACGACTGAGCGACTGAACTGAACTGAACTGATGATAGTTCTGTTTTTAGTTTTTTGAGAAAAACCACCTTACTGTTTTCCAATTTATAGTTACACCAACAGTGTGCACAGGTTCTCTTTTCTCCACATCATCTCCAACGTTGTTATTTTTGTTGGTTTTGATGATAGCCATTTTTACACGTGGGTGGTGATAGCTCATTGTGGTTTTAATTTGTATTTCTCTGATGATTAACAATACTGAGCATCTTTTCATGTGCCTGTAGGCCATCTGTATGTCTTCTTTGGAAAAATGTCTATTCAGGTATTTTGCCATTTTAAAAATCAGGTTGTTTGTATTTTTTATATTAAGTTGTATGAGCTATTTATATATTTTGGATATTAACCTTTATTGGTAATACCATTCGCAAATATTTTCTGCCATTCAGTAGGTTGTCTCTTCATTTTGTCAGTGGTTTCCTTTGCTGCTTAGAAGCTTTGAAGTTTAATTAGGTCCCATTTGTTTATTTTTGCTTTTATTTCCTTTGCTTTAGGAGACAGATCCAAAAAAACATTGCTACAATTTATGTCAGAGTGTTCTGCCTGTGTTCTATGCTAGGAGTTTATGGTTTCTGCTCTACCATTCTTTATCATAACAGAAAGAAAGTGAGTAATCAAAGATTTTTTTCCTGTTAGACAACTTTCAAAAGGGGATGACATTTTTAGAAAATAAAATAAGACATAGAAAACGCATTATTATTTTCCACTGATCTCCAAACTTTTGAAGATTTGTTTAGATACTTGCTATGAACATTTTAAAGAGAGAACCTTAAGATCCCATAAAACTTATACTACAGTCAGTAGTGAGTCCTTGCTTCCTAATTTGACTTGCAGTATCATTCTGCCTTTCTCTAACATGAGTAAGGATCATAATTTGTAGTCTTAGACATTTCCATTTTGCAAATAATAAATATAAAGCTGGAAGGAGGTAACTGCTTTGTCCAATGACACAGCTACTAGATCTGAGAGCAGAGCTCAGGCTTGCTAATGTGTGGAAGTGTGTCTTACTGTATTCACATATATCTCATCAAGTGCAGAATATAGAAAAGTGAATGATAGTGGAACTGAGCCTGAAGTTAAAGATAATTTCTTAATATTTATATTAAAATTATTTTATCATTGTGCAGCTTACCCTTTACTGTACTTATATGAGGTATTATTTTTGTTGGTGCAGTGAATCGGTTAATTTGAAATAAAATCACTATTTTATTTCATTTATAAATTGTGCTTATATTTTTATCAGTCGTGTGGCACTTCACAGAACTTCTTTCTTGCGGATAATGTCTATGTAGGGATATTGAGCTCTTGTCCTTTTAGAGGCTCAGCGTTTGTTGATACATCTGTCCAAATGGAAGTTTGACTGAAGCAGTGATTTTCAGTGTGTCTTTGAAGAACCTCCAGTGGACTGAAACACTTTTGTAATCAAAAGGTTGAGGGTTTTTTTTTTTTTTTAAATGAAAACTACTTTCGTTTATTGGCCCCAGTGCCACACAGCTTGTGGGATCTTAGTTCCTTAAACTGTGTGGGATTAGACTCGGACCCTCAGCAGTGAAAGTGCAGTGGTAACTACTGGGCCACCAGGGATTGGATTTTAAATAAATGATCTAGCATGTGTCATTATCTTATGGGAAGAGTGACATAGTGATAATCTATATCTAGCATGGAAATGGATTTATAATAAGATTTTTATTGAGATAGAATTAACATACCACAAAGTTTACCCTGGTAAAGTGTACAAGTCAGTAGATGTTTGTGCATCTATCACCACTATCAAATTCTAGATTATATCCAGAAAGAAAATCCACACCTCCCAATTCTCCCCTCCCCTATCGCTGAAACAACTAATCCTGTTTCTGTCTCTGCAGATTTGCCTCTTCTGGATATATTATAAAAATAGGATCATACAGTATGTGGACTTCTGTGTCTTGCTTCTTTCACTAACCAACTAGCCATATGTTTTCAAGGTTCCTCCATGTATTAGCATGCATCAGTACTTCATTCCTTTTGGGGGCCTGTTTAAGATTCTGTTGTGTGACATACCACATTTTATTTATCTAGCCATCTGCTGATGGTCACTTGGATTATTTATATCTTTAGGCAATCTTGAATAATTCTGCAGTGGACATTAGCACATAAGTAATTGTTTTCTGCGTCCCTCTTTTCAATTCTTTTGGGCACGTACCTAGCAATGTCATCTGAAAATTCTACATTTAACCTTTTGAGGAGACACCAAACATCTTTTATGTGCTTATTGGCCATTTGTATATTTTCTTTGAAGAAATATCTTTTCAAATTCTTGGCTCATTTTAAAAAATTGGGTTATTCATCTTTCTGTTGTTGAGTTGTAGGAGTTCTTTATATATCTTGGACATTAAACCCTTGTAAATTATCTGATTCACAAATATTTTCTCCGGTTCTGTAGTTTTGTCATTTCACTTTCTTGTTAATATCCTTTGATCCTCAAAAGTTTATAATTTTGATGAGGTCCAGTTGATTTTTTTCTTTTGTTGCTTGTGCTTTTGGTGTTGTATCTAAGAATCCATTACCAAATCCAGTGGTAGGAGTCCAGCTTCACACTTTTGCATTTGGAAATCCAGTTGTCCTGGCACCACTTGTTGAAGAGACTGTTGATTCCCTCTTGAATGAACTTGGCATCCTTGTTGAAATCAATTTGCCATAGATACATAGGGTTTGTTTCTAAACTCTCAATTCTATTCCATTGGCCTATATCCCTGCCTTTATAGAACCATGCTATTTTGATTATTGTGGCTTTGCAAAGTTTTTAAATCAGGAAATGTGAGTCATTCAACTTTGTTGTTCTTTTCCTAAGACTGTTTTGGCTATTCATGGCTCTTTACAATTCCATATGAATTTTAGGATTGGCTTTTCCATTTCTAAATAAAAGAATGTGGAATTTTGATATGGATTGCATTAAATCTATAGATGGCTTTGGGTAGTATTGATATCTTAATATTAAGTCTTCCAGTTCATAAGCAGTGTATCTTTCCATTTATTTTTGTCTTTATTTTCTTCCTGCAGTATTTTACAGTTTTCAGTATATAAATATTTCATCTTTTGGTGAACTTTATTTCTCACTATTTTATTCTTTTAGATGTTCTTGTAAATGAAATAGTTTATTATGGGTGTATATATACACGATGGCTTTATATGTGTCATCTTGTACCCTGAAACTCTACTGAATTCACTTATTAGCTTTAGTAGTTTTCTTACAGATTCTTTGAAATCATATATAATCATGTCATCTGTGAATGATATAGTTTTACTTATTTTTCTCCATTGTATGCCTTTTATATCTTTTTATTATCTAATTGCTCTGGCTAGAACTTCTATGTTGAATAAGTTCTCCTTCCAGTTATCAAAACAGAAATATGGCTATTACTACTGCAAGGACTGCAGCATATTATGGGAAAGTGCTTATGTGTGGTATCTACAGGGTTCTTACAAGGTTTACTTTAAGCAGTTTTGCAGAACTTGTCAGAAGTCTTATAACCCTTACCAAGTGGAGAATATCACCTATCATGTAAATCATGGGTTTGCGTTTTGTGTCTGAATTTGTTGGTGGTAGAAGATCTTAGCAGAGAAGGCAATGGCACCCCACTCCAGTACTCTTGCCTGGAGGATCCCAGGGACGGGGGAGCCTGGTAGGCTGCAGTCCATAGGGTTGTGAAGAGTCAGACATGACTGAGCGACTTCACTTTCACTTTTCACTTTCATGGATTGGAGAAGGAAATGGCAACCCACTCCAGTGTTCTTGCCTGGAGAATCCCAGGGATGGGGGAGCCTGGTGGGCTGCTGTCTATGCGGTTGCACAGAGTTGGACATGACTGAAGCGACTTAGCAGCAGCAGCAGGTCTTAGTGTATTTTCTTGAGTGTATTTTCTGAAAGAGGCTAGGTTCCCAATGACCTTAGGTTTTGATTTCTTAGGTAGGAGTTGTAGAAATAATATTCAGCTAGGAAAGTGAGACCTTAGTGAATGTTTCCTTCTGCTCTTGCAAATCTTGGTTTTGTTAACCTCTTTTGAAACTTATCTCACATGCATTATGGAAGAGTATTTTCTTAACCTGCTATTCAGAGTCTAATGTAAATATATATATATATATATATATATATATATATATATATATAAAGTGCTTATATATTTACATTAAAATGTTTATACTTTGCTACCATCTATTTCATATATTTCTCTTTCAGTATTTGTTTCCTTTTTATGCTAGTTTAGATTTACTATTTACTTTTTTTCCTATTTCCTCAAGGTATAGTTTAGATTATTGTTTTGAGATCTTTCTTTTTTATTAAATGTTCACATTTACTTATATATATATATATATCTCCCTCTGAGTACTGTTTTCATCAAAACCCCCATGAGTTTTGGTATGTTTTATTTTTATTTGTCAAAATATTTTCAAATTTTTATTTTGGTGATTTTTTCCTTGACCCATTGGTTAAGAGTGTGTTGTTTAATTTCTACATATATGTGTCTTCTAGGTTTCCTTCTGTGCTTTTACTTCTAGTTTCATTCCATTGTGATTGGAGAAAATATTTTGTATAAGCTTAATACTTAAAATGTATTGAGATTTGTTTCATGGCCCAACGTATGGTCTATCCTGGAGAATGTTTCTTGTATATTTGAGGAAAATGTATGTTCTGCTCTTTTGGTTGTTGGAGAGGGAAATGGCAACCCACTCCAGTATTCTTGTCTAGGGAATCCTGTGGACAGAGGAGCCTGGAGGGCTGCTGTCCATAGGGTCGCACAGAGTTGGACACGACTGAAGCGACTTAGCATGCATACATGCATTGGAGAAGGAAATGGCAGTCTACTCCAGTATTCTTGTCTGGAGAACCCCAAGGACGGAGGATCCTGGTGGGCTGCTGTCGGTGGGATTGCACAGAGTCAGACACCACTGAAGTGACTTAGCAGCAGCAGCAGCTCTTTTGGTTAAAGTGTCTTTGTATGTCTTATTAGGTTTAATTGGTTTATAGTGTTCTTTAAATCCACTATTTCCCTGTTGATCATCTGTCTAGATGTTCTGTTCATTATTGAATGTCTTATATTGAAGTCTCTGTTATTATAGAACTATCTGTTTTTCCCTTCAATTTTGTCAGTGTTTGCTTCATGTATTTTGGGACTCTGTTGTTTGGTGTTCATGTGTTTATAATTGTTTTATTTTCTTGATGAATTGACCTGTTTAGTTGTATTTAATGTCCTCTCATCTCTTATAACAGTTTTTGACTTAAGAGTCTATTTTGTCTGATACTAGTCTAGCCCCTCAGCTTTCCCTAGTCACCATTAACATGGAATACCTTTTTCCATTCTTTGACTTTCAACCTGTTTGTTTCTTGGATATAAAATGACTCTCTTGAAGATAGCATATAGTTAATTAATCACTTTTTAATCCATTTCACCAACTTCTGCCTTTTGATGAAGTGTTTAACCTACTTATATTTAATTTAATTCCTGATAAAGAAGAATTTCTGCCATTTTTATATTATTTTTATATGTCCTGTGTATTTCTTCTTGTCTCATTTTCTCCACTAGTGTATTTTTTTTTGTAATGAACCATTTGACTCCCTTCTCATTTCCTTTGGTGTGTATTTTTTAGATATTTCTTTGTGGTTATCATAGGGATTATATTTAACATTCTAAATTTATAACTATCTAGTTTGAATTGATGCCAACCTAACTTCAGTAGCATGTAAAACTCTGTTCCTATGCAGCTCAGTCTAGCCTTTAAAAAATAATTTATATATTTATTTAGTATTATTATTTTTGGTTATGCTGGGTCTTCATTGCTACACATGGCCTTTCCCTAGTTGCAGCAAATGGAGGCTACTCTTTATTGCACTGTGTGGGCTTCTCCTTGCAGTGGCTTCTTTTGTTGTGGAGCACAGGCTCTAGGCAAAGGGGCTTCAATAGATACAGCCCATGGGCTTAGTTGTCTCATGGCATGTGGAATTTCCCCAGACCAGGAATCGAACCCTTGTACCCTGAGTCTAGCCTTTTATATTAAACTGTGATAAATTGCATCTTTCTGTGGTATGTCCCCAGTAAAATAGATTTATAATTCTTCTATGGTTTTTCTTTAAATTATGTAGGAAATAAAAAGTGGAGGTACAAACCAAAAATATATTAATTCTGACGTTAATGTTTTCCTATTTAGTTACATTTACTGGAGATCTTTATTTCTTCATATGGCTTTGAGTTACTGACTAGTAGTATCCTTTCTGGAGAAGGCAATGGCAGCCTACTCCAGTACTCTTGCCTGGAGAATCCCATGGGTGGAGGAGCCTGGTAGGTTGCAGTCCATGGGGTCTCGAAGAGTCAGACACGACTGAGCGACTTCACTTTCAGTTTTCACTTTCATGCATTGGAAATGGCAACCCACTCCAGTGTTCTTGCCTGGTGAATTCCAGGGACAGGGGAGCCTGGTGGGCTGCTGTCTATGGGGTCACAGAGAGTTGGACACTACTGAAGCGACTTAGCAGCAGCAGCAGTATCCTTTCATTTCAACATGAAGGATTTCTTTTAGTATTTCTTACAGGGCCAGTCTCATGGTAATGAGCTTCCTTAGCTTTCGTCGATCTACAAATGTTTTAATTTCTGTCTCATTTCTGAAAGATAGTTTTATTGGATATACAATTCTTGGTTTACAGTGTTTTCTGTCACTGTAACTTTGTCATTCCACTGTCTTCTGGCCTCTGTGGTCTCTGGTGAGAAATTAACCATTAATTTTATTGAGGAATAATGAGTATATGACCAGTCTCTTCTCTCTCGTTGCTTTCAAGGTTTTCTGTTTGCCTTTGTCTTGCAACATTTGGATTATATTTAGGTGCCTATCTTTCTTAATTCATTCTCTTGAAGTTCATAGAGCTTCTTGGGCTTTCATCAAATTTGTAAATTTTTCAGCTATTATGTCCTCAGATAGTCTTTGTGCCCCATTTTCTCTCTCTCTTACTTGTAGAACTCCCACAATGAATATGCTGATTGGCTTAGTGTATCCCATGTGTCCTTTAGGTTCTGTTTACCCATCTTTGGTTTTGCAAATCATTATGTTTTTTTTCTTTATGTGTTTTATTTTTGCCTTTTCTTTCATATCTTTAAACATTTTAAATCCTTATCTTGCAGTTTTCTTCAACTTTACTGTTAATCAGAGTGCTTGAGGTACCAAATTCCTTGTTTACTGTCTGGTGATTTTCCTCAGGGCAGATTGTTTACTTACGTGACTTGTAATCTTTTATTATGAACTCATCTTTACTAGGGCTTAATATATGGAAGTGTTTGCTTTTGTTTGGTGCCCTACAGTTTCACTGGTCATGGACCAACTGGGGATTACTTTTTGGCTGCTCTACATTATTTGTATAATTTTGTAATCTACACAAGTGTGTGGTAAAGTCCAGGGGTTTATGTTTGTCATGGAAATCATTTCTTCTCATCTAGAATTAAAGCCTCCTTGTTGCTGAACTTACTGGTGGTTGAGTGTTTCTACTGACTCTTCCATTGTTTTAGAGATTTCAGCCTCAGGTCTTAGTTAGTTATGTTGTGATGGAACAAAACCACTTCTAGAAGCCTGTAGTGCCTATAGCCGACTGTCACTGCATCAGGCCAAAGTTTACTATTCTGTCCTTGCCCTTAAAATTTTGTTAGTGGTGGTGATGTTGTTTTGAATAAGTTTTGTACAACATTTCAGTGTGTTTTTAATAGGAGAGAACATCTATATTTACTCAGCCTATTGTTTTGCAGGAAATGAAAAGGATATGGAGTCTTGAAGAATCTGTTCTTACCTCAGAAACTATACAGCTGATCTTTGAGGACTTAGTTTCTAACTTCTCTTAATGTCACATCTCTGTATAATCCTAGCTATCTTCATTTTATTTCTCAACACCTCTTCCAGTTATATTTCTGTCTTTCCTTATTATTTCAGTCCAGTCCTAGTTAATGGGATTTTTCAGTGACCTTGACATATATTCCCTTCCACTGCCAGAACATTCAAGAAAATGCTTGGCATATTGTAGACACTAAATCACTTACTGGCTTCTTGAGAATTCTGTGTTTAGACTTATTTCTGACTTGACATTGTCATTCTTTGCTTCAACAAATACTGATTGAAAGCCTGCTCTGTTGTTAGATCCTAAGAATGCCACAATTTAATTATAAAAACCCCTGACCTCAGTGATGGGTTAGTGGGGGAAAGGAATTAATAAATACATAATTTTTAGAGTACTATGATTGTGCAGTAATAGAGTGTGTTTTTGATAGAATTGCATGTGTAATATTATTTTTTCTAACTTTATATTGAAAAAGTTTAAATCTGTAGAAAAGTGGCAGGGTAGTATAATGAATACATGAATACCTTTCACCTAGATTCTTAGCTGTTTATTAAAATTTTGCCACAGTTGCTTCATCCTCATTCTCTGTAAAAATGTAAGTTGCAGGCATCATAAAATTTTGCCTCTGAATACTTACGTGTGCATCTCTAAGTAGGTGGAGGTAGTAGGAAGGGTGGAAGGTACTTAGGGAGAGATAATTTGTGGAAGTGATGCCAAAGCTTAAATTTTCAAGGAAAACTAGAGTTTAGTTAAATGAGGAAGAGGGTTAGTCCAATAAGGTGCAACAGTAAGTAATAGCATATTATATGTGCATTAATAAACTGTTTGGTGTTGCTAGAGAACAGATTTTAAGGAAATGATGCTCAGAAATGGAATTGGAGATGTGGGCAGGATCCACTCAAAAAAAAAAAAAAAAAAAGAAAGACCTGTTTCTTATGTACCACATGCCATTTTAAGGAACTTAACCTGTGAATGATGAGGAGCTGCAGGGGATTGGACTGGCCAGTTTGTGTTTCACATTGATTACACTGGAGTCTGTGAGAACAGCGTCAGGTGAACAGGGACGGAGGCTGTGGCAGTAACGCAGTGAGAGCTCCTAAGGGCCTGGACTAGAGCACCAGTAAAGGGATATGGGGAAGACAGAGTTTAGGTTATTGTTAGGATTAAAAATCTGCGGTGCTTGTTAGATGTGGGGAATAAGGGAGAAGAGAGGAAAAAGTTCAGAATGATGTTGATATTTCTATTTTGGGGGCCTTGGTGAATGGTCATGTCAAACTGAGATAGATCACAGGAGGAGGAGCTGACAGATGGAGCAAGAGTATGAGTTTGGCTTGGAATAAGTTCATTTTTGGTGTCTGTGAGATGCCTATGTGGTCCAAGAGAGTGATTGGAGTCAGGAGAGACATGGCCTAAAGATGCTGAGTTGAGCATCACCAGAACTTAGGTGGAGCCCAAGTTGTGGGTACTTTTGAGCAGGATGGGTGTGCAGTGCAAGAAGCATGGGCAACCACCAGAGACAGAAGCAGTTGTCAGGAACGTAGGTGGAAAACCAGGAGGATGTACAAGCACAGAAGCCAAGGGTGAAGTTTCAAAGAGTTTATGAAACAAGATTAGATGGAATAAAGAGTTTCAATAAGACAAGACTTGAAAAATACCCTTTGCTGCAAACTATTAATAGGTCATTAAAGTCTTTGAGCCATTTTGGGAGAGTGAAAATGAGCACAGTTTTTAGGAACACAGAATTTTCCCTAAACCTTAAATTGGGATAATTTCTCATTTTTTTAATATTGTCCAACATGATTTTCAAATTATAAATAATACTCTTATGTTATGATTTAGTAAAGTAATGCCATTTTTTATTTTACTGAAACTCAAATCAGTGTCATGGTTGATACCAAAAAGTTGAGTTATTTAAATAGTATTTGTTGTTCAGTCACCCACTCCTGTCTGACTCTTTGTGACCCCATGAACTGCAGCACGCCAGAATTCCCTGTCCTTCACTGTTTCCCAGAGTTTGCACAAACTCATGTCCGTTGAGTTGATGTTGCCATCCAACCATCTCATCCTCTGTCACCCCCTTCTTCTCCTACCCTCAGTCTTTCCCACCGTCAGGATCTTTTCCAATGAGTCGGGTCTTTGCATCAGGTGGCCAAAGTACTGGAGCTTTGGCTTCAGCATTAGTCCTTTCAATGAATATTCAGGATTGATTTCCTTTAGGATTAACTGGTTCCATCTCTTTGCTGTCTGTGGAAGTCTCAAGAGTCTTCTCCAGCACCACAGTTCGAAAGCATTAATTCTTTGGTGCTCAGCCTTCTTCATGGTCCAACTATCACATCCGTACATGACTACTGGAAGAACCATAGCTTTGACTCTATGGACCTTTGTCAGCAAAATGATGTCTCTGCTTTTAAATATGCTGTCTAGGTTCATCATAGCTTTTCCTCCAAGAAGCAAGTGTCTTTTAATTTCATGGCTGCAGTCACCATCTGCAGTGATTTTGGAACCCGAGAAGATAAGGGCTGTCACTGTTTCCATTTTTTCCTCATCTGCTTGCCATGAAGTGATGGGACCAGATGCCATGATCTTATTAGTTTTCTGAATGTTGAGTTTTCAGCCAGTTTTTTTCACTCTCCTCTTTCATCTTCATCAAGAGGCTCTTTATTTTCTCTTTGCTTTCTGCCATTAGTGTGATGTCATCCTTGTATCTGAGGTTATTGGTATTTCTCCCAGCAATCTTGATTCCAGTTTGTGTTTCATCCAGCCAGGCATTTTGCATGATGTACTCTGCATAAAAGTTATATAAGCAGGGTGACAGTATATAGCCTTGACATATTCCTTTCTCAATTTAGAACCAGTAAGTCTGTTGTTCCACTGTTGCTTCTTGACCTGAATACAGGTTTCCCAGGAAAGCAGGTAAGGTGGTCTGGTATTCCCATCTCTTGAAGAATTTGCCACAGTTTGTTGTGATCCACACAGTCAAAGGTTTTAGCATAGTCAATGAAGCAGAAGTAGATGTTTCTCTGGAATTCCCTTGCTTTTTCTGTGATCCAGTGGTTATTGGCCATTTGATCTCTTCTTCCTCTGCCTTTTCTAAACCAGCTTGTACATCTGGAAGTTCTCAGTTCAAGTACTATTGACTCTAGCTTGAAGGATTTTGAATGTTACCTTGCTAGCATGTGAAATGAGTGCAGTTGTGTGGTAGTTTGAATATTCTTTGGCCTTGCTCTTCTCTGGAGTTGGAATGAAAACTGACCTTTTCCAGTCTTGTGACCACTGCTGAGTTTTCCAAATTTGCTGGCATATTGAGTGCAGCACTTAAACAGCCTCATCTTTTAGGATTTGAAATAGATCAGCTGAAATTCCATCACTTCCACTGGCATTGTTCATAGTAATGCTTCCTAAGGCCCACTTCACACTCCAGGATGTCTGGCTGTAGGTGAGTGATCACACCATTGTGATTATCCGGGTCATGAAGACCTTTTTTGTACAGTTTTTCTGTGTATTCTTGCCACTTCTTCTTAATATCTTTTACTTCTGTTAGGTCCATACCATTTCTGTCCTTTATTGTGCCCATCTTTGTGTAAAATGCAAATTTTCTTGACGTGAGAGTCTTTCCCATTCTATTATTTTCCTCTATTTCTGTGCATTGATCACTTAAAAAGGTTTTCTTATCTGTCCTTGCTGTTCTTTGGAACTCTGCATTCACGTGGGTGTATCTTTCCTTTCCTCCTTTGCCTTTTGCTTAAGTAGTGTAAATGGTAAAATTGCTATTGTATTTTACCTGAAATAACTATTACACTTACATAGTTCTGTTTTGGGGGACATGCTCTTTAAAAATAATGATCAGGGACTTCCCTGATGGTCCAGATAATAATCTGACTTCCAGTGCAGGGAGCATGGGTTTGATCCCTGATCAGGAAACTAAGATCCCACGTGCAGCAGAGCAGCCAAGCCCATGCACCACAACTAGAGAAGCCCCTGTACTATAACTCTGTGCCTCTAGTCACTCTGTAATTAGAGAGAAGTGACCACTCACGGCAACTAGAGAAAGCTTGTGCACTGCAACGAAGACCCAGCACAGCCAACATTTTAAAAATAAATAAAAATAAAAGTAATGATTAGTGAGTATATGAAACTATTAATAGCCATTCATCATTTATTTATTAAAGTGCTTTGTGCCATCCATTAAATTGGTGTTCCCTCAAAATATTCACTTCTAAAATTTTAGCATACCAAGTCTTGAACTTGAAAAGGAAAAGCTTGATTTATAAACAAACTTCCCTGTTCTTTATCTTCTAGTATCAACTTTACAGATAACGTTCATGTGGTATAACAGATGTAGCCATTTCTCAATAACTTGTAAATCTTTAAAATATTTTAGAAAACCAGTTAAGGAAAACAATTAATCCCACAACTCCTGTACTACTGTGTACCTTGTACTGTGGCTTTTCTAAGTAACTGAGTTACTCTGTTCTAGTAAGGAACCCAACTGAGATACTGGTTTGAAAGTGTATGTATTTATAAAAACCGGTTACATGTGTATGTGTACTTTATATAAAGTAATTTGAGTCTTAGACCTATTATTATAAACATGACATAGCCATATTTGAGAAGGCCAAATGAAAATATTGCATTAAAAACTTGAAATTTTTACAAAGCTTTTTTTTTTTTAAGAAAAGAGATGTCATGTTAACTTTAAAATGCTGGACACTTTCCATATACAGTGACAATTACAGTGGTTTTTAAAACTGCAAAACAGGCAAACAAAATTTCGTCCTAATGAAACAGCAGCATAGGTGTTAATAAGAAAAGGACATTTGGCTCTTCAAGCATATTGTCCCACTACATAATAGTTCACTAGATTAAATGAAATTATTGATTTCTGCTTCATTACTGACATACATTTATGAGCAGTTTCTTTGGCACCACAGCTGTGTGTCAAAGGTCATAACTTTCTTTCTTTGGGAGAATAAAAGCTTTCAGATGGCAACTCCCAGAAACCTTCACGGTGGCCTTTTGCTTTTTCTCTCTTGCATAGAATTACTTGAGAGGCATGATTCAAAGAGACATCTCATAAATCAGCAGGAGAGAGCCTTTACCCTGTGAGGCTTCTTAAAATCATTGATGACTAGTAGAATTCCACTACAGGATAATATTGTGCTTTACCCAGATTTTGATAGTTTGCAGTAGGAAATGGTTTGTCGTAACATGCCTCATTGTGTCCTCTACTTTATGAGTGATGGTGGTTTTGTTGCTAATTCACGTCCGACTCTGTGTGACCCTGTGGACTGTAGCTCGCCAGACTCCTCTGCCCATGGGATTTCCCAGGCAAGAATACTGGAGTGAGTTGCCATTTCCTTCTCCAGGGGATCTTCCCAACCCAGGGATTGAACCTGGGTATCCTGTATTACAGATGGATTCTTTACCAACTGAGCCACATGGCTTATGGGAAATACTTTGATTTTTAGCAGAGCGTTCAGTATGAAACGTTAGACTATTGAGTCTGTGTTAAATTTATACGTTTTCTACTTTCCTATAGAAACCAGGTCTCCATGACATCAGAATGGACCAGTATAGAGTTAGGGGTTTGGGAATTCCCTGGCAGCCTGGTGATTGGGATTCAGTGCTTTCACTGCTGGGGGACCAGGTCCAATACTTGGTTGGGGAACTAAAATTCCACAAGCTGCACAGCAAACTCAAAAAAAAAAAAAAAAAAAAAAAGGCATTTGGATGTTTCCATCACTTAACTGGGTCATGTAACCAAAGCTCTTGCATCCATGGCTGTTTTTTCTACTTTGCGTCAAGTTGTTTTGGTATCATGTAGCTAAAACCACGGGAGAAGGCAGTGGCACCCCACTCCAGTAGTCTTGCCTGGAAAATCCCATGGACTGAGGAGCCTGGTGGGCTGCAGTCTATGGGGTTGCTGAGAGTTGGACACGACTGAGCGACTTCACTTTTCACTTTTCACTTTCATGCACTGGAGAAGGAAATGGCAACCCACTCCAGTGTTCTTGCCTGGAGAATCCCAGGGACGGGGGAGCCTGGTGGGCTGCCATCTATGGGGTTGCACAGAGTTGGATACGACTGAAGCGACTTAGCAGCAGCAGCAGCAGCAGCTAAAACCACAGTTTTTACATAACTGGCACATCACTGTGCACATGAGGATGTTACTAGACATGGATCATATTGGAGAATAAAAAAGCTCTTTCAGTTTCATAAGGGCAGCTTGAGTTTTAGGGATTAGCAAGTTTATAAAGATACACAGGCATACCATGGCAGTATTACAAGTTTGTTTCCAGACCACTGCAGTGTAGTGAATATCACAATAAATTGAATCACATTAATTTTCTGGTTTCCTGGTGCAAAGTTCAGCTTACACTGTACCATAGTCTGTTAAGTGTGCAATAATGTAATGTCTAAAAAATGTCCGTATCTTCATTAAACACTTTATTACTAAAAAATGCTAACCGTCAGCTGCACCTTCAGCAAGTCATAATCTTTTTGCGGTAGTAAGGTCAAAGAACCCTGATAACAGATCACAAGAACAAATATCAGAATAATGAAAAGTTTGAAATGTTGTGGGAATTACCAAAATGTGACAACAGAGATACAAAGTGAGCAAATGTTAGAAAAATGGCACAAAGAGACTTGCTTGATATAGAATGGCTACAAACTTTCTACTTGTCAGTAAGGTCTGCAGAGCACAATAAAGGAAATCACAATAAAATGAGGTATACCTGTGTGTGTACCCGTGTGGTGTCTGTGTATACATAGATACTCTATTACACATAGTATGTTTTATGTAATCTATATTTTTCTTATATATATATATCTATAAAATTACTTACTTAAAACTACTTACTGCTGTGATAAACTTGGCAATCATAATCCTAAGAATTCTTCATTGTATGTTTCGTCTATATAGATACAAACAAAAAAAGAGAGGTGAAAGAAACTATTTTCTTCCTCCTTAGTGGCCTGGTCATTTAGAAAGAAATTTAAAACTTAATTATACTGTTTTCTTCAAGAGTAGATCTTCTTATCCCTTGACTTTAAGATGATTTTCATATTCTGAAGATTTTGTAACACCCTATTGAAATGCTCTTAAATTCCCAAACTTCTCCAATGAATCCTGGACTCCCATGCAACTAAGGGTTAACTGACTACCAGTTTGTCATAAGGATTAGAGAGGTAGGGAAAGCATATGTATTTGGCAAAGGACTTGTCATTCTTCAGCCCATTGATTATTTATTCTGAATAAAAAATCAGTCTTTGTTAACAACAAATAGGGCTGCTGTGATTGATATAAAAATTTATTTGGAGAATCAGCTAAATATCCAAATTGACTTATACATTGGTGGCAAATAATTTTTACTTTCAAGCAGAGTGCTATATTCTGACTGATAGTAAATAGCTTTTGGATGTATCTGAAAAACAAGTTAATGTGAACAAATGTTGAGCATTTTAATATCTGTGCACTTGCTGAATAATTTACCTATGCCTCTTCATCAACTTGTGCTAGTTTAGATAGAAATGTTTATCTAAATGTTATATCAAAAAGTTCTCCCTGAATTTTCCTCTCTCTTGGTGTGTTAATTGATAGACCAAGCCAACAGTAGTTAAATAGCTTTTTGAGTTTCTTTCACTGCCTTTTTGGCTTAAAGATGAGCACTTTTTGATGTTAAAAATGGTATTTTCCCTGCAAATTTCCAGCTTGAATCCCCAATACTCAAAAGAATTTTTTGGATAATTCCAAAGGACCCAGGATGCTGTGATTCCAAATCAAAGACATTTATCCCCCTTTTTAAAGAAAAAGGGATTAGGAACTTCCTGCTGCTTTTGTAAACACTAAAAGCATCCTTCAGGGCTTGGAGTTGCCCTAAGGTCACTTTTACAAATGCTTTGAATACTCTCAAGGCCTGAGGTCAGCTCCCAGCTTCATGATCTTGCTTTTATGGTTAAGGGGTAAAATTCCTAATAGTCTTAATAGATTTGTGCATAGGATCAGTAAATCAGTCAGGTTAAAAATATATTTGGGATTATCTAAAGAAAGTGTTCTTATTCCTGAAGGCAAATGGAAAATATCCTGATTAGCTTGAAACTTCAGATTTTCCTACGGTTTTGCCACGGATGTGGTAGAAACTGATTCACTAGACCAGAAACAAATGTGAAAGCTTTGGCATTGAGGTTTTAGGATGAAAGTATTTTGTTTTAGCTCATAGTCTGTCATTGTAGCCTCAGTTAAACAGTAGACACATAAATATATAAAGGTAGCTGATGTTATCAAGTGTTTTGGTATTAGATAATTTGAAAAATACCTTACCATTTGAATAAATAGAAATATTAGATTAAAAGTTAATTATATTCAGTATTATCATGATAATGTTTTATCTGTTATTATAAAGCTCTACTCCTAAAAGGTTAAGGAACTCTCTAAATGGACTTTCCTCAGTTGTCTCCATTGTGAAGTTGCCATTTGAATTCGCTAAACACAGAGTAGTTTTTGTTTGTTTTTTGGCTGTGTGTCCTGTGCCTTGCAGGATGTTAGTTTCACCAGCAAGGATTGAACTCAGGCCACTGCAGTGAAAGCACCAGTTACTAACCTGGACCACCAGGAAATTCCCTAAGCACAGAGATTTTTAAAGATTATTTCCAAATTTAAACTTTCAGCAACATCAAAAGATACTTATGTATTTCTTTAAGAAGTGTCTGCTTAATTTTGATTCATAAAAACATATGTTTTAGGTAGGGAAAAAATGTATATCATTTCTTAAAGCTATTTTATGTAGGTTTATTTTTTAAGTGGTTAGGAGATTTAAATAGTCACAATCTGGACTAGATCATGATACCTGAAACAATATTTCAAAGCTGATATGGTGCATAAACATGGGAAATAGCCTTTATTTAGAAACTTAACCTTACTTAAAGCTTTTTTCTCTAGTTAAAAATAAAAGAAGTGTCACTTTTAGTGGTCATGGAGCAGTGAGCTGATGCTTTGGCATATTCTCTCTGCTCCATATACATAGAAATGGTAGTTTAAATATAATAACAGAAAACTGAAAGACATCCTGGCTCAAAAATAAGAAAGATATAGAGAGACCAAAACAGAAGAGAAATGTAGAGGGTTGTGTGGTCTGAAGTTATAGACTTGCCATTAGTTCTGGATACAGAAGGGTTTAAAAATAATTGACAAACACCCTAAAGAAAAATTTTAAACTTATGAATTTTGACAATTAATATAAACCAGGAGTAAAATGACAAGCCACACCGAAAATAAGAAATGTGTAGTGAATCTAAATGACAAAGGATTCATAACCAAAGTATATAAATAACTCCTGCAAATCAATAGAAAAAGACATGTCATAGTGGAAAAAAATATGAACAGGAGACAGTTCACAGATAGCTGATAAATGTATAAAACTGTGCTTCACTCGAAATCAGAGAAATGAAAAAACGTTTTTAAATGATACTGTTTTACATCTAATAGATTCATAAAAAAAGTGGTATTTCCAACTGATGGAAAAGAATGCTGATGGTAATCTTAATTGGTAGAACTATTTTAGAGAGTAATTTGGGAATATCTGGAAAATTTGAAAATGTTTATGCCCTTTGAATCACTAATTTCATTTCTAGGTAAATGTCATAGGACAACTCTTGCCCATATATATAAGACAACTTATATAAGAATGCTTCTTGAAGCATCCTTTGTAATGATAAAAAGTTGGGAACAGCTTCAGACCAGATCAGTTGCTCAGTCGTGTCCGACTCTTTGTGACCCCATGAATCGCAGCACGCCAGGCCTCCCTGTCCATCACCAACTCCCGGAATTCACTGAGACTCACGTCCATCGAGTCAGTGATGCCATCCAGCCATCTCATCCTCTGTCGTCCCCTTCTCCTCTTGCCCCCAATCCCTCCCAGCATCAGAGTCTTTTCCAATGAGTCAACTCTTCGCATGAGGTGGCCAAAGTACTGGAGTTTCAGCTTTAGCATCATTCCTTCCAAAGAAATCCCAGGGCTGATCTCCTTTGGAATGGACTGGTTGGATCTCCTTGCAGTCCGAGGGACTCTCAAGAGTCTTCTCCAACACCACACTTCAAAAGCATCAATTCTTCGGCGCTCAGCCTTCTTCACAGTCCAACTCTCACATCCATACATGACCACAGGACAAACCATAGCCTTGACTAGATGAACCTTTGTTGGCAAAGTAATATCTCTGCTTTTGAATATGCTATCTAGGTTGGTCATAACTTTCCTTCCAAGGAGCAAGCGTCTTTTAATTTCATGGCTGCAGTCACCATCTGCAGTGATTTTGGAGCCCAGAAAAATAAAGTCTGACACTGTTTCCACTGTTTCCCCATCTATTCCCCATGAAGTGATGGGACCGGATGCTGTGATCTTTGTTTTTTGAATGTTGAGCTTTAAGCCAACTTTTTCACTCTCCACTTTCATCAAGAGGCTTTTTAGTTCTTCACTTTCTGCCATAAGGGTGGTGTCATCTGCATATCTAAGATTATTGATATTTCTCCCGCCAATCTTGATTCCAGCTTGTGCTGCTTCCAGTCCAGCGTTTCTCATGATGTACTCTGCATATAAGTTAAATAAACAGGGTGACAATATACAGCCTTGATGAACTCCTTTTCCTATTTGGAACCAGTCTATTGTTCCATGTCCAGTTCTACCTGTTGCTTCCTGACCTGCATACAAATTTCTCAAGAGGCAGATCAGCTGGTCTGGTATTCCCATCTCTTTCAGAATTTTCCACAGTTTATTGTGATCCACACAGTCAAAGGCTTTGGCATAGTCAATAAAGCAGAAATAGATGCTTTTCTGGAACTCTCTTGCTTTTTCCATGATCCAGCAGATGTTGGCAATTTGATCTCTGGTTCCTCTGCCTTTTCTAAAACCAGCTTGAACATCAGAAGTTCACGGTTCACATATTGCTGAAACCTGGCTTGGAGAATTTTGAGCATTACTTTACTAGCGTGTGAGATGAGTACAATTGTGCAGTAGTTTGAGCATTCTTTGGCATTGCCTTTCTTTGGGATTGGAATGAAAACGGACCTTTTCCAGTCCTGTGGCCACTGCTGAGTTTTCCAAATTTGCTGGCATATTGAGTGCAGCACTTTCACAGCATCATCTTTCAGGATTTGGAATAGCTCCACTGAAATTCCATCACCTCCACTAGCTTTGTTCGTAGTGATGCTTTCTAAGGCCCACTTGACTTCACATTTCAGGATGTCTGGCTCTAGGTCAGTGATCACACCATCGTGATTATCTGGGTCGTGAAGATCTTTTTTGTACAGTTCTTCTGTGTATTCTTGCCACCTCTTCTTAATATCTTCTGCTTCTGTTAGGTCCATACCATTTCTGTCCTTTATCGAGCTCATCTTTGCATGAAATGTTCCTTTGGTATCTCTGATTTTCTTGAAGAGATCTCTAGTCTTTCCCATTCTGTTGTTTTCCTCTATTTCTTTGCATTGATCACTGAAGAAGGCTTTCTTATCTCTTCTTGCTATTTTTTGGAACTCTGCATTCAGATGTTTATATCTTTCCTTTCTCCTTTGCTTTTCACTTCTCTTCTTTTCACAGCTATTTGTAAGGCCTCCCCAGACAGCCATTTTGCTTTTTTGCATTTCTTTTCCATGGGGATGGTCTTGATCCCTGTCTCCTGTACAATGTCACGAACCTCATTCCATAGTTCATCAGGCACTCTATCTATCAGATCTAGGCCCTTATATCTATTTCTCACTTCCACTATATAATCATAAGGGATTTGATTTAGGTCATACCTGAATGGTCTAGTGGTTTTCCCTACTTTCTTCAATTTAAGTCTGAATTTGGCAATAAGGAGTTCATGGTCTGAGCCACAGTCAGCTCCTGGTCTTGTTTTTGCTGACTGTATAGAGCTTCTCCATCTTTGGCTACAAAGAATATAATCAATCTGATTTCGGTGTTGACCATCTGGTGATGTCCATGTGCAGAGTCTTCTCTTGTGTTGTTTGTTATGACCAGTGCATTTTCTTGGCAAAACTCTTATTAGCCTTTGCCCTGCTTCATTCCGTATTCCAAGGCCAAATTTGCCTGTTACTCCAGGTGTTTCTTGACTTCCTACTTTTGCATTCCAGTCCCCTATAATGAAAAGAACATCTTTTTTGTGTGTTAATTCTAAAAGGTCTTGTAGGTCTTAATAGAACTGTTCAACTTCAGCTTCTTCAGCGTTACTGGTTGGGGCATAGACTTGGATTACTGTGATATTGAATGGTTTGCCTTGGAAATGAATAGAGATCGTTCTGTTGTTTTTGAGATTGTATCCAAGTACTGCATTTCGGACTCTTTTGTTGACCATGATGGCCACTCCATTTCTTCTGAGGGATTCCTGCTCGCAGTAGTAGATATAATGGTCATCTGAATTAAATTCACCCATTCCAGTCCATTTCAGTTCGCTGATTCCTAGAATGTTGACATTCACTCTTGCCATCTCTTGTTTGACCACTTCCAATTTGCCTTGATTCATGGACCTGACATTTCAGGTTCCTATGCAATATTGCTCTTTACAGCATCGACTTCTATCACCAGTCACATCTGCAGCTGGGTATTCTTTTTGCTTTGGCTCCATCCCTTCATTCTTTCTGGAGTTATTTCTCCACTGATCTCCAGTAGCATATTGGGCACCTACTGACCTGGGGAGTTTCTCTTTCAGTATCCTACCATTTTGCCTTTTCATACTGTTCATGGGCTTCTCAAGGCAAGAATACTGAAGTGGTTTGCCATTCCCTTCTCCAGTGGACCACATTCTGTCAGATCTCTTCACCATGACCCGCCCATCTTGGGTTGCCCTACGTGCATGGCTTAGTTTCATTGAGTTAGACAAGGCTGTGGTCCTAGTGTGATTAGATTGACTAGTTTTCTGTGAGTATTGTTTCAGTGTGTTTGCCCTTTGATGCCCTCTTGCAACACCTACCGTCTTATTTGGGTTTCTCTTACCTTGGGCGTGGGATATGTCTTCACGGCTGCTCCAGCAAAGCGCAGCCAATGCTCCTTACCTTGGACGAGGGGTATCTCCTCACCACCGCCTTTCTTGACCTTCAACGTGGGATAGCTCCACTAGGCCCTCCTGCGCTGGTTCAGCCACGGCTCCTTGGACGTGGGGTTGGTCCTCCCGGCTGCTGCCCTTGGCCTCAGGCGTGGGGGTGTGGGGTAGCTCCTCCTGCCCGCCTCGGATGGGGGGGGTACCTCCTCTCATCGCTGCCCCTGACCTCGTACGCTGGGTATCTCCTCTCGGCCGCCCCCCCTGACCTCGGACGCGGGGTAGCTCCTCTCGGCCGTTCCTGCGCCGTCGCAGTTGTACTCTCGGCCGCTGCCCCTGACCTCGGACGTGGGGTAACTCCTCTTGGCCACCGCCCTTCGGGCATGGGGTCCTCCCTGCTTCTGGCTCTGACCTCGGACTTGGGGTGGCACCTTCGGCCGTGCTTAGCGAGTCTGTCGCAGCCACCTGTGCTTTAGCGCACCCGGAAACGGCTTACATGTCCCTCAATAATAAAATGGTTAATAAATCGTGGCATACTCTGTATAGTGAAATAATCCATTAAAATGATTAGTTATTATACATCTCAATATAGATAAATGGTCAAAAAAAAGTTGAGCATAGAAATTAATTACAGCATAGAATATGATGACTTTGTATATAGATTGAAAGTATGTAGAACCATGTATACTTTTTGTTTATAAATACATAGATATTTAGTAAAAATACCCATGGGACTAATAAACGCTAAATTCAGGTTAGTAGTTACTTCTGGAGAGGGAAGGAAGATGATCAGGTCAGAGAAAGGTATACAAAGAACTTCAACCAAATCAGTAGTATTCTATATTCTTTAAGAAACTTCTGGAACAAATCTGATAAAGTTAATATTTGATAAAGCTTGGTGGAGTGTACATCATTGCTTGTTATAAGCACTTACATTACTCCCTCTTACATCTGTATGAAATATTTTGAATAAACACTCTTTAGATAAGTGGTTTTAAATACATTTTCCTGTTTTGTCAGAGATAGTGTCCTTTTAATGCCTTTCTGAAATTAGATTATCTTATATTGCTGTAAATACTTTGTTTGCTTAAGTTATTTGACAGCTTAAAGTTTTATCTTTATTGTATTTTTACTATCTTTCTTCTAAGTCTTGAAAGTAACTTGAATTTGTGTATAAATTTATGATATAAAAGGATATTAATAATCCAAAATAACATCTACCCTGGTATATGTTCAAAAATTAAAGCCATAACTGCTTGGCACCAAATTGTCTTAAGTTGTTTCAGTATGTCCTTTGAGTTATCAGTTGTATTGCCGTATATTTAATTCATTTTGAGAGCACAATTATAATGACCAGACCATAAACCATTATTTTGGTTGTCTTAATGATCAAAGTGGATCAACAATTATGGGTTGGATCAGCTGTTTTTCAGTTATCTATTATAGTATCCAAAGAAAGCAAAGCCACCTGAGATTTGTGGATTTGGTTAAAACATACAGACACAAAGCTACATTCTGGAAAATCTTTGCAGGTATAGAAGACAACCCCCTATCTCTGAAGACTAAAGCTATTATTTAAGACAGGACTCTTTGTCTGTCTTTGACCAGTGGTCAGTGAACTCTGACCCCACATTTCATTTCACCATCTTGACCATGGTGTGGGTTGCCAGTGATTGATTCATTAACCCTCTAGTGTTCACATTCTTATGTCAAAGACATCAATATAGGGGGAAAGGTTCCATGTGAGGTTATTCATTTGATTTAAAAGGCTACGATGAGCTGTGTGATCGAGGAGGTTACTCCAAGGCCTGAGAATGCCTTCATTGCTCCATTTTAATTTGACCCAATTCAAGTCTAACACCCAGAATCATTTACTGTTTTCTTAAACATTTCATCAGTTATCTATCTCTTCTGTGAACTTCCCTCTGTGTAACATTCATCTGACAGCTGTCATCTGTTTTTTACTTACAACTTATATCTGCATTGATTAGTAAATGTTTTTGTGTATAGATACATAGACATACACATACATATATACACATATACATAGATACACAGGACATAGATACACATATATACACAGGACTTCCCTGGTGGCTCAGACAGTAAAGTGTCTGCCTATTAATATGGGAGACCCAGGTTCAATCCCTGGGTTGGGAAGATCTCCTGGAGAAGCAAATGGCAACCCACTCCAGTACTCTGGCATGTAAAATCCCATGGACAGAGAAGCCTGGTAGGCTGTAGTCCATGGGGTTGCAAAGAGTTGGACACGACTGAGTGACTTCACTCACTTTATAGGTATACACACAAATACTAAAATTATTTTTATAATATATATACACACACCTGTGCTGAGTCACTTTAGTCGTGTCTGACTCTGTGCTGCCCCATAAGACGGCAGCCTATCAGGCTCCCCCGTCCCTGGGATTCTCCAGGCAAGAACACTGGAGTGGGTTGCCATTTCCTTCTCAAATGCATGAAAGTGAAAAGTGAAAGTGAAGTCGCTCAGTCATGTCCGACCCTCAGCGACCCCATCGACTGCAGCTTTCCAGGCTTCTCCGTCCATGGGATTTTCCAGGCAAGAGTACTGGAGTGGGGTGCCATTGCCTTCTCCAACGCACACCTGTAAATATACATAAATGATTACAGGGTAAGAGACAAAGCAAGGAAACCGATTATGGCACATTTCTAATAGCCAACTCAGAGATGGTTGCATACATAACCATGAGAACAAAAAAGACAGTTTATCAGTTAGCTATCACACATACCAAACTACTCCTAAACATGGTGGCTTAAAACTGTAAATATTATCGCTCACAAGTCTATGGATCAGGTGGGTGGCTCTGCTGACGTGAGCCATATTTGGGTGATCTTATCTGGGCTCACACATGTGTTTACAGTGAGCAGGCAGGTCTGCTGGGAGGAGGGGTGCTGGTTGGTCTAGGATTATGTCAGCCGATGTGGCTGCCTGTTGGTTGGAATGATGGAAGAGATTGGACCACATGGTTTTCATCACCCACCAGATTGTCCTGAATTTATTCACGTTATCGTGGCAAGTTCCAAGAGAGTGGGGGGAATCACGAAAACCTTCTCAAGGTGCTCTCGTGGAATTAGCAGGCTGTTATTTCCATTCCATTCTGCTGGCCAAAAGCAATTCTCAGGGGCAGCCCGGATTCTAGAGGTGGGAATGGAGCTCTTTCTTTACAATGGAAAGAACATGGATTTGGAAGAGTGAAGCATCAGTATACTACAGATGGAAAAGATATAAGAGAAAGTGTGGAAAGGAAGATTTGTTGATCTCTACCCTTGAAGATAACTTGAAGATTTATGGCTTTGTTTTTAGATGGTGACGTCATTAGGTCACATTGGAAAAAAAGAAGGGATTGGTAGGTGGAAAGAAAGAAGGGATTGGTAGGCAGAAAGAAAGAGTTAAGAGGTGGTAGAGATAGAAAGGGGAAAGTAGAGGAAAGAACATGAATGAATGAGAGAGAGAGTGAATTTAGTCTTATCGTACCAAGCTTTAGGTGTCTTTGGGACTTCTTGTTTAGACATTTAGCCGTATTGTTGGTACAACTGAAGATTTTCTAAGAGCAAAGTTGAAGTCTAGAAATGTATAGATTTGGCCGTCATTAACACATTAGGTGCTGAAAGTTGATGGGGTTGCTAAGGAAAGAGTGGGGTATACAAAAATAACAGTAAGAGGGCTGCAGACACAGTCAGCCTTAATGTTTAAGGAGTGAGTAAAAGAAGAGTCATCAAAGTAGGTTAGGAAGCAGGAAAGAAAATAGTGATGCGGGAGTCAAAAGGAGAAAGTCTGAAACTGAGTGTATTCCACTTTTGTGGATACTACAGAGTTTGAATAAGCTGAGCATTGAGGAGAAACCATTTGGTTCATCACTGATGGTCATGGTGGGGTTGAGAAGTAGGAGATGTAGTGGTAGAGGGATGAAGTGAGAAAAAGGCAAAGGGCTTTAGACAGAAGCCCAAGAGACCATCCCTATAGAATAGGAAAGACAAGAATATATTTGTAAGCTAGTGGTCCTGAGGGATGAGGAAGAGCTGGAAGACAGAAGTTGTAACAAATCAGTATTATGGAGCAGTGGGAGGGAAAGGACAGAATTAAAATCCTTTATTAGAATATTTCATTTAATTCTCTCTATGACCCTATGAAATAAATTTCTTACCCTTTTATAGATTAAGAAACTAAGACATGGGGACTTCCAGGTGGTTCAGTGGTTAAGACTTCACTCTCCAGTGCAGGGGTTGTGGGTTCGATCCCTGGTTGGGGAGCTGAGATTCCCACATGCCTCTCGGCCAAAAACCCCACAACGTGAAACAGAAGCAGTATTGTAACAAGTTCAATAAAGACTTTAAAAATGATCCACATTAAAAAAAAAATCTTAAAAAAGTAAACTAAGACATAGAAACATTAAATTACAAAGTCACACAGCTATTCAATTAGTGGCTCTAAAATTACTGTTTTTTCCCTTAACTTCACTGTTTTTGTATTGTTTTTTATTTGTGCATATTTAATAAAAGTATATCTATTTTTGGAGGGGAAGAGGCAAGTCTACTGAGGGCAGGTATAAGTTTCACTTTTTCTTCTCCCACTGTGTCATAGATAAAATTTGAGGGTTTACTATATTTTTGATTGACAAGTTTTATTAGCTTAGATTATCTGTGTTTAAATTGATCAGGAATTTAATGAATGCATTTGAAGAGGTGTAACATTTTAGCTTATAGATAGAGAAGATCTTTGCATCTGTTAAAAATAGAAGAATGTTTTAAGGACAAACTTAAAGTATTTAAACATACCTGTGGTAGATATCCTTGTACATTCATATACAAGTCTTTTTGTGGATAAGTTCATTTCTCCTGGTTAGATACTTGCAGGTGAAATGGCTGGGTTGTATTTTACGTATTTGTTCATTTTTTTTTAAGAAACTGCCAATGGTTGTAATCCCATAGTATGAGCACTAATTATTCTTCAGCTTTTTTTCTCACTTAACAAACATTTTATTTTTGTTACTGGCCTCCTTAACACTGTTGAATCATTATTGTGTCCTTATATCCATAACTACAGCCATAAAGAAATTTAATTAAACCATCTTTGAGGTCTCTTAGAGCATATAAAAAGTTCTACAGTTTTGTTAACTACTCTTTTTCCAAGATAACTAGAAATTAAAAAAAAAAAATCGATTTCATAGCCCCAGCAGTGATCACTTTGAAAATAATCCTGGCTAAATGTATTTACTAGTGTAGTCAACTCCAGTATTCTATCACCAAATTAAAATGTTCTAGAAGCTATTGTCATAGTTGCTTAGCAGGGATTGGTAGAGCCATCATTATCCCTTACAAATTTTTTTTTGTTTCCCTTTATTTACACCATTCATTCTTGATCTGTTCCTTCTTGTTGTCTTTTTACTTGTCATGGAATATTTTCTCCTGTATTTTTTCCATTTTCCTCTTTCTCTTTACTCTCTTTCTCACTAATTCTTTTGCCTCAGTTTTCTTTGCCATCTTACTCCACCTTTCCATAGATATACACACAGACTCCTATCAACAAATTTGTGTTTGTGGGAAAGGAAACTTCTAAAGGGCTGCCTGTCATGGAATAGGAGTTGAAAACTGCTGCTTTAGTGACTTCTGAGCACTGGTACATGCCCTCAAATCATTCAAATTACCTGATGCCACTGATGGTCATTTTTTTGAAAGAAACCCAGAGTTTCTATTAAGCCATGTGGAAATTTTGCATTAGGCTATGAATAGCACTCCACACCAAGTTGGGGAATCCAGCTTTATGACTGGCTCTGAATGTAGTTTTTCCAGTAGTCATGTATGGATGTGAGAATTGGACCATAAAGAAGGTACTGAAGAATTGATGCTTTTGAACTGTGGTGCTTGAGAAGACCCTTGAGAGTCCCTTGCACCGTAAGGAGATCAAATCAGTCAATCCTAAAGGAAATCAACCCTGATCAGTATTTCATTGGTATACCGATGCTGAAGCTCCAGTACTTTGGCCATCTGATGCGAAGAGCTGACTCACTGAAAAAGACCCTGATGCTGGGAAAGATTGAAGGCAAAAGGAGAAGGGAGCAGCAGAGGATGAGATGGTTAGATAGCATCACTGACTTAATGGACATGAGTTTGAACAAACTCCAGGAAATAGTGAAGGAGAGAGGAGCCTGGCATGCTGCAGTCTCTGGGGGCTCAAAGAGTCGGACACAACTTAGCAACTGAACGACAACATCTGAATGTAGTTACGTTTATATCAGTCACGATTCTATTGGGGTATCTGTCCAGACCAGAGGACTGTGAGGACTGAACGTGGGTAGCATCGTAATTTTTGTGTCACTATGAAAGATGCATTATGTAGTCAAATGTAACTTTTAGTACATTTTTGCTACTGTTATTAAGAAAATCCATTTTATTTTCTTCAGCAGGATCATGTTTATTTAAGTACAAAATCTTTTCTATGACATTCACTGTAAGCCATGGGAAAAAACACACACACACACACACACACACACAAAAATCGGGTTTCTAGCTCTCTCCACTGCCAATAACAGGCATTTAAAAGCAGATTTTTTTATCAGTTAACTTTCCTTTGCTTGAATGAATGTGACACTTGACAACAGATGAGATATGAGCTGTAAGTTTCTTTGACCCCATTTCTGTAAACTATGGATTCTTTTGATATGGCTCTTTGAACACATTATAGGAGATTTCTTTATGACTATTGTTCAGAATTCTGTGCTCTTACCCTTCTTAGCTTAAGATTGCATATAATTTAGAAAAAAAAATTCTATAAGAGTGTATGCTTTCTTCATTTAAAAACTGGTTTCTGAAGAGCAGATCCAGCCTTAAGCTGCCCTACCCAGGTAATTCAAAAGCTGTTAACAGGCCAGATAAGATTTTGAGTTAAATTGTTTAGGAAGCATGGTTTCATAAATTTGATTTAAATCATTAGTTGTATATAGTTAATATATGGATATGGTGCTTTTATCCTACAAAAAGTGCATTCTTGGTGTTTGAGATAATATTAAATGTCTTATCACTGGGAGCCTTTGTATAGGTAAGGAAGTACTTCATAAAAAATGTCAGCTCTACTGGGGTATAATTGGCATAAATTGTAAGATATCTAGATATCTAAAGTGTATGTCACAGTGACTTGATATACATTGTGAAAGAATTCCCTTCATCTAGCTACTTAGCAAATCCATCACCTCACATGTTTGTGCATGTGTGAAAACATTAAGTTCTGCCCCCTTAGCAAATTTCAGTTATACAATTTATTGTTATTAACTTTAGCTTCCATGTTCTCAATTAGACCTTCAGACCTTATTGTATAGCTGAGAGTTGGTATTCTTTTGCCATCCTCTCACATATCTCCCTTACTCCCCAGGTCCTGACAAACATAGAAAAAGAGAGTAGAAACGTGGAAAGCGTTTTTATGAAACAATCATTCTCAAACATCAGAATCCAAAGCAGTTACACCATAACAAAAAACACATTTGCATTTTTGGTTACTCATAGTAAATTTCCCATATTGCTTTCAAATATGATCATATATATCTTTTACTTAAAATGTTTCAGTGGTGGGCTTCTGTGATGGCTCAGTGATAAAGAATCTGTCTGCCAATACAGGAGACTCAGGAGACACAGGTTTGATACCTGGGTTGGGAAGATCCCCTGAAGAAGGAAATGGCAACTCACTGTAGTATTCTTGTGTGGAAAATTCTGTGGACAGAGGAGCCTGGCAGGCTACAGTCCGTGGGGTCTCAAAAGAGTTGGACACGACTTAGCGACTAAAAAAACAGACCAATGTATGAAGAAAGTGGTTGACAACGTTAAAAAAAAAAAAAGACGTTTCAGTAGCTTCTCATTGCCTTCAAGATGCAACCCAAATGCTTAGAGCCTTGCTTCTCAAATTGTTAAAGCACATATAAGTTACCTGAGTATCTTTAAAAAATGCTGATTGGCATTTGATAAGTCTGAGGTTCAGCTTGATATTGTGTATTTCAAATAAATTCTAAGGCTTTTCCAGGGACCACACTTAGAGTAGCAAAGCATTAGAGCACTAATAGGCAAGGCTCTTCGTTATCCCAACCCTGCCCACTTGGCAGCTGTACCCTTTACTATTCTGTCTCCACCCTACCTCGCCCTCTGACTCTCCTACATGCCTTAAATTCCTATTGCGTGGAATTTCAGTTCTGTGAATGCATTATACTCTCTTGCTGCTCTGTGCCTTTGCCCACTCTCTACCCTTTGCCAGGACTACTCTTGATAATCTCTGGCTGCTTCAGTTCATTTCAGTTCAGTCGCTCAGTTGTGTCTGACTCTTTGTGACCCCATGAATTGCGGCACACCAGGCTTCCCTGTCATCACCAACTCTGGCTGCTTAGTAGTTCTTAAATCCTCAACTACACATACCAGCTCTTCTGAGAAGCCTTCCCTGATTCTCAAGCTTGATTTGATGGCTGGGGGATGTGAAAGCATCCTGTGGGTTGTCCTTTTATGGAGGACTTTATCAGTTTAATGTTCTTAGGTTCTGAGTGTTCTTTTTTTTTTTTTCTCCCTCTTTCATTTTTTAAAAAATTATTTATTTTTAAATGAAGGATAATAGCTTTACAATATTGTGTTGGTTTCTGCCATACATCAAAATGAATCAACCATAGGTATACATATGTCTGCTCCCTGAGTCTTCCTCCCACTTCCCACCCTTCCCAGCCATACTACAGAGCCTGATTCTGAGTGTTCTTTAAAGAATGGCAAGTGATTCACTTGTAATAGACAAATCTGTATTGGAGAATAATATGGAATTAAGATAATGAATTGCACAATTAAATTGATGTTGCTAAAAAATAAGAAGAGGGAGAAAGAATTGCTGACAGAAGATCCTAAAAGTTCTCACTGATGATTTTGAGAGTGATTTAATCAACTGAAGGGTTGGGGAAGTATGTTTTTGCTGTTACTTCTAGGAAGCTTTAAAGGAGAGAAAATTGGGGGAAGGGAAACTGCTTGTCTTCTGGGCATGCATGTCTGTTTCCTGTCAGGAGAAAAGATTCACAAGTCCAGATTTGTGAATCCTTCTCTAAAGTGCCATGATGAACTTCTTGGGTGGACTCCTTATGTCTCTAGGGCTGCAGGTTGGTGTAATTAAAAAAATAAAAAGCACCATTTTGACTCATGTCTCTGCTATTTACTAATTCTATGACCCTGAGCAAGTGCTGGGAGAAATATCAATAACCTCAGATATGTACATGACACCACCCTTATGGCAGAAAGTGAAGAACTAAAGAATCTCTTGATGAAAGTGAAAAAGGAGAGTGAAAAAGTTGGTTTAAAGCTCAACATTCTGAAAACTAAGACCATGGCATCTGGTCCCATCACTTCATGGCAAATAGATGGGGAAACAGTGGAAACAGTGGCTGAGTTTATTTTTGGGGGCTCCAAAATCACTGCAGATGGTGACTGCAGCCATGAAATTAAAAGACGCTTACTCCTTGGAAGGAAAGTTATGACCAACCTAGACGCATATTAAAAAGCAGAGACGTTACTTTGTCAACAAAGGTCTGTCTAGTCAAGGCTATGGTTTTTCCAGTAGTCATGTATGGATGTGAGAGTTGGACTATAAAGAAAGCTGAGCACAGAAGAATTGATGCTTTTTAAGTGTGGTGTTGGAGAAGACTCTTGAGAGTGCCTTGGACTGCAAGGAGATCCAGCCAGTCCATCGTAAAGGAGATCAGTCCTGGGTGTTCATTGGAAGGACTGATGTTGAAGCTGAAACTCCAATGCTTTGGCCACCTGATGCGAAGAGCTGACTCATTTGAAAAGACCCTGATGCTGGGAAAGAGTGAGAGCAGGAGGAGAAGGGGACGACAGAGGATGAGATGGTTGGATGGTATCACCGACTCAATGGACATGAGTTTGGATGGATTCCAGGAGTTGGTGATGGACAGGGAGTCCTGGTGTGCTGCGGTTCATGAGGTCACAAAGAGTCCGACATGACTGAGTGACTGAACTGAACTGAGCAAATGGCTTAACTTCTTAGAATTTTGGCCTATAAGTAGAAGTAGTAGTATTTATCTGTTAAGGTTTCATGAATATTAAATGAATTGATACATATAAAATGTGTGGTAGATTAATCTTGTCCTTTTTAGTACTGGGTGGTCAAGCCAAAAGAAAAGAAGGGAGCTCTAGTATCGTTAAAAAAACTCCATTGTATTATAGACGGGTAGCTTAGAACTCAGAGTCTACTATATGAATTCACTTTAACAAGGTCACCTGATGTGTGTGTATATCCATATTTTTCCTGTTATCAGCTATATAGGCTTGTCTTTAACAGTTATTAGAAGATGAAAAAAATACCCAGACATTTCATAGTGATTGATGTCCAGTTTATGAATTGTTTCATACATAGACCATTTAATTAATAAATTATAATTATGCAAACTTTAATGAGTTGTATTAACAGACATTTATTAAATATCCACTGAGTGTCAGGTTATTATGTGAAAAAGAAAGGAAAACCAGGTTTTTTATAATCTGATAAAGCAACATGTAAAACAATAGTGGAAAAGAATATAGTAAAGTTTATCAACAAATAATATACTGCAATTCTTGAATTGTTTTGAATGTCCTTTAAATAGTTATTTGGAAAAGCAAAAGTAATCCTAGTAGAAATATTTCTGCTTTTATTTTGGTGGATTTCGTGATTTTTCTCATTCTAAATTTGTACATGGATGAAGTTGCTAAATAACATGAATTTTGTTACAAAACCTCACTCCCTTAATGCTTTTTGATCCTTCTGTTTCTCTGACTGCTGCAAAGTGTAAAATTGCATGGAATGTTCTTCCTGCACAGTTGAGCTATTAAGCAGAACTAATTCTTTATGGAATGACAACAAGGCGTAAGAAAGGCATCTCTTGGATTAGGCAATATAAGGCAATCACTTGGCAAACGCTGAAGGGGAAGTGGTCTTGGAGAAGACAAAGCAACAGCGCTTTTTCTCTTCCCTCTGAATTCATAGGAACCACACAAGTTGAACAGCTTTGAAGCTGGTTAATGTGGCTTACTATGCATGTTTTTTCTGTGCCATTTCCTGCTTGTTTTTGCCAGCAGAGGGGCCAAGAATAATCACTTGATAAATGCATTAGCATGTCTCATACACTTCTGTGACCACACACTGTTGCTGGGAAGACAGATAATTTGAGAAGAGGAAAATCCCAGTTGGGGATGTCTTTCAAAGTGAGATCAGATTTTACTCCCAAACTAACAGGATCCTGTCTAGATTATGAGAGTACCATATGGAGACTGATTATTTAAAACAAAATTTTTAACTCAAGATTAAGTAACAGTTGGGAAAGATGAAAGGCAAAGTGAACAGTGGTTTATTTTCATTTTATCAGCTTTAGAATGGAAGACAGAAATGTTGGTATTAATTTTATGATGTTTTAACAATTATAGAAAGCTGTTTTTATTTCCTTGGATTTTTCCTGTTGGCAGTGAAGGTCTTCCCAGGTGGCCCAGTGGTAAAGAATCCGCCTGCCAGTGCAGGTGACACAGGAGACGTGAGTTCGATCCCTGGGTTGGGTAGATCCCCTGGAGAAGGAAATGGCAACCCACTCCAGTATTCTTGCCTGGGAAATCCCATGGACAGAGGAGCCTGGTGGGCTACATTCCATGGGGTCGCAAAGAGTCAGACATGACTGAACAGCTGAGCATGTGTTTGCTTCTGTTTGTTTATTTGCTGAGGTGTGTGGTTTTTCCTTCTTCCTAACCTCTTCCTTAAATTCCTGCCAAGACAGACCGTTTCTCTTATAGCATCACATTTCCATATCTGCTTCTGGTGCTCTTTATGATTTGGCCCTCAGAAGCCACTCTAATTGCCTGCTATTCTCTACTTACTGCTGATCTCTGCAGGAGGGAACAGCATCAATGCAACAGAACGTAAGTCAAGGTGCAGCTGAGGATATCTAACTGTATGATAGCTGTAGGTGAGGATGTTGGAAGCATAAGTAACTTCACTCTCTTCACCTCTACGTTAGGAGAGTGTAAGTGGAAATGTGGTACAGATGCATGTGTAAAACTGCACCTTTATTTTAGCATGCAGTGGGGCAGTTTAATCCTGAATGTGATGTGCAGGTCTCAGATACATAGCAGTCTTTTTAAAATTATTTTTTATTAGAGTATAGTTGTTTTGCAGTGTTGTGTTTCCACTGTGCAGCAAAATGAATCAGCCGTCCCCTCCCTTTTGGACTTCTTTCCCATTCAGGTCACCACAGTGAATTAAGTAGAATTCCCTATGCTATAATGTATGTTCTTATTAGTTATCTATTTTATACAAGAATTCAAAAAACCCAGTAGCCAATCTAGAAAATCTGTTTCTCACATGAGATACCTTGGATCAAACCGTTTGGTTCTAGGACCAAATTCTAACTAATTTCAAGCCTGGCCTGATGGAACCTGAAACAGGTGAATATTATGAAACTCCTTAAGTTGGGTTCAGAATGCCAGGGGTCCTAGAGCTGACCAGTGTCTGCAGGATACGCTGGGTCAGCAGCCTGTGTAAAAGGTTTGTGCAGAAGTTGGAGCCCTGCAGTGTGCTTCTGGCATCAAGAGGCGGGGAACTGAGCTGGGCTACTCAGGAAAGACTGGTTGTTCAGATGTTTGCCTCTGTGTGTGTTGCCTCAGTGACTCCCCACTCTTCCAGCCTCTCTGCAGAGGTGTTACTGATTTTGCACCGCTTCACTATGTGAAAGGATAGGAGGACTGTAGGTTCCTTACTTCTTCTGTTCCTCAGGCACATATATTCATTTATAGTTATATCTATATGTCTCATGTGTAGTATTCTAAAGAAAAT
Source organism: Bos indicus (assembly GCF_029378745.1). NCBI lineage: Eukaryota > Metazoa > Chordata > Mammalia > Artiodactyla > Bovidae > Bos > Bos indicus. The sequence continues at coordinate 54,498,288 of NC_091769.1, forward strand.
GTAAACTTAGATTCATCGCGTTATACTCCTGCAGATTATTATTGTGTGCATACTATACTGTGTGTACTTAAGATGCAGTGACTGAACTGAATGTATATGCACCCTAGGACGTATTTTATTCATGTGTTTATTAGATATCTATCGAGGGCTTTTTATATTTATGGTATTAATGCCAGGAACATAAAGCTGAAAAGACAGGTTTTGTCCTGTGGGTAGAAGCAGAAAGTAGAGCTTAGAGAACAGTGGGATGGGGTGGAAGGTAGGTTCAGGAGGGAGGGGACATATATATACCTGTGGCTGATTCATGTTGCTACATGGCAGAAACGAATACAATATTGTAAAGCAACTATCCTCTAATTAAAGATATTAAAAAAAAAAAACCAAACAGACAAACAGTGTACTCCAAACTCCTGGGAGCATGTAAGAGTTGTGTAGTTTTATTTGGGAAGATCAGGTGTATCCTCACAGAAGAAATGAAATGGTTTGCAGGAGTCAGCAGACCACACATAAATTAAAATTTATCCATGCTGTCAATTTGGTTTATAGTTCTTTGTTAAGAATGATTTGAAAATTAACAAGTCTTTCTGCTTTGTAAGGAATACAGTCTTATTGAAACTTATTTTTAAATTTACATACAGTGAAACTTAGTGATTTGGGTCCACAGTTCTATGAGTTTTAACATATGCAGAGTTATGTAACCTTCACTATGATCAGGATACAGAATAATCACCCAAACCTTCTCTCGTGTGCCTTCCCTCCTCCTGACTCCTAGTACCTACTATATTTTGCATTCTCCAATACATCATATAAATGAGATTATACATTATGTAGCCTTCTGGGTCTTGCTTCTTCCACTTAGCATGATATGCTGAAATTTGTCTATATTGAGTGTTTCAGTAGTTCTTTTTTTTATTGCTGAGTACTGTTCCATAGTATAAATTTACTATTGTTTATCCATTCACCTGTTAAAGTTGAAGGACATTTTAGTTGTTTACATTTTGGGCAGTTATAAATACAGCTTTGATAAATTTTCTTGTACAGGTTTTTGCCTAAACAGAAGTTTTAATTTCCATTGAGACCGAGCATGTATACTTTGTTTATTTGCTGAGGTGTGTGATTTTTCCTTCTTCCTAATTTCTTCCTTAAATTCCTACGGAGCCAGACCATTTCTCTTATAGCCTCCAATTTCCGCATCTACTTCTGGTGTTCCTTTGAGGTGACAGTGCAATCAATATGTATTTAACTTTATAAGAAATTGCTAAGTTATTTTCCAAAGTGACTGTACCAGTTTGCATTCCCACCAGCAAGTTATGAAGTTCCAGGTACCCCACACCCTCCCCAGCACTTGGTATTGTCAGTTTTTTTATTTGAGCTACACCAATAGGTGGTTCCAAATAGGAAAAGGAGTACGTCAAGGCTGTATATTGTCACCTTGCTTATTTAACTTATACATCATGAGAACGCTGGGCTGGAAGAAGCACAAGCTGGAATCAAGATTGCGGAGAGAAATATCAATAACCTCAGATATGCAGATGATACCACCCTTATGGCAGAAAGTGAAGAAGAACTAAAAAGCCTCTTGATGAAAGTGAAAGAGGAGAGTAAAAAAGTTGGCTTAAAGCTCAACATTCAGAAAACTAAGATCATGTCATCTGGTCCCATCACTTCATGGGAAATAGATGGGGAAACAGTGGAAACAGTGTCAGACTTTATTTTTCTGGGCTTCAGAATCACTGCAGATGGTGATTGCAGCCATGAAATTAAAAGACGTTTGCTCCTTGGAAGGAAAGTTATGACCAACCTAGATAGCATATTCAAAAGCAGAGACATTACTTTGCCAACAAAGGTCCGTCTAGTCAAGGCTATGGTTTTTCCAGTGGTCATGTATGGATGTGAGAGCTGGACTGTGAAGAAAGCTGAGCGCTGAAGAATTGATGCTTTTGAAGTGTGGTGTTGGAGAAGACTCTTGAGAGTCCCTTGGACTGCAAGGAGATCCAACCAGTCCATTCTGAAGGAGATCAGCCCTGGGTGTTCTTTGGAAGGAATGATGCTAAAGCTGAAACTCTAGTATTTTGGCCACCTCATGCAAAGAGTTGACTCATTGGAAAAGACTCTGATGCTGGGAGGGATTGGGGGCAGGAGGAGAAGGGGATAACAGAGGATGAGATGGTTGGACGGCATCACCAACTCGATGGACGTGAGTTTGAATGAACTTCAGGAGTTGGTGATGGACAGGGAGGCCTGGCGTGCTGCAATTCATAGGGTCGCAAAGAGTTGAACACGACTGAGCGACTGAACTGAACTGATTACTGTAACTAATGAAGTTAATCATCTTTATATGTGTTTAGTTTCCATCCTTAATCTTGTTTCGTAAAGTATCTGTTCAAATCTTTTGCCAAATTTTTTGTTGGTTTTCTAACTATTAAATTCTGAGATTTTTTTATGTATTATTGATACAAATCGTCCCTCAGATATGTGATTTGCAAGTTTTCTTCCAGTTGATGGCTTGCCTTTTCCTTCTCTTAAGTTTATTTTTTCAAGAGTAGAATCTTTTTTGTTTTGATGAAAGTGTTTTTATCAATGTTTTTCCTTTATGGATTGTGTTTTTATGTCATATCTAAACAGATCATAAAGATTTGTCTGTGTTTTCTTGCAAAAGTTTTACTGTTTTGTGTTTCACATTTAGTTCTATGACCCATTTTTATATAAGGTGTAGATCAAGGTGCTTTTTTATGTTACAGGCACTGTGCTAAGCACTTTACACTCATTATCTTATGAATTCATAAAAACTTTAAAAAATCCTATTTTATATAACAAAATATGCTTATGAAGAATAAGTAGGGAATTTCTTGGTGGTCCAGTGGTTAGGACTCAGGTGCTTTCACTGTTGTGGGGCCAGGCTCAATCCCTGCCCAGGGTTATGCAATAGGGAGTGATGTAGCCAAAATTATGGTAATCTTCTCAAGGACATAAGAGGCAGAGGTTTTGTTGTAAATACGGAGTGAATGGTGATGTGGTTCACTGAGTTTACTTAATGGTTTCTTTAAGTAACCATTACTGAGTGCCTGTTGTACACAGGCCACCATTCTAGCAATCTGCAGACAAGTAAGACATATCTCTAAACTTCAAGTCATTTAAACTTTTGGTTAAAAGTGGCTGGGAATTTGAATAAATAGGAAAGGTAGAGAATTTCTGAAACCAGTTATTAGTATGAGTTAAGAAGAGAATTGTTGAGTACCATTGAGTGGCAACATGAAAAGCTTTGTGTCACTCTTTCCAGCCAAAGAAATTGAGTTTGGGGACTGCCAAGTCTGGCATTTGGCAGGATAGGGTTGATAAAATATCAAAGAAGCAAATTCTCAGATGTTATTAAAGATGTCTTTCAATATGGATACAGTAAGAATAGACTGAAAAATAATGTCATCTGTGGGAAATTTGCATATAGGATCTATTTCTGAAAGGTCCTGGTTCCTAACTTCATTATAAAGTTTCTAGCCTTCATTTTGTTTATATGTCTGTGGACACATTTTGATCCAGATCTTTCCTTTGAAAAGCAAACGTATACAGCTTAGCAACTGGATTTTAGAGTTGCCACATATTCAAGCAGGATACTAAATTCACTAGAAGTTGGGTAATAAGCCACTTATAAAATAGCTGTTGCATACTCAATATAGATTTTCAAAAAGAAGTCAATGCCCAAGATGTCGTGATTGTGTTACATTGTTTTTATTAAACAGATGAGTATTTTTCTGTAAAATAACTTTTAAAAAAGTTTAAATAGCTACTTGTCTAGTCTTAAGGCTATAATAAATTTTCAGCTTTTGTTTGAAACTTGTACCTTGGTTGATTTTTTTACCTAAGTAGCTAAAGCTTGAGTTACCCTGGTTTGATGAAATGCTGGATCAGGGTCTCTTGCTTACTTCCTATTCAGTTGCAGGTCAGTCTTCAAGGTTTGAAGACTTGAAATGAATTGAACCTGTTGAGGTAAGAAGTTACAACTGTGTTTTGATTAGTAAATCCTGGAGTAGGCAAATGCATGATTTGAATGACCAGCATCATAGAAATAAACTTTAAGCTAAACTTTATATGCATAAAATTCTGTAACTGACTCTGGAATTGTGGATATTTGAGAGTCTGAGATAGGAATCTTCCTGTTTCTTTGATGAGCTAGTTATAGAATTCTCCAGAGTTGGGCTGACCCGTGCAGGTACAAAGAGGGTGCTACTGAGAGCCGGGGTTCCTTGAGGTCTCGGGAACTGTCTGGGGTTTGGCAGGCAAGAGCTGTCCCTCCATCCCACTCTGGATACAGCCGCAGCCATTTTCCGCCCAGAGTCAGAGGCTTGTGGGTCTCCCCCCAACTTCCTTGCCCTTGCGGTAGCAGTGGGGCCCTGGTTGATCTGAATGATTGTCACTGTATTGGATGGACTGCTAAACTATTGAATTGCTTCCATCTTTTGACGACACTAGGAAATTGTCCATGGAGTTGAGATATTTATTGTAGTAATTTCTTGTCTTACATACTTAAGAGATCAAGCCCTGAGCCTTTGGAGTGGGAACATTGACTCCAAGACTCTAGACTACCAGAGAACTAACCCTCGGGGGTATCAAATAGTGAGAACTCATACAAAGGAAACCACTGGAATACAAGACCCAGCAACACCCAAACACCAGTAGCACCCTGTGCAGGACGCCTCATCTAAACAACAAACAAAACAAAAATACAAACCCAATCATCAGCAGATAGGATTACCACCTCACTCAGACCTGTCCATCAGAGGAAAAACAAACAAAAACTCAGCACAAATCTCACCCTATAAGAAGCTTACATAAACCACTGAACCAACCTTGCTGCTGCTGCTGCTGCTAAGTCACTTCAGTCATGTCCGACTCTGTGTGACCCCACAGACGGAAGCCCACCAGGCTCCCCCGTCCCTGGGATTCTCCAGGCAAGAACACTGGAGTGGGTTGCCATTTCCTTCTTCCAATGCATGAAAGTGAAAAGTGAAAGTGAAGTCACTCAGTCGTGTCTGACCCTCAGCGACTCCAGGGACTGCAGCCTTCCAAGCTCCTCTGTCCATGGGATTTTCCAGGCAGGAGTACTGGAGTGGGGTGCCATTGCCTTCTCCGAACCAACCTTAGGAGGGCAGAAACCAAAAGGAAGAAAGAATTCAACGTTGAAGCCTGGCAAAAGGAGACCTCAAACACAATAAGTTAAAAAAGTAATAATAATGAAAAGGTAGAGAAATACTATATAAGTGAAGGAACAAACTAGAAACACAGAAGTCCAAATAAATGAAGAAAAAATAGGCAAACTACCTGAAAAAGAATTCAGAATAATGATAGTAAAGATGATCAAGAACCTTGAAAACAAAATGGAGACAATGCAAGAATCAATTAACAAAGACCTAGAAGAATTAAAGGATAAACATACAGAGACAAACAGCACAATTACTGAAATTAAAAATACTCTAGAAGGAATCAACAACAGAATATCTGAAGCAGAAGAACAAATCAGTGAGCTGGAGGATAAAATGGTGGAAATAAATTCTGAAGAGCAGAATAAAGTAAAAAGAATGAAAAGAACTGAGGATAGTCTCAGAGACCTCTGGGATCATATCAAATGCACCAATATTCAAATTATAGAGGTCCCAGAAGAAGACTAGAAAAAGAAAGGGTATGAGAAAATTTTTGAAGAGATTAGAGTTGAGATTTCCCCAACATGGAAAAGAAAATAGTCAATCAAGTCCAAGAGGCACAAAGAATCCCATACAGGATAAACCTGAGGAGAAACATGGAAAGACACATCACATACTAATCAAACTAACAAAGACTAAACACAAAAAGAATATTAAAAGCAGCAAGGGAGAAGCAACAAGTAACATACAAGGGAAGCCCCATATGCTTAACAGCTGATCTTTCAGCAGAGACTCTGCAGGCCAGAAGGGAATGGGAGGATATATTTAAAGTACTGAAAGGAAAGAATTTACAAGCAAGATTACTGTTCCCGGCAAGGATCTCATTCAAAATTGATGGAGAAATAAAAAGCTTTTCAGACAAGCAACATTTAAGAGAATTCAATACCACCAAACCAGCGTTACAACAAATGTTAAACAGACTTCTATAGTCCAGAAATACAAAAGAAGAGAAAAGATATACAAAATCAACCCCAAACAATTAAGAAAATGGCAGTAGGAACATATGTATCAATAAGTACTTTAAATGTAAGTGGATTAAATGCTCAACCAAAAGATACAGATTGGCTGAATGGATACAAAAACAAGACCCATATATATGCTATCTACAAGAAACCAACTTCAAACCTCAAGACACATATAGACTAAAGTGAGAGATGGAAAAATATATTCCATGCAAATGGAAAGCAAAAGAAAGCTGGAGGAGCAGTCCTCATATCAGACAAAATTAAAGTAAAGAAGTTTACAGGAGATAAGAAAGGGCACTACATAATGATCAAGGGATCAATCCAAGAGGAAGACATAACAGTTGTAAATATTTAAGCACCCAACATAGGAGCACCTCAATACCTAAGACAAACACCAGCAGAATAAAAGGAGAAATTGACAGTAGCACACTAATAGTAGGAGACTTTAACACCCCACTCACACCAATGAACAGATCATTAAAACAAAATTAATAAGGAAACAAAGTCTTAAATGATACATTAGATGAGATGGATCTCATTGATATCATCAGGACATTCCATCCAAATGCAGAAGAATACACCTTCTTCTCAAGTGCACATGGAACATTCTCCAGGATAGACCACATCGTGGGTCACAAATCAAACCTCTGTAAATTTAAGAAAATTGAAATCGTGGTAAGCATCTTCTCTGACCACAACACTATGAGACTAGATATCAATTACAAAAACAAAAAACAAAAAAACTGTAAGAAACACAAACACAGGGACATTAAACAACACATTTCTAAATAACCAACAGGTTACTGGAGAGATCAAAAGGGAAATCAGAAAATTTGTAGAAACAAAGACAATGAAAACACAACAATTCAAAACCTATGGGATGCAGCAAAAGCAGTCCTAAGTGGGAAGTGTATAGCAATACATTCCTACCTCAAAAAACAAGAAAAACATCGGACAACCTAACTTTATATCTAAAATAACTGGAAAAGGAACACACACAAAAAAACACACCAAAATTAGTAGAAGGAAAGAAACATAGAGAACTGAGCAGAAATAAATGAAAAAAAAATGAAAGAAACAGTAGTAAAGATTAATAAAACTAAAAGCTGGTTCTTTGAGAAGATAAAATTGACAAACCTTTAGCCAGACTCATCAAGAAAAAAAGAAGAATCAAATAAAATTAGAAATGAAAAAGGAGAGGTTACAACAGACAATGAAGAAATACAAAGGATTATTATGAACAACTATATGGCAATAAAATAGATAACCTGGATGAAATGGACAGGTTCTTAGAAAAGTTCAATCTTCCAAGACTGAATCAGGAAGAAATAGAAATTATGAACAACCCAATTACAAGCACTGAAACAGAAGCTGTGATAAAAAATCTCCCAAAAAACAAAAGCCCAGGACCAGATGGCTTCACAGGAAAATTCTGTCAAACATTTAGAGAAGAGCTAATGCCTATCCTTCTAAAACTCTTTCAAAAAATTGTAGAGAAAGGAACACTTACAAACTCATTCTATAAGGCCATCATCACCCTGATACCAAAACCAGACAAAGACAACACAAAAAAAGAAAACTACAGGCCAATATCATTGATGAACATAGATGCAAAAATTCTCAACAAAATTTAGCAAACAGAATTCAGCAACACATCAAAAAGCTCATACACCATGATCAAGTTGGATTTATTCCAGGAATGCAAAGATTCTTCAATATACACAAATCAATCAGTGTGGTACATCATATTAACAAATTGTAAGATAAAAACCATATGATAATCTAAATAGATGCAGAAAAAGCCTTTGACAAAATTAAGCACCCATTTATGATTCAGTTCAGTTCAGTCGCTCAATCGTGTCCAACTCTTTGTGACCCCATGAATCGCAGCACGCCAGGCCTCCCTGTCCATCACCAACTCCCAGAGTTCACTCAGACTCACGTCCATCGAGTCAGTGATGCCATCCAGCCATCTCATCCTCTGTCGTCCCCTTCTCCTCCTGCCCCCAATCCCTCCCAGCATCAGAGTCTTTTCCAATGAGTCAACTCTTCGCATGAGATGGCCAAAGTACTGGAGTTTTATGATTAAAACTCTTTAAAAAAATGGGCATGGAAGGAACCTACCTCAATATAATAAAGGCCACATATGATAAGCCTACAGCAAACATTATTCTCAATGGTGAAAAACTGAAAGCAGTCCCCCTGTGATCAGGAAGAAGACAAGGGTGTCCACTTTAATCACCACTATTCAACATAGTTCTGGAAGTCCTAGCTACAGCAATCAGAGAAGAAAAAGAAATGAATCCAGATTGGAAAAGAAGAGGTAAAGCTCTCACTGTTTGCAGATGACATGATACTGAACATAGAAAACCCTAAAGATAGTATCAGAAAATTACTAGAGCTAATCAGTGAGTTTAGCAAGGTTGCAGGATACAAAATCAATACACAGAAATCACTTGGATTTCTATGCACTAACAATGAAAAATCAGAAAGAGAAATTAAGGAATCAATTCCATTGCAATGCAATTCCATTGCAACAAAAAGAATTAAATATCTAGGAATAACCTTACCTAAGGAGACGAAAGAACTGTACACAGAAAATTATAAGACACTGATGAAAGAAATCAAAGATGACATAAACAGATGGAGAGATATTCCATGTTCCTGGGTAGGAAGAATCAATATTGTGAAAATGACTATACTACCAAGTGCAGTGTACAGATTCAGTATGACCTCTATCCAATTACAAATGGCATTTTTCACAGAAATGGAACAAAAATTTTCACAAGTCATATGGAAACACAAAAGACCCTGAATAGCCAAAGCAGTCTTCAGAAAGAATGGAGCTGGAGGAATCAACCTTCCTGACTTCAGATTATACTACAAAGCTACAATTATCAAGACAGTATGGTACTGGCACAAAAACAGAAATATAGACCAATGTAACAGGATAGAAAGCCCAGAAATAAACCCATGCACCTATGGATACCTTATTTCTGACCAAGGATGCAAGAATATACAATGGGGCAAAGACAACCTCTTCAGTAAATAGTGCTGGGAAAACAGGACAACTGCATATAAAAGAATGAAATTGGAACACTTCCTAACAACATACACAAAGATAAAATCAAAATGGATTAAAGACCTAAATGTAAGACCAGAAACTATAAAACTCTTAGAGGAAAACATAGGCAGAACACTTGATGACATAAATCAAAGCAAGATCCTCTATGATCCACCTCCTAGAGTAATGGAAATAAAAGCAGAAGTAAAGAAATGGGTCCTGATTAAACTTAAAAGCTTTTGCACAACAAAGGAAACTATAAGCAAGTTGAGAAGACAACCCTCAGTATGGGAGAAAATAATAGCAAATGAAACAACTGACAAAGGATTAATTTCCAAAATACATAAGTAGCTCATACAACTCAATGCTAGAAAAACAAACAACCCAATTAAAAAGTGGGAAAAGGACATAAACAGACATTTCTCCAAAGACATACAGATGGCTAACAAACACATGAAAAGATGCTCAACATCACTCATTATTAGAGAAATGCAAATCAAAACTACAATGAAATATTCCCCTACACTGGTCAGAATGGCCCTCATCAAAAAGTCTACAAACAGTAAATGCTGGAGAGGGTGTGAAGAAGAGGGCATGCTCTTACACTGTTGGTAGGAATGTAAATTGATATAGCCACTATGGAAGATGGTATGGAGATTCCTTAAAAAACTAAGAAAAAACCAGCATATGACCCAGCAATCCCACTTCTAGGCATATACCCTGAGGAAACCAGTGTTGAAAGAAACGCATGTATCCCATTGTTCATTGCAGCATCATTTACAATAGCTAGAACATGGAAGCAACCTAGATGTCCATTGACAGATAAATGCATAAAGAAGTTGTGATACATATACACAAAGGAATATTCAGTTCACTTCAGTTCAGTCACTCAGTCGTGTCCGACTCTTTGCGACCCCATGAACTGCAGCACAACAGGCTTCCTGTCGATCACCAACTCCCAGAGTCTACCCAAACCCATGTCCATTGAGTTGGTGATGCCATCCAACCATCTCATCCTCTGTTGTCCCCTTCTCCTCCTGTCCTCAATCCCTCCCAACATCAGAGTCTTTTCAAATGAGTCATCTCTTTGCATCAGGTGGCCAAAGTATTGGATCTTCAGCTTCAACGTCAGTCCTTCCAATGAACACCCAGGACTGATCTCTTTTAGGATGGACTGGCTGGATCTCCTTGCAGTCCAAGGGACTCTCAAGAGTCTTCTCCAACACCACAGTTCAAAAGCATCAATTCTTTGGTGCTCAGCTTTTTTCACAGTCCAGCTCTCACATCCATACATGGCTACTGGAAAAACCATAGCCTTGACTAGACAAACCTTTGTTGGCAAAGTAATGGAATATTACTCAGCCATAAAAAGAAGCACATTTGAGTCAGTTCTGATGAGGTGGATGAACCTAGAACCTATTATACAGAGTAAAGTGAGTCAGAAAGAGAAAGATTAATATTGTATTCTAACACACATTACGGAATATAGAAAAATGGTACTGAAGAATTTATTTATAGGGCAGCAGTGGAGAAACAGAGAATAGACTTATGGACATGGGGAGAGGGGAGGGCAGGGTAAGATGTATGAAAAGAGTAACGTGGAAACTTACATTACCACATGTAAAATAGATAGCCAAGGGGAATTTGCTGTATGGCTCAGGTAACTCGAAACAGGGAGCTCTGTATCAACCTAGAGGGGTGTGATGGGGAAGGAAATGAAAGGGAGGGGATATGTGTATACCTATGGCTGATTCATGTTGAGGTTTGATAGAAAACAACAAAATTCTGTAAAGCAATTATCCTTCAATAAAAAATAAAAGAATTCTCCAAAGTTACTGATTGGTGACTTAGAACCATGGAAACAGCAAGAAGTATTGGAGCATGACTGCTGGCCACCATATCTTGGTACTTAGGACTCCCCAAGGAGAGGTGAGGCACTAGCAACTGGTACATTCCTTGACCAGTTGAGACTCCAGATCCTCTGGCTGCTGTGCAGTGTCAGAATCACCAGTGTAAATCCTGTGTTCAGGTTCTCACCAACTGAAGTATTTCCTTTTTAGTGAAAGAATATTTTAAATGTAATTTACATAAGAAAATTATATTTTCTTAGATTAGGGAATAGTTCCTGAACTTATGAGTTGTCATTTCAGATTGTGTATTCATAACTTTTGGGCTTCCTTGGTGGTTCAGCAGTAAAGAATTCGCTTGCAGTGCAGGAGACAAGAATTCGATCCCTGGGTCAGGAAGAGCCCCTAGAGAAGAAAATGGCAACCCACTCCAATATTCTTGCCTGGGAAATCTGATAGATAGAAGAGCCTGGTGGCTCCAGTCCATGGGGTCTCAAAGAGTCAGACATGACTGAATGACAACAATCATTCACAATTTTTAGTTGGTTTTAAAATCAAAATGTGTTAAGTATTTCATTCATTGCAACTTCCATTCTTTGTAACACGTATTAAGTTATTTCATTCATCGCAACTCAAGAAGCATGAATAGCATGTTAGTTTAACATTATAGTCATACATTTCCATGGTGGAAACATGAATGTGTTGCTTTCTGTTCTTCAAATAAAACTTTGAAGAACATTATCCTCTTAGCATTTTTTTTTCCTCTTAGCCTTTCTGATCCTTTTTCTCTGACTATAAATCATAGAAGCAAATGCTTAAGTAGACAGGTGAAGAAGAGGAAATCACAAATAAAATAGGCACTTACATTTATTGTGTTTGCGAGGTTGTTTTTGAGGATGGTGCATGTTTCTTGAGACCTTGTTTCTTGCCTGTTTTATAGAGCTCTGGCCTCTTAACAGCACTGCTTTAATGACTTCTTGTGAGGCTCTCGGTTTATGTTAGCACTGACTATGGAGGGAAGAAAGAGGTCAGGTTTCACAAGGAGGCTGTGGACTTGTAAAATCATACCCAACTGGCAGAAATGAAGTCTACTTTAAGGAGAAAGCGAGATTTTCATAACACAAGATATTTTGCCATATAAATAAGTGCACGATGTTTTGATGATGCCTAAAACAGTTTGTCAAACGTGGGTGTTCTGGGGGGGGAGGGGGATTCTAACACTCATTTTAAAGGACCTATTCATTTACTCAGTTTAATACCACAGTTAAAAAGTTAAAATAGAAAAATATTTGCTGAGAAAGTTTGACTATCATGATATATGATATTTGTGCATGCTTTTCTGAAGTTTCTAAGTTTTGATTCAAATTTTCATGTAATTTATCTTTTTGTTGAAAAGTAATTTTTATTCAGATGTTCTTTTTCTTATTGTTTTTCACATTGAAGGCACTGACTAGGGAGGGAATCAAACATCCATATAGATGATAGCTACCCAAAGAATGATAAGGTCAAAGTACTAAAAAGGCAAATAAAAATTAAGAATGAGGGATCTTTCTTTTGGCTGCACTGCATGTCATGCAGAATCTTAGTTTCCTGACCAGGAATTGAAAGTTTACCCCCCTGCAGGAGAAGCTCAGAGTTTTAACCACTGGGCTTCAATGGAAGTTCCAGGATGAACGATTTTATAAGTCAGTGGAGCAGTGGTAGAAAATTTATGCAAATTCCTCTTTCAATCCATTCAGCATAAAACTTAGTCATGTCTGACTCTTTGTGACTCCATGGACTATAGCGCACCAGGCTCCTCTGTCCATGGAGTTCTCCAGGCAAGAATACAGGAGTGGGTTGCCATTTCCTCATCCAGGGAATCTTCCTGACCCAGGGGTTGAACTCAGCTCTCTCACAGTGCAGGCAATTTCTTTACTGTTGGAGTCACACATACAAAGTTTATTTTTAAATATAATTACTTTTTAAAAATTATATAATTTTGTAGGAAAAAATAAAAGTACATAATTTATAGAGATCCTCTTGTAATCTAGCCCTTAGTATTTCATCATTGAAGTAGGGGATTTTATGCTCTTTAAATAATTTGTCTATCACATTAAAAATGAGAAAATTATTTCTATTTCTCTACACTTTATATATACCTTTATGTGAAAACTACATAGTCTGGCTTAGTAGGAAAAAAGAAAAAAATTAAATCTTAGAATATCTCTACCTTTGTTAGGGCTTTAAAATTTATTTTATTGTATAACATTCTGGAAGCAAAACTAGTGTATTCATAGCAAGATATCCTCTGTCCTATGCTTTCATAATACTCCATAATTTTCCTTCGTAATATTTATCACAGTTTAAAATTGCTATATACTTGAATAGTGTATACACAAAAGTCCGTCTAGTCAAAGCTATGGTTTTTCCAGTAGTCATATATGGATGTGAGAGTTGGACCATAAAGAAGGCTAAGTGCCGAAAAATTGATGCTTTTGAACTGTGGTGTTGGAGAAGACTCTTCAGAGTCCGTTGGACTGCAAGGCGATCCAACCAGTCCATCCTAAAGGAAATCAGTCCTGAATATTCATTGGAAGGACTGATGCTGAAGTTGAAGCTCCAATACATTGGCCATCTGATGCAAAGAACTGACTCATTAGAAAAGACCCTCATGCTGGGAAAGAATTGAAGGCAGAGGAAGGGGATGACAGAGAATGAGATGGTTGGGTGCCATCACCGACTTGATGGACAGGAGTTTGAGCATGCTCCAGGAGTTGGTGATGGACAGGGAAGCCTGCCATGCTGCAGTCCATGGGGTTGCAAAGAGTCGGACCCGACTGAGAGACTGAACTGAAGTAAACTGCATGGTAATTTTAGTTAAATCTTTCTCCATTGCTAGACAAAAATCCCTGAGGGTAGAGCCTTAGTTTTGTTTATCATTGGATCCTTGACATGTTGAACATGCTAGGCACAGAATAAACAAGTGTTGATGAATGAATGAATGAATTTAGAAAAGATTCGGTTCAGTTGCTCAGTCGTGACCGAATCTTTGTGACCCCATGAATTGCAGCACGCCAGGCCTCCCTGTCCATCACCAACTCCTGGAGTTTACTCAAACTCCTGTCCATTGAGTCTGTGATGCCATCCAGCCATCTCATCCTCTGTCGTCCCCTTCTCCTCCTGCCCCCAATCCATCCCAGCATCAGGGTCTTTTCCAGTGAGTCAACTCTTCGCATGAGATGCCCTAAGTATTGGAGTTTCAGCTTTAGCATCCGTACTTCCAATGAACACCCAGGACTGATCGCCTTTAGAAGAATGTACTGGTTGGATCTCCTTGCAGTCCAAGGAACTCTCAAGAGTCTTCTCCAATACCACACACAGTTCAAAAGCATCAATTCTTTGGCACTCAGCTTTCTTTATGGTCCACCTCTCACATCCATAAATGACTACTGAGAAAACCATAGGTTTGACTAGATGGACCTTTGTTGGTAAAGTAATGTCTGCTATTTAATATGCTGTCTAGGTTGGTCATAGCTTTTCTTCCAAGGATCAAGTGTCTTTTAATTTCATGGCTGCAATCACCATCTGCAGTGATTTTGGATCCAAAGAAAATAAAGTCTCTTACTGTTTTCATTGTTTACCCATCTATTTCCCATGAAATGATGGGACCAGATGGCATGATCTTAGTTTTCTGAATGTTGAGTTTTAAGCCAATTTTTTCACTCTCCTCTTTCACTTTTATCAAAAGGCTGTTCACTTTCTGCCATAAGGGTGGTGTCATCTGCATATCTGAGGTTATTGATTTCTCCCAGCAGTCTTGATTCCAGCTTGTGCTTCATCCAGCCCAGTGTTTCTCATGATGTACTCTGCATATAAGTTAAATAAGCAGGGTGACGGTACATAGCCTTGATGTACTCCTTTTCCTATTTGGAACCAATCTGTTGTTCCATGTCTGGTTCTAACTGTTGCTTCTTGACCTGCATACAAATTTCTCAGGAGTCAAGTAAGGTGGTCTGGTATTCCCATCTCTTAAAGAATTTTCCACAGTTTGTTGTGATCCACACAGTCAAAGGCTTTGGCATATCAATAAAGCAGAAGTAGATGTTTTTCTGAAACTCTCTTGCTTTTTTGGTGATCCAGCGGATGTTGGTAACTTGATCTGGTTCCTCTGCCATTTCTAAATCCAGCTTGAACATCTGGAAGTTCATGATTTATGTACTGTTGAAGCCTGGCTTGAAGAATTTTGAGCATTACTTTGCTAGCATGTGAGACGAGTGCAATTGTGCTGTAGTTTGAGCATTCTTTGGCATTGCCTTTCTCTGGGATTGGAATGAAAACTGACCTTTTCCAGGCCTGTGGCCACTGCCGAGTTTTCCAGATTTGCTGGCATATTGAATGGAGCACTTTCACAGCATCATCTTTTAGGATTTGAAATATCTCAACTGGAATTCCATCACCTTCACTAGCTTTGTTTGTAGTGATGCTTTGTAAGGCCCACTTGTCTTCACATTCTAGGATATGTGACTCTAGGTGAGTATTCATACCATTGTGGTTATCTGGGTCTTAAGATCTTTTTTGTATAATTCTTCTATGTATTCTTGCCACCTTTTGTTAATATCTTTTGCTTCTGTTAGGTCCATACTGTTTCTGTTGTTTATTGTGCGCATCTTTGCATGGAATGTTCCCTTGGTATCTGTAGTTTCTTGAAGAGATCTTTAGTCTTTCCCATTCTGTTTTTTTCCTTTTTTTTTTTGCACTGATTGCTAATAAAGGCTTTCTTATCTCTCCTTGCTGTTCTTCAGAACTCTTCATTCAGATGGGTATATTTTTCCTTTTCTCCTTTGCCTTTAGCCTCTCTCTTTCTCAGCTGCTTGTAAGGCTTCCTCACACAACCATTTTGCCTTTGTTTTTCTTGGGGATGGTCTTGATCACTGCCTCCTGTACAATGTTACGAACCTCTGTCTATAGTTCTTCAGGCACTCCCTCCATCAGATCTAATCCCTTGAATCTATTTGTCACTTCCACTGTATGATCATAAGGGATTTGATTAGGTCATGCTTGGATGGTCTAGTGGTTTTCCCTACTTTCTTCAATTTAATCTAAATTTTGCAATAAGGAGTTCATGATCTGAGCCACAATCAGCTCCCAGTCTTGTTTTTGCTGGTGGTATAGAGCTTCTCCATCTTCAGCTGCAAAGAACATAATCAATCTGATATCACTATTGGCCATGTGTAGAGTCATCTCTTGTGTTGTTGGAAGAGGGTGTTTGCTATGACCAGTGTGTTCTCTTGGCAAAACTGTTAGCCTTAGGCCTACTTTATTTTGTACTCTTAAGGCCAAACTTGCCTGTTACTCCAGGTATCTCTTGACTTCCTACTTTTGCATTCCAGTCCCCTATAATGGAAAGGACATCTTTTGTTTGGTGTTAGTTCTAGAAGATTTTCTAGGTCATCATAGAACCATTCAACTTCAGCTTCTTCGGCCTTAGTGGTTTGGTATAGACTTGGATTACTGTGATATTGAATTGTTTGCCTTGGAAATAAACCGAGATCATTATGTCATTTTTGAGATTGCCCCAAAGTATTGCATTTCAGACTCTTTTGTTGACTATGATGGCTACTCCATTTTTTCTAAGGGATTCTTGCCCACAGTAGTACATATAATGGTCATTTGAGTTACATTCACCCATTCCAGTCCATTTTAGTTCACTGATTCCTAGAATGTCAACGTTCACTCTTGCCCCCTTTTGTTTGACCACTTCCAATTTACCTTGATTCATGGACCTCACATTCCAGGTTCCTACACAATACTGTTCTTTACAGCATTGGACTTTACTTCCAACCCCCATCGTATCCACAACTAGGCATTGTTTTTGCTTTGGCTCCATCTCTTCATTCTTTCTGGAGTTATTTCTCCACTCTTCTCTAGTAGCCTATTGGGCACTTACTGAGTGGGGGAGTTCATCTTTCAGTGTCATATCTTTTGGCCTTTTTATACTGTTCATAGGGTTCTCAAGGCAACAATACTGAAGTGGTTTGCCATTCCCTTCTCCAGTGAACCACGTTTTGTCAAAACTCTCCACCATGACCCATCTGCCTTGGGGTAGAATTAGAGAACATTTTAAAATTTTCAGTTTAATTCAGCAGGTATTGTTTTAGTGCCAAGTCTGTACCATTCACTGGCTTAAGGGATCCTGCAAAGTTATGACCCACTACTTGTCCTTATTGAGCTCAGAATGTGGAATGGGAGACAGTCTTGTGAATATGTGACTATAATACTGTGGGATAAAAGTAGCAATAAAGGTCTTCATTCTACAGGAGTCTTATAGAAGAAAAAAATCAGGAACAGCTTCCCAAAGGGTAAGACAAGAGAACTAGGTTTTAAATGATAACAGGATTTCATCAGGTGGACAAAGGGATTTACAATATTTGAAAGAGAAGGAAAGCGTGTATATTGTTCAGAGATGTGAAATACAGTATATTCAGAGAATCATAAATAGTTCAGTGTCTGTGAGACATAATTTCAAGTGGTTGAATGCAAAGTGATAGAGTTTTATAGGGACTAAATAATTCATCAGTAACACAAATCAAATTTGTTTTTTATGACCATCACTCTCGAAGGTAACTCTGATATCAGGACAGATCTCACCTAAAGACACTCCTTTAAGACTTCCAGGCAGTTGGTGATAAGGACCTGAATCACAGAGAGAGTCCAGTGTTCTTGAATTGTGATCCTTAAACATTTTAGTCTCACTCTTTATATGCTTAAATCTTGAGGACTCCAAAGAGCTTTTGTTTAGGTAGGTTATATTTAATAATACTTTATTATTAGAAATTAAAACTGAGAAATTTTAAAAATATTAATTTTGAAATGAAAACACAGATCAATTACATATTAACATAGCACATTTAATGAAAAATAACTGTTTTCCAAAAAATTTTAGTAAGATGAGTGACACTTTTTTTTACATTTGTCCAAATCTTTTAAATTAGCTTAGTAGAAGACAGTTGGATTCTCACAGTGAATTAGATTTGTTGCTTTATATCACCCATCAAGTAGCTTCTGGAAGTACTGTATACTCAAGAGAAATGAAGGTGAAAAAGGCAAAGGATGATTATCGTAAAAATGCTTTTAACCTTCTGAGTCTATTGACAACAGCAGTTTGAAACTGCTGTTTTGAAGTAGTAAGTATTTTTTGTTACATACACAAAATATTAATTTACCCCAACTCCATCCTTTTTGGAAGGAGATATTCCTAAGAGTATTTTCGTTATTACTCACTGACTTTGTTCTGTACCTCTAAAGGCCCATGATCCATTTACAGATTAATGAAGTCACGTCCAAGGCAGAATTCGTTAGTCTTCTGTAACCTCTCACACTTCCCAGTGCAATGAGGCATAAGTCATTCAGCCCTTATTACTTCTATATTTCTTCATAATTTCTCATTTTGTTGAAAATTGTATATATGCATATTTATTTTTTGAACTGGGGTTTGAGGATGGAGAGTAAGACTATTATTGTGGCCCTTTCTTTATATCCTGGAAGACTTAGTAGAGGAAAGGCAAGCTACACTATTACCTGGAGTCTGGGCTCCATCAAAATGTAAAACTTGGAGGCTTGTCTACAAGAGTAAAGAAGAATTATCTCTAGAAAATATCAACATTTGAAGACTTAAGTCTAAAAATAGTCTCTTGAATCTGTGTGCGTTTATTTTTCAGGCACATCATTTGTCTTCACTTTTTCCACTCTCATTCTGCTCCATCAATACCAACCTCATTTTATTCCAAACATGGAATGACATATCTGTGTCCAATAAAAACCAAGTCTGTTTTCATTACAATATCTGCAGAATCTCTCTGTTCTCACTGCCGCCACCCGGTTTTGTCATTTTTATTTAAACAGCCTGTTGGTCTTTTGACTTAAGGCTCTTTTTCTTCAATCCATCCTAACAGTACCTGATTAATTTTCCCACACACTACTCTTACCATGATACTCCTTTGCTTAAAGCTTTTCAGTGATGCCTTATTTTGTACCGTGGTACAAACCTGTTTTATCTCTACTCTCCTTCCACTCTGCCATGAACATTTAATCTGATTTATTCTACAGTAGTTAACCCTGGCTGTTGCCTCACAATCCTGTGAACACAGGCTGTACATTTCTTACTTCTGTGCTTGCCTTCGTATTACTCCTTTCATCTGAAATGTCTTATTTTTCTCCTTCCATCTAAACCCAATGGGTTCTTCAAATCTCAGTTTAAAACCAGCCCCTGTTGGGACTTCCGTGATGAAACAGTGGATAATAATCCTTCTGCCATGTTGGAGACACAAGTTTGATCCCTGGTCAGGGAATATCCCATGTGCCACAGAGCAACTAAGCCCATGCATCACAGCTGTTGAGCCTGTGCTGTAGAGCCCAAAAGCTGCAACTACTGAGCCCATTTGCTGCAATTAATTACTGAAGCCCACGCACCCTAGAGCCTGTACTCTGCAACTAGAGAAGCCATCGCAATGAGAAGCCTACGCACTGCAGCAAAAAGTAGTCCCTACTCGCCACAACTAGAGAAAAGCCTGCACAAAAGCAACAAAGACCCAATACAGCCAATAATAATAATTAATTTTAAAAAACAATCCTTGTGAAAGGTTTTTACCTGACTAGTTTGTCTTTACTGATTTCCCTGTCCTCTGAAATACACTAGTATTTGAGATTTTTACTGCACAGCTTAATGTATCATTATCTACCATTAATAATTGCTGTTTTTTGTTTCAGTTATGTTCATTTTTTTCTGAAATCTAAGATTCTTGAGAATTTCATTTTGGGAAAGACTAAAGTCCTTTAGTAGGGTAACTGCCCAGTGGTTTTTCTAAAATTATCTTTTAATTTCTCTCTGTGCTTGTTACGTTGAGTTGGCCTTATGTTTGAGCAGAAGTTCAAGTTTGATAAGTAATACCTAGCATAATTTTATTTCCAAGCATTATATAATAGTGCATATACTTATTCTGAATATGAAAAACTTTATCTTATAGCTATTTCTGCATTTGAAGTTCAGCCAATTTCTATTGAGGTCCGAGAAGGTGGAGTTGCTAGATTTGCATGCAAGATTTCATCAAACCCTCCTGCTGCCATAACATGGGAATTAAATCGGACAACTCTATCTGTAACTATGGACAGGTAAATGCAGCTTTTGTCTTTGAAGATGATACAGAAGGACCAAAGATTTCATCATAAAACTGTATATGGAGAAAGATCACGGTGAAACTGATTTTTGTTTATGATAGCGATAACTAATTTCTTAAAGTGAAGTCGCTGAGTCGTGTCCGACTCTTTGCGACCCCATGGACAGTAGCCTACCAGGCTCCTCCATCCATGGGATTCTCCAGGCAAGAGTACTGGAGTGGGTTGCCATTTCCTTCTCCAGGGGATCTTCCCGACCCAGGGATCGAACCCAGGTCTCCCGCATTGTAGGCAGACGCTTTAAGACATCTCAAACATAGGCAAAGAATTAGATTATCAGTCTCTGGTACATGGGGCATAGTTCCTGGCCTCTTGGTTCAGATCAGAATTCAGATTCTCTTAGTGCTTTGTTCTTTTCCTCAAACATCTTTTCTAACCATGGGACCCCCTGGGCACCTGGATTGCAGCCCAAGAATTTAGGAAACTAAATTACACTTTGACTACTGAGAATAGCAGTGCTGTTTTAAAGGTTTAAGGGTTTCCCATATATACAATAATGGTTGCCCACTTCCATCTTTGCCAATTGCTTAGCAGCCCCCTCTACACCACACACCACACACACACACACACACACACACACACAGTCACGTGCCTGCATGCATGCATATACCTAGTCCTCTGAGGTGGTCAGAGTTTAGGGGTCAGGAACTTGGCAGCAACTTCAAAAGTTTGGTTCCTGTCCTAATGAGTAGCAATATTCCTTAGCAGGCTCAAATTGCTTGCTGAAATGGTAAAGAGCACTAAGATGGACAAACTTATTCAAGGAAGAGCTTTAAAAAAAATTTACATTCAGATAAATCTTGACAAATACCTAGATACTAACAGGCAAAAAGTCAGGAATTTGGGAAAAAAATCATACTAAGCTCTAGATTGTAAGTTCTAAATGTACTAAGTACTAAAAGTACTAATCATACTGAGCTCTAAATGTAAGTTTTCATGTCAAGTGAGATTCTGTGTAAAATTACACCAATAGATTTCACAAGTCACATACAGCATAATTACTTGTGTTTTACAGAGTTATAGCCCAAATGAAAACAACTGAATCAAGCTAGTATTTTTAGTCTTGAAAGTATTGCATCTGGCATTTTTAAAAGATTGACTATATTAGTTCTTACCATAGGATAAATGTTAAAATAGAATGTAAAATCTACTACAAAGAGTTTAATCACGTTTCTTCTAGTGACAGGATAACTGCCCTGCCAACAGGAGTACTGCAGATATATGATGTTGACCAGAGGGATGCTGGAAATTACCGTTGTGTTGCTGCTACTATAGCCCACAGACGTAAAAGTATGGAGGCCTCTCTCACAGTGATTCCAGGTACCACATAGAAGTTTATTTTTCAAGCTTTAATTGGCCCAGGTTTTAATTTTCCTTCTCTGGTTATAATAGTATGCTCTAAAGTAGTACTTTAATTTCACTTAAATTTTATTGTAATCTAGTTGGAAAATGATCATTTTTATATATTTAAGCAACCTTCTTCCTCTAACTTGCTTTATACGTTAATATCAACATCTTTAAGAAAGACTGAATTTTTGTTTTATAAATACTTTTGTTTTTAAAATATAAAATGCAGAAAGACTTAAAAAAGAATAATAATCATCTAGTTCTACCAAATTTTTCCATTGTCAATAAAAATGTATTTGTTTCCAGTTTGGGTTTTTCTGTCTGTTGTTTTAGGAAAAATTATCCTTTGTAGAAATGATGCATGCTTTATTATAAAGAGTAATGTCTATGAAAGTAAAATACATTTTTTTACATTAAACAACTTGAAAAGTACAAAGATATGTTTTAAAATGTCCCTAGTCCATATCCAGAGGTGATCATTGTTAACATTGAGTGTATATAATTTCATGTATTTTGCCATACATGAATATAGTTAGAAGGGAAACTAGCTAGAGAGATGAATATGAAGAAATGTGTTTTATTAAAATGGAATTACAGATGCTAGTTTTTTATTTTTAAATAATTAAATTTACTTGAATGTTGTGGGGAAAAAACCTGTCCTAAAGACACTGTTGAACTTCAAATGAATGTTTACTCTTCACAAGAGATATTACTTCCTAAAAGATCCTTTAAGATTAAAAAAATTTTTTAAGAAACATCGAAACTGAAATTAAATTTTTAATGCCATATTTTAATTTGAGGTGGTATCTATTAGCTTCTTGGTATGAAGCATAAAGACAAAAGCACTCTCTCACTTCTTCATTCCCCCCACTGTCACATTAATTCCCAACAAGATTGTGAAAGTATTAAGTCAATGTTTGAATCTCTACGGAAACAACCTAAGTGTCCATCAACCGATGAATGAATAAATAAAATGTATCTTATCCATTTAATTAAGTATTTAATCTATTATTATTATTCAATAAAAAGAAATGAAGTAGTGGTACATGGTACAACTTAAATGAACCTTAAACTAATGTTTAAATGAAAAGAAGCCAGTTCCAAAAGACCATGTAAGATGTGATTCCTTTTTTATTAAATATCTGGAATAGGCAAACCCAGAGGCAGAAAGTAGATCAGTGATTATCAGCCTATGGGGAGCTTTGAGAGTGACTATTGATAGAGTGGAATTTGTTTTTGGGGTAATGAAAATGCTTTAAAATTGGTTATGGTAATAATTGTACAACTCCAAAAGTACTAAACGCAGTTGAATTGTGCTTCAAACGGGTGAGTTATATCTCAATTAAGTTGTTTTAGAAAAGGAAAAAAGTGACTTCAGAATAGATATTTTAATTCATTTATTATATCTTATTTATAATATTTTCGCATTTCCTGCCTTTTCCCTCTTAAAGGTAAGGAGTCTAAGTCCTTCCACACACCGACCATTGTAGCAGGTCCACAAAACATAACAACATCCCTTCATCAGACTGTTGTTTTAGAATGTGTGGCCACGGGAAATCCCAAACCAATCATTTCTTGGAGCCGTCTTGGTAAGTCTTCTGAGGAAAAAAAATACTTTCCTTCAACTTTGTTCATACTAGTGAAATTGATAACGTGTTTATATACAACACGCATGTTTGGCAGTTACATGGCTTTTAACTTTCTGCAGTTACAGAGTGTAGATGAAAGGTTTTAGTATAGAAAATTTTAGACCTTTTGTGATAATGATTGTTTGGATAGTGATCTTCTGTCAAATTTTAGATCGTATATTACATTGTTTTAACTCAAGTATTCTCTTTGAAATAGATCACAAGTCCATTGATGTCTTTAATACTCGGGTACTTGGAAACGGTAACCTCATGATATCTGACATCAGGCTGCAACATGCTGGAGTGTATGTTTGTCGGGCCACTACCCCGGGCACACGCAACTTTACAGTTGCCACGGCAACTTTAACTGTATTGGGTATGTTTCCTTTCTTTCTGCAATTAGGAGAATCTTACATTTTAACACTTGCTGTTTTACCTCAGAGCTTATTTCCACTTTTCTTTAATTCTGTAGCATTTATGTGAAAGTTGATAATGAAATATTATAATCCAGTAATGAATTTTAGGAGGAAATCAAAGCCTTGTGTTAAAATATGGCTAGGATCACTCTGAAGTATTCATCATGTTTGCTTTTATAACATCATGGTCCTTCTTAGTTAAGCTTCCCTTTTATTTTCTCACCCACCTACAAATTCATAAACACATTGACCAGTCTACAATTTTAATTTATTGTCTATGTGCATTCACAAGGGCTGTATGTTGGGCTTAGTTAAGTTAGGATCATGGCACACATATTTTTAGTGTGTTTGTATGTTTGGTGTCAATGGGGAAAGCCTGTGGGAAGTGGACATCTAACTGAGCAATGCAGAGGAAAGGCATCCAGAGAGAGAGAGATTTTAATAGATGTAGAGTGCAGGCAGGAAGCTTAGAATGTCAGATATTTTCAGGGATGGGACTTGTATCATTTGCTGTTCTCTTCCTTGACTGTCTGATTTGTGTTTGTACCACAAAAATATTTTCTTTTTTTTTTTTAAATAGCTCCTCCTTCATTTGTTGAATGGCCAGAAAGTTTAACGAGGCCTCGAGCTGGTACTGCTCGATTTGTATGTCAGGCAGAAGGAATACCCTCACCCAAAATGTCATGGTTGAAAAATGGAAGGAAGATACATTCAAATGGTAGAATTAAAATGTACAACAGGTGGGCTAAGTCACTTTGCTACTGTTTTAGATAAAACATAATGATTTAGTAATTCTTATGTGAAATGGTTATAATTATAACATCAAATACCTAAATTGGTATTTTAAACTGAAGTAACAATAAGAAATTAACTTAAGACTGTAATATCAGCATGCCAGAATCCATTTGTATTTTATATGTAGATCATGGTAGATTATAATAAAAGTTGGAATGGTTCTCCAGACCTGGCTTCTGGTACTGGTAAGCCACCAGCTAAATTTTTAGCAGCATGTAAACCCTTTGGAGTCTTAGTTCCTTGCTCCATAAAGTGAAGAATTTAGAAGGAAATAGTTAAGTCTCTAAGCATTCCTCCACAGTTCAAACTTAATGATTTTAAGAATTCATTTTTATTAGTGTAAATAGGACTCTTCTTGTACCGTTCTCATATGTTGAACAAAACTTCTGAACATTTTTATTGACCTGAATTTATGTAACATTGCAACATTATAGAAATTAGATGCTATTAATGATTAATGTTAATATACTTCCTTAATAAAAGCCAAATTTAAAAAAGAGATCAAGCTGTCACCTCAAGACAAAAGGATTTGGATATCACACATACTTACTTATATAGACTCAAAAAACAAGAGTAATTTTAAACAATTAATATAGGTTTTTCTTTAGTAGGGCTGGTTACACAGGTTGCTCTTAGTAACTTGTTATTTAAAGTTTAGAGTGCACTTAGCATAATTTTATTTTTATGTCATCCTTAGACGTTTCATTGAAATAATTTTTTTCTTCCTTCAGTAAATTGGTAATTAACCAGATTATTCCTGAAGATGATGCTATTTATCAGTGCATGGCTGAGAACAGCCAAGGATCAATTTTATCTAGAGCCAGACTGACTGTAGTAATGTCAGAAGACAGACCCAGTGCTCCCTATAATGTGCATGCTGAAACCATGTCGAGTTCAGCCATCCTTTTAGCTTGGGAGAGGCCACTTTACAATTCAGACAAAGTCATCGCTTATTCTGTACACTACATGAAAGCAGAAGGTAAGCAATTTGAGAAGTGTTTATTTTTAAGTGCTACTTACTGTCACGGCTTTGTTTTCAATATAAATGATGTTTTACATAATCCACAAAATATTTTTGAAGTTCTGTGGCATTTACCTCTTTTAATAAAAATAATTACTATATGATCTGTGTATCAGTTTTTTGCTAAATTTTGTATTATTGTATACCTTATGTGTATGCATGCCTGCTCAGTCCCTTCAGTCCCGTTTGACTCTTTGCAACCCTCTGGACTGTATAGCCTGCCAGGCTTCTCTGTTAATGGGATTCTCCAGGCAAGAATATTGGAGTGGATTCTTTACGTGTTTAAGGATAGTTTAAGATTTTTCTGTTTAGAAATAAGTACCATCTTTGCCTGCTCAAAAGTTAGAGTGGTGTACTTTATGAATTTCATTTCAGCCAAGGTATCAATTGCTTAAGACTTAGTATACCAATTTAAGTATGCAATCACATAGGAACAATGGTGTAAATACTTAATAAAATAAGGTGAACTCTAGTCACTGCAGCATGTTATTTTCAAGGGGGAAAGTAAACATTTTCAAATTCCCCATAATATGATTTTGTATATTTTGAATGTTTTCTGAAATCTCATAGAACTCTTTAAAAATTGAGCAGGATACTCTTTATTGATATCTCATTTATTATATAAAAATAGAAATCAAATCTGTCTTAAAATTTTTATTCAGTTCCATATCTGGAATCCTTTTTATCCTCATATTTTCTTTTAGCAAAAAAATGTAGAGGAAATGGAAAAACTAGTTGTAAATCCTAGAGATTTCACTATTGATTTCTTGTGGAAACCATAGCAGAGGTTTACAAATTTTAGTTGTTTACACAAAGTCTGCTTTTTATGCAGTAGACATTCCAAACAAATTTCAAAGAATAGTGCTCTAATAAAATTGTCTGTAGAAACAGGTGGTTTGTTGTTGTTTGTTTTTTGTATTTTGAAGTAGTATTTTGAATTTAAATCAGAGGTCATAGTAGAAAGAAGAATGAAAATCTGATAACTAAGCATGTTGGAGTATGTTAATACCCTTTTTAGTGATTTAAGAAGGTAAAAGGAATGCTGGCTTTGGTGGAGACCACTCTTGTTCGCTATTATGGCTGTTTCATTAGAGCCTCCACATGCAGCTCAGTGGTCTATTCATAGGCAGCACAAGGCTTTTTAATTTGAACTCAAGGACCTTGTTTGGTAGGTCAGAAATCATACTATGCCGTTCCTAATTAACGAGCCATTAGCTAGTCTGTTGTGAAATGCCTGTAATCTTGTCTAATTAAAATGCTATCAAGTTAATTCAGAAATGTGGGAAAACTTAATAGTGGAATTTGCCTTCTGTTTTGTTTATAAATCCAGTGTGGAGAGAAGGGGCTCTGTCCTTAGAGAGTTTTGATTAAGTTGACGTGCATTTACTGTGAATTGTTCACAAAACACAGTAGCTGCCAGCACTCTTGTTCCACTTTACAGGTTTGCTCTGTAGGAATTAAATCCCACAAAGACAAATCCTCTTCTATATCTTGCCATGCATATTTTATTAAGAATTGCTGAGAGTATTTTTCCTCTTTGGGCGTGGGGGGGTGGGTACCTCATAGTGGAACAAAACGTTTTGAAGCACATTCTGTGCCTCCCAGTTCTTTTGCTTTTAGTATAAATAAAAGAACAACTTGTGTCAGTCAAATTTAATAGAATCTCTAGGGGCAAAATGAGACCTTTTGCAGGACAACTTTTGGTTTGGTTTATTTTTATAAAGAGTCGAGCCATTACGTTCCCTACTGTCTCTCCATTTATGTTTAAAAGAAAAAAGAAACCGTGATTTAAGCAAGTAAGATTTACACTGTTATGAACTACAGTGTTCTGTAGTATTAAACTCTGTTGTGTTACTGCTGTACATTGTCTCTGATATGGGTTTTGACTAGATGTTAAATGAAGTTTAGAGAAGATTAATTGTTTTCGGTTTGATTTCTTCAGGAAAAATTCAAGCTAAAAACTTGTAGCAAAACATGGTTACTTTTAGAAAATAAAAACCTTCCTATTCACATTTTTCAGAGTCACAAAAATAACAGAGATCCAAGGATCAGTGTATAACAAGACTGTATGTAGTCTTGTTAAATGGTAATGATCTTGTTAATTTAATTTTGAATATTCATAATTTTTAAACACCAATTATTTAATCTAGGTTTAAATAATGAAGAGTATCAAGTAGTCATTGGAAACGACACCACTCATTATATTATTGATGACTTGGAACCTGCCAGCAATTATACTTTCTACATTGTGGCATATATGCCAATGGGGGCCAGTCAGATGTCCGACCATGTGATACAGAACACTTTAGAGGATGGTAAGAAAACGTGATTCTAAGATATCTAAGCATGAACATTAATATGTTTCTTACAACTTTAGAGGAATATGTGTTTTAAGAGAAAATATCCTGGTTTTGGTTTAAAAAAAAAAAAAACCAGATGTGATAACTAGCAGGCTAATTTACCGTTTTAGATCTTACCCTCAATTTTTGACAGTAACAGGATATGATAAGGATAAAGAGCACTTTTGTTTATAATTCATACAGTTTTTAATTGGTCATCTGATTTAGTAATAATTTTAAATTTCATGAGCTATAAATATTGAACAAATTCAGACACATAATGCAAATTTTAATAGCAAAATTGTCATTGTATTTCTTCAAGTTCCTAGTTTAAATTGTAAATGCATTGCAGAATTTTTTATTTTCTTTACTGAGTGAAACAAAATGTGAGATTCTCTAGGCAGGAATAAATGTAATGACAATTACATTGAGTGTCTGTAAAGACTGGAGGCCAGAGGAATTGAATTTCTGAAACTGAAAGTTTATAAAATTTAGTACTATCAATTAAAATATTCTTATAAAATCAGATAGCTTATTTTTAGAAAAATTTGTGTTTATTCTGCTTAAGGAGGAAAGTATTACTTGTTCAGTTTGTTATCTCCTATTGGAAGTTGAATTGCTGTGCATTTGAGGGCGGGCCTCCATGTACTCTTATGAAAGTGAAAATGTTAATCGTTCAGTCATGTCCAACTCTTTGTGATCCTATGGACTGTATGTAGCCCGCCAGGCTTCTCTGTCCCTGAAATTCTCCAGGCAAGAATACTGGAGTGGGTTGCCATTTCCTTCTCCAGAGGATCTTCCCGACCCAGGGATTAAACCCAGATCTCCTGAATTACAGGCTGATTCTTTACCATCTGAACCACAGGGGAAGCCCATATATTCTTATAATGGTGGGAAATTCTGTCTGTTAAAATAGTCCTGATAGAACTGATTCTCCTCCTCTGACTCTTCATCTTGCTCTTCAGGGCCTCTCCATAGCCCATTTTTTGTACTCTACAGTGTGAAAGGGGGATTATTTAAAATATACTTAATTACACTGTTCCCCCTTTACAAATGTTTTCTCATCCATCCTCAAGAAATGGTCCTCCTTGAGTTTTCAAAGCATTTTAATATAAATGATTCTCAAATCTTTCTCTTCATCCATTTAGTCCTACATCTCTTATATTTGTGTAATGCCACTTGTGTAACTGTTTATTTATAAATTCAGACTTTTACTAGGGGAAAAATTATCACTGATCTGGACGCTGAATTCCACATTTGAGTTTATTCCGTTTTAGGGTGAACCATGACCTACCTCTCTAGTTATCTCATTATGTTTAACAGCCTCTGACATGTATAACTAAAGTGAAACACAGGCTGGTGTTTGCTGCTGCTGTTGCTTTGGGTTTATGAGGTATATGAGGTATTGCCCCATAGAAGAAAATGTGTCTAAAGCATAGCAAGCCACTGGTTAAACTTGCCAGTTCCAGTTCAGTTATGATCTCAAAGTTTTCTCCTTTAAACCTTTCCTTATTTTGCAACTTTTTTGTTTAATTAAATTTCATTTTGTTTTCTGGATAACATACAGACTTCTGACACTGCTTTTTCAGTTTCCACATCAGTATCCTGCCCCCATTTCCTCAGCCTGTGCTTGTCAGGCTTCAGGCAAGATACTGGAGTGGGTTGCCATTCTACTCTGTGTGGGTCTCCTAGGGTACACAGCAGACACAGCTAATATTTGTGAAATGTTTACCACTGCCTGTTCTAAAAACCTTTCTTCCAGTGGCTCATTTAATCCCGACCTAGCCCTATGATAGAAGAACCATTGTTATATAAGAGTAGTAAAGTATAGGCGTGAGAATGTAGGCTCTAGATCTACTTCCTTACTTCCAAGCTGTGTGACCTTGGATAAGTGATTTCACCTCTCTACCTCAGTTTTCTTAGCTATAAAGTATAAATAATAGGGACGCTCTCTTCACTGGGTTTTTGTGAGAATTCATGAGTTCATGTAAAGGACTCAGAAATGCTTAGTTTTCCCTTTTCTACCTATTATTTCATTAATTCAACAAATATTTATTGAGTACCTGCTATGTGTTATTCAGTATTCAGTAGTGAATGAAAGAGATGAAAAATTGGCCTATAACTTGTGGAAGAAGAAACTATTACTTTCTACTGTGGGAGAAGAGGGAGAGGAACAATAAATAAGATGAACACCCAGTGATATATACTAATTTAGATAGTAGTAAGTGTTGAGAAGAAGGAAGAAAGCAGGAAAGGGGAGTAAGTCTTCAGACAGAGATACCTCTTGTCATGGGTTACATTTGAAGACCTAAAGGAAATGAAGGGGCTTCCCTGGTGGCTCAAATGGTAAAGAATCTGCCTGCAAAGCAGGAGAACTGGGTTCGATCCTCTGAAGAAGGGAATGGCTACCCACTCCAGTATCCTTGCCTGGAGAATTCCAAGAACAGAGGAGCCTGATGGACTACAGTCCATGGGGTCGCAAAGAGTCGGACACGACTGAGCGACTAACACACACACAAAGGAAATGAAAATGGGGACTGGCTAAGCAAATGACTGAAAGATGTGCATTCTAGGAGAGGAAACAGAAATTGCTAAGGGCCTGAAGCACAAGCATGGCTACAGTGGAGGGAACAAGCAGAAAGTAGTAGGAGATGAGGCATAGAATGAGGAGCCAACCATACAAGTATCAGTGGATAGGGTTTCGTGTGAAGCTTCAATGAGGACTTTAGCTTTTCCTGTGAGTAAAATGGGAGCTATTTTGAGGAGAATAATGACAAGATCTGACCTGGAATTTAATAGCAAATGTGTTGAGACTAAATGGTAGAGATGAGGACAAAGGCAGGGAGATCTGTTAGGAGGCTATTGGGACAATACAGGCTGAGGGTGATGGTGCAGGGACCATGGGGGTGGCCATGTAAGTCATAGAGCCACGGGATTGAATGTGGGGAGTGTGTGGAGGAGTCAAGAGTGACACCAGGGTTTTCATCTTTTGCGGTTGGACAAATAGTTTCCATCACTTGAGGTAGGAAAGCCTGTAGAAGAAACTATTGTTTTCATACCCATTTTGTATATGAAGAAACCTAGACACAGAGAAATTAATTTGGCTAAGATCACACACAGTAGAAATTGGTATAACGAGGACTCAGTAACTCAGAGGCTAACTCCAGAACTCATCTTAACTTTTAATATTAGACTGCTTCCCAGTATTCTTGACCCATTTTCCTGGAGTGCCAGTTATATTCAGATTATTTACAGGAAAATCATTGTGTTCATATTAAGCAGCATGGAGATATAGTTGGGGATAAAAAAAGTCACACTAATTTTTAAGATACAACTGTTAAACACTTCAAATTATTTGTCAGGTTTTAACCCTGCTGTCCTCAGCTTCTCCATTCTTGTGTAATTCTCTTTTCTATGTTTTAAGGCATCTTGGTGAAGTTATTGTGAAATATTCTCATGTTTTTTATGAGTATTAAGTAAGCTCATATTCATCCCAGACAACATCAAAACAGTCACAGCAACATTGATG
Source organism: Bos indicus (assembly GCF_029378745.1). Lineage (NCBI taxonomy): Eukaryota > Metazoa > Chordata > Mammalia > Artiodactyla > Bovidae > Bos > Bos indicus. The sequence goes on from NC_091769.1 coordinate 54,529,647, forward strand.
AAAATCTTGCTTTCTTTGGTTCTCCACACTGGATCCTCCCTTCAATATTTTTTCCTTCCTTTTTCTGGTTTGCACTCTGCTTGACTGGAAGCCTCAGCCAGGGTTGAAAGGACCTGTTCTTTATTATATGATGTGCTGCTGCTAAGATACTTCAGTAAATACTAGTGTGCTAGTTGATCATTTTGATCCTAAATATTGATAAGCAATCTGCCTTCTTTTATGACTAGTTCCCCTGAGACCTCCTGAAATTAGTTTGACAAGTCGAAGTCCCACTGATATCCTCGTCTCCTGGCTGCCCATCCCAGCCAAGTACCGGCGGGGCCAGGTGGTCCTGTACCGTCTCTCCTTCCGCCTGAGCACTGAAAACTCCATCCAAGTTCTGGAGCTCCCAGGGACCACTCATGAGCACCTCTTGGAAGGCCTGAAACCTGATAGTGTCTACCTGGTGAGGATTACTGCTGCCACCAGAGTGGGGCTGGGAGAGTCTTCAGTGTGGACCTCACACAGGACACCCAAAGCTACAAGTGTGAAAGGTAAATGTGGACTATTAAGGAAGAATAACACAGTATCTTTCTTCTTTGTCTTATCTAACTTAGGTTTATATTTTTAAATTTTGTCTCAAAAATTAAAATATTCCATAGATCATGGGTTTAATTGAAAACAATTTAAACTTTTGGTTCAGATCAGATCAGTCGCTCAGTTGTGTCCGACTCTTTGCGACCCCATGAATCTCAGCACGCCAGGCCTCCCTGTCCATCACCAACTTCTGGAGTTCACTGAGACTCACATCCATCGAGTCAGTGATGCCATCCAGCTATCTCATCCTCTGTCATCCCCTTCTCCTCTTGCCCCCAATCCCTCCCAGCATCAGAGTCTTTTCCAATGAGTCAACTCTTCGCGTGAGGTGGCCAAAGTACTGGAGTTTCAGCTTTAGCATCATTCCTTCCAAAGAAATCCCAGGGCTGATCTCCTTCAGAATGGACTGGTTGGATCTCCTTGCAGTCCAAGGGACTCTCAAGAGTCTTCTCCAACACCACACTTCAAAAGCATCAATTCTTGTGCTCAGCCTTCTTCACAGTCCAACTCTCACATCCATACCTGACCACAGGAAAAACCATAGCCATGACTAGACGAACCTTTGTTGGCAAAGTAATGTCTCTGCTTTTGAATATGCTATCTAGGTTGGTCATAACTTTCCTTCCAAGGAGTAAGCGTCTTTTAATTTCATGGCTGCAGTCACCATCTGCAGTGATTTTGGAGCCCAGAAAAATAAAGTCTGACACTGTTTCCACTGTTTCCCCATCTACTTGCCATGAAGTGATGGGACCAGATGCCATGATCTTTGTTTTCTGAATGTTGAGCTTTAAGCCAACTTTTTCACTCTCCTCTTTCACTTTCATCAAGAGGCTTTTTAGTTCCTCTTCACTTTCTGCCATAAGGGTGGTGTCATCTGCATATCTGAGGTTATTGATATTTCTCCTGGCAATCTTGATTCCAGCTTGTATTTCTTCCAGTCCAACGTTTCTCATGATGTACTCTGCATATCTATGCTTAATTTGCACATCCTTCAAAGATACATGGGTCCATATTATACAGAGTGAAGTAAGTCAGAAAGAGAAAGATAAATATTGTATATTAACACATACATATGGAATCCAGAAAGATGGTATGGAATAATTTATTTGCAGGGCAACAGTGGAGAAACAGACATAGAACACAGACTTAGGGACGTGGGGAAAGGGGAGGAGAGAATGAGCTGTATGGAGAGAGTAACATGGAAACTTACATTACCATATGTAAAATAGATAACCAGCAGCAGTTTGCTATATGTCTCGGGTAACTTGAAACAGGAGCTCTGTATCAACCTAGAGGGGTGGGATGGGGAGTGAGATGCGAGGGAGGTAAGAGAGAGGGAATATATGTATACCTATGTCTGATTCATGTTGAGATTTGACAGAAAACAGCAAAATTCTGTAAAGCAATTACTTCAATTAAAAAATGAATTAAAGGAAGATACATGGGTCTAAATCAAATTGAATTACCAAGTTATTTATTAATAGAGGCCTAATTAACTCCTGTGCTGGCACAGCCGCCACACTCAATGCAAAGAAATAGAACAGTCAATTTTTCTGGGCTCCAAAATCACTGCAGATGGTGATTGTAGCCATGAAATTAAAAGACGCTTACTCCTTGGAAGGAAAGTTATGACCAACCTAGACAGCATATTAAAAAGCAGAGACATCACTTTGTCAACAAAGTAGTCAAGGATGTGGTTTTTCCAGTGGTCATGTATGGATGTGAGAGTTGGACTATAAAGAAAGCTGAGCACCGAAGAATCGATGCTTTTGAACTATGGTGTTGGAGAAGACTCTTGAGAGTCCCTTGGACTGCAAGGAGATCCAACCAGTCCATCCTAAAGGAAATCAGTCCTGGGTGTTCATGGGAGGAACTGATGTTGAAGCTGAAACTCCAGTGCTTTGGCCACCTGATGCGAAGAGCTGACTCATTTGAAAAGACCCTGATTCTGGGAAAGATTGGGGGCAGAAGGAGAAGGGACACAGAGGATGAGATGGTTGGATGGCATCACCAACTCAATGGACATGAGTTTGGGTAAACTCCGGGAGTTGGTGATGGACAGGGAGGCCTGGCGTGATGCAGTTCATGGGGTCTCAAAGAGTCGGACATGACTGAGTGACTGAACTGAAATGAATCAGTATCACTATCATATATTTTTAAACAAATCATCAATTTAATAGAAAGATCATAGTACTAGGAAGTTCCAGACCCTTTTCCTCTTTTACTAATGTGGAGTGTAATGTGACTGGGCTTTTTGTTGTTAATTGATTAATCACAATTAGATGGTCAAAATTAGGAAATACGTATGACTGATTCATTTTGATATTTGGCAAAAACAACAAAATTCTGTAAAGTAATTATCCATCAAATAAAAAATAAATTTTATAAAATTACAAAATACATATTGCTTCTTTGAAAAAACTTAAAATCCACAAATATAATTTTGTTCTTATTTATATATTGGATTGGCCAAAAAGTTCATTTGGGTTTTCATACACTGTTATGGAAAAACCCAAACTTTTTGGCCAACCCCATACCTTAGTTTTTTTTTCTGTAGTATCTTATACTTTTAATTCTGTCTCAAAGTTTAATATCGTTGTGTAATTTTTAATATGAAGGGCAAATGTAATTATTGGAATTGAACTTTTATGCAGTTGTTGATTTAGAATGGAGAGCTCTCCACTCTCCTGTGTTTTCATGTGAATTAGGAGTTTTCTTACACATACACATCTGGTGAATTTTTGTAGCCCCTAAATCTCCAGAGTTACATTTGGAACCTCTGAACTGTACCACCATTTCTGTGAAGTGGCAGCAAGATGCTGAGGATACAGCAACCATTCAAGGCTACAAGCTGTACTACAAAGAGGAGGGGCAGCAGGAGCACGGACCCATTTTCTTAGATACCAGTGGCCTTCTCTACACTCTCAGTGGTTTAGGTGAGTGAACCTGTATAGTGCTTTTCCTTTTTTCCTTCCTCTCTGACCATTTGGGAGAAAAAGTTATTGGATATAAGGCAGAATCACTGACTTAGTGATAAAAAGAAAAGAAGTGACTTTACTACCTCACTGTGTGTATTCTACTGCATAAGTCATTCAGTGGTCCTTGACTCACCGCTGAGTGACTCAGCACAATGTCACAAGTGCTCAGTCATTCAGTCGTGTCTGACTCTTTGCAATCCCATGGACTGCAGCCCGTCAGGCTCCTCTGTCCATGGGATTCTCCAGGCAAGAATACTGGAGTGGGTTGCCATTTCCTCCTCCAGGGGATCCTCCCAACCCAGGGATCGAACCTGGGTCTCCCGCATTGCAGGCAGATTCTTTACCATCTGAGCCAATGTATCTTTCTATCTTCTCGCCAGCACTGGGCATCTGACTTTCTTTCTGAAGTTCACTTCTGGTGGAGTGATATACTGATCTCACTCTTGTGATCTATTCTTGTGACTGTATGGTGGATGTAGAATAGAAATGTGAAAATAGCAATATTGTTATGCCAGATGATCAGATTAACTTAGAAATTGCCTGAGAGACATAAAGAGCAAATTAATGGTTACCAGTGTGGTGGGGAGAGGCACTATGGGGTAGGGGAGAGAAGGGTATAAAAATTATTGGGTGTAAGACAGGCTCTAGTATTATGGTACAACATGGGGAATATAGCCAATATTCTGTAATAATTGTAAATGGACTATAAGATTTAAAATTGTATTAACAAATAAATAACCAAATTAAAAAAAAAAAGAAATTGCCTAAGAGTTCTCTATATTATATAGAGAGTTCTCTATATTATTTTGCATGTGTAAAAAATATGTAAATTATGTACAAAATAACGCTGTTACATATGAATCATGTAACTGTAAATATTTATTGTATGTAGTTCTAACACAGAAACACTCAAGAAAAAAACCCTTAATTTTATGTTTGGGTTCATCAGAGTTCTGAAAGATACTGTTTTATTCGCTATTCATCCTATCTTTGCACAGTGAAAGGGTTTTGTTATGTAAACATGTTTAGTAGATGGTATAATAAAGACACTTACAACTACAATAAATGCATGAGTATAAACAGATACTCAAGGTGTAGACTGCACACTTAGCTGTTTGTTGCTCATGAGTAGATTTTTACCCTTAAGCACAAAGCAGCAAGTTTATGATCATCAGCTGAATTCCTACTGGATTATTACAGCCCCTTCTGCACATACTGGACATTTACAAGCACTCTGGCTTTCCCCATCACAGACCACCCTTTGGTGTGCGGGCAGGAAGGAGGCATAGTGGTCCCATCCAGGAAGGCTTCATTTCCCTGGCCTTGCAGCATTAGACCAGAGTCCCTGTGAGTAAGAAGCAGTGGTGCAAATCTCTTTTCAGACCCAAGGACACAGAACCCCACCCTCCAGTTCTTGGCAGTAGTTTCCCAGATGGCATTTTGCTTGTAATCTTGTTGTTTTGGATTTTAATTGAATCTGTATTAGGTTAAATAAGTTTCACAGTTGATCCCTGTCATGCAGCTTTATAAAGGATGAGAAGTTACATATGTTCCAGGGGTGACCTTCCTTAAGCCATTGATGCTCAGATGACATTAGCCCAACCTACTGCCAAGCACTCAGCAGCAGTTATCTCTAGCCATGCTTTCTCAGGGTGCCTTCCCTTTCCGTAGGCATGTCATTTCATCTGGAAAACTTTAGTCAGTATCAAGTAAGAAACGGGCTTTGAGACAATTGTTGATGAAAAATCATACATCAAGCTTAATACCTCCAATTTCTTCACTGATAGTTTAGAAATATAAATACACTGAAGATACAAAACAGGAGATTCTTAGAGCAATCTTCTTGAACATATTAGTAGCTTATTCTAAACAGATGAGTAATTTATTGGAAAAAAAAGTAATGCTCTGCTTGTGAAAAGTTTAAAGAAACATTTTATTAAAACTTTGCCAATTAAAAACAGTTCTTTAAAATTTAATTTTTTTCTGCAGATAGCATACATTTATATATATATATAAGATCCATTGATTTTTGTTAAAATCTTTTATAATCTCTATATAATAGCTTTCGTCCTATAAACCTTTATTTCTTCCTGTGTTTTAAAAATAAATTGCATATGTTTACTGCCTGCGTTTTTTTATGGTATGATCCTTTGCATATGCCATTTGGGGTAATTCAGTTAAAATCATTTTATAGTGTATAAAAATAGGAAATGATTCTGTTATAGTCCATATACCCCATCTGTTAAAATAGCCCCATGTTTCCCGACTGGAGTTAGACTGAGTAGCTGGAGTAATTGCAGTGCAGGGTGGCAGAGGACTTTGTCATAGCTTTAGAGCTTTCTTGTTAGAGGCACGTTCCATACCCCTGGAGTTTCAGGGACAGAGCTGGAGTGGTTGACTGCCAGGGATGCAGTTGTACAGATTCACACATTGTACAGCTGTTAACTAGATCACCTTTAAGATGCCTTCTAATTTTTAGAGTCCTGGGATCCCATTTTCCTTTTCTTAAAAGTCACCGTGGGGCCTAGCCCAGCTTATAGCAAGCGAATGGGTTTACCCAACTAAGCAACCAAGTGTTAACAGCTTTCACTCCTTTCCTTCTTACTTTTGGCTGTTGGGGGTGGGCAGTATCTTCTGTTAACTGGACAGCTGACCATCTGTGATCATTTTTAGCGTGAGCATCTGGCAGTAGCTGCCTGTTTAACAGCTAGTGAGATGTCTAAAGGGCAGTAGGTTAAGGGAACACTATCTATGTCTTACATGGCAAATACTTGCTTTTATTGAGCTTCTGCACATTAAAGATACTCTAACTGGAACTAGATTTACTAAGTGGGCTTGGAAATGAAATTTAAATGCTTTTGTTTGCTGATTCAATGTCAGTTTGAGTAGCAAACTAAGGTCTCAAAATTTCATTTTCATACTAATCCCCTTTCTGATGCCCTTTTTGTTCAATTTCTGATAATTAAGTTTTCATTAAAAAAGTATGTTACTGGGACATTCTGTCCGTAGTAATATATATAGTTCTTTGTTTCTGAAAAAAAGAAATAGGTGAAGGAGTTCATGTATTTCAGTTGCTGTAACAGTCATTTAAAATTCTTTTTTATGTAAGGCATTATAGCACTAGATTAAAAAAATGTAGCGAATGTGACCACTGCCTAAAACAAGAAGGATTAAACCAAGATTCAGTTGACTTGTCTAATTTTCTCCTCAATTTTTTCCCAAATCTGATTAACTAAATTTAATTGTACTTAATATTGAAAGTTATTTTAGAACATTTTACTCTAAACCCTCAAAGCTCCATTCCCTGAAATGCAGAATGTTTTCTTTTTAAAGCGGCTAAAAAGATTCTTGTATATTTGTTAGTGTGATATAAATTTTGTCAGAGCAGTGGAAGTATTTTAATGTTGCTAGTTTGTTCTGGTTTAATGGTTTTAAGATACACAGTTTGATTTTATTGGAATTGGTTTACTTTGGGGGAGTTGGATAAAAAGCACTGGGCTTGTGATTAAACGTTTATGTGATTTGTTCTAAATTGTGGTTTGTGGTTTTCTTCAAGATTTTGTTATCTTTGTAGTGATTATTTTCACTTCGGTTTTTTACCCCCTTGGCACTTTCAGTGTTTAGTTAGTTTTAAATAGAATTTTAAAATGTTTGTTTCATTCATCATACAATAAACCGAAGCAAAATTAATAGCACAGTTGTGCTCCCTGATAATAGGCTGATTGGAATAATTTGTTCCTCTTTTATTGTCTGTTTATTTCAGAAATTGGCTTCACATTCTGAAGTTAGAGTTTCTAATCACAAGAGGACTTTTTATAAGCTGATTGTCAGAAACTGTTCTTAATTGTTTTGTCTGTGTAGAAGAAATTGAAAAGGGGAGGATTACTTATATAGTGCTATTTTAGTTTAGCATTTAGGACACTGATACTAGATCATCTTTAGCTTCTATTTTGTCAAAGAATTTGTGCTATTAAATATTTCACAGCAAGCCTGATTAGTGAGCAGGTTTTTTACACCAATTGTAAAGATCTAAAATATTCAAAATCACACCTTCAAAACTTAGAGATCTCTTTTTGAGAAATCTAAAGTTAGAACTTTATGGGAAATAACTTCATGGGAAAAGGATGGGAAACAGTGGAAACAGTGTCAGACTTTATTTTTCTGGGCTCCAAAATCACTGCAGATGGTGACTGCAGCCATGAAATTAAAAGACGCTTACTCCTTGGAAGGAAAGTTATGACCAACCTAGATAGCATATTCAAAAGCAGAGACATTACTTTGCCAACAAAGGTCCGTCTAGTCAAGGCTATGGTTTTTCCAGTGGTCATGTATGGATGCGAGAGTTGGACTGTAAAGAAAGCTGAGCGCTGAAGAATTGATTTTTTTGAAGTGTGGTGTTGGAGAAGACTCTTGAGAGTCCCTTGGACTGCAAGGAGATCCAACCAGTCCATTCTAAAGGAAATCAGTCCTGGGTGTTCTTTGGAAGGACTGATGCTAAAGCTGAAACTCCAATACTTCGGCCACCTCATGCAAAGAGTTGACTCATTGGAAAGAGTCTGAAACTGGGAGGGATTGGGGGCAGGAGGAGAAGGGGACGACAGAGGATGAGATGGCTGGATGGCATCACCGACTCGATGGACTTGAGTCTGAGTGAACTCCCGGAGTTGGTGATGGACAGGGAGGCTTGGCGTGCTGCGATTCATGGGGTCGCAAAGAGTCGGACACTACTGAGCGGCTGAACTGAACTGAAAGTTAGAACTGCCAACTCTAGGAGTAGGAGTCTCCAGAAACAGTCCCTGGTTAATGATGTAATTTTTTTAATTGTAGGAAATTTGCTGTACAGTGTTGTGATGGTTTCTACCATACAGCAACACAAATGTAGTTTTCAAGTCCATTAGCCATTTTTTGTAGAAGCATGATAAAATTAAGTTAGATTTCTGGGTGTTATCTTGCCCTATGGTACTGATAGAACAGGGTTTGGTTGTGGGGCTACATATCTCATGAAAGAAAATAGAGAACTAGCACTAGTGAGCCAAATTGATCTAACCAGAGGAAGTTGTAATCTTTCCTTTCATCAAGGCAGAACAAGATTTTGTGGCATGATGATCAGAGACAGTTCATTGTGAACCTTACTATAATAGAGATTTTGTTTTTAGGAGAATTAGAATCATTAAATGGCACCCCACTCCAGTACTTGTGCCTGGAAAATCCCATGGATGAAGGAGCCTGGTGGGCTGCAGTCCATGTGGTCGCTAGAAGTAGGACACGACTGAGTGATTTCACTTTCACTTTTCACTTTCATGTATTGGAGAAGGAAATGGCAACCCACTCCAGTGTTCTTGCCTGAAGAATCCCAGGGACCGGGGAGCCTGGTAGGCTGCTCTTTATGGGGTTGCACAGAGTTGGTCACGACTGAAGCGACTTAGCAGCAGCAGCAGCAATTTATGACATATGGAAGTCACATTTTTAAAGCAAGCCTAAGTCTTTTCAGAGACTGTATTCCCTCACCCCTCTCAGCCAAGGAAGGCTTAGATAACACTCAGAAAATCTTTAAAAGTATGCTCCAGGTGAAAATCCGTATGATGTGGTCGGTCTGCATGTTTCTGACTGCATCACTTAAGATGGAGTAAAAAAGACATGATATTGTATAACAAAATCTTCCTAATGGTGAATAATTTCAGTTGTATAATTCTGTACTGACTTTTAGTGTATAAATTCATTTCAGATAATATGGTGCTTTGATACCAACTACTAGCCCAAATACCGTTACAGATGTCAGGAGTCTTTCACTGCTGAAGTAATGTATCAACAACAACATAAATATCATTAACTATTCTGTCCAGATTAGCTTTGACTTCGTAATGCAGCACTCGTTTCTATGAGATCATTTTGCTTTTTTTGTTAACAGACCATGTTTAGGATTGGTGTAAACATTCCATTAACATTATTGCTGTCATTTACCACAGGCAAGATCTTTGAGGACATAGCCTCGCATTTTTTGTCTCTCTTCAGTTCTTCCTGTGCTTTACCACAGGTAATTCTCACTTTTAGTAGAAAAAGTTGCTCTGAACAGTATCTGATTACATTCTTTTATTGTTTCTTTTCAAATAATTACAAAATAAGTTCATTTAACTGAAGTCAGTAGACTTCTTAAAGGAATGATCTTTGGAAACCACCTACTATGTAGGCCATAAAATTGACTATGAGTACAAATTAAAGGGAACATTTAAAAGTGTTGCATTTCACTTCCTTCATTGTTAAGTATCTCTTAAGTTATCATTTTTTAATTTTGTGTTTAATTTGTTATCAAGACAAAACATGTTGACAGTTAGAGACTTTAGGGAATAGTGAAATATTTTTTCCTAATTTACTGAGAGTGAAAATCTTAAAAATTTCCTTCTCTGTACTGTCCAACAATGCCACATATGATTGATACTCAGATCACATTTTAGAACCTTAATACTTAAATTAAAAAAAAAAAAAACTTAAAAAAACCTGTTGCTCAAAAGAAATGGGAGCTTCCACGTCTAAAACATCCCATTACTAAAAAAAATACTGTTTCATTAAGACAATAAAAAAGATTTTTGTTTGACAATTTGCAACTACCTCTAACTAAAGACAGAATGTTTGTAGGTTAATGAAACTGTAAAAACTATACAAAAGTTACAGTTAATCATCTGTTTATCTTTTCTTAAATTCTTTTTCTTGGATGAAAGGTAATCTTCCATTTTAAAATATTTTTTATACTCTCTGGACAAAATTAGAGACCTATACTTTCTGTTTGGAAAAAATCTTGCTCAGCTGTTAAGTCTTAACTCTTCTGGGAGTATTTTTGTGATCCCAAATGGAATCAGGCTTTCCAGTAGTACATCATGTACAATACACTGGTACAGAAGCACTTGGCACTGACAGAGGAAAAGCATCAGATGACAAAGTTTCGTGTCTACTGCCTCAATTTAACTTACAAGTTCCACAGTTTATTAACAGATCCTGGTTGTTTGCCTCAATAGAGATAATAATAATAGTTGTTTTAGAATGTTAGGAAGATTAAGTAACATAATACACATAAGAGTTAACATTGCATTGTAAATTGCATTGTAGGTCCTCAACAAATGTTAGCTGTCATAACTGTTTTTAAAATGGTTCTTCTCCCATTTTAAATCTTCTCCCAGGATAGAGTCTGAAAATCTGGATTTAAAAAAATTTTTTTCCCATGTTACCTTCCATGATCATTAGATGTGGAAACCACTACTTCTTGAGCTTTAATATGTGTATGAATTTACCCAGGAACCTTGTTAAAATTTACTATGTCTGGGTGAAGCTGGAAATTTTTGTATTTCTGCCCATTTTGAGAAGCAAGGGTCTAGACCAGGACTAGGCAGATTTTCTCTGTAATGAGCCAGATAGTAAATATTTTAGGCTTTGTGGGTGCTATGAGCTGAATGTTTTATGTTCCCACCAAATTCATATGGTGAAACTCTAATCCCTAATGTGACTGTATTTGAAGACATAGCCTTTGAAAGTGTGATAAATGTTGAATGAGGTCATGAGTGTGAGGCCCTAATCTAATAAGGCTGGTGTCCTTATAAGAAGAGGAAGAAATACCAGAGTGCTCTCTCCATCAGGAGATAGTGAGAAAGTAACAGTCTAGAAGCCAGGAAGAGACTTCTTATCAGACATAGACTCCTGCCACACGTTGATCTTGGACTTCCCAGTCTCCAGAACCTTGAGAATATAATTTCTATTGTTTGAGCCATCCAGTCCATGGCATTTTGTCATGGCAGCCTACACAGATGAATACAGTGGGCCATATGGTCTCTTCCACAAATGCCTGACTCTGGCACTATAGCACAAAGCAGCACAGAAAAGTCATAAACGTATGGATGTTGGTTGTGGTCCAATAAAGGTTTATTTATGGAAACTGAAATTTTTAAAAAATATTTATTTGTCTGTAGTGGGTCTTAGTTGTGGCACCTGGGATCTTTGGTCTTCATTGCAGCATGCAGACTTTCTAGTTGCTGCATTCAAACTCTTAGTTGTTGCATGCGAACTCTTAGTTGGGATATGTGGAGTCTAATTCCCCAACTAAGGATCAAACCCGGGCCCCCTGCATTGGGAGCATCTTAGCCACTGGACCACCAAGGAAGTCCCTGGAGACTTAAATTCGAGTTTCATGTAATCTTTGATGTGTCATAAAATATTGTTTAAAATTTTTTTCTGACCACTCAAAAATGTGAAAACCATTTTTTAGCTGGCAGGTTACCCAGAGGCAGTAGGCCATGTTGCTATGGTTTGGCAATTCCAGGTGTAGACTTGATAGTCTTTGCTCTTCAAAATGTGGTCCCAGGATCAGCAGCATAATTTGAAATTTTATTTAAATGTTGAATTTCAGGTTCCCCATCCCTTCCCCAGATCTACTGAATCAGGGTCTCCACTTTAACACAATTACTAGGTGACTAGTATGTACATAAAAGTGGAAACACTGGTACCTAGTACAGTAATATTTTTCTTAAATAGCCATGTTAGTTTTTTATAACTTAATAACTCTTAGTTCTAGTTTGTTATTCTTGTTGGAAATCTTCATAAATTTATTTTTGTGCCTTCTAGATGCCTATAATTGTCAGGCCAATGATAGTTTTTAATTTTGTTACTGCTGAACCTCTGTTTAGTCCATGTTTATTGTGCTTTTTATTGTTTACCTTGTTTCCAGTCACATTTCCCCATACTTCTCAGCTTGTTGATGTTGTTCAGTTGCTGAGTTACGTCCGACTGTTTGTGGGTCGCAACAGCAACTCTTCAGCTGCAGCTCATGAACTGCAGCTCTCCAGGCTTCCCTGTCCTTCACTATCTCCTGGAGTTTGCTCAGACTCATGTCCATTGAGTCAGTAATGCCATCTAACCATCTCATCCGCTGTTGCCCCTTCTTCTCCTGCCCTCAGTTTTTCCCAGCATCAAGGTCTTTTCCAGTGAGTCGGCTCTTTGCATCAAGTGGCCAAAATATTGGAGCTTCAGCTTCAGCATGAGTCCTTCCAATGAATATTCAGGGTTGATTTCCTTTATATAATAAGGAAAATGTGACCTTCATGGTTATCATCGTTCAGTCAGTACATTTCTTCCCAAACATCCAAGGAGTGGATGAGTCACAGGCTCTCACGTATAATCTTGTAGTTTGAGCCCTATATTCCTATATTTTGTTTGCCACTGAGTACTCCTTAACAGATTCATTTTCTGATTCTCAAATATTTACCAAGTTCACCATGTGGTGGTCCCTACGTTAGAACCCAACCATATTTAATGTAGACAGATCATACATTTGGGGAACTTAGGAGGAAGAATAATAATTACATACGCAATTAAAATAAGGTGTGATGAACTCCTTGATAGCGGAAGTCAGATCGCTGCTATGGCATTTGACAGGAACCTCAGACCTAATTGAGGGATAAAATGGGGATGGCTTTCAGTAAGAGAACATTTGTGTTGAGATCTAAAGGAAGATCTCAGCCAGGCAAAGGTGCTGGGGCAGATACAGTTCATGGGGGTCTGATAAAATAATATAAAATAGGTTAAAGCAATATAAAAATATACTATAGATACAGGGTCTTTAATAGACCTCTTGTGACCCCATGGACACCAGGCTCCTCTGTCCATGGGATTTTCTAGCCAAGAGTACTGGAGTGGGTTGCCATTTCCCTCTCCAGGGAATCTTCCTGACCCAGGGATCGAACCCAGGTCTCCCACATTGTAGACAGATGCTTTACCATCTGAGCCACCAAGGAAGTCCCATGCAAATAAAGGGTTCTGAAACTCCAGCTTCATAGCTTCTGGGTAAAGTTACCTTTGCAAAGAGGGGATAGCAGAACCCTGGAAGTACTCAAGGAATGCTGGAGTTTATGTGGGTTAGCCAGGAGGTGAGGAGACTGTGTTCTGGAGGAACTAAAATGTTACTATGACCAGAGTGAAATGGGAGAGGAAAGCTCCTGGTAAGGCATGTGAGGGAATTCCAGCTTTATCCTTAGGGCAGTGTGAAGCCATGAAATGATTTTAAGTAAGCAAGTGGCCTGATTAGGTTCATGTTTAGAAATATCTTTCTGTTGCAGTGTGTGGAATATAATATAGAGAAATGAGACACAAATCAGCTTAGAACTTACTTCTTCCCTTAAAGAGGAAATTTTGTGAACTTTCTTTTCACTTTCTGATTCGGAAATGTTATAAATATCTGTACTCCCAAGTTTGCTCTAGACCCTACTATACATGGCAATTTTCATGTACACAAACAGTAAATTAAAATTCCTTTAGAAAACAGCTTATTCTGTTGCTTTAAATCACTTTACACAAGGTTCAGTGGTCAAGAATCTGCCTGCTAATGCAGGAGACTCAGGTTTGATCTCTGGGTCAGGAAGATCCCCTGGAGAAGGAAATGACAACCCACTCCAATATTCTTGCCTGGGAAATCCCATGAATAGAGGAGCCTGGAGAACTATAGTCCACGGGATCATAAAAGAGTCAGACACTGCTGCTAAGTCTCTTCAGTCATGTCCCACTCTGTGCGACCCCATAGACAGCAGCCCACCAGGCTCCCCCATCCCTGGGATTCTCCAGGCAAGAACACTGGAGTGGGTCGCCATTTCCTTCTCCAGTGCATGAAAGTGAAAAGTGAAAGTGAAGTTGCTCAGTCGTGTCTGACTCTTAGTGACCCCATGGACTGCAGCCTGCCAGGCTCCTCTGTCCATGGGATTTTCCAGGCAAGAGTACTGCACTGGGGTGCCATTGCCTTCTACTTAGTGACTGAACAACAAGCAACAGCTGTAACAACAACAAGCAACAATTGTAAAAATCTGATATTCACCAGATCAGCAAATTTGGAAATTTTTACTGTGCAGACCCTCTTCAAAAGTCATTTACAAAATATTAGGTAATATTGATCACATATCTGAAAAACAAACTATTTTAACATATAAGGGGGAAGGTATTTGAACCTTTGGCTCATGCCTGTCTTTAAGCCAGTTCCATAACTGTCTTAAAGTGTTCTAATTTATCCTTCGTTTTGATTGAGGAAACTCAGGAGACATCTTGTCATAAATCTAATGACATATTCTGTCCCCTGAGAAAGCCTAGTCTTGATTTGGTCAGTAACTGTTACAGTGCCAATTAGATGATCAGAGAAATAAAGGAAATACAACCATGGATTCCATAAACCCATTACACAAACTGTTCTTTGAATCCACAGCATGAAGCCAGGAGCATTTAGTAGTCACTCAAATGGAGAATATTTTTTAACTCACTCAGCTGCTATTATTGAGCTTTATTATGGGCCCTGAGAGTTGCAGTGATCTTTGTAAAGCATTCATTTTAGCACTGTGTGAATACAGTGAGTACAGTGTTTTATGGAACTTATTAGGTCTTGGATAAAGAGGCTCCTATGAGCTATGGAATGAGGTTCGTGACATTGTACAGGAGAACAGGGATCAAGACCATTCCCATAGAAAAGAAAAGCAAAAAAGCAAAAATGGCTGGGGAGGCCTTACAAATAGCTGTGAAAAGAAGAGAAGCGAAAAGCAAAGGAGAAAAGGAAAGATATACACATCTGAATGCAGAGTTCCAAAGAATAGCAAGAAGAGATAATAAAGCCTTCTTCAGCGATCAATGCAAAGAAATAGAGGAAAACAACAGAATGGGAAAGACTAGAGATCTCTTTAAGAAAATCAGAGATACCAAAGGAACATTTCATGCAAAGATGAGCTTGGTAAAGGACAGAAATGGTATGGACCTAACAGAAGCAGAAGATATTAAGAAGAGATGGGAAGAATACACAGAAGAACTGTACAAAAAAGCTCTTCATGACCCAGATAATCACAATGGTGTGGTCACTGACCTCGAGCCAGACATCCTGGAATGTGAAGTCAAGTGGGCCTTAGAAAGCATCACTACGAACAAAACTAGTGGAGGTGATGGAATTTCAGTGGAGCTATTCCAAATCCTGAAAGATGATGCTGTGAAGGTGCTGCACTCAATATGCCAGCAAATTTGGAAAACTCAGCAGTGGCCACAGGACTGGAAAAGGTCCGTTTTCATTCCAATCCCAAAGAAAGGCAATGCCAAACAATGCTCAAACTACCACACAGTTGCACTCATCTCACACACTAGTAAAGTAATGCTCAAAATTCTCCAAGCCAGGCTTCAGCAATACGTGAACCATGAACTTCCTGATGTTCAAGCTGGTTTTAGAAAAGGCAGAGGAACTAGAGATCAAATTGCCAACATCTGCTGGATCATAGAAAAAGCAAGAGAGTTCCAGAAAAGCATCTATTTCTGCTTTATTGACTATGCCAAAGCCTTTGACTGTGTGGATCACAATCAACTGTGGAAAATTCTGAAAGAGATGGGAATACCAGACCAGCTGATCTGCCTCTTGAGAAATTTGTATGCAGGTCAGGAAGCAACAGGTAGAACTGGACATGGAACAACAGACGGGTTCCAAATAGGAAAAGGAGTTCGTCAAGGCTGTATATTGTCACCCTGTTTATTTAACTTATATGCAGAGTACATCATGAGAAACGCTGGACTGGAAGAAGCACAAGCTGGAATCAAGATTGGCGGGAGAAATATCAATAACCTCAGATATGCAGATGACACCACCCTTATGGCAGAAAGTGAAGAGGAACTAAAAAGCCTCTTGATGAAAGTGGAGAGTGAAAAAGTTGGCTTAAAGCTCAACATTCAGAAAACGAAGATCATGGCATCCGGTCCCACCACTTCATGGCAAATAGATGGGGAAACAGTGGAAACAGTGTCAGACTTTATTTTCCTGGGCTCCAAAATCACTGCAGATGGTGACTGCAGCCATGAAATTAAAAGACGCTTACTCCTTGGAAGGAAAGTTATGACCAACATAGATAGCATATTCAAAAGCAGAGACATTACTTTGCCAACAAAGGTCCATCTAGTCAAGGCTATGGTTTTTCCAGTGGTCATGTATGGATGTGAGAGTTGGACTGTGAAGAAGGCTGAGCACCGCAGAATTGATGCTTTTGAAGTGTGGTGTTGGAGAAGACTCTTGAGAGTCCCTTGGACTGCAAGGAGATCCAACCAGTCCATTCTGAAGGAGATCAGCCCTGGGATTTCTTTGGAAGGAATGATGCTAAAGCTGAAACTCCGGTACTTTGTCCACCTCGTGCGAAGCGTTGACTCATTGGAAAAAACCCTGATGCTGGGAGAGATTGGGGGCAGGAGGAGAAGGGGACGACAGAGGATGAGATGGCTGGATGGCATCACTGACTCGATGGACGTGATTCTGAGTGAACTCTGGGAGTTGGTGATGGACAGGGAGGCCCGGTGTGCTGCAATTCATGGGGTTGCAAAGAGTCAGACACGACTGAGCGACTGATCTGATCTGATCTGATGCTTTCTTGGGGCTGGTCTCTTGGGCTCTACTAGGAGGCTTATAACACAGAAGCTCTTTGGCTTTGCATATCAGTTGAACTCCATTTAGAAATTACTGAAAATGAGCTGCAGTTACCATTAAATTAGTGTAAATTAATTACCAGCAAATCAGTTGCAAAATTGAAACCATCCCCACAACATTCAGTTTTGACTTGTGTGAGTTCTTATAACTCCTCATGAAGACATTGCCTGGAAGATAGTGCCAGTTAGAAATGCAAATTTTCTGATGTTAAGGTTAATACAATACACATTTTTCTCAGAAGTTTCTGTGTGTGTTCTCTGTTACTCCCTATTACTTTTAAAATGAAAAAATTAGGATATATTAATCTAATGCACATACTCACCAGGCGCTGGATTGGACATAAGGAACTTGAATGTAAGATGGCATGTCTGCCTCCAAAGTGTTTAACTTCAGCCTAGAGGCCCTATCAGCGTTTATAGGAAAATGTGCTGATAAAATTGAGATGTGATCAGAGTATTTGGTAAGCATGAAGGATAAATGACTAATTTTACTATATGACGAGAACTTCCCCAGTTGAAAAGTGGAGGAAAATCATTCCAATCATAGGAGCTCAAAATGTACAAAAAGATTAAAAGAAGTAGCTTCATTGGTTTGTTACGGCTAAATCATGGGTTGCATGGGTGGGAGCTGTGGAGACTAAAACCATGGAATTAACTAGGGCTGGTGTTTTAAGGACCCTGCATACCATAAAAAGTTATTTAGTCTTTGTCTTATATTGTATAATAAATAGTGAAGAGCCATCAAATTTTGAAGTGAGAAAATGACATGCCTTGTTTAGACACATAACTGGTAATGATACTGTAAAGGATAGATTTAGAGAATCAGTGAGCATGGGCCCAGGAGAGGGCTACCAAAGACAGGAAATCAATGAAATGGTTGTTGAAATAATCTAAAATAATAAGATAAACTAAAACAGTTCATTGGAGAGAAGGCAGGTGTGAAATTTTGGGGGCTTAGAACTTGACTCATTACATGTGGGCCTGATGGAAGACCTTCATGTATAGCTATTATGCCTAAGGGATCTATGAAAAGATGTACAACATCATTAGCCATTACAGAAATGCAAAGTAAAAAATTTTAACTGTAGTAGGATACCACTGCGTACACATTAGAATGACTAAAAAATTTGTAAATGTCAAAACTGCCAATAACAAATGCTGACATGGATACAGAACACCTAGAACTCATGCATTATTGTAGGAATGCAAAATGGTACAGCCACTCGGGAAAACAGTTCAGTGTGTCTTAATGAAGTTAAATATGCCTGTGCCATGTGACTCAGCCGTCCCATCCTACATGTTTACCCTAGAAAAATGAAAATGCATGTTCACACAAGAACCTATACACAAAATGTATAGCTCAATTTACTGTTCCCACAAACTGGAAACAGCAGTTGTCCTTCACTGGGTGAGTAAATAAACTGTGATATAGCCATATAGTTGAGTTACTCCTCAGCAGAGGAAAGCAATGAACTCTATGGCTACTTGCAGTAGTTTGTTGATGGATATCACTGGCATCATGCTGAGTGAAAGAATCCATTCTCAAAATACACTCTGTATTATTCCAATTATATGACATTCTTGAGAAGTCAAAACTATAGGGATGGAGAACAGATCAGTGATGGACATAAATTAGGGGTGGGAGCGGGGTTAACTACAAAGATGCAGCACGAGCCATTGATACTATGAAATTGTTCTGTTTTCTGATTGTGGTGGTGGTTGCATAAACCTGTACATGTGTTGAGTAGAACCATACACCACCAAAAGGTCAGTTTTTTCAATTTAAAATAGAAGAATGAGGGTCTTGAGACGAGATGGCCAGGGTTTGAATTCTAGCTGTCCTCACACTTGGTGTGATCTTGGTTAAGTTACTGTACCTCCATAAACCTCAATTTGCACAGTGTCCAGGATATTGAGGATTAAGTGTACTAGAACGTGCTGAACCCTCAACACAGTGCTCTTGTACATAGTAAGTGCTTAGTAGCTGTTAGCTGCTTATAAATCTAATTAGGTGAAGAGGAAGTTGGACTGATTTCTCAAGAGTCCTGAATGGATGATACCTCACTGCAGTAGAACTTCAGGAGTAAGACCAGGTTTGGAAAAGTGGGAGATTATTTAGTTCAGTTTTGCTTGTATTGGGTTGAAAAGTTTGATATTCTGGTGGAGATGTCTCTAGGAGCTTAATATATGGTTTTGATTTCAGAAGATCTGAGATAGTGAATCACTGCTGTACAGTTTGGAGTTAAGCCTACGCACTGATGCTGTCCTGCTCCAAGGGACCCAACATTTTTTGTCTGAGCTACAAAGATTTGAGTGGAAGAAACCACTTGTCAGCATAATTGTAAAATGAAAGACATTTTCAGGAAATGTTTTTCCTGAAAGGTCATTTTCAGGAAAGTAAGGCACTTTCAACAAATCTCATTGAAATTTCAGATAAGATCATATCTATATTCTTAATTTGGTATAATTCTAAACATTTATCAGTTTTTTACTTGCTGCAAAAGATAAAGGAATTTTGATTAAGAAGGAAGCAAAAGGGATCAGGCAAATCATTGCTGCTTTATTATGGGAGAAATATAGCTAGCAAATTCCAAATTGTATTTTGAATTGTAGCAGATCACAGAGGATATTTTGCACTCTTCAGTGTTTGAAAGCCATTTTTAAATTTTTTTGGTAACTCAGTTGAATGCAATAGCAATACTGTTATAATTTGTATTTCTGCCTCTTAAATTCAGAGGACTGCAGAGAGTGTTAAAATGACAATGCCCCATTAAAGAACAAATGCCTTTTACTCTTGTGCTGTATATTGCGTTGTCTTAAAATTGTATCAGTGGCACCTTATGGGATGTTACATTCAATTTTATTTCCCACTTTAGAAAAGATCATTTTGGTGAGAGAAAAGAAAGGGAGCAATAAATGCTTATATTTTCTTAAATATTTTTCTCCTTGTTTAAAAATTAAGGTTCAACTTTCCGTATCAAAACCAAAAAAAAAATAATTGGGAAAAGAATTTTGATGGTTTTTCCTGGACTTTTATATGCTTAATCTTGAATAGTCATCACCTTTCGAAATACTCTAAAACATGAAAAGCTCTGTGAAAAACATCTGTCTTGTTATTAAATGAGGTGTAATTTGTGAACAAAAACCTTACTCCTTTTTTTTTTTTTTTTAAAGATAAAGCAAAGTTGTTTTTTTTCCAGGAACAAAATTGGTGCATTTGCCTAAATGGTCATCACTTTTGTAGGTTTGAAGTTGTTTTACTGCTTTAGCAGCTGTGTGTAAGTTTTCTAGCAGACAATAGTGGTGGGAAGGGGGGACTCGGTTGCATCTGGTTTCTCTTTGTAAAATGCCTGAAAAGTTGATATTTAGTACTTTTCTTGAGAAAGAGGTTCATTGGTAGAAGAACTTTTTTAGTACCTAAATTAGCTTGGTGTGTTTCATATGCCTATGTTTTGTTTTCTTAAAAAAAAAAAAAAAATGGGGAGAGAAAGAAAAGAATAAAGAAAATCATCTACCCTAAAACTGCATAGCACAGATAACCCTTTGACCTTTGGCACTGGGTAAAGATTTACAGTACTTGTGGAGCCTCACTTCTCATGCCTGACTGAAAAGAATCCTAAATAAAGTAAGGCCCCTGTGGAGATGGAGAAAATTAGCAGGGTAAGGAAGTTCCATTATTTCAAGTAGCTCTGTTTTGTTTTTTTTTTTTAACCAGTTTATGAAGTGAAATACCAATTGTGATATGTTTCCGGTTTTGAGTCTTATGTCACTTAAGTATGAGGTCTGATGTTACAGTAGTTAAAGAGTTGGGGATGCAGGAAGCAAAGTGTCTTTCTCCATTTCCTTCATTCTCAGCAAATATCCCTTCCTGCTGCCTTCCTCAAAGTAAATTTCCACCTGAAATTTCTTTAGGGCGATATCTCTTCTTTAGGGAAAGCAGAACAACAGAAAGCTTTAAAAAAAAATGCGCTATTGAAATACAGATGAGAATGGGAATTGCCAGTTGTTTCTTTCTCTGTATGTTAAGTGCTCGAGTTTTATTTCAGATATCAAATATAAAAAGTGTATGAGAACAAAATTAGTTCCATGGTTTGTCTCCCGAAAAAGTATTCTTAAAACTTTATTTTATTCAAGTATAGTCGATTTACACTGTTGTGTTAATTTCTGCTGAATGGCAAAGTGATTCAGTTTTATATATCACTTTGTCATTCTTTTTTAAAATATTCTTTTTCGTTATGGTTTCTCACAGGGTACTGAATATAGTTCCCTGTGCTATACAGTTAGGACCTTGTTGTTTATCCATCCTGTATATAATAGTTTGTGTCTGCTAATCCCAAATTCCCAATCTATCCCTCCCCACAGAAAAAGAATTTTTAACTTCATTCCAAATGACACAAATTAAGATCTTTGAAGAAACTTTTACTATCTAATGATGTTTACATCTATTTAATAATTAACTAGCTTCTTTACATTGAATCTTTATGTATCTCTCTCCTAAAATATTCCAGTACTCTCTATAACCCTTTGTATTTATATTTTGAAGGTTGTTAAGTTTATCTTCTGTTACCTTTTCTGCTTCCTTTCTACATGTACTAATAAAACCTCATTAAAATGGTAACAAATGAAAGCCATGTTTCCTTGGTATTAGGAAGACACTCATAATTTTTGATCAACTCTTGACTGTTTTATAGTGCAGAACATTCCCAGTGGTAATTTTATGAATGAAGGAAAAACTTCAGTAAGCCTTTTCTTCTTATTTTTAAAAATATGTAAAGCATGATAAAATGCTTTACATGAATTGCAAACAGTTTTCCTTCCAGAAGGGAAAACTCTTGTTGTAGGAAATTAAATTAGGGCTATCCATTAATTGTCAACCTTCAGACCACTCTGGAAATTTCTGGTCAATGTAAAGAATCTTTAGATGTGTGAGGTCTTTAAAAATCTAAGTAAGTTAAAGGAGAGAAGGTTTTTTAAATACCACATTAGCACATGAAAGAAACTTCAGAGTGAAGAGAAAAAAACATTTGCTGCATAGCAGTAATTATACTTGAGGGTTTTGTTTTTTGTTTTAAGCTTGTTCTTAAAAAAACTTAGTGCAAATGAAATGTTAAGCTTTGTACCAATTACACACACCGTGAGGTAGAGGGGAGCTATAAGACAGGCATTGCTGTAGGAAAATATTTTTATATCTTAACGCTTTAAAAGTATTTTTGTATGTTTCATAATGTATATAAAAGGACAGTCACATATGTATATATTATAAAGGGTGTATATGAGTATGCTTGCTAGAAAAAATTATTAATGAGTAAAATGAAAAAAATGTGGAGACCACTATTCTAAAATAGAGAATTGGTTATTTCTAAGTAACTACCCAAATTATGAAGCTTTACAACAAGAAGAGGAAATAGACATTATAATCAAATCACCATATGAATTATATTAATAATTGTAAGCTTTTGTAGGTGCTGTGGTAGAAAAGTATACAGAGTTGTAAGTTATAGGGAACACTATATAGTTTGCTAGTAAGGATCTGGTTACATTTCCCTGAGAAATTGATAATGAATTAAGATTAAAGGATAACAGAAGTTAACTAGGTGAAAGACCCGGATGGGATAATGAAAGATTTAAAGGAGGCATGGCATAAACCATAGTCATAGACTGAGAATCAAAACAGGCTAAATACTGGTATATTCCTATTTAAACAACTTGACTTATCATTTGATTTGGATAAGCTGCTGTGATATCATAATCCTGACAGAGTTTATTGATATTGTACTTTTCCATTTTGAGATGTTTGAACTCTTGAAAGATTTTGTATAATATCTCAGAATGTAGGCTGCCTTATAAGCAGAGGCTTCTTAAGTTGGCCAAGATAGCATAACTCTATTGACACTTACCTTATTATAGAAACTAGAGTG
Source organism: Bos indicus (assembly GCF_029378745.1). Classification (NCBI taxonomy): domain Eukaryota; kingdom Metazoa; phylum Chordata; class Mammalia; order Artiodactyla; family Bovidae; genus Bos; species Bos indicus. Next base: position 54,552,580 of record NC_091769.1, read on the forward strand.
GATACTTCAGCTGAAGGTGAAAACGGCATCTTAGCTTTCTCAGCATGCCAGACGTTAACAATAACTTAGGAAATCTGTGCAGACAGTAGGCATCACATTTTGCCTGTTTATCACAGTTGATACATCTTTCCTGGTATAATATGTAAATATATCTAGCTTGACATTATTGAAAATTTATGTACCTCCTAACTTCTTTCTAAGGGAGATTTGAAGTAACTCAATATAGAAACACAGAATTCAACAAAATTAAAAAGAAATAGGTGATATAAGGCCAGAGTTAGTGAGGGTTTTGGATTAAAGAACCACTCATATTAATAGTGGGAGTATAAATTGATACACAGCTTTTCTAGAGATAATTAGGCAACTCCAAAAGCGGGTAGAATAATAAATACACACTCTTTTACCCAACAACTCCATTAACAGAACCTGCCATAAAAAGGTATTCTAAACATGCACAAACATTTAACCACAGAGATGCTCACTGTAGTATATGGGGTCATTTATAACTGTGAAAATCTGGAGAAAACTGAAATAGTCAGTTTTTTGTTGTTGTTTAGTCGCTAAGTTGTGACTCTTTGCGACCCCATAGACTGTAACCCTCCTGGCTCCTCTGTCTCTGGAATTTCCCTGGCAAGAATCCTGGAGTAGGTTGCCATTTCCTCCTCCAGGGAATCTTCCCGATTCAGGGACCGAATTGGTGTCTCCTGCTTGGCAGGCAGATTCTATACCGCTGAGCCACCTGGGAAGCACTACAGAGGTTTAATAAAATAAGCTATGGTACATCCATACAGTTTGAATAAATGTAGACATTAGAAAGAATTTTTTAGGATAATATGTAATAATATGAATAGTTATCCATAGTATATTAACTGAAAAAAATTATAAAGTACAAAATATACTGAATATGGGTGCATATGGATAGGAAATGGAAGGAAAAACATAACACTAGTGTTCACAGTGCTTATCTCTAGGTGCTAGTTTTAAGAATATTTTATTTTTATTTCTTCTTTTGGCTTGTCTGAGTTATATAAATTTTCTGTAATAGATATATTTTATCATAATGAGAAAAAACAGTACTTCATCTGGATGACCAAGTATGATGATTTTTAGTATGGTTTCCCTTTCTTGAATACACTCCCACTCTTTTCATAAAAATGGCCTTTTGTCTCAGAAGAAAAATCATGGCAGATGGGCCTTAATTCTGACCCTACAAAACTATAGAAACTACTTTGGAACACTCTTTTTCAAGGGCCCATTTCTCTATGCACATATCCACTCTGAGAAATTACAGTGATTGTTTCAATTGTATTAATTTTCTTTCAATCATATTAATTCTCTTTCCCATGTTGACTGAATTGCACACTTTATGGCCATGATTTCTTCGTTTACGCTGTTCTCAAGCTGTGTGTATTACAAATTGGCATTCCATTGTGAGTCGTTGAGAGTTAAGGAAAGAATCTGTATTTGCATTACTTATACACAGAATCTCAGATATTTCTGGAAATCTTTTAAGAACCTAAAACCGTATTGGTACTTTGCATTGTCTTGTCAGGCTAGAGTTCATTACAGACATTCATATGGATAAACGTAGATAAATAGATAATAGAGATAAAATTGCCCACTAAGAAAATTACACTGTTCTGGAGTTAGGAAAGCTTTTGAAACTATGTGAGTGTGTGAAAGTCGCTCCTGTGTCCGACTAGTTGTGTCCGACTCTTTGCAACCCCATGGGCTCTACAGTCCATGGAGTTCTCCAGGCCAGAATACTGGTGTGGGTAGCCATTCCCTTCTCCAGGGTATCTTCCCCAACCCAGGGATTGAACCCAGATCTCCTGCATTGCAGGTGGATTCTTTTACCAGCTGAGCCACGAGGGAAGCTCTATGAAATTTCAAACTATGAAAGCCCTATGTGAAACTATGAAATCTAACAAATTTGCAGTTACAAAAAATGTGGATTTTAAGATTTATTTCCCTTAATAAAACCAAAACCCTATGTTAAAGTCATAGTCTGACCTGTATAATAGTCTTTCCAAAAACATTTAGTCTGAATCTGACAATGAGGAAACAATTATTATAGATAAATCCAGATGTGAGATAGTCTGTAAAACATCTGGACAGGATTCTTCAAAGAATGTCATTGTTACGAAAGATAGGAAAAGGACAGGGAACAGTTCTAGATGAAGAAGCAGTGATCCTTAGTTGGATTTAGGAATTGCAGATGAGGGGTGTAAAGGGTATTATCAGTAGGAAATTTAAAAACAAACTATATATCAGATAAAATCGTGTTTTTGTTAAATCTACTGGATGTAATAATGGTATTGTAGTTATATAAGTGAGGATGTCTTTGTTCTCAGGGGAATCACGTTCAAGTATTTAGGTGTAAAGTATACTGATTACAAAAGAAAAACTGTTTGTGTATATGTATACTTGTACATATGCACATACAAATAAGAGAATAATAAATAAGAAAAATACATCAAAATGTTTAAAAAATAATTTAAAAGGTTAAAAAAGCACTGTGTGTGTTCAGTTGCTTCACTGTGTCCACCTCTTTGTGACCCTACAGGCTGTAGCCTACCAGGCTCCTCTGTCCATGGGATTCTCTAAGCAAGAATACTGGAATGGGTTGCCATGCCCTCTTCCAGGGGCTCTTCCCAACCCAGAAATTGAACCCATGTCCCCTGCATTGCAGACAGATTCTTTACAAAATGCCCTGTGCTGTGTGGTTAATCAGTTCCTTCAAATTGAGAGTGGTTATGCAATGATTATGCACATGGTTAAAACAAAAGCACTTATGAAATAACTGATTATATAAAACAGTTTTCTAGTGATATGTGGGATATTTAAAAGTTATGTCAAGTGGTATACATTGTAATATAATTTTACCTACTGAGAAATAAAGTTCAGAAAATCAGATTCTTTATTATCCTGCAGAGTAGCCCCTCCAGTTAAAGCATATTTGAGGAACTAAAAAAAAAAAATTATTTCTTTAAACAACTAAATGTTTCTTCTATCCATGGAATATTTATAAAATGATATTTATAATCATGTATCTCTTTTGTGTGTGGGGGGGTGGTCCACCAATGGCTTGTAGGACCTTAGTTTCCCAACTGGGAATTGAACCCAAGCCACGGCAGTGAAAGCGCTGCATCCTACCACTGGACCGCCAAGGAATTCCCTATAATAATATAGTTCAGGTTGAATGTAAGAAAACTTAGGTCTTCTGTTGAATATTTTATTTACCAGAAAATATTTTTAGTTTAATTCCTCATGCTTAAATTGTTTCTAATTCTCTATCATATGTGTTGAAAACTATTTAAAGACTTATTGAATAACTGCCAAGCACTCTCAAACATTTTCAGTGTCTTTCAGTACCTGAAAGACTTAAGATTTATATAAAATTTGGGTGGACCACTTATAGCCAAGTAACATGGTAATGACCTGCACCTGCTTGTATCAAAAAACTCTCAGAATTCTCTTATCTGTTAACATCAAAATCAATTTCAAAGTGATAAATTCAGCAAAGATGAAATAAATTGCTGTAACAGTGCTTTTTGTGAGTTCTAAAGGAGGTATAAATAAATAACACAATAATGTTTTATCACTATCACTGATGAAGCTTATATTTCACCAGCTTGCATTTCATACTTGAGAAGAAATTTTAGACTGGTTTCAAGCTGTCTACCTGCTTCTCTCCCATCCTGTAAGCATGCTTTTAATTGCCGAGGGCTGAGATTTGGAGGAATGGTTATCAAGCCACAGATGTTTTTGCCATGAAACTCTGCACCTCCAACCAAGTCACCGTGGTTCAGGAGATGATAGATTGTATTTTCATGTTGCCTCACAAAAAGGTCAAAATGGCATGGTGAGCCCATGACAGTGAAAGGGAGAAATGTTAGTCCTGGAAGGAAATTTATTTCATGGCTTCAGGGGAAATGTGGTTGTCATGAATAGGCTCTCTCTGTCAGTCTATAAAAATATTGTTTGTAAGGCAATGATGTATGTCAGACAGACAGTGTCTGTGTGTTGGCAGACAGAGCAGCTACTTAAACAAATGCTAAGCCAAGTATAGTAGCATAAGTCAAGTACTTTGGATGTTTGTAGGGGTAAGGATTGCTCTTGATAGAAATATCAACATAAAGGAATTTACTTCATTTTCTGTAACAACTTTAAGTAAACTTCCTTTGAAAATTTTATAGCCTCTTAAAATGCTCCCCCCCAAATTCTGACACTTTTCTGGTGTTTGAAATTCTTGTCATTGGCAATTGCTCTGTTTTATTCATTTTTATTCATTCATTTATTCATTTTAAATTATTCAGGAACATATAGGTCGGGCTAGCCTTATTAACACTCCTCCTATAAGGATGTTATCAATTTTGAAACTGACAGAGCAGGTAAGCCCCTGCTCTTTTGGAGTCTTTCTGTTTCTCCTCCCAGCCTGTAGGAATTATCAACCACGGGCATAATTCCATGAATTGATGGTTTGGTAAGAGAGGTTCAGTGGCAGTCAAAATTAGACAGTTGAGGTGATTTTCTTCCACAGAAATTCCCAAAGGGAAAGGAATGCCATAAAAAGAAGATAAAAGATCAAAAACTGTGTTTGTTGGAGTCTCCAGTATCATTTTCAGATTTGTTTTCTCAGTGTTTGGATGTAAATCAGATTCACTTATGGCAATATTGAAGTAGAAATCTTCAACCCCAAATATTTCTTATCCAGAGAGCCCTAAGTAATACATTTATCAAAAATGAAAAGTAGATTTTTTTAAATAGATTTTTAAAGTCTTGAAAATCTAATAGATATATAAAAATGAAATCACATAATTAAGAAAGAAATATCAGTATCACAGTATAATTGGGAAAGCCTTATACTTCTGGATTTTGCTAAACAATCCCAGTCTTTTGGGGAAGGTTTTTAAAATAGAGGTGAACAATAGGGTATACTTACTTTGGTAGGAAACTAATTCTCACACGTCATATACAAAGAACTTTCTTCCAAATTATCCTAAACGCAGTAGGAGAGGGGATGTTTTTACTGGGAGTGAGAGGTGTTATTTGTCTTCAGGCCCTTGGAGCGAGGAGGTACAGAACAAAAGGAACTGAGTCATTTCAAGTTTAGACAAATACTCAACCAACAGCTTCCGTAGAGAGCTATTCTGCAGAACACTTAAGGAAAGTTGGGAGAGAGGGGGATTTCCCACTCCATCTGCCATTCTATCCATTTTACACTCAAATAAATATTCTGTATTATCACAGAACAAATTTATAACATTCTTGGCATGGTGATCATACAAAAAGAAACCTTTTCTTTAAATTTAAATTCAAATGAAGTGAATTATGTTTGTGATTAACAGTCCCTTACAGAAATTCAATTTAACAAAAGAATAAACTTTTAATATAGGTTTAAAATTTGCATTGTTTTAGCTAAAAGTCCTTTGCTTTTATCAGAACACTAGCACGTTTATGTAAGGCATTATTTCAACCTTCGTGAACTAGCTTTTTCCATGCTTAACATAAATCTGATAATACAAGACAAAGAAACCCCTCTTAGAAGAGACTTGCTCTCCTAATTTGCAGCATGGTTTAGAGAGAAGAGAAACACTAGTCTTTCACAGTTTAGATAACTTGAAGGCAAACCACATCATTCAAATGTGATTTGTGTTTTTGTTACTTTGCTTAAACATGGCGTTTTAGAGTTATTTCACTCTGCTTTCCGTTCCCACCCATCCCCCTTAGCATTTTTTCTGCTCCTCTGCTGTTGGACCAGACTTGGTCTGGCCCCAGATTCTGTGTCAGAGGCCATGACCCAGGTGTCACAGTGGTCCGTACTGCTGGCCTCTTCTCTGAATAATTATATGGGGGTATTGTGTTAGAAGGACAGGCTTGGGGGCAGTGCAGTCACCCTGGCTATCCAGACCAAGGAGCTCTCCAGTCCAACCACAGGGGAACAATGGGTCTGAAAAGGCTCACACAAAACCTTATAGCACAAAAGATTAAATTAAAAATGGACATTTGGCCAGACACTAGTTTCATCCCTGAAAATGTCACCTTTCTCACTTATTCTGAGCATTTCATACTTATACAGTGTTCATATATTGACCTTCTAGCAGCAGATTTTCAGATTGCTACTTTCAGATTACCTTTGCATGTGTATTCTAATTTATTTGATTATTTTTAATCCTTTGAGGATATCTTGTTACACTGTTGCTAATATAAGCAAAGCTTTCTTTAGCAGTGGTTTAAGTAAGTATTTTAAAGTAATACATAGTGATTTTTAAGGTAACCCTTTTTGTCCTCTTAAGATGTTTTATTAAGCTGTCTGTAAATTGAACAAGTGGCAGGGGGCTGTCCAGAGGAGACGTGATTGCTTTACCTTACTCTGGCCCTAGGAGGATTATTTTTCCCACCACCTGATAAGTTTCCATTGAAGGATGGGTAATAAAACTCATTGTCTTCATGAGGTTTAAATGTTAGAAATGTCAGAGATGGACTCACTGCTGTGGAGTATGAGTTTTCTCATGGTCCTGATCTCAGGTTTTCCCTTAATTTTGTCCACCTCTGATCTGTCCACATGGGCCTGGCTCTTGTCAAGGCTTCTGGAGCCTCACCAGCAAGCCCCAGCCAGAAGAAACAGAGGCTTGGTTTTCATGACCCTGATGTTATCTCTTATTATTGTCCCCAGCTAAATACTTTGTAAATAATTGTCTTCTAGTATGCATTGTCCAGGAAGCCAAACTTCTAGAAATGTCAGTACCATCGGAAAGAATCCATAAATGGTGTCCATTAGTTTTACCATCTGTCTTTATCACCAGTCAGAGAGCACTTGGTCTTTATAGCATTTTGGGGAAAGTATTGGTGTAAGAGCTTCCTACAAAGTGAGTCTTCTAGTTTTTACCTTCGAACCTGTGTCTCTTACGTCCCCTGCATTGGCAGGCAGGTTCTTTATCACTGGCACCATCTGTGCCAGTGGAAGCCCCAAGGGTAGAATAGTGATCAAAATCCAGAAGAATTGAAACTCTGTAAATGTTTTCTCCTCAAAGTAAATTTTATTCCTTACTGGTTAAATGTATGATTATTTGTTTTTTTTTTTTTCCTAATTGTGTATTTGATTACTTTGAATGTATATTAATATCACCCACTTATTCAGAGCCTATTTTAGAGATAACCTAAACCCGGAATCAAGCCAGAAAAAGGGTTGAAGTCATAAAACCACTCAGTAGAGAGGATGACATTCTTTAGAATGTGTTCTCTTAATTTTACACTTGTACTCAAATTTTGCTCTCTGATTTCTTAAACACCCGTGATTATAAAACCACGGACCCCTGATTTTATCACATATCCCATAAGCACAGTATTGAAGCCAAAGGACAATAAAAGCAAGTTTTAAAAAGCCCAACTACTCTATGTTGTAGAAGATATACTAAGTGAACTTACAGTAAGCCCAGCTTATTTTTAGCATACTAAAGAATCAAAGAGATTTGAAATAGATGGCGGGTATTTTATATAGAAAAAAATGGTTAATTTTTTCCCCAGTTTTATTTATTTATTTTACTTTACAATATTGTATTGGTTTTGCCATACATAGACATGAATCCGCCATGGGTGTACATGTGTTCCCCATCCTGAACCCCCCCTCTCACCTCCCTTCCCATCCCATCCTTCAGGGTTAATTTTTTGAGGGAAGTCAGTTTACTTATATAGAAGTATATTTATAAAATAAAAATAATAATTCTTATTTTATAGGGTTGTTGTAAGTATTATTTAAGATAAATGCAAATAAACATATAGTAGTTTGTTGGCATATCGGAGAAGGCAATGGCACCCCACTCCAGTACTCTTGCCTGGAAAATCCCATGGACGGAGGAGCCTGGTGGGCTGCAGTCCATGGGGTCGCTAAGAGTCGGACTTGACTGAGCGACTTCACTTTCACTTTTCACTTTCATGCACTGGAGAAGGAAATGGCAACCCACTCCAGTGTTCTTGCCTGGAGAATCCCAGGGACGGAGGGGCCTGGTGGGCTGCCATCTATGGGGTCGCACAGAGTCAGACACGACTGAAGTGACTTAGCAGTAGCAGTTTGTTGACATATAAAAGGTACTACATTTTCCCAACAATTCTTTAATATTATTATCACAGCAGTTCATATTTATTGTAGAACAGTTACAGGAAGCAAAGTAATTAAAATTTTGCCATATAGAGCCAGATACCACTATTAACATTGTTACACATCATAATAATAATGCATTTTCATTCCCTTCGTAACTCTGCCTCAGATGTCCCACCACTTCCTTGCTCCTTAACTCCATGTTTCCTGCTGCCTCTAACCTCACCCCTTTCTGATGAATTTATTCTGTTAAAGGACCTAGATAACCAAATGTCATTCTTACCCTTGATGCTCTCTCTGCAGCTTTGGATATTGTCAACCAGCCTTCTCTTGGTTTCCATGGTATTTTACTTTCCTCGTTCTTCTCATGAGTCTTCAAGTCCACCTCCCTCCCTGCCCTCAGTTTCTAGTCGTTGCTGTCTTTTCTGTCCTGTAACACCCCTTCTTCGGTGTGAATGACTGCTGAATGTGGTTCTTCATCCTAACTGTTGGCTCCAGTCCACACTTCCAGTCACCTGCTGGTCAGCTCCACTCCAGTGCTTCTCTGGCATCTCGGATTTGGCATGTCACTGGCTCCACCGAGCATATCCTCTTCTATTTCTGTTGGTCAACCCAGGCTGGAAACTCGGGAACTTTCATACTCCTTCTTATTCATCCTTTCTCTCAACAGTCTCATTTAGTCAGCTATTTCCCAAGTATATGTAATAAAATCTGCAATGTCTAGCCTGGCTCTCAAAGCCCTCTGAGATCTCACCCCCAGCCCAACTTTTCTTTGTGACCCTCACTCATGCACCCTATACTGAGCACTTCTTTATCACTCATCCTTGATCCTAGTGTTCCTGTCCCCAAACCTTTGTTTATACTCTATTGCCTCCATCTCTTTTTTCCCCATGCCTACTAAAAGGTCAAATTCTGATCAGATGCACTTCTGTGGTGTCCTCTCCATGCCCCAAACTACTAGTAAGCTTCCCCTCTTTTTTAATTCCCTTAGAGTTCCAACAAATCTCTTTGCACCAGTTACTCCTATCTTGCATGGTGCTTATTTGTATCTTTGTCTTAACTCCCCTAGTACATTATTACCTAAACAAATTTGAGAGCAACTGAAGTATTTCAATTTCATAATCTTAAAGACAAGGAAACTGAATGCCAGGATGGAGACTACCTTTGCAGCCACACTGCTACTAAATCCAAGATTAAAATCCAAATCCCCAAATTCTCAAACCAGCCCCCTCCTCTGCATTTATTTATTTAGAACTAAAAAGCACCTACTCAGTGCCAGACATTTTCCAAATCATTTTATGTATATAAATTCATTTAATCCCCATTTTATAGAGGAGGAAACTCAATCTGAACCCAAGTAGTCTTATCTGCTCCCAGGGTCTGTCCTTTCACCATTTTACCATTCTGCCCTTCTACATGAGAGGGAAGAGGGATTAGGGGTCATAAGATGCTTCTCGTTGTCATTCAGTCACTAAGTTGTGTCTGACTCTTTGCAACCCCATGGACTGGAGCATGACAGGCCTCCCTGTCCTTCACTATCTCCTGGAGTTGGCTCAGCTTCATGACAATTGAGTTGGTGATGCCATCCAACCATCTCGTCTTCTGTTCACCCTTCTCCTCCTGCCCTCAGTCTTTTCCAACATCAGGGTCTTTTCCAGTGAGTCGGCTCTTTGCTTCAGGCCAAAGTGTTGGAGCTTCAGCTTCAGTGTTAGTCCTTCCAGTGAATAGTCAGTGCTGTTGTTTCTAATAATTAGTTTATTACTATCGGTATTTTTATCTGTATATCATTTTTATTTGTAGGTTATTATTATTGTTGATGTTATACACTGTCACTACTTTAAGTACTTCAAGTGAATCAGTTTCTGTCCTCCTCTCACCGCCTCAAGAGAGATGCTTTATCATCATCACATCCATCATATAGATTACTTTAACAAAGGTAAAGAGAGAGAAAATAAACTTCCCAAGTTACACAGTAATGACCAAGGTAAATTGGAATCCAGGCTGTCTGGGTCTGACATCTCAGCCCTTAACCCTTTTGCTAAACCATCTCTTAGCTTCCTAGTAGTGCTGAGCCATTAGATAAGTTGTCTTCTGTTTGTCTCAGCACCCTGTAGAGGACAAGTGACAAAAGCAGCACCTCGCTCACAGGGTTTTTAACGTTCACATGAAATACTTCTGGGTATGACAAAAACTGATCCAGGGCAGCCCATTCCCTTTTCTCCAGCTTTGCATTTCATCAAGTCTTTATAATATGGTGAAACTAAAGCAGTTGCCCTGGAGGAGAAAACGGCAACCCACTCCAGTATTCTTGCTGGGATAATCGCATGGACAGAGGAGCCTGGCCGGCTACAGTCTATGGGGTTGCAAAGAGTCGGACACGACTGAGCAACTTAGCATGCACAGTCAAAGCAGTATCGCATTTCCTGGACTTGAATTGCTCTTTCATCAGTTTCAGTGGGTATCAGAGTATCTCCCACCTTAATAGCTAGATGAGTCATCCTTGTCCTTACAGGCACACAGATGCCATCTAGTGATAGAGAAGAGAAATGCAAGTTATTTTAAGTAAAACCCTGGAAGAAGGCAGGGGTTTTTTGTTGTTTTGTGGTCTTTGAAAACCTGTTGCAGTGAAAAGTGGGTGATATTTTACCAACACTTTCAGTAGGTTACTTAAGATTTTGTGTCAAGATACAATTAATGCATGGTTGTTAAATCATATGGTTTTAGAATAGAATTAAAGCAGGTTCTGTTTTAATCTTTGTGCATCTTTAAAAGACCTGTGCATTACAAGGAGTCTCATTGTACTGATCTTTGTTTTTGTTTTTTTTTGCTCCAAGTTGTTGTCACTGAAAGGTAATAAACACCTAACTGTTAAAACTGGATATAATTAACAATAAATCAATTTGTTGTGTCCATCTGCTTGATGTATCTAATGCTAGTCCTCAGATTTTCCCATACTTCATTTATATGAAACAATCTACTGTTCTTCCATTAGGGAAGAAATCTATTAAGTCGCTTTCCTAAGCATTTATCTTCATCAGGTAGTTTCTTTGTTAACACATGATAACGTACTCAATTAATATAGAAGACATAGGTGAAGGTGGATTTGACACTAAGAGGACTATACACCATGTGACGTCGTTGCCACAACAGCAAGCATTCTTAGTGGCCATAAACATAAAACACAGCTCCTTCAATATGTGTACAACTCTGATACACATTTGAGGGCTTTTGCCAGCTCTGCAAACCTGGGAATGTTCATGAGGACAGAGGGTAGTTAGAGCTCAGCTTCATTGTCTGCTAATTGCTGATTTGCTGATATTCTGGAGTCTGAACCTTGCTTGTATGAACGAATAGCCTTCATATCCATTTGCCTTCAGCAAGATGATCCCCAAATTTAAGTGCACCCTACTTTTGGTAGTGCCTTTTCTGTTATCCCAGGCAACTTTACTCACATAATGACAGCAGTAATGTTGTCTTTACTAATTATAGGAACTGTACAAAGCCCTTAATAGGCATGATTTCATTTAATACTGTCGAAATTCCTATAAGTGATTATATCCCTGTTTTCCAAATGAAAATAAAGCTTAGAAAACTAAGAAACTTACTCAAGGTTATACAGTTGGTAAACAGTACACATATTCATTTCCTAGTCTATCCCTGTTGGCAGATTGAAATTAAGAGTTTTCTAATCCTTGAGTCTTCTGTAAAGTGCCTGACTTTTAGTAGACACTTGATAGATGTGTATTTGATACCTGTGAACTCTTTCTTGGCCAGCTAGACTTCTGGTTCTGATTCTCCCTTATGTGAAACAAACTCATATAGAAGAACTGATAGTAAGAATGAAACAAAGCGAAGAAAGAGAGGTGGGTCCTAGGACCAGTGGAGAAAAAATAAAAGGTAGAACCGTAGTCGTGTTTTAGAAAGGAGAGCTTCAATTTTGGCCACAAGTTGACTCCCTAATAAAGACAGGTTAATTTGGCTGAGATCTTGAGCACATTAACTTAAACTGACACTCCAGAGTTAAGTATCAAAATGTTTAGCCAGATATGTGTTAAATTAATTTGGGCTTCCTTTCCTGACCCTTCATCTTTACATATTGCTAAAGCTTTAGACAAGTTTAACCATAAATCCATATGCTACCTATCACCCCTGGGATCAGTTAAGAAATTAGCCCTGTTGAGGAGTGATTTCTATGCCCCTTGTATTGAGTTTTGAAGGAAGTGGGACCAGCTCTCTCCCCCATTTCTCATTTTCCTTCCCTCACTGGGTTTTGAGGAGGCCTGTGCTGTTCTTTGTGGCTGCTCTTCCTGACTCTGCTGGTTTCCCCTGAAACCACAGAGTTTAAGTCTGCTGAGTCTTTTGTAACCAAGCACCACATACGTGGCAGTGCTTGACTCAAGAAGGCCTCTAACAGGCCCTGGAAACTCGCTCCCCAGGGCATTTCACAATATTGATCCTAAGTCTCTGCTTTGTCCCTTTTGTATCATCACAGGGTCTTTGCAGAACTGTAGAGTTTTATGACTTGTGCTACTTTGCTGAGGTTCATTATGTGTGCACTTAACTGTACTTAACATGTTGGTCCTAAATTTTATTTTTTTATTCTGTATCTTTAATTTTGTTAATTGTGCAACTGTTCTCTGTTTTCTTTCTTAGCTGGTAACTTGTTGCCTGGTTATGGTCATCTTATGGGCTTCCCTGGTGTTTAATGATGAATTTGCCTGCCAAGCAGGAGACGTGGATTTGATCCCTGGGTTGGAAAGATCCCTTGGAGAAGGAAATGGCAACTCACTCCAGTATTCTTGCCTGGGAAATCCCATGAACAGAGGAGCCTGGTGGGCTATAGTCCATGGAGTCGCAAACAGTTGGACATGACTTAATGGCTAAACACCAACAGTGCTCATCTTAATGTTATTTGAGGTCTTCTGGTCCTTGGGTCCCCTCTTAAATTTACAAAAGTAGATGAAATGAAATTTCTAGCGAATTGACAAACAAGAATGAGCCAGGTTTTTCCTGGGGTCTCTGGATTCACAAACCAAAATAATACAGCGACTAGATTTTAAAATTGGAGTCATATTTTTATAGCCTAAGAGAGAGGAATACATGGCAAATGCAAGCGGCCCACAGCTCAGCTTGGTCCCCAGCCTGGTATTTTTTATTTTTTAAAGTAAGATTCTTTATAGAGCATGAAGAATAGATCACATGTGAACAAATGTGAATGGATTTTCCCTTTCCTTTACATTATTTTTCCTACCTAGTATGTCCTCGGAGAAGACAATAGCACCCCACTCCGGTACTTTTGCCTGGAAAATCCCACGGATGGAGGAGCTGGTGGGCTGCAGTCCATGGGGTCGCTAAGAGTCGGACACGACTGAAGTGACTTAGCATAGCATAGTATGTCCTAGTGGCTCAGACAGTAAAGAATCAGCCAGCAGTGGGGGAAACCCGGGTTCAGTCCCTGGGTTGGGAAGATCCCCTGGAGAAGGGAATGGCAACCGACTCCAGTATTCTAACCTGGAGAATTCCATGGACAGAGGAGTCTGGTGAGCTACGGTCCATGGGATTGCAGAGAGTTGGGCACGACTGAATGATTAACACACACAGTATATCTTAAAAAAATTTTTTCTACTAAAATAATTTCCAAAATTATCCTGGTTCATGTTTTATCTTTTTTGTGTGGAGAGAAAGGAATCTCATTTACTCAGTGTATTGAATACTTATTTGCCTGTCTGTGGTTTACCTTTACCTGACCTCACATGGACTTGAAGGGGAAGGAGCCCAGCGCTGAAGATGGTTGCTCTGGCCACGTGGATGGTTTCCAGGGGGCCTCAGAAGAGCTGCCTCTTCTGGTGTAGGGCTTGCTGGCGTCTGTGCTGAGTGGGTAATAGCCAGGCGTGGGGCATGTTGAGGAACCAACTGTGTTCTCTCATCTTCTTAGGACATTTAAGCTGCTTCTGTCTGATCGGCAGCAACAAAAAAGGTTAATTCTGGGTTTAAAACTTGGGGTAAGCAGCTCACTTTTTTAAAAGAGGAAAATGAAGAATCAATTTTAGGGCTAAAAATAAGTAACCATTCCGGAGAGGTGTTTATGAAGTGTTGGTTGACTGTTTGCACAGTGGAAAAAAGCTTAATCTCTCTACCTCTACTCATAACCCTCAAAAAAATCAGCTTTCTAGGCGAGTTAGCTGTATCTGTGTCTGGCTCTGGGAGAACGTGAGCTGCGTTCATCAAATGCTGTTTCATCCTTCCTTTTCTATGTCTCGTAACTTCTGGCATAACACATCACACTCAGGAGGCTGTCCTAAAGGTACTCTTCTAATTGAATAGAGATAGGATAAAGCAATATGTTTGAAGAACTTCTGCAGAGAGGTGATTGAGTTACATTTGTACCCATTCACAGGGAGAATTTGTAATGTGGGTCTCTGGATTCAGTTGACTAATGAATACAGCAATAGGAAGAAAGAAAGAAGAAAACAGATTCAAATTAAGTAGCCACTGATCTGAACAGAAGCCTTTTGAATCTTAGAATTTCAGGGCTGAATATTAGAGATCATTTCAGTGATGAAACTCAAATGTGTTTATGTTTTCTGATAATTATCTTATAAAATTTGAAAATTTCTGTTTTAAAATGCATTATCAGAAGACATACTTACTGTGACAAAGGCACTTGTATTTGTGTAAATTTAAATGCCCTGTATTTTTGTCATAGAAATATCCACAAGTTCTTGGTTCAGTTTTGTGTGACATTGGACATGCTACTTAACACTTTTGTATGATGGTTTATAAAATAGGAATAACAAACATATGTCTTACAGTGTTTTGTTTAAAAGAGATTCTCTATAGGATGGTGAAATGTTAGTCTTCTTACCTTTCTATCTAGAAAGTACAGAAATGTTCTAAGTTGTATACATTTTTCTTGTGTAATTTTGTCAGAACAGAAAAATTTTATGTTTTAGGATATCCTTTTAATGCATTTAATATTAAATATTAAAATGCATCCATTTCAAAAATATTTATACAAAGTCTTAAATTACATTGGAAAATTTAGTAAACTTCACATCTTGTTTTTGGATTTTAAATGTTTGAATTCAGTGTAGAATTATTTTTATTATATTATTCTAAGGTTTTTTTCGCATTTGATATATCTACTAAGGATAATTGTTTTCCTTTGTGAAATTCCTATGGATTTATTTATATATGTTATTATTATTTAGAGAATTATAATGTAGAAATACATTAGAAATAGACTTGCCATATGACCCAGCGGTCCCTCTTCTGGGTATATATCAAAAGGAAATGAGATCAGTACCTCAAAGAGTTATCTACATCGTCATGTTCTTTGCAGAATTAGTCACAGTAGACAAGCTGTGAAAACAACCTGAATGCCTGTTAGCAGGTAAATAGAAAAATAAAATGGGGCACACACACACACACACACACACACACACAATGGAATGTTATTCAGCTTTTAAAAAGAAATCTTACCATTTTCATGACTTAAATGAAATAGAGGACATTATGCTAAATGAAATAAGCCAGAAAGACAAATATGACATGATTTCATTTATATATGGAATCTAAAATACTTAAACTCTCAGAAGCAGAAAGTGGAATGGTGGTTACCAGGGGTGGGGAAAATGGGGAGATGGCTCGAGTTTCAGTTATGCAGGATGAGTAAGTTCTGGAGGTCTGATGTACAGCATGGTGATTGTAGTTCTCAATGATGTATACTTGAAATTTACTGAGTATAAATCTTAAATGTTTTTACCACATATATACATACACACACAGATGGTTAAATAGTGAAGTAATGGGTCTATCTGTTAATTCACTTGATTATAGTGATCATTTCACAATGTATACCCATATCAAACATCAAGGTTATATACTTTAAATATATATAATGTATAAATTTTATTTGTATATTAAACAACTATACCTCAATGAAGATGTGGGGAAGAAAGAATTACATTATTTCTGAATAATGTTTATTTTTGCCTTAAGCAAGTATTATTCTATAGGTGTTACCATAAACACTAACATTTAAATGTATTTATATCATTAAGCTTCATAAATATCTCCTAAAGTATATTTTTAAAAATTTTTAACCACTTAATTCCTCAAAAACCTGAAAAAATTTTTTGTTTAATATGTATGAGAATCCCAGGGTTGGGGGAGCCTGGTGGGCTGCCGTCTATGGGGTCTCACAGAGTCGGACACGACTGAAGCGACTTAGCAGCAGCAGCAGCAGCAGCAGACTTTTAGTTTCTGTATTGTGATAGTTAATGATCTCCAGTAGAGGGAGCTCCAACTCATCTTTCTTAATAAATACAGCTCTCACCTGAAATGTGAGTGTGAGGAAAGGGCATAGGATGAAATAAAGTTAACACACGGGTGTAAACATTTTCAAAGGTACTAAAGAATGACAGCTGTAATTCTTAGGGGGAAAACAATCTCAGTTTGATTTCCATGCTTTTAACTTAACTACCATCAAATAACTAAACAGAAAACTATGTAGCTTAACCACTTGTAAGGAATCCATCAGTCAGCCCAAGGCTTTTAAAATCAAGAATCTATGTCTGGTCATTTGAGGAAGGGAGAAAACAGTGGTGGTAATGTTTTTGTTTGAAGTAAGGTTAAATAAAGTAAAATTTTATTAATTGGTATTATTGTGACTGTCAGTCACAGTAGCAAAGGTGAATTGCTGAGTCATTGTGTAGGACAAGGAGAGAGAAAATTTTCATTTTATTTAGAGCTTTTACTCATTCAGAATATTTTAAAACCAAAATCTAGAAAATCTATAGAACCCTTGTTTCCATCTAGAAAACTGGAACTAATTATTACCTGTTGGTTTCTTTACAGACCCGAGAAGAAAGTATCATGTGAGGCTGCTGGCTTACAACAGCATAGAAGATGGCTACCAGGCGGATCAGACAGTTAGTACACCGGGATGCGTGTGTAAGTAAGAGCTGCAGTAGCTTGTTTCACTGTGTAAGACTCATCCTCTTTTTTTCTCCTCTTCTTTCTTTAAATTTAAGTCTCTTTACTACTTGGATACCTTGATGGTTTTATTACTTTTGTATCTTCCAGGATACTCAACATAGAATTTGGAACCAAGTACATACTCAGTAACTATTTGAGACTTGTTTAATCATAAGAACCTGTTTTAGTTTTGCATGCAAGAGATCATTAGAAATTAAACTAGGAAAATAACCCTGAATACCTACATATGTTTTCTTTTATCTCCTTTAACCTTGAGGCTAATTGTTTCCTTCCAGTTGCTGTTCAGTTTTATTGCTACTGAAAGCTGTTTGGTTTTATTGCTACTAAAGAGGATGTCAGTCTAGTTTTTAAGTCTACTGCTGGCTTTCTGAATATTTTTGGCTGGTAGCTTGACTCCTCTGTGCTTCTGTTTTGCATTTTAAGTATTGATAATATTTAATTCCTTATCTAACTCATGGAAGAGTCGCTCAGGTTTGAACGATGTATCTCTAGACCACTGTGAACCTTTGATGGAATGAAGACCTAAAGGGAGGGGTGTTACGATTTTACCATTTTACGACTTTCTGTATTAAATATTACGCCATGTGCCAAAGTAATATTGTCTTTTTCAATAGCTGTTCGTGATCGCATGGTTCCTCCTCCACCACCACCCCACCATCTCTATGCGAAGGCTAACACCTCATCTTCCATTTTTCTGCATTGGAGGAGGCCTGCATTCACCACTGCACAGATGATTAACTACACCATCCGCTGTAACCCTGTTGGCCTGCAGAATGCTTCTTTGGTTCTGTACCTTCAAACGTATGTAACTTCTATTAATGGTTGTTTTCTTTGCTCTCCTCCCCACTCACACTTCCTTCTTTACCATCTTGAGCCAGCTTGAGCTTCAGCTGTAAGCAGTTGTCTCAGGACCTGTTTTATGTATACAGTGGTGGGAGATTTCATCTTTACATATTCAATCTGAGAACCACATTTTTTGAAACTGAATTTTCAAAAATGATTTTTTTGTGTTTCCCTAGACTCACACAGCAAAATTAGACAAGAAACTATCAATATTAATGACCTTCAATCAGCTAAACTTAGCATTTTTAAAGAAGGAAACGAGACAATTTTCAGATTACATCAAAAAATAAACCTAGTTATTCTGTTTGCTAGGTTATAGTTAGAAACCCATAAAATGCTTCCAGTATTTCAGAGGAAATCCCTTTGATTTGGGACATATTTATACTCTTAATTTCCTAGTTTCCTCTTGGAGAGGCCGCTTTTAGGCTTATTTCTATAATATCAAATATAGCATTTTAACAGTCAAATTAGATTCCTAATTTTTTTAAAAAGAAAATGAAGAGGTAATAATAACAATAACCTATATTGATTGGAAATACAATCTTTTAGAAACAACGTACTAACAATTTTATTACTACTTATTATAGATCAGAAACTCACATGTTGGTTCAAGGTCTAGAACCAAACACCAAATATGAATTTGCTGTTCGACTGCATGTGGATCAACTTTCCAGTCCCTGGAGCCCCGTTGTCTACCACTCTACACTTCCGGAAGGTAAAGAAAGCAACTCCTTGTGGGTTTTACCTACATATTTGATGTGTGTGTGTGTGTGTGTGTGTGTCTCACTTTGAAGAAGAATCTACCCTGGTTGCCACCTACCAGTCTACCTGTATATATTTGTGTTGCTTCTTAACTTTTGAAGTTTCTTTTCCTTTATTATAGTAAAAACATTTTTCCTCTCAATGTGTTGCACAAGCAAGTGAACTTAAATTTAGGGTCATTTTAGGGGGTGCTACATTTTCTAAGAACAAGTATAATGTACAAGGCTGCACCCAGGCAATTTAAAATGGAAGTAAGTAAATAATGTATTTAATGATGTTGTTTAGTTGCTAAGTTGCTAAGTCATGTCTAACTCTTGCGAACCCATGGACTGTAGCCTGCCAGGCTCCTCTGTCCATGGGATTTCCCAGGCAAGAATATTGAAGTGGGTTGCCATTTGCTTCTTCAATTTAATGATATTAGGAGGCCATATTAGAACCTAATGTGAGTAGTAGCTTGATGCTGTGCATAGTACAGTATACATGATACCTGACTGAGCACCAATTCTGTAGCTTACCTATAGCACTTGCTAAAATGTTTCATGTCTCTAAACCTGCATTTCCTTTTTCTGGAAAAAAAAATTTTTTTTAATTATTTATTTATTTGGCTGCATTTGAGTCTTAGTTGCAGCATGTAGGCTCTTTCGTTCCAGTGCAGGGCTCTCTAGTTGTGGTGTGGGCTCCAGAACTCGCAGGCTCTCTAGTTTTGGCATATGGGCTTAGTTGCTCTGCTGCATGTGGGATCTTAGTTCCCTGACCAGGAATCTAACCCACATCTCCTGCATTGCAAAGTGGATTCTTAACCACTGGACCACCAAGGAAGTCCCAGCATTTCCTTTTTTTAAAAAAATTAACTTTTCTTGGGATATAGTTGCTTTACAATGTTGTGTTAGTTCCTATTGTACAGCAAAATGAACCGGCTCTACATATACATATATCCCCTCTTCTTTAATTTTCTTCCCATTTAGGTCGCCACAGAGCATTGAGTAGAGTTCCCTGTGCTACACAGTAGAATCTTACTAGTTACCTATTTTATACCTAGTTAGTGTATATATGTCAGTCCCCGTCTCCCAATTCATCCTACCCCCTCTTGCTGCTTGGTATCCGTACATTTGTTCTCTATGTCTTTGTCTTTATTTCTGGTTTGCAAACAAGTTTATCTGTATTCTTTTTCTAGATTTCACATATAGGCAATGTTATATGATATTTGTTTTTCTGATTTACTTCACACTGTATGACAGTCTTTAGGTCCATCCACATCTCTGCAAATAGCATAATTTCATTCCTCTTTATCTTTGAGTAATATTCCATTGTCTATATGTACCACATTGTATATATGTACCATTCTTCTGTCAGTGGACATTTAGACTGCTTCCATGTCCTGGCTATGTAAGTAGTGTTACAGTGAACATTGGGGTGCATGTATTTTTTTTGAATTATGATTTTCTCTGAGTATAAGCCCAAGGGTGAGATTACTGGGTTATATAGTAGTTCTGTTTTTAGGTTTTTTAAGGAACCTCCATACTGTTCTCCATAGTGGCTGTATAATTTACATTTACTACCAACAGTGTACGGAGAAGGAAATGGCACCCCACTCCAGTACTCTTGCCTGGAAAATCCCATGGATGGAGGAGCCTGGTAGGCTGTAGTCCATGGGGTCGCTAAGAGTCGGACATGACTGAGCGACTTCACTTTCACTCTTCACTTTCATGTGTTGGAGAAGGAAATGGCAACCCACTCCAATGTTCTTGCCTGGAGAATCCCAGGGACGGTGGAGCCTGATGGGCTGCTGTCTATGGGATTGCACAGAGTCAGACACGACTGAAGCGACTTAGCAGCAGCAGCAGCACAAACAAACAGTGTAAGAGGGTTCCCTTTTCTCCAAACCCTCTCCAGCATTTATTGTTTGTAGATTTTTTTGATCATGGCCATTCTGACTGGTGTAAAGAGATACCTCATTGTAGTTTTGACTTGCATTTCTCTAATAATCAGTACTGTTGAGCATCTTTTCATGTGTTTGTTGGCCATCTGTATATCTTCTTTGGAGAAATGTCTGTTTAGGTCTTTGCTCATTTTTTGATTGGGTTGTCTGTTTTGATATTGAGTTGCATGAGCTGTTTATATATTTTGGAGATTAATCTCTTGTCAGTTCCCTCATTAGCAAGTATTTTCTCTCCTTCTAAGTTGTCTTTTCATCTTATGATTTCCTTTGTTGTGGAAAAGCTTTTAAGTTTAATTAGGTCCCATTTGTTTATTTTTGTTTTTATTTTTGTTACTCTAAGAAGCGGGTCAAAAGAGATCTTGCTGTGATTTATGTAAGTGTTCTGCCTATGTTTTTTTAATATTATTTTTATTTATTTATGTGGCTGTGCTGGGGTCTTAGTTGTGGGATGCGGGATCCAGTTTACCCCACCGGGGATTGAACCCAGGCCCCCTGCGTTGGGAGCATAGTGTCTTAGTCACTGAACCACCAGGGAAGTCCCTGTCTATGTTTTCTCCTAAGAGTTTTATAGTGTCTGGCCATACATTTAGGTCTTTAGTCCACTTTGAATTTATTTTTGTGTGTGGTGTTAGGGAGTGTTCTAATTTCATTCTTCTACATGTACCAGTTCAGTTTTCCCAGCACCACTTACTGAAGAGACTGCCTTTTCTCCATTGTACATACTTGCCTCCTTTGTCATAGACTAGGTAACCATAGGTGCATGGGTTTATCTCTCAACTTTCTCAACATTGATCTGTATTTCTATTTTTGTGCCAGTGCCATACTCTTTTTTAAAAAATTTAACTTCTTAGTTTGTACTGGGGTATAGCTGATTAGCAAACAATGTTGTGATAGTTTCAGGTGAAGAGCAAAGGGATTCAACCATACATATACATATATCCATTCCCCTCCAAACTCCCCTCCCATCTAGGCTGCCACATAACGTTGAACAGAGTTCCATGTGCTATACAGTAGGTCCTTGTTGGTTATCCATTTTAACTATAGCAGTGTAAATAACTCAGCTCCCTAATTTTCCTATCCTAATTTTCCCATCCTTCCCCCTCAGCAACCACAAGTTCATTCTTTAACCCTGTGAATCTCTTTCTGTTCTGTAAGTGAGTTCATTTGTATCATTTCTTTTTAGATTCCATATGTAAGGGATATCATACGATATTTCTCTTTCTCTGTCTGACTGACTTCACTGTATGACAGTCTCTAGGTCCATCCATGTTGCTGCAGATGGCGTTACTTCATTCTTTTTAATGGCTGAGTAATATTCCATGTACCACATCTTCTTTATCCGTTCCTCTGTCAATGCACATTTAGGTTGCTTCCATGTCTTGACTATTGTAAACAGTACTACAGTGAACACTGGAGTGCATGTATCCTTTCAGATCATGTTTTCCTCTGGGTATATGCCCAGGAGTGGGATTGCAGGGTCATATGATAGCTCTGTTTTTAGTTTTTCAAGGAACCTCCATACTGTTCTACATAGTGGCTGTACCAATTTACATTCCTAACAACAGGGTAGGAATGTTCCCTTCTCTCCATATCCTCTCCAGCATTTATCGTCTGTGGATTTTTTGACAATAGTCATTTTGACTGGTGTTAGATGATATCTCATTGTAGTTTTGATTTGCATTTCTCTAATAGTTAGCACTGTTGAACATCTTTTCATGTGCCTCTTGGCCACCTGTATGTCTTCTTTGGAGAGATGTTTATTATAAGTCTTCTGCTTATTCATTAATTGGGTTGTTTGTTTTGATGATGTTAAGCATCATGAGCTGTTTATAAACTTTGGAAACTAATCCCTTGTCAGTCACATTATTTGCAAATATTTTCTCCCAGTCTGTGGGCTGTGTTTTGGTTTATTTATTGTTTCCTTTGCTATGCAAAAACTTTTTTGAGTTTAAGTAGGTCCCATTTGTTTATTTTTGTATTTATTTCCATTATTCTGGGAGACAGATTGAAAAACATACTGCTGTGATTTATGTCAGAGACTGTTCTGCCTATGTTTTCCTCTAAGAGTTTTACAGTGTCTGGTCTCACATTTCCATCTTTAATTGATTTTGAGCGTATGTTTGTGTATGGTATTAAAGAATTATCTAATTTCATTTTTTACATGTAGCTGTCCAGGTTTCCCAGCACCATTCATTGAAGAGACTGTCTTTACAAGAATTTGTAGTCTTGCCTCCTTTGTCATAAATTAATTGACCATTGGTACATGGATTTATTTCCAGGTTTTCTATCCTGTTCCACTGATCTATATTTCTATCTCTGTGCCAGTACCATACTGTCTTGATTACTGTAGCTTTGTAGTATAGTCTGAAGTCAGGGAGCCTGATTCCTCCAGTTCTGTTTTTCTTTCTCAAGATTGCTTTGGCTGTTTGGAATCTTTTGTTTCCATACAAATTGTAAAACATTTTGTTCTAATTCTTTGAAAAATACCATTGGTAATTTAATAGGGATTATATTGAATCTGTAGATTGCTTTGGGTACTATTACCATTTTCACAATATTGATTCTTCCAATTGAAGAACATGGTGTATCTCTCCATGCTTTTCCTTTTCTCTAGAATGAGGGTGAATGTGTAGATGATCTCTAAGAACCATTGCAGCTCTTTTTTTAATGATGTTGAGAGAAAACAATGGATATTTATTTAAGTGAGCATTGGGCTGTTTTGCTATGGTTTTGACAATATTCCATATAGACATGTTGCTCAAATCCAGCTCTTCACATCTTTAGCTCATAGTGAACATGGGATCAGCTGAAATCCCAAGACTTCCCTACCTTCTGTAGATATAAGGTGTTAGTCTAAAGTCTGTTCTGTAAACTCACTGATTCACAGCATTTGGAGAATAACTGAATATTTCAGTCTCAAAAGTATTTTCTTGAGTGGCTTCCTGCTGCTACTGCTGCTGCTAAGTCGCTTCAGTGCGACCCCATCGACGGCAGCCCATCAGGTTCCACCGTCCCTGGGATTCTCCAGGCAAGAACACTGGAGTGGGTTGCCATTTCCTCTCCAATGCATGAAAGTGAAAAGTGAAAGTGAAGTCGCTCAGTCATGTCTGACTCTTTGCGACCCCATGGACTGCAGCCTACCAGGCTCCTCCGTCCATGGGATTTTCCAGGCAAGAGTACTGGAGTGGGGTGTCATTGCCTTCTCTGGAGTGGCTTCCTAGATCAGGTTAAGTATACATTATATGCATTTTAGTAGTAAGTGTAGAACTGTAAACCTTTCTAGTTGTCATTGTGGCAAAACAGTATGAAGAGCCCTAAAAATGCTGACAACTTTTGACTCAGCAGTTCCTCATCTAGGAATCTACCACGTCCTTTATATTCTTTTTAATGCTTTAAACATAATAAAAATAAAATTAGCCTTGTGGTAAAGAAGAGAAACATCATATTTTGGTGTATCACTAATGGTCTGTGCAAGCTGTGATTTTGAGATGTTTTTATAGCAGCTGCTAGTGTTTCTAACTCTCATCTGTACCTATCCAGGTATTTGAGTAACTTAGTGACCATTCTCTCCTAATAATACAATATTTTCTGCATGTGCACACAGCACCAGCAGGCCCACCAGTTGGAGTGAAAGTGACATTGATAGAGGACGACACTGCTCTGGTTTCATGGAGACCTCCTGATGGGCCAGAAACAGTTGTGACGCGTTATACTATATTGTACGCATCCAGGAAGGCCTGGATTGCAGGGGAGTGGCAGGTCCTCCATCGAGAAGGTAAGTATGACCAGAATTTACCAAAGGGCATGAGAAGTAAGACTATTAATGATAAGGAAACAAAGGGAAAGAGGGATCTCGAGTTCATTTTGAATTTATATTTATGAAGTAACAAATGACTAAGGATTTTGGTTTTATTCTAGGGACATTGGGAAGCCATTGACATACTTTAAGCATGAGCATAATTCATGCTTCAGAAAGCTCACTCTGAGTATTGTGAATAGAAGAGGTTTGGTAGAGGAGAAGTAGGGGTAAGAGTAATGCAAGCAGACTAGAAAATGATTGCTGTGGTCCAGGAAAGAGAGAAGCCTAGATTAGGTGGTGAGGATTGAGATGGAAAGGAGAGAGAGGTTGAAAGACACTGAGGAGATAAAATTAACAGGACTTGGTAGCTAAAGAGGGAGAGAGAGGATAAGAAAGAAAGAATTGTTACAGATACTACTGTATTTCCTGTGGTTGTGTGTCTTGCACTAGAGTAGCAAACAATGGTAGAAAACCTGGTTTAATGGAGAAGACCTTTGTACAACTACTAAAATGGTCCATGTGCAAATAAATTGACCCATATGAATACCAGACAGTGTCTACTTAAGTACAGGGAAAAGTTGATTAAGGCTTAGGAACATTGAATTTAAATTTTTTCATACCAACTATATTTTTCCTGAGAAAAAAATGAATTCTAGAGCTCAGTATTCTTATTTCATGCTGTTATAGTATGTCCTTTTTAAATTTTTCATTTGGACAAGTCCCACAAGTTTTTGGATGGGTCATCACATAAATATTATAGTTTCATTATTTTGATACTTAAAATTTTTAAAATTCAGATATAGCTCAGCTGGTAAAGAATCTGCCTGTAATGTGGGAGACTTGGGAAGATCCCTTGGAGAAGGGAACAGCTACCCACTCCAGTATCCTGGCCTGGAGAATCCCATGGACTGTGTATTCATGGAGTCGCAGAGAGTTGGACACAACTGAGTGACTTTCACTCACTCATAGTTGATTTTGATACTTTCTTAATTCAGACATGCATGCTAGGAAAAGAACAGTTTTCCAAGCAATTAAAAGCTTAAGAAGAATTTTGAGAAGGAAATTTGTTGGCTATCTAACACTTTACAGTGCCAAGTACTTCCACATACATTTTACCTTTTAAGGGGAATATTTACCCAATTAAGAGAATATACTTTAAGATCACTTATGTGGATTAATTAATATATAACACTTTTGTAACTATAAAACATATAAATGGTAACTGTAGCTGCTGCTGCTGCTGCTAAGTCACTTCAGTCGTGTCTGATTCTGTGTGACCCCGTAGATGGCAGCCCACCAGGCCCTGCCGTCCCTGGGATTCTCCATGCAAGAACACTAGAGGGGTTTGCCATTTCCTCCTCCAATGCATGAAAGTGAAAAGTGAAAGTGAAGTCACTCAGTCGTGTCCGACTCTTAACGACCCCATGGACTGCAGCCTACCAGGCTCCTCCATCCATGGAATTTTCCAGGCAAGAGTACTGGAGTGGGGTGCCATTGCCTTCTCCAGGTAACTGTAGCTAGTAGTTGTATATTCATACACTAAGCACGTGCCCCAATAAGTAATGATTTCCTAGTTACTGAACAGCCTGGAAAGTAATAAGTACCTGCTAACAATACAGTTTTGTATTTTATCCATTGCTGCTGCTGCTAAGTGGCTTCAGTCGTGTCCGACTTTGTGCAACCCCATAGATGGCGGCCCACCAGGCTCCCCCGTCCCTGGGATTCTCCAGGCAAGAACACTGGAGTGGGTTGCCATTTCCTTCTCCAATGCATGAAAGGGAAAAGTGAAAGTGAAGTCGCTCAGTTGTGTCCGACTCTTCGAGACCCCATGGTCTGCAGCCTACCAGGCTCCTCCGTCCATGGGATTTTCCAGGCAAGAGTACTGGAGTGGGGTGCCATTGCCTTCTCCAATTATCTATTGCTAAATAGCACACCACTCTAAAATTCAGCCACTTGATTTTCTCACACTCTGGGAGTCAGCAATTAAGCCTGGGATTAGCTGGGCAGTTCTTGTGTTGGTCTCTCCTGAGGTCACTCATGAGGCTCTAACCATCTCAGAGTTTCAACGGAGTGCGGGTAACATAAAAAACATGAAGAGATTTCCAAAATCAGGGAGCGAGGGAGTAGGATGTTCCACGTACAAAGAATCAGACCTCTGGCTGATTCACATTTGCTAACATCCCACTGGCAGGCAAGCCCATACTTAGCTTAGTGTGGGTAGAGACTGCCCACAGGTATGGAGAGATAGAGGCGTAATTTGTGCAGGACTCTTCATCCTACAGCTGGCTACCATATTCTTAAAATACATAATTCAGTTTTCATAAATTAATTCCAAAATGATCTCTTGACACATTTGTCCAAGTGACTAACTTGATGTAATGAGTGTTATTTGTAAGTACTAATAGAAGAATTTTAATCTCATGAGCACATACTTCCTTTACCTTTTTGTATGTACCTACCTGAAAAGAAACAGTACTTTGTTTTGGTACTTTTTATTGCATTCATTTGACAGTTTCAGACAAGGCTCAGAAAGCAGTATTTTTGTCTCACTGGTGGCCCAATAACCATCAATGGATTGTAATTGGAGGTTTTTACTTCTTCTAACTATATAATAGTGCATGGAGAGGAGAGAATCCATTTTTGCCATTATGCTGCTTCTGTAATTTTAAGAAACGTTATCAGTGAAAAACTTTTTTGTTAAATGTAGGGAACCTTTTTCATAGCTAATGCTAGTAATTTGTAGTGAACAAAAAAACAATATAAGTAAAATGTAATTGAGGTTTTTTTTTCAGAGAGAAAAATACAAAGAGTTTGAGTTGCCTACTTCTAAACAAAAAGCAAAGAATATAACATGGCATTTACAGAAAAAGAAAGCAAAGTAGTCTTGTAGTACCCAATTATGGCAACTTTGGGAAAAGGTAATGGTGTAGAAAAATATGAGGGGAAAGGGAAGAATATCAGTATCTCTTTCATATATACCTATTAATCATCTTATACATATTATGTTTTTACACATTTATGTGTAATTCACATATTTATTACCAAGTAGAACAAGTTTTTTTCATTAGTCAAACATTTAAAAAGTGTTCCTAGTGACCATATATTTGTGGCTAAAATGGGACGTGGTAAAATGGTGTAGAACAAATGCAGGGTGAAAGTATGCTTGTGGATAATGTAAAGTGGGTCAGAAATGACAGCCTTCACCTTCCCGATACACGGTAGATTAGCAGAGTACTCAGTTATTTTAAAATCTACAAGGCACTGTAAGAAATCATTCTCTACTATCTACTACAGCAGTTTCTTCATAGATTAGTTTCCCAAGATGATAAAGATACCTTGCTTCCAAAAAAAAGTTCCATAACTAAATAAGTTTGAGAAACATTATGCACTATTTCCTATTAAGAAGAATTCCTTTCCTTCAATAAAGGAGTTCATCTAACTTAATATTTACTGAATAAATTGGACTACTGATATTAAGAACCTATTGAATTGTTAAATATTGAGGGATTGCTATGTGTCAGGGTCTCTTCTAGGCATTGGCAGTACCACAATGAACAGAACAATGGCCCTTTCTTATTAGAGTGTACGTGTCAGATAACAGATATGTTCAGGTAGTGTCATAAGTGCTATGAAGAAAGCTACAGTAGTGAAAAGAACAAAGCGATGGAGTTGGTGAGTAAGTTCTTTTGAAAGAAATGGCATCTGAGCATAGCCATATGGATATCTGGGGGAAGTGCAGAGACCCTGAGATAGAGGTGTGCTTGACATTTTAGAGGAACAACAAGGAGGCCAGGGAGGCTAGAATGAAGGGAAGCGTAGGAAGTGGGAAATGAGATGGGGAGGTAGCCGAGAGAAGATCTTGTAGGCAGACTTTTTGGACCATAGACTTTTTCTAAGAGGGATGGAAGACATTGATATCGTTGACATTTTGAAAGGATTTCTTTGTCAGCCTCCTAACAGCCCACCTGAAAAATTGACTCTAGAGAGGTAAGAGTTGAAATTGGGAGACCATTTAATACTCAGGTGTCCGTGTGAGAGTTAGTAGGGGTTTGCGTGCTAAGTTGCTTCAGTCATGTCTGACTCTTTGCAACTCTATGGACTGTAGCCTGCCAGGCTCCTCTCTCCATGGGATTCTCCAGGCAAAAATACTGGAGTAAGTTGCCATGCCCGCCTCCAGGGGATCTTCCCAACCCAGGGATCGAACCCACGTCTTTTATGTCTCCTGCATTGTCAGGCAAGTTCACAGTGATATTAAGAAGGAAGGTAGTAAGAAGCTATTAGAACATATTTTGAAAGAACAGTCTCCTCAGTTTGCCACAGGTTGATGTGGTGTGTAAGTAAAAAAAAGAGAAACAAAGTTGATGGAGGAAATCACAGGTTTAGTTTTGAGCATAGTACATTGGAGATGCCTGTTAGATGTAAGAGAGGTTGGGTAAGCAGGGAGAGTTAAGTTCATAGGAGAGGTATGGACTAGGGATATAACTTAGAAGTCATCTGTATGGAGATGATGTTAAGACTCTGGAATTGAAAAAAATCACTTAGTGTTGACAGAAGAGAGAAAGGTATGAGATTGCATTCTGAGGCTTTTCTTCATCCACAAAATCTTACCCTTTGCTTTTATATTTTAAATGAACATTCCTTTAATAACAAATGGCTCATATTCTAATGTAAGTTCAATTGGTATTTACTGAGAGTTATCGTGAACAAAGCATCATGCTAGCCACCTTCAATTGTGCAAATGTGAAAAAAATTTTCTGTCCTCCAGAAAGGAAAGGGAATATCAGAGGTGAGGAAAAAGACTTACTTTCATTGATGATATACACTTGTGTCAGACGCTTGTCCATGGTAGTTTATTTAATCCTGGACTGCAAGGAGATCCAACCAGTCCATTCTAAAGGCGATCAGCCCTGAGTGTTCTTTGGAAGGAATGATGCTAAAGCTGAAACTCCAGCACTTTGGCCACCTTCATGCGAAGAGTTGACTCATTGGAAAAGACTCTGACGCTGGGAGGGATTGGGGGCAGGAGGAAAAGGGGACGACAGAGAATGAGATGGCTGGATGGCATCACCGACTTGATGGACGTGAGTCTGAGTGAACTCCGGGAGATGGTGATGGACAGGGAGGCCTGGCATGCTGAGATTCATGGGGTTGCAGAGTCGGACATGACTGAGTGACTGAACTGAACTGAACTGATAGTAATTATATGAGGTGGGAATTATTGCCCCCATGAGGAAAGTATAGTTCAGTGACATGTCCCAAGTTGCAAATTACTTAGTTGGTAACATGCCAGGATTTGATCAACATTGATCCAGCGCTGAGCCCATTACACTGTCTGGTTTGTGAAGCTCCTAGTCGAGTTAAAGATTCAGATGCATATCAAAGGCTAGAGATTGAAATAATCATGCCAACTAGAATTGGGACTGTTTGCTGAAAGAATACAGGGACAGTCAGATTACTTTAGTACTTGGGCTTGACTGCTCATAAGGAAGACTTTCTGTGGAAGAAAGGGGAACATGTGTACACACATACACACATACACACACACACATACACACACAGCTCATCCGCTTGCAATGTTTAAATTAAGTGAATTTTAATTTCAGGTAGTGATTGGTTTTGCCAGACGCTCTCTAAAATTAAATGTATGATAATGATAAATTGGAAGCAATTTACTTATATGTCTATCTGTGAAGAAATTGAAATTTTCTTCCTCCTAGCTAATAGTAACATGTCCCAAACATTGTTGTTTTTTAATTCACCTGCCTAAGAATACTAACAGTGGAAAGACTCTTCCTGATTCTAAATAGAGGTTGGTTTGTTTATTCAACAGTTGTGCGCTCAAGTAGCTCACACTCTCTCCAGGCCAAGTTGAAACCAGAGCACAGGAAAACAAACCACCTTTAGCTCCTCAAATTTCCACTTGGTACAGCTGCCTCCCTCCATGTGACCTGCAGAGGCAGCCTCTGAATCATGACCTCAGCTCTAAGATCAGGCGCATTTCACTTGCATAATGAAATATACTACTGTAGCAAGTGCACTAGAGGAGCCAGCTCTGAGCTGGTGGTGAGTGAGGACTACCAGCAGTTGTAAGCTCTCTGAAACTATTTTAAGGGTGCCCTGCATCACAAAAAATGAGAAGAAAGCACCATAAGGAAGCTAGGTTTCCCTGTGAATATCTACCCACCAATGCAGTGCTGGAATAGCTTCCTGGCTGAATTTCTCTTATATCTGTTTTCTTAACATTAGGGCTAGTTCCTAAGGTGAGAGCCCCTTTGTAAGAAAATACTTAAATGCCATGGCAGGACAAGAGCAGAAAGACCCCTCAAGAAATAGGAGTGCCCAGATAGGAATCCTCGGAGAAGGCAATGGCACCCCACCCCAGTACTCTTGCCTGGAAAATCCTGTGGATGGAGGAGCCTGGTAGGCTGCAGTCCATAGCGTCGCTGAGGGTCGGACACAACTGAGCGACTTCACTTTCACTTTTCACTTTCATGCATTGGAGAAGGCAATGGCAGCCCACTCCAGTGTTCTTGCCTGGAGAATCCCAGGGATGGGGGAGCCTGGTGGGCTACCGTCTATGGGGTCGCACAGAGTCGGACATGACTGAAGTGACTCAGCAGCAGATAGGAATCCTTGGCAGTCATGCCATCAGAGGAGATACCCTTCAATACCAAAGATTATATATAAATTCAAATGATAACTACTTCTGGAGAAAAGTAGATGCCAGCCATGTTGCTGGTGGTAATTTTGATAGTTAATCTGGGGTTAATCTAGTTAATCTAGATCTTCAACCCTCTGAGGTTCATACATAGCTTTGGCATTTTCTGACCTGTTTATATTCAAGAAATCTGAAAAAATAATGAGGAAGATGAAAAGCATATTCATAGTTTCAGAAATAATTGTGTTTCTAATTTAAGAAATAATAACAAAATCATCTATCACAATTGCTGTAAGTGGTTTAAACATTTCATAAAGGAAACAAAAAGACAGCTCTCATCCACTTCCTGGCAGTCCAGTGGTTAGGTCTCAGTGCTGTCACTGCCATGGCCTAGGATCAATCAGTAGTCATGGAATTAAGATTCAGCAAGCCACAGGTGTGGCCAAAAAAGAAAAAACCAAAAAGTCTCACATTGGATTTTTTTTAAAGTGGATGTTTATATTTTTGACTGTGCTGAGTGTTAGTTGCAGCACGCAGGATCTCTGTGACATCATGCAGCATCTTCCACTGCACTGCTTGGACTCTCTAGTTGTGAAACTCAAGCTCCAGAGCGGACAGGCTTCAGTAGTTGTGGTGGCTCAGTTGCTCTGTGGCATGTGGGGATCTTAGTTCCCCAACCAGAGATGGAACCACATCCCCTCCATTGCAAGGCAGATTCTTAACCACTGGACCACCAAGGAAGTCCCTCATATTGGATTTTAAAAATATAATTATAATTGTGGAATCTGAATTTTTTGTGTCATTTTCTCTTTACCTATGTTTGAAATATTCCATAATAAAATGCTTTCAATGCTATTTGTATCCATACCTGTGTGGAGAGTAAAACATTTTATATATATATATATATATGTTTATATTTTTTAGTAAAAAAAAAGTGCTGCTTTTCAAGCTGCTTTTAAAATTACAAACAAAAATATATGCAGCTTTTACAAGCTACTCTTAAAATTACAGAGAAGGATTATATATGGGCGCAGTGTTAAATGAAAACTCTAGGATAAAAAAATATGTGTAGTAGATATGTACTCACACATGTATGGTACACACATACACACACACAAATACACCAAAATGTTAACAATAGGAGATTGTTATTGTATTTATATTATTTTACAGGTGTTCTACAATAAATGTGGTGCTTTTATAATCAGAAAAATACTTTAAAAATAAAGGATCATGAATGTGTGAAAGAGTGAATAAAAGATACAGTTTATTTAATTTGTAATTGATGTATTTATAGGAGCAATAACCATGGCTCTGCTGGAAAACCTGGTGGCAGGAAATATATACATTGTCAAGATATCTGCATCCAATGAGGTAGGAGAAGGACCTTTTTCAAATTCTGTGGAGCTGGCAGTTCTTCCAAAGGAAACACCTGAGTCAAATCAGAGGCCCAAGCGTTTAGATTCTGCTGATGCCAAAGGTCTGTATGCTGCCGTAATCACTGATTTTCCTAAAGAAAAGAAAATACCCGTGTTTTTTTCTAGCTCCCTTGTGCTTTATTTCTGCTCCTACTTTGGCCATGTCCCTGAACCCACACTCAGCTCCTTGAATTGTTGCTCGTGAGGTTCACATGATGTGAAGCTGCATGGCTCTGTCTGCACTCCTACATGGAGACACACTTACCTCGGAATTTCCCGCAGTTTTCGGATCACTATGTCCCAGTAACTTCTCCTTCCAGCTGTGCACCCATCAAAACAGATGAACCATACCACCCGTGAACTGATGGGAGTAGGCGTCCAGGGAGGTCCATGGAAATAAACAGCAGTGGTAGTTGCGGTGTTCAAGCGAAGGGAGCATGATTTTCATCAAGAGTTTTCACCACACACACACACACACACACGCGCACGCGCGCGCACACACACACAAACCAACAACAACCTTTCCAGAGAGAAAGTTGTTTGTCTCCAGAAAATAGTTGGAAAAAGTATCTTTAAAGAGCCATTGTCGCTCCAGTCAGGGCATCGTCCTTCTGTTTTGAAGGAAACTGGGGCCCCTGTGGGAGAAGGCAATAGCACCCCACTCCAGTACTCTTGCCTGGAAAATCCCATGGACGGAGCAGCCTGGTAGGCTGCAGTCCATGGGGTTTCGAAGAGTCAGACACGACTGAGCGACTTCACTTTTACTTTTCACTTTCATGCACTGGAGAAGGAAATGGCAACCCACTCCAGTGTTCTTGCCTGGAGAATCCCAGGGACAGGGAAGCCTGGTGGGCTGCCGTCTATGGGGTTGCACAGAGTCAGAAATGACTGAAGTGACTTAGCAGCAGCAGCAGGAGCCCCTGTGACACAGGACTAGATGCTTCCTTTTCTTCCTCCCTGGGGAGGTGTGCCTGTGTGGTAATGCGGGGTGTGGCAGGGACAGCTTTAATGGAGGAAATACCAACTGAACTGGGCAGGATTAAGGGCACTTAGTTCTTCAGAGAATAGCCATTCAGTAATGTGTATGTCTTAAGGGGAACACTGGGGAGGAGAGAGACAGAGAAAGGAAGGGCAGTCAGATTTAAGCTCAGGAAGGAGGTAGCCATAGTAGCTGCCATATCATCAGGGAAAGCCGAGGGCAAAGCTCATATGTGCTCTCAGATACCTTGCTAGTCAAAGTGTCCAGGGACCAGCAGCGTGACTATCTCCCAGGAACTTGTCAGACATGCAGGATTGCACATGGGCTTTACCCTAGACCTCGTGAATCAGAATCTGCATTTTAACGTATCCTTTAGTGACTTTTGTGCACATTAAAGTTTGAGAAGCACTGTTATATGAAAATACATAATGAAAACTTATCTTCAATATACAGCTCTGCTTTTAAGGTAATATGACATGAAAGGTATCTTTGGCCCATCAAGGAACATCTTTGCCTTGTGCCTTTTAGCATTATAAATTTTGAACTGATGTTCATATTTGATATAATATCTAGAACTCATATTTAGAATCTTCAATATGAGAAGGTAGGCCAATGTTAAGTTCCCTGATAAAAGAGTAATACATCTTTTTTGGTTAGACACGGATACTGTCAAAAGTTTTCCTATGAGAGGAAGACAAATTATTGAAAACGTAATATCTAAGAATTATGATATATGGGGTCATTTATTTTTTTGATTGATTCTGATACATGTACTTCCCCTTCTAGTTTATTCAGGCTATTACCATCTGGACCAAAAATCAATGACCGGCATTGCTGTAGGTGTTGGTATAGCCTTGACCTGCATCCTCATCTGTGGTCTCATCTTGATATACCGAAGTAAAGCCAGGTGTGTTTCCATTGCTAGAGATGTTGAGGTGATTAACATTTAAATTACAGTAACCACAGAAACAAAATCAAGTGCCTGTTAGAGGAACTGGGATTTTCCCACTTAAAAATGAATGTTTTATTACTTGAGTTCTTGCAGCTAGAGAGATGTGCTTACTTTGGAAGATTATTCTCTCACCATTTGAAAAAAATTGCTGTGCCAACAAAATATTCTTAAATGAAGACCTAGTTTCTTCATTTTCTTGGTATTTTGAGAAACACAAAGTATATCCTTTGGCTTTTTTTTTTTTTTTAATGACATGCTTAATCTGATGTATCTCCTGATTGGAGAATTCCTTACTGCCTGGACTATTTTCATAGTTAAGTAGCCTGAAATGTCTGAGTCACTTGAGAGCTCTACCCTCACCACCACAGGACACATGGTTGGGATTCTCCAGACGTGGATTAAAAGAAATGTAATACCTGGGGATTAGTTCTCTATAAACTTTGTCGGGCAGTTTTATCTGTGATTTTGACTTCAGCTAAATTCTCAGCATTCAGGGAATTTGTCTGTTTCTAAACTTTTATATTTTGACTTTTGCCTTCATTTATTTTCTTAAAGTTCTCTATTAAATTTAAAAAACTGAAGTCAAATACACATCGTTTTTAGGTAATCTCCATCACTAGACTCTCTATTGTTAGAGGTTTTTCAGAGTTTATTCTATATGTTTTTGGTACTTGTGCATAGAAACACACTATGCACAAGTGTGTTTCATTTTACTGTTCAATTTTCTTGTTTCCCAAGAACTTTTTAATGAAATCTTTCTGTACACATCTTTTTAGTGATGCCCGGATCTTGCAGAAGTGCTGCTATAAATTTGCCATCATTAATTGTTCTGTTAGTGTGAAAATCTGCAGACCTGAAGGAGAACATGTAGATTTTAAAATTTATAATTTCTACATAAATTATAAATAAGCAACAATAATTAATAGTACTTTGTAAATAAATATTAAGGTTTTTACTAAGTATTTGTAAAAAGTAATTTTATATATACAGACATTGGGGCCAAAAAACAATAAGAATCTTTCTTCCATCATAAAAGTTTGCATCAGTGAGTTGGAGTTAAAATCTAATCATTTCTAAGGATATTTGATAAACAAGCATTAAGGAAGTCCATTGTTTGCAAAGTTGTGAATGTCCCAGATTTCACCAAGTTTGTTACATTTGCCTTTCTCTTCTTGTGGACTTAAAAGATTTCCTTTTCATTCAATATTTCAGGAAATCAGCTGTCTCCAAGACAGGCCAGAATGGAACTCAGCAGTTACCTCGTATCAGTGCCTCCCGAGCCAGTGGAAATGAAGTGGGGAAGAACCTGGAAGGAGCCATAGAAAATGAAGAGTCATTGATGCCAATGATCATGCCAAATAGCTTCATCGATGCCAAGGTACTCTGAGCTAACAGGCTGTCGTGCTGCGTAATCTTTCCCACCATTCATCTTCTCTTTATGTGTAAAATCTTAACAAAAAATTATATGTTAAATGTATTATGTCCATAGGCCACATAATGAAATGTGAAACCATTTTACTCAGATTCTTCCTTGCATAAAATTTGGGGAGAAGAAGATAGGGCAAATAAAAGAATAAAAGATGAAAAAGATAAATAAAAAATGAGCAAGTAGCCTAAATTCAGTTAGTTTGGATCATATTGAGCTGAGATATTGCAAATAAGGGCACCAAGGTTATCAGTCCATATTTACTATAATTTGGATTGTTCTGGGTATACTGGATGGAACATTTTTTATTAATCCATTCTAAATTTAGTTTATTTGATTTTAGAACTAAATGGAGCATCAGAATATTCCAGATGTAAATTACATTTTAAAAAATATGAAGTATCTGAATAGGTGTTTTAAGATCCTTCTCTTCATGGCCTTAGGAAGTTGGATACAGTAAAGAAATGTCATTGGAGGATGTCATTTCATGTCCTTCCCACTGCGGGTAGTAGTGGTACAGTGATAAGCATTATGAACACCAACTGAGAATTATTTTTAGTCACATTGCAGCATTAGATATTGTGCATTATTAAATAGTTCTCATAACCAGCATGTTATAAATAAAGTATCTGCAGACTGTAACCCAGCTCAAGCCAGTCCGTGGCCTGTTTTTGTATGGCCATCCTGAGCTAAGTATAATTTCTACATTTTTAAAGGATAGTTTGGGGATGACAAAAAAGGAGGAAGAGAAAATGAAGCAGAGGCCATGTGTGTTCTGCAAAACCTAAGACATTTACTATCTGCCCTTTTATGGAAAAAGTTTGCCAAATCCTGCCATACATTCTTCTTATCTAACCCTTCCCCAAAATCTAGAATATCAAAAATATAACAGAATTTTAGGAAGTTTCAATATTAAATTTTATACAATTAAATTTAACAAATGCAGTTTACATGTATTTAGCTATCATGGTGCTATATATGATACATACAATGGGTAAATAATAGTGAATTGATTGTTGCTATTCCTGTTTTCTGTTTTGTTACAACTTAATTTAGCTTTTATTATCTGATACAAACATAAGCCATTTAACTTATTTCAAACTAATCTAGAACATCAGAACCTAAAACTTTAAATAAGCACAAAACTACTAAAATACACTATTGTTCTGTTATTATTAACTCAGAACTAGACATGAGAAAGGATTGAGGAGAAGTGAAAAGGGAAGGAAGACATGGGAAAGAGAGAATCTAAAGTGAAGGAGGCAGAGCACAGTTGGGGGCCTGAGTGAAGCAGAGGTCAGTTTAGAGGCCAGGTCTCTGACTTCCCTTGGATTATTAGCCCAAGAGTTGATCCCCTGTTTATTGTCATTTTGTTGAGGGTATGCAGGTTCATTAAAAAAAAAATTTTTTTTATAGCACTTTAAAAAATTGATTATTTTTGACTGCTCTGGATCTCCATTGCTGCGTGTGGGCTTCCTCTAGTTGTAGCAAGCAGGGGCTGCTCTCTGGTTGTGGTGTGTGGGCTTCTCATTGTGGTAGCTTTTCTTGTTGCAGAGCATAGGCTCAAGGCTCGCTCACAGGCTTCAGGAGTTGTGGCTCGCAGGCCCTAGAGCACAGGCTCAGTAGTTGTTCTGCAGCATGTGGGATCTTCCCAGACCAGGAATCAAACCTGTGTCCCCTGCATTGGCAGGCAGATTCTTAGCCACTGGACCACTAGGGAAGCCCTATGAGTCTATTTTTATTGCCTAAATACTTTATAAATTTTTCAGTCATGTGGAAAATTTGAAAAATAATAAATGCACAAATAATTGTCAGTATCTTTTCATAATTCTGTATCTCTTCTATATATTTTTGTTCTTCCTGTCATTTGAAAATAAATTTTGGGATTATTACACTTCACTCCAAATACTTCAGCATCTCTCTCTTAGGAATAAACTTATTATATCTTTTTTATCACTAACAAATACCCCATATTTGTTGTGTGCCACTGTGTAAAAGAAGAAATAATAATATCTGTGATCATATTTTTCTTTTAACATTTTAAAATTTTGTGTACTTGTAATAAACTGAAATTTTCCTTTTATATCTACAGGGAGGAACTGACCTGATAATTAATAGCTATGGTCCTATAATTAAAAACACCCCTAAGAAAAAATGGCTCTTTTTCCAAGATTCTAAGAAGATAAAAGCTGAGCAGGTAACTCCCCTAAATGGGGAAACTCTTTCAATACTCATGGTGTGTAAGATGATAATTTTAAAAAGAGGAAAATGTAAATGTTTTTTTTTTTTTAACTTCAGTATTCTTTCTGGATATGATTTTATTAATTTGGGGCATGACTCTATGGAAAGCCATGGGGATTGATGATTGACATGACAGTTGGAATTGTAATCAGAGCTGTGGTTTTCAGTGGGAGCTGGGGGATAGTGGAGAAAGGGATGAGGCAGGAGCCTGCATCCAAACCACTGAAGAAGCCTTCTGACACTTCACTTGCCCCAGTAACTCTGATGTGTTCCCACTGCTCGGAGAACCATTGACAGTTCCTTCGTGATGATGAACTTTTCACCCACATACTCCATCAATTTGCTATCTCAGAATATATGAAATATGTAAAACCAGATTTATTAGTTTTCAGAGCACTCTGTTATCACTGATGGTGTTTTATGTATTTTTACCTAGCCTCAAAGAAGATTTACTCAAGCGGTCTGCCTTTACCAGCCAGGCACTACCATACTAATCAGCGATGAAGACTCCCCCAGCTCCCCAGGTCAGACAGCCAGCTTCCCAAGACCCTTTGTTGTTGCAGCTGATACTGAGCATTCAGCCAACAGTGAAGGCAGCCACGAAACTGGGGATTCTGGAAGGTTCTCCCACGAATCCAATGATGAAATACACCTGTCCTCAGTTATAAGTACCACACCCCTAACCCCAAGTTCCTTCACCGGCAGCGATTTGGGTGGGGACCCCTTGGTGAGAAAGTGTGAAGAGACTGCAGTGTGGTCGGGTGCTGAGCAAACTTCCTCTTCAGTTTCTCAGCCAGCCCCTGCCAGGCTTTGCTTTGAGAAAAAGGATTTTCCAATCTAGAAAAGCCACATCCAGGTATTCTCACCTTTAAGTCTGTTCGAAGGACAATGAACAGGGAGCCAAAGCCTTTTGTGAAACTCTTGGTATCTTGGTATCTTATTGGGTATCTCACCTTTTTGAATGTTTTTTTTTTTTTAATCTTTAAGCTCACGTATTTTGAATGTTTCATTGTCAGCAATGTGAAAAGACAGTCAAGGTGTTTGACTGGATTATAAAATATATCACTGGAGCAAAGGGAAGACTTTTGAAAGCCCCTTTGCTGACTATCTACCTCAGTTTGCCAGAGGGCAAACTCAGAAGACAACTTGGTTACCTCATTCGTTGTGGTAGTTGATCTCAGCTGCATAAACGATGATACTTCCTAGTAGCGTTTTGTTTTCAGTTGCTGTATGTGTCATGTGTGTGATCCAAGGAGTCATATAGGTAGGTGAGTAAGAATGTTTATCTGAAGCTCTGAGTTAAAACAATAACAAGAAACTGACCTTTGCATGGGGTTTGGATCATTTAACACCTTTAGCTATAAGGACTGAAACCACTGAGAAGAGAAAAGTGGGCTGTTGACTCTACTGAATGACCAGCACAGAAAAAAGTCTCTCTCTTCTGAGAACAGAACTGTTCAGTAGCATACAGGGAACCCTCTTATATCACGGGCTTCTGTGTTGTGGGCATTAGAGTCCGACTGCTATATCTGCTGTGTCCCACACCTCAGCCTGCCTGGAAGCCGTGCCTTTTCAACCTGTTCCTTTGCCTGACGGTTGGCCAAAGTCTGCACTGTCTTAGTTTGCAAAGCATCCTCAACATTTTCAGAATTAGTTGCAAAACGCCTTGCAGAAAACAGATTTTTAAAGAAAATAAGTTAGAGTTTATGGTTTTCTTTTGTATAAATCCCAGCTTGGTGACCCAGGTCTCCTGCATTGCAGGCGGATTCTTTAGCATCTGAGCCAACAGGGAAGCCCAAAAGGGGTAAAAAAAAAAAAAAAAAGTTTCATTAAATATTAATAATGAGGGTAAATGCAACAGTAGACAGTAAAATGAACTTGAGGTTATCACGGCAACAGTGCCTTCCATTATATATTACGAAGTTCTTTGCCTTATACTTTTTTAATATTCATGAAGTTGTTCAGGATAAGAGTACCAAAAGTTGCCTTACGAGTTTCTTGGATTTCATCAATAACTGTTTTAATGTACAGTATTTTATAAAAGTATTTGGGTTTGTTTTCGTACAGGTTTTGTTTAGGGATAAGTATTCTGAGCTCTACTAACTTGTTTGTATTTTCTTGAATTCTTAAGAGAATTTGGTACTCTGTTTAATCTTCCTTCAGTGTTGATGCTGTGAAGGAGGAATGCTAACTCCAGTAGTAAGTTAATCCTCTTGCTGGTTTGAAATCCATAAACTGTTTACTTAGCCACACAGAATAGGCCTTCTCTGAGTTTTAAGACTGTAACCTATTAGGTGCCCAGCAGTGGGAGATGAAAAAGAATTAAACCCATGGTGTAGAGAGGGGATCCCCTTATCCTTTAAAAAATATTTCTTCAAATTATCTGGAACTGACTTTTGAGCCTCTTTTTAAAAGGAATCTTTACCCCCCTTGAAACCTTTGTTTATAGACTGGGATGAGGTCATGTTAAATGGTGTTCTAAAGACAAAAAATATTATTGGATAATAGTCCCATCTCTGTCATCTTCTTTCCCAGTATCTGGTGATACAACATTTTTTGGTTGTTTTCCAATCTGTAGTTTTGTGCCAAATTGGATGTGCTCAGAAGCAGACCACCATTAAGTGCCAGTTAATGCAGTTCTGAACTAAATTCACAGTCCTCCATTTAGTTATCTAAGTATGGGCTTCGTGGCGAAACAAAAAAGCAGAGCTTTAGGTGAACAATCTGAGGCAAGGAAAAATGCTGCTCCTGCCTTTATAGCTCCTGTTTATACTACCTCCTTTTAAAGTTATTCTAGTGTTATTTTTTTTTTCCTGTACTCAGGGAACATTTTGTTACTTTTGAGCTGCCTCATGGAAGCATGGGCACATTGACAGGGTATATCTTTGTGGGCTTGTAAGTAGAAAGTATGTGGGGCCAACTTTTATCAGTATCTAAAACGAAGGAGTACAATGAGTTCATTTTATTTTTTTTTAACTTTTCTTAAAAGGCAAACAAAATCTATAAAGTTGAAACATCATCCATCCTGTTTAGGAGGCTATTCATTTGAGTCATTTTAAAAGCCTAAAATTGATAATTTGAAGTCCTTAAGGAAAGTGTTTTGTTTTGTTTTTGATAAATAGGCCCATAGTTATTGTAGATCTTTAGGCTGTAACTATTCGCTAATTATTTACCAGTATGTTTTTTACTCTTTCACCTTTTCATTTTGTTCTTGTATAAGATTTTTTCATAATAATCTTGTTACCAAAGAAGTTTCAGTAGAGAGTGAAAATTCAACTATGATTTCCCTCCAAATTGAATTAACTAGAAACATCTATAGGTATGAAGCTTATACAAGTAGTTACTAACCCAGAATAATAGGGGATATATTGATCATTATAGTTAATTAGACTAGTATTTTAACTACCTTATTGTTACCAGAGCATTTAAAAGTTCTTCACCAGCAGATAGTTCCAAAGAATTTCAAGTGTAATTTTTTTTCTTCAGCAAGTAAATCTTCAGCTATACAGTATTACGGTATTTTGAAATTGTTGAAACTACTTGTTGGAGAGGAAAAAAAATCTTTTCACCAAAGACAAATATTTTAGTATCATTGAATAAGATATTTAGTATACACCAAAGACTTCTTTTTACTTGGCCAAAGCTAGCTTCTTTGAAGTCTTAAGTATGAAATTGTAACTGAAATGTGAAGGTTCTCATTCATCTTTCACAGTGGTGTTACTTCATGGTGTTTCACTCTGAAGGGGCTAATATGCAAATAGTAACTATTTTCTTTTCCAAAGACTTATTTGCTATAAATACTAATACATGCATGTCATTTTTATGCCAAATATTACAAGATTCTGCTCATCAGTATTTTCATACCAAAGACCGTTTAAGT
The DNA here is from genome assembly GCF_029378745.1 of Bos indicus. NCBI lineage: Eukaryota > Metazoa > Chordata > Mammalia > Artiodactyla > Bovidae > Bos > Bos indicus. Next base: position 54,594,578 of record NC_091769.1, read on the forward strand.
ATATAGATTAGCCTGTAAGTAAGTAAAGATGAGCAGATATGAGATAAATTTATTTAGAGGCTGATAGAGACTCTAGCTTTAGTAGCAAAGGGTATCAAAAGGCTAAGTTTACATAATTAAAAGCAATACAGTTATATTGGTATTTATCAGTGTTTTAATTCATGTGCTTTTTATCAGCAAGTTTTTAAAAAACCAAAGATAAATTTAAGGTTTCCTCCACATATAGGCAGATTTAGTTGTACATTTAACATTTGTTTCTTGTTTCTATGTCAACCAAACTTCTTTCTCCAGAACTCAGTCTGTATACAAACAGCATACAAAGGGACTTTCCATTGAATCTGCTGATTCAACCACAGGATGTTTTTGCCAAATGATGTGATACTTTCCTAAGCACCTTGAGTGTGAGATGTCAACAGAAATATCAGCAGGCTCTTCGATTGCGGGGCATTGTGGCAACCCCTGAATCAGCCTGTGTAGCCTTCCTCCTGCTTAAAGCATTTACTCTGGTTTACTCTGAAGGCTTGAGGCAGTCACTTAATAACAAGGATGTTCTCATGTCTGGGGAGCAATGGGATATAACAAGGAAATGAATCATTTCAATTTTCAAGTGGCTGTTCTTTGATAGATGTGCTCTTTGAAGTTGTTCGTAAATTGACATATTTTAATTGCAGCAAGGGAGCTTGCTATTTCAAACTTCAGTGGAACCATGGGTAAAACAAATATCTTGTTCATGAAATACAGAGTTGTATATTTTGATTAGCTTAAAAGTAAGAACACAACTTTATCCACTAAGTGGCTTTAAAAAATTAGCTTTGGCACATCAGGGAAATTAGATCCTTGGGGAAGTGCTTTTTATTTGCCTTAGCTTCAAACAATAGTGGTGCCAACCTTGGGAACAATGACAGTGATTTGCATTGGTTTGTCTTGGCTTTGTTAAGGACATCGTGCTTGCCCATGTTGACGACTCAGGGTCATTGTTCAGGTCCATGAAGACACCTTTGGAGACAATTGAGTCTCACAAAAAAGATGGATTTGAAAGGTTTTTTTTTTTTTTTTATGCTAGAATATCCAGATGTGGTTCCACCTCAGCAGTGGTTGTCATGATTCACATATACATTTGTATTTCATTGAATGTAAAATTTTAATAGTGAATGTAAAAAAAAAAAAGTTCCAGAATATTGAAAGAGTCATGATTTAGGACTAAACATGTATTCTGTAGATTTTGTTTCTGACAGTTTGCCACGTGGGTCTCTGATAAAACTGCTTTGGTTTAATGGACATAATTTCTGTGAGCACAGAATAAAGGGTTCTGGAGATCACCAAACACAATCAGTTGTCTAATTGTGAATTTTGTTGATGTTTAGAAGGACACATACATAGAATTGTGTGAAGCTGATTTATGCTCAGGACGTAAGATTGCAGGCTAATGCAATGTGTATGTTTGCAGGCTTTAATCTTCTCAGGCGATTTCCCCTGGTAAGCTTTTGAAGGTGTTTAAGATTAACATGACAGTCTTGCATTTTTACCAGACAAATACTGTATTATTTTCTTGCTACCGCTATAATAAATTACCACAAAGAAGGCCTTAAAGCAACACAGATTTATTATCTTACAGTTCTGTAGGTCAGAAGTCTGACACAGGTCTCAATGGGATAAAATCAAAGTTCATTTCCTTGTCTTTTCTGGCTTTTAGAAGTTGTAGATCCCACCCTCTGTCTTCAAAGTCAGCTACATAGCAGCTCTCTTGACCCACTTCCATTAACATATCTCTTTTTCTGACCCTAACCAGGAAAGGCTCTTGAATGTTAAGAACTCACTTGATAAGATGGGGCCCATTTGGATAAAGCAGGGTACTCTCTCCATCTGAAAATTCTTAACTTAATCACATTCTTAGTGTCTTTTTTTTGCCCTGTCTGGTAACATACTCAGAGTCCTGGGATTTAAGCATGGACTTCTGTGGGTGGCCATTATTTTGCTTACAACAGGTACATTATTTCTGTAGAACTCTGATCCCCATAAAATGTCTATTGCATTACAGAGATTGGAAGTGTGAAGTCATGTGTCCCTTGGGGATCTTCAGTATTTCAAAGGTATGAAAACCTTGGCTTATCGCCTATCAAATGTACACATTAAGCTTTCTCTCCAAATCACTTGCAAAAGCAATTCAACTTTAAACTTTTTGAATATGTGAATTAACATCTCAGTTCCATCTGTTTAACAGCAAAGTTTCCTAATATTTGGCTCTAACTTTACGGAATTTCATCAGGAATTTTTGAAACCTGTTCTTATTATAGTTGAGCTTTGTCCTTTTCTCTTGAGTGATTGTTAGGGTAGAGTGGAGGAAAACACCTCAAACATAGGAATTCAGAGTAGATGAACAGAATTATGCTCAAATTCATTCTTCATGTTCTTTTAAAAGCATTTTGCAACATGCACACCTTCTGACTTTTAAGTCAGGCTTATTTCTTCAGTTTCACAAGCCACTGTTTGGTTTTCAATTTGATACAGCTTCTTGATTTTCCATGAGCCTCAGCTAGAGCCTCCACTTAACCTTATCAGCAGGTACAACTCCTGGGAAATTTTATCTTTCTTGTAATTCTTATTTGATGTCAGTTGTTCCTTTTCCTAGAAAGCTTTAGATTCCACTGCTGTAGTTTGTTCTGATTCCTAGGTCATGTCAATCAAGCCTTCTTTCAGATATGAAGGATAATTTATAATTCTAAGTTTTAGCACTTCTTCAATGAACAAGATAAAGCTTTCTCCTTTAAGAGGTAGAGCCCGTGATGATATTATGAGTAAGGTTAAGAGTGCTGGTCATTTTTCAGCCACTTTTGATTCTATTCCTTAGAAAGGGATGTGCCATTTACTGAGCATATGGGATGTGCCATTTACTGAGCATATGTGATGTGCCATAAACATGCTTCGGCCATGCATATTGCTACATTCTACAGAGTAAATAGTATCCCCATTTTAGAGATCAGGAAGTAGTTTAAAATGTCTGACTTGCCAAAGATCACAGCTAGTGTGGTGCTTAGCCAAGACACAAACCCAAGTTGGTCCAACTGCATCATTTACAGTATTTGTACTGTGATACATTATCTCAGCTAAGACATGATATTTAATTACCTAGGCTCATGGTACCTTCCACTCTGTCAACACAACCTGTCCACATAGTCATAGCCAACCAACAGAGAGAACTCTGTCTTACTTACATCCATTTATTCACAGGAGTTTAGAGGGGCTATAACTCACTCTTTGTCATCTCCTAACCACCCTTCTTTTCTCCTTGAAACCTTCAATTTCTCTTAGTCAGAACTGAGTGTGAAAGCTGATATGGTTTTTTGGGAGCGGTTTTTTGGAGCCCTTAACTATTCAAGCACTTCTTTATTAGACTAGGTGTTCAGAATTAAATTTTTATTTTTCGTAATTTTCCTGTTGTCCGCAAATCTAAGTAGAAATTTATTAACTGGAAAAAGCCAGACCTGTAACCAGTCATCCCTGTTTTGTTAGATCTGAAAAGCATAGGTGTTATTTGAATTCAACCTAATTAATATAGGAGGGAGAAAAGTTGAAGGAGAATCATATAGTAGAACAAGTATAATGTTAGTCTTTGGCACACCTAAATTCTAGTCCTTGACCATTTTGAAAATTGGTAGGAAAAAAAATCCTTAACTCATTTTTTGTTCCTTTTATTCCATACTTTGTTGTGCAGAATGAAACAGTGGTACTTTGAAAACTTAAAAGTATAAATAATTAGAACCCTAAAGTCATTTCTATTCAGCTATGAAACATAATAGCTTTTTCTTTCTTTACCTGGCAGCCTTTCCAATTACATTTGCCTTTGCTAAAATGAAAAATGCTTTCGTTTTCTGTATACTCACCAAAAAAAAAACAAAAAAACCTACCAGAAGAAAGCAGGGGATAAAAGATGTAGACAGGGATTTGAACACTCATCTTTAATGTAGGTAAATCTATATGCTGAGCAGGGGGATTTACAGTGCTTTTGAAAGTACTAAACATGAAATTGTCTTACCCTAATTTAAATCTTTTATTTTTTGATATCTTGGCTTTTAAAGATTTAGGGAGAGAGTCAAATATCCCCAGAGGGATAGATGGGTAAGGACAGAGTGCATTTTTAGGATTCTTCTCTAACAGATCTACTTTTTCAAGATTATGGGGCATTTCCAAATTTCTTTAAACTGTTTGGAATAAATTTTAGGGTAAGACATACTGGCATCTAATTCTAGTTTATTCAAGTCAACCTTTAAGGCTTATTGACAAGAATTACATGATTACCTTTTTTTAGAGAAAGAAAATATTTCCCCTAACTTTCTTGAACCAGCAAATATCACTCAGTATAATCCATGAGATTCTGAACACCTTTCTTGATTTACTCGTTTGTATCTTGTAAGTAGTTCATGGTATATAGACATAGTCTTAATTTACAGATTTTATCTTTAAAATTTATGTTACATAAGTTTGTTTTTATTTAAAACTATCAGAACTCAGGACTATCTTTAAAAATAACAGCAAAGAATACTTAAAAATTTTTACCTGAAACATTTTTCTCCCTTTTACCACATTCTGTATTCTTTTTGCAAATGAAAATGATTACCAATGATTTAACATGAGCCTGATAAAGAAGTTTGCAAAGCCTTAATTCACACACATTGTCTTAGCCTGTCAGTAGACTAGAGGACATATATAAAGTTTGTCTTTCTGTTGCTGTTGTTGGATGATATTTTATGTCTATGTATGTGCGATTTTTTTTTCTATTTTCTTCAAAGATGTGAATTAAATGAAAGTGTGGGAGCCAGCTGTATATTGTTTCATATCATGGGTGTTCTGGATCCTTTCACTCTGTATACCATTTTCTTGTAAGGGCAGCATTTGCAGACTAGCTAATGGACTCTAGAGCTGAGCTATTTTAATTTTATACTTGACTCAGGGGATCAGCTCTGTGAATTCCATTGCATGAAGAAAGCAAATGTTTGCCTTGATTTTGAATGTACCTTTTTAATGTCTTCTTAAAACATATTTTGCTTAATAATGTGGGTTTGTTTTCTTTTTCTAGCATCATAGTAAATATTGCCTACTACTTTTCCCATCCTCAGGATAGTTTATATACTATCCTACAGGTCATGCCAAAAATGAATAAAAGTTTAAATGTCAAAATGTTTATGAAACTGCTGTCTAAATACTGATTGATTGCACAGTTTAAATAAAAATTTTTCTTAGTTAATAAAAGAAAAAAAGACATGTTTTCTTTTACTTTTCACTTTTCTTTTGGGTGATAGAGAATGAAAACTTTGAGTTTATGAAGTGATGGCTTTCATATCCTCTGATGGGATGATTATAGAGTCAACTCCAAGCAGTAGGAATAGAGCTGGGAGAAATATCAATAACCTCAGATATGCAGATTATACCACTCTAATGGGAGAAAGCAAAGAGAAACTAAAGAGCCTCTTAATGAGGGTGAAAGAAGAGAGTGAAAAAGCTGGCTTAAACTCAGCATTAAAAAACCAAAGATCATGGCATCTGATCCCATCACTTCATGGCAAGTAGATGGGGAAAGGGGGAAACAGTGACAGATTTTATTTTCTTGGGCTCCAAAATCACTACAGATGGTGACTGCAGCCATGACATTAAAAGACGCTTGTTCCTTGGAAGAAAAGCTATAACAAACCCAGACGGAATATTAAAAAGCAAAGACATTACTTTGTTGACAAAGATCCATATAGTCAAAGCTGTGGTTTTTCCAGTAGTCATGTGTGGATGTGAGAACTGGACTATAAAGAAAGCTGAGTGCCAAAAAATTGATGCTTTTGAACTGTGGCCTTGGGGAAGACTCTTCAGATCCCTTGGACTACAAGGAGATCCAACCAGTCAATCCTAAAGGAAATCAGCCCTAAATACTCATTTGAAGGACTGATGCTGAAGCTCCAATACTTTGGCTACCTGATGCGAAGAGCTGACTGGAAAAGACCCTGATGCTGGGAAACATTGAGGATAGGAGGATAAGGGGGCATCAGAGGACAAGATGTTTGGATAGTATCACCGACTCATTGGACATGAGTTTGAGCAAACTTCTGGAGATAGTGAAGGACAGGGAACCTGGCATGCTGCAGTCCATAGGGTCATAAAGAGTCGGATATGACTTAGCAACTGAACAACAACAGCAAGGCATCTTAGAATTGTTTTCATCTGGCATTTATTGAATAGCAACAAGGAAAGAGCAATTTTCCCTTTCCAGTAGATGACTGCTTACCTTAGAAATAAATAGCCTAAAAGCTATGATTCATCCAGATAGACACATTTCTAACTCAGTTAAAATTGTTTTTTAATATTATAAAAAATGAGAAATATTGAAAGTCCTTCCACTTAAAAAATCTAGAAATAACAGGTAAAATATGACCCAAACAAACTTTGTAAGATAGCTGAATTATTTTTTTAAAAATCTCCCAATTTGGGTAATGAAAAGGGAACTGAAAAATAGAATAGTAGCTTATCGAAGGAAATGGCAACCCACTCCAGTGTTCTTGCCTGGAGAATCCCAGGGATGGGGAACCTTGCTGGGCTGCCGTCTATGGGGTCGCACAGAGTCGGACATGACTGAAGCGACTTGGCAGCAGCAGCAGCGGCAGCAGCAGCAGCAGCAGCTTATCGAAATGACATTGTGCTGACTGTGGAGGACATGAAAGAAAGAAAACATAAGAGAACAAGAAACTATATCAAAAAATAAGAAAAGTGAAAGTCACTCAGTCGTGTCTGACTCTTTGCAACCCCATGGCCTATACAGTCCATGGAATTCTCCAAGCCATACTGGAGTGGGTAGCCATTCCCTTCTCCAGGGGATCTTCCCAACCCAGGGACTGAACCCAGGTATCCTGCGTTGTAGGCGGGTTCTTTACCAGCTCAGCCACAAGGGAACAAGTACATTAAAAAGATAAATGAATAGATTTCCCAGAAATTACAAAAAAAAATAGTTGTTGAATTTTTGAAAATCCATTTAACAGCATATCAACTACATTGAATATTCTAAAACGGGAAGATGTAAGGAAATTGTCTAGGATGCAACACAACAGATAAATAGAAAATAGAAATAAACAGAAGATTCAGCATATATCTGACAGTCATTCTAAAGTGAAAGAATGAAGGCTAAGCAATTTTCAAAAAGAATATGACTAAATTTATGAAATCCTTGGATTCAGGAAGCATAATCCTCAGTCTAAAAATAAAAAAATCTACACCAAGATGTCTTTCTTTTCATATTAAGAAAGTCTTGAGTTGTATTCAGAATTTTATCAAAGGCTCTAATGAGAGTAAAAGAAGAAAATGATTATCTCACATTCAATTTTAAGGACTCTTGCAATAGTGAAAGCACACAGACTATAACAATCTTGAATGTATGAAATGCATTGTTTACAATACACAAAAATACCATAAAGGTTTTGTATCAAAAGGAGATAGTCTGAATATCTGCAAAGTCTCTCCAGTCCAACGACTCCAGTAGTCATTGTTCTGTTTTCCGCAATTCTAAACTAGAACTCTTGAAAGATGATGCTGTGAAAGTTCTGCACTCAATATGCCAGCAAATTTGGAAAACTCAGCAGTAGCCACAGGACTGGAAAAGGTCAGTTTTCATTCCAATCCCAAAGAAAGGCAATGGCAAAGAATGCTCAAACTACTGCACAATTGGACTCATCTCACACGCTAGTAAAGTAATGCTCAAAATTCTCCAAGCCAGGCTTCAGCAATACGTGAACCGTGAACTTCCAGATGTTCAAGCTGGTTTTAGAAAAGGCAGAGGAACCAGAGATCAAATTGCCAACATCCACTAGATCATCGAAAAAGCAAGAGAGTTCCAGAAAAACATCTATTTCTGCTTTATTGACTATGCCAAAGCCTTTGATTGTGTGGATCACAATAAACTGGAAAATTCTGAAAGAGATAGGAATACCAGACCACCTGACCTGCCTCTTAAGAAACCTATATGCAGGTCAGGAAGCAACAGGTAGAACTGGACATGGAACAACAGACTGGTTCCAAATAGGAAAAGGAGTACGTCAAGGCTGTATATTGTTACCCTGCTTATTTCACTTAAATGCAGAGTACATCATGAGAAACGCTGGGATGGAAGAAGCACAAGCTGGAATCAAGATGGCCAGGAGAAATATCAATAACCTCAGATATGCAGATGACACCACCCTTATGGCAGAAAGTGAAGAGGAACTAAAAATCCTCTTGATGAAAGTTAAAGAGGAGAGTGAAAAAGTTGGCTTGAAGCTCAACATTCAGAAAACGAAGATCATGGCATCTGGTCCCATCACTTCATGGGAAATAGATGGGGAAACAGTGGAAACAGTGTCAGACTATTTTTTGGGGCTCCAAAATCACTGCAGATGGTGACTGCAGCCATGAAATTAAAAGACGCTTACTCCTTGGAAAGAAAGTTATGACCAACCTAGATAGCATATTCAAAAGCAGAGACATTACTTTGCCAACAAAGGTCCATCTAGTCAAGGCTATGGTTTTTCCAGTGGTCATGTATGGATGTGAGAACTGGACTGTGAAGAAAGCTGAGCGCCAAAGAATTGATACTTTTGAAGTGTGGTGTTGGAGAAGACTCTTGAGAGTCCCTTGGACTGCAAGGAGATCCAACCAGTCCATTCTAAAGGAGATCAGCCCTGGGTGTTCTTTGGAAGGAATAATGCTAAAGCTGAAATTCCAGTACTTTGGCACCTCATGCGAAGAGGTGACTCATTGGAAAAGACTCTGATGCTGGGAGGGATTGAGGGGAGGAGGAAAAGGGGAGGACAGAGGATGAGATGGCTGGATGGCATCACTGACTCGATGGACGTGAGTCTGAGTGAACTCCGGGAGTTGGTGATGGACAGGGAGGTCTGGCGTGCTGCGATTCATGGGGTAGCAAAGATTCGGACATGACTGAGTGACTGAACTGAACTGAACCTAGAACTCTGGACAAAACAAACAATAAAAAAACTTTTCTAGGCAAAGGAGTCTCTGCTGCTGCTGTTTAGTTGCTAAGTTGTTTCCGACTTTTTGCAACCCCATGCACTGTAACCTTCCAGGCTCTAGTCCATGGGGTTTTCCAGGCAGGAATACTTGAGTGGATTGCCATTTTCTTCTCCCACATCAAGATGTGAATTTGGTGAACTGCAGAACATCAAAGACAAAGATAAGAATTTAAAGGAAGTTAGAGGGAAAAAATGATTAATAGATTTCACTAAGAAGATTTCTCAATAAAAGAAGCAAGAAGATGGTGGGATAATATCTTCAAGACATCACACACAAAAAATAACTACAGTGTGGAGTTATAGAACTACACACTGTAGAGAAGTGTATATGAGAAGAAGCTACAATAAGCAGGAGATACCAATCAAAAAGATAATGAGCTACTACCCGATATCTACTAGGATGACTAAAGAGATCATAACAAGTGTTGACAAGAATGTGGAGAAATTAGGACCCTTTCAGACTGCTGGTGGGAATGTAAAAGGTATAGCCTCTAAACTACTTAGTTTAGCAGTTCCTCAGAAAGTAACATAGTGTTATCATATGACCCAGCAATTCAGTGCTTATATATATATACCCAAAAGAAATAAAACATGTTCATACAAAAACTTGTACAGGCATAATCACAGCAGCAGTATTTATAATAGCTCCAAAGTGGAAAAAAAAACAAATATCTACCAACTCATGACTGGATAAATGGAATGTGGTATATTAACTCAATGGACTTTATTCAGCAATATAAAGGAATTAAGTACTGTTAAATGCTATAGCAAGCATGAGGTTTTTTTTTAATACTAAGTGAATGAAGGCAGTCTAAAAGAGCAACATGTATCTATAGAGACAGAAGGTAGATTAGTGGTTGCAAAGGACTGGAAGCTCGTAGTGAATGGGAAATGATCACTGATGGGTATGAGGTTTCTTTTGGAGAGATGGAGAATGTTCTGAAATTGATTGTGATGATGGTTGAACAATTCTGTGAATATGCTAAAAAAAAAAAAACTATTGAATTGTATAATTTAATTGGCATGGTATATGAACTACCTTTTTTCTTTTTTTGGCCACACCACATGGTATGTGGGATATTAGTTCCCTGACCAGGGATCGAACCTGTGCCCCCTGCAGTGGAAACAGAGCCTTTACTGCTGGACACCACGGAAGTCCCTGGTACACAAGTTACATCTCAGTAAAACTTAAAAAAAACTCATGATGAGCAAAGAGAGAAAGGTGGGTAAATCTAAATCAACATTGACTATATAAAAGCAAAATACTACTAATGAATTTTATATTAAAACAAGGTTAAACTAAAATACTAGAAAGAGAACCATAAGGCTAAAATAAAACTGAGCAGAGCCAAAGTATTCTACCATTCTTTAAAAAAATAATTATGTTAAAAATTTAAGTGCTAAAATAATACAGAAGTTATCATTTCTAAGTCTACTAATTTAGGTAGAAAAGGACATGAAGACACAATCAATTTAAGAGAAGACAATGAAGTAGGGGGAAAAAAAGCAAAGATAACCCTGAGAAAAAGAGTAATATGGTAGGAAAAATACAATTATATCTGTAGTAAACAAATTACTCCTACTTTAAGGGTTGGATGAAAAAATCTTCCTGTATGTTGTTGCCACTTAAAACATAGTTATCCCAGTCTCCCAAGGCAATAGAAATAAAAGCAAAAATAAACAAATGGAACCTAGTTAAACTTAAAAGTATTTGCACGGCAAAAGAAACCATAAACAAAACAGACAACCTGTGGACTGGGACAAAATATTTGTGAATGATCTGGCCAATAAGGACTTAATTTCCAAAATATACAAACAGCCCACCATTACTCCAAAGAAGTAGGCAAATGGCTAACAAGAATATGAAAAGATGTTCAACATCCTGAGCCACAGGAGAAATGCAAATCAGACTACCATGAGATGCCACTTCATATCTACTACAGTGGCTATAATGAGCCCTCACACGTGGCTAGTAGGAACACAAAATGGTGAAGCAATGTGGAAAACCGTTTGGGTTCCTCAAAAAGCTAAATGTACAATTACCATATGAAAAAAAAAAAAAGAGTTACCATGTGGGCCACCTATTCTACTTCTAGGTACATACCCCCCAAAATAAAAACAAAGACTGAAACACATACTTGTACACCAGTGTTAACTGCAGGTTTATTCACAATAACTAAAGTTAGAAACAACCCGAATGTCCATCAACGGATGAAGAGGTAAACAAAATGCAGTGTGTCCAGAAAATGAAATATTATTCACCCATAAAAAGACATTAAGTTCTCATACATGTTACAGCATTGATGAACCTTGAAAACAATACCAGCTCACATGAACTAGGTTAGTAGGTAGAATTGTAAATGAAGAAACTATCATTACATGCATATGACGACTGTCTACATAGGAAATCCAAGAGAAGTCTATAGACAAACCACTGGTCCAAACAGAAGATTTAAGCAAGATTCTTGGGTATAGGATCAAAATACAAAATACAATAGAGTTCTCATTTATCAGCAAGAAACCCCTACAATGTGTAATTTTTAAAGGTATAATTTACCATATCAACAGTAATTAAGGATTAAAAATACCATACCAAATATGTAAGCCTTTTACAGAGAAAATTATAAAGCTCTGATGAAGGACATATTTGAAGAACTATTTACAGAAGGAGAGAGCCCAAGTTAATGGATAGGAACATTCATTATTTTTAAAATTTCAAAATCCCCAAATAAGTCTATATACTTAAGGCAATTCAAATAAAAATCCTAAGAAGATTTCTCACAGAAATTTCCACATGAAAAAGATAATTTTGGACACCTGTATAATCTAAATGAACAAAACCACAGATAAATGAACAAAACATTAAAGACCTTATTGTAAAAAGCCCAGCAGAATCCTATATACACTTGCTACTATTCTAAGCACTTGATGTACGTTGACTCATTTAATCCTCAAAACAGCCCCTTGAAGTAGATGCTATAATTGTCCCTATTGTAGATGAGAGTGGTGAGGCACAGAAAGATCAAGGAACTCCCAGGATTACACAACAAATGCAGAAGCAGGATTTGAAGTCAGGCAACCTGGATCCAGGTGTCTTGGTACTTAGCCAGTATACATACTGATTTATTTTACATGTATTTATACATATATTCAGATCAGCATAAAGAAAATTCAGTTCAGTTCCGTTGCTCAGTCGTGTCCGACTCTTTGCGACCCCATGAATCGCAGCACGCCAGGCTTCCCTGTCCATCACCAACTCCCAGAGTTCACTCAGACTCACATCCATCGAGTCAGTGATGCCATCCAGCCATCTCATCCTCTATCCTCCCCTTTTCCTCCTCCCCTCAATCCCTCCCAGCATCAGAGTCTTTTCCAATGAGTCACCTCTTCGCATGAGGTGGCCAAAGTACTGGAGTTTCAGCTTTAGCATCATTCCTTCCAAAGAACACCCAGGGCTGATCTCCTTCAGAATGGACTGGTTGGATCTCCTTGCAGTCCAAGGGACTCTCAAGAGTCTTCTCCAACACCACACTTCAAAAGTATCAATTCTTCGGTGCTCAGCTTTCTTCACAGTCCAACTCTCACATCCATACATGACCACTAGAAAAACCATAGCCTTGACTAGACGGACCTTTGTTGGCAAAGTAATGTCTCTGCTTTTGAATATGCTATCTATGTTGGTCATAACTTTCCTTCCAAGGAGTAATCGTCTTTTAATTTCATGGCTGCAGTCACCATCTGCAGTGATTTTGGAGCCCAGAAAAGTAAAGTCTGACACTGTTTCCACTGTTTCCCCATCTATTTGCCATGAAGTGATGGGACCAGATGCCATGATCTTCGTTTACTGAATGTTGAGCTTTAAGCCAACTTTTTCACTCTCCTCTTTAATAATTAGTAAAACAGCCTTTTGCTCTATTAGACCCTCCCTGACTTCCTCCAATTCTTACTGCTCTCTTTCTCACCATTCTTCATTTCGAGTTCCTTCCAGTTCAGTCTTATAAGAGCTATCTATTAATTTCTTTGTAAGGTGTAAACTATAAAGTGGTTAGAGCTAGGTAGTATACATCTTTAATAGATAATTCTTTAAAACCAGGGCAAAAATTTTACAATCCAAAAGCATGGTGAAGTGACATCAAAATAATAGTGGAGGAACAAGTGGTGAGGTTGACACTTTGGGGAAAAAAGAGCCTGACTAAAATTCAAACGAATGACCGTATACTCTCAAACTGTGCATGTATACATGAGTGTATATACTTATAATCTGTATGCATTTGAATATGAAATAGACATTTTGAATATGAAATAGACATTTGAATATGAAAACCTGTACTTTTACATTTTGCTTATTTTGTAACAAAAGCTACAATAAATATGGGAACTCTGGGAGCCAGGGTTCTCAATTCAGGAGAAGAAAGATACTAGGATGGAAGGGGTAAAGCCAAGAACCATGTGAAATTGGCTTGGAATTGGAGGCATTCATATGTATTGATATGAATTCATGATTTACTGTATGTAGGTGCACCATATGAAACTGCGTTTTTCCAGGGTCTATAAACAATGACACTTACTGGCAATGAGTGCGTTAAGCACTCTGTTTTTTAAATACCATTTCCCACGAAAAGGAACCAGGGGTCCTTGAGGAAAATTGCTAAATCTAGGGCTGGGGCAGAGACAGTATTTCATCCTGGAACATCTTGTGTCAGAAGGAAAGTAATTGTTCAAGAAATTATGGGATATGTTTAAAAGATTACAGGAATCACCCAAAGGGCTCCAACTAGCAAATCTAGAACAAATTGAATAGTACAATGAATAATGAATTACTATTATAATTCCTTGACTAAGTTAATTCTGACAGGAAGGAAAGATAGGAGGGAGAGAGGAAAAAAAGGAGAAAGGCAAGCTCTTTCTTATACTAGAATGTCGAGTAAGAAGTGTAGAGGAGTGGCAGAGTTAGAAATGACCATTTTGCACCTATGACAGTAATAACTGATTCAGGTAAGAATCACCAATGAATACAATAGGGGGTGACTGCTGATCAGCACAGAGTTTCTATTTGGGGTGATAAAAATATTCAGATTTAGATCGTGGTGATGGTTGGTACAACTCTGAATATACTAATACACACTAAAAAGTGAATTATACTATATGCTAAATGGTACATATTTCAAGGGTGAATTTTATGACATAAATTATATCTTCATAAAAAAATCTCAATGTACAAAAACTGGGGGAACTCAACGAAATGTTCCTGTGCCAACTTGTCATTGTCTTACCTCCCCTTTCCCAATCTTTCCCTGCCAACACACACACAAACTAAAAAGGCTTAAAATTGGCATATTTTCTGCCTTTTAAAAGAGATTTCATTAAAAATGACAATTGTTCCATATTTACAGTTTGTTGTTTTAACACCCAGATTTGTCATGTTCCTTAGGTAGTCCTGCTGTGCTGTGTTTCATTCACAAATATGCACATATCTTTCTCATTCCCACATGCTCTTAAAAAATTTCTCAAGCACCCACAGTGTTGCAGTCTGCCTATGTTGGCAGTATTTATATCCTCAAAAAAATCTGCCTCTTTTCCCATTTTGCTGTAAGAAACAGAGCAAAACAAGGCAAAACTCCCATATTACTTTGCCATATTGCTTTATCAGCTGTCACATAAGTACATGACTCACTATGTCTTTAGAATCAAAGATCAGACACAGACACAGGCATCCCACTGGAGGCACCTCATTTAACCATGAATGCTTTAACCACACTGTCCCAGGAAAGATTCTGAGGACCTTCCTTGATTATCTTAAATTCAAGTCTGTGGTTATTACAAAGGGTATGTCAAGTTCATATGACAATGATCAAGATGAACAGTTACAGAGACACTTGTCCCTTTCTTGTATTGCTAAACTCCTGAATATGTTAAAAGGAGTACATATGCCCAGTCAATCGTTTTCTTTGTTATTTTTCAGTAACAATTATCCAGGAGGAATCCTGAGAAAATGCTTGGTCTGAAATAATATATTTCAAATATATTTCATAATGTATTCATCTAAACTGTATATGACTGAAATTTGTCTCTGTCTGAAAGTCGCTCGGTTGTGTCTGACTCTCTGTGACCCCATGGACTATATAGTCCATGGAATTCTCCAGGCTAGAATACTGGAGTGGGTAGCCTTCCCCTTCTCCAGGGGATCTTCCCAACCCATGAATTGAATCAGGGTCTCCTGCATTGCAGGCAGATTCTTTACAAACTGAGCCATCAGGGAAGCAGAAATTTGGCTAAAGGAATCTATTACTTAGTTGACCACTTTAAACATGAGTAGTTAATGTATCTTTTCCCCCCAGCTTTAGAGTAGTTTGTTTAGTCACTAAGTCCTGTCTGACTCTTCTTTTTTTTTTTCTTTTGGCTGCCAAGTGCAGCATGTGGGATCTTAGTTCAATAACCAGGAATCGAACGTGTGTCCTCTGCAGTGGAAGAGCAGAGTCGTCACCACTAGACTGCCAGAGAAGATGCTGTCTAACTCTTTTATGACTCCATAAACTATAATCCACCAGGCTCCTCTGTCCATGGAATTTCCCAGGCAAGAATACTGGAGTGAGTTGCCATTTCCTTCTCCAGGGAATCTTTCCAACCCAGGGATCAAACCCACGTCTCCTGCATTGGTAGGCAGATTTTTTTACCATGGAGCTACCAGGGAAGCTTAGAGTAGTTAGTATAACTTAAGTAATCAATAGACAAAATTATAGAAGGTTAAAACTTTGACACTGAATTCTCAGCAAGTATATAATTCATTCATTCATTCCAAAAAATGTTTGTTTAGCACATAATATGTGCCAGAGAATAATAAATAAAAATCAAGACAACCCTTTTCTCATGAATTTTGAAGTCTGGCAATAAAGACAAAATGTAATCAGATAGTCACAAAAATTAATATGTAGTTTCAAACTGAGAAGTTAAGAAGGAAAGTACATGAAAAAACAGCATCTGAGGTAGACTACAGGGAGGCTTCCCTGAGGAGAAAGATACTTGAGAATGAATGAGTTTGAGTTAATTAGACTAGGAGTAGGGAGAAGAGCATTCCTGAAATAGAAAACAGCATTTGTAAAGCCCCTGTGGCAGGAGAATGTTGCAAGCAACTTTTAAAAGGTCTGTAAACAGTAAGAGCAAGGGCAGTGGTACAGGATGAAGCTGGAGAAATCAGTGGAAATTATTGTATAAGCCTTATAGTTTGTGTTCAGAAAAAAAAAATCTAGCCTTAATTGTAATAGCAGTGGGAAGCCATTGAGAAGTTTTATGTAAAGTGATGACAAGATGAGATTGTGTTTAAAAAGAGCACTGTACATTTTGGAAAACAGGTTGGTGGTTACTTCAAACTAAAATGAACTTACCATATAACCCAGCAACTGCATTAAATGAGGACTTAATTTTATACAGGAACTTGTTCACAGATGCTCATAATGGTTTTACTCATAATAGCAAAAAAAAAAAAAAGAAACTACCTATGTAATACTTCAGTGGGTAAATGGTTTAACAAACTGTGGTACATCCATATCATGGAATAGGAGTACTACTAAACAGTTAAAAAGGAGTAAAATATTGACACACATTATAACTTGGATTAAGTTCATGAAAATTATATTACATGAACAAAATCTCAAAGGGATACATACTGCATGATTTCATTTGTGTAACCTTCATAAAATAAGATAACTATAAAAATGCAAAATAGGTTAGTGGCTGCCAATAATGGGTTAGGAGAGTGGATGGGTGTAGCTGTGATGAGAACACTAGGGAATCATTATCAGGGAACTTGTGCTGATATAGTATAAGTATTTTGGTTGTGGTAGTGGTTATACATGTGATAAAATTGTATAGACCTACACACACGCACATACATACACTCCTGTATGTATAATTGCTAAAATCTGAATAAGCTCTATGGATTGTACCAATATAAAATTCTTTAAAATTTAAATTTTTGGTTTTCAATATTGTACTATATAGTACAAGAAGCAACAGTTAGAACTGGACATGGAACAACAGACTGGTTCCAAATCGGGAAAGGAGTAGGCTGTATTTTGTCACACTGCTTGTTTAACTTATATGCAGAGTACATCATGAGAAATGCTGGGATGGAAGAAGCACAAGCTGGAATCAAGATTGCAGGGAGAAATATCAATAACCTCAGATATGCAGATGACACCACACTTAACGGCAGAAAGCAAAGAACTAAAGAGCCTCTTGATGAAAGTGAAAGAGGAGAGTGAAAAAGTTGGCTTAAAGCTCAACATTCAGAAAAGGAAGATCATGGCATCCAGTCCCATCACTTCATGGCAAGTAGATGGGGAAACAATGGAAACAGCAAGAGACTTTATTATTTTGGGCTCCAAAATCCCTGCAGATGGAGACTGCAGCCATGAAATTAAAAGATGCTTGCTTCTTGGGAAAAAAAGTGATGACCAACCTAGACAGCATATTAAAAAGCAGAGACATTACTTTGCAAACAAATGTCTGTCTAGTCAAAGCTTTGGTTTTTCCAATAGTCATGTATGGACGTGAGAGTTGGACTATAAAGAAAGCTGAGCGCCAAAGAATTGATGCTTTTGAACTGTGGTGTTGGAGAAGACTCTTGAGGGTCCCTTGGACAGCTAGGAGATCCAACCAGTCCATCCTAAAGGAAATCAGTCCTGAATATTCATTGGAAGGATTGATGCTGAAGCTGAAACTCCAGTACTTTGGCCAGCTGATGTATAGAACTGACTGATTTGAAAAGGCCCTGATGCTGGGAAAGGTTGAAGATGGGAGGAGAAGGGGACGACAGAGGATGAGATGGTTAGATGGTATCACCGACTCAATGGACATGAGTTTGAGTAAACTCCAGGAGTTGGTGATGGACAGGGAGGCCTGGTGTGCTGCAGTCCATGGGGTTGCAAAGAGTCGGACACGAATGAGCGACTGAACTGATTGTACTATAACTGTACATGGGGCTTCCCTGGTGGTTCTAGAATCCTCCTGCCAATGCAGGACATGCGGGTTCAATCCATGGGCTGGAAAGATCCCCTGGAGAAGGAAGTGGCAACCCACTCCAGTATTCTTGCCTGGAGAATCCCAAGGGCAGAGGAGCCTGGCAGGCGATAGTCCATAGGGTCGCAAAAGAGTTGGAGACAACTTAGTGACTGGACAACAACAACATAGTTGTACATGATGTTAACACGGGGGAGACTGAGGGAAGAATGCACAGGACTTCCCTGTACATTTCTTTGCAACTTCCTGTTAAAGCTATAATTATTTCAAGATAAAAATTTAAAAAGTAAAGAACACTCTAGCTACAGAGTAGGAAATAGATTGGAGTTAAGGCTGATATAGAAGAAACTACTGAATGATTATTATAGTAGTCTAGAAAAAAGCTAAATGATCATGGCTGAACTTGGGTGGTGGCAGTAGGGAGAGAGAGATGAATGGACACATCAGAGAAATATTTAGAAGGTAAAAAGGAAAACTTTTAGAATCTGGTGATGGATGGGATATAAGAGGTTGAAAAGAATGAATTCCAGGGTATTTTGAAGTAATAACTTCCCCCCATATTTCATACCCTAGAAAATAAATATACATTTAGCACAAGACAGCAAAAAATTGGAAGCCATCATCTTATGACAGCATATTCCACAACCAAAGGCGATGTTGCTATGAGCTGGGGAGCTTTGCTAGCCTCAAGTACACACTGTTGTTGTGTCAAAAATTGTTTATTATGGGGGACTTCCCTGGTGGTACAGTGGATAAGAATTTGCCTTCCAACGCAGGGGACATGGGTTCAATCCCTGGTCCAGAAAGATTCCACATGCTGCAGAACAACTGACCCTGAGAGCCACAAGTACTGAGCCTACACTCTGCAACTACTGAAGCCCAGGCACCTAGAGCCCACGCTCTGCAACAAGAGAAGACACAGCAGTGAGACGCTCGCATAATGCACTGAAGAGTAGCCCCCACTGACCACAACTAGCGAAAGCCAGTGCATAGCAATGAAAACCCAGCACAGCCAAAAATAAATAAATAAATAATCAATTTATTAGGGACTTCTCTGGTGGTCCAGTGGTTAAAACTCTACACTGCCAATGGAGGGGGCACCTGGTCATGGAGCTGAGATCCCACATGCCCTGTGGCATGGCCAAAAGATTTTTAAAAAAATTTATTGCCTCTCCATTCCAATTTACCCTTCTTTGCCTTTTCTCCAAAAAGGAATATGAACCCTTTGTTTTCCCTTTGTCAACCAGCATGATGTTATACTTTCTCAGCAGAGGGGGTTAGAGAGACATTACAGGAGGAAGGGGCTTTTCTTCCTGCTCCAGTTTCTCCTCTTGGTAGGCTCCCTGCAGCAAGCATGGCTTTTCCATTGTGCAGCTCCTGCCATGCTGGCAACTTATCCAGTGCCAGGATCCTGCAATCCAGGCAGCACCCAGGGAGCAACACTCTCTGGCACTCCCCTTAGACTGCTGGCTGCACATTCTCCAGTCAGGTCAGGATCTTAGCCTGGAGAGTGAGAGAGCTCTAACTCAGTTTGAAGGATTGTAGCTCCTCCCAAATTATATTTGCATTTCTCCTATTTTTGGATCTTCTCAGTAAAGAATCTGCCTGCAATGAAAGAGACCCAGGTTCGATCCCTGGGTCAGAAAGATCCTCTGGAGAAGGGAATGGCAATCCATTCCAGTATTCTTGCCTGGAGAATCCCATGGACAGAGGATCCAGGCGGGCCACAGTCCATGGGGTCACAGTCAGACACAACTGAGCAACTAACATTACTACTACTACTATTTTTTAGCATTCTCTTTACTATCCAATCCCACCCCACTGCAACCTTCTGCTATAGTCAGTAATTCTTCATTTATTGTTCAAATTACTACATGATTTTTATGTTTTGATTGAATCCTGATTCAAACAAGCAGTCCCCCAAAGTGTGCTGTTTTGATTCCCTAAACATTGAGCGTTAATAACTCATCTGTATTTGTCAACAAAGGGATCCTGGATATAGGTGACCAATATATAGAGGCTGCAAAACTGACCATGGTTTCAATTGTCTTCTGAAAGCATTTAAACCAGTATTGCAAATTTACCAAATATCTAGAATTGGATTTTTAAATTTTTATTTTATGTGAAAAATCTATGATTTTACAAGTTTAAAAATAGTTTATAAAATATTTCCCTTTTTCTGAAAAAAAGTTGACATGTTAATCTAAACCAACTTGTTGTTGTTGTTCAGTTGTTGTCTTTCTGACTCTGTGACCCCACAGACTGCAGCACACCAGGCTTCCTGTCCTTTACTATCTCCCAGAGTTTGCTGAAACTCATGTCCATTAAGTAGGTGATGCCATCCAACCATCTCATCCTCTGTTGCCTCCTTCTCCTCCTGCCCTCAATTAGCATCTTTATGTTTAACAACTCTACTGTATTCACTATGTTACTTATAAACAGGTAAAATTTTGAAATGTAAAAATTTAACAGCAACACTATAAAAATACTTCAAAATATAAGAAAACAAGGAGGTTGAGTAGATTCCAGGCCAAGGATGATATGACAGAAATGAGTATTTCTTTCTGTAGCATGTGAAAATCTTGATCATTTCTCCCTTTTCTTGAGTGCCCTAACACTCCTATTTTTGTTTTTTGTGTTTTTTAATTTTTCATTCCTTCTTATTTCCCTTTACAGCCTCCTCTATTTCAGTCCATCCTTTAAAATGTCAGCATTTCCCTGGATTTTGTTTTTGGCTCTCATTTCTCATTGGTATTGGGTGAGTTTATCCAGTCTTAGGTAATGTCTTCCTTATTTGTATATGCAGCCTATGCCTGTCCTCTGATCTCCAGAGTCCTTTACATGATCCAGTTTATAGTCTGGGGTCAGCAGATTACAGCCTATGGGCCAAACTCAGCACACTGTTTTTATGTACGAAGTCTTACTGGAACGTGGCTGCACTGTCTATGGTTGCTTTCCTTATATAAAGACAGAATTGAGTAACTGTGACAGAGAATGCATGGCCTACAAAACTCATATTTATTATCTGGGCTTCCAGAGAAAAAGTTTACTGATCCATGCTCTAGCCTAAGCTGTGCATTCTACTGTGGTTTAGGCATGACTGAGCATGTACTTTTTAAAATAAAGGGACAGGCCTGTCAACAACAGCTAGCTTTACCTGCATCTCTCCATCAGTTCAATTCAGTGGGTCAGTTGTGTCCGAATCTTTGTGACCCATGGACTGCAACACGCCAGGCTTCCCTGTCCATTACCAATTCCCAGAGCCTGCTCAAACTCATGTCTATTGAGTCAGTGATGCCACCTAACTATCTCATCCTCTTTCATCCCCTTCTTCCACCTTCAATTTTTCCCAGCATCGGGGTCTTTTCAAATCAGTCAGTTCTACGCATCAGGTGACCAAAGTATTGGAGTTTCAGCTTCAGCATCATCCTTCCAATGAATACTCAGGATTGATTTCCTTTAGGATGGACTGGTTGGATCTCTTTGCTGTCCAAGGGACTCTCAAGGGTCTTCTCCACACCACAGTTCAAAAACATCAGTTCTCTGGCAGTCAGCTTTCTTTATAGTCCAACTCTCACATCCATACATTACTACTGGAAAAACCATAGCTTTGACTACACGAATCTTTGTTGGCAAAGTAATGTCTCTGCTTTTTAATAAGCTGTCTAAGTTGGTCATAGCGTTTCTTCCAAGGAGCAAGCATCTTTTAATTTCATGGCTGCAGTCACCATCTGCAGTGATTTTGGAGCAGAAAAAAATAAAGTCTGCCACTGTTTCCATTGTTATTCAGTCTATTTGCCATGAGGTGATGGGGTCAGATGCCATGATCTTCGTTTTCTGAATGTTGAGCTTTAAGCCAACTTTTTCACTCTCCTCTCACTTTCATCAAGAGGCTCTTTAGTTCTTTCCTTTCTGCCATAAGGGTAATGTCATCTGCATATCAGAGGTTACTGATATTTCTCCTGGAAATCTTGATTTCAGCTTGTGCTTCATCCAGCCTGGTATTTCACATGATGTACTCAACATATAAGTTAAATAAGCAGAGTGACAATTTACAGCCTTGACATATTCCTTTCCCAATTTGGAACCAGTCTGTTGTTCCATGTTCAGCTCTAACTGTTGCTTCTTGACCTGCATACAGATTTCTCAGGAGGCAGGTTAGGTGGTCTGGTATTCCCATCTCTTTCAGAATTTTTCACAGATTGTGGTGATCCACACAGTCAAAGGCTTTGGCATAGTCAATAAAGCAGAAGTAGATGTTTTGCTGGAACTCTCTTGCTTTTTCCATGATCCAGCGGATGTTAGCAATTTGATCTCCGGTTCCTCTGCCTTTTCTAAAACCAGCTTGAACATCTGGAAGTTCATGGTTCACGTATTGTTGAAGCCTGGCTTGGAGAATTTTGAGCATTCGTTTGTTAGTGTGTGAGATGAGTGCAATTGTGCGGTAGTTTGAGCATTCTTTGGCATTGCTTTTCTTTGGGATTGGAATGAAAACTGACCTTTTCCAGTCCTGTGGCCACTGCTGAGTTTTCCAAATTTGCTGGCATATTGAGTGGAGCACTTTCACAGCATCATCTTTTAGGATTTGAAATAGCTCCACTGGAATTCCATCACCTCCACTAACTTTGTTCGTAGTGATGCTTCCTAAGGCCCACTCGACTTCACATTCCAGGATGTCTGGCTCCAGATGAGTGATCACACCATCGTGATTTTCTGGGTCATGAAGATCTTTTTTGTGCAGTTCTTCTGTGTATTCTTGCCACCTCTTCTTAATATCTTCTGCTTCTGTTTGGCCCATACAATTTCTGTCCTTTATTGTGCCCATCTTTGCATGGAATGTTCCCTTGGTATCTCTAATTTTCTTGTAAATATCTCTAGTCTTTCCCATTCCATTGTTTTCCTCTCTTTCTTTGCACTGATAACTGAGGAAGGCCTTTCTTATCTTTGTTATTCTTTGCAACTCTGCATTCAAATGCGTATATTTTTCTTTTTCTCCTTTGCCTTTTGCTTCTCTTCTTTTCATAGCTATTTTAAGGCCTCTTCAGACAACCATTTTGCCTTTTTGCATTTCTTTTTCTTGGGGATGGTCATGATCACTGCCTCCTGTACAATGTCACAAACCTCCATCCATAGTTCTTCAGGTACTCTATCAGATCTAATCCCTTGAATCTATTTGTCACTTCCACTGTATAATCATACTGCTACTGCTAAGTCACTTCAGTCGTGTCTGACTCTGTGTGACCCCATAGACGGCAGCCCACCAGGCTCCCCCGTCCCTGAGATTCTCCAGGCAAGAACACTAGAGCAGGTTGCCATTTCCTTCTCCAGTGCAGGAAAGGGAAAAGTGAAAGTGAAGTTGCTCAGTTGTATCCGACTCGTAGCGACCCCATGGACTGCAGCCTACCAGGCTCCTCCATCCATGGGATTTTCCAGGTAGGAGTACTGGAGTGAGGTGCCATTGCCTTCTCCAGTATAATCATAAGGGATTTGAATTAGATCAGACCTGAATGGTCTAGTGGTTTTCCCAACTTCCTTCAATTTAAGTCTGAATTTGGCAATAAGGAGCTCATGATCTGAGCCACAGTCAGCTCCCGTCTTGTTTTTACTGACTGTATAGAGCTTCTCCATCTTTGGCTGCAAAGAATATAATCAATCTGATTTCGGTATTGACCATCTGGTGATGTCCACGTGTAGAGTCTTCTCTTGTGTTGTTGGAAGACGGTGTTTGCTATGACCAGTGTGTTCTCTTGGCAAAACTCTTATTAGCCTTTGCCCTGCTTCATTCTGTACTCCAAGGCCAAACTTGCGTGTTACTCCAGGTGTTTCTTGACTTCCTACTTTTGCATTCCAGTCCCCTATAATGAAAAGGATATCTTTTTGGGATGTTAGTTCCAGAAGGTCTTGTAGGTTTTCATAGAACCATTAATCTTCAGCTTCTTAAGCATTACTGATCAGGGCATAGACTTGGATTACTGTGATATTGAATGGTTTGCCTTGGAAATGAACAGAGATCATTCTGTCATTTTTGAGATTGCATCCAAGTACTGCATTTCAGACTCTTTTGTTGACTATGAGGGCTACTCCATTTCTTCTAAGGGATTTCTGCCCACAGTAGTAGATATAATGGTCATCTGAGTTAAATTCACCCATTCCAGTCCATTTTAGTTCACTGATTCCTAAAATTCGATGCTCACTCTTGTCATTGCCTGTTTGACCACTTCCAATTTGCCTTGATTCATGGACCTAACATTCCAGGTTCCTATGCAATATTGCTCTTTACAGCATCAGACTTTCATCAACAGTCACATCCACAACTGGGTGTTGTTTTTGCTTTGGCTCCATCTCTTCATTCTTTCTGGAGTTATTTCTCCACTGATCTCCAGTAGCATGTTGGGCACCTACTGACCTGGGTATTTCTCAGACGAGAGACTAAAGACCTGGGCATCATGCACCATGTTCTTTTTGTACAGTCACCGAGAGAGCATTTAAAGACAGATTGCTAGACCTCTTTCTGGAGATTCTGATTCAGAACAATTGGGGAGAGACTTGGGAATCTGAAATTTTGAATGCTTTTCAGGTGATTCTGATATGTAGCAAGTCGTCAGGATCTGGAAGTAAAAATGACCTAAAAATCCATGGCCAAGTAAAATGGTCTTTTTTTTTTTTGCCTCCAATTTGCCATCAGTTCAGTTCAGTCGCTCATTCATGTCTGACTCTTTGCGACCCCATGAATCGCAGCATGCCAGGCCTCCCTGTCCATCACCAACTCCCAGAGTTCACTCAGACTCACGTCCATCGAGTCAGTGATGCCATCCAGCCATCTCATCCTCTGTCGTCCCCTTCTCCTCCTGCCCCCAATCCCTCCTAGCATCAGAGTATTTTCCAATGAGTCACCTCTTTGCATGAGGTAGCCAAAGTACTGGAGTTTCAGCTTTAGCATCATTCCTTCCGAAGAAATCCCAGGGCTGATCTCCTTCAGAATGGACTGGTTGGATCTCCTTGCAGTCCAAGGGACTTGGGATCATAGGTCCCTGGCCAGGGATGGAACCCAAGCTCCTTGGAGTGGAATCTCAGAGTCTTAACCACTGGGATGCCAGGGAACTCTGTTTTTTTATTCTTGATGAATCATTAAGAAGAGGCCAGTTTGTTTCCCTTCATTATATATTATTCCTGAGTCTCTAGCTTTAGGAAATACAATAAAGAATTCAAAATCTCTTAGCCATGATTTTTCCCAACCACTTTTCTTGCACTAAGGATCATATAAGGAAACTCTGTTTCCATATTACCTGATATTTTCAAAGTGCTTTCACATCTTCTCTCAAGGACCATGTGAGTTAGAATATATGATCCAATATTAGCATTTGCTTGAGTTTATCACACTTACCAAAATCTTGTCGATCTAATTCACTAAGGACCACTTCCAGTCTGTTATTCACACATTTATTCAACAACAAAAAAATTTTTAAACACTTGCCAGTCACTGTTAGGTACCAAAGGATAGCATACTGCATAAAATTCCTGCCTGCATGGAGCTTACATTCTAGTTGTGGGGCCTGCGTTGTTGGGGGTCGGGGGTCGGTGGGTGGTTCTCCTTACACGTGCCTCCTGTAAAAATTTTCCTAGCCTATCCTAGTCTGAATCTTAAAATTAGAAATTTCTCTCCAAACCTATTAAATGAGAAAGGGTAACATTTGTTCCATGCCCACACTATATCCTGTCTTTGAAGCTGATTCCTCTGCTTTGGTGCTTGTCTGTCACGTAGTTCTTAAGACCGTACATCGGCTTCGTGTTTATACCTGTTCTGTCATTATCTGTGCAACTCAATGAGTTCTATGGGTCTTGTCTTCGAAAGGAAGAGACTCCTGTTTGTAATCATATGATTAATGAGTGCTTCTCAGTGATTCTCGATTAGAATGGTCAGTGCCTCACCTGATTGAAGATTAAAGTCTACACCTACAGAATGTCTTTAGTAGAACTGGAAACCTAACAAACAGGGAAAACATTTCCGTGAAAGTTAAGTCAAAGAATGTCAGAGTCAGAAGAGATCTGAGATGTAGCCCCACTGCCTTTTCAAGATCAGAAATCTGAGACCCAGAGAGGTTAGTTAAGTTGCTTTAGGTCACACAGCATAAATGGATGTGGAATCAGTAATCATACAATCACACGGCTTTGTGTGTGTGTTGGGGGGGAAAGGGCAGGGGGGTCCTTCTCCTAAAATTTGACGTCTACGTCAGGTTCAGGTGCCCCATCACTCCCACCCACCCTCCTTTCTTATATTAATTCTGCATCGCTTTCCGAAGAATCAGGTCGTGAAAACTTGCAGTTGTGGCATTCTACAAGCAGGTGTCCAGACCACGGACACGGAGTGGGGAATCTGGGTCTCCACTTGCCCGCGGAGAACTCTCCAGCCCCCGCATACAAAGTTTCCTCGGTTCGTACGTTTCTCTTTCAGATCCCTGGCCGCGAGGGCCAAGATGCCTGCTGTGGCCTCGGAAGAAGTTCGGAGATGCCGATTCCTCGAAGAAGCCGGGGAGCGTCGGCCGCCGAGCCGGGCGTCCTCTAGCCGGGTGGTGGCGGCGGCGGAGGGGCAGCGCCGCGCTCGGAGCAGCGTGGGGCTGGGCGGGGCGGCCCCTAGGCGCGCGCTGCCCGCCCCGACTGCCAGGGCCGCGGGCCCGCTAGCCCCGCGCGGAGCGAGAGGCGCGCGCGGGCCGTGGGGGCTGGGCCGAGGCGGAGCGCTAGGCGGCGGCGGGAGGCACCGCGGGACCAGGCAGCGGCCCCCCCGCCCCACCGAAGTCCGTCCCCGCGCGGGGCTGGGGAGCTCGGGGCGGGGAAGCCGCGGGGCCGCGCCACGTCCCTCGCCCGCCCCAGAGCGGGTTTTGCAGGCGGCTCCAGGCTGGGAGCTTTTGTGTCTGCGACTCGGGAGCGGTGAGAGCGCAGACCTCCTCCTCAGAGGGCGCTGTGAGTGCGCCTCCTGGGCCCGACCGCCCGCCTCCCGCCTCCCCTGTCAGCGGCTCCTGAGGCGGCGGCGGCGGCGAAGAAGGAGTGGGAGGAGGCGGCGGCGGCGGCGCACTCGTCCTCCGCACACGCCGGCCCCGGGCGGGGGGCCGCCCCGAGGCCGCGCTCCCGCCGCCGCCGCTGAGCCCGGTCGGACCCCGCACGCCGCCCGGCCGCCCGGAGGCCTCGTCCTCCTCCCAAACTTTGCAAAGTCGCCCCGCGTCCTTGCCGCCCTCGGCCGCGCCTCAGCTCTGAGGCTCGCCTCGCAGCCGCAGCGGCCCCGCGAGCAGGAGGAGGAGCCGCCGCCGCAGCATCAAAGAGACCGAATTCCCGCGGCCTGGGGGGGAGTCATGCTTTGCGGTCTGTAATGTCAGCAGAACAGGAGAAGGATCCCATTTCGCTGAAGAGAGTTCGAGGTAACCGAGAAGGGCGCCGGGTTGAGGGAAGCGGGGTGAGCGGGGCGCGCGGGGGCCGCGTGCCCGGCCGCCGGGAGGCCACGGGGCTCTGTCCGGGCCTAACTCCGCGCAGCCCGCGTCCCGCCTGCGCCCCGGGGCCCGGGCTGCGGTCGAAGGCGCGCGGCCCCGGCGCTCGCCCGCCCGCAGGACCACCGCGCCGGGCCCTGGCCGCCCCGACTTTGTGTTAGGAGGCAGTTGAAGCCGCACTCCGCATCCCTTCATACCCCGCTTCTCGCCCACCTTACCTCGTTGGCCAGACACAGCACAATAGGCAGCTCAGAGGGTGAGAAAGAAACACCCCCGGCAGAGACCACGAACGGTGCCTACCCCCCACAAAAAAGTAAGTTGGACCGCACTGGAGTTGACGCTCTTGCAGAAGGTGTGCCGGGCCTTCGCGTCTCTCCCGGGCCCCCTTCCCACCTTCCAAAAGGCAACAAACATGCAGCTTATTTTCCTTAGGAAAGGAGAAACTATATTCATTGAAAACGCTTTCCTCTATTGGCTTGTGGATAAGAAGCAAGTCGCCCCAAATCAGTTTTACACACGGTCGGTCGGCTGGCTTCTTCCTCGCACACGAGTTAGGAATTTCCCTGCTGCCTTACTAAGAAATATCAGAGGGAACGTGTGCCAGACAAAAGATACTGCCTATAAGTTCAGACGTCAAGTGCCGTCTCGAAATTTGGGGAGTGTCCTCCAGCTCTTTATTTCTAGCGTTCAATAAGGTTAAGGTTGAAAGTCCTAAAGTTGAAGTCATACAGTTTGCTCATTAAGCAAATATTTATTGAACATCTACTCTGTGCTCGGCACTGTTTTTGACACTGGGATACCACGGTGAACAAAGCAAAAAGACCATCTTCACCCACCAGGAATTCAAACTAGTGGGGTAAACAAATGATGAACAAATGAAAGGTATAGAATGTCAAATGGTAAGTGCTATGGAAAAGGTCAAAGCAGGGAGAGTGGTTGGAAAGTATGTATGGGGGTGGGGAGGTAGTGATTATTTATAAGAGGGCTCACCTGGAAGATGAAGTTTGGCAAAGATCCGAAGGAAGTGATAGAGCAGAGCCCTACGGATAGGCGTGGGAATAGCAGTATTGGCAAGAGGAACAGCAAGTGCAAGGGCCCTGGGTCTGGAAGTTGTCTAGTGTGCTCAAGCAGCTGCATAGAAACTCTTGTAAGTGGCATGGAGTGAGCAAAGGGACAGTAGTGTGAGCTGAGCTGAAGGATAGGGTGAGTGTGTATTGGGGGTCTTGTGAGCCATTGAAAGATTTTACTTTGGCTTTCACTCTGAGATAGGTGCTGGATGGTTTTGTCTAGGAGAGTGACTGACGTGACTTAGGTTTTTACTTGCCGCTGTGTGGAGAATAGACTGTAGCGAACAAGGGCTAACAAGGGAGGCTACTTAGGAGGCTATTGTAATAAACCTTTCAGCCAAACAAGATAAAGTGCTTTATAAATCAGTAGTAAGGTAAATTTCCAGTTGATTTAAGTGATGTAGAGACTGAGGACCGCAGCCATTCATCTGTGTTTTTGTTTCTTGTGACTAGATATTAAATCTGTAGAACTGGCTTGAGACACAGTGACAATGTGGGATCCAAATAACATCACTTGAGTTTAGATAGATTGATTTTCTTAAACATTTAAGCAAAAACATAATTTAGAGCAGAATATTGTTTTTACAGGCTTAACATCAGCACAGTCTTTCTCTTGGTGAAGATTTTCTATTTCAACTTTTCTTTTCTCTTTGTGGTTATGAGTTGCCAAAGCCTTTAAGGAGCAGACTTTCTGAAATAGTTATCTCTTTGATATGTGTACCATATTGTTTTGCCTATTATTGTAAATTATTTTGGGCTTGAAGGAAAAGAAATCGTTATCAAGTTTATACCTTTGAATTCAATTGTCAGTCTTACTCAAATGTAATTTTAAATAAAATTGATGGGTATGTCATTGTGGGTCAAGAGCACAAATCTATCTTTGCTTTGTTACAACTGCTGGTTTTAACTTAGATGTTGGGAATTCACTCAGGTGTCAGTTCAAGAATACTGTGAGAGTTAAGTACCAGAATATAAGACAAAGCACTTTTTAAAATAAAAAGCTGATACGAAGAGGAGTTTTTATAATAAGTCGTTTTGTACTAATTAGAACATTAATTTTTAAAGCATTCTAAAATTATTTTATAATCCATAAAAGGTACCAGTATATCTACCTGAGCTCTTCTGAAGCACGGTTCTGCTGAACTTCACTGCCCTGAAGCTTTTGGTTATAATTTATGTCATCTGACTGCTTATAAGAATGTGGTGTTTGCAGAACATAATCTCTTGAACATTGCTTCTCAAACTGTTTCTCCATCCATTGATATACATAGGCAGACTTTTTAATGGTTATGTATTTCATGTGTATAAAAAGTGTAAGTCATCAAACCTCTTGCTGAGGATAAGGCTAAGATATAGACGATAGATAGATAGACATAATAGGTAGATAGATCTCTCTACATATCTGTATATGTATAGATAGAGATATATGTATAGATATATCTCTATCTATACATATATCTCTATCTATACATATATCTCTATCTATACATATATCTATCTACACATGTATCTCTACATGTTTATCTCTAGAGAGACCTATATATATATTTAAATTTAGAAGAATTATTAGAAAATAATATTATAGGTATAACTCAGATATGGCAAAATTAGGACAACATGAATGACTTAAGGACTTTATAATAGTATACTCTGTAGACCTAAAGCACCATGATTCCTTAGGATGCTTATACAAAATGTAGCTTCCTGGACCCACAGAATTAGGATTTCTGAAAGATTTCTCTGCATCCTTAACAAGCTCTCCTGTGGGTCCTTATGTACACAAAAGTTTGAGAACTGCTGTTGTTAGACCTAGGTTATGATAGGTAAGTGGACCAGAGGAAGTGGACTGGTAGTTTTCCAAACTTGTCCTGATATTTTAATATTAGATTCAGAGTTCATATCTAGAAAGGCCAAGTATCTTTCTCATATTTCCTACCAGTTCTTACCAGCTCCCGAGCCCTCAGCCCTTGATTGAAAGACAGATCCATGAGGATATGTGCAATATCTTGATTCTTTTTCTTTTTCTTCCCTAACTGCTTTGCTCACAGGAGATACTAGATGAATGAATGAGTGAATACATGAAGGAACTCATTCATATCTTTATGCTGCTTTCAGATTGTCCATAGCCTCTCCCACCAGTTTTTACTTGCCCTTTTCCCTTAAAGTGTTACCATCATCCTTAGTTTAACCAACAGTCCTGTTATCCAGTATTCTGATGACAATACTTGTTCATTTATTCAACAGATATTTATTGGGTAGACAATGGGAATACATTGATAAGAAGACATAACGCTTGTCTTCACTAACTTTTAGTGTAGTCTGGGATACTGAAAAGTAATCATTTACAAACAGTGTGATAAGTGCTGTGATCATCTATGAAAAAATAAACATATAACCCCTCTTTAAGGGAGTCAAGGAAGGCCTCCTGGAGGAAAGTTTTAAGAAGCAGTGGGTGTTCCTTTGTTTTAAATGTAGAAAGAGCAGCAAGGAGGATGAGGGGTGAGAAGAAGGTCTAGGAACTTAGTGATGATTTTGAGAAGGCACTTTTGGGAGAAAACCATATTTCAAAGTGCTGAATGTTAAGTGGTGAAGATGTGATTTAAAAGAAGCTTGGTGGCGGAAGGAAATACGTAGCCAATAGATTGAAAAGAGTCGAGACAAAGTTTGTGTGGGTTCTCTTTGTTTACTTTTTCTCCCTTGAACAATAATAGACATATTAGTAGACCAACAGAAGGACCTGATTTAGAGGAAGACGGGAGACACTGAAAAAGCAACGGAAAAAGAGAATAATTCATTAATAAAGCGTTCAGTACATATAAAAAAATATCTACTGTGTGCTAGGTACTTGCTGTTGTGGAAGTTGGGCATGAAATAGACAAGGCTCCTATCCTCATAAATCAAGTTTCTGCATATGAGAGAAGGAATAGCATCAAGGATGCAAATGAAGAGTTAGTCTTAGAGAATTAAAGAGAAAATGAAGAAGAAAAGCAAATTTAGAGTTGAAGCATTCATTTCAGATGAAATGCTATTTTTTTTACATAAATGTCACATTTATTGTTTCAAATACAATTCTGTCTGATTTACTACTGATTTTGTGTGGAAAAATTAAGACAGCTGACATTATATGACTCATGTCAGAACTGTGGTGAACACTATATAATATCAAGATAATTCCATCTAGACTATGAATAAATGATAGTTCTTTAGTAGAAATTTCACTAGTCATGAGGCAAAAGTGATTAAATAGCTATCTGCTTTTAAAAGACTGTAACCTTCAGGTGAAAAGCTTTTAACCAGAGTTGAAATGACACTGAAGAGGTGAGGATGTATTTTAGAGTGGCATAATAACACAGAAATGTCACAGAAGCATACATGGTAGACGGTACTAAAAAAATACAGACCATCTTGATAAGAGGAGTGTATGGAAGATTTGGATTAAGATAGAAGAGTAAGCATAATTTACGTAGTCATAGAACTGAGGGAAGCAACCGGTGAGAGAAAATCTAAAGGACAGAATTTTGAGGGGGATCGTTGTTTTGTTTTATTTTTTAATTAGCATAAGTAAGGACTAGGCAGAGTGTCAGGAAGGCAAGTTTGGTTTTCAGCACGTTGAATGAGTATCCCCGTGGGATGTTGCAGAGTATGCAATGGATATACATGGTTTGGAACTGAGGTGGGTGG
Source organism: Bos indicus (assembly GCF_029378745.1). Classification (NCBI taxonomy): domain Eukaryota; kingdom Metazoa; phylum Chordata; class Mammalia; order Artiodactyla; family Bovidae; genus Bos; species Bos indicus. Next base: position 54,626,858 of record NC_091769.1, read on the forward strand.
TCTGAGCCAGAAATAGAGATCTGGAAGTTATCAGTAAACATGTGAATATTAATTTGATGCCTTGGGAGTAGATGAGCTTGCCCAAGAGAGTGAAAAGTTAGAAGAAAAAAGCATTGAGGAAAGCAACTTTGGGAACACTAATGTTTAGGAGATAAGAGGGAAAAGAGGGCGCTGAAAAACAGAATGCCAAGGAGTAGCCAGAGAGATAGAGAAAAACAGAAGAGAATGGTGTCACAGATATATAAAAGAATAATTGATGAGGGAGCGATAAATGGGTTTTGTTGTTAACAATGGAATGAAAGGTGTCTGTGAGACCTTCAGCATGCTTTTCCTCCCATATTCCCTAACTTGATAAAGATCATTTATTTAGTAACCCAAACCCATCCCCCAGTGCAACTCAGCACTGTCCCAGAGTCCTAGATATTCTGTCTCTTTAGTATGTTTTGTACTTGTCATCTCCTAGTCTTTCCACAGCTACTTCTTTTAGTTCAGATTTTGCTTATCTCTGATTATTACACTAACCCTGTCACTGGTTTCAGTGACCCATTTTGTCTTTTTTAACCCATTTTCCACATTGCTACTTCCTGCTGGTGATATATAACTGCCATTTATTAAGTACTTACCAAGCAGTTTTCTAAGTAGTTTAATCATCTCGATAACCCTGTAAGTTATGTTATTATTATTCTAGGTTTATGGTTGAGGAACTGATGTTCAGAGAGGTTTAGCAATATGTGGTAATGTAACATATTCAAGTCTGCCTGCTAAGTTGCTTCAGTCATGTCTGACTCCTTGTGGCCCCATTGACTATAGCCTGCCAGGCTCCCCTCTCCACGGGGTTTTCCCAGCTAGAATATTAGAGTGGCTTGCCGTTTCCTCCTCTAAGAAATCTTCCTGACCCAGGGATTGAACCTGCGCCTCTGGTGTCTCTTGCATTGGCAGGCAGGAACTTTACCACTAGTGCCACCTGGGAAGCCCATATTCAAGTCTACCCAGCCAGTAAGTGGCAAAGCTAGAATGTAAATTCTGGGGCCTCAAATCCTAGCCACATAGTGCTCCCCAAACACAGTTTAGTCACATTACTCTTTTTTGTAAAATTCATTGGTTTCCCGTTGCATTTCTGATGAAAATCCAACCTTCTTATGTTGACCCAATCTAACATTCCTATCTTCTTATTTGACCCAGGCCTACCACTTAGTCCTCCATCCTTCATATTCATGACATGTTCATCCTTGTCTCCCATGCTCCATTTCTGAAATATTCACATTTCCTCTCTAGATGTCATGAGCTCTCTTGCCTTTACATTTTTCTTTGCACATTCTGTTCCTTCTGCTAGGCATGTCCTCTTCTTTTTCCTAACTTTGCTACGATACCCATCTTCAAAGCATCAGCTCCATTGAGACCTCCCATTATTAGAGGTGTTATTGTATAGAGTCAGCTTTCCTCTTGGACACCATCTACCCACCCTTCTAAGCTTTACCTTTGTGAGCAGCCTTAAACTGCACCACAGTAATGCAAAGATTGTTAGTTTGGGGAGAACAGCTGGCACAGGAACCACAAATATTTAAAAACTTAAATGACTGAGGTTGAGGGCTTGAGTTTAATATTTATTACATGCCCAGATTGATATAGATTTGAGGCATCATATAGTGGACACTTTCTGCCTTGCATTTGAAAAGGAAATAATGTGTTTTTCGTTTCAGTCATATATGGCCCTTTTGCCAAATGCTTGATGGAATTCATGTAACACTATATTCACGCATTCACAATGTTTCCATTCCATGGTAGAGACCAGTATTATTAAAGTGTATGTTTCAGGTGAAGATAAAGCTGTTTAGCTAAGAAGCTCACATCCAACTGACAGTATATGCTAGATTTCTGTGCTGTTACGAAAAACTGATATTTGAGTGTCCAGTGATTGTGTCGTCACTGCTGGTTATTAGATATTGATAGGATGTTAAGTACTGTAGAAACGGAAGTGAAGTACGCTAGTGATAAAGTTTAGTCTAAAGGGAAACAAAATGAGGACTAGCAATTGAGGGTCTGCTCTGTGCCAGGCAGTGTATTAGGTACTGTTTCAGTCTGTTTGGGCTGCTGTAACAGAATGCCATAGACGCGGGGGTTTGTAAACAACAGATATTTTATTTCTTACTATTCTTTTCTAAAAAACTTTTATTTACTTACTTATTTTTGGCTGTGCTGGATCTTTGTTTCTGTGCACAAGCTTTTCTCTAGTTGTGGCGTACAGGGGCTACTCTAGTTGCAGTGTGCATCTTCTCATTGCAGTGGCTTCTGTTGTTGCAGAGCACAGGCTGTAGAGCACGCAGACTTCAGTAGTCACCCCGCTCAGGCTCAGTAGTTGTGGTGCATATGCTTAGTTGCCCTGCAGTCATGTGGATTCGTCCCAGATCAGGGATCAGACTCGTGTCCCCTGCTTTGGCAGGCAGATTCTTAAACACTGGACCACCAGGGAAGTCCTATTTCTTACAGTTCTGACAGCTAGAAAATCTGAAAGCAAGGAGCCAGCAGACTTGGTGTCTGGTGAAGACCCACTTTGTGGTTCATAGACAAGTCTTCCTACTCTGTCCTAATATGGAAAGGGGTGAGGAAACTCTCCTAGGTCTGTTTCATAGGGGCAGACAGAGCCCACTTGACCTAATCACCTGTCAAAGACCCCACCTCCTAATACCATCACACTGAGATTAGGATTTCAACATAAGTATTTCGGAGGGCAAAACCTGGTTTGAGTCAAATTGGTCTAGAGTACATACTTATTCTAATTCATTCAAATTTTAAAATACACACTTGGAATAATGCTGAAGCAGGTCTGTTTAAAGGAAAATATTAGAATACTCATTGGAAGGACTGATGCTGAAGCGCCAATACTTTGGCCACCTGATGCGAAGAGCCGACTCATTGGAAAAGACTCTCATGCTGGGAAAGTTGAGGGCAAGAGAAGGGGGTGACAGAGGATGAGATGGTTGGATGGCATCATTGACTCAATGGACAAGAGTGTGAGCAAGCTCTGGGAGATAGTGAAGGACAGCGAAGCCTGGCATGCTGCAGTCCACAGGGTCACAAAGAGTTGGATACAACTGAATGACTGAACAACAAAAATGTTTTAAAATAATGTAGTCATATTACTTACAAGAACAGTTACTATCACATACCAAACCATAATGTGATAAAATGAATAAAATGAGTTTAATAAAAGAAAATTTAAAATATAGGAGGCACACTCATATCTAGTGTACAAGAATAATGTTCCCTTTAAAGACTTGGTGCCAAAATAGATTGAGTCTTAAACCTAAAGAATAAAGAAGTTGTACCTAGACCAAGAAAAAAACATAAGAGGCCTAAAGTAAATAATCCACTCTTTAAAAAGGGAAAAAATTGATTTTAAGAAATAAAAAGTGCTTACAAATACTTCCCTGGTGGCTCAGATGGTAAAGAATCCACCTGCAGTACGGAAGACCTGGGTTTGATCCCTAGATTGGGACAATCCCCTGGAGAAGGGAACAGCTACCCACTCCATATTCTGGCCTGGAGAATGCCATGGACTGTGTAGTCCATGGGGGTTGCAAAGAGTCAGACACTACTGAGCGACTTTCACTTTCACTTTGGCTTTCCTGGTGGCCCAGATGGTTAAGTGTCTGCCTGCAATGCAGGAGACCCGGGTTTAGTCCTTGGGTCAGGAAGACCCCTTGTTAAAGAAATGACAACCCGATTCAGTATTCTTGCCTGGAAAATCCCACAGATGGAGGAGCCTGTCAGGGTATAGTCCGTGGGGTTGCAAAGAGTTGGATACAACTGAGTGACTAACACATACAAATAAATGATTTTATCCTTATAAATGAGTTTCATATAAAAATCATTAATTTGTAGAGTCTTTAGATGGGAAAAAATAGCTTCATTTAATAGGTTGGAAACTCCCCTAAGATGATAAGGAGAGAAATAAGCTTCCAGATCTACATAAAAGGTAAAAGTTTATTTTGCTTAATTGAGATTGATTGACATAATGAAGGGTGATAATATATAGATTAAATTCCTTTACTTTCTTAGGATGAGAGAGGTTTCTTTCCCTATTGTGGACATCACTCCTTCCAACTTCTCTGCCCCTTGTGCATTCGGAGGGCACTGGGCAGGTAGGAGTGAAGAGATAAGATTAAGAAGTTCAAGAATTAACAAAAGGATCAAAGTAGCCATTGTTACAACAAGCTTTGAAAGTTCCCTTTTCTTGGTTCTGTGCCCCACAGCTCTCAACTTGTGGCTGAAATGGTCATGGTTTCCCTTGAAGAGTGTAGAGCAGATAGAGAGAAGCTCTGGCATCAAGTCATTAAGATAACCTAAATAACTACCTCTATAATCACTACTTTCCCTCCTTAGGGATTTTGGCCTTGCAGCTTCATTTCTAAGGAGTAATAATTACAGAAATTCTTGGTAGTTTATATTCTAATTAGCCCCAATGAGCATTAATCTGATTTAACGTGACTTATTATATCATGGAGATGACAGAACCAGCATTATTAGAGACAGTGATGGGAGGGACCTAGGTAAGGCCAAGAGTCAAGCCATTGGAAATGGCCTCATTAACTTTTTAGATGAATAATCAGTGGGGCAACAGAGACCAGTGGGAACTTGAAGGATTGTTTTATGGAGGAAAATATTAGACTCTTAAATAAAAAAGTAATACTATAAAATTCAGTTTTCAAAAAAGAATTTTAGATGGCTTTGCTCACAGATTACTTGAAAATATGGAATTTATTTAAATGATTCCAAATGTCAGAGTTTTGCCTTATAGTAAATATAGAAATTATTATTAAAGTTTCAGAAAGTGAACAGAGATGATAGAGTAGATTTTGTTCATCTTTAAATTACAGTATTTTAATAGAAAAAGTTACAGCTATTCAGTAGTCTTAATAATGCTGTGGAAAAGGTAATTTATATGTACTAGAAGAGACTCAGAGAAGGCAATGGCATCCCACTCCAGTACTCTTGCCTGGGAAATCCCATGGATGGAGGAGCCTGGTGGGCTGCAGTCCATGGGGTCACTAAGAGTCAGACATGATTGAGCAACTTTTCACTTTCATGCATTGGAGAAGGAAATGGCAACCCACTCCAGTGTTCTTGCCTGGAGAATCTCAGGGACAGAGGAGCCTGGTGGGCTTCTGTCTGTGGGGTTGCACAGAGTTGGACATGGCTGACGTGACTTAGCAGCAGCAGCAGCAGAAGAGACTAATGTATTAATCAGTTCAGTTCAGTTCAGTCGCTCAGTTGTGTCTGACTCTTTGCAACCGCATGGACTGCAGGACCCAGGTCTCCCTGTCCATCAGCAACTCCCAGAGTTTACTAAAGTCATGTCCATCGAGTCAGTGATGCCATACAACCAGCTCATCCTCTGTCGTCCCCTTCTCCCGCCTTCAGTCTTTCCCAGCATCAGGGTCTTTTCAAATGAGTTGGTTCTTTGCATGGGGTGGCAAAAGTATTGGAGTTTCAGCTTCAGCATCAGTCCTTCCAATGAATATTCGAGACTGATTTCCTTTAGGATGGACTGGTTGGATTTCCTAGCTGTCCAAGGGACTCTCAAGAGTCTTCTCTAACACCATAGTTCAAAAGCATCAATTCTTCAGTGCTCATCTTTCTTTATAGTCCAACTCTCACATCCATACATGACTACTGGAAAAACCATAGCTTTTGACTAGATGGACCTTTGTTGGCAAAGTGATGTCTCTGCTTTTTAATATTCTGTCTAGACTGGTCATAACTTTTCTTCCAAGGAGCAAGCGTCTTTTAATTTCATGGCTGCAGTCACCATCTGCAGTGATTTTGGAGCCCAAAAAAATAAAGTTTGCCACTGTCTCCACTGTTTGCCCATCTATTTGCCATGAAGTGATGGGACCAGATGCCATGATCTTAGTTTTCTGAATGCTGAGCTTTAAGCCAACTTTTTCACTCTCCTCTTTCACTTTCATCAAGAGGCTCTTTAGTTCTTCTTTGCTTTCTGCCATAAGGGTGGTGTCATCTGCATATCTGAAGTTATTGATATTTTTCCTGGAATCTTGATTTCAGCTTGTGCTTCATCCAGCCCAGCATTTCTCATGATGTACTCTACATATAAGTTAAATAAGCAGGGTGGCAATGTACAGCCTTGACGTACTCCCTTTCCTATTTGGAACCAGTCTGTTGTTCCATGTCCAGTTCTAACTGTTGCTTCCTGACTTGCATACAGATTTCTCAAGAGGCAGGTCAGGTGGTCTGGTATTTCCCTCTCTTTCAGAATTTTCCACAGATTGTGGTGATCCACAAAGTCAAAGGCTTTGGCATAGTCAATAAAGCAGAAATAGATATTTTTCTGGAACTCTCTTGCTTTTTTGATCATCCAACAGATGTTGGAAATTTGATTTCTGGTTCCTCTGCCTTTTCTAAAACCAACTTGAACATCTGGAAGTTCACGGTTCACGTACTGTTGGAGCCTTGCTTGGAAAATTTTGAGGATTCATTTGTTAGCATGTGAGATGAGTGCAATTGTGCGGTAGTTTGAGCATTCTTTGGCATTGCCTTTCTTTGGGATTAGAATGAAAACTGACCTTTTCCAGTCCTGTGGCCACTGCTGCATTTTCCAAATTTGCTGACATATTGAGTGCAACACTTTCACAGCATCATCTTTTAGGATTTGAAATAGCTCCACTGGAATTCCATCACCTCCACTAGCTTTGTTCGTAGTGATGCTTTCTAAGGTCCACTCGACTTCACATTCCAGGATGTCTGGCTCCAGATGAGTGATCACACCATCGTGATTTTCTGGGTCATGAAGATCTTTTTTGTACAGTTCTTCTGTGTATTCTTGCCACCTTTTCCTAATATCTTCTGCTTCTGTTAGGTCCATACCATTTCTGTCCTTTATCGAGCCCATCTTTGCATAAAGTGTTCCCTTGGTATCTCTAATTTTCTTGAAGAGATCTCTAGTCTTTCCCAATCTATTATTTTCCTCTCTTTCTTTGCACTGATCACTGAGCAAGGCTTTCTTATTTCTCCTTGCTATTCTTTGGAACGCTGCATTCAAATGGGTATATCTTTCCTTTTCTCCTGTGCTTTTCACTTCTCTTCTTTTCACAGCTATTTGTAAGGCCTCCTTAGACAACCATTTTGCCTTTTTGCATTTCTTTTTCTTGGGGATGGTCTTGATCCCTGCCTCCTGTACAATGTCACGAATCTCCATCCATAGTTCATCAGGCACTCTGTCTATCAAATCTAGTCCCTTGAATCTATTTCTCACTTCCACTGTATAATCATAAGGGATTTGAATTCAATCAGACCTGAATGGTCTAGTGGTTTTCCCTTCTTCCTTCAATTTAAGTCTGAATTTGGCAATAAGCAGTTCAGTTCTGAGCCACACTCAGCTCCTGACTTGTTTTTACTGACTGTATAGAGCTTCTCCATCTTTGGCTACAAAGAATGTAATCAATCTGATTTCAGTGTTAGCCATCTGTTGTTGTCCACGTATAGAGTCTTCTCTTGTGTTGTTGGAAGAGGGTGTTTGCTATGAGCAGTGCATTCTCTTGGTGAAACTTATTAGCCTTTGCCCTGCGTCATTCCGTATTCCAAGGCCAAATTTGCCTGTTACTCCAGGTGTTTCTTGACTTCCTACTTTTGCATTCCAGTCCCCTATAATGAAAAGGACATCTTTTCTGGGTGTATTAATGAATTTTTATTATTAAGCATTACCTTTTTCTATTTACACTTTTGTTATAATGAAGTACCCATAACAAGCATTAGGAAAGACAGGGCTTTAATGTTTGGCCTCTTTATTGGTTTATATAATCACTTTATTATTTGACCTCAGGCCCACTGCTTATTCTTTTCCACGAAATTTCTAGGTATTCAGATATAAGAACAACACATTTCTCCGTTCAGTATGTTAGTATATACTGTTATGCCTTTTGTGGGCCATTGAGGAAGACATTATATGCATAAGATTTCTGGAAGGCAAACTTATATCTTAGAAATTGAATAAACTTAGTTTTACTTAAGCAACAAAGCAAAAATAAATAAGTTGGACTTCACCAAAATTAAAATCTTACGTGTTTTACATCTGATAAGACTCTTGTATCCTTAATATATATGTAAAGAATTCTTAAAACATAACAGAAAAGACAATCTAAGTGAAAAAATAGGCAAAGAACTTGAAAAAGCATTTCTGCACAGAAGATCAATAAATACACAAAAGGGTAGTCAACATCATTCGTAATTTTGGAAATGCAAATTAAAAGCACAAGGAGATACCATTTCACACTCACTAAAGTCACTATTAAAATAAAAAAATAAATCTCGGGGAGGATATGAAGAAATCAGAACTCTCAGACTTCAGAGGCGGGGAATGTAAAATGATGCAGCCACTGTAGAAAACAGCTTAGTGTTTCCTCAAAATGTTAAACATAGAGATATCATGACTGTATCTATGTATCTATGTATCAGCAACTGCACTCCTAGGTGTATACCCAAGAGAATTGAAAATACACTTTCATTTAAAAAGTGCACATAAATGCATCCAAAATAGAAACAACCCAGGTGATCACCAACTGATGACTGGATAAAAATAATGTGGAATGTTCTTCAGCCATAAAAAAGAATGCAGTAGTACTACATAAAATAACATGGCTGAACCTTGAAAATATTATGCTAAGTGAAAGAAGCCAAACACAGAGCCACATATTATATGGCTAACAGGTACGTGGTTTCTTTTTGGGATGATGATAGTGTTCTGGAATTAAATAGTGGTGATAGATACACTGCTTGGTGGTGGTGAATATGCTAAAGACAAAACAAAAACCCATTGAATTGCACACCTACAAGTAAAAGAAAACAAATCCCAGTTTCAGATTTCAGAGCTGCTTTTTACCAGAGGTATGGCCCAGACCTTTACAATTTCATTTCTCTTTGTTTCTTTTTTAAAATGAGGATGATTTTCCTCATAGGTTTGTTATGAAGATTAAGTGAAGGAACATAGATACAGTTAGATAGAAACCTTTAAGATAAGATGCTAGTACAAAACTACAGAGTCTCTTCTTAAATTTCAAGTGAAATGAACCAAAACAGTTGGAAAAAAAAAAAATGGCAAAAAATGTCAGCAACAAACAAGGGAAGTGGCACAGCCCAGTAACATAAATCTGGAATAGGCTGAAATCTGGATCACTGTTTTAGGCTTCTAAAACAACCCCTTCCTCTTGGGAGCTGTTGGTGATTTACAAAATTTTGAGAATGCTCACTAGTAACCCCAGGTCTGGAGAAAAGCAAATTAAACGAGTGTTCTTATTGTCTCACTTTTTTGAGTGAGGAAAAAAATGAGTAAAACAGGTTTGTTGTTGTTTTTAAAGGACTCTCTCTGAGAGAAAAGAAGTCTTCAGGGATACAAGGTGAATAAGACAACACAAGAGAATACTCTAATGTGAGTGGATTACTGCACCCTACAAATAAGTAGATATGCACTTAGCAAAACATCAAAATTAAGAGCCTGGATGTTTCAAGGAAACACGAGAGGTTAACAACCTTACTAAGATAGGCAAACATTTTAAAGAGAATATCCAGTCTAATAAATGTAACATTCATATTGGGTTTATTCTAGGAATGTCAGGCTAGGTTTAACATTAAAATAATGTAAAGGAAAAACATCATATGATTAGATACATACCACATAAGCCAAGAAAACCACCTAAGCCAGGCAAACAACCTTAGATAAGAATAAAAGGGAGTCAAAGTCACATACATTAAATCAGAGTTTAAAAGGTCTGGGCAAAGTTACAGGGTAAAAATAAAAGCATGATAATTACTCAGACATGCTATAGCAAACTAATGAACTAACACACATAGTGAAGAAAAAGAAAAACAGCATGCAGAAGATGAAGAAACCATAACCTACAGGACAAAAAGGAAAAAGTAAAAATTTATAGTCCTCAACTTTCAATGAAGGAAGTGTCAACATTATTTAAAGAAAAAAGAAAAACCATGTTTTTAATGTTTTTTTATTTAATGTTTTTATTGATGTTTTAGCCTTAGAGAACCCATTCCAGTGTTCTTGCCTGGAGAATCCCAGGGACGGCAGAGCCTGGTGGGCTGCCGTCTATGGGGTCGCACAGAGTCGGACACGACTGAAGCGACTTAGCAGCAGCAGCAGCAGCCTTAGAGAATTCTCTTTTGATGAAGAAACATTTAGCATATTCATCATTTTAACTTGTTTCTTTTTCCTTATTAAATTTGAATAAGTTGACATTTAATGCTTTTATTTAAATATATCCCATTTTTGTAAAAATATTACTATCAGTGTTTATACACAGGAGTGAAAGTAGGTAGGTAGGTAGTAAGCTAAAAGTCTGGACTGATGTTAACTTATGAGTAATGATAGTTTCTGGCTGGTAGGGTTTGAGGTATGTATCAGTCAGGGTCTAGTCAGGAGGCAGAAACCATACCAATTATTTTTAATGTAAAGAATTTGATATAAAGTATTGCTAACAGATATTAAACTGGCAAAATGGAATACTAAAGATTTTACAGAGGTAACAACTGTGGGAAGAAGCTCCGCATGTCCTCATGGCTGTAGGACATAGGAAACACGTTGGAATTATAAAAACATGTCCACTCACAAGAGGGACCCTGTGGAGTTTAAACTCCGGTCTCTGAGAAGGAGGTGCTGCTTAGGCTGGTATAAATGCCCATGGGGTTAGAGGATGGGACTAGTGACTCAGTGCTGATGTCTCTGAGGAGGGCACAATCAGGCTACCTGGGATAATATGTGCTCTAAAGAAAAACAGTGTTATTTTGTTCCAGATGGTTAGCCAGAACAGGGAGTACCTTTCCACTCATTAGAAGACTTCCTCTCTGTCCCTCAATAGGGCTTTTAAAAAGTTTTTATTCATACTGGTCTTGTGCATTTCTTAAGTTTATTGCTAGTTATTTTAGTTTAGTTTTGTTCCTGAAAATGAAAACTTTTCTTCTTCTTTATCTTTTAATTAGTTGTGGTTTTTATACATGAAAGCTTTTGGTGTTTAAATATTAATTTAACATCCAGAATCCTTACTAAAATTTTGTTATTTGTCATAGTTTTTACCTCCACAGTATTTAAACTTGTTCTAAATAGCCCTTACAGAAATCTGCTTTGCATTTTGTTATGTGTGGGACTATTGCCAGCATGCTGATTTCTCTTTATTGCTATGTACCATTTCTTTCCCTGAGCTACTGTTGTAAAGATATCATTACAGGTCTCCCTGCTCCTGACCTCATTCTCATTACCAATTTATTCTCAGCACAAATGCTAATGTAATCTTTTAAAAACACAAATCGTGTTACTTTCCTGTTTGAAATTCTTAAATGATCATCCACTGTTCTCCAAATATAATCCTGATTCCTTATCATAAACTACAAGGCTCTATATCTCAGTTAGCTTGGGCTGCCACAACAAGATGCCATAGACTGGTGGGCTTAAACAACAGAAATTTATTTTCTCACAGTCTGGTGCTAGGAAGTCCGAGATTAAGGTGCCAGCCAGTTTGTCAGTTCCTGGTCAGAGCTTCCTTCCTGGCTTGTAGGTATATGCCCATCTTCTTGTGTCCTCACGTGGTCTTTCCTAGTGTATGCATGAGGGATGAAGGAAGGGAAGGGGAGAGAGAGCAAGGACAATCACTTATTCTTCTTCTAAGGCTGCTAATCCCATTATAAGGGACCCACCCTTGTGACCTAGTATGACCCTAGTTACCTCCCAAACCCCTCATCTCCAAATACTCTCAAATTAGGGTTAGGGCTTCAATATAGGAATTGTGGGGGGATACAGCAATCAGTCCATTAACACTTTAAAATGATCTGGTCCCTGCCTGTCTCTTCAGCCTCTTCTGAAGGCACTCTCCAGAGTCCCCTAACACACTGGCCTCTTTTAAATGTCTCAGACACATTTGTGCTCCTTTCTTATTTATTCTCTCTGCCTACAGGCTTATTGTTCTGCTCTTCAGATGAGAGATTTCTTGTCATCTTTTAGGTGTCAGTTTAAGTGTCTCTTTCTTAGAATCCATGTGTATGAGCAAGTCTCCTAAAATCTTCTGTCAACCCATTGAATTTATTTATTAATCTGTTATAAATATGTATTATATGGCTACATATATGTGTACATAATTTTATTCTGTCACTTTTGTATATGCTCAGAATTCTCTATAATAAAAAATGTGCTTTTTTAATGGAAAAAAGTTCCATTGATAAACTTACTTTTTAACATAGTCAAGCTTTTGCTTTTAATTGATTGAGAAAATCATGCCCACATTCATTGTTGTGTTTTGATAATACCTTTCAGAATTAAAAGGCATATGCCTTTGATGCCATAATTCTAGTTCTAGGAATGACTTGTACATGAGTGTAAAGACATTTATACATGGATTTTCATTGCAGAAAAGCAAAGGTTTGGAAACAATTGAAATCCATCAATAGGGAGAAGACTAGTTTAATGAATTATGGTATAATCATACTATGAAATACTACTCAGTTGTTAGAGAATGGAACAGTTCTATATGTAATGGCATAGAATGATTTCCAAGTAAGAAAGCAAGGTACAAACCATTGTTCTATACTAAACACGGCATCCTTTTTGTACTCCCTAGAGATACACTAGAATTAATCTAGATTATCTTTGGAAAGATGGAGAGAAACTAGCAACAGTGTTTGCTTCAGGAATAGGAAACCAGATGACTGAAGGTTTGAGGGTAATATAGAGACTTACTTTTTCACTGAAAAAAAAAAAAATTAAAAAACAATGCTGTGGGAGTAGAAGTGAATGACTCTGGCTGAGATTATGGGGAAGGCTTTTTGAAGAACAAAGATAATAAAAGCTTAATACTACTTTTATCTAATAAAAATAGAAAACATATTAACAGGTAGCTATAATGGTATAAAAGATATAAAATTTCACTTATGAATAGAAATATTATTTGGATGTATTTACTTATTTTTAGGTGGTGATAGTGGACTGGATGGGTTAGGAGGACCAGGTGTGCAACTAGGAAGCCCAGATAAGAAAAAACGCAAGACAAATACACAGGTAAATTGGCATTTTCTTTGTTAACAGTTTTTCTTCACTGATATGATCACGCTATCAGGTAAATTTAACTTTGGTCTTGGATTTTGTTTACTATCCTCATTCTGAACCTAGTAGTAAATTCTGCAGTGATTGTACTTTTATTCATTTATTTAGTTTTTACTCTGCAACTCATGGCTATTATTGGACTGTAGGCCTAGAGTGAATACTGCAAGAAGGAAATGTAGGCAAATAAATTAAAATGCTTATTCTTAAATCTAACTTCAAAGGAATAGATGCCTGTAGTTTTATGAAAAGATTTAAAAATACATGGACACAAGTTTAACCTGGAGTAATGTTCAACTATTATAATAAATCAGTATGTATGTACATAACATGAAGCAGAAAGCATCTTTTGTCTATAATCTTTGGTCGTAATAAACATTTATAAATACTGACTTTCTTGGTTTTATCCTCTATAAATTTGAAGCACTCTTTTTGTTGTAAAGACTGCAAGTGAGTATGAAGTGTGTACATTTTACTTTTCTCCATTTTGGCTACACTGTTAAACTTGCAGTGTGACTAAAACTGGCAGTTAATTTTTCTAGTCTGAGGTCTAGAATGTAGTGCTTTGGGACTACTTCAGTAGCTACTCCCTGAAATTTAGCCAGGAAAAAAAAAATTAGGTCCTGTTTACTGTTATTTAATTTTATAGCTATTTAGAGGCATAAAGGTATTTTTAGTTAAAATTTTAAGTGAAAGATTATAGTTGTAGGCTAGCATATTAAATGAAAATTATGGTAATGAAGCTTCTTTTGAAGACTGAATACATCTAGAGTTTGAAATAATTGATTTGAGCTAAAAAAAAATACCATATTTCCTTTCCTAAATGAAAGAAACCTACACATTTTTATCATTAAATATAATTAAATATAAACGTTTTTTGGAATTGAAAGGTCAAGAATTAAATTTTCATAAATTTTCATAAATTAAAATTTCATAAATTTCAAAAGAAATTTAACTAAAACCTGGGTTCATAAATGTTAACATTTATGACTTCTTTGATCAAAAACATGTATTTCACTTTACATTCTCATTTCAGGGGCCTTCTTTTCCTCCATTGTCTGAGTATGCTCCGCCACCGAATCCAAACTCTGACCATCTAGTGGCTGCTAATCCATTTGATGACAACTACAATACTATTTCCTATAAACCACTACCTTCATCAAATCCGTATCTTGGCCCTGGTTATCCTGGCTTTGGAGGCTACAGCACATTCAGAATGCCACCTCACGTTCCTCCAAGAATGTCTTCCCCATACTGTGGTCCTTACTCACTCAGGAATCAGCCACACCCATTTCCTCAGAATCCTTTGGGCATGGGTTTTAATCGACCTCATGCTTTTAACTTTGGGCCACATGATAATTCAAGTTTTGGAAATCCATCTTACAATAATGCACTGACTCAGAATGTTAACATGCCTAATCAACATTTTAGACAAAATCCTGCTGAAAACTTCAATCAGATTCCTCCGCAGAATGCTAGCCAAGTATCTAACCCTGACTTGGCATCTAACTTTGTCCCTGCAAGTAATTCCAATTTTAGTTCTCCGTTAGAATCTAATCATTCTTTTATCCCTCCCCCAAACACTTTTGGTCAAGCAAAAGCACCACCCCCAAAACAAGACTTTAGTCAAGGAGCTACCAAAAACACAAATCAAAACTCCTCTGCTCATCCACCTCACTTAAACATGGATGACACAGTGAATCAGAGTAATATTGAATTAAAAAATGTGAATCGAAACAATGTCGTCAGTCAAGAGAATAGCCGTTCGAGTAGCACTGAAGCTACAAACAACAGCCATGCAAATGGGACACAGAGTAAACCACGACAGCCTAGAGGTGCCACAGATACATGCACCACTGAGAAAAGCAATAAATCCGCTCTCCACCCAAGCCGTCATGGGCATTCTTCTTCTGACCCAGTGTATCCTTGTGGAATTTGTACAAATGAAGTGAATGATGATCAGGATGCCATCTTATGTGAAGCCTCTTGTCAGAAATGGTTTCATCGGATCTGCACTGGAATGACCGAAACAGCTTATGGCCTCCTAACAGCAGAAGCGTCAGCAGTATGGGGCTGTGATACCTGTATGGCTGACAAAGATGTCCAGTTAATGCGCACTAGAGAAACATTCGGTCCACCTGCAGTGGGCAGTGATGGCTAATAACAGGCATTCACTTCAGTGTTTCCCCACCCTCTGTGTATTACAGAGGGTCAGTGACACAGGATGTTAATGTTTTACATAATTTTTTAAAATGCATACATGAAAAGATTATTTACCTTTTAGTTTTTATTAATACTCCACTTCATTGCTAGTGCGTATTTTGTATTGTCTTGTTTGCTATCATAAATAAGAATAATGTATATGGGGGTGCATTAGAAAGTACTATACAAATAAATTTTAGCTGTTGTTAAACATAAAAGCCTCTTGAAGCTTCAAGATAATGTATAGCAAACGTAGGCAAGTTTTTACTTTTTTAAAAGTTAAAATCATTGAAAGATGTGTCAGTTGACCCTTGAACAACACAAGTTTGAACTGCATACGTCCACTGATTTTCAGTAAACGCATACTGTAGTACTACATGATCCTTGGTTGGTTAAATCCTAGGATAGGGAAACACAGTTTTGGGGGGCTGACTGTAAAGTTGTATGCAGTTCTTGACAGTGAAGAGATTGGCACCCCTAGCTCCCACATTGTTCAAGGGTCAAGTGTATTTCACTGCTGAACTTCGGCAATATCAAATTAAACATTTAGTTCAAAGAATATTTGAGAATCCATGTAATGTGTTTTCAGAAAGAATATATGTAGCTAAAACATGAAAACATACATTTTAATGGATCATCTAACAAATAGTAGAGTATGACACCAGATTCCTCCCTTACTGGTGTTCTTGAAATTAGTGACTTTCATATTATCAAGTCAGTCTTTCCAGGATGTCTGTTTGTACAGCTACAAGACAGATGTTAGCATATAGTAGATGTTTAATACGTATTTGTTGATTAACTTGTGGATTGTACCACATGAAATTGCTAACGTAAGATCAGTTGAAAATTGACTACGATTAGTAGAGTTGTCATAAAGGGTGTTTTTAGTTGTGCTTTTATTTAGAAATATAACAATATTATGCTCTTCACTCTTCAGTTTTCCTTGATTATTGAGTTGTTTTGTTATTGTTTTCCAGAGAAATAAATAATACAGTATTCTCAGAAGAATTGTGAATACTTTTCTTAATATCATTTCAAACTGGGACATAGAAAAATGAATTTGGCCTTACAGGGCTCTGCTGGCAGAAGAACTACTCAGTGGTGGTTTGAAAAACCTTGTTCTTGGGATCTGAATTTAAAAATGAGCCTCACAGGACTTCAAAATCCATTTTAAGTGAGGATCAATTAAGAGCCAAGGTGAGAGCTTACTGACAGCCATTTGAGGCCCTGCAGGAGACACAAGTTTCTGCTGGGGCTGGGGAGAGTGTAAAAATAGACTTAAAGGTATTCTCTTGAGAGAAGATCAAGAATGGAGACAGTTGAAGGTACACTCATTAAGATTTGAAACAACAGAAACCTGTTTTTGGAGTGGATCAAAACCTGTGACCCAAAAAAAGGATTCTATATGACAGTTGATAGCAATTTACACAATGGTTGGTTGTTGGTAAAGCTCCCAAACTTGAACCATCATTACTGTTGTGACCAAATCTGAAGACTGTGTGTTGATCTGCAAAAGGGATAGTGACAACCATTTAAACCTTGGTGAAATGACAGCAGCAGCAATATTGCCAAGAAACTTAAATTATGCTTGAAAATTTTGATTATATACCCTTTGATTAGTAAACATGAACTGACACTTTTACATGACAGCACTGGCATCACATGTCACAAGCCACCAAGCAGTTAATTATTTGATTCTGTCGTTTCCAGCATAGTCACCAGAACTTTATCCAGTGAACTGGTGTAGTTTGCATCGTTTGGAGCTTTTTCTAAGAAACTACATGTTCTCCAATTGAGAAACGGTAATTGGAGGGTTTGAACAATTTATACAACATAGCAAATGATGAATTTTATAAAAATGAAATATTTAATATCCTATTAGAAGAAAATTATTAATGCTCATGATGCGTATTTTGATTGAATAAAACTTATTTTTTTAAATAGTGTTTTAATTGTGACCAACAAAAACAGCAATTTCATATGGTACAAGGTAATATAAGGTTTTTTCCATTTACCTGTGACTAGTTAGAGGTGAGTACAAAATATTTTAAGCATAGCTGTAAGATAAATATCTTTATAGTTCTAGGAAATGATATAAACTCTCATACTAGGTACTCCTTTGTGTGAAAATTTAACCATTTGAAGCAGATTAAAATGCAGTACATTGGGCTGACTCTTGACATTTGATTGTTCAGTAGCATACTTGAAGATCATATTTTGCTTACATTGTTCAGTAGCATACTTGAAGATCATATTTTGCTTACATTGTAGCTTTTGTTATTTTCTAAATATGTAAGGATCTAGTTAAGTTGTTTTTGGAATCCCAATGAATGCTGTTTTTTAAGATATAATGCACTGCATGCTATAAACCCAGTTCTAGCATCAGATGGTGATTAAAAAAGAAATGACTGAGTACAGTTAGATACTGAGTAGAACCTTCCAGTGTCCTCAGGAGTTAACACAGTAGTACTCGCTGTGTTCATTGCTAAAACTGGTGAGAAGCAGTTTCTAAAGCCCTCTGTTGCTTACAGTTTTATTAGTTATGAATGTTTTGTGAAAAGGAAATAACCTCTCTCAAATTAGTCTAAAAATACTTGATTTATAATGTGACTTTTATTTTCCATTTCCAAATAATTGTTTTTAAAATTTTACAAACAAGTGAATTTGTTCATGTGTTTAGGTCTTAAGAACACCTTACTTACTTAGATAAAAATCTGTTAAATATCTAAAAGAGGAAAAAAACATGGTTGATTCCAGCAATGAATTACAGGCAAACTGTAATCATAACTGGCGAATGTTTTCATCTATTTGAATTAATTTTCTTACTAGTTCTACATTTGTCTATATAACACTGTCAGAAGTTTTCTAGAGGCTTTTTGGTAGGGAAGTGATGAACTTTAAGAAGGCCAGATATTAATTTGCCTAATATGACTCAAAGAAGACTGTTACACAAATTGATGTGGCTTTCATAATGCAAGTGATGAGTTGCCCTAATTTCAAAATATTTAAAGAGGGAATGAGATGCATAATCTTCTAGTAACATCACACCTTTTTTAGCGTAATCCTCTTCCTTCACTGAAAGGACCTCATCTCACATGCACACATATATACAAGGACACACACACGTGCAGTTGAGCAGGAAATCTTGGAGTTTCTCCTACATTCTCAAGTTTTGCCAGAGTTCAGCCTGGCTGTCAGCAGCTGGCTCCCTCCACAAGACTCGGTTACTGATAGAAAGTTTTAAATCATCAGTTCCTTTCTCAAAACTCGCTTTGTTCATTTCACGAGAGAATTCTTGAACCACTTGCTTCCAGATGCTACTGGACTCACTAATACAGAAATAATTTAGCTTGTAAAAGAAAAATAAATTATTCTTCAGATAGAGTGCTTAGAATTAGATTTGTGATCCGTGTTTTCCTTGTGTGTGAAATACTTTAGAGTACTGCTATTATGATTCTTGTTATCCAAACTAGAAGATTATGTACATAAAACTGAAGATTTTCTTGTACTAGTGCTTATTCTTCTTAGATGAACACAATACAAGAAATCCAATTTGTGTGTATGTGTTTAGATTCCCAACTCTTCCTAGTGGTAGGAAAAAAACTGCAATAATAGGTCACCCTGATATCTGCTGACTTTAATCATCCAGGTAAATATCGGGAGTTTTCTTCTAATACTCTTCCAAATTTGTTTGTCTTGAACAAACTGAGTGCTAGTACTTACTATTCAACATGTTATAGTAATTGTATTTAATAGTAAATATATATATATATAAGCAATGATTTTTAAAGGGAGCTCTAGAGAGTTTTTTGATTTCTTTTTTGCAGTGTATAGAGGTTTCATATGCATGAGTGTCTTGTTATTTAAGGTCTTTTTAATTAAAAGCATCAAGATTCCCAAAGTTCATTTGTAAATAGCGATTTAGAACTCTCTATAAGATGACTAGATTCTTAGGGAAGCTCATAAAGGCTTATTTAAACCTCATATAGTTAGCCAATAGTATCATGCTGAGTGCTCCTTCTTAAGGAGAACCAATCAATGTAGGAAGGAGAAAGGAGAGGTCGGTCTTACCTTTTTCCTGATTGGACACAGGAAGGTTACGTACTTTGGTGTGAGTGTTTCCCAGTTGCCCTCCTACCATCTTAAATTCTCCAGTGAAATGCTCTAGAAACCAACCTGCCTTTTCCCTTCCTGGATGTTCTATACTTCAAAATTTCATATCTTTCCTCAGAAGTCACACTTCTTTGTTGGCTGTGGTTGGCTAGATTTTTAAGGGGAAAATGTTTTCCAATAAGTCTTGAACAAAGTGAAGAATATGGGATTAAATTTCTCATTTTTTAAAGACTTTAGGCAGAATGAATCCTAATATCTTAGATTTCCGGCAATATGACCACATTTCAGGCACCATAGAAAGCAGTATTTTTATTAGATCGATACCTTGAGAGTACTTCCCAGTTTCCTTTGAGACTTTTCACTTTTTCTCTGCTTCAGAACTCAGAGATTTCCTTCTTATTTCCAAATTTCAGTAACTTCCCCATTTCCTGTATTCCATTTATCCTATAAAGTAGTATAGAAGTCGCATCTGTATTTTTCCAACTCTTGGTACAGTGATGGGAGCTTAGAGGCACCCCTGGAGTAAAGAAACTAGGATGGCATTAGTATTTGCCAAGACAAGTGGTCTAGGGCAAGTAAAGGGAAGGAAATTTTCATTGAAAACTTAATGAAAGCCAATGGATAAGCTTCATCTTATGTCATATTTTGTCAAAACACATTATTTGTAATTATATTAAAATTCTAAATACCTGTCCTTTTCTTGTTCTGTAGGTGATGTAGATGATGTTGCTTGTTAGTTAAAATACCTTTTATAAAAGAAAGTCCTGCTTCTTATCATGATGTATGTGACTTAAATGACTGTTTCATATTAAAACTATTTCTTCCTTATGTACTGCTTACATATACCTCTTTTTGGGATATTAGTTCAGTACTTTTATACAAATCTGAGTGTGTTCCACATTGGTGACATGTATTTTTGCAGTAAATTTTTGTTTTGTTCTTAGAGCATGTTTAAAGTAACACATGCACTAGTGCTGTGATCTGTGGCAAAATTACTGTAATTCAAATTGGAAAATAAAATGTTTCCAGACTTTGTCCAACATTTATTCCTATGGCAAAGGAAATTACTATGTAATACTAATTATTTCTTATGCTGATATGTTTAAGCTACTCTATGAAGTATGTGAGACATCAGTATTTATGGGTTAGTATTAATAGATGGCCTGATGTCTGAAATGGAATAGAGGAATAAAATTTGGTGTTGGCAGTTCCTAGAAGCACTCATAATAAATACTTTTTAAAAATTTGATCTTCCTTTTACAGTTATAATTTACTAAGGAATTATCTTAACTGACAGTGCATATTAGATTTTTTTAGCCTATATCATTATATACTAGACTTTGAACTTATTTTAATGTCTTCCAACCAAGAAAGATATCATTCACTCCACCATAATCAAAATAAATAGTAATAGTAATCTTCATTTATTGAGAAACTATTTATTAAAATAACATGAAATGCCTCTAGTTAGAATTTGTAACCATTGATTCAAGGCTTGATTGGTGTTTGTACTCTCTGATGAAAAGATTTGTTAATGAAAATAATAAGATTTTAAAGAAAAATGTTTAATCTTGAAAAAAATGTTAGCTTTTTATAAGCATTTATTTCAGAATACTAGTTTAAAAGCATTCTTTTGTCATCAAACCAAGTACCCAAAAGAATTGTAATAGATAATACTTGCAGATTTGCATATTTGAAATTACACACTTAACAGAAAAAAAATGCTTGTGAGTGCTTAAACTGCATATCTTTTTAAAATATTCAAAATTTCAGACTTTTATCAATTTAAACTATCCTGGATTGATAAAACTTTACTATATCAGTGATGTATATTACAAGGTTAATGTCTACTGATGTTGTCATTTTTGGCATGGTTGTTTTGGTATGTATCATACATTTGATTGTCAGCTATTGATAGAACTGACATAGCAATGAATCTCAGTTACTTAAAAAAAAATTCCAGATGCCATACTGTGTCATAATCCCATTATATTTTATTTGAATACTCAGTGTTTTCATGGGTTTCTTTTTTTTTTTTTTTGTATTTTAGTTTTACATGTTTTTTTTTTTCCTGGTACTTCATATACAGTCTTTTAGAACTGGATCTATTTCTATTTGAATCATAGAGTTTTAAAGAAGTACTCATATTAAATGATTCATGAATTGCTTTGTGGAAAAATTTGAATAAAGTATGAAATGACTAGGTTACCTCCAAATTGTTTATTTTCTTTATGTAGTTAACATGCAGGTTACAGTTTTCAGAGAAAATTGGCTTGGTAACTGAATGCAGTAGATAATGGGCAGTTTGGCTTCCAACTAGTAAACCAAATAATTCTCAATTCTGAATACTTTTTAATAATTACTGTAAATAATGGTAAGCCAGTTTTCATTTCTCTTTTTAAGATACTAATTTCCTCCTTATTATTCTTTTTCCTTAAACATCTGCTAGAATTTTAAAATTGGAGTTTAACTTATCTTCCACATTTTAGTTTTTTATTCTATAGGTAAGTAGTAAGATGTGTAGAGGTTCTATCAAAACAGTCTGTGTTATTGTTGGCTGTTCTTTTCAGGGATCATGCTAAATGTCATTTGTGCATTGTATAATGTTATTTACCAGTATATAGACCTACTATTAGTTGAAATTATGTATGGCAGGCTTTCTTGAACAATATGTATTGTAAATTTGTTTCCTGTTAGTGTTATGCTTTAGATTATTTTAAATAAAGCTAGTTTTTAAAGAGAAAAATAACTGTTTTTTAAATGCTTGACTTTCATCAAGACAAGTAAGTGTGATGGTCTTGGCTGTGGGTAGGAGATGTGCCAGGAAGTGTTAAGCCAGGGCCATAGCTCCAGTTTACTAGGAATTTAGTTTTATACTGAGCAAACCAAGATTTTTGTTGTTTTCCCTATGAAGTTTGTATATAACACTGAGCCCTGAGTTTCCTTAAGAAAACGTGAACATACCTCTATTTTGATTGTTACAAATTAGGACTCTAGTTTTGTTAATAGAAAATTAATTGGAGAGGAGTTCTACAATCTCAGCAGCATAGTGATCCTTGAAGTAGAGATACAGTATTGCTAATACTGTAGCAATATTAAGAACAAACTTGCTTGAATGATAAAATTAGGTTTACAAAAGACACCCAAAGTCTGTTTGAAACAGTCATCGGGTGCCTTGAGAAAAACAAAGATGCATAAAATATGACTGTATCGGTTGATGCAACTTGATATTAGAGGTAATAAAGGTGACAATAAGATAAAAGTACATCAAGGTAAAATTTGAATGTACCAAAGGTTTATTTAAATGTGTGGAAGGGAAAAAAAAATTATCCCATCTGTTGTAGGAAAAAGATGTACAGAGACTTCTGATCAAATAACATTATGAAACTGATGCTCTAAGGTATCACTTTGTTTCAAACATATAAAATAATAAATATAAAAAGATTGGGTTCAAAACAAATATATATATACGTGTGTGTGTGTGTGTGTGTGTGTGTGTGTGTATCTCCACACCAGGATAAGAAATAAAGGAAAAAACAAAACTATGCTGAAGCAGCATCCTGTATGACTCTGAGCCCAAGACAGAAATCTGTCAAAAACTCTAATCTGGCAGGGTAATGAGGTCTAAGTGCTACTACATTCCAAACTTGAGATGCAATAATGCAGTACTTGAAATGTATAGCTTTAGATAACTTTGCCCAAAATATAATGAGCTAAGTGTTGATCTCAAGAGCATAAGAAATAAATAATCCTAAGGAATAAAATTCTAAGGAATAAAAAATCCTAAGGAAAGTAGAGGAAGGAAATAAGACAATAGAAAATAGAATAGAAAACAAACACTAGAGAGGAATAATAGGGCCACAAATTGGCTATTTAAAACATGTAAAAGATTTAATATTTAAAAGATTTATTTAAATGGTTAATCTTTAAAAGATAAAAGTTTATTTAAAAGGTGAATAAAATTGATGGGCTTCAATTTGGTGAAATTTGTGAAACTGATTTATTTTTAGTGGTCAATAGAACAGGAATAACTGCTTTAAGCCTGGTGTGAGCTGGGATTACTTGTGTTGCTGCCTCACATGTGAAAAAGGTTAAAAAGCAAACTTGGCTCCAGCTGATACCTGGGACTCTAGCTTATGGGCCTAATGTGGCACAAATACACAGTTTTGTAATTTTCTCAGTTGGTAACTTGTGTACAGTATCACCAAAGAATTTGAAACAGTAAATTGACGTAACACTTGGCTGAATTGGAGTTCCTAGGACACAGGTTAGAGGCAACTTAAAACTGCCAGAAAGGAAAGGAAGAACCTAGAAGAAAGAAACAAAAGTAAAAGGAAAGAAAAAAAAAAAAAACCCACTGTAAATCAAAATTTCAAAGCATGAAGAAAACTAATGATAAAAATAGCCAACAAACATCTTTTAAAATTTTGATCCACTCAATGAAAATGACAGCACAGCCTGAAAAAGACTTTAAGAGAAGTACAATTCAGGATCCTGAAAGGTAAAGAATAAAAAACAAAAATTATGAAATCCAATATATAGATAAGATATTCATTCAACATTTAATAATGAGTGTTATTTATGTCAGTCACTGTTCTAACTGCTAAGAACATCGCAGTGCATGCCATAAATCAAGCAGACAAAACTCACTACGCTCATGAAATTTTTATTCTATAGAAAAAGAAAATAAAAGTGAATTAGAGTTTAAGTGCTAAGAAGAAATAAAAAAGGGAATGCTGAGCCTGGTGAGGTGAGGTGCTAGAGCAAATAGAGAATGTTTCATTTTGTAAGAAACCACTAAACTGTCTAAATTTTTTGCATTCCCACCAGCAGTGAATGAAAGTTCTTGTTCCACTTCCTTGTCAGCATTTGGTGTTGTCATTGTTGTGGATTTTGGCCATTATAATATGTGTTTAGTAGTGGTATGTCATTGCTCTAATTTGCATTTCCCTTATGACATATGATGTGGAACATCTTTTCATATTCTTATTTATCATCTGTGTATCTTCTTTGGTGAGGTGTCTGTTAAGGTTTGGCTCATCTTTTAATCAGGTTGTTTGTTTTCTTAAGAATTCTTAGGTATTTTGGGTAACAGTCCTTTATCATATGTATCCTTTGCAAATATTTTCTCCCATTCTGTGTCTTGTATTTTCATTCTCTTGATAGTGTCACTCATAGGACAGAAAAAAACTTACTTTAATGTAGTCCAGCCTACCAGTTTTCTTTCATGAATCATGCCTTTGGTGTTGTACCTAAAATTTATCACTAAATCCAAGGTCATCTAGATTTTCTCTTGTGTTATCTTCTAGGAGTTTTATAAGTTTACATTTTAATTTTAGGTCTGTGATCTGTTTTGAATAGACTTTGTGAAGGTTAGAACCACTATGCCTAGATTTACTTTTTTGCATGTGGGTGTCCAGTTGTTTCATTTGTTGAAAAGACTGTTTTTTGTCCATCATATTGCCTTTGATCCTTTGTCAAAGATCAGTTGACTATATTCCTGTGGGTGTATTTCTAGGCTCTCTGTTCTGTTCCACTGATTTATTTGCCTGTCCTTTCACCAATACCACACCACATTGATTATTGTACTTCAAACTTGATCTATCAATTTAATGCAATCCCAATCAAAATTCTAGCAAGTTATTTTGTAGATATTGACAAATTGATTCTACAGTTTATATGGAGAGGCAAAATACCCAGAATAGTCCACACATTACTGAAGGAGAAGAAAGAGGACTGACACTACCCGACTTCAAGACTAGGCACAAGGTTGGCCTGTCTTGGAGATTTCTAGGTGCTGGTATGTCTGACTTTGTAGAATGAGTTAGGACGTATATCCTCTACCTCTGTCTTCTGAAAAACTATAGATAATTGGTATAGTTTCTTCCTTAATGTTTGTCACCAGTGACCCCCATCAAGGTCTGGAACGCTCTCTTTTGGGAGGTTATTGATTATTGATTCAATTTCTTTAGTAGATATAGGCCTATTCAGGTGGTTTATTTCTTTTTGTGTTAGTTTTGGCAGATCATGTCCTTCAGGAAGTTGGCCCATTTCATCTAGGTTATCAAATTTGTAGGCACAGAGTTGTTCATAGTACTACTCCTTTATTATCCTTTTCATATTCACGGTGTCTGCAGTGATATCGCCTCTTTCATTTCTCATATTAGTTATTTGTGTCCTCTCCACTCCCCTTACTCCCCCGCTTTTTTTCCCTTATGTAGGCTGGCTAGAGGCTTGTTGATTTTATTTTCATAAAACCAGATTTGTTTTATTGATTTTCTCTCTTGATTTCCTAGTTTTAATTTCATTGATTTATGCTTTAATTATAAATTATTTCTCCTTTTAAAATACTTTTTACATTGGATTTATTTTGCTTTTTTTCTAGCTGCCTAAGGTAGACACTGATTGATTTTAGATCTTTCTCTGACATATGCATTTAATGCTATAAATTTTTTTCTAGTCAAACTCTGATAAAACTCTAGCAGTTTAGGCTCTGGTTAAATAATTTCTTCCAAGGTAAGGTATTGCTAAGAACAAATAAATGCTCTGGCATATTTCAAAATCATTCATTTCCCATCCCCCTGATGAGAGCTTGAGGATATTTTTGTGTAAATATAAACTGTGAGAAACTGGTGGGGTTTCAGAAAGTAAAACTCACAAAAATGTTGGGGGCTGAGTCCCCCTAGACTAGCTTTTGTCTCTCAGATCTGCCCACAGTGAGCCTCTAGCAATTTGTTAACTACATTCAGGTTTTCCTGCCTTGGCACTAGTTCCATGGACGTTTCTGCTCTGATTGGTTGTGATTCACCATACATACAATCTCTCCCATTTGGGGGACAGTGGCTTGCTCTGTGACCTTACTTGTCTTGTGCAGTTAAGAAGAGTTGTTGATGTTTCATTTTCTTCAGTCTTTTTCTTGTTGGGATGGAGTGACTTCCAAGCTCCATAACGCCAGTTCAGGAACTAGAAACACTTAAAATTCTTTAAAAAAAAAAACTGATATGCTAAAACAAGTCTAGTAGGAAAAATCATTAAGATCTATACTCTGTAAATGTCAACCTAAGATATTTTGGCCAAAAATAAAAAGGATAAATGGCACTTCACACTCTCTACATGAGCTCTACCTATATATTCTTGTCTAGCTGTAAATCACATTGTCTTTTCCTAAAGCCCAAATTTAAAATAGTAAAATAGTGAATGCATTTAAAACCTAGTGCTGAGATATTGACTTGAAAGCTATTCTGCATTCAGTTCAGTTCACTCGCTCAGTCGTGTCTGACTCTTTGCGACCCCATGAATTGCAGCAGGCCAAGCCTCTGTGTCCATCACCAACTCCTGGAGTTTACCCAAACTCATGTCCGTCGAGTCGGTCATGCCATCCAGCCATGTCATCCTCTGTCGTCCCCTTCTCCTCCTGCCCCCAATCCCTCGCAGCATCAGGGTCTTTTCCAACGAGTCAACTCTTCGCATGAGGTGGCCAAAGTATTGGAGTTTCAGCTTCAGCATCAGTCCTTCCAATGAACTAAAGTTTCTTGGAGAATGACTGATTCCATTTCCTAGAGTAAAAAAGGAAAAAAATTCCAAGTGTGTCTAAATCATTTTGTTGCAAGAATAAAGGCTTTTTTTTTCAAAGGGTTTTTTAAAAAGTTCTGAGGTGGTGTTAAAAAAAATCATAAATGAGTCTTTCCTTATGGCCAAATTTGACTTTGATGATCAAAGAATAAATTATGGTTAATTAGTTTTAGGTGAATAATAAATCGGATTTAATTTTTGCTTTGTAATGTACGTACATTTTCACTCCCTAAAAGCCTGACAGTACGGAAGAAGAAAATAAGGACATGCCTCTATTATAGAACTTGTTTTTAAATTTTTACTTTTTCTAATATTTGTTACATACAAATAATATAGAGATTTGTATATGTACATTATGAGTCAAAAGATGAATAAAGCAAATCCATCACCAAAACTAGAGGCAGAAGGGTAAAAAAAACTTAGCAATTTTTTTGATGCTCTCTGATGGCATACTTTGTTATAATGAACAAAATCAAAAATAATTTGAGGTGTTCTCTCAATTTTTCTAGGGAACCAGCCAATATCCTCCTGTCTTCCAGTGGGAGGAGCTGCACCTGAACTCATCTTACCAGTGCTAGTAATTTTTTTTTTCCCAACTTAATCTTTCCATGTGAATCAAGGTCTCCAGATACTGGGAAGCTGGCTTTCTCAGATAATTCTTATAGTTTGCACCTAAACCACGAATTGCCTGGGTCCCACTAGTTTCCCTCCTGAAAAGGTTCCCCTTCATGTTTGCCCTTACAGATAAAACCTTACAGAAAAACTTAACGATGACAAGATCACACACACA
Source organism: Bos indicus (assembly GCF_029378745.1). NCBI lineage: Eukaryota > Metazoa > Chordata > Mammalia > Artiodactyla > Bovidae > Bos > Bos indicus. The sequence goes on from NC_091769.1 coordinate 54,654,646, forward strand.
CACGCGTGCATGTGTGTGTATATAAAAATACATATACTTAAGCTTTAAACTTGTATGTTCTCCTTTCTTATGGAAGGGAGGACAGCAAGGGGATGGAATTCCTCTCCTATAATGCAAAGCTACATTGCAGATCAAGCATATTGCTTTGGGTCCTATATGCTTCTCCTTGGGATGAGGGGAGAATGGGAGAACCTGGGTTGTTTTGTTATTTTCTTGGCTTTGTGAGTTTCTCCTTTCCCCTATTAAAAGCTATCTCTTACCCTTGTGGTTCAGTTTTTGGTGTGTATCAAAATTACCTGGAGGTTCTGTTAGAACACAGATTGCTGGGCCACAGTTCCAGGTTTTCTGGTTCAGCAGGTCTTCAGTGGGGTCTGGGAATTTGTATTTCTAGCAAGTCCCCAGATGATGCTGACATTGTTGTCAGGGGACCATGCTTTGAGCAAATTTGTTTTAATTCATGCAGTGTGTCTATGCAGAAATCAGCTCTTTTGGCTACCACAAAGAATGTCACTTGCCAGAGTTCCACCTAGGAGTTAACTGTTATCCTTTCTGACATCTTATCTTTCCTTTATAGTTTTACCACATATACAGGAATCCTTAACCAATAGATTTGCTTTTCATTAAAATTTTATAAAAATGGCATTATTCCTTAAGGGTCTTTGCTTTTTTTTTCCCACTCATCCACCCAGTATAAAGTTATAATTAATTTTTATTGTTGGATGATATTGTTTTGTATGAATATACCTACTGATATTTGGCTTGTTTTCAGGTTTTTGCTAGGAAGCTGCTATGGACAGTTACTTCTTTATTCAAGCATAGAGTTTCCCTCTCTTTATGAAAGGATCCAATCTAGAGGAAACCCTCCCTCCCTTAGACTTTCCCCCTAGTTCTGAACCCCCTTACTGAGACACTCAGGGTGGCACATGTTCTTCCTTGCTCAGTGACTGAATAAAACACAAGTTATTCAACTACAGATGTCCAATATATATTGAAAAATATATATCTTGTCATTCTTTATTGTGCCTGTTGGTGAATACAAGTTCTTAATCTTAGTTCAAGTTTTCAATCTTTTTTCTTTAACATAAGTGCTTTTTGATATCATACTTAAGAAAAGCTTAAGTATGACAAAATCATATATACACACATGTATGTGTATATAAAAATACATATAAGTTTTAAATTTATATATCTTCATCTGAAATTCATTTTTGTGTGTGACACCATATGCATGTAGCGATTCAATCTCATTTTTTTCCCATATGGTTACAATTTCTAACACCAATGTATTCAATAGTCATTCCTTTCTTTGCTTTTCCCCATTTATGTGCACACTTTTGCCATATATCAAATTTCCATCTACACTTGGGTTAGATTAAGATCTTTTTGTTTTTTAAATCTGTTAAGGAACACAGATAAGGAACACTTTTAGGATTGAATTAGTTTCAAGGCTTGTGAAACACTTTTTAGGTAAGTACCTAAGTCTTGAAGTATACAGATTAATGGTGTTTTAAATTGGTATCAGCTGGTGTAATGATTCAGTAATAAAACCGATCAAGTTTTTAAAAAATATTCATTCAGAGTGCAAAAAGTTTCATAAGACTGATAGAACAATTTCACCACACAAGTTTGTACGTGCTTAACAAAGTGATAATTTCCCTGAAACTCGCAAACAGCTCAAAGTATACTTTTAATTTACCATAAATACATTATATCACTTGTATTTCTTTATAGTGGCAGAATCTACACTTTAAAATTTTGGAATACATAAACTGTCTTTAGAAGACACAAAAGAGAGTTTGAAAGAAAATGGTGAAAGTAGGCATTGCACACAAGAGGGAAAAATGTTAAAAGCAACATGAAAAAGAATCTACAGGATTGATTTTTAGGTTTCTCTGCTTGGGAGGACAAGAGACAAGAAGTCTAACATGGTCCCAGTATTCAAAGTTAGGATATCTTGAGACGATGAACTGTACTGAGGGGTGGCCTGTTTGCAGGGTAAAAGATGGTGTTTTTTCCCTCCCAAGTCTGTTGTTTCTTAGCTTTCCTCAAGGATTTTTTTCAGTAGCTTTTAAATTTTTATTAGTGACTTACAAAATAAAATGTTAAAAATCCCTATTTCTAGGTGGCAGATAGTTTGTAGGTGCTTGCTGCTGCTAAGTTGCGTCAGTCGTGTTCTACTCCGTGCGACCCGAGACGGCAGCCCACCAGCCTCCCCCGTCCCTGGGATTCTCCAGGCAAGAACACTGGAGTGGGTTGCCATTTCCTTCTCCAATGCATGAAAGTGAAAAGTGAAAGTGAAGTCGCTCAGTCGTGTCTGACTCCTAGCGACCCCATGGGCCGCAGCCTACCAGGCTCCTCCGTCCATGGGATTTGCCAGGCAAGAGTACTGGAGTGGGGTGCCACTGCTTTCATGTTATTAAAAAAAAAAAAAAAAATCAAATTCCGGTAATTTTTAAAGCGTCTCCAAGGAAAGAATATTGGGAGCTACGGCATTAGGATCTTAATCACGGTGTAGCCACAATAATCCAAGTGACAACAGGGTTGGATATATGGATCTCAGATTCCTTAAACACGGCATGTGGGAAGACTAACATGGTCTTCAAGTTTCGTTTCAGCGCGGAAGTTACAAGTCTCCCTAAGCAATTATAAAACATATCAGTGTCAATTTAACTTATCCTACAGTTGAGTTGCTGCCAAGCATTCTTCAGGTGAGTCATACGGTCATTAAGTTCTCAAACCAAGGAGCGAACCCTATCTACACGCCTGTGAGTGGCTTCCGACTGACAGGCTTTGAACGACTATAACTGGACAGCAGGCTTCTAGGCCAGAACGTCTATATGAGCAGGAAATTCCCCGAACAAGAACACCAAATGGTGCTCACTTCTACAGCTTCCGTCACAACAAACAAAAGGCCAGGCTGCCACGGCGCGTGGGCGTCGCACCTGCTTCTCGCGGGTCACGCTTTCCTACGTCCCTTTTTTGCATTTTTAGGCGTGAAGCTTCTTTCTTGCTTAAGCGGAAGTGGGTCTGCTACTTCGCAGATTCCCGAAGGGATAAGACCCCAAACAGCGGGAACGCCCCCACAATCTGGCCCAGGCGGTCGCGAGGGGAGTCCGCAGGGCGGCCGCAGGGGCGCGCCCGGGGCACGCTGGGAACGCTGGGTGCCCCGGCCCTCCTGACCCGGAAGGGCTGGCGTGTGGTAACCCCGGCTTCCCTAGCAACCGAGCGGGCGTGAGTCCGCCTCACTCTCGCCGGCTGCCTCACAGGATGCCGCTGCACGTTAGCAATTACAGCTGGCAGCAGACGAGCACTGCGGTCTTCATCTCTGTGCCTCTCCGAGGCGTCAGCGTCCGAGACGCGGACGTGTTCTGCACCGAAAATTATCTGAAGGTAGGAACGCAAATCGTGCCAGCCTGCCCTGGGGGTGTGGTCTGAGGCGTCTGCGAGGGCATGGCTGTGGACGCGCAAGAGGCGCGTCCTTGCAGATAAGCATCCTAAAATATTAGTCCTATTAAAAATAAAACAAAGCAAAACAAACAAAATAAGATACGAATCTCATACAGGTGACACCTGGTCTGTAGATAGATGTCATCGGGTCAGGGATGATTTTATCCATGGCTTCCGTATGCCTTGCTACTTTTATCGTGACCTGGGAATAAATTTATAGCAGGAATTTAAGAAAATGATTTTGGCTTCCACCACTTATTTCTTAAGCGGTGTGTTTTTCATTTTGTGTAGCCATATTAACTTTCGTTTCCCCTCTTCTGAATAGGTGAACTGCCCTCCATTTTTATTCGAGGTGTTTCTCTATGCTCCCATAGACGATGAGAGCAGCAAAGCTAAGATTGGGAATAACACTATTGTTTTCACCCTGCGCAAAAAAGAAGCAGCCATGTGGGAGACCCTTTCTCTGTCAGGTGGTAAGTTCTTTACTAAAAGATGTTAAGCTGGTTGTGCTTTTAAAACTTTATACCATTCAAAAATCTATCTTTTGAAATAATTATGTTGCTCTTCTAGGAAAACAAAACAGGCACGAGCGTCATTTAGATGAGGTAGTGCTTCAGCTGTCTCTTAAATAACCCAATAGCCTAATTATTGAGTAACCGAGTTTCTAAAAAATTGAGTCTGTTAATAATAGCTCTTAAACGATGTGAGCTTCTATCTTCAGAGGGTAAGGCCTCCCGGTTTGGCCTTTATGAGCGCTCATTTTGTATTAGGCATTCAGTTCAGTTCAGTCTCTCAGTCGTGTCCGACTCTTTCATCTGTTAATCCTTGTAATAGTCTATCACTTAGGTACTCCACCACCCCCGCCATTTTTTTTTTTTTTTTCCTATTAAGGTGAAGCTACTGAGGTGCAGAAAGGTTGAGTAATTGCCGAAGGTCACACTCAACAGTGGCTACATGTTTGAAGATGTATACTACAGAAGATAGTGAAGGACAGGGAAGCCTGGTGTGCTTGCAGTCCATGGGGTCCCAACGAGTTGGATGTGACTTAGTGACTGAACAACAGAACTTTTACAGAATACAGATGTCTGAATCTTACCCTAGACAGATAAAATCAGTTTGTGGTAGTGGGACCTAAATTGTTAAAATGTTTTTTAGAGATTAAAATGTACAGTCCCAAGTTGAGATCTCCTGTTGTCTGTACTGTTAATCTGTATTCTATTCTTCTGCCAAAATCAGCTTTGTGGGTCAGTAATTGCCCTAGATAGCATATTCAAAAGCAGAGACATTACTTTGCCAACAAAGGTCCGTCTAGTCAAGGCTATGGTTTTTCCAGTGGTCATGTATGGATGTGAGAGTTGGACTGTGAAGAAGGCTGAGTGCCGAAGAATTGATGCTTTTGAAGTGTGGTGTTGGAGAAGACTCTTGAGAGTCCCTTGGACTGCAAGGAGATCCAACCAGTCCATTCTGAAGGAGATCAGCCCTGGGATTTCTTTGGAAGGAATGATGCTAAAGCTGAAACTCCAGTACTTTGGCCACCTCATGCAAAGAGTTGACTCATTGGAAAAGACTCTGTTGCTGGGAGGAAGATTGAGGGCAGGAGGAGAAGGGGAAGACAGAGGATGAGATGGCTGGATGGCATCACTGACTCGATGGCATCACTGACTCGATGGGTGTGAGTCTGAGTGAACTCTGGGAGTTGGTGATGGACAGGGAGGCCTGGCGTGCTGCGATTCATGGGGTCCTAAAAACTTGGACACAGCTGAGCGACTGAACTGAACTGAATTGCCCTCTACTGTTTTAGCTCTATTATCTTCCTCTCTGATACAGTTACCATGTTTTCTTGTGTTTTCTGTCTACTGTCTGAGATTTCTCTTAGGTCTTTGGCATTAAGCCTTGAGTTGGAACTATTGAGAATGGGAAAATTGCAGCCACTCTTTATATTAATGTTTTCTTCATATCTTGCAGTGGAATTAAATTTTTTAGTTCTTGGTACTAGGTAAGATTTTTCTCTACAATGTGGTTTTGAGTTCAGAAGATACTGGAAGGGAGATTATCATAGCCAGCTTACTTTAGTTCTGTATTGAATCCTAGACTAACTGAGGGGTTTTTAAAACCAGATTTGTTCTCTCCTACCCCTGTCTTACTTTTTGATTCTTTAAGTCCGAGATGGTGTCTGGGAATATGTCATGAAACACACACAGGATGTTCTGACTTCTCACCTAAAATTAAATGTAAATACTTTGATTTATTTCATTTGATGTTGATAATCTTAATTTTGAAGTTAGATGAGACCAGAATCATCATCTAATATAATGACTTAAACAGATAGCATACATGCTAAGTTGCCTCAGTCATGTCCGACTTTTTGCAACCCCGTGAACTATAGCCCACCAGGTTCTTCTGTCCATGGGATTTCCCAGGCAAGAATATTGGAGTACGTTGCCATTTCCTTCTCCATGGGATCTTCCCGGACCAGGTCTTCTGCATCACAGGCAGACTTTTTACAGTTTGAGCCACTTATGTCATTAAATATTACTAGTATTTTGATTTTTTCCACTATTTAAAACTTTAAAAATAATTCTTAGCCTATGTGCTGTAAGAAATCAGGCAGCAGATTGGGTTTGACCATAATTACCAATTAGACGAATCAAAACAGTCTTAAAACTAACTTATGTAACAAGTAATGAACATTGACTTTACTTCAGAAACCAAGTTTGAGATTCTTTTAGATGTCAAACTCAGTTTTTTTTTTTAATTTCTTAACCTTGATTTTTATTTTTTATTTTTTTCAGACTCAGTTTTACATGCAATTCAGTGAAATTGTTTTAGCAATCTTTTTTTCCACATATAGTATTATGAAACTCCAATATCTACTCCAAGCCTGCCTCCCTCATTATTCACAAAATACTGCTCCAGTTTTTTTTGAAGTTCATTCTTGATCCATTTTTCATTTCTTTTAGATGTGGAGCATTTAATTCAGAAACTTGATTTTTTTAAAATTACTTCTACCCAAAAAAAAAAAAAAATTACTTCTGCCCCTGAAGCTGGTCCAGGTCTCTGCCACCCTCTTACTAAAACAGGTGTATGGTTGGGGAGAGTCTTCAGACCTCATTCCAGTCCTGATTTCCAGCCAGGATCTTGGATGGGTAAAAATTCCATACTCTTTACTCATTTTTAACTGAAATTTAATATTCCCTTCAATTATGAATGTAGACAACAATCAATAGTAGTATCAATAAAATTCACAACATGTTCATATCAGGTACCTTTGTCTTTTAGATGCACTACTTTGAAATTATATATTAGACATTTTGCTATGTATTATTTAATGCATTAATAAAGAAGCAGGTATTTGTATATCACAAACTTAATGTTTTGTGTTTTAATATAACACTTAATATTTTGTAAGTATTTTAATATAACACTTTGTAACTAGTTTTCTTTTTGTATTATTTTCATATATTTTAAAACAATATAAAGGGTTAGTATAAGGGTTTACTAGTCATCCCTCCACTCCTACCCTCCTTGTCTCTTCTTACTTCACTCTCCCAAGTTTTGTCTCCCCTCCTGTTTTTTTTCTTCAAAGTCTGGATCCCTTCCTTAATCCTTATTCTCTTAACATAATTTACCCCATAATGGATCACAGCCTGCAGTTTCTAAAATACTGAATCACTGAATAGAAAATGACTGTGAATTGTAAAGTTTTGTATGTAACATGTCGTGTGACATTATAATTTTTCCTAAAGCTTGCCCTGTACTCTTCATACATAAGACTAACCATTGATGTTTTTGAAGGTGATCGATCATGTTAGATGATCTCAACCCGTGTTCTTTTCTAAGAGACCTCCTAGTGATGCTTTATTGTGATCAGGTTTATAAGCTAATAGGAGAGAGAGGAGTATCAGTGTGTTCTCTTTCCTCCTCTCCTGCCCGATTTGCCTCTCCCCATCCCTCCCATTGCACACCCTCTCTCTCCCTCCTGTGACCCTCTCCTCCTCCTCTTCCTCCCCTGTCCGCATCCTCATTCCCTGTCTTATTTCCTGTCTCCATTGCTCCTCTTGTCTCTTATTCATATCTTCCCTCTCTGTCTCTCTGTGTCTGTCTCAGTGCACAAAGGCATCCATTCTTTACTAATTCATTACTGTTACAGTCACTCTTATTAGCTTCTTGACTAGTTTAATACTGAGAAATGTTCTTACTTCTCCATGTGAAGTTGGGTCCAAAACCATCTTATCCCAGATCAATATGTAAGAAAAACAAATTCTCCTAAGTAAGACAAATTCATCATGATTCTAATTTAGTGATATTCTTTGTTTTAGTTGACAAAGAGATGATGCAAAGAATAAGGGAGAAGTCTATCCTACAAGCACAGGAAAGAGCAAAAGAAGCTATGGAAGCAAAAGCTGTGGCAAGGAGGGAAGATCAAAAATATACACTAAATGTCATGATGAAGGTAAGTTGCAGATTGATAGGAAGGTCCTTTAATTAAAGATATAATAGTAAACTATGCAGTGATAATTTGTTCCATCTACGTACTTTCTCACCTTTTTGTTTATACCTTGGTTACAGGACTTGCTGTGTTACATAGGTTGTCTGCTACTTCTGAAAAGCTGTATGAAAGCATGAAGGTTCAACAATAGATTTACCTGTTTTAGGGAGAATGTTCTATTTCCAGGGGAACAAAAGTTATAAGGTTTTATGGTGGAAGTGTTTACTTCTTTTTTTATCTTGAAATTGATGGACATTATTATTTAAAACAAGAAAAACATAGATTGAACACTGAATATTGACCAATAATATCTTTTAACTGTTGAGGCTTTCAAGTTAAAGCTTTGATCAGCAATATATTTTTTGAGATATAACTCACATACCATACAGTTTGCCTATTAAAAGCTTACAATTCATTGGGTTTAGTATATTTAGAGTCATAAAACCACCACCACAATCAATTTTAGAACATTTTCATCACCCCAAAAAGAAACTCTGCACCATGAGCAGTCACTCCCTATTCGTCCAAACCTCTTAACCCTAGACAACCACTAATCTACCTTCTGTCTCTATAGGTTTACCTATTCTGACTAATTTTTACAAATAATTTCCCATCTTAAATTCTCGTTTTGAAGTGACTAAGAAGTCTATAACGAGCATTATCTCATCAAGAGTTCTGTGGACTCATGATTGTTCTTTTGCTTTTGGATCACTAGTATTGTTTCTATAATCAACAGTTCATAATTCCAGTCCATAATTCCAAAGGCTTCTCTGCTTCTTTATCACTTTTACTTGATTTTTAAATATTGCCAATGGTTAATATACTTCGTTTTTTACTTAATAATTGAACATGTGGTCAGCCATCCGAAGATTCCTGCTTTCAGTATACTTGATGAGTTCCACCTTTTCTTGATCATATTATCACTACTATCAAACTTTTACTGAATGTAAAAAAAATACAAGCAAAATAGTATAAAATTTGTGGCAACAAATAAGTATTTGTTGAACTGATAAATAATAGCCCACATACTGCTGCACTGGTAAATATAACAAAGCTGAACAATTGATTGCCAGGCAGTACCACAATGCTGTACCTTGAAGTTGATAAATATCTCCTGACATATGAAAGTCTGACTTTGGTATTTGTGACAGTAGTTTAGGGTCATTAATGTAGAAAGAATGAAGCTGTAGTTTACATTGAAGTAATAGAACCTATGAAAGTCTGTACCCTATACTACAAACTATTTATTTTGTCTGTCTCTTCCCCTGAGTATTGTTGAGAGTTGAGACTATATTTTCTTTCATCCTTATCATAACCATTGCCAAGTAAATAGTAGGTGCTCAAATATTTGAATAAATTAATGTGACTACATTGTTTGAGTACTCTGTAATCATAGTAAAATTCTATTCTGGTGGATAAATGTAGATAATTTTACTCTGTACAGTATTAGACACCATTTAGAAAAGAACTTTGATGGTCAATTAAGAGTAAATGAAGCAATATGATGACAAAAGGCATCTCATTATTAGCTTAAACCATAAATTAGCTTAAAACTTGATTTACATATACCCAAAACATTTTTTTTTTTTTTTCGCAGTAATCTTTTAAAAAGAGTGAGCAGGGCTAGTGCTAAGACTCACTGTTCAGTTTGCTATGCTGTATAGTGGTAACCTGCTCGGGCTTCCCTAACAGAACACCACAGAGTGAATGACAAAGCAACACACATTGGTCGTCTTGCAGGTCTAGGGCTTAGAAGTCTCAGATCAAGGTATAGCGGGTAATAAGTCTATTCCTGGCTTGCAGATAACTGAAAGAGAGAGAAAAATTCTCTGGTGTATCTTCTTATTAGGGCATATCTTGTTGTATCAGGGCCCCACCCTTATGACCTCATTTATCTTTAATTACTTCCTCAGAAACCCATGTAAACAGGAGTTAGAGCTTTAACACATCTGAGGGGACACAGACATCTAGTCTGCAATTCAGGAGACTGCCTGCAGGACAGTATACCCAGGTTCAATCCCTGGGTTGGGAGGATCCCTCTGGAGAAGAAAATGGCAATCCACTCCAGTGTTCTTGTCTGGGAAATCCCATGAACAGAGAAGCCTGGCAGGCTACATAGTCGGTCATGACGTAGCAACTAAACCACCAAACCAAATGTTTAGTCAATAACACTGTAAAAACTATCCAAACTTCAGTGGCTTATACAGCAATCCCCAGCCTTTTTGGCACCAGGGACCAGTTTCGTGGATTTTGCCATGGACCAGGAGTGGAGATGATGGTTTCAGGATGATTGAAGCACATTTATTGTGTGCTTTATTTCTAATCTAGTAACTGCCACTGATCTGAGGAGTTCTGGTCTGTGGCCCAGAGATTCGGGACCTGTGGCTTCACACATTATTTCTCACAATTCTGCATGTTGGTCAGGCAGTTCTTGTGGTCTGAGTTTGCCTTGGTTGTGGCTGGATATTCTAGGATGACCTCACTCACATGTCTAGAGCTTTGCTTGGGAAAGCCGAAGTCCCTCTCCATGTGGTATTTCATTCTCCAGGTTAGCACAGATTTCTTTACTTCATAGTTAGTGTTTCTGAGAGTGGGAATGGGAAAGCCCTAATGTACAAGCCCTTTTAAACACACTTCTGTGTCACATTTTCTAATGTTCCATTAACCCAATGTTGCATAGAACCAAGCCCAAATTAAGGGTTAGAGAAATAGACTGCACCTTTTCTGGGGAAGAAGGGTGAAGTCACATTGCAAAGGAACATGCTTATAATTAAGGAAGGAACTTTTGGCCATTTTACAACTTAGTTTGAATTGAAAAGATTGGAGTTTAAGCAATAAAGATAATTTGATTTCATCTAGCAGGAGAAGTTCAGAGACAGAGCAGTGAATCCAAGCCCTGACTCCATCTCTCTACAACATCCTTAGCACTGCCTTTTCTTTGTAACTGCTTCATCCTTAGGCTGATAGGAAGATGATCCACGTCTGCACATAACCAGGAGCCAGCAGGAGACAGTCTGTCTATTCCGTTGGCTCCCTTTCAAGCCCCATAAAATGATTGCTTTATATACTGTAGAATGATATTTCACATGGCAGTCAGTTTTACATAAGTGCAAATATATCTTTACTTCAAGTCTGATGCTTCAATCGTGGTTTACTGTGTCCATGTCTGCTTATCTTTGCTGCTGATCTGTCATTCATTTAGCAGACATTTACTGAATAGTTTAAAAGATATTGAGGCAGAGCTGACAAGTCAGTCTTCGATTTCAGTTTACTCATAGTATAGAGAGGGTGACAGACAATAAAAAGCAAAGATTACAGCCTAGAGTGCATAAGAAATCATGGGCAGATAAAGAGAAAACACTGGCCAAAGATTGGTATCTCAGTCTGAAAGGATGATCAGGAAATAGGAGGCAGTGTAGCTTGTGCTGAATACTGGAGAATGAGCTACAGTTACCTAGGGATAAATGGGAAAATGGCATTATCAGTTTTGTATAAGTGCTCGACAAAATTTGGCACAGTGAGGAACAGTTGTGATGAGAAATAAAATCTTGATATTTAGAAAAATCTCTGGAGGGGAACTTTTTAGGAATTTTCAGCAAGAATACCAAAATAATTGGTTTTGTGTTTTAGAAAGCCCATTCTGGCAAGTGAGTTTGAAGAGGTTGCAAGGAGGAGGCAGAATTTTTGTATTCTTAGGATGAAAGAATTTTGAACATATTTATGTGTTGAAGAAAGAAGCCAGTAAAGAGGGAGAGATTGATAATATAAGCAGGAGAGAGGATTGATGATGAAGCAGTTTTTTTTTGTGGTGGGATGAAGGTTGGAACAGGTGAAAAAATTAAGTCCTATGCAGTAGGGGCTATTTTATCTTTTGACTAAAGGGCAGGAATAAAGAATCACCAAGGGTTTGGAAAATTTTTCATGACACAGATAGTTAAAGTAATCCTTTGTTTTCATGGTGAAGGTAGAAAGTTCATCTACCCAGGGCATGAATAATTGAGATGGAGTAGGGGAGACTAATAGAAGCTTGGACTATTGATGCCAGGCTAATCTGAAACATGCTTCCCCCTCTCCCCTTTACTTTGGACTACTATTGCCTACTTTTTCCTGTTTTCTTCACTCTTTGTTTTGTAGGTTATCTTCTATTTTGAATTTTTTGGTTCTATTTTATTTTCTCTTTTAAGGAGCTTGTTTTCCCACTAATTTTTAACCTAAATAGGTCAAATTTGAAGTGCTTTCTTCTGCTATTTTTTTAAAGTTGAAACTCAGAAGCGTGGAACTGTAAAATAACTTTGTCTCATTATGCGTGAGTTACTTTCTGGAGTTGTCTAGATTATACTATAGGGCCTTTAAAAAGTCCTTATGGGTGAAACCACATGCCCTGTTTATTGGAAGCATGTATAACTAAGGAATAGAAAAGCTACAAGTAACTGCTTTCTCATTTTTTTTTTCTATGCAATTGTAAAGGTGATTGTTTTATTTATGTATTTAACCTTGTAGCTTATGGGATTCCAGTTCCCTGACCAGAAATTGAACCTGGGTCATGGTAGTGAAAGCCTGGAATCCTAACCACTAAGCCAGCAGGGGACTCTTGTAAATATGACTTTTAAATTTCTCTTTTTGATAGTTCGTTGTTAGTGTATATAAATGCAACAGATTTCTATAGGTTAATTTTATATCCTTCAACTTTACTGAATTCATGTGTTAATTCTAATAGTTTTTTGGTGGCATCTTTCGGATTTTCTTTATATAGTATCATGCCATCTGTAAACAGAAATAGTTTTACTTCTTCCTTTCCAGTTTGGGTTCATTTTCTTTTTATTGTCTGGTTGTTATGGCTAGGACTTGGCCATACTGTGTTGAATAAAAGAGGCAAGAGTGGGAATCCTTGTCTTGTCCTGATCTTAGAAGAAATGCTTCAGCTTTTTACTATTGAATGTGATTTGGCTCTAGGTTTGTCATATGGCCTTTAATATGTTGAGGTATATTCCCTCTTGTATCCACTTTGTGGACAGTTTTTATTGTAAATGGATGTTGAATTTTGTTGACGGCTGTCTGTGCATCTGTTGAGATGATCTTAAGATTCTTATTCTTCAGTTTGTTACTGTGGTGTATCACATTGATTTATTTGTGGATATCCTTGCATTCCTGGGATAAATCTCACTTGATCATGGTGTTTAATCCCTTTAATGTACTTTTGGATTCAGTTAGCTAATATTTTGTTGAAGATACTCACGTCTGTGTTCGCCAGTGATGTTGGCCTGTAATTTTCTTTTTTTGTGGTGTCTTTGGTTTTGGTATCAGGGTAATGCTGGCCTGGTATAATGACTTCTGAAACATTCCTTTCTCTTCAGTTTTATGGAGTAGTTTTAGAAGGATAGATGTTAACTTTTCTTTAAATATTTGGTACAGTTCACCTGTGAAACTGTCTGTCCTGTACTTTTGTTCACTGGGAATTTTTTAAGTCAGTAATCAATTTCAGTACTGGTAATTGGTCTGTTGATATTGTATATTTTTTCTTGATTCAATTTTGGGAGATTTTATGTTTCTAAGAATTTATCCATTTCCTTTAGGTTGTCCATTTTATTGATGTATAAATTGTTTGAGTAATTTCTTATGATCCTTTGTATTTCTGTGATGTTAATTATAACATCGTTTTTCATTTCTGATTTTATTTGGGCCTGCTTTTTTTTTAATTCATCTGAGTAATAGTTTATCAATTTTATTTTTTGACAGATTCAGCTTTTAGTTTCCATGGTTTCTTAAAATTGTTTTTTAGTCTCTATTTTATTTATTTCTTCTCTGATCTTTGTATTTCTTTCCTCCTAATTTGGATTTTATTTGTTCTTTTTCTAGTTTTTCAGATGTATTATTAGGTTGTTTACTTGAGATTTTTCCTGTTTCATGATGTAAGCTTGTATTGCTATAAACTTCCCTCCTTGAATTGCTTTTGCTCCATGGCATAGATTTCAGTCATTATGTTTCCATTTTCATTTGTCTCCAGGAATTTTTTTATTTCCCCTTTGATTTCTCCAGTGACATGTTTTTTGCTCAGTAGCATTTAGTTTAGCCTCCACGTGTTTGTATTTCTTGCACTTTCTTTCTAAGCTTACAGCGTTGTGGTAAGAAAAGATGCTTGATATGATTTCAGTTTTCTTAAATCTGTTCAGACATATTTTGTAGCCTAGAATGTGATCTATCCTGGAAAATGTTCCATGTGCACTTGAAAGGTTTATTTTGCTATTTTTGAATAAAGTATTTAATATATATATATATATATAAGGGCATCTGATCTTATATATATATAGCCATCTGATCTAATGTGTTATTTAAGGCCAGTGTTTCCTTATTGATTTTTTGGTCTGAATCGTCTATTGATTTAAATGGGGTATTGAAGTTTGCTACTTTTACTTGTTAATGTCAATTTTTGCTTTTATGTTTGTTCACATTTATGTATTTAGGTGTTCTTATATTGATGCTTTTGAACTGTGGTGCTGGAGAAGACTCTTGCGAGTCCCTTGGACTACAAGGACATGCAACCAGTCTGTCCTAAAGGAGACCAGTCCTGGGTTTTCATTAGAAGGACTGATGCTGAGGCTGAAACTCCAATACTTTGGCCACCTCATGCGAAGAGTTGACTCACTAGAAAAGACCCTGATGCTGGGAGGGATTGGGGGCAGGAGGAGAAGGGGACAACAGAGGATGAGATGGCTGGATGGCATCACTAAATCGATGGCATCACCAACTCGATGCACAAGAGTTTGGGTGAACTCTGGGAGTTGGTGATGGACAGGGAGGCCTGGCGTGCTGCGATTCATGGGGTCGCAAAGAGTCGGAAACAACTGAGCGACTGAACTGAACTGAACTGATGTTGAGTGAACGTATATTTACAATGATTATATCTTCTTGTTGGATTGATTCCTTTATTATTATGTGATGTCCTTTTTTCCTCTCTTGTTACAGTCTTTGTTTTAAAGTCTATTTTGTCTGGTAATAAATACTGGTACTCTAGCTTTCTTTCCATTTCCGTTTGCATGAAATACCTTTTTCCTTCCTCTTACTTTCAATCTGTGTGTCTTTAGATATGAAATGAGTCTCTTGTTGGCAGCATACAGATGGGTCTTGTTTTTGTATATATTCAGCCACTCTTTGTCCTTTGATTGATCCTTTTAGTTCTTTTACATCTGAAGTAATTATTGATAGGTACGTACTTACTGCCATTTTGTTAATAGTTTTGGGGTGGTTTTTGTAGTTCTTTTTATTCTTTTCTTCTCTTGCTCTCTTCCCTTATGATTTGATTCCTTTCTTTAGTATTATGTTTGGATTCATTTCTTTTTTGTGTTTCTATTATACATTTTTGGTTTGTGGTTACCATGAAGTTGTATACAGTAACCTATATATGTATGTGACTGTTTTTACTCTCCCTTTCCCCACATTGAATGCTTTTGACATTATTTTTTACTTTTTTGTTTTGTTTATCCTGTAACTGCCTATCATGGATATAGATGATTTTACTACTTTGTTATTTTATCCTTCCTACCAACTTTATAAGTGGTTAATCTACTACCTTTACTGTATATTTGCCTTTACCAATGAGATTGTATTCTTTTATAACTTTTATATTTCTAGTTCTGGTCTTTTCTTTTTTGCTTAGAGAAGACCCTTTAATTCTTTGTAAAGCCAGATTAGTGGTGCTAAACTTTATGCTTTTCCTTGTGTGTCAGATTATCTCTTTCACATCTGAAGTAGCTTTGGCATGTATTCTTGGTTATAGGTTTTTCCCTTTCATCACTTTAAATATATAATGCCACTCCCTTCTGGCCTGCAAAGTTTCTGCTGAAAAGTTATCTACCAGTCTTATGGGAGCTCCCTTGTATGTAACTAGTTGCTTTTCCCTTGATGCTTTTAAGATTCTCTCTTTAATTTTTGCCATTTAATTTATGTGTCTTGGTGTGGACCTCTTGGGATTGATGTTATGTGGAACTCTGTGTTCCCTGGACGTGGATGTCTGTTTCCTTTCCTAGAATGGGAAATTTTCAGCTATTATCACTTCTAATAAGTTCTCTGCCCCTTTCTCTCTTCTGCATCTGGGACCCATATATTGTGATTATTTGTTTGCTTGATGTTGTTCTAGAGGTCTTTAAGACTGTCCTCATTTTTTAAAAATTCTTTCTTTTTTTCTTGTCAGCTTTGGTAATTTCTACTACTTTGTCTTTCAATTCGATGATCTATTCCTCTATATCATATAACCTACTGTGATTTCTTCTACTGTTTTTTATTTCACTTATTAGATGCATCAGCTCTGTTTGGTTCTTCATATTTTCTAGCTGTTTGTTAAGCTTCACACTGTGTTTATTCATTCTTAAATCCTTTATAGGTTAGATTCTTTGTCTTCACTTTGTGTAGTTCTACTTCTGGAGTTTTGTCTTGTTCTTTTGTTTGGACATAGTCTTTTGTTACCTCCTTTTGCCTAATTCTTTGTGTTTATTTGTAGGTATTAAGTAGATGGTTTATGTTTCCTGATCATCGAGAAGTGACCTTATGTAAAAGATAATCCTGTGGGACCCAACAACATCCTCTCCTTGGGTCACCAGAGTTATATGTTCTAGGGCTAACTCCTATGTGGCTAAGTGGGGCCTTCTCTTGTGTCAGGGCCAACTACTGTGGGGATGGGCATGCTGGTAGACAGGGCTCACCCCTATCCCTGTTGTGTGTGAGGCCCTTCTTATAGGGAAGTAGTCAGCTGACAATGGACAGAGCTGGGTCTTGGTATTTTGGCTGCATGGCTTCGGCTGTCCCAAAGTTGGTGCCAGTCTGATGGTGAGTGGGGCCAGGTCCCACTGAGGCTGTCTGTGGGCAGGGGACCCTGGAACATCTGGCTGCAGGGCCTGAGGGATCTCAGGATTCATGTCACCTGCTAGAAGGTGGGGTTGGATCCTAGGGGATCCTGTGTCTTGTGTCAGCCCACCGGTGGGCAGGGCCAGATCCTAAAGTTTGGGATCTGGCCCTGGCTGGAAGGCTGTGTAGCCAAGGCTGGTGCTTGCCCCCTGGGGAGGAAAGCTAGGTCTCCTGTGAAGCTTGCAGCTTGACCATACGTGTCCTGGTACTGGTGCTGATAGGCTGATGGGCAAGTAAGCTTCCTGCTAGAGGGAGAACTCCAGAATGTTCCTAGCATCAGTGTTCTCGTGATAGAACAAGCTCCCCAGAGTGCCTGCTGCCAGTGTCTTTAGGAGGAATCCAAGTCACTTCCTAGCTCTTTGGAGAGTTTTCCAGTATCAGCCAATGGCTTTGACCTAAGCTCTTTTCACCTTACTGCCTTTGTTCTGGGTCTTTGAGTGTGTGAAATTTTGCTACTCAGCTGTCTTGGTTACTCCCCCATCACCATTGCTTTTAAATTTTTTTTTTTATCTTTCTAATTTCTGATATTTCAAATAACAAGTTCTACAGACCAAATGCACTTTGGCTTTTTGTTTGTGTTCCTTCTTCATACTGCTGCCATGGTGACTTTTTAAATTTTTAAGCTGTTTTTTCCCAGTTACTGCAGTAAAATTGACAAAATTGTAGTATATTTAAACCATACAATGTGAAGATTTGATCCATGTTTATACAGTGAAAGGAATCACATTTTCAAGTTCACTAATATATCTGTCACTTCACACAGCTACCTTTTTTTCATCTTTTTTTTTTTTTTTGAGGTGAATCCTTCAGATCTACTCTCTTGACAACTTTCAATTATGTAGTACAGTTTATCACTATAACCAATATGTTGTATACAGTAGATCCTCAGCAGTTACTCATCCAACAGTTGAAAGTTTGTGCCCTTTCACCAATGTGTTCCCATTTCCTCACCTCCTCTCCAGCCCCTGGCACCACGACTCAACTTTCTGTGATTCTGATTTTTTTTTTAAGATTCCATGTATGGGCTTCCCTGGTGGCTCAGATGGTAAATAATCTACCTGCATTGCGGGAGACCTGGGTTCGATTTCTGGGTTGGGAAGATCGCCTGGAGGAGGGCATGGCAACCAACTCCAGTATTCTTGCCTGGAGAATCCCTATGGACAGAGGAATCTGGTGGGCTACAGTCCATAGGGTTGCAAAGAGTCAGATACGACTGAGCGACTAAGCTCAGCACATGGTACCATGCAGTATTTGTCTTTGTGCGGCTTGTTTTGCTCAGTGTACTGCCTTCCAGGTTCTTCCATGTTACTGCACATGGCAAGATTTCCTTTTTTAAGGCTGAATGATACTCTGTTTTGTGTGTGTGTGCGTACATATATATTTGTTGTTGTTTAGTCACTAAGTCGTGTCTGACTCTTCTGCAACCCCATGGACTGTAACCCTCCAGGCTTTTCTGTCCATGAGATTTCCTAGTCAAGAATGCTAGAGTATCATAGCTATTTCTTTCTCTAGGCGATCTTCCCAACCTAATGATTGAACCTGTGTCTCCTGGCAGAGGTAGGTGGATTCTTTACCACTGAGCCACCATGGCGTTCCATACATATATATAGGAATAATAAAAAAAACAAAGTGTACAATTCTTTGGCTTTGTTTATTCACAGGTTATACAACCATCATTACTATGTAATTTTGGAATATTTTCACCACCTTAGAAAGGTACCCTGTGCCCATTAGTAGTCACTCCTCACTCTTCCCTCCCCTAAAAATCCCTAATCTCCTTTTTGTCCCTATGAATTTGCCTATTCTGGACCTCTCACATACAGTATATGGCCTTTGGTGTCTTCAGTCTTTCACATAATATAATGTTCTTAGAATTTATCTATGTTGTAACATGTTTGAGACCTTTATTCTTTTTATGGCTGAACAATATTCCATTGCATGAGTGTACCGCAGTTTGTTATCCATTCATCAATTGGTGGAAATTTAGTTTCTTTTCATCTTTTAGCTTTTGTAAATAGTGCTACTGTTAACATTCACTTATAAGTATGTAAGTGAATGTTTTCAACTGATTTGTGTATAAACCTAGGAATAGAATTGCTGGGTCATTTGTAATCGTATATTTAATTTTTTGAGGAATCACCAAATAATTTCTCATAATTGGTACACCATTTTACATTCTTTCCAGCAGTATATTATGATTCCAGTTTCTTCCATCCTTGTTAACACTTGTTATTTTCCTTTTTTTTTAAATTATAGCCATCCTATCAGATGTGAATTGGTATCTCAGTGTGGTTATGATTTGCATTTCTCTGACATTAGTGATTTTGAACATCTTTTCATGTGTTTCTTGGCCATTTGTATATCTTATTTGCCAACATGTCTATTTAAGCCATTTGCTCATTTTATAATTGGAATATTTGTCTTTTTGTTGTTTTATTCCCAGTTTTTTAAGGAATCTCCATACCGTCCTCCACAGTGTCTGTATCAGTTTACATTCCCACCAACAGTGCAAGAGCGTTCCCTTTTCTCCACACCCTCTCCAGGATTTATTGTTTGTAGACTTTTTGATGATGGCCCTTCTGACCAGTGTGCGGTGATATCTCTTTGTAGTTTTGATTTGCATTTCTCTAATAATGAGCGATGTTGAACATCTTTTCCTGTGTTTGTTAGCCATCTGTATGTCTTCTTTGGAAAATGTCTGTTTAGATCTTTACCCCACTTTTTGATTCGGTTATTTGTTTTTCTGGCATTGAGTTGTATGAGCTGCTTGTATATTTTGGAAATTAATCCTTTGTCAGTTGTTTCATTTGCTATTATTTTCTCCGATCTGATGGTTGTCTTTTCACCTTGCCTATAGTTTCCTTTGCTGTGCAAAAGCTTTTAAGTTTATTCAGGTCCCACTTGTTTACTTTAGTTTTTATTTCCATTACTCTAAGAGGTGAGTCATAGAGGATCTTGCTTTGATTTATGTCATCAAGTGTTCTGCCTCTGTTTTCCTCTAAGAGTTTTATAGTTTCTGGTCTTATATTTAGGTCTTTAATCCATTTTGAGTGTATCCTTTTGTGTGGCATTAGGAAGTGTTCTAATTTCATTCTTATACATGTAGCTGTCCCATTTTCCCAACACCATTTATTAAAGAGGCTGTTTTTGCCCATTGCATATTCTTGCTTCCTTTGTCAAAAACAAGGTACCCATATGTGCATGGGTTTATTTCTGGGCTTTCTATCTTGTTCCATTGTTCTATATTTCTGTTTTTGTGCCAGTACCATACTGTCTTGATGACTGTTGCTTTGTAGTATAATCTGAAGTCAGGATGATTCCTCCAGCTCCATTCTTCTTTCTCAAGACTGCTTTGGCTATTCAGGGTCTTTTGTGTTTCCATATGAATTGTGAAATTTTTTGTTCCAGTTCTGTGAAAGATGCCATTGGTAATTTGATAGGGATTACATTGAATCTGTAGACTGCGTTTGGTAGTACAGTCATTTTCATGATATTGATTCTTCCTACCCGGGAACATGCAATATATCTCCATCTGTTTATGTTGTCTTTGATTTCTTTCATCAGTGTCTTAAAATTTTCTGTATACAGTTCTTTTGTATCCTTATGTAAGTTTATTCCTAGTTATTTAATTGTTTTTGTTGCAATGGTGAATGGGATTGATTCCTTAATTTCTCTTTCTGATTTTTCATTGTTAGTGTATAGAAATGCAAATGATTTCTGTGTATTGATTTTGTATCCTGCAACTTTGCTAAGTTAACTGATCAGCTGTAGTAATTTTCTGATACTATCTTTAGGGTTTTCTATGTACAGTATCATGTCATCTGCAGACAGTGAGAGCTTTACTTCTTCTTTTCCGATCTGGATTACGTTTATTTCTTTTTCTTCTCTGATTGCGGTAGCTAGGACTTCCAGAACTATGTTGAATAGTAGTGGTGAAAGTGGACACCCTTGTCTTGTTCCTGATCTTAGAGGGAATGCTGTCAGTTTTACACCATTGAGAATAATGTTTGCTGTAGGCTTATCATATATGGCCTTTACTATGTTGAGGCAGGTTCTTTCTATGCCCATTTTTTGAAGAGTTTAATCATAAATGGGTGCTGAATTTTGTCAAAGGTTTTTTCTGTATCTACTGAGGTTATCATATAGTTTTTATCTTTCGATTTGTTAATATGGTGTATCACATAGGTTGATTTGTGTATATTGAAGAATCCTTGCATCCCTGGAATAAACCCAACTTGATCATGGTGTATGAGCTTTTGGATGTGTTGCTGAATTCTGTTTGCTAAAATTTTGTTGAGGATTTTTGCATCTATGTTCATCAGTGATATTGGCCTATAGTTCTCTTTTTTGTGTTCTTTGTCTGGTTTTGGTGTCAGGGTGATGGTGGCCTTGTATAATGAATTTGGAAATGTTCCTTCCTCTGCAATTTTTTGAAAGAGTTTTAGAAGGATAGGCATTAGCTCTTCTCTAAATGTTTGATAGAATTCTCTTGTGAAGCCATCTGGTCTTGGGCTTTTGTTTTTTGGGAGATTTTTGTTCACAGCTTCAGTTTCAGTTCTTGTAATTGGGTTGTTCTGGTCCTCCTCCTGTGTGTTCTTGCCTCCAATGTCCACAGCTATTAGAACTAGTGTGTTTTCTTTTGTGGGAGCTCTCAATGTCCTTTTATATATTCCATAGACACAGAGTCTGCCTAGTTGATCATGTGGATTTAATCTTCAGCTTGTACGGCTGGTGGGAAGGTTTTGGGTCTTCTTCCTTAGCCCCACTGCCCCTGGGTTTCAATTGCGGTTTTATCTCCTCTTCTGCATGTGGGTCGTCTGCTGGGGTTTGCTACTGCGGCTGCCCTGGAGGACTGGGGTCTGCTCCTGTGAGGGCCAGGTGTGGAGGTGGTGCAGCTGCTTGGGTCGCAGGTGTTCTGGCAGCACCAGGTGCTCAGGGGAGTTGGCGGCTAGGGCAGCAGGATATAGTGTTCTCGAAGGGTATGGCAACCAGTATTGGCCAATATGCTCCAGTATTCTTGCCTGGAGAATCTCCCTGACAGAGAAGCCTGACAGGCCACAGTCTACAGGGTCACAAAGAGCTGGACGTTACCAAAGCGACCCTGCGTGCATAGACGCAAGACATTTTTTGCCTGTGGCAGCTCTTCCCCAGTGAGAGTTGAGCATGAAGGTGGCACAGCTGCTTGGCTTCAGAGACCCTGGTGGTGCCTAGTGTGCTGGGAAATGGACTACCTTCTCCACAGGAGTTATGGCCCTATCAGTGTCTTTTTTTGAGCCTCTTGTAGCTGGCAATCAGAAGGCCTTTTTGGCCAGTCTGTCTCCGTAGCTCTGCCATTCAGACACTTAGAGGGTTCCCTTGCCTTGTGTCCTTCTCTGTTGTTTGGCACATCAGGCACATAGAGGGGCCCCCCTTGCTGGGGCCCTACTCTGTAAATTGCACATCAGGCACTTAAAGGACACCCTGGATGGGGTTCTGCTCTGTAGTTCAGTGGGGCTAGTGTTTGATGGGCCAGCCTCTCTATTGTTCTGCTGTTGATGCTGGTGTGTGGGGGGAGAGAGGCTATGGTGATGGCTCCACCCACTATGCATGACTCAGCAGCACTGCCTTGCTTCCATGGCTGCCAGGCTTTCCTCCACAGGCCTTTCCCACCACAGTCTCCTCCCTCACATCCCCTCTATCCGTCTCTCTGCAGTCAACAGCAGCCCTTGACCTGGGATTGCTCCACAATCCCTAAACTCCAGCTGCCAGCTGCTGCGCCTTCCAGGGGACCTGTGTCCCTGTCTGCCACAAGGACTATCTGATTGTCATTCCATTTAGGCTGCCACAGATCAGCTTTCCCCCTCTCAGCCTTAAATGTCTCTTCTCTGACTCAGACAGTTGCCCCAGTGTGGGGATTGGACCCCTGCTTCAGTTCCCCCACCCGCTGAGAGCAGGTCCAGTCCTACTAACACTCCTGTTTTCCCCGCTAGTTCCTTCCTCCTACCGAGTTTTGCATGGTTCTATATATTCTTTTCCGCTGGTCAGGTACTCCTGTCTGCTCTCAGCTGGTGTTCTGCATGCACTTCTGTGTCTGAAGGTGTATTCCCGATGTATCCATGCAGAGAGATGTACTCCACGTCCACCTCCTCCTCCGCCATCTTGTTCTCTCTGTGTTTTTGTTGTTGAGTTGTAAGAGTTCTTTACATATTCCAGATACTAGGCCTTCATTAATGACTTTCAGATACTTTCTTCTATTTTGTAGATTGTTTTTTCACTTTGATAGTATCCTTCTTTGGTAGTATCCTTTGGTACACCAAGTTGCTTTTTTTAATATATATATTTATTTTTGGCTGTGCTGGGTCTTTGTTGCTGACTGGGCTTTGCTCTAGTTGTGGCTAGCAGGGGCTTCACTCTAGTTGCAGTGTGTGAGCTTCTCACTGTGGTGGCTTCTCTTGTGGAGCACAGGCTCTGGGGGGCGCGGGCTTCGGTAGTTGCCACGCAGGGTCAGTGGTTGTGGTTCCTGGGCTCTAGAGCGCAGGCTTAATAGTTGTGACACATGGGCTTAGTTGCTCTGTGGCATGTTGGGATATTCCCAGACCAGGGGTTGAACGTTGTCTCCTGCATTGTCAGGCAGATTCTTTACCATTGAGTCACCAGGGAAGCCTCATGAAAGGTTTAAATTTAAAGGCCAATATGTTTATTTTTTTTCCTTTTGTTGCTCATTCTTCTGGTGTCAGTCATATCTAAAAATCTGTTGCCAAATCCAAAGTCATGAACATTTACCCTATGTGTTCTAAGAATTTTATGTTTTTACTCCTTATATTTAGATTGTTGTTCCATTTTAAGCTAATTTTTGTATATGGCGTGCAGTATGGGTCCTGTCTCTTTCTTTGGCTGATGGATATTCAGTTGTTCTAGCACCATTTGTTAAAAAGCCTATTCTTGCCCTCTTTGAAAGGTTTTGGTAACCTTATCAAAAACCTGTCTGTGCATAGATGTGTAGATTTATTTCTGGACTCTCAATTTTATTCCATTGGTCTCTGTGTCTGTCCTTATGTCAGTACCACACTTTCTTTTTTTTAAGTAATTAATTTTACTTAATCTATTTGACTGTGTCGGGCCTTAGTCGTGGCACGCAGGATCTTTTGCTGCAGTGCCCAGACTCTCGGGTTGTGGCACGCAGCGTCAGTAGTTGTGGTGCGTTGGTTTAGTTGCTTCATGGCGTGTGGGATCCTAGTTCCCTGACCAGGGGTTGAACCCAAGTCCCCTGCAGTGCAAGGCAGATTCTTAACCAGTGGACCACCAGGTAAACCCAATACCACACTTTCTTCATTACTGGAGCTTTGTAAATAATATATTTTGAAATTGAGAAATATGAGCCTTCCAGCTTTGTAGTTTTGGTTATTCTGGGTCCCTTGTAGTTACTACATTTGAATCTGAAGAAAGACTTCTATTTCAGTTAATATTATACGATATCTATGTGTTTTCTGACAATTTGAAAAGGCCTTTACATGAAATCTTATTTTTATAATTTAGAAAGTATAGAAAATGAATGGGGAGTAAGATTTCTTGTAGTTTTCTCTTTTTTTTTTTATTTTTATGTTTTTCTAATAATAAACATTTATTTTTCCTAATAAGAAAACATTTATTTTTGAAAACAGAACAATGCTTATCTTCCTATGATCATTTTTAGACTTTTAATTTCTTTTTGTTCTAACAGGAATTTACTAAAACTCTATGTACATCTACCAATTTCCAAACATATGAAAAATTAACTATAGCCATTAGCATGGTATCATGAGAAAAAGGAGTATCTTTGACTGTCTTTCTTATATTTATAGTTTGTCAAGTCTACTGACTTACTTCCTTTTTGTGTAAGCATATCTCAAATTCACAGAGTCTGTGCAGAAATAAAATGTCAGCAATTATATATATGTCCACTTTTTTGTTTACTGCAGGCTTTTTCATCTTTTCCAGAGGTGTGGTTAAAATCTTTTTTTTTTTTTAATTTCATTTGTCCTGTTGCCCCATGAGCTTAGAGAAAGTCTGTGGTCAGTTTTTCAGAGCTGTTACACCTTGAGTGCAGGACAGTTGGTCTTCTTGCTCACCTTTCCCCGGGTCCCTGAATCTAGACCCTAGTGAGCTTTTTGGAAGTTACTGAAGGTTTGTAAGTAGATAATTTTAGGACAGTAATTTTTTTAATGCTCTATGTATGGAGTCAGTTGCCCATATTTTATAGAGTTACGTTTGAAAACCAGTTGAGTTGTTAGTGGCTAAGTATATGTATTATGGAAAAGAGATGGTTGGTGTAAGGTCATGCATTCATAATACTGATTAGGGTGTTAGTTAGCTTTGAAAAGAACAGAGTGTGGAAGAAGAAATACTTTGGTTTCAGAAAGAAGTTGAAAGAATTTAAGATGTTGATGGTTCCTATCATCTCAACAGCAAGGTCTTTTGAACCAGAAGTAGCTTAGCTCAATAGGACACCTCCAAAAAGAAATTGTTTGCAAAAGTCTGTTATAAGAGATGAATAAAGTTACTATTGAGCAGCAAGGATAAGGTAAAGAGTAGGGTACAGGAGTAAGATATTAACTAATTTCCATTAGTCAAAATCTTGTTTAAAAAACTAAATTTTACTTCTGTTCCTCCATTCTGTCAGTTTTGCTCCTTGAAGCTGAAGGCTAGTTTAATAGAAGCATTTTAGCATATATAACATTAAATATATCAGTACTGTATCTCTGTGTAGTAAACCCGAGTATTGACTTCAGGATGATTTCTTCAACAGTAAGCCAAAGCTGGATCTTTAAAAGATACCAGCAAATCATGATAAGACTGTAAAGTCATATAGTGTAATACCAAAGAATTTCTATCAGGTGATAACTGCTCTTCAAGGACAGATAGAGCTAATACTTTAGTAAGAGTTTACTCTTATCTTTGTCTGTGTGCTTAGTCACTGAGTTGTGTGTGACTCTTTGTGACCCCCTGGACTGGGATTCTCTGTCCATGGGATTTTCCAGGCAAGAATACTAGAGTGGATTGCCGTTTCCTCCTCCAGGGGATCTTCCCAACCCAGGGATCAAACTGGCATCTCCTGTGTCTTTTGCATAGGCAGGCAGATTCTTTACCACTGAACCACCTGGGAAGCCGTCCTTATCCACACATGTAGTTTCCAAGGCACTTACAAATTCTTACGCTTTGTGTGAAAGTCCAGATTTCAGTTTAGTTAAGTAAACTGAAAAGTAGAATCCCTATGTCCAAATTTGCTGCTGAGTTAAATAAGTTCCTCTCAGTTTTTCTGAGTTTGACTTTTCCCTTTGTGAATTATTTAGCCTTTGGTTCTTCTTACAGCTCTCACTGATGTCTTTGGGCCACGTTTGGCCTATCTGAAAATCTGCCAAAGGGAAAAGAAAATGTCCTAGTCTGCTTGGGTTGCCATAACAGACCAACAGCAAAAACACAGACTGTGCAGCTTAGGTAATAGAAATTTATTTTTACACTTCTGGAAGCTGGGAAGTTCAATATCTGGCTTCAGGTCAGTTCATTTTCTGATGAGGCCTCTCTTTCTGGCTTGCAGCTCTGTGTCCCTACATGATGGACACAGATAGAGTGTCATTTCTATAAAGACAATAATCCTAGTGAATCAAGGCTCTACCCTTATCACCTCATTTAATATTAATTTCCTCCTTGTAATTGTAAGCCTTATCTCCAAATATTGCTTCATTGAGTGACTGTTAGGGTTTCAACACACAAATTTGGGGGAACATGATTCAGTTTTTAGGGAAAAGAGAACTGAAGTGAAGATCAATTTTATTATGTTTTAGCTATGACTGAACACATCTCACATGCTAGTAAAGTAATGCTCAAAATTCTCCAAGCCAGGCTTCAGCAGTACGTGAACCGTGAACGTCCAGATGTTCAAGCTGGTTTACAAAAGGCAAAGGAACCAGAGATAAAATTGCCAACATCTGCTGGATCATCAAAAAAAAAGAGAGTTCCAGAAAAACATCTATTTATGCTTTATTGACTATGCCAAAGCCTTTGACTGTGTGGATCACAATAAACTGTGGAAAATTCTGAAAGAGATGGGAATACCAGACCACCTGACATGCCTCTTGAGAAACCTATATGCAGGTCAGGAAGCAACAGTTAGAACTGGACATGGAACAACAGACTGGTTCCAAATAGGAAAAGGAGTACGTCAAGGCTGTATATTGTCACCCTGCTTATTTAACTTCTGTGCAGAGTACATCATGAGAAACGCTGGACTGGAAGAAGCACAAGCTGGAATCAAGATTTCCGGGAGAAATATCAATAACCTCAGTCAGCTATGCAGATGACATCACCTTTATGGCAGAAAGTGAAGAGGAACTAAAAAGCCGTTTGATGAAAGTGAAAGAGGAGAGTGAAAAAGTTGGCTTAAAGCTCAACATGCAGAAAACGAAGATCATGGCATCTGGTCCCATCACTTCATGGGAAATAGATGGGGAAACAATGGAAACAGTGGCTGACTTTATTTTTTGGGGCTCCAAAATCATTGCAGATGGTGATTGCAGCCATGAAATTAAAAGATGCTTACTCCTTGGAAGGAAGGTTATGACCAACCTAGATAGCATATTGAAAAGCAGAGATAGTACTTTGCCAACAAAGGTCTGTCTAGTCAAGGCTATGGTTTTCCCAGTAGTCACGTATTAATGTGAGAGTTGGACTGTGAAGAAGGCTGAGCACTGAAGAATTGATGCTTTTGAACTGTGGTGTTGGAGAAGACTCTTGAGAGTCCCTTGGACTGCAAGGAGATCCAACCAGTCCGTCCTAAAGGAGATCAGTCCTGGGTGTTCTTTGGAAGGAATGATGCTAAAGCTGAAACTCCAGTACTTTGGCCACCTCATGCGAAGAGTTGACTCACTGGAAAAGACTGATGCTGGGAGGGATTGGGGGCAGGAGGAGAAGGGGACGACAGAGGATGAGATGGCTGGATGGCATCACCGACTCAATGGAGGTGAGTTTGAGTGAACTCCGGGAGTTGGTGATGGACAGGGAGGCCTGGTGTGCTGCAATTCATGGGATCGCAAAGAGTCTGACACGACTGAGCGACTGAACTGAATTGAACTTGCTGAAAAAAAACGAACAAAAACCATGTAGTTGAACATCAAAAGATTACTGCTTGTCACAAGAAACAGACATCTCAAGTTAATGTTTTTAGTGCTTTTCTGTGTATGGGAAGATGCTCGATAATGTGCTTATTGAAATTATTCCTTTGAAATGCTTGTCAACTGTCTAGGGCCAGTATTCTGCACCACTGGTGCATCTGCAGTGACTGATGGCTTGATGGTGGACAACATTGTTTATTACCGGAACGACAGTCAATGAATGTTCTTTGTTGACAAAGATAATAAAGTTTAAAGATACTCTTAGGCATTTTTGCATGTTTTTTTTTTCCCCATTATCGCCCTTGACATTTTAAGCAGTTATTTTAAATTCCATGCCTAATAATTCTTACATCTGTGTTGTATCTGATACTGGTTCTAATTATTGCTTGTTTCTTTGCAATGTGTTTTTACTTACCTTTTGGCATGCCTTACAATTTTGTTGTTGTTAAACACTAGTCATATTGTATCAGGTAATAGAAACTAAGGTTAGTAGGACTTTAGTGAGTAAATTTGTTTACTGTAACAGATTTGGGGTTATGTTTAATGTTAGCTGTGTTAGCTGTAGAGGTATAGGTATTAGAGGCTTCAAATTCCTCTAGTGTTCTTTTTTTTCCAGTTCTCTTTTGAATCTTGGATTTTCGGCTTCTCTATCTACTCATCCTCAGAGAGAGCCTTTGTCATGCAGCTCTTTCTTCTGTGATCAAGTGTCATTATCCTGGAACCCTGTTGGTGTGGTAGTAAATTGTAAGGGAGTGGAAATATTCTGTCATCTTTCCATCAAATCCCAGTCTTTTCATGGGTCTGTATCTTGGTTGTGTGATCTTTTTACACGTGTTCTTCCAGTGATACAGCTTTTCTCCCCTGGCCCTCATTCTCTTCCTGGCTGCATTGTTCCTGTCTATTTTCCTGAAGCCTGACAGCTAACTGTGTTTTTTTTTTTTTCTCCCTTCAGGTGGGACAAGAAGTCTGGGGAGGACAGGAGTAGGAGGAATTCCCTTCTCCCAGTGCAGATAAGGGACTTCAGCTCTGACAGGTTGCTTTCTCCTGGAGAGTCGATCTTTGTTATGGAGAATGCTTTGGGTATTTCTGTATTTCACAATGATTATTTTTTAAAATTCTTTTTGTAAGGATAATTGCTCTGCAGTATTGTGTGGCTTCTTCCATACAACAGTGTGAATCAGCCATAAGTACACATATATCCCTTCCGTCTTGAACCTCCTCCCACCCGCCATACCATCCCATCCCTTTCGGTTGTCACAGAGTACTGCGTTGAGCTTCCTGTGTTATATGTCAGCTTCCCATTAGCTATCTATTTCATTAATACATATGATACGGTATATGTTTTAATGCTACTCTCTCAATTCGTCCACCCTCTCCTCCCCTCTGCCTCACTGTGTCCAAAATCTCTCTCTGTGTTTGTATCTCTGTTCCTGCCCTTCAGATAGGTTCATCGGTACCATTTTTCCAGATTCCATATATATGCATTAATATGCGGTATTTGTTTTCCTGTTTCTGACTTACTTCACTCTGTATAGCAGGCTCTCAATGATTATTCTTCTCCACCTTCTTCCAGAGTTCTTATTCAGATCTTAGTCATGGTAATCTAGTGGGGTTTCTGATGGTAAAGCTCATAAAAATATGGGGTCACCCTCTGAGACTGTGGCTCCCCAGAGTTTCTCACTGCCGTGCTGGGCCACACTCAGACTCCAGCATTTTGTCAAAGTTACCGTTTAAGTGTTTTTGCCAGCTTATAGCTCCAGTTGCTTCTGGAAAAGACAAGCAGATCTTTGTGTCTTTCTGGACACACTTGTCTCTCTGGGTTTCAGAGTAGCAGTTTTCTCTGTGACTGACTTTTCTGATAGGTCCAGAAAGCTTCGTTTTTAGTGTATCCATCTTTTTCTGTTATAAGGATAGGAATAACAACTTTTTAGCGTGTCAGAATGGAAGCTGGAGCTCCTTTGTTGACCTTTTAGCTTTATATATATATATATATGTGTGTGTGTCTATGTGTATGTGTGTATACATACTCTATATAAATAAACATAATTTTTATGATATGGATATAAATTTTAGGTTATTCAAGTTTTTAATGGTTGCCATATGCAGCTTTAGCTTATCACAATCTATGATCTACTTCAGTTTAACACTGACTCAGTTCCAGTAAAATATAGCAAGTTTGCTTTATACTGCTTCATTTGGTCTCTTTATTTTTGGGCTATTATTGCCATTCATGAATAGGTATATGTATATGGATTTTATAAATAAATAATATGTGTTATAATTTTACTTTAAAAATTATTTTTTTTTAAATCTCAAGTTTTCAAAGAAAGAGAAGAAAAGCAATCAAATACTGTGTTTTAAAAAATTTTAATGGATTAAACATAAATAACATAAAATTTACCATTTTAACCATTTACAAATACATAGTTCAGTCGCATTACATACATTCACATTGTTTTGCCACCATCACCAACCATCCATTTCCAGAACTTTTTTTATTTTCCCAAACTGAAACTCTGTACCCATTAAATAGTAACTTCCCATTCCCCATTTCCCTAAGCCCCTAGCAACCAGCAGTTTATTTTGTATCTGTGAATTTGACTCCTCTAGGTGTCTCATGTAAGTGCCATCATACTATATTTGTCCTTTTGTGCCTGGCTTATTTCACTTAGCATAATGTCTTCAGGGTTTACCTATTTTTTAGCATGTGTCAGAATTTTCTTCCTTTTTAATTCTGAAAAATGTTCTGTTAGTATGTATATACCACATTTTGTTTATCCATTTGAATTGTCTTTTATACTTACCCATATATTTACCATTTCTCATATTCTTCATTCCCACTTACGGATCTGAGTTAGTGTTTAGTATCACTTCCTTTCAGCCTGAAGAATCTTCTTTAGTATATCTTATTGGGCAGGTCTGTGACAAATAGTTTCTCTCAGTTTTCATATGTCTTAGAATGTGCTTATTTCATCTTCATTTATGAAGAATGGTTTTGCAGGATCTAGAACTTGCAGTTTTAATTTCTGTCTGTCTGTGCTTTGAACAACAGGTCTTTCGCTGCTTTCTGTCCTCCATTGTTTCTAATGAAGAATCAGCCTTTAATTGTATTATTATTCCTCTGTACACGATGAGTCCTTTTTTTTGTCTCTGCTTTAAAGATTTTCCAGTTTTTGTTTGGTCTTTGGGTTAATTTAGTAGTTTGACTAAGCTTTATCTAGGTGTATCTCTTTGTATTTATTTTACTCTTGGTTGAAATTCTCTGAAAAGTGTAATGTTCTCATCAGATTTGAGAAGTTTTTGGTAATTATTTCTTGATGTATTTTTAGTTGGAAACTACACATTTTAGTGGTTGGTAATTTAGTCATTAAGTTGTGTCCAACTGTTGCTACCCCATGGACTGTAGCCCACCAGGCTCCTCTGTCCATGGGATTTCCCAGGCAAGAATGCTGGAGTGGGTTGCCATTTTCTTCTCCAGGGGATCTTCACAACCCAGGGATCAAACAGAGGTCTTCTGCATTGCAGGCAATCTCTTGCATTGCAGGTGGATTCTTTATGGACAGAGACACCAGGAAAGATATTTTCGTAGATTATAATAATTCTGAGTTCTAAAAAATTATTTATTGATTGATAGTTGTTTAGTTTTTAATAACTTGCCTGGACTTTAACTGTGGAGTCACACTAGACTCACTTGTGGTAAACAACTGCTGATGTTTCTGCTGAGTTTTCTCATTCTTATTTTTAATTTCTTATGTTTTTTTCCTTAAGTGTCTTCCCTGTGTCTGCATAGCTACTTGTTAGCTAATGACTTGGGCACAGGTGGTAAATACCTTCAGCCTGAAAGGTTTCTACCCCTATGCTGACTGGTCTGTATGTGGATTTGGGAATACATTCAAAGTTAGAGCAAGTTCTCAAGTATCCCTTGGTTTTGTTTTATGCCAGGCTTCCTCAAGTATCCCCCAGTAATGCATCACTTTCTATTTAACCAGGGGTGTATGATGAGTTTATTACAGACCTTCCATGGCTCTCTAATTTACATGCTCTTTCTTTTAATTTTCTGACTAGTCAAGCACTTACCCTGACCGGGACTTCAACCTCAGACCTCAGCTGCAAATTTTCCCTTTTCATTCCCAACCAAATTTACTACTTTTCTCCGCCAAAGCCACAGGTTTTCACTACCCCACCCTGAAATGAGTCCACTGTTTTTGCTAACAAAGCTGCCGGGGTTTTTTTGTTGTTGTTGTTAGTTTCATGATAGTGAAAATGTTGGTCTTGTCATCCTGGCTGGAGTGAGTGGTTGGAAGAAACCTTGGGCAGAAGGGCAGAGCCTCTCACAGCTTTTAACTTGTGACATTAGCAGTTTCTCTGGAATCAACACTTATCAATTTGCAGGCTACCTTTGGTTAATTCCCACTGCCTTGAATTGATTATTTTTGATAAATTTGTCTAGTTTTATACTTAATCTTTATGGATGAAAATTGCCAACGTCTTCATTCTTCCATAAAACCTGCATGTTTACTGCTGTGGATGAATTTCACATTTACTTATTATCAAAATTCCTAAGAATTCTGTTGGTATTTTGATTAGATTTAAATTGACTTATAAATTAATTTGCAGAATGTCAACATATTTAAGGCATTGAGGTTTTCTTCCAGGAATGTGGCATTTATCTCTCTTTATTCAGACTTACATTTTATATTCCTCAGCAAAATTATTTAGCTTACATATAGGGCTGGCTCATATTTTGTTAAGCTTATTTGTAGCATTATAAAAGCTTTTATGGCAATTACTAACGAAATGACCTTTTTTTTTGTATTTTCTGATTGTTGCCAGTTTGTAGGAAAGTTAGTTTTTATGAGTTTGTGTAAGTTGATCCTGTATGTGATTGCCTCTTTGAAATCTTTTCATTTTGATGTGCTGTGCTTAGTCACTCAGTCGTGTCCGACTCTTTGTGACCCCATGAACTGTAGCCTGCCAGGCTCCTCTGTCCATGGGGACTCTCCAGGCAAGAATACTGGAGTGGGTTGCCATGCCCTCCTCCAGGGGATCTTCCCAACCCAGGGATCGAACCCAGGTCTCCTGCATTGCAGGCAGATTCTTTACTGTTTGAGTCATCAGGGAAGCCCAAGAATACAGACTGGAGTGGGTAGCATGTCCCTTCTCCAGGGTATCTTCCCGACCCAGGAATTGAACTGGAGTGTCCTGCATTGAAGGTGGTTTCTTTACCAGCTGAGCTACCAGGAAAGCCCTTTCATTCTAATAGTTTGTCAACTTATTATTTGTATTCTTTTAGGTAGTCTATGATATTATTTGCAAATAATGATGGTTCTATCTCTGTATAATCTGTTTGTAGTTCTTAAAGTTTTTAATTTTAAAAATGTATTCATTGTAAAAATTCTGTAGTGTAGGTTATGCTGTCCAGGAAAATAGTAAAACAATAGTCATATTGGCCTTAGGGAGTTTACTGGAAATATTTCTAATGCATCATCATGAAGTATGATATTGTGTAACTCCTTTTATTGATCTAAAAAATATTTTTTTTCAGTATAAACTAGTATATTGGCATGTACTGAGATCATATTATTTTTTTCTTTTGAGTGCCTAATATAAATAAGAAGCACCATATTTGATCAAGATGTATTATAGTTTTAATATTTTCCTTGATTCAGTTTCCTAGTATTTTATTATTTTTGCATTTTAATTCATAAATGAGATTGGTTTGTAAAGAACATTGCCTTGATAAACCAGAGATTCATTCCAGATTGAAATAATTATAGGCTTCCCTTTCTTCAGGAATTTGGATTAGAAGCTGCTCATTATTCAGTTACTTACATTTGCTGTCTATATTAAACTCATATCCCAGACTGTATGGCATCCTTTTTTGAGCAGTACAAGGGACCTAAAATCCCTTCATGTAAGGTGATTATTTTTCTAGCTTTCTGAATTTTTCTGTTACCACACATTCCTCCTTTAAATGGTATGTTCCCCTGATTGCATTTTGTTAAAAAATAAGACCATCAAGGATTATTTAATGTTTGTCAGTCTCTGTTTCTTTGCTGTATGGAGTCTCCCTTTTCTCTTTATCGTAATCATAAGGTATTACCTTCTTCATGTTTTTCTTTTCATTCCAGTTCATTCTGTGACCTGTTCTTTGATGCCTTTTGTAATTATTCCGCTTCCTCATTAATCCCTGAAGACTACTTTTATGTTTGTGATACAGCCTATTATACATTATATACACATATGTATTTATAGTACATATGCATGTGTGGCTACCCACACATGTATTTCCCTTAACTACATCTTGGCATAATAGAACTTTCTTGTTACTTTTGGTTGTAAGAACAGTCTTATTTTTGGTAATTGAGACTTAGTTTGTGCCTTTATAAAACTTAAAAAAATTTATTCTGCTTAACAGGGATTATGAGGGGTGAAGGTGTTCTGACTCTACACATACTTTTTCCTCCTTCCACGTGTTGGAGCGGAGAGGAAGGAGGGGGAAAAAGGCAAATATATTACTAAATTAGGGGAAGTTGTCATCATCCTTTAGGTTGTGGCTACCTATAGCTAATACTGACTGTTCATCATGACCTGTTGTGAGGCCTTTAAATGCTGGTTAATTGCCCTATGCAGATTTGTCCTGGTCCAACCTGTTGACAGCTCACTGCAGCTCTCTGAACTTGGGACATGTAGTAGTTAGCATCTTGTGTGCTTAGTTTAGGTCTTAGAAGCAATTCTAGGATTACAAGAAACTTCTGTTAGTAATCTATGAAATTTATTTTAATGTCAGTGTTTCACAGTTTAATAGGAAAAAAAATTAGTCTCTAGAGGAGGGTATTAACTCATGCAAATATTTCTTTGGTACTTCACAGTTTTCATACATGTAGTTTTAATTCCATATCCTAAAATAATTCAGCCTCTTATAAATTTCTTCCCAGCATGTCATTCTAGAGTTGTGTCAGATGTCCTATTTAAATGTAAATTAATTTAAATTTACATTAATGAAACCTAAATAAAATGAACAGTTCAGTCCCTCAGTCACGCTAGCTACATTTTCAGTGCTTCATTAGCCACAAGTGGCTAGTAGTACAGAACATTACTACCTCTGATAAAAGTTCTGTTAGACACTGCTTCTCTAGAGGATAGAGGTGAGAAATACTTGTTACCATAGGAAAGTTAGAAAAGTGGAGTTAACCATATATACTAACCAGTTACTCTGTTACACAGATTTTTTTTTTCTTGACCATATGAAGTTTGTGAAAGGGAGAAAAGTTGGCACACAACTGAGCAATGTATTGCTTTCAGATTCATCTGATATTTAGCTTTTCATGTGGAAATTTCAAATAACTTCACTGCAAACATAGTTGGGAGAAGGCAATGGCACCCCACTACAGTTCTCTTGCCTGGACGATCCCATGGATGGAGGAGCCTGGTGGGCTGCAGTCCATGGGGTCGCTAAGAGTCGGACACGACTGAGCGCCTTCACTTTCACTTTCCACTTTCATGCATTGGAGAAGGAAATGGCAGCCCACTCCAGTGTTCTTGCCTGGAGAATCCCAGGGACAGGGGAGCCTGGTGGGCTGCCGTCTGTGGGGTCGCACAGAGTCGGACACGACTGAAGCGACTTAGCAGCAGCAAACATAGTTGACGGCAGGGTTCAAAGTTCAAACATTTCCACCCACCAGAGACTAACTCTCTAGTTCCTGCTTTCTGTATCCCTTCTTATTATGTCCTCATTCCTCAGATGAAGGTCAGTGCAACTTCAGTCCTAAGACAGGAAAGACTGGCATTTTTGAAAGCCAAATGTTTGCATATACATATTTGTGTATATGGAAGGGTTTGAGACAAGTGACTTAACTTTCAGAATAACAAATTTTTCTTCTCTTTTTTTTTTTAAACCAAACTCTTACATATCATCTAATTGAATTTGTGCCTATATTTTACATACAAGTAAACTGAGGCTAGGGAAAGTGACTGCCCAAGAACATATCAATGTGTGTGTGTGTTAGTCACTCAGTCATGTCCGACCCTGTGACCACATGAACTGTAGCCTGCCAGACTCCTCTGCCCATGGAATTCTACAGGCAGGAATACTAGAGTGGGTTGCCATTCTCTTCTCCAGGGGATCTTCCTGACCCAGGGCTCAAACCTGGGTCTCCTGTGTTGCAGGCAGATTCTTTACCATCTGAGCCACCAGGGAAGCCTGAAACTAAGGTATGTGTTCAGTGACACCCAGATTGTTGAGCATTCTCCTAAATCATTGGCCTTTCCTATTTTAATTCTTTATTCATTGCTAACTATTGCTGCAGTTTTAATGACAAGTGTTTAGAGGTGAAAGTAAATAATTATTATAATGAATTTCTTATTTTTAAAATGTTGCTTTTTATATGTTTTAAAGGATTTGGTAATTTTAATTTTTACAGATTGAAGAAGAAGAGAGGAAAAAAATAGAAGATATGAAAGAAAATGAACGGATAAAAGCAACTAAAGAATTGGAAGCCTGGAAAGAATGTCAAAGAAAAGCTGAAGAACTTAAAATAATTCAGAGAGAAGAAAAATTATATCATCAAGAAAAGCAAATGGAAGAAGAGAGAAAAAAATTAAAACATAAATGTCTTACTGGGAATTCAGCATCTAAAAATCTTGCCACAAAAGGTACGGTGATTAACAGTTTCTGGGAAAGTGAGTCATGTTAGTGAAGTATATATGTCATTGTGTGTGTGTGTGTATGTGTGTGTGACAGAGAGAATCTGTCCACAGTATTAGGTCATTATTTTAGTATATGATGTACTACAATACAGAGAATAAAGTGAAAGACTTATTTCTTCCAGAAAGTAATTAAGTTTTCATAATGAGCAAAGATTCAATACTGTTTTTACTCACATGCTTTCTTTAGACTTTTAGGCAAGTATTATCAATTGTGGGTTTAACTCAGGTACAGTAAGACTTGGAGTGAATTAGCAGTACCAGAAACATTCATTTATTCTTTAGAGATAAGAAACTAGGAATTTCATTAAAAGGTCTTTTATTCATGTAACTCAGGAAAGCAAGTACTAATAAGCAGATTTAGTTGTAAACAGATAAGAACTCTGCTGGCTTTTGATTCTGGTATTTTCAAAAATAAGTGAGAGGACATTTTTCTTTATTGAAAACTAAGAGTTTGTTTTTATCTGATATTAGAATATTAAACTTTGTTTTGGGCTTATTTATATTTACTAAATGGAACATTTTGTAGTAAAATCTTACACAATAGTAACTTCATATTTCTTGGGTGATTACTGTATGTCAGGTAATTTTATTGATTGTATCACTGTTTTCTCACAATAGCACTTGGAGTAAGTGCTGTTATTCTTTTTTGTTTTATTTTGTTATTCTTATTTTAAAAGAAAAACATGTTTTGAAAGGATAAACAACTACCCAGTAAGCAAACCTGTAGGATTTGAACCCAGATCTGTCTGATTCTGAAACCTGTATTCTTTTTAAAGGCTATAGGTCTTTACTACTATAACAGTGAGATCTAGCATGTTAAAAAGTCATTTATAGTGACTATTAAGCAATAGCCATTATTAAATTTGTATATTTTTCATGGTTTAATATTGACATGCCAGTTAACTACTATGCTATCTCCTTTAATGCCATTTCAGCAAAATATTGATACAGCTAGAGAATTTGGAAACATCTCCTTCCAAATTTCAAATACTGCTAGACAAATTGATTGTTTTTAAATACTGTTGGAACACAAACATACTTTTATAGGTATGAGGTATCCTGAAGATGCTTAGAAAAAATTCATCCATGGATATAAGGGAAATTAAACATGGTAGAGGGAAAAAATACATGTCACCTTTTTTTTTACTCTAGAAGTCTCCCCCCCCCCCCCCCCTTATTTAAGTTGTGTCATTACAGATGCCTGACAAATGTGGTTACTTTCTTCCATCTTGTTCATACATTTAACAGATATTTATTTACTGCATGTCTCCTCTGTGCTGGAAGTTATGGAATATACATTTATGACTAAACATGTGGCCAGTACCTTCAAGGAACATGTACTGTTATAGATACAGATATCTTCAGTTAGCTGGGATTTGTACATAACTGCTTTAAAAAAATTCACAAATATCTCATTGGTCAATAAAGTTAGACCTCTTGAAGCAGGAAACTTGGCCGCTCCTAAAAAGTCTAATACTACTGTTTCAATGTCACTGTTAACTAAAAATGCTCATTTGATAGCATTTTTAACTATAGGAAGCATATTGTATTATTTTCCCCAGAAACACTCTTGGGACAAGCTACTTTTGTAGTATATATAGAATACAGGTGGTGTGGCAGGTACTGCAGCTTGCCTACTCACTGTGCACTCTTCTTTTCACTGATAGAATCATGACTTGGGGGTGGGGAACAGAAGAAATGTGTCCAGCTAAAAAAAAGTTAACTCTGGGAAATTTGACTCTTGGTTGGATATTTGAAGAAATTAATAATTACATTTTTTTCTTTACATGTGATAATGATATTATAGTTAGATTTATAAAGTCCTCATCTTGTAGAGGTGACTACTGAAATATTTATTGATTAAAAAATACAGTGTCTGAGGTTTGCTTCAAAATAGTGTGGTATGTGAAAGTGGATAGAGGTAATGATGAGTGGTGTTGGCCATGAGTTGATAATTGAAGTCATGTTATGAATGCATGATGGTAATTATTCTTTCCTGTCTACTTTTGTACATATTTGAAATTTTTTATTATAAAATGGAAAAAAATTAAGGATCAAACAGTTATTCATTTTTCAAGGTAATTTTAAATTAGTAAAAAAAAGAAAAAAGGAAAACAAAATTCACCTTCAGCTCCCTCAGACTCTCTTGTAGCCAAGTGACACGTGTATGTCACTTGTATATGCATGTCGCTTGGGTGTATATGTATGTCACACACACATATATATGTATGTACCTTGACACATGTATGTCACTTGTCATACATATGTATGACATGTAGCCAAGTGACACAGCTCTGACTCTTGAAATAGAAATGTGCTAATGATTTATAGAAAAGTATTACTTTTCCAAGATAAGTGTCCCCAGTTCCTTTTTGCTTGCTTCCTCTTTCCTTTTTCTACCTAAGATGAGGATCTATGCCAGGAAATGAATTAGCTATCGTCTTGAGATCATTAAGTGGTAAGTCATATATTAAGAGTGATGGAACAGGGAAGAAGGAGCTTGGGACATTAATAACATTGGAGAGCTTATAAATCATGCTGGAGTATCTTTCTTCATACTTGTTAAGTGAGAAAAACAAACCCATGTATGATTAAACCACTTTAATTGTGTTTGTTATTCATGTATCCTAGAGAATTTTGACTACTGGAAATGGCTAATGGAAGGCAAGGTTGATTTAGCCTTTGAAAATCATTCAGTATAGTTAATTAAAGGAAAAAAGTGATTATTTCAATATTACAAAAAGGCATTTGACAAAATCCAACACCCATTTATAATAAAAATTGCTTAAAAAATTAGGACTAGAAACTTTCTTGATCTGGTAAGGGCCTTATACACAAAAACCTATAGCAAACATCCTATTTACTGATGAAATAATGCATATTTTGCCCCTGAGGTTGAAGAGTAAGGCAAACATTTCTGTTTTTACTGCTTCATTCAGCATTATACTGGAGGTCCTAACTGCTGCATTAAGACAAGAGGGCACATTGGTGGTTGCCTGAGACCAGGAGCAAAAGGAAGGAATGAACTGCACAGAGCTATAAGGGGCTCTTAGAGATGATAGAAATTTTCTGTCTTGATTGTGATTTCATGAGTATGTACATCTATCAGAACTCATTTAATATGCTTTAAGTACAGTTGTTGTACATGAATTATTTCTCAATAAAATTGGAAAAAATGTTTATTATTTTTAAGCATGAAAGCATCAAAGTGTATATGATTTCCTCAAATTCTTATTATTCCACAGTAGTGCTTAGGGCCAGGCATAATGAGGCCATCCCCCAAGTGGTTTCATTTGAGGGTCCTTGCTTTTATGTCTGTTTTTATAAGGGAAAGTGAAATCAATGAACGTTAATTAGTTACACAACTTTGGAAACTTCCTTGTCTTGTTAGGAAGAGCTTTGTTTAAAAGGGATAAACTCTTGAAGTCAGTTACCGGTATCAGTCTGTTGTGTTGAACTAATTTTGCGGTGCTGAGCTATCTTATTTGCTAAGCTACTAAAAGCATTGTAGAGGGAAAGATGAGACTTCAGAGCACATGGATTTTTCCATTCTCAACTTCATAGAACTAGGTATTTCTAAAGGTAGGAGAAAGCATAAGTCTGGAGAAAATAAGGTTGGTTGAAAGTGTGTAAGACTTTGCTTACCAGTTCTCCTCCTCTACCACAGCAGACAGCTGGAGGTTTACTTTCTGTACAGTTGAGGACTCAATGAGATTCTGCTCTGAAAATACAGAGATTGAGGAAAGTCTGCATTAAGAAAATCTAAATACTGATTCAAGAGATCCCTTCAAGTCCTATACTCTTTGCCATATGCATACATGAGCCCAGTGTACCTGGGATGCAGATTGAACAATTCCTCTACAGGGAAGCCAAAACCTTGCAAAAATCTTGTCGTTTTTAATGGCCCAGCTAATTCACCATGCTGAAGCTTATTCATCAACAATCTTCAGATTCATGTACACAACTTCCAGTCAGAATATTTATACTTAGCATTTTTAATATGAACAGATAGCCAAAACCGAACAGAAAAATATAACTTGGAACGACTAGGTATGAAACAAGGAGGAATGGAAGAAAACTTAAAAAGAACCATAATTAACGTCCTCAGAGAGATGAAAACATATTTTAACCTTGAACAAAAACAGACGCTGTAACAAAGAATTTTCCGTAAAAACAGTTTGGAAATTTAAAATGTATAAAACGTTCGATCAGATAGTTGGAATATAGTAAATTTTCCCCAGAAAATAGAAAAAAATGATGAAGAGATTTTAGAATAGAAAAAATGGAACTTCTCTCGTGGTCCTGTGGTAAAGAATCTGTCTTGCAATGCGGGGGACACGGGTTCAATCCCTGGTTGGGGAACTAAGATCCCCCATGCTGCAGAGCAGCTAAGCCTGGGCATTGCAGCTACTGAGCCCGCATGCGCTGGAGCCTATGTACCACCACTGGGTAACCTGCACGCTGCAACTGCTGGAGCCCACCTGCTCTGGGGCCTGCACTCTGCAACTGCAGAGTCCATGCTCCAGAATGAAATCTCCCACATAACACAATGAAGGTCCTGGGTGCCACAACTAAGACCTGATGCAGCCAAATAACAATAAATAAACAGATAAATTAATGTAATTAAATAAAATAGAACAGATGAAACAACTAGAGTATACAGCCACATTGTCCCAACATTCAAATAATAGAAGTATTAGGAAGAGAGAAGGGAGAAACAGGAAAGGAAATAATTATTTTTAATCTGTTTTTAAATTTGGATATAACTGACTTATTATGTTTTAAGTGTACAATATAATGTTTGGATATATGTATATATTGTGAAATGATCACCACAGTAAATCTAGTAAATCTGTCCAGCACCATACATATTTACAGTATTTTTTCTTATGAGAACTTCTAAGATTTACTAATATAAAGTACAGTGTATTAACTATAGTCATCAGGCTATACATTTCATTCCTAGGACTTGTTTATTTTATGACTAGAAGTTTGTACTTTTTGATCACCATCACCCATTTTGTCCACATCCCAACCCCTGTCTCTGACAGTCACCAGTCTGCTCTCTGTAACTATGAGTTCCATTTTTTGTTGTCGATTCTACATGTAAGAAATAATTTAAAAATTTTTTAGTGAGGGGTTGTGGAGGGAGAAAGAAAGGAGGAGATTGGGATTAACAGATACATACTACTATATGTAAAATTACACACTCCAGTATTCTTGCCTGGAGAATCCCGTGGACAGAGAAGCCTGGCGGGCTATGTTCTATGGGTTTGCAAAAAGCCAGACACGACTGAAGCAATTTATCAGCAGCATTTGTAAAATAGAAAAACAGGGACCTGCTGTATAGCACAGGGAACTGTATTCAGTGTCTTGTAGTAACCTATAATGTAAAAGAATCTGAAAAAATATATATTTGTTCCTGCTGCTGCTGCTAAGTAACTTGAGTCATGTCCGACTCTGTGCGACCCCATAGATGGCAGCCCACCAGGCTCCCCCGTCCCTGGGTTTCTCCAGGCAAGAACATTGGAGTGGGTTGCCATTTCCTTCTCCAGTGCGTGAAAGTGAAAAGTGAAAGGGAAGTTGCTCAGTCGTGTCGTATTTGTTCCTAATACTATTTTATTTTTCATTAATCAATTATTGCAGCATTTTGCAAATTTCATTAGTCTATTCCAAAAAGCAGTTTTGGATGTTATTGATTCTTTTATTGTTTATTTGTTTTCTATTCCATTAATTCCTGTGTGTATTTTTATTTCGCTACTCCTAGTTTCTTTGAGTTTTCTGTTTTTTTATATAATTTGTTTGCATTAATTTTTGAATCTTTTAATTCATGCATATGAAGTGTAATACATTCATCAAGTCTTGACATCTTGTTTTTTCATTGTCATGTGGTTACAAATATTTTGCAAGCCATCATAATTTTTTTGGTCTCCAATTATTAGGGAGAATTGTTTTAAAATTTACAAATGTATAAAAAGGCTGGACCAAAACAGAAATGATGCTTAGTTGTGGATGTATCTGGTATTAAAAGTATAGTCTGGTGCTGTAAAGAACAGTATTACATAGAAACCTGGAATGTTAGGCCCATGAATCAAGGTAAATTGAAACTGGTCAAGCAGAAGGTGGCAGGAGTGAACATTGACATCTTAGGAATCAGTGAACTCAAATGGATGAGGATGGGGAAATTTAATTCAGATGACCATTATACCTACTACTGTGGGCAAGTATCCCTTAGAAGAAATGGAGTAGCCCTCACGGTCAACAAAAAAGTCTAATATGCAGTACTGGGGTGCAATCTCAAAAACAACAGAAATGATTTTGGTTTGTTTCCATGGCAAACCATTCAACATCACAGTAATCCAAGTCTATGCCCGAGCCACTAATGCTGAAGAAGCTGAAGTTGAATAGTTTTACAAAGACCTTCTAGAACTAACACCGTAAAAAGATGTCCTTTTCATCATTAGGGATTGGAATGCAAAAGTAGGAAGTCTAGAAATTCATGGAGTAGTAGGCAAGTGTTGGCCTTAGAATACAAAATGAAGCAAGGCAAAGGCTAACAGTTTTGTCAAGAAAACACACTGGTCATAGCAAACACCCTCTTTCAACAACACAAGAAATGACTCTATACATGGACATCCCTAGATGGTCGATACTGGAATCAGTTTGATTTTATACTCTGCAGCTGAAGATGGAGAAGCTCTCTACACTCAGCAAAAACAAGACCTGGAGCTGACTGGCTCCAATCATGAGCTCCTCCTGATTGTAAAATTCAGGCTTTAATTGAAGAAAGTAGAGAAAACTGCGAGGCCATTCAGGTATGGCCTAAATCAAATCCCTTATGATTATACAGTGGAGGTGACAAATAGATGCAAGGGATTATATCTGGTAGACAGAATGCCTGAAGAATTATAGATGGAGGTTCATAACACTGTGTGGGAGGCAGTGACCAGAACCATCCCCAAGAAAAATAAATGCAAGAATGCAAAGTGGTTGTCTGAGGAGGCCTTATAAATAGCTGAGAAAAGAAGAGAAGTGAAAGGCAAAGGGGAAAGGGAAAGACACACCTAACTGAATGCAGAGTTTCAAAGAATAGCAAGGAGAGATAAGAAAGCCTTCCTCAGTGATCAGTGCAAAGAAATAGAGGAAAACAATAGGAAAGAGTAGAGATCTCTTCAAAAAAATTAGAGATAACGAACATTCCATGCAAAGATGGGCACAATAAAGGACAGAAATGGTATGGA
Source organism: Bos indicus (assembly GCF_029378745.1). NCBI lineage: Eukaryota > Metazoa > Chordata > Mammalia > Artiodactyla > Bovidae > Bos > Bos indicus. The sequence continues at coordinate 54,698,556 of NC_091769.1, forward strand.
CCTAACAGAAGCAGAAGATATTAAGAAGAGGTGGCAAGAATACACAGAAGAACTATACAAAGAAAATCTTCATGACCCATGACCCAGATAATCATGATGGTGTGATTACTCACCTAGAGCCAGACATCCTGGAGTGTGAAGTCAAGGGGGCCTTAAGAAGCATTACTACCAACAAAGCTAGGGGAGGTGATGGAATTACAGCTGAGCTATTTCAGATTCTAAAGTATGATGCTGTGAAAGTGCTGCACCCAATATAGCAGCAAGTTTGGAAAACTCAGCAGTGACCACAGGACTGGAAAAGGTCAGTTTCTATTTCTTTTTTTTTTTTTTACACCGGGTTATTGTTACCATCTTTCTAAATTCCATATATGTGTGTTAGTATACTGTATTGATGTTTTTCCTTCTGGCTTACTTCACTCTATAATAGGCTCCAGTTTCATCCACCTCATTAGAACTGATTCAAATGTATTCTTTTTAATGGCTGAGTAATACTCCATTGTGTATATGTATCACAGCTTTCTTATCCATTCACCTGTTGATGGAGATCTAGGTTGCTTCCATGTCCTGGCTATTATAAACAGTGCTGCGATGAACATTGGGGTACACGTGTCTCTTTCCCTTCTGGTTTCCTCAGTGTGTATGCCCAGCAGTGGGATTGCTGGATCATAAGGCAGTTCTATTTCCAGTTTTTTAAGGAATCTCCACACTGTTCTCCATAGTGGCTGTACTAATTTGCATTCCCACCAACAGTGTAAGAGGGTTCCCTTTTCTCCACACCCTCTCCAGCATTTATTATTTGTAGACTTTTGGATCGCAGCCATTCTGACTGGTGTGAAATGGTACCTCATAGTGGTTTTCATATGCATTTCTCTGATAATGAGTGATGTTGAGCATCTTTTCATGTGTTTGTTAGCCCTCTGTATGTCTTCTTTGGAGAAATGTCTATTTAGTTCTTTGGCCCATTTTTTGATTGGGTCATTTATTTTTCTGGAGTTGAGCTGTAGGAGTTGCTTGTATATTTTTGAGATTAGTTGTTTGTCAGTTGCTTCATTTGCTATTATTTTCTCCCATTCTGAAGGCTGTCCTTTCACCTTGCTAATAGTTTCCTTTGATGTGAAGAAGCTTTTAAGGTTAATTAGGTCCCATTTGTTTATTTTTGCTTTTATTTCCAATATTCTGGGAGGTGGGTCATAGAGGATCCTGCTGTGATGTATGTCAGAGAGTGTTTTGCCTTTGTTCTCCTCTAGGAGTTTTATAGTTTCTGGTCTTACGTTTAGATCTTTAATCCATTTTGAGTTTATTTTTGTGTATGGTGTTAGAAAGTGTTCTAGTTTCATTCTTTTACAAGTGGTTGACCAGATTTCCCAGCACCACTTGTTAAAGAGATTGTCTTTAATCCATTGTATATTCTTGCCTCCTTTGTCAAAGATAAGGTGTCCACATGTGTGTGGATTTATCTCTGGGCTTTCTATTTTGTTCCATTGATCTATATTTCTGTCTTTGTGCCAGTACCATACTGTCTTGATGACTGTGGCTTTGTAGTAGAGCCTGAAGTCAGGTAGGTTGATTCCTCCAGTTCCATTTTTCTTTCTCAAGATCGCTTTGGCTATTCGAGGTTTTTTGTATTTCCATACAAATTGTGAAATTATTCGTTCTAGCTCTGTGAAGAATACTGTTGGTAGCTTGATAGGGATCCCAAATAATGGCAATGCCAAAGAACGTTCAAACTACCATACAGTTGTGCTCATTTCACATCCTAGCAAGGTAATACTGAAAGTCCTTCAAGATAGGCTTGAGCAGTATGTGAACTGAGAAATTCCAGATGTACAAATTGGATTTCAAAAAGGTAGAGGAACAAGAGATCAAATTGCCAGCATTCATTGGCTCATAGAGCAAGGGAATTCCCGAAAAACATCTACTTCTGCTTCACTGACTACACTAAATCCTTTGACTGTGTGGATCACAACAAACTATGGAAAATTCTTAAAGAGATGGGAATACCAGACCACCTTACCTGCCTCCTGAGAAAACTGTATGCAGATCAAGGAGCAACTGTTAGAACCAGAACCAGAACAAATCCCAACTGATTTGTTTCACGTTGGGAAAGGAGTATATCAAGGCTGTATATTGTTACCCTGCTTGTTTAACTTCTGTGCCGAGTACATCATGCAGAATACTGGGTTGGATGAATCACAAGCTGAAATCAAGAGTGCTGGGAGAAATATTCATAACCTCAGATATGCAGATGATATCACTCTACTGGCAGAAAGTGAAGAGAAACTAAAAAGCCTCTTGATGAGGGTGAAGAAGAGTGAAAAAGCTGGCTTAAAACTCAGCATTCAAAAAACTAAGGTCATCGCATCTGGTCCCATCACTTCACAGTAAATAGAAGGAGGAAAATAGAAGCAGTGACAGATTTTATTTTCTTGGGCTCCCAAATCACTGTGGATGGTGACTCCAGCCATGAATTTAAAAGATGCTTGCTCCTTGGAAGGAAAGCTGTGACAAATCTAAGCAATGTATTAAAAAACAGAGATATCACTTTGCTGACAAAGGTCTGTATAGTCAAAGCTATGATTTTTCTGGTAGTCATGTACTGATGTGAGGGCTGGACCATAAAGAAAGCTGAGCAGTGAAGAATTGATACTTTCGAGTTTTGGTGCTGGAGAAGACTCTTGAGAGTCCCTTGGAGAGCAAGGAAATCAAAGCAGTCAATCCTAAAGGAGATCAACCTTGAATATTCACTGGAAGGACTGATGCTGAAGCTGAAGTTCCAATACTTTGGCCACCTGATGCAAAGAGCCCACTCATTGGAAAAGTAGGAAAGATTGAGGGTAAGAGGAGAAGGGGGCAATAGAGGATGAGATGGTTGGATGGCATCACCAACTCAATGGACATGGGTTTGAGTAAACTCTGGGAGTTGGTGATGGACAGGGAGGCCTGGCATGTTGCAGTCCATGGGGTCACAAATAGTTGGACATGACTTAGTGACTCAACAACAACAGCAGGTTCTCATTTTTCATTTTTACCCTCAAGTTTTCCACTGCTGAGATCTTAAGTTTGTTTTTCCATGCTCTGGTACATTTCTTTGAGTAATTTACTCAGAAAAGATGGCTAGATGGTGTATTTATTTAGTTCTTAAATATCTAGGAATGTCTCTTGGCTTCATAAGTGAATAGTAGTATACTGGGTATAAAATTCTTGGACATTGTATTAGGTAGGTTCAAGCCAATTACTGAAATAAGTGGTCCAGAGTCATAGATTGGGCATCCCTGGTAGCTCACTTGGTAAAGAATCTGCCTGCAATGCAGGAGACCCTGGTCCAATTCATGGGTTGGAATAATCCCCTGGAGAAAGAACAGGTTACCCACTCCCTGGAGGCTCAGATGGTAAAGAATCTGCCTGCAGTGCAGGAGACCTGGGTTTGATCCCTCGATTGGGATGATCCCCTGGAGGGCATGGCAATCCACTACAGTATTCTTTTTTTTTTCATCAAAAAATTTTTTTTTAAACTTTACAATATTGTATTGGTTTTGCCATATATCAAAATGAATCTGCCACAGGTATACATGTGTTCCCCATCCTGAACCCTCCTCCCTCCTCCCTCCCCATCCCATCCCTCTGGGTCGTCCCAGTGCACCAGCCCCAAGCATCCAGTATCGTGCATCGAACCTGGACTGGCGACTCGTTTCATATATGATATTATACATGTTTCAATGCCATTCTCCCAAATCATCCCACCCTCTCCCTCTCCCACAGAGTCCAAAAGACTGTTCTATACATCATTGTCTCTTCTGCTGTCTCGTATACAGGGTTATTGTTACCACCTTTCTAAATTCCATATATATGCATTATTATACTGTATTGGTGTTTTTCCTTCTGGCTTACTTCACTCTGTATAATAGGCTCCAGTTTCATCCACCTCATTAGAACTGATTCAAATGTATTCTTTTTAATGGCTGAGTAATACTCCATTGTGTATATGTACCATAGCTTTCTTATCCATTCATCTGCTGATGGACATCTAGGTTGCTTCCATGTCCTGGCTATTATAAACAGTGCTGCGATGAACACTGGGGTACACATGTCTCTTTCCCTTCTGGTTTCCTTAGTGTGTATGCCCAGCAGTGGGATTGCTGGGTCATAAGGCATGAAAAGATGTTCAACATCACTCATTATCAGAGAAATGCAAATCAAAACCACTATGAGGTACCATTTCACGCCAGTCAGAATGGCTGCGATCCAAAAGTCTACAAGCAATAAATGCTGGAGAGGGTGTGGAGAAAAGGGAACCCTCTTACACTATTGGTGGGAATGCAAACTAATATAGCCACTATGGAGAACAGTGTGGAGATTCCTTAAAAAATTGGAAATAGAACTGCCACTCCAGTATTCTTGCCTGGAGAATCCCCTTGGACAGAGGAGCCTGGCAGGCTGCAGTCCCTGGGATCACAAAGAGTGGACACAACTGAGCGACTAAGCACAGCACACAAAGTCATAGATCAAATAAGATCAAAATTGAATGTTATCTAATACTTATTATGTAACAGTCATCAGTCTAGGCCTGATAGATGTCTTTGTTCCACAGGGCCTTCCAGGGTGGTGGGTTAACATCTATTGTACCATTATTTGGCTTCCATCTCTGGGTCCAAGGTGGATAATGCAGTTGGCATTGTTTTTTAGCCAGTGGGATGGGGAAAGATGTCCACTGCAGGTAGATTTACCGGTGAAATGATGATCTGTAAATTGTATACATCGCTTATATTCACATTGCGTTGTGTCAGGTTTGGCACGTAACTGCACCTACCCTTAAACAGAGAGGGGAGAATTGATAGGATACTGGATGATAGCATTCCCAACCACAACCATCTATAGAAATTGTTTGTTTAAATTTTTGTTGATGTTACTTTCTAGTTTGAGTCCTTATTCTTTCTTCCCTATCCCCTCTTTCCTCCCTTTGAAATGTTAATTCAGGCCCTTTTCAGTTTTTCTTTAAAGTGGAAATTTTATATCTTAATTATATGTGTTCATTTTGTATCAAAGATATAAACTCTCTGTCATGTTTGTAGAAAATCATTTTTGATCAGTTTTGATATTTTCATTTTTTAGTACCATTCCTTCCTTTTACTTATACAGTTTATATTCTAACATATAGATTAATATCTTCTCTTATATTGACAGAACAATTATTATATCTAACTGCCTTTGTATAGATGTATAGCTTTTCATCATAACTCTTTGCCTGTTCCCATTAGCCTTCTCTAATAGCTGAAAATCTTTTCTGTCATTACCAGGAAGCCTGTAGAAGATAACTGTTATAGGAGCTTATGGAAAGTGATGACTTTGCCTAGGTACCCTCCTGTAGAGTTGACATAGGTTATAAGAGTGCCGTCCTCTATAGTGAATGTAAGTTAGACACTGTGTGGTTTAACAAAGAGAACCCCAGAAAAGTAGCTGAAGTCATTGATTAAAGAACAGATAATTAGCTTCCATAATTTCAATGAGGAATTTTACATTCCTTCCTGTAGAAAATATGTTTGGATTATTTGTATAGAATTTTAAAAGTAACTTTAATGGGTAATTGCCATAAAAGTCTGTTTGATTGTTAACTAGGAAATAAAAGATAAATAACTTAGTTGCTAATATTGTTTCTGAAGGGAGAAATTCAGAAAATATATTTTTTGAGAAGTTAAAAGAAGACAGTATTCCTGCTCCTCGCTCTGTTGGCAGTATTAAAATCAGCTTTACTCCTCGAGTATTCCCGACAGCTCTCCGGGAATCACAAGTAGCAGAAGAGGAGGAGGTTGGTACACTTGCCGTTAGTTACAGTGACCACACATGAGAGTACTTAATTTTTTACTTCATATGTTGAAACTTACTGGATCTGAATTTTTAAAGTATTCATTGCACTACAGATATTACTTCATGAAAAAATTTAATATTTCTTTTTGAGAAAAATATATTTTGCAGGATCTATATTTTTTTGGCTTCAGAATGCTGATGAGAAAACACTGATTTAATAGTCAGCATTTTTGCTTATTCTAGGAGATAATCTGTTGCATGTGCATTTATTTTGTTAAATATATCGTTTTCCATAATAGATTTGTAAACTTTGAGACTATGTGTGTTGTGGTAAGAAAAGATTTGTAAATTTATTATATTATTACAATTAATTAGTAACGTCAAGTATTTCTAATGTGACATTTGGCATTGATGTCTTTCATTTATAAATTCCTGAGCTCTGGGATTTTGAATGTCATATATCTAGTTGTATAAGCACTAAGAATTCTAAGAACTGCTTTTATTAATTTTTTTTTTACTATCAGGTATGAACTGATACCTCTCTCAGTTGAAAAGCTGTGAAAATAATTGAAGTTTCTTAATATATGATGATAATTTATAAATATTAACTTTTTTCTTAATATTAGCAATATATTTCTGTATTTCATTATTTATAAAAGGATTTCTATAACTATAAAATTATAATTATTTTAAAAATAATCTATATATTTTTATAATATAAAAATACATACATATTATAAACAAGAAAAGTAAAATAATATTCACATGAACTACCAGAAATTTGGACAAAGTTTGAACTAGAAATTGTTATATATTTGATTTTAATCAGCTAGTGAAATTAAAAAAAAAATTTGAAAATGTATAAAAGCTGGAAGTTTAAAATCACCATGATCAAATATTGTATCAGTCTGCTTAGAATACTATTACAAAGTACGTAGACTCGCTGGCTCTAAGAACAGACAATTATTTCTCACAGTTCTGGAGGCCGAGAGGATATGGGGGTGGGGTGTAGAAAAAAGCATGCCCTCTAGTTTCTTTCTTCTCTTATAAGGATACTAATCCTGTCTTGGGGGCCTCATCCTCATGACTTCATCCAAACTTAATTATCGCTCAAGGGCCATAGTTCCAAATACCATCACACAGGTGGTTAGGGCTTCACTGTACTAATTTTGGAGCACATAAACATTCAGTACATAACAAATAGTATTTCCATGTTATGTAGGAAGATGGGAAATCTAAAAGGAACAGTTAATAAAATAATACCTTTGTGTCCTTCATTAAACTCATTCTCATTTCAGTGGCTACATAAACAAGCAGAGGCACAAAGAGCAATGAATACTGATATTCCTGAACTTTGTGATTTAAAAGAAGAGGAAAAGAACCCAGAATGGTTGAAGGACAAAGGAAAGTAAGTTGTTTGCACCCTGGCCATGAGACTTATTATAAATCTATGTAGATATTAGTACTTATAACATTTTCTAGATATCTTGACATATGTGTGAATGTGATTGTTGGGAAGAAATAATGTAAGTTTGCCAATTATGTAGGTAGCACCTCTGTGTTTAAAAAGTCAGATCCTATAACAATTAAATGAGATTCTTATTTTTATTTGCTTTTATATTTAAATGTCATGGAAATGAAAAAATATAACATCTTTGGACTGCTTATTAAAGTCTCTTTTAAAATTACTCAGTGTTTGACATAAGTCCTTGCTAATACTTCCCTTAAAATCATGGTTCTTCAAAACTAGAATTACTTTGATTAGTTCTGTCAGTCTTTGAAAGCTTATCAGATTAGCTTGTTGCTCTGTCATGACCTAGATGGGTGGCATGGAGTGGTGGGGTGGAAGGTTCAAGAGAGAAGATATATATACACATATAGTGGATTCACTTTGTTGTACAGCAGAAACTAACACAACACTATAAAGCAATTATCCTCTAATAAAAAAAAATTATCAAATCAGTCTATAAATTATCATTTTATGTCTAGACAATCTTTTTATTTATTTATATGTGACTGTAAATTTTAGACAATTATCAAAAATAATGAATTCTGGTACATTCTGTGGCAATTTGAGTTCATATTTTGAGGCAATTGTAGATATTATTTATTATATCTTATTTTGTATGTTTGTATTATTTTCCTGTTGCTGCCATAACAAACTGCCACCGACTTACTGGCTTAAAACAATACTAATCTATTATCTTATAGTTCTAAAGGCCAGGAGTCTAAAGTGGGTTTTATTAGACTAATATCAAGTATCAAGTGCAATCCTTCTGGAGACTGTAGGAGAGAATCTATTTCCTTGGGTTTTCCAACCTTGAGACCGCCCACATTCCTTGGCTTATGGCCCCAAACCAGTAGTTGCATCACTCTAGCCTTTGCTTCCATAGTCACATCTCCTTTTCTGACTCTGGCTGCCTCCCTCTTTCATTTATAAACACCCTTGTATTTATAATCCAGGGTAATCTCCTACATTAAGATTCTTAATCACATCTGCAAGGTTCTTTCTAAGTCACCATTTTATGTATTCACAGGTTTTGGGGAGTTAGGATGTGGCTATCTTTGTGTTTTCCTGTTCTCATCTCTTCTCTGTTCTCCTGGTCTTTTCTCTTATCGAAAACACCACCAGAGATTGATTTGTGAAGTTGAGCTGGAGTAGACAGTTTTCTAAAGTTCGGAAGCCTGAGGCTCACAGGTTTGTTCCTCTTACTCCCAAGAGTAATCCCTTCTCCTCCTCCTCTTCCTTCTTCTCTCCCTTCTCTCCATCTTTTGAACCATTACATAAATATCTGTTGATTATTTATGGTTTGTCAGGCTGTAGGCTAGGCTCTGAACTACAGAAATAGAGGATAGAGACATATATGGAAAGTGCAATACATAGAAAGCACATGATAAAATGAGAGTACACAAGAGGGGCACTTAACCTTAAAAGAAGGGAGGTAGTTTCAGGAAGAGCTTCCTAAAGAGTATGGCACCTGAGTTCCTCTTAATGATAGGTAGGAGTTTCAGGAGGAAGGGAGAGAAAGGTGTTCATTTTAGGCAGAGGATACAGTGTGAGCAAATGCTCAGAGACAAGAATAGTGTGACATACAGGCCAGGAACTATGGGTAGCTTACTTTTTGATAAAACATAAATTTGAAGCTAAGAGTAATAACACATGAACCTAGAAAAATAGGCAGTGGCCTTGTGTTATTCTTAAATTTTATTCTGTAAGGTGGAGGAAAATGTGCTCCAGTAACTAAGGTGGAGGTCTTGAACAGTGACATTGTTGTAGAGGGGGGAAGGCGAGGGCCATGTGAGAAATATTCAGGAGGTAAAATAGGGAGGACATCTGAGTGACTGTTGAGGAGTAGAGAAGTAGTTATGGACATCTTCTGGGTTTCTAGTTTAAAGGATTGATTATATGACACCAACTGAATTAGAGAACACTAGAAGAGGGCCAATTAGGGGGAAATATAGGTAAAGGTCAGTTTTGAATATGTTGAGTTAGAGGTGTCTTTTGGTCAAGCTGACAGTGTCCAGCAAGTTTGAAACCCAGAGGAGAGTCCAGCCCTGTGTTATCGATTTGGAGGTCATCAGCATTTATGCAGCAGTTGATTTATAAGAGTAGGTGAGGTATCTAAAAATAGGGTATAAAGGGGAGTAGTGGCCTAAGACTAGAACCCTGTGATCCACAGTATTTGAAGATCTGGCAAAATAAAGTTGTACACAGAAGTAGTCTCAGAAGCCGATGGAATAAAAACTTTTAAGAATTTTTTTTGTCTTGTTCTTCTCTAAAAGTTCTCCAGGCAAGAATACTGGAGTGGTTCATCATTCCCTTCTCCAGGGGATCTTCGCAACGCAGGGATCGAACTGGGTCTCCTGCATTGCAGGCAGATTCTTTACCATCTGAGCCACCAGGGAAGCAAGCCCTCTTTACAAATAGAAAAGATTCAAAAAGATGTGCAGATGAGACAAAAGAAGTGGTTGAAATGTCCTCTAGAAGAGTGGGGAAAACTCAGTCAAGGCCAATGGTGAATGGATTATCTTGATTTTGTTATTCTTTTTCCTTTCGTTAAAAGTTGTGTTCATTTTTACACTTTATAATAAAGATATACCTTTTGAAAAAAATGTACACTGCACATCAAATGTAAGTTCCCCTTGGTTTTTACCCAGTTTGCTGGCCTTCTGCCTTCCCTGCCCCTCAGATATATCCAGTCTAAATATTTCTTTAATTACATTTGCTTATCTTTAAGCTGTCATTGTCATAATCACAGTTATTACGTTCATAGCTTGTGATAGGTTACCAGAGCTTTGCCCATACAATTTCATTAAATCCTTACTACTGTAGTTAGCTAGGAACCACTGCTTTTGCATTCATTTAACAAATGTTTATTGTAAAGCTAGCTGCTTTACACAAACGAACTCTTTTAATTCCTTTAACAGTATAACTAGTTGTATATTATTATCTTTACCCCAAGTTTCTAAAATATAGAAAGAGGGCTAGAGAGGTTGAGAAATTTGGCTAAAGTGGTGGTTTATAAATAAAACCAGGATTCAGTCCCATGTCAGTATGATTACAAAGCTTTTGTTCCAGATAGTGTTGTATAACCCTCACAGATGAATAAAATTCTTGTTGTCCTTTTGTTCTGATTGTTTAGCCTTAGTAAAGACAGCCCAAGTGGTCTGGCTCTATGTCAGGAAGCATTTAACAGGAGGCTTCCTGTGTGCTGTTTTGGATCTGTCAGGAATTCTCTGTTCCTTATTAATTCCTGAATATTCAGGAATTAAGAGGAGAGGCAAGCCTGTCCCAGGGGCTGAGGAATCCAGGCATTTCCTTCATTAGTGCTTCTATATGTTGATAAGTACCCTCTTCCTTCTTGTGAACCATGCGGTAAAAGTGATTGTTTACAAATCTCTCTCTTTAATATGGATTGCCTATGTTTTGTAAGTCTAGAATTTTAATATTTATCTTTGCTGAGAATAACTACTTTGTAAGATGGTATATATGCCCACACCATGTTGATTAAAACACCTTTGCTCCATCAGAGCTCTGGTCCCCGTGTCTTTATCTCTCTCTCTCTCTCTCTCTCTCTCTCTCTCTCTCTCTCTCTCTCTCTCTCTCCTCTTTTTCAGGCTGATCCCCTGGAGTGCAGAGGCTCTCTGAGTTCACTTTTCCTGCCTCGGCTTCTAAGACCCTCTCGAGAAGGTGCTCTGCACCTTCACCCCATCGAGAGGGCGCCTGAGGCCTCCGTGAACAGAGCAAGCCCCACGTCAGGGGCTTTATTGGCTTTCTGTGTAAACCAAGGAATATCAGCCTCTTTCTCTCTCCTTTACTTTCTTATCGGTCGACTCCAGACCACCAGGTTCCGGTCCATTAAAGGACCTCAACAGCTATGAATTGCTCTTCCTTGAGGCCTGAGGTGCTGAAGTGCACGTAGCTGAATGTGCTCTCCTACTGGATTGGTTACTGAGGTCTAGAAAATACTGGAAGATTAAGTTGTGATAGAGATAGAATGGGAAAGACTAGAGATCTCCAAGAAAATGAGAGATACCAAAGGAACTTTTCGTGCAGAGATGGGCACAATAAAGGAAAAAAATGGTATGGACCTAACAGAAGCAGAAGATATTAAGAAGAGGTGGCAAGAATACACAGAAGAACTATACAAAAGAGATCATCACGACCCAGATAATCACAATGGTGTGATCACTAACCTAGAGCCAGATATCCTGGAGTGTGAAGTCAAGTGGGCCTTAGGAAGCACTACTAAGAACAAAGCTAGTGGAGATAATAGAATTTCAGTTGAGCTATTTCAAATCCTAAAAGATGATGCTGTGAAAGTGCTGCACTCAATATGCCAGCAAATTTGGAAAACTCAGAAGGGCCACAGGACTGGAAAAGGTCAGTTTTCATTCTAATCCCAAAGAAAGGCAATGCCAAAGAATGCTCAAACTACCACACTATTGCACTCATCTCACATGCTAGCAAAATAATGCTCAAAATTCTCCAAGCGAGGTTCCAACAGTATATGAACGATGAACTTCCAGATGTTCCAGCTCAATTTAGAAAAGGCAGAGGAACCAGAGATCAAATTGCCAACATCCATTGGATCATTGAAAAAGGAAAAGAGTTCCAGAAAAACATCTACTTCTGCTTTATTGACTATGCCAAAGCCTTTGACTGTGTGGAAAATTCTGAAAGAGATAGAAATACCAGACTACCTTATCTGTGTCCTGAGAAATCTGTATGCAGGTCAAGAAGCAACAGTTAGAACTGGACATGGAACAACAGACTGGTTCCAGATCGGGAAAGGAGTACATCAAGGCTGTATATTGTCACCCTGCTTATTTAACTTATATGAAGAGAAATGCTGGACTGGATGAACACAAAGTGGAATCAAGATTGCTAGGAGAAATATCAATAACCTCAGATATACAGATGACACCACCCTTATGGCAGACAGTGAAGAAACTAAAAGGCCTCTTGATGAAACTGAAAGAGGAGAGTGAAAAAGTTGGCTTAAGGCTCAGCATTCAGAAAACTAAGGATCATGGCATCTGGTCCCATCACTTCATGGCAAATAGATGGAGAAACAGTGGAAACAGTGTCAGATTTTATTGTTCTGGGCTTCAAAAATCGCTGCAGATGGTGACTGCAGCCATGAAATTAAAAGACAGTTTACTGCTTGGACGGAGAAGGCAATGGCACCCCACTCCAGTACTCTTGCTTGGAAAATCCCATGTACGGAGGAGCTTGTTAGGCTGCAATCCATGGGGTCGCTAAGAGTCGGACACCACTGAGCGACTTCACTTTCACTTTTCACTTTCATGCATTGGAGAAGGAAATGGCAACCCACTCCAGTGTTCTGGCCTGGAGAATCCCAGGGACGGGGGAGCCTGGTGGGCTGCTGTCTATGGGGTCGCACAGAGTTGGACACGACTGAAGTGACTTAGCATAGCATAGCATTACTGCTTGGAAGAAAAGTTATGACCAACCTAGACAGCATATTAAAAAGCAGAGACAGTACTTTGCCAACCAAGGTCTGTCTAGTCAAAGCTGTGGTTTTTCCAGTAGTCATGTATGGATGTGAGAGTTGGACTGTAAAGAAAGCTGAGTGCCGAAGAATTGATGCTTTTGAACTGTGGTGTTGAGAAGACTCTTGAGAGTCCCTTGGACTGTGCCAGTCCATCCTAAAGGAAATGAGTCTTGAATATTCATTGGAAGGACTGATGCTGAAGCTGAAACTCCAGTAGTTTGGCCACCTGATGTGAAAAACTGACTGATTTGAAAAGACCCTGATACTGGGAAAGATTGAAGGCAGGAGGAGAAGGGGATGACAGAGGATGAGATGGTTGGATGGCATCACTGACTCAATGGACATGAGTTTGAGTAAACCCTGGGAGTTGGTGATGGATAGGGAAGCCTGGTGTGCTGCAGTCCGTGAGGTCACAAAGAGTTGGACAGGACTGAGCGACTGAACTGAACTGAACTGATTTTCTGAGGTGGAAGGAAAGAAAGTGAAGACAAATGGGAAACTAGATAAATTTCTAACAAAAATTGCTTAGTGGGCACTATTGAGATCTCTACTAGGTTAGAGAGCATGAATTTATGGAGATGTTATTCAGCACAGCTCTGTGATTTATCTTCTAAATAGTGTTTAGTGTTTCAGATTTAAGAGTAGATTATTGCACCGAGATTGGAATTTTGATGGACAAGTACAACAGAAGACTAGTAGTACAAAGGACCAGATTGGAAAAATAGCTTAGATATCTAGCTGTGACATATAGGCTGGGGGACTAGCCAAGCAATCCAGTGGTTAAGACTCTGTGCTTCCAATGCAAGAGGCTCGGGTTTGATCCCTGACCTGGAACTAAGATCCCACATGCTGTGCAGCATGGCCAAAAAAATAAAAAATAATCTATTTTTTAAAAATAGAAATCTAGGCTGGGTTAGAAAGGAATAGATGCCATAGTGATCCAGTGGACTAAGGAAAAATGGAGCAGTTAAGACATTAGAGGACACTATAAGGTTGAAGATTGATGAAGGGATAGTTTGCAGGATAGAAAGTTCTAGTCAGTGACTGGGATTCCAGAGTTTGATATCAGTGAAGTAGTGTAGATCAGGTGATGACAAGTCCAGGAGGTGGTCCTGGAGTGGGTAGCAAAAGTGAAGGAAAGGTCATTTGAGTTAAGGTTGTTATTGTTTAGCCAGTGAGTTGTGTCTGGCTGCAACCCCATGGACTGCAGCATGCCAGGCTCCTCTGTCTTCCACTGTCTCCCAGAGTTTGCTCAAATTCATGTCATTGAACTGGTGATGCTATCCAACCATCTCATCCTCTGTCACCCCCTTCTTCTCTTGCCCTCAGTCTTTCCTAGCATCAGGGTCTTTTCCAGTGAGTCAGCTAGCTCTTCACATCAGGTAGCCCAAGTATTGGAACTTCAGCTTCAGCATAAGTCCTTCCAATGAATACTCAGGGTTGATCTCCTTTAGCATTGACTGATTTGATCTCCTTGCAGCCCAAGGAACTATAAAGAGTCTTCTCAAGCACCACAATTCACAAGCATCGATTCTTCCATGATCAGCCTTCTTTATGGCACAACTCTCACATCGGTACATGACTACGGGAAAAACCATAACTTTGACTAGATGGACCTTTGTTGGCAAAGTGATGTCTCTGCTGTTTAATATGCTGTCTAGGTTTGTCAGAGCTTTCTTTCCTTTTGTCCTTTCCTTAGAAGAAGCAAGCATCTTTTAATTTCATGGATGCAATAATCGTCCACTGATTTTGGAGCCCAAGAAAATAAAGTCTGTCACAGTTTTCCTTTTTTTCCCCTTCTATTTGCTGTGAAGTGATGGAACTTGTACATCTGGAAGTTCTTGGTTCATATCCTGCTGAAGCCTAGCGTGAAGGATTTTGAGCATTACTTTGCTGGGATATGAAATGAGCACAACTGTATGGTATTTTGAACATTCTTTGGCATTGCCCTTCTTTGGGATTGAAATGAAAACTGACCTTTTCCAGTCTTGAAGCCACTGCTGAGCTTTCCAAATTTGCTGGCGTATTGAATGCAACACTTTAACAGCGTCATCTTTTAGGATTTGAAATAGCTCAGCAGGATTTCCATCACCTCCACTAGCTTTGTTCGTAGTAATACTTCCTAAGGCCCACTTGACCTTCTATTCCAGAATGTCTGGCTCTATCTAGGTGAGTGACCAGACCATGCCATCCTGGTTACCTGGGTCATTAAGACCTTTTTTGTATATTTCTTCTGTATTCTTGCCACCTTGAGTTAAGGAGTCCCAGGGCTAAACGGATAAATGGGTCATATACCTAAACTTTAGAATCTTCTGGAATTATGGCATGAATTGGGTTGGAAACAGATGCTGGGAGCCAGGTATCAAAGACTTCAGTGAATAAGAGAAGAATGATTTTAAAAAGCCAGTTAGATGACAGTGACCAGAGGTTATAGAGTAAAGATGCCAGAGTCCTAAAGAATGATGATTTTTTTTTTTTTTTATTAAAGGAGAGTTACAGCTTGGAACTTGGCAGAAGTGAGTCTGGAGAATGCCTATGGTCCTAGCCCCTCCCGTGATATGGGGAGGGAATCCTCCGTAGAGAAGGTGGTAGATACAGCACTGCCCTCCAGAGAGAGCCGGGTATACTTTAAGAAGCATTGTGTGGAAAAATTAAGGATTAAGAAACGATGGGGATGGGAGTTGGAGTCATTTATGCTTGGATCACAAGTAAGAAAGTGTAAAGGAATAAAGGGGGATGAGAACAGGAAAAACCAGCAAATGTGAACTTTCATGTGAGGGCAAAGCAGCAGCTGCTTTTTGATCAGTGCCCGAAGATTACAGGTTGTTGGACAGTTAGAAAGTCCTTTGGCACACACAATGTGTTATGGTGCTGGGACTGGCTAAATGGGCCTAGACAGTGTGTAGTCTGGTTTTATTTCTTTTTTATAGGTAAATGTATTTATTTATATGTTTATGTTTTGGCTGTGCTGGGTCTCCAGTGCTGCATGGGCTTTCTCTAGTTGCAGTGAGTGGGGGCTACTCTCTAGCTGCAACGTGCAGGTTACTCTCTAGTTGCGGTGTTCAGGCTTCTCATAGCAGTGGCATCTCTTTCTGTGGAGTGTGAGCTCCAGGGTGTGTGGGCTTCAGTAGTTGCAGCTCATGGGCTCTAGAACACAGGCTCAGTAGTTGTGGTACACGGGCTTAGTTGCTCCACAGCATGTGGGATCTTCCCAGATCATGGATCAAACCTGTGTCTCCTGTATCGGCAGGAGGATTCTTTACCACTGAGCCACCAGGGAAGCCCTGGTTATTTCTGATATACCAGTGATGTGATTTCGATTTGAATGGAAAGGACAGATGAGATCATTGAGCTAGTGTTGGAATTTTGCTCACAGGTACAGCGAAAGAAGTGTGTGTGCATATGACAAGTGGCAAAAGCCTTGAATTGGTAACAACCTAGTGCAAAAAAGTGTACTTGATTGTGGTGAAGTGTGACTGGTAAATTATAATCACCTTAGTCTCTGTTGGTTTTTTGTACCAGTTAGGATGTAGGGTAAAGATGGCAAAGTCCCAAAGGAAGCATTACTATGAACAAAGCTAGTAGAGGTGATGGAATTCCAGCTGAGCTATTTAAAATCCTAAAAGATAATGCTGTAAAGTGTTGCCGACAGTTAGGTACAAAGAGAGGCAAAATAGGAGAGTTAAAAATGAGGAGAGATGGAAGAAAACTTAGTAACTAGTGACATCCAGAGAAACAAAGTACAGCTAATCATAGTGCCAAGTATGAACAGATAAAAGGAAAGGTAGTAATTATTAGAGAGAAATGTATCCTCTTTAGCCATGTAACACAGTACAGAATATAGAAACAGACGTAATAGACGCCATTCAGAAGCAGTGTTGGATTTAAGACAAAGGATGAAATGCTTTCATCTCCAGAGGCTTTGTTTCACGTTAGCCTTCTATATTTACACTGGCATAAACAGTCCAACTGTCCTCTATTGTGTTTAAACTCACGGGACACTTGTTCACAAAGGGTAGGAGTGGACAAGCCTTCCAAAAGAACAGTCATTTGAGAAAACTCTTCACGGGATTGTATCTACTCAAAAGAGACTCTTTTGAGTCTACCCTTTCTCAAAAGAGAAAAAGCCATAGAATGTTTTCATTTTTCTTTACCTAGTCTTTTACTGCCGGTCTTTAGTTTAAATGCCAAATCTACATTTCAGGAAAATAAATCAACTAAGGTAATTTTATTTGTTCATGAAAACATTTTACCTTTTGCAATTAACATTGTACCAGATAGCTTTTTAGTGAGAAATTTCACATAAAACAGTCTCTGGCTCTAATTTAGATGTTCACATGGTGTGTTGTTATTTAACAGCCTTACATGACTCAGAATCTGTGAATAACTAATAACTACCCTTCCAGACACTTTTAGTCATGTAAGGTTAGCATGATCGTTGTTTCATCCCACCTATGTTAGTCTGTACTTGAGTTTTAGCATGAGTTTTTTTGGACTGTCTTAACCACAGACTAAAGTTTCTTCTTCTCATGATGTAGGCCTACTTGAATACCATTTGCATACCTCACTCTGTACAGCAAATTATACTGTTAGATAGGAGGAAACTAAAGATATGTAATTCTGGAATCTAGTAGCACCCAGCAGCATATTATTGTCACGACATAAAATTACCTATACTAGTTCTAGTGTCTGAATTTTCCTTTTTTTTTCTCTTGGCCTAAGTGCCAGCATTAATAACCTGCCTAATCCTCCAGTCCTTTTAAGACTGAGGCTGTGATTTGCTTTTACTTTTTCTCTTGCCACTCAGGTTAATTCTGCTTCTGAACCCCAGCATTGTGTGTAGGAACCTGCCATTTGCTCATTGACTCACCTGGTACCAACTTGTGCCAGTCTGAATCCCTGTTTGCTTGCCGTTTGTGAATTTTCTGTAGCTGGACTCTGCCTGCCTGTCTGGATATCCTTTTACTTCATGTTGAACTTTTTGATGCTGATTGTTAACCACCTGTTACCAATTTCTCCCAACACAGGATATGGTTCTGCTTGCCAGATTGAATTTCTTTCTGGTACTTTGGTTTGGATCCATGCCCTGGCAAGAACTGTGAAGAATTAGCTTACCACAGTTTCACAGATGCTGGCAGAAGTCAGGAGACTCTTGAGTCAAACACGAAGGACTTTATTATTCAAGGCATGTCACACAGTATAACCTTCATGTTAGTTCCTTCTGTGCCTGAAATCCCATAGGGCAATGCAGAAGTGGACCCAAGTGGATGCTGTACACAAAGTAGGTTTGTCCCAGAGCTGAGAAGGCCAAGCTTAAGGAATGCAGTTTTTTACAAGAGTCTTATAAGCAAACCTGTCCAACTTTTGCCTCACAGGGTGATAATATCTTTATTATACTGAACAGCAAACAAATCTATTATTTGCCTCAGAGAGAGACCATGTCTCTGTCATCCAAGGATGTCCACTATACAAACATCTATGAAAAGATAGTCCCAAGCAAAAGCCCTCAGTGCATCTGTTGACATATGACATGCAAGAACATAAAAGACCCGTGGAGAATTGTCTCCCGGTATCCTCTTGGATCTGCCTACTTTCAGAACAGATCTGCCAAATCTGCCTTGCTCTCCTGCATTTTTTACAAGTCTGTTTGTTTGTAGAGATAAGACAGTTTTCTTATACTGTCTTTTGCCTGACTTGAAGTTTAGAATCCATATTCTAAAATAACTTGACATAATTATGATTTTGTTTGTTGATTGATTGTATGCATTTTACAACCCAGAATATTCAATTGCAGTGCAGTCACCATTATGGCCTAACTTGTCATATTATTTAGTTGTACAGCATCCTTTTCCTCCTTCCATCCTGAGTGCTAAATTGTACTGATTGATGTTCCTTCACTAAGATGCAGTAATACTCAGTTTTAGAAGCTCTTGAAATACCAAGAATGTTTTCTACCCATATAAGATGTTGAGAGAAACAAGGACCTTCAAAATCTTTGGAGCGGTAGGTGCTGTTACAGTTCTTATCGCCCACCAAACAGAGCTGTTGTGTCTTCTGTTAGAATATGTGTTACTCCTGGCCTCCACTGCTGTTTCTAAGCCCCACTGCTTTTGATTTCTTTAACTTCTTTTACTGTCTCTTTCTTTACTTCCGTCCAAATTGCTTCTTTCTAATTTATGGCTGCTCTTATGTTCAACTGTTGCTCAAAATGTTTGGCCTTTCTGGCTATTGCCAATCATGATGTTTCTTTCTTTACAGTGGAAACCAATCAATCATTGTAAAAATGACGGTAGTGTTTGCAGTTGTCCACATCTCTTCTGTTTTTCTGTACAGGCAGTACCATAAGGACTCAGTATGTTTTGAATGAGTATTTGTGCATAATTCTTTTCACTGTCATTGCTTTATTTGGAGCCATCAGGCGAGACTTCCTGGTTATTAGCTTCTGTATTTAAATTTATTGTTCAAATGCTACTGCCCCTAACATTGAGGTTTATTTTTTTCCCCTTTTCCTTTTGAAATTCAGCTATTTCTGAGTTCAGAACCATTCTGAAAGTCATAAAACAAATTATACTTTGTTGAATGTTTGTATTGGTGTTAAACTTTTAGGAATATAATGTTCATTGCATTTATAGTTTAATATATATGCAAACATTGAAAATGTTTAATATTTCATATTTCTTCCTATTAAACCTCCTACAGTGGTTCTTTTTTTTAAATTTTGATTGGCATACAGATGTTTAGAGTGTTGTGTTAGTTTGAGATGTACAGCAAAGTGAGTCAGTTATACATATACATATATTCACTCTTTTTTAGATTCTTTCCCCATATAGGTCATTACAGAGTATTGAGTAGAGTTCCTTGTGTTATACAGTAGGCTCTTATTATCTTTTTTATATAGTAGTATGTAGATACAAGCTCATGAACAGTTTTCTCAAACTTGGAATGCTTGTCCACCTCAACACTTCTGTGAACAACTGTTTCATGAGTTTAAACACAGTAAAGGACAGTTGGACTGTTTACGTCTGTGTAAATAAGAAGGCTGCTGCTGCTGCTGCTAAGTCACTTCAGTCGTGTCCGACTCCATGTGACCCCATAGATGGCAGCCAACCAGGCTCCCCCGTCCCTGGGGTTCTCCAGGCAAGAACACTGGAGTGGGTTGCCATTTCCTTCTGCAAAAGCCTAGCATGAAACAAAGCCTCTGGAGATGAATGCATTTCATCCCTTGGCTTAAATTCAACAGAGTTTTGTTTTGGGGAGATAAAAACATTCTAGATATGGAGGGTGGTGATGGTTGTACGAAAGCGTGTTAAGTGTTTATGTGTTTAATGCCACTAAACTGTACACTTCAAAATGGTTAAAATGGTAAATTTTAGAATTAAATGTTAATTAATTTAAAAAGAAGGTTTGTAGTGGACACAAGAGATTATCTAACCAACGTTTATTGTCTCCTTTTATCCTTGCTGACAGAGTCCCTATTTTGTTTAGGCGTGTAGACCTTATCTATGTGACTTAGGGTCACATAGACAGGAATAAATTCTGGATTGACTGCAGCATATCAAGATTATTGTCATTACACTGCTGGTGTGTGTATTATATATATATGTGTGTGTGTGTACACAGTAATGTTTATTACAGTATTGTTTATAAAAGCTGAATATTGGGAAACAAGACACGTGAGTGTCCATCAGTAGGGACAGACTGGTTTTAGAAATCCTTGCACAAATGAGGGAACCTCTGTGAAAATCTCTGTGAAAATAGTATATTTCTGTATTTGTTAACATGGAAAGATGGTCATATTGTTGAATTATTTAAAGAACTTTCCAAACAGCAGTGTATAGAACTGAGGAATGAAATTGGAGAAAGAGAATGGGTGGAAGGACTGAGAACAAGAGAAACTGGTAGGTTTTTTTTAAGGCAAAATACTTTTTAAGGCTTGGTATTTTTGATCCATGAGATTTGGGAAAGGTGGTAAACTGGGAGATTTCTGGCAAGGTTTTCTTGATTTCAAGAAGCATATACCAGAAGATACTGTCTTATTTTCTTTTAATGAATATCGTGCCTGAGTGTGGCTCTTTGAGCCACGCATGAGGAAAACCAGCCCCAGGATGAAGCAGGAACCTGAGGCCTTGATAAGACCCATGTGCTACTGATCACATGGGGCCTGGATCCTTTCCCTCTAAGCTAGTTTAATGTGAGGTGATCTGTTTCCTTCCTTGTTTAAACCAGTTTGAGTTGAGGTTCTGTTACTTGTGGTCAGAAGCATCCTAGCTGATATGAGACATTTCAGAAATGTAAATGTTCCCACAGAATTAGCTTTTCTGGTTTGTGCAGGTTATTTTAAACTTGAGTCAGACTTAGGTTAGATGTCACTGTGGTGTCCTTTTACCTTTTATTCATGATTTGCAGGGTGCTTTTATGGGTCTGCTTTTGAAGTCATTGTGTTTAATATTCTAAAATTGTGAAGTGTATATAGTACAGTTGCCTGGAAATGAATACTAAATGTTGTTTATATGGCACTTTTAATATTTGGCAAAGACTTTTAATTTTCCTTATGTTTATGTATTTTTCAAAATACTAGGAATTGTACATAAAAAACAGAAAAGAAATTATGTTTTAAATAAATCTTTTAATTATGTATATATCTTTATTTGAAGAGAATTTGGGGAGATTTGAACTGAAAGAGTGTATTTATTAGAATGCTTTCGTTTGCAAGTAACTGAGAAACCCAATTTAAACTGGCTTAATGTTTAAAGGATGGCTCAGTGGGTAAAGAATCCACCTTTACACAGATGTGGAAACACAGATGTGGGTTCAGTCCCTGGATCAGGAAGATCCCCTGGAGGAGGAAATGGCAACCCACTCTGGTATTCTTGCCTGGAAAATTTCCTGACAGAGGAGCTTGATGGGCTACAGTCCACAGGGTCACAAAGAGTCAGACACGACTGAGCATGCACAGGCATAGCAATATTTAAAGGAATTTATTTGCTTACATAACTAAAAAACTAAAGGTGTGTTACTTGTTGGTTAAAGCTTGATCCAGCAGCTTAACTGTATCACTAAGAACTCGAGTTTCCTTCTGCCTTATTATCCTTTTCATAATTCCATAGTATTAGCTTTATTCTAGTGCTGGCTCCTCCCACAGTTTCAAAACCGTCAGCAACAATTTTGACTTGTGTGCTTTCTACATTTGTATCCAGCAGGGGGCGTTTTCCCAATTTTTCGCTCTCCAACTTTGGTAATATAAAATCACAGGCTTCATTCTGAAAACGCAGTTTAGGTCAAAAATCCATCCCGTGTCAATCATTGTAGCAAGAAGGATGGAAATATGCCTACTGGCTTAAGTTACTAATTAACTGCCCTTGGAGGTGGAGGTGAGGCCAGTCCCCTTCAGATTACATGCTGATGTTTGGAGGACAGGTACGTTAGTGCCATGTCCAGAGTATGATTCAAGGAACGGAAAGAGAGGTCAGCCATCCATCTCCTCTGCCAGATATAATTAGATAGTATTTCTGTGTTTCTGTTTCAGTCTTAGATTGTTTTTCTTTTATGTTTTTGTCTCATTAGCAAATTGTTTGCAACAGAAAACTATTTGGCAGCTATTAATGCATACAACTTAGCCATAAGACTAAATAATAAGATTCCACTACTGTATTTGAATCGGGCTGCTTGCCACCTAAAACTGAAAAACTTACACAAGGCTATCGAAGATTCTTCTAAGGTATGTGTATCTATTTATATATATTGCTTTAAAATTTCTCTGCTCCCATTATTGATTGAAATGATGGCTTTATCTTTTGTTGGGTAAATTTAAATAATTGAGATGCAATGATTTTAAGAATCTTCTTGCTTATTACATATTTTTACTGAAAAAAAATTTTTTTATGGATAAGTTACTGGTGTAGTTTGAGACTTCAAGTTAGATTAGAGATACCTTATCAATTGCCTTAGCGTATCAGTTGAAGTTCAAAAGGAAATTAGTAAATGGTAATCATTTTGTACCCATCTTTTTTCTTAATAAAGTTTTGGAGACAATGGGAGACAGAAAGAGACTTGATGTAACTACAGCTTGCACAATAAAAGGATATCTCCATAATCATTTTTCCATTTTCAGAGTAACTTAGTATATCCTAATTACCATTGCAAATAACATGTCATTATCTTAAACTTCTAGTTTTTCCTTTTTTTTTCCATATCAAAGTAACATTTTAAGGGAAACTCACATGCAAAATCTGTTACGTGTCTCCTTGAGATTGAGGATATGGAGGAAACAGTTAAGTCCTCATACTTCAATCTCATTAAGTTATTGAAGATCTGATAATATTTTCAAGATCCAGTTTTCGTTTTACTAGCACAATTTCATGTACAAATATTTACTGAATGAATGAATAAACTGAATCACCAAATTTGAATATAAAAGCATTATATATAGTTATGTTTATTATTAGAATTAATAACATTAACTAAATTAATGCTATTTAACCATCTCTGCTGTAAAGGTTTCAAATGATAAACCAAAACATAAGTCTGGGGGCAAGGGAGTGAATCTCATATAGGAACAATCAAACAAGTCCTAAAATTGTTCAACATAAATGTATATATTTGATAAATTCCTGTCCAGTTAAGCCAAAAATTTAGGTGGGTGAGGGCCTGAAGCTTGTTTTAAAGTTGAATTTTATCTTGTTTTTGCTCAAGTTTAAAATGGGAAATTATGTTTTTCCCTATTTTTTCTGTAAGGCACTAGAAATATTGACACCACCTGTTGCAGACAATGCTAATGCAAGAATGAAGGCACACATACGTCGTGGAACAGCATTCTGTCAACTAGAATTGTATGTCGAAGGTAAGAGATGAAATGCTTTAAGATCCAGATTATACTCTGAAAAAAAATGTCATTGCTATTATTCAAGAGACTCCATTATTTTATACTTTGAGCATTTAATTCTTTGTAATTTATCTGGCAAAAGATGACTTGAAATATTTTTAAAAATCGTTGTAGAAGGGAATTAATGCAAGTTATAAACATCTCCCTAGGTCTAGGAGATGCTGTAATATCAGACAACTTTTTGTAGAAAAAATGTGTGATAAAGGATATAAATGAATCATTTAAGACATAATGGAAATTTTAAAAATTAGCTTCTTTGGTCAGACACACAGATAGCACATACATACATATGCATGCTCAGTTGTGTCTAACTCTCTTTGACCCCATGGACTGTAGCCCACGAGGCTCCTCTGTCCATGAAATTTTCCAGGCAAGAATACTGAAGTGATTTGCCATTTCCTACTCCAGGACATACATACATACATACATGCGTAAGCTCAGAAACAATTGATGTAGCACAGTGCATGAGCAATTGCTTATTTTTGTGAGAATGTACTAAGGTTTTTAATTCAGTCCCATGTATGTAGAAGCCATATTTATTTGATTTTTAGTGTTTTAATTTCTTTTGTTTTTCGTTTTTAATGTATTTAAGAACTATTTGCAGTTATTCATGTTGTCCCAGAGTTTTATCTTCAATGCTCTTCTCATACCCCCCCACCCAGATACCAGTTCAGTTTCTTTTCATTTAAGACCTAAAGGCCTAATTCCTGATAATGTCTTGCCAGGAAATGGGCTCTAGCTTATAAAGTTTTCTATTTCTGACTTATTTCTGTCATTTTTAGATTTTTCTAACCAAAGCATCCAAATTAGGTTTATGTGCCTATCCTTTCTTTGAGTCATACCCAGCTTCATGAGGATAAGAATTATCAAGACAGGAATGAAACACTGTAAGCATTCTTTAGGAATTACAGCATCATAGACTTTTTTGAACTTAAAGACTTTATTGAACCTTCATTTTAAAGATGAGAAAATGGAGGCTTGGGACATTCTAAGTGATTTGCCTGAAGTGGCATGTCAAATCCATAGCACCTGGAACGCAAGTTTCCTTCGTGGTTGGTGGTTTAGTCCCTAATTTGTGTCCAACTCTTGTGACCACATGGACTGTAGCCTGCCAGGTTCCTCTCTCCGTGGGATTTCCCAGATGAAAATACTGGAGTGGGTTGCCATTTCCTTCTCCAGGGGATCTTCCCAACCCAGGGATCAAACCTGTGTCTCATGCATTGCAGGCGGATTCTTTACCGCTGAGCCACCAGAGTTATTCACAAAGAAATTCTTCCCACTGATTTTTTTGGTAAAGATTTAGATTCAGTTATATATTTTTAACATCCAGTCTACAATGCTTTCCTTTTTAACCAATTTTTCACAAAGAAACTTTATAGATAGAATAACTACAAAAAAAAGTACAAACTATAGTCTATGAGTTATATAAAGTATGGATTAAGTCTACCAAAATTAAGTTTTAGGATCTAGAATTTTGAAATGATGACATTAATTACTTTTTAATTGAGGTGATAAAAATGTCCTTTTGATATATGAGTTTTGAGTCTGTTCATGCTTTAATGAGTTTAAGCTGTTAGCTTATTTGTATTTCAGTTTAAAATTACTGTTTCTTACTGAATCTTGGTTAAAATCATTATAATTATTTCTGAAATTACTTAAAAATTTTTTTAGTCTAGACCATGTATGTGAAACTGGGAATCTGACTAAAACCTATTACTTACGCTGAACCATGGATTTAACGATTTTTTTCTTATTTTTAAAAAATGTTGTCTAGATAACACAGGTACTTAGAAAATATTTTATTGATCATCATTGCTATATAAATATAGGCCTACAGGATTATGAAGCTGCTCTTAAGATTGATCCATCCAACAAAATTGTACAAAATGATGCTGAGAAGATTCGGAATATAATTCAAGGAACAGAAGTAGAATCTAAATGACTACAAGAAGCAACTAGGTATTGTTCTAAGTTTAACAAAATAACTGGAGGCATTAGAAATCTGTGCATATTATGGCTGATTATACAGAATCACTTTGCCTTTAGTTCCATAGAGGGCAGAGTATTATAAATCTGTAGAAAATGAAATGTTTGATTTGAATGGTTTTTGAATAAGTAAGTCAAAATAGGAATAATTATTTAAATTATTTGTTTCATATTACTACAGGATTTTTTTTGTTACTGAATTCAGCTTGCCCTTATAACTAACAATATATTTGTTGATGTGATTACCAGGACACTTACTGATTCATTTTTAACAAGAAGTTTAAAATAAAAGATTATGTTTATAAAATATTTTTGTTTGTATTAAATACACAATTTAATTGTCTGAATGCTTGGCCTTGGTATAATCAATATTGATGTTTCCACTTAGTTTCCAAATGCACAGAACCTTCTTTTAAAAGAATACTGCTCCACTACCTGTTGTTTTAGGTTAGACTAGTTTACCTTAGTATTAATAAAACAGCTGTTTGGAAAACCTTATCTTCAGCTGTAGGGAGTGTAGCCAAAGCATGGATCATATCTTATAATACTATCTGATGATGATTTTTCTAGTAAGATTGTTTTCTAGTACTGTCAAGTATACCAGGAAAAAAAAAAAGACTGCAAAGGTGAAAATGTTAACTTAAAACATTGTGATACTGGCACTGGATTGCACCACCAGTTGTGTTGTGTCACTTGATGATGCAAGTGTTAAGCAAAACCAGCACAGCTTCCCTTTTGCATCTAACAGTTGTCACAATTCTCTGTGATTATATTTAGGGGTTTTTTTTAGGGGAAAAAAACCCACAAAATTTTTAGGAATAAGTTTTACAGTATTTGGTCGTCAGATGTCATTCAAGTAGATCATAAAACAGTCTTTTTTTTAGAAAAAAGATGTAATACTTTTTTGAATATGTAAGTGTGTATGTAAGTATATGTAAGTAAGTATACATATGTAAAAATGTAAGTATGTATGTAAGTATATGTAAGTAAGTATACATATGTAAATATGTATCCTAGTTCAGCAACCTTGAAACTTTTACTTCTATAAAGCAACTCTTGATAGCTTCTGTAGCAGTCCTGCCCAGTTATCAGACCTTCTGGTGAGGTAGGATTGCTTTTTCTTACAAACAGCCCTGGTTTGTTTTTATTTTTAAAAATAAATGTGACCAAAGTAAAGGTGTTTCTCTGGGAAATGGAGTCACTGTAGACCCAGAGATGGAAGTCTCATGTTAACGGTGGCAGAGATAACCCATCAACTTAGGTCCCAGAATGACTTTGCAAATCAGATCTACTTACCCATCCTGAACCATTTGTCTGTTATGTGGGAGAAAAATGAACTTTTATCTTAAGTATGAAAAAACAAAAAAGGTGGTTCTTCTGTATATCATGTTCCAGTTTGACATTCAGAATACTTTAACCAACCAATACTTTAACTAGTCTTTTCTCAGGCTCTTCCTATTGCAGGAAAAACGGGGCATGAGAGGATGGTCACGTCCCGGGTCTCAATGAGTCCCAGGGACAGCCCATCAAGTGAGGTTCTTTGGCTTTGGGCAGGAAAGAATTCAAGAGTGAGTCATAGTAAAGTGAAAGCAGGTTTATTTAGAGATGCACATTCCATAAACAGAATACAGGTCACCTCAAAAGGTGATAGCTGTGCCTGGGTGTGGGAGTAGTTAGTTTTATGGGCTGGACAGTTTCATAGGCTTACTGAGTGGGAGAATTATTCCTACTATCTTGGAGAAAGGGCAGAGATTTCCAGCAATTGGGCCACGCCCACTTTTTGGCCTTTTATGGTCTTCCTCAGAACTGTCATGGCGCCTGTGGCTGTATCATTTAGTTAATGTATTACAGTGAGCATATAATGAGGCTTAGGGGCTACTGGTAGTCAAAAATGTTCCACCATCTTAGACCTAGTTGTTTCTAACCAGTTTTTTCTCTATCCTCAATGACTGTGGCATTCTTTTAAAGGTTGTGCCCTGTTCCCTTCCCTCCTGTCTCATTCCTGTTACATCCCAACCAGAAACAAAAACCTGGGCCCAAGAGTTACCCTAAGCGCAAAGGATCTATTTTTGGAGGAGGTAGAAGGGAGTTTTAAGTAGTTAGTTATTATTTTTGACCCTATCCTGTAAGTCTTGGTTTAAAAGCAATAGATACTCATTTGTATTCATGAACTACTTGACCTTTTTTGAGCAAATCTTCTGTTAAGGGACTTTTGTCTTAGACTGAAGTAGTGATAGAGTTAAATTAGAGATATGCACATTCCCATTTCATTTGTGATAAAAGCATGCTTCCCAAATAGAGATATCATTAAAACTTAGAGTAAAAAATTGTTAAAAGGAAAAATTATTATGGTAGTCCTTAGACATGACCAAGTCAAACAGGGAAAGATTTATTACTTGCAGCAAGTAAGGAGAACACTGGGGACTTTCCCCCAAGCGCCAAAATTGGGGAAGTTTTTGCTAAAGGTGCATCCATATTCATGAAACACGCTGAGCAAAGAATTCTCCTTGGAGTTGGCCAAGTAAATAGAGTTCCAAGCTCTAGCTGATTGAAGTTAAGAGTGTCAGAAAAGGTCCAACATCATCATCCCTTAACTTCCGGTAGATCTGGTGGTTGAGCCCTGGTTGTTGTTCAGCCGCTAAGTCATGTCTGACTCTATGTGACCCCATGGAATGCAGCACACCAGGCTCCCCCGTCCTTCACTATCTCCCACAGTTTGCTCAAATTCATGTCCATTGAGTCAGTGATGCTATTTAACCATCTCATCTTCTGCTGTTCGCTTCTCTTCCTGCCTTCAATCTTTCCCAGCATCAGAGTCTTTTTCAGTGAGTCAGCTCTTTGCATCAGGTGGCCAGAGTATTGGAGCTTCAGCATTAGTCTGTCCAATGAATATTTAGGGTTGATCTCCTTTAGGATTGATTGATTTGACATCCTTGCTGTCCAAGGGATACTCGAGTCTTTCCAGCACCACAATTCAAAAGCATCAGTTCTTCAGAGCTCAGTCTTCTTTATGGTCCAACTCTGAGCCCTGGAGGGGCGTTAAATTCTTCAAAACAACTCAAGAAACTGCTTCAGGCTAATCTTAACCACTGAAAGAAAGTGAAGTCGCTCAGTCATGTCTAACTCTTTGCAACCCCATAGACTGTAGCCTAGCAGAGTCCTCCATCCATGGGATTTTCCAGGCAAGAGGATTGGGTTGCCATTTCCTTCTCCAGAGGATCTTCCCAACCCAGGGATCAAACCTGGGCCTCCTACATTGTAGGCAGACACTTTACCATCTGAGCCACCAGGGAAGTGGTGTTACCACTGAAGCAGACTTGGAAGTCTTTATTATCTGATTTGTTATCTTTACTGTTGTTCCTTGCCTGATAAGAGTGCTTTGTTCTTTTGTTCCTGTAAGATCATTGTTATCAAGACTGGATCAAGGTCAAGCATTGTGACCAGGCTTAGATCACAAAATGGTTTAGCCCTCAAATGACTTCTCTTTTGTCAAAAACTATATCTGGTTTTTTTCTCCAGGGACCCCCTACCCCATCTGCTTACACAAGGATGAGGCCTAATTAAAAAAGTGGCTAAGAGGAGCCTGTTTAGAGTTTGGTCAAGGAAAGACCACTTAGCACTGGTAAGCCAGGTTTTTTTCCAACACACCTCATCTATGTGGAGAATAAAGGGAAAGGACTTTTGCATATACTATCTGGGGGAAAAAGTTGGTATGTGGTCTCCTAAGAATCCTGAAAACAAGGGTGTGTTTCATTATGTTACTGAATTGATCTGCCTCAGTCTCACTCTCAGAGACTCCCGAGCACCCTCAAGACTGACTCATCTGCAAGGATCAGAGTCATATTAACCAGGCTCAGGAGAGTAAGTAAAACAGATTACATACTTATTACTAATGCAATAATCAGAAATTGACAGGATGTTCATGGTCATGGTAGGTTAAATGAAAATTCATTTCTCTTTATAAGCAGATTTGATATGGTAAATCATAAATTTGCTTGACAGACATGGACTCAGAACAAGGAAAATTACTTTAATGAATGGACTGTTTCATGGCATCATGCATCCAGTTCTACATAACAAGCTTCCTTTTTCCTAAAATGTTTAGGCTAATTCCCTTTGTTTACAAGCCTTAAGACATACTTCACTATAACTAACTCTCTTGTACTAACAATAAAACCAGGTTAACTCTTCAGGTCATGATAGGGTTACCAGTATCATCTCTTTGAGATGTGATTTGCCTTTTTTTTTTTTCCTATTAAAGAATATTAATAGAGGAATTTATTTAGTCGATATTGTGATTCCGCCTTATAAAATGTTTTAAAGGAATGTGACTCCTAAGGCCATCTCTTTCTTAAGACACTCTCTTCAGGGAACTGCTTTTTTTTTTTTTTTTTAAGGTGCTACTTTTGACAGTACTAGAACACACTTCATTTTAGCCTTTGCATGACCTAAATAAGCATGGTTTTTATTTAATAAATGGACTGCCTTGTATAGGACCTAGAACATAATAAACTAAGCATAATTTTGAACTATTACATATAGTAAAAACCAACATTATTTGGTCAAATACATTAATTAGATTATTGATGGGGTTTAGTTTATAGCTAAAAGAGGAAAAAGACCTAAATAAACTGGTAAAATATTCCTTTGGGAAGATAAGCCTTTAGTTTAACTTAATGCTCTATTTCTAGAAATAGTCAGTGAAAGTGAAAGTGCTAGTCACTCAGTCGTGTCCTACTCTTTGTGACCCCGTGGGCTGTAACCCACCAGGCTCCTCTGTCCATGGAATTCTCCAGGCAAGAATACTGGAGGGGGTTGCCATTTCCTCCTCCAGGGGATCTTCCCGACGCAGGGATTGAACCCAGGTCTCCCACATTGCAGGCAGATTCTTGACCAACTGAACCACCAGGGAAGACAATCAGTCAATAAATGGAGGTAAAACTTTAAATATTCTGATAATTGTGTAAAGGTAGGAAAATTTTCCTAAAGTATGTGAGTTTTTAATTTAATGTGCTTTAAATATTTTCCAGGGGAATTTATTGTTCAAACTGTTACCTGAAGTGGAGTCTTTTCTTTCTGGAAAAATTACTGAGTATGTTTATTTTTTACAATTTGCTGCTGCTGCGTCGCTTTAGTCATGTCCGACTCTGTGCGACCCCATAGACGGCAGCCCACCAGGCTTCCTGTCCCTGGGATTCTCCAGGCAAGAACACTGGAGTGGGTTGCCATTTCCTTCTCCAATGCATGAAAGTAAAAAGTGAAAGTGAAGTCGCTCAGTCATGCCCGACTCTAGCAACCCCATGGATTGCAGCCTACCAGGCTCCTCCGTCCATGGGATTTTCTAGGCAAAAGTCTAGAGTGGGGTGCCATTTCAAATGTACTGCTTTATTTGGTGTAGCTCACAAAATAAATTAATACTTTACAGTCCATATTCCAATGCTTTTATTTTTAGCTTGTTCTTATGTATCCTGGTTCTAAGTATACTATAAATTGATGGATAATTCTGTGTCCATCCTGTCTATATGTTTGATTTTATACACTCTACTTTTTTTAGTCCATGTTACAGAACATTACTCTGCAGTCATCTTTAGCTACATTTTTCTCTGTGGAACTGATTACTGTGGGTGAGAGATTCTCAAAATGTGCTTCCATCAAATGCAAATATGCTTCTTCTTTTTAAAAAGTAACCTTTGGCCCCCACATATATTTCCAGCTATTACCCCATCTCTATATTCACTGTACAGAAAAGCTACTAAAAAGTTTTTACTTCTTGCAGGCTTTCATAAACCTGTTCTAGTATGGTTTTCCTCTCTACAACCCCACTGAGATACTTCTTGCTGAGGCACCAGTTATCTCTACATTGCCTAATCAAACCCTCAGGTCTCAGTCTATGTGTTAGCTTCCAAGATAGTTTCCCAAAGGTGGGTCATGCCCTGTTCAGGAAACAAGTTCCTTACTTGACTTCCGAGTATCACAGTCTTCCTCATTTCTTCCTACTTCACTAGTTACTTCTTGGTCTCATTTGTTTATTCCTTGTCATCCCCCTGACTTCTAAATGAGTTGCCTAAAGATTAGTCCTTTGGTCTTTATTCTGCCTACACTTTGTTATCTTATCTCATGATTTTAAATAATATCTTTGTGTGAATATTGTTTAAATTGATTATATTCAACTTCTTCCTTGAACATCAGACTAGATATTCAGTTCCCACAATAACTTGACTTTCTCTTGACTTTCTTCAGGGGCATCTTCAAATACCAACTGATCAGACACTCCTGTACCTTAAATACCTCCTTGTCCAAGCACTCTTCCGCTAACCCTGTGTTAGTTTTTCCCTATATTTCTTTTCACCTGGCATGTTGTATACATATATATATACACACACACACATGTCAGTAACATGTAAATAAAATATTTACATAAGTAAAATTTATGTAACATAAATATGTAAATGTTGTACTTATATGGGGGCTTCCCTGGTGGCTCAGACATTAAAGAATTTGCCTGCAATGCAAACCCAGGTTAGATCTCTGGGTGGCAAAGATCCCCCTGAGAAGGAAATGGCAAACCATTCCAGTATTCTTGCCTGGAGAATCCCATGGACGGAGGCGCCTACAAGCTACAGTTCATGGAGTTGCAAAGAGTCAGACATGACTGAGCAACTAACATACATACATGGACATAAATATTTATGTGTAAATATGTACACATTATGGTGCTGCTATTAGTTACTCAGTCGTGTCAGATTCTTCGCGATCCCATGGACTGTAGCCACCAGGCTCCCCTATTCATGGGATTTTCCAGGCAAGAATACCGGAGTGTGTTGCCATTCCCTTCTCCAGGAGATCTTCCTGACCCAGGGATCAAACCCTAGTCTTCTGCTTTGCAGGCAGACTCTTTACTGACTGAGCCACTGGGGAAACCCAACATAAATATTTATGTGTAAATATGTATACATATAAGCCAGTGAGGGTGCTCACAATAGCACCTTCTTCAAGGGCAATGCCAAAGAATGCTCAAACTGCCACACAATTGCATTCATCTCACACGCTAGCAAAGTAATGCTCAAAATTCTCCAAGCCAGGCTTCAACAGTATGTGAACCGTGACCTTCCAGGTGTTCAAGCTGGATTTAGAAAAGGCAGAGGAACCAGAGATCAAATTGCCAACATCTGTTGGCTCATCAAAAAAACAAGAGAATTCCAGAAAAACATCTACTTCTGTTTTATTGACTATGCCAAAGCCTTTGACTATGTGGATCACAATGAACTATGGAAAATTCTTCAAGAGATAGGAATACCAGACCAGCTGACCTGCTTCCTGAAAAATCTGTATGCAGGTCAAGAAGCAACAGTTAGAACTGAACATGTAACAACAGACCGGTTCCAAATCAGAAAAGGAGTATGTCAAGGCTGTATATTGTCACCCTGCTTATTTAACTTATATGCAGAGTACATCATGAGAAACGTTGGGCTGGATGAAGCACAAGCTAGAATCAAGATTGCCAGGAGAAATATCAATAACCTCAGATATGCATATGACACCACAGATATGCATATGACCAACCTAGACAGCATATTAAAAAACAGAGATGTTACTTTGTAAACAAATGTCCGTCTAGTCAAAGCTTTGGTTTTTCCAGTAGTCATGTATGGATGTGAGAGTTGGACTATAAAGAAAGCTGAGCGCCAAAGAATTGATGCTTTTGAACTGTGCTATTGGAGAAGACTCTTGAGAGTCCCTTGGACTGCAAGGAGATCCAACCAGTCCATGCTAAAGGAAATCAGCCATGAATATTCATTAGAAGGACTGATGCTGAAGCTGAAACTCCAATACTTTGGCCACCTGATGCGAAGAACTGAGTGATTTGAAAAGACCCTGACGCTGGAAACATTGAAGGAGGGAGAAGAAGGGGACGACAGAGGATGAGATGGTTGGATGGCATCACTGACTCAATGGACATGAGTTTGAGTAAGCTCTGGGAGTTGGTGATAGACAGAGAAGCCTGGTGTGCTGCAGTCCATGGGGTTGCAAAGAGTCAGACACAACTGAGTGACTTAACTGACTGATTTACACATATTTTAAATTTATATATTTATACATGTAAGTAAGTATTTGTAAATATTTCTACATCGTGTTGCTCAGTTGCCCAGTCATGTCTGACTCTTTGCAACACCATGGACTGCAGCATGCTGTATGTCTACACGTGTATAAATACATGAGTACTACCTATGTCAGTGTAACATAAAGACAGAGAAACATTTACTTTAGAAAGTGTATATATATATATAAAAATGTATATACATTTATATATAAATGTATATACATATTTATACATATGTCTTTTGGTGGTTTTCCCCTACTAGAATTTATTAGAATCTAACCTCCATGAAGCTGCTGCTACTGCTGCTGCTGTGAAGTTGCTTCACTTATGTCCAACTCTTTGCGACCCCATGGACTGCAGCCTACCAGGCTCCTCCGTCCATGGGATTTTCCAGGCAAGAGTGCTAGAGTGGGTTGCCATTGCCTTCTCCGTCCATGAAGCTAGGTGCCTAGAAGTCCCTGGACTTTAATAGACACTGAATGACTACTTAACTGCATTCCAGACAACATGCTTGATTCCATGATACTCATCCTTCTTAAGAATTTTAGCAACAGCAGCAAAACAAAACAAAAAAATGCCTAACCACCTATCATAGTAAGGAACTTTTGGTTACCCTCTAGATTTTACATGTTAAAAAGTTGACTTCACTTGGTACAAATCAAGCACCTACAGTGAAGGAGTAAAATGGTTTATATAGTTTATGCCAAAGAAGTCTGGTAAACTCAAATTCTGTTGCATCATTCACCTGGAAATCTTGTGCAGTGCCTTCATTTTTGATGTTTCAGAGGAAGTTAACAAAGTCAATCTTTTTTTCTTTCCTCTGCCCATATCATATTTTGGGATATTTGAAAGAATTTCATGAGGCTGCAAAGGTTGAGCTGTTTCCTAAGATTCAACTTTTCTGTGTCCAACTTTTCTGATCCCCTAGTTACTCACAAGATTATTTTTTCTAATTGATGTTAATATCCTGAATCTGAAACCAACAGGGAAAAATAAGAATAGTGATTCTGTTTTTTTCCAGTAAAGCAGTTTAGTTCCAATTGAACAGGCAGTTTCAACAGATGGCAGCTGAAATATATCTCTGTGTAGTGTGATTTCAGAGTTTAAAGAATTGTATAGGCTATCATTGGAGAAGGAAATGGCAAACCACTCTAGTATTCTTGCCTAGAGAATCCCATGGACAGAGGAGCCTGGTGGGCTGCTGTCCATAGGGTCACACAGAGTCGGACATGACTGAAGCAGCTTAGCACGCGTGCATGCATTGGAGAAGGAAATGGCAACCCACTCCAGTATTCTTGGAGAATCCCAGGGACAGAGGAGCCTGGTGGGCTGCCGTCTATGGGGTTGCACAGAGTCGGACACGACTGAAGCGACTTAGCCGCAGCAGCAGCATAGGCCATCATCTGTCACTGCTCATGCTCTGTGTTGAAGATGTATCAGAGTAATTGCATTTGTGAAAATGTGCAACATTCTTACACATTTTCATTCTTTTATATCTAAGATTTCTTTTTCCTGGACTGGTCTTTCCTTTGATTTGGCTTTACCTTCTCTAGGATGTTTCTTCTGACCTCCTTGTCTCTGTTTAAGCCAATTGGGTCTCTGTGTCTGAAAGACCTTTTATGTATTTTATATTACATAAATTATCACACATTATTAATTTGCTAATCTCATTTCCCCCAAATATTGTTTATTGAAACAATAAAACAAACTCTCTTTCATTTCTGTGTTCACTTTACACATTTTTTGTTGTTTAGTCGCTAAGTCATGTATGAATCTTTTGTGACCCCCATGGACTGTAGCCTGCCAGGCTCCTCTGTCCATGGAATTTTCCATGCAAGAATACTGGAGTGAGTTGCCATTTCCTTCTCCAGGGGATCTTCCTAACCCAGGGATCAAACTTGTGTCTCCTGCATTGGTAGGTAGGTTCTTCCCACTGAGCCACCAGGGAAGCCCACTTATTTTGAATAGTGCCTGCCATAAGTAGGTGTTCAATAACTGAATGAAAAAATTTCAAATCTTCTCTTCCACCAGCTTAGCAGTGAGAACTAACATTTCCCCAGGTTCTAAGCTATTAGTTGAAGTAACAGAAAAGTAAGAAAT
This sequence comes from Bos indicus, assembly GCF_029378745.1. Taxonomy (NCBI): domain Eukaryota; kingdom Metazoa; phylum Chordata; class Mammalia; order Artiodactyla; family Bovidae; genus Bos; species Bos indicus. Next base: position 54,734,446 of record NC_091769.1, read on the forward strand.
TTCTCATCAAAATCTTGTTCAATTCAGTTTTTCTAATTAGAATTCCTGTGTTCCTTTGTCTGGGTAAATATACTCAGTAGACAAGTTGAAATCCTGAAAACATTTTGAAGTTTTGGAACTACATGAGCTAAATAAAGCTAGGTATAATAAAATGCTTTCTACCATTTATTCTGTTTTGAACACATTTTTATTTAAGAAGTCACTGTCATTCACTTATCATTTGAAATGCTTTATTTGTCAAAGGTATTTTTAAAAATTACTTCAAGGCTTTTTTATATTTCAAATTAGATATCCTAGTTTAGATTTAAAACTCGTTTTTCCTGAATACATTTTCTCTTTAAGAGTAACATACTTTCATAGAGTGTGTTGAAAATTAGGGAAGTCAAGGGTTCTTGTTCTGTCAGGTGCAGTGTTTAGAGTATTATTTTGATAAAATCCAGTCGCTCTGATATGACTAGAAAATACTTGCTCCCTTGGAGTATAATAGCAGGGGAAAAACTGTGGCATAGGTAAAAATTCACCGTAATTACTTGAATTGGTTTTATACATAATCATCTTAGGTTTTGATAGTGAGGTAGTCGTATGGAGTGTCTTTGGATCCAACATACATGAAAACACCGGATTGCCAGGATTCACACAGGGAGGCAGTTCAGGTTTCATTTCTGTGTCTGAATTTGAAGCTGAAGTACTTTTCTTTTCCTAAAAGATAAATGCATAAAATAATTATCAATTACACAGTTGTGAAAAAAAGAAAACAATTATTTAAATTAAGCCCTAACCTTTTTTATACAACTCAAAAAAATTGACTGAAAAAGATCAAAGACTTGAATGTAAGATCTGATACCATAAAACTCCTAGAAGAAAACACAGGGGAAAAGGTCCTTGGAGGTGGCCTTAGTAATGATTTTTGGATATGGCAACAAAACTACAAACAACCAAAGCAAAAATCAACAAGTGTGGCTACAACAAACTAAAAAGCTTCTGTACAGCACAAAAACAGCAGAATGAAGAGGCAAACTTGGAATGGGAAAACATATGTGCAAACCATGTATCAGATAAGGGGTTAACTTCTAAAATATCTTAAGAACTCATACAATTCAGTAGCAAAAAACCAAGCAATATAATTAAATAATGGGCAGAGGATCTGAACAGACATTTCCCCCAAAGATACATAGATAACTAACAAGTACATGAAAAGATGTTGAACATTCCCAGTCATCAGAGAAATGCAGACCTAAACCACAATATGATGTCACTCCACACCTGAAGAATGGCTATTATCAAAAAGTTAAGAGAGAATAAGAGTTGAGGATGTGGAGAAAAGGGAACTGTTGGTGGAAATGTAAATTGGTACAGCCACTATGGAAAACAGTGTGGAATTTCCTCAAAAAACTAAAGATAGAACTACCATATGATCCAGCAGTTTCACTTCTTAGATATCCAAAGAAAATGAAATCACATCTTGAAGAGATATCTGCACTCCCATGTTCATTGCAGCATTATTCATAATAGCTAAGACATGGAAACAAGTATCCATCAACAGATGCATGGATGGAGAAACACACATACAGAATGGAGTACTATCAGTCATAATAAAAGAAGAGCCCTGCCATTTGCAGCAATATCGAGGACCTTGAAATCATTATGTTAAGTGAAGTAAATCAGAGAAAGACAAATGCTGTATGATCTCACATATATGTAGAATCTTAAAAAAAAAAAAAAAAAGAGCAGAATGGTAGTTATCAGGGGCTGGGTATGGGGGTAAATGGAGAGATGATCGATGGTCAAAGAATCAACTTTTTTTACAACTTTCAGTTGTAAGAAGAGTAAGTTCTAGGGACCTAACATACAGTATGGTTACTGCCATTAACAATACTGTATTTGAAAGTTTGAGAGTAGATGTTCTCACCACACTCACACACAAAAATTTGTAATTATGTGAGGTGATGGATGTATCAGCTAATCATACTGTGTTAATCATTTCACAATATATATCAAAGCATCAGGTTGTACCCCCTAAACTTACACAAATGTTATATGTCAGTTATATCTTAATAAAGGTAGAAAAACAGAAGAAAACAAAAACTTAGCCCCATCTACTCTCCTTTTGGGAGTCTTTTCTCTTGAGGACATTGAAGAGTAGCCATTATATTATAATGGCTTCCTGGGACTGCAAGGACATCAAACCAGTCACTCCTAAAGGAGATCAACCATGAATATTCATTGGAAAGACTGATGCTAAAGGTGAAGCTCCAGTACTTTGGCCACCTGATGGGAAGAGCCAGCTCATTGGAAAAGGCCCTGATGCTGGGAAAGATTGAAGGCAAAAGAAGAGGCCAACAGAGGATGAGATGGTTAGATAGCATTACTGACACAATGGAGATGAACTTGAGAAAACTGGGAGATAGTGGAGGACCAGGAAGCCTGGTGTGCTGCAGTCCATGGGGTCACAGAGAGTCAGACACAACTTAGTGACTGAACAATATATATATATATATATATGTATATATGTATATATACACATAGATATATATGTATGGGCTTCCCTGGTGGCTCAGATGGTAAAGAATCCATCTGCAATGCGGGAGATCTGGGTTCAATCCCTGGGTTGGGAAGATCCCCTGGAGGAGGGCATAGCAACACACATCAGTATTCCTGTCTGGAGAATTTCCATGGACCGAGGAACCTGGCAGGTTACATTCCATGGGGTCACAAAGAGTCAGACATGACTGAGTGACTAAGCACATATATATGTATATTAAATATATATATATTTCAATTATATATGTCTGTACAGAGCAAACTTTTCAAAAGTATGTACAAGATAAGTTTTAAAAATCCCGTACTAGAACTATGAGAACTTATAAAAATGTGTAAATTATAGAATAAGATGCAATAGATCATAGTTCAAAGAGGACGTACAGTTGAATTTTAGAGTGAAAAAATAACAAGATAAACAAACATTCAGCAATCTGAACCTTGTGGATCTTTGCTTTGTGTATTAAGCAAATGATTCCACAACAACTAATTACAATTGTAAATGCTATGAAGAAAAAAAAATTCAAGGTATTTCTGAAGACTCAGGGGGGTTCTAATCTAGTGTGAGGGCCTAGGAAGGCCATTCTGGTGAAGTGTCGTTGAATCTAAGACTGGAAGGCAAGGAAGGAAAAGATAGAAAAGGGCACAGAGAAAATGCATGGCCCAAGTGGAGTGAAAATGGCTTAAGATGAGGAGAGAGGGGCAGGGGCAGAACCTGAAGTGTCTGGTTGACTGTGTGAGAAGTTTGGATCTTTATGGTAAAAGCTATGGAAAGCTATTGAAGAGTTTTAAAGAGAAACATAATTTTTAGGACGATTACTTGGCTGTCAGAGCCTTGAATGGATGTGGAGAGGAGCTTCAGTAATCCATGTGACTGATGATGATGATTTATAGAAAGATGGTGGTACAGAGAGGCTAGGAAATAAATTTGAGACATATTTTGAAAGTAGAATCCATAGGACCTGGTGACTGATGGATGTGGATGGAGAGGAAGAGGAACATATCAAGGAAGACCCCCAGATTTATGGACAAACATTTGGGTAGATGGTCATTTGCTACAATTTGTAACTAACATACATAATAAATTCAATAAATATTCAAAATAATTTAGCTATTTGGGGGAGGAGGGAGCAAGACAGTAAAAAGAATGAATACAAAAGTGATATTTTCTAGCACATGAACATAACATGCTTTATCTTCAGTAAAGTCATGTCCATTAAAATCAACAAGCTTCAATCATGAAGGTGAAAGAATTCACATGGAACAGACTATACGGACCTTATTTATCACTCATTCAACAAATAGTGAGTACCTACTGTGTGCCGGGCATTGTTAGATGCTGGAAAAATTGTGATTAAAAATCTGAAGTTCCACATTTTATTGTATAGGAGATAAGCACATAAGAAACCAGCTCAATAATGTTGGGAAATTGGTTAGTTATTTTTAAAAAAGGTAGGTCTTCGCCTCCAAAATTAGGTGTCACCAGTTCTAGGTTCTGATGTTGCCAGTAATAAAAGCTGCGTGACTTTGATGAAGTTACTTCGCAAGGATTCAAATTCCTTGTCTATAAATATAAAACAGGAGATGGATTAGATAGGTTTGTTTCCTAATCTGAGGATATAGATCAGATCAGTCGCTCAGTCGTGTCTGACTCTTTGCGACCCCATGAATTGCAGCACGCCAGGCCTCCCTGTCCATCACCAACTTCTGGAGTTCACTCAGACTCACGTCCATTGAGTCACTGATGCCATCCAGCCATCTCATCCTCTGTCGTCCCCTTTTCCTCCTGCCCCCAATACCTCCCAGCATCAGAGTCTTTTCCAGTGAGTCAACTCTTCACATGAGGTGGCCAAAGTACTGGAGTTTCAGCTTTAGCATCATTCCTTCCAAAGAAATCCCAGGGCTGATCTCCTTCAGAATGGACTGGTTGGATCTCCTTGCAGTCCAAGGGACTCTCAAGAGTCTTCTCCAACACCACAGTTCAAAAGCATCAATTCTTCAGCACTCAGCCTTCTTTACAGTCCAACTCTCACATCCATACATGACCACAGGAAAAACCATAGCCTTGACTAGATGGACCTTTGTTGGCAAAGTAATGTCCCTGCTTTTGAATATGCTATCTAGGTTGGTCATAACTTTCCTTCCAAGGAGTAAGCGTCTTTTAATTTCATGGCTGCAGTCACCATCTGCAGTGCTTTTGGAGCCCAGAAAAATAAAGTCTGACACTGTTTCCACTGTTTCCCCATCTATTTCCCATGAAGTGATGGGACTAGATGCCATGATCTTTGTTTTCTGAATGTTGAGCTTTAAGCCAACTTTTTCACTCTCCACTTTAACTTTCATCAAGAGGCTTTTTAGTTCCTCTTCACTTTCTGCCATAAGGGTGGTGTCATCTGCATATCTGAGGATATAAGGGCTCTCCAAATGTAGCCATAGGAAAGTGATCTTCAGTTATTTGAAAAACATGAATGAAGAGTGTACATTTACTTGTGATAAGGTCCTTAAAAATGCATTCTGTGGGGTCCATGTCAGCATAAGCAGTTTAAAAAAAACCCCAAATTTGGTAATTTCTGAAATACTTAACATCTAAGTCCTTTCAGATCAGAATTTATATTATTATAATCTAACCTTATAGAGAGGTTGGCAGGGTACAGAGCGTGCGTGCGTGCTAAGTTGCTTCAGTCCTGTCCGGCTCTTTGCAGCCCTGTGGACTGTAGCCCACCAGGCTCCTCTGTCCGTAGGGATTCTTCAGGCAAGAATACTGGAGTGGGTTGCTGTGCCTGCCTCCAGGGGATCTTCCTGACCCAGGGATTGAACCTACCTCTTGTTTGTCTTCTGCATTGGCAGGCCGTCTTTTTACCACTGGTGCCACCTGGAAAGCCCCAGGGTACTGTAATTGTGACTTTTTAAGGTTGAATTAAATAGAAGGTTGCTTATATGCATTACAATTCTTTTTCTTTGAAGACTTTATAGTAGATTATTGTGATTCATGAGGCTCAGACCCTTTAAGAATTCTAAATTCTTAAAACTAGCAAGCATAAAATCTCAGTTTCTCCAACTCTAAAATGGAGGAAAGAATATTGGCCACATTGTTGTGTCAGGATCAAATTTGGGTCAGATTAGCTTGGTTTCTCTTAAAATAACCCAGCTTACTCTGAATTCCTGGGTGATTCCACTTAGTATCTCAGCAAAATTGTTTCCCACCATCAAAAACCTATTTGTTTTGAAATCTTTAGTTCTAGTCTGCAAATGTGAAGTATTTGCTCCACCTTCTTTTTATAGCTTCAAATTTTAGACCTATATATTATTTTATATTCACATTTAATGGATCTAATTTGAGATACTAAAATTCATAATCCACTTGTTCACATTTGAAGAAGTATGATAGTATTAGGGGAGCAGCACAAGGCGAGAACTCTGTGACCTACATTTCAATCCTTTATCATCACTGCACCTTTGTTTTTATATTGTCTGTAAAACTGGTTAAAAAATTTTGCTATAATTCCTGTGGTTGGAAAGTGAAAGAAAATCAGATGTAAATGATACATTACTATATAAATGGAACCAATTTTTATCATTTTTTTTTTTGCAGGTATACCTCAATGCATATGCACCATTTTCCACAATTCAGTTCTGAAATTTACAGGTTAAGAACATTTACACTAGTATGCTCCCATTTACTAACACTTATCATCTTGTAGGAAGCTGGCAAAGCTGGAAATAAAACTCATCAGATCTTGCTATTTATCCTTTTTAACACTGCTTATTAAATTGTTTTAAATATCCAGAGCAGAGACATTGGAGCAGAGTAAGTTGCCAGAATGTTATGGCATTCTGACAACAGGTCACTTTGTCTCAAAATGTCAAGGTTCCCACTTTTCTTAAGTGGGAGGTGCTGCCTTGTGACTTGTGAGAGAAAGTACCAATCCTGATATAATTTATGGACACCAGTCAGGTTGCCCAGGGCAACCTCACTCACAGAGGTTGTGACTTTCAAATTACCCTCTACAACTGGCTCTGAAATTCAGATCAACTTTGACTCCACAATGTAATAGAGAAAACAGAATGTAGTCAAAATAGAAGACAAATGAGCTGAAAAATTTTGTTGGCATTATCTGTACCATACAATCTGTAGAAGTTACTGTCCACCTAAATCTTTTGTACCTCCAGAACAATTCACAAATGTTTATGGACTTTGAAATAAAATAAAAATACCCATTGCTTTTACTTTATATCCTAGGTCCTCACTGCAGCTTTCTTATTTAGGTTTAGCCCTCTTCAAATCTGATATTCTTGAAATGTGGAGTTCAAAACGGATACATTAAAAACAAAACAGCCTAATAGAATAATAAAAAGATTAAATTCTCTACTAGATTACACACTGAGTCAGCGACTGTTAGTGAAGGATAAGAAGGTTAATGAAAATTATAAATGAATCTTTTAAAATCAATTAAGTGCCTTGAATGAAATCTACAAATAAATGGTGTTGGCTTTCTTACTAATTTAATACTCAGGCTCTCCTAGAATTAGAGAAGACTAGGCCACTTTGACTTTTGCAAGTCTTTTGTTATAAACACACATTTTTATAAAGATAAATAAGCCATTGAAATAAAAATGCCCATTATAGAAGCTGTAATTATAACATTAAAAGTGCTTTTTCTTCTTTGGTTTTGGTTTCACAGTTGATGTTAATCACAGTAACACCAAAAGCAAAAAATTCCCTAAGGCCTAATTTTTAGGCACCCTTTTGTTTCTCCTCAGGCCCAACCATCCTTCTTGCTCATGTTAAAAAAAAAAAAAAAAAAAAAAAATTGGCCACAATTAGGGACAGAGAATTAAACCTTGACTTTCTACTGTTTCTATCAACAGTGATATAAATGCATCATATTCTTTCGCCCCCTCATATCCTTTTTTGAACAAGACAATGTAAACATGTGAATTAACAAGGAACATTTTTCTTGTTCAAAGCCATCACCCCATTTTGCAGTGGGGTATGAGTTGCATACCATCCCCAATCATCTTTATACCTTCAGAGGCAATTCCGGCTTAATGCAGTGTATGTTACATCTGTGTAGTCCAGTGATTGCCTACAAAAGTGGTTTTTTTTGGAGCGTGGGGTGGGTGGGAATGCGAGGTGCCCAAAATTTATAGTAAAGAGTACCAACAGTCAAAAACATCCAGCCCTCTGCCCAAACCCACCCAGTCGCACTCGGTCATTCTCGATGTCTTCTTTCCGCAAACGCAGTGTTTTCCTGCAGCTGATGGCAAAAAGGCCAGGGAGCACCGAGGGGACGCGGCTCTTTTTCTACACGCAATTAAAGCAGCAAAGAGCTGGTGAGCGGTCGGCTGGATCAATACGCATAAACTAATCCGCCTAATCCCAGGAGCGGTCCTCCAGGGTGGAATCCTGCCAAGTGGTTGTAGCAGCCCGTCTCCATAGTAACCGGCCGCGGCGCCTCTCCAGCGCCGGGGCCCGGATGTTGTCAGGATCTCGGCCGCGGGACCCAGCTTCCAGCAGCTTCCCGGCGGCCCGTTGCGCTCCTCTTCGGGAGTCGTAGTTCTTCACTCGGCCGCCGCCGGGTATGAGGCGCGGACCAGACTACGAGTCCCGGCATGCGCCGCGGCGCCCCGCCGGCCGCCGCCTCCCGGCTGCGGACGCCTGTGAGCAGGTTGTTTTTATGAGAGGCGTCACTGCTCTCGGAGTTGTGACCGCCGCCACCGCGACAGCCAGCGCCGTCGGGCGGAGGTGGCGCTGCCCCTTCAGGTAAGGTCCTGGGCGGGTTTGAACCCAGGGAGGGGAGTACGCGCCGACTGTCGCGGTTCTTGTGTCAGTCGTCTGGTGGAAGTATTCGTGGGGTCTCAGCTGAGGGGAGTCTTGACCCTTAGGCTCTCGGCGTTTGCTGCCGCCTGGGTGGCCCCTTCAGAACGCGGGGCCGCAGTCCCCGCGGCGCAGCAGATCCCCAGGCGTCCGGTCCGGTGGTCCTGTATCCTCGGTTTCCTGCGTGCAGACGCGAGCGGAGCGCCGGGGTTGTAGGGGAGCCGTTGGTCCGGGGGACGCACCCGCCTTCTTCCACTGGGCTGGCTTAAGGCTCTTCTCGGTCCTGATTGATGAGAATCCATATGGTAAGATGTTGTGTGCGTCACCCCGCCGGGTTTTCAGCCAGCCGGTCTTTTTTGGTGACATTTGAGCCTTGTGATGCCAGGAGCAGAAAGATTAAATAATGCATTTGAGATTTCTGCTTGTGCGCCAGTCTGATAATCATCAAATCTCCCTGCCTTCCCCTCCCCCGCCCCCCCCCGTCCCCTTCCTAATCGATAAGCACCCACCGTAGCGTCAGTCCACACCATGTCTTGTACGCGTTACCTGTTTATTTTGTTTCATGAGTCCAACTTTTTGCCATTGGGAGCGCCAATTTTGACGAACTCGGCCAATTAGGCACTTTCTTGAGCGGGTGAAATTGGTGCTGCTTCAGTCTAGCTTTATTAAGAAATAGAATGGAGCCTTCTTGTAGCTAGACTAGGTAATTATTTTAGTACCGCAAATTTTAGGAAATTTGCCTCCAGTAAGGTCACATCTACTGAATAGTACTTGAAACGTCGTTATTAGCGCATCACTTCTTTGTGTCAAGTTTGAATCTTATTAGGCCCCGCATTTCTCAGGGGGCTATTTATCACATCTCGGACACTAGTGTGAATGGTTTACAATTCTTTTCTACACTATGGTCATAAAGGGGAAGGGAAGGGAGAAAGTGAGGGGATTATTTTTAATCCTTTACCCCAACCTAAGGATTGGCTAAGAATTCGAATAAAGTTGCTATGAATATATATAAAAAAAGAATCCATTAAAAATCGCTCTCAAATAATATTTAAGCGTGTGGGAAATATTAGTTTTTAAATGAAAATAGATTAGAAAGTAGTGTAATTCTAATTTTGTTTACTAAACTATAGAACTAGAAGTGGTTATATGTGTTTTAGAAATAAGACTCAAAGAGTCATAGTTATGAAAGTGATTAGATGATGCAACTACAATTTTTTTTTACATTTTCTAGTATTTTCCAAATTTTCTATAGGCAAAATTTAATTTAAAAAAGGGATACAGATAAAGCAATTCCAGTTATGTAAACTCTTTAAACATTAATTTTAAAAAGCAAGTAACGACAAACAACATAGGCAGAGCCCCTGTTACTGCATCCACAAACTATGAATAACAAGTTTAAATGTCAGTTAGTTGTGGAGAAATGACAAGAAATGCTTTGGTTGGACTGGAAAGGAAAACAAATATGACACATTCTCAGCATTTGTACATCTTATCTTGATCTGTTTTTATTTTGGACAGTAAAATCAAAAGACAAAATTCCTTAGTTTTCTTCAGTTAAGGCAGTGCAGTCTTGATTATTCCTGTAACTCAAGGTGACAAAGCATGGGCATGTTAATCTGAAAAGATCTGGATATAGCAAGATTTTTTCATTTATCATTTGCCAGTGGAAATAAAGAAGTTAAACATTATTATAAAATAGGGGATGTTAAGCTTGTTTTCATTGAATCATTTTAAGCACTGTGTTTGATACGCCTGATATTTTGGATTATGTTTTTGTTTCATTTTCTATTATGATTATGTTGGATATGGATGGTAAGTTGCATGTTTGGGCCACACTTTGTTTTCTGTTCTAAAGACAGGGCTGCATTGTTCTTTGAGAAGAATAGTCTGTGTATTTTTGCAGTTATCAGTCTTGAAAAATTGGGGTTTACCTCAATTCCAAGTGTTCATTTATTCTTAATAAAATATCCATTCTACAGCTTTTTTTTTTCCCCCCTTTTTTTAAACTGTAGAAGTCATACTTTGTTTTCTTAGATTCTTTTCTTTGGAGCGTTGTTTCTTTCCCCAAATTTTAGTTTCTTGTCAGTATTTTGTATTGGTTTGTGTGTCTTGTGCCCTGTGTTAGTTCAATACCTTGTTAAAAATTTGAGTTCCTTTACATGGCATAAGAAACATTCATAATTGCTTAACTTGTCTGATTTACTAACTGGTTCTAGATTATAATATTGTATTTTTATGCAGGTTAATATTTAAAAAATTATGTGAGTTTGAACTGAGATCTTAGAAGTAGTAGTTTCTGACATGTAAAGAATATGGACACAGTGTAAGGCCTGTTAAGCCCAGAGTATTTTAAAACAGAAAATGCAGACTCATCTAACAATGTAGAACTAGTAGAGGCTGAATTGTTTTTGTTTTCATGTGTGGTTAAAGTGAGGAAGTTGCCATATTGTAAGTAATAACTTATATTTTCAAGAATCTTCTTTCTGGGAGTTGTGCAATTTTTCTTTTTTGTAATAAATTTTTTTTGTAGTTTTTAAAGGTTACTTTCCATTTATTATTACAAAATACTGACTGTATTCTCCGTGTTGCACAGCACATCCTTGAGTCTGTCTTATACCCACTAGTCTGTACCTCATTCCCTTACCCTGGTATTGCCCCCCTCACTAGTTCTCTATATGGAAGTCTGTTTCTTTTCCTGTTAAATTCACTAGTTTGTTATGTTTTTTATATTCCACATGTAAGTGATATCATACCATATTTGTCTGACAATTCTGCAGTCTTGATTAATTTAAAACAGTTAAAAAATATGAGTTTGTTTCAAAGGTCATGTTTATTGTATCAGATGAACTTGAAAAAAAATCTTAACAGTTCTAAAGTGAAATTTAGCTCTATAATGGGAAGACTGCAACTAACTGATTTGATTTAGAGGATTTTTTTAAAGGGTGTTTAATGTATGGAAACCTGTGTAAGGGCTTTCTGAAGGAAGTATTAGCAAGGAAGTCAGAATCTAATTTTTCTTCAGTATTTGCCCATGAAGCACTTTACTAAAATCACTTCTGGTTCATGTTGCCAGCATGATGAAATGTGAAAAAAGAATTGGATTAGGAGTCAGAATGTTTAATGATGTTGACAGTAATTCAGTTTATGAATCTGTAGTTTCCAATTTTATGTTATAAATAATAGCCATTGCCACATTTCATGGCATATTCATGAAAATCAGATCTGGTATAAAAATCATATTACTTTGTGTCAGAGTGATCTACCAATGCAAAGTATTATTGGCTTTCGTAAGTAACATTTACATAAAGCATGTTATACATTTGAAATGTGATGACTTAATGTGATACACACTTTTGGCTGACAAGTTTGATGGAAAAAAGTCAAATGATATCTTCATTTGACTTTTTGGTAGTGCTTTTTGGCTTTTACTAGGTCGAAGGAAACCTGGCCCCTTTCCTGACTGTGACTTTGCACTTTGCTGCATTAAAGGTCCTGAAATTGCAGTGTGATTTTATGGTTGGGCCTTTAATTTTGGTTTTGAATTATTTTAATTGCGCATCTAAAGTATAAGGAAGATCATCAGTGTGACTTAACAGTAGGAAGCGAATGCTGTTTTTAATGTTCTAAAATGGTACTGTAAGTTGATTTCATGAGTAGTAAGCCTACATTGAATGTCAAATCCCAGGTCCTCCCAGAGATGCATGACGTGTGTGTAAGCATTTATCTTTGAGGGAGAGGAATAGTTTAGAGCTTGGACACCTCCTTCTGGGGACATCAACCCTGTCTGTATGTGACCGTTGAGATTAACATCAAGTTTGGTTGACATACAGAGCATTCAAGTCTTTTAGAAACTTATAAATCAATTCTGAGGACTTTATGAGAACAAATATAAGTGAAAGTAACAGTGGGGGTATACTTAATTGTCTATTATATACTTAAAAAAAATGGAAAACAATAAAAATATATAAAATCTCTTTGGGGACTTTTCTGGTGGCCCAGTGGTTAAGACTCCTTACTTCCACTGAATGGGGCATGGGTTCCAGCCCTGGTCGGGAACTAAGATCCTACTTGCTGCTAGCATGGCGCCAAAAAATAATCCCTTTGTTTTCAATCTTTCTGGCTTTTTTTTCCCCAACAGAAAAGTAGAAGAGAATTGTAAAAAAAAAAATTATGACAAATTATCTTTTTTGTGGAAAGTATGTTAAAAAATAATAGATATATGATTAATACATACATTTTAACAAGTAAAAACTTTTTTTTAATTGAGAGTAGAAGAAAACATCAAGCTATATAGTTCTACTTATTTATCTCTGAAAAGGGAAAAGGAGTCACCAGGGACTTAACAGTGTCCAAGTGAGGGCAGTATGGAGCTAGTCAAGCTTTTAGATTTACTCTTGGTTCTTTTAGCCTTTTTCAAAATTAAGATGTAACAATTCTGGAAAGTTAGGATTCTTCTCAGAGTCAGAAAACCTGGTGGAAAGGATATTTCCATATTAATCAGTATCGTAATTTCCTTCCAGCATTTTGAATCCATGTTGTTTACTACTTTATTTCAAACTTTTTATCAAAGGTGTAGCTTCTTTATCAAAGGTGGAGGCAAAAGGGGATACTTCTGTCTTCAAATATAGTAGTAGTTGCTTTTGTTTCCCCATTTGAAGGATATTACATCATAAAAGGAAACTTGTGAAGAAATTGTATATTGGCTCACTTCTTGCAGAATTTGTTTTGTAAATCAAAAAGTTAACCTGTATTATAACAGTATTGCTGCCTATTTCTGGGGTGGATAAAGTGAAATTCTTAATACTATTCCTATTGGAGACTTATCTCCAGATGCCTGTCTTTAGCCACAGATTTCAGTGTTTAAATGAAATTCACTCCATTAAAACTAGGAAAGCCTGTTTGCTATGGAGTGGTTATCTTTGCATCCACTTAAAAGATGAATGTAAACAAGAGGAAGGACAGCCATTGGATCCACATCTTGATCCCATAGTTACTACACTGTGGACTCTTCAAAGCTCTGGGTTATGTTCTTTTTTCTCTAATATTAGTTTTCCACAATAAACTTCTGATACCTCAGATATAAGTATTTTAATATGATTCCCTTAAGTCCTTTAACTTGTCCTGAAAAGACTGGTCCTCCAGAAGATGATTAGATTTTGTTTCAGTTAATCATTTACTTAGTATTGGGCTGGTTTTTTCATTTTAAAAGATGTCCCTTTTCCTGCTGGTTATGAAGGTAATAAATAGCTTATTGAAATTTAGCAGACATATTGCATGTAATTTTTTTTTTTTTTAGATTTGAAATACACTCTTTAAAATTTTAACTCATTTAAAGCATATAAATTAGTATCAGTAGGGTTTATTTTTCTTTAGCATATTAACCTGTTTAATCTTTGTTCATCATTTAGGTGTTAAAGTAATTTGGCTTCTCTTTGTGTATCTTTGCTAGTAATGTTGAACATTTTTCCTTATAAGCTATTTTAGTGTCTTCTATACATTGCTTCTATACATTGCTTCGGAGAAGGCAATGGCACTCCACTCCAGTACTCTTGCCTGGAAAATCCATGGGGTCGCAGAGAGTCGGACACGACTGAAGTGACTTAGCATAGCATACATTGCTTACTCTTGTTCCTTGTTAAATTTTCTGTTCAGTTTTAAACCTTTTTTCTTACTGACTTATTGGTGTATTTTAAATGTTTTAAAAACTCTGTTATATATATGTTACAAATATGCTTAGTATTCATTCTTACTTATATGACTTTTAAAATAAGTTTATGATTTTTGTACAACGGAAAACTTCTCCTATATAGTTTCTAGGTTTTGTGTAAAGCCTAGAAAAAGATTATCTTTAAGATTTTAAAACTTTTCGGTTTCGAGTCTTTTTCTTTTTTTCCCTGTGTTTTTATCTTATATGTTTAAATCTCTGGGCTGTATTTTTGCCAGGCGGTCTTAAGGTTTTATGAAGCCTTACATTAATAATGCTGAACGTACACACGGCAAACTGGAGAAATGACATCAATCTGAAAGCCTTTTGCAACATCACATTTATGAAGTCTAATTGAGATTATATTTCTGAGTGATGCAATTTGGCAAAAAAAAAAAAAAAAACCTGATTTCCCCCCCTTCGGGAGTCAGGAGAGGGAGAACAGTGAAATTTACTTTCTTTTTAAATTCAGAGGCATTTTATGTGAAAATGACTCCTATCTTTTGCATCTCTTTCATCCTCTACCTTTCACAAAAACCATAGAAAGCTTTTGTGCTGTTGTGAGCATCCAAAATGGCAGCTGGTGCTTGAGTTCATATGCAGGATTGCCTGTGAGATCTTTCTTCTCTTGCTGCTGCTTGGAAGCAGCTTTAGTTTGGCCTGTACATGGTGAAAATATGCTGCAGGATTTATCTGCTATAACAGTTAAAATGCCATACAAAAACTCAGTCTATTTCAAATAGAGAGTTTACTTGACCATTCTAGCCAGTAAGCTTTGGAATTAGCTTTGCTAGGGTGACAGCACAAAGGCCAGGCACTCCTAGGTTAGGCTTATTTATTGTCGGAGTCTGGGGGCTGAAATAAGGTTGACGTTGTAGATGGGAAAAAATATAAACTTCACCTTCACTTAAGATGAGACTATTTGGAAAAAAAGAAGCAACAGAGTGAAAGGTTCTCTCCCCTTTCCAATGAACAGAATTGAAGACTCCTTAATTCCCCAAAGAGATACAGTTCTTACCATTTACCTCCAGAGGTATTTGTCACAATACTTTTTAAAATGTGAATTTGTGCCAAATTACCATAAAGCATAGTGACAGTAACAGTTTTAGATGCTTTCTTAGACTGAAAATCTTGGGAATTTTTAAGCTTTTCTGTTTCAACCCCTTAATTGTGGTGCTCAGTGATTTTAGTGACGCTACCACACTTTTGAAAATAGAAATAAAAAAGTTCATAATTGTGCTACATTTAACAGAGGCAAGCTTAAGGGTGCAGCTGGACTTGAAATTAGACCTGTAGTTACATTCCTATTTCTGATCCTTTAATTCCTGATCTGAGTAAACATGCTTGTATGTCCTTTTCTGTAGATAAAATAGAGTATTTAAGTGATTAAAGATGAGAGATTATTATGTTTGTATTGTATGACTTCTGACTAATAGAGAGCAGTTAAATTTTTTGAGCTATTATAAAGACATTAAAAATAAAATTAGAACTTCTTGTCAGAGCTTTGAACTTAATACTAATTAGTAAAGTAACCGGAGAAGGCAATGGCACCCCACTCCAGTACTCTTGCTTGGAAAATCCCATGGATGGAGGAGCCTGGTAGGCTGCAGTCCATGGGGTCGCTAAGAGTCAGACACAACTGAGCGACTTGACTTTCACTTTTCACTTTCATGCATTGGAGAAGGAAATGGCAACCCACTCCAGTGTTCTTGCCTGGAGAATCCCAGGGATGGGGGAGCCTGGTGGGCTGCCGTCTATGGGGTCGCACAAGAGTCGGACACGACTGAAGTGACTTAGCATAGCATAGCATAGCATAGCATAGTAAAGTAACTCATGGATAAAAGTAATTGAAGCTGACATTAGGCAAGTTATGCTCAGAAGTATAGAAGTTATGCTAATAAATAAATGCTGTACATTCAGGGAAAGGAGAGATCAGTGTGTCAGAAACATGAAGGAAAACTTCATGGAGGAGGACTAAGCCTTAAAGATAGAAGAAAGGAAGAAGGAAGGCATTCAGGAAGTATGACTTGAGTAGGTGGAGACGTGGAGGATTGCTACAGTTCCTCCTCTACTTGTAGCAAGTAGATCCTTTGATCAGATGAGATAGTTCTTGAGGGGAGATCTCATCAACTGCAGTAATGGCTAGAGCCAGATAGTGGAACATTTGGATGTCACCCTAAGGAGTTTGACTTTATAGTACAGAAATCTTATTCTCAAGGTCATGGAGAGAGTTTCTGCAAGGGAAGTTACAAAAAAAAATCTTAGCACTTGGGATAAGTATTATATGTAACCCGCAGTCAATTTCAACATTGCCTATATTTAAGTGTTTTAGGGTGGTTGTGTGTGTTTAGGGAAGGAGCAAGGAAACAGTTGAAAAATGGCACTGTAGAAAGTGATGAGAATACCATAGTCATTTAAACAGCATTGTTTTGGTGCTGAAATATAGATCATGAGAACAGACCTGTAACTGACTCATAAATATATGGGACTGCATGTGACAAAGAATGGCATTTTAAATCATAGAATTACGGACTATTTAATAGTTGAGATTATTTCTAAACTCACACTAAAAGGGAAAAAATCCATATTCATAGTTTAAATAGCTAAATGTAGACTCTCAGTTCAGTTCAGTTCAGTTGCTCAGTTGTGTCCGACTCTGCAACCCCATGAATCTCAGCACGACAGGCCTCCTTGTCCATCACCAACTTCTGGAGTTCACTCAGAATCATGTCCATCGAGTCGGTGATGCCATCCAGCCATTTCATCCTCTGTCGTCCCTTTTCCTCCTGACCCCAATCCCTCCCAGCATCAGAGTCTTTTCCAATGAGTCAGCTCTTCGCATGAGGTGGCCAAAGTACTGTAGTTTCAGCTTTAGCATCATTCCTTCCAAAGAACACCCAGGGCTGATCTCCTTTAGAATGGACTGGTTGGATCTCCTTGCAGTCCAAGGGACTCTCAAGTCTTCTACAACACCACAGTTCAAAAGCATCAGTTCTTCGGCACTCAGCTTTCTTCACAGTCCAACTCTCACATCCTTACATGACCACTGGAAAAACCTTAGCCTTGACTAGACGGACCTTTGTTGGCAAAGTAATGTCTCTGCTTTTGAATATGCTATCTAGGTTGGTCATAACTTTCCTTCCAAGGAGTAAGCGTCTTTTACTTTCATGGCTGCAGTCACCATCTGCAGTGATTTTGGAGCCCAGAAAAATAAAGTCTGACACTGTTTCCACTGTTTCCCCATCTATTTCCCATGAAGTGGTGGGACCAGATGCCATGATCTTCGTTTTCTGAATGTTGAGCTTTAAGTCAACTTTTTCACTCTCCACTTTCACTTTCATCAAGAGGCTTTTTAGTTCCTCTTCACTTTCTGCCATAAGGGTGGTGTTGTCTGCATATCTGAGGTTATTGATATTTCTCCCGGCAGTCTTGATTCCAGCTTGTGCTTCTTCCAGCCCAGCGTTTCTCATGATGTACTCTGCATATAAGTTAAATAAGCAGGGTGACAATATACAGCCTTGACGTACTCCTTTCCCTATTTGGAACCAGTCTGTTGTTCCATGTCCACTTCTAACTGTTGCTTCCTGACCTGCATACAGATTTCTCAAGAGGCAGGTCAGGTGGTCTGGTATTCCCATCTCTTTCAGAATTTTCCACAGTTGATTGTGATCCACACAGTCAAAGGCTTTGGCATAGTCAGTAAAGCAGAAATAGATGTTTTTCTGGAACTCGCTTTTTCCATGATCCGGTGGATGTTGGTAATTTGATCTTTGGTTCCTCTGCCTTTTCTAAAACCAGCTTGAACATATGGAAGTTCACAGTTCATGTATTGCTGAAGCCTGGCTTGGAGAATTTTGAGCATTACTTTACTAGCGTGTGAGATGAGTGCAATTGTGCGGTAGTTTGAGCATTCTTTGGCATTGCCTTTCTTTGGGATTGGAATGAAAACTGACCTTTTCCAGTCCTGTGGCCACTGCTGAGTTTTCCAAATTTGCTCACATATTTAGTGTAGCACTTTCACAGCATCATCTTTGAGGATTTGAAATGGCTCAAGTGGAGTTCCATCACCTCCACTAGCTTTGTTTGTAGTGATGCTTTCTAAGGCCCACTTGACTTCACATTCCAGGATGTCTGGCTCTAGGTGAGTGATCCCACCATTGTGATTATCTTGGTCATGAAGATCTTTTTTGTACAGTTCTTCTGTGTATTCTTGCCACCTCTTCTTAACATCATCTGCTTCTGTTAGGTCCATACCATTTCTGTCCTTTATTGTGCCCATCTTTGCATGAAATGTTCCCTTGGTATCTCTAATTTTCTTGAAGAGATCTCTAGTCTTTCCCATTCTGTTGTTTTCCTCTATTTCTTTGCATTGATTACTGAAGAAGGCTTTCTTATCTCTTCTTGCTATTCTTTGGAACTCTGCATTCAGATGCTTATATCTTTCCTTTTGTCCTTTGCTGTTCGCTTCTCTTCTTTTCACAGCTATTTGTAAGGCCTCCCCAGACAGCCATTTTGCTTTTTTGCATTTCTTTTCCATGGGGATGGTCTTGATCCCTGCCTCCTGTACAATGTCACGAACCTCCGTCCATAGTTCATCAGGCACCCTATCTATGAGAACTAGTCCCTTAAATCTATTTGTTACTTCCACTGTATAATCATAAGGGATTTGATTTAGGTCATACCCGAATGGTCTAGTGGTTTTCCCTACTTTCTTCAATTTAAGTCTGAATTTGGCAATAAGGAGTTCAGGATCTGAGCCACAGTCAGCTCCCGGTCTTGTTTTTGCTAACTGTATAGATCTTCTCCATCTTTGGCTGCAAAGAATATAATCAATCTGATTTCGGTATTGACCATCTGGTGATGTCATGTGTAGAGTCTTCTCCTGTGTTATTGGAAGAGGGTGTTTTCTATGAGCAGTGCGTTCTCTTGGCAAAACTCTATTAGCCTTTGCCCTGCTTCATTCCGTATTCCAAGGCCAAATTTGCCTGTTACTCCAGGTGTTTCTTGACTTCCTACTTTTGCATTCCAGTCCCCTATAATGAAAAGGACATCTTTTTTGGGTGTTAGTTCTAAAAGGTCTTGTAGGTCTTCACAGAACCGTTTAACTTCAGCTTCTTCAGCGTTACTGGTTGGGGCATAGACTTGGATTACTGTGATATTGAATGGTTTGCCTTGGAAACAAACAGAGATCATTCTGTCATTTTTGAGATTGCATTCACGTACTGCATTTCGGACTCTCTTGTTGACCATGATGGCTACTCCATTTCTTCTGAGGGATTCCTGCCCGCAGTAGTAGATATAATGGTCATCTGAGTTAAATTCGCCCATTCCAGTTCATTTTAGTTTGCTAATTCCTAGGATGTCAACATTCACTCTTGCCATCTCCTGTTTGACCACTTCTAATTTGCCTTGATTCATGGACCTAACATTCCAGGTTCCTATGCAATATTGCTCTTTACAGCATTGGACCTTGCTTCTATCACCAGTCACATCCACAACTGGGTATTGTTTTTGCTTTGGCTCCATCCTTTCATTCTTTCTGGAGTTATTTCTCCACTAAACAGATGCTAAAATCTGATAAAATATTAGAAATACAGGAAATAATTTACAATTTTGAGAGTGAGAAAGACTTTCTAAACCAAGGTGTAAAATATAAACAGAGACCCTATTCTCCATTCTCAACATTTTACTACCTAAAATTTAAAAACATATTTGTGATAGAAGCTATTACTTATTTATTTATTTTTGGCTGTGCTCGGTCTTGGTTTTTGCATGGACTTTTGTCTAGTTGCTGCAAGCAGAGGCTACACTATAGTTGGGGTGTGTGGGCTTCTCCTTGTAGTGGCTTCTCTTGTTGCTGAGCATGGGCTCGTGGGCTTCAGTAGTTGTGGCTCCCAGGCTCTAGAGGCAGTGGTGCATGGGCTGAGTTGCTCCTCAGCATGTGGGATCTTCCTGAGCCAGGGATCAAATCTGTGTCCCCTGCATTAGCAGGCAGATTCTTCACCACTGTGCCACCAAGAAAGCCCTGAAGATACTTTTTTTAATTGAAGCATTCTAAGAAAAAAAGTAGCAAATGAACTAATTAATGACCCAGTTTTATTTTTTTGCTCATGACATGATCAGAAGTTAAAGATGGTTGTTACCTTTTGGTGAGGTTGTAGAGAAATAGGTACCTTTGTATGTTGGTGAAAGACCTTCTCTAACAGCCTTATTTAAAGTTCTGATCCCTCCCTACCCCCTACTCTCTGCATTGTTTACCCCCATTTACTTTTTCTCCACAGTACTTTCCACCAGCTGACTTACTGTATCTGTCTTGTTTATTTCTGTATCTTGTTTATTTCTGTAGGGTTGTTATTGGACAAAAAGGATGTTTAAAAGGTTTTTATTAGTTGGGATCTTGGGTCCTCTTTCCTTTATCCAACAAGGTCTGGTTTCAAGCAGGCATTTTCATATCCTTTTGGGAAGGTGAAAGTTCCAGAACCTTTGAAAAGCAGGATAGAAATAGGTTCCTGAAAGCTGTCTAGATTAAGTGTCTCATCTTTGATCACATTTACAGTGCAGCAGCATTTTTGGGACCTTTGCTCACAGCCCATTGGTTGGTTTACATTGGAATTGTAGACGTGTGGGAGAATAATGCCCCCATTCTTCTCCATAGTATCTAATTCTAGAAGATACAGAAATGGAAATGGTACCTTTTTCATAGTAAAATGTAGCTACTCAAGAATGATGAGGGGCACCATCATATCAGGTAATATTCACTCCAGTTGTACTTTATTAGGTGAAATTAATATTGTTGCTGTTATTAGTTTTGACAGCTGCCACCTCAAGTTGTTTTAAAATTATGTGTTTAGTCTATATCTCTCCTCTGGATTCAGTCCCCAGCTGCATACTTGATGTTTCAACTTGGATATGATAATAGTTGTCTCAAATTAGTATGTTCCCAACCAATTTACCAATTTTTTTTTCATCACTTGCTGCTTTTAAAGTCTTTCTGTCTCAATGGCCATTTTTTTCTTGTATTTACTTAGGACAGGAGTCATCCTCATACCTTATATTCAGTACATCAGGAAGCCCAGTTGGCTAATCCTTCAAAACACGTGTATAATTTGTCCACTTCTCACTGTCTTTGCTACCAGTCTGGTCCAAACCAGCATCATCTCACCTGGATTACTGTTGTTGCTTTGCAGATGGTCTTCCTGCTTCTGCCTTTGCTCCCTCCCAGTGCTGTCCTCATAGGGCAGCCAGGGTGATCTTCCTATTCCTCTCCTCAAAATTCTCCTGTGACTTTTAATTTCACTCAGGTTTAAGTGAAAAGTCTTAGGATTTGTAAGGTCATGCATCATTCATCTCCCACTCCTTACCTGTCTGTCCTCATCTCTTGCCACTTTCCTGCTTGGCCACTCCTCTTGAATCGCACAGGCCTCCTTGCTGTTTCTCAGAGATACGGGCTTGGTTCCAACCTTGTACCTACTGTTCATTTTGTCTGAAACACTCTTCCCCCAGTTAACTGCACAGCGATTCACTCACTCATTGAAATCTTTGTGCAAATATATCTTCTCAAGGAAGCTTTCCTGATTATCCTTTCTGAAATTAAGCCTCTCCATCCGAGCATTTCTGTTTTCTTTTCCCATGCTTTCTCTGTAGTAGGAGATACACCATCAAACACACTGCGTATCCTGTCAGTATATGTTGTTTATCGGATGACTCCGGTGTGAAAGATGAAATGCATAGGAAAATTGAGATGAGTTTAATTCAGACTGTTGCAGTAGCCAGAAAGTTCATTAATGAGGAGTATCTCATAAAACCAGGGAATTTTATGGAGGCAAGTGAAGTAAGGGGCTCAGGATGGATGGAAGTCTAACCTGGGGTTTTTTGAGGGCAGGTTGGTCCTTTGCAAGTTAGCTGTTTGTCAGAACACAAAACAGGATGGGAACATTTCTCAACCTTCCTTGCTTTCCTGGAGCACAGGCTCAGATAGTTTTACTGATAGAATTTAAGCTCCAGGAAGGCAAGACTCTTATTTGCTTTATACATTAATATATTTTCAGTATCTCGCGTGTGCTAAGAACTGAATAAATATTGAATGAGCAGATGGATAAAGGAATGAATTTAAAATGGTACCAACCATAGGCCCGTCTGCTGGAGAGTGTGATTATACTAGTGTAGTATAATCCTTCTACCTTAAGAAGCTTCATAAAGGAGATGTGAGAATTCGTGTAATAAATGTACATCCTAATATGCCTAGTATGTGCTATATTCTATATTGAAACCACATATTTGTAATGCTTAGTGCCAAATTCTCTTCCATAGAGTTCTACAAATCTTTCATGCTGTGAAGAAATGTTCCATAGGATTTCTTATGAAGTGAAAGTCACTTTCAGTAATTTGTTCTGGAGGATCTTATTATAAAGGAGTTTGGAGACTTTTGCCTTGAAGGCAGTGGAGACCCAATTTTAAGTGATTGACTGATTAAGTGATCAGATTTATGTTGTAGGATAAACATAGTAGGGGCAGCCTTGGGAAGGAGTAACCAGAGAGGAATTTGAAACTGTAAGCAGAGATCTGTTAGAGAATTGTCACTGTAATTGAAATGAGAAATGATAAAGTTGGATTAGGAAGTGCATAAGTATTTAGACTTGGGTCAAGGCAAAGTTTTAGTTGTTTCAAATGTGCTGTGCTTAGAAGCTCAGTTGTGTCCGACTCTGCGACCCCGTGGACTGTAGCCCACCAGGTTCCTCTGTCCATGGGGATTCTCCAGGCAAGAATACTGGAGTGGGTTGCCATGCCCTCCTTCAGGGGATCTTCCCAACCCAGGAATCGAACTCAGGTCTCCCTCATTGCAGGTGGCTTCTTTACCATCTGAACCACTTGGGAAGCCCATTTCAAGTGTAGTTATCCTTAAATCTAGGATTTTTGACATGATGTTTGGTGGGTTTTGCTTATAACCATATTATTTTTGGTTAATGCTCTTCTCTGAGATAGAAACAGGAAGAGCAGCAGGAAGATGATCTTAGTCTTGTAGATGCTGAGAAACCTACAGTCATCCAGAAAGCACTGGGAAAATCTGTAGCTGGAGATTGGGATAAGAAACTACCCTGAGGAATAAAAGGAAGCCTGAGCCTGGAACTTCCCTGGTGGCTCAGATGGTAAAAGCATCTGCCTACAATGCAGGAGACCTGGGTTTGATCCCTGGATTGGGAAGATTCCCCTGGAGAAGGAAATGGCAACCCACTCCAGTACTCTTACCTGGAAAATCCCATGGACGGAGGAGCCTGGTAGGCTATGGGGTTGCAAAAAGTCAGACACGACTGAGCGACTTCACTTTCACTTGAGTCTGGAAAAGGGCTTCAAGTTTATCATCTTCGTAAAGTATATCCTTAGCTTTATAGCTTTAAGTTATTATTAGTAAGCCCCTCGAAGTGGAACAGGGAATGGGGTCAGGAAATGGTTCACAAAGCGATGCCTTAGCTGAGATAGAAGAGTGGGCACCAGAGTTTAGGTAGAAGTTAGGGGGTGAGGAACTGAGATCAGAATATGCAGTGTGCCTGAGTTAAGAGAAAGCTAAGTTTTTTAGGTTACTTGAAAAGGTTAAGGGAAAAAAGAAGAAATGAAGAGTGAATGAAATGCTAGAAACAGAACACTTGATATTTAAGGCCTGTGAGCATTATCTTTAAGACTATGAAAATCTTAACATTTTTAAGGAATGACAAAATACCGTTTTAAGCAGATAACTCTGTAATGAGGAGGTTCAAATGCAATGGCGGTGTCTGTGAAAAAAGATGCACAACTTGAGAGTTGTGAGTGAAATTTTACTTGAGACAAAATGAGGACTGCAACCTGAGAGCACCTCAGATAGCTTTGAGAGACTGCTCCAAAGAGATAGTCGGGGAAGGTTGATATGTAAGGCTTTGGTGAAGGGGAGTTCAGTGCAATCAAGCCCTTACTTTACTATCTAAAGACCTATTCCACCAGATTCCCTGGAGCACAGAGTGCTTCACTCCATCCTGAATGGCCTCAGAGGGTGTTTAATGTTAAACAGCTACGACAGCACAGGGTTCAGTCTCCACAAAGGCAGATGGCAAACTCCGTTGTTGTTCAGTTGCTGGTGGACGCTCTTGGCAAGTGCCAGTTTGTAGTTGATAGAGGCTTTCAGAGTCAGTGTGTCTAGAATGGGGCTTAGACATATACTTTCTAAAATTTTAGTGCATGCAAATTTTTGAAAACATCTGAATTAAGAGGGTTCTTTAATAGGGCTGTGATTTTTGCTTCTCCAGACTCTTGGAGTTATGGCCAGTAGGGAATCTTTTTTTCCTCATTTGGGCTAGATGTCAAGCTTGTTCTTTCTCCAGGGCAATAGAATTGCAATAGAATTTAAATAGAATTTAACAGGGATCTAATTAAAGTGGGCTCCTAGATTTGAGAAATTTAAATATGATAAAAAGTGTCAGTTTAGCAATGTATGTAACTTTCTTTTGAAATCTTGTCTTTATCTTCAGAGCAATTAGAATTATTGATTGGTAAACAAATAACTCTCTGGGGACTATCTGTTAAATGAACTGTTTAAATGGAAATTACCTAGATAAGGGTAAGAGATACATACACATTAAATATCCCTGACAGGAAAGCCAGGTGTGCTGCAGTACATGGGGTTGCAGAGTCCAACATGACTGAATGACTGAACTGACTGACTGATAAGGTCTGGTGTTCCTGCAGTTTTAGAAGGTTGCCTGTGTGCAAGCCAAGATATGCACTGGGAAATGTTGGGGGGTGGGATGGAACAGCAGTGAGAATATGGGCTACTGTGCTGTGCTTAGTTGTTCAGTCATGTCCCAACTCTTTGCAAGGCCATGGACTGTAGCCTGCCAGGCACCTCTGTCCATAGGGATTCTCCAGGCAAGGATATTGGAGTTGGCTGCCATGCCCTCCTCCAGGGGATCTTCCCAACCCAGGGATCGAACCCAGGTCTCCCATTTTAACAGGCAGATTCTCTACTGTTTGAGCCACCAGGGAAGCCCAAGAATACTGGAGTGGGTAGCCTATCCCTTCTCCAGGGCATCTTCCCAACCCAGGAATCAAACTGGGGTCTCTTGCATTGCAGGTGGATTCTTTACCAGCTGAGCTTCCAGGGAAGCCTATGGGCTACTCAGTTCAGTTCCGTCGCTCAGTCGTGTCTGACTCTTTGCAACCCCATGAACTGTAGCACGCCAGGCTTCCCTGCCCATTACCAACTCCCGGAGCCTACTCAAACTCATGTCCATCGCGTCACTGATGACATCCAACCCTCTCATCCTCTGTCGTCCCCTTCTCCTCCTACCTTCAATCTTTCCAGCATCAGGGTCTTTTCCAGTGAGTCTGTTCTTCACATCAGGTGGCCAAAGTATTGGAGTTTCAGCTTCAGCATCAGTCCTTCCAGTGAATATTCAGGACTGATTTCCTTTAGGATTGACTGGTTGGATCTTCTTGCAGTCCAAGGGACTCTAAAGAGTCTTCTCCAACACCACAGTTCAAAAGCACTAAGCTTTCTTTATAGTCCAGCTCTCACATCCATACAAGACTACTGGAAAAACCATAGCTATTTGAGGAGGTTCAGAAGTGGGGATTTGCAGAGGGAGGAGGGGCTTTCACATGGTGAAGAATGAACGCCTTTTTAGGCTTCAGCCAATTTTCTTAATCTCAAGGCCCTACCTACTTGTTGTTCTGTGTAGAATGGTTTTTCCAAATAGTCAGTTAAACCAAAATATCCTATATGTTCTCCCTTCTGTATTTGGTTATTCGGTTCTTTAAAAATCTTTCAACTTTGTCTTCTCAAATCTGACTCCTCCTCATCTTCTTTACCCTTTCCCCCTTTGTCAATACTGGTTGAATTTAGGTGCTCATCTTTTCCATGGAATATTGCGTTGATTCTTTCTATCCCACAGGTCATTTTTTTTCTGCCTTTGTTTCCATAGTGCTTTCCTCATTATCTCTTGGGAAATTTTTCCATGTCATTTTGTTGTTGTTGCTGTTAATGAGGAACTAGACCTTAATTTTTTTGTGATATCTCTCAATTAAAAAATTTTTGCTTTTCAGTTAAAAAACATGCCGCCTAGCATGACTAAAGCGACTTAGCAGCAGCAGCAGCATGTCTAAAAACCTTACAACCTCATTTATAAAGCCTGCTTTAACCATTCTTTCTTCCTGCTAAGTTAACTACTCAGTCTTTGTGCAGTCTCATGTTAACTTGTAACTTTTAAGCTGTTATAAAACAATTCACATACAAATAGTAACATCAGAAAGTTGTTTTAAACTTGTGAAAACTGGTTCAATGAGAAATTGGGCTTTATGTAGTCAATCTAATAAGGAATGCTGAAATAAAATTGCTAAAATATAAAATTGGTTAATAGCCTATAGGGATTTAGACTGAACCTTTGGGGGATAGTATTTTCTACTAGACAGAAAACATGTATTTCACTCTAATAGTTTTTTTGTTTGTTCATTTTACAGTTACCTTTAAATTTAGAAACTGCCTAGGCCCTAATT
The DNA here is from genome assembly GCF_029378745.1 of Bos indicus. Classification (NCBI taxonomy): domain Eukaryota; kingdom Metazoa; phylum Chordata; class Mammalia; order Artiodactyla; family Bovidae; genus Bos; species Bos indicus. Next base: position 54,761,025 of record NC_091769.1, read on the forward strand.
AGTTGTAAATGAAACAATCAGTTTACTTCAGGTAAACTTACTGTAAAACATTCTGTCTAGTGTGATATTAAAATTCACACAATTATCTTTATGTCTTATTCTAGATTTTGAATAATTTGTCTGAAAACATACTTATTTTGTAGTATTAGTGACCAGCCACGTCTCTGTATCTTCTTTTTAAAATATTAATTTATAAGAGTTTTCAGAATCACTGATGAATGGTTCAAGTCTGTATTTTTTGCCCTGTTCTCATTTGTGCCTTAGTTCTGTATTATCTACAATAGAGTTCCGTTAAAACACTAACCATCAGCTTAGATATAATGGATTCCCAGGATATGTGCAATAACGGAAACATTTATAAGATATGTGTAGAGATAGCACTTTAATGAGCTTAGTTTTGAAATTTAGGAGTTTAGATAGCAAGGGAAGAATAAACCAGGTAAAGTGACCAGTGTGTTCTGATTTAGGACTTGAGTCTGTCTAGTCCTGGCAAGACAAGGAAATCCTCCTGAGCCAAAATAGTTAGATGGTCATATTGTGGAATGAAAGGGCAAGCTGGATCTGAAAGAAAATGTAGGATTCGGTCAGGCAGAGAAACAAAGGTGAGGAAGAACAATCTGACTGTGAGGAAGTCAACTGTTGAGAGAATGATGAATGGGGAACAGTCAGCTAGAGTAAAAGCCTATGTTATTGCCAATTTCCACAACTCTCTGATCCACTTTTGGGGTCTTTTTCTTCTCGTGTTTTAATCTAACTGAAGCATTACCAACATGATTATTTTCTTAAAAACCATTTGATTATCTTCCTTCCCTGCTTGAAAATATGAACTGCTTCATTTTGCTTGGCCTTTTAACTCTTCCAGTTTCCCTATGTGGTTTCCTCAGCCATGATTTTCACAGTGTACAGTTCATTGAAAACATAGACTTTACTCTAGCTGACTGTCCCCTAGAATGATGAATTCATCATTCTCTCAACAGTTGACTTCCTCACAGTCCGATTTCTCCTCCTCAACTTTGTTTCTCTGCCTGACCAAATCCTACATTTTCTTTCAGATCCAGCTTGCCTCTTCATTCCACAATGCGACCATCTGACTATTTTGGCTCAGGGGAATCTAAGTTTGGTTGTATTTTGTCCATATTGATGTGCAAACTTGTCTTGTCTGGTAAATCTATGGGTGGGTTGTCTCAGTTTCACCTGGGAGGTAGTAAACCAGTCACATACTGTGTTGCCTATAGAATTTTTTAGAGTGTTTTCCACATATCAATATGTTTTTGTATTTGTAGACCCGAAAAATGTCTGAGAACTCCAGTGACAGTGATTCATCTTGTGGTTGGACTGTCATCAATCATGAGGTATGTATTTAATATTTTTTGTACGTCAGCTTGTAGTATTATAGTGTTAATAATGATGTAAACTGGTTCTTTGAAGGCCATTAGTTTTTTACGTTTAAGCATAAGATTCCACTGATCTGTAGCTTGGACATTTTCCCTCCTACATTACACTCACTGCTGAAAACTCTTCATGAGGCAGCATCTTAATGTACATTGGTTTCCCCAACTTTGAGACAGTAGGCAGATACTTATTGAGGGCCTATTGGTCATTCAGGCCTTGTGCTTATGTTCTCATATAATTTTAAGCAACCCTCTGTGGCATAGATTTTCATTCTCATTTCATAGTTGAGAAAACCAAAGCTTAGAGAGATTTAGTACCTTGGCCAAGATTATACAGCTAGAAAACATCAGCGAGTGCATTTAAACAGGCCAGAAAGGAGCATGAAGAACACGTGTTCCACCTGTGTTGTGTTATGTTACATTGCAGAACTTGACAGGAAAAAAGACTATGACTAGAACTCTGTCACAAAATGAATTTTATTACAGAAGTATGATGTTATATGACAGTATATAGTAAATATTAATTTATTCTCTCACACTGGTAATATATATTAATTACAGAAAAAATAATAAAATAGTGATAAATAGAAGCAAAAGGATAAAAATTATTTATACCTATATAATGTGTTAATGGATTTATCTATAGTTTTCATGTTTTTTTTCCAGCCTCTTAGGCTTCACTTATTTTCCTGCATCAATAAAAATTTTGAATGGTATTTTTTTACGATTGCCCTGATAATTTAATGTTTAGACAATTGGTTAGTCATGTCTTTTAGACAACAACATTAACCAGACTTTCTGCAAGAAAGTTTTAACATTCCTTAGCAGCTGTACTAGTTAAAATTGAGTGGTTTCTTTTGTTTCTTCTTTTATTTTTTTTAATAAATGACTTTTCTATTTTTAATGTGTTTCTCCAAAGCTTAGATCAACTCTCATAGCAACAATTACTCCTTCAAGGATAATTAACAGTGTAGGAGCAAGGCAGTTGTGGGAATCGTCAGTGTGACGTAAGAGAGCAAACCTCTCTGGCGTGTAGCCAAGTGTGCCATTTGGGTGTTCTGTAGTAGAGATACCTTGTCACAGAGTTGATTATATTTGTACCTTTATCCCTCTTCCCTCCATATCTTGTTATCAGGTTCTGCTCTTTCTTGCTAATGTCTCTTCCGTGTATTTCCTTTATTTTTTTTTTTACTGTTGCTTCCTTTCTGGCCGAGGCCAGGACTGGTCTTCCCAGTGGCTCAAAATTCAACCCAAACCTTGTGTCGGTTACTACTGTTCTTCTGCCACTTTAGCAAGCCCAAAGTCTTACATTCAGAATTCTCTTTAGGATTCAACTCAAACTCACTCCTTTAATGAAGTCTCTTAGTTATGTTGAGTTACATGTCTCAGGAGAACTCAGACCTTTTGATTTCATGATCAGTAAACTATAGGGTTGAGAGAGGGATCTGGAGAGAGACTGAGTCATTTTTGGATAACTTATTTTGCTAATTAAGATGAGAAAAAAAATCTGTTAAGATCCACTTTTATTAAAGAAAAGACAATCTGACATCAAAGTAAAAACCTTGGAAGAATAAAGAAGAGTCTACTTTTACAGAGAACGTTTACTCTATTAGTGTAATGGTGGTGGTGGTTTAGTCGCTAAGTCGTGTCTGACTCTTGCGACCCTATGGACTATAGCCTGCCATGTTAATCTAATAGATTAATTTTAATGCTTGCCCTTAAAAATTTTTAGTCAGATGTTGTAATAAGTAGTTATTAATATTTACTTGTGACTGTTTCTCTGAATAGGCTTTAAATGTGAATTTTAGATTTCAGTTTTTTATACTCTGTGACACCTAGCAAAATGCCTTGGCTAGAATAGTTCCATAAATGTTGAGTAGAAGCAAATTAATAGAAATAGCTAAATGTAGAAATCCTCTGGGATTCAGATTGACTCTTGGGTTTTTAGTGCAGTTAGAGTGTTTGACTTCTGGACTGACTCCTTTCAGAGTCTAAATCTGTGGCTCCTTTCTGCTGTTTCTCTGCTGTAGGTTTTATGGACTAAATTGAACAAAAGCAATAGATACTGTTCCCTTTGGAGTATAGCAGCATCTGGGACTTTTAATAATGGAAGCATTTACAGGTAGTCAAATCTAGCTTTGGGTAGCTGATAGACAATTAACTGATGATCGCTTTTTCTCTAGGGGTCTGATATCGAGATGGTGAATTCTGAACATGGTGCAGCTAGTGACAGCTGTAAGCCCGCTCCAGAATGTGCATCTTTATCACAAGAGGAGCTGCAAGAATTGCAGGTAGAGCAGGGAGGTAAGTGTAAAGAAGTCTGATTTTTTTGTTTTTCTTGATAGGATATGTGAGCAACATGAATCTTGCCTTCTTTCTAGGTGGGCAGCCTTTCTGGTTAGTCTAAACCAGCAGATCACTGAAAGACTAGTGTGATGTGGTGGGCAGACCTAAAGAACCCAGTAGCACCAACCTGCCCAGGGGCCTTATTTATAGCTATAGTGGGCTTCAGTATGAATGTTTGATACTGCTAGTGTAATTGGTAACTAAATATTATTAATCTTGATTAAGACTGTTGATACACAGAATTATTTATTCATCAGAAGGGGTTTACTCAACTCTTCTACAGTTACCACACTTCAGAGTACCTTTGGTTATAGGTAGTGAATGGTGTTTAACTACTGTATTGCATTGATGTTAAATATTCTTCTATGGGATTTGATGCCCACATTAATTATATAGAGAATTAAACGCAAATAGTTAATGCATCTTCATGTTTAAATTACTTCTTAAAAGTTTTTTTTAAAATTGCATTAAAATGTAAACAGGGCATTTCTCCATCAGGAGAATAAAGTGGATGTGTTAAGGCCAGAAAAATAAAAGATTTATGCCTGTTAATCTTGTTTTGAGCCCATGTGTTGATTGCTGTTCTCATTTGAGCAGTGATTTTCATCTTTCACGGGTCAGATTTTGAGAATCTGAAAGCTATGCATGGTCTCTTCAAAGAAATGCATATCTTTAGATATGTGTTATAAAAATTTTTTTTCATAACTTCCTCAGGGGTCCTTGGACCCAAGACCAACTTTGTTGAGGAGTCTTATCTCCAAATTAGTATTCTTTTGGGGCTATATTACATGCACAAATGGTGGTTTCTTTTTTTTGTTGTTCTTTTGTTATTTTGGAGGAGTTAGATAATGAAAAATACACATTTATGATAGAAAAGCAAAGGATGACCAAAAATTCAAAGCCATCTATAATTCTTTTGATTCTGAAGATTATACCAACAATGCATGTGCTTTGCTATGCATAAAACCTGGTGCTTATTATGTACTGTTTTCATTTTTAGCTTCTATTAAAATTTTACAGCCTTTTTCATTAAAAATATGACATTATAAACTAATTTGTATATTTTTTTCTTATAAGTTTCTTATAAAATATATCTGTTATGGTGACATTATTTAGTTTTTCTGTATTCGAGTCATTGTTTTTTATAGTCCATTTTTTATTATAAAGAATTTGTAATTTGAAGCCATAGTTTTGATCCTTGTGTTACCAGGCATTGACAGTCATTAGAATAGTGGTACATTTAGGAATTTTGAATAAACTTAAGAATTCAGGAAATGTGCTCTCACGGATCTGAGAATGAGTTTTCCATATTAACAGGTTTTTATAAACACCTTAGCTTAAGTACTTTGGAATTGTAAAGTAGAGATTGTTTATTTAGAGTTTATAGTTTTTGTAAATTTTTAAATGAGTTCAGTTCACTAAAATTATCTCAACAATTTCCAGTAGTTATATTTGAAATGCAGAGATCTTTTTAACAACAATAGAGTGATTGTTATAATTGCATGTAGCTTTTCATTGCATCCACTTTAAAAATGAGGAATAGATTTTATTTACTCATATTATATGCAGACTATAAAAAGTTGATGAAATATAATTAAATTGACCTTTGCTTTATGTCAGAGAGCAGCCAAAATGGCACAGTGTTACTGGGAGGAGCTGCTTACCCTGCTTTGGAGGAAATGAAGTCAGCACTCGAGGTAACCTTGTGTTTTACTCTGGATATTTGATAAACAGTAATTCTTAGAGAATACTAATTAAAGCTGCCATTTCTGTTTGTGCATTTTGTCTATAAATAGCTTTTGTTGAAAAATTTGGGTTTGCAGGTTGGTCAGTTTTAAAGTTAAAGTTAGCGTCCATTTTAATGCCTAATTAAGTGAAGTGAAGCGAAGTCGCTCAGTTGTGTCCGACTCTTTGCGACCCCATGGACTGTAGCCTACCAGGCTCCTCAGTCCGTGGAATTTTCCAGGCAAGAGTACTGGAGTGGGTTGCCATTTCCTTCTCCAGGGGATCTTCCCAACCCAGGGATTGAACCCGGGTCTCCCACGTTGCAAGCAGACGCTGAGCCGTCTGAGCCACCAGGGAAGCACATTATTAATTAAGTGAAGCATCTTTTAATTTAGAAAAGTGATTTCTTGGTTATGTGTTAAAGATTTATTCTTTTAACATCTAATATTTTCTTTGGAAATATATTACATTCTTGAATTATATTGAGAAATTAAGGGTTCATATGTAAAATGAAAGTTAATTTTCAAGCTTGAGAACAAACTAAATCTTGTCCTTTGGCATTTTACTTGACTTCCGTGTACCTATGGCTGATTCTTGTTGATGTTCGACAGGAAACCACAGAATTCTGTAAAGCAGTTATCCTTCAATTAAAAAAATAAAGTGGCAAAAAAAAAACACACTTTTAAGTGCAGTTGTGTATCAAATATAATACTGTATTGATCAAATGTAATAAAGTAACAAAAATTGCTCAAAAAAAACTAAATAGCTGGATGATCTTTACATGTTACAGCTGTTGAAGTGTATTAGAAAATTTAATCAATCTTTTATGGATTTCCTGACCATATAAATAAACCCATATTTATTTATTACAACCCAAATAAACCCATAGTACTGGTGAGAAATTAATCCTCTCCTTTTTGTGGACTTTGGGTTTGAAAGATGGATTTGTTTCTCAACTCCTGTAGGAATGAATGGTGGGCAAGCAGTTTGATTTAATTCTGAGAGAGAGTTGCTGTCAGGTTTGATGGTGTTTTCAGGCTGAAAGATGAGTCTACTCTTGAGTACTCCTTTCCTATTGAGCAGGACTTATTTTAAACCCAATCATCGTGCTACTTAAGTATACTTAGGAAATGTGAGGGCCATATGTATTTGTTGAATATGTCTCTAAAATTATGATTCTAATTATAAAGGGAGAGGAAGAAAAGTTACCTGATGACAATCTCTATTTTGGAACTGTCAGTGATGATTCTGATATTGTTACACTTGAGCCACCTAAGTTAGAAGACATTGGAAATCAAGAAGAAGCATTAATTGTTAAAGAAGCAGAGAGTCCAGAAGACTTTAACATGGGCTCTTCCTCTAGCAGCCAGTACACGTTTTGTCAGCCAGAAACAGGTAAGAACTACATAGCGAATACACTATGGAGGCTTAGGACTCCTGTGATCACATTGTATGTAATGGCTGGTTTTCTGACCCTAAATATCAAAGTTATGAATATATTTGGGTAAAATGCAAGAAAATTTTTTGTAAAAATCTACCATTTTATCTAGTGTTTTCCTAGACCCAGGGCCTAGAGCACAGTAGTCCAATAAATACTATCTTTTATCATTAAAAGAAGGAAAAAAAATAGCTTTAAGATATTTGTTAATGTCTCAAACACTCCAAAATGCATTGGACAATTTTAAGGTCTTTAGGAGTGGGAGATTGAGCCATTATACCTAAAAAGCAGGAGAATATTAAGATCTTGAGTTACAGTGGTACAAATTTTTTATTACAGAAACAGTGAAAGAAACTTTTTTGAGCCTTCCAGATCCATTTAATTATCAGTCACTCAACAATCATTTTTTGTGTGCTACCATGTGCCAAACAGGATTTAAGGGACTGGCAAAACAGGAGTGTCCTAAAGCCCCCAAACTAGAATCTTTCACTTTAGACTGAGTTATGAAAATGTAGCTATTATGAGTCACATGCTTAATGCAGTTAATGCCTGTTGTTCAGACAGAATCATTTGGAGGTGAAATGTGAGTTACTGAGCCAATTCCTTCTGTAATTCTTTGGCTCAGTTTTAGGGACATATGTAACATCTTTTGGGGTAATATAAATATTTAAATACAAAGTTATAGAAAATAAGAGAAAGAAATCTATATTTAACCAAAGGTTATTAACCCCCAGTTATAATTTAGGGTGGATTATGGGAGAGACACCTGGGGCATTGCTAGTGTTAATAAGAATTTCCTAATTTGGTGCAAAAACAAGAATGTGTAGTATTTATTTCAGATCATTTTCTTCGATTTTACCAGTCTTTGTTTCATTTGCCAGAATCAGACTGTGGGGATTCTGTTATTCCAGTTTAAGCTAATAAAATTCAAGTAGGGTTAAACTAGATGCTGATTTAATTGGCGAATATTTGTGGGCCAGAGGTGTAGTCAGATTGAAGCCAGGAGCATTGTGGAAGAGTTCAAGTAGACATTTAAGAAATGATGCCACACACTGTTGATTGTTTTTCCATGAACTTCAGTACTTCAAAGCACATTATTCTAATTTTAATCTCCTTTTTGAACTTGGACATCCTAGAATTTTAGATTCACTTAAGCAGAATATTTTTCAGATGTATTTTTATCCATTGTTCTGTTTCCCAGGGAATTATTTCAGTAAAAGAAATGCTAAAAAATTAATTTTAAATAACATTTTGGACTATGTTGAAAATAGTCTATATGCATCAGTTGTTAAGAATTTTTGTTCTCTTCCCTTAGCAGATATTTTTCTTGGTTGGTAAAATTTCCTGCTATCTGTTGCTTAGTTTTGTTTGTTTTTTCCCTTGCCCTGTCTTCTCCATCTCTATAGAGTTTCAGCTTCTTTTTTTTTTCTTCTTATAAATTAGATTCTTGTGGCAGTAACCTTTTTGTTGGTGTAAGAACATTTCCCAGTCCCTCCATATGACCCTCTCCTCCCCTAAGGAAGCAGAGTTGGTAGTTGTATAAAAGTTTGTGTTGTATGTGTTTTTTAAAAAGTCATGATTTTTAGATTTTGATGGAGCATGTGTGATCATGTTAAGTGATAATTAAACTAAGTATTTTTCAATTCTCTTTTTCCTTTTTATTCTTTATAATAAAGCTTTATACATCTTTTTTTCCCTGTTTATTCACAAAAGAAAGATGGTGGGAGAAGCTGTGGAAGATTCCTGAATGCATAAGGGGATGGGATGATCAGCTGAAACACCATGTTCCTAGCCAACTCACTTTCCAAGGTGGTGTGACTAAATCTGATCAGCTTTTCTAGAGCTGAGTGTTCCTAGTCACATTTACTATTTACTTAGTGCTTTAAAGATATCTATTGTAATCTGTGATACTCTGAACAGGTGTTCAAAATTGATCTTATGATAAAGCTGGCTAAGCTCTTTGCATGCCTTTGCACTGCTTGCATCTTGGACTGTGGGCCAAATTATGCTTTAAAAGAAGTTTGAAAATCAAAGGATCTCAGCTGTCATATGTATGGGTTAAAAAAGATGGAAGCATTAGATAAGAATGTGAATTTTTTCATTTGGGCCAGCCTGATCAGTTTACTTAGAATGCATAATGTAGGCAATAAGTTAACGTAGAATTGAAAATTTTAAAAATTTAGAAATGGTTTGTTTTTATATTTACCCATCTTAATTATGTCAGAAAGTCTGAATTAAGTACTTCAGCCATGATCATGAATGCCTTTATATTATGTGATGCTTTGTTAAAGTCTTCCTTTCTTTCTCTTTGTCCAAGAAATGTAAGCTCACAGCTGAGGCTATGACATCTTGGAAAAACTAGTGATCAAGAATAACCAGATAAACATGATGGGCATAAGGGTTTTGACCCAAAGATCTCTCAGTGACATCTTTGTCATTAACTATTAGGAATATAATATTGAATGAATATAATATAATATAATACTGAATGAATATTCAGTAGTACCTTCTGTCTTTGTGTTTACTGTTTAAGTTGAGAGTCAACCGAATTCTCTGTGATCCAACTTTTAAAAGTATTGTCTAACCTAAGTCAGCAGCTTTGCTGTGGCATGGATACCCTGTCTTCTGAAGAAGTGTTTTGCTTTTTTGAAGCATGAATGTTTGTGGTTTTTGGAGCTCTTTGTATCAAATTTATGTTCACATTTTATTCTTACTTGTAGTGCTTTTTTTTTCCTTCTCCCTGGCGTTTGGAAATTATTACTGAGACATCTAATCTGCCTCAGCATATAGTTTATTGATATATGGGACAATATTAAGAAATAATACATTTGAAAAAACTGAAGATGGTTTTTTCCAATGACTATGCTTCTAGTACTTGAGATTTCTTGTGATTTTTTTTCTATTTGTTGTTCTTTATTGTTCTTTTCATAAAGGAGCAGCACAAGACTAGTGCTTAATATCGGAGATAGCTGTTGTGTCACTTCCTCATGCTGACATATTTACTAGAGGGTAAAATTAATAACCTTCTAGTAAGAGTGGCAGTCGAAGGGAAGGGCTCATCTGACTTCTGGAAGCCTGGGTTAAACTACAGTGCTTTGAACCTTGATTTGGGGCTCATAGGATGGAAATAAAACTAGGGGCTAGTACACTCAGGGAAACTTCTGGTAGTTATTATCTTTTTTAAATCACAGGAACTGCTTGTATACTTCCCTCTGTTCCTTAAACAGTTGAGCTTAAATTACCTCCATTTGAAATTGAAGAGATAGAGTTGTTTTTTTTTTTTCACGTCTAGAAATAGCATTTATGGCGCTAATAGCAGTGAAACTTAATAGGCTGTGAGAATAATTGTTTTAATGGTATAAAGTATATGGGAGGTTAAAAAAAGAAAAAAGCCAAAACCAGACCCTCAGTGGCACACAAAATAGTTAAAAAAAAGTCTTAGGTATCACAATTGAAATCTTTGGTTTTATGTTGATAAATTTGAAAATTTAAGATTTGTTTCTGTTGTGTTGTTTTTATTTTTGGCTGTCTTATGTAAAAAGGCACATATGGATGGCATTCTAAATCATATTTATCAGGAAAGCTTTCTAAAGTATTTATCTCCATTTTTTTTTAAACAGTATTTTCATCTCAGCCTAGCGACGACGAATCAAGCAGTGACGAAACCAGCCATCAGCCCAGTGCAACCTTTAGACGACGTCGTGCCAGGAAGAAGACTGTGTCTAGTTCAGAATCTGAAGAAAGGCTACTTGCTGAACAAGAGCCTGAACCCCCTCAGGAGCTATGTAAACGGCAGTTCAGTAGTGGTCTCAATAAATGTGTTATACTTGCTTTGGTGATTGCGATCAGCATGGGATTTGGACATTTCTATGGTAAGTATTTGAAAATTTGTTTTATATAAAGTGATGGTGAAGAGTGAGGCATTCTGGGAGCTGTTTTCAGTGTCATCCTTGAAATATATGACCTTAGAAAACATACTTGTTTGAGCCTTAGTTTTCTTGTGGAAATTGGGGTAGTGTTGCCTTACAAAGCTATTTGCACTTAAATGAAAACAGTATTTAAGAAATGTAAGGGCTGTTCATATATATATATTATTAGGAGGATTATTTAAGTTCCATTTGTAACTATTTGTTACATTTGAAATGAATGTCACAGTAGTAATTGGTGCTCATTCTACCTTCAGGGTTCATGCAGGCATTATATTTTATGACTTGTTATTACTTCTGTGATTCACATGACTTAAGAATTCACTTGTATTATACTTTGCTCAGTGTTATTTACATTGGTTAATTAATCTTATTTACATTGGTTAATTATTTTCTTGATGCAAAGCCTTTGAAACTACCCTCGTGAAAGAGGAAGGGATGCCACGTGGTATTTTTCTTTTGGGAGCCTAACCATTGAATCTTATTTAAGTTGTATATTTGTACAAAGATAAGACTATTTGAGAACTGAACATTTGTACTTTTTGCTTTATTAAAATTTTGAAAAAGTTTAAACAAATGTCTTAGATCTTGCCAACTTCACAACTTGCAGTTTGCCTTATATTAACTACATTTAGGATTTTTGCCTATATAATACACAGTTTAGCTTTCTGAGTAATCTGGTTCCTTCCAGTAGTGTGTTCCTTAAGATTCAGGAATTACATGTACCCTGTGTTGATTCATAGAAAAGATGTATTATTCAGTATAGTGTGATATGAGAAGAAACTTAGTGAAGATAATCAATTCTTGTTTAAAGTGAGAGAAAAATAAATCTGTTTCTTCTTGTCTTTAACTTTATATTAATAAAAAATAAGTATTTAGATGCCTGGTGGATGTCTGCTTGAATTTAATACTGGGACCTTTTAATTTGTATCTTCCCTTGAAGTTTGTTATAGTGAGATTTGACTTGAAATATATACTTAACTTGTTTATTATCTAGCTGGAGCAAATGTATGAACATTCTTTTGAGCATGGTTTTTTCCCATTGCAGGTAAACGTGGAGGTAACAAAGGAGAAGGTGTAATTTTAATCTTTTTTTATTACTAAAAAAAAATTGGACAGTGATTTAATGTTAATCCACATTGCATTAAAGCTCTGCAAAGTGCATGACCTTTAAGTATTTTGTAGAAAGATTAACTTAGGAGTGCTTTTAAAAACTGATAAATTATTGCCCTCTTTTTTAAGAACTTTGTTACTTGTAAAATATACTTTATTAATTATATTGAAAATATTTTCCTGTAGTACTTCAGATTAGCTTTTCAGAATTGGAACAACCTTCATAATAATAGGTCTATACATTAATGAGACTGGCTCAGTGAACACAAAACTTAATCTGAATGAAAAGTTTTTCATGGTTACTTTTAAAGTATATCACAGGGTTTTTTTTGTTAATTGTGGCACTGATCTCAATACTTTGAGTTCTTTTGAGTTGATGTTAGAGCTAGCTTGAATTTCCCAGGCAGTGTGAAGTCAGTCATTGCATTCCATAATTAGTCATTTGCTTTATAATCATTTATCAAGAACACACTACTAAATCATTCAGAACATTCACCAACCTTGGCACCATGTAAATTTGGAGTGTCCTATCTATGTTGGATGGAAGAGAGAACTATTTGGAAGGGCTGAGGATAGTAAAAGAATACTGTAGGTATCTGGTACTGCTTCAGGTCCTGAAAGTCCTTACAAATTTTTTGAAAATCACAATGAAGCACTTATCTTGTTCTTTCTTTTACCTGTAGACTGTTCATATTCTAAATTGACAGTGAAATTTAATTGATTTGTTTTCCTCATGGAGTTGCTTTAAGTATAGGCTGCCCTGCTTTTCAGCAAATAACGTAACGATATAACTAGGTGCTAAGTTATGAAGCACAAACAAGAATCATAGCTCAGGCTATGACACTGAGTCAGTCATCCAAGAGGAGGTAGGATTTGAGTTGGGTCTGGACTTCCACACACTCTAATGTGGAAGGAAAGCAGAACATGCTAGCAGTGGAGAACCTGATAACCTGAAAGGAAACTTGATAAGTTTGGGAGCACTGAAAAGACTGGCAGGATTGTATAGCCAGGTATAGAATAGATGTTTAGAAATAATGGAATATCAGGTTGGAATATGTGGGATGCAACTATACTGTAAAACATCTTGGAATCTGAGCAGGAGAGTTTGATTTATAGTGACCCGAAGCAGTAATTTTAGAGGAAAAGTGAAAAAGATAGTGTGGGATAGTGTGGGAATAGTCAAGTAGAAGGTTTGGTAATTCAGGTATTTGGTGATCAGGGCCTTGACTGTTGTAGTGTAGGTGGGGATAGAGAGAAGGTTGGTGAAATAAGGAACATGGAATACCAGTGGAAAACATAACTTTGAGCCAGGGATACTTGAGATAGTGGTGGTTTACTTTTTAAATTCCAAGAAGTGTGTTAGCTTCTTTACTTTAGGTGGTGGGGGGAATTAGAGGGATGCATTTTTTGGTCAGTGATAAAGTTAATAGATGGTGAGCACAGTTTGGTTTACCTGGCCTGCTGCAGTCCATGGGGTTGCAAAGAGATACAACTGAGCAACTGAACTGAACTTTATTTTAGAGTGAATTAGGGCAGGTGCTGAAGTAGTTTTGTTTTGTTTTACTGAAGACACCCCAAAAATTGTGCCCGGCAGGCAGATGGATGTATTGGCTGGAAGCTCTGGTGAGACTGAGACGCTTTATCTGTAGAAAAGAAGCCTTACTGCAGTGGTAGCAAAAACCAACAGTGGGTTAATGTGATTAAGGTAGGCAGATTTGTGGACAGAACCAGAAAGCCGTACACCCTGGGTTGTAACACTTTATGGTTTACAGCTGAAGGTGTAGAAGGGAAAAAAAAAAGCTAATGGTGGGATTGATTGATAAGGGGCATGCTGATAGTCATCAAACATATGCTGCGTAATAGTACCACAAACTCAGATCTCAACACATAGTTTTAAGATATTTCCCAGTGGCCAAAGATCATTCTGTTAGCAGTTTTGGGGGGGGGGGGAGCAATTTTCTGTTGCCTTGGAACTATAGATAAATTTATTTTAATATTTCAAAAGATCTGAGATTTTTCAGAATAATAGGGAAACATATTTGAATTTTTTTTTTTGTATTTCTGTTTTTGTTCTTTTGAGAAGTGAATTCTGACAGAGTATCATAGCTGTTAGCTGGTAATAGTTGTCTGTAATTTGGCAAAAGTTTTTAGTGATTTTCAAGATGTATTAAAGAAATAAGTTATTTTTTCAGAAATCAATAAACTATTCATTATTATATTCTTTCACTACAAAATTCTGTGATGTGATGCCACTCAGAGATGTAGTATTATGGTTGCCAGATGCATTTGGCCTTCTTTTTGATTTAATGTTTTTTCTCATGCATGAAGCATGTAGCAGCATGTGAACAGCATGTCTTGGCAAATTAACAGTTTGATTTTTAGGGTGAAAATATAGAGCATCCTGGTTAATTTATGATTCATGGGGGTAGGGATGGTGATATTCCCATACAGGCCTAACTAGTGCAGAGTTCTTCAAAGAGCTGGCTTTGAGAATGGTGGATAATCATAGTTAGCCAGTTGTTTTCCTTGCTATTCTTTTTAGGCTTATGCTATATCATTTAGGCAAAATATAGTGAGAAAAAAATTTTCATTTTTCTTTAGTGACTTATAACCTGTGACTAGACTGCATGATTTGTTCTTTTCTCTGTTGAAGTGGGGAATGCAACACTTTATGTACCTCAGAGAGCCCTTAAATACAACAAACTTGAGTGCTTTCAATATAATAAGACAGAAACATGACATAAATTATTTTGCTTGGTAGAGTAATATGGTCTGGCTTGTTTTAATCAAAAGAATAGTGAACTGCTTAAATATACCTGGTGTATGCTAAATATAATAAAAATTATATTAACCTATTTGGCCTGATTTATAAATTAGCATCCATCTGTTGCCATTTAATGAATGACACCATAAGATTTTACTTATTCTTTCTTTGTTTATATAATCAGAATTTTTTAAAACTGAAATATTTTGTAAAACTGTTGTATTTTGAAGAAAATGATCCTCTCTGGATCAAGCAGTTAAATAATATGCAAATTATGTGTTTCGTTGTATATTTTAAAATATTGGTAATTGTGACATTTATATATCTTCAATAAAAAAATTTTTATTTTTAGGCACAATTCAGATTCAGAAGCGTCAACAGTTAGTCAAAAAGATACATGAAGATGAACTGAATGATATGAAGGATTATCTTTCCCAGTGTCAACAGGAACAAGAGTCATTAATAGAATATAAGGTATGTACTAGTAACAAATTTATAAAATTGTGTCATCCAATAATTATTGTGCTATTCAGATACAAGTACAGTGCAGATTAGTAAATCAGTAATAGTATTGGTAATTGTTGACTGAGTACTTGTGTGTCCTGGTCAGTGTTGTACCTTACATACAGCATTTCTTGCCACATCCCAGTGATTTAAGCAAGTATTGATACTAATTTTATTTTATAGATAGGAAAGAGATTCAAAAAAGCTAAATAACTTTCTCAAGTCTGGCAATCAACAAAGCTGAATTTAATTTTGTTTATCTGACTCCAAAGATTTTCTTCCTAATCACTATATTATAGTTAACATTATTTTAATTGATATTATATATAAAACATTATTAGGCGACTTCCCTGGTGGTCCGATGGTTAAGAATCCACTTTACAGCAAATCAATCAATGTAATACACCACATTAACAAGTTGAAAAATAAAAACCATATGATTATCTCAATAGATGCAGAGAAAGCCTTTGAATACCAAAACCTGACAAAGATGCCACAAAAAAAGAAAACTACAGGCCAATATCACTGATGAACATAGATGCAAAAATCCTTAACAAAATTCTAGCAATCAGAATCCAACAACACATTAAAAAGATCATACACCATGGTCAAGTGGGCTTTATCCCAGGGATGCAAGGATTCTTCAATATCTGCAAATCAATCAATGTAATACACCACATTAACAAGTTGAAAAATAAAAGAATCCACTTTACAAGGCAAGGAACACCTATTCGATCCCTGGTCCGGGAAGATCCCACATGTTGCAGGGCAGCTGAGCGCGTGTGCCACAATTGCTGAAGCCTGCATGCCCTAGAGCCTGTGCTCTTCAACAAGAGAAGCCACTGCAATGAGAATCCCAAGCCCCACATTTAAGAGTAGCCCCTACGTGCTGCAACTAGAGAAAGCCCTCGTACAGCAGTGAAGACCCAGCATAGCCAAAAATAAATTTTAAAAAACCATTATTATTATTAACATTATTTTTATAGAGCCAAGCAAAACATTTCATTCAGTGAGAGAGAAAGAGGAGAGTTTGTACTTTTCTCTAGGAGCTACCCTTGCTCGTGAGGAATAATCAGGCGGTCCTTTTTTCTGGTCTCATATCAGTTATGAAGACAGAGAAAGCATGCCGTGAAAATACCTGAAATTCACCTAGGTCCAACAGGACTCTGCTTTCCATTCTGGGTTTATGAGGATTAGCAAAGTATTTCCTCTCTAGTTCTTGCTTTGGAAGGGTGTTGGGATTATAGTAAACTCAGGGTAGAAAGGTAAACTGTTCCTTTTTCCTTCCATTTCCCTAAATTACCTTCACAATGTATATGCTTCACAATGTAAATTTCCCTTCTTTATGTATATATTCTTTTTGTTTTATTTTTTTTATATACTCTTTATAGGGTTATGGTTGTATTTCTTTGGAAAACACAATCCCACTTAACATCTAAATTATATCTTTCAGGGATGGACTACTGAAGTTAATTGTAAATAGTGTAGTTTTCTCTGCCTTGAGCAGTGTGATAGTCATGTTAGACTCTGCGATCCCATGGACTGTAGGCTGCCAGGTTCCTCTGTCCATGGAATTCTCTAGGCAAGAATACTAGAGCTATGCCCTATTCCAGAAGGGCGTGGCAACCTCTTGAATTATAACCTCCTGAGTTGCCTTGAGCAGAGGATGTTACAGAAAGGAGCAGCCATTTTCTTCTTTACTATGACGGTTTCTGGTTGCATAGAATGATGTTGGCTCTAAGGAGACTCAGCCTGTATGGATCTTTACTGAATCAGTTCTTGCAAACCTCTTGTCTCCAGCTGCTAAATGTGGTTTGGAGTTTGAAGATCTTCATGGAAGACCTGTCCAGGATCTGCTTTGCCACTTAATTCAAGATTTTAGAGTTTACTGGATACAGAATATTGTACCCTCTAGTCATCTGGTGGCACTCCCTGTGCTTGTGCATTTAAAAATAATACTGCATTAGTCTGTTGTACTCCATAGTTCACTTAAAAAATTATTGAAGTACGTTGATTTGCAGTATTAGTATCAAGAGTACAGCATAGTTGTTCCGTATTTTTTACAGATTATATTCCATTAAAAGTTATTATAGTGGCTATAATTCCCTGTTCTATACAATATATCCTTTATACAGAGCAGTAGTTTGTACCTCTTAATCCCATACCATAATGTGCCCCGCCCTTCCCTTTCCTCACTGGTAACCACTAATTTGTTTCCTATATCTGTGTTTCTGTTTTGCTTTTATATTTGTTTGTATTATTTTTTAGATTCCCCATATAAGTGATATCATACAGTATTTGTCCTTCTCTGACTTACTGCACTTAGCATAGTATTCTCCAGAGTCCACTTCTGTTGGATAAATGAAACGTGTTTTCTCTCACACAGGGAGAGCAGATGAAATGACTGTAAGGAAATTTTGATTTTTAATTTTTTCTTTGAAGATTAATGAGCCAGACAGTGAAATATCCATCTCAGATAGTTAATTTTTAAGTGGAAAATCTTGTCATTAAAAGGACTTTTTTTTTTGTCTCTGTCAGATATTTTTATGGTCTGACTGAAATGGATTAGTCATGGGACTTCCCTGGCAGCCCAGTGGTTAAGACTTCACACTTCCAATGCAGGGGGCACAAGTTTGATCCCTGTTCTGGGAATTAAGATCCTGTATGCCACATGGCATGGCCAAAAAAAGAAAGTCTTGGCAATTTCCTTGTGGTCTGGGAGTTAGGACTCAATGCTTTCACGGCTGTGCACGTGGGTCAAAAAGTGAAAAACAAAATAATGAAGGTGTTTTTGTTTTTTTTTTTTTAAAGAGGGAACAGTCATAATGTTTGTAGTCAATTTTAAACAAAGTTGAAATATCATTTTGCTGATTTATAAGAGATTTTAACTGACTAGATAGTGTTATAACCATTAATCTGTTTAAGCATAACCATTAATTTGTTTAATTTCTTGCTATTTTGATAAAAGTTTGTTACTAATACATGTATTGACAGGAAAATCAGGCCCTTCAAGGCTACCTAGCACTGCAGCAAAAGTTCTATAAACTTGATTGGACATAATTTCTCTCTCAGAAATGGTGCTGACTTCAGAGTTACATTGCTAATCTGGTCAGTCTCTTCAGAAACATTGAAATTGGAGAAATTAGTTGTAAGTGTTACCAAGATTTAGTCTGTTCTCTGAACTGTGGGAGAACTTATATGACTTACCTGAACTAAGGTGTTCATTTGCGTAGGACCAAGATCTTTCAAATAATACCGAGATTATTGAAAATTTTTTCCTTTAGAGAGTGCCATGAGTATATAACGGACTTTTGAAGCCTAAAGTCATCTAATATAATTTTACTTTTTATAAGATAATCTCCATCACTCAAGGATCAGAGAACCTTTAGTCCTTCCTAAATTCTCTCTAGGAGCCTTCCCAGTACAGATTGTGGAGTCCTGTAGTTAAAAGGTAGAAGGCAGTCTTCTTCCAGCATGCTTTGTTTTTATTTTCATGTAGCTGTTTGCTGTGCATTTTCTTGCATATGAACCTTTTATTTTCCAATTTTCATGTATTGAAAATACTACATAAAGGATAGTCTCTATGGAGATAGACACTAAACATTTATGGAGTATTTGTTATACCATTAAGATTTAAATTCATCTTTGATATTTTACTTGATATTTTTCTTTCTTATCTTTCAAAAAAATTTAGTCATTGAAGGAAAACCTTGCAAGGTGTTGGACCCATACTGAAGCAGAGAAGATGTCCTTTGAAACTCAGAAAAAGAACCTTGATACAGAAAATCAGTATCTAAGAACATCTCTGGAGAAGGAAGAAAAAGCTTTGTCTTCATTACAGGAAGAGTTAAGGAAATTAAGAGAACAGATTAGGATATTAGAAGATAAAGGGACAAGCGCTGAATTAGTTACAGAAAATCAGAAACTTAAGCAGCATTTGGAAGAAGAAAAGCTGAAAACACACAGTTTCCTTAATCAAAGGGAGACTCTGTTGGCAGAAGCAAAGATGCTCAGGAAAGAACTGGAAAGAGAACGACTAATAACCATGGCTTTAAGGGTAGAACTCCAACAGCTAAGCTCCAGCAACCCAGACTCGCCCAGTGTAGTGACTGAGAAAAAGGAAATAGAAATGTTACGGGAAAGACTGACTGAGCTGGAGCGCAAGCTAACCTTTGAGCAACAGCGTTCTGATTTGTGGGAAAGACTGTATGTTGAAGCAAAAGATCAAAATGAGAAACAAGAAACTGATGGGAAAAAGAAAGGGAACAGAGGAAACCACAGAGCTAAAAATAAATCAAAGGAAACATTTTTGGGTTCTGTTAAGGAAACATTTGATGCAATGAAGAATTCTACTAAGGAGTTTGTGAGGCATCATAAAGAAAAAATTAAACAGGCTAAAGAAGCTGTAAAAGAAAATCTGAAAAAATTCTCAGATTCAGTTAAATCCACTTTCAGGCATTTCAAAGATACCACCAAGAATATCTTTGATGAAAAAGGCAATAAAAGATTTGGCGCTACAAAAGAAACCGCAGCTAAAAAACCGACAACATTTAGTGAATATTTCCATCCACAGTATAAGGCACGTACACAAAACCAGAATAGTAGAGGCCCTACTATGCAGAGAGAGGGAAGGAAAGAAAAGCCTCATTTTGAAGAATTTGGAAAAAATACAAATTCACAGAAATGCAGTGCTGAGCATGACTGTGGTGGAAATTATAATTCTTTCAGAAAGGCTTGTTCTGGTGTATTTGAATGTGCTCAACAGGAGTCTATTAACCTTTTTAATGTTAAAATGTTGAATCCTGTAAGGATAGATGAATTTAGACAGTTAATTGAAGGGTATTTATTAGAAAAACTGGATAGTTTTCATCATTGGAAAGAACTTGATCACTTCATCAATAAGTTTTTCCTAAATGGTGTCTTTATACATGATCAGAAGCTCTTCACTGACTTTGTTAATGATGTTAAAGATTATCTTAAAGACATGAAAGAATATCAAGTAGATAATGATGGCGTATTTGAGAAGTTGGATGGATATATATATAGACACTTCTTTGGTCACACCTTTTCCCCTCCATATGGACCCAGGTCGGTTTACATAGCACCATGTTATTATAATAGTTTTTAACATTTGTAGATTGAATAGCATTTTTATAATTTGATAAGTTTTTTAGAATGCTACTACAGTTGACCCTTAAACAACATGGGGGGTTAGTCTGCATATGACCTATGGTCAGCCCTCTGTATCAGCATTTCTGCATCTGAGGATTCAACCAGCCACAGACCATGTAGTACTGAAGTATTTACTATTGAAAGATATCCAGGTATAAATAGACCCAAGCAGTGCAAACCCACATTGTTCAAGGGTCAGCTGTATTTGTTGTAAAAGTACTTTTTGTAAACAAAAGTACTATTTGTAAAAGTATTTTATTGCCTTGGAATTCAGGATAAATTGAAAGATTAAATTTTAAGTTAAAATCTATTACAAACTGAAAATTTCATAAAATCAGTTTGACTTGAGCAAATGGTTTAATTTCTACCTTAAAAAATCTGAGGATATAAAATTCTATTTTAGCCTATTTCATTTTTTTCATTATACTTTATATGAAAAGATAATCACCTTAAGTTATTTCCTTAATCTTTTATTTACTCACTCACTCTGGGAAGCTAGGAGTGAAAAATACAAATTTCACTTTGAAATCAGAGTAACAATTCAAGTGTCCCACTTGCTTTGTCTATTCTACTTACCAACTAAATTATGATATTTAATACATTTATTATAGAATTATTATTGGTAGAGGCATGATCAAAGGGATAAACTTTGCAAGCCACAAGTTCTCATGCGTGTGCTTTATATATAACCTTTAAAAATAACATTGTATTATCCATTGCTTACCAGCTTTCTATTCTGTAACACAAAACTCTCCTAATCTTTGAATGTTAGCTTTATTTTTTAACCTTTGAGATATTTTTCTCTATATAGCTTTTTGAATAAATGTAATGTGTCAATAAAATAATGAGACTGATTTTGGTGTCTTTAGTCATTAAATACATATCTAGAGCAAAGTACTGTGAGGCTGTCCTGAGGAAAGAAATGAAAAATTCTTGCTGTCAAGGAGCTCAGAAGCTTTTGGAGAATTAGGTCAATACAAGAAATGCAGTGGAGATGTGGAGGCATATTATATGCTGGCCTCAGTCAACAGATGTTTGGGAAGGCTTCATAATAAGATGGCCTTTGAGCTGAACTTCTTTTTAACTGGTTTTTGAAGAAGTAGTGAAAACTTGCCTGCAGCAGATGGAGTACATTGCACTCAAAGGGAACTTCATTTGCACTGATTTGGAGATGTGAAGACATGCTGTGTTAAGGAGACAAGGTAGAGGTGGGGGGTGAACAGAAGAAAAGATTCAGATCATGAAGAACTTTTATGCTGGAGGACTTGTTTTATTGCATTTTGGGTCACTGGCAGCAGCCTGAAGGGTTTATTGGAAAGAGTGAAGCTAGATGCTGAAAAGTGGTTTTTGAAATGATACAGACATGAGCTGATGAGTATCTGAACTAGGGCAGTAGCAGGAATAGAAAGGAGGGGACAGATTTGAACGGTATATAGTAAGTAAAATCGGTGCTATTTCTTGTGAAATAGAAGTAGAAAGTAACAATGCCTTTTGAGATTTCTGGGTTGGGTCACTAGTTATATAGTTACATATATATGTCTATAGTTATAGGTGTGTGTGTATATATATGTATATTATATATATAACTGTCTAGTTATATATGGACATTAGCTACACTAAGGAATACCAGGGCTTGGGTGAGGGGAATTGAAAATGAGAATTGTGGTTGGTATTTATTGACATAAGTAGGGAGAATTTGTTGGCTATTAGTTATGTGACTCTGTCTCTAGTCCAGACTCTGTATATGTAGATAGTCTAGGCTGGAGGTGTTTATCAGACTCCTGAAGAACACCAACATCTAAGGGATTGTAGAGAAAGAAGGCTGAGAATGAATGATGGGCAGAGAGTGGCACTGTGAAAATCGAAAATCATCTCAAGTAAAAGGAATAATGTTACATGCTGCCCCCCCGCCCCCCCAAAAAAGAATGGATGTCTTGGTTGGGAATTGGACGGCCATGGAGTGTTTTGTTGAAGTAGTGACAAAGGTGTGATTATGGAGATCAAGAACTACATGTAGATATTGTTTATAAGCCTTAGCTGTTAGAGCATGCGTTAGAGCATGCATGCGCATGCAGAAAAGAGGGAGGGAGGGAGGAACTCTGTTGGAACTGTGTATGTATCCCTGCTGAGGGAGGAAGCCACTTGGGGAGGGGGAATTAATTTTAATAGGAAAGGAGAAAAAATAATGGAAACACATCTCATTATTTTATTGTCACATTTCTATTTATCTTTTGAGTGTTTCCCCTGTTTGCCAGCACAGTTATGTTTGTCCATTTTTTCTTTCTGTAGGATAAAAGTATAAACTCACTGAAATCTTTTTTATATGGTTATACTAGGATTATATACTTCAGATTCATTTACTATCCTTTTTCAGTGTTCAGATAATAGATTAATGGAGAAAAAACATTAAAATTGTTTCTTGTTTAAATAAATTTAACTCTAACCTGGATGAAAAATGTGTTTACTGCTTTCAGTCGACCAGATAAAAAGCAACGTATGGTAAATATTGAAAGCTCCAGGCATCGAAAACAAGAGCAGAAGCACCCTCAGCCACAACCTTATAAAAGGGAAGGTAAATGGCATAAATATGGTCGCACTAATGGAAGACACATGGCAAACCTTGAAATAGAATTGGGGCAGTTACCTTTTGATCCTAAATATTGACCTTCACAACTAAGTTAAATTAGAAAACTGTAACAGAAACTTGGATGCTTTCTTTACTGTTTGGTGTTGAAACTAAGATGAAATTATCAAGATAACAATGTCTTTTTATCATTTCTAAGTATAGTTTGATGATTTTATATTATTACTCAGAAGTATCAAGCAAAAGCTTACTAACTTGCATTTTCCTGTAGTTTAGTTTTGCTGAATTTTTTTTTTTTTTTGGCACTGAAAATATTCAACTGTAGTTTTATTAAGGAAGCCAAGCATGCAACACATTTTGTGCATGAAATGAGACTTCCTTTCAGTATATGAGCTTAAAGCAAGCTCAAATCATACATGACAAAGTGTAATTAACACTGATATTTGTGTTAAATTTCCAGTAGAGCTTGAAAAAGTACATTGTGATGGAATTTCATCTTTAACATTTTATAACCTTACACTTGCTTCTTGTCTTTTTGTGGGTTCAAGAGCCCGTTGATTTGTGAAGAATTTGCTGCCTTCTTATGAACTTGCTGACTTGTTCTCTTGTGAAATTTCTTGCACATCTGAATACTGTGGAAGAAACAATAAAACTACACCATGAGGAAAACTAAAGGTCTTTATTTAAAATCTGGCATTGCATTAATATATGATTTTATATTGTGATTTTTTTCCCATACATTTCCTCAGTAGTGCTGTTTGGTAAAGCAGTTCATAGTGGTTTTGGCTAGTTCCATGAGTTTTACCCAGTATTTAGTAGCATCTTTCAGCAACATCTGAATATTTCTGCTCATCAATCTCTATTTCTCTAAGATCTAAACATAGTTCAGAATTTCATCTTTGGTTGAGTTTCCCTTTTAACTTCCGTTCATAGACGTATATGTGACTTCCAGTTCGACTCTCCGGAAAGTGAGTGTGGAAGAAAACGGCAGTTCTCTCATAGTTGTTTGAAATTAGGAAAGGACTTATTTCCTAGAAGGAAATAAATGTTTTTAAGCAAATAAAAGCCACCTTTTGTTGAGTACTGTTCATGAATTTAAGAATGACCTATTTGTTCTTCTGCAACTTTTTTCTTAATAAAACAATGCAATTTCATAATAAAATAACTCATGGTAAGTAACACATATTCCTTGGTAGTTCTATAGAACTAGGGCTGATTTTGACCAGGGAAAAGACCAGTTAATAAAATATGTGTTGTAAGGGACCATTAAAAAAAGTGATATTGTAAATTTATCTGAGTGTTTGCTAAACCTGAGATAAAATAAAATACCAAATTATACCTTTTTTCATATTCCCTTACCTCCTCCAAGACGCTGAAGATGATCAAGTGAGTAGGCAGTTGTGAATCATTTTGAAACTCCATATACAACCACTTTAAGGGATTTAGATAAAACATATCTGCTTCAACTAGATAATCAGTTTTTCCAGTCAGGTCTGGGGGACACTGGAGAAATCTCATTGGAAGCGGGTAGTGGACATGGCTATAAAAAGAAAGTTACCATTATAGTTACAAGAAGTTAAAAAAAATTGTGACAGTTTTCAAATTACACTTAAGATACATCATGTTTACATAACAAAATGTGAAATCTGAATCTAAACTGGGTTTCACTTAAGGTGAAGAGGCACATCTTTAATGCAGTTTTCTCAAAAAATGGAGACAAAGATTCTTATACAGTGTAGGTAGCATAACCTCAAGTCCAAAGTAAAGAGTGAAACTCCATGTGAAGGTGGGAAGTCAGTCCGCAGCTTGTGGGACTCAATACTCTCGAACATTAGTAGGTGTTCCAGGCACAGGGGCTTTGGGACCAGGTATGTTACTTGTTAATAAGAGAGTAATATCTGGCAAAGCAGAAAACTCGTCATGAACCCGAAAGGATAAAGAATTCTTTTTTCTTTTCCTCTTTCTGCTCTGAATTCTTAAGCGACAAGTTTTTCCTATTTCTTTTGTTGTTCTTAAATATTTATATAAGTATGATTTAGTAAAAAGAACAACATAGGTTCACGGATCAAAATCCAAATAAGTAACAGTTTTACTGTGGCACTGGAAGATTAGAGTATATGTAGTCTATGGGGTCGCACAGAGTCGGACACGACTGAAGTGACTTAGCAGCAGCAGCAGCAGCAGAAAAGGTGGATTAAGCAGTTACTTGGGACATGCAAAAAGCCATGTTTACAACTTTGCCTCAGAAAAATTAATATAAATATTTGATAGAGGTTTATTTTTATCTATGAAATGTGTACAAAGTAAATTTACACAGGATCTTAATACTTCATGACTTTTACAATTTTGAAGATGAAGGTCTTGCTTCAAGGGGAAAGCAGAAACAATTGAGAAAAGGCTGCCAGCCTTATATTTCAGAGGTAGGTATCATACTTTTGTGTGTGTGTGTGTGTGTGTGTGCGCATGCTCCATTGTGCATTGTTGGAAAAACTAAGATGAGAACTAGGTGAACTATGCAAAGCCTAAGATACCAGTCACTACAACCATGTATGGGAGAGCATCATGGTACCTCTAGGATTCCTGTTCTCTGTGGAGTTACCACTACTGAGAATATGGGGAGAGTGAACATCCCTCTCTCAGCTCTAGTCTTTTTTATATAGACTAGATCCTATCTGCAAGTTAAAGGGCTGTTTGAGGTCTTGCATCCATCTAACTGGCTTTTGCTGGACAATCCCAATTTTCCAAAAAAGCCTATTAATGATTGGCATTAATGATTGAGTTAAGCAGAGTATTCCAAAAGTGTTCAATTACTGTAAAATGATACCAACTTTGATACTGACTGAATGTGCACATGGAAAATTAACTTCAGATTAACTCTAGACAGGTAAAGAATTTTCTAAAGGAAAGCTGTTTTTTTTGTCCTTTTATCCTTATTAGGCAATTGATGTATATAGCTCCCTGAAATACAAGCTTAGTGTCCATGATGTATTTTTAAATGCCCTGCATAATTAAGGCACGTTCACTGTTATTTCCCAGACACACTTAATCCAAGCATTAGAATATCATCTAATTGAATTCCCTAACTTTTACAGGCAAGACAGCTGATACCTAAAGAAAGTAAAAACACTGGTTTAAGACCAGGACAGCAGTCCCCATCAGTAAATCTGGACTTGAATCCTGTGTTCTGAGATCATTTACAAATTATGTAAATATAAGATGTATCACAAAGGTTTGTATTAAGATCAATGATACCTGAATTTTTTTTTTTTTTTTTTACGAAGAGTACCTTTTAAAGGTAGTATAAAATGCTGTATAAGTTTATTTGATCAGAGTATTTAAATGTAAGTTGTTTTGAATATTAAAGTATATTTAAAAGTGGTATATGATTTTCATTGACATAAACAGGAGTTTCAAATGCCTTATAATCATTTGACCAATTAATTTAAATTCAGGAATCTGAAAGGAGTTTTAAAGTAGTTTTTATAGTCATAGCATTTAGTGAACAACTTTTATTACCTGTAATAAGGGGTAGAATGACAAGGCATCATCATAAGTACTGAAGCTGAAGATACATTTGTACTGTTGTAAGAGAGTTCTTGAATATTAGTCATGACATCAAGAGTACCTCGTTGATGAACTAAACCAGTATAGAGGGCAAGGAGCATATTTGATAAAAACAGAAAACTTAGAGCTGGTTTCTTCCATGTTTTCAAGTTGTTTAGCGAGTATCCTATATAAAGATAGACACATTGAATGGTAACACTGGTAATTTTTTTTCTTATAGCTAAGTGAATATTAATTGCAAATATAATCTTTAATGGAAGTGTACTACAAGCTGAAATGCTGTCATGGAAAAACATGTAATAAGCATTGGGTCATGTTTGTAATTTCTCTTGACTATTCACTGTCATTGTCCAGTATCATCCAGGTCTTGACCTTTTTCTAGAAAAAGGAATTGACCTATAGGGAATCCAGATTTGAATTCTAGCTTTGGCATTAGTTTCCCCATCCACAACAGTACCTTTTTCAAATATTAGGGGGAAATGTGTGTACAGCGCCAGTCCTGGTACATCGTTGATAAATATATAGAACTTGCTTTTATTCCATTTACTTATCTCTTTTATCTCCCAAGCACTAGTGACAGATTGTGTACATACAAGTCTCAGTAATTCTGGAGGAAATGTAACTATGTATTATTCTTAGAAAAATATACCAGTAGGCTCCTGGGAGATTTTCAGTGGTCAGTTTGTGAGTGGTGGCATGGATCTGTTTCTGGAAGTAGATTTATGTTTGTTTGTTTCTTTCACTGTTGTGTTGGGCAATCTGGAGATGCTGAAAATTAAGAGGGTGTAAGTGATGCCTCTGAGCATGGTCATTGGAGGGAGGGTACGGGAACCAGTTCTGTAACACTGGTTATCTGACTTTTGAAACAGCACAAGTGTGGTTTGGCTAAAAAGATTAGAATATGGAAAAACAAAGTGGCCTAATCAGAGACAAGCAGGTCTGCAATGGCCACTGTAGTAAAAACAGATTAAGCAAAAACCCAGCCCAGAACTGGAAACAGCTCAAATGACAAGTTCACTCTAAGAATTTCAGCATTATTAGACTAGTGACACCTTTCTTCTCCAGGTAAGGAAACTGAGGTACAAGGTTATACAGTTCACTAAGGATCAAAGCCAACATTCTGATCTAGAATTAAGGTGTTTTGGGTGGGATTGGGGAAAGTTCAAATTAGGCAAGACAAGTTACTGTAGATTGAAAAAAACAGCTGTAGTTATTTCTCTTCCTGTGTCTTGTCCCCACACTAGCCTGAAGTTTGTCCTCTTAATTTAGCTTGGCTTTGTGACTTGGTTTGACTAAAAGAATGTGGTAGAAGTGGCAGTGTGCCGGTTCCATGCTTGGGCCTCCCTTGGATCCCTGCCTACACCCAGCTTGTTCAGCACCAGATAGCCTGCTGGAGAATGAGAGCCCCCAACAGAGGTGAGGTACCCTGACCAATAGCCAGCTGAATCCCAAGTGTGCGACAGCCCAGCCTAGTTCAGCAGAGCTGCCTACCTCCTCCGCAGCTGATTATATTTGCATAAGTGAGCTCAGTGGAGAACTACCCACCTGAGCTGTCAATTTGTAAATAATTGTAAGCCACTGAGTGTTGAGGTGACTTGTTACACTGCAATCGCCAATAGAATTGTCATGTATATATAAAATCAGGTTAATATGGGTCACATAAGAATAGAGTAAAAACAGATTTGAGGTACAATATAACTCAAGATTTCAAGTGGCTAGAAAAGAAAATTGGGCCAGAAAACTGTGCCATTTAAAACATCTGGAACTCCAAGGAGACTGTTGTCTGAAATCATTCTTGAACATCCAGACTTTGGTCTAGGTGAACTCACTACTTAACTAGTCTTGTTGTTGGAACTCGGCCTAACAGTTCTAATTCTTAGTGAAAGTACAAGTCTCCAAGGAATCAGAATTTTTGGCTCACTCAGGAACCTTAGGTACACGTGTCTGAGGGAAAAGCTCACATCCTGTGAGAAGATCAGGGGTTTTTCTAGGTCTCTGTCCTTGAAGGATCTGAATGGACACAAGATGGAAGAAAAGCAGATTCTTTTCATTAGAAAGGTGTCTCTACAACCCACATGAACATTTTATCTCAGTGTTTGGGACTGGAAACAGGTTACCAAGACCCTCCCACTTAAAGATTCACTCTCTTGGAATGGGAATGAGGATTTAGACAACTCAGTCTTTAAAACACTCTATTAAAGACACAGAGCAGAGAAATAGAATGGTGGAAAAAACAGATTATAAAAATGAAATGTAACCAAGTTCCTAAATTAACGAAACCAAAATGTGCACAGAAATATTTGTCCTCTGGTAGCATCTGGCAGTGTTCACCTGGGTGAAAAGTAAACAATTGTAACTAACTCAAGTGGTTGTTAAAAAGAAAAAAACTAAATCTGAATAGTATTTTATGAACAGAATTGTTCTCTTAAATGATCCCACTATTCTAAAGACTTGCCAAGTAGCTCTTAGACTTTTATATTTTTGTGTCTGCATCTGTAGATGAAGTATGACTATATAAAGATATTATATGACACTTTCATTTTAGTACTTTAGATATTTCAAATATATAGATATGTGTGTTTGTGTCTAAAGAGAGTACATACAGCTGAGATATGGGAGATGATATTTATACTTGACCAAAGAAGGCTACTTAATGAATTTGGAGGGTTTTCTGTTTGTTTTTTAAGTAAAAAGTTTGATACCATTAATGCCCTCATTTTTATGAGCCTCCAGGTCCAGTTTGATTATCATTTCTTCCTTCCATAGTCCAGTGATTTTTCTTTTTTTAGTGATTAATATTTGAAGCAAGCCAACAAATCATTCTGAATTAAACTTTAAGTTAATAAAGTTTCAATTCATAAATTTTCCAAACCAACATAAAAATTCATATTTTCCAGAGCTTAGTAATATAAAACTTTTAGAAGTCACATGTAAAAAACTTACTGCAAAGACCTAGTGGAGATACGGAGAAAGGTGGCAAATGAAACCAGAGGTGTGAATCACGTTAAAAACTGCATATGCGTTGGGACTGAGTCTTGAAAGGATAAATGTATATAAAGCATTAAAAACTAGTTTCAACATTAATTTTCCATTTGTGGAATGTAAAACTTGTAGTTTAACCATAAATTTAAATTAGCTATTCTGAAATAGACGTATTACTTTTTAGTGAAAGATTTCTAACAGCCAGAAGGACCACCATCAAAAGGTGCTATAGATGCTGGATCCTTATATTTTTATCTCACTTTACAGGACACAGGAAAAAGGGCATTTAGGGAAGAAAATGGATATTTTGGCTACAGAAAGGGAAAGCTGCAGTAATATAATCAATTTGTAATTAAGGAGCAATCCTTACTTAGCCTAGTAGAAAATAATATTTTAGAGTTTAATAAGCATTGATTGTCCTTGGTTTATTATTGTTTTTTTTCTCTATTTTACAAAAATACTTACCACAGAACACCATACAAAATGGTAAAACTGGATAGATAAACCTGAATTCTTTGTGGCTCAACATGCTATAATAAAAAGAAGATATTCAAAGAAGATATTATTTTCTCATATTAAATGATACTTTAAGAAATTAATGTATTTAAAATGAATATAATTAACATGATCTGTTTTTGTAATTATGAGACTGAATTTCATGCTTCAGGAATCAGTCTATTTTTCAGTTATATGGTGGTGATGATGTGTTAAAAGTAATGCCAACAGTTGATGTCAAAGTGAAATTCTAAAGTACAACTGCATTCTAAAAAAAGGGATTTCTGTTACCAACGCAAGTAATATTACTCAAATTTCAAATAGAAATGTACATTTTCATTTAGAATTACAGTACTTAAAATTGTGGTTTCTGTTTTTTAAAAGCAAATACAATTTTCAACCTCTTAAAATTGAATATAATATTATTAAGCAAACTATATGTATCAGAAGGGCTTCCCTGGTGGCTCAGACTGTAAAGAATCTGCCTGCAATGCAGGAGACTTGGGTTTGATCCCTGGGTTGGGAAGATCTGGAGAATGTATTAAAAGTATTCAGATGGTCTGAGCATCAGCATTTGTTTGATATTTAAACGCTAAGTCGTGTCCGACTCTTTCCAACCCTATGAATTGCAGCCCACCAGGCTCCTCTGTCCATAGGATTTCCTAGGCAAGAACACTGGAGTGGGTTGCCATTTCTTTCTCCAAGGGATCTTCCCGACCCAGGGATTGAACCCACGTCTCTTGTGTTACAGGCGGATTCTTTACCACTGAGTCACCAGGGAAGCCCTGAGAACCAGCATAATCACTGCATTTTCAATCTGCTAAATGATCCCCACTAACAAATCATAAGAATTAATGAACCTGCAAAAGATAAATAGTTTACCTTTCAAAGAATTTAATTTCTTGGTAACATTTAAAAAATGAACTATTTGAACAAATAAAATCTTACCTATAAACTAGCAGTGTCCATAGCACAGTCACCAAAAATATCCTGTACCTCTTTGGGGCCAGAAAGCAGCCATGAATAAAGAAGGGTAAGTGAGTACCCAGGACAGCTGGAAATCCTTGACTGAAGTACCAGTGCCATGGATGAGAACCATAAAATGATCCCAAATCCTGTAGCACATTGAATTTCAAAAAATTGTATTGAACCAGAGTCCACTGGGATAGTTGAAGGAAAAAGAAATAGAAATGTGTTAATGCCAAGTATGGGTTTTTGGCCTTAGGGAATTTGGCATAATCATGAAATTAAATCAGAATGAAGTCTGAATACTAGGTAGTTTACATTGATAATTTTGAATATGTAATAATTCTTTTTTATACTGTTATGGTTTATAATAGTATACTGAATACAGTTCCCTGTGCTATATAATAGAATCTTGTTTATCCATTGTCCATATAATAATTTGCATCTAATCGTAAACTTCCAATCCAACCCTCCCTCCACCCTCTTCCCCTTGGCAACCACAAGCCTGTTCTCTTATGTTCCTGAGTCTGTTTTTGTTTCACAGATAGGTTCATCTGTGTCCTATTTTATAGATTCCACATATAAATGATAATGGTATTTGTCTTTATCTGACTGACTTCATTTAGTATGATCATCTCTTGTTGCATCCATGTTGCTGCACATGGCATTATTTCAGTCTTTTTTATGGCTGAGTAGTATTCTGTTGTATGTTTATCCATTTATCTGTCAATGGATATTTACATTGTTTCCATGTTTTGTCTATTGTGAATAATGCTGCTATGAACATAATGGTGCCAGTATCTTTTTAGATTTAAGTTTTGTCTCGATATGTGGAAAAAGCCCCAGGAGTGGGATTGCTGGATCACATGGTAATTCTGTTTTTCATTTTCTGAGGAACCTTCATACTGTTTTCCATAGTGGCTGTACCATAAGCTTACATTCCCACCAAAGGTGTAAGAGGGTTCCCTTTTCTCCACATTCTCTCATGCATTTGTTAATTGTAGTTTTTAATGATGGCCATTCTGACCAGTGTGAACTGGTATCTCACTATAATTTTGATTTGCATTTTTCTAATAGTGACGATGAACATCTTTTCATGTACCTATTGGCCATTGTATTTCTTCTTTGGAGAAATGTCTGTTTAGGTTTTCTGCCCACTTTTCGATTGGGTTGTTTGTTTTTCTGTTGTTGAGTTATATGAACTGTTGGCATATTCTGGAAATTAAGTCCCTTGTTGGTTGTATCATTTGCAAATATTTTCTCCTGTTCAAGTTGTCTTTTTGTTTCTTTTTTATGGTTTCTTTTTGGGTATTTTTCTTTTTTAAAAAATTTATTTTAATTGGAGTCTAATTACTTTACAATATTGTAGTGGTTTTTGCCATACATTGACATGAATCAGCCATGGGTGTACATGTGTTCCCCATCCCCATTTGTTTATAATTTGTTTTTATTTCTGTTGCCTTGGGAGACTGACCTAAGAAAACATTGGCATCATTTATATCAGAGAATATTTTGCTTATGATCTCTTTTAGGGAGTTTTATGGTGTCATGTCTTATGTTTAAGCAGCCATTTTGAGTTTATTTTTGTGTATGGTGAGACAGGGTATTCTAACTTCATCAATTTATAGGTAACTGTCCAACTTTCCTATTACCAGTTGCTGAAGAGACTGTCTTTTTTTCCATTGTATATTATTACCTCCTTTTTCAAAGATTAATTGACTGTAGGTGTGTGGGTTTATTTCTGGGCTCTCTATTCACTTCCATTGATCCATATATCCATTTTTGTGCCAGTACCATGCCGATTTGTTACTGTAACTTTGTAGTATTGTCTGAAGTCTGGGAGGGTTATGCCTCCTACTTTGTTCTTTTTCTGAAGGATTGCTTTAGCAATTCAGAGTCTCTTACAGTTCCATATAAATTTTAGGATTGTTCTAGTTCTGTGAAAAATGTCATGAGTAATTTGATAGGAGCAGTCACATTAAATCTGTAGATTCTCTGGGTAATACGGCCATTTTAACAATATAAATTCTTTCAATGCAAGTGCATGGGATATCTTTTCTATTTCTTTGAATCATCTTAAGTTTCGTTTGTTAATGTTTTATAGTTCTCAGTATATAAGCCTTTCACCTCCCTGGTCAGGTTTGTTCCTAAGTATTTTGAGTGGTGTGATTTTGAAAGGTATTATTTTTTTTACATTCCCTTTCTGATATTTCATTGTTAGTGTAAATAAATGCAAAGGATTTATGTATGATAATTTTGTATCCTGCTACCTTGCTGAGTTCATTTATAAGTTTAGTAGTTTATGTGTGGAGTCTTCAGGGTTTTCTATAGATGGTATCATGTTACCTGCTATAATGACAGTTTTGCCTCTTCCTTTCCAATTTGGATACCTTTTATTTCTTTTATTATCTGACTGCTATGGCTAGGACTTCCAGTACTGTGTTGAGTAGAAGAGGTGAGAGTAGGCATCCTTATCTTCTTCTAGATTTTAGTGGGAAGGCTTTCATCTTTTCACCATTGGGTATTAAATTGGCTATGGGTTTGTCATGCATGTGTGCTCAGTCACTCAAGTCATGTCTGACTCTGCAACCCCATGGACTGTAGCCTGCCACGCTCCTCGACCCATGGGATTTTCCCCAGGCAAGAATACTGGAGTGAGTTGCCATTTCTTCCTCCAAGGGGATCTTCCTGACCCAGGTATTGAACCCACGTCTCTTGTGTCTCCTGCATTGGCAATCATATTCTTCACCATTGAGCCACTTGGGAAGCCCATGGGTTTGTCTTAAATAGCTTTTATTATGTTGAGATATATTCCTTCTATACCCACTTTGGCAAGAGTTTTTTTATCATGAATGTTGAGTTATGGCAATGCTTTTTCTGCATCTAGTGAGATCATGTGGCTTCTGTCTTCTGCTTATGTGTCGTATCACATTGATTTGCCTATGTTGACCCATCCTTGTGAACCTGGGATGAATCCCACTTGGTCGTGGTATACAATCTTTTCTGTGTGTCTTTGGATTTGGTTTGCTAATATTTTGTTGAGAATTTTTGCATCAATATTCATCAAAAGTATTGGCCTGTAATTTTCTCTTTTGGTGATATCTTTGTCTAGTTTTGCTTCTTAGAATGTCTTTGGGAGTGATCCTGATCAGTATAAGCTCTTCACATGTTTGGTAGAATTTGCCTGTGAAGCCATCTGGTCCTGGACTTCTGTTTGTAGTGAGTCTGTTTACAGATTCTATTTCTCCTCTAGTGATTGAAAGAGCACAATTCAAGAAGAAGTGAATCAATTTCTTCTTGATTCAGTTTTGGTGGACTGAATGTTTCTAGAAACTTGTCCATTTCTTCTAGATTGTCAGATTTGTTGGCATATAGTTGTTCATAGTATTATGTTGCTTTGTATTTATATAGTATCAGTTGTTAACATTTCCTTTTTCATTTCTTAATTTATTGGGTCCTCTGTCTTTTCTTCTTGATGAGCCTGGCCAGAGGTTTGTCAATCTTGTTTATTACCCTTTCAGAGAACCAGCTCTTGGTTTTACTGATTTTTTTCATCTCTTAATTTTCTCTCTGATCTTTATTATTTCCTTCTTTCTGCTGACTTCTGGTTTTGTTTTTCTTTTTCTAACTCTTTTTACGTGGTAAGTTTAGGTTGTTCATTTTAAAATTTCTTTGTTTTTTGAGGAAAGCCTGTATCACTATGAACTTCTAAGAACTGCTTCTGCTGCGTCCGATTGATTTTTGTATGGTTCTCTTTTCATTATCATTTATAATAACAGTGAAATCATTTATTAACTTTTTAAAAGTATTAATGTGTTCTTTGCAAAACACTAGGTTTTTGAGATTCAAGAGAGTATAATTGTTTATGCCCATTTTGACAGTGTAGCATGTAGACATAAAGAATTAATGAAAATAATTTTTATATGTTTGGTACCCATATTAAAAATTTTACTGTAGTACCATCTTATGGCATCACACATTACCTATTAAGATAAAGCAATGAAAACACTGCACTTTGAATTACAGCATAACAGCATAAAGTAGGTAATAACAATAGCAGCTAACATTAAGTGCTCACTTTTGCCATGCAGTGTTGTAAGTATTTTACATGTGTTATCTCATTTAATCCTCCAACCTTAAGAGACAAGTACCACAATTATTTCCAGATAAGGAAACTGGCAAGAATAACTGGTCCAAGATCTTACATCTTAATACACTAGGCTTTAGACAATAGCATCTGATTCCAGACCTATAAGTGACTTAAAAACAGGGAACTAAAAATCAACCAGAGGCTGTTACCAATTAAACTTATTACCATTATTATTAGATTAAACCTATATTGATGCTTTTGAACTATGGTGTTGGAGAAGACTCTTGAGAGTCCCTTGGACCGCAAGGAGATCGAACCA
This sequence comes from Bos indicus, assembly GCF_029378745.1. Classification (NCBI taxonomy): domain Eukaryota; kingdom Metazoa; phylum Chordata; class Mammalia; order Artiodactyla; family Bovidae; genus Bos; species Bos indicus. Next base: position 54,796,404 of record NC_091769.1, read on the forward strand.
GTCCGTTCTAAAGGAGATCAGTCCTGGGTGTTCTTTAGAAGGAATGATGCTAAAGCTGAAACTCCAATTCTTTGGCCACCTGATGCAAAGAGTTGACTCACTGGAAAAGACTCTGATGCTGGGAGGGGTTGGGGGCAGGAGGAAAAGGGGACAACAGAGGATGAGATGGCTGGATGGCATCACTGACTCGATGGACATGAGTTTGGGTGAACTCCGAAAGTTGGTGATGGACAGGGAGGCCTGGCGTGCTGCAATTCATGGGGTTGTAAAGAGTCGGACACGACTGAGCGACTGAACTGAACTGAACCGATACTAAATCTATTACCAATAAGATTAAACCAGATGCTTAAAGAATATTCTGGTTAAAATGAATTCTGAATAATTGAAGTTAACTAAAATCATTTAAAAGTTAACCTTTATTGTTACAAACCTGACAATAGTACTTTAAATGGATTTCTTAGAACTTCAATTAATACACAATTCTGTTATATGGAAAGTACAGCAAAGTGAACCAAAGGCATATGCTACTAGCTTTTCCCTAATATATCCCATATCATTAAAAAAATGGTTTGCCTATGTTTGTAAATACTCATGGATTAAAAAGTAAGGCTGAGTTTTTAGTGTAATAAAGTGACTATATTAAAGTAACTTAAAAAAAAAAAAGGTTAATTTTACTTACTTGACCAAAAAAAATACGATCAATTATCAGAGACAAACTCAAAGTGACAAATCTGAAAAACAAAACAGAATGGTGACTAACACTTTGAACCTACTGAAAATCCAGCAATGGCATATGACTTAGTGGCATATAGCATCAAAAGCCACTTTAAAAATGCTTCAAAAGTTTCTCCAGCTGAATATGGATTTACACGTTTTGAAAGATATTTCATTGAAAAAAGCTGTATTTAAACTTTTTAAAAGTAATAAATTCTGTATTACCTATTGCTGCATAATGAATTACCACCAAATGTTTTGGCAACCTAAAACTATGAGCATTTATTATCTCACAGCTTCTGTGGGTTAAGAATCCAGGCAGAGCTTAGCTGGGTATCTCTGACTCAAGATCTCATAACTTTTTAGGATATTGACTGGGTCTGTAGTTTCAGCTGAAGGTTCTCATGATTTTTCCCTACAGCATGCATTGTCACTTCTCAAGTTTTTCACACATAAATTAATCATAGTTTTTAGCTGTCTCCCCGAACTGGAATGTATAATTCATGAAGGAATGGACTTTGTTTTGTTAAATTGCTGTATCTCTAGCATCTGGAACAGCACCTAGCACATATCAGGATTAAATATTTGCTGAATGAATGCTTTACAATCAAAACAGTTAATAAATCTGAGAAATGACAATAGTGGCAACTTAGCCACCATGTGATTTTGTCCTTTTTTAATAGCTACCAGAAATAGCCTGTACAGAGTGAATACTAATATATTAAAAAGATCACTCTTTTAAGTGTCAAAGTGCATTCATTCCTTCAATGAATAATTATTTTGTATATTCCACTAGGTACCTGGTATAATTCTGATCCTAGGAGCTCAAAATATAGTTAGAGAACCTGGGCTTCAATCCCATTTTCATCATAGCAACCCAGTGACACTGGCTAGTTTAATTTCATCAAGCCCTCCATTTTCTGTATCACAAAGTAAAAACACACCTACATTGCCTAGATCCAAGAATTGTGAAATCAGGTAATATGTGAATATATATTGTATGGTTATCATAAAACCCGATACAAACGTGAAGGAATCAAATATCCTTAAAATATATTTGAAAAATATTTAAGAAATAAAGCATAGGAAAGTTCTAATTTAGAAAAACTCCCAGGATCATTTAAGCAAATTAAAATACTCAGAATCACAACTAAAAATATAAAATTGGAAATACTATGTTTCCTTGGTCTGATAATTCTCAGTGATATTAGAAGATATACCTGACTAAAAAGATGTAAAATCTTGTTCATAATCTTTAATTTATTAAAATTAATATGATGGATTGTAGCCATACTTACCCTACAGGTAAAAACTGATGCAGAATAAGATCAAGCTTTCTCTGTTCTTGCCAGAAATGTCTGAACAGCAAAGGTATCCATGGAATAACAGCTGTGGGACGGATTATGAAGGCAAGTGCCACCAGGGATGAGTACTTCACACTATACGTAAGGAAAAGGTATTATTAAGACAACTTGGAAGTGAGTTCAGAGGTTATCTATTTACTCTGTGGTATTATATATATTTATTTTTTTAATTAGAGCATTTTCTTTTTGGTATAAATAGCTATCTGAACATGGGGAACTTACCTGAACTTTATGGTTCTTAATTTTTCTTGTTCATAAAAAAGAGGTAGTATGTAAGGTCTTTTCCAGCTTTACTTAATATTCTAGTATTTCCAAGTAAGAAGTTATTCTAATCTTAATGTTAGTTTTATTTACTGAGAGATATATTAACTTTTAACCATAAAACTCTGTCAAATCCTTTTCTGGTGGAAGTGTCTCCTACCAAAATAAAAGACAGTCACACATTTTCTAAGGGAGAAAAAAAAAAAAACTCTTTTAAAGAACCATTGGGATTATTTAGGCAATGTTGGGCTTCTGGGCACATGTGGTTTTGTTCAGAAAGTAGGCTTGTAGTTTTGCCCATCTGAAAGATACATATATCTGTGTATACATATATAGATACACACCTGATTTTAAAAAAGCTTACTGTAAAAACCTATATGATCATGGATAGAAATGTGGGTTTTTACTATTAGGACCTCTTTCAATAAATAGTTGAAGGAGAGCACCTAATAATTTAATCATCAAGGCGACAGACAGTGGCAAAAGAACTTTATGGTACTATGATATACCTATTGACTAATAAGTAACTATAAAGAAATGTCCAATGTTGGTGAAGATGTAATAGGGATTTCAAGTTCAAATTCTTATGGAGACCAGGTAAGTAATAAAAATTTGCATGGAACCTCCAATAGTGTCATGAAGGAAGCTTGGCCCAGAATGTTGCCAGGCCTTACATTTTTTCAAGAGAAACTAGAAATCAAGATTTTAGGTAAGATCTCCCAATTTAAAAAATTTGCCAAGTAGTTAAGGTAAAGAACAAAAACACTGAGCAGGTGAAATAAAACACCGCTGGCTTGGTCTGAACTTGTAGTCAGCCTAATTGCAAATTCTGCCATAGTGAAACTACCTAGAGGATGCCCAAATGTATCTAGTCCTACCTAACCTCACTCCAAATTTTCCAACTTGGATTTCTTACTCCTTTCTGAATATTTCTACATAATTCTTACTGGAATTTAAAATCAAAGTATATGAAATAAACCCCTTAACTTTCTCACAAACCTGTTTAGTGTCTAGTATTTAACAGTATCACTCATTTTCTGTCTAAAAATTTGGAGTCACCTTAAATCCCAACTTTTCATCCCATACATCCACTTTCCTTCTCATTGCCATGATTTTACATCAAGTCTTCTCACTTGCCTAAAATCTTCTCATAGTTGTGTCTCCTGCTTGGAATCTTTTCATAGTCATTATTTCTAATTTTGCAGAAATATTTCTTAATATCATTGTCACAGTCAATACTTACTCAACACTTACTGTGTAATAGGACACACTGTCTACAGATTCTCATTTAATTCTTGAAAGTGGCTCTATTCTCATTTGATAGAAATCAATGTTTATACATCCTCATCTATAGGTAACGAAAGTGAATGCCTATTCTAGCAGTCAAGAGTCTTAATGCAGAAATGATGTTATTTGGTTTGATCCTCAACAACCTTGTATATAAGGAAGAATGGATACTAGCTTCTTAACTAGATTCCCAGATTTTCTAGCTTTCTCCCTTTTAATATATCCTCAGTATTGCTACTAGGAGAGAATTCTAAATCAGGTTTAATTGTGTCATGCTTCTCAAAGCTACTGGTACCCTGCTACTTATAAAATCTGAATTCTGGAGAAGGGCAAAATGCCATGATAGCCTCATTCCTCTCTTCTCCCACACATTAGCTCCTCCAGACAACCTGCCCAGAATACAGTGAAACCCTATTCTGATGTTCCTTTTTCTTAGTATTTTATACCAATTTATATAAACCCAAACCATGTCCATGTATTTTCTATTTGCCATTCACGATCTACTCTGTTCTTCACCTGCCCAGGGTGTAGGGAGGGTGACCTATTGGACTGTATCAGTGGGCTGCCTTGCTCTTTGGCTTCTCTTTGACTGGAGGGCAGAAGAGTCAGTGTATGTTATTCACCCTGCTCTTACCTTGCTTGGATAAAGGCTGGCTGTACCCCTCTATTGTTGGGGTCCTCTCTAAAAGAGTTCTAGGGATTTCAGTAACAGTTTCCTCTCCTTACTCCCTGAGGCCAAAGGATAACAGAAACTTCTGTGTGACTAGCCCTCAGGTACTATGCTATGCTATGCTAAGTCACTTCAGTCGTGTCCGACTCTGTGTGACCCCTAGATGGCAGCCCACCAGGCTCCCCCATCCCTGGGATTCTCCAGGCAAGAACACTGGAGTGGGTTGCCATTGCCTTCTCCAGTGCATGAAAGTGAAAGGTGAAAGTGAAGGCGCTCAGTCGTGTCCAACTCTTAGCGACCCCATGGACTGCAGCCTACCAGGCTCCTCCATCCATGGGATTTTCCAGGCAAGAGTACTGGAGTGGGGTGCCATCGCTTTCTCTGTCAGATACTATGGTATCCCCTTCCTAGCTTTTCTAAACATTGTTTATACCTTTGTAAACAGTCCTTTTATTAAACTCTCTTTCCTGCTGTAATCAACTCTGAATTTGTGGTTCTGATAGCCTTCATGAATACTGGGGGAGTCCACTGGATATTGCAATATATTAATAATTTAAGATTTTTCAAAACCATGCTTTAGAGTTTTGTACATAATTTTAACAGTACTGTAACTCACCTGTTCATAGACTTTGAACCTTCCAAAGGATAGTAGAAAAGTGCAATTATAGTGAGAACAGTTTCCATGGTGTTTGTAAGAGTTCTGGTACAGCAATACCACGTGAACCAAGAGCATAACTGGCAAAAAAACTAAGAACAATTATAAGCAAATATATATGGAGTAGGAAATGGAAAAGCTTAGTATTATCTTCTAAGGAAAATAGCAAGCAAGTCTAATGTTAAAAATGGGCATGCCCAAACGTTTTTAAGAAGTTATATCAAACACATGTCTATGATAATCAGATCTATATTTGTTAAAGTTAAGTTTATTCTTTCAGGTACATTTCATTTGATTTAAATCTCACTTCACACTAATAAAAGATATAAAAAAATGCAGATTCCTTGACGGCAGAGTTTAAAGACTGAAATTCATAGCTAGAATTTAATAATCGGTATTACTCAAATTGTAGTATATTACTGACATTTTCTTGATATTTTTATTGACCTGGTTTGGAATGTCCTGTTTCCTGATGGGAAATTGAAGACCACACACACACATAAAGTGACTTATCAGGAAAAAGCATTAAATTCTAATTTGGAAATTGACTAAATTAATAAACTACTTTTAGGTAGAACATGCAAACAGAAGCATCATTAAGTCTGAAAAACAAATGCCTTTAAAAGAAACTTCTTAGTTGCTTCAAGGATGTTAAAACATGTCATACCAGCTTCCTATCTCTTCCAATACAGACTTTAAAACATGTTCCCAATTAACTTCTTGTGAAGTTAAAGGCTCTTCCTGAACTAGACGATCATAGTACTGCCACTTTGGAGGAAGGATTTTAAAGGTATTATGTCTCTGATGTTTTAGGTTCAGCCTTGGGCAGTGTATATAAGCACAAATTAAAGAGACCGACTTAATCCTTGAAGGACTCGATTGCTAAAGTAATCTGTCTTTAATGCAAATCAACAACACTATCTGCAGAAATGTCATATTAATAATAATGTTAATAAATTAACACTAAATTGTATTTCAGAAATGTGTTGGTAAATTGGTTATCTGGAATTTGAAATATATTTGCCAACAGAAATATAAAAAAGGTAATATTTCTAAGTTGGCTTATATAAGCTTACTTAATTGATAACTCTTTTTAGGATAGTTTAACTGGGAAAATCATTCAGGATTTGAATGGGAGATTGAGAATCTCCTCACTGTGAAGTAAGTCAAATAACAAAAGACAATCTTCTGTACTTTTTCCATTATTCTAGCCAAAAGTGAAAGAGTGCATCAGTGAGAAGAGAATTCTTAGGCCTGAGTTGCAGGTAGTTGGAGGAATAGTGAAAGGATTGTAAACAGCTGAGGTAGTCCATGTGGTAGGCAATAGTTTAGAACTGTTCCTACTGAATATTATGGCAAGTGAGACAAGGACTGAGCCGAGTCATGGTGCTTCCCAAGGCTGTGTCCTAGGCTTCGGCCTCTCTAGGGTTGCAGGGCACCAATGGTTTCTGCCACGTAGGGCTCATTCAGAAGGAGACAGCATGTCCACTTGCATCTTACTGTTCTGAATTATGGAAGTGCCTTTGTAAAGTTGTACAAGTTATCTTCTGAAACTGCCTTGGGAAAATCAGTCATGTTGACTGCCCTGTTCACGTGCTTCACGCTCACAGAAATGAAGGAAATAGATTTTCTAACGTGTTTTAAACTTACCACCCATCGTGCTACTTGCTGATTTTCTAGTTGCTTCATTAATGAGTAAAGCCTCAAGTCTGCTATAGCAGACAGAAGTGCTTGGGCAAGTCTAGGAATCCAAATCTTCATTAGTTAAAAAAAAAGATATTAAAAACATCTGGTTAGTTCACACTTTAAAACCATAAGAAATCAACAAGCTTATCCAACATTGATTGAAAGCCATTCTTAGTTTTAAAAAAAGATGCATTGTTCTGTTCTTCTGCAAAAATACCTGTTTTTCTACAAAAAAAACTGCATTAATTTTCATGGAAATACCAAAAGATAGCTTTATTTTTCCCGTTCTCTCTATAATATATGTATTACAATACTATTAATTTTAAGTAGCCAGCAGCCCATTTCATTGTGTGAAGGCTGTAGTTTAGAAGCACATTTAGTTGTTTTCATTAGCAAAACAGTAGGTAATTTTAAATGAAACATTTACAATACTGTGGGCTAAGTATCATACTAAGTACTTCATGTATATCAGCTCATTCAGTCCTTCTATCAATCCTATGAGACAGGATTATAAATGAGAAAACAGGGACAGAGAGGTTAAGTGATATCCGCAAAACTGCAGAGCTAGTTAGTGTGGAGGTCAGGGTTCAAACCCGTCTGCCTGATTCCAAAGCTCTTAGCTACTAAACTACATTGCTTTGCTATCCTGCAATATCAGTAATGTGAGTTGCTTCTTTTTTTGTAGTCTATTATTATAGAAATATGGTTTTCAGATATTAAAGAAGAATAAAAAGAAAGTAAATGTATTATAACAATTACAGTTAATGATTCTATATCATACGTTAATATCTTTGAGTTTTAAAATGTGTCACAGTTATCATTAACAAACTAAACACTTGCTGGTAGATCACAACTTAATTTTAGTTTGTTCAGAAGATGTGTTTCTAAAAATTTACATGGAAATCTGTATTTTATTGCATCAAACTTCACTAATTTTACGTTATAATTAGAGCTGCTTTACTTTCAATTGTCAGTGATTTCTAACACTTTAGCTTTATGTCCTTTATCAGTACTCTGTAAGTATATGTTTAAATCATAACGGTACATTGTACTTCATAATTCCACTTAAACTGTGCCCGTAATATACAGTAAAAGGCACCTCTGTACTCACCTTCTGTTTGCCCTGCAAAAGAATCTATCAGCCTCCTCCTCACTTCCCAGGTCTGCAAATACTTCATGTGAAAAGTTAATTTCGCTACAAACTTGATATGAGCTGAGTGTTGAGGTAGCCACTAAAACACTAAAAGAATTCTTGTGCACTGAGATAAGTATAGTTATTTATGAACTTAATGAGCCACTATATTCTGAGCTACTTGCCCTAGCTTTCACTATTGTGTTCAGTTTCAAGACCCACATTTTAAGATTAGACATTAATAAATTACAAGATGATTATGAGGTTTTAAGACTGGAGATGTTTATCCTGGATAAATAGGACTTTTTGAAGTGTTATGTAAAAATCTTGAATTTAAAAGTAGATAGATTTTAGCTGAACACGAAAATAAATGGAGTTGTAAATTTCTGGTTGTTAGCAGTCTCTCCAGACTTTATCATAATTTTCCAGGTTATAATAAGGCCTTGACAAGAATTAAAGTGTTACACATGGCTGCTGGAGAATAAAAACTAGTGTGATGGAGTAAAGAGAAGATGGAATGTGACAGGAGTGAACCCTGAAGATTAGGCCTTTGTTGGTAGCTTACCATTCTATATTCCTGTTCTTTAAGATCCTGACCCTTCCTTTCCTGAAGCTCCAGGAGCTGGATGTCTGTGTGCCATCTTCTGACTGTTCAAAACCCCCACTATGGTACACTGCTCCCACCGCAACAGGTCTCCCTTCTTATTCCTCTTCTCACAATATTCCAAGCCAGTGCTCTCCAGTATAAATACAATGTGAGCCATATACTGAATTTTAAATCTTATAGTAGTCAAAAAGTGAAAAATGTCAAAACAGGTAAAATGAACCTCAATACTTTTATTTAACTCATTATATCTAAAATATTTCAACATTTAATCAATGTAAAAATTACAGAAATATTTTATATTCTTCTTTTGCTCTAGTTCTTTGACATTTGGTATGGATTTTACACTAAGAGCACGTCTCAATTTGGACTAGCCACATTTCTAGCATTTCCAGTCTTGAGTAGCCACATGTGAGTGGTGGCTTCTGTATTGAACAGCAGAGCTCTAAGCCATCCTTAATTCTGTCCACATACCTTATGAAGTTTAGAGAGAAGTTATCTGGAAAGAGCACTGGACTGTGAATAAGTAGACATAGGATCTACTTTTAGCTTTTAATATGCAGTGACTTTGGTCTGTTTTCTTCATCACTTCTCTGACAACCTTCTGGTTTCAAAATTATATAATCTATTTTAAAATAATCAAGATGAGAGTATGATGACTGACAGAATCATAATGGTTCTCTGTTCAAGTTCTATCTTGAAGACTCCTTCATTCATAATCTAACCTATTTTCTGGGATAGTATATACATTTGCCTAGGCAAATATGAATATCCTGCATATCTAGAAGCTAGTGGGTAGTCGTGAGAGATGAAAAAACAATTCACAGTTCCTAACTTCTACATGTGTTAATGGGAGAAACAACTCCTACTGCTCTCAATTTTCCTTCCCTGTGATATTCTCAAATGAAGCATCAATTTCACCAATATGGTCTTTGTTTTTCACTAATGGGTAATTAGGTATCATTGTAAAGGGGAGGGTACAATACAGCCTTTAAAAAAAAGAGAACTAAACCAAACTCCACAACCTCGGTGTCTTTCCAGGCTTCAAAAAACCTTTCAGGATTTGGGCTGCCTTTAGAATTCTGGGCCACTTCCCGAACAGAAAATGGGAAAGGGCCAAACTGTTGAGTCCAACTTGATGATAGCTTAAAGGATGTTGATAATGAGGTTAGAAAAACTTCTGCAACGTTAGTTCTTCTTTTGTATCTTTTCTTGGCCACTGACCCCAGAAATTCATTATCTTGGAATTACAACCCTGCTCACTCTTGATGGTTAATTACTACACACCACAATGACTGTACATATCAATATATTTTTGTCAAGTTAATTTGCCTAATTTTTAATTTCAGCACTAAATCCTGAGTAGGTTTATATGTATTTAGTTTTCATAGGCTCACATAACATGGCTTTATGTTTACAAGTTAAAAAAATAAGATATATCACTTTCTTAAGTGATTCTTTTATGAAGGAAATTTACTTTTAAAGTACAAATAATATATAGTCATTCTGAACATCTGTATATCTTAATAGAATTTCTCACAGCAGAACACTAATGCTTAACGTTTTTAGCACATATTGAACGCTTACACATCACCGTGTGTCTTTGAACCCTGGGCTTCCCAGATACAGAGTTCAGCAACAGTATTTTAAAAACAAACTTGCATAAATAATAATCATTAACATTTAATATTAATATACATTAACCTTAAAAAAAGGATGAAATCTGTTAATGACTATTTTGATTACTTTTATTTAAACTTACCAGCAAATGAACACTGTCTTTCCCCAAAAGATGCAGAATCTTGTAAATGCTTGCAAAGATTAAGGGGTAAGTATAACCCCTCAATCTTTCTGTCCATTCCCAGGTCAAATAACCATAATTAGTAATATTAAGGACTAATGTTAAGTAGCATTGAAACAGAACCTCTTTTCATTTCTACATATAAAACATTTTTCAGCAAAGAAGCTTAAATAAAAACATAGTATTTTATACAGGGTATTGGAAATAAAAATGTAGTTGGCTAACTAAACAATTTCTTCAAAGCAGGAATGTTTTTTACTTCATCTATATCCTCCACATTACTGAGCACTGTGGGAATATATACCAAAGGCTTAGTACATTAACACCAAAGAAAGTACAGAAGAAATATTAGCCTAAAATAATGGCACACTTTTATAGGTTAAAATTACTCGGAGAAGATATGGAAAATTGATTGAAAACATGTCAGAGCTGACACAGTTTCTGAGATGAATACACATTTCTAGTCCAGGAATAGAAAACTACAAAGGATATTTGAAAACCATACGATGTGCAACTTCAAGAGACTGCCAGTATTCATCTGGAACAAAACTTGTCTGGACTAAAAAGCAGTTACATATTCGTAATGCTATGATAAACAAGACCAGATAAATGTTTTCACCAAGATCTGAAAAAAATGAACAAACAGGTAATTGTAGCACAAGAGTCAGGCAACTTCCACTTGGAGAACAAAAATCTGCTCTGATGGGCCCCTTGCTCAGGCTCTGTTAAAGTGCAGTAGTGAATTCCAGCCCCTCCACACTACTCAAAAGCAGACCTGTGTGGGAGGTTAGGCAAAGCGCCATAGCCTTATCAATGGGGGATTACCACTCCTTTCATTTAACAAATCAAATATTAAGATACATTTTGAAAAAGAGATTGGGTTAACTAAGGCCTTAAGCTAATACATGTGTATATAATGAAAGAAACCAGCTAACAAATTACTAACTTCGGAAGCAACATTTTGTATATGTGCATATGCTGGCATATAAAATGGTCCTTTGTACACTTTAAATAGTCCTTATTGATGCTTTTGTATGCTAGGCACTGAATTCATTCCTTTACATGCACTATGTCATTTAGTCCTCATTGCTAGGGGGAAGGTAGCATTAGCCCTATTTTATAGGAGAAAACTGAGGCTCAGAAGTTAAACTGCCTTCTCCCAAGTTAGAAAGGTTGTAAAACAGGATTGAAAACCAGGTCTGTATGTTGACTCCAGTCCTCTTAACCACAAATGGACATCTTACACACTACAGATTTTTTAAATGTGAATTTAGTTGCCAACACTTAAAAATCAGATTTTATGTTAACATCTGTATTGTAGCATATCAAAACTCCTTAAGATCTGGCAACATAGAGCTCAACTGGCAAACAACTGGCTGGTACTGAAATATAGGGTCCTTTGACTTCTTACTTGTATTTAGCCTTGCCTCTTCTGTCTCCTGGCAACTTGAGTTTGCAGCCTGCCTCTGATCCACTGTGAGTCTTTTACTATCATTCTGGGTTCCTGCACTTTCATTCCTTACTCTTCAGGAACATTTCCTTTTTTAAAATTGGAGGGTAATTAAAATATTGTGATGGTTTTGCCATGCATCAACATGAACTGGCCACAGGTATAACATGTGTCCCCTCCCTCCCTCCCTAACTCCCCACCCCCACCCCATCCCTCCAGGTTGTCACAGAGCGCTGCCTTTGAGTGCCCCATGTCATACTCAGACTCCATTGGCTATTATTTTACATAGGTAACATACATGTTTCAATGCTACTCGCGCAAATCATCCCACCCTCTCCTTCTCTGGGTCCAAAATGTCTGTTCTTTATGTCTGTGCCTATGCTTCCCTGCACACTGGCACCATCTTTCTAGATTCCATCGTTCAGTTGTCAACATACACATGAACTAATATATGACATTTGTCTTTCATACTTCACTCTGACAGGGTCTAGGCTCATACACCTCATTAGAACTGACTCAAATGCATTCCTTTTTAGAGCTGAGTAATATTCCATTGTGTATGTGTACTATTTTCCAATGGACAACTAGGTTGCTTCCATGTAATAGCTATTGTAAATAGTGCAGCAATGAACATTGGGGTACTTTTTCAATTCAAGACAACGTGTATTTTTCAATTCTGGTTTCCTCAGAGTATATGCCCAGTAGTGAGATTTCTGGGTTGTATGGTAGTTTTATCCCTAGTTTTTTAAGGAGTCTCCATACTGTTCTCCATTGGTGGTATCAGTTTGCATTCCCACCAACAGTGTAAGAAAGTTCCCTTTTCTTCACACCCTCTCCAGCATTTATTGTTTGTAAACTTTTTGATGATGGCCATTCTGACTGGTGTGAGATGATACCTCATTGTGGTTTTGATTTGCATTTCTCTAATGAGCAATGTTCTGCATCTTTTCATGTGTTTCTTAGCCATCTGTATGTCGTCTTTGGAGAAATGTATGTTCATGTCTTCTGTCCACTTTTTGATTGGGTTGTTTGTTTTTCTGGTATTGAGCTGCATGGGCTACTTATATATTTTGAAGATTCTTTGTCAGTTTAATTTGTTATCTTCTCCCATTCTGAGTGTTGTCTTTTCACCTTGCTTATAGTTTTCTTAGTAGTGCAAAAGCTTTTAAGTTTAATTAGGGCCCACTGGTTTATTTTTGTTTTTATTTCCATTACACTAGGTGAGTCATAGAGGATCCTGCTGTGATTTAGGTCAAAGAATGCAGGAATACATTTTAAATGTTCTCACTGGTGCATTCAACACCACGTAGTGCCCCTTGTGAACTTTAATCTTTCAGAAACAAACCTCCCTACTGGACTGTATCTGCTGTCCGAAAACCTTGTTCTCTCCTTTTCTCCTCTTTGTGGCCTTAGGCAGAAAAAACTGTACTCAGAACTGGCCCTTAAATAACAGCCTTCGGCACATACAAGGCACGCAGTATATAATGAATGAATGAGGAACCTATCTACAAACCCACTCCGACAGATCAGAATCCCACTTGCTGGGGTCGAGACCAAAGAAAAGGCGGAGGGGCCAGCAGGAAAAAGCAATGTGGCGGGGGGTCAGACCTGGTTCCACTCCAGGAATCAGCCCTCCGTCGATACGAAACTTTGGGAACACTGGGTCAGGGTGGCCACTCCCTCGCTGACTTGGGATGGCCACATCATGCTTATTCACTTCACATGGCTGCGGAAAGCTGGCACAAAACAATGCAGAATACAGTGCCCTGCAAGAGACGGGGATCTAGAATCCCATCTCCAGCGCAACGCAATTTCTTGGCGCATCACGCCCCCCCAACTCCCGGCCTCCCAGTAGATGGAGCCCTCGTTCAGGGTCGCCGATTTCCCGCCATCACCACCCAGCTCGGCGTCCACACCCCCTCACTCACCCCCACAGCGCCCGGTGCTCTTCTGCGGGCTGAGATACAAGGTGGACTTTCTCGTTCGCAGCTTCGTCTTCTCATGAGAGCGGTTCTGGAGACCGCGGAAAAAGAGGCCGCCGCCTCCGCCGTCGTCTCGCTCCATTCTGCATCAGCTTTGAGGTCCACTGGGGACCGCCAGCAGCCAGCGTCCCCAGCAATGGATGGCTGGAGCGGCGCTCGTTGCTCTTCCGCCCACTAAGTTTGGCCTTTGTAAGCTGCCGTGCCGGAAGGCGCGAAGATAGCCGGGAAAAAGGCATCTTCGTCCCGCCCACTTCCAACGGTGGTCCCCGCGGCCCACTATTGCTGGTTCGGCAGCGCGTCTACGTCTTCGCCGTGGACTGGTCCACGCTTTCCCTACTACATTTCTTTCTCGAGGGATTGTTCCCTTCCTTTGGTTTCGTGGTTTCTGCTGCTGGGGTCCGGAAACTGCTGAAAGGAACTGGATCTCACCTCTGCGGGTGCAGGCAGGAGGCGGCGGGGAGCTGAAGCAGAACGGTGTGTGAGTGGTAATAATAGTACTGATAATTACAAACGGAAGTGTTGGTGTAACGTTGCATGCCTTGGGTGATCTTACAGTGACTATTTGTTGAGCGACGTGGGCGGGATAAGGGTAATTTAGCCTCATGTACAGATGTGGAAAATGAAGCCCCACAAAGGTTAAAGGACTTGGTCAGGGTCATTTAGCGAACTAGTTGCGGAAGGGGAACCTTCCCGAATTTACTTGCGGTTTAATTGTCTGTTTTACAAGGAGGTGACTTGCAAATGTCTCCTTTTCTTACACTTAGTCATCGAACCAAAACCTGCTTGGTGAAGTTCTCATTTATCTAGTTAAGTGTAGAGTCCAGGAAGAAAAAAAGACTTTTTCCCCCAGAAAAATAGTAAATTACGACTTTAGAAATGGCAACCCACTCCAGTACTCTTGACTGGAAAATTCCATGGACGGAGGAGCCTGGTAGGCTACAGTCCACGGGGGTCTCAAAGAGTCGGTCACGACTGAGTTACTTCACTTTCACTTTCAAGAAGCAGCTACTATTTACTCCGCCACTGTTGAGTTTTGTGACCCCGGAGACTGGCTTAGGATGCTGTGAAATATTGCTGTAATAAAACATAAAAATGATTCGCTCTGTTTTACCTGTTTATAAATATGTACTTAGTATCTCCGAACCATAGAACTTATCAGACTATAGACTACTGCAAGGAATATAACTTTCTGAGAAGTTCTAGAATCTTAACTCTTCAATTGTTAAAAGTAAAACCAGTGAAATCCCTATTTTATTTTTTGTCAAAAATGGATAGTAGATGACTTAGAGGTGATGCCAGTTTGTATCTACTATAGCATCAGAGGAAACTAGAAAATCTTTTAGTTTGTAAAAATTGTTTTTAATCACACATATTGTCATGAAATAGTAAAGAGCTAATAATGAAAAGTAACAAATCTCTCCCCTTTAGATGAGATTGGCAATCACATTTAACTTTCGTGGACGGCTGTTTCTTTTAATAGTATACCTTTTTTTTGTATACCTTTAAAGGCATAAAAAGTATGTTCCTCTATTTTTTAACACTTCTGCCATTTAATAAAGTATCAGTTTAAAACCTCTGAAAACATTCTATAATAGCATTTAGCTTTATCTTACACCATCCTCTAACCCTCATTTCTCATATTCCCTTTGTGTCTATATTCCTATTTTAGTTACATCAAAAAGCATATTTACATATTATGAGAAAAATACTGTTTATGCAGGAGCAAAGTTGTGGCATGAAGGCTTTATAAAGGATATAGTACTGAGTTTCTGCTTTGCTTCCCATTTTCTTTGTATACAGACCTGAAGAGAGTTCCTGGATGTGGAGTTTGTTTTTTTAGAACCATCCTTGCGCTGTGAAGTGTTTGATGAAAAAATGTTTGGAAGATTGACTTTTCCACAACTGCTTTTTGCTAGCCTCCTTGGAATTGCTGGAGGAATATATATTTATCAACCAGTATTTGAACAGTATTACAGAGATCAGAAGGAGTTAAAAGAAAAGATGAAATTGGTACAAGACTCAGAAGAGAAGAATAGTTGATACTACATGGAGTTGAACTGTAATTGCTTAAAATTCCATTGAAATTATGCATTGAGTATTAATAATTAGTAAAAAGTTATTCCCTATAAATAGTAAAAAGTTATCAATTATACTTTAAATGTAAATACATTATTGATAGTGATTTTAAATTAGCTTTAAAAGTAGCACTGTCAATTTTAATGTTTACTTTTACTTTTTGCCATTCTATGTCTTTTCACCAGGATCTATGAGTATGTTTCCTTTTAAGCAAAAATGAATGTGTTAAGGAATATTTTATTTCCTCGTTGAGGCTTATTTTTCTGGGAATGCGGCCTATACATTGGCAGTCTAGAGTATATAAACTAGCTGGAATTGTGTTTACAGTTATGTTTGTAAATGAAGTTAACCAAGTCAACTACCTCATGCAGAATGCACCTCAATTAGCCTACAATTAGCCTACTTTAATATACTTCAGCACTCTTTCAATTCCTGGCTTTCTCATCCCAGGCCGAATGGAGGTGTAAATTGAGAATCAGGATGGCTCAAATTAAATAGAGGTTTTTGAGAAGGTAGATGGTGTCACATAGGGTGGCAAACATGACACAGTCTGTTTACTTAACTCACTAGGCAAATTGACATTAATAATCGCGATCATGGAAGAGTTAATTTCTTATGAAGCTATTCATATAGTTAAGGGGTTTTTTGGAAATTGCTAAGAACTGATTTAATTTTATATTTTCAGTGAGAGCTTAAATGTAATCACATTGTACAAAATACTGTAAATCAACTCATTTTTTTTCTTTAAATAAATTCATTATAACTTAATATAAGCTATCTATGTTGAGATCAGTGTAAGTAATAGGATTAAGAGAGAGAGAGGCCAGGAGGAAGCATGAAATTGTAAGCTTCTGCTCAGTTGCCACAGATGTCTCTTTATATTCTGCTGATTTAGAGCATGTCACATAACCATGGGCACTAATATATCATCTTGTTGCCCAAGGAATGATAATCCTATTTAACTTTACGTGAAGTTGAACCATTTTTGGTCATTTTGAGAAGGATGCACCTGTCTGTTTGGTAGTCACATACCAACTGTCAGAGAATGAGTCGATTTTTTTTTTTTTTCCAGTAAAGGTACTGCTGCTGCTGCTAAGTAGCCATTCAAATCAAAGCTATAGGAAGATGCCACTTCACATACACTAGGATGACTGCAGTCAAAGAGGGAGGAAGTAGTAAGTGTTGATGGGAATGTGAAGAAGTTGAAACCTTCGAATATTGCTGGTGAGGATATAAAACAAGTTTGGCAGTTGTGAAAGTTTGGAAGTTCCTCAAAAAGAAGAACATACAGTGTTACCATATGACCCAGCAATTCTGCTTTTAGACATACATCCCAGAGTAGTGAAAACATGTCTGCATAAACATCTGTAAATGAATACTCGAAGCATCATTATTATAATAGCCCCAAAGTGGAAATAATCCAAATGTCTCAGCCAGTGAACACATAAATATATTATGGTATATCCACGCAATGGAATATTACTTTGTTGAGGAGCACAAAAGGCCACATATTGTATGATTCTATTTATATGACATGTCCAAGATAGGTAAATGCATAGAAACAAAGTGAATTAGTATTAAATATTTCCCAGTGATTAAGGGGAAGAAGGTACAGGGAGTGACTGCTAATGGATATAGCGTTACTTTTTAGTATAATGAAAATGTTTTGGAACTAGATAGTGGTGTTCAGTGACAGGTTTGTGAATGTATTAAAAACCACTGAATTGCACACTTTACAACTTTATTATGTGAGATTATATCTCAATAAAACTGTCAGAGAGGACTTCCCTGGTGATCCAGTGGTTAAGAATCCACCTGCTGATGCAGGGGAGATGGGTTTGATCCCTGGTCTGGAAAGATTACACGTGCTACGGGACAACTAAAGCCTATGTGCCACAACTACTGAGCCCACATGCTGCAACTACTGGAGGCTGTGCTCTGCAATGAGAGGCCACTGCAATGAGAAGACCCTGCTTATTGCAGCTAGAGTAAACCTGTGCCTAGCAGTGAATACTCATGTAGCCACATAAAATTAAAAAAAAAAAAAAACACTGTCAGAGAGGAGGAAAAAAACCCCATTGCTTCCAGAGTAGCAGCTGCAGTTGGGGTAGTCCATTGTTTTCTTCCATAATCTATCTAGTATATGTGTGTGGTATAGAATATATATAACATAAAATTTATTATTTTTATGATTTTAAAGCACATTTCAGTGGCATTAAGTATATTCACATTGTTGTGTGACCAGCATCACCGTCCATCTCTAAAACGTTTGTTTAGTCTTTGCAAGGCCCAAAGAAGTGACTTGAATGGCAATGTGGAGATGCCCCACCCCTATATCCTTCATATATTTGAAGGTGGCATTAATGTCTGCAATTGTTGGCACGAATTGCCTCCAATTTGCTGTCATAGTCAGGGAAAGCAGATTGAGAGGCTTTCAGTTGGTTCTTTATACAATAATGATGTAGTATGGACTGAATGCATCCCCCCATTCATAGGAGGGGAAGCCCTGATCCCCTTGTGAGGGTATTTGGAGGTGGGGCGTTTGGGAGGTAATTAGGTCCTGAGAGTGGAGCCCTTATCAGTGGGATTAATAGTAGTGTTAGTTGCTCAGTCCTGTCCAACTCTTTGTGACCCCATGGACTATAGCCATCAGACTCCTCTGTCCACAGAATTCTTCAGGCAGAAGTACTGGAGTGGTTGGCCCTTTGCTTCTTCAGGGGATCTTCCCAACCCGGGTCTTATGCACTACAGGCAAATTCTTTACCATCAGAGCCACCTATGTTTAAAAGCATCAATAGGATTAGTGCCCTTAAAGAAAAGATATCAGAGACATGCGCTCTCTCTCACCCATGTAAGGATATAGCAAGAAGGTGACTGTCTGCAAACCAGGAAAAGAGGCTTCATCATACACTGAATCTACCTCTGCCAGCCCCTTGATCTTGTACACCTCAACCTTCAAAACTGTGAGAAAAAAATACCTGTTGTTTAAACCACTTATTTAGTGGAATTTATTAATAGCAGTCTG
Organism: Bos indicus; assembly: GCF_029378745.1. Classification (NCBI taxonomy): domain Eukaryota; kingdom Metazoa; phylum Chordata; class Mammalia; order Artiodactyla; family Bovidae; genus Bos; species Bos indicus. The sequence goes on from NC_091769.1 coordinate 54,815,111, forward strand.
AATAGACTAAGGCACAGCTCTTCCTGTAAGATCAATGTGAGGTCCCTGCCGGCTACTGAGTGTGTATATATATGTGTGTGAATATGTGTGTATACATATATATATATATTTATATATATCCTATCCATGGACCTGAATTTGGGGAGGAATGACAAAGGGTTCCTCTAAAACAAATTTGGGCTAAACCTGCATTTATCCCACCCCCAATGACCCTGCACTCTAAACTGAGGGACTAAGGTCGCATTTAGAGCTTCCTTGTACCAGCCTCAGATCATGCAGTCAACAAGATGTGAATTTTGTCCTGGTTAAAGGCCTTGGGTCTCTCAGTAGGAGCAGAGGAAAGTTTATGGTAGATTCTTCTGGCATTGAGTCCTTTCTCAGGTAAACACAGCTTCTTTTAATTGTTAGGTCTAAATTTATGCAATGACTTAAATCAGGAAACTGGTAAAAGATCTTGATTCCCAGTGTGAAAACCAACAGCCTTCTGTTCCCTGTTCTTAATTTTCTTTTAAAAATATGTGAGTCAAGAAACACCCCTTTCTCTCCCCAAAACAATAACACCCATCTATTCCTTCAGAATATGGTGATCTTTTAAGCTATTGGCATATATCCCTGTATGCTATCAAGTCAAGACACCCTGGGTGCATTCCAGCCTGGTTTCCCATTTTAGCAGTTATGACTTGCCATCAGACCTTTGCCACTTGGAAATTCTTTTATTTCTAACTTGGGAGTCCTGTTGCAGCATCTTCTGTCAGTCTCAGCTCATAAAGGACATCCATGTCAGTGGCCTTCTCACCAGTGCCTCATCAGGGCCTTTCAGGTAACAGCAGGTGGTGGTTCTGCAGTCTCATCACAAATCCATTATTTTGACTCCAAAGTCAGCAGGGTGAGATAGGGAGAACAAGAAAGTTAAAGAGGGAAAGCCACGACTGATAGATTTTCAAGGGGGCCACTTGACTTGATCCTATGGGATTTTCTGAAGAGAATCTAAAGAAATTTTTAGCTATTATTTTGAAATAACTTCAGACTTAAAAAGTACAAAAATAATATAAAAAACTGTTATATACTTGTTATCCAGGTTCCACATATGTTAGCATTTATCCACATTTGCTTTAATCTCTCTATATATATGTGCTTGGATATTATGCACACTCAAGCATTGTTTTTCTAAACTGGATCATGGAAAAAGCAAGAGAGTTCCAGAAAAACATCTGTTTCTGCTTTATTGACTATGCCAAAACCTTTGATCATATTGTGATCCTGCATGGATCACAATCGGAGAAGGCAATGGCACCCCACTCCAGTACTCTTGCCTGGAAAATCCCATGGACAGAGGAACCTGGTAGGCTGCAGTCCATGGGGTTGCTAAGAGTCAGAAACGACTAAGCGACTTCACTTTCATGCATTGGAGAAGGAAATGGCAACCCACTCCAGTGTGCTTGCCTGGAGAATCCCAGGGATGGTGGAGCCTGGTGGGCTGCCATCTATGGGGTCACACAGAGTCGGACACGACTGAAGTGACTTAGCAGCAGTAGCAGCAGCAGTGGATCACAATAAACTGTGGGAAATTCTGAAAGAAATGGGAATACCAGACCACCTGACCTGCCTCTTGAAAAACCTATATGCAGGTCAGAAAGCAACAGTTAGAACTGGACATGGAACAACGGACTGGTTCCAAATAGAAAAAGGAGTTCATCAAGGCTGTATATTGTCACCCTGCTTATTTAACTTATATGCAGAGTACATCATGAGAAACGCTGGGCTGGATGAAGCACAAGCTGGAATCAATATTGTCAGGGAGAAATATCAATAACCTCAGCTATGTAGATGACACCACCCTTATGGCAGAAAGTGAAGAGGAACTAAAGAGCCTCTTGATGAAAGTGAAAGAGGAGAGTGAAAAAGTTGGCCTAAAGCTCAAACATTCAGAAAATGAAATCATGGCATCTGGTCCCATCATTTCATGGCAAATAGATGTGGAAACAATGGCTGACTATTTTTCTGGGCTCCAAAATTGTTGCAGATGGTGATTGCAGCCATGAAATTAAAAGATGCTTACTCCTTGGAAGGAAAGATATGACCAACCTAGACAGCATATAAAAAAGCAGAGACATTGCTTTGCCAACAAAGGTCCATCTAGTCAAGGCTATGGTTTTTCCAGTAGTCATGTATGGACGTGAGAGTTGGACTATAACGAAAGTTGAGCACGGAAGAATTGATGCTTTTGAACTGTGGTGTTGGAGAAGACTCCTGAGAGTCCCTTGGACTGCAAGGAGATCCAACCAGTCCATCCTAAAGGAGATTAGTCCTGGGTGTTCATTGGAAGGACCGATGCTGAAGCTGAAACTCCAATGCTTTGGCCACCTCATGCGATGAGCTGACTCATTTGAAAAGACCCTGATGGTAGGAAAGATTGAGGGCAGGAGGAGAAGGGGATGACAGAGGATGAGATGGTTGGATGGCATCACTGAATCGATGGACATGGGTTTGGTGTTGGTGACATGGTCTGGGAGTTGATGATGGACAGGGAGGCCTGGCATGCTGCAGTTCATGGGGTCACAAAGAGTCGGACACAACTGAGTGACTGAACTGAACTGAAATCCTTTGGAAACAGACTAAGTTGCCCATGTGATTCCCTTTACCTCTAAATATTTCAGTGTGCAATTCCTAAAAACAGGAATGTTCTCGTTTATTATAGTGTAATAATCAAGATCAGGAAGTTAAGATTGATAGGATATTATTATCTAATCTCAGATTTCATTCAGAGTCTACTAAGTCCTATTAATGTCCTTTAGAACAAGACAAAAATATTTTTCTGAACTGGGATCTAATTTAGGGTCACATCTGAATTTAGTTCATGGTTTTTTGGTTTAATTTATTCTTGTTCCTTAGTCATTGCCTTTTATGACCTTGAAATTTTCAAAGAATATTGGTTTGTTTTGTAAAATATCCCTTAATTTGAATTTGTTTAATGCTTCTGTAGGATTAGACTGGTTCCAAATAGGAAAAGGAGTACGTCAAGGCTGTATACTGTCACCCTGCTTATTTAACTTCTATGCAGAGTACATCATGAGAAACACTGGGCTGGAAGAAGCACAAGCTGGAATCAAGATTGCCGGGAGAAATATCAATAACCTCAGCTATGCAGATGACACCAACCTTATGGCAGAAAGTGAAGAGGAACTAAAAAGCCTCTTGATGAAGGTGAAAGAGGAGAGTGAAAAGTTGGCTTAAAGCTCAACATTCAGAAAACGAAGATCATGGCATCTGGTCCCATCGCTTCATGGGAAATAGATGGGGAAACAGTGGAAACAGTGTCAGAATTTATTCCTTTGGGCTCCAAAATCACGGCAGATGGTGATTGCAGCCATGAAATTAAAAGACACCTAAAAAAGGAAAGTTATGACCAACCTAGATGGCATATTCAAAAGCAGAGACATTACTTTGCCAACAAAGGTCTGTCTAGTCAAGGTTATGGTTTTTCCAGTAGTCATGTATGGATGTGAGAGTTGGACTGTGAAGAAAGCTGAGCGCCGAAGAATTGATGCTTTGGAACTGTGGTGTTGGAGAAGACTCTTGAGAGTCCCATGGACTGCAAGGAGATCCAGCCAGTCCATTCTAAAGGAGATCAGTCCTGGATGTTCTTTGGAAGGAATGATGCTAAAGCTGAAACTCCAGTACTTTGGCCACCTCATGTGAAGAGTTGATTCATTGGAAAAGACTCTGATGCTGGGAGGGATTGGGGGCAGGAGGAGAAGGGGGCGACAGGATGAGATGGCTAGATGGCATTACTGACTCGATGGACGTGAGTTTGAGTGAACTCCGGGAGTTGGTGATGGACAGGGACGCCTGGCGTGCTGCGATTCATGGTGTCACAAAGAGTCGGACACGACTGAGCGACTGAACTGAACTGAACTGAGGGTTAGATAGCTTCAGGTTATACCTTTTTGGTGGGAATACTGCAGAAGTGATGTGTTGGTATGGTTCACAGGTTCCTATTTTATTCAGTGAATTATAATCTATTATTATCACCAGGGCTGACCCCATGATTTGTGGGGCTCAGTGCAAAATGAAGATACATGGCTATGGATAGGGATCAGAAAGTCAGTCTCTTTCCATGGACCCACTTCTCCAACTCATGAGTGTGCAACCCCCAGAGTTTACAAACTTCCATGCTGGAGTGCTCTTGATTCCTGGTTAGTGGTGGCAGGAGGCCCCTGCTGCATGGCACATAGAATGTACTATGGTGCTGTCAGACTAGGGCAGGGACACTTGCCTTCTTGCCCACCCCATGGTGCCATGGGGCATGGGCTCAATCCTGATCTCTTCTGTACTCACGCCCAGGCTCCTGGCCATGTGGAAGGTGGTGGATTGGGCCTCCCCAGGTGAAGGTTACCAAGTCACTGCTTTGGAGTTGCGAATGCAAGGCCGTGCAGGTCCCAGGGGACTGATAGCTTACAGTGAACGATGTTGGATTCGTGATCTCCCAGGAAGATGTAGCATCGGGACCAGGGACCAGGCTTGATCACTCAAGAGCTTTTGTGTAGCAGAGTTTTATTAAAGTATAAAAAGTGACAGAGAAAGCTTCTGACTGACTTCAGAAGGGGGACAGAGAGTTCTCCCTTGCTAGTCTTAGCAAGGGAGTTATATACTTTTTCAGTTGGTTATTACAGTAAATCAAAAGAATATCTCAAGGTTGTAAAGGTTTTACCAGACCCACTTCCACAATATACATTTTAAGATGACAGGATTAGTCAGAAGGATCTCAAGAAGGAGAAACGTCCTCAAGCAAGATACATTGTTATATTGACTAAGACAAAGCAATGTAGGAAAAAGTTTATCCTTTTTTCCTCCTTGAGAACTCCAGACCCCTATCACCTCCTTGAGAGCCCCAGGCCCCTATCTCCTCTTCAAGGACCCTGGACTTCTTATCAACCTACTGTCGACTAAAAAAAAAGGTGCAACTTGAGAGTTGTGAGTTAAGTTTTATTTGGGGCAAAAATGAGGACTGCAGCCAGGACGCAGCATCTCAGATAGCTCTGAGAGACTGCTCCAAAGCAGCAGTGGGGGAAAGTCAATATATAAGGTTTTGGTTGTTCATCATGAGGATCTGATGTCACCATGAAGGGATTTAGTGCTTCTCTAGATATGAGGAGATGCAAGAATTGAGATCATAAAATCTGTTCCTAATGTTAGGTAGGTAGAATAGGGAAAAGGAGTCCAAAATGGCGGTGGCCAAAAGACAAGGAAGAGAAAAGCCCGCGAAAATAGAACAAAAGGAGGTCCAAGGACCAGAGTGAGGACCTCAGGTAAAACAAACAACACTCCTGGCTGGCCCAATTTACAAAGGACAGGCCCAGGGAGAGATAAACATATAAATAGAGGAGCCAAAGCTAGTTCTTTCTCTCTCTCTCTCTCCTTCCCCCGCGCGCTGGGGCACTCTTCTCCTCGTGTCTTTGGATCGACGTGCCCTCACGCCTCAAAGATGGATTTTCCTGTTATCTTCTAAATAAAATAGAGCTATAACACTGAGCTGTAACACTGATTTGTCTAAGAGCTATAACACAGTCCATTCGAGACCTGAGAGCTATAACACCGTCTATCGAAGACCTGAGAGCTGTGACATGCTGAGGGGGGCTTTAATGTCCGTTACTCCAAATCTTTGTTGTGACAAGAAAGAGCCGAGGAACATACACTCGCATGACACTAAAAACATCCAACTATTTAAAGACCTGTCCCACCAGATTCCCTGGAGCACGGAGTGCCTCACTCCACCCTGAACTCTCCCAGGGGTTGTTGAAGGTCAACAGCTGTCTCAACATGGGGTTCAGTCTCCCCATGGCAGATGGCAGATGCTCTTGGTAAGTGCCAATTTGTAGTTGACACTACCTAGGAATTGACTCTCTGAACCAGGAAGAAAGGCGCGGGCAGTGGCAGGAGTCAGAGCCATGTACATACAGAGGCTTCAAGCCTCCATCATGCTCCATTGTGCCATCAGATTTCACTTGTAAGACACACATTCAAAGATAAAATTATTGAAAACTTTAAGACGGTGACTGCAGAGCAATATAATTTCTGTGTGCTGGGCCCTGTGTGGTGTTTGGTTGCATGACCACGAAGCCAACCTGATGATCACTATTTTTATGTTCAAATTGTTCCAGATTTGGTCAGTTGGAGTCCTTTCAAGCTGGCCCTGTTTTTCTGTTTTGTTTTGTTTTTTGTTTGTTTGTTTGTTTTGGGGTTTTTTTAGTGTTTATTTCCGATATGAAGTGTTATTTTTGAGCATTTTCTGAAAAATTTATTGTTTAACACATTTACAACTAGATACAAAATACTTAAGAATATACTTTGACATTTGCAATGGACGTATTTGACAGGTAAGTTTTGTTAATGTAGCTTATAAACAAAAATATTTTTGACAGTCCCAGTTAAAACAAGCAAGCTCTTAACTGAGGTTTAATATACTCAGTTTCTGTAATAACTTTCTTTTGTTTTCCTCTGGGTACACTTTTCTCAAATTCCTTTTTGAATTTCCTCTGCCCATGCCTTAAATAACTGGGCAATCCTCTGGATTCTGCACCAAGTCCCCTTTTCACCCTTTCAGCACATTTTCTAGACTAACTCCTTGCCCCTCACATCTGCGTGGTGATAGCTCCAGTTCTTGTCTTCTGTGCTTCAGACCAGCACTTTCAACTGCATACTAAAGAGTTTCACCTGGATATTCTGCTGGTGCCGGCATGTCAGAGTTGAAATGTCCTGAACCTGTTGATTATGGTCTGTTTCACTCTCCCTACCTGTTGCTTTCTTTTGCTTAGGGGTTCCTAGTTGCCCAAACCAGAAACCTGAGCATTTCCATGAATTCCTCCTTCTCCCTCCCCATCTACAACCAAGTCTTCTTGATTCACTCTCCTGAGTATCTCAACTCTGTCTATTCATCCTCATCCTCATCCTCATGGCCATCCCCTTCAACCAGATCACTGTTATCCCTCACTTGGATTTCAGCATGCTAATTGGCCTTCCCAGCCAATTCTTAGCCTCACAGCCATTAAGAAAATGGATTGTGAATTCTGGTCCTGGCTTTGCCACTTATTAGCTATGTAAAACTGGTGAGGTTGCTTAATCTCTTTAATGCGCCTTTTCCTCATCTGTAATGTGGAGACAAGAATAGTGCTTATTTCATAGGGCAATTGTGAGAAGTAAATGAGGTGATATATGTAAAGTTCTTAGCATATTGGCTGATTCAGAGTAAATGGTCAATAAATGTTAGCCTTTATTATAAGCATTCCAGGGTCCTTCATTACCCAACCTCTGCTTATTTCTCCAGTTTCTTTGATTGCTCCTTCCACTCTTTTCAGCTTTTCTGAGCTTTCAGTTGCTCCAGTTTCTCATTCTCTCTTTTTTGCCTCCAGGCCATTCTTCTGATCTTTTTCATAGAATTCTCTTCTCACCTTCCCCAGGGCTTCCCTTGTAGCTCAGCTGGTGAAGAATCTGCCTGCAATGCAGGAGACCCTGGTTCGATTCCTGGGTCAGGAAGATCCCCTAGAGAATGAAATGGGAACCCACTCCAGTATTCTTGCCTGGAGAATCCCATGGACAGAGGAGCCCGTCGGGCTAAACCCCATGGCGTTGAAAGTGTGGGAAACGACTTAGCAACTAAACCACCCCACCTTCCCCACTTATTCATCCTTCAAATGGGCCTTAGAAAGCATCACTACGAACAAAGCTAGGGGAGGTGATGGAATTCCAGTGGAGCTGGTTCAAATCCTGAAAAATGATGCTGTGAAAGTGCTGCACTCAATATGCCAGCAAATTTGGAAAACTCAGCAGTGGCCACAGGACTGGAAAAGGTCAGTTTTCATTCCAATCCCAAAGAAAGGCAATGCCAAAGAATGCTCAAACTACTGCACAATTGCACTCATCTCACATGCTAGTAAAGTCATGCTTAAAATTCTCCAAGCCAGGCTTAAGCAATACATGAACCATGAACTTCCAGATGTTCAAGCTGGTTTTAGAAAAGGCAGAGGGACCAGACATCAAATTGCCAACATCTGCTGGATCATGGAAAAAGCAAGAGAGTTCCAGAAAAACATCTATTTCTGCTTTATTGACTATGCCAAAACCTTTGACTGTGTGGATCACAATAAACTGTGGAAAATTCTGAAAGAGATGGGAATACCAGACCACCTGATCTGCCTCTTGAGAAACCTATATGCAGGTCAGGAAGCAACAGAACTGGACGTGGAACAACAGACTGGTTCCAAATAGGAAAAGGAGTACGTCAAGGCTGTATATTGTCACCCTGCTTATTTAACTTCTATGCAGAGTACATCATGAGAAACGCTGGGCTGGAAGAAGCACAAGCTGGAATCAAGATTGTCAGGAGAAATATCAATAACCTCAGCTATGCAGATGATACCACCCTTATGGCAGAAAGTGAAGAGGAACTAAAAAGCCTCTTGATGAAAGTGAAAGAGGAGAGTGAAAAGTTGGCTTAAAGCTCAACATTCAGAAAACGAAGATCATGGCATCTGGTCCCATCGCTTCATGGGAAATAGATGGGGAAACAGTGGAAACAGTGTCAGAATTTATTCCTTTGGGCTCCAAAATCACAGCAGATGGTGATTGCAGCCATGAAATTAAAAGACACTTACTCCTTGGAAGGAAAGTTATGACCAACCTAGATGGCATATTCAAAAGCAGAGACATTACTTTGCCAACAAAGGTCTGTCTAGTCAAGGTTATGGTTTTTCCAGTAGTCATGTATGGATGTGAGAGTTGGACTGTGAAGAAGGCTGAGCGCTGAAGAATTGATGCTTTTGAACTGCGGTGTTGGAGAAGACTCTTCAGAGTCCCATGGACTGCAAGGAGATCCAGCCAGTCCATTCTAAAGGAGATCAGTCCTGGATGTTCTTTGGAAGGAATGATGCTAAAGCTGAAACTCCAGTACTTTGGCCACCTCATGTGAAGAGTTGACTCATTGGAAAAGACTCTGATGCTGGGAGGGATTGGGGGCAGGAGGAGAAGGGGACAACAGAGGATGAGATGGCTGGATGGCATCACGGACTCGATGGACGTGAGTCTGAGTAAACTCCAGGAGTTGGTAATGGACAGGGAGGCCTGGCGTGCTGCAATTCATGGGGTCGCAAAGAGCTGGACACAACTGAGTGACTGAACTGAACTGAACTGAATCTATACATCACTTGTCTCTGGGAAGTACTGATTTGGTATCAATTAACTTGTGTTCCAATTAGTCAGACTTAGCCACTTAAGTCTTCCCTTATCAACAACTTCCCTTATCAAGGATCTTATCTCACTGCACAGAAGTTGATCTCTTTGAGGACAGGATCACTGAGGGCAAGGACCAGTTTGCCTTGTTCACTATTGCATTTCTAGGACCTAACACAGTGTTTGACTTGCTGGATGAAAGGACAAATGTATGAGCCACAGCATCGCTGTTTTCTGATCTCCTGCCTGGTGAAGTCCTGGTGACAGCCCTGCCTGGCTGTAGGAGTGGGGAGGGCTGAGCGCTCCTTGAATCATGTGAACCATTAGCAGTTGCTGCATTGTTGGCACCCTTACCCCCACCCTCAACAGATCTTAGCTGATCAGTGACTCCCAAGACTTCCTCTACACATGAACATGGAACTACTTTCCCTGTTTTAACCTCCACTGACATGATGGCTTTTCTCTAAGGAATATCCCTTGAAACCATCACCCTATAGTGAATCTGTTATCCCTAACTCTGCGATTACTGCATTATATTTGCTTGGAACTATTAAAATGAATATGTATTCAATATTTAGCAACTTCATATGATTCATCCTATATGTGATTTTTTAAAGTAATCTGAGAAGCTCATTGTGCTGTAATGCAAACTGAGTAGTCTGAAAGGATAATGAAATTGGGCAGGTGGCCTTGAGACAGCTGGAATTTGTGATCCAAGAAGAATTTGTGAGATAGAACAGATAGGAGGAGCCAGTGGACTAGGACTTCCAAACATTTTGCTTTGCTGAGAAGTAGACTTATTTGGTTGAGAGGTGCTTTGCCTAAGGACTTCCCTGGCAGTCCAGTGGTTAAGACTCTGCTCTTCCAATGCAGGGTCTCTGATCAGGAACTAAGATCCCAGATACCTCCTGATGTGGTCAAAAATTAAAAAAATAATAAATAAAAAATGCTTTGCCTGAAAGCTCACAGGGGTAGGCCCAAAAGTTCTGTTCAGACCTTGAGGGCGCTGGAGGAGGAATTTGGCGCTTCTAGTGAGAAACTGCTGGAGAAGGCAATAGCAACCCACTCCAGTACTCTTGCCTGGAAAATCCCATGGACGGAGGAGCCTGGTAGGGGGCAGTCCGTAGGGTCACGAAGAGTCGGACACTTACTGAGCGACTTCACTTTCACTTTCACTTTTCACTTTCATGCATTGGAGAAGAATATGGCAACCCACTCCAGTGTTCTTGCCTGGAGAATCCCAGGGACGGTGGAGCCTGGTGGGCTGCTGTCTATGCGGTCGCACAGAGTCGGACACGACTGAAGCGACTTAGCAGCAGCAGCAGCAGCAGCAGTGAGAACCTGCGGGCCTGAAGCTTCCCACCTCTGCCTCACAGCCACAGGTCCAAGCGGCCCACAGAAAGCCGTCGGCACTGAGAGACGGAAGCTGCTAGGGGGCAGCAGAGGCTCGCAGGTGTCTCGCTACAGGAGCTAGTCTTTCAAGTTTTTTTTTTTTTAATTTTAACGAATTGCTCTAATACTTGGAAATTTAAATAAGAGAGATTTTGTAATCTGAACTCGACTGTTCAAGAGCAGAGACCCTGTTTACTACCCCACTTAACTACCCTTTTTGACGGCCTATCCCCCCACCCCGCTCCAGTCATCCAGTCATTCTCAAGTATATCCCAGAGCTTTCCCTCACTCCAGGAACACCAGTGCCAGGCTACCCGAGTGAAAAGCAGGCGGGGCCGGATGGACAGTGGCAAAGCCAGGACGCCCAGCGCGGATCTGGCCCCCGGGGAAGCCAGACGAAGTGGGCAGTCACTGCAAGCTGGGAGCCCGCCCCTCAGATCCCCGCTTAGGGCCTCAGGAGCCGTTGGTCTCAGGGCCGACTTTGCAACCGCTCAGCACCTGTGGCGACCAGAGACAGACACTGACCCTGACGCCCTGAAAAATACCTGTAGAAAATGGCTTTGGGGGAGGAGATTTGGGGAGTGGCACCAAACTATACCTTATAGTGCCCCGACCCCAGAGCAGTTTTTAAATGTCATCCCTGTGTCTCAAAACGAAAACAACCCCTTAAGGTTTGGCACCTTCCAGGAAAGGACAGTGGAGACTGGGTTTGGGCTAAAAGAGAAGAGTGGGGAACTTTGTGTCGGCCCCCTGGGCAGGTACGTAGGGGCTGGGGGCGGCGGGCTCGCCCTGTCGGGCGGGGGTGCGCCCCGAAGTGACAGGAGGAAGCTGGAGGTGGAGGGCGGGGAGGAGGTCCCGCCCCCACCTCGCGCTCCTTTACGGGAAGTGATGTGGGGCCAGACGGAAAATACCCGCCAAGGACCCGAAAAGGCCGGCAGCGGGTGGACGCCGCGCGCAGAGACAGAGCGGCGTGGGGACCGCGGGCGGAGCAGGTGAGGCGGAGGCGCGGGCTGGGAGGCGCGCTCGGGCTCGGGGCGCCGGTCACCCCGCGGGGCAGCGCGACGGAGCGGGCGCACCGAGGGTCTGGCCCTGGGGCCGGGTGTTGGGGTTGCAGCTCCTCTCCGCTCTCTGGGAGGCAGAGCCCACCGGAGAAGCTTCTTTGCTTCTCCCAGGCCCTCAGCACAAACTCTACGATGACAATCGCGGGGGTAGGGGTCAGCTTGGGCGAGGTGCCGATTAGGTGGAGTCCCAGGTTGGGGGCTGAGGTCACCTTCCGGCGGCATCAAGGTGCTAGGGGCCGCATGGAGGTGGCGGGGTGGGAGGAAGGAAACTTCTCAGGCAGGAGAGGAGGCTCCTGCACGGCCTCTCTAATTCTTTACTTCCTCCGGTTTTGTCAGTTGAATGATTTAAAGTCTTGACACCTTTGTTGGGCGGGGTCTGGACGGCAAACTGTCTGGGTCGGAGAGGGTCCCCCCTTCCTTTCCCTGCCAGTCAGACAGAAAACCCTACCAGGCAGTCAGGCCCTTCTGTCTTGACTGGCGGTAGAGCCGATGTGATGACAGGTTTCGGTAACTCTTGCCAAAGCTTTTGTCTCTGTCCCAATAGATCACGGATTAAGCAAAGTCAGGCCTGAAGTGAAGGAAATCTTGTGAACCCATGACTTTGCCTTCCCATAATTTTGGCTCCTGTGGGCCCCCTGCATGGCCTCAGCATCATCTGTTAGATCCTCTGTCTCAGGGGTCTTCTGTGGGCTAACAGCTATTTTCCCCTACTGGATGGATTCTTAACTTTGGGATTGGCTCATCAGTCAGAGGTTGGGGGTATCCTCTTTTTTTTTATTTTTATTTTTTGGGGGTATCCTCTTATGCTGTATAAAGTTTCTATAATTATCAGTGATTTAGTTTGTTGGTGATTCACTGTTCCTGTTTTATTGATTTATTTATGCCTTCTTAGAAACTTGTTTTAGGGGGAAAACACAGTCTGGAAGACAGAATTTTTGCAGATGGTTACAAGTAAAGAAAGGTTAATGTAGTGCTGAAAAAACTTGACTGAGGATCTGTATTTTATGTTAGTTTTCCTTCCTACTTCTTTCCTTTATTGTTTCTTCCTTACTCCCTCCCTCCCTTAATTTCCATGACCTGCCTTGATTTTACTAATTTTGATGAAGTATAACTAATTTTTTCTTTTCTTGCTGCGCTTTTGGTGTCAAATCTAAGAAAGCATTGCTCAATCCAAAGTTCTGAAGATTTATGCCTATGTTTTCTTCTAAGAGTTGTTAGTTTTAGCTCTTACATTTCCATCTTTAGCTTGCTTTAAGTTAATTTTGTACATGGCGTGAGGTAGGAGTGTTAACAATTTTTTGCATGTGGGCATCAAGTTCTCCCAGCACCATTTGTTGAAAAGATTATTTTTCCCCCTTTTAATACCATTGGTGCCTGTGTTGAGAATAAATTGTCAGGAAATGTGAGGGTTTATTCCTAGACTCTCAGCCCTACTCCATTGAGCTGCATGTCTATCCTTATGCTAGTATCATACTCTCCTCTGTTAACTATGTACGCGAGAGGTTTTGAGATGGGGAGTGTGAGTCCTCCCACTTTGTTTTTCTTTTTTGAGACTGTTCTGGCTATTCTGGGTCCCTTGAATTTCCATCTGTAATTTAGGATCAGCGTCTCAATTGCTGTTGCCTGATTTTACAACAGATGCAATGGGTGTTGAAGTGGGCAACAGTCTCTAGGAACCAGACTCTTGATTTTCCTCTTCCAAACCTGCTTTTCCCTCCGTCTCCCCTGTCTCAGTTACTTCATTGTTACAGGTTCTCAGACTAAACACCCTGGGGTCACCCCTGATTCTTTTCTTTGTCTCATATCAGACATCTAGTTTCTCAGCAGAGTTCATTAGTTCTGCTTAGAAACTATATCTAGGATAGGAACCATTTTGTAACATTTTCACTGCTCCTGCCAGTTCCTTTTGTTTGTCAACCTGGATTACTCCAAAGCCTCCTGCAGGCCCAGCCTGCTTCCACCTTCACCACTCTATGGTCTGTTCTTAACAAAGTTGCCGAAGCCACTTATATCACTCAGTCCTGTGCTCAAAACTCACCAGTGGCTTGTTATACCAGAGGGAAACCTCTGTCGCCTGCAATCCCTTACATGGTGTGTGGCTTCATCTTCCATCACTCCCCTCTTTTCTCACTTGCCTTCAGCCACACCTCAGGACCTTTGCTGTTTCCTCTGTTTGAAATGTTCTTCCTTCAAAAGTCTGCACTGCTTACTCACTCATTTCATTCAAATCATTTCTTTAGAGATGCTTTCTTGTCCCATCCCATCTAAATTAGCGTCCCCCATCCCCCAACCCCAACATTTTCTTCCTCTTGACCTTATTTTTCTTTAGAGTATCTGTAGCATTCTTTGTCATTGCACACACACATCTGTCTCCCACTGGTAGAGTACAAGCTCCATGAAGGTCCGGAATTTGTCTTGTTTGCTCTGGTGGAGGTAGCACCTGGAATGGTTTTTGGCACATATTAAACCCTAAAAAAAAAAAAATATATATATATATATATATATATATATATATATATATTGAGTGAATGAAAAGGGAATGAGAAGCTGAGAAATGGGGATCACTCTGCTATTTCTTTCTCACTCTTCCTTCCCATTTGCAGTGTCCATAGCTACACCAGCAACTCCTCCTTCTCTCCTTTTCTATCTACTTTTTTCCCTGGAGGGAATGGCCTTACTCTTCATGGAAAGGGAGAGGTCAAAAAAAGGTCAAACAAAGGAAGGGAAAGGTCAAACAAAGCAGAAAGGTGAGGATTTTGGGTCCTTCCCGAGGGCAGGACCTGGGCAGACTGGGAGGAGGCCTTCAGCGCCTGTCTAGTGACTTGGTTTCTTGTGCTGATCTAGGGAGAGTGAAATTCCTTGGAAATTTGAGAAAATGGAGTTTCATTTCCTGATGAATATTTTGCAGTGCAGTGAATTTAATTTTTCTCTGGCTTCTAACTGAAATTTCCAATTATGAGACTCATTTTGACTTTTAATTGCATAACGACTTCAGACTGTCAACTGATTATGCATATGTGGCCTTATTTCCATGATGAGATTGTAATAGCCTGGAGGCAGAGCATGGCTTCATCTCCTTTGTGATTCCTGTACTGCAAGCTATCATAGGCAAACGAAGTGTTCAATAAACTCTTGCTGAATGTGCCCATAAGTTAATGAATAACCTTGGATTTGTTTTCATCATTAGAAACCTCTAGTCCATATATTTAATTTTTCTCAGCCTGTAGATGTTAAGTATCTTGATTTAGTCCACCTCATCCTGCTGTTGCGGATAAAGCAGTATTGGCTAGAGTTGAGAGAGGTTTCCTGCCGACCTTTCTCACTGAGAATTGAATTAACTGGCCTGGAGAGTATAGTAATCACTGTGGTATTTTAAAAATTGATCTAGCTTTCCATTGTTAAACTTATCTTGGAACATGCCATATCTATATATTCACTACAAACTATGAGAAAGGAGTATTTTTAAACCCATGGCATGTATATGTGTGTGGGTGTAAATAATGCGAGCCCTAGTTAACTTGATGGGTGGGGGAATCCTTTTCAAAATGTATACATATGTCAAATCACCGTGATGTACACTTTAAATATCTTACAATGTTATATCTCAATTATACCTCAATAAAGTTGGCTGATGGGCTTCCTTGATGGCACAGTGGTAAAGAATCCGCCTGCCAATGCAGGAGATTTGGGTTCGATCCCTGGTCCAGGAGGATCCCACATGCTGCCAAGCAACTAAGCCCGTGTGACATAATTATTGAGCCTGTGCTTTGGAGCCAAAAATAAATAAGAAAATAAAATTATATATTTAAAAAAAGTGGCCCACAATTTAAAAAACAGATGAATTGTGAGCCCCTATGCAGCAAGATTGCCTTGTTATTGTTAGAACAAGATTGCCTTCTGAAGAGAGGAATTTTTCCCTCTCACTGCCTTTGCTTTATATGCTGTGTGCAGGTTTCACTTGATCAAATTTATTCCTCTGCCTTGTAGTCAGGAAGTTCCAGTTTATGGTCTGGTTTCCCTAAGCTGATTTATCTGGGGAGCAGACATGAGCACTGAGTTGGAGGAAGAGATAAAAGGTTTGCAATTAACTTTGTGTCCAGAAGGTTAGAGCTGTGAGCATCCATCTTGTTCCATCCACTGTGTTTTGGCCTCCTGTCTCGTCAGGAAGTATACCACATTCTTTTCCCTGTATGATTGAGGTCTACTAACATTGATATTCTACTCACTGTTTAATAAAATTTGATGCCTCACCTACTCAAAACAAATGTTGCAAGTCATTCTTCCTTGCCTGCTTTTGTTTTGTTTTATTTTTTGCCTCTATGTATGTCACCCATGAGAAGGCCTCACATTTAGTGCTTCATCCACACTTGGAACCACCCACCTGTATGAAATCAGACTTTTGAGAGCTGAGATTATACTTTGAATGTGGGGTCAAAGGTAGTGTGCCAGATTTTAAAAATTGGAAGAACAACAAATAATATTTTACTATAAGTATGTCCCATGCAATCTTTGGGACACACTTATACTAAAAAATTAGTAGTTTTTTTCCTATGAGCGGTAGAGTTAACTGGTGTCTTGGATTTAATGTGTTAACTCTGGTCTGATAAATTTATGTTTTTGGGCAGGAAATGCGTTGATCATGATAATGTCCACAGAATAACTGAGCTATGGCTCATTTTGCTAATTGCACATGTCTCCATTTTAGGAAGGAGAGGGCGTGTAAACTCAAGGATTATTAGAATTAGAGGACAGTGGGAGAAGATTTCATTTCCTCTAGTGTTTTGTGGTGAAGGAAATTTTTCTCCAGAGATGTTGTCATCTTCTAAGATCACACAGTTAGTGGTAAAGCCGGAACTGGAACTCCGGGTCCAGTGGTTAGTCTGCTGCACGGAATCTTCCCTTGAAAGATCACACATAGTTGCTTATGTTTTCATGCTGATCTTTAGTCACTTCTGTTGCCTCCCTCCCATATTGCTGCACTGTCCTGCTGCCCTTCTGGCCCTTGGATCTGCTGTGTGGCAGGCAAAGCCACCCTCAAGAACACAGTTGACTTTTCTCTGAGAACCGCAGGGCCGTTGAAAGCCACCGTTGGTTGTATGCCTGTGGTGATGCCAGAAATCCCATCTTTCCATGTGTTTTTATCCCTTCTAAGGTCTGGTTATTCTTCTCATCCCCTTTGAGTGCTTACTGTAAGGTGCTTTGACTCAGGAGGACTTGGCTGAGAATAATTCCACAACCACCAAGTGTTGTCTCACTGAAGGGCGCCTGCTTTGAGTGGCCAAGTCCTTTGACACTCTGTATCTTCTTGTAATTTGCTACAACAGATATGGAAGATACATGGTAAGGATCGATGCAGTAGATAGGTGTATGTAACTTCCTCTTTAGAGATGTGTTCTTTTAAAACACAGTTTGCTTACTGTTTTACAGTTACCTGTACTGATTTAAGAAAGTGGCCTTAGAAAAAAGCATCCTTCCTCTGACTGCTGTGAGAATACCATATTTCAGAGCCACTAATCCTGTTTTTTCATAGCCTGTTGATTAATTCATATAAAGCCTTACCAGCTGCCAGGTCAAAGCATAATAATAAAATTGGTTGCCAAGAGACTGAAAAATCTGTTCATTCTTATTAACTGCTACTCATCTATCTTGCTCTGATCCCACCACGTGGGCAGCTGGTCGAGTCTTATCTGCATATGGCTGGTTACTTATCGCCTGTGTATTTGTATCATTTGACACAAAAACAGGGCCTCAATCAGCTAACGGAAGCTTATGGTAAGGTTTTTTTTGATTATTCTTCTTCTTGCTGTATTAGTCCTAATACGGGAAGGAATGAGACATACAGAAATAGGTCTTGACTTAAATGTCCATTTGAGATACCTGAGAATTTTAAAACATAATCCAAGGGTGCGGTCAGGATTTCCTTTGTTTCCTGCAGTGTGATTGATTTTCATAATGAATCTCACTGTTGGAAGGGAGCAACCCCAGGGATGAGTAAAGAGGTCTAGCAGCCCTTGAAAAGATAAGGTGTCGTCCTTCCAATCAGATGCTAGAGACCAAACATGGCCAGATCAGCTGCTGGCCATTCCAGGCTGGACTTCCTTTGTCAAGGGCAAGATCAGCTCTTTATCGCCCCGCTCCACTTAGGCACAGAGGGCCGCAGAGCAGCTTGTGGTATTTCCTTGGGGGGTGACTCAGCTGTGTGTTCCAGAATTCCTGCTTCAGTGTGGAGGAACCGACTCCGCCAGGAACTAGTGGATCGGTTTTTAGTTTCTAACTTTGCCAATAATTAACTAAGTGGTATTACACTGGCGGTTCTTAATTAGGCTGTTTTCAGCTCCTTCTTCCTCAAGGGGGGCATTGAGCAACATCTGGAGATGTGGCTGGTTGCCATACCTGGGGAGTTGCTGGTATTTAGTGGGCAGAGACCTGGGATGCCTCTAAACACCCCAAAGTGCACAGGACAGCCCCTCAATACAAAAAATCATCCTGCCCACCATGTCAGTGGGTCAAGGCAGAGAAACCCTGCGTTAGACATGTTGTGGAACCTCTCTGGCCTGCAGTTTCCTAAAGTCCACATTTTCTCCATCATGTAAAGTGAACTAAGCCTAACTTCACTTCTGTGGTCTTTCTAACCTCTCCCTTACCCCCAATTCTGAGTGAGTCATCAGATATGAGATAGGGCCCCGGCATCTCTATTTGTATGTATTTTATGCTGCTAAGTCGATTCAGTCGTGTCCGACTCTGTGCGACCCCATAGACAGCAGCCCACCAGGCTCCCCCATCCCTGGGATTCTCCAGGCAAGAACACTGGAGTGGCTTGCCATTTCCTACTCCAGTGCATGAAAGTGAAAAGTGAAAGTGAAGTCGCTCAGTCGTGCCGGACTCTTAGCGACCCCGTGGACTGCAGCCTACCAGGCTCCGCCATCCATGGGATTTTCCAGGCAAGAGTATTGGAGTGGGGTGCCATTGCCTTCTCCAATGTATTTTATATCTATGTGTATATATTTTACATACATCTTTGTGTATGTATTTTACATCCATGTGTATGTATTTTACATCTCCACTGGGGATTCTGATGGGCAGTTAGGATTGAGGGCCCTGCCCTTAGGGATCCCGGGCTGAGGTCCTCGCCAAGGTGCCCGGTGGGTCATGTAAGGGGAGTGGACAGTGTGGGGACAGTCTGCCAGTAGGAAGCAAGAGCCAGGCGGCAGGGCCTGGCTGCCATGTGATTGAGTGCAGGTGGAAGTCTGTCAGCAAGTCCTCAGGGAGGGCTGTGACTGAGGGCTTGGCCCCTGAATTCCTCAGAGATGGAGCCCCCAGCCCCTCAGCACAGCGGGCTCTCACATGCCCGGGAGTGTCTACTCCGCAGAGTCCCAGCTGATCACTATACGCTTGTACTAGAGGTGCCCCAGATCCCAGAGTTTCCAAAGGATATAGCAAGACTGGACAGTTTCTTCATGGAAACCCCATCTCCTGCTTAGTTTGAGCCTTTCTGGGAGATTCAAAGTCAACCGCAGAAACCCCAACCCTGAGTCAGCAGCCCCTCTTGCCACCCAGGTAAGGAAACCTCACTTGCTACACTTATAGCATCATGTAACTTAAGGTCTGGTGGGCATCTTAGAAACCAGGGAGCCCAGCCTCTCCTCCATCTGACAGATTCAGAGCTGTGCCCACGGTCACATGACAAACTGATGGCAGAGAGGGTTCCAGAAGACAAGTCTGCTGGTTCTTTCTGTGCCCCTGTGCTAATGTTTCTTAATTGTAACCAGCAGTGTCTCTCCCTTGGACTCCTGTGAGATATCACAGGAAGTGAAACAAATATATTAATGATTTTCACCTATGTTAAAGTGGTCCAGAAATGTCTGAGCATCTGCTATGGCTATGTACTAGCTGCCAGTTAAAGGCCACCATTGTTTCCTGCCTGGACTGCTGTTTTTCTGGTCTCATTCTAGCTAACCCCGCCTCCCCGTAACCCATTCCTCATGCAAAGCCAGTGATATTTTTAAAAATGTAAATCAGATCATATCCTTCTTCTGTTTGAAATTCCCCAGTCACTAACCACTGTGGTTAATGTAAGATCCAAATGTTCTAACCATGATCTGTAAGTGTCTCCATGATCTGAGCCCTGTTGGCCTCCTTGTCCTCAGCTCATCCCTGTGCCTCCTTCCTTTCTATTCCTTAAAAACGCCAAGCTCTTGCCTTCCTCAGAGCATCTGCACTTGCCCACAGTTCTTTTCTCTAGAGTCTCACTTGGGTGGTCCCTTGGCAGCAGAGTCATCCCTGATCACTCTGTTGGGAGTAGTCTTCAGTCGGCCTCCATCCTGTTACACTTTATGGTCTTCACAGGACTTCTTAATGTTTGAAATTATTTTATCTCCATGTTAGCATTATCTATCTCTTTCTGCTGATTGTTCTCTCTGTGACAGCAGGGACTTTGTTTTGTGGAATTCTGGGTACTTGTCACCTAAAATAATGCCTGGCATGTGGGAGATGCTAAGGTGATGCTGAGTGAATGATGGAGCAGGTAACTAGGAAGTTGGTGTGAGAGAAGATTGCATGGCCTGTGTTAATTCCTGTTTTTTCCTACATTGACTTTATGTTTTGTTGTTGTTTTTACACTTTTTACTATTTGTTTTTTAATTGGAGGATGATTACTTTACGGTATAGTGATGGTTTCTGCCATACATCAACATGAATCAGCCACAGGCATACACATGTCCCCTCCCTCTTAAACCTCCCTCCCACCTCCCTCCCCATCCCACCCTTCTAGGTTGTCATGGATCACCGGCTTTGGGTTCCCTGCATCACACAGCAAATCCCCACTGGCTATCTATTTTACATATGGTAATATATATGTTTCAGTACTACGCTCTCAGGTCTTCCTACCTTCTCCCTTCCCTGCTGTGACCAAATTGTTTTTAAACTTTTTATTTTGTATTGGGATATAGCTGATTAACAATGTTGTGATAGTTTCTGGTGAACACAGAAGGGAGAATGTATCCATTCTCCCCCAAACTTCCTTCCCATCCAGGCTGCCACATAACACTGAGCAGAGTCGCATGTGCTATACAGTAAGTCCTTGCTGATTATCCATTGTAAATATAGCAATGTGTACATGTCCGTCCCAAACTCGCCATCTAACCCTTCTCCCCATCCTTCCCCTGGCAACCATAAGTTCATTCTCGGAGAGTCTCTTTCTGTTTTGTAAGTTTGTTTGTATCATTTCTTTTTAGATTCCACATGTAAGGGATGTCATATATTTTCCTTCTCTGTCTGGCTTCACTGAATATGACAATCTCTAGGTCCATCCATGTTGTGGCAAATGGTATTATTTCATTCTTTTTAATGGCTGAGTAAATATTCTGTTATATTTATATGTATCACATCATCTTTACCCATTCCAATGCCCATGGATGTTTAAATTGCTCCCATGTCTTGCCTGTTGTAAACAGTGCTGCAGTGAACACTGGGGTGCATGTAACCTTTTTAATCATGTTTTTCTCCAGATATATGCTCAGGAGTGGATGCTCTGTTTTTTAATGAACCTCCCTACTGTTCTGCATACTTGCTGTACCAGTTTACACTCCCACCAACAATATAGGAGGATTCCCTTCTCTCAATACCCTCTCCAGTATTTACTGCTTGTGAATTTTTGATAACAGCCATTCTAGCAGTGTGTGGTAATATCTCATTGTAGTTTTGATTTGTTTTTCTCTAATAATTAGCAATGTTGAACATCTTTTCATGGGCCTCTTGGCCATTTGTATGTCTTCTTTGGAAGAATGTCTATTTGGGTCTTCTGCTGAGTTTTTGATTGGGTTGTTTATTTTGTGCTGTTAAGGATTGGACTTTATTTTTTAAAATTAAAACCTAAATATGAGTTTGATACATGAGAAAAATGGAAGTGTTAAGCAGACTAGTTTCTTTTCTTTTAAGACGAATGTATTCAGATCCTCTAGTATGAACTCTGTGGGAAACAAATAAAAGGACAGAGCTACTTGGTAAACACAGACTCTGGCATAGGGGCTTAGAAATCAAAAGATCCAGGCTTTAGTCCTGGAAGGGGCCTCAAAGATCACCTTGGGGATAGTTGCTCAGAACTGGCTGCCCATGAAAATCACATGTGCTGTGCTGTGCTTAGTTGCTCAGATGGGTCCGACTCTTTGCGACCCCATGGACTGCAGCCTGCCAGGCTCCTCTATCCATGGGGATTCTCTAGGCAAGAATACTGGAGTGGGTTGCTATGCTCTCCTCCAGGGGATCTTCCCAACCCACGGATTGAACCCAGGTCTCCCGTGTTGCAGGCAGATTCTTTACCATCTGAGCCACCAGGGAAGCCCAAGAATACTGGAGTGGGTAGCCTATCCCTTCTCCAGGGTATCTTTCCCACCCAGGAATCAAACTGGGGTCTCCTGCATTGCAGGTGGATTCTTTACCAGCTGAGCTACCAGGGAAGCCCCAAAATCACATAGCGAGCTTTTATTTAAAACATATGCAAAACCACATGTTTTTCAGTCTCTTCTTAGGAGATTCTAATTTGTTAGGCTTGGCTTTAGGGCTAGGGAATTCATGTTTTATCTAAAATGCTGCTGTAGCAATGGATGGTGCACCACCAGGTTTGGGAACCAGTGACTGAGCCCAACTCTGTCCCCAGGTGAGTACACTGAGGCTCAAAGAGATCAGGTGTCTCATTCAGGGGTACCCACATGAGTGGCTGGGAGATGACACTCAAGTCTCCCAGCCTTCTTTCTGCACCATTCAAAAATGTAGTGAGAAAGATTCTCAGGGACAGAGGTGGGGCTGCCTCGGAAATTGTGGGTTCATTACTTTTTTCTTTATTGACGTGTAACTAACCAGTCTGGTGTCAAACAGGAAATGCATCTAGCATTGCTGTCCTTTTTTATTACAAGGTGTCAGATCAGTTTGAGTTTAATAGAGTAATGACCAAAGTGTGGTTCCGAGACCAACACCACCATCACCACCCAAGAACTTGTTAGAAATACAGATTCTCAGTTCAGCCCAGAACTGCTGATTCTGTACTCCAGAGATGGCCCAGTGGGCTGTGTTTTCAAGCCATCCAGGAGATTCTCATGCCCAATGAAGCTTGTACTTTTTACAACCCAACCAGTGGTTAAAGCTGCTGGCCTTGGCCTTTTAGTTGGTGACTCATTAACATGGAGGCCTTAACTTAAGCTAGCCATCTGCTTTCCTTGGTAACAGTTGCTCAAAATAGGGACTTTTGTTATAAATCTTCATTAGTCTGCTACACAAGGTGGGGTGGATTAATACTTGTTGAACACCTGCTGCATGTGAAGCTGTGTGTTGGAAGCTATTACTTTTCTCATGTAATTCTCACATCATTCTCAACCAGGAATCCTGCTGTGTAGGTATTATTATCCCTATTTTACAGATTTGGAATCTGAGGCTGGTGGAGGTTAAACAAGAGTTATTTGTCCAGCTATGGTTGTGCATTTTGCTATCTGTTGTCTCCCTAGAGCAGTTGCTCTCCAACCTTTTTATGCACAATTGGGAGTCCTTTGGAAAATCTTGTCATTAATGCAGATTCCCTCACTGCCTTCCCAGAGGGCTTCATTCAGGGGCCTGATGGAACCCAGGACTTTGGATTTTCATCAGGTACTCTAGGAGATTCTGGTGCCAGTGGGCATCAGACTATACTTGGAGAAAGTTCTCTCCTGGATCCATTCACTCTTGCTTCAATAGTTGGAGCAGATGTCTCTCAGGGCTCCTCAGAGTTTATGTGGTTTGCCAGTGTTTTGTGCTCACAGACCTTGAGCAATGGATGGGGAAGAAATATGAGCATGGAGGAAGGAGCTTGGTAGCTCATATAGAGAAAGATCTTTTTTTTTTTTTTTTGACGTGTACCCACTGCTTTATTTATTTATTTTTGGCTGCACTGGGTCTTCATTGCTACACATGGGCTTTCTCTAGTTGAAGAGCGGGGACCGCTATCTAGTTGCAGGGCATGGCTTTCATTGTAGTGGCTTCTCTTGTTGCGGAGCACAGGCTCTAGGAGCACAGGCTTCAGCAGCTGAAGCACTCAAGCTCAGTAGTTGCGACTTGCTGGCCCGTGGGCACTTGGACTCAGTAGTGCAGCTCCAGGCCTCTAGAGCACGGGCTCAGTAGTTGTGGCACACCAGGTTAGATAATGCTCCGAGGCATGTGGAATCTTCCCGAGCCAGTGTCCCCTGCATTGGCAGGTGGATTCTTATTCACTGGGCCCCCAGGGAAGCCCCCAGAGAAGGTTCTTATATGCCTGTCTGTTCCTGCTCTCTCTGCTGCCTCGGTGTTTGCAGGCCATGTTATGGCTTTGAGTAACTTGTGATCCTTTCAGTTATCTACCCCAAAATTGTGCAACTTTTCATGTAACAACTTCACTCATGTGTTGGTGAACTGCCCCAAAGTGAGCCATTTCCTCCAGGCTGAAATAAGTATCTGTCGAGTACTGAGTTGCTTTGGCTTTTGAGGCAAGAAATGGCATTTCATCTGTTTGATGATGCTATCTCTTATTTTTCAGTCATAGAATGGACATATTTAGTGAATAAATTGTCAATCCATCAGGAGACAATGACTTGGTGCCATTATGAAGGGAAAAAGTGAGATGCAAATTTAAAAATAATTTCAGGTATGATGCCTGATGTCTTTTTTCTTGTGTGAGTCGGAATGCTGATTTCTCCTCCAGAAGTTTACCTAAGTACCCCAGGATCTTCATAGTGAAAACAATGCATATATCCAGAGCTGGTGGAAACCTCTCAGGCTTTTGCCCAGTGGATAAGTCAGCATTGGTGAAATATTACATTTCTTTAATAAGGCCTAGTCCCTGAAACAAATTATTAGGAAAAGATTGGAAGGAAATTTGGGAAAGCAAACATTTCAGCTTCCTGGAATCCACTGTGTATAAGGTAAATTATTTTTCTGGTAAGAAAATAATCAAGGTATCGGTTAAGTTTCTAAGGATAATTTATTTTGCTGCTGATATCAGAATTGGAAATACCAATAGGTAACTGAGTACAGTAGCTAGAGCTACCATTTATTGCAAGCTTACTGTGTGTCAAGAGTCATATGAACATTCTCTCATTTACTCTTCAATAGACTGTCAAAGTAAATATTATCCTTCATTTTACAGCTGATGAAACAGTCTCAAAAGGATTGTGTAATTGGACCAGTGTTGAAACTGGGGTTTCCAGGTATGCAGGGCTTTGCTAAAGAGCAGGCCCGGGTAAACTAGGATAGTTAGTTAGCCTGAATGTCACCCAGCTCACTGACCTACAGCTGATGGCTAGGAAGTAAGCTCAAAGGATTCTCAATTGTCTGATAGATGGTACATATATGGAAGTGTGCTGATTCGCCTCACAGAGAGGCCTTCCCAACACTTCGTGGTACATATTTTTCTCCATTGCATACATAATTCTGATCTTGGTTATTTGGTTTCCAGATGCCTTGTCAGTTAGAAGCTGCGCATTGGTGGGGGGAGGAGTGACCCTGGAAAGGCCCTCTGATTACTGTGAGTAGGGACAGCTGGCCGACTGACAGAGAAGGTGAAGGCAGGGAAAATGAAACATAAACTAATAAAAGACAAAATCAATACAGTGTCAGGAGGCTTTAATATAGTGGCAAACATACCTTAAAAGAGAGCAGCTATTATTGAACAGGTACTAGGTGCCGAACACAGTTTTAAGCACTTTATAGTGTAACATGACTCATTTTTACAAAATAATCCTATTGTTCCACCAATGAGGAAACTGAGGCACAGAGAGGTTAGGTAACTTGGTGAAGGTCACACAGCCAGTGAGTAGTAAAGCTGGGATTCAGATCCAGGCAGCCTGAGTCCAGGCCCCAGGTCCTCAGCATCCTGTTTCCATGTAGGCCTTAGATCCTGAGAGAGTAGCGCACATTAGTGGTGTTTATTGTGATGGCCGGAATATCCAAAGGGGGGAAAATAAAACTGTAAGGTTGGGCATTACATGTCTTTTTGTATTAATTAATTAAAAAATTTTATCAGGGCATAGTTCTGCAAGGACTGCTAGTAGAAGCTATCAGAATCTCCGCCCGCGGCTCATTTCCTGCTCCCCAGAGTCAACTGCTTTCAGTTCTTGCAGTGAGTTGACACTTGCTGGTGGTTGTGTCCTGTCTCTAATGACATACTTGTACTTCTGTACGATTGGTTTTCAGTTTTAGGCATCCTCTACTGATGCCTTACTATGGAAAAAGAAAATTTTAGTGTGTTTTTCCACCCACCCCAACCACACGCGCATAAGATTTCCATCTCCTCCTTCTCCCAGCAGTTACATTACAGTTGTAGCTAGCTCAGTATGTCATGGGCTTCTATTTGTGTTTAGGCTTCCCTTCTGGGTTGGGCAGTCTCCTGAGAAGATGACTTGAACCGCTTGCCTGTGGAGTAAGCCTGCCTTTTGGAAGTCCAGCATGGAGGTGTGGGGTGGAGGTGTCTTCATATTTATTAATACTGTGCAACTCCTCCCCTGCCTCCACTGAACTTGGTATGACTCAGAGACCCGCTGCGAGTTTGATTCTTGGAGTTTTACTCTCTCCGGAGAATAGACGTTCGACTTCTTTTGGAGCTAGAGGAATCACAAGGCTGGCAACGCTGGGGTTTGGGGTGTAAACATTCTTCCATTATTTTGCCTCACTTTATGCTCTCCCCTACCCCAAAGGTACTGGGGCTCTGACTGCCTAAGCCCTTTCTGGAGATTCTGTGATGAGTTGCTCCTTGTGTTTCTCTACTGGCAGATAAGGAGTCTGGTTTCCTGAGTTTGCTAATCACGTTCATCTACTTTCTTTTTTTTTTTCTTATTTTTTTTCCCAGCACATCACTGCATATATATTTAAACCAATCCATCTTTCAGGAAACAGAAGCACCACACAGCGTGCAGTTAGCAAAGGTAACTTCTGTAAGTCAATATAAAATGTTACAGTTTAAAGCTCTTATATTTATTTTTAAAATTTTTATTGGAGTGTAGTTGCTTTATAAGGCATTTAGTCATAGAACTAAATGTATTTAGTGTGCTATCTTTATCCTGAAGCCTGAAAGGCACTGGACAAAGCTTTCAATGCAAAGGGGTCATAAAAAGGCGGTGTTGCACGAAGGGGAAGACTGATACAGTTCTATGAAAAAGGGGGTTGTCGAAGTTTTACTTGCTACTCATAGTGTAGTTCTAGGACTAGGAACATCACTGTTACCTGGGTATCACTTGGGTGCTGTTTAGAAATGCAGAAATCCTGGGCTCTACCTGGGCCTGTTGAATCAGAATTAGCATTTTAACAAAAAATCCTTGGGAGACTCCTAGGGATTGAAGATTGAGAAGTGCTAATATCAAACTTTCCTCAACTTCTACTGTAATTTCAAATAAACTAACTGTAATGAATTTTCATGTGGGATTTACACATTTTGGTACTTTCCCTTACTAAATCACTCTCCAAATTCTAGAGCAGTGGTCCCCAACCTTTTTGGCATTAGGTACAGGTTTGGTGGAAGACTCTTCTTCCATGGAGTGGGGCGGGGGAGGGAAATGGCTTCAGGGTGAGTCAAGCATGTCACATTTATTGTGCATTTTATTTCTAATCTGATGCTGTTGCTGATCTGACAGGAGGTATTGGTCTGTGGCCCCGAGGTTGTCTTTTACCAGATGATGTCAGACTGGTTCTGTTCAGGCTTTTTCAGTTGCTCACAGTTCTGCAGGTTGGTGAGAGGCTTTAGATTGCATCAGTGGAGTCTTCAGTCACGCTTGGAGTGGTCAGATGAGAGAGTGGCTGCCCCGTGAGGTAAAGGATACATCATTCGTTTTTATGCCCAACATCTACCCAGTGAAAGGCCTGTGTTTAACTAGAGACTTGTGGCATGAGTGAGTCAAAAAAGACACAGTTCCTGTCTTTGAGGTATGCACCAACCAGCAAGGAATCAACTGGATAATTATCATACAGGGTTGACCTGCCCTAGGAAAGAGGGAGCACAGAGAAGGGGCATCTGAGGCAGCATTCCTGGCAGAGGGAACCAAAGGGCTAAGTCTCTCGGTGAACAGAGCCTGTGGGTTTAGAGCAGGTGCGCTCAGGTGAGTGTATCAAAGTCACCTGGTGGCCTTGTTAAACCATAGACTTCTGCCCTCATCCTTAGAACTTCTGACTCTGTAGGCTTGGGGTGGGCCCATGAATGTGCATTTCTAACAGCTTCCAAAATGATGCTGATGACACTGCTTTTTCATTTTGAAAATCACTGGTTTTAGAGAATTCCAACTAGCTCTGGTGGCTGGAGTCAGGAGGCTGGGAACAGTAGATGACAGGGAAGGCAGAGGCCTACGGAGTGGGCATGTTACTGAGAAGATCGTGGGGAGCCACTGACTAGTTTTACAGAGGAGAGTGATGGACACCCACTTACCTTGTGGAAAGATCAGTTTGGGTGCAGTGTGGAGGATGGGTCAGTGGAGAGACCAGGTTGGGGGCCAGAAAATCAAATATGTGGTTGACTATAGCCATCCAGATGAGAAATGCTAAACACTTGGAATAAAGACTAGAGGAGGAAAGATTCCAGTGGTCAATGGAAGTGGGAGGGGAGGGAGGGAGGAGTCATTGAAGACCATCAGATGTCTGGCTGGCTGTGCTTTGGGATTGTGTTACTCAAGACACAGGAGGAGGAGTGGGTGTGAAGCAGGGTCTACAGAGAAGAGCTCAGGAGGTAAGTGGAGGGCCGGACATGTTGAATTTAAGATGCCAACAAGGTATTTGTGTGGACTGCCAGGCAGAGAGTTTTCCTTGTGGGTCTGGAGGCCAGAGTGAAATGTGTGGGAAGTCCCTTCACTTCCTCAACTTACACTGATCTCCTGTATGTAGTGTTTGCTTGAATCAGGCCTTGTAAATACAAGAAAGCAATATTAATAAAATATTGCTAATTGTAAATAAAGAAGCAATATTAATGTAAGAGTTTCCCCAGTGGCTCAGCGGTTTAAAAAAAAAAATCTGTCTGCAATGCAGGAGACGTGGCAGGAGCCATGAGTTCAATCCCTGGGTTGGAAAGATTCCCCCTGGAGGAAGAAATGGATACCCACTCCAGTATCCTTGCCTAGAAAATCTCATGGACGGAAGAGCCTGGCGGGCTACAGTCCATGGGGTCTGAAAGAATTGGACATGACTGAGCAACTAAACACTCATACACAATATTAATATAACCCTTAAGGACCTTTAGAACGCAATACTTTTAATATGTTTTATCAAGAAAACAAATATTCTACTTGTTTGGTTGGGGGGAAAAGAAAAAGTTGAAGTGTAAGTCTTCTAACACTGGAAGAGGTTAATACAGCTGCCTTTTGTCTGAGAGACCAGGAGATTGGGTTTTAGTAAAAGCTTGAAAGGGGCAAAATCACTTGACTGGTTTGTGGGCCATATGACAAACAGCTGAGACTAATTAGCTGGATTGTGGGTTTTTCCAGAGATGACTGATTTTGAAAGTTGATGAAGCGAACTGCTTTTCAAAAGACTCTTTTGAAAAACTTTTGTAAGTAGACTGTTCTGATTTTAACCTTTCTCTGTGTAATAGCCAACAATATCTTTTTAGAAGAGGACATGTGATTACAAGTTGCCTAATTGTTGAAGTGTTGGAAACTCCAGTCTCTAAAGTTTTGGGAAAATCAACCAGGATTTATACTTTGTCAAGGTATGGTTATGCCTTTTTTTTTTTTTTTGGTGGTGGTGGGGAGGTAGAGGCTTCGAGTGCTGAGGTGCCAGTTTTCAGGTACTTAAAATAGTGCAATTTAACATAAAACACCACTGCACACATTAATTTTTTTCAAACAAAGACTTCAAGATGTCTGCTAAATTTCTTATGTTTAGTTTGAAAAGTGCATTTTCAGTTACCAGAGAGTGGGTATGAATACTGACTGCTTTCTTCCTTTCTTTTCTGTACTTTAACAAAGTAACAGAGGCTTTTATTCTCAGGTAATATGTGGAATAAGAGAGCTGATTACGGAATTGAATAGCTCTAAGAGTCCTGCTCATCTTTTGAGCATTTTATCCACAAAAATTCAATTGGGATTTTGTTTTTAATGCTGTTGATAGCTCTGTGCTCTGTATGGTAAGTTACTTCAGTTGTGTCTGACTCTTTGTGACTCTATGGATTGTAGCCTACCAGGCTCCTCTTTCCATGGGATTTTCCAGGCAAGAATACTGGAGTGGGTTGTCATTTCCTCCTCCAGGGGAAGACTCAGGGATTGATCCTGCACCTCCTGAGCTGGCAGGCAGGTTCTTTACCACTAGCGCCACCTGGGAAGCCCTAATAGCTTCCCAGCTGATAGTTCTAGTGGAGATTATGTGAGTCTGTGTTTTAGTGTAAGGTGTGTTTCTTCTGTCACTTAAATTTGTCTTCTAATTATTACTCCAGTACATCATTTTGTTTTCTTGGTCACAAGTTCATGCTTTCACCTAGGAGTGAACCCAAAGTCTCTTTAGAAATCAGATGAGAAAGAGCCTTGATCAAAAGCTGACAATCTCTGTTGAGATTCTTGGATTTTAAGTACCAAAAAAAAAAAAATACTGAGAGGATTTCATCCACAGAATGTCCAGTTTGTACCTAATACATCCCGAAGGAGATTGCTCCCACCTTGGCTAGTCTGTCTCTTACCACGTTCTCTTTATTCTTTTCAGACACACTGTTCAGTGACCCAGCAGCCATTAGAATACAAACATTTTTCCTTCTTTCTTGCTGCTGCTGCTGCCGCCCACAAGACAGGAACTGCAGCAGAAAGAGAGCGCTGATGAAACATTGCCAGCCAGCAGGGTGGCACCATGGCAACCAGAACCTGCCCATGTCTGGCAGGGCTGGGAGCCCAGGGCTGCCTCTGCTGCCGTTTCAGCATCTGCCCTGTCCGGTCTCTCAGAACCTGAGTGCTCACAGAGGACATGCTGCACACTTTGCTCTGTTTCTCTTTTCTCTTTTGCTACTATTCCCTTCTTCCTCCCTGTGCACTTGGTTGATTTATAGTTAGAGCCAGGGTGCACCACATGTGATAGCTGCTGGAACAGGCCCATTAAAAACAAAAGCTGATTTCTGCAGAAGCCATCCTTGTTTAGAGCTGTCCTTGCAAGAGGGCACCTTCCTGTTTTTTTTGGCGTTCCCGTTGTTGCTGGCATGGCTGGGGCCCTGCCCCCTTGGCAGAGCAGAGGCCGGGTTCAGTGGGGGTTGGAGGGTAGGGAGGTGGTTATGAGATGCTGCTTGGGAGGAGAGCTTGCTTTGCTGCTGTTTTTCTGAAGGCAGGAGCCACTTTGCTCAAACACAGATGCAAATTGCCCAAGAGCTGAGAGCGGTCGATTTTTTTTTTTTTTTTTTTTTGCCTGTTTTCTTGCTTTCACCCAATTAGGCTTTTCCTCTCCCTGATGTAACCTGTAAGGGGATCCTTTAGCTCCAAGTGCTGGATTTATCACACTGTAAATGTTAAGTGGATCCTCTGTTTTCACAAGAAGGAGAAAGCCCAGACAGCTTTAAGCTGATACCACTCTGCCGTGGCAACTGATGCAGGGTATGTACTATTGTTTGAAAAATCTTTCTAGTGTCATTTTTGGATCTCTCTTGCTGAGCCTTACATTTTGGCCCTCTTCCTTCTAAAATGCCTTCTCTCTCGCATGGCCTCAGGAAATCAACTTGGTTGATGAATCTAAAATCCATCTTCTTAACCCTTATTTTTGTTTCGAGCCCTAATATTCTGTTTTCAGAGTGCCAATTAAACACATTTCCCTGGATATCCCTGTGACATGAGGGACATGTAATTGGTCATATTCCATACAGGATTACATAGTAGTTGAGAGTGTGTCTGGGTTCAAAACTTGGCTTTGCCTTTTATTGACTGTGTGACCTTGGAGAACTTACTTAACCTTTGTGAGTCAGTTTTCTTATCTGTAAATTAGAGAGTTCATAGGGTTGTTGTGAGGCTCTAGTGAGTAAATGTATTAAAGGGCTTAGAAAAGTACTCAGTATTTGTTATAATCATCTCAAACCAGCTTTTCCTCTCTTGCTTGTGTGCTTGTGTGTGGGTGCTCAATTGTGTCTGACTCTCTGTGACCTCATGGACTGTAGCCCACCAGACTCCTCTGTCCATGGGATTTTCCAGGCAAGATTACCGGAGTGGGTTGCCATTTCCTCTGCCAGGGGATCTTCCCAACCCAGGGATCGAACCTGCATCTCCTGCATTGGCAGGTAGATTCTTTACCACTAAGTCACCTGGGAAGCCCTTTCCTCTCTTAGTTAATGATAGTATCTTCCATTCAGTTAATAAACTGAAAGTTTTTATTATCTTTAACTCCTGTACCAGTCAGTTAAGGAGCTATACTGATTTTCTACCTCCTAAATCTATCTTGAATTAATCCCTTTCTCTGGATCCCACTGTCACCAACACAAGTCACTCACCATCTCTCAGCATAGCTTCCTGGTCCTCTGTGTATCCCCAGAAAGATCACTTTCAGGCACAGACCTCGTGTTCCTCTCCTTAATGAAAGCCTGCAGTGACTTTCCATTGCCCAGAGGATAACACACAGACTTTCTAGTGTCATGTAAGAGTCCTTTCAGGCCCAGGTCCCAAACCCTGTCCCATCTTTTCAGCCTGTCTGGACACCTCCTCTCCCATCCCGGTATAGTCCACTAATGGCGTGCATCTGCCGAGGTTCCCTAAATGCATCACAACCTTTTCCCTCTTAGACCTTTGCAAATATAGATGCTCTTCCCTGCCTCCCACCCTCCCAGTCTGTTACGTGTTCCCTTCTCATGGCTCCAAGCCTTGTCTGTGTTTTGTACTTCAGATGTCAGACAGCCCTTACGTAGTTCCATCAAAACTCAGTTACACCTTTCAGATTGGCATCGATAATATTTTTGTTGAAGGTTTCTGTTATCTTTAAAGGATAAGGCTCATCTGACCTGTGAGGTAAAGTTCTTTACCACGTCATCTGTGAACCGTGTAATTTTGTTCTTTCCCGTTTGTCACTTATCCCTCTGCGTGCTGATACAAGTCCGTGGCTGGGGTACCCCTCTGTGAGGTGACTTGGTGGGCTCCCCCCTGCCCTGGCCCCCTCTGCCCCAGGTCTCCCAGCTGCCCGGTCCTGTGTGCATATTTCTGTTACGGGTCTCGTCCCACTGCATCTTCATTGCTCATGTTCACGTGCAGCACTCCTATTAGACTTGCTTTGCTGTAGCCTCCTAGGTGCGTGGCATAGTGACACGTGCAGGGGCTGTTCTCAGTGCTCACTTGGTACGTGCATGACTGAGCTGATGTGCTCATCAGCTACCACCTGCATTTCTGTCATTCATCCTAGCTTCTCTCTCCTCAGTGTCTTCAGGCTTTGCTGGTATATCTTTAGATCGTTGGTATAGGACAGTCCACTTGTCAGATTTCATTTAAAATTATTAACAACTTTTGGATTGACATTTGTATATCATTTTGCATTTAGTTTCAGTTATACTTAAGGACATTGGGTTTATGTATAATTCTTGGAAAGTGTGCTGGCAATGGCCCTGCAGCTCTTTGGAGTCAGGTATAAACTACAATTCTGTATATTCTTGTGATTTTTAATTTACTTTTCTTAGGACAAAGAACTTGAAGTTTGTTTGAGAGCTGCTTGTTGATTTCTGTTTCTTTTAATTGCCCTTTTTCATTTCTAGATCATGCCTCATCTAACAATATTGGTAAAATAGCTGTATTTTATAGAGTTAAATACAGACTTTAGTATAATTGTATAGACCAATTGAAAAAAAAATCTTGGAAAAAAGTTTTTTCAAAAATTCATCGTAAATAATTAGCCAGAGTATAGAAATGTAGCTTCAGCTGCTTTAATTTTAAAATGAAGACATCACTTTTTAAAAAGTGGTACGGTCACATTAAAAATGTTATTGGTTTATAGTTGATTTACAATTTTGTGTTAGTTGCAGGTGTACAGCAGAGTGATTCAGTTATACATACATCTGCTCTTTTTCAGATTCTTTTCTCATATTGATTATCACAGAATATTGAGTAGAGTTCCCTGTGCTACACAGTAGGTCCTTGTTGGTTATCTCTCTCGTATATATAGTAGTATGTGTTTGTTAATCTCAAGTTCCTGATTTATCCTCCATCCCCCACCTTTCCCCTTTGGTCACCATGTTTGTTTTCAGTATCTGTAAGTCTCTTTCTGTTTTGTACATAAGTTGATTTTTATCATTTTTAAAAATCAGATTCCACATATGAGTGATATAATATATTTGTCTTTCTCTGTCTGACTTACTCCACTTAGTATGATAATCTCTAGGTCCATCCATGTTGCTACAAATGGCGTTATTTTGTTCTTTTTTAATGGCTGAGTAATACTCTGTTGTATGTTTCTACCACATCTTTACTCATTCCTCTGGTGATGGACACTTAGGTTGCTTCCATGTCCTGGCTACTGTAAATAGTGCTGCACTGAATATAGGGATGCATTTATCATTTCGAATTACGATTTTTCTCCAGATAGATGCCCAGGAGTGGGATTGCTGAGTCATGTGGTAGTTCTGTTTTTAGTTTTTAAGGAACCTCCATACTGTTCTCCATAGTGGCTGCACCAATTTACATTCCCACCAACAGTGTAGCAGGGTTCCTTTTCTCCACACTCTCTCCAGCATTTATTATTTGTAGATTTTTTTTTGATAGATAATGACGGTTCTGACTGGTGTGAGATAATAACTCACTGTAGTTTTTGATTTGTATTTCTCTGATAATTAGTGATGTTGAGCACCTTTTTATGTGCTTTTTGGCCATGTGTATGAAGGTCAGGTGGAGAAGGAAATGGCAACCCATTCCAGTATTCTTGCCTAGAAACTCCTGTGGACAGAGGAGCCTGGTGGGCTGCTGTCCATGGGGTCACACAGAGTCGGACACGACTGAAGCGCTTTAGCATGCATGCGTGCATTGGAGAAGGAAATGGCAACCCATTCCAGTATTCTTGCCTGGAGAATCCCAGGGACAGGGGAGCCTGGTGGGCTGCTGTCTGTGGGGTCGCACAGAGTCATACACGACTGAAGCAACTTAGCAGCAGCAGCAGCATGAAGGTCAGGGGCTTCTCTGGTGACTTAGCGGTAAAGAATCTGCCTGCAGTGTAGGAGATGCAGGAGCCATGGGTTCGATCCCTGGACTGGGAAGATCCCCTTGTGAAGGAAATGGGAACCCACTCCAGTATTCTTGCCTGGAAAATCCCATGGACAGAGGAGCCTGGCAGGCTACAGTCTGTGGGGTCGCAAAAGTCAGATACAACTGAGCAACTAAACCACCACATGAAGATCACAGTTTTTGACTAGCAGAGGGAGATGGCAGATTGGGTGGGGTCTAGTGCATACCAAGAGATTTATGATAAGGCAAGAAAGATGAGGAACCTGTTTCATATTCACTGTCACAGCCATTTCTCCAAGTATCTGGGGAATACATTGACTTTTTTTTTAAGCTATAACCTTTTGGTGAGTCACACAGTTGTGTGTGTGGGAGGCAATGAGGTGGGACAAGGGGGAGAGTATGGATGAGGGTCTTTGGATCTTTTAGCTTTTCTGTTCTCTCCTGTTCTACACTTTAGAGTGCTTGCCTCCCAGGGAATCCCAGCTTTAATGTACTCTGTAGGACTGCATATTACTTCGAGAACTTATCCATTTCCAGACACCAAACCTTTTGTGTGTTTTCTCTCAGAACTCACCTCCCCCATATCTAGATTAGGTGTTAATCTCATGTGCTCCTTTTATTATGCCGGCCATAGGTACTAACCATGCTTGGCGTTTTGCTTCAGTGGTCAATATTGTCCGTTAGATGGTAAATTTGGTGGGGGAGATGCAGATGCTGTATCTGTCTTATTTGCATCTCTGTCACCTTGCACAGTGATGGGTGTGGGCACTCAACTGTTAAATGAATGAACAAAACAAACATGTGATCACCTTTTACTAAGACAGAACTTGTCCAGTCTTTTGTAGACATATAACTTCCCTTTGATGCAGCATTCCATGAACTAGATTTGTTCCTCCTGCTTTAAACAAAAGGGAATAGCTACATTTTCCCCTCTGTCTTCAGATTGTACAAATTAGATGATCATCATGGCTGGTCTGGTTTAGGTTTGGAACCAAGGTTTTGAGGCATGGACTGGCTCCTTTGGCTGATTGTGCTGAATTGCAAAATATATATAAGCTTCACTTTTTATCTCTCTTAAGATGCTTACCATTTTTTAAATGTGTTACTCTCAATGCTTAGTGTTATTAATGGGGTGTGTGTGTGCTTGAACCCCAGTACTTAAAAGTCCAACATAGTATTGAAAAGAAAATTCAAAAGCTAGCTAATGATTTTCTGATGTTACTCTAGGTAATAAAAGACTATTACAGTTGAAATAACTTTCTGTGATAATTACTTCTGTCTCTAAGTGACTGCATCTTGAGCGACCCTTTTTCTTTTGGCCCCAAACTAGAGCAACTTATGTAAAATGTGATGTGTTATATTTGAAGGTTGGTTTTTCATGGGGTCGCAAAGAGTCAGACACGACTGAGCGACTGAACTGAACTGAACTGAACTTTGAGTAAATCATCTCAATTACATGGAACTTAATAGACAATTCATTTTTTATTCATCCAAATATTTATTAATGACTCTGAGAATTATAGTGTCCTTTCCTCAAGAATGGACTTGGAAGAAGCAATGAGTTTGAAAGAGAAGTCCTGGGTACACATTATCAATAAGAAGAAGTTAGGAAAGTTAGAAAACTAAAAGTAAAGAAAAATAAAGATCAAAGGCAGAATAATTGTAAAAGCTTGTAAATTAACAAATTAAAGGAGAAAAAACTCACATATTTTTCTCAATAGATTTAGAAGCAAAATTTGATAAAATTGATGTACATCTGTAATACTTATTCTTAGAAAACGAGGAATAGGTGGAGTACTTCCTTATCCTGATAAGAGTGTTTACCAAAAACCTACAGCAAATGTTATTCTTAACAGTGAAACATTAGAATCAAGATGTTTATTCAGTACTTTTGGAGGTCCTAACTAGCACAGTAAGAGAAGGAATATAAACAAAATGTATAAAGATTAGAAAAGAAAAAAAAAGATGTATTTATTTTCAGCTATGTATAACAAATCATTAGAATAGTGTGACTAATAAATAGATGGTAATATACATGTAAGTATATATATTTAAAAGATATCACTTATAATAGTAACAAAAATATAAAGCATCAGTAAGTCTAAAACCGTACAAGGTCTTTATGAAGGGAATTTACTTTGACATTTGTAAAGGCATTAAAGAAGGCATCAATAAGTGTAGAGATTATACATATACATGGATAGAAAGATTCAATATCATGAATATGTAAGTCTTCTCAGTTTGATCCAACATGCTTACATTCTGAAGAACTTGGATGGAAGCGTGAAAGGTCAAGAATGTCCTCAGTGAGGCAGCGGGATCTGGTCCTCCCAGGAATACCTTTATAACTCAGGTATAAAGCTCCGTTATAAAGTCATAGTAGCTAAGGCCATATAACATTGACCCATGGGTAATGAAAATGACCAAAAGAACAAAAGAGTGAATCCTGAAACATATCTGCCCCGATATGGTGACTCACTAGGAAAAGAGTAATTTTTCCCGATAAATGGTACTATGATAAATAGGTGTTTTTCAGGGAAAATTAGTGAAATTGGATTCCTACATGCACCTTAAAAATTACCACTGGGTTGAAGACAATGTGAAAGGCAAAATCTTTTGAAAAATAATGTAGATGAATATCTTTATCACTTTAGGTAAAGAAGGATTTCTTAGCTATATTTTTGTTTTGTTTTTGGTCACATCACGAGGTATGCAGAGGTTCCCTGATGAGGGATCCAACCCGCACCCCACAAAGTGGAAGTGTGGAGCCTTAATCACTGGACCATGAGGGAAGTCCATGGATTTGTTTTATATTATATAAAGAAAACTATGTATAAAAGATTGATAGGTATGACTACTTGAATATTGAGCTATTGAAAAGGAGGAAGGACAAACGACTAGGTCCTACTGTATAGCACAGGGAACTATATAGTCCATATCCAGAGGTAAACCAAAATGGAAAAGAATATTAAAAAAAAAAAAATATATATATATATATATAGAGAGAGAGATAGAGAGAGAGAGAGAGTGTTCCTGGTGGCTCAGTGGTGAAGAACCCACTGCCGATGCAGAAGACGTGGGTTCAATTCCTGGGTCAGGAAGATCTCCTGTAGTAGGAAATGGCAACCCACTCCAGTACTCTTGCCTGGGAAATCCCATGGACAGAGAAGCCTGGTGGGCTACAGTCCATGGGGTCACAGAGAGTCAGACACGACTGAAGCGACTTAGCACATGCACGCATGCGCGCGCACACACACACACACACACACACACACACACACACACACACACACACATATATATAATAATTGTCACTTTACTGTACAGCAGAAATTTATACAACATTGCAAATCCAACTATATTTCAATTTTAAAAAGTAAAAAGACAAACCACAAATAGGAGGAAGATATTTGCAACCACTGTAACTGTCAAAGGATGAGTACCTAGAACATTCTTCTCAAAAGAATTCCTGCATGTTCATAAGGAAAAGACAACCCAATAGAAAAAAAGGGAAAGGACATGACTATGCTTTTCCACGAGAAGAAACTGAATGGCCAACAAACTAAAGAAAAAAGAAAAGAAATTGAATTGCTCAACCACATTAGAAAATCAAATAAATACCAATTTAGATTACAGTGTGGTAGTGTTTTGAGAAGTCTGACAATAAATACCTGATGTTGGTGAAGATGTGAAGTTGGGAGTGTAAAACAACTGTGGCAGTTGAGTTGCTCAGTCATGTCCAACTCTTTGTGACCCCGTGTACAGTAGCCAGCCAGGTTCCTCTGTCCATGGGATTTTCCAGGCAAGATTATTGGAGTGAGTTGCCATTTTCTTCTCCAGGGAATCTTCCTGACCCAGGGATCATATCCATGGCTCCTACAGTGCAGGCAGATTCTTTACCACTGAGCCACTGGAGAAGCCCCCAGTTTGGCATTGTCTTGTATTATTGAACATGTACATACCGATGTCCCAGGAATGTCATTCTTTGGTACCCATCCTTTTCCTTTGGTATGTTCTGAATTGGTTCAGATGTCAGTTCAGTTCAGTTCAGTCACTCAGTTGTGTCTGACTCTTTGAGACCCCATGGACTGCAGCATACCAGGCCTCCCTGTCCATAACCAACTCCCAGAGTTTACCTCAAACTCATGTCCAATGAGTCGGTGATGCCATCCAACCATCTCATCCTCTGTTGTCCCCTTCTCCTCTGACCTTCAATCTTTCCCAGCATCAGTCTTTTCAAATGAATCATTTCTTCACATCAGGTGGCCAAAGTATTGGAGTTTCAGCTTCAGCGTCAGTCCTTCTAATGAATATTCAGGACTGATTTCCTTTAGGATGGATTGGTTGGATCTCCTTGCAGTCCAAGGGACTCTCAAGAGTCTTCTCCAACACCACAGTTCCAAAGAATCAATTCTTTGGCTCTCAGCTTTCATTATAGTCCAACTCTCACATCCATACATGACTACTGGAAAAACCATAGCTGTATTGAGATACTAAACCCTTCTTCCCTCAGGGTTACTAGGCAGGGCCTGACATTGCTGGAATACCCAGATCTGTCATCTTTGATTATGAGCATTTGGCTAGTTTGTCAAATAAATAGCATGAAAATGGTTGGGAAGCAATTTCCTGGAGATGCTCTTGCTGGCGTTTATCAGGAGACAGTGCACATGCATATTTATTAAAAAAAAAAAAGTATTGTTTTATTTAAAATGAGAACAAAAACTTGGGAAATACAGTTCAGTTAGCTAATTCTCTTCTGAACAGCCACAGGCATTAAGTAATTAGAAAGGGTTTTGACTTGTCATTTCTTGATATCAGTGGTAAACATGGTAATTATTTCAAGCCAAATGAGAGAGGCAGAGAAGAAAGCTGAGGGAAAATGATATACTCCTGGCTAGTATATATATTCCTGGCTATATTTTTATTACCATGTGGTCCGATGGGTGGTGTAGGATGATGTTTTGAATCTGATATCTAGGTTTTGAATCTGAGTTGCTGTACTAATAAAGGCTCCCCAGAGGAGAGAGTTGTTGTTCAGTCACTAAGTCATGTCTGACTCTTTTCAACTCCATGGACTACAGCACGCCAGGCTTCCCTGTCCTTCACCATCTCCCAGAGTTTGCTCAGACCCATGTCCATTAAATTGGTAATGCCATCCAACCATTTCACTCTCTGTCATCTCCTTCTCCTCTTGCCCTCAATCTTTCCCAGCATCAAGGTCTTTTCCAGTGAGTCGGTTCTTCTCATCAGGTGACCAAAATATTGGAGCTTTAGCTTCAGTATCATTCCTCCTAGTGAGTATTCAGGGTTGATTTCCTGTAGGATTGACTGGTTTGATCTCCTTGCTGTCCAAGGGACTTTCAAGAGTCTTTTCCAGCACTACAATTCAAAAGCATCAATCCTTCGGTGCTTAGCTTTCATTATGGTCCAGCTGTCACAGCTGTATGTGAGTACTGGAGAAAACCATACCTTTGACTATACAGATCTTTGTTGACAAAATGATGGCTCTGACTTTTAACACAGTGTGTGGGTTTGTCATAACTTTTCTTCCAAGGGGCAGGTGTCTTATAATTTCATGGTTGCAATCAACTGTCCACAGTAATTTTCAGTTCAGTTCAGGACTTTTTGCGACCCCATGGACTGCAGCATACCAGACCTCCCTGTTCATCACCAACTCCCGGAGTTTAGCTCAAACTCATGTCCATTGAGTCAGTGATGCCATCCAACCATCTCATCCTCTGTCGTCCCCTTCTCCTCCCTCCTTCAATCTTTCCAGCATCAGGGTCTTTTCAAATGAGTCAATTCTTCACATCAGGTGGCAAAAGTATTGGAGTTTCAGCTTCAGCAACAGTCCTTCCAATGAATATTCAGGACTGATTTCCTTTACGATGGACTGGTTGGATCTCCTTGTAGTCCAAGGGACTCTAAAGAGTCTTCTCCAACACCACAGTTCAAAAGCATCAATTCTTTGGTGCTCAGCTTTCTTTGTACTCCAACTCTCACATCCATACATGACTACTGGAAAAACCATAGCCTTTACTAGATGGACCTTTGTTGGCAAAGTAATGTCTCTGCTTTTGAATATGCTATCTAGGTTGGTCATAACTTTCCTTCCAAGGAGTAAGTGTCTTTTAATTTCATGGCTGTAGTCACCATCTGCAGTGATTTTGGAGCCCCCACAAAACAAAGTCTGCCATGGTTTCCACTGTTTCCCTATTTATTTACCATGAAGTGATGAGACCAGATTGCATGATCTTAGTTTTCTGAATGTTGAGCTTTAAGCCAACTTTTTCACTCTCCTCTTTCACTTTCATCAAGAGGCTTATCAGTTCTTCTTCACTTTCTGCCATAAGGTTGGTGTTATCTGCATATCTGAGGTTATTGATATTTCTCCCGGAATCTTTATTCCAGCTTGTGCTTCATCCAGCCCAGCATTTCTCATGATGTACTCTGCATATAAGTTAAATAAGCAGGGTGACAATATACAGCCTTGATGTACTCCTTTTCCTATTTGGAACCAGCCTGTTGTTCCATGTCCAGTTCTAACTATTGCTTCCTGACCTGCATACAGATGTCTCAAGAGGCAGGTCAGGTGGTCTGGTTTTCCCATCTCTTTCAGAATTTTCCACAGTTTATTGTGATCCACATAGTCAAAGACTTTGGCATAGTCAATAAAGCAGAAATAGATGTTTTTTTGGAACTCTCTTCCTTTTTCCCATGATCCAGCAGATGTTGGCAATTTGATCTCTGGTTCCTTTGCCTTTTCTAAAACCAGCTTGAACATCAGGAAGTTCACGGTTCACATATTGCTGAAGCCTGGCTTGGAGAATTTTGAGCATTACTTTACTAGTGTGTGAGATGAGTGCAATTGTGCAGTAGTTTGAGCATTCTTTGGCATTTCCTTTCTTTGGGATTGGAATGAAAACTGACCTTTTCCAGTCCTGTGGCCACTGCTGAGTCTTCCAAATTTGCTGGCATATTGAGTGAAGCACTTTCACAGCATCATCTTTTAGGATTTGAAATAGCTCAACTGGAATTCCATCACCTCCACTAGCTTTGTTCACAGTGATGCTTCCTAAGGCCCACTGGACTTCACATTCCAGGATGTCTGGCTCTAGTTGACTGATCACACCATCATGATTATCTGGGTCGTGAAGATCTTTTTTGTACAGTTCTTCTGTGTATTCTTGCCACCTCTTAATATCTTCGGCTTCTGTTAGGTCCATACCATTTCTGTCCTTTATTGTGCCCATCTTTGCATGAAATGTTCCCTTGATATCTCTGATTTTCTTGAAGAGATCTCTGGTATCTCCCATTCTGTTGTTTTCCTCTATTTCAGTGCTTTGCACTGACCACTGAGGAAGGCTTTCTTATCTCTCCTTGCTAGTTTTTGGAACCCTGCATTCAAATGGGTATATGTTTCCTTTTCTCCTTTGCTTTTCACTTCTCTTCTCTTCACAGCTATTTGTAAGGCCTCCTCAGACAACCGTTTTGCTTTTTTGCATTTCTTTTTCTTTGGAATGGTCTTGATCCCTGTCTCCTGTACAGTGTCACAAATTTCTGTCCAGAGTTCATCAGTCACTCTATCAGATTTAGTCCCTTAAATCTATTTCTCACTTCCATTGTATAATTGTATGGGATTTGATTTAGGTCACACCTAAATGGTCGAGTGGTTTTCCCTACTTTCTTCAATTTAGATCTAAATTGGCAATAAGGAGTTCATGATCTGAGCCACAGTCAGCTCCTGGTCTTGCTTTTGGTGCCTGTATAGAGCTTCTCCATCTTTGGCTGCAAAGAATATAATCAATCTGATGTCAGTGTTGATGGTGATTTTGGAGCCCCAGAAAACAGTCTGTCACTGCTTCTACTTTTCCCCTTCTATTTGCTGTGAAACAATGAGTATGGCTGCCATGATATTAGTTTTTAAATGTTGAGTTTTAAGCCAGCTTTATTGTACCTCCATCAAAAGGCTCTTTAGTTCCTCTTTGCTTTCTCTATTAGGGTGGTATCATGTGCATATCTGAGGTTGTTGATATTTCCCTCAGCAATCTTGATTCCAGCTTGGGAGTCATCCAGCCTAGGATCTTGTACTCTGAGGCTTCCGTGGTGGCTCAGATGGTAAAGAATCTGCCTCTAATGTAGGAGACCTGGGTCCAGTCCTTGAGTAGGGAAGTTCCTCTCTGGAAGGAAATGGCAACCCACTCCAGTATTCTTGCCTGGAGAGTTCTATGGACAGAGGAGCCTTGTGGGCAACAGTCCATGTGGTTGCAAAGAGTCGGACATGGCTGAGTGACTTTCACTTTACTTCACTATGCTATGCTATGCTAAGTCACTTCAGTCGTGTCCGACTCTGTGCGAACCCATAGACAGCAGCCCACCAGGCTCCGCCATCCCTGGGATTCTCCAGGCAAGAACACTGGAGTGGGTTGCCATTTCCTTCTCCAATGCATGAAAGTGAAAAGTGAAAGTGAAGTCGCTCAGTCGTGTCCAACTCTTAGGGACCCATGGACTGCAGCCCACCAGGCTCCTCAGTCCATGGGATTTTCCAAGCAAGAGTACTGGAGTGGGTTGCCATTGCCTTCTCCGTTACTTCACTACTCTGCATTTAAGTTAAATAAGCAAGGTGACAATATATAGCCTTGGTGTACTCCTTTCCCAATTTGGAACCAGTCTGTTGTTCCATGACTGATTATAATTGATGTTGCTTCTTGACCTACATACAGGTT
Organism: Bos indicus; assembly: GCF_029378745.1. Classification (NCBI taxonomy): domain Eukaryota; kingdom Metazoa; phylum Chordata; class Mammalia; order Artiodactyla; family Bovidae; genus Bos; species Bos indicus. Next base: position 54,858,641 of record NC_091769.1, read on the forward strand.
TCTCAGGAAGCAGATTAGGTCATCTGGTATTCCCGTCTCTTTCAGAAGTTTCCTTGGTTTGTTGTGATCCACACAGATTTTAGTGTACTCAGTGAAGCAGAAATAGATGTTTTTCAGGAATTCTCTTGCTTTTTCTATGATCTAATGAATGTTATCAATTTGATCTCTGGTTCCTCTGCCTTTTCTAAATCTAGCTTGTACATTTGGAAGTTCTTGGTTCGCATACTGTTAAAGCCTAGCTTGAAGGATTTTGAGCATCAACTTGCTAGCATGTGAAATGAGCACAGTTGTGCAGTATTGTGAACATTCTTTGGCATTGCCTTTCCTTGGGATTGAAATGAAAACTGACCTTTTCCAGTCCTGTGGCTATTGTTGAGTTTTCCAAATTTGCTGGCATATTGAGTGAAGCACTTTCACAGCATCATCTTTTAGGATTTGAAATAGCTCAGCTAATCACCTCCACTAGCTTTGTTTGTAGTAATGTTTCCTAAGGCCCACTTGACTTCACGCTCCAAGATGTCTGGCTCTAGGTGAGTGACAACACCATTGTAGCTACCTGGATCTTTAAGACCTTTTTTGTATAATTCTTCTGCGTATTCTTGTCATCTCTTCTTAATCTCTTCTGTTAGATCCTTATCGTTTCTGTCCTTTATTGTGCCCATTTTTGCATGTAATATTCCCTTGTTATCTCTAACTTTCTTGAAGAGATTTCTAGTCTTTCCTATTCTATTGTCCACTCTATTTCTGTTCCATCTTATTCTCATGTCTAGGCTCTCATCTTTAAGGCGTGAGAGGTGAAACAAGGGGCAGCTGCCACCAGGACCCCATGTAAGCTTCTCATGGCCAAACTCTTTGGACTGAGAACTGTGTGAGGAAGACACCATTGAGTTCAGCCCTCTTATTTCATATTTGAGGAAGCAAGGCCTGGAAAGTGTTGGATCACACACAGGTGGTAGCAGAGCTAAAACTAATATCAGCACACTGACGGTTAGTTGTCCAGCCCTCTTCAACTTGCCACATTACCTCCTAAGCGTTCCTTTGAATTTATAGCCAGCTTTATAGTTATTTGTGTATTTGTCTTATGTTTCTCTGACTGTAAATTCTGAGGGGAAGGAGTATATCTTATTTACATTTGTTGCCTTTGAAGTAGTTAACTGGGCTTCTCAGTACCTGTTAAATTGCAGTCAAAACATACTCTTGTACCAGACATGCCATTTTCCTACTCCTCACCTCTTTGAAGGTGTTCACCTCAAGACCTGGCCCCTGTTTGAAGCCTTGGTCAGATTGTGCCCTGTTTCTGACTTCTCAGGGTCTTCAGTCCTCCCAATGATCTTGATAGATAAAATCTCTCATATTGAGGAAACAGGCTCGGAGAGGTTACATGACTTGCCATGGATCACACAGCTGGAAGCAACAAAGCCCCATTACATGTTTGATATCCTGTGCTGGGTGACATCTTGATTCCTGAGGATCTTGTTTCATGTGTCTTTTGTGGAAAATGAGTTCATTTTGTTTCCTTATCCTGACTGCTAGCTTCTTGAGGAGAGTGGCGAGATCACATATTTCTCCTGTGCCATTTGTAGTTGCCAGCACAGTACTGGGCATGTAGAAATTGCTTATCAAATACTGTTAAATTGAATGCAAATGTAACTTAATTTACCAAAAAGAGCAGCTGTCAGTGGCACTCTAAGACACTTTTTGAGTCATTCCTGAATGTAATCAGCAGGGAACAGAGGGAAGCAGAGGAGGGATGAGCTGTCAGAGAAAGTCAGATGGTAGACACAATTAGCAATGGAGTGGCAGCTGGCCTGCTGTCAGACCAGTGGTGAGGGGTGGAGGGGAAGCTGCACATAAGAACACAGTCCAGGCAACACAAAAAGTTTACTGCGGGGATGAGGGATGGGAGAGGAGTACTCAGAAGCAGCCTAACAGCTGTCCAGGTTAATGAAGATAGAGCACTCAGATACATTGAGAAAACATTGATTAAAGGAATATCCAGACCTTGATGTGGCTTTGGAGGACTGATTTCTAGGGTGAGATTTGAATGGATAGAGAAGCATTTGGCTTAGTTTGTGATCATTCTGTTAATTACTGAGGCTGTGAGAAAAGGAACATAAGTAGACGAGGTTGTTGCTGGTGAAACAACTTCCCTCCCCTTTTCTCTACTATGGTGATCAGTAGGGTCTCAGTCCTGAGCCCTGATGGTCAGAAGTGAAGGGAATTCAAATGACTGCATGTGTCCTCCGTGCCCAGAGATGTGTTGTGATGACCAGCCCATGGCTGTTCTGGTACTGCTTCATTTTACTTTCTTTGCATTGCCCTGAAAGTTAGTGAGGTGCTTTAGAAATTCCAGTACTTTGACAGCTAAACTGTATTTCCAATTCTGCCTTTTCCCAAAAGGGTCATAAAAATCCACTGACAGACCACATGCTCCAGATTTTGGTTTGGAAAGTCACACTGCATCTCCTGAGTTAACAATCATTTTGCATCTGAACCAGATGTGAAGCCTCTTGCATTAGAACACATGCGGTAAATGTCCAGTTTCCTCTGAGAAGCCTGCACATGTTCTTTTGTTAAGTTCTGTCTCCTACAGAGGTCAAGATCAAGAGCTTTCAGAGGAGAAGTAATAGAAGTTGAGTCTGTTCTTCTCTGTGTCAGAAATGTTCAATTTAGAACTATTTTATAAAAGCTAAAGCTATATGTACCTCAACTGCTTAGAGATACTAGCAGTTAAGGGAAATTATTTCAAATAAAAAATTGTAATTTCTATGCAGAATAATTTTCTTTATCATGTTCTATCTAAAATGTAAATATGGAAAAGCTTTTCTTGAACATTTGCATATGAACTTTTAAGGTGATACTCATTTCTAGGAAAATTTCAGTATCATTGTTACGACTTTTGGTTTATTTTCAGTTTGATAGCTATATAGCAATTGTATTTTTCTGTGATGTACAAATAAATAGGAAAGTTCTAAATTAAAATGATGTCAGTGACAACATCATTATTTTAATGGAAAGGTAATCCTTGGGGTCAAAGCGCTCAACTTACTAATTTTTGCAATCAAATTTGTTGGTATGTGAGGGCTAGTTCAGTTCAGTTGCTCTGTCGTGTCCGACTCTTTGTGACCCCATGGACTGCAGCATGCCAGGCTTCCCTGTCCATTATCAACTCCCAGATCCTACTCAAACTCATGTCTATCGCATCGGTGATGCCATCCAACCATCTCATCCTCTGTCGTCCCCTTCTCCTCCCTCCTTCAATCTTTCCAGCATCAGGGTCTTTTCAACTGAGTTGGTTCTTCACATCAGGTAGCCTAAGTATTGGAGCTGAAACTTCAGCTTCAGCATCAGCCCTTCCAATGAATATTCAGGACTAATTCCTTTAGTATTGACTGGTTGGATCTCCTTGCAGTCCAAGGGACTCTGAAGAGTCTTCTCCAACACCACACTTCAAAAGCATCAATTCTTTGGTGCTCAGCTTTCTTTGTACTCCAACTCTCACATCCATACCTGACTACTGGAAAAACCATAGCTTTGACTAGACGGACCTTTGTTGACAAAGTAATGTCTCTGCTTTCTAATATGCTGTCTAGGTTGGTCATAGCTTTTCTTCCAAGGAGCAAGAGTCTTTTAATTTCATGACTGCAGTCAGCATCTGCAGTGATTTTGGATCCTGAAAAAATAGAAGTCGTCACTGGTTCCATTGTTTCCCCATATATTTGCTGTCAAGTGATGGGACCAGATGCCATGATCTTAGTATGTTGAGCTTTAAGCCAACTTTGTCACTCTCCTCTTTCACTTTCATCAGGAGGCTCTTCAGTTCTTTTTCACTTTCTGCCATAAGGGTGGTGTCATCTGCGTATCTGAGGTTATTGATATTTCTCCCGGCAATCTTGATTCCAGCTTGTGCTTCTTCCAGCCCAGCGTTTCTCATGATGTACTCTGCATATAAATTAAATAAGCAGGGCGACAATATACACCCATGACGTACTCCTTTTCCTATTTGGAACCAGTCTGTTGTTCCATGTCCAGTTCTGTTGCTTCTTGACTTCCATATAGATTTCTCAAGAGGCAGGTCAGGTGGAGGATATTCCCATCTCTCAGATTCTTCACCAAATGAGCCACAAGGGAAGCCCATGTGAGGGCTAACTTTATACTTTTAACAAGTGGGTTTATTAAAGCATGATTATAGAATTATGTGAATGATTTCCATATGTAGCTTATAAAACTTTTTTTTTTTTTTACTACTTTGAAGTCACCTCTTTCTTATATAGATTCGCATCTTATCCTCATTAAGATGAAGTACAGTATTACATGTTTCTTCAGTTTCCTCCAAACCCTCAAACAAAGTTTCTAAAGTTGTTGCTTGTCAATCTGTTATTCGTGCACAACTACTTACATCCTCACGGTGTTCCTTTCATGTGTTTTATGCTCCTCTTGCCTGTAATTTTCTTTCCCCTCTTGGCTTGTTCTCCTGCAGATTCATAGTTTCCTTGCTAACACAGAATCTTTATTTTGCCTTAGTGTACCTATATTGCTGTCTCTTTATTCACTCTTTCTTTTAATAAGGCCCTGTAGATTCTTTCTGAGTGACCATCTTGCTCACTGACTTTGGCCCCTATATTCTTAGTCCCCTCCCTTCAGATGTCTTTCTCATAGGTGCATTCAGAAAATAGAACTTGGAACTTCCCTTGTGGCCCAGTGGTTATGACTCCAAACTTCCAAAGCAGGGGGCATGGGTTCACGGTGGGAACACATGCTACGCAGTATGGCCAAAAAAGAAAATAGGAGCTTGGTTCCCATAGGTGTGCTTACTACCTGGTTGATGACAAAGACAGGTGTAGGTTTGGGGACCAAGTTCTAACCTGAATGCTTGAGTTTTCCATTTGCGCAGGGCAGGAACCTGCTTGGGTAGATTAGGGAGGCTTGGAAATTGCATGGGTTAAGCAGGAGGGAGCAAATAGTTGGAAACATTTCCCTGACTTAGGTAAGAATCTCTCTGGCTTTTGATAAAGTAACTACTACCTGGGTCTTAGATCCAAGTGTTGTTCCTGATGAGCTAAGTGGTCTTCCCAGTGTATACGGGTAGGTATCCTCCTGATTCCTCGAATTCATAAGCCACCTCTCCGCCTTTTTTGATCTACTCCTTACTTTGTTGGTGTTCAACTTTGGCGTGATTCTGTCCACCTGTCTGGGACCTCCGTTTGTATTTACCACTTCTGAACTGAAGTTGGTTCTGTGCCACCTTCATATGAGGCTGCCTTCTTGGGTAGGGAACACTAGGGGTTGCTCTGTTGCCATCTTACCTGTGCCCTTTCCTCCGTCCCTGGAACTTCCCGATGGTTCTAAGTGGCAGTCCTTGCATGTGTAGCATTCCTCATGATACAGCCATTAGCTGGAACAAGGGGTCCTGTGGAGAAAATACAATACTAGTAATTCCTTTTGAATTTATGGGAAAAGTCAAGTTAGTGCAGAGGATTTTAGGTTTTTCTCCCATCTGCTCTGTTATTCTCTGCTGTACTTTAGTACAAAGTGGCTTATGATACAGAACAAAATAATACATTTTCAGTTATTTTGCTGTATCACATAGTAAGTTTGCTATATCATTTCATTGTGTTCTTCAAAGCATATTTTGACTTCTGAGGGTTCTGCCCAAGCATAGGTTGTTGAGTCCATCAAGAATAATGTGGCTGTACTTTGTAATGCCCTTTAGGAAAAAATCAACAGTGTAGCTGGTTATAAGCATCCTTCCAGTAGTTCCATTTTGCAAGTACACTGGTTTTCTGTCCCAAGGAAGATGCTACTGCTTGGTTCATCTCTGGCCAGTTTGGTCTAGATTTTCCCTGGACTATTCAGCCTTAGATCCACAGCTCTCTTTTCCCTTTGAGTGACTCAATGATCATTGTTTCCAAGACACTTTCCTTATTTTCTGAAGCTCCAGTTAGCCCTTTTTGGAATTCTTACCAGGGTCTTTCAATACATTCCAGATTTTCGCTCCCAGATAACAAGAGTCCTAAGGTTGTGGTTAAGTGGGCAAGATTTGAGAGATGGTGTGTTTAGGAAATGTTGAATGAAAAAGCCTCGCAGACCTTGTAATGAGCTGTCAGTCTGAGGTGTTTAGGGAGAAAGAAAGTGTTGGGTACAAAGTTGAAGGCAAGTGAGATGATTCAGAGCCATCTGAGGTTGAGCTTTCCACACTGGTTTTCCACACGTGTGTGGTGGAGCTTTTCTTAGGACCTTGTTGGGTTCACAGGCCTTGGAGGTGGGCTTACCTTCACTTCTTTTACCAGAGCGGTTCTGAATTCACCTGTTTTATATATTAGAGCACCAGGTTAGATTTCATTTGAAGAAACTTGCTAAGGAAAGTTTGCAACCAGCTGGACAAGAGCACTTTTCTGAGGGAGTGAAGGATCTGTGGCAGTGACGTGAGGTAGTTTTTCTGAGCTCCAGTGCCAGAACGTCCTTCTGGCTGTGAAGACGCTGACCTGCTAGGGACAAAAAGTAACCCAAACTTACAACTGCTCTAAGTCAGCCAAGAAGCTCCCCAAACATAAAATCAGCTGCAACATAATGTGTTCATTCCTTATTGCTCAATTGACTATCCTAACAGGAAAAAGCCACTGTGTGCTGAACAGACATGCCTGAGCCTTGCTGTCACTTACAGAGTGTGGCTCACACATGCTTCCTTAACTACTCTCACAAGAGTGGACATGTGAATTCACTCCAGATTTTTAAAAATAAAAGAAAATAAAGAAAGACTAGTATGCATTACGACCTTTTCAATTAATGACACATTTATGAGAATACCTAATACTATATATAGTATTTGGAATAATATTTGGAATTCTCTCATAAATGTATCATCAATTGAGAGGGTTGTCATGTGCACTAGTTTAGCAAATAACTTTGCCAGGCAGTGTCAGTGAGAAGTTTGGAGATCTCTGAGTGTGGATTATAACTCATTTGACTATAGACTTTTATTCCAGTTTAAAAAATAATAATAAAGAGGAAAAAAGGCATTTGAATAAAAGTTTATAGACTCTTAAGGCACCTCCATGGATCCCAGAAGACTTGAGATCCCACAGATTTGAGGCCTCTCATAAGGACTGCAGTGCCTTGTTCTTTATGATGTGTTATTTTTATCTCCTTTAAGACGTTGTCTTGTGCTTAATTTTCTAAAATAAGATACATTATTTCCTTGGAACCTAACAGGTGAAGTCGGAAAACATAAACAAGGATATATCAGATTGAAAAATGCAGCTAACTAGCTTGAACTAGCACATATCTAGTTCTGCATGCAACAAACAGGGAATACAGGTTATTTTCATACTTAACACCCCCCCCCCCATTTGATATTAAGCAGACCACATTTACTGATCCAAAGGTAATAAAATTAGAAAACAACAACAATAATCACAAAAAAAGACAACAGTGATCTGACAGGCTGATTTAGAAATAGGCCGGATGACTGCAAGTTCTTCTGTCCTCTTTTGCATAAGTAAACTTAAGGCACACCCTAGTCTATACACAGCTGTTGATAGAAATGCAAACAGTCCCTTGCTAAGACTGCCTACTGAATAGGTGGAACTGGGCAAGACTTCTTGAGAATCAATAAGAAGTATATCCCACTGGACCTGGGCCATAGGTGAGTTTCTTTTTTTTTTTCCTTTCTGGTTTAGCTGTTAATATGATACATAGGGAGCAGCTAAACATGTGTTATAAATATATTAACAGAGACAGTGGACCTGACAAAGGCTAGAAAGACCTATAGCCGGCTGTTTAGAGCTTATCAGCACCAAACGAGAGAGGCTAAGAATCCTAGTACTGTTGTCTGGTGCTGCTAAAACGTCAGAAAATAGTTTGATTTTTTTCCTGAGCCTATTTTACTGTTTTTAAAAGAACTAAGTTAACATATGGTGGAATATTTACAGACAATAGTGTTTTAAACTCATGATCAACTTGTCTCTGTATGCTGCCTTTTCGTCAATATATGATAAAACCCAAGCTGGCACCATGGAGAAGCACTTGGGTTTCAGAAATGGCCCTGTTCCCAGACTTAGCTGGAGGAAAACTCCTTTCCTTATTGGAAAAGCAGAAGTCCTTAAAGACAGAGTAGTGCATGAGCTTGGGAAGGAGGGTCCAATACCTTAAAATTGACCTAGCCGCTCACCGTTATAAGGAGAGCACCGGTATTCATTGACTGGCATTGTTGGTGTAAGGTCAGTTTTTGCTCGCACAAGCTGAAGTTTAGGATGAGTACCTGGAGATGAGGGACAGGAAAGCCAGAAAAGGAGAGAGGGCAGAGGGGTCATGACTCGGAGTAATGAATAGAAGTGGGACTGTTAGAACTCAACAGGAGGGAATCATAGGGTGGATAGGAGACTGTGGAAAAGAAAACCAGCTGTGAAGAGATGATGTGCTTTCATAAGCCAGCCTGCATCTGAGAAGCATATCCCTGGGGCAGAGAACAGCTCTGCTCTGATGTGGTCAGCGCAGGCAAGGCTATGGGGTCGGCAGAATGAGGGAGAAGTAAAGACATACCCAGTGTATCCTGGTGGCCTTTGTGAGAATCTGTATGCCAGACCAGGGCTTCGCCTCAATAGGGTGTGTGTAATAGGCGCCGTCACCATTCACACTTCCTGAGAGTATGCACTTACATACAGTGCGTGCACACTCAGTTGTGTCCGACTCTTTGTGACCCCATGGACTGTAGCCCACCAGACTCTTCTATTCTTGGAATTTTCCAGGCAAGAATACTGGAGTGGATTGCCATTTCCTCCTCCAGGGGATCTTCCTGACCCAGGGAATCCGCATCTCCTGCCTTGGCAGGTGATTCTTTACCACTGAGCCACTGGGGCACAGTGCATCTCATCACAGAAAAGATGAGGTACAGTCTGTGCCCTTTGATAAAGAAGTCAGGGAAATGTTACAGTACACTGTAAAAAATCACACTTAACAAAACAACAGTGACAATGGTGTCCTAGTATGCAAATGAAGGAGTCTAGAAAGGCAAGACGGTGGTGTACTCTGGACACAGTTTCTCTACATGAATAAATATAGAGTTTTTGTCCTAGTTTTTTAAAAAGGCAATGATGAAGGAACCCTCTCTTGCCCAGCTACTGCCAACTCAGGGATATTTACCCCGTTGTTTTTATTGTTTGGACAGTCATCTTCAACAGGTCTGGATTCTTTTAATTCACAATTTTTTTCATCCTAAAATTTTCTTGTTGTGAAAGAAGCATTGTTGCTCCATCACAAAGTGAGGTGATTCTCTTCTTGATTGGGTGTATTTCCTCCGAGAAATCAGCATCTTCCCTGTGTTACCTCACATGAAAAGCTTTGAGGCAGGTGAGATGCACATGGACAGCCAGGTTGTGTTGGCCAAAGGCCTTCCAGCCCTCCCACATTCCAGTAGGACCAGACTTGGCAGAATCCTCAACTCTGTTTCTCAGTCATAAATGGAAAGGTATTCTGTGTTTTGCAACCTTGGAAATGCATTCTTCAGTTTCAGGTCCTTTGAGTGCTTCTTCGTTTGTAATCCTTCCAGTCCTGGCTGTGGTAGCAGCATGCTCACTCTTCATATTTCCATCTTTGACTCTTGGCCCTGGGAGCTTGGCATCACTCTGGCATAGCCAACGACTCTTCACTTCTACTTCTTCAAAACTTAATAGCAGGATTTCCTCTATGAATCAGTTAGTCTTGCAGATATATTGCCTTCCAGGTAGCTTAGGTCTTTTCATACTGTTCATGGGGTTCTTAAGGCAAGAATACTGAAGTGGTTTGCCATTCCCTTCTCCAGTCCTGAATACTCACTGGAAGGACTGATGCTTAAGCTGAAACTCCAATACTTTGGCCACCTGATGTGAAGAACTGACTCATTTGAAAAGACCCTGATGCTGAGAAAGATTGAAGGAAGGAGGAAAAGGGGACTACAGAGGATAAGATGGTTGGATGGCATCACCGACTCAACAGACATGAGTTTGAGTAAACTCTGGGAGTTGGTGATGGACAGGGAAGCCTGGAGTGCTGCAGTCCATGGGGTTGCAAAGAGTCAGACACGACTGAGCAACTGAACTGAACCAAGCTTAGGTCACTCCTCCTTTTCCATTTTCAGAAAATATTTTTACTCCATTCTTTGGGAGCTTTATTAGGTTCAGTGTCCCTCTTAAGATATCATGGAAAAAACACCAGTCTTAATGTCATAATATCAGTTTTCAAACCTTAATATATCGATTTCCATCATGGATTTTGTTACTCACTTTACACAGGTGGGTGGTGGTGTCCCACTGTTTGAATTTAGGAGACCTTGACTCTGGCACCTATGTTTCATTGTCTTCGAGGGAGTAGACTTCACAGGTATTGCACTTCTTTGTAATTCTTGGAGTCTTCCTTGCTTCATGGTGTCTTTAAGAAGCATATTTAGCCACGGGTGAGACTTTCCATTGACAGGACATGTAATTGTGACCATTATGGGGATACTTTCATATTATTTGAGATATTACTCAGCAAACCAAACAGCCACTCCTGTTACCATGGTATTGCCTATATTTTACAAGTGACAGATTCTGTAGTACACCTTTATTCCTGTTACCCTGTGTCTATAAAACAAGATGTACTTGTCACAAACTGTGAGTAATACAACCCCCAGTGTTTACTTTTCATAAATTTCAGTAAACATTCATATTCTGATCCTAAAAGAGGTGTGGACAACAAATAATGTATTTGGAATAAATGAATCAATGATCTCTATAGCTTAAAAAAACAAAAAAGCCAGTATCTCATTTGAGTTGTTGACAGTGGTCTTCCAGAAGAACATATTCTACTTCCATTAAACATTCTGGTGCCTGTTCTTTATGTAGTTGCTTGAGTTATTGCTCTACTGGTTTATGTTGGTTACTTACAGACGTGATGGTAACATCTCAGAAATAGTAGGTCAACTCTTGGGTTGGAATTGTTTATTTTTTCTTTATTCTGGACCTTCTCTTTAATACTCATAAAGAATTGCAAATGTCTGAAGGATGCTTTTACAAATGATATATTTAGATGTCCTGGCAATATTTGGGAATGTATATTTAATTCAACAGTTTTTGTAGATAATTCTTTCTTTTCTTTGAATAATTTGGTACTTTAGATATCATCTAAATGGCATTTAGATATCATCATCTGCTAGAAGTTAGTCTTTTCACTTTGTTTAAATAGGGAAAATGGAATATTCCTATGTAACAGGCACATGTATAAGTATTAAGATATGTAAATTTAGATTCTGTCAGTTTTTAGTCACATGCCTCTCTTTTCGCTATTAATGGTGGATGTATGATATTACTACAAAACACTATATTGAGAAGAATCCATTTACAAATCATAGGTTATAGGTGAATATGTAGTGCACTTATAATCTAATATTCTGAAATTGGATAAAGCCAAACTCATCTTTCAATAAGGAGACAAGGAAGAAAGAGATTCCTGTTCCTGTCTATTTTTCAAAGCCCATTACATTTCTACTTAACTTCTCTCTACCTAAGATCTTCTTGAAAAGAATAATTATGTGTTTACACCAAGTCTTGGTTGTAACACATGGGATCTTTGATCTTTGTTATGGCACATGAAATCTTTTTTTTCTTTTCATGTTTTTAATATTTACTTTTATTTATTTGGCTGCACTGTGTCTTGCCACATGTGGGATCTAGTTCCCTGACCAGGAATTGAACCTTGGCTCCCTGCATTGGGAGCTCAGAATCTTAGCCACCAGATCATCAGGGAAGCCCCTACCTAAGATCTTTGCACAAACAAAATAAGCTCTTTGTTTATAATTTCATCTATTTCACTGTCAACCTATTCAGGAGGGCAGAAACGTATCCATTCAAACTAGACCAGAAATTGAGAAGAGGAAGGTCATGTGCACAGAGAGCAGAGAATGTCTCCTACTGTAGAAATGGGGAGCCCCACTCTTGGGCAGTACACATCTTGCTTTCCCAGTGAAAGTAAATGTGTTTCACTTCAGGGTGTAGCAATTGCAGTGACCTAAGACAGTGGAAACAGTGTCAGACTTTATTTTTTGGGGCTCCAAAATCACTGAAGATGGTGATTGCAGCCATGAAATTAAAAGAAAAAGCCATGAAATTACTCCTTGGAAGGAAAGTTATGACCAACCTAGATGGCATATTCAAAAGCAGAGACATTACTTTGCCAACAAAGGTCCATCCAGTCAAGGCTATGGTTTTCCCGGTGGTCATGTACTGATGTGAGAGTTGGACTGTGAAGAAAGCTGAGTGCTGAAGAATTGATGCTTTTGAAGTGTGGTGATGGAGAAGACTCTTGAGAGTCCCTTGGACTGCAAGGAGATCCAACCAGTCCATTCTAAAGGAGATCAGTCCTGAGTGTTCATTGGAAGGACTGATGCTGAAGCTGAAACTCCAGTACTTTGGCCACCTCATGCGAAGAGCTGACTCATTGGAAAAGACCCTGATGATGGAAGGGACTGGGGGCAGGAGGAGAAGGGGATGACAGAGGATGAGATGGCTGGATGGCATCACCAACTCGATGGACATGAGTTTGGGTGAACTCCGGGAGTTGGTGATGGACAGGGAGGCCTGGCGTGCTGTGATTCATGGGGTCGCAAAGAGTCGGACACGACTGAGCGACTGAACTGAACTGAAGACAGTGGTAGCCAGAGCTGATTTGGTAAACACAAGTTACCCCTACTCAGATCTTGGTATATTATAAAATGCTTTGGTGATGAACACTCTAGCTCTGACAGTGCTGAAATAACCCAGTTAAAACTCACTGTTAGATCAGAATGCCAAAGTAACTTTTGTGATAAAGACCTTGTACATGACTGCACCTAAATTGAATTTTTCAATTTTTTCAGAAGGTTCAGGCACTGGTTGTAAAATTACATGCTTTGCCTAATAAGAATGTGATGAGGCTTTAGTATATGTATTGATATACATATTGATATGTATATGCTTTAGTAATAGTATTGATAAAGAGAAATTTCAGTTATTGAACACAATGCAAACCAAGCAGTGTGCTAAAATTTTCTGTGGTTTATGTCACTTCATCCTTAAAGTAACCCAGTGAGGTTTGCAATGTTATTTCTACTTTGTAGTTTAAGAATGGAGGCTTAGTGTGAAGAACTTGGACCAAGTCACACCAACAAGGGTTCAGAATTTGAATCCAAACCTACTTACCACCATATTAAGAAAACATCCCTTTCTTATACAGACTTGAAGTTTTCCTTAAGGATGATGACAAAAAGTCATGACTGTCTACTACCATTTGTGGCATATGGTAGTGGTTTCGGTAATAGTATCTCTCCCTGCTTTGTTACTCTCTGTACTAAATATGGTTGATAGAGGGAAAATCGGCTTTCAAGAATTGGCTGGATTATCTGGGATAACTTTAGAATGACTCTGCCTTGTGATAGGGGATCCTAAGGCCGGAACCTATGACTGAATTTAATAGGAAGCTTCATGGAGAGTTTGGACTATGTTGTATGTGTGTGTGAGGGAGAGAGAGACACACAGAGACACAGATTCAAACACACAGAGAGATCTTTCCCCTTTGTTTTAGCCAAACCATTTTCTTCTATCTTATTTCCTGAAGAGCAATTAAAATATATTTTATTTTTCAAATAAGGAAGAAGATCATTGACTTTCTCTTACCAGCCACTTATCACCACATGATACTTGTTGAAGAAGTGGGTGTTCCTTGCTTTCTATTGTTACTCTGATGAGAGTGAGGGTGGAGAGTACTTTGAAAAAATATTTGTGTAAGGAGGAGAGAAAGAAGTGAGCTGGATAAGAAAGTCTTTGCCTATCCAAAATTGAGGGCATTCTTGACTTTTATTAATAGAAGACATTTCCTTGAGGTTTAGATGCTACGTCCTCCAGGAGGCATTGTGTTTAAAGAAGTGACCTTATATTCAAACGCTCTCCATAGATTCTTATTTTATGTCTTATTTTTACTTTAGGGATTCAGTTCTTTTTTTAGATTTCTAGGGAGGAAAATGGCCTGGGTATTGACCCTTCAGAACTAGACTGCTAGGTAATGATGCTAATAGCAGTTATTGTGTGCCAAGCACTATTCCAAAGTTTATATGTATACACTAACTCAATCCGCCCAACAGATGTTTGAGATAGATTTACTATTGTGCTTCATCAAATCTAAATGTGTTGATGCTGTATCTTGATTTTGCTAGAAGATGCTATTGAAAGGTTTTCACACAACTGTATTTCTAGTGCCATTTTATTTACAAACAATTGCAAGTTGTCATAGGTTGTAAAACTGTGAAATATAAGATATACCCTACTTATAAAAAAGTTAAAATAACAAAGCATATACTAATAGTATTCATAAAATAGGATATCATTCCCATTTTTAAAATGGAGACCCTGAGGCAAAAGACATTAAGTTTTCTAAAGTGACATGACTGAACTCATATGTGTTGTGATTCTAGAGTCCATGCTCTTAACCTCCACTTCTTCCTGTCTCTCAACAATACGTTGGAATTGAGCCCATGCTAACATGTGATAGACTGCCCAAGACCCACTTACTCATCCTTTCACTGTGGCATTCATGATAGAATGGCACCGAGATTTTTCCAAGGGAGGAAGTATGTATGATGTGTATCTTTAGGGCTGTGATGAGGGTTTTGCCCTAATGCATGCAAAGTGCTTGACATGTGGGCATCTGACATGTTTTTAGTAAGAGCAATGCAATTGGGAGGCCTTAATGAACTGGCTTCCCAAAGATCAGTAGGTTGGAGTACTTGCTGGAAATTGTGTGCACAACCTGCTGTTTGGGTGCCTCAAATTCTGCATTGTGTATTTTATTCTGTTCCCCTTTGTGCGCTAAAATACCAACATAAAAAGAGATGGGAATACTAGACCACCTGACCTGCCTCTTGAGAAACCTGTATGCAGGTCAGGAAGCAACAGTTAGAACTGGACATGGAACAACAGACTGGTTCCAAATAGGAAAAGGAGCACATCAAGGCTGTATATTGTCACCCTGCTTATTTAACTTATATGCAGAGTACATCATGAGAAATGCTGGTCTGGAAGAAGCACAAGCTGGAATCAAGATTGCCAGGAGAAATATCAATAACCTCAGATATGGTGATGATACCACCCTTATGGCAGAAAGTGAAGAAGAACTAAAGAGCCCCTTGATGAAAATGAAAGAGAGTGAAAAAGCTGGCTTAAAGCTCAACATTCAGAAAACGAAGATCATGGCATCCAGTCCCATCACTTCATGGCAAATAGATGGGGAAACAGTGGAAACAGTGTCAGACTTTATTTTTTTGGGCTCCAAAATCACTGCAGATGGTGATTGCAGCCATGAAATTAAAAGAAAAAGCCATGAAATTACTCCTTGGAAGGAAAGTTATGACCAACCTAGATAGCATATTAAAAAGCAGAGACATTACTTTGTCAACAAAGGTCTGTCTAGTCAAGGCTATGGTTTTTCCAGTGGTCATGAATGGATATGAGAGTTGAACTACAAAGAAAGCTGAGTGCCAAAGAATTGATGCTTTTGAAGTGTGGTGATGGAGAAGACTCTTGAGAGTCCCTTGGACTGTAAGGAGATCCAACCAGTCCATCCTAAAGGAGATCAGTCCTGGGTGTTCATTGGAAGGACTGATGTTGAACCTGAAACTCCAATACTTTGGCCACCTGATACGAAGAGCTGACTCATTGGAAAAGACCCCAATGCTGGGAAAGATTGAGGGCAGGAGGAGAAGGGGATGACAGAGGATGAGATGGTTGGATGGCATCACTGGCTCAATGGACATGGGTTTGGGTGAACTCCAGGAGTTGGTGATGGACAGGGAGGCCTGGCGTGCTGCGGTTCATGGGGTCGCAAGGAGTCGGACATGACTGAGCGACTAAACTGATACTGAAAAATAATTCATTATTTCCATAATTGAAGAGTATAATACTTTTTTTTCTCCTGAAGAATAGGCTCCAGAGACACCACTCAGGACTTGAGTAACAAAAGTAATTTTTCGTACGAAGATGATTCTATGTGAAGACCTACCAGAATCTCAGATAAGAAACCTGTCACCATCAGTATCCTGCCAAAACCCTGAAAAATCTCTATTAACAATTTGAAGACCTGCCTGTTCCCTGAAACCTTGTATTTCTTTGCAGCTTCCTTACTGTTTAGAATTCTGGTCTCTGTTAACCCAAACCAGCCTGGTCATTGTGTCCAATTTAGGACAAACTGTAAATAGCCTCCTAATTTGCTGAATGTTCCGCCCAACTGAAATTTATATTTCATTGTTGGATCACAGATCAATGGTTTGCTGCCAGATCCTTGAGATAAGTCAGGAGGTGAGTTCTCAACCCAAGAGGCTGGTGTCACTCATCATGCCTTTTCCTACTGTTTATCATTTTCTCCTTGGACAGTGTCCTTTCTCCCAACCAGTATGCTGTACTCCAACGTGGACAAACTGTTTAGTTGTCGAAAGATACTATACTGTGGTGGAGATACATTTTTGAGTACAGGTTGTCTACAATTGAGGTGATTATAAATAAAAATTTAAGTTTATTGATTTGACATAAGTTTAAAACACCAAACCATTGCTTTTGGTGCTTCTGATTATCATTTTACTTTTTTAGTCTTAAACTGAACATCTGATCAGTCAACTTGGACTTTTTTTTTTATGTTTATTTTTTGGCTGCACTGGGTCTTAGTTACAACACGTGGGATCTTCAGTCTTCGTTGTGGCATGCAAACTCTTAGTTGTGGCCTGTGGGATCTAGTTCCCTGAAAGTGAAAGTGAAAGTTGCGCAGTTGTGTCTGACTCTTTACGACTCCGTGGACTATACAGTCCATGGAATTCTCCAGGCCAGAATAACTGGAATGGGTAGCCTTTCCCTTCTCCAGGGGATCTTCCCAACCGGGGGATCAAACCCAGGTTTTCCACATTGCAGGCAGATTCTTTACCGGCTGAGCCACAAGGAAAGCCCCGTGTTCCTTGACTAGGGATCATATCCAGGACCCCTGCATAGGGAACACTGAGTCTTTGCCTATGAACCACCAGGGAAGTCTCAACTTGGACTGTTTTGAACCAGTTTTTACCTTAAACTAGTTACAAGTGGTTTGATAAACTTAGAGCAACTGTGGCCCAGTTAGAGATAGATTTAATTGGTCAGTGCTAACTTGATGCAGTGAAATTTATTCTGAACCAATCAAACCTCATGTGAGTCAGTCAGAACCTGCTTGTCCATGTGAGAGCTTATTTGAGCTAGCTAAAACCAGCCTGAAGCCTATTTGAGCTCTTGAAACCAGACCTAAATGGTTAGACACATGTGGTTTTAGCCAAAGTGGCTTTAGATCAATCAGAAATGGTTTTGTAAGTAGAACGTCTTTGAACTTAACTCTTTCATTCTCAACCAGAATGAACCATTGAGGTTCTTTTGAACAAGTGTGAATTGGTTAGAATGGATTGAAGTGTTTTATGTAATTTAAACCTGATTTTAGGCTAGTTCCAACTCTTGAAAATGACATATCTACTTAAAATTAATTGAAAATGGTTAGATTTAGCCAAAAAAGAGGGTCTTCTTTTCTGACTTAGTGCACTACTCCGAGCCAGTCAGTAATCTTTTGTGTCAGAAATGCATGTTTCAAGCTTCCCAGAGGCTATTTCAAAATTGTTTTAGGTCTTCAGAGCCCCGTCGGATCTGTCCAGAGTGGGGAGAGGAGCTTGAGCCAGCATTTACTGAGTATCCAGCATCTCCCAAGCATTGTGCTGGGCACTCCACAAAGAGTGTCTCGTTCAATCCTTAGAACAATGGGATGAAGTAGTGTACATTATCTTCTTTTTCATACAATGGAAACCTGAAAATCCAAGGTTGAAAAACATCAGAGTAGACAGTAGGTGGGAGACGTGGAATCAGTCTAGCTCTGCCTGACTTCAGAAGTCACGTGTTTCCTGTTAGGCTACCTTGTATACCAAACCTGGCCACTTAAAAAAAAAATATATTTATTCATTTATTTGGCTTTGTCAGGTCTTAATCATGGTAAAGTAGGATCTTTCATTGCAGCACACAGATTCTCTAGTTGTGGCACGTGGGCTCAGTAGCTCCATGGCATGTGGGATTTTAGTTTCCTGTCCAGGAATTGGATCCACATCCCCAGCATTGCAAGGTAGATTCTTAACCACTGAACTACCAGGGAAGTCCCCCATACCTGGTTGCTTCTAAGTCCAACATACATTTGTAAAAATTTGAGGAATGGCCACAAAGCTTGGGGTAGAATAGACATTAGACTTGAAATTAGGAGACATTTGTTCTAGACTGTGCAAATGAGTTAAACTCTCTGGGTTCTGTTTTATTCTTTAGCAAACAACCCAGGAAATGGAAGGTCTGAACGTTTATTTTCAGGTAAACAAGGCAGATAATTATCTAAAGGTAGAGTCTAAAGAATATAAACTATGATTAACACCAACAGTGGTGTGTGTACCGTCAGTTGTGGTATTTCATTTGTTAACACTTCTTTTATGATGGTTTGGTTTTGAACAGACTGTTATGTATTGCTGTTACCATGAATAGAAAACAAAACCCGTGAAGACCATTTATAGACTTAGATGTGTAATTCTTCTCCCATGATAACTAAACACTAAATTTTGGGGCCCTAAAGATACGTTCATCTGTCTTTGAATTCCATTTAAATAGGTCTAGAGAGTTCTAGAAGAGTGTGCCATTGATGACAACATTTTCTCCTGTACCTAAAATGATACAAAAACATATTTATAGAAATGACCAACTTTTTTTCAAAATAAAGAGGAAACAAGGTAGCCACAGAAACTTCTTACATCACTCTGCTTGCAGAATTTGGAGTTGCTTTCTGCTTTCTCATTTATTTGGAGGGGAACCGCCCCCCCAAAATGGTTCGATGTTATCTGGACCTACTTTTCAATTCTTATCTCTTATTTATGAATAACTTGGAGCCAGTCAGATGCTGTGATGAGACATGCTAGTCTTTATTTGCACCCAAGTGGTCATCTTCTGGAGAAGCGTTCTGCTGCACACCATCAATACTGGCAAGCTGCACCTGTGAGTACAGACGCTGTAAATGGAAAACCATCATCTGCACTGTGTCACTCTTTACAGTGTGCAAACAGAGTGCTGGATGTTTGTAGAGGCTTTGCCCTTAGTGACTGACCAGCCATATCTGAATGTGAGGTCGTAGCTCTGCACTAAGGCTGCAGCCGCTCTTGGGAATCAGAATTCAGGATTTTTGAGCATAAGGTGAGTCACCAAATTGAGGATGGGCTAGGGGAGGCAACCTTGAAAAGTCAGTGAATGTCCTTGGCTGAGCTTTTATTAATTTTATGTATCTATAGGAATAATCCAATAGGAAGCATTGAGAATTGTGGTAAAGTTTCTGGATAGGAGCTGACAGAATGAAAAGGGGCCAATGAGAGGGAAATCAGCAGCATTTTTTTCCCTTTGTTTTGGCTACACTGAGTCTGTATTGCAGTGCATGGGCTCTTCATTGCCACATGTGGGCTTTCTCTAGTTGTGGCATGCAGGGGCTTCTCTAGTTGCAGCACATGGGCTTAGTTGCCTGGCAACATGTGGGATTTTAGCTCCCCCACCAGGGATCAAACCTGTATCCCCTGCATTGGAAGGTGATTCTTAACCACGGGGGAGGTCCCCCAAACCAGCAGAGTTTAATGCAGGACTTATAATTTGTATGTGGATAGGTAAATGTGTATGTTGAATGGGCAGATAGCATTAGCATTGTCAGTGATAACAGGATGATTGGTTTTCTGATTTTCAAGAGGGTTTATTGGTATTAGAAATGGGAGGATAAAAAGAAGTAAGCTTTCCCTGAATATAGACTGTTTCCAGTCAGATTAATACTTTGAATAGTTTGAATCTATTTAAAGGATTAAAAATAAATTTTGAAAAGTGCTGATTGCAAAAGATAAAAGGTAACCATGGTTAGGTCTTGCTATACAAACAAGAATATTTATTCTCAAAGGTAGACTTGTTTTGGCCAGTGCTGAAGAGCTGAATTGGTAGCATTTCCTATAGACTATCAAGGCAAGTGTAGGTAAATGAGCCCTTCATGGTGGAACTCAGTTCTCAAGTAAGCAGTGATATTCCAGAAAAATCTGATTTAATATGTAGTAGGAGAAGGCAATGGCAACCCACTCCAGTACTCTTGCCTAGAAGATCCTATGGGCGGAGGAACCTGGTAGGCTGCAGTCCATGGGGTCGCTAGAGTCGGACACGACTGAGCGACTTCACTTTCACTTTTCACTTTTATGCATTGGAGAAGGAAATGGCAAGCCACTCCAGTGTTCTTGCCTGGAGAATCCCAGGGATGGGGGAGCCTGGTGGGCTGCCGTCTATGGGGTCGCACAGAGTTGGACACGACTGAAGCGACTTAGCAGCAGCAGCAGCAGGTGACAATAATAACATGTGAGGAAGCTGCAAACCAAGTTTTATTAGCATTATCTTTGAAGGAACTGTAATGACGTGAAAATGCATAGGATAAATGAAATTGCCTAGATGTCCAAGAGAGAAACCAAGGATATAGCACTAGGAGACTTTGAAAAAGGAGGTACAGTTGGGACCACTTGCACTCTAAGAATTATTATTATTCCTATAGCATTCTCTTTGGAGAAGGAAATGGCAATTTACTCCAGTGTTCTTGCCTGGGAAATCCCGTGGACAGAGGAGCCTTGCAAGCTATTCAGTCCATGGGGTCCAAAAAGAGTCAGATACAACTTAAGGACTAAACAACAACAAACATTCTCTTTCTTCCTTTGTTTTGTTACTTTTATTATACACGATATTCATGTAAGATAGTGACCATTATCTTCTTGATTTTCATTCTCAGTTGGAATTTTTGTCTTAAGGGTACTATAACAGCATAGCACAGTTCAGTAGCATCTTATCTAGCAACTGATTAAGTCTTTGGGACAGTGAATAATATCTAACCCTTTCTTCACAGAACCCTTAGGCATATAAGTGTTATGTAGGAGTACTTGTTGAACTGGATATTAAAAGAAGTCACTTTATTAGCAGAGGATTCTAATATTTTCTGATGAGTTTTGGTAAATATGCGTTTGTTTGTATTTTTCAGGTGACCCACTGAGTTCTTCATTATGTTTGATGGAGACTATGATTACCTCATCAAGTTTTTAGCTCTGGGAGACTCAGGAGTAGGGAAGACCAGTGTGCTTTATCAGTACACAGATGGTAAATTTAACTCCAAATTCATCACAACAGTCGGCATTGATTTTAGGGAAAAGAGAGTGGTAAGTTCTGCATCCTTCCATATAAAAATGTAATCTCTGAGTCAACCTTTGCCTGTCTGTTTTATTTACTTCATAGGAATTAGGAGGACAAAGGTTGGAATCTAAAATTAAAGGGTGCATATGAAAGTGTATTATGTTCAGTCTGAGCAATGTGATTAAAGGCTGTAACTGAGGACACTTCAAAGTAAAAGTGAAGATTTTTTAAAAATTTCCTTGATATACTTTTGGCTGGTATCTTCCTTCTGAATTATAAAAAGTGATTTGTCTACCTTTATTATGAAGCTTGCAAACCACCCTGCTCATTTTAATGGCTTTTCTCTTAATTAAGGCCTCAGCAGTCCCATTCACTAGGTGGCAGAACTCACTGACCCCACCAGGAATGTGAGGTTTAAGTACGGGTGGGAATGAGTGTGCATATGGATCTGGGAGGTACCAAAAGAACAGTAGGGTTCTGCAGAATAAGAGAAGAGGTTCTTTTTTAACAATTGTATTTATTTTTTTTAAAGGACTGCAAGACAAGTTATTCTGGGGGTAGACAAGAAGTCAGGAGGTTGGTGTGTCCAGGAACTACATTTCTTACTAAAAAAGCAACCATTCCCATAAAGCAGGTCACAAGTAGTCAGGAAGACTAAGGACAAAGAGGCTTTGGTGGAGCACATTCTACTTGGGAAATATGCAGTTTCTGGCTTCGAGGACAGAAGAATTCATTCTTTCTGATCCACCCCAAGTCTTTTATTCCACTACCAGAATTCTTTTCTTCTATGACCACTGTTTTGTTTTGTTTTGTTTTAAAATTATTTTTAAATTAAGGTATAGTTGATATACAGTATTGTATAAGTTTCAGGTGTACCATATAGTGATTTACAATTTTTAAAGGTTATATTCCATTTATAGTTATTATAAAATATTGGCTATATTCTCTGTGTTGTACAATATATCCTTGTAGCTTATTTTATACCTTTGTCTTTTTCATGATTATTTTGGGATGCTTGCAATTTCAAACGAATTTTAGGGTCATCTTATTAATTTCTACAAAGAAACCAGCTGAAATTCTGACATGGATTGCACTGAATCTGTAGAACAATTTGGGGAGTGCATGTGTGCTCAGCTGTGTCAGACTCTTTGTGGCCCCATGGCCTGTATAGTCCACCAGGTTCCTCTGTCCATGGAATTTTCCAGGCAAGAATACTGGAGTGGGTTGCCATTTCCTACTCCAAGGGATCTTCCTGACCCAGGGATTGAACCCGCATCTCCTGCATTGGCAGGCAAATTCTTTACCACTCTGCCACCTAGGAAGCATTCATATCTTAATAATATTAAGTCTTCTGATTTGTGAACATGGATTTTTTTGCCATTTAGATCTTCTTTAATTTCTTTCAACAATATTTTGTAGCTTTCAGAATATATTTTATACTTTTTAAATTAAATTTATTCCTAAGTATCTTAATTTTTTATGCTATTGTAAATTGTTTCCTTAATTTTATTTTTGAATTATTCTTTGCCAGTGTATAGAAATACAACTTATTTTGTAAGTTGAGCTTGTATACTGGAACACTACTGAACTTGTTTATTGTTTCTAATATAACCTGCATGTGTGCCAGTGTAGGGAGTGTCTGTATCTGTGTGTGTATCTGTGTGTTTATTCCTTAGGATTTCCAATATACAAGATCCTCCTATCTTCTGTTATACTTCTTTCTTTCCAAGTTGGATATACTTTCTTTTTTCTTTTTGGTCTAATTGCCCTGATGAATGCCTCCAGTAAAATGTTGAGTAGAAATGTTGAAGGAGAACATCTTTGTCTTGTCTTTGATTTAAGGAGAAAACATTCGGTCACCACAAAGTATAATAGAAGCTGTGCATTTTTCATAGATGGTGTTCTTCAGGTCCAGGATGTTATCTTCTATTCCTAATTGTTGAGCATTTTTATTATGAAAGGTGTTGGATTTTTTCAAGTGCTTTTTCTGTATCTGTTGAGATGATTGTGTGATTTTAGTCCTTTATTCTAGAACTGTTCTGTTCCATTATAAATCGATATTGATTGGTTTTTGTATGTTAACCCAACCTTGTTCTTATGATAAATTCCACTCAGTCATGGTATATAATCCTTTTTATATGTTGTTGGATTCTGTTTGCTAGTATTTTGGTGTCTGTATTCAAAATGGATATTGGTCTATAGTTTTTTTTTTCCCCTCATAGCTTTGTTTTTGGTGTCAGGATAATAAAGCCCTCATAGAATGAAGTGGGGAAATCTTTTCTGTATTTTGAGAGTTTGGGAAGGATTGATGTTAATTCTAAACATTTGATAAGATTCACTAGTGAAGACATTTGGGCCTGGTCTTTTCTCTGTGAGAAGTTACTTTTATTATGAATTCAGTCTTCTTACTGGCTATATGTCTCTTTAGATTTTCTATTTTTTCTTGAGTTAGTTTCAATTGTTTGTGTCTAGAAATTTCTCCATTTCTTCTAAGCTATCCAATTTTTTGGCGTACGGTTGTTCATACTATTCCTTTATAATCTTTTTATATATTTAAAGTTGGTAGTGTTGTCCTTTCATTTCTGATTTTAAGAATTTGAATCTCCTATTTTTATTCTTAGTCTAAGTAAAGGTTTATCAATTTTCTTAAGCTTTTCAAAGAAAAGATAATTTATTTCCACTCTATTGATTATTCTTTCCTTCTGTTTGCTTTGGATTTAGTTTACTTTTATTTTTCTAGTTCTTTAAGGTTGAAGTTTAAGTTATTGATTTGAGATCTTTCTTGTTTTTTAATGTAGGTGTTTACCGCTATACATTTACCTCTGAGCACTGCTTTGGCAGTGAAGCTACTTTTTGTATGTTGTGCTTTTCACTCATCTAAAAATGCTTTCTAGTTCCCATTAGGTTTCTTCTATGACGCATTGGCTGTTTAAGACTGTATTGTTGAATTTCCACATACTTATGAATTCCCCAAATTCCTTTCTGTAAGTGATTTCTAATCTTTTTTTAAAACCACATTATGGTTAGAAAATATATTTTGTATAACTTTAGTCTCTTAAACTTGTCAAGACTTGTTCGATGACCTAACGTAAGGTCTGTCCTTGAGAATGTTTCATATGTGCTTGAGAAGAATGTGTGTTTTGCAGTTGCTGGGTGAGGTCCTCTATAGATGTCTATATTATGACTAGTTGACTTAGAGTGCTCTGCAGCTCTTCTGTTTCCTTGTTCATCTGCTTGCTTGTTTTATCCATTATCAAAAGAGTGTTGAAGTTTCTAAATATTGTCAAATTGTTTATTTCTCTCTTTTTATCTGTATGTATTCTTAATGGTAACTACATGACCCTTTTATCATTATAAAATATCCTTTTTTGTCTCTTTTTGTCTTCAAGTCTATTTTGTCTCATATTAGTATAACTGTAGCTCTCTTTTGGTTATTGTTTGCATGACATTGTATTTTTTTCATTCTTTTCCTAACAATCTTTTTGTGTTTTTGAATCTAAAGTATGTCTTTTGTAGATAGCATATAGTTGGATCACATCTTTAAATCTATTCTGCTAACCCTTGCCTTTCAGTTGGAATCTTCAATCCATTTACATTCAATATAATTACTAAAAAAGGAGGGTTTATGTCTGCCATTTTGCTACTTATTTTCTATATGTCTTTTTTTTTTGTTCTGTTACTTCTTGGCACCCTCTTTATTTTGTGTTATATAGACATTTTCTAGTATACCATTTAAATTCCCTTCTCACTTTTTATTTTTTGAATTGTTTTCTTAATAGTTCCCCTGAGGATTAAAATTGTCATCTTAATTTTTAACAGTCTAGTTTGGATTAATACCCACTTAATTTCAATGCCATACTCTGCTCTTATATGGCTCCATATCCTGCCAATTCCTTTTCACTGTTATTGTCATACAAATTGCATACATATTGCATCTTTATGTACTGTGTACCTATCTACACGAGTTTATAATTATTGCTTTATGAAATTGTGTTTTATCAGATGCAGGAAAGAGTTATGAAAAACCATTTATATTGTCTTTTGTATTGACTCATGTAGTTACCTTTACTGGTGCTCTTTATTTCTTAGTGTGAATTTGAATTACTGCCTAGTGTCTTTTCATCTCAGCCTGAAGCTCAGTCTTTGTTACTTCTTGCAGGGCAGTTCTTCTGGCAATGAATTTTATGTTTTTGTTTATCAGAGGATGTTTTAAGTTCCCTTTTAATTTGAGGGATAGCTTTGCTGGAAATAGGATTCTCGGTTTGTAGTCTTTTTCCTTTCAGTACTTTTTATTGTCCTACTGCCTTTTGGCCTCCATTTTTATTTGTTTGTTTCTTAATGATAAATCAGTTCTTAGTTTTATTGAGATCTCTTATATGTATTGAATCACTTTTCTCTTGCTGCTTTAAAAATTCTGTCTTTTGATTTTTGACAGTTTGGTGATATGTCTAGTCAGTATCAGAAAGTTTATGCTTCTTAAGTTCATTGAGTTTCTTAAATGCACATAAATATTTTTCATCAGATTATGGAAGTTTTTGGCTGTTATTTCCACAAGTATTTTTTATGCCTCTTTCTGTCTTTCCCCCCACCCCACCAAATAATATATTACTTGTACATTTTTTAATATATTTATAAACATATATTATGTGCTTACACATTATAATGAAGAGCCAATTCAATGAAAAAGACCCTAACTCTGTGAAAGATTGAGAGCAGGGGAGAAAGGGGCAACAGATTGGATGGTATCATCGATTCAACAGACATGAGTTTGAGCAAGCACCAGGAGATAGTGAAGGACAGGGAACCCTGGCATGCTGTAGTTCATGGGGTCACAAAGAGTCAGACACGGCTGAGTGACTGAACAACAAAAATGTGCTTACATCATTTAATACAAATTATTGTATTATCCAGAGACAATTATTTGAAATAAAATATAAATAAGATTGTATTCCAGATGGAATTTTCTTTAGAAGTTTAGATACTTAGGGGAGTTATACTGAATAGCTAATTGAGAAGAGTTCACCAGTCTCAGAAGTTCTCTTTTCTTTTTCATTTTGCCATTTTAGGTGTACAGAGCCAATGGGCCAGATGGAGCTGTTGGCAGAGGTCAGAGAATCCACCTGCAGTTATGGGACACAGCTGGACAAGAGAGGTATGAGATCTTCAGTCATGTGCTCTTTGCTGGAACAAAGGGGAACAACAATTGCGCTCTTCACACAGTGACCTGAGCAGGAAAAGGCCAACTGATTCGTTGATATGCACCTGGATAAGCCATGCTGCCAAATTAGCAGGAAATTTATCAGTCTGAAATGATAATAGTGGCTTTATTTCATACAAGGTCAAAGGGAAAATGAATCCTTTTAAAAATGGATGCTTTTACTTATGGACTTCTTTCTTTTTCTCCCCCTTTTTAAAAACCTGTATACTTGTCTCCATTTACTTTTGTTTACTCAACCACAAAGAAAGCTAGAGTTGCATGCATTTCCTTACCTGATTATTGGAACCTAGCATAAAAATCTTGTTGGAATTAATTTATATGATCAGAGGTTGCTTGACAAAAATGTCACATGAAATCTTCATATAAAGTTACTTTTTTTGATTGAAATATAGTTGATTTACAGTGTTGTGTTAATTTCTGCTATACAGTAAAGTGATACAGTTATACAATTATATACATTCTTTTTTATATTATTTTCCATTATGGTTTATCACAGGGTATTGAGTATAGTTCCCTGCACTATACAACAGAACCTTGTTGATTATCCATTGTCGGTATAATAGGTTGGATCTGCTAGTCCCAAACTCCCAATCTGTCCCTCCCCCACATACCCCTCCCTTGGCTACCACAGGTCTGTTTAAAGTTGGTAAAAGAAAATATAAAAAAAAAATAAAAATAAAAAATAAAGTTGGTTTCAGTTAGCTACAGCTGTGTTATTTCTCACAATTTCCTTAAAGGATTTTATTTGTTTGTTTAACTTTTTCTTATGGAAAACTCCAAGTATATACAGAAGTAGAGAGGCGAGTACAGTGAAATTAGGTACTGACTTACCAGTTTCAACAAACATCAGGTTGTGGCCCATCTTACTTCGTGTATATCCTTCACCTCTTCTCACTACCCCTGCCCCACAATTATTTTGAAGCAAATTCCAAATATCGAACTGTTTCTTTTGTAACTATTTTGGTACATATCTCTGAAAGATGAGTACTCTTTTTGTAAAAACATGGATTAGAAATGTTTGAGAACACTTAAAATAGCTAATTAAAGGACAAATTCTTAACCAGTATTTTCTTCTCTGGAGCCCATGCCTGTCAGCTGCAGGCTTTGCATGAAGGCAAAATGAGAGAAAACCTACTGCAAGAGAGAGAGGCACAGAGATGGCAGGATAAATCCTTGGTGCATACATGTGTGTGCTCAGTTGTGTCCAACTCTTTGTGACCCCATGGGCTGTGGCCCACCAGGCTCCTCTGTCCAAGGACTTTTCTAGGCAAGAATATTGGAGCAGGTTACCGTTTCCTGTGTCAGGGGATCTTTCCCACCCTGGGATCAAAGCTGCATTTTTTGCATCTTCTGCATTGGCAGGCAGATTCTTTACCACTGGGCCACTTGGGAAGCCCGAATCCTTGGTGGAGAGGGTACAAAGAAAGGGGAAATTGAGTCTGATTACCATCACCCTAAAGCAAAGAATGGTTCTCAGGGATAAGGGATTTCTGTAGAGACTGAAATTAAAAGGTCATGAATGGAACACATTGTGATAACCAAGTCAGGCTTTCACAGGATGGGGACGACACATACACAGCAAGCACCATTGCTTTTGGCCTATTTAGCTTTTAATTGTACAATAAATTCTTGGCTGAGACAAAGAGATCATGAGCTAGTTCTTGGTATCCCTGTCCAGAAGGCTGGTTTTTCAAATCACATGGCTTATTAACACATAAACTTCTACCAGTTAGATAAATAACTTATTATACACATTTGGAATATCATCATCTAATTTGTTAAATTAAAAAAAGTTAGTTTTTATTTTAAAAGAAAATTGCAATAACTTGGCATTTTCGAAAGTCTGTATATGTTTTCAAATATTTTTTCTTGTTCTAAATACCTATTTACTATATTTTTAAGATACTCAGTGTCATTGATTATGTACCTAATTTTACACTGTTGAAACTATTATATAATAGCCTAATTCAGTAAACCTTGTGCAAGTAAGATCTATGCATAGTGTGCATGTATAATGCGAAGTTAGTAGAAACGATGGCATGTTGTTTAACATCTGACTTGTTATTGATGAACTGTTGTAAAAGGCTTGAGGGGACTGCTGGTGGCTTTGTGTTTCAAAGAGTAGGGGTGTGGTTTAGGTGACCAGTCTGCTTTTATGTTCCCAGGTTTCGTAGCTTGACAACTGCCTTCTTCAGAGATGCTATGGGGTTTCTTCTGCTTTTTGATCTGACAAATGAGCAGAGTTTTCTCAATGTCAGAAACTGGATAAGTAAGTAGTATTGTCTCCCTGCCTGTTTCTTCCCACTCCCACCAGGAGCCCACCAGGCTCCTCTGTCCATGGGATTTTCTAGGCAAAAGTACTGGAGTGGGGTGCCATTGCCTTCTCCGAAACCCCTACTACATAACAATTTCTTATAGTTTCAGTGTTATGAAAGGGTAATGGGCTGTAATTTTTATAGCAGAAAACCTTGTTTCTAAAAATGAGTTTTGAAATAAGTAATTGATGAATGCCTTGTGGTTTTCAAAGCATTTTTACATAGTTTGTGTCCAGTCCCCATGTTCCCCCATGAGGAGATCTAGGGAGGTGGTGTATCCTCATTTTAGGATAAAGATGCTTAGCCTTATGGAGTAATAGGCTTGCCCAAGGACATGGAGCTTTTGGCTTTTGGTTTAGTGGCCTTTTTGGGGATGGGGGGATTCAGTGGCTTTTTATGCTCTTTCTCAACTAAGCTAATCACTAAGAGTTGAAGAGCTATTTAGTACTTTAAATATAGGTTCCCCGGGTTAGTCATGCTTACTGGGCTTCACTTTGTTAAGTGCCTGTCTGAGTCACACACCCTTTTGGCTGAATGGCAGTGACTATTTCTAATTGCTTATCCTCGTTCAGTTCTGGGGCTTTCTTAAGCACTTTCCAAGGATTGTTGTAAGAGATGGGCTCATAGAATCTTAGCACAGGAAGAGCATCAACCCACCTATTTTTCACTGGGAGAAACCGAAACTCTGGACAAGGTAAATCTCATCCATTTGGGCTTCATGGCTAGTTACATGAAGGATAAAATCATGTGAAATTCTGTGTATTATTTTGTGTTTTCCTTATAGTGTAAAAGAATTCTTCTTGCTCAGTTAGGCAAAGAAAACATACATATTGGAGATTTCATGTCTTCAGTGTAAAGTATTCACTGTCAGAAAGATTCAGTGTCAGATGTATTAATAATAAATCTTAATTAGGAATAAAAATTTAATTATATATATTTTTTATTTTTCCTCTGTCTGTTAGTAGTTTGAATATTAAGGGGATCATTCTTCTTTGGGGGGGTCAAATTAAATATATATTTAATGTATATTGTAATATTTAATGTATTTTGTATGTTTAATGTATTTAATATATATAAATTATATATATATATATATACACACAAGCATATATATATGTGTACATATATATACATATACCAATGGTGGATAGCAGAACAGAGGCAGTATTGCATTGAACCAGTAACTGAGTCCTGGGTGCGAAGGCAGAGACCAGGTCTGCACTCTCTGCTTCTCCAGAGATGCATTGCAGTCCTTTCTCTCTTGAACCCAGATCTCTCCTGTCCTCATGGGAAACGGGTAAGAGTCCCAAGTTGATCCCTGCTGAGCTTAGGAGACTGAACAGAGATCTGTGTCCTCTGGGCCTGAATTTGAAATCAAAGAGGAATCAGATAGTGTTGTCTTACTCACCTGTCCTTCTGGAGCTTAAGTATGAACCAGTTGTGCCCACAGGCAGCATGTTTTGTAGGGAAACTCCAAAGTAGCCTATATTTCTAAACTGTTCTTCTGTAGCCTCACATAAGTGGGACAAGAGCCCAACAAGTATATTTTTAACATATTTTTGCCTTTATATTTTAATTCGTATTATTCCCTCTGTCTGAAAAGCCCTCTCCATACTCACTCCATTGTCTTAAAAATTTAGAGTTCAATTTACTCTTTAAAATCTGACAAAATATGGCCCCCATGAAATTTTCTGTGATAACTTTGTTGAATTAAATTTTTTCTCTCCTCTTTAAAAAAATTATATTAAAATATAGTTGATTTACAATGTTGTATTAGTTTCAAGTGTACAGCAAAATGAATCAGTTGTACATGTATCCATTCTTTATTTTTTAAAGATCTTTCTCCATAAAGGCCATTACAGAATATTGAGTCGAGTTCCCTGTGCTATACAGCAGACTCTTATTATCTATTTTATATATCCCGTGCTGTGCTTAGTCGCTCAGTCATGTCCGACTCTTTGCAACCCCATGGACTGCAGCCCACCAGGCTCCTCTGTCCATGGGGATTCTCCAGGCAAGAATACTGGAGTGGATTGCCATACCCTCTTCCAGGGGATCTTCCCAACCCAGGGATTGAACCCAGGTCTCCCACATTGCAGGCAGATTCTTTACCATCTGGGCCAGTGGGGTGTGTATGTCAGTTTTATTCCTCTCAATTAGAGTTAAGCCTCCTATTGTGTTTTGTACTACTTACACATGATCCTTACCACATACCATATCAAGTTGTAGTTATTTATGTATGTGCTTTTTTTGTGTGAGATATTTTAAAAGAATTCATAAATTTATTTTTTATATAAATAATTCACAACCTTTGTAGAAAAGTTAGGAAAAAAGAAAAATGATCAATTATCATACTTCCCAGACTCCTCAAAATAAATACTATTAAACATCATTACAGGTAATAAACAACATCTCTAAATGCTTTATTGCATTAAAAGAATGATTTTCAAGTGTGAGCATGCATCTAGAGCCCCCCAGAGAACTTGTTAAAACAGATTCCAGACCTCAAACCCAGCCTTCCTGCTTCAGTAGATATGGGGTGGTACCTGAGAATTTGCATTTCTAGCAAGTTCCCAGGTGATGGTTGTTAGGCTGCTGGTCCATGGACCTTACCTGAAGACTAACTGAATTAACTCATTTAACCTTTACCTTACCCCTATGAAGTAAATACTGTCATTGTCTTCATTTAAAGATGGGGAAACTGAGGCACAGAGTGGCCATGTAACTTCCTCAAGGCCACACAGCTAGTCAATGGCATAGCCAGGATTCAGCTTTAAACACCTTCAGTCCTGAGTTCATTTTCATAACCTTGACACTGAACGGGTAAGGTGTTAACAGAGCACTGAACTTCCCTGGAGGCCAGAAAGGTTCCACAGTAGAAGTGACTGAGAGGCAAGTTGTAAAGGAAGTAGGGGATGTCCCTGAAGGAAGGCTGTGTTTGGTTATTTAGGGTCTAGGGACAGAATGCATAACAGCCTGGAGACCGAAAGGATGTGGCTGTTGGAAACGGTACAGTTTGGTCTTGCCTGTATAGGTCCTGTTCCCCGCTTCCGTCCCGTGAGGGCAAAGGGCAGTGCCCTGAAATTCTGCACCAAGTATCAGGCCTCCGTTATTGCTCAGTAAATACTAACTGACTTGACTTTCTCATGATAAGATATAATGAACATGACTTGATAATGAGGAACTAATGGTTAACCATGATAAAAAATAAATTAGGCCATACATTTTTGAGGATGTCTTATTGTGCAAGTTTGGGTTACTTTAATTTCACTGTGAGGCATGATGAGTATGAAATAAGACTTATTTTCCTTATTTGGGAGATTAAACTCTTTAGCTTAGTTGAAGTTCCCTTGCTTTTATTACTGTTAATATGCCTACTAACAGATTTTCATGTGAAAAGAAATAGAAGCTACAGAGTGAGAATTGTAGTCTTGTGCTTCTTGGGTCTGGTGACAGAATCATTGACTATATATTCTGGGTTTTCTGTCTTCATTTGATCCTATGTTTTGTTTGTTTCAGATAAATTGATTCTGCCTTAGGATAATAGAAAAATGTGAAAAATATTTCAGATAGAAATAGGTTTATAGAAAGACAATTCATTTTTAAAATGCCACTGCTGTAGAGAGAAAATATATGAAAAACAGAGCTTTAAGGTTAGTCATGAGCACTAGGAAATCCTCCAAGTGTGCTTTTTTCTTTTCAAATGATCTTCATAAAGAAAATAGCTATCTGGTGTGTGTGTGTGTGTGTGTGTGTGTGTGTGTGTGTGTGTGTGTGTGTGTACGTAAGTTTTGGAGGGATAACAATTTCTCCCATTCCTCTCCAATATAAATAAGCTGGAGTATGTGCATAAGGGCAGGATTAGTTTTACATCTCTGCCCCATCCATTTAGTTTTATAGCTTGGGGTATTGGTGTTTTGAAAGCATTACAGAGAATTATGCACTTCCTTATATCTGTATATCCATTTACAGTTTTAAAGCAGTTTTGCATATATTCTGCACTGATCATAGACTTATATTACTTAACTATAATAAATTTTCTTATCTTCTTCTACTAATAGGTCAGCTACAAATGCATGCATATTGTGAAAACCCAGATATAGTGTTATGTGGGAATAAGAGTGATCTGGAAGACCAAAGAGTAGTAAAAGAGGAAGAAGCCAGAGGACTTGCAGAGAAATACGGGTGAGTATTTTTGGGGAGGATCTACAGCACAAATTTCTGATGCAAGCATTGGCACGTGAATGGGTAACAAAAAGGGCAAAAGCAAAAAACTGAGAGGGATGTAGGCCTTGGGAGGAGGTGTCAAACACCTCCTTTGCATATTAATATAACATGATTTGGGAACCGTAGAAAAAGCCATTGGTGAGGGCCTTCATTCAGTGCTTCAGTACCATTTTCTCAGTCTCTTGGTGTTTGAAGAAAGACAGCTTCAAGGACAAACACCCTAACTGTGTAAGGCCTCCTTTCCAAGATGCAGGTACAAGATGCCCAGGTTAAGGAAATTCTGTATATTTATTCAGTGAGGAAAATTCAAAGCCAGTCCATATTCTGCTTTGGCAAGTTCCAGGATACAAGAAGGCCTTCTTGGCCTTGAAATACCTATGCTGGTGGAGGAGTGTGAAGATCTCCTTTGGTTTAAGCTGTTTTTTTGTTGTGTGTGCTTAGTCACTTCAGTCATGTCTGACTTGCAGGCCCCATGGATTGTAGCCCTCCAGGCTCCTCTGTCTATGGGATTCTCTGGAGCAAAGATACTGGATTGAGTGGCCATGCCCTCCTCCAGGGAATCTTCCTGACCCAGGGATTGAACCCGTGTCTCCTGTACTGCAGGGATTCTTTACCACTGAGCCACTGGGGAAGCCCCATTTTTGTGGTGGAGAGTCAGCTAAATACTGTCTTCCTCCTTGAGCTCAGGGGGTAGGATCACAGTAGCAGCAGCATTCATGGACATGATAGAAGGGGTCAGCCACTGCTCAATAAAGTATACAAAGCAATTTGTGCTGTACTTTCTTCCTCCAATATAATGAGAATGCAAATGCGCATGTAATACTCTTATTATCAGTGGGAGACAGCAAGTAGGGTAGAGAAGGAAGGGGAGGGAGGGAGAAAGAGAAAGGAAGAGAGAAGGGTGGTGTGGGTGGTGCACTGTGTGTAGAGGGTGTTACCGCCTAGTGGCCTCTGTTGTTAGACAAATCCAAGGAAGCTAGAGGAGGGACTTGGCCTTTTTATCGTGTGAACCCTGCGTTTTTCTTTTTTGGGCTGATAGAGTTCAGAAAGCACTCAAGGATGGGGTTCACACTGGAGA
Organism: Bos indicus; assembly: GCF_029378745.1. NCBI lineage: Eukaryota > Metazoa > Chordata > Mammalia > Artiodactyla > Bovidae > Bos > Bos indicus. The sequence continues at coordinate 54,892,736 of NC_091769.1, forward strand.
GGGAGTGGAAGGATAGGTTGACTGGGCAGGAAGGAACCAAGAGTCTGGAGAGATTTGAATACTAGGGAAGAAGAGTAGACTTGATCTGCAGGGGCTCAGGAAGTTGCTGAAGGCCTTTGAACGTGGAGTGCTGTTATGAGTACTTCCCCAGGTCGGTCTGGGGCGATGGGGAGGATGGAGTGGAGAGCTCCTGGGCAGTCCCTGTGAAGGGTTGCTGAGTGTCTGATGCTGAGGCCCTTAGGATGGGTAGTCAGAAGGGAAGGTGGATTTGAAGTGGGGAGAGCCAGAACCAGCTGGGACCATGACCACGGACTGAAGCTGTGTCAGTCCCTGTTGCTTCTGACCTGGATGGTATGGGTGCCCAACAGAAGCCAGTGCTCTTTGCACAGAGCTAAACACAAACACACCTGGCCCAGAAGCTGGAGGAGCTAAAGGAGGATCTAGGGGAAGGTGGAAAAGGAGACAGGTCTGGTTGCTGGTTTGTGCCAATGAGATGAGCCAGCAAATAAGCGACAAAATGTGAGTGCCACAGAATGGCTGCTGCTTCACTTCTGCCCTGCGTCTCTCTGTGGTCCACCTTAACTGCAAAGGGAGTTCTGGGAAGTGTTATTCAATCTAGACAAGTTGACAGATCATAAAGCTACCACAGATAGAGAGTGGGACTGGGCATTGGTGTCTTTTAAAAACTCTCCATGTGTTTTTTTTTTTTTAAAGCAATGGTCCCACTGACTTTTATTTATTTATTTATTTTTAATTAATTTAATTTTTGGCTGCACTGTGCCTTCATTGCAGCATGTGGGCTTTCTCTAGTTGCAGCAAGTAGGAGCTACTCTTTAGCTGCGGTGCACAGGCTTCTCATTACAGTGGCCTCTCTTGTAGGGGAGCCCGGGCTCTAGGTTCACGGGCTTCAGTAGCTGTGGCACATGGGCCCAGTAGTTGTGGCCCTTGGGCTTAGTTGCCCCATGGCATGTGCTGTATTCTTAGACCAGGGATTGAACCCACATCCCTTGCATCGGCAGGTGAATTCTTAACCATTGGACCACCAGGGAAATCCCTCCATATGATTTTTGGAGCAGAACTTGAGAACCTCTGACTGAGGTGATTCTGAAGTGGGGGCTGACCAAGCTCCGTGGGCAATTCTGATCACCTGATATGCCCACTTCTATCTTGATAGTCACTTTTGTAAAGTAGTGGAAGGAAGAGGGATCAGATACCATGGTGGATTCTGAAGTGTTGAAGCGGGGGGCTGTGTTGCAATGGGTGAGGAGGAAGTAAGTGATGAAGCAATGGAAGCTGTGGACCTAGCTAGACCAGGCTTTTGAGAAGTGTATTTGCAAAGACAAGAAAAAAAAAATAATAAAATAGGGCAGCTGGGAAAGTTAGCTAGACTCAGCAATTGTATTGTCAAGTGTTGTGGGGGGTCTGGATTGACTCATTCCCTCTCTGGGCTTTACCTGCCCTTTGCTTGTTTCCTCTGTGACCATTCTCAGGATTCCACATCCCGCCCAGTATTGGAGAGCCTGCCGTTACCTTCTGACTATATGGAGACTCCGGGTACGAAAGGGGCCGCCTTTCCTCGGTGCTCAGCTCAGAAGATCTGAGCAGTATTTTGTAAGAGAGGCTCAGTGTAAAGTTTCTGAACTGGGTTAAAATGAGCAGAGGAGAGATTAGCAGATAAAATAGTGGAGGTAACCAGTCCATTTTGAAGGAGATCAGCCCTGGGATTTCTTTGGAAGGAATGATGCTGAAGCTGAAACTCCAGGACTTTGGCCACCTCATGCAAATAGTTGACTCATTGGAAAAGACTCTGATGCTGGGAGGGATTGGGGGCAGGAGGAGAAGGGGACGACAGAGGATGAGATGGCTGGATGGCATCACTGACTCGATGGACGTGAGTCTCGGTGAACTCCGGGAGTTGGTGATGGACAGGGAGGCCTGGTGTGCTGTGATTCATGGGGTCACAAAGAGTCGGACACGACTGAGCAACTGATGTGATGTGATCTGATCTGATCTGATTGAAGATGGGAAGGGATGGAAGCAGACTTCCCTTAGGATTTAAGAAGCATAAAATAGAGTTCTGTAGGCTGTTGGGAGTTTTGGAGGAAGGTGTAAAAGATAAATTTGTTTCACATGGATTGGACAGATTTGACATTTAAGTTTAATGATTATTTTCACAGAAATCTTTTTTTTCATTTTTAATAATTGTAATATTTTCATTAGTTGTACATGCACTAAAAGACTATATTGGTTAATCCATCTATGTGCTAACAATCAGAAGACAGTAGTTTATGGGATATCTTCATATCATTTGTATGTTATCTGATAAATTTGTGGGTTTTGTTACCATTGCATTACCGTCTATCCTCAGTTCATAAGAATGGGTCGTTGGTTCACAAATGGCTCTCTGAAATATACGTGTATTTAAGAATGAAAGACTATGTCTTAGAAAAACTTTGCAAACCTAATAAAAACATGCTGCAGTGCAAATAAGAAATATAAATGTGTGTCTGCTGGGACAAGTAAATTTGAGAATGAGAACTTCATGCAGCAGCCCAAAATAGAAAGGGTGAATTGGATGCATGATGATGAATATTTGAAAATTTATTTTTAGTAAACTAAGAATCCCTTTACCCCTAATTCCCTCCCCCCCTTTTTTTGCTATAGCATTTGTTTAAATTGTAACATGAAGCTCTTAGGTCACTTCCTAATACAACGAAGCAATGTGGCCCATAAACCAGCTTTTTTAGAACAACTACAAAATAATGCTTTCCAATATTGAATAATATTGAGAATGAAATCAGAGAAGGGAGCAAAACAGAGGGTTATTCAGATTTGTACTTCTGCCAGTCAAAACCATGATATTCACTTTGTTGCTGAAACACTTTAAAAAATATCTGTGAAGTCAGTGACAAATATGTTAGAAGAAAAAGCAGAAAGCATATTGGCAACATTCCTCTTTTAGATGGTACTATTAGATCTCAGACTTTACGTGTGCCGCAGCATCACCTGAACTCTGGGTCCCACTGAGTTTCTTAGTTAGTGGGACTGGGATGAAGCCCCACATTTTACATTTCTAGCTGATTCCTAGATGTTGCTGCTACTAGTGACTGAGGATAGCACTTTGAGAAGCACCTGTGTAGGTGTCAGGTTACCATGAGCTGTGCATGCTGGCAGATATTTTCCTTGCCCACAGAACTGGACAAAATGATGGTGCAACAGAATATGAAGCAGGTGTCTACTTGTGCCACATTTGGGGAGGGACATGTGCTCACCGACTGATCACTGGAAAATCCACGCTAAGTCCAGGAGGATTTTTTCTCTTACACAGTTCATGATATCAGCTGTGGTATAGATGGGGCAAGGACATGGATTGTTACCAAGCGAGCACGAGCCATAAGCTTATAGGCAAAGACTTCACTGTAGGTGGAAATGGTTGCATCTAAGTGTCCTTCTGTCCTCTTCTTTACTCACAGAAGATAGGTGTTGGTCAGTATAAGCCTTTTTTTCTTGATTCAGGGTTAAGGGAAATAGAGGACATAATGACTATGGTGAAAGTATGATAATGGAATATATGTATATCACATGTGCTGTGCAAAGAAATAAGCAGTAAATTTTCACAGAATGAGATAAAACTGTCCTATAACATTGTATTAGTTTTAGGTATATGACTTAATGGTTTGATTTATGTGTATGTTGTGAAATAATCACCACAATAAGTTTAGTTAACATCCATCACCGGTGTAATTACAGTTTGTTTGTTTTTTCTTTTTTGCTGAACCTCAAGGCATTTGAGATCTTAGTTTCCAGACGAGGGGTGGAAACTGGACACCCTGCTGTGGAAGCATGGAGTCTTAACCACAGTCCTGCCAGGGAAGTGCCCTGTAGTTACAATTTTTTTTTTCTTCTTGTGATGATGAGGACTTTTAGGATCTACTCTTAAGGACAGCATACAGAAGACAACTCCGCCCCCCCCACCCCGCCCCGCCCCCGCCACCCGCCACAACTGGAGACTACTGGCTAAAGATGAGAAAGGTGCTCAAGAGTTTCTGGAACGGAGGATGTGTTAAAAACTTTTATTTACAACATTAATAATATGAGTACAGACCGTTTCTGGGATTCCCAGTCGTTTCGCTCAGCAGGCGGCACTCAGTATTTCATCTAGTCTGAACTAGACGAAATGTATGACTAGCTTGATCTCTGGTGCTTTGATTCTTTGAAAACTTGATGATATCTTCTCTTTATTCAAGAAATAAATAATGACTTATCATTGGGCACATTTTAAAACCACACACAGAAGCTGAAACTAAACAGACAAGACTGATTTCCAGGGCCCCACAGAGCTCAGAGGATGATCTGGCTTTCGTTTGGCGCTCTCTCCCAGGGTGCAGCAGCGTGTGCCTCACCCTTCCCCCTAGAGGCTTGTTCACTCAGCAGCCAGCAGGCTATAAAAAGTAGCGAGACTCGCTTTTTAGTTTAGTGAAAAATTCCTCCATCATTTGTGGATACACATGTGAGCCAAATATCTAAAACCGTTGCACGGAATCACCAAATACGCTTGCTTTTCATTCCTGGGAACGTCTAACTGGGACCTGGGATAGTCTCGTTTTGTAGAAATAAGTAAGAGAAGAGAGAACACCTAAAAATTGGATCCTAAACTATGACATGAGCTGGATATAGGTATCTTGGTGAAAGACTGCAAATGATCATGTCCCCCTCATTTTCTTAAATTTAAAAATTTGTGGTGTACCTATTTATTAAAAGCACATCAAAATTGGTGTTCTGCAAGTGTTCCAAAATCCATTTAGTGCACATGTATGGAGTGATACCAGTTAGCTGCACAGGATTTTTTCTGAAGGTTTGACGAACGGCTTCCTAGTTGTTCTGCACTAGCACCATCGTGTGGCGAGAAGGAACAGGACACCTGTCTCTATGCTTGACAGTGGGGCAGTTGATCCACTTGAATTTAAGCTAAGATTACTAAATTTTTGCCTGGAAAGTTTTAGGAAAAGCAGAACATTATGTTTAGAGAAGAAGAGAATCCCATTGGGTGAACATTGATTGAGCACTTGCTGGACGCTAAGCTTGTGTTAAGCCCTTTACCTGTATTATCTTATTGCTTCTTTATTAAGACCCCATGAAGCACTGTTATACCTCTTTACAAATACAGAGAACTGTTCGGATAAAGTAGCCCAAGTACCTTCTAAAAGTGAACATCAATAAGATATGGACATAAAAATATGTTTGATTCTATACTATAATTTCTATGCTGTTAGGACAAGCTGAACAGTCCAATTTTCAAATGTGAGCACAGGGCATCATTTTTTGTTTGTTTGTTTGGTCACACCACATAGCTTACAGGATTTTAGTTCCCTGATCAGGGATTGAACTCACGCCCTCAGCAGTGAAAGCTCAGAGTCCTAACCACTGGACTTCCAGGGAGTTCCCAGAGACATCATTTTATGATGGAAAGAAAGTCTTAATTCAGGATCTTTGCTGTCCATCTCATTTAGTTTACTTTTTGTCTGGCAGCTCAAAGAGCTGAGGGTGGCAAGGAGTGATCTCTATCATTCATTTATTCCTATAGGAATAAAAACCGTATTACCTCAGTTGCTTGCTGCTGCTGCTGCTGCTAAGTTGCTTCAGTCGTGTCTGACTCCGTGCGACTCCATAGACAGCAGCCCACCAGGCTCCCCCGTCCCTGGGATTCTCCAGGCAAGAACACTGGAGTGGGTTGCCATTTCCTTCTCCAATGCATGAAAGTGAAAAGTGAAAGTGAAGTCGCTAAGTTGTGTCCGACTCTCAGCGACCCCATGGACTGCAGCCTTCCAGGCTCCTCCGTCCATGGGATTTTCCAAGCAAGCATACTGGAGTGGGGTGCCTCAGTTGCTTAGAAGACTCTGAATAATTAGTCTGAAGATTTTAAGGTTGTTAACCTGACTTCTGGTCACATCACCTGGAGGTTCACAAACGGTCAGAAAATACACTTTTAATTTTTAGTTTGTTAGTAGAATTTGAGATTAAAACTCTATATCTTCTTAATATTGTACCTCTTTTAATATGAGTGACTTCAAAATGTATGCTTTCACTCATATACCCTGAAATTCTATCAAGTAAGTGTTTACTTAAGTTAGTAAACATTAGAGAATAGCTCATAGTTCTGCTAGAAACATCAGTCATTTGTTGCTCAGTTGCTCAGTTGTGTCTAACTCTTTGTGACCCCATGGACTGCAGCATGCCAGGCTTCCCTGTCCTTCTCCATCTCCCAGAGCCTACTCAAACTCATGTCCATTGAGTTGGTGATGCCATCCAACCATCTTGTCCTCTGTCTTTCCCTTTTCCTCCTGCCTTCAATCTTTCCAGCATCAGGGTCTTTTCCAATGAGTCAGCTCTTTGCATCAGGTGGCCAAAGTATTGGAGTTTCAACTTCAGCATCAGTCCTTCCAGTGACTATTCAGGACTGATTTCCTTTAGGATTTATTGACTGGTTTGATCTCCTTGCAGTCCCAGGGCCTCTCAAGAGTCTTCTCCCACACCACATTTCCAAAGCATCAGTTCTTCAGCACTCAGCCTTCTTTATGGTATTAATCAGTAAAGTAAGATCTGTTTTCTCTCAGCATTTAATGATGATCACTTATGGTAGTAAGGAATGGTAGTAAGTATGGTTTGACAAGAACTGGAGGGAAATGAATGCTTTGGAGCATGAAACGCTTTGGCTAGGACAGATCTGAGGGAGCCATCTCTAATGTAGAGAAGTATAATTCAGACTACTAGAATTTAGGGCAAGACTAGAGATTAGCTTCATAGTGGATTGAATCAATTTTTGTGGGCTAGTCTGGAAAGTTAATGTTTATAATCTTGGTAAGGTCTCTTGGAGCTATGATTTTCCACAATTCAGTGATTCTATATATTCTGAGTTTTAAACAACAAAGTTAAAAACAAACTTTTGTAACCCATTACTGTGTTTGAAATAGAAAATGTTTATTAATGACAGATTTGTCAGAAACGACACATTTCTTATGTGTCAGACTCCAATCTAAGTCCTTTAGATGTTAACTCAATTAATCCTTAATAGGAAGATAGTGATATTTTCTGGTTTTATGGATAAAGCAACTAAGGCACAGATATTTATAGTTTGCCAGTGCTACACCGGAGAAGGCAATGGCACCCCACTCCAGTACTCTTGCCTGGAAAATCCCATGGGCAGAGGAGCCTGGTAGGCTGCAGTCCATGGGGTTGCTAAGAGTCGGACATGACTGAGCGACTTCACTTTGACTTTTGACTTTCATGCATTGGAGAAGGAAATGGCAACCCACTCCAGTGTTCTTGCCTGGAGAATCCCAGGGACGGGGGAGCCTGGTGGGCTGCCGTCTATGGGGTCGCACAGAGTCGGACACGACTGAAGCGACTTAGCAGCAGCAGCAGTGCTACACAGTTAGTATGGAGTTGTAATAGGATTTGAATCCAGGCAACCTGGCTCCAGAAGTTATGGCTGTTAACCATTGTCCAGACTGTCTTTAAGTGTCTGACTCTTTGTGACCCCATGTACAAATGGGGTCCCCTTTATTTAGTCCACTGGGCACTTCTGTGCATGGAATTCTCCAGGCAAGAATACTGGAGTGGGTGTTGTTGTTCAGTTGCCAAGTCATGTCCGACTTTTTGTGACCCCATGAAGACTGTATACCAGTCTTCCATGTCCTTCACTATCTCCCAGAGTTTGCCCAAATTCTTGTCCATTGAGTCAGTGATGCCCTCCAACTATCTCATCCTCTGTTGCCCCCTTCTCCTCTTGGTCTCGATCTTTCCCAGCATCAGGGTCTTTTCCAATGAGTCAGCTCTTTGCATCAGGTGGCCAAAGTATTGTAGTTTCAGCTTCAGCACCAATCCTTCCAATGAATATTCAGGGTTGACTGGTTTAATCTCCTTACTGTCCAAGGGACTCTCAAGAGTCTTCTCCAGCACCACAGTTCAAAAGCATCAATTCTTTGGTGCTCAGCCCTTTTTATGGTCCAACTTTCACATCCATACATGACTACTGGAAAAATCGTAGTTTTAACTGGGTAGCCATTCCCTTCTCCAGGGAATCTTCCTGACCCAGGGATCAAACCCTGGTCTCCTGCATTGCAGGTAGATTCTTTACTATCTGAGCCACCAGGGAAGCCCTCATGTATAGGTTCTATCATTTTTAGACTATTTATAATTTTTTCATTTATGCCTTTAAATGATTATGGGGTATTAGGAGCTGAGATGGAAGAAACTATGAAAAGTAGAAATAGCGTAATGGAGAGAGATCCTGTTGAGGAATTCAGTGAGGCTGATGACTCTATAGTTGGAAAGATATTTATGATGGACTTTGAGGAAATGTTAAAAATGAGATGTGAACCATTGTAACCACTGTTTACAAGAAAGTTTTCTGCTCAACTACTTTTTTATTTTTGTATTTCCAATTTCAACCCATTATTCTCATAGGGAGAGATGAATTTTTCAGTTGTTTTTTCATGAAACAATAGCTTTCTGAATGGTGATAGAATGATCAAGCCTTCTCCTTAAGTATAAGCAATATTCTTAGACATTGAATAATTCTCCTTGGGTGTAACTGAGAAAGCATGATGGAGAAAATCTAAGTATTTAAATTTTGAGAATTCTTAAACTAAAATTCAGTTCATATAAAAATGGCAGCATCAAAAAGTGTCCCTGGGACTTAATAACATAGATAGTTGATAAGTATTTATTGAGTTTCCATAAAGAATGTCTTCTTCAAACTTGGTAGAGAAATACTGCATGTGAGCAGGGGGATGGGAAAAATGCATTTCCTTCATTTTGTGGATAAGACACCAGATGAAGATGTAGGGAAAAAAAAAAGACTGAAAGTAACCAAAGAGATAGCCAGGCAAGAGGTTTAAAAATCACTAAGATGATGTAATTTGCCCAGTGAGACCTTCTCTGATTAAGATATTTACTTTATTTTTAAAAAGGTGTATTTACTTCTGGCTGTGCTGGGCCTCTGGTGCTTTACACAGGCTTTCTCCAGATGCGCTGCGTGGGGGCCACTCCCTGGTTGTGGTGCGCGGGCTGCTCTTTGGGGTGGCTTCTCTCGTTGAGCACACAGGCTCTAGGGCATCAGGTTTAAGTAGTTGTGGCACATGGGCTTAGTTGCTCCTTGGCATGTGGGATCCTCTTGGGTCAGGAATTGAACCCATGTCCCCTGCCTTGGCAGGCAGATTCTTAGCCCCTGGACCACCAGGGAAGCACCTGATTAAGGTATTTTAGAGTCAGCGTATGAAGGGCTATGAACACGGGCATGGTGGGATCAGTGGAACAACTATGTCCAGCAGACCTCACAGACAGATGGATAGGTCTTTCTGCTCAAATGCAGTGATGGTTCTTCAAGCAGTTTTTATGAGCTACACTCCAACAGGAAAGAATATAGAGTCCAGTTGCAAGGCCTGTTAGTTCCTGTAGGAAGCAAGCAGATAATAAGGCATCATCTTGAGGAATCATAATGGACAGATAACCTTCATGCCTCCACATGCACCCCGACTGTGATTCTTAGGAAGCAGAACAGTTCTGAAAATATCTGTCAAAGCACTAAGAAGGTTAAAACAATTCTGTTAAAGTTCTCCTGTGGAAGCTGCTCCTAGTCAGAAAGTAATGAAAGAACTATTGGAATTGTAATCAGAGTCATTGATGGAGTGTTAATATGCTATGAGAACACAGGAAAACAGACATTCTTCAGCAAGAGTAATAGAGATGGATGTTAAAGTATCTATAAATGTAAGGAATATTTTACTGAATTCAATTGCAGGACTCCTGAGGGGCTAAACAACTTTCTTTTGTAGTTTTTACATCTAAGAGTATTTTTGGTCAGACTCCTTACTAACTGGTGGGAATGAAGTTAACAGTGTGAAGAAAATATAACTATATCATTATTTTCATGACTTTATTAAGAAGGGGGAAGAATTTGGCAGGTAATTGATTAATCCCCTTGCAAAGACCAAGTATGAAGGGTGACCACTGCAAGAAGACTGATGATGTCTTAAGAACATGTGAAAAATAACCTTATAGTTTTGAAACGATGCTTTGTGAGTTACTAAAGAATTATACCTAATCTCAGGTCCTGGGATAACAAAATAAACACACTTAAGATTGATATGCTTGAGGAACCCTCAAGTGCTATAAAATTCAGAATGTCTTGTCTTCAAGGGTGTGGTCCAGGAATACCGCCCGGAGCTGACAAGGGGCCAAGCCCTTGACGAATACGGCCAGGGATCTCTGATGTCTCATGTCAGCTTGTTGTTTTTTTTTTCCCCCATTGACAGCAAGTGAGAGTTCTCTATTTTGGAGAACTTCATACAACATCATGTAAATTTGGAACCAGTAGAGCCTATGGTTGAGTTGGTTACACTTGAACAGCTGTGGATTCAAAGCCTGGTTCCACTCCTTTCTAGCATTAGGAAATTGGGCACATTACTTCATCTTTCTGAGCTATAGTTTCATCATTTGTGAAATGGGGATAAAAACTCCCAGAAGTTTTACATCTCTGTTAGGAATGCAGTGTCAGTTATTATTTTACTTTTTAATGTGCTAAAATGCCTTTCTTGTCCTATATATTTATATTCTTCTGATTTTCTAAGTTGAATTATCAAGGGCAAAGGTCACTGACCTTTCCCACCACACGCTGTAACCCAAGTTGTTGCTTCTTTCAGAGTCCCCTACTTTGAAACTAGTGCTGCCAATGGGACAAACATAAACCAGGCTATTGAGACGCTCCTGGACCTGATAATGAAGCGAATGGAACGGTGTGTGGACAAGTCCTGGATTCCCGAAGGCGTGGTGCGTTCCAACGGTCACACCTCTGCAGATCAGCTGAACGAAGTAAAGGAGAAGGGGTCATGTGGCTGTTGAGGGGGCTTAGTGAGCTGAACAGCCATTCGAGGGGCCCATGTCTGTGACCTTCCCTATGGTGATACATGACTCAGAGAGAGGCAAACAGGCCTTGCGTGCAAACTGCTTCTCACCATCCCAATTAGACCTATCAGTAAAGCATCCCGTTTTAAAATTACTTTGCTGCAGCTTTGTAAATATTCTTTAAGATTCAGCCTGAGAGTTAGGCAAAATATCTCACATAGCCAAAAGTGCCTTATAAAATATTAGCCCCATGGCAGTAGATCGTTCAAGGATTCAGGATTTTGTAGCCACAGAACAGCGCATTTATTATGTATAATGACTGAAGATATAATGACTGCTTTACCATACATAGGCCCAGAGTCTCACCTTTAAGATCTTAGATGTAATATCCGTTCTTAACACAAATTTAAGTCACTTCTTGCACCACAGGGGACTTTCTAAAATGTCATCTAAACAATTTAAATATTAAATAAGAATATACACAAATGATGGTTCAATGTCTTGAGTATAATTTATGTAAGCATTCTCTTTAAAATGAATATAGGAGAAATGGTTGGCCATATCTATAGGCCCTGGATAAACTGGATTGATCGATTTCATGCTCACTGTGACTATTTTTGGTGGGAAGGGCCTTGAGAGTAAGGACTAGGGTGGTTTAGTGTTGTGTAAGCGACTGAAGTGGGGACTTCTGGCTCCCTGCTCAATTCCCTTTGCTCTGAAAGGTTGATTGAAGGGTCAGGGAATTAGATTTTTATGCCTTTAGTTCACAGTGATATGTGCATTTATACTTGGCCTATGTGCTGGCCATATTGAACATAGCTGGTGCTTATGCTGAAGATATTTGTGATAAGCAAATATTTAGCTTCTTTTTCTTTATATTTATAATGTTGGTCTGGCATCCTCAGGCTGCAGTTTCAGTTAGCTTATGAACGACTCATCATTTTTTTTCACCATCAGGCTCTATCTTGTTGATCTTTGAAACTTGTTTTATTCTTATACGGGTGGAATTGAAGGAATTAGTTTATAATTACATAACATGTCTGTTTATACTGTTTGATGGAAGATGGATGTTTGTATTTAAGCAATTACATTCATATTCTGTCTCAAAATAGAAAAACAAAATATTCTATAGCCTGTAGTTTTCACTGAGATCATGGGTATTTACTATACTTGCTGGATCTTGCCAAGGTCATGTACTCTTCCACACTGCCAAAATGTCTTTTTTACCAAATTAAAGGTGTGTTTCAAAATATGCTTCATGGCAGTTGTTTATAAAAATCAAAGGGGAAAATTCTTATTTATTAAAGTGGTTTAAGTAGATTAACATTTCCAAAGAACTTAATGGCTATTTAGGAAGAAATACCACTCATTATAATTTAAATAAAGAATAAAAATAAATGTATTTTGTGATGGCATAACTGTAATTAGAAAAATAAAACTGTGATGAAAAGTAGCTACTGGTACATGATAATTTTCAAACGGCTTTTTATGGACCATCTGTCCTGTTTTTTTTTTTTCCACTGCCCTTCCACCATCTGCTTAAGAAACTTAGTTGTGCTTTGTAAGATCTTATATATTTCTATCCTTAAAATTTAGACTTCTTAAAATACTAAGAAGTCACTGAGTCCTATGCATTTGAATTGTGTATCCTAGTGATAAAAGATCCAGCCATTTCTGGATCAGGGTCCTCATCATAAGCAGTGCCTTGTAAAATTGCTGTAAGACTGAAGTGGAGGAAATAATTTTATAGCTATGTTCCAGGGAACATTTTATATGATTTATTTGTATAGTGAAAAAGAAAACAATATCTGTATTGTGTCAGCCTATCAGGAACCAAACGAGCAATTCGTACAGATTCTATTGGCCTTAAACATAATACACAGTGAAACATATACATGAGACAGTGTGCACACAAGAGCCATTTTTAGTTATTGACATCAATAACCTGTATTCTCTTTGGAAATCGTGTTTAAATTTACTTTGAAGCACCAACATAAACTTTTTTTGTGTGTCAGTGTATTTTTCTATTTACAGGCTTCTGTAAAAGTGAAGTATATCTTCAGTGAATTTTGTGCCAGATAAGCTTATAATAAAAAAGTGGTCTAATCTGTCATTTATGTGTGAACATAACTTCATTTCCCTTTACAAGAAAGTTTCAACCCAGAGGATGTAATGCTCAAGGAAAGCACGTTCAGAGACACAAATTCCATTAGGTACTTGATGAGGGACCAGCCAAGATAACATGTTCTGGAGAAGGTAACTCACACATGTCATCATCAAACACAGATGGAGCACCGACAGCACATGAAGTGTTGTGCCGGCTGTTGACAGGTGAACAAAGCAAGGATGGTAAGGGCTTGAACTAAGGCTGGGGCTGAGAGGTGGGATGCAAGAAGCATTGGGGAGGGTGTGGTACTTAACTGGATGAGGAGGGAATATGGGGAGATGGACTCTCTGACCTTATTTCCTGCCACCCTGTCTACCTCACTCACTCCTCTGTGAGCATACTGGCCTCCCTGGAGCAGTCAAGTGTGTTCCTGGAATATCTGCTGTTCCCTCTGCCTGGAATGCTTGTCTTCCATATATCTACATGGCTCCCTCTCCCACCCTGTAGGACAATTCAAAGTCGTGTTGTCCAAAAGGACTTTGCTGATCACCTTCTCTAAAACAGCAGTCACTCCCTCTCCCGGCCCCTATCAGATTGTCCCCCGCTGCCTTGTTATTCTGCTCTGTTTTTGTACATGTCACTTATCACCAGTCAATATCTTTGTATGTTTGTCTCTATCCACTAAGATATAAGCTCCATGAAGATAGGGACGTGGGAAGTTTTCTTCAAAACTGTGTTGCTGCTACCCGGAAAAGGCCTGGAACATGGTAGGTCCTCAAATGGCTATTGGACTGAATAGAGGACTTAAGATGCAGCAGGGTCAAATGAAAGAGTTTTCAAAGTAAGACTCCAAGACTTCAAAATGTTTAGAAAGGTTCTCAAATAATAAGTCCATATTGGTTTATTATAAGAGATAAGGAACTCTGATGGAGAAGGCAATGGCACCCCACTCCAGTAGTCTTGCTTGGAAAATCCCATGGACAGAGGAGCCTGTTAGGCTGCAATCCATGGGGTCACTAAGAGTCAGACACGACTGAGCGACTTCACTTTCACTTTTCACTTTCATGCATTGGAGAAGGAAATGGCAACCCACTCCAGTGTTCTTGCCTGGAGAATCCCAGGGACGGGGGAGCCTGGTGAGCTGCCATCTATGGGGTCGCACAGAGTCGGACACGACTGAAGTGACTTAGCATAGCATAGCATAGGAACTCTGAGAGGTATACTCTTGATCTTTTGAAGTTGATACCAAGATAGCTAACGATCCATTGAAGAAATGTTCAATATGGACTTTTGGGGTTTTTTTTTTTTTGGCCATTCCAAATGGCATGCAGGATCTTAGTTCCCTGACCAGGGATCAAACCCTTGCCCCCACAGTGGAAGTGTGGAGACTTAACCACTGGACAGAACAGGAAATTCCCAATTAGAAGTTTTTAAAAATTGAACTGTAGTTGATTTACAATCTGTTTTGGCAAAGTAATTTTTTGCTAACATTATATATATATTATATAAGTATATATTAATATATAATATACATGTGTCTATTCTTTTTCAGATTCTCTTCCACTATAGGTTATTGCAAGCTATTGAATATAGTTCCCTGTGCTCTATAGTAGTAGGGCCTTGTTGTTTACTTTATATACAGTAGTGTGTGTATTTGTTAATCCCATACTTCTAATATATTCCTTATCCTCCTTCCTCCTTTCCCCTTTGGTAACCATAAGTTTGTTTCCTATGTCTGTGAGTCTGTTTCTGATTTATAAATAAATTCATTTGTACTGTTTCTTAGATTCCATATTTAAGACATATCATATAGTATTTATCTTTCTCTGCCTGACTTAATTTTTTTAGTATGATAATATCTAGGTCCATCCATGTTGCTGCAAATGGCATTATTTCATTCTCTTTATGGCCAAGCATTGTGTGTGTGTGTGTGTATATATATATTTTTATCTATTTATCACATCTTCTTTATTCATATATCTGTCAATGGGGGCAGGCTGCTTCCATGTCTTGACTGTTGTAAATAGTGCTGCTATGAGCAGTGGAGAGCAAGTATCTTTTCAAATTAGTTTTTGTCTTTTCCATATATGCCCAGGAGTGGGATTGCTGGATCATATGCTAACTCTATTTTTAGTTTTTAAAGGAAATTTCCATACTGTTTTCCATAGTGGCTGCACGGATTTACTTTCCCAAAAACCATGTTGAAAGATTCTTTTTTCTCCACCCCCTCCCTAGCATTTATTATTTGTAGGCTTTTAGATGATAGCCATTCTGACTGGTGTGAGGTGATATGTCATTGTAGTTCTGATTTGCATTTCTCTAATGATTAGTGAAGTTGAGCATCTTTTCATATGCCTGTCTTCTTTAGAGAAATGTCTGTTCTGATCTTCTGTCCACTTTTTGATTGCTTTTTTTTTTTGATATTGAGTTGTAGGAGCTGTCTGTATATTTTGAAAATTAATCCCTTGTTAGTCACATTGTTTACTAGTATTTTCTCCCATTTTATAGGTTGTCTTTTTGTTTTATGATTTCCTTTGCTATGCAAAAGCTTATATGTTTGATTAGTCCCCATTTGTTTATTTTTGCACAATAAAGAATGCTTTGCTTGGCTTCTTATAACCTGGAAAACTCTATATAGTATTTACAGGTCTTCTATTTTTGGCAAGATGGATGAGTTTAGAACTAGAAAACTCTTCTATTATAAGGTACTTGATGATGCTGGATAAAATATAATGAATGTATTTTTTAAATGAACTATTGATCTCTGAAGAAAGTAAGGATAATACCTAGAGACCATCCCTCTTCCTCCACAAAACAGACAACATCAGCAACAACAGTGGGATCTTGTAACAAACTGATACTGGATGTGGTTTGCTTTTGGTTTGGATTTTGCAGGATCAGTAATCAAGGTGCTCAGCTTTAATGGCTACATGCCATCATGAGAGAAAACTTTGGATTCCTTGGAGGTAGGATGTTGGAATGGAGGGCCTAACCCCAAACACACTCAAAGCCAGGGCCTGGTCTATGTCTTAATCTCCCCTGTGAATTTATAACCATAAGTGTGCTTTTACACAGGTTTAAGATTCAAGTTTACATTACTCCTCTCCTGTTTTTTCTTTTTTTCCTGGAAATGTTTAAGCCAAAAAATGAACATACGCTAACATAAAATAATTTGTGACTGGCAATACCTCTGGATTACTTGGGAGAAGCAAACAGAATCTCTTCAGAGGGAACATTTCCACCCAGAATTTACAGAATTTTTACAGAAAACACCTACTAAGGATGAGCTCACTATTTAAAATGAAAACCTGTTCCTTCCCCACCAGCTTCAGCCCCAAACATGAGCAAGGGCCAGTGAACCAAAATCCAGCAATATGGGACTTAAGAACTTCAAATAATATGCTTACCAGATGGAGATCAAAAAATAATTAAAAACATAAAAGGAATTGAAATGTCTGGGAAAAGAAGACTTTATTAAAGATACATGACTGGTTTGAATTTAGAAAAAGACTTCCATGTATGGAAAATGTAGCCACTGGCATTCAGAATGTAATGATTAGAGGTTAAATGGCAAGTCTGAAAAGAGAATGGGTAAACTAGAAGTTCGGAGAAGGCAATGGCACCCCACTCCAGTACTCTTGCCTGGAAAATCCCATGGACAGAGGAGCCTGGAAGGCTGCAGTCCATGGGGTCGCTGAGAGTCGGACACAACTGAGCGACTTCACTTTCACTCTTCATTTTCATGCATTGGAGAAGGAAATGGCAACCCACTCCAGTGTTCTTGCCTGGAGAATCCCAGGGACGGGGGAGCCTGGTGGGCTGCCGTCTATGGGGTCGCACAGAGTCGGACATGACTGACGCGACTTAGCAGCAGCAAACTAGAAGATAGACCGGAGGAAATTACACAGAATTCAGCACAGAGAGATAAGGTACAGAGAGGTTAAGAGAGCGAGAGAGAGGGAGTATTAGGGCTTCAGTTCAGTCCAGTTCGGTCGCTCAGTCGTGTCCGACTTTATGACCCCATGAACCGCAGCACGCCAGGCCTCCCTGTCCATCACCAACTCCTGGAGTCCACCCAAACCCATGTCCATTGAGTCGGTGATACCATCCAACCATCTTATCCTCTGTCGTCCCCTTCTCCTGCCTGCAATCTTTCCCACCCTCAGGGTCTTTTCAAATGAGTCAGCTCTTCGGATCAGGTGGCCAAAGTATTGGAATTTCAGTTTCAGCATCAGTCCTTCCAATGAACACCCAGGACTGATCTCCTTTAGGATGGGCTGGTTGGATCTCCTTGCAGTCCAAGGGACTCTCAAGAGTCTTCTCCAACACCACAGTTCAAAAGCATCAATTTCCTGTACAAATGGTGATTTTTTTATGTCTAGTAATTAAATATATGCATATTAGTTAAAAGGCGGAGAGGGAGTAAAGGTGGAGAAGACCACCACTACAAGTTT
This sequence comes from Bos indicus, assembly GCF_029378745.1. Taxonomy (NCBI): domain Eukaryota; kingdom Metazoa; phylum Chordata; class Mammalia; order Artiodactyla; family Bovidae; genus Bos; species Bos indicus. The sequence continues at coordinate 54,910,202 of NC_091769.1, forward strand.
TTAAAACACAGCTGATTAAGTCCTGCGAGCCTGAGACTCAGCAGCTTCGGTTGCCGTGCGGGGCAGCAAGTTCCCTCCGTGGACACCAGGCAAGTCCTCTAGGGACTGGAATCCGGCGGGGCTCGAGCCGTGGAGAAATGAGTTCCTAGAGACTAGCCAAGTGTGGAGAGCCGCCTGGGAACAGCACAAACTAGAGACAGGATATATAAGACATGAGTAAATGCTGACTTAATATGATACGGTAAGTGGAAAAACTAGACGCTGTAACAGCCAGTTCAGAAGGCGCAGAACCCTGCACTTGTCCAGACTGCCAGCTGCCAACCGGACTGCATTTCTGCGCCTGCCCCAAACGGCAGCGCTTTTCCCGGCGCGGCCACGGGGAGGCGCAGTCACGTTCGGCTCGCTTTCCAGAAGCCCTGAAGAGCACCGCCTTTTCCGGATGCTCTTTCTGGAGAACTGGGAAGAGAATCACTTCCTGTGGCGGGGCTACGTCACTTCCTCTTCAGCTGGGCGTTCGGCCGGCGAGTCCCCACGCGCATTCAACATGCGGATTGAAAAGTGTTATTTCTGTTCGGGCCCTATCTACCCAGGCCACGGCATGATGTTCGTTCGTAACGACTGCAAGGTGAGGAGGTGGGGAGTGGGGCGCTTTTAGCTGCGCTCCCGCCGGGCTGAAGCCGTGCCCGCTCGGCGCGGGGTTACTCTGCGCCTACCAACTTGGCGTGGGGTTTGGCCTGGGATTTCGGCGCGTGAGGCTGGCTTTACTACGGACTCGGACCTCCAGCTCCCGCTGGGGGAGTTTCTCCTTTAGGTGGTCCGAGCAGAGCTGGTCACTAGGCAGCTCTTGGGAGAGGCTGGCAGTAATGAGGTTGAGGAACGATTCCAGCCAGAGCCCACGGGGAAGCTGGGAGTCTGTTGGCCCACTGTTGTATGTGGGCCACATTCTTCAATTCCGTAAACCTTGCTGAACGCATGCCGGGTCAAGCATCTTTGCTGAGGTCCATCTCTATACAGATGTATAAGACTTGCGGTCAGCCGTAGTGTGTAGAGGTTGATAGAAATGTTGGGTACGACTTGATAGCAGAGTTACGTTTTATGAAGTGATTGGAGGTGATTTGGAGAAGGACGTATGTGAAAAGACACTGAAAGGAGGTGCTTTTATCCTGTATCTTGCATTTTGTTTAAGAGCAGGAGGGGAAAGCATTTTAGGAGGAAGGGAAATGAACAATTTGAGCAAAGGGACAGAGGAGCAGTTACTTCTCTGTTTAAGGAAGTGACGGATTACAGATGGTGATAGAGGCTTGGGGTAGGTATAAATACAAATATAAATCTATATTAAAAAGGTACGTCTGAAAACAAGATACATACAGATGTTACCGGACTTTCGATGGAGTTGTTTCTGGGCAAACCCATTGTAAGTCGAAGATGCAAAAGCCTAATCTACTGAATATTGTATATAGCCTAGCCTTCTTTAAACATGCTCAGAACACATTAGCTTACAGTTGGGCAGAATCATCTAACACAAAGCCTCTTTTATAATGAAGTGTTGAATATCTCATGTAATTTATGATATACTCTACTGGAATTGAAAAACAGAATGATTCTAACTATTAAGTTGTTCACTCTGTGGACTGGGAGCTTTGGTTTGCTGCCAGATGCCCAGCATCAGAGAGAATTTTACTGCATGGCTAGCCTGGGAAAGATCACAATTTGAAATATGATTTCCACTGAATGTGTATCACTTTTGCACCATTGTAAAGTTGAACCATCTTAAGTTGGGCACGGTCATTATAAGGCCTCATTGTGAAAGGCTTTAGGAATAATACATGGATTTGCCTTTCATACCAGAATGAATTCCATTCCTCTGTTCAAAATGTTGTTTCTCAGAATTTGAGCTCTCTTATATTTGCTTCAGAATCACTGGACACTTGTGGAAAAAACTAACTCCTGATTCCCACCAGATCTGTTGAATTGGAATGTCTAGGGGGAAGGGTCACTTTCATGCATTGGAGAAGGAAATGGCAATCCACTCCAGTGTTCTTGCTTGGAGAATCCTAGAGATGGGGGAGCCTGGTGGGCTGCCGTCTTTGGGGTTGCACAGAGTCGGATATGACTGAAATGACTTAGCAGCAGCAGCAAGGGGAAGGGAAGAGGCTCTAGGAATCTATATTCAATGAGGTGATTTTGACACGCTCAGGAGTTACAGTTTGTACTTCTTCACCTTATATGTGTATTCTGTATGAAAAATACTGACCTCACTAAATTAGGAGTAAGAGTTCTTGCCGAAATGAGGCACCAAAGGTGTATTTGGGAACCTGAAAGAGTATGTAAGTGATTCTTAATTCCTCCTCTCAGGAACATGACAAAGAATTTATAGCAGTGAATGAAATGATCACTGGGTTGAAATGTAATTCACAGTAGGCATTATGGCATTGTAGATTATCTGGTGGTCATAATTTTATGATTTTTGTCCATCAGTGTTTGTCAGCTGGATATGGAAATTAGGACAGTGGGAGCTGTTTAAAGTTGGGTGTTGACCTGGCAGATACAGTGGGAGTTCAGGTTGATGAGGAAGTCTGTGTTGCTAGCAAGAATGGTGTTGAGTTAGCTGGAAGCTCGCTTGCTCTAGGGAAGACCAGTGTATCCAGAACAGAGTCGATTGGGGAAATAAGATGTAGAGGCCCAGAAGCACTAATGAAGACCAAGCACCTCATTTTTTCCTTTGTTGATACTTCCCACATCTTTATATCCTAGTTCCAGGTTTGAATTTCCCACTTGACAGAGAAATCCTGTTTGTACCTAACAGTGAGCCTCCTGAAAGAGAGTTCTTATTACCTCAGCTCTTTTTGCTCTCAGAATTAATAGTCATGTGCTTAGATAGTTCTGCTAGAAACTGAGAGTTACCGTTGAATCTTTTCACTCTTTGTATCTAGTTATAGGTCCTATCCATGCTGCCTTTGCAAAGGATAGTGGTGTCTTAGCTTTCTTCTGCCTTCCTGGTCCCAGATTAGGCACTTGGCACTTTTGTAGCCTCCTATTTTTTCGCCATTTATGCTTGTAGCTTTTGAGACCATCTTTCACAGACATCTCCCCTCTTATGCTTCTCAAGTAGCTTCTTAAGAGTAGAATTAGTGTTTGTTGTTGTTTAGTCACTAAGTTGTGTCTGACTCTTTCGTGACTCTATGGACTGTAGCCCATCAGGCTCCTCTGTCCATGGGATTTCCCTGATGGAAATGCTGGAGTAGGTTGCCATTTTCTTCTCCAGGGGTCCTTGGTGACAGAGGATTGAACCTGCATCTCCTGCATTGCAGGAGGATTCTTTACTGCTGACCCACCAGGGAAATCAGAATTAGTGTGTTACTAATTAAAATACTGGAAAAAGTGAAAATATTAGTTGCTTAGTCGTGTCTGGCTGTTTGTGATTCCATGGACGGTGTAGCCTACCAGGCTTCTGTGTGCATGTGATTTTCCAGGAACGAATACTGGAGTGGATAGCTATTCCCTTCTCCAAGGGATATTCCCAACCCAGGGATTAAACCTGGGTTTCCTACATTGCAGGCAGATTCTTTTTGGTCTGAGCAACCAGGGTAAAATATTACTGCTCTGTATTTTCATAGTTTGCAAACAGAAACATGTACACTCTTAAGGTGTGCTTAATAATTCTTTGTTGAATTAGTGGCATAAAAAGTATTGAACTGTGAAGCTCAGATGGATCATTTGTTTGCATGTTGAAGACTGAGGATGGTGCTCAAGGACTAGATTAGAAGGGAAATTTGAGCCTATGAAGCTTTGTCTCACACAGAATCATCCACCACCTACCCCAGTAGAGATTTAATCACTCCTTAATGTATATTTACATGTTACTTTATACTTGATTGTTGTGTATAGCCATATCCCATTATTTATATCCTAGTCTGATCTTTATTTCTCTTGTTTGCAAAGTGAGACTTTATCACAATACTGGACTAAGCGTCTCAGGGTAGAGCATTGTGTTTTAATTATTCTTGTACTTCTTGCACCTACTGCAACATCCAGCACATAGTAGCTGCTCTTTATTTGGGAATCCCCATCCCATCTCACTGACTCCAGTCTCTTCAGATACTTTATCATGCTTTTTCAAGTGAGTCTGTTAGATACAGAGTTTAAGTAGGCTTCCCTGTATCTTCCCATTGTCTTTCTTTGGAACTGAGAAGACCTAGAAAAGTTCAAACTTCTCAGTGAGGACTTGTGTAGGAGTTGTCTAGTAGATATTAAACAAGGACGGCTTTTACTTAAAACGGTAGTAGTACTTTGGGCTGGAAATATGCAAAAGAAGTTTTACCAATAATGATTTTATAGTGAAGTGACTTAGCAGCAGCAGCATTCCAGAAAACTACTGTAGTTCACATATTTTCTAGCTGTTTGAAATTAATTCAAGAACATAGAGAGGGCTCTCCAGGAAGTCTGGCCCCCGATTAAATTGATCTAACATTGACCATTTGTTTCTTCCTTTTCTTTTCTTTTTAACCTTGCCATACTGCTTGTGGGATCTTAGTTCTTGGACCATGGATCCATCACAGGGCCATCCCAGTGAAATGCCAAGTTCTAACCACTGGGCCACCAGGGAATTCTCTAGTATTGACTGTTTCTAAGAAATCTATGTCCTAATGTGATTAGTGACCTGTTTCAAGGTCCTCATAGAACAGTGCACATAAAATGAAAAGTATTGTGATTTGTGATTTATGTGCACCCGCACACAGAGGCTTTATTGTTGTTTTAGTCACTAAGTTGTGTCTGACTCTTTGCAACTGCATGGACCTACCAGGCTTCCCTGTCCATGGAATTTCCCAGGCAAGAATATTGGAATAGGTTGCTGTCTCCTTCTCTAGGGGATTTTCTCGACCCAGAGATCAAACCCATCTCTTGCTTTGGCAGGCGAATTCCTTACTGCTGAGTCTCTTAGCTTGAAATGTCTGTACCTTAGTTTGGCCTTTTTTTGAATGGATCACATCTAAGCATGATAATTCAATTTAATTTTCTTTGCCAAGGTCCACAGATTCAATTATAATACTTTTTCTCTCAGGTTTCCTCTAGTAATACAAATTGTAACTTTTTCTAAGACAGAGTAACAAAATGATGCATTTTAGATGTATAAATCCCAGTAAGTCACTTAGGAGCACTTTGAATCATCATTAAATTGTAAACACTATTAAAGGATCACATCTTTGGAGATGAAAGTGTAGAATTAAAGTAGTGAAGAATCTTCCTAGTAGATCTCTGAATAAATTCTTTAGAAAAACAAATCTATAGCCAGTTTTAGTTGCTTTTTTGGGAAATTATTTTGTGCAACAGTGAAAAGAACCAAAGGACATTTCAGAATGGTTGTTTGGAACTTTACCCCTCCCCCCTCATTGAGATATATACAAAATGAATTTTGAGAATTATTCTGAATTGCAAATGGATTTAAATAAATGACTTAATTAAAATTGTTCCCTTCATTCAAGATCATAGTAAAGGTTTTACTGTTATTCTATAAAAATGCTAGTTTTTAACCATATTTTGGGGGCCCTCAGTCTTAGTCATAATGATGTTTGATAGTCAAAAAATAGTTCAATTTGCGTTTCATGTGATACGTCTCGTATTTCTAAATGGTGCTGTTTAAGTAGAAGCAGTTGTGAGTGAGAACCATTGTTATTTCTCAGACTTTATAGTATATTTTGTCTGGTGGGGTAATGTCCTATGGCATAAAAGTTTTTAATATTGTCTTTTCACTATTTTAACACTTTTTAAAATAGGTGTTCAGATTCTGTAAATCCAAGTGCCATAAAAACTTCAAAAAGAAGCGCAATCCTCGCAAGGTCAGATGGACTAAAGCGTTCCGGAAAGCAGCTGGTAAAGAGCTCACGGTGGTGAGTGCACTTAGCTATCAGTATAGTTTTTATAGTTTTCAAAATTTTAGTTTTTGGATGGGGAACAATTGATGTTAATTAGAGTTAGTATCAATTAACTCTAATAAGGCTTCCCATAGAGTGATTAATGACTGACTGACTTGTATTTGGCTTTGGCAATCTCATTCTCACACGATCCCCAAAACTATAAATCTGTAGAATTCTGAAAAGGAAAAAAAGATTCCTAATCTAGTTTGTAGAAATGATTTTTCTTATTCTCCAAAAAGTATTTTTAGCTCTTGTAACAAAGGGGAGAATTATTTAAATGGATTAAAGTCGGAAACTGTTACTTAAGGATTTTGAAAGGAAGTTAAGAGATAAAAGGATGTTTGTGTAGCAGTGAGGGCTCGGATGAGGTTTGTAATAACTTGTTTATCAGTTTTTCAGTTTTCTTAGCTGGACTTTGTGTCTGAGAGCAGAGAACTTAGTTAATGATATTGGTGTAAGGAGGAATAATGAGGAATCGGGGTGAGGGAGTTTCATGAGATGAGCCCCCACAAGTATTGCTCTTACTGAGTTGGTATGAGGTCCCACTGAGGCTTGGCCACACTCTATCCTTGAAAAGGAAGGAGGAGAAACTGTTGCACAGGTTGTTTTTGAGGGTGGGAGATCTTTCAGCTGTCTTCTCCCTGCTGTACTTTCTCTTCCACCAAACCCATGACTTTTTCCCACCTTTCCACTCTGTAAAAGCAGTGTCTTAAGTAGTTGCTATGAAGTCCTTTTCTGGCTTTCTTAACACCTGAAGTTTTTCAGTGAATGTAAAGAATATTTTTTGACAACTTGTAAGGCCAGATCATGATCGTTGTCACAAAAATAATTTTCAGTATGGATGAATAGAACTGTAGCATCTCAAATACAGGTGGCAACTGTATGAGTGAAGGAAGAATGCTAGGTCATATTCATTTGCTGGTGACCAGTTACCTTGTCATGGCTGAGGTTACTGTGATCTGAACAGAGTCTTGTGTATCTAAATGAAATAGCTAAATAGCTTTTCATTGGAAAAGACCCTGATCCTGGGAAAGGTTGAAGGCAGGAGGAGAAGGGGACGACAGAGGACGGGATGGTTGGATGGCATCACCGACTCAATGGATATGAGTTTGAGCAAACTCCTGGAGATGGTGAAGGACAGGGAAGCATGCTGTAGTCCATGGGGTCACAAAGAGTCGGCCATGACTGAGCAACTGAGAACAACAGTAGCTTGAAATACTTAGAACTTATGTGAAAAGGAGAAAAAGTTTTAAGAAATGCTTCTTTTCTATCTCTCTTAAAACCATATTTTCCCTCTTTTTACAGGATAATTCATTTGAATTTGAAAAACGTAGAAATGAACCTGTCAAATACCAGCGAGAACTGTGGAATAAAACCAGTAAGTCACAAGGGAATATGAGGAGTTTTCAGGAGACACTGGTTTGGGATATTACCATAGCTTTAATATCAGTTGATTGTTTAAATATTAAATTTATTCTTTTAATTGGTTAGTTTTTATAGCTGCTACTGCTAAGTCACTTCAGTCGTGTCCAACTCTGTGTTACCCCATGGACGGCAGCCAACCAGGCTCTCCCATCCCTGGGATTCTCCAGGCAAGAACACTGGAGTGGGTTGCCATTTCCTTCTCTAGTGCATGAAAGTGAAAAGTGAAAGGGAAGTCGCTCAGTCGTGTCGGACTCTTAGCGACCCCATGGACTGCAGCCTACCAGGCCCCTCCATCCATGGGATTTTCCAGGCAAGAGTACTGGAGTGGGTTGCCACTGCCTTCTCCTAGTTTTTATAGTTTTATCCTTATTTCAATGGCTCTGCTGTATTTGTGTTTTTTATTATAAGCTATCCCAACTCTTTTCAGAACTGATTGCTGTATCCATTATTAAAGTAGCATAATTATTAAATTTGCTGTAATTTGAAGTGCCTGCACAGAGATCTAAAAGCAGTCAAATATCTCAACAAAAAAATAGAGATGTAGAATACTTTGTGGAGGTGTAACATAGTTAAGATATACAAAAAACTTAACACACTTTGCCAGTTTAGATAATTTGGTTTAGGGATATAAGTATTGTTAGGGATACAAGTATTGTATACCTCATGAAACTTAGTGATTCTGTAAAGTTCAAAAATACAGCATGTAAGCATGATAATTACAAATTTTCTAAGAGAATTTCTAAGTGTTTGACCTGAGTGAAAATGAAGTTAGAGGCTACTAAACTATAAGCAGTAATGTTTTAGTTCTTACCTGTCTGCATACCTACTTACCTAGCTCTTTCTGTCCATTTACTTATTTAAGTTAGGAAATGGCAACCCACTCCAATACGCTTGCCTAGAAAATTCCATGGGTGGAGGAGCCTGGTGGGCTACAGTCCGTGGGGTCATGAAGAGTCGGACACGACTGATCAACTTCACGAGGCTTTAATTTAAAAAAAATTCTCATATGTAGTAAAACTTAATTTCTTAATCTAGCTTAAAGATTTTACCATGTATATGTGTAGTGTGAGGCCCTTGGCCCTACCTTTTCTTGTTCCCCCGTGCCTGCTTATGCAGCCTTAGCCTCTTCTAGTCTTTGGTGTGGAGGTGAGGTAGTTTGTTAACTAGAAGTCTCTTTAAGACTTAGAATTCTACCAGACTTACTGTGCTGATCATTTCACAGTATGCACAAACACATCGATCCCATATGGGGCTGTACATTTTTCACAGGATTATTCAGTTGATTCCTGGAAGCACTTTTGGCGGGGACTTTATTGAAAGAGTCTAAATCATTTCTGGACTCCATTGAGTTTTATTTCATTTTGGCCTTTGTTTTCTTCTTTGTTCCTACTTGAAGATAGCAGCTCCAGACCATTTTTATCTATAACTACTTTTATTTGGTGGGTATTCAGCTTGATGTGGAAACTGAGGTGCATATCTTAGTTTAATCATCTGTGGATATTCAGTTACTGAGACCCTCTGTGCTGGTATCATGATGTTTTTATTGTTCCTGAGAAATACTGAGAAATCCTTTACAATCAGTAACCACTGATTCTGGTATATGAAGATGAACAGGGCATATACTCTCAGTGCATTTTACTGAGAACTCCTATTTTGTTATTTGTTAGACAGTAGTTGGTTCAGGTATTACTACAGAGCCTCATTCGTTTGCCCCACTCAGATACACAGACTACACCTTAAGAATCTGGTTGGGAATTGTGCTGCTCGGTATGGTAGCCACCAGTCAGAGGGGCTGCCAAGCAATTAAAATGTGACTGGTCTGAATTGAGATGTGCTGTGAATGTAAAATACATGCTGGATTGTGAACACTTGGTGTGAAAACAAGCATAAAATCTCAGTAAAGAATTCTTTATATTAATTACATGTTGAAATGACAGTAATTTGAATATGTTGGGTTAAACAAAATGTACCTTAAATTTAATTTTGAACTGTTCCCATTTACTTTTTGAAAAAAAATGTGGCTACTGGAAAATGTAAATTACATATGTGATTTATCTTACATTGTACAGTACTTACACAGATTCTAGAGTATAGTTGGACTCAACTGCCTTATAACCAAGGGTCTTGTATAAATTTTCCAAAACAGTTGTTGGATTTTAGTGGTTAAGAATGTGGCAAATTGACAGGTTTATTCTACCAATATTTGTAATGTGATCATATTTCAGGTATATAATGTGATTCATAATGAGATCATAGCTCATACTTGAAGAAAAAAGTAGCTTTTATTACCAGGAAAGGGGTCTTTATTTATAGAGATGACAAACTAAGAATGGGATTAATGTCATTAATCCAAGTTCTCTGTAGAATAAAATTTGAAAAGTATTGGACTGGTTTCAAGTATAAGGAAAATTTATTAGTAATAAAGGCTTTTGCAAAGTAAAGATTAAAGAAATGATACTTGGGAAAGAGTCAAAAGTGACGTTAACCAAGAGACGTACTTTTGTCAGCTTTAGTAGGAATTGTTTTTGCAGTGAGTTTGTTTGGTTTAGTCCATTTCTAAATCAGGATAAAGAGGTGATTGTTAAAGCTCTTGTTGATTATAATCATCTGGCTTGAATGTACATACATTTGTTAACTTTAATGAATTTTTTTTAATAGTTGATGCAATGAAGAGAGTTGAAGAGATCAAACAGAAGCGACAAGCTAAATTTATAATGAACAGGTATGAATGTTTTAAAATATCTTTATTTTCACATAACTTCTGACTTTCAGAAACTATTAAGATAGTATAAAGAACTCTGTATATTCTGTTAGCATTTTGTCAGATTTACTTTGTGTTTAACTCTGTGTGCAGTAAGTTGAAGACATCATGCCTTTTCCTCTTAAGTATACTTCAGTGTATATATGTCCTAAAAATAGTATGTTCTTTTTCTGTGTGGTTTTTAAAATTGAGGTATAGTTGACACACAACATTATTTTGGTAGCAAGTATACAACATAAGAACATGCTCTTATATAACCACAGTATAGTTATCAAATCAGAAAATTATCACTGATAAAATATTGTTATTTAATCTATAGACCTTACTTGATTTTACCAGTTGTTCCAATAATGTCCTTCATCACAGCAGAAAATCATGTTATCATGCATTGCATTTGGCAGTCATGTCTCCTCAAGCTTTTTTAACCCAGACAGTTTCTCGCCTTTGTCTTAAATGACATTGACATTTTTGAAGAGTACAGGTTAGTTACTTTACAGGATGTTTCTCATTTTGTGTTTGTTGTTTCCTTCATGATTAGATTCAGGGTAGGCATCTTTGGCCAGACTGTCACAGAAATGTGTCTTCCAGGTACATGTTGCCTCTTACTGGTGATGTTAACTTTTATCACTTGGTTAAAGTAGTGTCTACTAGTTTTCTCCCCTGGAAATGGAGGAAACTACTTTACTGTTTTATTCCCCTCTTTGTAATCAGTGCATCTTGAGGGAGACACACTCAGCAAAGAACCTATTACTCCTCAAAGTGGTATCTACTGGTTTTAGTAGTCTTGCCTGGAAAATTCCATGGATGGAGAAGCCTGGTAAGCTTCAGTCCATGGGGTCGCGAAGAGTCAGACACAACTGAGTGACTTTACTTTTACTTTTCACTTTCATGCACTGGAGAAAGAAATGGCAACCCACTCCAGTATTCTTGCCTGGAGAATCCCAGGGACAGCAGAGCCTGGTGGGCTGCCATCTATTGGGTTGCACATCGAGTCGGACATGACTGAAGCGACTTAGCAGCAGTGTTCTGCCTGAATCTGTTACTATTGTTATTATTGCCAAGTGGTGATTTTTCTAATTTCATCCTTTCCTATTTATTAGTTGGCTTTTTTATCCAAGAAAGAACATTTTTCTTTTTTCCCAGTTCCACATTTATTATTTTATTCATTTATTCACATCATATGTGTGGTGTGTACACTAATTCTTACTGTCTTCAGTGTGTTACAGTTCTTTATCATTATTTATTTTGATGTTCTAAGTACCCCAAGTTGGCCAGTGAGAGTTTTTCAGGCAGGCTCTGTGTCATTTTGACAATTCCTCATCATTCTTTGGGTGCTTTCTTGCTTTATGGCTATTAAGATTTTCTAGTACCATCTTGCACTTCCCCTGCCCCAGCTTGAAACTGGCTATTTCTTTAGAAGAGACATCACTTTTGATCTAGTCATCATAAACGTCTGTCATAGAAAAGCATGTGTCAACAGCTCTTTGGCTTTAAACCTTTTTAATTATGAAAAAAAGGGGGCCCAAATGCTTGAGAACTAATCTATTGACTTTTTTTGTTGTTGTTGAATGTCTCATGTGTTTCGTGCTCTTGTAATTACTGAATGATTTTAAAAAACAGGTAACACAGAGATTATATCTTTCTCCTCAAATAGAGAACAGATACTTTAATGATTAGAGGTTTGTATTCTGTGTCTGTGATCTCTAAGGCTTGTTAATTCTTTGTTGCAGTTACATTTCTTCATTCACTAAGCAAATACATATTCAACCCCCAATTTATTCCTGACGAGGCACTAGAAATAACAGTGAATGAGCAAATTGGGAGTGTAGGAATCATTAAGCTAATGAGGAACGAGAAACATTATATTCCCATTTCTCATCTGTGTGGTTAACTAAATATAATTTTTACGAATTACAAGTTAATGTCTTTTAAAGAGGTTTTAGTAACTGAGCTTTTGGCCTTGATGTGTTTTATCCTAGGTTGAAGAAAAATAAAGAACTACAGAAAGTTCAGGACGTTAAAGAGGTCAAGCAAAACATCCATCTTATCCGGGCCCCTCTTGCAGGTAAGTAGGCATACACAGGAGCTCTCTGCCTTCTGTAGAGAAATGGAAAGCTTTTGTGGTCCATGTAATTGGGTACCAGCCAACTTTTTGAGGATAAATATTTTTTTTTTCATGTAAATATTCTCTCATTTAGGATATGACTTGGTAATTTATAAAAAATACTGATTCAGTGCATTTCTGAGTTCCATTCAGTTTATTGCGTGTGGTGTTTCTTTTCTCCCTTCAGAAAATCCTAGCTTCTGTAAAAACACTTTCCAAGTTAATCAAAATTATTTGAGTCATAATTAAATTTGCCTCATACCTGTTTTGATTAAAAGGACAATGTTTCATATTAATAGTTCCCAAACTTCATTTGGTGTGGGAATTACTTGGGGGACTTATTAAGCACAGAGGTTCAAGCCCCTTGGATCTGGACCTCTGTGCTTCAGGAGCTCTCCAGGTGATTCTGATACCTCAGTTTGAGAACTGCAGTTTTGTGCTAAAGCCTCGCTTGTCCTTCTGTAACTTACAGGTAGGCACTCACTTGGGCAGTCGTTTGTGTGCATAATTTCTTTTGTGAGGTGCTAGGAAACCAGTATTTTTCCTCAGCTGGCACCGAGTACAATCTATCAGAAGGAGAGAGATTTTGGTTGGATTTAGCTATGCCTAAATCTTAGTTAAGTCAAATTCTGTAACAACATATTGGGTAGACTTACGCAAGAGTCCCAGCTAGGACTTTTTTGTACCAAATTAAAAAAAAAAAAAAAGAATCCTGGAGCATTGTTTCACATATAGATTATATGGACTGACACCCCAAAAACAATAGAAAGGAACTGTTATTATCTAAGATTTTAGGTAGCCCTTTTTGAGATAGAGAGTGCAGTGTTGAGAACAGAGATCTTGGCTCCAGATGGCCAGGGTTTACATCCAACCCCTCTGTCTTACTGGACTTACTAGCCAAGTGACCAGGTCACTGATTGATTTGTCTCTGGACCTCAGTTTTCTCATTTTTGAGATGTAGGTTGTCACGAAGGTGAGATGAGCAAATGTGTGGCAAGTCATAAGACCTGTGTGAGTTTAGTTACTATTCTTAAATTATTTAGGAATATTTAATGTTATTTTAAAATAGCCAAGATTCTTTATAAGTGTGGACATGACTTCCACAAGGTCACACCAAATCAATGAGTTTAATTTCTTTTTTCAAGGCAAAGGAAAGCAGCTGGAAGACAAAATGGTACAGAAATTACAAGAGGATGTGGACATGGAAGATGTTTCTTAAAACTCTGTCTGTAAGCATTTCTTTTAAGTGCATCTGGAAATCTCCTTTGGAAGCTTAGAACTTGTAAATTGTTGAATTTTTTTTTTTCCCCACGTAAGGTCACTCAGATGAAAGGGGAATAAATACTTCTGTCCTACATTGATATTTGCAGAACAGCAGATATTATGGATGCTAGGTTGCATCTCAATGTTCAACCTTCACTGAGAGATACACTTTTATAAATTATGAAAACTATGTTTGTAAATAGAGAAGTGAATTGTGGACATAAAATGGTCATGCCATTTGCTTAATGGCACTGGGCAGCATTTATGTCATGATGACAAATTCATGACTAGTAATATATATAAAATAAAATTTTCTTTGCAGTAAAATATTTCCTTTATTAATGTTCTGGATGGGATACAGCAAGGAACTAACAATCTGTATGATAATTAGCCTCAAGTAATATCTTTTCTTTCAATTTTAATATTTCTGGTTATGGTTTATTAGCATCTTAGAAGAACATAATGGCCCAATATATTGAAGCCTGATTATGTTGGACTGTTTTGATGTGGTTTAACTATTGTGATAGTCATTTGTGGATGTTGAGGGTGAGTTGAACAGTCTGTTCCTGAAATGGCACTGTGTAATTTCCACTTTGGAGAATACTCAGTGACAAGTTGACATTCCTAGTAGAATAAACTTTATTTTTCCATGACTTCAGTGCCTATTACAATTTTTGGTGTGGTTTTCTTTTCAAAAATTCCTAATCGTTTTTGGAAAATGGGATGTATGAATAGCACATAAATTATTTGCACATAAAATTGTTTCTAAAGTAACCACCTACATATTTTCTTAAAAGTACTAAACAAAAGGTAGATATTCCCAGGTAAATAATCCACCTGCCAAACAGAAGATGCAGGAGATATGGGTTCAATTCCTAGGTTGGAAAGATCCCTGGAGAAGGAAATGGAAACCCACTCCAGTATTCTGTGGGGGAAATTCCATGGACAGAGGAGCCTGGGGAGCTACAGTCTGTGGGGTCGCAGAGAGTTGGACACAACTCAGCACAGCACAGCATCAGACAAAAGGTATGAAGTGTCAGTTGCTTGGAAGAAAATTATTTTGTTCACACATACTACTGAAGTAGATCTGTTTAAAGAGAAATGTATACTTAAACTTACATTATTTATGAGTATGTTAAGAGTATTAAGTAATTCAGTTTTTTAGGACAAATTTAGAATAAATTACAAATCCTTAGGGTTACATATGGTAATGGCTAAACTTTTGTTTCAATATTAGATAGTAGAAAAGTGGACTGATCACTGAATCAGGTGTTAGAAGACCTGAATCCAGCTTTGTTCTTATTGATAAAGTGAAACTTACTTGTAAACAAAATTATTGATGTAATAGGGGAATACATGTGTAAAAACATTTGTAAAATTTAAGTTTTCATCCCATACTACGTTTGTGTATATTTTAATATAAACTTGTTTTAAAATCACATACTGTTAAGAAACAAATTTCCTACTGTGCTAGTTAGCAGCTTGGCTATGGCTTTGAGATCATTGATTTGGGGAAACGGATCTGAAACAAAAAGCTGACATTCTATCTCAGGTTTAACATTCAGGCAGTTCTCTTAGCTGTCAGAATTTCATATTATTATGAGATACTAGATCTCATTAAGTATTTAGATGCAAATGGCAACCCACTCCAGTGTTCTTGCCTGGAGAATCCCAGGGACGGGGGAGCCTTATGGGCTGCCATCTATGGGGTCGCACAGAATCGGACACGACTGAAGCGACTTAGCAGCAGCAGCAGCAGCAGCAGTGATTTTATTCACCCTCTGCTTTCTAAGTGTAGTTGGACCACTAAGGATGAATTGTCGCTTTAAAGTTTGCTTGAGAGTTGCGTGGTACAGAGCTTTTAGGTTACTATTGTTTTAACTTGTCTGGTTGAGACCTCTGCTGGGCAGTTAGCATAGCACAAAAACATAAATTGTCCAGGCACTCACTACACAGAAAATACTAAAAGCAGTATCGTCTGTAAGTCAGAGAATTTTTTTTTAATGTCTCTTAAAAAACCTTGTAAGATGCAGAAAGAAATTCTCACATGGAAAAAAAAAACAACTCCTTTCTTAAAAATAGAAACCGTAGAAAGATGTTTGTAGAAGAAGGTTTGAGAAGGACTAGCCCATATCTTGTGAAGCAGTCAGCATTATTCTTGTTTTATAAATGGCAAAATCTTGGGTGTAGGTAACTTTCCCTTTCATAGCACGTAACAGAGGATGAAGGAGGCGGGATCTGTGTCCTTACCAGTCTGTCTCCAGCATTGCCCTGCATTTATATAGAAGGGATTTATTCAGAACCTCTCAGATCCCGTCTTCACAAGTCCAGGTGATGGCTGTAAACTGACTTGACTGTGCTTTGGTTTCTTCATCTAGAGAAAAGAAAAAATGGAGATGATAATCCCTCAGGAGTTTTATGAGGACCTAATTAGTTAATATGGGGCTTCCCTAGTAGCTCAGT
The DNA here is from genome assembly GCF_029378745.1 of Bos indicus. Classification (NCBI taxonomy): domain Eukaryota; kingdom Metazoa; phylum Chordata; class Mammalia; order Artiodactyla; family Bovidae; genus Bos; species Bos indicus. The sequence goes on from NC_091769.1 coordinate 54,926,133, forward strand.
TGGTAAAGAATCTGCCTGCAATGCAGGAGACCCAGGTTCGATCCCTGGGTCGGGAACATCCCCTGGCAAAGGGAATGGCAACACACTCCAGTACTCTTGCGTGGAGAATTCCTTGGACAGAGGACCTGGCAGGCTACAGTCCGTGGGATCGCAGAGAGTCAGACACAACTGTGTGACTAACTTTCCTTTCCTCTAATTAGTTAATATATCTAAAATAGTCATTTCAAGCCCACCACCATGGTAAGCTACTGTTAAAATGTTAGGATTGGGTGTGTGACTATACAAAACTCAGTAACAGCAAAGGAGTTTGACTTGGGAAGAAGGTGGAGGGTCTTAGAGTTTGGGGATAGCTGTGCTCAATTGAGTGCAGTGTACTTGGTCTACACAGGGACATAATTTAGAATGTGAATTTCAGCCTTTATGTCAGCTGGCAGGTTCATTTATTAAGAACATCTCATTCCCCAAACATTGTCTGCTGTGAAGATTGGGAGGGAGAAATACATTTCTGGTTCATCAGCATTAGTTAAAAAAAATAATCACCCATAATTTTAAGAGCTAAATTAAATCTTATATTTAATGATATAAGAGAAATTATTTTTTCCCTCTGTCCTTTAGCTTACATTTTAAATGGAGATCTGGAAAAAAAAAAATTAGACTTCAGTCACTCAATGTAAATTTTAATATTTAATGAAGACTACACTTTGTAAAAATTAACTTATCAGCCTGCTGAAATAAGAGTGTTGGAAAAATAGGGGAAAATATATTAAAAATCAATTTTAAAGGCTATAGGAAGAATTTTCCAAGGAGTTTATTGATATGTAAAGCAAAGTGGAAAAGCTAATCCACAGCTTTTACCCTGTATGTGTTTATACTGAGTATATTAGCCTCATGGCTTTTTTGTCTGTGTGTGTATATTTACTTATTTTTGGCTTTGTTGGGTCTTTGTTCCTGTGCAGGCTCTTCTGTAGTTGTGCTGAGTGGGGACTACCATCTGGTTGTGGTGTTTGGGCTTCTCGTTGCGGTGGCTAATCTCTTGTTGCAGAGCATGGGTTCCAGGGTGCTCAGGCTTCAGTAGTTGTGGCTTACTGGCTCTAAAGCACAGACTCAATAGTTGGGGCACATGGGCTCAGTTAGTCCGTGACATGTAGGATCTTCCCAGATCGGGGATCAAACCCATGTCTCCTGAATTGGCAGGCGAATTCTTTACCCCTAAGCCACCAAGGAAACCCTCAGCCTCATGATGATTTGAATTATTGTTGGAATTTCTTTTTAAAGGAGAGACTTTTTTCTTATCTTATATTCTGGGTGTGTTAATAGCAATCACTAGTTTCTGGTACTATGGGGTGAGCCTCTAACTTAAGCTCTCCTGCTTAAACACTCTCCCTACATTTTGTATCTTAATTCAAGCTGTTATGCACAGGTTGGACGTGATGTTTCTACTACATGACCTTCCATCGGGTACCAGTTACCTGAACTGATTCTCTAGGCTTTCACTGATTCTGTGACTTCTGTTTGATCCTGCCAATAAATTCCTTTTGCCAGCATTTGTAACCAAAAATCGTGATCGATAGACATCTCCATTTTTCTCCAGCAAGTCTGGGTAACCCATTTCTATCATAATCCCTTAAGAGTACAGGGACTGTTTTTTATACCAGGCACATATTAGGTACCTGTTGTATTGAAGATGCTCAATAAATGTGACTAAATGTTGCCATTTGCTAGGTTTACTCCAGTTTATTTTTGAGATAGCTAGTAACTTGGAAAGAAATGCAAAAAAGCAAAATGGCTGTCTGGGGAGGCCTTACAAATAGCTGTGAAAAGAAGAGAAGCGAAAAGCAAAGGAGAAAAGGAAAGATATAAGCATCTGAATGCAGAGTTCCAAAGAATAGCAAGAAGAGATAAGAAAGCCTTCCTCAGTGATCAATGCAAAGAAATAGGTGAAAACACCAGAATAGGAAAGACTAGAGATCTTCTTCAAGAAACTTAGAGTACCAAGGGGACATTTCATGCAAAGATGGGCTCGATAAAGGACAGAAATGGTACGGACCTAACAGAAGCAGAAGATATTAAGAAGAGGTGGCAAGAATACACAGAAGAACTGTATGAAAAAGATCTTCATAATCTAGATAATCAAGATGGTGTGATCACTCATCTAGAGCCAGACATCCTGGAATGTGAAGTCAAGTGGGCCTTAGAAAGCATCACTATGAACAAAGCTAGTGGAGCTGATGGAATTCCAGTTGAGCTATTTCAAATCCTGAAAGATGATGCTGTGAAAGTGCTGCACTCAATATGCCAGCAAATTTGGAAAACTCAGCAGTGGCCACTGGACTGGAAAAGGTCAGCATTCATTCCAATCCCAAAGAAAGGCAATGCCAAAGAATGCTCAAACTACTGCACAATTGCACTCATCTCACATGCTAGTAAAGTAATGCTCAAAATTCTCCAAGCCAGGCTTTAGCAATATGTGAACCGTGAACTTCCTGATGTTCAAGCTGGTTTTAGAAAAGGCAGAGGAACCAGAAATCAAATTGCCAACATCCACTAGATCATGGAAAAAGCAAGAGAGTTCCAGGAAAACATCTATTTCTGCTTTATTGACTATGCCAAAGCCTAAGACTGTGTGCATCACAATAAACTGTGGATAATTCTTCAAGAGATGGGAATACCAGACCACCTGACCTGCCTCTTGAGAAATCTGTATGCAGGTCAGGAAGCAACAGTTAGAACTGGACATGGAACAACAGACTGGTTCCAAATAGGAAAAGGAGTTCGTCAAGGCTGTATATTGTCACCCTGCTTATTTAACTTCTATGCAGAGTACATCATGAGAAACGTTGGACTGGAAGAAACACAAGCTGGAATCAAGATTGCCGGGAGAAATATCAATAACCTGAGATATGCAGATGATACTACTCTTACAGCAGAGAGTGAAGAGGAACTAAAAAGCCTCTTGAGGAGAGTGAAAGAGGAGAGTGAAAAAGTTGGCTTAAAGCTCAACATTCAGAAAACGAAGATCATGGCATCCGGTCCCATCACTTCATGGGAAATAGATGGGGAAACAGTAGAAACAGTATCAGACTTTATTTTTCTGGGCTCCAAAATCACTGCAGATGGTGATTGCAGCCATGTAATTAAAAGACACTTACTCCTTGGAAGGAAAGTTATGACCAACCTAGATAGCATATTCAAAAGCAGAGACATTACTTTGCCAACAAAGGTTCGTCTAGTCAAGGCTATGGTTTTTCCTGTGGTCATGTATGGATGTGAGAGTTGGACTGTGAAGAAGGCTGAGTGCCAAAGAATTGATGCTTTTGAAGTGTGGTGTTGGAGAAGACTCTTGAGAGTCCCTTGGACTGCAAGGAGATCCAACCAGTCCATTCTGAAGGAGATCAGCCCTGGGTGTTCTTTGGAAGGAATGATGCTAAAGCTGAAACTCCAGTACTTTGGTCACCTCATGTGAAGAGTTGACTCATTGGAAAAGACTCTGATGCTGGGAGGGATTGGGAGCAGGAGGAGAAGGGGACAACAGAGGATGAGATGGCTGGATGGCATCACTGACTCAGTGGACGTGAGTCTGAGTGAACTCCGGGAGTTGATGATGGACAGGGAGGCCTGGCGTGCTGCGATTCATGGGGTTGCAAAGAGTCAGACACTACTGAGCGACTGAACTGATCTGAACTGAGTAACTTGGAAGATATAAAGAATAATAGCAGACACATTGTGATTTTGACATTAATTGTATCTGCACTGTTGGGAAGATTTGCAGAACAACAGTGCTTGCCTTGTGTTGCAAAACTGACTTTGCTGCTTAGATCTAATCTAGTGGTATTACACAGACCCTTTCTGGGTCTGGCTAGAGCATTCCCATGTCAAGAAATCCCAGGAAGATCTGATCCCAAGCCATGGTTTTGGCAGGTTTCTTAAGGAAATTTTGTGTGAAACTTGCTTTGCTGATAGAAGTAGTGCCTTCCTTCAGGAACCACAGAGCCTAAGGAAATAAGGACAATTATTTGGGGTGAATTTGTTACTGTTTCTTTAATGGTAACTAACCAACTGATCCCTTGTTTAGTCTCCCTAGGAGACTGATCCCTTAGCATTTTGAGGAACTCTTTGCTTTCAGAATGCCAGCTTTAAATACTTGATTTGTTTGATACATTCGTGTGTGTGTGTGTGTGTGTGTGTGTGTGTGTGTTTCGACACCAAGCTGTGGAGTCTTAGGAAGAACAGCAATGAAAAGCATGCCATTCTAGTCAATGAGTTACCCCACACTGTTTTCCAGTGTACACTTAATGATGGTTTCATATTAGCTCTTCTGATATCAGAGAATGCTGTACAGACAGTGAGAAAGTAGTTAAAGGCAGTCTACCTGATTAAAAGGACTCTACATTTAAAAGTAAATGATAAGCAGACTCATACAGTGTTAAACTACATTGCTGTCCCCTGCATTTCTCATCATATCTTCAGATTCTTTGTGCTGCCAAAACATCAATGCTAGTAGCTTTTTTATTTTTTAGAGACACGGTTTTCCCATTTCCAGAAGATACATTACATTTATTTCCACTGTATATTCCACTGTATGTAGGGCAAAATATCTCAAAGGAGAAAATATCTAGGTCTTAACCTTTCAGTTCCTTTGATCACATGTTTGCCAAGAGGTAGTACCACCTTGTTCCAGAGTTGTGAGAACTCAGTGATACAGGAATTATTATAGCCAGGTATATTGCATATATTCTGTGATAATATTCATAACCCTTTAAGTTAGTCTTTATTTTGCAAATGAGGAACATGAGAATATGAAACTCAATAGCTTCATCCATATATTTGTCACTAACAAGTAGCAGAACTCAAATTCAAGCTCTGACAATCACTAGCTGAAATTCTAAACCACATCTAGCTTATTAGTGCCCAGTATCTCTCTCTCTTTAGTCACTAAATCACGTCTGACACTTGTGACCCCATGGACTGTAGCCCGCCAGGCTCCTCTGTCCATGGGATTCTTACAGGCAAGAATACTGGAGTAGGTTGCCATTTCCTTCTCTAGGGGATCTTACCAACCCAGGAATAGAACCCAGGTCTCCTGTATTGCAGGCAGATTCTTTTACCAACTGAACTATGAGGGAAGCTATCAGGTGCCCAGTATACATACGTTTATTCATTATGGAACAAAATCTAGCAGATAAAGAAAGTGTCCTGGAGAACAGGATAAATTTCATGGAGTAGTTTAACTTGTGACTCTAGAATGGACACTTTTTCTTACCAGTTCTAGGACTGACAGGTGATCATCTGTCCCATAGTGAATCTAATTCAGACAGCAAGTTGAATGAAATTAAGGTGTTTTTTTTTTTTTTTAATTCAAAAATTAGTTTAGCAGTACAAGCAGTTACAGCATAACTACTGGAGGAAAAAATATTAAAAACATATCAGGCTTCCTTTCCATCCTCAATGATATGAAACTAGGAATCAGTTCCAGGAAGAAAACTAGGGGAAACAACCCCACAAATAAAAGAAAATTAAACAGCATGCTCCAGAACAACCAATGGGTCAAATAAATCATAGGGAAATAAAAATATTTTGAGACAAAATGGAAAGACAATAAAACTTAATGAGATGCAGCAAAAGCAGTTGAAAGAGGAAAGTTTATATATGCAGTTTACCCTTGAATAACACAGGTTTGAATACCTAGACATTTTTTGTAGTACCTAGACATTTTTTCCAAAAGAGTTGGTTCTCTGTATCTATGGGATCCACATCTGTGGACTCAGACAACTTTGGACTGAGTACTGTGTTTACCGCCCGTGATTGGTTGACTCCATGGATGCAGAATCTGCAAATACAGAGGGCTGACCATGGGACTTTCAGCATCTGCTCATTTTGGTATCTGTAATCTTGGAACCGATCTCCCATTGATACTGTGGGGTGACTGTTGTACTGCATGCCTACATTAAGAAAAAGCAAGATCTCAAACAATCCAGTCTTTCATGTGAAGGAATTGGATAAACTAAGCCAAAAATCAGAAGGAAACATTTTTAGCATGATGTGTATATAGTGTCAGCAGCAATTATGTAATTTTCCAAGTACCTAATGACATCACTATGATAGTTAACTGGATATTTCTTGAGTTTTAAAACAAATTGGGGCCCTGAGATAATCATTTTTTTAAATCAGAGTTTGATTAATATTCTGTCTGGAAAGATGTGACCTTGGAATTAAGCAGTGAGGATGGCATGCCCATTTGCCAGGATCTACATGTTTTATCTTCTTTAATTCTCACCATTATGAATGGCCTGGCTAGGACTTCTTGAATCCTAAATGAGGCCCTCACCACGTTCTTTACTTTTCATTTGTGTTTCTTCCAAGGCATAGCTTCCCAATCACTTTTGGGTTTAAGGTCCACTGTTGCTGCTGCTAAGTCCCTTCAGTCATGTCCGATTCTGTGCAACCCCACAGATGGAAGCCCACCAGGCTCCCCCGTCCCTGGGATTCTCCAGGCAAGAACACGGGAGTGGCTTGCCATTTCCTTCTCCAATGCATGAAAATGAAAAGTGAAAGTGAAGTCGCTCAGTCGTGTCCGACCCTCAGCGACCCCATGGACCTCAGCCTTCCAGGCTCCTCCATCCATGGGATTTTCCAGGCAAGAACACTGGAGTGGGTTGCCATTTCCTTCTCCAATGCATGAAAGTGAAAACTGAAAGTGAAGTCGCTCAGTCGTGTCCGACCCTCAGCGACCCCATGGACTGCAGCCTTCCAGGCTCCTCCGTCCACGGGATTTTCTAGGCAAGAGTACCACTAGATATAAATAGGTACAAAGTGTTAATGCAGATGAACTATTCAAACTGATTTTGGAATGTTTTCATTGTGAGACACGAACATTTAGTCAAAGTGGCATCTCCCCAATTTTTTTTTTCCCTTAATTTTTAGTATTTATTTGGCTTTGTCGGGTCTTAGTTGCAGCACATGAAATCTTCAGTCTTTTGTTGTGCCATGCAGGATCTTTTTACAGCATGTGAGCTCTTAGTTGCAGCATGCAGGATCTATTTCTCTGACCAGGGATTGAGCCCAGGCCCCCTGCATTGGGGAGTGCAGGTCTTACCCACAGGACTACCAGTGAAGTCCCAAATTTCTTAGTCTTGATTTACAAAAATAATCAAAGACAACTTTCAGTATTATTATTTTCTTCCCAGTAAGGAAGCTGTAAAATCATGAGGCAGTGAATAGGTATTATCTTCTGAAGAAGCAACAGAGCTAGGGAGACTTAATAAATAATTCATCATATCCCTCACCAAAATCTCTTTATTCCAACTGCAAACTTGAAACTGAAATGTTCAGGTCTTGAACTTTTAATATGCCTCTTAATACCCTTCCTTCTTCTTTGAAGTCAGCATACATTTACAGCCTATTTATTACTTCAGAATCAACCTTAAATGTGTTCCTTTTGGATGTTTCAAAGGAACATTTTGCAAGCAGTTTGAAATTTTAGCTGCCATTCTTTCATGTATCCATTCATCCATTCAGTGGACATTGAGCAGCTATTATGTACCAGGCGCTAATGTGGACAATATGTGAGTATCATAGGATATAGAAAATAGAGAAATAAACCTCTCAACTCAGGGCGCAGTGTGGGAGAGAATGTCTCAGGTATAAAGGCTGACACTAGTCTCAAATGGAAACTAATGCAAGGGGGAGTAAGGACGTTAAAAAATCACCTCCTCCCAATTTTGACCCAGAAATCTTAAGAAATACAGTCGAAGAAATAATCTTGTGCTGGAATATGTACCTACAAAGATCATCATATTTTAGCACAACACTGGAAACAGACTGGTTAAATAAGTTAAGGACTGGCAAGATGCTGTTTAAATTATTTAAGTGCATCATGTAGTAGACTATTCTGAAGCCATTAAAACAGATGCCACAGAAATGTTTCTCATTTCATAGAAAGATGCATATGATACATTGTTAAGGGACAGTTGGGGGTTTCAGAAACAGACTCAGTTATATAGAAAGTACTAGTGGTTACCAGTGGGGAGAGGGAAGGGGGAAAGGCAAGACAGGAGTAAGGGTTTAAGAACTACAAACTACTACTGTGTGTAAAATTAATGAGCAAGAAGGATCTATTGCATGATACAGGGAGATAGAGCCATTATTTTGTAATAACTCTAAATGGAGTCTAATCTATAAAAGCATTGCATTGCTGTGTGTATACCTGAAACCGATATAAGATTGTAACTCTACTTCAGTAAAAAATTTGGGGTTTTCAAAATCGTATGATGTGGTGCCTCCATTTCTGTGATGGACATCATTTACTCCTATAACATGAGTGCATGCACTTGCCTGCTTAGTAATGAGCTATAACCACCCCAGAAAGTCATCAGTTTCATACTTTGAATAGCATGTACTTAGACATCCATGGGTTCTATTCTGAGGAAGTCAGAGGACATTTGATCCCTTAACTTAGCACATGTCCCAGAAAGACAGAAGTGCACTATAACTGCTTCAGCTGCTAAGAACTCTAGTTTGGCAGATCCAGTCCATCCTGGTCAGAAAAGCTGGGGTTTCGTTAACTGTCTTTTTTGGTTCAAATATTGTAGCTACTTCTTTTTAAGCTACGATGGGCTATAAAAGATTAGCCATAAAATACCTTTAAAGAACCTCCAGGTTTTATATGCAGGGAAACCCAGGGCCAGTGGCGTTATGCTAGTTTGTGGAAGTCAGTTGTGTCTGCAGACACTTTCTCAGGTGCCCACCTGGGATTTTTATTAGTTTAAATGTGCATGCTTTATTCATCAGAGAATTAATTAGTTGTCTCCAATCTTTGTGTAAAAGTCACATTACCTTGAGCTTCTCTGTAGCGCAGTATCTGTCTCCACTTGTCAGATCCTACCTGTACTTCAAGATCCATCTCAAATATCTGCTCTTACATGAAGTTTTTCACGACGACTGCTCTTGGAAATGTTTTCTTCATTCACTCTACCCTGAGTGCTATGTGCTGTTATGACTTTTTTGGGCTGTTTATCTCATATAGTAATAATAGATAGCAATAATCTTACTAAAGCTTCTTAAAAGGCAGGGTCTCTATCACCTTTTTATATACACCCAAGCACATAATAGATACCTGTTAAATATTGGTTGAATGGAAGATGATAGTGCCCACAAATTATTTTAGTGCCAGACCCTTTGCAAAATTATATTGCAATTGTTGTTCCCCTAGACCAGTCCTTGACCTCCAGCATTTCATGCTTGATAATCTCAGGTGGAGCTGATATAATAATAGTAGAAATGACGTGCACAGTAAATGTAGTGCACTTGAACTATCCCAAAACCATTCCTCCCTCCCTGGTCTGTAGAAAAACTGTCTTCCATGAAACTGGTTCCTGGTGCCAAATGGTTGGGACAGCTGCCATAGACAAATCTCATCTCTGCAGTCATAAGAAGTTCAGCCTAAGAGGTCTTTCTGAGTAATCTGATTTTGAGGAGGAGTATTAAGAGAAATTATAGAAATGCGATGAATTGCTGCTGCCCAACTAGAGTTTACGGGTTCTAAAACATTCATCCACACATTCAGCAGATATTTAATCTAAACCTGCTATGTACCAAGCCTAGTTCTGAGCACTGGGAATACAGTAGTGAATAAAAGAAAGTCACAGTACCTTGGTCGGACAAACAGCGTCATGTGGGCAACGTAGATAGTATGTTTTAATCTTTCGTTGGACTCCTCGTTTTTCTGACTAGAGCTTGCATATCCTGTGCTAGAAGAGCTTCTTCAAATTAACCTACTATCCTTCTTGTAACAGACTCATTTATGGGGGCCCATGAATGTGTGCACTCCGTTTGATCTCATCAAGTATTTTCCCCAAAATAAAGAGTCCAATTATCTCATTAGTGGATGGTTTGTTTCTGTGGGTAAGTGCCAGCTTGTGATGATTCCATCCACACTTGTACCACATTAATTTATTTCCCATTTAATGGGTGTTTAAATTGAACTGGGATCAGATAGAACAAAACACGCAGTTTTGCTTAATTATCGTGGAGCAAGTGGAACCAGTCATAGAATTTTAGTTTAGAAACCATACTGCAGAAGCACAGATGGTTTAGGAGATGTTGATAAAAAAATGTCCAGGAATTAAACCCTCTCTAAGAGCTATATTAAATTCCCAGTGCCTTCATGATCATTAACTTTGCATTAATTACTCTTCTTAAAAACTTCTTAAAAACTTAAAAAATTAAGTTTCTTCTGCTGTCTACAGCTCTGAGTAAAAATGCTACAGATTGAGCAAACTGTCAAGGCACATCTTGTCATGGTGCATTAACTGAAATCATGAGATTGTTTCGAAAGGCATTTCTTTCCAGACTTGTCTAGGTGGTAAGTTCAGTATTTATAACTGTGTCTCTGTGATTCTCTAACCGTTTCTAAGTCACTGTTGTGGAAGTGAGGATTTGCCGTGTGGCAAGATGGGCTACTTTGGAAAACAGATTTTAGATGGAAGCTTATCTAGAAACTCTCTAGATTAAGAATTTCACTTGCTGATTTTATTTCCTCTAAACTACAAAGAGACTGAACAAAGTGTTTAGGCAAGGGACATCTGAGCTGTAGTGGTTCGTTAACTACCTGTCTTAAACATTTTTTTCCTCTTCGGTAAATCATTGAAAATACTGTTGAAGTCTCACTTTGTACACTGTCAACCCTATATCCTTCCTTCCATCCCCAGGGAGCCACTATTCCAAAGTGGGTGTGTATCTTTCCAGGCATGTCTTCATAATTGCGTGTCATTAGTTATATACGTGGTGATTGGACTAGTAGTCATTAAGGAACGAATTAGATTGAAGTGGTGGAGTCTGTACTTTTAGGTGCCAGGTGGGGGCAGTAGAGAGTTGTAGACTCAGGAGTCCATGTAGGGTAGGACCATGCAAAGGTGCTGTGCTGACAAGCTGAGACTCAGAGAGGTAGAATGTCCGTGAAGGGGTTAAAAGGGGCTCTACTCACTATAGATCCAGGGATGAGATCCTGGATCCTGGCTAGGAGGGACTGAAGCCAGGGCCATCTATGGGAGAGAATGCTGCTTTAAAAAATGAAAGTTCTGATACAGCACAGCTTTGAAGTCACACCATGCTGTTTGAATCCTGACTCTGAATTCAGGCAAGTTATTTGAACTTTGTAAGACTCGGTTTTCATATATGTAAATTGTGGATGATAGTAGTTATTTTTCAGCTGGTGCATATAAGAGCTTGTTACATACACTGAATGTTCACTATTATATTTTAATAAGTCATCGGGAAAGCATCAGAAGTGGTCTCTTTTCTTTTGAAGCAGTAGATATAGGCTACAGGTCTTACCATGCACAGCTGTTTAAAGCAACCTATACAAAGCTTGAGATGCTCCCTTTGGGCTTAAGTCCTAAAAATTTCCACCGAATAAAATACAAGTTTCAACTTGTAGGTTGTGAATATTGTTTAAGTCAACAAAATTTTCATTTATGTTTAGCTTTTAATCAACCTTTTATGATGTATGTATTTTGTGTATTAATTAATTACTTTGTATGTTGGCACAGCAACACAAGTATATAATAAACTCATGCATGTGTATGTATTTTGAGAGTGAACCTCAGTTTTTTTAGTGATGAGCTGTGTGTAATCACAGAACTCTGCAGACAGCTGCTATGTGGCTAGTCTAGATATGCTAGGTCGAGATCACAACAGCGTTCTCTGGGGCCTTCACTCTTTCCCTCAGCTCTTATTTTGGGCAAGATGGCAAATGGAGGCCTAACTCATACTCTTCCAACTTAACACCCGGAGGCCAAAGACTCTGGCAGTACCAGAAAAGTCCTGGGGAGACTGATTTGGTTGGGTTCCATTCCATAATCTGAGCTAGTCACTCAGGCCAGGGAATGGAATATTCTGGCCACTTGGATTAGATCATGTTCTCCGGGAAAAGGGATGATATGAATCAGTCCTAAGGGAACCATATGGCAAAGGTGTCCCCCAGCAAAGAGGAAGGACACACAGGGAAGTGGGCAGACAGGACACACAGCGGTCTGGGTGAGAGTGGGGCTTACTGCCCCAGGACAGACCGCTCAGGAGAGGAAGGGTCCCAGCCAGAGTGTTCAGTCCAGATGTGGGCATGAGAAACAGAAGTGGGCTGCTGGGCTTAGTCATGGGCCAAGGAAAGTTTTATGTTAAATATGCATAAAGGAACACTACCGAGCCTAGGTGAAGATGGTGTCTGATACCCACGAACAAAAGGCTGGGATGTAATTTCTCTTCAGGACTTCCTGTACTTTGCCTGATTATGTCCTGTGGTGTGCATCAAATTAGAGACTTTGGGATCAGAGTGGCCTTGCTTTTCATCTTAGCTCTGCCACATGCTAGCTGTGTATATGCTGCCCAATTTACCAGAACCTCTGAATCTCACTTCTGTCATTTATTTCTCTCTGGCAGAGTTGTGGGGAAGATGAAATGAGAATACCTATCATAGTTCGTAGTGCCTGATAAATAGGAACTATTATGGTGATGCTACTGATGCTTTTGTTTTCCTTTCAGCCAGTTTGGCCAAATTTCTGTGGTGAAGGATGCAGGACTGATTCATCGTTGAAACCTCACTGAGCCCCCAGAGAGCCTGGCATGTAGGAAATGTTCAATAAATCCTTGTTGAATGATCATTGAGGGAGGGACTGTAGCTTATTCTGTGTCAAATCATTCCTGAGGGACTCTATTATGAAATGCTGCTCAGACTTGCAGCTCTACTGAAGGACAAATTAGTCTTTGACCAAGAAAATTACGTCTTAGTGGTTTCCCTCTTGCCTTGTGAAATGTCGACCAATATTACTACAGGGAAGCTTTTCAAAGTATTGAGATTTCTTCATTGGCTTTGAGAGCACATATTAGTATTTTTCATGGCTTCTTCTATTGCTTTATAAAAATATTTTAATCTGTATTCCCACACTGATTACACAAGAGTTGAATAAACTAGTCATTAATGTCAGCAAAGACCCCCACCCCCACCCCCACACTCCCGGAAGGGATGAAAAGGCTGGCATGACTTGGGATTGTCTGGGCTACTTGGAAGAGTAACTTGGGAATAAAGATTATGAGTTTTCTCGAGCCAGCTTCGAACTACTGTGACTCAGTGTGGAGGAAGTTGCCATGGAAAATAATTACACAGGCTGTTCTTAGGACTTCCCTGGTGGTCCAGTGGTTAAGAACCTATCTTTCAATGGGGAACATTGGTTTGATCTCTGGTCTGAGAAGATCCCACATGCCGCTGGGCAACTGAGCTTGCTGGCCACAACTATTGAGCCTGCATGCTGCAACTAAGACCTGATGCAGCCAAATAGATATTAAAAATAAAAAAGACAGGCTGTTCTTTTGGGAAGTAGTGATCAAGAAAGTGGGGTATACATTTGCCTATATGCTGCTGCAGGGTTTTTTTTTAATTGGATTATAGTTGACTTATAATGTTGAGTTTCAGTGTACAGCAAAGGGACTCAGTTACACATATTTATCCTTTCCCATTATAGTTTATTACAAAATATTGTATATAGCTAGTAGGACCTTATTGTTTACCTATTTTATATATAATCATTTGTATTGCAGGAATCCTTTTTGACAGCTTTATCTGCCCAAGAATCGGGTAGGCTGGAGCTCTTTCCCACAGTGAATAAAGAGGGTAACTTTCCCGTAATACTATCAGAACTTCCAGCCTCTGAAAGTTATTGTGGAGTCATCTGGGCTCTCGTCTCAAACCCCATATTCCATGCTTACTGAAGAGAGAGCAATGATACTGGAAGGGCTGGCTAACTGCCCAGAGAACACTCCTGTCACCTTGGTTTTGAGAATAAAACAGACAAATGAAGTTGGTGATTTCAGGGATAATTACTGACTTCAACCAAAGTCATTTTGGACTTTGTGTTTAAAGATCAGAAAGATTCTACCTGGGACTAGGAAGGTCCTTGATTTAGTCCTCAGAGATGTCATCCCTCAGTCCAGGCACTGACCAAGATAGAAAAGACTGAATTAAAACCATGAAACTGATGGACAGTATTCAAAAGTACAATTCAGGAATGCTGTCATAAAAACAGTATCATAGGAGACCCCAGCCTCTGTCTCCCAACAAAGATCAACAATTTGATAGCTATATACAAATAGAAAGAGCTCTGAGAGAGCTCTGGAATCCACTTAAACTTTAGCAACACAGTTGAATAAAACCTCTGAGAATAACAGCTCAAAAAGGGGAAGAAGACAGCTTCATCATTTGTGTACATCATCCCATCCCCAAGCTGGCACTGCTCAGCACCAAAAATGGACTTCACAGGTAGGTAGGGCTAGCTTGCCTCAGAATAGGTTGTGGGGATGAGTGACCAGTTTCCCCAACCTTTTAGGACACTGCATGAATGCCCTCCACCAGTTTCATCCTACTCCAGCCGGCAAAGCCAATTCATACAGAGATGGCCTGGAACGAAGAGGAGAAGCAGGAGCTGCCAGGAGTAACCACACAGCTGGGGTAATTATAGCTCCCAGTGACCTCATCTGCAAACTGTTTTCCCCACTGGAAACCGAGGGCCAGCAGAGCTGCCTCTGACCCCCTGCAGATTTCATGGCTTTTGACCCACAGGTATTCACACATTCACTGATGCCAGCTGCCCGAGTCCTCCATTCACACCCCACAGCCCCGGCCCCCGCTGGGGCCCAGGATCTGTATTGGCAGCCATCCCAGGCCTGTGAGGCCACTCAAGTTCAAGACATCAGCCTAAATTCCTGCAGCTGAACCCCTCTGCTGTGTGTGCGTTTAGGGAGAGCCCCTTCTGCTGTGTATGGGCCTCACACTCGTCACTGGCCTCCACTGCTGTGCATGTGTCCAAGGGGACGTTGTCCAGCCATGGGAGAGCACACCAACTGCCAGACCCCTCTGCAAAAAAAAAAAAGGTGCACTTGTGGGCCTGAAGAAGGCCTTGTCTTCTGTCACTGCTTGCACTGTGCTCACCTCTGCTAGCCCTTCCAGCTGCAGAGCCCTGGCCTGGTCCCCGTAGCTGGCTACCACTGCTCTGCATCAGTGGTGAGAAGCAGCAGTCAAGGCCTGCATAATGATAGCCAGGGTACCTGCAGCTGCCAGCACGCCTGTAGTTGGCTCCAGACTTTTCTGTCTGCTCTGTCCCCCACCATTACATGTGTGTGTCTGTCCACCAGCCCCTGCCACTACACAGGCCCCTGCAGCTGAGGGTGTGCATACCACGAGCTCCAGCCACCACTGCTGCCTGCCCTGGTGCCTGGCTGCTAGAGTAGAAGGCACCACATCAGACCTTGATAGCCCTTGCAGCTCCTGGACAGCCATGGTGCTCACCAAACTACACAGCTGTTGATGATCCAGATCCCAGGAGCCTGAGTAGAAGTTTTATCACAGTCCCCTGAACCTAGTGCTGCTATCCCATCCCCCCAACACGTGGTGCTCTGCACAGTGGACCTGGGGTCACAACATGCTCCAGTGTGTCCCTGAAAGAAAGTGAAAGTGTTAGTCACTCAGTCGAGTCTGACCCTTTGTGACCCCATGGACTATAGCCTGTGCCAGCCACCTCTGTCCATGGAATTCTCCAGGCAAGAGTACTGGAGTGGGTTGCCATTCACTTTCCTAGGGATCTTCCCAACGTATGGGTTGAACCCGGGTCTCTTGTACTGCAGGCACATTCTTTACTGTCTGACTCATTGGAGAAGAGAGTGACTACCCACTCCAGGCTTTTTGCCTAGAGGGTTACATGGACAGAGTATGTCCCTACCTGCAGGTAAAAGTCTTCCCTTACCAAAGTTAGTTCATAAAATCTGGAAGATGTGATTGCTTCTTCAAATGTGCAGACACCTGTACAAGGCTACAAAAATCACAAAGAACCAGGAAAATAGGACTCAACCAAAAGATTACTGTAAGCCTCCAGTAAATAACACCATTCACTCCCCCACCAAAAGGGAGATTCAGGAATTTCCTAATGAGGAATCCAAAATAATTGTTCTAAAAATGTTCAGAGAACTATACGAGAATACAATTTAAGGATATCAGGAAAACAGTACAAGAACAAAACGAGACATTTAACAAAGAGAAAACATAAAGAACCAAATAGAAATTCGGGGGCTAAAGACTTTAATGACTGAACTGAAAAAAAAAAATCAATAGTATGCTTTACCAATAAACCTGAAAAAGCAGGAAGGAATTATTGAGCTTGAAGATAGATCAATTGAAAATATCCAATCAAAGGAGCAAAAGGAAAAGAACAAAACAGTAAAGGGGATTGGATCAAGATGGCAATGTAGGAGGGTCCTGAACTCACTTGCTGCCATGGACATACCACACCTACAGCTACATAGAGAACAGTTCCCTATGAAGGAAACCCAAAACTAGCTGAGCAACTCCTACACATTGGTGAGGAAGGAAAAACTCACATCAAAATGGGTGGGAGAGACTGACACAACCTTTCCATGAATCCCACCTCTGGCACAGTGACTCACAGTCGGGAGGGAACTTACAACTCTGATTCTTTCTGAGGAACACAGGGTTTGAAATTGCCACCCCAACTTGTAAGAGCTGGAGGTGAGAGACTGGGCCCCTAGAGCATGTAACTTTGAAAGCCAGCAGGGCTTGCATGCATGAAAGCCACAGGCTGACAACTGGTCTTAAAGGGTTGGGCAGGGCACTCCCGAGCCCCAGTGCCAAGCACACACCTCACCTAACCCACTTCTGGATCCTTGTACGTGCTCCTGAACGCCTCTGTGAGAGCAAACTCCAGTAAGTAGGGAGTGTGCTTAGTAAATAGACCATGGCTGGCTGGCAAGTGAGAAGCCAAAAATGAGCTATAACACCACCTTCTAGAATACAAAAGGCAGGTTTCAAATGGCCGGTCTGGTGAATATTAAGAATCAGGTAAAGTATAAAAGCTGAGTTAACATGTTTGCTACTTTAGAGGCAAAAGACAAAAGCAGAAGTAACTGCAAATGATATGAAAAATCAAGGAAATACATTATCACTAAAAGAAAATAGTAGTTCTTCCATAGCTAAAAACTCAAAGGCATGGAATATTATGATCTAAATGATGAAGATTTGAAATAACTGTTATGAAGAAATTCAACAAATTACAAGAAAACTCAGAAAGGCCATTCAATGAATAATGAATAAAATTAATGGACAGAAGTTCTTTACCACAGAGAATGAAAATATAAAAAGAACTAAATGAATGCTGGAGCTGAACAATTCAATGAATGAGACTTAAGTGTGCAATACACAGCATCTGTAGCAGGGCAGAGCAGATGAAAGAAAGCAGCAGCAACTTGGAGGATAGGAATAGAAAAGTAGTTCCTGCTCATCATCTAACTGTATTAAGATTAAAAAGAAAAAGGGAAGAAAGCCTATAAGAGCGTCAATTTCCATCAGAGGGGCAAACATCTGAATAACTGGAGTTCTGGAAGAGGAGGAGGAGGCAGAGAGTTTTTTATTTGACGGGAAAACCCATGTGAAAGAAAATAGTGAAATAAACCTATTTACGATTGGGGTATTTCCCATCAATGAAGTATCAAGAAATAATTTCAGATTACACACCTAGAAATGGGGTAAGTATGTTTTGGATTATGGAAATCTTTGGAAGTAAGTCTCTCCATTACCATGAGATTCCACTTAGAGATGGTAATCTGGTATTTGTACAGAGCTCTAAAGTTTTCAAAGCATTTTCATACACTTCTCTCACTTTAGGTATATAGCAGTCCTAAACGGTCTGTAGAGCACATACTCCCCTGCGACAGATAACTGAACTGAAACTCACAAAGGCCCAATAGACTTGCCCAAGATCATGTATCCAGTTAAAGGCAGAGCTTTGCCTAGAAGCAGATTCTCAATACGTTTTCTCTAGTTCTGTTAGCATGACCAGCAGATGTCATCTTCTCCTTTGACCTGGACCAGTTTTTAGATGACTCAGATGTTCAGAAAAGGGGCAGGATCTGCCTTGGTGATGATTCCAGCTATTATGGTATTTAGAGGAATAGCTTGGGGCTAACAGTGGGAGAATGGTGACTGCTGCATCTTTCCTATGGGAGGAACAGTTCAGTTTAAATTGACTTGAAGGTGAACATTTCTTCCTTAAAATCTTTGTAAAAAGAGAAACCATTTGGTTGCAGCCTCGTGCAGGGTAATTACGGCTTGAATCAATTGAGCTCTTGGTGTATAGTTTTATTTCCCCAAAATTATGCTTGGAGAGTTTTAAATGACCACACTTTCTCAAAATATCAGTAAGTACAAAATGAACAAAGCAAATTCCAATTAATTTTCTGGATCTAATATTGCAGTGATGTTTCTTAGTTGAATAAAAATATGTTTACTCAGAACATAAGTACATAGGAGAATGGTCAAAGACAGCTATATTGGAATTAAGGCTTTATGTTTCTTTTATTATTTATTTTTTGTACCAACAGATACTCACTAGGTAGTATTTCCTATGAATCATATCTATGGGTAGCACAGGTATTCCTAATTTTTGGAGGGCTCTTGTTTTCCATTTATAAAGCTACCTTAGAGTGGGGAGTTCCTGTCTTCTGCTAGGGGCCATTTGCCATAAGGGCAATCAGTGTTTCACATCCAAGAAGGAACATTTGTTTGTAGTAATCACTGCCAGGGGACTTGGGAAAATGTTTAAGATAAAACAATATTCATGATTCTCTCCTTTTCCTCAAAACCAAGAGCTGGTTCTCATTAGGTATTCTTCCAGCGACACAGGCAGGGGACTGACCCTTACTATCTCAGTCATTTCTTCTGAGCTAGACTTCAGATTTTCTCACCTGCTTCATAACTTTATGGAGAACCTTGAACGACTCCTCTTACTTGGCTTGATTCTCAGAGTGGTCTGGATTCTGCTTGTGAGTTCACCTGGAGTAGGGGAAACATTGGTCATAAAGACTTGTATTCCTCTGGGTCAACTGAATTATATAGAGTATATTTACTGAGAATAGCAGAAAGCATCTTAACTGGGAGTTGTGGACCAAATCATGGTCCTGGGGTGAGGCCAGGTCTTAGAGCTGGAGAAGGCAAGGGCTTCTCCAAGGGCTGAAATGATACTATAACCAAGAAACAGAGTCAGGAGCTGGGAGACTGAGGATAATTTGGTAGTTGAGTAGGAGGTAGGTTGAAGTGTGTGATTTAGGATAGAGGCTGTGAATAAGAAGACTCTCTGGAAGCCTGCAGAGACATTTTGGAGAAGAGTTCAAAGAAAAGAGTAACTGCATTGAAAAAAAAAAAAAAAAAACTTCTAAGAAGAGAGTTGAAAAACACCTCCTGTATGGGCTCAACAGTGGACAACCATTCCAGTTGATGATGGAGACACTGCTTCTGAGTTAACTGCAGCCAGACATCTGGAGAAGATGAAACATGAGAGGGTCAACATGATGGCAAAACTGAGCTCTGGGATTTCCCTGGAGGTCCAGTGGTTAAGACTCCACGTTTCCACAACAGGGAGCGCAAAGAGCACTGGATCCCTGTCAGGAACTAAGATCCCACATGCCACACAGCTTGGCCAAAACCCCCAGAAAACAAAAAAAAAACCCCCCAAAGCAAAGAAACCAAAACACAACCCCCGCCCCCCCCCTGCTCCCCACAAATAAACAACAAAAACCAAGCTCTGGGTAAACACAGAGGTGAGCCTAAGTGTTCTTTGTTTTTTTCAGGTTCTGTGAGTGAGATGTGAAATACTCTGAACAGGGATTTCATTCTCTTAATTAGGCTTGAGGCTTTTCTAAACAAAAATTCACCAGATTGGAGTCACTAGCAATACACAGTCAAATGGTTTTGACTCTCAGTGAGGCAGAGCTGTCTCTCTCTGAATTTTTCTAATGTCTCTCCATGGACTGTCCTCTGCAGAACTTCCCTCAGCCCATAAAGTTGAATGCTTACTCCTTTAAGAGGAGAAAACAGGATTTTCAGTAAAGCTTTTCTCTCCTCAACTCCTCATCTCTGCATTTCATTCCATTCTAATACCAGGTACCTTAGTTCTAGACTGAATTTTTAGGCAAGCAATTTATCATAGTGTCAGAGCTGGAGAGATCAAAGTCATGTTATGTAAAAGCATTTTGTGGATTAGACAATGTAGGCCCATAGTATTTACTCAGTCATCGATTGTGGAGCTGTGTTCAGAACCCAGATGCTCTGATTTCATTACCACATATGTAAGATATAGGAAATAATGAATTTATTTCAAAGGAAATGATAAAGAAATGCATAGCAAATATGGGATGCCACCAGAGTGTAGAAAAGGTGATTGTTTTCCTGTTTGGAGTTTGGATTACTGATACAAATGTGGAAATTTTAACTTTTCATGGCTAGTTGAAAAGCAACTGATAAAAGTGTTATCAAAACTAAAAAGCAGCACTTGTTTGACCTAAGAACTGGTCAGTCCACTTACTAGTTAAAATAAGATTTAAGAAAAGATTTCTTGTCAACCTCATTCCTTTATTTTATAACAAACCACTGTTTTCTCATTCCTGTACTATATTTTCCCCAAACCCCTCAGATTTGAGAGGTCATCATCTTGAAACTAACTGGATCAAACTTGCTGACTTCACCTCTGTGATTTCTAGCACTGATACCCAGTCTCATTTCTAGTTGTTTATATTTGCCTTTATGCCTTAGCTTGTGTAACAGGAGTAGGGAAGGTAAGTAGATGAAATATGTTTCTGGAAAATGCAAGCACCCCAGTATTCATAGCAGAATTATACCATTGCCAAGATATGGAAGCAACCTAAATGTCCATCAGCAGATGAGTGGATAAAGAAGATGTGGTACGTATATACAAAGGAATATTAGCCATAAAAAAGAACAAAAGAATGCCATTTGCAGCGACATGGATGGACCTAGAGATTGTCATCCTCAATGAAGTAAGGCAGATACAGAAAGACAAATATATATCACTTATATGTGGAATCTAAAAAAGGGTACAAATGAACTTACTTATAAAACAGAAATAGAGTCACGGATGTAGAAACTAGCCTTTTGCTTACCAGGGGGAGAGAGTTGGGGAAAGATAAATTGGGAGATTGGGATTGACATATACACACTACCTTATATAAAATAGCAAGGACTTACTGTATAGCACAGGGAACTCTGCCCAATACTTGGTAATGACCTACGTGGGAAAAGGATCTTAAAAAAGTGGATGTATGTATATACATAACTGATGCACTTTGCTGTACAGCAGAAACTAACACAACATTGTAAGTCAACTATGCTCCAATAAAAATTAAAAAAAATAAAGAACACAGGCTCCCAAATAAGCTCTAGCCTGAATTTGAATCCTAAATCCATCCTCTACTAGTAGCAAGTTATATAACCTAGGTTTATGTTTCCTTATCTGTAAAACGGGGATGAAAATAAAAATACCATAAAATAGTGATCTCGTAGGATTGTTCTGAGGATTAAAGGGTTGGTATCTGGCACATACTAAGTGCTCAGTAAATGATGACTATCGTCATGGTAGTAGTATTTAGTAGAGGTATGATACTGAATCTTCTGGTCAGTTTGCTTAGAAAGGCAGCAGGAAAAAAAAAAATTAGTAAGGACAGTGATATGTCAGTGTTGAGACTGATTCTTACAAGTCAGAGTTTCAACATCAGCACTATTGACGTTTTGGACTGAATAGTTCTTTGTTGTGGGACTGTCTGGTATTGTAGGATGTTTAGCAGCATCCTTGGCCTGTACTGACCACATGCCAGTTGTGACAACCAAAAATATTTCCAGACATGGCCAGATGTTCCCTAGAGGGCAAGATTGTTCACTAGTGAAAACCACTTTTAGAATAATATAGCTGTAGTTGATGACTAGTAAGTTGTGAGATAAGCTTTATTTTTATTTATTTATAATTTTATTTCAATAAGTGATTTAATGAAAATTAAACTTGGGTTTTCAAAGACTGGCTAAGCAAAACGGTATGTCTGACACTTGAAAAATCTTAACTTATTCATACACATGCATACACATAATGTGGGCCTGCATAATCATTTCCTGAACCCTAAAACTGAGGAGGCCCGAGTGTGAAAACAAAATAAGGTCTTAGGCTCACACATCTAGTGAACTGCATAGAACATTTTAGGATGGTTCCTGCCCACCTGCCTTGTAAGTATCACTTGCTGTTTATTCACAACAATATCATTTAGTCTAGAGGTACTCTTTAGTTGCTTCTGGGAGCATGAGCTTTGGAGTCAAACCTGAGCTTGGGTCCCAGTTCTGTCACTTATTTGCCATGTGACATTGGGTAATTTAATCTCAGGCTCTTCATCTGTAACGGGAACGGTGCCTGTCTGCTTGCCTGGGCCATGTGACACATACCCACAGCATTGTGCCAGGCAGTCAGGACTCACTATATGTTAGTCTCCGTTCTTCCTCCCTTCTTTCCCCTTCCCCCAAGGTGGGTTGTGAAAGTAGGGGGACCAAGGGATTGAGCAGGTGGACTTTCTGGTCTATAGTCTAACTCCTTACCTGGTACCAGAGTCTTGTGAGCTCCATAAATGTTAAGAAGGTGAACATTCCAGGTTTAACCAGAAGAAACACCTAAAAGCTTTGTAACTGAGACCTCTAAGAATATGTATGTATTTATACACATATACAACACACTGCTCAAGTCATTTGATGTGTGCCTTTGTACCATATTTCAACTGGCATCCTGAAAAGTGACCCATTTTGGGAAACTGAGGCAACCATAGATATATCCTCAGACCATTTTACAGCTCTGTGGAGTGACTGGGGGCATGATCACACTTCTTTATGGAGCTGACCCTACGCTCTTAAAGATCTCTCAGCTCGAACCGCCACTGCCAACCGATAGCAAGCGTGCAACTCTACATCTGGACCCTGCCTGCCAGTCTGGACAAGGTGCTTTTGTAGCACAATATAGGTGGGAGGATTGAGCCGTGGATGGTTAGGGGAAAGGCAGCCTGTTAGACACCGCTTAGGGAGGCGCGAGGCTGTCAGCACGAGAAGTGTGGGAAAAGGAGCATCATGACGCTGCCACAATTGAAACAGCTCCGAAGGGCTTGCTGGGAAGCTCCATAAATAGAACCACATTGCATACGGAAACTAGGGACGGCTCAGGAGACGTCAGGTGGGGAGACGGGTGAGTACCAGACTGTCTGCCTTCTCCACTTTTCCTTGTTGCTCAATAGTAGTCTAGAAATCACTGCATCACTTTCTACCTCTATAAAGTTTACTCTGTCTACTTCTAAAGATGTTAAGATTAAAGACGGCAACACATGTAAACTGAAACCCTGAGCGCGGCAGGTGTTACGTTTCTACGTGAGGCCACGGAACAGTCAAGAAACCAGCACCTGTTGCCAGTCACAGTAATGGTGACCCATGTAGTGAAGGCATATGTGCCTGGAGGTGGACGTGAATCATTGATATCTTTTCAACTCTGTGAATTAATTTTTATTACCATTTTGCTGGTAGGTGATTTGTTCAAGGAACTCAGTCCTGCCTATTTCCAGAGGTTATACTCGTCTCACCAGCTTACATGCCTCCCCTAGATTTTTTGTACATTCATAGGCTGTCAGTATGGCAAGTCTAAACTATGACTTATTTTTCTACTCAGCTCTGTATTTTCCCACCTTAGAAATGCACACAAGCTTTGTTCTGGAAGAGCTGTTATAAACGCCAGTCTAGAGACTGGCTTTCTGATTTTCCATGTGAGTTTTAACCATGCAGGATTCCGGCATCCTTGCCATGGCTTCCGGGGGGCAGCTTAGAAAGCCCCTGTGCAGAGTCCCCCTTACACACTGGAAACCACCACAGCTGCCACAGGGCTAAGGATGGGGGAGAGAGGGAGTATTATTGTTCTATCATTGCTGTAGCAAATCACCACAAATTTAGCCACTTGAATCAATACAGACGTATTATTTTACAGTTCTGTAGGTCATCAGTCTGACATGCATTTCACTAGACTGACATCAAGGTGTCAGCAGGGCTGCATTCATTTTTATAGGCTCTAGATGAGAGTCTATTTTCTTATCTTTTTCAGCTTCTAGAGACAGTCCTCATTCCTGGGCTCACTAACCTCCTCCACCTTCAAAGCTAACAACACTGCTTTTCCACCATCATGTTTCTCTCCTTACAAGGGTTCCATGATAGATTGGTTCCACCTGGGTAATTCAATCTCCTCTCCCCATCTCAAAAGTCCTCGTTGCCACATAAGGTAGTATACTCACAAATTCTGAGGATTAGGATGAGGGCATCTTTGGAACCTTATTCTGCCTACCATAGCCCCCATTCAGGTTGTAATATGACAAGCATAAACAGGTTTGGGAACAAAAATACAACTAACTTATTAGGGGAGCAGAAACGTGTGGCTTATATATAGGGAGAAGCTGACTGGCCCATGTACTGTGACTGCTTGGTTTGCATTGTCATCTCAGTGTTTTATGGACAGAGTTGGTTCACATGGTGAAATGTTAAATGGGAGTCAGTTAATAGAATGTCTGCTGCTGTTTGTTCAGCAAGGCAGGTTTAGGAAGCTGAGTTTGATAGTGTTGTCAGGAACTTGAGTGCTGTTGTTTTAGCCTCCAGGGACAAAACAATTACAAACTATCCCTTGACCCCATATGGTGGTTTAGTCGCTAAGTCGTGTCCAACTCTTGTAACCCCACAGACTGTAGCCTGCCAGGCTCCTCTGTCCATAGGATTTAGCTAAGTCGTGTCCAACTCTTGTAACCCCACAGACTGTAGCTTGCCAGGCTCCTCTGTCCATAGGATTTTCCATGCAAGAATACTGGAGTGGGTTGCCATTTCCTTCTCCAGGGCATCTTTCCAACCCAAGGATTGAACCCGAGTCTCCTGCACTGAAAGCAGATTCTTTACTGACTGAGCTACCAGGGAAGCTCTGACCCCATATAGAAGTGAAGTAAAAGAACTTGCTGGTCTTCAGGGCCTTGAGGTGAGAAGTTGGATGGTTATTGAAGGTGACTGATAGGGCGCTAGAAAGTAACAGGAGTAAACAGGTCTTTAAAATTTTGAACTTGACTCAATCTTCCCTATGGAGATACCTTTTTCCCTCTCCTCAGCCAGAGGTTTTAACATTTTGTGCGTGCTCAGTCACTCAGTCGTGTCTGACTCTTTTCAACCCCATAGAGTGTAGCCTGCCAGGCTCTTCTGTCCTTGGGATTTCCCAGGCAAGGATATTGGAGTGGGTTACCATTTCCTTCTCCAGGGGATCTTCCTGACTTAGGGATCTAACCCACATCTTTTGTGTCTCCTGCATTGGCAGGTAGATTCTTTACCCCTGAACCACCAGAGAAACCCTTAACAGTTTCTGAGTTTCAAATTCTCCATGTGTACATGTCTCACTTATAGCTCTCATAACATGGGGTTGTAATTATTTAGTTTTACACTCAGACAGGGTGCCCCTTGGGGACAGATTCTGTATCTGATTTACTGTTGCACCCCATAATCTGGTTCAGTGTCTGTTATAGAATGAGGGAGTGAGGGCATGCAAAATCTGGAGGATTCCCACCCATGGTTATCAGCCAGGGTCAAAAACATAGAAGTAGAGGGATCCACTTAGTGTCTCATGAGAGGCTAGAAATGGTGCTTGGCAATGGAGGGTTAGATTAGGATCAGCTTTGGGGGATTCCTTGGTGGTCCAGTGATGAAGACTCTACACTTCCATTGCAGGGGGCACAAGTTCGATCCCTGGTTGGGGAACTAAGATACCATGTGGTGCAGTTAAAAAAAAAAAAAGAACAGCTTTTATTGGTGGGGAAAGGGCTGTCTTCCAGATCAGTTCTGTAGGGGATTGTAGGAGTCTGTTGTGCTGGTTGGTTTTCATTGTGTCTTTCGTTTAAAGGCAGATTCAAGGTGACTAGTGCAGCCGACACTGGTGGAGCTAGAGACAGCCAGCAAGGTTGCTGTGTGATGATGCAGTTGTGTAATTCTTTTAGACATAGGGTTGTTAGTTGTGATTTGCAGTAATCACATAAGCCGGTGAAACACCTAATGCCCCTTTTCTCTTCGAATATGTTTAATGAAGTAGACATGGCCTCATATTAGTAGAATTAAACAGAGTTGCTTTAAAATGTGTGTTATTTCGGGGTCATTGTTCTTGCCAGTGGTGCAAACCAGCTCAGATTATTGTTCACAGGGCCGGATGGACTGCAGTTGTAGTGTATGGATGGTAACCTTATAAGAGTTGCAGGTTTGACACTAGACTTCATTTCTTCTTCCACTTTGCATTTGGAAGTGGTCTCAACTCATTTTAGGGCTTCTCCAGTGACTCAGTGGTAAACAATCTGCCTGTAATGCAGGAGATGCAGGAGCCACGAGTTCAATCCCTGGGTCGGGAAGATCCCTGGAGAAGGAAATTGCAACCCACTCCAGTATTCTTGCCTTGAAAATCCTATGGACAGAGGAGCCTGGCCTGCTACAGTCCATGGAGTCGCAAAGAGTTGGACATGACTGAGCGACTAAACCACTGCTAAACTCATTTTGGAAATGATCCAAGTATATTTTGTGCGCTCAATAGGGGTGTCTCTGCTGAAATCAGTGTAAAGTACCATGCAATTTTATCACCATTCTTGGTCTGATTATTCTTGTCCTCAACTCATTTGAATATTTATCTCATTGGTTAATGTTACTTCATCTATTTCATCTTGGCTTTGTGGTATTTGATTTGTATGCATTCTCAGTAGTTTGGCCTCCTGATAGTTCTGAGTCAAATGTAGCAGGAAAGGATGAAAAATAGCTTTACTGTTGCAACTTACTTTCTTAATCAGCATTTATAAGTAAAAAAGTAGGAGAAACCACAGGTGACTCCCTGAAATTTGTCTCGAGGCTAAACTGCTTAATCCTTTGGAGACAGCCAAATCTAAGAATTATCTGCCACAGCAAAATCCTACAAAAGGTGAGGTGGTTGTTATGTGTATTAGTCAGGGTTCTCCAGAGAGACAGAACCAATAGGATGGATATAGATATTTAATATTTATACATTTATCTATATGTATATATATAAAGAGATTTATTGTAAGGAATTGGTTTGTGCAGTTGGTAGAAGCTGATGTTGCTCAGTTGCTCAGTCATTCCAACTCTGTGACACCATGGACTGCAGCATGCCAGGCTTCCCTGTCATTCACTGTCTTCCAGAGTTTGCTAAAACTCATGTCCATTGAGTCGGTGATGCTATCCAACCATATCACCTGATGCAAAGAACTGACTAATTTGAAAAGACCCTGATGCTGGGCAAGATTGAAGGAGGGAGTAAAAGGGGACGGCAGAGGATGAGATGGTTGGATGGCATCGCTGACTCAATGGACATGAGTTTGAGCTAAACTCTGGGAGTTGGTGATGGACAGGGAGGCCTGGCGTGCTGCAGTCCATGGGGTCGCAAAGAGTCAAACACAACTGAGCGACTGAACTCAATAAGTCAGCTCTTTGCATCAGGTGGCCAAAGTATTGGAGTTTCAGCTTCAACATCAGTCCTTCCAATGAACACCCAGGACTGATCTCCTTTAGGATGGACTGGTTGGATCTCCTTGCAGTCCAAGGGACTCTCAAGAGTCTTCTCCAACACCACAGTTCAAAAGCATCAATTCTTCAGCACTCAGCTTTCTTTATGGTCCAACTCTCATATCCATACATGATGTGATGGGACGAGATGCCATGATCTTAGTTTTCTGAATGTTGAGTTTTAAGCCAACCTTTTCACTCTCCTCTTTCACTCTCATCAAGAGGCTCTTTAGTTCTTCGCTTTCTTCCATAAGGCTGGTGTCATCTGCATATCTGAGGTTATTGATATTTCTCCTGGCAATCTTGATTCTAGCTTGTGCTTCATCCAGCCCAGCATTTCTCATAATGTACTCTGCATATAAGTTAAATAAGCAGGGTGACAATATACAGCCTTGACGTACTCCTTTCCCTGTTTGGAACCGGTCTGTTGTTCCATGTCCAGTTCTAACTGTTGCTTCCTGATCTGCATACAGATTTCTCAAGAAGCAGGTCAGGTGGTCTGGTATTCCTATCTCAGAATTTTCCAGTTTATTGTGATCCACACAGTCAAAGGCTTTGGCATAGTCAATAAAGCAGAAGTAGATGATTTTCTGGAACTCTCTTGCTTTTTTGATGATCCAGTGGATACTTGCAATTTGATTTCTGGTTCCTTTGCCTTTCCTAAAACAAGCTTGAACATCTGGATGTTCATGGTTCATGTACTGTTGAAGCCTGGCTTGGAGAATTTTGAGTATTACTTTACTAGCGTGTGAGATGAGTGCAATTGTGCAGTAGTTTGAGCATTCTTTTGCATTGCCTTTCTTTGGGATTGCAATGAAAACTGACCTTTTCCAGTCCTGTGGCCACTGCTGAGTTTTCCAAATTTGCTGGCATATTGAGTGCAGCATTTTCATAGCATCATCTTTCAGGATTTGAAATAGCTCAACTGGAATTTCATCACCTCCACTAGCTTTGTTTGTAGTGATGCTTCCTAAGGCCCACTTGACTTCACATTCCAGGATATCTGGCTCTAGGTTGGTGATCACACCATTGTGATTATCTGAGTAGTGAAGGTCTTTTTTTTTTTACATTTCTTCTGTATATTCTTGCCACCTTTTCTTAATATCTTCTGCTTTTGTTAGGTCCATACTATTTCTGTCCTTTATTGTGCCCATCTTTGCATGAAATGTTCCCTTGGTATCTCTAATTTTCTTGAAGAGATCTCTAGACTTTCCCATTCTATTGTTTTCCTCTATTTCTTTGCATTGATCGCTGAGGAAGGCTTTCTTATCTCTCCTTGCTATTCTTTGGAACTCTGCGTTCAAATGGGTATATCTTTCCTTTTCTCCTTTGCCTTTTGCTTCTCTTCTATTCATAAGTATTTGTAAGGCCTCCGCAGACAACCATTTTGCCTTTTTGCGTTTCTTTTCCTTGGATCATTGTTTAGGGTTTAATAAATACAATTCCAGGCCATCATCTCATTACTAGGTTCTCTTTCTCTTCATATATATTTTATAGTTTATTAAGAAGTCATCACAATATATATCCAATTCTGCAGTTTGCTTTTCCAAAAAGTTCATAATGTTTCTTTTTCTCTCTTGCCAATATAAAATAAAAGATTACTTTACCTATTACTGTTCCCTGCCATTGTCCCCTTCTAATCTTTTTATGCAAAGGCCAGTATTCACAGGATTCAGAGAAACTAATCATCTTGACCGAGAAGTAAATTCCTAAAAAAGTTTTAATAATAAAGCAATTCTTTGATAAATAATATTTTTTACTGGTGGCAGTTGGCGTTTTTGTCACTTTTTTTGAGTGCTGTTTTAAACTTGAGTTTTGATTATAAGTAGCCAGATGTGTCAAATTTGCCTTTCCCAAAATTCAAAATGATGAAGTGGTGAATGGTCAAAAATAAAACAGTACATATGTATATAAGTTGTCACGTGGTTTTGTTTGTAAGGCTATCAATTTTCATAACCTTTTGCCTTTCACTGTCCGTAGCTCCCTGGCCTGTGATTTATGCTCTGTCTAGTATACAAGGCTGGGGTAGCCAATGTCCCAGATTTAGATGTATTGTAGATGAATGATGAGGTTTTACCCATCACCAAAATAAAGAACCACCCTATGATTTACAACATAATTACTGGGGTTGTAAGAGTAGCAATTTTTCTTTACTGGAGTTGGGAGCATTCCCCACTTCTTCCCAGGTGATTCGCCTAAGAGATGTCATTTGTTTTGTGCTTTTAGCAAACATTTCCTCATGGATTATTTTAAATGGATAAAGAGCAGCTGATAAGCTGTGAACTGTGATCTATTAGTTAATTGAATTCCAGCAGGAGATGAAGAGAAACAGAATCTTTTCAGAGTATCAGTAGTAGTTCACATGGAGTCTGCAGTTATAGTCTTTTTCTTTAAAACGAGCAAACAACAGCTCTGCCTTTATTTCTTACTTTCTCTCCTTCCACCTAAAACTTTTACTTTTGTTCTTTTGATTCTTCATGTGTCTTTTTTCTTTCTCTTCTTACCAACTCACTGTCATCTGACATGCCGAATTTTTCCTCTGGCTTTGTGGTCCCATCACTTTTTTCCCTTCACTTTTTTTTTTTTTTTGAGCCTAAAACCTTATTCCTGGAAAAATGCCCTAACAAATGTCTGTATATCAATACCATGAGAGAACATTTGAGAATTTCTTCAGTCTGGTGCCTGAGGAGAAATAAAGGAAAGGATTCTTCTCAGAGCCTTTGCAGTACCTCACATACCTCCTAAATTCTGGAGATTGTGACCAAAAAGAGACTCTTCGTCTTGGCTTGCTTGTCTATAAGCTGATTTGGTTAGATCCAGTTATTAGGACTCTGAGCTTCCAATGCAGGGGACTTGGGTTTGATCCCTGGTTGAGGAACTAAGATCCAGTGTGGTAAAGAAAATTTTAAAAACATAAAGTAATTTCATGTACCCATTGGGTTCTTCCTATGGCATTACATTTTCTCCTCTCTCTGCCATCTCCAACCCTTACCCTGGTCCCCCCGCCCAACCAATGCTCGCTGTTTGCAGGGGCAAAAGGGAACATGGTTCTTCACTTTTCACAAAAGTGAAGTGCTTAGCCTTGTGGGTAGTGCCCTTTGGCTTCCAAGAGTGTTGGAGAATGTTTCACTTTAGTGAAAACATTTCACTAAAAATGACCCCTTTTGGAGATAGCTATTAGCTACTTCTGGAGAGCTGAAATAGTATAGTCTGGCTAAGGGTATGGAACTTTGCTTTAGATTTGGGATGAAGCTTCTCACTTGGGCAAGTTTCCCTCCTCTAAATTTCAGTTCCTCATTTGTGACATAGAAAAGCCTCATAGAATTGTGAAGAATAAATAAATTCAGCAGTGAGAATAGCCCAGTAGAAGTCTGGCAGGTATTATTATTCACATGATCAATGTTTGCTCTATGGCTGCTCTCTGGGTTCCAACCCCCCTCCTGATTGTGGTAGGTATTTTTAGTACTCTTCCATGTCTGCTGCTTCTTTCCTTCTGGATCCAGAGCATCATAGTGGGTGTGTGCTGTGCCTAGAAGGAGGCCTGACCTCGAGAGGGGCAGTTGTCTTCAGCCAAAAATCACCAAAGAGGGCCCAGAGCTAAGGATGGCTGGAACACAGCCCACCTGCCTGCATGAGGGGATCTGGGTGACACGTCACTGCCGAGTAGACCTAGGCTTCCCACTCCTTGCCAGTGTTTTCTGAGATAATCACCTAAATAAACCACTTGCCCTTGAAACCTGTCCCAGTGCCTGCTTCTGGGGGAACCCAAGGCAAGATAGATCTTTTACAGTGCTACTGGAGAGCTTGACATATGTCCATCGAGGCTGCCAGGTGTGGGGAACAGGAATGTGACTTCTGTCCTGGGAGTCAGAAAAGAGAGACAGACTGCTGTGCTGATGGGGGCATCAAACAGGTTACTGCGCCCAGAGTAACCTACACTTCAGTGTTTGTTGGGGCAAAGGAGAGTGACTGTGTCTCCCATGGAGGAGTGAGGGGCCTGGGTGAGAGAGAGCCTGTGTGGGTTGGCTAGATTCTGGTCAGCTAGCAAATGGACTCCTGCAGCAAGAAGCTGGCAGTGCACACCAGATTTTCTGGGGGCTGTGGAAGAAATTTTCACATGTGCCTGCTCAGTGTAATAAAAGCAAGATTAAAAAAAAATTCAAATCCAATTCCTTCTGCCTACATTAATTATAGAAAGCCTAATTTATTTGCACTATAAAATAACAGTGTCCAGGGCTTTCTCTGGATTGCTAATCTTTCCCCATTCATCATTCCAGTTATTGGCTTTCTGCATTCTGGCAGCCAATCCAGAGAACTCTTTATGTGGAGGATTAACTATTCTATTTCAGGGTCATGCTTCCTGATTTTACATTCCCTTTTATTGAACCCACCATAGGGAATAATAGGATAATCAAAGCCGTGCTACCTCTGATCATGATTATACTTGCATTATCCTCAATCAGGGCATCACAAAAGTCCATATTAGTGATTTGTGTTTTCCACAGTAGATGTCACCAAGCAACAAATTTCTTAACAGTCTAATCATTCTAATTTTATGATGTTCAATCAAATATTTGGCAGCATATTGTTTTCCTTGGTTGATCAGGTTAATCGGAGCCCCAAATTTTTCATCGTGTTGTATTATAAGTATTTAATCTGGTTAGTATTCCACTTGACTAACAGTATAAATATGTCAATTTGGAACATCACTGAAAACCAAGTTCAGCACTGCTGTAGGAGATACAGTTTATTTTTAAATTAAAACTTGATTCCACAGCCTCCAACTTTGGTATTGATATTCCCTCTGATTTCCAGAGATTTTGATTTCCATGTACAGTTATATTGATCTCCAGACACATCATAAATATTGAAAGATTTGAAAACATCATCTTCATCCCAATTTGCCATTATATTTTTAGTGAAAGATTAAAATTTGGGTGAGTAGTTAAGGGAATGAATTCAAATGTCCAACTATATCAATAGCTCCAACTTGAAACAAACAAAAAGCCAGAACGGTGCTTTTAAAACATGATTGTACACACAGATTACCTGAGGTCTTTGTTAAACTGAAAATTCTTATTGCTAGGTCTGAGATGGAGGCTGAAATTCTTCATTTCTAACAAGATCCCATGTGCTATTGCTGCTGCTGATTTGTGGGCCATAATATGAGCAGCAAGGACCCAGAAGATTTTCTGAAACCCTTGTGAATTTAAGTGAAATGTTCCCTTTAACATTTCTTCATAAGCCAGTTTGCATAAAGTTAGGTCAGTTACTCAACTGCTCCAGGGTTAGGGACCAACTCTCTCCTTAAATCCAAGATGTCATTGATTGATAGATGAGTCATTAGCTAAGAAGGGAAAACACTGACAAACTATGATGTATGCTGATTTCAGAAATATTAAAATATGAGTCTTAGAATTCAAGAAATAGGATGGTTTTCTCTGACTCCTTCCTGCCGGGAGCCAGCGTGAGGAACTCCGCCCGTGGCACAGGTCATGAGGAAGGAGGCTTGGCATACGCAAAGGCAGGATTGAGCCTCAGGAGTCCCCCTGGAAATTCTCGAGCACCTACCCCCCAAACCAGAATCTGCTTTGTGCTTTCACCTACACCTCTGACTTTATGGAGGCTGTCCTGGGTGTGACAAGAGTGTTTTAGTTCACAACCGTGAGAGGCATGAGATGTCTAAACTGTCTGAATACAGATTCCTTTGAGCAGTTAAAAGATTGATTAGAAATTGTACTGGTGAAGGGTTTTTCACTTGTTGGGCCAATGTTTGCTGCTAAGTTTCCATATCCCTTACCTGCTGTGTCCCTGGCAGTGTATTGATTAATATAATTGGTGTAAGTAGTAGCTTTAATGTTTGTAACCTTGGACCCTTGAGTTAATTCTTTTTCTTGTTATAGCCCACCACACCTTTGCCCTATAGGAATGCAACTTTATCTAATGTTTTTGGAGGGTGGAGCCTGACTAATCACCTTTAGAGAAAAATAAGTTTTCTGAAGAAAGGGTCTTAAAATGTTAACAGGCCTCTGGGCCAGAAGATGATGCAAATCACCTAAACTTTTGCATATGATAAGTTTGCAGGAAGAAAGCCTGGCTTACTGCATGACTCTACCCCTTCCCCCATTATCTCTATGCATAACTTAAGGTATAAAAACTACTTTGGAAAATAAAGTGCAGGCCTTGTTCACTGAAACTTGGTCTCCCCATGTCGTTCTTTCTCTCACCTTCTGGCTGAATTTTCATCTGGGGCGGGGAGGCTCGTCAAGCCTACTAGTTTTGCCTGGGCTTCTAAGATCTGACCGGGGAGGCCTTAGTGTCTCCTCTCCTTCGGGAGAACGAGAGGACACCTGCGGCCTATGTAGGTGATGCAAAATTCCTTATTTTGGAATTTTATTAGCTTTCCTCGTAAACCAAGTTATTCAGCCTCTTTTCTCCACTGAGTTTCCTCACTGAGCTATCCTTATTTAACCACTCTTTATATCTTTAATTCTATCGTATCCTGGACCCTGGCAACTTCCCAGTTTACAGAATGAGTGTTTATTCTGTGCTAGGTATTTTTTCTGTGAGGTATGTGCTCTGCGGCTCCCACTTCACAGAGGTTTGGAGTGGCAAATGCCTTTAAATGGCACAGCTGGAATATGAACCCGGGTCTCTATGACTGGGGAGCCCACACTCTCATCTTCTACCCTATGTTTTTGTTGTTGTTTAGTCGCTAAGTTGTGTCCGACTCTTGTGACCCAGTGGACTATAACCCACCAGGCTCCTCTGTGCATGGGATTCTCCAGTTGAGAATATTGTAGTGGGTTACCATTTCCTTCTCCAGGGGATCTTCCTGGCCCAGGGACTGAACCCGTGTCTCCTGCATTGTAGGCTAATTCTTTACCAGTGAGCCACCTGGGAAGCCCCCTTCTACCCCATAGGAACGGGGAAGATTGTCCTGGAGGAAAATGCTTTCCTGTGCTGTCTCCCATGGCATTCACTTAGTAATTGCTCCTACAAGAGTTTCTGCTCCTGCTGTGTTTATTTCCTTTTAAAACACATTTTCTATGAGCTTGGCTTCTTGTGTTCATCACTCTATTGAAGTGATTTGTCTTGAAGTCACCGGTGACTTTTTACTGCTAAATCCAGCAATCCTTTCAGTCTGAATGTACCTCAACCTCGTCTCTATCTGACATAGCCTACCATCCTCTTTGAAAGTCTGCTGTTCTGTGTTTTTGAATAGCTTGTTGTTTATATTTGATGCTTCTTTGATATGAGTAAATCATATTTCACTTAATATATTTATCACCAGCTTTCCTTTGCAACCATGCATCAAAAGGATATGAAAGGAATTCAGGCAGTTCCCGAGTCCTCATTGAATGAAGTGATGCATTTGGGGTACAAGACAAACTGTGACTTGGAATCATGGATCTTTCCTGCTATAACCTTCTCTTTTTTGCTCTTACTTTATGTATATTTTTATCATGTGGTTTACAATGTTAGGTTCTAATTATGTTCGCTTGTCTTTGTATTGTATCCTGCTTGACTGAAAACCCTTGCAGATAGGGCCTGTGTTTTATTTATTTCTGTTTCTCCAACCCCTGTCCAATGCCTGGCACACAGATGATTCAACAGTGCTGAGGCAGGAGCATAATTCCCTATTTTAGTGGCAAGGGTAGCTGTCTTCTGGTATGTATCTAGTGTGGCAGGGCAGTGTCACTTACGAGGTCTCTAGTCCCAGGAACGGAGAAGGCGATGGCACCCACTCCAGTACTCTTGCCTAGAAAATCCCATGGACAGAGGAGCCTGGTAGGCTGCAGTCCATGGGGTCGCTGAGAGTCGGACACAACTGAAGTGACTTCACTTTCACTTTTCACTTTCATGCATTGGAGAAGGAAATGGCAACCCACTCCAATGTTCTTGCCTGGAGAATCCCAGGGACGGGAAGCCTGGTGGGCTGCCGTCTACGGGGTCGCACAGAGTCAGACACGACTGAAGCAACTTAGCAGCAGCAGCAGCAGTCCCAGGAACAGACCAGTCAGGATGGGGCCGGGGCCATAGTGGTGTCCCTTCTCTGTTTCACACAGAGACCTTGCAGGCCCTAAGTTGAAATTATTGTGGGCTTTTTCCTTTCTTTCCCCACCTAATTTGGAAGTTCTGATTTTTTTCACACAGGGTAAAATACACTTTTGTATGGCGGACAAAGTCTTCTAATGGAAAAAAAAAAACCCACCAATTAATGGTTACCCTATAATGTATTTAAGGAAAAAAAAAAAAAAAAAAAAAACAATTGGAGAAAGACTGTAATATAAATGTTCCTATCAAGAAATGGTTCTCTAGGAGTTTGAAAGAGTTGCTTTCTAAAAGTGACCAGTTTGTTCTCTTCAAGGAACTTCTCATAGCATCTGACTCCCTAAGCCCATTCCCAGCTTGGTCTGAGATGATATCAGCCTGGAGAAAATTGGCCTGTCTCCCCCCTCAGCCCTTACCGGCTAGCACTGTGGTCTCTCACCTCTCCTCAGCTTGCTAGGTCACTTTGGTTAGATTTGACTTCGTTCATTGTCTGCTTCCGAAGCCAGTCATGTAAAGCCACAATTAATGGTAATTCAGCAATATAACAAAGCTGTTTTTTTAAGAAAAATCAAATTAAATCTTGTTTTGAAAGCAGAAAGTAACGTAACTATTGACCCTGCCTTAAATAACTTTACTTCTTGATTTCAAAGTCTGTTATACCCATTTCTTCTTTTGTTTGTTAAATGATTTTCCGTCCAAACATCACTTTTCTTACGCCACCGATTTATCTGCAGAGCTATGGTTGTAGAATGTTTTAAAAGCTCGGGTAATCAGAGGCCATAGGGAAGTAATGTGGCAGGAAAGCCAATAGAGGGCGCCAGGCTATTTGCAATAATTTTGGAAGGGCTGGAGAAGTCTGTTTACCAGCCTCTGCTGCTGCTACTGCTGCTAAGTCACTTCAGTCGTGTCCGACTCTGTGCGACCCCATAGACAGCAGCCCACCAGGCTTCCCCGTCCCTGGGATTCTCCAGGCAAGAACACTGGAGTGGGTTGCCATTTCCTTCTCCAATGCATGAAAGTGAGAAGTGAAAGTGAAGTTGCTCAGTCGTGTCCGACTCTTTGCGACCCCATGGACTGCAGCCTACCAGGCTCCTCCGTCCATGGCCTCTAGATGGGGGAGAAAAGTGAATGAACACACAGCATTTTTTTTTTTTTTTAATCTCACTAATTGTGTTAGAAGCACAATGGGATTCTTAAAAATGAAGATGGAAAAGTTCATCAGCTATACACTTAGATTTGGATTCTATGTGGTGAAAGTTTTAGACATTGGCTGTTTTAGAAAGAGCTTAGAGGACCTCACACACTCT
The DNA here is from genome assembly GCF_029378745.1 of Bos indicus. Lineage (NCBI taxonomy): Eukaryota > Metazoa > Chordata > Mammalia > Artiodactyla > Bovidae > Bos > Bos indicus. Next base: position 54,962,985 of record NC_091769.1, read on the forward strand.
CCCTTTACTTGATACATTTCAGTTTTCCTGGGAGTCATGGTAAAGTACTTAAATTACCCACACATTGGGTTTTGTAAAAAATAACTTTGTAGAAGACAGTTGAAATAAAAGAAACGCTGATGCCCAGGAGTGAGATTGCTGGATCATATGGTGGCTCTATTTTTAGTTCTTTTAAGGAATCTCCATACTGTTCTTCATAGTGACTGTACCAATACAACCCCACCCACATTCTAAGAGGGTCCTGTTTCTCCACACCCTCTCCAGCACTTTAATGTTTGTAGATTCTGGCTGGTGTGAGGTGATAACCTTATTGTAGTTTTGATTTGCATTTCTCTAATAATTAATGATGGTGAACATCTTTTCCTGTGCCTCTCGACCATCTGTATATCTTCTTTGGAGAAATGTCTATTTAGGTCTTCTGCCCATGTTTTTGACTGAGTTGTTTGTTTTTTTGATATGGAATTACTGTATAGCACAGGGAATTCTATTCAGTCCTCTGTAGTGGTCTAAATGGGAAGGATAAAAAAAATTGGGGATATATATATACACGCACACACACACACACACACATATAGCTGACTCACCTCACTGTGCAGAAGAAAGTCACATTGAAAAGCAACTGTGTGCTATGCTGTGCTGTGCAGTCGTGTCTGACTCTTGACCCCACGCACTGTAGCCCACCCACCAGGCTCCTCTGACCATGGAATTCTCCAGGCAAGAATACTGGAATTTGTTTCCATGCTTTCCTCCAGGGGGTCCCCAATAAAATTTTTTTTTAAAGTGCTGATTATACAACACCTAGTTTCTAGGGAACATTTTGTATTTCCTTCTGGGATTCTGATTCTTTCCCTCCCTCCCTCCCACCCTCAATTCCGTTCTTCCTTCCTTTCTTCCTTCAGAAGTTGGAGTGGGTGGGTTTTTTCTTCTTTGGGGGAACTGATTAGTAAGCTTATGTCGTGCCTTTCCTGCTCTTGTATTGTCGGAAATGTGATTGACTCTGGTCTGTTGCCTTCTCTTCTTCTCCTTTTTCCAGAGACCTCAGTTGGAAAAAGTTAAGAAGAGGGTGGAATAGGGAGGAAGCTGGGTCAGGAGGGAGTCGACTGAGTTTGGAAGGCATCTTCAGTGGGTTCCTCTCAGTTCTGTACCCCATGGCAGCTGCTTTGGGCACATGGCCAGACCGCCTCACTCCAGCGCTGGGAGCTCTCTCGCTTTTCACTTCACATACCTCTCCCCATTAGGTTTTTCAGGCCTCTAGTCTTTGTTGTCTTTGGGGATTGTTTCAGATTTCTCTCTTCAGATAATGTATCACTGTCACAGCTGGCTGACAGGTATGTAATTTTCACTACTGCAGGTCTAAAACCTCTCAAAAAGAACTAACAAATGTATTATCAAAGAAAAGCAAAAACTAGTAATATCTCAGCACCTTCAAATTTGTGATAGTAATATAAAACTGCTCTTAAGCAGGGAATGCTTAAACTCTTCCCTCTGAATTCATCTGCACTTAAAAAAAATTAAACTAATCTCTATTTTGACACAATTAAAAATTTGTAAAGGTTCATTTAAATCACTTTGGTAGATCCTTGAACTCAAGGTCTTTAGGGATAGTAATTTATCTGGAATGATTTATGTTGGAAAGAGGCATATGACTTAAACCAGGATGGTTATAAGGTAATTTATTCAGGTGAAACTAGTGGCAGGCGTGTTGGCTAGAGCATACCAACTGAAAGAGAGCTTGAGGATATCCATAAAAGAGAAGGTTGAGAAGAGGTGAATTTGGCCCCTAGCAGGAAGAAGAAAGGGGAATAGGAGAAAGCAAATAAGAGATGTAGAGTAAGATTTGTTTGTTTTTCAGACTTTATCTCAAAGTGTACCTATGAAATAATTTTAAGAAATGTCATTTATGCAACATTAAATGAATATAGAGAGTTAATAAAAATTGTTCTTTTCTCCCAAGATAGTAAGAAATGGGTAAAGGGAGTAAGGTCTTCTCTGGTGGCTCAGTGGTAAAGAATCTGCCTCCCAGCACGGGAGATGCGAGTTTGATCCCTGGGTCAGGAAGATCCCCTGGGAGAGGGAATGGCAATTCACTCCAGTATTCTGGCCTGGAAAAATGCCATGGACAGAGGAGGCTTACGTGCTACAGTCCATGGGGTCGCAAAGAGCTGGACACAACTTAGCTACTAAACAACGATAACAGCAAAAGGGAGTAAAGTAGTGTTTTTGTTTTTTAGGCCGCGCAGTGCCGCATGCAGGATCTTAGTTCCCCATCCAGGGATCTTACTTGTGCTCCTGAATTGGGAGCACAAGAGCTTAACCACTGGACCAGGGAAGTCAGGAAAGTGGTGTTAAGCTTAGGAACCTTCATAAAATTCTCCCATTCCTAAAGCACAGCTGCACTTTCTTCTGAAAATCTAACATGTCACAACTCCCTAGCAATAAATGCCTTAATACAGATTGTTTTATAATGAATTTTCAAAGACATCTTTAATTGCACTTCACAGAGTGCTGTATCTTATAGGCAGTCAGGTCATTGTTGGTCAGATTGATACATGAAGGGGACCTCACTTTATAGATTTTTTTTTCTTCTTTTTTTTTTTTCACTTTATAGATTAATATGACCGAGACGTGGAGTATGCTCTTAAAGTTTGAATTCTAATCCTCAATAGTAATCTATTTTGAATGCATCATTTTATTAATAACCACTGGTTCCATTTGTGTCAGAGTCTGATATATGGCCTGGCCTACATAATAGAAGGGTAGCCATAGAAAGCCTGCTGTGACCTGAGTCTTTGGCTGTGAAACAGGGGAGCCTGAGGTATCCCCCACCTTCATTACTAGCAGGGTTCCTCAGGCTGTCTTAGGCATGGTTGTTGCAGATGTCAGTGTCTTACAGATGGTGTGGGAGGGATGTGCCCTGCATGCAGTAGGACAAGACCCGTGTCTTAGGATATGCATGGTTGAGTGAGAAGCAGGGTAACCCAGGGCACTGGAGGCACTTAGCAAGGCATTGTGTTTAGAGACTGAGGAGGGGAGTTGACTTGTCAAAATGAGTCTGCCAGGCTCAGTGGTCTCAAGCTGCCCACCTATTCTTTGGGGGAAGCTGGGACGCTGAGGGAACCCTTGTAGGACAGATGAAAAGGGATGCTGAGTGTGGGAATCAAGCAGAAGTGATTTCCCTCCTGGTGGAAGCTTTGCTGATTTGGAAGGTCTGACAAATGCTTTGGTTTTGGAAGTTTGACCAACATGTTAGATTTTCAGTCTAGATGGAGTTGATACAGTCCTTCTATTCAGAAAGCTGAGCACCGGGAAGAGGAGAGTAAGTTGGGGTCATTAATTGGCGTTTTTGTAGAAGTATGTAGTGGGTGGGCAGTAATGCTAATAACTTCATTCTTTGGCATCTTCCTTCCCCTGAATACTTGAGAGGGATGCCTTGAAATAGACTGTACTTGAAAGTACAGTCAGAAATGAGTGGAGCCAAGAGTTCTTCTGCTAAAGGTAGGAAAGAAGAAGTCTTGTTGAGTCCTTAGCATTTCCAAGGACGATGTGAGTGACAGAAGGATCATGAAATGTGTAGACTAGTAGCATGAGAAGGTATCCGAGGGCTGCATGTCTTTCTGGAGTACCGGCAGTGGTGACCCCTGCCCTCTGGCAGACTGTGTCTGACTTTGGCTGGTTGCAGTCACTGGCTGACGGTGAAGGAGCAGTAGCGGAGCACTGGGAAGCAACAAGCAATCTCTACGTTTTGTGCCAGAGACATTGACCTTCAAATACACATGGGTTCTTAGCTTCCATCCAGATGGCTGAAGCCATTTTGCATATGACCTTTGCATAAATGTGATACTATTGTGCATATTTTAGGGATTTTTATAGGATTTGGTATTCAAAATACATAAATCTATTCCTATCTACTAGACACTCAAATGTATTATTTTGGTATATGAAATGAAAAATAAAAGTTGACACAATCAAAAGAAATGCATATTTGATGTCAGATTAATTGAATGGAAGGTAGGGAAATGCAAATGCATTAAACTCTAACAGTAGCTTTAAACAGAATAAAGTATTGACTTTTCAAAGGATTATGACTATCCTTAATCGTGCCAAAATGAAGCTTGAAGCAATTATTGGTAATACAGATGTATTATTAATACCAGCTGCAACCCAGGTTTTGATTATGTAAGAAAACAGGCTTAAACTTTTGGCAGATGGTTAACTTAAAAATTCAAGTAAATCCAAGGTTTTAAATACTGAAGAGTAGGTAGCATTTCTTTTTGAGAACCCAGTTTTTTTTTGTATTCCACAGGGAATACAAAATGGAATTATTCCAGCCATCTCCAAATATGATGTCATTCTTTAGAAAGTAACTATACCTTTATTTTTCTGAATCCTCAAGTTTATAATCCTTCCTAGGTATTCTGTTTGACCCTAGGAGCCTTTTTTAGGACATGTTCAGGCTTCCATTAGCCATTATCCTCCTTTAAAAAAAAAAAATCCTTGATTCTTTTCCTATGGGACGTCCCTGAATTATCATAGTGCATACTGGGTGGGAGACCCTTTCTTGCCACTGCAGTGTTATCTCTCCTGTGATGGATTGGGGCATGAAGGCAGGACAAATCAATGGGTTGAATTTCGTGAGCTAATAGAATGGTTCCTTCTAGCTTCACTGGCAGGATAGAATCTTTGTCGACAAGGTCACTCAGCAGGACTGCAGACCAGGACCAAGATGTCAGCACTGTGTCTTACCTTCTGGCTTCAGTAGTGTGATGTCGGTCATGCTTGTTTCCATTCCTCCGGATAACAGAGGGGCAGCGTTTTGACTCCTTAGAAAGTAGGAGGGGTAGAGAGACCAAAGTCCCAACCTTGGGAAATTAAATTATCCTTCATCAGTTAAGCATTTGTGTTTTATGGGAGAATGCGATTTGAGTTTCAGATGACTATACAACAAACCAGTGGAAAGAGTTTGCAAATATCCAGTGTAACTTTTTGGAGTAGGGGTTTGAAGTCAAAGATTATAGCAAGAGTGAAAGAGAAAAAGGAGCAATTTTTCTAAAGGAGCAATGAGGCTGAAAATAACATGCAGGTGTATATTAACCACCTGCAAACCCATGAGGTCTTTCTGATGGCTTCATAACTGGATACTATCTTTAAGAAAATGTAAGTGGTGACTACTAATTGGGGACAGATTGAGTCACTGAAAGTGAGTACACTTTTTTTTCGGTGAACATTTTTATTACTTAAAATATATCATTATCAAGGAAAGGAAAACAGGGTTTCTTCCTTTAAGAAATTTATCCTGTCCCAGGGGGAAAAAAAGACAAATGCAAACAAGACAGTAAAGAATTAACATTCATTAGACGCATTGTTTGCTAGGAAATATACTTACAGTATACCATATTTTTGCATGTATCATATTTGTTACAACACAATGAACTAGGCATTATTATCATCACGTATTTTACTGATAAAAACTGAGACTTGAAACGTTAAAGATCTTTCCCAAAATCATATAGCAATTAAAAGATCCAGAAATCTGACTTCGGATCCCAAACTCTCAGTCACTGTACTTTCCTGGGTCATGGACACCTTCAGTGCTGTTCTATTGTTCGTGGGGAATAAACCCATCTTCATCTGTGCCTAATGGTTGAATAGCTGGAACATGAAATCTAGTCAGCATGATTTGGTTGATGAGAGCCAGTTAAGGCTGAAGATGTGTGGTTTTATAGCCAACAGACATTTAAAGAGGCAGAAAGAGAGTATTAACTAGTCCTATATGGAGGCAGTTGAATAATTTCTTGAACTGATTCCATGTCTTAATTTCCTCTTTTTAAAAAAGTAATCTCCTAATTTGGTAGACCATCCTCTAATTACAGGGCTCATAGATATTTATTCATTATATTAAAATACAAGTTTTAATGCTGCAGTCTTCAGAGGCCTAAACAACAAGTAACAATTAGCTCTGTGGCTCTTGGCCAAGCAGTGCTAATGCCTAAATTCATCTCATATTTCACTTGGCCAGATTGTAGAATGGCATTCTTCTACAGTAATTTTCCTTGCATCTTGACTCTCTGTCTTAAATGGCTCTACCGAGGAAATGAACCACTATTTGGACCTCCTTCCTTGCAGTGGTCGGTTTTAATAGCATTTGCAATCTTTCCCATAATTTCCTAAGGTGACAGGTTGCTTATGTATAATCTGTTTATGTCTTCATTCATTTAGTCATCTAGCTCTTCCTTCTTGCCTCCTTCCCCTCTACCTTCCTTCCACCCATCCTTCTTTCTTTCTTTCCTCTTTCATTCCTTTCCACTTCCCCCTGATTTTCCTCCTTTCAACAAATAGTAGGTTCTCAAGAAATGCTAGGCCTTGTACTGAGTCCTGTGGGGAATACAGAAATATGTAGATAGATGAATAAGTATTATGATTGATTTGTTCATCCATTTAATTAATATTTATTGAATGCCTCTGGTGTGCCAGGCTCTGGTTTGCAAGCTCTTTTCTCAGTGATTTGTGTTCCTGGACGTGTATTTGGTGGTGGTTTCATCACTCAGTCATGTCCAGCTCTTGTGGCCTGATGGACTGTAGCCCGCCAAGCTTCTCTGTCCATGGGATTTCCCAGGTAAGAATACTGGAGTGGATTGCCATTTCCTTCTCCAGGGAATCTTCCAGACCCAGGGATCAAGCCCATGTCTCCTGCATTTCAGGTAAATTCTTTACCACTGCACCACAGGGAAGTCCCAGGATGTGTATTTGTGAGACAAAAATGTATGTCAACTACTGTGTGCATGCTAAGTCGCTTCAGCCGTGTCCAACTCTTCGCAATCCTATGGACTGTAGCCTGCCAGGCTCCTCTGTCCATGGGATTCTACAGGCAAGAATACTGGAGTGGGTTGCCATGCTTTTCTCTAGCGGATCTTCCCGACCCAGGGATTGAACCCATGTCTCTATGTCTCCTGCATTGGCAGGCAGGTTCTTTACCACTGGTGCCACCTGAGAAGCGTGAGGTCAAGCAAGTAGTAGTAAGAACTATAGAGAAAAATGAAGCAGGGAATGGAGAGAGAGGTGATGGAGGTAGGGTGGTTTGGGATGGCCTCTCTATTAAAATGACATTTGATCAGAGAAACATTTATCTAAGGGAAGAACAAGTACCAAGGCCCTCAGGGAATTCATTTCTAAGAAGGAAAAAAGGTGTAAAGGTAAATCCGTGTAACAGAAGGTAGAACAGGTAAGTGATGTAAAGAATGCATGGATAAAACAGCTGCTGGGTGAGGTCAGAGGGAGAGGAGATACCTGCTGGGGAGGAGGGGCAATGAAAGAGCACAACCCACTTCCTGAGGGCTAACACACACTCTAACACCTTAGGTCCTTTCTTGAAGAGTGACCATTCTCCTCCATTACGAGATAGTTGGGTGTGCACCTAATTAAGGTACCCTTTAAGATGCTGAGATTTTAATAGAGACGAAAATAAGTTACATCATCTGTCTACTTTCCCTTCTGGTTTTAGGCTCCTCTAAATCATATTTCTTATTTGTAAGAAGACTAACTGTCTACTCATGTCCAGTGTAGCCCCACCAAAGACTAGAAGGTCAAGAGATTACTCCTGCTTTTAGACAACTGTGCCTTGTGCTCAAGATTAGGTCGCCTTTATTTTTACCTGCTTTGGTCATCTTGGTGAGGTCCTAGCTCTTCTATTAGGATGCAAGTGCCCCAGTGAAAAAGGAAACACTTTAATGCAGTATCGACTCACCTTTGGCTTTTAGCCAGAGAGAGTTCAAACAAGGAACTATAAAAATAAACTACAAGATTATATCATATTTTTATTTTTAAAATGGGATGCTGGCAAGAAGGGAATATAGGTCTGTAAGTGAAGAGAGAATGAAGAGAAAGAGCACAAGGTGATGGGATAGAAGGAAAGAGAAAAAAGGATATCATTTAATTTCACAGAAAGAGATATGTATCCAAATCTTGAAACTGATCCAACTGAGACCTTTTGAGATATAAGGATAGATACATTTTGAAGAGCAGGAATACCTTGATAAGCTACTTGAAGCAAAGAAGTGAGTGTGGGGATCTGCAGGAGCTGAGGCAAACTCATGACAAGTGAAGTGAGGTGCCTTAGAAATGAACAGGGATTTAGAGGGGACTGGAGGTAGAAGGAGAGACAGAAGAGAAAGCAGAAGGAAGAGAGTGAAAAGCAACAATATGGAGGGTGACTGGTGCCCAAGGCAAGGAAATGACCAAGCAACCTTTAGCAATACAGATATCTGTTTTTGAATTTTAAATGATTTTTGCTGCAGTGTAGATTTTTCTTTCCAAAACCTTCAGTAATGCTTTCTCCTTGTTCAAAAGGCCTTCACTGGAGGGACATATTGGGTTGAAATTAAGGATAAGAACAACCCATGGCAGAGTAGGGTGGCTTCCCTGGTGGCTCAGAGGTGAAGAATCTGCCTACCAATGCAGGAGGTGTGGGTTCGATCCCTGGCTCAGGAAGATCCCCTGGAGAAGGAAATGGTAACCCATTTCAGTATTCTTGCCTGGGAAATCCCATGGACAGAGGAGCCTGGGGAGGTTAGTCCATGCAGTCACAGAGTCAGACATGACTTAGCGACTAAAGAACAACATGGCAGAGCAGAGTTGAGCTGGACAGGAATGGATGATGAGAGAACTGCTGATCTTGGTATTCACTCAACAGACGCAGATGCAGAGTCAGCCATTTAGAGGGTCCCTCTACCCTCAAGCTCCACTGAAGAAATGAGCAGAAATCCCAAGGCTGCCGCTGCATTTTTCTACAGTTGATAACATGGAGATTTTAATCTGTCTTTATCTAGACATTAAGAAATAGGTCAACACCAGTTGATATCCAGATTACATATACTTAAAAAAATTTTTTATTAGAAGTTCATGTATCAGAACTTCAGAAGTGAAGATGAAAGCTGAAACTCCAGTGCTCAACATGAAGGGGAAGGGAATGTTTGATGTATAGCATAAAGTGGTTCTTCCTTTTAATAGATGGGAAGCAAGCTGTCTTTCGTAAAGAATTATCTGATTTGTGTGTCTCTCAGGAGGGTCTTTCACAGAAGTGGGTCTTTTCTATGGGGAATCTGGAAGTGGAGGGGTTCTACACTATTTCTTCTCATAGCCCCGAGGGCACATTTGAAAACTTTGAATATCCTACTTAATTTCTTTGTTTTTGAAGCTGTGGAAAATCCCAACTATCCAGAGAGGGCAAACTTGTGGAAGGCTGAGCAAGGAGATGACTGGGTCATTACTGTGCTCTTTGATTTGAATACTAACCATGGGCAGTGTGTGTTCAAACCTACCTTCAGTCCTGTTTGGAGACTTCTGATTCCTGATAAGATGACCCGCCCAGCCTGGGTTCCTGAACCCCTTTCTGTGTGCATGTGTGCTCAGTCACTCAGTCATGTATGACTCTGCTACCCCATGGACTGTAGCCTGACAGGAATTTTCCAGGCAAGAATACTGGAGTGGGTTGCCATTTCCTACTCCAAGGGATCTTCCCAACCTAGAGATCAAACCCTCATTGCTTTTGTCTCCTACATTGGCAGATGGATTCTTTACCACTGCACCACCATCCTATAGAAGCCAGAGGGAAATCAGTGGGTCTGGTAGACTAATATAAACAAACAAACTCCAAGGAACACTGAGGCAAAGATTTTGTCTGGGTTTCAGAGTGTGTGAAATGGCAATGTTTGGAAGAGAGTTGGACCAGATCTCTACTGTCCAATATGGTAGCCACCAGACTCAGGTGGCTATGGAGTGCTTACACTGTGGCCAGTCTGAATTGAGATGTGCTGCAAAGGTAAAATATCTCATCCCCTCACCCCCGCCAGATTTTTTTTTTTTTTTTTTTGAAGACTTACTATAAAAACGGGAAGGTGATATATGTCACTAATTCATTTTTATATTGCTTACATACTGAGATGATAATGTTTTGGATTTATTGGATTAAATAAAACATATTATTTATATTAGTTTCTAGGGCTGCTGTAACAAAGTGGCCACATTGACTGTAGCTTGCCAGACTCCTCTGTCCATGCAGTTTTCCAGGCAAGAATACTGGAGTGGGTTACCATTTCCTCCTCCAGGGGATCTTCCTGACCCAGGATCCAACCCACATACCTTGTGTCTCCTGCATTGGCAGCTGGATTCTTCACCACTAGTGCCACTTGGGGATAGATTGAGTAGCTTAAACAACAGAAATTGATTTTCCTACAGATCTGAAGCCTAGAAGTCCAGGGTCTAGATGTCAGCAGAGTCTGTTTCTTCTGAGGCCTCTCTTGTTGGCTTTTAGATGCCTGTCCTCTCCACGTATCTTCATATTGTCATTCCTCTGTATGTCTGTGTCCTAATTGCCTCTTTTTGTAAGGACATTAGACTCACTGAAGTAGGGGCCATCCCAGTGACCTCATTTTAACTTAATTAAGATAAGACCTCTTTAAAGGTCCTAACTGCAGATACAGTCACATTCTGAAGTACTGGAGATTAGGATTTCAACATATGAATTGGAGGATGGGTACTCATTCACCCTATATCATTATTAAAATTAAACTCGCCTGTTTCTTTTTATTTTTTAAAAATGTGGCTACTATAAAATTTAAAATTATACATATGGCTGCATTAGATTTCTGTTGGACAGGATTACACTAGACTATAACTCCAAAAGGCAGACTCCTTTAAATGTTGTGAGTGGCAAAGAATTGATGCTTTTGAACTGTGGTGTTGGAGAAGACTTTTGAGAGTCCCTTGGACTGCAAGGAGATCCAACCAGTCCATGCTAAAGGAAATCAGTCCTGAATATTCATTGAAAAAACTGATGTTGAAGTTGAAACTCCAATACTTTCGCCACCCTATGCGAAGAACTGACTCATTTGAGAAGACCCTGATGCTGGGAAAAATTGAAGGTGGGAAGAGAAGGGGATGACAGAAGATGAGATGGTTGGATGGCATCACGGACTCAGTGGACATGAGTTTGCGTAAACTCCGGGAATTGGTGATGGACAGGGAGGCCTGGCATGCTGCACTCCATGGGGTCACAACAAGTCGGACATGACTAAGCAACTGAGCCGAACTGAACTGAACTGAACTGAATTGAGTTTCCTAGTATCTTGGACATTTCAGTCACTCAGTCGTGTCTGACTCTTAGTGACCTCATGAACCGCAGCACGCCAGGCCTCCCTGTCCATCACCAATTTGCGGAGTTTACCCAAACTCATGTCCACTGAGTTGGTAATGCCATCCAACCATCTCATCCTCTGTCATCCCCTTCTCCTCCCACCATCAATCTTTCCCAGCATCAGGGTCTTTTCAAATGAGTCAGCTCTTCGCATCAGGTGGCCAAAGTATTGGAGTTTCAGCTTCAATATCAGTCCTTCCAATGAACACTCAGGACTGATCTCCTTTAGGATGGACTGGTTGGATCTCCTTGCAGTCCAAGGGACTCTCAAGAGTCTTCTCCAACACAGTTCAAAAGCATCAATTCTTCAGTGCTCAGCTTTCTTTATAATCCAACTCTCACATCCATACATGACTACTGGAAAAACTATAGCCTTGACTAGACGGACCTTTGTTGGCAAAGTAATGTCTCTGCTTTTTAATATGCTATCTAGGTTGGTCACAACTTTTCTTCCAAGGAGCAAATGTCTCAATTTCATGGTTGTAGTCACCATCTGCAGTGATTTTGGAGCCCCCCAAAATAAGGTCTGTCACTGTTTCCACCTGTTTCCCCATCTATTTGCCATGAAGTGATGGGACCAGATACCATGATTTAGTTTTCTGAATGTTGAGTTTTAAGCCAACCTTTTCACTCTCCTCTTTCACTTTCATCAAGAGGCTCTTTAGTTCTTCTTCACTTTCTGCTGTAAGGGTGGTGTCATCTGCATATCTGAGGTTATTGATATTTCTCCCGGCAATCTTGATTCCAGCTTGTGCTTCATCCAGCCCAGTGTTTCTCATGATATACTCTGCATAGAAGTTAAATAAGCAGGGTGACAATATACAGCCTTGACGTACTCCTTTTCCGATTTGGAACCAGCCTGTTGTTCCATGTCCAGTTCTAACTGTTGCTTCCTGACCTGCATACAGAGCCTGCCACAAATACAAGCTTGATCACAGTGGTTGAATGTCAAATAAATGAGCACTATAGGCAATTGGTAGGGTGAGAGAGGATTTTAGGTGTGCATCTCTATAAGATCCCTTGCCCTGGTGTTTACCTGAGTAGCTTGTGGTTGGCTGCATTGCTACCATGAAGGAGGAAAATAATAGCCATTCTGACAGCTGTCTAACAGTGCAGAGGTGAATCTGGCTGGGGCAGTGGTAGTTTACAGTTGGTGCAAGCAGGAATACTGGTCTTCAAGCCTTCTCCCCTTCTTAGCATCCTTCTCCACTTTGAGACCTATGTGCTAAAATGAAAGGAGGCAGGTCTTGAGGGTTGGTGTCAAGAGGGGTACATACTATAATATCAGAGGATTTCCGAAGTTCCCAGGAGGTCACAACATAGAGTCTTCTTTCACAAAAGTGATTTAAAAAGACTATTTCAAAAATGTTTTGAAAAATTAAATGAACTAAGTTTCTTGAAAAATGTGAAATTACAAAACTGATGTAAGAAGAAAGAGAATTTTTGAGTCTGAAGTGGTAATTAAAAGCCCTCATCCCCAAAAGCTTTAGACAAAAATGGCTTTATGGGAGAGTTCTACCAAATTTTCAAGGAAAGAAAATCAATGTTATATATACATTTTAGAAATAAAGAGGAAAACCTCCCAACTAATTTTTTTTTTAGGATAGTATGACCGTAAGCCAAATAAAGACAGCACAGGGAAAGATAATTATAGGTCTGCTTAAGAATGCCATGTGAAAATTCCAGATAATCATCCCTAAGTCCATTGGTATATTACAGATATCAGATCAAGTAAAGATGGTTTAGCTTCAGAAATCCCAATTCAGTATCTTAATTGACTAATAACTTTTTCACGGTTATTTTGATATATGCAGTACAAGCTTTCAATAAACTTCAACATCTATTAATAATTCAAAAACAATTCTGCTGCCTGGCTCTCGCCATGTCAGTTGAGTTACATGCTTCCCACGAGTCAACTGTGTTTGTTCCCAAAGCTCTTTGTACCAGTTGTACTTGATATTGTAATTATGTACTTTAGTTAAATATTATATAAACCAAAGTATGAAAAGAGAATTGTTTTGCTGAAAGCTCCATTGAATGTTTTGGAAAGATTTGCTAAAGGCAAACCACTAATAAATATTGCTATCAGATCATTGTCATTTCTATCATATTAAAAGCAAAGGCTTCGGTCCTACATCAAAAGATTGATCAATGAATATGGATTTAATAAGTTAAAACAAAAATTCTAATGAGTGCATCATTTTGTGTAATTCCCTATCCTTACTGACTTTTATTCATTTACTAATTGTTACCAATAATGTGAGATACAAGGGCTCTCATTGCATTATTTTGAAAAACAACACTGTCTGAATTCCAAGTATCACCCCTTCCATTCTTTTCAACCTCTCATTTGATTATGAAGAGGACTTGTAAGTGAATTAATACGCTTTCATCCTACCTAGCCTGCTGTGTCACTGCATGGTTAGGAAAGAAGATGTGTTAGACTGTCTATGTTAGGACGCCCCCCTCTCTTGCTCACTGAAATTATTAAATCTACAAGAAGTCAAAAAATTCAGGCTCCTATACGTTCCCATTTATTTTGTGTCACTTCTGAAACTGTTTTCTCATCATTCTCTCAACTTCGTATTCCTGAGTTTGAATAAAAATACAGCATCTGAAACCTCTCTGTTCCCCTTTTGCCCTAGATCTCAGTCACTAGAACTATTTTTTTCTTGTTGTTGTGGAAATGTACTGGGATGCCATTCTATAACTTCTTTCTTAGAATTGTGCAAATTGCAATAGTATTCCAGAACCCAGATTTCTGGAAAAATAACAATGTTTCAACTTTTTTTTCTTATAAGAAGGAGTTTTGGAAAAAAGCATCATAGAAGGGTGCTAAATATGATTTAGTTATGGACGCTTGCTGGACTCTTGCCCATCACTTTCTTTCTTGATATAGGTAAAAACTATGTATTTTCTCCTTTTGTAGTATGTATAGAGAAAACCAGAAGTGGAGAGTAAAATAGGAGATGGTCAAGGTGCATAGTTTCTTTTTAAAGGGCTTCCTTGATATATAATCCACATACCATACAATTCAAGCATTTAAAGTATACAATTCAGAACTTCCTTGGAGGTCCAGTGGTTAAGATTTCACACTTCCATTGCAACGGGTGCAGGTTTGATCACTCATTGAGGAACTAAGATCCTGTATGCCACATAGTGTGGCAAAGAAAAAAGGGTACGATTCAGTGGATTTTGGTACTTATCATAATTTTTTTTCCAGTTTTATTGAGACTGGCATACAGCTATGTATACATTTGTGTACAACATAATGATTTGACTTACATATTATTCATCATGAGATAATTATCATAATAAGCTTAGAGAGCATTCACCCTCTCATATAGATACAGAATAAAAGAAAAAGAATAAATTCTTTCCCTTGTAGTGAGAATACCTAGGATTTACTCCCTTAACAGCATTCTAGTATAACATACATCAGTGCTAATTATATTACTCCTGCTGAACACTGCATCTCTAGTATTTATTAATCTTATAACTTGGAAGTTTTTACCTTTTGATCACCGTCATCCAGTTCTCCTTCCCCCTACCTGTCACCTCTGATGACCACAGATCTGGTCTCTTTTTTTCTGAGTTTGTTTTTCAAAGTATAATTGACCTTATAGGTCAATTACGTATTAGTTTCTGGTGCACCCTATGGTGATTTTGATATTTCTATTCATTACAAATTGATCACCACAATACATCTAGTTACCATCTATTGCAGCACAAATAAGTTACATTATTATTGACAGTATTCCCCGTGCAGTGCATTTCATCCCTATTATTCATTTATTTTATACCTGGAAGTTTGTACCTCTTAATCTTCCACATGTTTTCGCTCATCCCTGCTCTGACAAGCACCTTTTTGTCTTCTGTATCTGTGACTCTAATTCTTGTGTGTGGTTTTTTTTTTACAACAAAAATTTATTCATTTTTGTTTTTTGCTCATGGGGTTCTCAAGGCAAGAATACTGAAGTGGTTTGCCATTCCCTTCTACAGTGGGCCACATTTGTCAGAACTCTCCACCATGACCTGTCCGTCTTGGGTGACCCTACACAGCATGGCTCATAGTTTCATTCAGTTAGACAAGGCTGTGGTCCATGTGATCAGATTGCTTAGTTTTCTGTGATTGTGGTTTTCAGACTGTCTGCCAGGATAAGAGGCTTATAGAAGTTCCTGATGGGAGAGCCTGACTGAGGGGGAAAATGGGTCTTGTTCTGATGGGTGGGGCCATGCTCAGTAAATCTTTAATCCAATTTTCTGTTGATGGGTGGAGCTGTGTTCCCTCCCTGCTATTTCAAATCAGATCAGATCAGTCCCTCAGTCCTGTCCAACTGTTTGCGACCCCATGAATTGCAGCACGCCAGGCCTCCATGTCCATCACCAACTCCCGGAGTTCACTGAGACTCACATCCATCGAGTCAGTGATGCCATCCAGCCATCTCATCCTCTGTCGTCCCCTTCTCCTCTTGCCCCCAATCCCTCCCAGCATCAGAGTCTTTTCCAATGAGTCAACTCTTCACATGAGGTGGCCAAAGTACTGGAGTTCCAGCTTTAGCATCATTCCTTCCAAAGAAATCCCAGGGCTGATCTCCTTCAGAATGGACTGGTTGAATCTCCTTGCAGTCCAAGGGACTCTCAAGAGTCTTCTCCAACACCACAGTTCAAAAGCATGAATTCTTCGGCACTCAGCCTTCTTCACAGTCCAACTCTCACATCCATACATGACCACTGGAAAAACCATAGCCTTGACTAGACGAACCTTTGTTGGCAAAGTAATGTCTCTGCTTTTGAATATGCTATCTAGGTTGGTCATAACTTTCCTTCCAAGGAGTAAGCGTCTTTTAATTTCATGGCTGCAGTCACCATCTGCAGTGATTTTGGAGCCCAGAAAAATAAAGTCTGATACTGTTTCCACTGTTTCCCCATCTATTTCCCATGAAGTGATGGGACCAGATGCCATGATCTTCGTTTTCTGAATGTTGAGCTTTAAGCCAACTTTTTCACTCTCCTCTTTCACTTTCATCAAGAGGCTCTTTAGTTCTTTGCTTTCTGCCATAAGGCTAGTGTCATCTGCATATCTGAGGTTATTGATATTTCTCCCGGCAATCTTGATTCCAGCTTGTGTTTCTTCCAGTCCAGCGTTTCTCATGATGTACTCTGCATATAAGTTAAATAAGCAGGGTGACAATACACAGCCTTGACGAACTCCTTTTGCTATTTGGAACCAGTCTGTTGTTCCATGTCCAGTTCTAATTGTTGCTTCCTGACCTGTATACAAATTTCTCAAGAGGCAGATGAGGTCATCTGGTATTCCCATCTCTTTCAGAATTTTCCACAATTTATTGTGATCCACACAGTCAAAGGCTTTGGCATAGTCAATAAAGCAGAAATAGATGCTTTTCTGGAACTCTCTTGCTTTTTCCATGATCCAGCGGATGTTGGCAATTTGATCCCTAGTTCCTCTGCCTTTTCTAAATCCAGCTTGTACATCTGGAAGTTCTTGGTTCACATACTGCTGAAACCTAGCTAGAAGGATTTTGAGCATCACCTTGCTAGCATGTGAAATGAGCTCAATTGTGTGATCGTTTGAACATTCTTTGGCATTGCCCTTTTTTTTTGGAGTTGGATTGGAATGAAAACTGACCTTTTCCAGTCCTGTTGCCACTGCTGAGTTTTCCCAATTTGCTGGCATATTGAGTGCAGCACTTTCACAGCATCATCTTTTAGAATTTGAAATAGCTCAGCTGGAATTCCATCACCTCTGCTAGCTTTGTTCATAGTAATGCTTCTTAAGCCCCCCTTGACTTCACAGTCCATGATGTCTGGCTCTAGATGGGTTTTCCAGGTCATTATGACCCACTTTTGTACAGTTCTTCTGTGTATTCTGGCCAGCTCTTCTTAATATCTTCTGCTTCTATTAGGTCTATACCATTTCTGTCCTTTATTGTGCTCATCTTTGCATGAAATGTTCCCTTGGTATCTCTAATTTTCTTGAAGAGATCTCTAGTCTTTCCCAATCTATTGTTTTCCTCTATTTCTTTGCATTGTTCAGATAAGAAGGCTTTCTTATCTCTCCTTGCTATTGTTAGGAACTCTGCATTCAGATGGATATATCTTACCCTTTCTCCTTTGCCTTTTACCTCTCTTCTTTTCTCAGGCTATTTGTAAGTCCTCCTCAGACAACCATTTTGCCTTCTTGTATTTATTTTTCTTGGGGATGGTCTTGATCCCTTCCTCCTGTACAATGTCATGAACCTTCATCCATAGTTCTCCAGGCACTCTGTTTATCAAATATAATCCCTTGAATCTATTTGTCATTTCCACGGTATAATCATAAGGGATTTGATTTAGGTCACACCTTAAGGGTCTAGTGGTTTCCTCTACTTTCTTCAATTTAAGTTTGAATTCATTATCTGAGCCACAGTCAGCTCCCTGTCTTGTTTTTGCTGACTGTATAGAGCTTCTCCATCTTTGGCTGCAAAGAATATAATTTCAGTCTGATTTTGGTGTTGACCATTTGCCTTCTTCCAATTCATGACCATGATAGATCTTTCCATTTTTTTTTTCCCTTCAGTTTCTTTCATCAGTGTCTTGTAGTTTTCCAAGTACAGTACAGGTATTTTAACCTCTTGTTAGCTTTATTCCTAGGTATTTTACTATTTGATGCTATTTTAAATAGAACTGCTTTCTTAATTTCTGTTCTTGGTGGTTTTGGCCAGTGTACAAAAGCACACAGTTTATGTTTTTGATGCCATTTTTTACATAGTTTTTGGATACCTCTTTTTTTTTGGCGTCCCTTGACTACTTATTGTACTTATATAGTTTATTTTATGACTTTCGTCTTTTAACCTTCATGCTCGTCTTGCAAGTGGTGAGCCTCTGCTTTTATTGTTTGTCTTTACTGTGAGAGTTTTTTTTCTTTCATGTATTTTCTTATTTCTAGTTATGGACTTTTCTGCTTAAGGAAGATCATTTAACATTTCTTGTAAGGCTGGTTTAGTGGTGATGAACACTTATAATTTTTAATTATCTTGGAAATTTTTGTATGTCCTTCAACTCTGAATTATATTCTTGCCAGGTAGAGTATTCTTGGCTTTTAGTTTTTTCCTTTCAACAGTTGATATCATGGCTCTCTTTCTCTCTCTGGTCTACAAATTTCTGCTAGAAAATCAGGTTATAGCCTTATAGGAGTTCCCTTGTATGTGACTAATTGTTTTTCTCTTGCCTTTAAAATTCTGTCTTTATCTTTAAACATTGCCATTTTAATTATGATATATATTGGTGTGTACTTCTTTGGTTCACCTTGTTTGTGACTTTCTAGAGTTTTGCCAAGAAAATGCACTGGTCGTAACAAACACCCTCTTCCAACAACACAAGAAAAGACTCTATCCATGGACATCACCAGATGGTCAACACCGAAACCAGACTGATTATATTCTTTGCAGCCAAAGATGGAGAAGCTCTATACAGTCAGCAAAAACAAGACCAGGAGCTGACTGTGGCTCAGACCATGAACTCCTTATTGCCAAATTCAGACTTAAATTGAAGAAAGTAGGAAAAACCACTAGACCATTCAGGTATAACCTAAATCAAATCCCTTATGATTATACAGTGGAAGTGAGAAATAGATTTAAGGGCCTAGATCTGATAGATAGAGTGCTTGACGAACTATGGAATGAGGTTCGTGACATTGTATGGGAGACAGGGATCAAGACCATCCCCATGGAAAAGAAATGCAAAAAAGCAAAATGGCTGTCTAGGGAGGCCTTACAAATAGCTGTGAAAAGAAAGAAGAGAAGCGAAAAGCAGAGGAGAAAAGGAAAGATATAAACATCTGAATGCAGAATTCCAAAGAATAGCAAGAAGAGATAAGAAAGCCTTCTTCAGCGATCAATGCAAAGAAATAGAGGAAAACAACAGAATGGGAAAGACTAGAGATCTCTTCAAGAAAATTAGAGATACCAAAGGAACATTTCATGCAAAGATGGGCTCAATAAAGGACAGAAATGGTATGGACCTAAGAGAAGCAGAAGATATTAAGAAGAGATGGCAAGAATACACAGAAGAACTGTACAAAAAAGATCTTCACGACCCAGATAATCACGATGGTGTGATCACTGACCTAGAGCCAGACATCCTGGAATGTGAAGTCAAGTGGGCCTTAGAAAGTATCGCTACGAACAAAGATAGTGGAAGTGACAGAATTCCAGTTGAGCTATTCCAAATCCTGAAAGATGATGCTGTGAAAGTGCTGCGCTCATAAAAAAAAGAAAAAAAAAAAAACTGGAAGAAGAAAGAAAAAAGGGGGGGAGGGGGAAGGAAAACTCCACAGAACTGCAAAAGCTCAATGTAGAGGCAGAGGTTTATAACAACAATAGAAAGTGTGACTGAATATACACATATACATATACACCCATTAGCAAAATCAAAACAGTCCAACAAAAATAAAGTACAATGGATTGACCTGGTGAGCAAAGGAAACCAAAAATTATATTTACCAGAACAAAACTAATTAAAGGACAAACTGGAAAACAAAACTAAAGCAAGATGCCAACTGGGGAATAAAGCAATGAAAATAAAACTAACAAATATGTTGAGAGGAAAGAAGAGAAAGAAAGAATAAATATGCAAAATTAAATAGAGGTAGATAAAGAAGATGGTGGCTCAGACGGTAAAGTATCTGTCTACAATTTGGGAGACCCAGGTTCAATCCCTGGGTCGGGAAGACCCCCTGGAGAAGGAAGTGGCAATCCACTCCAGTACTATTGCCTGGAAAATCCCATGGACAGAAGAGCCTGGTAGGCTACAGTCCATGGGGTCGCAAAGAGTCGGACACGACTGAGCGACTTCACTCAAAGAAGATTTATATACATTAAAGATTAACTGCAAATAGAAAAGAACAGTAGGAAAAGCAAACAAAGGAATAAATGTAGAAAAAATAATAATAGTTTTAAAAAATTAAAAATTAAAATTAAAAAAAAAGAAAAGAAAAAAAAAGGGGGGAAACACTACAGAACTGCAAAAGCCCAGCATAGAGGCAGAGGTTTATGACAACAGTAAAAATTGTGACTGAAGGGAAAAAAAGCTAAAAGCTTGATTGGATTTCTTCATGCCAGTAAAATCAACAACTACAACAGGGAAAAAAAGGAAAAGAAAAAAATCCAAAAGAATCTACAGAACAAATAAAAAAATAAGAATAATAAATGTTTTCTTGAGTCACTGCTGTTAGGGTCCTTTCCCTTGCTGGGAGTCACAGACCACCTCACCCCCCTAGCATGTCCTCCAACACTGTGCTGATCTCTGGACCTGCTGTGGGGGCAGCTGAGATTCTAATCTGGTCCTCCTCCTGTGTGTTCTTGCCTCCAATGTCCACAGCTATCAGAGCTAGTGTGTTTTCTTTTGTGGGAACTCTCAGTGGCCTTTTATATATTCCATAGACACAGAGTCTGCTTAGTTGATTGTGTGGATTTAATCTGCAGCTTGTATAGCTGGTGGGAAGGTTTTGGGTGTCCTTCCTTAGCCACACTGCCCCTGGGTTTCAATTGTGGTTTTATTTCCACCTCTGCATGTGGGTCGTCCACTGGGGTTTGCTCCTGAGGCTGCCCTGGAGGACTGGGGTTTGCCCCTGTGAGGGCCAGGTGTGGAGGTGGTGCAGCTGCTTGGGTCGCAGGGGTTCTGGCAGCACCAGGTACTCAATGGGGTTGGCAGCTAGGGCAGCAGGAAATATAGTGCTCTAGAAGGGTATGGCAACCAGTATTGGCCAATACCTCCAGTATTCTTGCCTGGAGGACCCCCTCTCTGACAGAGAAATCTGGCAGGCATTAGTCTACAGGGTCGCAAAGAGCTGGACACGACAGAAGTGACCCAGTGCGCAAAGATGCAAGACTTTTTTGCCCATGGCAGCTCTGCCCCAGTTAGAGTTGAGCATGAAGGTGGTGCAGCTGCTTGGTTTGTGGGAACCCTGGCAGCACCAAGTGTGCAGGGACACGAACTGCCTCCATCATAGGAGTTACAGCCCCACCTGAGTCTTTTTTTTGAGTCTCTTGTAGCTGGCCATCAGAAGGCCTCTTTGTCCAGTCATTCTCCATAGCTCCGCCCGTTCAGGCACTTAGAGGGCTCCCTTGCCTGGGGTCCTTCTCTGTTGTTTGGTGCATCAGGAACAAAAAGGGACCCCCTGACTGGGGTCCTACTCTGTAGATTGGCACATCAGACACTTAAAGGGGCACGCTGGGTGGGGTCCTACTCTGTAGTTTAGTGCCTCAGGTGTTTGACGGGCCAACCTCTCTATTGTTCAGTTGCTGATGGTGGTGTGGAGAGAGAGAGGCTATGGTGATGGCTCCCCCATCTCCTTGTGACTCAACAGTATGTCGCCTTGCTTCCATGGCTGCCTGGTTTTCCTCCACTGGCATTTCCCACCACAATCTCCTCCCTCACATCCCCTCACTCTGTGTCTCTGCAGTCAACAGCAGCCCTCAACCTGGGATTGCTCCACAGTCCCTTAACTCCAGACGCACCTGCTGCCCCCTCCAGGAGACCAGTATTCCTGTCTGGTGTATGGCTGTGGCAAGGCCTGTCTGATTCTCATTCCATTTAGGCTGCCACAGATCAGCTGTTTCAGCCTTAAATGTTTCTCTGACTGTAGGGATCGGACCCCTGCTTCAGTTCCCCCATCCGCTGAGGGCAGGTCTAGTCCTACTAACACTGTTTTCCCCCTAGTTCCTTCCTCCTACCGAGTTTTGTGTGATTCTATATATTATTTTCCACTGGTCAGGTACTCCTGTCTGCTCTCAGCTGGTGTTCTGCATGCACTTCTGTGTCTGAAGGTGTATTCCCGATGTATCCATGCAGAGAGATGTACTCCACGTCCACCTCCTCCTCCGCCATCTTGGAACTTCATACATTGAGATTGTTGGTGGCTTTGGCAGGCAGGCAGGGTCTGGAGTGGGAATAGGCTAGGGGTGTCCTGGGGCATGTTAGGCTGGGGCCACCTTGGCAGTATAGCTGGAGATGGATGGATATGGCCTGGGGGGTGGTGTCCCGGTCATGCTAGGCTGAGCTGGGTCATCTTGACTGAGTGGCTGAAGCTGGAGTGGGCATTGCCGGGGGGTGTGCTGCAGTGTGCAGGTTGGCTAGAGTACCATGTACTTTAAACTGCTACCTCTGTTCTGAGTTTCAGACACAGTGAGTTTGTGCATGAGCCCTTTAAGAGTGAAGTCTCAGTTTCCTGCAACTCTCCTGCTCTCTGGAACTAAGCCCTGCTGAGTTTCAAAGCCAGATACTATGGGGGCTGATCTTCACCATGCTGATTTCCAGGGCTGGAGTGCCTAATGTATGGCTCAAACCCCTTGCTCCTTACAGAGGAGCCCTGGTGTGTGATTTTTCCCTCCAGCTTATGAGTTACTGTGCTAGGGATGTGAGTTCTGACTCAACTGTGTCTCTGCCTCCTCTCCTACTGTTGTTTTTTCTTTATATCCTTAGTTGTAGAAGCACTTTTCTGCTAGTCTTCAGGTTGTCCTCAGGGAGAGTTTCCTATGTGTGTTGTAGTTTGGGGGTATCCATGGGAGGAGGTGATCTCAGGATCTTCCTACTCTGCCATCTTGATCCCTCCCCTCAAGGGGTTAAGCAACTTGCCCAAGATCACACAGTAAATAAGTGGTAGAGTAGTATTGTATAGGAATGTTTATATTTTAACTAGTAGCGAAAACCCTCGGATCCAGTTCTGATTTATCACCAGTTAATAACTATATGACCCTGTACAAATTACATAAGCTCTGCTGGTCTGTGTTTTTATGGGTAAGATGTGAAGTTGAAATACTTGGGATCCTTTGCATAATATGAATTCTTTTAAGGTTGCTGCTGCTGCTAAGTCACTTCAGTCGTGTCTGACTCTGTGCAACCCCATAGACTGCAGCCCACCAGGCTCTGCCATCCCTGGGATTCTCCAGGCAAGAACACTGGAGTGGGTTGCCATTGCCTTCTCCAATGCATGAAAGTGAAAAGTGAAAGTGAAGTTGCTCAGTCATGTCCGACTCTTAGTGACCCCATGGACTGCAGCCGTCCAGGCTCCTCCGTCCATGGGGTTTTCCAGGCAAGAGTACTGAGTGGGTTGCCATTGCCTTCTCCATATTTTAAGGTTAAGAATAGTATAATATAGACAACTGAATAAGCAGGAAAGATGTTTCTCAAGTGAACATATATTCTCTTATAGCAGAGTCTAAATGATTTTCCATTTTAAATTGAGAAAGTAGATCTTATCAAGTATTTATAGAAACTGCAGATTGCTCAGACTTGCAATCCAATACTTCAATTTACACCAGTGAGAGGCAAATGATGTCTCTGACTTTAACACATGCTTAAGTCAATTCAGTGAATAAAGGACTATCTGCAAGTAGCTCAGGTTTAAAGGAAGTCATACATTTAATGAATGATATGACTTTGGGGACCACTTAAGAAAATAGTTTTTCTAAAAATCTTCACAGTTAAGTCTAAAGTATATATTCTTACAAATGTAAATTCTTTTAATTGAATCCATCTGCCAGTGTAGGGGTCATGGGTTTGATCCCTGTTCTGGGAAGATCCCACATACTACAGGACAACTAAGCCTGTGTAATGCAGCTACTGAAGCTTGCATGTCTAGAGTCCATGCTCTGCAACAAGAGAAACTACCTCAGTGAGAAGTCTGTGTACCACAACTAGAGTATTCCCTTCTTGTGGCAACTAGAGAAAGCCCATGAAGAAACGAAGACTCAGCACAGGCCAAAACAAACAAACAAAAAATACCCCACAACATTTGAGAAAAAACAGCCATAAACATTGATATTAATCAACTATAAACAATAGCTCCATCTATATTTAATAAAACTTTCTAACATATATTTAAATAGAATTACCATAAATACACATAATTTCTGCTTTGTTCCTACTGCAGCAATTGGAATTCATCATCATTAAGGTCATCATAAGGGGTTCTCTCTGAGGAGAGTTTTTTGGGCAGGCACTTAGGACAACTTGGGAAATGAATTCAGAAATTTCTGTTTTGTAGCTCCGTTCTCATTGCTGATTTCCCTGTAGAAAAGAGGTGGTGAAGATCACTCAGGTGCTATTCTATTTTGCCTTGGAAACAACTTTTCCATTTCCTTGAGCTGCCTTTCATCAGCAATGGCAACTTCACCTTGTTCCTTGACAAGATACAAGCAGATCCATCTTCAGTTTGCACGAGTCAACTGATTTGCATTGATTTTCCTCATTCTGTACTCCTACTACATACCATTACCTCCCAGCATCAAAAAGACACAAAACTCTGGGCAAATTTAGCTCGTTAAGTCTCTGAATCACAAATTCCTTTTCTGCCACAAATTCTGTCTTTTGCCCTAAAAAAGGATAACAGTCATTTCCTTAAAAAATGAATATGCATAAAGTATTGAAGCAATTCACCTCCCTCCCAGATTGACATAATAGGGCTTACCTCTCTCATTGAGCATTTTTTTTTCCTTCAAAAAGCCCTCTTGGGAAGTCATTTATTAATACTTATTCCAAGTAATTTAGGACTTCATCCTTTGGGATCATCATTTAAAATATTGTAGGTTGGGTTTGCCAGAAGCAGATACTTCCAGCAGAGTTTGAGGTGATAAATGTTTATTAGAGCTCAACACCTGTGAAGGGAAGGGGGAAAGCAGGATTGAGCAGACGGAGAAATTGAACTGAGATGCAGACCCAACAAAGACTTGACTAACCTGGGGCAGTCAACCATGGGTCAAGTCTTGCTTGGTAGAGTGTTTCACTTCAGACCACAGAGAATGTGCCTTTATTACTCCTCCTTGCTCAAGCACTGGAAGCAGGCTGTCCCTGAAATGGCATGACCTGTAGCTGAAGCCGACCCTGCTCGAGATGATGGCTAGAAGATGCCCTGATGGTCACAGAGCTGGGCAGCAGATCCTGCCTTGATGGGGAGGTGGCAGTGGGGGCACATATGTTCATGTCTAGCATATAGAACCAGTTAAAAGTCCAAGGAGAAGCCCAATCTTATTATACTTTTACATCTCATGCTCAGCTTCCACTGAATGTGAGGACTAAAATGCTTATATAGACTTCCTGGTCTAACCACTCTCCTCTCCTCCACACTTTAGCAGTGTCTGACATTTCCTGCTTGAAACACTGCACTGACAGAAGGTGGGGTGAAACCTCCCGATAGCCCACTTTCCGCGCCAGCTACCTCCTGTCTACTCACTTCATGGGTTTTTTTTCTCACTTAAATTGGCATAAGAAGGGACAAAAATTTAAGGGAAAGAGAAGGAATGTTAAAAACTTGGAGGAAAAGATTCTTTGGGGTTATAATTGCAATTTGTGAGAAATACCCAGAAAAGCCTAGATCAGGCTCCAAATACTGATTAATAATTGGAGAAATAAATAGTCTTCTTGAAAAGGTCCTCTGTCTTTTCCCCCAGTTTTATTGATTTTGTTGTTGTTCAGTTGCTCAATTATGTCTGACTGTTTGTGACCCCATGGACTGCAGCACACCAGGCTTCCCTGTCCTTCACCATCTCCTGGAGCTTGCTCAAACTCATGTCCATTGAGTCAGTGATGCCATCCAACCATCTTGTCCTCTGTCGTCGCCTTCTCTTCCTGCCTTCAATCTTTCCCAGCATCAGGGTCTTTTCCAATGAGTCGGCTCTTTGCATAAGGTGACCAAAGTAGCTGTGTAGCAAAGTGACCCACGTATATATAGCTATTCTTTTTCATATTCTGTTCTATTATGATTTATTGCAAGATATTGAATATAGTTCCCTGTGCTACGTGGTAGGACCTTGTTTATCCTTTCTATATATAACAGTTTGTATCTGTTAATCCCAAGCTCCCAATACTTCCCTCCCCTCCCCTCCCCTCCCCTCCTCTGTCTTTTCCTTTGTTGAAACTCTTGCAAAAATAGTGTACAGATTTGATTAGATAACCTAAGGAAAAACTGTTTTAAAGGATCTCCTTAACTGATATTAATGGCCAGATATATGAATAGGTAGGTCATCTCCAACCCCTGTTCTGGCAACAGAGTGGCTGAGTGATAGTTCTCATAAACCATTCATTCATTTATCCATCAAATATTTTTTTAAATGCCTGTTATGTGCTAGGCCCCATGACAGGCTTGGAGACAATGGGGAACTCTTGTATAGTATAAACTAGTGCATACCCACAGTTGGCCAAAGACTTCAGCCAAAACTCCTGGCTCTTTCCCTCTGATTTTTTTTTTTTTTTTGGCTATGCTGCATGGCATGTGGGATCTTAGTTCTCTGACCAGGAATAGAACCCATGCCCCCTGCACTGGGAGTGCAGAGTCTTAACCACTGGACCACCAGGGAAGTCCCTGTTTCCCTCTGATTTTGACATTTTTTTCCAGGTTGTGCTATACCTATTAATTTACATGAAGGTGTTCTAACACTCAACGTGGCAGTTTTATTTTTGTTTTGAAACATTTCCGTTTTCTTCATCTAAACCCCTCCTTCTAGGGCCTAAGGGAAGCTGAGGACTGGTATTCATTGTAAATTTTCCACCCAGTTTTCTCCCTTTTTCCCTCTCTGTCTGCTCCTCTCCCCTTCCTTTGCTGTTTGTGGTGGCAGTCATGATTCTCAGAGGGAATGCATTGCACTGGTCTACAGAAGGTGAGGGACAGGAAAAGAAAAAGGAGGATTGGGGATGTCTTCTGAGGCTCCCATTAGGAAGCCGATGGACCATTAATAATAATAGCTGAAGTTTATGTGACATCAACCATGTGCCAGCACATGTGATAACTCGTTAAATCCTTTTAACAATCCAGTAAGTTAAGTTCTTGTGGTATCTTTAAATCCCTACCTCATAGATGAGGATATCAACATAGACAGGACCATACAGATAATTGTCAGAGTCAGCAATAACTTTAAGTTCTTTATACTCTAAGCCACTACACCAAAGTACCTTTTGAAAGTGAGGACAGCTGAGCAGACACCAAATCTGCTGTTGCATAATTTCTGGAAACAAACCTTTTTCTCTCCTTGTCCCTATCCCTCTATCCCTTGGACAACTGGTACATTTCCTCTCTCTCTCACTTTCAGGAGCCTTTTTCATTCTTCATGACTTCTCAAATCATGGATGGTATAAGCACTTTAAATGCCCTGAAGGTATTTGAGCAGTTGGGTTCATCTAAACAGCTGGGCAGAGCATGACTTCTCTTATGTGTTGGACTTCAGTTCTTCCCACTCAGTATTTATTTCTGGTATGGAAATCGCTCTCCCTGGTGAGATGATTTGCAAAATAAGTATTCAGTTGAATGTCTTTCTCAATTTTGAATCGTCTTCCCTAATTGGTGATTCTCCTCCATCCTTACTGAGTTTCTCATCAGCAGCTAAAGAAAGAAACCCTAAACAACAAAACTTAAAAACGAGGTTTTTTTTGTTTTTTTGTTTTTTTTTTAAGCACTGTTCACAAGCCTCATCTGATTCTTGGCCAGTTTTGCTGACAGTTTCCAAGTATGTGGCTCTAACTTGTTCCCTAATTAAGTACCCCTCTTCCTTTTATAGGTGTGGGTTTCTCCACAGTGGCACAATTGACATTTGAGCCAGATAATTTTTTGTTATTGTGGCTGTCCTATGCATTATAGAATGTTTAGCAGCATCTATGGCCTTTATCCAGTAGATGCCAGTAGCAACACCTGTGACAACCAAAAATGTCTCCAGAACATTGCCACATGTCTCCTGGAGGGCAAAACTGCTCCTTGTTGGAAACCACTGCTATAATTGTTACAAAAGGAAAGCAAACAAACAAAAAAACCCAAAACCTGGATTCAAATGTAGATGCACTGAGTTATTTGTTTCTACTTCACAACTACTTCCTAGAGTATTGCTTCATCTTTAAAAATGGCGGTGGCTGTTTTTAGTTTAGGATGGAAGAGATGGGATACATATACTGTCACTCTTCCATGTAGTAGACACTGCAGAAATCACTAGGTGGTCATTTCTTTTTAAATCACTGAGCTGTATGCTCTTCATAGTCCATCTCATTAGTGGACTCCAAGGGGACAGCTGATTGGCATTAGAATATGAAATGGAACCCAGTCATAACCACTTCATTTTAGAGTTTCTTGTAGAACATCCATGATTTTACTTTGAACCCTTTCAAAATTTTCCTAAACTTTGGGACATATTGTAAGAAAATAACACTCTAACCTTGAGAGTTATGATGATAAAGAAATAAGACAGTGATTGTACCTACTGCATTTTTTTTTTTAATTATCCTAAATCCCAGGATTAGAGGGTTATTTTCTCACAATATTCACATCAGTTTCAACCAGTTTTTCCCTGTTGATCAGAGTCAAGTCCAGAGTTAACAGTCCTCCTATTGCTTCTTTTAATTTAGGAGAAATGAAGTAGCCAAGATGTACCACACTATTTTTCACCTATTATACTGGCAAAGATGAAAACTGTGGAAAAAAAAAGAGCTGACCAGGATGTAATGAAATACATTAGAGAGAATAACACAACCCTTTTGAAAGACAGATTGTAAATATCTATCAAGTTTCTAAAATATGCATTCCCTTGATCCAGCCATTCTTGGAATTTTATGTAAAATTCATATTCTTACTGTGTTCCAAATTATTTAGTTTCCTGCCCAGAATTTCATGGTACTTTGCTCACAGCTTTTATGTCAGTTAACATTCTGTACTGCAGTTGTGGTTTTTACATCTTTCCCTCAAATGTGCACTTCTTGAGGGCAGAGATCTTGTCTGATTGGTTGTTGCATCCTCAGTTCTCTGAACCCAATAGGTGAATGAAGATACTGAAGAATGTTCCAAGTTTCTTAATAAAATTACTAGAGATGATGACCCTGAAGAATGTCCATGCTTTTCATGTTTGAAAGACAGTCTATATTGCTTACTGATTTGTTATTTGGCATTAACTAAAAGAGTCAGTAGGATACTCAGTAGTATCTTCAATACTACAAAGAAGCTTAAGATGCAGATTACAAAAAGCAAACAAGTCAGTGAGAAAGAAAAACTTCAGAAAGTGAAGAAGTATGTTGTTTAACCAAGAAGAATCTATGGACAATCTGAATCTAGGAAGGACACAGACACTAGCTGTTTAGTGGAAAAACTTTAGAATGGGAAACAAAAAAATCCCAGTGATGAAAATCCATTTTGAGTGTTTGGTTGAATCATTTCTGAACTCAGTATAGCACGATGTGAAGTTGAATTCATTTCTTTAGTAGAAATGTGAGATGCCCATTCAAGATGTAACTGAAAAGAATTTGTAAAGCTTTGGTGAAAAACCAGAGTGATGCTCACAGAGAAGGAAGATGTTTTTAGTTTTTAGTATGATTTCAGCTCTTCATCGACCTGGGGATGTCAAGTAAAAAAAAAAAAATTTTTTTTTCCTGGCATGTCTTTGGAGAAAATAAACTCTGTTTCTTTAAACTCTGCACAGCTACCTTTGATGGGGAAGGGTTTGAAGCTTCTTCCAACAGCTTCAGTTGATTCAGCAGAATAAGTATAGGTTTAACAATTATTTTCTGGATTTACAGCATTCCTAAGAACCACAGAATATCAGTTAATTTTATTGCAATTACATTTTAATTTTACTGAGAAAGTCAGCAGAGGGTGAAGTTGATTTTGAAACCCTTTGTAAAGGAAAAAGCTATGCTAATGCTCATAGTTATTATTGTTCTTATTGTCACTATTGTTCTGCAGGTGAAATTGGGAAAGAGTGTAGGGAGCATGAAGAAACAAACTTTCTCTTTAAATGAAGTTTGCTGGCTGATTTCAGCCTCATGTGTGACTGAAAACCACGATAAATTCCAGGATCAGTGGAATCTGACCCTGGGGTTAACAATAAAGCAATTCCCGCAGAGCTTGGGGTCTGAAAGCTGTCACACTATGGATGATAGCCAGGCTGCTGGATCCATTTCAAAGTGACTCAGTCGGGTAGAGAATTACTAATACATTTAGCACCACAGGTATTAGTTATATCTCACCACTGAGAGACTGCTGCAGAGTAATTTTTAAAATTTGTTTAACCATATGTTGTCCAGTTAAAAAAATTTTATTTGTGCTCCTGTTTGTTTTGTTCATAGGAAGATACTTTTGCTGCTGAGATTCCTCCAACTTTTACAGTTTGTAAAGTAAGTAGTAAAAAAACTAATTGGGAAATGGGTGAAAGACATGAAGAGATATGTCATCAAAGAGGATATGCAGATGGTAAATAAGCAGGTGACAACGTGTTTAACATCATTACCCATTAGGGAAATGCAAATTGAGACTGCAGTGAGATATCACTGTATACCTGTGGAATGGCTAAAATCGTAGAGTGATAACACCAAAATTTTGGAGAAGATACAGAGAAATTGGATGTAACTAGAGTAACTAGAAAATGGTCTAGTTACTCTGGAAAACAATTTGGCTGTTTCTTTAAAAACTAAACATAAAACTACCATATGACCCCGCATTTTCTGTCTTGGATATTTAATTCCAAAGAAATTAAATTTATGTCTACAAATAAATCCATACATGAAAGTTATAGCACTAATTGATTAAAACATTAAAAAATTTTAAAAAGTGTGTTAAAATATATGTAATGCAAAGTTAACCCCCTTGACCATTTATAAGTGTGCAGACCATTTATAAGTAGTGATAAGTATACTCACAGTGTCAGCTACCAACCTTCAGAACTCTTTTCCTCTTGCAAAACATAAATCCTATACCCTTTAAATAGTAACACTTGTCTTCCCCTTCCCTTCCAGCCCCTGGAAACCACCATTCTACTTTCTGTCTTTATGAATTTGATTGCTTAAGATACCTCAAGTTGAATTATATCTTATTTTATTTTGTGACTGACTAATTTCATTTAGTACAATTTCTTCAAGGCTCATCCATGTTATAGCACATGTCAGAATTTTTTTGAAGGCTTAATAGTATCCCATTATTTATTTACTTATCTGTTGATATACACATGGATACATGTACAAATATCTCTTCAAGGCCCAGAATTGGGACTTGATAGATCATATAGTAATTCTAGTTTTTTATTTATTTATTTTTTAGAATCTGCTGTATTGTTTTCTGTAGCAGCTTTATCATGTTACATTCTCACCAATAGTGTACAGGGTTCAAATTTGTCTGCATCCTCACCAACATTTGTTATTTTCTTTTTCTTTCTTTTTTTGGGATAGTAACCATCCTTGTAGTTTTGATGTTCATTTTGCTAATAATTAGTGATATTGAGTATCTTTTCATGTGCTTGTTGGCCACTTGTATATCATCTTTGGAAAAATGTCTGTACAATTCTTTTGTTGAGGTGTAGGAGTTATTTGTATATTCTGAATATTAACCCCTTATTGTGTATATGATTTGCTAATATTTTCTATCCTTTTGTAGGTTGTCTTTATATTCTGTTATTTGTATCCTTTGATGCATGTGTGTGTGTTAGTCCCTCAGTCATGTCTGACTCTTTGCAACCCCATGGACTTGAATGCATAGGAGTTTTTAATTTTGACATAGCACAATTTATCTATCTTTATGTTTGTTGGTTGTGTTTTTGGTGTCATATCCAAGAAATCATTGCCAAATCCAATGTCATGAAGCTTTTCACTATGATTTCTAAGAGTTTTATAGCTTTAGCTCTTATGTTTAGGTCTTTGACCCATTTAGAGTTAATTTTTGTGTATGGTATAAGATAAGGGTCCAACTTCATTCTTTTGTATGTGGATTGCCAATACCATTTAACTTACCATTATTTCTTTTTTTAAATTAATTTTTATTGGAGGATAGTTGATTTATAATATTATGCTAGTTTCAGGTATACAGCAAAGTGAATCAGTTATACATATATCCACTCTTCTTTGGATTCTTTTCCCATATGGGTTATTACAGAGTATTGTGTAGATCCCCTTTGTTATACAATAGGTTCCTATTTATTATCTGTTTTATATACAGTGTGTATATATATCAGTCCCAGTCTTCCAGTTTATCCCTCCCCTGCTTTCCCCCTTGGTGACTGTAAGTTTGTTTTCTACATTTATTTCTGTTTTGTAAATAAGTTCATTTGTACCAGTTTTTAAAATTCCACATATAAGCAGTATCATATGATATTTGTCTTTCTCTGTCTGACTTACTTCACTCCATGCTGCTGCAAATGGCATTATTTCATTCTTTTATATGGATGAGTAATATTCCATTATATGTATACATATATATATATGTGTACCACATCTTCCTTATCTACTTCTCTGTTGATAGACATTTTAGGTTGCTTCCATGTGTTGACTATTACAAATAGTGTTGCAGTGAACATTGGTGTGTATATATCTGTTTGAATTATGATTTTCTCCAGATATATGCCCAGGAGTAGGATTGCTGGGTCATATAGTAGTTGTATATTTAATTTTCTAAGAAGCCTCCATAGTGTTCTCCATAATGGTTGTACCAATTTATATTCCCACCAACAATGTAAGAGTCCCTTTTCTCCACACTCTCGCCACCATATATTGTTTATAGATTTATTTAATGATGGCTGTTCTGACCAGTGTAAGGGGATCTACTACCTCTTTGTAGTTTTTATTTGAATCTCTCTCACAGTGATGTTGAGCATCTTCCCATGTACTTTTTGGCCATCTGTGTATCTTCTTTGGAGAAATGTCTGTTTAGATCTTCTGCCCATTTTTTGATTGGGCTGTTTGTCCTTTTTTTTTTTTTTTTTTTTAATTGAGCTACATGAGCTGTTTCTGTGTTTTGGAGATTAATCCCTTGTTGGTTCATTCCATCATTTGCAAATATTTTCCCCCATTCTGAGGGTTGCCTTTTTGGTTTGTTTATGGTTTCCTTTGCTGTGTAAAAGTTATTAAGTTTAACTAGGTCCTGTTTGTTTATTTGTATTTTCATTACTCTAGGAGGTGGATCATAAAAACTATTGCTGAGATTTATGTCAGAGTGTTCTGCCTATGTTTTTCTGTAAGAGTTTTTATAGTATTTGGCCTTACATTTAGGTCTTTAATCCATTTTGAGTTTATTTTTGTATATCGTGTTAGTGTTCTAATTTCATTCTTTTATGTGTAGCTGTCCAGTTTCCCAGCACCATTTACTGAACAGACTATATTTTCTCCATTGCCTGTTCTTAACACCTTTGTCAAAGATTAGGTGACCGTAGATATGTGGGTTTATCTCTGGACTTTCTATCCTATTCTGTTGATCTCTGTTTCTGTTTTTGTACCAATACCATACCACTTTGATGGCTGTGGGTTTGCTATATAGTCTGGAGGCAGGGAGTCTGATTCCTCCAGCTCCATTTTTGTTTTTCAAGATTGCTTTGGCTATTTGGAGTCTTTTGTGTTTACATACAATTGTAAAATTTTTTGTTCTAGTTCTGTGAAAGATGTCACTGATAATTTGATAGGTATTGCATTGAATCTAAGGCGTCCCTGGTGGTTCAGATGGTAAAGCATCTGCCTGCAATGTGGGAGACCTGGGTTCAATCCCTGGGTTGGGAAGATCCCCTGGAGAAGAAAATGGCAACCCACTCCAAAACTTTTGCCTGGAAAATCCCATGGACAGAGGAGCCTGGTAGGTTATGGTCCATGGGGTCGCAAACAGTCAGACACTACTGAGCACTGAATCTATAGATTGCTTTGGGTAGTATAATCATTTTCACAATATTGATTCTTCAAATCCAAGAACATGGTATATCTCTCCATCTGTTTGTTTCACCTTTGATTTCTTTCATCAGCAACTTGTAGTTATCTGAGTACAGGTCTTTTGCCTCCTTAGGTAGGTTTATTCCTGGGTATTTTATTCTTTTCCATGTAATGTTAAGTGGGATTGTTTCTTTGTTTCTTAATTTCTCTTCCTGATCTTTTGTTCATGGCAAATAGATGGGGAAACAGTGGAAACAGTGGCTGACTTTATTTTTGGGGGCTCCAAAATCACTGTATATGGTGACTGTAGCCATGAAATTAAAAGATGCTTGCTCCTTGGAAGCAAAGTTATGACCAACATAGACAGATTATTAAAAAGCAGAGACATTACTCTGCCAACAAAGGTCTGTCTAGTCAAAGCTATGGTTTTTCCAGTAGTCATGTATGGGTCTGAGAGTTAGACCATAAAGAAGTCTGAGCACTGAAGAATTGATGCTTTTGAACTATGGTGTTGGAGAAGACTCATGAGAGTCCCTTGGACTGCAAGGAGATCCAAGCAGTCCATCCTAAGGGAAATCAGTCCTGAATATTCATTGGAAGGACTGATGCTGAAGCTGAAACTCCAATATTCTGGCCACCTGATGTGTAGAACTGACTCATTAGAAAAGACCCTGATGCTGGGAAAAATTGAAGGCGGGAGGAGAAGGGGACGACAGAGGATGAGATGGCTGGATGGCATCACCAACTCAATGGACATGAGTTTGAGTAAACTCTGGGAGTTGGCGATGGAGAGGGAGGCCTGGTGTGCTGTAGTCCATGGGGTTGCAAAGAGTCATACACGACTGAGCAACTGAACTGAACTGAACTGATCTTTTGTTGTTAGTGTATAGAAATGCAAGAGATATCTGTGTATTAATTTTGAATCCTGAAACCTTACCAAATTCATCAATGAGCTCTAGCCCATTAATTCTTATATGACATTGTTTGCCCATGTAACCTACATTATATTAAAATATAAAAAACACCTGTATACATTAAAATAGAGAATAAAAGGCTGCAATCAGTCTGTTAGGCAAAAGCACTAAACAGGAAATGGAATCACAAAGTAAAATGTCAGTCTTCACAAAAAAGCAATTTAGAAACTATTGTCAGTGACGCAGAAACTTTTCAAAATACTGTATATCATCTCTATACATTATGGTCCTACATATTTAATTCAAGAAAGTTAAACCTAACAGCCAAATACATACAAAATATTAGATATAAAGAGACGTATTACCATTCAGGACCCAAATAATTTAAGAAATCCACAGAAACATGTTAGATTAATGTTGTCATAGTTTGGTTTTGGTTATAATACTAGGTTCTTCATTCCCATTCAGTCATTATAATCTGTTAATTAAAAGGATATCTATTACAGCTTATTTTTCAAGTTGTTGTGAGCTTTTGTTCTAGGATTAAGGTTCATTCTGCTTTTGATCTCATTTGTTTCCACAGCATCAACTGTACATGTATCATAACAAATGTCTCTAACAGCAAAATAAATTTATGTTTAGTATACAATTACATTTATTTTGAAATTTTACAATAAAAATTCTGCTACTGAAAATATGAAACTTCAGTTCTCTAGACATTTTATCATTCCTGAAAACATCTGGGCAAAAGGTTTTAGAATTTATCACAGCATGGTACAAACAGATATCATGACTTAGAATATATGTGAACAGAAATCTATGAGCTGCTTAGCAAACTAGAAAGTTATTATCTTGTATAATATGCTAAAACTTCATGAAATTAAGATAAATGCTCTGTTCAGGCATGAAAAAGTTCTGGTCACATTCTTTAAGTCCTTCTTATATAGATATATGACTCATAGCATGAACAAATTTCAATCAAGTAAGAAGAGCTTAAGTGTAGAAAATACACAATCAACCCAGTTTCCTCTTCCCTGTACCACAGGGCACAGCTACATGCCATCTGGTGGTTATTAGGCGAGATAGCTGCCATCTGCCACTTCTGTTAATACATAGGAGAGGGTTAGCTCTCCATACCCTGTAAGCCTAGGAGATTTTCTTATGGCTGTTTACATGCCCCAGGGCTCCAACTGAAGATAAAATTTACTCTGTGTGTGCGTGCATGTGTGTGTGTGTGTGTGTGTGTGTATGTGTGCATGTGCACCCAACATATCCAGTACCAAAATGAGAGAGTCCTTTCTTACAACCTCTTAGATGACGCAGGAGTCTGTGTGTGGCCAAGTTAACTCGCCCCACAGCAAGCCTCTTCTATCCTGCCTGACTCAAAGTCAAGACACTATTAAATACAACCTAGGGAGGTGAAACTGGATTGTAGCCATAAAAATAGATTACAAAGTAGACACAAATAGAATCTAAGGTGTGAAAAGGATTGTCATTCTGTTTTACATCCCTTCAGGGAAAGGTAAAACCTAAATCATCCTCAAATGTTTTCCGCAAACTCACATAAAAGCATTATTAAGGTATCATATCTTTCCTTATGCCAGGTAGAAATTAATATTCTTACATTAAAAAAAGAAGAAGGCATAAAATTATTTCAAAGAAGCCTTAGCTAAGATCCAAAGTTGAACTATTTCTAGAGTTTAATGAGGTGGCAATCAGGAGCAAAAAACAGGATATATAAACAGTTTTAAAGTCTCAAGAAAATCAATTTATTTCCAAATAACTGAATTATATTCCAGAACAAAGTTCAAGAATACTTATAGGAATACAAAATATCCAGTACATTACAGTGTAAAATTCATAATATCTGGCTTCCAATAGAAAATTCCCTGTGATGAAAACAATATATGTCCCATACTGAGGAAGATGTTTATTTGATCAAAACTGACCCCCAAGTGACACAACAGAATTAGTAAATAAGACTGTTAAAATAGTTGTTATAACTATACTTCACTTAAGAGGCTAGAGGAAAGATCAAATTTGTTAAGCAGAGATGTTAAAGATATAAAACGTGACCCAGAAAGAAATCCAAGGAAGACCTTGACTCACCTCCTTTCACAGGCAACACTCAATCTATACCTACATATGGAGGTGTGACTTACTGATTACTATAATAATTAATAACCTCAGATATGGAGATGACACCACCCCTATGGCAGAAAGTGAAGAGGAACTAAAAAGCTTCTTGATGAAAGTGAAAGAAGAGAGTGAAAAAGTTGGCTTAAAGCTCAACATTCAGAAAACGAAGATCATGGCATCTGGTCCCATCACTTCATGGGAAATAGATGGGGAAACAGTGTCAGACTTTATTTTTGGGGGCTCCAAAATCACTGCAGATGGTGATTACAGCCATGAAATTAAAAGATGCTTACTCCTTGGAAGGAGAGTTATGACCAACCTAGATAGCATATTCAAAAGCAGCGACATTACTTTACCAACAAAGGTCCATGTAGTCAAGGCTATGGTTTTTCCAGTGGTCACGTATAGATGTGAGAGTTGGACTGTGAAGAAAGCTGAGCGCTGAAGAATTGATGGTTTTGAAGTGTGGTGTTGGAGAAGACTCTTGAGAATCCCTTGGACTGCAAGGAGATCCAACCAGTCCATTCTAAAGGAGACCAGTCTTGGGTGTTCATTGGAAGGAATGATGCTAAAGCTGAAACTCCAATACTTTGGGCATCTCATGTGAAGAGTTGATTCATTGGAAAAGACTCCGATGCTGGGAGGGTTTGGGGGCAGGAGGAGAAGGGGATGACAGAGAATGAGATGGCTGGATGGCATCACTGACTCGATGGACATGAGTTTGAGTGAACTCTGGGAGTTGGTGATGGACAGGGAGGCCTGGCGTGCTGCAATTCATGGGGTCGCAAAGAGTCGGACATGACTGAGCGACTGAACTGAACTGAACTGAACTGAACAGTAATCAAAACAGTGTGGTACTAATGATTTGCAAGAGCATTTGTAACAAATAACAGGGAGATCTTTTGCCAAAAAATTGCCTGATGTTCTACCAACTGGGGATTGGATTTTTTAAAAAAAGAGTTATTTTTTAATTTATTTTTTGGCTGTGGTGGGTCTTAATTGCTGCATACAGTTTTTCTCTAGTTATGGTGAGTGGGGGCTACTCTTTGTTGCGGTGTGCAGGCTTCTCATTGCAGTGGTTTCTCTTGTTGCAGAGCACAGGCTCTAGGTGCACAGGCTTAAGTAGTTGTGACGTGTGAGCTCAGTAGCTGTGGCTCGTGGGCTTAGTTGCTTGTGGCAGGCAGGATCTTCCTGGACCACGGATCTAACTGGTGTCCCTTGCATTGCAAGGTGGATTCTTAACCACTAGACCACCAGAAAAGCCCTATTGATTGGATTAATATTTACCCCTGTGAAGACTCAGACCAGGGCAGAGGATGTGGTAGGGGTGACATGAAATACATATAATGACAGTCAGACTACAGCAAGGGGCAAAGCAGAGTTCTGATGGAAACAAAGGAGGAAATCTTGTCTTCCTGGAGGCATGTGTTTTACTTTCATTTTAGGTTGGAAGAATTCCTTAAAAGAACCACTCACTACACACAAATAATTTCAACTTTTAATAGAAGATTGTTTAACTTAATTTCAATATACAATCATTTGGGAAATAGAAACGGTAGAGAGAGGTAACAGGATATACATCACCAAATTGAGCCGACACCTACACCCAGACTTGAACAGCGCTGGGAAGTCTCACATTAGCAGCAGTCTGGGGTCTCAACTGGGAAAAGGTCTCAGGTGGTGCATCCACCCTACAGGTTAGACTTCAGATTGCAATTTTGGGGGCTCCCGCTTATAATCGCAGGCTGAAAACAGATGCCATCATCAGTTTTAGTGCAGAAATGCTCTGATTTCTCTTTAACTTTTACAGTGCTATTTGTTTCACCTGTGAGTTGTAAGATTTTGCTAGACCCTGAAGTTGAGGGAGTGGGACATGGGGTTTCCAGGCCCCCAGGGGCTTAAGAAATTCCAAGACTCTCTCTTTCTTATCTAAAATGCCCCTTGACTAGCTGGTAACCCTTGATGTGTTTGTAAGCAGGCAGGTAGTCCAGGCAGGGTCCAGACAAGGTCAGAAGTTGGTCAGAGGCCTGTTCCCTTACTTCTGAAGCCTGAACAGACTGCTTCCATTTTAATTTCCCTAACAGCATGCGTACAAGAAGCCATATAGACAAGGTCATAACACTTGAATTGCTTTAAAAGATGAGTGGGAATATGATAGGTGGAAAAGGACAAAAGGGAACAGTAGGCCACGGGAACAGAATGAGCTCATGGCATAGAGTTGTAGAAGATTGTGGTTTTGTTGGTGAATGGTGGTGGTCAGAGCACAGCTGCATATTGATAATGTCTATAGTCCCCACTGATCTAGGGTTGAAGTCCAATTAATGTGCAAATTAATCTCTTCAAAATCCACTCTAGATTCTGTGTTAGGGTCCAATTGCTGGTGTACAAATCATTACAAATTTAGCAGCTTAAAACAACACAAATTTATCTCACAGTTTTGAGGTCAGAAGTTTCAAAATCCAAGGTGTCAATAGGGTATGTTCATTGTAAAGATTCTGGGGAAGAATTTATTCATTTTTTTGCCTTTTTTAGCTTCTGTGGGCTGTGTACATTCTTTGGCTCATGACCCCTTCTTCACCTCATTCTGATCTCTACTTCTATAGTCACATCTCCCTTTCTTACTCAGACCTTCCTGCCTCTCTCTTATAAAGACCCTTGTGATTACACTGGGCACACCAGCATAATTCAGGATATGCTTCCCATCTCATTTCTTAATCACATCTCCCAAGTTCCTTTTGCCATGTAAGGTAATACATTCATAGGTTTTGGGGATTAGATTTTAAACATCTTTGTTTCCATAAATTCTATAGGAACTAATGATCTTAGATCCCCAAAGACAGAGGCAGAATGAACTTATATATCTAAAGCATGTGCAGGATTCCCTGGTGCTCAGATAGTAAAGAATCCGCCTGCAATGCAGGAGACCTGGGTTTGATCCCTGGGATGGGAAGATCCCGTGGAGGATGGCATGGCAACCCACTCTTGCCTGGAGAATCCCCATGGACAGAGGAGCCTGGCGGGCTACAGTTCATGGGGTGGCAAAGAGGGCACAACACAAAGCATGTGCAACCCAAATGGTATCTTTCTGGCTGTCAAAATAGTTGACTTTCTGTAACTTACTATATCATCATCCTTTCATCGTGACTGTGATTCTTAAAATAATCCCAAATCATTCACAACTTTTCCATTGGTGAGATCCTTATGACAACAATCCTTGCCATGTCATGAAGTATTAAGAGCTCCAGTTGCCTCCTTCCCTTTCAGCACCAAACTTTTGAAAAGAGGAATCAACACCCACCATCTCCATTTCTTTAGCTCCTTTAGCTCCAGTTCTACCCAGGAAAAGCTGATGCCAACCAGTTGAGTTTTCTCACCTGGTTCACATCTGTTATTATTAAGATGTTCCCCTCCAGCTTTAAACTCCATGACTCCAGGCTACTTCTTATCAGTCACTCAACATCAGCAGTTGGCTGGTTCCCCTCAAGTCTCCTAGCACCTATTCAATTGTATTTCTCCTAGGACTTCAAGCAAAGCTGTCAGTCTAATCAGTTTGTTGTGGCAAGCTTCAGTACATACAGAATTGAGCAAAAACTTTTTTCCCTTCTTGTAGAATTCCACTAAGAAAACAATTCAAGCTGGGAATGAAGCCTGCTCCTGCATCCCTAGGAGACTTCTCTCTCGATGCTGGGCTGCATACTGATGCCCTTCTGGCTGGAGGCTTTCCTATACTATGAAACCAAAAATACGACTGTCTCAGGATAGAAGGAGATAGAAACTGCAGCACAGACATGACCAAGGCAGATTGGCTTCTTAAGAGATCCTAGTGTCTATTAATAACAGCTTTTACTTTTAGTTATATATTTATTTTTCATATAATCAGTTGCCTCTTTTGGCTGATGGTAAACAATGCATCTTATAGCCATGGAAAGAGAGCAGTTGCCTTATGAGAATTCAGTATCCTATTAAATGTTTTAAATTACTTTATATAATATTTCAAACTTGGATTTTTATGTAATTTAGCTTATAATAAGCACTGAGGGAGATCTTACAATGGTTGATTAGGCTCCAAAAACTTTTCCTGATTTATTTTCAGAAAAGCCTGATTATCCTCCTGCTTCTGGGGAAAGGGATCTATTTGAGAATGCTCCTCAAATATGAATGGGGAAACGTTACCTCTAGTCTTGTGTTAACTTGTAGTAAGTGAAGAGCTAGTACAACTTCATTTCTTTGTTCATTCAGTGTATTTACTGAGGTCTTTCCATGTGCTAGGGTCTATGCTGGCAGTAAATATAGATATGAATTAGACACAGCTTGGTTTTCAGGGAGTTTCCAGTCTAGTAGGATAGATAGGTATGTAAATATCAAATAAACTAAGTGCAACAAAATGTCATGGATTTTTCTGAAGTAACTGCATAGTGTACAGTGAGGATAAAATGGGAATGGACCCCATGATTTTATTATCAAGAAATGGGAGGGGCATCACTTGATGTCCTTGTAAGCAGTAGAGTAGCAGACATATGAATGAAAAGGCGTTCTGAAGGAGGCCTGATGCTCCCCACATACAGGTTCAAGAGCCCCCTAAATGTTTATGGAGTATCCACCTTAAGCCAAGTACTCTTCAATGGTGAAGAATTTGACTAAATGGAGATTAATTACAGAGGAATCAAAGAAGGAGAAGATTCTTCTTTTCAAAAGAGTATAGAGCAGGAAAACAAAGAGGTAGTGAAAATTCAAGGGCGTCTACCTTAATATTAAATATTCATCTGATTAGGGTTGAAAGTTTTTCCAGACTCTAATCAGGCTTATCAAATTTGAAATGATAACCCAATAAGTGTAAAATTATGAGATATCTTTTGTGGCCTTCCTTGTAGTGGTAAAAACAGAATATGTGACTTAAAAAAATCATCTTGCCTTTATAAATCTACAGAGAATAGCTTAAACTCTCAAGTGGTTCTTATATTTCTTGAAGAAAGAAAAGATATTATTTTCTATAACAGTCATTTTAAGCCAAAGTAGCACTAGATGATTTAATATGGGGAAAAAATAATCACTTAGTGAAAATACAGGCAAAGAATAGGAATGAGCTGTTCACAGAGAAAGATATGTGAATGGAT
Source organism: Bos indicus (assembly GCF_029378745.1). Lineage (NCBI taxonomy): Eukaryota > Metazoa > Chordata > Mammalia > Artiodactyla > Bovidae > Bos > Bos indicus. The sequence continues at coordinate 55,004,987 of NC_091769.1, forward strand.
TATACAAATATAAGCAATAGCGTTACAGTTAAAGATATGCAAATCAAAACGAGGAGATACCTACCTGATTGCCAACATTTAGACAGTTGATAAGATCTGGGGCTGAAGAGTGAAGAAGCTCTCGACCTCATACATTGTGGATCAGTGAAATATGAGTGCAGAGCAAATGGATGTTAGCAAAATTGAAGATGCACACGTATCCTGTGACCTAGTAACTCCACATCCAGAAATTTATCCTAAGGCAGGTGGTCAAAGAAGTTACAAACAAAGATATTTCTCCAACCTCATTTCTAATAGCAATAGAAAAATGTATCTATCAACTGGCGATCAGTTAAGTAAATTATGGTTGATTCATACTATGAAACATTATGCCACTATTAAAGAGTAAGATATAAATAAATACATTTGTGCTAACATAGAAATCTATTGTTAAAAAGCAAGATGCAGAGCTGTGTGTCTGTTGCCTGTAAATGGAAGATATTTTAATAGGTACACCAGAAACTTCTAATAGTAGTTCTACAGGGCAAGGAATTGGGTGGATGTGGAGTAGGAAGGAGATTTAATTTTCATTGTATACAGGGGATTCTGTTTCACTATATTTATTTCTTTTTCAGTCAAAAAGAAGAAAATACTAGTTTAGTAGACTGACAAGCTCAGTAATGGAGTAGTAGTGTCAGAGATTCTTTGTAGTCCTGAAATAGAGAAAAATTCCTCTCCTTAGTCACTCTGAATTCTAACGGTACTTCTTTTTTTGTAGCCTCTTGTCAATCTCTAGGTAGCATTCACCAATGTCTCCTTGACTCTTGGTTTCTGCACATTAGATAAAACAGCAATGTCTTCCAGTCTTGACAGACTTGTCTGATGTAGGAGATGAACATAATCAGTGGGCCTGAATTCCTAGTTGCCAAGACTGATAGTGCTTTTTCCTTAGTGGCTCCCAGTAGTCGAGAGTGTGTCGTGACCTGTTAGTGTCCCGAAGGGGAACATCATGGTCAGCACCTGATGTAGGCTGATTAGAAGCCAGATCCTCAAGCCAGAGTTAGGAGAATGTTCAGTCAGACCCCTCCCAGGGAGAAATTGGGAAATAATGAATATTAGGTATGTAGCATGGCACACAGAACACTAAGTAAATTCTAATTTTTGGGAAGGTGGTTTATAAGTAGGGGTGTTAGGAAGGTAGCAAAATAATTTTTTGAAAATTAATATTGTGAAATAAAAATATAAATTACAATATGTACAGTTATTTGACAAATGAAAATGGCTATATAGTAAGTTATCACATTACTTTTTAGTTTCTCCTCCCTCCAAAACTGGAAATGAACTGTAAAGAATAAAGTTAAGGCAAAACTTCTGATTTGGCCTGGATTATTATTCTTCTACACGTTCATAACCCCTTCAGGCAGTGTGGCACAGTTTTATTCCCTTATTATCTGATGCAAAATGCCAGTAGTCTCTTTTGCCATTGAATAGAAATGACCATTAAGAATCATAAGTGTGATCCACAATGATGATGTTCTATTGATTTAAAAATAGGAAAATAAAATCACAAAATTGAAATCAGTACATATTTAATTAAATGTTTACAAAATATAACATTTTGCCAGCTAATCAGTAGCAGTGCAATACATGTATTATAAAGGGATATATATATTATCTTCCATGAGGGATATGATTGTACTTAATGTAATCTATTTACCATAGGTTGGGGCTTTTGCAAGTAAAGGCAAAGAGACTATAGATGGTCAATAATCACATGAAAAGATGCCTAGTGTCATTACCATCAGTGAAATACAAAAGAAAACCATGAAGACATATTACTTCACACTCTAAAAGGCTAGAATTAAAAAAAAAAAAAAACAGATAATAACAAGTGTTAGTGAGGTTGTAGAGAAATTGGAACCCTCCTGTGTGTTGCTGGTAGGATTGTAAGATGGAGCACTCACTTTGGAAAACAGTTTGGCGTTTCCTTAAAAGGCTAAACAGAGTTACTAATGATCCAGCAATTTTACTTCTAGGCTTTATAGAAATGAGAATTTATGTCTACACAAAAACTTCAAGAGAAATGAAAACTTATGTCTACACAAAATATTGCATACAAATGACCATAGCAGTATTATTGATAATAGCCCAAAAGTGGAAAAAAACCTAAATGCCCATCAACTGATGAATGGATAAATAAAATGTAATATAGCCATACAATGGAACACTATTTGGCAGGTAAAAATAATTGAAATAATGATATGTGCCACAACGTGTATCATGAATGGGTGAACTTGGAAAAATATTAAGTAAAAGAAGGCAGGCATAGGAGGACACGTATTTTATGATTCCATGATGTGAAATGTCTGGGATAGGCATACCTATAGGGACAGAAAGTAGACTGGTGGTTGCCTAGGGCTGAGGGGTTTTGGGAGTGACTGTTAAAGGGTATGGGCTGAAGTTAGGGTGTTCACACAGCTCTGTGAATATACAGAAAGTGAAAAAGTGAAAGTGAAGTCGCTCAGTCGTGTCCAACTCTTTGTGAACCCATGGCCTGTAGCCCACCAGACTTCTCCATCCATGGGATTCTCCAGTCAACAGTACTGGAGTGGGATGCCATTTCCTTCTCCAGGGGATCTTCCCGACCCAGGGATTGAACCCGGGTCTCCCACATTGTGGACAGATGCTTTACTTCTGAGCCACCATGAATATACAGAACAATGCTGAATTGTGTACTTTAAATGGGCAAATGGTATGGTATGTGAATTAGATCTCAACAAAGCTGTTTAAAAAAAAGTAAAGGTGAGGAGAATGTATAGAGAAATTAGAATGACTCTGGAATGACTATGTGCTACTTGTCTCTCTAATGTGATTATCAGTATAGTTGTTCTCTTTGTCCTTAATTCCTGGCTTTTTCTTTCATTCATGCACTTACAAATATTTATTGAACACCCATACTCTATCAAGCATTATGTTCAATGCTGCTAATATAGTTGTAAAGAAAACACCTGTAGGTTTTGCTCACATGGAGCATGGAGCATATACTCTATTAGGGGAGAGAGATATTAAATAAATATTCACACAAGCACATGTCTGTGCTCTGAAATCTAAAGAAGACTAGGATGCTGTAGGACATGTAGGGTAGATCTGATTCAATTTATGATTGTTGAATCACACCCTGTGGAGTGACTTTAAAATTGAACTCTGAAGGGTAAGTAGGAATTGGCTGGGTGAAGATTGAGTAGAAAAACATTCTAGATAGTTGTATCTGCCTGTTCCAAGGTGTGAACTAGTTTGGTGCTCTTAAAGAAGGGCAAGTTGGTCAGAGCTTGGTAGCAAGGGTGGTGTTGTATATCTCACATTTGGTAAGTTGGGAGAGGAAAGATCTCTCAGGGATCTTTTTTGGTCGTGTCAAAGACTTTTAAATTTATGAAAGAGATAACCATTGAGAGTTTTAAAGTGGAATTCTGGCATGATATTTACAATTAAAGATATAATTTTGATTTATAAGTTGAGAATGGCTCAAAAGGCAGCATCAGTGGAAGTGCAAACACCAATTTGGAAGCAATTGCAGTGTCCAGACAAGATCATGCAGGCTGATGATAGAGGTGGCTGATAGCAGATGGATTTAAGATATAGTTTGAAGACTAAGATTTTATAGATTAGACATAGGTGATGATGTAGGGTATCCAGGGTAACTCCCAGATTTATGGTTTGAAAGTATCATTAACTAAGTTGGGGAGGAAAGAAGTATCAGCAGATTTGGAACCCTATAAATGATATTCTTAATGCCTGTAGATGGATCATTACAAATATTATTCAGTGGGCAGAGTTGCTTCTTTCTTGGTTAAAAAAAGAATAAAAATAGTTTCTCTAGGCACTTCATGGATCATACAAATAAACTCTGCACTAATTGTGGGTACTCAGGATTCCATTGAACTATGTCACATACTATATTGTATAGACCAAAATAATTGCACTTACTTATATTTGTTTTTAAATTTTATTTTTCATTGAGCAATAATTGCTTTACACTATTGTATTGGTTTCTGCCATACATCAACATGTATCAGCCATAGGTATACATATGTCCCCTCCCTCTTGAAACTTCCTCTGCCTCCCAACCCCTCCCCTCCCTCTAGGTTGTCACAGAGCCCCAGTTTGAGTTCCCTGAGCCATGCACCAAATTCCCACTGGGTATCTGTTTTACACGGTAGTGTAAATGTTTACACGGTACTCTCTCCATGAGTGCCACCCTCTCCTCCCCTACCCTGCATCCTTAAAGTCTGTTTTATACGTCTGTGTCTCTACTGCTGCTCTTCAAATAAATTCATTGGTACCATCGTTACATTTGTTTTTATGTCTTTTTTCTTTGTTGGGCTGAACTCCTTAAAGATTGCATTTCCTTCTTATTCAACTTTTGAGATTCTAATGCATAGTATGGGTTTTGGTAGTAAAAATGACATACTAAAAAATGAGTGAGGATACATAGCGAAGTGTTAAAACTAACATGTTCAAAAGAAGATGGAGAGAGGACAATTTATGGGCAGTGACTCAAAGACACAGGGAAAGGACAAGCTCAAAAGCCCAGGTTGAAAGAATGGTATAGTACAAAGGAAGGGATAACCTTTGCTTTTTTTTTTCTTTTAGATACTAGTGAGGGAGAAGGTAATGGCAACACATTCCAGTACTCTTGCCTGGAAAATCTCATGGGCAGAGGAGCCTGGTAGGCTGCAGTCCATGGGTTTGCTAAGAGTTGGACACGACTGAGCGACTGAGCGACTTCACTTTTCACTTTCATGCATTGGAGAAGGAAATGGCAACCCACTCCAGTGTTCTTGCCTGGAGAATCCCAGGGACAGGGAAGCCTGGTGGGCTGCTGTCTATGGGGCCGCACAGAGTCAGACACGACTGAAGTGACTTAGCAGCAGCAGCAGCAGCAGCAGCAAGGAAGAGTGAAGACTGTTTCTAATACAAAAATGAAGCAAAGTCATTAGAGCTGAGTAAAGGCTAAGTAAAATGAAGACTAAATGGGTTGGATATAGAAGTTGTTCAAAAGGATAATAGGACTTTGAGATGGAGAAGACGATTGGGAGACTGCCAGTTATCAATGAATGGAATGGTCAGTAGGATTCCTACAGTCCATAGGCTAAAGCCTATTTATGGCAAAGACACTTCCTACCCTTCAACTCCATGCTTCACTGATTCCACTTTCCTAAGTATTTTTTGTATTCTCTTCTGCTTGTGCTTGCATAGGGTATTTCCTCTTCCTTCTTCATCTAATCGTTTTAGAGAATTTGTATTTACCCTTCAGGATCCACCTCATGTCTCATAGCCATTTGAAAACAGTTAAATGCCCCTTCTTTGAGATTCCACGTATTCTGAGTTTATCTTTGTCACAGGACTTATCAAATTCTATTTCATTGTGTACACCCATTTTCTTTGGCTGACTATGAGTTCTCTGAAGGCAGGATTTCTGCTTTGTTCATCTCTTTGCTCCAAGCACCGAATTTTATAGAAAGTATCCACGAGGTGCTCACAGATGGTAAGCCCAATGAATTAATTGTAGAAATCTTCTCTTTTGAATAGGAAATATGCATGGGATATTCCCAAATATAGCCATGATGAGGACTGACTCTGCATTGGGCATCTCCTTAAAATATCTCTTAGGAGCAAGACTTGGTGTTCTGTAGCCTTGTGATGGCACCCCACTCCAGCAGTCTTGCCTGGAAAATCCCATGGACAGAGAAGCCTGGTAGGCTTCAGACAATGGGGTCGCAAAGAGTCGGACACGACTGAGTGACTTCACTTTCACTTTTCACTTTCCTGCATTGGAGGAGGAAATGGCAACCCACTCTAGTGTTCTTGCCTGGAGAATCCCAGGGATGGCAGAGCCTGGTGGGCTGCCGTCTATGGGGTCGCATAGAGTTGGACACGACTGAAGCGACTTAGCAGCAGCAGCAGCAGCCTTGTGATAAAAGGGATCTGATATTTCAGGAGAAGAAAGGGTTAGTAAAGAGCAATTGATTTTCATGTAAAAGAACCAAAAGGTTGGTACGCTTAGATAATTTCAAAAGAAACAACACACACAAAAATACACAGCCAGGCTTGTCCCACACGGGGACACCAGAAAAAAAAAATTATCTTCAGAATTTCATGTACTCTTAAGGTTGTATGTGACTTTGAAGGACAAAGTAGCATGATTTTGAACTATTCTCTGCCCCATAGAAAAAGCTTTGTTGCACAGAAATATTGTAAATGGGATTTTATCAGTGTCTCTAAAAAATTGATAAGTGTATGAAAAAAATCATTTGTGGCTGTAAAGAACTTGGTAATGCCTAATTGTGAGAGGCAGAATGAATAGTGGAGAGGATTCTCAACTCTGCCTCCAACTAGATTTGTGACCTTAGACAAGATTATGAGCCTCAGTTTCACCATCTATGTGTAAAAAAGGAGTTGGAGTGGGTAATTCTTTAAGAGACTGCATCCTTCTCAAACATTTGGAGACTGTATCCACTGGCTATCCAGTGTGTGTGTGTGTGTGTTTCTGTAATGGAAAACAGTGGTCTCTGTAAGGCACAAAGGGTTATGATTCTGTAAAAACAAAATAGAATCATAATTTATTGATCCAAAACCCAATTATTCAAATTTTCAATAATGTGAGCATGAGGCAGTCCTCACTGGAATATCTAATGACTTGAGTTTCTAAACATGAAGCAGAGTAAAACTGAAGAGAGGGCTCTGGAATCACCCAGATATGGTTTGGATCTTGGTTCTGTCATTGACTGTGCCATTTGGAAAAATTATTTAATCTCTTTAAGTTTAATTCCTCATCTGTAAATGTGGTCAATAATGATGTCTGTCTCTGTAAGGGCTTGAAAGTGTTAAATGTAATGTAATATTTAAAAATACTTAGCACAGTATTTGTCCTGTTGTAAGTGGAAACAGTGTCAGACTTTATTTTTTGGGGCTCCAAAATCACTGCACATGGTGACTGCAGCCATGAAATTAAAAGATGCTTACTCCTTGGAAGAAAAGTTATGACCTATAGCATGTTGAAAAGCAGAGACATTACTTTGCCAACAAAGGTCGGTCTAGTCAAGGCTATGGTTTTTCCAATGGTCATGTATGGACGTGAGAGTTGGACTGTGAAGAAAGCTGAGTGCCGAAGAATTGGTGCTTTTGAAGTGTGGTGTTGGAGAAGACTCTTGAGAGTCCCTTGGACTGCAAGGAGATCCAACCAGTCCATTCTGAAGGAGATCAGCCCTGGGATTTCTTTGGAAGGAATGATGCTAAAGCTGAAACTCCAGTACTTTGGCCACCTCATGTGAAGAGTTGACTTATTGGAGAAGACTCTGAAGCTGGGAGGGATTGGGAGCAGAAGGAGAAGGGGACGACAGAGGATGAGATGGCTGGATGGCATCACTGACTCGATGGACGTGAGTCTCAGTGAACTCTGGGAGTTGGTGATGGACAGGGAGGCCTGGCGTGCTGCGATTCATGGGATCGCAAAGAGTCGGACACGGCTGAGTGACTGAACTGAACTGAACTGGAGTGCTTAATACTAATACTTGTATTTCAGTTTGGTCTTGTATGTGTAAAATATGGTTTTAACTGGGCAGTATTACTATCACTTCATGGAAAATAGATGGGGAAACAGTGGAAACAGTGTCAGACTTTATTTTTCTGGGCTCGAAGATCGCTGCAGATGGTGATTGCAGCCATGAAATTAAAAGATGCTTACTCCTTGGAAGGAAAGTTTGACCAACCTAGATAGCATATTGAAAAGCAGAGACATTACTTTGCCAACAAAGGTCAGTCTAGTCAAGGCTATGGTTTTTCTTGTGGTCATGTATGGATGTGAGAGTTGGACTGTGAAGAAAGCTGAGCGCCAAAGAATTGATGCTTTTGAACTGTGGTGTTGGAGAAGACTCTTGAGAGTCCCTTGGACTGCAAGGAGATCCAACCAGTCAATCCCAAAGGATATCAGTCCTGAGTGTTCATTGGAAGGACTGATGCTGAAACTGAAACTCCAATACTTTGGCCACCTGATTCGAAGAACTGACTCATTTGAAAAAACCCTGATGCTGTGAGGGATTGGGGGCAGGAGTAGAAGGGGACGACAGAAGATGAGATGGCTGGATGGCATCACTGACTCGATGGACGTGAGTCTCAGTGAACTCCGGGAGTTGGTGATGGACAGGGAGGCCTGGTGTGCTGCAATTCATGGGGTCACAAAGAGTTGGGCATGACTGAGCGACTGAAGTGAACTGAACTGATTACCAAAACTTGGGCTAGGAGGGAGCTTTTAGAGGGCATATGAGGAAAGAGCAGCTAGTGAATAAGAATCCAGCCTCTGTGCCTTGGCACTGAACTAATTCTCGGAGACAGAATTTTGGGTGAAGTAGAAAGTTCAGTTCAGTTCAGTCACTCAGTCATATCTGACTCTTTGCGACTCCATGGACTACAGCACACCAGGCCTCCCTGTTCATCACCAACTCCTGGAGCCTACTCAGACTCATGTCCATCAAGTCAGTGATGCCATCCAGCCATCTCATCCTCTGTCGTCCCCTTCTCCTCCCGCCTTCAATCTTTCCAGCATTAGCGTCTTTTCTAATGAGTCAGTTCTACTCATCAGGTGGCCAAAGCATTGGAGTTTCAGCTTCAGCATCAGTCCTTCCAATGAGTATTCAGGACCTATTTCCTTTAGGATGAACTGGTTGGATCTCCCTGCAGTCCAAGTGACTCTCAAGAATCTTCTCCAACACCACAGTTCAAAAGCATCAATTCTTTGGTGCTTGCTTTCATTATAGTCCAGCTCTCACATCCATACATGACTACTGGAAAAACCATAGCCTTGACTAGATGGACCTTTGTTGGCAAAGTAATGTCTCTGCTTTTGAACATGCTATCTAAGTTGGTCTAACTTTCCTTCCAAGAAATGAGCATCTTTTAATTTCATGGCTGCAATCACCATTTGCAGTGATTTTGGAGCCCAAGAAAATAAAGTCTATCACTGTTTCCATTGTTTCCCCACCTATTTGCCATGAAGTGATGGGACCGGATGCCATGATCTTCGTTTTCTGAATGTTGAGTTTTAAGCCAACTTTTTCACTCTCCTCTTTCACTGTCATAAGAAGCTCTCTTGTTCTTCTTCATTTTCTGCCGTAAGGGTGGTGTCATCTGCATATCTGAGGTTATTGATATTTCTCCCAGCAATCTTGATTCCAGCTTGTGCATCATCCAGCCCAGCATTTCTCATGATGTACTTCGCATATAAGTTAAATAAGCAGGGTGACAATACGCAGCCTTGGTGTACTCCTTTCCTGATTTGGAACCAATGTGTTGTTTCATGTTCAGTTCTAACTGTTGCTTCTTGTGAAAGCAACCTGCATACAGATTTCTCAGGAGACAGGTAAGGTGGTCTGGTATTCCCGTCTTTTAAAGGATTTTCCATAGTTTGTCGTGATCCACATAGTTAAAGGCTTTGGTGTAGTCAATAAAGCAGAAGTAGATATTTTTCTGGAACTCTCTTGCTTTTTCGATAATCCAGCGGATGTTGGCAGTTTGGTCTTTAGTTCCTCTGCCTTTTATAAATCCAGCTTGACATCTGGAAGTTCTTAGTTCACATACTGTTGAAGCCAGGCTTAAAGAATTTTGAGGATTGCTTTGCTAGCGTGTGAGATGAGTGCAATTGTGTGGTAGTTTGAGCATTCTTTGGCATTGCCTTTCTTTGGGATTGGAATGAAAATGGACCTTTTCCAGTCCTGTGGCCACTGCTGAGTTTTCCAAATTTGCTGGCATATTGAGTGCAGCACTTTCACAGCATCATCTTTCAGGATTTGAAATAGCTTAACTGGAATTCCATCACCTGCACTAGCTTTATTTGTAGTGATGCTTCCTAAGGCCCACTTGACTTCACATTCAGGATGTCTGGCTCTAGGTCAGTGATCAAACCATTGTGATTATCTGGGTCATGAAGATCTTTTTGTATAGTTCTTCTGTGTATTCTTACCACATCTTCTTAATATCTTCTACTTCTTTTAGGTCCATACCATTTCTGTGTTTTATTGAGCCCATCTTCACATGAAATGTTCCCTTGGTATCTCTAATTTTCTTGAAGAGATCTCTAGTCTTTCCCATTCTATTGTTTTCCTCTATTTCCTTGTATTGATCACTGAGGAAGGTTTTCTTATCTCTCCTTGCTATTATTTGGAACTCTTCATTCAGATGTGTTTATCTTTCCTTTTCTCCTTTGCCTTTCCCTTCTCTTCTTTTCTCAGCTATTTGTAAGGCCTCCTCAGACAGCTATTTTGCCTTTTTGCATTTCTTTTTCTTGGATGGTCTTGATCAGTGCCTCTTGTACAATGTCATGAACCTCCGTCCATAGTTCTTCAGGTACTTTGTCTATTAGATCCAATCTCTTGAATCTATTTGTCACTTCCACTATATAATCATAGGGGATTTGATTTAGGTCATACCTGAATGGCCTGGTGGTTTTTCCTACTATTTTCAATGTATGTCTGAATTTGTCAATAAGGAGTTTGAATAATGAGTTTCAATTTAAATCTATTTTGGCAATAAGAGTATTGCTTTGTCAGTCAAAAGGGGCCACAGCAGGCTCAAAATTGTGTGCCCCAACTGGAGAGGGTAGTAAGAAGCTTTATAGTAATTGTTTGAAGAGAGTGTGATCAGCTCATGGACATTCTTCTGACTGGTTGGTGGTGAGGTAAGTGGGTAACAGCCTCATCAAGCTTCTGGTTTGCCAGGTCTTATCTTGGGTTTATGTGCTTGTGGGTATTTCTCCTCCCTGGTGGAGGTTTCAGTATCTGTAAAACAGCTCTAAGATATTGTTCTGTATATCCCATTGGGGAACCAGGGCTCTGCCCCAAGGCTGCACTATTGTTTCCTTTTGACTGCTCATCCTCTGTTTCTGCATATTCTTCCTTCCCTAATTAGCATTTGTTTGACCCTGACCACTGGAACTCAGGGAAGGTCATGAAGGTTGAATGAAGCCTATAGTCAAGAAACAGGGGGCACATAAAGGTTTTTGTACCCAGAAGCCCCACAGTGTCCTGTTCGGTATCACTGGGAGTGACTACAGATCTTCAGACTAAGAGTAATTCAAGTCTTTTTTTTTAATTTTTAAGGTGAGAAAATAATATCTCAGGGTAGTTTTGACATACCCATACAGGTCATACAGGTAAAGTTACACAAAAATGAATAAAAAGAAACCATAGGAGGATATTGTATGAGGCCACTAACATTACATTTAATGACATTACAGTGTTCTTAAAAAGCTTTTTGTATGACTGAATTATCCACCTGAGTAACAGTGAGTATGAGCTTTGGACCTGGACTGATTTCTATATAAGCCCAGTTCAGGAATTTTCAGCTCAGGTGCAGCAGCTGCCAAGAAATTTGGGTTGCTTTAAGAAACAGGATTCCAAAAGACACTACCCACTTCATTCTTTAAGGATGCCGCTACATGAGATAAAGATTCTCCCATCCAAGTACTAACCAGTCCTGACCCTGCTTAGCTTCTGAGATCAGAAGATATTGGGTGCATTCAGGGTAGTATGGCCATAGATGATAAAGATTCTCAACCAAGATGGGCATCGGGATTGCCTGGGACAATTAAAAAAATGTCCTGATTACTTGGCCTCACTACCAAAACTTCTAATGTTTAGCTTGGAGAGAGAAATGTCTCGGTATTTTTTTATCTCACTTTTTCTTAAAAATTTCCAAATAACTTTAATATATACAGTGGACTCTTTGTATTCACAGGTTTTGCATCTGTTGTTTCAAAAATGAAAAACATATGGAAAAATTTTCCAAAAAATTCCCAAAAGCAAAACTTGAATTTGCCTTGGGCTGGCAGCTATTTACATAGCATTTACATTGTATTGAAAACAATTTACATAACATTTACATTGTATTAGGTATTATAAGTAGTCTTGAAGGTGACACAGTATATGGGAGTATGTGTGTAGGTTATATGCAAATACCATGCCATTTTATATAAGGAATTTAAGTATTTATGGATTTTAATATCTACAGGGGGTCCTGGAACCAACACCCTGTGGATACCAAGGGACTACTGTATTATAATACACAAATTAAATAATGGAAATATCGTGCTGAAGGCGATGGCACCCCACTCTAGTACTCTTGCCTGGAAAATCCCATGGACGGAGGAGCCTGGAAGGCTGCAGTCCATTGGGGTCGCAAAGAGTTGGACACGACTGAGCAACTTCACTTTCACTTTTCGCTTTCATGCATCGGAGAAGGAAAGGGCAACCCACTCCAGTGTTCTTGCCTGGAGAATCCCAGGGACGGGGGAGCCTGGTGGGCTGCCGTCTATGGGGTCGTACAGAGTTGGACATGACTGAAGCGACTTAGCAGCAGCAGCAGCAGAGATATTTTTAAGATTGGAATTTGCACATATTATGTGTTCTATTGTTTATATTGGATGACAATACAAGAATCCTATCTCTATTTGTTAAAAAATCCTGTATCTCTATTTGTTTAAAAAAAAAAAAACCCTCAGGACTTCTCTGTGTTCCAGTGGTTGAGAATCCACCTTCCAATGCAGGGGACAGAAGTTCAATCCCTAGTTGGGAAACTAAGATTTCATGTGCTGGGGTTAACTAAACCTGCTTGAAGCAACTAGAGAAGCCCGAGTGCAGCCAAAAAAAAAGACAAACTTCCCTGGTGACGCTGATGTCTGTTGGGATTGAGAACTCTTGACATAGGGTATTAGTATTATAATTCAGTGCTTATTTTTAGTTTTATTGATCATTATAGATTGTTTATAATCACTGTGTTGTTGGTATTTAAAAGTTATTTTTCCCAGATGGGTAAGGGAGTAATTGATAAAAACAGAATGAAACAAAACATAGAGAATGTATTCTAATGTCTTAAAGGATGCTTATATGGTGTAAATGGCCAGCCTCAGAGAATAACACGTCCTTTATTCAAACTCCTATCTGACAGTTGTCAGTGAGTGACTAGCCAGAGGAGGTGATGCAGCATAAAGGAAATAGTTTTAAGCGTGGAGTCAGGTGGCCAGGAACCCTGGGATTTCATCCCACCCTTGCTGCTTAATGAGCTCTGAGACCTTTGTCAGTTGTTTCACTGCCTTGAGTTTCTGTTCCCTCATCTGTAAATTGAGGCAGACTTGAACTAGATTATTTCTAAGATCTAGTGTCTCAAAATTTAGTGCCTTATTTAATGCTTAGTAGTTACAAAGCTGTGTGTGCGTGCTAGGTTGCTTCAGTTGTATCCAACCCTTTGTGACCCTATGGACTATAGCCCACCAGCCTCCCCTGTCTATGGGGTTTTTCAGGCAAGAATACTGGAGTGGATTGCCATTTCCTTCTTCAGAGGATCTTCCCAACCCAGGGTTTGAAGCCGCATCTCTTTTGTCTCCTGCATTGTCAGGCAGGTTCTTTACCACTAGCGCCACTTGGAAAGCCCTAGTTACAAAAGTGAAAGTGAAGTTGCTCAGTTATGTTTGACTCTTTACAACCCCATGAACTGTAGCCCACCAGGCTCCTCAGTCCATGGAATTTTCCAGGCAAGAGTGCTGGAGTGGGTTGCCATTTCCTTCTCCAGGAGATCTTCCCAACCCAGGGATTGAACCCGGGTTTCCCGCACCACAGACAGATGCTTTGCCATCTGAGCCAAATGTCTTAATTTTGCATTTCAGAGTCAAGCTCCTGAATACTTAAGAATAAAAGCAGGTGGCTGGATTGATCTAGGGTGAGGTGAGGTGGGAAATCACAGCAATACGGATGCTAAATTGTGTCTCTCAGGGTTGATCATGTCTGTAAGGATCTAGTAGGATATGCTGTGGATCTAGGAGTTGGTGATTAGCTGGGAAAAATTAAAGGGCTCAAGATAGTACAGAAAGCAGTACAGTTAAAAAAAAAAAAAAAAAAAAAAGGTGGAAAAGGAACTTTCCTGGAGGTCCAGTGGTCAAGAGTCTGTGCTTCCAATGCAGGGGCTGCAGGTTCGATCCCTGGTCAGGGAACTAAGATCCCACATGTCGAGTGGTGTGGTCAAATTGAAAAGAAAAAAGGAAAAGAAAAGCAGGTGGGGAATCATATGGTAAGTGATCTGTAGTTAAGCTGAAGTATTTGGTCAGAAAATGGAATAATGGAGTCTAACTTGAGGTGAAACAATTCTGTGTGCCAACCAGTAAAGTTTGGTATTGGTATTGTAGAGATGAGGTGAACGTCACTGGTACTGAGGAAATCAAGGAACTATTGACCTCGACCTATATAGATTGTCCACACCAATTTGGGAATCTACCAGAATGGTGGTAGTATTAGGAGAGGAGAGGAAAACTGTAATTAGATGTCAAAATTCTCAGTGAAGGTAAGACCATGATCAGGAGGGTAGAGGGAAGCCCAGTGACCTTCATTGGGGAAGAAAGGGATGATCTGAGAGACTTTTGCATAACATGGAAGAATAAAGTTCTGGAAGTAACAGCTGACCTAAGAGTGATGCTTATCTATTTAGGGAAGTTTCCCAGATCTTGAGAGGCAGGATGATTTCCTGAGACCAAAAATTACATTTTGAGTATAAATGTATTTATATTTACTTTCTCAATACATGAAGGCAGCTATGGTCCTTGTGTCCTCTTGCCTAGAAGTATTTATGTCCCAAGACTTAAAGTAGAAGACACTTTCAAACAGGACTGTATTTCTCATTTAATGGTTTTGTTTTGAGGAAATTATGCTGGTGTATCCCATGTAGTCATGTACAGATGTGAGAGTTGGACCGTAAAGAAGGCTGAGCACTGAAGAATGATACTTCCAAATTGTGCTGCTGAAGAAGACTTGAGAGTTCCCTGGACAGCAAGGAGATCAAACCAGTCAATCCTAAAGGAAGTCAACCTTGAATGTTCATTGGAAGGACAGATGCTGAAGCTGAAGTTCCAATACTTTGGCCACCTGATGCGAAGAGCTGACTCATTGGAAAAGAGGCTGATGCTAGGAAAAATTGAAGGCAAAAGGAGAAGAGAGCAGCAGAGGATGAGATGATTAGATAATATCACTGACTCAATGGACATGAGTTTGAGCAAACTCCAGGAGATAGTGAAGGACAGGGAAGACTGGCGTGTTGCAGTCCATGGGGTCACAGAGTCAGACATGACTTACCAACTGAACAACAACAACATCCCATGTAGTATGGTAAAAGAAGTAACTGTTATTATCATTTTTATTTTAATTTTTTGATTAAAATTTTTTCAAGTGAAAAAAAAAAACAATGTTTATATTCTCAATTGGTGACAGTTTGGGAGAAGAAACTGCTCCTGTCTGAGAGCCCATATTAAGCTGCAGTGTTGTTCTACCTAGAAGTCATCACCACTTGGGCATCTGCCATGGTAGAAAGAATAGGCCCCTGAACTTTTCAAATAACTTGGTTGCCCTACTTTTCAGACTTTTCTTTTTCCATCTAATTTCCCCAACGTTGACTTCCTTTGTGACTTAAATATTCTTCCCAGCTCTCAGACTTCTTTTGAGGAGCCATAGAAATTTCGTTCCTCAGCCTAAATAGAAGCTGATTTCTTCAAATGGAAAATTCAGCAAATCACTGCAGTAATGTGTATTGATTCTTCCTGCTCCAGCAGCTGGATCAATGTGAGAAGCGAATGTCATTATTTCCTGTGCTGTCTACAATCCCAGATGTATTCACAAGAGAGGCCAATGGTAACGACTCTGAAGTTTTACTTGAAAGAGTTGTAAATAGTCTGTTACACCTTTGGAAAGCTCAGGACAGAACTCTGGTTATGCCTGTTTGTGGCCCAGGCATTGTCAAAAATCAGAAAGTCTGACATCTTTGGTTCTACTTTGGGATCCAGAAATGGTGGGCCTCAGTTCTTGCTTCTTCATGCTATAGGATCATGGGACAAACTCCTAGAAAATTAGATCACCTTCAACCACTTGACCTGTGAATACAAAGAATTAATACCATACTTTCTCTGAGATGAATTTAACTGCTTATCTTAGATTAATATAAATATAAACATAAACAAAATGGGTAGTTTTGCAGTAAATAAATGTACTATAAAAACAAAAATTTAGAGCTTAGTTTAACATTATTTTTTCACAACTGAGCAAACAAAGTCCAGGAAAGTAAAGAGACTTTCCCTAGTCATCATCCATTCAGAGTGGTGTTGAGTCTAGGGCCCAGGTATATCAGTCTTCTTTGGTTACTTAATAATTCTCAATAGTAGTATGAATGGCAACAGTATGTAGTTTGAAGACCAAGCAGTACTTTGTCCCATGTTAGTATTTTTAATTTTAGACAGTATTTAAAGAAGGATTAAGACTGTTCAAAATTTTTATTTTTCCTGGGAAAGCTTTAAATCCACTTTGGTAAGGGAGAAGGTGATGTTGGGAGTGGTATTGGTGTATGCAGAAAATGGGGTTTGTGCAGAAGTCTGAGACAAGTTGGGTGTTGGTAAGTCTTTTAGGAGGCTCTGGTCTGGGAAGCAAAGCAAGCATAATTATTCATGGATTGAGGAAATGTTGGAAGATGACACCTGCTGCTGCTGCTGCTGCTGCTAAGTCGCGTCAGTCGTGTCCGACTCTGTGCGATTCCATAGACGGCAGCCCAGGAGGCTCCCCCATCCCTGGGATTCTCCAGGCAAGAACACTGGAGTGGGTTGCCATTTCCTTCTCCGATGCAGGAAAGTGAAAAGTGAGAGTGAAGTCACTCAGCGACCTGACCCCATGGACTGCAGCCTACCAAGCTCCTCTGTCCGTGGGATTTTCCAGGCAAGAGCACCGGAGTGGGTTGCCATTGTCTTCTCCAAGATGGCACCTAGATAATGTTAAATTGAGGAAGTAGACCCACTAAGAGTGAAGGGATTTCTAGTGGTGGGGCTTCCAGACAAAGTGTCCTGGATTTCCTAAGATATGATGATGGTGTTATGTTATAAAATTTCCAAATAGTCTTAAAAACTATTGAGGAGATGTTTTCTTTCTCTCTCTTTTTCTCTTTAGGGGAAATTGTTGGGGAGTTTAGGGAGATAGTAGTAGAGTGGCTAGAGTGAAGTTACCGTGTTTTCAAATGGTGTCGCTGACATGCTATTTATTTTGCCCAGTGATCTAATATGGTGTTGACAGAAGGAAGATGTCTGTTCAATTTCCCTTTCTTGGAGAAAAGTTTATTGCCCATAACTATATACTGTTTAACATGCTGACATTTATAGTGAAGAAATAATTTTTAAAGCTGTCTTTTCTTAGTGCCACAGTTGGTTGAAAAAGAGAACAATTCATTTAATTAGGAGAATATATTGGTCATACACAGTGGAACAAATTAACCTATTTTTGACTTATTTTTTTCACTGGTGAGTTGACAGAGCTTTGGACAAAACTGGCTGTCTTCTTTGACACAATTCACTCACAGCCATAGGATAGCCTTTCCAACATAAAGTGAATTATAATAAATTCTTGTCTTATTTGGAACAGTTGGTGAATGGTCTGTTCTGGTGAACTAAGGATTATCATTGAGATCATATGCAAATAAGCTTATAGAAGAAACATCTTATGTTGAAAGTAATATGACTTTTATAGGTTTAACTGCTGACTCACTCCATCAAGGTTCTTAGAAGCATGCACCAGAAGCTGACTGTGGCTGACTAAGCGAAATGATACTTTGTTCAAAGGATACTGGGAAGCTCATAGTATCATTGACCTGACTGGAGAACAGGCCTGAGGTTAAGTTCCCAGGAACCATGTCCAGAACCTCACCTCACCGCAGTAACACTGGCATTTTGCCCAGCACCGGTGCTACTTCTGCACAGGAAACTTGGCCTTCCGGTTGTTCCCAACCCCCAAATCTAGATACCTTTTCTGTTACTCACAGAATTGAAAGTCCTCCTCTATTTAGTTTCTTACTTCTGAGTCTTTGTGTCATCTGAAGTCTAGAGCACATGTCCATGTGTTATCTTTTAAGGAGGTTGGGGTAAAGATTTCTTTAGGTTCTGCCTTTTTTTTTCCTTGAAATGATTTGTCTAGAAATGTTTAATGAAGAACAATTCATAACAACAAAAACTGGAGACAACCCAAAGTCCCATCATCTAAACTATGGATAAAGTATATCTGTACTATGGAATATCATACATCATTGTCTAGGTTTTACCTTGATATAAGATGTGACTTGGAAGGTTTTCCAAACATAGCAAGGTGTTAAAAATATGCTGGGTCTCTAGAAAGCATTACAAATACCTACATGGTGTGTCTTTGGGCAGACCATGTCATCTCATTAAGCCTCTGTTTCTCCCTCTGTTGAATGGGATTATTCTTCCTTATATCCTTTCATGAACTGGTATATAAGCAACTTTGTTGTCCAAATGTAAGTCCAGGGTCCCCAAAGTACCTTCTTACTTCTGAGAATTCATGACTTGCCATAACAGGTCTGATTTTCATTTTGGCTCTCATGCTTTCTGGAAGTAGTAATAACATTGCTGGGGAAATTTATAGCTTATTAGATGGCCCTGTTTATGACAGCATTTTCCACTGTAGAGCACTAGCCTTCCAGAACGAAAGATAGATAGTTCCTCTTTATTATAGAGGATGCCCAGACAAAATAGGTTGTCTTCCCCAACCTAGGATTCACTGGATTTGTGTGCCACTTCACAAGTATTGGGAAATAAAAGTTATGACTCTACACATTATAGAAATAGCTTCTCCCAAATTGACTTGAGAGAATTTGGGCCCTTGGTGTGGGGAAATATAATTGGTGAGGCTTAGCCTACTTTATAGCTTTACTGAACATTTGCTAATGTGCTAGGAACTATACTGAGTGCTTCCCATGCTGCTGCTACTGCTGTTGCTGCCAAGTCGCTTCAGTCATGTCCGACTCTGTGCAACCCCATAGACGGCAGCCCACCAGGCTCCCCCATCCCTGGGATTCTTCAGGCAAGAACACTGGAGTGGGTTGCCATTTCCTTCTGCAATGAATGAAAAGTGAAAAGTGAAAATGAAGTCGCTCAGTCGTGTCCGACTCTTAGCGACCCCATGGACTGCAGCCTACCAGGCTCCTCCATCCATGGGATTTTCCAGGCAAGAGTACTGGAATGGGGTGCCATTGCTTTCTCCAGAGTGCTTCCCATACATTATCATTAAATTCTTACTACTATTCTATGACATGTAGACTCTCATCATCTCCCTTTTATAGATCAGAAAACCAAGTCTTGGAAAGAATAGGTTATTATTCCAAAGTCACAGGAGTGTAAGTGACAGATCCAGGGCGGGGCTGGAAGTCTATATGATGCTATAGCTGGTGCTCTTAACCACTGTGTATGGTGTACAGAGAAGTCCTTGGAACTCTGTTCACTCACAGGGCTAGTCAGCCCCGAAGTATAGAGCATCACCGAATCCTTCCACATGGTGTTTGGTTTTGGTAAAGTCAGGACCCTAGTCAGTCTGTAATTTTGTTCAAAGGGTCATCCTTTTTTTTGGGACAGATGTTCCACACAGCATGTGGGATCTTAGTTTCCTGACCAGAGATCAAGCCTGCACCCTCTGTATTAGAAGAAGAGAGTCTTAACCACTAGACCATCTGGAAAGTCCCCAAAGGGTCATCTTTACATCTCATTTGACCTTTCACTGTGGCTTGATTCAGACTAAATTTTATTGTTCTCCCTCATCCAACTTTTCCTTGTTTTTAATCTTCCCTGACCCAACTTGGTTCCTGCCTTGGGCAAAGATTTTTTTTTCTCACACTTCATTAATTTTTGACCATGGATATCTTGGGACTCCACTCCTGGGTCCTCCTCAGGGACTGGAGCTACTATATGATGATCACTTAACCCTCAGAAACTAGGCATATGAATGCAGAACCTTCTTCCATCGTGAGAAACATTGTCCACTTCATCAGCTAGAATGACACCATGCTGTCCCCTTCCTCTACATCTATCTCTGCATTCCCCAAGGCACAATTGATGCCCTTGATTCTATTTTTTCCATTCTCTCTCCTTCATAAAGGAAAATCTTATCCATTCTGATAAGGTGTTGGCTTTAAACAACCCCTATGCTGAGGACTTAAAAACTACTGGATTGATTGGTAAGGTGTAAATGGATTTGTCATACACCTTGACAGATCCAAAAGCCAATTTTATGGCTTGCTTTAAAGTTCAACTTAATTTTTCCTTTATACCCCAAGAGACTTGTCTTTTTGAATTATTTAGCTTTTGCTAACAATCCCATGGCATATTATTCTTAAGCTGTGATGGATTGATATAGAATAGATCTTCTTCTAGTGCTAAAGAATCCCCAAGGCACCAATTCAGATCTTGTTCATGAATTATTTTCTCCTCTGAGTCCATCACATTATTAATTATAATCAGGAATAATTTAAGTGTCTATTTTGAAACCATGAGTTGCTCCCCTAGTGTTGAGAAGTTATGACACACACACACACACATATATATATATATAATATGATCACATGGAGCTGTAATACACAAGGTAATATAAATATTTGGGGATACATTTTGTGATGTTTAGAGCTGGCCAGATATTTGGAGTTATTTATAAATGTGGAAAAGAAAGTTCTTTTCATCCTTTTGGGTGAAGACTACCATCGATGCTAATAATTGTCTCCTGGTCTTATCATGTAATGAAAAATGGGCTCATCTTTAAGTTTGTATTATACATGCATATTATATATTATACAATATCTAACATAATTATAATTGCTTATAAATACACAGATATGCATTTATGTTAATTCTCAAATCAAAATGATTTTTGAAGTCTTCCCTGGATTAACTCAGTCCCTTAAAGTGTTCCTACAGATATTTCTGTGACCCGCCTCCAAGATACATCTCACATGACATGCGCATATACACGTGTTCATTAAATGCAATATCAATATATTTTTCAGTTTTTTAAAAAAATGTGGTAAATAACATATAACACAAAATTTGCCATCATGACCATTTTTAAGTATAAAATTTCATAATGTTAAGTATATTTACATTATTATAAAACAGATCTCCAAAACTTTTTTTCCTTGCAGATGTGAAACTCTTTGTCCATTAAAAACAGCATCTCCTTTTCCCTGCCTCAGGTTCTGGTAACCAACATGCTACTTTTTATTTCTATGAATTTTATTAGTTTAGATGCCTTGTGTAAGTGGAATCATACAGTACTTTTCTTTTTGTAATTGATTTATTTTTCTTAGCATAATGTCTTCAAGTTTCATACATGTTGTAGCATGTGACAGGTTTCTTTATCTCATAAGGTTGAATAATATTCCATTTGTGTATGTAGCACATTCTGTTTCTCTGTTCATTCATCAGTGGACATTTGGCTTGCCTACCTCTTAGAATAGTGTTGCTATGAATATGGGTGTGCTAATATCTATTGGAGACACTGCTTTCAATTCTCTTAGATATACATCAAGAAATATGATTGCTAGATCATATAGTCATTCTATTTTTAATTTTTTGCTGAAGTTTAACGTTGATTTCTATACTGGTTGCCCCATTTTGTAATTCCATCAGTAATACAAAGATTCTAATTTCTCCACATCTTTACCAGCATTTGTGATTTTTATTTTTTTATAATAGCCATTTTGACAGGTGTGAGGTAGTATCTTATTGGAGTTTTGACTTCCATATCATTAGTGATTTGTTGAGGCATGTTTTCATATGTTTGTTGGCTAACTGTATGCCATTTTTGAAGAAAAATCTATTCAAGTCCATTGCCTATTTTTATATAGGATTATTTGAATTTTGTTGTTGAGTTATTTGAATTCTCTATGTCTTCTGGATATTAATTCTTTATCAGATATATGATTTGCAAATATTTTCTCCCATTTTCTATGCTTCCTTTTCACTCTGTTGATTTTGTCCTTTGGTACACAAAGTTTTTTAGTTTGATGTCCCGTTTATCTATTTTTTGCTTCTGATGCCTGTGCACAAAAAAGTATCTGTTTTTTGCTTTTGATGCTTAATATCACATACAAGAAATTATTGCTACATCCAATGTTATGAAACTGTTGTCATGTTTTATTCCAGAATTTTTATAGTTTTAAGTCTTACATTTTAGATCTTTAATCTATTTGAATTAATTGTGATATATGGTATAAGATATGGTTCCAGTCTCATCTTTTTCATATGTAGATATCTGTTTTTTCCAACTGCATTTGTTGAAAAGACCATCCTTTCCCTATGGATGGTCTTGGCTTCCTTGTTGAAGATCATTTGACCATTATACAAGAGTTTATTTGGGGGCTTTCTTTTCTTTTCCATTGGTCCATTTTTCTGTCTTTATGCCACTGTTACACTGTTTTGATTATTGTAGCTTTGTAATATATTTTGAAATCAGCAAGTGTGAGACTCCAGCTTTGTTCATGTTAAAAATTGTTGTCACTATTCAGAGTCCCTTGAGACTTCATATTAACTTAATTGTTTAAACTTATGTAATAATTGTGATTGGGATTTTGACAGGGATTACTTTGAATTTGTAGAGTGCTTTGAGTGGTAAGGATATCTTAATATTAAGTCTTCCAATCCATGAATAATGGATGTCTTTCCATTTATTTGTGTCTTTAATTTTTTACTGAGTGTTTTGTCACGTTCTATGTACAAGTTTTTAACCTCCTTAGTTTGTTTATTTCTGAGTGTTTTTTTTTTTTTTTTTTTTGTAAATGGAATTGATTTAACCACCAAGATTTCTTACAGCAAGCTTTACTGACCACATGCACAGAAATGTTTGGGGGAGCCTCGCCACTCTTTATGCTGCCAGTACCCACTGTGGGCATGGCATTGTCCACTCTGAGCATGTTGTCTCCTTATGTCCCACAAAATACTAGTGCTTAGGGCACCAGAGTGTTGCCAGGCTCTTTGCAGAAGTCAGTGAATGACCATCTCTGCTACACTGTCCCCCAAGCTCCTAGACTGTCCTGCTTATGCTTCATCTCTCAAAGTCCATTTGTTTCTGTTCCTCACCCTATGATCAGTCTTATAAAGACTTGCATCAATTTTAGGACTTCACCCTGTAATCATAAGGCTCAAATCTGTGTCAGTTCAGTTCACTTCAGTCGCTCAGTCATGTCCGACTCTTTGCAACCCCATGAATCGCAGCATGCCAGGCCTCCCTGTCCAACACCAACTCCCAGAGTTCACTCAGACTCACGTCCATTGAGTCAGTGATGCCATCCAGCCATCTCATCCTCTGTCGTCCCCTTCTCCTCCTGCCCCCAATCCCTCCCAGCATCAGAGTCTTTTCCAATGAGTCAACTCTTCACATGAGGTGGCCAAAGTACTGGAGTTTCAGCTTTAGCATCATTCCTTCCAAAGAAATCCCAGGGCTGATCTCCTTCAGAATGGACTAGTTGGATCTCCTTGCAGTCCAAGGGACTCTGTAGCTTCTGTCTAATTTAAATGGACACTATGGTACTGGGTAGTAGAGAAAGAGGCCAAGAAGGCTGGCAAAAGTACATGTTCCAGGGAAATCCTGATCCCAGATAGAATTAGTTCAGCAGTTTCTCAGAGCTAGTTTCAGCCTCTTGACTGAATAATTTCTGACATTGGGGATATTTCTTTGCAGATTTCAACAATTTCTTGGACAGTAAGAGAGTATGACATAATTGAAATGATCATATAAATTTCCTGACTGTCATCCTGCTCCAGAAAGATGAAATTCTACAAGAGTCATGGGCTAAGGAAGTTCAGCTTGGGAGCTGTATGGAAACTGCTTTGGAAGAAGAGCTGGGACTGAAAGGATGAAGACTCTGTCTTTCTTCATGTTATAGACTTTTCTGATATTACCTGCTGTGTAGGGGGCTTGCTGGGAAATATGTAGTCTGCAACCAAGGATGCAGGTGGTAGACATGCTCCCTGAGTAGGCACCAAAGACTCTGGCAGCATGGGCAAGTGCCTGTTTCTAAAGTTAATGTGGGTAGAGGTAATTTTGTTTACTTGTACAACTCCACATTGCCCTTCCTGAAACTACACATTTGCTTAATGAGTATTCCAGAGTATTTCTAGGATGCACAGGTATGTACAACTTCATTGATAAGTGTCAAGTGCACCCTTTGCCCTTTGTGTAGGTTTCAAGACTATATTTTTGGTTGGGAAGCTGGTTTGGGTTTATAAATCATCTGGATATGATTTGAATCTCTAGATGAGAAATGTCTAAAATGTATTTTTTTTTCTTCCAGAATATTTTCAAGACTAGTTCCACAGAAGTGAATTGAGAAATAAGGGCAGTACATTCATTTTAGTAGATAATTGACTCAGTTGAAAGCATGAGATATTGACATCTTTGGTCATAAACATGACAGATATTGGAAAGAGAGGCTTAATTCTTCCAGATTAAAAAAAGTCATTGTGGATATTGATATGGTACTTGTGATTCGTTTCCCTATCACTGCCTCAGGCACACTTGATTTTGGAGAAAAGATGACATAATCAAGAATATCCAGTCCTTTACCTGCAGGAAATAAAGTTACCAAACTTTATTGTCATTCAGGGGTAAAGATTGTTCAGGCGTGCTGGCAGTGAACCAATATAACATAAATTCGTTCTTTTCCTGATGAGTATGAGTTCTGAGAGCGTGTTTGCCAAGCTTTCCCTATGCACCATAGATTTCATTTACCTCAATTATTATGGACAATTTCACTAGCCATGGCTGCATTTTACCCAACTGACTACATCAGTTGAGGGGAAGAACAGCCAAAGGTTTAGTTCTAGATGAATAAGCTTGGAAATGTCAGAGTCAGCATCATGTTCTAGTTTTGGAGATGGCAGTTCCCACTGTCCTAAGAAAACTTAATTCAGTGAACATTTTTGAATTTCTGTTGTATGCTACATCTTGTGCCAGGCACTGGGGAAATGAAAATGAATGAGATATTGTCCTAGCCCTTGAGAAATGTCAAGTGCTGATAGGGGAGATGTATATATGTCCAAGGAGCAGTGGCTGCATGGGCATGGGAGGGCCAAGAGGAGTTACTCCACGTTCAAGGTCAGGAGGGGCGGCTGTGAGGAGATACCCCTCGTCCAAGTGAAGGAGCAGCAACTGTGCTTTGCTGGAGCAGCTATGAAGAGATACCCCATGTCCAAGGTAAGAGAAACCCAAGTAAGACGGTAGGTGTTGCAAGAGGGCATCAGAGGGCAGACACACTGAAACCATAATCACAGAAAACTAGTCAATCTAATCACACGGACCACAGCCTTGTCTAACTCAATGAAACTAAGCCATGCCCTGTGGGGCCACCCAAGGCGGGGGTTCATGGTGGAGAGGTCTGACAGAATGTGGTCCACTAGAGAAGGGTATGGCAAACCACTTCAGTATTCTTGCCTTGAGAACCCCATGAACAGTATGAAAAGGCAAAATGATACGATACTGAAAGAGGAACTCTCTAGGTTGGTAGGTGCCCAATATGCTACTGGAGATCAGTGGAGAAATCACTCCAGAAAGAATGAAGGGATGGAGCCAAAGCAAAAACAACACCCAGTTGTGGTTGGGACTGGTGATAGAAGCAAGGTCCAATGCTGTAAAGAGCAATATTGCATAGGAACCTGGAATGTCAGGTCCATGAATCAAGGCAAATTGGAAGTGGTCAAACAGGAGATGGCAAGAGTGAACGTTGACATTCTAGGAATCAGCGAACTAAGATGGACTGGAATGGGTGAATTTAACTCAGATGACCATTATATCTACTACTGTGGGCAGGAATCCCTTAGAAGAAATGAAGTAGCCATCATGGTCAAAAAAAGAGTCCGAATGCAGTACTTGGATGCAATCTCAAAAAAGACAGAATGATCTCTCTTCGTTTCCAAGGCAAACCATTCAATATCACAGTAATCTAAGTCTATGCCCCAACCAGTAACGCTGAAGAAGCTGAAGTTGAATGGTTCTATGAACACCTACAAACCTTTTAGAACTAACACCCAAAAAAGATGTCTTTTTCATTATAGGGGCTGCTGCTGCTGCTAAGTTGCTTCAGTTGTGTTTGACTCTGTGCGACCCCATAGACGGCAGCCCACCAGGCTCTGCCGTCCCTGGGATTCTCCAGGCAAGAACACTGGAGTGGGTTGCCATTTCCTTCTCCAGTGCATAAAAGTGAAAACTGAAAGTGAAGTCGCTCAGTCATGTCTGACTCCTAGCGACCCCATGGACTGCAGCCCACCAGGCTCCTCCGTCCATGGGATTTTCCAGGCAAGAGTACTGGAGTGAGGTGCCATTGCCCTCTCCACATTATAGGGGACTGCAATGCAAAAGTAGGAAGTCAAGAAACACCTGAAGTAACAGCCAAACTTGGCCTTGGAATATGAAATGAAGCAGGGCAAAGGCTAATAGAGTTTTGCCAAGAGAACGCACTGGTCATAGCAAACACCCACTTCCAACAACACAAGAGAAGACTCTACACTTGGACATCACCAGATGGTCAACACCGAAATCGATTGATTATATTCTTTGCAGCCAAAGATGGAGAAGCTCTATACAGTCAGCAAAAACAAGACCAGGAGCTGACTGTGGCTCAGATCATGAACTCTTTATTGCCAAATTCAGACTTAAATTGAAGAAAGTAGGGAAAACCATTATATCATTCAGGTATGACCTCAATCAAATCCCTTATGATTATACAGTGGAAGTGAGAAATAGATTTAAGGGACTAGATCTGATAGATTGCCTGATGAACTATGGACTGAGGTTCGTGACACTGTACAGAAGACAGGGATCAAGACCATCCCCATGAAAAGAAATGCAAAAAAGCAAAATGGCTGTCTGAGGAGGCCTTACAAATAGCTGTGAAAAGAAGAGAAGCGAAAAGCAAAGGAGAAAAGGAAAGATATAAACATCTGAATGCAGAGTTCTAAAGAATAGCAAGAAGAGATAAGAAAGCCTTCTTCAGCGATCAATGCAAAGAAATAGAGGAAAACAACAGAATGGGAAAGACTGCTAAGAGTCAGGCATGACTGAGCGACTTCACTTTCACTTTTCACTTTCATGCATTGGAGAAGGAAATGGCAACCCACTCCAGTGTTCTTGCCTGGAGAATCCCAGGGATGGGGGAGCCTAGTGGGCTGCCGTCTATGGCGTCGTACAGAGTCAGACACGACTAAAGCGACTTAGCAGCAGCAACAGAGATCTCTTCAAGAAAATTAAAGATACCAAGGGAATATTTCATGCAAAGATGGGCTCAATAAAGGACAGAAATGGTAGGGACCTAACAGAAGCAGAAGATATTAAGAAGAGGTGGCAAGAATACACAGAAGAACTGTACAAAAAAGATCTTCACAACCCAGATAATCACGATGGTGTGATCACTGACCTAGAGCCAGATATCCTGGAATGTGGAGTCAAGTGGGCCTTAGAAAGCATTACTACGAACAAAGTTAGTGGAGGTGATGGAATTCCAGTGGAGCTCTTTCAAATCCTGAAAGATGATTTTATGAAAGTGCTGCACTCAGTATGCCAGCAAATTTGGAAAACTCAGCAGTGGCCACAGGACTGGAAAAGATCAGTTTTCATTCCAATCCCAAAGAAAGGCAATGCCAAAGAATGTTCAAACTACCACACAATTGCACTCATCTCACACACTAGTAAAGTAATGCTCAAAATTCTTCAAGCCAGGCTTCAGCAATATGTGAACCGTGAACTTCCAGATGTTCAAGCTGGTTTTAGAAAAGGCAGAGGAATCAGAGATCAAATTGCCAACATCTGCTGGATCATGGAAAAAGCAAGAGAGTTCCAGAAAGACATCTATTTCTGCTTTATTGACTATGCCAAAGCCTTTGTGTGGATCATAATAAACTGTGGAAAATTCTGAAAGAGATGGGAATACCAGACCTCTGACCTGCCTCTTGAGAAACCTATATGCAGGTCAGGAAGCAACAGTTAGAACTGGACATGGAACAACAGACTGGTTCCAAATATGGAAAGGAGTATATCAAGGCTGTATATTGTCACCCTGCTTATTTAACTTATATGCAGAGTACATCATGAGAAACGTTGGACTGGAAAAAGCACAAGCTGGAATCAAGATTGCTGGGAGAAATATCAATAACCTCATATATGCAGATGACACCACCATTATGGCAGAAAGTGAAGAAGAACTAACGAGCCTCTTGATGAAAGTGAAAGAGGAGAGTGAAGAAGTTGACTTAAAACTCAACATTCAAAAAACTAAGATCATGGCATCTGCTCCCATCACTTCATGGGAAATAGATGGGGAAACAGTGAAAACAGTGTCAGACTTAATTTTTTGGGGCTCCAAAATCACTGCACATGGTGATTGCAGCCATGAAATTAAAAGACACTTACTCCTCAGAAGGAAAGTTATGACCAACCTAGATAGCATATTCAAAAGCAGAGACATTACTTTGCCAACAAAGGTCCGTCTAGTCAAGGCTATGGTTTTTCCAGTGGTCATGTATGGATGTGAGAGTTGGACTATGAAGAAAGCTGAGTGCCAAAGAATTGGTGCTTTTGAAGTGTGGTGTTGGAGAAGACTCTTGAGAGTCCCTTGGGTTGCAAGGAGATCCAACCAGTCCATTCTAAAGTAGATCAGCCCTGGGATTTCTTTGGAAGGAATGATGCTAAAGCTGAAACTCCAGTACTTTGGCCACCTCATGCAAAGAGTTGACTCATTGGAAAAGACTCTGATGCTGGGAGGGATTGGGGGCAGGATGAGAAGGGGACGACAGAGGATGAGATGGCTGGATGGCATCACGGACTCAATGGACGTGAGTTTGAGTGAACTCTGGGAGTTGGTGATGGACAGGGAGGCCTAGCGTGCTGCAATTCATGGGGTCACAAAGAGTTAGACATGACTGAGTGACTGAACTGAACTGAATTGATACACAAATAGTAATGATAACAATAATAGTGCTAACTGTAATGATAGGCTAACACTTATGTAATGGTTATCATGTGCCCAGCACCATTTTAAGAACTTTATATGTGTGTTAACTAGTTAAACAGTAAACTAAAATTCAGTGAGATAAATGGGAAAGATATCTCAAATGAAGGATCAGTTAAATCCCCCTGTGAGGTTGGGAAGATGAGGAAGAGCTACAGAGAGGAGATAATATTTGAGCTGGGCCTTGGTGAGTAAATTAGAATTCTCTTGGATGATAGGAGGCAGAGTGGAAGGGGAAGGTTTTCCAGACAGAAGGAAGAGCTTAAGCGAATGCACGAAATTACACGGTGGCTTCAGGTTGCAGCACAAATATCCTTCAGGGTTGTAAATGACTGTCAGGAAAATTTAAGAGAGAAGTAGTATGTATGGTTTATGACTCTTCGACTAGGGGTAGGTTGAAAGAATAAGGGAGGGTAAAATGTATTTCTTACCACTGACCAGTAATACAGTGATTATAGATGAGTTCTTGGATTTTAAACATTTTATAAACTAACTTTCTTTCTAGATTCTTCTTTCCCTGCATTAGCTACAAAATGAATGGATTTTCAGCACATGGGACTCCTCATTTTTCAGCATTTTCTCCTTCCCTTACTTAGTGACTGATGTTTATTTTTGCATCCTAAGAAGCAGGTTCTCTTGCACCTCTATTTTTAGTTATTCATGCTTGTTTTCTTCGGGTGAATACAGTTTGACAGACAAATGTCTTAGGACAATCTTCCATTTGCGTAATATTTGCCTCTCTGAATCAGACCAGAGAATTCTACATGTGAAGCCTGTAATTCTGCCTGACAATAGAGCAGAGGGCATAATATCAGATGGGAGAATTTTTTCATGCCAGCCTCAAAGGACGTGTGTTCTGCCACACTGTGTTTCCTTTAACTGCCTAGGGGGCGGATATTCCAACTTATTTATAGTTTCAGACATTACTATTTCTTGGAGATGGTAAGTTTTTTAGTTCATCAGATATGTAAAAAAGTACTTTAGAGAAATATATCCTAAAATCTTTTTTTTTTTTTTTGGTAACTTAGGTAATGCTTTTTAAATCCTGTTTCCACTCTAATGAAGGGTGTAAGTGAAGTGAAGTGAAAGTCGTTCAGTTGTGTCTGACTTTTTGTGATCCCAGGGCGTGTATAGTCCATGGAATTCTCCAGGCCAGAATACTGGAATGGATAGCCTTTCCCTTCTCCAGGGGATCTTCCCAACCCTGGTCTTCCACATTGTAGGCAGATTCTTTACCAGCTGAGCCACAAGGGAAGCCCAAGAATACTGCCCAAGAATACTGGAGTGGGTAGCCTTCCTGTCGCTTCTCCAGGGGATCTTCCTGACCCAGGAATCGAACTAGGTATCCTGCGTTGCAGGTGGATTCCTTACCAACTGAGCTATCAGGGAAGCCCAATAAAGGGTGTAACAATTATCTGAATAATTGAGAAAGCACCATGTTCATGACTGAATATTTTAACACTATAAATTAGTCATTTTCCCACTAATTAACATACAAATTAAATTCAGTTCTAATTTAGAATTTCAGCAGAACTATAAAGAACACAAAAAACTTATTCTAAAGTTTATATATCAGTGGCCTTATATATAGATAATTCTAGACACTCCACCAAAAAATTGCTAGACCTAATAAATTCAATTAAGTTTTGAATTACACAATCAGCATACAAAAAGTCAGTTATGTTACTATACACTAACAGGAACTATTAGAAAGAGAAATAAAGGGGACTTTCCTGGTGATCCAGTGGTTAGGACTCTTGCTTTCAACTGCAAGGGGCACAGATTTGATCCCTCATTAGGGAACTAAAATCCAGCATGCCACATAGTACACCGCACCCTGCCTGCCCCACCCCCCAAAAAAGGGAGAGAGAAAGAGAAATAATGTAAATAGTCACATTTATGATAGCATCAAAAGCAGCAAAATATTTAAGAATAAATTCATCCAAAGAAGTGAAAGGTTTATACACCAAAAACTGTAAGACATTGGTGGAAGAAATTAAAGAAGACATGAATGAGTGGAAACATCCCATGTTCATGGATCAGAAGAGCTAATACTGTTAAAATTGTCATACTATCCAAAACCATTTACAGGTTCAATGCAATTCTTATAAAAATTCTAATGGTATATTCCACAGAAATAGAAAAAGAACAATTGAAACATTCATTTTGAGTCACAAAAGATCCTGAATAGTCAAAGCAGTCTTGAGAAAGAGCAGAGCTAAAGGCATCATGCTTCCTGATTTCAAACTATTTTACAAAGTTATAGTAATCAAAACAGTATATTACTGGCATAAAGATAGACATATACCAAGGTAACAGAGTTAAGAGTGCAGAAACAAGCCCATGCAGATATAGTCAACTAATATTTGACAAAGAAGCCAAGAATATTCAATAGGGAAAAGAAAGTGTCTTTAATAAATAGTTTTGGGAAAATTGGATATTCATATGGAAAAAATGAAACGGGATCACTATTTTATACTACTCACAAAAATTAACTGAAAATGAATTGAAGCCTTAAACATACTGCCTAGGAATAATAAAACTCACGGAAGAAAGCATAAGGAAAGAGCTCCTTTGATATCGACCTTGACAAGAATTTTGTTTGGCTATGACACAACAAGCCGACAACAAAAGCAAAAACAAGTGTGACTGTATGAAACAGAAAAGCTTCTGCACCACAAAAGAAACAGTCAACAAAATGAAAAAGTTACCAATGGAGTGGGAGAAAATATTTGCAAGCCATCTATCTGAGAAGGAGATAATCCAAAATATATAAGGAACACAACTCAGTAGCCCAGAAAACTAACAATCCAGTTTAAAAATGGCAAAGGACTTGAAAGAATTTTTTCCAAAGAGGATATATAAATGGCAAACAAGCATGTGAAATGGTGCTTGATATGATTAATCATCAAGGAAGTACAAATGAAAACCATAGTGAGATATCACCTTACATCTTTTAGACTGGCTAAATAGAGATAGAATAGAGATAACAAATGCTGGTGAGGATGTGGAGAAAGGAAAACCTGATGTAAGGAATGTAAACTAGTCCAGCCACTATGGAAAACAGTCTGGAGTTTCCTCAAAAAAATTACAAATACAATTACTGTATGATTCACTAATTCTACTCCTGGGTACATATCAGAAAATGAAATCACTTTATCAAAGAGGTATCTGGACTCCCATATTCACTGCAGTATTAGTCACAATAGCTGACACATGAAACCAACTGAAGTGTTCATTGGCAGATGAATGGATAAAGAAACCATAGTGTGTCAGATCAGATCAGATCAGTCGCTCAGTCCTGTCCGACTCTTTGCGACCCCATGAATCGACCACGCCAGGCCTCCCTGTCCATCACCAACTCCCGGAGTTCACTCAGACTCTCGTCCATCGAGTCAGTGATGCCATCCAGCCATCTCATTCCTCTGTCGTCCCCTTCTCCTCCTGCCCCCAATCCCTCCCAGCATCAGAGTCTTTTCCAGTGAGTCAACTCTTCGCATGAGGTGGCCAAAGTACTGGAGTTTCAGCTTTAGCATCAATCCTTCCAAAGAAATCCCAAGACTGATCTCCTTCAGAATGGACTGGTTGGATCTCCTTGCAGTCCAAGGGACTCTCAAGAGTCTTCTCCAACACCACACTTCAAAAGCATCAATTCTTTGGCCCTCAGCCTTCTTCACAGTCCAACTCTCACATCCATACATGACCACAGGAAAAACCATAGCCTTGACTAGATGAACCTTTGTTGGCAAAGTAATGTCTCTGCTTTTGAATATGCTATCTAGGTTGGTCATAACTTTCCTTCCAAGGAGTAAGTGTCTTTTAATTTCATGGCTGCAGTCACCATCTGCAGTGATTTTGGAGCCCAGAAAAATAAAGTCTGACACTGTTTCCACTGTTTCCCCATCTATTTCCCATGAAGTGGTGGGACCGGATGCCATGATCTTCGTTTTCTGAATGTTGAGCTTTAAGCCAACTTTTTTACTCTCTGCTTTCACTTTCATCAAGAGGCTTTTTAGTTCCTCTTCACTTTCTGCCATAAGGGTGGTGTCATCTGCATACCTGAGGTTATTGATATTTCTCCTGGCAATTTTGATTCCAGCTTGTGTTTCTTCTAGCTCAGAGTTTCTCATGATGTACTCTGCATATAAGTTAAATAAACAGGGTGATCAGCACACTGTATACCTTATACTTACAGAATGCTGTACATTAGATCCCATGTATCTTGCAAATAATTTGCAAGAACATAGTAGACTTTAGGGGCATTATGCTCAGTGAAATAAGTCAGACAGAAAAAGACAAATACTGTGATATATTATCTCACTTTTATGAATAGTCTAAAAATGTTGAACTCATAGAAATGGAGAATAGATTGTTGGTTACCAGGGACTGAGGATTGGGGGAAATGGGGAGATGTTAGTCAAAGGGTACATACTTTCATTTACAAGATGAATAAGTTCAGGGGATCTAATGTACAGCATTTTGTAAGTATAAGGTATACAGTGTGCTGATTTGATATACATTTATTGCAAAATGTTTACCATGATAGGATTATTTCATACATCATTCACCACACATAATTATAATTTTGTTGTTCTTATAATGAGACTATTAAAGCCCTACTCTCATAGCAGCTCCTAAGTATACAATACAGTGCTGTTGACTGTTGTCATCATGCTGTACATTAGATCCCCAGAGAAGTATCTATTTATTTATTTAAAAATATTATCCTATAATACATTTTTTCAGTCTGCCTAAAAGCATTCCTCTTTCTCTTTTGCCTGATCCCATAGTATGCTTTGTTATTGTTGTTTTAAATATTCTTTGACTTGAAGCACCTTCAGAAGTTTCTTTAAAACTGAGTAAGTTATATTTGTTACTTCCTTGGAATCTATGCATTTGGTACTCATTTGAAGGATCTTGGTATATGAGCTTTAAAAATAACCGTGTTAATTCTTATGTCCCCACACCCACTGTGTAGTTTGCATTTGCTTAATAAGTTAACACTTCATTTCATTTACCATCCATCTAAATTTTCAATTTAACTTGCCCGTGAAATAGTCTGTTTTAATGTCCATGGTCACTTTCACACATTTACATATTCCTTGGGCTGAGAGCTGCCAGTGTACATGTATGTTCTGACTGGCCAGTGCCTAAGCCACACTGGTTGTTAAATATCTTATTTCCCAGCATATACAGATATACCTTACACTTATGAGTGAGGAAAGCCAGCTAAAGAAGGCAAAATTAATAGCAACAAAACCATAATATTATCTGATGTTTGATGAGTGTGATGTGGCAAGCAATGTACTATGTGCTTTAACATCAATAATTTCCTTGAGTCCTCAAAGTAACACTTTATTAGACCATTTTATTATAAAATAGTGAAGTCAGAGAAGATGTGAGACTTATCCAATGTCACATAACTAGTAAGTGGTGAGGACCAGATTTGAATCTAGTCTATTTGGCCCTGTGCTCTCAAACTGTATATTACACTGCCATTTATCAAGCTAAGCTACACTAAAGAGATAAAGACAGAATAGGAAGTAAATGTTCCCTGCCTTTCTTAGGGTGATTGAAACAGGAGAATTCATTCCTCTTTGGCTGAGTGGGGAGTCACCATCTGACTTTTCTCAAAATGCAAAATAAATATTAACCTCTGTTTCGATCTATTTCCTACTGCCTGGGTGCTGCCTGGCGCTCCAGCCAAATGGATCTTTTGTGTTCCCCACCTGTGTTCCATGACTTTTCTCTTTGCACCACTGCTCATGCCTCTGTCTAGACTGTCTTTCCTGGCCTACACAAGTCCCTAATTCATCTTGGAGGTCCAGGCCAAGAGTCACTTCATCCATGAGAAGGGGTTACTCTTTTGATGGAATTTCCATGAGTGTCACATTATATATTTCTGCTCAATCTTTTCTTAACTTGTAATTACTGCAGCTTTTTGTGCCAGAGAGGAATATGGTTGCTGAATTTAAATTGGCTGTTGTTAAAAAAAAATTCCAGGGAACATTTACCTAACGAAAGAGACAAAGGGGAAAGATTTACAGTGAACTTGCCCTTTTCCTGTCAATCAGCACCATTTTAAACAAAACCTGAGGGCATATAAATGTGAAATGTTATTTCAAATGACTAGACATTTATTTTAAACATTTTTCTCTTTCAGCAGAAATAGTGAACAAAATGTATCCTTAAACTGTTGTAACATATTTAATTGTGAAACAGCAGTGTGTAAGGTGCCTGGAATTAACTTTGGAGGCTTTTCTTTAAATATAGATTAAAGCAGACCTTGGAGGTGTCCTTTTGGATCAATATGAAATACAGAGCATAAATCAATACTGGTACACAGTGTAGTGTAGAAATTCCTAAAAAGAAAATGAATATTACAAATTGTCTTAAAGAAAAATGATTTTTACTTGACATGAATCTATTTTAACCAAATTAAAAATTAATCCTACATAGATGCATCTGTGCTTAGATTTCCTATTTGTTCATCAGATGTAGCTTATTTTTCTCTTTGCTGAAATGGCTAATGATTAGAAATCAGTGTCTAGTTCCAGTTCTGCCTTAAATACTGGGAAATTATTTTAATTTCTTAGGTCTTAGTTTCCTTACCTTTAAGAGGGTTGGACTAGATGGCCTCAGAGATTCCCTAGTTTCTCAAATGTGCTATGATCTCTTATAAGAAGAATTTTGAAATTTACCAAGTCCAAAGAATTTGAAAAAATATTAGCATATGGAAAGCATTGAGATGAGAGGAGGGAAAGTTGGTTAAAAGAAAAAAAGAGTAGAAATGTTTATTTGCTTAGAGTAGAGAGGAAACCCAGTGGTCAATATGATTGTGAAAGCTGGATTGTAAAGACAGAGAGCTGAAGAATTTATGCCTTTGAACTATGGTGCTGGAGAAGACTCCTGAGAGTCCTTTGGATGGCAAGGAGATCAAACCAGTTGATCTAAGGGAAATCAACCCAGAATACTCATTGGAAGTACTGATGCTGAAGTTGAAACTCCAATATTTTGGTCAGCTGAGGCAAACAACTGACTCATTGGGAAAGTCCCTGATGCTGAGAAAGATTGGAAGCAGAAGGAGAAGAGGGCATCACAGGAAGAAATGGCTGGATGGCATCACCAATGCAATGGACGTGAACTTGGGCAAACTTTGGGAGATGCTGAGGGACAGAGAGGCCTGGTGTGTTGCAGTCCCTGGGGTGGCAGAGTCGGACATGACTGTGTGACTGAACAACAACAAGAGAGGAAAAGTTGGTGTGGTGGAAAATATTTACTGGTAGGGAGGTTGGAACTTCTACTTACACTGAATTTCCTACTTTGCAAAAAAGCTGCAGGAACATGTCATGTTTGAGATCCTTAATAAGGAGTTTCCAGTCTGAGAGGTAGTTGGAAGCATTGCCGGTTTCTGAGAAGGATGATATGCTTGAAGCGATGCTTGAGCAATTCGATGACTTCTTAAGGGAATATTTGTAAATCAGCATAGCATATCACAAGTGTTACGATATGTTAAAACAAAATGGATATTTTGGTGGGTAAAGGGTAAGGCAGCCACTGCTATCTTTGTGTTGGAAGAGTAAACGAGACTTGTTTTCTAAAGGTATGAAGGCCCTTGGCATTTCTTAGGCTCTCCTGGTTTCCTCTGTTAATTTTCTTCAGGTGATCAAAACTTTCCCCTCATTTCTAAGCATGATCTCAGCTAGCTAGAGCTGAGCCGCTTTTTTTTTTTTTTTTCATTTCCAAATTTCTTATTTTAAAAAGGAAAAATAGGTGATGTTTGGCAGAAGCCAACACAATACTGTAAAGCAGTTATCCTTCAATTAAAAATAAATGAATTAAAAAAAGACAACACAGGGTACAGAGAACTGTAGGAGAGAGTACATAGACTGCATAAGATTTTATTTTCAAATAAAGTAACTCATCTTGAATAGTTTCAGGGAAAAATATGTATACTTTGTAGAAAGTGTGGATAATAAAGACATTAACTCTGAGTCAAGTGCCTTTGGTTAGTCCTTGCTTTGTCATCAAGTGACTTTGTGTGGTACTGGACAAATCGTGTGATTTTTCTGAGCCTCAGTTAACTCATTTGTGAAACAGGAATGATGAAAACTAGTCTCCTACCTCATGGAACTGTTATCAGTGCTTGGCATGGACAAAACACTTGGCAAATATTTCCTGAATAAATAAATGGACTTTAATTTATATAACATGTACAGAGATATGTACCAATGTATAATGTATATAAGGTATAGAGATATGTAGCAATGTATAACTGAAAGTTATTAATGTAGTGGCACCCCACTCGAGTACTCTTGCCTGGAGAATCCCATGGACGGAGGAGCCTGGTAGGCTGCAGTCCATGGGGTCGAGAAGAGTCGGACACGACTGAGTCGGACACGACTTAGCAACTTCACTTTCACTTTTCACTTTCATGCATTGGAGAAGGAAATGGCAACCCACTCCAGTGTTCTTGCCTGGAGAATCCCAGGGATGGGGGAGCCTGGTGGGCTGCCGTCTATGGGGTTGCACAGAGTTGGACACGACTGAAGTGACTTAGCAGCAGCAGCAGAGTTCCCTATAGTTTGGCAATTCCTGACATTCCTACAGTAAAAGAGAATTTTAGGTTACTACTACTTCATTCTAACTCCTACCAGAAGCCTGATTTCAGGATGGTATAAGATGTCAGCTTCTATATAAAATTGCCAGCTACCTTAAGCAAGGTGATAGTTACCAACTACTTTGTTGAGAGCAATAGGAGACAATTAGCATTGAAAAAAGAAAAGTAGAAAGTTATATGTGGAATGTAAGGGTGAAACAGAGTTGCTTGGATTTCATGCTTGGCTCAACCACTTTTACTGGCCGTGGGACTTAAGGCAATTCCTTAAACTTGCATGCTTGGGTTTCTCTTTCTCATCTATGTGTGTGCTTAGTCACTCAGTCGTGTCTGACTCTTTGCAACCCTGTAAAGTATAACCTGCCAGGCTACTCTGTCCATCAGATTCTCCTGGCAAGAATACTTGAGTGGAGGTTGCCATGCCACCCTCCAGGGGATCTTCCCAACCCAGGGATCGAGCCCAGGTCTCCCTCATTGCAGGCAGGATTCTTTACAATCTGAGCCATTCCACATATAACTTTCTCATCTATGGAAGAAGATAATAATAATATCTACCTTAGTATTTTTATGATAAAAGGGCTTGCAAAATAATGTGACATCTAATAAAGAGTCTGTGAGTATTGGATACTTTTTTTATTCAAAGGAAGGAGAATTGGTGTTATAGACTCAAGGTAACAAAATAAAGGTATCTTAGTACCTAGAATTTGAAAGAGGTTGTCAAGGAAGTGTTGATCATGGGAAACCAAGTTGGGGACATTCTATATTTAAGACATATACATGTTTCAGGAGATGCTCAAGTAGCAAGGGATGAATTTAGACTATGGTTCGCTTCTATATCCTAGTCCTTATTAGATTTAATATAGCTTTACTCCTATCATTCAGGAAGTTGATAAGGAAAGAACACAGAATTAAGTAGGATATGAACTTTTTGTATCCTTTGGCACATTGGGATGTTCTAATAGACATGATGATTATGAGAAGAAAGCCTGATAAGAGTTATATTTTCACTATTAATTTTGTTCAGTTTTGGGTACAAATGAGACCTAAAGAGTAGTCATGTGGTAGAATTTTAAAGCTCTCTTTGTGGACTTTTCTTTACAATCTTGCCTCATCTTAACTTCCTAGGAAGGAATAGTATCTCTATCTATATATAACTATTATGTATAGTTAATGCTGGTTTCCCAGATGGCTCAGTGGTAAAGAATCTGCCTGCCAATGCAGGAGATGCGGGTTTGATCCCTGGGTAGGGAAGATCCCCTGGAGAAGGAAATGGCAACCTATTCCAGTATTCTTGCTTGGGAAACTCTATGGACAGAGGAGCCTGGCAGGCTGTAGTCCAAGAGTTCACAAAAGAGTTGGACACTACTGAGCACCTAGGAAGGAAGGAAGAGAAATAAGGGATGAGGTCAAAGAGATAAAGGAAGGAATAGATCATGGAGAACATTGTAAGAACTGTAAGGATTTTGGCTTTGAATCTAGCTAGAATGGGAAGGAAGAAAACTTGATTTAGGTATCAAAATATTCCCTTCCAGTTGCTATATTGTACATGAGCATGCATGCTAAGCTGCTTCCGTCATGTCTGACTGTTTGCGACCTTATGGACATAGTCTGCCAGGCTTCTCTGTCCATGGGATTCTCCAAGCATAAATACTGTAGAGGGTTGCTATGCCTTCCTCCAGATCTTTCCAACTCAGGGATCAAACCCACATTTCTTATATCTTCTGCATTGGCAGGCAAGTTCTTTACTTCTAGTGCCACATGAGAGGCCCCATGGTATTTAACCTGAGCAATTGAGATGGGGAAAGTTGACAATGAAGCAGGTTTTGTGGCAGAATAGCCGAGGTTCAGTTTTGGACATGTCTAGTTTGAGATGTCAATTATATATTGCAGAAGACAGATTTCTAAATACATTCCTCTCTCTTAGATCTCTCATCTTAAATCCTGGGACTATGACGATGATATTTTACCCATGAATATGTTATGTTACTTGGGAAGGAGATTTTGCAAATGCAATTAAGTATACTAATAGATTAACCTTAAAATAGGGTGATTATCTTGGATTATCTCCCAGTGTAATGACGTGAGCACTTTAAAATCAGAGTTTTTTTTTTTTTTTTTTTTTTTTCTGGCTGGTGGCAGAAGGAAAAAGCAGAAGGGGAAGCTAGAAAGAACTGAAGCATGAGAAGATTTCTCCATGCTGATGTTGGTTTGAAGATGGAGGGTGCTGTGTGATGAGGAATGTGGGTGCCCCTTAGAAGCTGAGAGCAACCTATACCAAACAGCCAGCAAGGCAACAGGGTCATCTGTACAACAGCTGCAAGGAATTGAATTCTGTCAGTAATCTGAACGAACTCACAGTCAGTTCTTCCCCAGAACCTTCAGAGAAGAGCTCACCCCAGCCAACATTTTTGTTTTTCAGTGGTTTCTGGCTTTTAATATTATAAAGAGGTCTAAATTTTGACCTGAATCTTGCTTATTTGTTTACCACGGTTTTACTTTCCAGATGTGGTCTTATTAGATCTCCAAACAAAGAACCCCGACTAGGCCACACAAACTTCTGACCTACAGAAACTGTGAAATAATAAATGACTGTTGTAAGTGACTGTTACTAGTTATTTGTTCTATAGGAACAGAAAACCAAGGCAGACGTATATGTGATGTCAAGTAAGTAGTTGGATTTATAAAACTGGAGTTCAGGAGAAATATTTAGATGACATGTCCATTTGAATGCCACTGACATATAGTATTCAAAAATCATGTAACTTTGACCACCACTATAACCTCAGATTTGCAGATGACACCACCCTTATGGCAGAAAGTGAAGAGGAACTCAAAAGCCTCTTGATGAAAGTGAAAGTGGAGAGTGAAAAAGTTGGCTTAAAGTTCAACATTCAGAAAATGAAGATCATGGCATCCAGTCCCATCACTTCATGGGAAATAGATGGGGAAACAGTGGAAACAGTGTCAGACTTTATTTTTCTGGGCTCCAAAATCACTGCAGATGGTGACTGCAGCCATGAAATTAAAAGACGCTTACTCCTTGGAAGGAAAGTTATGACCAACCTAGATAGCATATTCAAAAGCAGAGACATTACTTTGCCAACAAAGGTTCGTCTAGTCAAGGCTATGGTTTTTCCTGTGGTCATGTACGGATGTGAGAGTTGGACTGTGAAGAAGGCTGAGCGCCGAAGAATTGATGCTTTTGACCTGTGGTGTTGGAGAAGACTCTTGAGAGTCCCTTGGACTGCAAGGAGATCCAACCAGTCCATTCTGAAGGAGATCAGCCCTGGGATTTCTTTGGAAGGAATGATGCTAAAGCTGAAAGTCCAGTACTTTGGCCACCTCATGTGACGAGTTGACTCACTGGAAAAGACTCTGATGCTGGGAAGGATTGGGGGCAGGATGAGAAGGGGACGACAGAGGATGAGATGGCTGGATGGCATCACTGACTCGATGGACATGAGTCTGAGTGAACTCCGGGGGTTGGTGATGGACAGGGAGGCCTGGCGTGCTGCGATTCATGGGGTCGCAAAGAGTCGGACACGACTGAGCGACTGATCTGATCTGAGGCTCAGACGGCGGAGAAGGCAATGGCACCCCACTCCAGTGCTCTTGCCTGGAGAGTCCCATGGACGGAGGAGCCTGGCAGGCTCCAGTTCATGGGGTTGCTGGGAGTCGGGCACGACTGAACGACTTCACTTTCACTTTTCACTTTCATGCACTGGAGAAGGAAATGGCAACCCACTCCAGTATTCTTGCCTGGAGAATCCCAGGGATGGGGGAGCCTGGTGGGCTGCCGTCTATGGGGTCGCACAGAATCGAACACGACCGAAGCGACTTAGCAGCAGCAGCAGCAGGCTCAGACGGTAAAGCATCTGCCTACAACGCAGGAGACCCGGGTTCAATCCCTGGGTCGGGAAGATCCTCTGGAGAAGGAAACGGCAATCCACTCTAGTACTCTTGCCTGGAAAATCCCATGGACAGAAGAGCCCGGTAGGCTACAGTCCATGGGGTCGCAAAGTCGGATACAACTGAGCGACTGCACTTCACTTCACTTCACTTCAGAGTAAGTGAGGATGGAGTAGAGACTTTGACCAAGGAATGAGTCTGACCTATTTAATTTTTTTAAATTACTTTATTATAGTAAGAACATAATCATTGAGATCTACCCACTTAACAGATTTTTAAGTGTGCAATATTGTTAGCTATAGGCACAGTGTTCTATGGCAGATCTCTAGAACTTATTAACCTTTATGAACTTTTATGCCCATTGACTAGCACTCCCCATTTCCCCCACCCCTTTCACCCTGGCAACCACCATTCTGCTCTCTGGTTCTATGAGGTGACTATTTTAGAGGGCACCCCACTCCAGTACTCTTGCCTGGAAAATCCCATGGATGGAGGAGCCTGGTAGGCTGTAGTTAATGGGGTCGCTAAGAGTCGGGCACAACTGAGCGACTTCACTTTCACTTTTCACTTTAATGCATTGGAGAAGGAAATGGCAACCCACTCCAGTGTTCTTGCCTGGAGAATCCCAGGGACGGGAGAGCCTGGTTGGCTGCCGTCTATGGGGTCGCACAGAGTCGGACACGACTGAATTGACTTAGCAGTATCTATAACAAGTTTCCAGAGAAGGCAATGGCACCCCACTCTAGTACTCTTGCCTGGAAAATCCCATGGGTAGAGGAGCCTGGTAGGCTGCAGTCCATGGGGTCGCTAAGAGTCGGACACGACTGAGCGACTTCACTTTCACTTTGACTTTTCACATAATTGGAATCATACAGTTTTTGTTCTTCTGTGAGTGGCTAATTCTACTTTACATAATGTTTTCCAGGTTCATCCATGAGGTTGCATATTGCAGGATTTCCTTCTTTTATAAGGCCGAATAACATTTCACTATAGTGTTGGAGAAGACTCTTGAGAGTCCCTTGGACTGCAAGGAGATCCAACCAGTCCATTCTGAAGGAGATCTGCCCTGGGATTTCTTTGCAAGGAATGATGCTAAAGCTGAAAGTCCAGTACTTTGGCCACCTCATGTGAAGAGTTGACTCATTGGAAAAGACTCTGATGCTGGGAAGGATTGAGGGCAGGAGGAGAAGGGGACGACAGAGGATGAGATGGCTGGATGGCATCACTGACTCGATGGACGTGAGTCTGAGTGAACTTCGGAGAGTTGGTGATAGACAGGGAGGCCTGGCGTGCTGCGATTCATGGGGTCGCAAAGAGTCGGGCACGACTGAGCGACTGATCTGATCTGATCTGTATAAACCACACTTCCTGATCCATTCATTA
Source organism: Bos indicus (assembly GCF_029378745.1). Taxonomy (NCBI): domain Eukaryota; kingdom Metazoa; phylum Chordata; class Mammalia; order Artiodactyla; family Bovidae; genus Bos; species Bos indicus. The sequence goes on from NC_091769.1 coordinate 55,047,774, forward strand.
ACTGATGGCCATTTAGGTATGTCTACATCTTGACTATTGTGACTAATGCTGCAGTGAACGTGGGAGCTCTTTGAGATCCTGATTTAAATTCTTTGTTGGCTAAATATCTGAAAGTGGAATTACTGGATCATATAGTAGTTCTGCTATTTATTATTATTAGCTTTTCCCAATATATTTGGTTTCTTAAAAATTTTTTTATTGAAATATAGTTGATTTATAATCTTGTTCAATTCATTAGTTTCAGGTGAACAACATAGTGATTCAATATTTTTATATAGTATATTCCATTTAAAGCTATAAAATTCCCTGTGCTATACAGTATATACTTAGAGCTTATTTATTTTATACATAGTAGTTTGTATCTCTTAATTCCCTACCACTAATTTGCCCCTCCCCTAGTTCTTACATGTGGGTTTTATCCTGCGGTTCAGCAGTGAAAGTGCCGAGTCCTAACCACTGGACCACCAGGGAATTTCCTGTTTATTTTACATATAGTAGCTTGCATCTCTTAATTCCTTTCCTATCTTGTCCATCTCCATTCCCTCTCCCCACTGGTAACCACTAGTTTGTTCTCTTTATCTGTTAAGTCTGATTCTGTCATATTTGTGTGTCTTATTTTTTAGATTCCACACATAAGTAGTAACATTCAGTATTTATCTCTCTCTGACTTTTTTCACCAAGCATAATACCCTCTAGGTTTGAATGTTGCAAATGGCAGAATTTATTATTTTTATGACTAATATTCCACTGTATATAGAATATATCTTCTTCATCCATTCATCTGTTGATGGACAGTTGCTTCCACACCTTAGCTATTGTAAACAATGTTGCTGTGGATTTTGGGGTTCATGTATCTTTTTGAATTAGTGTTTTAGTTTTCTTTGGATATATATACTAGCAATGAAATTGCTAGATTATATGGTAGTTCTATTTTTAGTTTTTTAATGGTTTTATGTATGTATGTATCTATGTATGCATAGTGTTGTACAATATTATGTAAGTTTCAGGTGTACAACATAGTAGGCCAGAATTTTTAGAGGTTGTACTCAATTTATAGTTATTAAAAATATTGTCTGTATTCTCTGTGTCATATAATATATCTTTGTAGCTTATTTGTTTTATATATAGTACTTCATACCTCTTAATTCCCTTCTTTGGTCTTTCTCCTCCCTCTCCCCACTAATAACCATTGGTTTGTCTTTTACATCTGTGAGTGTTTCTTTTTTGATATACTAGCATGCTTTATTTTTTAGATTCCACGTGTAAGTGATAACATACAGTATTTGTCTTTCTCTGACTTATTTCACTTAGCACGATACCCTTCAAGTCCATCCATGATTTACAAATGGCAAAATGTCTTTCTTTTATATTGCTCAGTACTCCATGTATGTATGTATGTGTATGTGTATATATATCTCCTTTATCTATCCATCTGTTGATGGACACTTAGGTTACTTCCCTATCTTGCCTATTGTAAATAATGCTGCTATGAACTTTGGAATGTATATGTATATATATTTTTTGCATATGTCTTTTTGAATTAGTATTTTAATTTTTTTTGTCTACATACCGAGGAGTGAAATTGCTAAGTCATGTGGTAGTTTTCTTTTCAGTTTTCTGAGGAGCTTCCATACTGTTTTCTATAGTGGCTGCACTAATTTATAATCCTGCCAACAGTGTATTAGGATTCCCTTTTGTCCACATCCTTATGGGGATTTGTTATTTGTGTTCTTTACGATGGTAGGCATTTTGCCAGGTGTAAGATAAAAAGATCTTCACGACCCAGATAATCACGATAGTGTGATCACTGACCTAGAGTCAGACATCCTGGAATGTGAAGTCAAGTGGGCCTTAGGAAGCATCACTATGAACAAAACTAGTGGAGGTGATGGAATTCCAGTTGAGCTATTCCAAATCCTGAAAGATGATGCTGTGAAAGTGCTGCACTCAATATGCCAGCAAATTTGGAAAACTCAGCAGTGGCCACAGGACTGGAAAAGGTCAGTTTTCATTCCAATCCCAAAGAAAGGCAATGCCAAAGAATGCTCAAACTACTGCACAATTGCACTCATCTCACACACTAGTAAAGTAATGCTCAAAATTCTCCAAGCCAGGCTTCAACAATATGTGAACTGTGAACTTCAAGCTGGTTTTAGAAAAAGCAGAGGAACCAGAGATCAAATTGCCAACATCCGCTGGATCATGGAAAAAGCAAGAGAGTTCCAGAAAAACATCTATTTCTGCTTTATTGACTATGCCAAAGCCTTTGACTGTGTGGATCACAAAAACTGTGGAAAATTCTGAAAGAGATGGGAATACCAGAACACCTGATCTGCCTCTTGAGAAATTTGTATGCAGGTCAGGAAGCAACAGTTAGAACTGGACATGGAACAACAGACTGGTTCCAAATAGGAAAAGGAGTTCGTCAAGGCTGTATATTGTCACCCTGTTTATTTAACTTATATGCAGAGTACATCATGAGAAATGCTGGACTGGAAGAAACACAAACTGGAGTCAAGATTGCCGGAAGAAATATCAATTACCTCAGATATGCAGATGACACCACCATTATGGCAGAAAGTGAAGAAGAACTCAGACGCCTCTTGATGAAAGTGAAAGTAGAGAGTGAAAAAGTTGGCTTAAAGCTCAATATTCAGAAAACGAAGATCATGGCATCTGGTCCCATCACTTCATGGGAAATAGATGGGGAAACAGTGGAAACAGTGTCAGACTTTATTTTTGGGGGCTCCAAAATCACTACAGATGGTGACTGCAGCCATGAAATTAAAAGACACTCCTTGGAAGGAAAGTTATGACCAACCTAGATAGCATATTCAAAAGCAGAGACATTACTTTGCCAACAAAGGTTCATCTAGTCAAGGCTATGGTTTTTCCTGTGGTCATGTATGGATGTGAGAGTTGGACTGTGAAGAAGGCTGAGCACCGAAGAATGGATGCTTTTGAAGTGTGGTGTTGGAGAAGACTCTTGAGAGTCCCTTAGACTGCAAGGAGATCCAACCAGTCCATTCTGAAGGAGATCAGCCCTGGGATTTCTTTGGAAGGAATGATGCTAAAGCTGAAACTCCAATACTTTGGCCACCTCATGTGAAGAGTTGACTCATTGGAAAAGACTCTGATGCTGGGAGGGATTGGGGGCAGGAGGAGAAGGGGATGACAGAGGATGAGATGGCTGGATGGCATCACTGACTCGATGGACGTGAATCTGAGTGAACTCCGGGAGTTGGTGATGGACAGGGAGGCCTGGCGTGCTGGGATTCATGGGGTCGCAGAGTCGGGCACGACTGAGCGACTGAACTGATCTGAAGGTAATATCTAATTGTGGTTTCGTTTTGCATTTCTCTAATGATTAGCATTGTTGAGCGTCTTTTGATGTGCCCATTGGCCATCTGTATGTCTTCTTAGGAATTATGTATTCAGGTCTTCTGCCCATTTTTAAACTGAATTGTTTGTTTTTTTGATATTAAGTTGTAAGAGCTGTTTATATGTTTTGAATATTGACTCCTTATTGGTTGTATCAGTCACAAATATTTTCTCCCATTCAGTGGTTGTCTTTTCCTTTTGTTAATGGTTCCCTTTGCTTTAAAGCAAAAACTTTAAAGTTTAAGTCCCATTTATCTATTTTTGCTTTTGTTTTGACTTGGGAAATATATATAAAAATATTGCTACGATTTATGTAAATAAGTGTTCTTTGAGTGGTCTGCCTCTGTTTTCTTCTAGAATTTTTATGGTTTCTGGTCTTACATTTGGGTCTTTATTCTATTTTGAGTTTATTTTTGTATATGGTGTGAGAAAATGTTCTAATTTCATTCTTTTACATGGAGCTGTCCAGTTTTCCCAGTGCCATTAATTGTAGAGACTCTCTTTTCTCCATTGTACATTCTTCTCTCCTCTCCTTTGTCTTAATAAGTGACCATAAGTGCCTGGGTTGGTTTCTGGGCTCTCTGTTCTTTTCCACTGATCTACGTGTTGGGTTTTGGGCCAGTTATTGTTGTTAAGTTGCTAAATCGTGTCTGACTCTTTGTGGCCCCATGGACTGCAACACGCCAGGCTCCTCTGTCCACATATTGTTTTGATTTCTGTAGTTTTATAATTTTGTCTGAAGTCAGGGAGTGTGGTACTTTCAGTTTTGTTCTTTTTTCTCAAGATTGCTTTGGCTATTTAGGATCTTTCATAGTTCTACATAAATTTTAGGATTTTTTTATTCTAGTTCTGTGAAGAATGTCATAGGCATTTTTAATAGGGATTGCATTAGATCTATACATTTCTTTGTGTAGTATGACCAGTTTAACAATATTCATTTTTCTAATCCATGAACATGGGATGTATTTCCATTTCTTTGTATAATCTTCATTTTCCTTCATCAATGCTGTAATAGCTTTCAAAGTAAAATCTTTCAACTTCTGGTTATTAAGTTTTTTCCTAGTACATTTTATTCTTTTTGATGTAGTTTTAAATGGGATTGCTTTCTTGCCTCTTCTTCCTGATAGTTCATTATTCGTGTATAGAGAGTTTCAGTATATTAATCTTGTATTCTGCAATTTTACTGAATTCACTTATTGGTTCCAATAGTTTTTGGATGGAGACTTTAGGTTTTTTATGTATAATATCATGCCATCTGCAAATAGTTTTGGTTTTACTTCTTACTTTCCAATTTTGATGCCTTTTATTTCTCTTTCTTATCTGATTGCTGTGACTGGGACTTCCAATAGTATGTTAAATAGAAGTGGTGAGAGTGAGGATTCTTGTCTTATTCCTGATTTTAGAGGAAGAACTTTCAACTCTTCATGCATTGAATATGGTGTTAGCTATGGGTTTGTCATATATGGCCTTTTTTATATTGAGATATTTTTCCCTCTATACCAACTTTGATAAGTGTTTTTATCATGAATGGATGTTAAATTTTCTTAAAGGTTTTTATCTGTGTCTATTGAGATAGTCATGTGGTTTTTATCCTTTATTTTGTTAATGTGGTGTATCACATTGATTGATTTGTTGATATCACATTCGTGAATGAATCCCACTTGATTGTGATGTATAATCCTTTGTATGTATTATTAGAATCCTCGTGTTAGCATTTTGTTGAGGATTTTTGCATCTGTGTTCCTCAGGGATATTGGCCTGTAGTTTTCTTGTTTTTTATAGTGTCTATCTGGTTTTGCTATCAAGGCAATGGTGACCTCCTAGAATGAATTTGGGAGTATTACCACCTTTTCAATTTTTTTGGAATAATTTGAGAGTATAGATATTAGTTCTTCTTTGATGTTTGGCAGAATTCTCCTGTAAAGCCATCCAGTACTGGATTTTTGTTTTCTGGGAGCTTTTGATTACTAATTCAATTTCATTACTAGTAATTGATGTGTTCAGATTTTCTATTCCTGATTCAGCCTTAAGAAATTGTATATTTCTAGAAATTTATCCATTTCTCATAGGTTGTTCAAATTGTAGGCATAGAACTAGTCATAGCATTCTTTTATGATTGTTTTATATTTCTGTGATATTGGTTGTAACTTCTCGTCTTCATTTCTTAGTTTGTTTATTTGGGTCCCTTTTTTCTCAATGAGCCTCGCTAATGTTTTATGGATTTTGTTATTTTTTCCAGAAAAACCATCTTTTGCTTTCATTGATCTTTTTTATTTTATTTTCTTAGTCTCTATTTTCTTTACTTCCTCTCTGTGATCTTTATTATTTCCTTTCTTCTGCTCACTTCTGACTTTGTTTTCTTTTCATAAATAACCATTTATTATTTTTTATTTGAGATTTTTCTTGTTTCTTGAGGTATGGCTGTATCCCTATAGGCTTATCCCTTAGAACTGCTTTGCTACATCCCATAGATTTTGGAAAGTTTTGTTTTTATTTTCATTTGTCTCAAGATATTTTCTGATATCCTATTTACTTTTTTCACTGACTCCTGAACTTTTTATTAGCATGTTGTTTAGTTTTCCTGCAGTTGTGTTTTCCCCAATTTTCTTCCTGTAATTGATTTCTAGTTTCATACTGTTGTGGTCAGAAAAGATGCTTGATGTAGTTTCTGTCTTCTTACTTTTGAGACTTTTTTTGTGGCCTAGAAAAGTTTATTGGAGTGGATTAAAAAGAGAGTTGTAGGATTAGAGACACAAATTATGGAGCACTTCTTTGAGGAATTTTGCTGAAAAAGGGTGTAAAGGATTAGGCACTAACTTGTGGGGAAAGTGAGTTGACATAGAACGTTTCTTTTAAGATGGGAAATTAACAATATATGTGTGTTCTCTTTGGAAAAATTAATGAGAGGGGAATTCTGGAGAGTGGAATGGAATTTAATGTGGAATTGGGGGAGAAACTTTAGATAGAAATATGTTTAATTCTCTTAATAGGTGAAAGGCAAGACCATTAGGGGAGATGCCATCAGGTGGATTGATAAGTTATAGAGTCTGAATATTTCAGCAATCAATAATAACAAGGTCCAACATATGATCTTGGGAGTCTGTGGTTTAGGTAGGATGAAGGACAGGGGATGAGGAAGAGGTAGTTGAGGAACACAGTGGCCAGGGTATTTGGGAAATTGTTTATAAATTTGTTAAAATTACCAAAGATTAAAACAAGACTAGAATAGCAATGAACCAAGAGCTAAAATCAGTGAGAAACAGGTGAGATAGGCCTGCGTGTTGCTGATAGCAGTGATAGTGGGGTATAAGAGGTGATATAATCTGATAACTTGAGATTCAAAGTTGGAGATTTTTAGGGAAGAGTGAGGGAGAATTAGAGTAGCAATGAAGAACAAGGATAACACGTACTGCACCCCTGGGTCCAGTGGCTTGATGGCTCTGGAAGAAAAAATAGGCTCCATTGTGAGAACTTCACAGAAGTAGCATCCTCATGGAAGATCTATTTTAGTTAAAACAAGATAATAATGATAGGTACAAAGTCGAGCAAGGGCATTTTGAGAATGACTGATTGAATTCCAGACAGCATGGCCGGGATGGGAAGTGGGGAGAAATAGATGTGTAGAGCCTTAGGACTAGAATATTGGCAATAAGGGACAATCTTGTAATCTGGGGATTCTTATAATGATTTATATAATCAGGGATAAAGAGTTTAATTAGATTTTTGCATGTGGATTCAAGCAAATATCAGCAGTAAGGCTGTGAGTGCTGGGGAATAGGGAATGCAATTATTAACTTATTTTTGTCCATATTGGTACACCCTGCAGCCAAGCTAAACATGATGTAATTTATGTAAATTACATCAAACAAACAACCCTCATTTGCAGAGTAGAAGTCTGTTGGAAATGCCAGTGGAAAGTCACCAGTGGCTCAGCTCCCTAGCAAAATGTCAAATACTTGACCAGATTCTGACTGGGGAAAAAGCAGGAAAGTCGAGTTTCCTCGACTTTCATCCCATTCCTCAACTTTCAATCCATTCGTCCCATGGCCAGGTTATCATTGCCTGTGATGTTTAGGTAAGAGGTAACAGGAGAGAAACAAGTGTGGGTATGAGTGACACTGAACTCTCCAGGAGGAAGGCGATCATCTCTAGGCAATTGCACTCAGCCAGGTATGAGGTGCTGCAATGCTCCCAGATAGATGCATTACTAGTTTATTGGGAAACCTTCTGAATTTACCTGTTTCTGGTACCTCCCCGAGAAGCTTGTAACAACCTTATAGCAAAGGCTGAATGTGGGAAACTTCCCTGGATGTGAATATTCACAAGTGTCTTGATAGAAGGACCAAATATTAGAACTAAGAGGGGTGTTAGGGATCACTAGAGATCTGGTTTCACAGTACCCAAAGTTTTCTATTTTGTAAGGTTTAGTATGTCTAATATTTAGAGATTTTATAAGGGGCCACAGTATGCATAAAACAGGTAAAAATGAAACCTCATTGGGTGGTTTTTGAGATACTTCTGAATTCCTACTGAATTTCACTTTATGAGTGCTCATGTGTACCTTTGGGGAAATTTTAAAGGATTATATAACACACAATTTTGACAAACATTGATCTGAATTCCTTCTCTTGGCTTTGGTTCCTTAAAAGGGCATACTCTGTGACAAGAATACAAGATGTTTATCAAGAGGTGATCCCAGGGAGTGGATTTAAAGTGAGACTGGTTATCATGTGTTGTATGTTTTTCTTCAGTCACATGCAGCTGCATGGAGCAGGCATAGTGTAGAAGCAAGTTGGGTTTAACTAGTGTGGTTTTGCCAGAACAAATGTAATAACGTGAGAGGGGGCAAGGGAGATGAAGGAATACAAAGGAATGGATTGATTATAATTATTTACCAAGGAATAAGCTGGGTAAGGAGGGAAGAGAGGGTATCAGTGGATGAGGGAGAGTAAGAAAGATAGGACCAATGAATAGGAGGTCTTATCTGGGGTCTTAGTATAGATGGAGTCTGGGTACCAGAGGGTGTGAGCAGAAAAGGAATATGGTGGTCAGGGAGTGAGATGTATGAGAATGAGCTCATGGAGGGGTAGCAGTTATTAGTTATGTTGGGGTCATTATGGACATGATCATGGGAGTGAGTGACTGAGGCAAGGCAGAGGACAAGGTCATTTGAGAAGAGGAGTTCTAAGAACTGAAAGGCTAAGGATGTTGGAATTGTCTGTGTGTATATGGAATTCTCCTTGAATTAGGACTGGAATAGTGTTGATAAGAGGACCCACCTGCCAATGCAGGAGACATAAGAGACATGGGTTTTATCCCTGGGTTGGGAAGATCCCCTGGAGGAAGAAATGGCACCCACTCCAGTATTCTTGCCTGGAGAATCCCATGGACAAAGGAGCCTGGCGGTCTACAGTCCATGGGGTTTGCAGAGTCGGACACAACTGAAGTGACTGAGTACAGCAGTGTTGTATAGAAAAGAAAAAGTAAAAATATCAATATATATACAGTGTAATATCTAGGTCATGGGTTATACTTGCTTTATTACTTATACTTTGTGTATTACTTTTATTATCAGAAGTAAGTGATTGTTTCTGTTGGAGTTCAGTGAGGAAAACAGGAATTTAATATAATTTTGTGTTGCTATTTGGGTGCCTACAAATCACTCGAGCCTGAAGGAGTGAAAGAGAATCAGCCATCAGTTTTTAATTTTGCCATGTCCATGTTCCAGAATCAGAGGGCTGTTACCTGAGAGAGTCAGGAACCTGCAGGAAATTGCTGCTGACTTCACAGAATTTTCATATCCTGAGATGAATGAATGGCAGGGAAATGCACAGGCTGTTGAAAAACTTGTTTGTGCGGAGCCCACATATCTGGTGCTACTGCTGGAGGGACAAAGAAATGACTTGTGCCTCCTTTACTCCTCTCAGATTTTATGTTAATGCATCTCAGAGGCAGAACATAATTCACATCCATCTCTCTGCAGGCAAGGAAACCTATAAACTGTAGTTCTGGATGACCTGCTCTTGTGATACGGAGAGAGCATAGCAGAAGAATAGGAATCAGTGCTGATTGTAGAACAAAGCAAAGCAAAACAGGACAGACTAAATAATATCCAACCTAACAAACAGTTGGTAAAGTGTTTGCCTGCAATGCGGGAGACCTGGTTCGATCCCTGGGTTGGGAAGATCCCCTGGAGAAGGAAATGGCAACCCACTCCAGTACTCTTGCCTGGAAAATTCCATGGACGGAGGAGCCTGCTAGGCTACAGTCCATGTGGTTGCAAAGAGTTGAACACGACTGAGCGACTTCACTTTCACTTTAACAAACATTGCTTCATAGGGCTAAAATGCATTGCCTGGCTCAGTTTGTACTGTCTCCTTTTAAGCTTGGAATTTTGCCTTTTAAACTGAAATTAAACTGGCTTTCTTTCTCCTTGGTGTGGTCATCCTACAAACATGTGCAAAGAGGAAGCCTCTATTAGTTTGGGTCCCTGAGGGGTTATGAAGAGATATGCTGGGCAAAGAGTGTGAGACAAAAATATGCCTTTGCAGTGTTAAGCCACTTGGAGTTTTGGAGTTCTTGTGACAGTGTTATACCCCTGCTCATCTTGCTGATTAGGGTGATCTTGAACAATTGCCTTCATGTGTGGAAGCCCCAGTTTCCCATGGGTAAGATGAAAGATTTAGAATTAATAGATTGTTTTCAAGAATTTTTCTTTTCTAGCAGCAAATTTCAAAAGAAATCCACCAGTAAACCTAAAGTGTAAATGTATGCAGACAGATGCTCTCAGTGAAAACCACTGGAAGGAGACCTCTGATGTTTTGTCCAGCCCTAGCATGTTATAAGTCTCTTGGATGGCCCAGAGTCTGCTAATTCTGGTCAGGTTGGCCAAGTTCTCTCTCACTGGAGCAAATCTGACTAGTATGAATTTCAGTTTCACAAACCTGTTTTGCACTTCTGGGTAAGGTGAGCACTGTGCTTCTTGTTAGAGAACAATCTATGCAGTCTATCTTACGTAGCTTTCTGGTTTCCCCTTGACGCCCCAAGACAAAGGCAGCTAAGGTGACCTATCCCTGGCTGGGGAACCAGGAATGTGACTGGCAGATGATGCTGAAGATCTACCATTGAATTCCTTCACTGATGCTTGTGTGGATTCAAGTGACCTCTACAGGGGAGAGACTGAGAAGTCCTGTTAGTGAGCATGATGGTGTTTCAGAAGTTGGGCAAAGAACTGTTAATAGACATAATGCAGCCTGTAGAGGTACTGATGGTTTGGCTAGGTGAAAAAGACTATGAACATCTCTTCATTGACTCCTGAGGGACCCAGACTAACAGAGGCTCCCTCTTTGTACATACTCCCATGATGATCATACCAAGGAAAAAGAACACCAGTGTCAGGCATAGTGAGTAAATGCTTCTACGTGCAAGTGACATATGTCTCTTTCTAAAAGAAGGGGCCTGATGTCTCTATTTTCCTCTCCTGGTCCTCAGGTGTAAGATGATTACTAGCTGCAGACAGACCTGTGTTTGACTCCTAAGTCATCTACTAGTTGACCATGGGCATATGCCCTAATGACTCATCCTCAGTTTCTTTGATTGTAAAATGGAATAATAACACCTACTTGGCCAGATGGTTGTAAGGATTGTTGAGATGAAGCATGTGAAACCCTTGGCACTTGCTTCTTTCTCATTCCACCCTCCTCATCTCCTGTTTCCTTTGTTGTTGTTTAGTCACTCATTTGTGTCTGACTCTTTGTGACACCATGGACTGCATGCAGCATTCCAGGCTTCCCTGTCCTTCACTATGTCCCAGAGTTTGCTCAGATTCATGTCATTGAGTCAGTGATGCTATCTAACCATCTCATACTCTGCTGTCCTCTTCTTTTGCCTTCAGTCTTTCCCAGCATCAGGGTCTTTGCCAATGAGTCAACTCTTGGCATCAGGTGGCCAAAATATTGACACTTCAGGTTCAGCATCAGTCATTCCAATGAATATCCAGGATTGATTTCATTTAGGATTGACGGATTGGATCTCCTTGCTGTCCAAATTGTGGTGTCTCCAGCACCACAATTTAAAGGCATCAACTCTTCAGTGCTCATCCTTTCTTAAGGTCCAACTCTCACATCTGAATGTAACTACTGGAAAAACCAAGGCTTTGTCTATAGTTAAAGTTACTGTCAAACCTGTCCCCTTTAGTTTCCATCTATTTTGAAATTCCTATGATGCATCTTTCCTGTTTAACATGTTTGTTATATCTTCAGAAGTATCAGATGTTTATTTATTTGAAGTTCTGTGGGCATCACTTTGCACAAATGTCTTTCAATATTTTATAGGACGTGTGTTGAAGATCCATTTTAGCTTTTGACAAGTACCTGTTTTCATGATGGAGATGCCTATTTGCACTTTTTAATTAGAAGGAGATCTTGGAGTACAGTCTAAACTTCTCCTGTGCTGAGTTGGACATGTAGGAAAGATAAATGATCGGGTAGCCTCAGCAAGGGGAAGAAAATTTTCCAGTGTCCTGCCTCAGTGGTGTTCATTCTTCATTTGCTATGGAGTAAAAATGGCAGCTAGGAATGGGGTACAGAGATGATAAAAGGCCCTAAGTTTGTGACCTGAGAGGTCACTCTGAGAGCCATGTCTAATGGGACGGCCTGGTGGTTTAAGGAGTGGGATAGACAACAAAGCAAGGAGAGCATAGTGAGATTCAGAATGGGATGACCTGGGCTTGGTCCTTGACTTTAATATGTACTTTGACAGAAGTTTATAATGTTGCTGATCCTCAGTTTATTCATCTACAAGACAGGGACAACATTACCTAAGAGCAATGTTATGTGTATTAGAGAAGATAATATATGCGAAAAATACTTTGTGAATGGTGAACTACTGTCCGAAGATTAGGAGTCAAGGTGATCACCCCATATCTGTTACTGGGTACATATATGGGTAATACTTACAGGGCTTCTGATGACCACATCCAGCAAGGGGCCTCATGGGCAGTGTCACTGAGGCAGCACTGTTGATTTTGGCTCCACCGTTGTCTAATATCCTCAGCATGACTCCTGTTTGGTGACTTTGGGGCCCAAAGAACAATACTGATGAATAACTTGATGAATGTCCTCTAGAAGGTTGAACATAGAGTTGAGACTACAACTTATACTGAACACATTCCTGTATCCTGGTTAGTCAACCAGTGCTAAGAGAGTGAATGTGATTCAAGTTGGCATAAACACATATAGCTCTATGGTAACATCTGTGTGGATGGTTGTGGGTTTAGTATCTGTGCTGCCGAAGCGAGCACGGTTGTGGGTTTAGATAGTGGCTTTCCAGAGGACTTGTACCAGATAAAAGACAAATCCACTCACAGTGGATACTGACAAGATTTGGAAAAAGGATCAGAGGTTATCATGTCCCTCAGATCTTCTATTCTGCACCCAGGTTTAAATCCTTTTGGGCTTTGTGTTGTTTTCATCACTGGGCATTGTCACTGTTGAAGTATTTATCACTCACTTGTGGTTTTATCAGTTGAACATGTATTGAGCATCTTCTGTAGATAAACTGCTGTGTTAACAAACCGTGGATAGCTTTTTTCCCCTCAACATTTTATTATGAAAATATTCAACCATAGAGAAAAGTTGAAATAATTTTATAACCAGCAACTGGTATGTATAATTACATATCTAAACACATCTATTCTTCTGTTTGTGGGTCAATCCATCTTACTGTTCCCCCTAAATGCTTGAGCATGCATATCAGAAACCATGGAAAGTTTTTGAGCTAGGATATAAGAAGGCTCAAGCTGTACTTTATGCAAATACTTTCAATGAAAATGTGGATGTGATGGTGCAGGTCCTGGTGAGTGTGCCCTTCTCACTGTCCTTCCTTCTCTTATTTTTAGGACAATCAGTCATTGACTAATGTGATGGGAAGGGCAGACAGTTTCCATAAACTGAATGCCAGAAGTAAGGATGGTGCTGATCTATACAGTCATGTACATTTATACATGTATTGAAAAGATAGTATTTGTATCCATTGTATCATCAAAAAAGCAAGAGAGTTCCAGAAAAACATCTACTTCTGCTTTATTGACTATGCCAAAGCCTTTGACCATGTGGACACAATAAACTGTGGAAAATTCTTAAAGAGATGGGAATACCAGACTACCTGACCTGCCTCCTGAGAAAGCTGTATGCATCAGGAAGCAACAGTTAGAACTGGACATGGAACAACAGACTGGCTCCATATTGGGAAAGGAGTATGTCAAAGCTGCATATTGTCCCTGCTTATTTAACTTATATACAGAGTACATCATGAGAAACGCTGGGCTGGAAGCACAAGCTGGAGTCAAGATTGTCAGGAGAAATATTAATAACCTCAGATATGCAGATGATACCACCCTTATGGCAGAAAGCAAAGAAAAACTAAAGAGCCTCTTGATGAAAGTGAAAGAGGAGAGTGAAAAAGTTGGCTTAAAACTCAACATTCAGAAAACAAAGATCATGGCATCTGGTCCCATCACTTCATGGAAAATAGATGGGGAAACAGTGGAAACTGTGACAGTCTTTATTTTTTGGGCTCCAAAATCACTGCAGATGGTGACTGCAGCCGTGAAATTAAAAGACACTTACTCCTTGGAAGGAAATTTATGACCAACTTAGACAGCATACTAAAAATCAGAAATATTACTTTGCCAACAAAGGTTCATCTAGTCAAAGCTATTGTTTTTCCAGTGGTCATGTATGGATGTGAGAGTTGGACTGTGAAGAAAGCTGAGTGCCAAAGAATTGATGCTTTTGAACTGTGGTGTTGGAGAAGACTCTTGAGAGTCCCTTGGACAGCACGGTAATCCAACCAGTCCATCCTAAAGGAAATCAGTGCTGAATATTCATTGGAAGGACTGATACTAAAGCTGAAACTCCAATACTTTGGCCACCTGATGTGAAGAACTGACTCATTGGAAAAGACCCTGTTGCTGGGAAAGATTGAAGGCAGGAGGAGAAGGGGATGACAGAGGATGAGATGGTTGGATGGCATCACTGACTCAATGGACATGAATTTGAGTAAACTCTGGGAGTTGGGGATGGACAGGGAGGCCTGGCATGCTGCAGTCCATGGGGCGGCAAAGAATTGGACATGACTGAGTGACTGAACTGACCGAAGTTTCTAGGCTTAATTTATCCATTTTTCTAAGTGTGCAGTTACTTTACTAGTGATTTTATCTGTATTCTTTCTCTCTTGTTATCTTCACAGTAGACCTTTGAGTTGACCTCACTACTCCCATTTTTCTAATGTGCATATTGAGTATGAGAAAATGTAATCATTTGCTTGAATTACTTTACAGGGAGGTGTTACCACTGGATTTACAGTCTAGGAACAATGCTCTTTCTCCTTCATTGGCTGTTGCCCAAAGCTGATACTTACTCTACCCCTTGCAATCTGCAGTGCTTCAGAAGAAAGTGTTACTGAAGCAAAGGAAATCAGCAAAATTATGTCTCTTCTAATAAACAAATTATAGGATCTCCTAGTCCCATGGTAGCAATTATCCAATGTTCTTTTCAGTCTGTGGGCATCAGTGAGAAACAATTTCCCTCTTGGGCAAGTCTGCAGATGTGTTGTTGCTGGCCCAGTTATGCATCTCATCTGTCTCCTGGTCTGACCTTGGCTGATCTGATTTGCCTCTGTTCACCAACAGTATTCCTTCCCAGCCATCTAGGGCACTCACCACCCTTCCTGATCAGAGCATAAGAAGCCCTGAAGATTCTCCAACCTCACCAGGGACTACAGTGCTTTCCCAGTGCTCGTGTCTTAGTAATAAGGTTAGATTATGGGCTTGAGGTTAGATTAGATTATGCTTGAGGTCTTTACTCTCAATTTCTGTGTGAACTTTATTTCTTTGGTGATAGAAGGTGGGAAGAAATAAGGAGAGCTTGTTACTTCTGAGAGATTTATATCTGCCTCTTTTTTTTTTTTTTAAATCATGATTAAAGACACATAACATGAAATATACCTTCTTTTACTACTAAGTGCACATTTGAATAGTGCTAAGTATACTCACATTATTGTGCAACAGATCTTCAGAACTTTTTTATTTTGCAAAACTGAGTATACATACTTGTTAAACATCAACTCCTCATTTTTCCTACCTCCCAGCCCCTGGTAGCTTGTTTTTATGAGTAGGACTACCTTAGATACCTCATATTATGTTATTCATATCATATCATATTTTACAGAATTCATCTTTCTGTGACTAACTGATTTCACATAACATAATGTCTTCAAGGTTGGACCATGTGGTAGCATATGACAGCATTCCCTTCTTTTTTAATGCTGAATGATATTCCATTGTATGTGAATACTGTATTTTATTTATCCATGTATTTGTCAACTGGCATTTGGGTTGCTTCTATCCCTTGGCTGTTTGGAAAAATGATGCTGCCCGTTGTTTAGTTGCTAAGTAGCATCTGACTCTTTGCAACCCCATGGACTGTAGCTTGCCAGGTTCCTCTGTCCATGGGATTTTCTAGGCAAGAATACTGGCTGCTGCTGCTGCTAAGTCACATCAGTCGTATCCGACTCTGTGCGACCCCATAGATGGCAGCCCACCAGACTCCCCCATCCCTGGAGTGGGTGGCTATTTCCTTCTTCAGGGGATCTTCTCGACCCAGGAATCAAACCTGTGTCTCCTGCATTGGCAGACAGATTCTTTACCACTGAGCCACCAGGAAAGCCACACTACAAATATGGATGCTCAATTATCTCTTGAGATCCTACTTTTAATTCTTTTAGATAAATATCCCAAAGTAGGGTTGCTGAATCATATGGTAATTCTATTTTTACTTAGTTTGAGGGACTTCAATAAACCTCTACAGTGGCTGTAGCATTCCCAACAGTGCACAAGGTTCCAACTTCTCCACATCCTCACCAACACTTATTTTTTGCTTATTTAGTGATAGCCGTTTTAAGGGATATGAGATCATATCTCATTGTGGTTTTGACTTGTATTTCTATAGTGATTAATGATGTTCAGGATCTTTTTGTATGCATGTTGATCATTTGCATAACAGATTTGGAGAAATGTCTATTCAAATTGTATGCCTATTTTAAGGGTTAGTTGTCACTGTTGAGTTGTAGAACTTCTTTATATATTGTGAGTATTATCCCCTTATAGGTATATGTTTGGCAACTATTTTCTCTCATTCCACCAGGTGCCTTTTCACACTGTTGATTGTGTCTTTTATGATATCTTCCTCTTTTGGGGGGCTTCTCTGGTAGCTCAGTTGGTAAGGAATCCACCTGCAATGCAGGAGACCCCAGTTCGATTCCTGGGTTGGGAAGATTACCTGGAGAGGGAATAGGCTACCCACTCCAGTATTCTTGGGCTTCTATTCAGTATCAGAAAAGCTTCTTAGATTAGGACTTATTACCTACCTCTGGCATAGCACCTACTACATTTAACTATCAGTTAGTTAAAATCTTTAAAGGCTATTCAAGTTAGTATTCTTAGTGCTTAGACCAGTATATATTTATAATGAAAATGAAATAAATTATTTTCCCTCTTGCCTCTTAGCTACATATTTGGCTTTCCTTCACCCAGAGACAACTCCTTCTCTAGTTGGAGCTATGAGAGCAGACCAACTCATTATTTAGGCTTTGAGTGGTAGGATTCTGGCATGGTATACTCTTAGGAACAGGAAGTAGTCACCAACAAGTTCCATTCATGAAGCATTTTCTAATGTTTGTGTATTCTGGAGATTTGACTTCAACTCTTCCTGGGGAATAATGTGGTTATAGTTCAGAATTCTTTCTTTAAGGATGCCCATACTAGCAAGAGAGTTCTAGTAAATTCCTAGTTGGCCATAATTGGGTTTTATTAATTTTTGTGGTTTCTACAGCTCCTAGAATTGGTCAGGCATAGAGAGTTCTAAGATAGTCCAGGAAGTGTAAAGAACTTTTGGCAAGAAGTTGGAAGATTTGGATTAATTCAAGAGCTGCCACTTAACATTGAATATGACCTTGGCCAAGTCATTTAACCTCTCAGAAAATTTATTTCCTTGCCTGTAAAATAAAAATCTCAACCTCTATGTCTCCTACAGCGTTCATTATTAACCTGTGATTCTCACAGGCATTTTCTAATTATTAATGCAATTAAAGTGCAGACTTGCATTTTTTTATCAGATTGGCATTCTAGGAGTTCCTGAACTTGTCTGTAATATTTTTTTCCACTTCATTTCTAAAGAGGAAATAGCTAGAGTTCCTGGGGCAACTATTATCTCTTAGCAATCTTGATGTGATTCTTATAATATCTGTGATACAGCATCCTTTTATAAAAGGACACTAATACTAGCTATTATATTTTATTTACTCACTGCATGCCCTATAGTTTTACAGTGGGCCTAGAGGCTAATGAATTTATGCTAATTATGGCACCATTTTCCTTTCTTTATTGATGCTTGGCCAGCACATGATTTTGTACTGGGTTGGCATTTGTTTAGTTAGCTTCCAAATTTTAAGTTGACTTGAGAGGCTGGTTGAAAGTTCCCACATAGAGTTAGTGTTGAAATATTGAATCATTTTTTCTTTAGCTCCACAAATTTTGGAAAATATTATGTAGTGTTTGAAATGTCTCAGAGGGTCCTGGAATGCTTCATGACTTGTTCAAAAGCATTATGAGACGATGTGATCTGGAAAGCAGAGAGTGCTTAGCTGCAGTTGTTCCCGGTGGGATCCTGCTGCCGTCAGTTATACTAGGGAAGAGTGCAAAGTCATGGGGCGTCATTGCTAAAAATAGTGCAGCCAGTGGATCAGCTCCAAGTCACTGCTTACGTTGCAGCTACATACTCAAGGCTTGCTTCGCTCCATCTGAACCTAGAGAAGCCTGAAGCCAGGCATACAAAGCCCCTTCCCTGCCTCCCAACACTCTTCCACCTCACACACTGTACATAATCTTCCCTCAATACACCACACACAATACCGCTCACATAAACATACACACCACACACTACATGCCACAGAACACACACAGTCACACACCCATTCCACACCACACACATCACACACTCACCCCACTCTTACACACACCTCACATATAGAGGGACTGAGAGATATGCTACCTCGCTGAGCAGCTGTGTGTGCAATAGGAGGCCTGCTGGCAATGGCAGCTAAACAGGGCAGCTGAGTTGCTCTTAGGGACCTGTAGGCGGCCCACATTTCTGGATATGCTCCTGCTTGTGCTCTGTTCTCTAGGTCTTTGTTATCACAGAGCTCAGAGTCTACCACTGAATTCCTGTTGAGAATTAAAGGGTCTTTGTGCTGTAAAACTCTCCACCACAGCCTGGTATGAGTTACGCTGTGTTTGAGAGGCGGCCAGAGGTCAATTGGGTCCACTCTCCTTCTGTGATTTTCTGAACCCTGCATCTGACTCTAGCAGTGCTGCCTGACAAATTATTTAGCTTTCCTGATTGACTGACATTTCTTCTAGGAGTTTCATCAGCTGGGTCCTCTTGTACTTGAGGGCACTTTTTTAGGAGACTCAAATAAGTAGACCTCTTCCTAGAAATGTTCACTCCTTGTCATTTTGATCCAGTTGCCTTGGTAGCCCAGCTTTGTGGGTTTGGGGCTGTGTGTAGGTGGCAGGTGAGATATAATGCCACCCTGGACATGAAGGCAGTCTTATTCTGCATCACTTCATTCATCAGACATTGAGTGAGGGATGATAGAAATGAGACTCAGAGCACATGGGAAAGATCTTGCACTATATATTTTTTTTTTTTTGGTTTTTAATTGGAGGAAAATTGCTTTGCAATGTGTGATGGTTTCTGCTGTACTATAATACAAATCAGCCATAATTATATATATATCACCTCCTCTTGAACCTCACTCCCCTCCCACATCCTGCACTTTTTAGTTTAAACAGTTTTATGCTCTCAAGGCAGGGGTACATGTGTGCTAAGTTGCTTCAGTTGTGTCTGACTCTGTGAGACCCTCTGGACTGTAGCCCACCAGGCTCCTTTGTCCATGGGATTCTCCAGGCAAGAATCCTGGAATGGGTTGCCATTTCCTATGCCAGGGGATCTTCGCGACTCAGGGATCGAACCCACATCTCTTTCATCTCCTGCATTAGCAGGCAGATTCTTTACCACTAGCACTATCTAGGAAGCCCCCAAGGCAGGGGTAGGGTGTGACGAAAGCAGTTTGGGCCAGTTTTTACAGGTCTTGTATGCATAGCGAGTGTATTGACTTCCTAGGGCTGCCATAACAAACTACATAAATTGGGTGGCTTAAAATAAGAAAAAGTTACTCTCTCACACTTGTGGAGGAAAAAAATCCAAAAACAAGGTCTTATCAGGTCCATGCTCTCTCGGAAGGATCTGGGGAAGATTCTGTTCCAGTACTTTTTCTTACTTTCTAGTGTTGCCAACAGTCCTTGGAGTTTCTTAGCTTGGATTCCACTTCAATCCCTGGCTCTGCCGTAACATGGCATTCTTCCTGTGGGTCTCTGTGTCTCTGTTTCACCTTCTTAAAGGACATCCATCATACTGGATCAGGGCTTACCCTATTTGAGCATCACTTCCTTTTAGCTTGATTCCATCTGAAGGACCCTATTCCAAATATGGTCATATTCATAAGTAGAGTGTTAGGAACTCAATAGATATTTTGAGAGGACATGTATCAACTTATGACAGATGGGTTTGGTAGGTAAGGTTGGCATCCACAGTCTTGGTGCTTGTATCAAAATCTGGACAGAAATAATTGCATTTTCTTCATATTGAGATTTATCGAGCTTCTCGGATCAGTGGGTTTATAGCTTTCATTAGACGTGGAAAACATTTGGCTTTTATTTCCTCAAATACTTTTTGCATTCACCCTTCTTCTATTCTTAAGATACTTGAATTATATATGCTTTAGATCACTTGAGTTCCATAGCTCACTGACCCTTTATTACTTTTTTTTTTTTAGCTTTTTTCTCTTTCTGTTTTTCATTTTGGATACTCTGTTGTTTTATCTTCAAGCTTACTGATCTTTTCTTTTGCAATAGCTAATCTGCTGTTAATCCTATGTAGTGCACTTTTCATTTTAGTCATAGCTTTCATCTCTAGAAATTCTATTTGTGTCTTTTTTTCTTTCTCCATGTCTTAACATGTTCAATCTTCTGGCTTCTTGAACATATGAAATATGGTTATATTAACCTTTAATATCCTTGTCTACTACTTTTATTATCTGTGTCTTTTCTCCATTGGTTTCAATTTATTGCTTTTTCTTTTCATTTGAATTCTATTTTCCTGTTTGCTTACATTCCTGATAATCTTTGATTGGATGCCAATCATTTTTAAATTGTTGGGTGTTGTATATGTTTGTATTCCTATGAGTCTTCTTGAGCTTTGTTGTGGGATGTAGTTATTTGGAAACAGTGTGATCCTTTCAGGTCTTTCTTTTAAGCTTTGTTAGGTGGGGCAAGAGCAGCATTTAGTCTAGGGGAATCTTTCTCAACCTTGTCACTTGGCATTTTGGGTTGTATAATTCTTTGCTGTGGAGGATGGTGCTATTTGAGATGTTTGGCAGAATGACTGGTCTCTACTAACTGTATGCCAGTGTTGTGGTATACACAATCTCCGTATACATATCTACATGCATACATATATACTCCGTATACATAATCTCCATAGTGTGACAAATAAAATTGTCTCCTGACATTGCCATATGTCCCCTGGGACAAGAAGCACACATGATTGAGAAGTACTCATCTAGTGCTCATTTTTTTCCACTACTGAGGCCGAGCTTTTCTGAGTACTCCATCCAATGCTCAGGAATTATGTGGTTTTCTGCTCTGGTTAATGGGAACAGAAACTATTTCTGGCTCTGTCTGAGCCCAAAGAATAGTTCCTTCTAACCCTCTCAGGTTTTTAATCCTGACCTCACGTGGTTTCTTCACATGAGTGGGCTGATTACTTAAAACTGAAGGGAATACTGCTAATCTCTAGAGGGCTCTTGCTCTCTGACTTTGTCTCTGTCTCTCTGGGCAGCTCTGTCCTCTTTGGTATTTTGCTCTGTAAATTTTAGGTGCCATGGCTTTCCAGCCTCCTAACTCTGTCTGCTTTTAACTAACAGAGTCATCCAGGATCTACCTACGTTCCCTAATTTTGTATCACTGCCCGGAGACTTCCTCCAAGCAGTAAACTGGGAGTAATCAAAAAGCTCGCCTCATCTGTTTCATTTTTCCAGGATCAGTGTTCTTTCACTGCCTGAGATCTAATATCTTGAAAAATATTGTTATATGCATTTGCCTCGTTAAAAGATGTTTCAAGTGGGAAGGTAAATCTGGTCTCTGTTACTCTATCTTGGCTGGAAGCAGAAGTTGAAACTATTAACACAGATAAACACTGAGTGCATATATGGGCATGTGTGCAAATATACACTTATGGAGTAGGCTTGTCAATGTTTCTTGAGACTATTCATTCAAGAATTGTGGTGTACATTATGGGATCCAATGGCTGCATATGGCCATTTAAATTTAAATAAATCAAAGTTAGAATAAAAAATTCAGTGCCTTAGTTGCACCAGTCACATTTCAAGTGTTCCATAGCCACATGTGTCTGTTTGCTACAGTACTGGACTTGGAAAATACAGACTATTTCTGTCAGCACAGAAATTTACATTGTGCTGCTCTAGAGACTCTCTTTGAGAGAATGAACTCAAGCTTGTGACTTTATTACTTATGTAGCTATAGATTTATAGATTTCTTTCCAGCATTCTAGTCCTGTATAGCCTACTTTTGTGGGTCTTTACATGGTACCTCAAATGCATTTTGTGTCAAATTCAACTTAGTAGGGTCCTTCTTCTGCCCAGTTATGATCCCGTTCTTTCTATCAGTGAATGGCATCATCTACTTCTACCCAATTATGCAGGCCAGAAACTGGACATTTGCTCTCACTCAGTGTCTCATCCTATCAGCACAGAATTCTCATCTTAAAATTGCTAGTAGACACATGTTCTACCAGAACACCCCTATTTCTGTCTTAATTGCTTCTTTGATATATACCTAATTTCTGTGTGGGTATAACAGGTCTCTCTCTTCCCAATTTCCTACCTCCAATGAAAGTGCTATAGTACCATCTAACTTGAAGGATGTGGAATACTGGAGTCCTACCAAGATCCTGCAAGGAAGAGAACCAAACTTGATGCTGAATATTACTAATGACTATCAAAAAGTACAGTTGACCCTTGAAACATGTGGAGGTTAGGGGCACCAACTATAAAGCTGTTAAAAATCTGCATACAACTTTTGACTCTTCCCTAGTTTAACTACCAATAGCCCTCTGTTGATCAGAAACCTCACTGATAATGTAAACATTTGATTAACACATATTTTGTATGTTATATATACTATATACTATATATAATCATAATAAAGTAAACTAGAGAAAAATGTGAAAATCGTAAAGAAGAGAAAATATAATACTGTACTATATTTATTGATACCATAAAGTTCATATCATCTATTTATAAGATGAATAGTTTGTCAGTACCTACATCAATAATGTCTTATATGACACAAAGCACTGTAAGATTATTATGTGTATTGCTAACACTAGACATAAAAAATGAAAAACTAGTATGAAAAGAAAATGCATGTTTACTTACAGGTATAACAATTCACGCATAGATAATAAAATAACATATGATTGTGTTATGGTAGCCTAGTATAATCTTTCCAGTTGCTTCATGGTAGCCTAGCTTCTACAGTAATGAATGAATCGTTAATGCCATTTTTGTGGCACACAGTATCACAGTCGTATTCATGATACAGTATAGGGAACAGTGTTACATTTTAGAAACTACTTACCTGTGATGATAGTCTGATATGCAGTTTCTCCAGTGATGAAAGAGATGGCATACTGTATAGTAATGTAGTTCTTTGAAAGCAAAGTTATAAAATTGTAAGAAGGCATATATATTATTAATTTTATATTTTATCCTTTGTAAGGATAGGCTTTAATACAAGTCTTGCATACAATATTCTAAAGAATGGCTACTCAAGTGATGATAAAAACAATGAGACAAGAATACAGTTCTTGCCTTACAGTTGTTATTAGATTTTCACATAGATTTCACACACAAGTGCAGCAGACACATTTATTAACGGTATGGCAAGATAATTATTTACTATTTTTAAGTGAATGTGAGTCATTATAAAGATGTTCATTCTCATCATCTTCACATTAAGTAGGCAGAGGAGCAGGAGGAGGGGTTGGTCTTGTGGTCTCAGGGGAGGTGGAGGAGGAGGAGGAGAGGAGATGGGGAGGCAGGAGAAGCAGGTGTCCCTGGTGTAACCTTATGGGAATACATTGTAACTTCTGTCTAGGGTTTTGCTTTTTCATTTCTCTAAAAATGTTTTTGTGTGGCACCAATCCTTCTGCCACTGTTTGCTTTGCTTTCAGTACCTGTATCGTAGAAAGGTCTATGTCATAAAAGAAGTCACAGACAGTCTTGAATATTCAGAACCTTTCTGCCAGATGGTCAGAAGTAAATTTGTTTTTGCACTGATTCTTCTACATCTTGTTCATCAGCGTCTGGCACTGGTTTGGAAGCTCTCATCTCTATCAAACTCCTATGTTACTTTCTCCCATGTCATGTCTATTAACTCTTGAGTTCTCTGAAGATCCATATCTTGAAAACCTTCCCTTCCACATTTTTTTTTTTTTTTTTTGCCATGTCTACAATTTCTTACATGATTTCTTTGACTGGATCTATTGTAAATACTCTGAAATCATATCTGGATAGTTTTCTCCAGCAGGAATTTATTGTTTTGAGCTTAATGACCTTCATGGCATTTTCTATAACAAAGATGGTGTTTTCAATGGTGTAATCCTTCCAGATTTCCATTATGTTCTCTCTGTTGGGGTTCATTCCATAGTGTTGATAATTCTTTCCATAGAATACCATATGCAATGAGCCTTGGAGGTCCTTATGACTCTCTGACCTGGAGGCTGAATTAGAGATATTGTATTTGGGGTCACGTAGATCAATAAACTGCCTTAGGTGTCGAATTCATGGGGTTCTGGGTAGCCAGGGTCATTGTCCATTATCAAAAGGCAGTCCCTACTGGCAAGGTACTTTCTGACTTTAGGAATAGCATTGATGGAACCAGTCCACGAAAAGTGTTCTTGTTGTCCAGGCCTTCTTGTTGTACAATCAGAAGTCTGGCAGTGTCATTTATCTTTACTTGTAAGGGCTCAGATGTTAGCAGTTTTATAGATGAGGGCAAGTCTTGATCATAAACCCAACTGTATTTGCACAAATCAGTAGAGTGAGCCTATCCATTCCTGCCTTAAATCCTTCCTTACTTACTTCTTCCTTACTTCTCTTCCTTACTAAGAAATGTCCTCTGTGGCATTTTTCCCCCAAGAACAAGGCACTTTTATCTGCATTTAAAAACTGTTAGGGAGATATCCTTTCTTCTCAGTGATTTTCTTAATGGTATCCGAGAACTCATCTGCTGCCTTTCAGTTGGCAGAAGCTGCTTTTCCTGTTATCTTTACTTTTTTTTTTTTTTTTACAGCTAAACCTTTCTGTAAAAATATCAAACCACCCTGTGCTGGCATTAAATTCTCCAGCTTTAGAACCTTCACCTTCTTTTTGCTTTAAGTTTTCATATAACTTTGCTTTTTCTCAAATAGTATTAGTCTGTAGGTATGCCTTTTTTAGGGCTTCCCAGGTAGCTCAGTGGTAAAGAATCTGCCTGCAATGCAGGAGACGTGGGTTAGATCGCCGGGTCAGAAAATGGCAACCCACTCCAGTATTCTTGCCTAGGAAATCCCATGGACAGAGGAGCAAGGCAGGCTACAGTCAAGGGTTGCAAAAGAGTCAGGCACAATTTAGCAACTAAACAACAACAACAAAAACAATGCCTTTCTTATAACAATCCAGCACACACGTAAAAGCTATATTTTCAATACAAGATAAAAAAATATTTTGTAAAATGTGCAAGTTTTTTATGCCTGCTGGTGTAGCTTTTGTGATGGCTTCACAAATTTTTTTTTCTCTTTTTATAATAATCCTTACACTGGGTTCATTTATCTTGATATGATGGGCAAGCACAGCTACAGACCTCAATCTACAGAACATAACAAGCAACTCAACCTTTTCTTGTAATGTCAGACTTTTCTCTGCTTCCTGGGTGCACTTCTAGCATCACTAGTGTCATTCTATGTGCATCTCCTGGTGTTATTTGAGGTTCACGGTAATGCACTAAACACAAGGAAAAATACAAAAGAACTGTGAGAGATCAGCTTTTACTGCAGTACTCAATTTATTGGAAGGGTGAAATGCTTACATAGAGATGACTGGTGTCATATGGCATCTTAAGTGGATACTCACAACACTGGAGCTCAGCATAGCAATAACATGAGGCGGCCATGAAATTATTACAGTAGTACAATACGTACTGCAGTTTATTTTATGCAGTTATGATTAAATACTGTATCTTTACGTTTACATTTGTCTTGACTTTGAATGGTGCCATGTATGATCTGTTGAATGTTTGTGTAAGTTTTGATAAATTTCAACTTTATATAATGGATTTGTGTATGTTTTATCATGTGCCATGTGGTTATTCGTTTAGTGGTGTCTGACTCTTTGTGACCCCATGGACTATAACCAGCCAGGCTCCTTTGTCCATGGGGATTCTCCAGGCAAGAATACTGGAATGGGTTGCCATGCCCTCCTCCAGGGGATCTTCCCAACCCAGGGATTGAACCCAGGCCTCCCGCATTGCAGGTGGATTCTTTACCAGCTGAGCCATAAGGGCAGCCTAAGAATACTGGAGTGGGTACTCTATCGTTTCTCCGGTGGATCTTTGCAACCCAGGAATCAAACTGGGATCTCCTGCATTGCAGGAGGATTTTTTACCAACTGAGCTACCAGGAAGGCATTATTTTATCATGTGTGTATATTAGTCACTTAGTCATGTCCGACTCTTTGAGACCCCTTGGACTGTAGCCCGCCAGGCTCCTCTGTCCAAGGAATTCCCTAGGTAAGAATGCTGGAGTGGGTTGCCATTTCCTTCTGCAGGGGATCTTCCCAAACCAGGGACTGAACCCTGCATTGCAGGCAGATTCTTTACTGTCTGAGCCACCAGGGAAGCCACAGTGATAAAACAGACTAATATCTATATATATTTTATGCAGTCATGACATACCTAATCTTAATTTTTTTTTTTGATGTTTCCTGGCTATGTGCTTCATCTGTGGGTTTTTTCAAACTGCTGCAAATCTCCAAAATTTTTTCTAAAATATTTATTGAAAAAAGATCTGTGTATAAGTGGCCCTGTGTTGTTCAAGGGTCAACTATATAAGAAGATATCTACTGGTTCATTGTCACTGTGGATTATGAGTTGATTGTCTTTCTCAATCTAGAGAAAGAGTTGCCTTCAACTATTTATTAGTCCTCCTTTTTGCCTAATGTTATCCATCTTTGACTTGACTAGCTGGTGTGTGCAATCAAACTGTCATCACTTTATGAGGCATGGTGGAGTTCTTTAGCCATTCTCTGAGAAGAAACAGTTGATGCTATTTGATATTCAAATATCTGGCCTAGAGCATTGGTTTTTCAGTGCTTAACATAGTGCTTGAAACAGACAGGTATTCAAAAATATTTCTTGAGTGACAAAATGTGCTCTGCATACTAAATGTTTTATCCTATCAACTTTATTTTAATAATAAAGATTATTTTTAGAAGTCATCCCTAGAGAAAAGTGTGTAAGGATTGAAACATTAGTATGGATTGTTTCAAGAGGTAGAATGGAGGGCAAGGGGTAGATTCTTAACTCTTCCTTTTTTGATTGTTACCAAAAGACATTTTTTTAACTTAATAATCAATGAATTCAAAGCAATAACAATGGAAATTCTCCAAATGCCAAAACAAAACTAAACAAACCACTAGTGGCAGCTGGGTTCTAGATCGCTTGATTATATGGGGATCCAGACACTTCCTGATGTTAAGACTGTGGCTGAATAATAGTCCTAAAAAAGGGAAAGAGGAAAGATGAGGAGGAGGAGGGAGGCAAGTGATGGAGAAAGTGTCCTGATGGTTGCAGCTACTTAACTCTGCTCTTAGAGAAATAAAGGAGCCCAGACAACATGTAAACAAATTGATATGGCAGTGTCCCATTAAAGGCTTATTTACAAAATCAAGCAGCTGACCTGGTCTGGACCACACGATACTATAGTTTGCTGACCCCTGTTTTCAAGAAGGAGGGAAGGATTGGAGTAAAACTGGTAGCCATCTGGGGCTCCACCAGCCAATGCCTGCCTGGAACAGAGACGTTCTCTACATTCGAGTGCTTCCAGTGGTTTCTCATGATGGCTCTAGCTAT
Source organism: Bos indicus (assembly GCF_029378745.1). Classification (NCBI taxonomy): domain Eukaryota; kingdom Metazoa; phylum Chordata; class Mammalia; order Artiodactyla; family Bovidae; genus Bos; species Bos indicus. The sequence goes on from NC_091769.1 coordinate 55,075,525, forward strand.
ACTGGTGTGAAAGGCTGATACTACAGCTGAGGGCTTCCATTAGCTACAGAGGACCAATCATACCTCTTCTTTGGGGAGATGTGTGACTAATAAATTCAGTCAAACAGTTAAAAAATTTAACGAATGCACTTTACTTTGGGCATGTTATACAATAGTGAATTTAGTTGTTACCAGCATAACCTCATCACACTGAATTGATGAGGAACTTGGGTCAGGCAAAGCCAGGCCAGCATCCATTTAGCTGCTGTGGCATCTCCTCATTTGTCATTTTCCTGTGGATCTTGCAAAGGGTTTATAGCATTTCTCTGTAATGTCTGTATGGCTGTGGCTTTGCTGACCTCCTTGCCAAACTCATCATTTGAATATTTTTTAAAAGCTCTTATGGTTTTTAATCAATTTTTTATCCTGAAGCATTTTTACAGGGTACAGTTGCTTTCCAATATGGTGTTATTTTCTTCTGTACAATGAAGTGAATCAACTATGCATGTCTGCGTGCTCAGTCACTTCAGTTGTGTCTGACTCTTTGTGACCCCATGGACTGTAGCCCACCAGGCTCCTCTGTCCATGGGGGTTCTTCAGGCAAGAATACTAGAGTTTTCATGCCCTCCTTCAGGGCATCTTCCCAATCCAGGGGTCGAACCCATGTCCCTTATGTCTCCTGCACTGTCAGGCAGGTACATACATCCCTTCCATTTGAGACCTTACCCACCCCCCAGTCTTCCTCTTGTAGGTCACAGAGCATTGAGGACCTACACTACACAGCAGGTTCTCACTAGCTGTGTGTTTTACACATGGTAGCAAATATGCGTCAAACCAGAGCTCCCAATTCATCTCCCCCTCCCTTTACCCCTATCCCATGCCCACACACCCATTCTCTATGTCTGCATCTCTATTCCCGCCCTGCAAAGAGGCTCATCTTACCATTTTTCTAGATTCCATGTATTTACATATATATAAATACACAACATTTGTTTTTCTCTTTCTGACTTAATTCACTCTGTATGACAGACTCAAGGTCCATCCACATCTCTACAAATGACCCAATTTCAAATTTGTTCTTGGTGTGCTCTTTTTTGGGGGGCAATTTCATGTCTGCTCTGTCTTCACTTGGGCAGGGTCTCTTCTGCTCCCTTTGCTCTTCCTCGAACTATTGTGACGTTAATCTGTCAGTTCATCCATACCATTGGTACTATTTCTGTTGTGGGTCTGATTTCTCATGATTCACACTTCAGGTAGTTTTTCTATTTTGCTTCTCAGGACAAAGCATGCATATAGATAATGGTCCTGAGACTCTCTTCTTAACAAAATCCACAAGAAGTAAATGGCTATTTGTTTCTCTCAATATAACCATAATGTTAGAGTGAAATATTTGGGCTCCTATTAATGACCTTTAAAATCATGACTGCTAGGATGTTTCTGAGTCTTTTCATTTCAAAGCAACTTTTAAAGATGAGATCAAAGGGAGTGTGTCAGCCCTCTGACTGTTAGCAGCTGTAGAAGGAGTGTCTACTTGTAATTCTTCACTGCTGTCCTTTCAGCTGTTTCTCTTCTCTGATGCCCCCTTGCAGCGGTGAACTTAGGAAGTTAAGGTGTTCCGACACTGTCAGGCTGAAGCCTGGTAGAGGGCCTCCAGGGTCCTGGTTTGCTTTATGGTAGAGTATAACCTGCTGTTGACTCTGGCTCTGTTAGTGCCCAAGAGAACCTTGCCTACCCTGAAAAGGTCTTAATAGAAGTAGAGAAAACTTTGTTGTCTATGTGTGGTATAAGACTTTTAATGTTCTTATGTTCACCTTCCAAGAGATTCCTGTTGCTGATATTATTTATGTGATTATTGGTCTCCTTGTAAGCACTGAAATTCCATGGTGTCTTGGTTGCCAAAATGCACTGAGAGTAATCATGAAATATTAATGAACTGACCTTTTCATGCTTGTGCTCTGAATTGTTCCATAATATGGGCAATGTGATAAAAGGTACACAGCATTGTGTTTTAGATAAACTTGGAGAAGAATAAATATTTTAAAAATGTAAAGCACCAGAAGAGGTGTGAAATAGTCTCCTTGGCACTGATCCCAGAACCTGACCAAAGAGAGGAATGGTCTGATCTGAAGTTGTTCTCTCATCCTGATCTTTTGAAATAAGTGCGAAGTCCCACGAGGCCTCAGCTTGCTAAACAACTAAGACGGGTTAAAAAAGAGTGTGAAACTCTTCCCCAAAGCATTATCCTGTCTTGGGAAGAAGTCAGGCTATTCAGCTTCTGTCTCTGACCACTGAACTCCATTTCACAGGCTTTGACCTGAGAATCTTGAGCCACCGTGTCAAGAGTGTTTAATTTAGTCAGCCTCATTAAGAAGGAAGAAGAAACTAGAAATCATAACAGGTAATAAGGGTGCTGTAGGCTTCCCTCTTGGCTCAGACAATAAAGAACCTGCCTCCAATGTAGGAGACCCTGCGTCTGATCCCTGGGTCAGGAAGATCCCCTGGAGAAGGGAATGGCTACCGACTCCAGTATTCTTGCCTGGAGAGTTCCATGAACAGAGGAGTTTGGTGAGCTATAGTTTGTGGAGTTGCAAAGAGTTGGACACAACAGAGCAACTAAGGACAATAAGAATGCTACTTTTTTTTTTTTTTCTTTGCTCAGAAGCTGTCAGGAATAGGAGATGGGACCCATTAGGACTACAGTTATGCTAGTCAGTTATATGCTAAACTGAAAGCCTCAAGGAATGGAGAGGTCCCTGAGGGAAGGGACCTACTATTTATGGGATTGACCCTACATGTGAAATGTGGGATGGGGCCTTTTCCCAGCGTGGAAGCCTAATTAAACTTTTGATGGGATTGCAGGCATCTACAAAGAACACTTGGGAGATAACAAGTACCTAGTTCTTACAAGAATCATAGGAGAAGCCCATGAGGTTAAGCCATGTAGGTCCCTGTGCTCAACAGTATTCGTTTAAGACATGTGTTCAAGTCTCTGTGCTGGACCCGGTGGAGCCCTTCCATGAAGTGAGTGTTTGCTTGTGAAAAGAACTCCAGGTTGAGTGAAGGAGGGAGAATCAGTTCCACAGAATAGTGAAATGAAGGAGCACTGGACTCTTCTGATCTTAGGGCTTTAGACCTCGTTCTGCCACTTGGAAGCTGTGTGCTTTTAAAAAGTTTACATTTCTGGACCTCACCTTTCTTCCTTTCCAGGAAAATGATGGAGTTATAACTTCCAGGATACTTTCCAGGTCTAGGATTCAATAAATAGAGGATGCTGGGATTCAAAGAAAAAGTTAAAAATCAGCAAGCCAGGAGATTTAAAAAAGCCCCGCATGGTCACTGATTAGCACAGCCCTTGACAGAAATGGTATGGACCTAACAGAAGCAGAAGATATTAAGAAGAGATGGCAAGAATACACAGAAGAACTGTACAAAAAAGATCTTCACGACCCAGATAATCACAGTGGTGTGATCACTGACCTAGAGCCAGACATCCTGGAATGTGAAGTCAAGTGGGCCTTAGGAAGCATTACTACGAACAAAGCTAGTGGAGGTGATGGAATTCTAGTTGAGCTATTCCAAATCCTGAAAGATGATGCTGTGAAAGTGCTGCACTCAATATGCCAGCAAATTTGGAAAACTCAGCAGTGGCAACAGGACTGGAAAAGGTCCGTTTTCATTCCAATCCCAAAGAAAGGCAATGCCAAAGAATGCTCAAACTACTGCACAATTGCACTCATCTCACACACTAGTAAAGTAATGCTTAAAATTCTCCAAACCAGGCTTCAGCAATATGTGAACCGTGAACTTCCTGATGTTCAAGCTGGTTTTAGAAAAGGCAGAGGAACCAGAGATCAAATTGCCAACATCCGCTGGATCATCTAAAAAGCAAGAGAGTTCCAGAAAGACATCTATTTCTGCTTTATTGACTATGCCAAAGCCTTTGACTGTGTGGATCACAATAAACTGTGGAAAATTCTGAAAGAGATGGGAATACCAGAACACCTGATCTGCCTCTTGAGAAATTTGTATGCAGGTCAGGAAGCAACTGTTAGAACTGGACATGGAACAACAGACTGGTTCCAAATAGGAAAAGGAGTACATCAAGGTTGTATATTGTCACCCTGTTTATTTAACTTATATGCAGAGTACATCATGAGAAATGCTGGACTGGAAGAAACACAAGCTGGAATCAAGATTGCCAGGAGGAATATCAATAACCTCAGATATGCAGATGACACCACCATTATGGCAGAAAGTGAAGAGGAACTAAAAAGCCTCTTGATGAAGGTGAAAGTGGAGAGTGAAAAAGTTGGCTTAAAGCTCAACATTCAGAAAACGAAGATCATGGCACCCAGTCCCACCACTTCATAGGAAATAGATGGGGAAACAGTGGAAACAGTGTCAGACTTTATTTTTCTGGGCTCCAAAATCACTGCAGATGGTGACTGCATCCATGAAATTAAAAGACACTTACTCCTTGGAAGGAAAGTTATGACCAACTAGATAGCATATTCAAAAGCAAAGACATTACTTTGCCAACAAAGGTTCGTCTAGTCAAGGCTATGTTTTTTCCAGTGGTCATGTATGGATGTGAGAGTTGGACTGTGAAGAAGGCTGAGTGCCGAAGAATTGATGCTTTTGAAGTGTGGTGTTGGAGAAGACTCTTGAGAGTCCCTTGGACTGCAAGGAGATCAAACCAGTTCATTCTGAAGGAGATCAGCCCTGGGATTTCTTTGAAACGAATGATGCTAAAGCTGAAACTCCAATACTTTGGCCACCTCATGCGAAGAGTTGACTCACTGGAAAAGACTCTGATGCTGGGAGGGATTGGGGACAGGAGGAGAAGGGGACGACAGAGGATGAGATGGCTGGATGACATCACTGACTCAATGGACGTGAGTCTAAGTGAACTCCGGGAGTTGGTGATGGACAGGGAGGCCTGGCGTGCTGTGATTCATGGGGTCGCAAAGACTCGGACATGACTGAGTGACTGATCTGATCTGATCTAATCTTGCTTTCTTAGAACTTAGTTGAATTATGTTAAATTGTTTTTTTTTCCTAAGCCAAGACGTTCAGCTCTTAAATTGGGTGAATGTTGAGCAGTTGTCTCCTTCCCAAATTATAACTTTGGGTGAGTTGAATTCTTATGGTCAAAACTTACCAGTCATTCCTCATGTTCTAGCCTGTGTCAGAATTTGTCATCCAATCAATTGTAGTCATTTCCTGGGTCTCTTTTGTAGAGTGGTCATTAAGTACAATGTCTCATCTAGAAAGTACAAAAGAAGCTTTATATGAAGAAAAGTAAGTATGTAATCCATGTACTGCTGTTCCCTGTTTCTACATTCATAATAGACACAACCTCAGAATCTTCCTCAGCACAGCATTCCAATCAATCATTACCAGTTAAATTTGGCTCATGGAATTAAACTCATGTATCATCTGTAGTCTTCATCTTAGCATTGCAATGACATCTCTGACAATTCCGTTTAAATCTGTATTCATAAAACATACTGTTTCCGGACCACAGGGAACTCAGCCCTCTGTATCTGTCGCCACATGACCATCTCTGCTTTGCTGTTGACTATGCGTGAGAATGACGCCTGTTTCCAATGGGGTAGCCCCTACCCCATGGGGAAACATACCACTTCCACTAGCAAATATCTGTCAAAGACCAATTGATATCAGTACATAGCAGCTGGTGGGAAAGAATATGCTGCCAAATAGTTTCTATGGTTTCAATAACCTAATGACATGTTTTGTTATAGAAAGATGCTGATTTTAGTAGAACACAATGATTCTCCTGCTATATAGCCTGCACATGTTTAGTAGTATTCAGATATACCAATGAAAATACCTGAATACTATTCCTTTTTTCCATTTGGAAAAATTTCCAGTTGTCATTTCAATGTTAATAAATGGATCAGAATTTTTTTTTTTAGGACAGATTTTCAACTTTAGGTCACTTTTGATCTTTATTTACTTAGAATCAAGGGGGAAAAAAAGTTGTTTTAAATTTTTTATTCAACAATAAATACAACATTGAAGATGTTGACTGCTGACAGGAAAAAAGCAACACTCCCAAACTATGTGTATTTTAAATTTTGCTCTTTCCCTTAGACATAAACATGTCTTTTGAAGAATGTTTTTATGTTAGTTTTCAATGAGCCATCAAGAAACAAAGGTTGGTATCTTTGGAAGGAATATGATTAAAAACAAAATCTTCTCTCAACCCAGAAATTCTCTTCACAAAGGTAATAAAACAAAGAAAACACTTTTATTATTGAATAAGCATTAAACTAGAAATGCTCTGTGTGTCACACACAATCAGCTTTGAGAGATTTCAGGACAGAAAGGAATCACATCTCCTTATACAGCAAAGCAGATATAACCCTTTACATATATGTTTTTAAGATAATGAATAATTGGTCCTCAAATGAGAGGACTCAACAACACCATTTGTCACACACAATTCATTCTAACTTTACCTGATAATTGGGGTGACCATCTGTATTAGCCAAATTGCTTTATTCAGAGGAAAAGCAAACTTCTCATCTCTTTGTGATAAGGAGGTAGTTTTGTAACTCGGAGTAAGGTGCCCACTGAAATTAGGCTCTTACCTTCTAATAAAAACTAAGAGATAAGAGTGCTGCCTCTTTGATGTTTGCATTTCAAACAGATGGCTTCCCTGTCCTTGAGAAAATCATAAAATAGACAAAAGGCTTGCTGACAAAAGGCCCATCTGGCCTTCAAAAGTATAGATATACATTTCAAAGAGATGAGAAAATACTTACAATTCCAAATTCTCAAAGAAAAAGGAGAAGGAAATCTCTTCTCCCATTTTCAACCAGGTCAGTTGGCTTATTTTTAAGCTGTATTGAGTTGGCCAAAGAGTTTGTCCAGGTTTTTCTGTAGGATGTTAAGGAATGAACACTTTGGCCAACCCAGTATTTGTCCTTATTCACCTAAACACTTTTGAGTAGAAGGACTCTAAGAAGGTTGATCAGGACTGCCTAAGAGCCAGACTGAGAAAAGAAAACAATCTACCTAGAGGAAGGAGGTCTTGGGAAGAAGGCGGTGGATCAAGTACATGTCTCACCTGTGTATAGATCCAAATAGATTTTCTGGTCTAAAGAATACTGTAGGACCAAGATGAACGTGGACACTCAAGGAAGTCAATGTATACTTCCAGGAGAAAGAAACCAGTTTCGCTGAAACTCAACTCACCACTCTATTACTGTTCCCTTTGTCTATGAGCTGCAACTGGTATTATTTGATTCCTTTCCTTTGCCATTAAAAATATTTCATTATGTAGTTTTCTTTCATTCTTTCTATATTTATTCTTCTTCCCTTTGTCCCAATTTTTCTTCAATCCTTAGTTTACTACAGGATTTAGCCAATGTCTCACTCTTTTTTTCTAGTTCTGAGACTTCTTTTATATTCATTCCTGATTATGTTTCTTATTTCCAAATTTTGTATATTTTTTCAAATTAATATGAAGTTAATTTGTGAGAATGTGAGGTCTCCAGGGAACCTCTTGGGCATCTATTCTCTCATTACATAGCCTTCCTCCTACCTATTTTGACTTTGAAAAAAAATCCCATGTAACACTTATTTCAATGAAGACTTGATGCTATATAATGAAAATTATTTTAAATTATCTTCCAACTTTGTAAGTGATTTTCTTTTAGGGAGACCAGAGTATGGGTTCAACCTTGCCTTTCTTTTGAATGTCTTAGAACCTGGCTTCCTAGATAATGTGTACTCTTGATTTGGCCAAGTTTCTCTTTTTCTGTGTGTTGCAAAACTCCAAAGTTATATGATTACTTTTCCTCAAGGTTTTGACATTTTCATTTAATTAACTCCTTATTTTCTGTTACAGAAGCAGTTTCCACAGATGACTATACTTTCAGAGAGAAACACATTTAGGAAGCAAAGTCCAGAATTTCTCAGATAAGGTTTTGACCAAATGTGGTGTCTTGATTGTTGATCTTCTGTGTCACTTGTATAACTTGTACCTGTAAAGTTTATAACCTGCATCAAAATTTAATAGCTCATATATTTTCTGAGCTTGCTATGTGGTCTATTGTATAATTCTGCAGTTTTTTACTCCTCCCCCAAGTCTGTATTTTACTAAAATCAAATGCTCAGCAGCTTCTTTCTAGCCTCCAATTTTCCTGTTGGTTTAAATTTTTTTGTTAGCGTCCTAATGAGCTGTTTCTCTTGAATATGGTCTCTCTTTCCTCTGTTATAGTCTAGCTGTGTTCTCTCTTGCTCATTTGTGTCCTTTTCATTGCAACCCTGTGGACTATAACCCACCAGGCTCCTCTGTCCATGGAATTTTCCAGGCAAGAATACTGAAACGGGTTGCCATTTCATACTCAGGGGGATCTTCTCGACCCAGGGATCAAACCCACATCTCTGGCATCCAGATCAGTGGCATCTTTACCACTGTGCCACCTGGGAAACCCATTCTATCTGTGACCTCTCGTCAAATTTTAGTGAAGTTTCTGGAGCATATTTACCACTTTCTACCTCATAAAACACTTGTTTTCATACATTTCTTACCATGATCCAACTAACATATGGGTAGAAACTGTCTTCATTTTAATTTTTCCCTATGGTGCCTAACATAATGTTCGATACATAGGTGATTGATAACTATAAATAAACAAGTGAGGGCACAGCCTGTTAGTCCTAATAAATTAACTAACATAAGATTAATCTTTAAAAATAAATTTTTCTCTTGTTAATGTTTAATAGAGTAGTCAGGCAGATAAAGAACCAAAATAATTAATTTAGTAGCAAAAACAAGGCAAGCAGCTCCAAATCATTAGACAAACAGAGACAAAGACCAAACAGGACTAATGTAGGTGTGTTTATAGGAATCAGGAGCAAGTAAAAATTTGTCAACAAGAGTCAAAGGCATCATCTCTCAACTATGAATTCTACATCATCAGTAGCTGCTGGTTCTGCTCGTTCATCAGGACAGCCTGGCCTTGGTAAAGAGGCTTCTCCAATTGCAAAAGGAGGATGGAAACAGAATATGGAAAGAATCCATTTGACCTGTGTGATGATATCCCAGAAGGAGTCAGGGAGGGTGATTCCTGTGAGTTCAAAGTAGACAATCAATCCAGGAAACAGGGAACTCACAGGTGTTGGAGGAAGAAGCAGATGATCCCACCACTGTGCTCCAGATGCTCCTCAGGGTGCCCTTTGGATGGGAGTTTTTCTCTGAAAACAAGTAAGAATGAAGCTTGTCAGCTCCCCTGGGCTGTGCTCCTTTCTAAGCCTGTCTCTCACCTCCTCTTGTAAGAAACTGACTTGAATTTCTGGACCAGGTCATGTAAATGGTAGTGATTCCACTCTCAGACTTATATAGAAATGTATATCACTATTAAAAACACAAACATATGAAATAATCCCTTATCTTGTTAATTACTGGAAATTCCCTGGGTTAGAGATAGGATATTTTCTCTGCTCTTAGTGACTCTTGTCTTTGAAAGTCACTTTCCTTTCTTTTGCTGGCATTGCTGCAGTCTGGTGTATGAATACATTGTCAAATCTCTTTGTACACCCAGAGCTTTGATGGCATCTCTGCTTGATCTCATTAAGAATGTGGATGCACTGTGAAGGTGTTAGTCTCTCAGTCATGTCTGACATTTTGCGACCTCATGGACTGTAGACTGCCAGGCTCCTTTGTCCATGGAATTCTCCAGGCAAGAATACTGGAGTGCGTAGCCTATCCCTTTTCCAGGGGATCTTCCTGACCTAGGCATTGAACGTGGGTCTCCCACATTACAGACAGATTCTTTACCATCTGAGCCATATACACAGATGCAATACATAGGTCTCTACATGGAGTCATTTCTTTTTGAAGGGAATCTATGAGAATTACCTTTAAATATCTTCTCTCAGGAAGCTTTCTGAAATTCTCATTTGGAAATTCTCATTTGGAAATTTGGAAAAAGTCCATATTTATATAAAAATGAGCATATGTTAGCTCTTTTAGTGATTTTACTCATTAAACAAATATTTGTTAATTACGCCATTCCTAGGCACTCTTCCCAGAGAAGGCAGTGGCACCCCACTCCAGTACTCTTGCCTGGAAAATCCCATGGATGGAGGAGCCTGGTAGGCTGCAGTCCGTGGGGTCACGAAGAATCGGACACGACTGAGCGACTTCACTTTCACTTTTCCCTTTCATGCATTGGAGAAGGAAATGGCAACCCACTCCAGTGTTCTTGCCTGGAGAATCCCAGGGACTGGGGAGCCTGGTGGCCTGCCGTCTATGGGGTTGCACGGAGTTGGACACGACTGAAGCGACTTAGCAGCAGCAGCAGCAGTAGGCACTCTTCCAGGCACTGGAGATGCAGAGATGAACAAGATAGTGATAGTCACAATTCTCATGGACCTAATGTAATAGAAAGAAAAGAGAGTGGTAGAGGTTGAAACGAAACAAAGATAAGAACATAATTTAGGATGATGTAACTGTTCTGAAGGAAACAGGAAACATTCAAGGTGATACACACTGATAGACTCACATCAAGGAGCCAACTGAAAGAGCTCCCAAAGACCAATACTGAAATATCTGAGCAAGAAAATACATAAAGTAGCAGAGTGACCAGTGAGTATGCATGTGTGCTAAGTCGCTTCAGTCGTGTCCAACTCTGTGCAACACTATGGACTGCAGCCTGCCAGGCTCCTCTGTCCATGGGATTCTTCAGGCAAGAGCATTGGAGTGGGGTGACGTGCCCTCCTCCAGTGTCCAGGGAGAGGGATTAGCAATGGCAGAACCTGATGTAGAATGAGCTTTGTAGGTTTGAGAAGCTGAACACCATTGTGGCTGGAACTAGTAAACAATGAGGAGAGTGGAAAGGGATAGAATTTGGGAAGTAGTGTCTCAGGATGATCTTTATTATCAGAAACCAAGCATTATGATTCAGATTGGCATAGAGAATTAAGAAATAATCTATCTCATGTGGGATGTTTGGAGCGAGGGTGGACTCCAAGGTTAGTTGATTCAGTAGCTCAATGATGTCAGGTTTCCCCATCTTTTGCTAGGCCATCTTTTCGCAGTTTTCCTCTTAATCTTAAGCTGGTTGCTATATTTCAGCACAATACTTGCATGAGAAGAGAGGAGTCTGTGCCTTCCTTTCAATATGGGGAAGGCTTTCTCAGAAGCAATTCATCTATTTTCCTTTCATATATCATTGGCTAAGTTTGGTCTCACATCCTTTTCTTAAAAAAGCTAGGGTAACGATGGAGTTACCATGCTTGGTTTTGTTAAGTGGTTCTCAAAGTGTAACGGTATGAATGTTACGTAGGCACTCAGAAATACAAGACTTAAGGAATCAGATGATGCTGTGAAAATGCTGCACTCAATATGCCAGAAAATTTGGAAAACTCAGCAGTGGCCACAGGACTGGAAAAGGTCAGTTTTCATTCCAATCCCAAAGAAAGGCAATGCCAAAGATTGCTCAAACTACTGCACAATTGCAGTCATCTCACACACTAGTGAAGTAATGCTCAAAATTCTCCAAGCCAGGCTTCAGCAATATGTGAACCGTGAACTTCCTGATGTTCCAGCTGGTTTTAGAAAAAACAGGAACCAGAGATCAAATTGCCAACATCTGCTGGATCATGGAAAAAGCAAGAGAGTTCCAGAAAAACATCTATTTCTGCTTTATTGACTATGCCAAAGCCTTTGACTATGTGGATCACAATAAACTGTGGAAAATTCTGAAAGAGATGGGAATACCAGACCACCTGACCTGCCTTTTGAGAAATCTGTATGCAGGTCAGGAAGCAACAGTTAGAACTGGACATGGAACAACAGACTGGTTCCAAATAGGAAAAGAGTACATCAAGACTTATTTAACTTATATACAGAGTACATCATGAGAAATGCTGGGCTGGAGGAAGCACAAGCTGGAATCAAGATTGCCAGGAGAAATATCAATAACCTCAGATATGCAGATGACACCACCCCAATGGCAGAAAGTGAAGAAGAACTAACGAGCCTCTTAATGAAAGTGAAAGAGGAGAGTGAAAAAGTTGGCTTAAAGCTCAATATTCAGAAAACTAAGATCATGGCATTTGGTCCCATCACTTCATGGGAAATAGATGGGGAAACAGTGGACACAGTGGCTGACTTTATTTTTCTGGGCTCCAAAATCACTGCAGATGGTGAACTGCAGCCATGAAATTAGAAGATGCTTGTTCCTTGGAAGGAAAGTTATGACCAACCTAGACAGCATATAAAAAAGCAAGAGACGTTACTTTGCCAACAAAGGTCCGTCTAGTCAAGGCTATGGTTTTTCCAGTGGTCATGTATGGATGTGAGAGTTGGACTGTGAAGAAGGCTAAGCGCTGAAGAATTGATGCTTTTGAAGTGTGGTGTTGGAGAAGACTCTCGAGAGTCCCTTGGACTGCAAGGAGATCCAACCAGTCCATTCTAAAGGAGATCAGTCCTGGGTGTTCATTGGATGGACTGATGTTGAAGCTGAAACTCCAATACTTTGGCCACCTGATGTGAAGAGCTGTCTCATTTGAAAAGACCCTGATGCTGGGAAAGATTGAGGGCAGGAGGAGAAGGGGATGACAGAGGATGAGATGGTTGGATGGCATCACCAACTTGATGGACATGGGTTTGGGTGGACTCTGGGAGTTGGTGATGGACAGGGAGGCCTGGTGTGCTGCAGTTCATGGGGTTGCAAAGAGTCAGATACGACTGAGTGACTGAACTGAACTGAATTGAACTGAAAGAATCAGAAATTTTCAAGGTGGCATCCAGTTATCAAAGGTTTCATAAGCCCACCAGGTGATTTTGATTTCTGCTCAAGTTTTTGTTTTAAGCACATATATTTTAGTGGAGGGCTTCCCTGGTGGCTCATTGGTAAAGAATCCACCTGCCAATGCTGGAGACTCAGGTTCGATCCCTGGGTTGGGAAGATCACCCGGAGAAGGAAGTGACAACCCATTCCAGCTTTCTTGCCTGGGAAACCCCACTGATGGAGTAGTCTGGTGGGCTAGAGTCCACAGGGGTCACAAAAGAGTCAGACATGACATAGCGACTAAACAACAATGATTCAAAGTGGAACAGGGTATAAACTTGTGAGATTTATTGACAATAGTGTCATCGTCCTAAGTTTGAGAAAGCCAAAGAGAAGTGATTTCAGAACTTCTTCAGGTAAACACAATCTAGGAAACTTCAGACCAATTTTACAATGCTTTTGAAGAGACAGAGAGAGGAAAGCAGATTTTTATTTTTGCCTAGAGCATTAAAGCTGTGTTTCATCTTAGTGAGTTTGTGGTGTAAATCAGAAGTTACCCGGGATTTGAATAAGATTGACTTACAGTCCTATTTCAAACCCTGGAGCAATCCACTGCCTACTCAGAAAGTTTATAATTTTCCCAGAAGGTTTATCTTTCTTTTTTTCTTAAAAAAAAAAAAAAAAAGAAAGAAAATTTAAAAAGACAGTTATTATTTTGTAGAACAATTTTAAATTTATGGGAAAACTGAAGAGAATGTACAGATAGTTTCCATATACCACCCTCCAAATTCTTCTATTATTGACCTTTTCTTCTATTATTGACATTAATTTGCTATATTTGTTTTAACTAGTGATGTGGTTTTGATACATTATTGTTAACTAAAGTTCATAGTTTATTCACATTTTCTTATGTTTATCTAATATTTTTTTCCTGTTCCAGGATCCCATTTCCTGTTCTCAGATTCATATTACAATTAATTTTTGTCTTGTTGGGTTCCTCTTAGATATGATAGTTTCTTGCACGCACATGTATGCTCAGTTGTGTCTAACTCTTTGGGACTCCATGGACTGTAGCCCTCCAGCCTCCTATGTCTATGGAATTTTCCAGGCAAGAATACTGAAGGGGGTTGCCATTTCCTATCCCAGGGGATCTTCCTGACCCAGGGATAGAATCTCTTGAGTCTCCTGCATTGGCAAGCGGGTTCTTTTACCACTGAGCCACCTTTGAAGCCCCCAGTTGTGTATCTCACACTTTCTTGTTTTTGTTGATTGACAATTTGAGGAGTACTTGTTAGGTATATTGTAGGATGCCCTGCTACTACAATTTGTCTGATGTTTTTCTCATGATTATATTGTGGTTATGAGTTTTCAGAAGATCACAGAAGTGTCATTTTCCATTAAGAGTACATACTATCAAAATGATTTATGACTGTTGATGTTGACCTTGATCATCTGGCTGAAGTAGTGCTTCTCAGATTTCTCCTTTATGGTTATCTATAATTTATTTGGAATCCTTCTACATGTGAGATTGTTTCTTCTCCCCATTTATTTTATTCAGTCATTTATTTATATTGGTATGGACTGATGGATATTATTCTTTGGATTATAACCCAATACTACTTAATGTATTTTCTTGCTCAGATTATCCCAATGTTGGTCATTGGGAGATCTTTCAGTTGGCTCCTGTGCCTTTTTGATATGCCTCTATCAGTGTGTGTGTGTGTGTCTGTTAGCGCTTCCTTACTTTATAACACTACAAGATGCTCCAGGATCATCTTGAATATTTCCTGTTTCTGTCCTAGAATCAGCGATTTGACACTCAAGTTTGACAGCCATGGCTTTAGGCCAGTCATATGAAGAAAGGATATATGTAAGGGAGAAAAGCAGAAAAGGCCACCATAGGAATCAGACCATCAGAAATGTAGGCCAAAGTAAAGAGTTAAATGTTATACCAAATGTAATTAAATGCCACTGGCTTTAGTCAGGGGAGAGTGATTCTTTGATGTCTCTGCTAAACTGAGTGTAGATTGTGAAGGAAACAAGAACAGAAGCAGAGAGACAAGTTAGGAGGCCATTGCACAAAGGAAAGATATACCCATCTGAATGCAGAGTTCCAAGAATAGCAAGGAGAGATAAGAAAGCCTTCCTCAGTGATCAGTGCAAAGAAATAGAGGAAAACAACAGAATGGGAAAGACTAGAGATCTCTTCAAGAAAATTAGAGATACCAAGGGAATATTTCATGCACAAATGGGCACAATAAAGGACAGAAATGATATGGATCTAACAGAAGCAGAAGATATTAAGAAGAGGTGGCAAGAATACAGATCAGATCAGATCAGTCACTCAGTCCTGTCCGCCTCTTTGCGACCCCATGAATCGCAGCACGCCAGGCCTCCCTGTCCATCACCAACTCCTGGAGTTCACTCAGACTCACGTCCATCGAGTCAGTGATGCCATCCAGCCATCTCATCCTCTGTCATCCGCTTTTCCTCCTGCCCCCAATCCCTCCCAGCATCAGAGTCTTTTCCAATGAGTCAACTCTTTGCATGAGGTGGCCAAAGTACTGGAGTTTCAGCTTTAACATCATTCCTTCCAAAGAAATCCCAGGGCTGATTTCCTTCAGAATGGACTGGTTGTATCTCCTTGCAGTCCAAGGGACTCTCAAGAGTCTTCTCCAACACCACACTTCAAAAGCATCAATTCTTTGGTGCTCGGCCTTCTTCATAGTCCAACTCTCACATCCATACATGACCACAGGAAAACCTATAGCCTTGACTAGACGGACCTTTGTTGGCAAAGTAATGTCTCTGCTTTTGAATATGCTATCTAGGTTGGTCATAACTTTCCTTCCAAGGAGTAAGCGTCTTTTAATTTCATGGCTGGAATCACCATCTGTAGTGATTTTGGAGCCCAGAAAAATAAAGTCTGACACTGTTTCCACTGTTTCCCCATCTATTTCCCATGAAGTGACGGGACCGAATGCCATGATCTTCGTTTTCTGAATGTTGAGCTTTAAGCCAACTTTTTCACTCTCCACTTTCACCTTCATCAAGAGGCTTTTTAGTTCCTCTTTACTTTCTGCCATAAGGGTGGTGTCATCTGCATATCTGAGGTTATTGATATTTCTCCCAGCAATCTTGATTCTAGCTTGTGTTTCTTCCAGCCCAGCGTTTCTCATGATTTACTCTGCATATAAGTTAAATAAACAGGGTGACTATATACAGCCTTGACAAACTCCTTTTCCTATTTGGAACCAGTCTGTTGTTCCATGTCCAGTTCTAACTATTGCTTCCTGACCTGCATACAAATTTCTCAAGAGGCAGATCAGGTGTTCTGGTATTCCCATCTCTTTCAGAATTTTCTACAGTTTCTTGTGATCCACACAGTCAAAGGCTTTGGCATAGTCAATAAAGCAGAAATAGATGCTTTTCGGGAACTCTCTTGCTTTTCCCATGATCCAGCAGATGTTGGCATACAGAAGAACTATACAAAAAAGATCTTTACAACCCAGATAATCATCATGGTATGATCACTTACCTAGAGCCAGACATCCTGGAATGCGAAGTCAAGTGGGCCTCAGGATGCATCACTACGAACAAAGCTAGCGGAGGTGATGGAATTCCAGTTGAGCTATTTCAAATCCTGAGAGATGATGCTATGAAAGTGCTACACTTAATATGCCAGCAAATTTGGAAAACTCAGCAGTGGCCACAGGACAGGATAAGGTCAGTTTTCATTCCAATCCCAAAGAAAGGCAATGCCAAAGATTGCTCAAACTACTGCACAATTGCACTCATCTCACATGCTAGCAAAGTAATGCTCAAAATTCTCCAAGCCAGGCTTCAACAGTATGTGAACCATGAACTTCCTGATGTTCAAGCTGGATTTAGAAAAGGCAGAGGAACCAGAGGTCAAATTGTCAACATCTGTTAGATCATCGAAAAAAGCAAGAGAGTTCCAGAAAAACATCTATTTCTGCTTTATTGACTATGCCAAAGCCTTTGACTGTGTGAATCCCAACAAACTGTGATAATTCTGAAAGAGATGGGAATACCAGACCACCTGACCTGCCTCTTGAGAAATCTGTATGCAGGTCATGAAGCAATAGTTAGAACTGGACATGGAACAACAGACTGGTTCCAAATAGGGAAAGGAGTACATCAAGGTTGTATATTGTCACCCTGCTTATTAACTTAAATGCAGACTACATCATGAGAAATGCTGGGCTGGATGAAGCCAAGCTGGAATCAAGATTGCCAGGAGAAATATCAATAACCTCAGATATGCAGATGACACCACCCTTGAGAAAGCAAAGAACTAAAGAGTCTCTTGATGAAAGTGAAAGAGGAGAGTGAAAAAGTGGGCTTAAAGCTCAACATCAAAAAACAAGGATCATGGCATCTGGTCCCATCGAGTCATGGCAAATAGATGGGGAAACAGTGGACACAGTGACAGACTTTATTTTTCTGGGCTCCAAAAGCACTGCAGATGGTGATTGCAGCCATGAAATTAAAAGACGCTTACTCCTTGGAAGAAAAGTTATGACCAACCTAGATAGCATATTCAAAAGCAGAGACATTACTTTGCCAACAAAGGTCCATCTAGTCAAGGCTATGGTTTTTCCAGTATCATGTATGCATGTGAGAGTTGGACCATAAAGAAAGCTGAGCACTGAAGAACTGATGCTTTTGAAGTGTGGTGTTGGAGAAGACTCCTGAGAGTCCCCTGGACTGCAAGGAGATCCAACCAGTCCGTCCTAAAGGAAATCAGTCCTTAATGTTCATTGGAAGGCTGATGTTGAAGATGAAGCTCCAATACTTTGGCCACCTGATGTGACAAAATGACTCATTTGAAGAGGCCCTGATGCTGGGAAAGATTGAAGGCAGGAGGAGAAGGGGACGACAGAGGATGAGATGGTTGGATGGCATCACCAACTCAATGGACATGAGTTTGGGTAAACTCTGGGAGTTGGTGATGGACAAGGAGGCCTGGCGTTCTGTGGTCCATGGTGTCTCAAAGAGTTGGACACGACTGAGCGACTGAACTGAACTGCACTGCACTTATTTTGTATAAAACTGACAAAGGCTTGAAGTAATGTGGTAACAGTGAAGATATGAGAGTTGGCTGGATTTGGAATATGTTTCAGAGGTAGAACCAAAGTATCAGCTGATGGACTGATGAGTGGTATGTGGGATGAGGTAGGGAGATGAAGGGAATGAGGAGACAAATCAAGGATAAAGGCGAAGGATGAAAGAGTCAATGAATTAAGAGCAAAGGGCTGTTGGTGATGCTACCAGGTGGGATAGAAATGCTTGCAGAGGTGCAGGTTTTGGGTTTCAAAATTTAGAGTTTTGTGTTGGATGTTAAATTTGAGATGCTTGTTAAACATACAATTCACATCAAGTGGACTGCTTACAGTTTTGCAAGTAGATATGCAGGTTTGAACTGGGCAGAGGTCAGGATTGGAGATGTAAATATGGGAGTGCTTAGCACCTAGCTATTATAGTATTCTCATGTAAATATTATTCTCATGATAATACCTTTGGGAAAATTTGAGTAGATAAGTGCATGAAGGATAGCACTCAGAAGTTAGGCAGAGGAAGAAGACACTAGAAAGGAGATTATGAAAGTGCAACTAATGGAAGAAATAAAACCACATGGAGCCTGGCCTGGTATCATGGAAGCCAAGGTCAGAATGTTTTTCAGGGAGGAGGTAGTCATAATGCTGTAAAATGCTGCTGAGAGATGGAGGAAGATGAAAGCAGAGAACTGTCCATTGAAATTGGCAAGAAAGAGGTAACTGGTAATTTTGTAGAGGAGTTGTTTTGTGGAGTGGTGGGGATGAAAGTTTGTTGAACTTGATCTCAGAGAGGCAGCAGTGAGCGGTGGCTTGAAGCAAGATCTTAGCTCCCTGCTCAGGATTTGAACTTGGGTAGTCTGGATGAAAATCAGAAACCCTAGCCACTAAATCAGCAAGGGATAAAAGCTAGAAGCAAAATTTCCATGGCTCTTGCCGGGGGACGACAGAGGATGAGATGGTTGGATGGCATCATCGACTCGATGGATATGAGTTTGGATATGAGCAAGCTCCAGAAGTTGGTGATGGACAGGGAAGCCTGGCATGCTGCAGTCCGTGGGGTTGCAGAGTCAGACATGACTGAGCAACTGAACTGAACTGCCTCTATTTGAAGCAAGAATGTTTTAAGGAGGCAAAAACTGTAAAAACAGGTGCAAAGTTTATTATTAGAAGCATAGAGCAACAAGCGGGAGAGCACATGGAGAAATAGTTTAATTAAGACAGAAACAAGGCAGAGATACATACCCAGACAGAAAGGGTGTGGGGGGTCCTTCCTAATGAGGATATGCATGGTAAAGAGATAGGTAAATCATTTATATAGGGAAGTTCTTCCAGGTCTTTATTTACCTTTGGCCAATTATCTGGCTTCCTTTTTCATGCCTGCCCTGCCCTGGGAAGCCTCCCCAGCATGCACGCACAACTTTTTTTCCAAGATGGATCCCACCTCAGAGGCCCATGGAGGGCGTTGGCATCAGCTATTATGGAGTGGCACCCTCTCCTTTTTTATTCCATTTTGACATTGCACGTGTACAATGTCTCCCTTGCCCCAGGATGGGAAATATGTGACCTCTTGATCTTTTACTCAAACAGGGTTTAGCCCCTCTCTGTCCCTGCCAAAAATGTTGGCTTAAAACTCAACATTCAGAAAACTAAGATCATGGCATCCAGTCCCATCACTTTATGGCAAATAGATGGGGAAACAATGGAAACAGTGACAGACTATTTTCTTGGGCTCCAAAATCACTGCAGATGGTGACTACAGCCATGAAATTAAAAGATGCTTGCTCCTTGGAAGGAAAGTTATGACCAACCTAGACAGCATACTAAAAGGCAGAGACATTACTTTGCCAACAAAGGTTCGTCTAGTCAAAGCTATTGTTTTTCCAGTAGACATGTATGGATGTGAGAGTTGGACTATAAAGAAAGCTGAGCGCTGAAGAATTGATGCTTTTGAAGTGTGGTGTTGCAGAAGACTCTTGAGAGTCC
This sequence comes from Bos indicus, assembly GCF_029378745.1. Taxonomy (NCBI): domain Eukaryota; kingdom Metazoa; phylum Chordata; class Mammalia; order Artiodactyla; family Bovidae; genus Bos; species Bos indicus. The sequence goes on from NC_091769.1 coordinate 55,095,341, forward strand.
TTTGGACTGCAAGGAGGTCCAACCAGTCCATCCTAAAGGAAATCAGTCCTGAATATTCTCATTGGAAGGACTGATGCGAAGAGCTGACTCATTTGAAAAGACCCTGATGCTGGGAAAGATTGAAGGTGGGAGGAGAAGGGGATGACAGAGAATGAGATGGTTGGATGGCATCACTGACTTGATGGACATGAGTTTGAGCAAGCTCTTGGAGTTGGTGATGGATAGGGAAGCCTGGCATGGTTCTTGCCTGGAAAATCCCATGGACAGAGGAGCCTGGTAGGCTGCAATCCATGGGGTCGATAAGAGTCGGACATGACTGAGCGACTTCACTTTCACTTTCCTGCATTGGAGAAGGAAATGGCATCCCACTCCAGTGTTCTTGCCTGGAGAATCCCAGGGAAGGGGGAGCCTGGTAGACTGCCGTCTGTGGGGTCGCACAGAGTCGGACACAACTGAAGTGACTTAGCAGCAGCAGCAGCATCAGCAGCAGCAGCAGGGAAGCCTGGCGTGGTACAGTCCATGGGGTCGCAAAGAGTCGGGTATGACTGAATGACTGAACTGAACTGAACTGTCCCTGCCATAGCTGTTATCTTAGAAAGTGTCCATGGGAGGCAGTCTGGATATTTACTCTGTTCTTGTTATTTCCATCTTGAAGTGCAAACAGAAGGCTGTAAATATCTACCCTAGAGCCCACCTGCCTCCTTCCTCAGAAAATGTAAACAGAAGGCTAGTTGTAAATGCCTAGCCTGGAGCCCAGATATTACCTGACTCAGACTGGTTTCAGAGAGACTAGAGAGTGAGGAAGTCGAGAATGACTATGGACAACTCCAAATTGATTTTATTGTACATGGTGTTAAAGTTGGGATAGTAGGTTCAAGATGATGTGGGCTTAAGGAAGATTTCTTTTTAAGATGGGAAATATTTGAATATATAACTCAAATTGTAACTTGAACCCAGGTTCTTTTAACTGAGACACATCTGGTCTTAGGATTTAATGAAGCTCAGGTTCTTGATGTCTCATCACAGAAAGAATTCAGTGAGAGACAGAGTGATAGGAAAAAAGTGGATTTATTTAGAGAGTAACACACTCCAGATAGAGAGTGGGCCATCTCAGAGGGCAAGAGGACTTGAGTGAAACATACTCTTCAGGGCTGTCTCAGAAGGGGAGAGCAACCTCGAAATATGGTGTGATTAATTTTTATGGGCTGGGTAGTTTCAAAGGCTAATGAGTGAGAAGATTATTCCAACTATTTTGGGGAATGGGCAGAGAGTTTCAGGAATTGTGCCACTGTCTACTTTTTGGTCTCTGATGGTCAGCATCAGAACTGTCATGGCTCTGGTGGTTGTGCAATTTAGCTTGTGCTAATTTGTTACAATAAGCATACGATGAGCTCTAGATCTAGCTCTGAATACTCCACCATCTTGGACCTAGTTGGTTCTAACTGGTTTTCATCTTCTCCTGTCCTGTGTTATTCTTTTAAAGGCTGTGCCCCGTCCTCTTCCCTCCTGTTTTACTTGTATACCAGTGGGAATGAATCAGTTGAAAGGAGTATAGAAACATAGAAAACAGAGAAGATAATTGTTATTTAGCAGAGAATCAAGGAGCGTTAGTAAGGGATGGTTACATTTCAACAAAGAGAAATAGGAAAAGTTCTGAAATATGTGAGATCTTAGTAACTAAAGAGAGTAAGTGAAGTATGCCAAACATATAACTTTTTAACTTAAACTGAAATTTAGGACTTGGGCCTGCTTCAGTTCTGACTCTTAAATCTATATCTGAGGTTTTTTTTTATATATTATTATTTAAAAAATGGTGATTTAATTGATTTTAAATATAGACATCCATTGCTATCCAAGGGGCTTCCCTGATAGCTCAGTTGGTAAAGAATCCACCTGCAATGCAGGAGACCCTGGTTTGATCCCTGGGTTGGGAAGATTCCCTGGAGAAGGGAAAGGCTGCCCACTTCAGTATTCTGGCCTGGAGAATTGAATGGACTATATAGTCCATGGGGTTGCAAAGAGTCAGACATGACTAAGCAACTTTCACTTTCACTTTCATTGCTATCCAAACTCACTTTTTAAATTTGGAAAGATAGTTGATTTATAGTATTATGTTAGTTTCAAGTGTTGATAGACATCTTTTATGCATGCATATTAAACTAAAGGGTTATGGAGAGATGAGTGTGTTGAAAAGATGCAGAAAAGTAGAAATAAAATTTAGTTAAATTGAAAACCAGCCTGGTCAATGAATTTACCATGGGAGACTGCAGGAATTAGCTACAACAGGATAGAAGAAGCAGTATAAACAATAAAAGAAATATATCTTAAAAAAATCAAGTGACAATTGTAATTGGCTTCTGGAAGAGAGAGAACTCAGATCAAATTAAAAGATGGGAAGAGTAGAAGAGGTTAATTGGAAATAGTTATTTATAGGTTTGTATCTCTTCCACTCCTTAGTTTATAAAAGTACAGTCTGTGTTATGCTTGTGTAGGCAAGAATTGTGTATGAAAAAAGAAGCACATCCTAGTGATTTTTCAGAACAGTACTGACAGTGCCACCTTTGCAGAATTGCACTGTGACCTTCTGGGGCAGGACGAAATGTCTACACTTGACAACTTGGCCTGAGGGAAGAGAAGGAGCAGAACAATTAGTAGGATGCTGGGAGCACAAGAGCCCCACCCTGTCACTAAGATGTGATTCTCCTCTGCCCAGTGTCTCCTTCCACCTTGTCTGCACACTGATATTTGTCTTTCATGACCAGGGGGTAGCTAATTTTGAAAGGTGGTAGAATGGGATGTTAAAGAATTCAGACTTTGGGGTTAGGTAGCCTGTGTTTGAATCTCAGTTTTATTGCTTATCGAGTGTGTGCTAAGTTGCTTCAGTTGTGTCTGACTCTTTGCAACCCCATGGACTGTATGTAGCCCGCTGGGCTCCTCTGTCCATGGGATTCTCCAGGCACGAATACTGGAGTGGGTTGCCTTGCCCTCCTCCAGGGGACCTCCCCAATCCAGGGATTGAACCTATGTCTCTTATGGCCCCTGCGTTGTCAGATGGGTTCTTTACCACTAGTGCCACTGCTCATTATTTAACGTTTTCTTGAGTTCAGGTTTTCTTGGCTATAAAATGAGAAAAACAACAGTTCTCCTACCCTATGCGGTTGATGAGAGGTCTACATCCAATAATACACCAAATTACATTAAAAAAAATATTTCCCCATAAACAGAAGAGAAAGAAAAAACTTTTATTACCTACAATGTCATAGGTGTTTTATGTGCATTATAAAATTTATTATTCTTAGAACCCCGTGAGTTAGTTGGTTTTATTGGTCTATTTTATGGATGAGGAAACTGAAGTTTATCAAGATTAAAAAACTTGCCCCCATTCACTCAACCAAGGGGTTAATTAAACCCCATTTAATTAGGTCTGTTTGATTCAAAACCTGTGTTCTTTTCATTACATGATACTCCCATTCATTCAGCTAATTTTGCATTGAGGTGAAAAAGAAATAACCATGATTTTAAAGCTAACATCATTTTGATTTGTTTTGGTTTTGTAATACTGTTTATAGAGACATGTCACCTGCTGTGTCCACTCTTTATTTTAAAAGTGTTTTCCAATGTTGGCTGCAAATTGTAATACTCTAGGTGGATTAGCTGTATGTACATATGTAGTTAATATATATAATATATATTATTCATTTACTTAGCTGCACTGAGTCTTGGTTGGGGCACACGGCGTCCTCAGTTACTGTGCGTGGGATCCCTTAGCTGCAGTATGTGGAATCTTTTTAGTTATGGCACGTGAACTCTCAGTTGCTGCATGTGGTATTCAGTTTCCCAACCAGGGATTAAGCCTGAGTCCTCTGCACCGGGAGAATGGAGCTCCAGCCACTGGACCACAAGGGAAGTCCCAAGGGTGGATTAACTATTGCTGTCTGAATCTAACCCAGAGATTCTGAATTGATTGTTCTGTGGGGTTTAGTCACTGAGATTTCTAAGATCCCTAGATTACTCTAATGTGTAGTCAAGATTGAGAAACATTGCACTACAGGAAACTACATTCCTCATGGCCTTTCTTAGCAGCAGTGGTTATGCTTTGGGTCATGTAATCCTGCAATACTCACTCTTCCCCACAATTGTATGGTTAATTGCCTATGACATGCTTTTGTATTAAAAGATAACACAGGTTAATCAAATGCTTTCTCTCTCTCTCTTTTTTAAAGTTATTTATTAGGGCTTCCCAGGTGGCTGAGTGGTGAAGAATCCACCTGTCAACCCCTGGGTCAGGAAGACCCCCTGGACTAGGCAATGCAACCCACTCCAGTATTCTTGCCTGGAGTATCCCATGGACAGAGGAGCCTGGTGGGCTACAATCCACGGGGGGGGGGGGGTCTAACAAGTTAACAGGTGAAACCAATGATGCTGGTCCATAGAGCACACTTTGAACAGCAGTAAGAGAGTCTAAGGAACCCTGGGTGGAGGCACAAACCAGGAGGAAGGAATGGAGATTATGAGATTAATAACAAAAGATATGGGATAGAAATGAGATGGCTGGTCTATAGGAAGAAGAGAATTGAACAAATTTTTTAAAAACTTTTAATTTTATATTGGAATATAGCCAATCAACAATGTTGTGATAGTTTCAGATGGACAGCAAAGGGACTCAGTCATACATATACATGTATCCATTCTCCCCCACACTCCTGGAATAAATATTTCTTTAATTAACCTTGGAACAGCACTGTAATAAAGATCCCTGAGCTCCTGATGCTGAGATTCTTAGAGGTTGCTTGAATATAGATGGACCTTTAACTTTCCATGGTTTCTTAAATCTAGTTTGGATTTCCTGAGTTTCTTGGTATGTGTGTTGTTACACTACAATTTCATTAACTGAAGCAAGCTGCACCAGACACTGTGGATTCCTCAAGATAGTTTCACTTTTCTCTCATACGGTTTTGTTTACTTATTACTTAGTTGTCTATTGCTGCATAACAGATTATCCTCAAAATTTAGTGGCTTCAGACAACAAATATTTATAATCTTCTATTTCTGTGGGTCAGGAATTCAGAAGCAGTCTGTTTGGGGGAGTTCTGGCTTAGGATCTCTTAGGAGTTTGAATCAGGATAACAGCAGGGTCTGCAGTCATTTGATGACCTGACTGGAGCTGGGGCATCTGCTTCCAAGAAGACTGGTTCACATGACTATGGTCTGGAGGTTCTTTACCATATGGGATGCTCATCAGAGTCCTCATGACATGGCCATTTGCTTCCTTTGGAGTGGATAATCCAGAAGAGACACTGACCAAGATGGAAACTGCAGTGTGTTTTATGACTCATGATTTGTGTCATACACCATCACTTCTACCTTATTCTATTTGTTATAAGTGAGCCACTAAGTCCAACTCACAAAGGAAGGGAAATTTGAGTCCAGCTTTTGAAAGGAGGGTCCAAGAATCTGTGGTCATATTTAAATAACCACAGGTGTTTACTCTTTGACACAGCCATGTGTTTTAGGGAAAGCTGCTTATATTGTCAGCAGTTTCTCAGAATGGTTTTCAAAGTACATCACAATTGCTGTGGGTACTGTGTAAGTAAATACTTGGGCCCTACCTTTGAAGAGGGATTCCTGTTGGCTCAGTGGTAAAGAATCTGCCTGCCAATGCAGAACATGTGGGTTCCATCCCTAGGCTGGGAAGATTCCCTGGAGTAGGAAATGGCAACCCGCTCCATTTTGGAGCCTGGTAGGCTGCCATCCATGGGGTCACAAAAGAGTAGGATATGACTTAGCAACTAAACAACAACAACCCTGCTGTAGCTGCTGCTGCTAAGTCACGTCAGTTGTGACGGACTCTGTGCGACCCCATAGACGGCAGCCTACCAGGGTCTGCCATCCCTGGGATTCTCCAGGCAAAAACACTGGAGTGGGTTGCCATTTCCTCCTCCAATGCATGAAAGTGAAAATTGAAAGTGAAGTCACTCAGTCATGTCCGACTCAGCGACCCCGTGGACTGAAGCCTACCAGGCTCCTCCATCCATGGGATTTTCCATGCAACAGTACTGGAGTGGGGTGCCATTGCCTTCTCCGACAACAACCCTAGAAGAACTGAGAAAGAAACCCTGGGAGGAGGGCAGTGATCTGAATTAACCAGCTTCCCAGGTGATTCTAATGCACACTCACATTTGAGAATGATCAGTCTCAGCTGGTCTTGATAATTCAGTTACCATTATCAGCGTGTACAATTAGCCATGAGTATATATGCATTGGGGATTGCTGGGAACAGTTTTTTTTCCCTCCCCCCAGAAGCAACGGTTACTGGCTGTGTTGGGATGTGTGGCGTCGAGGTGGCTGTAAGCCATCTTGTTACCAGCCTGAGAAGGAAGGCGTCCGTTAGAGCAGGAGTGGCAGAACTTTGGAGATGTGTAGCTGTGCCCTGGATGTGCCTTCACAGGAGTCTGCATTATGAACTTGTGGCTGGGTGAGCTGATAAATTTCCTTATTACTTAGGCCAGTTTGAAGCAATGTTTTCTCTTACTTGCTGTTGATATCCTGATTTGCAAACTGAGTATTTGTAACTTCAAGTGGTTGGTTCATGATTTTTACTGATCCTATCAGCACATGTGGGTTATATGAACAGTTTAAAAACATACCACCCTTGAATTCACTTTTTAAAAATATACCACTCTTGAATTCACTTTTAGAGAATCTGAGCTGAGTAGTCCAGCATGGAGCCCTGGCAATGGAATTTTTCATAGGTGATTTTGAAGTGAGGCAGCACTAAGAACCATTGGTAACAACAATTATTGATTCTGTTTCTCTAAGTAATAAAAACAGTTTTTCTTCTAACATTCCTGGACTATTCCAGAGTGAGGAGTTTATGACCTATGGAGCAGTTGGGCAGTGTCCTTATAGGAAGTGGAATAGTGCTTTTTCCCCTTTACACAGCTGATACTAAAATAATCCTTGCTAGGTTACCATGACCACTTTTCTAAATTTATAAATTAATTCTTCTCATTAAGTGACTTGCCGTGAACTCTAATACATCTAGTTTATTCTTTATGAGTGGTTATTAGAGCACATCTGTGATGAAGCATTTATCAGTCCTTGAAGAAATTTTTATTGCCTTTCCTTTGCTTCCCATAAAAAGGCAACTCCAGCAACACTTATTCTAAAATCATTGAAAACTTATTTTCTGCCTAGGTTGTGAATTTTCTTGTCTTTTCCACCTGTTTCCCACCATCACTTCTCACTTTGTAATTATTTCATCCTGAAATAGTCCACTAAGAGATGTGTATCAGAATTTTCATTATAACATTGTTGGAAGTAATTGGGGGCATTGGTGGTAAACTCAGTGTTCATCACTTGGCGAATGGAAAAACAAAATATGGTGGGTATACTCCATGGAATACTTTGTTGCAGCTAGAAGTAATGAATTAGATGTACATTTAACTGTATTATTAGAACTAAAAAATTTAGCATTGAGTGAAAAACATAAGTAGGGTTAAGCCTACAGCATATTGCAAATGTCGGAAATTAAAAGCACATTGACCTTAAAATAACATGAATGCATTATATTTAAAGAAATACAGGTTTGTACATTTCTATACACATACATTAAAATGATACATGCATATAATTACTGTTAAATACAGTATATTTCCTGTAAGGAAGGGGAGAGGGGAAAACCAGTGATGAAGACTCAAAATACAAACATGAATCTGCTACAGAGTAATCATGATGGATAGAGGAGTAATCCCATGGATAGAGGAGTATGATTGTCCAGGTTTTGTACCTGAGTTTCCCTTCAACCTTGTAAAGGTCTCTAAAACCTTGAAATATGCTGTGGGATTTGACAACCTATAATTGAGTTTGAGAACTGCATATTAAATAGAAATAAACAAGACAAAGTTTAAACATAAGGGCTTTGTATAAACAAGTCTCTGGGTGACTGTCTGTTTATACAGGTCCTATACTGTACAAAGGACCAACCCAGGGTGTAGGAGGAGTTTAAATGTAGCCTGTGCTCCACTTCCTGGGTGGGGATTTTTTTTATACTTCATAGGAAAGCACTATATGGACTAGTAGAGACCCGGCTGGGACTTGTATTATGGGAATTCAGGGCAAGCTCTGGGAAGGAGAGATTGTCTGTTTTATGCAGTGCACAAAACAATGCTTAGTGCTGTACTAGTTTGCATTCCCACCAACAGTGTAAGAGAGTTCCCTTTTCTCCACACCCTCTCCAGCATTTATTGCTTGTAGACTTTTGGATCGCAGCCATTCTGACTGGCGTGAAATGGTACCTCATAGTGGTTTTGATTTGCATTTCTCTGATAATGAGTGATGTTGAGCATCTTTTCATGTATTTGTTAGCCATCTGTATGTCATCTTTGGAGAAATGTCTATTTAGTTCTTTGGCCCATTTTTTGATTGGGTCATTTATTTTTCTGGAGTTGAGCTGTAGGAGTTGCTTGTATATTTTTGAGATGAGTTGTTTGTCAGTTGCTTCATTTGCCATTATTTTCTCCCATTCTGAAGGCTGCCTTTTCACCTTGCTAATAGTTTCCTTTGTTGTGCAGAAGCTTTTAAGGTTAATTAGGTCCCATTTGTTTATTTTTGCTTTTATTTCCAATATTCTGGGAGGTGGGTCATAGAGGATCCTTCTGTGATGTATGCTGGAGAGTGTTTTGCCTATGTTCTCCTCTAGGAGTTTTATAGTTTCTGGTCTTACGTTGAGATCTTTAATCCATTTTGAGTTTATTTTTGTGTATGGTGTTAGAAAGTGTTCTAGTTTCATTCTTTTACAAGTGAACAGTGTGGAGATTCCTTAAAAAACTGGAAATAGAACTGCCTTATGATCCAGCAATCCTACTGCTGGGCATACACACTGAGGAAACCAGAAGGGAAAGAGACATGTGTACCCCAATGTTCATCGCAGCACTGTTTATAATAGCCAGGACATGGAAGCAACCTAGATGTCCATCAGCAGGTGAATGGATAAGAAAGCTGTGGTATATATACACAATGGAGTATTACTCAGCCATTAAAAAGAATACATTTGAATCAGTTCTAATGAGATGGATGGAACTGGAGCCTATTATACAGAGTGAAGTAAGCCAGAAAGAAAAACACCAATATAGTATACTAACGCATATATATGGAATTTAGAAAGATGGTAACGATAACCCTGTGTACAAGACAGCAAAAGAGACACTGAAGTATAGAACAGTCTTTTGGACTCTGTGGGAGAGGGAGAGGGTGGGATGATTTGGGAGAATGGCATTGAAACATGTATAATATCATGTATGAAATGAGTTGCCAGTCCAGGTTCGATGCACGATACTGGATGCTTGGGGCTGGTGCACTGGGATGACCCAGAGGGAGGGTATGGGGAGGGAGGAGGGAGGAGGGTTCAGGATGGGGAACACAGGTATAACTGTGGCAGATTCATTTCGATATTTGGCAAAACTAATACAATATTGTAAAGTTTAAAAAAATTTAAAACTAAAAAAAAAAAAAAAACAATGCTTATTGCAATAGTTGGTCACATGGTTAGTCCCTAATAAGCATTTGTGGACAAGAATGAATTGTGTTTGGCACAGTATTCGGGCAGCTTGAAATTTCTAGAGACCCAGTTTCTTTTAGGCGTGACACTGGAGTGGCAGCTGGAGCAACTTTGAGGAGATACCCCACATCCAAGGGCAAGGAGAAGCTCCAGCAAGATGGTATCAGGGGCGAAATCCCTTTTAGAATCAAACCCCATGCCCACCAGAGATGCACAGAGGGCTCAAACAGCTTGTGCACACGAGGACGCAGAGACCTCACAGACACTGAGACAGAACTGTGTTTGAGTGTCTCCTGAGAGGTACGGGTCAGCAATGGCCTGCTGCAGGGCAGGGGCTGTGGGTGCAGCAGACTTGGGTATGGCTTAAGCCCTCTTGGAGGAGGTCACCATTAACCCCACCATAGAGCCACCAGAACTTAAACAGGACTGAGGAAACAGACTCTTGGAGGGCACAAACAGAACCTTGAGCCCACTAGGACCCAGGAGAAGGGAGCAGTGAACCCCAGAGACTGACCCAGACTTGCCCATGAGTGTCCAGGAGTCTTCAGCAGAGGCGTGGGTCAGCGGTGGCCTGCTGCAGGGTTGGGGGCACTGAGTGTAGCAGTGCATGCATGGGACCTTTTGAAGGAGGTCACCCTTATCTTCATTACCTCCACCATAGTTTGGCCTCAGGTCAAATAACAAGAAGGGAACACAGCCCCACCCTTCAACATAAAATTGAGTTAAAGATTTACTGAGCATGGCCCTGCCCATTAGAACAAGATCCGGTTTCCTCCTCAGTCAGCCTCTTCCATCAGAAAGCTTCCATAAGCCTCTTATCCTTCTCCATCAGAGGGCAGACAGACTGAAAACCACAATCATAGAAAACTAACCAATCTGATCACATGGACCACAGACTTGTCTAGCTGAATGAAGCTATGAGCCATGCTATGTAGGGCCACCCAAGACAGATGGATAATGGTGGAGAATTCTGACAAAATGAGTTCTGACAAAATGTGGTCCACTGGAGAAGGGAATGGAAAACCACTTCAATATTCTTGCCTTGAGAACCCCAGGGACAATGTGAAAAGGCAAAAAGATAGGACACTGAAAGATGAGCTCACCAGGTCAGTAGGTGCCCAATATGCTACTGGATATCAGTGGAGAACTAACTCCAGAAAGAATGAAGAGATGGAGCCAAAGCAAAAACAACACCCAGTTGTGGATGTGACTGGTGATGGAAGTAAAGTCTAATGCTATAAAGAGCAATATTGCATAGCAACCTGGAATGTTAGGTTCATGAATCAAGGCAAATTGGAAGTGGTCAAACAGGAGATGGCAAGAGTGAACACTGACATTTTAGGAATCAGTGAACTAAAATGGACTGGAATAGATGAATTTAACTCAGATGACCATTATATCTACTACTGTGGGCAAGAATCCCTTAGAAGAAATGGAGTAGCCATCATAGACAACAAGAGTCCAAAATGCAGTACTTGGATGCAATCTCAAAAATGACAGAATCATATCTGTTCGTTTCCAAGGCAAATCATTCAATATCATGGTAATCCAAGTCTATGCCCCAACCAGTAATGCTGAAGAAGCTGAAGTTGAACAGTTCTATGAAGACCTACCAGACCTTCTAGAACTAACACCAAAAAAGATGTCCTTTTCATTATATGGAATACAAAACTAGGAACTTTTCAAAAACTTGAACTTCCAGATGTTCAAGCTGGATTTAGAAAAGGCAGAGGAACCAGAGACCAAATTGCCAGAAGTCAAATTGACTGGAATGCAAAAGTAGGAAGTCAAGAAATACTTGGAGTAACAGGCAAATTTGGCTTTGGAGTACAGAATGAAGCAGGCAAAAGGGTAATAGAGTTTTGACAAGAGGATATACTGATCATAGCAAACACCCTCTTCCAACAACACAAGAGAAGACTCTATACATGGACATCACCAGATGGTCAACACCGAAATCAGATTGATTATATTCTTTGCAGACAAAGATGGAGAAGCTCTATACAGTCAACAAAAACAAGACCAGGAGCTGACTGTGGCTCAGATCAGACTGAATTTGAAGAAAGTAGGGAAGACCATAGACAATTCAGGTATGACCTAAATCAAACCCCTTATGATTATACAGTAGAAGTGACAAATAGATTCAAGGATTAGATCTGATAGACAGAGCTCCTGAAGAACTATGGATGGAGGTTTGTGACACTGTACAAGAGGCAGTGATCAAGACCATCCCCAAGAAAAAGAAATGCAAAAGGGCAAAATGGTTGTCTGAGAGGCCTTAAGAATAGCTATGAAAAGAAGAGAAGTAAAAGGCAAAGGAGAAAAGGAAAGATATACCTATTTGAATGCAGAGTTCCAAAGAACAGGGGGAGAGATAAGAAAGCCTTCCTCAGTGATCAGTGCAAAGAAGTAGAGGAAAACAATAGAATGGGAAAGACTAGAGATCTCTTCAAGAAAATTAGAAATACCAAGGGAATTTTCATGCACAGATGGGCACAATAAAGGACAGAAATGGTATGGACCTAACAGAAGCAGAAGATATTAAGAGGTGGCAAGAATACACAGAAGAGCTCTACAAAGAGATCTTCATGACCCAGATAATCATGATCATGTGATCACTCACTTAGAGCCAGACATCCTGGAATGCAAAGTCAAGTGGGCCTTAGGAGGCATCAGTAGGAACAAAGCTAGTGGCTGCGCTGCTGCTGCTAATTCACTTTAGTCATGTCCGACTGTGTGCGACCCCATAGACGGCAGCCCACTAGGCTCCTCTGTCCCTGGGATTCTCCAGGCAAGAATACTGGAGTGGGTTGCCATTTCCTGCTCCGATGCATGAAACTGAAAAGTGAAAGTGAAGTCACTCAGTCGTGTCCAACTCTTCACGACCCATGGACTGTAGCCTACAAGGCCCCTCCATCCATGGGATTTTCCAGGTAAGAGTACTGGCGTGGGTTGCCATGTCATTCTCCAAAAGCTAGTGGATGTGATGAAATTCCAGTTCAGCTATTTCAAATCCTAAATATGATGCTGTGAAATTGTTGCACTCAATATGACAGCAAATTTGGAAAACTCAGCAGTGGCTACAGGACTGGAAAAGATCAGTTTTCATTTCAATCCCAAAGAAAGGCAATTCCAAAGAATGTTCAAACTATGGAACAATTGCACTCATCTCACACACTAGCAGGGGCTTCCCTGATAGCTCAGTTGGTAAAGAATCTGCCTGCAATGCAGAAGACCCTGGTTCAATTCCTGGGTTGGGAAGAGCTGCTGGAGAAGGGATAGGGCACCCATTCCAGTATTCTTAGGCTTCCCTTGTGGCTCAGCTGGTAAAGAATCTGCCTGCAATGTGGGAGACCTGGATTTGATCCCTGGGTTGGAAAGATCCCCTGGAGAAGGGGAAGGCTACCAACTCTAGTATTCTAGCCTGAAGAATTCCATGGACTGTATAGTCCATGGGATCACAAAGAGTTGGATACAACTGAGCGACTTTCACTTTCACACACTAGCATAGTAATGCTCAAAATTCTCCAAGCCAGGCTTCAACAGTACTTAAAACATGAACTTCCAAATGTTCAAGCTGGATTTAGAAAAGGCAGAGGAATCAGAGGTCAAATTGCCAACATCCATTGGATCATCGGAAAAGCAAGAGAGTTCCAGAAAAACATCTATTTCTGCTTCATTGACTATGCCAAAGCCTTTGACTGTGTGGATCACAACAAACTGTTGTGGAAACTTCTTAAAGTGTTTGAAACTGTGATCAAAGTTTTCTTTGATCTCTTTTGTAGAGCTCTTCTGTGTATTCTTGCCACCTCTTAATATCTTCTGCTTCTGTTAGGTCCATACCATTTCTGTCCTTTTTTGTGCCCATCTGTGCATGAAAATTCCCTTGGTATTTCTAATTTTCTTGAAGAGGTCTCTAGTCTTTCCCATTCTATTTTCCTCTACTTTGCTGAGGAAGGCTTTCTTATCTCTCCTTGCTATTCTTTGGAACTCTGCATTCAAATAGGTATATCTTTCCTTTTCTCCTTTGCCTTTTACTTCTCTTCTTTTCATAGCTATTCTTAAGGCCTCTCAGACAACCACATTTTCAAACTGTGGAAAATTCTTAAAGACATGGTAATACCAGGCCACCTGACCTGCCTCTAGAGAAATCTGTGTGCATGTCAAGAAGCAACAGTTAGAACTGGACATAGAGCAATAGACTGGTTCCAAACAGGGAAAGGAGTACGTCAAGGCTGTATATTGTCACCCTGCTTATTTAACTTATATGCAGAGTACATTATGAGAAATGCTGGGCTGGATGAAGCACAAGCTGGAATCAAGATTGCCTGGAGAAATATCAATAACCTCAGATATGCAGATGATATGCAGATAACAGCACCCTTATGGCAGAAAGTGAAGAACTAGAGAGCCTCTTGATGAAAGTGAAAGAGGAGAGTGAAGAAGTTGGCTTAAAACTCAACATTCAGAAAACTAAGATCATGGCATCTGTTCCCATCACTTCATGTCAAGTGGATGGGGAAACAGTGAAAACAGTGGCTGACTTTAGTTTTGGGGGCTCCAAAATCACTGCAAATGGTGACTGCAGCCATGAAATTAAAAGACACTTTCTTCTTGGAAGAAAAGTTATGACCAACCTAGAGAGCATATTAAAAAGCAGACATTACTTTTGCTAACAAAGGTCCGTATAGTCAAGGCTATGGATTTTCCAGTAGTCATGTATGGATGTGAGAGTTGGACTATAAAGAAAGCTGAGCCCTGAAGAATTGATGCTTTTGAACTGTGGTGTTGGAGAAGACTCTTGAGAGTCTCTTGGACTGCGAGGAGATCTAACCAGTCCATCCTAAAGGAATTCAGTCCTGGGTATTCATTGGAAGGACTGATGTTGAAGCTGAAACTCCAATACTTTGGCCACCTGATGCGAAGAGCTGACTCATTTGAAAAGACCCTGATGCTGGGAAAGATTGAAGGCCGGGGGAGAAGCGGACGACAGAGGACGAGATGGTTGGATGGCATCACCGACGTGATGGATATGTGTTTGGGTAAACTCCGGGAATTGGTGATGGACAGGGAAGCCTGGCATACTGCAGTTCATGGGGTCACAAAAGAGTCAGACATGACTGAGCGACTGAACTGACAGAACTGAGTTTCTTTTAAGTGAAGTATTATCCTGGTGAACCTACCTCAAGACTTTTCTCATACATATGCATTCAAAGTAAACATGTTTTTGGTAGTTTGGAGAAATGCTTTAAGCAAAATCAGGTGAGTATGGTAGGCAATATGCTCTAGTGGTCAAGGGTTTGGGCCTGGACATGTGCGGGGTTGATGGAAAACCTTAGCCTTGGAATACTGCCACCACTATCATCAAAAGCACCTGGAAACTTGCTGGAACCATATTTCTTGGGGTCTTAACCCAGGTGTACTGAATCAGAAACTTTGGAAGTGGTGCCGTGCCATATGATGTAACAATATCACCTGGTGATTCTGATATAAGCTAACATTTGAGAACTCCTAACTTGAACTATTAATTATACTATATTTCATCGCCTCCACCTTTTCTTTCTTTTGGAGCCTATTTGATTGGAGGTCCAGAATAATTGCTGTGTTGTTATTCTATTTTTCTACTTGTAAGTCATGGAGAAACAAAGTCTTCTACTGGAGTACGCTATTGAGGTTGGTTTTTGGATCCAATGGGCCCGATTGCACATGCAATTTACCTGTTCAGTTTATTTCCCAGAGTAGCACATATCTAATCTAGAGACTGAAAGATCTAGTATTATAAAAAATAAATTAAATAAAAGTAGTCACCCTTTCATTTTAATAAATAGTTCTTTTTGCTCTTATTCCGGTATTGTTCCAGTTGGCTGTGTGTGGTGTTCCTAAATATGGAAAAGATGAGTTTCATAGGAAGAGACGGTCAATATTTAATATTCAGGTCTGAGAATCATGCTGGGAGGGAAAGAATGAACCATTTACTTGGAAATAAGTAAGGAGTAAACAGTGATAGTAACTCGGTAGTGAAATAAATGCCAAAGGAGGCATTTGAAAAATAGTCTAGTTACAAGGACGGTCATGGTATTGAATAAATGTTTGGGTTGAGGAACACTGTTTCATCTTAGTTTGCTTTGAGAAATGAAAGCAATGACTACCAATTAATGGTGCATACAGCAATTGCCTTTCACTGCCACAGACCGAGAAGCTTCTCTGAAGTGAAAAATTAATAGCAGTATACCAGTTAACAATAAGTATTATACTTGTATTTTCACTGGCCAACATAAGGACTCTTATTTTTCCTTTTATATTTTCTTTACTGTTCCTTTCTTCTACTCCCTCAAGCAACTATTCTGGTGCATTTTACATATATTCTCTTTTTGGGGTAAAATTTGAGTTTTCTATATTTAATAATGATACAACATGTTAAGTACGCAAAAGTAGAGAGAAAATTATAATGTGTCAATAATAATAAACTGATGGCCCAGATTATTTTATCTATAATTTTTCCCCTGCCTTAACCACTTATCCCCATCCTACCCAGGTTATTGTGAAGCAAATTCCAGACTTCATCTTTTATCTTACATATTTTAAACTTACAATATTTTTATATTTTGTGTATTCCTTGACCCATTCTTTTTGTGACCTATCTTTGTGATTGTGTGTACATCTAGTCTACTACTTCTTAACTACTTCATGGCACACTGTGGTTTAACTATCATATTGTGTATCCATTTTCCCATTGTAGAAGCAAGGAGACAGCTGTATCTCCATCCTATCACCAACAGAACTGCAATAAACACCTTCACACATGCTCCCTGATGATCTGTGTGGGAATTTTTGTGATAATAGTTCAGGTACGGAATTTTAGGTCAAAGAGTATGTAATTAGTTCACCTGATTAAGGGCTTCCAGATTGATGCAGACCTTCTAGAGATCAATCTGTACACTTGCCAGGAACACTTGGCATTCTCTAGCAAATTTTTCTGCAGTTTATTAGGCATAAAATGATACTGCATTATTCTAATTTGCATTTTTCTGATTACTAATAGGTATACAATTCTTTCCACAGGCTTATTAGCTTTTGGGGTTGGTTCTTTGTTGATATCCTTTAATATCCTTTGCCCATTTTTTCCCATTGGACTTCTTATCATAGTGATTTATAGGAATTTCTTCATTTTTAGTTAGGCCCTTGTTAAGTATGCATATTGGTAGTATCTCCTTCACATTTGTCATCTGTTCAATTCTTTCCATGGTGTCTTTGTACAGAAAAATTTAATTTTGGTATAAATTCAGCTTGGTTTTTTTTGCCTTGTGGTCTGTTTCTGTTGGTGTAAGAAATTCTTCCTGGTCTTTATGTTGAGGATATCCTTCTATATTTTGTTGACATTGTAGGTTACATGAATATGTCTAGGTCCTTATTCCATTTGGAGTCTACCCTTTTGAACTAAGTAGGAATGCATTTTAATTTTTCTCAAGGCATGAACCAGCTTTCCCAGCTCTCTGTAAATTATCCTTTCACTGTTGATTTGTGGTACTGTTTTTATTAAATAATAAATCCCCATATGTAAATGAGTATCTCAGCTCTTTACACTATCCTATTAGATGATTTCTGTTTTTGTACTAGCACTATCCTCATTTTTATTGGTGTTTATAGCATATTTTCATGTCTGTGGCATAACATAACATTTTCTTATTCTTTTTCAAAGCTGTTTGCGTGCATCTTTATTTTCCTACACATTTAGAAATCAGTTCCTTGAATCCAGCTTGAGTTTGGATTGGGGTTACATTAAATTTGATTAATCTGGGAGATAAAATAGTATCTCATAATGAAACCTCTCACCTGTGATTATAGAAATCTTCATCTGTTTATCAAAAGACACCTTCTGTGTCTTTCATTAGATTTTTGAAAAATTTTTTCATAGAGGACTTTGGTTTTTAAAGCTGAAACCTGGGTACTTTGTATTTGTTGTTATTAAAAATAAATTACTCTTGTGTTTCCTAGATGGTCATCTTAGGTTAGAGAAATGGTATTGATTTTTAGGGGGTGAGAGGGGCAGAGGAAGATTTTTGAATCTAGTCTTAACTGAATATTCTCATTCGAATAGTTTTTCTTGATTATTTCTCATCTTCTTCCTCAATACTTTCTGCAGATTTTTTGTAGATACTCTCGGGAAATTCTTCTTTATTCATGGATTGCTGATATTTTCTTTTGAATTCATGAATGGATGTCAAATTTTAGCAGAAATAGTTTTGCCTCTTGAGAGTTTTTTTTTCTATTAGTCAGTTGTTGGCACATTTATTTTCCATATGCTTTGTTTTGAAAACTTTCTCATATTTTCTTGTGTTCTGAGTGTTTCAATCTGAGCTTCCAACTTTAAGTCTTGCACTTTTGCTGTAATAGTTACTCCAAATATTTTGATTAAAAAATTTCACCTATTGTCACTCACAAAACTTTATTGTGATAAAACTCCTCAGAACTACCCTCTTAAATTTGAAGTGTGTAATACAGTATAAAATATAGGCATGATGTACAACAGATCACTAGAACTTATCTTGAAAAAGTGCAACTTTATACCTGTTATGCAACAATTCCCAATGTTTCCTGCTCTGCAGTCCCTGGAGACCACCATTGTACTCTGTTTTTGTGAGTTTGACTATCTTAGATGACTCACAACTAGTATAATGCAATATTTTTATTTCTGTGACTGGTTTATTTCACTTAGCTTTATGGCCTTGAGGTTCATTGATGTTGTCACACAAAGCTAGATTTCCTGGAGTATTACTCAGCCATTAAAATACATTTGAATCAGTTCTAATGAGGTGGATGAAACTGGAGCCTATTATACAGAGTGAAGTAAGCCAGAAGGACAAACACCAATACAGTATACTAACGCATATATATGGAATTTAGAAAGATGGTAACGATAACCCTGTATACGAGTCAGCAAAAGAGACACTGATGTATAGAACAGGCTTATGGACTCTGTGGGAGAGGGAGAGGGTGGGAAGATTTGGGAGAATGGCATTGAAACATGTGAAATGTCATGTATGAAAGGAGATGCCAGTCCAGGTTCAATGCACGATGCTGGATGCTTGGGGCTGGTGCATTGGGACAACCCAGAGGGATGGTATGGGGAGGGAGGAAGGAGGAGGGTTCAGGATGGGGAACACATGTATAATTTTTTTTTAAATTAAAATTGAATAAAAAATGAAAAAAAAAAAAAGCTAGATTTCCTTTAAAGGCTGAATAATACACCCTTGTGTATATATACCACTTTTTAAAAAACTACTCATTTGTCAATGGACATTTAGGTGGAAGCCTGGTGGGCTGCTGTCTATGGGGTCACGCAGAGTCGGACACGATTGAAGTGACTTAGAAGAAGAAGAAGAAGAAGAAGAAGAAGAAGAAGAATGTGAAGCATCTTTTCATGTGTCTTTTCAGCATTTGTATATTGTCTTTGGAGAAAGGTCCATTCAAGTCCTTTGCCCACTAAGAGAAAATCAAGTTGGTTTTGGTTTTATTTCATTTTTCTGCTAATGAGTTATCAGAGTTCCTCATATTTTGAATATTAACCCCTTATCAGATACATGGTTTGCAAATATTTTCTTTTGTATACTGCCTTTCACTCTGATGGTTTTCTTTGCCATATAGAAGCTTTTTTAGTTTTGCAGTCCAACTTGTCTTAATTTTTTCTTTTATCTGTATTTTTGGTGTCATATCAAATAACTCATGTAGATCAGTGTCTAGAAGCTTTCCCCCTATATTTTCTTGTGGAAGTTTTGTAGATTTAAATATAACACTGGAATATAATTAATTTCAGGTAGTTTTTATGTATGGCCTAAGATAGAGGTCTAACCGCTTTCTTTGGCATGTGGAAATCCAGTTTCCCCAGCACCACTTGTTGAAAAGACTGTTCTTTCCCTGTTGTGTGTTCTTGGAACCCTTGTCAAAGATCAATTTACTATATATGCATGAGTTTATTTCTGGGATTTCTTTCTGTTCCATTTGTTTATATGTCTATTTGCTTATACTATGCTGTTTTGATTATACCACGTCGTTTTGTAATAACCTTTGGTATTAAGCTGTGTGATATCTCCAGCCTTGTTCTTGTTCCTCCATGTTTCTTTGGCTATTCAGAATCTTATTTAATTCTATATGTAAACTTTAGGATTGTTTTCTTTATTTCTGTTTAAAAAATTCCACTGGGATTTTGATGAGAACTGCATTGAATCTGTACATCTCTTTGGGTAGTACAAACATTTTAATAATTTTCTCATATCTTTATCATTTTAAACATATTTATTAGGCTGCTCAAAATCTATCAGTTCTAATAATTTTGTTTCAGCTGGTATACATTGGTGTCTTAAAAGTTTGTTTTGTTATCTTCAGTCTTAGGTTGCTTTTCATTTGTGCTCTTGTGGTCTCTTACTACTAGCTACTATGTATAATCAGGGCTTCCCTGGTAGCTCAGCTGGTAAAGAACCCCCCTGCAACACAGGAAACCCTGGTTCGATGGGGACGACAGAAGACAAGATGGTTGCATGGCATCACTGACTCAATGGATATGAGCTTGTGCAAACTCCAGGAGATGGTGAAGGACAGGGAAGCCTGGCATGCTGCAGTTCATGTGGTCGCAAAGAGTTGGACACAACTTAGCAACTGAAGAGCAATGAATAAACATGTATATTGGAGAAGAACCAAAGGCCAGGTCCTAACCTGCTTCCCTCCCTTTGAATTCAAAGGAGAGAAGAGGGGAGAGATGGATGAGAGTCAGGGCAGAAAGACCCAGATACCACAAAACCACTGTGAGCTACTACCACCACTCCAGGTCAGGCTTTGCCTTTAAACTTCAGAGACATTGAAATTAGGATATGAGGGGATTGTGATATAACCATCTTGGGATTTTAGGAAGGTAGTAAGTGATGAAGGAATGCTCAAGGATGGCTGACCTATCTCCTCTCCTTGTTAAATTCTCACCTTCAGAGGGCTCTATGTTGCTCTGGTTTTATTCTGTTCATGCTGGCCCCAGTGAACTACTGACTTTTCTGATGAGAGGCTGGTAATCCTTTTTCCAGTGCAATCTGGGGAGAGAAATGAGTGGCACTTAATTCCAAACCATCCTTTCACTACCACCCTCACCCAAAACATTCATCCTGCAGAGAAGTTGATCGGTCATGGGAGAGAAAAAAAGAGCAAAAGCAGGATAGTCCAAAGGCAATGATCTCTTATAGGAGGCCAGTAGTGAAAGCATTCAGTGCGGCTCTAATACATTTAAGGGGACAGTTTTCCTCAGAAAATTGTAATTCTATCAGTAATAGGACTTAAGCATAATGTATGGGCACTTTTCTTTTGGCTAGAAAGTCAGGAACAATATATTCAGCAAACTGCAGAATTTGACTATCAGGTTCTGACACTAAACAGATTTTTGGTGACATGAGACTTGGTGGAATTGAGCTGAAGAGAGTAAGTTTGAGAATTGGCAGAAAGGCTAAATTTGCGGGGACAGGCAGGAGTAAGCCCAGGGAAATATTGGCTCTGGGGAGCACTGTGTAGGAGCAGAAGGGCAGTATGTGGGCTATCTGTCCTAGAGATTATATGTAGCCTAAAAAAGAATGCAATTAGGTGAGACATGATACTAGGGAATGAATGAAGGTGGGGTCAATTCATGTTATGCTTTGTGTAACAGGATAAGGATTAGAGCTTTATCTTAAAGGCAATAAAGAATATTGGTAGTACTGATGAAAAATACATTGTAACAGACAGGGAAATTTGTTTGGTTAAGGTGGTTCAGCAGTAGAAAATCCGCCTGCTGTGTAGGAGACATGGGTTTGATCCCTGGGTCAAGAAGATCCCCTGGAGAAGGAAATGGTAACCCACTCCAGTATTGTTGCTTAGGAAATTTCATGGACAGAGTAGCCTGGTTGGCTATAATCCTTTGGGTCACAAAAGAGTCAGACATGACTTAGTGTCTAAAACAGCAACAACATTATATGGGTAATAAACCTTCCAAGTGGTTTGGACTTTTTATATTTGTATTGTTTGGCTTTCCATATTATTTGTATTCATACTGTTTGGTTTTCCATAAATGGGTTTGTTGTTTAAGTAGAATCCAAACATTACATGCAGCATACTTAAAAATTTGTTTATTTGAAATGCTTATTTAACTGGGAATTATGTTTTTATTTAACATGTGAATAGGATTTATTAGGTCAACAGAATCAGGTGAACATGGCCCAGGCAATAAAAGAGTATCTTGACCAGGAAGATGAGAGATGCTTGCTTGATAAAGAGATGACTTTGATACTTTAGACTACAACAGAGGGAGGGGGTGAATTGGGGTTTGGTAATGAATTTGTACAGAGTGACCAAGTGTCTATGGATTCAAACCTATGGGTTTGAATTGTGGCTGAACTTTTGGCTGTGAAGAAGTGCAAGCCAGTGAAGAAGTGCATCTTCTATTTGCATCTTCTGCACTTCTTCCACTGGATGTATGTCTTGAGATGAGTTCTGTGAGGGTCTCACAGGATGGAGCATCCAGGCACTTGGTGGTAGCCAGCTTTACAGATCTTTGTCCTGGAACCCCTTCCTCATTTTTCACTGCTACAGTTGTTTTCTGGGGTTACATCACCAAATAAAGTACTCTTACATAAAGTAAAATGGAGCAAGGAAAAATCTCCACCAAAATATGGAACAGAGTAATATGGCAGAAGTAAATTGAAATAATTAATCACTAGTTTCAATAGAGAGTAAAATTAGCAAAGAAGTTGTTAGGTTAAAACCAACCTCTAGCCTGTCCAGAAAGGATAGATATGCCAAATGTATATGAAACCTAAAGCTGTAGTAGCTATATCTCAGCCAAAAAGCATTTTTAAGGATATAGAAGATGCCCACAAATTTAAACCTAAAGGAATCCAATGCCTGTAAATATTTAACATAAAAGTAGGTAAAACTGAGAAGACTAGAACCACCAGTCTAACTGGGATTACAGCAAATGCCCAGCCTTCATTGCTCTGGGTCTCGTTTTGTACATCTTAAGGCCAACAAGGAAGGGTGAACCAACTTGGAGTTGCAGACTGAGGGATTAGTTATGCAGTCAGATGTGGACAAGTGGTCAAATAGCGTGAATACTGAAAAAAAAATAGAGTAAAAAAATAGGTCACTGCATATCTTTGTAAAAATAGTTTTAGAAAAGAGAAGTCAGATTTCTGAAGGTCTAAGACTGAATGTGAAGTGACAATGTAACCGTAGGGAACTCTTGCATCTCTTTGCCTCTGGCAGCCACGGGACTCTCAGCGTGGTAGAGTCCTTCTGTTGGTAGAGTCCTTCTGTTGCCCTTACCATGCTCAGATTGGGGATTCTCTTAGAGGCAGCAGCTCTCACAGTCCCAGTCATAAGTGAGGCATAAGTCCATTAAACTCTAATTTACAAATATAAAGGGTAATTAAAAAAAATTACCCTCCTTCAGTCAGTAACTAAGTGAGAGTGATAGGGTAAGACAGTATCAGTCAGGGTCTGTCAAGGAAGACAACTCACACCAGATAATGTTTTAAAAAATACTTGTTTCATTTTTGGCCATGCTGGGTCTTCACTGCTGTGTGTGGGCATTCTCTAGTTGTGGTGCGAGGGCTTCTTTTGTCACAGAGCACAGGCTCTAGGCGTAAGGGCTCAGTAGTTATGGTACACGGGTAGTTTCCCTGCTGCATGTGGGAGCTTCCTGGACCAGAGATCCAACCTGTGTCCTTTGCATTGAAGACGGATTCTTTACCACTGGACCACCAGGGAAGCCACACACCAGACCATTTAACAGAAGCAATTTAACAAATTTGTTACTTAGATGAGAAAAGAACTAAAGGAGCTTCTAGGGGTTCTCACAGAAACTCAGGGCCATTGTGGGCTGGTAGGAAGGTGATGATGTCTAGAACTATGGAGGGGGCTGCCTTATGGGAGCTAGGGCTGGAGAGGTCAGGCTGTTCAGTGATAGCTGGAGCCATACAACAGGCAGAATCATTGCTAGAGGCATTGCCCAAATAGAAGAGGCAGAAATACTCCCCCTTTAGTCTTTCCTCATTGCCTCCAACTAAATGATGGACCCTAAAAGGCAGATGACAAGGGAGATGAGGCCAAAGGAGAATGGGAAATAGGTCTGAGAACAGGCAGGCAAATGATAGCCTGAGTAGGCAGGAGTGGAGCATATGCCTTCTTCCCTCTCTTGCCTCTGCTCTAGGACAACCCTCATCCATCATCCCAGCTGATCAGGGAATAAGAAATACTTGCTCTTAATATTTAGTAAGTGGTATTTTGGATTTCTATCTCCCATAGCCTTTCAAATCTTGGAGTTAAAAAAAATAAAAGTCTCTTAGTCATCTCCAAGTCTTTGCAACCTCGTAAACTGTAGCCCACCAGGCTCCTCTGTGCATAGAATTCTCCAGACAAGAATACTGGAATGGGTGGCCAGTCCCTTTCGCCAGGGGATTTTCCTGACCCAGGAATTGAACCCAGGTCTCCTGCATTGCAGGTGGGTTCTTTACTGTCTGAGCCACCAGAGAAGAACATGGTTATCTTTTTCTCTGCAGTCAATCCCCCAGTATCAAGCTGTTGTATTTCTTATCTAGGGGGGAAAAAAGAAGGGCTATCTGCCGCTGCTGCTGCTAAGTCGCTTCAGTCGTTTCTGACTCTGTGCGACCCCATAGACAGCAGCCCATCAGGCTCCCCCGTCCCTGGGATTCTCCAGGCAAGAACACTGGAGTGGGTTGCCATTTCCTTCTCCAATGCATGAAAGTCAAAAGTCAAAGTGAAGTCGCTCAGTGGTGCCCGACTTTTAGCGACCCCATGGACTGCAGCCTACCAGGCTCCTCGATCCATGCGATTTTCCAGGCAAGAGTACTGGAGTGGGGTGCCATTGCCTTCTCTGCAAGAAAATACAGCTCAATCAGAAAATGTTACCTTTGTTGAATTAGCCTGAGTTTATTTTAGCTTTTATAGGCATTTCAATACACATAATTATTTGGAATTTTTCTTTTTTATATCAACTATTATCAAACTTGGTTTTACAAAGCATTCTTGGGTATTTTATCCTCTAGGTCATAAAAGCAAAGCTCTTATGTCTACTCTGAGAGAGGATGAGATTTTGATTGCTTCATATAACAAATTAACTATTTCTCCTAGCTTATCTATAAAATTGATAGACTTTTGAAACCTTTTTAGGATGTTGATGAAAAATACTGATACTGTTGGTTTTCTTAACGTATATTCACTAATTGGCCCTCTTTGGGCATAGTTGTTTAATTAAAAGCCATATACGCTGCAAATCCATGTTTCTCCACCTTACCCAGGGACATCTGTACTATAACCAATAAATGCCGCAAACCTATTTCTTAGGTAAAACCGTTAATTTAACAGAGCTTGTTCTTAATGAATTCATACTGTTTTATAGCGATGACTGTTTTCTAGAAGTGCTGACAAATGGTTTGATAGCCTATTAATAGAACATAATGGGAGAATGAAGTAAACATACTGGTCTAATGCTCTAAGGAAATACACTAGGCATTTTTTCTTTAATCTTTTAGAGCTATTTCCATTCTGTATGACTTCACAGAGAATAAAATTAGTGCTTCTGGGAGCCCGTAGATAAGGCCTTGTAGTGTTATGAATTAATAATATGAGTTTTCTTGGAGAGGGAACAAATGAGATGTTCTTCCCATGGAGGGTTTCTTTATTTTTTAATTTTGGAAAAATATAGCAAATAGGGGAATCAAAACAAAGTAGGAAAACTGAGCTCACTTTCTCCCATGGACACATCCAAACTATAATTACATATAGAACAGCTCTTCTGTAATTAAGTATATAAGGGGAAAAACATACCGAGAAGAGGGGAAGGGAGCCTAAAAAGGAAGAGGCTATCAAAACTTGGAGGTTCTCTCAAAGGAGCCAGAGATTTGAGCTCCACATTGAACAACCCAGCCCTAGGGACCAGTACTGGGAAGATGAGAGCCCTTAACTGGGTTTGAAAACCGGCCCGGCTTACAATCAGAAGAGCTGGAAGAGTGTAGGACACTGACACTCTGCTCTTAGACTATGCACGCAAACTTTCTCGAAGTCCAGTGTAGGGGCAGCAGATAGCAAAGCACCTGTTGCTCTAGCCAGCCTGCCATAGCCACTCCGGCACCCAGCTTCTCAGCCTGGGCCAGGATCTGGCGTCCACCCCCTCACCAAGGTGGCGCACCTTGGGAGAAGCCCCCACCTATGCTGGACTCTGGATCTAGCACACCTTGAAGAAACCCCTAGCCTGTGCCAGGCTATGACCCCAGGCCCTACACCCTGGGTGCAGCCCCCAGTGCACCCCAGTGTGTGCTGAACTGTGGTTCTATGGTAGTAATACCAGACAAAGTAGATTATGAAACAGAATGTACCAAGAGGCAGACAAGGACATTACACGATGATAAAGGGACAGTGACCTCATTCAGTAGTGACAAATAGAAATCTGAAAACCCATGGCTTAAATTTGGAGTTGTGTATACTTTGTAAAATCTCGAGAGATAGACAGTCCAGAGCTGACAGGACATTTCAAGATGCTGTCAGACCGAGGCTCCCCCTCTTGTTCTGCTCACTTCATTTGGCGGGATGGCTATTCAACCTTCAGCCTTGTGTGCACATCCCAAGCAGGAAGGAAAGTATGTGCCCAATTTTCAGGCATATGGTGGGAATAAACATAAATAGTCTAATCTTGCAACAGAATTATACACAATATCATATTTGGTTTATAAAATGGAGAAAATGGAGGCCCAATTTCCCAAGATAGGTAAGTGAGGCAGGAAGTCAGGGGTTCATTCATACATTTCTAACTCTCAGATCTTTCTAATATATTTTATTACCATTTTAGTAGCAACAATTTAGGACTTCCCTGGTGGCTCAGATAGTAAAGAATCTGCCCACATTGCGGGAGACCTGGGTTTGATTCCTGGGTTGGGAAGATCCCCTGGAGGAGGATGCCATGCCCCTGCATGGCAACCCACTCCAGTATTCTTGCCTGGAGAATCCCCATGGGCAGAGGAGCCTAGCAGGACTACAGTCCATGGAGTCGCAAAGGGTCAGACATGACTTAGCGATTAAGCACACACAGCAAAGAGAGCAATGGTTTAAGTTCATTTTTTGACTTTAAAGAAATATCAAAGGCTTTGTTTTTGTATTTTCTTTTCTTTTAAAGGCTTTGTTTTTGTAATTCACCCAATAACTAAATTTCATTACCTCATGTGACTCCCCTCTCCTCTCTACTAATTTATAACTAGAATTGTCTCTTCCTGAGAGTGGCCCTTGGCATAGTGGGGTCTGGGAGCCAACTTCATTAGGTCTGCCTGGCAGCAGTGATGGTGGTAGCAAGGCTTGTTAAGCACAGGTTACTAGACCCAATCACAGATCTAGTGAATCAGACTCCAGGGACTAGGTCCCCTGAAAATGCATTTTTAATAAGCTGGACAAGTGAACACTATAATCATTAAACTTTCCAACACTGTACTAGAGGGTAATTTTCTGCTGAGAACAAATTTATTCTCTGAGTTGCAGCTGCTTCTGTGTTTTATGGGACCTTGGGGTGAAATTAAACAAGAGCATCATCCTGTCTTTCAGCAAAGGGTTTCTTACCTCTGCTCTGGGAAGTGGTCCCACACCTCCTGGAAACTGTGAGGAAATGATTTCTGTCAGCGAATACAGTTGGTGAGATTGGGGAGCATGTGTGTTAGATAATAAAGCATGCTGGTTAAAATTTTAGACTCTGAAGACAGAACAACTAGCTTCAAATTCTGACTTTATCTGAACTAGCTATAAAACCATGGGCAAATTACTCAATTTTCTGTGCCTCACTTTCCTTCTGTAAAGTGGGATGATATATATCTCATGACTGGTATAAGGATTAGGAGAGTCAAACCATGGAAAGCGTTTAGAGCAGCATCTTGTTCTCCATAAGCATTGTCTATTAATAATACTTTTGTAACATCCTGATCAGAGTTTCAATACCTGTATGGGTAGGGCTTCCCAGGTGGCTCAGTGGTAAAGAATCTGTCTGCCAATGCAGAATATGTGAGTTCTATCTCTGGATTGGGAAGATCCCCCAAGTAGGAAATGGCAACCTACTCCAGTCTTCTTGCCTGGAAAAGCCCATGGACAGAGGAGCCTGGCAGGCTACAGTCCATGGGGTCGCAGAGAGTCAGATGTGACTGAGCACACAGAGGTGTGTGGCATGTCTTTGTCTTATTGTAAGGCCTCTTATCACCCTTGTACCGATAATCTATTTCTTCTAAAAAGGGTGTGTGCATATGTGTGGGGAAGAGAGAGGATGGATATGCATGATTTTACTTATTACTGCCAACAAGCTTATGGCTTAGAGCCTATTAAGACAAAGAACAGAGCTTGCAGAGGTTCTCAGGCAGACCGTCTTTGTAGCAGAGTTCAGTTGAGGTAACTTGGCTGATTCTTTAGCTGCTTCCTTGAGCAAGCAGAAGGGTGGGGAGGTTGGGCACAACTTCTCTGAACCTCAACTCTTTACTGAAGAATACTTGATAGCATCCCTTCTACCTCAGGAAAGTTGAGACTAATTAAGCTGTTTCTGTGGCTCAGCATTTTAAGCTCCTAAGAGAATTACCTATGTTAAAACAGTATCATTGCAGCCTGTTTATGTAACTATGATCCCCGAAGCTCTTACTCCTTCCAGTTTGGAATGCGTACAGCAGTATCAAATGCATGAAGGTGAGTTGTTAATCAGATGCTAACTCACTTTTATGCAAGGGTAGAAAAAAGTGAACTCTCCAGTTTGAGTTCACAGATTTGATTCAGAAGAAGACAGAATCAGAAACCTTCTAGGATGCTGAGGACAAGTGTATATACAATAGATCTGTCTTGGTTATGAGTTATGAGAAAGCAATGAAAGGTGAATGTGCTAATTTGTGAAGTAGAAACATCTTTTCAGATGGCATCTCTCCACCATCAACTATTCTGTGCTTTAATACCACTATCTATACCTTTATCTGTCATGTAGCAGCTGAGCATTCCTGTGTGGAATTCCTCTTGATAACTGGTTGTATAGACCTCTCTGCCACTATGAGGGTTGATATAGAAAGAATCATATGGTGACCACTTCTACAGTGTTCCTAGTCATGGCTTCCTTTTATTTTCTATCCTACCCTGGGTACTCCTAGTCCTGAAGGTAGAGTGGATATTCTTCTTGTTCATTAATCCTGCTTTTAAACCTCAGTTCATTTCTTCCCCATCTCTTCTCAGGGCTTTTGAAGCATCTTATTGCCTGCTTGTTGTAGTAATTTATGAATCTTTCTCTTTCATTTTGATGATTTTAGCACTTGGCTTACTGTATTTTGTTTACCACTACTTCTGATACCATGTTTTAAAATTTCAGTATCCATGGGGATGATTCATTCAGTGTCTTGGCTTTTCAGTTCTTTAAACTCCTTTCCTCTATTGTTTCTTTCTTCCAGACTACCTCTACCACTGCTCTCATGTCATACCAGGTTAAAGCATCCTTCTCTGACCATCGCCTCCTTTCATCACCAATTTACTCCCAATAACTTACTACCCAGAATACCCTTCAGTTGACCTTATTGCTTTTTAACTATTCGTCAACTCCCTCAAAGGGCCTGGCTTCCTTTTCCAGTTTAGATTCCATCTTCCGTTACTGCTATCATTCTTCTCAATTTCACTTTCACCCAAACACCTTAAGGAGGCTGGAAGAACAACCCACCGCCATGCTGACTGCTCTCACTGTTAAATTCATATACGTATCAACTAAATATGCAAGTGGGCTTTCAGTGCTGCCAAACAATCCTATTGCTTTTTCATTGTGAATTCAGTCTTCTGCTCTTATCCTCAGAGAGGATCTCATACCTCTGCTTTCTCAGGCTCTAATATCCCTGTCCCCTCCTTGCATTCAGTGAATAACCTTACTACACTGAACATAGCAGTAGCATCAGAGTGCACCATGTGTTCCAAGCACACAATCTACTGACGTGTATGCATCTGTACTCTTACTCTCTGCTTCTATCCAGTGTTGATATCTAAGGCCTCAACTTGTGCACTGGGTCCCATTCCCTCTTACCTGCTTAAGGACGTCATTCATCCATGTGTTCATTCTTTGTGGCATCACTTCTCCTTTCTAATACAACATTCCCACCAGCATACAGGCATATGATATTTTCCATCTTAATCTTTTCCATTTGATCTGTACACAGTATTCCAGTAACCACCCAATTTCCCTGCTTTCTTTACAACCAACATTGCACAGGGGTGTTTACAGAAGTTATTTTACCTCCTATCTTCTCTTGAATGCCTCTATAGGATCTTCACTTTGCTGACACTGTTCTTTCCAGTGTTATTGTCTCTTCAACCCAAGCATTCAGTTCTTCTCACTTTTAATCTTTCTGTAATATTTCACACTGTTGATTATCCCTCCCTTCACCCAAAATAACTCTTGGTATCCTGCCCTCCTTTGGAATTCTACCTTTCTCACTGGCTACTTCTCAGGCTCCTTTGCTGAACACTAATTTTCCCAACTGCTAAATTGTGGAGTGTCTTGAGACCTTTTCTCTATATATACATTCTGGGTGACCTCAAAATCTTAGAGCTTCAGATATCATCTGTAAACTGATCACAAAATTTATATCCTAGCCTAAATGTTCCTCCTGAACTCCAGCTTTACATACATAACTTACTTCCAGACATAACCATGTGATGGCTAATGGGTACCTCACCATGGCTAAAACTGAGTCCCACTACCCGTAAGCTGTGGCTTCCCAGGCGGCACTAGTGGTAAAGAACTTGCCTGCCAATGGAGGAAACATAAGGCATGTGTTTGATCCCTGGGTCAGAAAGATCCCCTGAAGGAGGGCATGGCAACCCACTTCAGTATTTTTGCTTGGAGAATCCCATGGGTGGAGGAGCCTGGGGGACTACAGTCCATAGGGTTGCAAAAGAGTCAGACATGACTTAGCAACTAAAACAAACAAAATAAACCATAAGCCATTTCTCCGCCTGTCTTCTGCCTTTGTGAATGAAAATGACACTTACTCTATTACTTTAGGTGTAAAAAAACAGCAAACAAACGGAAAACACAACCTTTAAAGGTTATCTACTTCTCATTCTCTTACATCACTTTTGATTCACCAGCAAATCCTGTAGTTTCATATTCAAAATATGTCAAATCTAAATACTTCTACCACTTCTTCAGATACCACTTTAGTAACAAGTCACGTGCCTCTCTGTGTGGATGATGGTGAGGACTTCTTAATCAGTCTTCCTGGCTCCACCTTTGCTCCTATGATATATTCCCCCCATAGCCACCAGAATGAACTATTAAAGCTTGATATTCTGAAATATTACAGATCCACAGGAAATTGCAAAGTTAGCACAAAGAGGTTTCATGTACATTTCACTCAGTTTCCCCTTATAGTTATGTACTTATAGTAAAACTGGACATTGCTCCAATGTAGGTATGTAGATTTATGTCACTTTATCACATGAGTTCAGTTCAGTTCAGTCGCTCAGTCGTGTCTGACTCTCTGCAACCACATGAATCGCAGCATGCCAGGCCTCCCTG
Organism: Bos indicus; assembly: GCF_029378745.1. Lineage (NCBI taxonomy): Eukaryota > Metazoa > Chordata > Mammalia > Artiodactyla > Bovidae > Bos > Bos indicus. The sequence continues at coordinate 55,126,489 of NC_091769.1, forward strand.
TCCATCAGCAACTCCTGGAGTTCACTCAGACTCACATCCATTGAGTCAGTGATGACATCCAGCCATCTCATCCTCCGTCGTCCCCTTCTCCTCCTGCCCCCAATCCCTCCCAGCATCAGAGTCTTTTCCAATGAGTCAACTCTTCGCATGAGGTGGCCAGAGTACTGGAGTTTCAGCTTTAGCATCATTCCTTCCAAAGAAATCCCAGGGCTGATCTTCAGAATGGACTGGTTGGACCTCCTTGCAGTCCAAGGGACTCTCAAGAGTCTTCTCCAACATGAGTAGGTTCAGGCAACCACCACCACAATCAAGATACAGAACTATTCCATCATCAGAGATTTCCCTCTTGCTACCCTTTTATACTCTCTCATTCCCTCTTCACATCCCTAAGCCTGGCATCCACTCGTCTGTTTTTCATCTCTATAGTCCAGTCATTTTAATAATGTTAAGCACATAAATGGAATCACACAGTTGTGATCATTTGATACTGGCTTTTTACATTTAGCACCATGTTCTGAAAGATCGAGGTAGTGTTGCTGAATCAATTTGGTTTCATCTTTATTGCTGAATAGTGTTTCATAGTCTGGAGGTACTCCAGGTTGTTTAACCTATTGAGGGACTTACCCCTAGTTTGTGAATATTGCAAGTAAAGCTGCTATGAACATTCACGTACAGATTTCTGTGTGGATATATATATATATATTATATATATATAATATATATATTATATATATATATATAATTTTTTTTTCCTGAGATAACTGTTCAAGACTGCAAATGCTGGATCACATGGTGTGAGCTTTTAAAGAAACTGGCAAGCTGTTTTCCAGAATGGCTGATAATTTTATACTCTCACCAGCCATTTATGACCAGTCCAATTTCTCCATATCCTCACCATCATTTGGTATTGTCACTTTAAAAATTCAGCTATTCTGACAGGTATATGATATTTCATTATGGTCTCAATTTCCATTTCCCAAATGACTGGTGATGCCGAATATCTTATGGTTAGTTGCCATCTGTATATCCTTTTCAGTGAAATGTTTCTTTATGTCTTTTGCCAGTTTATTTTTTCCCAGTTTTACTGATACATGATTGACACATGATGTGACGTAAATTTAAGGTGTATAATGTGTTAATTTGATACATTTACGCATTGCAGTGATTACCATCAGAGAGTTAGCTAGCACTTCCAGCTTGTCACATAATTACCATCTCTTTTTTTGTGTGGTGAGAGCAATTAAGAATCACTCTTTTAGCAGCTTTCAAGTATATAATATGGTGTTAGCTGTAACTGCCATGCTCTACATTAGATTTTACAGACCCAATTAATCATATAAATAAAAATTGTATTTTTTTGGCCAATATTTCCCCACTTCCCCTACTCCTAGGCCTCTGGTAACCACCACTATACTATGTTTTTTAATTTCAGCTTTTAAAAAGTCCACATAAGTGAAATCCTAAAGTATTTCTTTCTGTCTGATTTATTTCACTTGCCATAATGTCCTTCAGTTTCACTGATGTCACAAATGGCAGGATTTCCTTCTTTCTTACGGCTGGGTAATATTACACTGTGTGTGTGTGTGTGTGTGTGTGTGGGCTCGCCCACATTTTCTTTATCCATTCATCTGTTGATGGACTTCTACATTATTTTTTTATCTTGGCTCTTGTGACTAGTGGTGCAATAAACATAGGATTGCAGGTATCTCTACAAGATCCTGTCTCCATTCTCTTTGAGTATATGCTCAGAAGTGAGACTACTAGAATTTACGGTAGTTCGGAGTTGATTGAGAAACTTCAATACTGTTTAGTAGCTGTACCAATTTACATTACCATCAACAGTGCACAAGGGGTTCCTTTTTTTCACACCCCACTCAGCATTTGTTAATTCTTTTTCATGCTAACCATTCAACAGGTATGAGGTGATGTCTCATTGTAGGTGTGATTTGAATTTCTCTGACTAGTGATGTTGGTCACATTTTCATGTACCTGTTGGCCATCTATATGGCTTCTTTGCAAAAAGGTCTAATCAGTTGTCCCCATTTAAAAAGACAGTTTTTTTTTTTTTTTTTGCTATTGGATTTTATGAGTTTGTTATATATTTTGAATATTAACTCCTTACCAGATTTGATTAGCAAACATTTTACCCCATTCCACAGGTTGCTTTTTCATATAATTGTTTTTTTTTTCCTGCGCAGAAATTTAATGTAGTTTCACTTATTTTTTATTTTGTTGCTTGTACTTTTGATATCATGTGTAGCTGTGGAGACAAATGTCAAGATTTATCCCTATATTTTCTTCCAGGAGTTCTACAGGTTCAGATCTTATATGTAAGTCTTTAATTTATCTCAAGGTAATTTTTGTATATAGTGTAAGATAGTGATCCAGTTTCATTCTTTTGCATGTGACTGTCCAGTCTTTTCAACAACATTTATTAAAGAGATTATTTTTATTTGTTGTATATTCTTGTATCCTTTGTCATAAATTGACCATATATGTATGGGTTTATTTCTCTATTCTGTTTTGGTCATCTATATGTCTATTTTTGTGCCAGTACCACACTGTTTTGATTACTATAGCTTTGTAGTATAGTTGGAAACTGGGAAGTGTGATGCCTCTCTCTTTGCTCCTCTCACTAAGGATTGCTTTGGCTATTTGGAGTCTTATGTGGCTCCAAACAAATTTGGGGATTGGTTGCTCTATATCTGTGAAAAATGTCACTGGAATATTAATGGAGATTGCGTTGAATTTGTAGACTGCTTTAAATAACAAGGGCATTTTAATCTTATTAATTCTGCCAATCTATGAACATGGGGTATTTTTCCATTCATTTGTGCCTTCAATTTCTTTTATCAAAGGATGGTAGTTTTCAGCATGGAAATCTTGTACCTCCTTGATTAAATATATTACTGATCATTTTACTGCTTTGGTGGTATTGTCAATGGGACTATTTTCTTTATTTCTTTTTCATATGTTTTGCTATTGGTATACATAAATACAGCTGTTTTCTGAATGTTGATATTATAGTGTATAACATTACTGCATTTGTTGATTACTTCTAGCAATTTTTTTTGTATTTAGGATTTTCTGTACATGCCTAAATACTCCAATACATTAGATCTTTACTGTACTAATTAAATAAAAGCATTAGATCATATTATTTGCAAACAGACCATTTTACTCCTTTTCCTATTTGCATGCCTTTTATTTTTTGCCTGTTGGCTCTGACTAGGACTTCCTGTTCTTTTATAGAGTGCTTTTAGAAAAAATATAAATATGATCATATTATTCCCCTTGTTTCCGCTTTGAGCACTCTTTCTCTATAATTATTTGATTTACATCTTCACTTCACCTATGTCTATATTCCAATGTTTCTTACAGAGAGAAGCCTTCTGTGACTACTTCACCTAAAATAAACTCTTCTACTTTCCCTTCCCACTGTCCTGTTATTATAGTATATATATTTTTACCTCTTAGACTACCTAACCTTTTGTTTCAGTTGGTTTCTAATTTTGTAACAAAGAAGATAAATTAGGTGTTTTGTCTGTTTAATGATTTCTTCTCAACATCTTGAAGAGTTATTGGTATGTACTAATACATTATCAATTATTTACAGATTCAATGAATGAATTGCTATGAAACATTGTCAATGTCTCTAATATTGGTCAATGTTTCCCCATAATTTTTATATCACATGTGATAAAAAATTCTTTCAGAAACATATTTAGAGAGACAAATTTGTTTTTTTCCTTAAAAATCACTTTTCAGTCAGGGTCCCAACAATAATAGATGATAGTTTGAGGTGAGTTTAACACATGGGTTATTTAGAAGTTATGGACAGGGTGTTGAGAAATCACAGGGGATGGTGTGAAACATCAAGTGAGTGACATCTGGCAGTTACTATCCCTTGGCTTGAAGGTGTGAGGGGAGGGAATGTTACTGGAGCCTGGGAGGAGAGTCAGGTGAAGAACTCCCTGAAGAGGAACTGAGATGTTGGATGCAGGTGTATCCTCAGCCTGACGTAACCTTGTGTGGGAAGAAACTAGGGAAGTAAATATTTTGACCTCACTGCCCTTCGTTTCTATGACCTCTAGCTGGGATTTCCAAGGCCAAACCTGACCTGAATCCTGAGAGAAGGGAACCGGCCAACCTCACTAAGCATAGAGCAAAACAAAAAAGAATGGATAGTAGATTTGAAAGGGGAAAATGCAAGATAGAACTAGCATTCTAGTTATGCCGGTTATCTTGCATCTCATTATTTTGCTGTAAATGACTATAAGTGTGTCACTTTTATAAGTGTGCAAGTTTTATGTTCTGAGTAATCTCCTGCTTGATTAACAAGAAGTCCAGTTTTTTCTTCCAAAAGGCATGGATGTGCACAGAATGGCTTCTCTATTCTGATCAGAGATGCTGCCTGCTGCCCTTGATTTCCTGACCAGGCTGTGGTCCTGGGCTGACTAGATTCTTTGCCTCCTATGAAAATGTCTAGATATTTACCCTCAGGTCTGGACAGAGGGAGCTTCTGCCCTACTACAGGGCCAGGTGTTTGCAAAGGGTTACCCATAGCAGAGCTGCTGGGCCTTGACAACGTGGTTGTGTCTTTTCCCCTTGTTCTCTGTGCAGTTGTGAGTTAGTGAGGTTTGATTAAGGGTTGGTGGAGGAGAGACTGATTCAGGAATGGTCACACAGCCTCATCCTAGACCTGGAACTATTATTTCCTTGGGTGTACAGGTCTTGTTTTCCTGTCTGATCCATTCTGCCAGACTTGTGGTTTCATGTTGGTTTTCATTCAGAGGCCCCCTTTTCTTCCCTTTTTGTTTGAGGCCTTCTCCAAAGTCCAATAGACAGATGGGTTCATCTACCTGTTGGACCTCACTGTAGATCAAATTCCAGTGAAAAGCTAAATGGATTGAGATCAAATCTTTTCCCACAGGAGGATGGGTGAATGGCCTAAGATGGGAGCATACCACACACTTGAGTTTTAACTCTTCTAACTTGGAGATTTTTTTCTTATGAACACATGCAGACTTCTCTCTCTCTCTTTTTAAACTATCCGAAAATATTTCATTTGATAGATATATTTCATAATGAATATATCAGTTTATTATATTTAATAGTTTAACTATGATAATTTTAATATGATACTCTAAAAATCATTTTACACATCTATACATATGTGAGTACACTCATAAGAAAAAATTAATTGTTGCTGAGTCAGTGTTATGTGCATTTACAATTTTGATATATAGTTTAATTCAGTAATTCTGTGGCCTAAAAAATGTAAGGCTGTTCCAGTTCTTTTGTGTTAGGAGAAGGGATCCTTTCAAATCATTTGGTGCATCCACTTCTAGAGACTATGGTCCTAGAACGTAAAGTGGCTTGTTTAGGGTTGGCTTTCCAAAGTCATTCTGCTTAATCAGTTTGACTCAGTAAGGATGATTTAATATCCATTTTTAAGTTTTAAAGCTGTGGTTGACAGTTCTGATAGTTCTCATGTATTTCTTTTCTCCTGCTCTTTATCCAGGTGGGTAATGTATTTTTATTCTGTTGTTGTTATTTTAGTAGGGATTTAGAACAGCAAATATGTGTGTAATCCATTATGTTGAACCAGACATGCATCCTTATATTTGCTCCTAGGTGTTTTATCTTTTTTTTCTTTTTATTTATTTATTAATTGAAGTATAGATGACTTATAATGTTGTGTTAGTTTTAGCTGGGCAGCAAAGTGATTCAATTATACACACACACACACATACACATGAATCCTTTTTTTTTGATTCTTTTCTGTTACAGGTTATTGCAAAATATTGAATGTAGTTTCCTGTGTTATATAGTAGGTCCTTATTAGTTATCTATTTTATGTATATTTTATCATTTTCTTGTTCTTCAATTATATTCAAACTGGTTGTTTTTATGTAGAATAGTTCTGATTTTTTGTCACTGCTTTCTAGATAATAATTTTGATTATTCTTTATATTTTTCTAGTTCAATGTCACTTGATAATAGAAGTTTTACTCTAAAAAAGGCTTTACTTTTTTACTTTGATTTTTTTACTTAAAAAAATCAGACATGGTTGAAGTCCTAGCTCCTGCTTATTGCTGATAGTGTCAACTTAGGTCACTTGACCTTTGTTAAAAACTCATTTTTCTTATCTGTGAAGTGGGGCTAACTGTCAGGGACTGAACTGTGTTCCTCCAAAAGATTCGTCGAAGTTCTCTAATTAGTGTTTCCTGGGAATGTGATCTTATTTGGAAATAGTGTTTTTGCAGACACAATAAAGTTAAGGTAAAATCATGATGGGGAGCCCTAATCCAACATGACTTCTAGCCTTGCAAGAAGCAGAGGACACTCTTTCTGAAGCAGAGACACAGGGAGAACCCAGTCCTGTGAAGGCTGAGGCAGAGATTGGAGTGATGCAGCCGCAAGCTGAAGAATGCCTGTGGTTACTAGCAGCTGGTGGGGGCAAGGAAGGGCCCTCCCAACACTTTGATTTCATATTTTTAGCCTCTAGATGTGTGAGGGAACAAATTTCTGGTTTTAAACCACCCAGTTAGTGATAATTTGTTACAGTAGCTCTAAAAGACTAGCTGAGATGGTAGAGAATCCACCTGCAATGTGGGAGACCTGAGTTTGAGCCCTGGGTTGGGAAGATCTCCTGGAGGAGGGCATGGCAACCCACTCCAGTATTCTTGCCTGGATAGAAGAGCCTGTGGGCTACCGTCCATGGGGTCGCAAAGAGCTGGACACGACTGGACAACTAAGCACAGCACAGCAGACTAATACAGTAGTTGTTCCTACCTTGCCAGGTTTTTGTGAGGACCAGATGCTGTCGTACATGTGAATGTATGTGAAAGCAGTGATGTATCATGAAGCTGAGCAAATGGAACTTAGTGTCATTCCCAGGCTGAGGGAAGGAGGCATCGCATTTCCAGCTCTGCTTAGTACGGCTAGGTCTTACCTTCCAGCTTGTGACTGCTTAAGTGGCCACTGCTGGGCATTCTGCTGAACCCCTGTCCCTTGGTGCCGGTGCAGACTCCCCTGTGGGAGACCTGTGTTCTGTTTCATTTTCAAAGTGATCTAGTCCTGTGACCCTTACTCTGAACTGTGTTTTCCCCTATAGCTTTACCTGCTGACCCTCTTCAGGGGAAACTTAACTGCTTCCCAATTTATGTCCTGAGGAAGGAAAACAGGCTTTGAGGTCAAGGCCTGTGGGTGTTTTCTACTTTGAATATACCTACAAAAACCTTGTGTGAAATGTCCTATGAAAGTCAAATTGAACTGGATTGACCTCACCTCTGCCGAGAAATGAAATTCGCTCTGGAGCCTTCCTCACTGATTGCCCTGCCAAACTTGGCAATTTTTCTTCCAAGTCACCTTACCTGGCTTTTGCTGTGAAAGAGGTTGTACAAAGGGCATTCGAATCTGCATGAGTATCTGTGTACCTGTCATGGCTGAGATACCAATTTAGAACTTGCTCTGTCAATCAGGAATTATCATCTGGAGCCATCTCATTCTTTCTGGGTTAGAATGTAGGGAATAGCTTGATGCATAATTCTTGTTCCTAACTGCGGCTGTCAGGTGCTAAACTGGCCTGCAGTGTTTTACGCTGCTAGTGAAGAAAATGTGAAATGAGGGAACAAAAATCCATTTTTCAGTCTATGAGTATAAATGTAATGCTTACCCTGTCTTGAAATACGGAGGGGGTGCTCTGAGATGCCTAAGAAGGAAATGGAGAAATGTAAAAACAATACATCTGTTCTGTTTGAATGTGAGGATTTCCTTGAGGAAGGGATGAAATGATCTCTCCTTAAGTAGAGCTCTCATCCTTTTTCTCTTTCTAGTGGAGGGTACTCTTCACTGTGCTGCTGTGCTTAGTCACTCAGTCGTGTCTGACTCTCTGCTACCCCATGGACTGTAGCCTTCCAGGCTTCCCTGTCCATGGGGTTTCTCCAGGTAAGAACACTGCAAGGGGTTGACCTCCTCCAGGGGATCTTCCAATCCAGGGATCGGAACCGGGTCTCCGCATTGCACAAGGATTCTTGACTGTTTGAGCCACCAGGGAAGCCCAAGAATACTGGAGTGGGTAGCCATTCTCTTCTCCAGGGGATTTTCCTGACCCAGGAACTGGACCAGGGTCTCCTGCATTGCAGGTAGATTCTTTACCAGTTGAGCTAACAGGGATGCCCCATACCCTTAACTAATCAACCTCATTAAGGCTATGCAGGTCTTCATAAAACCATTCAACTTCAGCTTCTTCAGCGTTACTGGTTGGGGCATAGACTTGGATTGCTGTGATATTGAATGGTTTGAGTTGGAAATGAACAGAGATCATTCTGTTGTTTTTGAAATTATATCCAAGCACTACATTTCAGACTCTTTTGTTGACTATGATGGCTACTCCATTTCTTCTAAGGGATTCTTGCCCATAGTAGTAGATATAATGGTCATCTAAGTTAAATTCACCCATTCCAGTCCATTTGAGTTCGCTGATTCCTAAAAATGTCAACGTTCACTCTTGCCATCTCCTGCTTGACCACTTCTAATTTGCCTTGATTCATGGACCTAACATTCCAGGTCCCTATGCAATATTGCTCTTACAGCATGGAACTTTACTTCCATCACCAGTCATATCCATAGCTGGGTCTTGTTTTTGCTGTGGCTGCATCTCTTCATTCTTTCTGGAATTATTTCTCCACTGATCTCCAGTAGCATATTGTACACCTACCAATCTGGGGAGTTCATCTTTCCGAGTCCTACTTTTTTGCCTTTTCATGCTGTTCATGGGGTTCTCAAGGCAATAATACTGAAGTGGTTTGCCATTCTCTTCTCCAGTGGACCACATTTTGTCAGAACTCGCTACCATGACCCGTCCGTCTTGGGTGGCCCTACATGGCATGGCTCATAGTTTCATTCAGTTAGACAAGGCTGTGGTCCATGTGATCAGTTTGGTTAGTTCTCTGTGATTGTGGTTTGCATTCTGTCTGCCCTCTGATGGATAAGATTAAGAGGCTTATGGAAGCTTCCTGATGGGAGAGACTGACTGAGGGGGAAACTTGGTCTTGTTTTGATGGGCAGGGCCATGCTCAGTAAACCTTTAACCCAGTTTTCTGTTGATGGGCAGGACTGTGTTCCCTCCCTGTTGTCTGACCTGAGGCCAAACTATGGTGAGGTAATGAAGATAATAGTGACCTCCTTCAAGATGGCCCATGCATGCACTGCTACACTCAGTCCCCCAACCCTGCAGCAGGCCACCACTGACTCACGCCTGCACCAGATACTCCTGGACACTCATGGGCAACTCTGGGTCAGTCTCTTTGGGGGTCACTGCTCCTTTATTCTGGGTCCTAGTGTGCACAAGGTTCTGTTTGTGCGCTCCAAGAGTCTGTTTCCTCAGTCCTGTGTAAGTTCTGGCGGCTCTATAGTAGGGTTAATGGCGACCTCCTCCAAGAGGGCTTATGCCATACCCAGGTCTACCGCATCCAGAGCCCCTGCCCCTGTGGCAGGCCACTGCTGACCCATACCTTCTCAGGAGACACTCAAACACAGTTCTTGCTCGGTCTCTGGGTCCAGGTGCGCACAAGGTTTGTTTGAGCCCTCTGAGTAAGGGGTTTGATTCTAAAACCAAGGGGTTTGATCCAAAAAAATGCTATTTTGCCCCTGCAAGGAGATCCCACCAGTCAATCCTAAAGGAAATCTGTCCTGAATATTCACTGGAAGGACTCATGCAGATATAAAAACTCCAATACTTTGGCAACCTCATGCAAAGAACTGACTCATTGGAAAAGACCCTGAGGCTGGGAAAAATTGAAGGCAGGAGGAGAAGGGGACGACAGAGGATGAGATGGTTGGATGGTATCACCGACTCAGTGGACATGAATTTGAGTAAGCTTTGGGAGTTCGTGATGGACAGGGAAGCCTGGCATGCTGCACTCCATGGGGTTGCAAAGAGTTGGACATGACTGAGTGACTGAACTGAAGGCTATGCAGAGGTGGGTGGGCAGTTTTTTTTTTGTTTTGTTTTTTTTTTAAGGACTTAGAGGCAAAAGATAGATAGGAATATCTGAATATTTCAGCTTAGAGTTTAGGAAACCAGATTAGAATGTGGAGCAGAAGCCCAAACATGGAGTAAAAGCTATGATTACGTGAATGTTTCACTTGGCTATTAATAATAACACTTAATAAGACCCCTAAAGCTCAGAGGTTTACCAAAATAAATATGTATTTCTCATTTATGGGTTTACTGGTCTTGCTATTGTAGCTTTCTTGGGCTTCACTTGGTTTGTCTGTGCCTTGATATGGACAGTGATTTGGCCTCAGGTCTGTCTCTGGTTAGCGGTACATGGTGGATGGCAGAAGTGCCAGGAAGACCGTAAGAGTCTTGCCAGGCCTCTTTAAGGTGTTAGCTTGAAACTAGCTCACTGGCTCGTCTTTCCTCATTTCAGTGGTCAAAGCAGGTTCCTGGAAAAGCTCATCAGTGGAGTAAGGAAGCATTGGCATCTACTCTAATGAGAGTGCTTGTAAAGTTACATGATGAGGGATATGTGTTATATTTTTACTGGGAGTCATGTATGGATGTGAGAGTTGGAATATAAAGAAAGCTGAGTGCTAAAGCTGTTGGAGAAGACTCTTGAGAGTCCCTTGGATTGCAAGGAGATCAAATTAGTCAATCCTAAAGGAAATGAGTCCTGAATATTCATTGGAAGGACTGATGCTAAAGCTAAAGTTCCAATACTTTGGCCACTTGATGTGAAGTACTAACTCATTGGAAAAGACCCTCATTCTAGGAAAGATTGAGGGCAGGAGGAGAAGGGGACAACAGGATGAGATGGCTGGATGGCATCACCGACTTGATGGACATGAGTTTAAGTAAACTCTGGGAGTTGATGATGGACAGGGAAGCCTGAGGTGCTGCAGTCCATGGGGGTCACAAAGAGCTGGACACGACTGAGTGACAACTGAACTCGGAGTTACCCAGAACTGGGGGCTTTCCTGGTGACTCAGTGGTAAAGAATCCACTTGCCAAGCAGGAGACATGGGTTCAATCGCTGGGTTGGAAAGATCCCCTGAAATGGCAACCCACCCCAGTAATCTTGCCTGAAAAATCCCAAGGACAGAGGAACCTGGTGACCCACAGTCCATGGAACTGTGAAAGAGTGGACACGACTTAGCAACTAAACCACTGCCACCACTGAAGAGTTGGGAATAATTAAAATTTCTCAGGTGGCTCCACAAGAACTTCAGGCATTGGGGCCGGACAGGATGGTGCAAGGGGCTCAGTGAAAGTAAAGAGCCTCCAACCACCTGCATTAGTTTCTTCAGGCTGCCTAATGAAGGACCATAATCTCTGTGGCCTACCACAACAGAAAGTTACTGTTTCAAAGTTCTGAAGGCCAGAAATCCAAAGTCAAGGTGTCAAGAGTGTCACGTTCCTTCTGAATCCTGCTTTCACTCTTCCTGGCCTCTGGTGGTTTAAAAATCTTTGGCGTCTGTTAGCTTGTTGCATTGGGGAAGGAAATGGCAACCCACTCCAGTGTTCTTGCCTGGGGAATCCCAGGGACCGGGGAGCCTGGTGGGCTCGTGTCTATGGGGTCGCACAGAGTCGGACACGACTGAAGCGACTTAGCAGCAGCAGCTTGTTGGTACATAAGGCCAGTCTCTGCCTTTGTCACATGGAATTCTCTCAGTGTTTCTCTATTTACACACACTGTCTTATAAGGCTATCAGTCATATTGGATTAGTGGCCCACACTGCTCCAGTATGACCTCATCTTAACTCGTTATATCTGTAATGACCTTTTCCCCAAATATGATCACATTTTAAGGTACCAGGGGTTAAGACTTCAAATCTTCTTAAACTTTTTAAAAAGTTTTGGTGGGAACACAGTTTCACCTATAACATCACCAATGTCAGATTCTTATGTAGCACTGTACCAAATGTTATAAAGAAATAGAATAAAAATATGTTGTTACGTCAGATACCTTATTCAACTTATTACTAATAGTCCTGACCAAATGAGTGCTTTCTTTATATGTGCTGCTGCTGCTGCTAAGTTGCTTCAGTCATGTCCGACTCTGCGACCCCAGAGACGGCAGCCCACCAGGCTCCCCTGTCTCGGGGATTCTCCAGGCAACAACACTGGAGTGGGTTGCCATTTCCTTCTCCAATGCATGAAAGTGAAAAGTGAAAGTGAAGTCACTCAGTCGTGTCTGACCCTCAGCGACCCCATGGACTGCAGCCTTCCAGGCTCCTCCGTCCATGGGATTTTCCAGGCAAGAGTACTGGAGTGGGTTGCCATTGCCTTCTCTTTATATGTACATATGAATAATTACTAACGTAATTGTTCTCTTTAAAAGTACAGTTTTTTAAAGAAATAGAGACAGAACTTATGGTTGCTAGGGAGAAGGATTGGGGGAAGGGATAGTTAGGGAGTTTGGGATGGACATGTACACACTGCTATATTTAAAATGGATAACCAACAAGGTCCTACTGTACAGCACAGGGAATCCTGCTCAATGTTATGTGACAGCCTGGATGTGAGGGGAGTTTGGGTGAGACTGGATACATGTATATGCGTGGCTGAGTCTCTTCACTATTTACCTAAAACTGTTACAACATTGTTAACCTGCTCTACCCCAATACAAAATAAGAAGTCTGAAAAAGAGTACAGCTTTTAGAAACAATTGGATCTAAATAAGTTTTTATTACAAGGGAGTCTGAGAAGGGGTATTTTATTCGGCAAAACTTTTTTTGGGGGGGATCCTAAAGGATTAAAAATACTCAGTTCTATTAAAAGTTCTTAAGTATGATCACATTTTCTTGAGTAACAACAGTCAATATTGAAAGAATATAAATAACTTAAAAAAAATTCTCTATTTTCCCAAAGCATTTCAGGCAAATTAAAGGACCCAGGATAGTAAGTCCTAAAGCTGTTTTATTAACTCTGCCTTGTTCAATGGCACCCCACTCCAGTACTCTTGCCTGGAAAATCCCATGGACGAAGGAGCCTGGTGGGCTACAGTCCATGGGGTTGCTAAGAGTCGGACATGACTGAGCGACTTCACTTTCACTTTTCACTTTCATGCATTGGAAAAGGAAATGGCAGCCCACTCCAGTGTTGTTGCCTGGAGAATCCCTGGGACGGGGGAGCCTGGTGGGCTGCTGTTTCTGGGATCTCACAGAGTTGGACACGATTGAAGCGACTTAGCAGCAGCAGCCTTGTTCAATACATGACTGTTTCTAGGACAAACTTGCTTTCCAAGAATCAAATTCTCTTTACTCATATGTGGTATTATATTATGATTTGGCCAAGTCCTACCAGTCTTTCAACAGAAATGTCTGCTTGGCTTAAGTCGGTGGTTCATGTACTTATTAAATCTCTTAGTGCCTCATTGCCACAAAACTCTCATATTTCTGGCAGTCCTCAGAAGCATTGCATGTGCTTACAAACAGGGCTCTCAGTTTAAATTATCACTCTGTCTTCCTTTTCAAACCCTTACTCCTGCTCTTGTAGCTATGTAGAGGACACGTGATCAGGGCTTTCTGGTTCTTGCAGGACAGTGCTGATACTCTCGACCCTAGGAATCTCTGCTGCTGCCTACCCCTAGCAGTTCCATCATGGTTCTGCTTGCCCTGGGGCTATACTGTATCTGGCACACAAGGAGGAAGAGTGTGTAATTCTCCCAAATCCAACATATCCCAGAAAGTGTTCTGTCTTTTTATCAGTCCTTTTTCCTGGTCACTTATCTTTCCTACCTACCAACCTGCAGCAGGAGTCAGTCATTGGACAGGAATTCTTGATACCCTGCTCTCCATCATTATTCTTTACATAAAACCTATTATCGAGTTCATCAATTGCATTTCCCAAATCCACCCTCTTCTCTGTTTCTACTGCACCTACTTTCTGGAAGCCATGACACTTCCTGCTGACTACTAAGCTGGTCTCCAAGTGAATTCTGTTGTTTGTACTCTGTCTCCCCCAATCCTCATCCATTCTGCCCACAATATCCAGAGAGATACAATTAAAATTTTACACAATTTCTTTAGCATATAAATGGAGAAGGAAATGGCAACCCATTCAAGTATTCTTGCCTGGGAAATCCCATGAACAGATAAGCAGGCTATAGTCCATGGGGCTGCAAAGAGTTTGACATGACTGAGTGATTAATACACACACACTTTAGCATATAAGAACCTCAAGGGAATTCTACAGCATCTGGAAGAAAATTTGAAATATCGAACACAGTCTCTAAGACCTGAAACAGTTTTTTCCTGGAACACTTCTCCACTCTTAACCTTCTGTATTTTCCCCATTGCTCACTATGTCATACCTTTCTGGTGTACTTTCCATTGAGATAAACCAATACCATTATTTCTTCAAAACTTTTGCTATTCCCTTTGCTGAGAATACTCCTCTCACCGAGTTAACTTATCATAGTCTACCTTTAAGAAGATTGCAATGTATGAACTTTGTAAAACTGTAATTCTATTTATTCTAGCTTCTCATCTTTAATGCTGTTGTTGCTACACATTTGACTCTATTTTATACCCGCCATTTGCTGTACTTATTTGGTCAGAAATCAAGATATTGTGTTACTGGTGAAAAGATATATATACAGATCATTAGAATAGACTAGGACGTTCAGAAATAGACCTACATAGCAACAATCATTTTTTTAAAAAAAAGTTTGATAAAGGTGACTAGGTAACTCAATAAGGAAAAAAGTCTTTTTTTTACAAATGGTGCCAAAACACTTGGATATCCATATATAAAAAAAGAAACCTAACCTATACCCCTTATTTATAAAATTAACATTAAATATGTCACAGACCTAAATGTAAAACTTAAAGCTATAGAATTTCCTGAAAATATTGGAAAGAATCTCTGTGGTCTTGAGTTAGGCAAAGATTTCTTAGAAAACATGAAAAGGAAACTATAAACAAAAATGGTGTGAATTAGAGTCCATCAAAATGAGACACTTTTCTTCTTGAAAGATACTAAAAACAAACAAACCATGCTACAGACTTCAAGAAAAAATTTACAAAATATGTACCTGACCAAGGATATACAGCCAGCATACATATAGAATTTACACAACTCAGTAAGAAAACAAATACCCCCATAAGAATCACAAAAGATTTGAAGAAACCTTTCCAGAGAGGGATGACAAAATAATTAAAAATGCCTAACATCACTTGTCATTGGGGACTTGCAAATTAAAGCCACAATGAGATGTCACAAAATATCTGTTATAATGATTAAAACACCAAGTACCAAGAAAATGTGGAACAACTGGAAGTCTCATGCTCTTGGACTTTGCTAGTGGGAATTCAAAATGGTAGCATTACTTTGGAAAACAGTTTAGAAGTTTCTTATAACATTAAACATAGTCTGGCATGCTACAGTCTATGGGGTCGGACAGAGTTGGATGCAACTATGTGACTGAGCACACCCATAAACATACACTTATATGTAACCCAGCAGTTTGACTCCTGGGTATTTACTCAAGAGAAATAAAAAATGTTACCAGAAGAACATGGTGGACAAATATTTACAGCGGTCTAATTCATAATTGCCCCAAATTATTCTCTCAGCTGGTGACTGAGTAAACAAATTATGTTTCATTCAGTGAAATTCTATCCAATAATAAAAATAGTTAAATTAGTAATATAGGCAACACCATGCATGAGTGTTATCTGCATTATGCTAAAAAAAAAACCACAAAACTTGAACACAAAAGGTTACATACTGTAAGATTACATTTATATGACATCTGGAAAGGCCAGATAATAGGGATAGATATCAAATCAGTCAGGACTTGGTTGTGAGTGGCAGTAGTAATTGACAACAAAAGGGAATGAATTGCTTACAGAACTATAAACTTTTCACTCATCCAACTTTATACCTAAAAAGGATGAATGAATTAATTTTACTGTATGTAAATTACACCTCAATCAACCTGACATTTAAAAAAAGATTCTGTGTGGGTATACACATATCCCATATACATGCATATATATGTATATCGCATATAGAGGCACATAAATATTTTTATTTGCTGGAATATTTTGTCATTAGTTACCTTTCCATTGCTTTCTGGCCTCCATGTGTCTGATGAGAAGTTAGCTTTTGTTCTCTATATCGTGTTCATCTGTGTAATGCTGTTGTTTATCCTGTGAGTACTTTTGACATTTTCTCTATTTTTTAGCAGTTTGATATAATATTTCTAGGTATGCTTCTCTCTGTATTTATCCAGCTTGGGGTTCTTGAGCCTTATTTATTCTCTACCTATTATCTCTTTGCTTCAGTTTGGGTAACATCTATTGAATTGTGGTCATATTGACTGATATTTTTACCCGCAATGTATTCATAATCTCTTGCTATAAACCACTACAAAACTTAGTGTTTTAAAACATTATCAAGTTAATGTTTGTCAGAAGTGTATGGGTTGACCATGCATTATTCTACTGAATGCATCCAAATTCACAATGCAGCTGCATTCAACGGGGGAGTTGACTGGAAGCTAAGCTCGGCTGGGAGAGCTAAAAGGGTTGTATCTCTTTGTCCACATGCCGTTTCACCCCACTTCCTAGTAGCATGCCAAAGATTTCAATGTCTCTTTAGGCTTAACCTCATATTGGACTTCCCAGGTAGCAGGATGGTTAAGAATCTGCCTGCCAGTGCAGGAGAGACAAAATATGAGGGTTCAGTCCCTGGGTCAGGAAGATCGCCTGGAGAAGGAAATGACAACCCACTCTAGTGTTCTTGCTTGGAGAATTCCATGGACAGAGGAGGCTGGCAGGCTACAGTCCATGGGGTTGCAAAGAGTCAGAGACGACTTAGCACAGCAGGAACAGCAGATTAAGACCTTAGGAGAAAGACTAACATCACTGCTGCTACATTTTTTTTTTTTTTTAATTCAAAGCCAGTTATAAAGCCATTTTATATTCAAGGGTTGTAGAAATGTGTTCCCACTTCTGTATGAGAAGAGTGGCAAAGTCACATCACAAAAGTGGAAAAGACATATTCCCACTGTGTTGGAATTAATTTCTGGCCACTAATCAACCTTCTACATGCAGTTTTAAATTGGCATCTGTGCTATCCAGTGAGTGTTTTATTTTAGATACTCTATTTTTTTCAGCTCTAGATTTTCTATACTTCTGTTTATATTTCTCTCCTGAAATACCCTCTTTTCACATAGTATATCCATATTTTCCTATAAATTCTTTAACATCTTTATAGTAGTGGATTTAAAGTCCTTAGCTGCTAATTCTTTTGTGGTTTTTATTGGCTGTACTTTTCTTGATTATGGGTCACGTTCACCTACTTCTCACATCTCAACTTTTTATCATACACTGGATATTATGTATGATACAACAGTGGAGACTGAATTATAGTTTTTTGATTTTGTTTTGTTGATCTGAAATAGAGTGGTATATATTTCTTCAGCAAAGTTGGTTTTATTTAGGATCAGCAGGTAATTTCAATTAAGGGTCTGCAACCATGGTGTGACGCATTCAAGTTCCCACATGACAAAGAAAGGAGAACACATTTATAGAGAGGAAAAAGAACATGGGAGGGCTATAATAAAACAAAAGTCTGCGGATTTTCATTGACTGAGACCTTTTATTGGAGTATAGTTGCTTTACAATGCCATGTTAGTTTCTGCTATACAGAAAAGTGAATCAGCTATATGTGTGTGTGTGTGTATGTGTGTATATATCTCCCCTCATTTTTGGATTTCCTTCCCATTGAGGTCACCACAGAGAGCTGAGTACAGTTCCCTGAAATATACAGTAGATTCTCATTAGCTATGTGTGTTATACATAGTAGTGTATAGATGTCAATCCCAGTCTCCCAATTCATCCCTCTTCCGCGTCCCCCCTCCCAACACTGGATCCATATATTTGCTCTCTGTCTCTATTTTTGCTTTGCAGATAGGTTCATCTGTGCCCTTTCTCTAGATTCTACATATATGCATTAATATACGATATTTATTTTTCTCTTTCTGACTCACTGCACTCTGCCTGACAGTCTCTGTGTCCATCCATGTCTCTGCAGATGGCACAATTTCATCCCTTTTTAAGGCTGAGTAATATTCTATTTATATATGAGCCACATCTTCTTTATCCATTTCTCTACTGATGGAAATTTAGGATGCTTTCATATCCCAGCTACTTTTTGTTTGTTTCTTTTTGTTTTATATAGTTTCTAAAGCATGAAGGCCTTCATCCATAATATGTTTAGGTTAAGGGGCTAATCATTTAGATTCATCCTGCAATGTAGTTGTACTGGGCAGGTAGCAACTTGAATTCTTCTCTGTTAAACCCAAACCCCAATCTCCTGTACCAGTATTGTCTATTTGATCTGTCCAGTAGTTCCTCTGGGATGGGATTAGACTGTAACATCAGATGATGCTGGTCTACCTTTATGTTCATTTCTGGCAGGGTCATGGGATTGAAGCTCTCAACATGTGTAAGATTACTGTTTTTTTCCTACTTCATAGTCCTGCATTTACTGCTGCATCTGGGGTGGAGAGTGATTTGTTCACGTTTTGGGTTCTTTCAGATTCCAACTGGTACTGTCATCCAATGCTGTACTCACCCCTTCAAAGTCCCTAGGCTGGTGCAAACCTGCCCTCCCACTGCTCTTACCCGAATCAGACCCTGTTCGCAGGTATAGAAGCGGATAAACTCTCTGCTCACTTATGAAGATAGCTTTTATCTCTGGAATTCAGTTCAACAGCATTTTCTTGCTTAGTCCTAAAGAAAAATAATATTTTATCTAGATTTATCTTGTTACCATAGGAATGTGGTTCGTTTTTATCTTTCTCTATCATCACTGGAAATGAAAACCAATATTGGGTGATTTTAACATGACTATGGGCAGAAATAGCTCCTGAACTATGGAGGTATTGGTTTGTATCCTGGAAGCTCTTTAGTTTCAATGCTGGTGGTTATTGAATTTCTTTTAATTCATGTAGTTTTATGCTGTAGCATGTTTGGGTTAAGTTTGCAAAGAGTTGCTTTTCTGCTGAAATAAAGATGATTCTTTGTTCTTTATATAACCACTGGACATCAAAAAGACAATGTGAAAAAATGAAAGAAACATGGAAAAAATGTAAACATTGTTGAATACCTATGGCTAAATGACATCACAGCTAAATACTGCTTTTTGTAGGGGGTAAAATTTCCAGGTGCTTAAGTCTAGACAAATTGAGCTATAGCTCTGTGTTGTGATAATGTACAATAGCTCCTTATGTCCTCAGAGAGCAGTGTTCTTGCCCTTGACAGTATCAGGTAACTCTGGAAGATGTCCTTGTCTAATAAGTAAAGGTGGGGTTGTTACTTCTGCACCTGAGACAAACCCTTGGTTGAGGGGTCTCATATTGATCTGAAGCAGCTGTGGTAATGAGTACACGTGCAAAACATTAGAAGGCATCTGAAGGAGGAAGGCAGTGGACATCAAAAGGTCTATAGGGCAAGAGGATAGCATGATGTCAAAGTTGTCTTTGGAAATACAGCCTGGAACAAATATTTTAAGAGTGTGCGGAGATAATCCTTTTGGGATATCTAACAGCTCAGCCCGACCTTCCTTGAGACTGGCTCTGAGATGTACTGGCCTCTACACTATCTGAAATGTAGGCTCAAGTATGGTTTTACATGCTCTTTCCTAAAGAGCATTCCTGATTTTTCCTTCCAACTACTTGTCATTACTTTCCATTTGTTTATGAAATTGAGGCTGTAGTTTCATTGGTACATTTTTTTCTCTATGAGTAAAACATCTTGTATGGTTTTGGGAGGTTCCTCCTGGTTCTGGGAGGTCCTGCTCTAGATCCCATCATCTTTCTTGCTCTCTTCAGTGGCAATCTTAACTTCACCCTTAGAGCAGGGCCAGATCTTCTCTCTTTTTCTTTCCTTTCCTCTCTTCTTCCCCTCCTCCTCCTTCCTTGCCACCTTTCTAAAGGAACTTTAGGGTCTTTAGACTGGGCTGCTGACCTTCTGTTATGTTAATTTTGCTAAGGAATAGAGAAAGAGTCTTAGAGAGTGGAAGGGACCAGGAAATTACTGTTTCAGGAATGTCTTTTTTTGGGATTAAGTTGGACAGTTTGAGGGGAAGTATTGTCATCAAGAGGAGAATGAGAATAGCCAAGATGAACCAAAGAATTTTAAGTACTTTCACTCTATATTGATTAAGTAGTTAAGCCTTTCAATACAGAAAGGCTTAAATTTTTCATTTTTTAAAATTGTGAAATCAACATTGTCTTTTATTATCAATCAAGAGGTTGTATGCCCATGGGGTGGAAAGCCAAACTCTCAGAGTGTTTATAACAAATAAGGGTTTATTTGCAGTACACCAAGCAGTCTTCCTAAGTGAACAATGCAAAGAAAGAGGAAAACAGTAGAATGAGAAAGACTAGAGATCTTTTGAAGAAAATTACAGATACCAAGGGAAAATTTCATGCAAAGATGGGCACAATAAAGGACAGAAATGGTATGGACCTAACAGAAGCAGAAGATATTAAGAGGTGGCAAGAAAACACAGAAGAACCATACAAAAAAGGTCTTAATGACAAGGATAACCATGATGGTGTGATAACTCTTCTAGAGCTAGACATCCTGGTGTGAGAAGTCAAGTGGGCCTTAGGAAGCATCACTATGAACAAAGCTAATGAAGGTGATGGAATCCCAGTTGAGCTATTTCAAATTCTAAAAGATGATGCTGTAAAAGTGCTGCACTCAATAAGCCAGCAAATTTGGAAAACTCAGCAGTAGCCACAGGGCTGGAAAAGGTCAGTTTTCATTCTAATCCCAAAGAAGGGTAATGCCAAAGATGTTCAGTATATGGCACAATTGCAGTCATTCACACGCTTGCAAAGTAATGCTCAAAATCCTCCAAGCTAGGCTTCAAACAATACGTGAACTGAGAACTTCCAGATGTTCAGGCTGAATTTAGAAAAGGCAGAAGAACCAGAGATCAAATTGCTAATATCCATCATAGATAAAGCAAGAGAATTACAGAAAAACATCTACTTCTGGTTTATTGACTATGCTAAAATTGACTGTGTGGATCACAACAAACTGTGGAAAATTTTTCAAGAGATAGGAATACCAGACCACCTTACCTGCCTTCTGAGAAACCTGTATGCAGGTCAAGAAGCAACAGTTAGAACTGGACATGGAACAATGGATTGGTTCAAAATCTGGAAAGGAGTACGTCAAGGCTATGTATAGTCATCCTGCTTATTTAACATCCTGCAAAATGCTGAACTGGATAAATCACAACCTGGAATCAAGATTGGCGGGAGAAATATCAATAACCTCATATACGCAGATAACACCACCGTTATGGCAGAAAGTGAAGAGGAATTGAAGGGCCTCTTGATGAAAGTGAAAGAGGAAAGTGAAAAAGCTGGCTTAAAACTCAGCATTCAAAAAATGAGGATCATGTCATCCGGTCCAATCACTTCATGACAAATAGATGGGGAAACAATGGAAGCAGTCACAGACTGTATTTTCTTGGGCTCCCAAATCACTGCAGCTGGTGACTGCAGCCATGACACTTATTCCTTGGAAGAAAAGCTATGACATCCCTAACAGCATATTAAAAAGCAGAGCCATCATTTTGCCAACAAAAGTCCCTATAGTCAAAGCTATTGTTTTTCCAGTAGTCATGTATGGATGTGAGAGTTGGACCATATAGAAGGCTAAGTGCCAAAGAGTTGATGCTTTCAAACTGTGGTGGAAAAGACTCTTGAGAGTCCCTTGGACTGCAAGGAGATCAAACCAATTGATCCCAAAGGAAATTAATCCTGAATTTTCACTGGTAGGACTGATGCTGAAGCTCCAATACTTTGGCCACCTTTTGTGAAGAGCTGACTCATTGGAAAAGACCTTGGTGCTGGGAAAGATAGAAGGCACAAGGATGAGTGGGTGACAGAGGACAAGATGGTTGGATGCCATTGCTGACTCAATAGACATGAGTCTCAGCAAGCTCCAGGAAATGGTGAAGGACAGGGAAGTGTGGCGTGCTGTAGTCCATAGGGTTGCAAAGAGTTGGACACGACTGAGCAACTGAACAGTTTGAACAAGCAAGAGCAGGGCTGCTCAGGCTCAAAAGACCTGAACTCCACAGTGGCTTTAAGGCAAGGGTTTTTAAAGACAATCTCAGGGGAGAGGGTCATAGGATGTCTGATCAGCTTGTGGACCTTCTGACTGGTTGGTGATGAGATAACAGGGTGATGTTTTGGGAATCTCAGTCCTCAACCTTCCTGTTCCAAGCAGTCTTAAATTTTATGTGCTTGTGGTCATCATGTAATTACCATCCTCCTCTGTGTGGCATTTTAATTTTTGCAGGACAACTCAAAAATTGCATCAGATTGTTATCTGTATCTCTTCAGGAGGAACTAGCAGTCCTTTGACTCTATTGTTCTCATCATTAACTGCTGAGTCTTCTCTTTGGATCCCAGAGGAAGGCCTAGGAGACCAAACGCTTTTTTCTACAAACAAGAAACGGGGACATGGAGAAACTTTTATACCTGGGAAGGCCCTACAGGGTCCTGATTTGTTTCAGTTCCCACTTTTATAATCCTCAGTCCTGAGGGGGAATGGGTGGAATGAGAAAGAGAATAAAGCTTTGGATAGATTAATCATAAATCTGGTGAGGGAACTCAGTTTTAGGGGAATACAGATTCATTTTAAATGACATCTGCCATGTGGGTGCTGTAATGATACTTGGATTATACTTTCAGCTGGTACTCTGAACTTTGTGCTGTATTTAATGAGAGACGATTCACAGTTTCTTCTCTATATCTCTCTCTGAAAAAGCAAACCTCTTGTGCCCTTTACCCACTGGCAACTGGATTTATACTTTAAAAAGTTAATGCCTTTGGTTTTAAGCTTTGATCCATTTGAAAATGTAGCCCTTGCAGGACTTGAAGTTTGTGTGTGGAGTTCTGAGTAATGGAAGTGTCCTATACTGGTGGGGCAGAAGAGTTGGAGAGATGCCCTAGGCATAAAGCACCCCTACGAAAAGGGGAAGAAGAAGGAAGTCAGGAAAAAAGATGAGGAATGTGGCCACAGCTGTGCTAGGAGCTGGCTGTATTGCCAATAGTGCAGATACCGACTCCAGGACCTAGAAGGCTCTTTATATTTTTAGTTATTATTTCATAAAGTTAGAGCATTTGGGGACAGAAAGGAAGTTGGGAGGAAGTAGATAGGAGAGGAAGGAAGTTTCCCATCAGGGTAAGTTTGACCTCTTATTTGAAGAAGAAATAAATAACATTCTTTAATTTTCAAATAACAACATTAGTAACGTGAAGAGTAACTCACAGAATGTATTTGTGTGCCAGGCACTGTGCTAAGCCCCATGCTTCCTGCCACGACAATGAAATTCCTTATTTAGAATGGATAAATGTGTTTCTCGGCAACACTAGAAGCTATGAATTAATACACCTCCTACTTGTATATATTCTCTGCCTTACTTTTCTTCCTTTTTAAAGTTTATTTAAATTGCTGTATTGTTTGGCTGTTAAACTGCTTGAAATGCTTTCTGGGAACAAGATAGGATATAAATAAACAAATATATACAGACTAGGAAGGTTACGGTTGCAAGTATATTTCAGCCTCTTGCTGCACTCTCTCGTTTCTTTTTCTGACTAGCCGAGCTCTCCTGCATAGTTTTCTGGCCGCCTAGGAAGCTGACTTTGGGTGCAGCCTGCAGGCCACGTTCCTGATTCTCAGCCACATCCTGTATCACCAACTGTGATCCTCCTGTGAAATGTTCCTTTAGTTGTGACTTATGGCCTTTTGGTCTCGAAGGTCTCTTTGACTTTAAAATCCCATGATTTTCTGAGTCCCTGGTACTATAATTATTGTTCCTTGGTGGGCAGCATCTTCTAAATATTCTTAGGTATTTGCTGATCCTAAAGATCAGGGTATGACAGGGCTAAAAGGTAAAATAAAAACGTTGAGTCAACGATACCTTTTTAAAATTCTTTCTTTTGCAAAGCTTTTTCTAAATACTGGCTTCATCTGTATATTCCATCAGTTTTTATAAAACGTAAGTCAAATTTCTATTTGTTTCACTTTTCAAAATTAATTGGTTGTAAAAAGGGCACAAGTCAGCCGGAAGCAAGAAAATTCCTTGTGGGCCATGAAATGTTAGGTGGTGTGTAAATGGTAGATGCATAGAAATAAGCAAAATCTCTGAATTTTACAGATAAGAAAACTGAGCCCCATCACTTGTCAAAGGGCTCCATATTGTAGGTGGGGTGAGAGACCTGGGAAGGGACCTTTGCTCTGAAGTCTTTTTACCTCCTGTGGGGTGGGCTCTGAGGTGAGCCATCTCCCTTCATGCTGAGATCACCAGAGGCAACCTCAGTGAACAGTTCAGTAATCGTTAAATGGGTGAGAATGTTCATAATGTGTTTGCCAGTGAAGATAAATTCTCTACAAGTAGGAAGCATCATTATTGTGAATTGAGATACTTGATAGCAGATATGACTGCTCACAAATGAAACCTAAAAATACTCCAGTATGTGGGCTAGAACTTTGTAGGTGTCTGTGACAATAAATGCAGAACCAGAAATAAGACTGGGGGGTACAGAGGGTGTTGCTTAGCAATACAGATGAAAATAGAGTTCTTTAGCAGAGGTTGTTTACTAGAAGTAAAGACACAGTGGGGCTGATTTTTCAACTTTAGCTACTGTGATGTGTATGAACTTTTCTGGGTTTGTCACTGGCACTAACAACATCAGAAGAAATCATTCATCCTAAAAGGATTAAAAATTAATTTTTTTTTTCCCAGAGGAGGTATATGAGTGTGGATGGGGTTGGCCGTAATGTACTCTGGAGATTTTAAGAGGTGTTTTCTTTCTTAGTGGACGTAGCACCCAGGACAGGGGAGTAGAACTGAAACATGTAACAAAAATTACTAAGATACAGACTCTCCAGTGACCTGAGTAAAGACATCTCAATGTAAAGGAAAATCAGCATAAAAATCTTTGTGCTGATTACATGAAAATGTTGATTTATTTGTCTCATCATCACTTCATGTGGTAAACGTCACTTTGCCTGTTTTAGAGATGAGGAAGCTGAGGCTGAGAAAAATGGACTTGTCAAAGTCACAGACTTATCAGGGTATGCAGAATCTGAATTCTAACTCAGATTTGTTTGTACAAAATATTGGCTTTTTATACTCCACTAAATCAGCTCAAGGGGCATCTCCTGGATGCTGTTTACTGGGGTATGTTGACAAACAAATAAACTTCCCGTGGAAAGTTGTTCTTGAATTGGTTTAATAGGACTGCACGGAAGAAGGGAGAAGGATTATTCTAAATAATGATTTTCTTAATGTTTGACTGAAATCTCTTACTGCCACTTAGATTTTCCAAAGTTAACTAGGTTGTAAGCACGTTGAGCACAATAAGCTCATCTTATAGTTTTCACAGTGCTTACCAAGTGTTCTCTTGCATGCTTGACAGATATTTGTTGGTGTAACTTGAGTTGCAACCCAGAATTTTAGGGATAAGCCTAAATATAGGTGTTTTCAGTGACTGATCTTATTGTCAAGAAATGAGTTTGACATAGAGTAAAAGTGACAGGAATGGCCTTCCATGATCCAGTTTGATTTAATGTGTCAGTAGTAAACGGGCAAAGGTTGAAAATGAGAAAAAAAAGTCCAAAAAAGACCAAGACATTACTCTGTGGAAGGACATCCCTTTGATACTGAAGACAGTACTGTACACAAGCTATGAGTAAGGTTATCTACTCACTGGAAACCTGCTCAGGACTCACTCTAACTTTCTATATGACTTAGAGATGGATTTATTAAAAAAATGTGTTCAGTCATTTGAGTAACTGACAACTGAGCACAGGCAGTGGAACTGTAGAAAATAATAAGACACACATTGCCCCTCAACAGACTATTTGCAATAGCTAAGACATTGAAGCATTCCAAGGCCCAATAGCAGAAGATTGGATTAAGAAGACACGCGTGTGTGTGTGTGTGTGTGTGTGTGTGTGTGTGTGTGTGTACACACACGATGGACTAGTACTCAGAAATAGAAAAGAGTGGGATACTGCCATTTGGAGCAACATGGATTGACCTAGAGAATATTATGTTTAGTGACATAAAGTCAGGCAGATAAAGACAAATAAATGATATTACTTATATGTGGAATCCAAAAAATAACACAAATGAGATGAATGTTTATATGAAACAGAAACAGACTAACAGACCTAGGAAACAAACCTGTGGTTACAAAAGGAGAGGAGGAGTGGGGGAGGGACGCATTAAGGGTATGGTATTAACAGAGTCAACAAGGACTTACTGTATAGCACAGGGAATTGTACCCACTGTCTTTTAATAACCTATGTGCTGTGCTTAGTTGCTCAGTCATGTTCAACTCTTTGCGACCACATGGATTGAAGCCCTCCAGGTTTCTCTGTCCATGGGGATTCTCCAGGCAAGAATACTGGAGTGGGTTGCCTGGCCTTCTCCAGGGGATCTTCCCAACCCAGGGATTGAACACAGGTCTCTGCATTGCAGGTGGGTTCTTTACCATATGAGCTACCAGGGAAGCCCTTTAATAACCTATAGTGGAGTATAACCTTCAAAAACACCAAATCACTATGTTGTCCACATGAAACTAACACGGTATTGAAGGTCAACTATATTTCAATGAAAAGATTGTGTTCTGTAATATATTTAAATTATTTTCTCTCTGCTTAGAAATTATTGTTGTTGTTGTTTAGTCACTAAATTGTGTCCAAGTCTTTTGTGACCTCATGAATTGTAACCCACCAGGCTCCTCTGTCATGGGATTTCCCAGGCAAGAATACTGGAGTGGGTTGCCATTTGTTCCTCCAGGGAATTTTCCTGACCCAGGGATCAAACCCTTGTCTCCTGCATTGGCAGGAAGATTCTTTACCACTGAGCCACCAGGGGAGCCCTAGCAATTATACATGCTTGCTATATTAATGTTTCTTATAGGAGATGGGGAAAATTCTCCTACTGCCTTACATGAGAAAACAAATATTAAAATTATATATCATCTCTGTAGATAATTTCTATTCTATGGTAAGTAAGCAAAAGAGATCAGAATGCCTATGCCCTATGACATAGACTCTTTAAGTTGAATGTTTGAATGTTGACCTTGAGGAAATCTTTCTTGTTTCTGCGCTTACTGGGTATCCAAAATTGTTTGGACTTTGAGAAGGGAAATAAATGTCACCATTAAAGATCTGAGGAACAGTTTGCGTAATACTCAATTTTCACTTAATCTAATTTTGGACAGAGTAACGGGGCTTTGGAAAAACCCTTTTGGCCTGTCTCATATAGTTTAACGGGCTTTCTAGGTGGCACTAGTGGTAAAGAATCCACTTGCCAATGCAGGAGATGCAAGAGATAAGGGTTCAATCCCTGGGTCAGGAAGGAGGAAATGGCAACCTACTCCAGAATTCTTGTCTTGAAAACTCCATGGACAGAGGAACCTGAAGACAACATTTAAGACAACACTGTCATGGGGCTGCAGAGTCGGACATGACTGAGCAACTGAGCACCTGAGTTGCTCATGAGTAACTGAACAAATGTGCTCATCCAAAGGTCCCAAAAGAACAGAGTAAAGAATGATTTAAAGGATGAGACTGAGGCATATGACTTGCACAGAATTTCTTTGGAGGGAGGTATATGAAAGATCAGATACTTATGCCTTCCTATGTGTCATTGGAAATGAACCAATTTATACACATGATCAACTTTGTTTTTGTTTAGTCAGTAAAGTTGTTTCCAAGTCTTTTACCACCCAATAGACTATAGACCATTGGACTGCGAGGAGATCTAACCAGCCCATCCTAAAGGAGATCAATCCTGGGTGTTCATTGGAAGGACTGATGTTGAAGCTGAAACTCTAATACTTTGGCCACCTGATGCGAAGAGCTGACTCATTGACCCTGATGCGGGGAGGGATTGGGGCAGGAGGAGAAGGGGACAACAGAGGATGAGATGGTTGGATGGCATCACTGAGTCAATGGACATGGGTTTGGGTGGACTCCAGGAGTTGGTGATGGACAGGGAGGCCTGGCGTGCTGTGGTTCATGGGGTCGCAAAGAGTCGGACACAACTGAGTGACTGAACTGAACTGAACTGAGACTATAACCCTCAAGGCTCCTCTGTCCATGGAATTTTCCAGGCAAGAATACTGAAGTGGGTTGCCATTTCCTTTTCCAGAGGATATTCCTGACCCAGGGATTGAAACTGTGTCTAGCTAAGCCTTGAAACAGGTAATGTTCTATAATGAAGGTATAATAAGATACGAAAGGATGTGCATGTTAAGTGCAGATGTATTAGATTCCCAGGTCTACCTTAATACAATACCCCAAACTGGGAGGCTTAAGATAACAGAGATTTATTCTCATAGACTTGAAAGCTAGAAGTTTGAAATCAGGGTGCCTCCAGGGCCGTGTTCCCTCTGAAGTCTCCAGAGAAGTGTTCTTTGCTGCTTCTAGCATCTGGTGTGTGAGGAGTCCTTGCTGTTCCATGGCTTACGGATGCCCCACCCTGTCACCTGTCCATCCTCTCCTTGTGCCTTCATCTCACCTTCCCTCAGTGTGTATCTGGTTTGTGCCCACATTCTCCTTTTTGTTATTATACTGGCTTATGCTCCAACCTAATCACATTATTTGAACTCAGTCATTTTTTATAAGAACTCTATTGCTAAATGTCACATTCTGGGATGTGGATCCAGAGTTTTATTGTATCTTTTGTGGAGACATAATTCAACCCATTCCAGCAGAGAAAATGGACTTGTTAAATAAGGATTTATCAGTGTTGGTCCCACAGTATCTAAAAAAGGAAAGTCCTTTAGCAGAAAATGTGAATATTCTAGTTTGGCAAAAATCTCTCTACAGAGAGGAAGAGTGGTTCATCAGACTATCCTGGCTTGATGAAAGTGACACTTTTTTTTTTTTGAAAGTGACACATGTTAATTGTATTCAGTGCCTTTAGCTCAGTTGCTGTATTTTTCAAGGAAACATGGAATTACGTATTAGATTGTTGATGTATTTCAAATCCAATAAGAGAATATCCTGCCTAATGATCCTTACCATTGTAGTGTCAGGCCACACAAAGCCTTTAAAAAATCATAGTAAGAATGCTTAACACGAGATCTACCCTCTTAACAAAATTTTAAGCGCATAATCAAGTATTACCTATAGGCACAATGTTTTACAGCAGAACTTGGGAATTTACTCACCTTGTACAAGTGAAACTTTATACATATTGAACAGTGACTCCTTATTTCTTCAACCTCCAAGTCCCTGGCAACCATCATGCTATTATTGTTCCTATGAGTTGGACTATTTTAGCTACATCACATAAGTGGAGTCATGCACATTTATCCTTCTGTGACTGGCCATTTTGACTTAGCATAATGTCCTCTAGGCTCATCCATCTTGTTGCATATGGTACCATTCCCCTCTTTTTTTTTTTAAGCCTGAATAATATTTCATTATCACTGCCTCCTGGTGGCTCAGATGGTAAAGTGTCTGCCTGCGATGCAGGAGACCCAGGTTTGATCCCTGGGTTGGGGAGATCCCCTGGAGAAGGAAAGGGCAACCCACTCCAGTACTCTTGCCTGGAAAATTCCATGGACGGAGGAGCCTGGTAGGCTACAGTCCATGGGGTTGCAAAGAGTCAGACATGACTGAGCAAGTACATATGTATACCACGTTTTCCTTATCCATTCGTCAATTGATGGACATTAGGTTGTGTCCACATCTTGGCTACTGTGACTGGTGTTAACAGTGAACTTGAGAGTACTGCTCTCTCTTTCAGATTCTGGTTTCACTTCTTTTGGATACATTCCCAGTGGTGGGATTACCAGATCATATTGTAGTTTTAATTTTTTGAAAAACCTCCATACTGGTGTCTGTAGTGGCTGTACAATTAAAAAAAAATACTCATGCCAACAGTATGTAAGAGTTTCAATTTTTCTACATCTTTGCCAACATGTTATCTTTTGTTTTTTGCTAGTAGCCATCCTAATAGGTATGAAGTGATATGTCACTGGGCTTTTGATTGCATCTTCTTGATGAGTGATGTTGACCATATATTCATATACCCTTTAGACCACACAAAATTTGAATATGGAAAGTGTCTATAAAAATACTGTAAAAGTAAATTTGTATATGTGCCTTGAAAAATTGAAAGCTGATTCAGGACTTAGTTTTGTATGAACTTGCATTTTAAGAGCTACATTGTAGAGTCTAATAATACCTGGAAAATTGATCATCATATTCATAGGGCTATGAGAAGACTCCAGACTTAAAGAATCCTTTCTAGTTGTATTTTCCGGAGTGATATGAGATGTTTAATTGTACACACAAGAAGTTAATGCTATGTTAGTGTTTGAGTGTCAGGAACTGTATGAGGCATTGAAAAGATAGAAATAAAGAAGACTGCCCCCTCCCAGCTCCCATCTCTTGCCTGCTTTCATGGAGTTTATAGGAGCAGAGAATGAATAGAATTAGGCTTCTGGAGGGTAGGGCTTCCCTTGTGGCTCACCTGGTAAAGAATCTGCCTTCAATGTGGGAGACCCAGGTTCGATATCTGGGTTGGGAAGATCCCCTGGAGAAAGGAAAGGCTACCCACTCCAGTATTCTGGCCTAGGGAATTCTATGGACTGTATAGTCCATAGAGTTGCAAAGAGTCAGACACGACTGAGCGACTTTCATTTTCACTTTTCTGGAGGGTAACATCATTAAAACAGAGATTCTCAGAGCAAGTTTGTCCCATCTACCTTATTTGCTTCTGAATATTTTAAACTGAAATTTTGTAAGGGCATTGATAATCTTGAAAGATGGCAGTTATTTCAGAATGCATTAGGCATTAGCAAAGCACAACTTTTTAGGTAAGAGTGATTAAAAAATAATGCAATTAACAAAACAGTGATAGAACCAGGCCAAGGTTCTTAGCTGTAAGAAATTTCTATTCCAATAAGATAAGACCAAAATCAATTTTGAGGGGAAAATGAATTCACATAATAACCTATAATTATGTAATTATAGTTAAATATACATGATAATTTCTACATGATAAAAGAACATAAGTGCTATATAAATATTCAGGGGATTATTTTATTATGGATGGTTTAACATGACTACTTTCCACTTCTCAACTGTAAGCTTCTCAAGAGAAGCATTCTAAAACTTAGAATAACTATTAAAATTTTTGTTATATAAACTGTACATTAAAAACATGAGAATACCATAAATGCTGTGATATTTTAAAAAATGCAAAAAAACCTGAATTCTTTATCTTGAGATAAACATTAAAATACATTCAGTTAAGCTAAAAATGATCTGGTCTTAACTTCTAAATACCTTTTTTTCTAAAGGAATTAGAATTTGGATACATTTTGGTTGATGGGAAAAAATGACTGTAACAAAATCAATATGTAATTATCTTCATTTTAAAAAGCTTAAAATGCCTCTCAAGTGATTTTAATTTTGTGTAGTTTATTATGTTCATATTAAACAAAAATAAAGTGTACAGCTTTCAATAGTATATCAGACAGAATTTCAGTCCTTCAAGTAGGTTTAAGTTTTGCAGAATCACACATTGGACTATTTAGCAGTGTGGCAACCAGCATTTAGGGTTACTAACAGTAACAGCTACTGTAATGCTAGATTAATGTAAGACTTAGTTTCAGCAGTTACTTTCACACCCACAGTTGAGTTCAGAACCTCCAGTTGAATGGCACTCTGTGGTTAGGGTATCTCAGAGAGAAATTTGACTCCCTTGTTCATTGCAGCATTATTTACAATACCCAAGTTAGGAAAGCAATCTAAATGTCCATTGATGGATGAATGGATAAAGAAGATGTGGGGTATGTATGTGTGTGTATACACATAATCACAGTTGAGTGTTCAGTTCAGTTCAGTTTCTCAGTCGTGTCTGACTCTTTGCGACCCCATGAATCTCAGCACACCAGTCCTCCCTGTCCATCACCAACTCCTGGAGTTCACTCAGACTCACGTCCATTGAGTCAGTGATGTCATCCAGCCATCTCATCCTCTGTCGTCCCCTTCTCCTCCTGCCCCCAATCCCTCCCAGCATCAGGGTCTTTTCCAATGAGTCAACTCTTCGCATGAGGTGGCCAAAGTACTGGAGTTTCAGCTTCAGCATCATTCCTTCCAAAGAACACCCAGGGCTGATCTCCTTCAGAATGGACTGGTTGGATCTCCTTGCAGTCCAAGGGACTCTCAAGAGTCTTCTCCAACACCACACTTCAAAAGCATCAATTCTTCGGCACTCAGCCTTCTTCACAGTCCAACTCTCACATCCATACATGACCACAGGAAAAACCATAGCCTTGACTAGACAGACCTTTGTTGGCAAAGTAATGTCTCTGCTTTTCAATATGCTATCTAGGTTGGACATAACTTTCCTTCCAAGGAGTAAGTGTCTTTTAATTTCATGGCTGCAATCACCATCTGTAGTGATTTTGGAGCCCAAAAAAATAAAGTCTGACACTGTTTCCCCATCTATTTCCCATGAAGTGATTGGACCGGATGCCATGATCTTCATTTTCTGAATGTTGAGCTTTAAGTCAACTTTTTGACTCTCCTGTTTCACTCTCATCAAGAGGCTTTTTAGTTCCTCTTTACTTTCTGCTGTAAGGGTGGTGTCATCTGCATATCTGAGGTTATTGATATTTCTCCTGGCAATCTTGATTCCAGCTTGTGTTTCTTCCAGTCCAGCGTTTCTCATGATGTACTCTGCATATAAGTTAAATAAGCAGGGTGACAATATACAGCCTTGACGTACTCCTTTTCCTATTTGGAACCAGTGTGTTGTTCCATGTCCAGTTCTAACTGTTGCTTCCTGACCTGCATACAGATTTCTCAAGAGGCAGGTCAGATGGTCTGGTATTCCCATCTCTTTTAGAATTTTCCACAGTTTATTGTGATCCACACAGTCAAAGGCTTTGGCATAGTCAATAAAGCAGAAATAGATGGATGGACCTTGAGGGCATTATGTCAGAAAAAGACAAATGCCATTAGATTTCACATATAAGTGAGATCGTTAAACTCTCAAAGATATGTGCTTGCTAGGGGTAGGTGGTGGATGAAATGATGAAGGTGGTCACAACATGCAGACTTCCAGTAATAAAGGAGACAGACCTGTGTGTGCTTAGTCACTTTAGGCATGTCTGATTCTTTGCGACCCTATGGACCTTTAGCCTGCCATGCTCCTCAGTCCATGGGATTCTCCAGGCAAGAGTACTGGTGTGGGTTGCTATGCCTTTCTCCAGGGGATCTTCCCAACCCAGGGATGGAACTCTGGGTCTCCTGCATTGCAGACCGTTTCTTTACCACTGAGCCACTGGTGAAGCCCAAAGGAAACCTGGGGATATATATATACATATATATATATATGTATATGTGTGTGTGTGTGTGTATATGTGTGTATATATATATATATAAATATACAGCATGGTGACACAGTTAACAATTCTATATTGTGTTGGCCAAAAAATTTGTTCAGATTTTTCCATAAAATCTTCCAGAAAAACCTGAATGAACTTTTGTCTAACCCAATATGTTGAAATTTGCTAAGAGAGTAGATCTTAAAAGTTCTCATCACGTACTCAAACATTTATATCAAATAACTGTGCAGTATTGTAAGTTAACTAAACATCATGGTGATGATTTTACAATACACATTTCAAATCATCATTACACAGTTTAATACAATGTCATATGCCAATTATGCCTCCATAAAACAGATGAGGAGGGAAAAGAAAATACCAGAGAGGAGAAGTGGGGGGCCAGACTGAATAGCTACCAGACAGGTAAACATGGGATGATATTTTGTTTGAAAAATGAAATAAAGATCTTGGAAAATGGGTCTTCATTCTTGGTAGCAGATGAGAACAAGTGCCCACAGTTCATCTCTCCTCAAAACCCTTTGTGGGCGAGTTTTCACATTGTAAGAAGCTCCCACAAAAGCACCTTTCTTGTTAATTCATCATTTGTTTCCATGGTGCACCCTTTCTGAATGTTTATTTCCATATATTTGAATTAAAACAAGAGTTTAAAGCTCCAGTAGCCTCTAGATCTTTCTAGATTTTGAAATAGCAGCTGGACCAATCTCTCTAAGTAGAGCTCTTCAACTTCCTCCATAGCTTACAAGCAGGTTTTGTGAATGCAAGAACTCGAACTCCAAAAGTTGGTGTGGAAAAAATACCAATTTTCTTTCAAGTCCATGATTAGTGTCTGAATTATCCCAAGTAGTTAATTTCCTTTGGATAAGCTTTTACTTTTGTAGAACTATCATGTGCCTTGTTAATACATTGGAAGAAAACAATGTTTCCTGAATCTGGCTGCAGTCTGAGGAAGACTAGTTAGAGAGTTTGGGGTTGACATGCACATACTGCTATATTTAAACTAGGTAACTAACAAGGACCTACTGCATAGCACAGGGAACTCTGCTCTCAGTGTTATATAACAACCGAAATGGGAAACGAGTTTGAAAAAGAAAATTGCCAGACTTCAAAGATGAACTTGATCCTTCCTTCTCATGGAAGGCCTAAAAAGGCAGCAAGAAATATCTTTTCTGAGAGTTCTTTAATGTCTCCTCCATTGCTGTTATTGGTGGACTCCTGGGTATCCTGACTTTCTGGAACCGCTTGCTAAAATCATCATCTCTCTTGTCCAACATCTTAACAGCATCAGGCTGTTAACCTGATGGCCACCTCGCCTACGGTGAAAGAAAGCAAAATGAAGGATTTGTTTAGTCTCTCTACTTTATTTAGGCTTTTCTTTGCGTATTGCCTTATCAGAATCAGAGCTATGAAGCCCTGGAGAGTCATTATTATTTTTTGTTTGTTTCATTCACTAGTGGTGGATTCAGAGCAACAGTAACAGAAGACTCCTGGAATTTCTCTGTAGAATTCTGTCTGAGTCGTTTGGCTTTCAGTCTTGCTGAGGGGCTACAGAAGATGCATTATGTTAGTTTCTTTCCCCAGGTTATCAGCAGAAATCCTTGAGGATATTCAGATGCTAGTGTCAGCACTGGACTTAGAAATAATACTGCAGCTTTTCCATTACTTGGCAGCACTGTGCTTATTTTCTAGCTCATGAAAAATACACTGGTATTGGATACAATCATCCTGATATTAATATGTGGTCACTCATCAAAACCCCCTTTCATCGGGTTAGATTTTGGTTTCTTTCTCCCTGCTAGTGGTACTTTAAGCAGCGCTGTTCATGCCTGTCTGGTTCAGGCAGCCTTTCAGGGTGGCAGGTTTTTCTAGGAGGCCAATAGCCAGGGGTTTTATCCTGGGATGGTTAGTGATTAATCTTCACTTAGTTTGTATCTTATAAAACTCCGAGGACTAGTATCGACAGTAATTTCTTCATTTTTCAAGTGAATCTTCACTAATTCCTAGGAAACAGCAGGATTCAGTTTGGAGACACTGCCGTTATATTACTTTTGGAGGCTACAAAGGCAAAATTTTCCATAAGGACGAAGCTTTGGCGCTGATGTTTAGCCTTAGGATACTTCCTGCAGAAGGTTTTTCTTTGGCTCTGAGCTCAGTCTTGCCCTTGTGAGTTTTGCCAGCTTTAGTCTTAATCCTTGGCTATCCATGGCATTTTCCCTTCAAAAATTAAAGCGTATATATCTGTCTTTTCATAAAGCCTGCATTTCAGGGTGACTGACAAATAAAGCAAACCAGAGCTCACACATCAGACATAAGGTTGTATGCTGTTTGGGAATTTCATAAATGACTTCTGCTTTAGAGATTTTCCAATGTGGAAGCTAGCAGGGCCTGGCTGCAGCTTCCTGATGCTGTGAAGGTGACTCCAGGCTGACCCCAACCCAAAGACCCCAGAACTGCAGAGCCCTCTGGGTCTCTAGCACAAATTGGGGTTTGGCAGCCAATCCTTTCAAGTTTCAGGCTGCCTGGGGACAACTGACCTGGAGATGAGAAGGTCTTCCTGAATAGCAATTTTTTTTCTAAAAATCTTTCTTCTTGCCTACTATTACAGGGTAGCAGGCAGAATAACCTGGATGCTAGTGTTCTAGTTGAATGCTGTGTGTTTTAAGAACTTGAATAACTTCTCTGGCCCTCAGTATCTTTCTTTGCAAATGAAGGAGTAGAACTCTGTTGTTGCCACCTGTGAAATTCTGTGAGTCCTTCATACCTTTGGGATACCACGTGGAGCCACCAGAATTAGAAGCTGTTCCTTATGTTTTGGAAAGCTTTCTTATCCTTCAGGGAGTTCCTAGAAGCACATCATAGACTTTCACATGGACTAGTTCAAACTGACCTGCAGAGACCTAGCCATCACAAAAGCACCTCAGGAGTGTCCGATGAGAAAGTCATGTATGATATCAGGGGACTTTTGAGGGGTTAGGAGGTAAGTAAAGTGAAAATGAAAGTGAAGTCATTCAGTCGTGTCCGACTCTTTGTGACCCAATGGACTGTAGCCTGCCAGGCTCCTCCGTCCATGGGATTTTCCAGGCAAGAATACTGCAGTGGGTTGCCATTCCCTTCTCCAGGGGATTTTCCTGATCCAGGGATTGAACCCAGGTCTCCTGCATTGTAGGCAGACTCTTTACCATCTGAGCCACCAGTGAATCCAGAGGTAAGTAAGATGAGTGGTAATTGAAAGAATGCACAGAGGATGGGAGAGAGCAAAGGAACACAGTACAGACTCTACCAAAATGGCCTTTTCAGAAATAATCTAAGAAATGATTTGAAAGGAAGTAAATCTTGCCTTTTGGGAGCTAAAGGAGGATCTGTCTGGCATATTAAGTTGTCCAAACTGAATTATTTTATAAGACAATGAGATGAAGGCTGCTTATTTCTAATAAAGTCAGGATCTCTGTAGTCACTGATCTGTGTTCCAAAGGTGTAAAAAAAAAAAACGATGAAGGTCACTGTCTTAAAGGTGAGTTTCAATTGGAGAGCCCAGGTCTGTGAGAACACATACGGACATAAACAGCATAGGTTTGTGTGTGTGTGGAGGAGGACTGGTACGCAGAGAGGAGAGGAAGAGAACCAGTCCCCTCTGTCATTCTGCAATAGAACATCTGGTATAATAGAGCCCTGAGCATGGAGGCAGCAAGCCTGGTGTACAAGTGCTGGGTAGGGAAAATGAACTGTACTGTAAGATAGAAATGATTTAGATTTAGGTTTAGAAAGTGATCAAACTGTGAAGAGAGAGTCAGTAGCAAATACAAGTCAAAATAAAATGTGCCACTTCTTCATTATGTAGGCATTCGTGAGAGTGTGTGATACCTAGTGTGGGTGGTGATGTGAACACCAAGGAGTTCATGGGCGCCACAGGGGTGATGCCTGGAGAGGCTGTTCTGGAAAGTAACCTGGAAGTAAGCCCCCAAACTGTAGAGCAGTTGTGTTTTGCTTGGGGGTTCAGCAATACATGAACCGTGAACTTCCAGATGTTCAAGCTGGTTTTAGAAAAGGTAGAGGAACCAGAGGTCAAATTGCCAACATCCTCTGGGTCATGGAAAAAGCAAGAGAGTTCCAGAAAAACATCTATTTCTGCTTTATTGACTATGCCAAAGCCTTTGACTGTGTGGATCACAATAAACTGTGGAAAATTCTGAAAGAGAATGGGAATACCAGACCACCTGACCTGCCTCTTGAGAAACCAATATGCAGGTCAGGAGGCAACAGTTAGAACTGGACATGGAACAACAGACTGGTTCCAAATAGGAAAAGGAGTATGTCAAGGCTGTATATTGTCACCCTGCTTATTTAACTTATATGCAGAGTACATCATGAGAAACTCTGGACTGGAAGAAGAACAAGTTGGAATCAAGATTGCCGGGAGAAATATCAATAACCTCAGATATGCAGATGGCACCACCCTTACAGCAGAAAGTAAAGAGGAACTAAAAAGCCTCTTGAAGAAAGTGAAAGTGGAGAGTGAAAAAGTTGACTTAAAGCTCAACATTCAGAAAACGAAGATCATGGCATCTGGTCCCATCACTTCATGGGAAATAGATGGGGAAACAGTGGAAACAGTGGCTGACTTTATTTTTTGGGGCTCCAAAATCACTGCAGATGGTGACTGCAGCCACGAAATTAAAAGACGCTTACCCCTTGGAAGGAAAGTTATGACCAACCTAGATAGCATATTCAAAAGCAGAGACACTACTTTGCCAACAAAAGACCGTCTAGTAAAGGCTATGATTTTTCCAGTGGTCACGTATGGATGTGAGAGTTGGAGTGTGAAGAAAGCTAAGCACCAAATAATTGATGCTTTTGAAGTGTGGTGTTGGAGAAGACTCTTGAGAGTCCCTTGGACTGCAAGGAGATCCAACCAGTCCATCCTAAAGGAGACCAGTCCTGAGTGTTCACTGGAAGGACTGATGCTGAGGCTGAAACTGCAATACTTTGGCCATCTCATGAGAAGAGTTGACTCATTCGAAAAGACCCTGATGCTGGGAGGGTTTGGGGGCAGGCGGAGAAGGGGACAACAGAGGATGAGATGACTGGATGGCATCACCGACTTGATGGACATGAGTTTGGGTGAACTCTGGGAGTTGGTGATGGACAGGGAGGCCTGGCATGCTGTGATTCATGGGGTCACAAAGAATCAGACACAATTGAGTGACTGAACTGAGGAGCTGGGGAAACGGGTTTTGCATGGACTCATAGCTAGCAAGTTGTGTTCTTAGGAGTCAAAGAATATAAAGAAAGAAATAAAGCGTACTGAATCCATGGATTCAGGAAGCTGTCTCTTCCTGGAAAATATCGTGACACTCAGATGAGGTAAGGAAGAGACCAAAGAAGTGAACTACAAAAGCAACTAGAGTCCAAACAAATGAAACAGGGACCTCCTCATGCTGAACTAGGTGGGGAGTACTTCCATTGACCTCAGAAGTGATGACCCTTCCTCCTGTTGGTGTTTTTACAGTGTGACAAGTTACCTACATATGAAATAAATGTTAATTATATTATAAAATAGGCATTGTGTTAGATGATTTTGCTCACCTTTAGGCTAAGTAAGTGCTCTGAGCACATAGAAGGTAGGCTAAGTTTAGCTATGAGGTTTGGAAGGTTAGGTGTATTAAATGCATTTTTGATTTAAGGTATTTTCAACTAGAATCTATTGATTTATCAGGGTGTAACCTCATTATAAATAAAGTAAGATTTGTATTTGAAATTTACCTAGAGGGTAACTTTAAGTGTTTTCAACGTATACACGAAGGCTATTGCTTTGATTACTTACTTGGCTCTCTGCTGTCACCAAACAGGGTTGAATCCATTAAAAAATTAGAACAGTTCTCTTTTATATTTTCTTTATAGTAAAATTTATACACCTTCACCAAATTAAATTATGGAATTCAGAGGAGAAAATAATAACCATTTCATCTCTCAGCACAATACCTATTAGTGTTTCTTTCCATTCTGTTTTTTTTTTTCTAAGCATATTTTTCATATAAGAAGCATTTTTTCACTTAGTTTTAAATCATGTGTTTTTTATTCTCGATTTGCATCATCACTA
Organism: Bos indicus; assembly: GCF_029378745.1. Taxonomy (NCBI): domain Eukaryota; kingdom Metazoa; phylum Chordata; class Mammalia; order Artiodactyla; family Bovidae; genus Bos; species Bos indicus. The sequence goes on from NC_091769.1 coordinate 55,166,035, forward strand.
TCAGTGACTGTAAGTTTTTCCAGAGAGACTTGATCTGGGGACCTAGACCTACTGTTTTTTTTCATGGCGTGATCTTGGGCAAGTCATTTGTGTTCATAGGACCTGACTTTCTACATTTGCAAAATGAAAGAAGTAGACTAGATGAAAGACTGTCTCCTAACTAAAGTTCTGTTTTCATAGTGGTAGAGTTGGAACTAAAACTCATCGAGTTTCTCTTCCTCCCATGCTGCATCACACAACTCTGGCATGGAAAAAGATTTTGAAAATAGAGTTCAAACTTCCTTGCCATTTGGGCATTCCTTTACACTATTCCTGATAGTGATCCTTGCAGACTCTGCTTAAATACTTTGCCAGGGGTGATGTATGGCAAAACCAATACAATATTGTAAAGTAATTAGTCTCCAATTAAAATAAATAAATTTATATTAAAAAAATAAATATGTAAAAAAAAATACTTTACCAGGGAACTCTGGGCTTTGTAATGCAGTCCATTGCTTTTTCTGAGAGCCCAGATTGAGAGCACACATTTCCTTACTTTGAATTGGAATCTGCGTCCACAGAACATCTGTACACTGGCTCTGGTGCCTTCCTCTGCAGGAGCACTGATGTAGTGCAGTTCATCCTCAGATATGTTTCCTCCAGGAAAAATTTCTAATTCCCCTGAAATCTCGAACATATGCATTTTTGATTCCTTGAATGTTGCAGACATCCAGATGTATTTTTTGTATGCTACCCAGTTTGTTAATGTTTCTCTAAAGCTGCAGCATCCAGGAGAGAATACAGTATGTGGTCCAATCATGTGTTGATCTTGGGCAAGTTGTTTGTGTTAATAGGACCTGGCATTCAACCATTTCCTTCCTTTTCTTCATCTGAACATCACAATTTTATTGGTGCAGTCCAGATCACACCATTTTTTTAGCAGCTGTATTATGGTATTTGTTGGTTTATGAACAATTTCTAGTCAAAAATTTCTAGGTATTATTTGACATGAATCAGTTCAGTTCAGTTCAGTCGCTCAGTCGTGTCCAACTCTTTGCGACCCCATGAATCACAGCACACCAGGCCTCCCTGTCCATCACCAACTCCCAGAGTTCACTCAGACTCACGTCCATCAAGTCAGTGATGCCATCCAGCCATCTCATCCTCCGTCGTCCCCTTCTCCTCCTGCCCCCAATCCCTCCTACCATCAGAGTCTTTTCCAATGAGTCAACTCTTCGCATGAGGTGGCCAGAATACTGGAGTTTCAGCTTTAGCATCATTCCTTCCAAAGAACACCCAGGGCTGATCTCCTTCAGAATGGACTGGTTGGATCTCCTTGCAGTCCAAGGGACTCTCAAGAGTCTTCTCCAACACCACAGTTCAAAAGCCATGAATAGCTATGTTCAATTCTTTTTTATGCCTAGATAAAGAAAACTACACAAACTACTGCTTAATTTCTTTCTGTTGGTTTTGATCCATGTTTCCAGTATAACAAGAGAGATACTTGGGAATGTGGATTCTTCTTCAAGATCTGTGTCAGCTGCGAATTAAACATCTTGCCATGCAAGCCTTCATCCAAACTACTTGAATGTGGTGACCATGACAGGACCAAGGTCAGAACCTTGTGACTCTTTCCCTATCAGATGGGAAGGTACCATCTGAGATTATTTCCTAGCCTGCATTGCCCCATTGGAAGTGTTGGAGAGTTGGGAGAAAATGGTGATTGGTTAGTCAGGAATCCTCCAGGCAGCCGATGGCTAGCTCCATGTAAAGGTGGTGCTATTTAATTAGGTAGAAAAAGTGGGAACCATCAAGTCAAGCAAACATTGCCTCAGGAGTGAATAGTTTTTCTCTACCAGGATCTGGGCACCAGGAATGTAAAAGAAATCAAAAGGATGGAATTTTCATAAACATTCAAGAGAAACATACTTTTTCCAAAGATACAAAACTGATTCAATTTATTAATTTTTCTAGATTTCATGCCTAGAAGTCAGAGTTTAAAGTATTGCTTTAGTATTGAAGTCAATTAGATTTTTTTTGGTAGCTGTCTTTTTGCCCTTTCCAGACAGGGTCTTCCAGACATTTCTACGGAGGTATTCTCTCTTGTGAGGAAAAAGTCCTTGAATAACTTTGGGGTAGTAAAGCTTAGTTCCCCATAATGTCACCTTATCTGGCATGCTTGAGAAAGCATGGATTGTGGATGGGCTGCCTGTTAATTTCCCTGTATTTCTGTCCTAACTTTAACTTCAGTTCTACATGCTTGACAGAAGGGGTCTTCATGCAGAGTAGAAATATGTAAGAAATGCTTTTTTTCTAAGAAATTATAAGAGCTACTGGGGAAAGAGATAGTGAAGGACAGGGAAGCCTGGCTTGCTGCAGTCCATGGGATGGCAAAGCTACTGAGCAACAACTGGGATATGCAGATACCATTTCTAAAAGGAGTAAGGGGTATTTGCAACTTTTGTGAGTAGATATTTAGTTCCTGTAATAACAGTAAAAATAAAAGACTGGAATGCTTTTTAGATAACAGGAAGTTTCATGCAGAGTGAAGATGGTACTCTGTAGTCAGTTTGGGGACAGAGAAATCTTAACAAACTGTTTGAGAATGATAGTGCTGGAAGCAGTAAGAAAGCTGACTGGTCGTCTGGGACCCTTAGGGGACAGTAAGGGAAGAAAGAATGACTGACATTTTGAGGTACATAAAAATAAATGCGTTGGCCTAATATTTTTTTTTCCATTTCTTATAGTTTATAGAACTTTAGATGTCAGCATGAAGCTCTTTATATGATTTTCTATATGGGAGAATTAAGACCTAGGGAGATGAACTGTTAATACCTTGGCTGAGGTCACAAAAACAGCCCATGATGGAACTTGGGTAGCACCTGGGAATCCCGGTTTCCAGGCTGATCCTGTTCAGATCTCTCCCCACTGCACAGCACTGTTCTCTATCTCTTCCTTGCTGCTGTTCTCTGCTTACAGCTCGCTTTAAGCCATGCCCATGGAAGAACAATGTAGAATCTTTTTATTTGCTAGTAGGTAGCATCCTATATCGGAGAAGGCAATGGCAACCCAATCCAGTACTCTTGCCTGGAAAATCCCGTGGGTGGAGGAGCCTGGTAGTCTGCAGTCCATGGGGTCGCTAAGAGTCAGACATGACTGAGCGACTTCACTTTCATTTTTCACATTCATGCGTTGGAGAAGGAAATGGCAACCCACTCCAGTGTTCTTGCCTGGAGAATCCCAGGGATAGGGGAGCCTGGTGGGCTGCCGTCTATGGGGTCGCACAGAGTTGGACACGACTGAAGTGACTTAGCAGCAGCAGCAGCAGCATCCTATATAGGTCTCAGCCCATGGTGTCCATCATAACCACACTAGCTCCATTCTCTCTTAACCTTCATCCCTGCTGGCCTTCATCCTGAACCCCCCCAACTTAAACAAGAATTAGCCTGAATAACTATAAACTCAATGTAGAAGTTTCAAATTCTAAGGACCACCTGGTCTTCTCCCATAGGTGAGAAGAACAATTAACTTAGCTTTTGAAACATGTAACTACCCAGTCCTTGAAAGGTATCCTTTGTAACAAAACTATACCTGTGGGGAGAGAGAGGAGAAACACTTGAGGTCTATGAGCTATTCTAGCATAAATATCAAGCAGGGGGGCAGGGTAAGGGGAAACCTCTGTATTTACTAATATCTGATTAACTTCATTGTATGACAGATTGCTTGCACAGTAAGGCACCTAAATGTTTTTCAGTTTTCTTTCCAAGTGAAGTCTTAGTGCTGCTCCTGAAATTCAATTTATTTTGACCTTCACTCACTCATGCTTTGGCTACCCAATGCTTGACATATGTTTCAGGATCAGTTCCAGTAAGCACAGGGACAAAGAGAGAGAACATTTGAAGTGTTCTTCCATCAATGCTCAGTATTTGATTATCACACTTGAGACTTACTAATACAAAGGACAAGTGCAGAGTCAAGAGGTGATGATCAAATCCAGTTCCTTCATGTTAAAGATGGAAAGTGAGACAGGGTTAACTGACCTCCGGTGACTTGGATATCCTGGTGTAAGGGAGCCCGTGTTTGTTTCCACAAAGTTCTCCTGCTGAATTCCATCTTTCTGTGGTGTGTAGTTGCAGTTTCTTACCAACTGAGGGTAAGATTCTTCAGAGTCAAAGAAACATGGCCAGTTATGAGGATGGTGGACACCTACCTCCAAACTCCCAGGGTGAAGGCTCTTTGCCATAAGCCAAGGAGTGTGATGCAGTGAGAAGGGTATGGGTCTCAAAGCTAGATTCCTAGTACCACCACTTCCTAGATGTGTCATTGAACAGGTGTTTTAATCCGAAACTCTGATTCTTTATGTGTAAAATAAGCTAATGTTAGCTTCTTTATAGGTGATTTTTAAGATGAAATGAATATAAGTAGAAACATGTCATAAATATAAATTAACATCTCTATTCCTTCCCCCTGTAATCTTCAGCCATTGATTGAATGTGTGGTTCTGCTGAAGGTCTGTACTCCCCAGAGGCTCCTTGGGAGCCGGGTTGGTGGCAGTGAGGAGTGTGGTTCTGCAGAGAGGACTTGGGAGTATTTCATTATCCAAATTATTTCTTCAGTGGCTTAAGTTCCCTTTGGGTCTGGGACAGTTTGTGAAGAGGATCCTTGGGAATGAAATGTAATGGTCTCACTGGATTATTGTTTATAGAACCTTTTACTTTGCTTCCAGAATCTGTAACAAGATGCTCTCCATTAACTGTTTTCCCCAGTTGCCTCTGAGATACGGGAGTTCACCCCTGTGGCTCATTTCTCTATGAGTGTACCCTTGTCATGTAACAGATTCATTTGCAATCTGTTCTCTTTGATGTGTTAATTTGTTGGGGCTTAATTTTCTCAAGCTTTCTATGTTTCTGATGCTTTTCCAAACAGAATTGTAATGCTCTAGAGGAAACACAAGGCATCTTGTGTATTTTAATTAGAAATATTCTCTATATAGCACCTAGTGTAAGAATATATGGTACTGTGGGTGCTAAGCAATGTCTAGACAGTTCCTAGCTGTTCATTTAGAGTCATATTTGAACTTTGGGCTAGGCTAGGTTTCTTTGAACACATTCATAGTGGAAATTTTCCTGGTGAAAAAAAGAAAAGATGGCCATTGCAAAATGAACAAGTCTTTTTCGTTTCTGTAGCCACAGAGCACAAATATATTGCCCAGACATGAGGAATACTCAATTTTGGCTTTTGGATTTTTCATTATCTCAGTTACTTGTTCATTTTTCAAATTTAATGACAACTTAGTGTCTTTATATTGAAAATACCACTGTAGATCCTCTGGAAAACAAGGAGAAGTTAATTGTAAATACTGAGTGTGCTCTCATGATGTTGACAGTCTGATGAGTCTTGTATTTTTGTTGTATAAAAAATTAACAAATTGTACTTTTCAGAGTACTGTTTCCATACAGATCCATTAGTAAGAGAAGAGTATGTTTACTTGGCAAAATGCAATCTTATCCCATTATGAAGTGATACATTATAGATATAGATTAAACATTTTAACAATGATATTTTCTGGCCTTCCACTGTCAACTTGTATAAGGTACAGTGCTGAATCTGTTCTGGTACAGTGGTTACAAGGCATTGGTTTGGTTCATGTACAAGCTGTAATTCCATTGGCAAGAAGAGCAGGGAGATAATACAGACAGAGGGAAGGGATGTGAGACTTTACTATCAATTTCTTAAAATGAGAGTATTTCAATTTTTGATGATGGTGATTTATAAAGTGACCTAGTTGACAAGACTATTGGGAAAAATGTAAAGTAGGCAAAAGCCAAAATAAAATAAGTTATTTAATTCATAGTCCAGAGATGAGTAAAAGTAACGGTTGATATAGCCTGTATAAAATTGTGTATGTACTATACATATATGTATGTTCATAAATATGCAGAATCATCCTTTAAAATAATGACAGTTGACTCTTGAAAAGCAAAGGGTTAAACTGCCTGAGTTCCCTTACATGCAGAACTTTTTCACTAAATATGTCTGGGATCTGCAGTTGGTTGAATCTGCAGATACATAATTGTGGATATGGAGGGTCAACCATAAAGTTACATATAGATTTTTGCCTGTATAGGGTCTTGGTGCCCCTCACCTTTGCATTGTTCAAGGGCCAACTGTATAAAAATAATCTAAATGCATGATAAAACAGTATTTAATGATAAGAAATAAAAAGTTAGTGTTTTACCCAGTACCACCTCTTCATCACTCTTACTACATGCGGGAGTATTTTTTAAAAAATATTTATTTATTTGTTTGGTTGCACAGGGTCTTAGTTGCGCCATGTGGCATCTGTAGTTGGAGTATGTGGGATCTAGTTCCCGGACCAGGGATCAAACTCCAGCCTCCTCCATTGGGAGCACAGAGTCTTAGACAATGGACCACCAGGGAAGTCCCCATGTAGAAGTTTTTGACCAATTCTCTTCTTTATTCTTGTGAGATAGCTACTTTTATAGCTCCAAATAATAACCAATAACTCTGTTATAGATTTATCAGTGGATCCCAACACTAGAAAATAAACTTAGCTCAAAGACAGTAATAGCCGTCTCTCCTCCAATTTACAAATTTTAGTAAAAAAGATATTGGCTTCTTTCACTTGCTTAATAACTATAAATAGTAAACTGAAGTGTAGTTTTATTGATCCAATAAACTTAAATATATGTCTTGACTCGCTTGTACGTAAAATGTATAAATTTGCATTTCTAGCAATCTTCCCTTTTTGGCTTTTACTCTCTGAGTTGTGTTAATTTATCCAGGGCCACAGTTGATAGTTTTGTGGACAACTCCAGGGGGTACTGTTTCTTTATCATGTTTCACATTCTTATTACAGTAAACTGTCTTACAGAGGGGATACTATTTTGTAATTCATATAAATACACCATTTGGCCAAGAAAAGACAAGATACATTTTGTGCTTAACATTTTGCAACTATAATGAAGTGTTTGTCCATATGTTTATTCTAAAACCTGACGATCAATAAACATAATAACTCTGTATAGTTATTCACTCTGAAATTATAAAAGTGTGATATGAGCCTTCTGAAAATATAGACTCTGAGGTGACTAAAGGTCTGCTGCTTACAGAAGAATCCTAAGCATAAAGGTAGAAGAATGATCTTGTTTTACATGCCTTTGCTTGATTTAAAGATCTTGTTACATTTCAGTTTGCTTTGTAAGTTGATCACCATAATTTTTTTGTTTGGCTTTTTGTCCCCATTGTGGGTTTTTTTTTTTTTAAGACTAATTTGTTTTGTTTTTTGACTGTGATGAGTCTTTGCTATGTGTGGGATTTCTCTAGTTGCACTGAGTGCGGGGCTACTCTTCATTGCTGTGCATGGACTTCTCATTGAGATGGCTTCTCTTGCTGTGAAGCACAGGCTCTAGACACACGGGCTTCAGTAATAGCCGTGTGTGGGCTCAGTAGTTGCGACTTGAGGGATCTAGAGCACAGGCTCAACAGTTGTGGTACACAGGCTTATTTGCTCCTGGGCATGTGGGATCTCCCTGGAACAGGGATTGAACCAGAGTCCCTTGCATTGCGTGGCAGATTCCTAATCACGGGACCACCAGGGAAGCCCCACCTTCAGTTTTTCATTTCAATTTTTGTGTCTTTTGAAAGGCTATTGTTAAATCTTAAGTGAGATATTTGTTAAAGCTACTTTCTTAAAGGCTTGATTCTAGGAGTGTTTTGACTTCTTCTAGGTCTGCAGTTCAGTTTTTTCCCTAAGACCTGTGATGTTTTCAGCCTTCTCCCTGCTTCTGGTTTGGTTCACAGCTTTTTGAATACCATGTTTTCCTTTGTTCTAAAATTCTCACTGTGTCAGCTGGAATTCATCCTCAAGTGATTTTGTTAGAAAATGTACATGGGAGATACCTTTGAGTCTTTAAATGTCTGAATTTCTTCCACTCCTATTCCAGAATAAGTAAAATTATACTCTGGAGTATGACCATCCATGCTGAGAGTCTGATTTTTCCCAGTTGGTCAATATACTTTTAAAGAGCACATCTTCCTTTATTGCCTTGATATGAGCACCATGCTGCCAGGCTTTCTTAAAGTGATATGGTTCTGCTTCTTCATTTTTAAGGATTTCTCAGTAGTACACTATTGATTTAACTAAATGATAATCAATGGGAATCTAGATCATTTTCAAAGAACTTTTGCTCTCAAATAATGATTTGAAGAATGTGATTATCCTTATTAAATAACTGTACGCTCTTATCTACAGGGTACTATATGCCAGTATCTGTCTATGTACTTTATATATACTAAATTATTAATTCCTACTGTAAATCTAGGAGGTAGTTATTACTATTATCTCCATTTTACTGATGCATAGAGAAGTTAAGTAAGTTATACAAAATCAAACATTTTGTAAATGACAAAGTTGAGATTTGAGGTCAAGTAGTTTGGCTTGAGTCCCTACTCTTAATCCATCTGCTCTTTCCCTTGTGTACATCCCTGGAGGTGGAATTGAGGGGTGACAAACAGGGTGTCCATTCCATTTTTAATAAAGAGGAAAGCTCTCCTGGTAATTATTTACTAGACACATAAGCAGTAGAATGTTAGGAGTGATGTCATCTGAAGTTTTGGATTTCATAATGAAAGTTTCAAAGACTGGCTCAAGAGTAGCTCAGAGGGATTCTCAGTACTCCAGGAGCCGGCTCTGAGAGTTGAAGGAATCCTATTAATTTATAATGCTGTGGTGGAAAATTGCATTCTGAGCTAGCAAAAGTTGATCATATCATCTTTGCCTTGTAGGGAGCTTTATGTTGTCCCATTTATTCCCTAGAAAGGGAGAAAAAAATAACCTGAATAGAAAATGAGGCTAGTTATGGCCTAACAATTGCACCATGCTGTAAGTTGCATTTGAAACACCTTATCAGAGCTCATGCTTGTGTATGCTGTTTTAAAAGTATAATCCACAGTTTATATGGTTTTATTAAAATAAAGGGCTAATGTGTTTAGAGAAATAGAACCCAAAGCAGGGGAAGGGACATTAATGTATAAAAGCCAGAGGGCTGTCAAAATAACCTTGCAGTGATCTGATATTTACTGAGATTGTACTGTCATTCAAGGAAAGCTTATTGTTGAACAGTGGTTGAATTTGCCCCTCACTTCACCTTTTCTAAAAGGGGAATAAAGGTTTTGAATGCCTATAATTAATTCATCAGTTTCTGCTGCCAGACTTCTGCATGCCAAGAGAGGAAACTTTCAGAAGCTGATGCTACGAAGAATGTGGCAATTATTATAGTGATTTTTGCATCTTTTTATTTCCTCGCAGGCAGTGGCATAGCATTGGAAGATTACTAGTGGTGAAGGATAAAAGAGTAGTTGGTGTAGTTTAATGAATAAAACCTTTTGGAAGGGTTAGTTTTTTTTAATGGGCAACTTAGATGCCTGATAGTGTATGTCTAAGGAAACAGTCACAATCTAGAATTCCTTCCCTAGCTCTAGTCTTTTCCTAAGTTGCTGAGTTTCAGTGATACATATTAAAGCCCTTTTCTTTATTTCTTTCTCTCTCTCTCTCTTTTTTTTTTTTTTTTTGAGAGGCTCTTTCCAAAAAATGTACGCAGGAATACAGAAAAGAAAGAATTAGGTGTGCATTGAGCATGGAAAGATGGGAATATGCTGAAGGGCCTGGATCAGACTTGTTCAAACAAGGGTCAGACTTGTCCAACCAAGGGTCAGACTTGTCAATGTGTTGGTGTAGATGAGATGGACCATGGGCATTCTCAGTATTTTTTCCTATTATTCCACTCCTGTCCTCCATCACACTTGTACACATTGGACATTGTTCTCTACCAAAATAATTTTTGATAGAATTACATTCCCCAAAGTAGTGAAATAAATCTCAATGTGCTCTTGAAGTATTTTAAAGGTAAGAACAAAGTAATCATCTAAAACACAGTTGAAGGCAAGAAAATTGGGGAGGGAATCTGGGAGCACTGACCTATGAGATATCAAGATTTATTTCAGCTTAAACCTTGTGATAAGTTTAAACCATGGTGTAGGTAGAGAAAAATAGATTGATGGGGTTTAATAAATCAGCGAATAAACCCGCATGTGTGCTAAGTCGCTTTAGTCGTGTCCTACTCTTTGTGACCCTATGGACTGTAGCCCCTCAGGCTCCTCTGTCTAGGGGATTCTCCAGGCAAGAATACTGGAGTGGGTTGCCATGCCCTTCTCCAGAGGATCTTCCTGACCCAAGGATTGAACCTGTGACTCTTGTCTCCTGCATTGGCAGGCTGGTTCTTTACTTCGCCACTGGAAATTTGTTCATTAACAAGTGGTATTTCAAAGACATATACCAGACATAATCAGTAGGTGATCTAAATTTGGGAAGCAGAATTTAGAGTAAAATAGATCATTTTTATGACTTGAGAATAGAAGAGGGTTTCTTAACACACAAAAATAAAGTTCAGAGGGGAAAATATTTGATAACTTTAGCTATTAATTGGGCTTCCCTGATAGCTCAGTTGGTAAAGAATTCACCTGCAATGAAGGAGACCCTGGTTTGATTCCTGGGTTGAGAAGATCCACTGGAGAAGGGAGAGGCTACCCACTCCAGTATTCTTGGGCTTCCCTTGTGGCTTTAGCTGGTAAAGAATCTGCCTGTAATGCTGGAGACCTGGGTTCAATCCATGGGTTGGGAAGATCCCCTGGGGAAGAGAAAGGCACCCACTCCAGTATTCTGGCCTGGAGAATTCCGTGGACTGTATAGTCCATGGGGTCACAAAGAGTCAGACATAACTGACCTTCACTTCACTTCACTTCAGCTATTACTACATCAAAATTGAAAACTACTTTTTATCAAAAGATACTATAAAGAAAATCAAAGGAGAAACCACAAGCTGAGAGATAGGTAGTGCATAAAGAGATTAAAGAATAGCATCCAGAATATATAAAGAACTCTTACAAATAATACTAGCAGTTCAGGAAATAAAAGATTAATGGCATAAAATAAGAGCAGGCAAACCTCAATCAGAAACTGAAGGGCTGGTAAACTCTGACCAAGACAGCTGTGATGTTCCCTTAGCTTGACTAAACTTAGGCTTCTGAAACTTCTCATTGTAAATTCTGCTTCTGTGCCTTTGAGATGAAAGTGTTTTTAAAAAGCCTCTTGGTAGTTTTGTAAGCTAAAGATGTCTTTCTTAAGGCCCTGGGGGGTTAGCCTTTGAAACAGAAGCATTAAGAGAGACAGTGTCCCTACCCCTCATCTCTGTGGAAGGGAAGCCCAGAAAGGGCCAGTCATAGAGGAGACAATTGCAAACTCAGAGATAACTGAAAGTGTTGGACACATCCCGTTGGTTGACCTCCTTCCTGATGTCCTCTAGTATTCTTCTGCTGGCTCACCTCAGGATTTAAAAATCTTCCTGCCCTTTGTTTCAGCAGGCTTGAGTTCACACTGCATTCTATCATTGACATAGCCTCGAATGAAGTCTCCTTACCTGTTTAAGTTTGATCATGCAACTTCTGCTTTGATACCTCTAATCAGGAAAATTATAAAACTACACATGTATACCATTTCACAGCCATCAGAATGGCAAATGTTAGACTAGAGAGCAGTAGGAATTCTTCTGCAATCTTGGTATAAATATAAAATGGCAGAATCCTTTTGGGGGTACAATCTGACAATCTTGATAGGTTTAAAGTGTTTATCCTCTGATTCAGCAGCCCCGTTTTTAGATACTGTAGGAGAGGGAACATTTACCTCTCTCCTTTTAGGTTGTTTTGGCTGGTCTGATAATTGACATAAGACAGAGTAACAAGAGAAAGACAGTTGAATTTTGTACGTATGGGCACCCACATAGACAAAAGAGTGGCTCCTAGACAGCGAGACAATTGAGGCTTATTTGCCGTCCTGAGCTAAGGAGAGGCGGGTAGGTGTCTGGAACTACCAAGGGGAGGGAGATGGGAAGAGCAAATATTAGGTGAACAAATTTTTTCCATGCCTTACAGGAACAATGGGACTTTGAACAAAGAAGTCTTATTGAGCTCCCCTACCTTACCATGGGATTTCCCAAGTGGCTCATTGGTAAAGAACCCGCCTGCCAACTCAAGAGATGCTAATTTGATCTCTGGGCTGGGAAGATCCCCTGGAGGAGGAAATGGCAACCCACTCCAGTATTCTTGCCAGGATAATCCCATGGACAGAAAGAACTTGGTGAGCGGTAGTCCATGGGGTCACAAAGAGTTGGACATGACTGAGCAACTGAGCATGCATGCACAGCTTACTACACTATCCCATACTCTTTGTAGTTACCTCTGGTGGGAATTCTTTTCCTGAACCAGCCTCCTCATCTAAATTCTTACAAGGGGGAGGTAAAGAGGTTTTCTTGAGTCCATTGGGGCTTGATTGATGTTAGCACAAAATAAGCCACATGCCAAAGTGGCACATTCTGGGATGGCTTTCCCTAGACCCCATCAATACATACCCTAAATAGACTCTTCCTCAGATACACAAGGAGATACATAGAATAGGACTTACAGCATCTATGTTTGTAATTAAAAAACAAAACTGGAAAGAACCTAGTTGTCTATCCATGGGAGAATGAATACAAAATTATGGTATAACCATAAAATAAAATACTGTGTATAAGTCAGAAATTGGCCAAAGAATGAAGTTGGAGAAGACTATACACAGCATCACATCAAGAATGTAAACTTTAAAAACATATCAAATATACTGCCTAGTGATCCATACATATCACCATGCATTTCTTAAATTTTTTGCACTATGATAAACTCTGAGAGTAATTACCTTTAAACTGCAGAAGATAGTGAAGGACATGACCGAAGATAGTGAAGGACAAAGAGTCAGACACGACTGAGTGACTGAACAACAATAAACCTTTAAAGATAGGGGTGGGGAGGGGGAGAAGGTGATGGATCAGGGAGGAACACATGGGAGATTTCAAATGAATAGACCATGTTTTATTTTTTGAACCGAATGGTAGAAACACAGGAGAGAAACTGTTCTTTGTACATTTAATGCCTAAAATTTTCTTTTACAATAAACCACAAAAAGTGATTTTCTAGCCAAGAGTGGGGTGCCTCTGTTTCATTATGTCAACCATCCAGGCGTCACTTGAATTTTCACTGTGTCCTTGAGGTAGAGCACTCTTTGATCTGTAAATGGGATTCAGCCAAGTTTGGGCTGGCGATTGGATAGAACTCCCTTTCCACCTCTGGCTCTGAAATTCAGTGTGATCTCTGACTCATCAAAGTACTTTCCAGACATACAGGCCTCCTCAGGGAGAGAGGAAAATGCCAATATTTGGCATGCAAGTCTTGGGAACGGTACTTAACTCTGTGTTCCCATTAGGCCTCTTTCACCTCAAAGGCAGGATGGTGAGAGACAACCACACTGAAAATCTCAAGTAAGTATAATTGAGCTAAGGTGGATAGGGACCTGGGGTTGGAGATGGAGTCCCTTTAAGATTTCTACCCTTGTTATTCCTCCTTACCTGGCTCAGTTTTCATGATGAGGGAATGCTTTTCCTGCAAGTTGGGAAGTTCCTAGGAACACTGAACTTAGGTAGCATTTCTACTGAAGTCCCTGGCTAGGCGTAAGGAGCCAGGATGGGTGCTTGTGGTGGAGGTTGGGGTGGTGGTGCTGGGGGATGCCAATGCTTAAATTATTTTCTAGTCACTGCTACACAGTTTAGACAAACCATGCAGAGGAATTTCAGATGACGAGTGAGGTATTGCATCATTACTTCACTGGGAAACCTATTAGAAAATGCTTTCATATATGTAAGAAGATCTAATATAAGGGTCCTCATTTCAGGATAGCCATTTAAGTTCCCAAAGAAAAAGAAGCAATGTCTTCTAAGTGCTAAACAACAACAACCAAAACAACTGTTACAAAATGGATTTCAGTTATCAACGGAGATTAAAGAATGGCTTTTCCAGGTCTTCCATGGCCCAGTCATAACCTTTTAGATGGATTAGAGCAAAAGAGCAAGCATTAAATGAGAGGAAGGAGTGCTACTTGGGAGTTCTGTGGATGATGTAGGTGAATGTAAAGTGGTGCCAACTCCCCTTCTTATCATTTTATCACTGGCTCGTGGGCCCAAGGCAGAACATGGATGTGTGTGGTGGTGATGTGTCTTCTTCTTGCACCATGCCTTGGGTGATTGTTGTGGGAGAAATGATAGAAATATGCTTGTTTTTAAAGATCATCCAAGCAAGTTAAGATGTGCCCTCCAGGAATCCCATCCTCCGATTGGCCCACTTCTAGAAGAACCAAAGAAGAGTTACAACACTTAGTGCTGGCAACATTGGGGAATGACTGAAAAAGTCTTGCAGGTTGCTGGTGGGAGTGCAAAATGGTGAAGCTACTCTAGAAAAGTTTGGTAGTTTCTTGTGAAGTTAAATGCACGTTTGCCAAATGGCCTGGCAGTTTCACAACGAAAGGAATTAAAAACATATGTGTACACCAAGAATTATGTGAAAGTGTTATTAGCAGCTTTTTTTTTTTTTTTTTTTCCTTTTTTTGGTGTTGGAGCACGTAGGATCTTATTTCCTCAATCCAGGAATGGAAGCTGTGTCCCCTGCAGTGGAAGCAGAGTCTTAATCCCTGGGCCATCAGGGAAGTCTAGTTACTAGCTGATTTATTCACCAGGACTATTCCACTCTTATGTATTTACCCAAGAGAAATGAAAATGGGTGTATCAGATCAGATCAGTCGCTCAGTCGTGTCCGACTCTGTGACCCCATGAATCTCAGCACGCCAGGCCTCCCTGTCCATCACCAACTCCCAGAGTTCACTCAGACTCATGTCCATGGAGTCAGTGATGCCATCCAGCCATCTCATCCTCTGTCGTCCCCTTCTCCTCTTGCCCCCAATCCCTCCCAGCATCAGAGTCTTTTCCAATGAGTCAACTCTTCACATGAGGTGGCCAAAGTACTGGAGTTTCAGCTTTAGCATCATTCCTTCCAAAGAAATCCCAGGGCTGATCTCCTTTAGAATGGACTGGTTGGATCTCCTTGCAGTCCAAGGGACTCTCAAGAGTCTTCTCCAACACCAAAAAGCATATTCAAAAGCATCAATTCTTCAGGGCTCAGCCTTCTTCACAATCCAACTCTCACATCCATCCATACACACACACACACACACACACACACACACACACACACTGCTTCAGAGGGTGGCAATGGGGCTGACAATGCCAGTGATAAAAGAACTTACTGAACCAGAAGTGTGGGTAGAAAGTGAGATTTGTTGAGTTCACTGCAAGGGAGTGGTGGGCAAAACCAAGAGGGGATCTACCCCGGGGGAGAAAACCTGGGCTCCTTTTATGGTTCCTGCTGGTCATCCTTGGGTTAATGTTCCACCCATATGGTGATTAGGGTTGGGTGTGCCATAGCTCAATTGTCCTGGAATGTCACTGCCTGTGACTGCTGGTTATTTCCATTGGGGGAAGGTGTCTTATCTTGAAAGGACCTTCCCAGCATAAGATGACTGTTCTGTTGTTAAGCTCCATACATGCTAACATGTGTTGCTAAGTCACTTCAGTCATGTCTGACTCTGTGCGACCCCAGAGATGGCAGCTCACCAGGCTCCCCTGTCCCTGGGATTCTCCAGGCAACAACACTGGAGTGGGTTGCCATTTCCTTCTCCAATGCGTGAAAGTGAAGTTGCTCAGTCGCATCCGACTCTTAGCGACCCCATGGACTGCAGCCTACCAGGTTCCTCCATCCATGGATTTTCTAGGCAAGAGTACTGGAGTTGGGTGCCATTGCCTTCTCCAATATGTGTTAGCAGATATTAATGGAAGCTTTACTGGTGCTGTTAACATGAACTGGAAACAACAAAAATGACCACTAATTAGTGAATAATCACTTTCTTGTATATTTATAAAATGGATTATATTCTTCAGCAATAAAAAAGAATATTGATACATTCAACAACATAGCTGAGCATCAGAAATGTTATCCTACAGGGAAAAGACAGATACAAAAGGCAGTGTACTGCAGGTTTCCATTAAGCTAAAAAATATTGTGGCAGTGTGATGCAATTTATAATAAGAAACATACAGTTGATCTTTGAACAATGCAGTGATTAGGGTCACAAACCCCTGTACAGATGATAATCTACATGTGACTTTGTAGTCAGCCCTTCTTATTTGCAATTCTGCATCTGTGGATTCAACCAACTGTGAGTTGTGTAGAACTGTAGTACTGGGGAAAAAACAAACAAACAAACTGTGTATAAATTGACCTTCACAGTTCAAAACTGATTGTTCAAAGTTCAGCTGTACATCCCTTGATATTCATGGAGAATTTGTTCCAGGACCCCTGTGGGTACCAAAATGCAAGGATGCTTACATTTCTTACATGTAATGGCAAGGATTTGCCCATAAACTATGCATATCCTCTTTAGACCTTCTCTTGATTACCTATAATAGTTAATATGATATAAATGTAACTGGTTGGTGGCATGTGACAAATTAAAGTTTTGCTTTTTAGACTCCTGGAATTTTTTTCTGAGTATTTTCCTTCTGAGATTAGTTGAATCCTATATGCGGAACCCATGGATACAGAGCCAACTATATTCGATCTTTGTCTCTCTTCTGGCACAGAGCTCTCCAAACTCTTGGAATTTCCCCTCTGAAGAGAGCAATTGAAGATGTCTCTTGTTATGTTAGAGAAAGTGAAAGTGAAATCCCTCAGTCATGTCCCACTCTTCCTATGGACTGTGGCTACCAGATTCCTTTGTCCATGGGATTTTGCAGGCAAGAGTACCAGAGGGGGTTGCCATTTCCTTTCCCAAGGAATCTTCTGACACAGGCATCAAACCCAGGTCTCCCACATTTCTGGCAGTTGCTTTACCCTCTGATGGAATTCCAGTTGAGCTATTTCAAATCCTAAAAGGTGGTGCTGTGAAAGTGCTGCACTCAATATGCCAGCAAATTTGGAAAACTCAGCAGTGGTCACAGGGCCGGAAAAGGTCAGTTTTCATTCCAATCCCACAGAAAGGCAATGCCAAAGAATGTTCAAACTACTGCACAATTGCACTCATCTCACACGCTAGCAAAGTAATGCTCAAAATTCTCCAAGCCAGGCTTCAACAGTATGTGAACCATGGACTTTCAGATGTTCAAGCTGGATTTAGAAAAGGCAGAGGAACCAGAAATCAAATTGCCAACATTTGCTGGATCATCAAAAAGGCAAGAGAGTTCCAGAAAAATATCTACTTTTGCTTTATTGACTATGCCAAAGCCTTTGACTGTGTGGATCACAATAAAATGTGGAAAATTCTTAGAGATAGGCATCCTGGACCTCCTGACCTGCCTTCTGAGGTCAAGAAGCAACAGTTAGAACTGGACATGGAACAACAGACTGGTTCCAAATAGGAAAAGGAGTATGTCAAGGCTGTATATTGTCACCCTGCTTGTTTAACTTCTATGCAGAGTACATCATGAGAAATGCTGGGCTGGAAGAAGCACAAGCTGGAATCAAGATTGCTGGGAGAAATATCAATAACCTCAGATATGCAGATGACATCACCCTTATGGCAGAAAGTGAAGAACTAAAAAGCCTCTTGATGAAAGTGAAAGAGGAGAGTAAAGAAGTTGGCTTAAAACTCAACATTCAGAAAACTAAGATCATGGCATCCAATTCCATCACTTCATGGCAAATAGATGGGGAAACAATGAAAACAGTGAGAGATTTTATTTTCTTGGTCTCCAAAATTACTGCAGATGGTGACTGTAGCCATGAAATAAAAAGACACTTAATCCTTGGAAGGAAAGTTTTGACCAATCTAGACAGCATATTAAGAAGCAGAGACATTACTTTGTCAACAAAGGTCTGTCTAGTCAAGACTATGATTTTTCCCGTAGTCATGTATGGATGTGAGAGTTGGACTATAAGGAAAGCTGAGTGCTTTTGAACTGTGGTGTTGGAGAAGACTCTTGAGAGTCCCTTGGACTGCAAGGAGATCCAACTAGTCTATCCTAAAGGATATCAGTGCTGAATATTCATTGGAAGGACTGATGCTGAAACTGAAACTCCAATACTTTGGTCACCTGATGTGAAGAAACTACTCATTGGAAAAGACCCTGATACTGGGAAAGATTGAAGGCAGGAGGAGAAGGGGATGACAGAGGTTGAGATGGTTGGATGGCATAACCGACTCAATGGACATGAGTTTGGGAGGACTCCGGGAGTTGGTGATGGACAGGGAGGCCTGGCATGCTGTGGTTCATGGGGTCAAAAAGAGTGGGACCTGACTGAGAGATGAACTGAACTTACTCTGTGAGCCACCAAGGAAGCCCTTTGTTATATTAAGGAGGTAACCTTTAGAAAACACCTGAGGATAGGACCTGTTGCCTGGTGAAAACCTTGTAATTAAAGGATTTACAACCCCACCTCCTGATGTCTGAGGAGGGGAAGGGGGCTGAAGGTTGCATAATCACCAACACTCAATGACCTAATCTATCATGCCTATATAATGAAGCCTCTGTTAAACCTCCAAAGGGCAGGATTTGGAGACTTTCCAGACTAGTGACCACTGGTGATTTGGGAAGGCTGTGCTCCCAGTGAACAAGGAAGCTTCACACCCATTCTCACAGAACTTGCCCTGTGCATCTCTTGCATCTTTCCATCTGGCTGTTCAACTCTCTTTTTATAATAAACTAGTGATCTAGTAAGTAAAATGTTTCTCTGAGTCCTATGAGCCAATCTAGCAAATTAATTGAACCCACAGCGGGGGTTATGGGAACATTTGATTTGTAGCCAATCAGTCAGTAGTACAGGAAACAGGGTGTGTTTCCGAGCGGGACCCTTGGAGGGGTGCTGGAGAGCCCAGGGTGTGGACAGGCCTTCCCCTCATCCTCTGTTTTAGCTCCTCTCTGAAGTACCTAGATGACGGTATTTGAAGTATATTTCCTGAGTTGTTTGCAGATGTAAAAAACCTCCCCCTCTCTAACAAATGGAAGATGTTAACTACTTGACAACCATGAGTACATAGCCCTAGGCCTGCAGGACCCTAAGAACTAATAATGTTAACCTCTCTGATACCACCCTGCTATCCCACCATCAGCCAATCAGAGAATTGTGCACAAGCTGATGATACACCCTGTGACCCCCCTGCCTCACCAGGCTTTTAAAAGTGCTTTGCGGAAACCCTTTGGGGAGTTTGGGGCTTTTCAGGGCATGAGCCACCCGTCTCCTTGCATGGCCTTGAGTAAACTTTTCTCTGCTCCAAACTCTGACATTTCAGTTTGCTTGACCTTACTGTGTGTTGGGCACATGAATTTGTAGCTAGTGTCCGAAATCCAAGGAGGGGAATTATAGAATTCCAATCAGTACACTGAACAGCTTACTCATCTCACATAAATGATCACTTTCTACTCAGTGATCAGGAACTCCTTGTTTATCTTGTTGTCCAGTCCCTGGCAAGCCATAATCTACTATGTTCCTATGGGATTGACTAATTTAGGTAACTTATGTCAGTGGAATCATGTAATATTTGTCCATCTGTAACTGGCTTAATTTGCTTAGCACAATGTCTTTTAGGTAACTGCTAACTTCCTGAAAAAAAAAATAGGGAGTTTTTCCATTGTTTCAGTGTATGCCTAAATAAATTAGAAAAATAAGTTTGGTATGAATAGAAAATACTCATTAAAAGCTAATAGAAAAACCAAGGGCCTGAGTAATTTGGGAAATGTAATTCTGTTCTGGTTTTAAAAAAAGTCAAGAAATATCTAATAAGGTTTACAAATATATGAACTTTTGAGCAAGGAGAAAGTATGGAGGGACACATACTAGATCATCTCTCTTGATTATCTCAGAACGTAGGATAGCTGGATGGGGTGGAGTGTTTGTAGGATTAGACTTTTCTTTTATGTGTTTCTAATGTTTCATGTAATACTGATTTGTTGAAAATTATAAAGTAAAAAGTCTTACAATATTTAAAAATATAACATATGTGAAGCTGTTGGCACTCTGCTTCATAGATTGTTTACCTTCATTCTCTATTCTTTGTTCTTTGGTGAAATTTCCAACTCTTGCCTTGCATTGTTGTGTTCCCTACCAGGGCTCTGCCAATTGGAAAGATATAATTAGCTGTTTGTTATATGGGTATTAGGGCTTCCCAGGTGGCTCAGTTGTAAGGAATCTGCCTACCAGAACAGGAGACACAGAAGATGTGGGTTCAATCCCTGGGCCAGGAAGATCCCCTGGAGAAGGAAATGACAACCCACTGTAGTATTCTTGCCTGGAGAATCCCATGGACAGAAGAACCTGGTGGACTACAGTCCATGGGGTTGCAAAGAGTCGGACCCAACTAAGCATACACACACATATGGGTTTTAGGGATTTTTAAATAGCTCCAGCCAAAGCTTGAGATTTCATTCTTATTTATAATACAAATGTATATAATTTTACTCAAGAAATCATTCCATTACACATTCTCATTCAAATATAGTGATTACTATATTCTAGATACTCTTCTAGGCCTTTGTGACAAAATAGGGGAATACGGTTGGCACAGTTCCTGCCCTTGAGGAGGTTACATTCTGGTGGATGTACCCAGAAGGGACAGGACTAGTTATAAGCAGAGATGTTCAAGTTATTATCTGAAAGGGAACCTGGGCTTAACTTGGACATTCTGAAAATAGAAAAAAAAAAAAAAAAAACTAAAACAGTAGTCATTTAACAAAAGGCTTTATACCAAAAATAAAAAGATTTCCTAACTTAGAAACTTCTCTCTCATCCTAACTGATAATTAGGCAAAGCTCCATTCAGTAGTACCAAGGAGCTGAGATTTTTTTTTTTTTTTAACAGAATAAATCAACCTTTTATTAGGTCCCATTATTTCCCTTTAAGAGACATTAATTGACTGAGATCAGTTGTCTAAGTACTAAAATATGTATATATTGAAAATAGAAACCACACATACAAGATGTGATATTCAACTATTTCATATTCTTCACAAATATTTGAAATATATTAAAACATTTCCTGACTATTAATACCAATGACAATATAAAAAATTTTATTTTTTTCTTCTTTTTTTTCTTACTAAGGAGTTTAGTGCTTGGATTTAATTTTGTGAGAGTGAAGTTAGTATTTTATCATGAGCAACAAATGGCAACCATCATTATTCCACTTGAGTGCTTTATTGTAGCTTGAAACACCCTGAGCTACACATATGGGGTTTCTGCTTCAGCTGAGCAGTAGGCAGTACAGCATATGCAGTCTCCCCGGGATTCCCAAAACCTGCAAAAGAAGTGACAGTTGCTTTATGAGATTTCTCCCATCTTTTCGAGTGTGTTCCACAGCAAGGACTTCATCCAGCATCATGTTAGACCTTCTTCTGCTTCAGCAGATGTCTATAGCCCTAAAATTAAAAAAAAATTCCTATGTAATGCTTCTATTAAAAGTCCTTTGTGGCCACACACAGTAGTGATCTCCACATGACTGGGAACACTTCAGGGGAATCTGGTACCATATGCAAATTTGGTACATGTTGAGATGTTCATCTCAAATATCTGAAGTTACCCAGCTATCTCAGAGGATTTGGGGAAATAGTCATTTGGGGAGAAAAAGTAAAACTGCAGCCCTGAGCAAAGAGATTGGAGTGAGTTGTACCATGTGGTCTGTTTAAGAAGACAGTGTGGAAATCCCATTAGCATCAGGGAAGTAAGCCATTCAGAAACTATGGATGCTGGCTGCTCGGATGGTAGGACTCGAGGATGATCAGAACCCTGTATTTAAATCTTCTCTATTGCCTATGTGTTTCCTTGTTTTTGGTCTCTAGAAGATGTACATTAAAAATAGAATACTTGTCAGGAGAAACTGTGAAAGATGTTGAAAAGATCAAAGGAAGATTCGTGGGTGTCTTGCCTAACTCTTTCATCCTGGGATATAGCTGTCTTTCCATGTTTTATTTTACAACCCTTAAAATTGTGGCAAACTGGCAACCCACTCCAGTGTTCTTGCCTGGAGAATCCCAGGGACAGGGGAGCCTGGTGGGCTGCCGTCTATGGGGTCGCACAGAGTCGGGCATGACTGAAGTGACTTAGCAGCAGCAGCAGCACAGGGGATCATACAAATGATTATTGCCCATGGAAGTGGAAAGTACTAGTGTCCAGTGAAATGCAGTTATTTGTTGCCACATAGGTAGCCCATTTTACATTATTTTAAAATTCATTTCAGAGTTTCTTCTTGTTTTGTGTGTCTATTCCCTTTGGGTTTATTGTCACATCTTATTGACTCCCTTACTAATAAGTTAAATATAATATGTGATATATATTTTGTATTTGTATGGAAGGCATGATTTAGTCTTGAAAATTTCCTTTAACACACTTCTGGGGAAAAGAATCATTATTACCTAAAGAATATTTCCTAAAGCATTTCCTAAAGAATGTTCTACAAAATTCTAGTTCCACTGAATGCTAACATGGATTTTTGTATGAGAATGTGTGACCAGTTCTATGATCAACTATATTTGGAAACTATAGGATTAAACAAAATCTTTACTATGGCTTTTCTGTCTTACATATGCCAAGGTTCAGTATTAATCTACAGGTAGAGTATGTAATTTTCTGAGTTTTGCCAAACCAGTTGGTCAAAGAATTCTCTGGGAAAGAAATGCTTTTGAGAAATCCTATTTCAGAAAAAAATGCTGAGGTAGACCTGCATCCAGGTAGACCTACACCTGATTGGGAGGTGTAGATAAAGTAGAAAATTCATAAGAAACTTAAGGAAAGGTGATCAGGGGCCTAAATAAGCTTTATCTTTATGGAGTTTTCCCTAGGATTGGCATTACTGAGTGATTGGCCACAAATGATGTACCCAGATCTTTGATACTGTAGTGTTCAGGGAGATGTGTGTGCCCTTTAGCACATCTCTTAGTACAGGGATTATAACCACACACAGAAAGTATCATGGTAGGTTTTCCTAGAGCCTCCCAGGACCACTGAAGCCATGCCTGAACTCCAGTACTCTTGTCTGGAAAATCCCATGGGTGGAGGAGCCTGGTAGGCTGCAGTCCATGGGGTTGCTAAGAGTCGGACACGACTGAGCTACTTCCCTTTCACTTTTCACTTTCATGCATTGGAGAAGAAAATGGCAACCTACTCCAGTGTTCTTCCCTGGAGAATCCCAAGGACCGCAGAGCCTGTTGGGCAGCCGTCTATGGGGTCGCACAGAGTCGGACATGACTGAAGCGACTTAGCAGCAGTAGGATAGGTTTACAAAGCTTCCAAGCAACCAGTTTGGGTAGATGAGGGTATTTGGAGGTGTGGAGAAGTCTGGTGTGGTTAATGGAAAAAAAGAGTTGTATCTTCCATGTCTGGTCATTTCTAAATGCCTGGAAGGTGCCTGGGTTCATCAGGTCATCATGCTTCAGTTCAGTTCAGTCGCTCAGTCATGTCCGACTCTTTGCAACTCCAAGGACTGTAGCACACCAGGCCTCCCTGTCCATCGCCAACTCCTGGAGCTTGCTCAAACTCATGTCCATTGAGTCGGTGATGCCATCCAACCGTCTCATCCTCTGTCGTCCCCTTCTCCTCCTGCCCCCAATCCCTCCCAGCATCAGAGTCTTTTCCAATGAGTCAACTCTTCGCATGAGGTGGCCAAAGTACTGGAGTTTCAGCTTTAGCATCGTTCCTTCCAAAGAACACCCAGGGCTGATCTCCTTCAGAATGGACTGGTTGGATCTCCTTGCAGTCCAAGGGACTCTCAAGAGTTTTCTCCAACACCACACTTCAAAAGCATCAATTCTTCAACTCTCAGCTTTCTTTATAGTCCAACTCTCACATCCATACATGACTACTGGAAAAACCGTAGCTTTGGCTAGATGGACCTTTGTTGGCAGAGTAATGTCTCTGCTTTTTAATATGTTGTCTAGGTTGGTAATAACTTTTCTTTCAAGGAGCAAGCATCTTTTAATTTCATGGCTGCAGTCACCATTTGCAGTGATTTTTGTACCTAGCATTGCTGCGGTGGTGCTGGGGGGCTAGGTAATAAGGAACATGAGCTTGGAGAGTGTTTTCAACAGCACATGAAGGGAATTCTACTGGCTCTGATTTCATGGGCATGCCAGGAGTCTTCAGCACCAGCCTAGGTCTAGTGCAGACAGACATCCTAGTCTGATACAGATTTGTCCTTCTAAGCTTCTGAACACTTCTCTCTGGTCCTGGGGTTGGGCTAAGAAACCAGAAATATAATTGGACAGCTATAAGGTTATTTTGACAGGCAACTGAAAAAGATATCTGGAGCCAGAAGTGTATCTTGTGGTAGATGACTATCTTCTTGACACTCTTTTTGACTGTGTGAATGGAAAACTTGTATATCACTACTGAAGTCTGTTTCTATGTATATGCAATCTTGGATTTTCCTACAAAAGACAATTGCATAGCAACGATTAATGCTGTAATCTTAGCAGAAGTCTCCAGAAGAATTCTTAAATTCTGTTAAACTCTGAATGCATAAGCACTGGACCCGAGGCACTGGTGATGGAAGCAGAGCAGCATCTGCAGAGAGCAGGTGAAGGCTTGCGTGGGTAGTACTTGAAGAACCCACCCTTCCTTTGCCCTAGCTTCTAGGTTTCCCCTTAGAAATTTGGGGGTGTACTGCATCCAACTCCCAATATACAAATCTTGTGGAGAAAGCATGACATTTTGGTCTCTGAATTTTTTATGTTTTGAGAGTCATTTCTTACCCCTATTTAAAAACTATTTTCATTAAACAAATAATGAAAAAATAACATGTGCCAGTCATTAGTCATGTTCATTTAAAATACATTGGAAAATTCTGAAAAAATATTAATAGACACAAATTAAATCAATGATTAATTCTGTTATACAGAAGGTCCCAATACTAAATATTTTGTGAATGTGTTTATAGTCTTTGCGTTATGCACAAATGTGTTTGAAATATGTATTTCTGAAAGAAACTGTATTGAATTTTTTCTTCTGAATTTTTTCGCTTAAATTATGGACATTTTCCCATGTGTTAACTACTGTTCAGAAGTATTTTTTATGCTTAGTAATACTTAATTTTATTGATCGTGTACAATTTATTAAATCACTATTTTGTTTTCAAGTCTTTGCTCTCATAAATTAGCACTCTTTATGTAGTAAGTAAGTAAGTAAATGATGTCGCTCAGTTGTGTCCGACTCTTTGCGACCCCGTGGACTATAGCCTACCAGGCTTCTCTGTCCATGGGATTCTCCAGGCAAGAATACTGGAGTGGGTTGCCATTTCCTTCTCCAGGGGATCTTCCTGACCCAGGGATCGAACCCAGGTCTCCTGCACTGCAGGCAGATGCTTTAACCTCTAAGCCACCAGGGAAGATGCTCTTTACATAAAGCTTCCATCAAATCTCCAATAATTGCCTTAGGGTAAGTTTTCTAGGACTTTCGTGGTGGCTCAGATGGTAAAGAGTCTGCCTACAATGTGGGAGACCTAGGCTCAGTCCCTGGGTTGGAAAGATCTCCTGGAGAAGGAACTGGCAACCCACTCCAGTATTCTTGCCTGGAAAATCCCATGAACGGAGTAGCCTGGTAGGCTACAGTCCATGGGGTCGCAAAGAGTCAGACATGACTGAGCAACTTCACTTTCACTTAAGTTTTTTTAACATGAAATTAATGTCAGTGTGTATGCATCTCTTTCATCCTGAAAGATTGAGTCAAATTAAAATCTTACCAGCACACTATGAAAAAGCCTATTTTAGTGATAGTAGTAGTTGGACACGACTGAGAGACTAACACACAGTGTTTTTATGGCTTGGCTATAAGATATGAGATCACAGCTTTGGGAAAACTGAGCGAGAAGGCAGAGAGGACTTGATGAGTTGATTACCCTTTTTCCCCCTGCTGTAGCTCCAGTCTCTGGGAGGGAACATGATTGGAAAACTCAACTGTTGACCACTGTTCTCAGTAGTCTGTCCTCTGGGTAACAGTCAGCCAATTCTGGAGGATCTGGTGGGAGTCTGTGGGCTAAGAGACATCCTGCCCATGGATGCCTGAAACTGCTCATTCTCTGGCCAAACTCCTGGGATTTAGATCAGTATCTGTCCTTTGTTGTTGCTGTTCAGTTGCTAAGTTGTGTCTGACTGTTGTGACCACATGTACTGTAGCCTGCCAGGCTCCTTTGCCCACGAGATTTCCCAGGCTCCTGCTAAAGTGTGACGGAGGCTAGATTCCCACTGGCAGCTGTTCTGGTATTCAGACTGATTTCAGATCATCACTGTCACACATCTTGATTTGTGCTGAGGCTTCAGGAAGGTAGAAGAGGTGAAGAACCCATACTGGGAAACAGAGCAAAGTCAACCAGTGGTTATTGATTTTAGTTTTCACATGTGCAGCTTGGGCTATGCATTTGTCACCTCTGCTTTGATTCTGATGCTTTGGGGAGTGAAAATTCATAGCTTGTTCCCCTGTGTATTCAAGTATTGGTCTTTGGTGTCACTTCTGCCTTATATTTATTTGGAGCAAATGCCTAACTAAGCATAAAACCTGGTACAGTATTAAGCAGTCAGTCAGCAGAAACCCATGAGAATCTTGTTCGGCAGATTTGATATAATGTGTTTTTCTGCATTATTTTGTAAGGAATTTTCTCTTATAGGCCACTGTTTTGACAAGCTACTGTGCAAATGTAATCTGCTAGCAAGGTTCACCTTAAAATTGAAATGTTCCACACAAAGGATTTTTTGTGTGTGTGCTTTTTTTAAATGTAAAATTTTAGGCTCAATTCCTTTAAAATACTTTCTGAATCCTGGGATTAATTTTATGTTAATTTAGGGAACTTATCTCCAAATACAGATATACTTTAGTCAGTAATATACTAAATGATGCATTGAGAAACTGCTGTAAGTTTGTAAGTTTGTCAAAATCAAAATCATTTATTTCCAAATAAAGCAGGGGCTTTTGTTTCTTCCTCTTTTTCTTTCCTTTCCTATCATTCTCACTCATCCCTCACTTCATAATCCCAACAAGATCATGATTCTAGGCCTAAATGCGTTGTGCCCAACTCTTTGTGACCTCGTGGACTGTAGCCCACCAGGCTCCTCTGTCCATGGGATTCTTCAGGCAAGAATACTGCAGTGGGTTGCCATGCCCTTCTCCAGGGGATCTTCCCAACCCAGGGATCGGACTCGAATCTCATGTCTCCTGCATTGGCATGCGGGTTCTTTACCATTAGCGCCACCTGTAAGTAAGTAAACCAAAGAGGACAAAACATGTATTGCCATCATTTTTTTTTTCTTAAATATACTTCAATGACATTGTGTAATGACATTATAAACGAAAACTAAAATTGATAAAGTTAGCTTTACATTTTGTCTCTAAGAATAGTTGAATTTATTTCTAGTTCCTAAACAAGAAAATCAGAGATAAAGAATAGTGCATAAACAATTATAGAACCAAAGAATATTTGGGGAGCCTTAGGAACAACCTAGTTTAAACATTCATATTTTATAGCTATGTTTTTATTACATGTATGATCAAAGATTGTTTTCTAGATCACAGAACAAATATCACAGATTCATTTTCACTCTCAAATTTTCTATGAAGCACTTTCAGGGTTTGCATTCAAACATTCTATGTGTTTCATTAAGTGTTTTGGGGCTGTCATTAGGAAGCTCAGTTTTACGCATTTAAAGCCAAGCATTTGTTTTGCAGTTGTCTTCAGGCTGGAATACAGTGATGTTTGTTTTAAAGAATCTATAATTTTAAATATATATATATATATATATGTATATGTATATATGTATATATAGCCAGGCTTTCCAGGTGGCCATTCACAAAACAAAGACTTATTCCTCACTTAACACATAAATCATACCAGTCCCTTAAATTCTTACACCAGATTTTAGAGTATGGGCAGTAATATACCAAAGCGGCTCTCTGAAATAGTGGGTTTGTAGGTGTATTTTCTGTGACAGACGCTAGAAATTGATTTTTCCTCCTTTATTCCAGGTCTAGCAGAGAAAATCATGGATCAGTTTTGGAGATGAACACGAAAAAAATAGTTGGAGCTTTTATTAACTACATATGGGTACATAAATCTACTTTATTGCACCTTTTGCAATATTGTAAAAATTGCGCTCGTACAAACCTGAGTTTTGTGTAGAAAGGAAGTTGCATTCTTAATAGACGTATGTTTTATTTCCTATAATTGTGGCTTTAGAAAAATAATTATCACAGTTAATTATGTATGTATTTTTATAAAGTATTATTTTGTGAAAAGGGATTCTATGACCTTGTAATACATTATATATAAAGTCATTGATGAGTTTATAAATTGTTAATGATAGTCTGTTTTCAAAATAACTGATCATTAAGTAATTAACCATGGAGAAGTAATCAGTTGAACTAAATATTAGAATTTGAGAGTGAGAAAGTTTTGGGAGCCACATTCCAGTGCTAAGGAAAGTAGATGTTGGATTTATGAATTCTCCTTGTAAGACATGTATGTGAGTCTAATAATCACATACATGTGATTCCCTGGTGGCTCAGGAGTAAAGAATCCAGCTGCTAATGCAGGGGGCACAGGTTTGATCCCTGGGTCAGGAAGATCCCCTGGAGAAGGAAATGGCAACCCACTCCAGTGTTCTTGCCTGGGAAATCCCATGGACACAGGAGACTGGCAGGCTAGTCTGCCATGCAACTTCTGTTGCCATGCAACAGAAGACTTATGCAACTTAGCAACTTTAACAAGAACAAGAATATCTGCCTCTGTACCTTCTAGTCAGCATCCTCTTTTTCTGCCAGGCAATGGATGGAAAGATACACAACTTTTTAGAATTCAAGAATCTAGAAAAAAACAAAACCAAATTCCCCAAATATTGCTCATTAAGAGTAATAAAGGAATGTATATATATTCAGGCTTTAATATTTTAATCTTTTTCTACATATGTATCAGCTGTGGCAGGGTGGCAAGGAAGATTCATGCTGACTGGTCAGTTAATCTCACTTGATTATTCAGACACAATTGCCCTTATCTTAGGCAAATTGTCCTGATGGCTTTCCCTCTTCCCAGCTTATTTCCTCCTCCCCATCCTTTCGATGTCACTTCCTCCCTTCCCTGTTCTGGTCATTTCAATCATAGTAAATTTGTAACTCCTTCCTCCTTGGACTGTGAACTCTCAGAATATAACCTCAGAGCAGGCAGCAGCTATGTTCTCTGTCTGAGCGAAGGAGACCACTACTCAGAGGGAAGCTGAGCAGAGGAAGTCCTAGTGCTTTTTGAGTCCATAAACCCAGCTGACCTGTGTTCTTAGGATTTGATTACTTGAACCCTTGTGCTTAAGCTAGTGGTCCTCTGAAAAAAGAATACTGGTTAGTACTCAATGATAGCTTACCCTATCTGCAACAATTAGCACTTTAGAAAAAATACCAACTGTAAACTGAAGGCAAAATTTGAGAGAAAACATAACAAACTTTGCATGAAACTTTCAGTCTTAAAAGATGCTATGTGTGCTTATTTTAAGCCAGCTCAGTTGTTTCTATAGGTTTTGAGAAATGTGTTTTGACCAAACATATGTTTTAATCTATGCAATCAGTTCAGTTCATTCGCTCAGTTGTGTCCCTCTCTTTGCCACCCCATGAATCGCAGCACTCCAGGCCTCCCTGTCCATCACCATCTCCCAGAGTTCACTCAAACTCACGTCCATCGAGTCGGTGATGCCATCCAGCCATCTCATCCTCTGTCGTCCCCTTCTCCTCCTGCCCGCAATCCCTCCCAGCATCAGGGTCTTTTCCAATGAGTCAACTCTTTGCATGAGGTGCCCAAAGTATTGGAGTTTCAGCTTTAGCATCAGTCTTTCCAATGAACACCCAGGACTGATCTCCTTTAGAATGGACTGGTTGGATCTCCTCGCAGTCCAAGGGACTCTCAAAAGTCTTCTCCAACACCACAGTTCAAAAGCATCAATTCTTCGGTGCTCAGCTTTATTCACAGTCCAACTCTCACATCCATATATGACGACTGGAAAAACCATAGCCTTGACTAGATGGACCTTTGTTGGCAAAGTAGTGTCTCTGCTTTTGCATATGCTATCTAGGTTGGTCATAAGTTTCCTTCCAAGGAGTAAGCATATTTTAATATCATGGCTGCGGTCACCAGCTGCAGTGATTTTTGAGCCCCCCAAAATAAAGTCAGTCACTGTGTCCACTGTTTCCCCATATTTTCCATGAAGTGATGGGACCGGAGGCCATGATCTTCATTTTCTGAATGTTGAGCTTTAAGCCAACTTTTTGACTCTCCTCTTTCACTCTCATCAAGAGGCTTTTTAGTTCCTCTTCACTTTCTGCCATAAGAGTGGTGTCATCTGCATATCTGAGGTTATTGATATTTCTCCCGGCAGTCTTGATTCCAGCTTGTGCTTCTTCCAGTCCAGCGTTTCTCATGATGTACTCTGCATATAAGTTAAATAAGCAGGGTGACAATATACAGCCTTGCCATACTCCTTTTCCTATTTGGAACCAGTCTGTTGTTCTAACTGTTGCTTCCTGACCTGCATATAGGTTTCTCGAGAGGCAGGTCAGGTGGTCTGGTATTCCCATCTCTTTCAGAATTTTCCACAGTTTCTTGTGATCCACACTGTCAAAGGCTTTGGCATAGGCAATAAAGTAGAAATAGATGTTTTTCTGGAACTCTCTTGCTATTTAGATGATCCAGCAGATGTTGGCAATTGGATCTCTGGTTCCTCTGCCTTTTCTAAAACCAGCTTGAACATCTGGAAGTTTTCGGTTCATGTATTGCTGAAGCCTGGTTTGGAGAATTTTGAGCATTACTTTACTAGCGTGAGAGATGAGTGCAATTGTGCAGTAGTTTGAGCATTCTTTGGCATTGCCTTTCTTTGGGATTGCAATGAAAACTGACCTTTTCCAGTCCTGTGGCCACTGCTGAGTTTTCCAAATTTGCTGGCATATTGAGTGCAGCACTTTCACAGCACCATCATTCAGGATTTGAAATAGCTCAACTGGAATTCCATCACCTCTACTAGCTTTGTTCATGGTGATGCTTTTTAAGGCCCACTTGACTTCACATTCCAGGATATCTGGCTCTAGGTCAGTGATCACACCATCATGATTATCTGGGTTGTTGAACATCTTTATTGTGTAGTTCTTCTGTATATTCTTGCCATCTCTTCTTAATATCTTCTGCTTCTGTTAGGTCCATACCATTTCTGTCCTTGATCGAGCCCATCTTTGCATGAAATGTTCCCTTGGTATCTCTAATTTTCTTGAAGAGATCTCTAGTCTTTCCCATTCTGTTGTTTTCCTCTATTTCTTTGCATTGGTTGCTGAGGAAGGCTTTCTTATCTCTTCTTGCTATTCTTTGGAACTCTGCATTCAGATGCTTATATCTTTCCTTTTCTCCTTTGCTTTTTGCTTTTCTTCTTTTCACAGCTATTCGTAAGGCCTCCCCAGAC
Source organism: Bos indicus (assembly GCF_029378745.1). NCBI lineage: Eukaryota > Metazoa > Chordata > Mammalia > Artiodactyla > Bovidae > Bos > Bos indicus. Next base: position 55,197,464 of record NC_091769.1, read on the forward strand.
AGCCATTTTGCTTTTTTGCATTTCTTTTTCTTGGGGATTGTCTTGATCCCTGTGTCCTGTACAATGTCACGAACCTCCATCCATAGTTCATCTCGCACTCTGTCTATCAGATGTAGTCCCTTAAATCATTTTCTCTCTTCTACTGTATAATCATAAGGGATTTGATTTAGGTCATACCTGAATGGTCTAGTGGTTTTCCCTACTTCCTTCAATTTAAGTCTGAATTTGGCAATAAGGAGTTCATGATCTGAGCCACAATCAGCTCCTGGTCTTTTTTTTGCTGACTGTATAGAGCTTCTCCATCTTTGGCTGCAAAGAGTATAATAAATCTGATTTTGGTATTGACCATCTGATGATGTCCATGTGTAGAGTCTTCTCTTGTGTGTTGGAAGAGGGTGTTTGCTGTGACCAGTGTGTTCTCTTGGCAAAACTCTATTAGCCTTTGCCCTGCTTCATTCTGTACTCCAAGGTCAAATTTGCCTGTTACTCCAGGTGTTTCTTGACTTCCTACTTTTGCATTCCAGTCCCCTATAATGAAAAGGACATCTTTTTTTGGGTGTTAGTTCTAAAAGGTCTTGTAGGTCTTCATAGAACTGTCCATCTTCAGCTTCTTCAGTGTTACTGGTTGGGGCATAGGCTTGGATTACCGTGATATTGAATGGTTTGCCTTGGAAATGAACAGAGATCATTCTTTCGTTTTTGAGATTGCATCCAGGTACTGCATTTCAGACTCTCTTGTTGACCATGATGACTACACCATTTCTCCTTAGGGATTCCTGCCTGCAGTAGTAGATATAATGGTCATCTGAGTTAAATTCACCCATTCCAGTCCATTTTAGTTCACTGATTCCTAGAATGTTGACATTCACTCTTGCCATCTCCTGTTTGACCACTTCCAATTTGCCTTGATTCATGGACCTAACATTCCAGGTTCCTATGCAATATTGCTCTTTACAGCATTGGACCTTGCTTCTATCACCAGTCACATCCACAACTGGGTATTGTTTTTGCTTTGGTTCCATCCCTTTATTCTTTCTGGAGTTATTTCTCTACTGATCTCCAATAGCATATTGGGCACTTACCGACCTGGGGAGTTCCTCTTTCAGTATCCTATCAGTATTCTTGCCTTGAGAACCCCACAGTATGAACAATATAGAACATGTTAGGGAAATACTAAAAGGAGTTAGGAGAAAAATTCCAAAGTTACAACCAGATGACCTCTGGTGACACGATCCTCCCTCTTAAGCTGGCTTGATTAGAGCCAGCAAATTTTCAGAGAGCCTGAACTTCTGTACAGAGTTAAAAAAATTCTTTTTAGCCCAAAGCAGTCTTTTTCATTGCTATTTTCATAGGGTTAATATAGATTAATTAATGAAGTAGATTAGTGAAGAGAAAATAAAACATTTTATCAAATGAATATATCTTCACATTAAAAACAATTCACTCAGGCTTGCCCAGTGATGGACTTCTGTTTGCATTTGTGGGCTACTGATGGCCAGAATTGTATTTTCCAGTCTCCAGTCACCAGTGGGCCTGTGCTCCTTATCCTGACATTAGCTCCAAGACCCCTGCTGCTCTGTATTCACATCTTTTTAACAAGCCTGTCTTTCCTTCCTGCACCAGAAGGCTACCTTGATGAACTTTGCCTGGGGGTTACTTACCAGGCTGATGGCCCCAGGATGCCAGTCTCTGTGGCACAGCACAGAAATGGGTTGGGAGGAATTGAGTTTATTATGTGGACAGAGAAATGGAGTAGGATTAGCAAATGCTGATAGACTTGGGAGCATGCTGGGTTGATTGGTGGGTAGTGGCCTTGAATAGCAAGGAAATTGTGTGGGCAGGAGTTCCACTAAGGGTGGATGTGGAGGGACAGGGAAGCTGATTTGCATGAAGTTTGATGCGTGTGAGACAAGTAGAGGACCATTGGGAAGCTGATGTGGAGCCTGAAGGAGGAAGAGCTAGTAGAGACAGGGCAGTTACGAAAAGGTAGGCTGTTTGTGTGAATGGTTAGGATCATTTAATCTGTCAAATAACTTCTGGAATGTTTAAAAGCAGCAGCCTGAAGTCATGAGTAAAGACTTTTTGCATTGTTCAGTAGTTCCAGAATGGTTTGGTTACCAAACTCTCTTTGATATGATAGTGTTTGATTACATTTGAATTGATCATACAGTAAGTAAGACAGATATTATTAAGCAAACCTCTAATATCTTTTAATTCTCAATCACATTGTTTATAGTTCCCATGGTCAAGTACTGTTTTATTTGCTTCTCTTACAACATTTTCTGGCCAAAATGTATTAAGACCCAGCTTTATGGAAGCTGTTTAAACTTTAATGGTGTTGGGTAGAAGGAGCTGGTGTACCCACTCCAGTTTAGGGATAACTGATGTGGCACAGAGAATATGTACAACGTATTACTTCTGAAAGTGTGGGCCACAAGCTGCCTACATCACCTGTGTGTTTCTAGGGGCTTCCCTGGTGGCTCAGACAGTTAAAAACAAAAAAAATCTGCCTGCCATGCAGGAGACCTGGGTTCAGTCCCTGGGTCAGGAAGATCCCTTGGAGAAGGAAATGGTTACCCACTCCAGTATTCTTGTTTGGATAATTCCATGGACAGAGGAGCCTGGAGAGCTACCGTCCATAGGGTTGCATAGACTGTTTCTTAAAGCACACATTTCTGGGCTTCAATCTCAATAAGGCTATATATACTTGGAGATGTGAATTTTTAAAATGTATTTAAAAAATTTATCCATACATAAATCTGATTCATGTGATCAGATTTGAGAACCTCCAATCTGGAAAACCAGTTCAATCACAATAAGAGGGTTCTTTCTTTAATTTAACACATGTTACCGTTCATGTGGGCTTTCCAGGAGGTACAATAATAAAGAATCCACCTTCCACTGTGGGAGATGCAAGACACATGAGTTTGATTCCTGGATCAGGAAGATCCCCTGGAGTAGGAAATGGCAACATGATCCAGTATTCTTGCCTAGAAAATCCCATGGACAGAGGAGCCTGGTGGGCTGCAGTCCACAGGGTTGCAAAGAGTCAGACATTACTGAGGAACTTAGCACACACACACCATTCATGTTGTCTCTTCCCACCATAAAATACCTAGAATAAGAAATACATATTCATCTAACTGGCTTTATATAGCCTTGGAATGGTCTATTACACTGAGTTATGCTTACCAATGCACCATATATTTTAAGATTTCGAGGCGTAGAATTTTATTAGAATTCTAGATAGCCTGAGGCAGTAATTCAGAGGCTGACAGGCAAAGCTATTTCCCTAATTCTCCTGTTGCTTAATTCTTGGACTTTTGAATATTCCTTATCTCATAGCTTGTGATACCAATACCATGAATCTTTGCTTTTGGGCTATGTCTCCTCCAAAGAATATTCTCTTGACACAAACCAAAGTGGTGGAAGGGATGGGGTCACATTTTTGTAGACAGGTGTATTTCCCTCTTCTGAAATTAGATTTCCAATGGAAAATCTTAGTTCCAGATCAATTTTCTTTGTCTAAAGCCCATGGAATACAGAGAGGACCTGCCTTGACTTTGTTCTTATCTCCTCTCCCTTTATTAAAGGATGTTCTTCTTCTTTCTTGAGTTGACTCAGATTGAAGTTTCCAGAAGAACTATACAAAAAAGATCTTTACAATCCAGATAATCACAATGGTGTGATCACTCACTTAGAGCCAGACATTTGGGAATGTGAAATCAAGTGGGCCTTAGGAAACATCACGATGAACAAAGCTAGTGGAGGTGATGGAATCCCAGTTGAGCTATTTCAAATCCTAAAAGATGGTGCTGTGAAAGTGCTGCACTCAATATGCCAGCAAATTTGGAAAACTCAGCAGTGGTCACAGGACTGGAAAAGGTCAGTTTTCATTCCAATCCCAAAGAAAGGCAATGCCAAAGAATGCTCAAACTACTGCACAATTGCACTCATCTCACATGCTAGTAAAGTAATGCTCAAAATTCTCCAAGCCAGGCTTCAACAGTATGTGAACCATGAACTTCCAGATGTTCAAGATGGATTTAGAAAAGGCAGAGGAACCAGAGATCAAATTGCCAGCATCCACTGGGTTATCAAAAAAGCAAGAGAGTTCCAGAAAAACATCTATTTCTGCTTCATTGACTATGCCAAAGCCTTTGACTGTGTGGGCAACAAGCTGTGGAAAATTCTGAAAGAGATGAGAATACCAGACCATCTGACCTGCCTTCTGAGAAATCTGTATGCAGGTCAAGAAGCAACAGTTAGAACTGGACATGGAACAACAGACTGGTTCCAAATTGGTAAAGGAGTATGTCAAGGCTGTATATAGTCACCCTGCTTATTTAACTTATATGCAGAGTACATCATGAGAAACGCTGGGCTGGAAGAAGCACAAGCTGGAATAAAGATTGCTGGGAGAAATATCAATAACCTCAGATATGCAGATGACACCACCCTTATGGCAGAAAGTGAAGAACAAGTAAAGAGTCTCTTGATAAAAGTGAAAGAGGAGAGTGAAAAAGATGGCTTAAAACTCAACATTCAGAAAACTAAGATCATGGCATCCGGTCCTATCACTTCATGACAAATAGATGGGGAAACAATGGAAACAGTGACAGACTTCACTTTTTTTTTGGCTCCAAAATCACTGCAGATGGTGATTGCAGCCATGAAATTAAAAGACGCTTGCTCCTTGGAAGAAAAGTTATGACCAACCTAGATAGTATATTAAAAAGCAGAGACATTACTTTGCCAACAAAGGTCCATCTAGTCAAAGCTATGGTTTTTTCAGTAGTCATGTATGGATATGAGAGTTGGAGTATAAAGAAAGCTGAACGCTGAAGAATTGATGCTTTTGAGCTGTGGTGTTGAAGACTCTGAGAGTCCTTGGGACTGCAAGGAGATCCAACCAGTCTATCCTAAAGGAGACCAGTCCTGGGTGTTCATTGGAAGGACTGATGCTGAAGCTGAAACTCCAATACTTTGGCCACCTGATGTGAAGAACTTACTCATTTGAAAAGATCCTGATGCTGGGAAAGATTGAAAGGCAGGAGGAGAAGGGGATGACAGAGGATGAGATGGTTAGATGGCATCGCTGACTCAATGGACATGAGTTTGAGTAAACTCCAGAAATTGGCAATGGACAGGGAGGCCTGGCGTGCTACAGTCCATGGGGTTACAAAGGGTCAGACACGACTGAGTAACTGAACTGAACTGGCATCCTTTATGGGCCTTCACTTAATAGTCTACAGAGCTGTTTCCGTGCAACACCTCTTGGTGACTGTTCATTTGATTTCCTGAGTCATTCTTGTTTATAGTACTTGTCATTAAATGATAAATAAATACTATTTCCAATGTTTATATATTGGACCTAAGGGAAAAATCCTTGGCCAGAATTGTAAGGGCCACCTGTTTGTCATTTGCCCCTGGGTTTGACTGAGACTACTTATTAGAGCAGTCACATTTTTAGATGTGTATAAACATCTGGTCTGGGATGTTTATACACAACTGGGACCCAGTAAAAGGAATAAAGCACAGACTCATTTTACCTAAAGCCTAGGCTCTATGTTCAGCTTGTGATTTGGGTGCTTTAATGTCCTGTTCTGTGAAAAGTTAGCCTAGTAACTACACTTTCTCTAATATATCAGCCAGCAGCTTTTACCTGGTTTAGTTTGAACAAAGAACTTTGTTTTACCTTGATAATGATGCTAATTAAATGATTTCTTTTCTTTTTTTGCCATATATTATTTAATTAAAATTTTCAAGACTTCTCTTCATTCTGTTTTTATATGTTGAAGCTATGCTATGGAAGAGGTGATGTATACCTTATTCTCTTTCTCATGTGAAACAATCACATGATCTCTTAGCTCAGAAAACTTACTTTGTGGAAGATGCCCCACATCAACCATTACAGCTATAAGGAACTTACCAACAGTGCATACTAAGTACATCCTACATAGAGATTTATAAGGATAGCCTTAAGTATAGTTCATAAGAGTGTGTGCATCCTTAGTCGCTCAGTCATATCCTACACTTTGTGATCCTGTAGCCCACCAGACTCCTCTGTTCAGGAGATTCTCCAGGCAACAATACTGGAATGGGTAGCCATTCCCTTCTCCAGGGAATCTTCCTGACTCAATAATCAAACCACGTCTCCTGCATCGGTGGCAGATTCTTTACTGTCTGAATTACCAGAGAAGTCCTGTAGTTCATAAGAGTAGTTGAAAAAAGTTTTCATTTCAAAAATCCTTCAGTCTGTAGCATATATCTCCACAATTTGTAAAACATGATCGTGTGCTTACACGGTTTTCTGGGTTTGTTGAATATTGCCAGAGAAAGAACCAAGGAGGGTGTTCAAAAAAATAAAAGGATTTGAGTGCATTTCTTTCACAAACTCAATTTTAGGAAAGAATCAGATATATGCTGAGTCTTTCTGTGAGACTTTTGGGAAAAGGAGATGCTAGAGAATCTTGAATCGGAACAGCTTGTAAAATAAATCTGAACTCCGTGGTCTTGAAATAGACTTTAGAGGAGTTGAAATAGATTATCCTATATTTAATTTTCTCAATTCTGTTTTTCTAACCATGAAATGCAAATAGACATTGGCTGCGGTTGTGTTCCCTGCCTATTCCCTCCCACTCAAGTGGAGCTTTCAGAGCAAAGGCAGATGTGGATCTGTGGGGTTCTGCCACGTTCTTCTCAAAGAGCCCAAACATTGTCTGGCATATCAAGGACAAATTGAATTCTAAACATCTTATAATAGGGATCTTAAAACATGATTTGATCCTGCTAGCTTCCAGTCTTCCATGAAAGAGTTTAAATTCTGGCCTTACAAGATGAAAAGATCTGAAGTTTGAGACTCTTCACTATCTCAGTTCAGTGAATATCTATCCTCTGTTGGAATACCTCCACTGTACTGTTCATCTGTGTTATTTTTCTTAAGCTGTTGAAAAGTCTTGGATGTGAATTTGAGCAAACTCCTGGAGATAGCAGAGGAGCCTGGTGGGCTACAGTCCATGGGGTTGCAGAGAGTCAGACACAACTTAGCAGCTGAACAACAATGACAACAAAATGGAGAAGTCTAGCTCATAGTTTGGAATTGTATGGAACACTTCTGAACAACACAGCAGTGAGACCACCAGATGCAGAGCATGGTTCTTCAACAGAGAGGTAGGGCTGTGTGCTTATTCAGCTGTGACTCCTTCATATGGATCATTCTTTTCTTCTTTTTTCATTATGTCCCAGAGTTTTGACCTAATAAAAATCGCTAATTCAAGGCTTCTCACACGCATCTCCATTTGGTAGATAAGGAATCTGATGTTTTATGATAATTAATTTGTTGAAGGTCACCCAGATAGGCAGTGCTGATGCAAGAAGCATAGGTATTCTTAGAACTTTCAATAATACAGTAAGAAAGCCTACTTTTGTTCAAGTCACTCTTTAGGGTGTGGCTAACCTGGGATAGTGGGCTGAACCGTAGATGAAACAACTGAAGATCAGTCAAAATAACAGAATAGACATACATTAAATGATACTGAGAGAAATGTTTCTCTTTCCCATCATATTAAGAGGAGCCTAAGAAATAATAGTGCTTGACACTTAACCTAGTGCTTGACACTTAACCTAGTGTGTCAGGCAGTATTCTAAGCGCTTTACTTATGTTATCTAATTTAAACCTCTTAATAACTCAGCTGCTGCTGCTAAGTCACTTCAGTCAATCTGATTCTGTGTGACCCCACAGATGGCAGCCCACCAGGCTCCTCTGCTCACAGGATTCCCCAGGCAAGAATACTAGAGTGGGTTGCCATTTCCTTCTTCATAATAACTCTGAGATAAACTTGATAAAGGACAGAAATAGTATGGACCTAACAGAAGCAGATATTAAGATATTAATATCTTAAGATATTAAGAAGAGGTGGCAAGAATATACAGAAGAACTAGACAAAAAAGATCTTCATGACCAAGAAAATCACGATGGTATGATCACTCAACTAGAGCCAGACATCCTGGAATGTGAAGTCAAGTGGGCCTTAGAAAGCATCACTACAAACAAAGCTAGTGGAGGTGATGGAATTCCAGTGGAGCTATTTCAAATCCTGAAAGATGATGCTGTGAAAGTGCTGCACTCAATATGCCAGCAAATTTGGAAAAGTCAGCAGTGGCCACAGGACTAGAAAAGGTCAGTTTTCATTCCAATCCCAAAGAAAGGCAATGCCAAAGAATGCTCAAACTACCACACAATTGCACTCATCTCACACACTAGTAAAGTAATGCTCAAAATTCTCCAAGCCAGGCTTCAGCAATATGTGAACCGTGAACTTCCAGATGTTCAAGCTGGATTTAGAAAAGGCAGAGGAACCAGAGATCAAATTGCCAACATCCGCTGGATCATGGAAAAAGCAAGAGAGTTCGAGAAAAACATCTATTTCAGCTTTATTGACTATGCCAAAACCTTTGACTGTGTGGATCACAACAAACTGTGGAAAATTCTGAAAGAGATGGAAATACCAGACCACCTGACCTGCCTCTTGTGAAACCTATATGTAGGTCAAGAAGCAACAGTTCGAACTGTACATGGAACAACAGACTGGTTCCAAATAGGAAAAGGAGTAAGTCAAGGCTGTATATTGTCACCCTGCTTATTTATCTTATATGCAGAGTACATCATGAGAAACACTGGGCTGGAAGAAGCACAAGCTGGAATCAAGATTGCTGGGAGAAATATCAATAACCTCAGATATGCAGATGACATCACCCTAATGCAGAAAGTGAAGAGGAACTTAAGAGCCTCTTGATGAAAGTGAAAGAGGAGAGTGAAAAATTTGGGTTAAAGCTCAACATTCAGAAAACTAGGATCATGGCATCTGGTCCCATCACTTCATGGGAAATAGATGGGGAAACAGTGGCTGACTTTATTTTTCTGGGCTCCAAAATCACTACAGATGGTGACTGCAGCCATGAAATTAAAAGACGCTTACTCCTTGGAAGGAAAGTTATGACCAACCTAGACAGCATATTCAAAAGCAGAGACATTACTTTGCCAACAAAGGTCCATCTAGTTAAGGCTATGGTTTTTCCAGTAGTTATGTATGGATGTGAGAGTTGGACTGTGAAGAAAGCTGAGCACTGAAGAACTGATGCTTTTGAAGTGTGGTGTTGGAGAAGACTCTTGAGAGTCCCTTGGACTGCAAGGAGATCCAACCAGTCCATTCTGAAGGAGATCAGCCCTGGGATTTCTTTGGAAGGAATGATGCTAAAGCTGAAACTCCAATGCTTTGGCTGCCTCATGCAAAGAGTTGACTCATTGGAAAAGACCCTGATGCTGGGAGGGATTGGGGGCAGGAGGAGAAGGGGACGACAGTAGATAAGATGGCTGGATGGCATCACCAACTTGATGGACGTGAATTTTAGTGAACTCCATGACTTGGTGATGGACAGGGAGGCTTGGCGTGCTGCGATTCATGGGGTCGCAAAGAGTTGCACACGACTGAGTGATTGAACTGAAGTGAGACACAATTTTTAGATTAACTTTATATAACAGGTAGAAAAATAGAAAAACCCTGGATTGAGGAAGGAAGGAAAACCATGGGTATAGAGAAAGGCTTCAGGCAGAATGGGATTCATTAACAAAGACATTTGGGTGCTGGTGAGATAAAGTCCAATTATTTTTCTGAAAATAATTAGAAAAAAAAAATCCTCAGACTGTCATTTAAGAAGGAAACTAAGAAATTTATTGGTGAATGTTTTTCAGACATATTTAGTGAAGGAGGGAGGCATGGACTAGAGAACAGAGTCGAACTCGCAGGGTGTGCAGTCACAAAGAACTCAGGACAGAGCAATGAGATGCTTGCAAGTAAGTGAACAATGAGATGGTTGCAAGTCAGTGAAGAACAATCCAAATCCAGACGAGGAATATCTGAGGATTAGTTAAGGGAGGAGCTTTTCTGAAGAGGCATCATGGTAAGGCTCATTGATGTTAAGAGAACCATCGAGCATCTATTTAATGCATCCCAGGATAAGAGGACACAGCTTGGTCACCTGTTCTGGGGGAAGGGTGGATAGAATAAGCATCCTACTTGATGCTACTATGAACTTTCCTCATTTGAAATTCTGAATAGTTACATTACTATTTAATGAATGAATTGGAATATAAAAGAGGAAAATGGACATTTGTTTCTGAGAAATGCTGTATGTTCATGATAGTTCTGGCTGGATTTGTGAAAAAAATACTTAATTTCTAAAGAATTCCTTTTGTGTCCTCAGCCTTGCCTTTTCTCGTTGTTGACGCTTTTGTGCTACTCACATCTCTCTCTTTGTTTGCTGTCAAGTACAAGCTGATTTGTTTTCTGCTTTTTAAAAATTATAAAACTAACGTGAAGTTTACCATTTTAACCACTTGTACATGCACAGCTCAGTGACATTTGACACACTTACACTGTTTGGCAAACATCATCACCATCACGAGAGAGATTACATGACTGTTGTATCTATTTTTCTTTGTCTTCATTCTCCATTGTTAATTTAAAAATATGATTGTTTTCAAAGTGTTTTGCTATTAGGAATAAAGCTACTATGAACATTCATGTGTAAGTCATTGTGTAGATACATAGGAAAATAGAGCCATTATTTCATAATGATTTCAAATGAGTATAGTCACTGAATCACTGAGTATAAATACTGAATGAGTAAGTTGTACATCTGAAAATAATATTGTAAATCAACTATACCTCAGTTAAAACATTTTCATGCCAATAGCAATGGTATATCTCCCCATTTATTTAGGTCTTCATTAACTTCTTAACAATAATATTTTGTAGCTTTCCTTGTAGAGATCTTGTACATAGTTTGTTAATGTATCTTTGTTTCATGTTTTGATACTACTATAAAAGGTACTTATGAAAATTTAATACTAACTATCCATTCCTACCATGTAGAAATTTAATTGATTTTTGATTATTGACCTTACATCTTACATGCTTACTAAACTCTAATGTTCTAGTGACTTTTTTTGCTTAGATTTTTAAAAGGATTTTTCTACATAAAGTATCAAATCATCTGGGAAAAAAAAGCCCTCAAAATTATTTTTTTCCAATCTGTTTGACATTTATTTATTTAATTACTGACTTAACTAGACTTCTAGTACAACATTAAATCAAAGCTGTAAGAGTGGATATCCTACTTCAATTGTGAAAGAAAGCATTCAGTTGTGGGCCATTAAGTATGATATTAGTTTTAGAGCACTTTCTTTTGTATAGATGATGTTTATTAGCATAAAGAAGTTTATGTTTTTAGAAGTTTAATTTTTTTCTATAATAAATCAGTATTAAATTTTGTCCAACTTTCTTTGTTTTTGCAGTGATTGAGATGAGCTTTTCTTTTTCCCCACTTAAGCTATTAAAATGGTAAATCACATTAACAGATTATCAAATGTTAAAACAAACCTCACATTTCTGGTATAAACCTTACTTGATCATGATTTATTATTTTTTCAAATGTATTATTTGATTCTATTTGCTAATTTGTTAAGCTTGCATCTAGTATATTCAAAGAGAGATGTAAATGTTTTTATTGGTAATACCTTTAACTAGTATTAAAGTAATGCCAGCCTCATAAAATGAGTTGGGAGGTATTCCCTCATTCTCCATATTTTGTAAGAAATTGTTTGGTAAATTTGCTAGTGAAGCCACCTGGCCTGGTATTCGATACTTTTTAGAGAGGAGGAAGGTTTTTGATTATAAATTCAATCTCTGCAGTTGATATAGGGTAATTAAAATTTTTTTATGTTTGTTAGCTTTACTGTTTTGTGCCTTTCAAGAAATGTTACCTTTTTAATCTATGTTAGTGAGTTTATTTGCATGAAAAATTTAGTGACCTTCTGCTAATATCTTTTAAATATCTGAATAATATGTAGTGATGCCCTTTTAAAGTCTTTATATTTGTAATTTGTTTTCTCTTCTTAGTTTAGCTGAGGTGTGAAAGTGTTAGTTCCAGTCATGTCTAACTCTTTGTGACTCCATCGACTATATCCCACCAAGCTCCTCTGTCCAGACAAAAATACTGGAGTGGGTTGCCATGGCCTTCTCCAGAAGATCATCCTGATTCAGGGATTGAACCTGGGTCTCCTGCCTTGCAGGCAGATCTTTTACCATCTGAACCACTAGGGAAGCTCAAAGTTTTATCATTCTGGTCAATCTTTCCTAAAAACCTGGCTTTTGATTTTGTTAATTTATATAATTTCTGTTTTCCATTTTATTCATTTCTTCTCTTTAATTTCTTCTACTTCTTTGGAATACAATTTGCTCTTGTGTTACTATCTTATTAAGGCGGGAACTTAGAATTTTGACTTTAGAACTTTTCTAAAATATCTAAGTATTTAAAGCTACAAATTTCCTTATAAACACTGATTTAACTGTGTTTCATGAATTTTGATACATTGTACTTTCATTTGAATTTGGTTCAAACTATTTTCTATTTCTCTTTTGAATTATTCTTTAGTTCATGTGTTAATACGTTCTAAATAATTTTGAATTTTTTTATTTTAATGGTTTCTGATTCAGTGTTATTGTGAACAGAGACTATTTTCACAATTTTATTCCCTTTAAATTTCTTCATACTTGTTTCATGTCCTGGAATATTTTATGTTCTGGTGTATGTTTCATGTATATCCCATTGTTGGAAGGAGTGTCCTGTAAATGCCATTTAGGTCACAATTCATAATACTGTTCATGTCTTATTTTTCTATGCTGACTTTCTGTTCATTTGATATATTGGTTACTAAGAAGATGGTTGAATTTATAACAATTTCTCTTTTAAGTTCTGTTAGTTTTGATTTATTTTGAAGCTCTGTTATTGAGTGCGTGTATTTTAGGATTATTATGTCTTTTGGATGAGTATTCTACTTTTTTTCTGTCAGTATTTCTTGACCTGAAATCTACCTTTTATGATATACTCACTCCAGCTTTTTTATGATTATTTTTTACAGAAAGCATATTTTCCCGTCCTTTTTCTTTTAAACTCTATGTCATTAAAGTTAGTTTTGTGTAGGTAGTTTATGATTGGGTCTTGCTTTTTCATCAAGTCTGATAATCTCTGCCTTCCAAATGGAGCGTTAAGCATGTTTATATTTTGTATATACTAACCTAAATGATTAGGTTTAAATCTACTCTTAGTGTCTACCTTCTCATTTGTTGTGTGTCCGCCTTTCTTTTTCTATCATCATTTATACTAGCTGAGCATATTTTAGAATTCCACTTTACCTCCACTATTGAATTATTAATCATATCTCTTTGTTTAAAAAGTTTTTAGTGGTTGCCATAGGTTTAGAATATTCAACTGTAACTTTTCAGTCTACCCTCAAATATTAAAATGTTTTCTCATTTCATGTATAAAAAACTTATAAGTATCCTTCCATTTTCTCCCTTTTTATCTTTTTTTTTCCACTTTTTGTCATACATTTTACTTCTACATGTTTTATAATCCTCACAATGTAATTTTTGCTCTAAACAGTCAGTTCTCTCCCAAAGATATTAAACAATGTGATAATATGGTTTTTATTTAATTAATGGAACTATCACTCATTATTTCAGGTTCTGTTCTTTATTTTTGTCCATCTGTCTTTCTCTTTCAGGGAGAAATTCTTACACTATTTCTTATACTGAATGTACACTTTTGAAAGAGTTTCTCAGGGCTTACTTGTATAAAAGTGTTTTGCCTTTATTGTAAGAGAGTATCTTTTGTTAAATGTGAAAGTCTAGGTGTATGGTTGTGCTTTTTTCTTTTAGAACCTTAGCATTGTTTCATTATCTTCTTGCTGGAATGGCTTCTGTGTTGAAAGATGTGATGTTTCTTTATTACATAGATCATAATGTGTTCAACCTTATCTGCTTTTATGGTTTTCCCTTTATTACTGGTTTTCATCAATTTGACTATGATATGCTTTGGTATTATTTTGTGTGTGTGTGTGTGTGTGTGTGTGTGTGTGTTTATCTGCCTGAGTTTCACTGAGCTACTTGGCTGTGTGATTTTATGGTTTTAACCAAATTTGGGAGAAAAAAAAAAAAAAAAACTTGGCTGTTGAAAAATTGTTTTTCCCTCCTTTCCTTCTGGGACTCTAATCACATATATAATTGCATTGCTTGAAATGTTGCAGAAGTCACTGAGTGAACCTCCACTATTTTTTTCTTTTCCAGTTTTACTAAGATATTGACATGTATCATGTGTAAGTTTAAGGTTGCAATGTGATGATTTGATATGTGCATATACTGCAAAATGATTACCACAACAAGGTTAGTTAATACCTACATTCTCTAATATAGTTAGAGAATGTGTGTGTGTGTGTGTGTGTGTGTGTGTGTGTGTGTGTAACATTTAAGAGCTATTCTCTTAACTATCAATTATACAATATAGTTTTGGTAACAACAGTCACCATGCTGTATACTAAATTCCCAGATCTTATTCACCTTACCGTGAGACTCCATTATTTTTTTAGTCTTTCTTTTCTCTGTGGCTCCTTTTGGATGATTTCTACTGCTATAGTTTCAAGTTTACTAATACTTTCTTCTGTAATCTTTAACCTGTTACCTGAACCTAATACCATATTTAAGTATTGTAATTTTTATCTATTCATTTTGTGTTTTTTGTAAATCTCCCATTTATTTTCTTCCTGTGTTTGTTTTCTTTTAAATTCATGACCATTTTTTTGTCATATACACCCATGGTATTCTCTTCTTCCTTTTCTATGGTATCCACAACACTTTAAATGATTCTAATAAAAAACTTTGTATTTATCAATAGCTTTAGCCCTCTGAGGACAGTGGCAAAGTCTGTCTTACTCACCAAGATAGCCTCAGAATTTACTAGTGTCTGGAACCAAGTAAATTCAGTAAATATTCATTGAAAGGATTAATTAGCTAATACATGACTTCAAAGAAGTCTCAATTTCTCTTCCTTAAATCCTAACCAATTTGTCAAACTGAAATTTTGATGATGGCATAAAGCTGCCAGAAGGTCTGAGAATAAGGGCCAAGGATGGATAAATGATTCATTCTAATGACGGTGAAAAAATTATAAACAGCTGGAGTGGAAATTGTTACTTTTGGAGAACAGGTTAGCAAGAGACAGGGCTATAGGAGAGACAAATTTTTCTATTTAGAAATTAACTGGAGTCCAGGATTTTGAGAGCATAAAGGAGATGAAAGAGAGAAGACAAAGAAGCAACACTTCTGTTTGTTGAAGCCTGAACTGCAAAACAGGCCAAGGGACATTTTAAGCACAAAGATGGCTAATGCAGATTTTTAAAGTTTTATTTGCTACAGTATAAATCCCATCTGTTACAGTAAAAAGACTTGTCTAAGTGATGGGTTTAGTGGCTTTGTGTGTGTGTGAAAAGAGATATAGAATGTAAAAAAAAAGATGGCTAATTAATTGAAAGAACTAGTCCCATGCCTGCATGCGTACTAAGTCACCTCAGTCGTGTCTGACTCTTTGCGACCTATGGACTGTAGCCCGTCAGGCTCCTCTGTCCATGGGATTCTCCAGGCAAGAATACTGGAGTGGGTTGCCATGCCCTCCTCCAGGGGATCTTCCTGACCCAGGGATTGAACCTGCATCTCTTAAGTCTCCTACCTTGGCAGGCGTGTTCTTTACCACTAGCATCACCTTGGGAAGCCCATGCCTAGTAGTTGAAATTGGGAATAGTCATAAAATGCCTGGGACACAAAACAACTCACAAACTGAGCTAGCTTGATAAGAATTTGGAGCCAGAAGTAATAAGAATGCAAGCTTTCCTTGCCCTCCTAAGAGTCTGAAAAGATAATAGGAGGTCATGAGACTTGCGTAGGAAATCCCATGGACAGAGGAGCCTGACAAGCCAAAATCCATGGGGTTGCAAAAGAGTCAGGCATGACTTAGTGACTAAACAGCATGAGACTTCTGCTACCAAAGAGTGAGTTTTTGTGAATCATACCTAGATTTTAAGAGACCTAGCAACTCCAGGCAACCTTTGAGTCACAAGTAAGTTAGTATTCATTGGGAATGTATTATATGCTGATGAAATGTTTTACAAATATGTTATTATGTAACATAGTCTTAAACTTGTAAACAAGTCTTAAAACTTCTGTGAGGAAAATGCTGTTAGAATCCAACGTTAGTGATGAAGAGATGCAGTTTGGGGAGCCTGTCAGCTTATTTAAGGTCACACAGCTTGAGAAGAGAATGTTTTTAGGAAATATTCTGGCAAGTGGCTCAAGGACAGGTGGTTATATTTAAAAAAGAAAAAAGGTAAAACGGAAAACTATAATTTCTTTTTCAGAGGAAAGACCCGCTGAAGGGAACAATTTTATAAACAATTTTTCTACTTTAAAAATGTATGCACAGAAGAGTCCTAAGTTGCCATTGTTATTGCTTCTTTTGCACCTACTTTGATGCGGACGAAGTTATCTTAGTGAGGCTGATGGTATGATTACTAAGAGTAAGGTCTTGAAGTTAAAGTCCTAGATCTGGATCTTGACTCCAAGGGTAGATATGCAACTTCATACTAGCTACTCCTCTTCTGAGCCTGAGTTGCTTCATCTGTAAAAGATAGGACATTAATACTGCTGTTGGCTGTTCTTGTGATGATTAAACAAAATCTTGAGTATAAAAAGCTTAGCACTGTGAGTAGCGTGTAGTCAACAATTAACTTACAGCTGCTGTTACATCTTCCCTATTACATTCCATCTTGATTGAGGGATTTAAAAAGGTTGGGAAGAGAACAACACTTCCCCAGGACCTACAGGGGGTCAGGCGTTCTTTTAGATACTTTGCCTCCATCATTTGATACTCACAGAAGCCCTGTGCCACGCTCCCTGTAAACTGCATTTGGCAGTGGAGAGAACTTCAGACTCAGAGAGGTAAAGTGACTTATCCAAAATGAGTTGCCCTTGTGAGGTTGCCTATCAATCCATTTTTTAGATGAGAAAAGTAAGGCTGAGAGAAGTGAAATACATTTGTATATTCATATGTGAATTCACCTAAGATGTATTGACTGCATGTTTGTGCCAAAAATTGTCTCATTCCAAACTTATCATATCCCACCATTGCATACTGGTTTCTTTAGGGGAAATGTCTGGGGGCAGGTAAGTCTGAGTACTTTTGAGAAATTAATAGGAAGCTGATAAGAAATCTATTTGCATGAGATACTCTACACAAAGGCTTTGTATGTGATGGAGGAAGGAGTTCAAATATAACTTCTTAGGAGACATGTTGAAGGAGGACAATATATTGTGTGTCCCCAAGTCTAGCCCAGATTGAATCCCCAGGGAGAGACCACCTGTGGGGATAAAAGTACTTCAGTTCCCAGTTGACAATCTCAACCCAGGGTTAAGGATATGCACCTGTTTGTTAATCCTCTGTGTGGAGTGTAGGAAATTTAGATGTAAAGATAACGGAAGAGGATCCAAGCGTTTACACCTACTTTAATAGAACCCGTTCTTCTGGAGAATATTGGTAGCTTTAGAATTAGTGCTGTATTCTACTACAGTCTTTGTGGGCTGTGAGCTTCAAGAGGAGAAAGGCAAGAACCTGGTGAGATTGAGGAAATCTTGTTCACCAAAGCTACAAGGGGTAGTCCAGGCAGAATGCCAAAGTGTGTGAGAGAGTCGTTTGGTTGGTGTAATTGTCACTGTGTTTGAAAACTTGACAGCATTTCCATTTCCTCCTAATATGCTTTGGAAAATGGTCCTCAGCTCTAGTGGTGGACTTGACTCAAAAGTATTTTCATCCCTCTTATCAATGACTGTCTCAGAAAAGGATATGTAATGTAATGATGCAAGGAAGAGTATACTGAGTCTTCTGGGAAAATTTTCTTCAGAGAGTCTTGTGGGAAATTGGTCTTTCTTTTCCTCATACATAAATGAGGAACCTATAGCCCCAACTTGTACTCACTATACCAGACCACTTGACCTGCCTCTTGAGAAACTTATATGCAGGTCAGGAAGCAACAGATAGAACTGGACATGGAACAACAGACTGGTTCCAAATAGGAAAAGGAGTACGTCAAGGCTGTGTATTGTCTGCTTATTTAACTTGTATGCAGAATACATCATGAGAAATGCTGGGCTGGAAGAAGCACAAGCTGGAATCAAGATTGCCGGGAGAAATATCAATAACCTCAGATATGCAGATGACACCACCCTTATGGCAGAAAATGAAGAGGAACTAAAAAGTCTCTTGATGAAAGTGAAAGAGGAGAGTGAAAAAGTTGGCTTAAAGCTCAACATTCAGGAGACGAAGATCATGGCATCTGGTCCCATCACTTCATGGGAAATAGATGGGGAAACAGTGGAAACAGTGGCTGACTTTATTTTTTGGGGCTCCAAAATCCCTGCAGATGGTGATTGCAGCCATGAAATTAAAAGACGCTTGCTTACTCCTTGGAAGGAAAGTTATGACCAACCTAGACAGCATATTAAAAAGCAGAGACATTACTTTGCCAACAAAGGTCCGTCTAGTCAAGGCTATGGTTTTTCCAGTGGTCATGTATGGATGTGAGAGTTGGACTGTGAAGAAAGCTGAATGCTGAAGAATTGATGCTTTTGAAATGTGGTGTTGGAGAAGACTCTTGAGAGTCTGTTGGACTGAAAGGAGATCCAACCAGTCCATTCTAAAGATCAGTCCTGGGTGTTCTTTGGAAGGAATGATGCTAAAGCTGAAACTGCAATACTCTGGCCACCTCATGTGAAGAGTTGACTCATTGGAAAAGATTCTGATTCTGGGAGGGATTGTGGGCAGGAGGAGAAGGGGACGGCAGAGGATGAGATGGCTGGATGGCATCACCGACTTGATGGACATGAGTTTGAGTGAACTACGGGAGCTGGTGATGGACAGGGAGGCCTGGTGTGCTGCAATTCATGGGGTCGCAGAGTTGGTACAACTGAATGACTGAACTGAACTGAAGACTCTTGAGAGTCCCTTGGACTGTAAGGAGATCCAACCAGTCCATCCTAAGGGAAATCAGTCCTGAATATTGGAAGGACTGATACTGAAGCTCCAATACTTTGGCCACCTGATTACCTGATTCGAAGAACTGACTCATTGGAAAAGACCCTGATGCTGGGAAAGATTGAAGGCAGGAGGAGAAGGGGATGACAGAGGATAAGATGGTTGAATGGCATCACCAACTCGATGGACATGAGTTTGAGCAAGCTCCAGGAGTTGGTGATGAACAGGGAAGCTGGCGTGCTGCAGTCCTTGTGGTCACAAAGAGTCAGTCACAATTGAGCAACTGAACTCACTGCTGCTGCTGCTGCTAAGTTGCTTCAGTCGTGTCCGACTCTGTATGACCCCATAGACAGGAGCCTACCAGGCTCCCCCTCCCTGGGATTCTCCAGGCAAGAACACTGGAGTGGGTTGCCATTTCCTTCTCTAATGCGTGAAAGGAGAAGTGAAAGTGAAGTCGCTCAGTCATGTCTGACTCTTATCGACCCCATTTTCCAGGCAAGAGTCAGTTACTCTCAGTGATAGTCACTGACTAACTATTAAAAAGGAACTGACTGAATTTGATTAGATGTAGGTATTAAGAGAGGGAGGAGTCTAGTATGACCTGGAGTTATGAGATCAATTGCAATGCTTACAGGTCAGGTTACGGGAAAAAATTTGGCAGCTGATAATTATTTGCCTGCTCCCTCCATGATACTCCACTTGATACCTTAAAGGCATCTTCATAGTGTGGCTCTCCCCAGAGAAGCTACACTGATGATGTAATTAAAACTGGAGGAAAGAATCAGCTTTCATAAAGCCTGATATTATAAATGAAGATATATTAGTTTCATGCAAGACCTTACATCCCTTTCAAAGTCAGCTGGGACTTTTGAGAATTCCTCTCATACCATCCTGTCAGCCATAATACCATGGAGACTTTTTTATTCTTGCTTGTGTCTCCTACCCTCAAATCCTCTGGAAAGAGTTGCAGTGTTGTTTGAGCTGGAACATAAGGATGCTGTTTTCTGTGCTCAGGGTGCCTTCTCCTGGTATCCTCTGAGCCATTGTTTTCTGTGGGTGGTGGAAGATAGGCTCTCCATGAAGTAGCTATGCTTGATCTTAGCCGAAAGGCCAAGAAACAGTCCATGATGTAGCTATATTCTCTGCTCTACGTGTCACTTTGTCATCTGGCCCCTCAACAGCAACAGAGCTAGTGCCAGCAACTCAGATAGTTCTTGAGTCTATAGTCCTAAGCCTTGATATTGAACACCAATGTCAGGGCTAGTTGGGAGAACATCTCCCTTTTTCTGGTCCACCCTAATTTTCCAAATTAGATAGCATCCCCGGACTAAGCATATCATCTCATGTAAAGAAATCCATTGAGGTCTTTAGGTCTCTGTTAGTTTTATGAAGACTCAAGCTGTGTTTGGTTCCACGGACACATCCTGGTATATTTCACTTTCCTTTTTCATCTCCAACCAGCACCCCTTCGTGTTTGTTTCCACCTATCCACTCTTCCACTTCTGTCTTCTCCTTTAGAATCTACTTTTTTGTACTGAGAGCTGTTATTCCCTCAGGGGACATGCCTTCTCCACTGCAGATTCCTGGAAATGAGAGGATGTCCTTTGTAGGAGCCTCTCATTATTCTACAAACATATTCTTGATATATTTGCCTCCTGGGCAGATGGTAAGAAGCTAGTTTTTCTAGCATATCCCTTTGCAGATTTGCTGTATTATTCTCACTATGTCCAACTCATTTGTAATCCATAGAGTATTCATGCTATAAGGAACCCTAGAGAGAGTACCCTATCCACTGCTTCTCTCCTCTCTTCCTCAGTTTATAGATAAGTGTCCCAGAGAGTTTTATTGGGGTCAGAATCATGACTGGTGTGGACTCTCCTGATCCCCTACCAATAACTTCCAATATATGAGAAGTAGATCAACTTAGATAATCAAAAATAGCACCTGAGTTAAGGTGCTTGTGAAATTCATTTCAAAAGTGAATAAAGGGGAACTCAGAGACTTAACTTCTACAAGTTCATACTTCTAGTTAGCAGTGGAGCCATTTTGGATCTATATATTTTTTTACAGTGGTTCCTTCTGACTTTGTGAAATTTGAGAAATTGTGTAACTTTAAATTAAACTTTTAACCTGAGATCCATTACTCTCCAAATGTGTTGAGGCAAATACACAATATATAACCACATTTTTCAGATCCGTGTATTTCCTGAAATCCGGAGCTGTTCCTCTGAATTTGTTGAAAGAGAAATGAACGATTAATTTATCTTCAGCCTTAAAAATGCCACTGGAGAAAAACCTTAATAAAAATCCATCAACTTGGCAGGAAGATATTTTATTTCTGAGAGCTCACCTGTCTGTACTGGATGAACTTTGAGGCTCGAGACAGAATATTTCAAGTGTATCGTTAACATTTTCTTGCCAAAACTGGACAGTTGTCTCTGATTTGGGCTGGTTATATCTTCTATGATGGGCTGATTGACATGCCCACTTGTAAGTAAGAGTTTGTTATAGTTTTTCATTTATGAGGGAAATTAGATCTATTCCTCATAAGATGGGAATGTGCGAACATTTCTGTCAGCCTCCCATGTAGCGAGGAAATACTGAGAAGTAGGTAGCTAGGTTGCTACTTGGAAATCCTAGTTTGAATTTTTCATTTTTGAAAAGTTTTGAGTGTCAGGCTTAGTACAATTGTGGTTTATTGTAATTTATACTTGAACTTTTAATAATTTTCTCTTTTGTTTCTTTCTTTATATAGGTAGAGTAAATATAAATAGAATTCAGGTTGGAAATTAGGCTTGAAAATTCAGACTAACAGGGACAGAGAAGAAGAAAAGGGACTCGAGTTGTGGGAGAAAGAGAGATTGGGAATAGAAGGAGCAGGAGGAGAGCATGGATGGAGGACAGCTTACTGACTCACTGTGCCCCTTACCTGTCCTCTGGTTTCAGCACTTAGGGCTGTGTACCCAGCCCTGATTGAGATTGAGATTGCTGATTGAGATTGCTTTCTCTCTTGATTCCTACTCCCTTTATTCAGAGCTCGGCTCTACTTTCATGCAGATGAAGTCCTGCTGGAAATTTGCCTATGGGCTTAATTTGCCTAGTGCCTTATGGTACTCTATGGATAGAGTACCCTTTTGCTAAGAGAGCCTCTGGAAATTCCAGATATACATTGTATCTTTCCATGTGCCTTGGTGGCACTTTAGGATGGGAATTGCTTCTTAGACCTTAGAGTCCTCTTACTCTCCACTGAATTCTATAGTTGTAGCTTTGCTTCAATGTACTTGTGCTTAGTCGCTCAGTCATGTCCTACTCTTTGTAACCCCATGGACTATAGCCCACCAGGCTCCTCTGTCCATGGGGATTCTCCTGGCATGACTACTGGTGTGGGTTGCCATGCCCTCCTCCAGGGGATCTTCCCAACCCAGGGATCGAACCCAGGTCTCCTGCATTGCAGGCAGATTCTTTACCATCTGAGCCACCAGGGAAGCCCAAGAATACTGGAGTGGGTAGCCTATCCCTTTTCCAAGGGATCTTCCCAGCCCAGGAATCAAACTGGGGTCTCCTGTATTACAAGCAGATTCTTTACCAGCTGAGCTATCAGGGAAGCCTGAGCTGCCAGGGATGGTAATTTGACTACCCATTTTTAGGCTGTTCACCTTCATCTCAACATTATTTCATTTGTGTGAACTTTTTAATGAGTAAAGGGTTTTTATGAGGGAACCTACTGAAGCTACTGCTCTGTGCAAGCAGTTATGATGAATATAGAGAAGAACTATGTACAGTTTATACCTGCAGAATTAGTATAGGATTTAAAGCATGCTCAGGCTTCCCTTGGTGGTTCAGATGGTAAAGAATCCGCCTGTAGTGTGGGAGACCTGGGTTCAATCCCTAGGTTGGGAAGATTCCCCTGGAAGAGGGAACTGCTACCCACTCCAGTATTCTTGCCAGGAAAATCCCCATGGACAGAGGAGCCTAGTGGGCTACAGTCCATGGGGTTGCAAAGAGTTGGACATGACTGAGTGACTTTCACTCACTTTAAAGCATACTTGTTAAAAAAAAAAATACAGTACAAAGCACAAAGTACAGAAAAAAGTCTTTAATATTCTTTCCTCTTTAAATTTTTATGTCAAATTTATGGAAGGGAAGGATGGAAATTAAAGATGGTTTTAGGGGAGGAGACATCATCTTTCCCATCTCCCTTTAGTCTTCTTTCTCTAGAAGATTCTCTTCCCTGACTCTAATCTTTTGCCTGACTGTGTCTTTGTTCCTTAAGTATTTCAGGTTTTTCTTACCTAAAACACTGAATGTTCCTGAATCATCATTCAAGCCTTTAAGTCTCCATTTAACTCCCTTTGCTTCACTTGGCTGTCTGTAGCTATTCTTTATTCATGTTAGGAGGTGGAGGTGGAACTCTCAGCTCTGAGCAGGATATTTAACAAGCTGTTGGCCCTTCTGGGTTGTAAACCAATGGAGAGAAACCAAAGGAGCCTCGTAAGACAAAGGATATTTCCTTTTGTGTAATTTTAAAAAACACATTTCTTATGGAAGGCTTCTTACAGAGTCTAAGGTGAGATCTTTTTTACTCTTAAGTTTAGATATTAGGAGCAGTCTTGGAGAAGGTAAACATGAAGAGTAAGCTCCAAACATGTTCTCCTAGCCATGTAAAAATAGAGGTTTGAAGTCAGCTTCATTCCACTTGAAGGACAAGAGAAAATAGATGGGACGTTACTTTTTCCAGTGTAGTCCTTGCTACTTGGATGGTGAGGCCCAGAGTGCCTTGGTTTGTTGCTGTCCCCCCAGCCCGCACCGTTGTTTCCAGCGCTGCCCTTGGCTGGGGAGTGGAATATGGAAAGGAGGAGCCACATGGAAGCGTGAGGCTAGTGGGATACAGCTCTCAGCCTCGTGGAGCTCATCTGACTTCCACGCCATGCCGAGTGCTGCCTCTGTGTCTCTGTCAGACAAACACAGGTAGGAAACCATATCTGTTAACCTGTCATCCTGGGCCAATATGCAACTTTAATTTTTATTCTCCATAATTCAGATATTAACTCTTTTCAGTGGTTTCCCTGGCAGTTATTTATGGACCAGAACTTGACTAGGTTAATTATGAAACTGGCGTGTGTGTATGAGAATTTTTCCCTAGTAGTGGTTTGGAATGTATCAGAGTTTCAGAGAGGAAGGAACTGACAACATACTTACTTTAAAGATAACATCATCTCTGGAGATAACTTATGGAACTTGATGAAACTGTGTCAAGCCCCGTCCACTGGGTCTCATACCCTGATATCCTATGGAGTGAAGAGTCGGGGAGAATGGTCATCATTTCTCAGGCCTGTAGGGCCATTTCCGCACTTCAGTCTTTGTCTCTCAGCCCACAAATTGCTGAGGCTAATAGGTGCCCAGTGTAAATGTTTCCTTCTTTCTAACACTATCTCTAACTCTATCCACATTTCACTTTTCTCTATTCTCCTGATTTTGTTCTCTGTAAAACCTCTTCAGTGACCTTAGTCTTCACTCTCTGAATTACTTTTCTTTCTTTGTTCTTGGTTCTGTAAACTCTTCTTCTTTACACTTACGGATGGGATCCATTCTTCTGCCCCTTGTAGTGCCTTTAGCTTTAGCTAAGTGTTGAAAATGGCTTTCCTCTGCCTTTCTTTCTTTCTTTTTTTTTTTTTTTTAATATCAAGGTCTATAAACCTTGCTATAATGAGCATTAGTGTTTTTCCAGGGTACAGTATGTACGAGCAATGTATGTTTCTTTAGTTAATATGTCTCTGTGTATGTGTGTGTATTAGTCACTCAGTTGTGTCCAACTCTTTGCAATCCCATGGACTGTAGCCCACCAGGCTCCTCTGTCTGTGGAATTCTCCAGGCAAGAATACTGGAGTGAATAACCATTCCCTTCTCCAGGGGATCTTCCTAACCCAGGGATTGAACCCAGGTTTCCCACATTGCTGGCAGATTCTTTACCATCTGAGACACCAGAGAAATCCTTAGTTAATATGTTTTCAGTAGTAGTAGTTTACAAACTGGGATGACCACCCAAGCCTAAACATGTAGGCATCTTTAAATAAGGAAGAAATTTCAGGAACTAAATCTGTTGGGGGGCTATGTTTAGGCTTGGGTAGTCATCCCAGTTTGTAAACCACAGCTGCTGCTGCTGCTGCTGCTGCTGCTAAGTCGCTTCAGTTGTGTCTGACTCTGTGCGACCCCAGAGATGGCAGCCCACCGGGCTCCCCCATCCCTGGGATTCTCCAGGCAAGAACACTAGAGTGGGTTGCCATTTCCTTTTCCAATGCATGAAAGTGGAAACTGAAAGTGAAGTCGCTCAGTCATGTCGGACTCCTAGCAACCCCATGGACTGCAGCCTACCAGGCTCCTCCGTCCATGGGATTTGCCAGGCAAGAATACTGGAGTGGGGTGCCATTGCCTTCTCCGAAACCACTACTACTAAGAACATATTACCCACACGAAGTTTGAATTACAAGGAAAAAGAGAAATTCTTAATCTTTGGAAACCCCTATAGTTTTGATAGAATGTTGACACCCACCAAGCATCCAGTAAACTCTACTTGATGGTGATTATCATGACTTGAAAGAATTGATTACTCATGCAAAACAAAGTAACTATAAAACATGCTATATAAATTATCTAGGAAAGCAGTGTTGCCAGGGACGGAGACATATCCTTAATTTTCCAGGAAACGATTATACTCCATTGTTAAAGATATTTGTGCAGTGTGCAATCTTTTCACTAGAATATAAGGCATTAAGAGACTTGAAATAAACTATTGGATACCTAGCTTATAGAGCACAAATTTCTGACTCATTTGGGGACAGTGAAGCATTTAAACAGTATGATTAATTCTATCCCTCTATGCAAATAAAGATAATAAAAATGTTTCATAAAATGTATATGAGGCAAAAGGAACTTATTCTTACTCCTCATTGACAAACAAAGCAATGTTACATTGCTAGTAATGCAAATAGATATCTTGAATCCTAGCTCTCAGTGCAAGAAGCTGTCATATATTTTATACCAAATATAGTTTTATAATGTCTGTGAAAGTTAACTTGGCAGGATATATTTTTTTCCCTATTGAAAGTTTGAAAGATTTATGGTTCTCGCTCATTAGTCAGAATTAAGTAAAGTAAGAGAAAAAGAGTTTCTGATGGAATCTTTCAATAAGCTTGTCAGGGAAATGGTAGTATGCATGAGCAAGCAAGGAGTTGCTGTTGCTGTGTTGCTTCAGTCATGTCTGACTCTGTGCGACCCCATGGACTGCAGCCCACCAGGCTTCTCCGTCCATGGGATTCTCCAGGCAAGAACACTGGAGTAGGTTGCCATTTCCTTCTCCAATGCATGAAAGTGGAAAGTGAAAGTGAAGTCGCTCAGTCGTGTCTGACTCTTAGCGACCCCATGGACTACAGCCTACCAGGCTCTTCCGTCCATGGGATTTTCCAGGCAAGAGTACTGGAGTGGGGTGCCATTGCCTTCTCCCAAGCAAAGAGTAGTTTGGCAATATGAACTTATTTAGTGAAGAACCAAAAAAAAAAAAAAAAAAACAACCCAGAAACAAATAGAAGTGCAAACAGAAAGCACATTCAGCCTTTATAAAGTCTTCACTGTTAGTACAACAACATAAAAAAGTCAGCATGATATAGTAGGAAAAACCCTGAATTGGTCACCAACCTTACAGGAATATCTAACCTTTCTGGGTCTATCTCACAAAAGATAGGTCTGAACAAACTCAGTGGTTCCGAAACATGTTTCTTAGTTAAGTACTAAATGATGACAACATTTTTGTGGATAGAAGGAGAAAAAAAAATTAAGGACATTAGAAAAATATTTCATTCTAGGGATTTTTTCTTAATTTGATACTTTATTCTTTCTCTTTGGGAATTAAAATGTGATAGCTAGTGGTTATGTTGAAATCCTAACTTGAAAAGTGTTGACAACTATGATAATAGTAAAAGCAATTGTTTTCTTTTAAACTCCATATTGTTTTCATAAGTGAAAAAAAATTAGAAAACTCGATTGTGGGATTTCTATGTGGTTTCCTTTAACTTCTAACTTTTTATGTACTGTGAAATCTTATGACAGCAATTTCTATAAGCAATATCACCTACAATTTAAGCAATATTTTGGGCAATAATTCCCGGAAGTCATTGTAGGTAATGGAAACTATTGAAATCTGAAGCTCTCCCTAACTGCCCACAATTAAATGGATCAATAAGAAGATAAGGGAAAACCACACAGCTCCAATACCTTCAGAGTACCTGGAATCCAAATACACTAAAACTTCAGGTTACCTGTAAACAGACACATAAATACTAATTTTCAATAGAATGGTGTCTTAAGTTTCTGCCCCAAGCCTTTGTAAAAAGCTCTCTGGGAAAACTGTGTGGAAGAAAGAAAGAGTGCTATGAAATCCCTTCTAGAAAGATAACATCCCATATTTTCATATGTAAAATTGACAGTCATGAAAAGGAGTTACAGGAGACGAGTGCACTGACCTAGGGAAGGGACTCAGGCCAGTGCTCTGTGACAACCTAGAGGTGTGGGATGGGGTGGGAGACAGAAAGGGGGTTCAGGAGGGAGGGACTCACAGAGACCTGAGGCTGACTGACGTTGACGTATGGCAGAGGCCAGTACAATATTGGAAAACAATTATCGTCCAATAAAAAAAAGAAAGAAAGAAACCAAAAATGTGTGTGCTGGGATTTAGAAAGAAGTCTTTTAAAAACTATTTTTTATCTTTTAAATTGGAAGATAATTGCTTTGCCACGTGGTGTTAGTTTCTGCTGTACAACAATGTGTATCACCTGTAAGTATGTACATATACCCCTCCTTCCTTTTGAGCCTCCCCACCCCATTATACCCAACTAGGAAGCAGTCTTAAAAAGGGAAGTACTTTAGGAGAAAAAGAGAATAAAAACGAGGAAATCATCCTTTGGGAATTGGCTAGAAAAAGAAAAAAGAGAAAAGGGAAATTTCAAACCCTGCCAGACAACACTGAAAAATGGAAAGACAAAAAAGTTCTTCTCCCTGACCCCTGCAAAAAGGCCACATATTAGAGAAAGTGCTACACCAACCAAGGGAGAGCATTCTTGAGCTAGACATCTTGTAAACCGTCCCAAATGCTCTGCCCATGCAGTGCGGAGGTGCAAGGCATCTTATCTATACAAAGCTATTTAAGAAAAAATAGAAAATGAAAATAAAAATGTTAGCAATGGATGATCTTGGTAAAGGGTAAATAGAAACTCTGAATTCTTAGAACTTTTATTCAAGTTATTTCAAAGTACTTCAATTAAAGTTATCCTAGTCATTTTCCATAAGCTCTTATGGAAAAACCTGAACAAACCTTTTGGCCTACCCAATAAAAAGTTAAAAAAAAAAAGAAACAGAAAAAAAACTTTGAAGCAAAACATCAGTGCATATATCTTTAGTACTTTTGCTTACAAATTGCAATATGTTTTACCATTTTAAGCTGCAATAGCCTTAAATAATTAGAAAATACCATATTAGTTATATACATTATATATATACATATATATAAAAAAAATATATATATATAAATATATATATATATATAAAAAAATATATATATATATAAAATATATGGGCTTCCCTGGTGGCTCAGTAGTAAAGAATCCTCCTGCCACTGCAGGAGACACGGGTTCAATCCCTTGGTCAGGAATATCTCCAGGAGAAGGAAATGGCAAACCACTCCAGTGTTCTTGCCTGGGAAATCCCATGAACACAAGAGCCTAGTAGGCTACAGTTCTGTGGGGTTGCAAAGAGTCAAATATGACTTAGAGACTAAATGACAACAATCGGTATTACATACCTACTGCCTTGCTCTTTTCTCCTACCTTATTTGATTATTGATCACCTTCCAATGGCTGTTAGAAAAATTTACAAAATAAATAAAAGTACTAATTTCATCTATTTGCTTATGTGCCATCAAGTGCCAAAAGAGAACTCCAAACTTTATACTTTCAATTGAGAGAAATAAGATTGTGTGTGTGCGTGTTATCTTTGGCTCATACTTTAATTTGTTTTCCTTTCTTGTCCAAGTTATGAAATTATTTTAAAATAATATTATTTACATACAATCCATTTTTGTATGTTGTTTATGACATTTTTGCTCATTATTTCTTATCCCATTTCAGTTCTTATTTTGGAGTTTAATAATTTTTTCTTGAAATATATATTTAGCAATTCCCTTAGAATCTGCTATTAAACTTTTAACTTTTATTTGTCTGAAAAATGTTATGGTGGCTCAGAGGTTAAAGTGTCTGCCTCCAATGAGGAAGACCCGGGTTCAATCCCTGGGTTGGGAAGATCCCCTGGAGAAGGAAGTGGCAACCGACTCCAGTATTCTTGCCTAGAGAATCCCATGGACAGAGGAGCCTGGTAGACTACAGTCCACAGGATCGCAAAGAGTCGGACACGACTGAGCAACTTCACTTCTTCACTTCATTACTGGTTAAGTAGTTATAGAACAAGTTAACAGTAGTTTTCTCTCGACTTTGAAAATACCCTTTTCTCTTTGTTTTTAAAATACTATCTAGTATCTCCCTGTATTTTACTTGGTATAGTTATAGATTTTCTGTAGATCTACCATCTTTGTCTCTGCCTGCTTTTATGATACCTCTTTGTCTTTGGTGGTCTGAATTTTCAGTATGAGAGGTATAGCAAGAAGTAGATTTCTTGTTGTTCATCTTGCTTTCGATTTGTGATTCATATCAGAAAATTTGCAAGTTTCACTAAATGATAAAAATTTCTCAGGCAGTCTCTCTTCAAATATTCTCTTTTCACTGTATTCTCTCTTGCAGGAGCTCTAACTAATGGTAGTGTTTCTCATTCTGTCCACCATTGATTGTCTCCTATGTTTTTTTTTTTTTTTTAAGATTTCAATCTCTATCTCATTATCGCTGTGCTAAATTCTAGGCAGTTTCTTCACCTATGTGTTAATATAAGCCAGGTAATCAAAGTATGGTCTGTGGGCCAATGCTGGTTTATGGATTGTTTGTCCATCAGATAAATGGAGAAAACAAGATTAAGGAATTGGAAAGTTTTATAGGTATTTGACATTGTTGTTCTTGTTACTTTAAATACCTTAAATAGGTATATCAGCCTGAAACAGTTTGCAAATTTAAAAAGTGCTGCTTTACTACACTTTGAAATGCATACCTGCTTATATACATACACATATTTGTGTGTATGCATTTTTTCCTGAATTGTCGTTGGGATTATCTCCTTCAGAAAAAAGGATTTAGGTATTAAAACTACTTTGTATTCTTATCCAGTATTTTATCTATTTTTAGCTCATTGTCACTTCATTTTGCTTATTTTTCTCGCCTCTCTCATCCTGTTTTTAATAATGTCTGCTCTGCTTTATGTTCATTCCAATGTGATATTCATTTCTATAACGGTTTTGAGTTTTCCCTCCAGTCTTATTTCTGACCTTAGCATATGATTTTTACTTTTTTTTTCTCTTTCTATGGTCTTTATTGCTTACTTCCATAGCTGTTATGCATCTGTTGAGCTATTTTTAAGGAGGTAGTTATTTCAGCACTTCTCATTAAGTTGGTCTCTTTGATTTTTGTTTTCTCTGTGGCAGTTTCTTTTTCTATAATTTTCTTTTATTCATTTTTCTTATTCTTTGCTCCAAACATTAAAATAAAATTGTGACATTCTTATATAGCTCTAGTGCTGATTCTTTTTCACTTTTCTTTCTGCACTACCTATTTGCAAGAGATTCATGTTGGGAAAGAACCATCTTGATGTTTTAGGCTGGCCCCAGAAGTTTACTGGTTCATAATAGGAGTTTCTTATAATACGCAGTGCATGTAAGTGGGATTTTTTTGGCCTTTACTTCTCTTTGATCATCAAGAATTGGAAGCTTTGGGATCTGACAGGCATGAAAACAGATCAAATCACTGCTGTTAAACTCCAGATACTATTGGTTTTGCCTTTCGGGTGTTCCATCTATTTGAACACTTGATCTCTGCCACCACTCTTTGAGACTGCAGCCTGAGATATTCTCTCCTAATTGTTTTTCATGCTTGCTTGACCTCAGGGTGTTTGGAAGGTCTTTGATATATTTTGTCTTTGAGGTTGACTAACCTAGTTTCATTAAGAATTGTTTCCATTTATGTTTCTTGTTATACTTGTTGTTTTGGGGTGATGTCTAAAAGGAAATCACCATTTTTTGCAAGTAGGAATAGTTTATTTTCTTTTAAATATGATTTTTATGATAACCTCAGATAAATAACTAGAAAAGGATTTGTTTTGTAAAAATGTAGAATGCATCATATTTGTTAAGACCTCAGTTGTATAATACAACATACCCCCTGCTTTTTTTTTTTGATGACTACTCTAAGTAGAGGTGATATCTCTATTACATTTTTATGGATGCCTCATTTCCTAGTCATCTAGAAAATTACGCTTTTTACATTAAATTAGATTTGCCAGCAAAATCATACCTAAGAGGCAAGCAATTTTGTTGGCTTGAATAGCTCATCACTTGTTAGCTCATTGTTTTGAGTAGCAGATTTCTGTAAATTTTCCCTTAAATACATTCGTTTATTTCCTACATATATCACAAGTTTGTGCTCCAAGCATTGTGCCAACTAGGGCCTGTGAAAATTACAAAGAAATGAAGACTGATTGTCACCTAGTTTGGCAACTGGCATAATTATGGCAAAGACCTGTGAGGCTTTTCAGATTAGCTAAGTGTGGTACAGGGTGTGAAAGATTCTCTAGGGGGTGTGTGATACCTTTCTATGATACAAGATTCTGGTACCACAAAGTTGGATAACAGAGGATTTGACCCTTAATTGAATACTGGGTGAATCACAGAAAGTCTAGATCTAGATTCCCAGGTATTTACTGGGTGTTTATTACATACTGAGGTTTTCACATCAGTAACCTTATTTAATAAATATAGTAACCCTCAAGGTAAATGCTGTTACTCTGACTTCATGAATAAGAAAAAATGAAAGGCAAGGAAGTCATATGGTTTTCACAAAGTTACACTGGCCAGTTCTTGAAAGAGCTTGGTTTAGACCTAAAGTTTTAAACTTCTACTCCAGGGTTCCTTCCATTCTCTAATTCTGCTTCTAGGTGCATGGTTTCCTGCTATACAATTTTTTCCTTTTGTTTTTTAATTGAATAAATTTGATGTGTCACATAGCGTAAGTTTAAGGAATATAGCATTTCACTTTGATTCATTTATATATTGTAGTGATTGCCAGTGTATCGGTATTATATTCTATAATTATAATATAGTGTTCCATATTCATTGCACTGTGCATTAGATCTCTATGGCTAATTTCCTACTATTACAAGTTTGTACCCTTAAACACCATCTCTCTTATCCCTCCTTGCCCCCAATAACTATAATCTTCCCTTTGGTTTTATCAAAGGAAGTTGACAGTAGATGCTAAAACTTAATTATGGGTTCTCAACTGTGTGCCATTGGTCTATATATCTACTTTTGTTGCCAGTACCATATTGATTTGTATGGCTTTGTAGCATAGTTTGAAATCGGGAGGTGTGCTACCTCTGGCTTTGTTCTTTCTTCTTAATGTTGCTTTGGCTATCCAGCATCTTCTGTGATTTCACACAAATTTTAGAATTGTTTCTTTTACTTACGTGAAGAATGCCTTTGGTATTTTGATGCCAGTTGTATTGAATCTATAGATGGCTTTGGTAGTATGACCATTTTGTGCTTAGTTGCTCAGTTGTGTCCAACTCTCTGTGACCCCATGGACTGCAGCCCACCAAGCTCTTCTGTCCATGGGAATTCTCTGGGAAAGAATACTGGAGTGGGTTGCCATGTCTTCCACCAGGGGATCTTTACAACCCAAGGACTGAACCCAGGTGTCCTTCATTGCAGGTAGATTCTTTATTGACTTAGCCACCAGGAAAGCCCAAGAATACTGGAGTGGGCTTTGGATTATTCATGAAAGTGGTATATCTTTCCATTTGTTTGTGTCTTTTTCAATTTCTTTCAGCAAAGTTCTGTAGCTTCTAATCATACAGATCTTTAATTCTTTTGTCTTAAGTGGTGAGAGTGAACATTCTTGTGGTGTTCCTGATCTATCTGTTAGGAACAGAACGATCTTTCTATAATCAACTTTCTCTCTGTTGATTATAATGTCAGGTATGGATTTTTCATATATGGCCTTTATTATGTTGAGGTATGTTCCTTCTATACCTAGTTTGTTAAGGACTTTTATCGTGAGAAAAGGATTTTGTATTTTCTCAGTTGCTTTTTCTGTATCTATTAAAATGATCACGTGCTTTTATCATTTATTGATTTGATGACTTACATTTATTGTGCTTGTTATAGTCTATTTAGATTTTCTATTTCTTCCTGATTCAGTCTTGGTAGGTTGTATAATTCTAGAAATGTATCCATTTCTTCTAGGCTATGTAACTTGTCAGCATATAATTTTTCATGTTAATCTCATAATTCTATGTATCTTTGTAATTTTAATTGTAGTGTCTCCTGTTTCTAATTTTACTTCTTTGAGTCTTCCCTCATTTTTTTCTCATTAAGCTAAAAGTTTTTCAATTTTTTTTCTTTTTGAAGAACTATTTCTTAGTTTTGTTGATCATTTCTATTTGTTTTCTGATCTTTATTTCATTTATTTCCACTCTGAATCTTACTATTTAACTTCCTTCTGCTAACTATGGGCTTAACTTGTTCATCTTTTTCTAGTTTCTTGAGGTGTAGTTAGGTTAGGTTGTTTATTTGAGATGTTTCTAATTTCTTTTTTTATCTTATTTCTTAACATAGACATTTTATTACTGTAAAATTTCCTCTCTGAACTGCTTTTGCTGCATCCCACAATATTTGATAGTTGTGTTTTCATTTTCATCTGTTTTGAGATACTTTTTAATTTCCCTTCTGATTTATTCTTTAAGCCAGTGTGTTCTCTAGTTTCTAAATATTGTCTAAATAATGTATTTTCTCATTTTCTTCTTGTTGATTTCTAATTTTATACAGTTGTGGTTGGAAAAAATAGTTGCTATGCTTTCGGTCTTCTAAGCTTAGCTATGACTTGTTTTGTGGCTTATATGTCCTGGACAATGTTCCATGTGAACTTGAAGAATGTGTATTCTGCTACTGATAGATGAAATATTTTGTATATGTCTATTAAGTTTATTTGTTCTACAGTGTGGCTTGATTCTAGCATTTTCTTGTTAATTTTGTCTGAATGAGTTATCAATTGATGATAGTGAGGTATTAAATTGCCCTACAATTATTATATTATTGTCTATTTATCCCTTATGATCTGTTATTAATTAATATATTTCAGTGCTCAGGTATTAAGAGCATATATGTTTACAATTATTATATCTTCTTAATATATCTACCCCTTTGTGTAATGACCTTTTTTTGTGTCTTGTTATTCTTTTTGACTTGGTGCCTGTGTCCAATATACCTATTGCCTTTTCACTTCAATTTACTTGGAATGTCATCTTCCATCCTTTCTCCTGGAGCCTATGTGTATCTTCAGAGCTTAAATGAATCTCCTGTGACAGCACATTGTTGGGTCTTATTTATTCATCTGTCCAGTCACTCTTTACCTTTTGATTGGCACATTCAATTCATTTGCATTTTTGGTGATTATTGATACATAAAGGTTTGCTATTGCTATTTTGCCTTCTGGTTATTTTGTGTCTCCTTTTTTCCCCCCTTAGGTGCCTATCTTTGTCAGTTAGTGGTTTCACGGTGATCTGCTTAGTCTTTCCCTTTTTAATGTTTTGTTTTTGCTTTAGATTTTTGCTTGCATCAGGTTTACATAAAACTTTTCAGATAAATATAGTCTTTTTTTCTGCTATTAGAAATGTATCTTCACTTGCTTATTCTTCTCTTTTTATATTTTTGATGTCACAAATTGTTATGCTGTGATTTTTCTTATCAAGTTATAGAATTATAGTTAATGATCTTTAAAAAAAGCTTTTATGCCATAATTAAGAGTTTAATATGCTATTTTAAAAAAAGTTAAGAGTATTCTGAGTATTTTCCACCTCAGTCAGAATTTTGTGTGCTTTCATCTTTCTGTTTCAACTTAAAGAACTCTCTTCAACGCTTTTTGTAAGGCAGGTCTCTAGCAGTGGTGAACTTCCTCAGGTTTTGTCTTTCTGAGAAAGCCTGTGTTTCTCCATTCTGAAGAATAACTTTTCTGGATAGAGTATTTTTGGCTGGCATTTGTTACCTTTCAATGGTTTGAATATGTCAATCCGTTCTCTCCGGCTTATGGAGATTCTGCTGAGAAATGTGCTGATAGTTGACTGTGTGGTAACTTTGTAAGTTACTGTTTTTTTGTGTTTTTTTTTTCCCCTCACTGCCCTTAAGATTCTTTCTTTATTGTTGACTTTTGGAAGTTTTAATATGTATCTCGGAGAAGATCTTTTTGTTGAAATAGAAAGGTGTTCTACTAGCTTTGTGGATGTGTATACCCAGTTACTTCCTTAGGTTTTGGAAGTTCTCAGCTATTATTTCTTTGAATATGCTGTTTGATCCATTCTCCTTCTCCTCTTCTGGAATACCCATTATTCTTAAGCTGGCACTTATAATTGGCACAGATAGTTCTTAGAGGGTTTCTTCATTTAAAAAAATAAAAATGCAGTTCTCACTTCTTCCACCTGAATCATTTCTATATGCCTATCCTTGAGCTCACTAATTCTCTCTCCATATAATCTGCTCTATTTCTAATGCATTCTTCATCTCATTTATTGAGTTCTTCAATTCCAGAACTTCTGTTAGGTTCTCTTTTAGAATTTCATTCTCTTTGGCAAAATATTATTTCTGTTAACTTTATTTCTGAGATCTTTGTATTGACGCCCTGAGTTTTTTTGTAGGTTGTTGAATTTCTTCATGACGGCTATTTTAAGTTCTTTTTCAGGTAGATCTCAATATTCCATGAATTTGGGTTTGAGAAATTGTCATTTTGTTGGTGGTACTGTGGCTATGGTTTTTCCAATGGTTATATATGGATGTGAGAGTTGGACTGGGAAGAAGGCTGAGCGCTGAAGAATTGATGCTTTTGAACTGTGGTGTTGAGAAGACTCTTGAGAGTCCCTTGGACTGCAAGGAGATCCAACCAGTCCATTCTAAAGGAGATCAGCCCTGGGTGTTCTTTGGAAGGAATGATGCTAAAGCTGAAACTCCAGTACTTTGGCCACCTCATGCGAAGAGTTGACTCATTGGAAAAGACTCTGATGCTGGGAGGGATTGGTGGCAGGAGCAGAAGGGAATGACAGAGGATGAGATGGCTGGATGGCATCACTGACTCGATGGACGTGAGTCTGAGTGAACTCCGGGAGTTGGTGATGGACAGGGAGGCCTGGCGTGCTGCGATTCATGGGATCACAAAGAGTCAGACATGACTGAGCGACTGAACTGACTGAAAGTGATTTTAGGGCTTTCTTTTTATGAGACCAAAGTCACCTATAGTTTTTTTTATTGAACTTGGAATTATTTATTTACTTTCCCACATCACCAATCATGGATTATTGTGGATGAACTGCCAAATTTTTGAGTGGCTACATCTTTTCAGGAATCCATAGCACTGTTGAGTGACTATGGAATCCTCTGGAGAACATCAGTTTCTGGTCATAGTTTAAGAGCTCCACCTGTCCACTTGGAAATGGCCATCATTTATAATATTTAATTGACACCTACATAAGACTATCGATAAAAACATTGAATTCTGATGCCAGATGCTGATAAGGTAGAGGTGACAAGGCATCTATTTCCTGAAACCCTAGCAGGCAGATTCTTTACCACAGAGCCACCAGGGCAGCTCTTTCCTTACAACACCACCTATCATAAGGCTGTCATGTGTGACTAAGCTTTAATGAAACTTTGGGAATGGAATCATTGATGAATGTACTATACTGATTAATGCATTATCATATAATAAGCTTGTTATCTGATTAACAGACAACAGGTTAATATTAGGCACTGTCCTAAACTTCATCTATCACTCCTCTTAGGAAGGGAGCCCTTGCAGGGGTTGGGGGTGGGTGTGGGTGGGAGGGGAGAAATATACATGTCTTCTAGATGTTTCTTTGTTTCTCTTGAGACATTCTTCCTCTTCTGATAAACTTCCAGCCCACTCCCTTGAATTGTTGCTTTTCTCTGGTTTAGAGAAATTTAGAAAATTTAGAAATTTATCTCTTTTCCCCTAAACCATGTTCCAAGTTTGCTTCTGAATATTCAAAAATTGCTTTTATTGCCCTGTTTACCAAGTGATGTTTTCTATGGTGGCAGTGTAAATCTTGGATATTAAAACTTTAACATATCCCTGAAGAAGTTCTTGGAGCTCAACCACTCTCAACCATGCAGAGAAAATCAGATAAGTTTTGGGATATAGCTGTCATTTTTTGGATATCATCATATTGTACATGTTATTGTACTTAATCTTCTTTTTTCTCTTTCATTGTGAAATAAAACTTACTGAAAAGTGCACAAACACAGAAATGCATAGTCTAATGAAGTATTATAAAGCACACACCTATATAATCACTGCTAGGTTCAAAAAATTAAACAGTATCAGTTCCCCCTGCGCCTAAACCTGCCATCTGACAATTTGTGATCAATTTCTAATTCCCTTCTTCATTATCCTGATAGATATGTACAACCTTAACTACCACATATTAATGTTGACTGTTTTTGAATTTTATATAGGTGAAATCATACAGAACATATTCTGTGTAGAGTCTTTTTCTCAGCATTAATTTTTGTGAGATTCATCCATGTTGGTGCATGTAGCTACGTCTTGTATATTTTCTGACTGCGTAGTGTTCCTATTAATCCAAGCTCATGTTTCCGATGCACAGTGAGGTCAAACAAACTCCCTGAATGATTTCAGCAAACCATTTTTAAAGGTCAAGAGAGGGGGAGGGGGTTTGCAGAGTCTGTGATTAACTTGTGCATGATTCTCTTATTGGCTGATGGAGGTAGCCGGGTAGTGCCACTGGGTTTAACATTATCAGTCATTAGTCTCCAAGAGGCCTGGGGCCATGTGATCATGGTTGTCAAATAGTTAACATCTTCCATTTGTTGGGAAGGGGAGGCTTTTTTTACAATTATAAAACAACTCAGGAAATGTACATCAAATACTATTATCTAGGCACTTCAGAGAGGAGCCAAAACAAAGTATTTGGGGGAAGGCCTGTCCTGCTAAGGCCCCATGGGGTCCTGCTGTGTTATATTCCAATGTGTAAGTATACCACAATTTATTCATTCTATTGTTAATTTATATATCATAATTAATAAGACTGGGGGAATTCTTATTTCCTGGAATGTATAATTCATTTTATTTTTATATATGCTACTGAGTCGCTTCAGTCGTGTCCGACTCTGTGCAACCCCATAGACTGGCAGCCCAACAGGCTCCACTCTCCCTGGGATTCTCCAGGCAAGAATACTGGAGTGGGTTGCCATTTCCTTCTCCAATGCATGAAAGTGAAAAGTGAAAGTGAAGTCGTTCAGTTGTGTCCAACTCTTAATGACCCCATGGACTGCAGCGTACCAGGCTCCTCCATCCATGGGATTTTCCAGGCAAGAGTACTGGAGTGGGGTGCCATTGCCTATATACTTAAGAGTAAAATTGCTCTTCATCCAATTTAGCCTTCTCAATAGCTCTCTGAGTTGAGTAGGAATTAAGAGAGATATTATTAAAATGCAGGTTCTAACCTGCATTAGTAGGTCTGGGATAGGCCTGAGAATCTGTATTTGAATGAAGACTGTAGGTGATGCTGATGCTACCTGACAGTGGATTACGCCTCGAGTAGGAATGATTGTTGTTGTTCAGTCGATAAGTTCTGTCTGATTCTTTGTGGCCCCGTGGACTGCAGCATGCCAGTTCTCCACTCTCTCCCAGAATTTTTTCGGATTCATATCTACTGAGTTGGTGATGCTATCTAACCATCTCATCCTCTGCTGGCCCCTTCTCCTTTTGCCTTCAGTCTTTCCCAGCATCAAGGTCTCTTCCAGTGAGTTGCTCTGTGTATCAGGTGGCCAGAGTTTTGGAGCTTCAGCATCAGTCCTTCCAAAGAATGTCCAGGGTTGATTTCCTTTGAGATTGACTGGTTTGATCTGCTTGTAGTCCAGGGGACTCTCAAAAGTCTTTTCTTGCACCTCAATTCAAATCAATCCTTTGGCACTCAGCCTTCTTTATGGTCCACCTCTCACTTCTGTATATGACTACTGTAAAAACCATACCTTTGGCTATATGGGTCTGTGCTAAGATTGTCATAGCTTTCCTTCCACGGAGCAAGCCTCTCTTAATTACATGGGTGCTGTCACTGTCCACAGTGATTTGGAGCCCAAGAAAATAAAATCTGTCACTGCTTCCACTTTTCCCCCATCTATTTTCCATGAAGTGTTGGGACCAGAGGCCATGATCTTAGTTTTTTGAATGTTGAGTTTTAAGCCATATTTTTCATTCTCCTTTCACCCTCAAGAAGCTCTTTAGTTCCTTTTCACTATCTGCCATTAGAGTGTTGTCATCTGCGTATCTGAGGTTGTTGATACTTCTCCCTGCAATCTCGATTCCAACTTGTGATTCATCCAGTCAGGCATTTCACACGATATACTCTGCATATAAGTTAAATAAGCTGGGTGACAAATAACAATCTCGATGTACTTCTTTCCCAATTTTGAACCAGTCAGTTGTTCCCTGTTCAGTTCTAACTGTTGTTTCTTGACTCATAATACATTTCTCAGGAGATAGATAAGGTATTCCCATCTCTTGAAGAATTTTCCACAGTTTGTTGTGATCCACATAGTCAAAAGCTTTAGCGTATTCAATGAAGCAGAAGTAGATGTTTTTCTAGAACGCCCTTGCTTTCTCCAAGATCCAACAAATGTTGACAATTTGATCTCTGGTTCCTCTGCCTTTTCTAAATCCAGATTGTATATCTAGAAGTTCTCAGTTCACATACTGCTGAAGCCTATCTTGAATTTTGAGCATAGCCTTGTTAGCATGTGCAATGAGGACAATTTTTTTGTAGTTTGGACATTCTTTAGCATTGCCCTTATTTGGGATTGGACATTTTCCAGTCCTGTGGCCTTTGCTGAGTTTTTCGAATTTGCTAACATATTGAGTGCAGCACTTTAACGACATCATCTTTTAGGATTTGAAATAGCTCAGCTAGAATTCCATCACCTCCACTAGCTTTGTTGTTAGCAATGCTTCCTAAGGCCCAACTGACTTCTCACTCCAGGATGTCTGGCTTTAGGTAAGTGACCACGCTACTATGGTTATCTAGGTCATTAGGACCTTTTTTGTACAGTTCTGTGTATTCTTGCCACCTTTTCTTAATCTCTTCTGCTTCTGTTATGAATGATTAACACAGTATTATTTATGTAAATCTAAAATGCATAATAGCACACACTTTTTTGGAATCCATATGTCATAGTCTATTTTCTGTCACCTTGGCTATCGTACTTGATTGTTTGGTCAAATACTAGTCTAAATGTCTGTGTGAAGGTATTTGTGAATGTGATTAACACTTAAGATCAGTTGACTGGAGGTAAATCAGATTCTCCTCTACAATGTGGGCAGGCCTCATCCAGTCTTGAAGATTTTAAGAGGAAAGACAGATTTCCTAAAGAAGCAATTCTTTCTTAAGCTTGGAATAGAAACTGTGCCTGACCTTTTAGTCTGTAGATTTTGGACTCAAGATTACAACATTGGCTGTCATGAGTTTCCAGCCTGCAGACTTGCCTACAGATTTCAGCCTTACCTGCTTCCACAGTTGTGTGAGCCTGTTCTATAAAATCTCAGCCTGTCAGACCTCCCCAGCAGTCCAGTGGTTAAGACTCAGTCTCCCTATGCAGGGGGCTTGGGTTTGATTGCTGGTTGGGGAATGAGGGTTCCACATGCTGTGGGGTGCAGCCAAAAATTTAAAAAAAAAAAGGAAAGGAAAGAAGCCTACAAAAGGCTTAAAAAACACTCAGCCTTCCCTTCATTGAGCTCATGTTTTTGCCCTGTTGCCTCCCTTCCCTTTCTCTCTCTCTCTACACACACACACACACACACACAGTCTCCTCCTATTTGATTGTGTTTTCCTGAGGAAACTTGACTAATATAGCATATTGGCTGCTGGTGGTTTGGGGTGGGGAGATGGAAACGTGAATGTGGTGAGAGAACACAAATAAATAGGAACTTAGCATGGATCAGTGACGAAAATGTGCCATAAAGGGAATCATTAACACGACTTCTAAAACTGAGGTTTAAGGAAAGAGAATCAATAGTGAACAGATCGTCAGAAGCAAAGGGGGATTGAACCTAATGCATAGGCAGAAGGCTTGTTTTAGGGGAAAGGGGCTGCTCATCTACTCTAATAGCAGAAATTTTGTTCCTGTGGCTCCCATTTTCATAGTTTCTGTAGATTGGAAGTTGGAAGCCTATTATTGTCTGGAGACCTGAACTACATGAAGAGGGGGAAGAAAGTCATTACTGGCATCTGTGCAGTCCTCGAAGCAGGAAATAGCAAACAGAAGGAAAGGAGGCTGGATACAGAAGGCGACTGATGTTTTATGAGCTTGAGCAACACTGGCCAAGAAAATATAAAGTGATGCAGGAGGAAAGGCTAAACACCAAGTATTAAATGAGTGGGGCTCAGAAAGAACATTTATTTAGAAAGTGATTTTGTGTGGTGGTCCTAATACCCAAACCAAATACCTCTCTTATTGGGACAAAGTGATGTTGGCGAGGCTGCAGTGAGCAGTGGTGCCGAGCAAGATCTTAATTCCCTGACCAGGTTCTGAACCTAGGTAGCCTGGATGAAAACTAGGAATCCTAAACCACCAGACCAACAAGGGTTAGGGGCTAGAAGCTCTTTTTCCCTGGATCTTTGCCCCCAGTGAAAAATGCATTTATCATGGAAGCAAAAACTATAAATGCAGGTACAGGGTTTGTTATTAGAGACAAAGCACAACAACAAGTGGGAGAGCACACAGGAACCATTTAGTTGCGACAGAAGCAAGGAAGAGATGCACACCCAGAGAGAGAGGGTGTGGGTGTCCTCCCTAGTTAGGAGGAGGACAGTAAAAAGGGGGTTAGTCAGTTATATAGGTCAGTTCTTCTGGGTCTTTGTTTATCTTTAGCCAATTATCTGGATTCTTTTTCCACACCTGACATACCCTGAGCCCCTCCCCTGGGTGTCCATGAACCCCACAGGCAAGAAGGATTTCAAAGAGAAAGCTTCTGGGAGGAGCAAGACTCATTCAGTTCAGTAAAGTTCAGTCACACAGTCCTGTCCGACTTCTTGCAACCCCATGAATCACAGCATGCCAGGCCTCCCTGACCATCACCAACTCCCGGAGTTCACTCAAACTCATGTCCATCGAGTCGGTGATGCCATCCAGCCATCTCATCCTCTGTCGTCCCCTTCTCCTCCTGCCCTCAATCCCTCCCAGCATCAGAGTCTTTTCCAATGAGTCAACTCTTCGCATGAGGTGGCCAGAGTACTGGAGTTTCAGCTTTAGCATCATTCCTTCCAAAGAAATCCCAGGGCTGATCTCCTTCAGAATGGACTGGTTGGATCTCCTTGCAGTCCAAGGGACTCTCAAGAGTCTTCTCCAACACCACAGTTCAAAAGCATCAATTCTTCAGTGCTCAGTTTTCTTTAGAGTCCAACTCTCACATCCATACACGACTACTGGAAAAACCATAGCCTTGACTAGACGGAACTTTCTTCCGTTCCAGCAAAGTAATGTCTCTGCTTTTGAATATGATATCTAGGTTGGTCATAAATTTCCTTCCAAGGAGTAAGCATCTTTTCATTTCATGGCTGCAGTCACCATCTGCAGTGATTTTGGAGCCCAGAAAAATAAAGTCAACCACGGTTTCCACTGTTTCCCCATCTATTTCCCAGGAAGTGATGGGACTGATACCATGATTCTAATTTTCTGAATGTTGAGTTTTAAGCTAACTTTTTCACTTTCCTCTTTCACTTTCATCAAGAGGCTCTTTAGTTCTTCTTCGCTTTCTGCCATAAGGGTGGTGTCATCTGCATATCTGAGGTTATTGATATTTCTCCCGGCAATCTTGATTCCAGCTTGTGCTTCATCAGCCCAGCGTTTCTCATGATGTACTCTGCATATAAGTTAAATAAGCAGGGTGACAATATACAGCCTTGACATACTCCTTTTCCTATTTGGAACCAATCTGTTGTTCCATGTCCAGTTCTAACTGTTGCTTCCTGACCTGCATAGGTTTTTCAAGAGGCAAGTCAGGCAGTCTGGTATTCCCATCTCCTTCAGAATTTTCCACAGTTTATTGTGATCCACACAGTCAAAGGCTTTGGCATAGTCAATAAAGCAGAAATAGATGTTTTTCTGGAACTCTCTTGCTTTTTCAGTGATCCAGCAG
Source organism: Bos indicus (assembly GCF_029378745.1). Lineage (NCBI taxonomy): Eukaryota > Metazoa > Chordata > Mammalia > Artiodactyla > Bovidae > Bos > Bos indicus. Next base: position 55,240,861 of record NC_091769.1, read on the forward strand.
ATGTTGGCAATTTGGTCTCTGGTTCCTCTGCCTTTTCTAAAACCAGCTTGAACATCTTGGAGTTCATGGTTCATGTATTGCTGAAGCCTGGCTTCGAAAATTTTGAGCATTACTTTACTAGCATGTGAGATGAGTTCATTTGTGCAGTAGTTTGAGCATTCTTTGGCATTGCCTTTCTTTGGGATTGGAATGAAAACTGACCTAGTCCAGTGGCCACTGCTGAGTTTTCCAAATTTGCTGGCATATTGAGTGCAGCACTTTCACAGCATCATCTTTCAGGATTTGAAATAGCTCAACTGGAATTCCATCACCCCCACTAGCTTTGTTCATGATGATGCTTTTTAAGGCCCACTTGACTTCACATTCCAGGATGTCTGGCTCTAGGTGAGTGATCACACCATCATGATTATCTTGGTTGTGAAGATCTTTTTTGTACAGTTCTTCTGTGTATTCTTGCCACCTCTTCTTAATATCTTCTTCTTTTGTTAGGTCTATACAATTTCTGTCCTTTATCTGTCCCATCTTTGCATGAAATGTTCCCTTGGTATCTCTAATTTTCTTGGAGAGATCTCTAGTCTTTCCCATTCTATTGTTTTCCTCTATTTCTTTGCATTGATCACTGAGGAAGGCTTTCTTATCTGTCCTTGCTATTCTTTGGAACTCTGCATTCAGATGCTTATATTTTTCCTTTTCTCCTTTGCTTTTCACTTTTCTTCTTTTCACAGCTGTTGGTAAGGCCTCCTCAGACTGCCATTTTGCTTTCTTGCATTTCTTTTTCTTAGTGACGGTCTTGATTCCTGGCTCCTGTAAAATGTCATGAACCTCCATCCATAGTTCATCAGGCAATCTGTCTATCAGATTTAATCCCTTAAATCTATTTCTCACTTCCACTGTATAATCATAAGGGATTTGATTTAGGTCATACCTGATTGGTCTACTGGTTTTCCCCACTTCTTCAATTTAAGTCTGAATTTGGCAATAAGGAGTTCATGATCTGAGCCACAGTCAGCTCCTGGTCTTGTTTTTGCTGACTGTATAGAGCTTCTTCATCTTTGGCTGCAAAGAATAGAATCAATCTGATTTCGGTGTTGACCATCTGGTGATGTCCATGTGTAGAGTCTTCTCTTGTGTTGTTGGAAGAGGGTGTTTGCTATGACCAGTGTGTTCTCTTGGCAGAACGCTATTAGCCTTTGCCCTGCTTCATTCTGTATTCCAAGGCCAAATTTGCCTGTTACTCCCGATGTTTCTTGACTTGCTACTTTTGCATTCCAGTCCCCTATAATGAAAAGTACATCTTTTTTGGGTGTTAGTTCTAAAAGGTCTTGTAGGTCTTCATAGAACCGTTCAACTTCAGCTTCTTCCGTGTTACTGGTTGGGGCATAGACTTGGATTACCGTGATATTGAATGGTTTGCCTTGGAAATGAACAGAGATCATTCTGTCATTTTTGAGATTGCATCCAAGTACTGTTTTTCGGACTCTTTTGTTGACTATGATGGCTACTCCATTTCTTCTAAGGGATTCCTGCCCACAGTAGTAGATATAATGGTCATCTGAGTTAAATTCACCCATTCCAGTCCATCTTAATTCACTGATTCCTAGAATGTTGATATTCACTCTTGCCATCTCTTTTTTGACCACTTTCAATTTGCCTTTATTCATGGACCTAACATTCCAGGTTGCTATGCAATATTTCTCTTTACAGCATCAAACCTTGCTTCTATCTACAACTGGCTGTTGTATTTACTTTGGCTCCATCCCTTCATTCTCTCTGGAGTTATTTCTCCCCTGATTTCCAGTAGCATATTGGGCACCTACCGACCTGGGGAGTTCATCTTCCAGGGTCCTATCTTTTTGCCTTTTCATACTGTTCATGGGGTTCTCAAGGCAAGAATACTGAAGTGGTTTGCCATTCCCTTCTCCAGTGGACCACATCCTGTCAGACCTCTCCACCATGACCCATCTCATTAGGGCCTGGCATTATCCCCTGACTTTTGATCCACAAGGAGCCTTTTTGCACATGTGTAGGGTCTCCCTCGGAGAAGGCCATGGCACCCCACTCCAGTACTCTTGCCTGGAAAATCCCATGGGCGGAGGAGCCTGGTAGGCTGCAGTCCATGGGCTCACTAAGAGTCGGACACGAGTGAGTGACTTCACTTTCACTTTTCACTTTCATGCATTGGAGAAGGCAATGGCAACCCACTCCAGTGTTCTTGCCTGGAGAATCCCAGGGAAGGGGGAGCCTGGTGGGCTGCTGTCTATGGGGTCGCACGGAGTCGGACACAACTGAAGTGACTTAGCAGAGAGAGAGAGGGTCTCCCTTGTCCCAAAAAGAGGGGTGCGGGGAGTGGAGATCCCTTAATCCTTTATTCAAACAGGGTTTTACCCCTCTTTGTCCTTGCCATGGTTATTACCTTAACTATTGCCACAACTGTTGCCTTAAGGGGTTTACAAGAGATAAAGTCTGGCTCTTTACCCTGTTTCTGTTGTTAATTCCATTTCAAAAGGCAAACAGGAGGCTGACTGTAAAAGCCTTAATTGAAGCCTACCTATCTCTTGTCTCAGGACATGCAAACAGGAGCCTAGTTATCCAACCTGAAGCCCACTTCATGCCACATGAAATGCAAACAGGAGGCCAGTTGTAAATGTCCAACCTGGAGCTCATCTATCTCCTGTCTCAAAGGACACATGTTTTTGATTCAAAAATGAGATGTCTAAGGGAAAATGTCGATGTTCCCATAATTGAGCTAAATAGTTTTATGAGTACTTTACAGATGAAGATTTCCTAGCTTTATAGAACTAGTGATAAGACTAGTATCTGACATTTAGTCTGTTGCTCTGTTAAGTGTGTGAGTTCTGAAATTAAGCAGACCTGGGTTCAAACCTTTGGCTTTGCCACTTACAAGGGATGGTCTTCAACAGTCTTCCTGTGCTTTAACCTCTTTATCTATAGCAAGGATATGGAAAAAGGATATAATCGGGTATCCTCATTAAATGGTTTTTTGAGAAAAAATAAATGCACCCTTGCAGAGTGTCTTGCTTTGCTTAGCCAGGTGCATAACACACAGTGACTGCTTAATTCCTGCTACTTGTTATTATCAGCAGCTGTTAGAAACAGTGACTTCAAATTCAAAAAACATTAATTGTTTTTTCCAAGTGTGACCCTTTGAATTCTTGCCTTGTCTGCTGGTGATGACAAGCTTTAGTTTGGTGAGATAAGTGACCCGTGATAACAGTTAAGAACAAAAGCTCTTGTCCTTAATAGACTAAAATTTAGAAACCTTAAATACTTTAAATACTTGACCTCTTAGAAAATAAGAAGGAAGATAAGACCTGTTCCATTTTTATTTCCCCTAAGGGTTTCAGCTAAAAGTACTTCCATAAGGCAAAACATTATTAGATTATGAATAATGCATTATCCGTTTTCTGAGACAAGAAGCAATGGACCAAAAAGCCCACTTTTTGCCCCTCAAAGTAGTTACTAGTTATGTTAAGGGAATATTTACTTTTGAGCTCAGTTAATTTATTGATATATATATTTCCCCCCCCCGCCCCTCCCCCCACCCCGTGTTATGTTTGTGGATGTTTTTTGTCTGAGCATTTTAAAATTAATTCTCTATCAGCTGGATAAATAGAAAGATGTCATCCTCTCCCTTATTTTCTGCTAAGATTTTTGGTTTTCATTTAATACGGTTTCCACCTATGTTGCTATGGATTGAATTGTCTCCTTCTCAAATTGATTTGTTGAGGTCCTAACACATAGTTCCTTTACGAACCAAATTTGTGTCTGCTTGCCCGTGTGCAGTAAAGCCAATCCACTGACACTGGGTTGTGGTGAGGCAAAGTGCAGTGTTTATTGTAAAGTGCCAGACAAGGAATCTGGGACAGCTAGTTCTCAAAAAGCCTAAACTAAAGTTGGGTTTCAGGAAAGCATTTTTAAAGGCTAGCCTAGGTGAAGGAGGGGAGTTGCGGGGTATGTGATCAGCTTGTGTACAGTTCTTTGATGGGCTGATGGTGAAGTAACAGGGTGGTGTCACAGGGGTTAATATTATCCATCCACCAGCTCTAGTAGGTCTGGAGGCCAAGTGCTCATGGTCATCAAGTAGTTAACTTCTTCCAATTGAAGGAGTTTTAGCATCTGTTAAAGTAACATAGGAAATATGCATTGGATTCTGTTCTCTAGGTACTTCAGAGAGGAGCTAAAGATGAATGACTGCCAAATTGCTTTTTTGAAGGTGATGGATATCTTTATTGCTTTGATTGTGGTGATATCACAGGTGTATGCATGTGTTAAACTGATCACATTGTATACATTAAATGGGCGCAACTTTTATGTGTATATCAATTATATTTTGAAACTTAAAATCAGTATAAATAGAGAATCAAAATAAAATGTCAGGGGAGAACTACTTAAGTATTCTATAGGAATTACAATCAAGTTTTCAATAGTTCAGTCTTTAACATAAAGGACTGTGGGGTATGTCTTAACCACACCAAGGCTGTGGTTTGTTATTATTTGAAAGATTTTTCTTTTGGAAGGACATTAAGCAGTGCCCGGTGACATTTCATGAGATTTCTCAGCATGCCATGAAACCAGATATGGAGATGAGAATCACTTTGTGTGTATGTGTGTTTAAAAAAAAAAATGATGTAAGAATATAAATGCATAATCAGTCTCCAGAAAGATACACAATACACAGGCACCTGATACCAACAATTCTTCAGGGGCTGGTAACTAGGTGACTGAGGGTAGTAGAGGATACGTTTTCATTTGTGAAATTTACAGTTATACAACACAGGAGAGAGGGTCTTTGTAAGGTAATCAAGTTAAAGTGACATCATTAGGGTAGACTGTCATCTGATATGACTGACATTCTTATATCAAGGGGACATTTAGAGACAGATACAGACAAGATCACTATATCAAGATGAAGTCAGGAATAAAAGGGATATTTCTACAAGCCACAGAATGCTAAGGATTTCCAGCAAACCACCAGAAGCTAAGGGAGAGGTGTGAAACAGGTTCTTCCTCAGAGCCCTCAGAAGAAACAAACTGCTGACATCTTGACCTTGGATGTCTAGCCTCCAAACTGTGAAACAGTCATCTTCTGTTGGCTTCAATTCCTCCCCATATGTGATGCTTTGTCATAGTACCCCTGGAAAGGCAGCGATCTGTGTGCAGTGATCTGGGAGATGGCATCTCCAGCAGAAGGTCCAGGCTTGTTATGTTCCAGCTCTGCCATAGACTGGCTGGGTGACCTTAAGCAACTTAACAACTTTGAAAATTGGTTTCTGTACTTTGTTGCTGGCCTAACCAACAGTCATCTTCACTTTTGTAGCTTTTGTGCTGGCAGAAATTATACTAGAGTCTGGGAATCCTGGTACTTGTTTTCACAGCCCCTGCTGTGGTCTGAGGAATAAAAGGAAAAGTTGTCTGGGGATGACTTTCTTCCTTCTTAAAATGAGACGCAAGAGAGGAAACAGATTTCTTCTTCCTTTGTTGTCAGATGTTACTGTTATTTCTGCACGTGATGCCTGACACTGTGGCTGCCATCTTGTCCCTTGAGGTTAAGAGCACAGTGAAGAAGACAGGACAGAAAAATAGGGAACTCTTCCTTCTCACTGACTCCAACCTGGACTTACCTCACCTCAGACTTCCTATATTTTGCAGGCTGTGTTCTAAGTGCTTGGTGTGCATTATCCTTTTTTAACTTTGCAGTAATCCTAGGGTGAAGATACCAGTATTTTCCCATCTTAAAACTGAGAAAGATGAAGCCTAAAATGCTTTAAGTAAATTACCCAAAGTCACCCACACACCTGACAATAGAGCAAGGATTTGAAAACCAGCATTCTGTCTCCAGAGCCTGTCCTTTTAACCAACAACACACTTAGGTAAACAACTCTTATTCAGAATTCTTTAATGCAGGGCTGAAGGCATCCTGACCAACAGCCTTCCCTTTAATATCAGCACAAGAGCTCTACTCTGATTTACTGTGGGGCTTTAATGAGCTAATAGCTAACTGCCTGGCAAAGTATTAATAACTTATCTACAGGAAGTGCTCAGTAAGTATTTAAATGGCCTTCCATACTGGGAGCAAGTGAAGTTGTGTAGACTGGAGGAACTCCCCATGCTCTCCTCCCTCAGAGCCCAGGGCTGGAGGCTGGCCTCGGGTGTGACTTGTGCCTTTGAGAGGAAGTGGCTACTGAGTGTAGAATTTGGACAGCAACAGCATCTGCTCCTTGCAGGTGTGGCCTGTCGAAAAGCCTCTGGTTACTTCATGCCCAGGAAAAGAGCTCAACTGCTGGAGTCACAGTGTCAGTGATGGATGATTACAAAGCGACCACTGGGGACAGAGGCAAAGGTGGCTGGGACATGGTGACTCAGGGACTGGCTTTTGACTTCAACCCCCACCTCCCTGCAACTCCCAATATGTGAACCCCAGAGCAGGCTGGAAACAAAGTGGTCTGGAGTAGCTTTAAGATGGTTTCTGGAGAGAAGCTTTAGAGGAAGAGGCAAAGGCACCCGGTTCCCATATGTGGAATCCATTCTCCTAAGAACTGGCTTGGAGGCCACATGTACTGCTGAATTCCACAGTCAGCATAAAAGGGAATGCATGGAGAGGTCTTGATCTTCATATAACTCGGAAAACACGGAACCCTTACTGGGACTTCCCTGTGGTTAAGAATCCTGCTGCCAATGCAGGGGACATGAATTCCATCCCTGGTCTGGGACGACTCCACAAGCTGTGAGGCAACAAAGCCCCTGTGCCACGACTACTGAGCCTGTACTCTAGAGCCTGTGCTCCTCAGCAAGAGAAGACACCACAGCGAGAAGCCATGCCCCACAGTTAGAGTGTAGTGCCTGCTCAGTGCAGTGGCAGAAAGCCTGTACGCAGCAACGAAGACCCAGCAGAGCCAAAAATAAATAAATTAACAAAACAAAACATAGAACCCTTAACAAGCACACAGCTCTGGTCCTAGTATGAGGTCAGTTCAGTTCAGTTGTTCAGTCGTGTCCGACTCTTTGCAACCCCATGAATCACAGCATGCCAGGCTTCCCTGTCCATCACCAACTCCCGGAGTTCACTCAGACTCACGTCCATCGAGTCAGTGATGCCATCCAGCCATCTCATCCTCTGTCGTCCCCTTCTCCTCCTGCCCCCAAGCCCTCCCAGCATCAGAGTCTTTTCCAATGAGTCAACTCTTCGCATGAGGTGGCCAAAGTACTGGAGTTTCAGCTTTAGCATCATTCCTTCCAAAGAAATCCCAGGGCTGATCTCCTTCAGAATGGACTGGTTGGATCTCCTTGCAGTCCAAGGGACTCTCAAGAGTCTTATCCAACACCACAGTTCAAAAGCATCAATTCTTCGGCACTCAGCTTTCTTCACAGTCCAACTCTCACATCCATACATGACCATAGGAAAAACCATAGCCTTTGCTGCTGCTGCTGCTAAGTCACTTCAGTCGTGTCCAACTCTGTGCGACCCCATAGACAGCAGCCCACCAGGCTCCCCTGTTCCTGGGATTCTCAAGGTAAGAACACTGGAGTGGGTTGCCATTTCCTTCTCCAATGCATGAAAGTGAAGAGTGAAAGTGAAGTGGCTCAGTCGTGTCTGACTCTTAGCGACTCATGGACTGCAGCCTACCAGGCTCCTGCGTCCATGGGATTTTCCAGGCAAGAGTACTGGAGTGGGGTGCCATTGCCTTCTCCTAGCCTTGACTAGACGGACCTTTGTTGGCAAAGTAATGTCTCTGCTTTTGAATATGCTATCTACGTTGGTCATAACTTTCCTTCCAAGGAGTAAGCATCTTTTAATTTCATGGCTGCAGTCACCATCTGCAGTGATTTTGGAGCCCAAAAAATAAAGTATGAGGTAGGATGTGGAACAAAGTCAGGTCTTATAAAGACTAAAAGGAACATTACATCCAGCGACTGCTACTCCTACCTGATGGGAACCTTCTCAGAAGAAGAAGTCAATGTCTTAATTACTAGGTACTCACAGGGTAGGAATCTTTCTCATATATGTAATTTAACTCTTATGTGGCAACGCATTTTGAGAGGGATTTGAACCCTTTTTTGGATACAGATCTACCGCAACTCTATCACACATGGTATCTCAAATCATGTATTTGGGGAGTGACTTCCTGTTTGTTGAATTTAGTTGAAAGGTTGGTCCCACTCCACTCTCCTCGCCTGGAGAATTCCATGGACAGAGGAGCCTGGCGGGCTACAGTTCATGGGGTGATAAAGAGTCGGACACGGCTGAGCGACTGTCACTCACTCACTAGGGTTCAGTTGCGTCATCTTCCAGTCTCAGAACTTGAAGCCTTTACCAGTTTCCAGAAGACATTCAGCTGCAGAACATGTCTGAATTTTCTGGACTTTACTGAGTCCTGAGACAGTCTCAGGAGAAGCTGCTCTCTGGTCCACCATCGTGTTCACTTTTCTGTTTTCTTGCTCCTGTCACCTGCTGTCACCCCACTCACATCCTGTTCCCAGCCAGGAACAGCTTTCTCATCTGTCATGGAGAGGAGGCTTGTTTGTTTTGCTATTACTCTGGGGACCGGCTGAAACCCACGACCTATAACAACTAAGCTACCTCTATTAGAATGATTTAAACATTTCCTCAGCAAACGGAAGTTTCTTCCTAAGGGATATTATTATTATACTCACTCAAATACATGTTTAAAAACTACTGTCATGAACACTACCCTCTCTTTTCAAATAGTATAAGCAGAATCCTAGATGTTTTATGCATTAATGTGGGCAGTAGTGTATACTGTGGTTGTAATTCTCTCAGCACTTCTAGGACTATGAATGAATGTGGATCTATACAGGACCACAAATAAATAGGCTTTATGATGCTAGAAATTTCTTTTCTAAGTGTTTGATTTATCTTACAGATTTAGTCTTCTTCTGATATTCTGTTTTTGTTCTGCTGTGAGACAGAAAACCAGGAAACAATAGGAACAATAATAGTTGGTCTTATTGAAATAGGTTCGAGGTTCTATTCTAGGTACTTTGTCTACAGTGTTGCCTAGCAGCCCTTGAGATAGATGCTCTGATTCTCACTTTTTTTTTTCCCCCACAGATGATTAAAAAAAAGGGCAGAGCGAGTAAGTAGCTCCCTCCAAATAAGATGACCTAGTCAGTGGAGAAGCCAGGGTTCAAACTCAGATGTTTGACTCTCGAACTCATCGCTTTAACTACTATACTGTACTTCGAACTCATTACTTTAACTACTATACTGTACCGCTTAAATTGTAAATAATATAAAATGAAACTTTTCAAAGTCAGGAGGGGGTCCCTTTTTACTATGTGTCCCTAAAAGGTACACTTGTTATAGTCCATGGAATGTGTAATTTTTATATTATCCATAGAGGAATTGTTAGTTCATTCATAGGATCTCATTTTTGGGGTATTGGTGTGGATTGAGGATCAGGGAACACTTTGAGAATCTGAGGCCTGTGGTGACTTTGCGGCTATAGTTAATTGAGCATCATTATCGTAATTTACAATCATTCATTCACTAAGCACATGCTACATGAGAGACACTGTCATAGATGTGGGAGATTTAGATTCACATGGCTTGGTGATGGTCTTTAAGGATTGTCTCACTCTCTTGACCACATTATACAATATCTGTCTAATTCAGTAAGATCAAGTAGGAGAGTGAAGGTAGAATGTGATCAAAAAATCAGGTAAGAATGGGAAATAAACTTAAACCTTTATACCCCCAGTTCTGATTAGAAAGTTAAGTGAGTTTAATAAAGAAGAGAAGTATGACTTGAGTTAAATCTTGTTAGGAGTTTAGAAAGATGAGGGCTGCTCTAGTTACATTTACATTTCCTCAGCAAAGAGGAAATCTAAACACTGATTTCATTTATTCTTTTTTTCCTGGACCAGACAGACCTCATGTTAGAGACCATGGATTCAGATTCCTTACCCTTGAAAAGCTCACTGTTTTGGGAAAAATGAAGGAGTGAGTTAATATATAATTTACCGGGTTAAAACCCATATTAGAGAAATGAACATGGATTTGAGAACTGAATATCTCTGATTAGAGATCTGTCAAAAAAGGCTTTGTAAATGAAATTACACATAAGCTGGGCTATTAAATAGGAAATTGCTGGGCACTAATGGGATAGAATTAGAGAATTAGATAAATGTTTCTGCTTGGTGAGTGTAGAAATGTTAATGTTTGTTCTTTCGTTTTCTGTTTGATAATTTGTAGAAATTATTTTTAATTACAAAAGTAACACATGACTCCTGTGTCCTTGTGAAAATTTCGACTGGAATAGATAAAAAGGAATATTCCCTGTTACCAACCCTCCCTACCAGATCCCTTTGACCTGAGTTATTTTGTCTGTCAAAGATCAGTGTCATCTTTGTCATTTCTCTATTTTTTTAAAAAAGCATAGAAAACCAAGTGCTGTTTTCCATATTTAAATACAAAAGGTATCATGTCATATGGATTGTTCACAATTTTTTGAAAAACTCAACTTTGTCTCCTAGGTCTAACTCCTTTTCATCCTGTATGCTGTTGGTTATGTATTTATTTAACCATTCCCCTGCTGAGGGGTAGTTGTTACTGTTTTCTTTAGTTACAAAGAATACTGAAATGAAGTCTCCTTGCAGATGTGTCTAAGTATGTAAATAACAGTGCAATTCCTGGTCAGAATGAGTATACAATTAAAATATTAACAGATACTGACAAATTGCATGCAATTAAAATATTAATAGACACTGACAAATTGCCTTTCAGAATGTTCTCATTTATACTGCCTCAACCAAAAAAAAAACAAAAAAACCTTATTTTTCTACATCTATAGTAGGCCTCCATATTGTGTATTTTTGTATTTTTTCCCAAACTGGATGAAATTCAAATTACTTATTTTACATCTCCCTACATCATAATATTGAGCACGTTTTCACATGTTTATTGGTCCTTTGGGCTTTTCTGTGAGTTTCCTGTTTTCTTGTCATGCCCCTTTTTAATATTTTGTTATCATTTTTTAAAATTGAACTCATGATAGTAAGTGTTTGTTATCTATGCTGTGAACATTTTCTCCCAATCTGCCACTTCTTTTTAAACTTTGTTTATAGTGGGGTTTTGAAATATTCAATTATGATGTATTAAGATGTATTGATATCTTTCATGATGACTGTCTTGTTCTGGGGTATGTTTAAAGAAGATTTTCTTCTCTCAGATGTGTTTAGTGATATGATCATATTCCTCATTCCAACAGTTAAACTGGGGACTAATATGGAGAGAACAACCCATCTTGAAAGCTGTAGAATTCCTATTAGCACATATAAAAATAAAATAGAATGTGAGGGAAGAGGACATTAAAGAGAGTTAACAACTGTATATTCTCCATCTGTTTCTAAGGACTAATTAAATGCCTTTGTATTAATGAGCTGAATTGATGAATCTCAATGATGATTTGACCTACTTTTAAAAACTGTTAAAGTTGGTTGAGTAAACTGTTGAGTAAAAGAGAATTTCAGAGATCTGCAGAAGCAATTCATATTACTTTCAATACGAGTGGTTGTGAGCTTCCATTCTTAGGTACTAATTTTTAACTGCTTGGCTTTCTGTTTGTATATTGATCAGTAAAGAAGATAAATCATTTCCAGATTTTCTAGAAGAGCTTTGGCTCACAACTTTAGGTGTCCATGCTGAATTGACTGTCAGTTCCTCTTGAAAGCTGCCTAACCATAGGATATAAAATAAATAGCATTTCCCATCCCATCCTTTCACTATGAATGGGAACAGAACCTAACTAGACTCTGGCTAAAATTTTTAAAAGTGAGTTTCAAAAACTGTATCATCCAAGAAAAAGTCCCCATTCCTAGATTCATTATATATAAGGCAATTGTAAAATTCTTAAAAAAAAAAAAAAATCAGTCCTTTAGTACTGATACAAGGAACATTCCAGCCAAGGTGTAGATTTTGTTACTTTGGCTTCCTGACTTCGTAATTCCTTTGGGTAAGCCATCAACACACAAACCAACCGACAAATAACTAGAATAACATAATGTAGGTTTATGGCCACTGTTGTTTCTTGACCTTGAACACCCTGCCTTTTCCCTTTGTGGTCTCTGCTCTATCATAGTGTTCCAACTATGATATGTAGTTCAAGCCTGAGAACTACACTTGCTAGCATGGTAAAGACAGTTCCTATGTGATGTTTGGAAGAAAGGGATGTAAGCATTCTTCTCTGGCTGTGGTGGATGCTGACCAGTGTGGGTACAAGCAGTGGTGTTGGCAGTGGCTTTGTCGGGCTCCGTAACCTGCTGTCCATCTCAGTTTGGGAGCTGAAGGCATCTGTGCTTTAGCTGCAGTTTCCTGACTTCTGGGTAGAGTGACTATACCTCCCTGACTTAGGTTCCCCCAGCACGTGTAACAATTTACCACTGACTTATTTCAATGTGTTGAATCCTGCTCCCTTTGAAGTGTGACTGAGTTCTCACTGACTCAGAGGTTTCTGCTGTCTCTCCCTGAAGCCTGGCAAAGACTCCAGGATTTTCATTCCCTTCCTCTGATCTCAACTCTGGATCTGCTTTAGTCTCCAAAGAGAAATGATCTGCAATGGAAGACAACTTCTACCCAAAATGAGGAGGAGGGAAGGAATGGAAGGGATGAGAGGAAGCCTAGTTGTGGGTGAGCAGAGGGAGGTGAGAGAAAAGCAGTGAGAGACTGGAGAAATGGGAGGGAAAGGGAAAACAGCCAACCTTTCCAAACTCTCCATATTTCTTAATCCCCTTAGACACTTGGCATCCTCAAAGCTTGTGATTCCTGAGTGGAAGGAAGAAAGAGTAGTCTCCTTTATCTATGGCTGTACTTTATTTCCTCTTGAATTCTCCCTGGCTCAGTGTTTTCTCATCTTTCTTCAGCCTGTTAAGTCTTTTTGTTTGTTTTGCCTTTTTTTTTTTTTTTTTTGCAAGGGATTGAGGTGGGAGGAGGAGAGGATTAGGGACAATATACTGTATATGTATAAGAATAAACTTTTTTTTTTCTCCTTTAAAAAATATATTAAAATCATTATAAATAGCATGAAAGGAAAATATTAAAAAGTCTTATCTGTATATGTTAATTCATATAATTGTCACAAGTACTAAGTTTTACTTTGTTTTCTATTAACATAAAGAAAACTTTATTAAAGAAAAATAGGGTTGAGGAAAGCTGAAGAACTTGCTTGGATTCACACAGGTAAGAAGACCTAATGTAATGATCATGGTGTAAAGATAATGGACCTAAGATCTGAGCCCAGATCACCATAACCTAAGACCAGGCTTCTTTCTATCAAGGTGCAGCTGCTTTATTGGCAGAAGGATGGATTTGGAATCAGGGCCAACAGTGAATTGGGAGGAATTTCTAGTATATTTTCTTACAAAATTTTATGCCTCAAGAAGAATAGCATAAATAATGTTCCAGAGGTGCCCTGGTAAAAGTCTTTGTCTGTAGAATTAAATTTAAAAAATCTAAAAACCCCAAAAGATTAAAAGCCATATTGGATTAGTTAACATTCAGAAAGTTTGGCTTCAACATCTGTTTAAGTATAGCCATGCCCTATTCATGAGTGTTGTTTTAAATACCCTACTTTATTAGGAGAGAGATTGTTAAAAACCTGTAGGAATTATGGAAAAAATAAGATCAGGCATAAGTAATGAATAAACTTATGAAAACCATTATCAATATGGTTTCACGTGTTTACTAACCTAGAATACTTAGGACAGCAAACTAAAAGAAATATTGTTTCACGTGTCTTAATTTAGTGATAATGGTTAATGTACAATTAAATTCTTCCTACTCTCCTTTGTTTACTACAATTTTTGAAGATTTCAATAGGATATTTATCAATTCATTTAGTTTTGCTGCAAATAATATGCCCCTTGGTGTTTTTCAAATGTAGTCTGCTTTGTTTAATTGTTCAGACTATTATTTTGTGACAGTGTTGATCTATCCCCTAGGTCCTACCCTAACCACAGAAACAAAAGCATTTTTGATGTTTGAGATGGAAAAAGCTTTGGAGACTCTTAATTTACTGATTTTAGTTATTTCTAAAGTTTTTTTTTTGGTTGTTTTTAACAAGCCTAAATGCTTTGAGCATTTATTTTACTTACTGTGTACCAGGCACTGTTCTAAGCATTTTACCTGGACAGACTCATTCAATCCTCACAGCAACCTTTTGACGTAGATGTAGTCATGACCCCCATTTTACCAGTGAGGAAACAGGCATGAAGAGATTAAGTGACTCAGCCAAGGTCACACATCCAGTAAGGAGCAGACCCAGGGTTCCCTTCTCTGGAGCTTGTGTGCCTGACTGTGGCTCAGAGAACCTCTGTATGTTTGGGGTGTGCTGGCCATGGTGCTGCCCAGAGACCTTCATGCATGACTCTAGGCCTCTCACTCCTACCCTTCTCATCAACTTGGAGGGCCATCTAGGTCTGATGTGATAGTCTCTTAGCTTTCTGTCCTTCTCTTAGTTTCCTTGCAAAAATTCTACTTTTGTCCTCTTTTCTCTTCCTGATTTCTGATTTGTGCTTTCCCATCTCTCTGATCCCTGTCTACCTTTTTAAACTGTCTCTTACAGATCTGTCTCTTACAGATTTCTATACTGTGAATGGAATTTTATTTCATGAAAAGAGGTAAAATGTCTGTGTTAAAAAACTGGATACAAGGGGGTACTAACTTAAGAGAGGGGGTTATTGTTCCTATAATCTTTCTAACTCAGACTTAACACTAAGAGAGTGCTTATCCTCAAAATACTTAATTTTTAAATAAAATGAGTTTTTATCATTACAAAAATAACATAACTGCCAGGATCCAGGCCCAGCAGGATCCAGGCCCAGCAGGATCCAGGGGTACCCTCAGGATGACGGCATCGGCTATAAGAGAGAAAAAAGAGAGAGAGAGAAAGAATGACATGGGAAGACCAAGCTTCGGTGAGCAAGGCCCATAACTTTATTTTCAAAAGGAACTTTTTATACCTTGACTTGTACATAGAGGGAAATGAAAGATGCAAAGTGATGCAGAATCAGCCCAAACATTACATCTGTTTTGTCTTTATCGAAACCAGGATTTTTTTCTGCATACCTTTCCCATAAACAATGTTGTGTACATTATCTTCTGGCCTTGGAGGCCTGTGGACATTTTATGATCCTTTTTTGATAAAGGCTGCTCAACCAGAAAACTTATTTTCCCCTGAAGTGTTTTTTCTTTATATTTCTAATCTATGTCAGCCTCAGAAAGTGCTAAACAGAGTTACATTCTCACTGAGCAAAGGTGCAGTGAGTTACAACAAAGAACCAATTAGCTCAAAGGTCTGATGTGGTTAATTTCAAGGCTGCTACTTGTTTTTCTTACATTCCAACTACATTAACCAATGCACTCCCAGGTGCATAATAGATAAGAGCTATGGGCACCTGGCAGCAAGCATTGGCTCAACAATGAAATCCTACACCACCACTACTCTAATAGTTTTTAACTCTTTGAAAGGCTCTGTATTTTTAGAATGTTTTAGGCTTCCCGTGTCTCTCTTGGTTGGGAGGCTGTGAATAATCACATGTGTAGCTGCAAGAGTCTGGATAAACCTGTCAGGCAAGCTAAAAAGCCATCAGAGGGGTTTGAATTGAAACACTCCTATCTTGCCCAGGAGACTTATTAACTAAAGCCCTAAGTTGACTTTTTCCAGAGAAAGGTGGTCGGGGATAGCCCCCTGTTAATGTCAGAGAGTTGGTGAAAGGCACAAAATAGTAAGACAGATTCTGGTTTTGGGGCCGATGCTCGAGCAGATCCAGGGGGTCCCTCGAGTTCTGATCCGCCTTGCTTGTCAGATCTCTTCCACATGACCTTGTCATGGGTGGGATCTCCTGTGGTGGCTCCCAGCACATAAGATGGTGCAAATTCAGGCAATGCATAAAAGTATAAAGAAGATAGTTAAGATCACCCCATATGCCTACCCACTGCTGATGAAATCACAGGAAGTACTAATGATGACTAACCCAGCAGCTTCTCTTAGACATGTACTTCAGTGATAGGGAAACTAAGTCCATACTTTTGAATAGCTTCAGAAGTTATAATTCTCCCTATGGAAAAAAGATAGAAATACTTGAGATGCATGCATCCATTCTTCTTTCTTTCTACAGCTTGACAGACATCACTAATTGATCATGTTGCTTTATCACTGAACTGCTAGGCAGCCACTAACAAGCCTTGGAGATGGCATTCAAGATGAAATCTCTTTACCATCCTTGCTTTATGTTGACACTGAGCCATTTATCTGCTTTGAGGAATTTTATGGAATTTTCTACTGATACCCAAGAGTTCAGGGAAAGCACTTCCAGGTGTACAGTGTGGTGCCTTGTATTTTCTTTTCTTTTCTTTTTTTTCCCCTGAAGAACAGAGTCTTTAAATATCTTTTTTATATAACAAGATTCGTCACCTAGATTTATATCTTTCTTTGGCTTTTGATAACACTGCCGCTGCTGCTGCTGCTAAGTCGCTTCAGTCGTGTCTGACTCTGTGCAACCCCATAGACAGAAGCCCACCAGATTCCCCCGTCCCTGGGATTCTCCAGGCAAGAACACTGGAGTGGGTTTCCATTTCCCTCTCCAATGCATGAAAGTGAAAAGTGAAAGTGAAGTCGCTCAGTCGTGTCCGACTCTTCGCGACCCCATGGACTGCAGCCTACCAGGCTCCTCTGTTCATGGAATTTTCCAGGCAAGAGTACTGGAGTGGGTTGCCATTGCCTTCTCTGTTGATAACACTGGAAACCAACAATTAACAAGACATCTTTGTATGATAAAGGGCTGTTTCACGCTCAGCAGTGACTGATCCAATGCTTGCAGGTGTGTACCTCTAGTATATGTGGTTTAGATCTGTACAGCAGGGGGAGGCAGGGCCCTGCCCTTGAAGCTGCCAGTCAAGTCTTGTGTATGTATAGAGTTCTGCAATGGAGATTGCCCATTGCAATGAAACTGAATCCCTTTTTAAGGTGGCAGCTGGTGTGACTACCCCTTTGTTACATGCCTAATTGACTCTTTCTCACACGCACAAAGAACTGATTGCTTCTCTCTTGTGAGTGTATCACCCCATATAAGTGTTTGCACAAATAAGTGTTTGCAGGTTGGAGAAGATTGAGTCATCTCTTTATCCCACTCCCCATATCTAATCCCAGAGTAAGTCCTGTTAAACCTTCCTGCAAAATGTACCCTGCTTTTGAGGTCTTCTTACCTTGTGGCTCAGCTGGTAAAGAATCTGCTTGCAATATGGGAGACCTGGGTTTGATCCCTGGGTTAGGAATATCCCCTGAAGAAGGGAAAGGCTACCCACTTCAGTATTCTGGCCTGGAAAATTCCTGGACTGTATAGTCCATGGGGTTGCAAAGAGTTGGACACAACTGAGCGACTTTCACTTTCACTTTACCAGCTTTAGGCTGCCCGGTTCCATTGGCTCTTGCCTCCTCTACTCACTTGCTGTGTAACCTTGATCAAACTTCTTAATCTTTCTTTCTTGTTCATCTGTTAATAAAGTACCAACCTCACAGAGTTGTATGAGGATTAGATGAGTTAAGACAAGTACTAAAAAAAGTGGCTGGCATATAAAGTTATCATTTCTGTGCTTCTAGTTCAAACTACTGTCATTTCTTGCCTGCACTAGTAGCCTCCTGACTCCTCCCTCCACTTCTTTGCTCTCTGCACCAGCCACACCAGCCTTGAATATTCCAACTCGTCTTGTGTGTTAGAGTTGTTGGCCATGTGATTCTTTCTCTCTTCTCAGAATTACCTTCCTTAAATGTTTGCATAGTTTGCTCCCTCACTTTATTCACATTTCTGCTAAAATGTTACCTTTCAAAGTGGCCTTCCTTGGCTGTTGAAACAAAAATAACCCATACCTTTTCCTGTTCTTTATTTTTCTTCCTGGCATTTGTCACTACCTGGGATTACACTGTATATGTACTTATTTGTTTTGTTTTTTTGTATTGGAATAAAGGCTCCTTGAGAGTAGGACCTTTGCCTGTTTGAACCATGGCTGTATCATCTGTGCCCAGATTTCCAGGGCAGACTCTCAGAATATATTCAGTTCAGTTCAGTCACTCAGTCGTGTCCGACTCTTTGCGACCCCATGAATCGCAGCATGCCAGGCCTCCCTGTCCATCACCAACTCCGGAGTTCACTCAGACTCACGTCCATCGAGTCAGTGATGCCATCCAGTCATCTCATCCTCTGTCGTCCCCTTCTCCTCCTGCCCCCAATCCCTCCCAGCTTCAGAGTCTTTTCCAATGAGTCAACTCTTCACATGAGGTGCCCAAAGTATTGGAGTTTCAGCTTTAGCATCATTCCTTCCAATGAACACCCAGGACTGGTCTCCTTTAGAATGGACTGGTTGGATCTCCTTGCAGTCCAAGGGACTCTCAAGAGTCTTCTCCAACACCACAGTTCAAAAGCATCAATTCTTCAGGGCTCAGCCTTCTTCACAGTCCAACTCTCACATCCATACATGACCACAGGAAAAACCATAGCCTTGACTAGACGGACCTTTGTTGGCAAAGTAATGTCTCTGCTTTTGAATATGCTATCTAGGTTGGTCATAACTTTCCTTCCAAGGAGTAAGCGTCTTTTAATTTTGTGGCTGCAGTCACCATCTGTAGTGATTTTGGAGCCCCAAAAAATAAAGTCTGACACTGTTTCCACTGTTTCCCCATTCATGCTCTCACAAATATATGTATCAAGCACAGACCATAGGGTATCCCTGTTAGAATGGACCTCAGGAAACAACAAGACTAATATTCTTGTACAGATAAGCAACCTGAGGTCCAAAGGGGTGAGATAAAAACTTTGAGTCTACAATGGCTTGGGGTGAGTTTGGGGTAGGATAAAGGTCTCATGATGTATTGGGAAGGACACTAAGAATCCCAAGTCCTCTCTCTGTATAAACTGTGCTGATTCTATGATCACCAATTTGGGGTTTTGGCTTATGCAGTGAGCTTTTTGACTTTCAGTCATTAGTAAGGACTTTTTGGAGGATTGGCTAGTTCAGCTCCTTAAGAGCCTGCTCTTTTCCCCTTAGCCATCGAATTCCTTGGGGCTTACTGGCACACATTTTCTGCTCATAGGTAGACTCCTGATCAGATGAACTTAATCCACACATTGTACCTCGCTTTCTCTATTTCTTTGGTAGCTGACCATATTTCCACCTCCCCATCACTGACAGCTGATGAGGCACAGCCCTCGAAGCCTTCCCTCACCTTCAGACATCTGGGACTCGCCCTGAATGTGGTGTTTCTGGCCAACTTAGCCCAGATTTGCATATGGGATTTAGGCAGCCCCCTAAGTGTGCCCAACACACTTAGATGCTGGTAGAGGCAAAAGTCCCGGGAAACCTCATCACAGCCTTTGATCAGCTGCCCTTAGAACAACGGCAAATATTTTTCCGTGGTTAAGATGAGCATGAACAAATTCCTGTGGCTGTAGGTGCAGCACCGTGGATGACACCCTACTGTAGTCTTTCCCCTTTTCATACTTGCAGCTCCCTCTTCTAACAGTAGGACACTTAGGTTCCCTTAATTTTTGACATAATTTTAGACATACAGAGAAAGTGGCACAGATAGAACTGAGAGTTTCTATATACTTCTCATCCAGTTTCCCCTAACATTGTTGTCTTGAATAACAATGGTATGTTTGTGAGAAGTGAAAAATTAACTATAGTAATCAGACTTTCTTCATATTTTACTACTTTTTCCGCTGATGCCCTTTTTCTGTTCTAATATCCAATCTAGGATACAGCCTGGCATTTAGCCCTCAAGAAAATTTTAAAGATACCGCCCAGATTGTCCTGGATCTGCAGCATGAATGTGAGGTATAAAGGCCCCTTTGCTGTGCCCTTTGATATAAAATTCCAACCTATGGCCTTTCTAAATGAAACTGAATTTTATCTCAGTTTGAAGGAGAGAAGTTTAGAGACATCAAGACATACTACTAGGAAAAGTCATTGTGAAGTAGTCATTTTCTTTCCCAGAAGTAATAAAATTTCAGGATCACAGCAGTTCTTTACAAGAATATGAACAACATGGATGGTGATTTTGTTATCACTGAGTGGGGGTGGGCTGAGATGAATCAGGAGGACTTAACTCCCAGTAGATGGTAGTTTACTCTTCTTCCTGAAAGGAGACAGGCTGGGTATTGAAAACTTTTAAGTGTATTATTGTAACTGATGGACAGGGAAGCCTGCCATGCTGCAGTCCATGGGGTTGCAAAGTTGGACATGACTGAGTGACTGAACTGAATTGTACAAAACTTGGTGCAGTCATTGTTCTCTTCATTTTGGAGTTGAGAAAAAAAATGTAGTCATGAAGTATTTTTCAAAAGTTTTCAATGTTACATAGCAGTCAGCATCAAGGAGAAGAAGCATCAAACCTAACTTCCTGATTCCCAAGCTATGCCCTGCAGCTGTGTCCCATGGCCACTGCCCACCATGGGATCAGTCAGAATACATGTGTGTATGTGGAAGTACTTGTAACTTTCAAAGTGGAATAAAAAATGAGGATTACAGCCACTGCAATTTAATAATGTCCTAATTTGTTCTGTAGTCTTTTTTGATTCCTGCATGGGTGAATTTACATACAGGTAAACCATATTTAGTTACCACATTTTGAAGGTAATTTGAGCATATGCTTCATCCTAAAACATAAACTTTATTGTTTTATGTGTTAGCAGAGTAGAAAGTCTTTATTTTTTACCTATTGTGGATTTCTAGAAACTTATGTAACTGCTAAAAATTGGACAGCAGACTTAATATTATAAGAGGATTTCTGCTCACAGAATGCCAGAAATATACTACAGAATCCCTAATTGCATTTTGACTTTCAGACATCATGTTAGAGACTGTTAAAATAATTTTGCTTAATATCTCTAATTTGTGTGTGTGTGTGTGTGTATGTGTGTGTGTGTGTGTGTGTGTGTAGAAAGAGACTTGACCTCTCTGGTTCCAGTTTACTTACCAGAATACACAACTAATGGTACAGTCTACTGAGCC
Organism: Bos indicus; assembly: GCF_029378745.1. Lineage (NCBI taxonomy): Eukaryota > Metazoa > Chordata > Mammalia > Artiodactyla > Bovidae > Bos > Bos indicus. The sequence goes on from NC_091769.1 coordinate 55,261,904, forward strand.
TCTGGTTGAGGATAAAGATGCTTGCTTCTAACACATCTAGAAATGAATATTTTATCTAACTTGTGTACCATCTATTACCTTCCAAAAGATACTTGACTTCTTTGGCCCAATGTACTCATCAGTAAAATGGAATCTAATAATCACACCTACCTGATAGTGTTGCTCTGATGATGCTTGTCAAGCATATTGTCAAGCTTGTTGAACAGTGCTTGGCACATATTAATAAATAGTAAGTGCTACATCTTTGTTAAATAAATAAGGCTAGAGCTTCATTACAGCAGCAATGTAATGATAATAAACCTTCTCTGATTTCTTTCTATATTGCCATGCTTTACCTCAGTACAGTGGAGGAAAGTAACTAGTCTTAGTTAAATGAATAGTAAGAGTCAGGGTCATATCACAGCCCTAAATCTGAAGCCTACTCTCCTTCCTGCTAAGCCTTTCACTTACCTAAGATGATGAAGAGTTTAGCCTTCCTCCAACTTCCCTCCTCCCTGTTGCACCTTTTTTCTTCTCTCTCATCTCAGAGATGTCGAATCCCCTCTCTGTTTTTCTGTGTTCACCTTGTAGATGATACCATCCTCCGAGACTCTGCCTTTTCCAACTCTTTTTCTATCTCTAGTCTTTCTCTTCACCTGTGACTTCACCTCTTCTTCCACATTTAGTCTGCATCCTCAGCTTTAAGGTCAGCCTGGCACAGGAGTCACATTCTAATCCCAGGTCTGCCCCAATTGTGTTCATTTAGACACACAGGTCCAAAGGTTCTTAAGTCCTTCACATTGACAGCAAAAGACAACTCTGAGTTTCCAATTCATTTATCATGTAGAACAATTGAATGCTTTGTCTAGACCTCTAGGATCTGAGCTATGCCTGAAGGTGGAGCCTCAGCACCCATAACCAGGCAGTCAGCTTTGTCAGTAGGTGTTCTCTCCCTAAGAGTGCTGTGACATCCTCTTTTCCCCAGCTGGTTTAAACTACAACCAGCTTATCATTTAAATGTTTTTCTTCCTCCATGTTTTGAGGGCACAAAGTAGCATGACTTAATGCTTTAGGGTGTACACAAGAATGTTATTAGATTTTAGAAGACTCACTATTCAAAAGTGTGTTTTTTCTTGTTCACAGTAGCATTACCGGAAAGCATTTGTCAGCTGAATCTTTTTTTGCATTAGACTAAGATCATGGCATCTGGTCCCATCACTTCATGGGAAATAGATGGGGAAACAGTAGAAACAGTGTCAGACTTTATTTTTTTGGGCTCCAAAATCACTGCAGATGGTGACTGCAGCCATGAAATTAAAAGATGCTTACTCCATGGAAGGAACGTTATGACCAACCTAGATAGCATATTCAAAAGCAGAGACATTACTTTGCCAACAAAGTTTCGTCTAGTCACGGCTATGGTTTTTCCAGTGGTCATATATGGATGTGAGAGTTGGACTGTGAAGAAAGCTGAGTGCCGAAGAATGATGCTTTTGAAGTGTGGTGTTGGAGAAGACTCTTGAGAGTCCCTTGGATTGCAAGGAGATCAGCCCTGGGTGTTCTTTGGAAGGAATGATGCTAAAGCTGAAACTCCAGTACTTTGGCCACCTCATGCGAAGAGTTGACTCATTGGAAAAGACTCTGATGCTGGGAGGAATTGGGGGCAGGAGGAGAAGGGGACGACAGAGGATGAGATGGCTGGATGGCATCACTGACTCGATGGACGTGAGTCTGAGTGAACTCCGGGATTTGGTGATGGACAGGGAGGACTGGTGTGCTGCGATTCATGGGTTCGCAAAGAGCAACTGAACTGAAGTGAATACATAGTTCTCTGAGAAATGAAACCATTATGGTAAGAGGAGCAAAGAGAGAGACAGAGATTGATTGATTGATTTAGGGATAATTTGACAAAATTGTGGAGGCTGGGAAGTTTGAAATATATGGGGGAGGCTGGCAGGCTGTAGACCCAGGTAAGAGCTGCTGTATTGCAGTTTGAGATCAAAGGCAGTTTGCTGGCAGAATTTTTTTTTTTTTTTTTTTACTCTGGAAGGTCATTCTTTATTCTCCTAAGGCCTTCAACTGATTAAATGACAACCACCAACATTACAGAGGATAATCTGTAGACTTTTGCTCAAAGTCTACTGATTTAAATGTTAATATTTATTTAAAAATACCTTCATAGAAAAATCTAGAATCATGTTTGAGCAAGTATCTGGGTAACATGACCTAGCCAAAGTGACACATAAAATTAACTATGACAGCTAATTAACCAAAAAATTGTATTTTATGGACAATATATTTTTAGAAATACAAGCCAACAGTGCTTTAATGCTTGGCCAAGGGAATTTGAAGTTTATACTGTAGCTGAGAGAATAAGTTTCAAGTAGAGCTGTGACAGGAAGTTCAAGAAGATTATTTCAAAGGAATATGGATCATGGAAAGGAGAGACTAAGTAGGGAGGTAAAAAAGTCTTTTTTTTAATGGTCTAGGCCAGGCGAAGTATGGGATGAACAGAAAAGTTAGCAGAAGTAGGGAAGATGGAGTGAATTTTGAAAACATTTCAGACATACAACTGAGAGACTGGGTCAACTGACTAAATTTGGGGGTCAGAGAAGGGAAAGTTCAGTAATGGCGCTAAAGCTTTCAGCTTTTATAACCAAGGATATCAGAAGTCCTGGAAGAAACAGAAATACTGGGGGAGGAGCAGTCTTTCTTTTTAGGTCCTGGGTGGGACCTCATGTCTGGATAATAACATGTCTGGCTTATTAATAACTTAACATTCATTTGATATGTCAACTACAAATTGGCACTTGCCTAGAGCATTTGCCAGTGACTGAACAACAACAAGAAGGGCATTTGCCATCTGCCTGGGATGCTGCAGCTGCTGATCTTTGACACTCCCTGAGGGGAATTCAGGGTGGAGAGTGAGGCTCTCTCTGCTCCAGGGAAGCTGGCAGAACAGGTCTTTAGATAGCTAGATATTTTTAGGAACTGATTTCATGAACCCAGGCCTTGCATCACCTCATATCAAGAAAAGCAATAACTCCCTTCATGGTGACATCAGTTCCTCATGAATAGCAAAATCCTTTTGTAAAGTAAGTGCTTGAGTGCATTGAACTCACCCTTCACTAAAATCTTATATATTCACCTTCCCCCACTGCCTCTTTGGAGCAGTCTCTCAGAGCTATCTGAGGTGCTGTCTCCCAAGCTACAGTCCTCATTTTTCCCCAAATAAAGCTTAACTCACACCTCTCACATTGCATGTCTTTTTTTAGTCGACAGATAGCTTATAAAGAAAGCAGAAAGCTGGGATTAATAACTTCATGGGAGCTCCATGAGGGAGTACAGCTATTCATATCACTTGATTATTGTGTAAGGCCAATTTTTTTTTTCCTTTTCTTTCTAAAGATGAGGAACAAAAGAGGTTGGCAAGAAAACTGAATGCTCTGAAGCCACTAGCTCTTTGCTTGAAAGTGGTGAAAACTGACTAGTGAATATTCACAAAACCAAGCCAGGCTCATGGTTATCACATTGTGCTGCTGAGTTCAGCACAGGCAGCATGGCTGCGGCAGGGAGAGTGAAGGTCAGGAGGCTTGTCAGGATTTGATACAGCCAGTGGCCCATGGTAATAGCAGTTTTTTTTTTTTTTCTTTTTGATTATTTCGCCTTCATTTGCTCTCATACTCTGTTGCAATGAGCAATTCCCCAAGCTTGGCTTAACCCACTGGCTTTGACAAGGGTATTATTCTCATTTTCTACACTGTTTATAGTTATTTTACTTTTGTAAGATATCTCTGACTGACTGTGAAGCCTACCGGCAGACTTGCAAAAAGGAGCTCTGTCAACCCTGAGTTTTAAGGAGACGGTCAGGATATGATTTACAGAAGCCTATTGCTATCATCCAGCGTGGGTTGAAGGATCTCAGGAGAGTTCCAACAAGGTAGAGTTGGAAGAGGTCATCTAGGCCATTGCCCTCATGTCACAGATGAGCAGGTAGAGGTCGAGAGAAGTTATGATAAAAGACTGTATTAAGGTAAAGGTAGGGCTTGGAGCAAGAAGTGTGTGGTCTGCCTTAGTCCAGGATTCTCCCACTCAGCCATGATCTAAGCACTTGGCCTTATGATAGATCCTCTGCAGGATACAAGAGAAGTCCAGGCATGAGTTCTGTGTTTCAACAACAACAACAACAAAAATTCTCCTAGATAATAAAAGGCACTGGCTCATTATGCACTGGGAAAGCTTTAGGTTCATTTTGCCACATCATCTCCATTTGAGTTTTTCCATCAGACTTACAAAACATTGGGACAATTTAAAAATCCTTTTCTTATTAAATCTCTAGGACCAAGGATAGTGACTATGATGACTTGGCAGCAAAAAAAGGAATTGCTACATTGTCATGGGCTTTTTCCAATTTACCACATATATGCTAATGGACCTTGTGACTGCTGGACTGGCTGGGATGTATCTGGTCAAGAAGAATCACTTTGGTTAAGACAACATGCGTTGATGTACCTCATGCAGATTATTCCTGAATTATGGTGCATTGTTTGAGTGTAGGGGATGTTTACAGTTGTTGACTTGTTTCAATACATGCTTTTAAACTGTGGACACATCTATAAAATACAGGTTGTCTAATGTGTTTGTGGGCTGCTGGGAGTCACTATGATCAGTTATGTGAGTGAGAGACTTAGAAACAAAGAAAATGCCATCCATCTAAGTGGGAAGAATAGACATAAGCATTTTTGTTAGTTCTGCATATATGTATATATAAAAAATGTGGAAAATGTGAAAGTGCAAGGATACTGGATTCTCTACAAAGTAGAGCACTTAGGGCTTTAGACCACATAGAAAGTCAAGGTCAGATGTGAGAGGGAAGGGACCAGGTTTGATGTCACTTGAGAAAGATATAAAACAGGTACTCAGGAGCATGTTGATGTCAAAGCACAGATGGGATAGGCAGTGAAGGCTCTGTAGCTGGGGTTAGCAAGATCAAGAGGAGCAAGGACTACCTGATGGGCCGTCAGAAAGCACAGCTGCAGAGATGGTTGTTGTTGTTGTTCAGTCACTAAATCATGTCCAACTTTTTGCGACCCCATGGACTATAGCACTCCAGGCTCCTGTCTTCCACTATCTCCCCAAATTTGCTCAATTTCATGTCCGTTAAGTCAGTGATGCTATCTAACCATCTCATCCTCTGCCACCCCCTTCTCCTTTTGCCTTTAGTCTTTCCCAATATCAGGGCATCATGTGGCCAAAGTATTGGAGCTTCAGCATCAGTCCTTCCAATGAATGTTCAGGGTTGATTTCCTTTAGGATTGACTGGTTGGATCTCCTTGCAGTCCAACAGACTCTCAAGAGTCTTCTCCAACACCACATTTCAAAAGCATCCATTCTTTGGCTCTCAGTCTTCTTTATGGTCCAACTCTCACATTCATACATGACTACTGGAAAAACCATAGCTTTGACTATATAGATCATTGTTGGCAAAGTGATGGCCCTGCTTTTTTTAAAAAATTTTTTATTTTAACTGAATCAAAGATGAATATTGTTAATGATAAAAGCCACAATTCACAAAGAAGACGGACATCATAAACCACTGGACACTATAACAACAAAGAAAGATACATAAAGCAAAAATCAGAAGAAATATAGGGAAAAGAAAAAATATATAATCATAGTGAGACATATTAACATTTCTCTGAGAATTTTTTTCAAGTGCAGAAAAAATAAGAATAGGAGCATCTTGAATGATGTAATCAATAATTTAAATATAATAGATTTATATTTAATTAATTTATATTAATATCCTACATAAAATATTTAAAATTTTGTGTCTCAATTGCTGTTATTAGATGTCCATAGTACATTTAGTAAAACTGGCAAAAAGATAAATATTACTAAATTTCAAAAAGTCGAATTTCTTTTTTTGTGTGTGTGATTCAGTTATACATATACATACATATTAGTCTTCAGATCATTTTCCATTATAGGTTATTGTAAGATATTGACTATAGTTCCCACTTCTATATAGTAAACCTTTGTTTGTTGCATATGCTTGTTGCATATCTATTTTTTAAATTAGAAATCTAGTGTTCTATTCATACTAAGTCAAACAAGTGGAATCAAAATGTCGTAAGTTTTTTAGTTAGGCAGAAATTTATAAGTTTTCTAAAATATATATATTCTCTATATTATTTATATATATTATACAATAACTTTTCTGCTACACTTTATAAAGGCCTGAGAAAGAACCTAAAAAAAAAAGAGATGGAGAAATTGGAAAACATAAACTAAATGAAATGAGAGCACTGAATATGAAATAGAAAAAATGAAACAAACTAGAAACAAGTAAAAGCTCCTCATATAGTCCAGTTGTTTTTAAACATGGCTGCTCATTAGAAACATATCTGCAGCTCTGCAAAAAAATAAAAATAAAAACAGTAACTGGGTATTTGTATTTTCAAAAACTTCCAGGATAATTCTGATATCCATCTGGATTAAAAAAAAATGATTATAGGTTTTTCTAATAAATGGCGGTTTTGGTGATACAGAATTCTGTTATTTTTATGTTGACCAATCATGATACATTTGTATTAAGTACGTAATACTTAATCACAATAGTAAAAGATGTTTATCTGTTTTCACAATCAATAACCAGACAAAAAAGACAATTACAATTGCAGACCATAATGGAAACATGATTAACCTAACAGTATAAAATAATTACATACAATTTGGGGGGTCAAGCAGAATGATGTAAGTGAAAGTGCATACATGCACATGTTTACATCTGCTCAGCCAGCCTATTCTGCCTCCATTCTTTTCTGAGATCCTGAATCATCTTCACTGTCATTATTCTGAAATCTTTTTCTGGAAGGTTGCCTATCTCCACTTCATTTATATGTCTTTCTGGGGTTTTATCTTGTCCCTTCATCTGGAAGGGACATTTCTGCTTTTTCATGCTGATTAACTTTCTGTAATGCGGTTTTGTTTTAGTCTCTGTGGGGCTGTGGGATTTTAGTTCTTCTTGCCTCTTCTGTCTGTGCTCTGATGGAGCAGGCTAAGAGGCTTGTGTAAGCTTCCTGATGGGAGGGATTGGTGATGGGAAAAACTGGGTTTTACTCTGGTGGGCAGGGCCTTGCTCAGTAAAACTTTAAGCCAATTATCTGCTGATGGGTGGGGTTGTACTCCCTCCCTGGTAGTTTTTTGGCCTAAGATGACCCAGCCCTTGGGTCTACATGCTCTATGGTGGGGTTAATCAGTATCAGTATCAGTTCAGTCTTTGCAACCCCATAGACTGCAGCACACCAGGCTTCCCTATCCATCACCAACTGCCAGAGCTTGCTAAACTCATGTCCACCTAGTCAGTGATGCCATCCAACCATCTCATCCTCTGTCATCCCCTTCTCCTCCTGCCTTCAATCTTTCCCAGCATCAGAGTCTTTTCACATGAGTCAGTTCTTTGTATCAGGTGGCCAAAGTATTGGAGCTTCAGCTCCAGCATCAGTCCTTCCAATGAATATTCAGGACTGGTTTCCTTTAGGATTGACTGGTTTGATCTCCTTGCAGTCCAAGGGACTCTCAAGAGTCTTCTCCAACACCACAGTTCAAAAGCATCAATACTTCAGCTCTCAGCTTTCTTTATGGTCTAATTCTCACATCCGTATAGGACTACTGGAAAAAACATAGCTTTGTCTAGACAGACCTTTGTAGGCAAAGTAATGTCTCTGCTTTTTAATATGCTGTCTGCTGCTGCTGCTCAGTCGCTTCAGTCATGTCCGACTCTGTGTGACCCCATAGACAGCAGCCCACCAGGCACCTCTGTCCACAGGATTCTCTAGGCAAGAATACTGGAGTGGGTTGCCATTTCCTTCTCCAAATTTGCTGTCTAGGTTGGTCATAACTCTCCTAGAGTATTTAGGCCAAAAGGGACCTTCTCAGACAGCTGCTGCCAGTCCTCTCATCCCTGTGATGAGCCCCTGCTGACCCACACCTCCGCAGGAGACCCTCCAACACTAGCAGGTGGTTTTGGTTCAGTTTCCTGTGGAGCCACTGTTCCTTTCTTCTGAGTCTTGGTTCACGCAAGGTTTTGTTTGTGCCCTCTAAGCCTGGAGTGTCTGTTTCCCCTATTCCTGTGGAAGTTTTGTGATCAAATCTCACTGTGCTTCAAGATCAGATCACCTGGGGATTCCCAGTCCCTTTGTTGGGTCCTCAGGCTGGGAAGCCTGACATGGGCTTCCAAACCTTCACAACAGTGAGATAACTTTTTTTTTGTATTATTATTCTCCAGTTTGTGGATCACCCACCTGGTGGGAATAGGATTTGATTTTATCATGATTATGCCCCTCCTACAGTCTCGCTGCAGCTTCTTCTTTGCCTTTGGATGTGGGGTATCTTTTTTTTTTGGTAGGTTCCAGCATCCTCCTGTCAATGGCTGTTTAACAGCTAGTTGTGATTTTGGTGCTCTCACAGGAGGAGATGAGTGCATGTCCTTCTACTCCGCCATCTTGAACCAGAAGCATCTCTTTTTAATATGCTGTCTAAATTTGTCATGGGGCTTCCCAGGTGGTGCTAGCAGTCAAGAAAAGAAAGGAAAGATAGCGTTAAGTCATGTCCAACTCTTGTAATCCCAGGAACTGTAGCCTGCCAGGCTCCTCTGTCCATGGGATTCTCCAGGCAAGAATACTGGAGTGGGTTGCCATTTCCTTCTCCAAGAAAGAAAAGAATCTGCCTGGCAAAGCAGGAGACTTAAGAGATGCTGGTTTGATCCCTGGGTTGGGAAGATCCCCTGGAGGAGTGCATGGAAATCCACTCAAGTATTCTTGTCTGGGAAAGCCCATGGACAATGGAGCCTGGTGGGCTACAGTCCATAGGGTCACACAGAGTTGGACACGTTTGAAGAGACAGCATGCAGTGTACGCTAGGTTTGTCATAACTTTCCTTCCAAGGAGCAAGCATAGAAACTGAGTGCAATGACACTGAGTTGTTAATAGAATTAAATGCGATCATGTAGGTGAAAGCCCCAGCTAATAACAGCCTATATGAGAAGATACATTTTATTTACTACAGAGGAAAGGTGAATGATAGCTTTAGGATATATGTGGTCATTTCTTTGCCATAAAACTATTATAAAACAGCTGTAAATTGTATGCATTCCATTAGAAGGCAAAAGTGGCTTTAAGAGGCTAGTTTCTTAACCGAAGGTTTCTTAATCAGAGAATAGTTTCTAAATTTGAAGAACAGCATTTCTCATAATATATTCATCTTACTCCCTAAATCAAGAGAATATAGGTATACAATGACAATTTAAAAGGTAGAATTTATGTGTTTCTTTAGTACAGAAATCATCATACCCTCAGAGCATCAGGAGAATCTATCATCTATGTATTTTTTATAGACTCATTTGGGAAATGTCACAGTTTATCAGAGCCACATAAATCAGAGTTTGCTGGATTTAATTCAATCTTTAAATGTCACCTGGAGATGAGGGGATAATATCCAGTCAATTTTTTTGTGTGTGAGATTAAATAAAAGCAATAAAAGCAGGTAGAGAAATCACTGAAAATTTGAAAAAAAAAATTACTTGAGCTAGTAATAGATATCACTGGGTAGAAGAACTTGCAAATATTCTTCAAATGTAGATTCAAACACAACAGGCTTCACTTTCTTTTTATAAGCCTTAAAGCTGTAACACTTTTGAACTGTTGCTCTTCTTCATAAATGTTTTCAGAATTATCTTCATTTATCTGCCACGTCTCTCCTGCCACATATTCAAATCTTGCTAAATCAGCCAGGGAATAATAAATTATGCTGCAATCATCAGCGCTTTCCAAGTCTTAGTGACAGCAAAGGACTTTTTTCTCTCCTGGTAGGACAGGTCTACCCATTATTCTTTTCCAGTGAGCAGGGAACCCTCTTGGTGGCAGGATGGGTTTCGGGTCGGCATATCACCTAAATGTGGCAAGTCTAGTCCTGAAAAAATGAAAATGTTGGCAAATGAGTTAGCAAACATGGGCTGCTAGTGAGGAGGGAAAAAATGACTATCTGTGGCCTTGGGAAATTTTCTCTACTTGGGCTGATGATCTTGGCAGTGGCTGAGAGGAGCCAGAAGGGAAAAGGAGAGACTTCAGTGGTCATCACTCTGGAATGTGATGGCTGATGCAGCAGTCTGTTTGAATATCTGTCCCAAACACAAAGGAGAAAGAGCTAAGAAAAATACATGCACACTTCCACTTCAGTTTGTGGCAGAGCAAATCATCCTTACATTTTGAATTCAAATGTGCAGGAACTTACAATTCTCCCTTAACATGGGAAACTGAGAACGATTGTAATTCTTTGGAACAGTACCTGGATTATTCAAAAAGATGCATGCGTTCTAATAGCAGCACTATTTACAATAGCTAAAACATGGAAGCAACCTAAGTGTCCATTGACAGGAATGGATAAAGAAGATGTGGTACTTATACAGAGTGAAGTATAACTTAGCCATAAAAAAGAATGAAGCGATGCCAGTTGCAGCAACATGCCTGGACCTAGAGATGATCAAACTAAGTGAAGTAAGCCAGGCAGAGGAGGGCAAATATCATACGATATTGCTTATATATGGAATCTAAAAAAATGATACAAATGAACTTATTTACAGAACAAAAAGATTTACAGATATAGAAAACAAACTTATGGTTATCAAAGGAAAAAGGGGGCAGGGATAAATTAGGAGTTTGGGATTAAAATATATACTACTATATACAAAATAGGTAACCAATAAGGATCTACTTATAGCACAGGGAACTATACTCAATATCTTATAATAACCTACAATGGAGAAATCTCTAACATATACATACATTAATCTGAGTCACTTTGCTCCACACATGAAACTAATACAGCATTGTGAATCAACTGTATTTCGTCAACAACAAAGGGCAGGGGGATATAATTCTCCCTCAACGTAGAAAATTGAGAAAATTGTGGACAATATCTGGATCTATCCTTCAAGTATTTTCTCAAAGGTGATTATATTCATGAAGTAGTGTCTGGGCCTCAGTGGAAGCTGCCCCTCTGTTCTCTAGACACCTGTGACATGTTTTCCCTTCCTTCATGCCACGTGCCATTTTCATCTTTAATTATGGTTATCTGTGAATGCCTTCTGTTTTGCCTGATAGGTGGTGGGTGAATTTTTTTGGGTATAGATCATACCTTACTCGTTAACCTATATCTAGTAATCGACATTGTACTTAGAGCAGGGTTCAATTTTATGCTCAATTAATGAGTCTGAGTAAGAAAATACTATTTTGCATTTCTACAAATGTATTGGAAAAGGCTTGATAGATGTCACTGCCAGGTATTCTGATTTGGGTGAGAGGGCAGTTTTTAACAAACATGCAACATAATCTCCCCCTCAGTTCATTTGTTCCACTTCCCAGCTTTATGGTGATATAACTGAGAAACAAAATAGTGATATTTAAATGTACAACATGATTATTTGATAAACATAAACACTGTGAAATGATTCCTACCATCCAGTTAATTAGCATATGTATTACTTCCATAGCTATTCTTGTGTGTCTGAAAATGCTTAAGATCTATCTTGTTAGCAAATTATAGTTATATAATATAGTATTATCAACTGAAGTCACCATGCTGTACATTCCTATGAAAAATTCCATTAGCATTTTGATAAAAATTGCATTGACTTTGTAGATCTTTGGGTAGTATGGACTTTAAAAATATTTGTCCTTCTAATTCATGAATACAGAAGTTATTTCCATTTATTTATGTGTTCTTCAATTTCTTTCATCCTTCTCTTACAGTTTTCAGTGTATAGATTTTTTTACTTCCTTGGTTAAACTTATTCCTATAATATTTTATTGTTTTGTTGCTATAATGGAGTTGTTTCTATAATTTATCTTTAAGATAGTTGTTGGTATACAAAAATAAAACTGACTTTTGAATTCTTTATCTTGGAACTTATTAGATATTTGGTGGAGTTTTTAGCATTTTTTATATAAGATCCATCTGCAAACAGAAACAGTTTTACTCCTTCCATTCCAGTTTGGGTGGTGGTTATTTCTTTTTCTTGCTTGATTTCTCTGGCTAGAACTTCTGGTACTATGCTGAATAGAGGTGGTGAGAGTGAGTATCCTTATCTTGTTCCTAGTCTTCAAAGAAAGGCTTTCAGCTTTTCAACATTGAGTATGATGTTAGCTTTGAATTTGTCATATACGGCATTTACTGTGTTGAGGTACATTCCGTCTCTTCCTAATTTGTTGAGAGTTTTTACTATGGAAGGACTGAATTTTGTTGAATGCTTTTTCTACATATATAGAGATGATCATATGATCTTCATCCTTCATTTTGTTAATGCTATGTATAACACTGCTTGATACGTGTATGCTGAATTATCTGATATCCTAGGAAAAATCCCATTTAATATAGCATATAATCCTTTTAATGAGATTTGAATTTGGTTTGCTAATATTCTGTTGAAAATTTTGTCTGAGTGTTCATCAGGGATATTGGCCAGTAATTTTCTTTTCTTGTAGTGTCCTCGTCTGGCTTTGTAATACTGTCCTTGTAAAGTGAATTTGGAAGTATTCTCTGCCTTCCAATTTTTTGGAAGAGTTTGAGGAAGACTGGGGTTTGTTCTTCTTTAAATATTTAATAGAATTCACCAGTGAAGCCATCTCGGCTTTTCTATGTTGAAAGCCTTTGATTGCTGTTTAAATCTCTTTATTCATGGTTGGTCTGTTCAGATTTTCTATTTCTTCATGATTTAGTCTTGGTACATTGGTATGTTTCTAGGAACTTAGCCATTTTTTCTAGGTTGTCTGATTTGTTGGCCTTCTATTGTTCATATTCATTTCTTATGGTTCTTAGTATTTCTTTGTTATTGCTTTTAATGACTTTCATGCCTGATTTTGAGTACTCTGTCTTGCTAGTCTTGCTAAAGTTTTGTCAATATCATTAGCTTTCAGTCTCATTGATCTTTTCTATTGTTATTTCTAGTCTCTTTTTCACTTATTTCTGCTCTGATATTTATTTCTTTCCTTCTTTCTAGCTTCAAGCTTAGTTTGTTTTTCTTTTTCTTGTTACCTGAGGCTTAAAGTTAAATTAGCTATTTGAGACCTTTCCTTTTTTGTAACATAGATGTTACCACTATAAACTTCCCTCTAGGAATGCTTTTGCTGCATTCTATAAAATTTCAGTATGTTGTGTTTCCATTTTCATTTGTCTCAAGGAACTTTTTGGTTTCCATTTGGAATTCTTTTTTTTAACCCATTGATCAGAATTACCCCATATTGTTTCCTTTGTGTGTTAAAAGGAAACTTAACAGAAGTGGGTGGAAAAATAGCAAATGAAGAATCAGTGGGGAGAGGAGATGTGCTGTATTTTATTGTGTTTTCTTTGGCTTTAAGTTGTGCAAAATATATAGGGTCTGTACTTACAGCCAGTTAAGTATTTTCATGATCACAAATAGCAAAAAATATTCTATTAACTCAGGCATGAGCAAGCAAAGTTCTCCTTTACTTTCAGAATTGCTGCTACTTTGAGTGCTACCAATTTTTTTAATAGACAATTTTTTAGAGTAGTTTTAGGTTCACAGCAATATTGAGTAGAAAGTACTGAGAGTTCCCATATATTCTCTTTCCCAGTCTTATTGATTTTTACTCTCAGGCTTCTTCATACCTTTTCAATGAACAGTTGATCCCTTGGCAGCAGGCTGGGTCTGAGATTGGATGACCTTTTTACCCAGCTGGACAAGCCTTGACAGGAAAGCGCAAGAAAGGTTTTATTAGCAAACATTGCTTGCTTATGAAGCAATAAAAAGAATAGGCAATATGGCTAGAGAGAGAGAGAGGGGAAATTAGTAATAAGAGCCTTGGGGAATTGCTCTCTGACCTTGGCAATGGGTCTAAGGAGGTGGGGATGTAAGGGTTGAGTGACCTGGAGAGAAGGCTTAATCAACTTCAAAAAGACTAGAGATTTTTAAACACACAATCTCATAACCTTCTTTTCTCCATATGTCATATTTGTCTTCATCCTAATCCTTTCTTTATACCTAGCTTTCTTGCCTTTTTTTGTTTTTCCTCTTGGAAGCCAAAATCCCTCCCCACTAAATGGACACAAGAGCTGCATTTTTCACTTTGAGGCTCTGGTGCTCTTCAGCAGCCTGTCTCTGGGCTCAAGCTCCATTAGCAAAGGCTAATATTGTCTCAAATGCCAAGTCCTCCAGTCCAGAAACTGCAGTTGGTATTTAAATAATATTGTGCACATTTCTTTTGAGTTAATATGATTACAGGTGTGAAGGCTCAGAATAGTTCATTGAAAGTTGACTTACATTGCATCATTAAAAGATATCTTAATTATATTCTTTCTAACTCTTACCATTCTATCATTAATACTTCCAGGAATTATATGTCTGTATTTTGAAACAGTATTTCCAGTTTTCAAAGTGCAAATGATTTTTCTGTTTTCACTTATCTATCAGCTCATTAGGAGTCAGTATCCAGTGTGCTTAACACAGAGAGAAGTATTTCGTACAGGTTGAGAGCATTTGAAATAATTAAAATAATTACTGATTTGACAACATATATGTATATAATATTATGGCAACCCACTCCAGTGTTCTTGCCTGGAGAATCCCAGGGACAGGGGAGCCTGGTGGGCTGTTGTCTCTGGGGTCGCACAGAGTCAGACATGACTGAAGCGACTTAGCAGCAGCAGCAGCAGCAGCAGCAGCAGCAGCAGCATGTATATAATATTAAATTTGGGAATAGTAAACAATAGTCAAAAAGTACAGTCAAAATCAATTTCTTTGAATACAGTTGTTCAAAATGTTGTTTTAAGGTTCAAGAAACATCAAAAGACCATTCTGGATGAGCATGAAATTATTAATCAGCTGTCATATGTGGCTAGTTACATGCTGCTGCTGCTGCTAAGTCGCTTCAGTCATGTCCGACTCTGTGCGACCCCATAGATGGCAGCCTACCAGGCTCCCCCGTCCCTGGGATTCTCCAGGCAAGAATACTGGAGTGGGTTGCCATTTCCTTCTTCAACTCAGTTCAGTTTAGTTCAGTTGCTTAGTCGTGTCTGACTCTTTGCAACCCCATGAACCATAGCACGCCAGGCCTCCCTGTCCATTACCAACTCCTGGAGTCCACCCAAACCCGTGTCCATTGAGTCAGTGATGCCATCCAACCATCTAATCCTCTTTCATCCCCTTCTCTTCCTGCCCTCAATTTTTCCCAGCATTAGGGTCTTTTCCAATGAGTCAGCTCTTCGCATTAGGTGGCCAAAGTATTAGAGCTTCAGCTTCAACATCAGTCCTTCCAATGAACACCCAGGACTGATCTCCTTTAGGGTGGACTGGTTGGATCTCCTTGCAGTCCAAGGGACTCTCAACAGTCTTCTCCAACACCACAGTTCAAAAGCATCAATTCTTGGGCCCTCAGCTTTCTTTATAGTCCAACTCTCATGTCAGTTGATAATGAATCTTAACATTGTTAAAGATTGTTTTAAGTAGATTGATTTCCATGGTTGTTTTCTCTCTCCTTTTGGTTTCACTTTAGCCTTCAGAATGTAGTTAAGAAATTCTCACTACACAGACTGTAGAGCTTTGAAGTATAACAATGAACTCTTCCTTTTCCCCTTGTATTCTCCAGTAAGTAGTTGCATCTAAGACAGGAATAGATACAGATCTATCTTCGTTACTTGCAAGGAAACACTTTTTGTTATTTTCTCAGTTTTATAAAATTTAACAACTGGGATAATCTCAGATCTGATTAAATACCTTGTAATTTTTCAATTTGTGAGGATTCATAGACTATGAAATTCTAAGTCCAAGTGGAGAATGATATATCAGGACCACGGTAGCCCTGAAGTGTTTAAATCATGCATTTCAGTGTATATGAACATTGGGATAGAAGGTAAACCAGGAGAGTGAAGATGAGGAAATAGATTGCTCTAGAAAAGGACAAGGGAAAATACTGTTGAGTGAGCCTTTGTATAAGGCACTGTACTGTATGCTTCATCAGTAATATAATATTTGCTTCTCCTACAACCTTTTGATGTTAGTAACCATCATTCCTAAGAGAAGAGAAAGCTGAGGGAGGTTGGGTAAGATTAGGAAATGTGGCATGTGTTCGAACAGATCCGATTCAAAAGTTTTTCTGCTAGGACTCCAGAACTTACTCTCTTTTAATCCGTTTTGCTCTCTGTGGGGAAGATCTGAGATGAAGCAGAAGGATGCTGAGCCAGCATTTTAGTTTTAGGGTTTGGGCAAAGTGATTCCTGCATAGGCATCAAAATCCTTGGACTTTGATTTTAGTCACTCCTGAATTAGTCTTCTAGACTGGTCTATGTCTTAACCTATGAATCACTGTCAGTTAACCTATTTTTTACCCAGCATTTTACTAGGATCTTCAGAAGACATAGTACTCTCTAGAAGATCTCTAGAAGATTTTATTCTGAATCTGAGAATTATAAGGGAACAAAAGGAAATGGTGTATTCACTGGCTGAGTTGCATGACAAGCACTTTAGTTCCTGTCTTGTGGGCTATGGGCGTGTGATGCAGAAAAGAGCATGTTCTTGTGCCTGGTGGGTTGTTTATTTTTTATGGAATGCTGAGTGTGCTACTGCTCCCATGCAGAGTGAGATTGTGTTAATTTTGATGTTAAGTGAGGCTGTAGGGAAACATTAATTAGTATAGACAGGAACACATTTTATAGACAGGAAGGGCAGTTAGAGATTTGAAAGGCAAGAGGATAAATACAGTAAGCTTGGAGTCATGGGGGAATAGCTTCATAGGAGAAATGCCATTTGTAGTAGGTATGGAGGCTTAAGTAGGATTCAACAATGAGAGGGGCGAAAAGACTTATCAGAGGCATAACTTGAATTGCACTCATTTCACTCATCGTATTTTCTATCTTACCCAATTTCCAAAAGAATTGAAGCTGATTTAAAAAATCTACTAGTACAGCTTAAAATAATGTTAAGCAGTTAAAGAACAGTGAGGAATTGCATTTACATTTAGCTCTGAGTTTCCTGGCGATGAAAGAATGAAACATGAGAGTTCATTAATAACACTGATTTGTACCTGAGTTTATGGTTCACACCAAGTTTTCATCACATTTGCACAAACTTCATTTTTTTAGTGTGCATAAATGGAAGTATACTAATACTTTAGATGAGGCATACCTTCATCTTCTAAATTCTAAGTTGTCCTGTGAAAGATATTGAGCAGAGGAACAGATAATGTAATATTAGGTAATAATGTTAGGAAGGAATAAAACTCACCTTATGACTGTGTTTTCTGCTGACGTGTGACCTCCTCTCCATTCAGCCAGTGGTGGAGAGGGAAACAGAATTTGTAGCAGAGTTTATGGTTCACACCAAGTTTTCATCACATTTGCACAAACTTCATTCTTTAGTGTGGATCTACATGACTTGGGGGAGGCTCACAAACGTAGGTTAGCTGTGAGTCCAGTGGGAAAGGAGAAGGCTTTGTGCATTTGATAGGAATTAAGCTATAGTTAGCATAAGAAAAATTTTTCTGATTTGTTACAGACATTTTGTGCTGATATTTGAAGCAAGGTCTAGATAATTTTAATGTCAGTTATTTTTATGAAAATTAAGGAACTTGGTTTGTTTTCCTTCCCCACAGAGAGCCATTCCACTTCTCTCTGATGGTGATATTGAGACAGTGTCATGGAAAGAGAGGATGGATGCCTTCATTCCCTGGTGGCTCAGAGAATAAAGCATCTTCCTGCAATGCAAGAGACCTGGGTTCAATCCCTGGGTCAGGAATATCCCCTGGAGAAGGAAATGGCAACCCACGCCTGTACTCTTGCCTAGAAAATCCCATGGACAGAGAAGCCTGGTAGACTACAGTCCATGGGATCACAAAGAGTCAGACATGACTGAGTGACTTTACTTCGCTTCACTTTTTGTGTAATATACTGTCAAACTAGGCTGTAGTTCAAGGATTCAGTTGGGAAAATATTGCTAAAATGATAGTTTTGAATACAAAGATTTGGAATGTCATATACCAGGAACTCTCGTATTAATACCTATTAAATGAGTAAAGACATCTTGGTTAATTGACCCCCAGAGAGGGCAGCAGAGGATGAGATGGTTGGATGGCATCATCAACACAATGGACATGAGTTGGAGTGAAGGACAGGGAAGCCTGGTGTGCTGTTGTCCATGGGGTCGCAAAACACTAGATATGACCCACTCAGTTCATCCATCCATCCAGTTACCAGTTAGAAGTCTAAGCATCATTAACCAAATGTCCTCACTGGCAAACACTCAGTTCAGTTCAGTTCACTCTCAGTCATGTCTGACTCTTTGTGACCACATGAATTGCAGCACACGAGGCCTCCCTGTAAATCAACAACTTGCAGAGTTCACCCAAACTCATGTGCATTGAGTTGGTGATGCCATCCAGCCATCTCATCCTCCATCTTCCCCATTCCCCTCCTGCTCCCAATCCCTCCCAACATCAAGGTCTTTTCTAATGAGTCAACTCTTTGCATGAGGTGGCCAAAGTATTGGAGTTTCAGCCTCAGCATCAGTCCTTCCAATGAACATCCAGGACTGATCTCCTTTAGAATGGACTGGTTGGATCTCCCTGCAGTCCAAGGGACTTCAAGAGTCTTCTCTAGCACCACAGTTCAAAAGCATCAGTTCTTCAGCGCTCAGCTTTCTTCACAGTCCAACTCTCACATCCATACATGACCACTGGAAAAAACATAGCCTTGACTAGACGGACCTTTGTTGGCAAAGTAATGTCTCTGCTTTTGAATATGCTATCTAGGTTGGTCATAACTTTCCTTCCGAGGAGTAAGCATCTTTTAATTTCATGGCTGTAGTCACCATCTGCAGTGATTTTGGAGCCCAAAAAAATAAAGTCTGACACTGTTTCCACTGTTTCCCCATCTATTTGCCATGAAGTGATGGGACCAGATGCGATGATCTTCATTTTCTGAATATTGAGCTTTAAGCCAACTTTTTCACTCTCCTCTTTCACTTTCATCAAAAGGCTTTTAGTTCCTCTTCACTTTCTGCCATAAGGGTGGTGCCATTTGCATATCTGAGGTTATTGATATTTCTCCCGGCAATCTTGATTCCAGCTTGTGCTTCTTCCAGCCCAGCATTTCTCATGATGTACTCTGCATATAAGTTAAATAAGCAGGGTGACAATATACAGCCTTGACGTACTCCTTTTCCTATTTGGAACCAGTCTGTTGTTCCATGTCCAGTTCTAACTGTTGCTTCCTGACCTGCATACAGGTTTCTCAAGAGGCAGGTCAGGTGGTGTGGTATTCCCATCTCTTTCAGAATTTTCCACAGTTTAGTGTGATCCACACAGTCAAAGGCTTTGGCATAGTCAATAAAGCAGAAATAGATGTTTTTCTGGAAATTTCTTGCTTTTTCCATGATCCAGCGGATGTTGGCAATTTGATCTCTGGTTCCTCTGCCTTTTCTAAAACCAGCTTGAACATCTGGAAGTTCACTGTTCACGTATTGCTGAAGCCTGGCTTGGAGAATTTTGAGCATTACTTTACTAGCATGTGAGATGAGGCAATTGTGCGGTAGTTTGAGCATTCTTTGGCATTGCCTTTCTTTGGGAGTGGAATGAAAACTGATATTTTCCAGTCCTGTGGCCACTGCTGAGTTTTTTAAATTTGCTGGCATATTGAGTGCAGCACTTTCACAGCATCATCTTTCAGGATTTGAAAGAGCTCAACTTGAATTTCATCACCTCCACTAGCTTTGTTCATAGTGATGTTTCCTAAGGTCCTCTTGACTTCACATTCCAGGATGTGTGGCTCTAGGTCAGTGATCACACCATCATGATTATCTGAGTCATGAAGATCTTTTTTGTACAGTTTTTCTGTGTATTCTTGCCACCTCTTCTTAATATCTTCTGCTTCTGTTAGGTCCCTACCATGTCTGTCCTTTATTGAGCCCATCTTTGCATGAAATGTTCCCTTGGTATTTCTAATTTTCTTGAAGAGATTTCTTGTCTTTCCCATTCTGTTGTTTTCCTCTATTTCTTTGCATTGATCGCTGAGGAAAGCTTTCTTATCTCTTCTTGCTATTCTTTGGAACTCTGCATTCCTATGCTTATATCTTTCCTTTCCTCCTTTGCTTTTCGCTTCTCTTCTTTTCACAGCTATTTGTAAGGCCTCCTCAGACAGCCATTTTGCTTTTTTGCATTTCTTTTCCATAGGGATGGTCTTGATCCCTGTCTCCTGTACAGTGTCACGGACCTCTGTCCATAGTTCATCAGTCACTCTGTCTGTCAGATCTAGTCCCTTAAATTTATTTCTCACTCCCACTGTATAATCATAAGGGATTTGATTTAGGTCATACCTGAATGGTCTAGTGGTTTTCCCTATTTCCTTCAATTTAAGAATGAATTTGGCAATAAAGAGTTCATGATTTGAGCCACAGTCAGCTCCCAGTCTTGTTTTTGCTGACTGTGTAGAGCTTCTCCATCGTTGGCTGCAAAGAATATAATCAATCTGATTTCGGTGTTGACCATCTGGTGATGTCCATGCGTAGAGTCTTCTCTCGTGTTGTTGGAAGAGGGTGTTTGCTATGACCAGTGCATTTTCTTGGCAAAACTCCGTTAGCCTTTGCCCTGCTTCAATCCGTATTTCAAGGCCAAATTTGCCTGTTACTCCCGATGTTTCTTGACTTCCTACTTTTGCATTCCAGTCCCCTATAATGAAAAGCACATCTTATTTGGGTGTTAGTTCTAAAAGGTCCTGTAGGTCTTCATAGTACCGTTCAACTTCAGCTTCTTCAGCGTTACTGGTTGGGGCATAGACTTGGATTACTGTGATATTGAATGGTTTGCTTTGGAAACGAACAGAGATCATTCTATCGTTTTTGAGATTGCATCCAAGTACTGCATTTCGGGCTCTTTTGTTGATCATGATGGCCACTCCATTTCTTCTAAGGGATTCCTGCCCACAGTAGGAGATATAATGGTCACCTGAGTTAAATTCACCCATTCCAGTCCATTTTAGTTCACTGATTCCTAGAATGTTGACATTCACTCTTGCCATCTCCTTTTTGACCACTTCCAATTTGCCTTGATTCATGGACCTAACATTCCAGATTCCTATGCAATATTGCTCTTTACAGTATCGAACCTTGTTTCTATCACCAGTCACATCCACAACTGGGTGTTGTTTTTGCT
This sequence comes from Bos indicus, assembly GCF_029378745.1. NCBI lineage: Eukaryota > Metazoa > Chordata > Mammalia > Artiodactyla > Bovidae > Bos > Bos indicus. Next base: position 55,283,098 of record NC_091769.1, read on the forward strand.
TTGGCTCCATCCCTTCATTCTTTCTGGAGTTATTTCTCCACTGATGTCCTGTAGCATATTGGGCACCTACCAACTTGGGGAGTTCCTCTTTCAGTATCCTATCATTTTGCCTTTTCATACTGTTCATGGGGTTCTCAAGGCAAGAATACTGAAGTGATTTGCCATTCCCTTCTCCAGTGGACCACATTCTGTCAGACCTCTCCACTATGACCTGTCTGTCTTGGGTGGCCCCACAGGGCATGACTTAGTTTCATCGAGTTAGACAAGGCTGTCCTCCATGTGATCAGATTGGCTAGTTTTCTGTGATTATGTTTCAGTGTGTCTGCCCTCTGATTCCCTCTTGCAACACCTACCATCTCACTTGGGTTTCTCTTACCTTGGACGTGGGGTATCTCTTCATGGCTGCTCCAACAAAGTGCAGCTGCTGCTCCTTACCTTGGATGAGGCCTCCCCTCCTGACCTTGAATGTGGAGTAGCTCCTCTTGGACCTCCTCGCAGCCACAGCTTCTTGGACGTGGGGTAGCTCCTCTCGGCCACCGCCCCTGACCTTGGGTGTGGGGTATCTCCTCTCGGCCACCGCCCCTGACCTTGGGCATGGGGTAGCTCCTCTTGGCCGCACTTCTGCATGGTCTGTTGCAGCCGGTGCGCTTCTCTGTTCAATTCAGTTCAGTCGCTCAGTCATGTCCGTCTATTTGTGACCCCATGAATTGCAGCACCCCAGGCCTCCCTGTCCATCACCAACTCCCAGAGTTTACTCAAACTCATGTCCATTGAGTCAGTGATGCAATCCAGCCATCTCATCCTCTGTCGTCCCCTTCTCCTCCTGCCCCCAATCCCTCCAGCATCACGGTCTTTTCCAATGAGTCAGCTCTTCACATCAGGTGGCCAAAATATTGGAGTTTCAGCTTTGGCATCATTCCTTCCAAAGAACACCCAGGACTGATCTTCTTTAGAATGAACTGGTTGGATCTTCTTGCAGTCCAAGTGACCCTCAAGAGTCTTCTCCAACACCACAGTTCAACAGCATCAATTCTTCAGTGCTCAGCTTTCTTCACAGTCCAACTCTCACATCCGTACATGACCACTGGAAAAACCATAGCCTTGACTAGATGGACTTTGTTGGCAAAGTAATGTCTCTGCTTTTGAATATGCTATCTAGGTTGGTCATAACTTTTCTTCCAAGGAGTAAGGGTCTTTTAATTTCATGGCTGCAATCATCATCTACAGTGATTTTGGAGCCCCCAAAAATAAAGTCAGCCACTGTTTCCACTGTTTCCCCATCTAATTGCAATGAAGTGATGGGACCAGATGCCAGAGGTGCACTTCTAGATCCTTTTAAAACTATTGATATCAAAAATAAAATATTTTGATTTTCTAATATAATTTCCTTGTTACCAGAAAACAAACTGTATAATACTGACTTTGAAATTCCTTGCTTTATGGTCTGCTAAATGATCTATATTTATAAATATTCTATGTGAGTTATTACTTGTGCCAATAAATCAAAAATGCTAAGTGTGTTGCTTGGGTTTTTATTTATTCTTTAAATATTTGCCTGATTGACCTATCAGTTATGGAGAGATGTTGAATCTCATGCATTGAAGGTAGATTTATCCATCTCATCTCTAGTTATTAAGAAAGTTTCAATTTCATCAAACTTTTTTTTTTTTTTTTTTTTTACTGACTCTAGGTTCCTGACCACTTTTTTCTTAGCATATATTTTAGAAAACTACAGATAATTGTAAATCCTTTCTCTATCCTTTTGAGACGTAAATCTCTTAAAAATCTTGCCAATTTAAAAAACCAGGGTGTCTTTCTCAAGTACCATCCTTTTGAAATGTCATCATCAAGGATGCTGGTCTCCATGAAAGGGGAATTCTAACTCCTGGGGCTGCCTTACTGCAAGTTGTGAAACTGCTTCCTGTCCTAAAGATACCAGAAAGTTTGGTTTTCCTCTGGGTAAACCCAATTAACAAATCCAGATTGCCTACAATCCTCCCACCCCAGTTCCTAAAAACTTGCCCACCTTATGTTTCAACAGAGTTGAATTTGGGCTGCATTCTGGTCTGTGTCCCTCAATTTAACACTTCTGAACATAGTCATCCTTATTTATTTAACTTCACGGTTTTTGTTCTTATGAAATTTGCAGTCAAATTGTATTTCCTTGTACATTATCTGATGTTTCTCTCTAACACCTTCTGAGAGCTTTTAAGGATGACTTTATTGTTTGAATCAGACATTTTTCTACTGTGACGATGTTACAGATTTGGATTTTGTATCCATGTGATGGTAGGCCCATGTTAACAAAGTCGGGGGAAGGCTATTTTTATTGTTGTTACTTTTGATACAGCATTAGCAGAGATGAACAGGTTTCCATTACTGCAGGCAGGTAAGTTTTTTCCTACCATTCCTTGACTATATTGTCCTTTCTGGGTCTTGACTTTAGGTCTCAGATTCAGCTTTCCCTTACATATGCATATACTTTGGCAAACCCATGCCTAGTATTCTTTTAAGCCCTAAGTCCCTAGAGCTCTGGTTTCTAACAATATTGTTCCAAGATAGTCCTAGTTTCTGAGATCATGTATCATTCTTATTTCAAGTCTCTGCTTTTCTGTCTTTGTTATTTTTGTGTTTTGGAAATTTTCCTTTTTATTTTTAGGGACTCAGCAATGCATTTATATTTGATATAATTTATGTATTATCTAGGTGCTGAGCACAAATACTGAAGTACAGAAACTGGGCATGATGAATGAAAAGTTTGAATTTAATTCAATAGATAATAGGAATAGTGTAATCATGTGAATGATTTTCTATTCGGAATGCCTTATTGATAGCTTACCATGAACGGTGTCAGATTTGTGATCTCTGAAGAAGATTTAACTTTGGGACCAGAGACCAGGCTTGTTCACTCAAGAGCTTTAGTATCAGATCAGATCAGTTGCTCAGTCGTGTCCGACTCTTTGCGACCCCATGAATCGCAGCACGCCAGGCCTCCCTGTCCATCACCAACTCCTGGAGTTCACTGAGACTCACGTCCATCGAGTCAGTGATGCCATCCAGCCATCTCATCCTCTATCGTCCCCTTCTCCTCCTGCCCCCAATCCCTCCCAGCATCAGAGTCTTTTCCAATGAGTCAACTCTTCGCATGAGGTGGCCAAAGGACTGGAGTTTCAGCTTTAGCATTATTCCTTCCAAAGAAATCCCAGGGCTGATCTCCTTCAGAATGCACTGGTTGGATCTCCTTGCAATCCAAGGGACTCTCAAGAGTCTTCTCCAACACCACAGTTCAAAAGCATCAATTCTTTGGCGCTCAGCCTTCTTCACAGTCCAACTCTCACATCCATACATGACCACAGGAAAAACCATAGTCTTGACTAGACGGACCTTTGTTGGCAAAGTAAAGCCTCTGCTTTTGAATATGCTATCTAGGTTGGTCATAACTTTCCTTCCAAGGAGTAAGTGTCTTTTAATGTCATGGCTGCAGTCACCATCTGTAGTGATTTTGGAGCCCAGAAAAATAAAGTCTGACACTGTTTCCACTGTTTCCCCATCTATTTCCCATGAAGTGGTAGGACCGGATGCCATGATCTTCGTTTTCTGAATGTTGAGCTTTAAGCCAACTTTTTCACTCTCCACTTTTACTTTCATCAAGAGCTTTAGTATAGCAGAGTTTTATTAAAGTAAGAAAAGGGACAGAGAAAACTTCTGACATAGACATCAGAAAGGGGACGGACGGTTCCCCTCTGCTAGCCTTTAGCTGGATGTTTTATGTCTATTAGAAAGCTATTAATCAGGTAAGAGAGACACGTCAAGGCTGAAAAGAGTTTCACCAGGCTCCTCTCCCACAATATGCATTTTTGAGATAGGATGGCATGAGGTGTGTCATCCCCCAACCATAAAACAATTGATGTGAATACTGGTTCGTGGAGCTATTTATCATCCCAAAGTTTGAGAAAAGAAAAAAAAGTTAGTCTTAGGTGGAACCATTTTGAAGAAAGGCAAATTCCAAAGCAAATTCATAGTTTCATTAACATAGCTTAAGAAAAACATTTCCATAAGAAAAACACATTGGTTAGCTCAAGGTTTGAGAAAAGTTAAGTTCTGGTGGAACCAGGTGTCGTCATGGCAACACAGAATTTTAAGAGACACTTGCAGCCTGTTTCCTCCATTTGGAGACCCTCTCAATATTTTTGACAAGACTGTGGCCTGGATAGAGGTTTATGAGAATTGGAGGTAATGCAAGTTGTAGTGATAAAACTTGCCTGTGACTAGGAAAGAAACCATACAGGATGAAGGTGGCATGAGGTACTTGTTTAGCAAAGGACAGGAAAATGCATTGGTGGTATCCTTCCAGGATCAGCAGGGACATTTGGTTCCATTACTATTTGATATTTAGCACACAAGTGTAAGCTTTATATTTATTTTTCATTATATTAGCATTAGAGTACAACTTAAAATCATTCCTATTGTTTTTATGGTTTAATTGCTGGCAAAACACAAAGGAAAACACTAGGCCTTTTGGGCTATTTTGCCCCATTTCATGCACAGATCATCTTTGGGATTTGAATGGGCCTCTTCATGATCTGTCTTCTCCCATGGGGGCTGTTAATAGTAATGATTTGTTGTTTCCAGAGACAGGACATGAGCCTCAGTTAACTGATTGGTAAATGGTTGACTATACTGAAGGGATGTGTCTTCTTCAGTCTGAGCACTGCCCCAGAAAGTTATATGTCTATGGGACTAGCATTTTAGTATTTCTTAGCCCAGTCAAAGATGAATGATGGTAAAAAGAAACAATTTTGAAAGAGTTATATAAATAGGAATAAGAAGCACATTAATTAAGAAGGCAGTTCAACTTTCTGATTTGTGTTCATGTGATAGAATCTTGAAATCTAATTAGATTGCTCTAAAATGAAGATAACAAGTCAATTTTAAAACAGAAGAATAAGTTTTACAGAGTTTTACTTCTTTGGGCAGAAAATTAGCAATAGAAAGTATGAAATATTAGCTCAGAGTGATGTTAGGTTCTGTGCTATGTACCAGCAATGCAGAGAGAAATAAGACTTGGTACATTCCACCTTCAACAAGATCATGGACCAGCCAGAAAGATTCCTAGGTCCACATATAATTATGAAACAGAGTTAGAGTACTTCAAGGTACTTGGAGGGGACAGCATAGAATGACACATTAATGAAAGTCCAAGTTCTTTGAAATTGTTAGAAATTTAAGTAACTGGGGAAGTGAAAGGAGGTTATGTTACAGGTAGCTCAGATCATCTTCTGTCTGGTGAAAGGACAATATTTGTCACATCCTACTAGACTTTTTCTTCAGGGGTCCATGGAAGGAAAAGATATTACATCATCTGTGCCCTAAACATAATACACTTTCATAAAGATTTGCATTTTGGAACATTTGAAAGTTTTGATCAAATTAGGGAGCTAGTATTTACTAAGCACTTACTATGTGCCAAAATTATATAACTAATATGCAATATGTCATTTAATACTTATGCTGAGTTTCACAGGTATTATCATGTTCACTTTACAGATGGAAATGTTAAAACCTAGAAATAAAGTAATTTATCAAACATTATTTAGCAAGTAACAGAGCTAAGATTCAAGTCTCTCTGTTTCCAGAGGTGAAGCTCTTACCTGTTAAACAGTTTAATTCACTTATCTGACTGTCCATCTGGCTACATTTATAATCTCTCTATAAATCATCTCTCCATTTCAATAAAGGGTATCATTTATTTGAATATCAAACCAATATGGGTGATTCTACTGACAGTAAATTTATTATAAGAAATTCAAATATTTCAAAAGTAGATGAATGAACATCATTAATATATATAATATATACATATGTGTGTGTGTCCATTACCTAATCACAGAAACCTGGACTTAGAAGGAACTTTAGAAAGGAATTTAGTAACTTTCTCAAACTTTAGAAAAATAAGTGTTCAAGGCTCTTTGACTTTCTGAATTTTTGGCTTGCTATTAATAAATACCCAAGGAGAATTTCCCAGTTACAGACATGATTTATTGATTTATTGATGAAGGTAACTCAGAGCCATTTGAAATAGGAGGAAGCATTTCTAAAGTCATAAATAATGCAGTCTAGTGAGCATGCCAGTTGGATAATGACAATTGTTCCAAACAATGAAAATTCACTGCTCATAAAAGGGTATTTTGGCTTCATCAGGAGACTTAGCTCCTAAACAGCTTCCCTGGGAATTTTTTAAGTGGACAGGCTGATTCTGGAATATGTTAGAATCATTTTGCAAAGGAGATGGGTCTATAATAAAGAGGTGTGTGTGCGTGCATGCTCAGTTGTGTCTGATTTTGCGACCCCATGGGCTATAGCCCACCAGGCTCCTCTGTCCATGGAATTTTCCAGACAGGAATACTGGAGTGTGTTGCCATTTCCTCCTTCAGGGCAGGGAATTTTCCCGACTCAGAGATCTAACCCATGTCTCCTACATTGTAGGTGGATTCTTTCCCACTGAGCCACCTGGCAAGCCCCGTAATAAAGAGGTAGATGACTGAAACTATGAATTTGCTACAGAATTCTATGACCCCTGTAATTTTGCATTTATATTGTTGAAGTGCAGTGCTCCTTTTTGCACTGTTTCCTAGTCTTCTCTGGGTATTCTCTTGTGAATCTTATAATGCCTAAGGGATAATAACTTCTTTGAGGGCATTGATTGTACTTTTGCTTTGTTCTGTTTTGTCTTTTATTTTTTTTATGCGTGTCCTCATGCTAGAGCTGAGCTAAGTATTAGTCAAATATTTTTTATTTAACTCCAACAAGCCCATGTGCCCTCTAGAAAAAGAATTTACAGGAAAAGATTAAGGAAAACAATGTTTTGATTCTCTGTTTTCATATATTCAATCCACAAATATATACCAAAAACCTGATATGTAAAAAATACACTGCATTAAGCTCTGAGAAAGGGTCAGATAGCCTTCTCTTAGGAACTATGAGGTCCAGTAGTAGAAATAAATCATGTATGTAAAAACTCCAGTACCACATAAAGAGAAGAAAGTGCTATGACAGGGCCTAGATAGGGTACTCAGGTTGGGGTGTACTGGCTTCAAAATAGTAAAGTAGTTTCTGCTCCTCTGTTTTCTTGAAAATTATTTTAAATGAGCTGAATAAGAAACAGAAGCAAAATATCTGTTCCAGTAAAAAAACAGGCTGGTATTTGTAAGCTTGCATTACAGTATGTGAAAATAGAGATGAGGAAAGTCCTGTAGGGTAGATGTCAATGACATCTGACCTAGAAGTAAGATAGTATATACTCAGGATGGTGGAGAGAAACCATGGAGATCATGGGAAAATCTGTGTAAGATGTGCTTAGAACCGCACCCTCCAACCCACACTGTTGTCTATCCCTTTGCTCACTCCCAGAGGAAACTGAAAAGCAGAGCCAGAAAGACTCTAAATACTAGAGATAGAGGAGAGGTTGCTAGATGCCCAGCTGAAAATATGGGCATTCAGTCTGCAGACTGAGTGAAAAAAATCCTGGGGCCATTTCTTTTGTCCATCTCCAGAATTTCAGCATCAAGTTTATTTACAGTCTCTTCCCTGTAAATTCTCCCCTGTATTCACCTGAGGTACAAGGGTGAGGCCTTACTTCTCTCATTTTGCTAACATGATAATTTTCCTGACCTTGCAGCTAAAAAGATAATACATGCACAGCAATGGTCTGCTCAGACCTCCTGGCTGGTGGGTGTTTTGATTTGTTGCTTCCCAAATTGTGGTGGTAGTTAAATATTTTGAATATCTCCCTTCCTTCTTCATCCTTACTTCTTTGCATGGGACTGGAAGGATTTTTCTCTGGAGATTCTTTTTAGCAGAAAATATTTATAGGACTTGATATTTGTTCATAATATTTCCAGTAAGAAGACAAGATGACAACATCATCACCCTTTAATTATGACTAGTCTAAAAACTCTACCCACCCTAAATCAGAACTTTCAATTAGCTTTTTAGTCCACGGCATATTGGACAAACCTTTAATCTGAAAGAAAGAAATCAAATAAATGGTGGGAAAGAACAGTGGAGGAAAAAGAAAAGAACCAGAAAAGTAATGTAAAACCATAGAATTCGTATTTACTGAACTAGAATAGGATTTGTTCATTCAATGAGATTAATAGTATTCTACATAAAAGGAACCAGAAGGGGCTCCTGGAAATGAAAAATATAGGTTCTAAAACATAAAAATTCAGCAGACATTTTAGAAAATAGTATGTCTGCTAGCTAAATGTTCATAAAAAATGTGATTAATAGGTTTTTAAAGATAACTTTTTTTTGTTAGAAATCAAATTTCCACATAATGAAAGTTTCAGAAAGGGAGATCAGAAGAAATACTAGAAAGGAAGTTATCAAAGGAATATTGCTAGACGTTTTCTGGAATAAAAAGACATGAATTTTTACATTGCCAAGGCCCAGCAAATTCCCAGCCCAGTGACTGCTCTCATGTGTGAAATTTGAAATACCAAGAATAAAGACATATTTTTTTCTAGAGTTTTATTGGCATATGGCATTGTGTAAGTTTAGGTTTTACAGTATAATGGTTTGTCTTACATATATTGTGAAAGGTTATCACAATAAGCTTAGTTAACATCTGTCATCTCACCAAAACATTACATATATGTATATATTTTTTTTCCTGGTGATAAGAACTCTTAGCACCAACTCTCAACAACTTTTATATACAGTCATACCTTGTTCTGTAGCACTATATTGTGCTTTGTAGATGCTGAATTTTTTACAGATTGAAGGTTTGTGGCAACCCCGCGTCGAGCAAATCTATCATCACTTTTCTAAAAACATGTGCTCACTTTGTGTTTCTCTGTCATATTTTGGCTATTGTGGCAATATTTCAAAATTTATGTTGTTTCTTATGGTCAACTTTGATGTTACTATTATTGTTTTAGGACACCATAACCACACCCGTGTAAGACACTGAACTTAATCCATTGTTGAAATGACAACACAATATTTGGAATATTGCATAAACTTAGTTGATAAAGCAACAGCAGGTTTTACAAAGATCGATTCCAATTTTGAAAGTTCTGCTATGGGTAAAACGCTAGCAAACAGCATTGCATGCTACAGAGAAATTTTTCTGTACGGATGACTCAATCAATGTGGCAAACTTCATTGTCATCTTATTTTATGAAATTGTCACAACCTTTCCCAGCATCAGCAACCATTACCCTGATTGGTCAGCAACCATCAACACTGAGGCAGTGTCCTCCACCAGCAAAAAGATGACAATTAGCTGAAGGCTCAGATAATTCACATTTTTTAATAATATTTTAAAATTAAAGTATATACATTGTTAGACATAATGCTATTGCACATTTAACAGACTACACATTTAACAGACTACAGTATATTATAAACATAACTTTATATGCACTGCTGCTGCTGCTGCTAAGTCGCTTTCAGTTGATGGACACCTTGTTTTCATGTCTTGGCTAAATGTTAATAATGCTGCTGTGGGGATATAGATATCTTTTTGAGTTAGTGTTTTTGTTTCCTTTTTCCTAGAAGTAAAATTACTGGATCATATGGTAGTTGTATTTTTAACTTTTTCAGAAATCTCTATACTGTTTTCCATAGTGACTGTACCAAGTTACAACCATACCAACAAAGTACAGATGTTCCCTTTTCTCTGCGTCCTCTCCAGCATTTGTTATTTCTTGTGTTTTTGAATCTTAGAGGTAAGATATAATTATGGTTTTGATTTGTATTCCCTAATTAGTGATGTTGAGTATCTTTTCGTGTACCTGTTGGACATTCATATATCTTCTTTGGAAAAATATCTATTGGTCATCTGTACATTTTTAAACTGGGTTATATGATTTTTTTTTCCTTTTGCTATTGAGTTGTATGAGTTCCCCATATATTTTGGATATTAATCTTTTATTATATATAGTTTGAAAACATTTTCCCATTCTATTCTTTTATTTTTCAACTTGTTGGCTGTATATTTTGCTCTGCAGAAGTTTTTTAGTTTGATGTGGTCCCACTTGTTTATTTTTTATTTTGTTGTGATTTAGATGTTATATCTAAAAAATTGTTTCCAAGACCCATGTCAAGGAACATTTTCCTCTGGACATTTCTTCTAGGACTGTTATACTTTCTGGTCTTAAACTTAGAACTTTAATATATTTTGAGGTAATTTTTGTTAGTGGTGTAATATAGGAGTTTACTTTCATCTTTTATATGTGAATATCCAATTTTACCAGCACCATTTATTGATAAGACTATATTTTCTCTGTTTGAATATTCATAAGTCCTTTATCAAATATGGTTGACCAAATATACTTCGGTTTATTTTGGTACTCTCTCTTCTGTTGCATTTGTCTCTGGGTCTGTTTTTATGCCAGGGTCATTCAGTTTTGATTACTATAGCTTTATATTATAGCCTGAGATCAGGAAGGGTGATGCTTCCTGCTTTGTTCTCAGAATTGCTTTGGCTACTAAGGTCTTTTGTGGTTTCATATTAATTTTAGGGTTGTTTTTTCTACTTTTGTTAAAAAAAAAAGCCATTCAAATCTTTTTTTTTTCCATTATCCCAAACCATCCCTCCGCCTGCCCCCCGCCCCCCCCGCCCCCCCCCCCCGCCCCCCCCCCGGCCCCCGCCCCACAGAGTCCGAAAGACTGTTCTATACATCTGTGTCTCTTGATAGGGATTGCACTGAATCTAGAGATGGCTCTTGATAGTACTGACATTTTAGCAATATTCTTCCAATCCATGAACATGGGATATCTTTCCATTTATTTGTGTTGCTTTTGATTTTTTTCATCAGTATCTTAATATTTCCAGAGTAGAGATGTTTCACCTCCTTGGTTAAATTTACTATTAAGTAGTTTATGGTTTTTATGCTATAGTGATGTGACTGTTTTCCTTATTCTTTTCAGATAATGTTAGTGGACAAAACACTACTAATTTGGATATGTTAATTTTACTGAATTCTTTGATTACATCTAACAGCTTTTATTTTGTGGAGTCTTTAGGATATTCTATATACAAAATCACATATTCTGAAAGTAGATAATTTTACTTCTTCTTTTCCAATTCTGCCTTTTATTTCTTTTTCTTGACTGGCTTCTTTGAGTATAACTCTAAGTATTTGTTGAATAGGAGTGGCGAAAGTAGTCACCCTTGTCTTATTTCTGATTTTAGAGAAAAAGTTTTCAACCTTTCATTGTCGAATTTGATGTTAGCTGTGGTCTTCTCACATATAGCATTTATTATGTTGAAATTCGTCCCTTCTATGCCTAATTTGATTAGAATTCTTATTATAGATGAATATTGTGTTTTTTCAGGTGACTTCTATGTTTATAGAAATGATCATATGATTTTTGATTTCATTATGTTACTGTGATATATTGTATTGATTGATATGCATATGCTGAACTATTCTTGCTTCCTAGGGAAAAATCCCATTAGGTCATAGTGAGTAATCCTTTTAATATACTACTAAATTTGGTTTACTAGTATTTTATTGAGAACTTTTGCATCTGTGCTTATTAGAGATACTGGCCTTAGTTTTCTTTTCTGGTAGTGTACTTTTCTGGCATTGGTTATCAAGGTTATGTTGGGCTTATAAAATGACTTTGGGAGTGTTCTTCTCTCCAGTTTTGTTTTTTTGGTGGGGAGAGGGGACTTTGAGAAGGACTGACAAAATGTACCCATGAAGCTATCTACCTGGTTCTGGACTTTTCTTCCTTGGAAGATTTCTGATTATTGATTTAATCTCTAAGTGATTGGTCTGTTCATATATCCTATTTCTTTCTTTTTTTTTTTAAATGGATTAGGGAAGGTTTTATTTTTTTTTATTTTTAAATTTTATTTTATTTTTAAACTTTACAAAATTGTATCAGTTTTGCCAAATATGGAAATGAATCTGCCACAGGTATACACGTGTTCCCCATCCTGAATAGCTGGTATGTGTCTCAGAAGTGTTCCAGTTTGTTCCAGTTTGTCAGCATATGGTTGTTCATAGTAGACTTTTATGACCCTTTGAATTTCCGTGGTATCAATTTTAATGTCTCCTTTTGCATTTATAATTTTGTTGATTTGAGTCTTCTCTTTTCTCCTGGGGTAGTCTAAAGTTTTGTCAATTTCATTTATCTTTTAAAAACCAGCTCTTTGATTGATTAATCTTTTCTATTTCTTTGCTGTTCTCTGTTTCATTTATTTCTGTTTTACTCTTTATTAGTTCCTTTTTTCTTCTAACTTTGGTCTCAGTTCTCTTTTGAGTTCCCAAAGGCTAAGAGTTAGGTTGTTTATTTGAGTTCTTTCTTGCTTCTTAAGGTAAGCATTTATTGCTATGAACTTCCCTCTTAAAAATGCTTCTGAAGGATCACATAAGTTTTGGTATGTTGTATTTTCATCATTTGTCTCAAGATTTCTAATTTCTCCTCTGATTTATTGATTGTTCAGGAGCATGTTGTTTAATTTTCATGTATCATGAATTTTCCAGTTTTCCTTCTGTTACTGATTTCTAGTTTTATATGATAGTGGTTGAAGAAGATATTTGGTGTGATTTCAATCTTCTTGAATTTGCTAGGGCTTGTTTTATAGTCTAATATGTAGTCTATCCTAGAAAATGTTCCTAGTACATCTAAGAAGAATGTGTAATCTGCTATTGTCAGAATATTCCAGATATGTCTTTTATGTCTATTTGGTCTATAATATTGTTCAGATCAACTGATTAGGACATGACAATATACTCAACAGTAAGTAGAGGCTATAAATTAGCTTTCCTGCCTTGGTAGGGCAGGAGAAGAGGGTGCAGTGCCTGCACAGTTGTTTGCAGACTCAAATAAGTCAAGAGTGTTTACTGAATTCCCTGGCCAGGCAAGGCCACCAGTTTTGCTTTGGAGATGGGGATAGCCATAAGGGCTGTACTCTATGTTCAAGGGTCACTGTAAACAGGGCTATTGGATGGTCTATGCAGCTTCCCACGTGCTTTGGTTAGGTTCCCTGGTTAGAATGGCTGAAGGTATTTTTTAGGCAATGAGTGTGGTTATGAATTTGTTTCCCTGCCCAGCACAAGCCAGAGAGCCAATAAGGCTTTTTGTGTCTTGTGATTCAAGCTGATCCAAGCCAACTTCTCTGGCTGAACAAGACTACTTGCTTGGCTCTGCATATCTGTATGCCATCCTCTCTGCTTGAGGATTTTGTGGCCTATGCAGTTTCCACATGCTCTTGTTAGTCTTTCTAGACAGAAGGGGCCTGGAGCTACCTTCAACAGTAGGAGGGGCTATTAATTAACTACCCTTCACGGGTATGGGAGGGGAATCTGTGGGCTCTGTGGGAAGTCAGCTCCATCTGTTGGTCTCTCTAATCTAGTGGACTATGCAGCTTTCAGGTGCTCTTGTAAGTCTAACTGGTCAGATGCAAACAGGGGCTACACTGAGCAGTGATCCTGGCTATAGTTCTCTGGTCACAGTGCACCGTGAATTTGGTTCTGCAGATAAGCAAAGCTTGTGGTTGGGATTTTTACTTGGGTTCTGCAGGTAAATCTGGGTCTGTCTAGATCTGAGTGCTGGCTGTTGCTAGCCCCTTCCTGCTTCCTCATTGTGATCAGATTCCCAATGGTTAAGCCCTGCAGATTTCCCTTCAAACCCTATGGGATGAGACTCGAGCTTCCGAGAAGTGACCCAAAGTAGTAGGGGAGCAGGGTGTCTCCTGGGGCTCTTTTTTCTCAGTGGAGGAACTGGAGGCCTGGAGGAGATTTCTCTGTATGGTTCTGTGCCAACTTGGGGAGAGTGGCAATGCAATCAGCATGTAGCCATTTTTATTCTCCTAATACAGTCTGTCTTGGTTACTATGGTGGTGGTAAGGTACTTCAGCCTCACTCTCCTGCTCTAGGATTCTCTCAGTGGTACCTTGTCCTTGCATAGTTGCTAATGGTTCTTGAGAGTGATAGTGAAGTCATAAATGATGTATTGAGTTGGCCAAAAGTTTCATTTCATGGCTGCAGTCAGCATCTGCAGTGATTTTTGAGCCCCCCAAAATAAAGTCAGCCACTGTTTCCACTGTTTCCCCATCTATTTGCCATGAAGTGATGGGACCAGATGCCATGATCTTAGTTTTCTCAATGTTGAGCTTTAAGCCAACTTTTTCACTCTCCACTTTCACTTTCATCAAGAGGCTCTTTAGTTCTTCTTCACTTTCTGCCATAAGGGTGGTGTCATCTGCATATCTGAGGTTATTGATGTTTCTCCTGGCAATCTTGATTCCAGCTTGTGCTTCTTCCAGCCCAGAGTTTCTCATAATGTACTCTGCATATCAGTTAAATAAGCAGGGTGACAATATACAGCCTTGATGTACTCCTTTCCCAATTTGGAACCAGTCTGTTATTCCATGTCCAGTTCTAACTGTTGCTTTCTGACGTGAATACAGGTTTCTCAAGAGGCAGGTCAAGTGGTCTGGTATTCTCACCTCTTTCAGAATTTTCCACAGTTTATTGTGATCCATGCAGTTAAGGGCTTTGGCATAGTCAACAAAGCAGAAATAGATGTTTTTCTGGAACTCTCTTGCTTTTCCAATGATACAGTAGATGTTGGCAATTTGATCTCTGGTTCTTCTGCCTTCTCTAAAGCCAGCTTGAACATCTGGAAGTTCACGGTTCATGTATTGCTGAAGCCTGGCTTGGAGAATTTTAAGCATCACATTACTAGCGTGTGAGATAAGTGCAATTGTGCAGTAGTTTGAGCATTCTTTGGCATTGCCTTTCTTTGAGATTGGAATGAAAACTGACCTTTTCCAGTCCTGTGGCCACTGCTGAGTTTTCCAAATTTGCTGACATATTGAGTGCAGCCCTTTCACAGCATCATCTTTCAGGATTTGAAATAGCTCAACTGGAATTCCATCACCTCCACTAGCTTTGTTCGTAGTGATGCTTCCTAAGGCCCACTTGACTTCACATTCCAGGATGTCTGGCTCTAGGTGAGTGGTCACATGATGATGATCATCTGGTTCATGAAGATCTTTTTTTGTACAGTTCTTCTGTGTATTCTTGCTACCTCTTCTTAATAGCCTCTGCTTCTGTTAGGTCCCTATCATTTCTGTCCTTTATTGAGCCCATCTTTGCATGAAATATTCCCTTGGTATCTCTAATTTTCTTGGAGAGATCTCTAGTCTTTCTCATTCTGTTGTTTTCCTCTATTTCTTTGCACTGATAGCTGAGGAAAGTTTTCTTATCTCTTCTTGCTATTCTTTGGAACTCTGCATTCAGATGCATATATATTTCCTTTTTTCCTTTGCTTTTCACTTCTCTTCTTTTCACAGCTATTTGTAAGGCCTCCCCAGACAGCCATTTTGCTTTTTTGCATTTCTTTTCCATAGGGATGGTCTTGATCCCTGTCTCCTGTACAATGTCACAAACCTCAGTCCATAGTTCTTCAGGCACTCTGTCTATCAGATCTAGTCCCTTAAATCTATTTCTCACTTCCACTGTATAATTATAAAGGATTTGATTTAGGTCATACCTGAATGGTCTAGTGGTTTTTCCCACTTTCTTCAATTTAAGTCTGAATTTGACAATAAGGAGTTCCTGATCTGAGCCACAGTCAGCTCCCATCTTGTTTTTGGTGACTGTATAGAGCTTCTCCATCTCTATATAGTCATCATGTTGGTAAGAATTCAGTAATCTACCATAATAGGAAACCAATAATAACTGATGAAAATTATCTATGGAGTATAGAAATAGCAATTTTTATGCTCTTTAAAATAGACATTTTTATGAAATTAAAATACAACTTTGAATATTAGAAGAAGTAGATAAATGATTTGAAGATGATTGTTCTGTTGGACAAGTTTGGTGGATATATGTAAATGAAAAACAAAATCCTTCTCAAATTGTGTAAAAACTATTTTTGAAAAGAAAAGACATATATTTTAATCTAAAACCCCAATGTGTAGCTCTACTTATCCAGTAAGAAATGATTCTGTCCATCATTATAGATTATTTGCCTGAGGGTCAATTATTTGGTCATTTGAGTAGTATTGTCTTTTCACTCATCTTTAGAGAAAGATACACGTTTACAAGGGGAGAAAGCACAGATCCTCTTCTTTCTTTAGGATAAGTAAAGGGTTTATTGGAAGAAAAACATGAACTCATTTGTTATGTTTAAAATTTTGTGTGGCAACTGCTGTGGCATCCTTCTTTGTGATAGAAGAACAAACTCCTCTTAAACTGCCAAAAGCTATACCTTATTCTTCTCAGATGTCAGACTTAGGTGGTAGATGAAATTAAGAAATAGAATCTTATAATATTAGGTCACTGAGTTAGCCTAGTGAAGCGGTGGTTTGAGAGTGTTGTATGTTTTATAAAATATGCTGTTTATTTTTGTTGATAAATGTTACAGAACTGTGATATTAATTCAGAACTTATTGTCCCTATTCCATTGGCTTCCTTCTTCTTATACATACAGATTTATTCCATTTTGAGAACTCTTAGACTAGTATTAATATACTGTAATTTGAACTATGAAAAAGTAGTTACATTTGGAATATAAGGTATATGGCTCATCTTTCTCACCTAGAGGAATGCATCTTTCACCCACTGAAGTTCTAAAATCAATTATGAAAGTACATCTGCTCCTCCTGATTGCAGAACTTTAAAATTGCATTGCAAATTCCACTGATTTCACTTTTATCTCTGCTAATTTTAACAAGTTATAGAGAATTGACTCAGGAGAAAAAGTATGTATACTACTCATAATATGAAAACTCCAGTAAATATCACTGCTTGATATAATAATTTCCGTAATGGCTATGGGCTGTGGACAATGGTAGAAATGGACACTCTTGTTCATCCAACAATGTCATCTTTGAAGTTTCATGGAATCTCTAAAGCATTTTAAGTTTCTGGTGTTTAGTTAATAGTTCTATATTTGCCTTATACATATAATGTCTTTTTTTAACACCTTACAGACAAATATCTGAGACTGAGAGGACCCCCAAACAATTCCCCCAGGTTATCTAGTAGTAAAGAGTCAGTTTATTGATTTAAAACAACTTCTTTCCCTAATAAACAGCAGTAGCCTCCATTAAGGATCTTGTCACATTGTGCGTGGAGTTCTTGTTCTTAGGGTTTCGCAAGACTGTGCACCTCCTCTAAGGGCAGGGACATGTCATTATCTTCTTTGTATCTTTCTCTAGTATTGTGCATGACATGACAAGTTGCTTGGCATCAGAAAAGCACATGGTACATTTCTATTGAATGGATGAAAGAATGAGTAAACGCATTTGTATACTTGACTCACAAAACACTTGCTTGTCCAATATTTGTGTTGGTTAAGTACATACTCTGTATGCACCAGGGATTCCAGATTCCAGGGATTCAAAAATCTTCAGTTCTTGGTCCCTGACTTATAGATACTATTAGTCCAAGTTGGAGACATAAAAACAGATAAATGTGACAATAGCTGGACATCTTCACAGAAGATGCAGTATTTGAGTTGGACCAAGATACCTGAGCTGTGATTTGTTTATGTAGAGGAAAGAATGTCAGTTTAGGCAAAAGAAATGGTGAGAAAAGTATGTGTGAAAAAGGTGAGGAATATGAGTGTTACTGAATGTAGAATGGCTGTTCAGTCACTAAGTCATGTCCAGCTCTTTGTGACCCCAAGGACTGCAGCACACCAGGCTTCCCTGTCATTCACTACCTCCTGGAGTTTGCTCAAGTTCATGTCCATCGAGTCAATGATGTCATTCAACCATCTCATTCTCTATTGCCCGCTTCTCCTTCTGTCCTCTATCTTTCCTAGCATCGGGGTCTTTTCTAATAGTCAGCTCTTCAGGTGGCCAAAGTATCGGAACTTCAGCTTCCAATGAATATTCAGAGTTGATTTCCCTTAGGATTGACTAGTTTGATCTCCTTGCTGTCCTAGGAACTCTCAAGAGTCTTCTCCATCACCACAGTTCGAAAGCATCAATTCTTCAGCACTTAGCCCTCTCTGTGGTCCAACTCTCACATCCATACATGATTACTGGAAAAACCGTAGATTTAACTATAAAGACCTTTGTTGGCAACATGATGTTTCTGCTTTTTAATATGCTATCCAGGGTTGTCATAGCTTTTCTTCCAAGCAGAAAGCATCTTTTAATTTCTTGGCTGCAATCACTGTCCACGGTGATACTGGAGTCCAAAAAAAGAAAATCTGTCACTGTCTCTACTTTTCCCCCATCTATTTGCCATGAAGTGATGGGACCAGATACCATGACCTTTTTTGAATGTTGAGTTTTAAGCCAGATTTTCACTCTCCTCTTTCAATCTCATCAAGAGGCTCTTAGTTCTTCTTTGCTTTCTACCACTAGGTTGGTATCATCTGTATATCCAAGGTTGGTGCTATTTCTCCTGACAGTCTTGATTCCAGGTTGTGATTCATGCAGCTCAGCATTTTGCATGATATACTACTCTGCATATAAGTTAAATAAGCAGGGTGACAATATGGAAATATACAGTCTTGATATATTCCTTTCCCAATTTTGAACCAGTCTGCTGTTTGATGTTTGATTCTAATTGTTGCTTCTTGGCCTGCATACAGGTTTCTCAGAAGATAGGTAAGGTGGTCTGGTATCTCATGTCTGTAAGAATTTTCCACAGTTTGTTGTGATCCACACAGTCAAAGGCTTTAGCATAGTCAATGAAGCAAAAGTAGATGTTTTTCTAGAATTCCCTTGCTTTCTCTATAATCCAACAAATGTTGGCAATTTGATTTCTGGTTCCTCTGCCTTTTCTAAACCCAACTTGTACATCTGTAAGTTCTTGGTTCATGAGAAAAGTAGGGAATGATTAGGAGGGAGAATATTGGCAGAAAATTTTTGAAGTAAAACACCCTTTTTGATAGTTAATGTTTGTATCTTGTCTTCACTCTAAGTGAGGTGGCAGACTTTTAAGTTGATTATTTGTGTGTGTACATATACGGATCTATCTCATCTTTAATTTTTTGATAAAAATGCCTTCAAGTTCATTATATAGTATATTAGAAATACCAAAATCAAATGACAGCAGTATGAGAGCATTAAAAGAGCTTTTACAATTGGTATAATTTGAATGCATATCAATAAAATTACGTATTCATTTTCCATTCTATCCAGTTTCCATTTTAGTATCTAAGTCTGAAGTAATAAAAATAATTTTGCCTGAAAGAATTCTTCGCTGTGCCAATTAACACCTTAAATTGTGATTAAACATTTACAAATTAAGTGTCTCTACAGGGAGTCTTACATCTGGGGGACATATCTCTTCCACGGACATCTGTTACCATCTAAACATAACTCATTATTCAAATGCAAGGTGTTTTTTTATAAAAGCATTCTCAAAAAGAAAAGAAACAGGGTTTGAAGAAGTCTCTTGCCTTTTAATTTTAATATGTTTTTCACATGAGCTGAAAAGTATAACAATATTTGATTTAATTCTGCTGTCACAAATAATATCAAAGATTTATCTTAGCATTACTACATAAATCTGAAAAAATCAACCGCTCTTAAGCAAAAAATGACAATGGGAAATTAATTGTAATTATGTTGATAATTGTCATCATGTTGATAGTTGGGCTAAATAGGTTAATACACATGAATGTTTAAAACATTAGTAGTGAATAGTAAGTGTTTAATGAATTTTAGTTACTGTTCTTAAATATATGAGTTATTTTTATCCTGTATCACATATTTTATATAGTACATTTTCATTCATACTGCAAAGGTCAGAGATTTTAGATTCACTAGAGATGAATTGAGAAGATAATGTAGATACAAAGTGATTTGCAAACTCAAGTGGTATATAAATCAAATTAATACTTTTGGTGAGTAAGATGTAATGTAGAGAGGAAAAACTTCAGCCCTGGAGTCAGGTCAGGGAAAAGACTGAGTGATCTTGGACAAATTACCTTTAGCTTTACTTACTCCTTCTTAAAAATAGGAAAATTCACATCAAATTCACAAGGTATTTGTGAGAATTAAGTGAAATGATATGTAAAACATTGTCAGTCAGTCAGTTCAGTCGCTCAGTCATGTCTGACTCTTTGCAACCCCATGAATCACAGCACACCAGGCCTCCCTGTCCATCATTGTAGGTTTCCAATATTCCGGCACAGATCAGAATTCTTTCTTTTTCTTTTATTCCTTATTATTGAGTGTCTGCTAGGGGCCTGTGTATTAGTTTCCTACCACTGTCATGACAAAGTACCAAAAACTTAGTGGCTTCAAACTGCAGAAACCTCATTTATAGGCCTGGAGGTCAGAAGTCTGTTATAGTCTCGACGACTAAAATCAAGATGTCAGCTGGCTGTATTTCTTTCTGAAGGCTTCAGGGAAACTCCAGTTTTCTGCTTATTAAAATCGTTGAGGGAATTATTTCCTCGAAGTCGTTGGACTGAGAGGGCATTTCCCTGCTAGGTATCATGTGCAGGCGGTCCCCCTCCTTCTAGTGGTCCCCTACTTTCCTTGGCTCATGGCCCCTTCCTTTATCTCCAAAGCCAGCAATGGCAGGCTGGATTGCTCTCATGCTATCTCCTCCTTCCTCCATTTAATTTCTCTAATATATTCCCTCTGCTTTTATTGTCTTATGTGATTAGACTGTACCCACTTATATAATCTAAGTTTTCTCCATTTGAAAGCCCGTGATCTTAATCATATCTTCAAAGTCCTTTCTGTCATTTAAGGTAACATATTTACACATTCTAGAATTAGGGGCCAGTGTTCTGTTTACCACAAATAGATATCATGCTAAGCAATGTGCAGAATAACAGTACTACTACTATTACTTATAATAAGACAAGCCCTGTGCTAAGCACTTTACATGCAAATTTAATAAACTAATGCAATTAGAGAGATACTAGTATGGACCTTAGGCTTCCCGGATGGCACTAGTGGGAAAGACTGTTACCGCTCCACCTACCGATGCAGGAGATGCAAGAGACACGGGTTTGAACCCAGGCAGGCTCATCTTGGAGACCACAAGTAACATACCATTCTTAGGGAGTTCATTGTGAAACGGTCATTGGGAAGATGGCAAAAAACAACTATGAAGTCACACATATAAATGCAGTGAAGTAATTGTGACCAGTTCTAGAAAGCCTGAAGTTGAGAGATTTGACCTACTAGAGAAATGCTAGGACTTGGCTGTTGCCTGAGCTCTGACAAATGCATAGGAAGTAACTAGGTAAAGTCAGGGTGGAAGAGCAGAGGGCTCAGCATCTGCAAATAGCGTGTGACAGGAGGGCATTAGTCAGTGTGGAAACACTGAAAGAAGGCTTTTATGGCCGGATGAGAGGGAGTAAAGGGTAATATAAGTCTAAAATGAGGCTGGAAAGGGAGGTGGCAGCTAGACCACAAAGGTTTGCAGCTGTGTTAAAGATTTGTGTTGATCCTGAAAGCCTGAGTGACATGATAAGATTGGTGTTTCAAACAATAAGTTTGGCTCTAATGAGAATAGGTTGGAGGAGGATGAGCAGAAGCCAGATATTCCATGGGAAGATACTGCCGTACCACTGAGGCTTAATAGTAGGAGCTTGGACTATAGGCAGTGAAGGGTGATGGAGATAAATTGAGGTATTTCAAAGATATTTGTGTGTGTGTGTGTTAGTTGCTCAGTCATGTTTGACTCTGTAACCTCATGGACTGTAGCCTGTCAGGCTCCTCTGTCCATGGAATTCTCCCAGCAAGAATGCTGGGGTGATGAAGATAAGTTGAGATATTTCAAAGATATTTAGCAGGTGATTTCTTCTTTCTTTTTTTAAAAGGTGATACATTGCAAGTGGAAATGATGAGGTAGAAGAGTTAATTTACATTTTCCTTTTTCTTTCTTAACCTTTTTGACATTCATCATGATATCATCGGCATCTTGTGAAACAGTGTTTCTCATTCTGGGCCTATTGATCCTCCCTCTTCCTTCCCTGAAACTCCTGATTCTGGAGGTCTAGTATTCTGGAATTGAATTAAAAATACTTCATTTTTTTGGGTAGTTTTAGGTTGCCAGCAAAGAGTGGGAGGCACAGATATTTTACAGATATTACCTCCTGTTTCAGTACACACACAAGCACCCACCCACCCACCCATCCACCCTCACCCATCCAAACACAAGCACACACACACAGCTTCTCATATTATCAACACTCTTCACTAGAGCAATACATTTGTTATAATTGATGAACCTGCACTGATACATCATAATCATCCGAAGTTCATAGCTTACATTATAGTTTCATTCTGGGTATTGCACATTCTATGGATTTGGACAAATAATGACATGTATCTATGATCATAATATGTAGAGTAATTTCACTGCCCTAAAATTCTTCTGTCCTCAACATTTTCACTTCTCTCTCCCCTGCCTAACTGTTGGCAACCACTGAGCTTACTGTTCTCATAATTTTGCCTTTGCCAGAATGTCATATAGTTGGAATCATGCAGTATGTAGCCTTTTTATATTGGCTTTTTGCATTAGTGATTCACTTTTAAGATTCCTCCATGTCTCTTCATGGTTTCTTATTTCATTTCTCTTCAATGCCAAGTAATATTTAATCATCTAGATGTACTACAGTTTATTTACCTACTAAAGGACATCTTTGTTGCTTACAAGTTGTGCCTGTTATGAATAAAGCTGCTGTATTTACACACATTACATACATAGTTACACATAACTTTTTGTGTGGATGTAAGTTTTTTAGCTCTTTTGGATAAATATTGACTAGTGTGACTACTGTATCATATGATAAAGGTTGTTTAGTTTTGTTAGAAACTTCCAAATGGTCTTTCAAAGTGGTTTTGCCATTTTGCATTTTCATCAACAGTGAATGAGAGTTTTTGTTGCTCCACATCCTCACCAGTGTTTGGTGTTGGCAGAATTCTTGATTTTTGCTACTGTAATAGATGCTTGGTAATGTCTTGGTGTTTTAATTTGCATTTCCCTGATGGCATATGATGTGGAACATCTTTTCATATGCTTATTTGCCATCTGTGTATCTTCCCGGTGAGATGTCTGTTAAGGTCTTTGGTTTACTTTTCAATTGGGTTGTTTATTTTCTTATGACTGAATTTTAAGTGTTCTTTTTATATTTTAGAAAACTATTCCTTATCAGATGTACACTTTGCAAATATTTTCTCCCAGTTGGTGGCTCATCCTCTCATTTTCTTGAAAGTACGTTTTTCAGTTTTTTTCTAATACCACGTTGAACATTCTTATGTTCAAACAAGTTTGAGAAACACTGACAGAGAATGTTAAATCGATGGTTCTTAGCAGTGGCTGCACATCAGAATCACCTAGGGTGTTTATAAAAAATATACTTGTACTGGGACCTTGCCTGAGCCAGTTAAATCAGAGTCTCTGTGAGCTAGGTCTTGGGATTGGTGTATTAACAGGCGATTGTGATATGCAGCCAGTATTAAACTATGAATTAAATTGTGATCCTAGAGAGCATATAAAAAATAATTCTGGGGTAATGTGAAAATGCTGATATACCAAGCAATATGTTAAAGATGATTTACAAATCCAAGCAAAGATAAATTATTCAAAATAAAAGTGATAAAATAGTAAAGGAACTGAATTATGCTGTATCTACTGGGATGTTTTCAGCCTTTTCCTAATGAATTTATAAAAATTATCTTCTTCTAGTAGCAGTGATTCACTAGTATAACAAATACCACATACCTATATTTTCTTTCAACCAGATGTAAAACATAAATTTAAACTACTTTTTCAAAAGGGGAATCATGGCATTCAAATGAAAGTAAAACAACTTTGGTCATAATCATTAGCATGCTCTGGAGTTACCTATGTCATAAAGTATGGCAAAACCATCATTTCTGGATTTGTAAATTTTATATGTTGATTTCTCAAAGTTTATTTTAAAAAGCATTAAAAAATTGCAGTTCATTTTTGAATACAGTTGTCCACTGTTGTTGCAGTTTTACATTCAAGCTGAAGCATGCAACAAATAATAGAACTAAAAAAGAGATTTCTATAATAATTAAATTTGAAAATAATGCCAAAGACCTAAAAACCATCATATCATTCACTAAAAGAGGACAACCTTAGTCTGTGATAATTTGTAACAAACACCACTCCAGATTTTAAAGACATGAAGGTCTAGGAGTATTTCTGGGTTTCCACTCATTCTTAATTTTTATTTGAGCTATAATTATTATTTGCATTATACTTGATATACCATAAGCTGTCTATGCTTAAAACGTATGATAAGTGTATGCCTTTAAAATACACAAGTTAATGTTGTAATGTGCTCAAACAATGGTAACATCCGCACAACAAAGGTAGTGAACATAAACATCAGCTCTCAAGTTTCCTCATGCCCCTTTGCAATCTTTGCTCCTACCCCTCGCCTCCTTGTTCTCCACCTCTGCACATAGAGCATGTGCTTCTTTTTTTGTGTAGCTTTTTTGCACCTGACATAATTCTTTTGCAATTCATCTATGTTGTTGCATATACTTATCACAGTGCATTCTTATCACTGCTGAGTAGTAGTTTATTATATAGATCTGTCAGTTTATTTACTTCTGGATGGACATTCTGAGTGTTAACAGTTTTCGTCTATTACAGAGAAAGCTCTTATGAACATAATGTACAAGTCTTTGAACAGATACATGTAGCTCCTAGGGGAGCAGAATGGCTATATCAAAAGATGAGTGTATTTGTCTTTTAAGAAACTACCAAACTATTTCACAAAGTGTCTGTATCATTTTATATTCCCACCAACATTTTCTCCGGAGATGAACCCTCCAAAGGCCTGTCTGTGAATATGTCAAAATTTGGGTGAGGGAAGGGGACTGGATACAATACTTTCAACTGAATCTTCCTGTTTCTAGTATGGCACTGCATCTGGACTTTTACTGTGCTTCACGGATCCTGAATTCTGAGATGCTTGGATTCAATTTCTCCAGAAAACAAGTTACCTCCTGGGGGAATTGAAGAAAGGGAAAATCACTTGGTTGTAAGAGACACAGGCTAACTGCCCTTGTAATGTAATACCTGGCAAGCTCTCACTTTGAGTTGTGCCTCATACCCCAGAGATACCAAACATCTGCAATATTTGAAATTTTTCATGGTTGTAAATGGGCTTCCCAAGTGTTGCAGTGGTGAAGAACCCACCTGCCAATGCAAGAGACACAGGAGATGAGGGTTTGATCCCTGGGTCAAAAAAATCCCCTGGAGAAGGAAATAGCCACCAATTCTATTATTGTTACCTGGGAAATACCACGGTAGGCTACAGTGATTGGGGTTGCAAAAGAGTCAAACTGAACATATGCCACTGAACATATGCATATGGTTGTAAAAGATGAACTGGGCTATTTCACATTGGCATCTTCTTTAACTTCCACTTAGGCTACACTTCTTTCTACAAAGTCAGCTATCACTTTAATCATATTTCAACAGTTGTAAAATTTAAAAAAGAAACCTTGAGCACCCATTAGGACTTCAGAAATAAATAAAGTGAGGGCAGCCCTGATACTCAGCCAGAGTGCATCGTTATGCTAGCCAAGTTAAAATGCCAAAATATTCTCATATGGATTGGTTGTTGGTTGCTACCCCAAACCTCCTATCCCTTCTGTGTACTTGGCTATCTCTCGTGGTTTAGCGACTGGGGAGGTCATGTCTTGCATAGCAGGGGAGGCTTCTAGGACTGTCCTCTAGCACTCACTTCTGTCTGTTCTGATTGGTTGGCATGTATTCAGATTCATCTGTATCTTTTCTTAGTTGGCATCTGGTTCTGATTGGTTAGTGTCCACAATATGCTGTGTTAAATGATTGTAGTATTAACCCTGAACAAAGAAACTCTAACCCATATTGTCTAAGGAGGACCTGAAAGAAATAAAGTATTAGTTTGAAGAGCAGATTAAGGAAGGATATTTTGATTATTTCTAATACAGTAGGGCTTATTGACTTGTTTGAGATAAAGTAAAGATTGAGGTTTAGGATAGCTATAATCTCAATAAACATGAAACTTCTGAAGTTTCAAAATTTGAAATGAACTATTTATTTTGTAACCTTGGAAATAATATATATCTAAATTTAATATCTGTCTATAATGTCTCTTTTAACATAGATACATGACTTGTAAATATAAAAAAACACCCCTATTGTGATTATTATCAAAACATTGAAAGATAACAAGCAGTTATTAAGACTGCATAGAAAGGGAACCCTTATAAGTTATTTGTGGGAACATATATTGGAACAGCCATTATGGATAACACTAGAACAAAGGAAGTGGCGGTGATGGAATTCCAGTTGAGCTATTTCAAATCCTGAAAGATGAAGCTGTGAAAATGCTGCACTCAATATGCCAGCAAATTTGGAAAACCCAGCAGTGGCCACAGGACTGGAAAAGGTCAGTTTTCATTCCAATCCCAAAGAAAGTCAATGCCAAAGAATGCTCAAACTACCACACAATTGCACTCATCTCACACACTAGTAAAGTGATGCTTAAAATTCTCCAAGCCAGGCTTCAGCAATACATGAACCGTGAAGTTCCAGATGTTCAAGCTGGTTTTAGAAAAGGCAGAGGAACCAGAGATCAAATTGCCAACATCCGTTGGATCATTGAAAAAGCAAGAGAGTTCCAGAAAACATCTATTTCTGCTTTATTGACTATGCCAAAGCCTTTGACTGTGTAGATCACACTAAACTGTGGAAAATTCTGAAAGAGATGGGAATACCAGACCACCTGACCTGCCTCTTGAGAAACCTATATGCAGGTCAGGAAGCAACAGTTAGAACTGAACATGGGACAACAGACTGGTTCCAAATAGGAAAAGGAGTATGTCAAGGCTGTATATTGTCACCCTGCTTATTTAACTGATATGCAGAGTACATCATGAGAAACTCTGGGCTGGAAGAAGCACAAGCTGGAATCAAGATTGCCAGGAGAAACATCAATAACCTCAGATATGCAGATGACACCACTCTTATGGCAGAAAGTGAAGAGGAACTAAAAAGCGTCTTGATGAAAGTGAAAGAAGAGAGTGAAAAAGTTGGCTTAAAGCTCAACATTGAGAAAACTAAGATCATGGCATCTGGTCCCATCACTTCATGGGAAATAGATGGGGAAACAGTGGAAACAGTGTCAGACTTTATTTTGGGGGGCTCCAAAATCACTGCAGATGGTGACTGCAGCCATGAAATTAAAAGACGCTTACTCCTTGGAAGAAAAGTTATGACCAACCTAGATAGCATATTGAAAAGCAGAGACATTACTTTGCCAACAAAGGTCTATCTAGTCAAGGCTATGTTTTTTCCAGTGGTCATGTACGGATGTGAGAGTTGAACTGTGAAGAAAGCTGAGCTCCCAAGAATTGATGCTTTTGAACTCTGGTGTTGGAGAAGACTCTTGAGAGTCCCTTGGGCTGCAAAGAGATCCAACCAGTGCATTCTGAAGGAGATCAGCCCTGGGATTTCTTTGGAAGGAATGATGCTAAAGCTGAAACTCCAGTACTTTGGCCACCTCATGCAAAGAGTTGACTCATTGGAAAAGACTCTGATGCTGGGAGGGATTGGGGGCAGGAGGAGACAGAGGATGAGATGGCTGGATGGCATCACCTACTCGATGGATGTGAGTGTGAGTGAACTCCAGGAGTGTGATAGACAGGGAGGCCTGGTGTGCTGCAATTCATGGGGTCACAGAGTCAGGCATGACTGAGTGACTAAACTGAACTGAACTGATACCTCAGTACCTCAAAGAAATACCTGCATTCCCAAACTCATTGCATTATTCATGTAGAAACAGCCTAAATGTATATTGATGGATCAATGGATAAAGAAATAGTGTTATATATACACAGCCTTCAAAAAGAAGATCCTACAACTGGTGACAATATGAATGAATTTGGAGACATTATATTAAATGAAATAAGCCAGACTCAAAAAGAGAAATGTTACATAATCTCACTTATGTGTGGGATCTAAAGTTGAATACATAGAAACAGAGTAAAAAGATGGGTTACCAGGGGCAGGAAGGTGGGGGAAATGGGAGATGCTTATCAAATCATGCAAAGTTGAAGTTATGTAGGATGAGTAAGTATAGCGATCTAATGTAAAAATAGTGCTGCTGCTGCTGCTAATTCACTTCAGTCGTGTCCCACTCTGTGCGACCCCATAGATGGCAGCCCACCAGGCTCCCCTGTCCCTGGGATTCTCCAGGCAAGAACACTGGAGTGGGTTGCCATTTCCCTCTCCAATGCATGAAAGTGAAAAGTGAAAGGGAAATCGCTCAGTCGTGTCCAACTCTTCGTGACCCCATGGACTGCAGCCTACCAGGATCCTCTGTCCATGGTGACTAGAGTAATAATATTGTGCTGTATACTGGAAATTTGCTGACAGAGTAGATTTCCAGTGCTCACACCACACGCATACCATTTCAGCCTGTATATGTGTATCAAAACATAATGATATACACCTGGAATGTATACCATTTTAAAAGCAAATGAACATTTTACAACTATAAGAGCAATGTATACTTTCATAGATACTAATGCTGGCATACTTGGAAAACAGCAAAATAAGAATAAGAAAATAAAAAACTCTATTTCACAATCCAGATGGAATCATAATTAATACTTTGTTATCAGTTCTGTGCTTTTTTTTTTTCCTAGTAAAGGAAATTCTCTCTCCAGGCCTTCTTGTGTTATAACTTTAATATTTGATCACTTTAAAAAAATGCGTAGCAATGGTTTCAGACCCTTTTTTGGATCACAAGAGGACATCCATTACTCTGTCCAAGAAATTTCCAAATGTTTTCCAAACATATGTGTAGAATATGTTCTGCAGATCTATCCTCTGGATATAGTAGGGATTTTTTTGTTGTTGGGTTGAGTCTTACTTTTGCTTTAAGTAATTAAAGGTTTAATTAAAGTGACCAGAGTTCTCAGGTCACTGCACACTATCTCCAGGGCATTCTCTGGCTATATTGCTCTTCTTCCAGTTCATTCATTCACGTGATGAACAAAAGTCCTTTACTAATTTCCCCATGTCATAGCTATGATGAAGCTGTGGTGTCATAAGACTTGAATGAATGCAGGTACCTACCTACAACCCAGCAGGGGGATATACAACTCCACTCAGAGCACTAGCTTCTCTTAGTCACTCAGGTGCAAACCCAATCTCAGGGTTTTTGCCAACCTCCTGGCAGGCTGCAGCCTGGTCAGAAAAATCGCCATCAATAAGGGAATATCTACCACCTTGTATCGTGGATACCAGGAAGCAAACTTTCCGGATGCTAAAGAGGGAAGCAGGTGCCCTCTCTAGTCTAAGGGGGCTTTGCTCATTTCATGGTCTTAAACATTTGTCTATTGTAACATCCATTCCTTTTTGGAAACCCACAGTGGCATGGCTAGGTTTTCCAGGCACAAGAGACACACCAGGGATGTTGTTAGTACATTTCTCAAAAGTTGACCTATTTAGTCCTAAATAACTCATTGTGGAATACCAACAGCTCAGACTAAATATATATTTATATGGGGAAAAATAAGATCTAAGTTTCCAACTCTTTGATCTTCCGATCTAAGTCGTGTCCGACTCTTTGCGACCCCATGAATCGTGGCAAGTGCTACTCAAATAAATCTACACACATAGAAAACATATTTCTGTTTGCAATCTCTGTATTGAGATTTGTTAAGATCCCATAATTTCCCTAAATCGGAAGGTATGAACTTTATATTTGTGTCACTAAATACCTAGTCTTGTTGTTTCCCCCACAGATACTGTTTCAGAGGTTAATTAAAGTTGTAAACAAAGGAAACAAGACAAGTGACATTTTCTACCTCTTTTTAAAATAGCTTTATAGATATATAATTTATATACCATGCATGTCAACTGTGTAAAGCACACACTATTGGTTTTTAGTACATTCAGTAACATGTCACAACCATCCCCACCAGCGATTTTAGTTTTCATTGTCTCAGAAAGAACCCATACCCTTGATCTATAGCTAACCTAAGCTTTCATCTCTTCCAGTATATTTTGTCTATATAGATTTACCTATCCATATTTAATATTATATATGGTCTTTCTGACTGGCTTATTTCACTTGGCATAATATTTTCAAGGTTTATTCATGTTGTGGCATATATCAGGACTTTTCCTTTTTATGATCCAATCATATTCCATTGGATGAATGCCACATTTTGTTTATTCATTCATCAGCTGGACATGTGGGTTGTTTCTACCTTTTTGGCCATCATGAATAATAATGCCGCTACAATACTTTCTGTACTTAGTTTTTGTGTGGATGTTAGTTTTTATTTCTCTTGGCTACAGACCTAAGAGTGGGAGTGGTGGATCATATGTAAATAGTAATATGGTTCTATTTTTCTTCCTTTAAAAGTAAAGTTATGGTGAGTACTCTGATATAAATTATGTGTGTGTGTGTAGACTTATGCATGTAGGTATGTGCATATTTATTTATAAATATATACTTGGTGTGTATATATACATACATATTTGTACATATATCTCACATAAAGGATAAAAAGATGAAGATAAAAAGTCTATAAGCCTATCATGCAGTGATAGACACTTTAGCCTTTTTGTGGCTTTCCAGGTGGCTCTAGGGGTAAAGAACCTGCCCGCCAATGCGGAAGACATAACAGAAGTGGATTCGATCCCTGGATCAGGAAGATCACCTGGAGGAGGAAATGGCAACCCACTCCATTATTCTTGCCTGGAGAATCCCATGGACAGAGGAGCCTGGTGGGCTACAGTCCATTGGGTTGAACATGACTGAAGCAACTGAGCACATACATATCCACATACAAATATATCCAAGTTTATAAAAAAAGTATGTAATTTTTTATGTACTTCCTTTGGTCCCTAACATTGTTATAAGCATTGGATACATTACTCCATCAATAGAAAATAGGTCTACTCCTTCAGTATAGGGATAAAACACAGGAAAAGTTACACTTAGGTACCAAATAAAATGATGAGGAAGTTAAATTGTGATAATTTTTTGCAAAGATGTGATACAAAACAAGAAGAAAATACTCATGTGAAAGAATTTAAAAGCAAGCTAGCACTGGTTGATATTTCTTTTAAAAGAAACAAAATGTAAAATTTGGAGAACAGACCTTCAGTTCAGTTCAGTTCAGTTGCTCGGTCGTGTCTGACTCTTTGCGACCCCATGAATTGCAGCATGTCAGCCCTCCCTGTCCATCACCAACTCCCAGAGTGCACTCAAACTCACGCCCATCGAGTCAGTGATGCCATCCAGCCATCTCATCCTCTGTCGTCCCCTTCTCCTCATGCCCCCAAGCCCTCCCAGCATCAGAGTCTTTTCCAATGAGTCAACTCTTCACATGAGGTGGCCAAAGTACTGGAGTTTCAGCTTTAGCATCAGTCCTTCCAAAGAAATCCCAGGGCTGATCTCCTTTAGGATGGACTGGTTGGACCTCCTTGCAGTCCAAGGGACTCTCAAGAGTCTTCTCCAACACCACACTTCAAAAGCATCAATTCTTCGGCGCTCAGCGTTCTTCACAGTCCAACTCTCACATCCATACATAACTACTGGAAAAACCATAGGCTTGACTAGACGGACCTTTGTTGGCAAAGTAATGTCTCTGGTTTTGAATATGCTATCTAGGTTGGTCCTAACTTTCCTTCCAAGGAGTAAGCGTCTTTTAATTTCATGGCTGCAGTCACCATCTGTTGTGATTTTGGAGCCCCCCAAAATAAAGTCTGACACTGTTTCCACTGTTTCCCCATCTAGGAGATACCAATATTATTGTAACACTTTCTATAGTTCAAAGAAGGTGAATCTTGAGAAGGGAATACAGTAATGAGAAAAATATTAAAATTAGTTGGATCTTTTTTATTTTGAAATTGGATCATCTTCAGAATTTGTGTTTACATATCTATGTATCTGTCATCTATCTGTCTAACATGTGATTGT
This sequence comes from Bos indicus, assembly GCF_029378745.1. NCBI lineage: Eukaryota > Metazoa > Chordata > Mammalia > Artiodactyla > Bovidae > Bos > Bos indicus. The sequence goes on from NC_091769.1 coordinate 55,315,036, forward strand.
GTATATTCAATGCCTTTAAAATTTTTTTTCCCTAACTGCTGTTTATGATAAAGTGAATTTGTCCAATCATGGTTTTCTTGCTTCTAAGAAATACAATCTGTTTGAAGGAGTATGTAGGAGAGATCATCCCAGAGAAGGGGAAGATTTATCTGGCCTTTAATAATGCATTCGCTTCCTCAGATTAAAATCCAACAGTATGTGAAACAAACCCAGTTCTTTCTTAGATTTGGAACATAGTGCTTCCAAGACAGTTTTTTGGCAACTTGGGCAAGTATAAATAAGCAAAAATTACAAGTATCATGTGGAAGAAATTCTTAAAGTCAGCGGTAGAATACCAGAAGCGGAAAGATGATCTGATGTAACTGATGACTGAGAAAGTGCTGAGTCAGAGAAGGGGCTTGTGTGTCACCTGTGGGTAGTGACCTAAGAGATCTGGCAGGTGTTCTGTGCTCCTTTCCCAGAAAGCTCTGTGATAATACTTTGAAAGCCACAGAATGTCAACTAGCCCATATGGATGAGTAGAGGACTTCTGGGTATCTTGGGGGCACATAACTTTCCTGGGAGCATATGTCATATTTTCTCGGGCTAGCGCCACTTATATTTATTGCCTTCTCACTCAGAGAATGCATTTAGAAACATCTTGCCAAAAGGATAGGGACATATTTTCTTTGAAAGATCACCAATTCATGGGGAACAAAATATCATTAACAGTGATAAAAAGGATCGTGTTCAAAAAGCAGCTTCTAGTTATTTCTCAGCCATGTGTAAAATGTTACCCTATCTTGATTTTTAAATTAATCCCAGAAGCAGATAGTGTTTAACCGAGTGATTGATGAGTCATTTTAGCTATAACTTTTAATGGCCTGTGTGATTTCTTTGCCTAAAACAAGCAGAGGACTATGCAAACAAGCACTGGATTCTGTGATCAGAAATGTTCAATGGCTTTGAATTGCCCCAGTTTTTAGCTTGCTTTTCAAATACCTTTGATTAATATGTCCCTGGTCTACTGTCTTCAGCTTGCCTCTTAGCATCTCTCTGTAACATCCTCTACTGTTGCTGTTGTTCTCTTAACTGTATTTCAAATATGACTTTTCTTTTTTTCTGTTATGTTCTTTCCCCTTCCTTCTGTAACTTATTTTCCCTTAACCAAATGCTACTCAACATTCTCATTTCAAGACCACTCAGATCTCTTCTCTGATGCATGCTAGCTTAGCAGTCTTGGACCAGTTACTTAATTTTTTTTTCTAAGCCTTAGATTCTTCATCTGTGAAATGGAGTTCATGACAGTACCTGGCTCATACAAGTTTTGTGAGGATGCATCACTGTAACGATTGTTGGTACAGTGCTGCATCCTCCAATACTTCGGTCACCTGATGTGAAGAGCCAACTCATTGGAAAAAGAGCCTGATGCTGGGAAAGATTAAGGGCAGGAGAAAAGGGGGAGACCACGAGTTGGTTGGATGGCATCACCAACTCTATGGACATGAATTTGAGCAAACTCTGCAAGATAGTGAAGAACAAGGAAGCCTGGCATGCTGCAGTCCATGGGGTTGCAAATAGTCTGACACAACTGAGCAGCTGGACAACAAATGTTCAGTATATGATGATATTGATAAGTATTCATTATTATTGCTTATTTGTTGTTAGTCATGATGGGCCTGCCTTAAGGTTCTAATTTCACATCAGTTTGAAAAACATTTTTTTCCCTATCAGTGGTTTATATTTAAAAATGTTTTACAAATGTCATTTGTTGCTAAAGTGATTCAAACAGTACAAAAGAGAAACCTCTGGCTCCCTCAGTCCTCCTCTCCAAAAGTATCATTGTCCGTATGTCCTTCCGGACATATTTTGTATCAGGAAATATAACTATATACCTGGGCACTTTAATTTACATAAATCAGATCACATTACATAAACTGTTCTGCAGTTTGCTCTCCTTTCATCTGATGATATGTTTGTACACATTCCATATATGTTTATATCGTTTTTCTTTTTTAAAATTTATTTTTTATTAAAGGATAATTGCTTCACAGAATTTTGTTATTTTCTGTCAAACCTCAACATGAATCAGCCATAGGTATATGTATATCCCCTCCCTTTTGAACCTCCTTCCCATCTTCTGCCCCATCCCACCCCTCTAGATTAATACAGAGCCCCTGTTTGAGTTTCCTGAGCCATACAGCAAATTCTCATTGGCTAGCTATTTTACATATGGTAATGTAAGTTTCCATGTTACTCTTTCCATACATCTCACCCTCTCTTCCCCTCTCCCCATGTCTATAAGTCTATTTTCTATGTCTGTTTCTACATTGCTGCCCTGTAAATAGATTGTTCAATACCATTTTTCTAAATTCTGTATATATGCATTAGAATACGATATTTATCTTTCTCTTTCTGACTCACTTCACTCTGTATAATAGGCTCTAGGTTCATCCACCTCATCAGAACTGACTCAAATGCATTCCTTTTTTATGGCTGAGTAATATTTCATTGTGCATATATACCACAACTTGTTTATCCATTCATCTGCCAGTGGACATCTAGGTTGCTTCCATGTTCTAGTTATTGTAAATAGTGCTACAATGAACAATTTAGTTTCCTCAGGGTATATGCCTAGGAGTGGGATTGCTGGGTCATATGGTAGTTTTATTCCTAGTTTTTTAAGGAATCTCCATACCTTCTTGCATAGTGCTGTACAAATTTACATTCCCACTAACAGTGCAAGAGTGTTACCTTTTTTCCACACCCTCCTCAGCATTTATTGTTTATAGACTTTTTAATGATGGCCATTCTGACTGGTATGAGGTGATATCTCATTGTAATTTTGATTTGCATTTCTCAAATAATGAACAATATTGAGCATCTTTTCATGTGTTTGTTAGCCATATTTATGTCTTCTTCGGAGAAATGTTTGTTTAGATCTTTTTCCCAATTTTTGATTGGGTTGTTTGTTTTTTGGGTATTGAGTTGTATGAGCTGCTTGTATATTTTGGAAAATAATTCATTGTCAGTTGTTTCATTTGCTATTATTATATTTTCACCTTGCTTATAGTTTCTTTTGCTGTGCAAAAGCTTTTAAGTTTAATCATGTTCCACTTGTTTACTTTTGTTTTTATTTCCATTACTGTAGGAGGTGGGTCATAGAGAATCTTGCTTTGCTTTATGTCATCGAGTGTTCTGCCTATGTTTTCCTCTAAGAGTTTTATACTTTCTGGTCTTACATTTAGGTCTTTAATCCATTTTGAGTTTATCCTTTTGTGTGGTGTTAGGAAGTGTTCCAATTTCATTCTTTTACATGCAGCTGTCCCATTTTCCCAGCACTATTTATTGAAGAGGCTGTCTTTGCCCCATTGTATATTCTTGCCTCCTTTGTAAAAAATAAGGTAGCCATAGGTGCATGGGTTTATTTCTGGGCTTTCTGTCTTGTTCCATTGGTCTATGTTTCTGTTTTTGTGCCAGTACCATACTGTCTTGATGACTGTAGCTTTGTAGTATAATCTGAAATCAGGAAGGTTGATTCCTCCAGCTCCATTCTTCTCTCTCAAGACTGCTTTGATTATTCAGGGTTTTTTGTGTTCCCATAAGAATTGTGAAATTTTCTGTTCTAGTTCTGTGAAAAATGCCATTGGTAATTTGATAGGGATCACATTGAATCTGTAGATTGCATTTGGTGGTATAGTCATTTTTCACAATATTGATTCTTCCTACCCCTGATCTGCCTCTTGAGAAACCTATATGTAGGTCAGGAAGCAACAGTTAGAACTGGACATGGAACAACAGACTGGTTCCAAATAGGAAAAGAAGTACGTCAAGGCTATATATTGTCACCCTGCTTATTTAACTTATATGCAGAGTACATCATGAGAAACTCTGGGCTGGATGAAGCACAAGCTGGAATCAAGATTTCCAGGAGAAATATCAATAACCTCAGGTATGCAGATGACACAACCCTTATGGCAGAAAGTAAAGAGGAACTAAAAAGTCTCTTGATGAAAGTGAAAGAGGAGAGTGAAAAAGTTGGCTTAAAGCTCAACATTCAGAAAATGAAGACCATGGCATCTGGTCCCATCACTTCATGGGAAATAGATGGGGAAACAGTGGAAACAGTGTCAGACTTTATTTTTTTGGGCTCCAAAATCACTGCAGATGGTGACTGCAGCTGTGAAATTAAAAGATGCTTACTCCTTGGAAGGAAAGTTAGGACCAACCTAGACAGCATATTGAAAAGCAGAGATATTATTTTGCCAACAAGGGTCCATGTAGTCAAGGCTATGGTTTTTCCAGTGGTCACGTATGGATGTGAGAGTTGGACTGTGAAGAAAGCTGAGTGCCAAAGAATTGATGCTTTTGAACTGTGGTGTTGGAGAATACTCTTGAGAGTCCCTTGGACTACAAGGAGATCCTACCAGTCCATTCCGAAGGAGATCAGCTCTGGGTGTTCATTGGAAGGACTGATGCTAAAGCTGAAACTCCAATACTTTGGCCACTCCATGCGAAGAGTTGACTCATTAGAAAAGACTCTGATGCTGGGAGGGAGGGATTGGGGGCAAGAGGAGAAGGGGACGACAGAGAATGAGATGGCTGGATGGCATCACTGACTCGATGGATGTGAGTTTGAGTGAACTCTGGGAGTTTGTGATGGACAGGGAGGCCTGGCCTGCTGAGATTCATGGGGTCTCAAAGTCGGACATGACTGAGCAACTGAACTGAACTGAACCCAGAAACATGGAATATCTTTCCATCTATTTATGTCATCTTTTATTTCTTTCATTAGTGTCTTATAATTTTCTGTGTACAGTTCCTTCGTCTCCTTAGATAAGTTTATTCCTAGATATTTAATTCTGTTTGTTGCATTGGTGAATGAGATTGATTCCTTAATTTCTCTTTCTGATTTTTTCATTGTTAGTATATAGAAATGCAAGTGATTTCTGGGTATTGATTTTGTATCCTGCAACTTTGCTAAATTCACTGATTAGTGCTAAGTAATTTTTCTGATACTGTCTTTAGGGTTTTGTATGCACATTATCATGTCATCTGCAAACAGTGAGAGCTTTACTTCTTTTCCACTCTGGATTCCTTTTCTTTATTTATTTTTTTCTTCTCTGATTGCTGTAGCTAGGACTTCCAGAACTATATTGAATAGTAGTGGTGAAAGTGGACACCCTTATCTTGTTCCTGATCTTCAAGGGGAATGCTTTCAGTTTTTCACCATTGAGAATAATGTTTGCTATAGGTTTATCATATATGGCCTTTACTATGTTGAGGTAGGTTCCTTCTATGCCCATTTTTTGAAGAGTTTTAATCATAAATCGGTGCTGAATTTTGTCAAAGGCTTTTTCTGCATCTATTGAGATTATCATATGGTTTTTATCTTTAAATTTGTTATTATGGTGTATCAAATGGATTGATTTGCATATATTGAAGAATCCTTGCATCCCTAGAATAAATCCAACTTGATCATAGTGTATGAGCTTTTTAATGTGTTGCTGAATTGTTTGCTAAAATTTTGTTGAGAATTTTTGCATCTATGTTCATCAATGATATTGGCCTATAGTTTTCTTTTTTTTTTCTGGTTTTTGAATCTGCCTGATGGTGGCCTCATAGAATGAGTTTGGAAGTTTTCCTTCCCCTGCAAATTTTTGAAAGAGTTTTAGAAGGATAAGCATTAGCTCTTCTCTAAATGTTTGATAGAATTTTCCTGTGTAGCCATCTGGTCCTGGGCTTTTGTTTTCTGGGAGATTTTTTAAATCACAGCTTCAATTTGAGTGCTTGTAATTGGGTTGTTCATAATTTCTATTTCTTCCTGGTTCAGTCTTGGAAGATTGAATTTTCTAAGAATCTGTCTGTTTTTTCCAGGTTATCCATTTTATTGCTGTATAGTTGCTCATAATAGTCTCTTATAATCCTTTATATTTCTGCATTGTCTGTTGTAACCTCTCCTTTCACTTCTAATTTTGTTGATTTGATTCTCTCTTTTTTTCTTGATGAATCTGGCTAAAGGCTTGTCAATTTTGTTTATCTTCTCAAAGAACTAGCTTTTAGTTTTATTAATCTTTACTATTGTTTCTTTCATTTCTTTTTCATTTATTTCCGCTTGGATCTTTATGGATCTTTATCTTTACTTCTACTAATTTTGGTGTTTTTTTGTCCTTTTCCCAGTTGTTTTAGGTGTAAAGTTAGGTTGTCTATTCGATGTTTTTCTTGTTTCTTGGGGTAGGGTTGTACTGCTATAAACTTTCCTCTTAGAACTGCTTTTGCTGCATCCCATAGGTTTTGAGTTGTGTTTTCATTGTCATTTGTTTCTAGAAATTTTGTGATTTCCCTTCTGATTTCTTCAGTAACCTGTTGGTTACTTAGAAATGTATTGTTTAATCTCCATGTTTTTGTGCTTCTTACAGTTTTTTTCTTGTAATTGATAGCTAGTCTCATAGCATTGTGGTTGGAGAAGATGGTTGACACAATTTCAATTTTCTTAAATTTACTGAGGTTTGATTTGTGACTCAAGATGTGGTCTATCCTGAAGAATATCCCATGTGCACTTGAGAGGAAGATGTATTCTTCTGCATTTGAATGGAATGTCCTGAAGATATCAATGAGATCCATCTCATCTAACATATCATTTAAGACTTCTGTTTCCTTATTAATTTTCTTTTTTGATGATATGTCCATTGGTGTGAGTGGGGTGTTACAGTCTCCTACTATTATTGTATTACTGTCAGCTTCTCCTTTTATGTCTGTTAGTGTTTGTCTTATGTATTGAGGTGCTCCTATGTTGGGTGCATAGATATTTAAAATTGTTATGTCTTCCTCTTGGATTGATCCCTTGATAATTATGTAATGTCCTTCCTTATCTCTTGTAATCTTTATTTTAAGGTCTATTTTGTCTGATAGGATTGCTACTCCAGCTTTCTTTTGCTTCCAATTTGCATGGAATATATTTTTCCATCCTCTTACTTTCAGCCTATATGTGTCTTTAGGTCTGAAGTGGGTTTCTTTTAGACAGAATATATATGGATCTTGTTTTTGTAGCCATTCAGCCAGTCTGTGTCTTTTGGTTGGAGCATTTAATCCATTTGCATTTAAAGTAATTATTGATATATATGTTCCTATTGCCATTTTCATAATAGTTTGGGGTTGATTTTGTAGATCTTTTTTTCTTCTCTTGTATTTCTTGACTATATAAGTCTGTTTAACATTTGTTGTAAAGATGGTTTGGTGGTACTGAATTCTCTTAACTTTTGCTTGTCTGAAAAGCTTTTTATTTCTCCATCAATTTTGAATGAGATCCTTGCCAGGTACAGTAATCTTGCTTGTAGATTTTCCCCTTTCAGTACTTTAAATATATCCTCCCATTTCCTTCTGGCCTGAAGAGTTTTTGCTGAAATATCAGCTGTTAAGCATATGAGGTTTCCCATGTATGTTACTTGTTGCTTCTCCCTTGCTGCTTTTAATATTCTTTCTTTTTGTTTAGTCTGTGTTAGTTTGATTAGTATGTATCTTGGTGTGTTTCTCCTTTGGTTTATCCTGTATGGGACTCTCTGTGCCTCTTGGACTTGATTGACTATTTCCTTTTCTATGTTGAGGAAATTTTAAACTATAACATCTTCAAAATTTTTCTCATACCCTTTCATTTTCTATTCTTCTTCTGGGACCCCTATAATTCGAATGTTGGTTCATTTGCTATGCTCCCAGAGGACCCTGAGACTATCCTCAGTTGTTTTCATTCTTTTTACTTTATTCTGCTCTTCAGATGTTATTTCCACCACTTTATCTTCCAGATCACTGATTCATTCCTCTGCTTCAGATATTCTGTTATTGATTCCTTCTAGAGTATTTTTAATTTCAGTAATTGTGTTGTTTGTTTCTGTATGTTTATTCTTTAATTCTTCTAGCTCTTTGTTAACTGATTCTTGCATCTTCTCCATTTTGTTTTCAAGGTTTGTTTTTTTTTTAAATCATATTTACTGTCATTATTCTGAATTCTTTTTTCAGGTAGTTTGCCTATTTCCTCTTCATTTATTTGGACTTCTGTGTTTCTAGTTTGTTCCTTCATTTGTGTAGTATTTCTCTGCCTTTTCTTTTTTTTTTTTAACTTATTGTGTTTGAGGTGTCCTTTTACAAGCTTCAAGGTTGAATTCTTTTTTCCTTTTGATTTCTGCCCTCCTAAGGTTGGTCCAGTAGTACCTGTAAGCCTTCTACAGGGTGAGATTTGTGCGAATTTTTGATTGTTTGTTTTTCTTCTGATGGGCAAGGCTGAGTGAGATGGTAATCCTGTCTGCTGATGATTGGGTTTGTAGTTTTGTTTTGTCTGTTTTTTAGATGAGGTGTCCTGCACAGGGTGCTACTGGTGGTTGTGTGATGCTGGGTCTTGTATTCAAGTGGTTTCCTTTGTGTGAGTTCTTACTATTTGATACTCCCTTGGGTTAGTTCTCTGGTAGTCTAGGGTCTTAGAGTCAGTGCTCCCACTCCAAAGGCTCAGGGCTTGATTTTTGGTCAGGAATGAAGATTCCACAGGTGGAAGATTCCACATAACAGGTTTGTTATGGCATTAAGTAAAATTAAATATCCAAAACTGAAAAGCCAAAGATGAACCCAGACAAATGGCAGTTACAAAATCAGGCAAAGAATAATTAAAATAATGGAATATACACATATACATCTACACATGAGCAAAGTCAAAAAAGTCCAACAAAAATAGAGTAGATTGACCTGGAAACAAAGGAAATCAAAATTTGTATTTTCCAGTTAAGAACAAAACTAACTAAAGCACACGTGGGAAAACAAAACTAAAACAAGGTGCCAAATGGGGAACAAAGCAATGAAAATAAAACTAACAAAATGTTGAGAAGAAAGAAAGAACAGAAAGAAAGAATAGACATGCAAAGTTAAATAGAGGTAGGTGAAGAAGATTTATATACATTAAAGATTAACTGCCAGGCAAAAGAATAGTAGGAAAGGCAAACAAAGAATAAATGTAGAAAAATATGATAGGTTTAAAAAATTAAAATTATAAAAAAGAGAAAAAAATGGAAGAAGAAAGAATAAAAAGGAAAACTACACAGAACTGCAAAAGACCAATGTAGAGACAGTTTTATAACAACAATAAAAAGTGTGACTGAATATACACATATACACTCATAAGCAAAATCAAAACAGATCAACAAAAATAAAGTTCAATAGATTGACCTGGCAAACAAAGGAAACCAAAAATTATGTCTACCGGAACAAAGCTAACTAATGCACAAACTGGAAAACAAGACTAAAGCAAGGTGCCAATTGGGGAATAAAGCAATGAAGATAAAACTAACAAATATGTTGAGAGGAAAGGAAAGAGAGGAAAGAAAGAATAGATATGCAAAGTTAAATAGAAGTAGATAAAGAAGATTTATACACATTAGAGATTAACTGCAAGAAAAGAACAGTAGAAAAAGCAAACAAAGGAATAAATGTAGAAAAAATAATAATGGGTTTAAAAAATTAAAATTAAAGAGAAAAGAAAAAAAAAAAAAGAAAAAGGAAAACTCCACAGAACTGCAAAAGCCCAATGTAGCGGCAGAGGTTTATAACAATAAAAATTTTGAGGAAAAAAAAAAGCTCAAAAGCTTAATTGGATTTCGTAGTGCCAATAAACCCTCTCCAGTACCCTTGCCTGGAAAATCCCATGGACGGAGGAGCCTGGTAGGCTGCAGTCCATGGGGTCACGAAGAGTTGGACACGAATGAGCGACTTCACTTTCACTTTTCACTTTCATGCATTGGAGAAGGAAATGGCAACCCACTCCAGTGTTCTTGCCTGGAGAATCCCAGGGACGGTAGAGCCTGGTGGGCTGCCGTCTATGGGGTTGCACAGTCTGACATGACTGAAGTGACTTAGCAGCAACAGCAGCAGCAGTGCCAATAAAAGCGACAACTACAACAAAGGGAGGAAAAAAAGGAAAAAAAAAATCCAGAAGAATCTACAGAACAAGTCAAAACATAAGAATAATAAATGTTTTTCTTGAGTCACTGCTGTCAGAGTCCTTTCCCTCTTTGGGAGTCACAGTGCACCTTACCTCCCTAGGACGCCCTCCAACACTATGCTGGTCTCTGGACCTGCTGTGGGGCAGCTCACATTCTCATGTGGTCTTACTTCTATGTGTTCCTGCCTCTGATGTCCACAGCTATCAGAATTAGTGCATTTTCTTTTGTAGGAGCTCTCAATGACCTTTTATATATTCCATCAACGGAGTCTGTCTAGTTAATCGTGTGGATTTAATCTGCAGCTTGTACAGCTGCTGGGAAGGTTTTGGGTCTTCTTCCTTAGCCGCACTGCTCCTGGGTTTCAATTATTGTTTTATTTCCACCTCTTAATGTGGGCGTCCACATTAAGAGGTGGAAATAAGCCTCGGTTTGCTTCCGAGGCTTTCCTGGAGGTCTGGGGTTTGCTCCTGTGAGAGCCAGGTGTGGAGGTGGTATAGCTGCTTGGGTCTCAGGGGTTCTGGCAACACCAGGTACTCAGGAGAGTTGGCGGCTAGGGCAGCAAGAAATATAATGCTCTAGAAGGGTATGGCAACCAGTATTGGCCAGTGTGCTCCAGTATTCTTGCCTGGAGAACCCCACCTCCCTAACAGAGAAGCCTGGCAGGCCATAGTCTACAGGGTTGCAGAGTTGGACACTACCGAAGTGACCTTGCGGGAATAGATGCAAGACTGTTTTTGCCTGTGGCAGCTCTTCCCCATTTAGAGTTGAGCGTGAAGGTGGCACAGCTGCTTGGCTTGTGGGTACCCTGACGGCGCCAAGTGTGCAGGGACATGGACTGCTTCTGCCTCAGGAGTTATGGCCCTCTCAGAGTCTTTTTTCAAGCCTCTTGTAGCTGTCAATCAGAAAGCCTCTTTTCTAGTCTTTCTCCGCAGCTCCACTTGTTCAGGCATTTAGAGGGCTCCCTTGCCTGGGTCCTTCTCTGTTGTTCAGTGCATCAGGCACATAGAGGGCCTCCCCACCCCCCAGCTGGGGTCCTACTCTGTAGATTGGTGCATCAGGCACTTAAAGGGGCACCCTGGATGGAGTCCTACTCTGTAGTTCAGTGCGTCAAGCTTTTGATAGGCCAGCTCTCTGTTGTTCAGCTGCCAATGCTGGCATGTTGGGGGAGAGAGGCTATGGTGGTGACTCCACCTCCTACGCATGACTCAGCAGTATTGCCTTGCTTCCATGGCTGCCGGACTTTCCTCCATAGGCATTTTTCACTATAATCTCTTTCCTCACATCCCCTCCATCCATCTCTCTGCAGTCAATAGTAGCCCTTGCCCTGGGATTGCTCCCCAATCCCTAAAATCCAGCTCCCAGCTGCTGTGCTTTCCAGGGGACCTGGATCCCTGTCTGGGGTATGTATGGCTGTGGCAAGGACTGTCTGATTCTCATCCCATTTAGGCTGCCACTGATCAGCTGTTTCACTCTCAGCCTTAAGTGTTTCTCCTCTGACTCAGACAGTTGCCCCGCTGTGGGGACTGGACCCCCTGCTTCAGTTCCCCTGCCCATCAAGGGCAGGTCCAGTCCTACTAACACTCCTGTTTTCCCCCCTAGTTCCTTCATCCTATTGAGTTTTGTGTGGTCTTGTATATCCTTTTCCTCTGGTCAGGTACTCCTGACTGCTCTCAGCTGGTGTTCTGCACACACTGTTGTGTATGAAGGTGTATTCCCGACAAATCCATGGAGAGAGATGTACTCCATGTCCACCTACTCCTCTGCCATCTTCAACAAAAGCTTTTAAATTAGAAATTATTCTTTCTATACTAATCAGCACATGATTTTATCCCCAAATTCCCTCTTTCACCTCTGAAAGGAAAGTTGGCTGATATTTATAAGAAAGAAAGGATCTTAGTACCTAAAAGAAAAAAGAAAAGCAATTTGACAGCTTCATCTCTTCTGGCTATCTGCCTTAGCTGTGCCTTTTTTCTTGAGAGTTTTTAGCCCATCACACTTTCTCTCATCTCTTCCCTGACTCACAGTGGTAAACTAGAGTATATGGTGTAGAAGTGAGCAGGAATAACTCTACTATCCTCCTGATCCACTTGCAGATGAGTTCTGGCACATGTCATCAGGATACCTTTGATGGGTAGGCAATGGGCAGGCAATTGGCAGTCTTCTCACTCTGCCCTCTTAGATGGCATTTAAATAATCTCTTTCAGATGGAGAAAGATAAGTACCATACGATTTCACTCACATGTGGAATATAACAAACAAACAAAACCAAAATAAATGAACCAACTAAACTAAATGAAAGCACGTAGATACAGAGAATAGAGTAGTGGTCACCAGAGAGGAAAGTGGAAGAGTGAGTAGGAGGGTGAAATGATAAAGGGGATCAACTGTGTGGTAATGAATGGAAAATAAACTTTCGGTGGGAAGCAATTTGGTTGTAGTGTATATAGATGGAGAAATATAATGTTGTACACGTGAGACATATAATGTTATAAATCAGTGTCAACAATTAAAAAAATTCACTCAAATTCACATCACTGGAGAAGAGTTTTTCTAGTGAGTTATTGAGTAGTTACTTTACATTCTAATTTAATAATTAGATAGGCAGAAAAATTTTGAAACATTTTAATGAGGCATACTAATGAATGTACTTTATGAGCACATAGAAATCATCATTGTTTCTAAAAATTCCCAACCTTACTAGTGAACAAAAATACATTTGAGTGGATAAAATTTCAACTCCATTCCAAGTTTGGGTTGCTTAGTGGAATATTTTTAGAAATGGTGGAGACACAGAAATTGTTGACTCATTCAGTTCAGTTCAGTCACTCAGTCATGTCCGACTCTTTGAGACCCCATGTACGGCAAAACGCCAGGCCTCCCTGTCCATCAACAACTCCCGGAGTCCACCCAAACCCATGTCCATTGAGTCAGTGATGCCATCCAACAATCTCATCCTCTGTTGTCCCCTTCTCCTCCTGCCCTCAATCTTTCCCAGCATCAGGGTCTTTTCAAATGAGTCAGCTCTTCGCATCAGGTGACCAAAGTATTGGAGTTTCAGCTTCAACATCAGTCCTTCCAATGAACACCCAGAACTGATCTCCTTTAGGATGGACTGGTTGGGTCTCCTTGCAGTCCTAGGGACTCTCAAGAGTCTTCTCCAATACCACACTTCAAAAGCATCAAATCTTTGGTGCTCAGCTTTTTTATAGTCCAACTCTCATATCCATACATGACCACTGGAAAAACCATAGCCTTGACTAGACAGACCTTTGTTGGCAAAGTAATGTCTCTGCTTTTTAATATGTCGTCTAGGTTTGTCATAACTTTCCTCCCAAGGAGTAAGTGTCTTTTAATTTCATGACTGCAGTCACCATCTGCAGTGACTTTGGAGCCCCCCAAAATAAAGTCAGCCACTGTTTCCAGTGTTTCCCCATCTATTTCCCATGAAGTGATGGGACCAGATGCCATGATCTTAGTTTTCTCAATGTTGAGTTTTAAGCCAACTTTTTCATTCTCCTCTTTCACTTTCATCAAGAGGCTCTTTGGTTTTTCTTCACTTTCTTCCATAGGGTGGTGTCATCTGCATATCTGAAGTTGTTGATATTTCTCCAAGCAATCTTGATTCCAGCTTGTGCTTCTTCCAGCCCAGTGTTTCTCATGATGTACTCTGCATAGAAGTTAAATAAGCAGGGTGACAATATACAGCCTTGACGTACTCCTTTTCCTATTTGGAACCAGTCCGTTGTTCCATGTCCAGTTCTAACTTTTGCTTCCTGACCTGCATATAGGTTTCTCAAGAGGCAGGTCAGGTGGTCTGGTATTTTCATCTCTTTCAGAATTTCCCACAGTTTATTGTGATCCACACAGTCAAAGGCTTTGGCATAGTCAATAAAGCAGAAATAAATGTTTTTCTGGAACTCTCTTGCTTTTTCAATGATCCAGTGGATGTTGGCAATTTGATCTCTGGTTCCTCTGCCTTTTCTAAAACCAGCTTGAACATATGGAAGTTCATGGTTCACGTATTGCTGAAGCCTGGTTTGGAGAATTTTGAGCATTACTTTACTAGCGTGTGAGATGAGTGCAATTGTGCAGTAGTTTGAACATCTTTGGCATTGCCTTTCTTTGGGATTGGAATGAAAACTGACCTTTTCCAGTCCTATGACCACTGCTGAGTTTTCCAAATTTGCTGGCATATTGAGTGCAGCACTTTCACAGCATCATATTTCAGGATTTGAAATAGCTCAACTGGAATTCCATCACCTCCACTAGCTTTGTTTGTCGTGATGACTTCACACTTGACTTCACATTCCAGGATGTCTGGCTCTAGGTGAGTGATCACACCATCGTGATTATCTGGTTCATAAAGATCTTTTTTGTAGAGTTCTGTGTATTCTTGCCACCTCTTCTTAATAGCCTCTGCATCTGTTAGGTCCCTACCATGTCTGTCCTTTATTGAGCCCATCTTTGCATGAAATGTTCCCTTGGTATCTCAAATTTTCTTGGAGAGATCTTTAGTCTTTCCCATTCTGTTGTTTTCCTCTATTTCTTTGCATTGATTGCCAAAGAAGGCTTTCTTATCTGTCCTTGCTATTCTTTGGAACTCTGCATTCAGATGCTTATATTTTTCCTTTCCTCCTCTGCTTTTCACAGCTATTTGTAAGGCCTCCTCAGCCATTTTGCTTTGTTGCATTTCTTTTTTTTTTTTTTTTTTTGCATTTCTTTTCTATGGGGATGGTCTTGATCCCTGTCTCCTGTACACTGTCACAAACCTCCATCCATAGTTCATCAGGCATTCTGTCTATCAGATCTAGGCCCTTAAATCTATTTCTCACTTACACTGTATAGTCATAAGGGATTTGATTTAGGTTATACCTGAATGGTCTAGTGGTTTTCTCCACTTTCTTCAATTTCACTATGAATTTGGCAATAAGGAGTTCATGATCTGAGCCACAGTCAGCTCCCGGTCTTGTTTTTGCTCACTGTATAGAGTTTCTCTATCTTTGGCTGCAAAGAATATAATCAATCTGATTTCGGTGTTGACCATCTGGTGATGTCCATGTGTAGAGTCTTCTCTTGTATTGTTGGAAGAGGGTGTTTGCTATGACCAGTGTGTTCTCTTGGCAGAACTCTATTAGCCTTTGCCCTGCTTCATTCCGTACTCCAACAAATTTACCTGTTACTCCCGATGTTTCTTGACTTCCTACTTTTGCATTCCAGTCCCCTATAATGAAAAAGACATATTTTTTAGGTATTTGTTCTAGAAGGTCTTGTAGGTCTTCATAGAACTCTTCAACTCAGCTTCTTCAGCGTTACTGGTTGGGGCATAGACTTGGATTACTGTGATATTGAATGGTTTACCTTGGAAATGAACAGAGATCATTCTGTCATTTTTGAGATTGTATCCAAGTACTGCATTTCAGACTCTTTTGTTGACCATGATGGCTACTCCATTTCTTCTAAGGGATTCCTGCCCACAGTAGTAGATATAATGGTTATCTGAGTTAAATTCACCCATTCCAGTCCATCTTAGTTTGCTGATTCCTAGAATGTTGATGTACACTCTTGTCATCTCCTGATTGACCACTTCCAATTTGCCTTGATTCATGCACCTAACATTCCGGGTTCCTATGCAATATTGCTCTTTACAGCATCGTACCTTGCTTCCATCAGCAGTCCCATTTCACAACTTGGTGGTGTTGTTGACTCATAGGCAGATTATTTTTTACTTGATGATTATGTCAAGCCAAATCATAGTTTTTCTTCTCTGAATTTTTCCTGGATCACTAGGATAGGTTCCCTGAAGTCTTGTCAGTAAAATAGGAATGGTATTTGTAAATGGCCTTACAGTTTGGTCCTTAGGTATTCATGTTTTAGGAATCACATAAAGCTGATGAGCATACTAGAATGCTGAGTGCCACTGCAATGAGATGAATGCAACCATTTCTTGCCAAAGAGCAGCCATGCCATCTTTCATTCTGCAGAACCCAGCAATCACTTAGGCACCTGGCCATTTCTCCAATCATTCGCCAACAATATGGTAAAATGCTGGGTGTCCAGCACTGTTCTATGACTTAGTGACACAAATTTAGAACAAAGCTTGTTCTCTTCACTCCAGCATAGCAAAAGTGCTGTTATAAAAGCTGAAAAGAACACTGGAAGGTTTTCAGCATCGAAACTGTCTGACCTTGGGCAAGTCTAAACCTCTCTAATATTTATTTCCTCAAATATAAAATAGGGAAAATAATATCTAGTAGCTAAATGGATCTGGGCCTCCTTTGCAGGGAGGTGGCTAATGCTTATCTAGAACAGAAAAGTTAAAAACAAGATATAGGCTGAAGTTGAATTGGAATGGGTGAAATTATGTACCTTATATACACAGGTGGAGATTAGTGGGTGGAGATATATAAACTGAAATAATCTGGAAGAGTTGAAACAGTCACATTAAAGAGACTCAGGAATAAGGTTTCAGCAAGATGCTGGACTTGTACCAATGAGAGTCTGACAGCTGGTAGGGGAATTCATCTCCTGGGTATTCTATCCATGACAGATCTACTGATGCTTGCGTTTCATTTACAAGAATTCAAGTATATATATAATCATCAAAAATGATCCAAGAAATTTGCTGTATGACTCAGGGAACTCAACCCAGGGCTCTGTAACAACCTAGAAGGGTGGGATGGGGAGGGATTGGGAAGGAGGTTCAAGAGGGAGGGGGCATATGTGCACCTATGGCTGATTCATGTTTGGCAGAAACAAACACAATTCTGTAAAGTAATTATCATTCAGTTAAAAAACAAAAAATGAACCAAGAAAGAAAAATATATCAAAGAAAAATAACTATTTACATTGTGTGGGTGAGTACATGAGTTATTTCCCTCAGTGAACCAAAATGGGCTTTCACTCAGTGGACCTTAGGTTTCTTATGCCTTTTAGAGTCTTAAGTTTCGTATGCCTTTAAGCTAAGTGGAAATTTAGTGTTTAATCATGGTGTTGTTTTAAGGGGACAAAGTGTTTCCTTAAATGAATGCCCAACACTTCAGGATTATTGACTAGAATGTGGGAAGGAAAAACAATAGTGATACATTTATTATTTCCCCCTCTGATTTCATGGGATTTTCGAGGGTAATAATAGCATATTTTCTACCTTACAGATTGATACTAGAACCTAACTTAGAGGAAACTATGACTGTTCTGTATTACAATAAGGAATAAAAATACTTGACCGGGACAAAGTGTACAATTAAGGCAGTTACTGGACACTGCTGGATACTGCATGTCTGAACAGCAGATACTTCAGGTCAGCATATAGTGAATGCAGCAGTCTGGCAAGTCCAGAATGGTAATCAATTTTCAGTTAAAAAGAATGACAGGTAGGACAGCAGAGTTACTAGGACTTCAGACTTGAAACAGATTCTAAAGATGGAAGATGAGCAAAGACAGGAGAAAACAAGAAAGGATGTATATTAAAATTGCTCCCAGTATAAAATTCATTAGATTTCTGATATATTGGATAAATTTAAGCTTATGTGCCAATGATGTACCATAAACATTCCAGCAAATTCTTTGACAGAAAATTCAAAACATTTTATTTTATCATCAGTTTTTTTTTTTTAATCCTATTTGTCTTCATTCTTTAGCCCCCTTAAGTATGTGACTATATTGGTAGAATCAAGGGTTATTTAAAAAATAATTTTGTATAGTTCAGCTCTTTTTATACTATAAATACACTTGAGGGGAAAGTTTTCTTTGCTCTTTAGAAGACCTTAAGAGAAGAAAGAAAAAATACTGCATGGTTACGGGGAAAAAAAATATGGCCTAAGTAAAATAGTGGGATCTTTTTTTTCCTTCTTTAAATTTAGCAAGTGTATATAACAGCTTCCTAAGGAAAAGGTTATTGTTATAGATGGTTTACCCAAGGAAGCAGACTCTAAGATGGAAATAAGGGTACAGGAAGTTTATTAGGGAAAAGTCATGGAGTCAACACCAGTTGAGGAAAGAAAGGAAGCAGGGACTAGGAAGATTTGGGCTGTGATGCAGTCACAACAAGGACTCAGCTCTGAAGCCGAGAAAGCCCCCTTCTGTGTTGTTTCTTTTTGGGGAGAAGTGCTGGCCCTTATGTCCCTACATCAACCAATTCTTGGGTAGGGACTGACTAGGGAAGCAGGAATCTCATCCTTTGAGGCCAGTGGGAGAAATAAATCTCTCAGTTATAAAGTGGGTGGGGAAGGTGTTGCATTCACAACAGTCCATGTCTTGACCTTGGATTCAGTGTCTCCCATGAGTTTTGGAAACAGTCCTTCTCCTTCAGGACTCTGGTGGGCCACTTTATTGGTGGAAACTTGTAAAACGAAGGTAATGGAAGAAACGGCACCTTTCGCTATAGTTGGGCTTGAAGTTAAACTCTGTCAGGATCTGTGTTAGATCCCTTACCCTCGGTTAGTCCCTTGGCTAGTTGAGAGGATTTCCTTGTGGGTGACCTTCATCCCCGAGGGGACCTGGCCCCTCAGCCATACCGTTCTAAGGTTCTGGCTGTGGTGTAGTGGATTTATGATCAAAACTAGTGAGGGAATGCTATGATACAGCCTTCACCTGAGGGCTGCATGCTTCTTCCTGTTGCAGTGTGTAATAGCAGGTCTACCTCTCCTTTCTTCTTTTTTAATTGGAGAATAGTTGCTTTACAGTATTGTGTTAGTTTCTGCTGGACAGCAGCGAGATTCAGCCACACATAGAGATATATATCCCTTCTTTTTTGGATTTCCTTCTCATTTAGGTCATCACAGAGCACTGAGCAGAGTTTCCCTTGCTATACAGCCTGTTCTCACTTGTTACCTGTTTTATATATAGCAGTTTATGTATGTTAGTCTGCATCGCCAATCCATCCCATCCCCCATTCTCTCTTGGTATCCATATGTTTGTTCTCCACATCAGTGTGTCTATTTCTGTTTTGCAAATAAATTCATCTATCTATGGTCATACCATTCTGTATGCACCCAATCTTGTCTACCTCTTTTTAATAACTAAGTCAATAATCCTTGTCCCTTTGTTGGTGGTGGTGGTTTAGTCGGTAAGTCATGTCCGACTTTTGTGACCCCATGGACTGTAGCCCTCCAGGCTCCTTTGTCCATAGGATTCTCCAGGCAAGAATACTTGAGTGGGTTGCCATTTCCTTCTCCAGGGGATCTTCCCAACCCAGGAATCAAACCCAAGTCTCCTGCATTGCAGGCAGATTCTTTACCGACTGAGCTACAAGGGAAGCCAGGGTCAATTACCAAAAAAGATGGTGACTCCCTCTTTTGTTTTGTTGCTGGTCCTCACACATGGTACCCAAAGTGCCTGAGTGGAAGCCATATTTTATGACCACTGGGAGTTCTGTTATATCTACTGATGGAAGGTTCTTCCTCTAAATCTGCAGAATGCAGAGTTTGGGGAATGGTGAGCACACATTCCCCACATGGGCCACTGGTAGAGATGGTGGAGGGGGCCATCACTGTTCTGGTGCCTTTATTCTGAAACATATAAGTTCTTTCTTATGGTGACAATGTACCATGTTATGGTCACTGGTTTAGCATACTGGAGCATTTGGTTCCCCTTGCTGGCAGGATATAATCCCTCCTCTAGGGTCTTGCAGCACCTTGCGTAGGCCATCCCATCATACTATCATGTCAGCAATTTCTGGGGAGTGAAATATGTACCAGAGGATTTCATGGCTGCCCGCAGCATTATTTTCTTTGGTGTAAAGTGAGTTTCTTGCTCTGATGTGAGGGTGTGTAGTGTTGCTCTGGGCAGTATATATGATGCTCTTTCTCTAAGGCCTTGGGTAGCAGTGCATATTGAAGCTCTATCTGGAATGTGTGGTGATTCCTGTCAATATTAATGACCATGCTGTGCGGGGGCAGAAGGAGTCCTGGATGGCCCGTTGGTTTCCAAGAGATAATGCTGTAGCAGGGCTCATTATTGGACTTCATTACCTCATTTGGCTGTGGAAGTAGCTAAATAACCCTTGTTGAGTGATATTTTATGCTACAGTAGTTCCTCTTTTTCCACAGGGGATATGTTCCAAGACCCCCAGTAAATGCCTGAAACTGTAGATAATACTGAACCCTATATATATACTATGTATTTTTCTTATGTCAGTGGGTGGTTAGTGTATGCAGTGTAGATACACTGTCATGTCCCAGGAGGGAAAGACCTGGGGGCTCAAGATGTCATCATGCTACTCAGCACATGATTTAAGACCTATGAGTTGTATATTTCTGGAATTTTCCACTTGATATTTTTGAACCGTGGTTGACAGTGAATAACTGAAACTGTGGAAAGGGAAAGCACAAATAAGGGGAGATCAGGAGAAGGAAAAGGCAACCCACTCCAGTGTTCTTGACTGGAGAATCCCAGGGACGGAGGAGCCTGGTGGGCTGGCGTCTATGGGGTCGCACAGAGTCAGACACGACTGAAGCGACCTAGAGCAGCAGCAGCAGCAGCAGGACTACTGTCCTTGGCTCACGCATGCCTCCTCTCTCCATAACAGAGTGTATCTTGAACATAACCTTGAAAATTTTGATCCGCTTTCCTGCTGTAAGAACCGTGATCCGTAATCACCATGGATAGTACTTCTGTGAGCCATCCCAGGACGTGTATTTTGCTCTTGTCAGTTGACTGTTCACATGCCATTTTCATTTTTTTTAAACAAAGAATTTGAGCAAGTTGGTATCTTACTTTCAAGAAAAGACTAAGACTCAGATACTAATTAAGAATCAAAATTTATTCTCAAACTGATAATTTTTATATGCTTAGTTTAATTTGTTTTTCAAACCAGAAATTAATGTTGTTGCCATTGAAAATTTGTGGACACTGATCTATGAACAAAAATCCAGTGGCGGAATGCAAGGAAATGCTCCCAGGAGCATAAACATCTTAAACAAAACTTGCTATTGTGTTCTAAAAATTCTGTTTATGAATAATCACCCAGCACAAATGATATACTTTTCATCCTAAAACTTTCAGTCTAGGCTTGTTTCACAGTAGAATTAGAATTTGAAACACTGTGACTGCAAACTCAAGGAAGTTCAATTCTAAGTAGAATTTCTGCTTCCAAATTCTTAAGAGTTTAAAAACTGAACTGTCAGTTATAGGCTTCAGGAACTTTCTTGAAAATATATGAGCAAAGAGATGTTGCTCTAATTTCTCTGTTGAAAGAGTGCAGTTTTAGGAACTGAAACTAATCAAAAGCCTCAACAAACAAATTTTTATTTTTATTTTTTGGCCACATTTGTATTTCATGAAAAGGAGGCAAAGTAAGAAAATAGTTCATATTCAGGATTTATCTCCCTCCAGAAATGCATCTTCTGGGGATGCATGAGCCCAGAAGGATTCAGCCCAATGTTGGCACATCCGTATCTTTAGTCCCTGTGCAGAGCAATGATGTTGAAAATAATGACCTGGAGGGATTGAAGGATCTAAAATGATCAAAGGAAGATTCAGTAATGTTCAACACTGTTCTTATTTAGGAAAGAAGAAACTTGCCTTTGCATTTTAAAAAAGTAAATAGTGAAGAGTTGAGAGACTGACAAGTTTTTGAAATTATTTAATCAGATAATCTATTCCCCAAGCATTCTGCTCAGCTATGGTCTTAACTGTGCTTGCCTTAACTAGCATCTCACTGAGGAGACAATATATCCTCAAAAGTTCAGGCAAAGTTTTCTTAAAATTCCAATTTTTTTTTTTTTTTTCTTCTGACTTTACCTCTTCAGCATTACAATTTTCCTCTTTGTGGGGTTTTGTGGAGGCCTTTTAAATTTCTGTTTCACTACCTTTTTTTAAAATATTATTTCTTCCTAGAATTAATAATAAAAATATTTAACCACATCGAATTTACAAGGAGTTTTTGTGGCTCTGGATAAGAGATTATATTAAACAATAGTCAGGCTGCCTTGCTGACTCAACCTAATTCCCAACCTTCCTTTGGGGCTGTTCCTTGCCCAGAACTTTGACAGAGTGGTCTTTTGGCCAAGTGGTCCTCCCTGGAGAGTGCAGCCTGTAGTAGAGAAGAGGGTGACTCCCTGAGGCTCATCAGTTTTATAGATATCCTGGCCTCCTTCTCTCTCTGCCACATTGGGCTCTAAGGAATAATATCTATATCAGACTGAGTTTTTATTTCTTAAAAAATGGTGATTTAAACTTGGCTCCTCACCACCTAGTCCTTGAAGAATAAATGGCCCTTGATTCTACAGTTTTAACCATCTTAATTCAGCTCAAGTGTCTCATTTTACAGAGGACATTGAAGCTCAGAGAAGGAAAGTGATTTACCTGCCAATATTGATCTATTTAAAAGCAGAGCTAAAGCCATAACCTTGGTTTTTCTGCCCCTTTCTACATGTGTCACTTTAGTTCCATTTGAGACTTGGGTGATTGTAATCATGAGGACTGATTATATACCTTGTATAAGCTGTCTGTTGGACCCATCAACCTGAATATATGTTTCCTACAAAACTTAATCATGCAATAGAAGGAAATAATGTGCTCTCCTGTCTGGTAAATTATGAAAAAATACCTCCTGTATCTTCTTTTATTAATGTTTGACATATTGTTACTCTTGGAGTATAAAAAACTTGCCACAGTGTAATTGGGCATAAATTCTGCCTGTTTGTCTTTCCCTTTTATTAGATGCTGACACAAAGCAATAAATGGTTACATTGTATTAGGAGAATAACAATTTATAAGAATATAACTTGCCAATAAGTTTAATGATGGTGATTTTTTTCCTACTGCTGCTGCTAAGTCACTTCAGTTGTGTCCGACTCTGTGTGACCCCATAGACGCCAGCCCACCAGGCTCCCGGATCCCTGGGATTCTCCAGGCAAGAACACCGGAGTGGGTTGCCATTTCCCTCTCCAATGCATGAAAGTGAAAGGTGAAAGTGAAGTTGCTCAGTTGTGTCCTACTCTTAGCGACCCCATGGACTGCAGCCTACCAGGCTCCTCTGTCCATGGGATTTTCCAAGCAAGAGTACTGGAGTGGGGTGCCATTGCATTATATTAGGAGAATAACAATTTATAAGAATATAACTTGCCAGTAAGTTTAATAATGGTGATTTTTTACCTATTCAGTGTCAAAACTTTTTTGACTTTTGGGTCACGTGAATAGCTTATTTTTCTTCAGTGGCTGAGTTTATTATAGTCAGATAGCCACCACGTGGTATCAGATCAGATCAGATCAGTCGCTCAGTCGTGTCTGACTCTTTGTGACCCCATGAATCCCAGCATGCCAGGCCTCCCTGTCCATCACCAACTCCCGGAGTTCACTCAGACTCACGTCCATCGAGTCAGTGATGCCATCCAGCCATCTCATCCTCTGTCATCCCCTTCTCCTCCTGCCCCCAATCCCTCCCAGCATCAGGGTCTTTTCCAATGAGTCAACTCTTCGCATGAGGTGGCCAAAGTACTGGAGTTTCAGCTTTAGCATCATTCCTTCCAAAGAAATCCCAGGGCTGATCTCCTTCAGAATGGACTGGTTGGATCTCCTTGCAGTCCAAGGGACTCTCGAGAGTCTTCTCCAACACCACAGTTCAAAAGCATAAATTCTTCGGCGCTCAGCCTTCTTCACAGTCCAACTCTCACATCCATACATGACCACAGGAAAAACCATAGCCTTGACTAGACGAACCTTTGTTGGCAAAGTAATGTCTCTGCTTTTGAATATGCTATCTAGGGTGATCATAACTTTCCTTCCAAGGAGTAAGCGTCTTTTAATTTCATGGCTGCAGTCACCATCTGCAATGATTTTGGAGCCCAGAAAAATAAAGTCTGACACTGTTTCCACTGTTTCCCCATCTATTTCCCGTGAAGTGGTGGGACTGGATGCCATGATCTTCGTTTTCTGAATGTTGAGCTTTAAGCCAACTTTTTCACTCTCCACTTTCACTTTCATCAAGAGGCTTTTGAGTTCCTCTTCACTTTCTGCCATAAGGGTGGTGTCATCTGCAGATCTGAGGTTATTGATAAGAATGGAAAAAACTGCAGAAAATAAAAATTTAGCAGATGAATTTGAAGGCCATGTTCACTTAGCAAGCAAATGCCTTTTAAATTTTTCCAACTTTTAATAAAACTTGGACAGAAAAGTTGAAAAAGTAGCAATAAAGAGACATATACCCCTTTAGCTATGCTCAGTAATTGTTAGCATTTTCTAGCTTTCATTTTCTACTCTCTTTTCCTGTCCACACATGCATGTTTTGGAGCGTCTTCACTACCTGAAAATAAATTGCAGACATCAATACACTTCACCCTGAAGTTCTTCAGCTCTTTTTTCTAAGAACAAAGACATTTTCCTATGTACCTACAATAGCAATCACAGAAAAGACATTTGCCACTGATAATTGGTATTATGCAATGTACATTTCGGAGAAAGCAATGGCACCCCACTCCAGTACTGTTGCCTGGAAAATCCCATGGATGGAGGAGCCTGGTAGGCTGTAGTCCATGGGGTCACGAAGAGTCAGACACGACTGAGCGACTTCACTTTCACTTTTCACTTTCATGCATTGGAGAAGGAAATGGCAACCCACTCCAGTGTTCTTGCCTGGAGAATCCCAGGGACAGGGGAGCCTGGCGGGCTGGTGTCTATGGGGTCGCACAGAGTTGGACACGACTGAAGTGACTTAGCAGCAGCAGCAGCAATGTACATTTAAATTAAATGTCTCTTCCAAAATATTCTTTATATCAATTGAGGATCCCTGTAGGACATTTGGTCTTGTTCCAAACATCTGATGAGACATTCGGTCCATACCAAATGGTCATTTGTATTTTATCTTTCCAAAATGTTCTTTATTATATCTGTTAATGGGGCTTAGGGCAGGCCACCTCAAAATATGGAAAGATGGCATATTGATTATTTTAAATTAAAGTTATTTGAGAAACAGATGGTACGAAAAGAACACCCTGAGCCTCCTTTGTTTCCCTGGAAGTGGAAAATACAGCTTCTATGGGAAAGGATCCTCCCTGTGCCAGGAGGATGGAAGACTGGAGGTAGGGAGCTTGACGCTGAGAAAGCTCTATAAACAAACAGACTTTGTTACTCTTCATTAATTTGCTGCTCCAAACAGAAACACCTTTGGCTTGCCAAATCTTCACAAATAATTGATTCTTTATCTAAAAAGGTAGGTGAACAGCATGCCTCAGTCACTTCTTAGGTCCCATAGCCAAGGGGCCTCTGTAATACAAAATTAGATTTGATTTGCTCTTATTAATCCATTTTATGTCAATTTGATTATTAGACCAAACAAAAGAATCTGTAGGGATAGAAGAAAATTTTCCTCCTCTACATTGTTAACAGATTCATTTATACTAATTTTTTTTGGTCAGTATTGTCCTGAAATTGATGGCCGTTTTTCAGTGTGATCCTTAAATACCCAGTGATAACTTATTCATTGCTTTGCTGCTCATACTTTAACACTTCAATAAATCTCCAAGGATGTTGCACTACCATCAGCTTTTGAGATTTCCTGTACCAGCCTTCCACTGCATTGTTAGTCCTGAGTTTGCCATCCAGTTCTACTTCACAGACATTCCAAGGTTCTGGTGGAAATCTTGGAGCCACTGGTTGTCTTCTGCTTCTCCCATGCATTCCATGAATATACACTCTCTCAACAAAATCTGTTATATAAATTTTTTTCTCCCTTCTCCATAATACACTCAAAAGCTTCATGCACATCTTCCAAAGGACACAAATTAAAGTCCCCCAAACATGAATGCACATTTATAGGTATTTTCCATTGTCATGTCAGTTCACTTCAGTTGCTCAGTTGTGTACGGCTCTTTGCAACTCCATGGACTGTGGCATGCCAGACTTCCCTGTCCATCACCAACCCCCAGAGCTTGCTCAAACTCACGTCCATCGAGTTGGTGATGCCAACCAACCATTTCATCCTCTGTCATCCTCTTCTCCTCCTGCCTTCAATCTTTCCCAGCATCAGGGTCTTTTCCAGTGACTCAGTTCTTTGCAACAGGTGGCAAAAGGATTAGAGCTTCAGCATCAGTCCTTCCAATGAATCTTCAGGACTGAATCCTTTACGATTGAGTAGTTTGATTTCCTTGCAGTTCAGGGGACTCTCAAGAGTCTTTTCCAACACCACAGTTCAAAAGCATCAATTCTTGGACTCTCAGCTCTCTTTATAGTCCAACTCTCACATCCATACATGACTACTGGAAAGATCATAGCTTTGACTAGATGGATCTTTGTTGGCAAAGTAATGTCTCTGCTTTTCAATATGCTGTCTAGGTTGGTCATAGCTTTTCTTCCAAAGAGAAAGCATCTTTTAATTTCATGGCTGCAGACACCATCTGCAGTGATTTTGGAGCCCAAAAATATAAAGTCTCTCATGGTTTCCACTGTTTCCCCATCTATTTGCCATGTAGTGATGGGATCAGATGCCATGATCTTAGTTTTTTGAATGTTGATTTTAAGCCAGTTTTTTCACTTCCTCTTTCACTTTCATCAAGAGGCTCTTTAGTTCCTCTTCACTTTCTGCCATAGGGTGGTGTCATCTGCATACCTGAGGTTATTGATATTTCTTCTGGCAATCTTGATACCAGCTTGTGCTTCATCAAGCCAGACAGCTCATGATGTACTCTGCATATAAATTAAATATGTAGGATGACAATATACAGCCTTGATGCACTCCTTTCCCAAGTTGGAACCAGTCCGTGTTCCATGTCTGGTTCTAACTATTGCTTCTTAACCTCTATACAGATTTCTCAGGAGACAGGAAATGTGGTCTGGTATTCCCATCTCTTTAAGAATTTTCCACAGTTTCTTGTGATCCACATAGTCAAAGGCTTTGGCATAGTCAATAAAGCAGAGGTAGATGTTTTTCTGAAACTCTCTTGCTTTTTTGATGATCCAATGGATGTTGGCAATTTGATCTCTGGTTCTTCTCCTTTTTGTAAATCTAGTTTGACCATATGGAAGTTCTCGGTTTGTGTACTGTTGGAGCGTGGCTTGGAGGATTTTGAACATTGTTTTGCTTGCATGTGACATGAGTGCAATTATGTGGTAGTTTAAACATTCTTTGGCATTGCCTTTTTTTGGGATTGGAATGAAAACTGACCTTTTCCAGTCCTGTGGCCACTGCTGAGATTTCCAAATTTGCTGGCATGTTGAGTGCAGCACTTTTACAGCATCATCCAGGTTACCCCACAGTCAGTCTCTCCCATTAGGAAGCTTCCATGAGCCTCTTATCCTTATCCATCAGGGGGCAGATAGAATGAAAACCACAATCACAGAAAACTAACCAAACTGATCACATGGATCACAACCTTGTCTAACTCAGTGAAACCATGAGCCATGCTGTGTAGGACCACCCAAGATGGATGGGTCATGGTGGAGAGCTTTGACAAATCGTGGTCCACTAAAGAAGGGAATGGCAAACCACTTCAGTATTCTTGCCTCAAGAACCCCATGAATAGTATTGTCATATACTCACCTGTTAGACTCAAAGGAGACTGTTGTACCACAGTGATTGTGAAAAGTGAAACAAGCATCCTTTACTTCTGCATATGGCATTCACATTAGCAATCTCAAAATCCATCAGGTGCAATAAAGAGTTAATGTAGAGATTTCATTCCCATGCAAATGCAAGTACTTTCCTCTATATGTAACTGCATGTGTCTTCTAGTCTTTTCATAGTTAATGTATAAATCAGTGGCATAGTATAAACCAATACTCACACTGTGTACAGTAAGTAGCTGAATGAACTGTGTTGGTGGTGGTGTAAATGTATCATCACTGAATAATGTGTTGAGGTCAATGCATTCATTGTCCATTTTATATACAGGCTTGACCAAGCTCCTCCTTTCAAACTTCAGCTTTGTTGAATGTCTCAGACACATCCCATTAAATGTCCAGTCACATATTAAGGCATCATGAGTTTCCATTTTTGACTTGTCTTCTGTGCCTTTCTCTAACTGTAGGACTCTTCCTTGGTATGCATAGTTAATATAAGTTCCACTCTTTTACTCTTTTTCCAGGAATTAATGTTTTGATGTATTATACTTATTTTTGTTTTTTAATTTTTATATCACATTTTTGTTTCCTTATGCTTTCCTTTGATTGACTTTTTTTCTTCCTTTACCAGTTATTGGGTTGGCTGAAAAGTTCATTCAAGTTTTTACTTAAGATGTTATTTTGAGTTGAGAATTTAGCTTATTTTCTTTTATTTATTTATTATTTTTAATATAAATTTATTTATTTTAATTGGAGGCTAATTACTTTACAATATTGTATTGGTCTTGCCATGCATCAATATGAATCTGAAATGTTTATTTAAGTGTATGAGATAATGCATTTTTCTTTGATTAGTTCTTATGTGTTGTCCCACATGTACTGATGCAAAGGGCTTTCATCATCATTAATCTTAGAAACTGTCTCTCTTGGTGTGACTTTTCCTAGTCAGCAAATTGTTTAACAGAGAGCTATTCAATTTTGAGATAGAACATTTGAAAATTTCATACTAATTCCTAGTCTTACTGCATTTTGATGAGATAATGTTTCTATTATTTCTGTTTTGTGGACCTATTTGAGACATTTTGGAGATTAGATTTTCATAAATGTTTCATGTATACTTCAGAAGATATACTTTTTTAAGGTTATAAAATTTGATATGTATATCCGTGAGGTCTAACTTAACAATAATTATTTAAGTCTTGTATATTTTCTCTGGGGCTTCCCAGGTGGTACTAGTGGTAAAGTGTCAGTGGCAGTGCAGGAGACATGAGACACAGGTTTGATCCCTGAGTGGGGAAGATGCCCTGGAGAAGGCATGGCAACCCACTCCAGTATTCTTGCCTGGAGAGGACCCTGGCGGGCTATAGTCCATGGGGTTGCAAAGAGTTGGACATGCGAACAACTGAAGTGACTCAACATACATATTTCTCTACTTAACCTATGTTGGGCTAAGTATAGTACATTAAAGTCTATGATGAGTGTGCTTCTGTTAGCTCCTTTTTGCATGGCTGTAGTTTCTATTCCAGTACTCCTGCCTGGAAAATCTCGTGGACGGAGGAGCCTGGTAGGCTGCAATCCATGGGGTCGCTGAGGGTCAGACACGACTTTTTACTTTCATGCATTGGAGAAGGAAATGGCAACCCACTCCAGTGTTCTTGCCTGGAGAATCCCAGGGACGGGGGAGCCTGGTGGGCTGCCGTCTCTGGGGTCGCACAGAGTAGGACACGACTGAAGTGACTTAGCAGCAGCAGCAGTTTCTATTTATAAATGCTGTCTGTAGATTGTTCTATTTATTAATTTTTGATGTATAGATTTGTAACTATTTTATACTTATTATAAATTATAGCTTTTGTTATTATAAAATTTTATTTTTTGTTTCACTTGGTTGGGCATGAATTCTCCCTTGTGTCTGATATCAACAATGGCCTTTTGTACATTTGGCCATTTATGGCCCTTTATTCTCAGTATCTGTGTATCATTTTTGTAGTTATGTCTGTTGCTTAATATAGAGCTTCATTTTGCTTTGAGAATCAACTTGAAATCCTTTTTTTTTTTTTTTAATTAGGTCAGTTGAGTGTATTTACAGTTACTGTGATGGCTTATAAATGTGATCCTGACTTTGTCATTTTTTCCTGTTTGTATTGATTTATACTATTTTATAACATTTCTTCTCCAAGACATATGCTTTTTAAAAAGCTCCTTCAAAAATTCTTTTTTGTATTGGCAATTTGCATTTTTGCTCTTGTTGTTCCTTTATACTAACATTTTTAATGGTAGTTTTGGTACTCTTTTCTTTAGTTGATCTTTGGTTCGGGTTTGGTTTCTTTGTTTCGTCAACTTCAGAGGAATATATTCTGATTCCTGCTTCATACCTGTTGATGGGGGTGGGGGAAAAGCACAACCTAAAGGTGAGTTATGTTTTATTCAGGGATCTTACAAAGAACTATGGCGTAAGAGACAGCGTTTCAGATAGCTCTGGGGAGAGGCGGTAAATGAGGACGTTTTTTGCCAAAAACAAAGAACAAAAATAAAGCCATTTGACCAAATGCCAAAAGATTAATGCTAATCACAGCCCCACCCCCAACATTTCAGGTTAATGATTTTACTGTTTTTCTATGCATGGGAAGATGCAAAAGTCTGGACTCATTGACATTAATCCTTAGATGTGCATCGTAACTATGTCCAGTATCCTGTTCGTCTCCATCCCGATTTCCTTTGGAGCACATCATCAGGGCAGCTGTAGAGGGTGATGGCTAGAGGGTGGGCAACATTTGGTGTATACTGGAATGGCAGGTGACGTTCTTTGTCCACATTCCTGTGGGCAGTCATTGTGTTTATGTAACTTTCCCTTTTTTCTTTTCTGTCTCCTCTCCTGTTTGAATTGTGATATTTACACGTGTTTTCCAGCCATGCCTCTACTATTATTTTACATTTACTTTAAATATATCGAATATAATCCCATCCTTTTCTCAATCATCTCTTGATGGCATGAGGCTTGTTTTATAGTAGATTTTACAGGGATGTTTTATGAATACAGTATTCCACGAGGTCCTCAATATTTAAACTGTTTCCTAAATCTTGATGCTTGATGGACAACTTGGTTAGATTAAAAAGTCTTCAGCTTATCCTTTCTTTCCTTGAGTTGCTTCAAAGCACTGCTGTACCACGATCTTGCTCTTTGTTGTCATTGAGATATTTGATGCCGATTTTATTTTTTTTTTCCCTTTTTAAGTCACCTAATCCTTTTGCCTGGAGGCTCAAAGGATTATATTTTTCATCTTTAAAGGTCATTTTGGCATGTAGATTTAAATTTCCTATTATTTCTGTAAAGATTCTTGAATTATGTTTTTAAGTATTCTATTTCATTATGTTTTCTTCAGTGATTCCAATATTTTTAAGAAATTTTCTTATTAACCATATTTATCAGCATCCCTATAATCTTTTTTCACTCCTCCCTTTATGTTATTTTAATTTTCTTGGATATTCTCCTACTTCTTCTCAATTTTCCTTATTTATATTTCAGTTGTACTTATTCTCTTGTAGAAGGCTTAGACTTTGCCTTTTTAAAGAGATAGTTTTGTGCTTTTCTTCAGTTTCTCTTCTGAGTTCAACTAATTATCATTCCATAGTTTCCATGTTTTGTCCATTTACATTCAGAGATTTAAATGTTTAATTCAAACCTTTAAAAATCTATGCATATATTTATTTTAAGATATTTAATTCAGCTTGGGATATTGTGTTTCAACCTTTTGGTGCTTTATGTATTTGATGGAAATTTTTTTTTTTTTTTTAGTATGCAAAACATGGATTTTATGTGGCTTACAGCTTTGATGTTGTAATGCTAGTGTTCACTGACATTTAATTTTTGGTATAATATCGTCCCAACTGGTGTCTACCTTTTTACACTATATAATTCAGGCTATTGTTTTTTTTTTTTTTTAATTAATTAATTTTATTTTATTTTTAAACTTTACAAATTGTATTAGTTTTGCCAAATATCAAAATGAATCCGCCACAGGTATACATGTGTTCCCCATCCTGAACCCTCCTCCCTCCTCCCTCCCCAGTAATTTTTACTCTTTTTATATAAGATGATTGATTTATTTTGCTGTTAGTTACCCACCTCTCACCTCTACTTCCAAATAATGTCAATATAGATTATATTGACATTATTTGATGGAAATTTTTATCAGCTAAAATATTTCTTTTTCCTTAGAATAACTTTGTAGTGATGACTTCTGCCATTTTTCATTTATTTTAAAGGTTTTACATTTTCCTCCATTAGCAATAACAGATGATTCTGTCTGTTATTCTTAAGTTTTGGTGGTTTCCTAGATGTGTTAGTTAAGAGCACCCTCTTCTTTTGGTGCTGTAAAATCCACTAAAAAATAGTAGATTTTTTTTTCTAAGGGGAAAGGTGAGGAAAGAAGGGGAGGACATGTCTTTTAATTTTATAGTTGTATTTTGTTTCTGTAAGAGTCATATTTCCATAGCTTGCTTCTTTACAAGCCTTAAGAAATATGTTTCCCAAAGATTGCTGCCATTAGTCCCACATGATGCAACTAGCATTCTGATCCTCAAAGTCTCAGCTTTGTTCTTACTTTCCCTCATTCAATATGTGACTTCCTCTAGGGTTGATTGTATCTGTATTCCACCAGGGTTAGGGCCCCCACTACTCTCTTCTCTATTCTGTTCAGTCTCTATCCGACTGAGTTCAAAACTGAGCACTAGTTTCAGATATTTCTCTTACTTACATGTATATTGAATTATATTGTATTCTTTGTCTTCCAATTTCTGCCTTGACATGGCTTATGGACATTTTATTCACTTTATTTCTCTCTGTGATAGTTGTATGATGGGTAATGACATTAGATTTAGGAAGGTGCCATTATTCCATAGGTACCCTGTATTCTTTCAAATGAGTATGTTCACTGCCTTTACTTAAAGTACTGATAAGTAGTGTTTTTGTACGATTTCAGTGCCTGCATTTGTATTTTAGTATGCAAATGCTCTGGTGTCAGGAGAAGATCAAATGACCTGGGAGCACAGTATTTGGATTTGAGAATTTGTCAGTGAAATAAATCATTCATTCACTAAACTGTACCTGCACTCAGGTAGTCAGAGCCATATCTAAAAATAGTAAACATATATCACCTTTATAAGTATTATCTTAAAATTGTTGTTAGTTGTTAGCATAGTAAGTACACAATGAAATTCAGTTCAGTTCAGTTGCTCAGTCATGTCTGACTCTTTGTGACCCCATGGACTGCAGCATGCCAGGCCTCCCTGTGCATTGCCGACTCCCAGAATTTACTCAAACTCAGTCCATTGAGTCAGTGATGCCTTCCAACCATCTCATCCTCTGTCGTCCCCTTCTCCTCCCTCTTTTGATCTTTCCCAGCATCAGGGTCTTTTCAAATGAGTCAGTTCTTTTTTTTTTTTTTTCTTTTTTTCTTCATAAAGTTTTCTCTCTCCTTTTTTTTTTTTTTTTCAGTTCTTTGCATCAGGTGGCCAAAGTATTGGAGTTTCACCCAAACTCCAATGAAGACACAATGAAGACATTTTTTTTTCACATGATGAAGACATTTTCTTTGATTATTTTCAGCATTGTATTTTTAAGTGTATTAGTGAAGAATTCAGTATTAAAAGTAATAATTGATTGTTTAGAAATGAGTCCATCATTAGAAAGGAAAAATAATGATAATGATGGCAACTAAGTGATAGTCTGTTGTGTTCAAAATATAAAGATTTATAAAAATTAAACATTGCATAAAACAATATTACTTTATTATATTTATAATAAATCATTTTTTATAAGTATCACTTAATACTGTTGATACTGGAATTTTATTGGTCTTACAGTTTCTGTTGGTAATTTATAAATTTTATATGACTTTCTAGTTATGTAAGAATTATAAGTATAGTGCTTATTCTTATTTTTATGTTTGTGCATATTTATTTATTTACTTTAAAATTTTTATTGGAGTATAGTTGACTTACAATGTTGTGTTAGTTTCAGCTGTACAGCAAAGTGAATCAGCTATACATCTACATATATCTGCTCTTTTTAAGATTCTTTCCCATAGAGGTCATTACAGAGTGTTGAATAGAGTTCCTTACGCTATATAGCACTTCTTCATTAGTTATCTATTTTAAATATAGTAGTGTGTGTGTGACAATCTCAAGATCCCGATTTTCTCTCTCCTGCTCCCCTTTGCCCTCAGTCACCATAGGTTTGCTTTCTACATATGCCACTCTATTTCTGTTTTGCAAATAAGGTCATTTGTACCATTTTTTAGATCCCACATATAAGTAATATCATACGATATTTGTCTTTCTCTCTCTGACTTATTTCACTCAGTACGGCAATCTCTAGGTCCATCCACGTTGTTGGAAATGGCATTATATCATTCTTTTTTAAAATAAAATAATTTCAATAAGTGCTAGGAGTCTGGAGAATTGTTTCCCTTTATATTATATCTGCACTATTCAAGTCTGAGAAACACTGTTATGGTGTGATATAATTTACATTAAATAGAGCTGAATTCAGTTCACTTCCCTGTCACTTATAAGCTTTCTAAGCTCCAAATTCCTTACATCTGAAATGTGGAAAATGATTTGAACACCATTAAGTTACTTAAAGTTTAAATGAAAAGAGATAATACATATGATAGTAGATGTTTACAAAATTGTAGCAATTATTGTTATAGTTGTAATTTACAGGCAATTAAGGACTGATTTAATTGAGAATCACTATTGAGGTTCTACCATAATTTTCAAATGGGCTCTCTCTTCACTCTCCACATGAACTCTTATATTGCCCCTCTCTCCTCAAGCTCCTACTCTGAGTCACTACTGTTTGCCTCAACTTCAGTGGGAAAATAGGAATCACGAGAAAAGAATCTTGTCTTCCTCCTTATATCATCTAGAAAATTCCAGGATCCACTCTTACTTTGAAAAAATTTCTTCCTGTTACCAGGATGATGAATTCCTGCTTTTTTTTCAAAGACCATTTTTTCCCAAAAGTACTCTATTCTACCCAAGAAAGGACTTCTCTTTCTTAAATATACCTTCTTTCTATTATATTATCAAGCTTATCCCTATTAAATTATTTCTACCAGAATTCAGACAATTTCCTTCCCTTAATTCTAGATTGCTGTCTAGTAACCTATTTTTCTGTTCCCACTTTTCACTAAAACTCTCAAAGGACTTTACATCTTCACACCCTTATGTCTCACTTACTCTTCAGTTCACTTCAGTTGATTACAGGCCTGCTACTCCCTTAAACCTGTTTTTGCCGTATTAACCAATGACTTCCATATTACTTACTGCAGCTGGGTAAAATTTTTTTTTTTACAAATAAAATCGTGTATATTTAAGGCATACAACTTGCTGGTTTGATACATGTATACATTGTGAAATCATTCCTACAGTCATGCTAATTAATTTATCTATCACCTCATATAGTTACCTTTTTTCCTTCTGGTGAGAATATCTAATATCTATCTTTTTATCATATTTCAAATATACAGTGCAACATTGTTAACTGTAGGCAGACTATTGTACATTAGATCTCTAGAACTTAATCTTTTTGCATATCTAAAACTTTGTATCCCTTTTCCATTATTTCTGTTTTCTCCTACCCCAACCCCTGGAAACCACCAAGTTTGTAATACATATAGACTATGTGTTGACGATTGTTTTATATCCCCCATATGAAATAAGGATTATTATTTTATTCATCATTGAGAATCTATGGACTACCACTGTTTTACATACAGCAGGGCTGTATGTAAATATCAAAGGAAAAAACAATTTAGGTCAAATGGTTGGCATTTTTTACATTTTTGTAAATATTTCTAGTGACAGCTTAATAGAGGAAAACTGAATTTTCCTGATTCTGCATTCAGTCTGTTGCCACCTCTTACACCATATATCATATAGCCTGTAGAACACTATCTACTCAGGAGTGGATGAAACTGAAAAAGGCTAATAACATACTGGTGTTTGCCCTCATGGACCCACTGAAAGAGTGACCCTGAACTGTTTAAGAATTATAGTCTAGATCATCAACAATTTGTTAGGTGGGAGTGGCATGTACTCTTCCTAGACATGTTCAGAACTTTAGGTGATGAAAATGGGCCAGAATCAGAGAAGTAACAATCAGCAGAACTGGTTTCTAACTCAAGTCTTAAACACAGCATTATAGCATTAGATATGCTATTTGTTTAACTTCTATTGTGGATTGGTTTCTTCCTCTATAAAATAAAGTTAATTGTACCTTTATCAATTCCTCTATAATGAAGGTACATGTGATATGGCAGATGTAAAGTGGCTAAAAGAAAAATTAGCGGAGGCAGACAAATGCACGAAGTTACTTGGTTCTCACCAGCCCTGCTTCACAAAATGAAAAACAGATGCAGGATTTTCCCTTCATGAAGTTTCATTCCTGGTGGATTTAGTTTTTCATTGTGCCCTCAGTACAAGAAAAGTTTTGGAGTGAATATCGATAAAGAAGGCTGAGCACTGAAGAATTGATTCTTTCAAACTGTAGTGCTGGAGAAGACTCTTGAGAATCCCTTGGACAGTGAGGAGATCAAACCAGTCAATCCTAAAGGAAATCAGTCCTGGATATTCATTGGAAGGACTGGTGCTGAAGGTGAAGCTCCAATACTTTGACCACCTGATGCGAAGATCCGACGTTAGAAAAGACCCTGGTGCTGAGAAAGATTGAAGGCAAGAGGAGAAGGGGGCAATGGAGGATGAGATGGTTGGATGACATCACTGACTCAATGGACATGAGTTTGAGCAAACTCAGGGAGATGGGGAAGGACAGGGAAGCCTGGTATGTTGCAGTTCATGGGGTCACAAAGAGTTGGACATGACTTGGCGACTGAACAGCAACAATTGATTTTGTGATAGTCTCTATTTTGGGTGGAAGGTGTGGAACTAGATGAGAAGAATCTTGCTATGATTTTGTGAAAATCTATTATCTATGAAATTCATTTATTTATGTAATGCAAAAAAGTCAATTTTGCTCTATTTCATGTCGATTCTCTATTCCCTGAAAGAGATTAAGTGGCTATCTCAGCAGTTTAGCTTCCCCTAGCAACAGCTCTGTGGCAGCAAGAACATCTTTTCTAAGAAGGTGTTCTGCCTCTACAGAATCAGAGATGAATGTCTTGACAGTTTTCTTGTCTTAAACCCCACAACATAACTGCCCTGTTTTGCAAAATCTTGCTTCTGGTAAAATTAAGAGGCTTATAATATGCAACACATCTTTAAAAGTCATCAAAGTTTTGTAGTGAGAATAAGAATTTAATATGTCAAAGAGTAAGTTATTGTTTCTTCATGTTAAAAAAAAGTTTAATAGACTAGAAAATAAGGACAACAGTTGTGCTAATGTTCAAATCCTCAAATGTCCAAATTGTTGGATTGTCACAGCAGTCTTCAATCAATTCTGAAGTTAAAGGTAATCCTGAAGATTTTATGAAGGAGGGAGGTTAGCTAGTACTACAGCCCTATCCCACCTCCTCACACTCAGTGACACATACCACTACACACACACACAGACACCACACACCACTACACACAAACACACCACTACACACACACACCCCACCAATACACACACACACATCCCACCAGCACTACACACACACACACACACACACACACACACACACACACACACACCCCACCAATACACACACACACATCCCACCAGCACTACACACACACACACACACACCACACACACACACACACCACCACCACTACACACACACCACCACCACACACACACACCAGCACTACACACACACACATACATCACTACAAACACACACATACATCACCACACAGAGCCCTGTGAGAGAGTTTAAAGTATTTGGAATGACAGTAGTTATCCTGCACTTGATCGTGCTCTCAATAATCTGATACTTAATTTCTACCTACTTTAGAACAGGGGTTCTCAAACTTCCCTGTGCATCAGAATCACCTGGAAACCTTTCTAAAATACAGCTGCCTGGACACTACCCCTGCATTTCTGATTCGTAGGTTTGCAGTGGGTCCTCGAATTTGCACTTCTTACAGATTCACAGGCCTAGGGACTGCACTTTGAGAAATACTACATAAGCTTATCACAGGTCTTGTTTTCAGATAGTATTCTCAGTCCAGACACTCCATCCTTCAATATTTGCTCAGTATGTGACTGAGGACAGTTTTTATTTCTCTATGCCTGAATTTCTTCCTCTGAAAAGCAGGTGTAACCCATCTATTGCAAATGTCGTATGAGATAAAGAGCTTAAGCCTGGTGTCTGGATTGGTGAGGGTTCTATAGTTCTTAATGTTTTTTAAGAATTAGCTTCAATTCAAAGTTGATTCTCTGTGTGTTTTCAGTGTGGATGTTTTATGTTGATGATTGAAAAAGCATTTGTTATATTTAGGTACCCAATCCACAGGTGGAGAGTCTGACAATGAAATGAAAATTGAAACCGCTTTATTTTCTTGATGCCAGGGAGGGCAAAATACCTTTTGTAATTTTTTTTTTAACCAAAATCTTAATACTAGATTTTCCACAGACCCTATGATATTTTGGCCTAAACTGAACTGTATAAGTACCTTAACCCTTATTGGATAGACCATATTTTTTCTGTACATGTGTTTTAGATTTTCTCATTAAATGTGATTTCTTCTCTGACTTTCACACTGTTATGTTAGGAATGAAAAGGGGATCCCAAGTCTTTAAATGTTCTTGCTAAGAACCATCCCCTCCCTTCTCACTGACACTCACTGTCTCTTTGTTGCATCCTGCTCAAGGATTTAGAAATAATCAGATTGTGCCCTTCTTTCTTGCTTATATCAGTTACTGCGAACCCCAACATTTCCAAACCACCCCCCCCACATCATCCATGCTCATCTCTTATTCCAATAAACCTCTTTACTTTATATGAATCTCTCTCCTTTCTTATTCTCCAACCTATGCATGGTAAGTCACTTCAGTGGTGTCAGATTCTTTGCAACCCTATTTACTGTAGCCCGCCAGGCTTCTCTGTCCATGGGACTCTCTAGGCAAGGATACTGGAGTGGGTTGCCATTTCCATCTCCAGGGGATATTCCCAACCCAGGGATTGAAGCTGAGTCTCTTATATCTCCTGCACTGGCAGGTGGGTTCTTTACCACTAGCGCTTACTCCCCAAACTTTCCAATAAATAACTCTGGGACTCTATTATCAATAAACCCTCTGAATTTTGAACCTATTCACCTTGTAGCTCTCTGATTCTTGTCACTCTCTGAAGAACTCCTTCCCATGAAGCCTCTGAAGGAGGAGGAGTTTTTTCCCTCTGTTCCTTTCTTCCTCAAGGCCTGGAGATAGTTACATATTCTCTTGGTGCCTTTCAGACCATTCTCATTAAAAATATTCAGATTTGAGGTTCAAGCTCTCAGATTATGCTGTTAATTACTATACTTTGCTGCAAGTTTCTATAGCACTCCATGTCTCTTTCTCTTCCATATACCTTCAAACTCCTACTGTTTAACAGATTTATTCTTTTTCATTCTATCTCCCTCATGTGTGTATCTTATGAACACACATACTGGAATGTATATGCATGTAATTATATACTGTACACACATATATACACACACTTAAATGTATAAAGACAGAGAGAATGAATTTGCAAGATACTAAGTGGTTTCATTATCCACATGTCTACCATCTAAGTTCCTTGACTGTGATCTGGTGATCATGTTCTTAACCCTGTCTCAGGCCCTCAGGCGTTCACTTCTGTGGTCATAATGTAGATGTTGGCATTACCAGTGATTGCACTCCTCCATAATCTTAAGCATTAGACTCTTCAGACACTGTTCCTCTTTTTCCAACTCACTCTCTCGAGTGCTCTGACCCCCCTAATTTTAAGCCTTGCTGGGATTTGTAGTCCATTGATTTTAGTACTCCTTCAATATTTCTACACACTACATCTCCTCACTTCCACTTCCACATAGAATTTATATCCATTATCATAATCACCATTTTGCAAATGCCTTCGTGGACTCTACCTTGTATGCTTCTTGAAAATTCTGAAAACTGGCTAAATCCAATTCTTTTCCTAGTTTTCAGAGCTAAAACAATATTGATTGCTTTTGTATACATATATGTTGCTTTTTATCTGTACTTGGTCAGTTGTGTGTGCCGCTATTGAAAGCCAACTCTTCTTTTAAAAAATTGAGTTATAGTTGATTTACAATGTTGTGTTAATTTCTGCTGTATAGCAGAGTAACTTGTGATTATTTTTCATATTCTTTCCATTATGATTTATCACAGGATATTGAGTGTTGTTCCCTGTGCTATATAGTTGGGCCTCATTGTTTACCCATCCTGTATGTAATAGTTCGCAGCTACCAACCCCAGACTCCCAATTCTTCTCTCCCCTGACCTTAGCAACCACAAGTGTGTTCTCTCTATCTGTGAGTCTGTTTCTATTTCATGGATATGTTCATTTGTATTGTATTTTAGATTTCACAAATAAGTGATATCATGATAAAATATGGAGAAAAGCTTATCTGTTAGAATATGTATTCTCAGGAATTCCCTGGTGGTCCTGTAGCCAGGACTTGGCATTCTCACTGCTGAGGGCATAGGTTCAGTTCCTAGTCAGGGAACCAAGATCTCACAAACTGCACAGTGCAGCCAAAAAAATAAAATTTAATTTCTTTTGTAATAGTCATCACATATCTATATCTATCTCTTTATCTATACCTATATCTGTATCTTCTGGGGTCAACTCTTTACTTCTACACTGGTTCCCATCCCCTCTCAAGGATGTGACTCAAGTGATCATCCTGGCTGTCTCTTTGGCATCATTGATTTCTCCCCTTTACTGCTTTATTCAAATAAGCAATAATATTCTCAGTCAAAAATAAAATATGCTTAGCCTCACGTTCCTCCTCCATTCTTGTTTTATTTCTCTAAGCTTCTTACAGCAAAATATTTAAAATAGTAGCCTGTACTTGTTGCCTCAATATGTATGGTCTCGTTTTCCTCATTATTTCTTGAACTCATTTTAATTAGGCCATATCTACCACTCTATAGAAGGCTTGAAAGTTACTACTATGTTGTTAGATACAATGGTCAATTCCTAGTCGTTGTCTTCCTAATTCATCAGTATTATTTCATCATTTGATCACTTTATTTTCCTTTAAAAATATTTTTTTTTCATTTGGCTTTCTGGATACTTGACTGGCGGTTAAGCTTCAGTTTGATTTTCCTCATTTCCAAGACCTCTTCCAATATTCAGTTATCAGATCTCTACTATTTTCTTTTCGTACTCTCTAATGAAGTGATCTTATCCAACTGTAAAGACTTTACGTCAGCTGGTGACTTCCAAATTTATATCTCAACCTCTCCTAGAATACAGATACATATATTTTATGACGTGCTCCGCATCACCCTACTGATAGCTCATAGCTATTAAAATTTATCATTTCTAGAAATGAGCCAAGCTACACCATGCCTTGTCTTTAACATCTCAGTTGATAACATATTCATCCTTCTTTCTTGCCTTAGCTGAAAACTGTGAATTCATCTATCATTACATTTGCAAACAAAAGCTGTTAGCTATATCTTTAGAAAACATTTAGAATCTGACCACATCTCACCATTATGTCAGCATTCCAATTCATCACCATCATTTCTTAGCTGGGCTATTGCAATAGCCTCAAAATTGATCTCTTGAGGGTTTCTTCTGCCTCACATCCTGCCTTTTACTTTCAACATGGAAATCTGAGTTGTCTTTTAACAGTGTAAGTCAAATCATGTCACTTACCTGCTGAAAATTCGTCCATGGCTTCCTATATTTCAGGATGAAAGTCCAAGTCTTTATAATAACCTCTAAAGCCCTAAACACTCTAACCTCAGTTAAAGCATATGTGTTCTGGCTTCCATGCTGTTCCCTGAACAGACTAGGCATCCTTCCACCAGGAAACTCTTCCACCTTTGCACTTGCTCTTTCTCTGCCTTGAGTGCTCTTTCCTTGGATATTTGCACTGTTCACTTTCTCAGTCCCTTCAGATCATTTTTACAATGTCACTCTATCATCTGAACAATAAAATAACACCCCTCCTTGCCCATTCCTCTGATTCCCCTTTACTTTAATTTTCTCCATAGCCTCAGTCATCTTCTCATAAAATGTGTCTGTATTTATCTTTGTATTTTATTTGTTGCCTCTCTCTTAACAAGAATGTAAATTCTGTGAGGGCTGAAACTTTGAATTTACCACTATATCCTCAGTACACTGAACTGTCATTGCCACATGGTAAGTGCCTAATAAGTATTTGTTGAATGAATTGAATGGAACAGGTTGACTTCATATTAGCACTCAAAGACAGTGACTTGCATGCTAAATTAAATAGACCATGTAAGCTGCAATTACTTTTTATTTTGTGTCTGATTTTTAAAATAGGTTTTGCTTACAGAATCTTAATTTCCAGACTGTGGTTATATAAAATTCTTTGTGTCAATGGTGATGATGAATGTAATTATGATAATGCTTTAAGCAATGATGATAATAAAAATCCCTTCCCTTTAAAGATTTTAGTTCAGTTAAATAGGAGAAAAAACATGAGAAAATTAAGCAGAACTTTTCTGTGTGCTTAATGATTTATTTCTCTGTTTCAGTGAAAAGTTTAAAAACCTTTGAATCATGAATCTGAAATTTCAGATTAAATGTAACATTTAAAATAAAAAAAATCATATTGCTAACTGGATTATTCTCATCTAGTACATTGTAGTGAAAAAACTTCAGAATTTTACTGATCACACTTCTTATGAATAGTAGATTCATAATCTCCTATTTTCTGTGACATGCAAAGTAAATTTTAAGAAATATTGGATTTCCATATAACTATTCATATAGATAGTTTCTTTAGGAAGTAGAGGTTGGATATTGCTTAGACATAGAAGCTATTTGATAGATGTGTTCCTAGTGGGGGCCAGAAGTGATTTATTACCTTTTTTGAGGGAAAAATCAGCATATGATAGAGAAGACATGGTGGCAATAAGACTCAGAGAGGAAACATTATTAGTTTAGGGGTTGACAAGGAGTCGTCTCTGGCAAACATCCCAGACTCCTATGATTTCAAAATGTTGTATCATAGGAATAATAGTGAACAGGTAATAGTTCAGTCTACACCAAACTGAAACCTAGCTTTACATTTTTTCAATTTGTAATTAAATTAATATCATTTTGGATTATGCTGTCTCTAACAAAACTAAGGCCTCTCTGTAAGGAAGCAATTTACAACATGTAGCATCTTAAATTATCTTTCCTGATCTTCATTTATAATGTGTAGGACTCAATAAAGAATGGATAGAACACAAGATTTTTTGAAATCCTTAAAGAGTCGGACACAACTGAGCAACTGAGCTGAACTGAAGACATAATAGGTAACTGAAACAGACTCCATATAATGGAGTTATCAGACACAAATTTGAATATGATTTTGATGACTATGTTCAAGAATTAAAAGATTTAATGAAGAGTTAAGGTGGATTATTTGTATAAAAATGAAATACATGGCAAAGACCGACAGTCTAGAACTGAAAATATAACTGAAAGTAATAAGTCTATGAATGGATTGCTCTGTAGATTAGGTACAATTTATCTTATTTAAAAGATAAATCAAAATTTAAAAAGCCATAGATGGTTTTATCCAACTATGAAAATGCAAACAATTATATGACATACATAATATAGTTTGGTATAATATATATATATATAATTAAAGTTATCAGAAATAGCAAAGAATTGGCAGAAATAATTAGTATATGAAGAAAAATATGATAGAGTTGGGTAAAACTAAGACACAAGAGCATAGACTTAAGCCCCAAGTACATCACATAAGTGTAAAATGTAGTTGTGGTTCAGTTCAGTCACTTAATCATGTCTGACTCTTTGCAACTCCATGGGCTGCAGCATGCCAGGCCTCCCTTTCCGTCACCAACTCCTGGAGCTTGCTCAAACTTATGTCCGTCAAGTCAGTGATGCCATCCAACCATTTCATTTTCTGTCACACCCTTCTCCTCGTGCCTTCAAGCTTTCCCAGCATCAGGGTCTTTTCTAAGGAGTCAGTTCTTTGCATCAGGTACCTTATAGTAATATCTCTTTTCTGAAAAAGATAAAATATCTCTAAAGTTGCTAGAGAAGCAGATGAAGTAACAACA
Organism: Bos indicus; assembly: GCF_029378745.1. Lineage (NCBI taxonomy): Eukaryota > Metazoa > Chordata > Mammalia > Artiodactyla > Bovidae > Bos > Bos indicus. The sequence goes on from NC_091769.1 coordinate 55,358,710, forward strand.
AAGGAGTAGCCGTAAGAATTATAGTAGATTTATGAACAGATTAAAGGCAGAGGAAAGTAAAATCTTGAAATTACTGAGTTAGAATAACTTCCAAACTAGAGTTCTCAATTCAGTGCTTATTTCATTTTCAAAAATGACAAGAAAGTAAACATATTATTAGATAAAAACTGAGAGCCATGTTTAATACAGCCACACTAAACTATATACTGCTGCTGCTGCTGCTGCTAAGTTGCTTCAGTCGTGTCCGACTCTGTGCGACCCCATAGATGGAAGCCCACCAGGCTCCCCTGTCCTAATGGATTGTTACTCAGGCAGAAGAAAGATGAGAACAGATTAAACTTCCAAGAAACAAGAAATAATAAAGGGAAATGATAAAAAGTAAATATGCATGTTAATTTAATGTAAAGATGACTAAATATATGTAAGAATTATATTAAATGCTTAACATATTAAAAATTAAAATACATGACAACAATCACTAATAACACAGGAAGGAGTATATAGGGTTAAAGAGTAATTAAACCAAGGATATTATCTGTGAACTAAGATGTTCTTCAAAGATCAAGACTATAGAAATTTAATTTTGACTGTTCCAGAACTCAGGAAATACTGTGCACACATGCCTTCTAGAAAAATATACTGGAGAACTAGCTTCATCCAAACAGAAAAACTTCGGCAAAAAGACATAGTATTTCATATATTTAGTTGTAGAGCTAAAGTAGGGTGTGGATTCATTAACAATTGCATTAACATAAACATGTATGTTACATAAACATTGCATGTTATGGCAAAATGAGGAAACAGTGAGGAAATAAGAATAGGGTCACTGAATGTTTTATAGATGACAGATCAAGACATATGATACTATCTGTAACTGACGTAACAGTTAGCAAAAAGGTAAGGGAAAAAAGGTATTAAATAAGGTAACCAGAATAATAAAAATAGAATCTTTTCTGGGTAACAGGTAAGTTTTTAAAAAGTAGAGAGCACAACAAATAGAGACGAAGCTCAGTAAACAGTACACAATACTCACAGTAATTACAACATATGGTCTCATAGAACTGACACTAGCTATAAAAGTTAGAATTAATGGGTTTAACTGGCCTGTTGAAAACAAATTTTCAAATTGGTTCATTAGGAAGAACTTAACTCTATATCAGACATGAGATATACCCAAGGAGCAGTGATTCATAAAGGCAATATAATTTTATAAGTGGATACATGTTTACCAGGTAAATGGAAAAAATAAGAAAACTGTTATTGTAATCCCGACCTGAGATAAGTGAAAAACAAGCCAAAACATTTAATGTGACATATGAAAATAAAATTTAATAGCTATGAATATCTATGTATAAAATAATGCATGAACACCTACATAAAACAAAATCACAAAAGATCCAAGGGGAAATAAATAGAAATATAGTAATAGTAGATACTAACATCACTTTGAGTAAGAGGCTAAACAGACAAATATGTGAGGATCTAAAACATCTCAGTAACATAAGGTCTACTGAGTATGAATTGAACCCAATACTAAAAAATATTATTTCTTTTCTAACATATAGAACTTTAACAGAAATTATTTATGCTGCTAAGTCGCTTCAGTCATGTCCGACTCTGTGCGACCCCATATACGGCAGCCTACCAGGCTCCCTGTCCCTGGGATTGTCCAGGCAAGAACACTGGAGTGGGTGCCATTTCCTTCTCCAGTGCAGGAAAGTAAAAAGTGAAAATGAAGTTGCTCAGTCGTGTCCGACTCTTAGTGACCCCATGCAGTGCAGGAAAGTAAAAAGTGAAAATGAAGTTGCTCAGTCGTGTCCAACTCTTAGTGACCCCATGGATTGCAGCCCACCAGGCTCTTCCACATACTAAAGCACAAAGAAACATTACTGGGTTACATAAAATAGAAATATGTATTAAGTATAAATACTGCTAGTAACAGTTCAAAATACAGTGAAAGCAGAAATGAAAAATAGATCTCCAAACCAAAAGGCCTTTTTATATAGAGATAAAAATTATTTACCTTTTTTAAATAAAAAAGTAACAAACCAAAAATCTAAGAGAAAAATGGATAAAAGACAATTCTCAACAAGAGAAAAATTAACCCATAAGCATATAAAAAGATAGTCAATTTCACTTACACTAAAAGAAATGATAAATCTATGGAGGACTTTTGATGGGAGACAGCAAGTTTGTTTACTCTTTAAATGTCCCCCACTAAGAATGCTTACTGGTTCTAAGAGGAAAATAGTGATTATACCAGGGTGAATCTGGCCAACTCCTTGATCAGGTGATCAAAATTAATTATCACTAATAAAGGGCAGATGGACGTGCTGAGTCCTCAGCTGTAAAACTTACAGGACACATCACCTACATAGTGTTCTGAGTTAGAATGCCTAATCTGAATGTAATCTTGGAGAAACATCAGCCAAACCAATAGTGAGGAACTTTCCATTAAAAGAAGGTGCTATCTTACTTTAAAATGTTAATATTGTAAAAGACAAAACAAGAAAAGGCTGTGGAAATGTTTCAGATTAATGGAGATTAATTGAGACAGAAAAACTAAATTCAATACCTAACCCTAGACTGTATCCTGTCCTGGAGGGGAAAGAGGAGTCAGTGGACAAAATTGGAATTTGAATGGTAAATTATCCTATCAGTATTAACGTTGATAACTGTACTGTAGCCATTTAATGGCTTTATTCTTAGGAAATGAATTTTAAGTTATTTGTGGGTAAAAAGCCATAATGTAATTTACCAACAAATGGTTCAAAAAAATGCATATCTAGAGCACAGATGCACAAATAGTCAAATTGATGGAATAAACATTATCAATAGATAATTTGATAAGTCTGAGTAAACAATTTACAGGAGTTATTTTTTTAATTGTATTCATTTTTATTTTTTATTTTTTAATTTTATTTTATTTTTTAAACTTTACAATATTGTATTAGTTTTGCCAAATATCGAAATGAATCCACCACAGGTATACATGTTTTTATTTTTGCAACTTTTTTATATTTTGAAGTTATTTCCAAATAATAGATTAAAAACATAAAATAATTTGAGTTTTTTAAATTAAATTTATTTATTTTAATTAGAGGTTGATTACTTTACAATATTGTATTGGTTTTGCCATACATGAACATGAATCTGCCACGGGTGTACACGTGTTCCCCATCCTGAACCCCCCTCCCACCTCCCTCCCCAAACCATTCCTCTGGGTCATCCCAGTGCACCAGCCCCAAGCTTCCTGTATCCTGCATCGAACCTGAACTGGTGATTCGTTTCTTATGTGATATTATACATGTTTCAATGCCATTCTCCCAAATCATCCCCCACCCCACACACAGAATCCAGAAGACTGTTCTATACATCTGTATCTCTTTTGCTGTCTCCCATACAGGGTTATCGTTACTATCTTTCTAAATTCCATATATATGTGTTAGTATACTGTATTGGTGTTTTTCTTTCTGGCTTACTTCACTCTGTATAATTGGCTCCAATTTCATCCACCTCATTAGAACTGATTCAAATGTATTCTTCTTAATGGCTGAGTAATATTCAATTGTGTATATGTACCACAGCTTTCTTATCCATTCATCTGCTGATGGACATCTAGGTTGTTTCCAAATAATTTGAGTTTAATTGTCAGGATATTATAAGAAAGGACTTTTGCCCATGTTTTCATTGATTCATCCATTCATTTCTAAATACTTATTGAGTGCTCACTGGAGACTGGTACTGAGCTTAGGCAGTGGAGATATTGTAATGAAAAGAAGGAATAATGTCATTATCCTATGGGAAAATGCATGGTAGGAAGGAGACATTAAACAAGTAATAACAGTAAAAACTGTATACATCAAATGGGATAACTGCTATAAAGGATTGATAGATATATACTACTAAATATAAAATAGATGAACAAGGACCTACTGTACAGCACAGGGAACTATATTCGGTATCTATACTGAATATAATAATAATCTAATATGGAAAAGATTCTGATAAGTGTGCATATATGTATAATGTATATATAACTGAATCACTTTGATGTCAGATCAGATCAGATCAGATTAGGCGCTCAGTCATGTCCGACTCTTTGCGACCCCATGAATCGCAGCATGCCAGGCCTCCCTGTCCATCACCAACTCCCGGAGTTCACTCAGACTCACGTCCATCGAGTCAGTGATGCCATCCAGTCATCTCATCCTCTGTCGTCCCCTTCTCCTCCTGACCCCCAATCCCTCCCAGCATCAGAGTCTTTTCCAATGAGTCAACTCTTCACATGAGGTGGCCAAAGTACTGGAGTTTCAGCTTTAGCATCAGTCCTTCCAAAGAAATCCCAGGGCTGATCTCCTTCAGAATGGACTGGTTGGATCTCCTTGCAGTCCAAGGGACTCTCAAGAGTCTTCTCCAACACCACACTTCAAAAGCATCAATTCTTCAGTGCTCAGCCTTCTTCACAGTCCAACTCTCACATCCATACATGACCACAGGAAAAACCGTAGCCTTGACTAGACGGACCTTTGTTGGCAAAGTAATGTCTCTGCTTTTGAATATGCTATCTAGGGTGATCATAACTTTCCTTCCAAGGAGTAAGCGTCTTTTAATTTCATGGCTGCAGTCACCATCTGCAGTGATTTTGGAGCCCAGAAAAATAAAGTCTGACACTGTTTCCACTGTTTCCCCATCTATTTCCCGTGAAGTGGTGGGACTGGATGCCATGATCTTCGTTTTCTGAATGTTGAGCTTTAAGCCAACTTTTTCACTCTCCACTTTCACTTTCATCAAGAGGCTTTTGAGTTCCTCTTCACTTTCTGCCATAAGGGTGGTGTCATCTGCAGATCTGAGGTTATTGATATTTCTCCCGGCAATCTTGATTCCAGTTTGTGTTTCTTCCAGTCCAGTGTTTCTCATGAAAGACAGTATACTAAGCACTTAACATGCATCACTTTGAACTATTAACTCTATGTGGTAAGAAATTATTATGCCAATTTTACAGAGAGAACCAAAGCAGAAAGATAAAGTAACTTAGTGAAAGTCTCATGGGAAGAAACTGTATACCCAGAATTTAAACCTAAGTCAGAGTGAGTTCAGAGCCCACTACTCATAACTAATGTTGTTTATGGCTAAGTGTTTCCCATGAAGTGGTGGGACCGGATGCCATGATCTTCGTTGTACATCTGAAACAAATCATTGTAAATCAACTGTACTTCAATTAAAAAAAAAAAAGTGCAGGTTGTTAGCACTCTTGAGTCACTCTTCAGTGATTTAACCTCTTGGTCAGAACTACTGAATGAAAAGAAAGGAATCCACACCAGCTAGATCACTTAGAGTGTATACTGCTCATTCTTCTTTTGCCTCTTTCCCATCTCTATCTTCCTACCCACAATTCTGTTCTTTCTTTCTTTCTTTTTTTTTTTTTTTTTTACTCTTTCTCTGCCCGACTCTATGCCCTTGGGCTGGCCACTATAAACTAGTAGGATCCCTTCCAGTGGGTCTGGAGTATGGGGCACAGAGGTCTGGATGTTACCTGGCTCTCTTTCTGCCTCATCTGTGGTTTCTACAGTGGATGAGTCTGTCTTTACAGCTCTTTTTGGGAAAACTTGTTCTCCAGTGCTCCCTCTTCTTGCTCCCTCAGACCTAGTGGTGATAAAATCCTCCTTCTGTCGGGTACCTTAATCTCTGTTATTGGTTCTTTTAATTTTTCCTCAATCACTCTGAATATGCCCTTAATTAAATTCTGCTGAAAAATAGCAGCCAAGTAAGCCTTCTGTTTTCTGTGGGGACTCTGGCTGATATAGAGCACTTCTCTATTAACTCCAATTAGAACTAAGATCCAGACCTCAGTTCCTGACTTGGTTTCTTGAAACAGATGTAGTGAGAAAATGTCATTGTTAAGAAGTCACCTTACACTAAGTGAATGAACCTGGAAAGAGAAAAAGCTGGTGTTTGTAATAGAGAAATAAAGCAGGTGTGCAGAAACTAGAGTCTGCAAGTGAAAGTCACATGGGTTCTGAGGGCCCTGTACTTTTTGTTTTTTTTTTAATTGAAGTACAGTTGATTTACAATGTTGTGTTGGTTTCAGATGTACATCAAAGTGATTCAGTTATATATACATTATATGTATGTACACTTTGCAGAATCTTTTCCATAATAGATTATTATATTCAGTATAGATACTGAATATAGTTACCTGTGCTATACAGTAGGTCCTTATTTATCTATCTTATATTTAGCAGCATATATCTATTAATCTTTATAGCAGTTATCCTATTTGATGTATATGGTTCTTACTGTTATTACTTGTTTAATGTCTGCTTCCCACCATGCATTTTCCCATAGGATAATGACCATATTCCTTCTTTTCACTACAGAAAAGGGTTCATTCCTGCATTTGTGTCCAGTGAAACACTAATATTAGTGTCATAAATTACCCCATTATTTTCTGAGAACAGCCCAAGCCAGTTTTATTTATAGTGCTATGAAATTTTCCTTTGTGTTTGAGTTTTTGCTTCCTCTTCAAAACTTGTCAAAACTGTGTTGATAGAGTTCTCAACGTTTTTCTACTAGAATAGAAAAGTGAAAACACATAAAGTAACTTAAAAAATAATCTGGGAGGGTATATAACATTTTTTTCCTTTTTTCTACTGTGTATAGGACTGTGACAGGATTTATTTTTCTCTGCATTGTCTTAATTTATTGATAAGTACATCACAAAGTAGCACATAGACAATGTTTTTTCACTTTAAAAGTTATTAAGATAATCTAAAACTGGATGTAAAAATAACTTTCAATTTTTTTCTTGGATTATGACTGAGAAGGTGATATTAGACATAATTTTATTCTATCCATTCCACTTATACTTGAGAAAAAAATGAGCAGATTTAAAATCATGGCATCTGGTCCCATCACTTCATGGGAAATAGATGGGGAAACAGTGGAAACAGTGTCAGACTTTATTTTTTTGGGCTCCAAAATCACTGCAGACGGTGATTGCAGCCATGAAATTAAAAGACGCTTACTCCTTGGAAGGAAAGTTATGACCACTCTAGATAGCATATTCAAAAGCAGAGACATTACTTTGCCAACAAAGGTCTGTCTAGTCAAGGCTATGGTTTTTCCTGTGGTCGTGTATGGATGTGAGAGTTGGACTGTGAAGAAGGCTGAGTGCTGAAGAATTGATGCTTTTGAAGTGTGGTGTTGGAGAAGACTCTTGAGAGTCCCTTGGACTGCAAGGAGATCCAACCAGTCCATTCTAAAGGAGATGGGTCCTGGGTGTTCATTGGAAGAACTGATGCTAAAGCTGAGACTCCAATACTTTGGCCACCTCATGCGAAGAGTTGACTCATTGGAAGACTCTGATGCTGGGAGGGATTGGGGGCAGGAGGAAAAGAGTATGACAGAAGTTGAGATAGCTGGATGACATCACCGACTCAATGGACATGAGTTTGAGTGAACTCTGGGAGTTGGTGATGGACAGGGAGGCCTGGTGTGCTGCAATTCATGGGGTCACAAGAGTCGGACACAACTGAGTAACTGAACTGAACTGAATGAATATTTTATATTTAAAATGAAAAAAAATATAATAATCCATTATATTATGCTGTTCAGTTCAGTCGCTCAGTTGTGTCTGACTCTTTGCAACCCCATGAATCGCAGCACGCCAGGCCTAGCTGTCCATCACCAACTCCCGGAGTTCACTCAAATGTAAATTACATCCATTGAGTCGGTGATGCCACCCAATCATCTCATCCTCTGTCGTCCCCTTTTTCCTCCTGCCCCCAATCCCTCCCAGCATCAGAGTCTTTTCCAATGAGTCAACTCTTCGCATGAGGTGGCCAAAGTACTGGAGTTTCAGCTTTAGCATCAGTCCTTCCAAAGAACACCCAGGCTGATCTCCTTTAGAATGGACTGGTAGGACCTCCTTGCAGTCCAAGGGACTCTCAAGAGTCTTCTCCAACACCACAGTCCAAAAGCATCGATTCTTTGGCACTCATCTTTCTTCACAGTCTAACTCTCACGTCCATACATGACCACTGGAAAAACCATAGCCTTGACTAGACGGACCTTTGTTGGCAAAGTAATGTCTCTGCTTTTGAATATGCTGTCTAGGTTGGTCATAATTTTCCTTCCAAGGAGTAAGCGTCTTTTAATTTCATGGCTGCAGTCACCATCTGCAGTGATTTTGGAGCCCAGAAAAATAAAGTCTGACACTGTTTCCACTGTTTCCCCATCTATTTCCCATGAAGTGATGGGACCGGATGCCATGATCTTCATTTTCTGAATGTTGAGCTTTAAGCAAACCTTTTCACTCTCCTCTTTCACTTTCATCAAGAGGCTTTTGAGTTCCTCTTCACTTTCTGCCATATAAGGGTGGTGTCATCTGCATATCAAGGTCATTGATATTTCTCCTGGCAATCTTGATTCCAACTTGTGCTTCTTCCAGCCCAGCATTTCTCATGATGTACTCTGCATATAAGTTAAATAAGCAGGGTAACAATATACAGCCTTGACGTACTCCTTTTCCTATTTGGAACCAGTCTGTTGTTCCATGTCCAGTTCTAACTGTTGCTTCCTGACCTGCATATAGGTTTCTCAAGAGGCAGGTCAGGTGGTCTGGTATTCCCATCTCTTTCAGAATTTTCCACAGTTTATTGTGATCCACACAGTCAAAGGCTTTGGCATAGTCAATAAAGCACAAGTAGATGTTTTTCTGGAACTCTCTTGCTTTTTCCATGATCCAGCAGATGTTGGCAATTTGATCTCTGGTTCCTCTGCCTTTTCTAAAACCAGCTTGAACATATGGAAGTTTTCGGTTCATGTTTGCTGAAGCCTGGCTTGGAGAATTTTGAGCATTACTTTACTAGCGTGTGAGATGAGTGCAATTGTGTGGTAGTTTGAGCATTCTTTGGCATTGCCTTTCTTTGGGATTGGAATGAAAACTGACCTTTTCCAGTCCTGTGGCCACTGCTGAGTTTTCCAAATTTGCTGGCATATTGAGTGCAGCACTTTCACAGCATCATCTTTCACGATTTGAAATAGCTCAACTGGAATTCTATCACCTCCACTAGCTTTCTTCATAGTGATGCTTTCTAAGGCCCACTTGACTTCACATTCCAGGATGTCTGGCTCTAGGTGAGTGATCATACCATTGTGATTATCAGTATTGCATAGGGACCTGTAATGTTAGTTCCATGAATCAAGGTAAATTGGAAGTGGTCAAACAGGAGATGGCAAGAGTGAATGTTGACATTCTAGGAATCAGCAAACTAAAATGGACTGGAATGAGTGAATTTAACTCAGATGACCATTGTATCTACTATGTGGGTAGGAATCCCTCAGAAGAAATGGAGTAGCATCATTGTCAGTTAGAGAGTCTGAAATGCAGTACTTGGATGCAATCTCAAAAAAGACAGAATGATCTCTGTTCATTTCCAAGGCAAACCATTCAATATCACAGTAATCCAATTCTATGCCCCAACCAGTAATGCTGAAGAAGCTGAAGCTGAATGGTTCTATGAAGACCTACAAGACTTTTTAGAACTAACACCCAAAAAAGATGTCCTTTTCATTATAGGGGACTGGAATTCAAAAGTAGGAAGTCAAGAAACATCTGGAGTAACAGGCAAATTTGGCCTTGGAACACGGAATGAAGCAGAGCAAAGGCTAATAGAGTTCTGCCAAGAGAATGCACTGGTCATAGCAAACACCCTCTTCCAATAACACAAGAGAAGACTCTACACATGGACATCACCAGATGGTCAACACCGAAGTCAGATTGATTATATTCTTTGCAGCTAAAGATGGAGAAGCTCTATACAGTGAGCAAAAACAGGACCGGGAGCTGACTGTGGCTCAGATCGTGAACTCCTTATTGCCAAATTCAGACTTAAATTGAAGAAAGTAGGGAAAACCACTAGACCATTCAGGTATGACCTAAATCAAATCCCTTATGATTATACAGTGGAAGTGAGAAATAGATTTAAGGGACTAGATCTGATAGACAGAGTGCCTGATGAACTATGGACTGAGGTTTGTGACATTGTACAGGAGACAGGGATCAAGACCATCCCCATGGAAAAGAAATGCAAAAAAGCAAAATGGCTGTCTGGGGAGGCCTTACAAATATTATGCTGTAGTATGATATATAAAATACTGTACTCACTCTCAGTTGAAATTCTCCCATGGATTCAGTATTGATGGGGATTTCTTATTGTTAATGATGTGCTTTCAAGCCTTTTCTACCTAACGGGTCAACCCATAACAAGCCTCATGAATCATAACTTAAAGAGCCAGGGGAAGAGTTTTCATCTATAATTACGGAAAGATAATTAAGCAAATGTATTTTTAAAATTATGCATGCTTATAGAAAATTAGAAAATCTTAATGGGCTGTTATAGATCTGCCAATGAGTGGCTGTAAATACTTTGTGGAAGTAAATGTAGTGAAGGGAGACTGCTAAAATCAGAGAACTGGCTTCTCTTTGTGCATTTTGTTGTTGGTTGTGGCTTTAGTTTCTCTGTCAATGTATGTGGGGAAATGACTCCATTTATAAATCCCCTGCCTGTCTCATCCAGTGATTGTGAGACTTTTTGTGGTTAGGGGATGTGTAAGTACATTAATGTGTAAAGGTTCTTGCAGCCAAGTTGTAATTGTTATGTTTAGATTACAACACAAAGGGGATCATTTCCTCCCCCTTTTTTCAATATGGTGAAGCTGAGGTTCAGGGTTTTTTTTATTATTGCAGTAATGATACAAATTGATAGTGTTTTTGAGTATTTACCAAGTCCTAGGCATCAAACAGTTGACTCATTGGAAAAGACACTGATGCTGGGAGGGATTGGGGGCAGGAGGAGAAGGGGAAGACAGAGGATGAGATGGCTGGATGGCATCACCGACTTGATGGATGTGAGTTTGAGTGAACTCCAGGACTTGGTGATGGACAGGGAGGCCTGGTGTGCTGTGATTCATGGGGTCACAAAGAGTCGGACATGACTGAGAGACTGAACTGAAGTGAGGCATTGTAGTGTGGTTAGATAATGTGCCAACAGTTGGGTAGTCATCCAGAGGTGATGAGTGGATGTGTTAACAACATCTTATGACAAGTTTCCTGTAATTTCCACTATTAATTGTGGGTTTCAGATTTATACTCATTTCCTAAATCTGTTTTATCCACGTACATTCAGATTCGTATTTGAGTGCAATATGAGTTTTTTTTCTTAAGCCTGTTGAAGAAGCAACAGTCATTTCTGGTGAAGAGTGTGAAGGAAGACTTGGAGAAATTGATCTCAGGATGGCAGATGTATGGTGGGGAGGGTGTTACTCCTTTGATGTGCTTAGTCAGGCTGTGAGTGACGTGGTTCCCTGACTGTCCTTACCTACTTCTGTGATAACTTTTTTGATCAAGGGAAAGTAATAATAACTTAATTCCTGGGAATAAATAGTCATTTCCTAGACTTTCAGAAGAAAAGGAGTAGATACAAAATTTTGGGGTGCTTCAGGTTTTGGAACACACAGTAAACACAGTTTATGATAAATAAACTATTAATAGCTCATGTTTGTGTCAGACTTGATAACATACACGGTCATTTCATGTATTTATGTGTGTGTGTATGTGTGTGTGTATGTGTATGTGTGTATACATGTGTGTCTGTGTATATTTAATTGTGAGAGTTCTGAGATGCTGGTATGGTGAAAATCATTCTTTTCCATATGGTGGAAATGAAGTGTAGATGTTATTACTGTATTAGTAGTAATGCTAATAACTACTGTAAATTCTACTGCCTTTTAATGAAATGAAAGGACAAAGTGGAACGGCAAAGTAAACGGGGTTGACTGGATCATTCCTGAGGAATGAAGAGGTAGGAGAGGTTATAACCTTTTGGCTCCAATTGCTTGCTTATGCAATAAAAGGGTATAATATTACCTTGGAATAAGTGAGTAGATCAATAACCGAATGAATTTGTATTACCTATCTAATCTATCATTTAAAGAGTCTAGTTAAAGTACAATTCTATCAGTGGTTCTACTTGTGTTTTTTCATAAGGCCCTGCATTTTAAAAAATTAAAGAATATATTTACTGTTGAGAATGTGTGCATATATGTGTAGTTTTTCATTTAATGTGTCACAAAAAATAGTTCTTGATGCATTATTGAACAGAATCTAGCAAATATCGTATGCTGAGATGTTAGAAACATCTGTTCTTTCATCCAACTGTATAATAAACCTCCCATGCTTATGTAATTTATTCTAATACTTGTGTCTTCAGAATTTCAGTGATGTATCTATGTATTCTCTGAAAGCATCATAGCTTGAAATGCATTTTAGTCACTATCCTGTATTCAGTGAGTAATTTCAGCCATGTGTTTACTGCTTCAGGTAGACCAAGTGCTGACTGCAAAGTCATGACCATTTTGGGGCTTGCACTGGGGAATAAAGAATCCCAAAAGAGATTTTTCATTTTTTAGATTATATTTTATGAAATTTGTCATATCTAGGATAAAGAATTACATGGCTCACTGTAACATTGTAGAGATTTGTCTTTAGATTATAGATGGTGACACTTTCAGGGTACTGACGACTATATAATTGATTAGCTATTATCTCAAGTTACAGTGTATACTAGGACAATGTTATTGGTAAAAGTAGTGAATATAGATGTAGATCTAGATTTAAAATCTTGACAAATCCACGTTCTTGGAGCCTACTCTTGTTGCATGTGGACTGTTGTAGGTTTAATCTCAAAGCTGACAGAGAGTTTATACTTAGAATGGAAAGAATATTGACTCTGCTTCTGTTTGCTGCCTACTCGTGTTTTCATATTAGTATTATATCTAAACTGATTTTTTTGCAGGAAATTTTAAAGTGTTTTTTTTTTTTTTAAAACAAGGGTTAATCTGGTCAAATACAGGCAACACAACCAATTTTGGACATGCCTGGTCTAGACGACTTGGTAGAGGAAAAACCAGTGGCTAACACATTGTATTTCTTTCTTTCTTTTCTTTTTTTTTTTTTTTACTTTACAATATTGTATTTGTTTTGCCATACATCAAAATGCATCCGCCATGGGTGTACACATGTTCCCCATCCTGAACCCCCCTCCCACCTCCCTCCCCAAACCATCCCTCTGGGTCATCCCAGTGCACCAGCTCCGAGCATCCTGTATCATGCATCGAACCTGGACTGGCAATTTGTTTCACATACAATATTATACGTGTTTCGATGCCATTCTCCCCAATCATCCCACCCTCGCCTTCTGCCACAGAGTCCAAAAGACTGTTCTATACATCTGTGTCTCTTTTGCTGTCTCACATACAGGGTTATCATTACCATCTTTCTAAATTCCATATGTATGTGTTAGTATACTGTATTGGTGTTTTTCTTTCTGGCTTACTTTACTCTATAATAGGCTCCAGTTTCACCCACCTCATTAGAACTGATTCAAGTGCATTCTTCTTAATGGCTGAGTAATACTCCATTGTGTATACGTACCACTGCTTTCTTATCCATTCATCTGCTGATGGACATCTAGGTTGCTTCCATGTCCTGGCTATTATAAACAGTGCTGCGATGAACATTGGGGTACACGTGTCTCTTTCCCTTCTGGTTTCCTCAGTGTGTATGCCCGGCAGTGGGATTGCTGGGTCATAAGGCAGTTCTATTTCCAGTTTTTTAAGGAATCTCCACACTGTTCTCCATAGTGGCTGTACTAGTTTGCATTCCCACCAACAGTGTAAGAGGGTTCCCTTTTCTCCACACCCTCTCCAGCATTTATTGCTTGTAGACTTTTTTTTGATAGCAGCCATTCTCACTGGCATGAAATGGTACCTCATTGTGGTTTTGATTTGCATTTTTCTGATAATGAGTTTCTGATGTTGAGCATCTTTTCATGTGTTTGTTAGCCATCTGTATGTCTTCTTTGGAGAAATGTCTGTTTAGTTCTTTGGCCCATTTTTTGATTGGGTCATTTTTTTTTCTGGAATTGAGCTGCAGGAGTTGTTTGTATATTTTTGAGATTAGTTATTCGTTAGTTGCTTCATTTACTATTATTTTCTCCCATTCTGAAGCCTGTCTTTTCACCTTGCTTATAGTTTCCTTTGTTGTGCAGAAGCTTTTAATTTTAATTAGGTCCCATTTGTTTATTTTTGCTTTTATTTCCAATATTCTGGGAGGTGGGTCATAGAGGATCCTGCTGTGATGTATGTCGGAGAGTGTCTTGCCTATGTTCTCCTCTAGGAGTATTATAGTTTCTGGTCTTACATTTAGATCTTTAATCCATTTTGAGTTTATTTTTGTGTATAGAAACACATTGAATTTCAATGAATCTGCTTCTGAATCTTGAGGTTCTAAGACTTCTTGGTTTTTACTTTTTAGGTAAAAAATCTTTTTTCCCCCAGCTTTACTGAGATATAAATGTCAGCATAAATTTAAGAGGTACAACACAATGATACAATACATGTATGTATGCATTGTGAAATGGTTACAAGGCTTTGCACTTCTCACTCTGCTTTAATTAAACGAATTTAGTTAGCAACCTTCTGCTCACATATTTACACATTTTTTTCCCCTTATGATGAGAACTTCTATGATTTATTCTCTTGGTGGTGGTTTAGTTGCCAAGTTGTGTCTGACTCTTGTGACCCCAAGGGCTGTAGCTTGCCAGGCCCCTCTGTCCATGGGATTTCTCTAGGCAAGAATACTGGAATGGGTTGCCATTTCCTTCTCCATTTATTCTCTTAGCAGGTTTCAAGTATACAATACAGTCTTGTTAACTATGGCCACCATGCTGTACATTACACTCCTGGAACTTATTTATGTTATAGTTGTTAAGTTTGTGCATTTTGACCATCTTTACCCCATTCCCTGCTTCTCACGTTCTACCTGTGGTAACTTTCATTCTGGTCTCTGCTTCTATGAGTTTTTTTTTTAAGATTCCACATATAAGTGATAATATATATTCTTATAATATACACCAACATATTCCTCAAAGCACAGAGATTTTAGAAAACAGATAATATGCTTGTTACCAGTTATTAGTATTATCTGATGGGGCTGGGGGGAAGATATATGATTTACAGGAAATCCTTTGCCCCAAAATCTGTCATTCTGGCTTCAGTTTTCTACTAGATTCACTCTTTTGCATCAGCAGGAGGCATGTATAGAATCATCCCTTACTCAAAACTACATTACTTTACTAACTCTATTATTGATATTCATGTGTGGATATTTTCTATATATTTTGTTTTCTATGTCAGACCAGATAGGATATAAAAATGAAGCTATCTATAACTAATATAAAACCATATCCTTCCTGGTTGAGTTTACCTCATCAGCATTAGATTGATTTTTCTTTCAAAAAAATTCTGATCATCTTCAGAAAATAAAACATCACAACTGCTTCTTAACCATAGTCATACTTGTTACTTCCTGGTTTCTTAGCTTTAATGATGACTATTCTTCCATGACACTGATGCCTTTCAAAGGCACTGCTATCAAAGCCTAAAGGTAGTTGCTTCTATCTGCCTGTCAAGGTTGTCTGTACTCACGTTTCAGAGAGCTGGTGTCTGAAATGAGGGCACTGAAGCTGCACATAACTCAATGCAAAGGGCATGACTTTTGTGGCTGTTTCCACCTATTGGTGTCATCACTGAGGCTACAAAAGATTGGTGAAGGCAGGATGGTGATATCTCATGTGAAGTCATCTTGTATTTCACTTAGCCTGAGGACTGGAGTAGCCCTGTGTTGAACCCAAGTAGGTGCTAATGTTTATTGAGGAAATAATGAATCTTACAGCATGAAATTACATATTAATGACCTCATGCTACTATTTGTAGAACTTATGAAAATTGTAATTAATTGGGTTTGCATGTAATTGTTTATTTACCCCCTAGTTTTAAAACTATCTCCCTACCAAGAAAGCATCATGAATTGAGATCTCAAACCATGTTTAATAGCATCATTCTATTTGCATCTTGGAAGATCATGGTTAAAACTGTAGGATAACCTGAGTCTTTCTTCTCAGTCTGGTCTATTGTACTCAATCAAACATTTGTGCTTCAGCTTCTATTTCTTAGGATGAAATTTTCCCTCATGATGCTCCTTTGTCCTTTAGGAACATAAACTCTTAAAGTGCTTCTCTCAAATTTCTGCATATTTGCCTAGGCACCCTACATCCATGGCCTGGATATGAACTACAAATGTGAAAGCACAGACTTCTGTTATTACCGATGAGACTGGAAGAAGACAGGAGACAACGTGTCTTGTACCACTCTGAATAAAGCAGAGTGAGAAGTGCAAAGCCTTGTTCTGAGTGCTGGGTGACACATTAGAGCTGGAAGATTTGAGAAATTGTGGGTTTGAACTTTTTTTTTTTATAAATTATTACTAGTAATGAGGCTGTCCTTTTTGTTACCCTTGCATTTTCACATTTATTGCTTGGAGTAGATCTAGGTAGTTCTGTAAGAAGAAAGGGACAAGACAAATGTGCTTTGTGAGCAGCAAAGTGACAAAACATTAATGGCCCAAATGAGAATATATGGGAGAGCCAAGGGCACAATTAATGGAAAAATACAGAGTACTCAGGATTCATGCTGCTAATTTTAATCTCTGAAATTTGAAATGTGTGGTACAGCTTTCTAATTTATACCAATTACTGGCTTCTACTGGCCTATTGGAAGTATCTGCTGAAGTCACATGAATTGAATTTGACCAATGGGACTTTATTTCAAAGTAAAAAGATGGTGTAATAAATTCAATTTGGGTTGGATTGGGTAAGTGAAAAGCTTAGTCATGGAGTAGCAGAGAAAGACATGATCAACAGCAACAGGAACTTAGATACAGGAAACAACTAGCTTGCAAAAAAAGTGCCCATCACTCACTGCCTGAGGATTGAAGTAGCCTCACTTAGTGAGAATGAATGATCCAAGGTACAATGAAATTTTAAAGTGCCTCAGAATTGCCCCAAACAAGACCCCATGTCTCTCAATGTATCTGTTTCTGTGTGTGCTTTGAATGCATGTTCAACAGATGGTGGAAACCTTTGGACTCTTTGGGAGAGATGACCAATCTCACAGTAGGGAAGGGGAGGATATCCTCTTTAGGCCCAAGAGGAAAGGACTGAGCTACTTTCTAAGCAGACATCAGTCTATTCGGGAGACATCTGCAGGGACTGAGTTACACTCTCCTTGTAACAACTGTGTCGTGCCACAATATCACTGATCAAAGGGAGCTCCTCTAAGTGGTAAATACTACGCCATTTCTTTTAGAAATCATAACATCATGCCACGACTGGTGCATTTAAGCAAGCTCTGCTGTTGCTGCTGCTGCTAAGTTGCTGCAGTCGTGTGTGACTCTGTGCGACCCCATAGACAGCCTCCTACCAGGCTCCCCCATCCCTGGGATTCTCTAGGCAAGAACACTGGAGTGGGTTGCCATTTCCTTCTCCAATGCATGAAAGTGAAAAGTGAAAGTGGAGTCACTCAGTCGTGTCTGACTCTTAGTGACCTCATGGACTGCAGCCTTCCAGGCTCCTCCGTCCATGGGATTTTCCAGGCGAGAGTACTGGAGTGGGGTGCCATTGCCTTCTCCGAAGCAAGCTCTAAGAGAAGTGAAATGTGGATACATAAGACATTAGTGATTCCCAGACCTGAATTCAAGGAACCAGGATAGGATCTGAAACTAAGAACTATGACTCAAAAGAAGGTTTAATAGTTGAGGAACATGAAGCTTTTTATTTCTTTATTTATTATTAGTCTTTGGGGTTAGTTTAGTTGCTTAAGGTAAATATAAGCTTACTTTCTTGCAAAATCTCAGTGAATGACTTTCACTCAGGCCACCAGGCTATCTGGGGCTTGCCAGGTGTTCTTCAACACCTGGCAAAGCCCAGATAGGTAAAGAACCTATAGGTAAAGAACCTGCCTGGCAATGCAGAAGACTTAAGAGATGCAGTTCAATCCATGGGTTGGAAAGATCGCACGGAGAAGGAAATGGCAGCCCACTCCAGTATTCTTGCCAGGAGAATCCCATAGGCAGCGGAGCCTGGTGGGCTATGGTCCATTGGGTCACAAAGAGTCAGACATGACTGAAGTGACTTCACACGCACATGAGGCTATGTAGAAGATGGGTGAAGCCAGAAGATATATGACCTCTTTGAAAGATGTGTGTGTTTCTTTCTCGTTGTTTTTTTTTTTTTTTTTTTTTTTATTCACTCATTGGCTGTGGTGAGTCTTCCTTGCTGCACTGAGGCTTTTCTATAGTTGGGGTGCACCAACTTCTCATTGTGTTGACTTCTCTTTTAGGGGATCACGGGCTCCAGGCACATGGGCTTCAGTAGTTGCAGCATACAGATCCAGTAGTTGGGGCTCTTGGACTCTAGAGCATTAGCTTAGAAGTTGCAGAACATGGGCCTAGTTGCCTGCAGCATGTGGGAAATTCCCGGATCAGGGATTGAGCTGGCATCCCCTGAATTGCCAGGTGGACTCTTAACCACCTGACCACCAAAGAAGCCCCAGACCAGCTTGTTTATTAAGACTATAAAATCTGTAGCAAAAAGATTAACTTTCAAGTGAAAGCATTTTTTGTTTGTTGTGTCAGCTATGGGCTGTAAGAAACATCAAAATTTGTTGGTACTGGTTGTAGGAGATTCAAGGAGACAGTTTTCATTCAGGGTCTGCCAGTGATCTAAAACAGATGGTTGACTTTTAGCTAGTAAAATTTAGAGATTAAAAACAAATACAAAAAGAATAAGAGAATAGAAGAAGAAAGGGGAAAAAAGGAAGGATGGAAGGAAGAGAACACAGGGAAAAATGACAAAGCAAAAGGCAGTAGGAGAGGAAAAGATCACATATTCCTGTTGACCCTCATTTCCCTGTCTAGATATTTTCCAGATGTCTCAAAATTTTTAATTCATTTTTTTACTATCAGGGACAGTTTTTAGTGTTTCTCATTATATAGGTCTACACTAAGCAAGTTTGTATATTCTACTGAATATATAGTATAATTTATGTGATACTACTTCTGTTACAGGTTTTGAATTACTGAACATAGATCGATTACTCTCATTTCCAATGTCAGAAACTCTAGATTGAGACAATTACTTCTGACTTCTCTGATCATTTCAGGATATTAATCCTGTTAACTCTGGAACCATAGTGTAGGTTAGAAAAACCATAGAACTGCTCAAGAGTTCTCTGGATCTGCCAAAGTTGGCTTTTGGCCACTGGGCGCTCCCTCCCCCTGTTGCTCATCTGCATTTCTGGTTTGTCCTGTGCCCATACCCTCCAGTACCCTTCCTCAAGAAGTTCTCAGGGCACCATTCTTTTGGCTTTCTTTCCTTTGATTCCCTGAGAGTCTAAATATATTGTCTCTGGCTCTTAGACGTTCTTTTCTTAGCATTCAGCTTTGTGAAAGTAGGAATAAAGCAATTTAAAATAAAACAATTGTAGCTACATTATGCTATTTTAAGTACTTATTTTTGGTAAGCCATCAAAAAATATGGTATTTGACTCTTACTATATTCTTAACATTTATAGTCTCTGGAAAACGTAACCTCTTCTAATTTATATATTCTATCATTGTGGGTATGAAATTATTCAGAATACTGATAAGGTCCTGCATGAGGTATAAATTGGATGCTACTGCATTTTATCATAGGTCTCATAAACTAAGAGGAGAATGGCCTGAAATAAATTTTCTTCTGTAAAACTTTAAACCTCTTCTCACTTTCAACTTGTTTGATTTTATTAATTTCTGGGAATGTATTCTTTTTTTTTTTTCTGATTTTATTTTATTTTTAAATTTTACATAATTGTATTAGTTTTGCCAAATATCAAAATGAATCCGCCACAGGTATACACATGTTCCCCATCCTGAACCCTCCTCCCTCCTCCCTCCCCATACCATCCCTCTGGGTCGTCCCAGTGCACTAGCCCCAAGCATCCAGTATCATGCATCGAACCTGGACTGGCAACTCGTTTCTTACATGATATTTTACATCTTTCAATGCCATTCTCCCAAATCTTCCCACCCTCTCCCGTTGTCCAGTTTGTTGGCATGTAATTGCTCAAAGTAGCATCTTATGATACTTATATCAGTTGGAACTTTCTGTAATATCAGTTGGAGCTTCTTTCTTTTTTAAAAAGTATGTTTTATTCATCTTTTGCCCCAACCAAAAGACAAAGACTGGCTGAATGGATACAAAAACAAGACCCCTACATATGTTGTCTACAAGAGACCCACCTCAAAACAGGGGACACATACAGACTGAAAGTGAAGGGCTGGAAAAAGATTTTCCATGCAAATTGGGACCAAAAGAAAGCAGGAGTCACAATACTCGTATCAGATAAATTAGACTTTAAAACAAAGGCTGTGAAAAGAGACAAAGAAGGTCACTACATAATGATCAAAGGATCAATCCAAGAAGAAGATATAACAATTATAAATATATATCCACCCAACATGGGAGCACCGCAGTATGTAAGACAAATCCTAACAAGTATGAAAGGAGAAATTAACAATAACACAATAATAGTGGGAGACTTTAATACCCCACTCACACTTATGGATAGATCAACTAAACAGAAAATTAACAAGGGGAAAAAAAAAAAAAAAACATGTATCTATAAAGTTCACTAAAGCAAAGCACAGTAAAATGAGGTATGGCAATAAAAGGTGTTAAATTTATCAAAAAAAAAAAAAAATAAAGTGCTGAAAAATTAAAGCTGTCAATTCTGTAATAGAT
Source organism: Bos indicus (assembly GCF_029378745.1). NCBI lineage: Eukaryota > Metazoa > Chordata > Mammalia > Artiodactyla > Bovidae > Bos > Bos indicus. The sequence continues at coordinate 55,379,454 of NC_091769.1, forward strand.
ATTCATTGAAAGTATCTTTTGAAATGGGGGTGAAAACACCTTCAGAGAAATGAAAGCTAAGGAAGCATGCACGAGCTATAAAAAATGATAAAGTCCTTTATGAATGATGATAATATCAAAACAAAACTTGGAAATACAGGAAGGAGTAAAGAGCACTACGAACAGTCAATACATGGATAAACATTAGAAACTATTCTCTTTTCTTAATTTCTTCATGGTAAACTATCAACATTATATTGTGAAATTTTTCAGAAAAAAAAAAAAGAATATGGTATGACATAGTTCTGTCTTAGATATTATGCAAGTGGGATGAATACTGAAAATAACTAAAGTACCTCATGGTACATATTTTCACTTATAAATTGATTTCATTTAATTGGCTACTTGATAGTGTTATATTAAGCTTCAAGCTGAGTCAAAGATTTCCTTCAGGAAGCAATTCTTTTTTTTAAAAATAGTTATTTATTTGGCTGTGCTGGGTCTTGGTTGTGGCATGTGGGATCTAGTTCCCTGACCAGGGATAAAAGATGGGCCTGCATTGGGAGCTTACAGTCTTAGCCACTTTAAAGGAAATCCCAGGAAGCAATTCTTTACTAGTAGCCCTTCCAGGGATCACAATATTTTTCCTCATTAAAAAAAAATAACACACGCTAGTAATGGAAAAATAATGAGTTATCCATAATCTTACTACTCCTAAGGATTATCACTATTAATATTCTGGTGTATTCTTTCTCAATCTTTTTTTCATATATATGGATATCCATTCATGTATTAACTTTGAAAAACAAATTATCCCTATCATATATAGTTTTGTATCCTGCTTTTAAAAAAAAAAAAAAAAGTATGTTTTAATTTGGCTGTCTCAGGTCTCAGTTGAAGCATGCAGGATCTTTAGTTGAGGCATGTGGAATCTAGTTCTCTAACCAGGGATCAAACCTGAGCCCTTGCATTAGGAGCATTGAGTCTTAGCCACTGGACCACCAGGGAAGTCCTGAAACTTCTCTTTCATTTCTGAGTTTTGTCTTGGTGAGTCTAGCTAAAGGCTTGTCAGTTTTGTTTATCATTTTAAAGAACCAGTTCTTAGTTTTTATATTTATATATGAATATAAAATCTTAGTTCTTATATATATATATAAATGTAAGTATACATTTATAAATTTATACATGTAAGTAGAGTGTAAAAATCGCCTACCATTACTGTATTGCTGTCAAATTCTCCCTTTTTATGTCTATTAATACTTGCTTTAGATACTTATAATTTCTTTATTGTGTGCATATGTATTTATAAATGTTTTATCTTGTGGCTGAATTGACCCCTATATTATTATAATGTCCTTCTTTGTCTTTTATTACGCTTTCGGTTTTGGAATCTAATTTTTTTGACATGTGTAGTTGCACCAGTTTTATTTTCATTTCCATTTGCATGGAGTATCTTTTTTCATGTCTTTAATTTCAGTCTCTAAGTGTCCTTACTTCTGAAGTGGATCTTTTCTAGGCAGTCTATAGATGTGTCTTGTTTTTTATCTATTCTCTGTCATTTGTATAATTTAGCCCATTTACATTTAAAGTAATCAAGTAATCATTGGTAGATTTATATTTGCTACTTTGTTATTGTTTGCTATTTTTGTTTTCCTTTCTGTTCCTTTCTTCTTTCTCCTTTGCCTTGTAGTTTGACACCTTTCTTTAGCTCTGTGTTTAGATTCCTTTCTCGTTTTCTTTTGTGTATTTATTACAAGTTTTTGCTTTGTGATTACTGTGTGGTTCACATACTATGTATATAATAATCTAAGTTGATAGCAACTTAAATTTGAACACATTCCAAAACTACATTTTTATTGCCCCCTACATCTTACAGTTTTGCTACTTTACACACTTAAACGTTTTATATATCTTTTTACTATTTATTAATCTACAGTGTTTGCTATAAATTTACCTTTTCCAGTGAGATTTTTACCTTTATGTTTTCTTGTTATTGTGCCATTTCTTTTCAGCTTTCCATGTAAAATTTCTTGTTAGACTGAGGTAGTAGTGATAAATTACTTTAGTTTTTGCTTGTTTGAAAAGCTCTTTATCTTTTCTTCAAATCTAAATGATAACCTTGCTGAATAGAGTATTTTTGGTTGGAAGTTTTTTTCTTTCCCTTTATCACTTTAAATATGTCATGCTGCTTCCTTCTGTCCTGCAAAGTTTCTGCTGATAAATCTGCTTATAACTTTATAAAGTTTCCTTATAAATAGTAATTTGTTTTTAATCTTGTTGTTTTTGGAAATTTTTCTTTAACTTTAAAAATTTTAATCATAGTTTGTCTTGGTATGGATATCCTTAGTTTCATCTTATTTGGAAACTTTGGCTCTTCCTGGACCTAGATGTCTGTTTTCTTCCCTAAGTTAGGTACATTTTCAGGCATTTTTTTTCTTTTCCTTTTTTCCTTTCTTTTCCATTTTATCCCTTCCCTTTGCTTTTTTTTTTTTAAACCATTATTTCTTCAAATACGATTTCTGCCCTCTTTTCTTTTCTTCTTCTAGGACCTCTATAATGTAAATGTTATTCTGCTTGATGTTGTCCAAGAGGTTCCTTAAGTTATCTTCATGTGTTAAATTCTTTTTTTTCCCCAATTGCTGCTTTGTGTGGGTGAGTTCCACTGCTTTATTTGGAAGCTTGCTGAACCATTCTTCTGCTTTTTTTGTCTGCTCTTGAACCCCTCCAGTGCATTTATCAGTAGTATTCACCTCTGCAACTTCTGTTTGATACTTTTTTATGTTTTCTATCTGTTGAAGTTCTCATTGTGTTCACCCATTCTTCCTAGTTCAGTGGGCATCTTGAGGATCTTTATTTCAAATTATTTTTTAAGTCACTCTCTGTTACCTCATTTTGCTTGAGTCTCTGTGTCTGTTTCTCTGTATTTGATGAAACAGCTACCTCTTTGTCTTGAAGAAGTCGCTTTGTGTATGATAATTCTCCTTGTTTAATCTTACCCTTGGTTGTCTCCAGACCTTTGAGATTGTCTATACTGCCTGATTTATTCTTAATGGGCTCCATTTGTTGAGGGTATCCCAAGAGCTGTCAGTATTCAACTGGAAGAATCTTGTTTAGCACCTAGGCTTCCTAGGTGGTGGCACAATTAGTAAAGAATCTGCCACAATGCAGGAGACCTGGGTTCTATCCCTGGGTCAAAAAGATCCCCTGGAGAAGGAACTCTTCCCCAGGTAAGAGTAGGTAATCATTGACTACAAGTCGGTAGTTATTCCTAGTCCAGTATTCTTGCTGGAGAATTCCGTGGCTAGAGGAGTCTGGTAGGCTACAGTCCATGGGGTTGCAGAGTCTAACATGACTGAGCAACTAACATTTTCACTATAGTATCAGGCTGATTGGCCAGAACCTCAGGCAGCAGCTTTTAAACAACTTTTAAGCTATATAAATACATGCTGTTCTGTGAGGCCTTCAGGTGTCAAGTCAAAATCTGGAGGTGTCTTCCGGGAGACAGTTGTGAAAATTGAGGCTCTAGAAGAGTATGTGAGCTCCTTTCTGGGAGATTTCATTGAGCCACAGTGAGACCTGGGATATTTGTGAGGTTGATGTCTCCATATGTTACCTGAGAGTGCTTCCTTAGTCTCTAGATGTAAGGGAAACTCAAAGTCTGTGCTTCTAGCAAATAGACTATTTTCACAGAAAGAATGAGTTTGTGTTTTAGTCTGTTCTCTATGCAGTGCCCTGAGGGTGGTGGCTTGGCAAGAACAGTCTTTCCGGTTATTACTCCTGTGGAGTTCAGGAACGTCAGCTCCCTTGACCACCAGAGCGAGATGATGGAGTCATGTCCCTTGTATGGATTGTGGACACATGCTGGCTTTAGCAAGGCAGTTGGAGAGGTGAAGAAGCAAGATATGCTGTCTGGCTTATGTTGTTTCATTAATTGTGACAAATATATTGTAGTATGTTAATAATAGGGGAAACTGAGTATGGTGTATGTAAGAACACTGTATGCTATCTTCACATTGATTTTTTAATTATCATTTTTTCTAAAATTAAAACTTTATTTAAAAAAGAAAGGAAGTATGAACATGTCTTGACTGTACATGTCTACAAGCTTCAGTAATGAAGGGTAGAGTGCCTTGCTATGCACTTGTCCTAGCCTCAGGTTGGAAACAAGAGAAAGCCTGATTTGTTAGTGTTCTCCAACCCCAGCCAGGGGGCAGGGGAGTTCCACAATCACTTCTGCTCACAGACTTTAGCCAGGAGCTTGTAAACACAGGAATAATCTTCCTGTGTTGTCATCTTGGACTTCTCTTCAAGTTACTTGATCTTGAAATGAATATTTTTTAACCCCTTTTCCACAGTACAAACTAGTTGGTTGTATTTTGAATGTTCTTCAGTTCAGTCACTCAGTTGTGTCCGACCCTTTGCGACCCCATGGACTGCAGCACGACAGGCCTTCCAGTCCATTACCAACTCGTGGGGTTTACTCAAACTCATGTCCATTGAGTCAGTGATGCCAAACAATCATCTCATCCTCTATTGTCCCCTTCTCCTCCCACCTTCAATCTTTCCCAGCATCAGGGTCTTTCCCAAGGAGTCAGTTCTTCACATCAGGTGGCCAAAGTGTTGGAGTTTCAGCTTCAGTATCAGTCCTTCCAATGAATATTCAGGACTGATTTCCTTTAGGATGGACTGGTTGGATCTCCTTGCAGTCCAAGGGACTCTCAAGAGCCTTAACCAACATAAGAGTTCAAAAGCATCAATTCTTCAGTGCTCAGCTTTCTTTATAGTCCAATTCTCACATCCATACATGACTACTGGAAAAACCATAGTTTGACTAGATGAACCTTTGTTGGTAAAGTAATGTCTCTGGTTTATAATACGCTGTCTAGGTTGGTCATGGATTTTCTTCCAAGCAGTGAGTGTCTTTTCATGGCTGCAATCATAATCTGCAGTGATTTTGGAGCCCCCCAAAATAAAGTCTCTCACTGTTTCCATTGTTTCCCCATCTATTTGCCATGAAGTGATGGGACCGGATGCCAAGATCTTAGTTTTCTGAATGTTGAGCTTTAACCCACCTTTTTCACTCTCTTCTTTCACTTTCATCAAGAGGCTCTTTAGTTTTTCTTCGCTTCTGCCATAAGGGTGGTGTCATCTGCATATCTGAGGTTATTGATATTTCTCCTGGCAATCTTGATTCCAGCCTGTGCTTCATCCAGCCTGGAATGTCTCATGATGTACTCTGCATTTAAGTTAAATAAGCAGGGTGACAATATACAGCCTTGATGTACTCCTTTCCTGATCTGGAACCAGTCTGTTGTTCCACGTCCAATTCTAACTGTTGCATCCTGACCTGAATACAGGTTTCTCAAGAGACAGGTCAGGTGGTCTGGTATTCCCATCTCTTTCAGAATTTTCCACAGTCTGTTGTGATCCACACAGTCAAAGGCTTTGGCATAGTCAATAAAGCAGAAGTAGATGTTTTTCTAGAACTCTCTTGCTTTTCCAATGATCCAACAGATGTTGGAAATTTGCTCTCTGGTTCCTCTGCCTTTTCTAAATCCATCTTGAACATCTGGAAGTTCATGGTTCACTTACTGTTGAAGACTGGCTTGGAGGATTTTGAGCATTACTTTGCTAGTGTGTGAGACGAGTGCAATTGTGTGGTAGTTTGAGCACTCTTTGGCATTGCCTTTCTTGGGGATTGGAATGAAAACTGACCTTTTCCGATCCTAAGGCCACTGCTGAGTTTCCAGATTTGCTGGCATATTGAGTGCAGCACTTTCACAGCTTCATCTTTTAGGATTTGAAATAGCTTAACTGGAATTCCATCACCTCTACTAGCTTTGTTCATAGCGATGCTTCCTAAGGCCCACTTGACTTCACATTCCAGGATGTCTGGCTCTAGGTGAGTGATCACACCATTGTGATTATCTAGGTCATGCATATCTTTTTTGTATAATTCTTCTGTGTATTCTTGCCACCTCTTCTTAATATCTTCTGCTTCTGTTAGGTCCATACCATTTCTATCCTTTATTGTGCCCATCTTTGCATGAAATGTTCCCTTGATATCTCTGATTTTCTTGAAGAGATCTCTAGACTTTCTCATTCTATTATTTTCCTCTATTTCTTTGCATTGATCACTGAGGAAGGCTTTCTTATCTCTCCTTGCTATTCTTTGGAACTCTGCATTAAAATAGGTATATCTTTTCTTTTCACCTTTGCCTTTTGCTTTTCTTCTTTTCACAGCTATTTGTAAGGCCTCCTCAGACAACTCTGTTGCGTTTTTGCATTTCTTTTTCTTGGGGATGGTCTTTATCCCTGCCTCTTTTACAGTGTCACAAACCTCTGTCCATAGTTCTTCAGGCACTCTGTCAGATCTAGTCCCTTGAATCTACTTGTCACTTCCACTGTATAATTGTAAGGGATTTGATTTAGGTCATACCTGAATGGTCTAGTGGTTTTCCCTACTTTCTTCAATTTAAGTCTGAATTTGGCAATAAGGAGTTCATGATCTGAGCTACAGTCAGCTCCTGGTCTTGTTTTTGCTGACTGTATAGAGCTTCTCCATCTTTGGCTGCAAAGAATGTAATCAATCTGATTTCAGTATTGACCATCTGGTGATGTCCCGTGTAGAGTCTTTTCTTGTGTTATTGGAAGAGGGTGTTTGCTGTTACCAGTGTATTCTCTTGGCAAAGCTCTATTGGCTTTTGCCCTACTTCATCTGTACTCCAGGGACAAATTTGCCTATTACTCCAGGTATTTCCTGACTTCCTACTTTTGCATTCCAGTCCCCTATAATGAAAAGGACATCTGTTTTGGGTGTTAGTTCTAGAAGGTCTTGTAGGTCGTCATAGAACTGTTCAACTTCAGTTGCTTCAGCATTACTGGTCAGGGCATAGACTTGGATTGCTGTGATATTGAATGGTTTGCCTTGGAAATGAACAGAGATCATTCTGTTGTTTTTGAGATTGCATCCAATTACTGCATTTTGGACTCTTTTGTTGACTATGGTGGCTACTCCATTTCTTCTTCTTTCCCACAGTAGTAGATATAATGGTCTTCTGAGTTAAATTCACCCATTCCAGTCCATTTTAGTTCGCTAATTCCTAAAATGTCAATGTTCACTCTTGCCATCTCCTATTTGACCACTTCCAATTTGCCTTGATTCATGGAACTAACAGTCCAGGTTCCTATGCAATATTGCTCTTTACAGCATCAGACCTTTCTTCCATCACCAGTCCCATCCACAACTGGGTGTTGTTTTTGCTTTGGCTCCATCTCTTCATTCTTTCTGGAGTTATTTCCCCACTGATCTTCAATAACATATTGGGCGTCTACTAACCTGGGGAGTTCATCTTTCAGTGTCCTATCTTTTTGCCTTTTCATACTGTTCATGGAGTATCAAGGCAAGAATGCTGAAGTGGTTTGCCATTCGTTTCTCCAGCGGACCACGTTTTGTTAGAACTCTCCATGTGTCGTCCTTCTTGGGTGGCCCTCCATGGCATGGCTCATAGTTTCATTGAGTTAGACAAGGCTGTGGTCCATGTGATCAGATTGGTTAGTTTTCTATGATTGTGGTTTTCAGTCTGTCTGCCCTCTGATGGAGAAGGATAAGAGGCTTATGGAAATTTCCTGATGGGAGAGACTGACTGAGGGCAAAAATGTTGCTAGTGCTTATAATTTCCCTGGAGTTAGAGGCAGTTTTATCTCCTTGTTTTAATATCAAATTGTTTTCCCTGGTGGAATTGAGCTTACATGACATTTGAGTAAAATACAAACATTTTAGCTAAAACTCAGTTATTTCCAAATATTTTGATGTTGATCTTACAGAAAAATCTGTGTGATTAAATGACTTAACCTTTCTTATAAAGTTACCTTTCCTGTAATTATTTGGAAATCCAGAGTGACACTAGTCCAAAGTCTTTTGGTAGTCATAATGGTGAAGTTTTAAAAACTAAATATTCTGATACCACCCCTCTTTGGAATATCTTGCTTATAATAATTTCAAACCCAGTGAGCCTTCTTGATGGAACAACAAATGTTTTGTGTTAATCTATCATGTGATGTATATCAGTTTAATTAATGTTTCCACCTGTAGTTCAAGAATAAAGCCAGATGATGAAAACAATATTTTGTTCAAAGTATAAAAGTAAGCAAAGTTTTACAGATGAAAATCTCTAGTGGAGATTCAGGGGTATGCTAAGTGGTGATTGGTTAATGACCATGGTTCTTTGTTGAAGATCAAAATAATTCACATCAGAAAAATAACACAGAATAAACTGAGATAGAACTCTGAGTGTGAAAGATAAAAGACAAGATAATATAGCCACTTGCTATGTGATAAAATGAATGTATGTGAACACTAGATGCTTGCATAGGTGCATCATTTTTTCATTTATTCATCCTTAGATAGATACCAGATTTAGCCTATCTCCTATAGATATCTCCTTTACACTGTATATTAACTCATGGTAGGAATAGTAAAGATTTTATTTGACTTACAAAGAGAAAGAGAACTCCTAAATCTTATGAAAAATCATGATTTAAGGATTCCCATGGGCTTGGAACTGTAGAATTTTAGAATTTGAAGAGATCTTGGAGATTGTTTGGCTCAGTCAATTTACATTTGAGGAAACTAGGGACCAGAAGCCCGGTGTGATTCTTCTGATTATGTTGCCGTGAATCCAGGGGAATTTAACTCTTACACTCATGACAGTGGCTTCCCAGGTAGCTCAGTGGTAAAGAATCCACCTGCCAATGCAGGAGATGCAATAGACCCAGTTTCAATTCCTAGATCCAGAAGATCCCATGGAGCGGGTTGCCATCCCTGGAGCAGGAAATGGGAACCTGCTCCAGTATTTTTACCTGGAAAATTCCAAGGACAGAGGAGTGCTATGGTCCACAGGGTCACAAAGAGTCAGACATGACTGAGTTACTGAGCATGCACACACTCATGACAAACATCCCTTGCTTCAGTTACAGATGACTATATGCTCTACAGATACCAGCTGAACTTTCTCCCCATATTCAAGGATACAAGAACTACTGTAAAAACAAGCACAAAGTTAAGTAATCATAGCTATCATTTATTGGGTGTCTTCTGTATAAAATCCTTTGGACAATATTGTTTATTATTCTGACAACTTGTGAGCTGGTAGTTATCTTTAATTATACTGATAGGAAATTAAAACACAAAGGCAAATTACCATTTTCAAATCCATATACATAGTAAGTAGCTGAGCTGAGACTTCATCTCTTTTTAATAGTTTCAGGAGAAGGAGCTGGGGGGAAGAGGAGACACAGATTTTCTCATAACTGTGTAAAATATTCCCAGGGTGAGAATTCACATAATGGGAGATTTGGAGGGGCTTGCATTTCTGGTGGTGACTGAGATAAACAGCAATATCAGACACAAATGTTTGATTTTTAAGAGTTGGTTAAGTCTAAATTTAGGAAATGACATTTATTCTATATAAAGATATATAAAAACCAAGGTATACATATATGCCATTAAACTTTTCTACTAGCTGAAGAAAATTTAAAAGTGATGTATACTATAGGCAGAATAGAATCTATTTGTATTTCCAGCATTCCATTTTATTCTTTTTTTCAAAGGTTTTATCTCTTTCATGAGATTTTTCATTTGTTCATGCAGATTGCCAACCGTTTCTACTATATCACTTAGCATATTAATTATAGATATTTTAAAGTAGTTGTCGGAAACTTCCAAAATCTGGGTCATCTCGGGGTCTAGCACTAGTGACTGCTTGTTCACTTGACATGGGTGATTTTTATTTTAACTTTTTTGTATGCCATGCTTTCAATTAAATGCCAAGCGTTGTATAGAAGAAGGGTACAAACTGAAATAAATAATATTTATGCCTGGAAATGGGTTTCCCATGTGGCTCAGCTGGTAAAAAATCTGTCTGCACTGCAGGAGACCTGGGTTTGATCCCTAAGTTGGAAAGATCCCCTGGAGAGGGGAATAGCTACTCACTCCAATATTCTGGCTTGGAGAATTCCATGAACTATATAGTCCATGGGGTCACAAAGAGTCAGACACAACTGATGGAGGTGATGGAATTCCAGTTGAGCTATTTCAAATCCTAAAAGATGAAGCTATGAAAGTGCTGCACTCAATATGCCAGCAAATCTGGAAAACTCAGCAGTGGCCACAGGACTGGAAAAGGTCAATTTTCATTCCAATCCCAAAGAAAGGCAATGCCAAAGAATGTTCAAATTACTGCACAGTTGCACTCATCTCACACGCAAGCCAGGTAATGCTCAAAATCCTCCAAACCAGGCTTCAACAGTATGTGAACCATGAACTTCCAGATGTTCAAGCTGGATTTAGAAAAGGCAGAAAAACCAGAGATCAAATTGCCACTGGATCATCGAAAAAGGAAGAAAGTTCCAGAAAAACATCTACTTCTGCTTTATCGACTATGCCAAAGCCTTTGACGGTGTGGATCACAATAAACTGTGGGAAATGCTTCAAGAGATAGAAATACCAGAGCACCTGACCTGCCTCCTGAGAAATCTGTATGCAGGTCAAGAAGCAACAGTTAGAACTGGACATGGAACAACAGACTGCTTTCAAACTGGGAAAGGAGTACGTCAAGGCTGTATATTGTCACCCTGTTTATTTAACTTAAATGCAGAGTACATCATGAGAAACGCTGGGCTGGATGAAGCACAAGCTGGAATCAAGATTGCTGGGAAAAATATTAGTAACCTCAGATGTGCAGATGACACCACCCTATGGCACAAAGTGAAGAAGAACTAAAGAGCTTCTAGATGAAAGGAAAGAGGAGAGTGAAAAAGTTGACCTAAAGTTCAACATTCAGAAAACTAAGATCATGGCATCCGATCCCATCACTTCATGGCAAATAGATGGGGAAGCAATGGCAACAATAAGAGAATTTATTTTTTGGGGCTCCAAAATCACTGCAGATTGTGACTGCAGCCATGAAATACAAAGATGCCCTCTCCTTGATTTCCATCCTAAAGGAAATCAGTCCTGAATATTCATTGGAAGGACTGATGCTGAAGCTGAAACTCCAATACTTTGCCCACCTGATGTGAAGAACTGACTTCTTGGTAAAGACCCTGATGATGAGAAAGATTGAAGGTGGGAGAAGAAGGGGACAACAGAGGATGAGATGGTTGGATGGCATCACTGATGTGATGAACTTGAGTTTGAGTAGGCTCCAGGAATTGGTGATGAACAGGGAAGCCTGGTATGCTGCAGTCAATGGGGTCGCAAAGAGTGGACATGACTGAGTGACTGAACTGAATTGAACTGATGGCTGGAAATGGGCTTTACTTCTTCCTCTGTCAAATCAAATCTGGGAAGTTGAGTGAATCTAGTCAGTAGTTGCACTGGGTTTGAGTTTTTGTTGCAATCGTTGCATTCAGTACACACTAGCTCTTAAATACTTCTAACAGTGGGCTGCTACTACCTTGGGTTTGAGGTGCCATGACGTTTTTCTCAGTGTTCATGTTCCAATTTCATGAACACTTTGCATGTATGGGCCACATTAAGGATTTCTCTCTACACTCAGCAGCAGGCAACTTTTGTTCCTATCCTCCCTGGCTGCTAGGGACAGTAGGATTTCCTAAACCTGTTCCATTGCTGCATGCTGTGTTTCACATAATGGTTCAGAGAATGGGCATATTCTGTGTCTGTGCTCCAGCAAGGTGGCTCATTTGGACTTCCTGCTCTGACCCTTGTCTTATTTTGTAAGCTTCTGCTGCTGCTGCTAAGTCACTTCAGTTGTGTCCGACTCTTAGCGATCCCATGGACTGCAGCCTACCAGGCTCCTCCTTCCATGGGATTTTCCAGACAAGAGTACTGGAGTGGGTTGCCATTGTAAGCTTCTAGTGGAGGCTTATGAAAAAGAGCTTGTGAATGAATACATTACTGATGATAGAAGATACTCCTTGTATCTGTGCTTCCAGGGATTACAAATTGTCCCAGTAATCCACAGTCAGCCATAAAGTTTTGTTTATTTTGCTGTTTCTTCTTTTCTTTCAAGCAGGCTGCATTTTTCTCTTGTGTTTAGTCAAATGTGAAACAGTTCTTGTGTCCCATCTTTCCTTTGGAACTCAGCACACTCAATTTTTCTGAAATCTTAGCTTTTGGTAGGCTTAAGAAAATATATGATTCTGTGGATTTCCCAGCTTTTTTCTTGTTAGGATGGGACTTATACATCTCTTGAAGTTTTCCATTAGTGACAGTAGAAGTCCCTGTCCCATTCATGGTTTTGAAAAAAAGAAAAAAAGGTGGGTATGCCTATCTACTTTTTCTTATGCTTAGCTCTAGATATTCATGCAATAATAGCTAGCTGAATAGTCTCAATTTGAGCACTTTTTAGCATTTTTCTTTGTCATGTAGAAAATATGAGTCAGGCTTGCAATGAGACTGGGTGTTTCAGTGAACCTAGAAGCTTGTGCTTATGGCCAGACAGTACTAGATGAAATCACCTAAATGCCACTTTGAACAATAGCTTATTGTGTCTGTGCTTTGTAACATTATAAAAATGGCATCATTTTTTCATACTATTGTTTGAAAATTAGAATATATTTGTTCACTCAACACACCTTTTTCAAGCATCTATTTTGTACTAGACACCATTGAAAGTCCTAGGAACACAGGGATTACAAGAGAGAAGCAATACTTTGCCCTTCCAAAGCTTGTATTCAACTGGGAAGAGACAGATTCTAAACGCAAAAAAATAAGTTTATGTAGTGCTGAGGTCCATGGGGTTGCTAAGAGTCAGACACAACTGAGCGACTTCACTTTCACTCTTCACTTTCATGCAATGGAGAAGGAAATGGCAACCCACTCCAGTGTTCTTGCCTGGAGAATCCCAGACACGGGGGAGCCTGTTGGGCTGCTGTCTATGGGGTCGCACAGAGTTGGACATGACTGAAGCGACTTAGCAGCGGCAGTGCTTCCCTAGTGGCTCAGACAGTAAAGAATCTGCCTGCAATGTAGAAGACCTGGGTTTGATCCCTGTGTTAGGAAGATCCCCTGGAGGAGGGTATGGCAACCCACTCCAGTATTCTTGCCTGGAGAATCCCCATGGGCAGAGGAGCCTGGTGGGCTACAGTCCATGAGATCACAAAGAGTCAGACACAACTGAGACTTAGCACAGCACAAGCACCTTGAAGAAAAAATCAAGTAGGGCAAAGTTTAGAGCGTGAAGGGGCCAGGTGGATATTGGGTGGTCAACATATGTGAGTAGGTGACTTTTGATTAGAAACTTAATGAAAGGAAAGATAAATCAAACTGGTAAAGGTCAAGGAGAAGATCACTCTAGGCACAGGAAGCAGCAGGTGTGAGGCCCAGCCCCGAAGTGGAACAAGCTTAGTGTACTGGAGCAACAGGAAAGCCATTTGACTGCCACAGAGTAAAAGAGAGTGCAAGTGAAATAGGGTTGTTTGGAAAGAGGCAGAGTGTTGATTATGAAGGCTTTGTCAGTCCAGATTAGAAAAATTGTATGTCTGCTTGATTCTAACTGCCAAATTGACAGATTTTGTTGTTGTTCAGTCACTAAGTCATGTCCAACTCTTTGGTAACCCCATGGACTGCAGCATGCCAGGCTTCCCTGTCCTTCACTATCTCCCAGAATTTGCTTAAGTTCAGTTTCATTGAGTCACTGATGTTATATCTAACCATCTTGTCCTCTGCTGCCCTCTTCTCCTTTTGCCTTCAATCTTTCCCAGCATCAGGGTCTTTTCCAAGGAGTCAGTTCTTCACATCAGGTGGCCAAAGTATTGGAGCTTCAGCTTCAGCATCAGTCCTTCCAATGAATATTCAGGGTTGATTCCATTTAGGATTGACTGGTTGGATCTCCTTGCAGTCCAAGGGACTCTCAAGAGTCTTCATTAGCACCACAGTTCAAAAGGACCACAATTCTTTGACACTAGCTTTTTTAATGGTCCCACTCTCACATACGTACGTGACTACAGAAAAAACATGGCTTTGACTATACAGACATTTGTTGGCAGAACGATGTCTTTGCTTTTTAATATACTGTCTAGGTTTGTCATAGCTTTCTTGCCAAGAAACAAGTGTCTTTAATTTCACAGCTGCAGTCACCATCAGCAGTGATTTTGGAGCCCAAGAAAGTAAAATCTGTCATTGCTTCTACTTTTTCCCTTTCTATTTTCCATGAGATGAGGGGACTGGATGCCATGATCTTAGTTTTTTGAATGTTGAGTTTTAAGCCAGCTTTTTCGGTCTTCTTTTTAACCCTCATCAAGAAGGTTTTTAGTTCCTCTTCACTTTCTGCCATTAGGGTGGTATCATCTGCATTTCTGAGGTTATTGATATTTCTTCTGACAATCTTGATTCCAGCTTGTGAGTCATCAAGTCAAGCATTTTACATGACGTACTCTGCATATAAGTTAAACAAACAAGGTGACAATATACAGCCTTGTCATACTCCTTTCCCAATTTTGAACAAGTCATTTGTTCCATGTAAGATTCTGTTGCTTTGTGACCCACAAAATAGTGTGATAGTGCGTGTTTTAAAAAGTGTTAATTCCTTTATCATTTTTGGTTGCTCATCTCCATGGATGATTATATTTATCCCACCCCAAATGAGTGATAGGCAAAAAAGGAATGTTAATACACTGCTTTAGAATTGTGAATTTGATTAAGACTAACACTAATATATATATAAAATAGTTAAACAAGCACCTACTGGGTAACACAGTGAATTATATTCAATATCTTGTAATAATCGATAATAGAAAGAATTTGAAAAAGGATATATACATACGAATCGCTTTGCTGTTTACCTGAAACTAACACAGTATTGCAAATCAGTTATATTTTAATTAAAAAAAGAAGAAATAGATAAATATGTCTAAACTGAGAAGACTGTGTGGAAATTAGGAAACTAGAAATTTTGTCCTCCAAACTGTATCAATATTCTACTATATGCTGACTGTAACTAGAATTCTAGGGAAGATCTCAGAGTGGTCAGAGTTTGTATTTTGATGTTCTAACTCCCTTAATTACTACATTTCTTCAAATGCTCTTCTGTCCTACAGATAGCGAGGCTCTTTCTATCACCCTATGAAAGCCCTTATTCCTAAAGCCAATATGTGAATTAGAGATTGAAATAAAATTTAGAGGTGAATGACTAATAGGCTTTTAAACTCCTAAGCCCTGTCTGTATAAATGCATTCCTGCAGATATATCTACATTTCAGACGAAAGTGGCTGATAAATGTGAGAAAAAGTATTTTTGAACAAAGGCATCTTGCATATTCAGACTTACTACCTTCAATCCATGTGACTCTGGAACCACAATGCATTCACTACTGTTTGTTAATAAGCAGATACCTTATCGACTCTTACCTCATTTTCTTTGAAAAATCTTTGCATTAAAAGAATAAGCGAACTATGACTTTCATATCAAAATTGGCTCACCCTGCCACAGAGACAGGTTTCAAATCTACTTTCTCATATATCCTTTTGTTTGCTATTTTAACAGAGAAAAGCATAATACTTGGATTTAAGAACAGAAACTTAGAGCCAAGGCTGAAAGTGTCATAGAGGTACTTTGTTCTACCACCCTCCAAAGTTTCTATTCCTCCTACAGCCCTGCCACAACATCTCATGAGTTCATCATTGGCTGGACAAGCTCCTCTGGTCACTTCAGAAGTGTCTCAAGACAAAAAGATTCTCTTAAATCTTACGTTATTTATTTTACGTTCTTCATTTTGTAGGTAGTCATAGGCACATCTCTCATAATTCTCTCATCCTAAAGTATTCATAAATATTGCATGTTGGATTCGGATAAACTCCAAGCTCTCAAAATGCTGATGTTTTTCCTTCAATTTTATTTTATCTTCCTCTTTTGAGTGTTGCCTGTTACCCTCATGATTTCCTCTCTGGTGTGTGCCTGTGCATGTGTGTTAAGTTGCTTCAGTCGTGTCTGACTCTTTACGACCCTATGGCCTGTAGCCCGCCTGACTCCTCTGTCCATGGGATTCTCCAGGCAGGAATGCTGGAGTGGGTTGCTATGCCCTCCTTCAGGGGATCTTCCTCACCCAGAGATTGAACCTGCATCTCTTACATCTCCTGCACTGGCAAGCAGCTTCTTTAGCATCAGTGCCACCAGGGAAGTCCTTCCTTTTACATATTTATATTCTTCTGCATTTCTTTTGTGAACTTGTCAAGTTTTTTTGTTTTTTGGTGATAAAAAAGCTTGACTTTTTTCTTTTGCTAGCATTGTTACAAGAAAAGAGAAGTTTACTTGTTCATTTATTAAATAAATAGTTATTCAGAGTGAGGCATTTATTTAGTACATTCACCGAAAGCACAATAGTGAACAAAATGAAATTTTTTGATTTAGATGTTGTGACACCTAACCACACATGTTATCTATTTACTTTTCTATTCCCTGAAACTTTACACAGATCCTCTATATACATATGCATAACATATACATGTGTAATTCCCTTGGATGTCAAGAATGAGAAATTCTGGAGGTTCTCTAATTTATGGGATTTTAATTCTTGTAAAATCATAAATACCAGTGAGACTACAGTAAGAACCACTCCATAGGCCCTTTGTTACTGCTAAGAATTGGGTACTTTCTCCCCTCCTTTAGTCTCAGTGGATTCATCCTGTGCTCTGGCGTCTTCAGAATCTCAGCACTTTGGGACTCTGCCTTCTCAGTGGAGTTGTCTTGATGGTGCTCTCATTTCCTGTCCTCTCTGAAACTCAGGACTTTGTTCTGGTTTGAATTAGACTTTTCAAAGCAGTATACTCCAGGTGACAGTCCTGCTCTGAACTACTACTTAAACTTCCCTTAGTTCCTGAGAACATTATAATCTCTTTAGTTAGTTCTTTAGTTCAGTAACGCAGTTGTGTCCAACTCTTTGTGACTCCATGGACTGTAGCACACCAGGCTTCCTTGTCCATCAACAACTCCCGGAGCTTACTCAAACTCAATTCATCTCATCAGTTATGCCATCCAACTATTTCATCCTCTGTTGTCCCCTTATCCTCCCACCTTCAATCTTTCCCTGCATCAGGGTCTTTTCCAAGGAGTCAGTACTTCACATTAGGTGGCCAAAGTATTAGAGTTTCAGCTTCAGCATCAGTCCTTCCAGTGAATATTCAGGACTGATTTCCTTTAGGATGGACTGGTTGGATCTCCTTGCAGTTCAAGGGACTCTCCAGAATCTTCCCCAACACCACAGTTCAAAAGCATCAATTCTTCTGTGCTCAGCTTTCTTTATGGTCCAACTCTCACATCCATACATGACTACTGGAAAAACCATAGCTTTGACTAGATGGATCTTTGTTGGCAAGATAATGTCTCTGCTTTTTAATATGCTGTCCAGGTTGGTCATAGCTTTTCTTTCAAGGAGCAAGTGTCTTTTAACTTCATGGCTGCAATCACCATCTGCAGTGATTTTGGAGCCCCCCAAAATAAAGAACCTCACTGTTTCCATTGTTTCCCCATCTATTTGCCATGAAGTGATGGGATCAGATGCCATGATCTTGGTTTTCTGAATGTTGAGTTTTTTTTTTTTTGGTTTTAATTTTATTTTATTTTTAAACTTTACATAATTGTATTAGTTTTGCCAAACATCAAAATGAATCCACCACAGGTATACATGTGTTCCCCATCCTGAACCCTCCTCCCTCCTCCCTCCCCATACCATCCCTCTGGGTCGTCCCAGTGCACCAGCCCCAAGCATCCAGTATCGTGCATCGAACCTGGACTGGCAACTCGTTTCTTACATGATATTTTACATGTTACAATGTCATTCTCCCAAATCTTCCCACCCTCTCCCTCTCCCACAGAGTCCATAAGACTGTTCTATACATCAGTGTCTCTTTTGCTGTCTCATACACAGGGTTATTGTTACCATCTTTCTAAATTCCATATATATGCGTTAGAATACTGTATTTATGTTTTTCCTTCTGGCTTACTTCACTCTGTATAATAGGCTCCAGTTTCATCCACCTCATTAGAACTGATTCAAATGTATTCTTTTTAATGGCTGAGTAATACTCCATTGTGTATATGTACCACAGCTTTCTTATCCATTCATCTGCTGATGGACATCTAGGTTGCTTCCATGTCTTGGCTATTATAAACAGTGCTGCGATGAACATTGAATGTTGAGTTTTAAGCCAACTTCTTCACTCTCCTCTTTTACCTTCATCAAAGAGGCTCTTTAGTTCTTCTTCGCTTTGGGCCATTAGGGTGGTGTCATCTGCACATCTGAGGTTATTGATATTTCTCCTGGCAATCTTGATTTCAGCTTGTGCTTCATCCAGCCTTATATTTCTCATGATGTACTCTGCATGTAAGTTAAATAAGTGGGGTGTCAATATATAGCCTTGATGTACTACTCCTTTCCCAGTTTGGAATCAGTCTGTTGTTCGATGTCCAGTTCTAACTGTTGCTTCTTGACCTGCATACAGATTTCTCAAGAGGCAAATCAGGTGGTCTGATATTCCCAACTCTTGAAGAATTTTCCACAGTTTGTTGTGATCCACATAGTCAAAGGCTTTGGAATAGTCAATAAAGCAGAAGTAGATGTTTTTCTGGAACTCTCTTGCTTTTTCAATGATCCAGTGGATCTTGGCAATTTGATCTCTGGTTTCTCTGCCTTTTCTAAATCCAGCTTGAACATCTGGAATTTTATGGTTCGCTTACTATTGAAGCCTGGCTTGGAGGATTTTGAGCATTACTTTGCTTGCATGTGAGATGAGTGCAGTTGTGCAGTAGTTTGAACTTTCTTTTGCATTGCCTTCAGTATCTCTTTAATGAGTTGAAAATCTTATATTGAAAACCTCCTTTGAGATTTCCTTGTACACTTTCGCTGTCTCTCTAAATTCTCAGGCGGTATCCTCAACAATGTCTCATTTTTTACTTTTCTGTGTTGCCTTGTTTTCATGTGTAAAATGTTTCCTTTTTAGTGAAAATTCTTTTTACTGGTCGTTCAAAACTGGCAAGTAGACTCTGACTATGAATCAGAATCTTCTGGGTTTATTTATTTGTTTTTTATCATGAAGACATTCTGAGCTCCTCCACAGTGGTTTTGCTCAGCCTGCCATTCGCTACCCACCTTTCGTCACATGTTTTGCCCCCTAGCTCTTTTTCCCGTAGTCAGATAAGGAGTCCTGTTGGTAGGGGCTGTCCACAACTAGTGTATATGAATGAAAGGCACACTAGGACCATGTTATCATTTCTATCAGCTAGCAAATTCCCTATGAATAGATTTCTCTTTCTAGTTCATGTACTTCTGTTTCTTTTCCACTACAAAAACAGCAAATTTTCTTTTTTTAGCCCCTCCATCATTTTTGTTTCTTCAAGTCAATTGTTTGTAGTTCTGATTTTTGCCCTTTATCCCTATCTCTCTGACAGGCTTTTTATATCTTCTGGTTATTTCTTGAGAGAACCAACCACTGCATAGGCCATGATTGGATCTGTGGGGCCTAGTTGCCTCTATTTATTATGCATATTTATGCTGTTTTCAGTTCTGATATTTTCTCTGGAATGATCTTGAAGTTCCACAAATGTCCATACACTTCAAGGAGCTACTATTCACTCTTTAATTTTTTTCCCATATTCAACCTTGGTATGTACAGAAGCTGACCTATTACATAAACACATCAACAGCCTTTTTGGTGAAGGTTATTTTGCAGGATCCTGAATAGGATACCATTTATTAGATTGATAGACATTCTCTTCATACTTCCCTCCTCCGTAATGTGATTTATTTGTGTCAAGTTCAAACAGTCTAACGTATCTTCTCTAATTTTATACCTTGATTTATTCTTTATGTGCCCATTTATTCTTAAATGGGTAGAGACTTAAACATTTTCTTTTTAATCAGAATATAGTTGCTTTTACAATGTGGTGTTAGTTTCTGCTGTATAGCAAATTGAATCAGCTATATATATATATATACACACACACACATATTTCCTCTTTTTTGGATTTCCTTCCCATTTAGGCCACCACAGCCCTAAGTAGAGTTCCCTATGCTATACAATAGATTCTCATTAGTTATGTATTTCATACATAGTAGTGTATATATGTCAATCCCTATCTCCCAATTTATCCCACCCCTCTGTTTCTCCCTTGGTATTCAGATGTTTGTTCTCTGTGTCTCTGTTTTGCAAAGAATATTGTCTATACCATTTTTTTCAGATACAACATATATGCATTAATACCTGGTATTAGTTTTCCTCTTTCTGATTTACTTCATTCACTCTGTATGACAGTCTCTAGATCCTTCCACATCTCTACAAATCACCCAATTTCATTTCTTTATATGGCTGAGTAATATTTCATAGTATATATGTATATGGCATCACTGACTCAATGGATGTGAGTTTGAGTAAGCTCCAGGAGTTGGTGATGGACAGGGAAGCCTGGCATGCTACAGTCCCTGCGGTCACAAAGAGTTACACAACCGAGTGACTGAACTGACTGACTGACTACATGTTTATCCATTCCTCTGTTGATGAACATTTAGGTTATGTCCATCTCCTGGCTATTGTAAATAGCGCCTTATCGAACATTGGGTTGCATGTGTCTTTTTGAATTATGCTTCTCTCTGGGTATATGCCCAGTAGTGGTATTTCTGGGTCACATGGTAGTTCTATTTTTGTTTTTGGGTAGAGACTTATAATACTTATTTTTCTTCCTAAAGCCTTTGGATTTTCTCCTTTAATTCAGTTTTCATAGATTTTTTTGTTCTTCATGGTTTAAATTTTTCTCAAACCATAGAAATTTGTTTACTCTGTATACTATATATATCATCTTTTGGGAAGGGGAAAGAGAAAAGTCATTGCCACTGCAAGGTCAGCAAAGCAGTATTTTTCTCACTGTCTATTTTTCTCCAATTCATGCTTAGTATTACTGGGTCACTTTGCTTTTGAGTAAACATGTTCTGTTTCTTTGAGTTGATATAAACATTTGTATTATTTGGATCCCCATATAACTACTTCTGGTTTTTTCCCCTCCTGTTTTGAATTCTGCTGTCCCCCAACTACAATATTTCTTATACTAGGTAGGAGCATGTTATATCCTTGAATCATTTTTCTTTTTCTTTCTCTCCCTTTTTTTTTTTTTTGAGAAATTAGACACATGATAAACTTCTAACCTAGGTATTGCTTATCTGTTGAAAATCCACAATGTGTGAAAAATAAATAAAAAGTGCACCCTAGCCTGTCTTTCTGTGGGCCCCAGTGTGAAGTGCCCCCAGTGGCCTGGTGTGTCTGCTAGTTGATAGGTACACGCCCATGTATTAGGATGACATGATATTTTTGATAGAAAGGAGAATCACTCTGCTTGTTTGTTTTTCTGCTTTATAATGGTTTTTTAGTCTTCAAGATTTTCTA
Source organism: Bos indicus (assembly GCF_029378745.1). NCBI lineage: Eukaryota > Metazoa > Chordata > Mammalia > Artiodactyla > Bovidae > Bos > Bos indicus. The sequence goes on from NC_091769.1 coordinate 55,400,826, forward strand.
CAGATCCTCTCTTCTCCTTCCACCTGTGCCACCTCATGTTCCTTTTTTTGATTTTTTCTTGGAAAATGTCCTTCCTTTAAATCTTGCAGCTGCCTGTTAAAACCACAGCTGCCTGTTCTTCACATGCGTTTGTCTCTCTCTGAATACTTTGTGTCCACTTTCTTTAATTCCTAATTGATTTTAAAGTCAGCCTTCTAGAGGTATAATTTTCGGATACTAAAATTGTTCCATTTTAAGTGGAAAATTTGATGTTTTAAAATATACAGTTATATAGCTACAGCACCATGATAAAAAGAAAAGCTTTTCCATCATTCTGAGAAAGTTGTCTCATTCTGCTAATCGACCAGTATATACATATATATGTATATATATTCTTTTTTTTCTAAAGGGAGTACCAATTTCTCTTTTTCTTTTTGTCTTTTTCTTTATCAAATGGTCTTCATCTTCCTAGAGAAACTGCCTGTGTTCCTTCTTCTCCCCATCTCAGTGTTATAAACACATCTTCATTTTCAATTATTCCATCTGAGTTCCCTTCTTGAGATTCTCTTTTCCCACATGAAGACTCTCCTGAGTTGATTGGAGTGTATTTTACCTGTGCTGATGCTGATTTCCTCTTCTGTATTCTGAGCCCTGAACACATGTGCTTGCCTGTTCTAATCGTTTCACGGTCTTTAGGAGCTTGGTCTTTAATAGTTTTATGGTCTTTAGTAGTTTCTTAAAACAAATTATACAAAATTTTCTTCCTTTTCCCCCTCAATAAGATCAGTGATGAACTTGTTTTATTTATTTTTTTTTCAGTTTTATTTATTTTACTTTATAATATTGTATTGGTTTTGCCATACATTGACATGAATCCACCATGGGTGTACATGTGTTTCCCATCCTGAACCCCCCTCCCTCCTCCCTCCCCATCCCATCCCTCTGGGTCACCCCAGTGCACCAGCCCTGAGTACCCTGTATCATGCATTGAACCTGGACTGGCATTTCATTTCACATATGATAATATATGTGTTTCAGTGCCATTCTCCCATATCATCCCGCCCTCGCCCTCTCCCACAGAGTCCAAAAGACTATTCTATACATCTGTGTCTTTAAAAAGAGTTTTTTTTTTTTTAATTTACTACATATTATATTTCTTTTATTTCCATATCCATTTTCATTATGCATGGTTTTTGTAAACATTACCTGCCCGCGAGTGAAAAGTATCTGGCAGTAGTTAATCTCTGCCTCCCTTGTCAGAGTTTTACTCCATTTTTGTATTTCTGGGTCCAGATCTTAAAATTTTATTTATTTTTTTTCTAAAATAATATTTTTATTGCTCTTACAGCAAGCTTTTTATTTTTAAAGAGAATTAAAGAAAATCTTGAGTTTTTTTCTTCCTATTGTTGCAGTTCCCAAAGTATATATGTGTTTACCACTGACTCAGTGCTGTGTCAAATGCTTTAATTCCTAAGCATGATGAAGTGCTGAGGAAAGACAGTAGACACTGGAGGCAAACAAATTCAAAATTTGGCAATTCAAATAACTTCCATCCTGAGTTCTGATCATGAAGCCTTGATATCTAATTTCCTTCAGTTTCAATTTCTTCTTTTATAAAATGCAAATGATATCTTTTAGGACATTTAAATAATAAAAACTAGAGCTAGTATATGTAAATGTTGATTATAAATAAATTTACATATAAAACATAATCTATATAAAACATCGAACAGCATATCTGGCCCATAGAAGGTGTTTGTTAAATGGTCACTTTTAATTATTTGAGCAAATTAGTGCTTTGGATTTAAGTTTATTTTCCAGTGAAAAATAACAATGATCACATACATAGTCTCTTGTACCTAGTGTCACAGCTGATTTTTCTCTTCTTCCAGAAGTTTTACAGATTATATTTATTTCTTGGGTTCTCTTTTTTACCAGAAATTCTAGGCTTCTAGAAAGCTAAACAGTTGCACCAAATCTTTGCTTCAGATTTTCTCTTTCCTGCCTCCCTTGACTTCCATTTTTTCTTTCCTTTTTAAGATTTCCAGCTTTGCGCTGCCTTTTCTCTTTATTTCCATTTTTAAGTGGCCCTGATCCTTTGCCTTTCACTGGTGGAGGTCTGAGAGAATGCGAGGAAGAAACAGATAAAAATGAAGTCTCAGCATATCCAGTCCTCCCCAGTTTATGACTTTTCTTGTTGCACTCAAGTTTTTCTGTCTTCTCATGAAAGCAAATTCACTAGGCTCTTTCCTCACACTGTTGCCTCCAAATCTTCCTCCTATCATTGACCATTTTGTCTTTTTCCCAGTTAAATTTCTTAGTTTAGAAAACCCACAGCAAACTCTAAGTGTTATCATTACTGTCTTATATTGAATAAATAAGACAATTAGGATTTGCAACTGGCAAATAAAATGAACAAGCATATCTGGGTCTCACATGAGTCCTATTATAGGACTTTTTCTACCTGGCTAATAGGTGTATCTAGTTCAGTTTTTCTCAAATCTGGCTAAGCATGATAACCACCAAGGGAGATTTTAAGCAGTAGTAAATGTCTGAGATAAGTCATATTAAGTGATTCAGAATCACTGAGACTCTGGGCCAGGTCTCAGTGCTTTTAAAGCCTCCCTCAGTGATTCTATTGTACAAAATAGGTTGAGAAACATTGCTGTTATGAACCAGCTAGTCCTAAATTGCTTTTATTTTAAAATTCAATTTCTTGGTTTGAAACCAAAGAAATAATTTTCAAAATAATATATATATATGTGTGTGTATGTGTGTGTGTGTGTGTGTATTTTTCTTTTTTTTTCCTGCAGTGGAATTTTTTCTTTAACAGAACAAAAAACAAGTAAAATTGCTCCAGGTTGAGAGTATGGAGATCTACCTAACCAGGATGGAGAGCTACCTAACCAGTATCCTTCAGACTGGATATCAGAGCCCACAAGGCCATCATTTGAAAATCCTTAGCCTAGGAGTAGTAGACAGCAATGCATGGTGTGCAGTGAACACATTACAGCGGTGTTTGGACACATTTATCCCTACAGGCCACGGGTCATCTGGGCAAGATGCAGACGATAGCATTTCCTGGCCAATTGTCTCAGTAATCTAGTGCTGTATAAACATTCCCATTTTCAGTGTATGAATTCTTGTGAAAAATGTTGAGAAGCACTGGACTAAGAATAAGAATTTAAGTTGGTTTTGTCACCATAAACATGGCTACAGATCACACACACATACACACACTGCAATTGATAGTCCACTGAACAATTTGCAGCACCTTTAAAATGCTTTTGTGCATTTATCCATTCATTGTTTTTGCAGTCTTTTGTTTTCCTTTCTTCCCAGTGTTTATTTGGTAATTCTTTCTGAAAAGGTATGTAATTAAAAATTAATCCACAACTGGTTATAACAGGAGATACTAAACCAAGGAATCATTTCTGTCACTGTTACTCAGGATTTCTCATGTTCCTCATGGGGTACTAGCCTTGTTGATATATATTTTTTACAGTAGAAGCCTTTCTACCCAGAGTGGAATACATTTTCACATTCAGCTTGCCACCACTTGTAGGAGATTCCCAGGAGGAATGTGCCCACCCGGGGTCAATAATTCTCACCTCATTTCATGCGTATAATGAATTGCTGTTGGGTGTAGTTTTGGGGTATGAGTGAATTTCAGCTGTCATCTCTAGGGCAGCTTACCTAGAATTAGATCCTGCCATTTCAAATGCTATTTGTCTTCATTAATCTTCACTCTTGCCCCATTTATCCTAAACAGTTAACATGACCAGAATAGCTTAATGGTGCCTATTTGCTGGCAGTCTGGGTAAGACTGAAACACACTATATTCTTGAGACAATTTTACCTTTAAATCTAAGTAATATTAAATCCTTACTTTTTGTAGATTTGTTGTGGTTTTTTTTTTTTTTTAGCTTTTCTTTTATTATTATCTTTTTGGTAATTTGGTACCAAGACTGCTGCTGTCTTCCTATTTTATTTTTATAAGACAAGAAGCATGTGTGAAAAAGAGCCATCAGACAGTCTCTTGAAATCTAAACCAGTCTGAAAATGTCTGTTTTATTCAACAAGGATTTAATGAGCTCCAGCTATCTTCTAGGTAGTTGTTTTACTAAATTAAAAGTTCCTTGGGGTCAGGGAGAATGTGTTAATCGCCTTCATAGTCACTTCTAACACAGTGCTTGAGATATAGTAGGCCTTAGAGTAGGTAGTTTAATGATAAACTGAAGAACGGGAGAATACAAAAGAAGTACATTAAAGGTTAATTGTCCTTAAGGAGTATAGCAATCTCTTTGTAGAGAAGGTAACTCCCTGAACAGGAAACATTACATACATTGTATATTTTAATGTTCTTAACTATCACTGTGAGGTAAGTGGTATTATCTTCATCTAGAGACAAATAACAAGGTTCAGAGAGGTGAAGAAACTTATACAGGTCACAGGATGTATACTAATACATCCTGAGCATTTTAAAATCTCAACTACAGTTCATAGACAAAGGCAGTATCAACATTTGATTTTTTCCTTTAACTTCCCAATTTTAAACTTTTCAGTTTAACAGGGTGATGTCCTGGCAACCTCCAATGGGAACCGATAGTTTGTTTTTAAAATAACACTGTTAATTCATTAATTCTAACAAATACATTTCTGTTTCAATCAGTTGTTGTTCAGTCTCTATTTCATGTCTGACTCTTGGCAACTCTATCAACTGTAGCATGCCAGGGGTCCCTGTCCTTAGCTATCTCCCAGAGTTTCCTCAAACTCAAATCCATTGAGTTAGTGATGTCACCCAAACATCTCATCCTCTGTCGCCTCCTTCTCCTATTGCCCTGACACTTTCCCAGCATCAGGGTATTTTCCAATGAACCAGCTCTTCACATCAGGTGGCTTAAATATTAGAGCTTCAGCATCAGTCCTTTCAATGAATATTCAGGATTGATTTGTTTTAGGATTGACTGGTTTGATCTCCTTGCTGTCCAAGGGACTCTCAAGGTCTTCACCAGCACCACATTTTGAAAGCATCAATTCTTCAGCACTCAGCCTTCTTTCTGGTCCAACTCTCATATCTGTACATGACTATAGGAAAAACCATAGCTTTGACTATACAGACCTTTGTTGGCAAAGCAGTGTCTCTGCTTTTTTAATATACTTTCTAGATTTGTCATTGCTTTTCTTCCAAGGAGTAAGCATCTTTTAATTTCATAGCTGCAGTCACCATGCCCAGTGCTTTTGGAGCCCAAGAAAATAAAATGTCACTGGTCCTAATTTTTCCCCTTCTGTTTGCCATGAAGTGATAGGACCAGAGGCCATGATCTTAGTTTTTAGAATGTTGAGTTTTAAGCCAGCTTTTTCACTCTTCTCTTTCACCCTCATCAAGAAGCTCTTTAATTCCTCTTCTCTTTCTGCCATTAGCATGGTATCCTCTGCACATCTGAGGTTGTTGATATTTCTCTGGGCAATCTTAATTCCAGCTTGTGATTCATCCAGTCCAGCATTTCACATGATGTACTCTGCATATAAATTAAATAAGCAGGGTGACAATATACAGCCTTGTCATACTCCTTTCCCAATTTTTAACCAGTCAGTTGTTCCATGTTCAGTTCTAACTGTTGCTTCTTGACCTGCATACAGGTTTCTCAGGACACAGGTAATGTGGTTTGATATTTCCATCTCTTTAAGAATTTTCCACAGTTTGTTGTGATTCACACAGTCAAAGCTTTCTCATAGTTAATGAAGCAGAAGTAGATTTTTTTTTTCTGGAACTCCCTTGCTTTCTCTATGATCCAACAGATGTTGGCAGTTTGATCTCTGATTCCTCTGCCTTTTCTAAACCCAGCTTGAACATCTGGAAGTTCTTGGTTCACATACTGTTGAAGTCTAACTTGAAGGATTTTAAGCATAACCTTGCTAGCATGTGAAATGAGCAGTGTTGTACAGTAGTTTGAACATTCTTTGGCATTGCCTTTCTTTGGGATTGGAGGGAAAACTGATCTTTTCCAGTCCTGTGGCCACTGCTGTTTTCCTGAGTGCAGCACTTTAACCACATCATCTTTTAGGATTTTAAATAGCTCAGCTAGAATTACATCACCTCCACTAACTTTGTTAATAATAATGTTTCCTAAGGGCCACTTGACTTCACACTCCAGGATGTTTCATCTAGATGAGTGACCATACCATCATGGTTGTCTGGGTCATTAATTGCAGATAACAATATAATCACTAACCATAAAGCACACCATTCTTGCACCTTCCTTTTCACTGGTATATATCCTGGAGATCTCCTGTACATAGAGATATTCCTCATTACTTTTTTCATAAATTTTTGGAAATCTTTTCAAACTTACATTAAAGTTATAATAATACTAAAATAAAAATAAGACAGAAAACCTCTGATATTCCCATATTCTCTTCACACAAATGCCCGAATTATTACTTTAGCACATATGCTTCATCAACCATAGTGTCTATCACATCCTCCTTCCCTCCTACTTCCCTTCCTTCCTTCTTTCCTTTCTCATTTAAGTATAGTTGCTGTGCAATAGTATATGTTACCGGTATACAGTATAATGATTCATAATTTTAAAGGTTATAGTGCATTTATGGTTATTACAAAATATTGATTATATTCTCTGTGTTGCACAATATATCCTTGTAGTTTATTTTATACCTAATAGTTTGTGCCTCTAACTCCCCTACCCATTTACGTTCCTCTCTGTTACCTTTTCCCTACTGGTAACCACTAGTTTGTTCTCTCTATCTATCTCCTTCTTATTTGTTAAGTTCACTAACTTGTTGTATTTTGAAAATTCCATATATAAGTGATATCATATAGTAATTTGTATTTCTTTGGCTGACTTATTTCACTTAGCAGAGTGCCCTCCAAGTCCATGTGAGACATATTTTGCTCTAATGTTCATATTGAGGGAGACTTTTACAAGTCTTGGCATCTTGATTGGTATCTGAGTGCTGACCATAGAACATTTTTTTTTTTTTTTGGAGATTCTAACTAATCAAGAAGTGTGTCAGTGGTGGCGAAAGTAAACATGGTATGAAGGATGCTTTCCTAAAGGAGTTTCTGAAGCAGTGGAAGTTAGTTTGCCTCTTTGAGTGTATAATGATGGATTTGTCATTCCCCCCTCTGTCTGCCTCTTGATCCACTCAGCACTGGATCTGACATGAATTCTAGAGCTTTCTAACTCAGAGATTTCTGGAAAGCTTTTGGCTTCCAGGATATTTCTGTAACATTCAAATGTCACATAAAATAATAAAAATTCATTCCATACCTTAAGCTCTTCTTTAGAAATTAACCCAATACTATATTCTTCTACATATGTAGTGTGATACCACTCCACAGCCTATAAATTTACACAACCTCTGTTGTCAGTGTCTGTTTTTGTTAGTTTTGTCATTTGGGCCAGAGAGCCCTGAGGATCCCAGTGCTAATTAATAGTGTCTGAAACCAGTAGAGCTTCTTCTTATCATTGTAACAGCCTTGATCTTTGTAGAAAAATTTATTGGAGCATAGTTGCTTTCCAATGTTATGTTATTCTCTGCTGTACAGCAAAGTGAATCAGCTATACACATATCCCCTCTTTTTTGGATTGCCCTTCCATTTAGGTCACCACAGAGCATTGAGTAGAGTTCCCTGTGCTATGTAGCAGGTTCTCACTAGTTATATGTTTTATACATGGTAGTGTATATATGTCAATCCCAGTCTCCCAATTTATCCCACCCACCCTTCCCACTTGGTGTCTATATGTTTTTCTCTATGTTTGTGTCTCTCTCTGTCTGCTTTGCAAACAGATTCATCTGTAACATTTTTCTAGAGTCCATCAGTTTAGTTCAGTCTCTCAGTCGTGTCTGACTCTTTGCAACCCCATGAACTGCAGCACATCAGGCCTCCCTGTCCATCACCAACTCCCGGAGTCCACCCAAACCCATGTTCACTGAATCAGTGATGCCATCCAACCATCTCATCCTCTGTTGTCTGCTTTTCCTCCTACCCTCAGTCTTTCCCAGCATCAGGGTCTTTGTACATATACATGCATTAATATATATTTTTTTCTCCTTTTTTGATTTACTTGCTCTTAAATAATAATTTCAGTCTGACTCCATTCAGAACCTCCATACTTATTCTAGAAGGTTTGGTTAGCCACCTAGAGGTTGACTCTTCGTTTATGTCAGTATTTTTTCCTAAAAGGAAATATATTGAGAGAAACATGTTTCACGTCATCTCTCTGCACCACTAGCAACCCCCTCCTGTCCTTCTCTAGCTAAGTGGCTGTCACTACTTGAGACATCCATAGTGAGGATGCACTATCCCCAAGCTGGCCAAAGAAAACCCAAGGGATCCCTCAAACAGACATGAAAAATTCAAATCCCACTGTGAGTTCGCAACTCTTTTGGAATTCGGGGTCACAAAAGGCTAATTAGGCTTTGTGGTAAAGAGAGAGTAACAACACCTACTGTGTGACTGGTGGGTTACCATCTGCAGACACAGTTATGTTCCCTGTACACAATGAATCTATTACCCAGTACAAACTTGCTCTGCTTGCCACATGATAGGCCAATGAATCAGAGAGACCAGGTGTTGCGGCAAGGAAGAGACTTTAACTGGGAAGCTGGCAGCCTGAGAAAATGGCAGGGCTCAAAAAATTACCATCTTATTGGGGTCTGGATGCCAGCTTCTTTTATAGATTAGAGATGAGGGGGGCTTGAGGAAAGCAAAGGAAAAAGGCCATTAATCTTGCAAACATCTCCTAGAATGGGAAGCCTCAGGCAGCGGATGTGTTAATTTCTTCCTTCCTGCCATCCACAGGTGGACAGGGTTCTGAACAAGGCACTTGAGTTTAACAGTCTGGCAGAGGGGCAGGATTCTCTGAGGCAAACCATTCTGTATGATTATAATAACAAAAACAATGAAAAGCAAGTCAAAGAAACAGTTCCAACATGGAGTCAGAATTGGCTTCCACTCTGCAACAAATCCAGTCCCGAGAGGCTAATAAATTGGTGCTCTGTTTTGTTAGCTGGACAGATAAACATGGCAGATAGGAATATGGGTGTCAGAATCAGACTAACTTGTGTTCACAGGCCTCTCGCATTTACTGAGTGTGTGACTTTACACAGTTTTGCTAGATCTCAGAGCCTCACCTGATGGAGTGGTCCTGATGCAAGATCTTAGCCCCTTGCTCAGGAATCAAACCTGGTGACCTGGATGAAAACCAGGAATCCTAGTTGCTAGTCCACCAGGCACTAAGCCTAGCAGCAAAGCACTTTCCCCCACTTGAAAGCAAGGAATGTTTCAAGGAGGCAGAAACTGTAAAAATGGGTACAAATTTTATTTGGAAAGACATAGCACAATGAATGTGAGAGCACACAGGGAAAGAGTTTATTTATTCAAGTCAGAAGCTTGGTAGAAATACACACCCAAGCATATGGAAGAAAGCATATGGGCATCCTCTCTAGTGAAGAGAGCAGTAAAGAGGTGATTTTTAAGTCGCTTTCATAGGACTGTCCTTCCAGATCTTTGTTTACATTTGGCCAATATCTTGGTGTTTTGTGCTTTTTTCCTCACACCTGACTGGTCCTAGGACCCTCCCCAACGTGCCCCATTGCAGCTTTTTGCTAAGACGGATCCCACTGCAGAGGCCTGTGGGTGCATATCCATGCTTATTATATGGTGGCACCCCCTCCTTTTCTGACCCCCTAAGATGGTTGGATGGCATCACCGACTCAATGGACATGAGTTTAAGTAAACTCCGGGAGTTGGTGATGGACAGGAAGCCTGGTGTGCTGCAGTCCATGGGGTCACAAAGAGTCGGACCTGACTGAGCAATTGAACTGAAGTGAACTGAGGAGCCTTCGTGTACGCAGACAGGGAAGATTTCCGTGACCTTAGGAGTGGTCATCATATTTCTTATCTCTTAACTTCAGCAGAGCTCAGCTTTCTTCATTAGCTTTGTCCTTGGAGCGTCTGGGTGAGAACAAAGCTTCAATTTTACTCAACAGACACCAAGCGTCCAGTCCAAGGACCATCTCCTACCTCAATAATGCTATTTATTTCATGAGAATTAAAAATATAAAATACTTAAGTACTTAGAACAGTTTCTGGCATGTAGTATGTGCTTTTTAAACAAGAGCAATTATTATTAAGGAAAGAAAATAGCTCAGTTGTCTAAAAGATTTCCCAGTTTCTGTGTTCATAGTAACCTGCAGATTAATCACACACTATCATCCACCCCAGCAAATAGCTTATGGCTTATTTGTAGCTTATGGCTACAAAGAAAATATTAATTCCAAGTGTGTGTGTGTGTGTGTGTGTGTGTGTGTGTGTGTGTGTGTGTGTATATATATATATGTATGTGTATATATATATATAAAACAAATTGCTAAGGCCAATGGGAATAGTTAACTCTTGGAAAAGGGATGACCTCAAAGATAGAGATGGGTACTTCTGGTGGTCAATTATTACCTATTCATCTTAAAGAAAAGTCAGAGTTGAGCAATACCCATTAGTGGAAAAACTTGACTTATAGTAGTTACAAATAGGCCTCTTCTAATTGCACAAGTACCCAGTGTTCCCAGAAAGGAATCTACTTGTCAGTAGCTGGATTGGATTAGACCTAATACTAGACCAATCATTGCTCAGAAGATTTGATCCTAAAGAAGTGCCAGGCCAGACCTCGAGCAAGTTTGTGCTGGGTGTGTATGCTGGCATCTGCCTGATAATTCTAATCCATTTGAGGGATAAAAAAGCTATAGTAAAAGCCAAATGCCCACTGACATATTCAATCAAAGTTTCCTCATGTCCTGAAAAACACCCGGATATTAGTTATCCAACTGTTTCTAGGAGTTCAGCCATCATTGTCTGGCTTTTTTTTTTCCCCTGTGGTAAATGCAGGATGAACTAATAGCCCTGCAGACTGGTGCTAAGCAGCTTTTAAAGGAAGAGTAAATGTCACTTAGGATTACATTTCCAATCCTTGTGTCAATCAGCCGGACTTAACAGAACCCTGAGAGCAGGCAGGAAAAAATAGATGTCATTAGTGCTAGGGGGAGACACAGTGTCTTTTGTTTGTATGTTTCATCTGTGGAAGCCATCTCATAATCTCATCTGTTCTTTCAGTGCTGGTGATTTCAATAATGAAGGTTGAAACTTGATGCATAGAAATTCATAGCATGATGTACTTGCTGATTATTCTTAATCTGCCCCTCAGTCTGCATTCTCAGCTTTACCTTATTCCTGTGTTCAGGTGGCTGACCTCCATGGATTGTATAAACCAGCTCTCTTGCCTTTCAGCTATTGGTTGAAATGGCCAGTGGGAGGAACCAAAAGGAGTTTGGTGCATGAGAAGAAAGAGGCTGGAGTGTTCATTTCTTTAGTCCACTCTCTGTGTCTCTCTGCTTGAGGCCACAACTCCTGTTGGATGGCCCTTCTTGGAACTTTGAGTAACATCAACTGACCATTCCCCATACTTGCTTCCTGTTGTCCCAGGATGCCTAAACATCCTTTTTGTTTTCTCTTAACTCTGTCTTTTGTGAATCTTTATCTTATTGACTCTGTGCTATCATCCCTATTGAATGGGTTATTTCCTGCTGTGACACTGTTTGCAAATGATCCTAAAGGAGAAAGGATGGTTCAGTGTCCTCACGGATTTCTACTGGGTTTTGCTACATGCCTGTTAAGAATTAGAAAGTTTAGTAACCTCCGTTCGCTATATTCCTGACTATTGGCTCACAGCCTGAGGGTAATTGAGTACTTGGCAGTGTGGTGAGGTGAGCACAATGCAGACTTGAGAAAAATAAGACATATGTGGAAATTAACATTTTAAAATAACCCATAGGGCAATAAAGATTCCATGAGGGAAATTGAAAGTATTTTGAACTGAATTAAAATGAAAACAAAACATAAAATGTATGACATGAAACTTTTGTCAGGATAAACATCTAACTTGTGCGTGAGCATGCTCAGTTGTGTCCAACTCTGAGACCCCATGGATAGTAGCTCCTCTGTCCATGGGATTATCCTGGCCAGGATATTGGAGTGGTTTGCCATTTCCTCTTCCAGGGGATCTTCCTGACTAGGCAATGAACCCATGTCTCCTGCATCAGTAGGTGGATTCTTTTACCACCGAGCCATCTGGGAAGCCTCTATGTCTAACATATAAAAACAATTATTTAATATACTTCTATAGTCTAGCAAAGAATAATTGGAAAATCAAATTTTTTAAATTGCCATTTAAAGTGGCATCAGAGGACAAGAAATCACCAGGGATTGTTAGCTGACAAAATACGCGCAGCCTGAGAGTTGTGAGTTAAGTTTAAGTTGGGGCAGAGTGAAGCCCAGGAGACAGTATTTCAGATAGCTCTGAGAAACTGCTCCAAAGAGGTGGGGGGATGGTCAGTATATATGTGATTTTGGTAAAGGAGGAGTGCATGCAATTAAGCATATATTTTTTGCAGAAGGTTTCTGGAGCAGACATCACCATGAAGGATTTCAGTACCTTTCTATGTATGAGGAGATACAAGAATTGGGCTCATAAAATTGTCCCCTGAAAATATCTAATTATCTGAAGACCTGTTCTTCCAGTTTTTTCCAGAGCACAGAGGGCTTCATCTGTGCTCTTCATCCTGGGAACTCCTTTCAGGGGGAATTGAAGATCAGCAGCTCATAACTTAATCCTTGTAGAGGTAGATGGCAAGTGCCAATTTGTAGGTGACAGGATACATTTAACAAAATATGTGCTTGACCTATATCCTGAAAACGACAAAATATTGCTGAAAGAAATGAACACAGATTCCTGGATTGGAAGATTCGGTACTATTCGGATGTCAGTTCCCCTCAAAATGCTGTGGCAGATTCACTGCAGTGCCAGTTGGAATACTTGTAGTTTTTATTTTTTTTTTTTGAGAAATTGAGCTGCTTCTAAAATTTACATGAGTATGTAAGAAAAGAGAGAAGATACAAGGGAATTAGAATATCCTAAATAATTTCTAAAAAGAAAGAGTAGGATGACATACTGATTTAAAGGATTTCCATAGTTATAGTAATCAAGATAGTGTGGTATTAGTATAAGAAGAAATATACATCAAGGGAACACAACAGAAACAGAATAGAAAATCCAAAAATAGACACACATATTGTGTATGTATTTGTGCATAAGTTGAGAATGTATGTATTTCATTTTTATTTTATTATAATTTTTTAAAAGTACTGCAATCTTTATGCTATAAGCAAACATGACTTCAAAATGTGTCAAAGATGTAAAAGTTAAAACTAAAACAACTTATCAAAGAAACAGTAGGATAAAAGGATAAAATATTCTTGACCTTTTTTATAGAAGGTCTGTTAGGACACAGAAAATATGCTTCACAAATGAAAAAAGTTGATAAATGGACTAAACTAAAATTTAAAACTTATGCTCACTAAAAAATACCCTTGAAATGAATAGGCAAGAAGCAGAAGACAAAGATGAAATTGAATGTATGTGTGTATGTATCTGTATATGTGTTTGTCAACCTATTTATAAGACAAACTAATTAAAAATGAGCAAAAGATTTGAGCTTATCTTGCATTTATAGGAGTATACAAATATGCTTTTTTATCACTTACCATTAGGGAACTGCAAAGTAAATCTTCAGTAAGATGTGAAGATTGCCCACCCAATGGAATGACTTATATTTAAAATGCTGATAATAATATGTTGGAAAGGATATAGAGCAATTGGAACTTCATATTATTGTTTTTAAAAATGTCCAATCATAACAACCACTTTGAGAAACATTGTAGAAATTTTTATACAATTAAATAAATGTACACTTAGGATAAACAGAGGTGGCACAGTGGTAAAGAATTTGCCAGCCAATGTAGGAGACACAAGAGATGTGGGTTTGATTCTTGGGTTGGGAAGATCCTTTGGAGAAGGAAATGTCAACCCACTGTAGTATTCTTGCCTGGGAAATCCCATAGTCAGAGGTGCCTGCTGGACTAGAGTCCATGTGGTCACCAGAGTCTGACACAACTTAGGGACTAAATCACCACCAACATACTATACCTTAATAAAGTTGATTAAAAATATAATTAAGAATATATACATGTAGTTTTATGATTTATGTTATGATAAAAATGCTGCTACAAAAGAAGAATTTCTTTGTCCTTAAAATTTGACTAAGATAATTCTAAAAACTACAGAGATTCCTATTATCCTCAGAAATATCCCTCTGCTTCTACAAACACACACTCAGAGTTTGATTTATAATAGCAAACAACTTTTGTGTAGTGCTCTATGAGACATTTTTTACATTCTACAAAGCTATTGAGATAAGTTAATGATGGATTCTTTGGTAAAGAAAGGGTAGAATGATCTATATAAACCTTCCATTTAAAAAAATACAGTGTATCATGTTTGTGTCATTGAACTTTCACTGATTTTTAATTAGTTTGTCTTATCAATAGGTTGAATACATACACAGATACATACACACATACATACAATTTCACCTTCGTTTTCTTGCCTATTCATTTTCTCAAGGGTAGTTCTTGGTGAGCAGAAGTTTTAAATTTTAATTTAGTTCAATTATCAACTTTTTTCTTTTGTGAATCATGTTTCTGTGTCCTAACAGATGTTCTCTACCAAAGTCAATAAAATTTTATCCTTTTTATCCTACTTTCTTTGATAAGTTGTTCAGCTTTAACTTTTACATCTTTGATATATTTTGAAGTCATGTTTGCTTGTAGCATAAGGTAAAGATTGACATTATTTTTGTCTGGGCTGTTAAGACTTCTCCTACCACTGTTAACAAAGGAAAAGTGGTCCAAGAAGTATGCAAAGGTTTGCAAAGTTTTAGGTTTACTAGGTTATGATGGAGAACTTCATCTTCGCGTCCATATTAACTTACTGTTTAATTGGGCATTTAACTCTACACTCTAGGAGCTTCCTTGTGAAACAGTACTCTGTATAGGCATTCATTCAAGTTGTGAATACAGTTGCATTGCTGGAAAATTACTGGGATGATGAGTTCCCCAACTAGGAAGTTAAAATTCAGCCTTAAGAGTCTTCAGTTCAGTTCAGTTGCTCAGTCGTTTCCGACTCTTTGCGACCCCGTAGACTGCAGCACACCAGGCCTCCCTATCCATCACCAACTCTCAGACCTTGCTCAAACTCATGTCCATCAAGTTGGTGATGCCATCTAACCATCTCATCCTCTGCTGTTCCCTTCCCCTCCTGCCTTTAATCTTTTCCAGCATGAGGGTCTTTTCCAAGGAGTCAGTTCTTCACATCAGGTAGCCAAAGTATTGGAGTTTCAGCTTCAGCATCAGTCCTTCCAATGAATATTCAGGACTGATTTCCTTTAGGATGGACTGGTTGGATCTCCTTGCAGTTCAAGGGACTCTCAAGATTCTTCTCCAATACCACAGTTCAAAAGCATCAGTTCTTCACCATTCAGCTTTCTTTATAGTCCAACTCTCACATCCATACATGACTACTGGAAAAAACACAGCTTTAACCAGATGGACTTTGTTGGTAAAGTAATGTCTCTTCTTTAAGGGCTTTAGAGACAAACTCAACATAGAATTTCAGTGCACCAAATAGGTAGTATTGTACTGAAAGAGTAAAATAAACTAAGGCATTTTTCTTTTATTGTGGGGAGGTCAAGTTAATAAGTATGCTTTATCGTAAAAAAAGAAAGAGCACTTTCAAAATATTAGCTCCTTCTAATAAAAAATTAGATAAAGAAGACTTTTTTTTTCATATTAACATGTTAAGGTTATGTCATTACACTGAGTCAAAGTGTAATATTATGAAATATCTTGATTAGGCAATTTTTCTCAGTCATTCTGAGTAATTGCAAGAATCTTTGGGAAGTTAAATATAGGTAGATTCCATCATGACTTATGATTGGATGTGATTTCATAGAACTGATGTGGGTTAATATAACAATCTAAGAGAAAAAGGAACCGCATTTTGCCCCTAAGAGGAATGTTCCCCATTACCAGGTTTTTAATCTCAGAGTTGAAAGTAAAACTGATGCAGAGAGAAGGTTAATAACTTGCTCAAGGTATATAGCCACCTAGAAGCAGAATCAGAACAAAGAGTGTCATTGATATAATAAAGAACAAAAATCCTTGAAATTTCTGACTCCTATTACATTTAAAAATTAAAGCAGTTGCCAAATATCTTCTATCATTTCTTTGGTGGAGAACATTACATTAGTCAGCTACATGTTGTTTCCTATACACCCTTCCATAGGAAGGTGAGTGCATCCGGACTCTATCTGACTCCTTAGATGTGCAGCCACTCAGTCATGTCTCACTCTTTGCAACTCCATGATCTGTAGCCCGCCAGGCTCCTCTGTCTGTGGGATTATTCTGGCAATAATACTGGAGTGCATTGCCGTTTCCTTCTCCAGGGGATCTTCCTGAGCCGGGGACTGAACCTGAGTCTCCTCTGGCTTCCACAATGGCAGGTGGATTCTTACCACTGAGCCACCTGGGAAGCAGCCCCATGGCCAGTTCACACACACAGGGCCGCCTTCCATGTTTGTGGTACCCAACTGCCTGACCCACACTGCCTCTTCTGAAACCAGATTTTATCAGGCTAAGTTTCTAGATTTGTATTTGTTTCAGACATTGAGTATTTTGCTCTTTGGCTGGAATTGTGAATGTTAGCAGTTTCCAACTATGTATTATAGTTTCACCAACATGAGAAAATTTGACTTCTTGATTTGGATGCTAAAGTGAATTCCCAAACCCATGATAGGCAAGCCGAGCAGTGTTCTTTGTGCAGACAGAATGTCCTCTGGGTCCTTTTGCAGTTTCTCAGAATGTTCTTACTTCTGGTTACCACTGCTGTGGTATCTGTCTGCTCAGTTTGAAAGTGGTTGGAGAAGACTGAGCCAAGTGGGTGGAAACTAGATCCAGATAAATGGATCATCTAACAGGATTAGATGGTGTTTAGTGTAACCATCTGACAGGACACTTTGAACAAAGAACTCAGAGGTGGAACTAAGTGTCATGTGAGTGGTGGGAAATGAGTGAAGAATACAACAAGGAGATCAGCAAACAATAAATGTACGGAAAGTGGACTTATGCCCAATGTGCTGCCAATTTCTGCCTGCATTGAATTCTAGACGAGAATTGTAGGTAGCTCCTCAGGATGGATTCAAAATAAAACAGAACAAAAGGAGAACAATGTAGTAATCTTGTCAGGTTCTAGGCTAGGAGCAGAGAATGAAATTCAGAAGAAAAAGCAAATATCAAAGCCATTATTAACAAAAATAATAAGAGTTAGTAGTTCATACAACACCAAACTCATAATTGGTATTTATCATGTACCTCATTATACTTGTGGGAGCAAATTTGCCCATCAATAAGATAGTTATTATTGTAATTTGGAGATTAAAATTTAACTTGATACATAAGCTGTTACTAGAGAAGTAGCTAGTCCATGGAGGATGTATTATTATGCCTAATGTAGAACAGAAAGGACAGCCTACCTGGAACTTGGAAAAAAGAAGGGGAGGCAGGCAAGTTTCCTTTTTCTTCCAACTCAGTCCTTCACCCCAGCTGAACTTCAGATATGAGAGGCTTCCTAAAATCTCAGGCTTCTCTTCCTGGTGAGAGAGTCATCCTGAAGGACTATAGGTCACACAATTGGAATCAAAATGTTACTACATTGGCAGCTCGGAATTTGAATGAACTAGACTTGTCCAAGGGAGAAGGCAATGGCACCCCACTCCTGTACTCTTGCCTGGAAAATCCCATGGGCGGAGGAGCCTGGTAGGCTGCAGTCCATGGGGTTGCTGAGGGTCGGACATGACTGAGCGACTTCACTTTCACTTTTCACTTTCATACATTGGAGAAGGAAATGGCAACCCACTCCAGTGTTCTTGCCTGGAGAATCCCAGGGACGGGGGAGCCTGGTGGGCTGCCATCTATGGGGTCACACAGAGTCGGACACGACTGAAGCAACTTAGCAGCAGCAGCAGACTTGTCAAAAGAACCATGGAAATAATCAAGAGATAAAACTCTTGAAACTTATAACTCATATCAGAGATTTATAGCCCCTGCTGCCAAATAGTGAGTCTTAGACCTCTCAGAGGACATTTGTCTGGTCATCTTTGGATACTGTACTGAGATGTGGGAAAGTGGGAATCTCTGGGGCTCTTTTCATCCTGTCCTCTGTCCTGCTGCATCTACGGGGAACTTCTGACTTCATTTGATATGCTTTTGCTCATACATTCAAGAAACTTTGAGCTTCCAAACCCTAAGGATACAGAAGTCAAGGTTTAATAATGGAGATAGATAAGTAAACACGGGCATAAGATAGGAAAGGGCCATCTGGGTGTGTTTGTGTTGGGGAGGATACTGAAGTTTCCTACAAAAATATGGACCTGAGTTAAAGGCAGGCTGCTGGGAGCTAACTAGATGAGAAAGGATGAGGACAAAGGTATTCTAGACTGAGGACAGAGCTTGAAGTCAGCTTCCACTTGGACATTTTGTTTAATCAGTTTGAGAAGATGTTTACAATTTCATGAGTATATTTGAAAGACATTTATTCTCTGAAAGCTTTCTTTTTCCCTCATTCAAAAATAAGTGAGCTGTGCTTTGTATAGAGGCTGAGCATGGCAGAAAGTCTGAAGGAGAAGAACTTGAAACACTTTGTGTGACAGGTCTTAGGAAACTGAAGGAATTGGTGAATCTGAAGAGTGGATGGGTTTATTAATAATGACAGAAGGCTTTCTTGAAGGAGGTGGGTAGGGGCTTAAAGAGTGCCTTCTGTAGATTTCTTAAATCAGACTGGTTTTATCTGTTTCAAAGGAGACAGAGTTTATTTGATAAGGATATGTGGAATTCCTCATCCAGCAAGGAGGCTTGAGAATGTGGATAGGGAGCTGGCTGTCCAGTGGGAAATACATGCAGTTTTATGTTCAGAATTCTGTGTTCACTGAACAACCATAGTGTCCAGAAAAAAAATGTGTTAAAAAAAAAAAAAAAAAGACATCCATCTCCAGACCTCAAATTCTCTCCCTTGCACTGTGGCAGATTTCAGGACAAGGTCTTCTGTAAGTTATAAATATATATGAAAGGTTCATCAGAGCCACACAATGATTGAATGTACTAGGAGCCATTAAAAAATCAAAATAGGACTTAATACTTACAGGATGAGGAAATAGATATATTTGTATTTGTTCAATGAGTAATTTAATTAGCTGTTAAAAGTTTTGTTAAACATTTATTCATCCTGTTTGTCCATGATTCTTCAGCAGTAAAACTCCAACTATCTGAGTGACATAAATGAAAAGCTAGCCTCAAAATGCTGGATGATATTTTTCTCTGAGATGACCTTTAGCAAGTGCCAGGCTTTGTTCTTTAGGAGTTGTAACACTCATTACATACTTCACACACCCTCCACATCAAGCTTCTTATGTTACTTGAGACAGGTCTCCTGTCTCAAATAAGAGACAAAATTAATATTAAAGAATGTTCTTTAAACAAGGTGCTAAAAATTTCTATCTTGCCATCTCTCTTTAGAGTTTGACTCAAACATTTTTTCATAAAACAAAAGACAAACTTATTTGCATCTCTATTTAAAAATCTCATCAAATCTCTTCTTTAAATGCTGTTCAAAATATAATGTAGTTTTCTGGAAAAGGGGGAAAGGAACTAATATTTAAGTGCCTAGATTGTACCAAGGGCATGATGTGTTTTTTTCCTGATCCTCAAAACAAACTCAGGAGGTGGGTAGTAGACTCTATTTGCAAAGGAGGAAATTGAAAGTCAACGGTAAAAATGATTGTTCAGGGTCACATAGTTAATGCTAAGTAAGGATTTGAACTTGAGTTTGCATAACATCAAACTTCTTCTTCCTTCTTTTAAACACTCTGTCAGAGGGAATCCCCAAACTTTAGGCTGCCATGGACTCTAGAACTGCGAAGAAAAGTGTTAACATATACTTATGTTTCAGGAAACAACTTAGCATCTAGCATCTCAAAACCACTGAAATCTAGCAACAAAACAAAACAAACACCACCACCACCAACTTCAGTTTAAGATAAATCTTTGTACCTTCTCCCAAAGTATGAGAGTTGAGATGTTTTGTTCAGTTTGAAAATACCAACAGGAAGTGAAATGACCATCTAAATTCAGAAAAAATATATATAAAATTGTTAAAACAAATAATACTCAATCTCATAACAATACCCAAAGAAAGAGATATATTTGAATCATTTAGTTTTCTCTACCAGGATTCTGAAATTATATAGCCTTTTGATAACCTTTGCAGTAACATATCCTGTTTAATAGTAACAATCACACATGCTAAACATCCTTGAAGTAACTGTGGGCACATAAGAATAGTAAGGGCTCTTACGGGATTTTTTTTTTTGAGTGGATGATAGTTAAATATTGTGCTAATGAGCATGCAAAAAGCTTTTACCGAGTATCTGAGTTAGATGTCTTTATGTCAAGCACACACTAAGTAAGAGGTAGAAGGATCCGAAGAGAAAAGCAAAGGTCAAAATCAGCAACAAAGTCTTAGCACAAAGCCCATTTATGAAAAAAGAACAAGCTATAATATTTGACATTAAATGCAAAGGAAAATGTAATGTAAAACAAGCAAATTCCCTGGGGAAGTGTTAATTAAAGGGGTATTTTAAACTGTGTGTATTCAGACAGGATCTCAGTCTCACTAAGCACTTTTTGAAGCTTTACATGCTTCTTTTATTCTGGGAGTCCTTTTATTTTTTAATTTTTATGATTATGTTGGATAAAGATGCATTTATGGAACATGTACGAATACTGAAGGATTTGCTTGAGAATACTTGAGCTCTCTATTTCCTGTTCTAGACTAGGCTAACAGATGTTTATTTTCTCAGGAAATTTAAGTTTTTGTGGACTTTACTGGCTATTCAACTTTTCTATAAATGCTTTAGCCTTTGCAAAGGCTACTGCTATCAAGAAATAAGAGATAGTGTTATTGGTTCAATTAAAACCTCTTACCTACCTGACAGAATTCAGTTGTCTGGTTTTCAAGATTTAAAAAGTATCTTTGAAAATTATTATTAATGCTATAGAGATTGAATTAGGGTCATGTTCCTAGGGTCATGCTACACTGCTATGTTAAGTCTTTGCTCTTATTCAACTTTACCTGTTTATTTCTTCCAGTTACTTCCTTTCCTATTCTTCCCAAAGTAGCCAATTTAATGAAATAGATCTATGCAAATATGTGTATGTGCATATTTTAATGCAAAGGAAATATTTTCTCAAACAGATAACTTTGGGTCATGTTTTTTGGAATTTGAAATATTTACTGCATTTTAAAACTTTTCCAAATTTGTGAAGTGAGCTTATTTAATTAAAAAAATATATATATAAAAATTGTTATTAATGCTAATTGTATGAAATATGAAACACAGAACAGTAAAATAAGGAAAATGTAATCCATGATTCTATCACTTATTAATATTTTAGGATATTATATATTCATTTGTTTATTATAGCTATTTAATCTGTCTCTTTCCACATATACACCTATATTAAGACCCCTTTTTTTAAAGAATGGCATAAGAATGCAATAATGAGCAAAATATATAAAATTCATGCTCTTTGAGCATCTAGTGTGTGTTTTGAGAGAGGGTACAGGTAAATAACAAAATAACCACACAAATAGGTAATTGCCAATGTAATTTGATGCTATGAGGGAAAATATATGACACAAAGGGATATTAAGAGGAAATATCAGATGACTATGAAGAGACAAGAATATATGATAATGAGATATTGAGTCAACTGGATCTTTATCAAATAAATTCCTTGGTAAAAAAACATTTGAGATGCTTAAGGATGCTGAGACCAAATGGTTAAGTGTGGAATAAAGAGAAAGGGGAAAAAAAGGACTTCAGGGAAAGGAAACAGTCTCTTCCAAGACTCCAGGGGAAATGCAGAAGGTGCATTTGATGAGCATAAAGAAAGAGAATCTGGAGCACAGAATACAATGATGAAGAGGCACAAGACAACAGCTTTTCTTTTAGGTTATCTATTTTGATCTTTATCATAAAAACAAAGGAAAATCATTAAACTGTTTTAAGCAAAATGGCAACCCACTCCAGTACTCTTGCCTGGAGAATCCCATGGAGGGAGGAGCCTGGTAGGCTACAGTCCATGGGGTCGCAAAGAGTCGGACCCGACTGAGTGACTTCACTTTAAATGTCACTGACTTTAAAATGTCGTACTGCCTGCAAAGCTACAGTGTAGCTTGAAGGAGACGTCAAAATTGATTCAGGGAGAAAGGCTTTTAGGTTTTGATAGTAGTACATAAGGCTGTGACAGTTGTGTAGACCTTGCTGGTACTGGAGAGAAAAAAGAGGTGGGCAAATTTTAGAGATACCCAGAAGCTTAAATAGATAATACTTGGTCATGGATTGGGTGTGGGAGATTAGGGGGATTGCCTTATTTTGCCCCCCAAGTTGTTGGCTGACCTTAAGTCAAAAGAAGATAAATACCGTGACAGAAAAGAGTTAAGGTTGTTGAGTTGGAAGGGAAGTTTCTGAATTTAGCTTTGGTCATAGCAAAGAGTCGGACACTACTGAGTAACTGAACTGAACTGATGCTGAGTTTAGTGCTTCAGACTTTTATTAGGTTCAGTGTTCAGTTCAGTTCACTCAGTCGTGTCTGACTCTTTGTGACCCCATGGATTGCAGCACACCAGGCCTCTCTGTCCATCACCAACTCCCGGAGCTTGCTCAAACTCATGTCTGTTGAGTTGGTGATGCCATCGAATCATCTCATCCTCTGTCGTCCCCTTCTCCCCCGCCTTCAATCTTTCCCAGCATCAGGGTCTTTTCCAGTGAGTCAGTTCTTTGCATCAGATGGCCAAAGTATTGGAGTTTCAGCTTCAGCATCAGTCCTTCCAATGAATATTCAGGACTGATTTCCTTTAGGATGGACTGGTTGGGTCTCCTTGCTGTCCAAGGGACTCAAGAGTCTTTTCCAACATCACAGTTCAAAAGCATTAATTCTTCAATGCTCAGTATCAATAAGCAATTGGATATGGATATTTAGGGTTCACAGGAGTAGTCTATGCTGGTGAAATGTATTTGGGGGTCCTGGGCAAGATGGTAATTGAAGTTATAGGTATGGCTGGCTGTACACAGCTGAGATTTTCTCTTTCTTCCTACCTTCCTTCCTCTTTCCCTTTCTTTCCCCTCTCCCTTTATTTTTGCCTCTCCTTTTCTTCCTTCCTTCTGTCCATTTGTTTGTCTTATCAGTTCCTCACTGAAAGTGATAGTGCCAAAAGAAGAATGTTTAATAAGATTGTGACCAAATGCAACTTTATTATTTTCCATAGGAGCTATAACTCTTTCTAAAGGTTGGATATAGGATTAAAGGAATTAAGGTTGTTTTAAATATTTTTGTTACACTAACATTTATTACCTCATGTATGCTGTAGAGGAAATAGCATATAACCAGCTAGGATTAGGTTCCATTCTATATAATATTGACTTGAGCACCCAGTAAGTTATTTTTATTCATGTAAATGGAATCTAGAAATTGCTCTCTGGGGTCAGGGTATTGGTTCCACTACTTAAGGGTTCCAGGCTTAGAATATGGACCTTAAAGATGCCTTATGGTCCAAAACGGCTGCTATACCTCCAGCCATCACACCTGCAATCCTGGAAGCAAATATAAAGCAGAAGAGGAGGGCACTGTTGACCCACAGCTACAAGGGAAGCTGGGAAATATCATCTTTTAAAAGGGCACTTTGCCATTTGAAATAATGTCTTTTTTTTAATCATCATGACAGATATTTTATTTTTTTTTACTTTACAATATTGTATTGGTTTTGCCATACATCAACATACATCAAAATAATGTTTATTCTCTCCTTCTGTTAGTGAAGAAGAAGAGGACAAGGAATATGGATAGACAGCTAGATCTCTTTGCCACGGAATGTGTGGAGATTGGGTTTAATTCTAGATGCTTCTGTGAATGGGCTTTATTATCTTTTAAAAGCCCTATGTGAAGAATAAATGACATACAGTGTGTGAAAATGTTGTTTAGTAAGTGATACATTGCAATATTAGCCACTGTTATTTCCAAATTGACTAGCTCTATAAGTATTTGAAAAGCCATTCAGTTTTTGTTATAAATATTGAAAGACTACTTGGATTTCCAAACTAATGCTCTAGAAATAAAAGTTATTCTTCTAAATGTATGAGTGCTGCTCTTCCATAGTTATACTAAATATAATTTTATATCTTGCTTTCCTGTTTAATATTACATTCTAGGCATTGTCTCATGTTTTTGCATAATGTCCATAACCATCAACTTTAGTGGTTGTATAAAACAACAAAACCATTATTTTGTAAATTTGCTGCTACTTCAGTAATTTTTATGAATGAAACAGAGAACCACACCTCCTTTTTCCTTTGATTCATGCATTATTGCAGTCTTTTACTATTCCAGAAAAGAAACTTTCATGGAGTATATTAACATTTTGAATCACTATGTTGTACACCTGAAACTAACATAATATTGAAAATCAACTATACCTCAATAAAACAATAGATGAGCAAACAGGAAAAAAAATCCCAGAAAATTATTAAATACTGTAGAAATTAAAAAATTTTGTCTTTTCCCTTGTTTTAAAGGGATCATTTCTTGTGATAAGAGTGATTTACTCCTATTTTCTCTAAACTTTTATCTAGTATATATATTAAATTTCATAGTTTGCAGCATCTAATGGGAGAATTATTTAAATTTTGTGTATCAGTGTGATTTCTGAGGAGAAATCTATTCCATATATATATATATATATATATATATATATATATATATATATATTGCAATGCTGCTGAATAGTTTGAAATAATTTTAATTATTAAAATTTAGATTACTAGTCTGTTACTTGTGACATGTAATAATTATAGGAACACACATATATATATATATATTTGCCATGCGCCACTACTTCCATGACTGCCTTAAAATGCTGCATGTGACATCCATGATTATCTTCTGTCTTGTCTAGATGACTGCAAGTGGAGGAAGTGTGCTAACATCACCGTTGAAGGAAAAGTTGCCAAGGAGTCAAACAACTTGCATCCAGTTTACCGTAAGTAATAAACCTTTATTGTTTTCACATTCTTGCTACAGAAGCTAATGCTATTTATCCTAACATGGTTGGTAAGTAAAATCTTGCCAGAAAAGTGGACATTTCATCCATGCTTTCACATTGAATACTATGGATTTATAAACTTCTTATAATTTTAAGCCTCTGTGCTGTTATTTTTCTTAAAAAGTTGTACCTTTTGCATTTTCAATTTTGTTTATTATTTTGCCTATCTTTTCACTTTTCCAAAGAGTGAACGTTGCAGTTGATTTTATTAGCTTTTAGTGTAAGGCTACTATGGCCTGTATGTTACCTCTTTGCTCCCTTCCTCCCTACCTAGTTAATGATATTTCCTTTTTGGCAGAATATTTGATTAATATTTAAAAAATATCCCATACAGGCTTGAGAGAATATGTGTACTGTTTATAATATTTTCAGGTTTCAAGAGTGACTTATCAAGTCTTTCTAGTCTAAGTGTATTATTCAAATGTTATGTATTTTTTTTAAACTATATTTTAGTGTGTCAATATCTTCTAAAATTTCAACCAATGTTTGATTTTAGTTCTTACTCTTGGTCCTGGATTTGCTCAATTTCTTTCTTTTATTTTTAATTGAAACACTTGACATGCAACATTGTGTAGGTTTCAGGTGTGCAGCACATTGACTTGATGCATTTGTGCTTTGCAGTATGATTGCAGTATAGCTATCACCTTTATCACATCATAAAATTATCGTTTCTTTCTTGTGGGATAATTAAGATTCTCTTAAAATATCTGGTTTATAATACAATATTGTTGTCTATAATCACTAAACTATGCATTAGATCTTTGGAATTTATTCAACTACTAGTTGCTACTTTGTACCTTCCTACATCTCTCTTATCCCCCAATGCTTGGTAATCATCATTTATTCTGTTTATAATGTTTGACTTTTTCAAGATTTCATGTATAGTGGTATCATACAGTGTTGGTTTTTCTATGTCTGACTTACCTCAGCATAATTTCCTCAAGGTCCATCCATGGCAGAAAGTCCTTCTCATGGTTGAACGATATATCATTGTATATGTGCTTATCACGTCTTACCCAGTCATCCTTTGAGAAACAGGTAAGTTGTTTACATATCTAATCTGTTGCGAATAATGTTGTTGTGAATAATGTTTACACATGGAAATGTATATGTATTTTTGGTATCCTCTTTTTGTTTCCTTTGGGCATATACCCAGAAGTAGGACTGCTGAATCATATGGTAGTTCTATTAATTTTTTAAGGAAACTTCATATTGTTTTCCGTGGGGCTGTATGAATTTACATTCCCACCAAAAAGGTTTTCCGATTCTCTACATCCTTGTCAACACTTGTTAACTCTTGTCATCTTGATAAAAGTCATTTCACCAGTATGATGTCGTACCTCATTGTGGTTTTGATTTGCATTTTCCTGATGATTATTGATATTGACCACCTTTTTATGTAATTGCTGGCCATTTGGATGTCTCATTTGAAAAATGTATACTTAGTTTCTCTGTCATTTTTCTTATTTACAATATTGTATTAGTTTCAGGTACACAGCATAGTGATTCAATATTTTTATAGCATATACTCCATTTAAAGTTATTAAATAATAGCTGTATTTCCCTGTACTGTACAGTATATTCTTGATACTTAGTTTATGCATAGTATTTTATGTCTCATAATCCTATACCCCTATCCCCTCGCAATTGGTAGTCATTTGTTTTCTCCCTATATCTGTGAGTCTGTTTCCGTTTTGTTACTTTATGTATTTGTTTAATGTTTTAGATTCTGCAGAGAAGTGATTACACGCAGTATTCGCTTTCCTCAGTTTGACTTATTTCACTAAGCATACTACCCTCTAGGTCCAACCATATTGTTGCATATGGCAGAGTTTAATTTGTTTAATGGCTGAGTAGTATTCCAGGGTGGGTGTGTGTGTATGTGCGCAAGCATCATACCACATTTTCATCCATTCATTTGTTTATGGGCACTTAGTTTGCTTACTTCAGTTCGTTCAGTCAGTTCAGTTCAGTCGCTCAGTTGTGTCCGCCTCTTTGTTACCCCATGGACTGCAGCATGCCCGGCCTCGCTGTCCATCACCAACTACTGGAGTTTACTCAAACTCATGTCTATTGAGTTGGTGATGCCATCCAGCCATCTGTTCCTCTGTTATCCCCTCTCCTCCCTCCTTCAATCTTTCCCAGCATCAGGGTCTTTTCTGTCTTGGCTCTTATAAATAATGCTGCTGTCGATATTTGTGTGCATGTATCTTTTAGTAGTTTTGTCTGGGTATTTAACCAGGAGTGGAATTGCTGGATCATATGGTATAATAGTTTTATTTTTAGCTTTTTGAGGAACCTCCATAGTGTTTTCCATGGTAGCTAAGACCAATTTACCATCCTGTCAACAATATATAATTCTCTATATCCTTGCCAACATTTGTTATTTGAGACTTTTCAATGATAGCCATTTTGATGGGTGTGAGTAGATATCTCATTGTGGTTTTAATTTGCATTTCTCTGATGATTAGCAATATAAAGCATCATTTCATTGTATCCATTGGCTACCTGTATGTCCTGTATGTCTATTCAGGACTTCTGCCCATTTTCAATCTTTTTTTTTTTTATTGATACTGAATTGTATGACCTGTTTATATATTTTAAACGTTAACCTCTTGTCAGATACATGGTTTGCAAATATTTTCTCTCATTAAGTAGGTTGTTTTTCCATTTTGTTGATTGTTTCTTTCGCAATGGAGAAGTTTTTTTGTTCAATGTAGCCCCATTTGCTGATTTTTAGTTTTTGTTGTTTTGTATTCTTGATGTTATATCCAAAATATCATCACTGAGACCAGTATTAAGGAGCTGCTTCCCTATATTTTCATGTGGGACTTTTAAAGTACCATGTATTATGTTTAAGACTTTGATCCATTTCAAGTTAATTTAGGGAAGTAGTGTAAGATAGAGATTCAATTTCATTCTTTTTTTGCTTGTGTTTATCTAGTTTTTCCAGTACCATTTGTGAAGAGACTGTCCTCTTCCCATTGAGTATTCCTGGCTTCATTTTCAGATATTAATTGTCCATATATGTGGGTTTTTTATTCTAAGCTCTCTCTCCTGGTCCATGATCTATGTGTTTATATTTATATCAGTCCCATACTGTTTTAATTAATTTAGATTTATAGTATAGTTTGAAATCAATAACTGTGTTGCTTCTAGTTTTGTACTTTTTTCTTATGGTTTCTTTGGCTTAACCCAAAGTTGGCAGAAGGAATTAATTAATGTTCAGGGTGGAAATTAATACAGGACAGAAAAACAATAAAAACGATCAATGAAACTGAGTTTGAAAAACAGTTTTTCAAAAAAATAAACAAAATCGACAAATCAGTAGCTAGATTAAGAAAAAAAATAGAGGACTCAAATAAATAAAATCAGAAATGAAAGATACTATGATTAATGATACAGAAATATATTGGATCATCAGAGACTATGGTGAACAATTATATGCCAACAAATTAGATTATCTGGAGAAATGGAAAAACTTCTAGAAACATAAAACCTGCCCAGACTGAATCAGGAGGCAATAATAAACTGAACACACCAATAGTGAGTAAAGAGATTGAATCAGTAATCAAAAACCTCCAACACAAAATAACACTAGGATCAAATAGCTTCACTGGTGAAATATAACACAATTTTAAAGAAGAATTAATGCCAACCCTTCTCACAGTCTTTCAAAAAATTGAAGAGAAGGGAACATGGGGACACTTCCAAACTCACTTTATGAGACTAGAATTACCTTAATACAACAGTAAGATAAGAAGATTATAAGAAAACTTAACACTAATATCCCTGATGAATGTAGATGCAAAAATTTTCAAGAAAATATTAGCAAGCTGAGGTCAGGAACACATTAAAAGGATTCTATATCATGACCAAATGGGATTTATCCTTAGGGTACAGAAATGATTCAGTGTATTAAAAACTCTGCTGCTAAGTTGCTTCAGTCGTGTCCGACTCTGTGCGACCCCATAGACAGCAGCCTACTAGGCTCCTCTGTCTCTGGGATTCTCCAGGCAAGAATACTGGAGTGGGTTGCCATTTCCTTCTTCAATGCATGAAAGTGAAAAGTGAAAGTGAAGTCTCTCAGTCGTGTCCGACTCTTAGTGACCCCATGGACTGCAGCCTACCAGGCTCCTCAGTCCATGGGATTTCCAGGCAAGAGTACTGGAGTGGGGTGCCATTGCCTTCTCTACCCTTGTGCTAAATGTTCATGTAGTCTATTTCACACATTTGGACCTATGTGAAGAAGGCTGAGTGCTGAAGAATTGATGCTTTTGAACTGTGGTGTTGGAGAAGACTCTTGAGAGTCCCTTGGACTGCAAGGAGATCCAACCAGTCCATTCTGAAGGAGATCAGCCCTGGGATTTCTTTGGAAGGAATGATGCTAAAGCTGAAACTCCAGTACTTTGGCCACCTCATGTGAAGAGTTGACTCATTGGAAGAGATTCTGATGCTGGGAGGGATTGGGGGCAGGAGGAGAAGGGGGCGACAGAGGATGAGATGGCTGGATGGCATCACTGACTCGATGGACGTGAGTCTGAGTGAACTCCGGGAGTTGGTGATGGACAGGGAGGTCTGGCATGCTGTGATTCATGGGGTCGCAAAGAGTCGGACACAACTGAATGACTGAACTAAACTGAACTGACAGCTTCTTTGGGATATAAAACTTATGAGTGGAACTTGTGAGTGCAGTCTTATTGCTTTTTCAATTAGCTGTTCATGTGTACACACTCACTGGCATTTTTGGAAAGTGAATATCTCAATAGATTTTCCAATGGAAAAAAAAAGCACTTTAGAGTTTATTTGAGGTTCTATACATATTTTGGTCAGTTTTGGCATTTTTATATTTTTCCATGCTTTTATCTGCCTCATCTGGTTTTTAGAGCAGTTTTGTTCATTATTCCATTTATTATTATATTTCTTTTGGGCTCATTGCTCTTCTTTTCTGTATTTTATGCACTAATATCTTTTCTCCTATTTTTCTTCACTAGTCTTGCCACAGGTTTATCTATATTATAAGTCTTTTCATAGGCCCAGGTTTTGATTTTGCTCAACTTGATTATGGACTTTTTTGTGAGGAATATCCAGGTCCCTGATTTTAAAATTTTTTTCTTAACCTTTATTTTATAACTTTCTTCTTAGTTTCTTTGGCCTATTTTCTTACTTGTCTTATAACTTCTTGAGTTGGATACTTCACTTATATTTTTACAAATTTCTTATTTTTGAAATAAATATATTTAAGGCTATAGATTTACTTACATGTATTGCTCTCATATACAAATTCTGACATGTAGTGTTATCACAATTCAGCTTCAAGTATTTCTTCCTTCTTTCCTTTATTTCTTCCATAGGGCAAAGATTATTTGGTAAGATGCTAATTTTCAAACACATATAACTCTTAGCTTTTACTTCTTAAATAATTTATATTGTTATTGCTTTTGTCAGAGAATATATTCAGTGTGCTAGTGATCGTTTGGAATGTTTTGAATTTACCTTTATAGGCTAGTAGTTATTTTTCTGTGCTGTTTGCTCAAAAGCAATTCATATTACTCATATTACTTATATGTAGGATATAGAATTGTCTTCTTAATATGTGTTTAATATCTTGGATTTACTGATTGTATTGTTGAGATCATTAATGTCAATGACTATTCTGGAGGAATTTATAAATTTCTGAGATGGGTATAACATTAAATTCTCCAAGTTTATTTTCTGATTTGTCTTTTTAATGATCTAGTTTATAGGCTGTTGCTTAAATATATTTTAATATAGTCTGTATTGTTAAGTGAATGTTTATAATAGTTATATCATTGCCCCTCTTTTTTTCCCCTTGAACTTCAAATTGGAATCAAACAATCCTAGTTTAGATCTTGGTTTCCTTAATAGCTTCATGACATTAGGACATTTACTTAAGCATTCCAAGCCATAATTTTATTATCACGAAAGCCATAACCTTTCTTTCAAAGGTTATTATAGTATCAACCTCATAATGGTACTGTGAATATTAAATAAGTTGATGCATTTAAAACATTTAGAATAGTGACTGGCATATTCTAGCTCTCAGTTAATGGTAGTAATTAGTCATTAAGCATTGAGACCAATAAAACTCAAAGGTCAATTAACTAAAAGAACTAACCACTCAAGGCAGAAATATTGATGAGGTAAACATAAATAATTTATTATATTAAAGAATTATTATAATAACAAATATGAAGTGAAAACAGCTGGATCTTAAAAATATTCAAAATTTAAATAATAGACTTAATTTCTCCAAAACAAATGGAAGACTGCAAAAGGCCAGGAAACTGAAAAATAGAACAAAACAAAAAAAGCCAAATCCCCCAGATATAAGTGTGTTAAATTTCTTGACTGTTAATTCTGAGTTAAAAGTTATTTTGTGCATGTATGATAATAATGACTATAAATGACTATTTTGCTGTTCAGTTGCTAAGTCATGTTCGATTTTTGTGACCTCATGGACTGCAGCATGCCAGGCTTCCCTGTCCTTCACTATGTCCCTGAGCTTACTCAAACTCTTGTCGAGTCGGTGATGCCATCCAACCATCTCATCCTCTGTTGTCTCCTTCTCCTGCCTTCAATCTTTCCCATCATCAGGGTCTTTCCCAGAGAGCCAGCTCTTTACATCAGGTGGCCAAAGTATTGGCGTTTCAGCTTCAGCATCAGTCCTTCCAATGAATATTCAGGGTTGATTTCCTTTAGAATTGACTGGTTTGGTCTCCTTGTAGTCCAGGGGACTCTAAAGAGTCTTTTTCAGAATCACAATTCTAAAGCATCAATTCTTTGGTGCTCAGCCTTCTTTATGGTCCAATTCTCACATCTGTTCACAACTGTTGGAAAGACCATAGCTTTGACTGTACAGACCTTTGTCATCAAAGTGATGTCTCTGCTTTTTAATACACTGTCTAGGTTTGTCATAGCTTTTCTTCCAAGAGGCAAGTGTCTTTTAATTCTGTGGCTGCAGTCACCATTCACAGTGATTTTGGAGCCCAAGAATATAAAATCTGTCTGTTTCTACTTTTTCCGCATCTATTTGCCATGAAGCGATGGGACCAGATGCCATGATCTTAGTTTTTCAAATGTTGAGTATTTAAGTCAGCTTTTTAACTCTCCTCTTTCATCCTCATCAAGAGGCTGTTTAGTTCCTCTTCACTTTCTGCCATTAGTGTGGTATCATCTGCATCTCTGAGGTTGTTGATATTTCTCCCAGCAATCTTGATTATTATTAAAAAGCTATAAGTCATTCACATAATTTTAAATGGAGTATCTTTCTTACAAATTATTTCAGAAGAAAAACTTGAGTAAAACATAGTCAATGCCCCCCAGTATGTTGAAGAATGGAGAGATGGAGCCCCAGGACAGAGTCTTTGGTACTAAAGAGCCACTATTACCAACTTTTATTTGGTGCTGCACCACTGGGAAACATCTAGTTGTCAGAAGGTTTTCTCTGAACTCTCAAAGAGAGGCTACACTGGATGGACACTATCTCTTTAAGCTGTAAAGTTTAGCCTTGGGAGTTTAGAAGGGAGAGGAACAAAGGAGAGGATCATCATGAATATGTTTACACCTATTTTCACAGTGTTTTCAAAGTGCTGGGCCAGTTCAGTTCAGTTGTTCAGTTGTGTCCAACTCTTTGCGACCCCATGGATTTCAGCATGCCAGGCTTCCCTGTCCATGGGATTCTCCAGGCAAGAATACTGGAGTGGGTTGCCATTGCCTCCTCCAGGGGATCTTCCCGACCCAGGAATCAAACCCGAGTCTCCTGTGTCTCCTGCATTGCAGGTGGATTCTTTACCCACTGAGCCATCAGGGAAGCCATGGATATAATGTCTTCTTAGATCTTGTTAATGACATGGATGAGGGATTGTTCAAACTATCATGTTAATTCTTGATCAACTTTTTCACATTTTTTCCCAGAGAGATGTTTTGCCTTTTTTAAAAAATTATTTCTATTGAAAGAAAACATCTCTAAATATATTTATTATCACTGGTATTTCTCTTTTGTGAATTGCTTAGTGATAATTTCCTGCATTTTTCTAACAGTTTTTAAGCAATTTTTAAAAATATGGGCCATAATGTAGTTGAGTTTATTAAGCTTGTTAAAATATTTTTTATTTTTCACCTTTGTTCTTTTAGTCATTAAAAAGTTTAAAATTTTAGTTATGTGTAAATTTATCTTTTATGCTTGAAATTTTGTTTTAAAAGTTGTTCCTAAAAAAAAAAAAAAAGTTGTTCCTAATTTCTCTGTGGTGAAGTTAATATTTTTCTTCTAAAATATTAGTTTGACTATTAATTCCTAGGTGTTCAATTCATCTGGATTTCATTTTAGTTTGGCATTGAGATCTAGTTTAATCTATTTCTTTACAAATACAGAATATATACATTTATTAAATCTATATAATGTATATATATATTTTAATATATTTTTAAAAGTCTACACTATGCAACTTGATATCAAATTCTCAGATATTCATAGATCTGTTTCTAGGGAATCTATTCTATTTATTTGTCTATTTATCTACCTTTTTGTAAAGTGGGGCTTCCCTGATAGCTCAGTTGGTAAAGAATCTGCCTGCAATGTAAAAACATACATTATTTACTACAGCATTATGACAAATCATGAAACCTGTTAGAAGTGCACAGCTGGGTGGGTACTTGATCATTCTTCAAAATTGCCTTGACTATTCTTTTGCTTTCATATGAATTTTAAAATTAGTTTGTAGTCAATTAGAAAAACATATTGTTTTTTCTTTTCTTTTTTTTTGGCTGTTATGCTTTTAATGAATGGAGGGAGATACAAAATGCATCAATGCAAAAGAATGGTTTACATACTCATTAGCATAGTGATTAATGTTAATTTAGGGATACACAACGTGTTAAACCTCAACTACAAAGTTTCCTGCAACCTAGGATAATGGAAAAGCTGCTTAAGTTTTTACCCACCACCTTTTAAAGTTCTAAATGGTATCTGGAAGACCTAAAAATAGGCTCCTTTCAGCTGTGGTTAAGAACTCTAGTGAAGCTGTATGGCAACAACACTGGGACTGTGAAGTTTCCCCAAAGGGGCTGTCTAGATTACCACATCACAAACTGTAAAGGTATTTCCAGTAACAGGCAAGTTGAGTGGCTTAATAGTTTAAAAGTGGAAAGCAGCTAAGATGTCTCATTTTAGAGAATTTTAAAACGTGGTATAAATACCACCTCTCTCCTACAGAGAAACTTTTTAAAGCATGGACATAACTTTAAGGATACTAAGGAAACATCGATAGTTTTCATAAAGCTTCAATAAACACCCCAAGGCACAAGTGTTCAAAACTTCCTATTCACTAAAATGTCACTGCATTACACTTTTATTAGAGGTATAGGTATGCTGTCTTGCAGTGAGCGGACGTTTAATTTATGCCTAGTTAAAAGCACCATGTGTCAAGTTCAGCTTCCATTTACACAGGATGCACCAATAACACTTAGGATAGTGAACAATTCAAGTACACTTCCAACATCCTTTGCTTTTTGATTAGTCGGCACTGGGGCTCTGCTGCCTGCAGTTCTTCAGAATATTTTGGAAGAGGCTAGAACTACTCTGAATATAGTCTTCAAGCAATATGGAGCCCTTCTGAAAGAGATGTTCTTTCATAATATTTAGAGAAGGAAATAAAGACAGATCTTGCAAAATCTGAATGTCTTTCAAAAGAAGAAAAATAATGTAGAATCTGGCACCTAAGCTAAAATGTTTTGTGATAAATGTCAAAAATTGCCAAGACTTCAATATGTGTTTTGGTAAGAAAAAACCACTATCTTGGAAAGGTTATGATGTAAAATACTATAGTATATTAATTAAATAGAAGAATTCACCATTAATGGAAGAAAACCCATGATAAGGGAAGCATCCAAAGACTGCCAGTCAAAATGTAATTTTACTAGCTTTAGAATACATCAACACACTTTGATTATAGAACTATTTCATTTTTAAAACTACAGTGTTTTAATGTACTTCTAATAACCACCCAATCTAAGGAGCCATGGAGGCTTATAAGAAAGACCTACCCACTAAGATGCATTTCTAGCACAGGGGTGAATTAATACTTCTGTAAGCAAGAACCTGAATCACCTCAGAATCAACAAATCGCCTTTTTCTTTTACACAGTAATTCATAGTTTGATGACTTATTAAAATGTAATGAAACTCATTGGTAGATTAATTTGGAAGTAAGTATATTGAGTCTTGTCTTTCTTTCATAAAGAAACCTATGTTTTCTTTTGTTTTCTGTTGTCATCTATGCCCTTTAATAGAGTTTGAATTTTCTTACACAAGTCTTTATATGTGGTTAGATTTCTTCCTAAGCACCTTAAACTTTCTGTTGCTGCTGTGAATGGAACATTTTTCTTCCATCTTAATACAGTTTATAATTGGCTATGAATATGTCCATGTGTTTATGTGGGCATAAACAGGTAAGAATGTATATGAATCTTGCCAAGTGATTTAAATTCCCCAAGGTTCAGTTTCCTCATATATAAAGTTGAAATTAAAACCATGTTCACAGGATATGATTCATTAAAATTAAATCAAATCATCTAGGTATATATAAAAATAAAAGATGATTAGCATTTATCAGTGATTTTAACCTCCCTTTTCTATAATGCTATATTTACAAGAGAGAATACCCAACCATCTAATGTTAAGTTGCTAAGTCATGTCCAACTCTTTGCAACTCCGTGAACTGCAGCATGCCAGGCTTCTCTGTCCATCACTGTCTCCCTGAGTTTGCTCAAGCTCATGTCCATTGAGTCAGTGATGCCATCCAAGCATCTCATCATCTGTCATCCTCTTCTCCTTTTGCCTTCGTTTTTTCCCAGCGTCAGGGTCTTTTCCAATGAGTCAGCTCTTCACATCAAGTGGCCAAAAGTATTGAAGCTTCGGCATCAGTCCTTCTAATGAATACTTGGAGCTGATTTCCTTTAGGACTGACTGGTTTGATCTCCACCTAATATCATTGCTTTAAAAAATGTGAGAATTAACAGGCTAATTTAAATACCACTTTTGGGATAAAATCACAGTTTGGCTGAACTTCATCCCTTTGCTTTCTGGAGGCAGCCCTGGAGGACTGATTTTAGAGTAACAGAAGTGCCCCAGACAAGGTATTGAGGTGAGGCACAGAAGATAAGTTTAGGAAAATTAGTTCATAGGATTCCAGTATCATATTATGTTATTAACTAGTTGATAATAGGCTAGTCATTATATACCTTTGGGTCTCAGTTTCTTAAGAATTTTGATTAAATTATCTGCATGATTACTCTCAGCTCTTACATTTTATGATTCTATCACATCTTTTTCAAGAAATCCAAGTGTAGATGCTTACAACTTGAGTCTGTAAAACCTTTTAAATTTGTAGCCTAAATGATTTTATTTAAAAAAGTCATTTTTATTGGAGTATAGTTGATTTACAATGTTGTGTTAGTTTCTGCTGTACAGAAAAGTGAATCACTTATAATACAGATATCTACTCTTTTTTAGGTTATTTTCCCATATAGGTCATTACAGAGTGGAGTAGAGTTCCCTGTTTTAGACAGTAGGTCATTATTATTTATTTATTTTATATATAGTAGTAGGTATATGTCAATCCTAATCTTCCAATTTATCCCTCCCTGCCTTTCTCTCTCGGTAACCATAGTTTGTTTTCTACATCCGTGACTCTATTTCTGTTTTATAGATAAGTTCATTTGTACCATTTTTTAAAAAGGATTTCACATATAAGCAATATCATACTTGTCTTTGTCTGACTTACTTCACTCTGTCCGATAATCTAAAGAAATCAAAAGACCAATACATTATGAGTCTTTTTATTTCAGCTATCTCATATCAGATTTTTGGCAATTTAAAAAATCTAATTAATTAGCTTTGTTAAATGGTCAAAATATACCACATAAAGACGGTCAAATTAGATTTTTTAAAAAGACCCATGTATGTCATATAGGTGCTAGCTACTATTATCACACTTTCAATATAGTGATACAGATAGTTTAAAAGCAAAACAGTGGAAGAAGGTATACCACTCAAACCTTAAAGAAGACTATACTACTAGTAGTTATTGCAGGCTTTAGAACAAGGAAAGTTACCAGCATGAAAGAGGAACATTACATAACCCAATGAGAAAAACATCATAATCCTAAATATATATGCACCTAAATGTATATATTCTCTTGCCTGGGGAATTCCATGGACAGAGGAACCTGGTGGGCTACAGTCCATGTTGTCCCAAAGAGTTGAACATGACTGAGCAACTAAACACACACACATACATGCACCTAACAATAGACCTTCAAAATAAAGCAGATAGGAATGAAACAATAAATACATTCATAATTATATTTGGAGATTTCAACATTCTTCTCAAAGCGAAACAAAAAAAATCAGTAAAATATCGATGATCAGAAGAATACTTCCTATCAACTTGACTTTGTTAGATTTCTTTATAGATGCCTTAAAATTATAACTCTAAAATTATGATTATAAAATTATAAGTAGATTCTTTTCTGCATATGATATTCACCATGCATATCTTGGATCATAAAAGAAATCTTACCAAATTTAAAGAATTGATATCATATAAAGTATATTCTCCAAGTATAATGAAATCAAACTAGAAATAAGTAAGAGAAAATATTTGTAAAATTCCCCAAATATTTGGAAATTTACCAAGACACAAAATTTGTAACTTATGGGTCAAAGAAGTCACAATGAAAATTGGAAAATATTTTTAACTGCATAAAGACAAAATATAGCTTATCAAAATTTATGGGATGAAGTTAAAGCAGTGTTTAGAAGATTCGTGGCATTAAGTGCTTACATTTCAAAAGACAAAGATGAATAATCTAAGGTCCCACTTTAATAAATTGGATGAGAAAATTAAACCTATATCAAACAAATGGAAGAAAATAAAGATATAACAGAAAAGAATGAAATTTAAAACAGAAAAAAAATCAGTGAAATCAAAGTTAGTTCTTTTTAAAGATTAATAAAATAAATAGAAATGCAGGAAACAGTTTCCAACTCTTTAGGAGGCAAAAAATATCCTGACATCAAAACAAGACAAAAACATTACAAGAAAATAAAACTATAGATCAATAGAATCCATGAATATAAATGTTAAATATTCAATAAAATATTACCAGATTGAATTCAGCAATATGCAGAAAGATAGTACATCATGACCAAGTGGGGTTCATCTTAGAAATGCAAAGCTGCTTCAACAATTAAAATATGTCTATGTAGTTTACCACATTCACAAACTATAGAACACAAATTATATGATTATCTGAGTTGATGCAGAAAATCATTAGACAAAATTCAAAAATCATTTTTGATTAAAAACTCTCAGCAAAGTAGGATTAGGAAGGAATTTCATATTTGGGGTTTCCCTGGTAGGTCAGACAGTAAAGAATCTGCCAGCAGTGAGGGAGACCTGGGTTCAATCCCTGGGTCAGGAAGATCCCCTGGAAAAAGGAATGGCTACCCACTCCAGTTTTCTTGCCTGAAGAATTCCATGGACAGAACAGCCTGGAGGACTACAGTTCATGGGGTCACAAAGAGTCAGACACGACCGAATGATAAACACTTACTTACTAACATCATATTTATTTACTTACTAACATCATATTTAATGGGGAAGAATGGTTTCTCCCTGAGATTGAGAACAAGTCAAGCCTATCTTCTTAAACTCTAGCTGTAATATTGTATGCTATGAGAACAGATTAAAAGAGGAAGCTAATGTATTAACAAATGGATAAAACTAATATAAAAAATAAAAATTGTGCCTCTTCCTTATATATTGTGGTGTGAATACATTATAGAGGGATTTTAGTTATTATAAATAGTTTGAGACCACTGAAGTTGAATTCTTTCTAGGGTCATTAGCAGTGCTACAAGTTTGTATTGTATATGATATGATTAAATCTGCATAAATACTTCCTCCTTGTTCTCAAAAAAAAAAAAAAGAAAAAAAGAAAACAAGACTGTACTAGAAGCTATAGCCAGTGCACTAAAGAAAGAAAGGCAATAATATGCATGCAAATGGAAAGAAACAAAAATGCCTCTCGACATGATTGTCAATGTAGAAACTTAGGAATCTACCAAATAGATATTGCAAATAAGAAGAAAGATTAGTGAGGTTATGGGAACTGTGCTAATACACAAGAATCAATTTCTATACAAAAATGAAGAATTGAAATTTGAATTTTATTCTCAAGTTCCTGTGTACACTATTATACATGCACATACAGAAGAAATACTTGGTAGCATCTTTATGCTGAAAACTAACGCTGATGAGAGAAATCAATGAAGATCTAAATAAATGGAGACAAGTATTGTATTCATTAGATTGATGACAGTTCACAGTTAAGATGTCAGCTGTCTTCAAAATGATTTGTGGGTTCAGTAAAATCCCAAAATTCCACTAGTGTTTTAATTTTTTAAAGAATGCAAAATTACTAGAACAGGTGACATTAAAAAAACACACACACACACACAACATGGAAAACTCACAGTTTAAGACAATACAAGGCTACAGTAATTAAAACAGTGTCAAATTGGTGAAGAGGTAGGAATTTCTCTAGGGAAGGAAATAGAGATTTAAAAAATAGACCCACACACATTTGGTTAAATGATTTATGACAAAGGTACAAAGATAATTTACAGGAAAAAGTATAGTCTTTTCAATTAATGGTGTCATGTGGTATTGGAACAATTTTATTTCCCTATGCAAGTTCAGTTCAGTTCAGTTGCTCACTCGTGTCCGACTCTTTGCAACCCCATGAATCGCAGCACACCAGGCCTCCCTGTCCATCACCAACTCCCGGAGTTCACTCAGACTCATGTCCATCGAGTCAGTGATGCCATCCAGCCATCTCATCCTCTGTCGTCCCCTTCTCCTCCTGCCCCCAGTCACTCCCAGCATCAGAGTCTTTTCCAATGAGTCAACTCTTTGCATGAGGTGGCCAAAGTACTGGAGTTTCAGCTTTAGCATCATTCCTTCCAAAGAACTCCCAGGGCTGATCTCCTTCAGAATGGACTGGTTGGATCTCTTTGCAGGCCAAGGGACTCTCAAGAGTCTTCTCCAACACCACAGTTCAAAAGCATCAATTCTTTAGCACTCAGCTTTCTTCACAGTCTAACTCTCACATCCATACATGACCACTGGAAAAACCATAGCCCTGACTAGACGGACCTTTGTTGGCAAAGTAATGTCTCTGCTTTAGAATATGCTATCTAGGTTGGACATAACTTTCCTTCCAAGGAGTAAGTGTCTTTTAATTTCATGGCTGCAATCACCATCTGCAGTGATTTTGGAGCCCAGAAAAATAAAGTCTGACACTGTTTCCACTGTTTCCCCATCTATTTCCCATGAAGTGGTGGGACCGGATGCCATGATCTTCATTTTATGAATGTTGAGCTTTAAGCCAACTTTTTCACTCTCCACTTTCACTCTCATCAAGAGGCTTTTTAGTTCCTCTTCACTTTCTGCCATAAGGGTGGT
Source organism: Bos indicus (assembly GCF_029378745.1). Classification (NCBI taxonomy): domain Eukaryota; kingdom Metazoa; phylum Chordata; class Mammalia; order Artiodactyla; family Bovidae; genus Bos; species Bos indicus. Next base: position 55,441,545 of record NC_091769.1, read on the forward strand.
GTCATTTGCATATCTGAGGTTATTGATATTTCTCCCGGCAATCTTGATTCCAGCTTGTGTTTCTTCCAGTCCAGCGTTTCAAATAGTAAATTAAAAATAATAAACCTCAACCTCAACCTCACATCCTATAATTGAACTAAATAACTAATTTCAAAATGGATCATGGATTATAGACCAAATAGTAAAATCTAAAACTATAAAACTTCTTTGATAGAACGTGGGAGAAAATGTTTGTGACTGAGTGAGGCAAAGAGTTTTTAAACAGCAAAGCCGTGATCCATAAAAGAAAAACTATAAATGACTTTTTCAAAATTTAATATTTTTGCTCTCTGAGAGACACTGTTATGACAAGGAAAGGAGTAGCCACAGACTGGGGTGAAATAGTTATGAGTCTCATATCTGAAAAAGGACTTATATATCCAATACACAAAGATGTCTCCAAATTCAACAATAATAAAACAAAATACCAGTTGAATAAATGGACAGAAGGTTTGCAGACACTCACCAAAGATGATATATGGATTAGAAATAAACAAATGTACTTTGTTTATACTCAACAGTGTTGATCATCAACAGACTGCAAACTAAAATAGAAACAAAAACAAAACCTGACAATATCAAGTGCTTCAGGGATTTGGAGCAACTGGAACTCTTACCCATTGCTGCTGGGAATATAAAATCATACAATCATTTGATACTTTTTCATAAAGTTAGCTGTATAATATGACCCATAAATTTCCATTAGTATATATTCCTTTAAGAGAAATAAACACTTACAGTCATATAAAATCCTGTATAGAAATGTTTATAATAGCTTTATTCATAATCATCCAAAAACCGAAAACAACCCAGATGTGTTTGAACTGGTAACTGAACAGATATTCTTGTATATCTATGTAATTGGGTATACTCAGCAGTGAAAACAGTTGATAGATGCCATAAAATAGATGACTCAAATGAATAATGCCTAATGAAAGAAATTAGGCTCAGAAGGATACCTACTATGATTCCATTTCTATGACATTCTGGAGAACATAAAACCAGGGGGACTGAAAATAGATCAGGGCTGCCGGGAGCTAAATGTAGAGGGAGAGTTTGTTTAAAAAGCAGTTGGATAATGGAATTTTGGAGGATGATTGAACTTCCCTGATAGCTCAGTTGGTAAAGAATCTGTCTGCAATGCAGGAGACACAGGGTTGATTCCTGGAGAAGGGATAGGCTACCCCCTCCAGTATACTTGGGCTTCTCTTGTGGCTCAGCTGGTAAAGAATCTGCCCACAATGTGGGAGACCTGGGTTTGATCCCTGGCTTGGGAAGATCCCCTGGAGAAGGGAAAGGCTACCCACTCCAGTATCCTGGCCTAGAGAATTCCATGGACTATACAGTCCATGGGGTCGCAGAGTCAAACACAACTGAGCAACTTTCACTTTCAGTTTTCTTTATGGTCCAACTCTCACATCCATACCCGAGTACTGGAAAAACCATAGCTTTGACTAGACGGACCTTTGTCTGCAAAGTAATGTCTTTGCTTTTTAATATGCTGTCTAGGTTTGTCATAGCTTTTCTTCCAAGGAGCAAGCACCTATTAATTTCATGGCTGCAGTCACCATCTGCAGTGATTTTGGAGCCCAAGAAAGTAAAGTCTGTCACTTTTTCCATTGTTTCCCCATCTATTTGCCATGAAGTGATGGAACCGGATACCATGATATTAGTTTTCTGAATGTTCAGTTTTAAGCCAACTTTCCACTCTCCTCTGCGGTCATCAATAGGCTCTTTAGTTCCTCTTCACTTTTGGCCATAAGGGTGGTGTCATCTGCGTATCTGAGGTTATTGACATTTCTCCCAGCAATCTTGATTCCAGCATGTGCTTCATCCAAGCCTGGGATTTTGCATGATGTACTCTGCATAAAAGTTTAATAAGCAGGGTGACAAAATACAGCCTTGATGTACTCCTTTCCCAATATGGAACCAGTTCTTGGTTCCATGTCTGGTTCTAATTGTTGCTTCTTGACATAATAATTTTAGTATATGCAGATTACAATATATGTGATTTGTTAAAAAGATAAATAACTACTACTATTTCTACATTTGCTTATAAGAAGTTTTTCATTGCAAGATGAGCCATTATTTACTGTTTAAAAAGGGGGAAAAGCACTCATTAATCTATACCATGACAATGACTATAAAATGTATCCTGATTTCAAAATTGTTATGTGAAAAATACATATTTTAAAATAACTATCATATGATATTCACAAATTGGAGCTTAGTCTCCATCAAGTCATGTACCCTCGTTTTTTATTTTGAAAAACAAATACCAGCTGCCTGAACAAGAGCGATCACCCATTTGTAGAGAGCTGGGACTGAGCGAGGAACCAGCTGTTTCAAACAAGGGACTGGAGTGCTTTTAAACACAGCAAATGCCAGGTAAGGCAGTCCCTTCCCTCTGCATCCCCATATTCTGCCAAGTGGTAACAGGGGAATCCGACATGATTCCCTTTCACTGAGTATGAGATTGAAACTACTATCAGTTCAGTTCAGTTCAGGCGCTCAGTCCTGTCCGATTCTTTGCATGAATCGCAGCACGCCAGGCCTCCCTGTCCATCACCAACTCCTGGAGTTCACTCAAACTCATGTCCATCGAGTCAGTGATGCCATCCAGCCATCTCATCCTCTGTCGTCCCCTTCTCCTCCTGCCCCCAATCCCTCCCAGCATCAGGATCTTTTCCAATGAGTGAACTCTTCGCATGAGGTGGCCAAAATACTGGAGTTTCAGTTTTAGCATTATTCCTTCCAAAGAAATCCCAGGGCTGATCTCCTTCAGAATGGACCGGTTGGATCTCCTTGCAGTCCAAGGGACTCTCAAAAGTCTTCTCCAACACCACAGTTCCTTAAAAGTGCTTAGTGTAGCCATATCTTTATATAAGAGAAATTAAAAGGTGAAAATAACTCTCATTTCAAAAATTTTTTAAAAGACCAAATGCAAAAGAGACACTGATGTATGGAACAGTCTTATGGACTCTGTGGGAGAGGGAGAGGGTGGGAAGATTTGGGAGAATGGCATTGAAACATGTAAAATATCATGTATGAAACGAGATGCCAGTCCAGGTTCAATGCATGATACTGGATGCTTGGGGCTAGTGCACTGGGACAACCCAGAGGGATGGTATGGGGAGGGAGGAGGGAGGAGGGTTCAGGATGGGGAGCACGTGTATACCTGTGATGGATTCATTTTGGTATTTGGCAAAACCAATACAATTATGTAAAGTTAAAAAAAAAAAAAAAGACCAAATGCAAAATGTTAAGCTAGGTTTGTCTTTTATAAATGTGCCTCCTTTAAGGGAAATTCAATACATAAATTATCCTAGAAATAGATGAATTACAGCAGGCTGTTATAAGGACATCTGATTGCTTACCTTAAATAATAATTCATGAAAACCCCTTTAAATAATAAATGTTTCACTGTGGTTTTAAATACCTCCTTTTAGCAAAATTTGATTTTCATGTGTTTCTTTGAGAACTTCTACCATAATTTTCATCTGTAGGTTAAAAGTCAAACTTTGTGCATTTTATCTAAAATAAATAAATAGCTTCACACTTTAATGGAGCCTATAGTTGGTGGAGGTTGCTGTGAACTTCAGAGGGATGACTAATTTGGTTATGTAAACACAACAGGCATTATGCCAGAGACAACAAATACTTATATCTTGGGAGAAACAACAAAGACTGTAGAATTTATAACTATCTCAAAATTAGCACTGGTACTTTATGATATTAATAAATAGACACAATTCACACCATCACCATTAGTGTTTGATATATATTGTACACACACACACACACAGACAGAATGAATAGATCCAATTAAACAAATACTGGAAATATACTTAGGTCGTAATTTTTTGTGTGATCAATGCACACCCAAACTGCTATTTATTCAGTAGTCTTGTGCTTTATGACATTAATGTACTCCTTAAGTCAATGTTCTGTAAAATCGTTTTAAATCTCGAATGAATTTAAATCTCGAATGAATCCTTCAATAAAATAATGAAACCTTTTGTTATGTATAGTTTTATTTAATGGTGTTGCTTGTCTATATCTTGTATGTTGAATTTTTTCATAGCTTAACAGTATTCAGAGACATGCAGACAGGTAGATACATCAGTTTTTTTTTTTTTCCTATTTTCAGGCTCATTATTTTGTAATACGCAACTTTTTCCAGGAACAAAATTGGATTTTTTTCCCTCAAATTCTAATGAGATACTAGAACCAAACATTGTGAAGAGTGTTCTATTCAGTAAAAAGGATCTGGATTTCTTATTCCTAAATAATGAAATGATGTTGCATATATGAAATAAAAAGGCAGAAGATACAATCAAGTATTACATGTGCTTAATATATATTCATTTATTAATGCATATGCCAGAGAATTGCATTGAACTATGCATTTGAAGACGTTATTAACAAAGCACTTGCCTATCAATTTAACATAAATTAGTGGATCTTGCTGTCTGTGGTTTCACACCCAGTAACAGCATGGTTCTGGGAGTCATGATACTTTTCACTTGTTCTTAACATATTGGACCAGCTTGTTCACAAAGCAGTCATTGTTACAGGGTCTTTTTTCAGCACGTATATGTTGCCCACTAACAGTTATGACCATAAATTACAATTACAAAGTACTGTTCTACAGCCAACTATTTAGGTACAGACTCTAAAAAGTCAAACCATAAAAATAGAGAAAGTGCAAATATTTATAAACTATTTCATATTCAAAATCCAACCTAGCTATATTTTAATCTACTGAGCTGTAATAAGTTGTTTTCCTATTGCATTGTATGCATCTTGGGCTTATAAATAACATAAATTACAAAATTGTAAGCAATTTGTTCAGACTTCATTTTACATTTTTCACTAAATAGCTGAAGACATGACTTTTTTCTCCAGTGCAATATATAATAATGCTGCATTCAGTACAAATTGTTGAGTATTTCTAAAAAGGAAACATTTAACTGATTATAGCACTCAGTAAAGGAGGAGTTAGTCATAACTGTCAGAAGGAAAACACTAACGGTATAGTTAATTATCATAGGTAATTTTAAGAAACAATCCTTCCATTGTACTTCTAAACCAATAATCCTATGACTTTCTAAAGAATGAAATTTGGTAAAGCCAAGACATAATGCTAGATGGCAAATGCTTCAACTTACCTCTTTTTTTCTTTTTTCTTTTTTTACAAATGTGATGTGACCTTGGCAGTTTTAACGAACAAAGTTTTGTTGATATATCAAACATGTTAACAAACTATTTAGCATTGCTTTGCATAAGTTTGCTTTAAGAGCATTTCTTCACAGTGATATTTCAGAAAGGTTGGAAACTGGTCAGCATAAAATATTTCCCACCTTTTCTATTTTATTTTGTATGCAAAAATCATCACAATATATCTGCAACTATAAAATTACAAATGCTTTCTAGAAGTAACTGCATTTCTAGTCATGGTAGAAAAGGGTAATTGTAAGACATCTATTATGAGGTAAGTCTAAATAAAACAATCTGAGTAACAAATGATTTCATATCTACCAGATATATAAGCCAATGTAACAAGAATAACTAATGGACAAACTCAAAAGACTGTGTTTTAGTATGTTTAATGGATGAGAAATTGGTAATGAAATAAACATTTTAAAAGATACTCTGGATATTTCACTTAACATCATGATTTTGGCACTTCATGGAACATTTATTTCTCAAAGACCAGAATTGGTATAAAAGTTCTGCAGTTTTCACACATACCTTGTAGACACTGTACTTGAGCACTGGCAAACACTGAAATGTAGTGAAATAAACATTCCCCTGTATTTGCACATGCATGCAGTAGTCAAACAGAGTTTGTGAATTCTCAGAGATGCGATCTTAGGGTATGGTATTGTTTCAAGCATTCTCTTCAGCAGATCTTGTTTCAGATTTAAGTCTTACAAATTCTTTAGCCACATCGTCACTGGTCCTCTGAGAGAGGATTCTAAGGATAGTCAGACCGGTTTCATCCATAGAGACATTTTTCAAAAGGGGATACCATGCCCCGTAGCTCCCCTTTTCGGCTATATTCTGGAGCTGAATTACTGTCATTCCGATAATTCGATCTTCTCTGGCAAAGCAGTAATCTTTAACCGAAAGGTGGAGTTCATAGGCCCCTGGGCGGTTTTCTTTACTCAGAGTGCTGTGTGGATTAAAAACAGGGATTTTGAGCATTTTCAAATAGGGATCGATATTGTTCTAATAGACTGTGGAAAATTTTATACATTGTTTAGAATGTTGTATTGGCAAATAAAGTATCATTGCATTTTAACTCTGCAAATATTCTTTAAATTTTCCTTAGAATGTATTTACATTGCTATTACTCAGCAATCTAACTTAAAAACTCCTTCTTTTCCTAGATAGAAATAGGAAATCAATTTAAAAATGCTTGACTGCCCCCTTATGTTAAGGATATTACTAGAAACTCAAATTAAAATATTATGTTGTCATTAATCATTGGGGGCAAGGTCTCCCCAGTGATATAGGGGTAGGAGGGGTTACTAAGGGTCAAGGAAGCTAGGCTGGGGGGAGGGGTACCTTTTGGAAGAGTTTCTGTGCCACTGTTTCAACATCCATTATTACCAATTCCTTTCTCTACCTCAGACTCCTGGATAAGCTATTATATGTAGGAGCCTTTTCTCAGGGAAATGCACTGCTCAGACTATGAAGCACTATTCATAAGATGCTAAATTGGATACAAATCTCCAGAGTAAATCAGTTCCAGCAGTGCCTGGTGCTTCAATGCCAGTGCTTTCGTATGGCAACTGTTAGACCTGTCAAGGTTGGGGCTGAGGCTAGCCTCTTCTAATAACGACCCTAGATAGCCTGTCAACGCAGAACTGAACCTAATGAAGAAGGCTGAGCAGTGAAATGCTGAGGATAATACCCCCTGTCCCTTATTTTAATTCCTCCTCAGATAGTCCTGACTTTCTAATGAATGCACTTCTATTCCTCAGTGATACAAGCTTCCAGATTCCTTCCTTTTCTAAGTGACTTTTTTCTGATCTAATATTTTGCCAGGTGAGACTTTTGTTTCCGAGACATGGACAACTAAACTGAGTTCTTATTTTAGAGACAGTCTGAATGACACTCAGGAAAATGGAATCTTGGAGGGGTGTGCTAAAGAATAGAATGGCAAAATATGACAGGCTCTGGGACTTCTTAAATTAAAATGAGTCAAAATGCTGCCTTTTCCCCAGAATTGCGGTCTTGGTAGCTCATTGCATTATATCTGAAATTTTGCATTATTCAGGTATTCCTAGAACTTTTTGGAAGACTTTTTAATTGGATCAAATTTTTTTGTGTAATTTGGAGGAGTAGATAGGTGAACTCTTGTGAGCTGATTTGTTAGCAGGCATTATTAGAACCTTTTTAATAGATGTAGTAGGATAGTTAAGTTTTAATGAGTGGTAAGGCACCCCACTCCAGTACTCTTGCCTCGAAAATCCCATGGACGGAGGAGCCTGGTAGGCTGCAGTCCATGGGATCGAGAAGAGTCGGACACGACTGAGCGACTTCACTTTGACTTTTCACTTTCATGCATTGGAGAAGGAATTGGCAACCCACTCCAGTGTTCTTGTCTGGAGAATCCCAGGGACAGGGGAGCCTGGTGGGCTGCCGTCTATGGGGTCACACAGAGTCGGACACGACTGAAGCGACTTAGCAGCAGCAGCAGCAAGAGTTAATTATTCAGAAAACAGAGTGCTGAAAGGTCTCTGGGAAACCAAGAATACGAAATAACAAAGAATCAAAGCAGTAAGGGAAGCTTGGTAAGTGTGCGTGTGTGTGTGTGTGTGTGTGTGTGTGTGTGTGTGTGTGTGTGTGTATGAAAGGCCCTAGGGTTTTGTCTCATGTTCCCTCCCCCTTGGCTTCCTATCTGTCCCTAGGTCAGCTCATCTAGATTTGTAGAATTAATTACATCTATATACAGATAATTCTCAATTTATGTCTAACCATATATTTGATATGTCCTCTTGGATGTACAATACCCATCTCTAGATTAATAGATTTAAAAGAAAGTCTTTGCTTTCCTCATGGCCTGTCCCTACTCTCCCATCTCAGCAAGTGAATATCTACCCAACTGCTGATGCCAAAACCTAGGAGTCATCCTTGACTTCATTCAGTGCCAGATAACTTCCGTTTGCTCCACCTGCATTCTTCTCCTTGTACTTTGCAGGAGGATGCTGACCTGTAAGGACTTCACCCACTGAGTTTCTCTGTGCTCTGGCTTCCAGAGGGGTTTAGCCAAAACAGCATCATTGGAAAGTCAGGGATAATGATGCAAGTGAGAGCAGACTTTATTTCTTTGGCTTCTTGCCTGTGAGGCTCCTCAAGTAAGCTGTCTGTCTCCACAGAAGGTCACTCTCCTAGTGAGTGAGTGACTACATATGAAGTTTTCACAGTCCCGATTTTAGTAACAGCTCTTCTCCTTTAGGTGCAGTGGTGTAATAACCTGGCTACAACTAGCCCCATTATTTTCTCAGGTTCCTATTTAAAAGTCAGAGAGGCTTCCCTGAACACTTCATCTTAGCAGCCAATGGACCACCCTATCACGCTGTTTAATACTATGCTTAGTATTCACTATCATATGACAGCTTTTTATTTGTTTATGATTTTGTTTATCAAGTTTTCTTAATATCTAGAGTGTGACTTTCATGAGAGCAAAGCCCTCCTGTTACAGTTTTCTTCATTTGCCTTGGATCAGTGATGAACAGGAATCCTTAAACCTACAGGTTTCACTCTCCTTAGCAAAGCCCGGTGCCATTCCTACTCTGTGAGTCCCCCGTAAGTGTAGCTGTACAAGGCCTATTTCCTGGTTGGAAAATGGAGCTGGGTTATAACTTACAACTGAAATGTTTCATTATACTTTGGTGACCATGTGTTGCTTTTTGTTTTTGTGCCTTGTTTTCTCTTCTTGTCTCCAAGGTTGGGTCCCAGCATACAGACTTCCACAAAGGGGCGGAACATGGCCGTGGTCTGCCAGTTTAAGTCATTAATAGCAATCACTAAAAAACAGAAGGAAAACGAAAGGAATATAAAGTGTTAGCAAACCCATGTGTGGAATCCTAGGCTTTCCCTTTGATCTTTAAAGTGGATATTTATTTTTAAAAATGATGTATGAAGCTGTAACTTGCATTTAATAACACCCTAACCCCATTGACTAGGATTAGGAAAAACAATTTTCTCTCTGGACTGCATGCTTGATAGGGCTTTCAGCTCTAAGCCATGTGGTGTTGGGATGGCAAAAAGCTGTAATTAAAATGACAATTGTTACTACTGAAAAGTTATGACTTTTGTTTAGGTGAAAACATGATGTTTCTCATATTAAAATTATGACTGTTCATGAAATATTTAGAAAATATACATAAAGTAGATTAAAAGAAAAATTTATAATTTTATCACTCAGAAGAAACGACTGTTAATATTTTGGTGTGATGCTTTCAATCCTTATATACAGAATAGGATCATAATGTGTTACAGTCTTAAAAATATTTTCATTTTTTTAAGTCCATCATGGAGAGCACTGTAATTCATTATATATCTTCCAGTTGCAAATATTTATTGTGTGTAGATTTCATTCAATATTCAACAAATCACTTGTTGCATATTATGGCAGTTTCCTAATTTCAGGCATCATAAATAATACTTAACTGAACATTCTTATACATACATCTTCACTCATTCTTTAATTATGGTGATGATATCCTTAAGGAGGTGTCTTATAATTAAACTTGCTAATTCAGGAGGTTCATAAAACCTCTAGCATTTGGTATACATCAGCAAAATATTTTTGAAAAATGTTTAACAACACTGGCATATATAGTCATGCCCACTTATCTGATGCTTACTAATACCGTATATAATCTATTATATACCATAACAGTGCTAGTTTAGGTAGTGAAACTTTGAAATATATTAGAAGGCCATGCTTTTGATTAAAATAGATACTATTTAAAGTGGCTGTCCATGATAATATAAAAATAGAACATGGTTCTATTGAGAAAAGTAATAATCATTAAATTACATCTTCAAAATGACCCCTAAATTCAGATTTCATTTTTATAATATAAAGCCAATTGATTCAACCACCCATTAAAAAAAAAATCAAACCAGTTGTTGGAAATCACATAGAAAAAGTAGGTAGATTATGTGGATAGTAAGAATGTACTGAGTTAACATCTAAAATGTCATTGGTAAGTTGGCAACCACAGCCTCAACCATAGAGAACATAGTCATACAGTTCTGAAATGTAATTATCAATGTATTTTAACCATTTAGACTTTTCAAGTAATATAGGTTAAATATCTATGCTATTAATTTCTTTTGTTTTAAATCAAAAGTTTTGTATTCATGAAGGTATTCTAAGTATGCCTTAAAATAATTTAATATAGATTTTAAAAAACAGAGTTTCCAGAAAAAACATTTTGGATATAATTATTTTTTGAGAGGTTAAAGTCTTATAGGCTGTTTGATCTACCTGAACCCAAAATATACCTTTTACAGTGACTTTATGCTCTCCGGTTCCTGGAGTGGCGGTGATGTCCACATGAACAGATATCTGACCCACTGAATCTTTGGAGGGGCGACCTGCAAATCAGCAAAAGTTTACTGGCCTGACCTTCCAGACCACTTAATAAGGGACATTGATATTCTGTGCATTGGGAACTTTAAAGTGTGATCGTGGAAACAAATGGTTCTTTTTGTTAACAGCACATAATAGATACTGATAAATGTTCACTAAGTTAGATTTGCTATGCAGGTTTGAGTCTTGGGTATAATTATATTTAGCCCATTTAGCTAAACTTTCACACAGTCCTCAGATACCATAAGGCATTCTGTTAGTATTACTATTGTTAAAAAGAAAAAAAAAAAAACTTGAAGTTGCCTTACTCTAGGCACTTAATAAAGCTCTCCTTGTCACTTACGTATGAAGATGTATCACTGCCCTTCATTCCTTTCTGAAGTGCTCTTCTTGAGTGTGCCGCACCAGAGCATCAAGGATACAGAGATGGCTCTACAGAGCACCTGGCCTCACGAGGCCCAGACTCAGACCAGGGGAGAGCAACACACACACACAATATATCGTGTGATATATTCTAAACAGGTACATTTATAATTTGATGATATAAAAAGGATTAATCAATTCCACCCTGATAAAGGTCAGTCAAGGGTTAGGAATGTTGTATTGAAAAGTGCCTGTGATTTAGGCCCTTGGAATTCAAATCATAGTCATGCCACATCTGGTTCTGTGATCAGAATTTGCGATGTTCTCAAGTCTTGGTTTTCTTATTTGTAAAACAGGGATAATTGTATCAACCTCATATACATACAAACACACATCTATTAACATATCATCTATAAATATATACATTTTTTTTCTCAAATAGAAACACATACTCTAATTATCCTTTACCTTACCTTTGTCTTTTTACCTAAAAATGTATTAAGATCATTCCATTTCCACATATACAAAGCTATGTCCCACTCTTTAATATGTCTGGAATATCACAGCATTAACTGCAAAGTCAAGGTTTCATGAATACTTGCTTAAAAAACAAATAATCTGCTTACAAATAATGAAAACATTAAAATATTTAAAATAATATTTAGCCCTTATTCCATTATATGGACATACCATTATTTATTTAAACACATTTTGGTAGTTTCTAGTCTCTTGCTCTTATGAACTATAACAAATAATTACTTTTCGTGTTTACAAGTTTATAGTATAATTTCTAGAAATGGTATTTATCAAAGGTAGGTGGAACCTCATTTTGCCCAACAGAGATTTTAACCATTTGCAATATATATGAGATTAATAAGAATCTTATTTTCATGAAATAAATGGCTAATGACTAAGCTGAAAAGAAGAGATTCTAATAGACTTCCAGTTTCTAACTTGAGAAAAAAATCTCATTTTTTTCATTTCATACATTTCAGCCAGAACCTCTTAACAGGATCTACTGAGAAAACCTGGTTCACCACAAGCACCACTCTCAGCCCGACCCTGCCCCAACCATTTGTTAATAAAAGGACTGAAAGACAGAAAGTGATCACTTTGGGCATTAGCCAAGGAGCTGCTCATTGCTTGTGAGAAGGGTTTCATTTTCCTGAAGTGAAGAAAATTCTGAGAGAAGTACTCTGAAAGTGCCAGCTAGATGAGCATTTCATTTTTTAATTGGCTGCGTACTTAGCAGACAGTATGACCTGAGCACGGCCAAGTGTGTGCCGGGACCTCCCTCTCTGCTTAAGGTCACAGTTGCTGAGAAATATGAGAGATGGCTCCTGAATGGGCTTGAAGTGCCAGCGTTTGGGGACAAGAGAGGGAAAATGTGACCATAGGCTCTGGTTTTATCAGGGATTGTCATCAACATGGTGAAGAGGCAAGCATCTCAAAGGAATGTATGTGCCTATACACCCAGGTGGGGTGCAGCAGGAAAAAGTGGCCAGGTCTTGAGTCTTGGAAGAGTTCATCGATGCCCTGGGGAACTACTTGAAAATACATTTCACACCAGCCAGTTCTACCAAGCTTGTACTTCCCCTAAGAGAAGGATCTGGAAAAGTTCTACTACTAACTGAGTAGACAGTGACCCTTAGATAGATAATGACTACTAATGGTCAGCATTGCAGTTTTTTTTTTTTTTTTTACTTATTTTTAATTGAAGGATAATTGCCTTACAATATTGTGTTGGCTTAAATAAAGACTCATCTGTCTCTTTTCTCTCTTTCTCTCTTCCTCAGTATCATGGAAATTGCCTTCAGGAGAAAGAGGAACGGTGCACATGAGAGAAGCCACGGCTTCCTCCTTCTCCTTTCCTCCTTCTACTGCTAGAGTCATTATTTTTCCCTGTTTGTAGAGAGAGAAAGAGAGCTTTTAATCCAATAACTAATTAAAACTTTAATGTGGGCAGAACAAGGTCTTAAAAACCTGAATAACCTTCTAACAGTGCAAGTAACTAACATGGTGTGTACCCGGATGTTGATATCAGTAAGGGAGGTATCTATGCAGTAGAAAGTAGGGTACATAAGAGGGACTGGTAATACTTTTTGGGAAAATAAAATAGTTTGACATCATCCCTAAACTGGTGACATCCTTGTGATATGAAGAATAGAACATATCTTGCCATTATTTAAGTCTCCTTTTGTGTATTCTAATTATGCTTTACATTTTTCTTCATGTCAATCTTGAACAGTTAAAAAGCTTATTCCTAGTTATTACATATCATTCTATTTTAAATGGGATCCCTTTTCCATTATATTGGATAACAGGAAGGCTAGTGATTTTTGTATATTTTTTTATTCAGCCAACTAAATTTTTAATGAAATATTTTCATTACTCGTTTTGAGTTTTGTAAGTATACACATGTATTATTTTCAATGAATTACACTTCTCCTGTCCAGTTTTTATACCTCTTAATATTTGCCTTGGCTAATTTTATTGGCTTATATTTGTAATACTACATGCCATGACAGTGTTACAAGTGGATATGTTTGTTATCCTTCACTTGGCTCTCCAGATTCATTTTTCACCCTTCTCCACTCCGTCCTCTGCCCCTAGTTGGACAAGTCAGTGGTCTCTATGCTCTATAGATGGTGAGAAGTCCTGGCAAGATATGGGAAAGAGGCAGTAGACTCAGGTCAGATATTTATTTCTTTAGTTTCCTTCCTATGGTGTCACCATTTTGCTGGAAGAATCCTGCAACCAAAAAGGCGACATTGCCCTCACCATCCCTCAGCAGGTGAGTCTCATTCCTGGTTCTAGGAGCTTTTTCCTCTCTTGTTATTTGTCAGTGAGGTTAGTTTACTACTCTTTCTGGTCTGTTTTTATCCTGCCCATCTGTTGTCCATAGTTTCTCCACTGAATCTTTTTCAAGTGTGGGTGTGCCATCTGATTCCTTCTGTGACCTTGGCTAATAGAGTTAACATCTTTGATTTGCTCATAATTTTAATGGAAGTGTCCCTGGTATTTTTGTAATATTCTTAGGTCTTGAACATTGAGACAATCTTGGTGGGGGATAAGATGTAAAATATGGACATTCACTGTTTAACAACGATTATCATGATGGATTTTTTTCAGGGGAGAAAATGCTTTAAGAGGCTCTTGAAGGTTTAGTTGAAATTCACTTTTTTTTTTAGACAGAGAAGCAAGAAATAGCATGTTCCCATATGTGGATGCGTAAAACAGAATGGTGTGTCCTGGAAACTGTGAGGAGTTCAGGATGTATGGAGCATAGATGAAGTACAATAGGGAATGTTAGAGAAAATGTTAGTACTTTGAATGTCATTTAAAAATTGTTAGATATTATCTTGGAGCTACGGAGAAGTCTTTTAAGATTTTGGCTATGGGTGGCATAGTCAAATTTAGGTTTTGAAAGAATTTGTCTCATCTGTGTAAAAGATCATTTTTTTTTTTTTTCTGTCATTGTTGAGATATGTCAGAGCAAACATTTTTTCTATTTATTTTTTTTAATTAATTTTATTTTTAAACCTTACATAATTGTATTAGTTTTGCCAAATATCAAAATGAATCCACCACAGGTATACATGTGTTCCCCATCCTGAACCCTTCTCCCTCCTCCCTCCCCATACCATCCCTCTGGGTCGTCCCAGTGCACCAGCCCCAAGCATCCAGCATCGTGCATTGAACCTGGACTGGCATCTCGTTTCATACATGACATTTCACATGTTTCAATGCCATTCTCCCAAATCTTCCCACCCTCTCCCTCTCCCACAGAGTCCATAAGACTGTTCTATACATCAGTGTCTCTTTTGCTGTCTCGTATACAGGGTTATCGTTACCATCTTTCTAAATTCCATACATATGCGTTAGTATACTGTATTGGTGTTTTTCCTTCTGGCTTACTTCACTCTGTATAATAGGCTCCAGTTTCATCCACCTCATTAGAACTGATTCAAATGTATTCTTTTTAATGGCTGAGTAATACTCCATTGTGTATATGTACCACTGCTTTCTTATCCATTCATCTGCTGATGGACATCTAGGTTGCTTCCATGTCCTGGCTATTATAAACAGTGCTGCGATGAACATTGGGGTACACGTGTCTCTTTCCCTTCTGGTTTCCTCAGTGTATATGCCCAGCAGTGGGATTGCTGGATCATAAGGCAGTTCTATTTCCAGTTTTTTAAGGAATCTCCACACTGTTCTCCATAGTGGCTGTACTAGTTTGCATTCCCACCAACAGTGTAAGAGGGTTCCCTTTTCTCCACACCCTCTCCAGCATTTATTATTTGTAGACTTTTGGATCGCAGCCATTCTGACTGGTGTGAAATGGTACCTCATAGTGGTTTTGATTTGCATTTCTCTGATAATGAGTGATGTTGAGCATCTTTTCATGTGTTTGTTAGCCATCTGTATGTCTTCTTTGGAGAAATGTCTATTTAGATCTTTGGCCCATTTTTTGATTGGGTCATTTATTTTTCTGGAGTTGAGCTGTAGGAGTTGCTTGTATATTTTTGAGATGAGTTGTTTGTCAGTTGCTTCATTTGCTATTATTTTCTCCCATTCTGAAGGCAATCACTGCAATCCCTTTTGGAAAATCTCCTACTTGCATCCTATTATACCTTGAGTCAAATCCCCAAATGCGGCCCTTTGCTAGGATGCTCCTGATGACCTCTCCTTCATCAGCACTTCTGGTCCACACTGTCTTTGGCTTAATTTTTTCAAACCTTTCTTTGTTTTCATCAACTCAAAACAAATGTTTAGAATACCCTTCCTCCATTATCCAATGAAGTGCTGTCCAAATACCTCTACACTAAAATATTTTTTTTTTTACTATTCTAGAAATAATCTGTGGTTATATTTTTGATCTCCTCAAACACTATTATACATAGACCACGATGTTTATGGTGCCCCTTGAATTATAAGACATGTATAACAAAGTATTAAATCCCTGGGCAATGAAACCAGACTTCCCTGATCATGAATCTGTCTGTCACACATTAACAGTTTAAAACTGTGAATTTGCATGTCCTTATTTGTAAAGTGTTGATAATCCCATCTACCTGGCAACATTATAACGAGGCTAAAAAAGGATAATTTTTGAAAAATATGTAAGATAATATGTGCCTTGCACATAAGAGCTGCTGGTAAATGGATCCAGGTTTATGATAATAATAATTCTTAAGAGTATTCCAAAGTTATTAAATACCTTGAAGATTCATAGAAAATTAGAGAGAAAAATCCTTTGACACTATAGTTATCTAAATCAAATATTGCTGTAAGACAAAAGCAGAGGGACTAGAGTTTTCCCCAACAACTTTGGAATTCTTAGTTTCTTCAGTAAAATTTTCTGGGTTGAGTACACTAGAGATGGAAAGTTTTTAAGAGCCCTCATATTCTTTCCCACTATGATGTAAAACCTTTTGTGAACCAAGAATTCCGTGAAATGAGTTTTCTTGATGGCTAAAGGTTATATTGTTTGTTTAACTATTGTTGAAATCACAGTAAATGAGAGAGTGAAAATGCATTCAGGTTGTGTATTTGTCTCTGTTGTTATACTCAAGATTAGAGTCTGCTCAGTATGTGGGTTTGTGATCAAGACTTTTATGGGTGATCATGTCAGTATTACCATAAGCAGTCATGTAGCAATGGCTGGTTTGTTTCCAGAGTAAACATCTAGAAGTGATGGTCAGGAAAGTTATTGATTTAACAAGTTTGTAAATGAGAAAAGCTTTCCATCAAAGCGCTCAGCAGGAGGTGCCATTTCTTCATCTGGGTTCCTAATCGGAAACTTTACCAAGGTAACTTAAAGGCTTTGTGTTGTTATAGAATCTGATTTTTATTAGAAAATATATAAAACTTGAATTTGGAAAATATGTGCTCTTAGTTACAGAGGAGACATTTTATGCTGTTTGAAAACAACTAACAGCTATAGAAATGTGCCTAAAACTTTTTAAAAGGTACTCTAAATGCATAGGTACGATTTTCCCTTTCCCAAATTGCTGCTCTCTCATCATCCACTTGCACATCCTAACTCTGTGCCTGTGTGTGTTTTCTAAAAAATCTGAAGGATTCCACTGGTGGGAAAAAAAACATGTTGAAAACCAAACTTATGTACTCAACAATCCCCGAACAATTTTGAGGAAACCCTTGGGTGTAAAGATTTAGCAGAAAACACATTTCCTTTTTTTAAAAGAAGATGTGAAATTTACTGCTCAATCACGTCAAGCATAGTCTTGAGAGTTGCTTGTTTAATGTGGTACACCCCTAAAAAGTGGAATTAAAAATGGGACAGTTTTCTGACAGTTCTCAGTAGAAGCAACTAGTTTAAAAGGTTTTATTATTATTGTAAGTATTGTTTAATAGTCAGGCTATTCATAATTGTTACCTGAGAACTCCGGGTTTGTGCTTCCATGGCCTGGTGTTTATACCACTCCACAGCACCCATGTTATGCCTAGTATTGTAGATAATCAGGCAGATTTTTTCTTTCTAACTATATTCCATAATGGCAGGAAACCTCTATTAATAATAATAATCCATACTACTTATCTCTAATTCATATAATAAATAACATACTTTTGATATTTATTAAATGAAAATTTAATCAGAGGTTATGCCTGTTATCTTGTCAATTCTGAACCCATAGAAATTAGACTATTGTGCCTCAAATCAATCAATGGGCTCCTAGAATGTGTCCTTTGTCACCAACATTATTGGATCATGAATACCAACCTCTATCTGGGAATGAGTCATGCTCTATGAGTAAACATTGGTAAAGGGAAGGAGAATAAAAGAACTAATTGTTTTATTTGAAGTTCTCTTTACAAGAGCAGCTTTTGATAAAAAACTTTTTGATAAGAGATCCTTATTACCATAAGGTTATGATATAGTATTATATAATCTCCCTAATAGGATGAATCTCTCACCTAACGTAAGTTTAGTACATTCTGTGGAGGAGTGAATAATTTTAAAAGCAATTAGTAATGATTATGCATGTAATGTTTTAAATTGATAATTACCTCCAAGTCTCAATTAGTATCCTGTAGGATATTAGATTGGAGAAGGCAATGGCAACCTACTCCAGCGTTCTTGCCTGGAGAATCCCAGGGATGGAGGAGCCTGGTACGCTTCACTCTACGGGATTGCAGAGTCGGACACTACTGGAGTGACTTAGCAGCAGCAGCAGGATATTAGATGAAAAATATCATAGCTGCTCCAGTCATTTGAACATGTTTACCAAACTGCTTAAGCCCCTGACAAAGGGGTTTGAATCTGTCCTCATGGGACTCTGCTGGGAGCCTCATAAAAGGTGTGGAGAATTAAGGAGGAATGACCACTCTGGCAGTGTAGAATCAGTTTAGAATCAGCTGACCTGCTCTTGCTACCTTCAAGTCTAGGACTCCAGGTGGGAGTAACTCACTTCTGTTCAGGCTTCTAGCTTGTTAGACATCATCCGAGGTGGTGGAAGTAGAATAAACCAGGAAGTGGCTTGACTTAAACCCTGTTCCTCCTCTTATCCCTTCTTGTGCTTTCCTTCTCTGTTCTTTGCTCATTATGTCCCTGTCATTTAACATTTATATCTGAAGTAATTTATAGTAATGATAACAATAATGGGTGCAATTTTTGACTACTTGTGTGTGCCAGGCATCGTGCTGAATACTTTAAGGATAAGATCCTGCTCTGATATCAGATAAAGGTAGTGTGTACAATGGGTGAAATTGGGCACAGATGTTAGTTGCCTGTCAAAGTCAATAAATGGAAAACTGAGATTTGACCTCAGTTCTCTGACATGCTGTGATGTTCATGAAATAGCTTCTCTTCTTCTCGTTCCCCTTCCCACTTTCCTTTTTCACATCAAAGAGGAGAAAGTAAACTCGGTCTTATTGTTGTTGTTGTTAATGGCATTTAAAGTCTTGCTGAACTAAAAGGCAGAAAGGCAGAAATTGAAGACAAGGAACATACAGAATATGTTCTGTAAATGTTCCTTTCAGGAACATACAGAAAACATCTATATATTTTAAGATTATGTTTTTTGTGTGATAACACTTGGCTTTCATTTACAACTGTCTATATTAAGTCCCACAGTAATCATTCAAATGTATGTTTAAATTAATATTGGCTTCAGGGACTCTTATGGTTTCATAGTTTTCTGTGTTTTATCCTTAAACTTACTATTGATTGAAACATTTTTATAGTGTTACTTTATATCAGTGAGTTTCCATGGCTATAGCATCCTTAAAGTGTTGCTAAAAAATTAATCAGTGATTACTAAAATTTGAAATGTGTCAAATCCTAGAAGTAGTTACTGAAAGTTTAGTTATCCTAAAACTGAAATATTTTAGTATTGAAAAATATAGTTTTTATGTTAGAAACAGTGTTGGTCTTGAAACTATTTGAGCCAATATCTTTGTTTCAGAGGTGAGGGAGTTGAGGCTAAGTGTCTCATACAAATTTCCATAGCTGGGTAGCATCAGTGGTGGGTCTCGTTATTTTCATTGGAGTTCTCTTTCCACTGACAAACTAGCTTGTCTCTAAAAAAGTCTTTTGGAATTCACACAATGGGACAGACTGTCAATGAATAGTAAAAATCTGGCAAGTAAGGTAGGATGTGGATATGACAGTCAGTGCTTTTTTTTCCTAAGTGGAAACTCAGAAGTGGCAAAAATCAGAAAACCAAACTTTCAGTTCTGACTAGTGACTAAGAATTATTTCTAATCATTATGTGTGTCACTTGATCTGTTAGCATCTCTCTTTTAAGATCTATTCATTAGCACCATGACTGCTAGCAAACACTACTACCTGGGGGAGAATCGGATGAGAAAGATTACTCCCATACAGTAGTAGGCAGTATGTATTCACAGCATAGAAATCACTGTTGGTAAGAGAGATGAAAATAAGATCCATTGAGGGATGAGGGCCTTAGGCATATCTTTTCTTCTTGGTAGTCACTGACATCAATAAATATAATAGTAGAAACAGCTAGGTTAGATAAGGCTAGGGGCTATACACTGCACCCCACCCCCAGCTTCAAATGTTTGGATCTATCTGTAACCAAAGTTTTTTGAAAAGTGTCTAAGGGTAATCCAGTTTACCTGAAATGTATGACCTGAATGGATCTTCTTATTTGAAAATAAGCTGAAGAATTGATGCTTTTGAACTGTGGTGTTGGAGAAGACTCTTGAGAGTTTCTTGGATTGCAGGGAGATCAACCCAGTCAATCCTAAAGGAAATCAGTGCCGAATATTCATTGGAAAGACTGATGTTGAAGCTGAAACTCCGATACTTTGGCCACCTGATATGAAGAACTGACTCATTGGAAAAGACCCTGATGCTGGGAAAGATTGAAGGCAGGAGGAGAAGGGGACGACAGAGAATGAGATGGTTGGATGGAATCACTGACTCAACGGACATGAGTTTGAGCAAGCTTCCGGAGTTGGTGGTGGACTGGGAAGCCTGGCGTGCAGCAGTCCATGGGGTTGCAAAGAGCTGGATATGACTGAGTGACTGAACTGAACTGGAACGTATAAAAGGTTTCCCTGGTGGCTCAGATGGAAAGAATCTGTCTGCAATGCATGGGACCCAGGCTTGATCCCTGGGTTGGAAAGATCCCCTGGAAGACGGTATGGCACCCACTTCAGTATTCTTGCCTAGAGAATTCCATGGACTTAGGAGCCTGGTGGGGTACAGTCCATGGGGTCGCAAAGAGTCAGACACGATTGAGCGACTAAGTATGCTAAGATACTTCAGGAAAATAATTTCTACAACACGAGGTAACAATATCTCAAGGATTTAGGTGAAAGCATACTGCTGGAAATGATGCTCCTGAAGAAACCATGGATAATCAAATTATAATAAAACCAAATTTCTTGAGCTTAAAAACAGCTCTGAATTTTTAAAGAATTCAATTTGTTTTAGGAAAATTGAAAAACACAAACTATACACATATATATCCAGGTAAAAAGAAAAGAAATTGAGGAGGAGAGAAGGAGAAAAGAGGAGGAGCAAGAGGAGAAAAGAAGGAATTGGAGGAAGAAGAAATGTATCCAAGAATAAAAATGCAAAGAATTTCGGCTGGCTTATATTTTTCCTCCCAAAATAAACATCAGAAGGAAATAAGCAATGGCAATAAAGTTATGAGAGAGAGTGTCTATGCTCACAGAATTTTAGATCTAGGAAAGCTGTTTCTCATGTAAGAATGAAACAAAAGGTAATTTTCAAAAATTCAAGAGCTAAGAAAATTTATTTTACACACACACACACAGTTTCCTCACAGA
This sequence comes from Bos indicus, assembly GCF_029378745.1. Lineage (NCBI taxonomy): Eukaryota > Metazoa > Chordata > Mammalia > Artiodactyla > Bovidae > Bos > Bos indicus. Next base: position 55,462,855 of record NC_091769.1, read on the forward strand.
ATATGACTTGGAGACATATTTCAGCCAAAAGAACCTCAGACTGGGGAAGCTGTGTTGCAGAAAGCATGTCACTGAACAATAGCACCATTTAAACTATCAGGTGGATATCAGATAGCTACACCTCCTTCATTAGATTTGAATTTATTAGAATAAGCCTAGTCTTAATTTTATATTCCCAGTGTCTAGCTCTGTATGTGCATATTGAAGGAGCTTCATGAGAGACTGAACACAAATTTGGATAATGTTTGTATTGAACAGGAAGGTAAGTGTTAGGAAGGGATGAACTGTTTAATGGGAAAGTAACTTTGTTTTCTAGGTTTTAGTGTTGTGTAAGTCAATCAATGGCAAAGTAATAAAATTACAGGCATACTTAATGTATTGGGTTGCCAAAAAATGTTTGTTCAGGTTTCCCATAACATCTTACAGAAAAATCTGAGCAAACTTTATAGTCAACCCAATAGATTTTCTTTATCAAATAAATTGTTATTGATATACATCTGGCTTCTGTTACAGAGAAGTATTCTCTCTTGTAATACAGTAGCTACAGAGGCAAGTTACTCTCTTTGCAGGAAAAATGTGTAAATAGCTGAAAACAGTTTATATGAATAGATGACTGCTGCTGCTGCTGCTTTAGTCACTTCAGTTGTGCCCGACTCTGTGCGACCCTATGAACTGTAGCCTGCCTGGCTCCTCTGTCCATGGAATTCTCCAGGCAGGAGTACTGGAGTGGGTTGCCATGATCTCCTTCAGGCTTTTGGGAAGATCCCTGAAGGATCTTCCCAACCCAGGGATTGAACCCAGGTCTCCTGCATTCCAGGCAGATTCTTTGCCACTGAGTCACCAGGGAAGCCCGAATAGATGACTATGGAGTTTAAATTTGCTCTGTAGCAGCTCATGGGAATCCCTTAATTATAGAGGTTCTGGGAGTTTGGGGTTATGGGTATTCAGTTCAGTTCAGTTGCTCAGTCGTGTCCGACTCTTTGCGACCCCATGGACTGCAGTACGCCAGGCTTCCCTGCCCATCACCAACTCCCGGAGCTTACTCAAACTCATGTCCATTGAGTCGGTGATACCATCCAACCATCTTATTGTCTGTCATCCTCTTATCCTCACAAATGTTACCTTGAGTAAAATTTCAAATACTTTTAGAGATTTTATACATATTTTGCAAAATTTATTTGTAAGTATTCTACTGTTTTATTCCTATTTTAAATGGATTTCTATTTTATTTCATATTCTAGTTAGCTATTAATTGTGTAGTTATGCTGCTGACTTTGTATACTGACTTTATGGTGAACGAGCTAATGGAAAATTCTTATTAGTTCCAGTAGTTTCTCTATAGATTTCCCTATGCTTTCTGTGGAAGTAATTGTGTTGTCTACATATAAGGACTTTGGTTTTTCTTTTTCAATTCTATTGCTTTTGAATAGAGGACAAGATAATAATCTCCATAGTTTTATATATAACATTGAGACAAAACATGGGTAGTATAAAAAAAAAACCTAACTAAACCAATTTATACATATAATTACAAAAATTCTCAATGAAATATTGATAAAAATACAACTCTATCACAGAGTAGGGTTTATCTTAACAAGAAATGGTGTTTTAAGTATTCTAATAAATATCACTAATATCTAATATCTCATAAATTCTGAAAAAGCATTTGATAAATTTCAGTGCCCATTAATTATAAAAATCTCTTATTCAGATTTGAAGGATGGTTCCTAGCTGTGATAAAGAACATTTCTTTTAAAACAACAACTGAATCATTAGAAATTCCCTTTCAAAACTGAAAACAGAATAAGATTATACAAAATAAGAATAAACACAAGGTCTGAAAGTTTATATAAAGGCAATGATTAAAAACAGAAAATACAGTATAGTTTCTGGAAATGGTGACATTAATTTTTTTGGTAATAACTAAATTAACACTTGACAAATTGAAAAGAATGTTCCTTGAGAGATTAAAATATAATAGACAAAGTTACATGATTTTAGATGACAATATATCATTCTCAAAGCAGCCAGAAAAAAACAAGAAAAAGGTATATACTGAAATAAAGTTAATTAAAATGTGATAAAACAATGAAATGTGATTTAGGCACAAAACAATGAATAAAGTTTAAAGTTAAGATAAAATGCCTTAAGGATATCACTTATTTGGATATTTAGTTATATATTTACTGCATTTTCATCAGAATCCCAAATACTTAATTTTTTTATACAACCCAAAGCTAATTAGGGAAGTAATGACAATAGAAACTAAGGATTTACTAAAAACAGAACTTATTAAAAGTTACTAAGAACTTTTAAAAACACTGAATAATTGAGGACTTACTTAAAAAGAGAGAAATGAAAATGTATTATTCTCATGAATATTAAAATACTTTATTAGGCAACAATAAATAAATTAGTCGAATCCTGGGCTATAACTGGTCAAATAGGAGAAAAGGTCCAGAAACAGAATTCCAATAAATTTAAGATAGAATGGCAAAAGAATTATCAGTGGGACAGGGCAGGATTATTTAATAATTGGTGGGGGGATCAGTTACTATTTGGAGAAAAGCTTTATAGCCTTATTATATATCATATACTGAAAACAAATTTTTATAAATTAAGTTTAAATTGAAAAATCCAACTGAAAAAAGAAAATATGGATGAATTTTATTTGATATTTACATGTGGAAGTCTCCACAGGCTTAAAATTAAGGATATAAATCACAAAGGCAAACATCTGAAAATATTTGTAGGTCAAAAGACATCCTATGCATGTAATCAGTTGAGTGAAAAATATTTGCAACAAACGATATAGAGGGTTACTATCTTTAATGAATAAAAGAAACACAAACTGATAAACTCAAAAGCACCATTAAAATGAATAAAGGTTATAGACGATTCACAAAAAGAAATTCAGCTAGTTAATAAATATTGAAAATGTTTATTTTTGTAATCAAATTAATTATATTACCTAATATATTAACAAACATTTTAAACAAAAACAACCACCTTGTACTAGAGATTTTGTGGAAAAGTCTAATATTCTAATCAACTTTTCATTGGAACAAATTTATAGTTGGAAAGCTACTTGGGCATTACATGCCTTCTAGATATTCAGAACTTTGGATTTGATAATTCTGTCTCTGGAATTCTATTCAAAACATAATTCTAAATACAGAATAAGTTTACCTGGAAATTTTTTAGTAAATTTTTAGTATTTTAAATTTACTTAAAATATTGACTTAGAGTGAGAAATAAACTTAAGTATTTTGTATTTTGAAATATATAAATTATGAATTATATGATTGGATATAAGCATGACATATTGACAAGAAGTTATATAAAATACTTATGTAGGAGTGCTATATGAAAGGGATACATATTTCATATAAAGCTTCTGAAGTATTTAAAATAAGGATACAATGAAGTTGCAGGAAAATGTATCCAAGTTTAGGAAATTATAAATTTTTTCCTTTTTCATATTGTTCTGTATTTTCTATTCTCCAATATGTATCTATTATTTTTATAATCAATACAGTAAAAAAAACTAGTTGAAACAATGTTTTAAAATTTATGTTAATAAATTTTTATTTTATATTGGCTAAAACACAAAATTTATCAATAAATAGGAATTTTTCACTTCTGATTACAGAGATTGAAACAGTATATCTATATATTTTTGCAGAAGAGTTTGATAATGAGATTAAAATAACTTAATCTTTCAGGATCCTACAAGTTCCCCCAGAGATTAACTCAGAAATACTTAAGAAAATACTCAACCAGCCTATGCATCAACCTTCTGACTTCTTTAGATGTTATCTTATTCCTCATATTTAATTATGAAATTTCTTGAATGTACCGTTCATATTTAATCACTTATTTCCAATTAAGTTTTAAATGATCTCTTGTCATCTTACAGCAAACTTTACTGGAAATTTTGAGAGTCCCCAATGATCTCTCTTTAAACTATATAAATATAAATACTTTCCCAGTTCCGTGCCATTTTTCCATGTCTTTAGCTTTGACATGGTTGATTACCTCCTTGTAGTCACATCCCCCTTGGCTTCCTTCATTGTCTACTTTCTGGATTCACTGTTTCTTTCTTTGGTTCAGTCCTTTTCTGCCATCTTTGTAGCCACCTTCTTCTTTCAGATTTTTGTTATGTGCCATTCCCCAGTATCACCCCGTGGCTCTCTGCTCTCTTTTCTCATTACCCTTTCTATAGTTTTACAGTTTCAGCTCTCATCTTTATTAAACTTTAAAAATTTATTTCTAGTCCTTATCCTCATCTTCCAAATGAACTCCATTTCTAATTGTCTAATAGATATCTTTGCTAGATGTTTTACCTCTAGTTTAACCTCGTCAACTCTAAAAACTAACATAAGGTGTTCTCAACCTACTCCAGTTCTCAGCATCCCCATTTCCAACCAGATGACACTATTCTTTCTGCTATCCAAGTTCAAATCATTGAAAACCTCATGGAACTTACCCTTTCTGCTTAATTTGCTGATCCTAACCAATAAGTTCATCTTGTTCATCATTTGTAACAGAGTTTATTTGATTCAATCTGTACTTAAGTATTCTAGTCCCTTAGTCTGGAACCTCTTTACCAAATCTAGATATATCTGTCACCTTCCAAAAAACATTGTGCTTTCATACATTACTATTATATTTTATATCTCTTAGCAGGACTAAAATTTCCAGCATACAGATTTTATCTTACTAGTCTTCTTCTCCTAGAACCAAGGGTTCCTATTGTTTTGATGGGAAATTCCAAATTCCCTAAGTAACTCTTGGCTTTAGAAATATTGCCTCCATCAATTATGATCAAATTCACCCCACACTAACTCAACAATATCCCTTTCTGCAAGCCTTCCATATACTTAAGTACTACCCTCCATCCAAGTTCTGCCACCTCTCTATGGCTTTCCCAGTCATTCCAGCCTATTCTGTTGACTCTCACTTGCAGCCACTTCTCTCTTCTTATCCATACCACCCTTTTTGGCACTTAATATTCTGCCTCATTTTGTACCCTTGTGTTTATTCTACTGACTGAACTTTATTGCATCATGAAATTACACCAAGATTTAGATAGTTTCAATGTTAAAAGATCTGTAATTATCTAAAAATTTTAATAATATCCACACTTGGCAAAGCTGACAGGATAACTAATATAAAAATTAATTGGAAAGCAAGTTTTAGAGATGATGTGCATAGAGAGAATCCAGGCCACATTCCTTAGATTTGAATTCAGGATCTACCACATATTAGCTAGGGACCTTGTTTAAGCTACTGAACCTCTTTGTGCTTCAGTTCCCTCATCTGTAAAATAAGAATAACAGTAGTACCTGCCTCACTCAATTGTTGTAAAGATTAAATGTTATTACCTGTAAAGAACTTACAGAAGCACTTGGCATATAGAAAGTCCTCTGTATTATCATTGTGGTTGTTTACTAGAATATTAAATCACTTCTTTTGACCTAGCAATTTATTTCCTATGAATCTGTCACGCAGAAATATTTGCATAAATACACAAAGACGTGCATGACTAAAGATTTCATGGAAACATTTTTATAATGGCTAAAAAAATTAGAAGCAACCTATATGTTTATAAGTAATAAAATAGTACACCATCATATATCTTGTGGGACATTATTAATCCATTCTAAAGGAGGGAAATCTGTATATGAGACATGAAAAGATGTGTATGAAAAATCAAATAGCACAATAGTATGCACATCACCCAGTTTTGAGGGGGAAAAAGAAGAAAGTAAGTTTTACACGTGCATGATTAAAAGGTCTGGGAGAATAAACCTCAAAACATAAAAGTGCACACAGGAGGGGTGGGGTTGGCTGAGTGTATGTATTAGCTTTTCCATCACACTGATTTGTTCTCAATGAGAATCTATCACTTGCTAATTAAAGTGTTTAAATATATAAAAAATAATCAGAAGAGTAGAACAGGAAAGTACAGATGGTGAGTTCACGTCACTGATTTAAAACCCTGCGCTCTCCCTACGTACTTCACTGATGTGGCTGCCATTTGACCAGGATGTTATCCACCCCACCAAGCAGATATCATGAACCAGTGGCTGAAGAGAGCATGTGAGCAAGTAATGAAAGCGTTGAGAGGGAGACTGGTAATGTGCCATTGATGGGTAGATGGAGCGGTGTCCACAGTGATCTGCTAATAGGTACCTAGATGACAGCAGAAGACAGAACTGACCTCTCTAGGGTAATCAGTCAAGAATGCTCACCCAGCAGAATATTCTCAAGCAGCAGCAGTAAAAGGCATTTTAAAAAAAAATGAGTTTTGTTATGGACAAGAATGAAAACAGATCCAAGACATAACCACAGTAGTAGCTCCTAGGTTCAGAGTATATAGCCAAGAGATCATTTAATGTAATAGACTTCATTGCAGGTCCAAAGGTTAAAGAACTGGAGGCCAGTGTTCTAATAGGAAAACGTAACCCTCCCCATTACTTTGAGGAGGCTACTCTACAGGAGGTGGGCGTACACAAATGAACTCCTCTGCAGAAAAGGCGCCAGCGTTCAGTAATATATTGCTCTGACCTTTTCATCAAGAACTGGTCTAATCTAACGCAATGCAGTGAGACAGTATAACAAGATGGACAGAATCGTAATGGGCAAAATGAATAACATTTTGGAAAAGAAATAGAGAATAGATATGGTTCTACTTCCTAGCAAGTACAGTAAACGTAGAGTTCTTAAATTCGGGAAACCCTCTGCGTTTTATTTTTTCCTTTTCTTTATTTACTTTAGTCTGTTTTGCTTACTGATCATTTTACAGTACTGAATAAGACTTTGAAATCTGGATATACAAATACTGAGTTACTGTATAGAATTTAAAAACAAATGAATTAAACATGATTTCTTCATTTGGTTAGTAATTTATCAAACCTGCCCATTTGCTAGGTGTTGGTGGGAGCAAACTCCAAGAACTGAGTACACTGCATTTTCTAGTTAGAAGTGGGAAAAAATAGTTCCCTAAAAACTGTACTTAGATTCCTGGGATTTTTATGCTGAATTTAATTGGAAAGATTTGGATTTGACTTTGGGCTCCACTGTTTGTTAGCTTTGGCACTGGGCGATCACTTTCGTTCTTTATGTGTGGAGCTAATATAATCCCATCTCATTCGCCAGATGAAATGGACAAAATGAGGTAACACTGGCCAAACTTACTGTCTAACACGTGTTAGGTGCTTATGAATGTTAATTCCTTTCTTTACGTTTTTTCTATTTTAATTTGAGTAAGATCTACTTTATTTTTTTAAATCCATTTTATATTTATAACAAATATCAATATATCTTGTTTTAAAGGAAATTATCTTGACTATACTAATTTGATTTTAGTTTTGATTGACCTAAGCCTTAGATTTAATTAAGAATAATTTACGTATCTACTCTGTTAATGCTTATTTTCTTGGTAAACCTTGAACTTACTAATTTGGCAACTGAAGAGATATTGGCATTTTTCCCCCTAGAGAATAAATGCTTTTGAGGAGATTTTATGTTTTGAAGTAAGCACACATAAAAATACAAAATCAACTATTTGTCCGAAACCATCAGGAAAAAAGCAAAGGGGCTCAGAAGAAATTCCATGACTGTATTCTTTATAACTGCCACCACTCTAACACCTTCATAAGTCCCAACAATGCTGAGAAACTCCATGGCAGGGTAGAACATGGCAAATTACTTTTCTTTTTAAAGGAAACATTGGATCCTACTCTGAAAAGGGGGCAAACATGCATGGAGAAACACAGAGAAGAGACAGAGTTCTGAAGGAATTTAAATACTAGCTTCCAGTAATTTCCTTGGTCTGATACCTCCCTGCACCGTGTGGCTCAGTTCTCACCAAAGAGTTGCCAGCATTTTCACAATTCATTTCCCTCTTTGTTTAAATTATTTAAAATTAGTCCTCTGTCAGCACCTAATTGAATTGAATTCACAATGCAAAATTTGCCATAGAACTGAATACCCCTGCCCTATAAAAAGTCAAGTTCCATGTATTATATTTTCAAGTTAAAAAGAAAAAGCAAATGCAGGATTTGAAGCTGAGGTCAAATGCCATTTCCTACAGGAAGCCCTCCACCAGCAAATAATCTCTCCTTTGATATAACTTTGTTTATAATCTACTTAAAGCTTTTAGGATTTTCTATTCCGATTACAGTTATTTGTATACAAAATGCATGTACTTCCAATTAAGCGAACTATAAACTTCTTTAGGATGGGGATTTTAATAGATTACTGTGTGTGGCCTACCCCAGCACTGCAGACTACATGGGGCTTCAGTAATGGAGCACATGGAGGGCATGGGAATAGACTCTGGAGTATCTTATAATAACCTAAAGTGGAAAATAATTTGAAATATACACACACACATACATATATAAACATATAACAGGGATTGAACCCAAATCTCTTATGTATCCTGTATTGGCAGGTGGATTCTTTACCACTAGTGCCACCTGAGTAGCCCACATATATAAAACTGAATCGCTTTTCTGTATGCTTTGAACGAACATAATATTATAAATCAACTTTACTTGAATTAAAAAAAAAAAGATATAGAACTAGAGTTTATTCTGGGGGAATCAGGAAGTTAGAAGAAGGGGAACCCCTTAGGATAAAGATAAAAGTGATCCCCCAAAACTTCTACCACCCCAGTCAAGTGTAAAGTGTCTACAAGCAAATATGCAACTAAACTCCAAGTTGTAGCTGCTATTTTTTTTCTGGTACAAAAGTACATGCAATTGAAAACTCTTAGTTATTTTTCTTAATTGAAAAATAACTGAAAGTAACCAAGTGTTAGATGCATGGTTAACTACAGTTTAGCCTATGGTAGGAGATGATGCATTCTTTAAAACTGATCCTTTCAAAGATTTTTAAATGACAACTGAAGTTTTGTATAATGTTACTGGAAAAAGCAGGCCACCGGATGATATAGTGTGGTATTTACAATGTCAGGGCATGAATGACAGTGGGGCCAGCCAGTCCAGTGTAGGATTAAGAAAAGACCAATTCCATGAAGAGATGTGCAGAGGTCTCAGATCAATGAGCTGAGGTTTGTTAAAGCATCAGAACCAAATGAAAGGTCTGGAAACCTGGGAATCAGGCATCTGTGTGCTGAGGGATCAAAGGACCTGTGAATATGTGGGAAAGAACACTTGGATTTTGGTAATAAAGACAGTCAGAACACTGTATATAGGAAGTCAGGTAGAAAATAAAACCATGCTCAGGAGTGAGCTTCCAACAGTCTATTTAAACAGAGAATTTCTTTGTGTCATTACCATTTATGTGTGAAGGAGTTTGGGGGTGAGAATGATTATAGATCTGGACGAAATACTAGCAAAAGAAGTGACTGCATGTGTATGGCTAAGAATGAGGTCAGAGCTACAAATAGGGTTCTGGCAGCAATTTAATTGTGGAATGACCAAAAAACAAACAAACAAACAAAACAGATAAAAATCTCTCAATATACAGAATAAGCATGTTTTCCCAAAGTTGCTAGTAAAGTGATTTTATGAATATCAAGTAGTATTCTAATTAAAACACAAGGCTCTATTGTTTCAAAGATACATTCCATATGATAAAAAATCATACTAGAATTCTGGGAAGATGGCTCAGAATAGTCAGCCTAATTTTTGAATCTTCCTATGTCCACAAAAGGACTTACAGAGAAACCATTTGGTGAAACCAGAAGATGAAGGAAAACATTCACCATATAACCAGTGCCGAGGGAGCCCTGAGTCCCTAACCATGAATATGCAGAAGTGACCACCAACAGCCACCAGGCTTTTGTGTAATTGATGCCTGTTTGGAAGAGAAGCAGGGGGACATCTGACAGATTTGAGAACCAGAGAGCTCCAGAATACCCAATGGGTACTCACCGCACAGTCCCAAGGGCCAATTTGAGATAGCAGCTGGAACTTGGGGTGGGGGAGGCGCCCCAATCCAAGAACAGGGGAGTACACAGGGAACAGAGTGAGGACTGAAGGGGGGCAGGGGCACCCCAAGCTCTAAGCAAAGACAGTCTACACTCATTCTATCTCCTGCTTTGCCTAAGGCACGGGACTTGAGTCTAGTCAAGCCTCTGGACCCAGTGGCTGATATGCAGGAACACAGGAGAATATGCTGAATCACACTGTACATCTTCAATTGGGAAAATCCAAACGGTGCGAGAATATAATCGAGCAACCCATGATCTTCAAAAGATAAATTGTCAAGAAAAAGGATGGAGGAGGAATTTACAAATCAAAGGGACTTAAAAGGTCCAAATTGAAAAGAATGGAGGAGATGAAACTCTCGTCTAATGAAACATTCTTGGGTATAAAACTAGAAAGAGATGCTAACAACTAATTATTATAAAAGTCAAGATAGTGGTTACCTTTGGAGGAGGGTCAGGTGTGACTGGGGCAGGGAGCATGGAAAAGCTTCTGGGGGTGCTGGCCAAGTTGTCTTTGTTGATCTTTGTGGTTCTTACATGCATTTAATGTGGTTCTTTTTATTTATTTTACTAAAAATGTAACAAAAAACCCTCAAAAACATACTCTCAAAGTAAAAATACAGTTTTAAAACATGCTACCTACTTGATGGTGGAACAATGGGAGACACTTAAAGGCTATTGCTGGGTCTCACTTCTATGAGGTTGGCTGCAAGTGGGAACATGCTCTTGCTACTCTCAGCTTGCTTTAACCCCATCTCACTTGCAGCCCAGTGAAATTAATCTATTGTTTTCAGTGAAAGCTAGAAACAATTGTGTTCATTATTCTGAGCTGTGTGTTAAAGAGCTATTATGGTAATTAAGGTGTTTCCAGAAGTGAAGTTGTCCCCTCTACCTCCAGGCTGCAAAGCTCCATGGAAACCACCTATGGCTTAGCTGCCTTTGGATGCTTTCTTGGTCCTCAGAGGCCAGTAAAGAGCTAATCTCTTCTCAGTAGCTGTTAGTTGATGGAGAAAGAACTGCCTGTTGAGTGCAAACTCTGCTGAACCAGACAAGAAAAGGGCTAGTGAGGAGAGAAGGCATAAGACCAGGGAGCCAGCTGTGGGATCACAGAAGAGAAGGAGGGTGGGAATTTAGGTCAACCCTCTCACTGATGGGGGGAAGGACTGGAAATCACAGCAATAGACTGCAAAGACCAGGCACCTCTCATCCCTACTTTGTCTTAACTTTTGCTTCCATGTCTCCACTGCGAGGGGGAATGTTCTTAAATGGATGGTGGTAGCCCTGGAATGGCACCTGGGTGACTTTATTTCCTTCTGCCTGAGGTTATAATTGAACAGCACTGACAGAACTCTTTTAAGGTGGAAGTTGGGAGGAAGGGAGGTGTCTGGATTGCTCCACTGTATCCTCAAAATGAAAGAGCATGGTGATAATGATCAGGAACTCTTGTACTCTCTGTGATTACCAAAACTTTTACTGTTGTTTTCTGCTGACAGTCGGTGAAAGCCAGTTAATTTTTATTAGCCGTCTGCAGAAGACAGTGATACAAATAAGGCGATTGCTGTACCACTTTGCTCAAGGTTTATGGTTTTTCTTTGATTCTCTGCTTGTTGATGACTGTACAATTCCCACCCATCCTTCGGTGTCAAGCTAGGTCTTTGTTCCTCCCATGTCTCCTCAGCTCATTCCTACCATTAGGTGCTCTCTCCCCTCCCTAAACCCACAGCATTGCCCTGTGATGCTGATAGGCCTGGTCTGGATTATTAAGTGATTTTGTTAGTGGCCTATTCCCCTCGGAGGTTTTCTTCTTAATTTTAGAAACCCTGTTACATTGCCCTCTGGATTCTCTGTAGCATCTAGCAGAGTTCCTGACATATAGATCATTAAACTGTGTTGTTTACTTGACTTATTTAACTCATATGCATTACAAGACATGCCAAGCATTTCATGAAACTAACTAATTAATTGCTAGGAGGAATGCAGTAGTTCACATTAACCTAACCTAACCTAATCAGTTTAGATGATAGATGACTTTAGAGCGGGATTGAAGTGTTAAGTGTTATGTCCCCAACATTTAGAATAGTGTTTGGCCTATGATAAACACTTAGCTAACATTAGCCACATGAATGAATAAATGATCAATCTACGGAGTTTAATTAACACATAAAAGAGGTGAAGTGTATTTTCTCAAGGAGAGAAAAAAAAAATTTTGTATAAGAAAAAAATGATTAGATGAGAAGGATGTTTATCCAGAAACACTTGGAAAAATAAGTCACAGAAAAGTAAACTCTAATGAGTACTGCAGTGTTACAGTTTTTATGTATTTAGAAATATGAAAGTTCTCTATGGATGAAGAAATCTGAGGCATTTTATAATCTAATCTGCCTAAGCTCATCCTGTTCTCAAACTAGACGTTATGTTTCTGACCCTTTGGCCTGCTCTCCCCATACCCTGAACACAGCCTAACTCTTTGCCTTCAGTGATATGATACTGTGTTCATAGAAAGTCCCTGCCTCTCTAAAGCACATGCCTCTGTTGAGATCCATCTCTAGACTTTTTCACATAGTTCTCCTTGGATAACAACTTTGTTCCTCTGGGATTTATAGAGGCCTGGCTCTAATGAGGTCAAGGAGCAGTCCAGACCATCTGCATTCCCACACTAACATGTGCTGCTTTGAAGTGACCCTCTAATGGCCCCATGCTTACCTGTTATGCTCTGGTGAATGAGACCAACACTTACTCTGGTAGGAATAGTGTCCATTATTCTCCTTGGCTCAAAGCACTTAATAGAACAAGGGGTTAGACAATGATTATACATCTGTTAAGTTACACCTATGAAATCGCTTCCTAAAAACAAAAATAATCAAAACACTCAATTACTTTAAAAGCAAGAGAGGAAATTAATCATTTTACAGTCTCTAATTTAAATAGTATATATATTGAATATCCTCTTCAAGTTTATTTGCAATGGTTGAAGAGAGGTAGGAGAGAAAAAAGAGAGGTCCATTTATTCTTTAGGTTATAAGTAACATACAGGAAGGAAAAAAAACAGAGATGTCCTTCATTTCCACTTGGAATAGAAACAGACAAAATAAGCTTAACACATATCCAGAGACAAAGTGTCTAGATATGGGGAAGGATTTTTCACTGTACAAGAGATTAAACACTGATGTAGGCCACCTAAAGGAGATTCTTAAAAACAGTGTAGACAAAAATGTGTTTTGGTGATTTAACATTTGATTACTATAGGAATAACTGCTCTCTTGAAATTCTTCCAGGGCCCTGGATCCATAATGGTCTAATATTATAGAAGAATCTTATTTTTCAAAACTTGGACAGTCTTACCAGAGTTTGAGTGTTGGTTTGTACCTGTTATTACTGTGAAGATAAAAATGGTAACAATGGCTGAAAGAAGATACTAAAGAAATAGAAACTACATGGGGAGTTTATAAAACATACAACGTCAAAGTAGAAGTAGGGGAAGGAGGAGTCCAATGCAGAGGCAATTGCTCAGCTTTGTCTCTTCTCGATCTGACCTCTGAAGCTGGCATCAGTGCTGATGGATAGTAGAGAACTGACTGGCTACGGAAACCTTAAACAGGGATTTTTGTCCTAATAATTAGTGATGAGGCTTTGTGTGAGTTTTTCACCTCTTGGAACCTCAATTTTCTCCATTGATTAGATAAGAACAACAAGATATGTCTACCTGTGTTTTTGTGAGGATCAAGTAAGACCATGAAAACTCTAAAATCTGCTAATACACTAGGGTCTTATTATTATGAGAGGGATTAAGTGGGAAGAAGGGAAATGGTGAGAATAATAATAAAATAGATTGTTTTGGGGATTTTTTTGTATTAGCACAATTGCTGATTTTTTCATTCAGTAAATATTGAGCACCAGGCACCAGGGGTAAAACAATGAACAGAAAAAAATGCCCATGCCATCATTTCTGAAAGAAAGCAAACTCTAAAAATTCATGAGTATATGTGTATGCATATGTTTTAATCAATATTTATAAATGGCATTTTGATTCATCTATACCAAATGGGCTTTGTAAGTAAGAGATTTCTATGAACAAATATATGTGGAAATATTGCACATTATGTCCTCTTCATAATGCATACTGGGAAATTTAAAATGAGGGAAAACTGCTTAATTTTTTAAAGTCAGAGGTCACAAAACTAAATTGACCACATAACCTATTTTTTTGTTGCTGGATTTTTTTTCCCTTGTATCTTCTATCATTATCCTAAGAAACAATTAGAAAACACTGAAATAGTCTTTATCTGGTAGCTCTTAAATAGAATGATTCAAATAGCTGTTCTTTGTAGTCCATCAGCCTGAGGAAGACCCATGTGTCCTCTCAAAGGCTAACCTCACTGTAACACAATGAACATCTACTGCATGTCTGCTCAGCAATACATTTCAGAGATGTTTTGATGGAAACTTTAGAAGATGAATCTTTATGCTTAATGCTTTATGCTTCATGTCTTATAGAGAAGCAGCCAAGTCTTTCTAAAAATGGAAGGGACAATTTAGGAATCTAGTAAAAACTACAACACCAAATTGAATTTTTACAATACTTGAGCTAAATCAGGATATTTTAACTAAATTATTTTAGGAAAAAATTAATACATGTTTTCTAGTGCTGCTTCTTTGGCATGATTTAACAGAACTTCAATCCACCCAAATCAAACATACAATGCATGGAAATGTCTCTGGAGAATATAAGGCTGTATTTAGATAGCTTTTTACGCTGAATGTCTAAAACCCTGAAACAGTCTTAAGAATCTTAGAATTAAGAAAGGACCTTAGAGGTTAAAATCTTTCATTCATTACAGGAGTCCTTCCTATGACATGCCTGGAAAGTCTTGCCTGGTCTTAGCCTGGTTATTTGCTGACACATAGACATTACTAAGAAGGCATCCCATTCTTTTACTGGCTAGTTGGAGTGGTTAGTAATTGTTTTTTAATGTTAAGCCAAATTCTACTTCGTGGGAATACACTGGATAACTCTATTCTAAAAAATCATTATTTTGTTCCATAAAAATTAGATAAAGTTGGAGAATGGCTTATATTATTGGCCAGACATAACACTGTGTTGGCCAAAAAAGTTAGTCTGGATTTTTCCATAAGATCTTACAGAGAAACCTGAAGAAACTTTTTGGCCAACTCAAGAGTATTTTTTGTACAGTCAGAATAAAATTTTTACATAATGTATTTGCTTTTCTAACACTTAGAATCATCATTAATATAGGCAATTTCCTGTGATATTTCTGATATAATGTATTAACATGTCATTCTGTGATTTATTTACTCAAATAACATTGAGTTCTTTTTATGTGTTAGGCAATAGATTGCCAGTTCATGAGAAGATCAAATCCAGTTCTCAAAAAAAACCAAATTATTACCTTTCACGTGGTCTAGGCTCTTTTGCCCCCTTCAGCAATGCCTCGGAGACACAACAATTCTCCCTTCCTCACAATTCTCCCTGCCTCAAAATTCTCCATCTCCTTCCATACGGCTTCCCCAGACAGATGTGTGAGGTTCATAAACTGAGGGGCCCAAACCTTGGACTAGATGAATCCTGGTGTGTAGAGGGTCTGAAGCAGCAGGAACTCCAGCCTGGAGGTGCTGTGGATGTCTTTCTACCAGAGGATACTGGTTTTACAGGGTTTGTCCTCCAGTCTTTATCTCCTAGCAAACCTGGTAGGATTGCTCTGGCTCTTGCCTTTCTCTGGGCAGCCAGTTCTGTCCAGTGCCTCACACATGATCATACCACATGTCACTAGAGACCTTTCTTGTTTGGTCTCTTGAGTTTCTATTGTGTATGTGGATGCATACATGCATAGCAGCAGGCAGCTCCTCAGAGTAAGTGTGAACCCAAAGTCATTTGACATATTTTTTATTTAAACTCTAGTTAATATATGAAAAAAATCCACAAAAGTAAAAATGTTATAATTGGTTGGACTCTGTAGTCAGCAGTTATATGGAGATAAATTATCTAAAAATAATAGGGAAGCATTTTTGCCATGTGTTAAAGGAAAGATTCTTTTTAATATAGCATTTATAGGGGAAAGAATGCCCACAGTTGTAATTAGCACTATTTATATGCCATAAAAGAAGCATTAAAAGGGTAAAGTGGGTCTTAGGAAGCATCACTACCAACAAAGCTAGTGGAGGTGATGGAATTCTAGTTGAGCTATTTCAAAGCCTAAAAGATGATGCTGTGAAAGTGCTGCACTCAATATGTCAGCAAATTTGGAAAACTCAGCAGTGGCCACAGGACTAGAAAAGGTCAGTTTTCATTCCAATCCCAAAGAAAGACAATGCCAAAAAATGTTAAAACTACCGCACAATTGCACTCATCTCACACACTAGCAAAGTAATGCTCAAAATTCTCCAAGCCAGGCTTTAACAGTATGCGAATCGTGAACTTCCAGATGTTCAAGTTGGATTTAGAAAAGGCAGAGGAACGAGAGATCAAATTGCCAACATCTGCTGGATCATCAAAGAAGCAAGAGAGTTCCAGGAAAACGTCTACTTCTGCTTTATTGACTATTCCAAAGCCTTTGACTGTATGGATCACAACAAACTGTGGAAAATTCTGAAAGAGATGGGAATACCAGACCACCTGACCTGCCTCTTGAGAAATGTGTATGCAGGTCAAGAAGCAACAGTTAGAACTGGACATGGAACAACAGACTGGTTCCAAATCAGGAAAGGAGTACGTCAAAGCTGTATATTGTCATTCTGCTTATTAAACTTATATGCAGAGTATATCATGAGAAATGCTGGACTGGAAGAAGCACAAGCTGGAATCAAGACTGCCAGGAGAAATATCAATAACCTCAGATATGCAGATGACACCACTCTTATGGCAGAAAGCGAAGAAGAACAAAAGAGCCTCTTGATGAAAACGAAAGAGGAGAGTGAAAAAGTTAGCTTAAAACTGAACATTCAGAAAACTAGGATCATGGCATCAGTCCCATCACTTCATGGGAAATAGATGGGGAAACAGTGACAGACTTTATTTTCTTGGGCTCCAAAATCACTGCAGATGGTGACTATAGCCATGAAATTAAAAGATACTTGGTCCTTGGAAGAAAAGCTATGACCAACATAGCATATTAAAAAGCAGAGACTTTACTTTTCCAAGAAAGGGTCCATCTAGTCAAGGCTATGGTTTTTCCAATAGTCATGTACTGCCTTGCTGCCAGTAAATTATTATTGATTGACAACTTTAACAATCTGCTCAACCTAGTTATATCCCTGAGTCAATAGTTGATTCTTCTTCTGTATATTTACCGTTCTAGTTCCTGTCTTCCCAAAGATTGAGAGGAAACACTGTTTTTAACTATACCTCCCAAATACTGCCCATGACCAAGGAAAATATTTAGGCATATGTTGAATTAATGTCTATAGTTAACTATCTCTGCTACTATTTATCCTCACAAATAAAAAGAGGTTCTATTAGACTTTATTGCATCTTAGTTCTGCTGCTTGTATAAGTAACTAATGGTCGGCTAACAATAAAGAGAAATGACTATGGACCAAAACTAGTTTTACTCATATGTCCAGAGCATTATTGTAAATGTTTGAAAAATCAACTTTTCAGTGAAAGCTTTGGTTAGTGGGTTGAGCAGTGGAAAATACCTTGTGTTTGGATTTTGAAGACTCTGGATTTGAGACCATTTCTATACTTAATATCGATGTAACTCTTACAAATCACTCAATCTCAGCCCTATCTTCTCCTCTGAGAATGGGTATGGTCTCATGTTGCTTATAGGGTCACTGAGAGGATATTCAGGCATGCTTTAAGTAATGGACATTTGGACCATGTTTTTCTAGGATTAGCTAGCCTTGCCATCTAAATGACTGTAACATCTACCTGCTAATTTCCAAATTGTCTTACTCTAAAGGAAAAGAAAAACTGATCCTCATTTGTATTTCCAGTACATCTGTCTATTCTTCCATTCTTTTGAATTTCTTTACAGTGGCTTTCCTGCCTTTCAAGCCCATGTTCTTTCCTTTCTAAATGATGTAGGACATGCTGTCTACAGTTTTGCTCTGTTTAGTTTCATCTACCTTGGGAGTTATTATTGCTAAGGTGGATGCTCTATCAAGTTACCTCATCTTTTCAGTTAAAGAGAATTCAAGGTGTTTGTAAACCAAAGGAATGAAATGACTTCAAGTGGAAAAGGAAATGAGGTGTAACTATATACTACAAGACAGCAATGCAATTTAGAGCTAGAAGGATCTAATGTACTCTAAATCTATCAGAAGTTTGCACTATAAACATATAGGTAAACAGAAGTTTTCCCACAAAAATTGGCTTTTAAGTCACATAACATTGTTCATAAACAAAACTGAACTGAAAATAATTGAAAATAACCCCTTTTGTTTGGAATCACAGGCAGTAATCAAGTTTCTAGGTTCTCCTATTACACTAAAAAGGCAATGCCATTTAAACTGAAAGCTGAAATATGAGGAGAATGTAAGGAAAATATGCACAGCTGAAAGTCAACTCTGGCAAAGAGGAAAATACTTTTTCTGTATTTTACATTTTTGGGTCTGCGTGTGTCTATGTGTAGTGTCTACCTGAAGATCTTCCTTTGAGGCTGTAAAACACATACTTTCATTTGGAAAAAGATCATTTTTATTGACTCTATACTTTCTTTCTATGCCTCTCATGTTCCTTTTATCTAGAGGTTTCAGCCTGAAAATGTTAAAAAAAATTGCCTGCAATTAAACTTTGTAGTCAATGCCTTAAATGAGCTACGGGTGGCCTCATTATAGGGTGTGTTTCTGTGCAAGGCTTTAAAATGGTTCTCAAAGTGTGGTTCCTGGACCAGTAGCATCAGCAGCTCCTGGGAACCTGTTACAAATGCAAATTCTCAGACTTTGCCTGGGACCTAATGAGTCAGAAATTCTAAGAGTGAGTCTATGTTTTAACAAGCCCTGCAGGTAATTTTCATGTGCACTAAAATGTGAGAACCACACATTTATTCTAAGAAAACCCGAAGTGGGGTAACACACTTCTTAGGTACATATAAATGGCCAACAGCCTTATGTTCTTCCAATGGTACTGAAGGCCACTACACAGTTTAACACTAGGTAGGCTAGACATTACTTTGCCATAGTCTAGTCAAGGCTATGGTTTTTCCAGTGGTCATGTATGGATGTGAGAGTTGGACTGTGAAGAAAGCTGAGTGCCGAAGAATTGATGCTTTTGAACTGTGGTGTTGGAGAAGACTCTTGAGAGTCCCTTGGACTGCAAGGAGATCCAACCAGTCCATTCTAAAGGAGATCAGTCCTGGGTGTTCTTTGGCAGGACTGATGCTAAAGCTGAAACTCCAATACTTTGGCCACCTCATGCAAAGAGTTGACTCATTGGAAAAGACTCTGATGCTGGGAGGGATTGGGGGCAGGAGGAGAAAGGAACGACAGAGGATGAGATGGCTGGATGGCATCACTGACTTGATGGATGTGAGTCTGAGTGAACTCCAGGAGTTGGTGATGGACAGGGAGGCCTGGCGTGCTGCGATTCACGGGGTTGCAAAGAGTCAGACACAATTGAGCAACTGAACTGAGGCTAATAGCAGTGATGGTCATAATGAGTATTTTTTCCTAGTGGGCTTCCATCACAAGCATGATGATTTACCCACAGGACTCACAGAGCTACAGACTTTTTCCTTCTCAAGTGCTCAGACTCAATTAGAGACTAAGGCACTGGTAGCAAAAGTGCTGAAATGGCACTGCTATTCACCCTGCCCTGATCTTCATCTTGTTTCTGGCCAGGCCTTTCCTCAAAGTGGTAGTTTCTCCATGATTTCAATTATCCTCCCTTCCTGTGTGCCCCTCCTCAGAGCTTCCACCCTGCTCCCGCTCCCCAGGATTCGGTCATCACTTCCTGAACGGAGCTGCAGGACTGACTGCTCTCACCATACTTCTTCCATCTCTCCAGTGGACATAGTTCCTTGTATGCCCCACTAGTAACACTGACAGAAATAAGTAAAACTGCGTTTATCACAGCTCCCTATCAATACTTCTACACTTTGCTCAGTGGTAGGTGTCACCAGTCTACAAGTTATCAAAGTTTACCACTTTTTCTCCTTTGCTTGCTTTGGTTTGTATTGACCTGTAGAATCTTATTCCTCCCTTGTTGTCTATTCCTGCTATTATTGTACTTATACTGTAAACATTTAAAACGTAAAATGATTTTCTAAAAGTTTTCTCCTCTCCTCCCTCCCTCCCTCCTTCCTTCCCCTCGTCCCTCCTATGCAAAAGCAGATGGCACACCATGAGTACTTGAGATTGATCTGTTGATCACCCCTTTCTTTTGGGCCTCACAGTGACTACAAATCAATCTCTACATGCTTGAGCCTAACATTCAAAGCTCTTTAAGTCCTAATCAAAACCTACTTCTTTCATCTCCCTTCCATTCACTCCTCCCTAAAGACTCTTTACTCTAGTGGTTCTCACTCAGTGGTCTGGAGGGCTGGTGATTTTTCCCTTTCATGTAGTTGCTTTTAGTTTCACTGTAAGCTTCCTGGAGCAGGGAATCTTCCACATGTGTCTCCTACCCAGCATAGAGCTCTGTGCATATAGCAAGGATTCAAAAAATATACAATTATTGGTAACCATGGCATATATGGAGGAGAAGTTCATAGAAACTGCAGGTATGACTCCTTAAGGTGTCAGTAGGGTAGGCTTCTCAGTCACTCAGAGAGCATCTTGGTAACTTGGAGGTAGAGCTTACAGAGGAGCACTTGACTGATTACTGGCTTCCCTGCTCAGATAGCTGCCTCCTAAGAGAGTTCCTCTTTGTTCACATTTGTAGAATAAGATGTACTCTTCAGACAGTGTATCCAATAATAATGATCCACTAAGAATAAACATTCACTGAGAGATTGTGTGTCATGAGTATTACCACTGTGATCCTCCCAGCAACCCAAAGGACTTTGGAATGAATTATGTTATCCATTCTATAGATGAGAAAATTGAGGCTTAAAGGAGTTGAGTGACTTGTCTCAAGATCATGTAGCCAAGCAGATGTAGGACAAATGCCTGGGCCATGACTACTGTTCCCTGCTGCAGCTAAGTCACTGCAGTCGTGTCTGACTCTGTGCGACCCCATAGACAGCAGCCCACCAGGCTCCCCTGTCCCTGGGATTCTTCAGGCAAGAACACTGGAGTGGGTTGCCATTTCCTTCTCCAATGCATGAAAGTGAAAAGTGAAAGTGAAGTCCTTCAGTCGTGTCTGACTCTTCTCGACCCCATGGACTGCAGCCTACCAGGCTCCTCCATCCATGGGATTTTCCAGGCAAGAGTACTGGAGTGGGGTGCCATCGCCTTCTCCACTGTTCCCTACCCCCGATGTAATGTAACACACCGATTTCTTGCCCCTTCTTCTCCATAAATAAGCAGTGACCTTTATGCCAGAGGTTTATACAAGCTTGACTTTAAACCTTTAAAGATTGAGATTTACTATTTCCATGCCACTTAACACAGTTGCTATTTCTTTTTCTAAGTTAAATCACACACTGAATAGTAAGGGTTAACTTCTGGTGCTAAGGAATAACTGAAGGAGGAAACATCCAATATCTTTTCTTAGAAGTTAGTTATAAAGGGCACATAGAGGTTGAGAAGCAATAGTCTGCAATTTTCAATTAATGCCACTGACCCCATTGGTCACAAAAACTTGATCTGAGTGAATGAAAACAGAGAAATTGTACTGCATTTTGCTTTCTTGACTCAGTGATTTGAAGAATGTTTTTCTGACATCTCAGTTTGTCAGTGTTTCCATAAAATTCCCAACATTCTAACCTGATTCTAACCTATTTCACTTTCTAATTAGTCTTAAAAATAATAGCAGTAACAAAATTTGTGAAGAATATCACAATTATCCATAATAAAAAAGTGTTAGATATTTTTAAGAACACCTGTTTTAACACTGACATAACACTTACTTAATTTTAATCAATATATTACACATTTACTGCTTGATTTCTTCATAAAATCAGATTTACAAATCATTAAATTACATGTACACATATAATATATATATGTTTGTAATTATATATATTTACATGTTGCATTTTCTATATGATTCTCCTACCTCCAGAGCAATTTTGAGATTTTTAGAATCCTAAGGCAAAGGTTTAAGTGGGCTGTTTATTTTAACCCACAGATTTACAATCCAAGGCCCTGAAAGACATCAAAACCTACCACTTTGAACTGATTATACCTTGACAGTCAATGAAACTAATGTACTTTGCATATCAACATATCAACATGTTTTCTTCATGTAATTCTTTTAAAATTATGATTTAAAAAACCTGGACATTTTTTGATAATTTTAAAAGTACAGAAAATTATAAGCAGGCAGAAAATAACCATAATTTCACCACAGAGAATTAAAAGTTGCTTTACTTTGCTGCTGCTGCTGCTAAGTAACTTCAGTCGTGTCCGACTCTGTGCGACCCCATAGACGGCAGCCCACCAGGCTTCCCCGTCCCTGGGATTCTCCAGGCAAGAATTCTGGAGTGGGTTGCCATTTCCTCCTCCAATGCATGAAAGTGAAAAGTGAAAGTGAAGTCACTCAGTCATGTCCGACTTGTAGCGACCCCATGGACAGCAGCCCACTAGGCTCCTCTGTCCATGGGATTTTCCAGGCAAGAGTACTGGAGTGGGGTGCCATTGCCTTCTCCGTGCTTTACTTTGGTACCTTATAAATTTATTATCCTAAATTTTTATTAATTTGACAAGATTTATTTCACCAGATCATGCCTATTACAGTGCTGAACTACACCTTAAACCTACTCACATGTCTCCATAGCTATTCCCACCAGCCTAGCCTCTTCCAACCTGTCTGCCTGCTTTTGTTTTGTCTCCCTTCAGTTATTTTCTCCATGCCATACCCTTGCTCACATCACTTCAATGGCATCTATTGCTTTTGGGTGAAATGGCCATCTCAAAAGAGCATCCAGTGACCTCTGACTCCACAGGGCTGTTCTCAGACTAAAGTAAGAAAAAGTTATTTGAAGATGCCTATAAACTATAGTAAGGGCTTCCCAGCTGGTGCAGTTGGTGAAGAATCTGCCTGCCAATGTAGGAGATGCAAGAGATACAACTTCAATCTCTGGGTCAGGAAGATCCCTGGAGAAGGAAATTGCAACCCACTCCAGTAATCTTGCCTGGAGAACCCCATGAACAGAGGAACCTGGTGGGCGCCATGGGGTTGCAAAAGAAGAGCACATGACTGAGCATGCACACACACACACAAACTATAGTAAACTGCAGGTATGAGTGGTTATTAGCTAGATCTTTGACTGCAAGGCCAAATTTCAAGTGTTCTGTCATTGTTTTGTTTTAGAAAGAAAATAATTTTGATTTTGTTTAATTTTAGAAAAGTCTATATGTTACTATCAGAATTATTTAAATACAGCTTAGTCTTTAAGAAACAACTAACAGAGAGCACTTTAAGTGAGAAAGCAGTGTTCTGATACCTCTGATATTCTGCATAGTCTTGGAATTAGATCTAGTTTTCACCAAATTGAGAAATGAAAAGATGCCCCTCCCCTACACACAGTTGTCTGGGTAGTGTTAGAGCAAAATTAATCTTCTAACTATTTATGTTAAAAAATGAATGAAGTAACAATGAAATAACTCTTTTTCAGACCTAGAAATACATACACACACACACACACACACACACACACACACTTAGATGAATGCACAAAGAACAATAATTTCCCCATTACATGACATATAACAAACATCTGCTTTGTGCTGTGAGGATGCTTAGATTTTGCAAATGATTTCACCAGAGGCTCCCAGCTGTCTCAATCTGATGTCTGGTTTTCAGAGATGAAACCCTGGGTCAAATAAACTGCACTATGAGAAAGTGGAAGCTGGGATTTTGATGACTTGGCCACAGTATAATGGAAATATCCTTGTGAGTGAAAAGCTCATAAACTCTTTTATTCATTCTGGACAGCTCAGTCATCAAAATGCAATGTTTTTTTTTCTCAGTCCAAAGATAATTATTCTGATGCTTGACTTGTTTATTTTAAAATGTTTATCTTTGATGATCTGAGTGAAAGACTTGGCATGGAAGAAAAACCTAGCAAAGCCATGAATATTTGCCTTTGTATCCATTGGGGTATCATCAGCAAACAGATGGAAACTCAAATTAGGGTCATTTTGGAAGGTTTAGGAAAGAGGCTGTTTATGAAGGTTTAGGCGGGGGTTAAGGAAAACACAAGGAATAGCAGGGCGTTAATACCTGTAGTCCCTGAAGCCTGAGGGGCATAAGTAGCTGCTGGGATCCTAAGGGAGAGTTTTCTAGGGAAGGCAACTTCTAGAGACTTAGAGTCAAAGGACAAAGTCAGTCTGAATGAATGGATCATGCCCCGAGGAAGCAGAGAGAAGGAGTACCTGACCTCACTCTTTCCTCCCAGGGAGCTTTGCATGGGCTCCCTACTGACTGAACCCAGTGGGAACCAAACAGTAAGAGAATCCATAGTTGTAATGCATATAGCCAGCCTCCTAGGGAGAGAGGAGGGTAGCAAATGAAAGATATTCAGCACAGTCTTTCATTGGAGTTTAACTAGCATTTAGCACAAAGCCTGGCACATAGAAAATGCTCCTAAGGGTGAGTTAGTTGTGACCTTAAGTCTCTCCATCTAACTTTATATAGCTCTTTGAGCTTCTCCAGTGGCACTCATTATCTTCTGCCTGTACAGAAACTACTGAACAGCATCAGCCATCAAACTGTGGGCTCCTCTCTTTCACCCCTTTCTCCTGCCCTCCTTTCTTCTCCCTCTTCCTCTTTTTGGCTGTAAATACACTTGCTTTCAATAAAGATGTGTAATTGCATCAATTCAAATATGAGGACTATGTCATATCACATAATTCTAAATTTTCTGCATTTAACTTCCCAGCATTTATTTTTTTTCTAAAATTCACTAAATTTACCTACTTTGTATCTAGCACTGTTCTGAGCACTTAGATTCAAAGGATGAGTAGGCAAGGTCCCATCTTCCCAAGGTTTACATTGGGAGAGCAGAGAAATGTAGATAAGCAATCATGATATGACTCTATCTGCAAGGGGAGTGTTACAAAATGGCATTTCTGCGGGTGGACCCAAGGGTGAGAAGAGTAGAAAAGAGAGAGAAGACCAAAGTAGCAACAGCTTTGCGCTTACACACATGCGTGTGCACACACACACATACACACACACACACAGAGTGGACTCTAGAGGTGAGAAATCAGGCTATATACTAATAGAAAGGGCTTTCTGAAAGCAGAATGCATTTTCTTAATTTCAACCTAGGTTCCTATAGTATAATTACTTCCAATTAACATTCAAAAGATTCTCTGGCCACTAAGTATGCCCAGTACTGGGGGTCAGAATGAGAAGAAACTGGGGAAGTAAGGAAGATGTTCTTAGGGAGAGAGTTTCTTGCTGATATGAAAACAATACCAACTGAAAGATTATCTCCTGGGCAACAGGGAGCTTTAGTCATACCAGAATGAGAAGTAAGGAGGATGAAGCAACTTCAATTATTCAAAACTACAGAGAAGAGAGCTTGAGTTGTAGAAAGTCATAATGACAGATTCTGCTTTCTTTGCTGATTAAATTAAGTGTGATACAGTGGGAAGGGTCTTGCGTCTGCCACTCACCTCCATGACTTTAGCAAGTTTATTAATATATTTGCGATTCTTTTCTTACCCTGACAAGTGTGGATGAAGTTACTCACCCGAGGATTGTTGGGAAGACTAGCACAGTGCTGGCCAACTTGCTTTTGGTGCCCAGGATTGCTCGGCATTACTGTCACCTTATCTAACACATTTCTACCCTGGGAAAGGATTCGGTGTTCTCAGAAGCATATCACATCACCACTCCTGTTAAAGATTTTTATGTACAGCTTTTTGATTGCACTGAAGAGCCTCATCTAGAGTTGAATGTCTTCAGACCAACTGCAGTGTTTGAAGAGCCAAAGCACACAAACCCTCCTCAAGTTTTCCACTGTATCCCCCAAGAAATGCTAACCCCTATCTTGGAAGGCAGTACTAACTAGTGGAATCCCACTGTTCCAGGGGTAAGACGATGACATAGGTCTATTGGAGGGGATTCTGGTTATCTGGTGATCTCTGATAGCCTGATTAACTAAAATGGGAAACCAGGTCTGACTATGGTTTCAAATCAGTATTAAATTGAAGATGGCTGAATGGATTTCAATATTATTTCCCTGCATACCCTGAAGACATTCTTCAACATTTTCCATAGATGGGATCAAGGTGAAGTTCCAGTTGTGGCCCTTGACCTTAAAACTAATCTCTTTATTTCAATGCCAGCTCTTCTGCCAACTATATACCATTAATGTTAAGTTCTACATTTCTGATAAGAAGAGATCTTTTCTACAGTAAGTTCAGTTCAGTCGCTTAGTTGTGTCCGACTCTTTGCGACCCCATGAATCGCAGCACGCCAGGCCTCCCTGTCCATCACCAACTCTTGGAGTTCACTCAGACTCACGTCCATTGAGTCAGTGATGCCATCCAGCCATCTCATCCTCTGTCATCCCCTTCTCCTCCTGCCCCTAATCCCTCCCAGCATCAGAATCTTTTCCAATGAGTCAACTCTTTGCATGAGGTGCAAAGTACTAGAGTTTCAGCTTTAGCATCATTCCTTCCAAAGAAATCCCAGGGCTGATCTCCTTCAGAATGGACTGGTTGGATCTCCTTGCAGTCCAAGGGACTCTCAAGAGTCTTCTCCAACACCACAGTTCAAAAGCATCAATTCTTTGGTGCTCAGCCTTCTTCATAGTCCAACTCTCACATCCGTACACGACCACAGGAAAAACCATACCCTTGACTAGATGAACCTTTGTTGGTAAAGTAATGTCTCTGCTTTTGAATATGCTACCTAGGTTGGTCATAACTTTCCTTTCAAAACCACTTCACAAAGAGTTTCTTTTCTTCTTATGAACATATCTTTTATAATTTGAACAACATGATTAGAGATAATCCTTATATATAATGAATATTGAAGCATATTCATAGATTCAAAATGTAGCTATCTGATGTACATTTTAGGTGAAAATGTACTATACTTTAGCAGAAAATAGATTATTATAATGACCAAGATGGTATTTAAATTTTAAGAAATTTCAAGTAAGCAAGGACTCAAAGATATTGCTCATAAAGAGTTAAGAAGAGGATAGGGTATAGAATAAAAACATTTCATTTCATATATTTTAATTTATACAGTCATTTCTTTTTGCTTTATGAGCCAGTTGTAACTTAGACATAAAAAAATTCCCTTTGGAAAGATTTTTAGATTTAAGTTCCTCAAACTGTGATAAATGCTCAGGTAAGGAAACAGAATATGACCTAGGATAGCCCAGCAATTAATCATTCTGTGCCTCATTCCAAATTGTTATCCACTGAAAAAAATCCTACTTAATATGTTAAAGTTTTGTACATTTTTCACTGTCTTCTACTGTATGAAATATTCGAAGAGCCCTTGGTATAATGAAATAGCTGTTAGAGAAGCTTTTTTTTAAATGATGATGAATAATGTAATTAAGATGCAAGAAATGAATTTTGTACCAGCTTCTAAAACTGTAAGTAGCACATCTTTGAGAAACAACAACAAGGAGAAAGTATAAATTTTCAAGGAGACTACCCAAGTTAAACCATAGCGTCAACTTCAAGAGGAAGAGTTTGGTAATTATTACAAATATTAATATAAGTTCTACTAATGTTACACAAAATAGTGTTAAAAAGTGCCTTAGAGTTCCTTACACTATCATTAGTGTCAAACATAAGTAGTGATATGGTGAATTTTGCTTTAAAAACAAAATAAACTGTTTCCTCAAAAAAATAACTGACAATATGCTTGACATATTGGGATTTTAAAATTGAGAATGCAAGTATATTCTTTCTTGGGCAGTTTCTGAATCCAAAATACCTTTCTCTTTCTACTTTCATGACTCAGTTTTTCCACTGACTGTTCTACCTTTATTTGTCTTCCTGAGTCAAATTGTTCCCTCTTCTAACACGATTTCAAGCTGGTTTTAGAAAAGGCAAAGGAACCAGAGATCAAATTGCCAACATCCTCTGGATCATGGAAAAAGCAAGAGAATTCCAGAAAAACATCTATTTCTGCTTTATTGACTATTCCAAAGCCTTTGACTGTGTGGATCACAATAAACTGTGGAAAATTCTTCAAGAGATGGGAATACCAGACCACCTGACCTGCCTCTTGAGAAATCTGTATGCAGGTCAAGAAGCAACAGTCAGAACTGGACATGGAACAACAGACTGGTTCCAAATAGGAAAAGGAGTACGTCAAGGCTGTATATTGTCACCCTGCTTATTTAACTTATATGCAGAGTACATCATGAGAAATGCTGGACTGGAAGAAACACAAGCTGGAATCAAGATTGCTGGGAGAAATATCAATAACCTCAGATATGCAGATGACACCACCCGTATGGCAGAAAGTGAAGAGGAACTAAAAAGCCTCCTGATGAAAGTGAAAGTGGAGAGTGAAAAAGCTGACTTAAAGCTCAACATTCAGAAAACGAAGATCATGGCATCCAGTCCCATCACTTCATGGGAAATAGATGGGGAAACAGTGGAAACAGTGTCAGACTTTATTTTTCTGGGCTCCAAAATCACTGCAGATGGTGACTGCAGCCATGAAATTAAAAGACGCTTAGTCCTTGGAAGGAAAGTTATGACCAACCTAGACAGCATATTCAAAAGCAGAGACATTACTTTGCCAACAAAGCTTCATCTAGTCAAGGCTATGGTTTTTCCTGTAGTCATGTATGGATGTGAGAGTTGGACTGTGAAGAAGGCTGAGCGCCGAAGAATTGATGCTTTTGAACTGTGGTGTTGGAGAAGACTCTTGAGAGTCCCTTGGACTGCAAGGAGATCCAACCAGTCCATTCCGAAGGAGATCAGCCCTGAGATTTCTTTGGAAGGAATGATGCTAAAGCTGAAACTCCAGTACTTTGGCCACCTCATGCAAAGAGTTGACTCACTGGAAAAGTCTCTTATGCTGGGAGGGATTGGGGGCAGGAGGAGGAGAAGGGGACGACAGAGGATGAGATGGCTGGATGGCATCACTGACTCGATGGACATGAGTCTGAGTGGACTCTGGGAGTTGGTGATGGACAGAGAGGCCTGACGTGCTGCGATTCTTGGGGTCGCAAAGAGTTGGACGCGACTGATCTGATCTGATCTAACACGATTTATGTTACATCACTTCTTATATTGTTTCAGTCTAGTATTAGTGCAAGGTGTCCCAGCCTCTGCACTACTGCCATCTGGAGACTTAAAGATCAGTTCCTATTGTAGGAAGCTGTCTTGTACCCTGCACAATGTTTAGCAACCTCCCTGGTCTCCATCCACTAGATACCAGTAACAAATACCACTCCCAGATCAAAGGATCAAAGCTCCTCAGACATTGACAGATGCCCCAGGGGGACAAAATCACCTCTGCTCGAGAACCTCCATAGTAGAGCACCTGCTGTACATAGCACTGGGTTCAGCTTTGAATATATACCTTATGGTACGTGATTTCAGAGATGAGATTCAGTAAATATTTAAGTGAATGCAGGGTATTTTTTGTTGCTCAGTTGTGTCCAACTCTTTGCAACCTCATGGACTGCAGCATGCCAGGCTTCCCTGTCCTTCACCATGTCACCATGTCAAATTCATGTACATTGAATCAGTGATGCCATCCAACTGTCTGATCCTCTATCATCCCCTTCTCCTCCTGCCTTCAATCTTTGCCAGCATCAGGGCCCTTTCTAGTGAGTTGACTCTTCTCATGAGGTGGCCAAAGTATTGGAGCTTCAGCTTCAGCATCAGTCCTTCCAATGAATATTCATGATTGATCTCCTTTAGGATTGACTGGTTTGATCTCCTTGCAGTCCAAGGGATTCTCAAGAGTCTTCTACAACACCACAGCTCAAAAGCATCAGTTCTTTAGCATTCAGCCTTCAGCCTTCTTTATGGTCCAATTCTCACATCCATACATGACAACTGGAAAAATCATAGCTTTGACTAGACAGATCTTTGTCAGCAAAGTAATGTCTCCGCTTTTGAATATGCTATCTAGGTTTGTCATAGTTTTTTCCCCAAGCAGCAAGCGTCTTTTAATTTCGTGGCTGCAGTCACCATCTGTAGTGATTTTGGAGCCCAAGAAAATGAAGTCTGTCACTGTTTCCCCATCTATTTGCTATGAAGTGATGAGACTGAATGTCATGATCTTAGTTTTTTGAATATTGAGTTTTAAGCCAGCTTTTTCACTCTCCTGTTTCACTTTTATCAAGAGGCTCTTTAGTTCCTCTTCACTTTCTGACAGGTGGTGTCATCTGCATATGTGAAGTTATTGATATTTCTCCTGGCGATCTAGATTCTATATAGCCTTGATGCATTCCTTTTCCAATTTGGAACCAGTCCATTGTTTCATGTCTGGTTCTACCTGTTGCTTCTTGACCTGCATACAGGTTTCTCAGGAGGCAGGTCAGGTGGTCTGGTATTCCCATCTCTAAGAATTTTCCACAGTTTATTGTGATCCACACCGTCAAAGGCTTTGGCATAGTCAATGACGCAGAAGTTGATGTTTTTCTGGAATTCTCTTGCTTTTTTGATGACCCAGTGGATGTTGGCAATTTGATCTTTGGTTCCTCTGCCTTTTCTAAATTCAGCTTGAACATCTGGATGTTCTCGATTCACATACTGTTGAAGCTTGGCTTGGAGAATTTTGAGCATTACTTTGCTGGCAAGTGGGATGAGTGTAATTGTGCAGTAGCTTGAACATTCTTTGGCATTGCCTTTCTTTGGGGTTGGAATGAAAACTGACCTTTTCCAGTCCTGCCACTGCAGAGTTTCCAAATTTGCTGGCATATTGAGTGCAGCTCTTTAACAGAGTATAGTGGTATTTCATTGCCGCAGGACATTGCTAGACTAATAAACGTGTTACTCTTATAAACCAATCTGTCAGCTTCACTTGAGGACTTAAGAATACTTATCTCTCCATTTTGAATTTGTTTATTTTCCAGTATTTGGAACAGAAGAGTGTTTTTCCAAATTTATAGATTTCAATTGGACTCTTTGGCTCATAAATTTCTAATGAAACTCTACCCCTTGTCATTTTTTATTATTATTATTACTGGAAAAAGAGGACATCTAAATCTATTCTAAAAAGAGGTCAAAGAAAGAGGAAGAGAAGGCGAAAACAGAGAGAATTGAAAAAGAGAAAATAAAGAATAAGTGAGCAAGATATAGAGTGTTTTTCTATGCCACAAACCCATTTACGTAAAAGCTGAATTAAAAATATTTTCCAAGGAAAGTATATCTTCACTTTGAAGACAGTGAAAAATATAACCCAATTAATTATTCATTTTTCCGTATATTTAATGTTACAATTAATTTTCTAACACAGAGAAGGATAATGCAGAAAGGAGAAAGAGATGCAAAAGAACATTTTAACAAAAGAAAAGGAAAGAAGAAAATGGACTAAGGAAAGAGTTTATGAGAATATGAGAACAAAATATAGATACTTTAAAAAGCACAATTAAATTTCTAAAGGATTCCAATTTCTTTTACACAGCATGTTGATTAACACTTGAATGATAATTCCTTAATACTTGCACATGTATGAGTTAGAAATTAAGGAGACAAAAAATCAGTTTGCATTTTATAAATCATAATGTAAAATATTTTTCAAATAATGTTCACTGTGTTATAAGTTGTTTCTCTAATTAGTTCTGTATTCCTAACTTGCGAATTTGTAAGAGAAAAAGTTCAAGTAAAGGAGAAAGATTCATTCAGGGTATTTGACCTTTATAATTTAATTATTATCAAGAAGATGCAGGCATGGTGGTTAAGAGCACAGGACACAGATCTAGAGTAGCTGAACTGGAACCTGGCTCCCTACTTTCTAGTAATGTGACCCTGGATTTGGGTTCCCCGGGAGTGAAAGCTGAGACAAGCATTCCACAGTAAAGGATATACTTGGGAAGTTGTCCTCTCAGAGAGGATGGAGCTTCACATCACAGGGGAATTCTGGAGTTTGTGTAGAACTCATGTTAGAGTTTTCCCAACTGAGGAAGCTAAAGTTTTATTTGTTTTCTTTTCTGCCAACTGCCTATCCTCCATTGGCCAAGGGCTGCTTCCTGGGATACTGACTGTCTGACACCCTAGCTTAGCCTGGATAGGGCACCTCAGGCAGAGGGTGGAAGGGGTTCTCAGTGTGTAGCATTAGCTCCCATTTCATATTTTATATTTGAAAGACACCATAATACCAGAATGGTCTTTCTAAATTGTATTAACAAAATATAAGATTGGCAAAAATTAAATATAATAAATCTTCATGGGTATTTGATACTGTGCCAAATCCTAGAAAATTATTTGGATAATTGCAATTGTATTTAAACTGGAAACTGAGAACTTATCTGATCATTTTGGACTCTACCTTGTACTAGGATAAGAAATACAAAAAGGGGAGAATTGATCCTACTCTAATTGTAAATACTCATCTGCAGGGATATAAAAGTGGCACCCAAGCTCCTTTCTTTTAGTACAGCCCAGGTCAAGCATTCATAGAACAGCAGACCAGTCCATTTAAGTAAGACTCTTGAGAAGTCAACTTTTCCATGTTTGTCATTTAAAGAACCTGAGGAAGCTGAGGTTCTTTAGAAGACAAAGAAAACATGGACTGGCCCCAGGCATTTGGAGGTCATTTAGGGTCTGTTACAGAAAATGGAGATTGTGTCCTTTAATATGTCCTATTTTTGGTTGTGTTATAAAGAATTCTAATATTCAGTGAATTTTCCTCTTAACTCTCCTTTCCATATTTTATGAAGGATATGGTATTGTTGCTCACTTTATTATTCAGTCTGTGGTAATGAGTATTGAGATAGGATTGTGATAGAATTAGAATAAAATATGAATAGAAACTCAGAAACACTGCATCCTTTAATTGGTGATACTGGCTTGCCTCATTTTTGATTGAACAAGGGTTGTGTTATATTAGGCAGCAGTATTTCTTCCTTCCCCTTCTCCTCCAATTTAAAAGTATAAACAACTATCTGAGCAGGTAGAGAGGAGAGCTAGAGAGAGATGGCAGGTGACAGTGAGGAAGTCCTCATGATCATCTAAAACGTGGAAAGAATATATGAGCTCCATTGGGCCCCATGGAAGAAGCTGGTCATCAGTCTTCTTGCTGGGACCTCATTACAGAGGGCTGGACACTAGAAGATATTCAAGGAGCAAGAAGCCATGGCATGTGCTGCAGGAGGCAGCAACTGAGGGGTCCCTATAGGGACCTGGGCAGACTGCATTCATCATCAAGTTCAACGGATAGGAGGTTCCCTAGCATTGGGCCCCTGGGAAAGTCAGCATATGGATTCAACTGTAGGGGGACTTTAAAGATATCTCCCCCTCTCCTTCAATTTCTGCCCCCAATACCCTGAAGCAAGAGGTATCTAGGAGATGATGGGGAAGGGGAGCAGAGGGCACATCAAACACCCCCCATACCTCAGGTTCTGTGGACCTGATCATGGTGGGCTGGGACCAGCTGGAGCGATGCCAAGGGAGGGACAGAGGAGGAGATGGAAATAGTTTCCATGGAGCATGCTTGAAGGTAACTATCAGAGAAAAGGCAAAGTCATTTCATATCTAAAGCTTACCAATTTCAATTATGCAGAAAAAATTGCGTTACTTAAAAAAAGCCAGAAAAGGTAAGTAAAAAAGAAAAAGACCAGGACTAAAATAATTAATATAGTCGGGATTATTGGGATAATGAATCCTCTTATTCCCCCACTCCCCATATATTTTTAATGTTGCCATACAATTCATACAAAACAAACATGTGTACCAAATTCCATACACCAAAGTTGAAATTCATATGTAGTTTTTTGGTTTGACATCTCTGCTGAAACATGGGTTGCATGTATATACACATAATGTATACCTACGAACGTAAAGCTAAGTTTTTAAACACTCACATTCTCTTGAGAATAAAGCAACAACACTATTATGATGACTTGTGTTAGAATTGCATTCATATTTATAGTTTGGAAAACCTTGAGAGATCATGATTCAAGGAGTAATGTATTTCTTGACAAGGCCTTACACTCAACTCTCTTCTCCTTTTTGGAACCATCCTAAGATGTAATCTGGGTTTGAAGATTGCATTAAAAGGGGTGTTTGTAGCATTTATTGGACAAGGTCAGAAAGCACAAAGTATTAGATAGGTCAAGCAGCTACCTAGCACCTACCTTGGTATTATCTTCAAATGTAGTTAGAAAAGTGAAAATATCCATGATGAAACATAGATAAGTCTGAAGGATTTTTATCAAGAAAAAAAATCTGTGTGCTTCCTTTGGAAGGATCTCTCATGAAAGAAGTTGTGTCCTCCTCCTTATTTTGATTATAGTTGGGTGCAATTTATTATGTTCTACAATTTGAGCCTGCATTTTTTTTTTTTTTACTTAGAGTGACATTTTCAGTAATCACTCAGAAATGCCAGATTTTAAATGCATGTAATTACCAAAATACAATAAATCACAAAGCAACTTGAAAGAAGGTTCTTTAACAGTAATATCCTAGAAACTTATGAGTTGGCAACTTTGACATATGAAATAGATCTGAGTTTCCACTAACATACTTGGCTCTTTTCAAAGACTTAGAATTTTCTTCTATAAAATTAAGAGTAAATGAGATTTCCCTCCTGAAAACCCAAGAACAGGACATTATTTTCATTTGAAGTTAGGATCTGAGGAATTATTATTGTACTTTAGAAGTTACTGAGACCGATAAACACTGATTATTTTGTACTAATTTGAGAATATCACAGTTATGGTTATTCACAACGAGGGTTTACTAAATTTTATGAAATTAAAACCAACAGCAAATGTTAATTATTCCATACAATTTTAGTATTAAGCATATCTCAGTATTATTGAAATTATTTATAAAATAAGTTTCTAAAAATTGAGTATATTTTTTTTACAAATCATAATCATTCTTATTGATGCTTTAATTTATTATAGTCAAATTACAGATATTATTTATAGTGATTTCTATGTTGAAGTTGAGTTGTATTCAGTTTACCTCTGTTCATGTCCAATGTGTTACTTACTCTGTGAGGTTTGGGTGTCTATGAATTTCTTTATCAAGGCATCAGTCGTTTGGGTATAAAGACTGAGAGCATATCTCAGAGACTGAAGATCTGGGCTTTTCTCCAAGAAATTCTTTTTCAGGCCATTTCCTCCTGCATGAAAGTATTGCTAAAAAGAAAAGAAAAACAATGTAAGCAGAGGCATTTAGAAAAACAGTATTAGATGAGGGATTTTATGGCCATAATCATGAGGTCCAGATGGAATAATACAGTATGATTAACATAAGATAGATACAAAGACACAGTACTGTATGGCCATGACCACGTCATCGCCATGCAGTTCAGGTTACCTTAGTATTTCAAGTGTTGCTCTCATTTAAAACTTTAGTTAAATGCGATCATGAAGATGCACAGGCCGGATGCTTACAGAATGCTAGGTTTAAGACAATGTGTCAACTCGATTGTTGACTTCTGTTTCTAGAGCATGAGAAAAATATCCAGGTTTGTCAGATTTCACAAATAAAGTATCTTCTGGTCACATGTTTTCCAGATACTGATTTGCAATTCTAGGGCAAATGCCCACTGCTCCCACCTTCCCTGTGCTCTAATCAGACAGTGGTACACACACATAGGCCACCCTTAGAAACCCAATGCCCCCTAAACTGTGTCTGAGAAATGTAATAAAACAGTTTCTTTCTTCTTATTTTTCTTTGCTACAGACATCCAACAACTCAAAACATCACCATATTTATAGGTTAAATAATAGAGAAGATATATATTTGACAATAAATACGGTCATTGAGGGATGTCAGAGTTTCTAATGTTGCAAGTATTAAGCACAGACTTCACTTCAGAGGGCAGATTATTTATCTCAAGATATATGATAGAGCTAAGGATGTTATTTCCCAGCAATTTATAGATAACATGTTTATTGTATTTTGTTAAGCTTAGATAAATGGGTCTGTCTTGCCCTGTACTAACACTAAACTTCACCCGCACTGCAACCCAGCTCACTAGGATATAGGACTCTCACAGGATGGCATGTTTTGAAAAAGCTCAACAAACGATTCTGATACACTCTCCTGTGTGTCATCAGTCTAGCCTACTCAAAGATTTCCAAGGTAAAACATGTCAACTGAAAATTCAAAATTACTTCAGTTTTCTTCCCTCTGCAGAAACATATTCTGAGCATTTGTAGGCATTTGGTTGGAATTTTAGAGACTATAATATAGAGAAAATTCAGGGCACAGGCCTGAGAAAGTAGGCAATGGGGATATAAATTGAAGAAAGTGTTCTACAATCACAAACTCCTTCCTCAAAAGGAAAAACCCATGGTCACTTACAATCCCATTCCATTGTAGCTGAGTGCACTGTGAAAACACAAATTGCACCTAAATCCACCAATGATTATGAAGAGGAGGCAGAGAAAAATGAGGAAAGCCTTTTCTTATTTTTGAAGGGATGACAAAGATATAATATTTAAACATTTTCTATACCTTGATCTTATATAAATATTAGATATTGTGACATATAGAAAGCAATTATTGTGGAGTTAGAGTCCAGAATTGTTTCAGGTACCTTGGGGGATGAAAAGATATCAGAATTCCTTTCTTCAGGAAGTGTGATATGATACTTAAGTGGAAAAGTGTTAATGAATGTATTGAGAGGGGAGTTTTGCCTGGAATTGACTGCTTTTCCTGGAGGAGTGGTGGGGTGAGCTCTGGAGCTCTGTTTACGTAATGAACCAGGGAAGCATCAGATGAAATAACACACCCTACTTACAAAGAGCTGCGGGATAGACTGAACCAGGACTTGGTGGCTTCTCAGGAGGGGAAAGCATTCTCCCACTCATTGTTTCCCAGACAAGTTCCAATCTTGTCATACCTGAGCATAAGTGCTGGAGGCTTAAGTTAGTAAAGTACAGGAAGAGTAATGAGCAGCAACTAAGATGATGCTTCATGATGTCTTGGGACTATATGTAGTTGTCAGAAAAAATTGTGAAAAACTTTGAAACGGGCAAAAATGTTTAATGAGTGCTCCATCTATGACACCTATCTGAGTTATCTTCACTTTTCACTGTCTTGGAGCTATGTGTGTGCTCAGTTGCTCAGTTGTGTCTGACTCGCCGCAGCCCCATGGACTGTAGCCTGTGAGGCTCCTCTGTCCATGGAATTTTCCAGGCAAGAGTACTGGAGTGGATTGCCATTTCCTCCTCCAGGGGATCTTCCTGACCGAAGGACTGCACCTGAGTCTCTTGTATCTCTTGCCTTGGACTCATTACCACTAGGGCCACCTGAGTTATGTAAAACTCTGTAAATTGTAGAAAATGGATAATAATGCATATGACTCCTGTCCAAAGAGATGCAAATTATTTATTTCTGGTGGGATGCAACTGATCACCGTTTTGTGGCCAGATCTGTTTTGCCTCTATTCAAATTTATTTCAGCTTTCCTCATTGCTTGTCTTTATGTGAAGCTCTTGGAATTCTTCTTTGAGCCAATTGTAAGATCTTACTGGTTGTCTCATTAGTTGATGAGTTAAATAATAGTTTGACAAGTTTTATAACTGCATGAATGTCACAGTTATACTCTTATTTTTTAAATTAATTTTTATTGGAGTATAGTTGATTTACAACGTTGCTAGTTTCTGCTGTATAGCAAAGTAAATGTCATTTTGTCTCTAGGCATTTAAAAAATATTTTCTCTTCGATTTCCTCAGTGATCATATAAAACAAATGATCTTTCGCAGTGTATGTAAAGTAGCATGGTGACAACCTTAATATAGATTACTGTCTAATTTGTGAGGAAGAGCCATCACCTGTGGCTTACCCTAAAGAGCATCAGTGATGGGGTGACTTTCCTGGCCGTTCTCTCTTCCTCTTCTCCCTTAACAAATATTTACTAAATCTGTGTTGAGAACCAGAACTTACGCCAAGGATACGAAGCAAAAGAGGCCTAGAGATTGTTCCCAAAGGGACTCTGGTCAAGTAGGAAATGTTATTGTCAGTGAATGACTCCAATGATATGTTGGAGGCGTAATAAAGAGAATTTAAAAAGACAGACAATAGGACTGGGAAATAATGCTGTTGCTGAAGGAATCAATAAAGACTTTCAAAGAGGTGACACCTATGGTGTCTTGTTTATTAGCACTGCCATTTTCCACTTCAGCAGCCACCAGATAATTTACCACGATGGACTAAAGAAAGGGGAAAATCCCACTAGGTAACTGAGAGGAACTGCTTGAGAAGAAGTGAAGTACAGGTATTCCCCATTCTTTGAAAATTGCCTTTATGCCACTTCACTTTTGTAGATGACCTACATTAGTACTGTTTTCACTAACCAAAAAAGACATGAAAATGATTTTCACTTTTGTGAAAAAAGAGATGTTAAAACAGCAGTGAGCTCTTACAGAGGCAGTGTATACCCTGAGTCATGAGAGTGGTACCACCCAGCACCTAACCCAGGAATTACACCCAGCATCTGAGCATCAAGCTGTCATGATTTTGGACTGTATTTGTGCTTGATCTCGATTTATTTTGTGCATCCCTGAGCAGAATGAGTCCTAAGGTAATTGCTTCTTGCCTATGTCATTTCAGCTAATAAAAGGTTTCATAGGAATGCTCTCCTTTCCTATAGTGGGGGAAACCTGCAGTTGTAGTTCTCATATTTCTTTGGTATAGTTTAAAATATACTGTTTTACTACTGTCACTCTATTGTCATTACTAACCTTGTGCTTCCTCAAAGTTACAAGTTGCCTTTAGGAAGTAGAAAGCCTAGAGAAGTTAAGAGATTTCGTATACTCTTAAAGATTCACAATGCTTTTTAATACATTAAAGGCTGTGTGATTCACGGTGGTAGGGAAAACTGTTTGACCTTGCACTAACATACCTGTTCTTAAAATTATTAGGCTATAGGACACCTATCACACAGGACATCTATTAACTCTCAGGGACACCCAAGTGTTCCACGGAATATTGTTTAGGAAACTCTAAGATAGAAGAATGTAACTGGACTTAATTTAATTGAGGTATTTTTGAGGGCCTAGAAGACTTTATGTACATGCTGAACTAGATTTAGGTTATAAGAGCATAAACTATGTATAGTATTTGTCTTGAAATTCTCTAATAACTTTATAGGAAGACATGTTTTCATTAAAAAGGCATTATTTTGTAGGCCTTCGGTACATGGGGAACTAATCATATAGTGAAAACATAAATAAGGTATGAGCTTATTCCTGAGTAAAGCCTGAGGGTCTCTGTAGAGTTTCAGGTTATGATCCAGAGCTGATTTGTTCCTTTTGAGCCATGGAGCATTTTGAGTCATTCAGTAAAAGCTTTAGCAGGACAGTAAGTGAACAGTAGATGATTTGTAAGGGCAGAAACGATGCCTTTGTCTTTTAAGTGCATTGTATAATAGCAGATGTTGTAAGACAAACTCAGGCTAGAAGGTAGCAATGTTAGGAGAGAAAACAAGTTGCAGGAAGCTAAGCACAAAAGCCTCTGTTCAGTGGTTCAGTGAACACAAATAAATAACACATGCCATGGGCTCCTCATTCACAGAGAAAAGGAAATGATTTCTATGGTTATGCAAATGCCAACCTGATGACAAGGAGAAAAGGAAAAGGTCTGTATTCCCAATAAAATTTTTATTGCAAAGTAAAGAATGGGGGTGACATGGCTTAACATCAGTAAAATTTTTAAAGCTTTACTCGTGCTCAAATTTAATATGATTTATTAATTGATGAGGCAGCAATCAAAGCTAAATCTGATCATGTATTAATATCACAGATAGGTCAAGACAAAGGGTGTGATAGAGCAACAGCATTCTCTGCTGATTAGAACGTATCTGGAATATGAGGGTGGTTCCTTGGCATCACCATTTTATGAGAAATATAAAATGGAAATAGCCTCAAGGTAGATGACCAGAACTTTGTAAGCTCTAGAAGGCATGTTATTCAATAAACAGCTGCAGATAACTTGGGGCAGCATGACAGTTTTCTTTAATGTCTGAAAAGCATTGAAAAGGGGAAGACATAGAAAAGGAAACGAAACTATTTTATAGTAGTTTTAAAGGGTAGAAGAAGAACCAATTCATAATTAGAAGCACTGGGGAAGCAGATACTGGTTTGATATAAAGAAAACATTTTATAATCAGTGAATCTTAAAACCTGAAGCTGCTACATGTGAGTTAGTAAGGTCCCATTATTAGCCTTAATAGCCATTATTAAGGGACGGTCAGTTGACCAGAGGGCTCCCCTGGTAGCTCAGCTGGTAAAGAATCAGCCTGCAACGCAGGAGACTCTGGTTTGATTCCTGGGTCGGGAAGATCCCCTGGAGAAGGGATAGGATACCCACTCCAGTATTCTTGGGCTTTCCGGTGGCTCAGATGGTAAAGAATCTGCCTCTAATGTGGCAGTCCTGGGTTCAATCCCTGGTTTGGGAAGATCTCCTGGAGGAGTACATGGCAACCCACTCCAGTATTCTTGCCTGAAGAATCCCCATGCACAGAGGAGCCTGGCAGGTTTCAGTCCATAGGGTCACAAGAGTCGGACACAACTGAGGGGCTAAGCACAGTGCAGAACAGCACAGTTGACCAACAACACCATAGGTAACATGTTTCTATGTGAGCAGGAAAAGGGACATTGTCAGTTTCTGTTATCAGTTTCAAGATGTTAGAATCCTTTTCACTTCTTTGACCTGTTCTTTACTCTAAAATGTGCTAGAAAACACTCTGTCTTTCCTCTATGCAGTGTGATTTGCATAGGTTATTTAACCTCACAGAGCACTGGTTAATTTCTCTGTAGAATGGGAACAGAAACAGCCATCTTGCCTGACTATGGTGTTGTAAAGATGAAATTAATTACTCTGTCTGGAAGATTTTTGTGAACTATAGAGTTCTTTCTACTTATAACATAAGCTTTATTGTGAAAATAATTCCCCAGATTCTAGGTGGAAAGAGGAAAATGACCCTCCTGACTGATTTGCCATTTTTCTCTTTGGGACCAAGCTTCTCAACCACTTGGCTAAAACTCTGAGTCACCCTGGCTCCTCCATCATTCCTGCCCCATTTTTTTAGTTGCCAAGTTCCAATGACTGGGCCTTTCTGTGTCACTCATAGCCATCTTTCACTTTATACTCCTAAGATCACCCTCTTCATGATAGTCCTTGTCATCTTATGCATTGAATAACCATAACTGATCTCTGTGACTACAGTCTTGAACTAGTCAATCCATTCTGCACATTCCTGTAAGACTTCCATTGCTGAAATGGTACTTTTGCATGCCATGTATTAATATTTTCAATACCTACTTGCAACCCCAACATTTCCTGTAACCTCAATGTTACACTGCTTCACTATGAAAATTTCCAGTTAAATCCAGTCCAGTCCATTGAGCAGTCTAATCATTGACTCCCAGCCTTCTGGTCTTGTGCTTTTTCATGGTCAAATTCTTTCTCCCTGAGTATGTTTAAGTCTTCTCCAATGAAAACAATTATCTTTCTTTTCCAGCCAGTGAACTGTCATCTGTCCTTTGTGATCACTCTTTCATATTATTTCCCTGATTTCTGGAGTTCATGGTAGTTGCTAACTCCCCTAAATCCTTCCCACTTTTATATGTGTCCCCTCCTCAAGCCCTATAGCATCTGTATCACCCTATTCCATCTCTGACATGACTTTTTTGGTAAGTTGACACATATCATTACTTAATTTTCAACGGGCCTTCCCTGCCTTTTAATCTAGAAACTCCTGCAGAAAGAGAACAGCACTGCTTCCTAGAGGGGAGTCTCAGAAAGCACCAGAAATCTTAGGGGTTTTGTGCCCCTGTAGTGTGAAAATGCTGTGCACAGGAAACCAAAAGCATGGAGGACAGGACTTGGACTGTTACTTGGGGCAAAGAGTCAGATTTAATAGCATCATTGAGAG
Organism: Bos indicus; assembly: GCF_029378745.1. Taxonomy (NCBI): domain Eukaryota; kingdom Metazoa; phylum Chordata; class Mammalia; order Artiodactyla; family Bovidae; genus Bos; species Bos indicus. Next base: position 55,504,892 of record NC_091769.1, read on the forward strand.
AGATGAGTGGTTTATTAGGAAAGGAGGAAAACAAAAAAAATCTAGTTGTACTAGAATATGTGAGGTCTTGGGTTTACCAGTGGAAAGAAGCTCCTTCAAAATAACCAATTCTCAGGCAAAAGGAGATGCAAGTTCAATTCCTGGGTCAGAAAGATCCCCTGGAGGAGGAAATGGCAACCCACTGCATTATTCTTGCCTGGAGAATCCCTGGACAGAGGAGCCTGGCAGGTTACAGGATCACAGAGAGTCAGACGTGACTGAGCACCCATGCACACAGGTAGTATGATGGTTATATTTATGAAGAGTTTTCTATACAATAGGAACTGTTTTCATTATTTTATATGTGATAACTCATTTTGTTTATTGACAATACATTCTTAAGTCCTAATAGTACTCCCACAAGAGAGGACAGTAACTTGTATACTCTAGTCTTTCTCTCTTGAGTTCAGTTCAGTCGCTCAGTCATGTCCGACTCTTTGCGACTCCATGAACCGCAGCACACCAGGCCTCCCTGTCCATCACCAACCCACGGAGTCCACCCAAACCCATGTCCATTGAGTCAGTGATGCCATCTCATCCTCTGTCGTCCCCTTCTCATCCTGCTCCCAATCCCTCCCAGCATCAGGGTTTTTTCAAATGAGTCAGCTCTTCGCATCAGGTAGCCTAAGTATTGTAGTTTCAGCTTCAACATCAGTCCTTCCAATGAACTCCTTCAGAATGGACTGGTTGGATCTCCTTGCAGTCCAAGGGACTCTCAAGAGTCTTCTCCAACACCACAGTTCAAAAGCATCAATTCTTTGGTGCTTAGCTTTCTTTATAGTCCAACTCTCACATCCATACATGACCATTGGAAAAACCATAGCCTTGACTAGATGGACCTTTGTTAACAAAGTAATGTCCCTGCTTTTTAATATACTGTCTAGGGTGGTCACAACTTTCCTTCCAAGGAGTAAGCATCTTTTAATTTCATGGCTGCAATCATCATCTGCAGTGATCTTGGAGCCCAGAAAAATAAAATCAGCCACTGTTTCCCCATCTATTTGCCATGAAGTGATAGGACCGGATGCCATGATCTTAGTTTTCTGAATGTTGAGCTTTAAGCCAGCTTTTTCACTCTCCTCTTTCACTTTCCTCAAGAGGCTTTTTATTTCCTCTTCACTTTCTGCCATAAGGTTGGTGTCATCCGCATATCTGAGGTTATTGATATATCTTCATTCAAGCTTGTGCTTCCTCCAGCCCAGCGTTTCTCATGATGTACTCTGCATATAAGTTAAATAAGCAGGGTGACAATATACAGCCTTGACGTACTTCTTTTTCTATTTGGAACCAGTCTGTTGTTCCATGTCCAGTTCTAACTGTTGCTTCCTGACCTGCATACAGGTTTCTCAAGAGGTAGGTCAGGTGATCTGGTATTCCCATCTCTTTCAGAATTTTCCACAGTTTGTGGTGATCCACATAGTTAAAGGCTTTGGCATAGTCAATAAAGCAGAAATGTCACCCACTATTCTGATACTCTATCAGTGGTATTCCTCATGTAGTTCCAGATATTTTCTTTACATTTATATCCACTTTCTGATGTTTGTGAAGATTTCCCACCCTCATAAAGGAATACATTGCTTCACTAATATATGGGTGAGTGATGAGGGGCTTGAAAGAGCTTTGTATGAGGTATCATTTTCTTTATCTTAAAAAATAAACAGAGATATTTGTATTTCTTGTATTCTTCATGAGTGCAAAAAAAAAAAAAAAATGAAAAAGTAGAACATTTCAGACCTTAATGTGATTTGTGAGAAAAAAAAAATAGAACTACTAACTAAAACATCAGGATACTGTCTGCATGGTTAACAAGCCATCCCTTTTATAATCCCAATAAAAAATGCTATATTCTTCTAAGCATTCATATTTGCCAGATATTTGAAGATCTTTCACACACTATATTTACTGGCTTATGGAAATATGCTAATATTTCAAGTCTGCTGGGAGATTTTACTTCTTTGGTTACATGTACCATTTTGGTAGAAATTTCCCATCATCACTCTCTTTCCTTCCAATACCAGTATCAGACTTCTGGAAAATTCATGCAGATGATCTGTTTTGCAAATTTAGATATAATCATCACTTGTTTTTAACAACTGAGGTTACTTTAAATACTTGATAGTTAAGAAATTATTTTTTAAGACAATAGGAGTCCTCTGTAATATACTGGATCATAATATGCTACTTCCTCCCTTTTGCCAGCAAACTGAAGTTCAGATTCTTGGTGTTTATGCTTCACCACTTTGGGTCCAAGTCAATGTGTCTCTTCTATTCTATATATTCCCTTTATTTCTCAACCAATCTTGATATCCTTCTACATTAGCCTATTTGAAGTTTTTAGGCTACCCCATACCTCAGTCACATTTCACCCAAGCTTTTCTCTAAGCCTGTGATGACTTTCCGCCTTGCTTTCCCATTTAATGATCTGAAACCTCCTTCACCAGGAAGCTTTCCTCTAGCCACTCACAGAGAATTCATCACCCTCTCTGCACTTCCCAGTACTTTGTCAGTAACTCTCATATTTTATGGATTGTGGATGTTTCTGTTCCTAAGAGCAAGATCTCTTTAATTTTCAGTCACCTCTTTACTGCTTATCATCTTTGTTCCACACGGTAAGCTCTCAAATAATGATTTCTGAATTGCAGTACTCCAAACTAGATAGGTTGTTTGGTTCCTCCCGTGAGCACCTGAAGTTTAAATAATGCAAAAACGATACTTACAAATGATTAAAGACAACATGCTAAGTAAGAAACAGCCACCAAAACTGACTCTTGAATAATGGATACCAGGATTGTGTAGGACTTGGTCAGGGTAAGAGCCTGAGAGGCATAATCTTCCATGTCCTGTTATTTGTCTGGAATCCTGAGTATCAGAAATGGTGTTATCTAGGATTTTTCAAGGCTGTATTTGAATAGATATTCATAGTTAGTCCACATTCTCTCCTGAACACCAAGAAATGCAGATTTCTAGAGGGCCCTAATGCATGTGTTTATTTTCAATTTTTATTGGACTGCTTTACAATGTTGTGTAAGTTTCTACTGTCCATCAAAGTGGACATATACATATACATCCCCTTTTTTGGATTTCCTTCCCATTTAGGTTACCACATAGCACTGAGTAGAATTCCCTGTGCTATTTAGTAGGTTTTCAGTTATCTATTTTACATGTATTATCAATAGCGTAAATATATATATATGTCAATCCCAATCTCCTAGTTCATCCCACCCTCTCTTTCTCACTTGGTATCCATGTATTTATTCTCTACCTCTGTGTCTCTGCTGATTTTTTCAGGTTCCATACATTTCAGAATGTCATGTTTAGGTACAAATAACAAGTGTTCCAGGGTAATTTAGAATGTTGGAAAAAATACAACCAGCCAGTTTTCTTGCCCTATGTTTTTGGAACTTCATCAGAAAATAACTAGAGCATGGTTCAAAGTTAAAAAAATAAAAAATTAAGTCTTGAGATTCACGATACTGTCAAAGAGTACATGCTGGTGGAAAAAGCTCTTCATTTTTTCTTGGAAAGAAACCCACATTTCAGGGACTCCCTTGTAAGTCCTGAATCTTCCTGAGATACAAGTTTGAGACTCCAAAGCTCAGCTTTAAATAGGGTTTCTGCACTGGCCTCTACAGCAGCTTGCACATGCTGATTAAGCTGTTGGCTGTTTCAGAGCTGTTGACTTGGCTCAGTGTTGGCAGGTAAATGTAATGCCTCCAAGGCCAACCATGCTAGCTGCAGCAGCTCATGGTAACTATTTCTTGTGCCATGTTCTATACTTTTGACTTATAGTTGAAACTACCTGTGACTGGTATGCCAAAATAACCCAGTCTAATTAGAATTTTAGTATTTAAGTTAATATTTTCATCAGTACTTGTGTAGAGGTTGAATGAGTTCATATTATTTTAAATCATTAGAAAATAATCTAAATAACTAAAACATGGTATTTTAATTTAGAAAGAACTAATCTATCTGTAGGGATATCACCCATTTTGGCTTGTTGCCTTTTCCTACACCTTGTTAACATTTAGTGAAATAAGACATAGAAGCAAGGGCACTGATTTTAGAGTTTGGCATCTTTTCTCAACTCTGCCAATTACAAGTGACTCTGGACTTAGGCAAACAATTTAAACCTGCTTTTTCATCTGTAAAATGTGAATGATCATTCTTGGTGTACCTAACACCCAGGATGTTTCTAAGGATCAGGTGAGAGGATGTATGTACGTGAAAGATGACTGAAAGAATGCACAACAGTATTTCAGCTACTGTCTACAAACTCCATAGCATCCTCTTCCTTCAATTTAACTTTCTCATGTTCAGCTTATTTGCTTAAATTCACCTAAAGAAGAATTAAGGATCATGTTGTCGGCAGCCTTTGGGAATTAGCCTGGATAGTGTCTACTACTTCAATATAAGAATGTCTTTCCCATGAAGTCTCCACCTGATAGTATTCCCTTGCTGAGCCCCCAGAAAATACTGAATCACTAGCTCAAGACTACAATTCTTTTAAGTAGTATTCCTCTTTCTCTTGAATTCCTTTGTAGTCACCATTAGAAGCAGTGCCTTGTAGTATAATCAGGGTAAATCTCAGAATCAGAAAAGATAAAAGGGAGCCCAGCTTTGGCAAACTGACTTCAGGGCCATTGGAAGAAATATTAGGTGACTCTCCTTCTTGGCAGAGGGGCAGAGGACAGGAGTAAAAGGCTCTCAAAGCAGGTAGAGTGGGTGTAGTCTGGAGACCCCAGAGGATAAGCTGGGGAGTAGTGAGACTGAAGAAGACCTGACCTCAGGTTCCGAGGTTCTGAAGGACCAAGGTCAGACTCCAGTCCTGGGAAACAAGATAATGACATGGACCCACTTACTGGATCTTAGATACCAGGCTGCTGCTGCTAAATCACTTCAGTCATGTCCAACTCTGTGCGACCCCATAGACGGCAGCCCACCAGGCTCCCCCATCCCTGGGATTCTCCAGGCAAGAACACTGGAGTGGGTTGCCATTTCCTTCTCCAATGCATGAAAGTGAAAAGTGAAAGTGAAGTCGCTCAGTCGTGTCCAACTCTTTGCAACCCCATGGACTGCAGCCTACCAGGCTCTCCATCCATGGGATTTTCCAGGCAACAGTACTGGAGTGGGTTGCCATTTCCTTCTCCAAGATACCAGGGAGTAGTCTTTCTTTTAAAGGGCAAGGCAAGTGTCTGGTCACTGAGGCTGAACTAAAGTATTACCAATGACCTGGGCAGGAAGACAGTATAGTTGAGATGTCAACATGTAGACCAGAGGGATTTGTTTGGGTATCGGGATTATCCCAGAGTTTGGGCAGAACTAGTCTTGTAGGAGGTGGTCATCTGTCCCCATCAAGAAGAACTAGAGAAAAGTTGGAGTTAGGGGACATGGGCCAGGTCTGTCAGTACAATGAAGGCCATTATCTATTTTCACAGAACACATTTTTCTTGTTCTCTTAGAGTCATACATTGACCTAATAAAATCTATTAAGGGCTGAATTCTGATTCTATAACCGTATTTTTTTACCTGTTTAGTGTGTGCCCCAGAGTTATTTTTTTCTCCTAGCACTTTCCTCTGTAGCCATGAGTGCTGGTATAATTTCAAAGGGCAGTCATTTCTTACACATATTTATGAAAATTCTTCTTAAAAAGAGCTGGTTTTGTATTTTTCCTTTCTTTCATGTTTTCTATTTTTAAAAATGATTTTGCACAATATTTATATACTTCCAGCCCATACTCTGGATATGTCTTTAGAAACTCCATCTCTGTCACCTCACAACTTTTATTTTTCAGTTTTTGCCACTGAAGCAGCAAAAGATGTTCTCTTATTAAACGCTGAAACTGCAAAAATCATGAGGTAATAGCTCTGTGGGGTGTCATATAGAACTCTGTTTTAATGACTCCTGTTGTAATATCTGTTTCTATCCAGTGAGATTATTCTGTGCTTGGAAAATGGCTTCTGGTAGCTCACAAGTCTCTGCTACACTTCCTTGGTAAAAGGTGCTTCCTCCTGTGAAGCATTCAGACATTGGACACAGTCCAAATTTAGAAGATGGATTAATATCTCACTCTTTAATAAACTTTCACATATAAATATTAAATGTATGTATATACATCTGTAAGGGAACATATGAAAACAATTCCGACATTATGTTTTGAGATCTACCTATATTTAACCCACACTATAATAACTTTTAGGCCAAACTTTAGCTATGAAACATTGATGCACACAATGCAATGCCTTTGGGTTTTCAGCAGAAAACTAAATTATTATCTTTACTGAGAGAGAAGAGAAAATTGATTTTCCAAAATAATTTCAACAAGCATTGAAAACACAAACAGAAATTCCATTAACTCTAAGTCCCCTGAAGCATCTATTGATATTTAACTGGACTTTGGACTTTGGAGGTATCTGTCTTTCTTTGAAAACATCTGTTACAACATAGATTTCTTACCCATTTTATAAAGGTATACAAAGAAAGCAACTCTAAGGGTAAAGTAATATGGATATAATAATGACATAGTATGGGCTAAGTCTGACACACTCCCAGAATGTCTGTATACAACTGTCTACCATGTCTGTGGATGTACAGCTCTACAGACACGCATCGGGGGTACACTTCTCTGAGGGTACATATCCAGGGACTCTCTAATCTTACCTTGATGGTAGCCAGGACCACCTCCATTATACCACACTGTCTTGCTGTCAGACCCTTGGCATCCTCTCGAATCATGTGCTCCTGGAAAACAGGTGAACAATTTCTTATAAAATTACCAGTTCATTTGTTTAAAAACTGTTTTCAAACAAAATGTGTATAATCCTTGTATACAGATATTTCCCATTTGAGATAACTTTTTCATATGAACACATTTAGATGATGATGATAATGACAATTTTGTCAGATATTTAATAAAAATTCATTTTGCCCAAAGAAGAAATACTACATGTTAACTTAAAAAGCAGTGCTTTGATTCATATATGGCTTTATTTTTCACCTGCAAAGTAATGTTATGGGGTGGGGAGAGATAATCCTGGAAAATGTGTGTCCAAGTTTTTCCACATTAATCTCTGCTTTCTGTTCTGTCACACTGAAGAAGGTCAACCTTGGAAAGGACTTAAGAGGTAAATTTTAGCCTCATTCAATTATTACTGATAAAATCTACTTTAAGTATAATGCTTTCACTTTACTCACTTTCTAGGATCCCCTTAATGCTCAGTCATTAACAGGAAAATTCCCAAAGAATTAACTGAATTCAGTTCTGGAGGTTTTTAATATTTTAAATTCAGTTATCAATATTTTAGAACTGATTTCCATAATAACAAATTTTCCTCATTGTTCACTATGAACTCTGTCTTCATCTAAAGGTATTTAGGGAAATGATGGTAGAGGACAACAATAAGGAAAACTTGTCTGGAGAAAAATTTTTAAACTCCTAACCATCTGCCCAGGGCATCCACTATTCTAGTCAACAGCATTCAACAAATATTTCCTGAGTGCTTACTATGTGCCAGTACTGTTCTAGGTGACTGAGATATATTGTTTCATAAAAGAAAGACTTTTGTCCTCCAGAGCTTAATTTCTAACTTAGATAAGTGTGTCTCTGTGAATCAGAAGGAAAGTCAATATGGGTGGACATAGCTCTGAGAATGCATGGCTTGGTCAAGGGATCAGTGTCTTTGTTCAGCAATAAAAAGTACCTCTTTTTCTATGGGGCACAGCAAGTGGATCATGGACCCCAATTCAGCCGTCATTCACTTCCTTTGTGGGATACTTTGTGAAATGTACAAATTGTACAGTCACACCCAGTGGCTCATCTTTCTATTCCAATCCTTATGTTACTCTGTCATTTAGCAGGTGCCATGACTTTCTAAAGATAATCCCTATGTTTTACTCACTTCTGCAACTTTTGGTGCCTGTCTTGGCAATTATCACCTGCTAAGCACTTACTATGTTTTTGGTAACTGAGTTGTACTTCTTCAGAATGTCTTAAATGATTCCATATGCTTGAATGGAATCACAAGCCCTTGAATATTGTTCAAAACTTGGTATAATGCTACATTCACAGTTTATACTTCTGCATCTCACTGAATCTTTCTCTGATGTGGGAATTTCACCACAAACATATGAGTCCATTTAATATTTTAAAAATAAAGATATTAAATACCTATTGAGACTCAAAGAATAATGGGAAATTTTTGCAAAATTATAGACAGAAATGCTTGAAGGCAAGTAAATAAATCTCTCTGGCTTTGTCAATCTTGACTGCTTTTCGGTGTGGTCACATTTTTTAATAGATGCTAATAAATAATAAATGTTGGTACTACATAAAAATACAATTCTTATAAGAAATGATTAACAACTTATTCAAATAAGGTAGTCTCTGAAAAAGGCTGTCAATGTGTTACTGCTTGCTTGCAGGAAATTCATTGTCCCAGATGTATTTTTACTAACTGGTTTTGATATTGTATCACCTGTCCATAAAAATGTTATGCCAGATAAATCTGATCCCATAAAATAGTAATAAGTTGGGCATACTTACATTATAAAGTTCCAGAGGATGAAGTAGTATAGAATATGTAAAAATCTGAATAAATCCTGCTTAACAAATTAATTCTAAATCATAGTCACAAGCAGAAAAGAAATTAGTTTCCTTCATTGTTCTATGTTCCTTGATTCTGTGTTCTTTTAAGTAAAGTAGTCACTTGTTAATATTTCTGTACAGGATTGCTGAATTTACTCATTAATACTATTATTTCAAATGACACTTTACCTGTGTATCCAATCTGCTTTCAAACTAATACATGAAAAAATTAAAAGACCCAGGATTTGAAATGAAAACAAAACATTGGAAGCAACATTCTAGTAAAATATGGGAAAACCATTTTATAAAATTTGCAGTTCTCCCTAGAAAGGAACATAGCCAATATTCTTTGACAAACTGGACCAATGTTTTCTTAGGTCATTCTCCCGAGGTAATAGAAATGAAAGCAAAAATCAACAAATGGGGCCTAATCAAATGTACAATGTTTGACAAAAAGCCTACAGAATGGGAGAAAATATTTGCAAGTGATGCAACTAGGAAGAGTTTAATTTCGAAAATATACAAACAGCTCATACAACTCAACAACAAAAAATCCCAAACAACCCAATTGAAAAATGGGCAGAAGAAACAGACTTTTATGATTAGCAAAGGGGAAACATGACAGGGATGGATAAACTGAGTCTGGGATTCTCATATACACATTAGTAAGATAACTGATAGGGACCTACCATTAGCACAGGTAACTCTACTCAATAATCTAAATGGTAAAAGAATTTGAAAAATAATGGATATATGTATAACTGAATCACTTTGCCGTACACCTGAAACTAACACAACATTGTAAATCAACTATATTCCAGTATAATTTTTTTAATTTTAAAAAGATGTAGTACATGTACATAATGCAGCAACATGGATAAACTTAGATATTATCTACTAAGTGAAATAATCTGAAAGACAAAGACCATAACGTGTCACTTATATGTAGAATTTAAAATATGGCATAAATGAACCTATCTACAAAAGACACAGACTCACAGGCACCGAGAACAGACTTGTGGTTGTCAAGGGGGAAGTGGGTAGAGGAAAGATGGATTGAGAGTTTGGGGTTAGCACATTCAAACCATTATATGTAGAATGGATAAACAATAAGGTCCTACTGTATATCACAAGTACATCTATTCAATATCTTCTGGTAAACACTAATGGTGAAGAATTTTAAAAACAATGTATATATATGTAAAACTGAATCATTTTACTATACAGCAGAAATTAGCACAACATAGTAAATCAACTATACTTCAATTAAAAAATGGTAGTTCTGTATTTTGGCTACAATCTTAATCTTTTACATAACAATATAGAAGACTTATTGCTCAGTAATTCAAATAATAATAACTAAATGGACCAATAACTTTAAAAACTCGAGGAACAATAATAGAAAAAATATGTTTTAAAACTAAGTTGTTTTTCTATCACCTATGAACAACAAGATTCTATTTTTAGTCCTTCGGATTATTTCAGTCTTAATGAATTAATGCTTTTAGGACATTTTATTCAAAATATGCTTTTAGTTTATTATAATCAAGAGAATTCACTGAATTGAAGAAATTTTGAGGCCACTAAAGGGATATAAGTGCTATGGTTTCTGCAGACTCTGATTTTTCCCAGGTAGCATACATATGCCCACCGAGGATCCAGTCTCTCTCTCACTTAGTGTTCATAAGATTTGAACAGGATTGACAGCACTCCTCAGCTCAGGTGTGGGTATGTGAATTAAGCCCAATGGTATATGTCATCCCCCAGGCCACAGTGGTTAGCTTGGGAATGGTGATAATATTGCATTAGCACTGATGATGCGCCTGTGGACTTTGCTAGAATTTCCTGCATCAAGGTGGGTGTTCTTTTCTATAAAATTTCAAGTTCAAAAATGTTAGATATAAGCAGAGAACTGTCCTCCAAACAGGAAAGGAGGATTGTTAAGGCAGTAAGTCAAACAAGGGAAGAACAGAGTTGAAAGAGTAACTGGCTTCTGTAACATTGTTTGACTTCCTAATCAAGCAGTGATGGAAACCAGAGTTAGCCCAGAACTGTAAAATTTCATGGAGCTATAAATTCTTTCCTTGCTTTTGTTAGTCTGGCTTTCCATCACTTGAAACTGAAACAGTTATAGCTGATAAAGCATTCAACTCAGGAAGCTGAAGCTGGAGGGGATGCAGTATCTGTTTCCTGATGTCACACAGATCTACACACACTGCCAAGGCCATTTCTTTTGTAATAAGGGACTGTGATGTTTCACTTTTCCAGGTTTTCTATGAGAAAGTTAAATGCTGTATAAATCCATTTTTCAAAAGAGGGGATAGAAATCTCAGGGAGGTAATAAGAGGGATCAAGAAAATGATAGAGATCCAAGATCCAAAACAATAGTTTGACAATGGCATCTACCTTCTACTTTCCCTCTGAACCACCAACAGCACTGAATACTTGTGAGAAACAATCTCATGTGATGGTTCTGTCTTCTAAATGGATTACTGGCTTTTAACTTTTCTTCTGACGAAGGGGACAAAGTAGGTGATATAACAAGGTACTGCCATTAATGGGCATCTATTTCAACTCAGTAAGCAAAGGTGCAGTCCCGTGGATGATCTTTCCCCTGTTGTGTACACACAAAACAGCCCCAATGATATGTAACCCTGAGCTGCCAGCCTGGGGAAGAGACAAGAGAATGCCCTCTGTGAGTGGACAGAGGCATACTCTTTGCAGTTACCATGCAAAGATAATGAAGACGTTATCATCACAACAATCCTATGAGCCAAGGGTTAACACTGTCTTGACTTTACAAATGGCAAATCTGAAAATTAGACATGTTCAGTACTTTGGCCAGTGTCACATATTTGGAAGCAGCTGAGGTAGAAGGTGGTCAGTATCTGGAAACTACCCCCATGCTACACCATATTCTCACAGGTAGAAATAGAACAAGAACATATATTTCAACTACAGGTACAAGTTTGGCCTATATGTGGCCCATGGATAAATGAATGTATAATAAAAAGTGGTATGTACTTACAAATACAATATTATTCAGCCTCTAAAAGGAAGGAACTCTTGTTATATGCCACAACACTGATGAAACTGCAGGATGTTGTGCTAAGTGCAAAAAGTCCGTTACAGAACAACAATATGTATTTTAACCAGTCAAATTTCTACTCTAGAGGGAAAACAAATCTGAGGTTCCCTAAGCAACTGCAAAGTCCTGTGACTCTCAAGCAATAATAACGGGTAGGATTGTTTATATAGCAAATCCTTGTTATAATGGGGTTGATTATCTTGACAAGCTCAATGTCTGCTTTGATAAGTTTATTTTCCTGCATTAGGTTTCTTGCCTGAAGAGTTCTCTAGACTTTACTGGGTTTCTGTGGAGCACTCTTTGCCTTTCTTCATACCAAGCCAATTCACTATAAAAATGAAAATATACGTTCTAATTTATTTCAAAACAGTAATCCTGAATGCTTCAACACAGTCAAAAATTCCCCACTGCCCTACAAATTGGAAAATACAAAAAAATATATGGTGTGGGGAGAAGAAGAAAGCACAATTCAGTCCCTCCATTTTACTCTAATTTCTTCTTAAAACAGATTGTGAAATCTCAGACACACATCCTTAGTCCTTCTGTATTGGATATCACTACTAACAGGAGGTTGGCTTCTCACAGAACTGTAGTCAGTGCACTACCTTTCACAGACATATTCTTATTACCTTCAGTTTGGAGAGTTGTCCCAGATCTTTAGCTGTAATGAAAATCATCTGGGGTCCCTAGGAACACACACACAGAAAAGGAGAGAGACAATTTGTAAGATCTTCAGTAACAAAGTTGAAATGTAGTCAATAGACAGTGTTCTCTATTTTACTGATTATGTTTGTGACTTGTGACTTTTATTTTATATGGCCTAAATTTGGTCTATTTTACAAATTGGATCTGGATACCTAGCACATATCTAGGGTTGTATCTGGCAATACAACTGTCCTCACAAGCATCCCACTTCTGGAAGTTTCACTGAGTTACTGCTCTGGCAGCTAGTTTAGTGTACAATGTGGATTACGTCAGTGAGCTTACCTTTTATTTATTTATTTGTAGCAGAGGCAACTCCTTCCCTCCACTCCCTACCCCTTAAAATAAATTACACAAAATTTCAAGATCCAGAGCTGAAGGTGGAGTTGGTCCTCCTGACATGCCATCCAAACTGTCAGAGCCCTGCCTTCTTAACTCCTTCCTCAGCCAGAGGTTTTTCCCTAGCACCTCAAGGCCCTGTGGAAAGCTGGAAAAACATCAGAATAAACATCGGAAGCACTACCAGAATACTCATTAGTAGCCTAGAATGTAAATAAAGTGTGTAAGTAAAGCAACCCAACTTGCAGGTTGCCCTGACAGCCTCCCCTATTGGCCAATTAAGTGAAAGCTAGCTGATGTTAAAGAAATACATTATGTATTATAGGAGAATAAGACGTAAGTGTGTATGTTTCTAAGTGTGATTTGGCTACCCATATGTGTAGGCTATGATTATACCACATACTCATGGCATGAAGTAAAACTCGAAGTCATTTATATTTAACACTCACTGTCTGGTGGTAAATCAACAAACATGAATCTTTGCACCTTGGAACAATTTGCAAGAAAATATTTTTTATATAATTTCACTGGCTAAATTTCACTGAATGTGCATGATTAATGGTGTCAATATATTCGTTTATAATTACTCATTATTTATATCAACTTGTCTTTCTCAGTCACCATAGCAAGTGCTTGTTAGGGTTATTTCTTTCTTTGCTTGGCTCAGGATATGTGAACTGAGCTGGCTGGTATATGCAGTTGATCACTGTCTGACTTTGCTGTCATTGATCTTTCTAGTTCCTTTTTATTTCACTGTGTCTGATACAATCATGTCCATCAAATCCACTAAAAGATATCACCTATATTTATGTCCAAGTGCAAAGGTGATTGATAAAAGCAAAAGGTTAAAAAAAGATTCCAGATAGCAGGGTTAGATTTATCATCTTAAACTGTAAAATTGCAGGAAGAAACACTGCAAGCATATTCTAGCATATATCTGTTCCTCTGGGGTGAAGTTTCATAATGAAATTAAATAAAAAATGATTTGTGTAGATGAGATAGCCCCATAAGTTAGGCTTTGATACATTTTTTTTTAAGAGAGAAAGTTTGAAATATCAAGCAAGTGTGAAGTTTGACTACTATTTCCACTATTTAAAAATGATTTGTAGTGGGGGTGGTGGAGAGTTGGATTGAGAATTTGAGACTAGTAGATACAAACTACTATATATAGAATCGATAAACAACAAGGTCCTGTTGTATAAGACAGGGAAACTATATTCAACATCCAGCCATAACGGAAAATAAAACTGATTCATATAAGGAAATGTCATTGGAATGATCCTTGCTAAGCCATTGTATATCAAACCCTTTTCCCCCAAAATGAATTTAATTACTATTTCATCTGGATCAAAACCATTCATTGAAACAAAAACCAATTAGATGGGTTATTGGAAGTATAATCAAACATGAGTTTGAATACTTACTGTTTGATCTGTCAGAGGAGGGAGAACAATTTGTTTTTCTATTTTGTTAAGAACTAGCTTCCACAATTCTTTCAATACTCGCTTCAGGACTGTTCTCTCACAGATCTTTGCTGAGAGACTTAATCTGAAATAAAATACATAATTGCTTAGGAGTCTCTCATTGAGGTATCACCTTATTTTACTGATCACACATTCACATTTTTCAGGGCTGAGATTCAGATACCTGAATAGGCCTTTATAATTTTCAGATGCTAAATTTCATTTACTGAAAACAAAATACATAATGTAAAAAATCTGTTTCATCATATTTTGTATAAATCATTGTTTTGTAGAAAATGAATTCAGAGTATTTCTTTGGTTAAATTGCTTCCCAAATTGACATCAAGGCTCCCAAAGTACATGATTTTTTCCTGCATTTTAGGGTTACATGCCCCATGTTCATGGTACAGGCCAAATACCAAAGAAACATATTTTCATCACTAACTGGCATTGGATCTGCACAATGACATGGAAAACCTGCATACGATTCACTCAAAAGCAAAATTTACCGCTATTTTTTTTCCCAATTTTCTTGAGATATTGATACATAACATCGTGTAAGTTTAAGGAGCACAAGACAATCATTTGATAAATGTACATATTGTGAAATGATCACTACAGTAAGTTTAGCTAACATCTATCACCTCACAGAGTTATATTGTTTGGCTATAGTAAGAACTTTTAATATCTACCCTTAGCAATTTTCAAATACATGATATAGTATGCTGCTGCTGCTGCTAAGTCGATTCAGTCGTGTCAGACTCTGTGCGACCCCAGAGACGGCAGCCCACCAGGCTCCCCCGTGCCTGGGATTCTCCAGGCAAGAACACTGGAGTGGGTTGCCATTGCCTTCTCCAATGCATGAAAGTGAAAAGTAAAAGTGAAGTCGCTCAGTCGTGTCCGACTCCTAGCGACCCCACGGACTGCAGCCCACCAGGCTCCTCCGTCCATGGGATTTTCCAGGCAAGAGTACCGAGTGGATTGCCATTGCCTTCTCCATGATACAGTATAGTTTCCTATAAATACTATACTATATATATATATATATATATACATATATGCTATCTATTACATCCCCAGGACTTACCTTCCTGGAAGTTTGTATCCTTAGACTTTACTCATTCCCAACAAACACAAATTTGTTCTCTGAGTTCAGATTTTCTAGATTCCCAGTTCACCAACTGTGATAGGCTTAAACTATTTACCAATTCTTCTCATGGTGAGATAATGATGGTAACCTCATTGAGCATTTATATAACACTTTAGTTTAGAAACCTCTTCTGCAGATATTTCTGAGATTAGTATATCCATTTCAGAAATCAAACACCAGCTCAGAGAGGTTGGAGGGACTCATCTAAGGAAGTGAAGCTAGTGAGTGAGGGCTGAGATTCAGTAGGTTGTCCAATAGCCCATGCTACCCTTGGTAAACGCACTTATGCATGAAGGCCCAGCAGTATCTGAAGGCACAGTGCTGCACAAAGATTTATGGAAAGTATAAATTCCATAACTTGACACTGAACTCTGAGACTCTTTTAATAAAAGTTTATCAAACCTGTTGTACAGAGTGCCAAAATTTGGATCATATATTTCAGGGTAGCCTAATGAACTTTCTATAGTGCTACTAAGTACTCTGAATGGCTGGATGCAGAAATTACAAACTGGGATCTGACAGAGACAGAATTAACTTTTAAATATTTAAATATATAATTAATACTAACACTTAAGGAGTTAATATTTAAAGGCATATGATGTTTGAGAGTGAAAGAGGAGAGTGAAAAAGTTGGCTTGAAGTTCAACATTCAGAAAACTAAGATCATGGCATCTGGTCCCATCACTTCATGGGAAATAGATGGGGAAACAGTGTCAGACTTTATTTTTTTTGGCTCCAAAATCACTGCAGATGATGATTGCAGCCATGAAATTAAAAGACGCTTACTCCTTGGAAGGAAAGTTATGACCAACCTAGATAGCATATTCAAAAGCAGAGACATTACTTTGCCAACAAAAGTCTGTCTAGTCAAGGCTATGGTTTTTCCAGTGGTCATGTATGGATGCGAGAGTTGGACTATGAATAAAGCTGAGCGCCGAAGAATTGATGCTTTTGAACTGTGGTGTTGGAGAAGACTCTTGAGAGTCCCTTGGACTGCAAGGAGATCCAACCAGTCCATTCTAAAGGAGATCAGTCCTGGGTGTTCATTGGAAGGACTGATGCTAAAGCTGAAACTCCAATACTTTGGCCACCTCATGCGAAGAGTTGACTCATTGGAAAAGACCCTGATGCTGGGAGGGATTGGGGGTAGGAGAAGAAGGAGACGACAGAGGATGAGATGGCTGGATGGCACCACCAACTCGATGGACGTGAGTTTGAGTGAACTCTGGGAGACAGTGATGGACAGGGAGGCCTGGTGTGCTGCGATTCATGGGGGTGCAAAGAGTCAGACACAACTGAGTGAGTGAACTGAACTGAACTGAACTGATGTTTGAGAAGCAAAGGAAGAAATTTCCCAAACTCATTTTCACATAGAAGTATCTCTCCTAACACTGCTGTGTGTAGAACCTAGTATATAAAAATACATGAAAGTGACCTACCCTGGAAGAAGGGGAGAGCTGGGGGGCCCTGGAGGCATAGCTGTGGAACTCTGTAGCCCCACAAGTTTGGAACCCATTGTTCAAAGGTGGTAGTTCTAGCTTGCTAGTAGATGGATATTCACTATATGGACACAGG
Source organism: Bos indicus (assembly GCF_029378745.1). NCBI lineage: Eukaryota > Metazoa > Chordata > Mammalia > Artiodactyla > Bovidae > Bos > Bos indicus. Next base: position 55,521,830 of record NC_091769.1, read on the forward strand.
GTAGAAACCAGATGATATGTCATGAAAAAACAACAGAACCTATCCTCAGAGAAATTCTTCGGATGATTTGAGACGCAACAAATCTGACAATTTTGCAACAGCTGTGTCATTTCCATTTCCTAAAGGTCTGAGTTTAAAAACTGATCTTGTTTTTATGGTCAGCTCATGTACTTGGTATGCTATCTAACTCTGTTTAAACTGGACTTGAACCAATAGGAATAAAATTGTTGATATGTTTGCAGCTCTGCATGGGATTTATATTAGCTGGAAATGGTCTTTATAGCTTGTTTTATAGAGTAGTGAGGTCTTGGTGGGGAAAATGAAGCATAAAGAAATATATTGTTGTATAATATTTAGGGAGGCTACACAGAGAGAGCCTGTATATTTATAATATAACACAGCTTTTAAGGGGATCATCTCAAAACCACCTTGAAAACTTTTGGCCTTAATCATTCATTTTAAATAACAAAAAATAGAGGGGAAATGTAGCAATTGCTTCCTTAATTTAGTCAGAGTTAACCAACTTGGTAATGTAAGCTGAACACATACATTTTGGAACCTGAACTGTCTATTTTGACTGATCCCAAAACCAATTAACCAGACAATTTTCAAATGTTATATATACTTGCTGACAAGAGAGATATCTTGCCATATAGTTTACCATATTTTTATAAAAAGGTATCCAGCTGTTTCTCCCTCCCCCTGGAATTCCCATCTCCCATTTTCATGTACCCAAATCCTATGTGTTTAAAGAAGACCTAACACAAATGATATTTCTGCTGATCATCCGAATAGGAGACTACTGTATTATCCCTTATTGCATTTATCTGCTATACTTTTCTTTTTTTCTTTCTAAACTGTTAGTTCCTTGACAACAGAATTGATATCTGACCTTTTAAAAGGTCCCCTAATAAGTAGATTTATGGTTATACATTCCGTATTAGCCCCCAAATTTCCAAGCTCTCCATGCCTATCTCTTCCTCAAATTTTAAAATCTTACAGATTTTTAAAGTTCACTGATGTTTTTCTATTTTTATAGTCTCTTTCTACTAAGAATGTGAGGAAGTTACATATGATAAAGTATAACTAGATATAGAAGAGACTATTTTAAGACTGACTAAAACAATAATTGAAATATATTGAAAAGAAGGGCCAACCTAGTTTATGTATTAGCTCTGTTTTATGGATGCTGAAATGGAGTCAGAGTCCCTTAAGTAGTAGAATACTGGAGTGGGTTGCCATTTCCTTCTCCAGGGGATCTTCCCTACTGAGGGATCAAAGCTGCAACTCCTGTGTCTCCTGTATTGACAGGCAGATTCTTTACCACCACAGCTCCTAAGAAGCCCTAGTAGGTAACAGTACTAGGATAATTTAAAACTTTCTGTATGTTTCCCAACTCTTGGTTACAGCATATGCAAAAATAAAAAGTTCTGCGTGATAAATGATGTACCTCTAAACTGCTGACTGGAGATCTCTAAACAGAAGGCATTCTCATAGGAGTTTTAAGAGGCTCAGGATTGCTTTATCCTGCTCTCCACTCACCATCACAGTCACAGCTAAATGGTAGTTTCTGTGAATCAACTGTCTTATCCATAGAGAAGAGTCATGACAAAAATTTCAAGGGGTTGTTAGGAAATTAGGTGGTAAGAGTAAAAGTGTCTATTAAGAACCTAAAGATATGAAGAAGCCTTTTTCTCTTTCATCCTCTCCTCTCCCTCCTTTCTTCTACACCACCTGCCTACCTGTTTCTCGATAAGCTACCTAATTACCTATTCACCTCTCTTCTATATATTTCTTCATAGCAAACAGAAAATAAGAATTTTTCTAACAAATACTAAAATTAAAGTGATAAGAACATTAGCCTTACTTATGCAGTAAGGTTATAAGCAAAGGGAAATGAAATTAAAGAAGTTATTAATATATAGAGAAGGTTCTTACTAATTCTTTCTTTGCTGTTCTTATCTTCAACAAAAGGTAATGTATCCTTCTTATTTATCTTGGTGTCATTGGTATTAATTAATTTGTCACAACAATATTAAATGAGGTAATATATGTAAAATAGATATTATGCTGGTCCCTTGGTAGGCTTTCAAAATTATGTTCTCCTTTTCTACTTTCAGTTCTGGTTTCAAGTATCACCATTGAAGAAATCATACCCCTTGTTGTTTTGGATCAATGGTTTCCAATTTTGGACACATTTGAAAATATAGGTGCCTACTCCAAACTTACAGAATTAGAACTTCCAAGAGGAAGGGACCAAATAGGGAAACAAGCCAACTTTTTAGTTAAGAACACTATCATAGTTGGTCATGAAGGCCTCCTTTCCCACCCATTCCCACCACTACTGAATTGAAATCTCCGTGGAGTCAAATACTTTGACTCTCCATCATCGCTGTCCAGCGTCTAGATTATAGAGTTTGATGCAAATGGACACTAAGTAAATAGTTGCTGAAGGTGGGACAAGGCAGCAATCTACTTGTCTCTGGGCTGAATTGATTCTAGTCATATTTGTGCTATTATCTTCTTCAGCACGTTTCCAACATGAACTTGGATATTCTGGACTCACTTCTATCTCCATGTCCAAATGTTATCTGAGAAGCATGAAAATCCTAATCTCTGAGGTGCTTCAGAATAGCAGCCTCCTTAGTTACCAATACTTATTTCCTTTCCATTTTTCCTTTTCTGTACATAGTCATTCCTTCTATTTCCCATCTAGTAATGAATTAAGTGTTTTGATTTTTTTTAATGAATTGATCTATTTCTGTAGAAGCCCTTTAAAACTGTCCTACATAGAGGAAAAGTATTTTTCCCCCCTCAAGTGCATATCTGCTGAACTTAGGGCAGTGGATGAAGAGAAAATTGAGTAGAATACTTACGTTTTGTCCAAGAAGTCCATGAGAGGTCTTAATACAATCTCTGCATCCATTGCTGCACTGTTCTTATTAGATGTAGTATTTCCATTTGCTCTCATTTGATTTAGTTCGAAACTCATTTGTTTTATGCACCCTTCAATGATAAGCTGGAAACTGAAAATAAAGAATATAAATTATGGAATAAAGCAAATAATTATGGTTTCCTTTGCCTGTGTCTGTTAAATTCACCCCAGGGAGTTTGATTTGTTTCCAATGGCATGATTTCCTTTGCTCATTAGTTTTCAAACTTATTGTTCAGCTGCAAAGTTTTTTGTTGCAATGAAAACTTACTTGGAACCCTTATATGTAAAGAAGATAAGAAAGATGCTTTTTGGGGTGAATTAATTTGAGTAGGGGATCATTTTGGTCCCCATCTCTCCCAGTAACAGGTGGATTTCTCAAAGCATTGTTTTAAATGACATTTTCTTATTGATTTTTAACAGTTGGTTACTCCTCCTTCAGTTAGCCTCTGGGACTCAACCCTTCTTGGCTTTCCTCCAACCTCATTGGCTGCTCCTCTTCCATTGTCTGGCTTCTATCTCTAGCCTGGCTTAGCATATTAAAACACAGAAAGCCTGGGTAGTTTTAATTTCAGATAGTGAATTTTTTTTTTTTTAGTGTAAGTATGCCCCATGTAATATTTGGGGCATATTTATACTAAAGATTGCCTACTTTTATATGGAGTTCAAATTTGATTTGACATATGCTATATGGTATCTGGCAACCCTATATTGGCAAGCCAACTTCTAGGCTCAGTCCAGTATTAACAAACACTAACTGTATGAGAGGAGACAAGTGGTAAAGGTAAGCACACTGGAAAGTGGGCTTGGATAAATCAAGGCATAGCTTAAATAAAAGCACTTAGTTTACACCTAGGATATTTCATAATCTATGAACGCTTTGAAGTAAAACTAGACAAAATCATCCTTAAATTTTACTACCACAAGCAAATTAATAATTTACTTAACATTTAAAGTATAGGATATAGAAAATTAAAACAACCTTTAGCTCTATAGAGAAAGTACTGTAAAGGAATGAGGAAAGAAGCATTAAAAGTAATAAAAAGCAACGTTTACCCCTTTTACCTTTTATATAATGATTTAACTAAACATTTAATGAAGAGAACTTAAGTTATATACCCTGAAACCAGAAAAGCTCCTTATGAACAGTTTGTAGGACAAATTCATCTTTGTAGCAAAATAAAAAACATATAAGTAGAGGTGACAAACCTAACAAGGCTGGTGATAGCTGGTTGTCCAAGAAAAAAATGTTAGTTCAACTTTAAAAATTACCAAAAAGTTATAACTTTTAATATATTTTTAAATGTTAATCTAAAAAGGTATAGCTTTTTAGAAACCTTATCAAAAGAGTAAACAAACACCTTAGTTAGCTTAAAAGCAGCCACTAAGTACAGGAAGCATAGAGAGTCTCAAACTCAAGGAGAAATATGCCAAGACACATACTAATCAAACTAACAAAAATTATATTCAAAGAAAAAATATTAAAAGCAGTAAATGAAAAGCAAAAAATAACATACACGCGAACCCCCATAAGGTTATCAACTGATTTTTCAGCAGAAACTCTGCAGGCCTTAGGGAGTGGCAGAATATATTTGAAGAAGATGAAAGGGAAAAACCTACAACCTAGATTACTCTACCCAGCAAGTATCTCATTCAGATTTGATGGAGAAATTAGAAGCTTTAAAGAGATGCAAGAGCTTAAAAGAACACAATACCACCAAAACAGCCTTACAACAAATGTTGAAGGAACTTCTCTAGGTGGGAAACATAAGAGAAGAAAAAGACCTACAAAAACAGACCCAAAACAATTAAGAAAATGGTAATAGGAACATATATATAGGGCGTCCTTGGTGGCTCAGACAGTAAAGAATCTGTCTGCAATACAGGAGACCTGAGTTCAATCCACGGGTTGGGAAGATCCCCTGGGAAGAGGGCACGGCAACCCGCTCCATTCTACTTGCCTGGAGAATCCCCATGGACAGAGGAGCCTGGCAGGCTGTAGTCCATGCGGTTGCAAAGAGTTGGACATGACTAAGCATGCATATGAATAATTACCTGATATAAATCGATAAAATGTTCTAATCAAAAGACTGGCTGGATGGGTTAAAAAAATAAGACCTATATATAAATGCTGTCTATAAGAGATCCACTTCAGACCTAGAGACACATAAAGACTGAAAGTGAGGGGTTGGAAAAAGATATTTCATACAAATGGAAATAAAAAGAAAGCAGAGTAGTAATACTTATATCAGACAAAATAGATCTTAAAATAAAGACTGTTATAAGGGACAAGGAAGGACACTACATAGTGGTCAAGGGATCAATCCAAGAAGAAGATATAACAATGATAAATATTTATGTACCTAACACAGGAGCACCTCAACACATTAAAGGAAATGCTAACAGCCATAAAAGGGGGACTCAACAGTAAACCACTAACAGTGGGGAAATTTAACACCCCACTTTACCAATGGACAGATCATCCAGACAGAAAATTAATAAGTAAACACAAGCCTTAAATGACACACTAGGTCAGACAGACTCCACTGAAATATATAGGACACTCCACCTGAAAGCAGCAGAATACACTTTATTCTCAAGTGTACATGGAACATTCTCCAGGATACATCACATCTTGAGTCACAAATCAAGTCTTGATAAATGTAAGAAATTTGAAGTCATAACAAGCATCTTTTCCAACCACAACACTATGAGATTAGACATCAATTACAAGAAAAAAAAACTCTAAAAAGTACAAACAGGTGGAGGCTAACTAATATGCTACTAAATAACCAAGAGATCACTGAGGAAGTCAAAAGATACATAGAAACAAATGATAATGAGAACATGGTGACTCAAAACCTATGGGATGCAGCAAATGCTTTTCTAAGAGGGAAGTTTATAGCAATATAATCCTACCTTAAGAAATGAGAAAAATCTCAAACAACTTAACCTTACACCTAAAGCAACTAGAGAAAGAACAAGCAGCAAAATGCTAAGTTAGCAGAAGGAAAAAATTAATAAAATTTAGAACAGAAGTAAAATAGAAATGAAAACAAAAGCAAAGATCAATAAAACTAAAAGCTGGTTCTTTGATAAACAAAACTGATAAAGCTTTAGCCAGACTCATCAAAAAAAAAGGAAGAGGCCTCAAATAGATAAAATTATTGAGCTGGCCAAGAAGTTTGTTCCAGTTTTTCCATTACATCTTACAGAAAAAACCCAAACAAATATTTTGGCCAACCCAATAGAAATGAAAAAGGAGAAATTACAAATTGATACTATAGAAATACAGAGGATAGTAAGACTATTACAAGCAATTGTATGCCAATAAAATGAAGAAATGGACAGATTTTTAGAAAGGCACAACCTTCCAAGGCTGAACCAGGAAGAAATAGAAAATGTGAACAGACCAATCACCAGTAATGAAATTGAAACTGATTAAAAATCTTCCAGCAAACGTAAGTTCAGGAACAGATAGCTTCACAGGTAAACTTTATCAAACATTTAGAGAAGAGCTAACAACCATCCTTCTCAAACTCTTCCAAAAAAAAAAAAAAACAACAACAACAAAACTTTTGAGGGAGGAATACTCCCAAGCTCATTCTATAAGGCCATCACCCTGATACCAAAACCAGACAAAGATATCACACATCCACATCCACAAAAATTACAGACTAGTATCACTGATGAACACAGAAGCAAAAATCCCCAACAAAGTACTAGCAAACAGAATCCAACAACATATAAACGTATCATACACCATGATCAAGTGGGATTTATCCCAGGGATGCAAGGATTCTGCAACATACACAAACCGATCAGTGTAATACACCACACTAACCAACAGAGGAATAAAAACTCTATGATCATCTCAATAGGTGCAGGAAAAGCTTTTGACAAAATTCAACACCCATTTACAATTAAAAAGCTTTTCAGAAAGTAGGCATAGAGGGAACTTACCTTAATTAATAAAGGCCATATTTGACAAACCCAGAGCTATTAATAACAATATGCCCAATGGTGAAAAACTGAAAGCATTTCCTCTAAGATCAGGCATAAGACAAGGATGTCCATTCTTGCCACTATTATTCAACATAATTTTGGAAGTCCTAGCCATGGCAATCAGAGAAGAAAAAGAATCCAAATTGAAAGAGAAGTAAAACTGTCACTGTTTGCACATGACATAATACTATACATAATGAATCCTAAAGAGGCCACCAGAAATCTACTGGTACTAATCAATGAATTTGATGAAGTTGTATGATGCAAAATTAAAACACAGAAATCTCGCATTCCTATACACTAGCAAAAAAGATCAGGGAGAGAAAATAAGGAAACAATCCAATTTACCATTAAAACAACAACAACAACAAAATACCTAGGAATAAACATACCTAAGGAGGCAAAAGATCTATACTCAGAAAACTATAAGATACTGATGAAAGAAAGAAAGATCACACAGACAGATGGAGAGATATACCATATTCTTAGATCAGAAGAATCAATATTGTGAAAACAACTATATTATCCAAAGCAATCTACAGATTGCTATCTATCAAGTTACCAATAGCATTTTTCACAGAATTAGAACAAAAAATTTTACAATTTGTATGGAAACACAAAAGACCCCAAATAGCCAAAAGCAATCGTGAGAAAGAAAAATGGAGTTGGAGGAATCAGGCTCCCTGACTTCAGACTATACTACAAAGCTACAGTAATCAAGACACTATGGTACTACACACACACACACACACACACACACACACACACACACACAGAAATACAGATCAATGGAACAGGACAGAAAGCCCAGAGATAAACCCTCCCACCTATGGTCACCTAATCTATGACAAAGGAAGCAAGAATATAAAATGGAGAAAAGTCAGTCTCTTCAATAAGTGGTACTGGGAAAACTGGAGCGCTAAAGCTAAAAGAATGAAATTAGAACACTCCCTAACACCATACACAAAAATAACCTCAAGTTCATTAAATACCTAAATGTATTTAATTTAGGAAAACATAGGCAGAATACTCTTTGATATAAATCACAGCAAAATCTTTGTGACCCACTTCCTAGAGTAATGAAAATAAAAACAAAAATAAACAAATGGCTCCTAAGTAAACTTAAAAGCTTTTGCACAGCAAAGAAAACCATAAGCAAGACAAAAAGACACCCTCAGAATGGGAGAAAATATATGAAGCAACTGACAAGGGATTAATCTCCAAAATATACAAACAACTCTTGTAGCTCAATATAAATACAAGGAACACCATCAAAAAATGGGTAAAAGACCTCAACAGACATTTCTCCAAAGAAAGCATACAGATGGACCACAGGCATATGAAAAGATGCTCAGCATCACTAATTATCAGTTCAGTTCAGTCGCTCAGTCATGTCTGACTCTTTGCGACCCCATGAATCGCAGCACGCCAGGCCTCCCTGTCCATCACCAACTCCTGGAGTTCACTCAGACTCACGTCCATCGAGTCAATGATGCCATCCAGATGTCTCATCCTCTGTTGTCCCCTTCTCCTCCTACCCCCAATCCCTCCCAGCACCACAGTCTTTTCCAATGAGTCAACTCTTCACTAATTATCAGACAAGTGCAAATTGAAACTACCATCTCACACTGGTCAGAATGGCCATCAAAAAAATTTACAAACAATAAATGCTGGAGAGGGTATGGAGAAAAGGGAACCCTTCTAAACTATTGGTGGGAATGTAAACTGATACAACCATTATGGAGAACAGTATGGAGGTTCCTCAAAAAACTGAAAATAGAACACTATATGACCCAGCAATCCCACTCCTGGGCATATACCCAGAGAAAATCATAATTTCAAAAGACATATGCACCCCAATGTTCACTGCAGCACTACAATAGCCAGGACATGAAAGAAAAGCTAAGTTTCCATCAACAGAAGAATGGATGATGAAGATGTGGCATATATATATATATATATGTAACAGCCATAAAAAGGAATGGAATTGTGTCATTTGTAGAGACGCGGATGGAGCTAGAGACTGCCATACAGAGCAAAGTCAGAAGGAGAAAAGGAAAATGTTATAGTAATGCATATATGTGGGATCTAGAAAAAGGGTACTGATGAACCTATTTGCAAAGCAGAAATAGAGACACAGACCTAGACAACAAACATACAGAAAACCAAAGGTGGCTTGGAGGGGCTGGGCTGAATTGGGAGATCGAAATTGACATACACACACTACCATGTATAAAATAGATAACTAATGAGAACCTACTGTATAGTATAGGGGACTCTACTCCATGCTCTGTGGTAACCTCAATGGGAAGGAAATACAAAAAGGAAGGGATATATGTATACTTACAGCTGATTCACTTTGCTGTTTGGCATAAATTAATACAACATTGTAAAGCAACTATAATAAAATTTTTTAATAAAAGCATTCAAGCTCAACAATTACATTATCTTAATATCAACAAAAGCAAAATCAACCCCAAGGTGTTACACTGGACTAATTTATTAACCAATAGAAGCAATAATGTTAATATGAGTTACAAGAAATATTTCTCCTTGCATAATGTATATAAGTAACTAATATTGTACTGATAGTTAAAAGCAAATAAGAGGTGGCAAGAATACACAGAAGAACTATACAAAAAAGGTCTGAATCATCTGGATAACCATAATGATATGATCATTCATCTAGAGCCAGACATCCTGGAGAATGAAGTCAAGTGGGCCTAGGAAGCATTACTACAAACAAAGCTAGTAGAGGTGATGGTATTCCAACTGAGCTATTTCAAATCCTAAAAGATGATGCTGTTAAAGTGTTGCACTCAATATGCCAACAGATTTGGAAACTCAGCAATGGCTACAGGACTGGAAAAGGTCAGTTTTCATTCCAATCCCAAAGAAAGACAATGCCAAAGAGCGTTCAACTACTGTACAATTGCAGTCATTTTACATACTAGCAAGGTTATGCTCAAAATCATTCAACCTAGGCTTCAACAGTACATGAACCAAGAACTTCTAGATGTATAAGCTGGATTTAGAAAAGGCAAAGGAACAAGAGATCAGATTGGCAATATCTGTTGGATCACAGAAAAAGGAAGGGAATTCCAGAAAAACATCTGCTTCATTGACAGTACTAAAACCTTTGACTGTGTGGATCACAACAAACTGGAAAATTCATAAGGAGATGAGAATACCACACTACCTTACCTGCCTCCTGAGAAACCGGTATACAGGTCAAGAAGCAACAATTAGAACCAGACATGAACAATGGACTGTTTCAAAACTGGGAAAGGAGTATATTAAGGCTGTATATTGTCACCCTGATTATTTAAAAAAGATGCAGAGTATATCATGCAAAATGCTGGTCTGGGTGAAGCACATCTGGAATCAAGTTTGCTGGGAGAAATATCAATCACTTCAGATACGCAGATGAAACCACTCTAGTGGCAGAAAGCGAAGAGGAACTAAAGAGCCTCTTGATGAAGGTGAAAGAGGAGAGTGAAAAATCTGGCTTAAAACTCAACATTCAACAACTGAAGATCATGGCATCCAGTCCTATCACTTCATGGCAAATAGATGGGTAAAAATGGAAACAGTGACAGGCTATTTTCTTGGGCTCCAAAATATCTGTGGATGGTGACTGAAAAACCTGGACAGTGCATTAAAAAGCAGAGACATCACTTTGCCAACAAAGGTCTGTAGAGTCAAAGCTATGGTTTTTCTAGTAATCATTTACGGATATAAGAATTAGACCATAAAAAAAGGCTGAGTGCTAAAAAATTGATGCTTTTGAGCTGTGGTTTTGGAGAAGACTCTTGAGAGTCCCTTGGACTGCAAGGAGATCCAACCATATCATCCTAAAGGAAATCAGTCCTGAATATTCACTGGAATGATGCTGAAGCTGAAACTCCAATACTCTGGCCACCTGATGCAAAGAACTGACTCATTGGGAAAGATACTGATGCTGGGAAAGACTGAAAGCAGGAGGAGAAGGGGGTGACAGAGGATGAGATGATTGGTTGGCATCACTGATTCATTGGTAATGAGTTTGAGCAAACTCCCGGAGATAGTGAAAAACAAGCAAGCCTGGGCGCTGCAGTCCACGGGGTGGCAAAGAGTTGGACATGACTGAGTGACTAAACAACAAGAGCAGCAAATAAATGCAATTAAACATTAAGTTACTTATTAAATACACTTTAACCCAACACAGGCAGGCACTCAAGAAAGATTAAAAAAAGATTTAACTAAGTCTGTGAGGTGTAATCTGTAGTACTATTGTTTTCATTCTTTATATCCTCCTACACCAACTTTGAAATATACCATGTTCATGGATTGGAAGAATCAATATAGTGAAAATGAGTATACTACCCAAAGCAATTTATAGATTCAACGCAATCCCTATCAAGCTACCAACAGTATTCTTCACAGAGCTAGAACAAATAATTTCACAATTTGTATGGAAATACAAAAAACCTCGAATAGCCAAGCGATCTTGAGAAAGAAGAATGGAACTGGAGGAATCAACCTACCTGACTTCAGGCTCTACTACAAAGCCACAGTTATCAAGACAGTATGGTACTGGCACAAAGACAGAAAATATTGATCAATGGAATAAAATAGAAAGCCCAGAGATAAATCCACGCACATATGGACACCTTATCTTCGACAAAGGAGGCAAGAATATACAATGGATTAAAGACAATCTCTTTAACAAGTGGTGCTGGGAAATCTGGTCAACCACTTGTAAAAGAATGAAACTGGACCACTTTCTAACACCATACACAAAAATAAACTCAAAATGGATTAAAGATCTAAACATAAGACCAGAAACTATAAAACTCCTAGAGGAGAACATAGGCAAAACACTCTCTGACATACATCACAGCAGGATCCTCTATGACCCACCTCCCAGAATATTGGAAATAAAAAGCAAAAATAAACAAATGGGACCTAATTAACCTTAAAAGCTTCTGCACATCAAAGGAAACTATTAGCAAGGTGAAAAGACAGCCTTCAGAATGGGAGAAAATAATAGCAAATGAAACAACCGACAAACAACTAATCTCAAAAATATACAAGCAACTACTACAGCTCAACTCCAGAAAAATAAACGACCCAATCAAAAAATGGGCCAAAGAACTAAATAGACATTTCTCCAAAAAAGACATACAGATGGCTAACAAACACATGAAAAGATGCTCAACATCACTCATTATCAGAGAAATGCAAATCAAAACCACTATGAGGTACCATTTCACACCAGTCAGAATGGCTGCGATCCAAAAGTCTACAAATAATAAATGCTGGAGAGGGTGTGGAGAAAAGGGAACCCTCTTACACTGTTGGTGGGAATGCAAACTAGTACAGCCACTATGGAGAGCAGTGTGGAGATTCCTTAAAAAACTGAAAATAGAACTGCCTTATGATCCAGCAACCCCACTGCTGGGCATACACACTGAGGAAACCAGAAGGGAAAGAGACACGTGTACCCCAATGTTCATCGCAGCACTGTTTATAATAGCCAAGACATGGAAGCAACCTAGATGTCCATCAGCAATGAATGGATAAGAAAGCTGTGGTACATATACACAATGGAGTATTACTCAGCCATTAAAAAGAATACATTTGAATCAGTTCTAATGAGGTGGATGAAACTGGAGCCTATTATACAGAGTGAAGTAAGCCAGAAGGAAAAACATAAATACAGTATTCTAACACATATATATGGAATTTAGAAAGATGGTAACAATAACCCTGTGTACGAGACAGCAAAAGAGACACTGATGTATAGAACAGTCTTATGGACTCTGTGGAGAGGGAAGGGGGGGAAGATTTGGAGAATGACATTGTAACATGTAAAATATCATGTAAGAAACGAGTTGCCAGTCCAGGTTCGATGCACGATACTGGATGCTTGGGGCTAGTGCACTGGGACGACCCAGAGGGATGGTATGGGAGGGAGGAGGGAGAGGGTTCAGGATGGGAACACATGTATACCTGTGGTGGATTCATTTCGATGTTTGGCAAAACTAATACAATTATGTAAAGTTTAAAAATAAAATAAAATTAAAAAAAAAAAAAAAAAAGAAATATCAACAACCTCAGATATGCAGATGATACCACTCTAATGGCAGAAAGTAAAGAGGAACTAAAGAGCCTTGCCGGGGTCCAGCCCCGGTGGATCCAGGGAATTCGAAGCGGGGACGGCGTTGGCGAGGATCAGGAAACAACTGCTTAATTAAACTTTAATTAAGGATATAAAGAGTAATAGAATAAGGATAGCTCAGTAGGAAAATTCAGTGAAGAAAGAGGCTGAATAATTCAGCCAGAAGGTAGGAGAAAGAATGACATGGTGAGACCAAGTTTCGGTGAACAAGGCCCGCACTTTATTTTCCAAAGTAGTTTTTATACCTTAAGTTATGCATAGAGGATAATGGGGGAAGGGGTAGAGTCATGCAGCAAGCCAGGCTTTCTTCCTGCAAACTTATCATATGCAAAAGTTTAGGTGATTTGCATCATCTTCTGGCCCGGAGGCCTTTTTCTCTAAAGGTGATTATTCTAAAGTCAGGCGCTAGCCTCCAAAAAGCATTAGATAAAGTTGCATTCCTACAGAGCAAAGGTGTGGTGGGCTATAACAAGAAAAAGAATTAACTCAAGGGTCCCAGGTTACAAACATTAAAGCTACTACTTACACCAATTATATTAATCAATACACTGCCAGGGACACAGCAGGTAAGGGATACGGAAACTTAGCAGCAAACATTGGCCCAACAAGTGAAAATCCCTTCACCAATACAATTTCTAATCAATCTTTTAACTGCTCAAAGGAATCTGTATTTAGACAGTTTAGAACATCTCATGCCTCTCACAGTTGGGAGGCTCTGAACAATCACGTGTGGCCGGAAAAACCTATTCAGGCAGGCTAGAGGATTTCCAAAAGAGTTTGTAGGTTGAAACACTGTCACACCCAGGAATTATTAACTGGAGCTGTAAGCTAACTCTTTTTTCAGAGAGAGGTAGTGGGGGACAGCCCCCCGTAAAGTCAGAGGTGTAGGTGAAAGCACAAAGCAGAAAGTAGGCAGACTCTGGTTTTGGGGGTAGATGGGGGACTCCTGAGGCTCGATCCCGCCTTTGCGTATGCCGAGCCTCCTTCCTCATGACCTTTGTCATGGGCGGAGTTCCTTACGCTGGCTCCCGGCAGTGACAGAATTCCAGTTGAGCTATTCCAGATCCTGAAAGATGATGCTGTGGAAAGTGCTGCACTCAATATGCAATATGCAATATGCCGGCTCCCGGCAGAGCCTCTTGATAAGGGTGAAAGAGATGAGTGCAAAAGCTGGCTTAAAAACCAACATTCAAGAAATGAATATCATGGCATCTGGTCCCATCATTTCATGGCAAACAGATGGGGAAAAAGTGGAAACAGTGATAGATTTTTTCTTAGCTCCAAAATCACTGTGGACAGTGACTGCAGCCATGAAATTAAAATGAACTTTCTCCTTGGGAGAAAAGCTATGACAGACCTAGATAGCATATAAAAAAGCAGAGACATTTCTTTGCCAACAAAAGTCCACATGGTCAAAGCTATGGTTTTCCAGTAATTGTGCATGATGAAAAAGTAGCCTGAACACCAAAGAATTAATGCTTTCAGATTGTGGTGCTGGAGAAGACTCTTGAGAGTCCCTTGGACTTTAAGGAGATCCAAGCAGTCGATCCTAAAGGAAATCAACCCTGAATATTCATTGGAAGGACTGATGCTGAAGCTTCAATACTTTGGCCACCTGATGCAAAAAGCCGACTCATTGGAAAAGACCCTGATGATGGGAAAGATTGAAGGAAATAGAGAAAGGGGTGGCAGAGGATAAGATGGTTAGATTGCATCACTGATTCAATGGACATGAACCTGGGCAAACTCTGGGAGATAGTGGAGGACAGAGGAGCCTGGTGTGTTGTAGGCCATGGGGTTGCAAAGAGTCAAACATGACTTAGCAACTGAACAGCAACAAGAAGTAGCAGTAGGTACTTGAAGCAATATATAGGAAAGGTAAATCATGCCGGAAAACATTTGACCTGGTTGATTTACCACTAGGTCATCAGTGATTCAGCTGAGTGTATTATTAAGCACCTTTGAAATAGCTACTTTCTTAGAACTGATTCTTAAAACAGTGAATTGAGGTGGAGGCTTGACTGAGCAGAAGGTATGATACTCATGATCCAAAAATGTACAAACAGGCTCCTACAACAGACCCATATGGTAAACACCCACCAGAAGACAGCTCTGTGTGTGGGATCAGACATATGGAGGAAGGATTACCAGAGAATAAGAGAGAATGCTCTTCTGCTGCTGCTAATTCACTTTAGTTGTGTCCAACTCTGTGTGACCCCATAGACGGCAGCCCACCAGGCTCTCCTGTCCCTGGGATTCTCCAGACAAGAACACTGGAGTGGGTTGCCATTTCCTTCTCCAATGCATGAAAGTGAAAAGTGAAAGTGAAGTCGCTCAGTCATGTCTGACCCTCAGGGACCCCATGGACTGCAGCCTACCAGGCTCCTCCGTCCATGGAATTTTCCAGGCAAGAGTACTGTAGTGGGGTGCCATTGCCTTCTCCAAATGCTCTTCTACCCTACCATTAATCCAGGCTGAATCAACACTGGCATCTTACTGAAAATCTTCTGTCTCTATCAACTTTTGGTAAAGTCACCTAAAGAGTCTTTTTTTTCTATCTATTTTCTGCTTGAAAAGTTTTTATTAATCAGTAGCGCTTCAGGTGGCTCAGCAGTAAAGAATCCACCTGTGATGCAGAAGACACTGGTTCGAACCCTGGGTTGAGAAGGTCTCCTGGAGAAGAGCATGGCAACCCACTCCAATATTCTTGCCTGGAGAATCCCATAGACAGAAGAGCCTGGCATGCTATAGTCCAAAGAGTTGGACACAACTCAAGCAACTGCACGCACACACACACACACACACACAGTACCAGAAAATAATGACAGACTCTATCGATCCCAGGGTCAGGAAGATTCCCTGGAGAAGGAAATGGCAACCCACTCCAGTATTCTTGCCTGGAGAATCCCATGGACAGAGGAGCCTGGTGGGCTACAGTCCATGGGGTCGAAAAGAGTCGGACATGACTGAGTGATTTCATTCATTCATTCATTCATGAGCACTTGAGAAGACACAGAAGACACACAGAACTTCTATGAAATGTTCATGATTTTTAAAATTTATTTAATCCAGCTGGCCACTGGTACCAGAGATTAAAAGAAGTGTAATAAACCAAAGAACTAAACTGCAAAATATGTGCATAAGCATAAACCTGAGTGGCAAAGGTTTAGAAAACATTAAGACATCATTAAGATATCACTGAGGTTTTATCTCACTTAGTCTCAGTTCCCAGGTGGGTTTCCTATGCATGTATTATAACCCAGAGACCCAGGCTTCAGATGTTTGGTTTGGCTTTGGCCTGGCTTTCCTGAAAAAATCATCCTGCCAGCTACATAGAGTAGAGTAATTTAATTGTGGGTTTTAATAACAGCAGATGAAATAGATTTGGGGCAATTAATTATGCACTTAATTTTAAAACTCACAACCACTAATTTACACTAAAAGAAAGGTGGACTCATACTGAAATTATCCAGTTTGACTCTACTGCATGATCAAACTGATCCTTATGGACTTCTCACCTACCCTGAGTGTGAGATACAGACTTGGTTGGTAGTGTGGAAAATAAATCCATGGCAACAGAATAAGATAATTATTCTTTTTATAAGGGAGGCCTAAAAGCTCAATACATCAAGACTGCATCTGGCTCAGCATCTAAACTGTGAAGGGGCTTTCCACGAAGATGATGAACACACCTCTGATACTGAAGAGGAGTCCAAGCATAGGACTTTCCTTTGCTTCGTTCCTACATTTGAGAAAAAGTATGATACTTTGTGTCTTTTTCTTTTTAGTCTTTCTGATTTAAGAGTGGCAAAACTAATCAGCAGATGTCTGTTAAGTATGTGTTTTTCCAAAATACACAAATAAGTCATGACTAGACTCCAACCGAGCGACTTCACTCTCATGCATTGGAGAAGGAAATGGCAACCCACTCCAGTGTTCTTGCCTGGAGAATCTCAGAGACGGTGGAGCCTGGTGGGCTGCCATCTATGGGATCACACAGAGTTGGACATGACTGAAGTGACTTAGCAACAGCAGCAGACTCCAAAGAGACAGCTAGCCCTCTTTTTAAGAATAAATTTCAATCTTATTTGAGAACTGAAGTCATAGGTTAAAATAATAAGTCAGTATTTATTGAACTAATACTTAAAGCAAATTCTGTATGAAATTAATGAACTTCTTAAAAGATGTGTTTGATTTACCATTATATCCAAGAAAACAAACAAACCAGCCAAAGAATAAACCTACTTAAGAAGGCAAAAGACCCATACTTCAAAAACTATAAGATACTGATGAAATAAAATTGAAAATCATACAAATAGATGGAAAGATATACTCTATTCTTAGATTGGAAGAATCAGCATTGTTCAAATGACTATACTACCTAAGGCAATCTAAAGATTCAATGCAATCCCTATCAAATTAACAATGGCATTTTTCACACTACTGAAACGAAGAAAAATTAAAATTTGTATGGGAACACAAAAGACCTCAAATAGCCAAAGTATCTTGAGAAAGAAGAACAGAGCTGGAGGAACCATGCTCCCTGACTTTTGACTATGCTACAGACTATATTAAAATACTACAGTAATCAAAACAGTATGGTACTGGCATGAAAACAGACACAGAGGTCAGTGGAATAGGACAGAAAGCCCAGTGATAAACTCATGCACTTATGGTCAATTAATCTCTGACAAATGAGGCAAGAATATACAATTGAAAAAAGATAGTCTCTTCAATAGATCATGCTGGGAAAACTGGACAGCTACATGCAAAAGAATGAAATTAGAACATTCTCTAACACCATATACAAAAATAAACTCAAAATGGATTAAAGACCCCAAAACAGGGTACTATACATAAATCTCCTAGAGGAAAGGAAGGGAAGAACACTATCACAGTGGTATTTTTTGGATCTGTCTCCTGAAGTAAAGGAAATAAAAGCAAAAATAAACAAATGAGACCTAATTAAACTTAAAAGCTTCTGCCCAGCAAAAGAAACCATGAACAAAATGAAAACACAACTTACTGATTTGGAGAAAATATTGCAAATGATATTATTGGTAAGTGATTAATTTCCTATTTTAACATTTGCTGATGAGATGATGGCTTTTTCCTATAAGACCAAAATGAAGTTTATCTAGAATGAACTTCTCATTCTTTAGAACCACACTATTAATAAGCAAAGTTAATTAATGGGAAGAAAAAGACATAACATAGATGTGTTAGTAGTTTCCCATGAGCTAATTGCATTAACATTTCTAAAGCCTAAAACATAGCAGGCTGTCTTAATTCAGTTATGGGGTTAATAGTTCAGTTCTTTGGAACCACACTGATATGTATGGCATGAATACAACTCATCCCTGTCATGCATGTAAAGATTTTCTCCCTGCCTTTCTTCCTTCCTCTATTCCTTCAACAGCCAATTGCTAAGGTCTACAAACCAGAATTTCAAAGAGGAATGAAATGTCATTTCTGCCCTTAAGAAACATACAGTAATGAGAGGAAAACAGGCAAGTGAACCAGAATTTAGAGTGTAGTGTTGTCAGTGCTCCTCAACTGCAGGATACTCAGAGTTCTGGGGAGCAAACAGCAAGACATCACTATAAAATTGCAGGGTCATGGAAGATTTTCCAGAGGTTCGGTTCAGTTCAGTTCAGTCGCTCAGTTGTTTCCGACTCTTTGTGACCCCATGAATTGCAGGGGTGCCAGGGGTGCCAGGCCTCCCTGTCCATCACCAAGTCCCGGAGTTCACTCAAACTCATGTGCATCGAGTTGGTGATGCCATCCAGGCATCTCATCCTCTGTTGTCCCTTTCTCCTCCTGCCCCCAATCCCTCCCAGCATCATAGTCTTTTCCAATGAGTCAACTCTTTGCATGAGGAGGCCAAAGTACCAGAGGTGGTGATGCTTAAATTGAGTCTTCAAGTTAAATAGATTTAGACAGTCAGAGGAGAGAGACAGCACTAAAGACATGATTATAATACATTTGCATAGTAATTACTTAGTCCACTTACCTTTCACCATAAGTGACACTGAGCTCATCCAGAACCCCACTGAGTTTAACCTGAAGTTCTTTTAGAACAGTACTAGCTTCAGGGTCTAACTGCAAAGAGATCATAAACAATATTACTTTGGAGTTCTGAGAAAGCATAGCTTTTATTTCTTAGAAGCATGAAGCATTTTGCTTATTATAAGGTAAATTTCAAACAAACATGGCATACATATCCTTTTTTCTTTCTTTAATCTTTGAAATAAAATGCAAAATTTAGAAAATTCTAATAAAATTAAAAGTTTTTACTATGAAAAAAATTGATTAAAATGCATAGCATGCATACAAAAAAGAGCTATAGAGCAAAGCCTTTGTTGGTTATAGCAGTGGGATGCAAGGCATGACAAAATATATTACAGAACATGGTAATTTCATGACTTAGAAAATTGGTCATATGTTAGTTGAAAATGTGTGTTGCTTGAAAACATTTTCATCTGTAATATCCCTGTAAATAAATAGAACCATTGAAATTTTTTTAAATTGCTAAAAATTAATTTTTGCACATTATGTTGTATCTTAGTGAAGGAGTTTTCATATTTTTTCAAGTATAGAATTAAAAGTAATAGATGAACAATTATCCTCTTGCTCCAGTGTGTTTCTCTATAGGTGATAGGCCTAACTTTTCTTCCTAGATGCCAATTTTTAACTCAGAGTTCAAGATTTAAGTTTCTCATTTTATTTTATATATATATTTTTAAGTTTTTATTTTGTGTGGGGGGAGGGTAAAATTATTAAATCAAGATGACATATTATGTTTATTCTTACAATGTAAAAGCCAAATTCTTTTTATCTGATTTCAGTTCTAAAATAATATTAATCAATATTAGAAAATAACTTACACTATAAGTAAACACAAACAAATAAAACACCAAACTGTTAATGTGGCAGAATTTTTTATAATTACAGTGATGGATGAACACAAACTTTACCAGCATTTTAGAAAATTTTATCCTTTGTTAATTATATTTTTGCAAGCTAGTTGTCAAAATAGGATGACATATATCAGATGTATTGTATCTAGCGGATAGAAATTCATATAAAGGGAAACCTAGAATATTCTCTGAAATTTAAACCAATCTTCATTTGAGTCTTCAGAAATTCAGTTTCGTATCATTAGTACCTATAGTTCTTGCTCAAGTTGGTCTATTATTGAAGAGAGGGGCTTAGGATAAAGACAACCTTGGGGAGTAGAGCAAATGAAAGAAAGAAGGACTTACTACAAATAAGAGAACCTAAGAACACCAAATACATGTATGACACAAATCAATTTAAACTCCTGGAAGCTAACCCAGCATCAAAAATTGTCCCTAATAGAATACACGATCATAAATCCTACAATCCTCCAAGAAACTTTTCTAAAACTAAGAAACTATTAGGAAAAAGTATTATCTATACACCTCACCAGCTGCATTGCTCTATGATATACTGACATGACTAAAAACAGAACAGAAACCAAAAATCCCATTTAACATCTGACACTTTACTGGTTATATCAAACCAATTCTTAATGTCAATTTTCACTCAAATCTAGGTGATTTTAGCATTAGTTAGTTTCTGCCCCTTTATCAGAGTCAGTGCTGTTCTTCTGGTCTATATCATTTTCTGCTGCTGTCATTAGAGATTATCCGCATGTGCATGAGCAAGCTTAACACATATAGATTTCTCTAGAAGTTGGAAACTTACAATAACCCTAAGCCTCATACTTTGAGAGTTACATTGAGCTATAACCAGTAGCAAGGCAGTAATTCATAAAAAAATAGATATTGCCTATTTTTATCTCTGATATTGATATGCATTTAAACACAATTAGTGTAATAAACTGTATCTCCCAACCCTTAACCAAGAAAACATATGTGGATTGTTCACCTCAATCCTAGGAACCAGGAAAGCTGATTATTTTTTTGAATCACATGTTTTTGCTATTATCCTAATATCAGTTTTAACCCAACTTCACTTGGATAAAAATGTTCATGAACAGAAAATGAGAGAAGACCTCCCAAAGAATTTTCTCCAGGTCCCCCACTCCTTGGTAAATCTTGCTGAGGGGATAGGTGGTTGTTCTGCCCTTCCCCACAAAACTGCCACCTCCAACAGCATGGTTTTCTTCAGGAAATTGGGCTGCTTCTTATTTAAAGTGTATATTTTGTTCCCAAATTAGTTTGATATACACATTGAGTTACCTTATTCACCTGTTAATATAATGACTTTAAAGTCATACAAAAATGGTTAAATAGCTCCGTTGGGTGAAATTATCCTATTTTCCTATGAATCATTTTAGTCTATTTTAGGTATTTTGGGAATGGAAATTTCCTATCAAATAATTGGTTATTACTTGAAAATCTGAAACTGTCAAACTATAGCAATTTAAACACTGGCTGACAGTTTTCATTTCCTGAGAGAAGCATGAGTTTTTAAGTGGGTGAAGTCAGAATGCCTCTGTCATATAAACAGGAAAAAAAAGAAAAGGTTTGGTTTTAGTTAAGTATTTTGATGTTTATTTAAAGCACACCAATAAACCTCTAACTACAAACAGTAATTATGAGGCCAATATGTAAATTGAAGATCTCTTGTAATAATAGTGGGCATAAATATCATACTCATCCTAATTATAAAACAATCTTTTTGGCCAGCAAATTTATCGGTTCTTGAGTTTTTCTGCATTTGTTTGAGTCCAAATTGAGAAAATTTTCCTTACTCCTACAAACTCTCTAAATTTTATAAGAAATAATTTCTTATATTTATTAATTGATTATATATTGATTATTTATTGCCTAAATTCCCAATAGCACATTTTACAAATTACTGGCCACTTTGGAAAGATAAAAAGCAACCTAATTTTTTTTTTTAATAAATGTTTAAAACTTAACCTAGTTCCTTAAGGAATGTGAAATCAAAAATAATTTGCACATTCCTATATTGTCATTTATAATTATTAAAATAAAAAAGAGAAACAAAAAATTTCAAGCATTCAAAAGCCACAATTAAAAAATTTTTAAATAAGAAACTGTATTAGCAGGTGTACATGAACACCTTGGCTGGCAACAAAATAAAGTAAAATATTAAGTGACTCCATGTAAAGAGGAACATACTCCATGAAAATTTAAGAATACTGGGTCAAAATCTGAATTTATAGTACAGCTTTCACAACAGATTTTATCCACACTTTGAAAAGTTGGGGAATTCAAAAATTTAGGCCGGATAAAGGGTGGTTTTAAAGGTCTGATTATAAAATATTAAAAAAAAATAAAGGTCTGATTGAACCATGGTCATGCTTACATTGTATTTGAGTTTTCATACCACTGAGATAATTTATAGCATTGAGCTGTGGTGATATTAATGAATTCTCTGGAAGAGATAGCTAGTAGGCAAGGTATCTTTGAAGTTCTTTGTCCTCAAGGCTCACTTCCACTTTTCTTTAAAAGACAATTTACTTATCACCTTCTTTTGCAAATCTGACCCCATGTGTCACTAACACCGGGCAGTTAGTGACTTTCATTTGTGCACTAATTGTGTTCTGCATTATCACTGTCTACAGGACAGTCTCCTTAACTGTTCTATAAATCTCTCTCTTCCACTAAACTCTACCTGACTTAACTTTCTCTCCTGGGTATCTGTCCCTGGAAGCCTAAGAATACATTGGCCTTTATTTTTACAGTATCAAAGAGTCTGGTCATTAGTCTTGTGGGTGTCACATCCTCTTCAAGATTTTTTTGCAGAAAAATCCTTCAGTAAATGCAAACTTCACTACTACTTGGGCAGCAAGTAGCATGAAAAAATGCTTTCAAAGGTAATTGTGATATGCAGAGTGCTCCTTCTTCTTACATTGATGCTTTGCACTGACTTATTAACAGAATAGTTTTGCATTTGAAATCTTTCATTCCTTAGCAACCACATGTTCTAGAGCTACCAAGTTAGTCCTAAATTTAAGTGTTTGAGTCATTGCCAGACCATGCCAGATTATATCCTGATATTTTCTTGGTTCCAAAAATATGATTACCATATCCCCACTAGAGTTTCTTTCCCCAGCATAAATTCTTTCCCTAAGGGACCTAACAGTATGTTAGGTATGTTATTTCAGCCTCTTGTAACAATGATTGCTAAACCAACCATTAACTTCTTACTAATATCAATAACCTCAGAGATTCAGATGACACCACCCTTATGGCAGAAAGTGAAGAGGAACTAAAAGGCCTGTTGATGAAAGTGAAAGTGGAGAGTGAAAAAGTTGGCTTAAAACTCAACATTCAGAAAACTAAAATCATGGTATCTGGTCCCATTACTTCATGGGAAATAGATGGGGAAACAGTAGAAACAGTGTCAGACTTTATTTTTTTGGGCCCCAAAATCACTGAAGATGGTGATTGCAGCCATGAAATTAAAAGATGCTTACTCCTTGGAAGGAAAGTTATGACCAACCTAGATAGCAGATTCAAAAGCAGAGACATTACTTTGCCAACAAAGGTCTGTCTAGTCAAGGCTATGGTTTTTCCTGTGGTCATGTATGGATGTGAGAGTTGGACTGTGAAGAAGGCTGAGTGCCGAAGAATTGATGCTTTTGAACTGTGGTGTTGGAGAAGACTCTTGAGAGTCCCTTGGACTGCAAGGAGATCCAACCAGTCCATTCTAAAGGAGATCAGTCCTGGGTGTTCATTGGAAGGACTGATGCTAAAGCTGAAACTCCAATACTTTGGCCACCTCATGCGAAGAGTTGACTCATTGGAAAAGACTCTGATGCTGGGAGGGATTGGGGGCAGGAGGAGAAGGGGACGACAGAGGACGAGATGGCTGGATGGCATCACCGACTCGATGGACATGAGTTTGAGTGAACTCTGGGAGTTGGTGATGGACAGGGAGGCCTGGCATGCTGTGATTCATGGGGTTGCAAAGAGTCAGACATGACTGAGCGACTGAACTAATACTGAAAGATACAACTAGTGTGTTGGAAAGGGTCTTTAGTGGAAATTTTATTCCTTTCCCACAGTGTTTATTACTATGTCATTTCCTTTCTCTTTTCTATAAGCTGCTAAACTGCCCTTTCTCATGTTCAGCTCGTCAGCATTAGGGTTCTATTATTTGCTCATTGAAAGAAATGTAGATTAGGAAGGTCCCCTGGCCCTTATCTTTACAGTGTTCAAAATCTGGTCATTAGTCTTGTGGGTGTCACACCCTTGTCAGTATTTTTTTGCAGAAAATCCTTCAGTAAATGCGAACTTCACCACTATTTCTATAAAAAAAGGAAATGTAGAATGTTATTCAACTTGAGTTTCTTTTTTTTTTTTTGCATTTTGTTTCCATCAAATATCCTGGTCTATCTTCAGTTCTTCCATTATTATTTTGATTACTCCAATGTATAAATCATACTTAAATAACATTTATATTAACATAAAATGTAAACAAATTTTAGAAGAAAAGCCCAACTTATTTATAAGTACTTTTTCATTGACATCTAGCTAGTATCTTTTTCTTTTCTTGATCTTCAAACTGTACAACATAAGTGTAAAATTAATTCTCTTTTTATCTCTTAAATATTTATTAATCCTTTATAGTGTGGTTTTGGCTCTGGATACTCCACTGAAATATTCACAAATCACCAATGATCTCTTAATTGCTAAGACCAGTGACTTTATTTATCCTACTCAGACTACGTTCACACTGCTGTTTACTCTCTCTTTCAACCTCTTTATTCCCTTGCTTCTCCAGAGACTACCTTCTAGATTTCCTATTTTTCTGTCTATTTGTCTATCTCTTTGGTTGACTTCTCTTCTTCTATATATTCATTATATATTAATGTCTTCAATTTTTCCTTCCTAGTCCTCTTTTTTCCACTCTATAGTCCCTTCTTGAGCCATCACATTTATGCCTATGGTTTCAACTCCCATCTCTATGCTAATGATCTCCAAACCATCACCAACATCTGTAACAGGATGCCTGAGCATATTCTCTCCTATTAACCTTTTCCACTTTGATGACTTCAAGCTCAACCTATCAAAAAGAGAACTTGTTACCTGCCCAACCTTAGTTTCTCTCTCTTCTTATTGCCTCTGATTTGATTGATAGCATGCAATCGTTTAAGGCAGAATTTTGAGAGCCATCTTTGACTCTTCTCTCCTTTTTTCCTTCCATATTTACTTGAATATCAAATATGACTGATAACATTTATGAAATGTTTTCTCCACCTGTCCTATTCTCTTCATTTTCTGATGCAGAATTTTTCTCATCTGAGCTATGTTGCAATCATCTCCAGGTTGTGTTTGCTGTTTTCTCACTTCTATTCAATCCTCCTAACTATTCCTAGAGTTGTTTTAATAAAGCCAAAATCTGATCATGGCACCTGCTGACCCCTCTACTGACCTTCAACCAGGCAAGTGCTTCAAGGATTTCTTATAGCCTTATCTGCACTCTTACTATTTCTTTTATTTTGAAAATATCACTTTTCTCCAGTCCTTCTACTTGACCAGAATTTATCCATTCTAAAGTACCTAAGTCAACTGAAAATAGCTGGTTGAGAAAGCAGTGAAAATTCCCTAGTGAATTCGGCAGGAAATTACTCTCCTTGAAATGCTCTAAATCACTTTCTAGACCTATAGCATTCGGCATGGATACTATGGTATGTTGTAAGAAATAAGGAACACATGGTTCTCTCCATTACAAAAAAAAATGCCCTAGATCTACCAATGCAACTCTGTGTTTACTTTCTTCTTTTATTCCTCATATGAGAGAACCTCCCCAAGAACTTATAAGATTGTTTTCAGAAATAGACTATGACATTTTTGTGCCATTCAGATGTGAATGAAGTGTTATGCTAGAGGTACCAATTATATAAATTCATGCTCCTAACCTCTTGCTTTCAAAAAGTGGCAGAACATCAGTAGCTGTCTCACATCCTAATTAAGGAGAATATGCAGTAAAACCAACTGTCATTTTGTTTCAAACCAACTAAATATCTTTGAGATATGTTAAGTTAGGTTCTTCAGACTAGACAACTGAAGGGAAAAAATGCCTCATCTTGTATAGTTCATTCAATATAGTTTTGAGTTAGTGAATGTATGGCAAATTGTTATTTTTTTCTATTTCTATTTCTCTGAACTTTTAAAAAATACCTTCAAGCCTTATATGAGAGACATGACATTCTTTTCTTTAAAACTTTTTTTTTTTTCCTTTTCACCTACGATACATACATTAACCTTATACTCTATGGATTGCTAACAAGGTTCTTTTCCTTATAATTACAGATTGTTAGACTAGAATGAACCTCAGAAATCCTATAGTCCAGTTATTTCCTTCTTATGGATGGGAATAATCAAGGTCTAGATAATGTGTCATTCACTTGACACATTTGGAGGCCACAGGAGGATGAAAAAGCGATCTAAGAAACTATATTCTTTTAAGAAATTCTCTGACTGTGGTCATTAAAAAGACAAAGAAGCACAATAACTTGACTGGGAAGGAATATGGGGCTTATTAGCTCTACCTATTGGCTGACTATGAATTAGGACAGAGTAGGGATGTCAGGAATAGAAGAAATGAGACACAAACTTTATGTTCAGATTTTTTTTCTGTAAAAATTGTTTGCCCTGTCTCACTCCGTCTTTGCCTTTCAGTTGTTCACATTATTGAATCTCGCCACGGTTCAGCAGTGTGAATAGAGTCTGTTCAATCAACTGAACTGACGACCTGTCAGAGTCAGCAGAATGCCTTCAGTGAGCCATCTGCATGAGGTGCCTGACGGCCACTCTGCCAAGTAGAAGAGGGACAATTGGCTGGATTAGAGAAGTAAAGTTTTACTAAGTTTCTGCATTGATTTATGGCTCGTTAATGCAGTCGTAAGCAATTGCAAGGGACCCACAATAAGACAATACAATAGGTCTATTATAGAAAATGGCAGTTAAAGTAAAACTCTGTTTCTCTCCCTTCTGGCTATGGCTTGCATTCTCTCCCCTGAAGTTTTCTTAAAGTGCAGAGGAAGTTTAGTTAAGATGCTCAGTAGCATGGGGGTGACCCCGTGCTGTCTGGAGAATGAGCTGGGAAATGAGGTCAACAAGAAGAAACTGCTTGGGTCTGAATTTTATTTTGACATGGATCTGCCACCCAGAAGCCTCTCAGCCTCCAAGAGAGCACCTTTCCTTAATATTGCCAGCTTAGCAGTTAGCTGAACTTTATGTAGTAGGAGTGCTAGAATCAATCATATTTATCAAATCGCCTCGATGTGATTTGCCCTTTTGGCCCTCATTATTCTCTTAGTTTTCTATTAATTCCAATTTATTAACTCTAATTGCAGAGTGGTTAGGAGGAGAAAGAAACCAGGTAGCATCTTCAGGCTGCCAAAATAAAGGGCCAGCGCTTAAAATTCAAGTTTTCCATTCTTGAAGCTAGAAATATCTGCTTACTTTTACGGAATTCAGCCAAATACATCTCACCTTTGAGTTTTATTTACACAATAATAAGCCACTTTGAGTTGATTCTTTGAATTATTGTGGGATAAGATGTAACAATTACAACTCTCCTTTGAAACACGTATTTGCAAGTTTAGAAATGGGGGTTCCCCTAATAAACCTTATTTTTTTAATTGTGCTGACTTCCCTAATAAATTCAAAGTTTTCTGAGGGTGGGGGTCTACATTTTATTAATTATTGTACCTCTGTAGTCTAGTAAAAATATACAGCTCATAATAGGTGTTCAGCAAATCAATAATTTGATGAATGAATTAATGAAGGAGTACATTCTTCTTCATGTTTAGCACGCTCTTATCTCTCTTTTTCTTGAGGCAGTCAGCCCAAGGGTAAGAGGTACTTAAAGTGGTTCAGGCAGAAGAGGAGGCATTTGTCTTCTAAGAATCCCTTTGCCTGAGCCCAACAGGGAGCTCTGCTCTGACTGTTGTTTTACAAGGACTCACTCCTCCTTAAGATCCTTGACAGCAAGAGCAGTTATTTAAATATCTATATTTCCTCTCTCAACTCTTGTCATCCTACAGAAAATAGACACCAGTAGACACTTTAATTACATGGGAAGAACTTGGCAAATTTGCTTTAGGAAATAGTTTGGAACTAACAGGAAGACATAATATGACCAGTTAAAATTGACTACTTTATTATCTAATGACATCTAGTACCTACTTTGATAATTTTATTTTCTAATTTATTTTGTACTTCTGGAAAAGAGAAATCATGGATGGCTTCTCATTTAACATATTAACTAGAGAGTTATATCTGTTTACATTGAGAAAAGGTGAGACAAGATCAGAAACCTGAACATAAAGTTTTTAGGCTTTTTACAACTATAACACCTCCTTTAATAAAATTATATATAAAATGTAAGCATAGAAGTCCAGAGTTTTAAAAATGCTGGATATTTGTATAAGACTGCAAGTTAGTCACCTGTATTTTGAGATTATTATATTATTTAATCCAAATACTTCCCTGTCTATTGCATGCTGTCTCAAGATCTGTTCAAATACACCGAGTCCAGTGTGTTCTCAAAATTCAAAATATTTTAAGTAGGTGGGTTAGGAGACAGGCACAGATAAGGCATAAGGGTATTCTCAGCCATTACCTAAGTATCTGGTAGCTATCCTAAAAGCAAACAGTATTAATTCTTACAATGTGGTCTCCTAACCAGTACCATCAGCATCACATGGGAATCTGTTAGAAATACAAGTCATGTGGCCCAACTCCAGATCTACTGAGTTGAATAGTCTAGGATGGAATTCAGCAATGTGTGTTATAATTAGCTCTCTGGGCATTTCTCATACCTGTTAGTTCAAAGACTACTGGCACGAAGTATTATTTCCCTTAAAGAAGTGGTCTTCAACCCCTGTAGCCCAGAAAGTATGAAATAACTTTGCTAATTGAAATAGAACAGAAGTCAGTTTCTATCCTCTCTGATCAGAGGTTGCTTAGCTGAAGGCTGCCTCTGTATGGCTAGTAAGTTTTACAATGAATTTCAATCAGCTACATGTGTTCACTTTTAGACAGATTCAGTTTCTAATTGACACATCAAATTCATCATTAAAAAATGAAGAGAAGTATAGTTTGCATCTCTGCCACAAAAGATAATTAAGTTGCTCATTATAATATGTACATTTTTAGGATAGGTGGATTATGTCTCTGATTCCCAGCCCTGTTCAGGAAAGTTTAAACAAGGTAAGATGAGTCAAGAGATTTAATCCTTCTGAGACATATCAATAACAATAATGTTGCTGTAACACCTACTTGGTCTGCTCTGTGGTCAGCAAAATGAGAGAATTTAGCTAAGTAAATATCTGCCCTCCATTTCTCCTAAATGTATTAATAATTGGCTAACTTCTAGAATTTGAAGTATGGTTAATAGGATAGCAGGCCTATGAATAATTATAGATTCTACTATTCAAGATTATTTTATCATCACAATATTGTGAAGGAGTAATGAACCCTCTGCTTACACAGCATGGTCATAATTCTTCTAAACCAATTACCAAAATGCAAGTTAATAACCAATATCTCATAACTTTCTGGAAGGAAATTAAATTTGGGATTATCTGATTTTCTTTTTCATGTACTTGTGCAAATTAGATTGCAGATCAAGCAACTACAACTAAGTCCCTTCTGTAGACTGTAGCAATATGTTTTTATGAAAAATTGAATATAGGACTAAGTATTTATTTGCAGTTGATATATACTCATGACAAAATTAAGCTATTAAAATGAATATACAAAAATATATCTCTTTTATTTTTGAGCTATTTGAACTATTATAGAAAGAAAGCCCCAGAAAGATAAAACCACTGTTAATGACTACATGAAAATTATTACCTGGCATTCTGATGATTGTTTTGCTGTTAGTGTTACACAGGGACAAGTAATACCATACGGGAATTGTGGTGTAAATGATTTAACTTCTAGCTCAAATCAGTCCCTACCACAGTTTGGTTATTTATCTGTTTTACTATAGTGATTCATAAAAGTGTATAAACTTAAGTGTATGCACTTAAAAAAAAGACTCTGGGCCTCATTCCTAAAGGATATGTTTGCTTCATAGTTTATGTGAATTTTAAAATTCCTGTTTTCTAGAGTAATCAGAGAGTCATCAAGCCAAAACACGCTCTCTTAATTTGTAAGCAGACTATAAGAGAAGAAATTTAGTATTTGTTCTTCTCTTTTGATTCTTTTTTCTAAATAGGGCATTGAAAAAGAATGTGCCTACAGGACCCACAGGCTACTGTAGGACTGCTCAAGTGGCTGTATTTGGAGTTAGTGTCAACAGCATGACCCCCAAGCCTGTCACAGCATTAGGCAATGTTTCCATCTTGGATTCCACACATAGAGTGAATTTAAAAAAAAAAAAAGTTTTAAACATTCTTTCTTTTTCCAGGGGGAAAAGAGATTGACCCTGCAAAGAAAGAGCAACTGTCCCAACAGTGGTTGGGTCAAAGCAACGGAGAGCTACAGCATCATGCAACCAGGCCTGCTAGTGGCTGGCACTTTACAGACGGTCCGAGAGGCCAGCCACGCTATTGTCAGAAGCCAACTAATGGACACAGGGCATCAAAAACTATTTTGAGCAAAATGCACAAGCGATCATTTGCTAATTAGTTTTCTGTAGCAAGAAGTGCACATCCTAGTACAGATGGTGGGGCACAGAGTAAGAAGAAACTCTTAGAAGAAGGATAAAATCTAGTTTAGAAAGTTTTCCTTAGCAAATAGTCGAGGTTTTATAACCAGTCCCCTGTGAGGAAACAACTGGGGATTGGCAATAGTACAAACACACTGTCTTATCATTAAAGGCCACAAAACATGCCTATATTAAGTGCTGTATATACTTTGCGTATCAAAAGGCAAATTTGTTTTTCTCAATAAAATCCTTTTTCATCTTTATGAAAGACTCAAGTTAAGGAACCATTTAAATATTGCCATATAGATAACTAGAATGAAAGGATTCTATTATATTGAGGTTCTGGAGGCTCACTGTAGCAATCAGCAACTCTAACATCATTCTGTGTTAAGATAGATACTTTCTGGGAGGCTGCCTGTTACACTCAGACCTGGGTTCAAGTCAAGCTTCTTCCTCACATTTCCTCAACCCCTACACAAAACTGGCATGGCCTGCCTACAGATTCTTCTTGGTAGCACAAGATGAAAATAGAAAAGAAAAACAGAAAAGAACTTCATAGAAAGGGAGACAGAAGAAACACAGAAAGAGGGTAAAGAGAGGGAGGAAAGGGAGAAAAAATATTTAAATTAGGAAAAGAAAGGAGCTAGGGTCAATGCTGTCCCTCTAACAGATTCCATTTTTAGGAGCTAGACATTCATTTAATTTGTTTAATTGATTTTCACTTGAAATTTTGCATGAGGAGTTTAACATTTGGCATTGCAAGAGTTATAAAGGGAGAAGGCACCCAGCTCCGCTCATCTTCCATCATTTTATCCAATACAGTTCTGTGATATAGTCACAGATCTGCAACTCAATTTATCACACGAAAACCTGTACCTTTCAAATGGGCAATTTTATCTGAAACAAGCAGTCAATTTTGGTTGGTGAACAAACCACCCCGCAGCTTTTTGGTTAGCAGGTGGCTTGGCCCACACAGCTTCCTTTAAATACAGGCATAATTTGTCTGGTTAACATTCAGCTCAGCAGTATCTCTCTCACAGAGTTCAACCACAAAATAGTAATGACATAGTAGCAGCATTAGGAGAAATTTCTGGAAATGTGGCATTTCAAATATAACTCTATCCTCAAATGATTTGTGGTCTTTAAAATTCACTAAAGCGAGAGAGAATTTCCCACAAAAAAATTAGTATTTTCTTCACTACTTTTCAAAACAGTAAGTGGACTTAAAGTCTGAATACAAAACATCACTAAATTAAAAAGGGAATCTCCAGCTATGAGCCCCAAGTGCTCACCTGATTCAGCAAAAGAATTTTAAAAATGAGATTGATGCCCTCAAACCAGGCAAAAACCATTACCACACTTTGGGGAATGAAGCCTTTTTTTATATAAACTAGACTGAGAAGGCAATGGCCATCCACTCCAGTACTGTTGCCTGGAAAATCCCATGGATGGAGGAGCCTGGTAGGCTGCAGTCTATGGGGTCGCTAAAAGTCGGACATGACTGAGCGACTTCCCTTTCACTTTTCACTTGCCTGCATTGGAGAAGGAAATGGCAACCCACTCCAGTGTTCTTGCCTGGAGAATCCCAGGGACGGGGGAGCCTGGTGGGCTGCCGTCTATGGGGTCGCACAGAGTCCGACACGACTGAAGTGACTTAGCTTAGCTTAGCTTAGACTGAGAGAGCAGTGGCAGCATAGCTCAGAAAAGTTCATTTTTGAAGTTTTGTACCTTCATCCATGTATCCTGGTGCTTCTTATTTGTAGAATGCTAAATAATAGTTCATTTCTCTAAAGACTGAGCCTCGGGAATAATGAAAAAGACTTTGGGGGTGAAAATGTATACATGTCTTTATGGGATTAAAACAAACATCATGTGTGAAGTCGGGGCAGTTGGATAAATTGGGAGATTGGGATGGACATATACACACTATTGATACTCTGTATAAAATAGATAACTAATGAGAGCCTACAATATCAAACAGAGAACTTCAGTCAGTGCTCTGTGGTGACCTAAATGGGAAGGAATTCCAAAAACGATGGTGTATATGTATAGGTGTAGCTGATCACTTTGCTGTATAGCACAAGCTAACACAACATCATAAAGCAACTCTACTCCAATTAAAAAAAAAAGCATCTTCAGCCTTATCAATTTAGAAATGAATGAGACCTTGGCTTTGAAATCAAACCTAGCTTTCCATACATCTCACACACTTACCACAATAATTAGGAACTGTGTAAATAAAACTGTAAACAAAAATATCCCCTCATCCTAGCCACCCTCGGGATTGATTTTCAGAGTAGGTGGTGGGAGAGTGACAGCTGCATGGCCTTCCCTTGCGGCACCGTCTCCAGTTCTCAAGCCCCCAGATGTTCATGTTGGTTTGTGAAATACAAGACTGTGGCAGCTCAAGGAGGCAGGTGCCCAGCTAATATTTCACAGTCTGCCTGATCCAAACAAGCAAGTGAGAACAAGTAGGAAGTGCAATGGTCTTTGGGTTTGGAGGGGAAACAGCCAGGTAAAGGGTAAGATGCTTACTATAACAAACCTCATAAAAGAATCTTTCTCCTTCCTTCTTCTGCTCATGGAATTGCAAGTCAGAGATGTTAGACAAAGACACAACACATTACAGACACAGTACACAGCACAGTTTTGGCAGAGATTTTTGAGATGCAAAAAATAAACCAGCGGTACATCAAAAACCACTAGTGCCACAAAGCACACCGCAGAAGAAAATCATATCAAGTTGACACTGCACAGAACAGTAAAAGGCATCTGCGATGGTGGGGCTTCACAGATCATTAGCATATACATAAATATATTTAATTGTGCACATATGACTAAATATATACATACACACACATACTACAAGAAGTTATTGACCCATCTTCCTTCTCCTACTCACACTTCTGATGTATTTACTGAATTATTGTATTGTGGATAATGATCACTTTAGCTGTTAATAGCCTTTTAGATTGTTAGCATGTCCTGTTCTGTAGTGAACCCATGTAAAAACTTGATTCTGTCACTTTTCGTAGCAAAGAAATATATGCTGCCAATGATCTCTAAGGAGATATTTAGCAACTGTAGGCATACAAAGGTACTCACCTCTTTTCCTCCCATGGATTCAAACACTTTTTCCAGCTGAACCCGCAATTGTTGAATGTTGTTCATCAATATACAGGGCTTTAAATAAAACAAACAAAACAAAAAATTCATTAAATTACTGAATGCATTGGCCTTCAATGTAATAATATACAGCTATCACCAAAATCCTATTCTATTTGGCAAATAGAACAATTATGCCACTTTAAGATTACACTTTTTAAACAGTTAATCATAGAAGAGGGAATATATAGCCACTTTGGGCAATGGAATTTAATACTGTACTTAGTAAACCATTGGAGACTTACTACTAGAATTGATTTACTCTTAGCAATGTGGCATTTTATACTTCAAAATTAACCAAATTCCAATTTTTTTTAAAGATTTACTTTAAGAAAAACAAATTAGTTTGAACTGTCCTGTTGTTTCATTGTTTCAAAAGCTAAAACATCTTCTAAGTTTCAAAAATGAAAACAAAAAACAAAAACCCTTTCCAAAACCTTGAATAAATTCTTACTATCGGTAAAGTCCACACTCTGGTATTGAAGGCCCTTAGTTATACAGCTCCAAACCATGTTTTTCTTCTCATCTCCCCCTACTATGTTATGAGGAACTCTCAGCTCCAAGAGGCTTATTCCCCACCAAACGCCTGTGCTTTCCGGGCTTGGTGGCTTGGCTTAGCTTGTGGGCCTGTCACTTGAACCTCTTCTCCTATTTGAGTCACTTCCATCATTCAGATTAGGGCCTTCATTTTCCCAGATTGTATCCTTTTGTCACTTGACATTTGTTTTATTTAACTTCACAACTGAGTTGCTTTTGACTGTCTTGCCAGCTGACCTTAAAAGCACTGTATGTACTGCTGTGTCTTTTTCTGCTTTCTCTTCCAGAATACTGTATAGAGCCTCACACATAATACATGCTTTAAAAATGTTCCTTGACTTCTTTTCAAGGAGGCAGAGATATAACAATAACATAAAGATGTAAAGCTTTGTGAAAGGGCTAGATGTGTCCTCAGAATAGTTGAAATTAATTTATAAGAGAATTCAGCATAATTATGGAATAACTTAACATTTGCTACATGCTGATTCGGAAGAACCAGCATATCAGGGGAAGAAACGAGTCAAAGAAATGAAAATGGATATGCCTTCCAAGGTGCTGGGAAATGAGCCAATAATGAATCAGAGAGAAACCTGCAAAGGACTTCCAGGACATCAGAGAGGTATTAGTGCTCATCAGTGGAAAGATTTTATCATTCTTTTAACCACATTACACACCTTTGAAGAACTTTCTACTTGACTCTTAAAGTGACCACATCCTAACTTGAACTTACAAAAACAATTTAGAACTTCTATTCTCTTAATTTCAGGCACTTAAATATTTTATTTTAATAACACAGATTTATCTCCTATAGATTCTGTTCAGTAAGCTGAATCACAGTATTCTACAAAGTGATTTGATTGTCAGTTGAAAGTCTCTGGCTCCAGGTCTAGTCCTTTCTGTAGCATATATGATCAGATTTTCAGGATTTCAGATTCTTGACCCAGTGTCAACAAACTGAATCAAAAGAGCTTTATCCACTAGGGGACGGGGTCATTGGGTTTTTTTTTTTTTTTTTTTTTCCTTTTTCATTGCAAAGGGGAAAGAATTAAGGAAGAGCACAGCTCTTAATAAGCAGCAGGAAGACTCCATGGGTAAAGGTTGTATCATCCTGCTTTCCATGGTTCTAAGTTATCTGGGTAGACTCTGATTGTTTGATATTAGCATTCAAGCTTATCTCTGTTTTTGATACACATAACAGGACTTTAGTTCTAGCTTTACACATTAAACCAACTCCAAGCCTTTTTAATGAAATAATTTCCAATGGAAAAGAGCTACCGAGAAGCAAAATGAACAAAGACACTTGGGCTCACTTGGCATAGATTGCTATTGATCTGAGTAAGGCTACATATAAAAAAAGAGATGCAGTTATCCAGAGGGAGATAAAAAGAAATATGAGACATTCCTCTTTGATTAAGCTTCCGCTGACCTTGACATGTTCAAATTTCAATTTAATTGAATCAATTTATCAAATCACTACTGAGAATTGAATTACACAACTCTACCTTAAACTTAATCAGGGAACAGCTTTTACTTACTTCTCTAGTAAATGAACAACAAATAAACAACTAAAATACCCACAGTAAAGGGAACATTAGCCTGATTTCACTAGTGGGTTGTATTTTTTAAGATCCCACCAAATCATGTTTCTGAGTAGAAAAAGATTTTTTTAATAAATCAAGTAATTCTGATTTAGATACTATTGCTTTGCTATAATGTGGAATGTGGAAGAATGGATTAAAAACTTGTGACCCATTCCAAATTTAAAATGTCACAGAAGAAAAAAAAAATTATTCTGTCACAGATATTTTGTTTAACTGTCATCTTTAATTCTGAGCCCCTGGGAAAGTAAATATCACGGTCATCTCTTAGGTGTCTCTCTTTAAAAGTTTCCAGTGCTATTTTCAGATAAAATGGGAATATTGTCATAAGCATACAGAGAAAACAAAAAATAATTTTCAATGTTCTTGATATTTAAAGATATTTAAAAATTTATATCTGAAACAACAGTGATACTTACACACACAAATGTGCAAAAGCACTTCTTTAATCTATCTTAGCTGAAAGCTTAAACTAAGTAGCTGACTGTTATCCTTTTATGGAAAAGCTAAAATAACACTTGGCATTTAAATGAAAGTCTAAGACTTGTCAAGACATCAGTAATTAGGAAAGAAAAGCATTAAGGAAGGAAAAGTAAGCTTGTGTGCTATCATATTTCAATGATTTTTTTTTCTTTATAAAAATTTCATTTTGAAAAGTATAAAATATAAAGAAAAATACAGAGGATAATATAATGCTGATTTATATTTTTCATATTAAAGATAAAATAAATTATAAATGTCAAACATAAAGTAGAAGTCTGCAAGGGCTTTTTAAAGCTATTTTTCCTTTCTGAATGACAGGAATCGGCCTTGATAATTCATAGCCACCTTTCAAAATCTTCAATTTTTGATACCAAGGAAGTCAGAATCTTTTCTGAAATTATCTGGCACTGTTTTGATTTTCAACATATTACTTTTCAGCTGTATTATAAATTTAACTATAACTAGATGCTTTCAATAAATAAATACTCTATCTTGTCTATTAGAATATTTGTAATCAATGGCAATTAGAAATCACTACTGAGATATCCAGGCATTTCAATAAAATTTCTGGGCAGCATTTTTACTTAAGGGAAAGGAGAATCTTCTGGGACCCTCAAGAACTGTTAGGGCTGACTTATCTTAATGAGCTGTCAGCAAGAGGTCAATGAGGTTTCAGCAAGCATTCTCTTTAAGATTTGCCAGATAGTGGGAACTGATTTTTTGACAAAGGAAAAAACCCTGATTTTTCTCTTAAAAATCTAGTACTGACTTTTAAAATATTTTTTAATGTTTTAAAAAATTCTTATAATGTTACCAACATATTTCTCCTAAAATTATTATGGTGAATAGAAAGATTTTACCTTCCACCATAAAATAACATTGATTGTATTCCAAATTACTTTTGGTTTATTTTACTTCTCTTTATTCCTTTCATTACTCTGTAATATTGGCTTAAATTTTATCAACATTTGTCAATCATCCAAAAAATAAGACGGTAAGTTAATAATTCAGAGTATAGATCAGTATCACTCCTTACTTTAACCATTCTTTCCAATTTATCTGAAAACTAAAAGAATAAATTATACTCATTTTGGTATCGATGCCAAAACTACACTATTTGGTGTGAACATTGAACTTTTTAACTCCTAGGTCCCAGCTCCAGTGTTTACAATGATGTGGGTTTTCAATTGTTTTTACGAGTCTTACTCCTTATTGTCATGGAAAACCACAAGCTGACTGGCACTGAGATGCTCTCAACCTTCCCCTGAATTCTATTTTATACCAGTTCAGGACTACTAGAAAGCTTTCTAACAGTCTCCTGAGATCTCTATTTTTATCATCTATACGAAAACAGAAAGAAAATTGCTTACTTATATCAGTTCTTAATTGAGGACTATTTGAAAATAGAGACATTTTTACTTACCACATTTTCCTTATCACAGTATGAACTGAAATCACTTGATACAATTGCAGCATACTGAAGTAGTACTTTATTGATGGTCTAGGGAAAAAAATTGTGAAATTCATTCAGGTAAGTAAAACTTTATATGTACACATATATCTACATATGTATCTATCCCCACAAACACACACAATCCGGGTTATGTTAATCAGAAAACCTCAAAAGACTTTTTCAGATGAACAAGGGTCAGCAAGTGAGCTCAATTGCTCAGTCATTTCTGACTCTCTGTGATCTCATGGACTGCAGCCCACCAGGCTCCTTTGTCCATGGGATTTCCCAGGCAAGAATACTGGAGTCGGTTGCCATTTCCTTCTCAAGGGGATCTTCCCAACCCAGGGATGGAACTGGAGTCTCTTGCATTAGCAGGCAGATTCTTTTAACCACTGACCTGGGAAGCCAAACAAGGGCCATGCTGCTGCTGCTGCTGCTAAGTCGCTTCAGTCGTGTCCAACTCTGTGCGACCCCATAGACGGCAGCCCACAAGACTCCCCCGTCTCTGGGATTCTCCAGGCAAGAACACTGGAGTGGGTTGCCATTTCCTTCTCCAATGCATGAAAGTGAAAAGTGAAAGTGAAGTTGCTGAGTCTTGTCCGACTCTTAGCGACCCCATGGACTGCGGCCGACCAGGCTCCTCCATCCATGGGATTTTCCAGGCAAAAGTACTGGAGTGGGGTGCCACAAGGGTCATAGTAGTGACTAAATCTACACCTTTGCCAAAAGAAGGATTTCAAACTTATATTTAAATGACAATTTGTAATATTTCTGAGTACATTTGGAAGACAGTCCACACGCATCCATTCTAATACAACCAGCTCCATCACAAAATGATTTATTTCTAACTTAAGACTCAGGAGGTATACTGTTTGGTGGTACCGCCTCTATGCCTGTATACTTATTACCTAATGCCCCCAATGACTTTTTTCTTTTCCTGAATGATTGATACTTTATGCTTTCATTATCTGGCATGATTTCTAGTTGGCATCTCCTCTTCACCCCAACATACCACACACACACACACACACACACACACACACACAGCTCTACCATGACAAAATTCCTTGTGGTGGTTCTTTTTTCAACTTTCTACAGTATTCCTGAATTATGAGTAGGGTCAGAACATACCCATATGTGTCACTTAGCAATGAATATTTTCAATGATACAGAGCCTTACTAATAACAAAGAACACCTCTTAAGACCTAAATTTCAGCTTTTGTTGCATCACAGTATCTATTAATTTACCATTAATATAGTAAGTTATTTATTGATGCAATATTTGCTAAAAATACTGCCTAATCTTCCCCTCCTTGGCTTTTTTAATCCTAATTCAACATTTTCCTTCTCTATCTAATAACTCTTACTGAGACTAAGGATGCCCTCTGCTTCCATTAACTATGCAAAAGTAGGGAAAATGAACAAATTTCATTAGTTGCATTTTGTTTTAATTACTTAAACAGATATTGATGTGTTTGTAGGCTACTGCTATTTCTTACAGAGTTTGAATCAAGTCCAAAGTGGACATGATTTTCTTAGAAGAGAGAAAGCAACAAGAGAAGTAAATAGAGATCATCTCTTTTCGTAGAAAAGCAAAGACACAAAAGCTTTTTTATGTACATTCTTCTGAATTTTCTTTGTGACTCAAAATCAACTTGGGGAGATAGTCCAAGAAGTTAAGCTGAAGGAGAGATGTATAATTTGCAGACCTGAAGTCACAGAACGTGACTATGAACTCATTTATAGACTTTAAAAATCACAATGAAAACCTGAAACCTGAAATTAGGGCTAACAGGCAGAAAGAAAATCAATAGTTCGTGGAAAGAAAAGAACATTGTTGCTCAGTCATGTCCGACTCTTTGCGACTCTATGGACAGTAGCCTGCCAGGGTCTGCTGTCCTTAGAATTCTCCAGGCAAGAATACTGGAGTGGATTGCCATTCCCTTCTTCAAGGGATCTCCCCAACCCAGGGATAGAACCCAGGTCTCCAGCACTTCAGGCAGATTCTTTACCAACTGAGACACCAAAAGTGAAAACATGTATCAATTTAAATAGAAAACTTGGCTTTGAAAAATATAACATCTTATCAAGAAGTAGACTAACAAATCTAGGAAAACAGGTGGTGGATCAGACTAAAGTATTTTCTAAATGCATCTGTTCAAATTTTATTTTAGACTTCATGTTGAAAATTACTTTGGGGCTTACCTAATGAGTGCTGATTTACTCATGCATATGAACACTACTCTCAGTTTATAGGTTCTTATGACAGTGTCAACTGCAGGAATCAATTCACTATATTACAAAATTAAAAACCAACAGAAGCCTGCCTTTAGGAGCTTGTTGCATCTCAGACTATCATGTGTTCAAGATTTAGTTTGGGCAGGGGAATCCAGACAACTATTTCTGATTATTCTCAGCATCTTCACATGGTCTAATTCTTGCCTCTGCTTCATAGGAATTATGAAGTGATTCACTTGAATTTCAGCTGGGAGACAACTGATCCTAGGATCTCACATCTAATAACCTACAAATGCCAGAGGTTTGCAAGTCAGGATGCTGCTGCTGCTAAGTCGCTTCAGTTGTGTCCGACCCTATGCGACCCCGTAGACGGCAGCCCACCAGGTTCCCCCGTCCTTGGGATCCTCCAGGCAAGAACACTGGAGTGGGTTGCCATTTCCTGATAGGTTGCATTTAAGGAAAAGGGCTTTGTCATGTACAATGTAGTTTAAAGCCTTGTGCTCATAGAATTGCTGGTACACTGGCTATAACAATATCCACTTATTTGTGAGTATATAAAGTGCACCTAAATGTGTTCATGTACATTTCAGGGGCAACTTCAATGTCATTCTAATTTATTCAACAAAGAAAAATCACTATTAGACATTTCTTAATTAATACTAGTGACTACAGTTGAACCTTGAACAACCAGAGGGTTAGGGACACCAACTCTCTGCACAGTGAAAAACTGACTTGTAGCTTACAGTGAAAGCATTAGTTGCTCAGTCGTGTCCAGCTCCTTGACACCCCATGGACTATAACCTGCCAGGCTCTTCTGTCTATGAAATTCTCCAGGCAAGAATACTGGAGTGGGTAGCCATTCCCTTCTCCAAGGGATCTTCTCAACCCAGGGATCGAACCTGGGTCTTCTGCATTGCAGCAGATCCTTTACTGTCTGAGTCACCTGTTTTCATAGTTCTTCCATATCCCTGGATTCAACTAACCACATATCATATAGTACTGTAAAATTTACTATTTAAAAACTGGACACCCAAAGTTCAAACCCATGTTGTTCAAGGATCTACTGTAGTTAGTTAAGACATATCTATCTGAAGCACTTTTTCCAATATCATCGTAAGCATCACCTAGGAACTTGTTGGAAATAAATAAATTCCTTGATCCAGGACTCCCCTGGTGGCACAGTGGATAGGAGTCCACCTGACAATGTGGG
Organism: Bos indicus; assembly: GCF_029378745.1. Lineage (NCBI taxonomy): Eukaryota > Metazoa > Chordata > Mammalia > Artiodactyla > Bovidae > Bos > Bos indicus. The sequence continues at coordinate 55,563,249 of NC_091769.1, forward strand.
GAACATGGGTTCAACCCCTGGTCTGGGAAGATTCCACATGCAGCAAAGCAACTAAGGCCATGTGCCACAGCTATTGAAGCCCATGTGCCCTAGAATTTGTGCTCCACAACGAGAGAAGCCACTGCAGCAGAGAGGGGCCCCTGCTCACCACAACCAGAGGAAGCCCTTGCAAGGCAACAAGGACCTAGTGAAGTCAAAAAATTAAACCAATTAAAAAAACTTCACTGGTCCAGTCCCAGGTCTATTGAGTCAGCAATTCTGGGGTTTGTTATTGCTTACTCACCAAGTCATGTCCGACGCTTTGTGACCCCATCAACTGTAGCCCACAAGGCTCCTCTGTCCCTGGGATTTCCCAGGCAAGAATACTGGAGTGGGTTGTAGAAGTAGACTAAATATCTTGCCAATACTACCAGGAGGGACATCTAGGAGTATACTCTTACAATCAGGAAGACAAGAACCCTGGACCAAATCCATCTCTGCAGTCACATTTTATGCATGGAGCTTTACAGTATCAGAGCAACATAGAGGACAAGCAGGCTGCAGTATTTGTTAAATGGCACTAGTGATGCCACTTCAGTGCTTCACACAGTGTATTTTAACGTATCCAATAAAACAGAATTCCCTAGGGATGCCTATGTTTGGCTTAATGGATAAACATGAATGGTGAGATTTTGGTCTTCAACTTACTAATTGATTTCTGATAACACTGGAATGTGAAGGTAATACAGATTGGTGGATGAAAGTGTTCCGTTCATATCATTTCTAGTCTTCTCTGCATTGTTTAAACCTTCTGAGCTTGTTTTGTCATATTAAAATTAGGAAAAATAATTGTATGTATCTCTTAAGGCGGTTGTAAAGAATAAGTGAGACAATACATGTAAAGTGATTAGTACATAGTGGTACTCAATGAATTATTATTATTATTTTCAAAATTAGGATTAGGTTCCCAGATCACAAGGAATATGTGTTCTCATTCACCATAATATTGACAACTCTTAGCTAGGAGTGAATTAACATTTGTTGATTTGTTTTTAAGTAGTACTGAAAATATTACTTCACTGTTCTTTTAACTGAAGTACCTATACTTGTCAAGAGCAATAAGACAGCCATAGGAATATTCTTCAACCACATGCCCATTTTCCCATTCATCACAGCTCCTGAATGTACCTGCTATGGAATTTAAAGCATTTGCTTGGTACCTGATTCAGTCTTTTATATGCTTTAGTGAAAATAAATCATGTTTTTAAGATCCAGTTGACAGTGCTAACTCCTCTTAAATGTTTGAAGACATCATTGATGTGTCTTTCCTCCAGGGGATGATTTAAATCAGTCTATGTCCCAGAAAAATAATAGGATTTCAGTATATCTTGATACAAGGATCCCGATCCTAAGAATGATAGGGTTTTCAAGACCAATGGTTACAGCTGATGAAATAAAACAAACTTCAGTAGTATGCAGTTCCTGTGAAATAGCTAATTAGATTAACCACAAAGTCCCATTTTTAAATAATTATGCTAATAAAAGTTTATTTTTCCATGAAGGTTGCCAATTTATATTTTCCTAGAAAATGGTTTTCATTCCTTGTGATAATTCATCTCCCTATGATAGTAGCTGGTTAGTATTGAATGTCCATGGGTTAAAAGTGCCTTTATTTCACTGAAATTATTTTACTGTGCCAATAAAACTCACCTTTCCTCAGTGACACATGCAGCCTAATTCTTTTCCTCTTGCTTTGGACAGTCTTTCCACTCTGGGCTTCTTTGGCCCCATCTTACATAACCTGACTACTCTGTGAATTCTGCTTTTGTAATATGTGCAACTCTTATCTGATCCTGCTTCCACTACAGAGTTTCAGAAATAGCATGTGACATACTTTTAAAAACACTGTCCCTAATGACCCTATTTCATTCTTTTCTTGGCAGTCATCCAAAACACAGCTCGTAGTCAAGAAAAGACTTCGAGAATTTTTTAGAACACTTCTGCAGAATTCACTGCAGATTTCCCCATAGTCGGAAATTGGAATCAGCTGCTAAAGAAAGTTTCAATAAATGATTTTTAACGATTATCTCTAAAAGTAGGAGGTTACCTTAGTCTTCCTACTTAGCAGATATAAAAACTGGAGTTCAAAGTATTTCATGGCAGACAAATATTTTGAAACATTTTAGGCTGACAGCTGCATGTCTGCCTAAAAGCCTTCATGGGCTCCTCATTTTTTACTAAAGAAATTCAGCCACTTTGCCTGCTCTTTAAGACTGTTTACGACACGAGCCTAACATTCCAACTGTAGTTTCACAGCCCTCTATAAATCTTATGCTCTTTCCTTAGTGGGACCTCTCAAGCTAGAAGTCCTGAGTCACAGAATAGCGGAGAATGACAAAGATTCTCTGTTGAGCAAGCTCTGTCCAGGCTCCTCTGAGTCCCCTTCTCAACTGGGCCTTGACCTTGGCTTATAAAGACTTGAACAAGACAGCAGCAAAATTTCTTAGAGTTCAAAGACACACCTCTTGGATGATCCCACATCCCTTAAAGTGCCTGCCTGAAAAAACCCAAGGCTGCCAAAAGATTTACCATTTATTCTAGCCAACACCTGAAGATAGGGTCCTATCTCCGAGCCTCTGTGGAAAGGTAGGGGCCTAACTTCAATAAGTACCAGTTAGCAAACTAGGTTGGAGAAGCCAATGGCACCTCACTCCAGTACTCTTGCCTGGAAAATTCCATGGACAGAGGAGCCTGGTAGGCTGCAGTCCATAGGGTCGCGAAGAGTCAGACACGACTGAGCGACTTCACTTTCACTTTTCACTTTCATGCGTTGGAGAAGGAAATGGCAACCCACTCCAGTGTTCTTGCCTGGAGAATCCCAGGGATGGGGGAGCCTGGTGGGCTGCCATCTATAGGGTCGCACAGAGTTAGACACTACTGAAGTGACATAGCAGCAGCAAACTAGGTGGGCTTCCCATGGATCAATCCCGTCTCCTGCTCTTGAGGCCCTACTTGTGCTCTCCTGATCCTGTATTCTGCCTCTGAAACACCCAGTGATGGCTGTACAATCAAATCAGTCTGTTTTAGTCTGGACTCTCCACCATTGCAGTAGTTTATTACTGATTAAAATCTGTCCTTACCACTTTGACTAGTATATCTGGCTTTGTTTATTTATTTATTTTTTTTTACCAAAGGCTGAAGTTTGGTGAGCAGGAAGTCAATCTTTGTTGTGTTAAATCATACAGTTTCTTGGTTTACTAGTTCAGTTCAGTAGTTCAGTCATGTCCGACTCTTTGCCACCCCATGAATCACAGTACACCAGGCCTCCCTGTCCATCACCAACTCCTGGAGTTCACTCAAACTCGTGTCCATCGAGTCGGTGATGCCATCCAGCCATCTCGTCCTCTGTCGTCCCCTTTTCCTCCTGCCCCCAGTCCCTCCCAGCATCAGGGTCTTTTCCAATGAGTCAACTCTTCGCATGAGGTGGCCAAAGTATTGGAGTTTCAGCTTCAGCATCAGTCCTTCCAATGAACACCCAGGACTGATCTCCTTTAGAATGGACTGGTTGGATCTCCTTGCAGTCCAAGGAACTCTCAAGAGTCTTCTCCAGCACCACGATTCAAAAGCATCAGTTCTTCGGGGCTCAGCTTTCTTCACAGTCCAACTCTCACATCCATACATGACTACTGGAAAAACCACAGCCTTGACTAGATGGACCTTTGTTGGCAAAGTAATGTCTCTGCTTTTGAATCTGCTATCTAGGTTGGTCATAACTTTCCTTCCAAGGAGTAAGTGTCTTTTAATTTCATGGAAGAAAGTGAAGAGGAACTAAAAAGCCTCTGATGAAAGTAAAAGAGGAGAGTCAAAAAGTTGGCTTAAAGCTCAACATTCAGAAAACGAAGATCATGGCATCTGGTCCCATCACTTCATGGGAAATAGATGGGGGAACAGTGGAAACAGTGTCAGACTTTATTTTTGGGGGCTCCAAAATCACTGCAGATGGTGATTGCAGCCATGAAATTAAAAGACACTTACTCCTTGGAAGGAAAGTTATGACCAACCTAGATAGCATATTCAAAAGCAGAGACATTACTTTGCCAACAAAGGTCCATCTAGTCAAGGCTATGGTTTTTCTAGTGGTCATGTATGGATGTGAGAGTTGGACTATGAAGAAGGCTGAGTGCCAAAGAATTGATGCTTTTGAACTGTGGTGTTGGAGAAGACTCTTGAGAGTCCCTTGGACTGCAAGGAGATCCAACCAGTCCATTCTGAAGGAGATCAGCCCTGGGTGTTCTTTGGAAGGAACGATGCTAAAGCTGAAACTCCAATACTTTGGCCACCTCATGAGAAGAGTTGACTCATTGGAAAAGACTCTGATGCTGGGAGGGATTGGGGGCAGGAGGAGAAGGGGAAGACAGAGGATGAGATGGTTGGATTGCATCACTGACTCAATGGATATGAGTTTAAGTGAACTCCGGGAGTTGGTGATGGACAGGGAGGCCTGGAGTGCTGCAATTCATGGGGTGGCAAAGAGTAGGACACGACTGAGTAACTGAACTGAACTGAGACAATAAGAGGAGGAAGAGGTCTTAAGGGAAGGCTGGTTGCTCAAAATCAACTAACAAAGCCTATTTGTAAAAATCAAGGGAACTGCTCAGACTCACACTATAGTTATTGGCTGATTTGAAATTAGAACTCAATTTTCATTACTCCAAATTCAACATATTTTGTGCTACAGTGTATACTACTAAAAAAAATACTTGCCATTTGAATATGAAATTCCAAGATTTATTTTCTGCTACAAAGCTAAAGTGTAAATTAATTTGGCCACCCATAGTAGTCTCATCAATTACAAATGACTCAGTCATTCATGTGAATAGTAACTTGATTTTTTAGATGATAAATCTGTATTTAAGAAAAAAGAAGGGCAAGAAGACAGGTGACAAGCTTGAAACAGTCTTTTTTTGCTGGGATTAGGAAATTAAATTGGGGTAGTGGTCAGACAAGACTAGTGCTATAAAATAACAGCATTTTTCAGATTCTGTGCAACATGCCAGAGTCCCTGGTGGCTCAGTGGTAAGTAATACACCTGCAATGCAGAAGACCTAGGTTCGATCCCTGGGTCAGGATGATGCCCTGGAGAAGGGAATGGCAACCCACTCCAGTACTCTTGCCTGGAGACTTCCATGAACAGAGGAGCCTGGTGGGCTACAGTCCATGGGGTCGCAAAGAGCTGGACATGACCTGAGTGACTAACACACAAATACACACACACAAACACACACACACACACTGTCCCAGCAAAGAAAGGATTCATTCCATTCAACCTACCTTTGCAAATCTTCTCATTAAGTGTGATAATGCTTCAGGATTGGGGCATTCCAGTTTCTTAATAATCTCAAAGCTCTGATTAAGCTGAGCAAAGACATCAACCACGGAGCAAGAGAAGAGCGCATGATCAGATGTCTGTTGGAACTGAGGAGAGAGAAGATGAAACCATTCCCGAAACATATTACATGGACTGTGGAAAGAATTTTCATTATTTCTCAAAACAACTCAATCTCCTATATCATGCGCCTTCATTTCCCAGTAAGAAAATGCTTGTTCATTTTAAAATCATTCATCTCCTTTTCTGAAAAGTATAGTAAAACTAGTATCATGAGGCAGGTTACTATTAATTGAATTGGGGGAGTGGTTTTTTTCAATTTCTTATTCCCCACAGGCATTAGGATGGTTTAGCAAGCTGATTGTGGCTCGAGACATTTGATTTACTCTTAGAGGGATTGGGAGAGTGTCTGTCCCTAATCTTGGAATCCTGGAAAGGTTCCAGAGCAATGGGGACGCTTTGTATAAGCCTAATGAACTTGTAGATTCAGGTCAATTCAAGGAGTAAAGAATCTTGGAGCAAAAGGGTGATTGATTTTTTTTTTTTTTAAAGCAATTCCCTAGGTGTCTTATCAGACTTTAAAATTGTGTTCTAATTATATTTTGGTAATTAGAGTATTAAAAAAATGTTAATTAATAGCAATAAACCTAACAATTCCCATTAGCTTAAAAGTGAGCAGTATGAATAAATCTCAATAATAAGCAATCTGAAAGTCATTTAAACTCACTCCATCTTTTTTGTCTCTTCCCAGGGCTCCATGTAGGAACTCCATTGACACATCTTCATTTTCATCTAGCCACTGCATGACAAAAGGTTCAAACCACCTGAAAAAAATTAATATTATGACATACTATAAAAGATGTCATTCACACATAATTAATAGAAAATGCAGTATTGCTCTTTTCTTATCTGAGAGTAATTCAGGACCAAAACCTCTTTTCATTCTCTTTTTCTAGTTTTGCTACCTTGAAGACCTTTATCTTCACTTCTTAAATATATCCCCTTCTTGGAATTCCCTGGCAGTCCAGTGGTTAGGACTCTGAGCTACCATTGCAGGGGGCATGGGTTTGATCCCTGATTGGGGATCTAAGATCCTGCATGCTGTGCAGGGTGGCCAATATCTATCTATCTAACTTTCCCTTTTACCTTCAATTCCTTCCTTTCTCTTGACCCTTCTCATGCTGTTTCATTAGTTCCCAATTCCCAATCTATGATTCTCTTTACAATTCAAAATCCTGTAAAACGTAGATCTTGTATGCTGTGTGCCCCACTGTATCATTCTCTTATTTCTCAGGGCTTTGCCATCTGGCTTTCATCTACCACAACTCCTCTCCTGTAACTGATCCTGCAGGCTCACCTTCAAATTTTAATGATCTGTAATCAACCTGCAGTTGGGCTTTGTGAATGGTCTGTTTCAAAGTTCTTTTTTCCATAAGAATGTACAATGGATGTACAGTTGTCTAGCACCATTTATTTAGAAGGTCATCCTTACCCCCACTGCTGTGAGTTGGCATCTTTGATGCAAATCAATTAACAGCAATGAGTGGATTTCTCTTCAGACTACTTTATTTCATTCATCTATTTGTTACACACAACACTATACAATTAATAACCAGCTTTTGAATATGTCTTGACAACTGATAGTGTAGTTCTTCAACATTTTTACTTCCTCTTCAAGGTTGCTGTGGCTAGTCTTGGCCCTTTGTATTTTTATGTACTACATTTTTTTGAACAAACTTGTCAATCTTCACACAAAGAGTATAGTTGATTTACAATGTTGTATTAATTTCTACTGTACAGTAAAGTGATTCAGGTATATGCATACGTGTGTGTGTGTGTGTGTGTGTGTGTGTTCAGTCGTGTCTGACTCTTTGCAACTCCATGGACTGTGGCCTGCCAGGCTCCTCTGTCCATGGAATTTTCCAGGCAAGAATACTGGAGTGGGTAGCCATTTCTTCCTCCAGGGGATCTTCCCAACCCAGGGAGTGAACCCATGTCTCTTGTGTCTTCTGCCCTGGCAGGTGGATTCTCTACCACTGTACCACCTGGGAAGTCCGATCGATCTATCTATCTATAAAATTGGTTATTCTTGATCTCATGGGGAAGTTTTCAAAATTTTATCTATGTTTGTATAGTTTGTTTAAATGGGGGGGTTATTTTATTAGATTAAGAGAGTTTCCTTGATTTTTAATTAATGTTCTATTTTATCTAATTACTGCTATAAGTTTAGTGTAATGATTGTAGGAATTTTCTCCTTCATAATTTAAATACGGTGAATTGTGTTCATTGCTTTTAAAATGTGTAATCTCATATCCCAGGAGTAAATTCCCCTTTGTCATGTTTATATTAGCCTTTTTATATTGGCTAATATTTCATTTATTTTTTTAACTATGTTCAGAGAGAAATTGGCCTGTAATTATTCTTGTGTGCTGTGTTCTCAATGAGTTTTAGTAGTGAGGATATGGTGACCTTAAAAATGATTTGAGAAGTATTCCTACCTTCTCTGGAACAGTTTGTGTTACATTGGTGATATTCTTTCTTAAACATTTGGAAGAATTCAGTTTGGCGCCATCTGGGCATGCAGTTTTAATTGTGACATGAGCTTTAATTAAGGATTCAAATTTTAAAATACAGACCCATTCAGATTTTATATTTTTTTGTTATGCTAGCTTGGTTTTAGTTATTTTGCCTAACTTTTAAATGGCCTACCATAAATGCTCTCTTAATAATTTTTTATCTTTGTAGGATCTTTTGTGATATCTTTTCCTGATAATGGTAATTTGTAACATTTTTTTTTTTTTTTGCACTGCCCTTGCTAAGGTTTCTTGGATTTTCTTCATCTTCTCAAAAACACACTTGGCTTTTTAACTCCAGGTGGCACAGTGGTAAAGAATCTGCCTGCCAAAGCAGAAGACAGGAGAGATGCACGTTTGATCCCTGGGTTAGGAAGATCCCTTGGAGTAAGAAATGGCAACCCACTCAAATATTCTTGCCTGGAAAATTCAATGGACAGAGCAATCTGACAGGCTTCATTCAGTCCATGGGGCTGCAAAGAGTCAGACAGGACCGAGCACATAAAATTTTCTACTTTATTTTTAACCCAGGTCATGTTGATATTTTCTTTTTCTATTTTCTCTTGATTTTAAATATTTCTTCTGATAACTTACATCACTGATTTTATAGTTTTTCCTTTCTTTGTATAGAATCAGAGCCATAAATTTTCTTCTATTTCCTGTTTTAGCTGTAATCCACAAGTTTTGACATGCTATATTTTATCATTAGTTAAAAATACTGTGTAATTATACTGTGTAATTTACACTGTGGTTTATTTTTTGACATATGAATGATCTAGAGTATCTGCTTAATTTCCTATCTGTGGTCCAAGAACATACAGTATATTTTCTAAGCTTTTAAAATTCATTATATTTGCTTTTGGGTCTAGCAGATAGTCTGTTTTGGTAAGTGCACCATGTGTGTCTGTTAAAAATGTGTATTTTCTCACTGCTGGTTAATTATAAATTACAGATAGGTATTCTGTGTGTGTGTGTGTGTGTAAATGATTATCTATGAAAATTTGTGGAAACTCTGGGTGAGCAGATAGAGATGTATCTGGGTAGATAAATTCTCTGTTTTATTCATGCTTTTGAAATGTCTTTATTAATGACATTTTGTCTGATTCTTCAGTTTCTGAAAGAATTGTAATCTCCAAATAGGATTGTAGATTTTATTTTTCATTTTATTTCTGACAATTTTTGCTTTATATATTTTGCTGACATGTCATTTAATACATACAAATTGAGAAATGATATATCTTTTTAAACTTTATTTTTGAAAAATTTTCATTGAAGTACAGTTGATTTACAATGTTGTGTTAGTTCTTGGTGTACAAGAAAGTGGGTTAGTTGTATATATTACATTATATATTCTTTTTTATATTCTTTTCCACTTGGGTTTGTATGGGGTACTGAATATAGTCCCTGTGCTAAACAGTAGGGCCTTGTTTATCTATTTTATATATAGTAGTTTGTATCTGTTAATCCCCAGTCTCCTAATTTATCCTAGCCCACCTTACCCCTTTGGTAACCATAAGATTGCTTTCTGTGTCTATGAGTGAGTATTTGCTTTATAAATCAGTTCATTTGTATCATATTTTTTATTTCATAAATGTGATATCATATGGTATTTTTCTCTGACTTACTTAGTATGATAACCTCTAGATCCATTCATGTTTCTGCAAATGGCAATATTCCATTCTTTTTATGGATAAGTAATATTCCATTGTATATTTGATCCACATTTTCTTTATCCATTCATCTGTCAATTGATATTTAGGTTGCTTCCATGACTTGCCTATTGTAAATATTGTTGCTATGAATTTGAGGGTGTATGTATCTTTTCAAGTTAGTTTTTTCCAGATATATGTCTAGGAGTAAGATTGCTGAATCATAGGGCAACTCTATTTTTAGCTTTTTATGGAACCCCCATACTGTGTTCCATAGTGGCTGAGCCAACGTACATTCCCACCAACAGTGTAGGAGGGATCTCTTTTCTCAACACCTTTTCAGCATTTGTTATTTGTAGACTTTTTGATGTTGGCCCTTCTAACCTGCGTGAGGTGATATCTCAGTAGTTTTGATTTGCATTTCTCTAATTAGTTTTGTTGAACATCTTTCCATGTGCCTATTGCCCATCTGTATGTCTTCTTTGGGGATCTATCTAGTTTGGTCTTCTACACAATTTTTTTAAGCTTGAACAAATAGAAAAATGACATTTACTTATTTGTTCTGCCCATTTTTTCATTAGATTGTTTTTGTTGTTGTTGAGTCATGTGAACTATTTTTGTTTTTTTGAATTTAATCCCTTGTTGGTCATGCTGTTTGCAAATATTCTCTCCCATTCCATAGGTTGTCTTTTCATTTTGTTTGTGGCTTCTTTTGCTGTGCAAAAGCTTGTTTGATTTGGTACCATTTGTTTATTTTTGTTTTCAATTCTATTTCCTTAGGAGACTGACCTAATAAAAAACACTGATAGGATTTATGTCAGAGAATGTTTGCCTGTGTTCTCTTACAAGAATTTTATGGTGTCATATTTGAGCATTGTTCTATCTTCATTGATATACATATAGCTGTCCAGCTTTCTCAACATCACTTGCTAAAGAGACTGTCTTTATATTTTGTATATTTTTGCCACCTTTGTTGAAGATGAATTGATTGTAGGTTGTGTGGGTTTATTTCTGGGCTCTCTATTCTGTTCCATTGATCTGTATATCTGTTTTTGTGCCAGTAACATGCTGTTTTGATTGCTGTAAATTTGTAGTATTGTCTATAGTCTGGGAGGGTTATACCTCCAGTTTTGTTCTTTTTCCTCAGAATTGTTTTGGGAATTCAGGGTCTTTCATGGTGCAATATAAATTTTAGGATTATTTGTTCTAGTTCTGTGAAAAATGTCACGGATAATTTGATGGGGATCACATTAAATCTGTAGATTGCTTTGGATAGTATGGCCATTTAACAGTATTAATTCTTCCAATCCAAGCACATGTGATATCTTTCCACTAGAAATGAAACATCTTTTTGTTGAATTATTCCCTTAATTATCATGAAAAATTTCTCTCAAAGTGTTTATCTTAAAATCTACTTTTTTAATATTAATATAGCTGCATAATTTTCCTTTCAATTATTTTTTCATCCTTTAACATTTCTAGACTCTCATGTTTTAGGTGAATAAATTATAAGAAAGATATTTTGGGTTTTACTATTTTATCTAACAGAACAATACTTGTTGGCTAGAATATCAATCTACTTGCACTTAAGGTTTACACTTAATTTTCTGATACATTAAATTTTAAATCTATCATATTTCATTCCCACTCCCAGTTTCCTACTTGCCCTTCATTCCTTTCTTTCTCATTTTTTGCCTTTTAAGTAGTTTTATTTTACTCGCTCCTCCTTCCCCATAATCTTATTTGATGCCTAGTATTATATTATACATTAAGAGCTTGCATTATAAATTATAACACACACACCCAGACATAGTAAAAGCTTTTTAAAATGAGTATTTACACCTTCTAAATAATTTGAGGACCTTTTATTAACTCAGTCTATCATTCTCCTACATTTTCAGGCTATTTTTGTCCTCTATTTTAATTCTATGCAGATTTTATTCTACAGATTTTAAAACTTTTATATTGCTCAGTTCAGTTCAGTTCAGTTCAGTCGCTCAGTCATGTCCAATTCTTTGCGACCCCATGAATCGCCGCACGCCAGGCCTCCCTGTCTATCACCAACTCCCAGAGTTCACTCAGACTCACATCCATCGAGTCCATGATGCCATCCAGCCATCTCATCCTCTGTAGTCCCCTTCTCCTCCTGCCCCCAATCCCTCCCAGCATCAGGGTCTTTTCCAATGAGTCAACTCTTCGCATAAGGTGGCCAAAGTATTGGAGTTTCAGCCTCAGCGTCAGTCCTTCCAATGAACACCCAGGACTGATCTCCTTCAGAATGGACTGGTTGGATCTCCTTGCAGTCCAGGGGACTCTCAAGAGTCTTCTCCAACACCACAGTACAAAAGCATCAATTCTTCGGCACTCAGCCTTCTTCACAGTCCAACTCTCACATCCATTCATGACCACAGGAAAAACCACAGCCTTGACTAGACGGACCTTTGTTGGCAAAGTAATGTCTCTGCTTTTGAATATGCTATCTAGTTTGGACATAACTTTCCTTCCAAGGAGTAAGCGTCTTTTAATTTCATGGCTGCAGTCACCATCTGCAGTGATTTTGGAGCCCCCAAAAATAAAGTCTGACACTGTTTCCACTGTTTCCCCATCTATTTCCCATGAAGTGATGGGACCGGATGCCATGATCTTCGTTTTCTGAATGTTGAGCTTTAAGCCAACTTTTTCACTCTCCTCTTTCACTTTCATCAAGAGGCTTTTTAGGTCCTCTTCACTTTCTGCCATAAGGGTGGTGTCATCTGCATATCTGAGGTTATTGATATTTCTCTCAGCAATCTTGCTAATGTGCTTTAAATGTACTAATTTGTTCATCTTCTCTAATATTTTTAATTCTTTATTACTGTATTCTTAAGTCATTTTTCTCTGTCTGAAGGCTTAGAGTATATTTTTGATGAGAGTCTCCTGGAAATGAGTTCTCTTAGGTTTTCAGCTGGGCCTCCCTTGCAGCTCAGTTGGTAAAGAATCTGGCTACAGTATAGAAGACCTGGGTTCTATTCCTGAGTTGGAGGATCCCCAGTTATACTGTATAAATGTTTTTATCTTCCTTTATTTTTGAAGGATATATTTGATGCTTGTAGAATTCTAATTGCTCTCTTTCAGCACTTAAAAGATATCATTGCATCATATTCAGGTTTCAGTCACTTCTGTTGAATAATCAGTCAATTGTATTACTGCAGCTCTTTTGAAGGTAGTGTCTTCCCTTCCTCGACCCCAGTACACTTAAGTTTTACTTCTTTTTGATTTTAAGCAGTTTTCTATGATGGGCCTGCAGGTGGTTTTCCTTGCATTTATCCTTCTTAGGATTTACAGAAATTCTTAAACTTTAGTTTAAAACTTTTCATCAGTTTTGCAAAATCCACATCTAGTATCTTTTTACACACTGCTCAAATACTATTTATTCTTTCTCTCTTCTCTTTTTTGGGGACCCAATTCATTGCACACCAGACCTCTTTATAATTTGCCTCATATATCCCTGTTTTATTTTTTTCTATATTTGTATTTTTTGTTTCTACGGCTCAGTTATTTTAGGCCCTCTGCTGTGTATATTCTGCCATTAGGTCCATCTATTACATTCCTAACTTCCTTTTTCAGTTCTATGATGTCCAATTTATTCTTCTTATAGCTTCCTTTTTACTCTTGAAGTCCTCCCACAATTTGAAGGACATATCAAACTATGTCTGATAAGGCTAGTATCTCTTTTTCTCTTGGATTCTAGTCATTTGGTCCTATTGTCTGGCAATCTTTAACCTTTTAAATATTGTGCATTGTCTATGAAAAGTTGTGGAACCTTTGATTTCTCATTTCCTTCAGAGTGGATCTAAGTTTCTGCTTGTAGATAGAATGTAGGAAGATCACCAAGATCCAGGAAAGGCTAGATTTTAGGCTGGTCTCAGTTTGCCCTTATTTTTAGAACAGACTCCTTCAGGGATCTCACCTGAAAAACTGGGATGTTTATAGTGCTGCTTCTTTCTTAGAAAGCCTTACCTTCTAATTTTTGTCTCCCCAACACTGTGAGAATGTTGAAGTTTCTACCTAGCTTTTTAACCTCTTAGTGCTTGCATTCTACTCGATTTCTGCCTCACTCTCCACTCAAGGGCAGATTAGGAATCAGAGAACACCTCAAAAAGAAACTGCATACAACATGTTGTACTTCTGTGTAGTCCCCTTTATTCCGAGATCTTGGTCCCACAAGACCAAGCAGGCTTTAGAGCCCTGAACACCGATGTTTGTTTCTCTAGCCGGTGGAGTCACTATCAACTCTGAGTTACTGTTCTCTGTTTGACCACCAGGACTGGTATGGCACGTAGCTGGAGGGGCCTGGGGAGAAACTGCAACAGACACAGGGTTCATCTCAATGCATTTCTTTTCTCAGGGACCTTAGTGACTCACTCCCTGGTGACTTGCCTTGATTGCTCTCTGATGCTGTTTAATTTATTCAGCTTTTATAGTTGGTCTTCAGTGAGCATGGTAGTCTGATTATAGTTAGTTCAGACAGAGCCAGAAGCAGAAGTCTCTGGCAAACAGCTCCCCTTTTTATTTCCCTATTCCCAGCCAATGATGTCACCAACACTTAGACACTTGTACTGCACGTTTAAGTCTTCAATCCTCAAGTGTGTTTAGCTGACAAAGTCTGTAAATTCTATCTTTGAAATTTATCTCCCACACATCTTCATCCTTTACACTTTTACTACAGTCACACTATTATGTGTAAACTTTTTACTTCTCCTGGTATCTCATTCTAGCTTATAAACTTCTATGAGAAAAGTTATATGAATGGGTGTTCTAATCTTATCATTACATTACTCACTACCTTCTAAATCTCTTCTCTACCCCTTCCCATCTTTGCCTCTTCCAACCTCCACAGTGCCTAATGAAAGTAGCAAAAGCGTCACTGTATTTATATAATCTAGTCAAAAGCACTTTTCCTACATTACTTTCTACTAATTTTGTAAAAATACTGTGTTCTTCACTGAAATTAAACTATTTCCCATGGGCCACAGCCCATGTGTTCCTTCTTCCATAATTACCCTCAGAACTTTTCTTTCCTTTTCTTGTTATAACCTGACCAACCTTTCAAAGTCTATATTAAATGTTACCTTATTCATAAACACTGTGTAGAGTCACTGAAATAGGGGTAATATATCTCTTTTGTGAGACTGCACTGCATTTTGCTTATACTACTTGAATTAGTACTTATTTCAATTAGCCTTGTTTTATCATGATTTGTGTTCTTGTCCATGTCTCCTTGAGTATAAGCTCCTTTCAAGGTGAGGTCTTTATTTTTTTCTCCCTTTCCTAAATACTTGGCATAGTGCTTAGAATATGGCAGACCCCTCTCAACAGAATAAAATGGAATTCTGACAAATATCAAATGCACAGTATTATAAATCTGACTGTGTAATTACAACTGTATTTGATAGAAACATGCTTATGACAATGTTACCTGTTTAACAGTGACTTCTATTTTAGAAATATAAATTTCTAAGACATGTTTAGGTTTGAAATAAAGAGAAATCTGGATTATATAGATCAATATACAAGCCCCCTTCATTTTCCTAACAAAATCCGAGTTCAAGCACTTTTACAAGAAATCATTTCATCGTGTGAGCTTTTATGCATTATGTATTTCTTTCTCTTTGACTTGAATATCCAAGTAAGACATACTTACAATTCAATTAAATATGCTTCCTAAATATATGCAAATCATTTAACACTAATTTCATAACAGAAATGTCTGCATTCAAATGAAGATTATGAGAAGAGATTTTAGGGCTGCATAATTCAGGTGTAATTTTACAGGACTATGAATTGAGAATAAGCTTGGGGGTGAAAAAATCACTACTTACAAGGAGTATTCAGGAACGGCATCCTTGAAGGCAGGAAGTTCCCGCACATATTCATTATAAAACCATTTCACTTTGAAATGCAAATTCATATAATCAGTGCTCTTGCATAACCTCTGCTTTTCATGTTCTGTAATAGATAAAATCAAACATTTAATAACGTGTGGTTTGCCAACAATGCTGTGTTCCAGTCTACTTTTATTATTCCTATTTCAGAAAGGAAGAAAATATTATATCTGAGGTTAAGGCAAAGTGAATTGCTAAAGACAGACCTGAAATTTTACAAAATGCAAAAATCATCTGTTTGGTCCTGTGTAGAAATGTGAATGCTCTAATGTGCTTTCCTGGAAAAGGCAAGCATTGTGCTGAGTTAAAGAGTGATAACATACCAACATTTTTCTATTTATCTCCAAGCTTTCATATTTTGACTACTTTTAGCCTGATACTAAAGTGCCAGAAAGAATTAAAACTTGTAAGTATGAATAAAACATGAACCAAAGTAGGAGACATAATTCCTAATTAATACTGGAGATGTG
Organism: Bos indicus; assembly: GCF_029378745.1. Classification (NCBI taxonomy): domain Eukaryota; kingdom Metazoa; phylum Chordata; class Mammalia; order Artiodactyla; family Bovidae; genus Bos; species Bos indicus. The sequence continues at coordinate 55,579,230 of NC_091769.1, forward strand.
AAAGAGTAGATCACATTTCTGGCCTGGATATTTAATACTTAAAAAATTAAGGAGAAGAAATATATCTAACTTCTAAGATAGCTGATTTTTTTTTCCACCTTTTAAGTTCAGCTAAAATTCTTTTGTACTCTGTGACTCTTCTGACATTTCTTTAAGCAGGATTTTCTTTTCTTTTTAACATTCTTTTTTTTCTTTTTAAATTTTATTTTATTTTTAAACTTTACAATATTGTATTAGTTTTGCCAAATATCGAAATGAATCCACCACAGGTATACCTGTGTTCCCCATCCTGAACCCTCCTCCCTCCTCCCTCCCCATACCCTCCCTCTGGGTCGTCCCAGTGCACCAGCCCCAAGCATCCAGTATCGTGCATCGAACCTGGACTGGTGACTCGTTTCATACATGATATTATGCATGTTTCAATGCCATTCTCCCAAATCTCCCCACCCTTTCCCTCTCCCACCGAGTCCAGAAGACTGATCTATCTATACATCAGTGTCTCTTTTGCTGTCTTGTATACAGGGTTATTGTTACCATCTTTCTAAATTCCATATATATGCAGTAGTATACTGTATTGGTGTTTTTCTTTCTGGCTTACTTCACTCTGTATAATAGGTTCCAGTTTCATCCATCTCATTAGAACTGATTCAAATGTATTCTTTTTAATGGCTGAGTAATACTCCATTGTGTATATGTACCACTGCTTTCTTATCCATTCATCTGCTGATGGGCCTCTAGGTTGCTTCCATGTCCTGGCTATTATAAACAGTGTTGCGATGAACATTGGGGGTACACGTGTCTCTTTCCCTTCTGGTTTCCTCAGTGTGTATGCCCAGCAGTGGGATTGCTGGATCATAAGGCAGTTCTATTTCCAGTTTTTTAAGGAATCTCCACACTGTTCTCCATAGTGGTTGTACTAGTTTGCATTCCCACCAACAGTGTAAGAGAGTTCCCTTTTCTCCACACCCTCTCCAGCATTTATTGCTTGTAGACTTTTGGATCACAGCCATTCTGACTGGCATGAAATGGTACCTCATAGTGGTTTTGATTTGCATTTCTCTGATAATGAGTGATGTTGAGCATCTTTTCGTGTGTTTGTTAGCCATCTGTATGTTTTCTTTGGAGAAATGTCTATTTAGTTCTTTGGCCCATTTTTTGATTGGGTCATTTATTTTTCTGGAGTTGAGCTGTAGGAGTTGCTTGCATATTTTTGAGATTAGTTGTTTGTCAGTTGCTTCATTTGCTATTATTTTCTCCCATTCTGAAGGCTGCCTTTTCACCTTGCTAATAGTTTCCTTTGATGTGCAGAAGCTTTTAAGTTTAATTAGGTCCCATTTGTTTATTTTTGCTTTTATTTCCAATATTCTGGGAGGTGGGTCATAGAGGATCCTGCTGTGAGGTATGTCGGAGAGTGTTTTTCCTATGTTCTCCTCTAGGAGTTTTATAGTTTCTGGTCTTACGTTGAGATCTTTTATCCATTTTGAGTTTATTTTTGTGTATGGTGTTAGAAAGTGTTCTAGTTTCATTCTTTTACAAGTGGTTGACCAGTTTTCCCAGCACCACTTGTTAAAGAGATTGTCTTTAATCCATTGTATATTCTTGCCTCCCTTGTCAAAGATAAGGTGTCCATATGTGCGTGGATTTATCTCTGGGCTTTCTATTGATTAACAATGTTGTGTCGGTTTCAGGTATACAGCAAAGCACATCAGTTATTCATATACATATATCAACACTTTTAAAAGATTATTTTCCCATATAGCAATATTTTCTAAATGTAACTTTTAAAAATCTCTTGCTCAAAACTATAGCTTAAAACCATACTTCAATCTGGACATACAGTACTGGGAAGTAGAGACAAAAATAGTGTTACTGGACCCATTTATCTTTATTCAATACGAATTTTGGCCAATTCTGTCTTTAAGTATAGACACTGCTGCTGCTGCTAAGTCACTTCAGTCATGTCCGACTCTGTGCGACCCCATAGACGGCAGCCCACCAGGTTTCCCCGTCCCTGGGATTCTCCAGGCAAGAACACTGGAGTGGGTTGCCGTTTCCTTTTCCAATGCATGAAAGTGAAAAGTGAAAGTTAAGTCGCTCAGTCAAGTCCGACCCTTAGCATGGACTACAGCCTACCAGGCTCCTCTGTCCATGGGATTTTCCAGGCAAGAGTACTGGAGTGGGGTGCCATTGCCTTCTCTGAAGTATAAACACAACCAAACCCAAAATATCCCTAACTATATGCAGGTTGAAAGTGTCCTCTGAGAATTTCTAATTGAGGTTCTGTGAATCTCCTTCAAGCTAAGGGCTTTGATTTATAATAGGAACATGCTTTAATTAGTATTTCAGGCTAAAAGCACTTATGGAAGAAATTAGATTGTTATAAAGTAACTGAGGGCATCCCTGCTTTTCAAAACCTGACTCTAGAGGGACTTAAATCCCAATAATAAATGCAAGAGGTAACACCACCCCAAACTTAACATCCTAAAATTATTTAAACAATAATTCAAGACAATTTGCAAAACCAAGGAAAATGCAGAGAGGGAGAACACATACAGTTATACACAGAAATAAGAGTAATATATTAGTACCTAGAGACCAAACTCCTAGGCAAAATTATGAATTAAGTGATGTTTTGCTGTTTCCTCCAAATTTATTCCACCCTTTCCCCCTTCACTGCTGGTTCTCTCCCTATCCTTCTCCCTTTGGACGTCTAGTATCCCTCCATACCATAAGAGGAAACATGTATTTGATAAATTTATAGGTCGGAATTTAATGCACTACTACCCTGAAGCCCAGATAAGGGAAGACTCTTGCCCTAACAGCCTACACATAAAGAGGTTTCTACTTATCCCAAATGCAAACTCAAAAATTAAATAGCTTGTAGCCTCTGCTATCACTGGGGATCCCACACTTGGCACTAGCACAGAACAAGCCATAACTCTAAACATCTGTCTTTGTGACTAACACCACTTGCTCTTATGATTAATACTCTCTAAAGCCCATAGGAACACTGGAATATCTTTTGTTCTTTAGTCTAGAAACCATAGGTGATGGTGTCCAAATGCTACCAAGGTTTGCCGATTGCCATTGTTGACAACAGAAATAGTTACAGATTTGGAATATGGGAAGGAATTTAAGCTATGGAAGCATCTGTGTAAGAGAAAGGATAAACTAATCAACCCACCATGTTCTTTCTCTGGATGGCATATATGCAGTAGGTTATTGCATATGAAAGTATCATTAAGCACCCATTTTCTTTGGGTCCAATTCATGCATTTGAAGGTGCTCATGAATCAATGCAGTATGCAAGGCAAATCTACTACTAGCTAGGGGGATATTTTGAATAATCAATGATTCATATTACTTGCAAAGTTTGTATATATGTAGTTTTCCATATACATATAGGAAGCCTGATATTGGTTTTCTGCCAACTAGATGGTTTTTGAATTCTAGAACTGTCAATATTTTTATGTCTGAAATTTAGATTTATGAGATTTAACTCATTAAATTTTAGCTTTATTCAAGTGATTTATGTAAAAATTTATATGAACTAATAACTTGCATTTGTCCTCATTTTAATACATATGTTTGTATATTTTAGAAGGAAATACTTTTCTGAAAACTATATTTGAATTACATCCCTAAAAATAGGAAAACAATTTAAATTTTTATAGTTTATTTTAAATTACATTTTTAATAAAATACATATTCAAATTATGTTCATTTTGAATACATATTCAAAAAAGTTCATATATAACTTTATTGTTTAATCCTTTAAATATTAAGAACATATGTAGATGAGAGAGTTCCCAATATGACAAAGGAGGAATACCCTGAGCTGAACTCTCACCAGCACAACAAAATCACAACTACTTACAGAATAATTATTTATGAAAAACACCCAAATCTATCATAAGTGACCTTTTACAACTGAAGATAAAAAGAAGGAACACAAGCAGGAGGTAGGAGGGCAGAATCAAGGTCCAGTCAAGCCTCATGCCCCTGGGTGGACAATGCACAAACAATAATTACAATTGCAGAGGTTCTCTCTAAGGAATGAGGGGTCTGAGCCCCACATCAGGCTCCCCAGCCCAGGGATCCTGTGCCAGGATGAGCCCCTGAACATTTGGCTTTGAAGACCAGTGGGGCTAACTTTCGGAAGACCCAGAGGGTTATGAGAAACAGACTCCACTCTTAAAGGGCACACACAAAATTTTACACACTTAGACTCAGGAAAGAAACTGAGATTTGAAAGGAGCCTGGGTAAGACCTGCCAGCTGATCTTAGAGGGTCTCCTGTAGAAGCAGGGGGGCAACTGGAGCTCACTCTGGGGACAGAGACACTGGCTAAAGTCACTTTGGGGACCTCCTTGTACCATGTGGACATTAGTGCTAGCAACCAATATTGTTGAATCCTCCCTTTAGCTTGCTAGCCTGGGGAACCCAGCCCCACCCCACCCACTAGCCTAAGGACACCAATGCTGGGATGTCTCCTGGCACTCACCAGTGCCAACTACAGCCCCACCCATCATCAGACAGGCTTCCTTAAGAGTCTCTGAGCCTAGAGCCACCCCTGAACATTGCCCTGCCCACCAAAGGGCTGAGGACCTGGCCCCACACACCAGCATGCTGGGGCCCCCAGGGCCCTGCAGCTAGAGACACCGAGATACAGCTTCACGTACCAATGCACAGGCACCAGCTCCAGAATCCCCGGTGCCCTGCCTCCCTGCATCCCCCTATCAGCAAGCCTGCTCTAACCTTAGAATCAGAGCCTCACCCCACCCACCAGTGAGCAGACACCAGCCCAAGGTCAACTTGAGTCCTGCAGCCCATCATGGCAGGGTCAAACCCACCCACCAGCAGTCTAGCACCAGCCCAGGACCAGTTGGCCCCTCACCCCAGCATCAGGAAAATACCAGTTCTGAAAATCTTGGGCTCTTCAGCCATTCTCCCTACCAGCCCCACTCACTAGAGAGCTCAGACAAGCTTCAGGACACTCAGGACCCCACAAGCCAGCTGTGTCAGGAGCAGGCCGCAACCATCAGCAGTCTGACACCAATTCTGGGACTGCTGAACCTTGCAACTAGACTGCTCTGCTCACCAGTCAGTCAGCACTAGCCCCAAGACCTGGTTTCACCTATGTATGGTGTGGACAATCCAGGATATCCTGGACCCCAATTCTACCTACCAGTGAGACAGCTCAGTACCGGGGACCCTATGAATTCTGAAAAACAGCCACCCCATGACCCAGCCCAACAATAAGCAGCTGGCAGCCTCAGCACAAGGCAGGGCCTGGCAAACAGCTGGACCTGGAGCCAGTCATGTGTGCCAGCCTGCCCCAGTAGTCTACCCTCCCCAACAGAAGGATCCACATACACAGCCCACACAGGGTACCCTAGAGCAGGCAGCTCTGGTGACCAGTGAGGAGTGGGCTGAGGGACGGGATGTCTCCTACAAAAGGCCATTTCTCCAAGGTCAGGAAACATAACCTCCTAGATACAGAGAAATAAAAACCGCAAATCAACAAAATGAGGTGCCAGAGAAACACGGGTTAAAACAAAGGAACATGATAAAACCCCAGAAAGAGAACTAAGTGGAGATAGGCAATCTACCTGCAAAAGAGTTCAAGTAATAATTGTAAAGATGATCAAAGAACTCAGGAGAAGAATGGAAAAACAGAGTGAGAAGTTAAAACTGTTTAACAGATGATGAAGAATACACAAACTAAATGAAAAATACACTGGAAGGAATCAATAGTAGATTAAATGATAGAGAGAAACAGATCAGTGAGCTGGAAGACAGAACAGTGGAAATCACCGAAGCTCAACAGAAAAAAAAAAAAAAAAAAAGAATAAAAAAATGAGGGAGGTTTAACAAATCTCTGGAATAAAATCAAATGTACTAACACTCACGTAACAGAGGGCCCAGAAGAAGAAGAGAGATTGGAGCAGAGAACATGTGTGATGATATCATATAATAGCTGAAAACTTCCCTAACCTGGAAAAGGAAAAAGACCTCCGAGTGCAGAAAGCACAGAGAGTCCCAAACAGGATCTACCCAAAGAGGACCACCCCAAGACACACTGTAATTCAAACAGCAAAAATTGAATATAAGAGAAAATATTAACAATTGCAAGGGAAAAGAAATTAGGGAACTCCCATAAGGCAATGAGCTGATTTTCAGTTGAAACTAGAGTAATGAAAGAGAAAAACATACAACCAAGGATAATCTATCACTGAGATTTGACGGAGAAATCAAAAGTTTTAGAGACAGGCTAAAATAGTTCAGTACCACCAAACCAGCTTTAGAAGAAATGTTAAAGTGACTTCTATAAGTGAAAAACAAAAGGCCACAATGAGAAACATGAAAGATTACAAAAAAGAAAAAGATCCTTGGTAAAGGCAGTGAGTGAGTGAGTGAAAGTCACTCAGTCGTGTCTGACTCTTTGTGACCCCATCGACTACACAGTCCATGGAATTCTCCAGGCCAGAATACTAGAGTGGGTAGCCTTTTCCTTCTCCAGGGTATCTTCCCAACCCAGGGATTGAACCCAGGTCTCCTTCATTGCAGGAAGATTCTTTACCAGCTGAGCCACAGGGGAAGGCCAAGTATACAGTAAATCAACCATTCAAAGCTAGTGCATGCTCAGTTGCTAAGTCATGTCTGACTCTTTGCGACCCTGTGGACTGTAGCCCACCGGACTCCTCTGTCTATGAGATTTCCCAGGCAAGAACACTGGAGTGGGCTGTCATCCCCTTCTCCAACAAAGCTAGTAAGAAGGTTAAAATACAAAAGTAGTAAATTCATCTATATCCACAATAATCAGTAAAGGAAAAACTGGATAGCTACATGTAAAAGGATGAAATTATAACATTTCCTACACCATATATAAAAATAAACTCACAATGGATTAAAGACTAAATGTAAGAGACTGGAAACCACAAAACTAGAAGAAAATATAAGTAGAACATTCTATAAGATAAATCATAATAATAATTTTTATGTGTCATTCTCTTAAACCAAAGGAAACAAAAGCAAAAATTTAAAAATGAGTCCTAATTCAATTTCAAAGCTTTTGCACAGCAAAGGATATCATTGACAAAATGAAAAGACAGCTACTGAGTGGGAGAAAATACTTGCAAATGGTATTACTGATAATGGGTAATATCCAAAATACATAAACAGTTCATACAACTTAACATCAAAAAAAAAAAAAGCCCAAACAACTCAATTAAGACACGAATAGACATTTTCCCAAAGAAGACAGAGACAGAAATAGTCACACAAAAAGATGCTCAACATCATTAATCATAAGATAAATGCAAATCAAATCCACAATGAGATGTCACCTCACACCTGTCAAAATGGCTATACAAATAACAAATGTTGTCAAGGATGTGGAGATAAGGGAACCTTAGTATATGGTTAGAGAGAATGTAAATTGATGCAACTACTCAGGAAATAGAATGGTGTTTCCTCAAAAAAACTAAAATAGAACTACCATATGACCCAGCAATTCCACTCCTGTGTATACATTCAAAGAAAATGAAAACAGTATTTTGAAAAGATACACGAATCCCAGTGTTCACAGCAGCATTATTTATACTTGTCAAGATAAGCAAGTCACCTAAGTGCCCATCAACAGATGAATGGATAAAGAAGATGTGGTGTATGTGTTGAATACAGTAGGATATTGAATACTACTCAGCCATATAAAGAATAAAATGTTGGCTTCTGCAAGAACATGGATGGACCTGGAAGGTTATTATGCTTAGAAAATAAGTCTGATGGAGAAAGACAAATACCATATGTTATTTCTTACAGGTGGAATCTAAAGAATATAACAAATGATTGCAACAGAGAAGCAATAAACACAGAAGAGCAAACTAGCTGTTACCAGTAGGGAGAGGGAGGTAGAGAGGAGCAAGATACGAGGAGGGGTTTCAGAGGTACAGACTTCTATGTATAAATAAATAGACTTTAATGATATATTGTACAGCACAGGGAATATAGCCAATATTTTATAAAAACTATACATGGAATATATATATATATAATCTATAAAGATTCTGAATCACTATGTGGTATACCTGAGACTAACATAATATTGTAAATCAGCTATATCTCAATGAAAAAAAGAATGCATATAAACTAAGTTTGGATAGAAGGAATGTAACTGCTAAAAGAAAAATAAATGGCTCAACAGAAATTTTAAAAGGTCAAAGATAAGGTGTGCTTTGGTAAGCAGGTAAATGCCAGCTGTGGGCAGTGTCCTAGTCAGTTTTCCAGACAAGACCTTCAGTTTATTTGCGTAACCTATTTACACTTCGTTTCTCCATAACTGCAGCGATTTTGCCTTTTTCCCTACTTGGGCACTCTGTTTAGAACTTACAGCCCTCCTCAAACCCATTGTCCTGGACTCTGCAAGCTCTCTACCCTCCCACATCTCCCTCATCCCTGCTGTTGCCACAGTTTCAGGAAAGGAACACTTCTGCTTGTCTAACTTTTTGTAGCCACACCTTAGCCATCACCCTGTCCCTTTTGCCGCCCACCTGCCATGTCTCTCTTATAGAGAATGGACACAGGAAAGAAGATAGAAAAGCGACCAATTATCTTTTATCTTTTAAAAGGTGAAATCTGGTTTTGCTCTAGTCTGGTGATCATCCATTCTAGTTTCTAAGACTGTATGTTATATGATAACTCAAACTATCAGGGTTTTACTTAGAAGAATTGCTAATAGTTTTCTCTTTACAGAATTGCTTTCATACTCATAGGAGTTAGTTTCCATCCTCTTAAGCTGCATCTCTTTCATGCATCATCAACTAGTATTTACTGCTCTGTGGACAGACACAGAAGACCAGTACCATCTGTTTTCACATTCTGCCAATTCAACATAAGAGTAATTGACATCTTTACACGGATTATGCACTCCAGCTTATCTAGCAAGAGGTTTTCAGTTTACTGAATTAGTTGGTGAGGTGAATTTGTGCTTAAGAAAAATGCAATTGATAATGGAAATGGTACACACCTGTATAAATAAGGTCTACATGTGATGCTTATACTTAAGTAGAAAATATTAAGTAGAATTTAAACTCTTTTCAGCAGTGACTAATGGTGATGATCATCATGAATCTCAGGATTTGTGGCAGGTTTAACTATTAGTTGGTTATAGAACTAAGTCCTTTTCCTCCAAGGCACACAAACAGACTGCGTTTCCCAACCTTCCCTGCAATAGATTGGCCTATGACTGACTTGTGGGTCAAAGTAATAGATGCCATATTCAGTCTTGTCCTCAAACACCTCCTGTGAAATCTGCTTTGCTCTCTTTTCCCTCATTTGCTGGCCAGATGCAGAAGATCCTGCCAAGGATTCTGAGGTTCTTGGGGAATGTAGAGCTGCTAAAGGGTAGAAGTCTGGATCCTTGAACCACTACTCAGAAGACAGCTGTGCAATCAAACACCTTCTTTGACTTGTACAAGCAAGAAATAAATAAGCTGTCACTGTGTTAAATTGTTTGTTATGGAGTTAGGCTATGTGAAGCTACGTTCTGTTGCATCACACAAAGGCTTTTCAAAGGTTAACATGTGCCTATTAATTAACCCTCAAACTATTCCGCTTTTTAATTTGTTTCATATACAAATGCATACACACATACACACACACACACACAGTCACACCATCCCTTTGCTCTATGTCACTGTATCAGCCTAAGAACTTCCAGCAGACCCCACTGTGAACTGATCCACCATAACACAGGGATCAGTTAATCAGACTCTTAAGTTCATGTTAAGAAAACAGTATATAGGCTCTGAGAGAGGAATAATCATAGAAATAAAAATACATGTATTTTGCAGCTGACTAACATTACCGTTTATTTTCCTATCACCCTTGTTTCATACTTGTAGGCTCTCAGCTATATTCTCAGTAGTTATTACCACTTGGATGATTCTATAAAAAGTGAGCTGTTATTTTCCAAAATCTGTATGCCTGTTTTTCTCATGTCTTCATATATTCCTCCCATAATGTGTAATGATATAGTATAAGGAAATATTTCAAATAAACTACAGTTACATCTGTTCATTTCCAAGGCAAACCATTCAATATCATGATAATCCAAGTCTACGCCCCGATCAGTAACGCTGAAAAAGCTGAAGTTGAACGGTTCTGTGGGACCTACAAGACCTTTTAGAACTAACACCCAAAAAAGATGTCCTTTTCATTATAGGAGACTGGAATGCAAAAGTAGGAAGTCCAGAAACACCTGGAGTAACAGGCAAATTTGGCCTTGGAGTACAGAATGAAGCAGGGCAAAGGCTAATAGAGTTTTGCTAAGAGAATGCACTGGTCATAGCAAACACCCTCTTCCAACAACACAAGAGAAGACTCTACACAAAGACATCACCAGATGGCCAACACTGAAATCAGACGGATTGTAATCTTTGCAGCCAAAGATGGAGAAGCTCTATACAGTTGGCAAAAACAAGACCAGGAGCTGACTATGGCTCAGATCATGAACTCCTTATTGCCAAGTTCAGACTTAAATTGAAGAAAGTGGGGAAAATCACTAGACCATTCACGTATGACCTAGATCAAATCCCTATGGATATACAGTGGAAGTGAGATATTATATTTAAGGGACTAGATCTGATAGACAGAGTGCCTGATGAAGTATGGATGGAGGTTCATGACATTGTACAGGAGACAGGGATCAAGACCATCCCCGAGAAAAAGAAATGCAAAAAAGCAAAATGGCTGTCTGAGGAGGCCTTACAAATAGCTGTGAAAAGAAGAAAAGCAAAAAGCAAAGGAGAAAAGGAAAGATATACCCATTTGTATGCTGAGTTCCAGAGAATAGCAAGGAGAGATAAGAAAGCCTTCCTCAGCAATCAATGCAAAGAAACAGAGGAAAACAATATTATGGGAAAGACTAGAGATCTTTTCAAGAAAATGAGAGATACCAAGGAAACATTTCATGCAAAGATGGGCTCAATAAAGGAAAGAAATGGTATGGACCTAACAGAAACAGAATATATTAAGAAGAGGTGGCAAGAATACACAGAAGAACTGTACAAAAAAGATCTTCACAATCTAGATAATCAAAATGGTGTGATAATTCAACTAGAGCCAGATATCCTGGAATGTGAAGTCAAGTGGGTCTTAGGAAGCAAGAGTATGAACAAAGCTAGTGATGTGATGGAATTCCAGTTAAGCTATTTCAAATCCTAAAAGATGATGCTGTGAAAGCACTGAATTCAGCATGCCAGCAAATTTGGAAAACTCAGCAGTGACCACTGGACTAGAAAAGGTCAGTTTTCATTCCAGTCCAAAGAAAGGCAATGCCAAAGAATGCTCAAACTACTGCACAATTGCACTCATCTCACATGCTAGTACCTGAAGAAGAGGTGTGCTTGTAGTACACCTGAACCATGAACTTCCAGATGTTCAAGCTGGTTTTAGAAAAGGCAGAGGAACCAGAGATCAATTGCCTTAAAAAGAGTACCTGAACCATGAACTTCCTGATGTTCAAGCTGGTTTTAGAAAAGGCAGAGGAACCAGAGATCAATTGCCTTAAGAAACTGGAAATAGAACTGCCTTATGACCCAGCAATCCCACTGCTGGGCATACACACTGAGGAAACCAGAAGGGAAAGAGACACGTGTACCCCCAATGTTCATCGCAGCACTGTTTATAATAGCCAGGACATGGAAGCAACCTAGATGTCCATCAGCAGATGAATGGATAAGAAAGCGTGGTACATATACACAATGGAGTATTACTCAGCCATTAAAAAGAATACATTTGAATCAGTTCTAATGAGGTGGATGAAACTGGAGCCTATTATACAGAGTGAAGTAAGCCAGAAAGAAAAACACCAATACAGTATACTAACGCATATATATGGAATTTAGAAAGATGGTAACAATAACCCTGTATACAAGACAGCAAAAGAGACACTGATGTATAGAACAGTCTTCTGGACTCTGTGGGAGAGGGAGAGGGTGGGATGATTTGGGAGAATGGCATTGAAACATGTAAAATATATATGAAACGAGTTGCCAGTCCAGGTTTGATGCATGATACAGGATGCTTGGGGCTGGTGCACTGGGATGACCCAGAGGGATGGTACGGGGAGGAAGGAGGGAAGGGGGTTCAGGATGGGGAACATGTGTATACCCATGGCGGATGCATGTTGATATATGGCAAAACCAGTACAATATTGTAAAGTTAAAAAATTAAATTAAATTAAAAAACAAAACAAAACAAATTGCCAACATCCGCTGGATCATCAAAAAAGCAAGAGTTCCAGAAAAACATCGGTTTCTGCTTTATTGACTATGCCAAAGCCTTTGACTGTGTGGATCCCAATAAATGGCAGAAAATTCTGAAAGAGATGGGAATACCAGACCACCTGACCTGCCTCTTGAGAAACGTGTGCAGGTCAGGAAGCAACAGTTAGAACTGGACATGGAACAACATACTGGTTCTAAATAGGAAAAGGAGTACATCAAGGCTGTATATTGTCACCCTGCTTATTTAACTTATATGCAGAGTACATCATGAGAAACTCTAGGTTGGAAGAAACACAAGCTGGAATCAACACTGCAGGGAGAAATATCAATAACCTCAGATATGCAGATGATACCACCCTTATGGCAGAAAGCAAAGAATAACTAAAGAGCCTCTTGAGGAAAGTAAAAGAGGAGAGTGAAAAAGTTGGCTTAAAGCTCAACATTCAGAAAACGAAGGTCATGGCATCTGGTCCCATCACTTCATGGCAAATAGATGGGGAAACAGTGGAAACAGTGGCTGACTTTATTTTGGGGGGCTCCAAAATCACTGTAGATGGTGATTGCAGCCATGAAATTAAAAGAGGCTTGTTCCTTGGATGGAAAGTTATGACCAACCTAGACAGCATATTAAAAAGCAGAGACATTATTTTGTCAATAAAGGTCCATCTAGTCAAATCTATGGTTTTTCCAGTAGTCATGTGTGGATGTGAGAGTTGGACTATAAAGAAAGCTGAGCACCAAAGAATGGATGCTTCTGAACTGTGGTTTTAGAGAAGACTCTTGAGAATCCCTTGGACTGCAAGGAGATCCAACCAGTCCATCCTAAAGGAGATCAGTCCTGGATGTGTTCATCGGAATGACTGATGTTGACGTTGAAACTCCAATACTTTGGCCACCTGATGTGAAGAGCTGACTCATTTGAAAAGACCCTGATGCTGGGAAAGATTGAGGGAAGGAGAAGGGGATGACAGAAGATGAGATGGTTGGATAGCATCACTGACTTAATGGACATGAGTTTGGTTAAACTCCACAGGTTGGTGATGGACAGGGAGTCCTGGTGTGCTGCGTTTCTTGGGGTCACAAAGAGTCATACACGACTGAGCGACTAAACTGAACAGTTGCATCATAATGACCACGTACCAGACATTGTTATAAAATATTATAATGTAAAATTCAAAGGTATACTTCAAATTATCTTTAATTTTCCCAAAGCATCTTCTGCTTAGTGGTAGACCACAGTTGCAAAACTGCCTTTATCTCTTATGATGTGAACAAAAAATTTGTTGCCAAAATTAAGAATGCTGAAGGACTGATCAGTCCTCCAACACTTTTACTTGTGGAAACAAATATTTAACACACTCATTATATTTGCAAAATAAAATGTTTAATTAGTTTTCTGAACTGCAGTATAATAATTATATAAAAAACGTATTCTTTGAATTTCAATGAGACGAATATATTACCACCAGAATAAAAGTGCTTCATTAAAATTATACAAGGAAAAAGCTTGGCAATTTTGAAGACTATTTGTAATTGCTTTTACTAGAATTTACTACTTAAAAGAATAGATTTTCCTTGAAAGTTAGTGGATGCATGGGATTTTATGTATAATCCAGAAATGTACAATTATTTATCTATTTATAGGTGTGGCAGACAATCCATTCTCATGCCAAATGCAAATGTACTACCATCAACCTTCACAGTGTCATTTTCTGGTTCTTAGTTTGTGATGTCATTTTACTGCATAAACACTCTGTCTTGTCCCATAGTTGGTGGTTCAGTTCTGTAGGGCTATCTTAAACATCCCTCTAAGTGTTTGGAAGGCTGCTCTGTCTCTAAGAGGTGATGATATAGAAGGTTTGGGAGGAATAGCAAATAAAACGCCAGCATTAAGGACTCAGTGCCTAAGATGTTTTGTGCAATACTGTGTGCTCACAAAGCTCAGACCTTATCACCCAGAAACTCTTTAAATATAAATATGTATCAGACTTTTACAAACAATGCACACATATAAACATCTATCAAAGATAAGCACAGATGCATATTAATGGTATACAGATGGAGATCATGAACTCTTTTTCATACACTGAGAATTCTAAACCATGTAACTAGAAGTAAAAAGAGAGAGAGAAAATAAGAATTATAATTTTCCATTTTAGAGCGGCTCTATAAAGATTTTGTAATATCAGCATATCTTTGGAGATGTGTAAATTCTGGCTGCCGAAGTAAGCTGTCATATTAACAAAGCATAAAGCTTGGAATAATAAAAGAAAACCTAAAAAATAAATGAATAAAGATAATAATAACACACTAGCAAAAAAAAAAAAAAAAGCAATTGGGACCAATGTGAAGCTTCCAGAGAAGGAAATCAGCAAACAAGAGAAAAGAGTAGCCATAATAAATTACTATAGCAAATTTTCTGAAGAATCAATGACAAGGAAGGAACAAGTATCATTAATTTTTGTAGGGTAAGTAAGAAGATAGCAAGCTTTTAAAAAAGCCAAGGAAAATTAATAAAATATTGTCCTCCTCCATGACCACTGAAACCGATGCCAGAAGCATGTTTACACGTGTAGCTGGTAGTCCTCCTCACACTTAATACCAGTATCTCAGCAGAATCCCAAAATGAAATGCAGTTCCCTGGGTAAATGAAACTAGGAATGGTGTAATGTCAGACATACTTCACAGTCACACTCTCTGATATATCCTCTTACAATTCTGGTGTAGCTCTTACAACCCATAAATCTAAACTGGAGGGTTTCAAGTAAGACGCTCTGTCCAGTGAAACCAAAGTGTCTCGAACTTCTTTTAGTATCATCTACAATTGGAAATTACTCTATTTCTGGAAAAGAAATCTGTTCACAGATAAGCTCTGCATTCAATCACCCTTTTAATTTCAAACGTTTCTTTGCCAAAGTTCAAGAGTACAACACCAACATTTCCTCTATAATCTTCTATGACACAGACTCCTGCATCTTTGAAGGCAAGCTGGAGTGTGGAGCTACTCTTCCCAAACACCCATAAAGAAGAGGATACCATTTTATGTACGGCCTGGAAGAATACTGCACGATTTGCCTGAGCCTTGGAAGTTCAGGAAGCTCTATGAAGTCAGCAGCACATAATCTTATGCTGGGAAACTAGAGATGGATAGTTAATAAGGAAAGAATGAGATGTGATGGGAAAGTATTTTTAAAAAGAAAGATGGCCAACAGGCTGAAACATAATGGTAAAATACAGGTACCCAAAGAAGCTACTAGCACTGACAAGTCACGGAGCAAGAGTATAAAAAATAAACAAAAAACAAGCTTCACTTACATTGTACTTTTACCCACAGTCTTAGGAACAGAAGTAACACAGAGTATTTCTATGGAAGTTAGTACTTGAGACCAAAATTTGGATTTCATTCATTTATGCAACATCTACTTATTATGTACTAGGAACCAGACACTACATACTGAGAGTACAGCAAAGAAGAAAACAGAGCATCCCTGCAATTTTGGAATTTATAATATAGTGAGGAGAGGCAGACAATAAAAACCACTCAATACAATGTGAAGTAGTGGTTAAGTGTTCTGGAAAAATAAAATGCAGAATAAGGGAGTATATGAACTGAATATACATTTTTTTTTTCTAGTAGGGTGCTAAGGGAAGATCTTTAATGAGGCAACATGAAAGTACAGCTGAATGAAGTCAGAGAGAAAACCATGCGGCCATTTCCTGGAAAAGCATTTCAGGTGGAAAACACATCAAGTAAGTGGTCCTCAAGCTAAAGAGTGTGCTGAGATGCAAAGAAGCCAGTGTGGCTGAAGTAGAGTGATGGAGAGTGGTACGAGAAGCCACGGCTGGGTCACAGAGGATTGGAGCCTGTTATAAGGACCTCTCCTCCTAAGAGTTATGGAATAACACTGCAGGTTTTTGGTCTCATTTTACATTTGTAAAACTTTGGTTGTTATCTGGAGAACAGATTATAGGAGACCAAAAGTGAAAACAGGAGCGTATAGAGGAGCCACTGAAGTAGAATAAGCAATGGGCAGACTTGGCAGCTTGGACTTGGTGGTCACAGTGATGGCTGTGGTAGAAGCAGTACAGTTCGGTTCAGTCACTCAGTTGTATCCAACTCTTTGCAACCCACAGACTGCAGCATGCCAGGCTTCCCTGTCCATCACCAACTCCTGGAGCTAGCTCAAACTCTGTCCATTGAGTTGGTGATGCCATCTAACCATCTCATCCTCTGTTGCCCCCTTGTCCTTCTGCCTTCAGTCTTTCCCAGCATCAGGGTCTTTTCCAGTTCTTTGCATTTTTTTTCAGTTCAGTTCTTCTCATCAGGTGGCCAAAGTATTGGAGCGTCAGCTTTAGCCTCAGTCCTTCCAATGAATATTCAGGACTGATTTCCTTTAGGATTGACTGGCTTGATCTCCTTGCAGACCAAGGGACTCAAGAGAAGATCTCCAACACCACAGTTCAGCATAAGGTCTAATGTTGGTTCTGTGTCTTTCTAACATACAACCGTGTCTCTTACCTCTTCTCTGCTTAGATAAACTTTTTAAGAACAGATAAGACAGCAGATAAGATAAATGTTTGATTCCCACACTACCTTGTCTGCTTAGAACCATAAATGGATAAACAGACAGACGAAAGAATGTAAAGGTTGTATCCAGTTCTTTGGCCATGTCTATTCCTTCATTTTCTTCTCAGACACGCTCAGAACAGTGGGTCATCAATCAGACTGGAAGAGGACATGTTCAACCCTGGATGTTATCTTAAAGTTTGCTGGTGTAAAGCTTCCCATGGGGGTGTGAAAGGATACATGTACCTCAATGTGCACTGCAGCACTGTACACAACAGCCAAGACAGGGAAGCAACCTAAATGTCATCAACAGATCAACAGAGGAATAGATAAAGAGGATTCTGTGTGTGTGTGTATGTGTGTGTGTGTGTATGTATGTGTGTGTGTGTGTGTGTATAATAGATCATTATTCAGCCATTAAAAATAATGAAATAATGCCATTTTCAGCAACATGGATGGACTTATAGACTATCATACTAAGCGAAGTAAATCAGAAGGAGAAATATCGTATGGCATTGCTTACATGTGGAATCTAAAAAGAAATGATACAAATGAATTTATTTACAAAACAGAAAGAGATTCACAGACTTAGAAGTGAATTTATAGTTAATGTGTGGGGAGGATGTGAGGGAGGGATAGTTAGGGCGTTTGGCATCAACATGTACACACTGCTATGTTTAAAATGGCTAACCACCAACAAGGTCCTACTGCATAGCACATGGAACTTGGTTCAATGTTATACGGTAGCCTGTATGGGAGGGGAGTTTGGGGGAGAATGGATACATGTATATGTATGGCCGAGTCCCTTTCCTGTACACATGAAAGTATCACAACATTGTTAATCAGCTATAGTCCAATATAAAATAAAGTTTTTCAAAAATGAGATGATAATGTACCTGAGTAAATTTTACTTAAAACAACCTTCATAAAAGAAAAAAAAAAAAAAAAGCTCCCCATGGTGAAAAGCCACTACTGTGTCTTAAAAGACCCAAATTTCTGCATGAATATAAAAGGCCCCATGCATATCAATATGAGGGGCTTCCCTCTCAGTCGGTAAAGAATCTGCCTGCAGTGCAGGAGACCTGGGTTCAATTCCTAGGTCAGGAAGATCCCCTGGAGGACAAAATTCCACTCCAGTATTCTTGCCTGAAGAACACCATGGACAGAGGAGCCTAGCAGGCCTCAGGCCATGGGGTTGCAAGAGTCAGGTATGACTTAGTGACGAAACCACCACCACCATGCATATCCATAATTTTTCATTAAGAATTGTCAATAAAATATGCACATAACTTTATTCCATATTCATAGCTCATAAAAACCACTCATAATTAATCAGTTTCATGTATTTCCCAGCTTATAACTTATATTGCAAAATCACTGCCTGTAGCTTTTTCTTAGAAGACTCAGATTTTTATGAACTTCATTTCTTGTAGTTTCCTGTACATTTTCTCATTAATTATTTAAATGTAATCTGTAGTTGAAGTTCTTTTTTAGGATAAAATTGATTTCCATCAATTATTTACAACTTATAAGATAAGATCTTTTTGGTAGATTTCAACTAAGTTATTTTGTTTGTTCTTTCTGAGTTGCCATCATCTACTCAGCAGAGGAACCAGAGACCAAATTGCCAATATCCGCTGGATCATCGAAAAAGCAAGAGAGTTCCAGAAAAACATCTATTTCTGCTTTATTGACTATGCCAAAGCCTTTGACTGTGTGGATCATAATAAACTGTGGAAAATGCTGAAAGAGATGGGAATACCAGACCACCTGACCTGCCTCTTGAGAAATCTGTATGCAGGTCATGAAGCAACAGTTAGAACTGGACATGGAACAACAGACTGGTTCCAAATAGGAAAAGGAGTTCGTCAAGGCTGTATAGTGTCACCCTGCTTATTTAACTTATATGCAGAGTACATCATGAAAAACGCTGGACTGGAAGAAGCACAAGCTGGAATAAGATAGCCGGGAGAAATATCAATCACCTTAGATATGTAGATGATACCACCCTTATCGCAGAAAGTGAAGAGGAACTCAAAAGCCTCTTGATGAGTGAAAAAGTTGGCTTAAAACCAACATTCAGAAAACGAAGATCATGGCATCTGGTTCCATCACTTCATGGGGAACAGATGGGGAAACAGTGGAAACAGTTTCAGACTATTTTTTTGGGCTCCAAAATCACTGCAGATGGTGACTGCAGCCATGAAATTAAAAGACACTTACTCCTTGGAAGAAAAGTTATGACCAACCTAGATGGCATATTCAAAAGCAGAGACATTACTTTGCCAACAAAGGTCCGTCTAGTCAAGGCTATGGTTTTTCCTGTGGCCATGTATGGATGTGAGAGTTGGACTGTGAAGAAGGCTGAGCACCGAAGAATTGATGCTTTGGAACTGTGGTGTTGGAGAAGACTCTTGAGAGTCCCTTGGACTGCAAGGAGATCCAACCAGTCCATTCTGAAGGAGATCAGCCCTGGGATTTCTTTGGAAGGAATGATGCTAAAGCTGAAACTCCAGTCCTTTGGCCACCTCATGCGAATAGTTGACTCATTGGAAATGACTCTGATGCTGGGAGGGATTGGGGGCAGGAGGAGAAGGGGACGACAGAGGATGAGATGGCTGGATGGCATCACTGACTCAATGGACATAAGTCCGAGTGAAGTCCGGGAGCTGGTGATGGCCAGGGAGGCCTGGCATGCTGCAATTCATGGGGTCGCAAAGAGTTGGACACGACTGAGCAACTGAACTGAACTGAACTTATAAGGAAATTAAGCTAATAGATACACAGTTAAAAAATGCTTCACCTAATCTATATTTTAGAAGGAGGTGATTAAAACATCCTAAGCATTTGATTACTTCTAATTTTTTATTAGTGATAACAGTTATTTTTTAACTTTGTTAATGATTTTCTTGGGAATTCTTAAAAAAAAGACAAGGGCCTTAAACACTTGAAAAATGCACAATTTCTTTATATTTAAAGAAATGAAAATTAATGAGATGGTATTTTTCTATCAGATTGCTAAAATAGAAAATGTACTGTTTGGCTTTTTAGGGAAAAATTAGAAAAAAATTTAAATACACAAATCTTTTGGCAATTCAACTTCAAAGAATTTTCTGTTTAAATATATTTGCACATGTAAACAAAAAAGATATGCTCCATTGTTTATATTAGCAAAATACTAAATAGTCTAAATATTTACTGATATAAGAATTAAGTCTGTTTTATACATCCATTCCATTGAAAATAATGACAAAATAATGATAAAAATTATCATAGAGAATGAGGTAGATCTAAATGTGTTTATATAGTACAAACTTCAAGTTACATTGTTAAGTAAAATAACAGGTTGCAGAAGGATATGGAAAATACATGATCATTTACGTAGAAAAGAGAAATGATCCATTCATATATACGTGTTTATGCTTAAAATGTTTCTGGAAATAGACAAGAAACTGGAAACAGTGGTAAACTTGTCAGGTATCAAACAAACTGTCCACAGAATATGTTTTTTTACTGCTTTAACCATGTACCCATATTTTCAAAAATTAATAACTTATTAAGGAATACAACTTGATAAAGGAAAGAGCAAAAAAGACAACTTGTGAAAATAAATCAGTAATTTGAAGGCTGGCTTAGTAAAATTCTCTAGAATTTAGGAATAATTCTCAGACCAGAAGATTAGAAACTGACTGATATAGTAGTCAGAGACTATACAAATCCACCGCCCCCCCAAAAAAAAAAGTCAAACGAATGGAATTGAATCAATAATAAGATGCATAGTTAAAGAGAATAAGCTTTTGGTGAGAAAGAAAGGGAAGCAAGTTAAGAAATTCTCTAGTAGTGAAAAGAGATTCACATCTAAGTACTAGTAAATAGGCACATCTGCGAAAACTCTTACAAGACCAAAATAAAGGAAAAACTTTCAGGCTTCTAAACAGAATAACAAATATATAAAATTACTTAAATAAAATAGGCTGACCCGTGACTTTTCCATCCCCCAGAAGCTATGGGATAACGAAACAACATCTACAGAATCATGAGAGGAAAATTTGCAGAAGACTGATGAATTGTATACACTGTCATGTTTTTGACATGAAGGCAAAGTACATACAGCTGAACTGGCTCTACTAATAAACATGCAAAGATATGCAGGAATTGGTTCCTTCTTTCATAAAGCATGTAGATAAACCATAAAAGTGATACATTTGATCATGAATCATTTTTCATTATAAAAATAAACCTATTTATTGGCCACAAAGAGTTCCTTTGTTAAAGCCTCTCTCTCCCCCAGGCCAGACTTGTACCAAGTTCGGAAGATTAATTAAATAGGAATTATAATTTTTATTAAAGGATAAAACAGCCACTATCTATGCCAAGAAAAATGATGGAAAGAAAAAACCTAAAAAGTTACTGTGGGTATCTTTGGATCATTATTCTCCCCTATGTACTTGCTTGCATTTAATAAGAATGGTTTTTCATGTTTATTTTGGAAATGAGATATTTATTCATTGAAAAAAATTCAAACAATACAGAAAAGCTCAAAGAAAAGTAAGGATTACCATAAGTCACATGATTCATAGATATGTTGTTACACTATGCCTGATTATCCTTCAGAATAACACTGTATGAATTGATTTATCTAAAATATATGTGTGCATGTAATTTGTATAAATGCTTTATGTTCTGTAACCTACTCCTTTCACACAATATTTTCCATGCCAGTAAAATTAATATCTTCATTTAATACTGTTTTTAAAAGCTATGCTTAGTACACAAAGAATAGTCTTATTGGGCATACACTTCTACATACTTCTGTTATATTCTCCACATCTGTCTGACCTTAAGAGAGTATAAGATCTTTCTATTATATCATATAACTTCATCAAGTGTAGGTTGATACACAAAAAATGAATTTCAGATGGATTGTAGGTCTAAAATTGAAAGGTAAAAAAACAAAGCTTTTAGGAAAAAAAATGAGACTATTTTCATAATCTTGAGTTGGCAAAGATTAATCAAAGAGGACAAAAACAGTTCTAATAATAAAGGAGGTTACTTATAAATTGCACTGTTAATATTAAGAACTTCTATATCTTAAATCATTCAGTGACATGTTAAAATGACCACACTATCCATAACAATCTACAGATTTAATGCAGTCTCTATCAAAATACTACGGCAGTTTTCACAGAACTAGAATAATCCTAAAATTCATATGAAATCACAGAAGACCCCAAATAAGCAAAGAAATCTTGAGAAAAAAGAACAAAGCTGCAGGTATCACACACCCAGATTTCAGACTGTACCTAAAATCTATAGTAATCTGAATAGCAAAGTACTAGCATAAAATCAGACACATTTATCAATAGAACAGGATACAGAGCCAGAAATAAGCCCACAACCTATGGTCAATTAACCTACAACAAAGGAGGTAATGATATATGATGGAGAAAAGACAGTCTCTTCAACAAGTGGCGCTATGAAAACTGGACGGCTACATGTAAAAGAATGAGATTAGAATATTTCTTCACACCATAAAAAAAGATAAACTCAAAATGGATAAAAGATGTAAAGCAAAGACCAGAAACTATAAAGCTCTTAGAAGAAAATACAGGCAGAACATGCTTTGACATAAATTGTAGCAGCATTTTATTGACTGTCTTCTCAGGCAAAAGAAATAAAAGTGAAGACAAAGAAATGGGACCTAAGTAAATGTATAAGCTTTTGTACAGCAAAGGGAAACACTGACAAAAGGGAAAGACAACTTACTGAACGGCAGAAAATGTTTGCAAATGATATGACCAGCAAAGGGTTGATATCCAAAATATATAAACAGCTCATACAATTCAACATCAAAAAGCAAATCAAAAAAGCGGGCAGAAGACCTTGAAAGACAGTTTTCAAGGAGACATACAGATGGCCAATGGGCATTTGAAAAACTGCCCCACAATGCTAATTATTATAGAAATTATAAATATTATAGAAATTATTATAGAAATAAAAACAAGGTACAACCACACAGCTATCAGAATAGCTATCATCAAAATATATACAAATAAAAAATGATGGTGAGGATGTGGAGAAAACGGAACCCTGTACACTGTTGGTGGGAATGTAAGTGAGTGCTGACGCTATGTAAAACAGCATGAAAGTTCCTTAAAAACTAAGACTAGAACTACCATATCCTCTAGTAAGTCTACTCCTGGGCATATATCCAGAAAAAATGAAAACTCTGATTCAAAAAGAAGCATGTACCCCATGTTCACATCATTTTTACAATAGTTAAGACACAGAAGC
Organism: Bos indicus; assembly: GCF_029378745.1. Taxonomy (NCBI): domain Eukaryota; kingdom Metazoa; phylum Chordata; class Mammalia; order Artiodactyla; family Bovidae; genus Bos; species Bos indicus. The sequence continues at coordinate 55,602,380 of NC_091769.1, forward strand.
ACCCCAAGAGCCCATCAACAAATGAACAGATGAAGATGTGGTATACACATACAATAGAATACTTCTCAGCTATAAAAGAATGGGCACTCCCATGGACAGAGGGGCCTGGTGGGCCACAGTCCATGGGATCACAAAGAGGTGGCCACAACTGAGCGACTGACCACATAAAAGGAAAGGAATTCTGCCATTTGTAGCAACATAGGTGAACCTACAAAAGTACTATGCTTCTTAAAAGAAGTCAATGACTCAATGACAAATACTATATGTTATCACTTACATGTGGGATCTAAAAGAATAAGTGAATTTATACACAAAACAGAAAAAAAGACTTACAGATTTAGAAAACAAATTAGTGGTCATCCAGAGGAAGAGGGAAGGGGATTTGAGGCAAATTTGAGGTAAGGGATTAAGAGATATGAACTACTAAAAACCAGATAAGCCACAAAGATAAATTGTATAGCACAGGAAATTATTGCCATTATTTTGTAATAACTTTTAATGAAGTATAATCCGTAAAGTACTGAATCTATAAACTATACACTTGAAACTAATATTGTATTATAAATCAACTATACTTCAATAAAGAAAAGACATTATTAAGAGAGCAAGAAAGCCATTGACTGAGAGAAAATATCTGCAATACAAATATCCAACAAAAGGCTAATATGTACAATGTATGATGAGTTTTAAATTTTAAGACAATGTCAGAGACCTCAACTAAAAAATGGACAAAAGGGCTTCCCTGCTGGCTCAGAGGGTAAAAAATGGACAAAAAATCAAAAAGTTGGTTCATAAAAGAAATACCCAAATGATCAACAACCTTATGAAAAGGTATTTCACTTTTTTAGCCATCAGGAAAGCAAAAATTAAACTACCATTTTAATTATACCATGATTATATGCCTATCAAAATGGCTAGAATGAAAAAGACAGGCAATAGGAAGTTGGAGATACGGAGCGATTGGAACTTGTACACACTTTTGATGGGCCAGGTAACTGGTATAACCACTTTGGAAAACTTGTTTGCAATATCTACTCAGCTGAAAATATGCATCCCTATGACTTCACTTTCACTTTCACGACTTAGTAAGTCCACTCCTTCGGTATATTCATGACAGTATACATGTACATATATAGTCACTGAGACATGTATAAGAACATTCATACCAGCACTTTAATAGCTTCAAATCAGAAACTACTCAAATATATCACAACAGTAAAATGCATAAACAAACAGTGGCATATTTGTACATTTGAGTATCATACTGTGTTGAGAATGAACAAACTATCAGGGTAAAATCTCACAAAAAAATAATATTGAGTGAAAGAAATCCAGCATGAAATAGATGTATTCTATGGTTTGATACGGAGAAGGCAATGGCAACCCACTCCAGTACTCCTGCCTGGAAAATCCCATGGACGGAGGAGCCTGATAGGCTGCAGACCATGGGGTCTTGAAGAGTCAGACACAACTGAGCAAGTTCACTTTCACTTTTCACTTTCATGCATTGGAGAAGGAAATGGCAACCCACTCCAGTGTTTTTGCCTGGAGAATCCCAGGGACGGGGCGGGGCCTGGTGGGCTGCTGTCTATAGGGTTGCACAGAGTCGGACACAACTGAAGCAACTTAGCAGCAGCAGCAGCATGGTTTGATATAAATGAAGTTTGGCAACAGGCAAAAGTCATATCATGTTAGAAGTCAAAGTAGTGAACAACTATCAGAGGGATTAGGTGACTGGAAAGGAACATGATCGTATTTCTGAGGTTCTGTTAACATGTAACTGCATTGTGTGAAAATTTATCCAGCTGGACAACTGTGATTTGCATACATTATGTATGCTATAGTTCAATAAAATGTGTATGCAGGGAAAATATACCTTATCCTTTAGGCAATGGTCAGTGACTCCATCTACTGGAGGATTTATGAACACATAAATTATATGATGTCAGCTGCACTGTATCTAGGCCACATTCTTCAAAACAGAGTATGAAAGACAAAACATCTTGTGTCTTTTCCCCCGTTTTTATCGAATTTACCATCAATAAAATTGCCACCTCAAAGTCAAAATTCTTTAGTCAAGTATTTTGTTTAACTACCTTTACATAATCAATCTTCTGCTCATATTAATTTATATAAATTTTTCATTCTGTCAGCAAACAGATTTTACTCTTTGGGTTAAAGTGAAGACAAAGAGAATCAATATATCCAGGGAACTAAGTAAACACAGACTTATTTTTTTCTGTTTATTCACAGTACATTGTAATTTAACTCAAATCAACAAATATCATTGTTTGTGATGTGCAAATCACATATTGCGCTTTAGGAATACAAAAGAAGCCTAGGATATAATTCCAAAATTTAAGCAAAGGTATATAGAAAGACTAATCTGTCTTTGGGGTTAAACGGATTCCCTGAAGGATAGACCTGAGAGAGTGAGAGAGACAGACATGGATTTTCATCTTGAATCTATCACTTACTGCCTTTGACAACTGGGCAAACCATTTTACTCCTAGAAGCCTCAACTTCCTTTTGTGTAAAATAGGACTGTAACTCTATCTCCCCTTCAGGTTGTTTTGTGAAAAAAGTGAGATAATATTGTATAAATGTGCCATCAATGAAATATACTTTATAAATGGCAGTAAATAGTGACTATTGTTTTAACAAGAATTACCATATTAAAATGCTATTACAATAACTTGGTTAAAAAGAACAGCAGAAAATGACATTGTTTAGTCTATTTTTTTATCTCCATTATTCAGAGACATTGATTTTTACAATTTTCTATTTCAATGTAATGCAAAATATACAGAAATCTTGCAAGACTAGTATAATTATTTCTCATATATTCTATACTCAGACTCAACAATCATCAATATTTTGCCAAACCTGCATAAATTATGTCTGTTTTATATATATATATGTTCATATATCTAGATGTATAAACACTTATGTTTAATATATATATACATATGCATCTAGATGTATAAACATATAATTATTTTAGTGAAATTTGATAAGGAAATATCCATCAATTTCTATGTTTTGAACATTTTATTAGCAATGTGCACTGAAATTTGTCAAATGCTTTTTCAGCATCTACGGAGACTATCAAATGCTTTTTCTTCATATATCTATTAATGTGATATATGATATTAATGGATTTTCTAAACACATGATATTAATGGATTTTCCAGTAATAAACTAGCCTTTTGTCTTAGTCTCTCTGGGCTGCTATAAAGTTAAAGAAAGTGAAGTCGCTCAGTTGTGTCCGACTGTTTGTGACCCCATGAACTGTAGCCTGCCAGGCTCCTCTGTCCATGGGATTTTCCAGGCAAGAGTACTGGAGTGGGTTGCCATCTCCTTCTCCATGAGTTGCTATAATCAAATGCCAAAGACGAGGTGGCTTATAAACAACAAACATTTATTTCTCATAGTTCTAGAGCTATGAAGTCCAAGATCAAGGCTCCAGCATGATGGAGGCCCTTTCAGACTTATAGAATGTGACTTCTGTTATCTTCACTGTGTGGAAGGGGCTTGAGAGTTTTCTGAGGCTTTTAAAAATAAGGGTACTATTCAATTTTGGACTAGAACTCATAAAATATTTCCTTTATCTTTAAAATCTAATAATTTTATCAGGATCTATTTCAAAGTTGACAGTTTCAAACTGATTTTCTAGTATTAAGTTATCTTTGTCAATTTGCATCCTGAGATCTTTTGTTTCTGTAAAATTTTTCTTTATCAGTTTTTAAATATAAGTTCTACTATTTTCTTAAAGCCAGCTTAAAACTCAACATTGAAAAAACTAAGATCAGGGCATCCAGTCCCATCACTTCATGGCAAATAAATGGGGAAACAATGGAAACAGTGACAGACTTTACATTTTTGGGCTCCCAAATCACTGCAGATGGTAACTGCAGCCGTGAAATTAAAAGATGTTTGCTTCTTGGAAGAAAAACTATGACCAAACTAGACAGCATATTAAAAAGCAGAGACATTACTTTGCTGACAAAGGTCCATTTAGTCAAAGCTATGGTTTTTCCAGCAGTTATGTATGGATGTGAGAGTTGGACTATAAAGAAAGCTAAGTGCTGAATAACTGATGCTTTTGAACTGAGGTGTCGGAGAAGACTCTTGAGAGTCCCTTGGACTGCAAGGAGATCCAACGAGTCAATCCTAAAGGAAATCAGTCCTGAATATTCATTGGAAGGTCTGATGCTGAAGCTGAAACTCCAATACTTTGGCCACCTCATGCAAGGAACTAACTCATTTGAAAATACCTTGATGCTGGGAAGGATTGAAGGTGGGAAGAGAAGGGAACAACAGAGGACAAGATGGTTGAATGGCATTACTGACTCTATGGACATGAGTTTGAGTAAGCTCCAGGAGTCAGTGATAGATAGGGAAGCCTGGTGTACTGCAGTCCATGAGGTCTCAAAGAGTCAGACACAACTGAGCAACTAAACTGTTTTCTTTTGTTTTTCCTTCTCTGTAAACTCTAATTCCACATATTAGAATTCTGTTTTAACCTATCCTCCACTTCCACAACTATCTCTGACTCTCTTTACTTCTTCAGAAACTCCAATTAAACATATTAGAAGTTATCACTTGCTAGTATTATTCCATGCTGACCTCTTACTCAGCTTGGGAATCATACTAATGATTCCTATTTTCTTACTAGCTCTCACTCAAATCAAGTATAATGCTCACTCTTTTTTTTTGTCATGTCAACCCAGTGTTTACATTTGTGTTTACAAAAAGCAGGAGTTAAAAAAGCTTTGAATAAATGAGTTGGAGTTAATCATTCAAGGGCTAAAAAGATCCACTAAATAACTATGAAGACCACTATGTATAATTAGTTGTCTTCTGATGTATTCTTGGTGACCAAATATAAATAATTTGAGAATGACTGGAGTCATGGAATAGTACAGTTCATTTGAAATCTGGGAATTTATACTATTCCCTTCATGGTCTCATTAGTTGTCTTTTGGGGAGGGGGTTTATTTATTGCTTCTTTCAAGCCGAAGTACCTCATAGACATATACCAAAAGCAGATAACAAGAGCATAAATACATATTGAAACTGCATGACACTGAATGTTGCCACCAGATAAGTATTATCAATTTAATATATAGAGACATTCTATTGTATTGTATAACAAATCAGCTTCCATTATCCTTTGAGCTAGACAATAAATGAAAATTTTAGTGAAGCATGTCATTATAGAAGTTTTAAGATATAGAGGAAATCAATGTGTGAAGACCTCTGAAATTGTTTATCCTTTAAAAGCATTCCATTTGTGAGTTTTTAATACCTTTTCATCAGACAGGAAAATAGTCAATAAATCTGCATTTCTCTTAGCATTATATTAATTTAATTCTCATTTTCTACTGAAAAATCCAACAAATTTATCTGAAGCACTATTGCCTATCTATGTGTGGGGTTGCTATTGAGAACCTAAGCTACTCAAATGAAGTCAAGTAAAGGCTTTTAAATTTAAACAATGTCTTTTTCCTTGTATTAACTATAGCCCCTATAAAATTTTACAAAAATATTTAACTTTTATACAATAAATTTTCATTATTTAGAGGAATACAATCCAAATAAATAATACATTAATCTGATGCTTTATCCACATAATTGATTACTAAATGTATACCTTAATTATAATGTTTATTTTTTAAGAATGGAAACATCTTATTAATATTTCACTAAAGTATCAATATAAAATAACTGGTAAGTACTGCAAGGCACTTGATAGCTCAGGAGGAGTTTTTCTATTCCAGGAAGATTTTTTTCAAGTAGCTAATAAAAGGTGAATACACATTAGCAGAAAAATGGCCAAGTTCACGAATGGGAAACAAATATAAATGACTAGACAGGAAAGATAATCAACTGTACTTACTGTTCAAAAAGGAAAATTCAATCCCAAGATATTTTCACCTAGTAGATTGATAACGATTAAGTGCATTGACGCTACCTGGTATCGGTAAGGTACTTTCAAATATCATTGATGGGAATCCTTAATAATACAAACTTACTGGAATTTACTATCAATATTGAATTTACATTTATTAGCCCACTGCTCTTTTCTTTTCACAATCATTACTGTCATCATTTTTTGGTGATCTTAGTAACTATGCAGATGGTCTACTTAGGGTCCTCATTCTCAGCTCTTAGCTCCACTCTCCCTTGGGAGAGAGTGTCCTGTCTCCCACACATCCATCCTTTGGATTCTTTACTGCTGAGCCACCAGGGAAGCCCTATCCAGGGTCTTACCTTAGATCATGTTGTTACCAACAAGGGCATTCCTTTCAAATCTCAACTTTAAGCATTCTGCTCTTTGAAAGACATCATACACCTTGATTATTACCTTATCTCATTTCCTCTTACATGTACTGAGAGCCATGTTTTCTTTATAAATGACCTCATTTATAATTTTATTTTTTCTTTATCTACCTCAGAGTCTATGGTCCATGACTGTAATCTCTTTTTTACACATATTTTCAAGTATTACCACTTGGCCTCTCTTGTCATATTCTCCTGGCAAAGGACAAACTTTGGAAAATCTAGTTCCTTATCTATTCTGTGCCTGAATCCCAGTGTCTCAACAGGACTAGAAAAAAACAAGACCACACTGGCTGTTGGTCTCTAAAGTAATGGCCACGAATGTCAAGATAACAAGATGTCCATATATGGACAGCCATCTCTACAGTTCATTAAGTACTTGGTCCCTATGCTCTGAGAGCATTATTTTATATTCCTATTCTTCTGTCTCCACAAACATCCAAGAACCCTTGTCCTCTCCTCACTCTTTTTTGATCACTTAGGTTCCACTACCACATTTACCATCCTGCCTTCTATAGCTGTGTACTTTTCCTCTTCTCCTGCTACTATGGCTGAACTATCTCTACTATGACCTGAAACTAACCCATCCACTTGTGTACTGGGTAATACCCAATTTCTCCCACTCGGAGTCTTCAGTGTTGCACTCATATACTATCTCTTCTGCATCATCAATTATTCCTCTGTCCAAATGAATTATTCCTACAGCCACAAAATATATGACATTTTTCTATTATAAAATAGATTTTCAACACTAAAATGAAGACCTAAGGGATTAAAGAATTGATAAACATACATCAATCAAATAGAAATCAACAACATATTTTTCTGGATAGCAATGAAACCAAAAGAAACCACAAAGATAGATTATATGATATAAAACCCCCTTATAACAAAACTAATGCAACTTAAATGGAAAACACTCTGAAAAAATATATGTAGCAACTGTTTTAAAAATTAAAAGCTATAGTTTATAAACAAGCCATAGAGATTAAAAATTAAAACAGTATTCTTTGAATTAAAGGCTAATATTTAAAAGGCAGGGACATGAACTTTAAAAAATGAATAAAATTAGTCAGCATATGAAAAATGTTCAACTCCTTTGTCATGGAAGAAATTCAAAGTATAAACAAACAATGACGTACCACTTTGAAACTATTTTAGCAGCAAACCTGAAGTCTTTCCAATAATCTATACTGTCAAAGATGGGCTAAACAAGCATACCCAGACCCTGGAGACAGTGCACAATGTTGAAAACTTTGGTACACGATTTGGCAATGCCCTTCAAGAAATATACACAGTATTAATTACAGTGTTGATACTCAATGATTCTACTGGAAATCTGCCTCAAGGATACAAACATAAGGAGGGAAAAGCATAATACAAAAACAATTTCACTGTAGCATTATTCATCGCAATTTAAAGAACACTATTAACTGATTATCCAAAAATAGGTTGATTAGAGTTGAGGTTTATGGATGTGGTGAAATATTATGTAACTATTGAAATGATTCTGAGACTCTATTAATATGACAAAATTCTAAATAAGCATGAAAAAATACAGAAGTACATTTATGCTATCATTACAATTATACAAAATTCTGTGTGCATATGTGGCAGTATAAAATGGAGATAAGGATCATGGCAAATTTAAAAATCCACTTCTGTTATGATTATTGAACAATAAAACATAAATTAACTCAAAATTAAAAATTATCAACAAAGGAACCAGTTTTCATGCACCATGAAGCAGAGAATTATTGTTTCTATTTTATATTTTAATTCAAACTTTAGATTACCTAGGCTAATGAAAAATGATAAAAGCAGTGGGTTCGAATTACTCCTTCAGGAGTAATAATATACCTACACATAAATGGCATTCATGAAGAATGAGGCAGCTTTTCAATGCAAAGGTATTGGATAGAATATTGTTATTAATGAAATTATATCAAAGTGTTTTTCATTTAGAACAATCCCATGTAGAGGAGAGGGGAAGAGGAAGAGAGGGAGAAGTAGGGAGGGAAGAAAGGAGAGAGAGGCAGGCAGCAAGGGAAAGAGAATGAATTTAGGCAGACCTCGAGCAGCAGGAGAGAGGCAATTTGAGAAGACTGGTATCTAGGAAGGAATCCATGGAAAAAAGGTTGTTGTCCTGAACTAGTGCAGCTATGAGTGAGAAGGGAGAAGAAGATTAACAAAGGGAGAAAAGAAGAGGGCACTTAAAAGTGAAAACTGATAGAGCTTTGACCCTGCAGAGCAGGAGTAAGGGAAAGTAGATCACCTAGTCTGATCTGAGGATGTGGGCTGGGTTCCAGGGCTCAGAGTGAAGCTGTCAAGTACAATAGAGAAATAGCAGTTTTGGAAAAAAGGTAAATCCTTGATTTGATTTCCCAACCATCAACCCTCTAGAAAGACTAATTGTAACTCACAGATAGATAGATGATAGTTCAAAAGATGGAGAAATTGTACCTAAATATCAAATCAGTGTGCCTTTATTGCAAGAGTATAAACATTAAGGTGTGCTGTGTGCTGTACTAAGTCACTTCAGTCATGTCTGACTCTGTGACCCCATGGACCATAGCCTACCAGGCTCCTCTGTCCATGGGGTTCTTTAGGCAAGAATACAGGAGTGGGTTGCAATGCCCTCCTCTGGGGGATCTTAAGGTATATTCTACTTATTTTTTTTTTAGAATTGAGAAGATTCTGAGTATATGAATCCAGGAATGCAGAAAAAGGATGGCTCATGTCGACTAGTAATGGGGGTTCAGTCACATTTAAATCGAAATTTAAAAAATGCTCACACTTATAACAAGGCCTTGGAAACAAGGGAACTGAAGGTTTAAAATACAATTCTTTTGTTGGCACAACATTTTCTACTAGAAGAAAAGCCAACATATAGGCATTTTTACAGTGATCCCCTTCCATTCATATTTTAGTAGAAGAGTTGGGGCCATTAGGAGATACTCATAGGAAAATCAGTTGAACTTTTAAGTTTTTAGTCATAAGTTTTATGTAAGTTTAGCATTTGCTGGGTGATCATAGCTGCTGGTTTGGTGACCTGACCTGAAAATCTCATCTAGGCTGGCCAAAAATATGACTTTTTTTTTGGCTGGGAAAGCCAAAAGCTTTTACTTATGTGTAAACCCCATCATACACTTTGTTTAGGGATTAAGCTGATGATCCCTTGGAAATTATTTGCCCCATTTCTACTTATAAGCACACTCACCCTTGCTAACTAGACAAATTTCTGAGTTTTAGACAGTCAAATAATATAAGATAAAAAAGGTAAAGACACAGGAGTAATTACTTTCATTTCATTATACCCAAATTGGACCAATACTATAGAGCTGGCTGCCAGTAGCTTTGTTGTTGTCACTGAGTCACTAAGTTGTGTCTGACTCTTCTGTGACCCCGTGGACTATGGCCCACGAGGCTTCTCCGTCTATGGGAATTCCCAGGCAAGAATATTGGAATGGGTTGCCATTTCCTCCTCCAGAGGATCTTCCTGTCCCAGGGATTGTCTCCTGCATCTCCTGCATTGCATGTGAATTCCTTATCACTGAGCCACCTGGGAAGCCCAGTAGTTTAGTAAAAGAATGTTTTTAATTTCATGGATTTAAAGGGATGATTTTTAATCAATGTTCTATAAAATGTATTGTTGTTGTTCAGTTGATAAGTTGTGTCTGACTCTTTGTGACCCCATCGATTGCAGTACTCTAGGCTTCCCTGTCCTTCACTGTCTCCGGAGTTTGCTCAAACTCGTGTCCATTGAGTCGGTTATGCTATCTAACTATCTCATCCTCTGTTGCCCATTTCTCTCCTGCCTTCAATTTTTCCCAGCATAAGGTCTTTTCCAATGAGTCAGTTCTTCACCCAGTGACCAAAGTATTAGAGCTTCAGCATCAGTCCTTCCAATGAATATTCAGGGTTGATTTCCTTTAGGACTGACTGGTTTGATCTCCTTGCTGTCCAAGGCACTCTCTCGAGTCTTCTCCAGCACAATTCAAAAGCATCAGTTCCATCGCACTCAGCCTTCGTTATGGTCCAACTCTCACAGCCGTACACTACCACTGGAAAAACCACAGTTTTGAATATAGGGACCTTTGATGGCAAAGTGGTATCTCTGCTTTTTAACATGCTGCCTAGGTTGGTCACAGCTTTTCTTCCAAGGAGCAAGCATCTTCTAATTTCATGGCTGCAATCATTGTTTGCAGTGATTTTGGAGCCCAAGAAAATAAAGTCTGTCACTGTTTCCACTTTTCCCCTTCTATTTGCCATGAAGTGATGGGACCAGATGCCGTGATCTTCAGTTTTTGAATGTTGAGTTTTAAGCCAGCTTTTTCACTCCTCTTTTTCACCCTCATCAAGAGGCTCTTTAGTTCCTCTTCACTTTCTGCCTTTAGAATGGTATCATCTGCCTGTTGATAAAATGTGCAATACAAACTATACCGGACAGATTCTGGAGAAAGTGGTTCATGCGTCTCAGCTGTGTTCTAACCACCTGTGTGAACTTGAACGATCATTTGATGTTTCTTGGTACCAGTGTTCTTTTTACAATTGGGCAGTATTGGAAAAACTGACCTTCTTCTGGTAGGTCTTAAATTCTAACTGGTCTGATTTTCTTCATAAAAGCTTCCCTATCACTCAACTTCCTTCTTGGCCTGACTTCTGGGAAAATGGCCCAACTCTGAAGATGGAAAATATTGGGGCCCGGAAAATAAACAAACTATGGATCTAGGGAAGGGAAGGGCTGCAATGTGAACAATCAAATCAATCATAAATGAGAGTCAGATTTTTATGAAAAACACCAAATGTTTTGAGAATTACAATTTTTATAAATTTTGGAGCATCTGTTAAGTTTCTTTGCAGCTTATGTAATAGATACAACAACAATATTTAGCTGCTATTGAATATGTATGTCAAGCTTGCCAGCTGGAAATTATTTCGTGACTAAAATATCACACATAGAATCCAAGAGCTAAAGAAGGACATGGATTTCCTCTTTTGGAGCCTTTTGGGGACTTGCCAGCACAGAATATAGTGAGGCTTGGTGGTAACTCTTGAGAACAATTATCCAAAAAGAAACTCATTTAATCATGGGGAAGAAGCATGTGTGCTACCATACATGCTGAACTAGTGAACACATCCACACATAAGCCAAATACTCTTCACTGCAGGAAGCCAACAAAAAAAATGTAAATTCCTATTTCACAAGCTATAGACTTGGAGGGTCAGTAATGATATTTAAAATCAGTAATTTAAAGGAAAGATTTTGCTCCATATTTACTGGTTTAATTTTTTTTTTCATTAAAACTGGTCTTTCCATCCCTTTTCAACTGGATAACTCCTGCCTGTTCTTGAGTTGTCAGCTGAACTATCACTTCCTTAGGGAACATGTTTCTGAATTGCCTGACAAAATAAAATGCCCCTCTCAAATGTTCTTACAGCACAATATATATATGTATATATATAATAGCAGATATCACAACTACTTTTCCCTAAAGAAGCATAAATATTTTTGCTTTGACAAGTGTCAAAGTGTCTTTGAAAGACTCTGAACTCCTAAGAGCCGGGATTCCCTCTCATTGGTCTCAAGTACCTACCACAGTGCCTGACACAGAACAGATGTTTTAAATATTAGCTCATTAACAGAATGTATCATACAACACAGGGAATATAGTCAGTATTTTGTAGTAACTGTTAACAGAATATAACTCTAAAATTTGCGAGTCACTATGCTGTACTCCTGTAACTTTTGTAATATTGTACATCAACTATACTTTAATCTTAAAATAAATATTAGCTTATTAGGCAGTCAAATAAGTAATTTTGTGGATGTCAGAAATATGTGCTAAGTCACTTCAGTTGTGTCTGACTCTTTGTGATCCTGTGGACTGTAGCCTGTGTCTCCTCTGCCCATGAAATTCTCCAGGTAAGAATGCTGGAGTGGGTTGCCATGCCCAATCTTCTCCAAGGGATCTTCCTGACCCAGGGATTGAACCCACATGTCCTGTGGCTCCTGACTTGCAGATGGATTTTTAACTGCTGAGCCACGCTTTTTAAATGCAAATTATAGATCAATTTATATATTAAGAATATTTTTGCAGTAACCTTTTTTTAATGATTTTTTTTTATTGATTTAAATTATCTTAACAAATGACTACCTGGTACTTCTTGGCATTACAGTTATGGAGACCACAAAGCCTGGATTCTCTAAGACTATTCCAGTTTTAAATGTTGTTCCACTTTACATGAAAATACTCTCTTACTTGGCAGACCATGTGTCCCATTATTTTGTTAAGAAGATATAATCAACATAACTACAAGATATTCTGAATTCCAGAAAATCCTACTTTACTAAAGAAAGTAATTTGCAAAATATAAAACCATCTTCAGAACTACTTCCTCAGTTGAAATCAATTCATTCTACATAGATTGCAGCACATATTTTAAATAGATTTGTTTTACAGAATGTGGATCCTGCAAGAATTGTGAAACAAAAATTCATTTCATCAACTTTGGAGTTTAAATAAAGGAATGCAAAATAAATGAAACCAGATGGATGCATATTAGTGGCACATCCTGACAAGATGTGATATTGCATATTTGATATTCTATTAGATATTCCAAACATTCAGACATTATAGAAAGAGGAGGTAAGTTCTAAGAACCCATATAAGGACAGAGAACAAATCCTGGGAAAGTACTGTGATTCAGAGAAGTAAAACTGGCTCTTTAATATGGTTATATAATATTCAAAGAGATCTGAAATTTAAAAAATTTAATTGTGTATTTTGGAAAGTTTGTTCATTTATAAAGCTGAATGGAGTCAGTGTCATACATTACTTTTCTTGAATATGTAATTTAACAAAACCAAACACATTCCTCAAAATAAAACCCCCAATATGATATTCTCTTAGGAATAATTACACTGAATATTCCTCCGTGCTGCTGCTGCTAAGTCACTTCAGTCATGTTCTACTCTGTGCGACCCTAGAGACGGCAGCCCACCAGGCTCCTCTGTCCCTGGGATTCTCCAGGCAAGAACACTGGAGTGGGTTGCCATTTCATTCCTCCGTGAGTAGTAGGTTAATCCATTTGTTTTCAAGGGCAATAAGAGGCAAAAAATAAAATACTGTTTAGGGTGTTACAGTATTTTGTCCAGGTTTTCTCTAAAAAGGATTTGCAGCATGCATCATATGTGAAATTCCCCATGGAAAGACCTGGATTACTAAGTAGGAAAGAATCTGTCCAAACCCACATACCAACCGTTCTCCCAGTTACACTAGCTACTGAATAGAGTTACCAAGTTCCAGAGTCTCTCTGTAGAATAAATGAATGAAAGACCTCTATTACCCAGCAGGCTCATTCTCCTTCTTGAAATTCCCGAGACAGTATTTAGTGTAGTTATCAATCTCGTGGACTCATGGAGTGTAAGAAAATGTGATTTCAATTTCTGTACAAACAGTTGTATTCGGTTAATGCAAATTTAGGCAAGATAAGCAATGACATAGGAAATATGACTTGACAAATCATTTAACCTCTGTGTACCTCAATTTCTATTCATATTTAACACTGATTTACCTCATAGTATGTTGAGAAGCTTAGCAGGCTAATGAGTATGAGCAAGCAGCACATTTAAAAAAAGTTTAAACTTATAAATAAATAGCAGAATTCAATATGAAAGGATCATCCAAAGACTAATTAAAATAATTTTAAAATTTCTATACATTTTTATCCCAAATCATCTAAAAACTTTGATAGCTGATTCCAGTTGGGTTTGACTACCAAGCACTAACCACATGTTTAAAATATCATAATTTGAGGACTTTAAAACTAAATGTAATAATTATTTATCACCCTAAGTGCAATAAGAATTTATAAATAATACTTTAAAAGGGGAGAGTGTACATAGTTTATTTTTCCTTATTCACACAAAAAAGTGAATATAGAATTTGAAAGTTTCACTCATCAAATATTCAACTTACTATTAAAGACTGTTTTATGGTTAAAGAAACTCCTTTAAAAAAGGGTACAAAGCATGTTATGACAATTAATTATATACTTGTTCATATTCTCAAATTGCTTTATTGTTTTGGTAATAAAGTATTTTAATGACAAGTGTACATTTCAGTGTATCATATTCCTTTCTTTAATTATAAAAGATAAAATACCATTAAAATACAATTTTTACTATCTAAATAAAATCTCTTACATTTTATCCACAATTTTACTACTTTTCAGTTTCTAATACTTACTTTTCAAGTGACATTTCTCTTTAGGCAAACAGAAGCAGATTAAAGGAACAGCAAAATGGCAATGCTACCATTAAATAGACTTCAAAGTTTCAATGTCAATTTCCCACAGAGATAAAGAATAAGAATTAGTAGATGATAAAATCTGAAGTAAGTGAACTTGGGTAGAATTTAACTAAGAGGAAAACTAATTAAAATTACAAGTAAATAAACATTCGTAAATTATAATGGTACCTATTTTGAGTGGAAATTACCTGTCTGTACATCTACATGAAAGAATTCAATAAAGAGAAATGATGCATACATCACTAGTAATAGTTAATATGCTAAGCTTACATGGAATTTTTTGTTTCCATATTTATTTACATGAAACCATATTTTATGGGTCATGAGTAATAGCTTATGACTTGAGAAAAATAATGGACAATGTGTTAAAATTATAAACTGTTGCATTTTTTAAAAGGTAAAAAGATGGACCACATGGGAAGTTAATTTAAGGATAGTCTTGTAACCTGTTACCCTTGAGGCATCTCTATTTTTCTCTTCTGCCTAAAAATTAAAAACATCTATATGACATTCCTGTTTATAAATCACTTTTTTAGAAGAGCGTTATTGAGTAATAAGAGTATTATTGAGTATTACACATATTGGCTGTGTAATTTACACAGCCAAAGTTCATCTATTTAATGTGTGTAAGTCAAAGAATGTGGGCAGATAGGGTACCTGATAAGGGGGTTCAAGCTTTCTTTTTGCAAAGATGAAAATATTCTAAATTTAGATTATGATGATGGATACACGGCCTTGTAAATATATCAAAGCACTTTGAGCATTTCATTCTTATTTACAAAAGCATTAAAAAGCCAAGAGTCCAGGGAAGAATGGCTTCATGTGTAAGAAACTTCAAGAAATGACATAAGACTTTGGAAACATGCAACCCCAAAAAAGGAAGGAGGCATAGGAGGGAAAACCTGGTAACAGCGAAGCAGTGACCCACCAGGACTTGATTCACCACCCTTTTGTAGCCGCTGGTGTAACAGCAGCTGACAAAACAGAAGGGCTTTTATGGAACTTATAATTTATAGGGCCAATAGCAAAAGACAAAAAGCATGCCTGAGGGTGACAGATTGGGGGTGGATCGATTTTCCTATTTTATAAGGTGTCAAGGCTCTCCATTCTAGAGATCTGAAGCAGGTCGACTTCCAAGCAGAAGGCACAGTACATGAAGAGAACCTAAGGGAGAAATGTGTTTGATATGATTGGAGAAAGCCAAGGGGCCAGAGTGGCTGCATCAAAGTGACAAGCTAAGAGTGCTGAGATGAGTTCAGAGGAAGATACCAGCTACTGTGTAGAACTTAATAGTCCACGGTAGGGACTCTGTATGTCATTCTGAGTGTGATCAGGGTTTTAAGGACCCATTGAGTACCAGGCAGAATTAACAATGGAAAAGGCCCTTCCACATATTTTCAACATTTGACATTTCAAGTATCTAATAAGTACTTAGGTGGAAGCAAAACAGAGCAGGGAAAAAAAAGTCATTCTGGTCTTATATTCCTTTGTTATAACCCTGAATACCACAAGGCAATAGAGAGATGTTTAGTGTTCTGAGAGAAAACAAATATGACCCAACAATTACATACTCAGCCACTTAGTCATTCAAGTACAACAGAGGGATATCTACAGATGTACAGGGGCTTAGAATATATAACCATATACACTTTCTAATAAGACTTATAATATATGGTGGAAAAAGTCAGTATAACTTGACATTGTTTAAAAAAAAATCAAGGACTTCTCTGGTGGTTAAGAATTCACCTGCCAAGGCAGGGGACATGGGTTCAGTCCCTGGTCAGGAAAGATTACACGTGCTGAGGAGCAACCAAGACCATGTGCTACAATTACTGAAGCCTGCGAACGCTAGAGCCCATGCTTGGCAACAAGCCACTGCAATAAGTCCACACGTGACAGTTAGAGAGTAGCCCCCACTTGCCACAACTGGAGAAAACCCACGGACAGCAACGAAGACCCAACACAGTCAATAAATAAGTCGAGAAAAAGCAAAAATAAGATATGATGCAGTATCACATTTTCACATGAAAAGTATTTTAATTATAATGTAAAAATTAAAGTTACACAAGTATTATTTGTATGAAAAATTTTTGAAAAACATTAACTTACTTATTTCATTCTTTCCTTTTTTTGTGCTTCTCTGTATCTTTCAAATTTCCCATAATGCTTTTTCTCAATCAGAAAAATAACATATATTTTTAATAGGGAAAGAAGAAATCATCCTGTCTTTATCTTTTGGTGTTTAATAAAATGTTATGTTCCACATTTTCTACATATTCTAAGAGTTGGCAAAATAGACATTTTAGATCATGAAACACATAAATCTTTAGATAGGGTTTTAGAATCTATTTATTTCAATAGTTCTCAACTCATGTTTGATCACTGAGCACCATTCAAGTAAAGACTTAAATCATCACCATCACTAAAGCTAATATTTACTGGGTACTTACTCATAGATACAAGGTAATCTTCTAACCATCTTGCTTATATATCTCATTTAATCCTCACAACAGTATAATTATCAGACAAAGAAAGTGAGGCACAGAGTGACTATGAAAAATTGCTGGATGTCACATAAATGGTTAGTAGTGGAGACATATTTTGGACTCATCTGACTAAAGCCAGTATACTTTGTTACTTAGCATTCTGTGGAAGACTTCCTCTAAACCCCCAAAATGATTCCTACCTTCAGGTGTTTATACCCTTGGGTAATCCCCTCCTCTTGAGTGTAGACTGGACCTAATGAATTATTTCTAATAAACAGAATAAAGCAGAAATTAAGAGATACCACTTTTGTTGTTGGGTTATAAAAGACTACAAATTCCACTTGCTATAGACTAACTCACTGTTGCTTTCTGAGCTTGAGTGGTTTGATAAAATCACATGTCATGTTGGAGAGACCAACCCTCTACCCATCCACCTAGCAAGCAACTACCAGGGAAGAAGTGAGGCAATCAGTCTAACAGCTTTTGAGAAAGTGAATTATGTCAACTACCTCATGATAGAGCTTGAAAGAAGATGCTTCATCAGTTGAGCCTCCAGATGAGACCATAGTTTTGAATGAAACTTTCATTTCAGACTTGTAAAAGGCCCTTGGAGAAGGCAATGGCACCCTACTCCAGTACTCTTGCTTGGAAAATCCCATGGACGGAGGAGCCTGGTAGGCTGCAGTCCATGGGGTGGCTAAGAGTCGGGAACGACTGAGCGACTTCACTTTCACTTTTCACTTTCATGCATTGGAGAAGGAAATGGCAACCCACTCCAGTGTTCTTGCCTGGAGAATCCCAGGGACAGGGGAGCCTAGTGGGCTGCCATCTATGGGGTCGCACAGAGTCGGACACGACTGAAGCGACTTAGCAAAAGGCCCTAAAGAGGAGCACTCACACACTATTGGTGGGAATGTAAATTGGTACAGCCACTATGGAGAACAGAATGGAAATTCTTTAGAAAACTAAAAATAGAGCTAGTATATGACCCTGAAATCCCACGCCTGGGCATACATCCAGAGAAAAACATGGCCCCAAAAGATACATGCACCCCAATGTCCTTTGCAGCACTGTTTATTTACAATGGCCAAGACATGGAAACAACCTAAGTGTCCATTGACAGAGGAATGGATAAAGAAGATGTGGTGTATATATACAATGAAGTATTATTCAGCCATTAAAAAAATGAAATAAGGCCATTTGCAGCAACATGGATGGGCCTAGAGAGTGTCATACGGAGTGAAGTAACTCAGACAGAGAAGGAGAACTATCATATGACATCCCTTATATGTGGAATCTAAAAAGAAATGATACAAACTAACTTACTTACAAAACAGAAACAGACTCACAGACTTAGAAGACAAATTCATGGTTGCTGGGGGGCAAGGGATAGTTAAAGACTTTGGGATGGTCAAGTACACACTGCTATATTTAAAATGGATAACCAACAAAAACCTATTGTATAGCATATGGGACTCTGCTCAATGTTATGTGGCAGCCTGTATGGGAGGTGGGTTTTGGGAGAAAACGGATACATGTATATATATGGCTGAGTCCCTTTACTGTTTACCTGAAACTATCACGACACTGCTAACTGGCTATTCCCCAATACAAAATGTTTTTGGTGTTAATAAATAAATAATTAAAAAAAAAAAAAAAGATCCTAAAGTAGAGGTCACAGATGAACCATGCTAAGACTACTAATAATGCACCCCACAAAATGTTCGGTTGCAATTAAGTATGATCTTAATAAGGTTTCATACTAATAAGACTTTAATAATAAGATGACCTTAAAATAGAGAAAGGAGCTTGAATTTCCAGATAGGCTTGATGTAATCACTAGGCCACTTAAGAGAGAGAGGCAGAAGAGTCATTATCAGAGTGAGGCAGTGTAAGATAGACTTGGATAAATATTGCTGACTTTGAAGACGAAAAGTGGTCATAAGCCAAGAAATGTGGCAAGTCTCTAGAAGCTATAAAAAAACAAACAGATTTTCCCCTAGGGCCTCCAGAAACACCCCAGCCAACACTGTGATTCATCCCAGAGACATTCTTTTCAGACTTGATCTACAGAACTGCCTGGAATAATAAATTTTTATCATTTTAAATACTAACTCTGGGAATCATTTGTTCCACAGCAACAAATACCTAGGAAACATACTACAGCACACAGGAGGAAAATTAGCTGCTTTGCAGTCTTTCTCTCCTAGCACCTTGCTTACTACCAAGGCAGCCACTGATGTTTTGACCTAGTGTTCCATAGAGCACAATACAAAGGTAACTGAAGCAGAATAACTTCTCAGGAGATGGAGAAATTCCTCTGGACAGTTTCACTAAGAGAGACTACAAATACTGAGAAAAGGATAACACAGTATTCTAGGTTTTGCTTGTCTTTGGGTCTTTTAATATGATCTTTCATGCCAGATAGTACCTGTAGGATTTTTTATGTTGGGTAAGAGATGATCCTTTTTTTTGAGAAATCCAATTTTTAAAAAATTGAAGTATAGTTGATTTACAATATTAGTTTCATGTGGACAACACAGTGGTTTAATATTCTTATACTCATTTAGATTATTATAAAATATTAGTTATATTTCCCCTGCTATACAATATATCTCTATTGTTTATTTTATACAGAGCAGATTGTACTTGTTAATATTCCCCCTCTCCTTCTCCCCTGTGGTAACCACTGGTTTGCTCTCTTTACCTGCGAGTCTGTTTCTGTTCTCTCTATCCCTTTGTTCTATTTTTTAGATTTCATAGATACGTGCTAACATACAGTATTTGTCTTTCTCTGTCTGACGAATTTCGCTAAGCATAATACTCTCCAGATCCATCCATGTTATTGCAAATGCTAGGATTTCATTATTTTTAAATGTCCGAATAATATTCCATTGTGTGTGTGTCTATATCTATATATCTATATATAATCTTCTCCATTCGTCTGTTGATGGACACTTAGGTTTCTTCCACATTTTAGCTATTGTAAACAATGCTATGAACACTGGGGTGCATGTGTTTTTTCAAGTTGCTGTTTTTGTTTTCTTTGGGCACATGTCAAGGATTGGAATAGCTGGATCATAAGATAGTTCTATTTTTAGATTTTTGAGAAACTTTGATCCTGTTTTCCATAGAATTTCACCAATTTGTGTATGTGTGTGTTAGTTGCTTAGTCGTGTCCGACTCTTTGCAACCCCATAGACCGCAGCCCACCAGGCCCCTCCGTCCATGGGATTCTCCAGGCAAGAACACTGGAGTGGGTTGCCATTTCCTTCTCCAAAAGAAACTATAGAAAGAAAGAAAGTGAAGTCGCTCAGTTGTGTCCAACTCTGCGACCCCATGGACTGTAGTCTACAAGGCTCCCCCATCACCAATTTACATTCTCACAAACAATGTACTAGGGCCTTTTCTTCACATCCTTGACATTTTTGTTCTTTTTGATGATAACCATTTTGACAGGTATGAGATAATATCTCATTATATATATTTGTCTCTTTAAAAAAATATTTTAATTGAAAGGTAATTGCTTTATTGTGTTTGTTTCTACCAAACATCAAAATGAGTCAGTTACAAGTTTACCCATGTCCCCTCTCACCTGAACATCCCTTCCACCTCCCTCCCCATCCCAACCCTCTAGGTTGTTACCAAACCCCGGTTTGAGTTCCCATTGCTTGTGCTTCACCCAGCCCAGCATTTTGCATGATATACTCTGCATGTAAGTTAAATAAGCAGGGTGACAATATATAGTGTTGATGTACTCCTTTCCCAATTTGGAACCAGTCCGTTGTTCCATGTCCGGTTCTAACTGTTGCTTCTTGACCAGAATACCGATTTCTTAGGAGGCAGATAAGGTGGTCTGGTATTCCCATCTCTTTCTTTTCTACAGTTTGTTGTGATCCACACAGTCAAAGGCTTTAGCCTAGTCAATAAAGGAGAAGTAGATGTTTTTCTGGAATTCTGTTGCTTTTTCCATGATCCAGCAGATGTTGGCAATTTGATCTCTGGTTCCTCTGCCTTTTCTAAATCCAGCCTGAACATCTGGAAGTTCATGGTTCACGTACTGTTGAAGCCTGACTTGGAGAATTTTGAGCATTACTTTGCTAGTGTGTGAGATGAGTATATTGTGCAGTGGTCTGAACATTCTTTGGCATTGCCTTTCTTTGGGATTTGAATGAAAACTGACCTTTTCCAGTCTTGTGGCCACTACTGAGTTTTCCAAATTTGCTGGCAGGTTGAGTGCATCACATTAACAGCAACATCTTTTAGGATTTGAAATAACTCAGCTGGAATTCCATCACATCCACTAGCTTTGTTATAGTGATGTTTCCTACAGTCCACTTGACTTTGCATTCCACAATGTCTGGGTCTACGTGAGTGATCACACCACTGTGGTTTTCTGCGTCTCTTTTGTATAGTCCTTCTGTGTATTCTTGCCACTTCTTTTTAATCACTTCTGCTTCTGTTAGGTCCATAACATTTCTATCCTCTATTTTGCTCATCTTTGCATGGATGTTCCCTTGGTAGCTCAAATTTTCTTGAAGAGGTCTCTAGTCTTTCCCATTCTATTGTTTTCCTCTATTTCTTTGCATTGATCACTTAGAAAGGTTTTCTTATCTCTCCTTGCTATTCTTTAGAACTCTACATTGAGATGTTATTATTCTTTGGAACTCTGAATTCAGATGTTTGCTTGTACAAGAAATTCTTTACCCTTGCTTCAATTCTGAATGATAATCTTGCTGGGTAGGGTATCCTAGGTTGCAGGTTTTCCCCTTTAAACACTTTAGTAATATCACACTGTCCCTTATAGCCTGCAAACTTTCTACAGCAAAATCAACTGATAATCTTACCAGGGTTCCCCTGTATATGACTCTGTTTTTCTCTTTCTCTTGCTTCTTTTCAGTTCAGTCGCTCAGTCATGTCCAACTCTTTGCAACCCCCATGGACTGCAGCATGCCAGGATTCCCTTAGAATTCTCCTTAACTTTTACATTTTAATTATATGTCTTTGTGTGGGCCTCTTTAGATTCATGTTGTTTGGGATTCTCTGTGTATCCTGTGCCTTGGTATCTCTTTCCTTCTTCAGGTTTGGGAAGGTTTATGTCATAGTTTCATCAAATAATTTTGATCCTTCTCTCCCTCTTTTTTCTGGGACCCCAATAACTTGAAATTTATACACTTGACATTGTCTCAGAGTCCCTTAACCTGTCCTTCTTTTATTTTATAATTTGTTTTCCTTTCGCTGTTCTGACTGAGTGATTTCCATTATCCTATCTTTCAGATCACTTATGCATTCTTCCGTATTACCTAGTCTGTTCTTTATCCCTTCTAGTGTGTTTTTCATTTCAGGTATTGTACTGTATGGTCGGGTGGTTCTTTGGTAAGAATCACTAGTTCTCTGGTAAAATTATCACAGTGTTCATCTACTCTTTTCCCTAGTTCAGTTAGCATTATTATTACTATTGTTTTGAAACCCTTTATCTGATAATTTATTTATCTCTTTCATTTTTTTTTCATTTTGTTGCTTTTCTTGTTCTTTCATTTAAAACAGATTTCTCTATCTTCCCATTTTCTCCCTAACTTTCTCTGTCTCTGTGAAATTAGGTTAAGCAATTACCTATTCCAGTCCTGAAGGAGTGTCCTTGTGTAGGAGTGTTCCTATGCTGTCTGTGTATGCCCTGTGGTTCTGATGGGAGAGCTGGATTAGACATGGATGAATGCTACATCTTTCTACCAAGCTATCACCTTGGTGGGAGGTGGGGTTGAGCTACAGTCAGATGTGAGTCAGGGCCTCTTCTATGCCCAGTGGCCCACACTACCCTATCAGGGCTACAGGGGTGGTCCTGAGGTGCTGGAGCAGAAGCCCTGAGGTTTAGGTTCAAGCCGGTTCTGTTTCTTGTAAGTGTGCTAGCCTCCCTCCCAGCATTAGCACCTTTGTCCCAGAAAGGAGCAACACTAGAGTAAGAGGGGCCAAAGCAAGCGCTTGGCGTGGGCTGGGGTTCATGGCCCAGAGGTCAGTGTCCTCCTCCTCCTCCAACTTCTCTGGATAGTACTTCTTTAGCCTTATACTTGTGTGGTGATTCTCCCATGTTTGGAGCTCTCCTGCTTGCATGTGACTTATCACTGGTTCCCTCTCTATGCTTCTAAAGAATTTTCACAAACACCTCCACCCTATCACTTTGGCTTCATCTTTCATTTTCCTTTCTGCCTTTGTATTTTTCTAAGCCAGAGCAGTGGCTCTTGGCAATGATACTGTGGTACTCTTCTATCTACACAGGGACTTTTGAGGTATGATATGTGAAGATTTTTTTTTTATCATAGTGATGGTACTAAAGTTTCTAGACAAGTGACTTCACTCTTTTAAAAGAAGAAGCTATTATTTAAAATCTTATATTAATAGTAAAAGATTATAATAATTAGTATTTATTTTAAAGTATATTAAAATAATTCCATTGATAATCTCTTAAAGCTAAAGTTGTTCCTACTGTGAGAGAAATGGCTGGAGCTTCCTATGTAGTACATATCGTTCGTGTAGCTTGTCAGCCTCAGCTCTATTTGGACCTATTTGGAAGTCAGGATTAGCCTTTTGTAACACTCCAACGACAAGCAATGCACAGTGCACTGAAGTCTCGTGGGGAGATGCAGGAGGGGTTTCCCAAAACAATGCACAGCCCAGTGGGCTCACCTTCTACATGACACATCTCTGTTCTCTCTCCAAAGCATCCCCATGTTCCAACCTGCTCTGTTCTAGCATCAGACTGTCAATAGGTATAATCCCTGTCTTCCTCTCCCACTAAGCTTCTAGAATTGCTCTCCTCTTGTCCCTTATTTCAGCTCTTTTCCATCTTGAATAGTCTGCTGTTACGGGGTTGATGTAAGTCTGACATTACACCACCACAAGCCACCCACAGGTAGTTTCTTCATAGAGTGAAAAATATGTGCATCTTGTCTATTATGCTTTCAAGCTCTGCTCTAAATGACAAAGGGACTTCACACAGGGCCTTTCCCCTTCTCAAATTATAACCAGGCAAAGTGGTCTGTGACTAGCAATCATCCCAAGAAAACCAACAGGTGATCACTCGTTCAGAGCTTCCCCTGGAAGGTCTCCAAATAAAATACATGGCAAAAGCATGGTTTCCTGGGCTCCTTATCAGGAGAAAGGTTTTGGAAACTGATTTTATACCAAATGCCATGACCTCCCCAGGTTTGTTGCCAAAACATTTTCACTGGCTGGGCTTTGGGAATCTCCAAATAAAGACAAGGATTTGTGATCAAAATATTACCTCAGAAGTTATAGATATTTGTATTCTGTGGCTGGATCTGTACATCTGCATGCACTGCTGCACTTGTGATTGATTTGATTTGATTTAATGAGGATATTAAATTTTACAAGTTCTACAAGTAAAAGTAGTTTAGATAATGTCCATGTATTGCTAAATAGTCTTGTCTTCTTTAATATCCACCAGGGCCGCAAGGCAGAAATTAGAATCTTATGGCCAAGATATTTAAATATTTATATTTCCTGTTTAAATTGACTTTTTCTAAACTAATTTTAACAATTACCTTCAATTTGTTATTTCTCTGATTTTTTTTTTTTTTTTAACAAAAACTGCTAAAAGGGAAGAAAAGTCTACTTGAGGCTTCATCATGTCTTCTTGTTCCTTATCTTTTTCCAGGTGAGGTGTGGTTGAATATTAACAGCAGGAAAACAACGCTGGTGGGGGGTGGGGGGTGGGGGTTGGGAATCAAGAGTTAAATACATACTTTTCATACAAATGATAGCTTACTATGTTATTGACACATGCAAACACACTTCTTTGTTTTCAGGAAATATCCACCTTATTTTCTTGACTGAACTCTTGACTACATTTTCCTCCTGGCAATTATGACCTACTACAGACTTCACATTCAAGTGCTCCAAAAATACCTTGCCCAAGGGATATGGTAATTGACCACTGATATCTTAATTACTTTTAGGAGAAACAAAGTGTGCTTAAATATAACATTCCCATTATAGATATGTAAAAATAAAGAGCTAGGCACCCCAAACCAAGACCAAAATTGCGTCAAATTCCCAATTATTATTGGAGAAATTATGTCTATGCTCTATTGGTATTTGAAAATTCATGAATATGGAAATAAGTCCAGATGATCTTTTGTGGAATTTAAGTCTTACTGCAGTGTATTTTAAATGATTCAAAGATTCTGAATACCTACCATGTTCTAGGAGTGAGGATTCATTTACAAATGGAAGTATAAGGTATCTAAATCCATAATGCTTGTTTTTAAGTTTAAGAACAGTGTTTTTAAACTGCTGGCTCAAGTCATCAATGGGTCATGAAGTCAATGTAGAGTATTATAAATAAACTATATGTATTATATGATTTTATTATATACATATATGTATATACATATGAAACTGAAAAAATAGAATAAGAAATAAATTTTGAGAGTTTGCATTACCTCTATCCTTGTCAAGACCCCATGGACCATGAAACTTTTGTTCTGGTTGTATGTGTGTATCTCTGTGTGTGTATCTACTGTGTTATTGTAAAAATGTAGTTCTTACTTTGGATTATGACCCAAACACAAAAAGTTCCGTAAGAGAAAGAGAAAAAATTAGTATGAACAAATGAACAAATAAATAGGTTAAATAAAATGATTGATACAATAAGTGTTTAAAGGAAAAAGGGGAGTGGATTTTGAGGGAGTGGAGTGGGGGATGGGATGGTCAGGGCAGGTCATGAAGAGGAATGAAATGTGAACTGAGGCATGCAGAGAGGGAAAGATCTCGAGATACTGAGAGCAGGGAGGAGCTTTACAAGTGAAAGGAAGAGCCAATGTGAGTGCTCTGCTAAAGAAGAAAATCTGGCCCAGCTGAAGAATAAGTGTGAGGACAGCGTGCTTACCAGTAAATGAGAGGAAAAGAGAAAGAGATGTTGGGGGTGAACAGAGTCGAACTACACAGTGTGACATAAGCCACGGTTTAAGAAAAAGGGTTTCGGTCTATTGAAAGGGAAAGATTTGGGCAGCTTTATATGCCAGAGAATGTCCAGATCTAATCTAACTGTGATGGGTCAGTCTGGATGCTATGAGCACAATGGAAAGCATGAGTGAAAATGTTTAGGGTTATTGCAGCTGTCAAAGCAAAGGAGGTTTGTAGCTAGAACTAATTGGAGGTAGTGGAGATGGAAAGAAGTATACATAGCTAGACATGTTTTGGAAGTAGAAGAAGTATCATTTGCTTATGGATATCTGGGTGTTGTATGTCTGTACATGGTGGTGGAGTGAAAAAATAAGGAAGTCTAAACACTATACAAATGACAGCATCTTTTGCTGGAATCGATATGCTGTGCTTAGTCACTCAGTCGTGTCCAAATTTTTACAATCCCATTGACTGAGCCTGCCATGCTCCTGTGTCCCTGGGGATTCTCTAGGCAAGAATACTGGAGTGCGTAGTCATGCCCTCCTCCAGGGGATCTTTCCAACCCAGGGATCAAACCCAGGTCTCCCTCATTGCAGGCGGATTTTTTACTGTCTGAGCCACCAGGGAAGTCCAACAGAGTAAAGGGACAAAGTAGGTAATTAAATAATTAATCCCACTACAGAATTGTAAGTACAGAAAAAATTATGAGAGACCCCTGAAAGTTAATGATTACTCAAGAAAGCAGGCCTGGTTAGCAACAAAGCCATGCCTCAGAAGCATGAGACAGGCCCCAAAACAGTAAAACAAGGATGGCATGAGACCCACATCCTGCCCAGTGAGCTCAATAAGTTAATGACCTGTAGGAGATGCTCTCAGGCTTCCGTTGTGGTTCAGATGATAAAGAATCTGCCTGCAATGCAGGAGACTACGGTTCGATCTCTGGGTTGGGAAGATATCCTGGAGAAGGGAATGGCTATCCACTCCAGTACTCTTGCCTGAAAAATTCCATGGACAGAACAGCCTGGTGGGCTACAGTCCATGGGGTTGCAAAGAGTCAGACACAACTGGGCCACACACACACACAGAGGAGATGTTCTCTGAAAAAATAAAAAATAATTTATGAAAAGATATATAGAGTACAAAGTAAAGACCCTCATTGTACTAGGTCTGAAATAATTTTTCTGTAGTGCCGTGACAGTCCCAGCTTGACCATATATGGAAAAGAAAACTCCCCTGCCCTACCTGCAGGAGAAGCTGATGATGACGTAAATTCAGGAATAAGGAAGAGGGTGGTCTTTTCCTCTCCCCAGTTTTCCTTTGAATATAAAACCACAGTCTACTAAGTTCTGAGGACTCAGCACCCTCTCCCCTGTTGCTCGTAAAGCCAGTATGTATTGTTCTAATAAATCACTTCTTATCTATCACTTTTATTCTCATTGAATTCTTTCTGTGCTGAGACCTAAAGGACTGTAGCTCTTTGGAGCTCCCCAAAATGCCACCAAAAGGTTTAAGAATGACAACGGCCAAGACATGAATAGAATTTAGGTGGGGGGTTTTTAATTCTAGAGGTTCATTTTTAACACATATATTTGAGATCTAACAGATATACTTTTCATCCATGCTCCTGATTCAATTTTATAATTATATATTTATTTGTATAATTATTAATGGACACTTTTAATAGCAGCCTACTCCAGTATTCTTGCTGCAAAAATCCCAAGTACAGAGGAGCCTGGTGGGTTACAGTCTGTGGGGTTGCAGAGAGTTGGACATGACCGAGCACCTAGGCACTGCATGTACTTTATGAATACCAGTAGTGGACTTTCCTTTGGTGATCATTGTTACCAAAGAAATCAAGTTTTAACAGAGGAAAATTTCTATCTGCCTAATCATGAAGAAAAAACAGTAAGATGTCTTTACAGAACCATGAAGCTAGGGTCATTGATTAATCATTTGCTTTCACACACCAGCCTTCTCGAACAGTGTTTTCTCACACTTTAGCACACATGAGATTCATTTGGAAGTCTTATTAAAATAGGGAATGCTGAACCTTATGCTCAGAATTTCTTATTCAGTAGGTTTAGGGTTTGGGCCTAAGGATTTGCAGTTCTAAGCACTTGCCAGGTCATACTGGTCCACGGAAAACAGGTGCTCTAACAAGAAAAGGTTCTTAATCTGGGGTTCTTGGGCCCCAGGGAAAAGTCTAACAAAACTACTGTGGGGGATTTACATACATATCCCTGAAAGGATATATGTGCATTTTTCACATATATGTTAAAAATATTTAACATATATGTGAAAACACATATTTTACATATATGCCCATGTGTATATGTTATGGGCATATTTCTGATAATGGAGCGGGCATATTTCATCAGATACTCAAAAGCCTTAAAAAACTTAGTTAAGAGTAGTGGCGTTCCATCCTGGATATATATTAGAACTCCCTGAAGTTTTGGCTCCTCTATTCAATTGCTGTGTGACTTTGGGCAAAATAATTAACCTCTCTGTGCCTCAATTTCTTCACGTATAAAATGGAGCTAAAGTAATAGCACTTTCCTTATGGGCTTGTTATGAAGTTCAAATAAGTTAATATTTGCATAATTTTTAAAGAAGGGCCTGCTGCTGCTACTGCTGCTAAGTCGCTTCAGTTGTGTCTGACTCTATGCGACCCCATAGACGGCAGCCCACGATGCTCCCCCATCCCTGGGATTCTCCTGGCAAGAACGCTGGAATGGGTTGCCATTTCCTCCTCCAATGCATGAAAGTGAAAAGTGAAAGTGAAGTCGTTCAGTCATGCCTGACTCTTTGCCATCCCATGGACTGCAGCCTACCAGGCTCCTCCGTCCATGGGACTTCCCAGGCAAGAGTACTAGAGTGGGTTGCCATTGCCTTCTCCAAAGAAGGGCCTGCTGCTGCTGCTGCTAAGTCGCTCCAGTTGTTTCCAACTCTGTGCGACCCCATAGACGTCAGCCCACCATGCTCCCCTGTCCCTGGGATTCTCCAGGCAAGAACACTGGAGTGGGTTGCCATTTCCTTCTCCAATGCATGAAAGAGAAAAGTGAAAGTGAAGTCGCTCAGTCGTGTCTGACTCCTAGTGACCCCATGGACTGCAGCCTTCCAGGCTCCTCCGTCCATGGGATTTTCCAGGCAAGAGTACTGGAGTGGGGTGCCATTGCCTTCTCCGAAAGAAGAGCCTAGTAAGTGCTAAATAGATGATTGCTAAATACGATTATAAACCTGGGGTGTTTTTGTTTTTTTTTTTTCAATTCTAGAATCTAGTCCAGGTGATTCTAATTACAGCCAGGGATGAAAATCACTGCTCTGTAATGAAAAGAGAGCAAGAGATAGATGAGTGCCTGCCTTGGTGAGTGTAGGGTTAATTTCATCTCAAGGAAGCAGACTTCCCTCCCCTGAGGAGCTTAGCTTGGTAACTAGAGAGAGCTAACATGAGCCTTAGCATCTTGGCAATGAATTTGTCTTCAAAAAACCTCAAGAAGTGGTTCATGCTGACCTTCTTTCTTGTGGTAGGGATAGGGGCTTAAGGAAAGCAGTAAAAGGAAGAAGTTGGTTTTATCCCCATTGATTGTAACTTTTGTTTAAAAATCAATACAATAAAAGCCTGTCCTAATGTAAAAAAAAATCTAATATTATAAATAAATTATCAGAGAGGCAAATACTAACTCTGTGAGTAAGCCAGCCTTCAAAATGGCACCAGTGACCCTTACCTCCTGGAGTTCATGGCCTTGTACATCCCCTCCTACACTGAATATAGCTAAACTGCGTGAGCAATAAGATATTGCAGAAGGGACAAAATCTAACTTCCCAGCCGAAGAATGGATGGGTTTGAACTGTGGTATTGGAGAAGACTCTTGAGAGTCCCTTGGACTGCAAGCAGATCCACCCAGTCCATCCTAAAGGAAAAAAGTTGAGAATATTCATTGGAAGGACTGATGCTGAAGCTAAAACTCCAATACTTTGAACACCTGATCCAAAGATCTGACTCATATTAAAAGACCCTGATGCTTGGAAAAATTGAAGGTGGGAAGAGAAGGGGACAACAGAGGATGAGATGGTTGGATGGCATTACCGACTTGATGGACATGAGTTTGAGTAAGCTCCAGGAGTTGGTGACGGACAGGGAAACCTGGCATGTTGCAGTTCATGGGGTAGCAAAGAGTCAGACATGACTGTGCGTCTGAACTGAACAACTATCTAATGAACACAATACAGTACTCAGATCAACATATTTTAAGTAATTTTTACTGAAATCAGCTATAAGACTAGTTAGTAGATGATTACAGGGTGAGATTAATAATAGCATTATAAACACTCCTGAATACCTATTTTTTCTTTCCTGTTATTTAGAGGCCAAACAGTTTAGACATGTTTTAGATTAATTACCCACATAGATTACCCTCTCTGTCTACTCCAGAAATATAAAACAAGTAATTTCAGCCTAATGATCGGGGTGTGGGGGAGCTTCCAGAGAGGAAGAAACTGCAAAATACATCTATTTTAAGTGTGAGCAGGGCGCAGGGTGCCCCAGTTTAGGTCATTTGAATGAACACTAATGCTTTCCTTCGAAGTAAAGATGAAAGGAGGCAAGAAACCCTAAGTATCTGAGAAATAACATATTTGGAAGGTGAAAAGCAGGGTCAGGTAAGCTTCATGTCTAGTTTCCATTTTATTTCCTGTTGTTTGTACCCACTTCCAGCTCGGCAGAGTAAGCATTTATTTTGCCAACCCTACCTCTCCCAGTTTTAAATTTTAATTCTTTTACTTCCTTATTCTGATTTCAGTTCTTTTGGAAGGGATAAGTAAGATGTCCCAAACACCCTAGTATATTCAATCTGCTGGAAAGTTATGAGTGTACCAGATGTTTGAGAAGATAATAAAGATTGGGTCAAGACAGGTGGGGAGTAAGAGGAAAGAATAAGACAAGTGGAGGAAGGTGGAGCTATAATACATCTGTCTACCTGGATCTTGCCCTGTTTTTTTTTTAACATTTATTCTCAATGATTTCTATTTACCCATTAAATTCCACTGGGGATGGCAGCTAAAGGTTTTAGACCTTAGAGAATAGCTTGACAGCTGATTTGTATTACCAGCCTGTGAAATCTGTTTGATGGATAAAATTTGACTCTATCTCATAGAAGTAGAGTTTTACCATATGCTTTGTGTGCTGTGCTTGCTAATGTGAAATAGACTGTCATATGTGGGAAAGCCTTTGGCTAAGGGTTGAATCTCAAAGGCTTACATGATGAAAGAGATCTTGATGAACTGAAGCTTTACCATGCTGTTGTCCAAATATCAATATGGACAATTCAAGTAATGAATAATGCACTTTAATACAGAACGCACTGGAAACATACAGAAAGTTTTACCAATGTGCAGTCCCTGGCACTAACATGGATGAAAATCACTTTGAATTATATAGTTAACCTACACACATATTCATACGCACACTGTTTTCATGCACTTTGGATTTTCACTGAATGACTAATGAGCCAGATATGTGCTGAGGACTGAATACTGTCAACATGGTCCCTTTCCCCAGAGAGCTCAGAATTTCACATAATTGAGACTGTCACTGGTAAGGTCATTCTACTTAATTAAAAAATTCTGTAAAATATATATGAAGCATGCTGGATAGTTAAATGTGGGAAATTTTGTTATGCAAAGCTTTACCAAAATCCCCAGTTAAAGTCACCCTGATAAGAACAATAAAACATAAACAAATGGTAAAGCTATTAATAGTTCTCCACTTTCTACAACATTTGGCTCTTGCAGGATTATGGTACCAAAAAAACATTAAATGTTTCAAAATACATTGAGTTTTTCTCTATTTAAGAAAGATGTAGACACAATAGGAAATTTATTTGCCCCTGTTGAAATTTGACTCCAAGGCAAAAGAATGAAAAATGACTTGACATAAATGGTGTATATGTTTCTGGTTTTCTTTTTATTAGGGCACTAAACATAATAAGTGGCTTTTTCATTCTTTTGTAATGGAGGTTCACTTCCTCTATGTTACTGAATACGCCATGGACTTCTCTTAGGTTAACCTAAGAACTGTATGCCTACACTGCTGAGTCATCAATATCTTTCTTGTCATGTAATTCCCACTGAGTTTCAAGCTAATGAATTAGGCCCAGTCCATTCCCTTTGTCCCTTCATTTTCTTGAAAATTACTATTAAATTCTCTTCTTTTAAAATTTATTATTTTAAGTCTTTTCTTTCTCTTTACTTAAAAACGTAAAAAAAAAAAAATGATATTAACAAATCAATCTGCTCCTTGAACTTGTTTTTCTTTCCTAATTTGTTGTTACATAGTTGATGCAACCATACTAGTTCTCCATTTTATCTTTTCATTATAAGGCACATTCTTCTGAGTTACTTAAGTATCTTCAAAAATCACTGTGCATTCATCAGTCAGAATGGCCATCAAAAAAAGTCTACAAATAGCAAGTACTGGAGAGAGGTGGAGAAAAGGGAGTCTTTCTACACTTTGGCGGGGATGTCAATTGGCGCAGCCACTACAGAAAACAGTATTGAGGTTCCTTCAAAAAATCTAAAAATAGAGTTGCCATATAATCCACCAATCCTACTCCTGGACATATATCCAGAAAAGACAAAAACTTTAATTTGAAAAGATACACATACTCCAGTGTTCATAGCAGTATTATATAACTCAATAGCCAAGACATGGAAGCAACCTAAATGCTCATCAACAGACAAATGGGTATAGATAATATTACATATCTAAGAAATTATCATACTTAGTGAGGTAAGTCAAAGACAAATATCATACAAAATCACTTACGTGCAGAATCAAAAAATATATAAATAAGCATATTTACAAGATAGAAATAGACTCACAGACATAGAAAGCAAACCTATGGTTACCAAAGGGAAAACCGAATAGATTGGGATTAGCAGATACACACTACTATATATAAAACAGATAAATAAAAGGACCTACATTGTATAGCACAAGAGCTATATTCAGTAACTAGTAATAACTTATAATGGAAAAGAATCTGAATACACACACATATATGTATTCAAAGTAACTGAATCACTTTGCTGTATACCTGAAACTAATACAACATTGCAAATCAACTATAATTAAAAATATCATTGTGTGTTCAGGTCATCAATGGAAGAAGGTGCCATGTTGATTATGCATTTCCTGGATTAAAAGTTCTTAAACTTTAGCATGCATCGGAATCACTTGGAGATCTTATTAAAACAAAAAACAGATTGCTGGGCTTCAATCTGAAACAACAGGTGCTGGGCGGATCCATGAATTTTCATTTCTCACATTTTTCCCAGATGACACTGATGCTTGCTGGTCTGGGACCCACACTTTGAGAACTACTGGCCAAGGGAATCAGGAAAACTTAAAACATACCAGCAAATACATTTTTTTCCCTTTTTTAAAAAATTTTTTTTGGGGGGTGTGGGGCAAATGTAATGTAATGTAATATACTATAATATAATATAATAGACTCTCCCAAATAAACTGCCACATCTAAGTTGATACATCCATCCAGAAATATTTCAGTTCATGGTGAGACTCATGTGAACCATAATTTGAATGAACAGAATTGATCTTTTTGCAATAATGAGCACTGAGAACTGGTAACTGTTTTTGTTTTCATTTGTTGTCTAGTAATCTAGACTTGAAATTCTGTGTGAAGATATGTCAAAACAAATTAGTGGGTTGTTGTAGAAAACCACGTGGGGACTGATAAATAGAGTGTGATTGAAGAGGTATTTCATAATTTGTCAGGGAAGCAAAGCTGCACTTCATTGTAATCCTGACTTCTCTTACAACACACAAAGGCATGAGCAACACACACACACACACACACACACACACACACACACAGAGTTTGTGTGGGTAAATGAAAGGGATTTAGGATTTTTTCCACATGTGTAAGTACTAAACCTTTCCAGAACTGTGGGGGAAATAATTATTGGGACTACATACTTAGATGGAAAAAATGAAAACAGTCACAGACTATATTTTCTTGGGCTCCAAAATCATTGCAGATGGTGACTGCAGCCATGAAATTTAAAGGTCCTTAGAAGAAAAGCTAGGACCTTGGAAGAAAAGCTATGACAAACCTAGACAGCATATTAAAAAGCAGAGACATTACTTTGTTGACAAAGATCCATATAGTCAAAGCTATGGTGTTTCCAGTAGTCCAGTGTGGATTTAAGAGTTGGACCATAAAGAATGCTGAGCACCAAAAAATTGATGCTTTTGAACTGTGATGATGGAGAAGACTCTTGAGCGTCCCTTGGACTGCAAGGAGATCAAACCAGTTAATCCTAAAGGAAATCAATCCTGAATATTCATTGGAAGGACTGATGTTGAAGCTTGAAGCTCCAATACTCTAGCCACCTGATGCAAAGAGCCAACTCATTGGAAAAGACCCTGGTGCTGAGAAAGATTGGAGGCAGGAAGAGAAGGGGACAACAGAGGACGAGATGGTTGGATGGCATAACCGACTCAATGGACATGAGTGTAAGTAAGCTCTGGGAGAGGGTGAAGGACAGGGGGGCCTGGCATGCTGCAGTCCATGGGGTCGCAATGAGTTAGACGCGACTGAGCGACTGAACAACAATATACTTAGAAAATATTTCTCCTTCATATGAGTGATTATATCAGGTTGTATGATTGTGCTGAATTGTGACTGGAAATTAGAGTTTGGGAATGGAACCTATATCTTTGCTTTTGTCTGTTTATAGCCATAGGCTTATATTCCTGCCTGCATTCATTGATTCACATTTTTATTAAGGGTCAGTGAATGGGAAGGAGAATAGGGAGAGTCACACAAAGACAAATAAAAGCTCAGGGCATGGTGGGTGAAGTATTTGTAATATATAATATAAGGATAGATGGTAAAGTAGGAAGTATAATGGGAAAATAACTAAGGAGTACTTATCCCCAGTAATCTCAGGGAAAACTTGACACAAGTAATGTTTGATTTGGACTTTTAAGAATGCATGAGTCTTTGCTGGGAATGGCAAGTAAGAACAAGCCTGAAAAGGGATGGGGTCGGGGGATGGCGGGGGGCGGTGCGCATCATGCACATGTCCTAAAGCAGAAACATAGAAGGATTTCAGGGAAATTTTAAATAGCTGCATGTAGCTAGAGCATACAGTATGTGTATAGAGGAAAGTATTAAGCATGAGGGCTGAAATCAGGTACAGAAAGGAGAGGAGGGAATGGGCATAAGCCATGCTAAGAAATTTGCACCTTTTCCAGTGGTCTGGGAGGCATCTACAAAGGAAGAATCATAACCATGAAAGTGGGAGCAGGGAGATAATGTATCTGAACAAGAACAGAAGTAAGAATCTCAGAAACATTTTAAAAGACACTCTTATATAGAGCTTTTATTATAAATTTGCTAATAGGATTCAGAGAAGAGGTCAACTATGACGTCCTAGTTTTCACTAGTCAATCCTAAAGAAAATCATTCCTGAATATTCATTGGAAGAACTGAGTTGAAACTGAAGCTTCAATACTTTGGTTACCTGATGTGAAGAGCTGACTCACTGGAAAAGACCCTAATGCTGGGAAGGACTGAACGCAGGAGAAGAAGGGGATGACCGGAGATGAGATGGTTGGATGCCATCACCGACTAGATGAACATGAGTTTGAGCAAGCTCCAGGAGTTGGTAATGGACAGAGAAGCCTTGCGTGCTGCAGTCCATGGGGTTGCATGACATCACTGAGCAACTGAACTGAACTGAATTTTCAGCTGAAGCAATTGTACTGTTTCAGTTCCGTTGCTTAGTTGTGTCCAACTCTTCGCGACCAGTACCGTTTATAAAGCTATTTAATAACATCAGGAATGTAGAAGTATCCTAAAGTAGTGTTGAACTATAGCTATTGCCAAATTACCTAATCTGAACAAAACAGTTTTCAGTACAGGAAAATAACTTATTAGTCTCATGAAATATAGGATATAATTTATTCAGGTTTAAGACATTATCCATTAAAAGCTAATACTTTATCAATAAATATTGTGCTACTTCTTTGAGTCATTCAACAGTTGTCTGTTTCTGGGCAAAAGTAATAGTGAAGAGTCTCAATAGGAGAGGGAAAGCCACCTGTCATCTCTTCTTAGTTGAGCAACATCAACATCTCTGATATTTATGGCAATTTCTGTACCTATG
This sequence comes from Bos indicus, assembly GCF_029378745.1. Classification (NCBI taxonomy): domain Eukaryota; kingdom Metazoa; phylum Chordata; class Mammalia; order Artiodactyla; family Bovidae; genus Bos; species Bos indicus. Next base: position 55,638,645 of record NC_091769.1, read on the forward strand.
AGGAGTGTTGCAACAGCAAAGGACATCAAACAGGTTGAGATCTACTATGGTAATAAAAAGAGACCTGGAAGAGCCTTTACAAAGTGCTACCAATCTCGGCTCCAACCAGAGTCTTTGAAGAATACAGAGGCATTGCTTTAATCTTTGTCATTCCAATACCATTAAAGAAGTTTAAGAGTAGGAAAGAGGAGATAAAAGCTATCGGGTTTTTTTTTTTCAGGGAAATTTTACTGACTGTGGAAATTAGTCAGAAGCTAATCTTTTCCACCAAAAAAATGAAGATCAAGATAAATTGACAACCAGTGATTTGTGAGAGTAAACTTGAAAATTAGAAGAAAATTGCTGAAAGGAAGACAAGAAAGATGACAAGTATGAAATAATAGTTTGAGGTAGACTAGGTCTGAGGTAAACCAGAAAGGTGTTAAGGACAAGAATATTTTAAGGGAGCTACAGAAATTCAGGGGCCAACAGATCAGTTCTCTCGGTAGAACCAAGGCCAGTGAGGCCAGGAGAGATGTGGCTACAACTTTGTGTTCTCATTGTTCTGTGCCGACAAGGACAAGGGCAATGTTCTTCAATGTACAAGGTGGGCTGGGAACTGTATTGGGGTGAAGGGCAATAAAAAAATATACTTTTTTGAGTGAAGGCCCCCCAAAATAAGAGAGTAAGACATTCTAAAGATATTCAATATGCAAAAACTCAAATTCACACATCAAGAGAAGCCAGTACATGGAAATGGTTAAAGCAAAGTTTACAGCACAGTTGTACTTATTAAGATGATGAGACAGAGAAAAATTACAAAGGCAGTCTGATAATCTTCACCCGTTGGTGAGGACCAACCTGATAACAAACAGCAGGCAGGAAAAATTGGTGATAAAAAGATGGATGTCCAGAACTAATACCACCATCATCCCCCCACCGCCCAGTGTTGAAGCCTTGCTGCTACTAGTTGAGAGGTACACTAACCAGATGCCTGGGTATCATCCCAGATTTTGTTGGAAATGGAGACAACCACCACTCTGCCCCCAAAAGGTCTACTTAATCAGAACTTTCATTTTAACAGGATTCTCAGGGACTGCTGGTGCTGCTAAGTCGCTTCAGTCGTGTCCGACTCTGTGCGACCCCATAGACGGCAGCCCACCAGGCTCCCCCGTCCCTGGGACTCTCCAGGCAAGAACACTGGAGTGGGTTGCCATTTCCTTCTCCAATGCATGAAAGTGAAAAGTGAAAAGGAAGTTGCTCAGTTGTGTCCGACTCTTAACGACCCCATGCAATGCAGCCCACCAGGCTCCTCCGTCCATGGGATTTTCCAGGCAAGAGTACTGGAGTGGGGTGCCATTGCCTTCTCCATCTCAGGGACTAGTGTACAGATTAAAGTTTGAGGAGCTCTGAACTGGGAAACTTTACTAAGGCCAGGTGAAAGATGATTGTATTTTGTATGTCATAATTAATTCCATCTCTGCCTAAGTTAATTAAGTAAAACAGTCATTTTTAACTAATTTATTTTCAATGACTTTTATAATTAGCTTTCTATTCAAAGATTCATCTGAGAAATTGATAAATGACTTAGACACCCCTCTCCCATCCCACCCACTCACCCTTACATGTAGATGTAATTTCGGGATCCAGTTTAAAGCCCAGCCACAAATCCCAGCTTGAGAAGTAGTCTTTAAAGAATCCCAAGCACTCTTCTACAGAATTGCTAATTAGAAACCACCTGAATGTTTGTGGACACAATCCACCATCTGGCTTCTCTCTTGGGGACTAGCAGGGTTTCTTTTAATAAAGACTTTGAAAACACCAACATATGTTTGCACACTTTAGGGCCCTGAACTGGACTGCCCTGATACAAGAATTGCCAGGCAACCAAGTTCTACCCATACCAAGATGACAAATACAATGTCAGCTGCCAACTGGAATTCCCAATTAAAGCTTTCAGTCACTTTTAGGCATCTAGACATTTTGGTGGTATTATAAATTATCTGCAAATTTTGGTTTACTAAATTCTAATCCTCAAGAGTGTGATAATGGCTAATATTTGAATATTTATTATACACTGGGGAAGTAGCCCCTTCTTACCCCAAATCTCTCTCTCTTTCTTCCTTTCTCCTTAAAATAACTTTATAAGGTAGATATTTTTGTCCCTAATGTTAAAATATGGAAACTGAGACTTACTGTGATAAATTATCCAAAATTATAGTTAATAAGTAAATAGAAACTAGTGGAGACAAAATTCACATATAGATCTAACTTACTGCAATCTTAGAACTTAACCAGTCAAGCTAAAGATTATAACAGTCTTTAGAATAACTTATTTAGAAAAAAGAACTGCAAAACCACTCATTTCATTATAAAATGAAATATTTCATCAAATATTTCATTTGATGAAATATTTCTTCCATTTTTTCTTACTACATGACTTTTTTCCCAGAAAGTACATCTTTTAAAAAATCTGTAAAATAATTTACTCTGACTTATTCAGCACATTATCACCATAATGATCAATTTCTGCTTATCAAACTTATAAATGATTAATGTCAAATAGGAAAACAAAATAAGATGCCTAATATAGATTGAGTCAAGTTGGGAGAAAACTCATTTCATTTTTAAATTAGATTATTCTTTTTGTAGCGGCTGATGAGTTTATGAAGTAAAGCAAAAAGCTGCATCAAAAAGCCTGAAGTCTATAAATTTTAACTGACTCTTCTCTGTTGACCTAACTTCATCGAGGTTACTTACAATGTGAGCTCAGATGCTTTAATCATTAGACAAACTATGTAGCTCAAATTATATAACAACATGGAATCTTTCTAGGTCAACAGCCTGAAACAGTCGTCCACAGTAAATTAATTTTATAACAACATTCTATAAGGCAAATAGGGAGAGTAAGACATTACCATGTAGAGAGAGCCTGCCAGAAGAATGTTTTTCAGTGTATGCCCTCAACTCTGTGAGGCAGTCCTAGTCTTCATTTTCTCCAACAATAATTATTTATGTCACATTTTTTTAAAAGGGCACAATAAGAAGCTATCTATAGACGGAAATGGTGAAAGGAAAGGAAGGAGAGATAGGGAACGGATAAGCATGGATTTGTAAACACTCTGCCAGAAGTTTTAAACCTTAAATGACCCCTAAAGAAGACTATTTTGAGATTTTTACAAATTTTTATTCCTTATTGTAATAATAATGGTATCCTCCCATTAGCATACTACTTTCCAGTTGGCAAAGAACATTTAAAGTATGATATAAACCTCGCCCTATCCTAGGAACTCGTATTACCTCTTTTAGAAAGGAAAATTCACGTTTGGAGAGGTTATACATTAATTGCCGATCTGATGTAGCTCTTGAGTAAGAAAACTTTTGGAAACTAGGTTTTCCAGGCTCAGATCTCTCTCCAACTATCAATACTACAAATGTTAAATTTGAACCTAAGTATTCAGCCTTGTCTCCAAGGTTCTTCCTATAGGGTTGTCTCATCTGAAATTCAAGTAAGCTAACACAGACTTAGTTTCCATTAAGGTCCAGTGAATACAAAGATAACAAATACAATCTTTGCACTCAGAAGTCTTCTCATATGGTATGGAAGAAGATATAATACATAAACCAGGAACTGCAATTCATCATGACTTGCTTAGAATATGTGTGAATGTGCAAAATAGTGAACTGGACACCTTAAGCAGATGGTATGGGATGTGAATTAAATCTCAATACAGCAGCTAATAGAAAGTCAAGCAAACAAAAAAAAACGTTAAGAAAAAGATTCTTGTCTCCAAAAACCTAAGATAGCCACAGGGTTACTAATTACCATTGACCTTGGATCTGACTTTCAATAATACAATCTCAGCATTTTGGGGTACTGTTTTTGCACAAAACTATTAACCTCTCCATCTAGTCAAGGCTATGGTTTCTCCAGTGGTCATGTATGGATGTGAGAGTTGGACTGTGAAGAAAGCTGAGCACCAAAGAATTGCTGCTTTTGAACTGTGGTGCTGCAGAAGACTCTTGTGAGTCCCTTGGGCTGCAAGGAGATCCAACGAGTCCATCCTAAAGGAGATCAGTCCTGGGTGTTCATTGGAAGAAAGGATGTTAAGCTGAAACTCCAATACTTTGGCCACCTCATGTGAAGAGTTGACTCATTGGAAAAGACTCTGATGCTGGGAGGGATTGGGGGCAGGAGGAGAAGGGGACAACAGAGGATGAGATGGCTGGATTGCATCACCAACTCGATGGACATGAGTTTGAGTGAACTCCGGGAGCTGGTGATGGACAGGGAGGCCTGGTGTGCTGCGATTCATGGGGTCACAAAGAGTCGGACACGACTGAGTGACTGAACTGAACTGAATAACCTCTAGTCAATAAACATTCAAAGTTATAGTGCTTGGCCCACAGCCTTGTCTAACTCAATGAAACTAAGCCATGCCCGTGGGGCAACCCAAGATGGGTGGGTCATGGTGGAGAGATCTGACAGAATGTGGTCCACTGGAGAAGGGAATGGCAAACCACTTCAGTATTCTTGCCTTGAGAACCCCATGAACAGTATGAAAAGGCAAAATGATAGGCTACTGAAAGAGAAACTCCTCAGGTCAGTAGGTGCCCAATATGCTACTGGAGATCAGTGGAGAAATAACTCCAGAAAGAATGAAGGGATGGAGCCAAAGCAAAAAGAATACCCAGCTGTGGATGTGACTGGTGATAGAAGCAAGGTCCGATGCTGTAAAGGGCAATATTGCATAGGAACCTGGAATGTCAGGTCCATGAATCAAGGCAAATTGGAAGTGGTCAAACAAGAGATGGCAAGAGTGAATGTCGACATTCTAGGAATCAGCAAACTGAAATGGACTGGAATGGGTGAATTTAACTCAGATGACCATTATATCTACTACTGTGGGCAGGAATCCCCAAGAAGAAATGGAGTGGCCATCATGGTCAACAAAAGAGTCCGAAATGCAGTACTTGGATGCAATCTCAAAAATGACAGAATGATCTCTGTTCATTTCCAAGGTAAACCATTCAATATCACAATAATCCAAGTCTATGCCCCAACCAGTAATGCTGAAGAAGCTAAAGTTGGACGGTTCTATGAAGATTTACAAGACCTTTTAGAACTAACGCAAAAAAAGATGTCCTTTTCATTATAGAGGACTGGAATGCAAAAGTAGGAAGTCAAAAAACACCTGGAGTAATAGGCAAATTTGGCCTTGGAATACGGAATGAAGCAGGGCAAAGACTAATAGAGTTTTGCCAAGAAAATGCACTGGTCATAACATACACCCCCTTCCAACAACACAAGACTCTATACATGGACATCACCAGATGGTCAACACCGAAATTAGATTGATTATATTCTTTGCAGCCAAAGATGGAGAAGCTCTATACAGTCAGCAAAAACAAGACCAGGAGCTGATTGTGGCTAGACCATGAACTCCTTATTGCCAAATTCAGACTTAAATTGAAGAAAGTAGGGGAAACCACTAGACCATTCAGGTATGACCTAAATCAAATCCCTTATGATTATACAGTGGAAGTAAGAAATAGATTTAAGGGCCTAGATCTGATAGAGAGAGTACCTGATGAACTATGGAATGAGGTTTGTGACACTGTACAGGAGACAGGGATCAAGACCATCCCCGTGGAAAAGAAATGCAAAAAAGCAAAATGGCTGTCTGGGGAGGCCTTACAAATAGCTGTGAAAAGAAGTGAAAAGCAAAGGAGAAAAGGAAAGATATAAAGATCTGAATGCAGAGTTCCAAAGAATAGCAAGAAGAGATAAGAAAGCCTTCTTCAGCGATCAATGCAAAGAAATAGAGGAAAACAACAGAATGGGAAAGACTAGGGATCTCTTCAAGAAAATCAGAGATACCAAAGGAACATTTCATGCAAAGATGGGCTCGAGAAAGGACAGAAATGGTATGGACCTAACAGAAGCAGAAGATATTAAGAAGAGGTGGCAAGAATACACAGAAGAACTGTACAAAAAAGATCTTCAACCCAGATAATCATGATGGTGTGATCATTCACCTAGAGCCAGACATCCTGGAATGTGAAGTCAAGTGGGCCTTAGAAAGCATCACTATGAACAAAGCTAGTGTAGGTGACAGAATTCCCGTTGAGCTATTCCAAATCCTGAAAGATGATGCTGTGAAAGTGCTGCACTCAATATGCCAGCAAATTTGGAAAACTCAGCAGTGGCCACAGGACTGGAAAAGGTTAGTTTTCATTCCAATTCCAAAGAAAGGCAGTGCCAAAGAATGCTCAAACTACCACACAATTGCACTCATCTCACATGCTAGTAAAGTCATGCTCAAAATTGTCCAAGCCAGGCTTCAGCAATATGTGAACCGTGAACTTCCTGATGTTCAAGCTGGTTTTAGAAAAGGCAGAGGAACCAGAGACCATATTGCCAACATCTGCTGGATCATGGAAAAAGCAAGAGAGAGTTCCAGAAAAACATCGATTTCTGCTTTATTGACTATGCCAAAGCCTTTGACTGTGTGGATCACAATAAACTGTGGAAAATTCTTCAAGAGATGGGAATACCAGACCACCTGACCTGCCTCTTGAGAAATCTGTATGCAGGTCAGAAAGCAACAGTTAGAACTGGACATGGAACAACACACTGGTTCCAAATAGGAAAAGGAGTATGTCAAGGCTGTATATTGTCACTCTGATTATTTAACTTACATGCAGAGTACATCATGAAAAATGCTGGACTGGAAGAAACACAAATTGGAATCCAGATTGCCGGGAGAAATATCAATAACCTCAGACATGCAGATGACACCACCCTTATGGCAGAAAGTGAAGAGGAACTAAAAAGCCTCTTGATGAAAGTGAAACCGGAGAGTGAAGAAGTTGGCTTAAAGCTCAACATTCAGAAAACGAAGATCACGGCATCTGGTCCCATCACTTCATGGGAAATAGATGGGGAAACAGTGGAAACAGTGTCAGACTTTATTTTTCTGGGCTCCAAAATCACTGCAGATGGTGAGTGCAGGCATGAAATTAAAAGACGCTTTCTCCTTGGAAGGAAAGTTATGACCAACCTAGATAGCATATTCAAAAGCAGAGACATTACTTTGCCAACAAAGGTTCATCTAGTCAAGGCTATGGTTTTTCCTGTAGTCATGTGTGGATGTGAGAGTTGCACTGTGAAGAAGGCTGAGCACAGAAGAATTGATGCTTTTGAACTGTGGTGTTGGAGAAGACTCTTGAGAGTCCCTTGGACTGCAAAGAGATCCAACCAGTCCATTCTGAAGATCAGACCTGGGATTTCCTTGAAAGTAATGAGGCTAAAGCTGAAATTCCAGTACTTTGGCCACCTCATGTGAAGAGTTGACTCATTGGAAAAGACTCTGATGCTTGGAGGGATTGGGTGCAGGAGGAGAAGGGGACGACAGAGGATGAGATTGCTGGATGGCATCACTGACTCGACAGACGTGAGTCTTGGTGAACTCCGGGAGTTGATGATGGACAGGGAAGCCTGGCATGCTGCGATTCACGGGGTCACAAAGAGTCAGACACGAGTGAGCAACTGATCTGATCTGATCTGATGTGTAGCATTCCTAATTTCATTGTTGTTTCAAGTAAACATTGAATTTTTGAGATTTACTTTCCTAACATAAATATTTTATTTCACTGACTGAAATTACTACTTTTTTTTTGTTTTGTTTTTGACTTTATTTTTTTTAATTTTATTTTATTTAACTTTACAATATTGTATTGGTTTTGCCATATGTCAAAATGAATCTGTCACAGGTATACATGTGTTCCCCATCCTGAACCTTCGTCCCTCCTCCCTCCCCATACCATCCCTCTGGGTCGTCCCAGTGCACCAGCCCCAAGCATCCAGTATTGTGCATCGAACCTGGACTGGCGACTCGTTTCATATATGGTATTATACATATTTCAATGCCATTCTCCCAGATCATCCCACCCTCTCCCTCTATCACAAAGTCCAAAAGACTGTTCTATACATCAGTGTCTCTTTTGCTGTCTCGTACACAGGGTTATTATTACCATCTTTCCAAATTCCATATATATGCAGTAGTATACTCTATTGGTGTTTTTCTTTCTGGCTCACTTCACTCTGTATAATAGGCTCCAGTTTCATCCACCTCATTAGAACTGATTCAAATGTATTCTTTTTAATGGCTGAGTAATACTCCATTGTGTATATGTACCACTGCTTTCTTATCCATTCATCTGCTGATGGACATCTAGGTTGCTTCCATGTCCTGGCTATTATAAACAGTGCTGCAATGAACATTGGGGTACACGTGTCTCTTTCAATTCTGGTTTCCTCTGTGTGTATGCCCAGCAGTGGGATTGCTGGGTCATAAGGCAGTTCTATTTCCAGTTTTTTAAGGAATCTCCACACTGTTCTCCATAGTGGCTGTACTAGTTTGCATTCCCACCAACAGTGTAAGAGGGTTCCCTTTTCTCCACACCCTCTCCAGCATTTATTGCTTGTAGACTTTTGGATTGCAGCCATTCTGACTGGTGTGAAATGGTACCTCATAGTGGTTTTGATTTGCATTTCTCTGATAATGAGTGATGTTGAGCATCTTTTCATGTGTTTGCTAGCCATCTGTATGTCTTCTTTGGAGAAATGTCTATTTAGTTCTTTGGCCCATTTTTTGATTGGGTCATTTATTTTTCTGGAATTGAGCTGCAGGAGTTGCTTATATATTTTTGAGATTAATTGTTTGTCAGTTGCTTCATTTGCTATTATTTTCTCCCATTCTGAAGGCTGTCTTTTCACCTTGCTTATATTTTCCTTTGTTGTGCAGAAGCTTTTAAGTTTAATTAGGTCCCATTTGTTTATTTTTGCTTTTATTTCCAATATTCTGGGAGGTGGGTCATAGAGGATGCTGCTGTGATGTATGTTGGAGAGTGTTTTGCCTATGCTGTCCTCTAGGAGTTTTATAAGTTTCCGGTTTTACATTTAGATCTTTAATCCATTTTGAGTTTATTTTTGTGTATGGTGTTAGAAAGTGCTTTAGTTTCATTCTTTTACAAGTGGTTTACCAGTTTTACCAGCACCACTTGTTAAAGAGATTATCTTTAATCCATTGTATATTCTTGCCTCCTTTGTCAAAGATAACTACAGGCCAATATCACTGATGAACATAGATGCAAAAATCCTTAACAAAATTCTAGCAATCAGAATCCAACAACACATTAAAAAGATCATACACCATGACTAAGTGGGCTTTATCCCAGGGATGCAAGGATTCTTCAATATCCGCAAATCAATCAATGTAATACACCACATTAACAAATTGAAAAATAAAAACCATATGATTATCTCAATAGATGCAGAGAAAGCCTTTGACAAAATTCAACATCCACTTATGATAAAAACTCTCCAGAAAGCAGGAATAGAAGGAACATACCTCAACATAATAAAAGCTCTATATGACAAACACACAGCAAATATTATCCTCAATGGTGAAAAACTGAAAGCATTTCCTCTAAAGTCAGGAACAAGACAAGGGTGCCCACTTTCACCATTACTATTCAACATAGTTTTGGAAGTTTTGGCCATAGCAATCAGAGCAGAAAAAGAAATAAAAGGAATCCAAATTGGAAAAGAAGAAGTAAAACTCTCAGTGTTTGCAGATGACATGATCCTCTACATAGAAAACCCTAAAGACTCCACCAGAAAATTACTAGAACTAATCAATGAATATAGTAAAGTTGCAGGATATAAAATCAACACACAGAAATCCCTTGCATTCCTATACACTAATAATGAGAAAATAGAAAGAGAAATTAAGGAAACAATTCCATTCACCATTGCAATGAAAAGAATAAAATACTTAGGAATATATCTACCTAAAGAAACTAAAGATCTATATATAGAAAACTATAAAACACTGGTGAAAGACATCAAAGAGGACACTAATAGATGGAGAAATAGACCATGTTCATGGATTGGAGGAATCAATATAGTGAAAATGAGTATACTACCCAAAGCAATTTATAGATTCAATGCAATCCCTATCAAGCTACCAACGGTATTCTTCAGAGAGCTAGAATAAATAATTTCACAATTTGTATGGAAACACAAAAAACATCAAATAGCCAAAGCTATCTTGAGAAAGAAGAATGGAACTGGAGGAATCAACCTGCCTGACTTCAGGCCCTGCTACAAAGCCACAGTCATCAAGACAGTATGGTACTGGCACAAAGACAGAAATATAGATCAGTGGAACAAAATAGAAAGCCCAGAGATAAATCCACGCACATATGGACACTACTTACTTTTTTAAAGCAAAGGTAACATAAAATAAAATATCCAATAGTTGCACTAATGTTGTTATGTAAGCAAAGATAGAGGTCCTGCCCAAACAAAACATGCCCTGGTGGCAGAGCCACTGTGGAACAGTTCCAAAGAGTCAAGTTCCTGTGAAGTGTGGGCAGGATCCCCCCTGCCCACTGCCCAGCCTGTGATTCAGTGTGAACTTTTCATTTTGTAGGTGAGGACAATGAAACACAAAGGTGTTGCCATCTCAGAACATACCCAACATCACACAGAAAACGATCACAAATGGAAGTTTCCCCTACCCACTACTCCACTGAGCTGGCATTATGATAAAGTCTTCATTGCCTCAACACATAGAGATTAAGTAGGTTCTATGTACTAGATATCATTCTAGGCAATACAGATATGTTGATAAAAATCACAGACAAAAAAATATACATGGTGGTACAGAAGACAGATAAAAAGTAAGCCTAAGTAACTAAATAAATAGGATAGTAATTAGTTACTAGGCAGAGGGTTAAAATAAGGCTATTCATGGAGGTGACTTTAGATTCTGAGCAAGTGACATTAAATTGAGCCTCACGGGGCTGCTGGAGAAGAGTGGTGGGAAGAGAAATTCAGGCATTAGACCAGCTGGCAAAAAAAGCCTGAAGGCAGGAATGAGCTTTAAGTGTGTGAGGAAAGTAAAGGAATCCATGATAATTCTTTGCGTTTGATTTAAGTAACTGGATGAATGGTGGTGCCAGTAGTTTTAATCATGAGGCAAGGGAAAGAAGCAGGGTTTGACAGGGGAGATTAAGAATTCTACATTGAAGTGCTGCAGTCCATGGGGTCGCAGAGTCCAGCACGACTGAGCGACTGGACTGAACTGAATAGGCAATCAGGAGGGTGGTGATGTGTCAGGGATAGGACTAGGGGAGTAAATACTATCTGAAGAAACTTACTGGTCTAGTGGACTGGTGGCTACTGTCTGATTTAAGATGCTTAAGATGCCTTTTGGGTCCCAAAGAGACAACCAAAACAGAGTGGTATAAAAGGATGTGTTTGAGAGGAGGCAGAGGAAGAGAAAACAGGATTGATTAATACAATAGAGAAGGAATGCTTCACTGCAGAAAAAGGAGTTTGCATCTCTGAGCAACTTGTGGTGTAAGTTTAAGGATAAACCCTAATTTATTTAATTAGATTTTACCAGAAAACCAGGTATTAAAATCTATTGTGTACCTTCTTTTTTGAATAAGGAAAAGTATAGTATGTTTCCTCTGTGTGGCCTAGTAGCAAGCTTACATTTTAGTAATGCTAAAAACAACAACAACAACAACAACAACAACAACAACAAAACAATGGCACAGTGAGCACCAACTCTACCAATCTATCTGCCATGCTGATGTCTGTTCTTAGTTCCTGTGTGAACAGGACACGTCCCTCCTGAAGTTCTCTATGGGCTCTTATTTCTGTTAGCAGAGAGTTAAACTCCTCACTGTGGCCCAAAAGGCACTGCATGCTGGTCCCTGCCAATTCCTCCAGCCTCATTTCTTGCTACTTCTTGCTCACAGAATCAGCTAAAGTCTCTTCTCAAATACACCTTGTGCTCACTCTACTTGCTAATGCACTGTCCTCGACCAGAAAGAGACAGAGATGCTTCCTGTTCATCTGTTCCCAAAGTGAACTCCTACATATACCTTCAGTTCTTTGTCAAGATAACACTTCCTCAGAGGAGGTTCCTCTAGAAAACCTGCCTTACCCCTTGTCCCAAGTCTGACTTCAGAGTTTCACCTCTAGATAGCCCATCATCTTTCAGTTCAGTTTCTCAGTCATGTCCAATTCTTTGCAACCCAATGGACTCCAGCACACCAGGCTTCCCTGTCCATCACAAACTCCCAGAGTTCACTCAAACTCATGTCCATGGAGTTGGTGATGCTATCCAGCCATCTCATCCTCTGTTGTCTCCTTCTCCTCCTGCCTTCAGTCCTTCCCAGCATCAGGGTCTTTTCAAATGAGTTGGTTCTTCACATCAGGTAGCCAAAGTACAGGAGTTCCAGCTTCAGCATCAGTCCAATTTTCCAAAGAATATTCAGGACAGATTTCCTTTAGGATGGACTGGTTGGATCTCCTTGCAGTCCAAGGGACTCTCAAGAGTCTTCTCCAACACCTGATTATCCCACATGGTGACCGTTTGCATATTTGCAGCTGTCCTCCATAATATTGTCGAGGGCAGGGACCATGGCCAGCCTGTTCACTGTTGTATCTTCCATACTGAGTGTAGTCTGGGTATTTAGCATCTAGGGCCTTAATATACATTGAATAAGTGCAAAGAAAACTTTCTACAAAATTTTAAGTTCCTAGAGAGCAGGAACCCCAGGCTGGTTAAACATTCTATCTTCACCTCTAAACACAATGTTGGGTACTCAAAGAAACTTACAGTTTTTCGGCTGAGAGCTGTATCTTCCTCGCTTTACATCTGTGATTTGTGTATATTGAAAGTGGAATTTCTGGTGAAGCGTCCTGCCATTGTCCTTGTACCAGCTTTGGCCAGATTTTAACCCGCCCATTCTAAGACACCATTTCTAAGTCTATGAAGACAAATATCTGAACAAATATCACTCATCCATCCTCTTGACGTGATCTGATTTATGCCATAAAATATTCCTGCATCTAAACCTTATTCTACAAATTAAATACTCACTATTATTCTGCAACTGAAACCATTTGATTAAAAATATATGTATCTCTTCAGTAGTTTTAAATACTTTGTGATCATTATCTTTCTACAATGTGGAAATAAGTTTTAGAACTAAACTGATCACAACAATCAATGTTTGATGCATCAATTCTTCACATTTAAAACCAAGAACACAAAATCAAAATTTAACTAAAATGCATATTCTAATAAGTTTAAATATTTGTAATTACCTTCTAGTGCATATTTCATATCCTGAGCAAAAAGGGTCCACATAATTTCAGCACTTATTTTTCCCATGTTCAGCTCTTGAGGAAACCTAAAACCAAACACATACATTAGTAGATCAAAAAGAAAAAACATGTGACTGAGAAAAGAATACACTTTATATTACATATATATCACAATCATTATTATATAGTATAAATACTTTTACTTATGAGATTTCTCAATATCAATGGTACGGAAAAAAGTTACACATGAGTGTGGTCTTTATCACAACAGCCATTTTTCTTGAAGCAAACTTGAATGCTTCCATTCTGTGCTGTGCTTAGTCATTCAGTTGTGTCCAAATCTTTGTGACCACATGGACTGTAGCTTCCATTCTATATTTGCTTAAAGTAAATTATTTCATCAAGATTCCTTACTTCTCTGGTGAAATGGTCCATGGTAGACCTCATTAGTCAGGATTCAGAATTACCAGGCAGGCTGTGTTTTTTAGATCAAACAAGCTTAAGCCAAAGACAATGTTCCTACTGCTGCTGAATATGAATTTTGTTTGTATGTATTTTCAATCTCATGGTAAGGCTCAAAGTAATGTAAGCCCAGTGAAAATAATTTCATTCATTATAAACACCTTGCTAGTACATACGAAAGTATGTACTGTTCTGACAAATACATATATATTAAATTTTATGCATATTATTTTAAAATGCATACACATATATCTGTATACACATAAACAAACTATAATACATATATATTACATATACATATATATACACATATATAATAAATATACACATACACATATATAATATTAATATCTAATGTATAATACATATATAATGCATAATAATGTATGTATATATATATATATAAGGATGTGTGTGTATACACACACACACATACACACATATGCATATATATGTAAAGTAACAAAAGCAGCTCTCACATTCATTTATATCTTTGAGTTTAAATCAAAAAAAGAAAAAAATAAATAAATATGATCCTGAATGGGATATAAAGAGTTACTTAAATAAATATGACCTCAGGATAACCTCAACAAAGAAAAGACCATGGTTCCTACATACTACTTCACCAAAGGAAAGTATGTTTTATCAAATGTTCTTTTCAACTTCCATCTATCAATTTATCTAATAATTTCAACTGATACTTTAAAACTTAAATGTAGATGCATATTTATTAAGTACTTAAACTCAGAACACTTCCTATGATCAAAAAATTAATATAACCTACATATACACAAAATTAGTTTTCAACAATAAATTTTACTCTATTAATATAAAAATAACCTTAAACAAGTAATTTATTTCAAAAGGTTTCATTTGTGGATAGCTATAGATATCCCACAATTTGTAGTATGTTAATTTTTATGTAATATATACATAGCAACAAAACTATAAATGTATACTTAGAGTGATTAAGCTCATAAAATGAGAAAATTTATTACACTAATTTTTTTGAATCCAAAAAAAAGAATGTATTAATTAAGTGTATGGTGGTCTGATGCAAAAAACAAAGACACTGTACAAAAAAGTAAACTAAACCACATTCTCTCTCATAAAACTGATGTGCAAATCCTCAAAAACAAGTGACAAATTCAATTTTGCAATATATACATGGATAATACATCATGACCAAGAAACTTATCCCAGAAGTGCAGCATGGGTTCAACACTGAAAAATGAATCAATGTAATGTATCCTATTAACAGACTAAAGAAAAAAACTTTATCATCTCAATACATGAGTAAAACATATTTGGCAAACTTCAACATTTGTTCATGCTTAAAAACAAAACAAAAAACAAAAACTATGAAAACTAGGAATTAAAGGAAATTTCCTTAACCTTATAAAAAGAATCTACAAAAAACCTACAGCTAACATCACAATAATAAAAGGATCAAGGCAATGGTTTTTACTCTCTCTTCCTACAGAACCTTGTACTGTAGCTCCTATGGATTGCACACAGTCAAGGAAAAGAACAGTAAAAGAGGTATATAGATAGCAAAGGAAGAAACACTCTATTCGGAGGAAAACAATCTAAATCCTCAAAATACTACAAAACAGTTACTAAATAAGTTCAGCAAGGTTACAGAATGCAAAGTCAGATACAAAAATCATTGTATTTCTATATTCTAGCAATGAACTATTGAAAATTGAAATGAAAATAAGAGTATCATTTACAATAGCTGCTGCTACTGCTGTTGCTAAGTCGCTTCAGTCATGTCCGACTCTGTGCGACCCCATAGACGGCAGCCCACCAGGCTCCCCCGTCCCTGGGATTCTCCAGGCAAGAACACTGGAATGGGTTGCCATTTCCTTCTCCAATGCATGAAAGTAAAAAGTGAAAGTAAAGTTGCTCAGTCGTGTCCGACTCTTAGCGACCCCATGGACTGCAGCCTTCCAGGCTCCTCCATCCATGGGATTTTCCAGGCAAGAGTACTGGAGTGGGGTGCCATTGCCTTCTCCTTACAATAGCACCAAAATATATTAAATACTTTATACCTAAATACTTAGGTATAAATCTAACAATATATATGTACAAGATTTATATAAAGAAAACTGCAAAGTACTGAGGAGAAACATCAAATAAGACCTAAATAAATGGAGAAATACATTGTATTCATGAATTGATATACTTAATGTCAGAATATTAATTCTCCCAAGCTGATTTACATATTCAATGCAGTCTCACACAGAATTCTAGCAGATTTTTTTCTGTGGAAATTGACAAGTCCATTCTAAAATTTACATGGTAAAGCAAAAGAAATAGAAGAGCAAAAATGGTGTTTATTAAAATAGCTGAAGGTTTTACATCACCTATCTTCATAGCTTACAATGAAACTATAGTAATTAAGATACTATATCTTCAAGGTCAATTAATTTTCAATAAAATGCTATATTAATTAAATGGAGAAAAGGTAGTCTTTGCAATATGTCTGCTAGAGTAGTTAAATATCCCTATGCAAAAAAAAAAAAAAAGTAAACCTTGACCCAAACTTCACAACATACAAGAAAAAAAAAAAAAAAAAAAGACTCAAAATGAATCAGAGAACTAAATATAAAACCTAAAGATTTTCTAAAAGAAAACACAGAAAATTTTATGATCTAGGATCAGGCAATGGTTACTAAGATCTGGCACAAAAAGTGCAAACCATAAAATACTGATATATTGGACTTTATGAAAATTAAAACCTGCTTTTCTAAAGATACTGTTGACAAAATGAAAAGAAAGGTAACTGACCTGCAGAACACATATCTGATAAAGGACATATCTGGAATATACAAAGTACTTTCAAATCCCAATAATAAGAAAAAAAAAATACCCAACAAAAAATGGGCACGTGATCTGAATGATGATTGAGCAAAGAACATAATTAGATGGAAAAATAAGCACATGAAAATATGCTCAACATAATTAGTCACTGTGCTGTTGCTGCTGCTAAGTTGCTTCAGTCGTGTCCGACTCTGTGCGACCCCATAGACGACAGCCCACCAAGCTCCCCCGTCCCTGGGATTCTCCAGGCAAGAACACTGGAGTGGGTTGCCATTGCCTTCTCCAATTAGTCACTAGGTACTTTCAAATTAAAATTATAATATGATATCACTACATGTCTACTAAAACAGTTCAAAATAAAATAAAACAACACCTGACAATATCAAGGGCTGGTGAAAGTGTACAGACGCAGAGAAGTTTGAATTCTGATATAATGCTGCTAAGAATGCAAAATATGACAGTCCCTTTGGAAAGCAGTTTGCCAATCAAGTTAAATATACACTTATCAACAGTCCAACTCCAGGCATTTATCCAAGAGAAATGAAACGTATTTTTACAAAAACTATATATGTTGAAAGTCATTATTTCAGTCAGTGAATGGATAAATAAACTGAGCTAAATTCATAAAATTGAATCCACTAAGCAATAAAGAAGAATAAAAAACTGATACATGTAACAATGTGCATGAATCTATCATAAAGATACAAAGAAATTCATGGGGATAAAACATTCTAATAGTTAGGTTTGGGCAAGTAGAGAAGGGAATTGAATTCAAGGAGGCATATGTACAAATAAACCTTCAATCAAGTTTGTAATATCTTATTTTAGAAAAAAATATAAAAATTTTATACCAGTAAAATAAGAGGTAATGTAATAAAAATGAGTGTTAACATGTTTAGCATTTAATAAGTAACATTAGTTAATAAGTCACTATTAATTGAAGGCTAAGTACTAAATAAAACACACAATCCTTGCCCCTCAGAAGTTTACAACGTAGTGTAGAGATGGCAGTAAAAACAAATATATATATTACATTATATATGTATATATATACACACACAGACACACACGTGCATTTGATAAGTCCCGCAAAGAAGCTAAAGCCTGAGAAGGTTGAGCTGGTTGTGGAAAAAAGTAGTTCTGGAAAACTAAGAGTTTAGAGAAAACTCCTCCTCCTTACTGGTGCTTAGGGGCTGTGAGAGCAGCTTATTTTCAATGGAAGGTCACTCTGCAGCCTGTATAGAGATGGGAAGCAGCAGTTTGAACAAGTTTGGCAAGAGAGGATTCAGAACTTCTGTTATCAAGCAGCAATAGTGACAGGAAACTTGATGTATGCTGTGACTGATGGTGACTGCCATGATATCAAAGAAGAGCAACATGAGGAATAGGAAGATGGATCGTAAACAGAAAAGGAGAATGCGGATCAGCAACTGTAGCTGAAAGGATGCAGAGGAGCTAGACCAGTGAGCCAGGGCAAGAAGAGCCAAAGATATCCTGAGTGACTGGTTTTTATATTCTGCTGTCTACACTTGGGTTGATGTGATCTTAAGAAACAAGGATCACTACTACGCATAAAATAAACATCAAGGACTACTACCATATAGCACAGGGAACTATATTCAATAAAGGAAAAGAATCTGAAAATTTTATATATTTATAAAAATATATATATATATAACAAGCATTCTGCTGTACACCAGAAAGCAACACTATATTGTAAATTAACTATATTTTGGTTAAAGAAAGAAAACATGGATCACAATGGAAAGGCACATAGTACAGCACTAAGTAGAAATTACTCAACACAATAAAGCTAAGAGTATATGATGCAGAAGAATATCTGGTGCAATCATTCACAGAGGTTACTTGAAGAAAGTAAGATTTGTATGTACTTTTCAAGGAGGATAAAGATTAATTGGTGGAAGAGATAAGCTATGCAACCCCAGTTAATGGTTGTAATTACCATAAGAAAAGATTCTCAAAGCGACTTTTAAAATATTTTCCTTTAATCTAGACTTTTTAATCAGATAACTTCCAAATGGAGAATCTAAAAATAAGCTATTTGTGTCAGGATTTTCTCAGTTGCATAAGCAATGTCAAATTTGATTTTCATTCTTGTGAAACTAAGGTTTAAGGGTTCTCATTATTACTGTTGAGGATTTAACAAAAACCTAAACCAAAACCAAACTACCATTTAAAATAAAAACAACATACTAGAAAAATATACACTTGATATATAAAAGGCAAAGGGATAATACTACTAATATAAGAATTGTTATAAATCTGAGGAAAAAGATAAATATTAGAAAAATGGCTGTGATTAATGGACAATCTAAAAAGGAAAAAAAAAAAAACTCACAAAAACCTAGCAAACATAGATAAGAGAGTCTTACCACTCTAATATTCAAAGAAATGTCAATTAAAATAATAGTAAAATTTTTTTTACTAAGTACATTTCAGGCTAGAAAACAAGCAAAAAAAAAAAAAAAAAAGAAAGAAAAGAAAATCCAGGACCTGTCTGCATCTGATTTCCAAAAGCCTGATTCTCTACAAGTTTTCAGTTTTTATGCTATTCCAATACTTTAGTTATTTACACTCCCTTCTCTCCTGTGGCTCAGAATTCCCTCTCCATGGATGCATCATCATGGTGTTATATAAAACTACAGAACAATATGGAACTATTAAACAAAACAAGATAGGTCTGCCTGTACTGACGTGAAAAGATAAATGTCAGGCAGTTTTAAGCAAACAAGGCAAATTACAGATTAGTATACATATTATGAGCCTGTATTTTGTAAAAAAAAAAAAAAAAAAAAAGAATAAAAATAAATACTATTAAATGAATTTCTATGCTTATATATACAGAAATTAGTTGGAAAAAATACACCCAACTACAAACAATTTGTAAGACATGGGTGAATGAGTGAGTGAAGTTGCTCAGTTATGTCTGACTCTTTGCCACCCCGTGGACTGTAGCCCCCCAGGCTCCTCCATCCATGGGATTCTCCAGGCAAGTATACTGGAGTGGGTTGCCATTTCCTTCTCCAGGGGATCTTCCTGACCCAGGAACTGAACCCAGGTCTCCTGCATTGCAGGCAGATGCTTTACCGTCTGAACTGAAGGGTTTAGAGGCCGTCAAATGGACATGACCTATAAAGGCAATTTTGATGGTTTTACATAGAAATGACCTCTAATGGAAGAGAACACAATTGGGAACTATTTGAGATACATTTCTATGTAAAATGCAGTTTGCACATAATTCAGCATTTTAAATGAGCACTCTGCAACCGAGACCAAATATCAATCATCTCTTGAGGTTTTCTACTATGTACCAACATCTAATCTACATAGGAACAAATGTTACTCCTGCTTTTCTCTTCTATATCAAATGTCCTGAAGCCTTTGTGTCTCTTGGGAGTGAGGCCCAGTTTTGATGGGGTAGAGAAGGACCCAGTCAGTCACATTGTACAGTCTCAGGGCCAGGTGGCCGGAGTAGAGGAATCCTCCTCCTCGTAAAGGGAGTCTTATTTTGGTTTTATTTTTTTCTTTTCTTCACAAGAAATGATACATAAGCATTAGAACTTTCATTTTCTACTTCAAATAGGCCTGTGAAGTTGAATATGATTATTTTAAAAAATATGAACATTTACACTCATCCTGAAATAAAATCAAATGGAATTTTGCTAAATATTATGTGATTATTTTAAAAAGCTAAATAACATTCATTTATTGCTCACAAAATTCATTTTGGTTGTTGTTATTCTCATTTTACAAATGAAGAGCTGGTAGTCAGAATTAGAGCCTTGAGCTGATTTTCCAAAGCTCATGAGCTCTCCAATAAACAAGCAGCAAATATTCATTTTTTTTTTCATACTTAGAAGAGAGACAAACATAACTTTGACTATATTCGTTTTACACTTAGGGATATTAGGTATCAAGAACATGTTCTAAAACATGAAATAAATCAATGACAGAATCAGATCTAGAGCTTATGCTTCTTGACCATATTTTTTCATTCTTTTTCTTATGACAATAATAGAAATTCCCAAACATTTATGATGTCCTTACAGCTAGCTCTTTTGTTTTGTTTAAATGTATTGATTTTGCTTTAAAATATTTACAGTTCAAATGATTAACTTTATATTTTCTGCAACAGTCCAAATTTAAATCTCAAGATTTACTTGCCAAGCTCTGCTTCCATATAGAAGACAATCTGTGGGGTTTGAAATATCATTAGAAGTTTTGTTTATTGTGTATAATGACAGGGCAGCTTCAAACTTGGTTTTCTTACTATTAACGATGGAAATAATAATATATCCTTGTGCTAAAAAAAATTACTCAAAGATCCTTTATTTACTTAAATAATTACACAGGTTCTTTGAAAGTCTATATTTTTATTTTACTTTACTACCCCTCTACGGTATTTTTGGTGTATTTGGAAACACTTCTCTGGCTCTGTCTCACAGAAATCCTAGTTAAATAAAATACTTCATGAGTCAACCCTGCCTGAATCCAGATGGCAAACTTGGTCATCAACCTCTGCCACAACCCACAGCATCTTCTTTCTACTCTCCTGTGGATTCTTCCTTTGACGTAGCTGTAGAATTTATCCTTGCCCTGCTCCTACCATCTCATCCCCAATTCAAGTCATACTTGACTCAAAAGCTGAAGCAATCTGTTAGTATATGTTATGTACCTTCATTTCTTATTCTTCAAATTCATACTGTATACTACCACCTAATTTACCTTTGATGAACATAGGCTGTAATATTTCAAATCACTACTTTAAAACCATCAATTGCTTGTCACACATTCAGTAGCATAGAGAAATTTAAGCCCATTAAGGTGACTTGCCTGACCAACGGCAACCTGACCCCTACTATAACTTCTGTCTCTACTCTCCAACACCTTCCATGCTCTTGCCACTGAGACTACTTATAATTTCTAAACATATCTAATGCCCCATGTCTTCTGATCATTTTCTCCTATCTGTACTCTCTTCCTCAATTTCCATCTGATCATAAATACTCTCTCTGTTCTTTGAAGGCACAGTTCAGTATCTCTTCCATCTAAAGTCTTTTGATGTATTTGTTGTTTTGTCACTAAAACATGACCGACTCCTTGACAACCCCATGGACTGTAGCCCACCAGGCTCTTTCTGTCCATGGGATTCTCCAGGCAAGAATACTGAAGTGGATTGCCATTTCCTTCTCCAGGGGTTCTTCCAGACCCAGGGATTGAACCCGTGTCTCCGGAATTGGCAGGCAGATTCTTGGGTTCTTTACCACTGAGTCACCAGGGAAGCCCCAAGGCAGAATTAGCAATGATTAAGTGTGAAGGATAAGGGCAAAGACAAGTTTACAGTGACTATAAACTGAATTATAGCTCACAATATTAAGAGTTAGTGTAGTGTTGGTGGCTTTGTACTGTGTAAAACTGTAAATTCTATCATTTTACTGTTGCCACAAGATTTAACTTACCTAATTTTATTGACATTTGCTTTATAGTTCAGTACTGATGAAAATAACATGATTTTTTTTTCTCCTTAAGCAGTTTTGGCTGGCATTAGAAAACAATTCTCCATCTAGCATCTCTTCACTAACAAATAATATTAACTGTGCTTATACAGTCTTCTTACTGTATTTGTACATTTATATACACACACACTTTTATATATTTATTTATAAGTATGTACATTTCCTCTCCAATTTAAACAATTCTATAAGCCAGGATGTACCCTGGTAAGAACATCTGCAAAGCTAATAGTTTCCAAAACAACTTCTTTATTCCTACCTACTCAGTGAAAAAGGGGAGAAAAATTCACAACTATATACAACCAATAAAAGCAGCAAATCAGAACTCAGAGGAGAGACATAGAGTATTTCTTATAAGAGATTTTTATCAATTTCTGAGTAACCAATGGCAAGATTTTATGTTTCTAATTTATAGGGGCCACAAAATAATATTTCCATAACTGTATTTTTGCACTGTGTTCAAATTTCCTTTATAGATATACAAATACACAATCTCACTATGGCATCAAATTGTATATGCTATATCTGTGCTGTCTTCTCTGTATCAAACCAAATGGAAGAGTTGTTTTCTTCCAACACACTCCACAGTTGAAGATTTCTGCCTTTTCTTTGAGCTGGCTAAGAAGTCTATACATTTGCATATTTGTTAGAGGATTATTTTCTGTAATTTAACACAGTACTGGCTATTTCCTGTGCACAATTCAGAGAAGTATAATGTAGTGGTTAAGCCTCAATGCAATTCAAAAGACAGAGGCTTGATTTCTTCTGTTACTTAACTAATTTACCCAGTGGAGCACTGAGTAATCTCTTTAAAACTCAATTTCCTCATCTGTCAAGTGGGGATGATAATAACTGTGCAATTTGGGACTCTAGGGCTGTTATGAGGATTAAATGAAACTTTACATGTAAATACTTTGTACAGCCACTGGCCCACAGTGAGCACTTAATAAATGTTTACTGCGAATTATAATGAAAAATTTACCGCAAATGAGACATGCAAGAAAATATTTAGATTTATTGATTTCTAATGTGAAAAAAATTATCAAATGAATACAAGTTTACATTTGTGTTTGCTAGTTACTAGTTCCAGAAAAAAAAATTGCTAATAAAATTAATAGCAATAAACTTGACTGAAGAGGGAAATTATCTCTTCTTGCTATAGCAAGAAAGCCTTCCTCAGCGGTCAATGCAAAGAAATAGAGGAAAACAACAGAATGGGAAAGACTAGAGATCTCTTCAAAAATTAGAGATACCAAGGGAACATTTCATGCAAAGATGGGCTCGATAAAGGACAGAAATGGTATGGACCTAAGAGAAGCAGAAGATATTAAGAAGAGGTGGCAAGAATACACAGAAGAACTGTACAAAAAAGATCTTCACGATCCAGATAATCATGATAGTGTGATCATTCACCTAGAGCCAGACATCCTAGAATATGAAGTCAAGTGGGCCTTGGAAAGCATCACTACGAACAAAGCTAGTGGAGGTGATGGAATTCCAGTTGAGCTATTTCAAATCCTGAAAGATGATGTTGTGAAAGGGCTGCACTCAATATGCCAGCAAATTTGGAAAACTCAGCAGTGGCCACAGGACTGGAAAAGGTCAGTTTTCATTCCAATCCCAAAGAAAGGCAGTGCCAAAGAGTGCTCAAACTACCGCACAATTGCACTCATCTCACACACCAGTAAAGTAATGCTCAAAATTGTCCAAGCCAGGCTTCAGCAATATGTGAACCGTGAACTTCCTAATGTTCAAGCTGGTTTCAGAAAAGGCAGAGGAACCAGAAATCAAATTGCCAACATCTGCTGGATCAAGGAAAAAGCAAGAGAGTTCCAGAAAAACATCTATTTCTGCTTTATTGACTATGCCAAAACCTTTGACTGTGTGGATCACAATAAACTGTGGAAAATTCTGAAAGAGATGGGAATATCAGACCACCTGACCTGCCTCTTGAGAAATCTGTATGCAGGTCAAGAAGCAACAGTCAGAACTGGACATGGAACAACAGACTGGTTCCAAATAGGAAAAGGAGTATGTCAAGGCTGTTTATTGTCACCCTGCTTATTTAACTTCTATGCAGAGTACATCATGAGAAACGCTGGACTGGAAGAAACACAAGCTGGAATCAAGATTGCTGGGAGAAATATCAATAACCTCAGACATGCAGATGACACCACCCTTATGGCAGAAAGTGAAGAGGAACTAAAAAGCCTCTTGATGAAAGTGAAAGTGGAGAGTAAAAAAGTTGGCTTAAAGCTCAACATTCAGAAAACGAAGACCATAGCATCTGGTCCCATCACTTCATGGGAAATAGATGGGGAAACAGTGGAAACAGTTTCAGACTTTATTTTTTTGGGCTCCAAAATCACTGCAGATGGTGACTGCAGCCATGAGATTAAAAGACGCCTACTCCTTGGAAGGAAAGTTATGACCAACCTAGATAGCATATTCAAAAGCAGAAACATTACTTTGCCAACAAAGGTCCGGCTAGTCAAGGCTATGGTTTTTCCAGTGGTCATGTATGGATGTCAGAGTTGGACTGTGAAGAAGGCTGAGCGCCAAAGAATTGATGGTTTTGAAGTGTGGTGTTGGAGAAGACTCCTGAGAGTCCCTTGGACTGCAAGGAGATCCAGCCAGTCCATTCTGAAGGAGATCAGCCCTGGGATTTCTTTGGAAGGAATGATGCTAAAGCTGAAACTCTAGTACTTTGGCCACCTCATGTGAAGAGTTGACTCATTGGAAAAGACTCTGATGCTGGGAGGGATTGGGGGCAGGAGGAGAAGGGGACGACAGAGGATGAGATGGCTGGATGACATCACTGACTCGATGGACATGAGTCTCAGTGAACTCTGGGAGTTGGTGATGGACAGGGAGGCCTGGCGTGCTGCGATTCATGGGGTTGCAAAGAGTTGGACACGACTGAGTGACTGAACTGAACTGAACTGAAGAGGGAAATTATTATATACTCACAGGAGTTAACTGGTTTCCCAAACTTCAGCATTCTCTAGCCATATATTAACAATTTATATGTTAATTATAAATAAATTTCAAACTATGATACAAGCTTGACTGAAAGAGGTTTTAACTTTCCATGACCATTTCAGGGCTTCTCAGGTGGCACTAGTGGTAAGGAACCCACCTCCCAATGCAGGAGACATAAGAGACAGTTCAATCCCTGGGTCAGGAAGATCCCCTCAAGGAGGCCATGGTAACCGACTCCAGTACTCTTGCCTGGAGAATCCCATAGACAGAAGAGACTGACGGTCTCCAGTCCATAAGGTAACAAAGAGTTGGACACAACTAAAGTGACTTAGCATGCATGCATGCCATGACCATTTCCTAACCTCTTAGGAATTATAATATATACTTAAAAGTTAAGTACATGTATAATATAGTGTATTAAATATTCATATTTCATTATTTATATTTTAAAAGTAAAATTGGTACAAATTGAATTTTAGAAGGTATAGCTCCACCTCTTTATTTTCCATGCAATCATGACTTCACTTAGTCTATCATTTATAAAAAGAGGTTGAATGAAATAGTTGATCCATTTCAACATTATTTGAATGTCTCCCATTTTTAATTTGCAGCAATTAATGCAAAGCATAAATGTTTTAAACCTTGAATCCTATGAGACACAACAATTTAACAATTCAATTTATTATCTTGCAAATCTCTTAGTGAAATAACGCAAACACAGTCTTCCACTGTCTGATCTGATAATACTGATTCATTAGTCACAGCAGATAAAAATTAGAATTCATTATATGTGAAGTATTGTTTTGATATGCAAAGTTTGCCTTTGAAGAAAAATGTATTCTTTGTTTCATGTGAGTAAGCAACGGTTCTGATATCTGTCCTGTCTGCAACTGAAACTTCACTGTCACAGCCAGAAGTTGAGACACTTAGTTTGCTCTGCTCTTTCAACATTATTATTTTTTAAAATTCAGCTTTTGTTAATATGAAAATTTGACATGCCTTAGTGCAATTATCTACTATTACCTTGAAGACAGAGAACAGCCAAGAAGAATGAACTTTATATAAACAGGACTCGACTAGTAAATTACAAAGTAGCCTTACAAATTAAAGAGCAACTGAAACACATCATACCATTGCAGTTAAAGGTGAAAGTCAGCTTAAGCATATGCAGTGTGAACTCAACTACTCTTGGACATTTCCTGTGGTGATCATTGTTCCTTTTGTATTTAAGTTCTCTTGTAACAACAACAAAAGTGGGTCACTAATGTCATTTAAATGCAACTAACGTTTTATCCTTCTGTTTTCTCTTTATATCTACAACCTAAGGCATTATTTTAATGAACTTGGATCTTTAAATACATATTTAATTTAAATATGAAAAATAAAATTTGGGATGCATCTAGCATAACTATTAAAATCAGCATTTTGTAAGACAGTGAAGATGTTACCTGGTAGTAGTGAGGCAGGTAGAAATGGCCAGATAAAGCTTTAAAAACATTGGGTAATGTCTTTGGGGCAGGGAATAGCAAATGGAATTTACTGCCTTCAGATCGCTGTTTCTTAAGCTACTTCAGTATGTCCAGATTACAGATTTGGGGAAAGCAAGTTCTGAAATTCATGTCAGGGTCAGGGAGCTTGAGGCAGTGAAGGAGAGGTGGAAATTAACATTTGCCGAGTATCTAAGCAATACCAGGCACTGGGCTAGTGCTCTTAAGCTTCATCTCCTCGAATTCTGATAATGGTCCTATGTCTTCACTTTTACCTCCCAATTTTTCACATGTGGAAAACAGTTTGAAAGATGTTGCAAAACTTTTCTAAGGTCTCAGAGATCAGTCTCTCTCACTCAAAAATGTTAGATCACTAAGCCACTCAAGTCACATTTATCTTTGCATACTTGAAACATAGTCCTCTTTCTTTATTTTTACTTATTACTGATGTATTCATCATATTCAAAAATACTAAGATGGCTTACAAAATAACTATAATAAAATGAGATTTGTAGTAAAAGTAAAGACCTTAATGTCCACTGGGTGATCCCCAACAAACATCTTGAGTGCCCAAGCGTCAGTGGAGGGAGACTCTTTTGTTAGTTGTTTCCCAAGTATAGTGCATATTTATGAACGGATCTCTCATTGTCAAAGAATGAGGCATTGCTACAAAGACTGCTTAGAATTAGTTCCCTTAAATCCTTTCACTATGATTCAGCAGTCATTTTATCTGTCTGCATTCAGTGAAAAAGCACCTATTGTGTATGATCGTTCCTATCTGATGCCAATAAAGTTACAACGGCAATTTTCTGCTTTTTCTCACAATAAGCTTTTAGATGGCCTGTTACGGTAAGGAGCTTTTGGATGTTACTTTACTAAACCAAGTAATCATCTATTGTTTTGTTTCAATTGCATGTTAGGATGGGAGAAGGGTATATCACTTATCACTGAGAAAAATCTGAATAAGGCTGAAGACAAAGCAGAAGGACAAGTATGGAATTGGCAAATTTTACTTACTCAGTAAACATGACTATGGAACTGAGTAGAACCCTGCAGGCACCAACCCCCAACACCAAACCAAACAATTAATGATTAGACAAACAATAGAGAATTATTCTACAGATACTATAATTGCCACCAAAGGAGAAAAAAGCTAACTGCATGATGTTAGATGCTCCTACTTGAGCAGTACTGAATCTATGGCTAGAACAATTTCAAGAACAGGCCTCAAGAGAATGGGATTAACTTTATTGCTCATGATAATCTACATCTCTGTAGACATCAAAATAATTGTATGTTTCTCTGCCTATATATTGGAAAAGGAAATGGCAATGTACTCCAGTATTCTTGCCTGGAAAATCCCATGGATGTAGGAGCCTGGTAGGCTACAGCCCACAGGGTAGCAAAGAGTCGGACATGACTGAGCGACTTCACTTTCACTTTCAGCCTGTATATATAAGCAGACGACTAAAATTGTCAGAAATGCTACAGACTCACATTGACACCTTCCACTCTGAGAATACAGCGCCCTATATCACCATGAAGAAATTATAGAAGATAGACCTTTGCCCCTAATGTCATAGTAACAGAATCATGTTCTGACAAGTGGGGATTTGTAAGCAGCTCTTTACAGGAAACTCTCCTTAGCAGGAAGCCCTTTTTCTTGTCACTTTAACAAAGGTACATTAGAATTAACTTTTAAACCAGGCACCCCAATGCTCTGCTTATCTCTGGCTCAAGCACACCTCTCAAATCTTTTAATCACACAATACCTTGCCTAACTTGTCAGTTCTTTCTGTAGATCAAAGAAAAAGAAATGAAGAATGAATATCAATAAATAACAGAGGACCAGATCTCTTACCTAGCTTCCCGTTCACTTTGGAAGCTTGTGATCTTCTAAATAAACTGTGTGAACAAGATTACAACTAGAGGAAGATTACAAGAAGTCAATGAGTCTGCACACTAGGGGGGTGGGGCGGTGGGCATGGTGACCACTCTGAATCCCTATCTCAGTGATTAACTAAGATTACTTTACTCTTTCTCTTTAAAATGTCATGGCCAAGCAGAATCTTTAGAATTGGTTTTGGGGGGATGTTGAGTCCATCATCTCCCCAGACTATTGGCATTCTCATTAAAGGTGCCTTTCCTTTGCTACCAACATTTCTGAGTATGTAATTGATTTTGTAAGCAGGATGCAGTGGGACCTCCATTTGTTAACAAGTTGAACATCATCTCTTCATCTCACACTATGCTAAGGTTGTGAAGATAAAAGGATGACAAGAAATGTTCTTTTCCTTCAAAAACATTTTAGAATAGTGGAGAAAACACAGTTATATACATATATTCATAATACCAAGTTATAAATGCAATGACAGAATGCAAACTCATAGAAGAACCATAATGTGGTACTTATCCATCCTGGACGAAATTAGGGAAAACTTGCAGGAAGAGGTAATGCTTCAGCTAAGTCTTTACATTTTAAATGTAAAGGAACTCAGAGCTGGATAGTAGGAAGTCCACTAAGGTTTTGTAAAACTAACTTTGCTAAAGATAAGATAATAATTAGAAAAAAAAATCTTGATTAACCAAATTACTACTTCTTTTTCTCTCTAACCTGAGTAAACGCTGACCACATATCAGGTGCCTGCCTGCCTGCCTGCCTGCCTGCTAAGTTGCATAAGTCGTGTCCTACTCTTTGCAACCCTATGTACTGTAGCCCACCAGGCTACTCTGTCCATGGGATTCTCCAGGCAAGAAAACTGGGGTGGGTTGCAGTGCCCTCCTTCAGGGGATCCTCCTGACCTAGGGACAGAACCCATGTCTTATGTATCTTGCACTGGCAGTCAAATTCTTTACCAGTAGTTCTACCTGGGAAGCCCACATATCAGGTGACATCAACTGAAATAAGAACATGAAAGCAAAGTGTTGCAGTCTGTTTGCCTTGTCAACTATGAGAATCTGTAGCACCATCCAATAAATAAAAGTGCAACTTTTATGACATCAACTTTTCCTATAGCTTCTCCCATTGATTAACTCCTAGTCATATGGCCTTTCTTGCTGCTACTCCAACATGCCAGGCTTCAGCCCTGTACTTGTTACTGATTCTCCTGGTTACAGTTACAGAGCCCTGTTTCTGTCTGCCTTCCTTTAATCATCCAGGCTTCAATTCAAATGTCACTTTCTCCAAGAGTATCTTCTTAGCCATTGAAATTGACATATTAGCAACAACCCTCACTTCTGCCAAGTAACTATTTTTCTATTTATCTTGCTTTACCTTCTTATCAACACCTGAAACACTGTATTATCTGTTCATTTATATGCATTGTTATCTAACTCCTCTCCACTCCCTGAAAAAGTATTAAATAACTTTTTTGTCTTGTGAATTGCTAGGTTTCCAGTTTGGAACATACTGCCCAGTAACCAACATTAAGTTAGATGAATGAAACTTTCTACCAATGGTAGCAATCACTATCTCCAAATAACAGTGTTGCAATAGACCAACAGAGCAACCAGTTCAGAATCCAGCAGCAGGACACAGAGGGCCTCCAGAGAAAAAAAATGTGTTTTTTGAAAAAAAAAAAAAAAAAAGGAAAAGGAAGAAATAAAAATAAAAAAGAAAAAAATAAAAAGACATAGAAATGTAGAAATATATGAAGTTAGATTCTATAGAGTTATTAAATGTGGGCCTCAGTTCTGACATTTCTTGCACCTAATCCTCAAGAAAAAACTGATCACTTTTGTGTATCCCAAATGTTGGGGCAGAGAAATTTTTTAATGCAGAGAACTTTAGGGGAAAAAAAAACCTTTCTTGGTTTTTCCTGAGGGCCCCAGTGGGTACACACTTCAAATTTACATTTTTCCTACAGAAAATTAAACCTGCCTGCATTTTGTCTACTGGCTGATACACAACTACAAGTGGTGCCATCGTACGGCACATCTTCCACTTTTTACATTTGTGATTATTGTTTCAGGTTTCTCATGACCAGATCCAGATTCATCTTTGAGACATCAGAAGTTTTTGCACTGAGCTGAAGGATTAATGCCCTGCCCTTACTTATGGGATCTTTTCCCTACAATTAATCATTTTGTTAATGTAGAGGGTTGCTTAGATTCTGATTCTGCCACTTACTAAATGTGTGATCTTGGGAAATTTACTTACCCCTTCTGTCATCTGCAATTTGGGGATTTTAACAGCACTGATTCTATTGCAATTACATTTAAGATTCAATTAGACATTAAACTGTAAAAATGCTTAGTACAATGCCTGGCTGTAATTAATTTCCCATAGTTCCCTAAATGCCAATGATAATATTCATAACACAGATATCTAGTTGTGCATAAATCATCTGGTGAGCATAAGAAAATGAAAATCCAAGAGGAACCTTTTCTTTTCTATATAATATGTAGTCAGGGAGACAGAAAGTTGACATAAAAAGTGATTGAATTAGTACAAGTCTTAGTTAGAAATCCTATAACAGTACTCCTGTGCTCCTAGGGGGGAAAAAAAAAAACAACAACCTTCTTATTCTGTCCAAATAACATTTTATTTTGGAAATTTGCAGAAAAACATCTATTTTAAATGTCAAGAAGGCTATAATTAACATTCATAAACACTTTCAAAATGACTTATTTTCTTTGTTTTTTGTACTTTGATTAATAGTTTTTGGGTTTTCCGGCTATCCATTCTCCCCAATGTAAACCCTATCTTTGCTGAGAAAAGTTGAGCGCTGAAGAATTGATGCTTTTGAACTGTAGTGTTGGCGAAGTCTCTTGAGAGTTCCTTGGACTGCAAGGAGATCAAACCAGTCCTGAATATTCACTGGAAGGACTGATGCTGAAGCTGAAGCTCCAATACTTTGGCCACCTGATGTAAAGAACTGACTCATTGGAAAAGACTCTGATGCTAGGAAAGATTGGAGGCAAGAGGAGAAGGGGATGACAGAGGATGAGATGGTTGGATGGCATCATCGACTTAATGGATATGAGTTTGAGCAAACTCCGGGAGTTGGTGATGGATAGGGAGGCCTGGCCTGCTGAAGTCCATGGGGTCACAAAGAGTTGGACACAACTGAGCTACTGAACTGAACTGAAATGTACTAAGATTTTTTAAAAGAAAAAAGCATAATAGGGAAATGTCATGAGCAATTATACAACAGCAACTTTGGCCACTTATATTGAATGGAAAAATTCCTTGAAAGACACAAATATCAAAAACACAATCAAGCACAAGTAGTTTTCAGAGGGACCACGATGACAACGAAGGAACTCCTGAACTTCCCTGTACCCACAGACGCACAGACTGTACAACTACACAGTCAGAAAATCCCACTGAGAGACATGCAGTGGCTCAAGGACTATGGCAAACAAAGAAGTATTTGGCAATGGGTGTACTTCACTTCCTGTGGCTACCCCTCAAGGCTCAGCCCAGAAATAGCAGGCAAAACTGTCCATTGTCCAGTCTTCCCTTGAGGGATTTGATTGCCTACTTTACAAGCTGATGCCTGAAGGTCTGGCTTCTTATTTAACATGCATCTAGAGGCTGACTGACATCTCCCTAGAGTCCAGGGGAGCTGGTAGGCACTTCCCCTGCATTCCCTCTCTGGCTTGATCCAACAACAAAACCAAATTGCTAGTACCACCTTGAAAGGAGTTTGTCCATGTATTTAGTGACTCAATTTTTATGGCTGCCATAAAAGGGATGGAATTCCCAAATCACTTAGCTCTGAAAGCCAATAGGGCTGCATTCACACATTCCACAGGAGGACAGCAAGCAAAGCAGAAGCTTTTCCCTAGGTGCAGGAGCACCCCTTTGTTCCTCCCCCACTCTCATGACTATCTGCCTGGGCTTTCTGTAGAGAAAGCAGGTAAAACTACCCGTTTTCCAATTTCTCCTTGGAAGGAACTTAACTATATTGTTTTCCAGCTCTGCCATGAGGGTATAGTTTCTGGTTAGCCTGCATCTATGTGCTGACTGATATTCTCTTCCTTGGAACACTGACTGATCTTGGCACACCCTCTCTATGGGAGACAACCATAAAGGTTTGAGAGACAACCGGGAGCTTCATCTGGACTGATGATGAGACAGTGTGCCAAGACCAACATGTAATGTGCAGAAACCAACACAAAGAGTGAAAGAAATGAAAAAAAAAAAAAAGTAACATCAACAAGGAAATATGTCTCAAACAGAAGAACAAGATAAATCATTAGAAGGTGATCTTAGTAAGATAGAGAAAACTGACTTACCCAACAGAGATTTCAAAATAATGGTCATAAAGATGGTCACTGAGATCAGAGAGCAAGGCATAAACAAAGTGAGAATTTTAGCAAAGAAAATATAACAGACAAATAAAGAATCTTAAAATCAACTTGTTACTTAGAAGGGGATCCCATTAAGACCATCAGTGAATTTTTCAGCATAAACTTTGCAAGCCAGGAGGGCTTGTGATGAGTTTTCAAAATGCTGAAAGAGAAAACCTGCCAACCAATAATACTCCATTAAGCAAAGCTGTCCTTCAGAATTGAAGGAGAGACAAAAAGTTTTCCAGACAAAAAGGGAGGAAGTTCATAATTACTAGACTGATAGATATATGGGTCAACAGAACAGAGAGTCCAGAATTAGATTCACACATTTAATTAACAGATTTTTGACAAAGCTGCAAAAACAACTGGGGATAGGATAATTTTTCCAACAAACAGAGTGGGAAAGATAGATAAAAATGTGAAAAAAAAAAAAAAACCTAGAAAATCTTACAAGTTTGTATCACACCAGACATCTAAAATAAAACTATGGTGTTGCAACTTGAATGTGGTGGATGCAAAGATTTCTTAAACACACAAAAAACAAATCGTAAAGATGATAGTCAACAAATTGAACTACTTTATCAATTTTTTTAAAGATTGCTAAAGAAATGTAAAAAATGTTAAAGAAAGTCACAAAATAGCAGAAAATATTGCAACCTTCATATCTAACAGTAGATCTTAACCATTACAACTGGTTAATAAGAAGATAAACATTCCAATTTGGAAATGGCAAAAGGATTTGAACAGACATTTCACCAAAGAAGATATATGGATTGCAAATACGCACATGAAAGATGGTCAATATCAGTTCTCAGGAAAGTGGTAAATAAAACCATAAGGAAGTATCACTATACACCTAGTTGAATAGCTAAGAGTAAAATGTCCAATTGCACTAGGTTTGGCAATGTATAAACACTTTGGAAAGTATTTGGCAAAATACATGTACATATTACAATGTACATGTAATATGTACATATTACATGATCCAAGGAAAATAAAAATTCTACCTAAAATTTTATAAACAAATATTCACAGAAACCTAATCTTGAAAAAAAATCCAAATGTTCACCTTGACCTTAAGCCTAATCCTAACAGATGAGTGAATAAACATTTTGTGGTGTATCTATACAGTGGAATATCACTTAGAAATAAGAAGAGATGAAGTACCGATACCCACAAACACCCGGATGAATCTCAAAATAGTAACTAGTGAAAGCAACTAAACAAAGGGATGTACATAATATATTATTCATTTCACACAAGGACACAATTTTCAAACTAATTTGTAGTATTAGAAGGCAGACCATTGGTTGCCTGGGATAGGTTACAAAAGACACACAGAAATTATGAATATGTTTATTGTCTTGATTGTGGTGATGGTTCATATTTCAAAACTAAACACATTGTGTGTGTAAAGTTTTATTGTATTCAGTTATACCTCAATACTGTTCATACTGTTTATGGGGTTCACAAAGCAAGAATACTGAACTATGAACAAAGCTAGTGGAGGTGATGGAATCCCAGTTGAGCTATTTCAAATCCTAAAAGATGATGCTGTGAAAGTTCTGCACTCAATATGCCAGCAAATTTGGAAAACTCCGCAGTGGCCGTGGAACTGGAAAAGGTCTGTTTTCATACCAATCCTAAAGAAAGGCAATGTCAAAGAATGATCAAACTACCACACAATTGCACTCATCTCTCACACTAGCAAAGTAATGCTCAAAATTCTCCAAGCCAGGCTTCAACAGTATGCGAACTGTGAACTTCCAGATATTCAAGCTGCATTTAAAAAAGGCAGAGGAACCTGAGGTCAAATTGCCAACATCTGTTGGATCATCGAAAAACCAAGCGAGTTCCAAAAAAACATCTACTTCTGCTTATTGACTACGCCAAAGCCTTTGACTGTGTAGGTCACAATAAACAGTGGAAAATTCTTAAAGAGATGGGAATACCAGACCACCTGACCTGCCTCCTGAGCAATCTGTATGCAGGTCAAGAAGCAACAGTTAGAACTGGACATGGAACAACAGACTGGTTCCAAATTGGGAAAGGAGTACATCAAGGCTATATATTGTCACCCTGCTTGTATAACTTATATGCAGAATACATCATGAGAAATGATGGGCTGGATGAAGCACAGGCTGGAATGAAGATTGCCAGGAGAAATATCAATAACCTCAGACATGCAGATGACACCACCGTATGGCAGAAAGTGAAGAACTAAAGAGCCTCCTGATGAAAGTGAAAGAGGAGAGTGAAAAGTTGGCTTAAAACTCAACATTCAGAAAACCAAGATCATGGCAGCCAGTCCCATCACTTCATAGCAAACAGATGGGCAAACAATGGAAACAGTGACAGACTTTGTTTTTTGGGGCTCCAAAATCACTGCAGATGGTGACTGCAACCATGAAATTAAAAGACACTTGCTCTTTGGAAGGAAAGTTATGACCAATCTAGACAGCATATTAAAAAGCAGAGACATTACTTTGTCTCTGCTAGAACAAAGTTCTGTCTAGTCAAAGATATGGTTTTTCCAGTAGTCATGTATGGATGTGAGAGTTGGACTATAAAGAAAGCTGGGCACCAAAGAATTGATGCTTTTGAACTGTGGTGTTGGAGAAGACTCTTGAGAGTCCCTCGGACTACAAGGAGATCCAACCAGTCCATCTTAAAGGAAATCAGTCCTGAATATTCATTGGAAGGACTGATGCTGCAGCTGAAACTCCAATACGTTGGCTATCTGATGCAAAGGACTGACTCATTAGAAAAGACCCTGATGCTGAGAAAGGTTAAAGGTGGGAAGAGAGGGGATGACAGAGGATGAGATGGTTGGATGGTATCACCAACTCTATGGACTTGAACTGGAGTAAGCTTTGGGAGTTTTTGATGGACAGGGAAGCCTGGTATGCTGCAGTCCATGGGGTTGCAAAGAATTGGACATGACTGAGTGACCGAAGTGATACCTCAATACATTTGTTTAAAAGGGAGAGATCCATACCTGAAGTTCTAAAAATACTCTGCTTAATAGTTTTCAGTTTCAATAGAATAGTGAGATTTCTATAGGCATCTGGAAAACTACTTCGTAAAAAATAATTTTGAAAAGGTGAATAAGTATTCCTCAAAAAATAGTACCTTAATTAATCAGTAGAGTAGGAATGAAGAGAACAGACACTGAGATTTCCTTCAATTTATTCACTCAGTCAACTAATATATATGCCTGAATACATACTAGTGTACAAAGTAAACAAATCTCTCCCTGTATGTTTACATTATATGATTATAAATTAGTATCAAATTAGAATAAGCAAAAGCCTGCAATGTTTTTATTCATAATAACCCTGAGTACTTCATTAATGAATTATATCCATAACCCTAAATTATATTGAAAAATATAAAAATAAGGTCTATATTTTTAAATCATTCATTCTCTTGCTATAACGTTCAAAATAAAAACAAAACTTGTTTAAGCCAGACATGTTTTCTTCATAAATTGGCCTGTGCTTTTATACTTTGATGTATATAGAACACACAAGGAGTATTTTATTAATAATGCAGACTTCTGGGCCAAATTCACATTTTAACTCCATAGATTTGGGGTGGGGCTCAGAATCTGCATACACATCTAGCAGCCTATTTGATCCTAATGTCAGTCATCTGGACTTTCTACCTTGTGAAACACTGTGCTTTTCTACCCAATAAGATAACTAGTGATTCCTAAATGTGAAGATTTATGTGAAGCCATTCAATGTCACAATAATCCAAGTCCATGCCCCTACCACCGATGCCTAAGAAACTGAAGTTGATCAGTTCCATGAAGACCTAGAAAATCTCCTAGAATTAACACCAAAAAAAAAAAAAAAAAGATGGTCTATTTATCACTGGGGATAGGAATGCAAAAGCGGGAAGTCAAGAGATATTAAAAAAAAGAGATATCTGGAGTAACAGGCAAGTTTGGCCTTTGGGAACAAAATGAAGCACAGCAAAGGTTAACTGAATTCTGCCATGAGAATGCACTCGCCATAGCAAATCCCCTTTTTCAACAACACAAGAGATGACTTTACACATGGACATCAGCAAATAATCAATACCAAAACCACACTGATTACATTCTTTGTAGCTAAAGATGGAGAAGCTGTATACAGTCAGCAAAAACAATACCTGGAGCTGACTGTGGCTCAGATCATCAGCTTCTCATAGCAAAATTGAGTTTAAACTAAAGAAAGCAGGGAAAACCATGAGGCCAGCCAGGTACAACTTGAATCAAATTCCCTATGAATATGCAGTGGAGGTAACGAATAGATTCAAGGGATTAGATCTGGTAGACAGAGTACCTGGAGAACTATGGACAGAGGTCTGTAATGTTGTACAGGAGGCAGTGAACAAAACCAAAGAAAAAGAAAAGTAAGAAGGTAAAGTGGTTACCTGAGGAGGGCTTCAGTTCAGTTCAGTCGCTCAGTCGTGTCCAACTCTTTGTGACCCCATGAACTGCAGCATGCCAGGCCTCCCTGTCCATCACCAACTCCCGGAGTTCACTCAGACTCACGTCCATTGAGTCAGTGATGCCATCCAGCCATCTCATCCTCTGGCATCCCCTTCTCCTCCTGCCCCC
Organism: Bos indicus; assembly: GCF_029378745.1. NCBI lineage: Eukaryota > Metazoa > Chordata > Mammalia > Artiodactyla > Bovidae > Bos > Bos indicus. The sequence goes on from NC_091769.1 coordinate 55,676,022, forward strand.
AATCCCTCCCAGCATCAGGGTCTTTTCCAATGAATCAACTCTTCGTATGAGGTGGCCAAAGTACTGGAGTTTCAGCCTTAGCATCATTCCTTCCAAAGAAATCCCAGGGCTGATCTCCTTCAGAATGGACTGGTTGGATCTCCTTGCAGTCCAAGAGACTCTCAAGAGTCTTCTCCAAAACAGCAAAAGAAAGGAGAGAAGTGAAAAGCAAGGGAGAAAGGGAATGGTATATCCAACTAAATGCAGATTTCCAAAGAACAGCATGGAGAGACAAGAAGGGCTTCTAAAATGAACAGGCTTCTAAAATGAACAGTGTATAAAACAAGAAAACCACAGAAGGGGACAGACTAGAGATCTCTTCTAGAAAATTGGAGATATCAAGAGAACATTTTGCCCAAAGATGGGCACAAGAAAGGACAAAAATGGTAGAGACCTAGTAGATGCTGAAGAGATCAAGAAGAGATGGAAATACACAGAAAAACTGTGCAAAAAAGATCCAAAGAACCAGACTGCTAGGATGGTGTGGTCAGCCACCCAGAGCCAGACATTCTGGAGAACAAAGTCAAGTGGGCCTTAGGAAGCACTGCTGTTAATAAAGCTAGTGGATGTGACAGAATTCCAGTAGAACTATTCAGAACCACAAAGGATGATGCCATCAAGGTGCTACATTCAATATGTCAGCAATATGGAAGACCTAGCAGTGGCCACAGGACTGTAAAAGGTCAATCCTCATCTCAGTTCCCAAGAAGGGTACTACTAAAATGTGATAACCATTGAATGATTGACCTCATCTCGCATGTTAGTAAGGTCATGCTTAAAATTCCGCATGCTAAGCTTCAGCATTATGCTAACCAAGAGCTTCCAGATGTCCAAGCTGGATTTAGAAAAGGAAGAGGAACCAGAGATCAAATTGTCAATATTCGCTGGATCACAGAGAAAGCTGAGGAATTCCAGAAAAACATCTATCTCTGTTTCACTGACTACATATCAAAGCCTTTGACTGCATGGATCATAATAAACTGTGGAAAGCTCCTAAAGAGATGTGGATACCAGACCATCTTGCCTGTCTCCTGAGAACCCTGTATGTGGGCCAAGAAGCAACAGTCAGAACCCTGTAAGGAACAACTGATTGGTTCAAGACTAAAAAAGGAGTAAGACAGGGTTGTTTGTTGTCACCCTGTTTGTTTAATCTATATGCTGAGCACATCATGAGAAATGCTGGGTTGGATGAGTTACAAGCTGGAATCAAGATAGGCAGGAGATACATCAATAACCTCAGATATGATGCTGATACCACTCTAATGGCAAAAAGTGAAGAGAAACTAAAGAGCTTCTTGATGAGGGTGAAGGAGGAGAGTGAAAGAGCCAGCTTAAAGCTAAATATTAAAAAAAAAAAACACACAAAACCTAAGACCATAGCATCTGGCCCCATTACTTTATGGAAAATAGAGGGGTAAAAGGTGGAAGTAGTGACAGATTTCCTCTTCTTGGGCTCTAAAGTCACTGCAGATGGTAACTGCAGCCATGAAATCAGAAGACACTTTCTTCTTGGCAGGAAAGCTACGTATGACAAACAGTGTATTGAAAAGCAGAGACATTACTCTGCTGACAAAGATCCATATAATCAAGGCTATGGTCTTCCCAGTGGTCACATACAGTTGTGAGAGCTGGACTTTAAAGAAGGTGAAATGCCAAGGAATTGATGTCTTCGAACTATGGTGCTGGAGAAGATCCTGAAAGTCAATTATACAGCAAGGAGATTGAACCAGTCCATCTTAAGGGAAATCAAGCCTGAATACTTGTTGGAAGGACTGATGCTGAAGCTGAAACCCAGTATTTTGGTCATCTGATGAGAACAGATGACCCACTAAAAAGCCCCTCATGCTGAGAAACATCGAGGGCAGAAGGAGAAGAGGGCATCAGAGAATGAGATAGCTGGATGGCATCACCAATGCAATGGAAATGAACTTGGGCAAACTTCAGGAAATGGTAAGGGACAGAGAGGCCTGGCATGCTGCAGTCTATGGGGTTGCAAAGAGTCAGACATGCCTGGGAGACTGAACAGCAACAAATGTGAAGATACACGTGCAAATAAAGAAACATGCATCAATGGAAATCTCATCAAATTAGACAACTGCAAACATTGGCCGACTCAATGGACATGAGTTTGAGCAGATTCCAGGAGACAGTGAAGGACAGGGAACCCTGGAGTGCTGCAGTTCATGGGGTTGCAAAGAGTCGGATGTGACTGAGTGACTTCATAACAACAACAAACATCAGCCACTAAGGTCACACCTCGCTATCCAAGTGAGTTCACCTAAAACAGAGACTTAATGATATGAGAAACTAACGCCTTAAGGAATTTTGGAATGATTTGGAATTTTGATTCCTTAAGGAACCTTAGTAAGCAAAACATCTTTAGAAAATTATCAAAATCTGAGTAAATATAATCATAAAATACAGATTCCTAAGAGATGATATTCAGGTTTATTCGAGCTAGGTTTTCATAGAAAAAAAAGTGACTCTAAACTCTGACACTATTAATAAATAAAAAGCAAAGACATATCTTTCTTTGTGTCATGGCTTGTTTTTATACTTGGAAGACTCAATGTAGCCCATAATTTAAAATTTATTTTTGGCATAAGTAAATATATTCCCTCTACTTCCTTTAATACTGTAACAAAAAAGGAACTAAAAATCTTTGCATATTTTCAATGGTATATGATTAAAGATGACTCTGGGAAACTTTGATTCCATGATTTTATAATGTATCTTTTAATATATTCTAATTTATGATATTTGGTAAGTGTAAAAAAAATTTGATTAAAAATAAATTCTTTCAAATAACTTTTAATTAGCATTTCTCAGCAGATATTTGTCTTCATTCCATGGTCATTTATCAAGTGGCCTACCCCAGCCCAAAGGCACAGTCTTGAAACAAGTTATTAATCTCCTTACCTTGAGGAAATCTACTCTTTCTTCAAGAAAAGTCCAAAGAATAAATGAGAAAACAGCTCAAAGCCACCCAAGATGAAATGAGGATGTTATATGCTAAAAGAGCAGATCTAGTACTGAGCTATCAGAAGAAATAAAAGAGCAAAGTCTCTACAGATGCTCATCATGATACACTCTGGCATCAGGCAGAAAAGGTGGATATAAGGGAAAAAGGGAAAACAAAAGTGTAAAAGCAAACCTGATGATGCTATCCCTGCACACCAGAGAGAACCACTTTCTCCACATTTAGAAGAAATTTGGGGCAGGTGAATATTGGTGGTAAACATAAAAGGATAAAAATTAGAGTATTTACATGTATTTCTTCTATAACTAGAATTTCAATTGGATTACACACAAGCTTTTTGACCCTGTCTTGGAGATCCAACCAGTCCGTTCTGAAGGAGATCAGCCCTGGGATTTCTTTGGAAGGAATGATGCTAAAGCTGAAACTCCAGTACTTTGGCCACCTCATGCGAAGAGTTGACTCATTGGAAAAGACTCTGATGCTGAGAGGGATTGGAGGCAGGAGGAGAAGGGGACTACAGAGGATGAGATGGCTGGATGGCATCACTGACTCGATGGACGTGAGTCTCAGTGAACTCCGGGAGTTGGTGATGGACAGGGAGGCCAGGCGTGCTGCGATTCATGGGGTCGCAAAGAGTCAGACACGACTGAGTGACTGATCTGATCTGATCTGACCAGTATAGAAAATAAGAAACAATAAAACCAGTTTTCCATATTAAGCCGGAATGTACTTCATGGTTTGTCTATTTCTGCTATTCCTACATCATTTCAGGTATGACCAATAAGTCAAAATACTCTCTTCATTAAGCAGTCTGCAAATGCCTGGTTGGCAGAGTCAGCTGTTATTTTGGGTTGTATAGCTCTCAGTGTGTGGGTGTGAAATAAATCCTAAAGGCACAACATTAAAGGTAGACTGGGTCTTGGATATTATGTAATAATATGCCTTTATTTTATATATGAGGAAACTTCAATGGCACCCCATTCCAGTACTCTTGCCTGGAAAATCCCATGGGCGGAGGAGCCTGGTAGGCTGCAGTCTATGGGGTCGCGAAGAGTCGGACATGACTGAGCGACTTGACTTTCACTTTTCACTTTCATGCATTGGAGAAGGAAATGGCAACCCACTCCAGAGTTCTTGCCTGGAGAGTCCCAGGGACGGGGGAGCCTGGTGGGCTCCTGTCTATGGGGTCGCATGGAGTCGGACACGACTGAAGTGACTTAGCAGCAGCAGACCCAAGGAAATTAGATAATTTGCCCAAGGTCTCATAGCTAGTGGAATTTTGGTAAGTTGTTCATTTCAGACTCTTCTATAATAGCCATGAATTTTAATTCGTCTGCTTTACTACCTTTCCAGTTCAAGTTCAGTCACTCAATCGTGTCCGACTCTGTGCGACTCCATGAACCGCAGCACGCCAGGCCTCCCTGTCCATCAACCAACTCTTAGAGTCCACCCAAACCCAAGTCCATTGAGTTAGCGATACCATCTTGTCCTCTGCTGTCCCTGTCTCCTCCTGCCCTCAATCTTTCCCAGCATCAGGGTCTTTTCCAATGAGTCAGCTCTTTGCATCAGGTGGACAAATTATGGGAGTTTCAGCTTCAACATCAGTCCTTCCAATGAACACCCAGGACTGATCTCCTTTAGGATGGACTGGTTGGATCTCCTTGCAGTCCAAGGGATCCTCAAGAGTCTTCTCCAACACCACAGTTTAAAAACATCAATTCTTCTGCACTCATCTTTCTCTGTAGTCCAACTCTGACATCCATACATGACTACTGGAAAAAACATAGCCTTGACTAGACAGACCTTTGTTGACAAAGTTAGGTCTCTGCTTTTTAATATGCTGTCTAGGTTGGTCATAACTTTCCTCCAAGGAGCAAGCATCTTAATTTCATGGCTGCAGTCACCCTACCTGCCTTAATTCACCTGCATAGAATTTATAAATTCTATGCATGATAGCATAAGCTTAGGTTATTTGAGAAAATGGGCTTGTTCTCTTAAATAATGCATTAAATTTGTTAAATCCAGCATACACAACTATTTTGAAAGTATACGTTTGGGGCCAAATCCTTATGATTAAAAAGTCACAATGGAATATGTTTAATACGAGCTCTTTAACATGGGGGGGATGGCATTTTTCTAAGACAGTAGAAAGAGGGCATTTTTCTAAGACAGTAGAAAGAGGAAATTTTTCTACATCAAATAAAAATAAATGTGGGGGACATATTTGTTTCCATACTGAAATAATCACACTCGATGGGGTTGAAACTAAAAATTCATACTATCACTGAATTGATGTTTATTGATGAAAGTAGAAAATATTTCTTTCTATAGCTTAATTTTGGACAAGTCTGTCATTGTCATGAGAGTATAAGCTGTACTTCAAATAGTTTATGTTTCCTTAATTTTAGCTGCATAAAATCCATTTATTAACAAAAAAAATGTACTTACTGATTCAGGACAGGAGTGTAGGCAGTTTTATCCTCATCAATAATAGTGACCATCAGTGTAATAAGCTGGGGCCAAAAATCCAAATTCTTGGTGGTTGGTCCCTGATCTTCCCGAGGAATGTCCTGTTTCTTACTCTGCTCAGAAGGTCAGGCAACATGCAAAATAAAAGGTTAAAGGGCATGACTTTAGTTAGAAATCACTGTCAAACAGGAGGATCAGATAAAGAGAGCTATGAACAACTCTCAGATCACGTGAGCCAAAGTTAGTACATTCAGGTTTTCTGCCTTCATTGAACGGCATCCCACAGGGTAAAGTCACAACGGCCAGGCTTGGATTTCCAAACGCTTTGGTTCTGGGATGGAGGTTTATCTTCCTCTATTGCAGTTTATGATCTTAGGAATTATTATTATAGAGTTTATCCCTTTTATGTGACTTCTTCCAAGGCCAAAGTTTGAATTCTGTGTGTACATTGGTGTGTGTTTAAAATTTGTCCTGCCTAAGTATTTTTTCAAAAGTCACACTGCTTTATGTGGGCAGAACTCAAGAAAGGCTGGTTACAAAGTCAGTACTGATAAATTCTACAGATATAAAGTTACATGAATGGACTAGAACTCTCTCATTCCACTCACAAATACATCTAAGTTAACTCTAACTTTGTAAGTTTTTTTATACGCATATAGGTATAGTTAAATCATATTGGAATGCTTAATTTATCACACTGAATGAATTCTCCACTGTCACCTCTAGAAGGAGTGTCGTCTGAATGATCTAAATTTACAGTGAGATCAAAATAGTATAATACTCTTGAATGTTTCACATATAAACTTCATACTCAACACATGCAATTCTTTCAAACGTACAGGTAAATTATTCTGGTTGTTTTGTTTCATTGGGTATTTTTCTTACAGCACTTCTTTTACATTTACTTTTTAAAATTAGGAAAAAAAGATGAAGATGGAGACAATTTTCACTCAAGTATATAAGTGGGAAGCATATGGCTTCCTTGACTATTTTTGCTGAAGTATTTATAAGCTTGTAGGTCCAGGATATTTGAAAACTCCAATTGGTAGCTCGGGAAATTCATGGTCTCTCATACAAAAGGTAGATTAGATTTTATTTGGTCCAATCATTTGGCTTCCCTGACGGCTCAGTGGTAAAGTATTCACTTGTAATGCAAGAGATGTTGATTTAATCCCTGGGTCAGGAAGATACCCTGGAGAAGGAAATGGCGACCCATTCCAGGATTCTTGCCTGGAAAATCCCATGACAGAGCAGCCTGGCAGGCTACTGTCCCTGGGGTCACAAAAGAGTCAGACATGACTTAGCAACTAAACAAGAATCATTTGTCTTACTCAACTACAGTGTCTTTTCCAAAGATCAGGCACCCTCTGCTGAATGACTATATGCATATCTTCTAATGATGCCCAACATATGTAACCAGATTTAGATGAGTCATCACACTATTATTGTTCTCACTGAAGTTAAATATAACCCTGTGTTGTTCCAGACCTCATACAAAGACTATAATGTACCTTCAGGGACTTAAATTTTCCTAGGGTACTTCCAAGTGCTGTTCATTTACCTTTAAGCTCAAAATGTAACATATTAAAAGCTGAAGACTGAGATTAGTCAAAAGACTACTGGTTAGCACATATTACTTCAAATTGCGAGAATGAACTAAAAGTAGTCTTCAAAGGATCTTAATAAACCTTATGCATCTGGCCCTGAGAACCAGATGTTCTCAAATTCCAAAGTCCCTTAACTGTCACAAAGCATACTTCCATTCCTTTTTTAATACCACTAAAGGATTATAGCTGGTAACATTATTTTGCATAAAATTCTATATGATGCATCAGAATAAACCAAAGGATACTGTCATTAGTTTTTATGTATCACATATTGGTATCACAAACCACGCTTTATAAGGGGATGGCACCCCACTCCAGTACTCTTGCCTGGAAAATCCCACGAACGGAGGAGCCTGGTGGGCTGCAGTCCATGGGGTCGCTAGGAGTCGGACACAACTGAGTGACTTCACTTTCACTTTTCACTTTCATGCATTGGACAAGGAAATGGCAATCCACTCCAGTGTTCTTGCCTAGAGAATCCCAGGGACAGGGGAGCCTGGTGGGCTGTCAACTATGGGGTCGTACAGAGTCGGACACGACTGAAGTGACTTAGCAGTAGCAGTGTATTTTAATAGATTGCATGTTTAAAAGGATGGAGTACAACCATGTGTTTGGTTGGCCAAAACATTCTTATGTCTTATGGAAAAATGCAAACAAACCTTTTGACCAACCCAATACATAGGATACTCACTTGATTGCTGAGGAATTCAGTTGTGCTAAGTTGCTGTTTAGTTGCTAAGTCATGTCCGGCTCTTTGTGGCCTCATGGACTGTGTTCTGCCAGGCTACACTGCCCATGTGATTTCCCAGGCAGGAACACTGGAGTAGGCTGCCATTTCCTCCTCCAGGGGATCTTCCCGACCCAGGGATCAAACCCACATCTCTTGCATTGGCCAGTGGATTCTTCCACTAAGCCACCATGGAACACTTTATTACTATTTGAGAATTTTACTAGAGCATTTGAAATTATGGTTAGAAAAAATATAATGGCAGTGGAAATTCTGAAAGCTAGTAATAAGTACATTAATTACTTACTAAAACCTCTATTAATTACTATTTATAAGAAAAATATTTAAAATACATATTTATATTGTATACAGGTATAATACATAATTTAACCTAGACAAATAAAATCCAATAGGTTTATAAAACTATGACTTAGTATGTCAATTTTAACATTGCCATTAGTTTTATAGTGACTAAAAATTATCTTGTTAACAGATAATTGAGGAAAGATATGTGAAAGAAAGACTATGAGAGCATAATGGGGAGATAATTTTTTAAAAGTAGAAAGTTACCAGGGTGTAGGATCAACTGAGAAAAGCTTCTAGTTGTTATGTTGATAAAGGATATTCCAATACAAGAAGCTTGTACAGACAAGCTGATAAGATGTACTTTATACTTCACAATATCAAAGAAGAAAATATGAAGATACTCCATTAAGAAGAGATCGATAAACAGAGAGAACCATTACATGAAAAAAAAAAATTGAAATAACAGTAGCAGGAGGAAGCAACACTTCTAAGGTTGCTATGAAGTATTTCTGTGCCATCCCATGTATCAGTTCTATAAGCATATTTTGAAATATCTCTTCTAAGGAGTTGGCCAGACAAGGGTTGGGGGAAGATTTTAGTAAAATGATGCAAGGATAGGATATTTAAATACAAAAGCACACAAAGCTAAATAGAGAATTACTAGTAATGTAAGGCTTCAGGTTTTTGACAAGTTTCTCTAAGCATATTAATGAGTATCTTATACACACACACACACACACACACACACACACACACACACACACACACGGTCCATGCTCAAATTGAGGAAATGTTTGCTTAAACAAATGACTTATTTCCAGACTTCTTGTAGTAAGATGTTAATACGCATCTCTAAGACAGTGGTTTCCAAACCTTAGTGTTTCTTAGCATCACTGGGCAGGTGTGCTAACACAGACTGGTAGGCTCTACGCCCAGAGTTCCTGGTTCAGCAGGTCCAGGGTGAAGCTTAAGACTTTGCATATATAATGAAGTCTAAAGAAAATCTGGCGCTTTTGAGAATCAGCACCAGTTGAGAATCAATAGTCTGAAAGTTATCAACTGAACATTACTCTCTCAAATGCATTTGAACTCGATAGAGCCCTTCACCCCTCTCCTATTCCCCACGTTCCATCTTGTAAAACCGTCCACAGAAAAAGTGTTCCTCTGAGTATACTTTGGGAAAAGAAAGGCTAGAGAGATGCAAGTGTCAAATACTGAAGGACCTTTTTTCATACCAAGGAATTTGCATTTATACTAAATTTGATGAGGACTATTATATGATTTTAAACATGAGAATGCATAATTACAGTTGTGTTTTTAAAAAATGATTTGGCAGTAGCAGGAAGTTTAATAATATTATACTTATGAAATAGCCAATAAATAAAATTGATAGGCTTATGAAAATAGTTATGAAATAGTTAAGTAAAATAAATATAATTCATTATATAAATGGTGAGGAAAAAGAGAGGGAGGGAGAAGTCAATGGAACTATCCAGAAGGTAATCAGGTAAACCAATCAGTAGTTTAGGAAGCACCCTGAACTACTGACACAGCTTGAGGACTTCCAGGATGTGTGTGGTAGCTAAAACTATGGAGTAAACAAGATTACTCAAAGAGAACAAGAGAGGAGACTACACAGCCAGAGGCAAAACCTTGGAGAGAAAGTCTAAAAAAAGGATATCACTTTATGAAAGAGAAGCGCAGATAGGGGAGTGAGGCCCCTACTGAAATGAGAGAAACTGGTATCCAGAGTTAATGTGGGAGGATTACCCTCAAATATAAATGAAGAGCATGGTCAGGCAATAGAGTCTTGCAGGTAAATCTCATTGATGATGAGGAAGGAGAGCAAGGAATTTTTATCTTGAGGTAAGAGAAGTAAGGAGCAAAAGTTCGAAACAGCTTTTGCAAGGAACAAGAGCAGACCTTGAGTTGGACCCAGATGGACCTGCCAGGGAGCTTGGGAGCACTGTTGAGGGTGGGTCCTTGAGCATCTAGGACCATCATGAGTTCCCTCCAGGACTGGATTCAGAAATCAAGGAAATGGTGCTGGATTTACTACTGGTGGGCCATGCAGTCGGAAAGGGATTTAAGTGTTTGACAAGAATGGCTGTTTGTCTGTTGCTTCATTTGCTATTATTTTCTCCCATTCTGAAGGCTGTCTTTTCACCTTGCTTATAGTTTCCTTTGTTGTGCAGAAGCTTTTAAGTTTAATTAGGTCCCATTTGTTTATTTTTGCTTTTATTTCCAATATTCTGGGAGGTGGGTCATAGAAGATGCTGCTGTGATGTATGTCAGAGAGTGTTTTGCCTATGTTCTCCTGTAGGAGTTTTATAGTTTCTGGTCTTACGTTTAGATCTTTAATCCATTTTGAGTTTATTTTTGTGTATGGTGTTAGAAAGTGCCCTAGTTTCATTCTTTTACAAGTGGTTGACCAGTTTTCCCAGCACCACTTGTTAAAGAGATTGTTTTTAATCCATTGTATATTCTTGCCTCCTTTGTCAAAGATAAAGTGTCCATATGTGCGTGGATTTATCTCTGGGCTTTCTATTTTGTTCCATTGATCTATATTTCGGTCTTTCTGCCAAATGAAGCAACAGACAAACAACTAATCTCAAAAATATACAAGCAACTCCTACAGCTCAATTCCAGAAAAATAAATGACCCTATCAAAAAATGGGCCAAAGAACTAAATAGACATTTCTCCAAAGAAGACATACAGATGGCTAACAAACACATGAAAAGAAGCTCAACATCACTCATTATCAGAGAAATGCAAATCAAAACCACTATGAGGACCATTTCACGCCAGTCAGAATGGCTGCGATTCAAAAATCTACAAGCAATAAATGCTGGAGAGGGTGTGGAGAAAAGGGAACCCTCTTACACTGTTGGTGGGAATGCAAACTGGTACAGCCACTATGGAGAACAGTGTGGAGATTCCTTAAAACATTGGAAATAGAACTGCCTTATGATCCAGCAATCTCACTGCTGGGCATACACACTGAGGAAACCAGAAGGGAAAGAGACACGTGTACCCCAATGTTCATTGCAGCACTGTTTATAATAGCCAGGACATGGAAGCAACCTAGATGTCCATCAGCAGATGAATGGATAAGAAAGCAGTGGTACATATACACAATGGAGTATTACTCAGCCATTAAAAAGAATACATTTGAATCAGTTCTAATGAGGTGGATGAAACTGGAGCCTATTATACAGAGTGAAGTAAGCCAGAAAGAAAAACACCAATACAGTATACTAATGCATATATATGGAATTTAGGAAGATGGTAACAATAACCCTGTATTTGAGACAGCAAAAGAGACACTGACATATAGAACAGTCTTTTGGACTCTGTGGGAGAGGGAGAGGGTAGGATGATTTGGGAGAATGGCATTGAAATATGTATAATATCATATATGAAACGAGTTGCTAGTCCAGGTTCGATGCATGATACTGGAAGCTTGGGGCTGGTGCACTGGGACGACCCAGAGGGAGGGTATGGGGAGGCAGGAGGGAGGAGGGTTCAGGAAGGGAAACACATGTATACCTGTGGCAGATTCATTTTGATATATGGCAAAACCAATACAATATTGTAAAGTTAAATAAAATAAAATTTTAAAAAAAAGAAGTAAAAAAAAAAAAAAAGAATGGCTGGAGCTCTGAAACAAATATATATTATGGTCCGGAGGAAGGAAGAAGAGAAATGAGAGGGACGATGGAGGAGTAGATCTAGGAAGAAGAGGGAGGAGAAAGGAAGGGCAGCAGAATACGGGAGGAGGTTTGTGTCCAGGTGTTCAGGTCATGGGGGCAGGAATAGAGATCAGATAAAGGGCTCCAGCTGCAGTCCATGGGGCTGCAAAGAGTCATACACAACTGACCAAAGGGCTCCAGAATGGAGGTTGAGAAGAGCTAAGAAAAGATTCCTCAGGTAAGATAATGAAGTTGTGACATCTCTGCAAAGAGCTTACAGAGTCTGTGTGCATGCAGCGGCTGACTGCACTAGTGTACAGATCAAGATGGTTTTTGTTCAAGTCAGGTAAGTGATGTCTTGAAAGTTTTGGCAACAAGGCTTACAGACGATAGGAATTAGGAAAATCAGGACAGAGTGGACAAAAGGACACAAAAGAAAATGAAATAGTAGTGAGCCTGAGTATTAAAAAAAGAAATAAGCTTTAAAATATAACAAAAGGCTGGCAAATTATTGATAATATTAAAACATGAACTAGATAGCTCTCATATAATAAGTTTGCAATTTCCTCTGACTCTGAGTTGTCTGTTTATCTTCTCATACTTTGGAGATAAGGACATGTTAGCTCTAGTAGATGACAGGTTAGAAAAATTGGAACTTTTGAAATGGTTTTGGAAGCAGAACATAAAGCTACAGATGTTCAAGGGTTTTGAGATGTCTGTGATGCAGTGTGGACAGTTTATCATCCAGAAAGAAGAACATTTATATTGGCCTACACTTAGGCAGGATTAGACACAATTACTCTAGGTAAAGTTCCCATAGCCCAGGGAAAGCAGGTGGAATGCTTTTTACATGAGTGGAGCAGCTTTCTTGCGTCTCTCCCCCAGATACTATTCCCCCCCATTTTTGTTGTTGTTTAGTCAGTAAGTTGTGTCTGACTCCTTTGTGACCCCATGGACTGTAGCCTGCCAGGGTCCTCTGTCCATGGGATTTCCCAGGTAATAATAATGGAGTAGGTTTGCCATTTCCTTCTCCAAGGGATCTTCCCAACCCAGGGATCGAACCCAAGTCTCCAATACTGGCAGGTGGATTCTTTACCACTGAGCCACCAGGAAAGCTCATACTTTCCTTTACTGTCATACTTCTACCACCTCCAAAAGCAGCAACAGAGGCATCTTTCCAATTCATTCCATGGTCAATCCTCACAACAAAGCTGTAGCCTTAAAGACCGAATATGGTCTTTAAGACTACACATGACAGAAATCTGACCCACAGTCTCCATAGCAACCAGTCTGGAAGTCAAACCACAACTTTGCAATAGCCATCCCAGAATGGTTAGGATTTGGTCAATGATCCCAGTTTCCTTACGCTTTATATTCACTTCTAACTTACACTGTCACAAGGCATTTTTGTTGTGGGTTTTAAAATCTATTTATATAATAAATTATAGCAGTAGGAATATAAACTCTGCTCCAGCTATCCCAGAAAGGCAAAAATGACACATCTTTATCTGTGATGAAAGTAAACTCAAGTTGATGTAGATGTAGCCAGAATAGTCAGGGCTATTCATTCTGTGTAGGATCACAATCCAGTTCATTAGAGAATCCAGGCACTAAGTCTCATTCAGAGTAACTTCCCAGAGTCTCTCTCATTCACAACCAATATTTAAGTGACTTACTATGTATTAGTAAAATTCCGTGGTGAAGTAGGCATTTTTGACAGTGGCATTAAAAATTAATAGTGGAAAAACCTTTGAAGTAGGTTGATAAAAGGTGTTAAACTTGCAAATGGTCTAAGTGATGAACTAAACTTTGCCACAGGCAAAAAAGTTTTTTGTTTTTTTTTTTTAAATAAGTAATGGGAAATGTTGGCACCATCTTAAAATGGATACCCCATTTATATTAGATCTTAAGATATATAAGGAGACTTAGGTCATTTGTTATAAATATTAATGTTTCCATGTAACAATGACTTTCAAACTTTTTGACTAGACACAGGGATCATGAACCCTGTTTATCAATAACTTAATTTGTATCTTTATGCCTTAACAAACAAAATCCATTTTTTGCCATTTAATTGAGCCTCCTTCTAGTTAGGCGACTCCCAGTTTCTTCAGGCCAACAAACTCCAGTCATATTAGCCCTGAAACTTTCCTTGCCTTTCACTATAAAGCTTTTCCACATTCCTGCCTGCCTTTGGGTCTCTCCCACATTAAAGTGATTTTGGCTGCCTTCCCTCTTTTAGCAAGATCTGAATAAACAGTCTCTGTTAGTTCTCATTTGGGTGATCTTCAATGATTTTCAAATATCAAAGCCAAACATTAAAACCCTCACTTCAGAGATGAAGAAACTGAGGATTAACTTATTTCTGATCTCTTTGTTACTGAAAACAGAACACGTAGATCACATTTAAAACACATAGCTTTGGTTTGCTCTTTATATTCTGAACTCTAAGACCTGGTTATGTAGTTTATAGACACAGATGACAAACATTATTTCCCGCCAATAATAATGGGCTGATTTTTATTCTGAGTTCTCTATCTTGAATGAGAATGAATACTTTCAGAAAATAAAGTTATCAATGCTTATGTAAAATCCCTGCACATGCCCTGTGTTCTTGAGACTCTCACAACTGCTTAGCATTCATCTGCAGTTTGAGAGCTACAGGCACAAAGAAGGTTTGGTTCTAAATTAATTGCCAATTGTTCTCCCCTCCACTTTAGAGCTTTCTTTTTTAAACCATGTTTAGTGAAGTATAGTTAATTTACAATGTTCTGTTAGTTTGAGGTACATGGGATTAATATTAAACAACAGATATACATACAAATATAGATATCTATGCTTTTTCAGATTTTTTATTTTTCAGATTTTTTTCCATTATAGGTTATTACAAGACATTGAATATAGTTCCCTGGAAGAAGCACAAGCTGGAATCAAGATTGCTGGGAGAAATACCAATAACCTCAGATATGCAGATGACACCACCCTTATGGCAGAAAGTGAAGAAGAACTAAAGAGCCTCTTGATGAGAGTGAAAGAGGAGAGTGAAAAAGTTGGCTTAAAGCTCAACATTCAGAAAACGAAGATCATGGCATCTGGTCCCATCACTTCATGGGAAATAGATGGGGAAACAGTGGAAACAGTGTCAGACTTTATTTTTTGGGGTCTCCAAAATCACTGCAGATGGTGATTGCAGCCATGAAATTAAAAGATGCTTACTCCTTGGAAGGAAAGTTATGACTAACCTAGATAGCATATTCAAAAGCAGAGATATTACTTTGCCAACAAAGGTCCGTCTAATCAAGGCTATGGTTTTTCCAGTGGTCATGTATGGATGTGAGAGTTGGACTATAAAGAAATCTGAGTGCCAAAGAAGTGATGCTTTTGAACTGTGGTGTTGAGAAGACTCTTGAGGGTCCCTTGGACTCCAAGCAGATCCAACCAGTCCATCCTAAAGGAGATCAGTCCTGGGTGTTCATTGGAAGGACTGATGCTGAAGAGGAAACTCTAATACTTTGGCCACCACATGCGAAGAGTTGACTCATTGGAAAAGACCCTGATACTGGGAGGGACTGGGGGCAGGAAGAGAAGGGGACAACAGAGGATGAGATGGCTGGATGGCATTACCGACTCAATGGACATGAGTTTGGGTAAATTCCGGGAGTTGGTGATGGACAGGGAGGCCTGGCATGCTGCAATTCATGGGGTCACAAAGAGTCAGACACGACTGAGCGACTGAACTGAACTGAATTGTGTTATATAATAGTTCCTTGTTGTTTATCTACTTTATATAGAACATTGTGTAAATGTTAATCCCAAACTCCTAACTTACAGAGTTTTATTAATTGATACTGTTTTATTATTAGTATCCAATGTCCCAAAAGTTCTTACTAAAGTTTCTAGTTAGTCCCTACAGTTCATATGACTGTAGTCCCTTTATTTGTTTCTCCCAATTAGTGTTGGTTTAATTCCACTCAATTTTGGGCAGGATGGACAACCAGACATGGACATAATAGGAAATCCAGAAAGTGCAGTTCCCAACACTTCATAGACTCCCACTCTACTTGCTCAAATATAGAAAACCATCAACATGATACACGGTATCCTGAATGACATCAGTAAAATTGCTTATCTTAGTAATTCTGGAAGGCTAAATTCTTATTTGATTACACTTAAGGAAAATGATGTGAATCTCTGATCATGGTGTGATAGGAAGTAAAAAACAAAAAAAGAGAAGGTATGAAAATATTTCATGGAGGCTTTCACGTTTTAGAAGAGGAAGAAAATAAAACAGAAGAAAGACTGAAGATGTATTAACTGTTAACTGTATGAGAAACTTGGTTAGCACATCAGAGAATTCTACAATTATTTATCAGCACAAAGGCATTCAACTAGATCCTGGGATCCTGCGTTTGGAGTAAAATCAACTAGACTATCCACAGACAAGATAAAAGAGAAAGAGATAAAGAAGCTTAAATCAACACATAAGTAAATGCGTATCATTTTTGCTCACTTCTTAACAGCCAAGAGCTCACAGACCAACCCACACTGCTGTACCTCCTTTCTTTGTTCTTGAGTCACACTGTCTTAATAGTACTGGAAAGGCTACAGAAACATTTACTGCATTTTATACATGAGGAAACAGCCTAACAGATGAGGCAACTGAGCTTGACATAGTTTAAGGTGGTCCCGAGGTCACAGAGAAGATTCTTGAAAGTCCCTTGGACTGTAAGGAGATCAAACCAGTCAATCCTAAAGGAATCAACCCTGAATATTCATTGGAAGAACTGATGCTGAAGCTGAAGTTCCAATACCACCTGATGTGAAGAGCTGACACACCGGAAAAGACCCTGATGCTGGGAAAGATTGAGGGCAGGAGGAGAAGAGGAAACGGAGGGTGAGATGGTTGGCTGGCACACTCACTCAATGGATATGAGTTTGTGCAAACTCCAGGAGACAGCGGAAGACAGAGGAGCCTGGCGAGCTGCAGTCCGTGGGGTCACAGAGTCAGACACAATTTAGCCGCTAAACAACAAGATCACAGAAGGTCACAGAATCAGAAAACTAAGACCTTGAAAAGAGAGACTACCTCACTCAACCTCTCTTCTAAAGTTAAAAATTACTCAGTTAAAAAGCAGAACACAGAGTTGGATTTCGTTTGTTAAGGCATAAAGACAAATTAAGTTATTGATCCACAGGGCTTATGACCCTTTTATCTAATTAAAGGCTTAAAAGTCACTGCTACATAGAAAATTCACATTTGTAACTGAAGACCTAAGTCTTATACATCTTAAGATCTAATAAAAATGGGGCATTCATTTTAAGTGGTGCCAATATTTCCCATTACTTAATTTTTCTTATTTTGCCTATGGTAGAGTTCAATTCATCCCTTACTTAGACCACTTCCAAGTTTAACACCTTTTATCTACCTACTTCAAAGGTTTATCCACTATTAATTTTTAATACCATTGTCAAAAATGCCTTCTTCACCACTGAATTTTACTGATATATAGTAAGTCACTTAAATGTTGGTCGTGAATGGGAAAGACTCTAGAAATTACTCTGAATGAGACTGATTGCTTGGATTCTCTAATGAGCTGGATTGTGATCATACATGGAATGAATAGCCCTGAGTATTCTGGCTAGGTGTGCATAACTTGAGTTTACTTTCATCACAGATAAAGGTGTGCCGTTTTTACCCTTCTGAAATAGCTGGGGCAGAGTTTATATTCAAACTACCAAAATTTATTATATAAATAGCTTTTAAAATCCATAGCAAAAATGCCTTAGGAAATTGTGAATTATAAGTTATGCAGAAAACTTAAAAGAATCACAACAAGCAGTGAAATCTGAGACTATATGCAAAGCTGCCTCTGACATGTGCTTTTCTAAGTCTGATCCATGGGTTATCTACATCAAGATCACCTCAGTTGTTTATTAGAAATACATACATTTGATTTTAGAGTCCTTGTGCAGATCTACTAAGTCAAGATAACTAGAGCTATGACCTGGGAGTCTGGACTTAATACATACAGCTCTGCTCTCCTGAAATTCTCACATTCCTAGACTTCACTACTAAACTGTCAGTAAGTCAGGTAAAAATAGGCCTCATTTTTTTTTTTTTAAAGGAAGAATGATACAGTACCTCTCAGATGCTAATACTGGTCATAGGTTGCTAGATTTTGCATTCTGTGTGGTAAGAGAAGATTTCTGCTTTATCTTTATGTATGACAAATTTCCAACTACACAGCTCTCTAATTTTAAGACGAGGTGAAATAACTTCGAGGATATTCATGTGGTGCTCCTTCCAGGTGTTGATATGTTGCTATGCTAATCTTTCTGTAAACATTACTTTTTAAATTAACTCTCCCTAGGAAATTATTGTTGTATCCAAAAAACCTAATTTATGGTTGCTAATTGAAGAAAAAAATAGAGCACCTGATATTCTTAATAAGAGTATCTATAAACCTAAAAAATATGTTAACCTAGTTAGGAAAAAAAAAAGGAACTTCCTTGTTTTCTAAAAATATTAGAAATTATTCAATTTCCTTGAATTATAAAAATATTAGTATTTTTGTATTACAGTATAACAATAAAACAGAGAATTTTCACTGGGTCCTTTCAGCTTCAGTAAGTCGGAGGTATACTGATAGTTAAACTGTCAAAAACGCACTTAAAAGTTTGGATACTCTGAGTGATTTTTAAAATCTCTAAATAGTTCCTTGAATTTCAACAGACTACAAATGGCTAATGATCTACATACATAACTATAAATTGTTATAACTTTGAATGTAGACCTTAAATATACAAATTACTTAACAACATGAACTAATAGAAAATAATAACAACATGAAGTCAGAAACTGATATTTTGTTATGAACTTACATCAACTTGTCCAAACTTGGACAAGAAATTAGTTTCTTCAAATTTGGATGCTTAAAATTGAAATCAGAGTATATCTATTTAATCCTATTTTTCTGATAGTTCTAGTGAGTATACGGGTAGAACATCTTCAGTAAGAGACATTTATTACTGTAAGAAGTGAATACTCACCTTTAATTAAATTTATGGTAAATGCTCTGCTAATTGACAAGGTTCTTGTTTGAATTCCAAGAGAGATGCATAAGACAGTTTCATGAACATAAAATATTACTACCTTAATGTATAAACTAATAGTTTTTCCTTTTCTCTTTACATGAATTAAACTTGTATTAAAAAGGAAAAATGTAACTGGTCACATCTAGAAGGCATTTATTTTCAATTTAGGATATCAATATTTAAAAGAACTACTAGTAGTGAGATGACACTCTGGAGCACCGTGACGGCTGACTTCAAATACGTGGTGGGCTGTGGTATAGAAAGAGATTAGAAGAGAAACTGCATTTGTCTTGTTTGGTCAAGAAAATAAAACTAGGACTTGTGAGTAAAACTTTCAATAGAGATTTTAGTACAACATAAGGAAAAATGTTTAAGTATTAGATCTCTACAAATGTTATAAACCTCCAGTCACTTAAAGGTATACAAGAAATCCTTTATTCATCTTGTATTTAAAAACTGACCACAACCTGAGTTTCATTATAATAGACTTTCTATGATTATATGCCTGTAACTAAATTCATAGAGATGAACACTTAAATTTTGATCACTTGACAGTAAGTTGATTATAAATACTTGGAGCCTCTTTTTTTATTTATAGCTTTATTGATGTGTACAGTTTGATGAGTTTGAACATGTGTATATATCCATGATATGATCACTAAAAGCAAAGTTATAAAGCTAGTAATCACCTCCATAATTTTCCTTGTGTCCTTTTCTCACAAAGAGCCTTTGACACCATATCTATCCTCTCAACAAAATTTTTAATGCCCAATACCATATTATTGGTATTAAAAAGCAGAGATATGGAATGGAAACAGTGACAGACTATTTTCTTGGGATCCAAAATCACTGTGGACAGTGACTACAGCCATGAAATTAAAAAGACCCTTGCTTCTTGAAAGAAAAGCAATGACTAACTTAGCATATTAAAAAGCGGAGATATTACTTTGCTTACAAAGGTCCGTATAGTCAAAGCTATGGTTTTTCCAGTAGTCATGTATGGATGTGAGAACTGGACAATAAAAAAAGTCTGAGTGTTGAAGAACTGATGCCTTCAAACTGTGGTGGTGGAGAAGACTCTTGAGAGTCCATTGGATGGCAAGGAAATCAAACCAGTCAATCCGAAAGGAAATTAACCCTGAATAGTCACTGAAGACTGATGCTGAAACTGAAGCTCCAATACTTTGGTCACTTGATGCAAAGCGGTGACTCATTGGAAAAAAGGAAAAGATACTGATGCTGAGAAAGATTGAAGACAGGAGGAGAAGGGGATAACAGAGGATGAGATGGTTGGATGGCATCACTGACTCAATGGACATGAGTTTGAGCAAACTCTGGGAGATACTGAAGGACAAGGAAGACTAGTATGTTCCAGTCCATGGGGTTGCAAAGAGTTGGACATAACTTAGTGACTGAACAACAACCACCACATTACTGGGGCTTCCCAGGTGGCTCAATGGTAAAGAATCTGCCTTCAATGCAGGAGACTCAAGTTCGATCCCTGGGTCAGGAACTTCCACTGGAGAAGGAAATGACAATCCACTCCAGTATTCTTGCCTGGAAAACCCCATGGACAGAGGAGCCTAGTGGGCTACAGTCCATGGGGTCACAAAGAGTTAGACACGACTCAGTGACTAAACAACAACAAACAACTGTATTATTACCTCTTGGCACTGTGCTATATGGCAGACCTCTAAAACTTACCTTGTATAATTGCAACTTCATACCCACCGAGGATATGGCTACTGCTTAAAAAGGATAGAATATGTTGTGTCAGAAAAAAAGACAACTATTCACCAGATTTGTTTCCCCTTTTCCTTGAGTAAACAGCTTAACTACTGTGGATGGCTACAGATGCCTTTAAATTCTTTGATAATCCTTTCATTAAAAACTATGCCTGTATTGTCTTCCTTTGTATATGGGAGACTTTGACCAAAAGAATATGGCAGAAATGACCTATGCATGTGTCCAGAATGAGATTTGAAGAAACTAGCAACTCCCATTTCCTCTGTTTTGGACCAGCTCCTCTAATAATTTAGCAACTATGCTGTGAGGACACCCAGGTAGCCCCACGGAGAAGTCCATGTGGAAAAGAACAGATCTGCAGTTCCAGCTGGCAGCAGCATATCTTGTTAGTCGTATGAGTGTTGAAAGTAGATCCTCCAACTCCAGTCAGGCACGATCAGATAGAGCAGCATGGAGCAGAGATGATGCACCCAAACCTATGACCATGGCAGATGTGTGAGCAAACTAAGCTATTGTCACTGTTTTAAACCATTAAGATTTATAGTGGTTTGTCAACTAGAATAGAATTTAATGCTGGAAGTGGGGTGTTAATGTTAAAAACCTAAAACCTGTGGCACTGATTTGGGATTGAATGGTAGGCAGAAGTTAGAAAGGCTTCAAGAAAATTATTAGTGAAATCAGAAGACTTGCTGGTGAGAACTTGAAGGACAGTGAGGAAATTGTTATTTTAAGCCAGATAAAGGGTGACTCCTGTTATTTAGCAAGGAAAATTTGTCAAAGTTGTTACCTGCAATTAATACAGAAAGAAGAAGATATAATGTGAACTGGTAGATTCAGCAGAATAAGGAGTATGTCAAGTGGTTTCTAAACATCACATAGAATAAGATGAAGCTGAAAGAGAGATGGACTAAAAAACAAATGAATCATTTTCCAAGCAGAATTTGGAGGATATATAAAGGAACTAGGACTTCCTGGGTTCAAAACAAAAATGTCCTCATCCTTAATCTCTCCAGAGGACAAAACTTTCAATGTGAGAGAGAGTTTCAGGAAATGTATAAAATCCAGGGTACTTTATTAGCATGACTCTATTGATGCTTTTGAACTGTAGTGTTGGAGAAGACTCTTGAGAGTCCCTTGGACTGCAAGAAGATCCAACCAGTCCATTCTGAAGGAGATCAGCCCTGGGATTTCTTTGGAAGGAATGATGCTAAAGCTGAAACTCCAGTACTTTGGCCACCTCATGCGAAGAGTTGACTCATTGGAAAAGACGCTGATGCTGGGAGGGATTGAGGGCAGGAGGAGAAGGGGACGACAGAGGATGAAATGGCTGGATGGCATCACTGACTCGATGGACGTGAGTCTGAGTGAATTCCGGGAGTTGGTGATGGACAGGGAGGCCTGGCGTGCTGCGATTCATGGGGTGGCAAAGAGTCGGACACAACTGAGCAACTGAACTGAACTGACGGTTGCACAAGGTGTCTAAAGCAAGGTTTCTGAGAGGTTTATGAATATTTAAGATGTGTGCAGTAGACTTTCTGAGTACCTTAAGAAAGTTCCTCTGAGAATTTTTGTGCTAGAGAAAAAAAAGGGGGCTGGTAAGAATCATATAGGTGTGCTCTGTGGTTCCTTTCATCTAAACAAAACAACTTTTAAGAATATTAACTGCATTGTCCTACAGCCCATGACTTTTACTGTAAGGTAAAGGTCTTAGAAGCATGGGTGTTGCTTTTGTTTAATAGAATTTCTATAGATACCTGAAGTAAATGATATCAGTTTGGACAAAAGATTGGCAGTGTGAAATGAAAAGAGGCCTTTGGGTTCCAAACTTCCGTAGGCAGGAAGCAAGCTAGAAGTCTTCTCAGAGGTAATGATGAGCTAGTCCCCATGGAACAGGATAGATGACTCAAGGGTAAGGACAAGAGCTCAGAGCCAAAAGTCAGAGAGAATAACCCCTCGAGAGCAGGATTGGGCCCCAATAAGTTACTGGCACACGTTTCTCCCTAGATTTCTGTATTTTCATGAACAAATGACTCTCATCGCTCTCCTGTTTTTGAAGAGAAGTATCTGTTGAATCTTACACTCTATCTTAGTTTTGTCTACTGGCCATGTGGGAGGGGTCAGACTATTTGACTCTTCAGTTCTGGGTATTTAGACCAAGAGGAACCACCCTTCAGAAACAGGACCCAAGGAGTTTCAACTCCATCCAGATGTGATTTAAAGGAATCCTGAATCTCAAGTATGAGCCTGATGCTGAAATAGTATGAGAATTTTGCAAGGTGTTGGAAGTGAGTGTGTGAGTGCAATTTGCACTTGAGAGAAGTGTAAAGAATCCTTGGAGAGGCCCACAAGGAAATGAACGAAGGCCCCAAGATAACAGCCTCAGCCAAACTTCCAGATGACAGTGTTACCCACTTGCCAGCCACACGTGTAAGCCATCTCGGAAGTAGACCCTCCAGCCCCAGACGAACTGCTTCAACTAGTGCTGTAAAGAGCAGACTGGAGCCTTCCCCAAGCTGCAGATTTATGAGCAAACTAAACGTTTTCCCCCAATAGTTGAGATTTGGTATTATTAATCACAGAGCATCAGATAAACAGAACAACTATATTTCCTAGCCTCCTTCACTACAAACAAAGCTAGTGGAGGTGATGGAATTCCAGTTGAGCTATTTCAAATCCTTAAAGATGATGCTGTGAAAGTGCTGCACTTAATATGCCAGCAAATTTGGAAAACTCAGCAGTGGCCACAGGACTGGAAAAGGTCACTTTTCATTTCAATCCCAAAGAAAGGCAATGCCAAAGAATGCTCAAACTACCACACAATTGCACTCACCTCACATGCTAGTAAGGTAATGCTCAAAATTGTCCAAGCCAGGCTTCAGCAATACATGAACCGTGAATTTCCTGATGTTCAAGCTGGTTTTAGAAAAGGGAGAGGAACCAGAGATCAAATTGCCAACATCCGCTGGATCAAGGAAAAAGCAAGAGAGTTCCAGAAAAACATCTATTTCTGCTTTATTGACTATGCCAAAGCCTTTGACTGTGTGGATCACAACAAACTGTGGAAAACTCTGAAAGAGATGGGAGTACCAGACCACCTGACCTGTCTGTTGAGAAATCTGTATGCAGGTCAGGAAGCAACAGTTAGAACTGGACATGGAACAACAGACTGGTTCCAAATAGGAAAAGGAGTATGTCAAGGCTGTATATTGTCACCCTGCTTATTTAACTTCTATGCAGAGTACATCATGAGAAATGCTGGACTGGAAGAAACACAAGCTGGAATCAAGATTGCTGGGAGAAATATCAATAACCTCAGATATGCAGATGACACCACCCTTATGGCAGAAAGTGAAGAGGAACTCAAAAGCCTCTTGATGAAAGTGAAAGTGGAGAGTGAAAAAGTTGGCTTAAAGCTCAACATTCAGAAAATGAAGATCATGGCATCCGGTCCCACCACTTCATGGGAAATAGATGGGGAAACAGTGGAAACAGTGTCAGACTTTATTTTGGGGGGCTCCAAAA
This sequence comes from Bos indicus, assembly GCF_029378745.1. NCBI lineage: Eukaryota > Metazoa > Chordata > Mammalia > Artiodactyla > Bovidae > Bos > Bos indicus. Next base: position 55,700,206 of record NC_091769.1, read on the forward strand.
TCACTGCAGATGGTGACTGCAGCCATGAAATTAAAAGACGCTTACTCCTTGGAAGGAAAGTTATGACCAACTTAGCAGATTCAAAAGCAGAGACATTATTTTGCCAACATTGTTTTGTCCGTCTAATCAAGGCTATGGTTTTTCCAGTAGTCATGTATGGATGTGAGAGTTGGACTGTGAAGAAGGCTGAGCACAGAAGAATTGATGCTTTTCAACTGTGGTGTTGGAGAAGACTCTTGAGAGTCCCTTGGACTGCAAAGAGATCCAACCAGTCCATTCTGAAGGAGATCAGCCCTGGGTGTTCATTGGAAGGAATGATGCTAAAGCTGAAACTCCAGTACTTTGGCTACCTCATGCGAAGAGTTGACTCATTGGAAAAGACTCTGATGCTGGGAGGGATTGGGGGCAGGAGGAGAAGGGGACGACAGAGGATGAGATGGCTGGATGGCATCACTGACTCGATGGACGTGAGTCTGAGTGAATTCCGGGAGTTGGTGATGGACAGGGAGGCCTGGTATGCTGTGATTCATGGAGTCACAAAGAGTTGGACACGACTGAGTGACTGAACTGAACTGAACTTGCAGGTATTGGGGAAATATGACTGAGTTCTAGCCAACAGAAGCGCTTAAACCTTTAAACCATGCATGTACAACCCTCTGTGTTCTTTTCCCTTCCATTTTTCTATGCAAAAGCACAGCCACTTTAGCACCACATTTAAGACGGTAGAATCACAGGACAGAAGGGATCGGGTTTTCTAAATTTCTGCTTGGAAGAGCGAAGCAGATGCTTGTGGACGTCAGTGTCATGTCTTCTAAGCCCGCTTGATTTCAGTGCAAGTCCAGTGAGTAATTTCACGTGTGCCACCAGGGTCCCACCTCAAACACTTGCTGCAACCTTTCTCTGACAAGATGCCTGGTGCTTTGTATAAAGTCACAGAAGGGCATTCCATCACATTCAATGTGGCCCAGATGTGTGAGAGGTCAACAGCTCAGCCTCCCTCTATTAGTTTTTTGTGGCTGCTGTAGCAAATTACTGCAGACTTAAAAGAAATTTACTCTCTCACAGTTCTGGAACTGAGAAATCCAAAATCAAATCCAACTGGATTAGTTCCTTCTGCAGGCTGCCAGGAAGAATTCCTTCCATGGCTCTCTCCTTGACTCTGATGACAGGAGGCAACCCTTGATCTTCTTCAGTTTGTGGATACACTGACTCCAATCTCTACTTCCATGGTCACACGACCTCTTCTATGTGTTACTGTGTCTTCTGTCTCTTACAAGAACACCTGCCACTGGATTTACACTAATCTCTAAATGCTTACCTTAGCTACACTGCAAAGGTCCTTATTCTAAGTAAATTCACATTCTGAGGTCCTGGGTGACACCATTTAACCCACCAAACTCCCCATCAACCCCTGGGACAATTCTGAGGTATGTGCCCTGTAATTTCCCAATGGACTTCCAAAGGAACAGAGCCTCAGGTGACTGAGAGATTATCAACTCATGATGTACCTTTATTGCTTCTCTGTCTTCTTTATCTCATTTTTCCTGCACACTCAACTTCTCTTTTCTGGGCTCATGTCTCATATGAATTACCTACAAGTTCTGCTAAGTTCTACTTCCAGAGAACCACAACTATGACAAGAGCATCCATTTTCATCAACTGCATGTGAGTATGAATAAAATATATCGTTCCTATTTGAATTTAAGTTTGTTTTACCATTCTGCTTTGATCTGTGATATGATGAGCCCATCATTCTTTATAAAATTTAAATTCTCCATTTTTTCCCCCCTATGTTTCAGGCATCATCCTCATTTTTCTTTTGTTTCTGTCATTGCTACCTTCTCAAAGCCTTTTCTGTCTTTAAAGGAGCCTGCAAAAACTTTGTTTTCTCTTAAACCAAGTTATTCTTAGATATTTCAGGAAAGCAATTTTTAGATATTTAGTCCTTGAAATTGATATACATAATTTCTCTCAAACAGGTTCCTACAGGTACACTCATTCATGGAAAATGAATATAATTTCTTCAAAAGGAAGAAGTTACCACTGGATACAATGTTACAGTTTGAATTTTAAGTATTCTCAGAGTTTCTTTTCAATGAATGAAGGATTCTCTTAAAGATAGAAATAATAAAGTCTTTCACTCCAAATACAAAAGACCCAAGAAACTGAATAGTCAGATGGGGAAAGTAAAGTGATGTGGTTGAAAAAAAAAGAGTTTTGCTGCTAAGCAGGTATATTTATTTTTTACTGCTTTGCAGCAAATTGTCACAAGTTTAGCAACTTTAAACAACACACATTTATCTTCACACAGTGTCCAGGGGTCAGGAGTTGAGGCACAGCATAACTGTCTGCTCAGTGTCCCACAGAGCTGCTATCCAGGTGCTGGCCAGGACTGGGAGCTCATCTGAGACTCAGAGTTCCCATGCAAGCCTGCATGACTGTTGGCAGAATTAATTTCCTTATATTTATAGAATATATGGCACTTGATTTCCCAATCTCTCTGACCTCAGAAAAGGTCCAATCTTGCTTATAAAGGGCTTACCTGTCTAGGTCAGGTAATACCCAGTGTAATACTTCTTTTCATTAATTCAAAGTCAAACTGATTAGGAACCTTAATTACATCTGCGAAACCCTTTAACATATAATCCAATCATAGGTTTAAGTTTTTATCTTAGGTTTATGGTTTTTGCCATATTCCACAGGCTAAAAGCAAGTCACAGGTTTTGCCCACAGTTAAGAGAAAAATGTTATATAAGAGCACAACTCAATAGAGTTCTTAGAATTCTGCTAACCTCTGCAGGGTAAAATTATTTTAAGGGTAGTTTCCCTTGGCTGGATGTGCCCAAATTAAAAAAAAAAAAAGTTATTTTAATACTTTATCCAGGAGGGAAATGATATCAAAGATGGCTTGTCTTCTGAACAATAGAATAGATATTCTGAATAAACCTCAGTTGACAGAACTGCACCATTGAATGAAAGGGCTATAATTTGTAAAATACATAACCATTTTGGAAAACAGCTTGGCATTTTCCAGTAGAGTAAATTATGCACATATCCTAACTCTAATTCCACTTACAGGCATATATCCTAGAGAAATCCTTGGGTTTATTCACCAGGGGGCATATACAGAACTGTTCAGAAAAAGTATTTACAACAGCCACACTTTCCCAAACTGGAAATACCCCAATTCTCTATTACCTATTGAATGTACAAATAAATTGATTTGTATAATGAGATTTCAATAGAGTACTGAAAATGAATGGCCAACTGCATAGTGGGTATTACGGTGCTCTGCTTAGATTCCCTCTTCAGGGCCTGGCACTAAACCCTTTGTTACTGGTAATATTGGCCGATGAAGGCTTCTAGTTGTGCACTTCAGTGGGAATTGCCCGTAGAGGCAAGAAACTGATTCACCCAAGATTTCTCCGTTTTCTAGAAGGCAGCACCAATAACTGGCTTATGCTGTGATACTCAAGCTCAGTTGCTTTGCCTCGACTGGGGACAACTCTGAATCAGCCATTCCCTGCTCCAGACCTTTCTGAGGGTTGGGTGAGGTCTGAGGTGTAACTACATGGCAAGCCAGCTTCTCCTTCTGCTCGATCCTGCCTTTCCCAGTTCCTTACAGGTATATCTCTCTCGAGTTGTCTGTCCCATACATAAGCCCACGAGTAACACATAGATACTTGCATTTGCACTTAAACTAAATTAACTAAATCACTCAAGTCATACATGGCTTGTGGCCATGGCTACCATAAGAGGCAGTGTAGATATGAAACACGGTCACCATTCCAGAAAGTCCCAACGGACAGCTCTGCTCTAGAGCACTCTTAGGTGAAGCTCTGCATGTGATTCCCCACCTCAGAATCTCTTTCCAGAGCACCCAAGCTAAGACGAGCTATTACACAGTCCAGGATATATGAATCTCAAACATAATACTGAAGAGAAAGACCATGACACAGCAGGATATACTCAGTATGATTACTTTTGTATCAATTTTAAAGCAAGCAGTACTAGATATTAACTAATTTAGAGAAATGTTTATATGTGGTAAAACTATATGGAAAAGCAAAGAGATCCTCAACATAAGCTTCACCATAGTGGTTATTTCTGGGAACCAGATGTTATCGAGGTAACCTCTTTCTAAATCTGGGCTACAAGTACTAGTGTCCATTATAATTTTTAAAACACAAATGGTCACTATTTTTACTTAGGATTTTTTTCAAAATAAACTTTTAAAAATAATCTGAGTTCCTAAGGGAAAGGGAATGTATTCTTTTCTGTATGGTTTTTAGTTGAGGACAGGTATCAATAAGATAGAACCTGCTGATGTGACATATTACCATTATTAGGGAGTCTTTCATTTTAAACAAAGTCATAGTAAAGTCAGAGACAAATCCTGAGTTCAATTATATGGAAATAAGATTAGACAAACAGAATAGTAATATACACAATTTAATTACATCTTTCTATAATAAGATTTCTTATGCACAATACACTAGTGAACTAAAAGCTGCTGATGAGCCTCACACCAGTCAAAAAAGTCTTGAGAAAAATTGGGCATGTTATTCAATTTGGAAATGTAATAGGGTGCCATGTTGATAGTAAGGATGGGCAATGAGTAGAGCATATGTTAACTAAATCTAAGAACATCTATCCTATCCATTTTCTTCAAATGCTTGATAATTATTCCAAACAGGAAAATTATCTAACAAAAGTTACATTTTAATCAAGATTCATGTTTTAATTTTTAAACTTATGTCAGTGGGATTTTCTGTTTTTTTTTTTTTTTTTTTTGGTTTTTTATGTACCTGCAAGAAATTTAGGTCCTTATACCTTATCCAGATACTGAGGTAAGAGACTGTTACTAGAGGCCAAAAAGCTGTAAATAGTCTTTGGAATATTGATTTAGAAACTGAAATCCATAAATAAAAATATGACAGGATGTCAGTTTAGAAATCAAAATTATTCAGCTAGATAACATCAAATGCCTGTTTTGTCAAAAGTAGGCTTGAAGCAACCTAGATGTCCATCAGCAGATGAATGGATAAGAAAGCAGTGGTACATATACACAATGGAGTATTACTCAGCCATTAAAAAGAAAACATTTGAATCAGTTCTAATGAGGTGGATGAAACTGGAGCCTATTATACAGAGTGAAGTAAGCCAGAAGGAAAAACACCAATACAGTATACTAACGCATATATATGGAATTTAGAAAGATGGTAACAATAACTCTGTGTACGAGACAGCAAAAGAGACACTGATGTATAGAACAGTCTTATGGACTCTGAGGGAGAGGGAGAGGGTGGGAAGATTTGGGAGAATAGCATTGAAACATGTAAAATATCATGTATGAAACGAGATGCCAGTCCAGGTTCGATGCACGATACTGGATGCTTGGGGCTAGTGCATTGGGACGACCCAGAGGGATGGTATGGGGAGGGAGGAGGGAGGAGGGTTCAGGATGGGGAACACATGTATACCTGTGGTAGATTCATTTTGATATTTGGCAAAACTAATACAATTATGTAAAGTTTAAAAATAAAATAAAATTTAAAAAAAAAGTAGGCTTGAAAGTCAAGATGTAGGCAGGGGTAATTTGAGAATTGGCATAGGGGTATCTGCAGATATTATCATGATATAACTGTCAGATTGCTGATATAGACAGTTTGAGAGTTGAAAAGAACTTTAAAGATCTCAAGTTCTTCTCTAGGCTTAACAACAAGAAACCAAACTTTACTGTATGTCCAAATATCTGTGTCTCATTATATGGTATTTATTGATTTTATGTAGTGAATTAAATTACTTAAGAGTATTTCAAGTTTCCAAAGTTTATGCTCAGTTCAGTTCACTTCAGTTGCTCAGTCGTGTCCGACTCTTTGTGACCCCATGAATCGAAGCACGTCAGGCCCCTCTGTCCATCACCATCTCCCGGAGTTCACTCAAACTCACATCCATTGAGTCGGTAATGCCATCCAGCCATCTCATCCTCTGTCGTCCCCTTTTCCTCCAGCCCCCAATCCCTCCCAGCATCAGAGTCTTTTTTCCAATGAGTCAGCTCTTCGCATGAGGTGGCCAAAGGACTGGAGTTTCAGCTTTAGCATCATTCCTTCCCAAGAACACCCAGGGCTGATCTCCTTTAGAATGGACTGGTTGGATCTCTTTGCAGTCCAAGGGACTCTCAAGAGTCTTCTCCAACACCACACTTCAAAACCATCAATTCTTCGGTGCTCAGCCTTCTTCACAGTCCAACTCTCACATCCATACATGACCACAGGAAAAACCATAGCCTTGACTAGATGGACCTTTGTTGGCAAAGTAATGTCTCTGCTTTTCAATATGCTATCTAGGTTGGTCATAACTTTCCTTCCAAAGAGTAAGCATCTTTTAATTTCACGGCTGCAGTCACCATCTGCAGTGATTTTGGAGCCCCCAAAAATAAAGTCTGACACTGTTTCCACTGTTTCCCCATCTATTTCACATGAAATGATGGGACTAGATGCCATGATCTTCGTTTTCTGAATGTTAGACTTAGCAAAAATAGACAATTACTAGACTTAGCAAAAATAGACAGTTACTAGAGCTTTGCTTTAACTGTTTCTCATGTTTAACAGTCACGCTAAATGGGGTCAGTAAATAGATTGGCTATCAGTTCACTCACGTCATTTACTGAGTAAGCACCACAAATCGCCACATTGTTTTGTGTGTGTGTGTGTGTGTTAATCTGTGTGTAGAGAGATGGAAGTAGGTAACATGGAACTAAGAAAATACTAAGTGTTATAGAAATGCCAAGTGCTAGATCTACAGGAGTGCCACAATATATCAGTGATAATAATACAAAACTCAACAATAGTCACTAAGTAGAATCAATGAGTTCATATGAAAGTTGCCTATTTTTTCTTACCACCCTTAAAAACACGAGGAGATTATGTAGTCAACATAACTGAGGATCCCTGACTAATCAGAGTTTCTAATACAGTCAACGGTCATTGTTACTAAAAATAGTAGAAAATGGTAGGGTGAGTAATTAGGAGAGCAGGCAGGCCCTCATATCTTTTTGTTCTCCTCTTTTAGGCATGTGAGTTGACTGATCTGAGTTTCACTTTTCTTCACTGTTTATCTATCTATTAGTAAAGTAACAAATCAGGGAAATTGCCATAAACAAAAAATGTAAAAGGTGAATCTAAGGTTCTTTCAAACCAGATCACCCACCTGCAAATAACCAAAAGGAGACTGTGTTTTCTTCATACCCTATCTTTAATTTTACAGCTGATAGTACCCATCTAGAATGTCCTGCTGGATTTATCAATTCAGTGGGTAAACATAAAATTTGTGATGTATATTTTTAAATTGTATGGCTTCTTTTTAATGCTTGAGTCATTACTTATAAGTTTAGTGTTACATGGGGCACAGTGATCTAAAAAGTCAATTAACAATTTAGTTGTAAATGTGGCTGTTAAGCTATATAAAAGAAGGAAATGAAGAAAGGAAAGGGCTTAAGCAATGAGGGTACCTTTGCTGATGGAGAAAAATCTCCAAATTAACCTTATCCCAAGGTTAATACTGCTAAACACCAAAGTAAGAATGTAACACCCTACCATTCAACTGGTGAATACCAATATTCAAAATGTAACTCCTCTTTGGCTAAAAATCCTTTAATCCACAAAATCTATAATTTGTGAATACAAAAACACAAAGATATTCAATTTTATCAAGTGTGGTGGCTAGACAAAATCAATTCTTATTCTTTATTTGTAGCTCTGGGAAGGCCTTATAAGTGTGCCTATGTGCTCAGTCATTCAGTCATGTCCAACTCTTTGCCACTCTGTGGACTGCAGCCTGCCAGCCTCCTCTGTCCACAGGATTAGGTACATTAGATCAGCCATTCGTTTAGGGAGGGATGATTCTAATTGTCTTCTTTTATCAATAATACAGTGAAATGAATCTATAGTTGTTTAACACAAGAATGCCATATTAATTCATTCATGCTCTGGGTTTCACAAAATAGACTCCTCAGCCTGAATAATAATAGAAAAGATAATATTAAAAGCTGTTATTTAATGAGTTCCTACTCTATTTCAGTTACCGAAACAGGAGCACTTCAGTCAAAATAGAAGCTATCACACTTAATTACTTAAGTATTGACCTAGATCTATTCTATGTAACAGAAGGTCAAATCTCCCATGCTGAATGAGTTACCTGTATTTAGTGCAGATACCAGGCATATAGCAGGCTCTCATGAAATAGTTTATAATAAACATGACAGGTGTTAGCATCACCATGTTGTGGGGGATGGGAGAGGAAAGGAAGCTTAGAAAAGATAACTTGTTTACATTTAACTGCTTTTCTACTGTTTGAACCCAATTTCATCAGGAGAAATGACTATTCAAAGCACTAAGAGTCACTTCACAGGGGAGACAATATATGATTTAATTGTAGAAAGAAGAGGGCTTGCCAGGTAGCACAGCAGTGACAAATCTGCCTGCCAATGCCAGAGACACGGGTTCAATCCCTAGGTCGGGAAGATCCTCTGGAGGAGAAAATGACAACCACTCCTGTACTCTTGTCTGGAAAATTTCATGGACAGAGGAGCCTGGTGAGCTACAGTCCATGGGGTTGCAAAGAGTGAACACGACTGAGCAACTAAGCACACAGACACACACACACACAGAAAGAAGGTCTGATATTTGAGAAGTTAACAAAGGAAAAAGATGGAGTTAAAGGAAACATATGTTGTTCCCACAACAGCAGAAACAATACTTTGTAGATTTGTGAATAATCTATTCTATGGATGATGCTGTGTTGTTCTCAAATAGTCAGTAGTGTCACCCCAACACAGTCAGTGGTTGTACAGGGGTGCAACAATTTAAGACAAAGTGTCAGTGTTGAGAAATTTCTGCTAAGGTTCATTGAAATGCAGGGTTGGGACCAGACCAAGGCAAGCGAGGTGTCTTCAGGATAAAACTTTAAGTGCTAACCCTATACTTGCACAATCTGGGGAGGTTTATCCTAGTGGACCCTGGCCCTGGTCAAGAGGGAATGCTTTAGTGCAGTGTCAATTTCAATGGCCTAAGTCCCTGAGTTATGCTTTCTAATACAGTTAATCAAATATGGCTCTTTAAATTCGGATGAAATTTAAAAACAATTGGTTCCTTAATTACTCCAATCACAATAGCTATAACTTGCTGAAATATTTGCATTTTCCCTCTAGGAACTTTAAGTATTTATTTTGAATTCATTTGTTTGATCACTATTTGTTGAGCAGATAACACAGGCAAGGCACAGTGTGTAGGCTGGGGAGTGGGGAAGAAAGGGATTCTTCAAATGAATCAAACCCTCTTTTCCAAAAGGCTGTGGTATAACAGGGAGCTAAGACTTGCAAAAAATAACAATAATATAAAATAAAACAAATATTATAGAACCAAGATATCAAAACTAAACAACTACAGGTACCACGTTTAGATGTGAGAGCTGTATCATAAAGAAGGATGAGTGCCAAAGAACTGATGCTTTCAAATGGTGGTGTTGGAGAAGATTCTCGAGAGTCCCTTGGACAGCAAGGAGATCAAACCTAAAGGAAACCAACCCTGAATATTCATTAGAAGGACTGATGCTGAAGCTGAAGCTCCAATACTTTGCCCACCTGATGCAAAGAGCCAACTCACTGGAAAAGATTCTGAGGCTGGGAAAGACCAAAGGCGAGAGGAGAAGGGGTGACAGAGAATGAGATGGTTGGATGGTCAGTCGGTCAGTCAGTCAGTTCAGTCGCTCAGTTGTGTCTGACTCTTTGCGAGCCCATGAATTGCAGCACGCCAGGCCTCCCTGTTCATCACCAACTCCCAGAGTTCACTCAAACTCATGTCCATTGAGTCGGTGATGCCATCCAGCCATCTCATTCTCTGTTGTCCCCTTCTCCTCCTGCCCCCGATCCCTCCCAGCATCAGAGTCTTTTCCAGCGAGTCAACTCTTTGCATGAGGTGGCCAAAGTACTGGAGTTTCAGCTTTAGCATCATTCCTTCCAAAGAACACCCAGGGCTGATCTCCTTTAGAATGGACTGGTTGGATCTCCTTGCAGTCCAAGGGACTCTCAAGAGGCTTCTCCAACACCACAGTTCAAAAGCATCAATTCTTTGGTGCTCAGCTTTCTTCACAGTCCAACTCTCACATCCATGCATGACCACTGGAAAAACCATAGCCTTGACTAGATGGACCTTTGTTGGCAAAGTAATGTCTCTGCTTTTGAATGTGCTATCTAGGTTGGTCATAACTTTCCTTCCAAGGAGTAAGCGTCTTTTAATTTCATGGCTGCAGTCACCATCTGCAGTGATTCTGGAGCCTAGAAAAATAAAGTCTGACATTGTTTCCACTGTTTCCCCATCTATTTCCCATGAAGTGATGGGACCGGATGCCATGATCTTAGTTTTCTGAATGTTGAGCTTTAAGCCAACTTTTTCACTGTCCTCTTGGTTGGATGGTATCACTGACTAAATGGACATGAATTTGAGCAAACGCTGGAGACAGTGAAGGACAGGGAAGCCTGGTGTGCTGCAGTCCATGGGGTCACAAAGAGTTGGACACGACTTAGAGACTGAATCACAGCAACAACCACATTCAGATGTGTGTGTGTCTTGTGCACATAAGTAAAATATAAAATGCTTTCAGACAAGAACATTTTTTATCCTGGGGATCTGACTTTGAGATGAAAAATGAATCCCAGGGAAAATACAAAGCAGGATTAAAATCCACATCTGTAAAGCCATAAGGGAAATCTGGATGGGCTAAACATAAGTACCCTAAGCTGACAGCTTCTTTATAACATTTTGCCATGTTACGGAACAAAATCTGTTGTACAGCAGGTAGAAAATGCATCAGCAAAATTATATGTAGATAAAACATCAGTAATTAATTTAGAGTAACATAATAATCATAATAAAAATGCTTTTAAAATAAAAGCTAGGTCTTTATATCTGAGGGATAGATGATATTAAAAGGAACCATTTATAAAAATAGCAACTAAGATAACACACATAGGTAATGTCTCAAATTGCTTTATCTATATGGAACAACTAAACAATTCTCTTTGAACATTTTAATCTAAAGTGCTGCAAATGTTAGGGAAATTAACATGATTCTAAATATCTTCAAAATGTGGAAATGAAACTAATAAATTCTTCTTTCCTTGTAAAAACCTATGATATTTTTATAACTGAAAAAGATGAGTAGTCTTAAGTACTGAGCCTTCAGGAAGACAAATTCTAACCGAAGAAGTTCTACAGACTATTTCTACAGTGCTCAGAAAGGTATAAACTGCTTCTGGGGGGTCATGGAGGCAGGGTAGGTGGACGTCCTCAAAAACTGGTCACATGACAGACCAAAAAGACTTGGACTCTTCTATCAGAAAGCCTGGTCTCTCAGCATCCATAACCGGCATACATTGATTTAAAATTGCAAATCAACATGAACATCTGCTGCTGCTGCTGCTGCTAAGTCGCTTCAGTCGTGTCTGACTCTGTGCGACCCCATAGACGGCAGCCACCAGGCTCCTCTGTCCACGGGATTCTCCAGCCAAGAACACTGGAGTGGGTTGCCATTTCCTCCTCCAATGCATGAAAGTGAAAAGTCAAAGTGAAGTTGCTCAGTCATGTCCAACTCCTAGCGACCCCATGGACTGCAGCCCACCAGGCTCCTCCGTCCATGGGATTTTCCAGGCAAGAGTACTGGAGTGGGGTGCAATTGCCTTCTCCGTGAACGTCTAGGCTATCCCAAATTCCTAGGTCATACAAAGAATATCTTATACAAGACTAAAATTTAGATAAATAAGAAGAAAAACTACTTCAATGCAGAGCCCTTGGGCCATTACCAGAGACTCACCCTACCCTGAGGTACTACAAAGATGGAGGTGAGACTTCTGAGGACTCAGTGAGCTTAGCCTCTGAAGATCTGCCAACAAGACAGGGAAGGATGGCGCAGAGCAAAGGAGCTCAGGGCAGTCCTTGCATCCAGTGAGGTCAGGAATAAAGACAGGGAAGGACTGAGAGGACCCTTAGGACCATCCAGGGTTGCAGGTGCTTCTGCAGATCTGATGGGGAACAGTTTAACTCTCTGGATTAGATCTCCTCTGCTGGACAAAGAGGAAAAAAAACCTTTCCAAATCAGAATGATGGTGGGGCTGCACTATCTCTGTGACTAGAGTCTTTGTAATTCAATCAGAGCTACTGCTCCAGGCACAGCGTTGGAGTCAGCCACAATGTATGGACCCTGCATGGCAGTGGTGACCCAGTTAGAGTCTTCTCAAGTCCTAGTAAAAGTGGTTCACGTACACCACTATTATTCATTCATGGTATTTAGTCCACATGACTATTGCTCAGTGAGAATCAATCACTAGATAAGTGCGCTACCAGCACTTTCTAAACAAACTACATCTAATAAGGTCCATTAAGCCATTTAATGGGGAATACAGTGATCAGTGCCATATCACGCTTCTAGTGCCCCGAGGCGAACATTAGATATGGTGCCTCTGTTTTCATTATAGGTTTAAAACTTTTTATTTAGATTCATGAGTTTGTTTCCACAAAATAATGTTACTAAACTGAATTAATACTGTCCCTCACTAAAAGTACAAACTATCATCTGCCCAATTCAATTACAAAAGTACCCGCCACTCAGAAAATGAGAGGAACCAAATTTGAATGTGAACAAAAACACATCGAACCGCACTAGGCTGCCAGATACCAAGACAAATAAATGAACACTGAAATGGGCTCTGTTCAAATACTGGGAACTTCCATGGCTTTCATGGAAGCCACTGCTTTTCCCTCTCATAGTAACTCTGAATATAATTACTTACAAATAAAATATGATTTTTAATCTCAAAACCTGAACTATTTTCATGCAATGTAATTTTCTTCTTTTTGTCTCAGATCATTTTTCTGCCTAACGCTTGGCTAACTCCCTAATTCCCTTAGGTCCAGCTACCACATAGATAACACGCCACAGTTTGTAATCTTTAAATAGCAAGATACATGCATTTAGTTTCTCCCACAGATTCTATTTCTTTTTCTTTCCTACTATATCAGTTAAGCAAAAAGCTCATTTTCTCATGTTCTGTTTTCCAGTGATATGCCAAGGTTAAAATGGAGTTTCTAATAAGCATTAAATGACCACAGAACCTATACTGAGTTGACACCACTTCAAACCAAAAAGAAGGAAATATAAATTTTAATTTGCTTTCACACAAATGTACACTTCTCACTGAACTTTATAATAACTGAAAATAGCTTTGTTATTCCCCCTTATTTTCTATAAACACCCACTATGTCATTGATTCCCAAATTGGAAGCCATTATTTAAGAGGTAAGACTTTAATCTTTCAATATGCATTATTCTTACTCAACATCTGTCAAAGACCTAAGGCATATTTTGTAAATAATTTTAGTGAGAACAAGTCAGATTCTATTAGAAAACTTAAGTCAGCCAGATTACTCAAATAGCCTCTCCTTGCTTCCAGTCTCATCCCTCCATTAATTCTCCATTCTGCAGCCAAACCCATTTTCATAAAGCATAAATCTGATGCTCCTACTTAAAATTCTTAGTGGCTTCACATGTCCTGCAGGATAAATCCAAACTTCTTGTCTCACAAAACATCTGCTTTTCTCTCCAGCCTTACTATCACCAGAGCTACTTTCACTATTTTTAGAGTGAGTATTATCGTTATTAGTATTTGTGACACTCCTGACCCTTGATCAGGCCTTATGATCAGCTCTGCACTGTGGTTGGTAAAAGTTGCTCCAGGCTTCACTCCTGGGAGGAAGCAAATTCTCACACAGCTCTGAGGTTTTGCACGTGTGGGACCCTCCTTGCTCTGTAACTCTCTCTCTTGCTTTCTTTCCCTCACCAGGCCATCCTCCTTTCACCTAATCTACCCTGCTTGCTCAGGTCCTATTTATTCTTTCTGTCTTCTTAGAACTCACTTTTCCTGAACGCCTTCCTTGATCCCCTCTTTCTCAGCCCAGGCCATTATCTGAGCTTCCAGTATGCTCATAGAACAATCTTTTCCCTTTCAGCCTATTTGCCACATTATATTTTAATTGCCCCCTTACTTGTCCGAGCTATGTGGATCAGGGATTCTCAACCATGTGTAAGCATCAGAATCACCTACAGGGCTTTTTAAAGCAAATTGCTGGACCCTACCCTCAGAGCTTCTGATTTAGTAACTCCTGGTCAGGGCCTACGGATATGCATTTGTGACAAGCTCTCAGGTGATGTCATTGCATAGGTCTATGACTATGCTTTGTGAAACCTGCAGTAGAAAATAAACTTTGAAAGCAAAGCTTTGAGTTATTCACCCTGGCATAACTAGCATCTAGCCTAATGCTTTACATGTAACAGGAAATATACAAGCATTTATTACATTGATTGGCAAATTAAGGGGCTTAAAATTAGGTTACATGTCGAGATAGTGGTAAAGGAGATAAAAACTTACCTTTGGCATTTCCTTAGCTCAATACTGACCACATTTCCTGGTATTTCAATATCTACCACTACCCATCATACCAAATTTTCACATGGTTAATTTTTCAACATTTGATCATCAGAATAATCTAGACTGAATACAGATTGAATACAGAATTCCCTCTATCTTTTATTTATATTCAATCAAAAAGAGGAATCTTTCAGAAAGACCATAATTAGCATAGCAAAGCCTACATAGCTTTTGATGATTAACTGAGTAAAGACTGAAATTATATATATATATATATATATGAAAGGAAAGTGTGTTTTGTAAGAAAATGCTACTCTAATAACAAAGTGAACTTATATGCAAACCATAGATTAATTTTTGTCTGCATTTCCCCTGACTCTCAGTGTTTATCTCCTCAAGTCACTTTCTCTTAAAAAGTTTAGACTTCCTAATTTATCTGTTTTTATAACTTTGGGAGCTTGAAGTTTTTTGGTTTTTGTTTTTTTTTTTTCCCTATTTTAATGAACGTGCCTGATGAGATCTCTTTTAGTTTCTGCTTTGTCTTTTAAAATATTGATCACTATACAAACAGCTATATAAAATATGAAGTACTAGGTTATTTTATTAGAGTTTTAGATAATAAGATTAGAACACACAAAAAATCAACTTATTCTTAAAGCTGAGTTTGACAACTGATTTTTAAATATACAACTATTTTTCATTAAGACAATTTACAAAATGACATGTTATAGATACTGTAAGAAAACAAGAATATTTTTATAATACAACAGGCTGTATTTTAGAATGAAATGGAATAGAAAGCAAATATATCATTGGTTGATTTGATTCTGCACTATAGTTCACACCTAACTTTTACTTCCAAAGTTGTAGTAAAACATCAGTTTGAAACAAGATTTCATCACACCTAATATCAAAATAAATTCCAGGTGAGCCACAAATTTAAATATGAAGAAATTACAAAAAGTCTGCTCAAAAAGATGAAATAATATATTTTAACATAATCTCAAAGTAGGGCAAGTGCTGATATAAAAAGACAGTTCATGGTTGCTTAAGGAAAAGAGGATATGTTTTCAGGAAAGAAGGTATGAGGAATGGAATTATACTTTATTAAGACAAAAGAAACAATGGGTGTCTTAGAACTGATTGTTTCTGGATGGATAAAGAAAGTGATGGAAGGTTTGTGGGAAGTGGATCCAGAGAAAGGAGTTTTGTGCATGGTCAGGATTGACTTTGTTATAATAAATTGAGTGAACAAATTTTGAAAGTAGGCTGGTACAAAACTTGAATTTGGCTTTTCACTCTGTTAAAAAGAACAAGCTTGTTTACTTGTTTGTTTCAATGCTGAAATGCCTCTGATAAAAATGCAAAGAAACTTAAAATCTGTAAGTGATGAGTTATGTATTTGTCTTTGAAATCTTTATTGTCACTTTGGCTAAATGATTAACTATTGTTTCACTGTGACCTATGATCCTCCTACCTGACCAAATGTTTTACATCCTTTTGGGTATTTTGATAAAACGTCTTAAATCAAATTCCTTTTGACCTCTAGTTAACTTTGTGATGCTTCAAAGGTCATTGAAACATTCCAAAGAGAGATATTAGACTAATTAGGTACCTCTAGTATGTTAAACTACATGGAAAATATTGTTAAATGAGCAATAAATCTTCTTAGGTTATACTGTATGATAAATGTTATTAATATAGATATTCTAGAAATTATATGGGGTTCCTAAAAATCTGATAAATCCTAGTAAAATATTATAGTTATTACTAAAACTGTTGTATGTCACAGCAATAAATAAGTTTCTTTGTCAATTGCACTGTAATCAGATTTTACACATGTCTCCTTAAGTCTTTCAATTATAGACAGCTATGATTTACTCTGATGCCTTTGAAAAAATGCTTGCTCTTCAAGATTTATAGAAAGGATTTTTGTATAACTACAAATTTCTGACTTTCAGATCATAATGCTGTAAATTAAAGAATTCTAAAGGGAAACCTGATGGCTTCATAAGACTGAGTGAACTGGAGAATATGGTCATAGATTTATGGTTTCTATCTGAAAAAATTCAATTCAGTTCAGTGGCTCAGTCATGTCTGACTCTTTGTGACACCATGGACTGCTGCACACAAGGCTTCCCTGTCCATCTCCAACTCCTGAAGCTTGCTCAAACTCATGTCCATTGAGTTGGTGATGCCTTCCAACCATCTCATCCTCTGCCATCCACTTCTCCTCATGCCTTCAATCTTTCCCAGCATCAGGGTCTTTTCCAATGAGTCAGTTCTTTGCGTCAGGTGGCCAATGTATTGGAATTTCAGTTTCAGTATCAATCCTTCCAATGAATATTCAGGACTGATTTCCTTTAGGATGGACTGGTTGGATCTACTTGCAGTCTAAGGGACTCTCAAGAGTCTTCCCCAACACCACAGTTCAAAAGCATTGATCCTTCAGTGCTCAGCTTTCTTTACAGTCTAACTCTCACTCCATAAATGACTACTGGGAAAACCATAGCTTTGACTAGATAGACCTTTTTCAGCAAAGTAATGTCTCTACTTTTCAATATGCTGTCGAAGTTAGTCACAGCTTTTCTTCCAAGGAGCAAGCATCCTTTAATTTCATGGCTGCAGTCACCATCTGCAGTGATTTTGGAGCTCAAAATAATAAAGTCTCTCACTGTTTCCATTGTTTCCCCACCTATTTTCCATGAAGTGATGGGACCAGATGCTGTGATATTAGTTTTCTGAATGTTGAGTTTTAAGCCAACTTTTTCACTTTCCTCTTTCCCTTTCATCAAGAGGCTCTCTTTAGTTCTTCGCTTTATGCCATAAGGGTGGTGTCATCTGCATATCTGAGGTTATTGATATTTCTCCTGGCAATCTTGATTCCAGCTTGTGCTTCTTCCAGCCTGGCATTTCGCATGATGTACTCTGCTTATAAGTTAAATAAGCAGGGTGACAATATACAGCCTTGATGTACGCCTTTCCCGATTTGGAACCAGTCTGTTGTTCCATGTCCAGTTCTAACTGTTGTGTCTTGACCTTCATGCAGATTTCTCAGGAGACAGGTCAGGTGGTCTGGTACTCCCATCTCTTGAAGAATTTTCCACAGTCTGTTGTGATCCACACAGTCAAAGGTTTGGAATAGTCAATAAAGCAGAAGTAGATGTTTTTCTGGAACTCTTGCTTATTCGATGATTCAGCAAATGCTGGCAATTTGATCTCAGGTTCCTCTGCCTTTTCTAAATCCAGCTTGAACATCTGGAAGTTCATGGTTCATGTACTGTTGAGGATTATTTTGCTAGCATGTGAGATGAGTGTGATTGTTTGATATTTTTGTGTCATAGTTTGAACATTCTTTGGCATCGCCTTTCTTTGGGATTGGAATGAAAACTGACTTTTTCCAGTTCTGCAGCCACTGCTGAGTTTTCCAGATTTGCTGACATACTGACTGCAGCACTTTAACAGCATCATCTTTTAGGACTTGAAATAGCTCAACTGGAATTCCATCACCTCCAGTTGCTCTTTCATTGTGATGCTTCCTAAGTCCTACTTGATTTCACATTCCAGGATGCCTGGCTCTAGAGGAGGGATCACACTATCGTAGTTATCTGGGTTATGAAGATCTTTTATGAAGTTATCTGTGTATTCTTGCCACCTCTTCTTAATATCTTCAGTTTCTGTTAGGTCCATACCATTTCTGTCCTTTATTGTCCCTTATTTTGATTGTGGTATATTGTTGTTGCTGTTCAGTCGCCCAGTTAAGTCTGATTCTTCACAACCCCATGGACTGCAGCATGCCAGACCTCCCCATCCCTCACCATTTCCAGGACTTTGCCCAGGTTCATGTCCTTTGCATTGGTGATTGTTAGAGAGATTAACTTCAAATAAAACTTCTTTGAAAGATAATTTGGTATAGCCGGGCACAACTGAGCGACTAAGCATGCAATAACACTAGAAACAACTTGAATTTCCACCAAAAGGGGCAGATTACATAAATTGTGAAATATATACTCAATAGAATAAAGAATGGGAATATTTTAGTTACTGATATAAATCTATCTCAAAGACACATAAGTGAAACAAATGTAGTATACTATTTGTGTAAAATAAGGGGATGATCCTCCAATACTTTGGCCACCTGATGTGAAGGGTCAACTCACTAGAAATGAACCTGGTGCTAGGAAAGACTGAGGGCCAGAGAAAAGGTGGTGACAGAGGATGGGATGGTTGGATGACGTCATCATATCAATGAACATAAATTTTGAGCAAACTGTGGGAGATAGTGAAAGACAGGGAAGCCCGGGGTACTGCAGTCCATGGGGTTGCAAAGAATTGGACATGACTGAATGACTGAACAACAAAGGGGATGAGGCACATATCTGTATACATGTATGTCTGTGTATCTATATCTATGAGGCACATATTTATATCTAGAAAGCACATATGAAGACAATATCTTTAAAATGGTTTTGATGGGTTTCAGTGTCAAGCTTAATTACAAAGTATATCCCAGTGCTTCTAAATACCTAAAAGATGCTTTGTGAGCATATAGAGAGAAATTGCATATACATTTGAGTAAGCCTGATGGGTCCAGCAAACTGGTATTTTGTGTGCTATAATCTCCTCCTTCCTTATAGAGCAAGCAGTCAGACTGAGTAAAGGAGGCAATGAACCAAATACTGTGTTTTAGTGCATGCTACTATAGCACAAACTCCTGCTTCCATCAGTTAATTATGTACAAGTATAGTTGATCCTTGAACAATGCAGGGCTTAGGGGTCCCTGTCCCCTTCACAGTCAAAAAACCTCCTATAACTTTAATGTCAGTCCTCCTATTGGCAGTTTTACATCCATGGATTAAACAACTGCAGATCCTATAATACTAAATGGGACACAATTGAACTTAAAAGCGTCTACACACAAAAAAGCTTCTACACAACAACAGAAACCACAAACAAAACAAAAAGACAAGCCTCAGAATGGGAAAAAATATTTGCAAATGAAGCAACTGACAAGGGATTAATCTCCAAAATATACAAATAGCTTATGCAGCTTATTATAAAAAGCAAACAAACAATCCAACCAAAAAATGAGCCGAAGGTCTAAATAGACATTTCTCCAAAGACATACAGATGGCCAACAAATAAATGAAAAGATGTTTGCCTTCTCTAATTATTAGAGAAATGCAAATCAAAACTACAATGACATATCACCTCACATTGTTCATAATGACCATCATCAAAACATCTACAAACAATAAATGCTGGAGAGGGTGTGGAGAAAAGGGGACCCTCCTACACTGTTGATGGGAATGTAAATTGGTACAGCCATTGTGGATAACAGTATGGAGGTTCCTTTAAAAACTTAAAACAGAGCTATCAAATGACCTGTGGAAGCAACCTAAATGTTCATTGACAGAGGAATGGCTAAAGAAGATGTGGTAGATATATACCATGGAATATTACTCAGCCATAAAAAGGAATGAAATAGTGCCATTGCAGAGACATGGATGGACCTAGGGATTATCATACAGAGTAAAGTAACTCAGAGAATAAAAATGTCATATAATATTGGTTATATGTAGAAACTAGAAAATACAGTAGAGATAAACTTATTTGTAAAGCAGAAATAGAGTCACGGATGTAGAGAACAAAAATGGTTACAAAGAGGGGAAGAGAGGGTAGGATGAATCAGTAGATTGGGATTGATATATTTATGGTACTAGGTATAAAATAGATTACTAATGTGAACCTACTATATAGCACAGGGAACTCAGTGCTTTGTGGTGACCTAAATGGGAAGGAAATTGAAAAAAAGAGTGGATATATGTAGACATATGACTGATTAATTTTGCTGTAGAGCAAGAAACTAACACAATCTTGTAAAGAGACAATACTATGATAAAGAATTCAATAAACCAAAAAAAAGATTATGCATTTATTGAAAAAAAAAAAATAAACTGTGCTTAAGAAAACCTATGCAGTTCAAACCCATGTTGTTCAAGGGCCAACTCTGCAGACAGAATTTTTTAAAAAAGGAAGACCTAAGAGCGGTGCAAGTTGATGATATAGGAAGATCCTGAAATTACTTTTCCTCACTGACACACTGAATCAGTAAGTTACATATGAAACAAATTTCTCTGAGAAAGACCTGAAAACTGCCAAAGTAGCTCTTTCACCTGCACAAAGGAGAAACGGATCACATTGAGACAGGTAGAAAGGCTGGGACACAATCTCACCAAACTGAGGGTAAGCAGTACCCCCAGCTCAGTGACCCACAATCATCAGGGAACTCACAAACATGGAGCTTCTCTCTGAGGAATGAAGGGTTCATGCCTCACATCAGGCACCACAGCTTCAAGACCTGCACCTGAAGGGCAAGCCCCCGTAACATCTGGCTTTGAAAACCGATAGGACTCAAGTCCATGGGCTAACCGAAGGGTTATAGCAAACTGGGAAATGATTTTAGAAGGGTTTTTGTACAAACTCATTCATCCAAAGACCCAGCACAGAGGCAGCTTTTGAAAAACATCCAGACTTTATGTCAATGAGATCCACTTGCTAATCTCAGAGTGTTAGGAACTGTTTGGATACTATCTGGGAATGGAGGTGCTGGTGGGTGCCACTTGCATATTCTCACTTGCTAAAGCTGGTAGGTGCTATTTTTCCTCCAGTGAGTGCCATTTTTATCCTCTAAACAGTGGGGCACCATATTTGTGCTCTTCGTCTCCCTTGCTAAAGCTAATGGTTACCATCTTTATTTTCTTACTGCTGCTGCTGCTGCTAAGTTGCTTCAGTCATGTCTGACTCTGTGAGACCCCATAGATGGCAGCCCACCAGGCTCCCCCATCCCTGGGATTCTCCAGGCAAGAACACTGGAGTGGGTTGCCATTTCCTTCTCCAATGCATAAAAGTGAAAAGTGAAAGTGAAGTCACTCAGTCGTATCTGACTTCTAGCGACCCCATGGACTGCAGCCCACCAGGCTTCTCCATCCATGGGATTCTCCAGGCAAGAGTACTGGAGTGGGTTGCTTTATTTTCTCTTACTCTGGCAGGTGCCACCCTCATGCTTTTCCTCTTCTATGTTTCACACCTTTAATATCTCCCTGAGGGAACCTTTTATACATGTCTGGAAACCTGATTTTTGAGAAGTAGAATCAAATATGTCCCTGATCATCTGGCTCTGCAGGCCAGTGGAAATGGCATTCCTGAGTCCCATGAGACTCTACCATTGGAAGAAACAGTTTCTGCAGGCTATCACCCTTGCACTTCACTGTACAGATAAAAGGTGGAAACACACCCTCATTCTCTTACCATGAGAAAAGAAAATTACAGGCAAATATTCCTGAGGAACAAAAATAGAAACAAAAAAATTCTCAAAAAAATATTGGCAAATGGAAGTCAACAATACATTGAAAGGATCATATACCAAAAGCAAGTAGAATATCCCAGGGGTGCAAGTATGGTTCAGTATCTGCAAATCAATTAACATGATACACCACATTAAAAAAACAAATGATAAAAATCATATAATCATCTCAACAGATCCAGAAGATGCATTTGACAAAATTCAACATCCATTTATGAGAAAAGTTCCAATGAATTGGGTAGGGAGGGAAGGTATATCAACATAATAAAGGTCATATATAACAAACTCACAACTAACATCATACTCAGTGACAGTTTTCTTCTAAGATCAGGAACAAGACAAGAATGCTTATACTCACCACTTTTATTCACCACAGTATTGGCAGTGCTAGCCAGAACAATTAGGCAATAAAAAGAAATACAAGGCACACCCAAATTTGAAAGGAAGAAGTAACTGTCAATATTACCAATGACAGTATATTATATTGGATTGGCCAAGAGATACAACTTAGTGATTGAACAACAGCAAAAGAAAATAAATCTTAAAAGTCCTCATCACCAGAAAAAAAAAACATTTTTGTAGCTCTTCATAGTTACAGAGGTTAACTGGACTTACTGTAGTGATTATTTTGCAATATATACAACTATTAAATCAGTATGTTATAAACTTAATGTTTATATGTATAACAATGTTATATGTCAATTATATCTCAATAAAAAAGTATAATAAAAAGAAAACGATCTGTTGAATACCTATGAGTAAGGTGATTCACAAGCACTATCACATTTAACCCTCACAGCAATCCTGTGAGATGTTTTATTATCCCCTTTTGCCAAATGAATAAATTGACACTTTGAGGAATTACATAACTTGCCCAAGACTCATATCTTTCTAAGTTGATGGTGGGGACAAGGTTTTATTTGAAAACAGATGTATGTGATTTCAAAACTTTATTTCTTCCTAAGACAATCACTTAAGTCAAAGCAAGATCCTTTGCTGATATAAGGCAGGCAGGACCATCTATTCATCTCTAGAAATTATGAGAACTATTTCCAGAACTGAAAAGGGATCTACCTCCTTCATCCTGGCCCACACACAAGCTGTTTTTCCCCAATAGGTTGATGTGATCCCAACAGGTTTTTTTCCCCAACACGTTTGTGATGCCCAAGCACAAAACCTTGTGTTTGAAGCACTTGGCTGAATCATTAAGTGCAGCCAGAGAGTAAGAGCCAAGACCAGAGCCCTGGGATCTCCAACGTTTAAAGACCTAGTAGAGGAAGGGGTGTGCTAAAAAGTTTGAAGTAGAGCGGCCCCTGAAGATGGAGGAAAGAAATATAGATGATTATTAACCACTTAGAAAATAGCGTTTCAGAAAAGATGGAGTAGCCAACAGTAAAAATGTTATTGAGAGGTCGAGTAAAATAAGAGTAGACAATTTATCCCTAGTTTAGGCAAAGTCTATTACTTGGTGACCTTGTTAAGATAATATCAGTAGATGCAGGTAACTGAAGCTCAACAAAAATGAGTCTATTTTATCTCTTTTGCTGAGATGAAAAACAGAAACATCTTACAGTACTCCAGACACTGCCTACTATATGTGATTTTGAACAAAAGTTAAGAGAATGCTTTATTATTTTTTATCTTGAAATACTTCCCTGCTGTTTCTGGATACATACCTCTAGAATTAATACCTCCAGAGAATGATCTTCTGTGATGGGTATCCAGATATCACATTATTATAAGCTATATTCTTTTCTGCATCCAAGACTAGGATGGTTCTTTCTGTTTTATATTCCAACAGTACACTATACATTTCCTTCAGAACACCTGACACTTTAGTTATTGGTTTAGTTATTTTTTAATATCCACCTCTCTGGCATGAGAAGGATGGCTATTCAGTGTCCTTTTCCTTATTCTTGTTACTGCTCTTTTCCCTATTCTAACAGTGCCTGGAACATAACAAGAATTCAACAAATTTTAGTTACTGTATACTTGTGAATGAATGTGTAACTTCTAAATCTCTTTCTCCGTATGGGACATAGAACTCAGAATCAATCTTCCATATGATATCGAATGCTTCCCTTTGGCTGCTTTCACCAATGCCAGAATAAGCAAGTAACTAAAGTTTGATGATTTTATCCGATGAAATTTTAAAAGGAATAAAATGGTATAAAAACTGAATTTTTAAAAAGATATTTTAAAGCATGGTAAAGAACCAAACCTCTCTGTGGAGAGCCATGTAGTACATTTGAGGAAAATAAAATGCAGCAATGAAACGTAAAAAGGAACCAATTCATTTCTATGTGAGATTCCATCATCCTTTAACTTGCTCTGCATACAGTGAGGGAAATTGGATTACCAGATTATAACAGCCTATTCTGCCTTTGCTGATTACGTATGTGAACAGACATCAGTTATGGGTGATGGTTAAATTGCATATATATTGTAAAAGTTAGAACAATGGCTAGTTTGTTGTATTTTGTTTCATGCCTTCCATTTGACACTGTTCTGAAGATTAGGAGCTTTAAAAGAAACTTGCTACCAAATGTCAGCATCTCTTAATGGAGACTGTCTCATCAATATATTATATTTCATTTTATTAATGTAACACCATTTGATTCATGTGAGTATATTGCTGCTTATGATGTTCCAGAACATTTAATATGATAAAAAGCATCAGGAAGGTATATCCTGGCTCTAAACATATGGATGGATGGACATAGATATAAATACGTGTGTGTGTACACATGCACACAGGCACACACAAATCTTTTATTACAAAAAAAATCATATAAATAAAATCAAAGCAATAAGGACAATAGTATCAATGTTTACTGGAATGATTTTTACATAATGTTTACATAGTGATTTTTTTTTAATACATCAAAGTGTTACCATGTAAAAGTCCTTTTAGATGGCCCAGAGTTCCTTTAGAATTTCACATTTGCCTTTCAACCTAGTCTGCATTTCAGTAAAAATCACTCAGTAAATAATGATATCTTGACTTGAATTTTGTCTTCAGTATATTTCTCTCTTTTAATTATGTTTCTGCATTGTCTTCTAACTTATTATACATGTGTGTGTATGCTAAGTCACTTCAGTCATGTCCAACTCTGCCACCCTATGGACATGTAGCCCGCCAGGCTCCTCTGTCCATGGAATTCTCCAGACAAGAATACTGGAGTGGGTTGCCATGCCCTTCTCCATGAGATCTTCCCAACCCAGGGACTGAACCCACATCTCTTAAGTCTCCTGCACTGGCAGGTGAGTTCTTTACCACTAGTGTCACCTGGGAAGCCCTAATTTATCAGATACTTTCAAACATATAACTTTCTGATTATGTCTTCGTCACTCACTCATGTCCCACTCTTTGAGATCCCATGAACTGTAGCCTGTCAGGCTCCTCTCGCCATGGGATTCGCCAAGCAAGAATACTGGAGTAGGTTGCCATTTCCTTCTTCAGGAGTTCTTCTTGACCCAGAGATTGAACCTGGGTCTCCTGCATTGTAGGCAGATTTGTTACCATCTGAGCCACCACAGAAGCCCTTTAAAGGACTTAAAAGTCAGTCATTCACTCACAAAAATATAATAATGAAAGGTCACTGGGTTTTGGACTAGAGAGAAAAAAATCATTATGTTTATTTTAGAGATAGGAAAACTGGTTAATTAGTGATTGCTTTGCTAAGTCTAGTGAGTAGCAGAGCCACGGTTTTTTTTTAAAGCCTTATAGTTTTAACTACATGTATTATAAACAAAAATCACAGCTACTGTATTCAGTATTTTGGGAGTATCTGTTATATGTGAATGTTATACCACATATGAAGGATTCATTGGTGGGCAATAATGACGAAACTGCTCCAGAGGGGTTTACAATCTGTTTCACCATATTGTCTCTTCTATGATCTTAATAGCTATATGATTCAGTAACATCACTAACATCTACTTATTTTTTTTTTTCTCTTAAAAGGGAATTATATTAAGGATTCTATAAATTCTGGGCATCTGGTAAAGAGCAGTCTAAGTCATGAAACACAACACAGACTATTAGGAAAAAATATCCCATAAGCAGATTTCTTACATACTATAACACTTTTTGCAATTTAATTTTTAACTGATGTTTACTTATTTTCCTTCTCTCTAGATATTTATCAATAAGGAAAAAAAATCTAAAGAAAAAAATAAAATCAGGGCTAGTAACAAATAACATTTTATTTGATACTTGCCTCATGTCAAATCTCTTGAAGAACTTGTTGAAATATGGACTCCTAGGATTCTTCACAGATAACCTATTTCACTGGGTCTGAGGTGGTCAAACTTCCCAGGTGATTCTTAGGATCAGGGCAGTTTGAGAAACACTGAACTAGAATCAAGCAAGTGTAAGAAAATGTATGCTTCTGTCTTTATGTTTACTGACTTTTCATGAATTTCAAGTAATTTGATTTACTAAAATGACCCATCTGAATAAAAAATGAGTTTTAAAAATAAAATATTCAAGACCCATTGATTTTCTGGGTAACTATAAAACCACAGAGTGAAAGAATAAATTCTAAGTTAGATGACTTGACTCCATGTATAACCTTCAGTGAAACATCATATTCCAAACACCTTAAAGGTGTGAAAAAAAAATACCAAGAAGCACGTCATGGAATAACTTCTTTTTGCCTATAATTATTTATGAATGAAGTTACACTTTTAAAGAATAAAGGTTTCACCTTGCTAATCATTTCCTTTGATGTGCAGAAGCTTTTAAGTTTAATTAGGTCCCATTTGTTTATTTTTGCTTTTATTTCCAATATTCTGGGAGGTGGGTCATAGAGGATCCTGCTGTGATGTATGTCAGAGAGTGTTTTGCCAATGTTCTCCTCTAGGAGTTTTATAGTTTCTGGTCTTACATTTAGATCTTTAATCCATTTTGAGTTTATTTTTGTGCAGCCTTCAGAATGGGAGAAAATAATAGCAAATGAAGCAACTGACAAACAACTAACCTCAAAAATATACAAGCAACTCCTACAGCTCAATTCCAGAAAAATAAATGACCCAATCAAAAAATGGGCCAAAGAACTAAATAGACATTTCTCCAAAGAAGACATACAGATGGCTAACAAACACACGAAAAGATGCTCAACATCACTCATTATCAGAGAAATGCAAATCAAAACCACTATGAGGTACCATTTCACACCAGTCAGAATGGCTGCGATCCCAAAGTCTACAAGCAATAAATGCTGGAGAGGGTGTGGAGAAAAGGGAACCCTCTTACACTGTTGGTGGGAATGCAAAGTAGTACAGCCACTATGGAGAACAGTGTGGAGATTCCTTAAAAAACTGGAAATAGAACTGCCTTATGATCCAGCAATCCCACTGCTGGGCATACACACTGAGGAAACCAGAAGGGAAAGAGACATGTGTACCCCACTGTTCAGTGCAGCACTGTTTATAATAGCCAGGACATGGAAGCAACCTAGATGTCCATCAGCAGATGAATGGATAAGAAAGCAGTGGTACATATACACAATGGAGTATTACTCAGCCATTAAAAAGAATACATTTGAATCAGTTCTAATGAGGTGGATGAAACTGGAGCCTATTATACAGAGTGAAGTGAGCCAGAAAGAAAAACACCAATACAGTATACTAACACATATATATAGAATTTAGAAAGATGGTAACAATAACCCTGTGTATGAGACAGCAAAAGAGACACTGATGTATAGAACAGTCTTATGGACTCTCTTGGAGAGCCAGAGGGTGGGAAGATTTGGGAGAATGGCCTTGAAACATGTAAAATATCATGTATGAAACGAGTTGCCAGTCCAGGTTCGATGCACAATACTGGATGCTTGGGGCTGGTGCACTGGGACGACCCAGAGGGAGGGTATGGGGAGGGAGGAGGGAGGAGGGTTCGGGATGGGGAACACATGTATATCTGTGGCAGATTCATTTCGATATTTGGCAAAAGTAATACAATATTGTAAAGTTTAAAATAAAATAAAATTAAAAAAAAAAGAATAAAGGTTTCTAAAATGGGAACACATTAAAACAAAAATCATATAATGCAATATAGATTCTAATAAGACAGCTTTATGGCTACAACATTATGCAGTGCCAGGGGTCATCATTTCTAGTTTTTTGTATAACCATATGAAGCAGGTAGTTTTGATAATAAACCTAATTCAGTTCTATACTTGTTAGATGGCAAATTCATATCAGTTAAAGGTTTTATGAAGATAGGTCCTAGATTCCAAATATATCACAAATAGATAATACTTTTCTTCAGAAATTTAAAGTCAACTTATTTTTTGACTTGAGGTAAGGAATACACTGGAATCTCAAATATATATATTATAACCATGCATGATTCATATATCTATCTGTCTTGTCTATCAATCCATCCATTCTTCCACCTATTCTTTTTTTTTTAATCACCATTTCAAAATCCTATCTTCTCCTGATCTATGTAAGATCATCTACTATATTTGGCATTTATTTCTCTGATCATTAGAATGTTTATTGCTGTGGTGTGTGTTTACTTTAAATTTACATAACTAGTATTATGCTATATATCACCTTCTGTATCTTCTTTTTCACTCTGCACTATGGTTTTAATTTCTCTATGTTACTATGTAAACACCTAACTCATTTCTTCTAACTGTCTCATGATATTCTATAGAGTAAGTCCACCACATTTTACTTATCTATTCTCCAATGAAGGACGTACAGATTACCTCCAACTTTTCAGTATCACAAACAATGTTTGAATAACCATTCTATTAAATATCTTCTTAGGGGTCTTTGTGCAAATATGTCTAACATATAGATATGTCAGGATTGCTGGTTCCTAAATCCTAGTTTACATGCTAACCAAAAGTGCATGGGGGCTCCAGTGTCTCCATTTCCTCATGAACATTGGCATTATCTATTTTTGCCAAACTTCTGGATATGATAGTAGTTCAATGTTGTTTTGACTAAATTAATAATGAGTTTAAGGAATTTCTCCAAGCTTATAAGCCTCTTGAGGAAGCATTTTTATAAATTTCCTGTTCATTTTTTGTGCCTATTTAATTGGAATCTCTTTTCCTGGTTATATTGGAATTCGTTAGTCCTAGGTCAGCTTTTGACACTGCAAAGATCTTTCACTTTTCTCACAGTGTACATTTATAAGAAATTGCCAACTTTAAAATAATTAAATTGATCAATTTTTCTATTTGAAATTTGTGCTTCGGCACTGTTATATTTAAAATAGATAACCGACAAAAACCTGTTGTATACCACATGGAACTCTGCTCAATGTTATGAGCTAGCCTGGATGGGAGGTGGGTTTAGGGGGGAATGGGTACATGTACATGTATGGCTGAGTCCCTGCACTGTTCACCTGAAACTACCACAACATTGTTAACTGGCTATACCCCAATACAAAATGGTTTTGGTATTAAAAAAATTAATACAAATAAAAAAAATAAAGAAGCTCAAAATTAAGAAAATTAAGATTTGTGCTTTGGAATTTTAAGAAGTCTTTTCTACATGCATCAGAAAGGTATTATCCTATACTACCATTATTAATGGGGTTTCCCTGGTGGCTCAGATGGTAAAGAATCCACCTGCAATGCAGCAGACCTGGCTTCGATCCCTGGGTTGGTAAGATCCCCAGGAGGTGGGCATGGAAACCCACTCCAGTGTTCTTGCCTGGAGAATTGCCATGGACAGAGGAGCCTGGTGGACTACAGTCCATGGAGTTGCAAAGAGTCAGACACAACTAAGCGACTAAGCACACACATTGTTATTATTACTACCATTTACACTTGCCTCTTTCATCCTCTCAAGTTCACACTGGATATGGTGTTAACTAAGAAACCAGTCCTTCCCACAACTCCCCCCACTCCCCTAGCTCCATATGATGAGACACTTTCCCTAACATTCTAAATTGTCTGTTCCTTTCCCTAGTAATACAAGTAACACAACTTTTAGTGTAAAGAAATTCCATTGTTCTTGTATTTGTTAAGTAAGATTTATTCTTATGTGAGCCAAGAGCTCTTGGTAAACTGTTAGTTTTCCTATCCATATGACTCATAAATTACAACAGTTCTTTTCCTTTCTAATTTATATTCTCTTATTTCTTCAAGAGTATGTTAATCAGTACTATTAATAAGATACTTATTTATTTCTTAAATGAATGTACCTAAATTTCATGTTAACGTTTGCCACAATTTTTTTAAATGTAAACTTAAATAAAAGAAAATCTGTTCCATTCCTAATTTTCAAGAGTCTCTTCTTTGATCATAAAGAGGCATAAAATTTCACCATATGTTCATTCTACATATATTACATAAGTACATGATCTTCCTCCTTTGCTTAACTACTGTAGTGATTCATATTGATAATTTTTTTTCCTAATGTCAAATCATCCTTGCATTCCTAAGACAAAATTGCTTGATCTGGTTCTATTTTATTTATTTATTTATTTTTGATTCTATTTTAAATATGCCATCTGATAATTTATTTGGAATGTTTAAATCACTGTTTATTTTCAAGATATGCTTATAATTTTCTTTTCAAATATTATCATAGTCCAATTTTAGAACCAAAATTATACTAGTCTTACTGGAAAAATCTACTCTGCATGTTGTTTATCCTTTTAGAATTTATTAACGTTCACTTGTTGATTAATTTAATGACCTAGGTCAGAAAAACTGAAATACACATTGATGGAAACATAACTATTTAATAATTCTTTATGCTTTGGATTTCTTATGTTCCTGTTTTCCTCACCCAATAAATAGTATACCACTCATTTTAAACAATTTATTTTTATAAGAATTTATATATTGATTATGAAGTTTATACTTATGAAATTTCCTTTCATAAACTTTCTTTTACACATTTTATAATAATATTTGAAGAAAATTAAGATTAAAATGTGTCTGTATTTACTCAGTTTTAGTGTGTAGATAATAATCACATGAGGTAGTGAAAAGTTATCTTCTTTTCAGAATGATCACCATTCCCCAAACTAATGCTACTGATTGCATAAGAAAAAGTTCATCACAGGGGGGAAAATATAATAAAAGTCAGGCACACTTTCTTGCTAATTCCTCAAGGATTATTATTTAAATAATATCTCAAATTAAGAATTATAGAATTGGAATTTTTCTACGTGTAAATTTCAAAGTTACATTTTATTTTAAACTTTCCTTTTATTAATTATTTACAGTTAATTATCTAGAGCAAAAACAATAGGAAAACAAAAACATCTATGGCAAAAGTTTTGACTAAAAGAACTGAAGAAGTACATATCTACAAATCAAGGAAGACTTTCTTAAACTTGATATGTATATATTCATATAAGTTTCCAATTAAGGTATCGTAGGAGGATATTTCTTTCTTCTGTGGAGTTTTCAGAAAACTTCTCCCCTGGAGAAGGAAATAGCAACCTACTCCAGTATTCTTGCCTGGAAAATCCCATGGACAGAGGAGCCTTGCAGGCTACAGTTTACAGGGTCACAAAGAGTCAGACACAACTGAGTAACTTCACTTTTCAGAACACATCTTGGTCAAAATTTTTAAATGAATAGCAGTATACTTTTGCTGTACATGCACAAATATTTTTGCATAGACTTTCTATGAAGTAAGCAGTTCTTTGCTAATTTCTGCTAATGTACTGTGCTCTAGTACTTAAGGCACAGCATTATGTACTACAAGTTGAATAACATTATAAGACAGCTTCTAGTCTCATTAAACTCAGTGTTTACTATGGAAATCAGATAAGTTTAGGACATTTTAAGATGTGAAAAAATAAGAAGGTGCTGTGACCACATGGTACAGTCAAGTCTGCATTATTGATAGTAGAAATGGAAAAGTAGAGGAAAGGAGGTCATTTCTCTGTTCTTTAAAAGCACAGTTTCACTGTGCTATTATTTGTAAAAGTGAAACACTGAAGCTGCTATTTAAATTGTGGTGTATTTATGTGATAGGTAGCCATTAACAAAATCAATAAATGTACTTAAAAGTATCAGTATGCATAGTTCTCAAAAAAGCAACACTAAGCCTTAAAAATTACAGATTTCCTCTCAAATACCTAAAGGTTGTTTAGTCCGGTATTGGAGTTAGTACATGTAACCACACCACTGCACTGCTTGTTTGTACACTGGAGTATGTGAGAGACACAGGTATCACAAATGGTTAATAGATATGTATTATAAATGTTCATAAAGATCAACAAGAAAGCTAATAACAAATTCATGACAGAGATTATCACAAAGGTAAGAGGCAGGGAAATTTGATTTTGGAGGCAAACACAGGGTCTCTGCACTAGTGTCTGATGTGTAGGTTCTGAGGACATCTCAGGAAACTAATGACAGTTTCTTTAAGAAAAAAGCAAAAACAAAACAAAAAACAGATGCTTTAAACAGACTTGATGATGTTTTGGCTTATCTTCTTCTGGAAGTTATCTATGTGAAAAGAAAAGCTATGATCTGAAGGTTGCTTTAGGAGCAGCAGCAAGGGAACTGGCTGGATGACATTAACAATAATTACTACTAAGCTAGAACACATCCATTTTGTTAAATTCCACATAAGGAGATCTTGTATTTGGGAGTGAGTGGGAAAGACTTTTTAATTCTTCAAAGATCATATTTTAAACAGAAAAATTGGTCAATTTGATTATATTAAGATTGATAATTTTTTTTAAATAAACGTACACTGTGACAAAGATAAAGTTGACAGATTGTGAAAAACTTTGCAACATCAAAAGCTGACAAAGAACAAAATAACCCCAGAATAGCAACCAGTAAAAAAAGAGATTCTATTTTTTAAAATAAGCATAAGCTACAAAGAGGTAATTTGTCAAAATGGTTATTCAAAAGCTAATAAGCTTGTGAGAAGATTCTAAAACTCATTATTAATTAAAAAATAATTAGAATATTGGGTTAGTTTATAAACTGATCCCTCATGTATCCTTATGCAAGAGATCAATCCTCTATGTCCACATATCCACACTTGAGTCCTTAGTTATGCTAAACTGAAGGACAAATGTGGGCCTCGTGATTAAGTCAAGATAAATGCTGTTCCATGAGGGTGCAGCCAGCCATTTCTAGCTATCTTGTCTAACTGCAACAATTTCAACTTTTCTCTTGTTTGTTTTTCATTTTTATTCTAAGTACTATTTGTATATGGTTCTTAAAAACTCCTCTGGAGAAAGA
Organism: Bos indicus; assembly: GCF_029378745.1. Lineage (NCBI taxonomy): Eukaryota > Metazoa > Chordata > Mammalia > Artiodactyla > Bovidae > Bos > Bos indicus. Next base: position 55,733,249 of record NC_091769.1, read on the forward strand.
AAGTAAGCTTCCACATTTAAATAAGCAGAATTATACTGTGCCTAACAACCCTGAAATTCTTGTTTTTTTGGTTTCAGGCATGACATTATCTACAGAGAACTCAAACACAGAAGTGGCATAAACACTAAAAGTATATCTTGATGAAGAAACTGAGACTTGTAGAGGCTAGCCTATTTAAGGCGACCATGTTAATAAGCTTTACAGCCAGGATTTGAACTCAGGGGCTCTAATATTAGAGATTATGTTCTTGGTTACAGACTTAGAGTGGAGTCATTGAAGTAGAATATAAATAACTAACAGAGTGTTTTTCTTTTTTTTGTAAAATTTATTTCTTATTACTTTATCAACTGTACTCTGTGTTAGGCACAGTGTTTAAACACTGGAACTACAAAGATGAAACTCATGGCCTCAGGTCAGACAAATGTTACATTATATGTCTAATACATACATCATCATAAGCATGGTGGTGGTGACATGTCAGGGTATATTATGAGACCAGAAAGCAGCAACTTCTAATTTAGCCAGGAGAGGTCCTAGAGGCTTTCTGAAGAAAAGGTCAGTGAGCTCAAGTTAGCCAGGAAAGGGTTTGGGAGGTGAAGCAAATCCAGGTAGGTAAAGACAATGGGGAATAAGGCATTGTGGACTTATGTTTAAAGGTTGGGACTAGATGGGAAATCCATCAATTCCTTCCATATCCTGTCATCCAGGACTCTGCAACATGACCCCATACAATGGCAAGAGGTTTTAGGCAAGCACTGAAGGTCTCCTGTGATAGAGCACCTCTTTTGGTCTTGATTTTCAAATGCCATATGCATCTTACATGAATACAAGGTTAGAAAATCATGTAAACATCTTTTTAAAGCCAAGTCAGCAGATACTAAGCTATATTAATTTTTATGTGATAATTTATTTGCTTTTTGTTAGGGGTATGTTTGCTTTATGGGAATTGCACATATTTCTCTAAAGTGTGTTAGCCACTCAGTTATATCTGACCCTTTGTGACCCAGTGGACTGTAGCCCACAAGACTCCTCTGTCCCTGGAATTCTTCAGGTAGGAATACTGGAGGAGATAGCCATTCCCTTCTCTAGGGGATCTTCACTGCCCAGGGATTGAACCCAGGTCTCTTGCACTGCAGGCAGATTCTTTACCATCTGAGACACCGTATAAATAAAACTTGTTTATTATTATTATTAATATACTTGAAAGATATTAAGGCATGTCACTTGATTTTGATGATTTGATTCATCCACTGAGTGTGAACTAGTAGGAAAGGAGGTCATATTTAAGTTGGATTTTGATGAAGACAGAGAATGGGGGAAGAACATTTTAGGCATATGGAACAGGATAAATACATGGATGTAAAAGAAGATGATCAACTCACAGAAAATAATAGAATTTAAGGCTCAGGAGAAGGGGCCAGTTTGTGTTTGAAACTGTAGGAAGTAAGAAATCACAGATAATAAAGTCTGGTAAGATTGCTTATGAAGTTATGTATGGGTAACTTACATGGTACAATAAAAAGCCTAATTTTTATATTTTATGTGAAATAAAGACCATGATGTTGAAAATGTAGAGGAATAATTGAAAGAGTTTTGTGGGAGGAAGATAAAGAACAGAGAGTAGAAAAAGGGAGGCCATTAGAAAGCCACCCAAGGGGAGATTTGAAGTCAGGGACAATTTAATCCCTCGAAATCCCAGAGAACCAAGTTTCCAAGCTACTAATAGCACACATTTAGCAGAAATGATAAAGTTAAGAACAATTATGCAGTTAAATGTTGTTTTGCTTATACAATGACAGATTCCAGCTTTACTTTGTTTTCCTATTAGGCTAAGGAGTTATTGACCCAGAAAAAGTAATACTATAAGAATCCTAGCATGAAACCTCGTTTGAAAGAATCCTCCTGGCCTTCATCCAACATACACTTTTTAGACTCTGCCCCACTCTAAGCAACCAAGAAGTTCCATGGGTAATGGTTTTCAATATCAATTGGAACAATGGCTTTCTTCAGGGAAGTGAATAGGCAATAGAATCATATTAAAAAGTCATCCCCAAACAATAGGTCTACAGAAGTAATAGCAATATATATAAACCATAGTGTGTATTAAAAAACCTTGATGCAACAAAAAGATATATCACATAATACATCTTGTATTTATGTAATAAATGAATCACATAACCAACAAAGATTAGTATCCAAAACACATTTTAGAATTTTACGCAGATTAATGAGTAAAAGGCAAGCAAGCCAAGAGAAAAATCAGCAAGGAATTAATAGGCGACACACAGAAAACAAAACTGAATTGTTCACTGAGCATATATGCAAAGATGTTCCAACTCATTAACATTAAAATAGCGTTCATCTCTGTAAGACGACGAAGGGAGGAGGATGAAATTTGAAAGAACTATAAAGTGAGATGCCAATTTCTGTCTATTATTTAAAACCTTTAAACAATAAAGAGCAGAACAAATATTACTAAACACTAACAACTGGTCATCTAAGTGGTAAGTATATGCATTTTTATTTTCTGTAGTTTCTTTTGTATTTAGAAATATTTCTTAATAATAAATTTACATATGTGAGTATATTACCCTGGTGTTCTATAAATATGTCCCCACCTATCATTTTTGTGAGATAGAAATGATAAGGGAAGCAGGATGAGTTAGGGGAAGGACACAGGAGCAGAAGTTGAAATCCTAAATTCTAGTAGCAAATCTTCCACTTTCCCACTATGTGACTTTGAGACAATCACTTATTTGAAACTGACTCCTCACTTGAAACCTTGAATAATATCCACCATTAATATAAGAAGTTATTGCAAGGAGTGGATTGTTTCATGTACATTAAAGTGACATTCAAACGTGAAGAAAAAATATGGAAATTCTAACAACCTGCAGGTAATGTAAGTTGAATGAACATACTTTCCCACTTACTTATGGAAGCAGACATTAGAACAGAAAATAGACACATATTTTTTCTTACCGGGTCTATTAGCTGGGAATAGAGTTCATGGCAGTTGTCAAAAATATATTTGTACGTAGAATCCAGGCAAGCCCTGACGCAGTCCTTCACCACCATGCTGGCCTTAGGGGGGCTTTGCAGCTCCAGAACCTGGTATACAAATTATTTTCTTAAATTTAAAAATATAACACTGTATTAACTGTATAAAAATAGTCAAGCAATATTCTATAAATACTTTTAGTTGACCTTTCTATATCCAGGAAAAATGTGGTCTGAGAAAGGTTTTAAAGGTATAAACACCCACCTTAACTTCTTAATATAACAACTCAGAGAAAATGAACATAGTTGTAAATATTTAAATAGAAACATTTGAAGTTACCCATCACAATATCATCCATTCATTCCATCCAACCACTCAACAAATATTTATCACCTACTATACATCAGACTCGGATGCTGGGAGGGACTGGGGGCAGGAGGAGAAGGGGATGACAGAGGATGAGATGGCTGGATGGCATCACCAACTCGATGGACATGAGTTTGAGTGAACTCCGGGATGATGGACAGGGAGGCCTGGCATGCTGCAATTCATGGGGTCGCAAAGAGTTGGACACGGCTGAGCAACTGAACTGAACTGATACATCAGACTGCAGATGGTGATTGCAGCCATGAAATTAAAAGACACTTACTCCTTGGAAGGAAAGTTATGACCAACCTAGACAGCAGATTCAAAAGCAGAGACATTACTTTGTCAACAAAGGTCCGTCTAGTCAAGGCTATGGTTTTTCCAGTGGTCATGTACGGATGTGAGAGTTGGACTGTGAAGAAAGCTGAGCGCCGAAGAATTGATGCTTTTGAACTGTGGTGTTGGAGAAGACTCTTGAGAGTCCCTTGGACTGCAAGGAGGTCCAACCAGTCCGTTCTAAAGGAGATCAGTCCTGGGTGTTCATTGAAAGGACTGATGCTAAAGCTGAAACTCCAATACTTTGGCCACCTCATGTGAGGAGTTGACTCACTGGAAAAGACCCTGATGCTGGGAGGGATTGGGGGCAGGAGGAGAAGGGGATGACAGAGGACGAGATGGCTGGATGGCATCACCAACTCGATGGACATGAGTTTGAGTGAACTCTGGGAGTTGGTTATGGACAGTGAGGCCCAGAGTGCTGCGATTCATGGGGTCGCAAAGCTTTGGACACGACTGAGCGACCGAACTGAATTGATACATCAGACAATGGCAATACTACAGGGAACAGAAGAAACAGAAATCCGTTTCTTCATGGAACTAAATGTTAGTAGAAAATAAAAGAAACCAATAAGATATATTATATTGTATTGCATCCTGAAAGAAAAACAGACAAAGAGGGATAGAAAGGGTTTCATTAAAACAGAATTTAATAAAAAGGACTTTAATAGTAGATGAATTCAGAGAAGAGGGTGGGACCAGTGGAAAAAAATCATAGTCTACTCTAGAACTTAGCTTTAAGCAAGGGAGGAAGGAAGGGGACTATCTGAGCAGAAGAGCAAAGTGACCTAACACACTTCTTAAAAAGGTTCCCTTATGCCTCCTTAAGGCTGTCTATGGAAAAATCCAGAAAGGCCAATGATGAGAATAGTGCAGTAATTCAGTCTTGAGAGGATAGTGCTTAAATTATGATCATGCAAAGCTAGGAGGAGGTATTAGAAGAAATCCTGTTCTGGTTAATTTTTGAAGAAATGGGTAATGGGATTCTCTGACAAATTGGATGACTTGTGTCAGAGAAAGAGATGTGTCAGAACCGGAAGTGTATGATCAGGTCACCCAAGACAGCTGTCTTGCTTTCTGTGCATCCACTGCTCCACTAGTGTCTATTTCAGCTACACCCTACTACCTGACTGATCTCCTGTATACTTGCCTCAGGCCCCATCTAAAGATTCATCTAACTTTGAGTGAGTGAGTGAGTGAAGTCACTCAGTCGTGTCCGACTCCTTGCCACCCCATGGACTGTAACCCACCAGGCTCCTCCATCCATGGGATTCTCCAGGCAAGAATACTGGGGTGGGTTGCCATTTCCTTCTCCAGGGGATCTTCCCAACTCAGGGATCGAACCCAGGTCTCCTGCATTGCAGGCAGATGCTTTAAACTCTGAGCCACCAGGGAAGCCCATAATAACTTATCAAAGGGGTGGTGAAGGGCATGCTCCTCTGCTGGTTTCTCTGGTAATGGATGAGTCAATGGGACATCAATTCCCCATATATCTGGTAACCCCACTTTCTTCCCAGGATGAAGATGATAACCATATTCTGTCCACTGTCTGGGATACGCAGTGGGATGTCACTCCAAGACCTTCTTTCAGACAAGTAAGATCCCCCTATCAACTAAACCACTGATGTCTGTTGCTGACTCCAGGCTTTTTCTTTGGTCTTGAAGCTGGGTGAGCTGGGCAAGCTGGCCTGTGGGAGGCAGCACAACACCAAAATTTCAACCTAAATAACTGGTACAATGGAAGTGGCTTTAACTTAGATGAGCAAGTCTGTGTTTGGATGATCAAAAGATCAGTTTCTGACAAGTTAATACTGATAAGCCTGTTACACATACAAGTAGATTTCCAATAGACATCTGAGTAGATGAGCCTGGAGTAGTGTAGATGCCTGGACTAGTGGCAAAATTTGAGAATTATTAGAGAAGAATTTAAAGAAATGAAACTAGATGAGTACAGAGAAGAGAAGGGTTCCAAAAAGTAAACCCTGGGTAATTCTAGCCGTATGGCATTAAGTAAATGAAAAAGAACAAAGCAATAAAGAAAAAAAAAAAAAAAAACAGCCACTGAGATAGGAGGAAAAATAAGTTTAAGAGGGGTGTCCTGGAATCTAGAGAAGAAAGACTTTCTTGGAGAAAGGATTGATGAGATATATTAAGTGATACTGAACACCATAGGATGAAGACTGATGACTGATCACTATATTTAGCAAAGTGATGGTCACTGGTGATTTGGACAAGATTATTTTTGATGAAGTGATGGGGTAAAATCTGACTGGAGTTGGTTCCAGATAAGAATAGATTGAAGATTTAGTATTTTTTTTTAAATTTTCTATAGATTGAGCTATAGATTTAATGCAATCCCAACCAAAATCCCGGTGAGAACTAATATAATCTAAACAATACTGAAAAATAACAAAAAAAAGTGGAAGATGCATACTATCTAATTTTAAGATTTGCTATAAGGCTTCACCAACAATATAACATGGTGATGATTAAAGTATAGACATTTGGAAATCACGGAGTCCAGAAAGAGACTCAAACAAATGTGACCAACTGAATTTTTATAACGATACAACTGCAATTCATTGTATAAGGGATGAGCATATTAATAAATGGTATGAAATGGTATGAAAACTACAGAACATGCATAAACAATAAAATGATCCTTGACTCATTTTTCACTTATTGGGAAAAAAAAAAAAAACTCTCAAAATGAAACACAGGACTAAACATACAAAGTAAAATAAAACACTTGGAAGAAAAATAGAAAAATTTCATTGTGATCTTAGCTTCTTAGCCAGTAGCACTATCTCCAAATAGAAAAACTGATAAAGTAGATTTTATCAAAATTAAAAACTTTTGATATGCAAAGATAATGTTAGAGAATGATAAAACAAGGCACAGACAGGAGGAAAATATCAGAAAATAAAGTACCTTACAAAAGATTTGTGTCCAGGATATACAAAGAACTTAATACTCAACTGCTGCTGCTGCTGCTGCTGCTAAGTCGCTTCAGTCATGTCCGACTCTGTGCGACCCCAGAGACGGCAGCCCACCAGGCTCCCCCGTCCCTGGGATTCTCCAGGCAAGAACACTGGAGTGGGTTGCCATTTCCTTCTCCAATGCATGAAAGTGAAAAGTGAAAGTGAAGTCGCTCAGTCGTGTCCAACTCTTAGTGACCCCATGGACTGCAGCCCACCAGGCTCCTCTGTCCATGGGATTTTCCAGGCAAGAGTACTGGAGTAGGGTGCCATTGCCTTCTCCGTAATACTCAACAGTAAGAATGAAAAGTGGTCAAAACATTTCAACAGGTTTTTCACAAAAGACACTCAATTGGCAAATCAGCCCAATAAAGCACATCAACATTATTAATTATAATTTTATAGAAGGAAAAAATTAAGACCACATTATGAAACAACTCTATTCCTAGTAGAATGGCTAAAAATAAAATAAAATCATGGAAAATGACAAGAACTTCCCCAGAAGATGCAGAACAACTGCAATTGGCAATTCTTGTAAAGTTTAACATACATTTAACAAATTAGTGAAGAATCTCACTCCTTGTTACTTATCCAAGGAAAGTGAAAATGTATGTTTACACAAAAACATATATGAATATTTTTGACAGTTTTATTTGATATGACCCAAAACTAAAGACTACCCAAATGCATGTAGTACATACATAACAAAGGATTACTACTCAGAAAAAAAAAAAAAAAAAGAATCAACTGTAGATACACTCAACAAGATGGATGAATAGCCAATATATTACACTACAAAGATTATTTCATTCATACAATATTGTGGTAAAGGTAAAACTATAGGGGGACAATAACAAATCAGGGTGTGGGAGAGAGGCTGACTGTAAAGGGGAAACATAAGGGAACCCTGGAGGGTTATGAACTTCTGTATCTTAATTATAGTGGTAGTTATGATAACCACACATGTCAAAACCAATAGAACTTGACAAGAAGAGTGAAATTTACTGTCTACAATGAGGGGAAAAAATGACACTAGAAGGAGAAAATGTGTTCACAAGATAATGGAAGAAAATAAATTTGGAACAAAATGTTAAAAGGACTATTTTGATGAGTCTTAGTATTAAAGGAAAAAAGGATAAGAGTAGTAACGGTACCAGGGACCTTCCTGGTGGTTCAGATGGTAAAGAATCTGCCTGCAATGTGGGAGACCCAGGTTTGATCCCTGGGTTGGGAAGATCACCTGGAGGAGGAAATAGCAACCTGCTCCAGTAATCTTGCCTGGAAAATACAGTGGACAAAGGAGCCTGGTAGGCCACAATCCATGGGGGTCGCAAAGAGTTGGACATGAGTAAAAGTTGGACATGAGCAGCTAACACACACATACACACAATAACTGGAAAAAAAAATGGAGAGAAGCAATATCTTTAAGGCTGGAAATGATAGTATGTTTGGTGAACAGGAGTATCCAGTGTAGAGGGGAAGACTGATAATTCAGGTGAGTGAGGAAGATTGCTGGACGACTATTTTAGTAACTCAGGAGTAAAACCGAGCAGGACTCCGTGAGGATCCTGGGCGCTGGACCCTTTTTGTTCAGCCTCTATGTCCTTGTCTGAGTTTCACAGGGCAGGTTCAAACAGTTGCTAATCAGGGAAGTCAATCCCAAAGGAAATCAACCCTGAATATTCCTTGAAAGGAGTGATGCTGAGGCTGAAACTCTAATACTTTGGCCACCTGATGCGAACAGCTGACTCACTGAAAAAGACTCTGAAAGACTGAAGGCAAAGAAGAAGGGGGCAGAAGAGGATGAGACGGTTGGATGGTGTCACTGACTCAATGGACATAAATTTGAGTGAACTCTGGGAGATAGTGTACTCCATGGGGTCACAAGAGTCTGACAGGACTTAGGGAAAGAACAAGAAATCAGTGAAGGGAGGGGATGCAGAGATAAGGGCAGAGTAGCCAAGAAACAAAGTGCAGCCTTGGGGCAGGCAACCCAACTGAACTGGTAGCCTCAGTTCAGTTCAGTTCAGTTGCTCAGTCATGTCTGACTCTTTGTGACCCCATGGACTGCAGCACACCAGGCTTCCTTGACCATCACCAACTCCTGGAGCTTACTCAATCTCATGTCCTTCGAGTCGGTGATGCCATCCAACCATCTCATCCTCTGTTATCCCCTTCTCCTCCCACCTTCAATCTTTCCCAGCATCAGAGTTCTTCACATCAGGTGGCCGAAGTACTGGAGTTCCAGCTTCAACCTCAGTCCTTCCAAAGAACATCCAAGACTGATTTCCTTTAGGATTTATGGGTTTGATCTCCTAGCAGTCCAAGAGACTCTCAAGAGTCTTCTCCAACACCACAGCTCAAAAGCATCGATTCTTCAGTGCTCAGTTTTCTTTATAGTTCAACTCTCACATTTACACATGACCACTGGAAAAACCAAAGCTTTGACTAGACAGACCTTTGTTAGCAAAGTAATGTCTCAGCTTTTCAATATACTGTCTAGGTTGGTCATAGCTTTTCTTCAAAGGAGCAAGCATCTTTTAATTTCATGGCTGCAGTCACCATCTACAGTGATTTTGGAGCACAAAAAAATAGTCACTCACTCTTTCCATTGCTTCCCCATCTATTTGCCATGTATTGATGGGACCGGATGCCATGATCTTAATTTTTTGAATGTTGAGTTTTAAGCCAACTCTTTCACTCTCCTCTTTCCCTTTCATCAAGAGGCTCTTTAGTTCTTTCTTTCCTTTCTGCCATAAGGGTGGTATCATCTGCATATCTGAGGTTATTGATATTTCTCCCAGCAATCTTGATTCCAGCTTGTGCTTCATCCAGCCCAGCATTTTCCATGATTTACTCTGTATATATGTTAAATAAGCAGGGTCACAATATATAGCCTTGATGTACTTTCGCAATTTGGAGCCAGTCCGTTGTTCCATGTCCAGTTCTAACTGTTGCTTCTTGACCTGCCTACAGGTTTCTCAGGAGACAGGTCAGGTGCTCTGGTATTCCCATCTCTTTAAGAATTTTCCACAGTTTGTTGTGATGCACACAAAGACTTTGGCATAGTCAATAAAGCAGAAGTAGATGTTTTTCTGGAACTCTCTTGATATTTCAATGATCCAAAGGATGCTGGCAATTTGATCACTGTTTCATATGTCTTTTTTAAGTCCAGCTTGAACATCTTGAAGTTCATGGTTCACATAGTGTTGAAACCTCACTTGGAGAATTTTGAGCATTATTTTGCTAGTGTGTGAGATGAGTGCAATTGTGGGGTAGTTTGAACATTCTTTGGCATTGCCTTTCTTTGGGATTGGAATGAAAACTGACTTTTCCCATTTCTGTTGGCCACTGCTGAGTTTCCAAATTTTCTGGCTTATTGAGTGCATCACTTTCACAACATCATCTTTTAGGATTTGAAATACCTCAAGTGGGATTCTATCACCTCCACTAGCTTTGCTTGTAGTGATGCTTCCTAAGGATCACTTGACTTTGCATTCCAGGATGTCTGACTCTAGGTGAGTGATCATACCATCATGGTTATCTGGGTCATGAAGATCTTTTATTGTTTAGTTCTTCTGTGTATTTTTCCTACCTCTTCTTAACATCTTCTGCTTCTGTTAAGTCCACACCATTTCTGTCCTTTACTGTGTCCATCTTTGCATGAAATGTTCCCATGGTATCTCTACTATTCTTGAAGAAATCTCTAGTCTTGCCCATTCTATTGTTTTCTTCTATTTCTTTGCATTGATCACTGAAGAAGGCTTTCTTATCTCTCCTTGCTATTCTTTGGAACTCTGCATTCAAATGGGTATATCTTTCCTTTTCTGCTTTGCCTTTAGCTTCTCTTATTATCTTAGCTATTTTTAAGGCGAGCTCAGACAACAGTTTTGCCTTTTTGCATTTCTTTTTCTTGGGGATGGTTTTGATCAGTGCCTCCTGTACAATGTCAGGAACCTCTGTCCACAGTTCTTCAGGCACTGTGTCTATCAGATCTAATCCCTTGAATCTATACTTCCACTGTATAATTGTAAGGGATTAACCTCAAGGATTTATAATTGGAAGGGATTTACCTGCAATGTGGGAGACCTGGGTTCGATCCCTGGGTCAGGAAGATCCCCTGGAGAAAGAAATGGCAACCCACTCCAGTATTCTTGCCTGGAGAATCCCATGGATGGAGGAGGCTGGTGGGCTACAGTCCACGGGGTCGCAAAGAGTTGGACACGACTGAGCGACTTAACTTTAACGTCAAGGAACACACATAACAAAATCAGTAAACTCTTTATAGAACTAAAGTCCAACACATGGAAAATGTCAGCACTATTCATTCTAGAGAAGTCCACCTGAGGCCAGATGAAAGGAACCAGAGAAATTCAAGAGATTACCTCAGACAAAATCAAAGAAGCACAGGCCCTGAGCACACCCTGATCAAATCAGCAACATCGGGCCTACCTTCTCCCCCACCCCCCACAGCACTTGACGAATTTTTTTCTATTTCACCCAAAACTGTCTCAGAGATTTGATTAAGTACCAGTGCAGAGAGGCCAAATTTTTGGCATCAGGAGGGGAGGAAATTAATTGCATGAGTAGAAGATATAGCTGTTTTTTTAGGAGAACAAATATCTAAGCAATAACAATGCAAAACAAAATTAGACTATGGACACAGGCATAGGTAAGCAGGCAGATGGGGGAGGTGGCAGGTGTCTGTGGTCAGAGCCTGAGGAAACTCTCCTCATTTTTCAGTGAAATAGGAAGCAAGGTTACCAGTTATTAGTGAGGGTGGTGGAGGAGGAGCTGCAAGTTTAAGAAGATTTTGTTTCCTAAACACCACAAGGCTGTTGACTTAAGAATGGCAGGTTTGGAGCACTGTGTTGGCACTCCCCGCCCTCATTTCCATTTCCCCACCCACTCAATGTCAATGGCAGGCATCACTTGTCAATGAGCAAACATTCCTAGTGAGCCAGGACTGGGTATCGCTTTAACTTTCCAGAAACTGGAACAATGTGTAAATATTTGTTGTTTAGTTGCTCAGTCATGTCCAACTCTTTGCAATCCCATGGACTATAGCACACCAGGCTTACCTATCCTTCACTATCTCCAGGAGTTTGTTCAAACTCATGTCCACTGAGTCGATGATGGCATCCATCATCTGTTGCCCCCTTTTCCCCCTGCCCTCCATTTTTCCCAGTATCAGGGTCTTTTCCAGGGTGTTCGGTGTTTGCATCAAGTGGCCAAAGTACTGGAGCTTCAGGTTCAGTATCAGTCCTTCCACTGAATATTCAGGGTTGATTTCCTTTAGGATTGACTGGTTTGATCTCCTTGCTGTCCAAGGGACTCTCCAGCACCACATTTTGAAACATCAATTCTTTGATGCTCAGTCTTCTTACGGTCCAACTCTCACCTCTGTACATGACTACTGGAAAAATTATAGCTTTGACTATATGGAGATAAATATATATATATATATATATATATATATCACACACACACACACACATATATATATAACTGAGGTTATCATATATAATCTATATGATAGTGTGTGTGTGTGTATATATATATATATAGTTAGTATACACACACACACACACATATATACATATATGGACTTACATATCTCTGGATATAGATAGATAGATCGCCCACCAGTGCAGGAGACCCAGGTTTGATCTCTGGGTCAGGAGGATCTCCTAGAGGAGGAAATGGCAACCTGCTCCAATATTCTTGTTAGGAAAATCCCATGGACAAAGAAGCCTGGCAGGCTGCAGGCCATAGGGTCATAAAGAGTCAGACACAACTGGATGACTGAGCATGTATGTACACACACACACACATATGAAAAAAGAAGTCCAGCAAAATAGCTGAGTTAAAGCTGAAATGCAAAGTGAACATCATTTCCATTTAAAGTTCTTAGAGATTTTTTTTTTTAAGTAAGTGCCATGTCAACTCATTGGAGAGCTTTGTTTAAGATGGATTTAACTTAAAATTAAATTTGAGCCAAATGTATCAGAATATCCTAAGCATCTGGGATAATCCTTTTCTCAACATTTTATATTGTAACATTCATTTAGCAAAGGCACCACATCTTATTCACCAGGGATGAATAATACTTATCAAGACACAGGTAAAACAAGATTTTACCAGGGAATAAATGTGTGTCACGTGGGGACAGTGACCAAAAAATAAATAAATAAACGATGTACCTTCATCCTAAAAAAGGTGATACTTGTTAGCAGGTCAACAGTTGATTTCAGGTCTTGCAATCTTTCAGCATTGCTGGCAGGAAAGTGTTCCTGGTTAATTAGAAAACAGGAAATGGGTAAATTACCAGCATTAAGGTTCCAGTGGGAAATAAACTAGCTTTCAGTGGGAAAAATAAAAAAGGTAAGTAAATCATGTAAAATTTAGAAAGTATCACTACAGTATTCTCACAACATTTTTACTATAAAATATTACAGAGGGTAAAAAAGTTGGAGATAGTCTTGTCTTAGTCTTAGAAAGTCATTCTTCTGTTTATTCCCACAATATAATAAAAATGTACAAAATAATATCATTAATGCGGCACTATTAGGTTACTCATCTTTGATTCATAAATAGTATTGTTACTGAAAGAGGGAAGGTCAGTACCTATTTGAAAAATACGTTTTATAATTTTATCAAGAAAGGTAATTTTTTTTGAAAATACTTTTGGGAGCCTTTACATGTGCTATATTTACTTTTTGTTATAAAGAAACTTTTAAAAATTAAAAAGATAAAAATTAGACTGCACTGTACTTCTCTACAAAATGTATTTGGGATTTAAACAAAAAGTTTGGTGAGAAATGTCATATAAGAACAGATGTTCAGAATTCTGAAGAAACGGAAAGGTATAATTATTAAAATATTAAAGAAACGATTTTATCATTGAGAAATTTCTTGTATTAACATGCTTTCAGAGAGGCTTTTTAAATAGTCATCAGAAAAAATACAGGTAACTTTTCTTAGTAGATATTCAAGAACTCAAGCAAAGTTGGGGTGTCAAAGTGATGGTGAATGTGGTGGCCTCAAGGTCCTTCTTGTTCCCAAACATCATTTTCACTGCCTGGCATAGCAGTTCCCTTCTCATAGCATTGGCCCCAGTTCCAACATGATAGATGAGTCAGACAAAATCTGGTATTATAATTTCCAGAAATGTGCATTAAAGATATTCTTCAATAAAATACTAAAAAAAAAAATGAATATCGAAGAGATACATATGTGGACATATGTAAACACGTTTAGAATAAACCATTAAGTAAAGAATACAATAGCTATTAGTACAGATTTTTTGGTAAATAAAATATGCAATTATTTTTTTTGTGATTAAGGTATTCTGTAACTAAAATTATATGTTTGTTTTTACACACATACATGAATATATTTGTGTGTGTGAGTTTGTGCGTGTTTCACGTGGAGGTAAAGTGTAGAACTATTCACAATGAACTCTGGACAGCTTCACAAACACACATTGTATTGATCCAGGAGTGAACTAAGCAGTGACTACCAGAAGGAGTCTCAGAAGCTGAGGAAGTATCAGCAGGATATCTCATAAGAAGGGGGAACTTTCAAGATGAGGCCTGGGCCACATACTTCTGCTTCATGAAGTAGCAGTCAGCCACTCAATCTGATGACTATTAAAATATTTAAAGCTCTATGTGTACACACACACAGTATTGTTGTAGGCTGAAGTGGAGTGAGGTACCTGGACAAGGGATGTGTACTTGATTATTTAGGAGACCTGCCTACTGTGACAGGACACAAGATTCCAAGATCATTATCTTTACTTCTCTCTTACACAGTGGATAACTTTTTTACAATATGACAAGAAATGATCTGAGCCAAGCACAGCATTTTACCTTTAGGCAAATAATTTTGTACATACCCTATACTTTGACAGGTCAATTCTTAAAGAGTTATGCAACTGGTCCAGTAGTTTTATGAATTTTTCCCTCTGTACAAAGCAAACACAAAATAGGAAAGCGGAAATCAATGATCATTCTAAATGTAGTCCTCACAACAAAACTAGTCTGAGTTATGGTCCCCATTTTATAGAAGGTGTGGTGTTTAGTCTTTATGTCTGTCTCTTTTGTGACCCCATGCACTGTAGCCCACCAGGATCCCCTGTCTGTGGGATTTTTCAGACAAGAATATTGGATTGGGTTGCCATTTTCTTCTTCAGGGGATCTACCCAACCCAGGGACCAAACCCATGTCTCCTGCATCAGCAGGCAGATTCTTTACCACTGAGCCACCACAGAAAACCATTTTATAGGAAGGAAGGTAAAAAATTGTCAGTTATTTCTTCCAGATCATAGAGCTGGTATGTGCAATAGCTGTGATTCAAGCTTAGGTCTCTGACACCAAATCCACACTCTTTCGGTAAGTCACACTGCCTCTTTCTGATGAATGAGACTATATCCAGAGAGTTGTGTTAAGAAGAGTCCAGACAACACAACAGTATGCGTCAGGAAGAAAAATATAACCCAACCCCCTACAACCGTCAAATGCCACACCATCTCTCCAAAATTAAACCATAGGTTTTTAAAGTTCTCTCATCTATGGAAGTGGGAATAACTGCTTTTTGTCAAAATCAATTTCAAAAAGCATTTCCCTTTTGGTAATAGACTTCATAATCTTAAAGGATCGACTGCCTTTACAGTATATTTATGATTTAGTGCTAAAAAAAAAAAGTATAAAAATCAGGTGAACAAAAACTACTGATGCCTTCCTCTGATGTTGTTCAGGGTTGGACTGACCTCTTCAGAGAAGGATTTAAAGATGATAGGTGATAAGAATTAAGTAGTTTTGCTAATAATCATAAAGATATAGGTGTGTGGATTAAATAAATTAAACAAATTAGATATGGTAAAAACCATCAAAGTCACACAAAAAAGTTATAGGTCAACAAAAACCAGTCTGAGTCCCTGATTTCTAAACAAAAATGAAAAAAAAAAAAATAGGGAGACAGTTAGATGACATTAGAGGCTTATCCCTACATTAGTATTCTGTAAATACTACATTACACTCTGTAATATATTAGCAAAGGCAGAAATTTTTCCCAGTAGTTTCACATATAAGGTAGATTTATGGGGTATATAACTTATATTCCTTGGAGTCACTGATCTTGATGAAATGAGCTGAATATTAACAGGAGTTGATAAATTGTTCCTAAGTTGAGACTTCAATTTTCTGAATAAACTGCCTTTTATCAGGTTTATACATCAGTGAACAAAGTTTGAGTATGGCTTCTGTGTTAACTAACCCCTGTGGTGGCAATGAAGGAGCCTAAGAAATGAAACTTGTCTTCCAGAAGCTTGTCATCTTATTAGGCAAGTAAGATTCTCCAGGAAAGCTGCCAAAAAACACAATGAATGCCTTGGATTTTTCCTTCTTATGCCCTATCATACCTTCCTAGGGGAAAAGGTATACTGCCCTTTATTAACTCCCCATCACCCACTGATGTGGGTCAGTGACTCTCAATCAAAACAGAAAAATAAAAGAGCCAGTACAATCATCAGTTTAGGTCACAGTAGTTAATCATTCAGTGATCATAAAAATCAATGTGTTTGTGTCAGTCTCTGAATGCTCTATGCGACCTCCGTTATTGGTATGAATCATTAAGACAGCTGACATGACTCTAGTCAATCATGCTATGACCCAAACACACTGGGATATCTCATATGGCCATCTGCCTAATACCCATTCTTCTTCTTTTCCTTACTAATAGAACCTCAAGAGTCAAATGTGTCCTTTATGAAACACTTACCTTCCCAGGCTATTTTTTTTTTTTTTTTTACTCTAGGAATGGCCATATAGCAAAGTTTTGGCCAATAAGATGTATCTAGCTTATTAAAGGAGAAGGCAATGGCACCCCACTCCAGTACTCTTGCCTGGAAAATCCCATGGATGGAGGAGCCCTGGTGGGCTGCTGTCCGTGGGGTCGCTAAGAGTCGGACATGACTGAGCGACTTCACTTCACTTTTCACTTTCATGCATTGGAGAAGGAAATGGCAACCCACTCCAGTGTTCTTGCCTGGAGAACCCCAGGGATGGGGGAGCCTGGTGGGCTGCCATCTATGGGGTCGCACAGAGTCAGACACGACTGAAGCGACTTAGCAGCAGCAGCAGCAGCAGCTTATTAAGGAGATAGAACTAGCCAAAATATTACCAGTGAATTATTATTTAGAAAGATTCTAAAAGAATGTTGTGCAGAGTTGTATAATATTAGTGTTTGCCATATAATTCTTTGTCAGGTCATTTTTCCATTTGCCCTTTGTGTGTCCCTCCTTTTTCCACTTTAAACTCACACTAGATAAGAGAAGGTCAAATATACTGAGGCTATAAGATAAAAGCTAAACAAATGGTAAGAAGGATGAGGTAGGAAGATAGGAGCCCCCACATTTCACCCTTAATTCTGGCTGTCCATCCTTTCAAAACATTGCAATCCTGAGCAGTTGTATTAGCCCTGAAATCCTTACCACCTCTGGACTCAGATTACATGGGAAAAAAATATTGAGTTAACTCTGTTTAGTCTGTTTCATGCAGCTCAAGAAAATTCTGACTGATACAGATTATGCATTTGGTCTTCCTACCTAGGTCTTCAGTGCCCAGCTGGACAATTTACATTCAAAGAAAACAGAAAACTGGGGTGAAAACCACCAGGCTTGTTGTTGCTAAATCCCAAACAATATCAGATGATACGAAATTAAAAGTGTTCTACTGATTGAATTTTCATAGACATTTTTTAAACAGTAGGACAGCTTGAAATTTAATTTTATTTACCATGTTTCTATTTAACTAGAGTGAGATTGGCTTTGTGAGAGCAGAGGGGGCCTATTACCTACATGGTGTGATTTGAGAAATAAGAAAAGACTGTGTGATTAAAAAATGTTTCCCAAGGGGCATGCCGCATTCCTGCAACTGCCACGTTATGCCTGGTATTTGGTAGGGACCAAATCTATAACATTAGCAGTAAACATTATCTATGATCAAAAAGTAAGTTTTAATTAGTTGACAAGAATACTCCAGACCAGGGGTCAGCAAACTGCCTGTGAAGAGCCAGACAGTAAGTATTTGCAGCTCTGTGGTCTCTGTCACAACTAGTAAACTCTGCCATTGCGGCACAAGTGTTTCTACAAACAATACATAAATAAATGAGCATGGTTGTTCCCCAGTAAAATTTTGCTTATGGATACTGAAATGTAGATTTAATATAATTTTCATGCATCCAAAAATGGTAATCTTTTGATTTTTTAAAACTATTTAAAAATGTAAAAGCTATTCTTCCGGGAGCCGGTGAGGCATTCCACTCGTGACAAAGGTCATGAGGAAGGAGGCTCGGCATACGCAAAGGTGGGATCGAGCCTCAGGAGTCCCCCCGGATATTCTTGAGCATCTACACCCCAAAAAACCAGAGTCTGCCTACTTTATTGCTTTGTGCTCTCACCTCTGACTTTACTGGGGGCTGTCCCCCACCACCATCTCGCTCTCTCTGTCAAAGAGTTAACTTACAGCTCCAATTAATAAAGTTCCTGGGCAATTAGGAGTGTTTAAATCCAAACCCCTCAGATGGCTCTCTAACTCGCCTGACAAGTTTACCCGGACTCCTACAGCTATGCATGCGATTGTTTACAGTCTCCCAGCCTCGAGAGGCACGGGAAGCTTAAGATATTCAAATAGCTTAGAGCCTCTCAGAGAGAAACTGTCAGAATAAGACTAGTAAAGGATTTCATTGATGAGCCAATGCTTGTTGCCAAGTTTTCACATCCCCTGAATTGTATCCTTGAATATGTATTAATAGTTGGTATGTAGAAAAAATAAGTAGTGGCCTTGGTGTTAGTAACTTTAGACCCTTAAGGTAATAAATTCTTTCCTTTGTTGTAAACCCATTACATATTCGCCCTATAGGAATGCAATTTTATCTTCGGAAGATGGCGCCAAACCTTAAAATAATTACTCTTAGAGAAAATAAGTCTTTGTTGATAAGTCCTTGTCAAGAGTCGTAAAATGTTAATAGGCCTTCTGGCCAGAAGATGATGTAAATCACCTAAACCATTTGTATACGATAAATTTGCAGGAAAGAAACCCTGGTTGTTGATAAGGATCAAAAACTGCTGACTTTGCATCCCCTATTATCCTCTATGTGTAACTTAGGGTATATAAGCCCCTGTTAAAAATAAAGCTACAGGCCTTGCTCACCAATGCTTGGTCTCCCAAGAATTCTTTTCACATTCTGGCTGAAGTCGCCATCTGGAGCGCTGAACCCACCATGCTTACTAATTATGCCTGGGCTTCTAAGACCCACTCGAGAAGGTGTCTGGGGTGGGGCACCTTCCACTATTCAAGAGGGCGCCTGCAGCCTACGTAAGTGGTGCAAACTTCTTGTCTTGAAGTTTTATTGGTCTCCCGCGTAAACCAAGCTACTCAGCCTCTTTTCTCCACTGAATTTTCCTACTGAGCTATCCTCATTCTATTACTCTTTATATCTCTAATTAGCATATAAATAGTCGCCTAGGCCGTCTCTCCTTCGAATACCCTGGATCAGCCGGGGCTGGACCCCCGCACTATTCTTAACTATAAGCCATACAAAACCAGCTGGTGGGCCACTTTTGGCCCAAGGAAAGAGGGAGTATTTTGAGTAGGGGGAGGCAGTTGTTATCCCACAAGGACACTCTTAGTAAGTTTCCCTAGGATCCTGGGAATCGTGGAAGGATTATAAGGAAGGTGTGTAAAGGATGATAAGGAACCTCTGCATCATCGCCAGGTTCTCTCTCGATCTGCTTGCTTCTCAGTATCTCACTCCAAAATCGGTGGTAGATTTACCTGAGCTAAAGGTGTTTAAGCTCTGGGGGATCTTCACTTGATTCAGCTTCCCAGGGATGAGCCCTAGCTGCATGTTCAACCTGCTCTTAGATTTTTACAAAATTTATGAGAATAGGATAAACATATTCTGACCTGGACCAGAAAATTGTATTTTCTATAAAGCATTTCCTAGATTATATCAAAAGCAGTCATTCTTTAGGCTGAACAGAAATATTTCAAGTAGAATTAATGAATAGGCTATTTTGATAAATTTTGATAATTTAATTAATGCTAATTGTATGAATATTTTAGAAATATTTGCATTCCTTGTAGATTTGAGATTAATACTGATATTTGCAGGGATACCATAAAATTATAAAATGCGAATGAAACAATGCTATCAATGATACACTAATTAATAAATGACATAAATTCATGACATAAATTCAAAGAGTATATAGTCACTTAATAGGCAAAATTGAAGAGCACTGAGATATCATCCACAGAGCAAGAAAGCCTAATATTTTGCTCAGTTTGACTAAACTTTAGATAGGCTTCTTCTTGACTCTGAGTCTTACTTCCAATTTTTGTTTTTTTTTATTTTTAAAGTACTTTTTTTTTTAGGTTCCTTTTTTTTTTCACAATAGTAAAAGATGTTTATCAGTTTTCACAATCAATAGGATGACAAAAAATAAAAGATAATTACAATCGCAAGGCATAACAGGAACCTGATTAACAATATAAAATAGTTACATACAATTTGGGGGGTCAAGCAGATTCATATGTTAAGTGGAAGTGCATACACAAACAAGTGCACATTTTCATCCACCCAGCCAGTCTGTCTTTGGTTGGTTCATTTAATCCATTTACATTTAAGGAAATTATTGATATGTATGAGAAAGAAATGGCAACCCACTCCAGTATTCTTGCCTAGAGAATTCAGTGGACAGAGGAGCCTGGTGGGCTGCTGTCCATGGGGTCGCACAGAGTCAGACATGACTGAAGCGACTTAGCATGCATGCATGCATTGGAGAAGGAAATGGGAACCCACCCCAGTATTCTTGTCTGGAGAATCCTAGGGACGGAGAAGCCTGGTGGGCTGCCGTCTATGCGGTCGCACAGAGTCACGACTGAAGCGACTTAGCAGTAGTAGCGGCAGCAAAATCCTATTACCATTTTCTGAATTGTTCTGGGTTTATTTTCTGTAGATCTTTTCCTTCTCATTTCCTGCCTAGAGAAGTTCCTTTAGCATTTGTTGTACAGCTGGTTTGCTAAGTCACGTCAGTCGAGTCCAACTCTGTGCGACCCCATAGACAGCAGCCCACCTGGCTTCCCCGTCCCTGGGATTCTCCAGGCAAGAACACTGGAGTGGGTTGCCATTTCCTTCTCCAATGCATAAAAGTGAAAAGTGAAAGTGAAGTCGCTCAGTCATGTCCGACTCTGTGCAACCCCATGGACTGCAGCCTACCAGGCTCCTCCATCCATGGGATTTTTCAGGCAAGAGTACTGGAGTGGGGTGCCATGGTTTGGTGGTGTTGAATTCTCTTAACTTTTGCTTGTCTGGAAAGCTTTTGATTTCTTCATCAAATCTTAGCAAGAGTCTTGCTGGGTAGAGTTTTCTTGGTTGTAGTTCTTCCCTTTCATCAATTTAAAAATACCATACCCTTCCATCAACATAAACATTCCCTCTGGTTTATAGAGTTTCTGTTGAGAAATCAACTGATAGCCTGATGGGAGTTCTCAGGTATATTATTGATTGTTTTTTCCCTTAATGCTTTTAATATTTTATCTTTGTTAACTTTTGTCAGTTTGATTACTATGTATCTTGGTCTATTCCTCCTTGGGTTTATCCTGCCTGGTACTCTCTGGGTTTCCTAGATTTAGCTGACTATTTCCTTTCCCCATGTTGGGGAAGTTTTCAGCTATTACCTCTTCAAATATTTTCTCAGGTCCTCTCTCTCTCTCTCTCTCTCTCTTTTTTCTTTTTGCAATTTGTTTTAGACATTATGTTTTTTTCTATTTTTTTTTCCATTTTCTATGATTGCAAGCATTTCTTGTCATTTTATCAGAAATTTCAGGTTTCTCAGGGATTTGGAAAAGGAACACATATGTTGGAACATGGCTCTGTGATCAGGGGGAAGAGCTGACTTTTTAAATTATTACATAAGTTTCAGGTGAAGTGTTACAGTTTGACATATCTATACATTGCATAGGGATCACCACCACAAGTCTAGTTTCCATTCATCACCATACCGCTGAATCCCTGCCTGATACAGATGCTCTTTCACCTCCAAACTTTCCTTTACAGAGTGAACTTTCTAAGTCAGAAATTCTAACAGATTCTACATGATTCCTCAAGAATTAAGTCCAAATATCTTAGTGGGCATTAAAGGCCCTCAGTCATCTGATGTCAATCCAGCAACACAACAATCTCTTATATTTCCATCTTTTATTCTATCTGCCCTACTTAGTAGGCACACTACACACCCTTTTAACTTACTTTTGCATCTTTTCCTTGTCTTTACTTCAAAGACCCAGGTAGTTTTCCTACTATTTCTTGGACTTTGAAAAATACTACTCACCCCTAAAAGTACTGTTCCTTTCGGCAAGCTTCCATGAGCCTCTGAAGAGTATCAGTCACTTTCTCCTCCTCAATCTCAAAGCACATTTATAAATATGAGCTCCTTTGACACCCCATTTGGGGAATGATTTATGGTTATTATCACACACAGT
This sequence comes from Bos indicus, assembly GCF_029378745.1. Lineage (NCBI taxonomy): Eukaryota > Metazoa > Chordata > Mammalia > Artiodactyla > Bovidae > Bos > Bos indicus. The sequence continues at coordinate 55,755,481 of NC_091769.1, forward strand.
TATCTGACTATCCCATTAGAGTATAAGCCTCAGAGAACAGAGGTCAATATCTATCTTTCAGTCCCTCTACTACTGGCCATTATGCCTTACATGAAGTATTACATAAATATGCATTTGATGAATAAGTGAATAAGTAAAAGAATACATGTAATAATAAGGGATTGTTGTTGCTGTTTAGTTGCCCAGTTGTACGGGTCTCTTTGTGACCCCATGAACTGCAGCACACCTGGCCTCCCTGTCCCTCACCATCTCCCAGAGTTTGTCCAAGTTCATGTTCATTCCATGGGTGATGCAGGGTATTTGTTTTGTGGGGCACTGGCTATGTCAAAGAAGGTGTCTATGCTGAAGAAAAAAAATGAGACTAGATAAACATAAATTTTACTAATAATTTATTTGCTATTTGTGTCTTAAGATAGGGCCACCCAGGTGACTCAGTGTTAAAGAATCTGTCTGCCTATGCAGGAGACATGGGTTTGATCCCTGGGTTGGGAAGATCCCCTGGAGAAAATGGCAACCCATGCCAGTATTCTTGCCCGGGAAATCCCATGGACAGAGGAGCCTGGTGCGCTATAGTCTTAAAATACTTACTAAAGTTCCTAAATTATTTTCTTCAGAGTTGAAAAACGGACTCCCACCTAATGGAAATTCTTCTTTTTCAACTCTTGTTCTACCTATGGTGTTTTCAACACCAATGAAGATGTTTTTGTTTAATCAAATTCTTTGATCTTGACTCCCAGCAATCTTTGCACACAAGGGTGTGCTGAAAAACCATTTCTTCAAAAGAATAAAGCCTTGATTTTTAGCATTTACCAATTTTCATGATGTACATACTCTCTGTATTTCCAGTTTCAAGAATGGCTGTATTCAACAACCAGCCTGCAATATTCTTTAAAATTCAGCAATCATTGTCTGTCAGCAGACACAAACTAGCTCTAGGACACCACTATTTTGCACTCAATTTTCAACAATCTTCCTCTAGGTATGGACGATGGCTCTTTCCTGATGGCTCAGTGGGTAAAGAATGCAGGAGACACAGGAGACTCGGGTTTGATCCCCGGGTTGGGAAGATCCTCTGGAGCAAGGCATGGCAACCCACTCCAGTATTCTTGCCTAGAGAATTCCCATTGATAGAGGAGCCTGGAGGGCTACTGTCCATGGGGTTGCAAAGTCAGACACAACTGAGAGATTAAGCACAGCAGCAGCATTATTTTTCTACCCAAATCCTTTGTCTCTGTCACTATCATGATTCCATTTATCAAACCTAGATTCCAGTGAGTCACTTCAACTTTTTTTGATTGCCTAAACCTTCCATTGCCTCTTTTTTTTTTTGGCAAAATTTCAGCCTTATGCTGAATCTGTTACTACATCAGAATCTGCATGCTGAGAAATTCTGAGAAAAATGCACAGCCACATGAATTATTATGACAACAGAGTTATGCTTCCTGATGCCAAATGAGACCTTCAGCTTTTCTAGGAACTTGTCTTATGAGGCCCCAAGGCATTCATCTTTCTATTCCCTTCAGGAGCTTAACTAGACCTTTTCCAGCCACCTCTAGCTCGCACATCTCTATCATAGGCCTTATCTTATACATGGATTTTTATTGTCCTGGAGACAATCAGAGAAGATCAGGAAATGCTGTAATGTAATGTGAAGAAGGCTGAGCGCCAAAGAATTGATGCTTTTGAACTGTGGTGTTGGAGAAGACTCTTGAGAGTCCCTTGGACTGCAAGGAGATCCAACCAGTCCATCCTGAAGGAGATCAGCCCTGGGATTTCTTTGGAAGGAATGATGCTAAAGCTGAAACTCCAGTACTTCGGCCACCTCATGCAAAGAGTTGACTCATTGGAAAAGACTCTGATGCTGGGAGGGATTGGGGGCAAGAGGAGAAGGGGACGACAGAGGATGAGAAGGCTGGATGGCATCACTGACTCGATGGACGTGGGTCTGGGTGAACTCCGGGAGTTGGTGATGGACAGGGAGGCCTGGCGTGCTGGGATTCATGGGGTCTCAAAGAGTCGGACATGACTGAGCGACTGATCTGATCTGAATGTAATTAGGGAAATGCTGACTTCATCAAAATTTCACTCCTATATCAAAAACTTAGCATTCTCTGCAAGGACTCACACAACATTGCCTCAAATTTCAGAGCAGAACTTGTTCTTTTTTCAATTTCAAAGAATGTTCCTCCTTCAGTCCTCTTGACCAGGTTTACTTCTTTGTCCTCTGGAATGTTATGAAATCACTTATGCTCCATCCGATAAATTTGCAACATCACTTTTGCAGCTACTTCCTGTCCTGCTGCTACTGCTAAGTTGCGTCATTTGTGTCCAACTCTGTGAGACCCCATAGATGGCAGCCCGCCAGGCTCCGCGGTCCCCGGGATTCTCCAGGCAAGAACACTGGAGTGGGTTGCCATTTCCTTCTCCAATGCATGAAAGTGAAAAGTGAAAGTGAAGTCACTCAGTCGTGTCCAACTCCTAGCGACCCCATGGGCTGCAGCCTACCAGGCTCCTCCGTCCATGGGATTTTCCAGGCAAGAGTACTGGAGTGGGGTGCCATTGCCTTCTCCCACTTCCTGTCCTAACAATGTATAAATATGTTCAGTGTATCTTATTAAACACTAAAAACTCCTACTCTACCAGACAGTAAAAATAACATGTTTTTTTAATGATAAAGCCTTTCAATCTTAACCAATCTCTCTTACCATTTCATTCAAGCTGCTTAACAGATTAGTGTCAATTTCCTCACACATTTTCTCTATTTTTTCATTATTATAAATTAAAAATATGATATAGAAAAATGTACAACTTTAACATAAAGATGAATACAAGCCCCCTCCCCCGCCCACACACACATCAAAAAAAAATATTAGCTCTTTCCTACCAAGTGGTTGCACCACTGGCATTTCGGTACATTTTCTTTCAGGCTTGTTTCTAAACCAGTAACTATGTATGTACATATATGTATGTGTGTGTATTTTCAGTGCTGGAAATAGAGTATATACAGTTTTGTATGTATATGTTTTTATTTGTCATTAGTTTATGGGCATTGCTCAATTATATACACGTTCCTTTAAAAACTTGATTTTTAAGTTACTGAAATAAAAAAAACTTGATTTTTTAAATGATTGCATTATATTTTAGGGAATAAACAAACCCTAATTTATACCACTATTGATACACACTATTCGCTGGGGATTTCTAAGAAATTAGGCTTTAATCTCAACCACTTCACTTAGCAATGACCTCCTAAGTGCCAAAACCTCATTTCTTTCTGGATCTTACTTGGACTTTTTACAACAGTTGACAAAGCAATACCTCCTCTTTTCTTAAAATATTTTTACCTTGTCTTTCATAATGTAGGATTTTTATTATCATTTTTACCCAATTTGTCTAACAATTTTTCTCAGTGAACTTTGCTTGCCCCTCTTCTTCAAACACATGTGTTCTATAGTTTTCACTTTATTCATCTAAACCATGACTTTAAATAGCACTGCACACAACAAATCTGGGTTTGGAAGAGTAGTGATTTTCTTTTCTTAAATATATGTTTGCTTTACAATTCTTATAGGTAAGAAATCTTTTCCACTCTTTTTATTTTTTTAAGATTAAAAGTGTCTAGATTACACCTTTGGGCAAGGTAAAAAGGGGGCTCTATAATGGTGTTTCTATCTGAATCACAACTGACAGTATCAGCTTCAGAAATCAGATTAATAAGAACTTCAGGCCGAGTGGATTTGGGGAATGTTATACTTTTGTATATGTATTTTCCTGAGCAAATTGGATTATTTTCTATAGGTAGAGAAAAATCTAGCCAAATTTATGTATCAAGTCACCAAGTTATCAAGATGTAGTCTGAAAAAAGACTTATCTGACCATCTTCTATACAAAATGAACTTTCTAATAATTATGTTTCTACTAGAACACTACAAAGTAGTGAAATCAATTTGGCTCCTCTTCTTTGGGTCAGCATGAAGCATGCTATCTCATTTTCCTCCAGGTAGTTTTACAGTGGAAATTAATCACATAAATGCAGCTTTTTCTCAGAGGTAGATGGGCTCAGTGTTCCACAAGATTGGCTTATTCTCTACAGTATACCCGGGAAGAAAATTAAAAGCAAAACAATTTCATAACACCAAATGCTTTATGTTACAGGTAAAATCCCAAGACAATGAATATTGTTATCAAGATGAGGTTTTTATAACAAAAACTGTTCTATGATCTGGTAATGGCTATAACAGTATTTTGTTGAGCTGGTTAGGGAGTTTTCTTTGGTGCCAGCTCTTATAAGAGTCAATCCGTCTAACAAAAGTAGCTGATGTTGTGTTGTATATACTGTAGGTAGTCAGAAGAGATGAAATCTTCATACCTTATATTTAGAGAGAGATTTGAAGTCTTAAAAACTAGTTTATCTTTTACTTCATTTGATTTCCATATTAAACTTGAGAAACATGTTACAGCAAAAATTTCTATCCTCACTGAATTTACTGAGATATTGAGGCTTAAATGACTGAACTGACTTGCTAAATTTGAATACAAACTCAAACTCCATGACTCCTAACCCAGAAAATGTTCTCTTCTATTGGTATTTATGTTGATTTGTCAATAAATAATAATTACCTTTTCCTTTAATTCATTCCAACTGATCTCACACATTTCCCACTCACTTTCTTTTAGATGTAAAACACAAGGAAAGAGTAGACATAGCAGCGCGTTTAACCTTTTATTTGTGAGGTCTCATTTGTTTCTGCTCTATGATACATACCTCAGAATTTGACTTCTAACAACATAATCAATAATGAAAATATATTCAGTGAACCGATTTGGAAGTGCAGTGAGAAAAGAAACTATGGAAACCACTTTCCTACAATGGATCTTAGTTTCCTCCACAAACAAATGAGGATAGAACCATTTGTCGTACATGGTTATTGAGAGAGAGCTACTGCCTACCAAAGGCCCTGGTGAAAATCTGGGGAATATTTCAGGCATCTCTCCCTTCCCCTCACTGTTCACAACATGCCTAAAGACACAAAGAACTGTTGATTCTATGCTCTGAAAAGTTCTGGAATTTTTCCTTCCAATCCCATCTCCACCAACTCTCGGTTTAGATCTTTATCACTTTACTGGGATTACCATAAATTTATATCTTATTTCCAATCTTGTCAGTTTCAATTTCATTATGCTTATAGAGAATGGGTTCCAGTGTTAGATACAACAGATAAATACTTGAGACTCCTTAGGATCCTGCATTTTTACTTTTCAATATGTTATTAAATGCATTTGAATATATCAGGTGGACAGTCTTAATTAGGTACAGATAGTTTTCTCAGTCTCTTTATACACCTAACACTTTTTCATTTTCACTTAGATAATATGTCTTTATCCATTAGTACCAGTAGAAATCCATAAGAAGTATAAATGGAGCCCAAAAGGCTCTAGAGAAGCCAACTGAGCTCATATTTACCAGGGAACAATATCTGGAAATTTGCATACATGAGGAAGTTTCCTATAAATTCTACTGCTGCTGCTGCTGCTGCTAAGTCGCTTCAGTCATGTCCGACTCTGTGTGACCCCATAGACGGCAGCCCATCAGGCTTCCCCGTCCCTGGGATTCTCCAGGCAAGAACACTGGAGTGGGTTGCCATTTCCTTCTCCAATGCATGAAAGTGAAAAGTGAAAGTGAAGTTGCTCAGTCGTGTCGAACTCTTCGAGACCCCGTGGACTGCAGCCTACCAGGCTCCTCCGTCCGTGGGATTTTCTAGGCAAGAGTACTGGAGTGGCTTGCCATTGCCTTCTCCGATAAATTCTACTACTCTATTATAAAATGTTTTCCTCCACTGGAGAAGCCATTACATATATGAAGATTTAAGCTAATGAAGATGCCTACTGACTGTCAAACTTTAAACTTTAGTCTATCATACTAAGAGACAAGGGCTTCCCTGGTGACTCAGTGGTAAAGAATCCGCCTCCCAATGCAGGAGACTCGGCTTCGATCTCTGGGTCAGCAAGATCTCCTGGAGAAGGAAATGGCAAGCCACTCAAGTATTCTTGTCTGGGAAATCCCATGGACAGAGGAGCCTGGTGGGCTACAGTTCATGGGGTCACAAAGAATTGGACACAACTGAGTGAATGAGCATGCACTAAGAGATTCTTCCTAAGATGTACATTCTGCAGCAAAATTCTAAGATAGGTGGAATCCAAAACTCCTTGAAAATCTAACTCTAATAAGTTGAGAAATTTTTAGTTCAAAAAATAATACTTACTCCGAAGTTGGTAGCAGCAAATCGATCTGAGGCGGAAACTTGCACATTTGTTGAAATGGTTGTATGAGCATAGAAAGCGTTGATATTCGCCAGCAAGGTGCTCATTACAGCAGGGACACCGGGGCACATGTATTTAGAAGACAGACAGGAAAAATGCCTGTAAGTCAAAAACATTAAATGCTTTAAAAACAGAACTAATTAATTCACATAGCAGCATAGCCTCTAACATCAGCAATTAAATAATTCCTCGACTATATCTGTGAAAAGGAGAGAAAACTCTTACAATCCCTAACTGAAAGAGAATGCAATTCCAGCCTTTTAAAAATTTCTCATTCACAAATGTGAAGTGGTTTATTTAAAATGTGATTTGTCACAGGGACATTTGCATAATTTCTTTTAACTGGAGAGTGCTGTGTGTACACACAAAAAGTGCCATTTCCAGTGGAATCTCACACTGTTGAAAAGCAATCCTCCAGGAGTCTATCATCTCTGGCAACTCTGTCCTTAACGATTTTAGTTCCTGAAGTGCTGTATTGCAACCAGAATGCTCTGCCACACTTGCATTCCTCTCACATCAATAAGGTAAACAGGAAGCCCTCCTTTCCCTCCTTTCATTGCACAATGATTAAACAAGTCAACCTAACATCTGACCTGAGTCCATTTTGTGAGCTTTTGTCATTAAGTAGTTTCCACAAGCAGTTTTATTTTCTGAGATTTTGCTAAATCCTGGATTTAATTAAGCAAACAAATGAACAGTGAAGACAAATTATGCCAGCTTTATGCTTAAAGATCATTTCTTTTAAACCTTGAATAATAGTATCATTTACAGATATCAGAAGCATCAAGTATTCAATTCTGTTACTTCTCTCAGGACAACCTGTTTCATTTGAACTCTAACAAAAGACTTAAAAATTGAAAGCACAGCTTGTGATAAAAGTGAAGAGATAAAACATCCATAGAATAAAGAAATTTTCAGTATGTAATTTGATCCCATTTTGCCCTCATATCTCAGTAATTTGTCTACCACTTAGGCACCCTTGAATTTTGAGAGAAAAAACTGTTAGGACTCAGTTCTTGATGAGTGAGAGAGAAGAAAGAGAAGTGGTTACATTCCAAGTCTTCAGTTTGGGTGACTAGGTGAATAATGCTTCTGCCAAGTGAGCTAGGAACTAAAAAGAAGAAAGGGAATTAAGGTGGGGATGATGCATTCAGTTGAGTTTAAGGCACCTGTAGAGCTATCATGTAAGAACGTCCACCAGGTTGATGGAGACCTGGGCTGAATATTTCAATCTGGGGATCACTTCAAAACCATGAGAACGGATAAGGTTATCCAGGGAAATCAAGTAGAATGAAGAACAGTATCAGGAAATGGAACCTGGGAAATACTGACATATAGTGAACCCGGGAGATTAGTAGTGAACCCAGAGAATAGTATACCCTGGAGATTAAATAGGAAGAAAAATAAGTGAATTCTAGGGCTGAGATAAAATTAAAAATGATAGGTTAAAGGAAAGCTAGTCCAGTGGAATTAGGGAACCCACGGAATAGGAGATTTGAAGGGTTAAGGATGACTGATGCTGATAGGTGCATTGAAAGAGTCTTCAGTTCAGTTCAGTCGCTCAGCCATGTCCGACTCTTTCCTAAGAACCTAAAATAACTATTGGACTTGACAAACAAACATCGTGTGACTGTAACAAAATCAATGTTAGTGGAGTGACTGGGGGTTGCATCAAGAGGAAAGAGGATGGAAAGTGAGAATGTAGCAGAAAATGATCAAGGAAAAATGGATCAAGACCAGATTTTGTTGATCTTTAGCTAAGGAGTTTATGGAGTTGGCTGAAATTTCTGCAGCGGGAAGTGATACCATCAGGTGAATCTGGGAAGATGACTCTGAAGTGTAAAGATGGACTGAAAAGAGTAGGTATTGGAAGCAGAAAAACAATGTAGGGGATGTAGAAGCAAAAAATGACCTTTCTGCCCAGAATCCAATATGACTAAGCACTTCACATACCATAGTCAGAAGGAACAAAATATTTTGCACCTTGAGATAATCTAAAAATCACAGAATCACTGTTTCTTATCTCCCAAATATAAAAACCTCAAATATTTCTCTAAAATCTGAATTTCCTAACAAAACAACTGTGAACTGGAGTTTAGCCATGATATATCTGAAAATGTATAATGACCTCTGTAAGTGTGAATACCAGGTGGAATGCTGTTGTTTCTGCCAAGAATAGCACAAGAACACCATGTAAACCAGGTAGCCTTAGGAATGTTATTTCTTTTTTGCCAGTGCTTCTAAAGTCTCATTCCCTCTTTGTACTTGTTGTAATTAAATATATTTTCCTTTTCTGATTTTTTTTCTCCTTAAGGTCACAGAGCAAGTAAGGTGATTAAGAATTAGAGTTCAGGCAATGCAAGTTCAGAAGCATCTCTCTTAACCACCAAGGTGACCTCTTAATTTATTCTCCTCCCTCTCTAATATTGTATATTATATATTGTGTATGTATCTGTTGCTTCCAGAACACTCAGTTGTCATTTCATCCAGCTCACCTCTAGCATAACGTACAGGAGTCGGTCCCTAAGTGTTTAATGAAACCAAGTGAAAGCAGTGTGAGTTACCGGTATATAAGGAGAGTTAGTGTATAGAATGTGTGCTTTGTTACTTTGAGTATGACAGTTTATTACAACATCCAACTGATCTGTGAATACCGAGTTGAAGTGCACAGCAGTTAATGCCATAATGATCACAACTCTGAAGGTGAATTGTGTTCTGCTTATAATTGGTACCCTGAGAGAAATATTTTAAATTTTCCTGGGCATTAGGCATGCATTCATCTTAGCGACCTGACAGAAATATTTTACCTCCTGATTCAAATGTAACTGAGATGATTTGTGGGGTATGATGGGAGGTAGCCAGCTGTACATGATCTATTCTGATCTCCTGTAGAAATAGCCACAAAAACCAAAAAAAGGATGTGAAATCATAGCAGTGCTACAAATCACGTGTGGCAATCAAAGCTCCTCCTATATCTGGGAGGGATTTTGCTTAAGCTTATAACAGTTGAATAGACTGAGAGGTATTCAGTGACTGACTAGTGTCTAAACTCTTAAACTGTTAACCTGACTAAGGAAGAAATGGGAGGATATTTCTGGGAACCATAGACTGTTACAACCCCCACATCAGAAATGTGAGCCCTAGGCTGCTGGCCAGCAAGGCTGTTATTCACTTTCCTATTCCATGGTAAATGGCTTCCCAAGGCAGTGAAGCTGCCTCTTATTTCCCACACCTTCTCAGTCTATACCCATTAAAGAGTACACAACTCCCAAGACTGCAATACAGCCTTCACAATAGGGGACAGGCAATGGGATTTGAAGCTACTTAGAAGAAAGGGCTGGAAGAACACGGAGAATAGTATACCCTGGAGATTAAATACAGCCTCTGATGTTCAGCTCTAGCAAGACAAGAATTCACAGGTTGCTTACATTATCCAGAAAAGGCATCTGGCTCTGCCACAGAGCCCACCAATAGGAGCAGGTAAAAATCTTTGCTCAATCTAAAAGCACATTGCATTTGAATAAAGTCATAGCACAGAGGGAACATTTTTGAAGGATCACTTACCATTATAGGATCTGCAGGTGAATACTGGTAACACACTGGTGGTTTACAAATACGGATTTAGAGTCAAAGGATCCCGTAAGTTGCCAAAGAAGCAGGATGCAAACATCCATGCCTGTTATTATCACAACATACACACATGTGCACACACACTTAAACAGCAAAAATAACTAAGAACTTGATAGGAAATTAATTAAAATGGTCAAAATGTTGTCTCTGGGTGGTGTTACATGTTTTTGTAATTAAAAAACATATCTTGTATTTTTAAAAATACTTTACCATTAGCATGTTTTATTGCCCTAATTGGAAAAATATAATATATACATATTTAAAATGTTAATTCAACTTTTGCTCTATTGTTGATTTTTATAAGTCTTTATGTAACTTTTAGCACCAATAAGAAACAAAGTAATACAACTCCTTTTAAATTTTGTTTGACTAAGGTTAACTTTTCTTTATATATTTTTTTAATAAAACAGTAAAACTTTTCAAGTATACAATGTAAAACTATATAACCTATACTTTACAGTATCATTAAATAAGGTTTTTATGAATGAAGTTAAACAAATCGTCCATAAAATAATCTTTTCCTTCAAAATGTATCATAGACCTAATTTCTGATTGAGTAAATGCAAAAAAAATACTATAAAATTACTAAGAAATAGAAGTCAGTTTTATAATAAAATATATTACTGGGAGAACAGGATTCACACACACAGTACAATATATATAATATAGATTACTAATAAGGACCTACTGTATAGCACAATGAACTCTACTCAGTACTTGGAAAAGAATCTGAAAAACAGTAGATGTATGGATATGTGTAACAGATTCACTTTGCTGTACACCTGAAATTATCGTCATTGTAAATTGTACCCCAATAAAAATTAAAAATAAATATCAAAAATTAATTTTAAAGATATTAATAAAATGTCTCATAACTTCCAATGGAAAATATAGGGATGAAAATGGTAAAGATGTGAAAAATCAAAGGGCAAAGAGGAAAATTTAACATTTCACTAAACAATAGTATTCATCCCATTAGATTTTTATACCAGTTTCAATATCAAATTAGCATTACTATGGTGCTTTTCTTGTCAGTTGGTTAAAATTACAAACAACAAAATTTTTGTTGTTTGTTAAAAGGAAAATAGATCAAAGTCATAAATATGACCCTCCTAAATTTGGTCAGAATTTCATTGAACATGTCTCAATATACCTAACAATTAAAGATATAACACTTAAAAAGAAGTTGTCACCTTTTGGAATTTATATTAAAATGTTCTTCAGAACTAGTGACTCAGGAATTAATCAGTTGGAATACCAGGATTAAAAGTTTAAGCATTTGATATTAACTACAAAAATGAAACACTGACACTGAAACCCAGAAAGATAATTTCCAAGTCACTCTAAGAAATATAATATTTTACCTAGCTGGTAAAAATGCCTGTAGTTCTTTAGAAACTATGACTATGAGTACAGTAAGTTAAAGACAGTAGCTCTTGGGATCAAAACAATAATCTATACTGAACTTTCTTTTTTACCTTCAGTTTTAACCCTAAATGATAAGTGGTTAGGCAGCCAATGTCATATACGTAGTAGTCTGCATCAAAGTATAATTCTTAGATGACTGAAGGGCAAAAAGAAAAAAGAGATGAACTTCAAAGACGTAAAGATATTCATTAGGGTAATGGCTACCTTTCTCAGAAATCTTGCAGGAATAGTCAACAAAAAGTTTTTTTTTTTTTTGTATGTGGAGGAAAGTGGTTGGGCTAGGGAGGGATAATGAGTGGCCAATTAAGAGTTAAAGGTACCATGGCGTAGAGATGATTCATTCTAACCCTAGTTCAGGCTGTGACCTCAGAAAAGTAACTTTCTCACTCATAGATTCAGTCAATCCATCTGTAAAATCAAAAGGCTATGAGAAGATCTAATTCTTACAGTCTCTAATGTGCTATGAATCTCTGAATACAGAGAGCACATCCAGCCTAGTCATACACATTATTTTCCCTTCCAACAACATTTGATTCATCTGCACAAATGGATAGTTGAGATGACCAGGAAGTAGAGGACAGGGGAGTTATACTGTGGCATCCTTTGCACTTGGAGAGTTTTCAGCTAATGGACTTCTACATAGTCTTCAATTTGGCAGTATTTGCCTCTCGGTTTGTGTGTACCCATTCTTTATGCGGGGTTACTGACAAGGCAAACTTTCTTGCCTCTAATCATTGCCAAGTCTATGCCACAACCACTAACGCCAAAGAAGATGAGGTTGAATGGTTCTGTGAAGACCTACAAGATCTTCTAGGACTAATGCCAAAAGAAAAGAAAGAGATGTCCTTTTCATCATAGGCGACTGGAATGCAAAAGTAGGAAGTCAAGAGATACCTGGAAGAACAAGCAAGTTTGGCCTTGGATTTCAAAATGAAGCAGGGCAAAGATTCACAGAGTTGTGCCAAGAGAATGCACTGGTCATAGCAAACACCCTCTTCCAACAACACAAGAGATGACTGCGCACATGGACATCACCAGATGGTCAATATTGAAATCAGACTGATTATATTCTTTACAAAGATGGAGAAGTTCTATACACTCAGCAAAAACAAGATGGGGAGCTGACGGTGGTTTAGATCATGAAGTCCTTATTGCAAAATTCAAAATTAAATTGAAGAAAGTAGGGAAAACCACTAGGCTATTCAAGTATGACCTAATCAAATCCCTCATACAGTGCAGGTGAAAAATAGATTCAAGAGATTAGATCTTATAGAGTGCCTGAAGAACTACGGATGGAAGTTCATAACATTGTATAAGAGGCGGTGATCAAAACATCCCCAAGAAGAAGAAATGAAACAAGGCAAAATGGTTGTCTAAGGAGGCCTTACAAAGAGCTGAAAAAGAAGAGAAACAAAAGAGAAAATGAAAGATATACCCAGCTGAATGCAGAGTTCCAAAGAATAGCAAGGAGAGATAAGAAAACCTTCTTAAGTGAACAATGTAACAAAATAGAGGAAAACAATAGAATGGGAAAGACTATAAATCTCTTTAAGAAAATTAGAGATATCAAGGGAGCATTTCATGAAAAAAAATGGGTACAATAAAGGACAGAAATGGTATGGACCCAACGGAAGCAGGAGATATTAAGAAGAGGTGGCAAGAATACATAGAACTGTACATAAAAGGTCTTAATGACCTGGATAACCAAAATGGTGTGATCACTCATCTAGAGCCAGACATCTTTGAGTGTGAAGTCAAATGGGCCTTAGGAAGGATTACTAAGAACAAGGCTAGTGAAAGTGATGGGATTCCAGCTGAGTCATTTCAAATCCTAAATGATGATGCTGTTAAAGTGTTGCCCTCAATATGCCAGCCAATTTGGAAAATTAAGCAATAGCCACAGGACTTGAAAAGGTCAGTTTTCATTCCAATCTCAAAGACAGCAATGCAAAAGAACATTCAAACTACTGCACAATTGTTCTCATTTCACATGTTAGCAAGGTAATGCTCAAAATCCTCCAAGCTAGGCTTCAACAGTATGTAAACTGAGAATGTCCAGATGTACAGTTTGAATTAAGAAAAGGCAGAGGAACCAGAGATCAAATTGCCACCATCTCTTGGATCATAGAAAAAAGAAGGGAATTCCAGAAATAAAAACATCTACTTTACTGACTACACTAAAGCCCTTTGACTGTGTGGATCATAACAAACTGTGGAAAATTATCCAAAAGATGGGAATACCATATCACCTTACTTCACTCCTGAGAAATCTGTATGCAGGTTAGGAAGCAACAGTTAGAACTGCATATGGAACAAAGGATTGGTTCAAAACTTGGAGAGGAATAGGTTAAGGCTGTATATTGTCACCCTGCTTATTTAACTTACATGCAGAGTACATCATGCAAAATGCCAGGCTGGATGAAGCACAACCTGGAGTCAAGATTTCTGGGAGAAATATCAATAATCTCAGATATGCAGATAACATCACCCTAATGCCTGAAAGCAAAAAGTAACTAAAGAGCCTCTTGATAAAGGTGAAAGAGGAGAGTGAAAAAGCTGGCTTTAAATTTGACATTCAGAAAACTAAGAACATGGCATCAGGTCCTATCACTTCATGGCAAATAGATGGGGGAAAATGGAAACAGGGATAGACTTTAGTTTCTTGGGTTCCAAAATCACTGCAGATGGTGACTGTAGCCATGAAATAAAAAGACGCTTGCTCCTTAGAAGAAAAGCTATGACCAACCTAGACAGCATATTAAAAAGCAGAGGTATTACTTTGCCTACAAAGGTCCCTTTTGTCAAAGCCCTGGTTTTTCCAGTAGTCATGTATGGCTGTAAGAGTTGAACCATCAAGAAGACTGAGTGCCAAAGTTGATGCTTTTGAAATGTGGTGTTGGAGAAGATTCTTCAGAGTCCATTGGACAGCAAGGAAATCAAACCAGTCAACCCTAAAGGAAATCAGTCCTGAACATTCATTGGAAGGACTAAAGCTGAAGCTCCAATACTTTAGCCACCTGATTCGAAGAGCCGACTCAAGACCCTGATGCTGGGAATGACTGAAGGCAGGAGGAGAAGGAGACGACAGAGGATGAGATGGTTGGATGGTATCACTGACTCAATGGACATTAGTTTGAGCAAACTCAGGGAGATAGTGAAGGACAGGGAAGCCTGGTGTGCTGCAGGCCATGAGGTCCCAAAGAGTCAGACAACTGAGTGATGAAACAAGAACCACCATTGCCTTGAAAATCATTTCCCTTTAAGGCTGCCATCTAATACTACATAAATTATTCCCAGGGGGAGGAGGAAGAGCGGGAACAGGATTATAGGCATAATTAGCAATTTAAAATGACAGTATATCTCTACAGCAAACCACTCCCTCAAATAGCCCATCTTCAAATAATATAGGTCAAAATTACTACCGAGTAATCTCTCAAAATGTTTAATATTTCCCCAGGAAGGCATGATTTAGAAACAATGGACTAAGAAGGCTAAAAAGACTTCACTGCTTTTGTAAGAAAATGGGTTTAGTGTCAAACCAATTTAACAAATGGAATTTCAATGCCATGGGGAAACTTAAAAGTCACAAACTCCAAAATGATGCTTAAATGCTTATAATGAGATAGTTACTGGTATTTTTTCAGTTGACACAACTATTACAACACTATCAACCATTCAAAATACTATTGAGAAAATACTAGGAAATTGTTGTTTAGTTGCTAAATCATGTGCAACCCTTTTGCACCTCTTGGATTTGCAATAGTTGGTTGCTGTTTCCTTCTCCAGGGGATCTTCCTGACCAGGGATTTCAAATAATAAATCTGGATTCAGCTCACTTGCTATTGTTTTGATGAAAATAAGACAATCATCTGACTCACCTGTCTTTTTATCAACAATTGTCCTTAATCACAGGCTTACTTGGTGACTCAGCAGTAAAGAATCTGCCTGTAATGCATGAGACCAGGGCTTGATCCCTGGTCCCAAAGATGCCCTGGAGGAGGAAATGGCAACCCGTTCCAGCATCCTTGCCTGGGAAATCCATAGACAGAGGAGCCTGGTGGGCTATATAGTCCATAGGGTCTCAGAGTCAGACATGACTGAGCATGGACAAGTAGCATAGCATAGTCCCTAATCACACCCATCTTATGGTTTCAAAGAGTGGGAAAGGCTTTTGATAGAAAAGATTGAAAAATCAATTATGAAAATTAGAGCAGAATGATTGGAAAGAAGCACCAAAATGCAGTGGTTCTTAGAGTCTTAGAAGAGATTTCAGAGAAGCAATATAAGACAAAAGGAACAGACAAAAGACAGACAAAAGGAAGTGTGTATTAGTCACTTAGTCATGTCCCACTCTGTGACCCTATGGACTGTAGTCTGCCAGGCTCCCCTAGCCATGGAATTCCCCAAGGATGAATACTGGTGTGGATTGCCATTTCCTTCTCCGGGGGATTTTCCCAACCCAGGGATTGAATCCAAGTCTCCTGCATTGTAGGCAGATTCTTTACCATCTGAGCTACTAGGGAAGATGAAAGGAAAGACTACCTATATTCCTAATGTTAGAAATACACTGAAATACACTAAAATAATATTCATGGGCTCCCAGCTGGTGCTAGTGGTAAAGAACCTTCCTGTCAGTCCAGGAGATGTAAGAGATGTGGGTTTGATTCCTGGGTTGGGAAGATTCCCTGGAGGAGGGCATGGCAACCCACCCCGGTATTTTTGCCTGGAGAATCTCATAGATAGAGAAGCCTGGTTGGCTACAGTCCATAGGGTTGCAAAGAGTCAAGACACAACTGAAGCAACTTAGCATGCACATAAAATAATACCTATCACATTTGCTCTTAAAAAATTCGGACTAGCATGCATTTCAATGATTTTATTCATCGTTACCAGTAATGAGGAGCTCAAACCTTTAAAGATCACTTCTCCTTTGGCCAAAAGCATCATAGCTTTTCATAAATAGTATGGATTGCTTGAGCTCAATTATGGACAGCTTGAGTACCAGGCCGGTGGGGAGGGACAGGAAAGTATGAAATGCATACAGTTTAGAGGAATGATGGAAGTTGAAGAGTAAGTAAGGATGACAGCCTCATGCTGCCTGCCTCTCAGCTTTATCCGAAACCTTTCCTCATCTGTGCCTGGAATGGTCTCTCCATGTGTACACACTTACAGCTCACAATCATGCCTTCATTATACTGTCTTATTATTAGGTAATTTATTCTTCCTCTTCTTCCTCACTGGGGATGAAGTGATATTCCATATTTCCACCGTCCTGTACAAGTCTTTGTACTTAGATGCTCAGACAGTGTCTATCACATAAATGAATTACATCTTCTGAAAAGTGGCTTCATGAGAAGCTGGAGCTTAACTTCTTGCTTGCTGATATATTCTCAGTGCCTATAAAACTTTTGGCATATAACAGGCACTCAATAAATATTTTTTAAAGGAATCAATGATTCAATTAAGCAGCACTCTCTTTAGAAAGCAGGCTCATAGCTCAAACAGCTATAATGACTAGTAACTTTAAAGTAAAGTGTATCTCAACAGCTCTGGTCCAAATATGAATTAGATTAGGATGACCAGCACCAAAGTACAGGTTGTTTGTTAAACATACTAAGGTTAAAAAAACAACCTAGTGCTTTTCTCTTATCGGTATTATAGAGGCATGACTATAATCTAATAGAATCTAAAATTCTGGGAGACATCACGGGCTTCATTTTAAAATAAATGAAAGGCTCAAATTAAACACTCAGTTAAAATGTATTTGTTGGACAAAAATCACCTCTAGATGACAATTTATTCCTTAATGCTTGACATGAAATTCTCCTAATTGTGTTCCGGGGTGAACAGTTGGTTGGTCTGCCAGAACATTATTAAAAACATATGTTTGAATAAATAGATGAAAAAAAAATTCTAAAACTCCCCAAATGATGAAAACAGGTTTTATGCCTAGCCTCATGCTAAACATGTGGAATAGCGTGCTCCTTTGAAAAAGGGAACAGACTCTCATTCTTACTGTCACAAATTGGAAAATTGCTTTTATGTTAGATGGATGGCTGCATTTACCCTGTGGGAACAAATCCTCCAGGTCCTTGATCAATCACTTGTCCCAGCAGGAAAACTGTAATCCCTTTCCTCCCTCTCATGAACGCTCCAAAACAAAAGATAGACTTTTTTTGCAACAAATAGGTCTAATACACTGTGTCCTCATAGCTAATGTTCTGCGGTAAAAGGAAAGAGCATTTACAGTAAGCAGGAGGTACCTTGGAGGAATGGAAAATTCGGTATTAATGTTCAGGTTATTTACCAGCAAAATAGATTCAGGCTCCTTATTATGGTGAGAAATATGTAAGACGAAAATTTAATAATGTATAACCAGACTCTCTGACTTAATACATACTTCCTCTTTATTTATTTGTGCTCCAAATCCATCTTCAAAGAAATGGGAGTATGCTTGAAAGAAACCAAACAATCTCTAATAAAACAGTTAGATTATGAAGTTACCTGGGGATCTGACTAAACACAGAGGGGCTTTAAATAGCAAGAGAAATTGTGATTTGATTTTTTTCTGAGCCAGTGGTGTCTAGGGAAGTACAGAGAATTAAGCAGTTTTATCCTTTCAAAACTGTATAAGTATCCTTACTATATAGAGAGGTCATATGTTTTTTCCTTGAAGCTGAATTTCTTAATTTTGTGTTTTTAAAAATAAGAGGGCATTTTATATTAACATATGGAATCTAGAAAGATGGTACTGATGATTTCGTATGCATGAGTTAATACACAATATTTGGCTTTCTCTTTGTGACTTACTTCACTGTGTATAATAGGCTCTAGGTACATCTACCTCATTAGAGCTGACTCAAATGTGTTCGTTTTTTTTTTTTTTTTTTTTTAATATCTGAGTAATATGAGGACATTTTAAAGAGATGGCTCCCAAGTACATGAAAAAGTTGGTCCTGGCTTGAAAAACTGGCAAGAGGCTTTACATTTTTTTTATATCTTAAAGGGACAGAGGAAAAAAAAATATAGTAAGTTTTCTAAAATAAATGCTCTGAGGAAAGGGAAGGCAGTGGTCTCTGAGGTTAGACTTTTCAGATTCTGTAAGAGCCAAGATGAGGGGGACACCCCAGGCCTAGAGGCATAAAGAAGCCTGTCTAAAGTTTTGTTAAGCCGAGGGAAATGTCAAGGTCATCTTGGTCAATGTTAAAAGAAACATTTAATAAATGAAAATATCAATATCAAATCAAATATGTAACCATCAGTAGATATAATGTGCCACATTTTGTTACTGTCAAAGTTCATTTGTCAATTTCTCCCACAAAAAGCAGGTATTCTTTTCCTTTATGTTTATCTACCTACAGTTCAGTTCAGTTCAGTTGCTCAGTCATGTCCGACTCTTTGTGACTCCATGAATTGCAGCACGCCAGGCCTCCATGTCCATCACCAACTCCCGGAGTTCACTCAAACTCACATCCATCAAGTCGGTGATGCCATCCAGCCATCTCATCCTCTGTCATCCCCTTCTCCTCCTGCCCCCAATCCCTCCCAGCATCAGAGTCTTTTCCAACGATCTACTCTTCTCATGAGGTGGCCAAAGTACTGGAGTTTCAGCTTTAGCATCATTCCTTCCAAAGACATCCCAGGGCTGATCTCCTTTAGGATGGACTGGTTGGATCTCCTTGCAGTCCAGGGGACTCTCAAGAGTCTTCTCCAACACCACGGTTCAAAAGCATCAATTCTTTGGTGCTCAGCTTTCTTCACAGTCCAACTCTCACATCCATACATGACCACTGGAAAACTGTAGCCTTGACTAGACGGACCTTTGTTGGCAAAGTAATGTCTCTGCTTTTGAATATGTTATCTAGGTTGGTCATAACTTTCCTTCCAAGGAGTAAGTGTCTTTTAATTTCATGGCTGCAATCACCATCTGCAGTGATTTTGGAGCCCCAAAATATAAAGTCTGACACTGTTTCCACTGTTTCCCCATTTATTTCCCATGAAGTGATGGGACCAGATGCCATGACCTTCGTTTTCTGAATGTTGGGCTTTAAGCCAAAAGTTTCACTCTCTTATTTCATTTTCATCAAGAGGCTTTTTAGTTCCTCTTCAATTTCTGCCTTACTCTTGGTCTTTAGATGAGAAGTTAGCAATTGGTAAAGTCCACAGTCAAACCCAGCTGATGGCTTTTGTTTTTAAAATAGAGTTTTATTGGAGCACAGCCATGCCATTTTGTTTACTTAGTATCTGCACTGTTTCTGCACTAGGAATGCAAAATTTAGCAGCTGTCACAGATACTGTACGACACACAGAACTGAAAATATTTACTCTCTGGCCTTTCACACCCATACAAAAAAACTGCCAACGTCTGCTTCAGAGTATTTCCAATGTAAGCAGAGACTTTGTCACACTGTCTTTTAAATATGATAAGATCCAAACTGACCTGCAAGTCATTAGATACCAAAAAGGCATTCAAAAATATTTGTATTGTTTACTTAAAAAGGTAGTAGAAAAATAAAAGTGGTAAGTTGAAGGATGGATGATTCTTCTCCTTTAAACTATCATACATTTATGTTTTTTCTCTGTAGTAACATGATTGTGCTTCTCAGAATATCAGAAACACAGCAATGAAGAAATCAGCTCACAGAGATATATGGAATAAATTAAACTTGATACCTTTTTTTACTGGGATTCTTTCCAAAAGATTTTTCTATGTGTTTTTTTAAACATAGTTCTCTTGGCAGTGCAGTTCATTTACTTTAGACTATTAAATCATAGTTATATTTTAATTGAATTCAAATGTTACACTAGCTGCTCTGATGAGTTCTTATAGACAATGACATGGGCAGACTTCATTGTGGCTGTCCATTTTCAAAACAGGCTGCCTCAAAAGGAATAGCTCCTGGACACTGGACCAAGATGGTAGAGGAGCAGGACATGGTGCTCACCTTCTCCCACAAATACATTCAAAAAAAGTGAGAAAGGAATTGGGATGGGACCTGTGCCCCTCTGAAAGAGGGAAAGCTTCCACATCCTGCGAAGTCCCCTCAGTGGTGGAAAGACTAGTCAGGAGAGAAGGGGCATTTCAGAGCCTTTGAAGAGAGCAGAACTAGTTATGGAGAGCATAGTGGAGAGATACTTGCACAGATGGTAGATGTCACTGCCCTGCACTCCCCAGCCTGAGATGCTCATCTGCTAGGATGGGTGCAGGCTGGCTGCTGAGGCTTGAGTCTTGGCGGTCAGACCCTAGAAGAAGACAGGGATTGGTTGTGTGGAGACAGCCTGAAGGGGCTAGGGTATGGTGTACCACAACCAAGGGAGTGGCATGCCAGAAGAAGCCAGAGCCCACCAGACAGGCAAGGCACCATTGTTCCGAGGTGCACAAACATAGGAGCTTCCTTTTCTGGGTGAGCACTCTTAGGTGGCAGGGCACCACCTGCATGAGCTCCAGGGTCAAGCACAGCCACCACTGGCATTTCAGACTCCAGAGGCAGGTACTGGTGCTGGGTTCCAACCACTCTCTCCACCTTCCCAGGAGTACATGCAGTCCATGAACCTGCCCACCCTCTATCAATGGGATAATGGCCAGCACACACTGAAGAAAGAGACAGCAAGCATCCAAACCAAAACAGAACCCATGCCAAAACCAATTAAATCCATACAAGCGATACAGTAATCCTTCCACATATAAATTGTCATCCAAAACTACAGTAGATAATTGTTTCCCTTAAACTCACAGAGTAGGAGAAATATAAGCAAAATGAAGAAGTAGAAGAACCACTTCCAGTTAAAAGACCACGAGAATTCCTCTGAAGAGGCAAACAATGAAACAGACTTCTTCAACCTAATAGACACAGAGTTCAAAAAGCAAGTAATGAAAATATTGAAGGAATTAAGAAAGGTTATTGACAGAAATGCAGATTGCTATAAAAAAGTAACTAGAAACTATAAGGAGGAGCCAAGAAAAATTAGAAAATTCATTTGCCAAGATAAAAACTGAGCTAAAGGTAATGAATAGCAAAATGAATAATGCAGAAGAAAGAATAGTGATATGGAAGACAGAATAATGGAAATTAGTCAATCAAAGCAGAAGACAGAAAACCATATAAAAAATAAAATGAAAGCAGTTTAAGAAATCAGTGGGCTAATATAAAGCATGCCAATTTATACATAATAGGGATTCCAGAAGAAGAAAGAGAAAAAGGAAGTAAAAGGTATTTGAAGTAATTAAGGTTGAAAACTTCCCAACCTAAAGAAGGAAACAAATATCCAGGTATGCAAAGCATAGAAAGTCCTAAACAAAATTAACCCAAACAAAATTAACCCAAATAACCCTATATCAAACTATATTATAAGAAAAATGGCAAAGTTAAAGATGAAAAGAGTATTCTAAAGGCAGCAAGAGAAAAACAGAGTGTTAATTAACAAGGGAACCTCCTTGTTAATTACAAGGGAACCCCCATAAGACTATCAGCTGATTTCTCTACACAAACTCTGCAGGCTAGAAAGTGAAAGTGAAGTTGCTCAGTCGTATCCGACTCTTTGAGACCATATGGACTGTAGCCCACCAGGCTCCTGCATCCATGGGATTCTCCAGGCAAGAATACTGGAGTGGGTTGCCATTTCCCTCTCCAGGGAATCTTCCCAACCCAGGGATCGAACCCAGGTCTCCTGCATTACAGGCAGACGCTTTAACCTCTGAGCCACCAGGGAAGCAGGGATTGACAAAATATATTCAAAGTCTTGAACGGAAAAAAAATCTTCCACCTAGAATACTATACCCAGCACGATTATCATTTAGAATAGGAGAGAAAATAATTTCTCAGACGAGCAAAAACTAAGAGAATGCAGAAATACTATTAATAAACCTACCCTTAAAAGAAATACTGAAAAGTCTTCTCTATGTAGAAAATTAGCAAGAAGGTATAGGATGGAGGAATTTATAAATAGAAATTGAGTCACTTAAATTAGCCAATACCCAGATTTAAGGGAAAAAAAAAAAAAAAAAAAGAAAACTATTGTGGAAACAAGGAACAGCAAAAGGATAAACATTAAGAAGTAAAAAAGAACATCAAAATCATAAAATGTGTAGAAGGAGAGAAATAAAATGAGAAAAAGTAGATTCTTTTTTCAGAAAGTGTAAATTCTTTTTTTTTTAGAATGTGAGCCTGCTACATGACTATCAGTCTAAACCAAACAGTTATAGGGAGGGGCTGCATGCTTGTGCTCCATTGCATTTGACTCT
Source organism: Bos indicus (assembly GCF_029378745.1). Classification (NCBI taxonomy): domain Eukaryota; kingdom Metazoa; phylum Chordata; class Mammalia; order Artiodactyla; family Bovidae; genus Bos; species Bos indicus. The sequence continues at coordinate 55,778,102 of NC_091769.1, forward strand.
TTGTAACCCATGTACAGTAGCCCACCAGACTCCTCTGTCCATGGGATTTTTCAGGCAAGAATACTGGAGTGGGTTGTCACTTCCTTCCTTCCTGGGTCAGGAAGATCATGTCCCCTATGTCTCCTGCATTTGGCAGTGGAGTCTCTACCATAGTGCCACCTGGTAGCCCAGGAAAGGGTTTGAACTCATGTCTCCTGCAGATTCTTCACTGTCTGAGCCACCAAGGAAGCTACAGGAAGGGGTTAACATACTTATAAAATAGGGCAACAGATCAAAACTACACAAAAGATTCAAAAACCAAAAATAAAAGAACAAAAGCATAAAGTAAAAGGAAATCACCAAACTACAAAAAGAAAAAGAAACAGAAAAGAAACACAATCAACTGGAAATGGCAATAAATACAGATGTACCAATAATTATCTTAAATGTAAATGGACTGAAAGCTCCAATCAAAAGATACAAAGATATAGACTGGAGGAAAAAGAAAAGAAAATAACCGAGAGCATACAATATGCTACCTACAAGAAATGGACCTCAAGGCAAAGACATACATAGACTGAAAGTAAGAGGATGGAAAAAGATGTTTCATGCAAATAGAAATGACAAGAAAGCAGCCACTGCAACACTCATTTTAGACAAAATAGACTTTAAAACAAAGGCCATAAAAAAAGATAAAGGAGAACACTATATCGTGGATTAAAGGATCAATATAAGAAGATTTTACATTGTCAATATATTTACACCTAATATAGGAGGACTCAAATACATAAAACAAATACTAACTGACATAAAGGGAGAAACTGATGGAAATACAATAATAGTAGAAGACTTTTAACACCCCACTCACACCTATAGACAGATCTTCTAGGCAGAAAATCAATAAGGCAATGGAAATTTTAAGTGATACAACAGTTAGACTTGGCATTTTCAGGACATTACATCAAAAACAAAATAAAACAGAACATATACACTTTCCAACTGTACATAGAACATTCTCTAGGACTGACTGCATTACTAGGGCATAAAACTAACCTCAATAAATTTAAGAGTACAGACACTGTTTCAAGAATATTCTATGACCACAATAGCATGAAACTAAAAATCAACCATAGGAAAAGAAATGAGAAAAAAAAAAAAAAAGATTATGTGGAGACTAAAACAAATAGGAAAAGGAGTACGTCAAGGGTGTATATTGTCACCCTGCTTATTTAACTTACGTGCAGAGTACATCATGAGAAACACTGGGCTGGAAGAAGCACAAGCTGGAATCAAGATTGCCAGGAGAAATATCAATAACCTCAGATATGCAGATGACACCACCCTTATGGCAGAAAGTGAAGAGGAACTAAAAAGCCTCTTGATGAAAGTGAAAGAGGAAAGTGAAAAAGTTGGCTTAAAGCTCAACATTCAGAAAACTAAGATCATGGCATCTGGTCCCATCACTTCATGGGAAATAGATGGAGAAACAGTGGAAACAGTATCAGACTTTATTTTTTTGGGCTCCAAAATCACTGCAGATGGTGACTGCAGCCACGAAATTAAAAGATGCTTACTCCTTGGAAGGAAAGTTATGACCAACCTAGATAGCATATTCAAAAGCAGAGACATTACTTTGCCAACAAAGGTCCGTCTAGTCAAGGCTACGGTTTTCCAGTGGTCATGTATGGATGTGAGAGTTGGACTGTGAAGAAAGCTGAGTGCTGGCGAATTGATGCTTTTGAACTGTGGTGTTGGAGAAGACTCTTGAGAGTCCCTTGGACTGCAAGGAGATCCAACCAGTCCATTCTAAAGGAGATCAGTCCTGGGTGTTCTTTGGAAGGAATGATGCTAAAACTGAAACTCCAGTACTTTGGCCACCTGATGCGAAGAGTTGACTCACTGGAAAAGACTCTGATGCTGGGAGGGACTGGGGGCAGGAGGAGAAGGAGATGACAAAGGATGAGATGGCTGGATGGCATCACCGACTCGATGGACGTGAGTTTGAATGAACTCTGGGAGTTGGTGATGGACAGGGAGGCCTGGTGTCCTAGTGTGCTACGATTCATGGGGTCGAGCGAATGAACTGAACTGAACTGAACTGAATGTGCTGCTGAAAAACCAATGGGTCAATGAGGAAATAAAAGAGGAAATTAAAAAATACCTTGAGACAGATGACAATGAAAATTCAACCGTGCAAAATCCAGGATGCAGCAAAAGCAGAACTTACATGGAAGTCCATAGCAATAGAGGCCTTCCTCAAAAAAACAAGAAAAATCTCAAATAAACAACCTAACCTACCTACATACCACCTAAAAGAATTAGAAAAAGAAGAACAAATAAAACCTAAAGTCAGCAGAAGAAAGGAAATAATCAGGGAGGAAATAAATAAAATATAGAGATTAAAAAAAAAAAAAGAAAAAAAATCAATAAAACCAAGAGCTGCTTCTTAGAGACAATAAACAAAATTAACAAACCTCTGGCCAGGCTCACCAGGAAGGCAAGAGAGAGAATCCAAATAAAGAAGAAACAAAAAAGAAGAAAACTCAATCAATACTGAAGAAATACAAAATATCCTAAGAGAATACTATGAACAATTATATGCAAACAAATCTGACAACCTAGAAGAAATGGACAACTTTCAAGAAACATACAGCTCACCAAAACTGAACCAAAAGAAACAGATCATCTGAACAGACCAATCATTAAAAATAAAATAGAATCTGTAAAAACAAAAAAACTTTCTACAAACAAAAGTCCAGGACCAGATGGCTTATGAGAATTCTACCAAGTATACAAAGAACTTATACTGATCCTTCGAAACCTCTTACAAAATGTTGAAAAGGGAATACTCTCAAAGAATCCTATGAAGCCCCCCATCATGCTGATCCCAAAATCAGACAAAGATACCACCAAAAAATAAAATTCCAGGCCAATATCTCTGATGACTATATACATGAAAATTGTCAAAACAAAAACAAATCAGCAAACCAAATTCAACACACAAAAAAGATCATACACCATGACTATCCCAGGTTCACAAGAATGAGTCAACATGTACACATCAATGTAATATATCACATTAAAAAGCAAAAGTCAAAACCCACATGATCATCTCAATAGATACAGAAAAAAAAGTGACAAAATTCAGCATCCATTCATGATAAAAACTCTTACCAAAGTGGGTATAGAGGGAACATATCTCAACATAATAAAAGCCATTTATGACAAACCCACAGCCAATATAACACTCAATAGTGAAAAGTTGAAAACCTTCCTGCTAAAATCTGGAACAGGCCAAGGATACCCACACTCACCTCTTCTATTCAACATAATATTGAAAGCCCTAGTCACATATATCAGACAAGAAACATAAATAAAATGTAACCAGACTGCAAGGGAAGAGGTAAAATTGTCACTCTATTCAGATAACATGACACTATATACAGAAAACCCAAGGACTGCACACAACAACTACCAGATCTAATAAATGAATTCCAGAGTAGTACTACACAAGATAAACATTCAGAAATCAGTTGCACTTCTTTACACTAACAAGGAAATATGAGAAAGGGAATGTAAAAAAAAAGCCTTTGAAAATTGCACCCCAAAAAAAAAAATACCTAGGAATAAACATGACCATAGAGGTGAAAGACTTATAAGCTGAGAACATTAAAACATTATTAAAGGGGAAAAAAGAGGATTCAAAGAAATGGAAATATATCCCTTGCTCTTGGATTGAAAGAATTAATACTGTTAAAATGGCAATACCACCCAAAGCAATCTACAGATTAATGCCATCACTATCAAAATACCCATGATATTTTTCACAGAACTAGAATAAATTACTCAAAAATGTATATGGAAGTATAAGAGACCCAGAATTTCCAAAGCAATCCTAATTAAAAAATAAAAAAAAAGAAGGAGGCATAACTCTTCTAGACTTCAGACAGTGCTACTAAGCCACAGTAATCAAATCAAAACAGTTTGGTATTAGTACAAAAACAGGCATATGGATCAATGGGAAAAAAGCCCAGAAATAAATAAACCCACACATATGTTCAATTTATTTTCAACAAAGGACCAAAAAATATAAAATGGGAGAAAGACAGTCTCTACATCAAGTGGTGCTGGGGAAGTTGAACAGCTGCATGTAAATCAATGAAGTTAGAACACACCCTCCCACCATGCTCAAAAATAAACTCAAAATGCTTATAGGCAACAGAAGACATGACACCAAAAAACTCCTAGAAGAGAGCACATGCAAAACATTCTCTGTCATAAATTGTACCATGTTTTCTTGGGTCAGTCTCCCAAGGCAATAGCAATAAAAACAAAAATAAATGAATGGGACCTAATTAAACTTACAAGCTTTCATGCAGCAAAGGAGATCATACAAAAACATGAAAAGACAACCTACGGAATGGGAGAAAATATTTGCAAATGATGCAAGCAACAAGGGCTTAATCTACAAAATATACAACTGATACTGTACATAGCTCACACAACATAACAAAAAAGAAAACCCAATGGAAAAATGGGCAAAAGACCTTAATAGACATTTCTCCAAAGAAGACATACAAATAGCTATTAGGCACATGAAAAGATGCTCAAAATTACTAATTATTAGAGAAATGAAAATCGAAACTATAATGAAGTACCACTTCACACCATTCAGAATGGCCATCATTAAGATTTACAGATAACAAATGTTGGAGAGAACATGGAGAAAAGGGAATCCACCTACACTGTTGGTGGGCATATAAGTTGGTACAGTCACTATAAGAAACAGTATAGAGGTTCTTCAGAAAATTAAAGTTATAAATTACCATATGATCCAGCAGTTCTACACCCAGACATATACCCAGACAAAACTACAATTCACAAAGGATCCCTATGTTTATAGCAGTAATATTTACAATAGCTAAGACATGAAAACAACTTAAATGTCCATCAACAGAAGAATTGATAAAGAATATTTGGTACATATATACAATGGAATACTAAAAAAGAATGAAATAATGCCATTTGCAGCAACACAGATGCAACTAGAGATGATCATCCTAAGTGAAGGCACAAAGAAAAAGACAAATACCATATGATATCACTTACATTTTGAGTCTAAAATATGGCACACATGAACCTATCTACCAAACAGAAACACACTCTCATAGAGAACAGACTTGTAATTACCAAAGGAGAGATGGAGACGGATGAGCTGGGAATTTGGGTTAGTAGAAATAAACTATTATAGTTAGAATGGATAAACAACAAGGTCCTACTGTGTAGCACAGGGAACTATATCCAATCTTTTTGGATAAACCATACTTGAAAAGAATATTTTTAAAATGTTTACATGTGTATTATTGATTGGATGAAAAAAAAAAGCTTTGCCAGAGAGTAAAAATTAGCATAACATTGTAAATCAACTATACTTCAAATAAAAAAGAATTGAGTTCCCTATCACTGCAGGTGAGCAAACAAAGAGATGATGACAACCAGTAAGGGATGCAAAAAGAGTTTCCTGATTCAGAGAGAGATTCAACCGATTGGCCCCTAAGTACTTTTCACGCCTAAAAATCTATAAGCTTTTGAAATTTAGCACTAGGACATTCTGTAAACTGAAAAAGCATACACTATCAGAAAGTTTTAAAAAATCATTCTTAGATGATGGTCTAGAAATATGACTGTTCATTAAATTCTATGAGCAATAAACCTTGAAGATTTAATATGAAAGAACAGTCCTTTTATATATGTATGTGAGTGTGTGTGTACAGACATATACATATACATACAGACTTATGCGCATGCTAAGTCACTTCAGTCATGTCTGACTCTTTGCAACCCAGTGGACTGAGCCCATCCAGGCCCTCTGTCCACAGAATTCTCCAGGCAAGAATACTGGAGCGGTTTCTGTGCCTTCCTCCAGGGGATCTTCCCGACCCAGGAAATGAACCCATGTCTCCTGCGACTCCTGCATTACGGGATATTTACTGAAGCCCTATGAATGCATATGTGTGTATATATATACACACACACACACACATATATACATATATATACACACATACATATACATACATATATATGTACATATATACACACACACATATATACATATATGTATGTACATATATATACACACACACACACATATATATATATACATACATATATACGGAGAAGGCAATGGCACCCCACTCCAGTACTCTGGCCTGGAGAGTCCCATGGATGGAGGAGCCTGGTGGGCTGCAGTCCATGGGGTCGCTAGGAGTCGGACATGAGTGAGCAACTTCGCTTTCACTTTTGACTTTCATGCATTGGAGAAGGAAATGGCAACCCACTCCAGTGTTCTTGCCTGGAGAATCTCAGGGACGGGGGAGCCTGGTGGCTGCCGTCTATGGGGTCGCACAGAGTCGGACACAACTGAAGTGACTTAGCATACATATATATATCCTACATTATGGGATATTTACCGAAGCCCTACGTATACATATATATATATACACACACACATATATACATATATATACATATATACACACATACACACATATATATATATGTATACATAGGGCTTCGGTAAATATCCCATAATGCAGGAGTCACAGGAGACATGGGTTCATTTCCTGGATTGGGAAGATATTATATATGGTTTATATCTGAACAAAATGCACTTATAAACTCAGACTAGGTTTCAAAAGATTAACTCTAGACAAGCAATAATTCAATTTTAAATTGTTACTGAAACACATTAAAGGATGTGTGCCTGTATGGATCACTTTTAAAGGACCTTATTTACTGTAGTGTTTGGGTTAACAAAATTAGCAGAAATAAAATAAATATAGGGAAGAAGGATACAGTCTAAAGTTAGGGTTAAGACACCATAATGACTCTAGAAGTGTTTGTGATGTTAAACAGCTTTGTAACCTCGGACAACACATTTTAATCATCAGGCTCTAGTTTTCTCAAATATCAAATAAGGCTATGGTTCTCAAACTTTAGAGTACATGAGAACCACTTGGTGGGCATATTAAAATCTTCAGAGTTTCTGATTCAGAAGATATGAAGTAGGGTAGAAAATTTACATTTCTAAGTTCCCAGATGCTGCTAATTTAGTCAAGGAACAGCACATGGGAAGCTGCTAATTTAGTCAAGGAACAGCACATGGGAATGGAATAAGAATTGAGAAGATGATGGTAGTTACCAATCCTTAATACTTCATAGCTGCAACAGAGAGGGTAGCCAGCATCTAATAAACTACATCCAAACTGTAATTATCTATAAAATTAAAAATTCATTTGATTTGAAGAAAGAGTTCCCCTTTGGATTTCAACAGAGATTTTTGAACATGCAAAGATTCTGTAGTACTTACGTCATAGCTTGATAAATGGATTCAATCCCATAACGCATGGCAAATTCATCGACTATTTCTTGAGAGGCGTCATCAAAGAAAACTTTCCAGGCTTCATCCCCTTTGACCTCTGGGATTTTCACTCCACCATTAGCTTTCACTTCAGTCAAGTAATGGAACAAATTCTAAAAGTAAGTGTTTTTCAAATGTTCAGTTTCCTCAAACTAGGCCTGACATATTTAACTGTAACTTTCAGTAAATTATATTATAATTGCATCTAATGTTTCATCAGAATCTATAAACAATAGCAGTATCTCAAATTTTCATTTTACTGAATCTCATTTTAATGCAAATTCTGATTTTATTTCAGTCTAGGTCTATACAGAACCAATGATTTAAATGTTTCAGATATAGTGTATCATTTTAGAAGGAAGTAAATGGTTTTGCCAGTAAATATTTCTACATGCTAGCACAGATTTTGCATTCATAGGCTGTGAGTAAATTAAAAAGCTCTGGATGAATAATGTGTTTTGACTATGTTAATACAAAATCTAGATATGCAAATAAAACTAAAGCACTTCGGCTGCAAAACGGTACAAGTCATGACAATGAATTCAGGCTGAAAATAAATATTTTTACAATTTTGTAATGAAAAAAAATTACTACATACAATTCCTTTTTGCTTCTAAGTAGTTTAGCAACTGCTGCAGCATGGGTTATTTAAGGACCCTTTCTGAACTGGATTTCAGTTCTTTTGGGTTCTTGGACCCACAGAAAAGACTCTGAAAAGCAAAGCATGATGCTATTCCTGTCATTCCAAATCTCTGCCCACATTTTATGGCCAGAGTTGGCTCCCTATCCTGCCAGTTCAAGAGATTTATTGCTATTGGTCTAAAAACTGAACCACTTTTCTTTTTTTTCATAATTTTATTTTTAATTAAAGGATGTTTACTTTACAACATCGTGTTGCTTTCTGTCATACATCAAATGAATCAGCCATAGGTATATAAATATCCCCTCCCTCTTGAGCTTCCCTCCACCGCCCACCCCATCCCACTCCCCTAGGTTGTCACAGAGCACTGCATTTGGTGAACAACCTTCCTTAATGGATTATCACTGGTTAGTCTGTACTCAGGAGATTAAGTCTTGGTTCTATCTCTAATTACTGTGCAATGTGTAAATGGCTTAAAAACTGTTCCTTGTTTCCTTCTTTAGTGAAAGGGAGATGCAAATAATTACATATACATTTTCATAGATATACTTAGGAAAAATCATGTGCAAACAGCAATGATTCTCCCAACTATCTGTTTCTTAGGAAGGTACTTTGTCCGTACCTCTTTGAACAGGGGGAAAGGTATAGTCCTCAGCTTCACCACATATTTTTTGATACATGGGATGTGTCGTTTGCATCATGGAAAAGCTCTGGTGACATGTCAAACTAGGCTTTCAGTTGCAAAGCATCCGGTAGAAGCCCAAGATTACTTGTCTGTGCATGGACACTGAGGCACAAAAGGGAAGTCGTGCATCTGCCCTTTTGATTCAGTCTGAGTGGTCTCTACTTCTTTCTAAGCCAACCAAGCTCCTCTTTTTGCGTAGTATATTCTCTACTATTCATGGGTGCAAACCTACATTCTGATACTTGCTACCCAGATATGTTTCTGGAAAAGGTAGTTAAAATGGAGGAGGGTTCAGAATGTATGAAGTCCTCTGTTATACTCAGAAAGAGAGAGACAAATTTACTGTTAATTACATTGGCTCCCCAAAGACATTTCTACAACATCAAATTTTTCATATTTAATAGACAATAGTCCTAATTAAATCTTCAACAAAACCTGAGCACTAACTCAGAGTTCTCAAAAATTAGCATGATTTGGATCTTCTCCTCCATTATTAAAGTATTGATACTATAGATTTAATGTTTCCAAAATATCATGACTTATTTCTTCAATGAATGCTTTCTAACAGTCTTCTTCCTCCCTGAAAGGATGATAATTTGCTCTACTTGTTCATTATCGTCTCATTGCCTTGTTTATTAAAACTTGCCTCATATGCTTGTTCTAAACCTCAGTCTAAGACAACCAGCCCTCTCCTCAGGGGGCAATATAAAGGCTATGTGATACCCTAACACATCACTTGCTATTGTAAAGAATAAGAACTTAAGGGACAATTTCACAAACCTAATTCAATTCTATTTTTAAAACAAATATTTTGTTGCATTATCTCTAATCAATGCAATTTTTTCTAGGTCTTATTATTAATATAATTCAAGTTACTTACCTCATGTAGACATGTATATTGTATATGATATGGAGCAACTTTCTCCTCTCCTTTTATTTCCACATTAATTTTCAGTCGAATGGCCCCAGACACAGCTGATTTATCTGTCCGTTTCTCTGATAAAGCAGAAAGTAATTGGTCAGTAACTTTTGACAATATCATTTTTCTTATACAAGATCTCAAAAGCTTAAAAAAAGGCTTATATTGCTAAAAGTCATTTTTTAAGATCAGGTTTGATTAACAATAATGATTCTGCTAAATACAATTTAAAGTAATGCACCTATATGTCATTGAGATTGTCAAAATGTGGTATCAAATAAAAAAGCTTAATCAGACGATTCTACCATTCTGATACAAATTTCCATGTACTAGATCAGTTAAGATGATAAAAATTAATTATTTGGGCAATTAAAAGCAAAATAACTAAAAGATAAAATTAATCAGGAGAGTACTTTATCAAAAAGTCCCATTCTTTCTGTCCTTGAAAAAAATGAGTCAAAGCTCTAACAAAAACATCCGTTAATAGTTTTCTGTCAGTGATTCATGAAGACCTATGGTCTACAACCTGTGTTTACTTATGAGTGTTAGATTCCTTCTTTGTTTGAATGGAGTCAATATGTAGTCAATTCAAATAATGTGTGTGTAATATATGTGTATATAGGCATCTAATATGAACTTAGGGATAGCTTTGGGAGAAAGATAAACATAGCCACAAAATTTCTAGGGGGAATGTAGGTAGGGGACCTAAGACTGATCCCTGCTTCCCTGATGAAACACATGAAGAAGCAAGCTGATCCATCTGAAAATCCAAAGATGAAAAGGGAGAGCCACACCAAGTCAGCAGTGAAGACTTCTTTAATTGCCCCTCTTTCTAAGCATTACTATATTTCTAGCCAAATAAGATACAGTTAAATCATGAAGTCTACTTTCCTCTTGTGGAATGTCTGCTGATTCTTCATGGTTAACAGTTAATAGTCACTGTGTTGCTGAGAGTCTTCTCTTAATGCTGGGATTATGAGAGTTTCTCCTACTGGCTAGGAGAGAGTTGATTCTCAACAAATGCTTAAGTTGTCTGCTGCAGCCAAGAGAAAGTCAGGTCTTCAGACCTCTTTGTCACAGACCTTTCCCCAGGACCACAGGGAACATTTTAAGTACCATCATCACAATGGATTCATGGGACATAGGCTCTGCTTGGATACCCAGAACTTTTGGCTGACTCCTTCTCTGCATGGTGAAATGAATTCTGAGTGCTGAGGAAGGAGTAACACTGTACAAATAATGAAAATAAGTTCCTAATGGGGATTGAACCCATTGTGGATTTTATACAAAGCTAAAACCTGTTTTCCCTCTAAAGGTTAAGCATCAGTAATGACTGCACAAAAGTGTGAAATGAGGATGAGCAGGCACAGGCATCCATGGTGGGCTGCACTGTATTTTTCTCTCCATACACTGAAGGACACTTTCTGCAGTAGAGCTGGGTGGCTGATTTTATTAGAAGCATACTCAAATTCTTTTGCAAACTGACTATACCCTTGTACATTTTGTCAAAAGAATAATTTGAGAATTTCTCTTCTGAATTGCAACTCAATTCAACAACATGCTAATTTATCACAGGAAAACAAAAGTGTATGTATAGTCAATTAAATTGCTCTTTAATTAAAACACAACTTGTGAGAATTGTGCAGTTAATGGTCTGAAATCTACCCTTTCCTAACATCTCTGTTTTCACGTATAAAGTTATTTAATAGTATAAACAAGATATAGGGGGCTTATCATTATAAGTGAAGCAAAAACTCTATGCCAATAATGGAGAAGCATTAGTTTTAAGGGAGATTTCTTCAAAATAAAATATTTTTGATAATGTGGTTTTAGTCTAGTTTGAATCATTTGTGTTCAGTTATATATCTCTCCTTAATTCAGATGGCCATTAATTCCGTAACCTCATTCCTTTACTTTGCAAAATGCTGTATTATCTGAAGTACGCAGGTTCTAAAAAGTGAAAAGCACTCTTTAATTTTCTAAAATAAGTAGGTATCCTAAAATCAAACATTTCATAATCTTGGAAGTATGTAAACTTTTCTTAGATTCACCACCATATCTTAAAAATGTAATTAAAACATTTCCAATAATATGATAAGTATATTTTTAGATTATGTCCTTTACAGAAAATGAGGTGATCCATATCTTTTTACTGTTATTTAAGTCAGCACTAAGGATTCTAGGTTATTATTCAATTGTGGGAAAAGTCAAATTAAAACTTATCTTTAATTCTTGGTACAATAATAAAATTCCATTTTAAAATTATACCAATTAAACAGTCTCATATCTTCATCATCAGAACAAGCATATGGGTAACCAGCTTTGCATTACTAAAGTCTACGCTTACATCATCTTTGAAAGATATCTAAAATATACTTTTTGTTTATTGCCAAAATTCATTAAGGGACTAAAAGGAAATAAATAAGTCAGACATTATTAAGTCACAGGTTGTTTGTTTTCTATACATTTGGCAAAGTTTTTTGAAGCTATACTTTATGAATTAAAAATTCAGAATGGAATAATATTTTTCTCCTAAAAGACACCCACTTGACTCCTTGAAAGAATTTTTTTCATCTCAAATTTGCCAGTATCTTTCAATAATATTGAGTTTAAATAATTATCACCTTATTTCCTAATGAAACTTACCTGCCTAAAGGCCAAGTAAATGTTCTAGAAAAACATTAGTTACTTTTACCAACATGGGAATATAATACCTGTCACAGATATTCTGGAATTTTATTTAACATGTTTCAAGTAGACATAAAGATAGTCACCTAAATTGTACCAGACATCCATTTCTCCACTCAGGGTCCTCACTTCTACAATTGTTTGTCCCAGAAAATCATCTGACTCCTTTTTGAAATGTTGCTTCACTCTGGATTTGATGTCATCATCTTCATCCCACACTCTGACTTTGATTCGATCTGTGGAGTTATGGCACTCACTGAAAATAGATGTGGACAAGTTAATAACCATTGCTAACTTCTCTAAATGTCATTTGATGTTAGCAATTTGTTTTAAATCTTATCTAATCCAGAAAGGCGTACCACATTGCATAGTAAATAAGATTTCCCATGGACCATTCCATCCATGGGATGTTGCAGGTATCAGAGATACTGAAAAACGGCTGCAATTGTTAAGTAATGTTAATAAGAGAAAATCCTGCCCCATTCCATGTCTTTTAATTGAAATACATATAACTGAATATGGGTCAGAAATCTGTGGGGTGCTTTGTCTACGATATATTTCCTATTTGCAACAGTTATCTATGGCAACATGTCCATGCTCAGAAAATTATGTATCATGAGTGAAAGTGAAAGTGAAGTCGCTCAGGCATGTCAGTCTCTCTGCGACCCCATGGGCTGTAGCCTATCATGCTTCTCCATCCATGGGATTTTCCAGGCAAGAGTACCGGAGTGGTTTGCCATTTCCTTCTCCAGGGGATCTTTCCGACCCAGGATCAAACCTAGGTTTCCCACATTGCAGGCAGATGCTTTTACCCTCTGAGCCACCAGGGAAGCCATGTATCATAAAGCTAATTTAATTGCAATGGGTGTTGAGAAAGTGGACATTACATAGTCTGCCTAATAAGTTAAAAATCTCAGTTAAGCATATAAGACATTGTTAAATCAAGTCATGACATATGGATGCCCAACATCTCTAAAAATTCTTCTATTTTGGCTATATTTCTCTTTATGTTCCTCATCTTCTCTAAACTTAAGCTTGATAAATCACATTCTTAGATTCCTTTGTAGTTATGGTCCAGATGTTTAACCTGCATTCAATCAATACCTGAACTCAAATTGAAGAAAGTGAGGCAGTGGTTGTATTGTGTGGTGCTTAATTCTTTTGGCAACAGGGGTGGTGGTCTTTAGCAGTTTGTCACAGAGTCTCTGGTATTCAGTACTGAGGGACAAATAATTGATCAATAGTGGCAAATGTGTGTGTATGTGTTTTTTTTTTTTTTTGCAAAGAAGCCTCATGATATAATTGGACATTGCTTTTGCACAGTTGATTTAGAGGCTGGCCTCTGGCCTCTCTAAAAATTCGTGAGCAATCTGAGTCTATGAAATAATTTTTTTTCTGTATAAACTAGAGTGAGCTCTGTTGGCTGCAATGAACAATAATGATTAATGTAATAGCTTTTAAAGAAAGAAGAGAGCTACAATAATAGAACTTAAAATGTGGAATTGACTTTGTAGAGGAGATGATGAGGGCAAGCATTAATTACCTCAGGCTTCAAAGCCACTAAATTTTGGAGTGCAATAGCGAAACAGCTGGTCAAACTGTTGTTTGCTATACTTTGGAATCATGACCACATACCAACTCAAGCTTTTTTTATTAGTGTGAATGGTATGAGTAAAATTCAGAATATTGGAATATGCTCATTAAGTCTTGCTGCTTTCAAAAATGTACTGTGGTAGGTAGAGATGCACTCAAACTATAGCTTGACTGCTCTAAGCAGAGATGCAAGGGAACACAGCTATTCCAAAAGAGGTCACTCTGCTTGTGTCCCACACAACTGAGAATATCACAATTTGGAACTACACAGGGTTGAGGACTGCCAGCTGCTTCTGTATACAAAATGTATGCATACAAGCAGAGGTTTCTGAGTGGAACTTCAAAAATAGATAAACCTGTTACCCCAGGGTATTTCAAACACCTCTCTTTAGGAAGTCTCTAAGTGACAACGAAAGGGAACTTAATGGCAAAGATCAGATTAATGGTGCTGCACCCTGGCATACAGTGTTACAGGGGTAGAGGCAGCAGCCATTAGGTTAAGAGAAAGGAATTGGTCAGAACAAAGGAGCCAGTGATAATGAGGTAAATTTTCCAGGGGTATGTGGTTACTTAAAAATTATCTTGAAGCTCACCTCCTGGAAGTCTGATAAAACTTCCCGGGTATGGTATTTTTAAATGTGCCCTGGGGTTGCTACAGGCTTTATTTAAAGTAATTTCTGGGTCCTTGAACTCACAGCAGTAGAAAGTAGACTCCACGTAGAACCTCTTCCCAGCTACTGCTACTGCTGCTGCTAAGTCACTTCAGTCGTGTCCGACTCTGTGCGACCCCATAGATGGCAGCCCACCAAGCTCCCCCGTCCCTAGGATTCTCTAGGCAAGAACACTGGAGTGGGTTGCCATTTTCTTCTCCAATGCATGAAAGTGAAAAGTGAAAGTGAAGTCGCTCAGTCGTATCCGACTCTTAGCGACCCCATGGACTGCAGCTTACCAGGCTCCTCCATCCATGGGATTTTCCAGGCAAGAGTACTGGAGTGGGGTGCCAGCTAGGAAGACCATAAACCTGGATTTCCTAGGATGGTACCAATTTATGGTTTCGTAGATACACAATGCCTTTTAATTCTTTTTAGAGCCCTCTTTCATTTTCTTTCATTTTACACAGCTTCTGCGTAGAATGCAGGCATTGGCCCATTGGTCAAGCAAGGCCCCCCCAGATGTAGAACCAAGGACTTGGAGAAAATATGTAAAAGAAATTCACCAAGAAGTGCTAAGGCCTGCCAGATTGGCTAGCCAAGTAACGACTTCTGTTGCTAGTATCAGGAAGTCCTGAATAATCTGCTAAGCAAGACTCTATATTTGCTATGTACCACTGACAGTCATATGCTTCCCTTGTTCCCTGTTACTGAATGAGACTTTTTTTTTTTTTAAGGATAAACCGCTTTTATCCTAATTTCTTTTCTCTTTACACTAATACAGTGGGGATGTTCGAAGAAGATGATTTATCTTTAATTTATAGACTTAGGAATGACAAAGAACCAAACCTGGAGGTGATAAAGAGATTACCCAAAGATCCTAGACTTCATACTTAACCCAGTAACTGGATATAATTTGGGGACCACCTACCTTGGAAGACAGAGGATGGGTTCATTATGTTTAAAGTACATACAGAGATGGAAATTCCATGAATAAATATTGAATGCTCAAAGAGGTGGAAGGTGACAGATACCATAAGTTCATTCAGCCAATAATTTTTCAAGCGCTCCTTGCCTTTCCTACTTCTGTGCAATATCCTAGTCTCCCTTGAAACTAGAGATGACCACTTGACATCATTCTACAATGAGATATAAGCAAAAGTCTTCTGGCTCTGGCTCTTCTATGTTCTTCTTTTATTCCTCTGGAACATGGATGTAGAACATCTTCCACAGAAGATGATAAATGAGGAACATAGATTAAGCTTTTCACTTTGAAGGGATAACAGAGTTACCACTGTTGTTGTTTGGTTGCTCAGTTGTGTCTGACTCTTTGCAACCCCGTGGACTGTAGCCCACCAGGCTCCTCTGTCCATGAGATATCTCAGGCAATGCTGGGGAGGGTTGCTATTTCCTTCTCCATACTGGCCCTCAAATGCCTATACCTGGAATTCTTGTTGAATGAAATCTCTTTTTGACCAAGCTACAATCATGGCTTAATAAGAAGTTTAATAAAATTCTAACTGAATCAGTGGGAAAATAATTTAAAAATCTACCAAGTTCATTTTGTCTGATTATATACAAAACGGTTTAAAATGTTTAATTTGTTAACTCTTACTATTTTTATACTTGCTGTGTTTTATGTCATTCCTTAACTATTTAGCATGTGTTTCACAAACTTTGACTTTTATGAAAATACAAAGGTTTATTATTTAGATGGGAAACTGTATGCTTATTCAGGAAAATGTGACAGAAAGATTTTTTACACACAAGAGAAAAATCTATCACACATAACTCCCAATAAATCTTACTCTATTAGATCATTTCCACCTTGATTAATTAGCTGACAAAGATTCCTGTTTTAGTTCAACAGCTTGTGATTTGCCTTTCCTATAAGAGGAGAATAAGATATTTTGCTGCTCACTCTTGGTAAATAAAGTAAGCATTGTTAGGACAATTTGCATTGTATTTTTTTCTTAACTAAAAACAATGTGCATCTTAAAGAGTAGTTAATATGCCCAATTTTATGTTTTTTCATTATTAAAGACAGGAATGGCTTTGTTTCCATGGGAATAAGTTATTTTATTCTTTCCCAAGTTAAAGCAAAGCATTTCACTCTTTGGAACTCAGGATTATTACGTGTGTTTATGTTCTGTTTTGTCTTTATTTCTGTTTTCAATTTGCAGGTACCCTAATCTCTGCACAGCCAATCACTATTTGGCCAATATTCTTTTGGCAGCCATCCAAAAGGCTAATTTCTTTATAATTACTTATACCAAATTTTCAAATGGTCTCACTACAATTTTTTTTTTTTGATTTAGTTTCCTGGATATAGCCCGAATACATAGCTCCTATAATTAAGGCAAAATAAAGACAAAAAGCAAATAAAAAACAAACAAACAAAAATAAAACCCAAACCCAAGTTATCGAAGTTCAACCTATTCTGAGAAGGACTATTTAGCCTAAAGAGATGCTCATGAATTTCATAAAGCCTGATTTCAATAGAACAACAATCTCTTGCTAAAACAGTCGTCCTCTGATGGGAAGTCATTATGAAAGTAGTATATAAGCAAAGAGCCATTCAAAAATGAGAAATGATCTATAGTTGAACTAGTTATAATGAAGCAACTAAAATAATCTATACCAAGATTATTATACCAAATCTATACCAGCAACTATACCAAGAAAAAAACCAATAGTAAATGAAGTTGCAATTAAAATCATATTCTTTAAGAATCTGTAATGAAATTTCTATAATATTTTAAATGTCATTGTATCAAATTTTATTAATAGACACATAAGATAGACATTTAATGTATATATAAATGTGAGTTTATATACGGAGGAGCCTGGTAGGCTGCAGTCCATGGGGTCGCTAAGAGTCGGACACAACTGAGCTACTTCACTTTCACTTTTCACTTTCACGCCTTGGAGAAGGAGATGGCAACCCACTCCAGTATTCTTGCCTGGAGAATCCCAGGGACGGGGGAGCCTGGTGAGCTACCGTCTCTGGGATTGCAGAGAGTCGGACATGACTGAAGCGACTTAGCAGCAGCAGCAGCAGCACACATATATATGCATTGAAACAATCTGTAAGGTTATATTCAAAATATAGGTGGTAAGATTAGTGAAATTTTTTTAGTCTTTATCTTTTACTGTTATAATCAACAAAATTTTGTATTTTTAAAAATCTAACAATCATAAATAATCTCTTTCAACTCAAGCTGGAAGGCAGGGAATTGATTGAAAAAATCATCAGCCAGAAACTTGCAAGAGCCATCCAGAGGCAAAGCAGCAGCAGCCTTTCAAACAGTAATTAAATTCTCTAGTTACAGCTTAATTCCTTAAACTCTGACCCACCAAATGGAAATATGAAAGACACTTGATGCACACATTTCCTCTGAATGATTTATTATGAATTATGTAACCCAGTTCCATCACAGTATAGGTGTCTTATTATTGAATCAAGAGCCCTTAACCCTATTATCTTTCAATTGTATTAGAGCAGATAGACAAACTCTAAGTTCAAAACCAGTGCCAGTGCACAGGGACTTTTCCCACTACATTTATCAAGGGCATTTAATTATGGGAATTTGAATTGACCAAAAAAAAAGAAAGAAAACAACACCAGTCCTCAACATGTCCCTTTTGTTTAAGTTTTTCTGATGGTTTTCTAGGTAGTAACCGGGTGTTGTAGATCTATTCTAGTACTGTAATAGATCAAAGAACCAAAGGACAAAGATACACCAATCCGATATGATACACCAATTTTGCTACCCCACCTTAAGCCCTACAATTGGATCATTAATACCTCAAAGCCTTTTGTTCTGTTTTTATATCTAATGTTTCCTTCACAGGTACTAATATTGCAGATAAACTTATTTTAATAGCTGTTTTAAGTATTATTTGACATTAAAGATGATAAAATATTAGTTATGTTAAAGTAATAAAAGTAAGAAATTTGCTTGTTTAGAAAAATTCTGTGTGTCAATTTTGCTGTGAAAAGAGAGACCACTTAGGGAGAGAAATCCGAAAACAGGAAGGTCTATATGATACCACTTATATGTGAAATCTAGAAAACAAACTAGAGAAGAACAAAATAGTGCTTACCAGGCACCCAGAAGATGGGGAAATAGGAGAGATGATATTTAAAAGTACAAAATAGTAGCTAAATGACTCCTAAAGAGCCAATGCACAGTATAATAAATACAGACAATGATATTATATTATATTCATCAAATCTGCTAAGAGACTAGGTCTTTATAATACCCATGACAAAAAAGTAATGATAATCATGATATGTGATAGAGGAGCTAGTTAATGCTACAATGGCAACCATATTATAGTATACATGTATAAATCAACCTGCTGTTCCTTAAATTTATATGCCAAATATAATTTTTTTAAAAAGCAACGGCATATATAGAAAACAGAAGGATCAAATTACTGTCTCAAAAAACAGGAGAAACATAAATGAGTGTGAGTATAAGATTGTGTGCAATAAGGGTGGTTTCTATTCACCACTTCCCTAGGCTCACCAAACATTTTTGCAGCTCAGACACTTTTTTCATTGTTTCTGAGGGCAAGGATGTCTTTTCCCTAATCCTCTACCTGATGAACATCTACCTGCTTCTCAATACCTGATAAAAGATCACCTCTGTATGAAAATTCCCTAAAAAGCATTTTTTCCAGTCCCTAGTACCTAGAGCAATTAGATATGAAAAAATTATTTACCAAGAAAATAAGAAAATATCATTGGTCAGAGAAATCATACTCTTCATATTATTGTTCTTTAACTATTACAATTTAACTATTCCAATTAGTGGCTACTTGTATAGCTGAAAATTAACCATTTGCTTGAAGTTGGGAGGAAGATTCACTTTGGAAAAATGTTTGACATTTATTAGACATTGGATTCAAGGCATTATCTTTCTAAATCTGACTTTTCTTTAAATGGTGACATGCATTTTGTTTTCTAAAACTAACTTGTATGAAGATAAACTGCCTGTTAATGATCTGTGGGGCAGAAGATAGTCAGTTCAGTTCAGTGGCTCAGTCGTGTCCGACTCTTTGTGACCCCATGGACTGCGGCATGCCAGGCTTCCCTGTCCATAACCAAATCCCAGAGTTTACTCAAACTCATACCCATCGAGTTGGTGATGTCATCCAACTATCTCATCCTCTGTTGTCCCCTTCTCCTCCTGCCTTCAATCTTTCCCAGTATCAGGGTCTTTCCAAATGAGTCAGCTCTTCGTATCAGGTGGCCAAAGTATGGGAGTTTCAGCTTCAGCATCAGTCCTTCCAATGAATTTTCAGGACTGATTTCCTTTAGAATGGACTGGTTGGATCTCCTTGCAGTCCAAGGGACTCTCAAGAGTCTTCTCCAACACCACAGTTCAAAAGCATCAATTCTTTGTTGCTCAGCTTTCTTTATAGTCCAACTCTTACATACATACATGACTACTGGAAAAACCAAAGCTTTGACTAGACAGACCTTTGTTGGCAAAGTAATGTCTCTGCTGCTTTTTAATATGCCGTCTAGGTTAGTCATAAATTTTCTTCCAAGGAGCAAGCGTCTTTTCATTTCATGGCTGCAATCATCATCTACAGTGATTTTGGAGCCCCCAAAATAAAGTCTGCCACTCTTTTCACTGTTTCCCCATCTATTTGCCATGAAGTGTTGGGATCAGATGCCATGAACTTAGTTTTTTGAATGTTGAGCTTTAAGCCAACTTTTTCACTCTCTTTCACTTTTATCAAGAGGCTCTTTAGTTCTTTGCTTTCTGCCATAAGGGTGGTGTCATCTGTATATCTGAGGTTATTGATATTTCTCCCAGCAGTGTTGATTCCAGCTTGTGCTTCATCCAGTCCAGTGTTTTTCATGATATACTCTGCATATAAGTTAAATAAGCAGGGTGGCAATATACAGCCTTGACATACTCCTTTCCCTATTTGGAACCAGTCTGTTGTTCCATGTCCAGTTCTAACTGTTGCTTCGTGACCTGCATACAGATTTCTCAAGAGGCAGGTCAGGTGGTCTGGTATTCCCATCTCTTGAATTTTCTACAGTTTATTGTGATCCACACAGTCAAAAGCTTTGGCATAGTCTATAAAGCAGAAGTAGATGTTTTTCTGGAATTCTCTTGCTTTTTCAATGATCCAATGGATGTTGGCAATTTGATCTCTGGTTCCTCTGCCTTTTCTAAATCCAGCTTGAACATCTGGAAGTTCACGGTTCACATATTGTTGAAGCCTGGCTTGGAGAATTTTGAGCATTACTTTACTAGCGTGTGAGATGAGTGCAATTGTGCAGTAGTTTGAGCATTCTTTGGCATTGCCTTTTTTGGGATTGGAATGAAAACTGACTTTTTCCAGTCCTGTGGCCACTGCTGAGTTTTCCAAATTTGCTGGCATATTGAGTGCAGCACTTTCACAGCATCATCTTTCAGGTTTTGAAATAGCTCAACTTCAATTCCATCACCACCACTAGCTTTGTTCGTACTGATGCTTCTCCTTATTACCAAATTCAGACTTAAATTGAAGAAAGTAGGGAAAACCTGAAGATCATTCAGGTATGACCTAAATCAATCCCTTACTATTATACAGTAGAAGTGACAAAATAGATTCAAGGGATTAGATCTGATAGACAGAGTGTCTGAAAAACTATGGACAGAGGTTCCTGACATTGTATAGGAGGCAGGGATTAAGACCATCCCCAAGAAAAAGAAATGCAAAAAAGCAAAATGGCTGTCTGGGGAGGCCTTACAAATAGCTGTGAAAAGAAGGGAAGTGAAAAGCAAAGGAGAAAAGGAAAGATATACCCATTTGAATGCAGAGTTCCAAAGAATAGCAAGGAGAGATAAGAAAGCCTTCTTAGTGATCAATGCAAAGAAATAGAGGAAAACAATAGAATGGGAAAGACTAGAGATCTCTTCAAGATAATGAGAGATATCAAGGGAACATTTCATGCAAAGATGGGCACAATAAAGGACAGAAATGGTATGGACCTAACAGAAGCAGAAGATATTAAGAAGAGGTGGCAAGAATAAGAATAACTATACAAAAACGATCCCCATTACCCAGATAATCACAATGGTATGATCACTCACCTAGGGCAAAAGATAATGTAACTGTAACGAGCCGAAACAGTATATGTTGCCATTGCTTTATGGTTGTCTTATTCTACCTCTGATATCCCAAGGTCTATGATTTATATGGTAAGTTGTCTTTTTCGTCTTACTTTCAAGCCAATATTCATAGGCATAATGGAGTAATAACATAACCTACTTGAAAAAAGATCTCCCTGATTTAAATTCCATTTGAGCCATTTACTAGCAATATGGTTTTAGGCAAGTTATGTGATTACATTGGGCCTTCAAGGCTAATCTATAAAACTATTATAGAACATCAATAATAATCTTTTAAACATGTTTAAATATATAAAAAACACAGAATTATGCTTGGCACTTAGAAGGCTTTAACTAGACTATCTAATACAGCTAATTACATAATTCAAACATATATTTTGCTTTAATAGCAAAGGACAAGTTACTGCAAATTTCTAAAATAGGGAGAATTTTAGTTAGCCTAATTATCAAAACACTGAAAATTAAATGCTTGATGCATACTGATATAGTAAAATTTTATTCAACTACTAAAACAATGTTTTAGAAGAAAATTTTTATCAGGGGACTCTCTTCTTTTTCCATTGATCTATATGTCTGTCTTTATGATAGTACCACAGTATTTCAATAACAGTAGCTACTCAGTAATGTCCGACTCTTTGGTGACTCCATGGACTGTAGCCCACCAGGATCCTCTGTCCATGAGATTACCAAGGCAAGAATACCAGAGTGAGTTGCTATTTCCTTCTCCAGGGTATCTTCCCAACCCAGGGAATGAATCCATGTCTCCATGTCTTCTGCACTGAAGGTGGATTCTTTACCACTGAGCCACTAGGGATTGGATTTTCTTTTTTTTCCCTCCATAACAAAATTTTAAGTGTAAGGTACAGTATTGTTGTGTGTAAGTACACAGCATATAGCAGATCCTCAAACTTCTCTTGCTTAATTGAAACTCTGTGCCTATTGATTAGTAAATTCCCATTTCTCACTCTCTCTAGCCTCCAAAACCATCATTTTGGTCTATGATTCTGTTACTATTTCAAATATCTCATAAAAGTGGAATAATGCAGTATTTGTCTTTTTGTAACTGGCTTAGCATAACATCCTTAAAGTTCATCCTTATTGACACATATTGTAGAATTTCCTCCTTTTGTAAGGATGAATAATATCACATTGTATGTACATATCACATTTTCTTTATTCATTCACCTGTTGTTGGACAGTGAGGTTGTTTCCATATCTTGGCTATTGTCAATAACACTGAATGTGGAAGTACTAATAACTCCTTGAGATTCTGATTTCAATTCTTTTTGATATATGCCCAGAAGCCAGATTGCTGGATTATATGCTAGTTTTATTTTCAAATTTTTGAGTAAATTCCATACTGTTTTCCATAGCAGCTGCACCATTGTGCATTCCCACCAACAGTGGAAAGGTTCACACAAGGGGGAAAAGATAGATAGGAACTGAAACCACAGAGGAAAGTCCCATCCCGCAGGAGACTGAAACATGGAAGAGACCCAGGCATTATGCTGATGCTCTGCAAGGCATAGAGGGAAGGGAAAAACATATTCTGGCTTCTCCCATTCTCCCACCTTTGATCTTATGGCAATGCTTTCTCATAGCGAAATCTAGTTGGCAGGGAAATCTGGCCTTCAAAGTTCAGTTCCCTGACATAAAGAGCATGCCAAAGACATTTCAGGGAATAAATGGTATAGCTAACAGGTAAATAACCAGCATATATGCCAAACTCATAAAGAAATATGTTAATTCAATTCTTTGCTTCTCTCTTGTACTCCTTTTAGCATCGGCTTGTCCTTCCCTGACAGCTCTTAACATTTGCATTGTCATAGATAAAACTCCGTAATGCTAAAAGCATTTTTTTACAGTATATCATTTAATTTCCTTATTTGAGGAAAGGAAACTGATAGAGAATAATAAATATTTTTTGTAATAACACAATGAGTGATTTGGAAAGAAAATTTTGAGTATAAAAGTGCTTTGAAAAGATAACAGTGCTTTAAAATATGAACCATTTTATTATCATTAATATTATATAGCCACTCTGTATACATATATGGATGCTTTAAAACTTTTTAAAAAATATTGGTTTTTCACAAAGACGGAGCATCCCTCTACCAATTTCCACTGCAATAAGAACAATTTATATCACATTGTATTCAGTGCACTACTTCACTCATTGAATGTCAATGTCAATATTTTAATGGAAATATATTGTTAATGCTAGTTTTAACCTTTGAAAGGTTTGATACTTGATCTATATAATTGTATTTAATTTTACAATTGCGAGATCATACTCCACACACCTTTTAGAGTCTTTATAAATTGTGTCCATCCTGACATATACACATGTACATCATTCTTTTTAATGATTATATGATATATTCAGTTATATGATGTATCCTAATTGAATTCATCCCCTATAGTAGATAGTAGATGGCTATTTAGGTGGCTTCTAATACACTACTGCAGTGCTACTGTAAAAATATTCTAATCTGAGAAATTATTAAAAGTGGATTTTTTAGTTTGGAAATTATGTCAGTTACACATATCTGTACATCTGCTTGCAAAACAGGAGACCCAGGTTTGATCCCTGGGTTGGGAAGATGGCTCAGAGAAGGGAATGGCTACCCACTCCAGTATCCTTGTCTAGAGAATTCCATGGACAGAGGAGCCTAGTGGGCTACAGTCCATGCAGTTTCAAAGAGTTGGACATGACTGAGCAACTAACGTATACACACATTACTAAATAATTCTTCAGAAAGCATATATGTGTTTACACTTATACCTGTTTCTCTATACAATCATTAGTATTGAATACTATCACTATTCAATCTTTGCTAATCAGAAAATTTAAATATACTTTCTCATAATGACTTTTAGGAAGCACATCTTTTATATATGAATGACATATGTATATACAATATGTGTGCAATATTTTCCTCCTTTTCAATTGAAAAGGAGGGAAAAAAAAAAAAAAAAACAAATGAAAAATTCCCTCCTCCAAAGAGACCTTTAAAGAGCTTATGATTATTTTTTGCCAGAGACAAAGGGTTAAATTAAATAGCCAGAATTTGTCCCTGGCAAGAGAACAGAATCAGTCAGCATGAATTTTTATAGGCACTTAAGTAACCTTACTCTTAAATTCTCCCCTTCACTCTTTGCTAGAAGAGAACAACTGCTATTCTCTAGAGGAACTCTGGAGCAATAATTGGAAAGTCAGCAGCAAACTGAAGTTATACCAACTGCCTGATCAGACTTTATCTAAATACCACACTTGAAGCGGAAGCAGTGATCATAAAGGTAAATACTATTTACTAATATTCCTCTCAACCCAAACATCAGCAACACAGCAACAGTGCACAAGTTTGTGGAAGACTTCTGCACAAATGACCAAGGCGTTACTAAAAAAAAAAAAAAAAAAAAATAGAAGAAATTTAGAAAAGGCTGCCTTCCAATTGAATTTTCCACTTAAATCTAAGCTCAACCAATTATCGGGAATACAACAATTGAGCTTAAGAACTCGTAAATAGTAATGCTGGGTATACATCAGACCTCTCTGGATTCTTTTGCTGGATGTTATGGAAAATACAAAGAGATGCAATTCAAAAAGAAAAGAAATACCACATTGCTGAAGCCACTCGACAGCACCTGTATTATTTTGACTTTGGTCCTCATTATAGTAACAACCTTTCATCATTAAAATATAAACTCAAATGTCTTGAAAAGTAGATCTACTTAATAATGAATATTTAGCCAAAATTTACATTAAAAAACATCCATTTGAGTCTTTTCAGACTTCCAAAAGGATCCAGTTTAATCAGCTATGTGAGCGTGCATGCACGTGCATGCTCATGCTCAGTCATGTCTGACTCTTTGTGACCCAATGGACTGTGGCTTGCCAGGCACCTCTGTCCATGGAGTTTTCCAGGCAAGAATAGTGGAGTGGATTGCCGTTTCCTTCTCCAGGTGGGTCTCCCTGACCCAGGGATTGAACCCATGTCTTCTGAGTCTCCTGCACTGGCACGCAGATTCTTTACCTCTGGGTCACCTGGGAAACGAATCAACTACAAACATAGCTTAAGTTAAAAAAAAGTATAAAAAACACTATACTCCAGATGATATAAATATATAACTTATTATTCAGATAGAATTAATTTCAAAAGAAATTATTATTGTAGGCTGAACCATATGAAATTATAGTTTTTATAGGTCAAAAAATTATCAGCAATTTCATGTGGCTTGATCTAGCCATAACTACTAGCTCCATATAAAAAATCGTGTTTATGTCCTAATTGAAAATTCACTTTGTACTTGGCCAGTACAAGAAATTCTATGAGATTAAAAAAATGAGTGCATTTATAAAACCTAGTCTGATCATTAATCAAGATACTGAAGAAATTAGTGATGGTGGTATGAGAAGGCACATAAAACCACTAAATAACAATGATATTCAAGATTTACTAAATTGAAGTCACTGGAGAATGGCATTGATCCTAGAGAAAATATTTGAAGAGATAATAGCTGAAAGCTTCCTTAACACGGGAAAGGAAATAGTCAACCAAGTCCAGTAAGTACAGAGAGTCCCAGGAAGGATAAACCCGAGGAGGAATGCCCCAAGACACACAGAAATCAAACTAACAAAAATTAAAGGCAGGGATAAAATATTAAAAGCAACAATGGAAAAATGACAAGTAACTTTCAAGGGAACTCCCATCAGGCTATCAGCTGATTTCTCAACAGATACTCTATAAGCCAGAAGGGAATGGCATGATATATGTAAAGTGATGAAAGGGAAGAACCTACAACCAAGAATAAATACTCTACCCAGAAAGACTCTCATTCAGAAATTATGGAGAAATCAAAAGCTTTTCAGACAAGCAAAAGTTAAGAGAATTCAGCACTACCAAACCAGCTTTACAGCAAGTGCTAAAGGAACTTCTCAAGGCAGGAAACATAAGAGAAGGAAAAGACCTACAGAAAATAAACCTAAAACAATTAAGAAAACAGTGATAGGATCAAATGAACCAACTAGAAGACACAGACTAGCTAGGTGGATGAAAACATGTGCAATGCAGGCACTTCAATTTCCACATAGCTCTGCTTGACCCCCCAAATTGTATGTAGCTTATACTGTTAGGGTGATCATGTTCCCATTATGTCTTGCAATTGTAATTATTTTTTATTTTTTGTCTGCCTGATTGTGAAAACTGAAAAACATCTTTCACTATTGTGATTATGTAACTATTACTCACTTAATACCACTGTATCATACTTGGTCAACAGAAAAATAAGAGAACTCTATATCACCAAAACTACAATAGAAAAACCTTAATCACTTTTTAAAATCCAGATGCATATCAGAATAATGCTGAAATGTTTTGAAAAATACAAATGCCCAGGTATTTTTTTTTTTTTCCCTCCAGAGTTCCAAATATGTTTCTAATGAGTAGCTATCTTTAAAAACAACTGGACTAAACAATGATCTTTTACTTTTATCTAGCTTGTTTCACTTTTTCTATTTCATATTCAGTGACCCCATTTAATTAGGTTTATGTTTACCACTTTCTCCACCTATTTTAATATTCTTTCTTGTCTTTATCAAGAGTAGTAGAAAAGCTTTAGTATACTTATATATAAATATGTATAATATATATATATTTTAGAAAACCTATGAATTTTTGCCTAATTAAAAAATTTGACATT
The DNA here is from genome assembly GCF_029378745.1 of Bos indicus. Lineage (NCBI taxonomy): Eukaryota > Metazoa > Chordata > Mammalia > Artiodactyla > Bovidae > Bos > Bos indicus. The sequence goes on from NC_091769.1 coordinate 55,805,527, forward strand.
TTTATTTCACTTGTTTGACTTAGTGTGAATATAATGCTAGACTTTTCATTAAAAAATATATATGCAACAAGCAACAAAGGTTTCTGTATAGCACATAGAAATATATTCAATTTCTTATAATAACAAATAATAAAAAATAATTTCAAAAATAACGTGTGTATATACAGCTGAATCACCTTGATGTGCATCTGAAACACTGTAAGTCAACTATAATTCAATAAAATATATATATTAAGAAAAAATATATAGTGTCTCATTTTCAAAGGAATTATCCCAACACATGAACTTAATTATAATAGTAAGGTTTCATAAAATAATCTATAATCTATAGATTATATAGATTAGAAATTAGATAGATTGATATTATAGAAATCTATAATATCAAAAAGGGTATTATATATCATTTTCTAATAAGAAGACATGCTAAATGTCCCCTCAGAGTTAGTGGCAATTTTCCATCCTGTGTTTTCTTAATTTTACCCTTATCTCTGTCAAAACTGGGTCATAGTAAAAGCTCAAAATGTTATTCTACTGCTTATTTCAAGGCTTTAAATAAGTTAAAATACATTTTGTCCCCTTTACTATTCCTGCAAATCCAACTGTAATCAAAAGTTACTAGGCAGAGACATAAAACAAAGTAAAAAACACATCATGAAGACAAGATGCATTGACAAGGGTTCCTTTGAAAGGAAAACACATACTGGTGATGCTAAAAAAAAAGTTCAGTTCAGTCGCTCAGTTGTGTCCGACTCTTAGTGACCCCATGAATCGCAGCACAACAGGCCTCCCTGTCCATCACCAACTCCCAGAGTTCACTCAGACTCACATCCATCAAGTCGGTGATGCCATCTAGCCATCTCATCCTCTGTCGTCCCCTTCTCCTCCTGCCCTCAATCCCTCCCAGCATCAGAATCTTTTCCAATGAGTCAACGCTTCGCATGAGGTGGCCAAAGTACTGGAGTTTCAGCTTTAGCATCAGTCCTTCCAAAGAACACCCAGGACTGATCTCCTTTAGAATGGACTGGTTGGATCTCCTTGCAGTCCAAGGGACTCTCAAGAGTCTTCTCCAACACACACAGTTCAAAGGCATCAATTCTTTGGCACTCAGCTTTCTTCATAGTTCAACTCTCTCATCCATACATGACCACAGGAAAAACCATAGCCTTGACTAGATGTACCTTTGCTGGCAAAGTAAAGTCTCTGCTTTTCAACATGCTATCTAGGTTGGTCATATCTTTTCTTCCAAGGAGTAAGCGTCTTTTAATTTCATAGCTGCAATCACCATCTGCAGTGACTTTGGAGCCCCCCAAAACAAAGTCTCACACTGTTTCCACTGTTTCCCCATCTATTTCCCATGAAGTGATGGGACCAGATGCCATGATCTTAGTTTTCCGAATGTTGAGCTTTAAGCCAACTTTTTCACTCTCCTCTTTCACTTTCATCAAGAGGTAAATACCTGAATTCACCAAATAATGTTCAAGTTGCTGACACAGAGAAGAAAGACATACCTTTAGAATTTCTTGGGAAAATTAATACTGAAGAGAGAGGAAGGAGGGAAAATTAGGGTGAAACAATAGTGCAAATAAACAATTATGTCTATAAATATTTGAAAACATGTTATAAACATTTACAGACACACTAACTGGTAAGAAATTCACTTTAGAAGTTATCATTTGGAAATAACCATTAAGCAGATTTTCAGGCTTACTGTATACTCAACATTATTTTAGGAGGTCCTCATCATCAAATAACTCAATACTTAGGTTGGTAAACAACACTAACATTTATATAAAACAGGCATGAAAATCATTAAGGACTTTACCAAAAGTGCTATAAAGTATAGTATAATTAACAAGGAAACCTGTCACTGCAAGTAGACTTGCTAAGATGGCACATTGCTTTAATTTTGGGTAATGACTTTTTATACAGCAATCAATCAGTAGCTATGAAAAATGTATAATATTATTATGTACCAATTAGATCTTCCAGAAGGTCTGAGTAAGAGAGTCAAGCAATCAGAGGGGGGAAAAGGTAGAATCTCTGCTTTTGGCTGTACTACTTATTACTTCAAGAATACAAGGAAGAACTATACAAAAAAAGATCTTAATGACCCAGATAAGCACAAGGGTGTGATCACTCACCACTTGAGAAAACTATTTCTTTCTTGAAAGCATATGCTCATTTGAGGAGTTACTCATAAGCTTTCATAGCTGCTCTGCTTATAGTAGCTAAAAACTGAAAAAAACCCAATCATTCACCAATATGTGACTAGATATATGAGTTTCATATGCATAGACTTAAATACTCTTGTATGGAAAGAAATGTACTATATTGGTATATACAGTGACTTAGGTAGATCTCAAAATAATTAGGCTGAGTGTAATAATTCAGGAAAAAATGAGTATGTGTAGCATAAATCCATTTATATAAAATTATAAAAATGAAAATGAATTATGTAAGACATCAAATCAGTGGTTGGCCAGGGGAGAAGTTTTCAATAAAGGGAAATAATAGGGGAAAGTGATGTGAAAGAAGTCCAGAAAAATTTTTGGAGGTGATGGATGTTTCAGTTATATTGATTGTGGTGGTGTGGTTACATGAATGAAAACACATGCCAAAACCAAATAAATTATACATTTGCATATATGCAGTTACTTGAATGTCAGTTATATCTCAAGTGTACCACTTTATTTTCTCAACGGCAATAAAGTAATTCCAGTTCCTCCACATCCTGGCTAATACTTGGCCATCATAGCATAAAGGTCTATAAGAAACATTAGGAAGTGTACTTTTATAAAGTTCTTACATTGTGTGTGAAATGGTATATTATCACTGGTTGACTGACTGTAATAAAGATATATACTATATTCAATACCCATTTATGATTAAAAAAAACTCCAGAAAGTGGGCATAGAGGGAACATACCTCAATATAATAAAGGCTATACAGGACAAACCCAAAGCAATATCATTCTCAATGGTGAAACACTGAAAGCATTTCCTCTAAGATCAGGAATAAGATAAGGATGTTCACTCTTTCCACTTTTATTGAATGTAGCTTTGGAAGCCCTAGCCATAGCAATCATAGAAGAAAAATAAATTAAAGAAATCCAAATTGGAAAGGAAATAGTGAAACTGCTGCTGTATGTGGTTTGCAGTTTTATACATGATATGATACTACACATAGAAAATCCTAAAGACACTACCAGAAAACTACTAGAGCTTATCAACAAATTTGGCAAAGTTTCAGGACATAAAATTAATACACAGAAATACCTTACATTTCTATACACTAACAACAAAATATCAGAAACAGGAATTAAGGAACCAATTCCATTTGCCACTGCATCAAAAAGTATAAGATATTAGGGATAAACCTACATAAGGAGGGAAAAGACCTGTACTTAATGAAACTCCAAAATACTGATGAAAGAAATCAAAGATGGCACAAACAGATGGAGAAATATACCATGTTCTTGGATTGAAAGAATCAGTATTGTTAAAATGACTGCACTACCCAAAGTAATCTACAGATTGAATGCAATCCCTGTCAAATTACCAACAGCATTTTTCACAGCATAAGAAAAAAATGTTTTAGTTTGTATGGAAACATAAAAGATCCTGAATAGCAAAAGCAATCTTGAGAAAGAAAAACAGAGCTGGAAGAATCATGTGTTCTGACTTCAGACTACACTACAAAGCAACAGTAATCAACACAGTATGATTGTGGTACAAAAACATACAGATGGATCAATGGATCAGGATACAAAAAGTCCAGAGATAAACCCACATATCTATGGTCACCTAATCTCTGACAAAGAAGGCAAGACTATACAATGAAGAACAGACAATCTCTTTAATAAGTGGTGCTGGGAAAACGAGACAGTTACATGTAAAAGAACAAAATTAGAACTTTCTCCAACATCATACACAAAAATAGACTCAAAATTGGTTAAAAATCTAAATGTAAGGCTATGACTGTAACCCACCAGGCCGCTCTGTCCATGGAATTTTCCAGGCAAGAATAGTGGAGTGGGTTGCCATTTCCTCCTCCAGGAGATCTTCCTGACCCAGGGATCAAACCCACATCTCTTATGTCTCCCGCATTAGCAGGCGGATTCTTAACCAACTGCACCACCTGGGAAACCTTAAGTCTAGATACTATACAACTCTTAAAGGAAAACAAAGGCACAACACTCTCTGATAAAAATGGCAGGAAGACCTTTTTGATTCACCTACAGTAATGAAAATAAAACTAAAAATAAACAGATTGGAACTAATTAGATTTGTTGCTCATATTTATCTTAGTGTCTGCAGCACCTAGGAGAGTGACTCACACATAATGTTCATTGAATGAGTTATCTTTCTAAAGATGGTTGGAGCTGATACTGACACACACAGAAATGCCTGGAAAGCTGGACTTAATGGTGTAGGGTTCTATGTCAGTAGAGAGCTGCATGCTTCCAGTGTGGCTGCAGTTAGCCCAGCCATGTGGATCTTGTCTATCTGCCTTCAAGATTGTTGGTCCACATGTGGGACACATCCAAGGGACAAGCAGACGAATGAAATACAGGTTGACTGGCTGTATTGCTTGAGTCTTGAAAATGGTACATAAATCCAGATGATTCCATCTGCCTTTACTAGCTATATTCTATTTAGAGGGAATTGCTTCAATCCACAGGCTCAAATTAGTCACCAGGAGACCAACATGACTTTTACAGTTTGTTTCACAAACATAAGTAGGCTAATTACCTAAAAGTACAAAGAATCTCCCTGACAGCAAACTCTGAGTACTAGAAGTGGGAGACACAGGATGTTAGGACCAAGGCTAGTAGGAACCACATGAAAGCTAATTAACGAAAACTTACTGACACAGCCTTGTCTAACTCAATGAAACTATGAGCCATGCTGTGTATGGCCACCCAAGATGGACAGGTCATGGTGGAAAGTTCAGACAAAACATTATCCACTGGAGAAGGGAATGGTGAACCATTTCAGTATTCTTGCCTTGAGAAACCCATGAACAGTATGAAAAGGCAAAAAGACAGGACATAGAAAGATGAACTCCCCAGGTCAGGAGGTGCCCAATATGCTACTAGAGAAGAGTGGAAAAATAACTCCAGAAAGAATGAAGGGCTGGAGCAAAAATGAAAACAAAGTCCAGTTGTGGATATGACTGGTGATGGAAGTAAAGTCTGATGCTATAAAGAACAATATTGCATAGGAACCTGGAATGTTAGGTCCATGAATCAAGGTAAAGTAAAAGTGGTCAAACAGGAGATGGCAAGAGTGAACATCGACATTTTAGGAATCAGTGAACTAAAATGGACTGGAATGGGCAAATTTAATTCAGATTACCATTACATCTACTATCGTGGGCAACAATCCTTTAGAAGAAATGGAGTAGCCATCACAGTCAACAAGAGTCTGATATGCAGTACTTGGGTGCAATCTCAAAAATGACAGAATGATCTCTGTTCATGTCCAAGACAAACCATTCAATATCACAGTAATGCAACTCTATGCCATAGCTAGTAATGCTGAAAAAGCTGAAGTTGAACAATTCTATGAAGACCTACAAGAACTAACTTCTAGAACTAACAGCAAAAAAAGATGTTGTTTTTATCAGAGGGCACTGGAATGCAAAAGTAGGAAGTCAAGAGATACCTGGAGTAACAGGCAATATGGCCTTGGAGCACCATAGCAGGGAAAAGGCTAGCAGGGAAAGGTTAGCAGGGAAAAGGCTAACAGAGTTTTGCCAAGAGAACATACTGTTCATAGCAAACACCCTCTTCCAACAACACAAGAGAAGACTACACATGGACATCACCAGATGGTCAAAACCAAAATCAGATTAATTATATTCTTTGCAACCAAAGATGAAAAACCTCTATACAGTCAGCAAAAACAAGTCCGGGAGCTGACTGTGCTAAGGTTATGAACTCCTTATTGCCAAATTCAGACTTAAATTGAAGAAAATTGGGAAAACCACTAGACCATTCAGGTATGACCTAAATCAAACCCTTATGATTATACAGTGGAAGTGAGAAATAGATTCAAGGAACTAGATCTGATAGACAGAGTGCCTGATGAACTACGGATGGAGGTTCATGACACTGTACAGGAGGTAGTGATCAAGACCATCCCCAAGAAAAAGAAATTCAAGAAGGCAAAATGGTTGTCTTAGGAGGCCTTACAAAGAGCTGAGAAAAGAAAAGAAGCTAAAGACAACAGAGAAAAGGAAAGACATACTCATTTGAACGCAGAGTTCCAAAAAAATGGCAAGGAGAGATAAGAAAGCCTTCCTCAGTGACCAATGCAAAGAAATAGAGGAAAACAATTGAATGGGAAAGACTAGAGATCTCAAGAAAATTAGAGATAAAAATGGAGCTTTTCATGCAAAAATGGGCACAATAAAGAACAGAAATGGGAAGGACATAAAAGAAGCAGAAGCTATTAAGAAGAGGTGGCAAGAATACACAGAACTGTACAAAACAGATCTTCACAACCCAGACAATGATGATGGTGTGATCACTCACCTAGAGACAGACATCCTGGAATGTGAAGTCAAGTGGGACTTGGGAAGGATCACTACGAACAAAGCTAGTGGAGGTAATGGAACTCCAGTTGAGCTATTTCAAGTCCTAAAAGATGATGTTGTGAAAGTGCTGCATTCAATAAGCCAGCAAATTTGGAAAACTCAGCAGTGGCCACAGGACTAGAAAAAGTCAGTTTTCATTCCAACCCCAAAGAAAGGCAATGCCAAAGAATGCTCAAACTACTGCACAATTGCACTCATCTCACATGCTAGCAAAGTAATGCCCAAAATTCTCCATGCCAGGTTTCAACAGTACGTGAACCGTGAACTCCCAGATGTTCAAGCTCGGTTTAGAAAAGGCTGAGGAACCAGATATCAAATTGCTAACATCCACTGGATCATCAAAAAAGCAAGAAAGTTCCAGAAAAACATCAACTTCTACTTTATTGACTATGCCAAAGCCTTTGACTGTGTGGATCAAAACTAACTGTGGAAAATTCTTAAAGAGATGGGAAATCTGTATGCAGGTCAGGAAGCAACAGTTAGAACTAGACATGGAACAACAGACTGGTTCCAAATCAGGAAAGGAGAACGTCAATGCTGTATATTGTCACCCTGCTTATTAATCTTATATGCAGAGTACATCATGAGAAATGCCAGGCTGGATGAAGCACAAGCTGGAATCAAGATTGCCAGAAGAAATATCAATGACCTCAGATACACAGATGACACCACACTTATGGCAGAAAGCAAAGAAGAACTAAGGAGCTTCTTGATGAAAGTGAAGCAAGAGAGTGCAAAAGCTGGCTTAAAACTCAACATTCTGAAAACAAAGATCATGGCATCTGGTCCCATCACTTCATGGCAAATAGATGGGGAACCAATGGAAAGAGTGACAGACTTTATTGTCTTGGGCTCCAAAATCACTGTAGATGGGGACTTCAGCCATGAAATTAAAAGATGCTTGCTCCTTTGAAGAAAAGCTATGTATAATCTAGACAGCATGTTAAAAACAGAGACATTACTTTGCCAACAAAGTCCGTCTAGTCAAAGCTATGGTTTTCCATTAGTCATGTACGGATGTGAGAGTTGGACGATAAAGAAAGCTGAGCGCTGAAGAATTGATGACTTGGAGAAGAATTAATGTTGGAGAAGAATTTTGAGAGCCCCTTGGCTGCAAGGAGATGAAATCAGTCAATCCTAAAGGAAATCAGTCCTGAACGTTCATTGGAAGGACTGATGTTGAAGCTGAAGCTCGGATACTCTGGCCACCTGATGCGATAAACTGACTCATTCGAAAAGACCCTGATATTGGGAAAGATTGAAGGCAGGAGGAGAAGGGGATGTCAAAGTATGCGATGGTTGGATGGCATCACCGATTCCATGGACATGAGTTTGAGCAAGCTTCGGGAGTTGGTGATGGACAGGGAAACCTGGTGTGCTGTAGTCCATGGGGTCACAAAGAGTTGGACAAGACTGAACTGATTGACTGAGTAGTGATCAGCAATGAGGCCAGAGTACAGAGAAGTGAGAAAAGAAGGGGGAGAGGGCAAAGGGACAGTAGGCAGAACAGTGATAGATTGGGCAAAGCAAGACAGAGAGAATGAAAGGGAAATAAGGGCAGAAATGGAGAGAGAGGAGGAAAAATATAACAAAGGGCAGAGATGGAGAAAAACAGGCAAAGATGGACAAATGTCAGAGGAAAAAATAGAAAGAAACTAAAAGGTCACAATAATTTCTGCTGTTGGAGTTCTGCTGTTGGCTTTTCTTGTATTCCTGCAAGGACACTCTGTGTCCATAATAACATTTGTTTCCTCCTGATCTCTTTTCTATGGGTCAGTTTAAATGTAGACCCTTTCTTCTCACCAAGAGGGATCTCTACAGAATAGCCCCCATTGTCCTGAGCTTGCTGTTTGCAATCCCCTACTCCCTAAATATTTGGGGCATTTTGTCTGAACTCTATTTGATCCTCACTATAAAACTAAATACTGCTACTGCTACTGCTGCTAAATCACTTCAGTCATGTCCGACTCTGTGCAATCCCATAGACGGCAGCCCACCAGGCTCCCCTGTCCCTGGGATTCTCCAGGCAAGAACACTGGAGTGGGTTGCCATTTCCTTTTCCAAGGCATGAAAGTGAAAAGTAAAAGTGAAGTTGCTCAGTCGTGTCCAACTGTTAGCGACCCCATGGACTGCAGCTTACCAGGCTCCTCCATAAATACATGGCCCCCTATATCTTAGCCTATAGAACATCACAGCAGTATCTCCAAACATCTGTCCTGTTCTGAAATTTTACAGTTTGTTGACTATAAATCTTTTTGGTGGCTCTAAGCTTAATTCTAACCTCATTGAATTTCATCCAATCTTCTTTCTATACCTGCTCCTCTCCTTATGATCAAACCTTTAAGTTCTCATACAAGTCATTCATGAAGTAGGTGCTATTCTATTGGCTCTGCTGTGTATAGATGGGTATTGGCTCAACCACATTTACCAAATTAAAGGCAATATTGGTTATATGGACTTCCCTGGTGGCTCAGACAGTAAAGCGTCTGCCTACAATGCAGGAGACCCAGGTTCAATCCCTGGGTTGGGAAGATCTCCTGGAGAAGGAAATGGCAACCCACTCCACTATTCTTGCCTGGAAAATTCCATGGACAGAGGAGCCTGATAGGCTACAGTCCATGGAGTTGCAAAAGTCGAACATGACTGAGCAACTTCACTTTCTTTCTTTCTTTTCTATTGGTTATACATCCCCATGGTGCCACAATATAGACAAATGATTAGCAAACAAATCTGTAACCCCGTAAATTGTGACTAAGTGCCTTCTTGCTTTGGACAAATGTGGGACTATCTTCTTGACAAATGACTTCCTGATGCTGATACCATTGTTGCAAGCCAGCTCAGAAGACTGCGGAAATGCTCCCTTCCCACGTAGTCCAGAAGAGGCCTGTGCTAGTAATCCAGGCAATACATCAAATCCCTGATTACCTTCAGGCTGTCATTTTAAAATATGAACCTGCCATGCTCTAAAGACATTTTTATTTAATTGTGGTATTTAAATGCTATCTCCTATGGAGATTAGTTTATGCTTAATTCATACTCAGCCCTGGGCTGAGCAGCACACGGCATGGTGGAGAGTCCTGGGCCTGAGACACTCAGTGTGCCACTCCATCTGGGTTGCTGTGAATTGAACATAGGTGGCATATATTTTGAGGGCCAAGGCAATCACACCTCTATAAATAACAGCATTATGAGTTTCTGATACTTCTGGGTTAAAGGAGCTTCTGTATAATACTACTTCATAACAATAACTTTACTGAGTCAAGGTGGGGAATACTTTGAGCATTCTGTGCTCAATGCCCACTGTGAACAAACCTAGACACAATACACAAACCTAGTATATTGAAAAGCAGAGACATCACTTTGCCAACAAAGGTCTGTATAGTCAAAGCTATGGCTTTTCCAACTACTCACGTGTGAATGTGAGAGTTGGACCATAAAGAAAGCTGAGCGCCAAAGAATTGATGCTTTTGAACTGTGGTGCTGGAGAAGACTCTGGAGAGTCCACTGGACAGCAAGGCGATCCAACCAGTCCATCCTAAAGAAAATCAACTCTGAGTATTCATTGGAAGCACTGATATTGAAGCTGGAGCGCCAATACTTTGGCCACCTGATGCAAAGAACAGACTCATTGGAAAAGACTCTGATGCTGGGAAAGACTGAAAGGAGAAGGGGACAACAGAGAATGAGATGATTGGATGGCATCACAGATTCAGTGGACATGAGTTTGAAAAACTCTGGGAGATAGTGAAGGACAAGGAAGCCTGGTGTGCTACAGTCCATGGGGTCATAAAGAGTCAGACATGACTGAGTGACTGAACAACAACAACCCACTGTGAACCTGAGATTCAAAGAGGTTGAGGCATTTCCTGGTGGTTAAGAAGCATGCTGAATCCAGAAGGGCTCTGGAACTTAGGTTTATAAACTTTAAGTCCAGAGAGTTTTTTTTTTTTAATATAATATGAAATTATTCAAGTCAGTACTTCCCATGGACCCAGTACAGTGCTTTGAATATAAGGAAACGGAAGTAGAATTTAGCTGATACCCCACTAAGCAAGTGGAGCTGGTTGTTCAGACAATACATGAGTAGAATGTTTAAACACCACTGCCATGTCTATTCAACATTACCATGAATAAATGAGGGAATGTCCATACTCCTACCATAGGCATTGCATTGACTAGACTCTTTTTTAAATTAACTCTTTACTCTAGTGGTTAATACCAGTCAAAACAAGATAGCCAATACATGCCTGCTACTGCCCCTCCGAGAGGTAGTCAGTGTGACATTTTGTTTTCATTTCCTATGTTAGCAAAAATGAGGCACCATGGATCAACTATAGGGTTCTCTAGAAATCAGAGTATCAACATATAACATATAATCTAAGTCTCCTAACCACAAAATTTCTTATTCAAAGGGGCAGACAATACTGCCATTTTCTCTCTAGAATACACTGGAGAGACTGACTCCTTTCCCTCTTGAGGGAATGGTTTATGATAAGCATAAACATTTCATTAACTGTAGCACAGGAAAATAAAATAAAATGTCATAATTAATTATGTAATGATCAAATACATAAATTACTAGGATCCAAGAGCAAAGATAATGAGCACCTTAGATTTACATAACATTATCATTTTCAAAGTGTTTTTATATATATTAGCTTAACTCTCATGTGATATTTTAAAAATTCCACATTTACAACCCCTGCTAACCCACATTTCTGCAAGGGCTTAATTGGTCATGGCTCTTTTCCCTGTAAACACTCTCCAGAGTGCCCCGTTCTAGAATCACACATTCATAGCTTTTGAAGATTAAAATTTTTCAACTTCTCTTTTTAACCCACGGTAAGAGAGGTAGAATTAAAATTGAAATCACTTAGCATTAATCTCTTGAGGGCATCAAAGTGCCATTAGTGGGAGAACAATTAAGCTTTCAAGCAAAAAAAATTGAAAAATTACTTCATTTGCATTTTTGTCTTACCAGCTTGTGACTGCCTTGTTGGTTCAGGTCAACTGCATTTTTTCCGAAGGAAGAATTTAAATGTGGGTAAAAACAGACCTCTGTATTTCTACTTGTATCTTATTTTTGATTTCACAATAGGGGACTCCTTCGTAGACTTGACTGTACTATAACCTGTCTAAGCTTTGATTTTTTCATCAATAAAATGAAGGAGTTGGATAAAACCATCTCTCAATATTTCACTCAATTTCAATTCTCAAAGTCTTATTTCAGCAGTACTTCCTTCCTACAGCACCTTGTTCATCAGACTAATCTTGGCCTCATTATTCAGAATGGAACTTTTTCAATATTAAAGTATTACTGCTATGTTTCCTCCTGGGCACAAAGGATATGATGTCACTAATGTTAATCACTGTAATAATACAACTGCCATTTTGAATATGCTTAACAGGTAACAAAAGCTCTATATACATTATCTCAAGAAATATATCAATCCTATGAAGTGTGTATTATCCCAGTTTTTCATATTAGAAAAGCGAAAGTTCAGAATTTAAACAAATGGCCCCAAATGCAAGCTAAAGTCACACCATTAATAAGCCATCCTATTTTCAGAACCTCAGGACATGTTTTTACACTCCAGTTCACAGGGCAGAACTGTCAGGTTAGTGGGAGGCATGGATGAGTTCATCTATGACATATATGCATTTTTCAAAATCTGCACATAAATTCTCCATGAACTCATTTCCTCCTGCCAAAGAAAGCCCCTTATAAAGAAAGATAAGTTTGTAATTTTCATACCATTTTCATGGTCAAATGAAAACATGCACAGGTAGATTCAAAATAGTATTTCTAGAACCAATGATACAGAACATCAATAATAAAAATGGAATCTTTGCGTTCAGGTAGCTGGCAACAAAATTAATTACTGTTGAAAATTTAGACATTCATATTTTACATTCCAGAAGAAACAAAATATTTGTGAGCATAGTTTCACTTACAGCGCATAAATATTGATGGAGAGGTGAAAATAAGCAATATATACATATGTATATATATGTATAGCAGGGTACATTAAATTTAAATTTCCTCTTCCTTGAAAGGACGGCTGTTTAAAAAATACTTATATTGTTGTTGCCAGTATGTGGTGTTTCTTATCGAAAGGAAAACCAAGCATACAGTAAATTACACAAAAAAACTGCCAATCAGCATATCAAAACCTCATATTTTAACTACCTATTTCAATATACTCAACCCATGAACCATGATGTTTTCTGACCTGTCCAGTGGGGACAAACACTATTCCTGACATAATGAGCACTGGACGCTGTCATATCTAGTTCTTTTGGGTGGAACTTGTCTTGATTTGGGGCAGTTTTCTCATTGCATGTATGTACCATTACTCAGATGATTTGTCAAAGGGGGCCCTTTGCAGGATTAGAAAACTAGACTATTTCAGCATTTCTTTAGTAATGTCTGTCTAATGCTGCTGACATAATACTACAGCATTAAGGATGCTTTATTTAAAAGGTTGGGGACTGCTGCTTTGTTTCATAAACTGCAACTGGCAACCTATGGATCACATATATCCAGAGGTACCCTGTTTCACATGTTCTGTGTTGGCTCTCATGCTATCTTATTTTGTTGTGCTACCCAATTAAATTCAAAGGTCCAGACTTTCTATTCTAGTCAAGAAGTAGTAAGAGGGACTAGAGATACACCCTCACATGAAAAGTGAAAAAGTGAGCAAAATATTTGAAATATTGTTTTTCATACTGAATGATTTGTCAACAGTGATTTCAAGAAGACCAAAAAAAGAAAAAAATTATCAAGGTGAACCTCACCATTACTTCAGCTAACTTCCCTGAGGGAATTTCCAGGCCACTGTGCAAAGAGAGGAAAGCCAGGTAGAGTCCACTGAACTCTCTGAGTTAGAAAGACAGAGCTGAAAATCTGAGGAAACCAAAGCAGTTAGAAGTCACAAGGCATACTATCAAAAAGAAGAGAACTGAACTGAAAACAAAAACAAAAACAAAAACACCAACTTCCAAACTGCTACAGGCTCATCTTGAGCAACCAGTTGAGTAACAAGTGCATGCATGTGATAAAACTAACCAAGGCCAGGTTAGAAGCCATCCTCAAAATAATTAGATGTCACAATGCCCAGCACTCACCAAGGCCAGAAGTAGTGCTTATGTCTACTGCACACATAAGAAAAGTTTATCATTCATGAGTCAGTTGGCAGAGGATATGGAAAAGTCTTGCTTCAGCACTGAGGAGTAATTAGCCTGAAGTTGAGTGCCGTTTCATTTCCACTTAATAAATTTTAAAAGCAAGAACTAAAGGGTTTCCATGTAATTTAACTACACCTCAGAACAGAGCTCAGGAATATTTAGAGGATGTTATCTATTTCTGCTTTATTGACTATGCCAAAGCCTTTGATGTGTGGATCACAATAAACTGTGGAAAATTCTGAAAGAGATGGGAATACCAGACCACCTGACCTGCCTCTTGAGAAATCTGTATGCAGGTCAGGAAGCAAAAGTTACAACTGACCATGGAACAACAGACTGGTTCCAGATAGGAAAAGGAGTATGTCAAGGCTGTATATTGTCACCCTGCTTATTTAACTTATAGGCAGAGTACATCATGAGAAATGCTGGACTGGAAGAAACACAAGCTGGAATCAAGACTGCCGGGAGAAATATCAATAACTTCAGATATGCAGATGATACCACCCTTATGGCAGAAAGTGAAGAGGAACTAAAAAGCCTCTTGAAGAAAGTGAAAGTGGAGAGTGAAAAAGTTGGCTTAAAGCTCAACATTCAGAAAACGAAGATCATGGCATCCGGTCCCATCACTTCACGGGGAATAGATGGGAAAACAGTGGAAACAGTGTCAGACTTTATATTTTGGGGGGCTCCAAAATCACTGCAGATGGTGACTGCAGCCATGAAATTAAAAGACTCTTACTCCTTGGAAGGAAAGTTATGACCAACCTAGATAACATATTCAAAAGCAGAGACATTAGTTTGCCAACAAAAGTCCGTCTAGTCAAGGCTATGGTTTTTCCTGTGGTCATGCATAGATGTGAGAGTTGGACTGTGAAGAAGGCTGAGCGCTGAAGAATTGATGCTTTTGAACTGTGGTGTTGGAGAAGACTCTTGAGAGTCCCTTGGACTGCAAGGAGATCCAACCAGTCCATCCTAAAAGAGATCAGTCCTGGGATTTCTTTGGAAGGAATGATGCTAAAGCTGAAACTCCAGTACTTTGGCCACCTCATGTGAAGAGTTGACTCACTGGAAAAGACTCTGATACTAAGAGGGATTGGGGGCAGGAGGAGAAGGGGACTACAGAGGATGAGATGGCTGGATGGCATCACTGACTCAATGGACGTGAGTCTCAGTGAACTCTGGGAGTTGGTGATGGACAGGGAGGCCTGGCGTGCTGTGATTCATGGGGTCGCAAAGAGTCGGACACGACTGAGCGACTATACTGAACTGAAAAGTATTCAGCAACCAATAAGGTAATATTCACAAAGTCTGTTATCCAATCTAAACCATCAGGCACATGAAGTGGCATGAAAACATGACACAAAATAAGGGGAAAAAAATATCAATCTAAAATAACCAAGGATGGACACAGATGATAAGGGAGTTAAGGGCATAAAAACAACTGTCATAGTAATCGCATGAATCAGAAAGTTAAGTACAGGACAGTATCGGAGGAATGGGAAGACAAGCCACAGATAGGGACAAAGTATTTTTAAGACACACATGTGATGAAAGTCTATTTTCCAAAATATTCAAAGAAATAATAACATTCAATAATAATAACTTGATTTAAAATTGGGCCAAAAACCTTGACACCTCATCAAAGAAAATAAAAAGGATGGCAAAGAAGCAAATGAAAATATATCCCATAAAGTATGTCTTAAATGAAAATCACAGTATTAATAAAACAACAACAAAGTATCACTACACACCCATCACAACGACCAAAATTCAAAATGCAGGCAATGTCAAAAGCTAGAGAGGATATGGAGCAAGAACTATTACTGATTGCTGGTGAGAATGCAAAATGGTATAGTATAGCCACTTTAGAGGCCAGTTTGTCAGTTTCTTACTGAACTAAACATACTCTTATCATACAATCAAGCAATCATACCCCTTGGCATTTACCCTAAGGAGCAAAAAACTTATGGCCACATAAAAACCTACATTATTTATAGCAGCTTTATTCACAATGGTTAAAACTTGGAAGTAACCAAGACATTCTCAGTAGGTGAATGGATAAATTCAAGATACTATTATTCTAGTACAGAAAGACAAATATTACTCAGTGCTAAAAAAGAAATGAGCTATCAAACCATGAAAAAAACCACAGAATCTTAAATGTATATAAATAAATGGAAAAAATTCTTTCCAGATTGGAAAGAATACATATTGTATAACTCAAAATAATAGGGCCTCCTAGAATAGGCAAAATTTTGGAGACAGTAAAAGATTAGTCATTGTCAAGAATTGGTGGAGTGAGGAGTAATGAACAGGTGATGAGCAGAGGATTTTTAAGGTGGTGAAAATAGTGTGTATGATACCATAATGATGAATACTGTTGTTATACATTTGTCCAAATATATAGAATATAAACACTATGAGAAATTTTATGTTTCCTATGAATTTTGAGTGATTATCTTGTGCCAGTTGAGAAACCTATATGCAGGTCAGGAAGCAACAGTTAGAACTGGACATGGAACAACAGACTGGTTACAAATAGGAAAAGAAGTACATCAAGGCTGTATATTGTCACCCTGCTTATTTAACTTCTATGCAGAATACATCATGAGAAACGCTGGACTGGAAGAAACACAAGCTGGAATCAAGATTGCCGGGAGAAATATCAATAACCTCAGATATGCAGATGATACCACCCTTATGGCAGAAAGTAAAGAGGAACTAAAAAGCCTCTTGATGAGAATGAAAGAGGAGAGTGAAAAAGTTGGCTTAAAGCTCAACTTTCAGAAAACAAAGATCATGGCATGTGGTTCCATCACTTCATGGGAAATAGTTGGGGAAACAGTGTCAGACTTTATTTTTTTGGGTTCCAAAATCACTGCAGATGGTGACTGCAGCCATGAAATTAAAAGACTTTTACTCCTTGGGAGGAAAGTTATGACCAACCTAGACAGCATTTTCAAAAGCAGAGACATTACTTTGCCAACAAAGGTCTGTCTAGTCAAGGCTATGGTTTTTCCAGTGGTTATGTATGGATGTGAGAGTTGGACTGTGAAGAGAGCTGAGCCCCGAAGAATTGATGCTTTTGAACTGTGGTGTTGGAGAAGACTCTTGAGAGTCCCTTGGACTGCAAGAGGATCCATCCAATCCATTCTGAAGGAGATCAGCCCTGGGTGTTCTTTGGAAGGAATTATGCTAAAGCTGAAACTCCAGTACTTTGGCCACCTCATGCGAAGAGTTGACTCATTGGAAAAGACTCTGATGCTGGGAGGGACTGGGGTAGGAGGAGAAGGGGACTACAGAGGATGAGATGGCTGGATGGCATCACCGACTCAATGGACGTGAGTTTGAGTGAACTCTGGGAGTTGGTGATGGACCGGGAGGCCTGGCGTGCTGCGATTCATGGGGTCACAAAGAGTTGGACATGACTGAGTGACTGAACTGACTGAACTAACTGACAGAATGTAGGTTTATCAATTGTAACAATACACCCACACTCTCTTTGGAGATGGTAATAATAGAGGTAGGGTATGCATGTGTAGGAATAGAAGGTATATTGGGAAATCCCTACATGGGCTCTTCAATTTTCCTATGAACTTTACCTCCTCCAAGTACATCTTAATTTGTAAAACAGTTAAGTAGAGTTGCCGAAGATGCAAAGACTCAATCTGAACTTCTTTATATGGCAACTAAAACATCTAAGATGAAAAATACAGTGGCTTGGATTAAGAGTAGATTTGACATTACAGATGGAAAAGGCAATGGCACCCCATTCCAGTATTCTTGCCTGGAAAATCCCATGGATGGAGGAGCCTGGTAGGCTGCAGTCCATGGGGTCGCTAAGAGTTGGACACGACTGAGCGAATTCCCTTTCACTTTTCACTTTCATGCATTGGAGAAGGAAAAGGCAACACACTCCAGTGTTCTTGCCTGGAGAATCCCAGGGACAGGTGAGCCTGGTGGGCTGCTGTCTATGGGGGTCACACAAAGTCGGACACAACTGAAGTGACTTAGCAGCAGCAGACATTACAGAAGAAGAAGTCACAGCACCAGAAATAATTCAAAGTGAAACACAGAGAAAGGAAAGGGTGTGGGGGGGACGGGTGGGCAGAGCATCCATGGTCTGTGGGACAACTTCAAGAGGCTTTATATATGTGTAAGTGAAACCTCCAGAAGACAGAAGCAGAAAGGATATTTGAAGAAATTATGGCCAAACTTTTTCCAAATTTAAAGAAAACTTCAGACTCATAGGCTCAAGTAGCTCAATAAACCCTAAGCACCAGAAACACAAAGAAAATTTAAACCATGGCATACCATAATCAAATTGTATGGGTGAGTAAAGAAAACAAAACTTTAAAAGCAATCATGGGGGTAGGGGATAACATGTACAGAGGAACAAAGAAGACAACAGATTTTTCATGAAAAATAAGAAAGCAACGAAAACACAAAGACAATGGAACAATATTGTCCAAGTATATTTTTCAAAATGACATTTAGAATCAATCATCTCAGTATGCAGTAAAAGTTTATAGACAAAATGCAGTATTGATTTCTGATCAAAACTCTTAGCCTACTGGAAATAGAAGATTGCTGTCTTAAGTGGAAAAGTGGCATCTACAAGTCCACAGGTAATATCAGAGTTAATCAAGAAAGGAACTGCTTCCCTCTAATATCAGGAACAAAGCCAGGATGTCTGCTTTTATCATTTTTACTTGGCATTATACTGGAACTCTTAGCCAAGGGAATAAAGCAATCAAAACCATCCCAGGCTTTCCTTTGTACGAAAAAATGACGATTAAAACATACACATGGAAATAATTAAAAGGTTCTAAAATATATAAAATAACTTTGAAAAAAGAAAAAGTTGGAAAACTAGGACTACCTGATATTATGACTTTATTTATTACAAAGTAAAGCTGTATGATATACTGTATAACATAGGAAACTCTACTTAATGCTCTACAATGACCTATATGGGAAAAGAAGTGTTGGTGTATGTATATGTATAACTGATTCACTTTGCTGGTTTTGAACTTTCAAATGTTCAGTTTCTCCTACAAAATGAAGCTCTAGCTGCACTGCACCTACAAGACTGCATGGCAATGGAGACGTTTCTTGCCCATGAGTCACTTGCTCTCAAGTTTGCAACAGTGCCTTTCCCTCTCCTTTATGGTCCTTACCCTGCTTTATTCACTTACTTGACTGCCTTAGGAATAAGAATTTTTGATTATCCATCAGTTTCTTATCTTCTGTTAACAAATGAAGAGATAGTAAAATTGTTTCTCCCAGTAGTTTGAAGGGAGAAATCACAGAAAGCTCTTAACACTCTCTCTGGTACCCTCTGTTATTGGGTCCCAACTCATTCTCCACATCCTTTTCTTAACACTTCCTAAGCCAATATACACATGAAAAACTCTTATTTCATACAAACTATTTCCCACGTTCCCAAACAATCTGTATGTGTTGTGTTTGTTTACTTAGCATGTAAAGGAGATCCATGTTTAAACCATTAACAAAGAAAGAAAGAAAGAAAGAAAGAGAAAAGCATTGTTTACTTTTAAACTCATAGATTGGGATTTTCATTTCCAACAAATGGTAACTGGAAGTCATCTTATCTCTCTCTAAGAAGGAGTGACAGAAAGAAAAGAACCCTTGACAGAAAAATGATTCCTTGCTGTTTGGTACAGGATATAAAAGGTTTAAAAATAAATGACCCACAGAAAATGAGAGGTTCTAAAAGTTATCATCAACCATTTTATCAGTACAGCCTGGTATGGGTGTGATAGGCCATGGGATGCTCAAAGTCTTTCTACTGTTTTCAGTCATAAATCTTCAGATGTCAAGATATTGTTGAATCAAGCCTGTAAATTCCTCACTATCCTGGGTCAACTCAAGTTACAGATCATGTTGTAATCATTTTTTTTCTCCTGCAAACTAACCCCAGCTGTGCCACCTTTTTTGTTTGTAATATTATTTTTATTCACTTGTTCTCAAGATGAGGAACAAATAATAAATAAGACTATTAAATAAGTTCACAATATCAGTTCACAACATCTTTTTATAATTCCTGCATAGATACAATTAAAACATGAGATAATTATTGCTTGTGTATTTTGCATGCTTGTAAATTTACCAAATATTTCAATATTTTAATAGTTTTCCATTATATACTTACAAATAAAACTTTTCATCCCATACTGGATTCAAGTTTCCAAAAATGGTTTTAGTCCTTCTTTTGTTCTTTCCGACCTGAACTGTAACATACGGGTCACTAGACCCTGTTTTGTCTTTTGCCTGTAAGCCTTGTGCAGAAACCACTGAAACAAACCAAATTCAAACTTTTAGTATAAGTATTTTTTCAGAAACAAAAAACTGACAATGAAGGAAACGTTTTCTATTACTTTGTCCTTTGGGTTTGCAGACACATCCCCATTGCTTTCAGTCTCGTGAAAAACAGGATTTAACAAAATGTTTCATGAAAGAATGAATCACACAACATTAAAATCTTTCTTTGACTGATATTTCCTTTTGCCTGTAATGAACAGTAGCTATAGACATACATCTACATATATTTATTAGCTATCTACTCATATGTCACTGCATGCATGTATAGACAAATGATAATGCACAAACATTAAGCTGATTAATTCAGTAAATATTTTGAATTATCCAATGTAGTTCAAAGTCTGTAATTTAAAATGTGTTTGTGTATATGAGTTTGCTGCTGCTGCTGCTGCTGCTGCTGCTTAGTCGCTTCAGTCATGTCCGACTCTGTGCGACCCCATACATGGCAGCTCACCAGGCTCCCCCGTCCCTGGGATTCTCCAGGCAAGAACACTGGAGTGGGTTGCCATTTCCTTCTCCAACGCATGAAAGTGAAAAGTGAAAGTGAAGTCGTTCAGTCATGTCTGACTCTTAGCGACCCCATGGACTGCAGCCCACCAAGCTCCTCCATCCATGGGATTCTCCAGGCAAGAGCACTGGAGTGGGGTGCCATTGCCTTCTCCGTATGTAAGTTTACTGTCAGTATGAAAGAAAAGCTTCTTTATTTTACCTTTTGAATACAATATGAGTGAGTTAAGAGGCTTGGTAAATATTAACATGATAACCTATGCAGCTGCTGTTACTATTACGAACAACTTCAGAAGTTCAAATTACTAGACATCACTTTACTCAAATTGCATTGAGTCAAGGATCAAATGGATAAGGGGTATGGATCCAGGAGTAAGTAAAATGATATTTGTTTTCTCATTAAGAAAAACTGACTAAAGAGATTATTGGCTACTTGTCATTTATCAGTGTCAGGCAGCAACAAAACTAATCTCTTGTAAACTGCAGGGTATTGACAAATATAAAACAGAACTTTCTTCCTCTCAAAGAGCTTTTGATTAGAATGAGACATGGACTGAAATGACTTCAATTATCTGCCATACCTTTTAGAAATTTGAAGTTTCAATTAGACTTCAAAGTTGACAAGACTGAAAAAAATCTACTTATTTTGCCTATAACAATTATTAGCAGTGATTTCTAACATATATAAAAATCTCAAAGTGGAATGAAATTTTTTTCAAAAGACTCATTTTTACCTGTAATGGTTATTTTTGCTGACCACTTAGATGTCCCATCCAGTACACTCTGTTTGGCTGCCTTTGTGTACTGCACAAAATCTTCTTTAGAAATCTGAAACATTTCCTGAATTACTTCAAACACCTCTGGCCTGTTTGTCTCCCTGATCTTCATTCTTTCTTTCATGGCTGTAATAATGGTTTGAGTCTTATCTTCTGCACCATGCTTAGAACTCTTTTCTGCTGCTCCTATAATAGAAAAATTGATGATGACGTAAGTATACATGAAGCTCTTTTTCATAGACCAAGAGAAGGAGGGTCAGAAAAAAAGGAAGAACATGAGAATGAATGAATGCTTTAATTCTCAGGAGTCAGGGTAGCTTTTTCAGAAAATATCAGGAGAATAAGCACCATGCTGAGATTCAGAATGACTAGCCCTTATGCTACTGTAGGTAATGGACATCCATGATCCCAGGGTTTTTTAGTTGTATTACTGAACTGAATCACAGCTGTGCAAATATTTGGTTTGAATTTTTAAAAACAACTTTCCAAACCAAAGGAACACACACAATCAAATGTGTTACATACCACACATATTTTTATTTTATTTTGTTTTTAAACTTTACAAAATTGTATTAGTTTTGCCAAATATCGAAATGAATCCGCCACAGGTATACCACACATATTTACTCACTTGGTAACCAAGACGAAATTGAGAAACAGATACATATGGCACATGTCACTCAAAAATCAACATTTCAAATACTTGCACTCACCTAAAGTGCCTGATTATTTTTAATTCATGAAATTTATCATAATTAAAAGCTTACATTTTTCCTTGAAAAATGAAAACTACCACTATCCATTAGATTGAAATATAGGGTGAGATTTTACTTGGAATGAAAGTGATTCTATTTAAAAAGGATTTAGAAACCACTGGGCTGCACCATCCCCACATCATGGGCCACAGACGTGAACTCTCATTCTACGATATGGCCACAGTTTTAAACAGGCTGAATTTTCGCTTTCTACTCAAAAAATAATTTTTTTACTTCTAGGACATTATTTGTTATGATTGGTCTCAATCTTCTGGGCTATAAACTATCTTTGTGTCATAAACTCTTGTTAACAAATCCTGACAGTGAAGAATTTCCAAAAGGCAATCCTTGAGTTCCTCAGCTTCTCCAACCACCAGCCTGATAGTCTCAATGCTCTGTGTGGCCTCTGGGTTGCTCTGTATTCCACAAGCAAACAGTGGACCTTGATTCTGACTCTCAAGGTTCCTTACTGAGTGTGAAGTAGGAAAGTAAAAGACCATGTATCAGGGTCCAGAGGGACTGTCGCTGCTGAAACCAAACACTTTTTGGTACAGAAACAACTGAGATATAATGAAAAGAATATTGTGGCTATAGGTAATTCAGTTCAGTCGCTCAGTCGTGTCTGATTCTTTGTGACCCCATGAATTGCAGCACGCCAGGCTTCCCTGTCCTTCCCTTCACCAACTCCCAGAGTTTACCCAAACTCATGTCCATCGAGTCAGTGATGCCATCCAGCCATCTCATCCTCTGTAGTCCCCTTCTCCTCCTGCTCCTAATCCCTCCCAGCTGCTGCTGCTGCTAAGTCGCTTCAGTTGTGTCCAGCTCTGTGCGACCCCAGAGATGGCAGCCCACCAGGCTCCCCCGTCCTTGGGATTCTCCAGGCAAGAGTACTGGAGTGGGTTGCCATTTCCTTCTCCAATGCATGAAAGTGAAAAGTGAAAGTGAAGTCGCTCAGTCGTGTCCGACTCTTAGCGACCCCGTGGACTGCAGCCTACCAGGCTCCTCCATCCATGAGATTTTCCAGGCAAGAGCACTGGAGTGGGATGCCACTGCCTTCTCCAATCCCTCCCAGCATCAGAGTCTTTTCCAATGGGTCAACTCTTCGCATGAGGTGGCCAAAGTACTGGAGTTTCAGCTTTAGCATCATTCCTTCCAAAGACATCCCAGGGCTGATCTCCTTCAGAATGGACTGGTTGGATCTCCTTGCAGTCCAAGGGACTCGCAAGAGTCTTCTCCAACACTACAGTTCAAAAGCATCAATTCTTCGGTGCTCAGCTTCACAGTCCAACTCTCACATCCATACATGACCACTGGAAAAACCATAGCCTTGACTAGACTGACCTTTGTTGGCAAAGTAATGTCTCTTGAATATGCTTTTGAATATGCTATCTAGGTTGGTCATAACTTTCCTTCCAAAGACTAAGTGTCTTTTAATTTCATGGCTGGAATCACCATCTGCAGTGATTTGGGAGCCCAAAAAAATAATCATTCCAATTTTTATCTCTATGACTATAAATACTGCCAAACTTATATTTTTTGAAATACTGTATTTATGAAATAGGCATACTAATAGCTCATAAAATTGTTTAGAGATTGAATGTGATGATTTATCTACACAATTCCAACCACAAAGGATAGCCTCATTAATATTCTTTGTATCTACTTCTGTAAATGTTATGCACCCGATTTAAACACAGAAACTAAAACTAAAAGGGAAGGTCAACTATGAACTTTCCTTATAATAAATTCATATAAAATTTAACATCAGTATTTTAGTGAACATCCTCATTATTTGAAAATATAACATTTGTTTTCTAAAGTGGTAAAAATGCATTTGTAGTAATCAAGATGTAACTAAAAAGTATGGTAAAAGGGATGCATATTCTATTGGTATAAAAAGCAGTTTCCCTCTATATATTTTTTTAACCTTTGAGAATTTAAACCACATATTTAAAAAAAAATACTAAAAATTAACATATTCCATTTAAGATATAATTTGAAGGGACATTCTTAATGCCATAGTGATCTGTTAAAACATGCCCTAGAATAACTACACATTTGTGAATTATGTATCTTTAAGCATTCTTGTGATTTGTTAATAATGGCTTGGTTCCACAGAGCATAATTCTCACAGAGTAAAATTAGCATAGGCTAGACTACATAGTTGCAACTCCCCAAAAGAGATATTTTACTTCAAGTATTGGAATAGTCATTAAATAGAAAAAAAAACAACAGTGACTTGAAAAAGTCACCTGCAAGATTCAAAGTGCCTCAAAGTTTGGTTTTAAAGGGGATTGGAAGAATGTCCAAAGGGTTAGAAGCATCATTAAAATACTGGCTTCCCCCAATATTTTATTTCTAAACAACTATGCTTGTTATGTCTATTAATGCCCTCAAAGCTCTAGAAAAGTATGTTAAAGTCCTCAAAAGTTAAGTGCATTAACTTTTGGGTTATTTTTCTAATTCAGGCAGAGCCAATTGACTGCCACCCATATAATAAATGTTCATCCCAATAATAACTACCAAATTCAAGGTTAGAATGTCAAAAGAATTTTCTTCCTAAGAAATCAAACCTCTGTACTTAACAACCACTACTTAAATTCTCTTGAATCAATTAGGAAAGTTTGACAATTAACTTTGAAATAATTCACCAATGCTGTTGATGCTGGAGTAGAATATCTACTCTAATATGTACAGACAACAGACAGACCCATAAACTGCAAAATCACCAATCTGGGAGAGCAAGTTAGTACAGACTTATGTTTGAGCCTTTTATCTATTATTTCTAGAAAAGACACATAGCTTTTATGCTTTTGATCTTAAAAATGATTCAACTTTGATTTAGTTCAGGGATACAGACCAATTCATAATTTTTGTAACTCATCTACAATGACACTTCATTGCCCCATCATTTATTGAACCCACATATCTCATCTTATTTTTGTAATGAAACTATTTCTTAAATAAATTTCCAGCTCTTTGGTTTATTGGTTTATTCTTTTCCTTTGGGCTTATTCTGTTTATCTCAAAGTCATCAGAGATAAACAGATTTGTATTTATATGAGTCTTCCTTCAAAGTATGTGGTAGAAGATCTAGCAGCTTCACTGAAATACAGTAATAAGTCAACCAGAGATCAACAATAAAGATCAAAAGAGATTACACAATGAAAGCACTTTGTAAAGTGTAATACATTATCCAAATGGAACTCATCTTTGTTACTTTTAAAAACACTTAATTGACAGATCAGAAAATGCAATTATGTACAAGACTGCAAGGGAATTCAACCTTAAACAGAGGCAGGCTTATCTCACATGATGCCCTTACACCTAATTTAATGGAACAAAGCCAATTAGCTAGAAACCTTCATTTTTCTTTTATTTTTATTCATTACCCCAAGCATCTAAATTTCATATGAAAGTAACAGTTTCATCATTTTAACATGGTGATTTATAATTTCCATTTTCCTTACAAATAATTACCTATATGTATGTGACAAATGCATCATCCCACCTTGGCCCCAGTCTCTTCTCTTTCCTATTTTTTCAACAGCTGTTCTAAAACATTTTCACTCTCCATTACTCTCCACTCTCAACATATGATATTATCTTTTATTTAAAAGAAATCCTGGCTTTCTAAATTCAGTGGTCACATTTTCTTCCCTCCTCCATGGGAAAAAAACAAAACAACAAAAGCCAAACTTGATTTATAGCATTTGCAGATTTCTGTGCTGTAAATATTCCTAACATGGCTGATTTCAAGCAACTGCCTTACAGAATTCTTCAATATTTATCAACCGACACTGATGCAACTACTTGCGTCAGTATTGGTTTTACACACACACACACACACACGCACACACATCTTCTACATCTTAGTCTTTAAGGCCAACTTCAGTTAAATGTGTATTCCAAGTATCTAGTACACTGCTTGGAAAATAAGATACACTCAATAAAGATAAAATGTTTATTGGGGGAATCTAAAAGAAAATGATTACTATATTTGACTATTCAGTTTGGCCCTGGGTTTAATTTAATGTGCTATAAACTTTTTGCACACTGTGACCGTAAGGCCAAAAATACTGGAAGAAGCAAGAATGAATTGCTATGTAAAATGTCAGACATTCTTTGTCTTATCTTATGAAGAGACAAAATACACTGGGTTCTTAGCTTCAGATTTGGGATTTTCAGAAGACAAATGTGTGCCCACCACTGTAAAAGTGGAATTTAGTTGGCATATGTACTTCATGCACTTAATAACATAAAGCAAGGGCATAAGTTCAAATATAAGTGAAAAAAGTAAATCAAGAAAACTACTTGTAAATAAGACCAAAGAGCATAGCACTCATGGTGCTGTGGTTACAGGAGGAGACAGCCTTCTGTTAAAATTCTGATTTGCCACTTATGATCTGCACTTGGGCTAGTTAATTCTTTCTGTAAGCTTTAGTTTTGTCATCTGAGAAAAAGAAGGAAATAATATTACTGTTTTCCTTTACAGGGTCATTGTAAGGATTAAATGAGATACTTTTATAGTTTCAATACTAATAACTGAATAAGCATAGGGATTTCAGGACAAAGGTGAGGGTATAGCATTTATTACAGAATTTCACATTAACAAGAAATTTTAGGGTTTTGTTCTTCACTTGCCCCATGAAGCAACTCCTTGAAAACTTTGCCCTGGACAGTGTCATGCTTAGCATCTGCCAAGGCTAAATTCTCTATAACTGTTCACTAGATTGGAGTACAAACACAACAGAGTTCAGAGAGACTGTAGAAAATAATAATAACAAGAATGTTAATACTAATTTATTATTAACATCCATTAACCCTTTACCTGCATTTGAAGTTGATGAACCCAGAGGGTACAAGTGGTTACTAACCCTGCACTCAGGATCTGATACTGAGCCATGTGTCTCCCTAAGAGTGTCTAATCTGATAAACTTTACTGCTTTTACTGGTAAACCAGTAAAATCATGTAGGTGGACCTGCTTTTGATGTCCCTGCTTTCCTCTCCCATGAAATCACATAGGTGGGCATGTAGTTGGCATTTCCTGCCCTTTCCCTTTAGTTGCTTTAACAACCAAGATAATCTTAACCCTCCTCTTTTACCATGCCTTCAATCTTTCAAGGAACAGCCCTGCGACTCCCCCATCTTTAAGTCAGCCACCTCCTTTTCCTTGTAAGATCAAAGCCACACACTCCGCATGATTTCTCCCACACAACAAAGGACTGATGTTTAACAGGAGGGTAACTGGAGGAGCACAGATCCAGCCTAGCATCATCTCCCAGCCCTGGAGGTGGGGAATGTGGGCTGGGAGCCCCCTTTCCAGGAACTGCCACCTTCTATAAAGTGACTTCACTGTCATTAAACCTACAGCTCCAAACAAACAGAAGCAACCATTCCTGCCCTCTCCACCAGACGAAGCCCACCAGATTCCACCATCCCATTTTTAGTAAATGCAATCTTTTAGAAGAAGTTCAGAAACAGTTGTGTCTTGAAATCCTCCACAAAATCAGGAATGCACTCTCACAATTGTGTATCAAAACTGCATCTCATGAGCATTATTTAGACACTTGCTTTCTCAAGATTTCCCAATCACTTCAGAGTCTAAAACTATTTATAGGGATTATGGGAACAAATAAATTGTAAAAAAAAAAAAAAAGGGGGGGGGGTGGGGGAACTTAAAAAACATTTTTACTGTGTAAGAGAAAAAGAAGGGAGCAAGGAAGAGATAGGAAGAAGACAGAACTTTTTGGTCTCACCACTTAGCTACATAGATTACTTCAAATCCTTTTCAAAAAGAGAAAGAAAGAAAATGAATAGCAACAAAAAATTAAACAAAATTTTTTAAAAACTTTATTTTTTTCTATTTTTAAATAGCCTCTGTCATCCAGAAATTTGGCTAACACAACTGGTTCACACTGTGGCTGGAAGCTGTCCCAGTGCTCACCAGTAGGCCATCTTGCTCTCCAGCTGGGTGTAAGGACTCTCACAGGTCACCAACCTTGCACATGATCCCTCTTAAAACAAATAAGACCACTCTGTATGTTTTTCTAAGCACAGTTGAAAACCAGGTCACCATGTGACCACAAAACACCAAACATCCTACTCCACATATGAGTGACTACTGCTTCTTTACTAAATTCAGCTATTAATCTCTGCTTTCTTTTTTTTTCTTTTATGTACACAATAACAGGATTGTCCTCACTATAAGGCAACACCTGATCCAGAGAAATCCTCTCTCTTTAATACTCTTTTACTGAGATGTCCTGTGGTTCACCTTGGTGTGCATTCTCCATTGAAGCCATGGGTAATAAACTGAACTTTTAAAACTACAGAGTGTTCTTAGTGATCTTTAACTGGAGAGCATTGACAGGTATTATTAATCCTTTTCACATATATGGAAAATGGTACTCAGAGAGGTTTTAGAAAACTCTTACCAGTGACAGGATTAGAAGCCAGATCTTTCTCAAGTAGCTCAGGACTCCAAAAAAATACATACAGATAGATAGCCTTTTTTCTTAGGTTACATAGAATATCTCTGTCACATTGCTGCTGCTGCTGCTGCTGCTGCTGCTAAGTTGCTTCAGTCATGTCCAACTCTGTGCGACCCCATAGACGGCAGCCCACAAGGCTCTTCTGTCCCTGGGATTCTCCAAGCAAGAATACTGGAGTGGGTTACCATTTCCTTCTCCAATGCACGAAAGTGGAAAGTGAAAGTGAAGGCATTCAGTTGTGTCTGACTCTTTGAGACCCCATGGACTGTAGCCTACCAGGCTCCTCCGTCCACGGGATTTTCCAGGCAAGAGTACTGGAGTGGCTCCCATTGCCTTCTCCATCTGTCACATTAAGTGAGGCATTATTCGCCCTTTTTGTACCTCCACGTACTCTGAAAATGATCCTTTATGAGGTTATTCCTTTGGATTAAGAAACTGATCACTGTATTAAAGTAACTATTGATTCCACTTTTATCCAAATTATCTTATCAAATCATGTTCTATTTAGTATTGAAAAGTCAGTGTCGTGAGTATGTTGTGGCTGGAGATAGAGATGTTGGAGAGTGGGTGAACCTTGAGCTCGATGGGTTGGCCATAGAGGGAAGTCTTAGGGAGTCATCCTGAAGAGAAGGCCCAGGAAGCCAAGGTCTGGGCAGCATAGATTGTCTAAAAGACAGGGAGAGGAGGAAAGCACTAGAAATAAAAGTCAACAACTTTACATTTCCCCCTCTAGGGGTCCATTTTGCATGTTTCTTTACAATTAGGAGAGATCACTAGGCTAGGAGTTCAGAGACCTTAGTTGTAACCCTACCTATGTTATTTATTTATTTATTTATTTATTTATTTATTTATTTATTTTTATAAGATACTGAGCTGTCTGCACTAAGTAAAATCAGTAGCTTGGATTCTTCCAATTCATGGATCTCAAAGGCTCCCCTAATGATCTATGATTCTATGGAAGAATGATCTCTACACTATTTCATGCTATTTCTAAGTGTGCTCTCATGTCCTCATTTGTTGCTTCCCAACATTTATTATGTAGTTAGCTGTGCTTACACGTGTGCTAAATTATGGGGAAACAAGGACTGGTCTCCACCCTAAAGCAGCAAATACAAAGCTTCCTAAGTACTGATTATGTAAACATACTTTGTATAATTGCTATTGACAAAGCAAAATGTCAAAAGTTTCTAAGATATGTGTTCACATTTATTTACCTAAGTTGTAGAAAATATATCTGAGACAAGGGACAACACTGATAACTTTTTTTCTAGATCTGAAAGCCCAGAATAAAGTTCCCACCCACAGTAACTGTTCATATGTTATACAAATAACATATGTCTTAAGATAGCATGGTTGCAAAATGTGGTAACACAAATGCCAAAAAAAACAAAACAAAACCCAGTAGTTTGCAGACAGGAATGCACTAGCCAGATTTTGTGAATGTTATGAATTCACAATGGCTAAGCATTAGTGCACATAAGCTTAACATAATGTTAGTGGGAAACACTGAACAAAATAATACATCTCACAAGATGCTGCTTTCCTGAGCTCGATGAAATGCTTGCTCTTTTAATGCAGATGCTTGACATTTCCAGTTAGGAACTAAAACTAGGTAGAATGTTTTTTTGAGTGGGACTCTGGGATTTCTTTTTTGCAGATGTGTAAGAAAGTGCTGGCCACCTGGGTTAGGCTTCATGGTTACTTGCATATTTTTCTGATTTTGAAGTTTTTTTTCTACTTTAAAAAGATAATCAAGGGAAATATTTTATGCATGATATCTCTTTTACATATGTCTCACTCCGTATACAGCCTCATCCCAACCAACATACACTTCTTTTTTTTATGTTTTCCTAGTTTAAAGCTGCCATCATTACTGTTTGGACAAGGTCCTTACGGGTTACATTGACATCCTTCAGGGTGATACCTCTTAGAATAATAGAAATAAAAACAAAAGCAAACTAATGGGACCTGATTAAACTTAAAAGCTTTTGCATAGCAAAGGAAATAATAGACAAGATTAAAAGACAACACAATGGAAGAAAACAATTGCAAATGAAACAACTGACAAAGGATTAATCTCCAGAATATATTAGTGGCTCATGTATCTCATTATCAAGGAAAAAAAGCCCAATCAAAAAATGGGCAGAAAACCTAAACAGACATTTCTCCAAAGAAGATATACAGATGGCCAATAAACACATCAAAAAGAGGCTCAACATCACTGCTACTGCTGCTGCTAAGTCGCTTCAGTCGTGTCCGACTCTGTGCAACCCCATAGACAGCAGCCCACCAGGCTCCCCCCTCCCTGGGATTCTCCAGGCAAGAACACTGGAGTGGGTCACATCACTAATTATTAGAGAAATGAAAATCAAAACTACAATAAGGTATCACCTCATATCAGTCATAATTGCCATCATCAAATAATCTACAAACAATAAATGATG
Organism: Bos indicus; assembly: GCF_029378745.1. Classification (NCBI taxonomy): domain Eukaryota; kingdom Metazoa; phylum Chordata; class Mammalia; order Artiodactyla; family Bovidae; genus Bos; species Bos indicus. The sequence continues at coordinate 55,836,637 of NC_091769.1, forward strand.
GAGAGGTTGCAGAGAAAAGGGAAACCTTTGGTGGGAATGTAAACTAATACAACCATTGTGGAGAACAGTATGGAGATTCCTTAAAAAGCTAGGGAAAAAATCTAGCATATGACCCAGCAACTCCACTACTGGGCATAGAGCCTAAGAAAATCACAATCCAAATATATATATATTGTGTTCACTGCAGCACTATTTACAATAGCCAGGACATGGAAGCAACCCTGACGTCCACTGAAAGATGAATGGGTAAAGAAGATGTGGTACATATGTACAATGGAATATTACTCAGCCATAAAAAATAACTAATGTGAATCAGTTCTAGTGAGGTGAATGAAACTAGAGCCTGTTATACAGAGTGAAGAAAATCAGGAACAGAAAAACAAATAGAAAATTCCACAAAACAAATTCTGAATGCTGGTGGAGGCCACCAGGCACCCAGAAAGGCAGCCCATTCTCTTTGAAAGAGGTAGGACAAAATACAAAAGGTAAAAAGAGAGACAAAAGAGTTAGGGACAGAGACCCATCCCAGGGAGGGTGTCATGAAGGAGAATAAGTTTCCAAATACCAGGAAACTGGCAGGTCTGTGGGGAGTTTAGGAATCTCAGAGGGCAACATAACTGGGAGAAAAAACAAAAACCAAACCACAGATTATGCACCTAACCGCAACTCCCAGTGGAGAAGTAGCAGTGAGCAGAGGCTGAAGATGGAGACATGGGCTGCATGCTTAGGGTAAGGACCAGAGCTGAATGCCCTGAGGACAATCAGAGGGAGCTAACGTGAGATAGCAACCCAAACTGTGAGACAGCCAGGGAGGGGGGAAAAAAAAAAAAGAGAGAGAGAGAACTTTTCCTAGAAAAGCTGTAAGGCACAACCTGGCCCGCTCACAGAACAAAGGACCAAGTGAATACCAGAGGACAGCTAGCCAGCTGCAGGCCGGGCCCTCCCTTGCCGGACACAGAGAGGCAGGCAGGTGACAGCCAGAGCCAGAAAGAGGGGCAATCTCAGATCCCTCCACCAAACTGGGAGCAGGTTCCCAGTTGCTAACCAAGTCTTCCTGGGATCCTGGACGGTTGACATGGGCCAGGAGGGTCGCAGTCAGAGATCAGCTCCCTAGAGGAGATACACGGCACACCTGAGATGGTGCTCCTGCTGTGCACCCAGGAAACCAAGGAGCTGGGACCAGGGAAGCAATAAGACACACCACCCACCTGTGAAGAGTGTGCTAAACAAACACCTGGTCATCTGCACTACTTGGACCTGGGAAAGGCACAAAACGCAGGCCCAACCAAGTCTGTGCCTTTGTGGAGTACCTGAGAACCTGAACCTGAGTGGCTTAGACCTGGGCAGTGCACGAAACCCAGGGCCCATTTAGGACAGTTCCCCTGCAGAGCAACCTGGAGTCTGAGCAGTATAAACTGGGAAAGCACACACGCCATGAGTGGGGGCAAACCCAGTGTGGCCCAGACACTGCGAGCACTCCCCACACACGCCAGTGATATTTGTTTGCAGTGTTCCTCCCTCCCCACAGCACAACTGAACAAGTGAGCCTAAATAAGTGACCACCTTCACCCCCTTGTGTCAGGGCATAAGTTAGATACTGAAGAGACTTGCAAACAGAGGAAGCCAAAATAAACAAAGAAGAGGGAACCACTTTGGAAGTGACAGGTGCAACAGATTAAAACCCTGTAGTTAGCACTGACTACATTGGAAGGGGCCTATGACCTTGAGAAGAAGTGTAAGCTGGAACAAGGAACTATCTGAAACTGAACTGACTCCACACTGCCCTCAACAGCTCCAGAGAAATTCCTAGATATATTTTACTATTATCATTTTTTAATTTAAATTTTTTTATTTTTAAGTTCTTTATTACTCCTTTAATTTTCATTTTTATAACCTACTATTACTTTGCAAAAAAAGACCCTATTTTTAAAGCAAATTTCATATATATATATATATTTTTAATAATTTTTGTGATTTTTTTTTAATATTGTATTTTTGAGAGTCTAACCTCTACTCTAGATTTTTAATCTTTGCTTTTTTTTTTTTTTTTTTTTAATCAATTTTGTACCTTAAGAATCCAATCTTCAGTAGCCATTTTTATTTAGGAGTGTGATTACTGGCTTGATTGCTCTCTCCCCCTTTTGACTCTCCTTTTTCTCCCCCAGGTCCCCTCTATCTCCTCCCTCCCCCTTCTCTTCTCTACTCAATTCTGTGAATCTTTTTGGGTGTTCCAGGCTGTGGAGAACACTTAGGGAACTGATTACTGGCTAGATCCATCTCTATCCCTTTGACTCCCCCTCTTCTCCTCCTGGTCACCTCTATCTCCTTCCTCCTCCTTCTCTTTTCCATGGAAGTCCATGAACCTCTCTGAGTATTCCAGACTATGGAGAGAACATAGGGGGTTGATTACTGGCTAGACTGCTCTCGCCCCTTTTGATTCCCGCTCTTCTCCTCCTGATCACCTCTATCTCCCACTTCCCTCTTCTCTTATCCATGTAACTCTGTGAACCTCTCTGGGTGTCCCTCACTGTGGAGAATCTTTTCACCATTAACCTATATGTTTTATCATTGGTGCAGTATGGATGGAGAAGTCTTGAGGCTACTGTAAGAACAAGACTGAAAGCCAAAGGCAGGAGGCTTAAATCCAAAACTTGAGAACACCAGAAAACTCCTGACACCAGGGAACATTAATAGACAGGAGCTCATCCAAAAGCCTCCATACCTACAATGAAACCAAGCTCCACCCAAGAGCCAAAAGTTTCAGAGCAAGACATACCAAGCTAATTCTCCAACAACTCAGGAACATAACCCTGAGCATTAAAATACAGGTGGTCAAAATTCACACCAAACCCACAGACAACTCAAAACTCACTACTGGACACTTCATTGCACTCCAGAGAGAAGAGGCCAGCTCCACCCACCAGAACGCAGACACAAGCCTCCCTAAGCAGGAAACCCTGACTAGCCACTCATCCAACACCACCCACAGGGAGGAACCTCCACAATAAAGAGGAACAACAAACTTCCAGCATACAGAAAGGACACCTGAAAACAGCAACCTAAAAAAGATGAAAAGGCAGAGAAATATTCAGCAGGTAAGGGAATGTGATAAATGCCCACCAAACCAAAGAAAAGAGGAGGAGATAGGGAGTCTACCTGAAAAAGAATTCAGAATAATGATGGTAAAAATGATCCAAAACCTTGAAAACAAAATGCAGTTACAGATAAACAACCTGGAGACAATGATTGAGAAGATGCAATAAATGCTTAACAAGGACCTAGAAGCAATAAAAAGAGTCAAACAATAATGAATAATGCAATAGCTGAGATAAAAAACACTCTGGAGGGAACAAACAGTAGAATAACTGAGGCAGAAGATAGGACAAGTGAGATGGAAGATAGAATGGTAGAAATAAATGAAGCAACGAGGGGAAAAAAGAATTAAAAGAAATGAGGACAACCTCAGAGACCTCTGGGACAATATAAAATGCCCCAACATTTGAATCATAGGAGTCCCAGAAGAAGACAAAAAGAAAGGCTGTGAGAAAATACTTGAGAAGATAATAGTTGAAATTTTCCTAAAATGGGGAAGGAAAATATCACACAAGTGCAAGAAACCCAGAGAGTCCCAAACAGGATAAACCCAAGGTGAAACACCCCAAGACACATATTAATCAAATTAATGAAGATCAAATGTTAAAAGCAGCAAGAGGAAAACCACAAATAACACACAAGTAGATTCCCATAAGGATAAAAGCTGGTCTCTCAATAGAAACTCTTCAAGCCAGAAGGGAATGGCAGGACATATTTAAAGTGATGAAAGAGAAAAACCTACAACCCAGATTACTGTATCCAGCAAGGATTTCATTCAAATATGAAGGAGAAATCAAAAGCTTTACAGACAAGCAAAAGCTGAGAGAATTCAGCACCACCAAACCAGCTCTTCAACAAATGCTAAAAGATCTTCTCTAGACAGGAAACAGAGAAAAGGTGTATAAACTTGAACCCAAAACAACAAAGTAAATGGCAAGGGGATCACCAGTTCAGTTCAGCTCAGTCACTCAGTCGTATCCGACTCTTTGTGACCCCATGAACTGCAGCGTGCCAGGCCTCCCTGTCCATCACCAACTCCCAGAGTTCACTCAAACCCATATCCATTGAGTCGGTGATGCCATCCAACCAACTCATCCTCTGTTGTCCCCTTCCCCTCCTTCCCTCAATCTTTCCCAGCATCAGGGTCTTTTCCAATGAGTCAGCTCTTCACATCAGGTGGCCAAAGTATTGGAGTTTCAGCTTCAACATCAGTCCTTCCAATGAACACTCAGGACTGCTCTCCTTTAGGATGGACTGGTTGAATCTCACTGCACTCCAAGGGACTCTCAAGGGTCTTCTCCAACACCACAGCTCAAAGCATCAATTCTTTGGCCTCAGCTTTCTTTATAGTCCAACTCTCACATCCATACATGACCACTGGAAAAACCTAGACGGACTTTTGTTGGCAAAGTAATGTCTCTGCTTTTTAATATGCTATCTAGGTTGGTCATAATTTTCCTTCCAAGGAGTAAGCGTCTTTTAATTTCATGGCTGCGATCAACATCTGCAGTGATTTTGGAGCCCCCCAAAATTAAGTCTGACACTGTTTCCACTGTTTCCCCATCTGTCTGCCATGAAGTGATGGGACTGGATGCCATGATCTTAGTTTTCTGACTGCTGAGCTTTAAGCCAACTTTTCACTCTCCTCTTTCAATTTCATCACAAGTCTCTTAGGTTCTTTTTCACTTTCTGCAATAAGTGTGATGTCATCTGCATATCTGAGGTTATCGATATTTCATATCTGAGGTTATTGATATTTCTCCCAGCAATCTTGATTCCAGCTTGTGCTTTTTCTAGCCCAGTGTTTCTAATGATGTACTCATACGTATCAATAATTACCTTAAATGTAAATGGGTTGAATGCCCCAACCAAAAGACAAAGACTGGCTGAGGGATACAAAAACAGGATCCCTATATATGCTGTCTACAAGAGACCCGCCTCAAACCTAGGGACACATACAGATTGAAAGTGAAGGGCTGGAAAAAGATATTTCACACAGATGGAAACCAAAAGAAATCAGGAGTAAAAATACAGGACACTACATAATGATCAAAGGATCAATCCAAGAAGAAGATATAACAATTATAAATATATATGCACCCAACATAGAAGCACTGCAATATGTAAGGCAAATGCTAACAAGAATGAAAGGGGAAATTAACAGTAACACAATAATAGTGGGAGACTTTAATACCCTACTCACACCTATGGATAGATCAACTAAACAGATAATCAGCAAGGAAACACAAACTTTAAATGATACAATGGACAAGTTAGACTTAATTGATATTTATAGGACATTTCAACCCAAAACAATGAATTTTACCTTTTTCTCAAGCATACACAGAAACTTCTCCATGATAGATCACAACCTGGGTCATAAATCTAGCCTTGGTAAATTAAAAAAAAACTGAAATCATTCCAAACATCTTTTCTGATCACAATGTGGTAAGATTAGATGTCAACTACAGGAAAAAAAACTATTAAAAATACAAACATATGGAGGCTAAACAACACGCTTTTGAATAACCAACAAATCACAGAAGAAATAAAAAAGAAATCAAAATATGCATAGAAATGAATGAAAATGAAAACACAACAACCCAAAACCTATGGGATTCAGTAAAAGCAGTGCTAAAGGGAAGGTTCATAGCAATACAAGCTTACCTCAAGACACAAGAGAAAAATCAAATAAACAACCTAACTCTACACCTAAAGCAACTAGAAAAAGAAGAAATGAAGCACCCCAGGGTTAGTAGAAGGAAAGAAACCATAAAAATTAGGGCAGAAATTAATGGAAAAGAAATAAAGGAGACCATAGCAAAAATCATCAAAGCGAAAAGCTGGTTCTTTGAGAAGACAAATAAAATAGACAAACCATTAGCCAGACTCATCAAGAAACAAAGGGAGAAAAATCAAATCAACAAAATTAGAAATTAAAATGGAGAAATCACAACACACAACACAGAAATACAAAGGATCATAAGAGACTACAATCAGCAACTATATGCCAATAAAATGGACAACTTGGAAGAAATGGACAGATTCTTAGAAATGTATAACTTTCCAAACTGAAGCAGGAAGAAATAGAAAATCTTAACAGACCCATCACAAGCACGGAAATTGAAACTGTAATCAGAAATCTTCCAGCAAACAAAAGCCCAGGTCCAGACGGCTTTACAGCTGAATTCTATCAAAATTTTAGAGAAGAGCTAACACTTATCCTCTCAAACTCTTCCAAAAATTGCAGTGGAAGGTAAACTTCCAAACTCATTCTATGAGGTCAACACCACTCTAATACCAAAACCTGACAAAGATGCCACAAAAAAAGAAAACTACAGGCCAATATCACTGATGAATACAGATGCAAAAATCCTTAATAAAATTCTAGCAAACAGTATCCAACAACATATTAAAAAGATCATACATCATGCTCAAGTGGGGTTTATCCCAGGGATGTAGGATTCTTCAATATTCACAAATCAATCAATGTGATACACCACATCAACAAACTGAAAGATAAAAACATTATGATTATCTCAATAGATGCAGAGAAAGCCTTTGACAAAATTCAACATCCATTTATGATAAAACCCCTCCAGAAAGCAGGAATAGAAGGAATATACTTCAACATAATAAAAGCTATGTATGACAAACCCATAGCAAACATTATCATCAATGGTAAAAAATTGAAAGCATTTCCCCTAAAGTCAGGAACAAGACAAGGGTGCCCACTTTCACCACTACTATTCAACATAGTTTTGGAAGCTTTAGCCATAGCAATCAGAGCAGAAAAAGAAATAAAAGGAATCCAGATGGGAAAAGAAGGAGTAGAACTTTCACTGTTTGCAGATGACATGATCCTCTACATAGAAAACCCTAAAGATTCCACCAGAAAATTATTAGAGCAAATCAATGACTATAGTAAACTTGCAGGATATAAAATTAACACACAAAAATCCCTTGCATTCCTATACACTAACAATGATAAAACAGAAAGCCAAATTGAGGAAACAATTCCATTCACCATTGCAAAGAAAAGAATAAAATACTTAGGAATATATCTACCTAAAGAAACAAAAGACCTATACATAGAAAACTGTAAAACACTGGTGATTTAAGAAATCAAAGAGGACACAAAAGATTGAGAAATATACCATGTTCATGGATTGGAAAAATCAATATAGTGAAAATGAGTATACTACAAAAAGCAATCTATAGATTCAATGCAATCCCTATCAAGCTACCAATGGTATTTTTCACAGAACTAGAACAAATAATTTCACAATTTGTATGGAAATAAAAAAACCTTGAATAGCCAAAGCAATCTTGAGAAAGAAGAATGGAACTGGAGGAATCAACCTTCCTGACTTCAGTCTCTACTACAAAGCTACAGTCATCAAGACAGTATGGTACTGGCACAAAGACAGAAACATAGATCAATGGAACAAAACAAAAAGCCCAGAGATAAATACACACAGCTATTTACACCTTGATTTCAGCTTGTGTTTCTTCCAGCCAAGTGTTTCTCATGTTGTACTCTGCATAGAAGTTAAATAAGCAGGGTGACAATATACAGCCTTGATGTACTCCTTTTCCTATTTGGAACCACTCTATTGTTCCATGTCCAGTTCTAACTGTTGCTTCCTGACCTGCACATAGGTTTCTCAAGAGGCAGGTCAGGTGGTCTGGTATTCCCATCTCTTGAAGAATTTTCCACAGTTTATTGGGATCCACACAGTCAAAGGCTTTGGCATAGTCAATAAAGCAGAAATAGATGTTTTTCTGGAACTCTCTTACTTTTTTGATGATCCAGCGAATGTTGACAATTTGATCTCCGGTTCCTCTGCCTCTTCTAAAACCAGCTTGAACATCAGGAAGTTCACGGTTCACGTATTGCTGAAGCCTGGCTTGGAGAATTTTGAGCATGACTACTAGTGTGTGAGATGAGTGCAATTGTGTGATAGTTTGAGCATTCTTTGGCATTGACTTTCTTTGGGATTGAATTAAAACTGACCTTTTCCAGTCCCGTGGCCACTGCTGAGTTTTCCAAATTTGCTGGAAATTAGCTGAGATCATGAACTCCTTATTGCCAAATTCAGACTTAAATTGAAGAAAGTAGGGAAAACCACAGACATAATCATAAACCATAAGGGATTTGATTTAGGTCATACCTGAATGGTCCAATGGTTTTTTGGGTGTTAGTTCTAAAAGGTCTCATAGGTCTTATTAGAACCATTCAACTTCAGCTTCTTCAGCATTACCGGTTGGGGCATAGACTTGGATTACTGTGATACTGAATGGTTTGCCTTGAAAACAAACAGAGATCATTCTGTTGTTTTTGAGACTGCATCCAAGTACTGCATTTTGGACTCTCTTGTTGATCATGATGGCTGCACCATTTCTTCTATGGGATTTCTGCCCACAGTAGTAGATATAATGGTCATCTGAGTTAAATTCACCCATTCCAGTCCATTTTAGTTCGCTGATTCCTAGAATGTTGACGTTCACTCTTGCCATCTCCTGTTTGGCCACTTCCAACCTCAGATATGCAGATGATACCACCCTTATGGCAGAAAGTGAAGAGGAACGAAAAATCCTCTTGATCAAAGTGAAAGAGGAGAGTGAAAAGGATGGCTTAAAGCCCAACATTCACAAAACTAATTTCATGGCATATGGTCTCATCACTTCATGTGAAATAGATGGGGAAATAGTGGAAACAGTGTCAGACTTTATTTTTCTGGGCTCCAAAATCACTGCAGATGGTGATTCCAGCCATGAAATTAAAAGACGCTTACTCTTTGGAAGGAAAGCTATGACCAACCTAGATAGCATATTCAAAAGCAGAGACATTACTTTGCCAACAAAGGTTCGTCTAGTCAAGGCTATGGTTTTTCCTGTGGTCATGTATGGATGTGAGAGTTGGACTGTGAAGAAAGCTGAGCACCAAAGAATTTGATGCTTTTGAAGTGTGGTGTTGGAGAAGACTCTTGAGAGTCCCTTGGACTGCAAGGAGATCCAACCAGTCCATTCTGAAGGAGATCAGCTCTGGGATGTCTTTGGAAGGAATGATGCTAAAGCTGAAACTCCAGTACTTTGGCCACCTCATGCGAAGAGTTGATTCATTGGAAAAGACTCTGATGCTGGGAGGGAATGGGCGCAGGAGGAGAAGGGGACGACAGAGGTTGAGATGGCTGGATGGCATCACCGACTCAATGGACGTGAGTTTGAGTGAACTGCAGGAATTGGTGATGGACAGGAGGCCTGGCGTGCTGCGATTCATGGGGTCACAAAGAGTCAGACACGACTAAGCAACTGAACTGAACTGATGGATACTTTATCTTTGAATAAGTAGGCAAGAATATACAATGGAGAAAAGACAATCTCTTTAACAAGTGTTGCTGGTAAAACTGGTCAACTACTTGTAAAAGAATGAAACTAGAACACTTTCTAACACCATACACAAAAATAAACTCAAAATGGATTAAAGATCTAAATGTAAGATCAGAAACTATAAAACTTCTAGAGGAAAACATAGACAAAACACTCTCTGACATAAATCAAAGCAGGATCCTCTATGATCCACCTCCCAAAATACTGGAAATAAAAGCAAAAATAAACAAATGGTACACAATTATACTTAAAAGCTTTTGCACAACAAAGGAAACTAGAAGCAAGGTGAAAAGACAGCCTTCAGAATGGGAGAAAATAATAGCAAACAAAGCAACTGACAAAGAATTAATCTCAAAAATATACAAGCAACTCCTGCAGCTCAATTCCAGAAAAATAAATGACCCAATCAAAAAATGGGCCAAAGAACTAAACAGACATTTCTCCAAAGAAGACATACAGATGGCTAACAAACACATGAAAAGATGCTTTGCTGCTGCTGCTGCTGCTAAGTCGCCTCAGTTGTGTCCAACTCTGTGCGACCCCAGAGACGGCAGCCCACCAGGCTCCCCCATCCCTGGGATTCTCCAGGCAAGAACACTGGAGTGGGTTGCCATTTCCTTCTCCAATGCATGAAAGAGAAAAGTGAAAGTCAAGTTGCTCAGTCGTGTCCGACTCTTAGCGACCCCATGGACTGCAGCCTACCAGGCTCCTCTGTCCATGGATTTTCCAGGCAAGAGTACTGGAGTGGGGTACCATTGCCTTCTCCAGAAAAGATGCTCAACATCACTTATTATCAGAGAAATGCAAATCAAAACCACAATGAGGTACCATCTTACGCCAGTCAGAATGGCTGCTATCCAAATGTCTACAAGCAATAAATGCTGGAGAGGGTGTGGAGAAAAGGGAACCCTCTTACACTGTTGGTGGGAATGCAAACTCATACAGCCGCTATGGAGAATAGTATGGAGATTCCTTAAAAAACTGGAAATAGAACTCAGCAATCCCACTGCTGGGCATACACAATGAGGAAACCAGAATTGAAAGAGACACATGTACACCAATGTTCATCGCAGCATTGTTTATAATAGCCAGGACATGGAAGCAACCTAGACATCCATCACCAGACAAATGGATAAGAAAGCTGTGGTATGTATACACAATGGAATATTACTCAGCTATTAAAAAGAATGCATTTGAATCAGTTCTAATGAGGTGGATGAAACTGGGGCCTATTATACAGAGCGAAGTAAGTCAGAAAGAAAAACACCAATACAGTATATTAACACATATATATGGAATTTAGAAAGATGGTAATGATGACCCTATATGTGAGACAGCAAAAGAGACATCGATGTAAAGAACAATCTTTTGGACTCTGTGGGAGAAGGTGAGGGTGGAATGATTTGAGAGCATAGCACTGAAACATGTATATTATCATATGTGAAATAGATCGCCAGTCCAGGTTTGATGCATGAGACAGGGTGCTCAGGGCTGGTGCACTGGGATGACCCTGAAGGATGGGATGGGGAGGTGGGAGGGGGATTCAGGATGGGGAACACATGTACACCCATGGCTGATCCATGTCAATGTATGGCAAAAACCACTACAATACTGTAAAGTAATTAGCCTCCAATTAAAAAAAATGAATTAAAAAAAGAAAAACAAATATTGTATATTTAATACATATATATGGAATCTAGAAGAATGGTGTTGATGAACCTATTTGAAGGGAAGGAATAAAGATGCAGACATAGAGAAGTGACTTGAGGATACAGTGGGGGAGAGAAAGAGGGAGACAAATGGAGAAAGTAGTACCAACATACATACACTCCTATGTGCAAAATAGATAGCTGGTGAGAAGCTACTATATAACATAAGGAGCCCAGTCTGGCACTCTGTGATGACCTAGAGAAGTGGGATGAGGGGAGGAGAGGGAGGCGATATATGTATAATTATGGCTGATTTGCATCACTGTATGGCAGAAACCAAAACAACATTGTGAAGTTTTTTTTTAAAAATATCCTCTGGGGAGGAGCCAAGATGGCGGAGGAGTAGGACGGGGAGAACACTTTCTCCCCAACAAATTCATCAAAAGAGCATTTAAACGTCGAGTAAATTCCACAAAACAACTTCCGAATGCCGGCAGAGGACATCAGGCACCCAGAAAAGCAACCCAACTCTTCGAAAGGAGGTAGGAAAAAATATTAAAAACAAAAAAAAAGAGACAAAAGAGGGAGGGACGGAGTTCCGTCCCGGGAAGGGAATCTTAAAAAGAGAGAAGTTTCCAAACATCAGGAAACCTTCTCACTGCCGAATCTGCGCCGAGCTTTGGAAGCACAGAGGGCAATATAACAGGGAGAAAAAATAAATAAACAATTTAAAACTCGCAGATTGTGAGCCCTACGGTAACTCCCCCAGCAGAGAAGCAGCGCAGACGCCTGCATCCGCCATTAACAAGCCGGGGCTGGGCAGGGAGGCGCGGCGCGGGCTGCATCGCTGAGAGTAAGAATCTGGCCTGAATACCCTGAGCGCTATCTGAGCGAAATAATTTGGGCTAGCAAACCAGAGTGTGGGATACCTACCACGCGAAAAGCCAGCCCTAACCTAAGACCGCCAGGCCCGCGCACGGAACAAAGGACTGAACAGAGATAGCCGGCTGCAGACCTTGCCCCTCCGGTGACAGGCAGCCAGAGCCGGAAGGGGGCAATCGCAGCCCCAGAGAGACATTATCTATTAAACTGTAAGCAGGCTTCTTTGCTAACTAAAACTTCTTGGGGGTCTGGACGGTCAACATCTGCCTGAGAAGGTGCGCCGGTTTTACATCCAGATATCCGAGTGGCGGGGAGGCGATAAGTCGCAGCATTGGCGCTCGCATGGGAAGAGCAAATTGGCGCTCGGACCTGGGAAGAGCACAAAACACAGGCCCAACTGAGTCTGCGCCTCTGAGGACTACCCGAGTGCCTGAACCTGAGCGGCTTGGACCTGGGAGGTGCATGCAGCCCAGGGCCAGCCTCGGATTGTTCCCGGCGGAACAACCTAGAGTCCGAGCAGTGTGGACAGGGAGGCTACACGCGCCGTGAGCGGGGGCAGACCCAGGGTGGCTGAGGCACTGCGAGCCCACGCCAGTGTTATTTGTTTGCAGCATCCCTCCCTCCCTCCCCACAGCGCGACTGAACAAGTAAGCCTAAAAAAAAAAAAAAAAGTGTCCTCCACCGTGCCCTTTGAGTCAGGGCGGAAACCAGATACTGAAGAGACTAGCAAACAGAAGAAGATATAACAGAGGGAAACGCCTTGGAAGCTACAGGCAATAGATCAAAACCCTGTGGTTACTACGGACTACATAGGAAGGGGCCTATAGATCTTGAGAAATATAAATCTGACCAAGGAACTAGCCAAAAATGAACTGAACCCACAACACCCACAAAAAAAAAAACCCAAAAAAGCCCTAGATATATTTTTATTATTTTTACGATCATTCTTTCTTTTTTTTTTTTTTTAATAAAAAAAAAAAAAATTTTAAGTCCTCTATTGTTCCTTTAATTTTCACTTTTATAACCTATTACTTTGCAAAAAAAAAAAAAAAAAAAGACCCTATTTTTTTTTTCTTCTTCAGCAAACTTCATATATATATATTTTATAATTTTTTGACCTTGTTTTTTTTTTGTTTGTTTTTTTCTTCTTTTCTTTAACACTGTATTTTTGAAATTCCAAACTCTACTCTAGATTTTTAATTTTCGCTTTTTGGTATATGTTATCAATTTTGTACCTATAGTTTTTTTTTATATAATTTCTGTGACTTTTTTTTTTTTTTTCTTCTTCTCTGTTTCTTTCTCTTCTTCTTTTATATAACATTGTATATCTGAAATTCCAAACTTTACTCTAGATTTTTAATTTATGCTTTTTGGTATTTGATATCAATTTTGTACCTGTATTTTCTTTATAATTTTTGTGACATTGTTCGTATTTGTTTGTTTGTTTTCTCTCTTTATTTTTCTTCTTCTTTTTTTTTTTTTTTTTTAACATTGTATTTTTGAAATTCCAAACTCTACTCTAGATTTTTAATTTTTGCTTTCTGGTATTAGTTATCAATTTTGTACCTGTACTCTCTTTATAATTTTTGCGACCTTGTTTGTTTTTGTTTGTTCGTTTTTTCTTTCTTTTCCTTCTTCTTTTCTTTAACATCGTATTTTTGAAATTCCAAACTCTACTCTAGATTTTTAATTTTCGCTTTCTGGTATTAGTTATCAATTTTGTACCTGTACTTTCTTTATAATTTTCACGACCTTGTTTGTTTTTGTTTGTTCGTTCTTTCTCTCTTTCTTTTCCTTCTTCTTTTCTTTAACATCGTATTTTTGAAATTCCAAACTCTACTCTAGATTTTTAATTTTTGCTTTTATGTATTTGTTACCAATTTTGTACCTTTAAGGACCCAATCTTCAGGACCCATTTTTCACTAGGGAGTGAGATTACTGGCTTGACTGCTCTCTCTCCCTTTGGACCCTCCTTTTTCTCCACCAGGTCGCCTGTGTCTCCTCCCTAACCCCTCTCTACTCTACCCAACTCTGTGAATTTCTGTGTGTTCCAGACGGTGGAGAACACTTAGGGAACTGATTACTGGCTGGATCTGTCTCCCTCCTTTTCATTCCCCCCTTTTATCCTTCTGGCCACCTCTGTTACCTTCCTCCTTCTTCTCTTCTCTGTATAACCCCGTGAACATCTCTGAGTGGTCCAGTTGTGGAGTGCACATAAGGAAGTGACTACTGGCTAGCCCACTCTCTCCACTATTGATTCACCTCATCTCATTTGGGTCACCTCTAACTCCTTCCTCCCTCTTCTCTTCTCCATGTAACCCTGTGAACCTCTCTGAGTGACCCTCACTGTAGAGAAACTTATCATCTTTAATGTAGATGTTTTATCAGTGGTGCTGTATAGAAGGAGAAGTTTTGAAACTACTGTAAAAATAAGACCGATAATCGGAAGCAGGAGACTTAAGTCTAAACCCTGACTCCAGGGAACTCCTGACTCCAAGGAACATTCATTGACAGGAGCTCATCAATTGCCTCCATACCGACACTGAAACCAAGCACCACACAAGGGCCAATAAGTTCCAGGGCAAGACATACCAAGCAAATTCTCCAGCAACAAAGGAACACAGCCCTGAGCTTCAAGATACAGGCTGCCGAAAGTCACCCCAAAACTACAGACATCTCATAACTCATTACTGGACATTTCATTGCACTCCAGAGAGAAGAAATACAGCTCCACCCACCAGAACACCGACACAAGCTTCCCTAACCAGGAAACCTTGACAAGCCACCTGTACAAACCCACACACAGTGAGGAAACGCCATAATAAAGAGAACTCCACAAACTGCCAGAATACAGAAAGGACACCCCAAACTCAGCAATTTAAACAAGATGAAGAGACAGAGGAATACTCAGCAGATAAAGGAACAGGATAAATGCCCACCAAACCAAACAAAAGAGGAAGAGATAGGGAATCTACCTGATAAAGAATTCCGAATAATGATAGTGAAATTGATCCAAAATCTTGAAACTAAAATGGAATCACAGATAAATAGCCTGGAGACAAGGATTGAGAAGATGCAAGAAAGGTTTAACAAGGACCTAGAAGAAATAAAAAAGAGTCAATATATAATGAATAATGCAATAAGTGAAATTAAAAACACTCTGGAGGCAACAAATAGTAGAATAACAGAGGCAGAAGACAGGATTAGTGAATTAGAAGATAGAATGGTAGAAATAAATGAATCAGAGAGGATAAAAGAAAAACGAATTAAAAGAAATGAGGACAATCTCAGAGACCTCCAGGACAATATTAAACGCTACAACATTCGAATCATAGGGGTTCCAGAAGAAGAAGACAAAAAGAAAGACCATGAGAAAATACTTGAGGAGATAATAGTGGAAAACTTCCCTAAAATGGGGAAGGAAATAATCACCCAAGTCCAAGAAACCCAGAGAGTACCAAACAGGATAAACCCAAGGAGAAACACCCCAAGACACATATTAATCAAATTAACAAAGATCAAACACAAAGAACAAATATTAAAAGCAGCAAGGGAAAAACAACAAATAACACACAAGGGAATTCCCATAAGGATAACAGCTGATCTTTCAATAGAAACTCTTCAATCCAGGAGGGAATGGCAAGACATACTTAAAATGATGAAAGAAAATAACCTACAGCCCAGATTATTGTACCCAGCAAGGATCTCATTCAAGTATGAAGGAGGAATCAAAAGCTTTTCAGACAAGCAAAGGCTGAGAGAATTCTGCACCACCAAACCAGCTCTCCAACAAATACTAAAGGATATTCTCTAGACAGGAAACACAAAAACGGTGTATAAACTCGAACCCAAAACAATAAAGTAAATGGCAACGGGAACATACTTATCAGTAATTACCTTAAATGTAAATGGGTTGAATGCCCCAACCAAAAGACAAAGACTGGCTGAATGGATACAAAAACAAGACCCCTACATATGTTGTCTACAAGAGACCCACCTCAAAACAGGGGACACATACAGACTAAAAGTGAAGGGCTGGAAAAAGATTTTCCATGCAAATAGGGACCAAAAGAAAGCAGGAGTAGCAATACTCATATCAGATAAAATAGACTTTAAAACAAAGGCTGTGAAAAGAGACAAAGAAGGTCACTACATAATGATCAAAGGATCAATCCAAGAAGAAGATATAACAATTATAAATATATATGCACCCAACACGGGAGCACCACAGTACGTAAGACAAATGCTAACAAGTATGAAAGGAGAAATTAACAATAACACAATAATAGTGGGAGACTTTAATACCCCACTTACACCTATGGATAGATCAACTAAACAGAAAATTAACAAGGAAACAAAAACTTTAAACGATACAATAGACCAGTTAGACCTAATTGATATCTATAGGTCATTTCATCCCAAAACAATGAATTTCACCTTTTTCTCAAGCGCACATGGAACCTTCTCCAGGATAGATCACATCCTGGGCCATAAAGCTAGCCTTGGTAAATTCAAAAAAATAGAAATCATTCCAAGCATTTTTTCTGACCACAATGCAGTAAGATTAGATCTCAATTACAGGAGAAAAACTATTAAAAATGCCAACATATGGAGGCTGAACAACACGCTGCTGAATAACCAACAAATCACAGAAGAAATCAAAAAAGAAATCAAAATTTGCATAGAAACGAATGAAAATGAAAACACAACAACCCAAAACCTGTGGGACACGGTAAAAGCAGTCCTAAGGGGAAAGTTCATAGCAATACAGGCACACCTCAAGAAACAAGAAAAAAGTCAAATAAATAACCTAACTCTACACCTAAAGCAACTAGAAAAGGAAGAAATGAAGAACCCCAGGGTTAGTAGAAGGAAAGAAATCTTAAAAATTAGAGCAGAAATAAATGCAAAAGAAACAAAAGAGACCATAGCAAAAATCAACAAAACCAAAAGCTGGTTCTTTGAAAGGATAAATAAAATTGACAAACCATTAGCCAGACTCATCAAGAAACAAAGGGAGAAAAATCAAATCAACAAAATTAGAAACAAAAATGGAGAGATCACAACAGACAACACAGAAATACAAAGGATCATAAGAGACTACTATCAACAATTATATGCCAATAAAATGGACAACGTGGAAGAAATGGACAAATTCTTAGAAAAGTACAACTTTCCAAAACTGGACCAGGAAGAAATAGAAAATCTTAACAGACCCATCACAAGCATGGAAATTGAAACTGTAATCAAAAATCTTCCAGCAAACAAAAGCCCCGGTCCAGACGGCTTCACAGCTGAATTCTACCAAAAATTTAGAGAAGAGCTAACACCTATCCTGCTCAAACTCTTCCAGAAAATTGCAGAGGAAGGTAAACTTCCAAACTCATTCTATGAGGCCACCATCACCCTAATACCAAAACCTGACAAAGATCCCACAAAAAAAGAAAACTACAGGCCAATATCACTGATGAACATAGATGCAAAAATCCTTAACAAAATTCTAGCAATCAGAATCCAACAACACATTAAAAAGATCATACACCATGATCAAGTGGGCTTTATCCCAGGGATGCAAGGATTCTTCAATATCCGCAAATCAATCAATGTAATACACCACATTAACAAATTGAAAAATAAAAACCATATGATTATCTCAATAGATGCAGAGAAAGCCTTTGACAAAATTCAACATCCATTTATGATAAAAACTCTCCAGAAAGCAGGAATAGAAGGAACATACCTCAACATAATAAAAGCTATATATGACAAACCGACAGCAAACATTATCCTCAATGGTGAAAAGTTGAAAGCATTTCCTCTAAAGTCAGGAACAAGACAAGGGTGCCCACTTTCACCATTACTATTCAACATAGTTTTGGAAGTTTTGGCCACAGCAATCAGAGCAGAAAAAGAAATAAAAGGAATCCAAATTGGAAAAGAAGAAGTAAAACTCTCACTATTTGCAGATGACATGATCCTCTACATAGAAAACCCTAAAGAGTCCACCAGAAAATTACTAGAAATAATCAATGACTACAGTAAAGTTGCAGGATATAAAATCAACACACAGAAATCCCTTGCATTCCTATACACTAATAATGAGAAAACAGAAAGAGAAATTAAGGAAACAATTCCATTCACCATTGCAACGGAAAGAATAAAATACTTAGGAATATATCTACCTAAAGAAACTAAAGACCTATATATAGAAAACTATAAAACACTGGTGAAAGAAATCAAAGAGGACACTAATAGATGGAGAAATATACCATGTTCATGGATTGGAAGAATCAATATAGTGAAAATGAGTATACTACCCAAAGCAATTTATAGATTCAATGCAATCCCTATCAAGCTACCAACAGTATTCTTCACAGAGCTAGAACAAATAATTTCACAATTTGTATGGAAATACAAAAAACCTCGAATAGCCAAAGCGATCTTGAGAAAGAAGAATGGAACTGGAGGAATCAACCTACCTGACTTCAGGCTCTACTACAAAGCCACAGTTATCAAGACAGTATGGTACTGGCACAAAGACAGAAATATTGATCAATGGAATAAAATAGAAAGCCCAGAGATAAATCCACGCACATATGGACACCTTATCTTCGACAAAGGAGGCAAGAATATACAATGGATTAAAGACAATCTCTTTAACAAGTGGTGCTGGGAAATCTGGTCAACCACTTGTAAAAGAATGAAACTGGACCACTTTCTAACACCATACACAAAAATAAACTCAAAATGGATTAAAGATCTAAACGTAAGACCAGAAACTATAAAACTCCTAGAGGAGAACATAGGCAAAACACTCTCCGACATACATCACAGCAGGATCCTCTATGACCCACCTCCCAGAATATTGGAAATAAAAGCAAAAATAAACAAATGGGACCTAATTAACCTTAAAAGCTTCTGCACATCAAAGGAAACTATTAGCAAGGTGAAAAGACAGCCTTCAGAATGGGAGAAAATAATAGCAAATGAAGCAACCGACAAACAACTAATCTCAAAAATATACAAGCAACTCCTACAGCTCAACTCCAGAAAAATAAACGACCCAATCAAAAAATGGGCCAAAGAACTAAATAGACATTTCTCCAAAAAAGACATACAGATGGCTAACAAACACATGAAAAGATGCTCAACATCACTCATTATCAGAGAAATGCAAATCAAAACCACTATGAGGTACCATTTCACACCAGTCAGAATGGCTGCGATCCAAAAGTGTACAAATAATAAATGCTGGAGAGGGTGTGGAGAAAAGGGAACCCTCTTACACTGTTGGTGGGAATGCAAACTAGTACAGCCACTATGGAGAACAGTGTGGAGATTCCTTAAAAAACTGGAAATAGAACTGCCTTATGATCCAGCAATCCCACTGCTGGGCATACACACTGAGGAAACCAGAAGGGAAAGAGACACGTGTACCCCAATGTTCATCGCAGCACTGTTTATAATAGCCAAGACATGGAAGCAACCTAGATGTCCATCAGCGGATGAATGGATAGGAAAGCTGTGGTACATATACACAATGGAGTATTACTCAGCCATTAAAAAGAATACATTTGAATCAGTTCTAATGAGGTGGATGAAACTGGAGCCTATTGTACTGAGTGAAGTAAGCCAGAAGGAAAAACATAAATACAGTATACTAACGCATATATATGGAATTTAGAAAGATGGTAACAATAACCTGGTGTACGAGACAGCTAAAGAGACACTGATGTATAGAACAGTCTTATGGACTCTGTGGGAGAGGGAGAGGGTGGGAAGATTTGGGAGAATGGCAATGAAACATATAAAATATCATGTAGGAAACGAGTTGCCAGTCCAGGTTCGATGCATGATGCTGGATGCTTGGGGCTGGTGCACTGGGACGGCCCAGAGGGATGGTATGGGGAGGGAGGAGGGAGGAGGGTTCGGGATGGGGAGCGCATGTATACCTGTGGAGGATTCATTTTGATATTTGGCAAAACTAATACAATTATGTAAAGTTTAAAAATAAAATAAAATTGGAAGGAAAAAAAAAAAAAATACAATGACCACTTCAAGCAAATAGTATAACACAACAGATAGCTGCATGTTTATAAATTATATATGATAAAATAGCCTAAAAATAAGGTATGTTGCAAGCTTCTCCTATATTTTATATGAGATGATAAAATACATGAGGTAATTCTAATACTTTGATAGTTAATGGAAGATGACAAAGACTATACACGTGTTAAATAGCAGTAATAATCACTACGGTTAGTTAACATGACACAGTTGATCTAACCCACGTGGAAAAGATAAATGGTGAGCTTTGAGATGATATAAGAATATTGAGCATCACAGATGGGAGTTTTGTCTCCTTTTCTTACCATAGTAATGTTAATTTCCAGTTACTTGTATTGAATTATTAGTGATTATTATCCCAGTTGTATAGTTGAAAATATTGAGGCTTAGATAAGGTAAGTTTTTTCTTTCTTCATATAAAAATGGGAAACTGAGGGCAGGACAATGGGAGATTTATTTTTCATGTTATTAGTTTTATAGGTTTAATATTTTAGGGTGCATGCTTTATTTCAAAAAGAAATAGTTATATGTATCACAATTAAATCAGATTGCTTTACTATTTTCCCGAAGCTGAAACCTGAAATTTTAGAACATTTTGTATTTAACTTCTCAGTTTATTTATTGGACTGTGGAATTAAATATAGACACTGACTCACTTCTGAAGGCAAACTGACAAAAAAAGAGTTGGCAAACTTATGTAAGTACCCAAATATAATAAAAGTAAGCACTATTAAGAGATCTTTGTCAATGTTTTCAGATTTCGTCTATACAAAAATATGTACAGATACATATATAAACATACAAACACGTAAATTGAAAAACATTTTGCTAACAAAAGCCAGGTTGGAAACTGCTTTTTTCTAGGTAAATGCTTCAGGAAATTAACCCTGTGATAACTCATTTGTGTCTGATTATGAAAATATGAGTTATACAGATTGATTCACTGAAAAATACATGGGTCCACGGCATTGATGATGGGAGGAGAGAAAAGAAGGAATAGAATAGGAATTTGAAGACCAGAGTAAAGTCTCAGTAATATTGCATGGTTAGTTGCATGTAATGTACTTTTTCTGTATACCAAATGAAGTAATGTAAATTGAAAATGCTATTAAAGATATATAAAATGAAAAAAAAAAAAAAAATATCCTCTGGGGTGAGAAACTACTTCTCCATTAGCTATATTTCAACTCTTCCATCATCAAATGCTGTTTCCAAAAAACTGTATTTTCAAGTAACAGGACAGAAATGAGTTAATTTAAGAGAAAGTAGATGAAATCTGGCCACTCCTACTGGCCTGGAGCAAAGAGGGTTGTGACAGGTCTGTGCTCTTCTCTGAAGCTTCTCTGTTTCTCTTTGCTATTCTCTGTTTCTACCTTCTACTTCAAATGGATGGTAGCCTTGGGCCAGGAAGGCAGTGAAGTGTAGAACCTCCAAATAAAATCAGCCAGACATGAACTGAGATGAGGCTGTTTGGGGAACTCATCTGACATTTCCATGCATCTCTGAACATGCATGGAGGTACTGCAATGGTGGGTGGGTTTATCACCTGTTCTAACTTCACTTGACTGCAAGTGTGCAAGTCACAGATCCAATATTCCATAAGATTTAAATACCAAACTCAAATGAAGTAACTTTAAATATCCTTTATTGTGAATTGGTCATTGGTCAGACCCAAATATAGACTTTTTGCTTCCTTTTGCTTTATTCTGTGTATGTGTGTATGTATATTGCCAGCAACATTTTCAGAAAAGAATTAGCAAAATAATGAGGGTTCTAGAAATCTAAAAATGATTATCTTGTAAAACTATTAAACAAGATAGGAGACAATTTATTAAATATTTTCTTCAAAGGTAGGATTTGGCTTAAAATAATATAAGTTCCTAGAGGTTATTTTGAACCAGTTACTAAAATTGGTTCAAATTTTAATTTATAAGCTAGAATTTTCTAATACAAACTGCCTGGCATACTGTTAAATTTTCTCTGTGGGTATTAAAACAGAAATTGAATGATAATTTTGAGAAGGAAATTGAAGAACCTCCTATGTTTACACGAGAATGCATTAGCTATGCTTTCCAACTCTCACTTCTTTAAATTTTTATTCTCTTTTCTTTTGATTTTGGCACACATGGGGGTATTTCAAACAAGGTGCCACCATAAAAACTTTTTTGCTTAAAGCACTGAAAAGAGAAGTTTCTTAAGGAAACATCACTAATTCTATAGTTCTGTACATTTGTTCTGTCATGTCCTACTCTTTGCGACCTCATGGACTGCAGCACGCCAGGCTTTCCTGTCCATCAGCAACTCCCAGAACTCACTCAAACTGATGTCCATTGAGTCGGTGATTCCATTCAACCATCTCACCCTCCCTCGTCTCCTTCTCCTCCTGCATTCAACCTTTTCTAGTCAGGGTCTTTTTCAGTTGAATCAGTTCTTTGCATCAGGTAGCAATAGTATTGGAGCTTCAGCATTAGTCCTTACAATGAATATTCAGGGCTTATTTCCTTTAGGGTTCACTGATTTGATCTCCTTGCAGTCCAAGGGATTCTCAAGTGTCTTCTTCAACACCACAGTTCAAAAGCATCAATTCTTCAGCGCTCAGCTTTCTTTATGGTCCAACTCTCACATCCATACATGACTACTGGAAAAAACATAGCTTTGACTAGACCGACCTTTGCAGGAAAAGTAAGGTGTCTGCTTTTTAATATGCTGTCTAGGTTTTTCATAGCTTTTCTTCCAAGGAGTAAGGGTCTTTTAATTTCATGGCTGAAGTCACCATCTATAGTGATTTTAGAGCCCAAGAAAATAAAGTCTGTCATTGTTTCCATTGTTTCCCCGTCTATTTGCCATGAAGTGATGGGACTGAATGCCATGATCTTAGTTTTTTGAATGTTTAATTTTAAGCCAGATTTTTCACTATTCTGTTTCATTTTCATCAAGGCTCTTTAGTTCCTCTTTGCTTTCTGTCATAAGGGTGGTATCATCTGTATATCTGAGGTTATGGATATTTCTCCCAGCAATCTAGATTCTACCTCATGCTTCATCCAGCCAGCATTTCACATGACTTACTCTGCATATAAGTTAAATAAGCAGGGTGACAATATACAGTCTTGGCATACTCCTTTTCTGATTTGAAACCAGTCCGTTGTTCCATGTCCAGTTCTAACTGTTGCTTCTTGATCTTCATACAGATTTCTCAGGAGGCAGGTAAGGTGGTCTAGTATTCCCAATTCTTGAAGAATTTCCCACAGTTTGTTGTGATCCACACAGTTAAAGGCTTTGGCATAGTCAATAAAGCAGAAGTAGATGTTTTTCTCGAATTCTCTTTCTTTTTCTATGATCCAACAGATGTTGACAATTTGATACCTGGTTCCTCTGCCTTTTCTAAATCCAGCTTGAACATCTGGTAGTTCTCAGTTCATGTACTATTGAAGCCTAGCTTGGAGAATTTTCAACATTAGTTTGCTAGGACAGCATTAAATTTTATTGATAGTTATTGTGGTAAGTGGTGAAGCTGAATTCATTTATTAGCAAAACCTCTTTCCATTCAGTGTGAGAATGTGAGTTTCAGGGAAATATAAGGAGTTATTAAGGAAAATCTCTCTTTCCTGGGGGATACACGTCTACTTTCATTTTTTTGTACTGTTTCTGATTCTTCAAATTTACATACATTTTAATGAATAACTTCAATGAAAAGCTTGCCACATGTATTTAACCATTACCAAATAAAGCATGCTCTCTGAAGAAATGGAAACAGACTATGAAAATTTTCTAAAGCTTATGAGTGGGTGTCATCTCTCTTCTCTGAAAGACCTGAAGAATGAGCTCATTTCTTAAGTATGACCTACATCATTTTTTTCTTGAAAAGATCTAAGCCATCGTTTCTATATGGCAATATTTTTTCCTACCTATTTTCTCAAAATATCACTGCCCTAATATGGTTGTTTCTTAAGACACTGTTCACAATTCACTTTTAAAAGAGGAAGACTAAAGTGTAATTGTAGGATGGGATGTTGCAGGTAACTTGGCTGGGTAATACTGAGTCAGTTTCCCTTCCTTACAAGCATTCATTCCTAAGTATGCACTTTATGTTTTAAAGGAGTACTATTTTGCTTTAAAAAACATACTCATTACCATTAACAGTCTCAATTGATCTGGTTGTATAGGGAGAATACTAATCAGGTAGAAGAAAGTGTACAATGTGTGTGAACTGTTATGACCACAGCCAGACATACCAGCATTTGTGATTTAATCTCTATTTTGACATTTTCCTCTGTCCTCCCTCAATTTCAGGCAACCCATGCACCTTACACTGACCATATTCAAATAAATAATAAAGGGGACGCTATTAAATGTGAAAAACACATCATTTGAAGATGAAAATCCATGTTTAAATAGAGTTCTTCAGCAGTACTTTTTTAGTTATTTAAGGTCAGCAGACAAATCAATTCAGCAGTGAAAAGTCAATAATATGTGTTTTAGAGTTTTGGCATTTCAGGACCTAAAGTACCAGTAAAGGGTTTTCTTTTTTCAGAAATGAAAAATCTAAGATAACCTGTCATAAAAGTCAAAGTGACATGTACTTATTCAGAAATGTAAGGCTATGGTTTTTCCTGTGGTCATGTATGGATGTGAGAGTTGGACTGTGAAGAAGGCTGAGTGCCGAAGAATTGATGCTTTTGAACTGTGGTGTTGGAGAAGACTCTTGAGAGTCCCTTGGACTGCAAGGAGATCCAACCAGTCCATTCTGAAGGAGATCAGCCCTGGGATTTCTTTGGCAGGAATGATGCTAAAGCTGAAACTCCAGTACTTTGGCCACCTCATGCGAAGAGTTGACTTATTGGAAAAGACTCTGATGCTGGGAGGGATTGGGGGCAGGAGGAGAAGGGGATGACAGAGGATGAGATGGCTGCATGGCATCACTGACTCGATGGACGTGAGTCTGAGTGAACTCCGGGAGTTGGTGATGGCCAGGGAGGCCTGTCGTGCTGTGATTCAGGGGGTCGCAAAGAGTCGGACATGACTGAGTGACTGATCTGATCTGATCTGATCTGAAAAGAATGGAGAGGCCATTAATATTCACTGAGCATCTACTATGTGCCAGATTCTTAGCAGCGACTTTCCCATTTAGTCTTCAAAATAAACCACTAAGGTAAATTTTATTATTCCAACTTATTTGAAGGAAGAAAAATGAAGCCCTGAGAAGTTAGAAAAACTTTTTCCAGGTCACATATCTGGTAAGTTAGATTTGTCTTTGACATTCAGATACATGGCCTCCCAATTTTAAGGTCTGCACAGGGGCTGCAGAAGAGCATGGCGCTTGCTTGCAGAAGGCAGAAGTCAAGCAGGCTTGGGAAAGAATTCCAGTTGCTGTCACCTCAGGGATGCGTCAGCCCTGTTTGAGGAACATGACTTTACATGTTCCCATGACCATGTCGGGCTATTATGAGATAAAAGTAAGAACACAGATTGGAAGTCACTTTGAAAATTTCTACTTGGGCCAAGTGCCACTGAACTCCAAGTAGTTATTCTGAGGAATCTGACAGTGCCAGGGTCAACAAAGTCAGTAGGTAATTGATGGGCAGTGTGTATAACTTCGTATGCCTGGATAGGATTTGTTGAGAATTAGCAAGAGCTGAAAACACACAGAATGAGACCAGCTCTGCACACCTGCTTCTTCACCTGAGTACTCACTCTGCAAACAGTCGGCATTCAGGAGGTCCTGACACTTTTCGTGGCACTTCACTCCACACTCCGAACACTTCATGCCTTGCCGGGCAATGCCCCATAGGAGCCCTTCACACTCGTAACAGTAGGTAGGTGTTGTAGCCGTCCAGACCTCAAAGTTGTGTGGGGTGGTGGAGGACATGGGGTAGATCAGTGCCTGTAGCGTCTTCTTGAAGACATGTATTTTCTGGGAAGGTGAGAGAAGTTACCAACGTAAGGTACATCAATGGATCTGGAGAAGTCCAACATAAAACAAACCATGTTATCACTTTTTCCTGAAAATGCTATTTTGAGAGAACTCTTTAATTATTTATTTAAGTGATGACAGTCATCACAGTGACTCTGCTTAAGTATTCTTCCTTCAATGCTCCAGGGCCCGATTCAGTAATTTGAATACTGCTGCTAAGTCGCTTCAGTCGTGTCCGACTCTGTGAAACCCCAGAGACGATAGGCCACCAGGCTCCCCTGTCCCTGGGATTCTCCAGGCAAGAACACTGGAGTGGGTTGCCATTTCCTTCTCCAATTTGAATACAGAAACTCCCTAATTTTCACATGGGACTGGGCTTCAATGCTGTGCAAGGTTCTTTCATGGCAGCACAAAGCTCTGGTTTCTTGATAATGACTACATCCTCTGTCCTGTTACTTCATGAGCACAAGGATGATGAACATCATGCTCACTCCTGGATCAATCCTCAGAGCATAATCTAGTCTACGGCTTGAGATAGATATTCAGGAAACACCAATTCAAAAGTCAAAAGAAATTTATATTACTATCCTTGGTCTAAGTTGGTTCTTGGTAAAATTATAAAGTCATGGAAAGTATTCTGAATGCTGATTTTAAACTTCTACAAACACCCCTCACTCCTCCTTTGTATCTTAACCAGGCCTCACCTCCCTGATTCTAACATAACATCCTCTGTAACATGACACCCCTCCCCAATTCCGAAGTATACTTCTAGAGATCTTTCTACAGGGACTTGCTTTCACTGCCTTAAAGGGAGATATATATATTTTTTAATTTATTGGGATATAATTGCTTTTCAATGTTGTGTTAGTTCTGCTGCATAGCAAAGTGAATCAGCTTTATGCATACATATATCCCCTGCCTCTGTGGTTTCCGTCACCACCCCATCCCACCCATCAAGTCATCACAGAGCTGAGCTCCCGGTGTTACACAGTAGGTTCCCACTAGCTATCTACTTTACACATGGTAGTGTATACATGTCAGTGCTAATCTCCCAATTAATTCCACTTCTCTCCCCACCATGTCCACTTGTTCATTCTGTATGTCTCCATCTCTACTCTTGCCCTGTAAATATGTTAATCTGTACCATTTTTCTTGATTCCATGTATATGCAGTAATATACAATATTTGTTTTCCTCTTTCTGTCTGACTTCACTCTGTATGACAGACTCTAGCTCCATCCACATCTTTACAGATGACTGAATGGAGATAATTTTTAACAGTGCAGGGAAGCCATTGGTGAAGTGAGCACTGAACAAGGAGCCCAGAGGCCTGAGTTCCTGAGCACAGGCTCTGTTGCATGACAGTTGAAATGGGCTTCAGAAGGCAGGAGCTGTCTTGTCTCTGAATGTTAGGGCACAGCACCTTTTCATGGCATGAAATGAACACTGTGCTACTTGAGAGTCTTATAATCTATGGAGAGATTTAAGTTCTCTAATCCTCAATTTCCTGCTCTACCTGTCTACTGTTTGTTGATGATCAAACTGTGTGACAGTAACAAATATAGCCCATAGACTTCAAACACTGAATAAATGCTAAGTAAGAGTGCTCATACTTCAGATTTGTTTAGATGAGTCTCTTTGCTTCTCATTTCCCACTCTGCTGGTGACTCGCTGGGGAGAAAGACCAGCACTCTCTGAAGTTACATTTATAATTCCCCACAACCACCTGATGCCTGAAGAATGGTTGTTTACACAAATTCTGTAGGAGTCTAGCTGATAAGCAACACTAGAAGGGAAGTGCTTGTGTTTTCCATTAATCATCCTTAAATCTCATTTCAGAGTATCTTCCCACGGTGTTGAAATGGTTACCTTTCTATTATTCTTCAATTCCAAAGTATGGAAACGGCACTTTTCCTTTTATCAGTAATTCCCCTCACCAGGCATTTCCCCAGAATATGTCTGGTAATGGCACAAGGAGTTTCCCTACAAGGAAGCTAATCTTCACTAAAAATTCATCTATCTTTTAAAAGGCAAGATCCGGCCTTGCCATTCAATGAGGGTCTGATCAAAGTTCTTTACATTTCAAGTGAGTCTACACACCAAAAGTGTGTTCAAAATATGGGAACTTCTCAAGTAGGGGAACCCCTGTGTTAGGGTTTATATAGAACAAGTGGATCCATCACTTTTCAATAAAGATAATCTGAGTCAATAAATCTCTTGGTTTCATTCTTTAATGAAGATGTCATGTCTTGAAAAGAACTGTTAAGAGTTCTATTAGAATTAGAAGCATGTATTATTCATCTTTGCTTCCCCTTTACTACCTAGCAGAGTGATATTTAATATCTTTGAAGTGAACTGAATGATTCTTGGCATGAGAGATATACCATTAGTTCTACATAGACAGTTTTATGTTCTGAGCTGAGGGCCTGGGGGACTGTGTGATATGTGTGTGTGCATAGTACAGAATTGTTGGTTTAGCTAAAATAAAACAAAAAAAACCCAAGATTGGAGTTCAGGTATATTTGCAATTGCATAATTTGTTATTTTAGTAGGGGTAAAAAACAACAATTCTAACTGGAACACTGGGTAGGAATAGAACAGAGTCTGCTACTGAACATAAGAGAGAGATACATATTAACTTAGAAAGCAGAGTTTGGCAGATCCTTTTCCACCTGAACCACAAGGGAAGCCCAAGAATACTGGAGTGGGTAGCCTATCCCTTCTCCAGCAGATCTTCCTGACCCAGGGATAGAACCGGGGTGTCCTGCATTACAGGCAGATTCTTTACCAACTGATCTATCAGGGAAGCCTAGAGTTAGACAAGCAGTTGCTTTCTAATATGAATTTATCCACATAATTTAAATTTAATGATTAACACATTTTATCTAATCCCCTATGTCCATTTTCTTTTTATTGAATTCAAGTGATATACAAGCAGTCCTCTACATTTTTAGGCTGTAGTAAGAGTATTAATATAAGGAACACTTGCTAAAATATTACACATGTTGAAGGAAAACAAGTGAAAGACAGTTTTGATAGACAGCTGGGAAGGTTTCATTGAAATTGAAATGTTTGTTTTGGTTTGGTTAAAGAAGCATGGTCCATTTCATGAGAAGAGAAGCTAATTTCAAAAAAGAAGAAACATGGAAAATTGATCAGACAGCACATCAAAAATCAATTGAATAGGGCATTAAAATAAACCATAACATTTGAAAGCTATAGAAGCTGGACAAAAACATAAGATAATTCACTAGAGGGTATATGTCCCCAGTCTCAAGAAAATGATAATATGAGTTTTTCATTCTTGATTTTGGAGATATGGGCATGTGTTTACTAAAGCTGAAAATCACTCTAAAATAAATGGTTTATGAAAATATTTCTTATTCCAGCAAAGCGTAAGATAGAATGATGGTCAACATAGAAATTCAGGAAATCAATAGCTAAGGAAATCATGGAAAAATACATCTGATATGATCATCTCAGGAGAATATGGTATACTGAGGGAAAGAGTGTATTTTTAGCAGCAAAATAACAGCAGATCAAATAAGATTACAACGACATAGCTTTTGTGGAATAAGGTGAAAACCTAGGATATGGGGCACTGAATGAAAACAAAACAGAAGAAAACAAAGGAAAACCCTAAAATGAGCCATGGGAAATGGAAGTCTGCCACTTACCTTGGATTAAGAATTGGATTAACAAGAAGAGAAAAAATATACACATATATACCCATGCATACAAGGACTCAGAGTAGATAGAAAGATAACTCGGTGCAGGTAATAGGATGCTAGCTGATGTGAAAGGATGGGGACTGGGAATTATGTTATCAAGAGAGGGTCTCTGGCCTAGGTAAACAAGGAACCAGACATATGGAGAAGATGGTTCAAAGAACAAGCAGAATCCTAATTACTGGAATTAGGACTGAGAGACAGAGTGGATTCAGCAATTTGGGAGACTTGCCACTAATCTATTTTAAATGTTTCTAAACTTTTCAAATCTTGTACAGTCAATGTAATATTATTAGCTAAAATGAATGTTCTGATAATAAAATCTATGCTCACTGCAGAAGTAATTTATAAACCGAAAAAGCCCTAAAATAAAAAATAGCTTAATCTTTCAAATTTAGGCATAGTTTGACCCATATTCTTCCAGGAATTTTTATATTTAGAGCCACGATATCAGGCTTTTGCAGAGAAGTAAAAAATAACAAACATTACTTTTATACTACTAAAGTGATTCCAGAAAATAAGGCAATTTTACTGTGTTTCAACAGTGCCTTGATCTGTAGAAATGAGAACAAGGAACACTTTCACTCAGATAAGACTTAATAACCAAGTATGACCTATGGACTACAAAAGAGAAGATGCGCATATTTTAGACGTAGATTTTGTTAACAATTCATGCCCCGAGAAACTGGAATTTAAAGCAAGCTGCTCTACTAAATGACTTCCTGAACAATTAGGACTCTGGAATTGCCTTTCTTATTGACAGCTATAAGGGAAAATTAGAATGAGTCCAAGAAATAAAGCAGTCAAGCCTCCTACCGAGAACAATTACCAGTGTTCTGGGGCCACCAAAATTCCAATCTACCAACTGTTGACACTTAAAACAGGAACAAAGCCTGGCTGCCTCCATTTGCCACATACCTTTTCTCTCCCCCCGCCCCCATGTTAACCAGCGACTTAACTAATAAAGTTCTATTTTTCTTCTCGTACTCCCTCACAGAAATATGCAAACCATCATTTTCTTATACTTAAAAAAACAATCACATTTTGATAATTCTAGGGAAAAAGTATGCTTTCTGTTTTTAAGTGTATTTCATGTGCTTAATGCTTGCTTTTTAGAAAAGAAATCAATTTACTGCCCTGTATGTATCATTTTGCTATTTCTGGACAAAAGCATCAGAAAGATTTGCAGAGCAAAGGTTAGATAAATGAGACCTTTGAAATTTGTTATGAGGACAGAACAATGGTAGAATAAGATCCTGAGCATAAAAACAGACATAATTTCATGACTGATTTTTTAATCAAACTAATCATTACATAAGATTGACACCAGAAGGTAAAATTACTCAGGCAAAATTTTTATAGCAGAACGTACAGAGACTAAAAGTTATGTGCCTCTACATGGAACACTTTATGTAGTTTGTTTTTGCTCACATTGTTTTACTCACATTACCACTGATCAAGTAACTAATAGATTGAGTCCAAATAAAGAGAGTAAAAGAGTGATAAAATCTCTTTTTTGATTCAATAATTTAAGAGGACAATACAGGATATACACCTTAAAAGATAATTTTGTTTCATGCCAATATATGACAAGGAACTTGATCTGATAACAAATTAGGACAAATTTGTCATGTACTGTAAGTATCGGTTTTTCTCCAATTCAAGCTTTCAATGTGTGTGTGTGTGTGTGTATATATATGTGTATATATATATATATATAAAGTGGTATAAGATGAGTAACTTATTAAATATAAGAGGCCAGGATGGATTCATTTTGATATTTGGCAAAACTAATACAATTTGTAAAGTTTAAAAATAAAATAAAATTTAAAAATAAATAAATAAATAAACATAAGAGGCCAAAAATAAGGTGAATTTCTCCACTGGGGGAAACATTGGACATTTTAATGTGGAAAGGTCTAGTTCTCATCAGTTGGGGCACAGCCTGAGTTTTTATATATCTTCTGATAGAGGTCATGAAAGAGGAAGAAGGATTAGGATATTATAAAAGGAAAAGAGAGAAAGGGGTGAGCATCTCTCTTAAAGGGAACCTATTCTACTGTTCTCTTTTGTAACTAAGAAAGTCACTCATACATCTATGAAAAGCTGTGTGGTGAAAGAGACAATCATAAAAACAATAACTAATATTTACTACATATTTATGTGTCCAAGGGGCTCCCCTGGTGGCTCAAACAGTAAAGAATTTGCCTGTAATGCGGGAGACCCAGGTTCGATCCCTGGGTCAGGAAGAGTCCCAGGAGAAGGCAGTGGCAACCCACTCCAGTATTCTTGCCTGGAGAATTCCATGGACAGAGAAGCCTGGTGGGTTACAGTCTATGAGGTCGAAATGAGTTGGACATGACTGAGCAAGTAACACTCACTTTTTACCATGTGCCCAAAATGGTTGAAGTGCTCTCAATTTATCTCATTTGATTTCCCCAACAATCTTCTAGAAATATTAGTATATTCAGTTTGTATATTGAAAAACTAATCTGGCAACCTAGCCAGAAAAAAAACAAAAAACATCATTTTACTGTTTCTTGTGGGTAAAAAATAAAACATTTTACTATATAGAAGGGGCTCAAAAGAAATATATTCCCCAGTTATCTCAGAAAGTTTTTAAAAAGGAACTTAATGACAAAATTACAAAAGTGGATTCTCTGGAAACCTAGGAGATATGTTTGGAATTCAGTTAAAGTCCATGGGCTTTGATCTTGGGCTTTTCATATCATTTTCAGATATGACATTCAGACTTGCCTCCTACCTAATGTTGCACTGAGAGTAGTAACCAAAGCCTAAGCACTTTCAGATCTTTATATATATGTGTGTGTGTGTTTGTGTGTGTGTGTGTGTGTGTGTGTGTATTTAAGACAGGGTTATTGATCAACTTTAAAATTTGAAAAGTATTTTAATTAAACATTTAAAAATTATCTACTTTATTAAAATAAATAGTATAGATAACTTCAATCTATTTAATGGAAAATAGGGAAACTAAAGAAAACTCAATCTACAGAATATAAACCTAGAAAGGAAACAGAGTAAAATGAAGAGAAATAGTAAATTAGTATGGTACTGGCACAAAGACAGAAATATAGATCAATGGAATAAAATAGAAAGCCCAGAGATAAATCCACGCATATATGGACACCTTATCTTTGATGAAGGAGGCAAGAATATACAATGGATTAAAGACAATCTCTTTAACAAGTGGTGCTGGGAAATCTGGTCAACCACTTGTAAAAGAATGAAACTAGACCACTTTCTAACACCATACACAAAAATAAACTCAAAATGGATTAAAGATCTAAACATAAGACCAGAAACTATAAAACTCCTAGAGGAGAACATAGGCAAAACACTCTCTGACATACATCACAGCAGGATCCTCTATGACCCACCTCCAAGAATATTGGAAATAAAATAAAAAATAAACAAATGGGACCTAATTAACCTTAAAAGCTTCTGCACATCAAAGGAAACTATTAGCAAGGTGAAAAGACAGCTTTCAGAATGGGAGAAAATAATAACAAATGAAGCAACTGACAAACAACTAATCTCAAAAATATACAAGCAACTCCTACAGCTCAACTCCAGAAAAATAAATGACCCAATCAAAAAATGGGCCAAAGAACTAAATAGACATTTCTCCAAAGAAGACATACACATGGCTAACAAACACATGAAAAGATGCTCAACATCACTCATTATCAGAGAAATGCAAATCAAAACCACTATGAGGTACCATTTCACACCAGTCAGAATGGCTGCGATCCAAAAGTCTACAAATAATAAATGCTGGAGAGGGTGTGGAGAAAAAGGAACCCTCTTACACTGTTGGTGGGAATGCAAACTAGTACAGCCACTATGGAGAACAGTGTGGAGATTCCTTTAAAAACTGGAAATAGAACTGCCTTATGATCCAGCAATCCCACTGCTGGGCATACACACTGAGGAAACCAGAAGGGAAAGAGACACGTGTACCTCAATGTTCTTCGCAGCACTGTTTATAATAGCCAGGATATGGAAGCAACCTAGATGTCCATCAGCAGATGAATGGATAAGAAAGCAGTGGTACATATACACAATGGAGTATTACTCAGCCATTAAAAAGAATACATTTGAATCAGTTCTAATGAGGTGGATGAAACTGGAGCCTATTATACAGAGTGAAGTAAGCCAGAAAGAAAAACACCAATACAGTATACTAATGCATATATATGGAATTTAGAAAGATGGTAACAATAACCCGGTGTACGAGACAGCAAAAGAGACACTGATGTATAGAACAGTCTTATGGACTCTGTGGGAGAGGGAGAGGGTGGGAAAATTTGGGAGAATGACATTGAAACATGTAAAATATCATGTAAGAAACGAGTTGCCAGTCCAGGTTCGATGCACGATACTGGATGTTTGGGGCTAATGCACTGGGACGACCCAGAGGGATGGTATGGGGAGGGAGGAGGGAGGAGGGTTCAGGATGGGGAACACATGTATTCCTGTGGCGGATTCATTTTGATATTTGGCAAAACTAATACAATTATGTAAAGTTTAAAAATAAATTTAAAAAAGTAATAGAACTAATTCACCCACAAAATAGAATTCACCCATAAAAAGGAAAATTCTGAAATTAAATTTTAAAATCAAGTTGTTTTTCTGTAAGATATCAATAAAGACACAATAAAATGTAAATAAAGGGCTAGAAAAAGTTCTATCAAAGAGGATACTAACCTAATTTAGTGAAAGTGAAAGTGAAAATCACTCAGTTATCTCCAACTCTTTGTGACCCCATGGACTTTAGTCCATGGAATTCCTCAGGCCAGAATACTGGAGTGGGTAGCCTTTCCCTTCTCCAGCAGATCTTCCTGATGCAGGAATTGAACTAGGGTCTCCTGAACTGCAGGTGGATTCTTTACCAACTGAACTAAAATTTAGGGTAGCTGTATTAATATCACATAGAATATTTTTAAGGAAAAATCATTTAAATGATTATTAAGATCAACTAGCAAAAGTTGAAAGAAATTATTAGAGATATAGAAGCCCCAAAACTTATGTACTAAAACAGAAAAAGCTCAGATGTGATATCTACAATGCTGATTATGTATTAAGCTATAAAGTGAAAGTGAAGTCGCTCAGTCATGTCCAACTCTTTGAGACCCCATGGACTGTAGCCTATCAGGCTCCTTAGTTCATGGAATTTTCCAGTCAAGAGTACTGGAGTGGGTTGCCATTTCCTTCTCCACTGGATCTTCCTGACCCAGGGATCAAACCCAGGTCTCCGGCATTGCGGGCAGACACTTTACTGTCTGAGCCACCAGGGAAGTCCAGCAATCCTCAATTAAATAAGAAAGACTGAAGTACAGTCCATCTCCTTTGAATACAATGCAGTAACAAAATAAAGCCCTTATCTTTGTAATATTAATGAAAACACTTTCCATATAACTGATGAGTCAAAATACTAATCACTGGACCATTTACGAAACAATTCTATCTAAACAACAAGAAAAGCACTATATATCAAAATTTGTACAATGCAGCTAAAGTGTGCTAAGAGGAAAATGGATAGTTTTAAATGCATACGTTAGAAAAGACAAAAAGAAAATTAAGTTATACACATGTGGTTAAAAATATAAACAAAAGCAATAAAATGATAGATATAAAATCTTTGAAGTTTGGAAGGAGAAAGAAATTGAGAAAGGAATACACAGAGGGTGGAAATATTCTCTTTTCAAAGCTAAGTGATGGATATACAGGTGTTTGTACTGTTTTTCACTTCGTTGATGCTGTATGTATTTTGTGTGTATGCAACAGTTAAAGATCCTGATGCTGGGAAAGATTGAGGGAAGAAGACAAGGGTGCAACAGGGATGAAATGGTTGGAAGGCATCACTGACTCAGTGGACATGAGTTTGAGCAAACTCTGGGAGATACTGAAGGACAGGGAAGACTGGCATGCTGTGGTTCCTGGGGTTGCAAAGAGTCAAACAGGACTTAGCAACTGAACAACAACAATAGTTAACAGCAACAATAAAAATTAACAAACTACATATTCAACTTAGTAAGTTAGAAAAATAGCTTCAGGATAAATACAAATAGCAGAAGATGAATTCAAATAAGACAAGAGCAGAAATAAATGAAATAGAAAGCAAATCAAGTATATGGAGTCAACAAATGCCAGAGAATCTCTTGTATACTGATTTACAAAAGAGAAAAAAGTACAAATAAATAAGATAAAAACAGCTCAAGCTTTTATGAATGATACAATTATATGAACAATTTGATGGTATTCAATTTGAAAATTTAGAAAAAAAGACAACCTTTGGGAAAAATATAAATTATCAAATTGACTCAAGAACAAATGTTTAAATAACAGGAATAGAACTGTTATACTAAATAAATTGATTCAGTAGTCAAATAACTACCCTCAAATAAAACAAACAACCCCCCCTCCCAAAACAAAACTACAAGACGGTTTTAAGAGGCAAATTTTGTCAGTCTTTCAAGGTACTGTTGCTACTGCTGCTGCTAAGTCGCTTCAGTTGTGTCTGATTCTGTGCGACCCCATAGTCAGCAGCCCACCAGGCTCCTCCGTCCATGGGATTTTCCAGGCAAGAACACTGGAGTGAGTTGCCATTTCCTTCTCCAATGCATGAAAGTGAAAAGTGAAAGTGAAGTCGCTCAGTCGTGTCCGACTCTTCGAGACCCCATGGACTGCAGCCTACCAGGCTCCTCTGTCCATGGGATTTTCCAGGCAGAAGTACTGGAGTGGGGTGCCATTGCCTTCTCCCTTTCAAGGTACAGCAACATGCATTTCACATAGATCATCCCAGAGAAGTGACAAAAAGGAAAGCCCCCTAGCTTATTTAACAAAATTAATTTATTATTGATGCCATGATTATTCAAAGACATGGTAAACCATAAGCCATTTTACTAATGAATATGGATGCAAACATTTTACATAATTAGCAAACATATGAGAAAATTGAAGCCCAGAAAATTTCAGTAACTTGCCCAAGTTCGCTCAGTTAATAAATGGCAGACTTGGACCAACACTTTTCTCAAGCCTAGGACCATGCTCTTGAAGAAGGCAAGAAGCAAGACCAATAGCAACACTGCTTGTAATGAAGCCCCTGTCAATCCTCCCTGCAACCTGCCGCTCAGGTGCAAAGGCGACAGGGATGCACTGGGCTCAGCATGTACTCTGCATTCTTGACCTTAAGTTCCTACTTCACTGCCCTGATGGCCATTGCTGTGCCTGGCAAGACATTTCCTTAATGCTCACTCTTTTTGAAATAAGTATTACTGCATTAATTTAAGGATGAGCCTGAGGGAGATAAAGTGTAACGACAAGAAATGAGTTCTGAAAAGCAGTAAGAGGTAGAGCTGAGATTCAAACTCAGATCACATCACTCCAACAATCATTTATGTGGTTTGAAAGGATTCCTGTTTCTGAGCAGGACCCTAGACTCCTTGGGTGAACTATGAGCCTTCAACTTTCAGACTGAATCCCAGATACTAGGCAGGTGGTTCTGACCTGTTTCCTTCTCCCATGTATTCTTCTAGTGTCATGCTAGGAATAGGACCCAGATCTGATTTCCTGATCACTCTCACACCTAGTTCTTGCCAGTCCCTTTGCTTTTGCCTGAATCCTGTATTGGAAGAAGGACCTCTATATCCCTAGACAAATCAACCCTTAGTGAGAATTCACACACTCTATAAGCATGCCCTTAGGCCAGCCTCCTAAACACGGCCATCAACCCAGATAGAACAAACCATGTTTGAGAATCTCTTTTAGCTTTGGTGATTTGGGTTCTTTACTCTGAGTTTCCCATAACCATCATCTATGTTATGCTATGCTAAGTTACGTCAGTCGTATCCGACTCTTAGCGGCCCCATGGACTATAGCCTACCAGGCTCCTCCATCCATGGGATTTCCCAGGCAAGAGTACTGGAGTGGGGTGCCATTGCCTTCTCCCAACCATCATCTAAGCCTGTCTTAATTTAAATACCCCACCAACTAAGAGCTTCTACTAAGAACCATAGCAACAGTCCTTGGGTGACCGTTATGTCAGCTCTCCCTTCACTACATTATAAGCATCATAGTGGCAGGGATTTTTAGATGAATTGTTCTCTGCCTTATTTCCAAAATCTGAAACAATGCCTGAAACATAGTAGACAGTCCATATTTGTTGAAATGTTGAGTGGATTTACTTTGATTGTGCTACTGTTGGGTCCAAACCTAGGAAATTATCACTGAGAAAGCAAGCACAAAGCTAAGCAGTATATCGCCAGGCAGATTACTGTGTATGAATACCAGATTGTTATTCTGCCTTGTGTTATTCAACCAGATTGGACTATTTAGAAATTTCAGGCCTTTAGGGCTAATTAGACTGAGATTCCCAATCAACTCCAGTAGCTCCTCATGGTGAGTGGGAATTGGTGACGGATGGAGCACTTGGCAGTGATTTGCCCACTGCCAACTGTGTGTCAATGGAGATGGTTCTGGCCTACCCACTGTCAACTTGCCTCAGATTTTATAGCACTTTCCTTCCTTCGAAGAGATGACTGAGATTTTTACTGTACATCTCTTTAATTCAAATAGAATAGGGCTATTCAAATAGAAGGGCTACCTTTTTGCACATGGCCAAGTCATTTTTCTTCATGTAAAGGCAAATATTTCATGCTTCACATTGAGGGTGCCTGGGACGTGCAGCACCAGGAACTAGAAATTATTCACTCCAGCGTTTATATTAGTTGCCCATGTAATGACTTAATGTGACAGCTTGTCAAGAATGAGATTTAATATGCCTGTTGTATGGAAGTCATATTTCATTTGCATTTTGAGACGCCGGCCCCAGGGAAATGGGCTTTATGAGTTTTAGCAGGAACTGTTGGGCTTGGTTCATCCACCCAACACTCACACAGAAAAATCTTTTACAGAGCCCTTCTGAAACTAAATACTAAAACTAAAATGAATACTTTTAAGTAAAGGAACAGTTGACCAATAGCTCTTTTAACCATACAGTGAGGGTGTGCTCTCTGTCAGAGCTTCAGAAAATGTAGAGGCATTCCTCTAATTTCTATTGCTTTCCTCTTAACTTTTCACAGGGATGAATATTTGTGCTTTAAACCAAAGACAATATTTTAAAACATAAAAAAACAGTCTAGAAATCTATCCAATAAAAACCTTCCATTTTGATTATTTCCTCTGAAGCAAAAGACTGGATACTCTGAGATTCAGTAAGCAATAAGAGGCTTTTTCATGTATCAGAGAATGTTTATTTTCTCTTGTATCCAAACTACACTGGAAGTATTACATGGCATAATAAACCCAACAGATAAAAATAAGCCCCTGGGAAAGCAGTCATGTTTTAAAAATACCATGGCACAATACAAAATGTTCTGAATGTGCTGTGGCACCCAGATATTCAAATAGACATGTACTACTGCTGATATGTATTGGGCTGAGGGGGGTTTGCTGATGGAGACCTAGGAAAGGTTGGCTTTGGGTGGAAGATGACAATGAAAGAAGAAGAAAATGAGAAACAAAAATGTAAATAATGGTGTTTACATGTCAAGTATATAGAAATTTAAAACAAGTAATAATAGTGGCCATGTTTTTATTCTCTAAGAAAGACAAAGTCTCTAAATTGGAGGAGGTAGTACACAGTTGCAATAATCTGTGCACAGGGGCACAGATAAATTTTCCTGGATACAAGCCCCAGAGTAGTGGCTGGCAGGATGCAGTTACCATGGCACAACATCCACTGCTCATTGGAATTGGAATTACCTGGGAGGTTTTTTTCTTTTTAACCCTTCTATCCAGGTTACACTTGAAGCCAGTTAAATCATTCATGGGAGTGAGACCCAGGCATCAGGGTTTAAAAGCTCCCCTCGGTGATTCTAGATGGCTCAGATGGTAAAGAATCTGCCTGCAGTGCAGGAGAAACCTGAGTTTAATCTCTAGGTCGGGAAGATCCCCTGGAGAAGGGAACGGCAATCCACTCCAGTATTCTTGCCTGGAGAATTCCATGGACAGAGGAGCCCGGCAGGCTACAGTCCATGGGGTTGCAAACAGTAGGACACGACTGAGCAACACACACACACACACACAGGCAATTCTAATGAGCCGAATTCAAGAATCCCTGATCTAGATATTTGCAATCTATTTCTACCTTCTAATCATGTTGGTTCTTTCATTCAATAAGGAATTGACAAAGCATCTATCTCATGCCAGACTATGTAGTAAGCAATAGGGATGAAAACATTTAACAAGGACATCAAACAAGACGCAGTTCTTACCCTCATGGAGTCAAAAGAGAAGGCTTATGCAAAATAA
The DNA here is from genome assembly GCF_029378745.1 of Bos indicus. Lineage (NCBI taxonomy): Eukaryota > Metazoa > Chordata > Mammalia > Artiodactyla > Bovidae > Bos > Bos indicus. Next base: position 55,876,694 of record NC_091769.1, read on the forward strand.
TCAAATTGTACTAACGAAAATCATAAAAGCACCAGCTCATATTTATTGTATACTGTACCCTAGGATGTACAAGCATGTTAAACACTTATCCACTCCCTTCATCTACTGTATTATTATCACATCACTGTACATATGAGAGAACTCAGGCCCAGAGAAGTTACATAACTTGCCAGATATAATAAGCTAATTTAGCAGTCCAAATGGGATTCACCCCATGCAGCCTTCACTCTTAACCATACCATCCTCTGGAGTTTGTGATTAAATGCTAGGAAGGCCCAGAGGAAGAAACAAATAATTGAGCCAAAAGGGGAGGGAGGTGTTTGGGAAAGCCTCAAAAATGAGGCAACATGTGGACTATGTAGAAATTTAGCAGGAATTTTCAGGTGGATATAACAAGCAAACTGTGTTTGGATGAAATAGCATTTGTAAAGATGGGAAGGTACATGAATATTTGAGCAACACAGGATAATTTGTATGATAGTGCAGCTGAGGCTTTGAGGAAATTTGTTCAGGGTGAGACTTTCTGCATGTTCCCAGTTATTCCTAGAACTTTGGAATAAACGTAACAAACAAGCAGCCCAAGCAGAATGCTTTTCCCCAGACTATGATCAATGTATAGTTAGTAGCTGACTCTGCACCTACCAATTCCTCATTGTTTAAAGATGTCCTAATCACCATAGCCAGGGAGAGTCCAGACTTCCGGGCAGCCAGGGTCTTAAAAAATTAAAACAAACAAAAAAGACAATCGTGAGTTACTGATACATGAGGTGACTGTTATTTACCTATTACTCAGCAGAAGATGAAAATATAAGAGTATAGACTATCACTGTTCACACTTTAGGTAACAGGGACATACTATATTCAGTAGTCAGCCAATTCATCCAGAATGTGGAATCACAGAACATTAAAGCTAAAAAAGTCCCTTTTAGATCATCAAACCTAGACCCTACATTTCACAGATGATAAAACTGAGGCCCAGTAAGAAAGACTGAGTAACCCAAGGTTTTTAGGCTAGCATGAGACTTCTAAAACATTGTTTTTCTCCAAGAAAACCATAATCACATGCCTTCATAAAACATGACCATTGATACAGAGCCAGCTCACCTCTCTGATAGCCCTGAATCACAACAGGTATTAGATGATTCTTGAGTTGTCTATAGTTTCCTGGAATATGCTTCCATATCTAGCCAATGTATTTTCTTACCAAGTATGCATTTTATCAAGTGAGAATCATCATTCCCAGATTTGTTCTCTTCACTCACTGCTGGTAACTTAGGTGATTTTAAGTAAGAGTTACATTCCTTTAGTTTCCCCTGTAAAATAGAACCATTATACGGCTCCCACTAGAAATATACATGATATAAGGTTAATGTACTCAATGGTACTATAGAGAACTGTGGAAATCAGTTCTAGATGGGAATAATAAATATTCTCCTCCATTAGGGGTCAGAAATATATCTACTTGGAGCCACGAAGACACTGTGCCTAGTTAAGTTCAGTACAGTCCTAAGCGGGGAGGTGACTTTCCATCTGTCTCCACCCCTACCATGTGAACTTATAGGGCACTTATCTCCAAAGATAGTCTTTTATCACTGACAACTACTGTCCCTCAAATTATGTTTTTAGTCTATTTTAGTCCATATTTGCACTTGCTATTTACATAAGTTGTTCTATCTTTCAGAATGGAGATGTTCAATCCTTATAGAACCCAAACTTCTTATTCTTATATGTTTCTGTCTTTTTATTTCCCCACCATGTTCTCTTGGATTGCATGAATAAGAGTAGTATTTGAGAAGACTGCCAAATATTAATTAAATAAATTAAAAATCACTTACCATGGCCTGAAGAGTCCAAGTGATAGAGAAAATAAAATATAAATAATTAGACATATGAGAAAAGAACATAATAATGCTAAATAAGCCTAATGCTAAAAAATGATGTCACACTACAACAGCAGGAATCTGAGATAACTGTAGAGACATATCATGCTTTCCAGCATAAGTTTTTTTCCAGGAAAGACTTTGTCTTTTCTAATTTAAAGCTAAAGTGATGAGCTTCGGATAAAGGTTTTCACAGCAAAATTAAAAATTACCAGTATCAAGAATCTGTGTACATTGTTATAAAAGGGAAACTTCAGTTTCTCTGGGGGAAATATATTTTCATGCAATAAACCATGAAGAATATGCCTCCAAAACATGAAAACACTGTGAATGACAGAAAACATTTCTTTTTCCTGTTGATGGGCTATTTTTTAGACTTTAATACAGACTATTATTAATTCTTTTCATTTCCCAGCAGTCTCTAGCAATTTCCTTATAGGAGAGTTTGTTATTCAGAGTTATATTCAGGGCTAGTATAGGCTTTAATGACCTGGAAGCTATGGTTTTCTTTGGAGAGTGAAACAGCTTATTAATTTGGTTAGATGTGATCTTAAAGAATAAAGAACTGATTAACATTGTCTGCTTGCTTTATAAAACGCTAAAGATTATAGGGTTAAGGTGAAGACTTCAAATCCAGCCTTCCACTGCAAATTAAACTCATGGTCATTTATAAAATTGAGCACATCAAAGCCCAATTGCAGAAGACTGCTTGGCATGTTGTATGACTTCCTTTTTGCTCAATTATAGCACTATTTTAACTCAATCTGTAATTTCACCTAATATCAAAAGCTGTCAAAAGGTTAGAGCTATTTCCTCCATCTAATCGACTTTAAAGAAATAATAAGCCTAATGCTGCTAGCATCCAGCTTCTTCTGTGTTTTATGCTATGAAATATTTACAGGCTAGGCATTTAATGAGAAGGACAATATGACATCTAGTAAAGACAACGCATGCAGTCAAAATGAATTAAACAGGAGTGACTCACCACATCTCGTACAATAGGCAGAGTTTTCTTTTTGCGGAGATCCGGCATACTGTCAATACCATAAAGTCCCCGACCAGCTCTGAAAGAGGGGGAGAAGGAATGATTTCAATGGGGAATAGACTTCCTATTAAAAAAATTCCACTGTCTGTAGTAAAAAGTCTGTGAAAGAAGGTTAAAGGATTATCATACTGGTTAAGACAGCAGCAAAGATCCAAGACTCAAGGACCTTGCCCCAAAGTAAGAGACCAACTATCACACATAGTGATCACTCTCCATCTTAGATGGTTTCATACTTTGAAGAATTATACATGGTCTGGTTTGACACATTGTTTTATTGTACCACAGAGAGGATAATTAAAATTGTTAGGTATACGGAACTTTGCACCTAGAGGAAGAAACAGAATCAAACCAGTTTTGGAGAAAGTTTGATCTGTCTGCAATGATTAAAAAAAAATACTTTTATAGCAAAAATACTATTTTTGTGTGTGTGTACATTGTGTCTTCACAGATTGAACTCCAAGCAGAATCTTAAGAATTTACCAACATATTTAAAATACTAGTGATTATCCCAGTACCATAATTTCCACTTATCTGAATTATCCAAAGATAAATGCACAAGATTAAATGTCGTATACGCATGTTCACTGCAACTTTTTCTACTAACAACAAAAGCTTGGTAACCTAAATATTCAGTAACCGTATACTGATTGAATGAATTATAGAATATTACACAATGGAAGTGATGCAATCATTAAATAAGTTAAATAAACATGTGCATATATAAAAAATACAGTATGTTAAGAAAGCACACTTCCATATTATTAAGTTTCCTATTGACCCTCATATGAATGGGTGCTTATATATGCATGGAAAATGTCTAGAAATATATTCACCAAATTGATAACCATACTTACCTCCGTGGAATAAAATTGGATGAGAGAAAGAGAGAAGACTCCCTATGTTATAAATTTAGTAATGTTCAAAATTTTTATAATAAGCCTATGTTATATCTGCAATTTAAAATAATTTTAAATACATTAATATTTGTTTATTAAAATAAATTTAATACATTGAATTTGATTTTTCTTGCATCGAAGCCAGTCTTTTTATACAACCAAAAAGGTCATCATCATCCCCTTCTGCTCACTTGAACTGCACAACTCCTGCTAACCTCTAGCTAAGAGCCAGCTTTTGCACCAGAAGTATCACAATGCGGGCACAATGTTTTAGCTGGGCAGCTCTGCCATTGAAACAGGCTGCAACAGCCAATAATAGGTTATCAGCATTTTAATATTCAGTTTTCACTGACACAAAGATTGTCTTTTCATTCCTGCTGCTTAATTTAACAAAGGCAAACCTTTGTCTTGTTGTATCTCTTAGTAGCCAACAGTCTGAACTCTAATACTTCCAATTTGGTGATCTTGGACAATTTACAGAAATCCTCATCCAACTCATATAAAATAGTAGAGCAAAATATTAATGAAGATGTAATAAATAGTAATAATGCCATAACTTACATGTTTGAAAATAAGGAGCAAATCCAATAATACATGTGAAATATTAAAACCATTGCACATGGTTGTGTCACTGTCAGTGATGAACAGTATACTTAAGGTCATGCACTTGAAACAAAAGTTACCTATAGGTCACAGAATACAGGACAAAAGTAATTACGGGGCAGAGACTAAGGAAGGGGAAAGAAAGAATGGGAAGGAATAAAAGATGGGAGGGGAGACACGGTGTGGTAGCTGGAGATGACATTCAACAGTTAAGTGGTGCACCACTGAACCTGTGAAAAAGGAGTTAATACAGCTTCTGTTGTCTGATACTCTGGAGCAGCTGATTGGTGGCTCAGCAGTAATGAATCTGCCTGCAACGTGGGAGACCTGGGTTCCATCCCTGGATTGGGAAGATCCCCTGGAGGAGGGCATGACAACCCACTCCAGTATTCTCGCCTGGAATATCCCCATGGACAGGGGAGCCTGGTGGCTACAGTCCATGGGTTTGCAAAGAGTCAGACATGACTGAGTACATAAGACACTCTCTAGGTCAAGGGCTGTGATAGTCATGGTGACAAAGAGCAAGAATTGAGATCACAAAAGACACATTGGCAACATTCTCTCATGAACTCCAAGAAACCGCAGAGTACAGAAGGGCAGTATATTTTTTTTTCTTCTGAACACTCATCTTCAGAAAGACTACTGCTATCTCCATGTGACATCCTGCTTCCCTCCTATCCTCTTTCCATATTCTTCTCTCCCTGCTTGTTCATGCTTGAACCTCCCCCACCACACATGTATCTCAAACACTAAATATATGTGAAAATAAATAAATAAATAGATGGGAAAGGATTATGTAAGTGGGTTTCCAAAGCATTTTTCCAGTTTCATTTGCTCCAATCTAAGACTCTGATTCCTTGCACTTTCTACTTTCACTCCTCTGTGAACAGAATAATAATGGCATAAAATGTTCATCAATAAATGTCTTTCCACCACATTACATAGCAATCATACTAACTCACTGCCTCCAAGTGTTTTGAAATGTTTTGACTCCTAAATAATGTGACTTTAATAACTTTGTAGAGAAACATATTCAATTGTGATAATGGTTGAGAAAGTGATTTATAAACTGCAAAGTGTTATATGAGTCATATATTTTCCTCCTATCAATAACAGATTACTTATTGTCTTTGTGTTTTCCTTCTCATGGAACTTAAATTCCAAAGCCCATCTAGAATTTGGAGTAACTGTATATATTCACAGATTCAGGAATAAATAACGCAGATATGTTATTGAATCACACTTCACCCTTATGCTTGTCTCATCAGAAGAGAGATACACAAGGAATGAGGCCAAACTTGAGCCAAAGTTAGAACACATGGATCCAAAATTCATCTGTCTCATCTGAGCTTGTTATTCAACTAAACCTATATTTTATAATTTTTAAAACTGTAATGCAGTAAAATATATTCTCTTAAGCTTCACAGGTAGCGCCCAAAGTGTTCATCAGGTTGTGTTTTCTTGTTTTACATGTTTACCATTACTCTAAGAAGTTTGGATAAACATATACTTTAAAGAGCTTATCCATCAAGTAATAATAAAGCTTTTATTTCAAACTTTAAAAAAAGATCCTGCCCTAATAGCCTCACTTTTTGAATAGAAAAGTGCTTGGTAAATACTGTGAAGCGCTATACAAATGTCAATTATTTGTGTAATAGTTACCAAGAGGCTTCCTAACCAGGAGAGGTCTGGGAGTGATTAAATAACAACAACCAAAAAAAGGTGAAGCATGGAAAGAACACAGTAGGTAAGGAAATAATTGACTTTTTGGCAAGAGGTCAGGTTCATGGATATCAGTTAAAATCCAAAAGAAAGTAGTTAGGCTGGATGAGGAGGAGGTCAGAGGCAGTCATCAACAGCGGCAACAGCAGGTAGGTAATTCTGAAGGGAAATCTAATTTTAGGGAAGAGCTGTTTGATTTCACCCCTTTCTGTAATAGCTGATTCGATTATCCTGTCTCTAATGTATCCAACAAACTAGCTAATTCTAGCTGACATTTAAATGTGCTTACCAGGAGCCAGACATAATACTAATCATCAAATTCAATCTTTACAAGTATTATGTCATTTTATTCTCAAAAAAATCCACTGAGGAATAGGTACAATTATTTCTCCCATTTTATAGATGAAGAAACGAAGGCACAGAATAGTTCAGAATCATCCCAAAGATCATGATCTAAGTCAGAGTTAGCACTATCATACTCTACTGCTTTTATGATTACACAATTCTACATTTACAACAATATGAGTTGAGGCTTCCCATTAATCCCATTTTACCCTTGTTAAATCTTAAGGACAGCAACTTCCCCAGGCCTAGAAATACCTGGTAGATCTTGATATCCATTGTGGGAGTGTCTTGCCTTGAACATCATGTTCTTAATAATGTATATATAAATATATATAGAGAGAGAACTATATTATTATAATTATATAATATATATTAATATTAATAACATGCATATATATATAATGTATATATTTTGTAGGAGAATTCAGAGGCCTGTCCCAGTTGATTCAGAGGTGCTTCTAGTATTTGAATTAAAAAAAATGTATTCATACCCCAATGTTCATCGCAGCACTGTTTATAATAGCTAGGACATGGAAGCAACCTAGATGTCCATCAGCAGATGAATGGATAAGAAAGCAGTGGTACATATACACAATGGAGTATTACTCAGCCATTAAAAAGAAAACATTTGAATCAGTTCTAATGAGGTGGATGAAACTGGAGCCTATTATACAGAGTGAAGTAAGCCAGAAGGAAAAACACCAATACAGTATAATAATGCATATATATAGAATTTAGAAAGATGGTAACAATAACCCTGTGTATGAGACAGCAAAAGAGACACTGATGTATAGAACAGTCTTATGGACTCTATGGGAGAGGGAGAGGGTGGGAAAATTTGGGAGAATGGCATTGAAACATGTAAAATATCATGTATGAAACGAGATGCCAGTCCAGGTTCGATGCACGATACTGGATGCTTGGGCTAGTGCACTGGGACGACCCAGAGGGATGGTATGCGGAGGGAGGAGGGAGGAGGGTTCAGGATGGGGAACACATGTATACCTGTGGCAGATCATTTTGGTATTTGGCAAAACCAATACAATTATGTAAAGTTTAAAAATAAAATAAAATTTAAAAAAAATGTATTCAAAGGCTATTATCTTCAGATTAGAAGCCCTGTATCACTGTATAAAATAGTCCCAATCCTCCCCAAGTGGTTTCTCTCCAGCTATTCAAGTGTTCCTCTGATGAAAAAGGAGTCTTTAGACTAGAGGCATTACAAATGAGACAAAGGCATCATGAGATCCACAGAAATGTCTGGAACGTCAATGACCACATATAATTGACAATGGATATAATTTTATAGGCTAAATTAAGTGAGATGTATTCTAATTCAACATTTGTTCTCTTAAAAAGTTTTCATATTTTTCATGGTTTTATTTCTTACTTCTTCGCCTAATTATACTAAAAGGAGTTTACTGAGTTTAATAAAGTCTGTGTAAAAAAATGTATGGCTATATACCTTGAGTCAGGTTCAGTTAATTATTTCATTACAAAAAAAATACAAATTTTATAAAAGATATATATGATATTCAGCAATTTTTAAGAACTCTGACACACAGGTAGGAGGGGTAAAGCTGATTTTACTAAATACATAGCAGTTATTTTTACTTCAAAATTGACTTGATAACATACTGAGTCTATTCAGATTGAAAAAGAACTCTGAGAAGACTCAGAGGAGTAAATGCATGAAAGCTATAAGCAGGTTTCCTGAAAGTAGCACTTTCTGATTATGGGACAAAGATGTGCTATTTCCACATGTGGAAGCTTGATGCTTAATTGGTAATATTTGGAGACTTGCTGATTTCCATTAGAAATCAGAAAATTGGTAGACTCTGCTTATATCCAAAGGAGTTGTTAAATTAATTGAAGACTATAAGCCTGAAAAAAAACATAATACTTCTGTTTATGTCTGTGTTTCCAAGGCAATTATTGGGCAGGGTTATATAATCAATCTTTTTTAGCATTATGGAATATTAAGGCAGTGTAAAAGTTTAACTAAATCATTTTAACTCCCACTCCTCTAGTACAGCTGTACACCCTTTCAGACTTTAAAAAACAACTCTCTGCATTTATTACCTTACTTAAACATACAATGACCAATATTGCTTTTTCTGATTAATGTGATGTATTTTACACCCATTTTAACACTTTTCTTGATGACCATGATACACTTTATTCACCTGCAGCATATTAGGATATGTCATTCAGGATATTTTCTTTTTCTTTTCTTCATTTTCTGGAAAAGATTTCCATTATTGTCAACAATGAATGAATATTTGTGTTTGTGTAATTGATGACTCACTCCCCACAGGCAATTAATCAGCAGTTCCTAAAGATTTATTGATTCTTTATCTCATCAAAACTAAGATACTATCTGTCATAAGATGAAATGTTATTTTATACACCATTGGGGAAAAATCAAATTAATCTCTGATACCATGCTCTCCTTGAAGTTAGAATTTAAATTTTATACTTATTGAAGGGCCCTCTTTAAGTGACTCTCTGGCATAGATTTCTGTCATATGTCATATATATTTTTCTCACATATAAAAAGGAAAATATAAACAAAACAAATTATTATTCAGAGTCCAGCTTTTCAGAATTACTCAACTCAGAACTGTCATTGTCTAGAGCTTTTTCCAAATTATTGTCCTTTAAGCCATCAATTTTGGCCACCTGATGCGAAGAGCTGACTCATTTGAAAAGACCCTGATGCTGAGAAAGATCGAGGGCGGGAGGAGAAGGGGACAACAGAGGAAGAGATGGTTGGATGGCATCACCGACTCAATGGACATGAGTTTGGGTAAACTTTGGGAGTTGGTGATGGACAGGGAGGCCTGGGGTACTGCAGTTCATGGGGTCGCAAAGAGTCAGACACGACTGAGGGACTGAACTGAACTAATGCCATCAAGAGCAACAGTGATTGGGTATTATGAGTAACAGTGCTTCGTTACTGTCTCTTGTGTGATTCTTCCTCAAAGCATCCTTATTTTTCTAAACTGGAGCAACTGTCCAGCCATATCACTAGCAATAAGAAAAAAATGACTTTGCTTTCCCAGGGCAATTTTTAACTAAGTTTAACAAGCATTCAGGCTTATAATCTCTTACAGCTGCTGCTTGGCTACCAATTTTTTTAAAACACCATCAATTATTAACACACATCTCCATTTGTTCTAAAGTATAAAAGTATAAAATGCACAGTTGCCTCTCTCCTGAACTTTCCCATTGATGGTCCCTAGCCCAGGCTTTACTATCTTAACTAATATCTTAAAATTTTTGCCAGACTACTTTTTTTTAAACATCATTAACAGAGTGATTTTCTAGAACACAAACTTGAAAATGTCATCTTTTACACTCAATATGCCTCAGTGCCCACAAGATACCAGAACTCAGTAAGGTATGATTTCTCCTCCAGTCTCATCTTTTTGGACTTCTCCCTATACTTCCTTGTTCTAGTCATCTTGAACTCCTTATAGATCCTTGGAGAAATCACACAATTCCCTACTTGTCTAATTTTAACTCTGTTATTTCCTTTACTGGCACTGGTCTCCTCACTCGGTGGCATAAGCTGACACTGACTGATCTCGCAAATGAAACTTGAATGTAACAGTCATCAACCCATCAGGCAGGTGTAAGCGCATCTTCCTCATCTCTACCAACTCTACTTGACTGCAACCTCAACATCAGGGATGCTCAGTGGGAGGGACTTGGGAGTACGGGAATGAAGAAGGGGTAAGATCATGACTCCAGCTTTTCAGATGGACTTCTCAGCAGCTGTGTGGGTTAAAATTAAATATTTGTTACTGAGAGAATGGTATCCCTACTCTTTGGTTGAACTGAGGCTGAAAAATATTTGAGGATGGTTGGTCTAAGTCTTTCCCCATAATGCCTATAAAACAGAATTTTGTTTGTTCATGTGGATGTCCCTGATAGAATATAGGTTTCAAAAAAATGAGAAATAAAACTTAGTAACCTTTATCTCCCTATTGTCAACTCTGGCATGTAACAGAGAAGACAAACATGGAAGGTCAAGTGAGTAAGCCTTGCCACTGGAGAGATGAGGTATTAAGTTATCCATGGTCTTGGTTTGGAATCAAAGATTCTTATCTGTGAAATAATACATGGAAAGTATGAGACAGAAGCCTGAGGAGCAGGGGGAAAGTTAAGGACCCCACACTAAAGTGGGTTATCAGGCAAAGACTTAGTCACGTAAGAAGGTAAGAGCCTAGTGACTCAACCAGTAAATATTTTTTAAACTCTATGAACCTTGATTATCCATAGAAAATTCAAAAATTATCTTCACAGTGGCTTTGTTGTGAGCACCAATTGAGAAAATATGTGTAAGTAGATTATGTATTATTGATAGCAATTATTTCATTATCAGATCAGTCACTCAGTCGTGTCCGACTCTTTGAGACCCCATGAATCGTAGCACGCAAGGCCTTCTTGTCCATCACCAACTCCCGGAGTTCACTCAGACTCACGTCCATCGAATCAGTGATGCCATGCAGCCATCTCATCCTCTGTCGTCCCCTTCTCCTCCTGCCCCCAATCCCCCCAGCATCAGAGTCTTTTTCCAATGAGTCGACTCTTCGCATGAGGTGGCCAAAGTACTGGAGTTTCAGCTTTAACATCATTCCTTCCAAAGAAATCCCACGGCTGATCTCCTTCAGAATGGACTGGTTGGATCTCCTTGCAGTCCAAGGGACTCTCAAGAGTCTTCTCCAACACCACAGTTCAAAAGCATCAAATCTTCGGGGCTCAGCCTTCTTCACAGTCCAACTCTCACATCCATACATGACCACAGGAAAAACCATAGCCTTGACTAGACGAACCTTTGTTGGCAAAGTAATGTCTCTGCTTTTGAATATGCTATCTAGGTTGGTCATAGCTTTCCTTCCAAGGAGTAAGCGTCTTTTAATTTCATTAAAATTTTTTTTTATTTCATTATAGACTTGTCTAAATAGGAACATCATTGAAATTGATTGAATGTATGCTGGCCCACTGCTGCCCTGTGGCTAAGCTACATTCCTCCAACTAGTGCACATATTAGTAACAGAGTCTCTCTCAGACACACACTTGTGGGTAGCTATCTACTTAAAGAATTAAAGAAAAGGGCAGCAAGCCAAAGTTGTAATTGCACCCCGTGTGGTATTCTGAGCACCATTAACTTCCTCTTCTGACTCAGCTTTGGTCTAGGCATCTTTCCTCTGATATTATTTTGGTTAGTGCCTCAGCCCTGATAAGCATGTGTCTTGGCTGGGTTTATTCCTTGCCTAACCCTCATATATAATCCTGGTTCCAGTTATTTATGTTAGACAAAGGTCTCATAGATGCTCGAACCAAGTTCATTTTTTCTGCTAGTTCTAATCTTGAAAAACACTGCTTTTATCCTCTCAATTATTTAAGCTCTGACTTAGAAATAAAATTCAAAGCATAAAGCTTCTCCCTAGTACTAATCATTCCAGACTCCTCTTCATTATTTCCTGGGTACTGTGAACTGTAAGCATAAAGTAGGATGGTTGTCTTTATGGAAAGTCATATCTAGTCCTCTAAACCATCACTGATGATCCCGGTGGAGGGAGCTACATTAGAGACCAACACGATATCTCAATAAAACAGGTTCAGCCATATTTCCTTTTACCTTGCAGTATCATTAGTTCCTTGATGGAGAATGAGATGAGCTAGCCCTAGGGATCTACGAGTTCCATATCCCTAGGTTCAATCAACTGCAGATTGAAAATATTTAGAAAAAAAAATTCAGAAATTCCCCAAGGTGAAAATTGAATTTTCTGTGTGCTGGCAACTATCTGCATAGCATTTACAACTATCTAAATAGCATTTGGGAGCCTCTGATGGCTCAGCAAGTAAAGAATCACCCTGCAATGCAGGAAACACAGGAGACTTGAGTTCAATCCCCGGGTTAGGAATATCCTCTGGAGAAGGAAATCTATATTCTACTTGTTATTGTAAGTAATCTAGAGGTGATTAAAAGTATACAGCAGGATGTACATAGGTTATGCCCAAATACTAAACCTTTTTTTATATAAAGGACATGAGCATCTTCAAATTTTGGTAACTGTGAGGGCCCTGGAACCAATCTCCTGCAGATAGCAAGGGGTTGACTGCACTTGGTTTGAGTTTAGATTCCATGGTTGTATGAAAAATACAGAAAATTATGTGCAGTGGGACAATACTGTTCTCAACTGAGAGATCAGAGGAAAGTGAAACTATGAGTTACAGCATATTCTTATCTTCCAACTCTTACTCATTCTGGGCATGTGTTAATAAGACACTGAACTGGCATGTTGAATTGCCATCACTTCTAAATGGTGTCCTTTCTCATTTCTTGCTTTCACTCTTTCACTTTTTCTCTAATTCATACTAAACATGTATATGAATTAACTTCACCAAAGGAGGCAAGGAACATGTTTGTTCTGGAGCACAGTGATACCAATAAATAGTTTTTAAGTGTTCTTGAATATTTCCACAAACTTATCAGCACTCTCACGTGAAGACTCCATTTTAGAACCAATTATCTTTCCTGTAGATTTTTTTGGATGTCTTCTTTTGATTTCTCTGCTTTTTGTACTATCACCATTTGCTCAATTGCAGAGGCTTAAAATCCTTTATAACAGCTAACCCAAGTTGTAAAACTTGAACAACCTAAGAAATTATACATTCCATCATTCTTGTATTTAGGCCTGCAGAAACTGCGCTGCAAGACATGTAAATGCTTGTTCAGGATAAGCAGCTTGTGGTACCAAGCTGACATTCTCAGGGCTCCAGACCATCACTGATGCCCTTCTGTCTTCTTTGCTTCTCATATCCAAGAGGTATCAAGCCTTGTCCATTTCCATTTGTCACAGTCTCTTTTCCTTCTTCACATCCCCTCTCATTTGTTTCTTTCTTTAAATCAGGATCACCACAATTTTTTGTGACTTTTACCCTGTTACACCTGGCATTCTTTCTGTTGACTTCCTAATTACTAACCTCCCTATCTGCAGTTCATCTTGGACAGAACTGTCACATCCATCTTGCTGTGAGTATGTAGCCATGAGACTAACATGATGAAAGCAATGTTTTAAAAAGACTGGTCTGGCAGTGCGGTTCCTGATGGATTAGAGGACGGTTCAAGGAGACCGAGAGATGGTCAGACAGACTGTTGAAGTAATTCTGGAATCCTTAACGAGGGTCTTGACTGAGGTGGTTTTTACTACTTTCTTTGGCAACACCTTCATTCCACTTTGTGAACGCTGGTAAAGCTCCCAATTCAAACTGCTATAATATTTTAAAGAGTAAATGGTCTCATTGTCAAGGAGAACCTTTGTATTCTACTAAATTACTCTCTCCTTTCCTAGGCATTGACCTCTTGCCACTCTGCAATGCTCTTTAGCACTTTAAAGCAGGCTTTTTCAAATCTCTGTTCTTTTGAAACATGGTTTCAGAAGTGCTGACTACCTCATTATTCATTTTTACATTATTTTTCAAAAGCTAATGTCATTTTAAGTTTTTAAAGACATAAAGGGGATGTGAAAGAGTCACCATTCTGGTAGTAAAGGGGATTGCAGGTTATAGTTTCAATGATTAAAACTATTTTTCATAACAAAACAACCAAATGGTCCTAGGTTTTAGTATAATGAGATGGAGAAGCGAAAAGCTAAAATGCAGCTGTTAAATGTGCTTCTGAAAATTTCTTAACTTTAGTCTTATGAGGACAATGCCAGGTGTCGGGGATTAATTTCTAACAACTCAATTATTATATGTATCTTCCAGGGCTCATTTCCTTCACAGATTGTTTAATCAAAGAGACAACAGTATTTTCTAAAGCTTGCAATTCCCTACACCAGGAACCTTTCTTACCCCTCTATTAACATCATCTGCACTGAGATTAAACTCATAACATCACATGCTACACAAAAGAAAACAAGTAAAATACATAGCCCCTAAAGTCACTTGTAACTAAGCAATTGTTATGATATGAAAATAATGTTCATTTAATTAAAATTCATACCACATAGGGTCTCAATTTAGAGTGTTAGTTTTTAAACACCTAAACCAGGCTTCTGTGGCTCAAAGCTATAGTAAATATGAAATTGTATATATCAACATTTTTTTGGTTTAAAGCTAATTTTATAAGTAATCTCTCTGGAAAGACTCAACATTCACTTATACATAGTTTATAAAGTACAATTATTTGTAAGTTAATGAAACACTAGGTTCTTGTAATATGCTTTACTTGAAGGCCATTAAATACAATCAAATACCCAATAGCAAAGAACTACATTTCTCAAAGCTAAAGCCGCATAGCCTCATGTTCCTTTTAATCATACTGTTCTTTAGAAATATGCTGCATATTTAATCCACTGAAATTTTTAACAATCTGTCTCCTATCAATAAGGAAAATTAGGTTTTGTGTTTTTTTTTTAACAATCTCTCTCCTATCACCAATGAAAACTGGTAGTGCCTGAAGGCAGAAACTGAGCCATTAGGTTGCTGCCTGGCTTTAACAGCCTAAGTTCCCTCTTATCCTCAATGTTTTTGAATCCTTTTTACAGTTTACCCTATGCTAAAAGAAACACAAAACATGACCCAGCGTTTAGCTCAGAATAAAGACACATCTTATCCAGTGGTCTAACTTTGATAGGTAATACCAAGAAAGACCAAGGGGAAAATAAAAAAAGAAGAAAACTCGAGCTCTGTGTATCTAAAGAAGTACCCCATTCACAGAAAACATAATTGAGTCAAGCCCTGGGGATGTTATTCCATGGTTATCTCACTATTTGAAGAGATATTACAGAATCCTTTCAATACGATTAAAATATAGTTTTAGAAAGACAATGAATATATATCAAGTACTGGTTTGGCTTTCCCAGGTGGAGCAGTGGTAAAGAATCTGCCTGCCAATGCAGGAGACGCAAGAGACTCTGGTTTGATCCATGAGTTGAGAAGATCCCCTGGAACAGGAATTGGCAACCTGCTCTGATATTCTTGCCTGGGAAAACCCATGGCCAGAGAAGCCTGGTGGGCAACAGTCTGTGGGATCACAGAGAGTCAGACATGACTGAGGGCATGCATATACGCATACACACAAGTATTGGTTTAATGAATTGCCAACCAGGGAGTGGCTGTTGGAGAGATTCTAACTGAAACAAAAATGCAGGGATAGAATATTGTGTTATCAATCACTTATTTTAAAAAATGTTTCCCTGGTCACTGATTCCAAGTCTGTTACTTCTTTCCCTCAATAGCTTCGTCTGTGCTCTGACTCCCATGTTATTGGTGGAAAACTCCTGACACCATTAGGCTCAGCAACATTCTCATATCTAAGAAAGTTTCAAGCATAAGCCCTTTATGCTTAGCAAGTTCAGAAGTGGCTTCCCTAACCTATCCATCCATCTGCTGAAAAGTCCTCTTCAACTCATGAAGGTACTCAGAGGAGTGATGGCCCAGGGTTGTACAAGAAATCAGAAGTCTATAGCATTAATGAAGCTCAATTTAATGATCTTAAACAATTTTAATAGCCAAGAACCATTTGACTATGCTACCAAGGTACTGAATTTACTCCTCTTATAATAATAATCATTTGATCATATCTGATTTTCACTCAGATTGCAGACCTCTCAAAAATAGGAACTAATTTCATTTTCATCTGTAATATTTAGTTAAGATTTGACACATATTAGTATTGGTACATATTCTACTTCCTCTGGTATCTCAAACGGTAAAAAAAAAAAAAAAAATATATATATATACACACACACATATATATATACACACACACACACACATATATATGTATATTTGTGTGTGTGTATATATGTATATATACACACACACACACCTGCAATGCAGGAGACCTAGGTTTGATGCCTGGGTCAGGAAATTCCTCTGGAGGAGGAAATGGTAACCTACTCCAGTATTCTTGCCCGGGAAACCCCATGGACATCAGGGCCTGGTGGGCTACAGTCCATGGAGTTGCAAAGAGTTTGACACGACTGAGTGGCTATCACTTTCACACATACCATCAAGCAAAAACAGTAAAATCAGTGATTGGAAGGATTCTTTTCAGTTATTTTTTAGGTATTCCTTTTAAAGCAAATGAACATAAACGGAGAATCTGGAGTAATTAGATATTAAACTACTGTCCCAGTTCTCTTGTCTGCCTCAGGATTTGAGACAAATATTGTCATTCTAGCAACTATGCTCCTCTGAAAATTGAAAAACAAATGATTATTTTTATAATCAAAACTTTACTCTTATTGTTCTTATCATAGGAACACTTCACCTGCCCAATGCAATCAGAGGTTAATAGAGAGTAAGCATTGTTTGGTCCTGATGGATATACCTTGCATTTTCAGGTATAGTTACTGAAATTGAAATGGAACTTTAAAAAGCACACATGCAACTAAAAGGTGATTACAGCTATTTAGAAGAGAAAAATCCCTCTATGTTTAACCTAATGTGTCATCAACTCTGCTAGAAGGCTGTCAAACTAGTATTACAGAAACACTTTTTAAATCCAGTATTTAAAACAAACAAACACAGGTATAATTAGAATGGAAGGAAGGAGGAGGAAATCAAACTATACAGATTTGAGGAGGGGTTCACTGTGCTGAATGCAGAAGCAGAAAGTGATAAGACCTTACTGAATCTGCCTGGCTCCTTTGAGGAGCACCTTACCATGTGTGTAATCAATGATCTTCTCTCAATATACATTGATATACTGGAGCTGATTTTAGATTACAGTATGTGAGTCTCTGGATTTGGGCAAGAAACATCTGGCCAGTGATGCTTAAGTATAGTTACTTCCAATTAAAATAAATAAATTTATATTTTAAAAAATAAAAATAATTAAAAAATGAAAATGGACATGTTTCTTACTATGGTCATTAACACAAAAATGATACAGAGATCCACATGGATTTTTCCTTTAGATTCATATGTGGCTGTCTATCCATCCATCACATAAATCTCTCCTTAGAAGTCTGGTATCCTCAGCATCCTTTAATGAATAGGCAATAGCTGGTCACAGGATATATTAATTCCTGTATTCACAACTTGGTCATTCTGCCTCGCTATGCAAGATAAATCAATTGAGACATTGACAATTAGACTCCCATACAAAATACATGGGTCTTAAGAGTAAGTGACTAAGTCAGTGAGAAGTAGTCTACTATAAACTCTTACCTTATAACCTGAGAGCAATGTATCAGGGAAAACAGACTTTTGCACCCATCAAAATACTACTATACAGGATGCAAGCTCGGAGAAGGCAACAGCATCCCACTCCAGTACTCTTGCCTGGAAAGTCCCATGGATGGAGGAGCCTGGAGGGCTGCAGTCCATGGGGGTCGCTGAGGGTCGGACACAACTGAGCGACTTCACTTTCACTTTTCACTTTCATGCATTGGAGAAGGAAATGGCAACCCACTCTGGTGTTCTTGCCTAGAGAATCCCAGGGACAGGGCATCCTGGTGGGCTGCCGTCTATGCCATCTATGGTGTTGCACAGGGTCAGACATGACTGAAGTGACTCAGCAGCAGCAGCAGGATGCAAGCTAGGTAGCATCCTGATCTGAGTCCTGTTCACAGGCTAGGTGGCTGTCATGTAAAGTTAATCCCTTTGATTTTCTCTAGAAAAAACAACCAGGACCAGATTTATCAAATATGGTATATCCCTACAAGTTTCATTACACTTTTTATATTGAGAGAGAACACTGAGGGGGGAAAAAATTGAGAGAAAGGGTATTTGGTTCTATTATTTTCATTTTATCCAATACAACCAGTGGTGTAATAGAGCTGGTCCAGACTGTATACATCTTTCCCCAACTCCACATTCAGCACTGTCAGTTTAATAGCTTGAAACTGTCTACGTAGGATAACTTAGACCAGGAAAATAGGCAAACAATACAAATTGGGGCCTTGTTCCTTTAGCAATAAGCCAGCTGTAAAACACCAGCATACCACTAATTATAACTCTTGTTAATATAACCAATGAGGAACTCCTTATTGGTAATACTAACTGAACTAATTCCTTTGTTCCCATTCATCGCTATCTTTGATTGACGTGGGCCCTTAGTATTGGGAAACATCATTTTTATACAAATATTTGAGTTCTTAGTGTCTTCCTCAGAAACGCAAGTGACAGGGAAATCAGCACAGAGGACACATAAATAAGTGGTCATGTCAATTTTAGCAATGACTTCATGATTCTCTGGTCAGATTCATTCAACATTTATTGAATTACTACTGTGTATCTAGACTACTAAGTGCTGTGGAGTGCTGGGAGACAGTTTTTCATGAGTTTCTTGCATTTCTGTACACTCTGAAAGTGGAGGCATTGGCTTCTGAGTTAACCTTTTATAGAGTTTGTGGAATATATATAGAGATACTGCACTCTTCTGAAGTAGAAAACAGATATGTGTGCTGACCAGTATAGTAAATAAAATGTCTTTCTGGGGAAAAATTTGGTTTGTTTTCTTTCAAAAGATTGGGGGTTCCTAAGCTTACAACTGACACAAATCCACTGTGTATCTTGCATCCATCTAGGTCTGTCATCACATTGCCCGTGTGGGCTTAGGGGACAAGAGAAACAGATGCAAACATGAAGCTCATGCTATCTGCTGTGCCTTGAGCTATGTTCATGTCTCTGATCCAGGAGTCTCGTGTCTTCTGCCAGCAAGTGTGAAATTATGGTGGGCTAACTTGTCAGCTAGTAAGTAAGGTAAAGTACCAGGCTCTTCACAGTTCCTGACATGGAGGACCTAAAGTAGGTTATCCTTAGTCTTAAGGAGACATATGGCTTCCCAGTTAGTGCAGTGGTAAAGAATCTGCCTGCCAATGCAGGAGCCTTAAGAGATGTGGGTTCAATCCCTGGGTCAGGAAGATCCCCTGGAGTAGGAAGTGGCAACCCACTCCAGTATTCTTGCCTGGGAAATCCCATGGACAGAGAAACGTGGCAGACTATAGTCCATGGGTTTGCAAAGACTCGGACACGACTGACCATGAGCACACACACATGCAAAGAGACATATAAACTTGTTGAGATGTGATTATGTATGAATATGTGTAATTATAAGACACTGACTTATATACAACCAAAATAAATAAAGCTGCACCAAGTAGTATGAAGGGGGAAATATTTGTATCATAGGTGCATGAATCTGTCATCATGAAAAAAAATATGGAACATCACTGCATTTTATTACAAAAGCAAATATTTTATGCCACGCAACCTTCATTCATGATCGTGCTCACAGATGAAGCATGAATCATCTAACTAGTGACAAAGCAACCAATTTAAACAACCAAGATAAAAAATACTTTCAACAAAAATACTGATTAGAAAACTTAACACTTGTTTTGCTAGACAAAAATAATTGCAATCTAGTGAATTTTTGTTTAATATCAGTTCAGTGGCTCAGTCATGTCCGACTCTTTACAACCCCATGAATTGCAGAACACCAGGCCTCCCCATCCATCACCAACTCCCATAGTCCACCCAAACCCATGTCCCTTGAGTCGGTGATGCCATCCAACCATCTCATCCTCTGCCATCCCCTTCTCCTCCCTCCCTAAATCTTTCCCAGCATCAGGGTCTTTTCAAATGAGTCAGCTCTTTGCATCAGGTGGCCAAAATATTGGAGTTTCAGCTTCAACATCAGTCCTTCCAATGAACACCCAGGACTGATTTCCTTTAGGATGGACTGGTTGGATCTCCTTGCAGTCCAAGGGACTCTCAAGAGTCTTCTCCAATACCACAGTTCAAAAGCATCAATTCTTCAGTGCTCAGCTTTCTTTAATACATGACATTAAACATTTCTTCAATTTGTTGAACACCAGCAACAGGGCAGGTTTTGCACTAGACTCATTTTAAGTAGTCTTTGTAATACAGAAACTTTTCAAGTAGAAGTTATTATTTTTATTTTATAGAAGATGAAACTGTGGTTCAGAGAAGTTAAATGATTTGTTCAAAATTAGTACAGCTACTAAATAGCAGGGAATTTCTTTTGATAATATTAGTCTAGTTATAAAACCAGTTACTTACACTTTTAATAAAATAAACATGTACTGATTAACATGTGACAGACTCTTCACTCTATCTTGGAACTATTTAGGAGAGTTTATAACTGGCATATAGAATTAGGACTCCCAAGGACCTATAATGTCCTCTAATGTCAAAGTTAATAAGAGAGCTAGGAAATATCTTTTTTTCGTCTTTGGTTTCTAGGACTTTTACCCCATTAAACTTCTAGTTCTACCCTTAAACCCTATTTCCTCAAGCAACTAGACCTCCATACAGCTAAACATTTAGAGCGGAGGGAGACAAGGGCAGAGTGGGTTCAAGACGAGGGTTGAAGACAGGTGTGCAGTATCCCAAGGATGCTTGCTTTCAGCACAGGAGTCCCTGGAGCCCTGAGTCCTGAGGAGGGGGAGGACAGGTTCTCATGGTCCAGGGACTTGCCTTTTAACCATGAATAACTCTGCGTAAATAGGCATTGGCTTCTCTGTTGGAGACCCTGAATCACACAAAGTAAGACTTTTTGCTCCAATTTTGTTTGACCATGTGGACAAACACTGATAGGCATAAATACATTGCGGCCAAAATAACACAGAGGTGGCTGAGACCGAAGATTGGTGCTTCTGAACAGTGGTGTTGGAAGGGACCCTTGAGAGTCCCTTGGACTGCAGGAGATCCAACCAGTCCATTCTGAAGGAGATAAGCCCTGGGATTTCTTTGGAAGGAATGATGCTAAGGCTGAAACTCCAGAGCTTTGGCCACTTCATGCGAAGAGTTGACTCATTGGAAAAGACTCTGATGCTGGGAGGGATTGGGGGGCAGGAGGAGAAGGGGACGACAGAGGATGAGATGGCTGGATGGCATCACTGACTCGATGGACGTCAGTCTGAGTGAACTCCAGGAGTTGGTGATGGACAGGGAGGCCTGGCATGCTGCGATTCATGGGGTCGCAAAGAGTTGGACACGACTGAGCAACTGAACTGAACTGAGAGAACAAAAAAAAGGAAAAAAAAATTTACTTTTTCCTTGAGTGTGTGTGTTCTCAGTTGTGTCCGACTCTTTACAACCCCATGGATGGCAGCCTGCCAGGTTCCTTTGTCCATGGGGTTTTCCAGGCAAGAATACTAGAGTGGGTTGCCATTTCCTCTTGCAGGGGATATTCCTCACCCAGGGACAGAATCCAAGTCTCCTATATTGGCAAGTGGGTTCTTTACCACTGAGCCATGTGGGAAGCTGTTGAGAAGCAAATACAAGAACTCAAAATATTATAACTTAGGGCTATTTACTGCATGGAATATGTTTTTGTTTAAATCTCATATTTGCAATGAGACTTATTTAACCTTGCTGTATTTAATACTGCAACATGCAAACTGCCTCTACTCCCCTGCCAAAATTCACCTCCACCTCAGCACTCTCAATTCCCTTTATCCAGCTTTATTTTTTTCTATGTACTTAGATATTATGACCATCTTCCACATTTTTTGCTTATGTTTAATTTTCATTACCATGCCTACAAGAATTCAAGCTACACAACAAGCAAGACCTTGTTTTGTCTCCAAGTGCCTTGAACAATGCCTGGCACATCACTTCAGTTCAGTTCAGTCACTCAGTCATGTCTGACTCTTTGTGACCCCATGAATCGCAGCACGCCAGGCCTCCCTGTCCATCACCATCTCCCGGAGTTCAATCAGACTCAGGTCCATCAAGTCGGTGATGCCATCCAGCCATCTCATCCTCTGTTGTCCCCTTCTCCTGCCCCCAATCCCTCCAAGCATCAGAGTCTTTTCCAATGAGTCAACTCTTTGCATGAGGTGGCCAAAGTACTGGAGTTTCAGCTTTAGCATCAATCCTTCCAAAGAAATCCCAGGGCTGATCTCCTTCAGAATGGACTGGTTGGATCTCCTTGCAGTCCAAGAGACTCTCAAGAGTTTTCTCCAACACCACAGCTCAAAGGCATCAATTTTTTGGCGCTCAGCTTTCTTCACAGTCCAACTCTCACATCTATACATGACCACTGGAAAAACCATAGCCTTGACTAGACGGACCTTTGTTGGCAAAGTAATGTCTCTGCTTTTCAATATGCCATCTAGGTTGGTCATAACTTTCCTTCCAAGGAGTGAGCGTCTTTTAATTTCATGGCTGCAGTCACCATCTGCAGTGATTTTGGAGCCCCCCAAAAATAAAAAGTCTGACACTGTTTCCACTGTTTCCCCATCTATTTCCCATGATCTTCATTTTCTGAATGTTGAGCTTTAAGCCAACTTTTTCACTCTCGTCTTTCACTTTCATCAAGAGGCTTTTTAGTTCCTCTTCACTTTCTGCCATATGTCATCTGCATATCTGAGGTTATTGATATTTCTCCCGGCCATCTTGATTCCAGCTTGTGTTTCTTCCAGTCCAGCGTTTCTCATGATGTACTCTGCATAGAAGTTAAATAAGCAGGGTGACAATATACAGCTTTGACGTACTCCTTTTCCTATTTGGAACCAGTCTGTTGTTCCATATACAGTTCTAACTGTTGCCTCCTGACTTGCATATAGTTGTTCAATAAATAAATATTGTGGGAATGAATGAATGGATGAGTAAACAACCATTTATTGTTCAATAAGAGCAATGATTTCTTGGGTTCTTACTATGTGCCAGGTACTGTTATAGCTGCTTCACACACATTAACTCATCTAATGTATCGAATAAATCTATGAGATAGTATTACTATTATCCTTATAAATTAGCACACTGGAATACAATGATGTTAATTATCTTGCTCCAAAATCACATGACTACCAATTACAGAGCTGAGTTTTGAACTTGAGAGTCTGGTTTCAGAGTCAGTTTTCCTAACCACTGTATCCACCAACCACTTCAGTGGTGACCTGAGCCATTTCAAGAAAAGACAAATATTATGTACTGGTTATTTTAAGAAGGCAGAGAAGTACATGATACTTTTAGATAGTTAATACAAATTATTCAAAGAAAATATTAATTATTTATGTATCCTTAGTGGACATTTCAGTTATCTGAATAATTAACTTACATGAATTACCCCATTTCCTCAAAGACTTGGTTAATCATAGAATTCCAATGGGCATATTTGTTTCTGTAACTTCTTCTCTTACATCCCTCCCCTAATCCTTCTCTCTTTTCTGCTTCACTGTCCTTTCTCTTTTCTAATTCTTGATGATCCCCATCATCACCAACAACATCAGCAAGGTGTCACTGCTACTTTAAATTGGCTCACTTTATTGTATGAAAGTAAGAAGTCTCATATTGTGAGAACCAAAATTTTAGTCATAACTTTTATTTAGGGCTCAAGTTATTCTTGCTACTTCAGATACCTTGGGTTTTATTTTCCATTAGACGTGGGTTATATTTTAACAGCCCCAGCAGAATGCTTTATATTGGGAGTTATCACTGAAGGTCACCATATCATAGACTTCTGACATTCATGAATTGTGCTCTTACCAGAGCAAATTTCATAAACCAAGAGCCCTTGCCTTGCAGTTTCGCTCTACTGTAATTTTCCATGTTGTTTCATTGACCACACTAAGAGTTGACTCCTTACCTTCACTATATGTATTAGAAGCACCATTGCTTCAATGGAGACTTCCGTTTTTATATTACACCTGCTGAAAAGTGCCACAAATAGCTTTAACACAATTTACTGTCTGGTCTAGACAGACTCATATCTCACAGGAACTTCCTTCACCTCATCCTGGTTTATGTCCCAACTATGGGGTTGATCTGCTCTGTCTTAGGAAGTAGAAGCAAAGTGATAGAGACCTTAAATATTGTGAGCATTGATTCAAGGTCCAAGATGCAATAACCATCAACATTCAAATGTCTAAACAGAGACAGTTTATTATTGCAAGTAGTTAACCATTTTCTGTGAGGGATGCTAGCCTACACTGAACTGCTTCAAGAAGGTGGAGGTGAGTCTATAATAATCCTAATGGGAAAAAAATGCAAACCTTTGCTGTTATGGAAAGTAATTCTACTTATGTAAATGAGAACTTAATGTTATTGGAGGATGAGGGGTAAGAGCCTTATACAGATCAATTTAGGCACAACAAAAGGGTGATAAAGAGCACAAAGAGAAGGAGAGATACTATTACAGAATAAAAAAATCAGAAAAATAATTATTGATAATATTTTTAGGAAGGTATTTTTTTTTAGTTTTCTATGGAGCTTAACATCAGGAATAATGGTGTGTTAGTCATTCAGTCGTGTCCGACTCTTTGCAACTCTGTGGACTGTAGCCTGCCAGGCTCCTCTGTCCATGGAATTCTCCAGGCAAGAATACTGGAGTGGGTAGCCATTCCCTTCTCCAGGGGAACTTCCTGACCCAGGAATCAAACCCGGGTCTCTCACAGTACAGGCAAATTCTTAACCATGTGAGCCACCAGGGAAGCCAAAAATAATGGTACTCCCAGAAAACTGAATATTCACTATAAATCCAATCTACTAGCATTAATACTATTATATCATTGATTCCATGATATTGTTACTTTTGTTGTTGTTTTTGTTATTTAGTCACTAAGTCATGTCCAACTCTTCTGTGACCCCATGTTCTGTAGCCCATCAGGCTCCTCTGTCCATGGAATTTCCCAGGCAAGAATACTGGCGTGTGCTGCCATTTCCTTCTCTAGGGGATCTTCCTGACCTAAGAATCAAACTTGTGTATCCTCATTGGCAGGCAGATTCTTTACCACTTAGATGACAGCAAATGGTTGGTTGAAAATTAAAGTATACCCCTGATTCTTCAAAGTTAGAACTTAATAGTTCAGCTAGAAAAATTTGTCCTTAGATATGCCTGGTTTTATCTTACACCAGTCATATATTCTCAGAAACACAGTGGTAACTTAAACTGATCTGACGAAATTTTAAAGGAATGCTACAATACATTTCCTCCCTGTGTTGCTCTGTTCTACAACACGTTCACACTCGGAGAAAAAGGCTTGGAAAGGAGGGCGGTCTGCCTGCCAAATCGTACTCTAAATGGTTGTAAGTGAGGCATCTGGCTCCTAGTTAAACACCCATGTGTGTTCTTCAGGCC
The DNA here is from genome assembly GCF_029378745.1 of Bos indicus. Lineage (NCBI taxonomy): Eukaryota > Metazoa > Chordata > Mammalia > Artiodactyla > Bovidae > Bos > Bos indicus. The sequence continues at coordinate 55,902,266 of NC_091769.1, forward strand.
TTATCACAGACAGTTATGAAGGCTCTAAGTGGCAGCTCTTATAAGGGGAAGCTGCTCTCTCCAAACAAGACTTGGTGCAGGGCCAATGCACTGCTGTCTCTGGAGAGAGGTGGAGTCAAGGACTCAGGTCCCCAGTGGGTCACAACCTTTCACATATTGACACTCATAGACCTGGGGACTTCATTCCTGGGTCTCTCTAATTTTTTTAATTGGAATATAATTGCTTTACAATGTTGAATTAGTTTCTGCTGTTCAACAATGTGAATCAGCTGTGAGCTGTGTGTGTGTATCTCCCCTCCCTCCTGAGCCTCCCTCCCACTCCCCCACCATCCCAGCCATCTTGGTCATCACAGAGCACTAAGCTGAGATTCCTGTGCTACATGACAGCTTCCCACAGTCTATCTATTTTACACATGTAACTTTGTGTACATCAATGCTACTCTCTCAGTTCATCCTAACTTTCCCTTTCCCAAGCTATATCCACAAATCTGTTCTCTCTGTCCTTCAGTTTCCTCTCAAGTTCTCCTTATAGGGAGAGGGAAACATTAAAGATACTTATCTTCCTACTCTGACTCAGTACTTTATCCCCTCTAACCCTTCCCCCTTTTCCTCCTGCTGAACCCACACTCCAGGGTCAACGAAACTGCTGGAACCCTTCATACTGGGCTCCCTCAGCAGTGAGGACTATAATGTCTGCACTGACCCCTGTGGCCCTAGATCAGTGTTCCACAGGGGAGATGGGACAGGGAGAATCATCACTTTCTCTGGTTTTCAACTCCTCCTTAAACCATTAACCCTTTCATTTCTGGCTTGCTCCTTAAATCGGCTATTCCGGATACCTGGCAACTCCCCATGTCCCTGTCTCTGTTCCAGGTCACCTGAGTTCCTGACAGTAAGCACTACAGATATTTTGCAAAAAGCAGAGAAAATTCAAAGGTGATATGACCAGGCTTTTTAAATGTTTAAGGCCAGGTTTTATGACAGAGAAAAGAGATCCATTCTCTGTTGCTCTGGAAAGCAGAACAAGGACAATTGGTGGAAATGACAGTTAGTAACTGAATCAGCACCAATCACTGTAACTACAATCTATGGCATTACCCTAATGGCAGAAAGTGAAAGGGAACTAAAGAGCCTCTTGTTGAAGGTGAAAGAGGAGAGTGAAAAAGCTGGCTTAAAACTCAACATTCAAAAAACGAAGATCATGGCATCTGGTCCCATCACATCATGGCAAATAGATGGGGAAACAAAGGAAACAGTGATAGTCATCATTTTATTGGGCTCCAAAAGCACTGCAGACAGTGACTGTAGCCATGAAATTAAAAGATGCATGTTCCTTGGAAGAAAAGCTATGATGAACCTAGAAAGTGTATTAAGAAGCAGAGACACCACTTTCTTGACAAAGGTCTGTCTAGTCAAAGCTATGGTTTTTCCAGTAGTCATGTATAGATGTGAGAGTTGGACCATAAAGAAGGCTGAGCTCTGAAGAATTGATGCTTTCAAATTGTGGTGCTGGAGAAGACTCTTGAGAGTTCCTTAGACAACAAGGAGGTGAAATCAGTCAATCCTAAAGGAAATCAACCCTGAATATTCATTGGAAGAACTGATGCTGAAGCTCCAATACTTTGGCCACCTGATGCAAAGGGCCAACTCATTGGAAAAGACCCTGATGCTGGGACAGATTGAAGGCAGAAGGAGAAGGAGGTGACAGAGGATGAGACAGTTGGATGGCATTATCAATTCAATGGACAGGAGTTTGAGTAAACTCTGGGAGATAGTGAAGGACAGGAAAGCCTGGCATGCTGCAGTCCATGGGGTTGCAAAGAGTTGGATACAACTGTCTGAACAAAACAAAACAAAAAAAAAGGAATAATCTACAACTTCAGTATTCTTGCCCTTAGAATCCCATAGATAGTATGAAAAGGCACAAATATATGACACTGAAAGATGAACTCCACAGGTTGGTAGGTGCCCAATATGTTACTGGAAAAGAGTGGAGAAATAACTCCAGAAAGAATGAAAATGAAGAGACAAAGCCAAAGTGAAAACAATGCCCAGTTATAGATGTGACTGGTGATGAAAGTAAAGTCCAATGCTGTAAAGAACAATATTGCATAGGAACCTGGAATGGTAGGTCCATGAAACAAGGTAAATTGGAAGTGGTCAAGCAGGAGACGGTAAGAGTGAACATCAACATTTTAGGAATCAGTGAACTAAAATGGACTGGAGTGGTCAAATTTAATTCAGAGGGCCATTACATCTATTACTGTGGGCAAGAATCTAGAGAAGAAATGGAGTAGCCTTCATAGTCAAAAAGAGAGTCTGAAATGCAGTACTTGGGTGCAATCTCAAAAACGACAGAATGACCTCTGCTTGTTTCCAAGGATCTAAGTCTATGTCCCAGTCAGTAATGCTAAAGAAGCGGAAGTTGAACGGTTCTATGAAGACCTACAAGACATTCTAGAACTAATACCCAAAAAAGATGTCCTTTTCATTAAAGGGGACTGGAATGCAAAATAAGGAAGTCATGAGATGCCTGGAGTAACAGGCAAACTTGGCCTTGGAGTACAAAATGAAGCAGGGGAAAGGCTAATAGAGTTTTGCCAGGAGAACACACTGGTCATAGCAAACATCTTGTTCCAACAACACAAGAATCAACTCTACACATGGACATCACCAGATGGTCAATACTGAAATCAGATTGATTATATTCTTTGCAGCCAAAGATGGAGAAGCTCTATACAGTCAATAAAAACAAGACCAGGAGCTGACTGGTGGCTCAGATCATGAACTTTCTGTTGCAAAATTCAGACTTAAAGTTAAGAAAGCAGGGAAAAGCAGTAGACCATTCAGGTATGACCTAAACCAAATCCCTTAAGATTATAGAGTGGGAGTGACAAATAGATTCAAGGGGTTAGATCTGATAGACAGAGTGCCTGAAGAACTATGGACAGAGGTTTGTGACATTCTACAAGAGGCAGTGATCAAGACAATCCCTAAGAAAAAGAAATGCAAAAAGGCAAAATGGTTGTCTGAGGTGGCCTTACAAGTAGCTGAGAAAAGAAGAGAAGCTAGAGGCAAAGGAGAGAAGGAAAGATATACCCATCTGAATGCAGAGTTCCAAAGAATAGCAAGGAGAGATAAGAAAGCCATCCTCAGTGATCAACGCAAAGAAATAGAGGAAAACTATAGAATGGGAAAGACTGGAGATCTCTTCATGAAAAATAGAGATACCATGGGAAAATTTCATACAAAGATGGGCACAATAAAGGACAGAAATTGTATGGACCTTACAAAAGCTGAAGATATTAAGAAGAGGTGGTAAGATCACAGAAGAACTATACAAAAAAGATCTTAATTACCCAGATAACCATGATGCTGTGATCACTCAACTAGAGCCAGATATCCTGGAATGCAGTCAAGTGGGCCTTAGGAAGCATCACTATGGACAAAGCTAGTGGAGGTGATGGAATTCCAGTTGAGCTCTTTCAAATCCTAAAAGATGATACTGGTAAAGTTCTGCATTCAATATGCCAGGAAATTTGGAAAACTCAGCAGTGGCCACAGGACTGGAAAAGGTCAGTTTTCATTCCAATCTCAAAGAAAGGCAGTGCCAAAGAATGTTCAAATTACCACACAACTGTACTCATCTCACACGCTAGCAAATTAATGCTCAAAACTCTCCAAGCCAGGTTTCAACAGTACCTGAACCGTGAACTTCCAGATATTCAAGCTGGATTTAGAAAAGACAGAGGAACCAGAGATCAAATTGCCAACATCCACGGGATCACTGAAAAAGCAAGAGAGTTCCAGAAAAACATCTACTTCTGCTTTATTGACTATGCCAAAGACTTTGACTGTGTGCATCACAACAAACTGTGGAAAATTCTTCAAGAAATGGGAATACCAGACCACCTGACCTGCCTCCTGAGAAATCTGTATGCCGGTCAAGAAGTAAGAGCTAGAACTGGACATGGAACACAGACTGGTTCCAAACGGGGAAAGGAATATGTCAAGGCTGTATACTGCTACCCTGTTTACTAAACTTCTATGCAGAGTACATCATGCAAAATGCTGGGTCAGATAAAGCACAAGCTGGATCAAGATTTTCAGGATAAATATCAATAACCTCAGATATGCAGATGACACCACCCTTACGGCAGAAAGAGAAGAGAAAGTGAAGAGCCTCTTTGTGAAAGTGAAAGGTGAAAGAAAAAGTTGGCTTAAAATTCAACATTCTAAAAACTAAGATCATGGGATCCAGTCCCATCACTTCATGGCAAATAGATGGGGAAACAGTGGAAACAATAAGAGACATTTTTTTTGCCCGGGTGTGGGGCGGGGCTCCAAAATGACTGCAGATGGGGACTGCAGCCATGAAATTAAAGGATGCTTGCTCCTTGGAAGAAAAGCTATGACTAACCTAGACAGCATATTAAAAAGACAGCAGAGATATTACTTTGCCAACAAACATCTGTCTAGTCAAAGCTTTGGTTTTTCCAGTAGTCAGGTATGGATGTGAGAGTTGGACTATAAAGAAAGCTGAGTGCCAAAGAATTGATGCTTTTGAACTGTGGTGTTGGAGAAGACTCTTGAGAGTCCCTTGGACTGCAAGGAGATGAAACCAGTCAATCCTAAAGGAAATCGGTCCTGAATATTCATTGGAAGGACTGATACTGAAGCTGAAACTCCAATACTTTGGCCACCAGATTTGAAGAACTGATTCATTCTAAAATCCCTGATGCTGGGAAATAGTGAGGGCAGTAGGAGACGGGGACAACAGAGGATGAGACAGTTGGATGGCATGACCAAATCAATGGACATAAGTTTCAGCAATCTCCAGGAGTTGCTGATTGACAGGGAAGCCTGGCGTGCTGTGGTCCATGGGGTCACAAAGAGTCGGACATAACTGAGCAACTGAACTGAACTGAATAATGTAGCTGACTACACATGATAAAAAAACCCCAAACATTTGTGTATTTACTTAGTTCAAAAAATGTTTCCAAAACTATTTGCCTTTTCGCAAACTTATCCTCTCCTCCAGAGACAACTATCCTAAATTTTCTGATAATAATTCCCTTGTTTTCTACAACACTATTCTATTTTTATTATTAGATTTTAAACTAAGTTATTTAACTGGCAGTATAAGTCTCTCTACCTTGTTTACTTTCTTAAATTACTGTGTGAACTTATTTTTCTTTCTGTCTTTCATGGATGTTTTAAATCACCTTTTCAACTAAATTTCAAAACCGTTTGAGATTTTAATTATGTTAACTTGGTCAATTTACAGAGAATCGATAACTTCCATTGGACCACCTAAGTATGAACATAGTATGTCTCTCTTTATACCCTTTTTGAGCACTTTCAGTTTTTTTTTTTACTGTGTTTTTCAGTAAATGGCACAAATATTATCCTTTACATCATTCCTATGGTCCTTACATTCTTATTAGTATTGTAAATTCTTCCTTTTTATTGACTTGATTTCTCACTCTTTGTTGCCAATAAATATTACAGAAATGCAGTCAACTTTTAAATATTAAGCCAATTCAATATTCTTTCCCAACAGGCTTATTAAACTTAATATTTTATACTTGAATTTTATATGTAGACTACTGTATAATCTTCTAATAATGGAAGCTTTGTTTTCTATGTCCAAATATTATAGCTTTTATTTTTCTTTTATGGTCTATTTAGAATCTTCAAAACAATGCTGAGTAGAGGTGGTGCTGTAACAGACTCATTTCCTCGTTACTGGCCTAGAGGAAATTTTTTTTACCATTAAGCAAGGAAATGGCAACCCGCTCCAGTATTTTTACCTGGAAAATCCCCTGGATAGAGGAGCACGGTGTATAACAGTCTACTGGGTCACAAAGAGTTGGACATGACTTAGCACATGCAGGCGCATATGCATGAGCGTGCACACACACACACACACACTTCCTACAGGTTTCTATTATATAAATTCATTAGGTTAAGAAACTTTTCTTTTTAATTGAATAGGATTTTTTTTTTCAAAACCACTTAATGCGTTTTTGATGTCACTGAATGACTATTCACCATCTATTAAAATGGTCATAAAAATTTTCTACCTGAATCAGCATGTGTAGGTTCTATTGTTTACTGTTCAACTTGCACTCCTGGGATAAACCTCACCTGACCACAATATATTATCTTTTTATCAAAATGCTTGATGCTGTAGTTAGTAATTTTCTATGTATACACATGAGTCTGTATGGCCTGTAACTTTTCTGCTTCTTATTTTCCTGGTATGATTTGGCCAATACAATTACATTAATAAATAAGTTGGAGACTGTATCTTCTTTTTCTATTATCTGCAAAAATGACTGTAAAATGAGTCCTGCCAGGTCTGCTTTTTGTGCATGTGGATTTCCACTACAAACTCTCACTAATGGAGGTTGGAGGTCCATTTCTTCTATGGTCTTTTCTCCTATGGCCTGTCAAAGCTACAGCTCTAGGCTTCCAGGATTAGCAGATACCCTCCGGGGCAGGCGATACTTTTTCTATGCTTGTTGCTCTGGATTTGCAGTTCCACATGAAACTTATGAAGGTTTTATCTACTTTCCTACAAGTTCATGATACATTTAAGAGGATGATTTTTATGTTTTACTTAGAAATGAGTGTGTGCCATACCTTGAGTGGTGAGAAAGATAAACCTCATCTTTAATTTATAGGAGTGCTTTCCTACCATAATGAATCATCATCTGCTTGAATGACTACGGGGAAGTGTGCTTAGAGTTGGTTAATCTGGGATGAAACAAAGAAGATGGTCATGACCATGCAGTACTATAAGAAGAGGGGAGAACACAGGCATTTGCAAATGGCATCAATGAGACAAAATAAGGTGCATTTGGAGAACAAGCTATGTAGCTTGCTTTCAATTAATTCAGCTTCCGTGTATTATAAAGCAGTACATTAATTTGAGCAATTTCAAGCAACTGCAATAAAATGCCCTCTCTATAGTCATTAGCACTCTCTTCTTTGACTTTACTTTCCTGTAATCCTTCTTGTACCCTGCCACCCAAAACAAAAGTGACATCAATAAACATTCTTGAAAAGAGTATGAAAAAAATGACTATGATATTGATTTGCTAAGAATATGAAGACTGAAGAGCAAGTAGAAGAAGATTTGGAATATTCAGAGAAGTAGTTTGGTTTATATGAAGTTTGACTCACTTTGTACATGGGAATCTTCATGATATTAATGATATATTAATTGATCCATCTGGGGTACACAAGGGGCTACTTCTGTCCTCCTCCCAATACTCTACCTATGTGGTCAACAAGTGCAGAGTTGGCTACTCAGTATTTACTGGATGAACAAAGAAAGAATTGGTATGCCCATGGCTTTCTTCAAAACCTCTGTTGTTATACACCAGTTTAATACCAAAGTTACAATGAAATGATGCCTCGGAACAGTAGCGTTTGTATTATTAAATGATCAACTGACATTCTACACACCTACATTTTTTTCTACCAGACAAGCTTCTACTTAGTGATGTAGAATATAAACATTCTGTTGAGGGCATATGCTTTTTCCTTTTCCCGCAGAGTTGTTTATAGCATAGTAACAGACTGGAGAATAATCAAGACTGAAATTCTACTTTCCTTACATGTGCAATAGAGGACGAACTGTGAGATTAGGATTGACATATATACACTACCACACGTAAAATAGATAGCTAATGGGAATCTGCTCTATAGCTCAGGGGGCTCAGCTTGGTGCTCTGTGATGACCTAGATGGATGGGATGTGGGGTGGGCTGGGAGGGAAGGGATATATGTTTACATAAAATTAACAAGTGGTGCTGGGAAAACTGGTCAGCCACTTGTAAAAGAATGAAACTAGAACACTTTCTAACACCATACACAAAAATAAACTCAAAATGGATTAAAGATCTAAATGTAAGACCAGAGACTATAAAACTCTTAGAGAAGAACATAGGCAAAACACTCTCTGACATAAATCACAGTAGGATCCTCTATGACCCATCTCCCAGATTATGGGAAATAAAAGCAAAAGTAAACAAATGGGACCTAATTAAAATTAAAAGCTTCTGCACAACAAAGGAAACTATAAACAAGGTGAAAAGGTAGCCTTCAGAATGGGAGAAAATAATAGCAAATGAAGCAACTGACAAAGAATTAATCTCAAAAATATACAAGCAACTCCTGCAGCTCAATTCCAGAAAAATAAACGATCCAATCAAAAAATAGGCCAAAGAACTAAACAGACATCTCTCCAAAGAAGACATACAGATGGCTACAGACACATGAAAAGATGCTCTACATCAGAGAAATGCAAATCAAAACCACAATGAAGTACCATTTCACGCCAGTCAGAATGGCTGCGATCTAAAAGTCTACAAGCAATAAATGCTGGATAGGGTGTGGAAAAAAGGGAACCCTCTTACACTGTTGGTGGGAATGCAAACTAGTACAGCCACTATGGAGAACAGTGTGGAGATTCCTTTAAAAACTGGAAATAGAACTGCCTTATGATCCAGCAATCCCACTGCTGGGCATACACACCAAGGAAACCAGAATTGAAAGAGACATGTGTACCCCAATGTTCATTGCAGCACTGTTTATAATAGCCAGGACATGGAAGCAACCTAGATGTCCATCAGCAGACGAATGGATAAGAAAGCTGTGGTATATATACACAATGGAGTATTACTCAGCTATTAAAAAGAATACATTTGAATCAGTTCTCATGAGGTGGATGAAACTGGATCCTATTATACAGAGTGAAGTAAGCCAGAAAGAAAAACACCAATACAGTTTACTAATGCATATATATGGAATTTAGAAAGATAGTAATGATAACCCTGTATGTGAGACAGCAAGAGAGACACAGATGTATAGAACAATCTTTTGGACTCTGTGGGAGAGGGCAAGGGTGGGAAGATTTGGGAGAATGGCATTGAAACATGTATGATATCATATGTGAATTGAATCACCAGTCCAGGTTCGATGCATGATACAAGATGCTTGCGGCTGGTGCACTGGGATGACCCAGAGGGATGGTATGGGGAGGGAGGAAGGAGGGGGATTCAGGATGGGGAACACGTGTACACCCATGGTGGATTCATGTTGATGTATGGCAAAACCAATACAATATTGTAAAGTAAAAAATAAATAAATAAATAAAAATAAAAAGAGACCAGCAGGCAAATAAATAAATAAAATAAAATTCATGTTGTATAGCAAAACGTTGTAAACATGATTTACAACAACATTGTAAACATGATTCTCCAATTAAAAAAAAAAAAACTGAAGCAACATCAACAATGAAGATTTGTGGGCAAGAATAAAAAAAAAAATCATAAACACATACCAAAACTCTCATACTGAAAGGTTAACTGAACTCAATGCATGGAATACCTTAAGGAAATCATTACATAGGGAGGGACTTTGAATTATGGAATGTATCATAATTTCCTATTTGTGTTTTACTGAAGATTTTTGTTTGATGGTGTTTTTTAACCTTTCTCCAATAAATGTATTCACTGTTTAAAGTTGCTTTAAAATACATATTTATGTTTGTATTAATAATTTTCAACCTCATTTCATCCCCTTACCCTACACTTGACTCATAGTATAGTAGTAAATGAACCTCATAGCATTTTACCAGAGTTCAAAAAGTAGCTTTGATATAATTTGATTTCAAGAGTTGCATCATTTTGCCTAAATCTGTAGAATTATGCAATTTTGATAAGCAAAATTATCAATTCTCACAAGGAAGTCAATGTAGAAAAGTACCTTAAAGCTTCACTTTTCATTATGTGTTTATCTAAGAGCTTCAGCTTCAAAACTTCTGTCTTTTGACACTAGAAAATATCTTATGAATAAATTATAGACCAGTATTATTCTTGCTACTGAAAATCAAAGAACATTGGTAATAAAAAAAAAAAGTTGACAAACAGAATATGTTATTATCCTAAGTAATAAATCATCCCTCTGGGAAGTATGAAAATTAAGAGCATGTATCAGGAGAAACCTAGATAGCATACTCAAAAGCAGAGACATTACTTTGCTAACAAAGGTTCATCTACTCAAGGCTATGGTTTTTCCTGTGGTCATGTATGGATGTGAGAGTTGGACTGTGAAGAAGGCTGAGCCCCGAAGATTTGATGCTTTTGAACTGTGGTGTTGGAGAAGACTCTTGAGAGTCCCTTGGACTGCAAGGAGATCCAACCAGTCCATTCTGAAGGAGACCAGCCCTGGGATTTCTTTGGAAGGAAGGATGCTAAAGCTGAAACTCCAGTAATTTGGCCACCTCATGCGAAGAGTTGACTCATTGGAAAAGACTCTGATGCTGGGAGGGATTGAGGGCAGGAGGAGAAGGGGACGACAGAGGATAAGATGGCTGGATGGCATCACTGACTCGATGGATGTGAGTCTCAGTGAACTCTGGGAGTTGGTGATGGACAGGGAGGCTTGGCGTGCTGCGATTCATGGGGTCGCAAAGAGTTGGACACGACTGATCGACTGATCTGATCTGATCTGATCAGGAAAAACAAGAAGTGAGCTTAATAAATCAACAGCATCCTCAGTTGCTGCCCTGCCCCAAGACTGGATTACTGCATAGTCTCCTAACTTTTACACAGAGCTCCACAGTGATCTCTATGCATGTAAGTGAGATTCCCTAATTAAAATCCCCTCAGGGTGTCCCACTACACTTATTAGGTTGGTGCCAAAGTAATTATGATTTTGGACTTGATTTTAAATCATTATAACTAGACTCAAACACATCTTTATTAATCAAAATAGGAATCATTACAAACAGCACATTTTTGTCAATAAGTTTGTTTTTTCTAACAGCATAAAAATTCATGCTTTGGGATTTGGCAAGCCCTCAGAAAGCATTTTCTGCATTCTGCTGGTTGTGGAAACATTTTCCCTGCAAAAAGCTGTCAGGAGAGGTCGGTGAATATGGCAGATGAGGCAAAACTTTGTAACCCAGTTCATTCCATTTTTGAAGCATTGGTTGTACAACGTGCAGTCAGGCATTGTTGTGGAGAAGAACTGGGCCTTTTCTGTTGATCAATGCTAGTTGCAGGCATTGCAGTTTTCAGTGCATCTCATCAATTTACTGAGCCTACTTCTCAGTTGTAATGGTTTCACTGGGATTAAGAAAGCTGTAGTGCATCAGACCAGCAGCAGACCACCAAACAGTGACCATAAGCGGGTTTTGGGTGCAAGTTTGGCTTTGTTCCCAAATGCTTTGGAGCTTCTTCTTGGTCAAACCACTGAGTTAGTTGCCACTGGTTGTCATGTAAAATGCACTTTTCATTGTACATCACAATCTGAGAAATGGTTTGTTGTTGCATAGAATAAGAGAAGATGACATTTCAAAACAACATTTTTTTTTTTTTAATTTCTGTCAGCTCATGAGGCACTCACTCACCAAATTTTTTCACCTTTCCAATTTGCTTCAAATACCAAATGACCATAGAGTGATTGATATTTGAATTCCTGGGCAACTTTTAATGTAGTTGTAAGAGGATCAGCTTTGATGATGCTCTCAGTTGGTCACTGCCAACCCCTGATGGCCGACCACTGTGCTCCTCTTCCTCAAAACTCTTGTCTGTTGCAAAACTTACTGAACCACCACTACAATGTTTGTTCATTAGCAGTTCCTGGGCCAAATGTGTTGTTGACATTGCGAGTTGACTCCGCTACTTTATGACCCATTTTGAATTTGAATAAGAAAACTGCTCGAATTTGCTTTTTCTCTAACATTATTTCCATAGTGTAAAATACATATAAAATAAACAGAAAGTAATAATTCATTGGGTTTCCTGATGGCTCCTTGGGTAAAGAATCTGTTGGGAATGCAGGAGACACAGGAGATGCAGGTTTGATCCCTGGGTCAGAAGATCCCCTGGTGGAGGAAATGACAATCCACTCCAGTATTCTTGCTTGGAAAATCCCATGGACAGAGGAGCCAGGTGGGCTACAGTCCACGGGGCTGCAAAGAGTTCGACTTGACTGAGTGACAACGCATGCACAGTAATTCATTAGCAAAAAAATAAAATAAAGCAATAAATGTGCATTAAAATGATGTATAACATAACAACATTTATTAAAAAATGTATTCCAAGATCACATGGCAAAGTTCAACAATGCACAGCTGAAATTACTTTTGCACCAACCTAATAAAATATACTTCACACCTTGTAGGAAGGTCTGCTTGGCCCTCAGTTTTCTAGCCTTATCTTCTTCAAACTCATCTTCAACCAGTCTCACTCTTGGTTTATTGTATTTGAGCCACATTTGTCTGCTTTCTATTCCTCTATTGGATTAGGCTCCTCTCCTCCTCTGTTCCATTTGCTAGGCCAGGTCTCAATAACCAAATATTAATTCAAGTGTTATGTTGAGAAACAATCCAAAATGCTATGCTGTCACAATCCAGCATATTATCTTGTTTTCCATAGGACTTTACATTATCTGATAATCCCTGACTTCTCTCTTTATATTGGAAGTGTATATATATATATATATATATATATATATATATTAGAAATATATATTATACATGTATCTGTTTCTCTCTATGACAGTGAGATCTTGTTTGTCTTGTGAAAGTTACACCAGTGCCTGAAACACTGTAAGAGGTCAATAACCATGTGTTGAATGAATGATTAAAGAATATTCTCCAATATTCATAGAGAACTACTACAACTTCTGAGCAAAAGAGTGACATGACAAATTGTTTATGCATGTTTGTAGCAGTTGTATGAAAATACAATTAGACTTAGAAGAGGCTGCAAATAGGATGGCTAACAGCAGTCCATGGTGAGTTGTATCATTAAAGTGATTTTAAATGAAGATCACTCAGAGAATTTACACTCTCTGGTAGCAAATACAGAAGAATTTACCAGGAATAGCAGGATCTTAACACTTAGGAAGTCTTCCCTGGTGGCTCAGTGGTAAAGAACCTGCCTGCTAATTCAGGGGATGCAGGTTGAAATACTGGGTGGCAAAGATTACCTGGAGAAGGAAATGATAACCCACTCCAGTATTCTTGCCTGGAAAAATCCCATGGATGGAGGAGCCTGGCGGGCTACAGTTCATGGAGTCAGAAAAGAGGTGGATATGACTTAGCAACTGAACAATACAATAACAACTAACATTTAGGAAACAGGTAAGCAGGACTATAGCTGCTAGAGAAAAACTGTAATGTGTTTATACTGCATGTGTGTATACTGTATGAAAAGTGTGAATAAAAATTAATGTAGTTTTAAATATCATTTTCATTTGTGTAAGATACTCATTTTTAATTCATTAATAATAAAGGAGACCTAAGTGAGAATCAGAAATCAAGTCCAGATATGCACATTTAGGAATCAATACCATACAAGTAAGTGGAAAAGTCTTCACAGGAAGATGAAATTCCCTTGAGAGAAGGCCTTATAATGAGATAAGAGTAGATCACTTGACCTCTTCCTTGCCTTGGTTTCCTTATCATTAAAATGGAGATAATGGTAGGCACCAATAGATTATCTAGCTCTTCAACTGGTTTATTTGTAAAGGGTACAATAAAAGTGGGAGAGCTGATTAAATGGCCAGAGGATGTGAGTGTAGTTTTTCTGGTAGATGGACAGGAGGAAACTCTGAAAAGCAGTAAGACTGACAGCTGACTCAACACCTGGAAATGTCTAGGATATAAGTAGACAAGGGGAAGAGAAAGAAGATGATTAAATGGTGGAAAGTGATGGGCTGTAAGGAAAAAGCAAAAAAGGTAAGCCTTTGAAACCAAGACATTACTTCCTCAATGAGGAGGTGTCAACATGTGCAAGTATGGTAGGAAACTTGTGTCTTCTCTACTCACACTAATGACAACCCACTCCAGTACTCCTTGAGAATCCCATGGACAGAGGAGCCTGGTGGGTGATAGTCCTCGGGACAGTAATAGTTGGACATAACAACTAAGCACACACACATGTAGAGAAGGGAGTCATGAAGTATGGCTATTATGGCAAGCGTATCATGTGGTCATTACTTACCAATAGTGAGTGAGGCTGAATTTCTGATTCCTAAGGAGATATGTGAAGACTCTGATCAGAACTTTTATAAAAATGATTGCTCCTAAAAAAACCAAAACTTTAACTTTTTTCTCATTTGTCACATATTAAAATGTTAAATTTCACCTCACTTAGCATTCACAAAGCAGAAGAATAAAACAACTTCGTAAATACCCGAAGCCCCAGTTGTAATTATCAAGAACCTAAGATAATAGGTTATTTAGAAAAATAGTAGTGGGGCATTGAGAATGTAATGGAGTAGTATAGCAGAGTAATTTACAGGATGAGCTTTGAGTTGCTTAGGTTTCTATTTTGAAAACAGATAAATAACACTGCCTCCTTCCCTTTTCATTTGAAATTAATGAGACAGAGAGACAGAAGCAAATATGGTATTAGGTAAAACCAGGAGACATTTCTAATTCAAACCACAGCATATGAGAAAGGGCTGCCAAATGAAGTGAAGGTTGAATATGGTATAAAAGGAAACAGAATGTTGCCCTACAGCTACATCTCTCAGATGCAACTAATGGGCCACAACGGTCAAAATTACATAAGCCACTGTGAATAACAGAGCCAATAATTCTTTGTAGTGGCAAAAAGATATGCCATGACACTACACTGTGATAAAGTAAAACAAGGAAGAAAGGACAAGAGGAAATACAGAGATACAATAAAGAATAAAATGTTGAAGAAGAAAGGGTACATTGTGAGCAGTCTGGTTGTAAAAGCTAAAGGAATTCACATATGCACAGCTCTGTCATCAGGTAGCAGCTGTGAGTTAAGGAGAATCTACTGTTGCCTATGACATGCCTCTATTGGTAGATACCCAAAACAGACTTATGTTTTTTTTTTTAAAAGACTGGATACTAATAATAATGGAACACTAATAGAAGATTGACACAAAGATGCTACAAAAATAAAGGTGAAAAAGAACAGGAAAAATAAGTGACAAGAAAGAATGTTACCAAGGTATAAAAAATTTCCCATGAAGAAATTAAAACTGTGACAAGCACACTATCTTGTATTTCAGAAGTAGTGTAAAACAACTACCTCTATAAAACAAGACTTCATGGGAAACAAACATAAGCTCAGAGAAAATGCAATTAGATAGATATGGAGATAAATCATTGGAAGTAGTGTTAAAGAAGGATGGAAACCAAGAAGAAAAAATAATTACAGAAATGACTAACTAGGGGAGTGGTCCTAAGATGGTGGAAAAATAGGATGGGGAGACCATTCTCTACCCGACATATTCATCAAAAGAACATTTGAACGCTGAGTAAATTCCACAAAACAACTTCTGAATGCCGGCAGAGGACATCAGGCACCCAGAAAAGCAGCCCATTGTCTTCAAAAGGAGGTAGGAAAAAATATAAAAGATAAAAAGAGAGACAAAAGAGGTAGAGACAGAACTCCATTCCAGGAAGGGTCTTAAAAAAGAGAGGTTTCCGAACACCAGGAAGCACTCTCATTGCTGAGTCTGTGGTGAGCCTTGGAACCACGGAGGGAAACATAAACAGGAGGAAAAATAAATAAATAATTTAAACCCACAGATTACTTGCCCAACAGTAACTCCCCCAGTGGAGAAGCAGCACAGACGCCTGCACCCACCACTAGCAAGCGAGAGCTGGGCAGGGAGGTACGGGCTGCATTGCTTAGAGTAAGGACTGGGACTGAATGCCCTGAGGGCAATCTGAGGGAACTAACTTGGGATACCAAACCAGACTGTGGGATAGCTACCACACGAAAAGCCCTAACCTAAGACACCACCAGGCCCGCTCACAGAACAAAGAACTGAACAGAGCTCGCCAGCTGCAGACTGGACAATCCTCCTCCAGTGACAGGCAGGCGAGGGCAGCCGGAGCCAGAAGGGGGCAATCACAGCCCCAGAGAGGCATTATCTACCAAACTGCAAGCAGGCTTCATTGCTAACCAAGGTTTCCTGGGATTCTAGATGGTCAATATCCGCCTGAGAAGGTGCACCAGTTGTATACCCAGAAAACCGAGCAGCAGGGATGGGAGAGGCGATAAGTCGCAGCGACCACACTCACCAAACACCTAGTCACCTGAGCTGCTCCGACCTGGGAAGGGCACAAAATGCAGGCCCAACCGAGTCTGCACCTCTGAGGACTACCCGTGTACCTGAACCTGAGTGGCTCACACTGGGAAGTGCATACAACCCAGGGCCGGCCTCAGACCGTTCCTGGCAGAGCAACCTAGAGCCTAAGCAGTGTAGACAGGGAAAGCACACACGCCGTGAGCGGGGGCAGGCCCAGTGTAGCCGAGACACTGCAAGCACACGCCAGTGTTATTTGCTTGCGGTGTCCCTCCCTCCCGACAGCACAACTGAACAAGGGAGCCTAAAAAAGTGTCCACCACTGCCCCCTTGTGTCAGGGTGGAAATTAGACATTGAAGAGACCAGCAGACAGAGGGAACCTCCTCGGAAGTGACAGGTTAAATTAGATTAAAATTTAGATTACATAGATTAAATTAAACAGATTAAAACCCTGTAGTTAGTACTGACTACATAGGAAGGGGCCTATAGATCTTGAGAAACATAAGCCGGATCAAGGAACTATCCAAAAATGAACTGAGAGCACACTGTACATCTCTGATGTATACAACACCAGAGAAAGTCCTAGATATATTTTCACTATTTTTACTATCATTCTTTAATTGTTAAAATTTTAAAAAAATTTTTAACTCCTCTATTACTCCTTTAATTTTCATTTTTATAACCTACTATTGCTTTGCAAAAAAAAGACCCTATTTTTAAAAGCAAACTTCATATGTATATATTATAATTTTTGTGACTTTTTTCCTTTAATATTTTAATTTTGAAAATCCAACCTCTACTCTAGATGTTTAATCTTTGATTTTTGGTATTTGTTATCAATTTTGTACCTTTAAGAACCCCATCTTCAGTATCCATTTTCACTTTGGAGTGAGATTACTGGCTTGACTGCTCTCTCCCCTTTGGACTCTCCTTTTTCTCCACCAGGTCGCCTCTGTCTCCTCCCTCCCCCTTCTCTTCTCTACGCAATTCTGTGAATCTCTTTGTGTGTTCCGGATGGTGGAGAACACTTAGGGAACTGATTACTGGCTGGATCTGTCTCTCTCCTTTTGATTCTCCCCTTTATCTTCCTGGCCACCTCTGTCTCCTTCCTCCCTCTTCTCTTCTCTGCATAACTCCGTGAACATCTCTGAGCGGTCCAGACTGTGGAGTGCACATAAGGAAGTGATTACTGGCTAGCTTTCTCTCTCCTCTTTTGATTCCACCTCATCTCATGCTGGTCTATCTCCCTCCTCCCTCTTCCATTCTCCATGTAACTCTGTGAACCTCTCTGGGTGTCCCTCACTGTGGAGAAACTTTTCATCATTAACCTAGATGTTTTATCAACAGTGCTGTATAGATGGAGAAGTCTTGAGGCTACTGTAAAAATAAGACTGAAAACCAGAAGCAGGAGGCTTAAGTCAAAATCCTGAGAACACCAGAGAACTCCTAACTCCAGGGAACATTAATCAACAGGAGCTCATCAAACACCTCTAAACCTACACTGAAACCAAGCACCACCCAAGGGCCAACAAGTTCCAGAGCAAGACATACCATACAAATTCTCAAGCAAAACAGCAACATAGTCCTAAGCTTTAACATACAGGCTGCCCAAAGTCACTCCAAACACACTGACATCTCATAACTCATTACTGGACACTTCACTGCACTCCAGAGAGAAGAAATCCAGCTCCATCCACCAGAACACCTACACAAGCCTCCCTAACCAGGAAACCTTGACAAGCCACCCGTACAACCCCACCCACAGTGAGGAAACTCCACAATAAAGAGAACTCCACAAATTGCCAGAATACAGAAAGGCCATCCCAAACACAGCAATATAAACAAGATGAAGAGACAGAGGAATACTCAGCAGGTAAAGGAACAGGATAAATGCCCACCAAACCAAACAAAAGAGGAAGAGATAGGAATCTACCTGATAAAGAATTCCAAATAATGATAGTGAAAATGATCCAAAATCTTGAAAACAAAATGGAATCACAGATAAATAGCCTGGAGACAAGATTGAGAAGATGCAAGAAAGGTTTAACAAGGACCTAGAAGAAATAAAAAAGAGTCAATCAATAATGAATAATGCAATAAATGGTATCAAAAACACTCTGGAGGGAACCAACAGTAGAATAACGGAGGCAGAAGATAGGATAAGTGAGATAGAAGACAGAATGGTAGAAATAAATGAATCAGAGAGGAAAAACAAAAAATGATTTAAAAGAAATGAGGACAATCTCAGAGACTTCTGGGGCAATGTTAAATACCCGAACATTCAAATCGTAGGAGTCCCACAAGAAGAAGACAAAAAGAAAGACCATGAGAAAATACTTGAAGAGATAATAGTTGAAAACTTCCCTAAAATGGGGAAGGAAATAATCACCCAAGTCTAAGAAACCCAGAGAGTCCCAAACAGGATAAACCCAAGGTGAAACACCCAAGACACATATTAATCAAATTAACAAAGATCAAACACAAAGAACAAATACTAAAAGCAACAAGGGAAAAACAGCAAATAACACACAAGGGGATTTCCATAAGGAAAGACACTTACTCCTTGGAAGGAAAGTTATGACCAACCTAGATAGCATATTCAAAAGCAGAGACATTACTTTGCCAACAAAGGTTCGTCTAGTCAAGGCTATGGTTTTTCCTGTGGTCATGTATGGATGTGAGAGTTGGACTGTGAAGAAGGCTGAGTGTTGAAGAATTGATGCTTTTGAACTGTGGTGTTGGAGAAGACTCTTGAGAGTCCCTTGGACTGCTAGGAGATCCAACCAGTCCATTCTGAAGGAGATCAGCCCTGGGATTTCTTTGGAAGGAATGATGCTAAAGCCAAAACTCCAGTACTTTGGCCACCTCATGCGAAGAGTTGACTCACTGGAAAAGACTCTGATGCTGGGAGGGATTGGGGGCAGGAGGAGAAGGGGACGACAGAGGATGAGATGGCTGCATGGCATCACTGACTCGATGGATGTGAGTCTGAGTGAACTCTGGGAGTTGGTGATGGACAGGGAGGCCTGGCATGCTGCGATTCATGGGGTCGCAAAGAGTTGGACATGACTGAGTGACTGATCTGATCTGAACAGCTGATCTTTCAATAGAAACTCTTCAGGCCAGGAGGGAATGGCAGGACACACTTAAAGTGATGAAAGAAAATAACCTACAGCCCAGATTACTGTACCCAGCAAGGATCTCATTCAAATATGAAGGAGAAATCAAAAGCTTTACAGACAAGCAAAAGCTGAGAGAATTCAGAACCACCAAACCAGGTCTCCAACAAATGCTAAAGGATCTTCTCTAGACAGGAAACACAAAAAGCGTGTAAAAACTTGAACCCAAAACAATAAAGTAAATGGCAATGGGATCATGCTGCTACTAAGTCACTTCAGTAGTGTCTGACTCTGTGCGACCCGATAGAAGGTAGCCAACCAGGCTCCTCAGTTCCTGGGGTTCTCCAGGGAAGAATACTGGAGTGGGTTGCCACTTCCTTCTCCAAGATAAAGATTGCTGCTGCTGCTAAGTCACTTTAGTCGTGTCTGACTCTGTGTGACCCCACAGAAGGCAGCCAACCAGGCTCCCCCGTCCCTGGGATTCTCCAGGCATGAACACTGGAGAGGGTTGCCGTTCCCTTCTCCAATGCATGAAAGTGAAAAGGGAAAGTGAAGTCACTCAGTCGTGTCTGACTCTTAGCAACCCCATGAGACCATACTTATCAATAATTACCTTAAACATAAATGGGCTGAATGCCCCAACCAAAAGACAAAGACTAGCTGAATAGATACAAAAACAAGACCCCTATACATGTTGTCTACAAGAGACCCACCTCGAAACAAGGGACACATACAGACTGAAAGTGAAGGGCTGGAAAAAGATTTTCCATGCAAATAGAGACCGAAAGAAAGCAGGAGTAGCAATACTCATATCAGATAAAATAGACTTTAAAACAAAGGCCATGAAAAGAGACAAAGAAAGACACTATATAACGATCAAAGGATCAATCCAAGAAGACATAACAATTACAAATATATATGCACCCAACACAGGAGCACCGCAATATGTAAGACAAATGCTAACAAGTATGAAAGGGAAAACTAACAATAACACAATAATAGTGGGAGACTTTAATACCCCACTCACACCTATGGATAGATCAACTAAACAGAAAATTAACTAGGAAACACAAACTTTAAGTGATACAATAGACTAGTTAGACCTAATTGATATTTATAGGACATTTCACCCCAAAACAATGAATTTCACCTTATTCTCAACCGCACACAGAACCTTCTCCAGGATGGATCACATCCTGGGCCATAAATCTAGCCTTGGTAAATTTTAAAAAATTAAAATCATTCCAAGCATCTTTTCTGACCACAATGCAGTAAGATTAGATCTCAATTACAGGAGAAAAACTATTAAAAATTCCAACATATGGAGGCTGAACAACACGCTGCTGAATAACCAATAAATCACAGAAGATATCAAAAAAGAAATCAAAATATGCATAGAAACGAATGAAAATGAAAACACAACAACCCAAAACCTGTGGGACACTGTAAAAGCAGTGCTACTGCCGCTGCTGCTAAGTCACTTCTGTCTTGTCCGACTCTGTGCGACTCCATAGACGGCAGCCCAACAGGCTCCCCTGTCCCTGAGATTCTCCAGGCAAGAACACTGGAGTGGGTTGCCATTTCCTTCTCCAATGCATGAAAGGGAAAAGTGAAAATGAAGTCGCTCAGTCGTGTCCGACCCTCAGCGACCCCAGGGACTGCAGCCTTCCAGGCTCCTCCATCCATGGGATTTTCCAGGCAAGAGTACTGGAGTGGGGTGCCATTGCCTTAGGGGAAGGTTTATAGCAATACCGGCATACCTCAGGAAACAAGAAAAAAGTCAAATAAATAACCTAACTCTACACCTAAAGCAACTAGAAAAGGAAGAAATGAAGAACCCTAGGATTAGTAGAAGGAAAGAAATCTTAAAAATTAGGGCAGAAATAAATGCAAAAGAAACAAAAGAGACCATAGCAAAAATCAACAAAGCCAAAAGCTGAAACTTTGAGAGGATAAATAAAATTGACAAACCATTACCCAGACTCATCAAGAAACAAAGGGAGAAAAATCAAATCAATAAAATTAGAAATGAAAATGGAGAGATCACAACAGACAACACACAAATACAAAGGATCATAAGAGACTACTATCAGCAATTATATGCCAATAAAATGGACAACTTGGAAGAAATGGACAAATTCTTAGAAAAGTACAACTTTCCAAAACTGAACCAGGAAGAAATAGAAAATCTTAATAGACCCATCACAAGCACGGAAATCGAAACTGTAATCAGAAATCTTCCAGCAAACAAAAGCCCAGGTCCGGACAACTTCACAGCTGAATTCTACCAAAAATTTAGAGAAGAGCTAACACCTATCCTACTCAAACTCTTCCAGAAAATTGCAGAGGAAGGTAAACTTCCAAACTCATTCTATAAGGCCACCATCACCCTAATACCAAAACCTGACAAAGATCCCACAAAAAAAGAAAACTACAGGCCAATAATCACTGATGAACATAGATGCAAAAGTCCTTAACAAAATTCTAGCAATCAGAATCCAACAACACATTAAAAAGATCATACACCATGACGAAGTGGGGTTTATCTTAGGGATACAAGGATTCTTCAATATACGCAAATCAATCAATGTAATGCACCACATTAACGAATTGAAAAATTAAAGCCATATGATTATCTCAATAGATGCAGAGAAAGCCTTTGACAAAATTCAACATCCATTTATGATAAAAACCCTCCAGAAAGCAGGAATAGAAGGAACATACCTCAACATAATAAAAGCTATATATGACAAACCCACAGCAAACATTATCCTCAATGGTGAAAAATTGAAAGCATTTCCCCTAAAGTCAGGAACAAGACAAGGGTGCCCACTTTCACCACTACTATTCAACATAGTTTTGGGAGTTTTAGCCATAGCAATCAGAGCAAAAAAAGAAATAAAAGGAATCTAAATTGAAATACTCTAACTGTTTGCAGATGACATGATCCTCTACATAGAAAACCCTGAAGACTTCACCAGAAAATTACTAGAGCTAATCAATGAATATAGTAATGTTGCAGGATATAAAATCAACACACAGAAATCCCTTGCATTCCTATACACTAATAATGAGAAAATAGAAAGGGAAATAAGGAAACAATTCCATTCACCATTGCAACAAAAAGAATAAAATACTTAGGAATATATCTACCTAAAGAAACTAAAGACCTATATATAGAAAACTATAAAACACTGGTGAAAGAAATCAAAGAGGACACCAATAGATGGAGAAATATACTGTGTTCATGGATCAGAAGAATCAATATAGTGAAAATGAGTATACTACCCAAAGTAATCTATAAATTCAATGCAATCCCTATCAAGCTACCAACAGTATTCTTCACAGAGCTAGAACAAATAATTTCACAATTTGTATGGAAATACAAAAAACCTCGAATAGCCAAAGCAATCTTGAGAAAGAAGAATGGAACTGGAGGAATCAACCTGCCTGACTTCTGGCTCTACTACAAAGCCACAGTCATCAAGACAGTATGGTACTGGCACAAAGACAGAAATATAGATCAGTGGAACAAAATAGAAAGCCCAGAGATAAATCCACACACCTATGGACACCTTATCTTTGACAAAGGAGGCAAGAATATACAATGGAGAAAAGACAATCTTTTTAATAAGTGGTGCTGGGAAAACTGGTCAATGGCTTGTGAAAAAATGAAACTAGAACACTTTCTAATACCTTACACAAAAATAAACTCAAAATGGATTAAAGATCTAAACATAAGACCAGGAACTATAGGACTCCTAGAGGAGCGCATAGGCAAAACACTCTCCAACA
The DNA here is from genome assembly GCF_029378745.1 of Bos indicus. Lineage (NCBI taxonomy): Eukaryota > Metazoa > Chordata > Mammalia > Artiodactyla > Bovidae > Bos > Bos indicus. Next base: position 55,925,284 of record NC_091769.1, read on the forward strand.
TAAATCACAGCAGGATCCTCTATGACCCCACCTCCCAGAATATTGGGAAAAAAAGCAAAAATAAACAAATGGGACCTAATTAAAATTCAAAGCTTCTGCACAACAAAGGAAACTATAAGCAAGGCGAAAAGACAGTCTTCAGAATGGGAGAAAATAATAGCAAATGAAGTAACTGACAAAGAATTAATCTCAAAAATATAAAGCAACTCCTGCAGCTCAATTCCAGAAAAATAAATGACCCAATCAAAAAATGGGCCAAAGAACTAAACAGACATTTCTCCAAAGAAGACATGCAGATGGCTAACAAACACATGAAAAGATGCTCAACATCACTCATGATCAGAGAAAAGCAAATCAAAACCACAAGGTACCATTTCACGCCAGTCAGAATGGCTTCTATCCAAAAGTCTATAAGCAATAAATGCTGGAGAGGGTGTGGAGAAAAGGGAACCCTCTTACACTGTTGGTGGGAATGCAAACTAGTACAGCCACTATGGAAAACAGTGTGGAGATTCCTTAAAAAACTGGAAATATAACTGCCATATGACCCAGCAATCCCACTGCTAGGCATATACACTGAGGAAACCAGAATTGAAAGATACACATGTATGCCAATGTTCATTGCAGCACTGTTTATAATAGCCAGGACATGGAAGCAACCTAGATCTCCATCAAAAGATGAATGGATAAGAAAGCTGTGTTACCTATACACAATGGAGTGTTACTCAGCCATTAAAAAGAATACATTTGAATCAGTTCTAATGAGGTAGATGAATCTGGATCCTATTATACAGAGTGAAGTAAGCCAGAAAGGAAAACACCAATACAGTATACTAACCCATATAAATGGAATTTAGAAAGATGGTAACGATAACCCTGTATGCAAGACAACAAAAGAGACACAGATGTATAGAACAGTCTTTTGGACTCGGTGGGAGAGGGCAAGGGTGGGATGATTTGGGAGAATGACATTGAAATATGTATAATATCATATGTGAAACGAATTGCCAGTCCAGGTTCAATGCATGTATAGACAAGACGCTCGGGGCTCGGGTGCACTGGGATGACCCAGAGTGATGTTATGGGGAGGGAGGTGGAGGGGGTTCAGGATGGGTACTATGTGTACACTCATGGTGGATTCATGTTGATGTATGGCAAAATCAATACAATATTATAAAGTAATTAGCCTCCATTAAAATAAATAAATTTATATTTTTTTAAAAAAAGAAGAAATGACTAACTAGAACCAAAAGAGAACAGGCACTGCTGAAAATAAGAAAGAGTAAAACTGGGTAAGTTTGAGAGAAGACAGCAAATTACATTGGAAATAATTTCAGCACATGATAAATTACAAATAAAAAGGTAGGTAGGAAGGCCAACAAAAAATGATCCCACCCATACATATTCAATACTCCAAAAGTAAAGGAGTAATAGTATAGTAGTTCCTGCTTATCCATGGGAGGTACATTCCAAGGTCCTCAGTGGATACCTAAAACTGAGAACAGTATCAAACACTATATATATACTATGTTTGTTTATTTTCTTGTAATAAAGTTTAATTTATAACTTATGCACAGTAATAACAATAAAATAGACAAATTATAACAATATATATAATAAATGTTATAGGAATGTAGTCTCTCTCTCCCCAAATATCTTACTGTACTTACCCTTCTTGTTGTGTTTATCTGAGGAGATAAAATGCCTATGTGATGAGATGAAAACAGGTGAATGACACAATCATAGGCTACTATGACCTTCTGATATGTCAGAAGGAGACCATCTACTTCAGGTGATCCTTGAGCCATGACGATGTCCATGGCTGGGTATCAGGAACACATATTACCCACAGTGAGGGACCCCAGTGGGATGGAGTGGCAAAGCACAAGATTTCATCATGCTACTCAGAATGGTGCATAATTTAAAACTTTAAAATTGGTTATTTCTGGAATCTTCCATTTAACATTTCTGGACCATGGCTGACTGCTGGTAGCTGAAATTATGGAAAGCAAAACCACAAATAAGGAGGAACAACTGTAGTAATAATAATTATAATGTATTGTAAGATATAATATTCCATAAATATTGTATTTCAAAATATGTTGAATATACATTATTTTCCAGAATGAAGACAACTCAGAAGTAATAAATTTAGAAGTATATCTTAATATTACTGAACCTTAAAGATAAAGAACACGTAGAGTACGTAGGCAAAGATGGGGGAGAAGTTATACTAAGATTCCTTTACAATAGAATATAGAATTGCTTATAAGTTTCTCAAGAAAAGAAAAAAGACACAAATTTTATTTTAACTCAGATAATGGGTACTATGAGCTGGTTAATTTGATTTTCATACCATTTTCCATTTAGTGTGTATTACAGGACAGCAGATAAGGGAAGGTAAAAACTCCACTCCCCAGACTCTCATGCAGATATGCCTATTATTATTTCAAATTAGGATCCACTAATCAAATGAACTCCAGTGAGATTTAGAGGGCAGAACTGCTGAATTCATTTTCTGTCTCTTTTTAGCAAGCAAGGTAACAGTTTTTCTGCTGCAATGTTTCATTTTTTTACTCTTTAGGTTTCTAAGACAGGTATGATGTTATCAGCAGCAGTGGCAACTTAATTCCAGCTTCCTAAGCTCTTAATTGCCTTCCAAATTGAAGGCAGGAGGAGACGGGGACAGCAGAGGATGAGATGGCTGGATGGCATCACTGACCTGATGGACATGAGTCTGAGCAAGCTCTGAGAGTCAGTGATGGACAGTAAAGCCTGACATGCTGCAGTCCATGGGGTAGCAAAGAGTTAGACACAACTGAGTGACTGAACTGAACTGAAGCTCTAAATTGTAGCTCTAGGTTTACAGATTTAATTCAGCATTTGCAGTGGTTGCCTCTGAGGTAATAACTCTGCTGTTGGGTACGTTCTGTGTTATTCTGCAAGATATTTCTGAAGGCTGCTTAAAATGGCTTTTGTTTCTTGGGTTGAGTTCTGATTAATAAACCAGTCAAATTATTGTTCAATGATAAAGGCAATAAACTCTTCTTGAATACTGAGAATTTATAGTACAGTTACAAGAACCTTTCATGGAAATAGTAGATGAATCTCAACTGATAGGTGAATGCAGAAACTATAGCAAAAGAAGCAGGAGGGAACACTGAGTCTTTTTATGTGTTACTCAAAGACAATGAGTATTAACACCACAACTGCAGAAAGAAATACAAATAAAAGCCCAGATGAGGCAAAAATGATGTAACTGACAAAAATCAGGATAAGAGAAAACTGAGGTGAGAAGTGGTTCAAGCTGGCTGAAATCATTATTTTTATAGTCATGGGGCAGGATAGCATTTACACCTAAGTTAAAAAGTTATTAATATTTAAAAGAAATAAGTAATAAAATCACACGGGTGGTAGAGAAGAAAAAATTAAAGGATTAAACTCGTGTACTAAGCTAATTCTATCATTGTTTATCACAGGAAATACTTAAAATACTGTCACAAATTCTAGAGAACTAATTATAGATAAAAAGATAAACTTTACTGATTACTAGAGAAATACAGACAGACTACAAACAAAGAAATCACAGGTTATAAAGAGAAAATGTAAAAATGAAAAACATGATAGAACTAAGCCAGCTTATCAATAAATGTAAATGGTTTAAGTATTCTAACATTATGTCAAAAAGCAGAATTCAACTCCACTATAAGAGACACCTGAAACAAAATTACTAAATGGTATATATAAAAATAATAGTCTTTGTAGCACTGCTGGTAATAAAACAAGACTGGAAGCAACCTAAATGTCCCTCAAGAATATTATGATACATAATATCATAGGTATGATATACTACCTTCTACAATATATGAGGTAGCTATATCTGTTAGTATGGAGGAAACTCTCTGCTACATAAAGTTTAAAAATGCAGGATAGCGTATATGATGTGTTTTCACACACATAGTGACATACATTAAAATGCCTGCAGAAATAGAATATCACTAGTAAGTGGGTAACTGTGGTTGTCTCTTAGAAATGGGTGACTAGTATTACAGGCTTGGGAGATTTTCTTATCGTGGTGTACTTTTGGTGCTATTTGAAGATTTGTGTATCTGTATTGCCTGCTATTCAAATAAACTTTTGTAGAAGGTACAGCTTTCAAGTTAGTAGGTCTTGGGTAGGAGTCTCAGCTCTGTCGCTTACTGTGCAGCAGCTGATCACTGCAAGAGCCCACTTAATGAGCTTGGGCTACTGTAACACCACACCACAGACTGGGTGGCTTATAAGCCAAAGAAGTTTATTTCTTACAGTTCCAGAGGCTGGGAAGTCCAAGATAAGGAAGGTGGTAGAACTTTAATTCATGGATAGCTTTTTACTCTGCTGTAACTTCACACAGTGAGGGTTCCCTTTGGGGCCTCTTTTATAAAGACAACTATCTGCTTTCATGACCTAGTCCCTTCCCAAAGTTCACACGTCCAAAAGTGCTTACATTGGGGATAAGGTTCAAACACATGAATTTTGGGGGGACACAGACATTAAACTTATAGCAGGAAGTAACATTATTAATCAGTTCATATGGCTAATTATCTGTCTTAATGGTTATATAAATATAAATTCATAAACAGTTATTTTTGCCACCTGTACAGACCAGAATACAGAATCTTTGACCTCATTGTACTTAAATATTACCCTGTAACCCTATGGAGTGAGGCATTGCCACACTGGACATTTTCATAAAATTCTGTGGAGTGAGTTCTGGCCCCTAAGCCTTCTTACAAATGCAAAAACATTAGCTATAAAGACTATTTATTTGAAATGCTACCATATTTTTATGATTTTCCCAAATTACCTAAATCATGTCTACCTTTGCAATAGTATCCTTTTCAAAATTACTTTTTAAATTATGTATAATACATACATATGTATTAAGTGTATGTTTTATTACATACATATGGAAATATGTATCTAGTGGCATTAAAAATACAGATGCCACAACGAAGCAATGGAGGGCACTGAAAAATTCATCTGCACATAGTCTAATCAGCACTTTGCTACAACTAATATTGACTCATGACCAGAAAACCTCTTGAGTTAGATAATTCAATTTTTCTCTTAATTATCTTGCATCTATTTGCCCAAAATACAAAAAAAAAAAAAAAAAATTGCCTCAATCGCTGCCTTCATTCTGCCTCTGTTGACATAGCTCCCCACCTTAATATACTCTTGAAATTTCCTAATAACTTCTATTGAAGTAGTTACTACTTACAGAGCTCATTTTCCTAATAGTTACAAAAAATTCAGTAGGCAACTGATGCTACGAAGGTGCTGTTTTTCTTGAAAGAGCTATTAAAATAAATTGAATTTTTAAAAATGGTAACAGCAAAGAGCTCAGTTTATAAGAAAAGAAACTCTAAATAGAATATGAGCAGGCAAGCAGCACACCCACATCCTCCCAACTCATTTCTCCCTTGTGTGCTGAGGCACTGTTTATTTTCTGGCTGAGGAAAAGAAAATTTTTCCTAAGCCACTTTTATACATTCTACCCTCAATCCAGACATTGATCCATAGGACAAAGAAAATGAGTTTCTCATATGCAGTGAACAGATGACCAGTACTCACAGTAATCAATGGGATGTCCCTGATATTTTATTTATTTTTGGGTGAAGATATTAAGATTTCTAATGACAATGTTTTAATATAATTTAGTCAAAACAATCTTCCAAATCAGTAACAGTCCCGACCTCTGATGTAGTTTTACTGAATAAGTGTTATGTAAATACATGCCCTGTTGGTAGAGAATTTGCAAACTGCAACAGTGCAAGAGAGAAGACATGCACTGCTTCCTGATAAAAATTCGTATTTAGAAAAATAATATTTAAGAATTTTTAAACATTAGTACCACATCTTCTTTTTTCCATTCCTCTGCTGATGGACATTTAGGTTGCTTCCATGTCCTGGACATTATATATACTATGGATACTATGTATAAAATAGGTAACTAATGAGAACCTACTATACAGCTTAGGGAACTCTGCTCAGTGCTCTGTAATGACTTAAATGAGAAGGAAATCCAAAAAAAGAGGGGATATCTGTATATACATAACTGATTCACTTTGCTTTACAGTAGAAATTAATAAAACATTGTACAGCTACTATAATTCAATGAAAGTAATTAAAATATTTAAGCATTAGTGATTTCCCCACTTGTGATAATCAATTTCATATTTCTAATACATGCAACTACAGAGAGTATATCTAACAAACGGAGATAATAATACAATCCTACCCAGCAATGAGGCTCAAGAGGGATCATATATATAAAGCTCATGGCAGATAGCCTGGCACATGACAGATGTTTAACAAATGACAGCCAATATTATACACACAAAATTGCTACAGCAAAGCACCACTATAATAACAGCTTAAGCTCTGGAATCAAGCAACCTGTTTTCAAATTCCATTCACATTTGCACTTACGAAAAGTAAATAATATTTGAAAGTTGTTTAGTAAATTACCACTCACAAAAAGGAGTCAAGACAAATGCAGTTTACTGTATTCCATTATCATTGTAACAGTCTTTCTATCAAATTCTATTACAATTATATAGATTGAGAATGACAGAATCTCTTCTTATATAATTACTATTTGCCTATTTTTATTTTGTGGGTGAGATAATAGCTCAGCAAGTATTTTTCTTGCTTTTATACACATCACAACTGGAAAATTACTTAAATTTTGGGTTTATCCAAAGCGAGGTGTTTATGTCTTCTTATGCTATTGAAATTAATTTCCATCGTAATGACTTTTTACTTAGTTTAAAAATGATATCATAAAATTAAACAGTTGTTCACTGAGCAGGCATATTGTGTTCACTGTACCAGGCATATCCTGCTAGATAATGGAGAACCACTGGTAAGCAGAAACATACAATCTGCACCCTGGTGCCCCTAACTACCTAGTGGGGAGAGGCAAAGTGAAAGTGAAGTTGCTCAGTCGTGTCTGACTCTTTGCAACCCCATGTACTGCAGCCTCCCAGGCTCCTCCGTCCATGGGATTTTCCAGGCAAAAGTACTGGAGTGGGTTGCCATTCCCTTCTTCAGGGGAATCTTCCCGACTCAGGGATTGAACCTGGTCTCCCACATTGCAGGCGGACGCTTTACCCTCTAAGCCACTAGGGGAGCCCTTCTCTAGGGAGGCGGAGAGAGAGGATGGATCAAATCATTATATTGATAAAGTGTAAATATAGCTGGCTGAGTGATGTAAAACAGACATACATGATGCCATGAGAACTTATTATAGAAGAGTCACACCATTACAGAGGTCAGAAAAGTCTTTCCTTGAGAACATGCTGACTGAGAATAGAAGAGACCTTTGTAGACAAAGACAAGCAGGCTACTCTGAGCAGAGAGGGCATCAGAGACAAAAGACTAAGAGTAAAGAGAACTAGACACACTTCAGAACCTGAATATAACTGGAATGCAAAAAGCAGGACTCAGCATTATGGAGAAGGGTCAGGCCACTTTATGGATGGCCTTGATCTTCATTTTAAGAGCAACAGAAGCCATTAAAGAATTTTAAACAATTCACAATGTATCTTGGAATAGTCCATGGTATGGAGAACATCTTGGTGTGGTCAAGAATGAATGTAGAGATGGATGCCACATAGGAGACTATGGTAGATGTCCAGGTCAGGGCAAGAAGTAGTGATGGAGAGAAGAAGAAAAATTTCAGAGACAATCAGAATTCTGCTTTAATTTTTAAAATACTCTCAGAAATGATTATGTACCCCTTTTCATACATGGTTTGTTGTTGTTTTAGTTGCTAAGTCATGGTTGCTGACTCCCTGCAACCCCATGGACTGTAGCCTGCCAGGCTCTTCTGTCCACAGGCTTTTCCAGGCAAGAATACTGGCATGGGTTTCACTTCTTTCTCCAGGTGGTCTTCCAGACTTAGGGATCAAACCCTTGTTTCCTGCATTGGCAGGTGGGTTCTTTACTACTGAGCCACTTGGAAAGTATATGAACACCATCCCAAAACTGTTCATGTAAAAATGATACTGTTCCTAGTGTGTGCCTTAGATCACAGTATTTTGTGATTGAGAGCAATGTGCATTAAGTACTTTAAAAGACAAAGACACTCTTTTTGAACAAAACAACAGATGTTTTCTTTAAAATCTTAAAGGTATTAAATTATTCTTATGTGAAGATTGACCTATCCTTACTCCCAATCCACAATGGCTTTTCCCACAGTGTGGGTTTATTCTCACTTGATGTAAATATCATAATACAAATAACTCCCCCTTGATAAAAGTTATATTCTGTGATATAAAGAGATAAATTTGCTTTTATAATCCTGAAATACGCTGTATAAATTGAGGAGAAAGTGTTTCACTATTGCTATACTTGACTGATTCTACACAATTTTTCTGTGTAAGACATAATTTTTCAAATGTCAAATATATAACAAACCTTTTAAAAATTTCTCCATCTGCTTTGAGTGAAATAAATTCAAACTGGATGGAAAATGGATAATGAAAAAAGGAGAAAACTTGAAAATTCAACATAGGAAAACACTTTGACTTGCTTTTTTATTAACTTTCTGATTTATTAGCATCTGATACTTCAGAAACAAAGAAACACACTAAATCAGACACAGGACTTCATGTGATGAAAATGCATGGTCAATATTTCATAGACTATTATGCTAAAAATTGTCATATATTTTAAAATGATACTTTTTCAAGGTACAAATATACTTGCAAAATTTTTCTAAATAAATATTAATTTCCAAGCCAAATCATTTAAGATACAGCTAATGTGTCTTGGCTATATATTGTCACCCTGCTTATTTAACTTATATGCAGAGTACATCATGAGAAACGCTGGGCTGGAAGAAACACAAACTGGAATCAAGATTGCCGGGAGAAATATCAATAACCTCATATATGTAGATGACACTACCCTTATGGCAGAAAGTGAAGAGGAACTAAAAAGCCTCTTGATGAAAGTGAAAGTGGAGAGTGAAAAAGTTGGCTTAAAGCTCAACATTCAGAAAATGAAGATCATGGCATCCGGTCCCATCACTTCATGGCAAATAGATGGGGAAACAGCGGAAACAGTATCAGACCTTTATTTTTTGGGGCTTCAAAATCACTGCAGATAGTGACTGCAGCCATGAAATTAAAAGACGCTTACTCCTTGGAAGGAAAGTTATGACCAACCTAGATAGCCTATTCAAAAGCAGAGACATTATTTTGCCAAAAGAGGTCCGTCTAGTCAAGGCTATGGTTTTTCCTGTGGTCATGTCTGGATGTGAGAGTTGGACTGTGAAGAAGGCTGAGCACCAAAGAATTGATGCTTTTGAACTGTGGTGTTGGAGAAGACTCTTGAGAGTCCCTTGGACTGCAAGGAGATCCAACCAGTCCATTCTGAAGGAGATCAGCCCTGGGATTTCTTTGGAAGGAATGATGCTAAAGCTGAAACTCCAGTACTTTGGCCATCTCATGCGAAGAGTTGACTCACTGGAAAAGACTCTGATGCTGGGAGGGATTGGGGGCAGGAGGAGAAGGGGACGACAGAGGATGAGATGGCTGGATGGCATCACTGACTTGATGGACGTGGGTCTGGGTGAACTCTGGGAGTTGGTGATGGACAGGGAGGCCTGGCGTGCTGCGATTCATGGGGTCGCAAAGAGTCGGACACGACTGAGCAACTGAACTGAACTGAACTGAATGTGTTTTGTCCTTTGTGAAGACTTCCTTGTCTCATTTGGATAAAACCAACCAATCCTCCCTTTGTGCCCTTGCTCTATATAGAATTTACCTCTACTCTAATACTTATCACTGTCTGCAATGATAGCTCTCTAGTAATAGGCTAAAATGCTTTTCATCTCACTACATTTGGATCTAAGCACAAAGAGTAGCATATATTATGTTCTCAATAAATATTCATAGTGTGAATAATTGAATTTCAAAACACAATTCATTGCTCATATTCTCTATAATGTTTCAATAATTCACAGCTCTTAACTCTATAAATTCTCTAAATATTGATAAATTGCTTTTTGATTTTTAGCACAAACCAGCAATATACTGGCCATTAATAACCTTGATATTATATATGTAAATATTCAGGCAAGGCAAATAATGATACTCACTTCTTCAGAAAGAAATGATTGAAGAATCATAATGTATTAAAGAACATTTCTTAAATATCATGTTTTGTTTTATAAAGACAAGTTGCTATCCCCTGATTATGTATATCAATAAGAGCATAGTCATCACTGGATCCAGTTAGCCTACATTCAGAAAGTATTGATATCCACTGCCACATCTTTTTTTCCCCTTTATTCTATATTCCTTGCCTCCTTTTGGGTCAGTTTTTAAGTTCTGCTATGCCATTTTGCTTCTCTACTAGCTTCTTTGTATTGTCACTCAGTCATGTCCGATTCTTTGCGACGTCATGGATCGTAGGCTGCCAGGTTTCTCTGTCCATGAGATTCTCCGGGCAAGAATACTGGAGTGGGTTTCCCCTTCTCTGGGGAAATCTTCCCAGTCCATAGACACAGGGATCAAAACCATGTCTCTTAGTCTCCTGCATTTGCAGGTGGATTCTTTACCACTAGCATCACCTGGGAAGCCCATTAGCTTCTTTGTATTGTATGTTACATTCTATTACAGTGGTAACTCTAGATTATTAAAGCTGTAACCTCAAATTAGGATTTATATCACTTACTTAATGATGAATGAAACATAATACTTTAACCCAATTTACACTATATCATTGGCATTTGTTTTATTGCTATATATATTATGGACCACACATGGTATTATTTATACTTAAATCAGCAATATTCTTTCATAACTATGTATAACATATTTTCCTTTTCTTGTACTCTTTGGTTTTTCCTAAACTCAATGCTTCTATTTGGAATTACTTTCCTTCAGTCTAAAGAACTTTTTTCAACATTCCTTGCAATAAAGATATACCACTGCATTTTTTCAGTTTATGTTAAAGGTTAATTTCTCTGGTTATAAAGTTATACAGGATAGAATTCTAGGTGGACTTTTAAAAAATAATTTAGTATTTAAAGATGTCATTTTCTGCTGGCACCCATTGTTTCTTTTGAAAAATTAGCTGTAAATCATATTCTCTTTTTTAAAAGTTTATACATGTGATGTTTAAATAAAACTTTAGAGCTAATTTATCAGGAAATAGACCCATAGAAGATAGTGCACTCTGGAGTAAAAGTGGAAAAATCAAGTTCTGCTTGTCTCTGCTTTTCCTCTGAATTAGCTTAGGACTGCTCTTTAATCTCTAAGCGAGAGAGACTGGTGACTCACAATATAAATATAACATGGTTATCTCTGTATTTATTATTTATAAGCTCATATTAATATAAGTAGCAATATGTAGTCCTTTCTCAAGAGGATGGGAAGTTGCCTTAGCCCATATGTGTGTGTGGGGTGGGGGGCACTTATGAAATTCTGAACTGTAAAAATTCTCTTTGAGTATCAAGGTAGAACCCAATCAACTGATGAAGTCATCATCCCAGTCTATTCATATGGTACCTCTGGTAACTGTTATATTACCATCACCATAATGTTTTGTCACTATTATTAGTTAGGCCAGTAGTGGCACTATTTTATGAAATAGTACCTATATAGGATCAGTTCTCTTTCGCTATATTAACCCTGAGACAAATGCATAGTATTATCCACAAATACTCATTCTTACTTTTAGATAGATATAGTTTTGCAGCGCTTCATTCAGAATGCCTTTGAAACATTCTAGGTTTTCAGATTCCTAGAATATAACCACAGAAAAGTATTCATTTGAGATATTAAGAGTTAAGCAATCTAATCATATATCCAGTTTGCCAGTTTAAAGATAGCTTAGGAGTATCTGTCAGAATTATTGGTATTCATTTGATAAAGACTGTTAAACTCTCTTCACCTTAATTTGATGATTTTTCATGGGTAGCATCCCTGCTTCTTTTACTATAAAACATATCCCATAAAACATCTATCTTCTTACTCCAGAGAACAAGGTGGAGATCATGACTGCATGGTGAAACAAAATCTTAACTCTAGATATGATGTCTTAGTTCTCAAATATTAAATCTATACCATACTTGTAGTTTAAGGTATTACTTGGTCATGTGAAATCTATTCTTCAATGCAAACTTTTATGAACGACAGCCCAACAGACCTAATTTTTTCATTCTTTCTTAGTGTGAATAAGAATTATTAGAATTATAATTTTTCCTTAAGAACTTTTTGATACAGGGATGCATCTTTCAACAATTGCCCCAACCCTATTTTTTATATATAATATCTGAAGAAATATTATAAAATGTGAATAAGAGTTAAAGAAGATATTACAAAATGTGACTGCAGACTATAGGGCCAAAGTAAGCAAGATCCCAAAACTCAAAAAGATTAAAAACCAGAATGGATAACACAAGTAAAAAGGCATATAGTCTCTGATGGAAGATAATAATCCCAATACCTTCAGTGAAACTGGCTCTTATTTTCCAGAAGATGCAAGTCTACAGTGTGATCTAGATATGCTACTAAAAAGTGGGAAATACATTGTTATACATAATGAGAAACAACTACTGTCAAGTTCTATTCACTGTAAAGAGAAAAAAAATCTACAGTTTGAAGACTCTGGCTAAAAATGGATGTCAGACTGTCTGCCCCTTATGATTCTTTTCAGGATGTTAAAATCTATGATTCTATGGGGTTTAAATGAAGGCTATTACAAAAACATAAGTGAAATGAAGGGCAAACACCTACATGGAGTAAAGGGCAGTTTGTCTAAGGGGTAGAGGAAGAGAAACCCTAAATATGACAGACATTATTTTAGGCACTAAAAATATGTTTTGTACTACTACAGAAGGCAAAAAAATTTGCCTACTTCTTAGGCAAACTATGGTGATGGCAAGATTTAGTTTTTAAAAATCCTATCCATGATAAACCACTCTGTGGTCTTCTTACTCATAACTAGTATGCAGTCTGCACTACATGCTTCATACCCCTGCTTAATCAGATGGGCCCCTGGTCATGGATCTGAATGTTGGTAAATCACTTTAACATTTTTCTAAATGCTTACTCTCAGTTCTATTTATCTCCTTGGGAATGGTAAGAGCTCTTGGACAACAACAGGGTTTTGGGGGACAGGTGCCTCTTCTCTTCCGACACCCTCCCTGTTCAAACACATCCTCATTTATTGATGAGTAAAGAATTTTAATTGGTCAAGTTCTAATGTCAGGTCAGCTATAATAGCCTAGGATCGTTCTGCATTAAAATCTGATTTCCATGTCCTGTTTATACATTAAGGTAATGATCTTACTCTCCTTTTTCTTCTCTGCCTCTTACTTTCCCCCAGATTTCTTCTCCTTGAAAGTTGGTGGTTTGGTAGGCTTACATCCTACCCTGCTGTTTTTATCACCCTCTCTTCAATTAACACCCAAGTTGGCTGTCTGCCAAAGCCAATAGAACTCTCCAATATTTATATTCAGACTTGGCAGGAATGTTGAGATTCACTTCTATCTCTGGTCTAAGCTACGTGCTCTATACCAGATTTACCAGAGAACCCTACATTAAGGTATCGAACACTCATCCAGATATTAAGAAATGTTTGTATTGGCAACTTGGAATTCAAAATAAAAATAAAAGCTTATGGAGAGATGGAATTTCAAAGATTACTGGTCATTTATTGTTTCTGTTTAGTCACTAAGCTGTGCCTGACTCTTTGTGACTCCATGAACTATAGCCCACCAGGCTCCACTGTCCATGGGGTTTTCCAGGCAAGAATACTAAAGTGGGTTGCCATTTTCTTCTCCAGGGGTTCTCCCTAAACCAGGGATTGAACCCGCATCTTCTGCTTGGCAGGCAGATTCTTCACCACTGAGCCACCTGGGAAGCCCTACTGGTCATTATGCCACTGAACATAATTTTAAACAACATAAAGGAGCTTAGTTGATGAACTAGCATTTGAGAGGTGAAGTGTTTTACTGAGAGAAGCAGGCTCTAAGTAATGTGACTATAACTGATATTAGGTGCACAGCAAAGAAGATTCTTCCAGCATCAGGAGATATTCATCTCAAAACCATGGATTTTGGTTTACTCTTTTTATGGGTACTTTGGGGCAAATAAGATATTGCTACTAATGCTTGATTGCCTTCCATGGGTTCTGTTCCTCTTGTGGTTGTTATAAAATTTTCCCTCTTTAGTCTATTTTTCATCCAGGACTAATCAATATTTTCTTTGTCCATGGTAAGTTATTTTCAGCTGCAGCAAGAAAATAAGTGATGCAGAGGAAATATTTTGGCCCCACTGGTGTCATGAAGATTAGCCAAGCCCTGGGGAACTGAGCAGAAATAAAGGTGTACATCATTTTGCTTCTCATTGCTCCTGGAATCACAAACTTGAGAAGTGCAAGTAGAAACATGTGGGGTCAGTAGGCTTGACCATGACAGAAGGATTTTGCAACATCTGGTAAAAGCAAAATTTAATCTCATGTGAGGTTTCCTCTAAATCAACTGAGAGTAAAAGTCTATGAACTCTGGCTATTTAGAATCTTAGTGAAACTCTCATTTGCTTACATGTATAAAAAATGGTTCGTGACTAGAAAAATTAAGAGGAGAATATACTTTTGATAAAGAAATGAACTTATTTCAGAGGAAATAACAGCTTCTGAATTGTGTGGTTCTGGGAGGCTGGCGCCGTGATTCCCACATGTGCCCTGTTGCCTCTTTAGTGCTTTGGACAAACAGAACTTGGGAAAGACTGAGTCCTAGATTAACTGAATGCTAGAGATATTTAAGGAGCTAATCCATTCCAGTGAACTTTGTCTTGGGCTACTGATGCTGAAGAAAGAAACCAGATTCTGATTGGGCTTCCTGGATTCAAATCTCTGTCTCTGACACATTACCCGTTAGGCCTGGGCAACACGTTTAACTTCCCTGTGCCTCACTTTGCTCATCTGTAAAATTACATTACTCACAGTACTTCTCTTACAGGGTTTCTGGGAGGATTAAACACATGACTTTTTATATTTTAGCTCTTATAAGAGCCCTTTTATAAATATAAATGCTAATCTTTGCTGTTATGATATCAGTTGGGCATCAAGCTTAAGCAATTGAGCACTTAATTAAAGCCTAATTAAGTTTTTAACTATAAGTTCTGCATTGGAGGTTACAGGATACTAGACAGTTCTTTCTACAATAAAATTAATTGTTGTTTTAACATGTAAATAGAGGATGAAACAAAGAGGGATGACCAGCAAGGTAGGATGCGACCAACACTTCTATACCCATCAGTTCAGTTGCTCAGTCGTGTCCGACTCTTTGCGACCCCATGAATCGCAGCACGCCAGGCTTCCCTGTCCATCACCAACACCCAGAATTTACTCAAACTCATGTCCATCAAGCCGGTGATGCCATCCAGCCATCTCATCGTCTGTCGTCCCCTTCTCCTCCTGCCCCCAATCCCCCCCAGCATCAGGGTCTTTCCAATGAGTCAACTCTTCACATGAGGTGGCCAAAGTACTGGAGTTTCAGCTTTAGCATCCTTCCTTCCAAAGAACACCCAGGACTGATCTCCTTCAGAATGGACTGGTTGGATCTCCTTGCAGTCCAAGGGACTCTCAAGAGTCTTCTCCAACACCACAATTCAAAAAAATCAATTCTTCAGTGCTCAGCTTTCTTTACAGTCCAACTCTCGCATCCATACATAACCACTGGAAAAAACCAAGCCTTGACTAGACGGACCTTTGTTGGCAAAGTAATATCTCTGCTTTTCAATATGGTATCTAGGTTGGTCATAACTTTCCTTCCAAGGAGTAAGCATCTTTTAATTTCATGGCTGCAATCACCATCTACAGTGATTTTGGAGCCCCAAAAAATAAAGTCTGACACTTTCTACTGTTTCCCCATCTATTTCCCATGAAGGGATGGGACCAGATGCCATGATCTTTGTTTTCTGAATGTTGAGCTTTAAGCCTACTTCTTCACTCTCCTCTTTCACTTTCATCAAGAGGTTCTTTAGTTCCTCTTCACTTTCTGCCATAAGGGTAATGTCATCTGCATATCTGAGGTTATTGATATTTCTCCCAGCAATCTTGATTCCAGTTTGTGCTTCTTCCAGCCCAGCGTTTATCATGATGTACTCTGCATAGAAGTTAAATAAGCAGGGTGACAATATACAGCCTTGATGTACTCCTTTTCCTATTTGGAACCAGTCTGTTGTTCCATGTCCAGTTCTAACTGTTGCTTCCTGACCTGCATATAGGTTTCTCAAGAGGCAGGTCAGGTGGTCTGGTATTCCCATGTCTTTCAGAATTTTCCACAGCTTGTTGTGATCCCCACAGTCAAAGGCTTTGGCATAGTCAATAAAGCAATAGATGTTTTTCTGGAACTCTCTTGCTTTTTCCACGATCCAGCAGATGTTGGCAATTTGATCTCTGGCTCCTCTGCCTTTTCTAAAAGCAGCTTGAACATCTGGAAGTTCACAGTTCACATATTGCTGAAGCCTGGCTTTGAGAATTTTGAGCATTACTTTACTAGCATGTGAGATGAGTGCAATTGTTCAATACTTTGAGCATTCCTTGGCATTGCCTTTCTTTGGGATTGGAATGAAAACTGACCTCTTCCAGTCCTGTGGCCACTGCTGAGTTTTCCAAATTTGCTGGCATATTGAGTGCAGCACTTCCACAGCATCATCTTTCAGGATTTGGAATAGCTCAACTGGAATTCCATCACCTCCACTAGCTTTGTTCATAGTGATGCTTTCTAAGGCCCTTTGACTTCACATTCCAGGATGTCTGGCTCTAGGTGAGTGATCACACCATCGTGATTATCTGGGTCGTGAAGCTCTTTTTTGTAAAGTTCTCCTGTGTATTCTTGCCACCTCTTCTTAATATCTTCTGCTTCTGTTAGGTCCATACCATTTCTGTCCTTTATCGAGCCCATCTTTGCATGAAATGTTCCCTTGGTATCTCTAATTTTCTTGAAGAGATCTCTAGTCTTTCCCATTCTGTTGTTTTCCTCTATTTCTTTGCATTGACTGCTGAGGAAGGCTTTCTTATCTCTCCTTGCTGCTCTTTGGAACTCTGTATTCAGATGCTTATATCTTTCCTTTTCTCCTTTGATTTTTGCTTCTCTTCTTTTCACAGCTATTTGTAAGGCCTCCTCAGACAGTCATTTTGCTTTTTTGCATTTCTTTTCCATGGGGATGGTCTTGATCCCTGTCTCCTGTACAATGTCATGAACCTCCATCCATAGTTCATCAGGCACTCTGTCTATCAGATCTAGTCCCTTAAATCTGTTTCTCACTTCCACTGTATAATCATAAGGGATTTGATTTAGGTCATACCTGAATGGTCTAGTGGTTTTCCCCACTTTCTTCAATTTAAGTCTGAATTTGGCACTAAGGAGTTCCTGATCTGAGCCACAGTCAGCTCCCAGTCTTGTAGTGCATTTTGGCCTCTTTTGTTGACCATGATGGCTACTCCATTTCTTCTAAGGGATTCCTGCCCACAGTAGTAGATATAATGGTCATCTGAGTTAAATTCACCCATTCCAGTCCATTTTAGTTAGCTGATTCCTAGAATTCCTAGAATATACCCCTATAAATCAACAAAATCTCACTCCACCTTGGCACAGCAGAGATAATGAACCAGGCTTTAACATAAAGTAATGATCCTGTCTCTAGACCTCAGCATCATCCAAAAGAAAGATAATGCAGTAGTTATACTAAATAAAGTGAAAGTGAAAAAGAAAGTGAAAGTGTAGTCACTAAGTTGTGTCCGACTCTTTGCGACCCCATGGACACCAGGCTCCTCTGTCCATGGGATTTTCTAGGCAAGAGTACTGGAGTGGGTTGCCATTTCCTTCTCCAGGGAACTTCCTGACCCAGGGATCGAACCCAGGTCTCCAACACTGTAGACAGACACTTTACCGTCTGAGCCACCAGGGAAGTCAAAATAAAGTGAAATGTGTTTTATTAGACTTAATATATTCAAATTTTTATTTTTACATGTAATTGATAAAAAATTAAGATATTTTGCGTTTTAAATTATTTACAATCCAGTATGTATTTTATACTTACTGCACATTTCAATTTGGTCTAGCTATATTTCAAGCGCTTGATATTTGTTTGTGGTAAGGGGCCACCATATAGGACAGCAGAGTCTAGCCACCCACCCCACTTTGCTCTAGTTTCATGCTTTACAACTGATCTTTGGACTATTAACTCAGTGTTTTATATTACACAGTGTGAGAAAGTAGATGCCCTCAGTAATTTAACAAAAAGTTGTGAGAAAGTTAGATGCCCTCAGTAATTTAATAAAAAGTATGTTTTAGAAAAGATCAGTTTCAAATGAATTTGGATACAGTGATCCAGTTACTATAGGAACTGAGCTTCCCTAAGTTCACCTTAACTGGCAAACTCTTTTGAAAGTGAATAGGGCATACTGTTGATAACAATGTAAAAATTATAACAGTTAACAATGTCCCTCACAACTGATACATATGACAACCTTGTAAAACATGATGTACATCATGCTGTTGCATAAGTTTTTTTTTTTTTTTTTTTTTTTTTTTTAATGAAGATAACCTTTAAGGACAAAGGTTTGTATGACTGACTTCTTGGCAAAATTCTAGATCCAGTTTGGGGTGATGGATTATACTCAAGGAAAATTTTGGAGGACAGAATCAGAAACCAGATGATCTCAAGGCATCCTTTCATCCTAACATCATAAGCTCAGTACAGTTGTTATTTTCTCCCTCCACTGAATTCTGATAAAATTTTCTCTTAAAATCCTGGAAATTACATGGATTTCAGCACACTTGGTTTCAAATTTTAGTTCTGTTACTTAGTAACTTTGGGTAGATAATCTCTCTGAGAAGATCCTTTCAGATGTGAGTGATAACATTTATCTCACAGGACATGTTAGTGACAGGGGATTATACATCCTTCCAGCACTGTAAAATGAGATACAATTGACTTCTGCAGATGCCTAGCTGTCTTCACCATTATAAAGACCTATGTATTTAAATTTTCACATACCTACTACCCTGCTGCTAAGTCACTTCAGTCGTGGCCGACTCTGTGTCCGCCATCCCTGGGATTCTCCAGGCAAGAACACTGGAGTGGGTTGCCATTTCCTTTTCCAATGCATGAAAGTGAAAAGTGAAAGTGAAGTCGCTCAGTTGTGTCTGACTCTTAGCGACCCCATGGACTGCAGCCCACCAGGCTCCTCCGTCCATGGGATTTTCCAGGCAAAGAGAGATACTAGTAATTGCATTATATCGTCCCAGGTTGGTCAATGAGTGCGGAAAATAGTCTCCATTAGTCTAGTCATGCCCTGGGGTTCCACCAAGTAAGAGAGGGTGTGGTTTTGCCAGTTCAGTATATCAGTTGATGAAAAGGGCTGACAGTAATAGGTTACAGGAGCTTGGTGATAATTACCGTCCTCCCCTATCATTGGGGGTTGCTGAGCTTCTCTGAGGGGCATCTGCAAGG
Organism: Bos indicus; assembly: GCF_029378745.1. NCBI lineage: Eukaryota > Metazoa > Chordata > Mammalia > Artiodactyla > Bovidae > Bos > Bos indicus. The sequence continues at coordinate 55,944,813 of NC_091769.1, forward strand.
GTATTCTTTCCTCTGGCTCTTTGGCAGAGAGGAGCCTTTGTTTAATTCCAGTGGTTCCTCCCCCTTGTCCGGGAGTACTTACCGGGAGTGGATCCCTGAGTGATATACTAAGTTCAAGGTATTTGATTGTAACTTTAGGGGCTGATACCCTTCCAAACGTATGTTAATTGTTCTCTTCCTTTCTACATCCAGATTTACATGGAATTTAAATCAAGGTTTGTTCTTCCCCCTTTCAATGCCATAGGCCTCCAACATATTTAATTAGCCCCAAGTCCTTTAAATTTTACCACCTAAATAACTACAGAATATATGTTCTTCTCTTCAGTACCACTGCTCTGTTTCTTTAGAGCTGGTATTTTTTTAATCCCGATTTTTACAGTTTTCTAACTGGCCTCCCTCCTTCATTCTCACAAATCAACAATACATTTTCTGCAGTATGCTAGACTGATTTCCCTAAAAGCTAGATTTACTTTGTCAAAGCTACTGGCTGAAATCCCACAGGAGTTTCAAAAACGTCCTATAAAATACCATGCACTTCAATATACTCTGTGGTCCCTCATAATGTGGACTTTGCCTATATCTCTTCTTGCCTTTGTACAAGTTCCACCTTACCTTGATTTTCTCCACCCTTAAACTCTTGTGGTTTCCCAGACTCCTTGTATTTGTTTAAACCTCATTTCCTTTCAGTGTTTCTGGCAGTGAAAACATATACCTCTGTCTAAAGTGCAAAGAAATAGAGGAAAACAACAGAATGGGGAAGACTAGAGATCTCTTCAAGAAAATTAGAGATACCAAGGGAACATTTCATGCAAAGATGGGCTCGATAAAGGACAGAAATGGTATGGATCTAACAGAAGCAGAAGATATTAAGAAGAGGGCAAGAACACACAGGAGAACTGTACAAAAAAGAGCTACACGACCCAGATAATCACGATGGTGTGATCACTCACCTAGAGCCAGACATCCTGGAATGTGAAGTCAAAGGGCCTTAAAAAGCATCACTATGAACAAAGCTAGTGGAGGTGATGGAATTCCAGTTGAGCTATTCCAAATCCTGAAAGATGATGCTGTGAAAGTGCTGCACTCAATATGCCAGCAAATTTGGAAAACTCAGCAGTGGCCACAGGACTGGAAGGGTCAGTTTTCATTCCAATCCCAAAGAAAGGCAATACCACGGAATGCTCAAACTACCACACAATTGCACTCATCTCACACGCTAGTAAAGTAATGCTCAAAATTCTCCAAGCCAGGTTTCAGCAATACGTGAATGGTGAACTTCCAGATGTTCAAGCTGCTTTTAGAAAAGGCAGAGGAGCCAGAGATCAAATTGCCAACATCCAATGGATCATGGAAAAAGCAAAAGAGTTCCAGAAAAACATCTCTGCTACTCTGCTAAGCCACTTCAGTCATGTCCGACACTGTGCGACCCCATAAACGGCAGCCCACCAGGCTCCCCGTCCCTGGGATTCTCCAGGCAAGAACACTATTTCTGCTTTATTGACTATGCCAAAGCCTTTGACTGTGGGGATCACAATAAGCTGTGGAAAATTCTGAAAGACATGGGAATACCAGACCACCTGACCTGCCTCTTGAGAAACCTATATGCAGGTCAGGAAGCAACAGTTACAACAGGGCAAGGAACAACAGACTGGTTCCAAATAGGAAAAGGAGTACGTCAAGGCTGTATATTGTCACCCTGCTTATTTAACTTCTATGCAGAGTACATCATGAGAAACGCTGGGCTGGAAGAAGCACAAGCTGGAATCAAGATTGCTGGGAGAAATATCAATAACCTCAGATATGCAGATGACATTACCCTTATGGCAGAAAGTGAAGAGGAACTAAAGAGCCTCTTGATGAAAGTGAAAGAGGAGAGTGAAAAAGTAGGCTTAAAGCTCAACATTCAGAAAATGAAGATCATGGCATCTGGTCCCATCACTTCATGGGAAATAGATGGGGAAACAATGGAAACAGTGGCAGACTTTATTTTTGGGGGCTCCAAAATCACTGCAGATGGTGACTGCAGCCATGAAATTAAAATACGCTTATTCCTTGGAAGGAAAGTTATGACCAAACTAGACAGCATATTCAAAAGCAGAGACATTACTTTCCCAACAAAGGTCCGTCTAGTCAAGGCTATGGTTTTTCCTGTGGTCATGTATGGATGTGAGAGTTGGACTATAAAGAAAGCTGAGTGCCGAAGAATTGATGCTTTTGAACTGTGGTGTTGGAGAAGACCCTTGAGAGTCCCTTGGACTGCAAGGAGATCCAACCAGTCCATTCTAAAGGAGATCAGTCCTGGGTGTTCATTGGAAGGACTGATGCTAAAGCTGAAACTCCAATACTTTGGCCACCCCATGCGGAGAGTTGACTCATTGGACAAGACCTTGATGCTGAGGGGGATTGAGGGCAAGAGGAGAAGGGGATGACAGAGGATGAGATGGCTGGATGGCATCACCAACTCGATGGACATGAGTTTGAGTGAACTCCGGGTGTTGGTGATGGACAGGGAGGCCTGGCATGCTGCAATTCATGGGGTCGCAGAGTCAGACATGACTGAGCGACTGAACTGAACTGACTCTTAAGTGGAAATCCCTATTTGTTTCTCTAGACTTAGCTCAGGAGGTCACAGCTTTGTTACCATTTTCCTGATGTATTCTTCTTCTCCCCTTTTTCTTTAGTCCACTTCCACTAAAATTCTTATTGATTGTTTTAATTACTTTTTTGTATATCTCCCTTAAATAGTACTCTTGCCTGGAAAATCCCATTGATGGAGGAGCCTGGTAGGCTACAGTCCATGGGGTCACAAAGAGTCAGACACGACTGAGCGACTTCACTTTCACTTTTACTTAAATAGTTAATATTAACTCCTTAAGAGCAAAGTCAAAAAATAATTATGGAATTAATGTATGATCCAGGCTTCATTTTACCTTAAGAATCTTAGACTAAAATAATAATATGCTATTTATATATTTTCAGTTGTTTTAAGTGCAAGTTTGTTTAAATCTTAGCATTTTAGTTTTATCTCTTGATGTTAAACTATGTCATAGTCAACAACACAATGATTATATCACATCTGAACCAAACCTGTTGAATTTGGCATGAATTAAAATGACAAAGGTATGATTAAAAATTGACAGTAAAAGATTAAATATAAAAGATTATTCCATGAATAATCTCTCCACAAATAAGTGAGAGTTGATTATGTAAATGAGGCAGCTTACTAGTTACAGAAATACTCCTATTTAAGGAGAAACTGTAATTTGCATAAAAGCAAATTGGGTTTTTTTACATTTTTTTCTACTCTATCATTTATTTTTTTAAATATGACAACCTAAATATCTAAAATAAAGTCACAGAAATAGAGACAGTATTTTACCATTCTCTATGTAACAAATTTACCTCAAATTATCTCTAGAAAATAGGGTGAAGTTCTGGTAAGTGTTGCTGTATTGCTGTTACTAGTAATTTTAATAACATTTTGAATAAGTATGAAAGAGAATATTAAAAAGTGTCAAGATCCATGTAACATGACATTAAGAACATGAAATCATAGGAACCAATAAGAAGTAATAACATCTAAATATATGCACACACATACACACATTGACTCAGCCACTGTGTCTAAACTGACCCTCAAAGATACTCCACTCAGTGTCACTGAAGCCATGTTTCTTTTCTGACACACATCTTTTCTGACACACATTTGACTCTATGGTGAAATACTGCTTGTCAAAAAGCAGTAAGAATGGAGGTTTACCCACCTTATTTTACTGCAGGACTTTGGAAGAAGCATTTGACAGGCAATGGCACCCACACCCCACATTTTACTGGAAAATCCCATGGACAGAGGAGCCTGGAAGGCTGCAGTCCATGGCGTTGTTAAGAGTCAGGCATGACTGAGCGACTTCACTTTCACTTTTCACTTTCATGCATTGGAGAAGGAAATGGCAACCCACTCCAGTGTTCTTGCCTGGAGAATCCCAGGGATGGGGGAGCCTGGTGGGCTGCCGTCTATGGGGTCGCACAGAGTTGGACACGACTGAAGTGACTTAGCAGCAGTAGCAGCAGCAATTAAAAACTCTTAGAATAGAAAAGAACTTAATAACGGGCAATTATGAGAACCTACTGTTCACACGTTTAATGGTGAAAGCCAGAATGCCTCCCTCAAGACTGCGAACAAGATGAGGATGTTGATTCTGTCACTACTACCTAGCACTGCACTGCGCAACCTGGTCACTGCATTATGGCAGGAAAAACAAGCAAAATCCATCTGTAGAAAGGAAGTAATAAAACTGTATATGCAGAAAACAGGCTTGCATACACAGATAATCCTAAGCAAGCTGCAAAAATGAAACCTAATTAGTGATTTTGGCAAGGTTGCAGAATATAAGATTAGTATTACAAAAATAAATTCTACCTCTAATTCTGAGAAACAAAAAATGGAAAATAAAAATTTTAAAGTATAATTTATAGCAGCACTCAAAACCATGAAATATTTAAGAGATGAATTTAGCAAATACTTGCAAAAACTGTACACAAATAAGTGTCAAGATAAATTGAAGAAAACCTAAATAAATGGAGAGACATTTTATGTTCTTTGATCATAACATTCATTATTTTAAGATGACAACCAACCAGCAATTGGACAAGAGATTTAATGTGTTATCAGTTATAATCCTGGCAATTTTTTTTATTGAAGAACTTGTAAAAATTTAAATTGGAAGGAATTATACTAAATGAAAAAATATTGAAAAAGTAAAACAAAATTGGAGAAATACACTACTGGTTTTCAAGGCTTATTAGATGGCTGAAGCAATTATGATGGTATGATATTAGCATTAAAAAAAATACAAGTATCAATAGATCAGTGGTCAGAAAAGAGAGTCCAGAAATTGATTCACCCATATAAGATCAACTCATTCTCAGCAAAATCCCCAAGAAAATTCCTTGGGTATAGTATTTTCAATAAATGATCTTAGAACAATTATATGTTCATATATAGTAAATTGTATCTCTTACCTTTATAATATACATAAAAATTAACTATAAATGGATCACAGGCATCAACATAAAAGCTAAAGCTACAAAATTTCTAAAGGACACTGCAGAAGAAAATCTTGATAATTTCAAAGTGGTAAAATATTTCTTAGATAGGACATAAAATGCCCTACACAGAAAATTTAAAAATATATAAAATGACTTGGAAAAAATTAAAACTTGTACAAGGATAGTTATAGAGGATTTAATAAAAATGGCAAAAAAGATCCCCAAACCTCCAAATATCCTTGGTATGTTTCAGTTGAAAACCAATAATCTGTGGTATATTCATACAGTAGAACAATACATATCCAAAGAAACAAATGTCTATTAATATAATCAACCAGTTACGAGCTAAAGAATCTGAGGTCAACAAGTACTTACTGTATTACTGCACTTATATAATTCAAGCAGTTACAGTTAATCTGTAGTGACAAAGTTGCTCAGTGACTGCCCATAGCCTAGGATTAGAGATTGAGTATAAAGGGACAAGAGAGAATGTTTTGCAATAGAAATATTTTGAATTTTTGTTTGCTGTTTAAATGAGCAGGTGTCCATTTGACAAAACTCACTGAATTATACACTTAAAATGGATTTGTTTTACTGTATATCATGCATATTCCCATCCTTGTGGGCTTCCCTTATCTGCACTTTGAACTTTGTCCCTTTGTAAGCAAACCTGCTCAGTTCTGTTTTACAATGCTATCTTCCTGTTCGGACTCTAACTGAAACAGATGCTTATACCTCCAGACATCAGAGTATCGAGTATCATCTATAAGTCTAGGCCAATTTACTCATTAAGTATTTGTGAAAGAATGGGGATTCCTGAAGGAGGTACCTTTGTTGTTGGAAAAAAAAAATCTAGTATAAAGGGTCGTCTGAGGAGTATTCATCGCAGAGCTCTCTCCAGCAGGATACAGCTCCTTTTGAGCACCATTGCTTATCTAAGATCCAACGAGCTTCAAGTACAGATTACACATTATCACAGACAAAATCCTGTAACTTGTTCAAGTGAAATGACTGTCTCTTTCAGAAAAATTAGCCATTTTAGGGAAAAGGGCAATGAAACCCTGTTTCCCATGTTTTCAGTCTTATAAAGGTCTCACAGCACCATATATAATTATAATAGCCTTTGTTTGAAAGGCACTTTGTTTGTATAGATCATTTCCTTTTCTATATTTATATTCCCTCCATAGCATTTATATTTTAGGAGATCTTGTCTTTTGTCAAATGTGGAACTTGAAACAGACAGTCACTTGTGCAACTCTGAGTTAAATGATTGCTTCTCTCATTTTTCTCTCCTCTAAGCACCCAGGAGTTTTATGTCTGAGAATTCTATCATTAGCCAAAATCTCTATTTCATTAACATGTGTACTTCTCAAATACAAATGCCTCTCAAGTGGAAGCCTATTTAGTCACTATCAGACATGAATATCACGATAGAGACAAGCTTTTCTTCCTTCCTTCTAAACAGACAGGTCTTATCTGAAAAAAACAGGAGCTCATTTTGATAGCATTCAATTTTTTAGGAAGTATTTATGGCACTCCTACTGCACAATACACTCTGTGCTAGATGTAGGAATACAGTCTTTGACAAAAAAAAGATATCCTGCTTGCTGATATGACACTTACAACATTGTGGGAAAGCAGATAGATATCAAACACGTCATCACAAAGAGGATACAGATTCACAGAAACCGTGAAGTGCTCCCTGAAGGAAAAGTCCTGGCCATTGTGTGAGAGAACAGGGGTACCTAATATAAACTCTAGGGCCAGGGAAAGCATCTTGGAAGAAGGGTCTCATACAGAGATCTAAGTTACAGACAGGAGTTGGTGAGGAGAGGTGAAAAGTGCACAAAGAGCAGCCCTGGCAATGCAAATATCAAGTTTAAAGCCCTCACGCTGAAAAGTGGAACTGTCATATTTGAGGAAACAAAACAGGCCATAACAGTGAGTGGAGGGGTGCAGGAAGGAAAGAGGGGCATGAGATGAGTCTAGGGAGGCAGACTAGGACACTTCCAGGTCATGTTAAGTGTATTGAGTTTTCTAAGTGCAATGAATGTCATTATTTACAGAGAATGCTTCTGGAAACACCAGAAGTAATTGAATAATTATTGGAATTGATAAGAGAGCTTAGTAAGATGGCTAGTAATGCTAAAATACTGACGAGAAAAAGAAAAAATAGTTTTTCTACCTAGAGAAAAATCCCATTCTTAGGGTGGATTCTAAAATGTTGTTCATAATTCCATTAGCATGTAAAATCAAAATGACCAAGAGAAATTTAAGCTTATTAATCAGATGCATTTCAACAAAATAAGCTTGTGAATTAGTCCACCAAATACAGTTCACCCTTGAACAAGAGGGGAGTTAATCTGCATATAATTTATAGGTGGCCCTGCACATCCAGGGGTCTTTCATATCTGCAGATTCAACCAGCTGCCATCCCTAGAGCACTGCAGTATTTACTACTGAAAAACACCTGTGTGTAAGTGGTCCCAAACAGCACAAACTTCTGATGTTCAAGGACCAACTGTTTATCTTACCCAGACAAACATTCTCTCAGATTAGGCTATTTTAAAAGGACAATTTTTATCTATATGGAAAAAAAAATGTAAGTAATGCCTACAGTTTTTGATGGTATCTGTCAGATTCTACTTCTTTGATAGGAACAACATCAAAACAAATGGCAAGGAAATTCTCCAAGTAACCTATCAAGATGGGCCTTCAATCTATCATCAGGATCTATCATGCTTACCTTTCTTCTGAATTAACATTAGATTCACAGGTGACCTGAAGGCTAAAGAGGCTAATGATGTTGCCCATTTTTCCATGTGTATAGACTATCCCTATATGTTCTTTTGTTAAGTATTTGTTGAAATATTTTTCTCATTTTTTATTGGGTTAACTTACTAATATCAAGTTGTAGGATTCCTTTGTATCACCTGGATGCAGTCCTTTGTCAAACGTGTCAAACGTGTGTTTCCTCCTAAAACACGGCTTGTCTATTTTCTTTTTCTTTTCTTTAAAAAAATTTTTATTTGTGTGGATCTCTAAACAGGAAACTGGAGCAAGCATTTCTGGTATAAAATTCAAACTCTTGGTCTCAATATCAACTAAGTTCCACCACCTTTTGTTTTTAAAATATAATTGTATAGTAGCAGGGGAAGATCAATTTTTTAACCATCATTCACAATCTAATCTTTCCAACTATCATTTTAACTTTTTATATTTTTTTTACCATATTTGTACCAATGTATGCCACACACAGAGATATTTTAAAAGTAAATGAAATAATACATACACTGTTATATACCTATATAATGTATATGCACATATAATATGTATATTATGAAGATGCATGCATGCATGCTAAGTCACTTCAGTCATGTCCGACTCTTTACGACCCCATGGACCATACCCAACCAGGCTACTCTGTCCATAGGACTCTCTATGCAAGAATACTGGAGTGGTTTGCCATTTCCCCCTCCAGGGCATCTTCCTATTTTCTTAATGGTATCATTTCATGAGCAGAATTTTGTTGAAGACTAAGTGGGCTTCCCTTGTAGCTCAGCTGGTTAAGAATCTGCCTGCAATGCAGGAGACCTGGGTTCAATTCCTGGGTTGGGAAGATCCCCTGAAGAAGGGAAAGGCCACCCACTCCAATATTCTGGTCTAGAGAATTCCATGGACTATATAGTCCATGGCATTGTAGAGAGTCAGACACGACTGAATGACTTTCACTTCATTTCACTTTAATGTCTTAATTTCTTAAATAGTTATCCTTTCTGTGACCTAAAGAAATAAATATATTCTTCCATGACTCCATCTAAAAGCGCTTTTTTTTTAAATTTTTAATGTTTCAGTATATGACATTTTTAAAACTTTTGTTAGGCATGAGTTAGAAGTAGAAGTTCCATGACCCCCTATATGGATAATCAATTATTTCAGCACCATTTGTTGAAAAGACTTTTTTCCCCGATTGGACTACTTTGTCACCTTTGTTGAAAATCAGACAAGCACAATTATGTGGGTGTATTTCTGGACCCTATGCATTCCATCGATATATTTTTCATTTTTATGCCAGTTCCCATTGCTTGATTATTACAGCTTTCTACTATATCTTGAATTCAAGTACCATATACGCTTAAACTTGTTCTTTGTTAAGACTGCTTTGAATTTCAACTACTTCACATTTATCTGTACATTTTAGAATCATTTGTCAATTTCTTTTTTAAAAGTTAGATTCCTGGGATTATAACAGAAGTTGAAGCAGAATCAGATTGGAGAACACTGACATTTTTCACAGTTTTGTAGTTTCAAATTCATGAACATGACATATCAATTTATTTACCCTCTCTCAATCATGTTAGAAATTTTTTGGCCACAAGTCGTGCATATCATTTAAATTTTATATTCCTATGTATATGTTTTGACACAATTTGATGACATTTTAAAACTTTAATTTTTAATAGTTTGCTTATAGCATATAAAGATGACTATGGATATATTAACCTTTAATCTCTACTACTTTGATAATTGTTCCAGTAATTTAGTAGACACCTTAGGCTTTTCTACATAATCATTCCCTCAACAGATAATTTTAGTTTTTCATTTCCAATCTTTAAGCTACTTTTTTTCTTGCATAATTGCCTACACTTAATTTAAGAAGCTGTGGAATTAGCCCTAAAACTGATAGAAAATGGAAAGTCTGGAAACAACCAAAGTGATTTGGTTACAAATACGTATTATTTTGCATAAATATCCAAATTTCAAATATCTGCAAAAAATAATGTGTTCTTCAATAAATGTTATTTATAGACAAATAGTTGGAGAAGAAGTTCTTTCATCTCATACCATACATTCAAATAAATTGATATAGACTAAAGACACAAATGGTTGTTTAAGAAGATTGGAAGAAAATCATTTTATAATTTTGATATAGGGAATAGTTTTATAATTTTATCCAAAGACAAAAATCAGGAGAATGTTGATAAACAAGACCAAAATTTATTCAAAATGACATCATAAACAGTATTTAAAATATTATAAGCTGGAAAATACTATGATATATAGTCAAAAATACTCTCAATATATAGATAATCCCCATTAACTTTAAGAGATAAGACAGTTACTCTGAAAGATAAAGGGAAAGTAAATAACAGGATAATCACACAATAAAAAGTGCAAATGGCAAGAAACAAGAAAATGTTTAACTTCACTGGTAATACATTTTTTTGAGGTATACTTGTGACCTTTCAGATTGACAAGAGAGAAAATTATAATATAAATAATATATAACACTTCATGAAGAAAATAATAAAATCCTCCTTGAGGGCAATTTAGTAATCCAGTAATTATAGTTCCAGTAACTTATCTTTGTGAAATAATTTTTAAGGTACATTATTTATAACAATGAGAAAGAAATAACTTAATATTTAATGATAAAATTTAAATTATGTGTCATTATATTTGAATGATATGCAATATTACATTAAAGATGATAACCTTTTATTTGATGAGAAAATGTCTGCAATTTCTAAGTTCTGAAATAAGATAGGGCTAGGATTAGGGTACAGTTCTGTCATTTACTCACTGTGTGCCTTGGATTTAATATCTACCCTTCCATTTCCTTACCTGTAAAATGACAATAATGGGAATTACCTAATACAGTTGTGAGAATTAAATGACATAATGGGATTAAAAATAGCAGTACCTGGAACACAGTTAACACTTATTACACCTTTTTATGCACACCCTCCCAGAAATATTGAAAATATATGCATATAATTATGTATTGCTGGTAACACATTTAAGTGAAAATACTTGATTTATAAATATTACACAAAATTATTTCAGCTTATTTTATATATAGGAGGGGGAGAGGAGGGAGAGAAAAATAATTTTCTAGAAGAATAGGTAACAAATTGTAAACAGTGGCTAATCCTGAAAAGTGGGAAAGGAGATACTGATAAAGAAGGTATGTGAATTTGGACTTTTTATTCCACTTTTGAAGCTGAAAATTATGAAATGGGTATGGATTATTTAAAAATATAGAGACAAAAAACACACACAAAATATTTATTCTATCTCTGAATAAGTAAAATTTCTGTTTTCCATTTTTAAATAAATTATTTTAACAATAGTACATGATGTACAAAAAACCCAAAGGTAGATATATTGGTATCTCACCACTTAAAACACCAATTTGTAAAATATTATGATGAAAGCATTCTAAACTAGAGCTACCTGAATTTTTTTCTGTCTGAAAATCACAGTTATCATTGTTTCTAGTACTTCAGTGCCAAGTGGATTGGTTGCTAAGAAAAATCAAATCCAAGTAGTGTACAACAATCCAGACCACTTGAAACTGTACTTCAAATTTGACAACACACATACATAATTGTTAGTGAAAGTGGCCCCTCTGCGGGTGACAGTTCTGGAAACTGCTGGACTGACAGAACAAAGGTGGCTTCCACTTGTAATACCTGTTTTCATCTAGATCTCAGATGTTGACTCAGTGTCCACCTGATATTTTAAGGCAGCAAATAACTTTATGAATAATAACTTTCCAAATAAACTGGTCTTATAATTTACATTTAAGAATATAATTCTCCAGCTAGGAAAATAAATTCCTTTCCTTTGCTAGTAAATGAACAAGAAAATAATTGATTTTTCAGGTTGCAAGTAACTTCACTCTCCAAGTTAACTACTCAACACATGATTACAAAAGACACTGCAACCTGTTAGATAAAAAAGGATATAGTAGATTAAGACAATACCTAGTACAGCACTGAGCACCTAGCCTATACTAGATGAATAGCTTCTGTTAGACTGATACCAGAAGCAACCTCAATCCCCAAGCAGTCATAGTGGTACATTTGCACAAGAGGTTCTGTTACAAAATTTGGAGAAGTTCTAGATAAGGTAGAAGACAGGAGGCTGAAAAGAACAGCAGCAGGTGTTCCAGAAGATGCAAAGTACTCTGGTGATAAAGTTTAAGAATTATTTAGACCATCTTAAAAAACAGAGGGACAGGGTACTAACTTCCTATATGTTGCTATAACAAAGTACTACAAATATTTTGTTGGTGGTAGTAGTGTTGTTTATTTGCTAAATTGTGTCTGACTCTTCACAATTCCTGGAGAAGGAAATGGCAACCCACTCCAGTATTCTTGCCTAGACAATCTTGTGGTGGAGGCGCCTGCTGGGCTGCTGTCCATAGGGTCGCACAGAGCCAGACAGGACTGAAGTGACTTAGCATGCATACATGCATTGGATAAGGAAATGGCAACCCACTCCAGTATTCTTGTCTGGAGAATCCCAAGGACAGAGGAGCCTGGTGGGCTGCCATCTATGGGGTTGCACAGGGTCAGACACGACTGAAGAGACTTAGCAGCAGCAGTAGCAGCTTCACAATTCCATGGACTGCCCAACAGAGCAGCCCATCAGGTTCCTCTGTCCATGGGATTTCCTAGGCAAGAATACTGGAGTAGGTTTCCACTTCCTTCTCTAAGGGATCTTCCCAATCCAGGGATTGAACCCATGTCTCCTTCATCTCCTGCACTGGCAGGCAGATTCTTTACCACTCAGTCACCTGCGAAGCCCTTTACTATACATTTAGTGGCTTAAAATAACACAAATGCATTATTTTACAGTTTTGATCAAAAGTTCTAAAACCAAGGTATCAGCAGAGTGTGATCCTACTGTTTGCTTTTGGGGAGAATCATTTTCCTTGCCTTTTCCAGTTTCTAGAGGCTGAAGCTTCCTGATTCCTTAGCTTGTGGCCCCTTCCTTACATGACTCTGACCTCTGCTTCCTTTCTTCTCATCTCCTTTTTTCAATCTAACCTTTCTGTTTGCCTTAAAAGGACCTTTATAATTACACTGGTCCCACCCAGATAATTCAGGATAATCTCATTTCAAGATCCTTAATTCAATCACATCCACAGAGTTCCTTTTGTCAAGTAAGTTAGGAATTCTCCAGGCAAGAATACTGGTGTGGGTAGCCATTCCCTTCTCCAGGGGATCTTCCTGACCCAGGGATTGAACCTGGATCTCCTACACTGCAGATGGATTCTTTACTGTCTTAGCTACTATGCTGTACTTATTCACTCAGCCATGTCCGACTCTTTGCCACCCAATGGACCATAGCCCAACAGGCTCCTCTGTCCATGGGGATTCTCCAGGCAAGAATACTGGAATGGGTTGTCATGCCCTCCTCCAGGGGATCTTCCCAACACAGGGATCTAACTCAGGTCTTCCACATTGCAGGCTGATTCTTTACCTTCTGAATCACCAGAGAAGCCCAAGAATACTGGAATGGGTAGCCTATCCTTTCTCCAGCAGATCTTCCTGATCCAGGAATCAAACCGGGGTCTCCTGCATTGCAGATGGATTCTGTACCAGCTGAGTTACCAGAGAAGCCCCATATATTCACAGGTTTCATGAATTAGAATGTATAGATTTTTGCAGGGTCATTATTCTGACTACCTTGGAGAAAGACAGAGAAAGAGAAGCAAATCCTAAAATATGGCATAACTTTATCTGGATGTCTCTCATCCCTTACCTGTTCAAGTAAAAAAGATTGAAACGTTAAAATTAAACATAGTGACTTGAATTGTTCAACATCTGTTTTCTCTAGATTTCCCCTTCGTGTTTAATCTAGTTGAATTTCAATAAAGGGTAATTTAGGAGATTATTTTAAATATGGAGATTTTTAAAGAATGTAGCTCTGTAAGAGATTAGAAAACTAATGAATTAAGTGGAAACTAAGAAGCACATTAACCAGAATTAACTAGTTTGCATTAGATGCAAGAAGGAGGTAGGAGATGATTTCTGAGTCTAGAGACCCCAGGAGACCTTTCACAGTAACATCCAGGAATTGTCTATTTTCTGGAACTGACCTAAATATCCTTGCCAGGAGATCTTCTGGCACAAGGCCATAACAGTTCAAATGTCTTTCTCACTGCAAAGACTGGCACAGACAATCTCTTGAATGCCTTTTGTTTTGTCCATTCATGATTTCATAGAGGCACAAGCAACACATTTGGTCTCTAGATTGTGCAATCACAGATGATGAGCCCTGCAGTGAACTAAAACACTTGGGTTCACCTTAGCCCTTTGAGTTATATATTGTTATCTATTATATGACTGGCTGTGGTGGCTCAGACGGTAAAGAATCTGCCTGCAATGCAGAAGACCCAAGTTCAATCCCTGGGTCTCAAATATCCCCTGGAGAAGGGAATGGCAACCCAGTCCAGTATTCTTGCCTGGAGAATTCCATGGATAGAGGAGTCTGGCAGGCTACCATCCATGGGGTCACAAAGAGTCGGACACAGCTAAGCAACCAACACTTTCACTTTCGCTGTTATATGGAAAAAAATACTAAAAGCATCTTTTCATACACACACACAAATTTATATAAGTTTACAAGTGACAACAATATGACTGTATTATATGTCACTTTCTAATAACTAAAGAACATAGAACTGAGAATTTTTGTTAACCAACATAAGATGTATGCTTCAAGAAAAACATAAATCTCTCTATGGCAGAGACCTGGAAGTGTGCGGAAAAGTCAAACTCTTAGCGACAATCAGCAAAATACCTACTGTATCCAATAGAAAACAAAACATAAAAATATCAAAAAAGGAACATTTTTCAAACTATAAAAATATTAAGATGCGTAAAAAGAAAATGTGACAGTATTATTAGTTTTCCAAGTTTATTGAAATATTTAATAAATATTTAAATTCAGATTATCTGCAGTTTCCCTGGATAATAAAAGCATTAGCCTCAGGAAGTTTTTCACCACTGTCACACTAGGCATATATGCCAGGTATCAAGTCATGGCTTTATGACTAATGCCAGTATAAGACCTCATTTTCTTTGTACAACTTCACCAGCTTATTTGTTATTATTTAATTTATTGAATGACTCTGAAATTAAATATAGATCAAAAGACTTATTTACAATAACCCATCAAGTGTGGACTAGAAAAGCTTTTTTTTATTTGGGGTGTGTCCTGTTACCCACACTGGCTTTTCTTAGACTGTATGAAACTGACATATCACAGTCAGCAATCTGAATCCACTCGTTAGAAAGGGTATTCACTGATGTGAGCACCTCAGTTCTCATTAAAACAGCTTGATGTTTAAAATCTAAACTATAAAGAAGCCTTCAAAGACAGAGATTTTGACGCATATTTGAAATCATGAAGTGATTATTAATGACTAGCATGTAATGAACATTTGTTTTCTGTATGTTATATATTGTGTAAAATGCTTACATACACTAATTCACCGAATACACATAGTGCTGAAATGAGGTGGATTGTAATTATTCATTCATGTGAATGAAAAAAATGTATAGATATTAATAAACCTGCCCATAGATATACTGCTGAATACCTATTTAGCTAGAAGTCCAGACATCAGAATCTTACACCAGACTTAAAGTTCATGAATTTCAATTCTAAATTTAATAAAAGGATGAATGACTCCTGATCTTTGCAAGATCTCAGATCACGTCAATCAAGGATATCCTGGAGTGATCAACCCCTTAACATGAGACTGTACTTTAACATTCTGTTAATTGAAAGAAGGAAAAAAGTAGTAGCATGCATTGCCATGAGGGCTTAACAACATTCTTCCTAGTCACTCTTCATAGGTTTCTATATTCTATCTGTGCCATTTCCATTTAGCTATCAACTTGTGCAGTGTTTAAACTCTAATCTATATACCAGTCTCAAACTTTCACTGATGATCTAGTCCCTCATTCCTAGAAGACTATCCAACATTATATTTGACTATCCACTTCATATTTTCCCCCAGCTAAATATGCCTAGAGCAAAACTCATTTATTTTCTTATAAAATAGTCTTTATGCTTTTTATCCAAAATATTTCAAGTCTTCCAATTGTCTGGTTTCCAGTATATATTGTACACAATTTCAAATTCAAACTTCATACAAATTAAAAAAAAAAATGTTCAAATGCCCTTCCTGACTCCTGATTGTCTAAAACTTTCTCTAAGGACAAGCTATGCAGATAACATAATACACTAGGGAAGAAAAAGATGCATTTGGAATTTCCCCTGATTCTGGTGAACAGGCACATCCTTTGAGTATTTGGAGTTAGAAAAGTAGTTTAGAAAACAAAAACCCCAAGCTTCGCAGCTGATTTTCAAGGTCCTTCCCCATCTGGCACTGGATGATGTGATGTCCCAATATTACCTCTCAAGACCAGCCTATTTGTCTACCAAAACGGATCCCTAATTCCCATGTCCAAGTCACCGTCAAGTAGAACCTTAAATACCAAGAGATCATTTATGTATATTCTAGCTACAAGACTACCTGTTTTTTCTTTCCTGTTTTCAATGATCACTTATAATTCACATGTCAGTATTATCCCCTCAACTTATTTCTCAGCTAAATGCAACATGCATAAAGAGAGAGAAGGCCTTTTGTTTTACATCCTCTAATCATAAACAATGCTTTTGCACTTGGTGTAAAATGTGTTGACTTGTCTTTGAAATTATACAGTCCTCCTTCTAAGTCTTTCCTCTACTCAAATCTATTGGTATTTATATTGTGTCAAATTTTTAGTGTGTTTTTACATTATCTGGTCCAACAATCTCCATACAATTTCAATGCTAGAGGAACTTAGAAATTATTATATCAGAATGTTTATTAGACAGTTCTATTGTAGCCTGCTCAGTTGTGAGCATGAAATAACTAAAGTATATTCATAAGACACATTACCATTAGGGAGATGTTCAATGGTGTGATGCAGGAAGTGTTGAGTTTTAAGCCATGGTAAGATCTGTTTTCAGTTCTGACTCCAAGAGGTTCATCATTTCTGCTCATGGCCCAGCTTTCAACATCAGGAAAAAAGAAACTTACCTCGGTTGAGATGATAAGCCTAATATCTAGTGAATAAAAGCAGAGGCCTGGACTATACTACATGCTAAAAGGGAAGAAGTATCTACCACCTCTCTGGTCAAATATCAAAAATTTTTAGAAAACAGATGTAGGCCTGCTGAGTTCTACTTACTCTAGCTTCCTTATAGGGGCAAGAGAAAATATTTGTTCTACCCAAGTTTCTCCTTCTCACTCTCAGTTCAGATCAGAAATGGATGCTCCATTCTCTGTTAAGGCTCCTCTCTTTCCTTTCCTTTGTTATTCTTGAGATATGACCTTTGTGTCTTCCAGAGGCAAACAATCATGTCTAATGAAAAATGCTGAGCAGAGAGCTGAAGTAGATAACTACTTCCCCACGTATGAATTTGTGCATTTTCTCAGGCAGAGCCTAGAGGAGTAGAGTTGCATAGATACAAGTATATTGCCTAATTTAATTCTCTTAATGAACCTTCTATTGAGTGACACATGCATTACAGGTACACTAATCTTAGGGCCACCTGAGGCAGCCAGAGTCCCTCAGACCCACTAGGGTGGCCACCTCATCCCAGTTTGCCCAGGGCTTTACTGGGGTTAGCATGAAAGCTCTGTGTCCTACCAAACTCTTCAGTCCCAGGAGACACCATCTCTGGCTTTCATGAGCAAAGCTTTTACTTTTCCTTTAATATATCATAAAATGATCATGTTTGCGTATGCTAGGTGAAAAAGTTGAGATGTATTAAATGATCTTGTGAGCTACACGTTATGGTTACAATCCGCATTTTTCAAATGACTCACAAATTAACTAACTCTCCCAAGCTCACCCTGGTAATGAGTGGTGTGGTCAAGATTTAAAAGTAGGACTTCTAATTCCAAATCCTGTGTATTCACTGTCACGCCACATCGGCCTGTAGCTCAGAGATGATGCAGGATTTTCCCCTCCTCAAGTCCCAGTGGCTAAACAGGAAAACTGAAAATATTATACCCTTACTTACTGTTCCGTCTCTAAATTTGTACCCTTGGAGCTGTCTGTACCCAGTTGGTGAGGGAATAGGATGGTTCAATAGTTTTTCTTGGACACCAAAGTCACATATACCCTTTTTCCTCCTTCCGAGCTACTTATACAACTTTTAAGACTGGATAAGGACAAACACACACAGACACACACACCTTTCTCTGCTGTTCGGATCTCAGTCTGAATTGCCATGTCAGACTACTTTTTTCACTTTTGATAAGACTTTTCACATAAACCTCCCTGTGTTTCTCTGAATTGTGCTGCAGATCACTTTCATTACTGCTAAACCAGTCTTCCCATAAAATATATCTAAGTCTAAATCCTCAATTACAAGTACTCCCCTCAAACTCTGTATAAATCAATGAAGGCAAATGCATACACTGTCAAGAGTTTCCACAGATTTTACCACGTTGGTCAAATCTGACTTTCAGCTCTGACCCAGACAATATACTCTATTGTATATATTCTGTGGTTTCATTCATTGCTTTGGTACTTCATGTACTTTTAAATGTAGAATATATATATTTATTATAGAAAAATAAAAAATGTATAGAACATATAGAGAAAAGGAAATATGTAAATCAAAAAATTCCAAATCCCCAAATCCAGCTAAAGATAGCTATAGCAAATATTTTCAGCCCACTTTTTTTTTTTTTAACTCCTAAGCACCTACATTTCCAATGAGACAAACTCAAAGGCCAACTATATTTCCTCACTTCTGACATTTCTGTTTTTTACCTATGTGAAGCTTATAAAGAACACTGTACTTCTCCCATGGTATACTTGGATTAATTTGCATTTCCAGAAGAAATTTTATGTCTTTTTTTTTTTTTTAAACTTTCTATACAGTAAGTCCCCTACATACGAACCTTTAAGTTGTGAACTTTTGAAGATGTGAGACTGTGTTCACAGGCCCAATCATGCAAGTTAGTTTACTTGAGGATGCACTGTTTTTGAGGAACAGGATCCAAATGCAGAACAGTACAAGAAGGTTGCAGCAGCCATTTAGAATGCAATCCAGTGCTACTGTGTCATCTATCAAGAGGAAAAAAGGGCTACTACCAAGACATCAATGGATCATTTTTTCCAAGAGGGTAGATAGAACTGAATCCAGCAAGGAATCAGAACCTGTGCCATCAACATCAGACTGGAGTGAAATTGCAGCTTGTCCTCCATCTCCTATTGCTGATGATCCTTCTGCTCTACTATCTCCCACCTTCTCTCCCTCCTCCCATCAGTAATTCTTCTTACCCATTCACTCTATGCCAACCCCTTTGTGCCAGTTGTTGCACTGTACTACTTTACCTTTCAAGGTACTGTACTGTGAGATTACAAATGTTTTATTTTGTGTGTCTGTTTTATGCATTAGTTGTATGAGAAGTATTAGAAAACTATTACAGTAGAGTGCAATATAGTTGATTGTGTTAGTTGGGTTCCTAGGCTAACTTTGTTGGACTTACAAAAAAACTGGACTTAAGAATTCACTCTCAGAATGGAACTCGTTCATATATAGCGGGCTTACTGTACTTGATACAAATACATGCATCTTATTAAACTTGGGGATTCTTCTGAAACATGAGATTCTGTAGTTGTCACCTGGAACAAGTATTTCAAGTGTTGCTTCCTGAAGGAATATTTATATATTAAGTTGATAAGGTGGATGATGTGACACTACGTGAAAAGATTCACACTCAGACCATTCTGAGCAGCAAAGGCTTCTATCCATCTTTACTTTGGCCTTTCCTACCCGGGACCTTAGAGTCTAATCATCAAGATAATGAGCAGGATTTGCAGTGATGTTTATCATGGTTGACAGAGTTATGTAAAAGCACTCCAAGCAAAAGACACGTCTGCCATGCCTAAATGCACTTGCTTCTAAAGACTAATATGCATCTAAAAATTAAGTTTCTTGTACTTTTGGCAGATGAGTCTGCTATGTTAATGAAAATTGTAAAGGCTTCTGAATATAAATTCATAGTTTCTTCCCCTCATTGTCATCACCTAGAAGTTACTGTTCAACCACTATGTTCCCAGAACAACTGAGTCATTGTCACAAGACACAGAAATTCAAAGTTACAGATATATTATTCAAAAGATTAATATATTTAATATCTGTAGTCAGGCATTCAGTTTCAACTTCCTGTTCAAACCCATCTTCCACTTTTCTCCTGCATATACTATGACATGTTATTGTCCCATACATTTTTTTGCCTGTGATGCTATTTAAGTTTTTGAACTACTTTCTGCTCTGATGTTTCTATAGGCACATATTAAAATTCTACCAAACTTCATATCCCAATTCAATGCCATCTCCTCATTAAATCTTTCCTGGCAACTCCAAATCATAAATATTTTCCTTTAATAAATTTTAGGAGAACTTTATCCACTGGAAAAGTGAAGTCACCCTTAACCTTGTGTTATAGCTGAGGTAATTGGTTTAATGCCAAAGATTAGATTCTATTTTCATGGTAATTTTTATTATTATTATTCCAAGTGCAGAGAATATCATTTTATAAGTGAAGGTAAACACATGAAATAGCATTCTATTTTCTTCAAATTCTAAGTATGTAATTTTGAATAACATTTAATTATAGGCATACATAAGTACGATAGATCAGATAAATGTCATGAATTCTTTCCTCCCATAAAGAGTCAGGGTCTTTTTCCACTGAGTCTGAGCTCACTATTACTTTTTCTAGACAAAAGAATGTAGCAAAAGTGCAGGCTGTCAGTTTCAAGCCTGGCCTAAGGTTGCCTTGCTGCTTCAACTTGTTTTCTTAGAATCCTGTCTTTGCCATATGAACAACCTTCATCTGGCCAGCTGGATGAAAAGTGACATATAGCCCACTCCCCTCTGTTGCCCAGATAATAGTCAGACACCCACAGACATGTGAGAACCAGCCCCTGTCCACCAGACCGTACGTGCATAAGTAAATGCAGACAAGATCAGTTAATCATTGTTTTAAGCTACAGAATTGCAGGGTGGCTCATTACACAGAAACATCTGTCTGATACCAAGATTATATTAGGATATTAGGATAAAAGGTAATAGAATCTTGAAACTGGAAGAATTTTTGAAGAATCAACCATCTCATACCCAATTTCCTTTGCAACATTTCTAACAAGTGATCACTCAAACTATTTAAGTATCTTTGGAAACACAGAATTTGGTTCTTCACAAAATCTTACTATTGGAAATTTCTCCTCATATTAAGAAGACTGGCTACTCATAATTTCACCAGCTATCCATGTTTTTCCCTCTGCGAAGCTTGGGACAATTTAATTGCTTTCCCACATCTGATCTTTTAAATATCTGAAGACCTTGAATACATTCTCTCCAGAACCTTCCCTTTTTCAGGTTCAGTGTGTCCCTGGCTCACTGATGGTTTTTCATATGGTGTGATTTGAGATCCCTTTTCAACACACGTTTGATCTACAAACCTTCTCTCTTACCTACACCCTGTGCAGGTGTTGGTCCCTGAACTGAGTGCACAGTCCTGAGAGGCAGGGGAGCTGGACATGGTGCAAGGCCTTCCGTCTTGTTTGGATTCTGCACTTCTCTCCTGGTGCTCTATAGGGACACTCCCTGCAGGCTCACCATGCTAGCATCACAATCTGACTTAATTTGCCACTAGATTCAATGAACACTTTGAATTTTTTCATGTGTCGATATTAAACTGTCTTTCCTCTCTTCTACAGTCTGAGTTCAAGGCCCCCACCTATCCCTAATTGTGACAATTAGGCTGCTGAGAAACACTCCAGGTCTTTTCTCCTTTCAGATATATGATAAGAGCGCAACAACCCTCCCCTTAAACTAGTCTTTGCCACATGATTTGCTTTGTTCATTGTAGTATAAACAGAAAGGAAACATGTCACGTCTAACAAAAAGCTTTAAGAGTAAGAGCCCAGTTTGTCACTGCCTACTTCCCTTACAGTGAAACCATGAAAATGTGTGTTGAGAATTTGCCAGCCTGGTTCCCTGGGCAGCTATCAAGTGCATCCTCCTTTCTTGTTTTATACACATTGAAAATATACTACAGACAAGAAATAAACCTTTATTTGATTAATACAAAAAAACTGAGAAGGATGGTGAGTTATTGCATAGTAACCTGGTTTATCCTGACTCATACACTATTTATACTTCACCTTACCATATTCAGTTCTAATATGCTAAAATCTTAGATATTAATTCCATTATCTAATAACACTATTTTACCAACAATGTCACCCACAAATCCTACAATCAGATCTTTTACATTTCCATTTACTTCAACTAAAAATAACCAAAGTGCTGGTGCTCAGTCATGTCCGACTCTTTGTGACTCTATGGACTGCAGCCCACCAGGCTCCTCTGTCCGTTGGAGTTCCCAGGCAAGAATACTGAATCAGGCTGCCATTTCCTCCTCCAGGGGATCTTCCTAACCCAGAGATCAAAACTGTGTCTCCCGTTTCCCGCACAGCAGGCAGATTCTTTACTGCTTGAGCCACCAGGGAAGCCTAAAGTCAATTCTTAAAGCACCCCACTAAGATATTCCACCTGATTCATTAGTCATCACACTTTGGGTTTAGTCATTCAATTCATCATTAATTTATCTTGGTGATATTATGAAATATTATATATTCCTGCTGCTGCTGCTGCTGCTGCCAAGTCGCTTCAGTCGTGTCCGACTCTGTGCGACCCCAGAGACGGCAGCCCACCAGGCTCCCCTGTCCCTGGGATTCTCCAGGCAAGAACACTGGAGTGGGTTGCCATTTCCTCCTCCAATGCATGAAAGTGAAAAGTGAAAGTGAAGTCGCTCAGTCGTGTCTGACTCTTAGCAACCCCATCGACTGCAGCCTACCAGGCTTCTCCGTCCATGGGATTATCCAGGCAAGAGTACTGGAGTGGGGTGCCACTGCCTTCTCCTTATATATTCCTAGGGGATATTATAGAAAACCTTAGCAAATACTTTCCTGGAATCTTAAAATGTATCTACAAGTTTTATCTGATACACCTACTTAGAAACCTTATCAGACCAATACATAATGTAACATTAAGTTCAAAATACATAATTACAAAGAACTGATATAGACTTAAGGATCATTTATTTGCAAATTACATTAGTTTGGCATACTAGTAAAGTGGTCAAGTCCTAGAATAACATAAACCTAGTTCAAACCTCAGCTCTAACGATCATTATTTCACCTTGACCATGTTAAATATCTCTAAGGCTTAGTAACCTCATTTGAAAAATAACTGTAACATCTACCTCAAAAAGTTGTGGTGAGGTTTAAAGAAAATCACACATAATGCTTAGATATGGGCCTGTTATAATTAACACTAGGGAAAGTATTTGTTGTTATAATGAATTTGAAACATCAGCCCTATTTTTTAAATATCTAAAATGTTTCCTTACATTTATCCTATATTTTATATTGTTTTTCAGTGTTAAGAAAGAATAAAGACCAGTATCTACCTCAGTTCAGTTCAGTCTCTCAGTCGTGTTCGACTCTGCAACCCCATGAACCGCAGCATGCCAGGCCTCCCTGTCCATCACCAACTCCCAGAGTCCACCCAAACCCATGTCCATTGAGTCGGTGATGCCATCAAACCATCTCATCCTCTGCTGTCCCCTTCTCCTTCTGCCCTCAATCTTTCCCAGCATCAGGATCTTTTCAAATGAGTCAGCTCTTCGCGTGAGATGGACAAAGTATTGGAGTTTCAGCTTCAACATCAGTCCTTCCAATGAACACCCAGGACTGATCTCCTTTAGGATGGACTGGTTGGATCTCCCTGCAGTCCAAGGGACTACCAAGAGTCTTCTCCAACACCACAGTTCAAAAACATTAATTCTTTGGCATTCAGCTTTTTTCATAGTCCAACTTTCACATCCATACATGACCACTGGAAAAACCATAGCCTTGACTAGATGGACCTTTGTTGACAAAGTAATGTCTCTGCTTTTTAATATACTGTCTAGGTTGGTCATAACTTTCCTTCCAAGGAGTAAGTAATTTCATGGCTACAATCACCATCTGCAGTGATTTTGGAACCCCCCAAAATAAAGTCAGCCACTGTTTCCCCATCTATTTGCATGAAGTGATGGGACTGGATGCCATGATCTTCGTTTTCTGAATGTTGAGCTTTAAGCCAACTTTTTCACTCTCCTCTTTCACTTTCATGAAGAGGCTCTTTAGTTCCTCTTCGTTTCTGCCATAAGGGTGGTGTCATCTGCATATCTGAGGTTATTGATATTTCTCCCGGCAATCTTGATTCCAGCTTGTGCTTCCTCCAGCCCAGTGTTTCTCATGATGTACTCTGCATATAAGTTAAATAAGTAGGGTGACAATATACAGCCTTGAAGTATTCCTACTAGTCTTCAATTTAGAATTGGTCATATCTGAGAATTATGGTTCGATTAACAAGCTGCTCAATATTTAAGAACATATGGTGGATTAAGCAAACTTGTTACTTCAAATGAGATTACAGAAGCAAACCATTTTGGTTCGCAGTGACTATTACTGTGTTTTTGTTTTCCTTTTTTTTTTTTTTTTTGCTCTCCTCTATCGTCTGCCTTTGGGCTTCCCTGGTGGCTCAGCAGTAAAGAATCCTACTGCCAACGCAGGAGCCACAGGTTTGATCCCTGGGTTGGGAATATCCCCTGGGGAAGGAAATGACAACCCACTCCAGTATTCTTGCCTGGGAAATCTCATGGACAGAAGAGCCTGGTGGACTATAATTCATAGGGTCCCAAAGGTTGGATATGACTTAGAGACTGCTGCTGCTGCAAAGTTGCTTCAGTCGTGTCTGACTCTGTGCGACCCCATAGAGGCAGCCCAACCAGGCTCCCCCGTCCCCGGGATTCTCCAGGCAAGAACACTGGAGTGGGTTTCCATTTCCTTCTCCAGACTTAGAGACTAAACAACAAATACTTGTCTGTAAGAGGAAATCTATGTTATCTACTTTCATAGAATAAGGTATTCATTTATTAAAAGATACTTAAAGCACCATTCAATATATGCTTTATTGGGATATAAAATGATCAAGCTCATTTTTTTCCCCTAAGATAGTTTATGCATGTTAGATATAGTCAATAGTCAAATCAATTAAGCTTTGGAAAGAACCCTCAGGTTAAGGATGCATAGTAATCATAATTGTCGTGTAACCTAGAGGCATTATTTTCAATGCTTTTTGACTAATAACTGGTAATTTTCTAACACAAGCCATTTTTTCTGCTCAATGTAGCAGATGATATTTTCCATAGTTACTGAACTGGCAGTGTTTTAAAACTGACTACCCAATTACTATATTCATAAAGGATTATCAGTGATTTTAATTCGCTGCTTTTCAAACACATAAAATAACTGGAAGGCATTCAAACATTAAACTTGATTCTATTTAGTGTATCTTTAAAGATTCATTGATTTTCTAATGAATTTAAGCCAAGCCAGAGACTTAACTCAAGAGTAAAGATCTGTTTTAAAGAACTGAAAATGCACAGTAATACTAGATGTTCAATAAGCAAATTAAATACAAATCAAGCTTTAGAAAAATATGCTTCTACATAGCAATTTTTTTTTCCCCAACATATATGCTCTCCTAAGGTTTCTTAACTAGGAATTTCTTTTTCTGAGGCTAGAATATCTCTAGAAGCTGCTACATTAATGAGGTGGGTCCTCCTGCAATACTTGAGGTTAGAAGAGAGGATGGAAAGTACCAGTTTGAAAGATATTTTGGCTTTCAGATTAGGAGCCTGGAAGAAGGAAAGCATTTCTGAATGGGAGTCACAAAGGTGAGAAAAGATATGGCCTCAGGGGCTGGGGGTTGTAGGTTGCAACTTCAATCCCTAAAGCTGAAGTGGCTTTACCAAAAGCTAGTCTTTGGAAAGTGCATTATCCGGGATTTATTTAAAGACCATCTCAAGTACAGTGAGCTGGGATTGGGCTTTCAGAAACTAGGGAAAGACAGACTTCTTGTTGGGTATATTTTTGACTGGCAGTCACTGAAAGATAAAAGGGAAAGCAGGCCCTTCCTGAGGAGCCAACCAGTACTGTGTGAAACAATTATGGAAAGGAAAGTTTCAGAGTTGGTAGTGGCTATGGTTTCCTTCCCTTGAATGAAGGGCTGCATCCAGGGCTGATATGGATGAAGGACCATAAGCATCTTCTCAATCAGAAATGTAAACCTATCTTTCTTAAAAAGCAGAGAGAGTGGCCTTTATATGATGAGTATATATTCTAATATTATTGCTCAGTTGTGTCCAATTCTTTGCAACCCCATACATTGTAAACCAGCAGGCTCCTCTATCCATGGGATTCCCCAGGCAAGAATACTTGAGGGGGCTGTCATTTCCTCCTCCAGGGTATCTTCCTGACCCAGGGATTGAACCTACATCTCCTGTGTCTCCTGAATGGCAGGTGAATTCTTTACCCGTTGAGCCACAGAGAAAGCTATGTGATGTTTCAGTGAAACCCTGCAACCCAGCATGATCCTGAAGTTGTATATTCTTATGAACAACTTAATAATAGAAATATAATCTGGCTGAGGAATACTCTCTGCACTGCTTTATCACCACAGAAAATGGTCTCATTTAGAGTGGACATCAGGTCTTTTGTGGATGGAGGAATCTTTTCACTAAAATCATTACCAGATTTGAGAGTCTTACACAGTATCCCTGGATTGAGTGTCCTTCTGCGTTTGTAGTCTACTACTGAGTCAGAAAAAATGTTAAGCTACAAACTAGGCCAGAAGAAACAGCTGTCAATCTCTAATTTTGTGAACTATAAGCTAGTAGTAATGAGGTAACAATTTCATTTTCTTAATCCTGTAAATGAGTTCTATGAATTATGTGCCAACATCTAAGTAGGAAAAAATACACCTGGAAGAAATTATTTATAATTTACTCCAAGAAAACTATGGTATCTATAAATCTGGTTCAGACTGCAGTCAGTAACAAATCTTCCTTCCACAGACGTTATGTTAACATATATTTCCTATTAACAGAGTCTAAGGATGTGGTCCTGGTGTTTTGTAGTTAAACCTGGTGGTTTTCCATACATTGAAGGAGTCGGCCTAGTGGCTGGGCTTTGTGGCTAACATAAAAATGGCGATATTAAGAAATTTACGAGTCTAATAACCAAGATCTTCTCAATGGCGATATTAAGGAATTTACGAATCTAATTTCAGCTCAACATAAACTAGGAAACTGACAGCTGGTGGTAGGCCGAAGTTAGATAGGCAGGGTTTTCTCTTTTTTTTTTTTTTGGTGGTGGTTTTCTTTTGCTTTGTTTTTTCCACAGGAAAATAATGGCTTAGTAATCATTTTTTGATAAATGAGTTTTAGAAAGTTGATAGCCTTACTGATATCAGCTTTCCTAGCTAAGAGGTTCTCTGTCTAGGCTAGATCTTGCTTATAAAATATAATGTGTCTGCTTGGCAGGAGGACTGCAGGCAGAGTGCTGAGCACTAGAGGACCCCAGCCTCACATAAGATTATTTTCTAGCTGATATAACTACACACTGTCATGACTATGTCTGACGTGAGTTACGAGATGCCAGGTTTCATTCATTCTATAATGGACTGAGCAAGATGACTCCCTTTATTACTTGTATAAAGAACAGGGTGAAAAAGATTATTCAATGATTAATCATAAACATTTTCCTTTCAAGTATGGAGTTTACTAGAGGAAATCTTTAACACAGTGTGAATTTATATCTAGAGTGTTCTAAAGAGGTGAGGTTTTCTGATAGAAAGGATAAAATTTATCTTAGAATAATTAGAGTAGGATTATTGTATAAATTTTCCCAGCAGAATCTTTAAACATTACTCCAAAATAGAAAAGAAGATTCATAATCCAAAGCAAAGCAACCTCCTAATCAACTGGGGTTATATCTTCTATGAGAAAAACTGCCTCGTGATTTTCTTTTCCTGTTAAGAGCTCAGTAACATTAAGTTTGAGAGATGTTTAAGTTTCTTTTAAAAAGTACTTCTCATATGTGTCTCCTCCTCAATCCACAGTTATTTCAAGAATATTTTTTCTTAAAATATGGTAGACCCAAGTCTCTTAAAAAATAATTCTAACCAATGATCTAAGAGACTGTCATTCTAAACCAAAATGAACTTATGAATGAGGTCCTAAAAGGGCAAGACACTACCATAAACTTTATAAAAGGAAACACAAATAACAAAAGACCGACTCTGTGCCTTTAGAGAGCTTAAAATCAAGTCATCAAGGATATGAATCTTGTAAAGGTTATGTAACTTAAGAAATTAATATATGTTATAGGAATGACATGGAAGAACATAGAAAAGGGAGTAATACTACTTTGTTGTAAAAAGAGAGAAACAGAAATCAGGAAGGACACTCAAAGCCATGTACAAACAGCCAACTTTATATTGCAGAAATGAGGACACATTAGACATATTTCAGTAGAAAAGGACTGTGCTTTAAGGAAATGGGCTTCCCTTGTGGCTCGCCTGGTAAAGAATCCACTTGTAATGCGGGAGACCTGGGTTTGATCCCTGGATTGGGAAGATCCCCTGGACAAGGGGAAGACTACCCACTCCAGTATTCTGGCCTGGAGAATTTGATAGACTAACAGTCCATGGGGTCACAAAGAGTCGGACATGACTGAGCCACTTTCACTTTAAGAAGATTAGTCTTTAACAACATATAGACTAGAATTAATGTGGAAGAATAAATTGATGCAGGAAGATCAGTTAGAAGATAACCTTGTAATTGCCTAGATAAAATGTATTGAAAACTAAAATGAGGCTGATGGCAATCTAAGTTGAAAAAAGTATAGGCATGGTGATTGAACTGTTGTACAACTATGAATTATGGAAGTAGATACGTTTGCATCTGATAACCCATATAACAATTAACAGTCCCTAATCTTAACTCAGGTCTCCCTAAATCTATAGTGCTCTCCTCTACCAAATCCCCTGGGAGGAAAAGGAGTTTTTCCATGAAAACAAATAATTGGAAAGTGAAAGAAAAAGGCTTCTATTTTGCCCCAAAGAGTGATTTGCTATTGTGAGTGAAGCAAAGTTATGTGAAGGCTGTCATTTTCTTGGTACTTGGTAAACCTGGTTGACAGCGTGCAAGGATGTTTATGCATGATGAACCACCAACCCAGTGAAGGGTTTATAGCAGTGGAAAGAACTGTTGTCCAGGCTTAGGAGAATTTCTGGCCTTTTTCTTTAGCAGAAAGGAAATTACCTGAGGGGGCACAGAAGAATTTAATTTATGGGCTAGATAGGAAAAAAAAAAAAAAGTTATCCATTACCAGGGTAAAGACTGCTGCTATGAGACAAGATGGGTTAAAAGCTCCTTAAGAGTAAGAACAATCTTAGCTTCTGTGTTAAGTGACTGATTTCACACCAGACGAAACATGGAGGTCAAGACTAGCAGTGGGGAAGAAGGCATGAGGACAGAATATAGGATCCTAAACTTTATAGAGAATATAAAAGCAATGTGAGAACTATGACAAACATGAAACAGTATATTAAACCTGTTATATCCATATATTTTACAATCTGTTTGTGTCTGGTGTAACAACTACAACAAAAATCATGACTTTAATCAAGGTAAACTTAAATACAAAAGAACTCTTCAGAATTCTGACTAATGATTGACTTGCTCACATTCACTAAGTTATTTGTTCATGGCAATAATTGAACCTTGGAAATCTCGGCACTTATTTCATATATATATATATGTGTGTGTGTGTGTGTATATATATATTTAGCAATTTTATCTGTTTGAAAGGGAGGTCAACACAGAAGCTAATCTTTTTCTATTTGACATATAGAGAAGATACTGCTCTTCAATAGTATGTCTCCATTTTCTCTTTTTCTTACCTCTTTCAACATCACCTCTTTTCTAACAGGTTCAATAATCCTAGTAGTGGTTGGAAAGTAATCACCAATTTCCTGGGGTTAAGGAGAGTGGCTATAGCATAGCTCAGAAGCACAGACAGAATATAAATCTCTCTTACCATAGATTCAGAGAACTTATTTCCATGAGAACTATCACGATAACTTTAGTGACTGAAGAAAGAAGGGAACAAAAATTATGAGTCTCTCTTCTCTCAAACTACATGTTTCCCCACTACCCTCATCACTGTTTTATAGACTTTCCTGAATTTTGATGGAGACACAACTGGTCCCTCTAGACTAGGAAGAAAAAATTACAGAGAGAGGCCTTGAAATGCTCCCCAGTATGCAATGAATAAAACTACTATATGCATATGCACAACTGATTCGCTTTCTTGTGCACCTGAAACACACACATTGTAAATCAACTAAACTTCAAAAAAATTAAAAATAAAACTGGCTACAAACATCCAGGGAAAAGCAAACTTAAGTAATGCAGTTAAAGCCCCAAGGGAGTGGCAGCCTAACTCAGAAAGTGATTCATGAAGGTACTTACGTGCCTTCATTCACTGTCACTGATTAAAGAAGTGGCATCAAACTGACATTCAAATAATGTCAAATTATCAGATGCCAGGCAGCCACGGGCATGTATCACTCAGATGTTCCTCAGAGAAATCTTCTAGGAGTAGCTGGTTGACAGACTTCAGTTAGCACACCTCCAGAACCAACTGCAGCATTCATTTACCCAGGCCACTCTCTCCCCAAGCTGCTGCCACCCAATGAACGGGCATAACAGACCAGCCATGGATGCTCAAGGTGGGACTCCTCTCACAGCCAGCCTGTTTTCTGGGACTCCCCACTAACTGACACTTCACTGTAGTCTCATCAGTTTCACTGCAGTCGGTTTAAGGCTCCTCATGCCTAGTTTTCCTTCCTTCTTCTCTCTTCCCAGGGTATCAGACCTGCATCATGGTTCAAGGCACTTCCTGCCTACCCCTATTGTTTCTCCACTTTATCTGAGATGGTTTTCTCCCAATAGGTCTTGTATTTTTGTATCTTGGTAAGACCCTTAGCTTACATTATGACAAAAGCTACCAAACTCAAAAAGTACTATAATGTAAAATGTTAAATGTATAACTTCACTGAAACAAGCATCTTTACATCCTTCTCTCTTTTTCTGTCCATCTTTTCTCTCTCCCAGAACCTGTCTGAATTATACTGTGATAGATAGGAAAAATAAAACTTTGGCATGTCTTTTCCAGCAACACTTACAGGAACTGTAGAGAGAGATGAGCAGAAATTAGCAGTATTGTTAACTACGTTACCTGGCTTCACTGTATATAGACTGTGCTTTTATTGACACTTGAGATGTGAGAGGGAAGGAAGGCTGTGGTCCGGCTCGGAACTGACTAGGAATGCTGAAGGCAGAGGGGTGAAGGATGCAGCACCCTTGTCATGAAACAGCAACGACTCCCTGTTTTCAAAGTCTGCTCCAGTCTCAGTTTCCCAGGACAATAGAAATTTTAATATTGAGAATTATAATTAAGCAAATTATAGAATTTGCTTTATTAAAATATATATTTAAATACTTATAGGGAAAGTAAAATAAGAAACAAATATTTCTGGAAGACAGTTTGACTGAAAATTTGCATTTAAATGTATTCTTCAAGTTCTTCGGGAGGAATCTACTTTCAGGTAACAGAAAATTCTCTTTCTGATGACTAAAAATTATCACCCCTTTCCCATACTGCCATAATTGCAAAATCCCTTGCTAAGTCTATGAAGGAGAAGTTTCTGGAAAAATAATGTGGAAAGGATCAAAATGCAAAGATGACCTATTGTAGCTAGACATTTACACAACATACACTTAACAAAAGATTTAGGTAGATTAACTCTTTTGCACTGACAATGAAAAAAGTCCATATTCAGACATGAGATAGGAAGGCAAGTTGTTATTAAGTGATGAATGCCACAGGGAGGTAAGAACTGTAAGAACTGTTATATGATAAACTCAGATAAGCCTTTAAGACCATGACATACAATGTTTTTTCCAAAATTAAATTGAAATTCAACTTATTTTCTAAGATAAATACTTCTACTTGATGTGTCACACTGTCACTTTTTAGTAACTAAAGAAAGTATATATGATTTAGTGGGGAGAGGATAATCCATTTACTACCTGAATTTTCTATAACTAATCCATAGTGAGCTTTTGCCACAGTTGGTTTTCATAATATATTTAAATTACTGTGATATTCCAGTATAAATGCAATTCCTCATGTATTTAAAGGGCATCAAAAAGTCTGTATATATAACAAATATCTTAGTTACTTATTTGAAAAATCCAAATAAAAATGATTTTACTATGTAGGAGCTTTAAAATCGAAACAAAAATTTTCATATGGGTTACAGTAAATAGCATGTGGATGTTATTTAACAAGATTCATTTTAAAGGAATGAAAATACTATAAAACATAACTGAAACTATTTCTTTGCCCCAACCTAAAACATATATCTAAATTTTGCTTCTATTTCTATTATACACAGATGTGTTCAAATTGCAATACTTAAAAAACAATTTATCTATACTGTGCATAAGCTTTGGCCCACACACTACACTTTGAAAACTGATTATACATCTGTTCTAGTATCATTTACAATGATGATGCTTAGAAATATCCTGGAAAAATTAATAGAAGAATGAACAAATATTACACAAAGGTTTTGAAATATTTCCATTATGTATAAATAATGGAAGTGGAAAGTTTTCCAAGGTACTAATGTGTTGTCAAGTAGTAAAAAAGAAAAGGTAAGGAAAAAGAAACCTACAAGTTGAAGATAAAGGATAGTATTAGTGATTAAGATCACAGATTCTGGAACTAACTGGGTTTGAACACTCACTTTGCTACTTTACTAGCTGTACGGAGAGAAAGGTCTTTTGTTTTTTTTAAACTGCTATATATATATCATTTCCTCATGTATAAAATGATGGTCAAAATAGTACTTACCTCATAGAGCCATTGTAAGGAACAAATGAGTCATTATTTATGAAACAACTATAATGATACCCACTATTAAATCAACACTAAATTATTGCTTATTTATAGAATGGCCATATGTTGGCATTTATGTTCAATGTACAGGGATATATGAAACTATTATTCTATAAAAATATATACAACATATAGATATAGATATATGTATGTATATGCAAGCACACAGAAAAAGGCCTAACAACACATGAGCCAAATTGTATCTTTAGGGACATTAAAGCAGATCTTTGTTGTTTAAGTGTTTTATTTAGAAAATATAATTGATATAACTAAATAGAAAATATAATTAACACATTATTTTGTGGTCACATTTTAAATACTTTTATACACCCATAAAATGCAATTGCAGAAAATGATTACATTGACTGACTTATTGAAACAGAAATATATTCTCATGCAAACATCATTAAGTGCAAACAAGCAGATCAAAACACTGTATTAACTGTACTAGTAATTAAAATTATATCGTTATGTTTTGTCTATGGAATGATCTATTCTGGCTAGGTGATTTCAATTTTCTTCTTTATATACAGATATATTTATTCATAATTAAACTTAAATATACACAAATCTATATACTTTTTAAAAAGCACTATAAAACTATTTTACTGCAAGAAGAAAGCAACAGCAAGGCAAGCTAATTATACCATCATGAAAGATTCTGCACTCAAAATACCTATGTTGAGAGCACAGCCAAGAAACATTGATGAATGGAATGAATTAGGAAGGTTATGAGTGTACTCACCCACCAAACGCCTGTAGTGCAGAGAATTTGGAAGCATCCAAATCATTGCCACTTACTATCCGAGCCTTAAATGAAAATGGAGAGAAACAAAAGAAACAGACTTTTAGCATTCTATAGCTATGTACACGTGAATTGGGAACACGCGTCAACTGCACTATACACGTAACACCTAGTATGACAGATGCTAAGCAGGGTCAGCTCCAAGTCAAAGCTACTGTGGTTTTATGGGTAGAGGTTTTGAAATTAGCTGTCAGCATTCAAACAAAAGCACTGGCAGAGTCAAGGAAAATATCATATTCCAATACCATTTGCCCTTAAAACTTGGTATGTGCAGTGAAGATCATGAATCAGTCAGAGGGATCATGATTTGCCAGACTTAACAACAGATGCTGCGTTTGACCGTAGCAGACCCCTAGGTTGGCAAGTGTAAGCTATAGTAAGCAAAGCTGGCAAGGTGTAATCTCTTCATAAAAGCAACAGATTGGGGCACACTTAAAGGACAACCAATGAATGGAAAGCTGGGATAACATGCACAGTTCACAACTAAAACAGAAGAACCAAAACAGGTCTAATATGTCACAAACAAACATGTACAAAAAGACAAGATCCCTCAGGAGGGAAGAAAAAGTATGATTTAAAACCTTTTCATCCACAGAACTGCTATCTGAAAGAGAATCAGGAAAAGAAGGAATAAATGTTAGATGGAGTACTTTTCAAGAAATCATTTAAACATATACATGAACCAAGTGTTAATGTTCTATAGTTTAAAATTATAAATGAACCCCAAGGGAAGAAGGATAGCTGGTCCCTGCAATTTAAAGAGTTGGAAAATGTGCCAGAATGCTTGAAAAGTATAAAAGGGTGATTACAGAGCTTAACGAAAGACAGTGTGTCATAAAAAGAAAAGAACAATTGAAGTATCAGAATGCCTAGGCTCCAGCCAGGACTCTGCCACTTGCTAAGCACACTGGGCAAACTACAAATGGTCTGGAGTCTAGACCTAACTCTGAAATAAAGTCACTAATATTTTGCTTTTTGCCTCCAAACTTTGTGAAGAGGCTCAATTAAGATCAATATATGTGAAAGTAAACCCCAGGTAACTATATAAATTAAAGGCATTTTTATTATGGGATTATTTATTGCTTCTCATATCATAGAACTTTAGAACTAAAAGATTAAGTATATTTCACCTTGCAAATAAGAAATCTGATGCCTGAAGGTGTTAAATTACTTAAGATCCCCAAACCACCAAATGACAGAGTGGTATAAATCCAAGTCTTCTGATTCCCCATCTTCTGCCCTTTGGATTCAACGTTTCAAGTAAATTGAACAAAACAGGGAGGGATGTTTGGTCCATGGTTCTCCAGTATAACTTAGGATAAAATCACCAAGTCAGTATTTCTCAGTTTCAACTGCTCATGGGCCCAAGTAGATGAACGATGGACTTGTGATTTTTCAAATTTTTTGTTTCTTTTTGAAACTCAAGTCTACATTTTCAAGGGTCATCATAGCATGGTCCATTTCTAACTTACACAGTGTTACTGTTTTTTAGCATAAAGCCAAAGGGATTTCCATATGAATACAAGTTTGCAGAAAGCTAGAACTGGAGTGACCTTACATTTTTTGTATCCGAGACCCCTTATTTTCATAGATGAGTCCCAGAAAGAGGAAGATTTGCTTGAGGACATGTAATTCAATGGTGATTTTTATTGATAAAAATCTGAAATTGTTTGTTTTCTTGACCCATTAAATATGAACCAGTTAACATAACTAAATATTTTTGTGTAATATTTTGAAGATTTTACACTATCCTATGGTTATATCTTTGAATACAAAGCACAGTAGGCACAATATAAAGTAATAAAGCAATATGGCCATAAATATTTTAAATACTTCACAAAATACAGAAAATAAAATTCAGCACTGTATCAGAAGAATAATATATCATAGCCATGAAGACTTTTTTCAAAAGCATGATTTAAAAATCATTGATGAAAAAATAAATAAATAAATAAATAAAAATCATTGACGACTATAAAATGACATCAACTGATCATAAAACACATATCTGCATTTAAGTAGGAGCATACAAGCTATTTGATAAAATTTCAAAACCTTCCAAATAATTTTTAACCTACTTAGCCTGGAATGAGTTAATTTTCATATGCTGAAAAATGTCTTTCAGAATCAACTTAAGTGTAAAATATTAAGGCATCCCTGTTATTAAAAGGCAAAAATGTCCACTACAATATTTTAATTTATTTCCATAAATCCTAACCAATAGAGTAAAAGAGAAATAAAGAACATAAATGCTGAAAGATAAAATACAAAGTTTTTATTTTTCAGAATTATAGTATTATACCCTGAAAACAAGTCAAACCACATGGAAAACTGTTATGATTAATCAAATAGATAGCAAATGAATAAATAACTAACACATCAAATAACAACATTATGGTATTTCCTACTAACTAGCAATAGCTAGTTTCGGAAACAATGACATTAAGTCTGATTTCGTATATCAGTATTTTGAAATAGTCCCCCATTCTAACTGGTTTCTATATCAATCATCTGACTGAATTAGGGTAATCTTACCAAAGTTATTATTTTTCGGCTGCTAACTGTAGTAATTCATTAACTTTTAATTCATTGTTTCATTCAGTGTTCACTCATATTTTCCCTGAATACATATTTTTATTAATTATCAATTAACGAATTTTGTTCACTTTGACTCCTTTCTTATCACCTTTAAAACCTTTCTAAAATACAAATATGATCCTCTCCATTCTTTTTTAAAAACCCACTGATTTTACCCATTGTCCACTTGAGAAAATAAGATCTTTGTCTACTGTAAATTATGGCTCACCAGTCCTGATTCACATCCTATACTTTGACCACAAGTAAATTTTTGCCATTTAGTTTTCATCCCATACTCTTTTAAATGTGAGTCTTTGCATTTTCAGTTTCTTTCCCCTAAAACAAGTTATCTCTTTCTTTATCCAGCTAACTGCCTCTCAGTCTCTAAAACTCAGTTGAAACATAACCCCTTTCCTGGAAACTTATCACTTTTCAGGGATTCATGATCTTTATACATAAGTACTATACAGTGCGTATTCCCCTTGGCTAATCCTCAACTTTTTTCAGTTTCTTTACCTGAAATCCTTCTAGACAATGCCTCAGTGATAGTGAGTCATCTCCTAGGCAGGTTGATAAGGAGTCTAGGGGTCCCCAAGGAGAGAGGGGTCTGGAATTCTCAAGGAGGAAGAAAGGACAAACTTTTTTTTCCTTCTCTACATTCCTTAGGATTATATAACAATAATGTGTCCTGCCTGAGAACAGTCTCTGGATTAAACCTTCTGGCTAATTCTGTTATCTTAAAATGTAAATTATAGGAGTAGGTCTGGTGAGGTCTTTACAACCTCCAGACATTCTTTGGATTCATTGGAGAGTATATAACTTCATTGCTAACACTAGCAAGGGGGTACTCTTTCTGCCCCTTCTGATGCCTATGTCAGAAGCTTTCTCTATCTCCTTTATACTTTAATAAAACTTTATTACACAAAAGCTCTGAGCAATCAAGCCTCATCTCTGGCCCCGGATTGAATTCTTCTCCTCCGGGGGCCAAGAATCCCGATGTCTGCACATGATTCAACAACAACCTTTCAATAGTTTAACTTTTTTAACTCCCATTACACTCTTGAAACATAGGAGATGTATAATAAACATTTGCAAAGCACAGAATGTACAACCTTACATAAGCTATACCACTTTACTGAAATATTTAAAAATTTGTTTTAAAAAAACTATTATTTCATATTTTGGTATAGGGAGGATGAATTATTTTCTAACAGGTTTAATAGTTAAATCCTAATGGCAAGTTGTTGTAACTTGAAATTATCCTATTTTAAGTGTAACTAGGTTAACAAACAAGTAAAAACATGTAAGTTTTTTGTCGTATAAGTTTTTTAAAGGCAATTAATGAGGATGGATTACATACATATTAAAATCTATAAAGCTAAAATATAATCCTGGCAAAATAGAATAAAAGATTAGTAAAACATAAAGTATAGCTAAGTAATATACCTTTATATGTAAGAGTTTAGTGAATAAGAGAGAACATATTGCTATCAAGAAAATAAAAAACACTAGTTACTAAAATGGTGCTTAGGGAGGTATAAACATGATGGCAGAGTAGAAGGACTTGAGTTCTCCCCCACCCACCAAATACCAAAACTACAAAGAACTGCTGAACAACCACTGAGAAGAAAACCAAAACACTAGAGTCTATATATATATTCTGTATCCAAAGATAAAGAAAAAGCCACAATGAGAAGATAGAAGGGGTGCAATCACAATAGTCAAACCCCACATCTGCCAGGTGGGAGACACACAAACTAGAAAATAGCTATATCACAGAAGTTCTACCACAGGGTTAAATTTCCAACACCCACATCAGGCAGCCCAGGCTGGACGCCTTGATCAAAAAGAAGAATCCTCAGAATATCTGGCTTTGGAGAACAGTAGGATTTGATCAAAAGAATTCCACAGGTCTGAGAAAAAAACAGAAACTCTACTCTTAGTGGGCATGCACAAGATTTCATGTGCACAAGGCCCTGGGAGAAAAGGCAGTGAGTTCATAAAAGCCTGAGGCAGATTTACCTGCTGGAATTGAAGGGTCTCCAGCAGAGGTTCGGGGGTGGGATGGGGTAGGCTTTCTGCAGTGAGAAAGATACTGGTGGCAGTAGTTCTGAAGAGTACTCATTGGCAAGAGCCCTCCAGAAGGTCACCATTTTTTCACCAAAACCTGGCCCACCCAACAGGCTTAAGGCTGAAATGATTCAGACCAAACGACCAACAGGGTGGGAAAACAGCCCCACTCCTCAGAAGGGAGGCTGACTAAAGTCTTCCTGACCCCACAGCTGCTCAATAAACATAGCCCTTGACATGGCCCTGTCCACCAGGACAAGGCCAAGCTCCGATCACCAGTGGGCAGGAACCAGTTCCTCCCTCCAGAAGCCAGCACAGGCCCCTTAGACC
Organism: Bos indicus; assembly: GCF_029378745.1. Classification (NCBI taxonomy): domain Eukaryota; kingdom Metazoa; phylum Chordata; class Mammalia; order Artiodactyla; family Bovidae; genus Bos; species Bos indicus. The sequence continues at coordinate 55,983,453 of NC_091769.1, forward strand.
AGCCTTATCCACCAGGCAGGCAGCAGAAGCAAGAACAACTATAACCTTGCAGCCTGAGGAATGAGCACTACAATCATAGAAAGTTACACATAATGAAACAGCAGAAGAAATGTGTCCAAGATGAAGGGACAAGATGAAACTCCAGAAGAACAATCAAGTGAACTGAAGGCAGGCTATCCACCAGGAAAAAAAAAAAAAAAATCAGAGTAATGATAGTAAAGATGATCCAAAATATTGGGGAAAGAAAGGCACATATTGAGAAGATACAAGAAATGTTTAACAAAGTGCTAGAAGACCTAAAGAACAAACAAATGGAGATGAATAATAACTGAAATGAAAAACACTATAAGGAATCAATAGCAGAATACACAAAGCAGAAAAACAAGTGAGCTAGAAGATTAAATGGTGGAAACCACTGCTGCAGAACAGAATCAACAAAAAAGATTTTACAGAAATAAGGACAGTCTCAGAGACCTCTGGGACAACATTAAATGCACCACTATTCTCAGTATGGCAGGGTCAAAATGAGAAAAGAGACAGAAAGGACCTGAGAAAAAACCTGAAGAGATGACAGCTGAAAACTTCCCTAACATAGGAAAGGAAACATAAACCCAAGTCCAGGAAGTACAGAGTTCCAGGCAGGAAAAACCCAAAGAGAAACATGCTGAGAGACATGGTAATCAAGTCAAAAAAAATTAAAACCAAAGAGAAAATAATAAAATTAACAAGGGAAAGCAACACAACATACAAGTGAATTTTCATAATGATATCAGCTGATTTTTTTCAGCAGAAACTCTACAGACCAGAAGGGATTGGCACAATATATTTAAAGTGATGAAAGAGAAGAACCTAAAAACAAAAATACTCTACCAAGGAAGGCTCTAACTTGGAATTCACAGAGAAATCAAAAGCTTTACAGAAAAATAGAAGAAAAGAAACTTCAGAACCACCAGACCAGTTTTGCAACAAATGCTAAGGGACATTCTCCAGTAAGAAAAGAAAAGGCCACAACTAAAAACAAGAAAATAATGAATAGACGATCTCATCAGTAAAGGTAAACATAAAGGCAGAAAATCATCCAAACACAAATATGATAACAAAATCAGTAATCATGAGAAGAGTACAAATGCAGAATATTGGAAATGCATTTGAAATTAAGAGAACAGCAACTTAAAAAGCAATTTTGTTTATATATAGATTGCTATATCAAAACCTCATGGTAACTTCAAACCAAAAATCTACATTAGATATACAAAACAAAAATGAAAAAGAAATCCAAATACAATGCTAAAGTCAGTCATCAAATCACAAAAGAATAAAAGAGGAAGGGAAGAAAATGGACCTACAAAATAAATCCAAAACGATTAACAAAATGGCAATAACACAAGTATCTATAATTACCTTAAATGTAAATGCTCCAACCAAAAGACAGATTGGCTGAGTGGATACAAAAACAAGACCTGCATGTATGCTGTCTACAAGAAACCCACTTCAATTCTAGGGACAGATACTGACTGAAAGTGGGGTATGTAAAAATATACTCCATGCAAATGGAAATCAAAACAAGCCTGAAGTAGCAATATTCATATGAAACAAAACAGACTTTAAAGACTGTTTACAAGAAACAAAGAAGGATATCACATGATGATCAAACAATCGATCTAAGAAGATATAACAATTGCAAATATACACGTACCCAATATAGGAGTATTGCAAAATATAAGGCAAAAACTACTAGCCACAAAAGAAGAAATCAGTAGTAACACAGTAATAGTGGGAACTTTATAAATAACACCCCACTTTCATCAATGAACAGATCATCCAGAAAGAAAATCAATAAGGAAACACAGGCCTTAAATGACACATGAGACAATACAGACTTAACTGATATGTATAGAGAATTCCATACAAGAGCAGCAAAATATACTAAGTGTACATAGAATGTTCTTCAGAATTAATCACATGCTGGGCCACAAAGTAAGCCTCATTCAATTTAAGAAAACTGAAATCATATCAAACATCTTTTCTGACCACAATGTTAAGATATTTGAAATCAACTACATGAAAAATCTATAAAAAACAAACACATGGAGGCTACACAATATGCTAGTAAACAATCAATGGATCACTGAAGAAATTAAAATATAAAATACCTTGAGATATATAAAAATGAAACCATGACAATCCAAAACCTAAGGAATCCAGCAAAAGCAGTTTGAAAGGGGAAGTTTATAGCAATACATTCTTACCTCAGGAAATAAGAAAAATTACAAATAAACAACTTACACCCAAAGCAACTAGAGAAGGAATAACAAACCAAAGCCAAAGATAGTAGAACAAAAGAAATCATGAAGATCAGAGCAGAAAAAATTGACATAGTGATGATGAAAACAGTAAGAAAGGTAAATTAAAACTTGGTGCTTAGAAAAGGTAAATTAAATTTAAAAGGTAAACTAAAACTTGGTTCTTAGAAAAGATAAACAAAACCGATAAACTTTTAGCTAGCCTAATCAAGAAAAAAAGGAGAGAGCTCAAATTATAAAGATAGAAATTAAAAAGGAAAAGTTACAACTGACACCATAGAAATACAAAGGATTAAAAGAGAATACTACAAGCAACTATATGGTAATGAAAGGGATGACCAAGAAGAAATGATCAAATTCTTAGAAAGACACAATGTTCCAAGACTGAACTAGGAAGAAATAGAAAATATTAATAGGCAATCCAAGGACAGAAATTGAAACTGTGATTAAAAAATTCACACAAAAGTTCAGAACCAGATGGGTTCACAGGAAAATACTATAAAATGTTTCTAGAAGAGTTAACACCTATCCTTTTCAAAATATTACAAAAAAGAACACTCTCAAACTCATTCTATGAGGCCATCATTACCTTGATACCAAAGATAAAGACACTACAAAAAGGAAAACTACAGGTCAATATCACTGACGAATATAGATTCCAAAATTCTCAACAAAATACTAGCAAACCAAAGGCAACAATACATTAGAAGGATCATACACCACAAAGAAGTGTGATTTATCCCAGGGATGCAAGGATTTTTTAGTATCTGCAAATCAGTAAGTGTGATACACCACATTAACAAATTAAAGACTAAAAACCATATAACCATCTCAACAGATGGAGAAAAAAAATGACAAAATTCAGCACCCATTTATGATGAAAACTCTCCATAAAGTAGGCACAGATGGAATATACTTCAATATAACAAAGACCATGTATAACAAACTTACAGCCAGCATCACAGTCAAAGGTGAAAAGCTGAAAACATTTCCTCTAAGATCAGGGACAAGACAAGGATGTCCACTCTTGCTACTTTTTTCCAACATAGTTTTGGAAGTGCTAGCCATGGCAATGAGAGAAGGAAAGAAAGAAAGGAATACACATTGGAAAAGTAGTAAAACTGTCACTGTTTGCAGATGACATGACATTATACTTAGAAAATCCTAAAGATGCTACCAGAAAAGTACTAGAGCTCATCAATGAATTAAGCAAACTTGCAGGATACAAAACAAAGAAATCTGTTGCATTTCTAGCATGAACAATGAAAGGTCAGAAACAGAAATTAAAGAAATAATTCCACTCACAAATGCATCAAATACCTAAGGATAAACCTACCTAAGGAGGCAAAAGACCTATACTTCAAAAGCTATAAAACAACGATGAAATAATTAAGAGATGACACAAACAGATGAAAAGATATACCATGTTGTTGGATTTGAAGAATCAATATTGTCAAAATGACCATATTACCCAAGGTAATCTAAAGATTCAGTGCAATCCCTATCAAATTACCAATAGCAGTTTTCACAAAATTAGGACAAAAAAGTCTTAAATTTATAGTTGCTCAGTTGTGTCTGACTCTTTGTGACACCATGGACTGCAGCCCATCAGGTTCCTCTGTTGATGAGATTCTCCAGGCAAGAATATTAGAGTGGGCTGCCATTTCCTTCTTCAGGGGAGTTTCCTGACCCAGGCACTGAACCTGGGTCTCCTGTATTGCAGGCAGATTCTTTACCTTCTGAGCTACCCAAAGAAGCCCAAAATTTATATGGACACATGAAAAACTCCAAATATCCAAAGCAATCTTGTGAAAGAAAAACAGAGCTGGAGATATCAGGTGCCCTGACTTCAGACTATACTACAAGCTATAGTCATCAAAACACTGGTAATGACATAAAAACAGAAATACAGATCAGTGGAACAGGACAGAAAGCCCAGAGATAAACCCATGTACTTATAGTCACCTAATCTATGACAAAAGAGGCAAGAATATACAATGGAGAGAGAATAGTCTTTTCAATAAATGGTTCTGAGAAACCTGGAGAGCTACATATAGAAGAATGAAATTACAACATTCTCTATTCCCACACACACACAAAAAAAACTCAAAATGGATTTAAGTCCTAAATGTAAGACTGGAGAATATAGAACACTTAGAGAAAAACAGGCAGAACACTCTTGGACATAAATCACAGCAAAATGTTTTTTGACCCATCTCCTAGACTAATGGAAATAAAAACAAAATAAACAAATGGGACCTAATTAAAGATAAAAGCTTTTGCACAGCAAAGAAAACCATAAACAAAATGAAAAGGCAACCCACAGAATGGGAGAGAATACTTGGCAAATGATGTGACCAACAAGGGAATAATTTTCAAAAGTTATAAACAGCTCATGTGACTCAATATCAAAAAGAAAAGAAAACAAAAAAACAATCCAATCAAAAAATGGGCCAAGGATTTGGACTTAGAGATTGTCATACCCAGTGAAGTAGGAGAAACATGATCTGACATCTCCTATATGTGGAATCTAGAAAGAAATGATACAAATGAAGTTGCTTAAACAGAAAGAAGAGAACAAGATGGCAGAGGAGTAGGTGGACATGGAGTACATCTCTCTACACAGATACATCAGGAATACACCTTCAGACACAGAAGTATATGCAGAATACCAGCTGAGAGTGGACAGGAGTACCTGACCAGTGGAAAAGAACATATAGAACCATGCAAAACTCAGTAAGATGAGGAACTGGACGGGGGCGGTAGGACTGGACCTTCCCCACCTGCTGGTGGGGAAACTGAAGCAGGGGTCCAATCCCCACATCAGAGAAACTATCTGAGGCAGAGGAAAAACATTTTAGGCTAAGTGTGAAACAGCTGATATGTGGCAGCCTAAATGGAATGAGAATCAGACAGTCCTTGCCGTAGCCATACACAATCCAGACAGGAACGCTGGACCCCTGGAAAGTGCAGCAGTTGGGAGCTGGAGTTTAGTGATTGTGGAACAATCCCAGGGCGAGGGCTGCTGTTGAATGCAGAGGAGTGGATTGAGGAAATGTGAGGGAGGAGATCCTTGTGGAAAATGCTGGTGGGGGAAAGCCAGGCAGCCATGGAAGCAAGGCAATACTGCTGAGTCACGTATAGGGGGTGGAGCCATCACCATAGTGTCTCTCTCCTCTCATGCCAGCTGAAACAATAGAAAGGCTGGCCCATCAAATGCCTGACACACTGAACAACAGAGTAGGACCCCCCAGCGTGCTCCTTTAAGTGACTGATATGCTGAAATACAGAGTAGGACCCCAACCAAGGGGGCCCCTCTATGTGCCTGACATGCCGAAAAACAGAGAAGGATCCCAGGCAAGGGAACCCTCTAAGTTCCCTTGAACTTAGTTCAAGTGCCTGAATGGAAGGAACTATGAAGAAAGACTGGCAAAAGAAGCCTCGATTGCCAGCTACAAGAGGCTCAAAAAAAAAAGACTCAGATAGGGCCACATCTTCTGTAGTGGAGGCAGTCCATGTCCCTGCACACTTGGCACCACTAGGGTCTCCACAAGCCAAGCAATTGCGCCATCTTCGTGCTCAAATCTCACTGGGCCAGAGCTGCCACAGGCCAAAAAAGTCTTGCGTCTATGCGTGCAGGGTCGTTTTGGTCCTGTCTAAGCCTTTGCAACCCCGTAGAGTGGCCTGCCAGGCTTCTCTGTCAGGGATGGGGGTTCTCCAGGCAAGAATACTGGAGCGTATTGGCCAATACTGGTTGCCACACCCTTCTAGAGCACTATATTTCCTGCTGCCCTAGCTGGCAACCCCCCTGAGTACCTGGTGCTGCCAGAACCCCTGCGACCCAAGATGCTGCACCACCTCCATAACTGGCCCTCACAGGAGCAAACCCAAGTCCTCCAGGGTGGCCTCAGGAGCAAACCCACATGTAGAGGTGGAAATAAAATCACAACTGAAACCCAGGGGCAGTGTGGCTAAGGAAGAAAACGCAAAACATTCCCAGCAGCTGTACAAGCTGCAGATTAAATACACACGATCAGCTAGGCAGACTCTGTGTCTATGGAATATATAAAAGTCCATTGAGAGCTCCCACAAAAGAAAATGCACTAGTTCTGAGAGCTGTGGACCTTGGAGACAAGACACACAGAAGTGGGACCAGATTAGAATCTAGGCTGCCCCAACAGCAGATAAGCTGCCTCCTCCTAGGGAGGTAAGGCGGACTGTGATTCCCAGTGAGGGAAAGGACTCTCATAGCAGGGACTCAAGAAAAACATTTATTCTTCTTATTTTTTGACTTGTTATGTAGATTCTTTTGGATTTTTTTTCTTTTTCCTCCCCTTCCCCACCGCCCCCACCCCCCGCTCTATTGTAATTGTCAATTTTATTGGCACTAAGAAATCCAATTAAGCTTTTGAGCTTTATTTTTTTCTCAGTCACATTTTTTATTGTTGTTATAAACCTCTGCCTCTTTGTTGAGCTTTTGCAGTTCTATGGAGTTTTCTTTTTTTTTTTCTTTTCTTTTTATAATTTTAATTTTTATTTTTTTAAACCTATTATATTTTTTTCTACTTTTATTCCTTTGTTTGCCTTTCCTACTGTTCTTTTCTGATTGCAGTTAACCTTTAATGGATATAAATCTTATCTACCTCTATTTTTTGCATATCTATTCTTTCTTTTCTTTCTTTCCTTTCCTCTCAACATGTCTGTTAGTTTTGTTTTCATTGCTTTATTCTCCACTTGGCATCTTGCTTTAGCTTACTTTTCAGTTTATGATTTAGTTAGTTTTGTTCTTAACTGGTAAATATAATTTTTTATTTTCCTTTGTTTGCTGGGTCAATCTACTATACTTTATGTTGGACTGCTTTCACTTTGCTGATGGGTGTATATGTATATGTGTATATTCCATTATTTTAATTAGTATTTGCCTGATTTTTAACTGCCATTTGTCTGGGGTTCATCTTTGGTTTCTCGTTTTTGGATACTCATTTCAATCTCACTTAATGCCATAACAAACCTCTTCTGGAATCTTTGTTCCTGACCAGAGATCAAGCCCTGAGCCTTTGGAGTGGGAGCACTGACTCCAAGACCCTAGACTACTTAGAGAACTAACCCTAGAGAGTATCAAATAGTGAAAACTCACACAAAGGAAACTACTGGAATATAAGACTGGGTATCACCCAACCACCAGTAGGACCCTGTGCAGGATGCCTCATCTAAACAACAAAAAGACAAACCCAATCATCAACAGATAGGATTATCACCTCACTCAGCCTTACCCATCAGAGGAAAAACAAAAACTCAGCACAAATCTCACCCTATACAAAGCTTACACAAACCACTGGACCCAACCTTAGGAGGGCAGAAACCAAAACAAAGAAATAATTCACCCTTTTTCAAGGAAAGAATTCAACTTTCCCTGAAGCCTTAGAGAAGGGGACCTCAAATATAATAAGTTAAAAAAAAAAATAAAAACAATGAAAAGGCAGAGAAATACTACACAAATGGAGGAACAAACTAGAAACACAAAAGTCCAAATAAATGAAGAGGAAACAGGCAAACCATCTGAAAAAGAATTCAGAATAACGATAGTAAAGATGATCAAAAATCTTGAAAACAAAATGGAGAAAATGCAAGAATCAATTAACAAAGACCTAGAAGAATTAAAGAATAAGCATACAGAGACAAACAACACAATGACTGAAATTAAAAATACTCTAGAAGGACTCAATAGCAGAATATCTGAAGCAGAAGAATGAAGCAGTGAGCTGGAAGATAAAATGGTGGAAATAACTTCTGAAGAGTAGACTAAAGTAAAAAGAATGAAAAGAACTGAGGTCTCAGAGACCTCAGGGACAATATCAAATGCACCAACATTTGAATCATAGGGGTCCAAGAAGAAGAAGAGAGAAAGGGTATGAAAAAAATTTTGAAGGGATTATCATTGAAAATTTCCCCAACATTGAAAAGGAAATAGTCAACCAAGTCCAAGAGGCAACAACAGTCCCATACAGGAAAAACCCAAGGAGAAACACATCAAGACACATATTAACCAAATTCACAAAGACTAAACAGAAAGAAAGAATATTAAAAGCAGCATAGAAAAAGCAACAAGTAACATACAAGGGAAATCCCACATGTTTAACAGCTGATCTTTCAGCAAAAACTCTGCAGACCAGAAGGGAATGGCAGGATATATTTAAAGTACTGAAAGGGAAAAATCTACAACCAAGTTTACTGTACCCAGAAAGGATCTCATTCAAAATTGATGGAGAAATAAATAAAAAGCTTTTCAGACAAGCAAAAGTTAAGAGAATTGAGTACCACCAAACGAGCTTTAAAGGGACTTATGTAGTTAAGAAATACAAGAGAAGAAAAAAAGATCTTCAAAATCAACTGCAAATAATTAAGAAAATGGCAATAAAAACATATATATCAATAATTACTTTAAATGTAAATGGATTAAATGCACCAAACAAAAGACACAGACTGGCTGAATGGATACAAAAAAAAAGACCCATATATATGCTGTATACAAGAAACCCACTTCAGACCTAAAGATACATATAAACAGAAAGTGACAGGATGGAAAAATATATTCCATGTAAATGGGAAGCAAAAGAAAGGTGGAGTAGCAATCCTCAAATCAGACAAAATAGACCTTAAAATAAAGAAGATTACAAGAGATAAGGAAAGACACTACATAATGATCAAGGGATCAATCCAAGAGGAAGACATAACGATTATAAATATCTATGCACCCAACATAGGAGCACCTCAATACCTAAGACAAACACTAACAGACACAAAAGGAGAAACTGACAGTAACACAATAATAGTAGGAGACTTTAACACTCCACTCAGCAATGGACAGATCATCAAAACCAAAAATTAATAAGGAAATAGAAGTCTTAAATGATACATTAGATGAGATGGATCTCATCGATATTTTCAGGACATTCCATCCAATGCAGAAGAATACACTTTCTCAAGTGCATGTGGAATATTCTCCAGGAAAGAACACATCTTGGGACAAAAATCAAACCTCAGTAAGTTCAAGAAAACTGAAATCATAGCAAACATCTTCTCCAACCACAACACTATAAGACTAGATATCAATTAAAAGAAAATAAACTGTAAGAAACACAAACACATGGAGATTAAACAACATGTTTCTAAATAACAAACAGGTTAATGAAGAAATCAAAAGGGAATTCAAAAAATTTTGAGAAACAAATGACTGTGAAAACATGACAACTCCAAACTTATGGGATGTAGCAAAAGCAGTTATAAGAGGTAAGTTTATAGCAATATAATCTCACCTTAAGAAACAAGAAAAACATCGAATAGACAACCTAACTTTACACCTAAAACAAGTGGAAAAAGAAGAACAAAAAACCCAAAAATTAGTTCGGTTCAGTTGCTCAGTCGTGTGTGAATATTTGCAACCCCATGAACCACAGCATACCAGGCCTCCCTGTTCATCAGCAACTCTCAGAGTTTACCCAAACTCATGTCCATTGAGTCAGGGATGCCATCCAACCATCTCATCCTCTGTCGTCCCCTTCTCGTCCTGCCCTCAATCTTTCCCAGCATCAGGGTCTTTTCCAATGAATCAGCTCTTCGCATGAGGTTGCGAAAGTATTGGAGCTTCAGCTTCAACATCAGTCCCTCCAATGAACACCCAGGACTGATCTTTAGGATGGACTGGTTGGATCTCCTGGCAGTCCAAGGGACTCTCAAGAGTCCTTTCCAACACCACACTTCAAAAGCATCAATTTGGCGCTCAGCTTTCTTTATAGTCCAACTCCATAGCCTTGACTAGACGGACCTTTGTTGACAAAGTAATGTCTCTGCTTTTTAATGTGCTGTCTAGGTTGGTCATAACTTTCCTTCCAAGGAGTAAGTGTCTTTTAATTTCATGGCTGCAATCACCATCTGCAGTGATTTTGGAGTCCCCAAAATAAAGTTAGCCACTGTTCCCACTGTTTCCCCATCTATTTACCATGAAGTGATGGGCCCGGATGCCATGATCCTAGTTTTCTGAATGTTGAGCTTTCTTTTGTTTTAGCATCCAGTTTATTATTTTTTTTTATTTTACAATATTGTATTGGTTTTGCCATACATCAACATGCATCCGCCACAGGTGTACATGTGTTCCCAATCCTGAACCCCCCTCCTGCCTCCCTCCCCATACCATCCCTAAAACATGTATAATATCATATAAGAAATGAATGTTGAGCTTTAAGCCAACTTTTTCACTCTCTTTCACTTTCATCAAGAGGCTCTTTAGCTCTTCTTCATTTTCTGCCATAAGGGTGGTGTCATCTGCATATCTGAGGTTATTGATATTTCTCCCGGCAATCTTGAGTCCAGCTTGTGCTTCTTCCAGTCCAGCATTTCTCATGATGTACTCTGCATATAAGTTAAATAAGCAGGGTGACAGTATTCAGCCTTGACGTACTCCTTTTCCTATTTGGAAGCAGTCTGTTGTTCCATGTCCAGTTCTAATTGTTGCTTCCTGACCCGCATACAGGTTTCTCAAGAGGCAGGTCAGGTGGTCTGGTATTCCCATCTCTTGAAGAATTTTCCAGTTTATTGTGATCCACAGAGTCAAAGGGTTTGGCATAGTCAATAAAGCAGAAACCGATGTTTTTCTGGAACTCTCTTGCTTTTTCAATGATCCAGCAAATGTTGGCAATTTGATATCTGGTTCCTCTGCCTTTTCTAAATGCAAGTTGAACATCTGCAAGTTCACAGTTCACATATTGCTGAAGCCTAGCTTGGAGAATTTTGAGCATTACTTTACTAGCATGCGAGATGAGTGCGATTGTGCAGTAGTTTGAGCATTCCTTGGCATTGCCTTTCTTTGGGATTGGAATGAAAACTGACCTTTTCCAGTCCTGTGGCCACTGCTGAGTTTTCCAAATTTGCTGACATATTGAGTGCAGCACTTTTACAGCATCATCTTTCAGGATTTGAAATAGCTCAACTGGGATTCCATCACCTCCACTAGCTTTGTTTGTAGGGATGCTTACTAAGGCCCACTTGACTTCACATTCCAGGATGTCTGGCTCTAGGTGAGTGATCACACCATCATAATTTTCTGGGCCGTGGAGATCTTTTTTGCATGGTTCTTCTGTGTATTCTTGCCACCTCTTCTTAATATCTTCTGATTCTGTTAGGTCCATACCATTTCTGTCCTTTATTGAGCCCATCTTTTCATGAAATCAGTAGAAGGAAAGAAGTCATAAAGATATGAACAGACATAAATGAAAGAAACAATAGTAAAGATTAATAAAACTAAAAGCCGGTTCTTTGAGAAGATACACAAAATTGACAATTAGCCGGATTCATCAAGAAAAAAAGAGAAAAGAATCAAATCAACAAAATTAGAAATGAAAAAGGAGAGGTTACAACAGATAATGCAGAAATTCAAATGATTATAAGAGACTGTTGTGAACAACTATATGGCAATAAAATGGATAACCTGGAAAAAATAGACAGATTCTTAGAAAAGTTCAATCTTTCAAGAGTGAACCAGGAAGAATTAAAAATTATGAACAACCCAATTACAAGCACTGAAATTCAAGCTGTGATAAAAAATCTCCCAAAAAAACAAAATCCCAGGACCAGATGGCTTCAAAGGAGAATTCTATCAAACATTTAGAAGAAGAGTTAATACTTAACGTTTCTAAAGGATCCTCTATGACCCACCTCCCAGAATATTGGAAATAAAAGCAGAAATAAACAAATGGGACCTAATTAAACTTAAAAGCTTCTGCACAACAAAGGAAACTATTAGCAAGGTGAAAAGGCAGCTTTCAGAATGGGAGAAAATAATAGCAAATGAAGCAACTGACAAACAACTAATCTCAAAAATATACAAGCAACTCCTACACCTCAATTCCAGAAAAATAAATGACCCAATCAAAACATGGGCCAAAGAACTAAATAGACATTTCTCCAAAGAAGACATACAGATGGCTAACAAATACATGAAAAGATGCTCAACATCACTCATTATCAGAGAAATGCAAATCAAAACCACTATGAGGTACCATTTCACGCCAGTCAGAATGCCTTCTATCCCAAAGTCTACAAGCAATAAATGCTGGAGAGGGTGTGGAGAAAAAGGAACCCTCTTACACTGTTGGTGGGAATGCAAACTAGTACAGCCACTATGGAGAACAGTGTGGAGGTTCCTTAAAAAACTGGAAATAGAACTGCCTTATGATCCAGCAATCCTACTGCTGGGCATTACACACTGAGGAAACCAGAATTGAAAGAGACACATGTATCCCAATGTTCCTCGCAGCACTGTTTATAATAGCCAGGACATGGAAGCAACCTAGATCTCCATCAGCAGATGAATGGATAAGAAAGCAGTGGTACATATACACAATGGAGTATTACTCAGCCATTGAAAAGAATACATTTGAATCAGTTCTAATGAGATGGATGAAACTGGAGCCTATTCTACAGAGTGAAGTAAGCCAGAAAGAAAAACACCAATACAGTATACTGACACATATATATGGAATTTAGAAAGATGGTAACAATAACCCTGTATACGAGACAGCAAAAGAGACACTGATGTATAGAACAGTCTTATGGACTCTGTGGGAGAGGAAGAGGGTGGGAAGATTTGGGAGAATGGCATTGAAACATGTATACTATCATGTATGAAACGAGTCGCCAGTCCAGGTTCGATGCATGATACTGGATGCTTGGGGCTGGTGCACTGGGACGACCCAGAGGGATGGCATGGGGATGGAGGAGGGAGGAGGGTTCAGGATGGGGAACACATGTATACCTGTGGCGGATTCATTTCGATATTTGGCAAAACCAATACAATATTGTAAAGTTTAAAAATAAAATAAAATTTAAAAAAAAAATTGCAGAGGAAGGAACATTTCCAAACTCATTCTATGAGGCCACCACTACCCTGATACCAAAAGCAGACAAAGACAACACACGCAAAAAAGGAAACTACAGGCCAATATCACTGATGAACACAGATGACAAAATCCTCAACAAAATTTTAGCAAAACAGAATTTAGCAACACATCAAAATCTCATACACCATGATCAAGTTGGGTTTATTCTAGGATTCAAGGATTGTTCAACATACGCCAATCAATCCATGTGATATACCATATTAACAAATTGAAGGATAAAAACCATATGATAATCTCAATAGATGCAGAAAAAGCCTTTGGCAAAATTCAACACCCCTTTATGATTAAAACTCTTCAAAAAATGGGCATAGAAGGTACCTACCTCTATGTTTACACAGTAAACACCATAATGATAAGCCTTCAGCAAACATTCTCAGTGGTGAAAAGCTGAAAGCATTACCCCTAAGATCAGGAACAACACAAGGGTGTCCACTTTCACCACTATTATTCAACAGAGTTCTGGAAGTCCTAGCTACAGCAATCAGAAAAGAAAATAAACAAACAAATAAAAGGAATCTAGATTGGAAAGAAGTAAAGCTCACTGTTTGCAGATGACATGGTACTGTACATAGAAAACCCTAAAGATAGTATCAGAAAACTACTACAATAATCAGTTAATTTAGCAAAGTTGCAGGATTCAAAATCAATACACAGAAATCACTTGCATTTCTATATACTAACAATGAAAAATCAGAAAGAGACGTTAAGGAATCAATCCCATTCACTATTGCAACAAAAAGAATTAAATATCTAGGAATAAACTTCCCTAAGGAGACAAAAGAACTGAACACAGAAAATTATAAGACACTGATGAAAGAAATCAAATATGACATAAACAGATGGAGAGATATTACATGTTTCTGGGTAGGAAGAATCAATATTGTGAAAATGACTATACTACCAAATGCATCTACAGATTCAATGCAGACCAATGGCATTTTTCACAGAACTAGAACAAAAAATTTCACAATTCATGTGGAAACACATAAGACTCAAAATAGCCAAAGCAGTCTTGAGAAAGAAGAATGGAGCTGGAGGAATCAACCTTCCTGACTTCAGATTATACTACAAAGCTACAGTCATCAAGGCAGTATAGTACTGGCACAAAAACAGCAATATAGACCAATGGAATCAGATAGAAAGCCCAGAAATAAACCCATGCACCTATGGGTACCTTACTTCTGACAAAAGGAGGCAAGAATATACAATGGGGCAAAGACAGCCTCTTCAATAAAAAGTGCTGGGGAAACTGGACAGCTACATGTAAAAGAATGAAATTAGAACACTCCTAACACATACACAAAAATAAACTCAAAATGGATTAAAGACCTAAATGTAAGACCAGAAACTATAAAACTCTTAGAGGAAAATATAGGCAGAACACTCGATAACATAAATCAAAGCAAGATCCTCTATGACCCACCTCCTAGAGTAATGGAAATAAAAACAAAAGTAAACAAGTGGGACCTGATTAAACTTAAAAGCTTTTGCACAGCAAAGGAAACTATAAGCAAGGTGAAAAGACAACCCTCAGAATGGGAGAAAATAATAGCAAATGAAAAAACTGATGAAGGATTAATTTCCAAAATATACAAGCAGCTCATACAATTCAATACCCAAAAGACAAAACCCAATCAAAAAGTGGGAAAAAGACCTAAACAGACATTTCTCCAAAGACGACATACAGATAACTAACAAACACAGGAAGTGATGCTGAGAAACGCAAATCAAAACTACAATAAGATATCACCTCATACTGGTCAGAATGGCCATCATCAAAAACTCTACAAACAGTAAATACTGGAGAAGGCGTGGAGAAAAGGGAACACTCTTGCACTGTTGGTGGGAATGTAAATTGATACAGCCTCTACGGAAGATGGTATGGAGATTCCTTAAAAAACTAGGAATAAAATCAGCACGGGACTCAGCAATCCCACTCATAGGCATATACCCTGAGGAAACCAAAATTGAAAGAGACACATATATCCCATTGTTCATTGCAGCACTATTTGCAATAGCTAGAACATGAAAGCAACCTAGATGGCCATTGACAGATGAATGGATAAAGAAATTGTGGTACATATACACAATGGAATATTACTCAGCCATAAAACAGAACACATTTGAGTCAGTTCTAATGAGGTGGATAAACCTGGAGCTAATTATACAGAGTGAAGTCAGAACAAGAAAGATAAACATCATATTCTAACGCATGTATACGGAAACTAGAAAAATGGTACTGAAGAATTTATTTACAGGGCAACAATGGAGAGACAGAATAGACTTATGGACATGGGGAAACGGGAGGAGAGGGTGAGATGTATGGAAAGAGTAATATGGACACTTACATTACAATATGTAAAATAGCCAATGGGAATTTGCTGTATGGCTCAGGAAACTCAAACAGGGGCTCTGTATCAACCTAGAGGGGTGGGACAGGGAGGGAGATTGGACGGAGTTTCAAAAGGGAGGGGATATATGTATACCTATGACTGATTCATGTTGAGGTTTGACAGAAACTGCAAAATTCTATAGCGCAATCATCCTTCAATAAAACAAATAAATTTTAATGAAAACAGAAAGAAACTCATGGACAGAGAATGTACTTAAAGTTGGGGAGCAAAGGATGGGGGGAAGGAAAGTTAGGGAGTTAGGGATGGACATGTACACACTGGTATATCTAAAATGGATAACCAACAGAGACCTACTGTACAACACATGGAACTCTGCTCAGTATTATGTGGTAGCCTCGATGGGAGGGGAGTTTGGGGTAGATGGATACATGAATATGCGTGGCTGAGTCCCTTTGTTGTTCCCCTGAAATGACTGCAACACTGTCAACTGGCTAGACTTCAATACAAAATAAAAAGTTCAAAATGGAAAAAAAAAATGAAGTCATAAATGTAAAGTAAAAAATAAAATATTTTAAAAAATTGTTAAGACTTTAGAAAGAATAGATATTTAAGAAAAGATCTGGTTCACTTACACTACATATAGTATATAATCCTTAAATAGCATTAGGTATGTTGTACTTTAAATCTATGACAAACTATGACAAATTTTTAAAGAAGGATCATTATTGTAAAATGAAGAATTATGCATTTTAAAAAGGCTATATTTCTATACATTTAAATGATATAGTCCTACTTAGAGTTTTGAAAAAATATCCTCTCTTCAATTAAACATTTTCATAATGGAATGATGCAAAACAGTGGGCAGAGAACATAAATAGACATTTCTCTAAAGAAGAAATACAGATGGCCAAGACACAGATGAAAAGATGCTCAACATTACTAATTAGAGAAATGCAAATCAAAATTACAGTGAGATATTACCTCACAGCAGTCTGAATGGCCATCATTAAGAAATGTACAAACAATAAATGCTGGAAAGGGTATGGAAGAAAGAGAACCCTCCTACATTGCTGGCAAGAATGTAAACTGGTACAGACGCTATGGAGAAGGGTATGGAGGTTCCTTGAAAAATTAAAAATAGAAGTACCATATGACCTAGCAATCCCACTCCTGGGCAATATCCAGAGAAAAATATGCTTTGAAAGGATTCATGCACCACAATATCCATTGCAGTGCTATTTACAATAGACAAGACATGAAATAAACCTAACTGTCCATTGATAGATGAAGGAATAAAGAAGATGTGGCGCATATATACAATGGAATTTTACACATCCATAAGAAGAATGAAATAATGCCATTTACAGCAACATGCATGCATCTAGAGATTATCATATGAAGCAAACAAGTCAGATAAAGAAATTTATGACAGCCCTTATATGCAGAAAATTTAAAAAATGATACAAATGCACTTATAAAATAGAAACACACTCACACTTAGAAAACAAACTTATGGTTACCAAATGAAAAAGGTAGGGTAGGGATAAATTCAGAGTCTGGGATTCTTATATACACACTACATTTAAAATAAATAACTAACAAGGATCTAGTGTATAGAACAAGGAACTTGGCTCAATATTCTGTAATAACATAAATGGGAAAAGAATTTGAAAAAGAATAGATATATGAATAAGTGAATCACTTTGCTGCACACCTAAAAGACTACATTGAAATCAACTATAGTCCAATAAAAATTATAAATAAATAAATGTTTCTTAGGACATAGGGTAAATATTTATAATACTTATTTGTATCTCATACATATATCATGAAGTTTCAGATGAATAAAATAACTAAATATAAAATATTTCAAATTCAAGTATGAAAAAGTAAAAATTAAAATATTTTTTAAAAACCATTTATCAGGTGAACATGATTATTCTATCCAACATGCTGCATGGGAACCTAAGAAACTAAAACTTTTAGCAAATAGGAACACACATGATGTAAGTTTAAGCCCATCAGAAGTTCCTGTGTGAGCATCTCAGAGAAGGAAATCTGAATGTGATTTAGGCAACATGTGACCTCCGCTGCCCTCAATTTTCCCTCTCATAAGTGAAGTAAGGTTTGACTAGCATGTATCTGAAGCCTCTAACCCTAAATTCCAGGCTTTTGGTTTCTTGTGTATAATAAATTTTCACTATAACAAAGTGTATTTTCTCACAAGCTACCACAAAAAAATTTAAAATTAGCATCTACAGCTTAAATTAGCTATTTATCATTTCACAATCTCCTAAGAGAAAATAAAAAATTGTTGTTTCCTATTTTGACATTTTATCCCATAATTCCACACTTTGGGAAGGAAATTTGAAGAAGAGACCTCTAAATCTGTAAAGAATCTGAGTTCTAGAGTCACATCTGGCTTAGGAATTTCCTTCAACTTCTTTGCTCTAAAGTTCTTCAATGGGGGGCCGCGAGAGCCGGGGAACTACAATTCCCGGCGGGCAGCGCGCTGGCGCGCTTCCGTAAAAAAAAATAAATAAATAAATAAAGTTCTTCAATGATAATATAAATTTTCACTGGTGGCAATATTTCACTATTTGCTTTGGAAATATGTTTTAATTACCAGCATATCAAAATATTTATCACTTTTACAACATGTACAGTATACGCCTGAGAATCATGAAATGGGATATGAAAACAATTCAGAGAAAACCCTATAACGTTATCAGAGTTGAGTTACCATTAACTTTTACAGAGTACCTACCATGGACTAAAAAATCTGCAAAGCACATTATCTGCTCTTTTGCTAAATGTTTTCAACTGTCTTATAAAGTATTGATATTCATTAGATTCTGCCAGGGCAAAGGAAACCCTCTAGCATGGCTCACTTTCAGTCCTAATTCTAGATGCAATAGGATGGGTGCTAAGTGAAAGATTAATGCTTATTAACTCATCTTACACTTTTGTTCAAGGGGGTAAGTTGAAAAATTGAGTCAAAATGACAATACAATATGATAAGGATATATGAAATATGAAACATGAGATATAGGAGCACAAAGAAGAAATCTCCTAACTCTCCCAACAGAGAGGATATTGGAAAGAATTCACAGGGGAGATGATGTATAAGTGGGTGTTTGTCAGATGAAGGCATTCTTGGCAGAGGGAAACGAATTTTAATAGGCATTGTGAAAGAATATAGAGCTATAGGAACTGAAACATGGTAATATGAGAGTGAAGAATTCTAAGAAATAAAAGGTAGATGAATAGAGTCATAGAATGAAAGTCTTCATATATCTTATTAGGGAGTTTATACCCTAATTGCAATGTGGAATCACAGGTGGTTTCTGAGAAAGACACTGATATACAACATGACCAGAATTTAATTTTCTCTTTTAAAAAATCCAAACTAGTGCTCTGGACAAGGCATATCAAGATGATATGGAAGGGGACTCCTATCTGACCCACATATACCACAATTCCACATGCATATACATGTTCCAAATCTCAACACATTCCACTAAAATGTTATCATAAGTTCCAACTGCATAAGAAATCAACAATGAGTTAGCAATTTAAAAAATGAAAAACCTACACTTGGAAGCTCACTCAACATTTCCTTATAAGATTTACAGAGGTGAAAAAAATGGTGGAAATCATTAAATATGCATAACTAAAATAATATTAAAAATATACAAAGATACACATACCTATGTATTTGTGTGTTAAGTCTGGTATGATAGGATTACAGAATTAAATGTAATAAATAAAATAGAGCAAAACTGCAACTCAAGAAGCTAAAAGAATCATAGCATAAACCCAAAGAAAGTAAGTCAGAATAGCAAAGATTGGAAATAATGATGCAAAATTATTTTCTGAAAAACTAGGTATGAAAAAGATGTTTTAAAAGCTTTTTAATAAAAGTATAAACCTTGAGCAAGACTGATTAAGGGTAATGTACATTTGAACACTATTATGTGAAAGAGATATAGCCAAAGATGAAGTAGACATTTAAAAAGCTAAATATATGATACATCTTTGTCAATCAATGCTAAAACTTAAAGAAATGGGTAATTTTCTAAAGACATTAAATTACCAAAATATAAATTTCCAAAAGATAAATTACTAATATTTATAGGCAATGGCACCCCACTCCAGTACTCTTGCCTGGAAAATCCCATGGACGGAGGAGCCTGGTGGGCTGCAGTCCATGGGGTCGCTGAGGGTCGGACACGACTGAACGACTTCACTTTCACTTTTCACTTTCATGCATTGGAGAAGGAAATGGCAACCCACTCCAGTGTTCTTGCCTGGAGAATCCCAGGGACGGGGGAGCCTGGTGGACTGACGTCTCTGGGGTCGCACAGAGTCGGACACGACTGAAGCGACTTAGCAGCAGCAGCAGCATACAAAATATAAAAACTAAACTAACCAATAGTTACTAAATAAAACTTGAATCAGTAGGAAAATCTCCCCAAAAAAGAATACCAGGTTTTATAGTCTGTGTAAAACAGATAAAACAAACCTAACTACAGAAGTAAAATGAACTTCTATAATCACATAGAATATGCAGAATGGAAACAGAAGGAAATTTATCAAGTTAATTTTCTGAGGTTTGATCTTGTCATCAGGAAAGATGTTCAACATTACCAAAGAACAGAGAAATGCAGATCAAAACTACAATGAGGTATCATTACACCAGTCAAAATGACCATCATCAAAAGTCCACAAATAATAAATGCTGGAGAGAGTGTGCAGAAAAGGAAATGCTCCTACAATGTTGGTGGGAATGTAAACTGGTAAAATCACTATTAAGAACAGTATGGAAGTTCCTGATAAATCTAAAAATAGGGCTACCACATGATCTAGCAATCCCACTCCTGGGCATATACCCACAGAAAAACAATTTGAGAAGATACATGCACCCTAATCTTCACCGAAGCACTATTTACAATAGCCAGGACATGGAAGCAATCTACATGTCCATCAACAGAGGAATGGATAAAGGAGATAATACTGTACTATTACTCAGTCATAAAAAAGAACAAAATAATGCCATTTGCAGCAACATGAATAGACCTAGAGACTGTCATAATAAGTGAAGTAAGTCAGACACAGAAAGATAAATACTATATTCTATCTCTTACATGTAGATTCTAAATAAAGGGTACAAATGAACTTATTTACAAAACAGAAGTACAAAACAAACTAATGGTTATGAGAGGATAAGGGGAAGGGAATGTAAAATAGGAGATCAAGACTGACATGTACATCCTGCTGCTGCTGCTGCTGCTAAGTCGCTTCAGTCGTGTCGGACTCTGTGCGACCCCACAGAAGGCAGCCCACCAGGCTCCCCCATCCCTGGGATTCTCCAGGCAAGAACACTGGAGTGGGTTGCCATTTCCTTCTCCAATGCATGAAAGTGAAAAGTGAAAGTGAAGTCGCTCAATCATGTCCAACTCTTCTCGACCCCATGGACTGCAGCCCACCAGGCTCCTCCATCCATGGGATTTTCCAGGCAAGAGTACTGGAGTGGGGTGCCATTGTCTTCTCCAGATATGTATACCTACTATACATAAAACAGATAACTAATAAAAATCTGCTATATAGCATGAGAAACTCTATTCAGTATTCTGTAATGTCCAATATGGGAAAATAATCTGAAAAATGTGTGTGTGTGTGTGTGTGTGTGTGTCTATATAACTGAATCACTTTGCTGTATAACTGAAACTAACACAACATTGTAAATCAACTATACTCCAATAAAAAACTTAAGAAAAAGATAGTACATGAGATTATTCACAAGTATCACATATGTATTCATAAATTTCTCAATAGTTTTTTGTATTCTATAAAGTAGTGTGCATGGGGCATAGCCGAATACACTCATCCAAGTTGTGCTTATCCCCAAGGTAACAGTGCTTGAACAATGTAAAAGCAATTGAACAACTGCTTCCAGGAAAAAAAAAAAACAAAAAACAGATAGCCTTACTTTCCCTATCACTCTCACTAAATATAGCTAAAAACTTTGGGCATTATATATAAAATAAATATACATATAAAATACTGAAAGTTGGAGACAAAGCATATAGGCTAGAAACTCTGGCATCAAAGTACTATATGGTGATAAGTTCGCTCAGTGTTCTTTTTGACTCAGATATCCCAACTAAGCACTGGAGAAGCCAGTACCCCAGAAATGTTAATTTTACCAACAAGGAAAGTCTCTTCTCTCCAGCAGAATGACCAGGAAAGAAACAGGCTAGCAAAACAGCAAACATTTCACAGACTAGTTAACCCACTTGAGCTAAATATCACAGAAGAACCTGTGCCCCTATTTCCACTCCAGTCAGGGAAGGCCAAAAGGTATGCCTAGACATCTAACCCCTGCCATGCTGCAACGAGATGCTCCAACTCTCCACACCGTCTGGAGAGCTGTCATAGAAGGGGAGCTGGAAACCACACAAGGAGCCTGAACTTCTCCCCAAAAGAAGTGGTGGAGTAAGTGGGGAGTGAGGATTTTCACCACTTGACCAACAATAACAAGGTCACCCCACAATGTCAATGGTGGCCACACAGGAAGCAACAATTAGGCACCAATTTCCCTCTAAGCCAAGGTGGTGTAAGAAACTCCCAGTCTTGCCCAGGAGTAACGAAATCTCTCCACCTCCGTATTCATAGAAACTGAGAGAACTTGGACTTCCACTTTCACCTGGCAGAAGTAAGGCATAACTCACACACAACTACTGAAGCAGTGTCAGACAGCATTTGCTAAAACACAAGATTTAAGTAAGATCCAAAATCATATAATACCTCCGAGGTCCAGGTTTCCTGTTTTACCAAGAGCCTTACACTGAATGAATAAGGACAACAGATGCCAATGTGCTGACACTGGTTTTAGAATTAACTGACAAGGATTTTAAAGTTGTCAACAGAACATGTTTCATCATATAAATTTCTGAAACGAAAATATAGAAAGTTTTATTAAAGTAGACAGTTTCAGCAGGAAACTGAAAATATAAAAAAGAAACAAATGAAAACTTTAGAATTAAAATGTAACAACAAATCAAATATGAAGCAGATAGGTTTAACATTAATTTGAGAGAAAAAACACATCTGTGAACTTGATGATGGAACAGGAGAAACTGCACTATCACACCACCATTCTTTAACGCCATACATAAAAATAAACTCATAATAGATTAAAGACCTAAGTGTAAGATCAGATACTATTAAAGTCTCTTAGATGAAAACATAGGCAGAATACTCTGATATAAATCACAGTAATATCTTTTTCTATCCATCTCCTAGAATAATGGAAATAAAAAAGGGGGGAGGGACCTAATTAAACTTAAAAGCTTTGCACAGCAAAAGAAACCATAAGCAAAATTAAAAGACAACCCACAGAATGGGAGAAAACATTTGCAAATGGTGTGAATGACAAGGAATTAATCTCTAAAATTTACAAATGGTTCATGCAACTCAATATTAAAACAAAACAAAAACACAACCCAATCAAAAATTGGGCAGAAGACCTAAACAGACATTTCTCCAAAGAAGACCAAATTATAATGACAGTGAGATATCATCTCACTCTGATCAGAATGGCCATCACCAAAAAGTCGTGGGGGAAAAGGAACACTCCTAAACTGTTGGTGGGAATGTAAACTGGTACAGCCACAATGGAGAACAGTATGGAGGTTCCTTAAAAATTAAAAATAGAGCTACCATGTGATCTAGGAACCCCACTCCTGGGCATATATCCAGAAAAATACATGGTTGGAAAGCATACATGCACTCCAATGTTCAAAGCAGTGCTATTTACAATTTACATGCTATTTCCATACGAAAGCAGTGCCGAGGCATGGAAGCAACCTAAATGTCCATCAACAGATGAATGGATAAAGATACATATATACAATGGAATATTACTCATTCATTATTAAAAAGAATGAAATAATTCTATTTGCAGCAACATGGATGGACCTGGAGATTATCATACTAATGAAGTCAATCAAGAAAAAGACAAAATATCATTTATATGTGGAATCTAAAAATTCATACAAATGAAGTTATTTATCAAAACATAAAATGACTCACCAACTAAGACAACAAACATACAGTGACCAAGGAGGAAAGGTGGAAGGGAGGGATAGACTCAAAGTTTGGGACTGGCAGGTACACGCGTTATATTTTAAATAGATCAGGACCTACTGTATAGTACAAGGAACTCTGCTCAATAATCTGCAATGACCTAAATGGGAAAAGAATTTGAAAAAGAATATATAAAAGTGTACGTGTAACTGAAACACTTTGCTACATACCTGAAACTAACACAATATTGTTAATCAACTATACTCCATTATTAAATAAAAATTGAAAATAAAAAAATTAATTTTTGAATGAAAATGTATTTATCAGAAACCAGAGAGGCAAAAGAGAATGGCACAACACTTTCTAAGTGCTGAAAGAAGAAAATTATTAACTCAGGTTTCCAAATCCAGTGAAAATATATCCTCAAGAATAAAGCAAGACATTCTCAGACGAAGGAAAACAGTGAAACTTTTTAACCAGCCAACTTACTCTAGATGAATGGCTAAAGAAAACTCTTCAAACCAAAAGTAAATGACAAAAGGAATCCTGGACCATCTAGAAAAAGAGAGAATATGTTAACAGCAAACTATGGGTGTTTACAATATACTTTTCTCCTCTTGAGTTTTCTATATTTTATTTGATGGTTGAAATAAAGTGAATATCTAATGTGGTTCTCAGTATATACAGAAGAAATATTTAAGACATTTTAAATGTGTGAGAGTAAAGCAACAGAGGGAGATAAGATTACTGCATTTAACTTGAATTGGTTAAATGTATGCACCAGCAGGCTTTGATAAATTATGTATGTATAATATGTGGTAGGCAAAATAATGGCCCCCAAGATGATCATGTAATGAAATTTAGCATCCAAATATTTTATGTAACTTAGAAAAGGGGAAATAAAGTTTCACATGGAATTAGACTACTTATAGCTAACCTTAACCTAGATATTATCCAGGGTTATCTGGTGGGTTCAATGTAATCACAAAGGTAGGACCTGTTAAAAATAGAAGAGGGAAGTAGAACAAAGTCACAGTGATGTAGTATGAAAAAGTTCAACACACAGCTGCTAGTTTGAAGATGGAGGAAAATGGTCATGAGCCAAGAAATACGAGTGGCATCTAGAATCTGGAAAAATCCATGAAAAAGATTCTTCCCTAGCCTCCAGAAAGGAATACAGCTATGCTGATAACTTTTCTTTAGCCCAGTGCTACCTGTATCAAAATTTCACCTTCAGAATTCAGATGTTCACCTTCAAAACTCTAAATTTGTATTAGGTTTGTGGTAATTTTAAGGCATCAGTTGAAAATATATGCATAAATCAACAATCAGAATATCTACTTAAAATCTCTGCAAAGAGATACACTCAAAAACTAAAAAAGGACAGGAAAAAAATGAAATCTGGCATGAACAAACAAAAGACAAAGAATAAATGAAAGATTTAAGCTTGAACGTATCAATAATTGCATTACATACAAATAGTTTAAATATGTCACATAAAAGAGCTTAACAGAGTCCATAAAATATCATGACCTAACTAATGTTGTCTACAAGGAACTCAATTCAAATATGATATAAGCAAATTGAAGGTAAACAGATGGAAAGACATACCATACAAACATTAATCAAAAAAAAAAGCAACAATAGCTATGTTTATATCAAATAAAATAGACTTCAGAGCAAAGAAAACAGAAGCAGAAGGATACAGTATGGTATAAAGGTCAATCCACCAAGATGCTATAGCAATCCAAAATAACTATTTGCCGGGAGCCAGCGAGAGGCACTCCACTCATGACAAAGGTCATGAGGAAGGAGGCTCGGCATACGCGAAGGTGGGATCGAGCCTCAGGAGTCCCCCTGGATATTCTCGAGCATCTACCCCCAAAAACAAGAGTCTGCCTACTTTATTGCTTTGTGCTCTCACCTCTGACTTTTCTGGGGGCTGTCCCCCACCACCATCTCGCTCTCTCTGACAAAGAGTTAACTTACAGCTCCAATTAATAAAGTTCCTGGACATTAGGAGTGTTTAAATCCAAACCCCTCAGATAGCTCTCTAACTCGCCTGACAATTTTACCCGGACTCCTACAGCTATGCATACGATTGTTTACAGTCTCCCAGCCTCGAGAGGCACGGGAAGCTTAAGATATTCAAATAGCTTACAGCCTCTCAGAGAGTTAGAAACTGTCAGAATAAAACTAGTAAAAGATTTCATTAAGGAAACAATTCCATTCACCATTGCAACAGAAAGAATAAAATACTTAGGAATATATCTACCTAAAGAAACTAAAGACCTATATATAGAAAACTATAAAACACTGGTGAAAGAAATCAAAGAGGACACTAATAGATGGAGAAATATACCGTGTTCATGGATTGGAAGAATAAATATAGTGAAAATGAGTATACCACCCAAAGCAATTTATAGATTCAATGCAATCCCTATCAAGCTACCAAAGGTATTCTTCACAGAGCTAGAACAAATAATTTCACAATTTGTATGGAAATACAAAAAACCTCGAATAGCCAAAGCTATCTTGAGAAAGAAGAATGGAACTGGAGGAATCAACCTGCCTGACTTCAGGCTCTATTACAAAGCCACAGTTATCAAGACAGTATGGTACTGGCACAAAGACAGAAATATTGATCAATGGAACAAAATAGAAAGCCCAGAGATAAATCCACGCACCTATGGACACCTTATCTTTGACAAAGGAGGCAAGAATATACAATGGATTAAAGACAATCTCTTTAACAAGTGGTGCTGGGAAAACTGGTCAACCACTTGTAAAAGAATGAAACTAGAACACTTTCTAACACCTTACACAAAAATAAACTCAAAATGGATTAAAGATCTAAACGTAAGACCAGAAACTATAAAACTCCTAGAGGAGAACATAGGCAAAACACTCTCCGACATACATCACAGCAGGATCCTCTATGACCCACCTCCCAGAATACTGGAAATAAAAGCAAAAATAAACAAATGGGACCTAATTAAACTTAAAAGCTTCTGCACAACAAAGGAAACTATTAGCAAGGTGAAAAGGCAGCCTTCAGAATGGGAGAAAATAATAGCAAATGAAGCAACTGACAAACAACTCATCTCAAAAATATACAAGCAACTCCTACAGCTCAACTCCAGAAAAATAAATGACCCAATCAAAAAATGGGCCAAAGAACTAAATAGACATTTCTCCAAAGAAGACATACAGATGGCTAACAAACACATGAAAAGATGCTCAACATCACTCATTATCAGAGAAATGCAAATCAAAACCACTATGAGGTACCATTTCACGCCAGTCAGAATGGCTGCGATCCAAAAGTCTACAAGCAATAAATGCTGGAGAGGGTGTGGAGAAAAGGGAACTCTCTTACACTGTTGGTGGGAATGCAAACTAGTACAGCCACTATGGAGAACAGTGTGGAGATTCCTTAAAAAACTGGAAATAGAACTGCCTTATGATCCAGCAATCCCACTGCTGGGCATACACACTGAGGAAACCAGAAGGGAAAGAGACACGTGTACCCCAATGTTCATTGCAGCACTGTTTATAATAGCCAGGACATGGAAGCAACCTAGATGCCCATCAGCAGATGAATGGATAAGAAAGCAGTGGTACATATACACAATGGAGTATTACTCAGCCATTAAAAAGAATACATTTGAATCAGTTCTAATGAGATGGATGAAACTGGAACCTATTATACAGAGTGAAGTAAGCCAGAAAGAAAAACACCAATACAGTATACTAACGCATATATATGGAATCTAGAAAGATGGTAACAATAACCCTGTGTACGAGACTGCAAAAGAGACACCGATGTATAGATCAGTCTTATGGACTCTGTGGGAGAGGGAGAGGGTGGGGAGATTTGGGACAATAGCATTGAAACATGTATAATATCATGTATGAAACGAGTCGCCAGTCCAGGTTCGATGCACGGTACTGGATGCTTGGGGCTGGTGCACTGGGACGACCCAGAGGGAGGGTAGGGGAGGGAGGAGGGTTCAGGATGGGGAACGCGGGTATACCTGTGGCAGATTCATTTCGATATTTGGCAAAACTAATACAATATTGTAAAATTTAAAAATAAAATAAAATTAAAAAAAAGAAAAAAGATTTCATTGATGAGCCAATGCTTGCTGCCAAGTTTCCACATCCCCTGTATTGTATCCTTGAATGTGTATTAATTAATATAGTTGGTATGTAGAAAAAATAAGTAGTGGCCTTGGTGTTAGCAACTTTAGACCCTTAAGGTAATAAATTCTTTCCTTTGTTGTAAGCCCATTACACCTCTGCCCTATAGGAATGCAATTTTATCTAACACCTTCGGAAGATGGCGCCAAACCTTAAAATAATTACTCTTAGAGAAAATAAGTCTTACGGTTGACAAAACTTTGTCAAGAGTCATAAAATGTTAATAGGCCTTCTGGCCAGAAGATGATGTAAATCACCTAAACCATTTGTATACGATAAATTTGCAGGAAAGAAACCCTGGTTTTTGATAAGGATCAAAGACTGCTGACTTTGCATCCCCTATTATCCTCTTTGTGTAACTTAGGGTATAAAAACCCCTGTTGAAAATAAAGCTACGGGCCTTGCTCACCAAAGCTTGGTCTCCCCATGTCATTCTTTCTTCTCATTTCCAGCTGAGTCTCCATCTGGAGCGTGGGGGTCCTCTGCGACCATTTATTTGCCTGGGCTTCTAAGACCCACTCGAGAAGGTGTCTAAGGTGGGGCACCTTCCGCTATTCGAGAGGGTGCCTGCGGCCTCTGTGGTCAGAGCTAACCTGGTGTCACAGGTTATATTGATTATCCACGTAAACCAAGCTACTCAGCCTCTTTTCGCCACTGAATTTTCCTACTGAGCTATCCTCATTTATGACTCTTTATATCTTTGATGAATATTTAAATAGTCGCCAACACCGTCTCCCCTTCGAATACCCTGGATCAGCCGGGGCTGGACCTCGGCAACTATGCACTAAATACAGAGCTGCAAACCATGTGAAGCAAAAACTTACATAACTGAAAGGAAAAGAAGACAAGTCCATAATTATTGTTAGAGTCTTAAAACCTCTTCCCTACAGTGATTAAACTAATCTAAGAATATGTTAATACATACAAAGATATACCATGTTCATGGATTGAAAGTATTTTCCTTTTTTAATCGAAGTATAGTTGACATACAACACTGTATATTTTCAGCTGTACAACGTAGTGATTTGAGACATTTATATACTTTATGAATTGATCACCATCCTAAGTCTAGTAACCTCTGTCACCATACAAAGTTGTAATATCACTGATTATATTCTCTATGCTGTACATTACATTCCCATCACTTATTTCATACTTGGAAGCTTATACCTCTTAATTCCTTTTACTTGTTTTGCCCAACCACCTAACTCTCTTCCTCTGGGGCCATCGGTTTGTTCTCTGTGTCTATGAATCCACTGGTTTTGTTTTTTACATTCCACATATAAATGAAATACAGTATTTGCCTTTCTCTGACATTTCATTTGCATAATAATCTTTCAGATTGACCTATCTTGTTGTAAATGGCAAGACTAGATGCTTGTTGTGGCTGAGTAATATCCCATCACTCACACACACATGCAAAATACATATATTGTTTATATGTAATATGGGGCTTCCCATGTGGCTCAGTGGTAAAGTATCTGCCTGTCAATGCAGGAGAGTCAGGAAACATAGGTTTGATCCCTGGGTCAGGAAGATCCCCTGGAGTATTCTTGCTTGGAAAATTCCATGAAGAAAGAAGTCTGGCAGGCTGCAGTCCCATGGGGTCACAAAGAATCACACACAACTGAGTATGCACGCATACATGTAATACATAACACAAGTCACAGGGGAGCTTAAAGGATTAAAAAGAAAAGACCTATATATGCTGTTTATAAGAGATTCACTTCAGATTGAAAGAGTGATAGAGGAATGGATAAAGATGTGATACATCTATATATATATAAAAAATATTATGCCTTAATTGGAGCATTTAATCCAATAGTTATATACTTATTGTCAGTTTGTTCATTGTTTTTCAATTGTTTTTATAATTGTTTTTCTTCACTTTTCTCTTCCTTTGTGATTTGATGTTTTTCTTTAATGTTACGTTTGTGTTCCTTTCTATTTTTTGTGTACCTGTTATAGGTATTTGGTTTGTGGTTACCATTAAGGTCATATATAACAACCTATGTATATAGCTGTCTATTTCAATTTGATAGGGGAATTCCCTAGTGGTCCAGTGATTAGGACACCATGCTTTCACTGTGGAAGGCATAGGTTCAATCCCTTGTTGGGGAACTAAGATCTTACAAGTTGTAAAGCATGGCCAAAAACAAACAAAATAAAATTTTAAAAAATTCCACCTAAAGAAAAAGTTGATGGTACCTTAAATTTGAGCATATTCTAAAAGCACTACTTTTGTACCCTCACATTTTATGTTTTTGATATTTTATATCTTAGTAGTTTGTATATTTAAGGTAAAATTTTACTACTTTTGTCTTTAAACCTTCATATTTGATTTATATATGCCTTTCCAAAGTCCGCTTTGATCACTGAGATTTTTCTTAATTTTGGTTCTAGTTATGGCTTTGCCTTTTCCATTTGAAGAAATTCTTTTTACATTTTTTGTAAGGCCAGTTTAGTGGCAAAAAACTCCTTTAGCTTTTGCTTATCTGTGAAATGATTTCTCCTTCTCTCTGAACAATAACCTTGCCAGGTAGAGTATTTATGTTTTTCTTTTTTCTTTTTTTCCTTTTAGTACTTTGAATATATTGTCATTCCCTTCTGGTCTGCAAGGTTTCTTCTGAAAAATCAGCTAATGGCTTATGAGGGGTCTTTTGTATGTAGCTAGTTTTTCTCTTGCAACTAAACAGTCTCTAACTTTTGGCATTTAATTATAGGGTGTATTAATGCGGGTCTTTGGATTCATCTTGCTTGAGACTCCGGTCTTCTAGAACTTGTATGTGTTTTCTAGTCCAGGATAAGAAGGTTTATGGGCTTCCCTTGTAGCTCAGTCCTTAAAGAATCTGCCTGCAATGAAGGAGACCTGGGTTCAATTCCTGGGTCAAGAAGACCCCCTGGAGAAGGAAATGGCAACCCACTCCAGTATTCTTGCCTGAAGAATCCCTGTGGACAGAGGAGCCTGGCAGTCTACAGTCCAAGGGGTCGCAAGAGTCAAACTTGACTTAGCGACTAAACCACCAACCACCACCAAGGAGGTTTCCAGCCATTATTTCTTCAAGTAGGTTTTCTTCTCCTCCTGGGATGCATACAATGCAAATATTAGTATTCTTGTTGCCCCCGGGGTCCCTTTAATTTTCTCTTTTTCCTCCTTGCTGTTCCAGTTGTGTCATTTCTACAACTCTGTATTCCAAATTGCTGTTCATTCTTTTGCATCCTCTTGTCTGCTGTCAATTCCCTGTAGTGTACTTTTCATTTCCGTTACCGTATTCTTCAGTTCTAACTTATTCTTTATATTTTGTTTGTTCCAAGTTATTAGTTTATCCATTCTTCTCCAAGTTTGGTGAACTCCAAGTTTGATGAACAAGTTTGATGACTAACACTTTGAACACTTTCTTCTTGGTATATTGCTTCTCTTTCATTTAGTTATTTTTCTGTGGTTTTGTCCTGTTCTTTGGTTTGAAATCTATTCCTACTGTTTCCTCACTTTGCATAATTCTGTGTGTGCTTCTATGTATTAAGTTTATAAGCTATGTCTCTAGACCTTGAAAGAGTGGCTTTGTAGAACGTGTCCCATGGAGCCTAGTGGCACAATTCCCCCAGGCCACCAGAGCCATGTGCTCCAGGAGTATCCCCTGTGTTGGCTACAGGTGCCCTCCAGTTGTGGTTGAGCCATAATTTTTGCGAATGTGCCGGTGGATGGGACTGGTTAGTTGTCTTAAAGGCTTGGCAGCGACTGCTGTGGACACCCTTGTGGGTGGGCCTGTCACTCCACACAGCTGTCCAAGAGGCCTGGCAGTGAATCCTGCAAGCATACCGATGTGTGTCCCCCAGCATTACTGGATGCAAAGCCTGGTCACAACTCCTTAAGGCATGCTGGGATATGCGACAGGTGTCCCAGAACAGGAACCACTTTAGAAGTTTACCAGGACTGGCCAAAGTGGCCCACAGGTAGAATAGGGCAGAAGCCTTGTGGAGAGGCCAGCTGCAGGGAGGTTCAACAGTGGTTGGTCCTCAAGGGAATGCTGTGGCAGGGCTCACAGCACTAGCTAGTTTAAAGGAGAGTGACAGAAATGGCACCTTGCAGTGCCAGGCTAGCTAGTTGAAAGAGTAGAGAAAAGAAAGGTGCCCATCAGTATTTCTTTTCCTATAGAAAGTTCTACCACATTTCTGCCCCTTTGGCAGATACCTTAATGCTAGTCAATACCGCTCCTGTTGCATGCTCAGTTCCATCTGACTTTTTGTGATTCTGTGCACTGTAGCCCTCCAGGCTCCTTTGTCCATGAGATTCTCCAGGCAAGAATACTGGAGTGGGTTGCCATTTCCTCCTTTAGGGGATCTTCCCAACCCAGGTATCAAACCTGTGTCTACTGCATTGGCAGGCGGGTTCTCTACCACTGAGCCACCTGGGAAGCCCCTTTCTCAAATTATCCAGCTTCCTTTTAAGCTGCTCCTTTTGTGCTGGGGCTCAGAGTGAGCAAGTCTGTGTGCAATCCCTTCAAGAGCAGAGTCTCCCAGCTCTCTAGCTTTCCTACCTTTCCTCTCTAGGCCTGATGTGGGACTTATATCCCTTGCTTCTGTGGAAGGACCTCTGTGGTTGTGATATCTCCTCCTGTTTGTGGGTTGTTCCATCAGGGTGCAGTTTCTGACTAGACTGCATCCCTAACCTTCCTATCTGTCACAATGTCGCCTTCATATCCTTAGTTGTAGAAAATTTGTTCTATTGATCTTAAGGTCATTCTTAGGGGTAGTTATTCTATATGCAGTTGTAGTTTTGATGTCTATGAGCTCATCTAGAAGATGAGCTCAGAATCTTCCTACTTTGCCACTTTGATTTCTGTCTCCTAAACTGGAAGTTTTAAGACAGCAAGATGTCAGGTCTTTACAAATATATATATATAAAATTTTATAAAGTTTTATATATATTTTTGATAAGAACTGAATATATATTTCAATACATATTTAAATCAATCCTTAAAATTCCAGAAAGTTTTTGTAGGTGCAAAAAAATTTCTCTAAAAACTACATGGAAAGCAAAGAACTAGAATAGCTAAACCAAAGGAGACAAGGAAGAAAATTCTACTACTCAAATTCAAGACTTATTTTATAGTTATAATAACCAAGACTATGTGTTATCAGTGGATAGAATTAAACATAAATCAATGCAACAGAGCACAAAAATCAGAATAGACCTACACAACTGATTTTTTTCGAAGATGCAAAAGAAATTCAATGGAGGATAGACTTTTCAACAACTGTGCTTAAACAATTGTGCATTCATAAGCAAAACCACTACCTCAGCCTTAACCTCACATCTTAGGAAAACATTATCTCAAGACAAATCACACATTTAAGTTGTGGATGTGTGTGTAATACTCAGTTGTGTCCAACTCTGAAATTATAAAAGTCTTAGTTAATTTAGGAAAAAATATTAAAAGGCATAGGACTCTGTGAATAGCTCTTAATCATGATACCAAAAGTATGATACAAAAAATAATAACTTTCCTTTATTCAAAATTTACAACTTTGGTATTGGAAAGACCCTGTTAAAAGCATGAAAAAACAAGCTATGAACTGGAAGAACATATATGCAAACTACATATCTAAGAAATGATTAGTACCTGAAATAAAGAACTTTCCAAATCCAATGGTTAAAAAACCCCCCAAAAAAGACAAAACACCCTATAAAAGCCACACATAAGAATTAGAAAATGGAAAAAAAAAGATATAAAGAGACATTTCACTCAAGAGGACACATGACAAAAAACAAATACTTGAAAAGATGGTTTCACTAGATATTCAGGAAATGCATATTAAAGCCATGACAAAATGCTTCTGCACTCCTATCATGATAACCAAAATAAAAAACACTGACAATACCAAATGCTAGGAAAGATGCAGTGAAACTCAATCTCTCGTACATTGTCAGTGGGAATCTAAAATGATATGGTAACTCTGGAAAACAGACAGTTTCTTATAAAATTAAATATAGAGTTATAACCTGCAATTGCACCCCTGGGCATTTATCCTAGTGAAATGAAACATGTCCACATAAAAACTTACAAATGATTGTTCATAATAGCTTTATATTAATAGCCAAAATCTGGAAACCACCAAAATGTCCCTCAATAGCTGACTAAACTGATAAATCTATATCATACAGTATTACTCTGGCAATAAAAACAAACTGTTGATACACAACAGCTTAAATAGATCAAGCCCATTATGCTCAGTGGAGGGGGAAAAAAACACTATTATCCAAACATAATTTAAGAATTAAGGTTTTGTTTATATAATATTCTTGAAATGACAAAATTATATGGATGGAAAACAGATTAGTTGTTGCCAGGGGTTACAAATAGTTGAGGAGGGGAGGGATGGATAAGAATAACTGTAAACTAACTATGAAGGGAAAGCATGAGAGATAAATCTTAGTGATGGCATAGTTCCATATCTTGATTACAGTTGTGGCTATATGATCAACAAAATGCAATAAGGTGACATATATCTATATATATTTATATAGACAGACAGTACCAATGCTAAAATTCTGGTTTTGATGCTATTCTCTAAGATAACCACTGGAGGAAAATGAAGGAAGGATACATGTGGCCTCTACATTATATTTTCAATATATCCTACAAATCTATTTTTTAAGTTAAGCAATTTTTAAACATCAATGTCAAAAGAAAACTAAATGCATATTTCATCAAAATCTAAAAGTTCTGTTCTTTGAAATACTCAATAAAAGTGAAAGAAAAAGCTACGACTGAGGAAAAATATGAATTTGTATCTAAAACACTAAGAAAACCCAATTTAAAACTGGACAAAATAGCTGGCAGATACTTTACAAAAGAAAATATATGAATGACCAAAAAGCACACAAAAAGATGATCATCATTAATCACTGGGGAAATCAAATTTAAAACCATAATGAGATACTGTGACACATCCTGTAGAATGACTAAAATCAAGAAGAATGACAAGTGTTGACAAATTTGTGAAGCAACTTAAACTTGCTTATACTGCAGGTGACAATGTAAAATGCTACAAATCACTTTGGAAAACAGGTTACTCCCAAAATATTCAAACATACCATATGACCCAGGCATTTTGTTACTTGAAAAAAAAAAAATGAAAACATATGTCCACACAAAGACTTAAACATAAAAATTCACAGAAGCCTTATTAATAGCCAAACACAAGAAACAACACAAATGTCAACCAACAGAACAAGTAATCAAATTTTGCTATGTCCATAAAGCAATCAATACATTGCTGTTACATACAAGCACATAGATGGATCTCAGTAATACCATGCTAAGTGAAAGAAACCAGTACAAAAATATGTATACTGTATTATTTCGTTCCTCTCTAGTTCAAGAGGAAGTGAGATTAATCTATAGTAATTAGGATCAGATAGGCAGTTGCCTAATATAGCAGGCTGGAGGAATTTACTGCAAAGGGCATTGGAGAACTTTCTAGGTTGCTGGAAATTTTCTCTATCTTGATTGTGAAGTGAGTTACATGGTGTAAACAGCCAAAACACATCAAATTACATGCTTAAAATGGATATATTTTACGTTTCCCAGGAGGCCATGTGCTATGACATGAGATTTTATTTCTGAGAAGTCAGGAACAGGACAGCTGGAATATATAAGACCCCGCAAAGCAGAACTAGCATTCAGCAATACTAATTTGTCATTTTATGTAAGTATGCATTAACAGGAAGTGTACATTTTCTATTTGCAGTTGTGACAAATTTTCTTTTTAAAATAAATGAAAATATATCTTAAAAATGGTTGTGTTTTACAGAGAAAGCTTATAACTCAACTTAGTTGATGTAAAAACCCCGTCAGTATAATTGACCACATTAAAGTATTGAAGGAAAAAAGAAAAATCTCACTACATACATTAAACTAATAAAATTAAAGATTCAACAATTACCAAAAACAAACAAAAGAAAGCAAAACCATATTAAACTAACTCTTCAGCAATTTCCTTACCTTGATAAAAGACATTTACTAAAACACAACACACTATAAATAAATGATGAAACTTGACATCAGGAGTCAGAAACATATTCCTGCTACAATTTCTACAATTTAGCACAGTATTCCAACGACTACACTTAAGCAAGAAAGGTAAAAAGTCTGTTTGAAGACACTACTACTAACTGCATGAAAGTCCAAAAGAACCTACAGACAAACTACTAAAACTAGCAAGAATGTCCATTCTAGTCATTCTATATAAAAATTAACATAAAAAATGAAATGCTACGCTTACACTTTAATGAGAACCAACTAACCATACAGAAGGCTGAGTACCGAAGAATTGATGCTTTTGAACTGTGGTGTTGGAAACGACTCTTGAAAGTCCCTTGGACTCCGAGGAGATCAAACCAGTCAATCATAAAGGGAATCAATCCTGAATATTTATTAGAAGGACTGATACTGAAGCTCTAATACTTTGGCCACATGATGCGAAAAGCCAACTCATTGGAAAAGATCCAGATGTGGGAAAGATTAAAGGCAGAAGGAGTACAGGACAACAGAGGATGAGATGGTTGGATGGCATCACCAACTCAATGGACATGAGTTTAAGAAAGCCCTGGCAGATGATGAAGGACAGGGAAGCCTGGCCTGCTACAGTCCATGGGGTTGCAAAGAGTTGGACATGACTGAGCGACTAAACAACATCAAGGAAAAATATACCAAAAATTTTTATTCACAGTAGTGTAAGGATAATACTATGTCCACAGGAAATATCTAACAAAACAAGTTCAAGAAAAATAAAGGAAATTATAAAAACATTTTTGAAAGAGATAAAATACATGGAGAAATAGAAAACTATATCATTTTATGGGTAAGAAAACTCAGTATCTAAAGATATAATCTAAAATTAAAATGTAAAGACTGTGCAATGGAATCAATACCACAATAAGACACTTTCACAGACACATCTCAAAAGGTCTAAGAGTAGCCAACAGTGTGAAAAAGAGTAGACAATACCATTTCCCTACCAAATATCAAGGGTAATTTAAAAGCTATGAAATTGGTATAGTGTAATATTGTCACAAAACAGATTTGCAAAACATTGGAATCAGAGAGCCCCCAAATACACAAACACACACATATACATGGGGACTTACATATAAGGAAACAGCAGTACAAAACCATGAGGAATTAATAAAGTTGGCATAACTGGCTTTCCCCAAAGAGGAATTATATTCCTAGATGTCAGACTATACTACAAAGCTACAATAAGCAAAACAGCATGATACTGGTACAAAAACAGATACATAGATCAATGGAATAAGATACAAAGTTGAGAAATAAACCCATGAACTTATGGTCAATTAATCTATTTCAAAGGAGGCAATGAAAAGACAGTCTCAATAAGTGGTGCTGGGAAAATTGGACAGCTACATTTAAAAGAATGAACTTAGAATATTCTCTAACACCATACACAAAAATAAACTCAAAATGTACTGAAGACCTAAATGCAAAACTGGATGCTATAAAACTCCTAGAGGAAACCATAGACTGAACACTGTTTGACACAAATAACAGCAATATCTTTTAGGATTAACCTTTTAGAGAAATAAAAGCAAAAAATAAATGGGACCTAATTAAACTTGGTCTTCTTTGCAGTATAAAATCTTTCATCAACAAAATGAAAATATTTTAGAGCAACTGTCCTCCAATAATTGTATTTTGTTCTATACTTCGCAATATTATACAACTATAACCTTTGATAATTATTAGTTACTCAAGAAGTTATGTTCTATGAGTATTGTTCAATTGCCATCACCAATGGAATGACACTCAGATATGCTTTTTCTATAAAACTATGTAATAAAAAGATAGAAACAAAAAAGAAAATATTTGCAACTGATATGACCAATAAAGGATTAATATCTAACATATATAAAAAGCTCATACAACTTAACACCAAAAAATAAGCAACCTAATTAAAAAATGGGCAGAAGAACTGAGTAGATATTTCTCCAAAGAAGACATTTCTCTACACACAGATAGCCAACAGGCATATGAGAAGATGCTCAATATTGCTCATCTTCAGGGTAATGCAAATCAAAATCAGAATAGATTCATACTGGTCAGAATAGCTATCATCAAAAAGTCTATAAATAACAAATGTTGAAGAGGATGTGGAGAAAGGGAAACCCTGTATCCTACTGGTAGGAACATAAATTGTGCAGCCACTATGGAAAACAGTATGGAAGTTTCATAAGAAACTAAAAATAGAGCTACCATGCTGCTGCTGCTAAGTCACTTCAGTCATGTCCGACTCTGTGTGACCCCACAGACAGCAGCCCACGAGGCTCCCCCATCCCTGGGATTCTCCAGGCAAGAACACTGGAGTGGGTTGCCATTTCCTTCACCAATGCAGGAAAGTGAAAAGTGAAAGTGAAGCCACTCAGTCGTGTCCAACTCTTAGTGACCCCATGGACTGCAGCCTTCCAGGCTCCTCGGTCCATGGGATTTTCCAGGCAAGAGTACTGGAGTGGGTTGCCATTGCCTTCTCCAGAGCTACCATATGATCCAGCAATTCTACTCTTGAGTATATATCTGGAAAAAAAATAAAAATACTAATTCAAAGAGGTACATGTACACCAAAGTTTATGACAGCACTATTTAAAATACCTCAGAAATATAAGCAACCCAAGTGACCATCTACAGATGACTGGATTAATAAATGTGGTACATATACACATGATGGACTATTATTACTCAGGCATAAAGAAAAAATACTGCTATTTGAAGCAACACAGATAGACCTAAAGAGTATTATACTTTGTGAAATATGTCAGAGAAAGACAAATACTGTATGATATCAGTTACATATGGAATCTAAAACATGAAACAACATGAATATATATAGCAAAATAAAAACAAACTAATGATGC
Organism: Bos indicus; assembly: GCF_029378745.1. Classification (NCBI taxonomy): domain Eukaryota; kingdom Metazoa; phylum Chordata; class Mammalia; order Artiodactyla; family Bovidae; genus Bos; species Bos indicus. Next base: position 56,022,292 of record NC_091769.1, read on the forward strand.
AGGAAGAAAAAACCTAGTGGTTACCAGTGAGGAAAGGGAAGCAAGTGGCAAGACAAAGGTGTGAGATTAAGAGATACAAATTACTAAGTATAAATCAGATAAGCAACAAGGATATATTGTTTAGCACAGGGAATTATAGTCATTATTTTGTAATAATCTTTAATGAAGTATATAAAAATGCTGAATCACTATGCTGTATACCAGAAACTAATATTTTAAGTCCACTATAATTCAATTAAAGAAAATTAGATTCACTTCTCAAAACATGTTTGAACACATTTTAAACTTAAATGTGAATAAAATCTTTTATAATATAGAATATATCTAATGTAGATTCCCATAAGAAAAATTTTAGATAAGACACAGGAAGCATAAGTCATAAAGGATAAGAATGCTAAATGTATCACCTGAAAAGTAAAAGAGACAATAACAAAAATACCACAAAAGAGCTGGAGAAGATATCTGCAATACACAGAACATCTTGACATCCTTAATAAAAGAACTTGAACAACCCAGTAGAAAAATAGAAAACTCATTCCAAAATGCAATTCATTAAGACGAAATCTAAATTAACACTAAACATAGGAAAAGATGCTCAAAGTCAACAGCTATGAAGACAGCTTAAATTAATATGGCAGTGCTGTATTATTTCCCAACCACTGAAGTGGAAAAAAAAAAAATAGCATCTAGGACTGCTTTGTTATTATGGATGGACACTTTCATGAGGTGCTGTTGGTAGTAAAAATTTATATTATCACTTTGGATAACAAAATATCAGTAATGGTAACATTTGCTTACCCTTTTGCTTAACAATTCTGATTCTAGGTATGTGAAGTGAAGAAATTCTTGCACATATGTACCAGATTACATGTAGAAAGACTATTATTACAAAATTATTTGTAATATCAAAAAAGATACATTATAAATACTAATATGAAATGGATACTTTGTATATATTCACATGACAAAATACATTAAAATAAATGACTTAGACCAATAGTCATCAATATGAATAGGTTATGAGCTAAAAAAACAAGCTGCAGAATTATCTAGTATGGCATCATTCATATTAAAATGCTCAGATAACAAAGCTCCACTTCTGCAGTAAATGTGGATAGTAAAAATATGACAACATAGCCTAAACGGACACATATGAAAGTTTGTATAGTGACTGTCCCTAGAGAAGGAAGGGAATGAGACTGGAAAGCCAAATAATCTTTAAGGAAAAGCAATTTCTCCCCTCATGTCTATTTACCACCAAACAGAACTCTCCTCTCTGCTTCCCATGGCTGGCTCCCACATAACTTCCATTATATTTTGGCTTCCCATCTGCTGAAATCATACCGTCTTTTGATGACAGGAACCTCTCCCATCAATTACTGGTATAGCAAAGTACAGAGAAAATAACATGGAAACAATAATTACTTTTTAAAATCCTATCATCTCAGAACCAGAGAGAGGACTTTTAAAGATCATACTGCCTGCTGATTTTCAAATTGTGTAACCAGACGCCTTTGGGTTCCCAAGAGACTTCAAGCAGTGAGAAAGGGGCTTGGTACCTGGGACACCCCACACACCTGATTAAACTACAGCCTTTCTGATATTACCTGCTTTTAACCAGGGTTCCAAGAAAGACTTTGTCCACAAAAACAGTTCTCTTCAAAAGGAGGATGAAAATCACTGGGTTTAGACATTATATTTTACAAGGAAATAAAAAGTGAAGTTAAAGTCATTTTCTAGCAAGGTCACATAGTTCTTTGTTTAACTAATTTGATGCCTACAAAATTCTCAGCAAAATGGTAAGTTGTTAAGGAAGATCTGTGAGAGTCTTTAGTTTCTACATCCATCTCAGCATACCATACAGACAGGAGGATGTTCCGCCAAGCATCAAATCAGAAGTAAAAATATATTTAATTTGCCAACACAGGAATTCTGGTATATATTCAGGGAAAAGAGAAGGTAGAATGTTGTCTCTCAAATTCTGGGGCATGCATCACATGCTACTCCAACAGGTGGAAGGTGAAGAAGCATCACCAAATGGAATGGACATGAACTTCTGGATTCCCTACACCACATGGACTATATGGTCCATGGAATTCTCCAGGCCAGAATACTGGAGTGAGTAGCCATTCCCTGCTCCAGGGGATCGTCCCAACCCAGGGATCACACCCAGGGTTCCCACATTGCAGGAGGATTCTTTACCAGCTGAACCACCAGGAAAGCCCACATCCAGCAACCTAGCCAAAACTCTGTAAATAGGCATTATGCATTAAAGATAGTGCACTGGTGTGCAAGTTTTCAGAAAGCAACTGATTACTTTTGTCCGAAGTTTCAGGACTTACGTCAACTTTCCATTCCTGCCTGTTAGCCTGGTAATCTCTAATGGAAGTCACTCATGAAGCTAATCAGTTATAGGAAATCACGACAAGGCGGATAATTATATTAGGCACTAAAGCTCATGAGGAAGAAAATTCACAAAAATACCACTTTGATCTTTACTCTAGGCTTTGCTTAATGGTGTGGAAAACTAATAATCATTAATTTTCACAAAAAGATGTCATATGGCTAGAGCTATAATGTTCAAATAACATTCAATTATAGCTTTCCTAATGAATGGAAGCCTCTTTTGATCACCTTGAAACCGACTACCACACAAAATACATTTTTTTAATTCTTTATAGTATCTTCACCCTAAATCTTCAAAACACAGAAAGCAATCTCATCTCCCAGGCTAAAGACGCAGAAGTTGATTTTGCATTCAGACCTCATTCAACTTAACCAAATAACGACATTTTTCTGTATTGTTCCTGGTATAAAATCTTTGAAAATTACCGGTTGTCTTTTGTACTGTTTTCCAGGTTAGGAATTGTTTGTTAATATTTCTACTTTAAAAAAGAAAGCACTGCAACCATACTTGAAGATGTTTAGAGTATCCTTTTTCCCTCTGCTAATGCCCAAGGAAGATGGTGTAGCCACCAAAGTGACTTGATGAGGAATGAACTGTCACCATTCGTCTTAACTGATTCTGCAGGGGGAGGGGAATAGTTAACAGTAATATCACAACCCCCACTTGTGCAACTCAGAAAGCACACTGTTCCATACTGATTCCACATCTTACCAAGAAGTGCATACACCTAGAGCTTATGGGGTGTGGACTATTCTAAAGGTTATTAAGTACAAAATTATTTGTTTTGGCCAGAAAATATAGTTTGTTTAAAGGGAAGCTGCTATTTCTAGCTTTTGCTTTTGTAAACCATTAATTGGAGGCTGAGATGCACAGGTAAGAAACGTTTTTAATCTTAAGTAGGAAACACCTGTTAATGCAAACGGGGGATGCACAAGATAAAGGTGGGTAGGGTATCCCCATGTGGAGGTGGAAAGTAGTATCATACCACTCTCGATAAAGGACCTGAAAGTTTGCGCCCTGTTCCAAGTTCTGGATCTATCTACATCTATCAGAATTCCTCACAGCTGAATGGATAAACATCCCAAGATGGACCAGCTACATAGGATGCTTTCTCCTTTGAGTTGCTGAGTGCCTCTGTCTAATGGTACCCCCCATAGTAGACTCCTCCTCTTTTTATTGCTAAATCAATCAATGGAGAGAAATTCAGCTGACTGAATAAATTTACCTCTTTTTAATCTGAAGTTTATATTTTCAGACAAAAGAATAGAAATGGAAAGAAAACATCAAGTTACAGCTTAAAAAAGGACAAGCTTGTTCCTTTGACCACTGATTTTCCAGCTTTGGAGGTGAATCTGTATGCTATGGGGAAACAATGTAAAGGGAACTTGGTATAAACTGAGACTTTGGGAAAAAAACAATTATAGTACTATGATTGTTATAGCAGATAATTTTTTCTTGACCTATCTTGAGATTTTAAATAAAAGGATTACTTAGTAAAATGCATTTCTGTTGAAATACCAAAACTATTGTCAAATTATTAACTCCAAAAATTTGCTATAGAACCAAAACGAAAAGTCATTCTTACACAGCAGGTAAAAAATTAGGTAATCCTCGTATTTGACTCTTCAAAAATTTCCTGTTTTTTTCCTGTTTTACAACGTGTGGCATCAAAGTTCCAGAATCCACCCTTATCTCCACTCATATCAATTGTTAGTAACTTTTAGCATAATATATTAGCATTCTATCCTCTCAAGACTCAACTCAACTCTTCTAATGGGAAGTTTCAGATGCTTTTTCCCTTTTTAATATAATCATAGACTGGAAATAAGGAGACCTGAGAGATGAACTAATCTATTCTTATGTTTCCTTAAAAGAGAACAAAACCATGGCAGAGTAATGGGAATAATGCTCTTTAATATAAAAGCCTGAGAGAAGACTATTTCCCTTAAGTATTATAAATCACATTAATTCCCTTTCAACAGATATAGCTGCGTTCTCATTTTGTAAGAAAGCAGCAGTACCTCTGGAAAGCCAATGCTGTTCCTGTTCTCAGCTGGGTTCCAAGGTTGAATTAATATCATAAATTTTAAAGACTGCCTTCTTCCACTGCCTCTCCTGCAGATTCTGAGCTCCTTCAAAAAATGGGAACCAGGTGGTCCCCTTTATAGGGGACTCCACATTCCACCTCCATGCCTGGCACATACTTGTGTCTACCAAGCAGTACATTACAGTACTACCAGTGCATAAGAAACTATATTAAACTGGCTTGAAAATGTTCATATTGATATGTGATTATCATTTTAAGATTACAAATATAAATCCTTTTTTTGGTTACAGCCTTTTTTCTCCCTTGTGCCTAGGTAGCCTTTATTTTCAGCCTTGTTCTATTCAACTATTAGTGTATTAAACATTAAAAATCCAGGCAATGGCTCATGTCTATAACTGCAATAAGGGTTAAGAATTGAAGTAAAGAAACTGTCTAAAGTATTAGTCACAATTTTTTTCACATCAATGAAAATAGGTGTTGTAACTCATGTGCTAATTTTCAGATATCGTTCTACACAAGAATGTATCTGATGTCAGTGTGGTCAGATGCTGCTGCTGCATAGGAACCTGCATAACAAAATCTGGAGAATTTGCATTTCCAGGAATGCAGCTTCACTCTAAGAGTAGTTTTCATTATACACAATTGTCTTGTGTGTGTGCTCAGTAATGTCCGACTCGTTGCTACCACACGATCTGTAGCCTGCCAGGCTCCTCTGTCCATGGGGTTTTCTAGGCAAGAGTACTGGAGTGGGTTACCATTTCCTTCTCCAAAGTACACACAGTAGAGGAACATAAATGAGTGAGAGTTCCCTGGAAATCAGTATGCTGCTGTGTGGCGCTTAGTCTGAAAGCTCAAAAAAACAAGGCAGGTGCTTTTTCCATCTTGCCTGCCTGCCAACTGCCAGTGAATCCTCAGTCAACTTTGACTATTGTCCAACTGCCTTTAGTATTTTTTTTAACTATAGTTGATTTAGAATAGTTTGTTAGTTTCAGGTATACAGCTTCAGATTCTTTTCCACTACAGATTATTACAAGGTATTGAATCTAGTTCCTGTGTTTTACAGTAAATCTTTAACTATTTTATATGTAGTTGTGTTATCTGTTAACAATCTATCTCATACTCATAATTTATCTCTCCCTACCCCTTTTCCCTTTTAATAACCATAAGTTTGTTTTCTATGTCTGTGAGCCTGTTTATGCTTTGCAAATAAGTTGATTTGTATTATATTTTAGATTCCACATATAAAAGATATCATAGGATATTTGTCTTCTGTCTGACTTACTTCACTTACTATGATAATTTCTAGGTATATCCATGTTACTACTTTTGATATTTTGGCCAATTTAAGCCTTAGTCTTATGGTAGATTATCTATTAAATGTCTTTTTGGAAGATGAATGGAAGAAAAGCAGCCTCCAGAAAGAAATTCAGTGGGTAGGATGAGATAGAAATATCACATGGAACATAAAATAAGGGACTGACGATTTGAAGAAAGGAGGATGACTTTTCAGCTGAAACTAAAGAGAAAAATAAGAGAACAAGACTGTATGTGAAATGATTATATGCTACTTTTATTCCGATCTAGTCCATCACATGGAAAAGGCAATGGCAACCCACTCCAGTACTCTCGCCTGGAAAATCCCATGGACGGAGGAGCCTGGTGGGCTGCAGTCCATGGGATCACTGAGTCAGACACAACTGAGCGACTTCACTTTCACTTTTCACTTTCATGCACTGGAGAAGGAAATGGCAACCCATTCCAGTGTTCTTGCCTGGAGAATCCCAGGGACGGGGGAACCCGGTGGGCTGCCATCTATGGGGTCACACAGAGTTGGACACGACTGAAGCGACTTAGCAGCAGCAGCAGTCTATCACAAGTCACTCTGTGCAAACTCTCAAATCAGAATCACTTTTTAACAGCACACCTGAATATCCTCACTTGATATTTTTAAGGTGTGGAGGAATTTAGGTGGTCACTGGGGTATTTCAAGTTCTTGTCTCAATATTTATTCTCTTCAACTTGGAATTAGGATCAGTAATGGTTCACTTTTATAAGAAAGGAAATTATCCACTCTGACAGACCTAAATTTCGGCCTTTAAATTCTGCTTTATATATCATTTTCTATTTCTAAAAGCATGAGTCTCAAAGGTCTTATAATTCTTCCTTATTTTAAACAAAGGCAGATGCTTCTGAGATGGAATCACTGTATTACTTATATTTGCTCAAGGAGTCAAAGGATCAAGAAATACTGCTATACCAACAAATAAAATTATTAGAGCTCATTACAAATACTTTATTCAGGATAACACTAGCATAATTGCAATCATTGCCTTTCAAACTTCAAGAACAAAGTATCTGCCTAGTGACCATCTCTGCTTGAGTGAGCCCCAGGCATCTCTGATTTAAAAATAAATAAATAAAATAGAGCTGACCTTTTCCTTTGCCTATCTTCCTCCTGGATTCTCTCTGTTTAAAGGAAGGCAATGGCTTCCACTGAATCAAGTCAAAAGTCTTAGAGTTATCCTACCCTATTTATTCTATTCATTATATTTACCCCCATACTCAGTAAGTCACCTGAATTGGTTGAAACAACTTCCTAAACTCCTCTCACATTCACACTCTCCTGCTGAGTCTGATGACTGCCGTTATTCAGATTTTCATGATTTCTACAATAGTCAGTATGATTTTCCTCTCTGTATTTTTCATTACAAACTGGTAGGGGTTTTTTTTGTTTGTTTGTTTGTTTGTCTGTCATTTGTAGTAGAGGGTGTTATTTTATTTAAACCCTTCACCCAAGGGCTTTAAAATGCAACATGGAACTTGCATTTAAACTTGATGAATTGGCCCAAAGCAAGTATCTCTTCTCTCTCTTGTGACGGCACTAAAGTGTAAGAAGTTAAAATACAGGAAGACCCTCAGAATGAAAGAAGCAATAGGAAAGAACCTTAAGTGAGTAGTTACTACAAGAAAGAAACATGTTTTAGTCACAAGAACCTTTGACATATCCCAGACTCTGAAACACTAGGTAATAATGAGTGTGCACCGGGAGAAAGCAAGAGAATGGCTGACCATCTGCATATAGTATTTGAACCTCAGGATCCTGTTCACCATAATGCAGAGTCCAGTGGTCATGCTTCAGGAAGGAGAGCCAAGGTTTGTTCTGGTGATAAATTGAATCTGAGAGTCTGTGGACCCAGAAAATCCAGGCAAATGCTGGGAATGAGATAAGAACAAAGTGAAATAAATCCTATATATGAACCCTGAACTTTAAGAACCCTTTCCCCAGCTGCTCCCAGAACTACAGAGGTCCTGTAGTTATGAGAACTTGAGACTTCGCTACATAAAGTAAAGAGCCTCAGAGACAAGATTCTCAGAAAGTGACATCTGAGATACTTTTGGATATAAACCAAAGAAAATTCAAGCTTGCCACCAGATCACCTTACAAAGGATGATTAATACCGAGAATCAACAGCAGTATAAGCACGTTATTTGGACATGGGGAAAAAACAAACATTTTGAGAGGTGGCTATGAGGCAAAGTTCTGACAAGTGAGAGAGGTATAATCTACTCACTTCATTCAGTCTTCTAGATCTCTGTTTAAAAACAATACATTATTTTAACCCCTAAACAAATTTAATAATTTCATCAGGCAGGTTTTGTTGAATGATAAATTGTTCTACCCAGCTTCTTACTTTCCTAGTAGATTTGAACCATTTGTGAGCAGACAGTATCTTACATGTAGTTCACACTAATATTTTTCTTCAATCTTTGTCTGAACTAAAGGATTCTGCGGAGTAACAGAAATAAATCAGCAAAATGAAAAGACAATCTACAGAATGGGGGAATACATTTGCAAATCATATATGAAACAAGAAATTTTAATAATTTTAAATTTTAATTTCAATAATTTTCCAAAATATAAAATCAACTCAATTAGCAAAAACCCAAACAATCCAATTAAAAAAAAATAGGCAAAGCACCTGGAAAGACATTTTCCAAGGAAGTTATACACAAATGGTTAACAGATTAAAATTTTTAAAAGGTGCTCAACACTAATCATTAGGAAAATGCAAATCAAAACTACAATGAGTCTTCTTCTCACACTTGTCAGAATAGCTATTATCAAAAGGACAAGCAGTAACAAACGCTGGCAAGGCTGTAGAGAAAAGGGAATACTTATGCATTGTTGGGGGCTTCCCTGGTGGCTTAGCTGGCAAAGAATCAGCCTGCAATGTGGAAGACCTGGGTTCCATCCATGGGTTGGGAAGATCCCCTGATGAAGGGAACAACTACGCACTCCAGTATTCTGGCCTAGAGAATTGCATGACTATATAGTCCACGGAGTCACAAAGAGTCAGACATGACTGAGTAACATTCACTTTCATGCATTGTTGGGATGACTATAAATTGGTGCAGCCACTATGGAAAACAGCACAGAGGTTCCTCAAAAAATTAATAGTAGAACTACCATACGAGCCAGCAATACCACTTCTGGGAATACATCTAAGGAAACAAAAGCAGTATGTCAGAGAGACATCTGTACCACCATGTTCTTAGCCACATTATTTACAATAGCTAAGACATGGAAACAACATAAGAGCCCATCAATCCATGAGGGTGGTATATACACAATGGAATACTGAAAAGTGAAAGTGAAAGTCGCTCAGTTGGGTCTGACTCTGTGACCCCATGGACTGCATAGTCCATGGGATTCTCCAGGCCAGAATACTGGAGTGGCTAGCCTTTCCCTTCTCCAGGGGATCTTCCCAACCCAGGGATTGAACCCAGGTCTCCCACATTGCAGGTGGATTCTTTACCAACTAAGCCACAAGGAGCCCAAGAATACTGGAGTGGGTAGCCTATCCCTTCTCCAGCGGATCTTCCCAACCTAGGAATCGAACTGGGGCCTCCTGCATTGCAGGCGGATTCTTTACCAACTGAGCTATGAAGGAAGCCCCCATCAGCCATAAAAAGGAAATCCTGCCATGTACAAAAACACAGATGCATATTGAAGGCATCATGCTAAGTGAAATAAAAGAGAAAGACATACAATGTATGCTCTCATATGTGAAATCCAACAGAAAACAAAATCAGACAACCCATAGGAGAAGTATGGTATGTTTGAAGTTAATAAACCTAAGAATTCTCACCACAAGGAAGAAAAACTTTTCTTTTTTAGTATCTACAGGGAATGACGGATGCTAACTAAATTTACTGAGGTATTTCACATTATATGTAAGTCAAATCATATGCTATACAGATGTAAATTTACATAGTGCTATATATGTCAATCATATCTCAAGAAAACTGGATAATTTTAAAATAAAAAATTAATGGGGAAAATGAAATCTTTATAATGTTCAGTCATTCTGTACAAGAACAAGAAGTATCTTTCCACTTGTTCAGGAACACTTGTGTCTGTCAGGAATGTCAAGCTATTAAATACACTTTAAAATTGCTTTCCAATAAATTTAAGTGGTGAACTGAGTTATTAGAAAGGTGATAACATGTAAAATGAGTATATGTCATATTCTATGCAGAAAAAATAACCAATATCTTAAATGCTAACATGTTTCACACTATAAGTGATGTATTAAAAACCTGTATCCTTTGAAAAATTATGTCAGCTGTAGAAAGATGGTCTGGGCAGCTAGGAAATGTCAGAAATACAGGGTTATTTTATTTCCTGGATCTTCCTCTCAGGGCTCCACAGTAAACCAGATCTTTTCCACCTAAACCATAATATTTCTTGAAAGGTAAACAACTTCTCCCTCCTGGAAAGGCAGAGAGGGAGGCTAATAACTAATGGAGTCAATGGTCTAAGACAAAAACTTGCTGCATAGGGGGGAAAGAAAGTGTGTAGGGATTTGTAGGCAGGATAGCAAAGACTGCGTAACAGATCAATCAGGCACTGTATATACTGCAGCAAATTTATACATATCCATCTACCCTTTCTGTCCTCATGCACAAACATACGCACAGAGGACAGAGAATGACAGAAAAATTGATCAAGACACAAAACAAAGGTCTGAGAGGGACAGAACAGAGACCCTGACTCTGCCACCGTGGCCACAGGATGATTAGCAAAGCCCCTGTGAGTGAAGTGTCATGTTCTAAGTCTGAAGCACCTTGACACATTAATTTCGAATTAACAGTATGTTTTACTATTTAGGAAATTTTGTCTATCACTGACATGTTGTATGGAGAATACTGTTCACTACAAGTTCCGCTTTAAGAACCTTAGCTGAACAAATGCAGAGCTCCTCCTGCCCTAATCCCTGGCTCAGGGTTGATGGCCCCATCCTATCTGGAGGGAGGAGGGTGCTGGCTGGATGACTGACAACCTAGTGGAGGGGGTACCTCCACAGCTCACCTGACTCGGGCCTAGTGAGATTCAGGTGAGCTCATGAGTCCTGGATACAAGGGTCTGAAGTTGTGTGAAGCTGGGGTCAGGAGACCATCCAACGTGGCCGACCTCACTTCTAGATCCGGGTCTGCTCCTAATTTACTCTGGGAGGAAAGCAAACCCTTGCCCTGTCGTGTTTTATCTTTCTGGTCTGTCAAGTGAGCAGAATGACTCTTGCCCTGCCTACTTTACTAGCGTTGAATCAAAGCAGACAATGAACATGGAAATACATTAAAGACAAAAAGTGCTGTCTGAATGGAAGGGCCTCCCTAGACTGCTCCAGTGGACTCCAGTTTCACAATTTAGGGAATGAGGAAACAATTAGATAATTTTCAAACATGTTTATCATGGATTAAAAAAAAATCCACTCACTTAGTGGCTGAGTCACTATTTTAACCACGACTCTATGTACCTTAGATTATTTTTAAAGGGCTGAGGAATCTGTGTCCCACAGCTGAAAAGACTTCCAAGCCCCATAACCCACGCGGGGCCAGACCTGGGAATGAGGCCATTCCAGCACTGCTGGCAGGGGACGACAGGAGACAGAGAGAGAGATTTAAGTCAAAGGGAAAAAATAGTTATTGCCATCCTGGAACATATTCTCTAGACACTCAGAGAAGCAGTGTTTGTTATATTTAACAAGGAACCAATATAATTAAAGAAAACCCCACATTTATTTCTGTCCCTTTTGGCGTGAGCATACTTGTTCTCTAAGTTCATGCTCATGAACAGTAAGCATCTTTTGAGTAACTCAATGCTTGAAATTACTTTTGCGGCGCAGCGATTTGTGAAATGTTTCTCCTACACCGGCGTCCTGAGCTCAATCTCATGCACATGAAATAACTCAAGTAGCTACCCTATCACAGCTGACGTCACAGCCGCCCACCGCGGGGGCTCTGCACCCCAACACCCACCCTGTTTCTCCCCGACTCAGATTTCAGGTTAACAGCCCAAGGGAACAGGCGAGACTCCAAACATTGGTCTTTTGCGTCCCGTGTACTTTACTACGAACTCATTGGGTCAGGAAATATTTGTCTTCTGTATTATAATTCAGTCTTTTAAGTATGGAAATGAAAGGCCTTATTTGCTATGAAAATAATTTCAGGCATCAGGTGTGGGGGCTGGGGGGATGGGAGGCTCATCCAATTGCCTTGACTCTCACCCCGCCAGTGAAGGAGCCCAGTCCCAAGGGAACTGAATTTACTCACTCGGGGTGCCGTGGGCTCACTTGAGTCACGGGGTTAAAGGGGAGAGGAGGGGCTTTCTTTGTCCTCCAGGGCTGCCTTCTTACCTACTCTCCGTCCAGGAGCTGCTGCGGCCTCATCCAGGCCATCATGTGACCACACCGCTTGCTCTGGGGCCCCTTGAACTTCCCCAGACTCCCTCCTCCAGGCTCTCCTTCCTCCCGGCCACCGGCCACGGGTCCTCCCACAGCGCATGCTCACTGCTCCCCTCGCCTCAGGCCCACCTGGCCTGTTTTAGGGGGCTCTCCTGCCCACGCTTTCCCCGGGAGGTCCCAGGTGGCTCCCATCAGGGTCGTTAGCCACAGGTGCCGGGGCTCCAGGGAAGAGGACCCGGCAGGGTCTGAGAGGGAAGCGAGCAAAGAGACATGGGGCCTGGCTGGGGGACGATTGGGAGCCCAGGTCATAAACAGGCATCAGGTTCAGGTGGGCAGGCCTGCCGGGCCTCGGGCAGGGAGGTCAACAAACGGATGGCAATAATTACAGGTCTTGGAATACCTAACAAAGAGTGAAGAAAAACCTAAAAGCTTGGTTTTGATCGGAAATACATTACCAACTGGGCTTCTTGTGTGGCTCAGCAATGAAGAATCCACCTGCAATGCAGGAGCCACAGAAAACTTGGGTTCCATCCCTGGTGGGGAATATCCCCTGGAGGAGGACATGCAACCAGCTCCAGTATTCTTGCGGGGGAATAACACAGACAGAGGAGCCTGGCTGGCTATAGTCCATGGGGTCACAAAGAGTAAGACATGACTGAGCTACTAAATAATTCAGCTGAATAAATCAGCTGAGCTACTAAATAAATCACATACAGCTGATTCACTTTGCTCTACAGCAGACACTAACACAGCATTGTAAAACAACTACACTTCAATAAAAATTAATTAAAAAACAAAGTATGGTGGCAGTGATTATTTTACTTACTTAAATCCATACTCTCTACCATCAGGCAGTTATCAGTGGCCTTAAAATTTACTAGATACATTCAATTCAGTTCAGTCGCTCAGATGTGTCCGACTCTTTGCAACCCCATGAACAGCAGCACGCCAGGCCTCCCTGTCCATCACCAACTCCCAGAGTTCACTGAGACTCACGTCCATTGAGTCAGTGATGCCATCCAGCCATCTCATCCTCTGTCGTCCCCTTCTCCTCCTGCCCCCAATCCCTCCCAGCATCAGAGTCTTTTCCAATAAGTCAACTCTTCGCATGAGGTGGCCAAAGTACTGGAGTTTCAGCTTTAGCATCATTCCTTCCAAAGAAATCCCAGGGCTGATCTCCTTCAGAATGGACTGGTTGGATCTCTTTGCAGTCCAAGGGACTCTCAAGAGTCTTCTCCAACACCACAGTTGAAAGGCATCAATTCTTCGGCACTCAGCTTTCTTCACAGTCCAACTCTCACATCCATACATGACCACTGGAAAAACCATAGCCTTGACTAGACAGACCTTTGTTGGCAAAGTAATGTCTCTGCTTTTGAATATGCTATCTAGGATGGTCATAACTTTCCTTCCAAGGAGTAAGCGTCTTTTAATTTCATGGCTGCAGTCACCATCTGCAGTGATTTTGGAGCCCAAAAAAATAAAGTCTGACACTGTTTCCACTGTTTCCCCATCTATTTCCCATGAAGTGATGGGACTGGATGTCATGATCTTCGTTTTCTGAATGTTGAGTTTTAAGCCAACTTTTTCACTCTCCTCTTTCACCTTCATCAAGAGGCTCTTTAGTTCCTCTTCACTTTCTGCCATAAGGGTGGTGTCATCTGCATATCTAGGGTTATTGATATTTCTCCTGGCAATCTTGATTCCAGCTTGTGCTTCTTCCAGCCCAGCGTTTCTCATGATGTACTCTGCATAGAAGTTAAATAAGCAGGGTGACAGTATACAGCCTTGACATACTCCTTTTCCTATTTGGAACCAGTCTGTTGTTCCATGTCCAGTTCTAACTGTTGCTTCCTGACCTGCATATAGGATTCTCAAGAGGCAGATCAGGTGGTCTGGTATTCCTATCTCTTTCAGAATTTTCCACATTTTATTGTGATCCACACAGTCAAAGGTTTTGGCATTCTAGGATGTCTGGCTCTAGGTGAGTGATTACACCATCGTGATTATCTGGGTCGTGAAACTCTTTTTTGTACAGTTATTCTGTGTATTCTTGCCACCTCTTCTTAATATCTTCTGCTTCTGTTAGGTCCATACCATTTCTGTCCTTTATCGAGCCCATCTTTGCATGAAATGTTCCCTTGGTATCTCTAATTTTCTTGAAGAGATCTCTAGTCTTTCCCATTGTGTTGTTTTCCTCTATTTCTACTAGATACATTAAAAAGCCATAAATTCACATCCAAAATGGACCTCCTTGAGGTGACCAAAATCATATAGTTATAAACTGAGAAAAAAATAGATTAAAAAAATGAAGTTCTGTTGTACAAAAAGGGCAATATAGAGTAATGGTAATAATGTGACAATCAAAATGTCCATCAAGGCTTTTTTAATCAAATTTGAGCAGGTTCTTAAATTTCTATGCAAGAACAAATGGCTGAAAATATCCAAGAAAACAGTAAAAAACTATGATAAATATTAATTTATGTAATCCTTAATATAATTAACTGTGACAACCTGGAGTGTCGGGGTGGGGAGTGGGGCTTCAGGATGGAGGGGACACATGTATACCTGTGGCCAATTCATACTGATGTATGACAAAAACTATCACAATATATTGTAAAATAATTATCTTCCAATTAAAATAAATAAATTAATTTTTAAAAAAGAAAAAATAATTAAGATTGAGGATTTGCTTTAGAAACAACAAGCAATAAAACCTATAATATTATTTCATGTTATACTTAACATAAAGTAATTGAGATTGAGGATTTGGTTTAGAAAACAAATGTACTAATAGAACAGAAGCTAGAATCTCCAAGTGATCCTGTATGTATTAATATCTACAGATAGATACAGATATATACATATATAATATGTACTAGGTACAAGACAGAGATAGCAGTGCAAATCAATGAGAAAAATGGAAGACTGAGTGAATTATGCTGAGATAATTATACACACATATGAAAAAATAAAATTAGATTTCTATCTCATGCTATTCCTTTTAAATGTCAAAATTAGAGAACTATCTATGAAAATTAAAATTCTAGGACTTTTAGAAGAAAATTTAAGAGAGTATATGACCTCAGAGTATGGAAAATTTTCAACAAAATCCCAAAAGATGCATCTCATAAAGAAAGAACATGTCAAGTTTTACTGCACTAAATATAAAACTTAACCAAAAGTCACTCTAAATGGGTGAAAAAAAGGTCATGGGTTATGATAAACACAATTAACTGATTTAAATAGGGATTATGAAGAATCCCTACAACTGAGAGATAAAAACAGTCAACCAGAAAAATGACAAAACATATGAATTAACAATTCCTTTAAAAAGGCAGAAATTAATAAATTATATAAAAAGTTGGCAGGGATATGGCATTTTCATACACTGCCAGTGGAAATTTAACTGGGTACAGCTTCTGGACGCAATTTGGTAATATCCAGTTGGGCTAAAGATATGCATTTCCATGACTGGGCAACTCACTAATTCTACATATTCCTTAGAGGCTCTCTTCCATGGCCACATGTGTAAGAATGTTTATAGCAGCATTATTTTAAATTTTTAAAAGGTATTTTTAAAAACCTACTGTGATTATAATAGAAAAATTACTATTTTTTTCATTTCACACATGACAAAACTGAGACAACAAAAAGTTATAAAACTTGTAAGAAGATGCACTAGAATTGTTTAAAAATACATTCATATGAAGTAAAAATTTAAAGAAATATAAAAAAATAATAAACACCAGATACAAAATAGTGGTTACTTACCAGGAAGAAAGAAAGGGGAATAAAGAAACACACACAGGGTTCAATTCTATTTGCAATATTTCATTTCTTCAACTAGGTGGTTGGTGCATGAGGACATTGGGTTTTTTTTGCATTTTTGTGTCTGAATAATTTTTATGTCAGAATAATTTTTATTTTTTTTAAATAAAGCACCCTAGATTGAGAAAAATAGAAGAGACAGAGAGAATGAGAGAGTATTATCTTGTAAAAGCTCTGTGAACTTGAGCATGTCCATGAATGCTAGAACTTTATTTTCTTTTTAATTTCTAAAAGGAAAATAATACAATTGTGTTTTTATTTCCACACACTTGGTAAACTATAAAATGTCCTATACACACCACCAGGTATGGCTTTTGCTTGGAAGAAATAGTATTCGCCTGTGTCAGGAAACAGAGTGGCTTTGTGTCTAAGAAGGTAGGGTGTCCACTCTCAAAGCCTCAATATGAAGGTGATGAAGGTGAACTGTGCCCGGTCACCTGGCACACGCCCCTCAGGGAAAGGGTGAGTATAGGTATTTATATGTGTGCTGGAGAAGGGAGTGGAAACTCACTCCAGTATTCTTGCCTGGAGAATTCCATGGACAGAGGAGCCTGGGGAGTCCACGGGGTCCCAAGGAGTTGGACACAACCGAGGGACTAACACAACATATGTGCCTGAGACTGCACAAGTGCATGTGTATGCCTCCTTGTATGTGAGTATATGAGTAAATGTGTTAGGAGAGTGTGAGTCTAGATGTGTATGTGTTTGTGAACGAGTCATCAAATAACCACAATTGACAGACCCCAGGCCTGTGATGGCGTGCAACACCACCTCAGAGCAAAGAACTGTGGAAATGTTTCATTTTCTCAGATATGCACCCTGAGCAACTCTCAGACTATGAACTTCCGTCCCAGAGGACAGAAACTGCCTTCCTTCCAGAACAACAGGAGTATTAATCTGCTAAAGCCATCTACAGGCTTCTAGCAAGAGACTCGGACTGCATCTGGCCAAGGGATCTCTTATTGTCAACACAACACCAGTGCAGTGGTAACCACAGAGGCAGAGAATACTGCTCTCCAAAAGAACTCATAAGATTTTCTTCTTTTTTATTCCATGAAACAAGAGCCATCAGGACTAAGTGAACACCCTCAGGGTTTCTGTTTTTAAAATACGAGGACAGTACCGGTAAACAAAGATGCAGAGCAGGAAAGACAGATGCCTGCTCAAGAGTAGAATGGGCACTCAGAACCATTGAATTTAATCACGTAAAAGTCTGTGGCTTTTTAAAAATACTCTGAGAAAAATATTAAGACATATACATAAAAGGGTTTCCTTGTCATTTTAAAATATTTGTTTTGCTCTTACACTCCCCAAAAGGAGACCAGAATACTTTCCTATGGTCAGCATATTCCCAGTTGTGCAGACACATGCTTCAAGAATTAATAGGATGAGTAATCACTCTGGGAATCATGACACAGATACACAGGAGCAAGTTCTACAAAAACAGTGAAATTTTCAACTTGAAAATTCTTTAGCCAGAACACAAGGCTCTCAAGGCTCTGGATGCCCTATAACATTTTCTTTGAAATTTGGAAAACTGAATTTTAATGAAAATACTCTATAATGGCACAAACACTTTTACGTCACACTAGACCTCCAGTTCCCAGGTAATTAGATTAAGAAGGATCTGGTAAAAGTTTATACACATTGTCCCTAAATGTGGAAAAAAGAATACTGGACTCTAAGACATAATACTTTGGTGTCACTGTGTTCATTTTAAAAAATTTTTATGATTTATTGAAGATTGCTTAGCCTGAGTCTTGACTTTCTCATCTGTAATATCAGTAGATCTCAGCGTATCTCAGATGCTTCACGGAGGATGCCAAGGGCATTAAATGTGATAATATATATCCCAAAACTGTTACATAAAAAACACTAAACCAAGGTAGCTGGTTTAGTAATTTGAACTGATTTACCTGACCTGTGTTTTTAAAATTCTGTTCTTTGGTTCTCTTGTTCCCCAAGGGAGAGTGAACAGTGGGGAGAGAAAGAGGAAGACAAATGGTATGAGCTCCGAGTCCCACAGCCCTTGACCTACATAAACTCCACTTATCTTGTCTACATATGGGAATGATGAATACAATTTTGTTTAGTAAAAAAAATGTAAGATTTTCAGCTTTAAAAATATTTGTAAAGAAAAACTATAATCAACAGGGTAATTAACTACAGATCAAAGGGGGAAATCTCTATTAATATATCAACATGGCAAAGACAGGCTATAAAAATAATCACAAGCTGTGAATCAGAAAACGGGCATTTTGCTGTCTTCCTGCGCTCAAGTCAAGTCAATGACCTTAAGCAAGTCATTTAACCTGCACAAACTTCAGTTTCCTTACATGTAGCATGAAGGCAGTGCTCTCAAGTCACAGAATTATAAAACTTAGTCCTGGAAACAGTTAAGGACTTTCAATATACCTATAAATTTCTCTTTGAATAATAATTAACTGCTAATGAAAAGGGCTAGGAGAAAGGGGAGAAGTTTTGGAAAAAAAGGAAAGTGTGTATTTGTATATGTGTGTGTGTGTGTGTGTATGTGTGTATGTGTGTGTGCACTGGGAGGAAGATAGTAAGAGACTGAGATTTAAATCTCTCACTATACAGGGCTAGATTCAAATAGTCTAAAGACTTTTTAAATAATTTTGGCAATGATACAAACTTTGGGGAAACATGAAAAGTTTCTTAGTTCAGTTTCATAAACACTGAAGGGCTTCTATGATGCAGGCTCTGTGATAGGTTCCAGAAATAGAAATAACACACAAATAACTAAGTCTTACATTAAATTAACCAGGAGGTAGGAGGAATCCCAGTCAATGCATCAAAATGCAAATTATGCTTTTCACATGGCAAAGCACCCTCATGAGACATAATTGTTGCAGTCCTGGACTGGGAATCAAAAGATCCTAGTCTTGTATCCAATTCTGTTACTCAATGCAGATTGTTTGCACTATTTTAGATCATAGAGTGGAGTTTGTATTTTACACTACTTGCAATGGACACTTGTTGGAGAGTTTCAACCAAAGGGGTGATGTGATTTGATTTTTGCATTTAAAATGGAGGAGAATTTTAATATCAAACTAACTCCCATACCAGGAATAAATATAAACTATTAAAAAAAATAATAAAGAGCTGTATGAAGGCATTGAATAATTACCAAAATACTGGTAACTGGGGTGACAAGATTCCAGACCGTAGGAAAAAAAATTACATGAAGAATGAAATTCTATAGGCTATTTCCCCAGAAGAATCTGCTAATTCCTAAATTGCACAAATGCAAGTGAGACACCAAGGAACCAAACAGAAAGTGATTGCTAAGTGACTGAAATGCTAAGCAGGTATTTCAGTTCTGGGTAGATAAAAATTAAAATTCAGGAGCCTTCAAGGAAAGGGAACACTACTGTTGTGGACTGACTATTTGTGTCCCTCAAAATTCATATGTTAAATCCCTACCCACGAATGTGATGGTATTAGGAAGTAGGGTCTTTGAAAGGTAATTAGGGTTAGGTGAGGTTATGAGTGGAGTGATCATGAAAAGGATTACTGACCTCACAAGGGTCAAGAAATAGCTTTCTTCAGTTTCCTTCTCTCCACCATTTTTGGACATTGCAAAACAGACAGCCATCTGTGAACCAGGAAATGCACCCCTCACACACCAGATCTGCCAGCACCATGTTTTGGATTTCCACCCTCCAGAACTGTGAGAAATAAATGTTTGTTTGTTTAATCACCCGGTTCATGGTTATGGAAGCCTGACAGGCCAAAACAATTGCTAGAGGCCTCAAGATTTCTATTGAAATCCCTGAAGAAGTCTACTCTAGGAGGAGGATAAAATTTGGAAATAAACCAGTCTCTAATGCAGCAAAGCAACTTGAACTTATTCCATCTGTACTCTGGAAAAGAAATGAATTCTTAATAGACAAAGATAAAATTATTTTTAAACTATACACTTTTTTACATATAATAATGATTTGATAATAATAATAATTAAAAAAAACACTACCAAGCATGTCAAATAACTAAAAAATGAAGAGAACAAAAGGACAATGAAAACAAGTTAACACAGGTTATCCAGATATTAGAATTATGAAAGATAGATTTTTAAGAAGCATATTACATATGTATTAGAGGAAATTCATAAGATACAGAATTTCACCATAAAACAGAAATATACATAAAACAAATCAAATGAAATTCTAGCATTAAAAATTACAAAAAAACTGAAACAGATTTAAGAACCAATACTCATCTTGGAATGCTAATAGCATCCTATTTTATCTGGATGCTAATTATTTGGGTATAATGCTTAATATCCATGCATTTTACTATATGTATATTATACATTATACCTCAATAAATGTACTTTTAATTAATTGCTTTCACCGTATGGGAAAGGGGCTGGCGGGAAGATTTTGATGAAGGGTAGGCAAAAATGAAAGCAGGGAGACCAGTTTAAAAGCCATGTGGTTGAAGAGATGTATAGTTAGCATCACCGACTCAATGGACCTGAATGTGAGCAAACTCTGGGAGATAGTGGAAGACAGAGGAGCCTGGTGTGCTACAGTCCATGGGGCTGCAAACAGTCATACATGACTTAGTGAATGAACAACAACAACAATTAGTGCCCAAAGAGATAATGGGGTAGATCATGAGGTAGTGATAGAAGAAGTGATACATTTCAAGTAATGGTAATCAGATTGTCAATAAATCTTTACATTTTGAGGATTTTTTAACATGTTAATTTTGAGATATGTATGAAACAGCTGATATATAGGTAATTGGATGCATAGGTACTCAAAGTGAAGATCTGAGCTAAAGATAAATTCTCAGTATAAAAATTGCATTTAAAGAAAACCCTAAGAATGGATGAAATCACACAGGGAGAGAGTGTAAATGAAAAAGAGAAGGAGATTCACATGTGAGCCCTGAAATGCACCAACATTTGTATGGCCATAGATTTACGGTGATACCACCAATCAGGTCTGGTTTCTTTTCATGCAAAGTTCAGTAGCACAGGTGTAGAATACAGTGTAGGAGCAGGGGGATTGTTAGATTTAACCAGTTTAGATTTTTCTTTTTTTTTTTTTCTTTAACTTTACAATATTGTATTGGTTTTGCCATATATCAACATGAATCCACCACAGGTATACACATGTTCCCCATCCTGAACCCTCCTCCCTCCTCCCTCCCCGTACCATTCCCTCTGGGTCATCCCAGTGCACCAGCCCCAAGCATCCAGTATCGTGCATGGAACCTGGACTGGCGACTCATTTCATATATGATATTATACATTTTTCAATGCCATTCTCCCAAATTATCCCACCCTCTCCCTCTCCCACAGAGTCCAAAAGACCGTTTTATACATCAGTGTCTCTTTTGCTGTCTCGTTTCCATAGGAAGCTTGTAAAAGGAAAGGGACATTCTATCCTTTTTTAGATGTTACAGCCTCTTAGCACTGAAATACCCCAGAAAATTCTGGCACCCAAATCACAGAGAAGCTAGGTTTGGAGATTTGGGTTTGTGGTCATTTATTGTGGTTCTACTCAGACAAAACTGCTCTTTTCCAAGTAAAATCTTCAGCCAGTTCATCAAGCACTATCAAATTCTTTGGACATCTTTGGTCAAAGGAAAAGAGACTGCTGAGCTTTGATAAGTCCGCTCAGAGTGATTCAGGTCAATAAAACACATAAGGCAGTCACAAACTGCAAAGTTACAGAAATGACAACTGATTTTCTAGCTCCAAGTTAAAGAGGCAATTGTAAACAGACCTAAATCTTCAGCTATTTCAAACTTTGCTGATCTTCTCTGGCAGTGTATTGCAAAATTAAAATGACCTTTAAGGGGTTCACTGATGTTTGATGAAAAAGATGGAAATCTCTTGTAGGAAGTTCATTATTTGCAAATTATCAAAAAGTAAACATTAAATTGCTTGGTTAAAAATGTTTCCTGGTAAGACAGTTTTAAAATGTGCCTATCGGAGAAGGCAATGGCACCCCACTCCAGTATTCTTGCCTGGAAAATCCCATGGACGGAGGAGCCTGGTAGGCGGCAGTCCATGAGGTCGCACAGAGTCGGACACGACTGAGCGACTTCACTTTCACTTTTCACTTTCATGCATTGGAGAAGGAAATGGCAACCCACTCTAGTGTTCTTGCCTGGAGAATCCCAGAGACAGGGAAGCCTGGTGGGCTGCTGTCTATGGGGTTGCACAGAGTCGGACACGACTGAAGTGACTTAGCAGCAGCATGGAAAGGTTAAACTCTGTGTGTGTGTGTGTGTGTACAATCCCTGGTCTTATGATTTTCCAATAAAATTGGAAAAGTGTAATTCTTTGTGACATATTATTATGTTGGTATGCATTATTTTCTTTATAATCTTGAACAAAACCCATGCAAAAATGGGAATGTGCACATGAATGAAGAATTGGGGATCTGATGATTGTTACAGTTCCAGGAAGATAAAGGGAAGGAAGTTGTAGAGGCAGTCACCAGACCCAGCCTACTCTGCTTGACTAAGGTCACTGAACCTGCCATGGCTTGTTATTGATCTTTGTACTGGTAAAAATGTATATCAATAACATCAGATATGCAGAGGACACCATCACTAAGGCAGAAAGCAAAGAGGAATTAAAGAGCATGTTGATGAAAGTGCAAGAGGAGAGGGAAAAAGCTGGTTTAAAACTCAACATTCAAACAATTAAGATCATGGCACCCAGTCTCATCACTTCCCGTCAAACAGTTGGGGAAACAATGGAAACAGTGATAGATTTTATTTCCTTGGGCTCCAAAATCACTGCAGATGGGGACTGAAACCATGACATTAAAAGATGCTTGCTCCTTGGAAGAAAAGCTATGACCAACCTATACAGCATATTAAAAAGCAGAGACATTACTTTGCCAACAAAGGTCCATCTAGTCAAAGCTATAGTTTTTCCAGTAGTCATGTATAGATGTGGGAGTTGGACTATAAAGAAAGCTGAGTGTCATAGAATTGATGCTTTTGAACTGTGGTGTTGGAGAAGACTCTTGAGAGTTGCTTGGACTGCAAGGAGATCCAACCAGTTCATCCTAAAGAAACCAGTTCTGAAAATTCATTGGAAGGATGGATGCTGATGCTGAAGCTCCACTACTTTGGCCACCTGATGGGAAGAACTGTCTCATTGGAAAAGACCCTGATGTTGGGAAAGACTGAAGGCAGGAGGAGAAGGGGATGACAGAGAATGAGATGGTTGGATGGCATCACCAAGTAAATGGACACGACTTTGAGCAAGCTCCAGGAGTTGGTGATGGACAAAGAAGCCTGGCATGCTGCAGTCCATGGGGTTGAAAATAGTCGGACACAACTGAGCAACTGAACTGAACTGGTAAAAACACTTGATTCTATATTTTTCTGTAACAGAGAGTACAATTTAACCAATATGACAGAGAAACTTTCATAGTCATTTAGCATATATGAAATGTAGCTCTATAGGAGGGAGACTTTGTTTTTGCTTTTAATTCCAATGACCCTACATATGAATGAGTATTGTTGCCATCACAACACTCATTTTGCAGGTAAGTTATTCCAACAATGATCTCAGTGTTATTTTGATGAATTCCTCTTAGAGATGCCATATCAGTCATTTTAGAATAGCAGTCTCATTACTAGATAAAATTAATCATTTCAAATCCATTGTGAACCAAAAGGGATGATCAGGTGAACAGATAGATAAATCACTAGATGAATTACAGATAGACTTGAAACCATAGCTCCCTCTGGGTCTATTCCTAGAATTTGCTATGAAGAAGAGTAAGTTACTAGAATTTCAGGGTCTCTGAGATTTTCTTCCTAAAAAACAGTATATTACTCTGGGCTCGGGATTCCTTTACAAGTTAAAGGAATTTAGAAAATAATGTTTGAAAATTTATAAAACTACACACAATTCAGAAAAAAAAAAAAATGACTGAATGTCATAAAACTACACACAATCCCAGGCACAGTAATCTATCAGAATCTCAGAATCTTCTTACAAAGATCTGTCCGAAGTTCCCCATTAAAACAACCATTTTCTTACACGTTTGATAAGAATCTCCTATCATAGGAAAACCTCTGAGATGTATGGTTACAGTGGGAAAAAAGCAAACTAACAAATAGTACATGTGGCAAACAGGTTATTTTAAAAGAGAAATGGTAACCATAACAATCAGACAGAATGAACTCCTTTAGGGAATGTGACTACCTTTGTAAGCTACATTTTAGGGGTCCTCAATAAATATATGTAGGATACATGCAATGCAATGCTGCTGCTGCTAAGTCACTTCAGTCGTGTCCGATTCTGTGCGACCCCATAGATGACAGCCCACCAGGCTTCCCATCCCTGGGATTCTCCAGGCAAGAACACTGGAGTGGGTTGCCATTTCCTTTTCCAATACATGCAATGCTAGAAGAGGGCTATAACCAATCTACTGTGAAAACATGGAAGGGTCTAATTGTCTCTATTTAGGACATTTGAAAAAGGGAAACACTATGTTAACTAAACTTTTTTTTTTAATCTGACTTAATTTTCCAGGTGATACATCAATTTATTTGTAAGGTAGTATGGAAAAATAGAAAACACTTACATTGGTCTCTGCCCCTGGTTCCTGGCACAAAGCTCCTAAAACTCTCATAATTTCCTCAGTGATATGAGTGTCTTGTGTTCTAATGAGCTGACTTTTGGTGGGCTCCTGGGTAGCTTCAGGATGCTGCATGGTCACCAGAAAGACCAAGCCATGATTAGAAACTTGTAATTTTCCTCCCTTGGTAGGGTAAAGAGGCTGGAGATTGAGTTAATGATCAATCATGCCTAAGTGATGAAGCCTCCATAAAAATCCCAATTATACAGGGTTCAGAGAGCCTCCAGGTTGATGACCACAGTTACATGCCAGGAGGGTGGTGAAGCCCAACTCCACCAAGACAGGAAGACAGAAACTCCTACATTCAGGACCCTCCTGGACTTTCCCTATATGCCTCTTCACTTGGCTCATCATTCATGTCCTTTATAACAAGCCAGGAAACCGTTTTCACTGAGTTCTGTGAGTCATTCTAGCAAATTATTGAACCCAAGAAAGGTTTGGGTTCTGTAACTGTAAATCCCAATTTACAGTGGGTATGTCAGAAGAGCAGATGACAACCTGAGACTTGCAACTAGTGTCTGAAGTGGGGACTGAGCCGTCACTTGTGAGATCTGATACCAGCTCCATGTAGTCAGTGTCAGAATTGAATTGAACTCTGGGACACCCGCTTCCCTGGTGTCTCTGCAGCAAAGAATCCTCCTGAAATGCAGGAGATGCAGGTTCAATTCCTGGGTTGGCAAGATCCCCAGGAAGAGATAATGGCAATTCACTCCAGTGTTCTTACCTGGAAAACCCAAGGACAGAGGAGCCTAGTGGGCTGCAGTCCCAGGGATCACAAAGAGTCAGGCTCGACTGAGCAACTGAGCATGTGCGCTCACGCACACACGCACACACCCAGCTGGTGTCACAGAGAATTGCTTGATGTGCAGAAAAACACCCCACACACTTGGTGATCAGATATGAAGTGTGGTAGGGTGAGAAGAAGCACAGGAGTGCATTTTTCCTGTATAGGTAGAGAACTGGATTCAACATTATCAATAAAGGAGGTAAAAATTTTTCAACTCAATCCAAACTTCCACCCACCAAAAAACATAAGCATAATTATTAATACACCATATATATTTCTAGATAGTTAAAATATATTTATGTACATAGAGAAACACATAGGGCCTCTTCTTCTTTCATTTTACATCTCCCTTACCAAGGGTTTCATCAAACCTCTGTCTGTGAGACTGGAGGAGTGAACAAGGGCTGGAAGAGCATGAGGCAAGATTGAAGAGGAAGACAGGAACTAGACCACATTAAACTTTAGACAATGGTAAGTAACTGTTGCTTAGTCTATGTCACTTTTAAATGCTTAAAGCAGGAAATTGTCATAATACGACTATTTCTAAAGACCACAACTGGGTATTGTTTTTGCTTTGGCTCCATCCCTTCATTCTTTCTGGAGTTATTTCTCCACTGATCTCCAGTAGCATATTAGGCACCTACCAACCTGGGGAGTTCCTCTTTCAGTATCCTATCATTTTGCCTTTTCATACTGTTCATGGGGTTCTCAGGCAAGAATACTGAAGTGGTTTGCCATTCCCTTCTCCAGTGGACCACATTCTGTCAGACCTCTACACCATGACCCTCCTGTCTTGGGTGGCCCCACATGGCATGGCTTAGTTTCATTGTGTTAGACCAGGCTGTGGTCCATGTGATTAGACTGACTAGTTTTCTGTGATTATGGTTTCAATGTGTCTGCCCTCTGATGCCCTCTTGCAACACTTTTTGGAAGGAATGATGCTAAAGCTGAAACTCCAATACTTTGGCTACCTCATGTGAAGAGTTGACTCATTAGAAAAGACTCTGATGCTAGGAGGGACTGGGGGCAGGAGGAGAAGGGGAAGACAGAGGATGAGATGGCTGGATGGCATCACTGACTCAATGGACGTGAGTTGGAGTCAACTCCGGGAGTTGGTGATGGACAGGGAGGCCTGGCGTGCTGTGATTCATGGGGTTGCAAAGAGTCAGACATGGCTGAGCAACTGAACTGAACTGAACTGAAGACCACTCGGAAAACTGAGTGGAGATTGTATCAGAATGGAGCTCGATCCACGTTTTATTTAATAACAATTTGTTTAATATCAAAACAGATAAAAACTTCCAATTGTCTCAAGTATCATAACTTTAAAAAGTCATTTTAACAATAACTTAAAAAATTATGTTTGTTTGAATCAGGATTCAAATTAAGTCCACACATTGTGATTGACTTGTTGTGTCTTAACCTATTGGTTTTTCTTCCCCTACCTCCTCTTTCTCTTCTTGCATTTATTTATTTTTAATAGATAAAGATGATAAAGAGACAATTTGTTCTATAACTACAGAGTTTCCCATAGTCTGGAGTTTTGCTGATTCTATTCCTGCAGTGTTGTTTTTCATTGAACTCTATTTCACTGTATTTTCAGTAGATTGGTATTTGGGTTTAGAGCCTTGATCAGGTTCAGGGACAATTTATTTGGTAGGATTATCTCATGAGTAGTGATAAGATCTTCCATTAGGAGGCATATATCTAGTTGTCTTTTTGTAATGTTACCAGCCCTGAGAAGGGGTTTCACCCATACTGAGGAGAGAATGAGGGTGAAACACTGGGAGACAGTAAATATTATTGCTAGGAAAGTTTTCCTGGACAGCAGAGCAGAAAATCAGCACTTCTCCAAAGCAGGTTCCCAAATACTGCACTGACACATTCCCCTTTTGATATTTCCAAGGGAGTCATTTAGACCGCAGTTACTTGATCTATTACAGATTATTATTTTTTTCAAATAGACAAATCAGCAGTATCAAAGATCATGGAACCTAGCACAGTCATCTCTAGATGTATACTTCACCTCAGCCAGATTTTGAATTCAGAAGCCATTAGTCTCAAGCTATTTCTCTAACACACTTGTAGTTGCTGAGGAGAAGCAATTGCTCTATCACCAGAGGAAGTCCTTCACTTCATTTCTAAATGAAGTATAAACTCTGACTCTGCATTCAAGGCCCTGATATATATTCTTTAGTGTGGCTCCCAGGATCACCTCCACTTATACACTCTTCCAGTCAAATAGAGCTGGTCTCTGTATATGTGCCTATGAATTGCCCCTCTGTGCTTTTATATACTGCGCGGGCGCAGGAGGGCTGAGAGGAGCTACTCCACGTTCAAGGTCAGGAGGGGTGGCTGTAAGGAGGTACCCCACTTCCAAGGTAAGGAGCAGTGGCTACACTTTGCTGGAGCAGCCGTGAAGAGATACCCCATGTCCAAGGTAAGAGAAACCCAAGTAAGATGGTAGGTGTTGCAAGAGGGCATCAGAGGGCAGACACACAAACTGTAAACACAGAAAACTAGTCAATCTAATCACACGGACCACAGCCTTGTCTAACCCAGTGAAACTAAGCCATGCCGTGTGGGGCCACCCAAGACAGGTGGGTCATGGTGGAGAGGTCTGACAGAATGTGGTCCACTGGAGAAGGGAATGGCAAACCACTTCAGTATTCTTGCCTTGAGAACCCCATGAACAGTATGAAAAGGCAAAATGATAGGATACTGAAAGAGAAACTCCCCAGGTCGGTAGGTGCCCATATGCTACTGGAGATCAGTGGAGAAATAACTCCAGAAAGAATGAAGGGATGGAGCCAAAGCAAAAACAACACCCAGTTGTGAAAGTGACTGGTGATAGAAGCAGGGTCCAATGCTGTAAAGAGAAATATTGCATAGGAACCTGGAATGTTAGGTCTATGAATCAAGGCAAATTGGAAGTGGTCAAACAGGAGATGGCAAGAGTGAACATCAACATTCTAGGAATCAGTGAACTAAAATGGACTAGAATGGGTGAATTTGACTCAGATGACCATTATATCTACTACTGTGGGCAGGAATCACTTAGAAGAAATGGAGTAGCCATCATGGTCAATGAAAGAGTCCAAAATGCAGTACTTGGATGCAATCTCAAAAACGACAGAATGATTTCAGTTGGTTTCCAAGGAAACCATTCAATATCACAGTAATCCAAGTCTATGCCCCAACTGGTAACGCTGAAGAAGCTGAAGTTGAATGGTTCTATGAAGACCTACAAGACGTTTTAGAACTAACACCCAAAAAAGATGTCCTTTTCATTATAGAGGACTGGAATGCAAAAGTAGGAAGTCAAGAAACACCTGGGGTAACAGGCAAATTTGACCTAGGAATACGTAATGAAGCAGGGCAAAGGCTAATAGAGTTCTGCCAAGAGAACCCACTGGTCATAACAAACATCCTCTTCCAACAACACAAGAGAAGACTCTACACGTGGACATCCCCAGATGGTCAACATCAAAATCAGATTGATTATATTCTTTGTAGCCAAAGATGAAGAAGCTCTACACAGTCAGCAAAAGCAAGACCAGGAGCTGACTGTGGCTCAGACTATGAACTCCTTATTGCCAAATTCACACTTAAATTGGATAAAGTAGGGAAAACCACTAGACCATTCAGGTATGACCTAAATCAAATTCCTTATGATTATACAGTGGAAGGGAGAAACAGATTTAAAAGACTAGATCTGATAGATGAACTATGGATGGAGGTTTGTAACATTGTACACGAGACAGGGATCAAGACCACCACCATAGAAAAGAAATGCAAAAAAGCAAAATGGCTGTCTGGGGAGGCCTTACAAATAGCTGTGAAAAGAAGACAAGTGAAAACCAAAGGAGAAAGGAAAGATATACGCATATGAATGCAGAGTTCCAAAGAATAGCAAGGAGAGATAAGAAAGTCTTCCTCAGCGATCAATGCAAAGAAATAGAGGAAAACAAATCAGAAAGACTAGAGATCTCTTCAAGAAAATTAGAGATACCAAGGGAACATTTCATGCAAAGATGGGCTTGATAAAAGACAGAAATGGTATGGACCTAACAGAAGCAGAAGATATTAAGAAGAGGTGGCAAGAATACACAGAAGAATTGTACTAAAAAGAGCTTCATGACCAAAATAATCATGATGGTGTGATCACTGACCTCAAGCCAGACATCCTGGAATGTGAAGTCAAGTGGGCCTTAGAAAGCATCACTATAAACAAAGCTAGTGGAGGTGATAGAATTCCAGTTGAGTTATTTCAAATCCTGGAAGATGATGCTCTGAAAGTGCTGCACTCAATACGCCACCAAATTTGGAAAACTCAGCAGTGGCCACAGGACTGGAAAAGATCAGTTTTCATTCCAATCCCAAAGAAAGGCAATGCCAAAGAATGCTCAAACTACCGCACAATTGCACTCATCTCACACGCTAGTAAAGTAATGCTCAAAATTCTCCAAGCCATGCTTCAGCAATACATGAACCGTGAACTTCCAGATGTTCAAGCTGCTTTTAGAAAAGGCAGAGGAACAAGAGATCAAATTGCCAACACCCGCTGGATCATGGAAAAAGCAAGAGAGTTCCAGGAAAACATCTATTGCTTTATTGACTATGCCAAAGCCTTTGACTATGTGGATCACAATAAACTGTGGAAAATTCTGAAAGAGATGGGAATACTAGACCACCTGACCTGCCTCTTGAAAAAACTATATGCTGATCAGGAAGCAACAGTTAGGGCTGGACATGGAACCACAGACTGGTTCCAAATAGGAAAAGGAGGACGTCAAGGCTGTATATCGTCACCCTGCTTATTTAACTCGTATGCAGAGTACATCATAAGAAATGCTGGGCTGAAAGAAGCAGAAGCTGGAGTCAAGATGCTGGGAGAAATATCAATAACCTCAGATATGGAAATGACACCACACTTATGGCAGAAAGTGAAGAGGAACTAAAAAGCCTCTTGATGAAAGTGAAAAAGGAGAGTGAAAAAGTTGGCTTAAAGTTCAACATTCAGAAAACGAAGATCATGGCATCTGATCCCATCACTTCATGGGAAATAGATGGGGAAACAGTGGAAACAGTGCCTGACTTTATTTTGGGGAGCTCCAAAATCACTGCAGATGGTGATTTCAGCCATGAAATTAAAAGATGCTTACTCCTTGGAAGGAAAGTTTGACCAACCTAGACAGCATATTGAAAAGCAGAGACATCAGTTTGCCAACAAAGGTCCGTCTAGTCAAGGCTATGGTTTTTCCAGTGGTCATGTATGGATGTGAGAGTTGGACTGTGAAGAAAGCTGAGCACTGAAGAATTGATGCTTTTGAACTGTGGTGTTGGAGAAGACTCTTGAGAGTCCCTTGGACTGCAAAGAGATTCAACCAGTCCCTTCTAAAGAAGATCAGTCCTGGATGTTCTTTGGAAGGACTGATGCTGAAGCTGAAACTCTTCACCTCATGTGAAGAGTTGACTCATTGGAAAAGACTCTGATGCTGGAAGGGACTGGGGGCAGGAGAAGGGGACGACAGAGGATGAGATGGCTGGATGGCATCACTGACTCAATGGACTTGAGTTTGGGTGAATTCCGGGAGTTGGTGATAGACAGGGAGGCCCGGCATGCTGAATTCATGGGGTCACAAAGAGTCAGACATGACTGAGTGACTGAACTGAACTGAACTGAATATTCCTGTATCAAAGGATCAATTCTTCAACCACACATGGCCAAGTGCTGTGTGTTTTTCAAGGCTCCATTCAAAACATAATCTTTCCTCATCTAAAATCCAGCATGCATGCATGCTTGGTCATTTCAGTTGTGGCTGATTCTTGTGACCCTATGGACTATAGCCTGCCAGGCTCCTCTGTCCATGGGCTTCTCCATTCAAGAATACTGGAGTGGGTTTCCATTTCCTTCTCCAAGGGATCTTCCTAACCCAGAGATTGAACCTGTGTGTCCTGCATTAGCAGGTAGATTCTTTACCACTGAGTCACCTGGGAAGTCCTTTTATACCTAATATAGTCAATATATATTTATTGAATAAACAGAAACTACAGTTGTGGCAGAATATTAAAATAGGATACTTCTCACTGGTTTCAGCTGCGTTCTCTAGGATAGTGCTTCTCAAAGTCACTGTGAATACAGATTACCTGGGAATCATGTTAAAAGGCAGATTCTGATTCAGTAGTTGATACTAGGATCTCAAAGTCAATATTTTTACCGACTCCCAGCTGAGGATGCTAGTGGTACTTGTTGTACTATCATTTGAATATCAATCTATTCAGTAGGTGCCAACTATTGCCACATTCCAAAGTAGAACCACAAAACCAGGAAAGGTTGCCTAATACTGCAAGAAGTTTGCTTAATAATAGCTTAGTGACATGAAGCATAATATACATCTCTAGCTCATGAGAAAGATTGGAGGGGTTAAGAGGAAGGCTTAGAATTTACAGGGATTTGGAAGAAAATGTTGCTTCACACCCAATCATGCCACAACCTATGTGAAATACAAAGGAGATTCTTTTTTCATGTCTTAGCTTTGGAAAAAGGTCTTAAATGGGACTGATAGTTTGATTTGTATCCCCCAGAGTTTAAGAGACAAGATGCCTCAGGAATCTAAAGTAAAAAACTATGGTAGTCTATCTGTTGAAGTGGACAGTGTACTTCCAATACTTCCAGTGAGCCTGAAGTACTGGGGCAGCTTGCATGCCAAGAGTTTGCTGAACAAAGGATATGTGAGCATTTCCTATGGAGCAGATGTGGATATACCTGTGAAAGAGTCACTGTTCAGGATGTTATTTAAGACAGCCATCAGAAAGTGTTTAAGACTTCACCAGAAATATGCTGAAGCTCTCTGGGTAGATTCCTCAAAGAGGAAGGAGAATTTAAACAGATAACTGAAAGTTTTGTATTTGGCCATATCAAGAGACCAAGAGTGAGAATCCCCCAGTAATGAAGGGTTTACTTGCCCAAACTCAGATATTGATCCATAGGCCTAAATGAAAGGAGAAGTATTTTAATAAAACTTTCGGAGACCTTTTGATTGTTACATGGGAGTGGGCAGTTCAATTGATAAACTGAGATGTTTGATAAACTAAAATGTTCAGAAAAACTTTTTTGTTACCTGAGAATAACATAAAAGTTAGTGGTATCTACTGAAGTTGTCATCTAAGAGGACAAGAAGAGAAAGTTCCCCCAAACAAGTTTGAAGGAACAATAGGAGACAAAAATAAAATTGTTTTAAAGTTTCACTCTATGGGTCTAGCTTATTTAAAGACACAAGTACACAGTTGCCTCAAGTTTTGATATAAAATACACAACTTCCTGAGTTCTAATTGGTCTTAAATCTAAGCTCATAATATTGTCTCAGCTTCAAAGATTAGGTGCTAATCAGGTCCTTCTAGAAGCAGATTTCCAGGTGGGATTGATTAGCTGCATAAATATTATTGAGGTTGACATCTGTAAAGGGAAATAACGAGGAAGATGGAAAAGCCTGAGAGACCTGTCAAGCAGAGATGCAGAACCTACCTGGAGCTCAGGTGAAAGAGAGAGAAGGAAGGTTGGGTAGAAGTGTCTTAGACAGCCATGTGGTTTTAAGAGAGTCCGGCAAAGACTTTGGAGAATGCTTATTTCAAAAATCACCCTGTTACAGGAGCTTCACCCCAACACGCAGAAAGCAGTTCTGCCTTTGCCTCTCTGCCCTGCTCAGGCATTGGCCTGGGGAAGTCTGAGCTCAGTGGAAACACAGTAACGGCTCTCAGAGTCCAGCAGCTGGGGCTCCTCACACTCAGAGATCCAAGAGGTGTATTCTCATAACTTCAACAGTGGTTAAGTATATTGTTTAAATTTATTTACTTATTTTTGCCATTGGACCTTGAACTAAGAAAACATCATTTTGAGGATGAACCTTGGCTGGTTTATTTTCAGAAGGTGTTAGTTATTGAAATATTCTTGGACAATGTCAATGTATTTATAAAACTGAATGCGACTACTTTCCTTCCTGAGAACACAAAAAGGTCGTACTAATATGAGCATATATGCTCAATAGCAGCAAGAGGTAGTCACGTCAAGGCCAGAATATACCCACATTATAGCAGGAAGAATCTGAATACAGCTTTGCAAGGTCTCTCAGATCATGCTAAGTCAGACCTTTGCAGCATCCGCAGCATTGCTAATTATCCACCAATATGAACAAGATCTTAAAATAAAAGCTTATTTAAAAATAAAAGATGTTCTTCTTAAGCTTTTCATTTCATGAGAACATTGGTAATAACCAGCTTGACAAAGGTTATAACCCATGCATTTTATTAATTGCTAATCATCAAATTATACCTTTACATAAAAGCAAAGGACAATTTAAGGAGTGACACTGATGCAAAGCAAACACAACTAGCTTAACTATTTAGCCGTATCGACAAATAGATATGAAACTAAAGGGCCCTGGGGAAAATGAAAAACTAATTCAGTCATTTTATCTATGCAATAAGAAATAAACATGTTAAACATATTTGAATGACTCAACTATTTGTTTGGAAACAGTTTTTGACTATATTGTCAAAACAGCCAAGATTGACATTTTTTAAAAAAAAATTTACTCATAATTTGCAGTATTCTATAAAAATAGCCTTAGGGATGAATTATAGAAGCATAAATATTAAGTTGGAGTAGGACTGGTAATCAAGAATTGGCTCCTATCAATCCAATCAAGATTAGGTTCCTATCAATCCAATCAAGATTAGGCTCCTATCCAAATAAGGATAGGAGCCTAAGGAACCTAGCATCATTGAGCATAAATGAATGGATACCACAGGAACTGAAATTTTAGAAGCTAGAAGAGTTCTTCCAAGCTCATTTTATCTTTCTATGAGAGGAAGATACAATCAGATACTTACTTTCTAAACAAAGAGAACTTTTTCCTATCTTTGTCATAGAATAGCTGTAAATTAAAAAAAAAAAAAAAAACATTTTCCAGTGAGGTCTCCAATGAATTAATGTCAAAATTCATGTTAAAAAAACAAATCTGGATGACATCATAGGTAACTATGTCCCCTATAATTCCATTACATCTTGTATATATTTTCATTTACAGTATACTTCAGTTTACATATTATATATTAATTATCCAAATGGCTATCTCCCTCAATATTGAAGTTGTTGAGCACTTCTTTTCAACTTTCACATCACTTGCAACAAGCAATGTTCTAGATTACTAAGGGATTTTCTGGGTTTACAACTTGGCTCCAACACTAAATGTGCTTCATTGAGCAAATCTGTAAACTTCTTCAAGAGACAGCTTAAAAGAGGAATTATAACACTACCTAACTGTGTTGGCATGAGTGTAAATGGAATAACGTATGTAAACATTTAGATTGTACCAGATATTTGTCTGTTCTAAGTAGCTTCAGTCATGTCTGACTCTGAAATCCTATGGACTGTAGCCCACCAGGCTTCTCTGTCCACGGGATTCTCCAGGCAAGAATACTGGAATGGGTTGCCATTTCCTACTCCAGGGGATCTTCCCAACAATAATGTATGTAAAGATTTAGACTGTATCAGATATAGTCATTATAAAATACTGATAGTTTATTTACTATCATTACTTTTAAAAATTATAGCACATACTCTGTCAATATTTGTTGAATGAATGTGCTTTGGGACCCTAATGATCAGCCCAATAGTAGCCCCTACGGTTTCGTTTATTAATTCTTGAACTACTTTCAGCCATTAATGTCATTCCTTTCTCTTTTTTTTCTCTTCCAGTCTTACTGAAATATAATTGACATATAGCACTGTGTGAGTTTACAGCACAGCATAATGATTTGATTACCACAAGCAATTTAGTAAACACCCATAATATCATAGAGAAACAAAAACATATTTTCCTTGTGGTGAGAACTCTTAGGATTTACCCTCTTAATTACTTTCATATGTAACACACAGCAATATTAATTAAATAAATCATGTGAACATTACATCCCTAGTACAGATTTATAACCAGAAGTTTATACCTTTCAATCACCTTCATCCAATTCTCTCTGCCTGACTCCCTGCCTCTAGTAACCACAAAGCTCATCTCTTTATCTATGAATGTAATTTGTTGGCTTGTTGTTTGAAGTACAATTGACCTGCATCACTCTGTTAGTTCCTGGTACATAACACAATGATTCTATATTTCTATACATAACACAACTATCACCAATGATAAGTCTAGTTATCATCTGTTACCATACAAAGACATTTGTTGTTGTTTAGTCACTAAGTCATGTCCAACTCTCTGTGATCCCGTGGACTGTAGCCTGCCAGGTTCCTCTGTTCATGGGATCTTGCAGGCAAGAATGCTGAAGTGGGTTGCCATTTCCTCCTCCAGGAGATCTTCCCAACCCAGGGATCAAACCCATGTCTCCTGCATTGGCAGGAGGATTCTTTACTGCTGAGCCACCAGGGAAGCATAATACAAAGATAATACACACATAATTATTGATTATT
Source organism: Bos indicus (assembly GCF_029378745.1). NCBI lineage: Eukaryota > Metazoa > Chordata > Mammalia > Artiodactyla > Bovidae > Bos > Bos indicus. The sequence continues at coordinate 56,058,243 of NC_091769.1, forward strand.
TTCCCCATGCTGTAATTTCATCCCTCAGTTCAGTTCAGTTGCTCAGTCGTGTCTGACTCTTTGCGACCCCATGAATCGCAGCATGCCAGGCCTCCCTATCCATCAACAACTCCTGGAGTTCACTCAAACTCATGTCCATCGAGTCAGTGATGCCATCCAGCCATCTCATCCTCTGTCATCCCGTTTTCCTCCTGCCCCCAATCCCTCCCAGCATCAGAGTCTTTTCCAATGAGTCAACTCTTCGCATGAGGTGGCCAAAGTACTGGAGTTTCAGCTTCAGCATCATTCCTTCCAAAGATGGACTGGTTGGATCTCCTTGCAGTCCAAGGGACTCTCAAGAGTCTTCTCCAACACCACAGTTCAAAAGCATCAATTCTTCGGCGCTCAGCCTTCTTCACAGTCCAACTCTCACATCCATACATGACCACAGGAAAAACCATAGCCTTGACTAGACGGCCCTTTGTTGGCAAAGTAATGTCTCTGCTTTTGAATATGCTATCTAGGTTGGTCATAACTTTCCTTCCAAGGAGTAAGCGTCTTTTAATTTCATGGCTGCAGTCACCATCTGCAGTGATTTTAGAGCCCAAAAAACCCATTTATTTTGTTACTGAACATGTGTACCTCTTAGTTTCCTTCATTTATTTCACTCATCCCCTCACCCCCATGCTGTTGCTACTGCTGCTGCTAAGTCACTTCAGTCGTGTCCGACTCTGTGTGACCCCATGGACGGCAGCCTATCAGGCTCCTCCGCCCATGGGATTTTCCAGGCAAGAGTACTGGAGTGGGTTGCCATTGCCTTCTTCCATACAAGCCCCTAATTTTTAAGATTATGGAGGTTCACAGTAAAAATAAGTCATGTTAAGTGCTTAACTTCATGATACTACACTCTGTCATCCTTAAGCTGTCTGTTCAGGTAGTATCCTAAACTGCACAGCTCAGAGAAGAGGCCTTCTGAGATCTCACACCCTGGCAGTGGGGTAGGAATATCACAGCCAAGGCCTTGAAGGGTGGCAATGTGGGAAGCAGAAATTAAAAAGACATAACTCTTTCCCTGGCTCCTAGGAAAGAGATTTCACATCAAAACCCACAAATCTAAGAAGTACAGTAAATCAGATTTTAATTCAAACCAATATTGATATTAAATGCCTCATATGTAAGGAAAGAACATGTTTGGATGTATAATAAGTAAAGCTTTCCAGTGATGAGAACACTAAAAATTAAGGAATACATCTCAAAAGGAAAATGCCAGTAGCAGAAACCAAGCCAAGTGGAAAATTTTAAGACCTGTGCAACAAAGTGATGTCTCCTGAAAAGTCTACCAACTTAAAAAAAAAAAAAAAAAAAAATCTTTAAAATCTAGTAAAGTTTTCATGGAAGAGGACAAGTTACAAAATAAATGTCTAGACACTGATAGCTTTTCTATACTACCAAAATCCAGAAAAGATACTGAAAACATTCCCAATTCAAAGGAACAATAAAAATGCAAAACCTATAAAAATAAACATATCAATATATATAAGGACCTATATTCAAAGCCTACAAAAATTTACAGAGACCAAAAATAAACCTCAAATAAATTTAAAAATATAGAATAGTGAAGATAGAAGGATTCATCATTACAAATGTATCAAGTCTTCCAAAACAATGCATAAGTTTAAAGCAACTCCAATATAAACAGATGATTTAGAACCATGAACAAACTATAAAATCCATCTGGAAGAATAAATGGGAAAAATAACCACCCCCAAAAAAATATGTGCTCTATAAGGACAGAACTAGGGATGGGATGTTACCTGAGTACAAGGTAAGAAGACTGGAGGGACACATCAAGGGAGAGTTCTGGAAGGAAAGAGGAAATCCTAAGCATAGGAGAGACAAATGCAAATGCTACACTGAAGATGAGAGGCAGGACAGAACCAGTGCTACAAATCAAGAGCTCAGAGCTGGCCAGGCAAGTCAGAAGAGACCCAGGGAGGAGGGCCGTGGGAGGCTGCTGGAGTAACCCCGGATGGCCTTGGTAGGTGATTCCTAGCCATCTGCGGATGATCCTTAGAGCTTACAGAACCGAAGCTAATGCGGCCACCAACTGCACTCTCACTCCTGTGCCCGCAAGCTCCAAATTCCCCTTCGTGCTCCTAGGGCATCATCATCATGTCCCTACTGACACGCACCAGTCACATTACGCATGTGCCATTGTGGAGGGACAGAATCAATCTGGTTCTTCTCAGAGCTGAAGCACTGCCTAAGTATCAGACAGCTTAGTCCAGTGATGGGAGCTTCCAGGCTGAAGCTTCCACCTTTTCCACAAGGAGCAGTCAAATATTGCGTTACCCACCATCTCTACGTACTATCAACATCCAGCTGGAAGAGTGGGGAGGATAACCCCTATCCTTCAGATTTATCAAGCATTTCAAAGTTGGACAGTGTGCAGAACGAACTTCTCGATAACTGGCTAAATATAATTGATAAGAGTATGAACTTGAGCCAGAGAGTGTGAGCTTCAATCCTGACTCAACCACTTTCAAAATGTGGATGGTCATGTAATTTCTCTAGACATATCTTGGGTAAACTGGGGTTAATATCTTGAAAGATCGCTGTGAGTATTATAAGCAAATATAAAAAGCATTGTCATATGGTATTATAATCGCATTTGCTCTTACTATCTTAAGTAGGACACTCAGTATCCAGTAGACAGAGCTTCTTAACCCTTCATTCTTAAGCCTTTTACAAATGTTGTTGTTGTTGTTGTTTTCCCTACAAAAACAGCAGGGTCTTAACTAACAAATCTTTAAAAAAACAACAAACAAAAAAAACACACAGTATCTAAAGAAACCCTCTAGAATAGCTTACAAGGCAACAAGAGAAGGCCCATAGAATGTATTGTCATCCCACAGGGGTGAAGTGGTTCCATTTTTCAGGGAGCCACTTCCCTTTGGCTAGCATAAAATTATCACTTGACATTTGCAGGTGATACATATCCTCAGAGAAAGAACCTTAACCAATGTCAGAGTTCTTCTGTACAAAGGAAACACATGTGCGCCTCAGGCAGTTGTGTCAGGGCCAAAGTCCTTCCCAGCAATACGGGTCAGAGCTCTGCTGCCATCCTCAGACATTCCACTCAGGATCAAAACACTGCATTTGGAAGTCTCACTGCCTGCTGTGGCCCTGATCCCACAGGCGCAGGAAGGCGGTGGGAAGGGGAGACATGTTAATGATGCATAGGAGAACGGTCAAGGGTATGGAGGTACAGCATAGGATGGGACCATAATATTGCCAATTTCAGCATCAAGTTTCTGGAACTTTCATGATGTTTCTTTCCTAGTTATCTGGTCCCAAAGCCAGGTGGGGTTGATCCCAAAATTTCTTCTGTCTCACTGGTGTGAAATTAGTTTCTTTTTTTCCTCGCCTCAGCAGTGGAAGAAGGAAGAGTGATTTACTCATGAAAGAAGAAAATGTTTAAATCTGCATTACTGTTTGCAATATGAGTGCTGAGTCACTACACATGAAGTTGTCCCCATTCTCTACATGCTTAGAAGTTAAGAATTAAAAGATACAGAGGGAGTTCATTCTCTTCTTGTACCACAATCCCGATTCCCATGTCAATATTTAAACTTCAGAGAATATTTTGGGGAAAGGAAGTACCATGCAATGATAAAAGTTACAGCCCAGGGGAAGGTAAACCTCATACTAGCTGAATTCTGATTAAGCAACAGTATTAACAACATATAACAACAAGAATAATGTCCTATGAGAAAAAAAAATAATGTTTGTATGAATCAGAAAAAGTCCCTACCCATATAAAAGCATTTATTGTTTGGAACTACACAATCGTATTTTGACGATGCTAAGAATGCTGCCCTCTCTTCATAGACTGGGATGTCCTCCCTCTGCCCAACTCTTCCTAAGAATGAAAAAGTGACTTCAAACTGAAGGCCACTGATATAGACAAAGATGTGTGTGCAGTCAAATGCTCTTCCACCATGTGTGTGAGTGTGTGTGTGTGTGTGTGTGTGTGTGTGTGTGTGTGTGTGTGCTAGGGTGGGGAGTGATCCCTGGGAACTGAATCTGAAGAATTAAGGCTATGAAAGCAGACAATTTTGGAGACTGAATAAAGAAAATAAAGAAAAAGAAGGAACTCATACTTGCTTCTGGGCTTCCCAGGTGGCTCAGTCGGTAAAGAATCTGCCTGTTCAATGTGGGATATTCAAGAGACAAGGGTCCCGTCCCTGGATTGGGAAGATCCCCTGGAGTGGGAAATGGCATCCCACTCTGGTATTCTTGCCTGGAAAATTCCATGGACAGAGGAGCCTGGCAGGCTACAGTGCATGGGGTCGCAAACAGCTGGACACGACTGCCTGCTACTTCATGTACATGTCACGTCCACACTTGCTTCTACGTCTCTGCCTAGTGTGCTTTTTAAAAAGGGAAATTCACCTGATGCAAATACGATAGGATCACATTTTAAGGTCATTTAAAAATCAAAAGATACATGTAGTAGTCTGGATTCCTAAACTACATGGGTATCATTTGTATACATTTTAATAGTTGGATGTTTTCTTAAATACTGGATGCAATTTTAAGTAAATGAAATCACATTCTTTCCATGTGGTTTATATTTTGACTAGAGACAATACTAGAAATTGTCTGTGTTTCCCTCCCAATATCTAAGTTAACCAGAATTGATTACAGTTGGAAATTATTTGATTATTTCCTCAGTCAGGGAAGTTTCTAGCAGAGATAAAAGCTTTAGTCAGTAGAGAAAGTGAGCTTGAAGAGTATGAAACAGAAAGTTGTTTTAATTCGGCTTCTTAGGTGCCAGGGCTAATCTGTAATAATTCTCTTTTGTGCCAAAACAAGATTCTGCCTAAAGGAACTGCTCTGTAGGCATCTATCAGTGGTAACTGTGGCAGTTTGGGCACAGGAAATCCACCGGTGGTAGTAACATTCTTCAAACTGATTTAACTGATTAAATCTGATTTAAAGTCCACAGCTGTGGACTTTAGGGACTCTGAAAATGTCTATATGCTAGTTAAGAGATGTTCATTACTGAGAAAAATGGAGATAAAAAATAAAATAAAAATGGAAATAAAAGAATAAGACAACAGAAGTAAGAATGAGTGGAAAATTCAAGGTTGTATATCTCAACCTAATACAGAGAATAACTTTCTCACATAGAGTTTTGCAAAAACGCAGATAGTTTCAAAGATAATGAGCCCTCAGACATCAATAAGTATTAAAGTGCATGCTAAAATCCATCATATCTGATGAACTAGAGGATTTCCCTGGCCTCTTTAAAATGTAAGATACTTTGATTCTACAAAAAAAAAAAAAAAAAAAGAAAAGAAAGTTTTCTTGCTCTCTCCCAAAAGCAAAGCACATGCTAAAACTTCATCTCTGGAAGTTAGAATTAATATTACAACATTGAATATACAGACAATCAGACTTTAAGCCTGTTCCACTGTGTGGAGCAGCATTTATAAAAATAGTGCTTGGCATGGAAACGATAAGAAGAATATGTGAGAGGAGGTGAGTGGCACTTGTCTGAATCAGATAAGTTCAATTTACATTGCTAGGAGAAAAGGAAACAGTGCTTCCAGAAACTGACAAGCACTGAGCTAGAAAATCAGCAGCACCTATAGTGCATGTGAAGTCAATGGCAGTTTTTCAAACCTATGAAAACAAGACACTTTCCATGGCAGCAGAGAGCTGCCTTTCAGTGGGTTTATGATTCCTTTCTTCATCACCCCAACTCTCCCTCCTTTAAACTCTCATTTTAGGGAGGTTACAGAACAAACACAAGAGCCAAGCAGAGATTTATATTCTTACTTTGTTAGGGCAGTATCAAACCCATCTAATCTTCAGGCCCTTTACTTAGCATTTTATTCAAGTGGACTACCAGCCGTGATTTTATCATTTTGTTGGTAGAGTTTTGGATATTCCACGTGACTCTTAAGGGGATAGGAAACATCACTTCTGAGAATTTTAGAAACACATCTTCTTAAAAAGATTGCTTTGCATGTCCCATACTACTAACATGTCTCTCTTCAAGCAGATTCTATTAAAACATGCCATCCTATTTGGGATGTAAATAAAGAAGCAGCTAAACAACTCTCCAGAGTTCTCCACTAATAGCTTCATAATTATTATTTTTTAATTCTACTTTGTTTTAAAGCATTTTTAATTGTGCAAACAGAAATCGGACTACACAAAACACAAAGATTACCATACTGTGAATGCCCACGTAACCCCCACACAGGCAAGAATATAGAATATTTCCAGTACCCCTGAAATTTATCTTGTGCTTCCTCCAAATTACTATCTCCTCCTACTTCCTCAAAAACTATAGTACTGACTTCTAAGTTAACCACTTCCTTGACCATTGTTTGTGCAGTGCCTGTACCTCTCTCCTGCTCATTTTTCTATTCGGTTGCCTACTTTGTAGGAATTCATCATATACTTTGTATACAAGCTCTTTGTCAAATATATGCTCTAGCAGTGTTCTAGGGCTGCCATAACAGAATACCATAGACTGGGTGGCTTAAACAACAGAAATTTATTTTCTTACAGTTATGGAGGCTAGAAGTCCAATTTTGAGGTGCTGGTTGGGTTGGTTTCTGGCGAGCCATCTTTTCCTGACTTGCACACAGATACCATCTTACTATGTCCTCACATGGTCTCCTTGTTCATACTCCTAGCATCCCTTCTTCTCATAAGAATGCCAGTCCTATTGGATTAGAGTCCATCTTTATGACCTCATTTAACTTCAGTTACCTCCTTAGAGGTCCTATTTCTAAATACAGTCACATTGGGGGTTAAAGCTTCAACATATGGGTTTGGGGTGAACACCATTCAGTCCATAACGAACGCTTAGCAAGTATTTTCTGTCACTTTGTGACCTCCTGTTTTACCCCTTTAATGCTATCTTTTGTTTGTTTTCTTCACAGATTTACTTTAATTTTTATTTTACATTTTTATTCACATTTATCAACAGAATGTCTTCACTTTAGTGACAGTCCCATTTATCAATCTTTCTCTTTATAATTAGTGCTTCTTTGTATTTTAAGAGATCTTTTCATAATCCAAAGTCAAAAAGATAATGTTCTATATAATCTTTTAGAGCTTTATTATTTTGCCTAATAATTTTATTTTTGTGTGTGACATGAGGATGGGATGGAAATGAGATTTATTTTTCCCACATAATCATTTATCCAGCAGCATTTATTGAAAATATCATCCTTTTCCCACTGCTCTGTGGGAACTACTTTGTGGTTAATCAAGTGTCTATTGATCAATTTCTAAGTTCTTCAGTCCCAACCTTTGGTCTATATTTTTAATCCCAGGATCAATACCACTCTGACTTTATTAATATAACTTTGTTATATGTATTAATATTCAGATAGCAAATTCTCTCACTTTGTTTTTCTTTATGAAGAATGTCTTGGAAAATTTATCTACTTAGGGATACAAATTAGTGTTTAAAAGTGAAATTATCTGGCACCAGGAAACTGCTTTAAAATATATCAACTAAATGATGAGAATGCTGCTGCTGCTGCTGCTGCTGCTGCTAAGTCGCTTCAGTTGTGTCTGACTCTGTGCGACCCCAGAGACGGCAGCCCACTAGGCTCCCCTGTCCCTGGGATTCTCCAGGCAAGAACAGTGGAGTGGGTTGCCATTTCCTTCTCCAATGCATGAAAGTGAAAAATGAAAGTGAAGTCGCTCAGTCGTGTCCAACTCTTAGAGACCCCATGGACTGCAGCCTACCAGGCTCCTCCATCCATGAGATTTTCCAGGCAAGAGTACTGGAGTAGGGTGCCATCGCCTTCTCCAAATGATGAGAATAGATGGGATAATATTGACAAAGTAGGTATATAGCATTTTTAACAGTTCTTTTCATACTGTTCATGCGGTTCTCAAGGCAAGAATACTGAAGTAGTTTGCTATTCCCTTTTCCAGTGGACCACATTCTGTCAGACCTCTCCATCATGACCCGTCCGTCTTGGGTGGCCACACACGGCATGGTTTCCTTGAGTAAGACAAGGCTGTGGTCCATGTGATAGACGGAGAAACAGTGGAAACAGTGGCTGACTTTATTTTTCTGGGCTCCAGAATCATTGCAGATGGTGATTGCAACCATGAAATTAAAAGACACTTACTCCTTGGAAGGAAAGTTATGACCAACCTAGAAAGCATATTAAAAAGCAGAGACCTTATTTTGCCAACAAAGGTCCGTCTAGTCAAGGCTATGGTTTTTCCAGTGGTCATGTATGGATGTGAGAGTTAAACTATAAAGAAAGCTGAGTGCCAAAGAATTGATGCTTTTGAACTGTGGTGTTGGGGAAGACTCTTGAGAGTCCCTTGGACTGCAAGGAGATCCAACCAGTCCTAAAGGAGATCAGTCTTGAGTGTTCATTGGAAGGATTGATGTTGAAGCTGAAACTCCAATACTTTGGCCACCTGATGCAAAGAACTGACTCATTTGAAAAGACCCCGATGCTAGGAAAGATTGAGGGCAAGAGGAGAAGGGGTCGACAGAGGATGAGATGGTTGGATGGCATCACCAACTCAATGGACATGGGTTTGGGTGGATTCTGGGAGTTGGTGATGGACAGGGAGGCTTGGCGTGCTGCAGTTCATGGGGTCACAAAGAGTCGGACACAACTGAGCAACTGAACTGAACTGAACTGAAATTACTTTCATGAATTCTTAAACAAATTTAATAAAAAATTTTAAAAATCTATCCTCTGTATCACCAAAAGAATATATTAAATAATTTTTTCCTTGCATTTTAAAACAGTTGTAAACTAAAATTCACTGAATTGCATACATTAAACAGGAGAATTATACGGTGTGTTTTGTATTTTTTAAATTATCGACTATATCCCCTGTGAATGATAATAGAATTATTTTATTTATTTTTTCTTAAACATGCAGGATCTTTAAAAAAAAAATGTCCAGTTGGAGAAGCAATATCAGATATCCTTGCCTTGTTCTTGACCTAGGGGAATTTTCAACATTTCACTCCTACAAATGACTGATATGTTGTATCACTTTGTAGGTACTCTTCAAACTGAGGAAGTTCATTTTTTACCATTTTGCTAAAGATTAGTCAAAAAAAGTTGTTGGTAGTTATCTAATACTTTCAAACTTTATCTAATGAGGTGATCATATGACTTTTCCCATCATTCTGATAATGTTGAATGCTAAGACTTCCTATTTGAATGTTATGAAATCTGTGTTCTTAGAAGAAATTCAGCTGGCTTATGTTATTTTTCTTATTTATTGTTAGATTTGGCTTACTAATATCTCTTAGAATATTTGTATTTATATTCATGAATGCTATTATTCTGCATTTTTGTTCTCATAATGCCTTTGTAAGGTTTTAGTGTCAAAAATGTGCTGCCCTAATGAAATTAGCTGGAGTGTTTCCTTTTTTTCTCAAGACTTGAGAGGAGTTTGTGAAAAATTGGCATTATGTGTTCTTTGAAAGTTAGGTATACTTTTCCAGTGATGCTCTCTGAGCCTGGCATTTTTCTTGTGAGAAGATTTTAAAGTATAGATTTAATTGCTTTCATTGTTACCCAGCTATTCAGACTTCCTCTTTCTTATTGTGCCAGTTATAATAATTGTATTTTCCTAAGTATTTGTCTATTTCATTTACATTTTCAAGTTCTAAGATTCATAATATCTTGCTATGATCTTTTAAATGTCTGAAAAATTAATGGCAATGCTTCTAATTCCTCACTTTGTTTCTGTTTTTTTCTGTTTTTGATCAGTTTCACCAGGTGTTCGGCAGTTTTCAATCTTTCCAAAGAACTAACTTTAGGCTTTCTTAATTCTAACTTTATATTTGTTCTCTTGCCATTATTTTGTACACTTTTATTTCTATTTTTTGTGGAGATTTTGTTAATATTTCAAAATGAATGTTTATATTGGTAATTTTCAGCCAATATTCTGGTCTAACATATTCATTAAAGATTATAAATGCCTTTCAAAATCTAGCTTCACTACATTCTGTGGTGATTATATAGCATTTTAAATTATCATTCTGTTTAAAATATTTGCTAGTTTTCACTGGAATTTATTCTTTGATTTAGAGGTTATTTCTAAATGCATTATTTTTTAAATTTTTAATTGTGGAAAATTTATAACACATATAAAGACTGAGATAATACTTTAATAAATCCATCAAGGGCTCATAAATCAGACTCAATAATTATCAGCTCATGTGCATATTATTTTCATCTTTATTCCCAGTTTACTTCTCTGTTCTCAGGACTATTTTGAAGCAAATCATTGGTAAATATGTCATCTGTAAATAGCTTAAAAATATAAGGACTGCGTTTCAAAACATAACAGCATTGTTCCTTAATATACCCAATGTTGAATCAGTTTAAATTTTCCTAATTCTCATAACCTAATTTTTATAGTTTATTAACCAAACAAGCCATATCTTCATTTCACAATTGCCCATATCACAAGTGTACTTCTTAATTTCTAAACATATGTGGATTTTAAAGGATCTTTTCAATGCTTATTTCTTACTGAATTTCATGTGGTCTAAGAACATACTCTAATTTGTATGTATATTCTGCCTTTTGGGGTTTAAGTGCTATAAATATATCCATCAGACCTAAAGTGTTGACAGGGTTTCTCAAATCTTTAATGTCCTTACTAATTATTTTCTGCTAGTTCTACCAGTTAGAGAGAGAGATGTATTCAACATCTATCATTCTAATAGTAAGTTTATACATTTTTTCGATCTATTCCTGTTGATTTTGCTTATATATTTTAAAACTAAATTATTAGATACATATAAATTTAAAATTATTTATCTGGTGAATGGACTTTATACCATTATGAACTATCTCTCTTTAATATTCACTTTTGCCTGAATATCTTCTTTATCTTGATATTAATATAATCACAATAGCTATCATTTGTAAAGAATTTGTATGATGCTTCTTTTTCCATCCTTTTATTTTCAAACTTTCTAAAGCATCATATTTTAGATGCGTCTCTTTATATGCCTAAAAAATGGCAATGGCAGTAGGGAGTACAGGTTCAGATTCTGGAATTTAGAAATATAGGTGGAAATAATCCAGACATGAGGCTGGGAATTTGCAAAGCCAGAAATCAGTAGTTTAAATAAAACAATCAATTTAGGAAGAAAAGAAGGTGGGTCTGCCTGCACATTCACTACTCCTGAGTTATAAAGACAATATAAGCTCATAAAATGTGATTACAAAAAGGGATCTTTGAGAAAATCAAATCTTTACCCCCTTTCTGTTATACATTAAGAAATTAGATGGAAATGATCACAAGGGATAGACTGACAGAATAGAAAAAGAACAGAGGCAGTAATGTCTTATTTAGCAAGCTGGCCTATAATTATTGTTAAGTTAAATTAGATATTATGGGACCAATAAAGCAGCTACTATTTGTGCCAATTACTAAATTAGTATTTTAAGTATGAGTTTAAGTATTTTAAGTAGTATTTTAGTATTTTAAGAATGAATATTGCTGAAAAAAAACTTGAAAATAAGATGATGCATTAAAATATTTAATAATTTGATATTTAATATGCATATTAAAGCTGAGTGCTGAAGAATTGATGCTTTTGAACTGTGGTGTTGGAGAAGACTCTTGAGAGTCCGTTGGACTGCAAGGAGATCCAACCAGTCCATTCTGAAGGAGATCAGCCCTGGGTGTTCTTTGGAAGGAATGATGCTAAAGCTGAAACTCCAGTACTTTGGCCACCTCATGTGAAGAGTTGACTCATTGGAAAAGACTCTGATGCTGGGAGGGATTGGGGGCAGGAGGAAAAGGGGACGACAGAGGATAATGAGATGGCTGGATGGCATCACCGACTCGAGGGACATGAGTTTGGGTGAATTCCAGGAGTTGGTGATGGACAGGGAGGCCTGGCGTGCTGCGATTCATGGGGTCACAAAGAGTCGGACACGACTGAGCGACTGAACTGAACTGAACTGAATGTATATTAATAAAGCATATTTAGCATTTTCTAAAAAATATAACCCATGAGAAATAGCATATACATGCTAGACGTTCTGTCCTCTTTTTTTTTTCTTTTCCTTTACCTCCAATGCTATTTGAGACCCATGGATAAAGGGATAAAAAACTCATGGTTTTCTCTGAAGAACCCTGGGTTTATTGCCCAAAAACCAAAATCTGAAATCCAGTTTAGCCACTGACTAACCATGTGCCCTTGATAAATCATTCATCTCTCAAATTATCATCATAATATGGGAATAAAATGTCCATTCTATAGATTAGGAAAATATATTGAAAACACAAGATGACTATCCAAAATGAGCTTTTATAATCATTTATCTAAATGAGTATATAACATTAAGTTAAATTTTCATGAAAAGAAAGCAGGTAGAAATATCTGTTCAGCTACATCCATGTCTTTCCCTCTCATCCCTCCTCTACAGCCAAGAATATTCTCACAAGTATTAGACCTAAAGCAGAACATGGTAGTAAAGTTAAAGATGAGTGTGTATGTCTGTGTTGGAGGGAGGTGCTAATGACAGAAATTCCTAGTTTTTTTCTTACACTGACACAAACTCATTATGAAATAAAAGTATAGACTTTTTCTTCTTTTCTGGAAGCCTTCTGGACACCTGGTAGAAAACTGAACTACTTCTATTTCACTACCCAATAAATTTGGTGTTTTCCTTGGAACTCTATAAGCATTAAACTATAAGCATTAAACACACATACACACACACACACACACACACACAATTCTCCTATACATGAATATGTATGGCTGAGTCCTTTTGCTGTCCATCTGGAACTATTACAACATTATTAATCGGCTACACCCCAATACAAAATAGGAAGTTAAAAACAATTCCTAAATGCTTTCCATGTTTACAGATGAAAGGCGAGGACACATTTTAAAGGCAATTAAATATAAGAAACTGAATGAGGAAAGGAAAAAGGTGGCCTAGAACTGTAGGAGACAATATTCATGGACTCTACCATGAACTAGCTGTATGATTTCAAGAAAATTACTAAGCACCCTCATCTATACTATGAGGCCAATAAACTAGTGGTCGTTAAGATCCTAAGACTTGGTTTTCATTTTAACAAACCATGATTTTCTTGTTTATGTATTTAATATTTGAAAATTATTCCCTGACACTATTATATCTCTGGAGATACCAGTTATACAGACACACATTGATGCTTTTTTAAATATGTGCACACTCTAATGCATTTTAAAATTCATCTAAACTGCACATTAATTCTTTGAATTAATAAACAGAAGTACAAGTGGGCAGATTTATATTTTACGTTCAGTACTTAAAATAGTACCAACAAGCATCATATATGAAAAGCTCAATCATCAGTGTGAGTTGCAAATGAAACACTACATATACTGTCTTCCTTAGCGCTTTCATCACTCTATGAGTAACAGTAAGTCATTGACCATCATACGATATCACTTATACGTGGCATCCAGAAAAAATGATACAAATGAACTTATTTACAAAACAGAAATAGATTCACAGACATGGGAAAGAAAATACAGTTACTAAAGGGTTGAGCAGTGGGGAGGAGGGAAGCTACATTTAGAAGTTTGGGATTAACAGATAAACACTATTATATATAAAATAGGGAAACAATAACCTATAATGGAAAAGAATCTGAAAAAGAATATATATGTATATATGTATAACTGACTAATGTTGCTGATACACTTGAAATTAACACAACACTGTAAATTGACTATGTGTGTGTATGTTGCTCCGTCACATCCAATCTTTCTGACCCCATGGACTCTGTCCACAGGATTCTACAGGCAAGAATACTGGAGTGGATTGCCATTTCCTTCTCCAGGAGATCTTTGCAACCCAGGGATCCAACTCCAACACGGGATGGAACCCATGTCTTTTGAGTCTCCTGCATCTGAACCACCAGGGAAGCACCTATACTTCAACCAAAAAAAAAAAAAAGACATTTGAGGAAATTGAGACTCATGTCATAAACAAATGTCAGAGATCAGGTCTGCTTGGCCCCTGACTAAACAATATTGATGATACTAAAAAGCTGCTAAAAGATACTAGAAATCACCAATAAGTCCTTCATGGTGACTGATTCTTAAAGAACTGTCAATAGGAAGACGCTATAGATCTATGGCTATTTAAATTGTTGGCAAGCTCTAAAGAGTTGGTTGGTAAATTCATCATTCAGTTACATAATTACACCTACTAGTAGTAAAATGTTCTTTTATACAGATCAACATGAAAGACCCCAAAGTGCACATTACCCAAGAGAAATGAGAGCAAAGCTCTCTTGTTAAGAGCTCCTAGATAATTCAAATCCCTTTCTCAATTTACTTCCTCCTACCCCAGGTTGAACTCCCCATTAAAATCACCTCAGTATGAAAAAGAAAATGTAATGGCTAGAAAGAAAGGGTGGGATAAAAAGGTCCCCTCATATTGTCTATGCAAATCAAGTCCCATGCAAGAGTGACATGGCAAACTGCCAAACTGGGGGACAATTTTCACCTTCTCATGCCCTAGTGATTCCATTTAAGTAAGAAGTGGATGTAAAGTACAGGCTCAACAGTTATCAAGGCTTTTTCCAGACACTCTGATGGAGATTTTGGGTTGCCCTAGATTTTGGTTTATCACCAATTTTATCTATAGATAAACTCAGGGGCAAACACCTACAGCATGGAAAAGACAGATTTTCAATAAAGAATCTAGTAGGCTCATTTTGGGTGGGGTTTTAGCAGCAGAGGCATGCCTGAAATACCAAATAAAATTATAGACTGCATTGTGCTGGAACAAATACCCTATAGCTCCCCACTACCCTTCCATGGATCTGCCAGAGATGAGCCACAGATCAGACTCCTAGTTTTCACTCCTGGAACTGGGAAAAAATGGGGATATAAAGTTCTTGGTAGAAATGATAACAGAAGAAAGAAGGCTGATCTGAGTCCCAGAGAAGTGGAATACCCTCAACTGCAACAGAAGCAAATCCAAGGTCATCTTAGCATACCAAGTAGAGTGAAATGGGTTTGCTTCAGAAGGCAAGATGTGGCTGGGGATGGACAACCAAGTCAAGAGTCAGAGAAACTGAAAGCAGCAGGAAGTGCCTGACCAGAGCTAATTCAGAGCAGGGGTTGGGAACCCTTTTCTGTAATGGGCCATACTATAAATACTTTAGGCTTTGCAGGACATACAGCATCTGCTGCATCTCCTCGTTCTACCGTTCAGTGGCTCCAGGAAACATGACATTAAAGCATATGGCTGTGTTTCTACTAAACTTGGTGTATGAACACTGAAATTTAAATGTTATATAATTTTTCACATTACAAAACATTGCTCTTCTTTGACCTTTGTTTTTATCCATTCTAAAATGTAAAAACACATTCTTGGCCCAAAGCCCTAGAAAGAGGTAGCGGGTCACATGTAGCCTATAGGTCACTGTTTCCTGTCCACTGGGTCAGGGTGAGCCATTCACAACTGATTATAAGAGTGCTTCTGCATGCTTAGAAGTGGACACTTAGGAAGTGGTTGCAGAAAAACAAATTGTGAATCTGCTTTAGGAAATCAATATTTTAGACAAAAATAAGAATAAAGAATACAACAATAATCATTACTTACATACATCTTACTATGTTCTAGCCACTGTTCTTTATATTAAAACTTTAATTAAGTAGAAACTATTAGTATCTTCATTTTTTACATGGGAGAACTGAGACAACAAACACAAGAGTATTAAGATAGCTATAGCTACCTATACACCTTTATCTATAATTCTAAAATCCCAATTTCAAAAGTTTAGAAACGGAACAAATTTATTGCAAGATGTGACCTGACCTGACCTGATTTGATAGCAAAATCTGACTGAATTTCACAGTTTTTCATTTCTATCACTTAGGTTTAACAGTCATACAATTAATGGTATAGGAATCTGCCCCAGACGCTGCTGAACTTGTTCCATAATAGTTGATCGTTGATAGATTAATAGCATTACCTTTCTAAGATTTAAAAATTCTGACTTTCTAGACACACCTGGTTCCACAAATGCTACATTATTAATTGTGTACCTGTTTTAAGTCCATATTCTCTACTAAAGTATGAACTGAGTCTCACGAATGATAATGGGACCTAGTACAGTAAAAAGAAAACTAGACTAATAGAAGTTTGGGGGTATAATTCATCCTATGAATAATTAGTTGGATTCTTAGAAATCGTTCCATACTCTGGGTCTAACTTTCCTCATGTTAATCAGGGGTTATAAACTCAAATACCTATCAGGCCAGGCAAGACATGTATGTGGGAAAAGCAGAACATTTATAACTCCTGGGAAAGCAATGGCCAGAAAACTGGGAGACAAACAATCTAACTTTTGCCATGTGTACATGCCTGGCCCACATCTTCCGAAAATTTCTTTTGAGAAATACCAAAAACCAGATTTGTATATGAACTGACATAAATTAAAAATAACATAAAACTGCAAACTATGAAAGCCATCAAAATAGGTCTGTAGGCTAAATGGATGTCCATGCTGCAACCTCACCCGGCTGGTGGCTGTAACAATGTCTTACACCACTTTCAGACTCAAATTCCTTTTCCTGGGGTTTTCACCTACATCTGAAAGGGACTTGCCTTCTCTAACCCCTGCAACACTAACATATTTCACTTAGTCAGCTCTTAGCATGGGTTGCCTTCCATTTTCAGTTATCATTTTATATTGTCAAGTCTTCTTTCCTTAACTAGATTCTGAGATCCTTGAGTCCTTGAGGGTGGCCTTGTATCTCTGAATTTTTATAAAAATTGGCACAGTGCCTTGAACACAGCAAGGGCTGAATGGAAACATTTGGATTGATGTCAAAACAGGCTATAAATAGTCATAGCTAAATCAGAACAGCCCCAAGTCTGAATTACTTGGATTCCTCATTGCTGGTGGGAGATCCTATAGCAAAACCATCCAACAGGAGCTTTGGAACCCAGCAGATCTAAACCACAATGCCATCAACTCAAGCTATACAACCTTTATATTATCACATAGTCTCCCTGATACTCAATTTCTTCATTTGTAAATCAGTTAGAACTGGACATGGAACAACAGACTGGTTCCAAATAGGAAAAGGAGTTCATCAAGGCTGTATATTGTCACCTCGCATATTTAACTTATAGGCAGAGTACATCATGAGAAACGCTGGGCTGGAAGAAACACAAGTTGAAATCAAGATTGCCGAGAGAAATATCAATAACCTCAGATATGCAGATGACACCACCCTTATGGCAGAAATTGAAGAACTATAGAGCCTCTTGATGAAAGTGAAAGAGGAGAGTGAAAAAGTTGGCTTAAAACTCAACATTCAGAAAACTAAGATCATGGCATCCGGTCCGATCACTTCAAGGCAAATAGATGGGGAAACAGTGGAAATGGTGTCAGATTTTATTTTTGGGGGCTCCAAAATCACTGCAGATGGTGACTACAGCCATGAAATTAAAAGACGCTTACTCCTTGGAAGGAAAGTTATGACCAACCTAGATAGCATGTTCAAAAGCAGAGACGTTACATTGCCAAAAAAGGGCTGTCTAGTCAAGGCTATGGTTTTTCCTGTGGTCATGTATGGATGTCAGATTTGGACTATAAAGAAAGCTGAGCACCGAAGAATTGATGCTTTTGAACTGTGGTGTTGGAGAAGATTCTTGAGAGTCCCTTGGACTGCAAGGAGATCCAACCAGTCCATCCTAAAGGAGATCAATCCTGGAAGGATTGATCATTGATTGTTCATTGGAAGGACTGATGTTGATGCTGAAACTCTAATACTTTGGCCACCTGATGCAAAGAGCTGACTCATTTGAAAATACCCTGATGCTGGGATAGATTGAGGGTGGGAGGAGAAGGGGACAACAGAGGATGAGATGCTTGGATGGCATCACCAACTCAATGGACATGGATTTGGGTGGACTCCAGGAGTTGGTGATGGACAGGGAGGCCTGGTGTGCTGCGGTTCATGGGGTCACAAAGAGTAGACACGACTGAGTGACTGAACTGAACTGAAATCATAAGGTGAACAATAGTTAACTCATTCTTCAGATTAAATGAAATAATACATAAAGTATGTGGCAGGAAACAGATGTCAGTAACCGCTGACTTTCTTCCTTGCTTGTGAGGCCAAGAAAAGCGAAAGGTTTTCATAGAAGATTGAAGACTATTCCTCCTCCTACCTGTATGACTCCTCCTCATCTATAGAAAATCAGGTCCAAGTGCCACAGAATCCCCTGGGGAAAGGTACACCTCACAAGGGCTCAAAACATGATCAGACTTCACGGTGTACCTTGTGTGATTTTAAATCATCTATGATTTTCTGAATTGTCTTGAAAAAAATTATTCTTTTCTGTTGAAATATCTCTGTGATACAAGACTTGTGGCAAGAAGATAGTTGTAGTTTCAAAAAACTGTTTGAAGCAAACTTGGCAAAGCATCAAGCCATATGTAATTTTCAACAGAAGCATCAGAGAATTTAGTCAAGGTTGTGATGCCCAGGATTATTTTTATGCAGAAAGTAATAAATTTGAAAAATAAAGTCTCCTCAGGAAATATGTACAGCACTTCAGTATTCATAGACACACTTGAGATGCTATTCATGTCTGTTCACATGGACTGCACCAACGGATGACTACCAATGACCACAATCAAAAGGAGATGGTAAAAGGGCCTAAAAGGCCATAGGCTGCTAATTATAGAATCTCAGCATAGAAAGCTGAGATCTCATAGCCTCCGCATCTAGCTCTTATTTCCATGCCTTTCTGATGTTCATTCTGCAGCTGCTTAAACACTTCCAACCTAATGGAGAACTCGCTCTTTCCCATGATGGCCTTCGTCTTATTGAGAAATGAAACAGTGACAAGACCAGCTTCCTTAGGGCTGCTTCCTATTCTCCCTTAGGCTGGTCTCTGCAGAGCAACTCTAATGTGCAAGCATCCATATATGTATGCATGTATAGCATATCCCCTTGTGTGCCTAGCATCATTTAAGATGTGATAGATAATAGAGAATAAATCTAGCACCTTCTTTTTAACATGTTGTCACCTTAATGGCAAAACCCATGCACTGTGGTTTAGTTTAGAATTTGTAAAACAGACATAATGCCCCGTGTACAAAGACCTCTCAAAAACTATTATTCACTAATAATATAACTTGCCCTCATTGCTGCTGCTGCTGCTGCTGCTAAGTCGCTTCAGTCATGTCTGACCCTGTATGGGATCTAAAATGAAAAGAGAAAGCAATTCCTTTCTGACAATTCTACTGCTACTGCTAAGTCACTTCAGTCGTGTCCGACTCTGTGTGACCCCATAGACAGCAGCCCACCAGGCTCCCCCGTCCCTGGGATTCTCCAGGCAAGAACACTGGAGTGGGTTGCCATTTCCTTCTCCAATGCATGAAAGTGAAAAGTGAAAGTGAAGTTGCTCAGTCGTGTCCGACTCTTAGTGACCCCATGGACTACAGCCTATCAGGCTCCTCCATCCATGGGATTTTCCAGGCAAGAGTACTGGAGTGGGGTGCCACTGCCTTCTCCATCTGACAATTCTAGTGCACCTTAAAGAAATTCAGTGACTACTACAGTTAGAGCAATTCATGGATTCACTCATGGGACGTGTAGCTTATGTTTTAGCTTATGTTTGGAAAAGGAAATTTTACATTTAGTATGGTCTTCCTGCAATAATTAGAAGAGCAAACCCCTTGTCTCCTTGTAACTATGAGGTGATGACAAACCTTTCTCCTTCAACAGCTATCAAGACTATTTTTATAAAAAGCCAGATAGTAAACATCAGGCTTTACCAGCCATACAGTCTCTGTTGCAATTACACAACTCTGCTATTGTAGAGTGAAAGCAGTCATGGACAATACATAAACAAATGGCCCAGGGCATTGGGCCCTGAGCTCCAAATAAAACTTTGTTTACAAAAGCAGGTGGTTGCCTGGATTTAGCCCCTCAACACAGCGTGGTTGGGGGTCAGGGGAGAACAGTGGCCTAGGAGTCAGGGGAAGGGAGTTCTAGCTGTGCTTCATACTCTAGCTAGCTATCTGTATGATGGCAAGCAATCCATTCCCAACTTTGGGCTTGAGTCTTCATCTCTAATAGGAACTTTTATAGTTTTTAACTGCACTGCAATTTCAAAATATCTGAGTCATTTCTAAAACTTTTTCAAGCAGTTGAGGCTATTGAATTACCCATGTTGCACTGCAGCAACATTCAGAAGAGTTTATCAAGGCTTTCCTTGAGACTGAAGAAAGGATTCCTAAAGGGCCCTCCAGAAATTCAGTCACCTATATAGAAGTCAAGGAGGGACAGAAACTTTCCTTCCTTTGGAAAGTGATGGAAACTGCCTTTTGCAGCTTCTCAAACTCCAATCTAGAGTTACCATATAAGCAAGTATAAATTATTTCTTGTTTTCTCTGAAATTTACATTTAACTGGACCTCCTGCATTTCATCTGATAATACTCCAATTCCTTAACTTGAGAAAAGAGTTAGACTGTAAGCACTTTTACAAGTGTATTTTCACATGTATTGATTCCACGTGATTCATAGCACTCTACCTGTTGGGCACAGGGAGCCTTATCTTCATTCTAATCCAGGAAAAGCTGAGGCCCAAGGACTTGAGAATTATCCAAAAGCTGAGGATTAGTGACACATAAGTCTAAACATCCCCTACTAACTCCAGACAGATAAAAGCAATTCATTATGGACTTACTATCTACTTCACATCATCGACACTCATATTTATCTGTCAAAAGTATAAACCTTCCATTCCCTTTTAGTTTTGTCTACACAGTGCCAACACTTACAGCTATTTCCTAAAACAGTATTCAAACACAGAATCACTGGGACAACCTTTACAACTGTAACAGTATGACTTATAGGCTGAAACAAAGAATTCTCCTTATCTAGGAGAAAGGGCCTTTTTAAAAATCAGTTGAATAAAATCAAATATTTCAACAATTTTTCAATATAAGACATTAATTAACTCTGACAATAGAGAATCCAAAATTAGGTAGGAGAATGAGTAACCCTAAAAGACAATTGAATAGATACATTTGTTCTCTCAGAAGTTAAGTAAATGATTAAAAGGCAATTTAAATACGGCATTGATCTAAATATTCATTAATGTTATGTAGATACTCCAGTTTTCCTTGAGATATAAGTAATTACTTGAGACAACATCATTTTAAGGAATACTCAACCTCAATTAAGAAAATAGTCATCAAATTAAACTGAACAGAGTATGGGGAAGAACTACTCTTAATTATCTTAGAAAGTCATTTACCTTGAGAGCTATCAGCATTAGCCAGGACTATAAGCTAAAAGATTGTCAAAGCAAGCAAGCCTAAGATGGAGTGAGTATGGTAATGCCTTGAATGAGCATGGCAAAATCTATCCCAGGTAGGTCTGAAACAACCAAATGCAAATGTCTGTATTTCTCTTCAACATTAATGTCTAGATGCCAGTGATCAGAAAGACAATTCTTGAGAGAAGATCTGTTTTTTAGAATAATGTGCCAGAAAAAATTTGGTGGCCATCCCAATCCTACCTTGCCAAGGACTTCTCTCTATTCCTTAATTTCAAGGACTGAAACACCCCTAACTGACCCTATTTCTGGTTTCCACTTCTCAGAGGAAAGAAATGCTCTGTCAGTTTGGTCATTAACTTCCTGGACAGGTCACCTGTATGTCCAGAGTGTGATCTCTCGGCATCACAAACCTCCCTCTGCAGGTCTCAGTTTCCTCAAGCGAGAAACTCTGAGGATTCCTCCAGCTACCTTGCGTCAGGGCTGAGTGCCAGAGGTTGAATGAAATCCCTGGCTCTTAGAACTTCTCTCCATGTCTATTTAACATAAATGTGCAGACACACTGAATTTAAACATAAACTTTCAAACACTGAAAAAAAAAAAAAAGTTTGAAAACAGTGGAGACAAGATGGGTTTGCTCTAAAGTCTCAGACAGTAAAGAATCTGCCTGCAATGCAGGAGACCTGGGTTCAATTCATGGGTCAGGAAGATACCCTGGAGAAGGGAATGGCAACCCACCTCAGTATTCTTGCCTGGTGCATTCCATGGACAGAGGAACCTGGTGGGCTACACTCCATGGCATTGCAAAGAATCAGAAATGACTGAGTGACTAACACTTTCACTTTTCAAACAAATATAAGTCCCAACTCTACTGGAAAAGTTTTTAAATGATGACCCATATTCACTGGAGAAATCAGTCTTTAGGTAACAGAAAAGAAATTAATCTTTATCCAGTATCTATTTTGTATTAAGCTGTTGACCATCATGATACATTCAGGAAAAGCCTTAGACCTAGCCTTAATGAATCTACAACTGCTTACTTATTAAATTAGATGATCTATCTTTTATTGACACTGACCATAAAAGTGAATTAAATTATTCCCAGAAGTTTCTCTGGGCTTGACTTTGATGACTGGTTTAAATATACTTTGGCCTTTTTTATTTTTTTATTTAACAGTGGCTCAAATACTGTGAAAGCCAGAATTAGAGATAAGGTAATCAGATCTCCAGAACTTTACCTGGATGTTCATGCAAATAGTAAAAAATTTGTTGGTATAGTTAATTAATCACAGAAGAAAATAATTAAATTCAAACTGTGCTTGTTGTTCCCCATGAGACAGTATTATAATCACTTAATATTACCTCCTTTATTGGAAGTTAATAAGTCATTTAGTGACAGGAGGTAGAGGGAGGCTAGATATTCACCAATAGCATTACCTATCTCTGTCTGCAGAAGAGTACACTTCCCAGGTCACTTGCAGTTATATTGGGAGCTAGGACTAGCTCTGGCTGATGCAATGGCCTGGTCCCTAAAAGCTTCTGTGAGGTTCCTGGATTTTCTCCCACTAACTGGAAATTGTAAAGTCACCCTAAAAGAGGTGTCTAGACATGTGCCTTCCTACTTGGAACACAGCCTCTTAATCTTCATTGAGCTGTCCTGTGAACAAGGGGTGAATCATATTAAGCCATGAGATTTTGTTGCTGTTTAATACAGCAACCAGCATTATCCCAACATTGAAGGGGGGCTCACTCCAACTCAATATTCTGAGTTCTCTTCACAGGGCTCATCATTAAGGAAGAATATTCTTGGAAGCAAAAGTGAGCACTGAGAAAATGGTGAGAGTTGGCACCAGAAATCCTGGCATACAGGAAAAAAAAAAATAGAAGAATGGAGTTGGGAACCTAAGGGAATTGAGACTGTTGGTAAATCAAAGACAGAGATAGCAGGTGTCAGTGCAGATCTGAAGAACGAATCTTGGAGCTGGCCCCCTTGTCAGGACTGGGAAAGCGGGCAGGCAACAGGGAGGAGCGCCCCTGCAGGCTTTCCTGACTGTACCTAGTATTTCTGTCTGATCTAGGCTAGAAGGTGAGCTGCTGTACAGCCAGCCCAATCACCATTCGTGGTGTAGTCCAGAGCCTGGAGAAAGACACTGTGGTTTGCATATCTAATTTGGAGGCCTAGATACTAATTCAGAATTCCAAAGCCACCATGAAATTGGAATGAATGAATCTTAAACCCAAGTAGTTTTCTATTATAAAATTATTATTCAGTTCAGTTCAGTTCAGTTCAGTCACTCAGTCGTGTCTGACTCTTTGTGACCCCATGAACTGCAGCATGCCAGGCCTCCCTGTCCATCACCAACTCCCGGAATTCACCCAAATCCATGTCCATCGAGTCGGTGATGCCATCCAAGCATCTCATCCTCTGTTTTCCCCTTCTCCTCCTGCCCTCAATCTTTCCCAGCATCAGGGTCTTTTCCAATGAGTCAGCTCTTCACATCAGGTGGCCAAAGTAGTAGAGTTTCAGCTTTAACATCAGTCCTTCCAATGAACACTCAGGATTGATCTCCTTTAGGATGGACTGGTTGGATCTCCTTGCAGCCAAGGGACTTTCAAGAGACTTCTCCAACACCACAGTTCAAAAGTATCAATTCTTTGGCGCTCAGCCTTCTTCACAGTCCAACTCTCACATCCATACATGACCACAGGAAAAACCATAGCCTTGACTAGACAGACCTTTGTTGGCAAAGTAATGTCTCTGCTTTTGAATATGCTATCTAGGATTGGTCATAACTTACCTTCCAAGGAGTAAGTGTCTTTTAATTTCTGCAATCACCATCTGCAGTGATTTTGGAGCCCAAAAAAATAAAGTCTGACACTGTTTCCACTGTTTCCCCATCTATTTCCCATGAAGTGATGGGACTGGATGTCATGATCTTCGTTTTCTGAATGTTGAGTTTTAAGCCAACTTTTTCACTCTCCTCTTTCACCTTCATCAAGAGGCTCTTTAGTTCCTCTTCACTTTCTGCCATAAGGGTGGTGTCATCTGCATATCTAGGGTTATTGATATTTCTCCTGGCAATCTTGATTCCAGCTTGTGCTTCCTCCAGCCCAGCGTTTCTCATGATGTACTCTGCATAGAAGTTAAATAAGCAGGGTGACAGTATACAGCCTTGCTGTATTCCTTTTCCTATTTGGAACCAGTCTGTCATTCCATGTCCAGTTCTAACTGTTGCTTCCTGACCGGCACACAGGTTTCTCAAGAGGCAGGTCAGGTGGTCTAGAATTTTCCACAGTTTATTGTGATCCACACAGTCAAAGGCTTTGGCATAGTCAAAATTATTATTAGTCAGCTAGAAATCCCTGCAGAATGATTTTGTTTGTTTATATATTCCACTTCTCAATATTGTCATCTCTCTTCAATTTTGATAACTAAATTCAAAGCTTTCTTCATTGAAAGCTTTCTCACCTAGTGATGGTCAACAACAGCAAATTAAAACCTCTAAGCTTTTGGCAGTTGCATCCAAAGAGATGGGAACTCTCCAATTAAAGCCTGTTTCCCGAAAGTAAATTAAACAGTACCTTGAGTGGTTCCTGTTTAACTGCTCTTAACAAGATTTTTAGGTGTTGGTTCCCACTGACAGATTGAGTGCAGAGAAGCAAGAAGCACAGGAAATGGGGGGAGGGAAGTGACAGATGTGAGTAAATATGTATTGGGAAGATTTCCGTTTAATTCTTCTGAATGAGCTCCTGGCTTGTGTTAGCATCATCTCTTGGGAAATCAGCCACATTGCATTTGTTTCACTGCTCCTACCTGCAGTGAAAAGGAACATACTGAATGGAATAGTGCAGTCACACTATGAATTTATTCTCTGCTGATCGTAATGAAGGAGAGCATAATGGAAATTTAAGACACTGACCTGCCAGACCCCTACCCTAAATGCTAATGTGAGATCTCTTCATACCCTCTTCTATTTTCTCAAGTTTCAAGGATGTGATCCTTGCTGCATTATCTTCTTAGCAACAAACTGGCCACATTTAGATAAAGTCTGTAGAGCTATTTGGTTGACCAAAAAGTCCATTCAGATTTTTCTATAGCATCTACAGAAAAACTCAAATGAACTTTTTAGCCAATCCAATATCCATAGTCAGAAATAACAAATAAAATCATGGCAAGATCTTGGAACCATGGATCTCTCTGTCACCATGAACTGGCCCTATGACCTTGAGGTAGTGTCTCCAAATAATTCTCTGTACCTCACCTTTGTAGGCAAAGCTTCTTTCATGAGAACAATTTTGCCAAAAAGTGCACACAAAAACCATATAATTTAAGAATACAAAGGAAGGAAAGAAAATTTAAGGAAGAAAGATGCTGAGAAGTTAGACATAAAAAGCAACTGATTCTTATCCATCCAGTAACTTTTGCACTTGACTATAAGTCAGATCTCAGAAATTCATGGGTGGCCAGGTGCTCACAGCCCCAGGTCATTCCAAGGTTGAGGTGGGATGTCATCAGAGGAGAAGGAGTGAAAATTGACATCCTCACGATAGCTCAGTTGGTAAAGAATCTGCCTGAATACAGAGGACCCTGGTTCAATTCCTGAGTCAGGAAGATCTGCTGGAGAAGGGATAGGCTACCCGCTCTAGTATTCTTGGGCTTCCCTTATGGCTCAACTGGTAGAGAATCCTCCTGCAATGGGGGAGACCTGGGTTCAATGCCTGAGTTGGGAAGATCCCCTAGAGAAGGGAAAGGCTACCCACTCCAGTATTCTGGCCTGGAGAATTCCATGGACTGTATAGTCCATGGGGTCGCAAAGAGTTGGACATGACTGAGCAACTTTCACTTTCACTTTCATACACCCCCAGAGCCAGTGGGAATTGGTATAATCATTGTGGAAAACAATCTAGCATCATATCTAGAGAGTCATTAAAGTGCTCATACCTGCTGGCTCATGCTCACTTCTGGGAGTTTATTCCAAGATAATAATCAAAAAGAAAGAAAATTTATTCATGTAGGTGTCATGAGAGTATTATTTTCAAATGGTGAAAATTTGGAACTGTACAGAACAGAGGTTGGTGATCTTTTTCTATAAAGGGCTGGATGGTATTTTTGTGTGTGTTTGTGAACTATGCAGTACCTGCCTCTCATATTTAACTTCTCCTTGGACAAAGTTGTGAATACATGGGTGTAGCTGGGTTCCAATAAAACATTATTTATGAAAATTTTAACCAAAAAAGAAATTCATGGGTGGAAACAGTGATTTTTCTATCCATAAAACTCCTATTGTCCTTTGTTCATCAAAAAATTCCTTATTTCCAAGTAGCAGTACAATTATTTGCATACTGCCTCCACCCTGCGCCATGACAGCCACTTTAGGGCAGCCTTTGTGTTTCTCATCTTGGGATCCCCCTACATTATCTGTGTGGATCCAGTCTCACCTTTATGCTCACAAACACAAAATGTTTGTGCATTTAATGGAAGCACAGCATTTCTTCCACACTCAATACAAAGAATGGTCATCTTTTGAAGGTCAAGTTACTCTTGTAGCATTTCCTGAGTACCTAAAATTCATTCATCAGAGAATCCCCTTTC
Organism: Bos indicus; assembly: GCF_029378745.1. Taxonomy (NCBI): domain Eukaryota; kingdom Metazoa; phylum Chordata; class Mammalia; order Artiodactyla; family Bovidae; genus Bos; species Bos indicus. The sequence goes on from NC_091769.1 coordinate 56,085,187, forward strand.
AAGGTTTTTGTTCCAATATGCCATAGCCAAAAAAATACTAGTCTGCTTTCTTACACTCCTATCTCCTGAACCCAGGAAGTTGAAAATGAGTGAGGGAGAACTAGAAATGTTAAAAGAAAGAAAAAGAAAAAAACAAAACAAAACAAAGAAGCATGACAGCTATCCTTGACTGATTACCAACAACTTCTATGAGGAATCTAAAATAAAAGTGCAGAGGATGAGATGGCTGAATGGTTGGATGGCATCACCGACTCAATGGACATGAGTTTGAGTAAACACCGGGAGTTGGTGATGGACACGGAGGCCTGGCGTCCTGCAGTCCATGGGGTCGCAAACAGTGAGACACAACTGAGCGACTGAACTGAACTGAACTGAAAATAAAAGTGAGAAACAGGTAGCATTGCTTTGGCTTCTATCTTTAGTACCTCTTTCATCCTCCTTGGTGCCCTGAGAAAACTCACTAAGGCCCTTTCTGCCTGTATCTTTACCCATCACTCACCCCTCCCCACTATAAAGTCCCACAGCTCCTATTCAACTTCGTGTATGTCTGGCTTTGAAATTACCCTTCCCCTAAATCAAAACTCTTATTTTCTCTAGGCATCTCAACCAGGTCAGAATGAAAGCTAATTAAGGTAGTTCATATTAAGTTTATGACAAATCATCAGCCCACACACTCTTTAACCTACTCAGGAATATTTTCTTGTTAACTCAAGCTGGTGAAATTTCAGTCAGTGTGGAAGAGAGATATCCTCTGTCTTCCAGGAGGGAGAAAACCAAAAACCACAGATTTTCTCTTCATCCATCCCTACCAAGATTCCCAGGGCCTATCCCTGATGGAAAGCATGGGCTTTTCTCTCCCCTGTCAACATCTTCCTGAAGCAAAACCAATGAGTCTTCCTAATTACAATTCTGTCTCTTGGCGAGAGGAATTGGGATGGAACAACTGGGTTGCCAGCTTTACTCCAAGCTATAGAAGGACCTCCTTGTCTCAGGTCTCAGTATTTGTAACCAATCATATAAAGTATTACGGTTCTTGAAATTTATGGTGGATCAGAATTACCTGAAGGGCTTGTTAAACTCAACTGCTAGGCTCTATGTGCAAAGTTTCTAATTCAGTATATTTGGGTGGGGCCAACATTTTTCATTTCTAACAAGCTCCTTGGCCATGCTGATGCTGCTGGCCCAAGGAACCATGTTAAGTACCACCTTGTAGTAAACTTCCCTTTCATATGGAAGATAAAGCACATTTCAGAAGGAGGAAGGGGACACGCAATAGCACAGAGGTGTGAAAGAGCATCTCACGTGCAGTAACAAGGGCATTTTTCTTTCCCTAGAGATTGAATTTTATGGAAAGTAGGAGAAGGAAAATGAAGTGGCAGAAATTTAGGGATGAAGTGAAGAACCATAACAGTTTAGAATGTGTTGCTCAGGTCACCTTCTTCAGGAAACTGTAACCTCTAAATTGTTAGGAGAGTAACAGAGAATGGGAATTGTTAAAAGATGTATGTAATCACCTTGAGTCATTCCCCATCTTGGCATAAACTAAGAATCCAGTTGTCAGTGTGTTACAGAGGAGGCCTAAATTATAAGATGTATTTTTAATATTTATAAACATCAATAACCCTGATTTAACTGATATACCTGTGGTAAGAGGACAGGGTGAGAAGATCTCTGCCTCATTCACTTCCCACTCCCTTCTCCTTCTTTCCTCCTTGACACTTCCTGCCTCTAAATCATTCTAGGAACTTAATTTGGTCTGTATTGATACTGAGCAGGGGCTTCCCAGGTGGCTCAGTGGTAAAGACTCCATCTGCCAATGCAGGAGACACAGGTTCAATCCCTGGGTTGGGAAGATCCCCTGGAGAAGGAAATTGCAACCCACTTCAGTATTCTTGCCTGGGAAATTCCATGGACAGAAGAGCAAGATGGGCTACAGTCCACGCAATTGCAAAAAAGTCAGACACGACTTAGCAACTAAACAACAACATTGATACTGAGCATGGCCATTGAGTTTGAAAAGATATTGTGGAACCAGATTTTCCTCTTCTATGTTCTCTTGTCCCCATGTTGGGGTACTCATACCTTCTTCTCTTCACCATCTTTCTCCCTTTTTCCTATCCCCGTTTGGCATACCCAAGGGATTTCTGCATTATATTCCTAACAAGAGAGGTAAGATTTTAAGATCTGGCCTTGGACATAAGGATTATCTACTTCCTCAGAGACCTTTAGGGTTGTCTTTGTTGTCCAACCCAACTTTAACAGAGAGAAATATGGCATTAAGAGAGATGAAGATTGTCCAGTTAATTAGCGGGAAAAACCTCTGATCCAGGGCAAAAGGTAGGCAAGCTTCCAAGAGCAGAAAGGAAGTGTTTCTTCTGTTTGTGCAACCAAAGTATACCGAGTAGAGTTGATGTGTCTTCCAAGAACCTGAATTCGAAGGAGACAATCATTGTTCACCACCTTAGATTGTGTTCTTCCAGAATCAGAGCCTGAAGTAGGATGTAAGTGCAAGCAGTTTACCTGGGAGGCAATGTTAACAAGCAACAGTAGAGAATTGGGAAGTGAGAGAGGTCAAGGAAGAAAGCCAACACAGAAAAGCTAACTTCAAAAGGAGCTGGAGCTTATTACTGTTGAGCATAGAAAGTGGTATAGAACACACTTCAGAACTGGCCCATGTAAGTTCAAGGAAGCTGGGGCTATGTCTACCATCTCCCTCTGCTGCTGCTGCTGCTAAGTCACTTCAGTCATGTCCGACTCTGTGCGACCCCATAGACGGCAGCCAACCAGGCTCCCCTGTCCCTGGGATTCTCCAGGCAAGACCACTGGAGTGGGTTGCCATTTCCTTCTCCAATGCATGAAAGTGAAAAATGAAAGTCAAGTCACTCAGTCGTGTCCGACTCTTAACAACCCCATGGACTGCAGCCTACCAGGCTTCTCTGCCCATGGGATTTTCCAGGCAAGAGTACTGGAGTGGGGTGCCATTGTCTTCTCCAACCATCTCCCTCTAGCTGTAAGTTAATTGCTCCTCTAAGATGTGAACACCCTGTCTCCAGATGGTTCATGCATGCTCCTGCAGTCAAGGAAATCATACAGAGACTAACAGATGCTAGTGGAGAACATCCAACAGATGTGGGGAGAGCACCCATAACTTTCCTATGATAACTGGGGGAGTTCTCCTCTTCCATCATTCTGTTGTCCTAAAATTCCTTGTTGTAAAGCATGAAGTATAACCCTCCCAGACTATAGACAATACTACAAAGGTAGAGTAATCAAAATGGCATGGTATTGGCACAAAAACAGACATATGGAACAATGGAAAAGTAAAGAACCCAGAATAAACCCACGTACCTGTGGTCAATTAATCTTTGACGAGGATATGCAAGGGAAGGATATGCAAGGAATCAAGGATATGCAATGGGAAGTTCTCTTCAGCAAGTAGTGTTGGGAAAGCTGGACAGCCACATGTAAATCAATAAAGTTACAATGCACCCTCATACCACATACAAAAATAAATTGAAAATGGCTTAAAGACTTAAACATAAGACATGGCACCATAAAATTCCTAGAAGAGAACATATGCAAAACATTATATGATATACATTTTATCAATGTTTCCTTAGGTCAGTCTCCCAAGGCAATAGAAATAAAAGTATAAATACAGAAATGAGACCTAATGAAACTTCCAAGCTTTTGCACAGCAAAGGAAACCATAAACAAAATTAAAAGACAACCTATGGGATGGGAGAAGATATTTGCAAACAATGCAACTGACAAGGGATTAATTTCCAAAATATGCAAATGACTCATACAAGTCAACAATAACAAAAATAGACAACCTAGTAGAAAAATGGGCAGAAAAACTAAATAGACATTTTTCCAAAGAAAACATACAGACAGCCAATAGGCACATGAAAAGATGCTCAACATTGCTAATTATTAGAGAATTACAATTATTAAAGAAAACTATAATGAGGTATCATCTCACATCAGTCAGAATGGCCATCATTAAAAAGTCTACAGATAACAAATGCTAGAGAGGGTATGGAGAAAAGGGAACCCTCCTACACCATTGGTGGGAATGTAAGTTGATGCAGCCACTATTAAAAACAGTATGGAGGTTTATATGAAAACTAAAAAGAGAACTACCATATGAATCAGCAATCTTATTTCTGGGCATACAGCCAGACGAAACTGCAATTTAAAAAGATACATGCACCCCTACGTTCATTACAGCACTACTCACAATAGCCAAGACATGGAAACAACCTAAATGTTCAACAGATGAATGGATAAAGAAGATATAGTACATACACACCATGGAATACTACTCGGCCACAAAAAGAAGAAAATAATGCCATTTGCAGCAACAGGGATGGAATGAGAGATTATCATACTAAGTGAAATAAGTCAGAAAGAGAAAGACAAATACTATATAATATCCATTTATACATGGAGTCTAAATATATGACACAAATGAATTTATCTATGAAAGAGAAACAGATTCATAGGCATAGAGAACACTTGTAGTTGCCAATGGGGAGAGGGGTTAGCTAGAGGTAGAGTGGAAGTTTGGAGTTGGCAGATGCAAACTATTATTATATTTTATTCTATACTATTATATATAGGATGGATAAACAAGGTCCTACTGTACAGCACAGGGAACTATATCCATTATCTTGTAATGAACTATAAGTGAAAAGAATATGAAAATGAATATAAATATATGCATAACTGAATCACATGCTGTATGGCAGAAATTAACACAATATTCTAAATCAACTATACTTCAATTAAAAAAATTCCTTGTTATTTATAAATTTTATTCATTGGAAGTGAAATAGATATTCCAGTTTCATGATTCAGTTTGTATTAGTGTCATTGTAACTCTGTTCCATTCTGTTATTTGACCATTAACATTTTCCTAGAAAACATACATAGGAATAAAATAATCCCCCAAACCAAATAACACCTATGCAAAGATGTCATAAAGCCATGAAAATTAATTCTATAAAACAACTCAGAGAAGTATGTTCAACACTTTTCAAATGCATATGACAGCAAGAAAGAAAAATCAAATACCTACATTTGCATTTTGTCTAGACATGGTTATATACTAAAATCTTCAGTTGATCAGTTTGAAGAACCAAGCAAATTTATCATCAATACAACAATAGTGCTGGCTTGTGTGTTCTGTAGCAGTGCACATCAAAATCAAAAGAAGAAATTTTAAAAAAAGAATCTCAAGAAAGGCATTTCCCCAAGGTGAAAAATAACCAAAGTATAAACAAAAGGTCAGTTTGTTATAACTTTACTAGAGAAATTACTGAAAGAAGATAGGACAAAATATAACAATAAAATTGGTAAGGAACAACTCCCAAACAGCTAATTTAGTATTCAAGGAAACCAAAGTATACACAAGTGTGATCTTTCCATTTATATTTTGTTTATATACCACCAGTGAGTTGTTTTAACCGTTATAAGTGATATATGAGTATTTTGTTAAAATGAATTAATTACATGGTATCATGTCTTAATGAATTTAATCATATCAATTTGCCTCTGTAGACAAAGAATGACTTTTATAATGTAGCATGACCAAGCTCAACTCCTAAAATAATGTCTGTTAATCTACAACTCAAAACAAGAAAATAAATAAAGCAATCTAGCAACCTTGATCAAACAACACAGGCCACTCTTGATTCAGACATCGCAATAGATTATCCAACTTGTTGGGTAGTGAACTTCATGGGCATTAAATAAAAACAATAATCAACTATGTAAAACTCAACTGAGTTTATACCTAGCCTTCATTAAAAACCAACAATATAGAGTAATAACCAAACAAAAAATCTTGGTAAAAATCTCATTTGGACTCTCAACTAGATGGCAGGGTATTGAAGGAAAATACATATTTCAGGTAAATAATCGCTATTGTGATATGCCTTTATGTTGGCAAATAGCTGACTTAGTATATTGCAGAATATTGTAGAACTATATAGAAATATGTAGAAATATATATTGTAGTATATTGTAGAACTGACAGAAAATGTAAAGTTATAAAGGAGTGAAAAAAATATCAAATTCAGTTCACATGTTCAAATTTAAATTATAAACAATGGGTGATGCTTAATATGCAGCTTAATGATCCCAGCTTCTTGATTTTGCAAAAGTATAAGAACTTTTAAAATACAAAGTCTTAGATTCACCACATTTAAATATATTCACAAAATTACCTTTGAACAAAATTATGCAATTGATATTTAACAGAGTATGATCTTAATACAGGCATTTTAATAGGAAAATGCAAGACAAATCAGTCACGGTCAATGACAGGAGTTTACAGCCTAAGAAGAGACTAACAGGAGCAAAAGAGTTGATGGATACTCTGATGGACATATCTTTTGGATATGTGGAGATCTAGAGAATAGATTTGTCAAATCATAGATGGGCGGGAAAACATATACCCCAAAAAGTTTTATTTAAAAAAAGAAGTGACTAACTATTGTTGAGCTAACTATTCATTGTGGGGTTTATTTTTACCTTTTTGTATCAATCAGTCCAATGTTCCTAGAATATAGTCCAGGTTAAGGATGACAAAGTTTAAGAGTCATTTGGATGTCAATGTTTCTTTTTATATATGCTTTTATTTGGACAGTAACCACTTCACTGAGCATCCTATTTCTATTACTAGATAACTATAAGATGAAATAAACAATTATGTTGAAGACATTGTCTTAGATGGTAAATGAAAGCAAACCAAAAAGAAAAAAGTGGGGGTAAGGGAGTGGTGAAGCACAATGTGTGCAATCTAAGAAGGGGGAAAAGACACCAAATAAACTTTAGCATGTAAAGAGCTATATACTGAAATTCAAGACAGAGTTTGACAAATAGAAAGGTATTCTTGGATAATATATCTCAATGCTATGAACATATCATGGTCATTTATCATTCAAATATGTTATAGTATATGTAATATATTAAAATCTCCATGAAAATATCAACAAGATTTTTGAGTTCAACAAGTTGGATTTTTTCACGTGAAAAAAACAAACAAACAAACAAAAAACCCAAAACAGAATAGAAAGCCAAAAAGAGAGAAACCATGGATTATGCAGCTATCTGGTTATCAGCAGATCTTTCCAGATACTGAAATATATATACCAAAGCCTCTATCATTGAAAGACTGTACTATAGCACAATGAATGGAGAGATGGAACAATGGGGAAAAAAAAAAAAAACCGAAAGTTCAGGGGAAGAAAAGCCCAAGTACATATAAAATTTTAATACAGATCTTCCTCATCTTACAATGGGATTATTGATCCTGACTACCCCATGGTAAACTGAAAATATATTTTCAGTTTGACGCAATATTAAATGCATCAAAAATGCATTTAATATATCACTCCTGCTGAACATCATAGCCTAGCCTGGCTACTTCAAACATGATCTGAACAGTTACATTAGCTTATAGTTGGGTAGAATCACTTAACACCCAAAATTTTATGAAGTGTTGAATGCCTCATGTCATATACTGAATACTGTATTTAAAATGAAAAGCAGAATGGTTGTGTGGGTATATATGGTTAAAAGTCTATTGGTTGCTCACCCTCACAATTACATGGCTGCCTGGGAGCTGCAGCCTGCTACCACTGCCCAGCATGGTGAGAGAGTACAGCATATTGCTAGCCTAGGAAAAAATCAAAATTCAAAATGGAGTTACAGTTTCTACTGAATGTGTATCACTTTTGAACCATCATAAAGTTGAAAACCTTTAAGTCAAACCATCATAAATTGGAGAACATCTGTATAGTATATAGGCATACCTCATTTTATTATGTTTTGTACTGTTGTACTTCATAGGATATGGCTTTTTTTTTTTAATTGAAGATTTGTGGCAACACTAGGTTGAACAAGTCTAATCAGTGCCATTTTTACAACAGCATTTTCTCTCTTCATGTCTCTATGTCACATTTTGGTAAATCTAAAAATATGTCCAACTTTTTCACTCTTATTTCACTTGTTTTGGGGATCTGTGATCAGTAATCTTTGGTGTTACTATTGTAATGGTTTTAAGTCTCCATGAATTATGCCCATGTAAGACGGTGAAATTAATGCCTAAATGCCGTGGGTGTGTTCTTACTGCTTCACCAGCCAGCTATTCTTCCATCTCTCTCCCTCTCCCCTGGCCTCCCTATTCTGTAAGAAAAAAACAATATTGGAATTATACCAAATCATAATCCTACAATGGCCACTAATTGTTCAAGTGAAAGGAAGAGTTCCACATCTCTCACTTACATCAAAAGTTAGAAATAATTAAACTTTGTTAAGTAGGCCAGTCCACAGCCAAGACAGGCTATAAGTCAGGCCTCTTGCCTCAAACAGCTACACTGTGAATGCAAGTGAAAAGTTCTTAAAGGAAACTGAAAGTACTACTTCTGTGAACACACAAATGATAAAGCAGCCTTATTGCTGATACAGAGAAAGTTTTGGTAGCCTGGATAGAAGACCAAACCAGTGGCAACATTCCCTTAAGCCATCGGGTAATACAGAGCAAGCCCTAATTCTTCAATTCTTTAAAGGCTGGAAGAGGTGAGAAAACTGCAGAAGAAAAGTTTAAAGCTAACAGAGGTTGGTTCATGAGGTTAAAGAAAAGAAGCCATCTCCATAACACCAAAGTGCAAGATGCAATAGCAAATATTGATACAGAAACTTCAGCAAGTTATCCAGAAGATCTACCTAAGCTCATCAATGAAGGTGGCTGCACTAAACAACAGATTTTCAGTGTAGATGAAACAGAACAGCCTTATGTTGGAAGAAGATGCCCTCTAAAACTTTCATAGCTGGAGAGGCAAAGTCAACACTTGGCTTCAAAGAACAGAATGATTCTCTTGTTAGGAGCTAACCCAGTTGTTGATCAGAAGTTGAAATCAATGCTCATTTACCACTCTGAAAATCCTAGGACCCTTAAAAATTATTTTAAATCTACTATGCTGTGCTTTATAAATGGAATAACAAGGCCTGATTGACAGCATATCTGTTTACAACATGATTTACTGAATATTGTAAGCCCATTGTTGAGACCCACTGCTCAGAAAAAAAGATCACTTTAAAATATTATTGCTTATGAACAATGTACCTGGTCACCCAAGAGCTCTGATAGAGATGTACAGTGATGACTAATGTGATTTTCAAGCCTGCTAACATAACATCTATTCTGCAGTCCATGAATCAAGGAGTAATTTTGACTTTCAAATCATTCTTTAAGAAATATATTTTGTAAGACTTATGGTTGCCATTAATTTCTTCTGATGGATCTCAGCAAAGTAAATTGAAAACCTCTGGAAAGGATTTACCACTCTAGATGCCATTAAGAATATTGTTATTCATGGGAAGAGGTCAAAATATTTACATTAACAGGAGTTTAAAGGACGTTGATTCTACCCCACATGGATAACTTTAGGGGTTTAAAACTTCAGTAGAGGAAATAACTGCAGAGGTGATGGAAAGAGCAAGAAAACCAGAAATAGAAGCAGGGCCTGAAGATGTGACTGAATTGCACAGATCTCATGACAAAATCTGAAGGGATAAGGAGTAGCTTTTTATAGATGAGCAAGGAAAATGGTTTCCTCAAGATGGAATCTACTCCTGATGAAGATACTGAGAAGACTGTTGAAATGACAACAAAGGATCTAGGATATTATACAGACTTAGTTGATAAAGCAGTAATAAGGCTTTAGAGGATTGATTCCAGTTTTGAAAGAAGTTCTACTATAAGTAAAATGCAATCAAATAGCATTACATGCTACTGAGAAGGCATTCATAAAAGAAAGAGTCAACTGATGTGGCAAACTTCATTTTTGTCTTATATTAAGCAATTGCCACAGCCATCCCAGCCTTCAGCAACCATTACCCTGACCTGTCAGTAGCCATCAACACCAAGGCAAACCCTGCACCAGCAAAAAGCGTTATCACTCTCGCAGGTTCAGATGATGGTTAGCATATTTTAGCAATAAAGTTTTTTTCAATTCAGGGATGTACATCTTTTAGACATAATGCTATTGCAGACTTAATAGGTTAACTTTTATATGCACTGGGAAACCAAAAAACATATATGACTTCCTTTATTGTGATATTCACTTTATTGCTGTGCTTTGGAACCAAACCCACAATATCTCAGAGGTATGTCAGTATTATAAAAGTGTCAACTCAATCCACTAGGTTAAAAAACAGACTTTTAAATAATTAGTACTGGACACTGAATAGTGATTTGGAAAATGATAAAATTGGATTTATTCCTTAAACCACACACAAGAATAAATTCCAAATGAATCAAGGATATGAATGAAATAGGTGAAATCATAAAACTACTAGAAAAAATAGGCCCATTCCCTTAGAATCTGAGTATAAGGAATACCATTCTATGACTGAGATCCACATGCAATAAAAGATTAGTAAATGTGACCAAATAAGTATGAAATTTTGATATGGCAAAAATTCACAATAAGCAAAGACAAGTATAAAACTAGGAGAAAATATTTGCAACAGAGTCACAGCTAAAGAAGTAACAATCAACATAAAAATATTTTAAAAGTTGAACACTTAACACATTTTAATTTATTAACTGAAAACAACTAACAAAAATATATTAATAGTAGTTTACAGAAACAGATATATAAATAACTCTGTGAAAGAAAGATGCTTGATTTCATTCATAGCAAGAGAAAAGCAAACCAAAATTAATTAAAATATGTCATAACTATTGACTGACAAAAATATGTTTGACAGCATATGTTGGTGAGGCTCTGACAAAACAAGCTGCTCATATTCTACTGGTTTTTAAAAAATCACTGTTAAAGTTATAACTACAAACTTGCATTCTCAATGATAAGGTCACATTTATCAATGGTAAGTTCCAATTGTTTTTACTACTGCTAAGTCACTTCAATCATGTCCGACTCTGTGTGACCCCATAGATGGGAGCCCACCCAGGCTCCCCTGTCCAGGGGATTCTCCAGACAAGAACACTGGAGTGGGTTGCCATTTCCTTCTCCAATGCATGAAAGTGAAAAGTGAAAGTGAAGTCGCTCAGTCGTATCCGACTTAACGACCCCATGGACTGCAGCCTACCAAACTCCTCCATCCATGGAATTTTCCAGGCAAGAGTACTGGAGTGGGGTGCCATTGCCTTCTCCACCAATTGTTTTTATTTGACTATAAAAAATGAAACTAACTGAAAATAAGAAAAAATATTCTGGCAATCATTTGAATCTAAGAGCTCCAATACCTAAAACCATACAACTCTTATAATACCAAGCCCCAACTCCACCGTGCTAAATTAGAAGTAAAAGACCAAGTTTTTAAATATTGCAGTCTTCATAAATCTTACATACAATCTTCTTCACCACTGAGAGCACTGTACTCCCAGGACAGATAAGCTTCAGTTGGGATGAAGTACTAGAAACGTTCCATTACCAGAACCGTGCCCAGCAACAGCCTCTGTGACAGATGGCATCAAATTATTCATATAAAGCCAGATGTTTGGTGTCCATGTGAGAACATTTATTCCATAGCCTCTCAGAATCTTCCCCCAGGTTAAAGCTCTCTGGGCATCACTGTCTCAACTCAGCTATGAAGGAGTTACAGTTAATGCCCCTGCCAATTAGAAAGAGTGCAGGGGAGTTTACACTGAAGCCCTGAGGAGCTTCATGGGACTCCTATGAAAATGTTGAAAAAGAGCTCTCCCATGAAACTTTTCACCACAGCTTCTGATGACTGAGGAAGAGAATCTGTCCAATTTCTTCTCTGTCCTTATCCAAATTCCCTCAAAAATGACAGGCTAATTTAAGTGATCAGAAATAAAAGCCAAGTTAGAACTTAGTTCCTAAAATACAGTACAGTGCATTTTAAGGAGATAAAGGAAGAAAAAATAAACCACTAACAATAAAAATTAAATCTAAAATATAGGTGTATCTCTCTCTCTCATTTCTGAATGAGAAAAATCTTCTAAACTTAAAAAAACGAAGACATGATATAGGAAAATGTTAATATACTATCATAATATACACAATTTGTAGATATCAAAGATAGATGATTAAAGAGCAAATAATTAGTTAGAAAAATATTCACTCCAAATATAAGAAATCAATATCCCTACTATGTAAACCAATAAAAAAAAAAAACACTGAGAGCATAAAATTCTCAAATGCAAAACATAAACGCCAAACATAAAGGGAAATTTTCAACTTCCACAAGACCCAACTTCAAAATGCATATAAAGCATAAGCAAAGTGTCCTTTATTCACTCATCAATGTGTTATTATATTGAAAAGGTGTAATATAATAATAGATAATGTTACATAGTGCTTATCATGTTCAAGTCACTCATCTAAGTGCTTTACCTGCATTAAGTAATTTAATCTTTCCCACAGCCCTGTTTGGTAAGCAACATTATTTGCAACATTCCCATTTAACAGATAAGGAAAGTGAGGCACAGGTAAGTGAAATAACTTGTCCAAAATCACATAATTCGTAAGTCAGAGAAGTGGTTTCAATCCAAACCAGTTTGTCTCCAGAAACCTGCTCTTAATTACTGTCTCCAGATACCTGCTTTTAACCACTGTACTATCCTGCCTCAGATTGATGGAAAGGAGGTGGTGATTCAGGCATATTCATTCATTACTGAGTAGAGGCATTTGGGGACAGAAATAAAGAAAACTTTCTATGTTCATATCAAGAGTCTTGATAATTTTTAGCTTTTGTCTAATATTTTGACTTCTAGGAATCCATTCTGAAGAAATTATATTTAAAATGAAACAGACTTATGCACAGAGAAGCTCATGCCAGCATTATTTATAATTGCCAAAACAGGGAAGAAATGCCAAACATTATAAGAACGTTTAATTATAATTTATAGAGATGTTAGAATTTCTGGCAGCCAATAAAAATGACATTTATTATGGGTTTTCATCATATGAGAAATATTTATGATAAGCAAAATGCAGAACAGAAAAGTTTATATATACTATTTTATTTATATTCAAAAATAGGAAAATTTACTTGTTCAAATAAGTAAGCAAAACAAAGTTTCCTGTTGTGATAGAGCTAACTTCCCAGTGGAAAGGCAAACAATAAACATGATAAATAAATGAATTATTCAGTGAATTAGAGTAAGTACAATTGAAAAACAGGGAAATGCAGTATGACGGGAATTGGGAATCTGAGTTCCTACATGCAGGTAGCAAAACTAAAAAGAGGAAAGCCTCAGTGCGACAGTAAAATCTGAGCAAAGACTTAGAGGCGGAGGAGGATTTAGCCATGTGAATACCTGAGGGAAGAGCACTTCAGGCTGAGATAATAGCTACAGTGAAGTCTTGGTAGCACATGCTGTTGGTACCCTAACCATAGTCTGGGTGTGTACCTCACACATCTGGAGACAGAATACTGCAAACAACTGTGATTCACTTCCTGCAAGTCCCTATTTTCAGGCCATAGAGCATGCTCAGCCAGTATGTGAGACAATCCAGAAATGAATGGCCCTGAAATCAGGACTCAGCCAATAACAGCTAAGCAAGTGATGACAACCTCCTCCCAGGTCCCCTGCCCTTAGGTAGGCTCAGAGACATGCTGTACAGGATCCCCTAGAGCAGTGTTTCTCAAACATCTGTTAGGACATATGAACCACCTGAGCTCCTTGTTAAAATGCAGATTCTGATTCAGTTGGTCTAGGGTGGGATCTAACTGTCTCATTTTAATAAATTCTCAAATGATGCCAATGCTGCTGGTTCACAGACTATATCTAAAGCAGAGAGGTCCTAGAGTTATCCAGTGGGTCTAGGCCCACATGATCACAGCAGTCACACACCCTCAGCTGGCTTCTTACCCATCAGATTCATTTCTTCTCTCCCAAACAGTGTTAACTTGGCATCACCTTTAGAATAAACTAGCTGCATTCACTTGTCTTAGTGTCTGCTAAGACAAGCTTCTACCCTAGCCTGAAGCAGAATTCTCTGGTGAACTAGAGGAACACAAAGAATTCAGTGTGGCTGAAGCAGAGTGAATAAGAGGCTCAGGAGCAGGAAAAGGAAAAGAGTTCATAGAGGTTATGGGCAGAAGATGGATGATATAGGACCAAGGTAAGGGTTCTGGCTCTGAGTCAGAGGAAAATGATGTGCCATTAGTACAGTTCTTAGTAGAGGATGACATGATAACATGCTTTACCATTATCAGCCTCACCCTGGCTACTGGCAAGAGTCAAGCGGAGAAAGGCAGATGCAGCTAGGTTAATTTGGAGGCCACTGCAGGACCCCAGGGCAGAGATGATGGAGGTATATCGTAGAGTCACAGATGGGAGGTAATGAACATGTGAGAAGAAATCAGATTCTGGACATCGAAGTATAAAGTCATCAAGAAAACAGCTGGATCATAATGCTCTAGAGTTTGGGAAAGAGGTAAGAAATATAAAAGTGGCTGTTGTCAGCATATATGTAGCATTTAAAATCATGGGACTGAATGGAATCACTCAGAAAGAAAGTGCAAGTAGAAAAAAGGAGAGTCCAAGAACAGACACCTGGAGCACTTTAACCTTGGGAGATTGGAAGTCCATATGCTCAAAGTCAACAGTAGCCATGCTGTGTGGAGGGGTTCTGGGTGGTGGTCATTTTCCTTACTGTCATTAGCCTGACTTCAGTGTAATGTTTGTGGAACCAGAGATCTAAAGGACACACAGAATCCAATGCTATGTCATTCTATCTCACTGTGGCTCTGCCTGTCAGGAACAGCATGAAGCATGAAAAGAATACAGAATTTCAGTAACACAAATAAGGCAACAAGGCTAAATGAGATTGTACAACTATTACATATGTGTGTGATTTATCCAATGGCAGAGAAAGAAAATATGTTTTGAGCCAGATGGGAAAACATTAAAAAGAATTAAGACAATCAAATAAGTGCCAAACCTAATCAAGTTGTGAAGAGAATTACAATCTCAATGTAGGGAGTGGAGGGAAGTTGGACAGAAATGTTAACGACAGTCTGAACCCAGGAGAGAACAATGTCCTCTAAAGGACAGGAAGTCTCTGTTGTCATAGCATCTATAAAAAGCAGGTCAAGTTGTAGGTAAGTGACACAGGGAGAATCAAAAGCTTCATCTAGGCCCAAATTGCTCACTGATGTGTAACTTTAACTGGCATTAAACAGGAATTTTACAATTTAGCACAGAGATGATAAATTAAAACCATAATCAGAAAATAGTTGTAAGTTCAGGAAACTGGTTTTTATAAAACTAGAAATAGTCTTCATTTAGTGATTAAAGTATTACAAAATATGGTATTTAAGACAATTTAATTTATTAAGCTAACTTAGAAGCCAGAGTATTCTAAATTTAATCAAAATTAATTGGTTGGAACTGTGGTCCAGTTACTCAAAGATAATTTATTCAAGTTTCTAAACAGAGTTGGGATGCTTAAGAGAACTTGATATTCATCTTATTTATAATTTCACTTATTATATATAGAGAATCACATAAATACCTGTTCTGTTTATCAAATGCTCAAGAAGTAACCCAAATATTTTAATGTATAAAGGCAATTTAAAAAAAACACAAAACTTAAAAAAAACATAAACCACAGAAAGATCTTTTTTGATCCACCTCCTAGAGTAATGAAAATAAAAACAGAGATAAACAAATAGGCCCAAATTAAACTTAAAAGCTTTTGCACAGCAAAGGAAACCATAAACTAGATGAAAAGACAACCCTCAGAATGGGAGAAAATATTTGCAAACAAAGCATCTGACAAGGGATTAATCTCAGTTCAGTTCAGTTCAGTTGCTCAGTCATGTCCAAATATTTGCAACCCCATTAACTGCAGCATGCCAGGCCTCCCTATCCATCACCAACTCCCGGAGTCCACCCAAACCCATGTCCATTGATTTGGTGATGCCTTCCAAACATCTCATCCTCTGTCGTCCCTTTCTCTTCCTGCCCTCAATCTTTCCCAGAATCAGGGTCTTTTCAAATGAGTCAGCTCTTTATATCAGGTGGCTAAAGTACTGGAGTTTCTCTTCAGCATCAGTCCTTCCATTGAATATGCAGGACTGATTTCCTTTAGGATGGACTGGTTGGATCTCCTTGCAGTCCAAGGGACTCTCAAGAGTCTTCTCCAATACTACAGTTCAAAAGCAAAAATTCTTCGGCACTCAGCTTTCTTCACAGTCCAACTCTTACATCCATACATGACTACTGGAAAAACCATAGACCTGACTAGACGGACCTTTGTTGGCAAAGTAATGTCTCTGCTTTTGAATATGCTGTCTAGGTTGGTCATACTTTCCTTCCAAGGAGTAAGCGGCTTTTAATTTCATGGCTGCAGTCACCATCTGTAGTGATTTTGGAGCCCCCAAAAATAAAGTCTGACACTGTTTCCACTGTTTCCCCATCTATTTGCCATGAAGTGATGGGACCGGATGCCATGATCTTCGTTTTCTGAATGTTGAGCTTTAAGCCAACTTTTTCACTCTCCTCTTTCACTTTCATCAAGAGGCTCTTTAGTTCCTCTTCACTTTCTGCCATAAGGGTGGTGTCATCTGCATATCTGAGGTTACTGATATTTCTCCTGGCAATCTTGATTCCAGTTTGTGCTTCCTCCAGCCCAGCGTTTCTCATGATGTAGTCTGCATACATGTTAAATAAGCAGGGTGACAATATACAGCCTTGACGTACTCCTTTTCCTGTTTTGAACCAGTCTCTTGTTCCATGTCCAGTTCTAACTTTTGCTTCCTGACTGGCATACAGGTTTCTCAAGAGGCAGGTCAGGTGGTCTGGTATTCCCATCTCTTGGAGAATTTTCCACAGTTTCTTGTGATCACACAGTCAAAGGTTTGGCATAGTCAATAAAGCATTTCAGAAATAGATGTTTTTCTGGAACCTTGGTTTTTTTCCATGATCCAGTGGATGTTGGCAATTTGATCTCTGGTTCCTCTGCCTTTTCTAAAACCAGCTTGAATATCTGGAAGTTCACATATTGCTGAAGCCTGGCTTGGAGAATTTTGAGCATTACTTTACTAGCATGTGAGATGAATGCAATTGTGTGGTAGTTTGAGCATTCTTTGTCATTGCCTTTCTTTGGGATT
The DNA here is from genome assembly GCF_029378745.1 of Bos indicus. Lineage (NCBI taxonomy): Eukaryota > Metazoa > Chordata > Mammalia > Artiodactyla > Bovidae > Bos > Bos indicus. Next base: position 56,102,314 of record NC_091769.1, read on the forward strand.
GCAATAAAACCTGACCTTTTCCAGTCCTGTGGCCACTGCTGAGTTTTCCAAATTTGCTGACATATTGAATGCAGCACTTTCACAGCATCATCTTTCAGAATTTGAAATAGCTCAACTGGAATTCCATCACCTCCTCTAGCTTTGTTCATAGTGATGCTTCCTAAGGCCCACCTGACTTCACATTCCAGGATGTCTGGCTGTAGGTGAGTGTGAGTGATCACATCATCATGATTATCTGTGTCATGAAGATCTTTTTGGTACAGTTCTTCTGTTTATTTTTGCCACCTCTTCTTAATATCTTCTGCTTCTGTTAGGTCCATACCATTTCTGTCCTTTATTGTGCCCATCTTTGCACGAAATGTTCTCTTGGTATCTCTAATTTTCTTGAAGAGATCTCTAGTCTTTCCCATTCTATTGTTTTCCTCTATTTCTTTGTATTGATCGCTGAGGAAGGCTTTCTTATCTCTCTTTTCTATTCTTTGGAACTCTGAATTCAAATGGGTATATCTTTTCTTTTCTCCTTTGCTTTAATCTCAAACATATGCAAACAGTTCATGTAGCTCAGTATATGTATGAAAAAAACCTAATAAAAAAATGAGCAGAAGACTTAAGTAAACATTTCTCTAAAGAAGACATACAGATGGCCAAGAGGCATATGAAAAGATGCAAAAAATTCGCTTTTTGCTCTTTTAGGCACCACAGTGAAATGTTTAAAAGTAAGTGCTTTCTAGACAGAAAGACCTAGGTTTTCTACTCTGAGTTTCTCTATACAACATACTTTGGGCAAGTAGATCAAGCTCTCTATTCTCTGGCTTCCTAAGCTATGAAATTGCGATAATAGTATTTTCCTTATCTATCATTTTGCAGAAATAAAAAATATATAAAAGGCTCAGCTTGTTATTGGGTAAGCAATTAGAAAACATCCATAGTTATTTTGCTATTTTAGTATCTTTGCTATACTGTGCTCATTTGTGTATGACTCTTTGCAACTCCATGGACTGTAGCCCACCAGGCTCCTCTATCCATGGGATTTTCCAGGTAAGAATACTGGATTGGGTTACAATTTCCTCCTGCAGTGGATCTTCCCAACTCAGGGACCAAACCCGCATCTCCTGCATTGCAGATGGATTCTTTACCACTAAGCCACAGGGGAAGCCTCATTTTAGAATCTAGTTAACAAAAGCAGCTTTTAGTTAATTTATGCATTGATATGAGTATATAATTTGATAGTTATACAAGCATCTATAGCATATTGTATGCATGTTCAATCATGTCTGACTCTTTGCAATCGAATGGACTGTAGTCTGCCAGACTTCTCTATCCATGGAATTTTCCAGGCAGGAATACTGGAGTGCATTGCCATTTTCCACTTCAGGGGATCTTCCCCACCCAAGGATAAAACCAGCATCTCCTGTGTCTCCTGCATTAGCAGACAGATTCTTTACCACTGTGCAACCTGGGCAACCCATTTGAAATATAGTAGCAGATTATTTTATAATATTTTATAGGAGATTATTTTATAATATAGCAGATTATAGTAGCTGGCTTAAAACTCAACATTCAAAAAACTAAGAACATGGCATCCAGTCCCATCATTTCATGGCAAATAGATGGAAAAACAATGGAAACAGTGACAGACTCCAAAATCACTGTAGAAGGTAACTGCAGCCATGAAATTAACAGACGCTTGCTCCCTGGAAGAAAAGATACGACAAACCTAGACAGTATATTAAAAAACAGACATTACTTTGCTAACATTACTTTAATATGCTAACAGCATTTTAAAAACCATATACTCAAAACTGTGGTTTTTCCAGTAGTATGGATGGGAGAGTTGGACCATAAGGAAGGCTGAATACCAAAGAATTAATGCTTTTGTACGGTGGTATTGGGAAAGACTCTTGAGAGTCCCTTGGATTGCAAGAAGGTCAAACCAATCAATTCTATAGGAAATCAGTCCTGAATATTCATTGGGAGGACTGATGCTGAAGCTGAAATGCCAATACTTTGGCCACCTGATGCAAAGAGCCAACTCATTAGAAAAGATCCTGATACTGGGAATGATTGAAGGCAGGAAGAGAAGGGGATAACAGAGGATGAGATGGTTGGATAGGATCACCGACTCAACGGACATGAGTTTGAGCAAGCTCCAGGAGATGGAGAAGGACAGGGAAGTCTGGTGTGCTGCATTCCATGGAGTTGCAAAAAGTCAGACACAACTGAGTGACTGAATAATGAAAACAGATTATCTGGGCTTCTCTGGTGGCTCAGATGGTAAAGAATCTTCCTGTAATGTGGGAGACCTGAGTTTGATTTGCTAGAGTAAGCACTAACCTGATTTCTAACATTAGAGACTAGCTTGGCCTGTTTGGGGATGCAGTGTTCTCTTTAAGAAAAATAATTATCTAATTCATATGAGACATTCCCATGACTTCAGCAAGTGTTCTAACACTATTGATGTAGCATCTAGATATAAAATAGTTTGGTTTCTAAGTTTCATTGGGAATGAATACAAGACCAAAGGTAGGTAGAGACAAACGTCCCTGGAAAGAAAGGGTTATGGTCTCGAAACCAACCTCCTACCTTGGCTTTCAAGTCCCTAGGACAACAATAATTCTCTGTAACTCAAGTCCCAGATGGCCAGCCTACAAAACTACTCAAGTATTACTACCTGACCTGCCTTTTAAGACAGAGGAATTTATGACCACATCTTCATCTTTTCTATCTTTGCCAGGCAGCCGATGACTTCATCTAAGAATGTAAATCCTGCTTTCTTTGATTTAATATCTTCCTTCTGTGTGAAACCTCTCTGTGAGTGGCCCAGGCTTTTGGAGTCTTATCCTGAACTGTCTCTGCTTCCTGGCATCATGCTCTCATTCATTCTCATTTGAGTCACTGACATCTTAGATGACAAAAGCTTTCTTATCACTGACAGAAATCAGCTTCCCCATTCCCCTCTGAGTGATGATGCACATAGATATTCCTCTGTAAATAAAGTCAGAGCTTGCTACCTCCCTAGTGACAAAGGTGCACACACCCAGAAATAGGTTTTAGATTTCAAGCGGTTGGTATAAGAGCAAAGAATTTGAAGGGAGCTCCCTATACAAGTCTCTCTGAATTGGTAATGATAAGTTTCTGTGAAGTCAGTTATCAGTATGTTAATTAGCAGTAAGTGTTCTCACCATCACCTTTAAGGAATTATGGCTTGTTTTTATTATATAAATAATACATGCTTATGATTTAAAACCAAGAAATAGAAAAACATAGGGAAATATTTCACAAATAGAGTCATATAGCACATGCTGTTCTACATCTTGGAATTTTTTCAGCTTACCATATGCAAGCATTTATATATACCTCATTCTTTATAATGACAACAGAGTAACCCATTGTCTGGATACATTATATGCTTTTTTTTTCTTTTTTATATATTTTTAAATTTTATTTTATTTTTAAACTTTACAATATTGTATTGGTTTTGCCATATATCAATATGAATCCGCCACAGATATAAATGTGTTCCCCATCCTGAACCCTCCTCCCTCCTCCCTCCCATCCCTCTGAGTCGTCCCAGTGCACCAGCCTCAAGCAACCAGTATCATTCATCGAACCTGGACTGGTGACTCATTTCATATATGATATTATTCATGTTTCAACGCCATTGAACAATAGACTGGTTCCAAATTGGGAAAGGAGTATGTCAAGGTTGTATATTGTCACCCTGCTTATTTAACTTATATGCAGAGTACATCATGTGGAATGCAGGGCTGGATGAAGCATAAACTGGAATCAAGATTGCCAGGAGGAATATCAATAACCTCAGATATGCAGATGACACTACTGTTACAGCAGAAAGAGAAGAAGAACTAAAAAGCCTCTTGATGAAAGTGAAAGAGGAGAGTGAAAAAGTTGGCTTAATACTCAACATTTAAAAAGGTAAGATAATGGCATCTGGCCCCATCACTTCATGGCAAATAGGTGGGGAAACAATGGAAACAGTGACAGACTTTATTTTGGGGGGCTCCAAAATCACTGCAAATGGTGACTGAAGCCATGAAATTAGAAGAAGGCCAAAGAATTGATGCTTTTGAACTCTTGTGTTGGAGAAGACCCTTGAGAGTCCCTTGGACTTCAAGGAGATCCAACCAGTCCATCCTAAAGGAGATCAGTCCTGGGTGTTCACTGGAAGGACTGATGCTGAAGCTGAAACTCCAATATTTTAGTCATGATGCGAAGAACTGACTCATTGGAAAAGGCCTGATGCTGGAAAGATTGAAGGTGGGAGGAGTAGGGGTCGACAGAGGTTAAGATGGTTGGATGGCATCACCGACTTGATGGACATGAGTTTGAGCAAACTCTGGGTGTTAGTGATGAACAGGGAAGTCTGGTGTGCTACAGTCCATGGGTTGCAAAGAGCTGGACACGACTGAGGGACTGAACTGAACTGAACATGAGGCGAATCAGTTTGTAGTAAGCTCTTGAGCACCATCACTGTGTGATCTTAGACAAAACATCTAACCTCCAGGTCCTCATTTTCCTCCACTCTCAAATGACAGAATTGGGCTAAATCATTGAGAATGCTCCTTAAAGCCTAAGACCCATTAGTCTAAGAAATGCTACATTAAATCTACCTGTCTTCTATGTTTTCTGCTGTTTCATTTTAAAAGAAGTCTGGATACAAATAATTGTATAGGTAGTCCATGTTTATGGATTGCAATAATTAATTTTCCGTTCAGTTCAGTTGCTCAATCATGTCTGACTCTTTCTGACCCAATGGACTGTGGCACACCAGGCTTCCCTGTCCTTCATCAACTCCTGGAGGTTGCTCAAACTCATGTCCATCGAGTCGGTGATGCCATCCAACCATCTCATTCTCTGTTGACCCCTTCTCCTCCCACCTTCAATCTTTCCAGCATCAGGGTCTTTTCCAATGTGTCAGTTCTTTGCATCAGGTAGCCAAAGTATTGAAGCTTCAGCTTTAGCATCAGTCCTTCCAACAAATATTCAGGACTGATTTCCTTTAGGATTGACTGGTTTCATCTTGCAGTCCAAAGGACTCTCAAGAGTCTTCTCCAACATGAGAGTTCAAAAGCATCAATTCTTTGGCCTTCAGTTTTCTTTATAGTCCAAATCTCATACCCATACATGACTACTGGAAAAACCATAGCTTTGACTAGACAGGCCTTTCCTGGCAGAGTAATATCCCTGCTTTTTTATATTCTGCCTAGGTTTGTCATAGCCTTTCTTCAAAGAAGCAAGCATCTTTTAATTTCATGGCTGCAATTACCATCTGCAGTGATTTTGGAGCCCCCCCAAATAGTCTCTCACTGTTTTCATTGTTTCCCTATCTATTTGCTGTGAAGTGATGGGACTGGATGCCATAATCTTAGTTTTATGAATGTTGAGTTTTAACCCAACTTTTTCACTCTCCTCTTTCACTTTCATCAAGAGGCTTTTAGGTCTTCTTCACTTTCTGTCATAAGGGTGGTGTCAGCTGGATATCTGGGGTTATTGATATTTCTCCCTACAATCTTGATTCCAGCTTGGGCTTCATCCAGCCCAACATTTCACATGATGGAATAATTAATCTTATTAATATTAAAATGTCCATACTACACAGAGAAATCTACAAATTAAATGCAATCCCTGTCAAACCACCATGTTCACAGAATTAGAACAAATAATAACCTTAAAATTTGTATAAAACTACATAAGACCTGAAATAGGCAGAGAAAACTTAAGAAATAAAGCAGGAAGCATCATACTTCTTGATTTCCAGCTATATGTCAGATATAAAGATCAATGGTATAAATAGAGACCCCGGAAATAAACCCATACACATATCATCAATTAATCTATGACAAAGGAGGCAAGAATACACAATAGAGAAAAGACAGTCTCTTCAGTAAGTGTTGATGGGGAAACTGGAAAGTTACATGTAAAAGAATAAAATTAGAACACTTTTTAACACCATATACAAAAATAAACTCAAGATGGGTTAAAGATCTAAATATAAGACCAGAAACCATAAAGCTCCCAGATGAAAATAAACACAGGCCATACACTTTTTGACATGGAACTTAATATTTTTTTGATCTGTTTCATCACACAAAGGAAACAAGAGCACAAGTAGACAAATGGGACCTCATTAAACTTAAAAGTTTTTGCACAGCAAAGGAAACCATTGACAAAAGACAGCACACTCTCTTTCCACTTATATGTAGAATCTAAAAAATAAAACGAATGACCGAATATAACAAAATAGAAACAGACAGATAACAAACTAATGGTTATCAGTGGGGAAAGGGGTTGGGGGATAGGCAAGATAGGTGAAGGGTATTAAGAGGAACAAACGACTAGGTGTAAAATAAATTAGATACAAGGATATAATGTACAGCACAAGGAATATAGCCAGTACTTTATAGTAACTCTTTATGGAGTATATCTATATCAATATTGAATAACTGTGATGTTTACTCGAAAATAATACAATATTGTAAGTCAACTATATTTCAATAAAAATAAATAAATAAGAGAGTCTGAGTTTTCCAAAAACTGGGTACCTTGTGCTAAAGAGAGTATGATAAATAAGCAATTGTTGGAAAGTTATTTACACTTCAAACCTGAGTTATCAACAGGGAAGTCCAAGAGGTTGGACAAAGTTTCCAAGCATCCCTCATGTTTATTCAGTCTTGTAATCAGAAGAGTGTTTTCTTGTCCATCTGATTTGATTTACCTTGACATGGAAATAACTTTTTTATCCACAAACTGTTTCTTCTTTCTAAATAATTTATACTCACACTGAACAATGCCAGAGAAACAAAAGCCAGCAACAGAATCAAATTATAGTAATAAATATAGTAATAAATACATTCATAGCTCAATAATAGTACTCAGCACTTCTATAATATTTCTCAGCCTAGAAGATGCACAGAGCCATGTCTTTTTCATGAGAAAAGGAGATCCTTCTAATTAATACTCCATTGACTAGTTAAGTTTTGGGAAGAAAAATGAGTTACTTAAGCAACCGACCATAAGAATCAAGGACCTGTGAAATAATTTAGAGTTGTAACAGACAAAATGTATGACAAAGTTCATCAGTGATTTGCAAAAAAAATTTTTTGTTTAATAATTGGTTTTAATATTAATGTATGACAAACCTAGACAGCATATTAAAAAGCAGAGACATTACTTTGCCAGCAAAAGTCCATCTGGCCAAGGCTATGGTTTTTTCAGTAGTCATGTAGGGATGTGAGAGTTGGACTATAAAGAAAGCTGAGCACCAAAAAATTGATACTTTTGAACTGTGGTGTTGGAGAAAACTCTTGAGAGTCCCTTGGACTGCAAGGAGATCCAACCAGTCCATCCTAAAGGAGATCAATTCTGAGTATTCATTGGAAGGACTGATGCTGAAGCTGAAACTTTAATACTTTGGCCACCTGATGTGAAGAGCTGACTCATCTGAAAAGACCCTGATGCTGGGAAAGATTGAAGGCAGGAGGAGAAGGGGATGACAGAGGATGAGATGGTTGGATGGCTTCACCGACTCAATGGACATGAGTTTGGGTAAACTCCAGGAGTAGGTGATGGACAGGGAGGCCTGGTGTGCTGCGGTCCATGGGGTCGCAAAGAGTCGGACATGACTGAGCGACTAAACTGAACTGAACTGAAAAATAATGTATCCACATTATTTTATAACATACTTGACTGGGACTGTGGCTAAATTTATGGAGCCAGATCAAAGATTTACTGTCTGGTTTTTATTCTTGTATTGACTATAAAAGGCATCTGTGAAAATCATTTGTTACCTGCCCAATTGGGTCATTATGCATGTATACACACTCAGTCAGGCAAACACACACTTGTGTTCCTTCCAAAATATTTGCACAGAAATATCGCTCTGATTCTTTACATGACTATCAGTCCTGTTAACCCCACGTCAAAAATGTAGAGACTTCAAATTGTTTAAAGATAGTTTCATTCAAGCCTGGCCTTATGTGTGCTCTGTTACTGAAATGGTGAGATTTCAGGATATCTGGACAAACTCACCTATCCAGAAACTATATAGTTCATCTGTTTGACAATTCCTTAAATGGCTTTATCAGCAAGAAAACCTGTCATTGTATCACAGAAGAGAAAAGGCGTAAAAATGCCAACATCCCCAGGAGATGCAGTTAATGAACTGAAAATCAATTACAATAAATATCAGAGTCACTCTACAAAGCAGTGTTGGGAAGGGCAGGGGATGATAAGGCAGGGAGCAGTGGACACAGAACTTGCCAGCCCAGGATACTGGGAGCCAGGGGCTGGTGGGGGGCGGTAGTAAGAAGCATGTAAGCCCCATTCACTTCTACACAATCTAGTCCTGATAGTCTTCAATATACACAGAAGTGTGTTTACTCATTCAGTGCTGTCACTAACACTAATCTCTAACCCACTTCACATCACTGTCTAAAATCATTTCTAAGGTCTCTCAAACCTAGGCATTCTGATTACAATTAGTGAGGCCTTTTTCATAAATATCAATATCTTCCTATTGTTCACAAGAGGCAGTATAATAATTAAGAGCGAGCATTCAAACCCTGGCTCAGCTTAAGGTGACTCAGCTAGGTAAATGACACTAAACTTAATGGCCTGAGTCTCTGTTACCTCTTCAGTAAAGTGAGGTCATTAATAGTCATGACTGCATGTCTTAGTTTGGGTTTCCACAAAAGTAGAAGTTAGGACGAGGACATGAGGGTATAAGTAGCTTCTTTGGGAAGTGGTCCCTAGAAGCAGAAAGGAGAAGCAGTAAGAACGAGGTAGAGAAGTAGGGTCTAGTCTAAGGGTGCATCGCTGGGGCTGCTGCTGTAGACAACAGGGGCTTGATTCAGCAAGGCCCTCCAGAGCTGTGGTCTCCTGAAGGGTAGGTAGAAGGCTGATGCATTTTTCTAATAACCCCACAACACCTTTGCGTGAAGGCTGCTGATGAGAATCCCTGAACATCAGGGAGACTCCAAAGCAGAAATTCAAAAGAATGAAGGCACCTGTTTGAGTTGGGAGGCTGGCAGTGAAAGATGAGGCTGAGCACCCATGCTGTGGTCCATGACAGCTGCAGCCAAAACCAGAGAAAGGCTCAGATGTGTGACCTGAAGCTCCAGAAACACTGCCGCACTCAGTGGTTTGTGGAGACTTCAGCTGAAAATTGAATGCAAAGGATTCACTTCTGTCATATAGTTTGAGATGAATAAATGTTAGTTGCTATCTTTAATGTGATGATTCCTTTTTATTTTCTAGGCTTACTAGTAATAACAGCTACATGTTAAATGAGAATTAATAATTAAATAGTAATTGTCATTAGCTATCTGGTGATTTATCTTTTCTATGTCCTCTCCTAATTATAATTATGATGTCCTTCACTGTACACATTCAGGTAAGTGCTAATGAATATTTTTATAATAAACAATTGAATAATAATATTTGATTACAAGCCACAGTGTCTCTTAAAACAGTTTAAGAAACCATTTTGTTGTTTTTTTTTTTAATTGCTGAATAGTTGGCTTACAATGTTGTGTTAATTTCTGCTGTATGGAAAAATGATGCAGTTATACAAACACACATATATTTTTTCATATTCTTTTTCATTAGAGTTTATCACAGGATATTAAATATAGTTCACTGTGCTAAACAGTAGGAACTTATTGTTTATCCATCCTATATATGCTAATTTGCATCTGCTATCCCTAAAAGAAATAATTTTGAACTGACCTGAATTAGGTTGTAACCTTATCAAGGAGCAAATCTAAGCCTTGTGTCTTGTGTTCTCTCCCATCCCAAAGCCCTAATTCTGAGCACATCACACTTCTAGTACTCAAAAAATGCTGTTGGATTTCCTTGGTTCTCTGTGCTGAAATTGCCCTGAGGCAAAACAGTTAACCAGCCAGAAGTTGCATGTTTTCATGTTCCATGAAAACATCAATAACTGTAGTTATTAATACTGTGTCCAGCACTTTGTGCTAAGTTGCCGAGGCTCAGTCTTTCAAGAAGTCAAACCACAAAAATAATAATATAATTGATCACTTCTCAAAATGCATTCTAAATGGTTTAGTTCAGTTAGGAAACATATAAGAAGGTAATAGTACTTGGGGCTTCCTTTGTGGTTCAGTGGAAAAGAATCTGTCTGCCAATGCAGGAGACCCAGGCTCAATCCCTGGGTGGGGAAGATCCCACATGCCGTGGAGCAACTAAGCCTGTGCACCATAACTACCGAGCCCATGCTCTAGAACACAGGAGCTGCAACTCCCAAAGCCTGCATGGCCTAGAACGCGTGCTGCTCAACAAGAGAAGCCACTGCAATGAGAAGCCTGTACACTGCAGTGAAGAGCAGACCCCACTCGCCGCAACTAGAGAAAGCCTGCAAAGCAACAAAGACCCAACAGCCAAAAAGAAAGAAAGAAAGAAGATAATAGTACCATTTGACTTCTGGCAAAAATTTCTCAGAAACAGTTTAAGATCAAAATAAGAAATCTCTTTGCTTTTTGGATAGATTGGCTCCCTACTGATACTTACTGGTTTGTCTGAAAACCCACTTTATTTTTATTTATTTATTTTTAGTACATGGAGGTACGATTATTATTTGCTGAGTTTGAGGAAACTCAGCCACAGAGAAATTAAACAACTTGCCTGAGATTAGACAACTTGGAGGCTGACTCCAGGGCCCCTGTGTTTAACCCTCTGCTTGGCTACCTCATTGGTGGTCATTGAGGGATATTGTGAGAGATGCCTGGCAATGACCAGCAACTCACTGCCTATGAGGGAAGCAGCAATAGGCACTTTCAGCATGATGAGCCCAATGCTTGCTGGACCTCATCCTCAAAGTATTACAAAGATGTTCTTAAAAGATTTGTGGATTTGTATGTGTCTCTGGACACACAAAGGTGATGGACTGTGGGGACCACAGTGGAACTAGGGCAAAAAGACAGGAGATTCTAGTAATAGTCCAGGCAAGAGATGATGGTTTCTAGAACTAGGGTAGAGACAAGAAGTTGGAAAGAATTTGCTATGGTTGAGAGATAATTAGATGGTCAAATGGTCAGGGCTTGTGAAATAACTGATTCAAATTCAGAATTCTTGATGGATTGAGGGTTAATGAAGCCTTAAGTCCTGTTCTCAAGTCTGGGCTGCTAAGTGAAGGGAGGATGCATTTCCAGTCACCTCCAGCTTCAGAAGCACCTCCCTGCAAGGACTTACACATCAGGAATATCAGAAAGAAAGGAATTCAGATGCTGAGCAGCCAAAAAGAAGACAAATGTCTACTAAAGAGTGACAAGGAAGGGTCTAAGAACGATGGTTCTCTGACCTGAGCAAACAAAGGGTAGTGGTGCCATGTACTGAGAGAGGAAATCCAGGAGGAGAAGCAGGATTAGGAGACAGAGGATGAAGAAAGTTTGCTGTTAGGCATGGTGAGTTTGAGACCGATGGAATATCCCATTTGAATCAAGTCCTACATTCATTTTGGTCAATCTGTGGTAACTAGGAGAAAAGAAAAAGTGCCAACTGCTCCACAAGACTCAGAAAAATCTGGGCTCTGGATATTTCACCAGATTTGTCTCATGCCATTCTCTGCCTTGCTTGATAGACTCCAGCCACATCAGGCTTTCCTTAATTTTCTTAAATATATCACAGCACTGTCTGCCTTAAGATTCTGGCTCAATACACTTCCTCCGCCTGGAATGCTTCTTTTATTTCCCTTAGCCTAGTTCATGGTATTCATTCTTCTGACTTCAGGGTAGATGTCATTTCCTCAGGGAAGACTTTTCTAAACTTCAAATAAGATGCTGTCTTAGCACTTTCTACTTATTTCTCCCACACAGTTTAAAATGACGCATTTGTATGCTTTTGAAATTTAAATTCATCATACATACTTCACAAGGACAAAGACCAAATAAGATTTGTCACTACTATAACCCAGATGCCTAGCCAGGCAATTAGATACTTATTAAGGAATGAAGGAACTAGTGGGTGAACTAATGACTAAAAGAATGAATGTCTAGTTTTGGGGAAGGAAGAGTTAGCCCAAAGACACTGATTCAGGACCATCAACACAAAAATGAAAACTCAAGCCAATGGAACATGAAATCATCCAACAAAAAACAAAAGGACAAAAGCAGTATTATTAACTATTAATTAATATGTATTTCTTAATGTGATCCATGACTCATCTTGCATTGAGATTAACCAAAGATTTGGTCAAGGAATTTATATTTTCACCAAGTGCTTCCAAGTGATCCTTCTGTATTCTAAAATCTGAGAAACCTTAACTTTAATATTCAGCAGAGAGATACTCTTGACACAGCTCCAAAAGTTTGTATTGCACACTAGGTGTTCTCAAGTCCAGAAGAAAGAAGCATAGACGTATATAGTAGCTAAGGGTATGCTGTGTGTACAGGGCATCAGAATAGGATTCAGAAGTCCTGGAGCTGATCCTTGGTCCCATCACGTGCCAGTTTTACAACCTACATAACAGCTAGTAATGAACTTGAGGGAACAGATACTTGAAGAGGTTGGCTATCTCACTGATGTTGTACGAGAATTAAATCTGTGAGAGTTAATTCTTAAAAAAAAAAAAAAAAGGAAGCAGCACAAAAGTTGTTTTGTGTGTTGAGAAACTGCAAAGAGAATGTTGATCAACTTGGGAATTATCCTATTGATCTTCCTCAGATAGTAAAATACGACCCTGTTAACACTGAGTAAATTCACATCTTCTGTGTGTGTGCATGCCCATAAGAGTGTGTATGTCTTTAACTGTAATCACTAAAGAACAGAAATAGAAAATGAAAGCCATGAACTTTCCACAAGACATCATTAAGCATCAGAAAAGGCATTAAGGAAAGGGGAAGCTTAACCTACATCTCCGGGAAGTAAGATCATATTCAATCTGTCATTTCTTGTTGCCACTATTACTTGCAACCAACAAGTTTATCACGAGTTTCACAGAAATGATACTTGGATAATCATGTTTCCTGTAATAATGTCATGTAAAATGGAAGAACGGTCTGATAGCTTGAGTGCTGGCTTATGATTTGGGAGGACAGCTGGTAACTGCAGATCTGCTGATAAATCCATGCTGTCAGGTAAATCAACATTTTGCCAGCTCACATCTCCATCTTATAAAGTTGAATAGCAATACTTAATTTCTGAAATCTTAAAGTCAGCAGCAGTGAGTAAGCACATAGAATCTGGAAAAGAAATGCTAACTCTAAATCCTGGTTCTTGTACTTCTTAGTTCCTTTTTTTCTCCTCTCCTTAGGTAAATTTACCTCTGTTTCTTATCTATAAAATGGAGATAATAGCAGTATCCATCTCATAGGATTATCGTGAGGATTATATGACTTAATATAGTGTAAAATATGTGGAAAAGTATCTGGCACATAACAAAGCACTCAGTAAATGTTATCTATTTTCAAGCCACCTATCTTACAGGGTTCTTAAGAAAATTAATGTGTGTGTTTGTGTGTGCCAACACTACAATAAAAAATACCCACATAAACATCAAGTTTAATACTTGGAGATTAGTTCTATCCTTTTTAAAGTAGTAATGATGGTTAAATTGGAGAAGAAGTAAGGGATTAGTTGGGGCAGTGAAGATGGCTGGAGGGAGTAGAGAGAGATATTTATTTTAAGTAACACTGCTCAAAGTATCCTTGGGATTGACTACAGAGTCATATCATAGTTGTTAGAATCTGCTGAATGTTATTCATTTTTATCCTCTAAGGGTTTCTTTTATTTTGGAAGTAGCTGAGACCCAGTGTGAACCAAGTTTGATGAATGAGATGGTTAACAAGATTCCATAAAACAATTTCCTTTTAAAAAGAATAAGAAAATGCATACCGTAGGTTGGAATAAACAATGGTGAAGAAATCTATTAATGCATTTAGTTCCTTCTGGTCTTGTAGTCTATGGAGGCAACCTAAACTATTAATAATACCTTATCATGGAGACCAGTTTTATTTGGGGTCAGGGTAACCCAGCAACCTGAAACTCAGCATCAGGTCACTGCCTGCAAGTTGAGCTCAATCCTTGGATGCCAGGGGAACAATCAAGCTATTTTTTTAACCTGTATTAGAGACTCATTACTGACTAGAGATCCAGGTTCAGATATTTGCGTCACTCTCTAGATGACCAATCTAGTATATCAATCCCTCCGGGATTTGCTTTCCTCTGAGTAGTTACTATTCTGAGATGTTCAGATCCTTTCCTAATCCCTAAACAAGTAACCAAGGCCCAATCAAAAAACTGCCTTCCTGGGGGAAATTCGTGCCCACATCAGGTCCCCAGTCCTCTCTGTTCTTGGCTGCTCTCTACCTCCCCAACTGATGCCCAGAGTTAGACTCTAGGTTCCCTAGTAGTCACTTGTAGTCTGAGGTATGTTTTCCAAGTAGGAGATTTTCCTCTAATGCATTGGGCTTTCGTTCTTCACTTCCTCCTGAGATTTATCCCAGAGCCTGAGTTACCCCAGTGGGTATATCTAGTCAGATCCCAGCACCTCAAACTCTAACCTAATCAATAACAATTGACTAGGCCATACTTTCCTGTGTCTTACACCAGACTCCAGTTTCTTTATTTTATCCCACACTCCACAGAAAAGTCTCACATGATTCACAATTTCTATAGAAGCTCTCTATTTGAACTTGCAAAAACTATATGAACAATGACATTAGCGGGAAAAAAAAAACAAAAAAAAACCCTATCCATCTGAGATTTTGGCATAATACCTTTCCTTGAATCCCTGGAGTTTGAAATCTATACTGCAGGCTTTGAAGCAATATTATTAGTATAATCTGGAAATCATCTTTCATCATCAGTTAATATTTCCTTGTAAAATGTGTTATATTTTTAGTTTCCCTACAAAGACAAATGTTATAGGAATACAGTTTGGAGCCATTAATAATTATAAATAAACAAAATCTTTGAACCCTAGAAATTCATTGTTCCTGTTAAAAGCTGACCTTTGTGTATCCTTGTGAATTTCTTCTCTACCTCCTGTAAAATGCTTTCATTCCTCAAAAACTCTGATTACTGGCACTCCTTAATTTCTATAGTCTTTTAATATGAGAACTGTCACCCTTCCAGATTTTCTAAACTTTTTAAAAAATATGACACTATCTCATCCCAAACTATTATCACTTGCTTTGTGTTAACAGAGATCAATATTTACTACAGCAGCCAACACAAAACTGGCTGATCTTAAAAGCATAACTTATCCGTATGCTTAAAAATATAAGCTATGTCCCTTCATGAAAAGACTCACCTACACCTGCAATGAGATGTCATGGAAAGAGCATCAGGTGCTGAATTCTGTTATATGTACATCAATTTCCATCAATACTCTTACTAGCTGTGTAGCCTCAGACCTGCCTTTGCCTCTTTAAGACTCAGTCACCTCATTTGCAAAGTGGGGCTAATACCATACAACAAAGATTAAATATGTACTTAAAGATTCTGGAGGTGAATAGAATTGGAAGGTGTTATGCATGTGTTGGTTCTCTTCCTATCTCTTAGTTCCATACCACATCAGAATAATAGCTTTGGGTCCACTTGGAACTATCTTCTTGTACACACCAGCATTACCTGTCTCCCCACTCAAGTGATTTATAAACACATGTGTTCTTTTGAGCACCAATCCTCTCTCCTAAAAAAATTACTCCTTTGGGCATTTTGGGCTTTCTGTCTAGCAAGAAGCAGAGATGCTAGCTGTTTCCACTGCCTGTAAGGATCCTTGGCCCCTTCACTCCTTACATAGATCATAGCCTGTCTCAAAAACCAAGACAATCACTTGATATTTTAAGTAATTATCGAGTATTTGGAAGCAAACAATACTAAACCAAAACTGTATTGCTATGCACTGATTTTAAATAGAACATTTTACAAATGGGCTGTCTTTTGTTATTACTAGTACTGTTATACTTGCCTTGAAGAAGAATGTTTACATTTGAAGGACTATATATATTGCTTCTCTATATTTTAATGTGTAGAAATTACCAAAACCTCCTCATAAGTGTAATAACCTGCTGCTCTGGAGAATTATAAATCATTCTTTATTTTAAGCAAATTATTCACACATTTTCTTAGACTGATTCTATCTCTTCCAATTAGAAAAGAGGAGATGAAACAATCCTTCGTGGGCAGGTATAGTATTTGCTACACAGTACTCAGTGGCACTCTTCAATTGTGCTCTGATGCTCACTTGCCTCAGAGAACACCCTAAAAAGGCAGACTTCGTAGCTCCTGAGCTGGACTCTCCACAGCAGAGGCCCAGAGATGTTCAAAAGTGTAAGCACCTCTTGATAGATAAACTTGGACCAACAAACCTCCAAAACTTAGTTGAAATATTTATTCTTTAACATTAAACCTGGAATTTAAGTAAATTCAGTAAGTTTTTAAAGATGTATAAGTTAACATCATCATAGAAAGAAAGATGTGATTAACTGAGCCAAAGGTGAGAAAAGTCAAGTTTTCACTCTCCATCACATTCTCCCTTTTGTACTATATTAAAATATATCTGATTTAAAAAGTCTTTTTAATAGAAAGAAAGAAATTTAAAGTTTATCTGAATTCTAAGAATTCTCCACGGAACTAGAGAGGAGTCTAGCATTTATTTGTGGACTAGATAAATATGCCAGATACTGGGGCAGGCTCTGGCATTACAGTAGCAATGGAAAGGGAAATTCACTCATGGACTTTACAATCCTGTCTAGCAGCAGCCTCTTCCAGAACGTACAGGCAGCCTGGAAATGACATTTCAAAACAAAACATTTTTTACTATTTTTCTTGAAAAACTTACTTCAAACTGACTTTAGAATCTAATTCCTTGTAAAGTGTACTCAGACTTTAGAACATCATCCTTCAAACATCTGTTGTACAGTATTTTTTGGGCTCTACAAGCCTTGGTTTATAAGATGAACCATGCATTTGGACTAGAAAAACTGAGAATGAACTATTTAACAATAAAACCTCAGTGCTTTTCATAGTATTTCTATTTTCTTGTGAAAATCCTTTAGTTGGAATCAGCCCTGCCTGTGGCCAAGGTTACCTCCATCTTTCATCACGTCTCTCCACCTTAAAACATGAACAAAACAATCTTTGAGGGGAGTAAGCATATGGCTGCTCTCAAAAACCAAATTAACCATCTATTTAATTCTATATTCACCATCTTACTACCTGTATGACACTGAACAAGTTATGTAAGCTTTCCGCATCTCAGTTTCCTCACCTGTAAAATGAGATAATAATGGAATCAAACTTACAGTGATGCTTTAAGAGACAAAGGAATAAAAAGATAGATAAAACGCTGGGAAAATGCCTGGTATATAATAGTACTCAATTATAAGGTTGCATCTCTAATCATTCTGAACCCCTAGGAAATAAAGGCACAGTTTAGCAAGTAAAGGCCACAGTTTGGATTTGGATTTTACTTGAAAGCTCATGTTTTTTATTCAGTATCCTGCTTCCTTTGATGTAGCCATTCATCCAACACATTCAGTGCCATCTTTGTATAAAGCACTGGTCAAATGAAAGAATGAAAAGACAAGACTTCTGACCCTCAGATTACACCTTAGAAGAGAACATAAGGAATACAGATAAATTGTCATTATAAAGGTGGACACCAGAGCTCCAAGAAATAGGTATAGGGAAATTCAGAGGAGATATTAATTAATTCCAGTCGATGGGTGGTGAAAGGCTAAGGGAAGGGGATCAGATATTCACCATCATGGTGTGTTTCAGACCAGTTACACACATAGAGTCCAGCAGCAAGGGAAGAATATGGCCTCGTGGAGGTTCTGACTACATGTAGACTAAAATCTCTCTCCTGATTGGCCTGCTGTTCAAAGTTAAGATTCTCATATAAACTGGCATCAAACATCCATGTACACTGGGGTCTTTAAAAAGTCCCTCTTTACCAGGACCCTGAAGACAAAAGTTGAAATAATTGATTCAAATTCATAAGCCAACAATTCCATCAAGGAGAACCACCTCCCACATTGTTTACAGCAAGAGATCTAAGGTCCAATCTTGCCAGGTCAGTAATGGAGAGAAGACAGCACTGCTACCTAATGGTGACTGCATCGTCATGAAGAGAAAAATACGCTGGCATCTGCCCAAAGCCCAGTAAGCAGATGGCCATGGGCACAGAAGCCATCATGACGATTGGCACCTCTTTGGGATGCTCTGAACCGGGAAGGGGCCTGAAAAATGCCCTCCCTTGGCTGCCCTTCCTCATGAGGCATATTGGTGTCACAGGAGGGGGACAACTGCCTGACTGCTGCCAAAGAGAGAAGAGATGGCCTTTAAAATCTAGGCTACTGCAACCTCCTGGGTAGTCAATCTGGTGCCTTTCAAGCCATCAGAGAGCATCTTAAAGATGTATGTATGCTTTCCTGTAGGATAAATGATATCCAACAGATTCCATTCAAAGTTGGCTCATAGGACAATAAGCCAAGTTCCAAGATGGTAGAGTGGTTTGAGTCATCTGGAGTCAGTGTGTCAGGTATGACACACCTGGTGTGTTAGGTATGTGGTACACAATTGTTTTTCCTATGTTAGGATTCCGAAGTGGGTGCTGTGTGAATAACCAAATGAATTCATATTTTCTGAGGATAAGTACCACTGAAAGACTAGGATTTTAGCTATGTAAATAGTCATTATAAGTAACAAACTACCTTGCAAAAGTTTGCTAACTGGGGACCTTTTTATGAGTTGATGAAGATCCACTTTCTTTTTTGAAACATATAGTTTCATTGTATTTATAATATTGCCTAACATTTTGGATACCTTAACCAATTGGCATGAAAACACTCATGTGTTGCACCACAACAAACACACACACCTACACACTTTGCTTATTCTTAATATGCTTTTGAGTAGATCTCTCTGAATCCAGAGTAAGTAAAATATAATGTCAAAATCCTGACCTGTATTTCAGGCTTTGAACTATGAACTGAGTTTCAGTAATAAGAATATCTAGTATTAAAAGTCACTCCAAAATAAGATATTCCAGTATGCATTACATTTACATAAAATTTTAGCTACTGCCGTTTCAAATCAATTTTAAAAATATTTGACAATGCTTCCCTTTAAAAATAACAACCAAAAAACACAGCCTATGTACCCAAGATGCCCTTGACTTATGTTTTTTAAAAAAATTACATAAGATATGCTGTTTTATATGAACAGAATTTTAGAACAGAGAACCATAATAGTTATTTCAATTGTTTTAGGGTCTAAAATAGTTTAATCATGAAGGTATCTGTTTAGTCAATGATCCACCCATGTTAGCCAGAACATGACCAGTTTGAAGTTGTATCTGATCACAGAAAATGAAGCCATAATCAGCTACCAGATAAATAAATTATTATATTATTTTATAATAACAAATAATGTTTGATCATATAAATATATAAATTTGTGAAGTATTATGTAGAGTATTTTGAAGATGACATTTCCATATTCAAAGAAACCATTAACAGTATATGATCAATTAAAACTGAGATTATATCAAACTATCCTAAAGATATAAAGAGATAAGCATGCAAATAAAGTAAATTTTAAGGGACTGAGATAAAGTTTGGTTGAGAAATTAAAAGTCAACAAAACTTTTACTTATATGTAGCTACTTTTCAAAACTATATGATCCAAAATTGTTCCCCTAGGAGGTCAAGGAAAATTATTAGGTAAGGTACTATTTTCATTTCCATAATGGTCAAGAGATTCTACTCCACTCTTTAGGAGGAAGATACTTGTCTCTATCTCCTTACTGACTCCTTCAAAAGAGTGACTTGTGACCATTCCGGCACAGCCTGGGACGTTAATGTCCTCCCTTAGCTTCATCAGTAAGTAGTGAGTGAAGTTGTCATCCGTGGTTCAGGATGGGGTTGGCTGTGTACACCTAGTTCTTCCTGCTGGCATGCTCCAAAGTACAGAAGTGATGGGGAAAGGAGTGGTAAATCTAGGAATCTATCTTTCTTAATTCTTTAAGATTAAGTTTATCTTTCTCCCTATCCCTATACAAAACCAAAATGTAGACCCCAGGCTGCTCTTTGATTTCACCCACCCTTCCTTTGATACCTGATGCCATTAAATTGGAAATATGAAGGGCCTTTTTTGACTAATCCTAGCACAGAAATCTCTATCCTCAGAGTATAGTGCTTATTTTAGTATGACCTATTTGAAAGCATGTTGATTTTAAATTGTCAAGCCCAGCTTGTTGGGGGAGCCAAGTAAAATAAGATTCTTCTCAGAATAAACATGCAAATTCCTTGAAACTAAATTCCTTCTCCCAAGAGTAAACACAGAACATGTTCTAAAGAACACAACCCAATGAGCTCATAATATAGCAGTTAAACATAAATACCTCCAGCCAGGATCTTCTCTTCCAGTTCTGCCATTTGCTTCTTATAGGCTTTCAAAGCTGCTTCTTTGAAAGAGGGACGAATCCTCTTTGGCTTTGTGACTTCCACTAGTTGTTCAGGGATGTTTTGGTTTTCGTCTTCTTTCATTTCCATTTCAGCCGGTGCTTCATTTAAGGGTTCCAATCCCCCTTCACTAACCACATCATCTGCCTGCCCATCATAACCCTCATCTTGTGGGGTTTCATAAGGGGTTTCATATGAAGGGTGATCATACTCCGGCATTTGTTCATCTGTTTCAGTAACACTAGTCCTGTTTTCTAGCTTAGCAAGGACTTGTTCCATTACTTCAACATAATCTGTTTCATTATCAGCCACTGGTTCACTATAGTCCTCTTCATCCTCTGCTTTGTAATAATAAGGTTCTGTGTAGACATCAGAGTCAAGGGTTGTACTCGATTCATTTGCAGTTGATTGGGATAATGTCCGAAATCTCCCCATTAAGGAAGAGCCGCTGTCCTCATACCCACTGAGACTCTGTGTGCTTTTGTTCCATACCACTTCCAAGGCTGACTTAGCTCTCTGTAGTGTAGATCCAAATTTTGGGAAGCTGAAAGCCTTATCGGAAAGGTCAATGCTTAATCGACTATGCCAAGATTTGGGTGGGGCATCCTCTGAATCATCACTTTGCAATTCACTTTGACTTCGATACATCATGGACAACTGGTTTTGGTTTTGGTACAGCTCATTAGAATTAGGTTCCTGATAAGAATTATACTGGCCAACCCACTGTCCTTGTGGTTCATTATCCAGCCCAGGGCATGGAGATGAGTTGTCATCTTGGGTTAAATCATAGCTCTCAGAGTCATCCTGAAGGTCACTGTGGCCCTTTCCCAAGTCTTCTAGGTCTTTATGGTAAACATCAAGTGGTTGATCAGATAGACTGTTTGTGTCATAGTCAAAAGCTTCCTGGGTAGATGAATCCAAACCTAAATCAGCTCCTTGCTCTTCTTGATTCCATTCTTTCCATGGAGAAAGATCTTCATGTAAAGAGAGCTGAGAATCACTGTAATGGCTCTGGTCTCCAGAAGCACACACCATGCCATTACTCACTCCACTGTCCACGGTTTCTGTGTATTCAATTTCACTCTGCCCTTGGACACCCAGAGGAGCCCCATTCAAACCCTGATCCTGAGGGTTGTCATACATGGTAGGGGTGCCCTCCTGTTTCCTCTGCCAAAGTTCCCGGTCTGAAGAAGACAGGAGGGAACTTCCATTAGTTCTAGTGAAAAACTGATTTTCTGAAAAATCCTCTGAATAAGATTGACACAATTTGGAAAAATCAGATTCAGAACGGCTAAGTTTAGCAGTGAAAAAATCACTCTGTGAGTGCCAGAGAGGTGTCACATCTGCATAATGGGTTGTGGTTTGTTTGGCCAAGTTATCCGATTCTGGCAAATGTGAAGAAAGTTTATCATATTCTGATTTATTTGCAATTTTGCTGCTACTAGCAGTTTTATTCTTGGCTCTAGCATTGTGTGATTTTGAACTTGACTTGGAAGCACTTCCTTTTGTTGGAAACTCTGACTTGGAAAGTACAGCATAACTGTTTCTATTGAGATCAGATGCCAGCTCTCCATCACTGTCATCAGGAGAGTGCCAACTGTTCTTCTTAAGTCTGGGCTCTGGAGTAGACAGCTTTATGTCCATGCTTTCATATGTCTGGGAGGATGGTATCCCTCTTTCTTTTCTTTCTTTGATGTCATGAGTAAGAATATCTGTTGAGATTCCGATGCCTGTTCCTTTGAGTTTATAGGATTTTTTTAAGACTAAATCCCTTTGCTGAGGGGTTTCAAAGTACACAAGGATGGGTCGAGGCTTTGCATTCGGGCAATCCCTTTGGTGTCCTATCCTCTGAGCAAATTCAATTTTAATAGCATTTGGTGCATCGGAAAAACCCATTTTATCTATTAGAACTTGGTACACCACACTTTCAATATATTCAAATCTTTCTTCGGGCACATTTAAAAATCTCAGGCTTGCTTTGCTTCCCACATGACCTAAGTGTTTAATATAATCATGGATGTCTCTAGTTTCCCTCCGAGACTGGACAAACCCTGTCCGCAGCTGCTCAATTTCGTTTTGCACAACCTCCACGCTGCTGGAGATCTCATCAATGGAATGCTTGAGAGCATTGACATGCCCTCGGAGTTCAGAAAGTTCTGTTTCTATCTGACTTATTCCCTGAAGTTCCTTAAAGATCATTTCCATGACATCCTGCGTTTGGCTAATGCAGACAGAGGAACTGAATCCAGGCTCCAGGGCGTTGGTCTTTGGGTTTCGGGCAGTTCGGTCCAAAGATTTGCTTCTGATTCCCCAGGTTTTCTTCATTGTGCTCAACTCTGAATCCGAGGAGACACACTCTTGACTCTTTTTCCATTTCCTCAGTTTGCGTAAAGCTCCTAGCTTTAAGCTCTGCAGAGTGCGTTCCCCGTCGGAACTCCCCTCTGAGGGCGCCAGGCTGCTGGAGCTCTTCCTGTTGCGTCTAACGGGCATCATGAGTGCTGACTGTGCCTGGTTTTCTGTACTGCTCCTTAGTTCACTGAGTGATTCTGAGTAGGAGCTCTCAATGGAAGATAACTCCTGAAGGAGCTCCTCATGATCACCGTTGGCTACATGAATCTTCTTCTGGAGGCCATTGGCAATAGCTACTCGGTAACTGAATGTGGGGGAGAGAGAAAATTCTTTGTTAGCCTCCTCTTCTTCGGTGGATAAGTTGCGAGTGGATGAACACTTTGCAAGCTTCTTTACTGTGCTTTTCAAGGTGTTAGAAAATTTGGGGGTTTTGGTCTGGCCAGCAACAGGAAGGTCTTGATCTTTTTTTGGCTGACGATTCTCTTTTTTTTTGGTTGTATTTCCCAATTTCTTTGTAAACATTCCTTTGCAAAGCTTATGGATGTAAGGTAAAATCAGGCTCTTGAAAACATTAGCCACCATGGAGAGCAATTAGAGCAAGCTTTTCTGTCCCAGGAAAGTAAATAATGTATCAGGATGGAACTCTGTAAATCCAAGGCCAGCATCACTGTTCAGATGTTCTGTGAATCAGTGAAAATAGCAGGAAGGGCTGCTGTGGCTGCCACAGTGTCACTGTCCTGGGAAAACCAGAAGCCAGGCTCCATTTATGAAAGACATTCATTCTCTCTTGGAGGAGGGGTTTCATGAGTCTCTCTCATTTCCACATAACTTCAGGCAGTACCTAAAAAAAGGAATTACAAAGTCCATATCAGAATTTGATCCTAGATTTAGCCCATGGCTAACAGTTTTTGAACTCTTCAAGATACACAGTGTGTGAAAAATTGCAGAGGGGACACAGAAATTTCAACACACAGTTTTAAAACAACTAGGTAAGGAAAGCAGAACCGATAACTGTGTTTAAATTATCATTTCCTTTTCCTAAATCGCTTATGGGTAGACACAGTTAAAATACTAGTAAAGGTAATAGTAATTATTTAGAAAAGTTTGTATAAGATGACAGGCAAATTTTAATAACTATTATATATTCACTATATGAGCTTATCATTTCCATTTTATATCTTTTCCTAAAATTACATTTACTTATACAAATATTACATTTCAATTTAAATATATTTGCCCCACCTCAAACATTTAAAATTCACTGAATTAATATTATTCATGTACTTAAGATTTTTTCTTATTCAAATAGTCTTACTTTTCTAGGTATTCAATGATTGATAATTTCTTAAATAATGATTAAAGAAATCCAAGTAAGAAAATATTTCATAGGATGATGTAAATACCAAGAGAAAATTCATCCTGTATAGACATCAAATTTGTCAATGGAGTATCATGAATTGAAAAAATAGACAATTATATAATATTTAGGCATATAATAACAACAAAAACACAATAGGAAAACCTTATATTTGAAAATAAGGATAATACATCTAAGTTCTTAGAGAATGTGGCTTGGAAAAGCAAAGCCACCCTAACCAACCAGTGCAGACTTGTGGCAGGTGGCAGGAAACCCATCCCTAGGGTTAAGATGATAACTGAAGATAGAGTGCCAAATCACAAAAAGAGATTGTACCACAAATAAAACATGTCTAAAGATACTAAAAAACTGGTTGGATATATAATTCATCCTATGATTTGGTGTTTTATAATGTAAATGACCACATAACTAAGTCATATTTGTGATAGTTAGCTTCTTGAATTATCTGGACAACAATGACAGTTTACATTAATTTTTCTGGTTTACCAGCACTGTGCCTTGTATGTAATAGGTATTCACATATAATTTTGTTGACTTGAACTATTTCATCACTGAAATATATCACAGAGTAATAGTAATGACCAAAAATCTTTGTTGATATCAAGCTATGGATTTGAGTAGATAAATGTTCTAATTCTTTAAAGAATACATCATAAACTGCACATTGTTTTAGGAGCCTGATGGCTCTTTATCAGCTCCCTCCATTTGGAAATCTGCCAATTTCACTTCACTAGGATTCTGCAGGGACTTGGGGAATACATTCTCTGGCCAGGAGCCAAGTTTCATAGGAGACAGGGCACTGCAATGCAAGAAGGAAGCAAAAAGATGGAGAGAGACAGACTCTAAATCCATGTCTTCTGGATTTCATAAACAGTCAGAGTCAAATTTTGCTTGTCTGAAACAATTTGTCAGTCATTCAGAATTACATGCCAGGACCTGTTTTCTAATAATAAAAATGTCAAGAAATTAATTTCTGAATTAAATTCAAAAAACATTTATTGTACCCCTATGCAACTTCTCCTATGGGGACAAAAAAGACATATTGGAAAGTTAAGTAGCAGTAGAGTAGATAAATTATTTAAAAGCCAACTTCAGTAAAATAAATTGTTCTACTAATCACTCTGTCGAAGATCCTGGGTTTCCCAAACCTTGAAACAAATACCTGATTTTTGTTTAGATGAAAGCAGGAATTTTGTCAATGCCTCTAATATTTTCATGAAATTGTGTTCAGGCTTCCTGACCTGTGTTACTAATTCAGAGCCAATGATCTAGACAATAATGGTTGGAACAATTTTGAACAGGAAAATTTAACCTGCAGTGATGCCCTGCTTCAAAATGCAAACCTGAGGGTATGTGGACACAGTTGCACAGATGAACTCACTTGTTCTGTATTCTAACCACATGGAACAACTTGTTATTCACTACAAGCTCTACTCTCTTTCACACCTCAATAACTTTTCTGTTCTCTCCACCTAGAATATCATTCATGTCTAGCCCTCCTTGTCTATAAAAATTGTGTTTCAGCTTCAGAATCATTTGTTCAGTGAAGACTTCACTGACCACCCACACTGAGCTTTTCTCTCTCTTTGCCACACTCTCCTGCAAGCCAGTGCATAAGCAATACATATTATTCCCTACTGTACTCTCATTCCTGTTTCCATCCCCTGGACTATGTCCTATTTAATGGGAAGAATATGACTTGTCCAGTTTTAAACATCCTGAACCCAGCATACATAAAAACATTTGATAAATAGTTATTGAAGAATTGGTCCAAAAGGTACAATGTTTCAGTCGTGCAAGTTGAAGAAGCCCTGAAGACCTACTGTACATCACAGTGCCTTTAGTTAATAATACTGCTGCTGCTGCTAAGTTGCTTCAGTCGTGTCCGACTCTGTGCGACCCCATGGACTGCAGCCTACCAGGCTTCTCCATCCCTGGGATTCTCCAGGCCAAAACACTGGAGTGGGTTGCCATTTCCTTCTCCAATGCATGAAAGTGGAAAGTGAAAGTGAAGTCACTCAGTTGTGTCCGACTCTTAGCGACCCCATGGACTGCAGCTTACAAGGCTCCTCCATCCATGGGATTTTCCAGGCAACAGCACTGGAGTGGGGTGCCATTGCCTTCTCCCAGTTAATAATACTGCATACCCAAAATTTTGCTAAGAAGGTAGATCTTGTGTTCATAACACAATCTTGGTGATGGTTTCACAGAGGCATACTTACCTCCAAACTCACAGAAAGTTAGAAATTAACCCACATTTCAGTCACTTATTAAATATCATCAGCTGGTTGTCCAAATATAAACTCCATCAAACACCTAGTCATTTTCTTGAATGATTAATCTCAATTTAATATCATATCCTAATTATTGACTTCCCCAAGACATATAACTAGGAATCATTCTAGATTCAATATGATCCATCATATTTCCATACCCTATATATGTTCACTCATCCCACTAGTGATGCCTCAGTGCTGAACTCCACAATTTCTCATCTGGACTACTACAATTGTATCCTATATGGTCTTCTTAACTCTAAGTTGGCTCTTCTCTCAAATCAACCTTTCTTAAAATTAATACATTTAAAAGATGTAAATCCTTCCACTTAAATCACTATCTCAGTAGTTTCATGCCCTGTCACTTCCAGAAGCATGTCTGCCTAAGACACACTGAAATAGTAACAGTTCTGTGATCATTGTATTGTTGCCTCACCAACGTGCTTTTGCCCATGCTGTTCCTTCTGGCTTCATTTCTTTCCTGTCCCCTCTATCTCCACATCTTACTCATGAATGTCTCTAAGGCAACTAAACATCTTAAATCCAGCAGGGATTAGCATCACCTTGTTTGACCTCCTTTAGACTCCAGCACTCCTCCTCTGTGCTCCCCCAATGCCTTGAATGCACATTTGTTATGGTAATTCTTAGAATATAACAGTTATGTGTGTGAAATAGTTATGTGTCTATATCTCAAATGTGATTTGAGGGGGCAGGGGCTATGATCTATTTAACTTTAAATATTCAAATTGCTCGATATATATTAGACTTACAATATTTGTTGGGCAAATAAACACAAGCACAAATGAATGAATGAACAAGTAACAAGCCCATAAATTCGAAGATGGGTTATAAAGATTCCAAGAAGCCCGAACTAGCTGAACTTGGCCTTAAATGATCCAGATAAAGAAAATCAGTATACGCAGAAGGTAGGCATCACAAACATTCACATCATGTTAAAAATGAAGAAGCACCCACCTCGGAGAGAGATGGGAACTAAAGGAGGATGGGTCTGCATGGACAAAATGTAAATAGAATGTGGAAATCTCTGAAACTTAGGTTCAGAAGCTCCATTTGATGAGGGGGCACTAATGGTTTTTGGTTTTCAGCACAGCTTCTGGATGAGGCATATTAGCCATATAAGCATGAGAAAGTCACTTCTATACTGGCTTCACTTGTATATTTTTTTCTTCTTTTTATTCCATATTTTTATTTTCTATTGGAGTATAGTTGTTTTACAATATTGTTTGTTTCTCCAAAATATACGCAGTTCATGCAGTGCAATAACAAACAAACAAAAAACAACAACAACAAATAACCCAACCAAAAAAATGGATGAAAAACCTAAACAGACATTTGTCCAAGGAAGACATACAGATGGCCAAGAGGCACATGAAAAGATGCTCAACATCACTGATTTTAAGAAAAATACAAATCAACACTACACTGAGGTTATCCTCACATCAGTTAGAGTAGCCATCATCAAAAAGTCTACAAAAAAATAATTGCTGGAGGGGATGTGGAGAAAAGGGAACCACTTGTACACTGATTAAATTGGAACAAAAATAGTATCTCCTCATGGGATAATTGTAATGAGTTAACACATGTAAAGTTCTTAGAAGAGTATCTAAAACAGTGCAGAGCCCAGTACCTATTAGTTACCATTAGAACTAAGAAGTCTGTTGAAAAGATGAAAGAAGTATTCACAGAAGATTCATCATGTGGTATCTGTTGTGAACATTAAGGTAGATAGAAATGGGAGGCAACCTAGGAACCCTACTCAGTTGGAGGATGACATGAAAAACAAACAAAGAAAAAAATACTAAAAAGAAGCAATTGGAGGGGAAATAGAGAATGCTTTATACCTACATGGTCCAGAGGCAAATATCCAATATAGAAATCTCACCTTCCCAGTTACTGGGTTCTCTTTCTCAACTTCTGTTACAATTTCATTACAAAGCCATAGCTACCTTACCAAGGTTTGTGGTTGTTGTTTTGTTGCTAAGTCACTTTTAATGCTTTGTGCAACCCCATGAACTGTAACCCGCTAGGCTCCTCTGTCCATGAGATTTCCCAGGCAAGAACACTGGAGTGGGTTGCCATTTCCTTCTCCAGGGGATCTTCTTGACCCAGAAATCCATCTCACATCTCCTGTATTGCAGACAGATTCTTTATCACTGAGCCACCTGGGAAGCCCCTAACGAGGCTGGTGAGTCTCAAATATCACCTGCAGAACTTCCTTCAAGCAAGTGGGCAGGATACAGCAGGAAGCTAACATTAATGAGCACCTTTGTGTTTTAGAAACTTGTGTGTGTATTAGTTGCTCATTCATGTCCAACTCTTTGAGACCACATGGACTGTAGTTCACCAGGCTATAGTCTGTCTATGGAATTCTCCAGGTAAGAATACTGGCAGTGGGTTGCTATTCTTTTCTCCAGGGGATCTTCCCAACCCAGGGATCAAACCTGGGTCTCCTGCATTGCAAGCAGATTCTTTGCCATCTGAGCTTCCAGGGAAGCCCTCAAGATACTTAAACAATCCCAAATAATCCTCACAGAAACTCTCTGAAGAAGACATTATTATGTCCATTTTATAGATGAGGAAACAAGAGGTTCAAAGAGATTAAGAGACAACCAAAATTACACAGCTAGTGAGCAGCACCATGTTATCCTCTCTCTCAATACCTTCCACCAGAGCTTTATGAAAAACAACTGAAGCAAAAAGATATCTTGGTCCTTAGACCTGGGATCAATGAAGCTATCAGCTGCATACAAAGTGAATGTTACCAGTGGTAATGGACACAAGTCCTAAAATGCACCATATACAAACCCACAGATCTACTCTCTTCTCTAAAGTTCTATTTAAAAAAAATTGTTAGTAGCCCAGATCAGGACAAAATCAATATCAGTAAAAGATATGTGGGAGGAGAAGGGGTTGAGGAGGGGCGGGGAGACCAGTCTATCATCATATGCATCATATGATGCTTAACTACTTGAATTCAGAATCTCATATTTACCTTCCAGTTGTATTACTTTAATTACATACATGTGTGCATGCTAAGTCACTTCGGTCATGTCTGACTCTGTGCAACCCTATACACTGTAGCCTGCCAGATTCCTCTGTCCAAGGCATTCTCCAGGCAAGAATATTAGAGTGGGTTGCCATGCAACCCTCCTGCAGGGAATCTTTCTGACCCAGTGATTGAACTGTCTCCTGAGGCTCCTGTATTGGCAGGCAGGTTTCTTACCACTATCACCACCTGGGAAGCCCTTTAATTAATTAATCTTACAGGTGGTGCTACTGGTAAAGAACCTGCCTGCCAGTGCAGGAGAGATAAGAGATGCAGGTTTGACCCCTCTGTTGGGAAGATACCCTGGAAGAGAAAAAGGCAACTCACTCAAGTATTCTTGCCTGGAGAATCCCATGGACAGAGGATCCTGGTGGGCTACAGTCCATAGAGTTGCACAGAGTCAGTCATGACTGAAGAGGCTTAGTATGCATGCACATTATTTTCAGTAATGATGTTTGGGGGTATGATGTAAAGTTTTTGGCAGGAAATCTTTGAGAGAGATTAAAATGCTAGACTATGTTATGAGACATGTTATGAGACACTTAGTAGTAATATTTAATTATTACTTATTATGTTCCAAGCACTGTGTATATAATTTTTTAAAATTTGCCTCACTTCATTTTAATCCCATAATAATTGGGTGAAATTAGTATTATTATTTTCCAGAAAAGGAAGCTGAGGTTTAGAGTTTTCAAGGAAACTTGACTTAGTACATGCAATTAATAAGCAACACAGTCTTGACTCCAGGCCCCAGATTTGGACTGAGAATGTATCAACTCCAAATTGAATATTATGGTCTGATGGGGATTAAAATATTTGTTGCCAGTGTGTTAACAAGTCCATTTTGTAAAAAAGCTATTTAGTATGACCTCAACAGTAGGTGTCCTTGTGGGCTAAAAGAGCTAGTGAACCTTTGAACAGTCAGCAATTTATTACTAAATCATTACCAAAATTAAGTTAAAGTCTTTTCAGATCAATAAACAATTCTAAGTTCCTTATCAAATGCAATAAAATAGGTGACCTGGGTATCTGAATGCTAACTTGCAAGGGAGAGAAGAGAAAGAGGATGATCTGAGAAAGAGGCCCTACCAGGTTGCCTCCCCAAGTTCTGCCCTGTATTTCAGCATGACTCTTCTCTCTCAGTCCCTGACTCTGAACTGAATCCCCACCTTTGGCCTAGGAACCTCATGGCTTGCCACTTGAGTTTCTGACCTTGTGTTTATTACTACCTGCTTAATCCCTGCTACCAGCCCAATAGGGAAATCTCTTCACTGCTCCTTTGTTGGCATTGATTTTGTGTTAAGCACTCAGGACCCTGTTAGGATGATCATTAATCCCCCACCAGAAGAGAGCAAGAAAACCTCTGTTTCTCATTACAGCACCTCAACAGTAAATATCCTGTACTATCTGACTGCTGGTTTAAAAGACATTTTCCAAGAATAAGTCAAAGAGAAATATATGAACACAGGTCACCAAATATCTGTTCAACAGTAAATTCTTGGTGATTTGAAAAACAGCTGGCTGGAAGATACTTCCTATGAGGTGGGAAGGAAGAAGGGCTGTTGCAGAGACAGAGCAAAACCTAACCACGTGCAAGGGCAGGTCATCTGAGCCAGAAGGCCCAGTGGAAAGTAGCTCTGACCTGTGTGCTGACCACACAACTCAATGAGCAGGACCCTTAAAGCACGGCAAAGTAACAAGCCAGGGTAGCTGGAGCTGGAAGGGAAAGCTAGTCACACCATTAGCCACAGGGAGCTGATGGGAGGGAACAGCATGTAGCTGGGACAAGGCAGGTGATGAGAAAATAAAAAGATCAGGTTTTAAAAAACCTCCCTTAGAAAGTCTTTATTGGATTTTATACCTGTCTTATATATCTTTCATTTTTGTTGTTTTTATTTTTTAGATTGGCGTATAGTTGCTTTACAATGTTGTGTTAGTTTCTGCTGCACAATGAAGTGAATCAGCTGCACATACACATATATCCCCTCCCTCCTGGACTTCCCTGCTCCCCATCTCACCCATCTAGGTCACCACAGAGCACTGAGCTGAGCTTCCTGTGCCAAAGAAGGGATACAGATGACCAGGAGGCACATGAAAAGATGCTCAACATCACTAATCATTCAGTGCAGTTCAGTTCAGTCGCTCAGTCATGTCCAACTCTTTGCGACCCCATGAATAGCAGCACACCAGGCCTCCCTGTCCATCACCAACTCCCGGAGTTCACTCAAACTCATGTCCTTTGAGTCGGTGATGCCATCCAGCCATCTCATCCTCTGTCGTCCCCTTCTCCTTCTGCCCCCAATCCCTCCCAGCATCAGAGTCTTTTCCAATGAGTCAATTCTTTGCATGAGGTGGCCAAAGTATTGGAGTTTCATCTTTAGCATCATTCTTTCCAATGAACACCCAGGATTGATCTCCTTTAGAATGGACTGGTTGGATCTCTTTGCAGTCCAAGGGACTCTCAAGAGTCTTCTCCAACACCACAGTTCAAAAGCATCAATTCTTCGGCCCTCAGCTCTCTTCACAGTCCAACTCTCACATCCATACATGAACACTGGAAAAACCATTGCCTTGACTAGACAGACCTTTGTTGGCAAAGTAAGGTCTCTGCTTTTTAAGATGCTATCTAGGTTGGTCATAACTTTCCTTCCAAAGAGTAAGTGTCTTTTAATTTCATAGCTGCAATCACCATCTGCAGTGATTATGGAGCCCCCCAAAATAAAGTCTGACACTGTTTCCACTGTTTCCCCATCTATTTGCCATGAAGTGATGGGACCAGATGCCATGATCTTCATTTTCTGAATGTTGAACTTTAAGCCAACTTTTTCACTCTCCTCTTTCACTTTCATCAAGAGGCTTTTTAGTTCCTCTTCACTTTCTGCCATAATGGTGGTGTCATCTGCATATCTGATATTTCTCCCAGCAATCTTGATTCTAGCTTGTGCTTCTTCCAGCCCAGCGTTTCTCATGATGTACTCTGCATGTAAGTTAAATAAGCAGGGTGACAACATACAGCCTTGACGTACTCCTTTTCCTATTTGGAACCAGTCTGTTGTTCCATGTCCAGTTCTAACTGTTCCTTAGAGAAATGCAGATCAAAACGATAAAGAAGTAACACTTCACACCAGTCAGAATGGCCATCAAAAAATCTACAAACAATAAATGCTGGAGAGGGTGTGGGAAAAAGGGAAACTTTTTGCACTGTTGGTAGTAATGGATTAATAAATTGATATAGCCACTACGGAGAACAATATGGAGATGCCTTAAAAAGCTAAAAATAGAACCATCATATGTATCTTTTTTATATGAGGGAGTAAAATAATTTTGTGTATATATATATATATATGTATATGTAATTTATGGTCACATGACTGACTATGACAATGAAAATTGCTGAAATACAATAATGCATGTGAAATGATGTCCCTGAGAACTATTTATTTTTGTGTCTTATGTTAAGATACAAAGGGAAGGGAAGTCACTCAGTCGTGTCTGACTCTTTGCGACCCATGGACTGTAGACCACCAGGCTCCTCCATCCATGGGCTTCTCCAGGAAAGAGTACTGGAGTGGATTGCCATTTCCTTCTCCAGTTAAGATACAAACAAGAAACCAATACATAGAAAATGTTTTCAACAAAAATGAGCAAACTAGAAAGTGATCAAGAGGTTTATCTGAAGCTAATAAATCCTTTTTAATAAACAGAAAAACCCATTTCTCCAAGAATGAATGCCAAATGATTCATATCCTCTTTATTCTAGCTAATAAGGTATTTTATGAGTTTTTTTTTTTAATCAAACAATAGCCCATCTACAATTTTTTACTCACCTCCATTGCTGCTACTTTGGGTTAGAAGTCCACAATGACATCTAGTACCAATCATTCTATAAGCACTTTGGAATCTAC
Organism: Bos indicus; assembly: GCF_029378745.1. Classification (NCBI taxonomy): domain Eukaryota; kingdom Metazoa; phylum Chordata; class Mammalia; order Artiodactyla; family Bovidae; genus Bos; species Bos indicus. The sequence continues at coordinate 56,135,739 of NC_091769.1, forward strand.
AAAATACTTTTGTGTGTATCAACTCATAATCTTCTTGATGACCATATAAGGATATTATCCACAGTGTATGGGTATGGATGGTGAGTCTCATAGATGCCAAAGTATTGCCTGGGTCTCAAGACTCCAAACTTGTTCCCTTCACTATAATGTACATTCTCCTTACTCCAGACATTTAATATTATGATAGCTTACTGGCCTCCTAAAGTAATATCTAATACTCCAAACCATCCCTTGAACTAATTTCCATCTTATTTTCCTTAAATATAGCTTTCCCTCTTATTCTCTGGGTACAGATTATTTCATACCCTCTACTCCAGGCTTCTTCATGGTGCCATAGATACACTAGTTTATTCCTCCATTGTCTCTCTCTTTTTATTGGAGTACAGTTGCTGTGTAATGTTGTGTTAGTTTCTGCAATACAGGAAAGTGAAATCAGCTTTATGTATACATGTATCCCTGTTTTTGGATTTCCTTCCCCTTTAGGTGACCACAGAGAATTGAGAAGAGTTCCCTGTGCTATATACTTGGTTCTCAGCTATCTATTTTATGCTGCTAAGTCACTTCAGTCGTGTCCGACTCTGTGCGATCCCATGGACTGCAGCCTACCAGGCTTCTCCATCCCTGGGATTCTCCAGGCCAAAACACTGGAGTGGGTTGCCATTTCCTTCTCCAATGTATGAAAGTGAAAAGTGAAAGTGAAGTCACTCAGGTTGTCTACTTGAAAGTTATACAGTCATGTCCAACTCCTAGCGACCCCATGGACTGCAATCTACCAGGCTCCTCCGTCCATGGGATTTTCCAGGCAAGAGTACTGCAGTGGGTTGCCATTGCCTTCTCCGATCTATTTTATACGTAGTAACAATAGTGTATGTTTCTCAATCTCAGTCTCTCAATTCATCCCACCTTCCCCCTTTCCCTTTTAGTATCCATATGTTTGTTCTCTACATCTGTGTCTCTAATTTTGCTTTGTAAGTAAGATCATCTGTCGGAGAAGGCAATGGCACCCCACTCCAGTACTCTTGCCTGGAAAATCCCATGGACAGAGAAGCCTGGTAGGCTGCAGTCTAAGGGGTCGCTGAAAGTCGGACATGACTGAGTGACTTCCTACTTTCACTTTCACTTTCATGCATTGGAGAAGGAAATGGCAACCCACTCCAGTGTTCTTGCCTGGAGAATCCCAGGGATGGGGGAGCCTGGTGGGCTGCCGTCTATGGGGTCACACAGAGTCAGACACGACTGAAGCAACACAGCAGCAGAAGCAGCAGCAGCAGCAGACCATCTGTATTATTCTGGTCCTCTAGCTAATCTGGCTTCAGAAAGACATCAAGAACTAATTGTTTTCATAATAGTTTCTTTATCTTCTCTTTTTCATATATTCTGAATCATGATCTTTAGTCTTTCATTATTCTTCTAAACTATTTATCAAATACTCTTGTACATGTTTTTTCCATTTTCAAAATGCTTATTAAATGCCATATTCTGTCGACTCCTTTGTAGAGATTACTACATTAAAGTTTGTTTATAATATCTGCAGTGGGTAATGTTATTGATCCCCATTTTACAGATGAAGAAACTGAGAACCCAAGTAACTGACCCAAGGACACACAGCTGGGAAGTGACACAGGTAGAAATGCAACCCACACTGACTGGCTTCAGAGTCCTTTCTCATAAATACTAAGATCTACTTCCCGTGAGAACCAACCCTAAGGAAAAAAGTGGTCACCTATGTAATACATTTGAAGAATTCCTGCCTCAAGAAGCTATGTCACTTTTATTTTAGATTTGGTCTTTGTTGAAATGCAAATCTCACCAAGGGGCTCTTACGTTTTAAGGCATGTAAGTCACTTTGTGTCTTGGTATAAAAGATTTATGAATACATTCCTCAAGAGCAGGAGGGAAAAACAGAGAGAACACAGAAAAGCATGAGATTGGGGAGAATTTCCCATCAAAAGGAGATAAGAGGTAGAAAAGGGCAGATATGAGCCACTAGGCAGCCTTGAATAAGCCTGGCCCACTGACTGTCTTGGCCATGGCCTGGCCCTGTTCCCAGCTACAGACACTCCTCTGGAGAGTAAGTCTTTGCAACTTTTTTTTTTCCCCAGTCTTCGTAACTTCTGCCCACTGATGTGGACAGTAGGCAGAGCACAGGTACACTGGCTACCAATGAGCAACTTAGAATGATGTCATTTCAGAGACATATTGCTTTAGTTTACCTGGATTTTATCCTCAGATTCCACCACCACCTCTATTTTCCCCAACTAAAGCAGACATAGAAATTCAATGAATATAACTGATCAAAGCCGAGCCTCTTTGGTTGAATTAAAGAAGCGGTGCTGGAGGCTCACTTTACCTGCTGCTTCCACACTAGCTACTGCCCATACAGACCCTCTACAGGTACCGGGGCTTGGAGAGTACAGTTCAAACCGCACTCATCCTCAAATTGTGCACAACATGAAATGAAAACCTAAAAGGGTCAAAACCCTTGCCTGAGTTCAAACAGCAGAGCTGGAGCAAAAATACAGGTCTCCTGCCCCAGCTTCACTGCTTTGCCTGCCTGTGCTGCACTGCCTTCTTCTAAGGCAATCCATCCAAGGATTTGGCATCTTCCTACCATGGCAACATTCTCAGAAGCAGCAATCACATGTATGCCTGTGGCGGATTCATTTTGATATTTAGCAAAACTAATACAATTATGTAAAGTTTAAAAATAAAATAAAATTAAAAAAAAAAATAATAATAAATCCATCTTTAAGTGATTTGACTTTGACCTTGATTCTCTATGGTCAACATCAGTAATTTTCTGGAGCTAGAAAGTCTTTTGATATTAAGAGAGCTTTCTGTAAGAAAATATCATGAGCACTTTCATCATGTATTGGAATTCTTACTATCACATAAGCTGTATAAAGGAAGGTGACTGAGGAAAAACAGCATCCTGGAGCAAAAGTTGCCACTAATTCTAATGTTTCCCATGTCTCTGTCCTATTAGGTTGCTTGGAGACACACTACCAGCCTAGTGACCTGTGATAAGGCAGGGGCCCAAGTCCCTGTAAGAGCAAATTACGTGCCCCTGCCTGAGCTTCCCAAGCACTTTTTTGCTGTTTTCATCCTAATAGAAAATGATTACTCTGTCTTCAATATTTTAAAATGATTAATCCTTAAATCCTCATAAGGTAAAATATTATTCTTATTCTAAAAACGGGCTTCCCTGGTGGTTCAGTCAGTAAAGAATCTGCCTGCATTGCAGAAGACCTGGGTTTAATCCCTAGGTTAGGAAGATCCCCCTGGAGGAGGACATGGCAACCCACTCCAGTGTTCTTGCCTAGAGAATCCCCATGGACAGAGGAGCCTGGTGGGCTGCAGTCCATGGGGTAGCAAAGAGTCGGACACAACTGAGCAACTAAGCACACACATTCTAAAAGCAAGAAAACTGAGACTCAGAGACCCTAAGTAAGTAACTTATGACTTACTCAAGTGATGGGAGTAGAATTTAAATATAAGTGTGGCTCCCAAACCATACACAGCACACAGTTCAAATAAGATGACCACGGTTCTATCAGGGAGCACTTCCATCTTTGGTGAATACAAGGCATATTCCATTTGGTGCCCAGGTGAGCTCCAACATATACTATTTGTTACATTAGGGGAGGGGCATGGGTTGGAGGCTTAAGCCAGACCAAGTGGTCTACTGTGAATCCTGGCTCTCTGTATACAGTGAGCAAACTGCTTAACTTCTCTGTTCCTAAGTTTCCTCGTCTGACAAATGAGATAATAACAGTACCAACTCCTTCATATTGCTGTAAGGATTAAATGAGAGATCATGAGAGGAGTGCCTGGAACCACAGAAGTACTCAAAAATGTTAGATATTATTTATGTTTTTAATACATAACAATAAGCTTGTGATCTGATCAGATCTTTCTTCTATCCCCATGCCCTTCCTGACTATAAGACAGAAAAGAGAGTCCTAATGTAACACGGCTCCTCTTTTGCACCCATTTAGACTAGAGCAATGGAGAAGGCAATGGCACCCCACTCCAGTACTCTTGCCTGGAGAATCCATGGACAGAGGAGCCTGGTAGGCTGCAGTCCATGGAGTCACTAAGAGTCGGACACGACTGAGTGACTTCACTTTCACTTTTCACTTTCATGCATTGGAGAAGGAAATGGCAATCCACTCCAGTGTTCTTGCCTGGAGAATCCGAGGGGCGGGGAAGCCTGGTGGGCTGCCGTCTATGGGGTCGCATAGAGTTGGACACGACTGAAGCGACTTAGCAGCAGCAGCAGCAGACTAGAGCAAACTGCCCAATGTTTTTCAGCAGAGGGTAAGAATCATACCAACTCTGAGGCCTTGTGAGGAAGATAAAAATGTGTTGTGTTATATATAGTTTAAAATTATTTCTTTTAAAATGTTACATACTCTAAAGGAGTGGATAAAAACTCATAATAATGATTTTATAGTATTTTATTGATTTTAAGACAAACATATTTTAACATTTCTGAAACTGGGATTGGGACCACAGAGATTTCACATTCCTTGCATATAAACCAGGAATTATACTATCTATGTCCTAGGGGTGTTTGCAAGATATGTGCGATGATGTGATAATGAGAGTGAACACATCTGTCACATTTCTTGGTGGGGCATAGTGTCTGGTTTCATTAATATCCACTTTCTTCCTTATCATTCCCTCCCTTACTCCAACAAAATGTTCTTTAAGCCAAAACTCATGAAGCCAGCCAGAGTAACTTAAATTCCCTACTTGGCAAGTTGGATTCTAGATCCAGGTCAAGCAGTACCACTCTGCAGAAGTCTCTCTGATGACCCAGGTAGGAATTAATGTGCCCCTTCATCTGTGTCATGGGCTCACATGAACACCACTGATACACTACACTACACTGTGTTACATGTATTATTGCAATAGCATGAGGTAATATAACCTCTCATTTTTGCATCTATCTTCCCTAATGGAATGTATGAGGGTACCCAACATTTAATAGTTGTTTAATTTTTATTGGGAAAAAAGCAATAAAAAATGTACCAATATTTGATGAACTATTACTAATCTGTTCAACCATAAACAGAATTTGACCTAAATGTTAGTACGGTGGCAGGGAAATGGATTTATCCTGTTCTTAATACAAATTTAATACCCTCCTGGCTGAAGTAATTATTACACATTCTATAAAAGCAAGGTTCAAATTTATTATATATTATTGTATTTCTACAAGAGTTGCTTTAATATTTCAACCACAAATATGCCTCATGCTAAAATTACATTGAATATATCTATAACAAGAAATTATGAGTATTGCTGGCAAATTGGTACATTGATTAGATGGCCACATGTCTAATTAATGAAATCTAAAGAGCTCTGAACCTTGAGTGTCTCAATTAAATATCTGTTCACAAAGTATTCTTTATAGATGATTATGCACTTGCTAGCTTATTTTGCTCATTTTATTGCTTTTGATCTATAATGGCAAGAGCATATCCTTCAAAGCAACACAAAGGGTTAGTAATCAGTGATGATTTCATACTGATTTCTAACTGGTCAATGTATGCGTGCATGTTAAGTTGCTGTGTGTCCGACTCTTTGCGACCCTATGGACTGTAGCCCACTAGGTTCTTCTGTCCATGGGATTTTCCAGGCAAGAAAGCTGGCCAATAGGGGTAAGGGAATGTGTTCTATAACATTAAATATCAGGAAATGCAAATTAAAAACCAAAAATGAGATACCATTTCATTTCATACAGATGAGAATGGATAAAATTTTAAAAGACTGGTTACATACCAAATTCAAGAGAAGATGAAAAGTAACTAGAATTTGTATGCATTAAAGAAGATAATGTTAAAGAATATAATCACTTTAAGAACTATCTGGTAGTTTCTGGTAGACTTAAACTGACACTTATACTAAGGTCTAGCAATTACATTCCTAAGTATTTATGCAGGAGAAATTAAGACATATTTTTTCAAACTAACTTGTATAAGAATTTCTGTGCAGCCTTATTAATAATGGCAAAAAGGTGGGAAAATGTCCATCAGGAGGAGAAAGTATATACAAATTATAGTATATTGAAACAATGGAGCACTAAACAACAATAAAAAATGAACCACTATTACATACAAATCTTAAAACATGATGGGCAAGGAAGGCAGACACAAAACAGTAAATGCTCTCTGATTCCATTCATATAAAGTTCAAAGCAAGACTAATCTATGATAACATAAATCTGAAAAGTTGTTGCCTGTGAAGCATGGGAATTGACTTGAAAGTGACATAATAAAACCTTTGGGGTGATGGAAATGTTCTGTATCTTACTTGGGATAGTACGTATGTTCATTTTTTTGTATGTGTGTGTGTGTTTTGTTGCTCATTCATGTCTGACTCTTTGCAGCCCCATAGACTGTAGCCTGCCAGGCTCCTCTGCCCATGGAATTTTCCGGGCAAGAATACTGGAGCAGGTTGCCATTTCCTATTCCAGGGGATCTTCCCACTCAAGGATTGAACATGTGTCTCCTGCATCTCCTGCATCACAGGCAGATTCTATACCACTGTACTACTAGCGCCACCTGGGAAGTCCAAATTATAAACCTGAAATCTGTGTATTTTACTGCTTACAAATCTCATTCTAGGAAAAAATATAGCAGGTACTTTGATGATGGAAATTACACTTGAGAGTCAATTTCCTGGAATGGTGAAAACCTGTTTAATTGATTTCAGTATGAAAATTAGCATTTTTTTAGTTTCCCCAGTTAGAGCGTGCAATGCTGAAAAAGGCAGTTGGGTTGTATACTCAAAGACATAAATGTATAAACAGAAAGACATCCTGTTTAGGGAAGAAAAGGTTCTTTGACATCCAGTCTCATCACAAAGGCCAGACCTCGATTCTCGTATCTGCTTGGAAATCTAGCAGACACAGATGCCTCCTTGACTGAAGGCAGACTGAAGTTATCCACAGGTTTAATGTCACCCAATTGGAACAACTACAATAAGTATTCAGAGAGAGATTAATTTCAGCATTGTATGTTCACTGCACATCTTGTGGATGTGAGAATGTCTTCTTTCCAAAGGTCATATCTCCTCCTGTGCTCCTGATTGCATCATCTCTCACCACCTCTAGAATCATGCTCCAGCAATTATCTCTTCCCTGGCTTCTATCTTAATTCTCTTTCTCTTTACTGGGTTTATTCAACCTAAGCAATAAGCATGTTTATATCCTACCCGATTGTAAATAAAAAACATACAAAAGAGACTTCAGCTTTCCTTCAGTGTTGTTACCCCCTCAGGCTACTGCACCTTTCACCTAACTCAGGAGTTCTGATCTTTACTTCCTCATGAGTCAGTCACTTCAGTCACTTCAGTTGAAGTCAGTTACTTCAACCTCCTGCTGTCCCAATTTCAGCCTCAGAACTCTACTAAAATTTCTCTTTAATTGGGCACATTTGTACCAAATGTTAATATTCCCTAACTTATCTGCTGCATCTGAAACCAATAACCACTCAGCCTTTCTTTCGTCATTCTCTACACCTCCATGACAACACAGCCTCTCTCTGGATGTGGTATTTTGGCCAGAGTGGTTACATGATGGAAACTGGGCCAATTAGTTTTTATATCTTGGGAACTGGGAGTTGGAACATGGAGATTTTGTCAGATCCTTTCAGGCATTTCAACAAGAAAGTGACAATGTTGTGACCTGAGCAATCAACTTTTGATCTTTGGGAAAACTGAGCAGTGAAAACATACTTTCAGAAAAAGAAAAGCATGAACACAGGGTGTCAAAAGCAGAAATAAGAGACCACAGGGCCACAGAAAAAGCAGATCCTGTTTCTGATTATTCTCTAGGCCTGGGTCTAGGGCCAGTGAATTTTGTCTAAGGGATGATGAGACACCAGCAGAGGTAAGTGTCAGTGTCCTTCCTTACCAAGAGGCCCTAACCAGGTCCTTTGCTGGCCTCTCATCCTCTTTTCAGATTTCTTTTATTCTTTTTTCTCTAACTTTCTCTAACCAAATCAGTATGTCTGCACCTAGCTTCTCATCTTTGCATTAATTCCTATTTGCTAATTCCATTCAGTTTGGTCTGAATAACTATTAACATCTCCCATTCAGTATTTGAATTCAATAGTCAATATATTCAAATTTGTATTCATTCATGAAATACAAAGTTCTTTAAATTTCTCATACAATACTAATTAGCAAAACCAGCATTCTCTTAGGTATGCGGACTAGAACTCTAGGTTCAGCTTTAATCCCTCTATTTACTTGCTCCAAACTTCTACCTGGTTCTAAATTTTATGGTCCTAAACTTGACTATTTCTCTCATTTGCCAGGCCGCCTTTCATTCCAGGACTTAACTGCCTTGGTTCAGGCCTTCATGCATGTTCACTTGAGGTCATTACCTTTTTTAGAAAACAAAAATCCACAAAAAATTAAATATTTCCATGGAGGTAGTAAAATTTCTCGTCACTGTACTCTACACATTAAAGGACATATATAAACACATGTTTGCATAATCCTCACCACAGACTTTTGCACTTAACTACTGATAAGACTTCTCAGCTGTTCTTCTCACCTCGCTGATTATACATAACTCTAGATGTGTCCTTATTCTGTAGTAAAACAGAATTTAAAATTTTAATGAATGCTGTCCAATGTGCCAACAGACCAAAACTTCGATGCTTACATAATTAATATCCTCCCTCCCTTCCCCTTTGAGAGTGTTAGGTCCAATGCAATTCTCCTCATTCAGTGGAACTTGATTTGATTTTAACTCTTGGGTGAAAGTCAATTATTTACGCTTTAGAGCATGGAAGCAAAATGGGTGTGGCACTTAAAAGTAAAGTTAAAATTAGTGTCTCATAAATACAGCTGAAATTTCATCCTTTTCCTATATCACAGGGTACTTTTAAAGCAAATCTATAAAGAAATTATTTTAAACTACCTAAGAGCAAGACATATTTCAACTTTTTTGGCAAAAATAGAGCACATTCCATATAATGATTGGCAATATATGGTCCCAATAAAGGATTTAACATAAGTTCAGTACTTTAAAAGTTTCTTATATTTTGTATTATGGAATACTAAATTATACATGGAAAGTCTCTTTAGTTTAAAACATGCTTAGCATCAGCCAGCTCTTACCTCAAAGAGCATCTGGGAATAAATCCTCACCCAAGAAGCAGTTGGTAACTTGAACTATGGCAAGCCTAGGTGCTGGTGTAATTGAAATAAGAAAATAGGAAGAAATTACAAAGGAAATACAAATTTTTTTTTTTGTATCTCAAATAACCACAGACATAACAATATACAATGCCTCTCCAAATTCAAGTTTTCAAAAGCCCCTGCTCACAAATGATGGTAAGCTTTCCTGCCTCCCATAAAATTACACTAAGATTCAGTCTCTGGTTGTATCCTGTGTTTACCTGGCCCACTAACTCAGTCTGGACCCTTCACTTAGGACTTGATAACAGCCAGAAAGAAAATTAGAGAGACAATCTTTGACACTCAGGAACCACAATCTGCTAATTTTTAATACATTTAAAAATATTATCTAAAATAATTTAAATAAAATTAGTAGTGTGAAAGCCTTCTGAGTAAACTTCTGTGTCATAGAAGAAAGAAGGACATAGAAGGGGTTTCCCAGAGTGCTTACTGTTCCTTGATATTAAAATCAAAGTAACTGAGACCATAACATTTGCATTCCAACCTCCCATCCAAGTCCTCTCTCAGCATTAAAGGAAAGATTCTGTATGGCATAGCTGTGGTGTGCCACACAAACATCTGCTCCAAGACAAAGTCATTCATTCATGCAGTTGACAAAGGCACATAGCTGAGTCACTCTCTGAGAATGGCGGAGGCCAAGGGGTTATTCTCCCTTCTCTGGGTCAGCCCACATGCAATGACTCATTGATGGGGGTTCCCAAATGCCTAGCCCTCTTGCTTTAACACAGGGGCCATCCTAGTATCAGAGGCCTAGGATTGGCTGAGGTCTCTGTTGCAAATACATTATGGCTCAGCTTCTTCCAAAAGAAGCTCTGCACATATATCTCTGTTTCATAATGTGTTTCCCAGGAAACCTGACTTAAGAAAGTTGTTATCAAGGGAGCACTGAGGAAGTGACTCTAAAATGAGATCTTTTATCTAAATCCTCTCTGTTGGACTGGCAACGAGGACCCAATCACTGATGCCATGTCAAAAACTGATGGCCTGTGGTATACTGTAACAGAACAATTGTTAACACATTCACTTTTAGTGGGGGACCAATGTGTGAATACCACTGGAAGGAAAGAACTTGCATGTACTACATTGAGGTATTAGAGGTTGGGAGAGAAAGTGATTAGAGCCATGGAATGGAATAGCTACTGAAGCCTCTTAATGCAATGGAGAAAAGACATTGAAAGGCTTAAAGTGATGCTACCAATTTAAAACTAGAGGTAACAACAGCAGACATCTATGTCATTAGATAAAGAAATTCTCACCTCTTGCAGCAGATGCAGAAAAAGTTGAGCATCAGACCCAGGAATTGATCATAAGTGTGGCAGAGCTCCAGAGAAGGTTTAACTCTCAATTTAGACAGGTTGCCTGTGCCAAGATTGGGGCCTTAATTGAGAAAACAAATGGGACTGTGAGTCATGTGAAAAAAAGTGGGACTGGGGACATCTGGGTTAATTCACTGGAAGCTCTTTAATCCTCAGATTTCCCTGAATCCTCTGACAAAAAGTGGCTCTCCCCTGTCAGAAGCTAGTGCTCCACTCTTGCTTGAAAACGTGCAAGAAAATGTGTGCACCCTCTGACAAGACCTACCAAAAGCATTCCCATGGACCCCCAGACCAATAACTAGGAAAAAGAAACAACATAAGCCAGCTAAACAAAAGAGCCTGTAAAGGGAGGAAAAAGACTATGTGTTGAAGGAACGGAAGAACCTCAGCAACATATATGCACCAATAGGAGCATATAGGAACTGACAGAGTACGTATGAACTGGATTCTGTGAGTACTAGCTCAATGTGGATGTATATAAAGTTAGATAGGGAAGACTGGATTGCTACTGAAGCAGCCTTCCTTAGTGCATGGACAGGTTATCTAATGTGTGGGTATCTCAACATGTGGGTATTCCATGAAAATGGACGGTTGGTACACCATCCCACTCAATATAGCACTGAAAGACATCAGAGAGGGAAAAATCTTTCCAATGGGTAGAATTTAATTTTTTTTACCTTTTTTAAAAGTCTTTACTTTTTTATTATTATTTTTTTTTTACCACAGACTGTCATTGTCACTTTTATTTTGAAAAATTTTTCCTTGTCATTTTCTTACTAAAGAAAACATGTCCCTGAGTAAGTCACTTCATTTTTCTTTTTTTTTATTATAAATTTATTTATTTTAATCGGAGGCTAATTACTTTACAATATTGTATTGGTTTTGCCATACATCAACATGAATCTGCCACGGCTATACACGTGTTCCCCATCCTGCAGCCCCCTCCCATGTCCCTCCCTGTACCATCCCTCTGGGTCATCCCAGTGCACCAGCCCCAAGCATCCTGTATCATGCATCAAACCTGGACTGGTGATTCGTTTCTTATATGATATTATATACGTTTCAATGCCATTCTCCCATATCATCCTTCCCTCACCCTCTCCCACAGAGTCCAAAAGACTGTTCTATACATCTGTGTCTCTTTTGTTATCTCGCATACAGGGTTATCGTTACCATCTTTCTAAATTCTGTATATATGCATTAGTATACTGTATTGGTGTTTTTCTTTCTGGCTTACTTCACTCTGTATAATTGGCTCCAGTTTCATCCACCTCATTAGAACTGATTCAAATGTATTCTTTTTAATGGCTGAGTAATATTCCATTGTGTATATGTACCATTGCTTTCTTATCCATTCATCTGCTGATGGACATCCAGGTTGCTTCCATGTCCTGGCTATTATAAACAGTGCTGCGATGAACATTGGGGTACACGTGTCTCTTTCAATTCTGGTTTCCTTGGTGTGTATGCCCAGCAGTGGGATTCCTGGGTCATAAGGCAGTTCTATTTCCAGTTTTTTAAGGACTCTCCACACTGTTCTCCATAGTGGCTGTACTAGTTTGCATTCCCACCAAGAGTGTAAGAGGGTTCCCTTTTCTCCACACCCTCTACAGCATTTATTGCTTGTAGACTTTTGGATAGCAGCCATTCTCACTGGCGTGAAATGGTACCTCATTGTGGTTTTGATTTGCATTTCTCTGATAATGAGTGGTGTTGAGCATCTTTTCATGTGTTTATTATCCATTTGTATGTCTTCTTTGGAGAAATGTCTGTTTAGTTCTTTGGCCCATTTTTTGATTGGGTTGTTTATTTTTCTGGAATTGAGCTGCAGGAGTTGCTTGTATATTTTTGAGATTAGTTGTTTGTCAGTTGCTTCATTTGCTATTATTTTCTCTCATTCTGAAGGCTGTCTTTTCACCTTGCTTATAGTTTCCTTTGTTGTGGAGAAGCTTTTAAGTTTAATTAGGTCCCTTTTGTTTATTTTTGCTTTTATTTCCAATATTCTGGGAGGTGGGTCATAGAGGATCCTGCTGTGATTTATTTTGGAGAGTGTTTTGCCTATGCTGTCCTCTAGGAGTTTTATTATTTCTGGTCTTATGTTTAGATCTTTAATCCATTTTGAGTTTATTTTTGTGTATGGTGTTAGAAAGTGTTCTACTTTTATTCTTTTACAAGTGGTTGACCAGTTTTCCCAGCACCACTTGTTAAAGAGATTGTCTTTTCTCCATTGTATATTCTTGCCTCCTTTGTCAAAGATAAGATGTCCATAGGTGTGTGGGTTTATTTCTGGGCTTTCTATTTTGTTCCATTGATCTATATTTCTGTCTTTGTGCCAGTACCATACTGTCTTGATGACTGTGGCTTTGTAGTAGAGCCTGAAGTCAGGCAGGTTGATTCCTCCAGTTCCATCTTCTTTCTCAAGATTGCTTTGGCTATTCGAGGTTTTTTGTATTTCCATACAAATTGTGAAATTATTTGTTCTAGCTTTGTGAAAAATACTGTTGGTAGCTTGATAGGGATTGCACTGAATCTATAGATTGCTTTGGGTAGTATACTCATTTTCACTATATTGATTCTTCCAATCCATGAACATGGTATATTTCTCCATCTATTAGTGTCCTCTTTGATTTCTTTCACCAGTGTTTTATAGTTATCTATATATAGGTCTTTAGTTTCTTTAGGTAGATATATTCCTAAGTATTTTATTCTTTTCATTGAAATGGTGAATGGAATTGATTCCTTAATTTCTCTTTCTATTTTTTCATTATTAGTGTATAGGAATGCAAGGGATTTCTGTGTGTTGATTTTATATCCTGCAACTTGGAGAGATCACAGCAGACAACACAGAAATACAAAAGATCATAAGAGACTACTATCAGCAGTTATATGCCAATAAAATAGACAACTTGGAAGAAATGGACAAATTCTTAGAAAAGTACAACTTTCCAAAACTGAACCAGGAAGAAATAGAAAATCTTAAGTGACCCATCACAAGCACAGAAATTGAAACTGTAATCAGAAATCTTCCAGCAAACAAAAGCCCAGGTCCAAATGGCCTCACCACTGAATTCTACCAAAAAATATAGAGAAGAGCTAACACCTATCCTACTCAAACTCTTCCAGAAAATTGCAGAGGAAGGTAAACTTCCAAACTCATTCTATGAGGCCACCATCACCCTAATACCAAAACCTGACAAAGATGCCATCAAAAAAGAAAACTACAGGCCAATATCACTGATGAACATAGATGCAAAAATCCTTAACAAAATTCTAGCAATCAGAATCCAACAACACATTAAAAAGATCATATACCATGACCAAGTGGGCTTTATCCCAGGGATGCAAGGATTCTTCAATATCCACAAATCAATCAATGTAATACACCACATTAACAAATTGAAAAATAAAAGCCATATGATTATCTCAATAGATGCAGAGAAAGCCTTTGACAAAATTCAACATCCATTTATGATAAAAACCCTTCAGAAAGCAGGAATAGAAGGAACATACCTCAACATAATAAAAGCTATATGTGACAAACCCACAGCAAACATTATCCTCAATGGTGAAAAATTGAAAGCATTTCCCCTAAAGTCAGGAACAAGACAAGGGTGCCCACTTTCACCACTACTATCCAATGGGTAGAATTTGGGGTAAGTTACCTGATCATTCACTTTGCATGCAAAGAGAAGTGGCCCATGGTAAAAATATACATGGACTCATGAACAGTGGTGAACCACTTGCCTAACTTCTCAGGAGCCTGCAAGAAGAAAAATTGGAACATCACAGTCAAAGAGACTATAGAGGAGAAATGTGGATGGTTTGAAAGAAAGAGTTCAAAATGTGAAATATAGTGTGTTGCATGTTAAGGTCCACCAGATAGTATGCACCATGGAAGTAGCAATGAATAACCAAGCAAACAATGATGATCAGCTGTGGCTGAAATAGAGATTACATATGAATTCAAAAGCCTGGGCTCCTATTAATCAAGGCTGAGCAGGATACTGCTGCTGCTGAATGCCCAACACACCAGCAACAGAGATCAATGCTGAGCACCTAATAACAACAACATCTTTCAAGAAGATCGACCAGCCACTTGGTAGCAATTGATTACACTGAACCTCTACTCTGGGAAGGGCACTGCTTCAGTTTAACTGGAATCAACACAACTCCAGATATAAGTGTGCCTTTTCCACACACATAATTTCATCTTTGATCAAGGGTATTACCTTACAGTAGTGTTTGTGCAGCAGCAGGGTCCTCACCAAGGACTCTGTTGTTCCATGACACACCACATCCAAACCCAGAAACTTCCAGATTAATAATTTCAATAATAAAAGCCTTTGAAAACACATTTGAAATGCAAACTTAGAAATGACACCCTGATGGGATGGGATACCGTACTGCAGAATGTAGTATACATTCTAAATCCATGACCATCACACGGTATTGTGTCCCCAGTAGATAGAACACAGCAGTCTAGAAACCAAGGAGTGTCCCTGCTTATTACCTCTCTCAATGTCTCAGATGGAACATCTGTACTTTGCATCCCCACAACTTAGCTTCTCCTGCTTATAGAGTATCTGACTCCCAGGGGGGCCCTGCTACTACTGGGACACAGTGAAGAACTAAGAAGCTTTAAGATACAGTTTCCATTCCATCTCTTAAACCTATGGCAGGAAGAATTGACTCTGATCATTAGGAGAACGTAGGGCTGAAATTACACTATGTGGACAAGGAGGAACAGATCTGGCACCCATAAGCGACTGAGGAAAATCTTCACAATTACCTGCCAGATTTGATGGTGAATGGATAAGAATGGCAAAATGACTGAGATCTCAGGTCACTCAGGGATGTAATCTGGGTCACCACAGGAGGTATGACAGCTAGACCAGGAGAAGTGCTAGCCATCAGGTAGGAGACATATAAAATGCTATATATAGGAGGAAGGTAATATGTTGTGGTCTTGAGAGCAATTGCAATTACAAGGGCTCCAGCTCATTCCAATAACTTTCTTGTAAGTTTCCACAGGAAAAGAGATCAGCAAGCTATCCCAGATGGTGAACTTGAGAAATGAAGCAAGAGTGTTTGCGTGACACACAGGGCAGACTATAATGGATGTCAGAGTGTGATGACTTCAGGATCAAGGAACAAATCCAGAGTCAAGCCCTGGAATGGCCTTAGTTCCTGGACTGACACAGACATCAGTTCACAGATTTCCACATTGTCCCAGAATGTGCCCTAGTTGTGATCTTCAGGTTAAGTGACTCCAGGTCTACAAAATATGTTTATTGTCACAATATAATATCATATGTAGCACAGACAGGTAACAGGTAGCAAATATCAATAATAGTATTGCAGTTGCCATTTTATATTTGCTTGCTCTGTTCTAGGAGCTATGTTGAGTATTTTAAAAAGTACCATGCTAAATCATTGAAACAATTCTCTAAAAATATATTAACTATTCCTGCTATAGAGAGGAGAAAACCATGGCCTGGCACAATTCAGCATCCTGCCTAACACCACAAGTCTAAAAAGTGGTAGTGCCTACATTTGAGTACAAAATAGGAAACGCCAAAGCTTTCACGTTGCAACACGTTGTTATATAGATAACTGGAAACTATAAAAAGTACATACTTTTGTTACGGAAAACATAATTTGAATTTAAACTGCCTGATTTGAATCAGTTCTAATGAGGTAGATGAAACTGGAGCTGATTATACAGAGTAAAGTAAGCCAGAAAGAAAAACACCAATACAGTATACTATGCATATATATGGAATTTAGAAAGATGGTAACGATAACCCTGTATGTGAGACAGTAAAAAAGAGACAAAGATGTATAGAACAGTCTTTTGGACTCTGTGGGGGGAGGGGGATGATTTGGGAGAATGGCATTGAAACATGTATAATATCATATAAGAAACGAATCACCAGTCCAGGTTCGATGCAGGATACAGGATGCTTGGGGCTGGGATGCACTGGGATGACCCAGAGGGATGGTATAGGGAGGGAGGTGGGAGGGGGGGTTCAGGATTGGGAACACGTGTACACCCATGGTGGATTCATGTTGATGTATGGCAAAACCAATACAATATTGTAAAGTAATTAGCCTCTAATTAAAATAAATAAATTTTAAAAAATAAAATAAACTGCCTGATTGTCTATTTAAATATACTACTG
Source organism: Bos indicus (assembly GCF_029378745.1). NCBI lineage: Eukaryota > Metazoa > Chordata > Mammalia > Artiodactyla > Bovidae > Bos > Bos indicus. Next base: position 56,152,459 of record NC_091769.1, read on the forward strand.
AATACACTAAATATAAATGTAATAAATATTCTACTGAAAACGCCTTGTACTGATATATTGTACAGAATTTAAGGAATTAATTATTGATGGATCTTTATTAGAAACTGCATCTCCAAGGCAGATTCTTCAAGTCCCAGCTGTGTCCAAATATGGAACACTATTCTAAATCAAATATTTCCTAGCAGCTGATGAAGTTCTCAGTCAGTTGGTCTGAGCCTTGGAACTGAGGGGCACAGAAAAGCCTAGCCCGACATATACAAAGCTTGTGAAGTGTATGTATTCGGTTACCAGCTACTTGGCCTCATCTTTGTTTACCTTTTCTGCTGTATTTTCTCAAGGCCTCCTGCAAGTATTCAATTACTCAGGTCTTACCTGACCTACCACAATTTTCAGGAAAGAATCTAATGACTACAGATGTTAAAAACTGATGCTATGTAAATTATTTATTTTTCTTAGATATTTGGAAGAATTTTAGACTAACAAAGCATCAGCATCCTGGAGTAGAAGGATAAAGGTTATATTGTTTTCGTTTCTCAAACATAAAACATCATGGCCCTGAAATCTTACCAAATAAATAGAAAATAATTTACTACTTCCAACACATCTAATATTTTTTCCTTTAAAATATTTGTGTATTGGTCATGTTCAACTTGAATCATTTACACAATAAAAAGAAAACTATGAAGAAAACATAATTTTTGGAAGAGGGTATGAAATAAGAAAGATATGTGCATATATCACTATTGAAAGATTTTAAAAATAAAAGATTTAAAATTTTATTACATAACACTTAGGTAGGCCTCCAATAAATCCTTTATAAACAAATATTGAATATCTCACTGAAGCTAGAGTTCTGTCACCACTTTTTTGGCCAGCAGAAGGCTTGGTGGTCCCTGTCCTCTTGCTCTATATTTAATCTTCCTAACCTTTTGTTTGGAGAAGGCAATGGCACCCCACTCCAGTACTCTTGCCTGGAAAATCCCATGAGCGGAGGAGCCTGGTAGGCTGCAGTCCATGGGGTCGCTAAGAGTTGGATACGACTGAGTGACTTCACTTTCACTTTTCCCTTTCATGCATTGGAAAAGGAAATGGCAACCCACTCCAGTGTTCTTGCCTGGAGAATCCCAGGGACGGGGGAGCCTGGTGGCCTGCCGTCTCTGGGGTCACACAGAGTCGGACACAACTGAAGTGACTTAGCAGTAATCTTTTGTTGGGTTCTCCTGAAAGCTCTATCATTCGTTATTTATTCTTGGTCTCTCTTTCACAGATGATTCTGTGGATTCATGAAATAATTATCTGCTTATTTAAGATAATTTTAAACATGCCAAACATGTAAGGAAATGAGAAACAAAATAGGTATGCTTTAATAGACAGATGGAAAAACATTTTTTTCCTAAAGAAAAGAATGGAGGAAAGGCAGAAGGGGAATTGAGTGAAGGTGAGGAGGTGGAGAGACTTCATATTTGTTATGATTTGTTTGCCCTTTGGACAAGCTGGTCTGTTCTTCCTTTATGTGTCCTTCCCCAATTAAATAATCCCTACCTTAAAACCCTGCTTAGGGACAGCAGTCAGAATCACAGAAAGAAACGTGAATGTGGTCTTAGACTCTTCAGCCCAATGTTTCCCCTGATTTCCATATTGTAATAATTCTGGAGATCTCCACCAAATCAGAGATGCTGGGCCATTGCCGTGTTACATCTTCTTACCTGGGACAGCTCCTTTTAAAAACAGAGGACACAGTGACCATGCTGTCACTGTTTAAAAAAAAAAATGTCCAGTTATGTGTCAATATAAGCAATTTAATACTTAAAAAGCAAGTAAGTCAATGGATTGATACGTGCTTTACAAAGGTACTTTGCACAGTTTTACAGAAAACAAAAAGCTAGCTCCCTAGAAAATTTAACATTGATATTAACTTGCAGAAAATTTAAAAACCTATATGGTATATAAATTAAGGGACCTCTGAACATAAGAAATAATTCTCCCTGTAGTTTGTGTTTGGGTTGTGTTTGTATTCAACAGTTAAAAAAAGAAAAAGAAACAGGCTTTATATTCCATAATAAACAAAGCACAAATCCTAGGTTTGGCAAAGAAGAAATCTATAGATTTAACGGCAAAACAGGGGAAGCATGAGGAGTTACAGTTTTAATTTAAGACTACTGCCATGCCTTGGTGTCTTTAGGAATTGTTTGGGCTAATGATTAACTAATTTATTGTTTTTGTATTTATATCCCTGAATTTCTTACCAGGATATTATTTCAGGCAAAAACCAAGAAAGATTACCTAATTTTTCTTTAACAATTAAGCAATACTTGTTAATTGGAATTTGCTGACAGTTTCCCAAGACTGTAATTAAGGTTGTATAACTTTGCCTTCACTGATAAATGCAGACTGAACCAAAATGTTCAGGTGAGATATATCTGATCACAGTTTGGAGACAAGGTACTTATTCAACAGACTCCAAAATACTGAACAATATGCTGACATTAAAGGGACAGCTCAACATATCCTCTAATGTTCTATTCTCACCAAGATGGTACCTGCCTATATCTTCTCTCCCTAATATGGCTCTAGGCTTCTTCTTTAAAAGACAATTCTTTATAACACCAGTTCTTGCATGGTGGTGCATGGTGCTCTATGCAGATTAAAAACTAAAAGATATATTCAAAAGAAATCTAACTATTTACAAATTTGGAGTCAACATTTTTAAAAGTACCAATAATGTGGAGATAACAGCACTTTCTTCATTCACCCAACAAATTTTTATTGGACACTAGCTATGGTTGTGATCTGCACTAAGTTTGGGGACACAATGGTGGGCAAAACAGAAACAGCCCCTGCCTGCATGCTCAGTGGTGTCTGACTTTTTGCGACCCCATGGACTTTAGTCTGCCAGGCTTCTCTGTCCATGGGATTCTCCAGGCAAGAATACTAGAGTGGTTTGCATGCCCTCCTCTGGGGAATCACCCGACCCAGAGATCAAACCCAAGTCTCCTGCACCTGCTATAATGACACATGAAATCTTTACTACTGAGCCACTAGGACCTCTGTAAAATCAGAATTAGTAAATTATTTATTAATAAGTTGATAATAATAAATACATTAACAAGGAGAATTAATTAAGCAAGCAATTTTAATAAACAACAGTATTTTCTATCCAACCTATTTCACGAAAAAGTGACTCCTTAATGCCTACTCCATGAAATTCAGACCTCCCAACAGCCCTAACTCATTACTGTATACTCTCTCCCAAGATATTTCTTTACGTCTTTGCTTGAATAGACTGTACTTTCATTTCCTCCTCATCAGACCATTACTGTTGCAATGGGGAGTCTTATAATTCATTCCTTCCATTTGTAGTTTGTGCTTAGCCCGCATTCACATTCACTACTTTGGCAGCCTACCCTTAATTCATTCTCTGTATAATAATTTGTATTTACTTTTCCCTCCCCCAATAGACCTAAGAGCTTTTGATGGCAGATCCTCTATTTATTCATTTGCACATTCCTTCTGCAGAGCCTACGAAAGTGACCAAAGGCTTCTTAAATAGCAACAAAACAGCTTGCTTTCCTCCATTTATGACTTTGTTATCTCCTCTTGACCCACAACATTCACTGCCTGGAATATTCTCTCTGATCAATAATCGTAATCTATGTCATCCCCTCTTTTTGAAATGAGCTACCAAGAAAGAATCTTTTAAGCATTATCTTTTATTGTTAATAATCTCAAACACAGAAAACTGCTATTTTCATACTCCATCTGAACCCTTTCCATTTATTAGTTCTTTCTTTCCTTTGCAACTAATGTCTGTAAGCATTCTACCAGTTTTGCAGGAAGAATAAAAATGACATCAGCCTTGTCCTCAAGGAGCTCACCAGCCTGTGAAGAGAAAGGCACTGGAAATTCAGAACCAACTTGATGGTGAGGGAGAGAGGTGCTGGGAAAGCCAAGTCCTTTGTTCTCTGCACAGGTCACTACATGGTAAAACCACCCAGACACCTCTTGTCTGAAACTGAATTTGTTTCACTTCTGCAAAACCTGTTCACAGCTCTGTAATCAACCCAGAAGGAATTCCCTAGACTACAAGTTTTGTGTAGTTTGTCTGCTGCTAAGTCACTTCAGTCGTGTCCGACTCTGTGCGACCCCATAGACGGCAGTCCACCAGGCTCCCCCGTCCCTGGGATTCTCCAGGCAAGAATTCTGGAGTGGGCTGCCATTTCCTCCTCCAATGCATGAAAGTGAAAAGTGAAAGTGAAGTCGCTCAGTCATGTCCAACTCTTCGCGACCCCATGGACTGCAGCCTACCAGGCTCCTCCGCCCGTGGGATTTTCCAGGCAAGAGTACTGGAGTGGGGTGCCATTGCCTTCTAGTTTAAGACAAAGGCAGCAGTTCAAGAGGCAGGATATACACCTCTCAATCAGAGAGGGACAGGAGCTGTCCCTCAGGCAGCCTAAGGCACACAGCAAGAAAAAGAAACATAGACACGGTCACCTTGCTGTCCTGGGGTTTCTGAAATGTGCATTGTGTGGACACGTTTTAACCCAAGTTTGGCTTTCTCCTGTTGTCTGCGACACTCCTGCCCCACCTTTTTCCTGAGTTACCTGCTGAGTCTTCAGGACCCACAGACTTATTTCAGTTGTGATCTAAGCAATGTGTAATTAAGAGAAGCCTGCTGGTACTCAGAAATACGAAAAATGTACTGTCTTTCATTCATCGAGTTGATGTTTTATTTTCCCTTCAGGAGGATAATGGCTTTGAATTGCTTTCTTGAGAAAATAGATGGTTTTTCCACAATAATAATTTTTTTTTATCTCTCTTTATGACTGATTGTTTTCCACATGCAGATAATATGTTGAGATCTAGGTCTGTGATCTTGGGACATAACAGTTCCCTTAGTGCTGATAATCAGTCTATAAAGGAATTAACTTATGTTCCAAAGTCATTTCTACTATCTCTCAAATCAAATAAATAGGAGTCTAATTACCCAGTCATCCCTCATCATTGAGACTATGCTATTTAACTAAATATAAAATGACAATTCATCCAACATATCTACTTATTGATTTCAAATAATTAAAATGTATTAAATGAAATTCAATCATAATAAGCATAAATTAATATTTCATAATGTGGAAAGCACTAAGGGGAAACCTTGAGTATCTTCCATGTCATTATAATGATATCATTATTGTACAATATTGCAAACATAAGATATATTAATGTTTGATAGCATTATAACCTATAAATATCTATTATAATCTATCCTTATTCTAAAGATATTGTCACAAATTAGTTAATTGTTCACTAGTGTTTGGATTCTTGATCAAAAGGAGTTCATAGTATCTCTCCATTAGTTTCAAGATAGTCTGGTTTTATCACTCATTAATATTTACAGACATATAGTAACACATTTTTTGCAAGAAAATATGAACAGGATTTATTTTTTGGTCCATTTCATTTAGTATTTAGCACTACAATAAATCTGTCCTTGAGACATGTTTTATATAAATTTATTTATTTTAATTGGAGGTTAATTACTTTACAATATTGTATTGGTTTTGCCATTTTAGATAAGTGAACTGAGAGCCAGAGTTGACAATGAAAAGTGAGACAATATGTGGATTAACTGAGAAACAATTTAAAAATAGGCATCCAGAAATTTTAAGTATTTTCACAAATACTTTCTTTGTATTCCTATAATTTTTTTAAAAACTACATCTAGAGTTTTATAATTATAATTACATTTTGAGATTTGAAATTAGTGTTATGTCTTCTGGACTTTTAACACTTTCTGCATTCTAAGAAATATATTTTCCTTTCTCACAGAGGAAAGCTTTATATTCCACACACAAAACAGCAATTAATAGCTTTGGGTGGGGCCTGTACTGCAGACAACTGGAACCAACTATGAGAGAAATTAATCAAGGCTTATGGTATCAAGCAATAAACTGTGGAAAATTCTGAAAGAGATGGGAATACCAGACCACCTAACCTGCCTCTTGAGAAACCTATATGCAGGTCAGGAAGCAAGAGTTAGAACTGGACATGGAACAACAGACCAGTTCCAAATTGGGAAAGGAGTACGTCAAGGCTGTATATTGTCACCCTGCTTATTTAATTTATATGCAGAGTACATCATGAGAAATGCTGGGCTGGAAGAAGCACAAGCTGGAATCAAGATTGCCAGGAGAAATATCAATAACCTCAGATATGCAGATGACACCACCCTTATGGCAGAAAGTGAAGAAGAACTAAAGAGCCTCTTGATGAAAGTGAAAGAGGAGAGTGAAAAAGTTGGCTTAAAGCTCAACATTCAGAAAACGAAGATCATGGTATCTGGTCCCATCACTTCATGGGAAATAGATGGGGAAACAGTGGAAACAGTGGCTGACTTTATTTTTCTGGGCTCCAAAATCACTACAGATGGTGACTGCAGCCATGAAATTAAAACATGCATACTCCTTGGGAAGAAAGTTATGACCAACCTAGACAGCATATTCAAAAGCAGAGACATTACTTTGCCAACAAAGGTCCATCTAGTCAAGGCTATGGTTTTTCTAGTAGTCATGTATGTATGTGAGAGTTGGACTATAAAGAAATCTGAGTGCTGAAGAATTGATGCTTTTGAACTGTGGTGTTGGAGAAGACTCTTGAGAGTCCCTTGGACTGCAAAGAGATCCAACCAGTCCATCCTAAAGGAGATCAATCCTGAGTGTTCATTGGAAGGACTGATGTTGAAGCTGAAATTCCAATACTTTGGCCACCTGATGCGAAGAAATGACTCATTTGAAAAGACCCTGATGCTGGGAAAGATTGAGGGCAGGAGGAGAAGGGGACGACAGAGGATGAGATGGTTGGATGGCATCACTGACTTGATGAACATGAGTCTGGGTAAACTCTGGGAGTTGGTGATGGACAGGGAGGCCTGGCGTGCTGTGGTCCATGGGTTCACAAATAGACACAACGGAGCGACTTAACTGAACTGAACTATGGTGTCAAGTGTTTGAAGAGAAAGATAACATAAAACCTGGCTTCCCAGGTGGCCCTAGTGGTAAAGAATCTGCCTGCCAATGCAGGAGACTTGGATTCAATCCCTTGTTCTGGAAGATCCCCTAGAGGAGGAAATGGCAATGTAATCCAGTATTCTTGCCTGGAGATCCCATGGACAAGACAGACCCTCATGGGCTACAGTCCACAGGATGGCAAAGAATCAGATACGACTGAGAGACTGAGCATGCATGCAATATAAATGCTAGTAACTCATGGATTTCTCTCATGGTACTGCTGCTGCTGCTGCTAAGTCACACAGATTTAGCAGAGTCTCACAGAGTCGGACACAACTGAAGCAACTTAGCAGCAGCAGTACCATGAAAGAAATCCATGAGTTACTAGTGTTTATATTGCATGCATGCTCAGTCTCTCAGTCGTATCTGATTCTTTGCCACCGTGTGGACTGTAGCCCATGAGGGTCTTGTCCATGGGATCTCCAGGCAAGAATACTGGAGTACATTGCCATTTCCTCCTCTAGGGGATCTTCCAGACCCAGGAATTGAACCCACAGTCTCGTGGATTTCTCTCATGGTACAGTGGATAAGAATTGGCCTGTCAATGCAAGGGACACCAGTTTGATCCCTGGCCCAAGGAAGATTCCATATGCCACAAAGCAACTAAGTTCATGTGCCATGACTACTAGGCTCACACGACTAATGAGTCTGCAAGCTGCAACTACTGAACCTCATGTTCCTAGAGCTCAAGCATCACAACAAAGAGTAGCCCCAGCCCATCACAACTAGAGAAAGCCCATGTGCAGGAACAGAGACCCAGTACAACCAAAAAGAAAAAAATAAATAAATTTATATACATATGGGCATACATAATATATATATATATATATGCTTATATGTGGGAGACTTGGGTTCAATCCCTGCATTGGGAAGAACCCCTGGAGAAGGGAAAGGAACAGCTACCCACTCTAGTATTCTGGCCTGGAGAATTCCATGGACCAAATAGTCCATGGGGTCACAAAGAGTCAGACACAAATGAACGACTTTCACTTCACTTCACTTCATATATATATTTATATAGCTCATAACTCACAAAGAAAACTTTCAAAGCCACGCTCAAGTTTTCTCTCCATAGATTCTAAAGTTAGCTATTCTTTGCCCCTCCTAACTGACATCCCCTCCTTTCACCGTCATTATTGAGAAATTTAGAGATTTCAAGATCAACCAAAGAACTCAATGCAGGTTTTGCTCAGACTCTTCATTTGCTCTTTTCGGGGTGGAAATTTTTCTCTAACAAATTGTCACAAGTAAAAGCAGCTGTCTATAATCAGCTATACTGCCTCCCATCTTGGAATAAACAAATGCTCTAAGAATTCCTTCTAGAAAACTAAAAAGGACCGTTGGGAATTCTCTGGATTTCTTCACATAATTGTGGCTATTGCTAAATCCACTGGGGGCTGGATGTCATAAAAGCAGAAGCCAGGATGGTAAAGACCAATAATGTGGACACAAATTGGGTGTCCCACTGGCCTAAATAGGAGAGAGGCAGACCACATCCTGGCTTATTAGCTGAAGTTAAAGGGGAAGATTTAGATCAAGGGATTTTCCACATATATACATTAATATATGATATTTGTATACATACAGCTGATTCACTTTACTGTACAGCAGAAACTAACACATTATAATACACTCCAATTAAAAAAAAATGATGAAATGAAGGATATGGGACTTAGAGACAATGAGGGAAGTACTGTGACTAGAAACATCAAACTGAAAAAGTAGTACTTAGTCCCTGAATCCCTGATTAAGAACAGGAAGACAAACATCACGGGGAGTTGACAAAGACCTACACTATGACATGCCTCTGACCTAGATAAAGTCAGGCAGGCAGCTCCCCTGTTTTAACTGTTAATCTTCCATCTCTTTTGAAGCTACATGTCTTCTGCCTTTCAGTGCTTGTGCTCATGAGCTGCTAGGATACTAGATCCTGACATTCACCATAGATTTACAGAGTTCCTCCTAAAGTCAGACCTTTGAACAATGAGAATAAAATAGGGTCACTGGTCATATTCTAATCTCTCTTCTTGTTCTTGGGACCATTTTACAGTGTTTGACTCTTCATGAAACCCCCATCTGCTCTAACATAGAAAATAATTAGTATTTGCTCCCTTTTGTATCATGGAAAATACACATAAGAATGTTAGAATCTCAGGGCCCTTGATTTAAAAAAAATGGAGTATCCAAAGCCATTCTAGTTTACTCTAAATGTAACTGCTAGGAAATTACTATCTTAAGTCACCGTGGAAGTTTGAATTTTTCCTTCTGACTTTAGTCTTTTGTTGTTATATTCTATTTTGTATACCACCCTCTCGTCTCCCCTTACTAGTCTTTCCCTTTAGTAACTGATAATATTATAGAATTCAAATTAAGCACAATAGCAAACAAATTTACTAAGCACGTACATTTTATATACAAGGTAGTTAGGAGTATGAACATAACTACAATTAAGAATAGCCAGTATTCTTTGGACACTTAATTATATTATCTCATTTAATCTTCCTGAAAACTATGAGGCAATACAATTTACGCTGCCATTATTTTCTGGTTGTAAAGTTAAGAAGCAGAAATTTAAGTAATTTGTCAAAGTTTACACACTTAATGTGTTTATAGTCTTGCTAGAATTTTTTTCAAGTTGTGTGCAAGAATAAATATTTAAACTACAGGTCAAGAACAAAGGTGAAATCTCATGAGAAAGTGTATGATGCATTAGTAAATGAATGATACAAATACCTTAGTACGATGGAATTGTATAAAGTTTCAGTATTTGGAAATGTGAGCAATCTATTTTTTTTCATATTTATTGGAACGTAGTTGCTTTATAGTGTTGTGTTTCTACTGGACTGCAAAGTGAATCAGCTATACATAAACATATTCTCCTTTGTTTTTGGATTCCCTCCCCATTTAGGTCACCACAATGCCTTGAGTAGAGTTCCCTATGCTATACAGTAGGTTCTCATTAGTTATTTACTTTATATATACTTTCAATAGTATATATGCTAAACCCAATCTCTTAATTAGTAATCTGTTTAACTAGGGCAGAGACTGATCAGGAACTCAAAGGTAAAGTGAAAAGGCATTCTGGCATATGGTTGTTAAAGGTGTATTTTTTTCACACTACATACTCAAGGTTTCATTTCATATACAATGTGATGTCCTTGAAAGTTTCTGAGCAGAAAGTGACATGTGCCATGGTCCAGGCATTTTTTAGGACAATGAATCTGGCAGTAGTATGCAGAACAGATGCTCAGAGGAGAGGCTCGTGACAGAACAATTGGAAGATTAGTGCAGTATTCTGATTGTAAAGTGACAGGAACTTGAACTAAGGTGGTGCCAACAGGGCAAGGAAAGAATACATGGCTAGAAATGATACAGAGAATACATGTGATTAGTAACTGAATATAGGACATGAGGGAGTATAAGGCAGTGATGATGACTTGAGATTTGAGCCTGAGAGGTTGAGGAAATCAGGAAAAGGAGCTGTTTGGGAGAAACTGGAAGAGCTGATTCTCTCAATTTTGGTGGGAACACCTTAGTGTAATTCACCTCAATGAAGTAGATGTCCCTAAATAAATTCAGCTCACCAAAATAGTGAATAGACAGAGAGGATCAAGAGAACACTCACACTCAAGGCTAAGAGGAGGAAGACAGCAACCAATGTATGTGTTTATTGTAACTTGTTGTATTTATCCATCAAACATTATATGTCTTGCTGCTGCTAAGTTGCTTCAGTCGTGTCCAACTCTGTGCGACCCCATGGACGGCAGCCCATGAGGCTCCGCCATCCCCGGGATTCTCCAGGCAAGAACACTGGAGTGGGTTGCCATTTCCTTCTCCAATGCATGAAAGTGAAAAGTGAAAGTGAAGTCGCTCAGTTGTGTCCGACTCTTAAGGACCCCATGGACTGCAGCCCACCAGGCTCCTCCATCCATGGGATTTTCCAGGCAAGAGTGCTGGAGTGGGGTGCCATTGCCTTCTCTGATTATATGTCTTATCATCTACTATATCAAAAGATGTTCTTCACCTATTGTCCAAGAATATTTTGACACTCTGTTGGGAATCCTATAGATCACTTTCTAAGAAACAACTAGAATTAAATTTTTACTTTTACGTATATGAAATTAATTTACATATTTTGCCTCTTGCCAATCAATCTTTTTGGAAATTAAGAAGGAAATATAAAATCTCCGATGCTCTGCCTTCAGCCATGAGAGAGCCCCTCAATCCCCTTTTTTCTAGCATGTTCTCATGAGTGTGCCCATACAGAAGAAGACAGCTGGAAGGAGAGTAAATCTATTCAAATGACTAAGTAGGGTATTTGCACTCACTTTATTTATAAAACCTCTCAACAAAACTGTTCTATGAATGATTCAAAGTTATTCTAAGTATCCAAATGCCATATTTCTTGTTAATGTGGCAGGATTTCAACATCTATCAAAGCTGCAGCAAATATTTTATGAGCAAATATTTTATGACTCTCAAATACAGGGCCTTATATAAAATATGAGGTCATATGGAATATTAATAAAACAATACTTATCATAACCTAGTTGTGTGAAGGAAAATAAGCTATCAGATTTCTTAAAAGTGCAAAAAAGATCCATACAGGTTCTTTGACTTATCAAGCAGGTAAATGACATTTATAAGCCTTGGGAAAAATGAATTGGAGTCAAGTAATTCTGTAGCTACATTTCAAATGGAGTTGACCATATGGAGTCTGCATTACATAGATTTTATAGAATTTCAGGTCTGAAAACTGAGTCTCCAGGAGCATCAGTTAAGTCTTTCATTACAGAGAAGGAAATCAACGCTAGGAAATGATAGCCTGAGTTTACCCAGCCAGCTAGAGACCGAACTTGGATTTGACCAACTCCAGTATTTTCTACTAGAAAGCAAAAAGCAATGAACTCTCATTAGAATGTGTGCTTTAGTTCTCTGATTAGCAATTTTGACTAAGTAGTTCCCATAAATAAAGCAATTGTTTAGGTTTTTCAGTTACGTATCACTTCACAATGACATGATTCAAAGCATGTTTGTTCTTCCCTCAGTTTTTCTAGGATCAAATTTACATTTCCTGTCTCAGAAACCCAACTTAGTGATCATGCCTGTCATCAGGCACGTACAACAGAAACATCTGTACAATAGAAATGGTTATCCCTAGCTTGCTCTTCTTCTTTTCTTCCCCATCCTTAAGTATAAAAAGCCTGGGAAAGTTACTTCTAGAGTAGGCTATTTCAACTTGAACAATACGTGAAACAAAGTATATCCACCCAAAACACTTTTTGTCTACCAAGAAGACGTGCTGCACCCAGATATTCAAAAGCCAGAATACTCAGGGGAAAAAAGGTGTTTTACATAGGACTTGGGCCATGGAGATTGTTGGGAAAAGAAACAGGACAAAGACAAGGTTGTGAAACTGTAAGGGAGACAAGCAACTATTTTAGAGAGAAACCCATCTTCTCTGATTACTTTTTTTATACTTCACTTTTTTAAATACTTTGAGAATCCTGAATATAATTTTTTAAATTGAGTTTATATCTTGCTAACCAACATTTATTTCCACAAAATAGTTTCTTAATTCTCTAAATAGACAAAATAATGCAAAATATTCTCCCATATCAAAATTACAATAATTTCTATATGCTGAGGCTAAACTGGACAATGTAATGAGGATATGCGAAATATACATGCCTATTGGGTCAGTTTCACAAGAGAACGAGAAGTGGCTGCGTGTCTTCATTTCCACTTCTCCTCTGGAGGACTTTCATTCTCCAGGCTCCAATGCCACCTGTCCTCCTAACTACGCTTTAAAAGACAAATGGTGCAAGCACTGCTGTGGCATCATTATCTCCATAGAGATTACAGAAGTGGGAGCTCAGTCTTCTGCATGCTCAAAAGCTACAGACTGAGAGGGCTATTAATAAATCCCCCCTTTTTTAAGTTAGAAGGGAACTGGAGCTTAGCCATCCAAGCACAGAAAACTTAAGAGACAGAAGGATTTGTAACAACAGCAACAACAGATGCAAAGTTAATGCCTTGAACTTAAAATTGTTGCTGAATGACGTTTTAAATGTATGGTTTCAAGCAAGTTGATATTAGGTTTTAAGTCATAATACAGTTAGAAAGTGAGTTTCTACCTGTAAAAGTGTGTTTTAGAAATAAATTTGGCATATATATTTCTAAAATCTCAAAATTTCTAGCTGAAAGACAGTTCTTTTTTCAGGTGGGAAGATGATTCTCACATTTCAGAGATTCTAGAGAAAGTTCTTCCATAGTAGACAGAATGGAACGGAAAGAAGGAACAATAGAAATTGATGGTATTAAAAGTGGACGATAATGTGCAGGTAACAGAATGCCCAAGGAAACTCACAGTGGGTGTATGCATTGCATTAACTGAGTAGGTCAATAGAAATAAAAATAAGTGGAGTACTGACAAAAAGATATTCAAAATCACAGATTTGTCCTAAATCATCCAAGACACAAAAGCTATTTCCTTCTCAACTGACCCCTACACACACACACACACATACACACACTCTCTCTCTCTCTCTCTCTCACACATTCACACACACACATACTTCATATAATTTGTCTTTGAAAAAGGAATCACCTCAGTTGCCATCTGTTTACAATGTTCCATGTTCTCTTAAACAAGTAGATCCATGCATCACACATTTACTTCACTATTTAAGACTAACAACCACAGAAAGGGGTAGATGGCCTAGAAATGTAAATAATTTGTTAATAATAGGCATATGAAAAGTGGATTCTCTAGGCTTATCTAACATGTTTACCTCATATTTCATGGAGGCATGGATTTATTGAATCACGTGTTGATGACAATTTCTGGAAGAAGTTACCATATTCTATAATGGAAGCCTAACAATGAATAATGAAATACTAGGAAATAAACCATACCTGTTTATCCTCTTTCAAAACCTAGAGGGATGGGATGGGTTGGGAGATGAGCGGGAGGTTCAAGAGGGAGGAGAGAATGTATACCTATGGTTGATTCATGTTGATATATGGCAAAGACCAACAAAATATTACAATGCAATTATCCTCCAATAAAATAATTCATAAAAATTATTTTTTCAACAGAACTCCATTGTTGTATGAAAAGGAAACTTGGCAAATGAGAGTTCTAATATTCTTTTCAATTATCTTAGCTCGGTTTACTCACTTCTTTGAAAAATAATCCTTTAATGGACTCAGTAAAACTACTGTTGTATTTCTGCTATAGTGTTTCATCTATAAATATTATAACATTCCCCGTAAGATGTCAACACAGAAGAAATTCACAATTTTTTCCACTCATAAATTCAACTCTTTGTCCACCTTCCAAATCACTTCTCTGACCCAGGAACTGATGGCAGTTGCTTACCATGTTTTGATGATGTTATTACAGTAATGTGTGGAATTTTGAAACAACTAATTTCCTCATTCTGCTAGGTGGCCCAAATCGGCACTCCAGATGGTTACCATTTGGCAAAAATGAGGTTTTAGTTTTAAAAGAGCAGGGTGGTGATTTACTTTACAGTATGCATAAATTGTAATTTAAATCCCATGTACTTCTATTTCATTTGTACTTTTAAACCATAAATAAAATAGGACCAATAATTAAAAATCAGTGTCTTACAGCTTTGGCATGAACTCTCTGTATTAACAAAACACTTAAAAATAAAATACTTTGATATATTAAAAAGTAGCAAACTTTATCATTCTCTTGTTTCTCTCTCCTAGTAAAGCTCATTGAATTAAAATACATATATGTTTAATGTACTACTAATTTTACCCTCTTTCATGATAATACTATATTTAAGTGTAAAAGATGTCAAGATTATTTTTAAAGAACTACATTTATTATTAATTAAAAATGAGATAAACTTATAGTCTTAGGTTTTTAAAGAAATACAAGGTATTTTCAAAAACTCATTTTATGTCTGCTACTCACCCACCACTTTCCTTTTTTCCTCTAAAAGCCTAATACGGAAAAGTGACTTTGAGCTTTGTCATCTCAGCCCAGGTGCTAAAGGCAGTCAACATTACTATTGTTACCATAATCTGTTTTTCTCTTTATTATACAAGTGTATCGATGATGTAATTGCAGAAGTTCGGGTTTACTCAAGCTGTTGGAGCAGAGCGATTTTTTTTTTTTTTTTAGACTGCCTCCTTCAGCAGGGTAGAACAATTGTAAAACAGAACCAAGTACACAATTAAAGCATTTCATCTTTTGAAAGCCAATCTGCAGGATCTTTATCTTGAAGGACTGATCAAGAGGTGGAAATGCAGAACCACTGATAAAGCTCAGTTTGCTCCAGACTGGATGCTGAGCTGGAAAAACACCTGGGTGGCAACAATGCTAGTCTATGACATCTTGGCTTTTAACCCCTTCCTAGAAGCCCTCAACTTTTCTTTACTGTTTAGTCCTCATCCTTCCCCTGAATCCCAAGGGTTTAGAGAATGCCCTAGCCTTTTATCTCAGTTTTGTTTTTCCCTGAGCAGATCTTCCCCTGAAAGTTGAGCAGAAACTAAGCAATCATTTATCATTCTGCATTTAACATAAAGCAATGCCTGAGAAGTCTATAATCCTCAACAGAACCAACCATATTATAAACACAGGAGAGCTGACCATTGATAAATTCATCTACTATACTAGGAGAACCCCCTGGTTGTGAATTAAAGTGCAGACAAAAAGAGTCGACCAGGAAAGACACACACATAATCCCATGCAGATGAGGCAGCGCTGATGGAGAAAAAGAGAACATACCTGAGGGATTCTCCTTTAAAAAAAAATGCACACACCAGCTGGGCTGTTCCCCCCTCCCCTCCTTTTCGAGTGTCTGTGTTTTCCTTTCAGGAATATCACTTTGCAATCCCGTTTCTAGTCTCCTTCCCTTTATTCGGCCACAGACAGTTGGAGCGAAGGCTGCGTCCCAGCGATCTGACTCAAGTGCAATCAGGCACGCCTGGGGTCTGCAACGGTGTCTGTTCTTGTCAAATTCTCTTGTGCTCCCGGGGCAGCCTCCAAAGCAATTCTACAACTTAGCTGCTGGCACCAAACTGCCTTTCACTCTCCTCCTTGCCAGATTCCTTCGGCAGCTCATTTCTCATCTCTGTCTCTAAGAAAGCAGAAGGGGTTGTCTCCCCGCGCGTTGAGGAGCGCCCAGGCTCATCAACAACTGAGGGTGAGGAACAGCGGGGCTGAGTGCGTGCTGGGAACTTCCCAAGCGCTGCCGCGGCCGCTTTGGGGAATGCAGCACAGACGCTGCGATCCCCAGGCTCCTCTACCCATAGCGCCTCGGATCCTTCTACCGCCGCCGCCGCCGCTGCACCCAGCAGCGACTCTGGGCCGAGCCACAGCCCCTGCTCTCAAGAGATGCGCTGTGGCCTCTGCCAGGTGTGGCTGTCACCACCGCACTGACAACTAACTGTGTGGGGCGCAGCT
The DNA here is from genome assembly GCF_029378745.1 of Bos indicus. NCBI lineage: Eukaryota > Metazoa > Chordata > Mammalia > Artiodactyla > Bovidae > Bos > Bos indicus. Next base: position 56,168,971 of record NC_091769.1, read on the forward strand.
TCATCTCTAGGGAAGACGCCTCTAATGCTGGCGCTTCCTCTGCCTAATTTTCTCGGTATCGGAGTGATGACCTAGGAGCCAGTCCTACGGTCGGTTGGGCTGGCCGCGTTTGCAGCCTCTTTGGTAACAGATAATGTAGTAATCACTGGTGTAGGTGTAGTTGGCTCTGCTTGGGATTATGAGAAGTACACTGCACACAGTATAATTCCCAGTTAGCCACCAAGAGGCAGCTAAACAGATCCCCCTATTTACAGGGAGGAGATGCTGAGATCTCAGTTCGGGTGGTTTTCCTCTTTTTAATGTGTGGAAATCCATCTGAAGGTGATTGCTCAAAAATCTGAATTAAACACACACACGTGCACACACACACACACACACACACACACACACACATACACGTCAAAGTGGGAAATGGTTGAAAACTTAGAGTGATACAGAGGTTTTGCTTCTCACTTAGAAATAATGCCTTCCCATTTGATATGAGCTTTTACAGATCTGGCAAGGAACTGAATGGCCTTGCTTTCTTTTTTAGTTTTGAGGAGTGGAGGAGGTGGGGGGAGTAACAGCTCCCACTTTCTATCAATAAAGCATTTTCTATCCTCTAACCCTCCTGTTGAAACAAACACAAAAAAGTAAGGATCTTAAAATAGAGCCTTCAAGAAGCTTAAGTCCTGGAATAATTTGCAGGTTTTAGACTGCATCTGGTCTGCTGGCTTTCTCCTAGTTACTTTTCTCAGCTTTTTGGAAAAATAGGAGGATGGTTCCAGGACTGAACACTCAACTATCAGCTGAGATAAACAATATAAGAAGCATAGACAGACCCAGACTTGTATGCCACTTTTCAGTACATTTAAGGATAGCTATTCCATTAAGGTGGAGAAGGCAATGGCACCCCACTCCAGTACTCTTGCCTGGAAAATCCCATGGATGGAGGAGCCTAGTAGGCTGCAGTCCATGGGGTCGAGAAGAGTCGGACACGACTGAGTGACTTCACTTTCACTTTTCACTTTCATGCATTAGAGAAGGAAATGGCAACCCACTCCAGTGTTCTTGCCTGGAGAATCCCAGGGACGGGGGAGCCTGGTGGGCTGCTGTCTATGGGGTTGCACAGAGTCGGACACGACTGGAGTGACTTAGCAGTAGCAGCATTCCATTAAGGATGGCTATTCTAAAGTGATCAACTTTAGAAATGACTGTTCTTGCCTACATATTTACTATACAATGAATAGCTGCTAGCAAAATGAAGAGTTAAGCTTGATATCACATTTTTGGCAAAACTTATGGCAAAAATCATTCAATCTTCTGTATATGACAACCAAATAATATCTCTATGATTGTTTTAAAAAACTGTCCCTAAATTTAACACCGTGTGTGTGTGTGTGTGTGTGTGTGTGTATCAGGTGCTGGTAGCCAAGCCCTTCCCAGTTCTCAGTCCCACCTTTAATTCATAACAGCACAACTTTCTCTACCTGCTGCTTAAGTGACTGTTAATGGACTCAAGCAGCTGCTCAAAGTCTAAGGAGCTGCATCAGGGGGCAAACACTGGGGCAGTATGATCCCCACCTTTAGCAGCACCAGAGTGGCTGCCAGGACAAAGCTCTGCTGCCCCCGGCTGTTAGCACTCAACAGCAGCAAAGGAAAACTCTTAGACCTGAAAGCGGATTGTAGGGCAAAACCTGACTTTTTATACAGAAAAATTCAGGCTAGCCAATACACAGTTTTGAAGAGTGTCCTTTAATACATAGAGAAAAGAACACCTATTCACAGAGTCCTTTTTCTTCTTGTTCTGGTGTGCATTACCCAGAACAAAGCACTGAGGCCATCACCAGCTGGGAGCCTCCAGCACCCAGCCTAGTGCAATATATATATATAAGTCCTCAATAAAGTGGGATATAATGTCAGTGGTAAAGAATCTACCTACCAATGCAGGAGATGAGAGAGACAAGGGTTCAATCCCTGGGTTGGCAAGATCCTCTGAAGGAGGAAATAGCAACCCACTCTAGTATTCTTGCTTTGATAATCCCATGGACAGAGGACTCTGGCAGGCTATAGTCCATGGGGTAGTGAAGAATCAGACATGACCGAGTGACCACATGTGCAGGTACACACACACACACACACACACACACACACACACACACACCAGTGGTTTAAATGTTTAAACCTACAGAAGAAAATACAAGAGGATCTTAACTGAGTGGTGTCCAGAACGTACTATGTAGTATAATGAAAAGAGGTGTGAAAAATACTGTCCTAATTCAAATATACTCACAGAGGAAACAGTAACGGGGTTAATAATTGTCAGTGTTTTTAAGAGGAATGCTCCAAAGCAGGTGTGTGTGTGTGTTCTGATAAATGGCATTGCTTCGCTTTAATCATCAACATTCTGGTTATATGTTTCAACACAGAAATGGTTTACATCTCTGAAAGTGACAGGAATCATGTATCTGAGGGACACCAGCTGCTAGTAAAATGTGTCACAACTGGAAAGAATGGCAGACCTTGATGACTTCATTGACCTGAAAGGACACCGCATTCCCTAAGAGAATTTCCTCAGCACTTGATGGGTAGTTTTCCTGCTGAGTATCTGATTTGAATAATATATAATCACTATGATATAAATGCAGCATTGAGTTAGAGTCCTGCATATGCTTATTAATAAGACACATTAGTTTCTGCAAAGAGCTTTTGGAATTCTTGGATTAGTGACAGTAAACAACGCAGGAGAGTAAACAATTGATTTCCATGTATATACCTACAATTCCACATATAGTGTCCCAAAACTTACTCACAGATTGACAATAAAATTATTTTCTTCTAATTCTTTCAGCTGTAATTTCAGAATGGATAAAACCTTGAGGGTACTATTCATCTCCCATATCCTAGGACATAAGCTAGGCCAGATCATTTGTCTCATTTATGGCTCAGGTGTGAGAAAAGCAAGCTGTCTGGATCATTGGTCATTTTTTATTGGTAGTAAAGCTTGACTAAACCAAAAAGATCGAGTAAAAGGGCTATTTTTGTATAACTCTGTTATTGCCAGCGCACTTGGCTTTAAGCAACAAAAGAATTCTTGAAAAAGCATAAATCAGCTTGTGTGAACTGAATTGTACTTTCGGCTTTCCAGAAGTCTTCAGTCTTTGTTTCAGGGAACTGGGAGCCAATTACTGGATGTCAATATTAAAAAAAAAAAAAAAACAACTGTGACCAATCATTGGCTCTCTGTATCAATTCAAATGAATTGGTAACACTGACGACCTGTCACGATGCCTGAGGACATAAACTTGATTACACCTCAAATAGCAAGCTGATGTTTCTAGCTCTGTATAACTGCATGATATATAGGGAAACGAATATTTTGGAATAAGCCATCCATTGCAGCTTGCAAAGATATGCAAAATGTTGATTTCATGATAGTAAAGTACACGCTAAGTTGACTTGCAGAATCAAATGTTGATTTCATGATGGTAAAGCACACATTAAGTTCTATTCTTAAACTTTTCCATTAAATTATGGGTCACTTAAAAACTGTACCTTAGAGCTGAAGTATCAGTGCATAACTTTGGAGGCTAGGTCACACAGATACCACAGCCTTCCTTCGCCCACTCTCTCTTGCTCACTCTGGGAGAAGCTAGCTAACATGTCATGAGAACACTCAAGCAGCCTAGGAGAAAGTCAACATGGCCAGGAACTAAAGTCTCTTGCCAACAGCTGGATAAGAAACAAAACACCCTGCCAAATTTCATGTGCACAAGCCATTATGAAAGCTGAAATTGAAAGCCACGTTCAAGTTTTGACATGATTACAGCCCCTGCTGACATGCTGAATGAAGCCACCTGAGAAGCCCTAAGGCAGAAACACCAAGCTAAGATATTCCTGAATTTCTGACCCACAGACACTGTAACATATTAAATGTTTACTGTTAAGGAAAAAGAAGAGAGAGAGGGATGGAGGGAGGAAGGGAAAAGTGGGAAGAAAGAAAGGAAAACGTACCTTTGAAATTTCCAAATAAGGAAATTATTTAACATATAGATTTTAGTGCACTTAAGTGTTTTAAGATGTAAAAATGTTGGGTTCTACAAATTCAATAACAAGATGAGAATACCATACTTCCTTTGTCAACATTGGTAGTTTTCTTCTCCAGGCCTTCTTAACATTTTTATAAATCTCTACTACAGCATTAGTTTATTATAAAGTATGTTACCTATTTATTTATGCATCTGCCTGACACTGCATGCTAGAATGTCACTCGAGGACCAAGATCGGGGTCACTCATCTTTATGTCATCAACGCCCAGATGAAATCCAGGCTCGTGAAAGGCAGGTTGTGTGAGTAACAGTGTGCTTAGTTAGTAGAGCACAGAGTTAATGAGGCTAAGGACACGGGTTGAGTTCCCGTGTAGCCAATTAGCTTTGTTCTGTTCCTTGGTCCAAATGGCATCCTTAGTTCACACCAGCTGTCTCATATTTATGTGCCAGATTAAACCTTCTAACTGCATATTACAACAGTGGGGAGTCCATAACACCATAAAAATGTCTGAAGTTTAACACCCTTACAAAGGCTTTTTACATACATTTGTCATTTGATACTCATCTTTTAAAAACCTGCAAGACCCAGTGGTCTTGTTATTGGTCTCATACTAAAATGATGAAACAGAAACTCAAAAAGGCTATTTTTCTGACTTACCTGATTGTACAGAACTTGGAAATGATGGCGACTAGATTACAAGTCAGCCATTCAACTCCTATTTTAAGACTGGTTTCAAGGGAAGGAGCTGACAGGTATTTGTTTAACACCATAATCGACAACAAACTTTGTAAATTTTTTAATAAATAAAGGGAGTAAAATTATTGAAACAGATGCTCTCTTAGAATATTTCTGTTTGGGTAATGATCATTAGACTTTGAGTAATGATCATTCAATATCAAATGCTATTTGGCATGATAGCACTTATATTTTTATTCTGATGTACTATTTTTTTTTAATTTTCCTTTGGTAAAATTAGCATCAGCACTGTACTCAAGCAAATAAATCATCAGATGAAGGTATCTTTGAAGGTGTTCTAATCTGCTAAAAAGACACAGTATTTGGATGAATAGAAAGTTTTTCTTTTCCTTATTTTTTTTGATTTTTGTTGATTTCAGGGAACTAGGATTTAGTGATACAACACAACATCGAAAAGTTCTGAGGCCGGAATCACAGTGCCATGTTTCTAACATTAGCCCTAACATGTCTTAACCTCTTTAAATTTTAGTTACTTCATCTATAAAATTGTATGAAAATAACCCCTATTCACACTCTTGCTGATGAATCAAGTGAGAGAGTCCCTGTAAAGCAGTTTGGTAAACACGAGACATGTAGTAGGGACTTCATAAATATTAGCTAGTAATAATTAACATGTTAATTTGAAAAAACCCTGATGATGCTGGGAAGGATTGAAGGCAGGAGGAGAAGGGGACGACAGAGGATAAGATGGTTGGATGGCATCACTGACTCAGTGGACATGAGTTTGAGCAAGCTCCAGGAGTTGGTGATGGACAGGGAGGCCTAGAGTGCTGCAGTGCATGGAGTTGCAAAGAGTCGAACATGACTGAGTGAACTGAATTAATATGTTATCAAACTTCTTAACAGATATTATTGTCATCATTTTCTGCTGTTACTAGCCTGCCTTACATTCATCATGGTATAGTTTTCAGAGAAGTATTTTTTAAATATTTTTTTTAATATAAGTTTTAGGATACCAAAGCTCTTACTCATAGCTCTGCTGCTTTCTTCCTGTATGATCTTATATCAGTTTTGTTACCCTACCTAAGCTTCAGTTTCCTGTGTTTATATATACTATATGCTCAATATCTGTATTCTATTCCTTTTTTTCTCCAATTGTTTTGTGGGACTAATGAACCATGTGGTTAGAATTATAAACTCAGAGAAAGTTAAAACAGAGAGGAACATATCAGTTAATTAGTACTTTTCCCTTTCATTTTATATATGAGAATGATAGACATACTTAACTTTACCAAGAGAAAATCAATGAAGACTAATAAGCTACATACATATGTCATAGATAAGTCAAGATAATGTGATACTACCTTTTCTATTCTTTATTGATATCCATCTGCAAATTTCAACTTGGTTTTACTAAAATAAAAATTATCATTTTGATGGGTTATATTTGCTTACTAAACATTTTATGCCCATTAGACATTTTTACATGCTTGATAATAAAGCTCTTATATGAATTAAGATATCTGGTTCAATACTAGGAGGAATAAATGTCTCAGATAAAATATTTGTGTATAATCATGATAAATAAATGATTCTTGGGTTTTCCTTTATTCAAAAAACAACAGTGATTTCTTTCTGTCTATTGAGAACATTAAGAAGTAAAATTTTAAATCATATGACTTGCCAGCATTTCAGGAGTTATTTAACATATGCTGATGACTCCAAGGACCGTGAAAATTACCTCAGTAGAAGCTTCAGTAAGGATGGGAAACATTACTGATAATTCTGCATTGATTCTAAATTTCTGAAGATATGTCCTTTTTCTAACCATATTTGATACTAAACCATATTTGGTATTAAAGAGATTTTAATTGCCCATTTTCTGGTTATAAGTAATGGTCCATGTCTTACACTAAAAGTCCTTTCCACTTAGCTTAAACAACAACTGTATATGACATTTGCAAACCATGTACAATAAAATATTTCCCTGAAGCAGTCTTAAGGTGGGGGCTGAAAATAATGGAAATACTATGAAAAGATTAAGGAGAAAGACATGGCCACCATGGAAGACATCAGCTACCTCTGAGAACCTAAGTCAGAGGAGAATATCTGGATTTTAATTTTAAAGGAGAATGAATGGTGAAGAATTTGATGAAGCATAACATAACATATATATAGTACTGCCTCAAGAAGTGTGGGTATAAAAGAAATTTTTAGTACTTAGCAGTAACAGCAGAGTGAAATAGGGAATTGTGTGAATATGTGTAAGACCAGGAAAGGGAAGGAAGTGTCAGGAGACTGGGAACTGGTGCACATTTTAAACACAAGAGAATATACTAATAATCAAAACCCAAAAACAAAATAATTTAATTGGCTAAAAAAAACAACACACATTTCTTTGAAATGATCAAAAATACTTGTATCAAAAATAGATCCACATAGAGCATTTCATTTAGTATGACTGGACTCATAGCCTTCCTCTTCATGCCATTTCATATTCTGCAGTTTCCTGGTTATTATCTCCAGAGAGCACATTTAGGTACTCTGCAGAGCCTGAAAGGAAAAGAGCGAAAACAAACCCTGCTCACTAATTTCAAGCCAGGGAGAAAGGCTCTCTTATCAGAAGGACTAACTCTGTGTCAGGTGTGAACTTCATGAAGTTTCTCATCAGAGCTTTTCACTTTCCACGTCTTTGCCCTCTCCTTCAGCAACTCTGTGGTTAGTTTGGCAACTCAACTGAGAAAAGGCTTTCAGGTAACCAAAGCTATCTTCTAAATTAATAAAGTGTATCACTTGAGAGAAACAGGAAGTTAAGACAATGAACCCACAGTCTTTTTATAATGATTCTGACATCATAACACTGAAGTACAACTGATAGTTTTGATTTTAGGACATCTATGAAATGAGGGAAAATAAAGAGCAGATACCTATTTGTGTGTTTGTTGTGAAACTGCATGAAAAATGTAAAAATTCTTGATAGAATATTAGCTGATATTGTTGTCAACATCTTCATTATCCTTTTTGTGGATTCTGGAGAATGAGATGCTATACTTCTGGAAGTTGTAGAACGAAGAAAAATCTTGCTGTATCATAGAAGATTTAAAAGGGAGATAACAGTCTTTCTCATACAGATAGATTTTTTCAGTTTCCAAATATATATCTTGGGAAAAAAACGTATTTTTTAAGAAGACCAGGAAGATCTTCAGTTAAAGAAATATCACCATGTTACAATACCTGAAATTCAATAGCTAGTGGAGACTTCTTATATTGATAAATGATCCCATATTAAGTTAAATATAGTGTTACCTGCAAATACTTTCTGCAACATACAACATTGTATGTTGATGGTTTTCTTCAATGTACAGAAGATTTTTAAACTTGATTTAGTCTCATTGGTCTATTTTTGCTTTTGTTGACTGTTCTTATATTGTCATATCCAAGAAATCACTGCCAAAGTCAAGGTCCTGAAGCTTTCCCCCTACATTTTCTTCTAGAATGTATATAGTTTTAGGTCTCATGTTTAGGTTTTTAATCAATTTTGAGTTAAAGTTTGTATATGGTATAAGGTAAAGTCCAGCTTCATTCTTCTGCATCTGGACATTTCGTTTTCCCAACATACAATAGAATATTATTCAATCTTAAAAAGGAATTAAACCCTGCCACTACTACAACATGGATAAACCTGGAGGACTTTAGGCTAAGTGATATAAGCCAGTCTCAAAAAGACACATACTGTATGATTCCACTTGCAGGATGCATCTAAAGTAATCAAAGTCACAGAAATGAAAAGTAGACTGTTGATTACCAAGGCCTGGGGAGAAGAAAATGAAGTATATTCCATGGTTATAGAGTTTCAGTTCTGCAAGATAAAATGTTCTAAATATCTGTTGTACTATGATATGTATATATTTAACACTACTGAATGGTATGCCTAAAAAAAATGGTTAACATCAGAAATTTTAAAAATATTTAATTTTAAATTTTAAAAATAAACTTTCAAAAATATTGCTACTTGAAGTGAGTATTATGTTTAACTATGTATTAACATTTGGAAAATTCTTTACCAAGTTGCTGCTTGAGGTACAAGTTACAATGCTGGACATGCCTCCAGTTTGAGCTCCTAAGAGCGTGACCAGGGGTTGCCCTGAGGTACCTCGTATCTCTCAAGTGCTCTCCCTCCCTGCTGTTTTATCTTTTATAGGCATATTCCCAATGATCAATTGTCCTGCTCTGACTCTTCATCATTTCTTCTTAATCAATTTGCAAGCATTTTCCCTTGACTTCTACTGAGATCTCTGGATAAATTGTTCTGGTAAACTCTTTTCCTGTAGAACAGAGGTGGCAAATACAAATAATTCCAATAGTTAAGAAGGTATGTTGATGTTTTACATCAGTTGAGTGTGATAAAATTTGGAGAAATAGGGACTGTAGGAAATGGCAGTGTACAAGCCTTATAAAAGGAACAATGAGAGGTACACCAGACAATAATATCTGCTCTTTTTTAAAAAGACAGGCCAGAAATCTGGAACTGTGTGTAAAAACTTGCAATTTTAAGACAATTTCCCTGCAGAAACAAAACAGAACTGTGGGTTCTTTGCAGTTTATTTGCCATCAGCTTTTGATTCTTGCTATAAGGCTCAAAGAGATAAGAAATGTGGATCTTCTCTCAATCTCCAATTACATACAAAAAGAGGACCAATTCCTCTTTTCTCAGGGAGAGACCCAAATACGACACCTAATGAAACCCTAGGACTTAAGATCTTTTGTTAGTCCAATATCCTTCGCAGTGCTGCTGCTGCTTGGTATCAGTGACTTCCACAGGCTCTTGTTAGTTATAAATTTGATTTCAAAAGCTCCTCCCGTAGAGTTTCGGTGACTTTACAGACCCACTTGCCTCTGTCAGTCACTGTCCCAGGTGTATCTGCTTTCCCACCATCTTCCCTGGATTCTTCCTCATCCTGAGAAGTATTCACTATTTTTCATGTTTCTACTATTCTTACTGGTGTCAAACTCTCACTGATAGATGACTTCCAATGTCAAAGACCCTTGCCAAATTCACTAAAGGCAACTGGGAGCTCAATTTCAAAACTCACTTAGGAACCAGGTCTCACAGAAATAATCAGAAGCCACTGAGGTTGCCTAGAGAAATACAGCATAAGCAGTCTCTTTGGCTCTCTCTAAATCACCCTCTGGCATGTGATGAGTTAGATGATGTTCTCCTCTGGCCCAAAGTGCAAGGACATTTTTTCTCTGTATTCAGACACAGGGCTTCGCTGGTGGTTCAGTGGTAAAGAAGCCACCTCCCAGTGCAGGAGATGCAGGTTTGATCCCTAGTCCTGGAAGATCCCCTGGAGAAAGAAATGGCAACCCACTCCAGTATTCTTGCCTGGAAAATCCCACGGACAGAGGAGCCTGGCAGACTACACAGTCCATGAGGTCGCAGAGTAGGACGTGACTTAGCAATTGAACAATAACAAGAATCCAGAGGCAAGTCTCCAAAGCCACAAGGACAATCTCATTTAATCATCAGAAACATTCATTATCCCTGGGTACAACTAATCAAAAGCCAGATATAATTATTAATCCTCAGTAGTTTCTCCAAATTAAATAGCAAAATATTTTGAGATATAGAAGCTATAGGGGAAAAATGAAGTTACCTATTTAAGAACAAAGACTCTATAGAGACTACAGATTGATTTTCTTGAAACAACCCATGACGGTTGATACTGCTCCATATTACAATTATCTCCATGAAGCCACTAAAACAATCTTAACAAATTAGCTTATGTCAAATATAGTTTATATTCAAGAAGAGAAAATATTTCATTAAAGCAAAGAAAGCATAATTTTTGCTTCTCAATCCTAAAGTAAATCAACCCTGAATATTCATTGGAAGGACTGATACTGAAGCTGAAACTCCAATATTTTGGCCTCCTGATGCAAAGAGCTGACTCATTGGAAAAGACCCTGATGCTGGGAAAGATTGAGGGCAGGAGGAGAAGAGGGTAACAGAGGATGAGGTGGTTGGATGGCATTACCAACTCAATGGATACAAGTGTGAGCAAACTCTAGGAGATAGTGAAGGACCTGGAAGCCTGGCATGCTGCAGTCCATGGGGCTGTAAAGAGTCAGGTACAACTTTAGTGACTGAACAACAACCATGTTTCTTTCCTTCTGTTTCCACCTTAATCTGCATGATAAACTGTCCTTTAAGTTTAGCTCAAGGGAACACCACTTAAAATTAGACAGAATAGCTAGGATAGTAAAACCAAAACCCACAGACAGGAACGTCCCTGGTGGTCCAATGGCTAAGACTCCGCACTCCCAGTGCGGGGGAGCCAGATTCAATCCCTGACCAGGGACCTAGAACCCACATGCTGCATCTGAGATCTTGTGTGCCACAACTAAGACCCAGTGCAGCCAAATAAATCATTAAATATAAAACATTTTAAAATAAACCCACAGACAACCAATAAACAAGAATATCTTCCGGTATCATCTTTTATATGGGAAGAAACCGAAGCCACAAGGAATGTGAAAAACTTGAGAACAGATGAACCTCAAAATAAAGGCATTCACTTGAAAGTACAGTGGGTCATTTGAAAACAGCAACTGCATACTCCAACTCAAGATGAATTTTTTAAAATACATTCTTGAAAACTACTTTTGTGAAAAAATGAAGAATAGAAAAGGAACACATTCAAACTCCATACAAAGTTGATACAAGAAAAAACAGTGTGTATATGAGGCAGATTAATAACCCCCCAGAAGTAAAAACATAAGAACAAGCCCACAAAACAGATTTTAAAAAGTAAATTAGCATTTCAAATAAGCTCAAATAAATTTTAAGAAAATGATATAAGATATGAAAGAATAACAAATTAGAATTAGAAAAATCATAGAAATTTATAGAACTCAGAAAAGAATCAGAACTATATTTTCTTTTTTTAAATTTATTTTAATTGGAGGCTAATTACTTTACAGTATTATGGTGGGTTTTGCCATACATTCATATGAATCAGCCATGGGTTCCCCATCCTGACCCTCTCTCCTACCTCCCTATGGCCATCCTACCCTGAACACGCCCAATCTTGTCTGATTTCGGAAGCTAAGCAGGGTCGGGCCTGGTTAGTACTTGGATGGGAGAACTATATTTTCTTAAATTATTTTTTTAAAAGAAAACTTCAAAACTGAAAAAGCAGAGTTTAGATATACAACTCACTACCTCAAGAAAAATATAAGTAAAAGGAGTAAAAATTTTTAATAAAAAATATGTAAAACAGTAAAAGGAATGCAAGATAAGATAGCTAGGCAAAAGAAAATTTAAAGCTAGGCAAAGAAAATTGAACATATATGTAACAGGCAGACCTGAAAAAGGAAAAAAAAAAAAGTAAAATCTTGAAGGAAAGTTCCCTAAAATTTAAAACAAACAGAAAAATGAAATCTGTTGTTATGAGAGAGTCTACTCCCTTCTTGGAAAATTAAGCCATGAAGATCAATACCAGCATATATTCTAGCAAAGTATTTGGACATTCAGACAAAGAGACCGAGTTACATATATGGTGAAAAATCAAATTGTTTTCAGACTCTTTGGCAACATTTTGTACCAGAAGGCAATGGAGTAACAAAATTAAAATACTTCAGAAGAGAAAACATGAGCCGCAAACTTGACATTCAGGCAAACTGACTTTTCAAGGGTAAAAAAAAAAAAGTATAAACTGTTTTAAACATACAAAATTTAAGGAATATTGTGATTTTTTTTCCTGACAAATAAACTATAAAAGACAATTTCAGATAACAAAAGTAAATGGGAACATTTCAGCATAGAAAAACTGGTGGCATTGAACTTCAACAGCTGTTACCACCAAAAAAAGAGAGACAATCAAATAGCATATGTCTTCTTATGAAAAAGTATATACAACCACATATGAAACAGTCATGCCAAAGAAGACTGAACCTAAGTCTAATTGAGCCAGTGGATTTAACTACTGATTTTTAGGAAACACGGCTTCTCTGGTAGCTCAGCTGGTACAGAATCCACCTGCAATACAGCAGACCCTGGTTCAAGCCCTGGGTTGGGAAGATCCTCTGGAAAAGGGAACAGCTACCTCACTCCAGTATTCTGGCCTGGAGAATTCCATGGACAAAGAGCCTAGTGGGCCCCAGTTCATGGGGTCACAAAATACCAGACACAACTGAGCAACTTTCACTTTTAGGAAATATAGATTCTGTTAACTATGCCAGAGGAATTTGATCAACAAAATCCAGGAAGTGAGAAGTCTATAAGACAACTAAATTCTTCAAAATTTTCTTCAACAAATAAATTTCAAAAAATAATAAGGAAATCAATAAAGTGTCCTTAAAAATGTAATATAAATACAATGTTTAAATATTATTTGGATTCTGATTTAAAGGTAGGGAAAGAGGGGGAAGAGACAGGGAAAGAAAACCTTTGTGAGATAACTGGAAATTAAAACATTCAAATGGAGATTCAGTGATATTATGAAGCAATAGAATGGAAGATTGGGTTATGAAGAGTTCAAATATTTTAAAGATGTATACTGAAATATTTATGAGTGAAACGATATAATGTCTCAGATTCATTTTCAATAAGACAGGCTGAGAAGGAGTGGATGGGGTAGAGCTGCAAGTCACGGTTTTTTGATAGTCACTAAAGCCAGCTGATAAGCACATGAGAAGTGAAAGTGAAATCACTCCGTCGTGTCTGACTCTTTGCGACCCCATGGACTGTAGCCTACCAGGCTCCTCAGTCCAAAGGATTTTCCAGGCAAGAACACTGGAGTGGGTTGCCATTTCCTTCTCCAGGGGATCTTCCTGACCCAGGGATCGAACCCAGGTCTCCCGGCATTGTAGACAGATGCTTTACTGTCTGAGCTACCAGGGGTAGGCACATGGGAGTTTATAATAATCTGCCGACTTATTGTAGATTTAACATTAGTGATCACATTGTAAAAGAACTAGTTTATTTGGGGCTGTATTGCCTGTGTGAATGTAATATACCAAATATTTATATACCTTCATGAATAAGAATAAAGATTATTTGTGCTTTATTAGAACCATCAGAGAGAAAACATAAGGCCATTAGCTACACTTTCTTGAACAATTGCATTTTCTTGTTTAAAAACATGCATTTGGGGGCAGGACATATCCCAAACTATGCCAGCCTTAGAAACCAAATTTTTCCCTGAATGGGAATTTATTTGTATCAGACTCCTCACTTCAACAACATCACAGATTTCTGATGAAAACTGTCATTAAAATATCAAATTATGTTAATTACAACATTTAGGTACATCAGGTGTGGTTTGAACAGTGTGCTATTGCAGAAGTGAGTATCAGTTTGTTAATGAGAATTGAAAGTTATGATGCTAGAACTGCCTTTAGGGTGACCATGAAGGCATAAATCATCTTTAAATGCTGTGAGACATGCCTTTGGAGGGTCCTGATGTGGTATTTAACAAGCTTCACATAGAAAAATCGTAATGACAACTGTATTATGACAACGGTACTGTGAATGACAAATGCATCTCCACCATTTGTTGGAAGGGGTGTGTCTTGTCCAAGTTGTTGTCTCCACAGAGAGGGTAGAAATCCAGAAGTCATCTTAGCTAGTAATACACGGGCGTGATTACAGCTGACAACATGGCTTTAAGCTGCACTACCTTCTTTCCCCTGTGACGCTGGCACCTGTCAGAAACTGTGAGGGACCCAAGGGTTGTAAATTCGTTACTTGTCAAAACTTCACCTGGTGCTGACTCAAGATAAGATGTTATTTCTAAAACACTATGTGGTGTTGAAGAAAAGTATGGCATTTCATACTTGTAATAATGAAAGTGAAGTCCTTGTTTAATGTGATAGATTTCTAGTTCGCATAAGTATTCAAGCCTGTTTTATTAAGTTTCACTTTTAAATACCTCAGAAGAACACCTGAGCATCCCTTCAGAATTTATTTTGCTTGATTGTGATGCCTTACATGTCCTCAGAGCATAGAGAAATACGGGAGACTTGGTAATTATTCGAAGAATCTTTTTATCTATTTTTCTTAGATACCGATAGGGATAACTCTGTACAAATGGCTGTTAACAAAAATAGTGTTTGTACTAAATAAAATACTTGGACATAAAATATTACTTCCACAGAGTGTTCAGGATTTAGGAACACAGATCAACCATATCGACTCTCTTCAGCAAGTGAATGAACATTTCTGCAAAATTGTTAGTTTGCTTCCAAATCCTTTTCATCAAGCTGTTTGATTTAGCGGTTTCCTGAATACCTAGTTCAGGATGAGGAGGCAGACTGTCTTTCTCAGGGGGAATTCTCAGTGCTCAATCTACTCCATAAATATGTTGGTTCTTTCCGATTTTATTTCCTGCAATTGTAACCTATTTTTGCTCCCCAAGCTCACATCTTTCATCTGTCAATCCTCCAAAGTGCAAAAGAGCAATGGATAAAGAAGATTTCCTTCCAGAACAGATGGGTCTGGGTCTGCTTGTGATTTGCCAAACTCCAAAAGATATGTTCTTCCCTAAATCCTGCCAGCAAGAACTTGGGTGCTAAAATAGATGCATAAAATCCCTCTGTCCTGACACAATTGCTTGACTGTAAATTATGTTTCTGGGTATAAAACCATCCAGACTGTTTTATTTCCATTTCCATGTGCAGCACTCAATTCCCCTGACAATTTCTTAGTCATCTGAGGTTTGCGAACCGTGAAACTTCAGTCATTGGCTTCATATTCCTGTAGCTCCACCTTTGCTAACTGAAATATTAATATGCATCAGACTTACTTGAGCATCTCATTTGTCCTTCAGTTCTGCAGACTCATCTTGTCATAAGCCTTCCCAAATCCATTCTTAGCAGACTTTTCTAATGGGTTATTATCACTATTCATGTGTGTCCAACTCTTTGGCAGGGACTGAACTCATTGCGAATGAAAGATAATATTTACCAGGATTTTATGATGTGACTTACAGAGCTAAACTCCTTACATATGTCAGTTCATACAGTCATCTCAATAATGCAGTCAGGTAGGTACACTTATCATCCCCATTTCACCAAGGAAAAAAACTGAAGCTCAAAGAAGTCACAAAATTTGCTTCGGGTCACTTAGGGATTCAAATTCAGGCAGGCTCCACGTAATTCCCAGCTTCATGTATTCTGTTATGCCAAGCTGTTTACCCCCAAACTAAAGCATTTTTACAACAGAAGTCTTGGGTATAATTTTGGTGACTCTGAAGACACAAGTTGAGGGTCTATATATAGTGCAAAAATTTAACAGTCGAAACCTTTAATTCACAGAATAATTAAATACAAGTGTATGAGTGCCTGTAAGGGAGAATGTGTGAGCACTTGCCCTGTGAAAAATAAAGCCTCTCTGAGCCTTTCTCACAGCTAATGCTCGCCCCCTGCTGGCATATCTAACCTGTTTCAAAAGCATTCTCTGCAAGCCCAGAACCCTTCTGTAGGGTGATTAAAACATAATCCAGCTTCTGTCAGTTTAGAATGAGGACAATAAAATCAGACTTCTGACCCCCATAAGCCAATATGGAAAATCAGGTAATGGAAAAGACTACTTGAATGTGCTCTATTATGGTTTGTTTGCTGGTGGAGATAACCCGTTCCCTTTGATTTCCAGGCATTCTGAATTTTGTCATGTGCAAAAGACAGCAGATGAATTCTTATTAGTTATTCCCTTCAGATGGTTTTGATGAGAGCAGCATAGAAGAAAAAGGTTGATATTCTAACCAAGGGAAGAATTAACTAAAGCAGAAGCTCACCTCTGTGATTCCATTTTATGTCTGGGAAAAAAATCAGACACTAAAAACTCTGTCATTTGCTCCAGTCTATTCCTCTCTTCTCTTTAATAATGCAGGGTTCTTTTTTGCAGCCAGCGGTTAATGAACACTGCAACACTGAAATGGAACAGTCAGCATCTTGTACATGTGTCTGCTTCATGAGACACATGACTGTCACTCAGTTTGCTAAGGTGCACATACAGCTGAGGGCATTAGACATGTGCTTGCAGAAAACTGGAGTGGGTTTGGAGTGTAACAAACTCACATTCAAGCAATACACACATATGAAAATAAAATTTTAAATAGCAACTGATTTACTTGAAATAAGTTGTAAATTTATAATGAGACTGTGAATATATCAAAATATTAACTTGCTCAAATGTCATCAGTATGCTAAAAGGTCAATATCTAAAAATAATTAGCAAGTTATTTATTTATTAAAAATAATTAGCAAGCTAGTAGCTTTCAATCTAGCTTTCTATTCTATTTTTCATGTAGTGATTTATACATTTGTCTGATTTCCTCATTAAAATTGCTAATGTGGAAAATGATATTTCATAATCCAGCAAAATGCTTAGAACTGTGCAGTAATCGAGAGCTTTGACAAAACACAGAGATCAAAGATTATTCCTAAAGCTTGATAACATAAACAGAAAATTTTGATAATATAAACAAAAGTGAAAAAATAAGAAAGAGGGAAAATGAAGAGTAGCAAACAGGTTTGTAATTTCTATGACCTCTTACTTTCTCCCAAATTCTTGACACTGTGAGGCTGGTTTATATATTTCTCAGGCTAGTGTATCACCCAAAACACAATTTATTCTGTTACACTACATGCTTGCATAAGGAGTTTTGGTGTATATATTTGTGGTAAATAAGACACTAGCTACAAGGTTTTTAGCTTTTACAATGCCTGTTTTGTTATAGGAGCAAATTACCCAAAGATAAAAACAGTGTTTTATGCTAGGCACTGACATACATTAACCAATTTAATACTCTCAATAATCTTATTTTTTCTTTATTTTACTATTAGGGAAATGAAGGGTTAGCAATGGCACACAGCAACAAAATCAAGATTCAAATGCAGTTTGCAGACTTGTTCTTAACCACTGTGTGCCCATGAGAAAAGCATCCCCTGCCCACTTATTAATTTACCTTCATCATGAAGAACTTAGGGGCACTGTTTTTCAGTCAAAAGAGCTGCAACTGTGGTGACTTTTTGCAAGCTGTCGATTTCCTAGGAGGTTGAACAATGTGGAAAAGAGGACTGCCAGAATCGAGTCCTCTGGGGGAGGAAGGACATCACTGAGGCCTCAATGGATTGATCGCCAGGACCTGGGAGGAACAGGTATTCCCTGCACTGGGCTGTGCTCCATTCTCGGGGGTGTCTCAGAGAGATCCAGGGAATTGTTCACTGCCCACTGGCTACAGCAAAACCCCAGGGATTAAGGAAAGCTTGAGGGCAGGAGACACGGGGGCCATTAGAAAGTAGCAGTCACTCAAGAGATGAATTTTACTAGTCTATACATCTTAGGCAAAGGAATACACAGAGAGAGAGACTTTTGAACTTTTCAAAATAATTTAGTGATTTATCCATCACAAAGGATAATTTAAAATACCTACATCACATTCTTTACCTATTGTATAAGAAATCACATACATGGAATCTTAAAAAGCTGAGCTCATTGAAATAGAGAATACAATGCTGGTTGCCACGGGGATGGGGGTGAGGGAAATGGGGAGATGTTGGTCAAAGGGTACAAAGTTTCAGGTATGCAAGATGAATAAGTTCTGGAGATACAATGTATAGCATGGTAAGTATAGTTATCAGTGTTGTATTATATACTTGAATGTTGTTAAGAGAACAGATCTTAAGTGTTATCACCACACACAGATACACACAAAATGATAATTATGTGAGGCAATGGAAGTGTTAACTAACCTTATTGTGGTCACCTTTTTGCAATATATAGGTATATCTAATCATATTTTACACTTTAAACTTGTAAAGTGTGTCATGTGTCAAATAATATCTTAATAAAGCTGGAGGTGAAAACTGCAAGAGAAGCAAAAAAACTAGGACAGATGTGAGGGTGAGACCTTGGCTGCACAGATCAATGTGCCTATGGCACGTAACTCAGTGGACAAACTTGATTTGGTGTTAGTATCAATTTAAATAGGTATGAAAGTGTTGACTATTAAAGTGATAAAACCGGACAAATTATGCCTCATTTTCTAAAAATAATCTATTTCAGAATTTAAATTGTTTGGGTCGTTAGTGACTAGTAACCTTTTAAGCTGAGTCAGTTTGAGACCACATCCTTTCTTCCCATTGTACTGATACATGTTCATAATCTCAACTGTATTTTCATCACAGTCTGTGTGTACATTCCAGTGTATGGTTCCTGGATCTTTTATTTAGATAGGCTTTCCTTAAATGGTACACTAATGGCCTGAAAGATTTAATTAAACTCTGAACATGACAGAGTACAAAATAATTTTTTAAAGAATAAGGAACACTGGTGTTATATTCCTGGGATCCTGTGAAACCCAAGCTACCATCTAGAGCAGAGAGAGGCAAAGGGGTGGGTTCTATATTTGAAACTCTGCTATAGGATCCTAAACACTTCTCACTATAGCCCTGAGATAGTTGTCACCATATGGAACAGATAAAGACAGAGGTTATTATCTGTCTGAGGTGACAACTGCAGCATGAGGATCCTTACCTAGATGTGATTCTACTCAAAAGCAAATGGCCCTTGGGTAACTGCACACAATTGGTGAAAACAGTACAACTACTTAGGGACAGTACATTGCTTTAGAGCCTGCAGTTAGCCAGGGCAAAAAGGTGATCTCAAAAGTCTCTTTAAGTATTAACTATTTTTTAAAATGGAAAATGCAATGCTTATCTAGGGAGTTTTTAATGCTGCCTTCTAACTACTTCACCACATTTATTAAAATGTCCTAATTTTTTCTCTTCTAAAATGTGATCTCTAAAGATTTGCTTCTTCGATTTAATTTTATTACAGTGATACCCAGCTCAGATTGTGTAAAGAAGTCCATGGAAAAATAGAAATGGAAATTCACTCTATGAAAAACTTGGCTATAAGATTTATTCTGAGCAACACCAATCTTTTGTACCATTTTGAGTTTCTATTTTACTATTGCGGTTTGAATCTGTTTTCTGTTATCACACTTTAATACACAGAACATTGCTGTAAAATCTCTCAAGTAACACAGCATATAAAAACTTATCAAACTGGGTTAGAAAGCCTTTTTTTGAGCCCTGAAACCCAAAGAGGGCTGCCTCATCCTTACACAAATGGGGGGAATCTGCTAGGTGTGGATGGAAAATCAATAGTGATAGTTAACTGACGAGGCCACCAGCATGAAGACAAGCTAGAGAAGGAAAGAAAGCAGGACGGGGCAGCAGGAGGACCCTGTGATGAGGACCAAACAGCTCAGGTCTTACTGCTGCTGCTGCTGCTAAGTCGCTTCAGTCGTGTCCAACTTTGTGCAATCCCATAGATGGCAGCCCACCAGGCCCCGCCATCCCTGGGATTCTCCAGGCAAGAACACTGGAGTGGGTTGCCATTGTCTTCTCCAATGCATGAAAGTGAAGTCGCTCAGTCATGTCCGATCCTCAGCGACCCCATGGACTGCAGCCTTCCAGGCTCCTCCATCCATGGGATTTTCCAGGCAAGAGTACAGGTCTTACTAGAGCTCATCAAAAGATCAGGCAAGCCAAGAACTCTGCTTCCTCACCAGTAAGGTGAGGTATATACACATCAGAGGCACTCTACTCCTTCAGAGTATGAGCTCTTTCTCTGACAGGCAGCCCAAAGCCTCTAAGACCAGGTGAAAAGTCAACAATAGAAAACAGGCATTCTGACCTTGACAGTGAAGGAAAGAGGAGACAAAGAATTCTGTAAATTAGGCAGTCGTGTAGAACCATGAGGCTGAATTCATCTGAAATTTAGAGTTAACTTTTCTTTTAACTGAAGTATAGTTGATTTCCAATATTGTGTTAGTTTCAAGTATATAGGAAAGGGATTCAGATATATGTGTGTGTGTATGTGTATCTATATTCATTTTTATTTATTTCCATTATAGCCTATTATAAGATATTACATATAATTCCTTGTGATATACAGTAAACCCTTATAGCTTATTTATTTTATATATGGTATTGTGCATCTGTTAATTCCATACTCCCAATTTATCCCTCCTCCATTTTAGTAGCTTTAAGTTTGTTTGCTATGTCTCTGAGTCTGTTTTGTAAGTAAGTTCATTTGCACTATTTTTAGATTCTACACATAAGTGATATGATGTAACATTTGCATTTCTCTGACTGACCTACTTCACTTAACATGATAATCTCTAGGTCCAATAACATAGACAAAACATTCTCTGACATAAATTGTAGCAACATTTTCTTAGGTCAGTCTGCCAAGGTGATAGAAATAAAAGAAAAATAAACAAATGGGACCTAAGCAAACTTAAAAGTTTTTGTACAACAAAGAAATTCACACAAAAAAAAAATGAAAAGAAAATCTATGGACTGGGAGAAAATATTTGCAAACAATGTAACCAACAAAGGCTTAATTTCCAAAGCAGAAAAACAGCTCATAAACTCAATACCCTCCAAAAACAACAACAACCCAATCAAAAATTGGCCAGAACATCTAAATAGACATTTCTCCAAGAAATAGATGGCTAACAGGCAGAAGAAAGGATGCTAAACAACGTGAGTTATTAGAGAAATGCAAATCAAAACTACAGTGAGACATCACCTCACACCAATCAGAATGACATTCTTATACAAAATTCTACATATAATAAATGCTGAAGCATGTGTTGAAAAGAGAACCCTGCTACACTGTTAGTGGGAATGTAAACTGGTGCAGTCACTATGGAAAACTATATGGAGATTCTTTAAAACACTAAAAATAGAGTTTCTACAAAATCCTGCAATCCCACACTTGGGCATATATCCAAAAAAAGACAAAAGCTCTAATTTGAAAAGATATATGCACCCCAGTGTTCCTAGGGGCACTATTTACAACTGCCAAGACATGTAAGCTACCTAAGTGTCCATCAACAGATGAATAGATAAATAAAATACACCATATATAGAGAGAGAGAGGGAGAGAGAGAGAATAGAATAGAATATTACTCAGCCATAAAAAAGATGAAATAATGTCATTTGTAGAGTTAACTGGAGAAGGAAATGGCAACCCACTCCAGTGTTCTTGCCTGGAGAATCCCAGGGACTGGGGAGCCTGGTGGGCTGCCCTCTATGGGGTCGCACAGAGTCAGACACGAGTGAAGTGACTTAGCAGTAGAGTTAACTTTTGAGTAGAAAGATCATTATATGTCTCCAGAGCTGTCCATGTTTGAGGTGGTTCTGACTCTAGAAACATAACCCCAATCCTTTAAACACTGTATAACAGAGAAGGACTAACCTGACTCCATATTGGACCAGTTCCTTTAGCTCTAACCTTTGTGTTCTGTTGCCTGTGCTTAATTATGCTGGCTCTGCACCTTTGTCTAAAAGAATGTTGACTATAACCTTAAGTGTACATGATAGATCTTTCTCAAGACTCTGACTCCAGGACTTGACCTTTAAAGCCATAACGCTTTTCATTCATATGGAGATAAAAAGCTGCAGAACAGAAAATAATCCCTGAAGATGGTGACTGAAGCCATGAAATTAAAAGATGCTTGTTCCTTGGACAAGCATCTTTTAATTTCGTGGCTGCAGTATAGCCACTATGGAGAACAGTGTGGAGATTCCTTTAAAAACTGGAAATAGAACTGCCTTATGACCCAGCAATCCCACTGCTGGGCATACACACCGAGGAAACCAGAATTGAAAGAGACACGTGTACCCCAATGTTCATTGCAGCACTGTTTATAATAGCCAGGACATGGAAGCAACCTAGATGTCCATCAGCAGATGAATGGATAAGAAAGCAGTGGTACATATACACAATGGAGTATTACTCAGCCATTAAAAAGAATACATTTAAATCAGTTCTAATGAGGTGGATGAAACTGGAGCCTATTATACAGAGTGAATAAGCCAGAAAGAAAAATACCAATATAGTATACTAACGCATATATATGGAATTTAGAAAGACGGTAACGATAACTGTATGCGTGACAGCAAAAGAGACACAGATGTATAGAAAAGTCTTTTAAACTCTGTGGGAGAGGGCAGGGGTGGGATGATTTGGGAGAATGGCATTGAAACATGTATAATACAATATAAGAAACGAATCGCCAGTCCAGGTTCGATGCAGGATACAGGATGCTTGGGGCTGGTGCACTGGGATGACCCAGAGGAATGGTACGGGGAGGGAGGTGGGAGGGGGGTTCAGGATAGGGAACACGTGTACACCCGTGGCGGATTCATGTTGATGTATGGCAAAACCAATACAATATTGTAAAGTAATTAACCTCCAATTAAAATAAATAAACGTATATTAAAAAGAGAGACATCTGTTTTTTTAT
The DNA here is from genome assembly GCF_029378745.1 of Bos indicus. Classification (NCBI taxonomy): domain Eukaryota; kingdom Metazoa; phylum Chordata; class Mammalia; order Artiodactyla; family Bovidae; genus Bos; species Bos indicus. The sequence goes on from NC_091769.1 coordinate 56,192,028, forward strand.
ATCAAAGGTCCATGTAGTTAAAGCTATGGTTTTTCCAGTCATATATGGATGTGAGAGTTTAACCATAAAGAAAGCTGAGCACCAAAGAATTGATGCTTTCAAATTGCAGTGCTGGAAAAGAATCTCTAGAGTCCCTTGAACTGCAAGGAGATGAAACCAGTCAATCCTAAAGGAAATTAACCCTAAATATTCATTGGAAGTACTGATACTGAAGCTGAAGCTTCAATACTCTGGCCACCTGATGTGCAGAGCCAACCCATTGGAAAAGACTTTGATGCTGGGAAAGATTGAGGGGAGGAGAAGAAGGGGGCATCAGAGGATGAGATGGTTAGATAGCATCACTGACTCAATGGACATGAATTTGAGAAAACTACAAGTGATAATGAAGGACAGGGAAGTCTGGAGTGCTGCAGTCCATGGGGTTGCAGAGAGTAGTACATGATTCAGTGACTGAACAATAACAACTAAACTATGTGGGAAGCATAATTTAAGCACTGTTTGACTACCTTTAAAAGTGCTCTGAAAACAGGGAACAAGATCACCCTCAGTCTCTGTGTTTTCCACCCACCAAAACAGTTTAACCTGACATTGTAACAGTTAACCATAGTTGGCTACCTAAGAGATCTCTTCGTTGATGCCTGTTGCTTTCCCACTTAGCTTCTAGGGGTCAGGGACTGTTTGGTGTTTGCTGCTACCTTCTGTACAAGGCTTCACACTGTTTCTGGCATCTTCTAAGGAAGAGAAACAAAATGTGCTGACTTGAACCAAAGGCGAAGGGAAGTGAAGTGAAGTCGCTCAGTCATGTCTGACTCTTTGCGACCCAATGGACTGTAGCCTACTAGGCTCCTCCATCCATGGGATTTTCTAGGCAAGAGTACTGGAGTGGGTTACCATTTCCTTCTCCAGGGGATCTTCCCAACTCAGGAACTGAACCCTGGTCTCCTGCATTGCAGGCAGACACTTTAACCTCTGAGCTACCAAAGGTAAATTAAGGCAAATTCCTCTCTTTCCTTTATTCATTTAATATGCCACTATAATTTAAAGTTAAACAATAACCACAAGAAAGGAATTAGTGTTTATATCAAGCTACTGAGAATTTCTGAGGTATAAAATGAAATGATTTGCTTGGTGTAGAGGAGAATTTTCTATTGTAGTACAATCATTATATCATAAAATGAATTACAATCAGGGCATTCACAATGTTGCGAGAATTTCTTAAAGTCTAACAAGCAAAGTATTTACATTATCTTCACAAACACTACCTTAAGAACATTCTCATTTCTGTAAATTCTCATTTTTCTTGTGTTAGAACTTCAGAGTAAGGATGTCATAATTAACATACATGTAGTAATAGTGTAATAGCATATATTCTTTGGCATTTATTTTAGTGATAAAATATTCTATGAAGGCAAAACCAGTGTGTTTGGAGCCTTACGGATAGTACTCAGAGCTCCTCGAGTATTTTATAAGCCTGGAGTGCAGGGCGTTCACATTTATACAAGCACACTGTAGTCCATGAACAACCCAGCCAGAAAGGCCGCCTCTCAGCTCTCCAACACCCTCAGTTTGGATTCTCTTGTCTTCCCTCCTGCTAGAGGACAGTATGTCCACCATCCAGTCCTTGGACCATCTCATGACACTGCCAACACCTGTAATTCTTCAAACTACACATTCTCTGCTCGTTTTCATTAGTTTTATGGTTCAGCCGCCCCGCTGTGACCAGTTGGCAAACTCTATGAACTATCCCTTTGAGTTCCCAAATTTGCCCCAATCCTTAAGCTTTCTTTTACTTGTCAACTTACACCGTGTAAGACCTGTCATTTCATAACACCCTTGTCAGTCCCATAAACTTTCTTACCCCTCCATTTTGTTTTAGAGGCAAACTCCAAGACAGGATCACGTAACAGTAACAGTAGTCTGGACCAAGGTGGCATTTTTGATCACCAAACATTCTGAGCACCCAGCACAATGCCTACAAATTGCAGGCAGGAAATATATATTTGCTGTGTGAACACCCCATCCCTTAATACTCTTAACTGGGTGAAATCTGATTAAAATGACCAGGACTAGAAGGCATCAAAAGGGGACAAGTAGGTGACTGTAGTATTGCCGACCACCCAGCTGACTGTGTGTACAAAGCCTCAGGATTTTCTGTACCAACCTCTTCTCTCACAGTGCCCTCCACCCTCCCTGTATTCTTGAGTGGCTGCCATCATTCACTTATACACCAGCACATCACGACTGCCCCCAAATTTCGATAGAGAATACTCTATGGCATTTAAATGTTCAGGAGATGGAATTTCAACAGCCCTGTCACTTTGATTGTGCTTCAGCCGAATGGAGATTGCTCTAATTACCCACATCACTTTGGCTGGAGCAGTTTCAACTTTTCTAGTCCCTCTCATTCTAATGAAATAACAGGAATACAGCAACTGAAAAAGCATGTCTCTTATTAAGCCTGTCTCTCACAATTTTGTATTCCTTAATTCAGCATGTTCAATATTAAAAACAATTTCTAGTTTGTTCTTTTCCTATTACGACTTTTCTGCCAGCTAAGAGACAATACATGTGACTCTTTGGGAAAAACATAACTTTGATTCCATCATATAAAAGAGACAGAGGGACTTTCCTGGTGGTCCAGAGGCTAAGATTCCATGCTCCCAATGTAGGGGCCCAGGTTCAATCCCCGGAGGGTAATGGACCCCACATGCTGCAACTAAGACCCAATCAGTTCAGTTCAGTCGCTCAGTCGTGTCCGACTCTTTTCGACCCCATGAATCACAGCACGCCAGGCCTCCCTGTCCATCACCAACTCCCAGAGTTCACTCAAACTCACGTCCATCGAGTCAGTGATGCCATCCAGCCATCTCATCCTCTGTCGTCCCCTTCTCCTCCTGCCCCCAATCCCTCCCAGCATCAGAGTCTTTTCCAGTGAGTCAACTCTTTGCATGAGGTAGCCAAAGTACTGGAGTTTCAGCTTTAGCATCATTCCTTCCAAAGAACACCCAGGACTGATCTCCTTTAAAATGGACTGGTTGCAGACAAATAAATACTTTCTTTTAAAAAAAGGCAGAAATCTTCACAGAGAAGTCCAGCATCTCTGTCTATACAGGTGAAATACTATACTTAAAGATATTACCTAGATAATTCCTGCTCAAAATATATATTCACCTGAAATTATCTCCTGCACCATAAATAAATGTCAAGTGTTAGTCACTCAGTCCTGTCCAACTCTTGGCAAACCTATGGACTGTAGACCTCCAGACTCCTATGTCCATGGGATTCTCTTGGCAAGAATAGTTGACTGGGTCACCATTCCCTCCTCCAGGGGATCTTCTCAACCCAGGGAAAAAACCCGGGGATCCTGCAATTGCAGGCAGATTCTTTACTGTCTGAGCCACCAGGGAAGCCCTCCCACATCATAGCACTGATATTTTGGTGCTTCTGTGGCTGAACATATCATATTCTAATTCTCTTCTGACATTTTCCAAAATATCAAAATTAGAACCAAAAAGCTGAATTTCAGATGTCCTAGCCAGCTCACCTTAGTATTATAACTGGACTATGAAAATATGCAGATATCTTGATGATTTTGACCTTAGACATTAACCATTGATTTTGACTTTGATATCACCATAAATAACAAGAGCTGTCTTTAAAGTAACAAGATAACAGTACCTTGACAGTCCAAGTAAGGTTAGAAGCACATCATTTATCATACTTTTAAAAATATAATTCAGTCATAGCATTTTGTAATTCATATACATTTTATCCCTTAGGCTTGAGTGACAACTACCTATCCCTAAACATAAACCAAATCACTGAAAAGAACTCTGACTGTTCTTTCCTAAGCTGATCCTGGCAGCCATCTAAATGTTCTTTGTTCTATAACAAATTTTGCACCAAATTTGTTCTATAACAAATCTATGTCATAACTTCCACCTGAAGTGTACAGTTAGAAGACAAAACCTGAAAAGTTCACTCAAGAGCAAGTTGCAAAAACATATGAGGACATCTAACTTTGGATTTCATCATCCTTAAAAGAGACTGTTTGTTAGCAGGAAAAGCCCTGCAGCCTGAAGTTAAAGCTTTGGTATCTGAAACCCAGGTTAATCAATGTATAATTCTGTAATAATAAATAATTATCAATAAATAATCAATTTATACCTTGCAAAAATTACTTTAAACTTCCATACTTTCTTTGCAACTATCAGTCACTAATTTAAAACAGACTTAAACGTATTCAAACCCTTGTGTGTGTTTGTGACCCCATGGACTGTAGCATGCGAGGCTCTTCTGTCCATGGGATTCTCCAGGCAAGAATACTGGAGTGGGTTGCCATTTTCTTCTCTAGGGGATCTTTCCAACTCAGGGATCTGTGAAATACTATGCTAAGTAGCAATACTTCAAAGAGAAACATTGCCTTCACCCTCAAGAAGCACACAGTCTAGTGAGACAAAGAGAGAAAAAAACACTGTATCAGCAGAGATCAGACATGAAGTAGGCTTTGAGAACATGGCAGAGAAACACCTGATGCAGTCTTTGGCTAAGGAGGTGACGATAATAGCTTCTGACAGGTGACTTAGATAAATGAGATGGTGTATGTAAAACTGACAGGCACATAGTAGTTATTCCTCTTACAACCCATCACTACAAGAAAGTCAGGCTCTTTAAGGGGTGGATGGGAAAGGATGAATGAGAAAGGAGATGATGGCAGGGGATGTGGAGAGCTGTGCTGCCCTGCTGCTCTTTTGGGTCTAAGCTGGAGCTTTGCATACTTACCTGGCCTGCTGTGCATGCCTTCAGAGTCACAGCACGTTTCTCTTCCAGCCAATTGCTTATGGCATCTGAAGTCTCATTAACAAGAAACTCTGGACACTTTTCTGACATTGCTTCTAAGGGATATAAGAGCAAGGAGGGATTTGTGATGAGGAAACCTATCATCACTAGATATCTTAGACATCATTTAGCAGGAGACCAGAAAGCATGGCAAAAATGAGTATATAATGTGTTGGCAAGTGTTACCAAATGCTATGGGACAGGTAGATCATACCTAAATATCTACCGTGCCTCTGAGTCATGGCCTCCAGTTCCTTCCACAGAGCAACTGCCCCCAATTTGTAATGCATCCATTTTTAGAGTAAACTTGTTCAAGCTTTAGCCAAGTCCAAAAAGGAGGATCTTTATTCTATTTGTCCTGTAATACTCTTGGACAATGCTATAATTTTGCTATTCCAGAAATGTCCCTGAGTCTAAAGTTTCCTTAGGGTTGAACTGGACAGATTTGGGAGACTCATTGCTAATGTAACTTGACTTTTGGCCCTCCTAAGGGGAAATCCCTAGAGCACCACCCAGCAGCCTAGGTCCCCGCCTCTTCATCATGCTCTTAGAAAGAAAGCCATCAGTTTCTCATTTCCCTCAGGATTCTAGAGTGCCTGCTTTGCATCAATTTAATGGAGGCTTTCCACATAGAAATTAAATGTGATCTCTGATCATTTAACTGTGTGAATCTGAGGGAGAAAAGGAATTCTCAAAGTGAATTTCAAAATCCTCTCATCACATCAAAGTTTGAGCCATGATATAAAAAGAAGCCTAAATTACCCCCTGAGAGGAGCTGTTGTGAGGTGCTAAATTCAGTAACGATTGCTCTATTCACATCTTCTATTTTGCTTAATGTTTTGAACATAGAAATGACACGTATTTCACATTTTGCACTTGGTATAAATACAAGGCACTCCAAAAATCTTATTTTCATTTTCCTATGTTCCTTGCCAAACCTCTCCCTCCACCAAAAAAAAAAAAATCAGGCATTTTGAGAGACCATAAAATTTTGCAGTGTTTTATTATCCATACCCTGGAGGCTATGAACTGCATGGGTCCCTGTGTTTTAATGGTTTCTTGGAATAAGAAGGATAGGCTTTGAATCCCCTATTTTGTTGCAATGCTTCAGGTCATCTTTAATTCCTAGTTTCTAACCAAGGGCCTAGCTCAGTGGATTCCTGATTTGGTTACACACTAGAATCTACAGGGAGGCTTTTAAAAATTCTGACGCCCAGGTCACAACCCAGCAACTAAATCAGAATGTCTATGTTGGCATATGCAGGAATCAGTGTTTGCCAAAGATTCCCAAGGTGTTTCAAACAGGCATTAAGATTTGGAACCCCTGTTCAAGCATGTAGTTGGTACTCAGTACATTTTTTCTGATAACTGTTAATGTAAATGAGTTGATGCATGGGAGGGTGAATCAATAAGGAAAGAGAGAATGAATAGGAGAATGATTTAGAGTTAGAAGATCTGAGTTCAAGCTCTAGCTTATTAATCTCTGTGTAACTTTGGGAAGGTAAGTCATAAGCCATATGAATCTATTTCCTTTTTCATCTGATCAAGACAATGGTACTTAACAAGTAACACCATCATCCTTTTAATGACCATCACCACCTTTACTTCTTAACTATTTTATGAAACTAACACTTTAATTCACATCTGCACAACTTTAGGACATAGGACACAGTCTTCCAGGCCATGTGACCAAGGTCTTCAGAGTCGATACTTTTTAGAAAGGATTCTTCTCTTCTCAGAGCAGTGACTTGTCAAGGAATGATGTATTGATGTACAAATGATGTACAATCATTTGCCATCAGAATATGACCTTAGCCCACCACTTCAAGCCTCCACATTGCCCAAGCCCTCACACTGCTCTAGAGTGGGTATGTGAACCGAAAGGGCACAGCATCCCTTGAAACCTCTATCCTTTGTTCTTTGCAACCAAAGTGTTACATTTACAGTGACTTGAGGGATAAATAACACCTTGAACAAAGACAAAATCCTTGTGACCAGCTGGTCTGTAGCTCTGCTGGGATAGCTCTGCTGGGACATAAGCCAAAACTGATTTCTCCAGCCAAAGGAATCACTTGAACTTGCAACAAGATTTGAGTTTAATATCAGGAAAAATGTCCCAGGTATAAAGGTTATTTGTTCTTATAAAAACTAAAGGACGTGATACCCTTTTCTATGTCCCATTTTTGTGTAATTTTTTTTCTAGCATTTAGTGGGAAAAGGTGTCCTTGAAGTGTAACGGCTAAGAACATTAGTTTTGGCATCAGACAGAGCTGAATTTTCATCCTGGCTCCATGGCTTTCAAGCTTAAACTCTCAAAGCCAGCTACCATTACCTGACCTCTAAGATAAGGAGGCCAATACATACTTCACAAAGTTGTGGTGAGAAATACAGTGACCATATAATTTGCCACTTAAATCAAGGTACTCTGGAGAGGGAAAAGGGGTCACCTCATTAATTAGTGAGTTTTAATTAATCTATCTAGAGTTAAACAACGTCTGTCCCTGGCCCAACCTGAAGATAGATATGGTCAACCCACACAGTGGGTATCCCCAAAAAGTTATAGTTATTCACATTACTGCATTAAAATATAACAGAAAGCCTTCACAGAGAAGACACATGTGAAATCAGGGTAAAATGTTAAAAGGAGTCAAGATGGAACTGAATCCCTCCAATTCAGCTTGTATACTGACCTCCTGGGAAGCATTTCTTCTGCCAAGTCACACTCAGCAATGCAGGTTTATTGAGCTGAATGAGGTTTAAGAGAAAAGGTAGAGAGTTTCACACTTGTTAAATACATACATAAAGAATCATTAAATAAAGTTTGACAAAAGGGACCTTAGATATTCAGTCTATTGCTCATATCTTACAGTTTAGGAAACAAATTCAGAGAAAAGGCATCATCTTCTCGTATTCTCCTCACAGAGAAAATCAGAGAATGGAGAAAACTCCGGGATTCTTTCCATCAAGTTATTATAATAAATTTCATTGTAATATATCAAAAAGTATTGCTACATAGACATAAAACTTTGGGGATTATGACTATGAAGGAAATGTATGTGCCTTAGCTGGTCTCCTAAAAGCCTCTTGGAACACAAATGCGTCATTTGTAAGCATAACAAAGTGCTATAGACTAATGCCATACCTGAGCTGCTCTCTCCCCTGAAATAGAAAAGGCCATTTCTTCATTTTTCTAATTTCTTCATATCCTCTAGAGTCATTTCAGTTTTCCTCCCTCTTTTTTTTTAAATTTAAGGCCCCATAAAATAAAGGACTGTGGCCCTAGATTGCTACAAAATATAATAAATCTACTTCTGTTGGTCTTTATATAATACTTCTTTATAATACTGTATAATAATATAAACAGAAGTTTATATATAACTTCTGTTGGTCTATAATAACTCTTTCTTCAGTAAAGATTTCACAATACTTTCTTTTGATAGTATCATTTTTTTCTATCTTTAAATGGAAACTTCAAAAAATTACATTCAATAAACTGGTAATTTAAAAAGTTAAAAATAAAAAGAGTAAGCAAGTAAGAATTATGTTAGCCTAGATAGATCTCACCTGGGTAGTTTTCAAGAGATAAAATGTTTTTAAATCAAAATTTTAGTTTTGGTCTGTACCCTCTTTTTGTTACTTTTAGTTCTTGTTCATTTAGCTTTAGAACATATTCAGGTACTTTCACTATTGAGTTGCATAGCAAATCAATTCCACTGACAAAGTTAAAACTACAGCTGACTTTTTATTCAGAAGGTACTAGCTGTCACTTCCCAAAATTTGTATCTTGATATAATTCTGAGGACAAAGTTATTGTGATACTAAGCACAAGTTCTGGTTCTATATATTTTTCTGCCCATTTGTTCTTTCCAGTAAAACCTGAAAGGTCATGTAACCTTGACCATTCTTTACCATCATCATCATAGAACAGTTCCAGACAGTAGCATCAACCACCTCACATGGTCACACTTTTCTGCAGTAGACACTCAAGAAGAACCCCTGAGGCTCACAAAACACTAATAAGAGCTCTCTTTCACTTTCTGCTTCTTTGGTTCATGAACCAGTGAAGTAGAAAGTGAAAAAAGTATTAGCCAGAGAAAGCGAAAGTGATAGTGAAGTCACTCAGTCGTGTCTGACTCTTTGAAACCTTGTGGACTGTAGCCTACCACGCTCCTCCGTCCATGGGATTTTCCAGGCAAAAGTACTGGAGTGGATGGCCATATCCTTCTCCAGAGGATCTTCTGGATCCAGGGATTGAACTCAGGTCTCCCACATTGTAGGCAGATGCTTTGCCATCTGAGCCACCAGGGAAGTCCTAATGAAGTAGACGGTTAATTTATTAAGCGTCAACTCAATAATAGTCCTCGGTTGTTAGAATATCCTTTCTTGCATCTTTTGTCTATACCAAATACCCATCCTTCAAGGCATAATTCAAAGTCCAATTCCTTCTCAATGTTTTCAGAATCTTCTCATCCCTTCCCAGAAATAGACAGTCTCTTCATTTCCTGAAATCTAACAGTTTAAAATTCCACTGATAACTTTCTACTTCTTCTTGGGAGATATTTATTCACATGCCTTCTTAGGATCTTGCAGATTTCTTCGTTTCTTAAAAAGGACGTCTATGTCCCTTTGATCTTTTCACCACACCTCTTATTGGTGTTTTTTGTGCCAGCTTCCCTGGTGGCTCAGACAGTAAAGCATTTGCCTGCAATGCAGGAGACCTGGGTTCGATACCTGGGTTGGGAAGATCCCCTGGAGAAGGAAATGACAACCCACATCAGTACTCTTGCCTGGAAAATCCCATGGACAAAGGAGCCTGGTAAGCTACAGTCCATGTGGTCACAAAGATTCAGACATGACTGAGCGACTTCACTTTTTCTTTCTTTCTTTCACTTTCTACTTCATTGGTTCATTCACTTATTTGACAAATATTAATCAAACATCTCTTATGGGCTACACAATGCTATGCTTTAGCATAAAGTGGGAAGGAAAAAAAAAAAAAAGATACAGTCTCTCCCTTAATGGAGCTTAGAGTCTAAAATCCTCTATCTACATCCTTTCCATGTTTTCACTTTGCAAGCCTGGGACAGTGTACAAACCTGGGACTAATTAGAGTATAGATTAAAGAGTTCAGAGAAGGCCATATAGTTGTTGATTACATGGAAGTGATCACTGTAAACCTGAGACCAAGTTTTATATTTACATTTGTAATGATAAGATACAAAGGAGAAAAGATTAACTTTTCCATTTGTTCGCTCACAATCCAAATATAAGCTAGAATTTTCATTATAAATGACTAGGACCTATGTAATGCCTTTATAGAAATTGAGTAAACAAATTAAATCATCCAAATAATAAAATAACTAAAAATAACTAATACATTTTTTTTTCTTTTTTTGACAATTACAAAAATATATTTATTGAATATATCCTGTCCTTGGGTTCTGGAGTATGAATTAGTTTGAGGTTAAGTTTGGAGCTTTTTGTATTTTTAATTATTTAGAGGTTTAATTTCACCTGAAGATACAGCAGAAAATGTACTAGGCTTTGTTTTAAAAAATAATTCTCAAAGAACTGTAAGCATTTTTTCCTTTTAAAAGCTTTAAGAAACAACAACCATTAGGAAGCCTGAAGCCATCTTAGGATGAGCCATTTGTATTAAATATAAGTTCAATTCCGTTCAGTTCAGTCGTTCAGTTGTGTCCGACTCTTTTCGACCCCATGAATCGCAGCACGCCAGGCCTCCCTGTCCATCACCAACTCCCGGAGTTCACTCAGACTCATGTCCATCGAGTCAGTGATGCCATCCAGCCATCTCATCCTCTGTCGTCCCCTTCTCCTTCTGCCCCCAATCCCTCCCAGCATCAGAGTCTTTTCCAATGAGTCAACTCTTCGCATGTGGTGGCCAAAGTACTGGAGTTTCAGCTTTAGCATCATTGCCTCCAAAGAAATCCCAGGGCTGATCTCCTTCAGAATGGACTGGTTGGATCTCCTTGCAGTCCAAGGGACTCTCAAGAGTCTTCTCCAACACCACACTTCAAAAGCATCAATTCTTTGGCACTCAGCCTTCTTCACAGTCCAACTCTCACATCCATACATGACCACAGGAAAAACCATAGCCTTGAGTAGATGGACCTTTGTTGGCAAAGTAATGTCTCTGCTTTTGAATATGCTATCTAGGTTGATCATAACTTTCCTTCCAAGGAGTAAGCGTCTTTTAACTTCATGGCTGCAGTCACCATCTGCAGTGATTTTGGAGCCCCCAAAAATAAAGTCTGACACTGTTTCCACTGTTTCCCCATCTATTTCCTATGAAGTGATGGGACCAGATACCATGATCTTCATTTTCTGAATGTTGAGCTTTAAGCCAACTTTTTCACTCTCCACTTTCACTTTCATCAAGAGGCTTTTTAGTTCCTCTTCACTTTCTGCCATAAATGTAGGTTATCTAACTATAACAATTAAATGACTCATACTTACAGAGAATTAAAATAATATGACCTCATTATATGATGTCTATGAGAAACTTATTTCAAATATAACAACATAGGCAGGTTGAAGTAAAATATAGACAAGATAATTATAAACATCCTCAGCCGTCCCCTTTCCCTCCTGCCTTCAATCTTTCCCAGCATCAGGGTTTTTTTCAAATGAGTCAGTTCTTCGCATCAGGTGGCCAAAGTATGGGGAGTTTCAGCTTCAACATCAGTCCTTCCAATGAATATTCAGGAGTGATTTCCTTTAGGATGGACTGGTTGGATGTCCTTGAAGGAGACAACAGAGGATGAGATGGTTGGATGGCATCACCGACTCAATGGACATGAGTTTGAGTAAACATGGGAGTTGGTGATGGACAGGGAGGCCTGATGTGCAGCAGTCCATGGGGTCACAAAGAGTCAGACACTACTGAGAGACTGAACTCAACTGAATTATAAACATTAATCAAAACAAAGTAAAAGTGGCTATATTAATATCATATAAGACCATAGACTTCTGAGCAAATAAAACTATCAGACACTGAGAAAACCATTACATATATATAAAACAGTCGATCAACCAAGAAGATATATCAGTCCCAAATATACACACCAAATACAGTTCTGCAAAATAAGTCATGTAAAAATTAAGAGAACTGAAGACAGAAGTAGACAAATCCAATTTAATTGTAGACTTTAATCCACTCTCCATTAATAGGGCAACTAAATAAGAAAATAGCAAATATATATAATTCAATGACAGCAACAACCAAGAGAACCTAATTAACATTTGTAGAACAATCCCCCCAGTAATAGTAGAAATCACATTCTTCTCAAGAACCCATAGAACATATATCAAAATTGGCTATATTATGACTGAAGAGTAAATAAACTTAAAAGAATTAAAGTTATATATATGTATTTTCCATCCACAATGAACTCAAACTAGAAATCAATAACAGAAAGATAAGAAAATCTCCAAACACTTAGAGATTGAACAACACAATTTAGTCAATGAGTCAAAAAATAAATCTTAAAGGAAATTTTAAAACTACATTGAACTGAGTAAAAGGAAAAGTATAAAATAACAAAATTTGCAGGAAAATGCTAAAGCAGCATTAAGATTGAAATTTAAAGCACTAAATGCATGCAATCAAAAAGAAGTTTCAGGTTAATAATCTAAGTTCCCATCTAAAATAGGAAGAGCAAAATAAGCCCAAAGTCAGTAGAAAGATTGGAATAATAAAGAGCAGCAATCAATGAAATTTTAAAAAGAAAAACAATAGACAGAAACAATGAAATGAAGTACTTAGTCTTTGGAAATATCAATAAAATTGACAAACCTGTAGCAAGACAATTTAGTCAAAATTTAGACAAAAAAAGGGAGAAGATGCAAATTACCAACATCTAAACTAAAACAGAGAATATTACTACAGACTCTACAGACATCAAAATAATAATTAAAGTATACTCTTAACAACTTTTCACCATAAATTTGACAAGTTTGATGAAATATACCTATCCTTTCAAAAATACAAAGTACCACAACCCTTAAAATATGAAATAAACTATTTTAATATCCCTGTACTGTTAAAGAAACTGAATTTATTAATTAAAACATTTACAAAGATTTAATTAAAAAATATATATAGTTTCACTGGAGAATTTTGCCACACCTTTAAAGAATTAACACCAATTCTACATAACTTCTGCCAGAAATCCCTTCTCAATTCACCTTACAAAGCTGAGATTACCTTGATATCAAAATCAAACAAAAGATAATACCATAAAAGAAAACTACAATATGCCTCAGGAATTTAGATGTAAAAATTGTTAACAAAACATAGGCAAACAGAATTTGGCAATACATAAAAATAATTACATGCTTTGACCAACTAGTATTTATTTTAGGGGTACAGGCTGGTTCAGTATTTGAAAGTGTAATCAACTACATTAATAGTCAAAGGAAAAAAAATCATATCATCATTTCAATAGATGCAGAAAAAGGCATTTGCTAAATTTAACGTTTATTTATAGTAAAAATTCAGAAAAGCAGAAAGAGAGGGGAACTTCCTCACCTAATAAAGATTATCTTAAAAAACTTATAGCAAACAATATATTTAATGGTGAAGGATTAGTAGTTCTTCCCTTATGATGGGGAACAAGGCAAAAGTATTCGCTTTCACTACTCTTATTCAACATGGTACTAGAAGTTGTAACCAGTGGAATAAGGTCAAAAAAAAAAAAAGTAAGTAATTCAAAGACATACAGATTTACCGGAAAAAGTTAAACTGTTCCTATTTACAAAGGACATGATTGTCTATATAGAAAATCTCAAGGACTTTACCAAATTAAAGCACCTTTTAGAAATAATAAGTAAATCAAGGTTGCAGAATACAAGATGCTGCTGCTAAGTTGCTTCAGTCGTGTCCCACTCTGTGCGACCCCAGAGACGGCAGCCCACCAGGCTCCCCCGTCCCTGGGATTCTCCAGGCAAAAACACTGGAGTGGGTTGCCATTTCCTTCTCCAATGCATGAAAGTGAAAAGTGAAACTGAAGTCTCTCAGTCGTGTCCGACTCTTAGCGACCCCATGGACTGCAGCGCACCAGGATCCTCCATCCATGGGATTTTCCAGGCAAGAGTACTAGAGTGGGGTGCCATTGCCTTCTCCGAGAATACAAGATAAACACACACAAAAAAATCAGTCTTATATAAAGTAGTGTTTTTATGTGCTAGCAATATATATTTACAATATCAAAATTTAAAATACAATACCATTTACAGTTGCTCAAAACTTTAATGCTGCACTGTGCTTAGTCATGCGCAACTCTTTGTGACCCCATGGACCGTAACCCACCAGACTTCTCTGTCCATGGGGATTCTCCAGGCAAGAATACTGGAGTGGGTTGCCATGCCCTCCTCCAGGGGATCTTCCCAACTCGGGGATCAAACCCAGGTCTCCCACACTGCAGGCAGATTCTTTACCAGCTGAGCCACCAGGGAAGCCCAAGAATACTGGAGTGGGTAGCCTATCCCTTCTCCAGGGGATTTTCCTGTCCCAGAAATTGAACTGGGGTCTCCTGCATTGCAGATGGATTCTTTACCAGCTGAGCTACCAGGGAAGCCCAAACTTTAATATTTAGGTGTAAATCCAAAAACTTGTATAAAATTTTATGCTGAAGACCATAGAAACACTGATACAACAAATCAAAGATCTAAATAAATGGAGTGATATGCCATTTCACAGATTAGATGATGTAACACAAAAAAGATACCAATTCTCTCTAAATTGATACTCAATTTTAACACAATTGCTATAAAAATTGCAGCAAGAATTTTTACAGATAAAGATTATTCTAAAATGTACATAGAAAAGCACAGGAACTAGAATGGCTAAAACAATTTTGAAAAAAAATCAAGTTGGAGGCTTTAATCAACCCAATTTCAAGACTTCAATAACTTTAATCAAGACATTTCTGCAAGGAACACTGCCCTTAAAGGAACCAATAGCAGTCAAACCTCTGTCATGGTCCAGTGGGATAATTCCCCAAATGATAACTTAGAAAAACTGGTTAGGGAAGACCAAAAATTGGCTTTAGAAAATAAGGAACAAGACTGAAAATTCATCAGTTGTTTTGATAAAAAGAGAAAACTCTTGTTTGAACTAAATAATAACCCAGCTCTAGTGGAGACTCCACCATTCCCAGTCCTAATCATTGTACAGGCATTAAATAATTGGTTTATTGATAAAGTGATAGCATTCATGAATCAATATCAATGGGGAAATAAACCTTAACAATGCCGCAAAATATGCCTACCTCACTCATCCCACTTACTCAAAACGCAATCTAGGGAAGCCTGCTCCCAGACACATTAAACTGTCTAATGAACCATTCAAGGTCTGGCAAATGGATGTCATACAATTTTCTCCATCTCAAGAATAGAAATGTGTTTTAGTCATGGTCTGTATGTTTTCACACTGGATGGAAGCCTTACCTGGCAAACAGGATACTGCCTTCGCAGTGGATCAAGTCCTTTTGGAAAACATTATCCCTATTTGGGGAATTCCTCTCAAACTCCACAGTAATCAAGGACTTGATTTTGCAGGCCAGGTACTTTGGTAAGTCTGCATTCTCTGGCCGGTTTTATAATACTTTCACTGTGCTTACCACCCTCAGTCCTCTGAACATAGTAATGGCTTTAATAAGACTCAGTTGACAAAATTTATGACTGAAAGTGAAGATATCCCAGAACAGAAGCAGATGACATTTGATGAAATAGTTTTCCCAAGATATCCAGACTAGGCCTATTAGAACCTTTGTGTTCTCCACTGTTTATATCCTGATAACATCTGGACTTTAGATAAAATGTGCCTGAGAGATCTCCCTCCTATACCTCCTTGTTACACAAATGTGACCTCAATAGGTTTTAGTCTGCACACTTTCCCTTAAACATGGGGTATTATGCCCAGGAAAGTTCCTTCTGGCCTTGAGGAACAAAAAGTCATTGAAACCAGAAAACCTAATTTTTAATCAGAGATGCTTTCAAATGAAGATCTTGACCAAAAGTGGTAAATATAAAAATTAATAAACAGAAACCTCAATTAAAATAGTCAGGAGGCCAGAGGATGGTCCTCATGCCCTAAACCAATAGCAGCATCCAACAGAAAGAAGAAAGACTTCCTCTTCTTGCTTGTCAAGAGCTCCACCAATGAGAGACAGTCACAACTTAGCCAATGAAAAGCTATTATATTTTGAACTCTCAATTCCTCCAATTCCTCTTTGTTTACTCTAGCCTCCCAACTTCCTTTCCCCCTCTTTAAGTGGGTTCTCTTCTCCCTGTTGTGCGAGGACTTACATGTGGCTCACCATCATTGCAGACTGAATTGCAATTCTTCATTGAACCCAAACAAACCCTTCTTTGCTAGAGAAATAATTGGCAGTCTATTCATTTTGGCAACCCACTCCAGTACTCTTGCCTGGAAAATCCCATGGACAGAGGAGCCTGGTGGGCTGCAGTCCATGGGGTCGATGGGAGTCGGACACAACTGAGCGACTTCACTTTCATGCATTGGAGAAGGAAATGGCAACCCACTCCAGTATTCTTGCCTGGAGAATCCCAGGGACGGGAAAGCCTGGTGGGCTGCTGTCTCTGGGGTCGCACAGAGTCGGACACGACTGAAGCGACTTAGCAGCAGCATTCATTTTAGGTCAGCAGAGAAAAGGGTTCTGTTACAAGAATGGAAGGTCAAGTATCAGTAGACTATTATAGATACAAGCAAGTGCAGTGAGATTGTGTAAATGATGTTCTTGGTGAGGTTCTGTACAGATTATTGTTGGGTAAAATTGCAGGAAAGACTTCAACGATGAAAAGATTTAGGAAATGTGCCATGAGTGTTTGATAAATGGTCACCAAGTAGACAAGGTTGGGAAGGGTACTCCAAGCTGAGATAGCAGAGGGAGCAAAGTTACAGAGGCATGCATCAGCATGGTGCTGCCAGGGAGATTTGGGGTTCAGCATGACTAACACACAGTGTGCTCAGTGGGTTAAGGCAAATGGCTGAAGGAGCAGAGAGCCATCAGACCACGTAAGACCTAAAACTGTGGAACTTGCTCCACCTTAGTATGATCATCCTTAGGTCCATTCATGTTGCTGCAAGTGGCATTATTTCATTCATTTTGAAGACAAACATTCAATATCATATGACACTGATTATATGTGGGATCTAAAAATATATATACAAATGAACTTATTTATAAAACAGAAATAGACCCACAAACATGGAAAACAAACTTTACAGTGACCAAAGTGGACATGTGGTGGAAGGATAAATTAAGAGTTTGGGATTAACAGATACACACTACTATGTGTAAAATAGGTTAACAAGAATCTACCATACAGTAAAACAAACTATACTCAGTATTTTGTAATAATCTATAAAATAAAAGAATCTGTAAAGGAATCACTGTGCTAAACACCTGAAACTAACACAACATCATAAATTGATGATACTTCAATTAAAAAATTTTTAAAAACAACTTTGGAAGTATCCAATAGTTCAGAGGTCTACCTGTGGGATGTATCTACCACTGGTGCTAATACACTCCATGCTGGAGCATAGGAAGTAAACATTAGAATGTATACTTACATTTATTTTAATCTCATGCTAAATTTATATTTTTGTGTATGCTTTATAATGAAATATATTTCTGTAGTAAATGCATGTTGATATGTTATAACTGAATAAATATACATATATTAGGAATATATGTTTAAGTTTTTCCTTTACCAATGAGGTCCATTACCTACAATGTTTGGATACAACAGCTATAACAGCAGGACCATAAAGTAATGAGATTTTTGCATTATAAAGTCCTCATGGTAGGGGAGTATGGGGCAGTATGGAGTATATATTAGGGGAAGGTAGACTAGTTAGGATGTTATTATAGTTGTTCAGACTGAGATGATGAGGATCTGAATTATGACAGTAGCTTTAGAGTTAGCAAGGAAGGAATGGATTGCTATTGGAAGATTTTACAGAAAAATCATTAACAGATTTTAGTCACTTATGGGGCTTCCTTGGTGGCTCAGTAGCAAAGAATCCACCTGCCAATGCAAGAGACACGGGTTTGATTCCTGGTCTGGGAAGATCCCCTGGGAAGGAAATGCCAATCCACTCTAGTATTCTTGCCTGGAAAATTGCATAGACAGAGGAGCCTGGTGGGCTACAGTCCATGGGGTCACAAAGAATCAGACACAACTGAGTGACTAAGCATGAGTCACTTACAGACAGGAGAGGTAAAAAGAGGGAAACATCTGGAATGTCTTCCATGGGTGTCACTGGATTCAGATGACCAAGGGAATGGCAGCAAGAGTCATGGGGACTGGGGGATGGGAACAGAGGACAGTCTAGTGAAAAAGGTAACGAGCGCTACTTTTGATGTGTTTAATTGTGAGACTCTTCTCTAACAATTGGATGGAATTGGCTTAGGATACATACTTTGGTTTCAAACTTCTGAAAAGAGATCTGACCTGATAGTAAATATATACGGGCATTACCAGCCAGAAGCCCATATGAATGAACACAGTGCCCACCGAGCAAAATGAATAAAAAAGGAAGTTCAGGACAGAAGCTAAGGGAATGCCAACATTTAAAGGGGAGTGATAGGAAGAAAAGACAGAAAAAGCAACTCAGAAGACAAGCTTAAATTGCTAGGAACAGTATGAGCAGAGATGGGTGTCATGGCAATCCAGGTAGGGGAGAGTTTTTGGCTTAGGTAAACAGCACTTCCTTGTTCATCTTCCTATTAAAATTGTCAAGTCTTTACTGAGTACATGTAGTTACACAGATTGCATTAATTTTAAATCAGAAGTATAGACATCGACTAGTTTAGTACAGAGCACTTGTGAATCGTATTTTCAACATGAAACATTTTTGTCTGCCGTTTAACGCTCTGAGGTCAGCGCTGTAGATTCAGCGCTTCGTGTGTGAGCACCACAGGTGCGTGTTGTGGATGGTTAAAACTACTGGTGGTGCTCCAGTTCAAGTTAATGATCTTGTTACTCATCTTGATTTTAGTCAGTGACCTGGTTCTACTGCACAAATCAGTGACAACATCATAATGCCAGGGACCTGACTCTACATACACTCTATGTGTCAGATGTAGCATTAGACATACTTCTTACAAGCAAAATAAGAAATGGTGTTAACCAAAACAACTCAGTTGATTCCATTGTTCTTAAGGAGAGAATCCTAGAATCTTTCACACAACTCACTTTGGTTTATTTGGCTCAACAATGTGCTTTAAAGCTTAGGCTAGACAGTATTAGCTGGAAGTTGAGTGACCTGGAAATCAACTCCTCACCTTGAGTCACGCAGGAAAGCATGCATGATTAAGAACAAGGCATCAAAGACAGTTTACATACACAGGCATATACTTTGTGATACACAGGTTATGATTAATGAACAAAAGAAGGAAAACAACTTCCTTCCTGACACGGCAAGCTCAGCTCACTTAATCAGAAGTCATTGTTATTGAGTGTCATTAGACAGTTAGCACCTGCTGGTTTTTTCTCCAGGAAACCACTTAATTAAGTGTCCTTTCCAATTAGGCACATTCAATTTAGAAATAACCCATTAGACAATGACTAGATGGTATTTTTTATTCACCATGACAAAGTGTTCTCTGCAGAGATTGACAATAACTTTATTTGGGTTTAAATCTTGCCTTCAGTTCATTGCTCGAGAAATCTTAACTCTGGAAAGAGTCTTAAGATCTCAGAAGTAAAGTGCACAAGGGCAGCATTATGTTTGCATCATGCATGTGCTTTCCAGCTCTGACCTAACAGTGAGTGGATCCTCAGTGGTTGTCAATGAAGACATTAGAAAAACCTATACATTATATTGGTTTTGTCAGGTAATAAATATAATGTATGAATTCAGAAGGCAAAGATAAAGAGAAAATCCAACAAAGCTACTGAGAAGCACTCTTTTCTGTACAGATGAACCAACACAGTTCTTCTTCAGCATCAGTATTCCAGACACTGAGTTCGGCACTGCCCTGAAAGGAACCACAGTAGCCCTCATCTCCGAAAATCTGTTTTTAACGATGTGGTTGACTGTCTCCAGAAATTCCACCCATCCTTATAGCAACCGGCTACTCCTCCCATCAAAAGTGATGATTATTTCCCCTCTCTTTGAATTCCAGCTGACCTTGTGATTTGCTTTGACTGATAAAATGCAATGGCAGGGACATGTATGAGTTTAGAGCCTGGCCATTAAGATGACTGGTAGCATCTGCTTTTGCTCTCTTGGGACTCAAGTGCCATGTTATAAGGAAACCCACACTCTCCTGCTGGGAAGATCGGTCTTATGGAAAAATCTTGGATGATAAGACACTATGTGGAAAAAGAGGCCATATAAAACCCTGGAGAACAGATTAGCCCAGCTGACAGTCAGCATCAAGGCTCCAGACATGTGAGAGAGGCAGTCTTGGATAATCTACTGCTGCAAAGTTGCTTCAGTAGTGTCCAACTCTGTGCGACCCCAGAAATGGCAGCCCACCAGGCTCCCCTGTCCCTGGGATTCTCCAGGCAAGAACACTGGAGTGGGTTGCCATTTCCTTCTCCAATGCATGAAAGTGAAAAGTGAAAGTAAGTCAATCAGTCGTGTTCGACTCTGTGTGACCCCATAGACGGCAGCCCACCAGTCCCTGGGATTCTCCAGGCAAGAACACTGGAGTGGGTTGCCATTTCCTTTTCCAATGCATGAAAGTGAAAAGTGAAAGTGAAGTCGCTCAGTCGTGCCCAACTCTTAGCAACCCCATGGACTGCAGCCTACCAGGCTCCTCCGTCCATGGGATTTTTCAGGCAAGAGTATTGGAGTGGGTTGCCATTGCCTTCTCCATTGGATAATCTGCTGCTGCTGCTGCTAAGTCGCTTCAGTCATGTCCGACTCTGCGTGACCCCACAGACGGCAGCCCAACAGGCTCCCCCGTCCCTGGGATTCTCCAGGCAAGAACACTGGAGTGGGTTGCCATTTCCTTCTCCAATGCATGAAAGTGAAAAGTGAAAGTGAAGTCGCTCAGTCATGTCTGACTCTTAGCAACCCCATGGACTGCGGCCCACCAGGCTCCTCTGTCCATGGGATTTTCCAGGCAAGAGTACTGGAGTGGGATGCCATTGCCTTCTCCATTGGATAATCTAACACAGCCCATTTGCCAACTGAATGCAGCCAACTGAGTAGTGCTAGCTGGATCACCAGCCAACCCACAGAATGATAAGAAATAAAACCATTATTGTTTTAAGCCTCTATAATTTGGCTAGCTTCTTACACAGTAATAGATAACTAAAACAAATGACATTACACTTCTCCCCTTCTGTGTTACCATTAGCCTCTCTTTCTCTTTTTTATACTTTTCTCATAGAAATTCTACTCTGTTCCCTTTAGCTGTAGTGTTAAAACCAGTTTTTAGAATGTAGAGCTATAGCTGGAAAATGCTGGTTTCTAAAACTTTCCAATGGGTACGATGTCAGATAACTTATTATAATGGAAACAGTCTCTAAAGTGTTTATAATCAAATGTGCTGTACTTGAAATACTCAAACGCATAGAACTTTTAACATTCCTATAATTCTTAAGTAGTTAATACAAGGAGAGCAAAGCCCCAGTTTCATGTAGTCTGTCCCCACTACACGAACCTGCAAGAATCGTTCGGGTTTACTTAGTTACATAGTT
This sequence comes from Bos indicus, assembly GCF_029378745.1. Classification (NCBI taxonomy): domain Eukaryota; kingdom Metazoa; phylum Chordata; class Mammalia; order Artiodactyla; family Bovidae; genus Bos; species Bos indicus. The sequence continues at coordinate 56,213,577 of NC_091769.1, forward strand.
AACTACATAATTACATAGTTAACTATATGTCTAAATATTTAAATTTTTCTAATCAGAAATGGTTTCTCCCTCTGTCATTTTACATCAGTATTAGATGTTTTAATATCACTTAGGGCAGGTACACTCATCCAAAATCTCTGGCAACATCATTTTACTCAATGGCATTTCAAAGCAATGTGGCACAATGTTGTAAGCAAACATTGTAGATTAGCATTAGTTGTACATTTTCTAGATTTTCTCATACATGAAATCTAGAAAATGCTACAGATGAGCCTATTTGCAGTGCAGGAATAGAGATGTAGACATAGAAAATGGACACGTGGACATTGTGGGGGCATGAGTTGGGAGACCGGCATTGACATCTATACACTATCATGTAGAACAGATAGCCAGTGGGAACCTGCTGTATAGCACAAGGAACTCAGCTCAGTGCTCTGTGGGGACTTAGAGGGGTGGGATGGGGAAGTCAGGTGGGAAGGAAGTCCAGGAGGGAAGGGATTTATGTATACATATAGCTGATTCCCTGGTGGCTCAGATAGTTAAGAATCTGTCTGGAGTGCAGGAGATAAAGGTTCAATCCCCAGGTCAGGAAGATCCCCTGGAAAAAGGAATGGCAACTCACTCTAGTATTCTTGCCTGGATAATTTGTGATTTGCTTTGACAGATAAAATGTAATTGTAGGGACATGTATGAGTTTAGAGCCTAGCCATTAAGATGACTGGTAGCAGCTGCTTTTGCTCCCTCGGAACCCGAGTGCCAAAATACTCAAGGAGTGGACAGAGGAGCCCGGCGGGTTACAGTCCATGGGGTTGCAGAGAGTTGGACACGACTGAGCAACTATCACATAGCTGATTCACTTCATTGTACAGCAGAAACTAATGCAATATTGTAAACCAACTATACACCAGTTTAAAAAAAATATTGTGTGACCCTGCTCTTTAATGACTCGTGCCATAAAGTAATCCTTGTCCTTTTCATCCAGGCTGAATTTTAGCGTGAAGTCCTCCCAAACAGAACATAAAGGGCATGACCTCTTCCTGAAATCCACTGACATAAAGGATCTTTTGTACGTTAAGATTACTTATACAATGGATAAAACAGAAAGTTCAACCTCCCGGGTACTCTGTAAAAACAGCAGCGCCTCCAGTAATGGACTGCAGCCTGCCCCGAGAAAGCTATTCCCTGAAAACCACCTTATATTATAAAGCCCAACTGCAAGCGCCTACAGTGACACTTCCTCATAACAAAACTAAAAGCAGATATAATCAAGTATCTGCCCAAGGGAGTCTACAAGAACTTTCCTTTCAAATAGTCAGATATTCTATCTCAGTGAGAAAATACTCAGCATGCAGACATGCTTTATCTTTTCTTTTTCATAAACTATTATTTCTGCAGTTGTTAAGCTCTAACTGAGGAGTTACATATGCCTAATTTCAAGTAACTACTGGCAGAAAACATTGACAGGATTTAAAGACACCACAAGAATTGGCTTTCCTTAGCATTCTATTCCAAAACCTTTGCTCACGTCACTTTATGCCCACAGCCAAACTCAATCATCTAAGCCGGATCAAGTCAGTAGGGATCCATTAGAAATGTCCCTGGGCATTCACATATATACCCATAGCTTCAGTGATGACTCCCAAAGCTAAAAATTCAAACTTAGACCTTTCTTTTGAATGCCAGCCCCTATAGCCATTTGTGTTCTGTACCTGGCCACCTGCATTTTCCACAGTTGCTTCAAAATTCACACTATCAGTTTTCTTTCTCCTCCTAGTCTTACTCTAGTTCTTCCTGTCTTATTAGTGGAATCATCACTTGCCCCGAAACTTGAGATCCTTAACTCCCTCTCCCTTATACTCCACAGTCAGCCACACCAATTACTATCAGTTGAACCAAAAACGCATCCTTTGAACTCATCCATTCCCTCTCACTGAAACACCATTTCTTGTCTCCATTCTTATATCTCTGTCCCCACTGGTCTCCTTGCCTGTAGCCTTGCCTCCTCCCCAATCCATTCCCTGCCCAGAAGCCAGGGTGATGGTTCTAAAACAGGGAAGTAATCCTGAGTGACAGCATACTGGAGTGATTAAGTCTGTGGACTTCAGAACCTCGGTTGAATCGTGGTTCCATCACTTATGAGCTGTGTCATCTTGGGAATGTTACTTATCCTGTTTTTGCCTCACTGTCCTCAGAAGGTAAATGGGAATAAAAACAGTTTTTACTTCACTTGATAGTTATAAAGATGAAATAAATTAACACATAAACTCTTAGAACAATGCCCAGAACACAAAAAGTGCAACAGAAATATTCACTTAAATAAAAGGATGCCACTTAACCTGCTTAAAGCCCTTATCTAGAGGGAAGTACTTACCACTTAGGGAAAGAGACCCTCCACAATCTGCTACCTTTTCCCCTGTCTGCCCTCAGCTGACTCTGTTTACCCCACATAGAAGCAGAGCTCCAGGCATAGCAAACTAGTGGCAGATCCTAAACCTGCCCTGTTCTTATATTCCTCCAACACTCTTCTCTCTGAATACCTTCTTCCCCACGGGAGGTAGAAGGAAACTCTTACTAATCCTTCAAGCTTCAAATGATGCTTTCAAGTGTCCTTTTCCTTTGAAAGTCCTTCCAGGCTCACTTAAATAAAATTACTCCCTTACATTTTGGTTTCATCCTAGAATCCAGTAGCTATTTCTATTATTCTGTCTACCACATTGCCTTGCAATTATATTTTTGTATCATATGCATCACAAGTCCTTATATTTTTAACAGATAGCATAATATCTAGTATAGGACTTAGAATACAACAAATATTTACATTTTTCTTTATGTGTTTTCCTTCCTCTCCCAATAGGCTTAGTAGTAATCATAATAATAGTAATATCTTACTGCTGTGATATTCATAAAACACTTTAAAATACATTATGTCATTTTATTTTGATATGCAGAATAAAATACAAAAAAAAAAAAAAAACCCACTCTACTACTGAGAAAACTGAGGTCCCAGGAGTAATGTGAAATAATCACGGGCTTGTGATTTCAAATCTTATGCTTTTGGTTTTGGCTATTTTGTTGTTGTTTTGTTTTTTCCACAAGCCCAGAACCTCCCTTCAAGATGATCATGCTGTACTGTATGTACTAGTTATACTCTGGGAAATTAATGATATGGTCCTCTCTACGTCCTTCCAAAAATACCTCTGCTTTAACATCTGTAAGATTCATATGTTTCTATCAAAAAAAAAAAGACAACTAAACTATCTCTGAAAGAGATGGGAATACCAGACCACCTGACCTGCCTCTTGACAAACCTGTATGCAGGTCAGGAAGCAACAGTTAGAACTGGACATGGAACAACAGACTGGTTCCAAATAGGAAAAGGAGTACGTCAAGGCTGTATATTGTCACCCTGCTTATTTAACTTCTATGCAGAGTACATTATGAGAAACGCTGGGCTGGAAGAACCACAAGCTGGAATCAAGATCCCTGGGAGAAATATCAATAAACTCAGATATTCAGATGATACAACCCTTATGGCAGAAAGTGAAGAAGAACTAAAGAGCCTCTTGATGAAAATGAAAGAGAAGTGTGAAAAAGTTGGCTTAAGCTCAACATTCAGAAAACTAAGATCATGGCATCTGGTTCCATTACTTCATGGCAAATAGATGGGGAAACAGTGACAGACTTCATTTTTGGGGGGTTCCAAAATCACTGGAGATGGTGACTACAGCCATGAAATTAAAACACACTTGCTCCTTGGAAAAAAAGTTATGACCAACCTAGACAGCATATTAAAAAGCAGAGACATTACTTTGCCAACAAAGGTCCGTCTAGTCGAGGCTATGGTTTTTCCAGTAGTCATGTATGGATGTGAGAGTTGGACTATAAAGAAAGCTGAGTGCCGAAGAATTGATGCTTTTGAACTGTGGTGTTGGAGAAGACTCTTGAGAGTCCCTTGGACTGCAAGGAGATCCAACCAGTCCATCCTAAAGGAGATCCGTTCTGGGTGATCATTGCAAGGACTGATGCTGAAGATGAAACTCCAATACTTTGGCCACCTGATGCAAAGAGCTGGCTCATTGGAAAGACCCTGATGCTGGGAAAGATTGAGGGCAGGAGGAGAAGACAGAGGATAAGATGGTTTGATGGCATCACCAACTCAAAGGACATGGGTTTGGGTGGACTCCGGGAGTTGGTAATGGACAGGGAGGCCTGGTTCATGGGGTTGCAAAGAGTCGGACACGACTGAGAGACTGAACTGAACTGAAACTATCTCATCTGAATCAACAATAATAGTATTGTTCCTGGTCAAATGCATTTTTTCTCACAAATATGTCTTCAAAGCTCCCAGACAGGTGTCATTTTAAAGTACTTTGTGTTCCCATGGGGATGACCCCATGGGGTCTGTGGGTTCTAGTCCAGGGTACCAAGTCCTTGGTTCCAGGTAAGGAAGCCTGATCTATGAAATCATGCCATATTCGACAGACCCAGGCAGGAATGTTCACAAAAACAAAGCATCTAGACATGGAGATTTTTTTCATCAGATCTAAACAAGGAAGATCATTCTTGAAAAAAATAGTTTTTGGAGACACCTGAAGATTAGGCTTAGAGCCAGTGTCTCTGGTAAATAATAGTCTGGTGTTTATGTTTTCACTGGGGATTGTTTCCCCCGACGCCACAAATTAAATGAGGCAGCCAGACTGAGAGCTTGTAATTTTACCAGGCAAGCTGTATGTTTAAAATCCAAACAAAAGAGCTAGTCTGCCTTTACAGGGAGTTTAAGAAAAGCCAGAATTTAGAATGCAAAAACACTCTGCCCTGCTTGGCTAAGGGACTTTATTTATTTGTTTTTTGGGGGGTGGGGGAGGACATTATATCAAAGCTCTCAAATGAGTTTTTCCTCCTCACCTCAGAAGTCCTTCCAATTTCAGGTGTGTGGCAAATGCTAATAGCCACCAAGAAAACAAGCTTTTCCCTTGGGAAGGAGACGCTGTATTGCCAAACAGAAACCCTCTGGGATTTGAAATCTTGACAGGCTCCAAACAAAAGTGTCTTGTTTTTGTCTCCTCTTTATAGATTTGGTTTAACTTGTATAAGGTAAAAAGACATAATTACTATTTTTGGAAGTTTTCTACCCTACAAGAAGCTGTCTGAAATAAAAATCAAATGTAAATACTAAAGTTCATTACTACCTAATCAAATCACTGGGTGACATTTATCCCCTCATTGAAGAAGACGAATAAGAATGCAAATAAATTCCATTTATTCTGGGACATTCCCCATGAAACTAAGTGCTACTTTCTCTTTATAAAAACCAATGACTGAAATAATACTCTGGTTCAATATTTGGCCTGGAACAGCTGTGAAAGCCAAATTTTCTACTGAAAGCTCAATTCTTATATCACCTTGGAATTCTTAGTTATAAGGAGGCTCCCAAATACATACAGCCATGTACCCTTAACATAGTTTATAAATAGCATTCCATCATCAAGAGGAAACAGTAATTTGCTTTAGAATCAAAGAGTCTATTAACTTGTGTCTAAAGAAGTCATATTTTGACTGTTATCATATTCAGATGATTCAATATTCTAAAGTCTATGACTTAGTCAAATTAAACATAGGCTTTCTTTAAAAGTAGGAAAGAAGAGCTTTTGCTTTTTAATATGCTGTATGTATGGCAATCATCTTCTAAATTTGCAGTGAAAATTAAATGATTGTTTAGGTTAAGCTAAGCACAAGATCACAGACCAGTGTTATTGCACAAATTAATCCAACTAAACATTGTCCTAACCACAAGCTAAAATTATAGTACAGTCTGTCATCATTTTCTTCATTTATTAAGGTAAAATATAAACAGGAGAGGTAAATAATAGCATCCTACATTTTTTAAACACATCTATCTTCTAAATTGAGCCTCACAACAATTCCATGAAACAGAAAAGAAGAGATCATTAGTTCTGTTTAATAAATGACAAGCTGAGCCTCGAAACAATAACACGGCTTCTGCAAGTTCCCCCCGTTAGTAAATGACAGAACCAGAAAAAGTGTAGTCTATTGACACTGAATTATGCCATGCTACCTCTGTTGAATATATTTTACTGTCGTTCCCTATAATAATCTACTTAGTGCCAAAACTGCTATTGGTTACCAGTCTGTTGTAAATTAACTCTAGCACAACAGTTCTTACGGATCTGGTCAGCATGCAGGGAGGGTTCTTCAGAAGCAGCTGTTGAGGATTTATAAACCAAGGGAAGATTGTCAAGGTGATAGTTCCAAGGACAAACCACGCTGTCCCTTCATATGCCTTGGGCTTTCTGTGGGCTCATCTCTTTCACAAAATCCTACTCTCTGCAGTTCCACATTTTGATAGTTTCCACCAGGAAACAAATTAAACAACATACGCTCTGTTGTGACAGCTAACACTGAAGGAAAATGCAAAGCATGGGATTGCACAGTTACTTTTTGAGTGTCAGTTGAAGGTCACAGGGGCAGGGTCCTGCAAGTCATCAACGTTACCCAGGTTGTCACAAGCTTTTCATTATGGTTTCTACCATAAACATTACACACGGTCAAACATGCAATGACAGAGAAGGCAATGGCACCCCACTCCAGTACTCTTGCCTGGAAAATCCCATGGATGGAGGAGCCTGGTAGGCTGCAGTCCGTGGGGTCGCGAAGAGTTGGACACAACTGAGAGACTTCACTTTCACTTTTCACTTTCATGCATTGGAGAAGGAAATGGCAACCCACTCCAGTGTTCTTGCCTGGAGAATCCCAGGGACGGGGGAGCCTGTTGGGCTGCCGTCTGTGGGGTCACACAGAGTCGGACATGACTGAAGCGACTTAGCAGCAGCAGCAGCAAACATGCAATGAAGATAATCCTGGGATAATCTGAAAATTGTTCTGTTTTAGCACATTCAGTGACAGACACATGGAGCCTTACTAAATCATTCTTCATCCATTCAGTAAATAATTATTGAGAATCTATTTTGTGCCAGGCTCTAGATTAGATTCTGAGAATACATCAGTCTTGCATAGGAGACAGACATATAAACAACTTGCTGCTAAGTCACTTTAGTCGTGTCCGACTCTGTGCAACCCCAGAGACGGCAGCCCACCAGGATCCCCTGTCCCTGGCATTCTCCAGGCAAGAACACTGGAGTGGGTTGCCATTTCCTTCTCCAATGCATGAAAGTGAAAAGTGAAAGTGAAAGTGAAGTCGTGTCTGGCTCTTCACGACCCCATGGACTGCAGCCCACCAGGCTCATCCATCCATGGGATTTTCCAGGCTAGAGTACTGGAGTGGGGTGCCATTGCCTTCTCCGATAAACAACTTGGTGGGTAGTAATTAAGTGCTTTTGGTGTGATTGTTTCCACTTGGATGAGTTGGAAAGCATCACAGAAATGATGTCATTTGATTTGGTTGTTATAGGTTAATAGTAGTTCAGTAAAGATAGAGTAGAAAGAGCAGTGTTTGGTGGCGCCAGTGGTAAGGATCCCACCTGCCAATGCAGGAGACATAAGAGAGGCAGGTTCAATCCCTGAGTTGGGAAGATCCTCTAGAGGAGGGCATGGTAACCCACTCCAGTATTCTTGCCTGGAGAATCCCCATGGACAGAGGAGCCTGGAGGGCTACAGTCCTTGGGGTCGCAAAGAGTCAGACATAACTGAAGTGGCTTGGCACATAATTCACAAATGTATAAATACAAATGAATAATCAACTCCCATAGGAAGTCCCAACAAATCTAAAGTTGAAATATTTTAATAAAAAGAGAAAATCTCCAGAACAATGTATAGAATGGCCTAGTGTATCATAGCTACATAGATGTACCTCATGCATTTCACTATTAATAATGGCTTCTGGTAAGCAACAAGCACTTTAATTATTACATCTGTGCATAAATTTTCAAAATATTAAGGGTAGAAAAGTTCTAGCTATATCCCAGTCCAATATCATCTTTTTGATAAAGCATAGAATGGTTAAGTGTCTTATTTAAAATCATACAGTTAATCACTGAAATTGAAAGACTAAAACTTAAATTCCCTGATGTCCAATTTAGTTTTTTTCCCTTGCAACATTGCATGCTCTATTATTGTAAGCTGATAGTTTCTGATTAGAGATATCTTTTGTAAGACATAAGAGTGGTAGCTTGAGGTCAAAGGGTCTTATTAATACAACTCATGAATGCTATTTATTTTATGCTTAGTATGAAAAGGAATAAGTCTCTGAAGAGGAGAACATGGGCAGGCAAAGAAATTCCAAAGGAGAAGGACAGGAATTGAGATAAATATGAAAGACCAAGAATCAGGAGACCTTGTTTTTACTGGAAAGTGGTCTTAAAACAAGTGGCTTGCCCCCATTCTCTTCCATCCCATCACCTGTCAACATGAGCCAGTAATACCTCGATGGGAACTTTTTTCAAATTTTCAAGTCTTACTTTTTGTGTGAACAAGTGTGGCATTTAAAAAAATATTTGTAAAGATTAAACATGAAAAATTTTCATATGTGCCCTCAATTATTACTCAAGCCAGCCTCACACATTTGGTACTAGTTACCTCTATATAGGGGCTTCCTCGGTGGCTCAGAGGTAAAGAATCTGCCTGCAAAGCAGGAGACACATGAGATGCTGGTTTGATCCCTGGGCTAAGAAGAGCCTCTGGAAGAGGGCATGGCAACCCACTCCAGTATTCTTGCCTGGAGAATCCCATGGACAGGGGAGCCTGGAAGGCTACAGTCCATAGGGTCACAAAGAGTTGGACATGACTGCAATGACTGAGCACTCACGCACACACCCCCATATAGAAATGGGGAGACTGTGTTATAGAGTTTATATGACTTGCCCAAAGCCACTAATCTAATACAATACATTACAGAGCTTGAATTTGAACACAGTTCTGTGTGAACTTTTTCTGTTAAAAACACCTTTAAATAACCATTAAAGGTGATTATTTAAATCACAGATATATTCTGGTTCTAAAACTGTACTTTTAACACAATAAGAAATATGGAAATGTTGTAGAAAATTTTAAATGCCATGGAAATATGAGGTTATAACTATAAGATTCTCGTTAATCATATATATCCATCTATATGGATCCAAAGCACTATAAATCCACCCACTGACTACATGTCAGAGTGAGAGAGCAAGCATTTTGAGTCCTTTATAGCCCAGAGAATCTTAAGTCATAAATAGCTGTAATTTGCCCTGGCATTTAGAAAGTTGATATCCCACTGAAGAACTTATCAGATTGGAGAGTTCTGAGATAACAGACATTTAAGTAAGTTGACTTCCTTTCATAGGAAATATATAGCCTCTGCAGAGATTTGGCCAACTTTAATGCTAACCAGAATATTTATATTTGCTTTGCTTGGCTCAGAGTCATCTTGAAAACGAAATGTCTTTTACTGACATAAAATTATGGATATAAATTTCCTCTCAAAGAGAGTTAGATAAATAATATGGCAACTCATTTTACTTTTTGACTATAAATGGAGTACTATTTCTAATATGCACAAAGAGACCACCAAGCAACTTTGAAAGCTTTTACCAATAACAGAACCAATTTTTACAGTAGCAATACAAAGTTGCAGAATAAAAGGTTATAAAAGCATCAACTCCATTCTCCCATTCACATTCAGAGTAAATATTCTAAAACAATGTGCCTCTTGTCCCAGAAAACAGAAGATGTCTCATTATCTGTGCTCCAGTGACCCATTCATGACCTTCTGACCCCAGGGAGTCTTTCCCCTCCTGCCATAGGGCCAGTTCAAATGTTCTGCTCCCTATTAAAAGACGCCTCAGCCCCTTAATATACTTTGTAGTCATCCTTCACACCTAAACTAAATAATACTTCCTTAGAAAAATTTCCCAACCCAGGGATTGAACCCTGGTCTCCCTCATTGCAGGTAGATTCTTTACCACTGAGCTATTAGGGAAGCCCCAGATTCCTTATTCAGGGCATAACACATTTAACTCCTGTACAATGTTATGAGTTACTAGTCATTTATGCAATTTGATTAGCAATGATTCCCTCACTAGACTCAAGTTCTAAAAGTGCTGGGAGCAGGAGCTCCGCCCGTGGCAAAGGTCATGAGGAAGGAGGTTCGGCGTACGCAAAGGCGGGATCAAGCCTCAGGAGTCCCCCTGGAAATTCTCGAGCATCTACCCCCAAAACCAGAGTCTGCCTACTTTCTGCTTTGTGCTCTCACCTACACTTCTGACTTTACGGGGGGGGCTGTCCCCCACTACCTCTCTCTGAAAAAAGAGTTAACTTACAGCTCCAGTTAATAATTCCTGGGTGTGACAGTGTTTCAACCTACAAACTCCTTTGGAAGTCCTCTAGCCTGCCTGAATAGGTTTTTCTGGCCACATGTGATTGCTCAGAGCCTCCCAACTGTGAGAGGCATAAGATGTTCTAAACTGCCTAAATACAGATTCCTTTGAGCAGTTAAAAGATTGATTAGAAATTGTATTGGTGAAGGGTTTTTCACTTGTTGGGCCAATGTTTGCTGCTAAGTCTCCTTATCCCTTACCTGCTGTGTCCCTGGCAGTGTATTGATTAATATAATTGGTGTAAGTAGTAGCTTTAATGTTTGTAACCTTGGACCCTTGAGTTAATTCTTTTTCTTGTTATAGCCCACCACACCTTTGCCCTATAGGAATGCAACTTTATCTAATGCTTTTGGAGGGTGGCGCCTGACTAATCACCTTTAGAGAAAAATAAGTTTTCTGAAGAAAGGGTCTTAAAATGTTAACAGGCTTCCGGGCCAGAAGATGATGCAAATCACCTAAACTTTTGCATATGATAAGTTTGCAGGAAGAAAGCCTTGCCTACTGCATGACTCTACCCCTTCCCCCATTATCCTCTATGCATAACTTAAGGTATTAAAAACTACTTTGGAAAATAAAGTGCGGGCCTTGTTCACCAAAACTTGGTCTCCCCATGTCGTTCTTTCTCTCACCTTCTGGCTGAATTATTAGCCTCTTTTCTCCACTGAATTTCCTCACTGAACTATCCTTATTCTATTACTCTTTATATCCTTAATTAACATTTAATTAAGCAGTTGTTTCCTGATCTTCGCTGACGCCATCCCCGCTTCGAATTCCCTGGATCCACCGGGGCTGGACCCTGGCATAAAAGGGTGGGAACTATATCATTTTGCTCATCACCACATCCTTGGGGCCTAGCAGAATACCTGGAACATGCAAAATACTGTTATTTTTCCTTTGGTGACCTCCTGAAAATGACTTATGCCAAGATGCTATGCCTCCCAGGACTCGTACAGTCAGTGTCCCTGACTCCATAGCAGTCCACTGTCGACCCATGCCTCTGCTGGAGAACCCTGAACACTCTTAGGAGAATGAGTGCACATCCTTCTACTTCACCTTCTTGACTCACTCACCAAACTGATCACATAAATCAAAGCCTTGTCTAACTCAGTGAAACTATGAGCCATGCCATGTAGGGCCACCCAAGACAGACAGGTCATAGTGTAGAGTTCTGACAAAATGTGGTCCACTGGAGAAGGGAATGGCAAACCACATCAACACTGAAAGATGAACTCTGAACTCCCCAGGTCGGTAGGTGGCCAATATGTTTGGAGAAGAGTGGAGAAATAGCTTCAGAAGGAGTGAAAAGGCTGAACCAACGCAGAAACGATCCCCAGTTATGATGTGTCTGGTGGTGAAAGTAAAGTCCCATGTAGTGCAGAACAATATTGCATAGGACCCTGGAATGTTAGGTTCATGAATCACGGTAAACTGGAAGTGTCAAACAGGAGATGGCAAGACTGAGTGTTGACACTTTAGGAATCAGTGAGGTAAAATGGACAGGAACGTGCAAATTTAATTCAGATGACCATTATATCTACCACTTTGGGCAATAATCCCTTAGAAGAAATGGAAAACCCCACATAGTCAACCAAGGGTCTGAAATGCAGTACTTGGAAGCAATCTCAAAAACGATAGAATGATCTTGGTTCATTTCCAAGTCAAGCCATTCAATATCACAATATGCCCCAATGAGTAACGCTGAAGAAGCTGAAGCTGAAGAGTTCTATGAAGACTTACAAGACCTTCTAGAACTAACACTAAAAAAGATATCCTTCCCATCATAGAGGACTGGAATGCAAAAGTAGGAAGTCAAGAGATACCTGGTGTAACAGGCAAGCTTGGACTTTGAGTACAAAATGAAGCAGGGCAAAGACTAACAGAATTTTGCCAAGAGAATGCACTGATCATAGCAAACACCCTCTTCCAACAACACAAGGCCATCTACACATGGACATCATCAGATGGTCAATACCAAAATCAGACTGATTATATTATTTGCAACCAAAGATGGAGAACTATACAGTCAGCAAAAATAAGACCAGGATATGACTGTGGCTCAGATCATGAACTCCTTGTTGCAAAATTCAGACTTAAATTGAAGAAAGTAGGGAAAACCACTAGACCATTCAGGTATGACCTAAATAAAATCCCTTATGATTATATAGCAAAAGTGACAAATAGATTCAAGGGATGAAGTCTGATAGACAGAGTGCCTGAAGAACTATTGACAGAAGTTTGTAATACTGTAGAGAAGACAGTGATCAAAGCCATGCCCAGGAAAAAGAAATGCAAAAAGGCAAATTGGCTGTCTGAGGAGGCATTACAAATAGATGAGAAAAGAACAGCAGTGAAAAGCAAAGGAGAAAAGGAAAGATATACCCATCTGAATGCAGAGTTCCAAAAAATAGCAAGGAGACAATAAACTCTTCCTAAGTGATCCATGCAAAGAAATACAGAAAAACAATAGAATGGGAAAGACTAGACATCTCTTTGAGAAAATTAGAGATAACAAGGGAACATTTCATGCAAAGATAGGCACAATAAAGGACAGAAACAATATGGACCTAACAGAAGCAGAAGGTATTAAGTGGAGGTGGAAGAATACACAGAACTATACCAAAAAAAATCTCAATGACCCAGATAACCACGATAATGTGATTACTCATCTAGAGCCAGACGTCCTGGAGTGTGAAGTCAAGTGAGATTTAGAAAGCGTTACTTTGAAAATAGCTAGTGGAGGTGATACAATTCTAGCTGAGCTATTTCAAGTCCTGAAAGATGATGCTGTTAAAGTGGTACGCTCAATATATCAACAAATTTGGAAAACTCAGCAATGGCCACAGGATTGAAAAAGGTCAGTTTTCATTCCAATAACAAAGAAGGGCAGTGCCAAAGAATGTTCAAACTACCACACAATTGAATACATTTCACACGCTAGCAAGGTCATGCTCAAAATCCTCCAAGCTAGGCTTCAACAGTATGTGAATTTAGAACTTCAAGATGCACAGGCTGGATTTAGAAAAGGCAAAGGAACCAGAGATCAAATTGCCAACATCTGTTGGATCATAGAAAAAGCAAGAGAATTCCAGAAAAAATTATCTACTTCTACTTCATTGACTACACTAAAGCCTTTGACTGTATGGCTCACGTCAAACTGGAAAATTCTTAACAAGATAGGAAAACCAGACCACCTTACCTGCCTCCTGTGAAACCTGTATTCAGGTCAAGAAGCAAGTTAGAACCAAAAATGGAACAGCAGACTGAAAATTGGGAAAGGAGTGTGTCAAGGCTGTATATTGCCATTTTGTTTATTTAACTTATAGGCAGAGTACATCATGCAAAATGTTGGGCTGGATGAATCACAAGCTGGAATCAAGATTGCCGGGAGAAACATCAATAACCTCAGGTATGCAGATTATACCACCCTTATGGCAGAAAGCAAAATGGAACTAAAGAGCCTCCTGATGAAAGTGAAAGAGGAGAGTAAAAAAGCTGGCTGAAAACTCAACTTTCAAAAAACTAAGATCATGGCATCTGGTCCCATCACTTTATGGCATATAGATGGGGAACCAATGAAAACAATGAAAGACTTTATTTTCTTGGGCTCCGAAATCACAGCAGACTATGTCTGCAGCCATGAAATTAAAAGACACTTGCTCCTTGAAAGAAAAGCTATGACCAGCCTAAATAGCATATTAAAAAAGCAGAGACATCACTCTGCCGACAAATGTCCATCTAGTCAAAGCTACGGTTTTTCCAGTAGTCATGTATGGATGTGAGAGTTGGACCATAAAGAAGGCTGAGTGCCAAAGAATTGATGACTGTGTCATCTTCATGGGATATTACAATGATTACAATGTGTTCTATCACAGGATGGTGTTAGAAATGGACATGTGCTGGCCTAGAACATTGATGATTTTGCATTGTTTTAAATTGCCTTCTGCTTAGAAATAAGCATCCAAGAGTGACAAGGATCCATCCTCTGAGAATTTCTCTCTAATTCTAATCAGGGAGTTAATTCATTATCCAACCAAGGAAGCTCTACCCTAAGAGAACTGGTTGACTGAGGCATGTGCGGTCTCTTAGGAAAATAAGCAGGTCCTTCTACGTGCTCACCAAGTGCTAATATGTTTGTTTATAATGTGCCAGACTCATCTCTGAGCAAGACAGCCCTGCTGCTCTATTCACTCACACAACTGCACAGATGAGGCATTACGATTATACTCCACTTTTTAATGGAAGGGAGTGAAATATCACAATGGTACATAACATGCCCAAGGTCACAAAGCCATTAAGTGTCCAAGTCAAGAACAGAACCCAGAGCCCCCACATTTAACGATTAGACTGTGCTGCCAGGAAAATATGAGATTTGCAAAACTCTAGGGAAAAAATGGCAAGTTCAAAAATACCTGCTTCAACTCTATAGAATAAAATTCACACAAAAGCTAGAGTTCTGATATTCCCACATGGGCTAGGAATCAAAGACTGGAGAGAAAAAGAAATCCATTGTTTACTTCTCCCTCCTGTGGAGCCAGGGTCACATATGCTGTGACTGTAGAAAATCCCTTTGTGTCCCCATCTTTCTAAAAGTACTCTATGCAATGGTCCCCAAAGAATTCAGAAACCCATGACTTATATGACCAGACAGATTTCATGGAGTGTAGGGTGGAGGGTCTCTGATGGCAGGTACTTGCAGGAAGAAGCATCTGGCTTCATGGCCCTTCTTTTATCACTAGTGTTTGTCTTGGGATACAGCCAGTTTTTCAGTCCCTGAAGGCTCAGTAGTGACTAGGCAATCGGAGTCTCCAGTAACCTCAGATAGTGTGCAATATCAGCTACAAGGGCTGGGACAGTCCCTGTGCTCAGCACTGACTGGCTATCATAACAGGGAACAGACAGAAACAAGACTCTCTGGCCAGGGACACAGATATCAATGTCAGATTGGTGCTCCTCTAAGGGGAAGGGAGAATCATTTACACCCTCTAAAAGGTTGAAGGTTGAGGTACTATTTTTACCTCTGTCTCAACCACAAAGACTGTTAACAAGCTACTAATAAGTGTGACTTGTGACAAGAGGGTGAGAAAATAAAAAGAATCTTAGTCAGGAGATAAAAAGTTGTTGACAACAGGAGGAAGGCAACTGGGCCTGAGGCCAAAAACCTGCTCATCTCGCTTGAGCTGCAGCTTCACTGGTGAGAGTAACAGGAGCAGAGCCTCCATACACCACTGATTTGAGTCCCTGCTGCGTCTGCAACTGAGTGGCTTTCACAAGCAAGCAAAATATCCCAATAAGCCAGGGTTGAGAAGGAATAATCATTCATCCTCATTAAAAAACAATTTAAAAAATCTTTGCTGCAAGCAAGTAGAATTTATTGTAATCATATTCACATTTCTCCCCCCGAGAGTCTCACTTTCCAACTAGGTTCTTTTCTTCTGATTCTGCGGCTAGCACCACACCCAGCCCAAGGAATAGTTCACTCTTCTTAAAAGGTGCTAAACTAAACAATACTGAACAAAAATCCTTTCGCTCTTCCTCTTCTCTCAGTTAAGACAGGTGACTGTGCTTTAAGTTAGTAAAACTTTAGAAAAGGCAAAAAGGAAATAGCAGCCAATTTTAAAAAAGAAAAAGACAAAAACTCTCCAAATCAATGAAAGCAGCCAAAACAAATGATCAAAAAATATAATTTCACAAGCAAAGTTAATGAAAGTGGCCAAGAATTTTACATAGCCCCAAATCCTTTATTTCCTAAGCCTAAAAAGCTGGTTCCCTTTGGATATATTGCCCATCCTATTGTCCTATTTGCTAGAGAAAAACTTGAGTACATGAGGTGAGGAGTAGGGTGAGGAGAAGGGCGGGAGATGGAGAAGAGGCCCTTCCTATCCTGTGTGTGATACTTCTGTCCATGGTCTGAATTACCACTGAGTTACATTTCCTTAAATACAAAAATTTTCACCAACTTCAAGCCTGCATTCAGACAAAGGACAATTAATGACCACTTGCTATCTAAGAACTGATGCACTTACAAGTTCCATCCTGGGGACTGTAAGAGAACTCAGCTTCAATTTCTCTTCTTTCTTCATTGTATTTTCTTATCGAAATATCTGGTAGTTGAATGCCTTCTCACTTTGTTCTAACTTAAAGGCAGAGCCAGCTGGAAGGAGGGTGTTTGACGCTGCTGGGCCAGCTGCTTCTCACTCAGACGTCAACTGCAGACACCTGTTAAAGAATTCCAGGAGGTACAATTGGATGAAACCACTTTTTACTCAAGAAGTAAGTTCACAAGTCACTTCTTTGCCTGTTTACAACATACATGATAACCAGTGATGATGGTGTGGAGATAAGAGAGGACAAGATTCTCTCACAAAGTTCTCATATTTATTTAAATGTTAAACGGATTCACCAGAACTAGAGTATCATATAAGTAAATAAGTAAATAAATAAGGAATTAGGACATCATCGTGATGTTCCACTTAATATCTAATCATGACTCTTTGTTTCTCCACTAATTTTTAACTTTATTCAAAGAACCTTTAACCTGATTTCCCTAAGTCCAATCTGTAAACCACCTGCTTCCAAGCCTGAAGGTGCCGGTTAAAAATGCAGACACCTAGACAACACCCCAGCTGCAGTGAGTCAGAATCTCCAGTCCTGGAATCCAGGAATACATCTCTTTGTAAACGTCCTGCTGATTCTTAAGCATGCTGATGTTTGTTAAAGTGCATGAGAATCATTTTGAGAAGATGCATAAAATGCCTACCCTGGGGGACAAGGACTCAACACTTCTGAATTAAGCTGAGCAATCTGCATTTTCAGAAGGCAACCCCAGTAACTCTGAAATAGAAGCACACTTTTCACAACATCATGTAGAGTTTCTGAACACTTGACCACACAGGCAGCTCTACCTCCTAACTCTGACTATTGATAGGCCTCAGTTTACTTTGCAAGTCCTGGCAGTTTCCATTCTCTCCGATTCCTTCTGAGACAGGAGAGAAAGGGGCAGACCACAACCTTTAAAACAATGACATAGCCATTGAGGATATGACAAACTGCTGCTGCTGCTCAGTCACGTCAGTCGTGTCCGACTCTGTGCAACCCCATAGACAGCCGCCCACCAGGCTCCCCCATCCCTGGGGTTCTCCAGGCAAGAACACTAGAGTGGGTTGCCATTTCCTTCTCCAATGCATGAAAGCGAAAAGTGAAAGTGAAGTCTCTCAGTCGTGTCCGACTCTTAGCGACCCCATGGACTGCAGCCTACCAGGCTCCTCCGTCCATGGGATTTTCCAGACAAGAGTACTGGAGTGGGTTGCCATTGCCTTCTCCGTTTGACAAACTAGTTAGAACCAATTAGGCCCAAGATGGAGAAGGCAATGGCAACCCACTCCAGTGTTCTTGCCTGGAGAATCCCAGGGACGGGGGAGCCTGGTGGGCTGCCGTCTATGGGGTTGCACAGAGTTGGACACGACTGAAGCGACTTAGCAGCAGCAGCAGCAGCAGCAGCAGGCCCAAGATAGCAGAAGACTTGACTTCCAGTAGACCTTGAGCCTCACCTCACACTCATTGTAATACATTAGCTAAATGACATACCCACAGGTGCCATGACGGTTCCAAGGCTAAACATAAAATGCCCAAAAGTGGGCGATGGCCCAATTTCTGAAAATATCCACCCTTTCCCAAAACAGTTGGATAATCTTCCCACCCACTAGCCTATGAAATTGCCCAGTGCATAGAAACTAACCACCCTATTTCAGACTTCTCTCACCTTCTGAGTGTAGACTGCATTCTGCCTATGGAATTTGTATCTCTCTAAAGAAACCTTCTTTCACTTTACTATGCATGTATGCAGGCTCAGTTGTGTCCTCCTCTTTGAGACTCTGTGGACTGCAGCCCACCAGGCTCCTCTATCCATGGTATTTTCCAGGCAAGAATACTGGAGTGGGTTGCCGTTTCCCATTCCAGGGGATCTTTCCAACCCAGGGATTGAACCCATGTCTCTTGTGTCTCTTGCATTAGTGAGGGGGGGGTTCTTTACCAATTATGCCACCTAGGAAGCCTGCACTTTATGATGGCTGGCTCTTAAATTCTTTCCTGTGCAAAGCCAAGGACCCTCACTTGGTGGCTCAACCCTGCAACCCTCTGGAGACCTGGGACATGACCATCCTCTCATCCTCCTGAAACACTTCCTCACTGTTACATACCCTCCATCCTTTCTATTTCAGGTCAGCTGACTATTTAGATTCAAGTACAGAATGTACAGAGTGTCTTAACTGGATTCTCATTGTTCAAGTTGTCCTTTTCAGATATATCATTTTGTCCCACCTTCAACTGACCTGAACTCCTAGCCATCAGGCTGTGACTTGGGTTGTATTCTTAAGGTGGGCTTTCCTAATCCACCCTCCAACCCCAGGCATGGACAATGACTTAAGCTATTCTGGAGGTCTCTGTCCTCAGCTGCCAGCTCATCTACTGTTCCCTGAATGGTAACTAGTCCTGATCTCAGGCTACCCCGCTCTACTGCTTCTTTCTTACATCTAATTTATAAGTTGTTTATTCTGAAGCCCTTATCTTATAGGTTTTTATTTTAAAAGTATGAGTAATACTGAAATTTGGGGGCAAAAGTAAACTTGGAAAGATAATTTCAATAAAAGGAAGGAATACTGAAGTTAATGCATTCTTTTTTCTTAATGTTACAGAAAAGGAAATTGAGATGAAGAGCCATGGATATTGTTCCATCAGTATTTTTCAGAGATATGCCTTTATTTTTATGTGTAGATTTCAAACATAGTAAAAAAGAATTTTCATCTTGTATTTCCTCTAATATTCATCAGTCTATCTCTTTATTTATCTATTCATTCAAAAATAGTTAATGTGCTACAGTGTAAAACTATTGATTTCAGTTCAGTTCAGCCACTCAGTCATATCCCACTCTGTGACCCTATGGACTGCAGCACGCCAGGCTTTCCTGTCCATCACCAACTCCCATAGCTTGCTCAAACTCATGTTCATTAAGTCAGTGATGCCATCCAACCATCTCATCCTCTGTTGTCCCCTTCTCCTCCTGCCTTCAATCTTTCCCTGCATCAGAGTCTTTTCCAATAAGTCAGCTCTTCACATCAGGTGGCCAAAGTATTGGAGCTTCAGCATCAGTCCTTCCAATGAATATTCAGCACTGATTTCCTTTCGGATGGACTGGTTAGATTTCCTTGAAGTCCAAAGACTCTCAAGAGTCTTCTCCAACACCACAGTTCAAAAGCATCAATACTTCAGAGTTCAGCTTTCTTTATGGTCCAACTTTCACATGTATACATGACTACTGAGAAACCCTAACTTTGACTAGATGGACCTTTGTCAGCAAAGGAAAGCCTCTGGTTTTTAATATGCTGTCTAGGTTGGTCATAGTTTTTCTTCCAAGGAGGAAGTGTCTTTTCATTTCACAGCTGCAGTCACCATCTGAAGTGATTTTGGAGCCAAAGAAAATAAAGTCTGTCACTGTTTCCATTGTTTCCCCATCTATTTGCCATAAAGTGATGGGACCAGATGCCATGATCTTAGTTTTCTGAATGTTGAGTTTTAAGCCAGCTTTTCACTCTCCTCTTTCACTTTCATCAAGAGGCTCTTTAGTTCCTCTTTGATTTCTGCTATAAGGGTGGCATCATCTGCGTATCTGAGGTTATTGATATTTCTCCTGGTAATCTTGATTCCAGCTTGTGCTTCATCCAGCCCAGCATTTTGCATGATATACTCTGCATCTAAGTTAAATAAGCAGGGTGACAATATATAGCCTTGATGTACTCATTTCCCAATTTGGAACCAGTCTGTTATTTCATGTCCATTTCTAAATGTTGCTTCTTGACCTGCATACACGTTTCTCAGGAAGCAGATGAGGTGGTCTGGTATTCCTATCTCTTGGAGAATTTTCCACAGTTTGTTGTGATCCACACAGTCAGAGGTTTTAATGTAGACGATGAAGCAGATGTTTTTCTAGAATTCCCTTGCTTTTTCTATGATACAACAGTTGTTAGCAATTTGATTTCTGGTTCCTCTGCCTTTTCTAAATCCAGCTTGAACATGTGGAAGTTGTTGGTTCATGTACTGTTGAAGCCTACCTTGGAGAAGTTTAAGCATTACTTTGCTCAAGTGTGAGATGATGCAATTGTATGGTAGTTTGAACATTGATTTATATTATTTTAAAATTTTTGCTGATGTAATAAGAAAGTTATGATTCAACCTTGTTGTTCAATTTGTATTATTTTGCTTGCTAGTGAAATTTAACATGGTTTTCAAATATTGTTTTTAATTATATTCCTCATCTGAAATATTCACTTAAATCTGTTTTCCATTTGTCATTCAAGTTCTTTATGGCTTTTTATTTATATGAACACCTTAAGAAATATTAAAAACTTTGTTGCTCATAGTTTCTACAATATTTTCCCAGTGTTTAGTCTGTATTCCTCTTTGATTGTTTGAAAATTTTATATATGTAAGTGAAACTTTAAAAAATTATGGTTAGTAGTCTCATTTGTAAATGTTTTCAATTATTATGTGCTTTTCATTACTTGATATAAAAATGTATTTCTTCTCCATTTGTTTAATAAATATGCTGCTCTATTTTCTTCTAATTTTCCCTGAATCTACTAGATTTTGGGATAAGGCTCACATATGCCTCAGAATTTCTCTTTAGGCCTCTATAATCCCTAAGACCTGTCTCCTTAATAGTATGGTTATTGTACTCTTCTTTTAAAACCCAGTAAGCTTAAGAAATAAAGGGTGTTCTCTTTGTATTATAGGTTATTATTCATGGGTTGAAATCTTTGCTTTAGCGTGTGCTCCTTGGGGTAGAAACTTTATTATATTAATCATTCAGTCTACCCAACCACTCTGCGTATCCTAATCCCAGCACAGAGACTGATGCCAAGTATCAATATATTTACAGAATGAATTCAAAGTCAGGATCCATTGTCTTCATCAGATATGTTCAATATATTAAAATCCTAGCTAGAATGAACTATAGCACTCTATTGGAAAGACACTATGCCTGCAAGTTCAGAATTATATGTAAACTTAAATGGTGCTTTGCTAAAGATACCAAGAAAAGTTCACATAGAGACGTGTGGTTACTTTGTTAGAAGCAGTTAGATGGTTAGCTAATTCTATCTAAAAGCTAGAAATTACAACATAGATCAGGATGAATTGATTTTCCCCAGGAGAAAGTCAGGTGTTAAAAATGTAAATATAGAAAATTATTGTCTCTTCGATGTGTTTGATAAAGCAATATCCCCACAGATTTTTTAGTTTGTAAAATATTTTGCCTAATTAGGTAGAACATTTCTGTGAAAACTTCCCCAGGAGCTCAGACTGGTGCGCTGGGCTGAACTGGGCCCCAGGGCTCAGGCTCAGAACTGAACAAGCCTCTGTGGAATGGGCCTGGCTTCACTTGGGCTCAGTCCCCTGTGGGGTTAGAGGAGGGGGCAGGGGGCCCTCTCCCTTTTGCTGGCAGACAGAAAGCTAGTAATTGTAGCAGCATCTAATTTCCAAGGCCTCTACATATCTGCCCCAGGTTTCTAATCAGTAACTGAATCAGAACTAAAAATTGTGTCAGCCAAAACTTTTAGCAAAGGGCCTCTAAACCTTTCTCAATTGAATACACTGACTGACTGACCATAGTTACTATTTTGTAATCTTTTTCTCTTTTCTTTCAATATTTCACCTAGAAGGAAATCGAGGATTTCTGTTAACTTTCCAGGCATACCACTTTTCAGTGGTAAAGAATCCACCTGTCAATGCAGGAGATGTGGGTTCAATACTTGGGTTGGGAAGCTCCCTCAAAGAAGGAGATGGCTACCCACTCCAGCATTCTTGCCTGGGAAACACAAGGACAGAGGAGCCTGGTGGGCCACAGTCCATTGGGTGGCAGAGACATGACTTAGCAATTAAGCAACAACAACAACCCCTAGGGTATAACACAGAATCAGAGGATTGAGAAAGAGTTTCCCTTCTCTGTCACAGTCTCATTTTCACATTACCTCCTTGAATCATCTTCCCACCACAAAATGGGGGAGTTAGACTCTATCAGCACTAAAATCATGTCCTGGTGCTGCAGAGTTTCCACTAAATTTGGATGCATAGTTTAGGGCTAGATCCATAATTTAATATGTGTTGATAGTGAATAAGATTTCCAAGATAAAGTGGTTTAAAAAAATAAGGACAGTGCAGAAAATGTTCTTATATACAATTTTTAAAAGATATACACATAAATATGCTTATATTCATTAGGTATTCCTATAAGAATGCAAACAGTACTAGTAATGGCAGTTTCCTCTGAGGAGTGAGATTTGGCCACTCAGGAAGCAAGAGGAGAAATCTACTTTACAATGAATTCTCCTTGAGTGTTTGAATTTTCACACACCTTATGAGTTTTCAAAAAAACCTTTATGTATGGATACAAAAGTGTTTCCCATGGATTAAACTTATTATTAGTACTGTTTGGTTAATGATAAAATTGTCTAACATTTCCCTATTTTGCTACTGTATTTTTACTGTTCTAAAATCAATTTGTGTTGTAATGCTTTAAAAATATTAAGTATTTTAAAATATGAATTTTTTAAAACATGTATAAAATCAAATGTTTTATTCTACATTTTTAACACAGTGGATTTGCCCCACTGGGTCATGCACTGCTAACCTGATCACTTTTTGTTGTGACCCTTAGAATCAAGTTTCTACTATTAAGTGTGTATTTGAACTTCTGTGTGTACCATTAAATAGAAGCTTTCCAATACTGCCTACTGCTAAGTCACTTCAGTCGTGTCCGACTGTGTGACCCCATAGACGGCAGCCCACCAGGCTCCCCTGTCCCTGGGATTCTCCAGGCAAGAACACTGGAGTGGGTTTCCATTTCCTTCTCCAATGCATGAAAGTGAAAAAAGTAAAAGGGAAGTCACTCAGTCGTGTCCAACTCTTCGCGACCTCATGGACTCCAGCCCACCAGGCTCCTCCGTCCATGGGATTTTCCAGGCAAGAGTACTGGAGTCGGGTGCCATCGCCTTCTCCATAGTACTGCCTAAGTCTCTTTTAAATGCAGGTCTCTGCAAGCTTGGCAGGGTACAAAGAAGGCAGACAAGGGCACTAGGAAAAAAAAACTCCAGCGACAAGGATACCAGAGTATCCTTGATACAAGGCTCGTCAATAATGAGTGCACACCTGACACTAAACACAGAGTATGTTGCCAAGGACCTATTCCTGTATTTACCCTATGATAAGAAATGCCATCAGGTAACAGAACAGTCAACTACATAAAGGAAAAACATCCTCCTAGTTCTGCTTCAAATATTTCAGTGTAATTGAAACAAATCCTAAAACTTCAAGATATCTATATTTTTTAAAATGTTGCCAGACTTCCCTGGTGGTCCAGTCGATAGGAATCCAACTGCCAGTGCAGAGGACAGGGGTTCGACCCCTGGTCAGGCAATATTTCACATATCACAGAGCAACTAAGCCCACAACTTCAGAGTCCACGCTCTAGAGCCCACGAGCCACAACTCCGGAGCCGTGCGCTGCGGCTGCTGAAGTCCTTGTGCCTAGAGCTCACGCTCCACAACAAGAAAAGCTACTGCAGTGAGAAGCCTGAGCGCTGCAATGAAGAGCAGTCCCGGCTTGCTGCAACCAGAGAAAGCCCACATACAGCAATGATGACCCAACGGGCCCCAAAATAAATAAATAAATAATGAAAAACGTGATCTATGAAAATTAGAAAGTTCTTAGTTCTGATAGAACAAAATCAGAAACAAACTGAATGATAAGGGTGATATAATCTCTAATGGCTCCATTTATCATTTTGCTTTTATTTTACCCATTTATTCAACAAGTATTATTGAGCATCATCTATGTGAGCATCATGCTTAGGACTAGAGATTCCGGGGTAAAGAAGATAGATATAATCTCTGCTCTTTGGTAAAGGAGAAAGACCTGACTGCTTATTCGGATAATAATAAATGATGAGTATTTACAGAATTCTAACCATGAGCAAAGTTGTGTGCCAAACACTTTCCCCTGCATCACCTCAGTTAATGATTACAGTTACTTTTGCCAGAGCTATTATTATCCCCATGTAACAGATAAAAAAACTGGTCCAGATAAAGAGATTAAGTAACTTGATCAAGATCCCCAACAAGTTCTGAGGCAAATTTGAAGTAGAACTAATCCTACATAGCTTTCTCCCCCATTTTAGGTGTTATCTATTTGTCTGTTCAATGCTGATCTTTTATTACAAATATTTATTACAAAAGTTAAATATGTTATTTCCTTTGAAAGCATTGTGTGTGTGTGTGTGTGTGTGTGTGTGTGTGTATAAATAGGCAAGATCAATAAATAGGCAAAATCATGTACTGTTCACATCAGTAAATAGATACTGCCCAATCTCAGGAGTTCTTTTATTGCAAAAACAGAAATACACCTTAAGTTAAAAATAATGACATTAATGGAGTATATTGATTAGTTCATATACTTGATAAGAAGTTCAGAAACAGGCTTTGAATAAAGGAGAAGACAGATCAGCTCTGAGGTTCTTGGTTGAAAAAGAGAAGAACAGACAAAAATCCAGTCTCATAAGAAGCAGTGATGACCATTTAAGTCCTTGAATCAGTTGACTCAAGATTCAATGTCCTGGAGTAAAAGTTTAATTGTCCTGCTTAATCCCCCAACCAAAGGTCTCCTTATTAGGTCTTTAAGATTTAAAAATTGCTAGTCTCTGTCTTTCATTAGTCAAATAAACCAATCAATCAGCCAGCCAACCAATCAAGAATTCTTAGGTATGTAGATATTCATGTGAGCAAACTACTGAGATTCATTTTTAACCTTTTTATGTCCCAGCACAATACTGTCTCTATTTTGTATTATCTTTCTTTTTTTATGTGCTTCCAAGATCTATACTAAGCACTCCCTATCTCAGGTGGAAACTTCATTATCTCCCTTTTCTTTCATGACCATGACCAGCAAGACAGGTCTCAGTGAGGTCGTTGGTCACTAAATACCAGCTCATTCTCAGTCAGTTAGGCTGCACGTATGATTTTATGTGTGACCCAGCCATGACACAGCTCCCCCACTTCCAGTTTTCTAATACCAGATCATGCCTACAGCCTGTTTTCCTTTGCCTGCCCTCAGGCTACAGAACATTGCTAGAGAAAGTCCCTGGGCAATAGTGTGGACTGAGTAGTAGACAAGATTGGAGATTGATAAGGATTGCCATACAATTGATTTGGCTGAGGGTGATAGGATTGATATGCAGATGACACCACTCTTATGGCAGAAAGTGAAGAGGAACTAAAAAGCCTCTTGATGAAGGTGAAAGAGAGTGAAAAAGTTGGCTTAAAACTCAACATTCAGAAAACGAAGATCATGGCATCTGGTCCCACCACTTCATGGGAAATAGATGGGGAAACAGTGGAAACAGTGTCAGATTTTATTTTGGGGGGCTCCAAAATCACTGGAGATGGTTACTGCAGCCATGAAATTAAAAGATGCTTACTTCTTGGAAGAAAAGTTATGACCAACCTAGATAGCATATGGAAAAGCAGAGACATTACTTTGCCAACAAAGGTTTGTCTATTCAAGGCTATGGTTTTTCCAGTGGTCATGTATGGATGTGAGAGTTGGACTATGAAGAAAGCTGAGTGCCAAAGAATTGATGCTTTTGAACTGTGGTGTTGGAGAAGACTCTTGAGAGTTCCTTGGACTGCAAGGAGATCCAACCAGTATATTCTGAAGGAGATGAGCCCTGGGATTTCTTTGGAAGGAATGATGCTAAAGCTGAAACTCCAGTGCTTTGGCCACCTCATGCGAAGAGTTGACTCATTGGAAAAGATTCTGATGCTGGAAGGGATTGGGGGCAGAAGGAGAAGGCAGAATCCAACAGAGGATGAGATGGCTGGATGGCATCACTGACTCAATGGACGTGAGTCTGAGTGAACTCTGGGAGTTGGTGATGGACAGGGAGGCCTGGCGTGCTGCGATTCATGGGGTCGCAAAGAGTCGGACACGACTGAGCGACTGAACTGAACTGAACTGAACTGAAAGAGTCGGACATGACTGAGCAACTGAACTGAACTGAACTGATAGGATTGAAGAAAGGCAAATTTATCTGGTCAGCCTTGTGCTTATCCAGTTTCACATGGAGGTGTCATCACAGTGACTAGGATCAAAATGGTCTTGCTCTGGCTGGATTTCAAATTCTGGAAACTTAATTAGAATGGAAATTATTTTCTCTTGAGAGAATGTACTCTGAAATATTCCAAGTGACATGTGATGGATGTGCTTCTGATTTATCTCAATAGGCACCATGAAAAAAATCTAGTGATGTAGAACAATATGTCTGGACCCTTTTATTTACACCAGGAAATTCTAACATCTTACATCTGCTGAGGTCAAGGCAATCTTGAAGTCTGAGTTGATCTGATGTCATCCAATTTGCATTAGCTTTAGAGTTTTAAAATAGAGACTAATATCTATATATCAACATGACATTTGAATTTCTTATGAAGACTTTATCTTCTGTATTAGAGAATATTTTTAGGCAAACAATTGATTACATCAGCATTATCTTCTATTTATTTCAAAAAGAGTAAAACTTTGGATTAACTATGTGATTCCATTGGCATCTTTCAAAGATACTCTTATTAGGACACTTGTCCCACCAGTCTAGCTTCATCACTGCCACCTTCGAAGCTTCTGCTGCTTCTGAATTTCCCTCCTATCTCTCCTAGTATACCTCTTACACCATTATTTCCTTCCTTCATATTTGTATTATTCCAAAATGAGTTTCAGTTGCCTTCCTGCTGCTGTTGACACTGGGATGCATTTAGGCTATAGTCAACATGCATCCTTGTCCCCCTAAATTACCTGGAGACCCTAGACCATTCTGTTTCTGCCTTTGGTTTCTGTAACTACAAACGTCTTGTTTCTTCTAGTACTGACAATGAATTATCTACACCTGCACCTTGAGACACTGGATTGCCTGTACTTAGCATGTAGGAAGTATTTGATATAAGTTGAATAAATAAATCATACTTGTGAGTTTCAACCATTTTCTGGTCTTCATCTGTCATTGCATTTGGTCTCTTGGTCCCATCACTTCATGGCAAATAGATGGGGAAGAATGGAAACAGTGACAGACTTTATTTTCTTGGGCTCCAAAATCACTGTGGGTGATGACTACCGCCATGAAATTAAAAGACACTTGCACCTTGGAAGACAAGCTATGACATACCTAGACCATCTATTAAAAAGGAGAGACACCACTTTGCTGACAAAGGTCCAACTAGTCAAAGCTATGGTCTTTCCAGCTGTCATATATGGATGTGAGAGTTGAACCAGAAAGAAGGCTGAGTGCCAAATAACTGATGCTTTCAAACTGTGGTGCTGGAGAATCCTAAAGGCAATCAACTCTGACTATTCTTTGGAAGGACTGATGTTGAAGCTGAAGCTCCAATGGTCTGGCCACTTGATGTGACGAGCCAACTCACTGGAAAAGACTGATGCTGGGAAAGACTGGTGCCCAAGAGAAGGCGGGAAGTGGAGAAAGTTAAGTTTGGGCATTAAGACCACTCTTTCAAAGGAACTTGGATATAAAAGGAAGTCGAGAAATAAGAGTACAGCTAAAAGGAAAAACTAGAAGGAACAGTCTTTTGGACTCTGTGGGAGAGGGAGAGGGTGGGATGATTTGGGAGAATGGCATTGAAATACGTATAATATCATATATGGAATGAGTCGCCAGTCCAGGTTTGATGCACGGTACTGGATGCTTGGGGCTGGTGCACTGGGATGACCCAGAGGGATGGTATGGGGAGGGAGGAGGGAGGAGGGTTCAGGATGGGGAACACATGTATACCTGTGGCGGATTCATTTCGATATTTGGCAAAACCAATACAATAGTGTAAAGTTAAAAAAAAAAAAAAAAAAAACCTAGAATGAAGAATATTTAAGAAAACAAAATTGATAACTGTTATAAGCGAAAAAGAAAGAACCAAAAGAGAGAGATTGAATATACTGATATATTTTTTTCAAGATATTGCAAATATTGAAGACAGGAGTGTGGCTAAGAGAGTATGATCTTGGAGGATATAGAAAGAGATAAGAAATAAAGGACAAGTGGAGGTATTCAACTAAGTTGAAAAGGTAATTTCTTTTACTGAGGCAAGTCGGGAGGAATAAGAATGAGCCTGGTTATGGATAATTTTGTAGGTAGATGGGCAGAAATTCCAATTTTCACTTTAAAAAGGAACAAAGATCATATGTGGAGATAAGTCAGTGGCAAGAGAGAAGACCTGAGAGGAGAGACACATGGAATTACCAAGTACCTTAAAATATTTTTTAATGAGAATATCCAAATGTTCTGGATGCAATAAAACATATAATTTCATATTGATGGCAGCATTATAATTTGGCAAAGTATTTTTAGAAATCAACGTGACCTTAAAAGTATTTATATATATTTGAATCTATTGACTTCATTTCTAAGAAAATAATTCAAAGATATAGATGAACCTTTATGTACAAAACTGTTCCCTGCAACATTATTCATTATGGGGGAAACACTGCAAACAACATAATTGTCTAACAATAGAGAAGGGGCTAAATAAATTATGGTGAATCCAAGCAGTAGAAACTTATGCAGATATTAGAATAATGCTTACCAAGAATTTGTAATTTTACGGAGAATTTCTTTTATAAAAACTAAACCAAATGACTTTATTATGTTAACTGAATATACCATAGACTAATTGAAGAAAATATGTAAAAATGATAGCACTGTATAGAAGAATTGTTCTTACATTCTTATGTAAAGAAAATTTCCAGTATTTTCCAAGTTTCTTTTAAGGGTATATATTACTTTTGTCATCAGAAGACACATACTAAATGTTTAAAATATCTCTGGTAAATTATTAAGACTAGTGTTAGAAAGGAGAAAAAGAAATATTTGCCAAGTGCAAATGAATGAAGATTAAGTTGGGGGAATGAAGTGCAGATTCCTGGAATTCAGTTATTGACAACACAGAACATTTTTTGAGTTAACACTGCAAAATTACAAAATAAAGTTTATAGATACGGGCCTCAGATATGTTGAACTTTTAAGAATCGGGTATTTCAATATAAAAGATATATATTTCTCGTCCTCCTTGGAAAAAGGAAAATCAGGTCCAATGAACAGTGGGCTTCCACTGTTAAGCCATAATAATTCCCTGGACATGTGCTGTGGTCGCCCTCCTTAGGGGAGTTATGTGACTGCAGTTATGCATAACCCTCACCACCATCCCTATTATTTTCCTAACAATGAAATCAAATACTAGTTGCCTTTTGTTATCACTCTTGCTTTTTTATATTTTTTGCAATAAGTAGGAATTAACAGTAAATAAATGTTTTTCAGATAACATGTGTAGTAAAATCAGAATTAAATAGATAAACTATTTGTGGAACATCATGCTAGGAGATAGATGTGCATACTCAATTGCTCAGTCATGTCCAACTCTTTGTGACCCCATGGATTGTAGTCCGCCAGGCTCCTCTGGGCATGGGATTTTCCAGGCACGAATACTAGAGTGGATTGCCATTTCCTCTTCCAGTGAATCTTCCTGACTCATGGATTGAACCTGTATCTCCTACAGCTCCTGCATTGGCGGGCAGATTCCTTACCACTGAGCCACATGGAGAAGGCTCCCTTATATTCAGATTCAGTCTTTCAGGGGGTTAATCTACACATAAATAAAATAGTATAAGGATATATTATATAATCTGATAACAATATAAAAATAAGAGATATATGTATCAGAAGAGCTTTCTATAGGTGGGAATAGTGCTCAGTAGGGGAGGGGAAATTGAACCCTGTGGAACTGGGTGAGAATTTATAGTTGGATAGATACAGCAAAGACGGGAGACCAGAAAGAGACTTTCTCAGGGACATGGAACTCAGTCTTCCAGCCCAGGGTTCACTTGGGATAAAAAGTTTAAAAATTCATGGGTGAAAATGTTCATGAAGAGTAGGTTAAGAAAATTAGTGTCTTGAAATTTCAGGAAGAGGAGTTTGGAAATTTATTCTCTGAGAAATCTATTATGTGCTCTTGAACACAAGAAGTTAATGTTTCATGAAGCTTAAGGTTGAAGGAAAGTGATTTGAAAGAAGAGATTAGAGACAAAGTTGACAATAAAGTGTTTGTAACGATTCATATTATTCAGACAGTCAACACGTTCTTACAGAGCACTTATTATGAGAGGTTCTTTCTTAGGCTTGGTAATCAAATTCCTTGACCTCAAAGATATACACAGTGGATATAGGCAGGTAGGTAGCAAATATGTGTAGAAGTGCCAAAATGCAAAACAGTGGAGTGATTTTGTATACACAAAATCCTACTGCTGTTAAGATGATCAGAAGAGAACTCTCTGAGAAGTGACATTGATCTGAGTAGTCTGTAATGAAAATAAGACTGTTACAGAGGAAATAAGAAGTGCAAAGGCCTCAAGAGGAAATAAGCATGGTGTGTTTAAGGAACCAAAAATAAAAGGACCCAAGGTTGCAGAAATGTAGTGAACAACAGGAATAATGATAGGAGATATGGTCAGAGAATCATGTAGAGACTTACAAATCATGGTAGGAACTTGGACATTCTCACTGACCTGTGAAGGCACTGCCGAGTCTTAGGCTGGACAGTGATATAATGGCATTCACACATTTGGCTATTAGGAAAATGTACCGTGGGAGGACAAAGATGGACAAAGGAGACCCATATAAAGATTGTTGTAATAGCCCAGAAGAGAAACAAAAGTGGCTTAGATTGGGACTTATCAGTGCAAATGGTTTTAGGTGTCAGATTTGAACATGTTTTGGAGGAAGTATCAATAGGATTCATTGATGAATTGCATATGGAACAGAAGGAAAAAAAGGAAGTCAAAGTTTTGATTGGTTGATCTCCTGAGCAACTGGGTTTGGCCCCTCCTGACATGGTGAAAGTTAGGAGAAAGCAGGCCATAGAAATTAAGACTTCTGTTTAGAAAATCTTAAATTAGACTTCTCTATTAGATTTCTATATTAGAAATGGAGTGGCCATCATGGTCAACAAAAGAGTCCGAAATGCAGTACTTGGATGCAATCTCAAAAACTACAGAATGATCTCTGTTTGTTTCCAAGGCAAACCATTCAATATCACAGTAATCCAAGTCTATGCCCTAACCAGTAATGCTGAAGAAGCTGAAGTTGAACGGTTCTATGAAGACCTACAAGACCTTTTAGAACTAACACCCAAAAAAGATGTCCTTTTCTATATAGGGGACTGGAATGCAAAAGTAGGAAGTCAAGAAACACCTGGAGTAACAGGCAAATTTGGCCTTGGAATACGGAATGAAGCAGGGCAAAGACTAATAGAGTTTTGCCAAGAAAATGCACTGGTCATAACAAACACCCTCTTCCAACAATACAAGAGAAGACTCTATACATGGACATCACCAGATGGTCAACACCGAAATCAGATTGATTATATTCTTTGCAGCCAAAGACAGAGAAGCTCTATACAATCAGCAAAAACAAGACCAGGAGCTGACTGTGGCTCAGACCATGAACTCCTTATTGCCAAATTCAGACTTAAATTGAAGAAAGTAGGGAAAACCACTAGACCATTCAGGTATGACCTAAATCAAATCCCTTATGATTATACAGTGGAAGTGAGAAATAGATTTCAGGGCCTAGACCTGATAGATAGAGTGCCTGATGAACTATGGAATGAGGTTCATGACATTGTACAGGAGACAGGGATCAAGACCATCCTCATGGAAAAGAAATGCAAAAAAGCAAAATGGCTGTCTGGGGAGGCCTTACAAATAGCTGTGAAAAGAAGAGAAGCAAAAAGCAAAGGAGAAAAGGAAAGATATAAACATCTGAATGCAGAGTCCCAAAGAATAGCAAGAAGAGATAAGAAAGCCTTCTTCAGCAATCAATGCAAAGAAATAGAGGAAAACAACAGAATGGGAAAGACTAGGGATCTCTTCAAGAAAATCAGAGATACCAAAGGAACATTTCATGCAAAAATGGGCTCCATAAAGGACAGAAATGGAATGGACCTAACAGAAGTAGAAGATATTAAGAAGAGATGGCAAGAATACACAGAAGAGCTGTACAAAAAAGATCTTCATGACCCAGATAATCACGATGGTGTGATCACTGACCTCGAGCCAGACATCCTGGAATGTGAAGTTAAGTGGGCCTTAGAAAGCATCACTACGAACAAAGCTAGTGGAAGTGATGGGATTCCAGTGGAGCTATTCCAAATCCTGAAAGATGATGCTGTGAAAGTGCTGCACTCAATATGCCAGCAAATTTGGAAAACTCAGCAGTGGCCACAGGACTGGAAAAGGTCAGTTTTCATTCCAATACCAAAGAAAGGCAATGTCAAAGAATGTTCAAACTACCACACAATTGCACTCAACTCACACACTAGTAAAGTAATGCTCAAAATTCTCCAAGCCAGGCTTCAGCAATATGTGAACCGTGAACTTCCTGATGTTCAAGCTGGTTTTAGAAAAGGCAGAGGAACCAGAGATCAAATTGCCAACATCCGCTGGATCGTGGAAAAAGCAAGAGAGTTCCAGAAAAAACATCTATTTTTGCTTTATTGACTATGCCAAAGCCTTTGACTGTGTGGATCACAATAAACTGTGGAAATTCTGAAAGAGATGGGAATACCAGACCACCTGATCTGCCTCTTGAGGAATTTGTATACAGGTCAGAAAGTAACAGTTAAAACTGGACATGGAACAACAGACTGGTTCCAAATAGGAAAAGGAGTACATCAAGGCTGTATGTTGTCACCCTGTTTATTTAACTTATATGCAGAGTACATCATGAGAAACGCTGGACTGGAAGAAGCACAAGCTGGAATCAAGATTGCCGGGAGAAATATCAATAACCTCAGATATGCAGATGACACCACCCTTATGGCAGAAAGTGAAGAGGAACTCAAAAGCCTCTTGATGAAAGTGAAAGTGGAGAGTGAAAAAGTTGGCTTAAAGCTCAACATTCAGAAAATGAAGATCATGCATCCGATCCCATCACTTCATAGCAAATAGATGGGAAAACAGTGGAAACAGTGTCACACTTTATTTTTTTGGGCTCCAAAATCACTGCAGATGGTGACTGCAGCCATGAAATTAAAAGACGCTTACTCCTTGGAAAGAAAGTTATGACCAACCTAGACAGCATATGGAAAAGCAGAGACATTACTTTGCCAACAAAGGTCCATCTAGTCAAGGCTATGGTTTTTCCTGTGGTCACGTATGGATGTGAGAGTTGGACTATGAAGAAAGCTGAGTGCCAAAGAATTGATGCTTTTGAACTGTGGTCTTGGAGAAGACTCTTGAGAGCTCCTTGGACGGCAAGGAGATCCAACCAGTATATTCTGAAGGAGATCAGCCCTGGGATTTCTTTGGAGGGAATGATGCTAAAGCTGAAACTCCAGTACTTTGGCCACCTCATGCGAAGAGTTGACTCATTGGAAAAGACTCTGATGCTGGAAGGGATTGGGGGCAGGAGGAGAAGGGGACGACAGAGGATGAGATGGCTGGATGGCATCACTGACTCAATGGACGTGAGTCTTAGTGAACTCCAGGAGTTGGTGATGGACAGGGAGGCCTGGCGTGCTGTGATTCATGGGGTCGCAAAGTGTCAGACACGACTGAGTGACTGATCTGATCTGATTAGATTTCCAAAGAGAGGTGTAAGGGTGAAGAGGCACTTGGATTTGTAACTCAGGAGATGCTCAGGAGATGTGCACCTAAGAGTCATCAGGTAATATTTAAATGTGCAGTTCTAGGAAAGAACAAAGAAAAGCCAAGAGTGGAGCCTTGAGATAATCAACATTTTGAATTTGGGAGAGTAGTGGATTAAAACTCAGATGTGTCTGATTAAATCAGAATCTTCTAACAATATTCTGGATAATGGCTCAGGCAGTAAAGTGTCTGCCTGCAATGCGGGAGACCTGGAATCGATCCCTGGGTTGGGAATATAAGGAAATAACAACCCATTCCAGTCGCTACCAACCATGGGGTCACAAAGAGTCGGATACGACTGAGCGACTTCACTCCTTTCTTTCTTTCTTTCAATCCCTGGATATTCTTGCCTAATTGCTCATCTAAAGATGAACAAAATTCTCTCTTAAGTCATTATTGGTCTACAAAAAAAAAAAAAAAAATGCTTCTCCATTCTCTTAAGATACATGGACTGTCTATTCCTGAAACCTGCTAACTTAAAAACAGCCCAGTCAACACTCTGCTCCTTCAGTAAGCTGATGCTTTTTTATTCTTTTCCCCTTCACTAGAGGATCAGAAGAGGCCATGGTGACCTCCCTCTTTAGGTTGCCATGCAGCAAGCCAATTTAGGAAAGTGTTATTTTGAAGAAGGCACAAAGATGCAGCTACTGGGGTGGGGGAAGTACATGTGTGTCTGTATGTGCATTTGTGTCTGTGGGCAAGAATCATTTAAAATAATTTTATTATGGCCACGTTTAAAAGATAAACAAGACTGGTCTAAAAATAATATTGCAGTTTTAATATTAGAATAAGATGGTAATGATGATGGTAATAATGATCATCAGCTTTATGTAAAAGAAGAATAGGTTACATTTTTAAGATTGTAAGAGCCAGCAGGAGAAAATAATCTACAAATTCTCATATTGAACTGACCAGCATGAATTTCACAGCTGGAAAAGTTATCTCCAAAAAAGAAAACTTGTGCAGAGCAGGATTTTCATCATCAGACCAATGTTCATCAAGGCTTTTATCATAAGAAATTGAAGAACATAAAATACCCAACTAGAACTACAATGGTCAAGACTCATAGTTTTTCAAAGTACAACATTAATTCCTTGGGATTTTAGTAGTGGTCAGCCACAGAAGGAAGACAGACAGGATAGTCAGAGAGAAAATAAATTTATGTGGGCTAAGTCGCTTTAGTTGTATCTGACTCTTTGTGATCCCATGGACTGTAGCCTGCCAGGCTCCTCTGCCCATGAGATTCTCCAGGCAAGGCTACTGATCTCCTTCCTAGGGATCTTCTTGACCCAAGGGTCAAACCTGCATCTCTTATGTCTCCTGCATTGACAGGCAGGCTCTTTACCACTAGCACCACCTGGGAAGCCCCAAAATAAATTTGGAAAGTGTTAAATTGATTTTTTTAAATATTGTGCATATTATTAATAGAATAATATGTGAAGGTGTCTTGTGATTTTCTAAGAAACAGATCATGTATAGAGCCCTTTAAGGGAGAGCTTCTAGTCATGGCAATTCAGGAAAAGTGTCAAAAATTACATTAGATGAGTGACAAGCTTGAAGAGGCAACGCCATAAGAGTTTGATGACATAGCGAGTATATTCAATTGGATTGAAATGTGTTTCTCTTTCAAGGTGTGAACAGAATTATCATGGCTATCTATGGTGACTTAAAAGAGCACCCAAGGCAGTAGTGCAATGAAGGGTTACTGAGCTGGTTATCGACAACTGGATTTTAATCCCTATGTTACATTTTCTTAATCTAGTTACTGGACTCCTGTGAGAGCTCATTGATTCATGCATTTATTCAAAGGACACCAAGTGTGTCTGCTGTGCGCTAGGTGCCAGGAATGTAGCAATGGACAAGAGCTATCTAGTTCTTACCCTTGGGGAACTTAGATTCTAATGTGGAAGATGGATAGTCAATAAATACACAGTTTCACCTGATTTACCATGAAGGAAAATAAAGTTAGACAAAGTGTAAAGTGAAGGAGGAAAATTAAGTCTCAGTTACTTTTACCAAAAAAGAGGAGGCTGAACTCCATTAGCAATTTTCAGTTTTTAAACAATTACATGTAACAAAAACCAAAGCAAATTCATTATTTGGCTTTCCTAAATAAAAGTTTTTTTTCACATTTAACAAAAAGGTAGGAGGTAGGCATTATAGGACTGGCAGAGTAGTTTTATGATGTCATTGGCGTCCCGAGTGCCTTCAGTGTTTCTTAGGGTGCAGTTTTTATGCTTATGGCCATGCTGCAAGATAGCTATCTCACATTCACATTCCAGGTATGGGAAAGAAAGAAATGCAAAGGACCACTGAATAGTGTCTATATTAGGAAAACCAGACTTCCTAGAAGTCCCTAGCAGATACCCCTCACACCTTTAGGGCTGCTGGGAAACGGGTATTTTTCAGATGACTATCATCCCTGAAAAATATTCAGTTGCCCTGAAACTGGTTCACTTAAGAAGGGAGGATAGAGTAGAAATTTAGGAAGGAATTAGTCTGCTAAATTGCTTGAGGATACAACTGGACGTCTACTTCAGCTCCCAATTTATTACTGTAATAATATCCATACTGGTATCCAGCATTAGGAAGAATATACTAATTCATATACAAGTATCTATAAGTGGTATTTTTGAAAAACAAAATATCCATTAAAGCTCAGAGAAATCTAAACTAAACCAGAAGTGCAAAATAGCACCCAACTAAGAGTGAGTACTAAAACTACAAGAAACATTGACACAATTCACTATTAGATCTAGACTTACTGTCACTTTATCGGGTTTGGCATGTATGGGCTATACTATATGGGTAGAGGTATACTGCTCACATTTAAGTAAAAATATCTAACACCAAATGAAACAATGATAGCTACATTCTTCAGTCAACAACTTTTTTATAAGATACTCCTTCTCCAATAAGATATTCAATAAAATTGTTGTTCTTGGGACTGCACAAAAGAGTATCACATTGGCAATTCCAATTAACTTGATGGTGGTAACTAATATGTCATATCTGACATTAGAATATTCAGGTTCATATGTTGCTTTTCTCACTAAAATTTTAATTTGTTTCAGATGTATTTTTAAATAAAAATCAAATAAAATATTTGCAGAGCTCTGAAGAACTTCAAAGAAGTACTAAAAATTGAAAAACACAGCACTAAATAACTTCAACTTCAACTTCAACTTCACCCTCAGACTCAGACTTTCTTAATTTTTTGTCTTACTAAAACTCTATCTTTGTTAAGGACTTTAAGATTAAGCAATAGATTGATTAAAAGTCTTAGTTGATGCTTTCAGTGCTCATAAAAGAACAGTGACTTCTCAAACCTTTGAAGAATTTATAATAGATACTACAAAACTGGTAGAAATATTAATGATATAATGAATTCAGAGATGGATTAAGCCTTCTTATCAATAATTCCTAAGAATCACAAAAAACAGTGTTCATTCTTTAGCTATTTGCACACATTCTAATCTCACAGACAGCTGGAAAGTATAAAACTCATCTGCAAAGGATTATACATATTATTAGTTAGAAATGCAGCTTACTTAGGCTGGGGTACATTTTAATTATGTTTCTAGAAGAATTCTGAGATATATTTTATGAAAACTATTTTTATTTTGTCAATATATGAGCATTCAGTGATATCAACTGAGATTTAAACAATATCAGATCATACCTGAATCTTCTACATTTATCTATCAAAAGTCAAAAAGCTACTGACCCAATAATTTCATTTCTAGGGAAATACCTTAAAGAAATAATCCTAACAATAATAATAAAAAAAAAAGCTTTATCCATGAAAATG
The DNA here is from genome assembly GCF_029378745.1 of Bos indicus. NCBI lineage: Eukaryota > Metazoa > Chordata > Mammalia > Artiodactyla > Bovidae > Bos > Bos indicus. Next base: position 56,251,518 of record NC_091769.1, read on the forward strand.
TTCGCTGGGCAATTACACATAATTGAATTTGGAAGCATTATAATTATCAATTTAATAATGTTCAGAGCAGAATGAAAAATAAACATACTAAATAAGAAAGGATTATAAGGCTATAGATGATAATGAACATTTTTAATGCAGTCAAGTTTTTAAATAAACTTTCTTTCATAACAGGTTTATATTTACAAAATTGAGAAGATGGTACATAAAACTCCTACAATGCAATTTGTTTGATGTTTTTATCATGATCAGACTAAAGTTATGGGTTTAGGGGAGGAAAATCAGAGGTAAAGTATCAGTTTCATCACATCATACCAACAGTAAAGACTGTCAAACTGACATATCTGGTGGTACTGACTGTGACCATATGGCTTGAATAGCATTTAATTATTTTTCTCCACTGTAAAGTTAACTCCTCCTCTTTCAAATAATGTATGCTTTGAAAGAAGTCACTAAGTACAACTGTACTTAAGGAATGGAGAATTAGAGTACCTTCATAAAGGATTTATAAAATTTCTGCATGGAGATTCATCTCCCACCACCCACCACACTTATGATTCAATCATTTCCTTTTGTCAGTATGAACTCAGAGATATTTGCTTTATACTTTGGGTTATAGTCAAATACTGCTTTTTGGGGGAAAGGGGAACTCAAATTTTTGTAGTTCCGTAGGCTCTTTCAGTTGGCACCCACGTCCTTTGGAATAATCTTATCTTCTTAGCTTCTCACAGAACTGCTTTCACTCAGTTGTGCCTTTGCCTTTTGTTTAAATAAAGGCACTCTGTGGGTAAAGATGTGGCAAAAGGGAACACTTGTGCTCTGTTGATAGGAATATAAATGGTACAGCCACTATGGGAAACAGTATGAAAGCTTCTCAAAAAATTAAAAGTAGATCTACCATATGATCCAGAAATTCCAATTTGGGGTATTTAACCAAAGAAAAAAAGCCACTAACTCTAAAAGATATATGCTCTCCAATATTCCTTGCAGCATTATTTATAATAGCAAAATATGGAAACAAGCTAAGTGTCTATAGATAGATAAATGGATAAAGAAGATGTGATATACATATACAATGTAATATTACTCAGCCATAAAAAAGGAAAAGTTTTGCCATTTATTATATAGTTGGACGTTGAGGGTATTACGCTAAATGAAATAAGTCTGATAAAAGCGGTTGAAAGTGAAAGTCACTCAGTCATGCCCGACTCTTTGCAACTCCATGGACTATACAGTCCATGGAATTCTCCAGGCCAGAACACTGGAGTGGGTAGCTGTTCCCTTTTCCAGGATTCATGAAATTCTCCAGGCCAGGATACTGGAGCAGGCAGCCAATCCCTTCGCCAGGGGATCTTTCCAACCCAGGGATTGAACCCAGGTCCCCCACATTGCAGACAGATTCTTAATCAGCTGAGCTACCAGGGAAACCCCAAAATACTGGAGTGAGTAGCCTATCCCTTCTCCAGCAGATCTTCCTGACCCAGGAATCAAACTGGGGTCTCTTGCATTGCAGGTGGATTCTTTACCAGCTGAGCCATCAGGGAACCCCAATAAAAGTGGTTGGAAGAGGACAAATAGGTGAAGCGGATCAAAAGTTACAGACTTCCAGTTATAAAATAAGTCATGGGGATGTAATGTACAGCATGGGGAATACAGTCAATAATATTATATTGACTCTGTGTGATAACTGATAGCAACTATACTTACTGTGGTGATCATTTCACAATGTATACAAATGTCAAATCACTATGTTTCACACAAGAAACAAACAGAATATTTTATGTACTTTAATTAAATATAAATTTTGCTCAACCTTATACAAATCCTATGTATTTAATTTTTTGGTTGAAGGATCTTCATTTCTAAAATGAATACAGGGTAAACTAATAAGGAGAAGCTAGTAACTTGCAACACTGTTTGAACCTTTGTAGTTTTGTCACTTATATAAAAGGAATAGAAGCATGCATAGTGGAAATGTTGGGAGGGGGGTGCTGCCTTTCAGTCTTTGAGTTGATGTTAGCCTGTTTAAAAAAAAAAAAAACAACTTTTAGGCTATACATAAAATTTTTAATCAAAAATTCAATATCCATCTTAATTGGAAGATATACTAATGATTAAAACACAGTTGTTATTAACAAATTATTAACAAATCACTGGTCAACAACAATATAAAACCTTTAACTGCAATATGTTTCATATTGTCTCCTGGGAAATGTCAACTTTGTAAATTAAGAATGTTATCCCCATATATGAAGTACTTCTAGCATAGGCAAAAATAAACATAGATTTTTACATTGGCCATCAAAGAAGCCAAGATAATGTTGTGCTCTATAATCCTTTTTGAAAAAAACAAATTTACTTGCTATTGCTATGAAATGTCATTTGTAAAAACACAGTAAACCTTTCACAAGCTTTTGCAGATGGTGTTCTAATCTATTTACCAGTGCTCAAAAATAAAGGTCTTAACATTCAGGCTGCTTGTCAATATTACCATGGTTATAAATGAAATACAAAATTAGAAACTTGTAGCTATGCATTTATCTCATAATTTACCTTTTAAATTTAAAAACAAGTAAGTGGTATCTTGGAGATAACTGTAAATAAATTTATCCTTATAAATCTCTAATTTGATCATGGACAATTCTTCCAAATCATTTTATAGAATTAAGAAACCCATCCTATATTGGTCAATTCCCCAAACAACGTGCTTGCCTGTAATTCTAATAATTAGGATATTTATGCTGTTCCAAATCTTATTTATTGTTCAAAACATATCATGGAAGGCCTCCCAAGTCCACATTATCAACTGGAAAACAACAACAACAACAACAGACATTTGAAAGAGGGAAGGAGTTTGTGTATTGATAGATGCTATGAGATAACAATTCCAGCAAAAGAAGACTGGCATTCCCACCCAAGTCCTAAATCTTATCACGGAAGTGAGAGTAAAGTCTTCAGTCATGTCTGACTCTTTGCAACCCCACGGACTGTAGCCTGCCAGGCTCCTCCATCTATGGGATTTTCCAGGCAAGAATATTGGAGTGGGTTGCCATGTCCTTCTCCAGGGGATCTTCCAGACCCAGGGATTGAACCTGGGTCTCCCACACTGCAGGCAGACTCTTTACTGTCTGAGCCACCAAGGAAGGCCCTAAATCTTATCATAATACCTACCAATTGAAACTAACTTCAACTCAACTTAATTAAATAAATATTAATTGAGCACCTGCTTCTGTGTGGAGAACTTGTTTGGATTTTTGCCCTCAGTGCAAGAGTGCCTGACATGTTCATGTTATGACAAGAAGGCTGAGTGGCTGAAATCGAATGAAAAAGGAGAAGAACTCAGAGAGGGCTGTAGGGGGAGGAAACATATCATTTTAAGGCCTCTGGCTTTCACTTTGCAGGAAATGCAGAGCCATTTTAAGGTTTTGAGCAAAAGAGTAACATGCTCTAACTCATGTTTTAAAATCATTACTTTGACTATATTTTGAGAATAAAAAATAAGTGAACAAGAATATTAACAAGGAGATTTTTTTGGAGGCCACTGCAGTGTTCTTGCCTGGAGAATCCCAGGGATGGGGGAGCCTGGTGGGCTGCCATCTATGGGGTCGCACAGAGGCAGACACGACTGAAGCGACTTAGCAGCAGCAGCAGCAGTAATGAGAGAAGAAATAATGGTAGACAGAGCCAGGATGGGAGAAGTAGAAGTGAAGGTTGAGTCAAAGGGGAATTTCTGATTGATAGGATGTGGAAAGTGAACAAAAGAGGATCCAGTAATGACTGTGATAGTGAGCCTGGCCAGCTGGAAAAATGAAGTTGCCATTAGTTGAGATAAGGAAGGTTTGGGGGAGTAGATCAGTGACTCAGGTTTAAACACATGAAGCTTAAGATTGGAAAAATAGATTGAATGTCAAACTGCATAGGCACAAAACCCAATATCTGTATATTTTTCCCCAAACAAATCTCCATTTTAGGCAAAAGGGGAAAAAAAACAACTGAATGACAACAAATCCATTCCTTCTGTCTATCCTGAACAGTTTTTAAATGAACAAAAATAAAATAAAGGTCACTGATTTTGAAGCTCTTCAGAAAAGGAAAATGTTTCTATTCACATAATATCCCATATGCTTTTAAAATTGTGAGGACAAATTAACTTCATCACAATACAGACAGCTTATTTGGAAAAAAATCAAAAGGAAAATATATAGAATATTCAGGTACAGTGGTTTGAATGCTCACAAATGAGATTCTCTACTATAAAAAAACTTCTTGGAATCTGGAAAATTAATAGTTGCTATCTCAGTGTCCAAAAGTTATGCAAAAGCCTATAAAACATTGAAAAAAGAAATATGAGTAATAACATAAGTTGAATTACATGAAATCGTCAATATTTTCAACTTTTGTCAATTTTTAAACAGCAAAAATGGCAAGAGAATATGGTTCAATTTAATATATTATGAAATTGAAAAGAAACAATCACACATTAGACAAACAATAGGCTTTGGTCATCACTTTTTGAACAGTAAATATTGATTTTTCCATTGCTATCACAGTGGTGCCAATCAGCAGCTCAAGAATTCTTTTCAGCCAATGTTTCTTAAATAGCCACTGTCTACAACATCCCTGAGAGATGCTGCTGGATAAACAAAGTTGAGGGAGTAGAGTGTTTGAAAAACTTATAATAAAGATGAATAGGGTTAACGGCCAGGGTGATCGCACCTGGAGTTAAAATAAGATAAGTGGGATTCCAAGCAGGAAGTTCCAAAATCCAACGGGTACTTCAAGAATGTTTTCACGCAGGAAGGGACATTGAAGTGGAGGTGGAGATGTACTATAATGGTGCCAGTGAGACTTAAAGAAATCTGAGGGACAGTGATCCTGAGCTTTAAAACTGTATTTCAGGCTCATTTAGGAGAGAAAGAAGAGGGGCCTTATGAAAGAAGAGCTTCTAGGATGTGTCTTGGCCTAAAATGTTCACGGAAACAACTAAGAGTGACTAATCCAACCAGGCTGAGAGGTGTTTACTTAGCCACGCTGAAGACTTTCCACCGCTTTGTTTGTTTCATCTTCGTCATTTATGACTGTGCCTTTGGAATCACCGTGGGACCTAGAAGGCAAGAATCAATAATTCTATTCCACTGCTTTTGCACCAATACAGGAGGATAATAGCATATAATACACAATAAAGCTAAATAAGTTAATAAGTATCTCATTAAAACTCCCCTTGTAGCTCAGTTGGTAAAGAATCTGCCTGCAGTGCAGGAGACCTGGGTTCGATCCCTGGGTTGGGAAGATCCCCTGGAGAAGGAAATGGCAACCCACTCCAGTATCCTTGCCTGGAAAACCTCATGGACAGAGGAGCCTGGTGGGCTGCAGTCCATGGGGTCGCAAAGAGTGGGGCATGACTAAGTGACTAACACTTACTTACTTACATCAAAACTCAGAAAAGTAAAATCTTATAATGGGTTTCTTTGAGCAAGGAATGGTACATTACCCAACTACTACTGACTTTCTTTTTACTTGATGTGCTGCCTTTAGTGTAGTATTTTAATGAGCATAAAGTATATGAATAAATCTGTTCATAATTCATGTGCAACTTCAATCATCCAACCCTACTTTTTGTTATATCTTATCAAATTTCTTAAATGCAAAATGGAGATTTTTAGAATTCTAAACCTCATGCCTAAGACATGAATACATTTGAAATAATTTATAAAATATAAAACCTAATAGATAAGTATATTACTCTTCTCTTTTGGGAGCCTTAAATTATATAAGTATATAAAGATGTAATACATACATTTTCTTACCAAGATTTTTATTAATATAGAAAAAGCTTTTTTTTTTTTTAATTATTTTTTGGATATTGAGAAAAATGCAAAAAGTCCTTCAGAAGGAGAGAAGATTGAATAAAAGTACTCTAGGCTTTTCTTTCTATAAAGCTTTCTCCTTAGTGAGGTTGTATTCCTAGAATGGAAACATAGCAAGCATCACAGGTTTACACATGGTTGCACAAAACAACAGAGAAGGCAATGGCACCCCACTCCAGTACTCTTGCCTGAAAAATCCTCTGGGTGGAGGAGCCTGGCGGGCTGCAGTCCATGGGGTCACTAAGAGTTGGACACAACTGAGCAGCTTCACTTTCACTTTTCACTTTCATGCATTGAAGAAGGAAATGGCAACCCACTCCAGTGTTCTTGCCTGGAGAATCTCAGGGACAGGAGAGCCTGGTGGGCTGCTGTCTATGGGGTCGCACAGAGTCGGACACGACTGAAGTGACTTAGCAGTAGCAGTAGCAACACAAAACAAACATTTGTTGAGTTGAATATGGTCTAGTGAAATTGGTAACAAGTTCGAACAAACCTCAGTCAGGGGATCAGGAGAAAGTCTGGGGCAGAAGCTTCTGCCTGGTCAGCAAAGAGAACTAGTGGGTGACTGAGAAGCAAATAAGAGGACTGTAGAGAGAATAGGATGTCCATGAAGAGGAAATAGAGGAGGATCCACACTGATAAAACTGAGAGAAATGGCAACCTATCCCTGCCTCACTCTGTTGGACAGAGGGGGGTACCTTGTGGTTGATGAGGGCACTGCTGAAATTTTATGCAGAGTAAAGAATAAAATTTGTTCCTTAAGGTTCAACTCTTTTAACCAGTTTGAGAGACATATTGAATCATGTAATATTTTAAGTTTAATGTTCTTGTTTTTCAGAAAAAGAAATTCAAGTTTACTGAGATGACCTGAATTACTAAAAAAAAAAAAAAAAAAGGTAATTTATCATCAGCTTCTTAGAAAAGAATATCTTTAAAAGAAGACTGAATGCATCCTGGCAGTTTGGGCTTAAGGTATTGGGTTGGGCTGGCTACAGGAGATAAAAGCAGGAGAGCATAGGGATGGGAAGAGAGAAAGAGGCTGCAAGAGAATAATGATTTCAATGAAATTCTCCTTCAAGTCAGGTTTGGAGCTATCAATTCAGAGAAAGAAGAATTAGTTAGCTACTCTAGTCAGCTGGATTATTTTTTCCCTTGGGACTTAACACATATACAAAATCATTAGGTAGAAGAATACACTGACTCTGTGCCAAAGGAAACAGTGTCAGCCTCCCCAGCTACCAGGGGCACACTGCAACAGGAGCATCATCACCGATGCCCAGCCACTGTGGAGGCAAGGAGATGAGGGAAACGACAGGAAGCTACAGGCTCCTCACGTAATCTCTGTGTAGCAATGTAAATCACACTCTGTGTTAAATGGAGATAAAATTTTCAAGGCTTAGGGAAGATTCTTATTAGAATTTCTGAAACCAGGGTCTGAAATTCTGAAACCAAGTACTGTCTAAGCCTTGTAGGATGAGAGTAATGATGGGTGAATTGACGGAGGATTGGACCCCAGGACCTTGGAGTATTCAGAGGTAGCCTGGTAATACATAGAGAGCCAGTCTCACCTAGAGTCAAACATCAGCCATACCCATTAATTGTGTGCTCTTGAATAAGTGATTTAACTTCTCTCTAACATGACCATAAAATCCCATACTTCATACAATTATTATGAGAGTCAGTTGAGGTAATGTGTGTGAAGAACGAACTGTAGCACATTTTTCTGCACATAATAAACACTCAATGACTATTTTTCCCTCCTTCTCCATTCTGGCAGTGAAGAATCCTGCCAGAAAAATATATAATGTTAAGACTGTCACACAAGAGCCTTCTAAGTATGTTTATATCTAAGCAGCTGCCAACAAGGCAGAGCAAAGTAAGCAGATGCAACTTGCTTTAGCTAACTAGACAGCAGCTGTCCTTCAGCAGCTATTGGAACAAAGGCTACCACTGACCTCTCCTGACCATGAGAGTGACTGTGAAATGATTTGAAAGGGAATTTACTTGTTCCTTGAGCTGCAGAAGTAGGAGTAGGGAAGACTACAGACATATTTAACAGTGTTACATCAAACATTCACTGGTGTTACACCAATCAGCTCAGGGCATTCTATGATCTTGCCATTTGGAGAGTCTGTTTTCAGCTGGAGTTTCAATCAGAAAGTTAGTGTTTCAGCCAGACAGAGTAACTGTTTCAGCCAATAGCATGACATTTAACTGTCCCCATTCCCACATCCAGAACACATAATAGGACAGAATATTGAAACAGAGCCCTAAGGGCATAAAGCAGGGTAGTCCTAGTATTGGAAAAGCCCAAAGAGGGAAGCCTCACATGTTAACACATAATTAAGTGTATTTTACAGAGCGGATTAATGGGAATGAGAGTGCTCTAAGTAGACTAATTTGCAATGATTTGACACTAAAATCTGAGCTGTAAGCAGTTCAGACTGGGACTGAGGGGTGTCGTGGAAAGAGAATGGCATTTGGACCTTCCTGGGTTTTAATCTTGACTTACACTCACCAGCATGAGATGATGTGGACAAGAGTTAACCTCTCTGAGCACTGATTTCCTCAACAGCAAGGTGGTAAAATACCCATCTTAAAGAGCTGCCGTGTGGAGTACATGAGGTTTTTTTTAGCAAGTGCAAAGTACTGCCTGGCAAGAAGTCATAACTGGATAAATTATGGTGCGGTAGAGCATGACCACAGCAGGTAAAGGCCAGCAGGTGGAGCGGGAGTTCCAAGGTCATCAGCAAACAGAACCTCTGGAGGTACATCTGAATCAAAACCATCCAGAGAATGCCAGGACTCGAGGTGGGGAAATCCCACTTAGTACAAACAAACAGCAGGACTGAAGCTAAAACAATAACGTGATCAAGATCTGGGGCCAATGGAGGAAATGGAATGGAAACAAACCAAAGATGAAGTAAAAAGGATCCAGGAAAATTACTGAGAGAATGGCTGAATGGAGAGTAAGTCTTCTTAGATCACAGTTCTGACACTAGCTGATCATGACCTTGACAGGTCCTTTCATCTCCCTGCACCTCAGCTTCCAATTTGGAAAATGACAGGATTATACAGTTGATTTGGACCATTGCTTCCAGCCTTAAGCACTGTGTGAAGCTCTTTTACTGACAGTGATGATGGCCTCAGTTGGTCTCGTGGCTCCTAGCCCCTATGTACTCAAGACCTGAAGCATTTCCCCTGACCTCTGAGTCAAGGTAACTTGGAAAACTGGAAACAAGAGAGAGAAAATGGAAGAAGTCTATCCTCCGATTTTCTCTAGGATTTTTTTTTGTTGTTGTTCAGAATTATTTATCAATAATTATATCAATATCAATACCTTGAAATATTTTATATATTTATTCCAAATATTACAATGCTTTATGGAAGTCTGAGGCTTTCAAAGTCAAAAACAAAACCTATCTGGAAAGAAAATAAAATTACTCTTCAGGTTTATGTACTTCTTAATAGTAAAATTCTGCCTCTGAGATTTCTGCAACAGCCAAAACCAAATACATCTTCTTTGACAAAAAAAAGAGTTTTGTGTTATGACTTAAAAAAAAAAATCTTGTCATAAAAATCTAATCTTGGGAAAACACATACTCTGTCTGCATAAAGTAGCAACAATGGGACCAGCATCTATCATTTCTGTCATTTGTGCATTTCCCTGCTTTAGCAACAACTCCGTGAGAGGACATGTGATAGACCCGAATCGGTATTTTACTCTTTCCTTTGGGATAAGAAAATTAAAGTGACTCTTGAATCTGATGCAACGAAGACAGCTATCTTCTGCTTGTGACTCCATCCAAAACCCTGAGAAATGTGCTCTGTTTGTTCAGTCCTTGAACCATCCCCACCTCGTAGGCTTGTTTTTGGCCTTTCTTTTCCTTCAAAGCTGACCTGTGCTGTTTTTTGGTGTGTGTAATGTGGGCCATTTTTTTAAGCCTTTATTAAATGTGTTATAATATTGCATCTGTTTTATGTTTTGGTTCCTTGGGCACCAAGCATGTGGAATCTTAATTCCCTGACCAGGGATTGAACCCATACCCCCTGAATTGGAAGGTAAAGTCTTAACCACTGGACCACCAAGGAAGTCCCTGTGCTGACTTTTGAATCAAGACTTCAAAAGGTTGCTGACTAGATAACAGAAAGATAATTAGTGTTAAAGTAATCACAGAGGTTAGGGGCTAGGTATAGAATTCTTCTGGATATATTCATATTTTAACAAGATCCTTTATAATTTTAGTGAAAACTCCATTCTAATTATTATTATTATGTAGAAATAATCCACTTATTGGAAGCCATGGAAAGATTTTTGAGAACATAAGCCCTCTACATACTCCCCAAATGAATAAATGCATTGTTCAGGAATTTGATTGCAAGTGACAAAACAACTTTCAAATCTCACAATTTCCATAGCAAGAGAAAAATGACAAAGAGGCTTCCTAATCAGGTGGTTAAAAGCTCTGATTGTTAGTTTATGTCAGATGGATAATTAAACTGTGTGGATAATTAAACTGTGACCTGGGAAGGGGATCTAGAGGTTGACAGCCCCTACATATTCTCTAAAGGATATTCTTTACACTATTTCTCATTCATGTTCATCTGGTTTGAAGTGGCTGAAAGTGGCTGAGCAAAACTTTTTAACAATTATATGAATTTGATTTCAAATGTCTTCAAATCAGAAGTTATGGTCCCAATACAAGGCAAAGCTTTCTAACTTTAAGATAATTAAAATGATTATTTTTGCAATGGGGTAGGATACTTTTCCACAGATTTAAACACAATTTCAACCCTAGCATTGCCTAACCATGGAAATTTGAGTAAGCAGATATCTCTTCAATCAACATGCAATTCATGGCAACTTTGAGACTCTAGAAGAACTTAGACATTTAAATAAGTTTCATTTCTTCTTCATAGAGCAAAGCAAATGGAAAAAATAGATTTAAATCCCCCCCTCCCCCAACACACACACACAACTTCTCCAACTGACTTAGGGAGTCAATTCTGCCTGTAATGGATGGGTTTCTTCCTTGCTATAGCCCAGACACTACTGAAACTTGACTCAAGTTGTGATGCATTTGGCAAGGCCAACATTACTTGGGGTGATACAGAAGGATTGATTCTTTTCTATTCCACCTCCGAATCAGTCCCAAGCTCCTTTTCTCTCTTGATGTGTTTCTTTATTGCCTTCCAAACTAAGACACTTACTTACAGGCTCCTTCTTTTATTCATGAACATTAAAACCAAGCCATTGTTATCCTAAAACTCCCTTGAATGTTCTCTAAAAGAGAGTGAGAAGCAATTGTGTTGGGACCTGCATGTTATTTTATGTATTATCTACTGCAATGTCTTAAGCAGAACCACTCTCTCTCAAGCCCCTCTTTTGAGATAATTTCCATAAAGAAAGAATAACAGTGCAGTTTGCTTTTAAAAAGAGGAAAAAGAAGCCCAGGTTAATTCCTGTTAGAAATCTCATTTCAAGAGAACACTGGGTTATTCTGATCATAGGTCAGGATTTGGTCCCAGGAGAGCCCTCCACTGACCTCACAAAAGCTTCTTGAAGCTCAAGTTCTTTCACGCTGTCATGGAAATGCTGACCCATGGTCCTACTCTAAGGCCCTGCACACAACCCTCTCTGAAAACCAAGTGTGCAGTTCAAACATTACAGGGCTAGTCCTTCCGCTCTTCAGAAAATAACTGTAAAGCTGCTGCAACACAAATTAACCTTTTTGAAATTTAAGTAATTAGTCAATAAAGTTTCTTCTGGATGAATATTAATTTGCCATCTAGTTTTTTTCAACTTTTATAATTCATCCAGCTTTTTCAGCCAGATTTCTAATTCTCAGATCCAAATAAAAATTATTGCTCATCCAGGGCTCGCATTATGCCTTTGCAGACCCTTTCTGTTCTTGGTTTTGTGCCTGGTCCTCTCCTTGGGTGACTATGCCCAAAACTGAAAAAGATAAGCAAGAAAGAAATGTGCATAAGACAGAATACTGAAAAATCACTCAGAGGGGCTGAATTTTGACCACAGCCTCATCTCTTTCTAGCCATTTAATACTGCAGGATCACCATCCCCTATTTGTAAAATGGGAATAGTATTTGCCCATTTTAATTTAGTAGAGGAATTGCATGGTTTAAACAAGAATACCAGTCATCCTCGATAAAATGCGTTGCCTGAAAACAGATAAAAATAACACATATACATGCACATACATGCTTTGTATAATTAATTTATTTTAAAATTTTAGTATACCTTATATTTTATATTTGATTCTGGATTTACTTTCCAAAAAGTCACAGAAAGGCACAAGCATAAAGTTCATCATTTACTGACAGAAGCTATAAATAACTATTAACATAAATGCTATAGCTAAAGTAATTGGATGAAAATTTATTTATTAGAATCATAAAGGAATATTTTTCTCGCTAAAATTCTTTTCTTTTACTTTTCAATATGCTTTTCTTAGCAAGGCAATCAAAATACATAAGGCATGTCATCTTTACAAAGAGAGTTTGGAGGCAACTCTTTTTTCCTGGGGAAGCATGGCCAGATTTGATTTAATTGTTGAAAAGCAAAAAATAGCTTTGAAATGAAAGTCATTCCTGAAACTATCACAACATTGTTAATCGACTATACCCCAATACAAAATAAAAGTTTAAAAAAAAATGTAAGCCAAAGACCTCTTAACATAATACATTTTCTAGAGGTCCTCACTTTTCCAGATATCACACAATATGAAAAGGTGCATTCACTGCTCTAGAGGTTCATTTGTGTGCTGGTTCTGAAACTGCATAACTCAAATTGAATGGACTTGAATCCATGTCTTTTAACTGAAATCATATCCCTGGTCTCAGAACTTAATGAAGCTCAGGTTTTTTATTTCTCATTACAGAAAGAATTTAGTGAGAAAAAAGTGATAGGTAAGAAGTGGATTTTTTGAGAGAGATACACATTTTATAGATAGAATGTGGTGTCTCTAAAAGCGAGAACAGCCCTAGGAGAAAACTTCCACAGACAGATGTGGACCATTTCAGCAGGTGAGAGGCCTGAAATGTGGGGTGGTTAGTTTTCATGGGCTAGGTAATTTCACAGGCTAAAGAGTGGGAGGATTATGCCAACTATTTTGGGGAAGGGGTGGACACTTCCAGGAACTGGACCACCACTCACATTTTGGCCTTTTATGTTTGGCCTCAGAACTGTCACAGTGCCTATGAGTGTCATTTAGCTCATGCATTACAGTGAGCATATAATTAGGCTCAAGGTCAACTGGAAAGTCAAGTCTTCTACCGTCTTGAACCTAACTGATTCTGCTGCTGCTTCTGCTGCTAAGTCGCTTCAGCCGTGTCCGACTCTGTGTGACCCCATAGACGGCAGCCCACCAGGCTTCCCTGTCCCTGGGATTCTCCAGGCAAGAACACTGGAGTGGGTTGCCATTTCCTTCTCCAATGCAGGAAAGTGAAAAGTGAAAGGGAAGTTGCTCAGTCGTGTCCGACTCTTAGCGACCCCACGGACCGCAGCCTAGCAGGCTCCTCCATCTGTGGGAGTTTCCAGGCAAGAGTACTGGAGTGGGTTGCCAGTGCCTTCTCCGTAATTGATTCTAACCAATTTTTATCATATCTTCAATAGCTATGTCATACTTTAAAAGGTTATGCCCTGCCCCTTTCTCTCCTGTTTCAATTGCATGAACAAGATACTAAGTAGTTCTTTAGTAATGCAAAGGGACACTTACACAAATCTCTTTTTTCCTTAAGTGAGTTCAGAACTAAACTGGATTGAAAATATCTTGATATGGCAGCTAGAGCTTTCATTTCCTTTTTTTAGAACAGCTTTTAAATATTCTTTACTTTTATTTATTTATTTATTTTATTTTTTTAAACAAAAGCTTTTTTTAAATTTTTTAAAATATAAATTTATTTATTTTAATTGGAGGTTAGTTACTTTACAATATTGTATTGGTTTTGCCATACATCAACATGAATCTGCCACAGGTATACACATGTTCCCCATCCCAAACCCCCCGCCCTCCTCCTTCCCCATAATTGTAGTTGATTTACAATATTTTTAAAAAACAACTCATACAATCAATGTAAAAAACAAACAACCCTATTAAAAATGGGCAGAAGACCTGAATAGATATTTTCCAAAGAAGACATGTAAATGGCCAATAGACACATAAGCTCAATATCACTAATTATTAGAGAAGTGCTAATCAAAACTACAGTGAGGTATCAGTGCATAACTGTCAGAATGGCTAATATCAAAAAGCCTAAAAATACCTAATGGTGAGAATGTGGAAAAAAGGAAACCCTCTTTCCTGCATTATTGGTTTTAATATAAACTGGTACAGTCACTACTAGAGAACAATATGGAGGTTTCTCAAAAAACTAAAAATAGAACTACCATATGATCTACCCATTCCACTCCTGGGCATGAATCTAAAAGAAATTAAAATTCTAACTCAAAAAGAGACATGCACACCAACATTCATAGCAGCATTATTTACAACTGCCAAGAAATGAAAGCAACCCAAGTGTCCATCAACAGATGAATGGAGAGAGAAGATTTGGCATATATACATACTTCCCAGGTGGCACTCAGTAGTAAAGAACCTACTTACATATGCAGGAGATATATGAGACGTGGGTTCAATCCCTGGGTCAGGAAGATTCCCTGGAGAAAGAAATGGCAACCCACTGCAGTATTCTTGCCTGGAGAATCCCATGGACAGGAGTCTGGCTGGCTACAGCCCATAGGGTCACAAAGAGTAGGACTTGACTGAAGTAACTTAGTGCACATGCACACACACACACATATAATGAAATGTTTTACAGAAATACAAAGAATGAAAGTCTGCAATTTGCAACAATATTGGTGGATCTAGAGGGTATCATGCTTAGTGAAGTAAGTCAAATGGAGAAATTCCTTGCTTTTAAAAAGCAATGTGTAAAAGATTTTCTCCAAGATGGTGAAGTAGAAGGACGTGCGCTCATCATCTCCTGCAAGAACTCCAAAATTACAACTTGCTGCTAAACAACTGTCAGCAGGAGAATGTCAGATCACACCAAAAAAAGATACCCTACATCCAAGGGCAAAGGAGAAGCCCCAGCAAGAAGGTAGGAGGGGCAAATTTGCATTTAGAATCAAACCCCATACCCACCAGAGATGCTCGAAGGGCTCAATAAAAACCTTGTGCACACCAGGACCTAGAGACCCCACAGAGACTGAGACAACTGTGTTTGAGTGTCTCCTGCAGAGGTATGGGTCAGCAGTGGACTGCTGCAGGGTCAGGGGCTCTGGGTGCCACAGACCTGGGTGTGACATAAGCCCTCTCAGAGGAGGTCGCCATTAACCCCCCATAGAGCCACCAGAACTTACACAGGACTGAGGAAACAGACTCTTAGAGGGCACAAACAAAACCTTGTGTGCATCAGGACCCAGGAGAAAGGAGCAGTGACCCCACAAGAGACTGACCCAGACTTGCCTGTGAGCGTCCAGGAGTTTCTGGTGGAAGCATGGGTCAGTGGTGTCCTGCTGCAGGGTTGGAGGCACTCACGCAGCAGTGCATGCATGGAACCTTTTGAAGGAGCCATTATTTTCATTACCTCCACCATAGCTTGGCCTCAGGTCAAACAACAGGGAGGGAACACAGCCCTGCCCATCAATAGAAAATTGGATTAAAGATTTACTGAGCATGAGGAGAAGGGGACAACAGAGGATGAGATGGTTGGATGGCATCACCAACTCGATGGACATGAGTTTGAGTAAGCTCTGGAAACTCGTGATGAACAGGGAAGCCTGGTGTGCTGCAGTCCATGGGGTCACAAAGAGTCGGACATGACTGAGACTGAACTGAACTGAACTGAAAAGACCAACCAGCAGTGAACAAAGATCAGCACAGAAAAGAAGCACACAGATATAAACAGACATGTTCAGCAGGGCAGTAGGGTTGGCTGCCCTGAAACCCTGGCCTGGTCCTATGGACAGGAATTGGAATAAGAATTAGTAATTCTTATTACAGTCCCAGAGAAGTCCAATAGAGTAAAACATCACAAAGTTAGAATTTGGGATCTTCCCAACCCAGGAATCAAACTGGGGTCTCCTGCATTGCAGGCAGATTCTTTACCAGCTGAGCTACCAGGGAAGCCCATAAGCCATAGAGTCCTATGTAAATGTGAAGCAGTAATACCAAGTAGATTTGGGTACTTTAGAGGTCATTAGTTTTGGTTAAAATGTAGTAATAAGAAGCTGATAATAAAGGGCACAGATGAAGTTTCCAAGTTGACTCCACATTTCAAATATCATTTGTTTCCAAATGATATGGTCCCTCATCATTTGTGAGCACATGTATGCTCAGTTCAGATATTGAAATTGCAGTTATCAGAACACAAAATGAAAAATCAAATATCACATAATGAAACAAGAAGACAAGTATCATGGGTAAACAAATGTGGCATATTCATAAAGTACAATCATACCCAGCATTATGGATGAATACCACAAACTTTATATGAAGCAAAAGAAACCAGATACAAAAGAGAACAGCCTATATGATTCTATTTGCATAAAGCTAACAATCAAACTAATCTACAGTGACAGAAATCACCAGATTTGTACAGAGGGTAGAACATTTAACTGGAGCTTAAGTAAAAAGACTCTCTGAGGGAAAGAAAATGTTCTGTGTCTTTACTGGGAATCATTTATACAGGTACACATGTTGTAACCTTCACCTGATTCTACACTTATGTACATTACTTCTCACACATTTTTAACCTCATACAGTTTTAAAAGGTGAGCATTCCTCTTTTCTCTCTTCATTTCTCTTCCATTTTCTTCTTCATCTGTGCCCCTCTCTCCTTCCTTCCTGTCCCCTCCTCCTGCTCTGGTTTCTCTCTCTCCTTCTCTCCCTGGCCCCAACTCCTCCTCCCTTCTTTCCTCTTCCTTTTTTCCTTCTCACCTCCCCTCTCTGTCCCTCTTACCTCCCTCTCTCTCTCTACCACCCCAGAAAAGCACACTAGCCTTTCTATTTAACTAGGTCTTTCTCCATCCTAGCCCTGGAGGAAGTGAAGTCCTTTCTCTTTTTTAATTTCTATAAGCATTGACCTAAGTTGAAGCTGAATTAAGCCTAAGAAATCCTCTGACACTCAGAGCAGAAACTCCTTGAAGTAGGTTCTGACCCTGTGATCCTAAGAGCTTCTGCTCACCTTAGAGAACATGGCACTGAAGGGATGGATAAGGCAGCAGACCTTGGAGAGGGTTAGATTAAGGAGAGCAGGGGTCTTTTCCAGTTCTGCTAGACATTACCACGGAAGACTGAAAGATGTTTGCATGAGTCCTCTAATCAAATTCAGCAATCATCTTAAAATGAATTATTTAACCTGGACTTTTTGGTATGCTATCATATTACCCCAGAGGGAATTTATCTTGACAATCTCTTAAAGCATCCAGGAAAACCAGCTCCAGAATCTCCAGGACCCAGTAAGTGATCTACCAGGTTAACTCAATTACTGATTTAAATTATTGCACAGAATGGTTTAACAGCTAGACAGTGAGTAGTGCTTTAACAGCCACAGTTAAGAAATATACCCCACTGAAGCTGTTGACTTTTAAACCAAGATAAAGTCCAAAAGGGAAATAAACTGCCTCAATGATTCCTGAAGAATACATATACTATAGTTGGACTGATAGAAACACCATTGTTTGCTCTTTTGTTCAAAGCATCAAGAATCCTATTTATCTATCTATCCAGCCAGCCAGCCAGCCATCCCACGGACAAACTAGCAGTGAATCAGCTAACAATGATTATCTCTTCATAATCATAGGAAGCCTTCTTTGTCTTACACGCCTCTGAACTTGTTTGTTATTTTGTTTTTACAATTAGTATATTGTCTTTCTAATCACAAAAAGACTTAAGATATTATAAAAAGTATTTCTAGTATGAAACAGAGATGAATATCTTAACAGTCTATACTCACTTTGTTGCCCATACTTTGTAAAAAGTGTAAGCCTGAACAGACCTGCCATTTGGGGCAAAAAATGATTTGAGCCAGAAAACCCTGACAGACAACGGTCTCTGCTCCTATCATTTGATTTCCAAGAAAACATGTTGTGTGAGCACTACGAAATATGAGGTTTCTATAGAAAAAAATCAGCCCATGTCTCTAGCCTTTTCTTAATTATCATTGTTTTATAATGTGATAGATAACATGGGGCAACTGAGTTGCCAGGCCTGTTCACTATTTCTGTGATGAGCAACACAACCACTGAGTTGATCCTTCAAGCCTCCAGCATAATATTGAAATCAAAAGTTTCAATTTTGAGGACAGCTCAATTAAGAAGGTACCTCCTTGAAGCTCAGTGGAAGTTTTAGTACTTGAACTTAAAGGTTTAACTTTCCATTGAATCAGAAAAACAGATTCCAACGTATTAGTGAATGAGCTTAGTCCTGCATTATACTAAGGTGTCTGTGCAACTGAACTTCAGAATGCAACATAAGCAAAAGCTGAAAACACTCATGAATAATTCGGATCACATCATGTATGCCAGACTAGAGAAAAGAAAGGTATTTTATCTTGAACATTAAAGATTATTTAGCATAAAAAGTCATTATGTGGGCCCAGCACTGAACAAAAGCATTTTAGAACACATGTCCTGTGCTCAGACACCTGAAAGAACTCCTTTAATAATTTAAATGGACATGGCATGTGAATTAATGTCCCTTGCTCACTCCTTCGGAGAAGGCAATGGTACCCCACTCCAGTACTCTTGCCTGGAAAATCCCATGGACAGAGGAGCCTGGAAGGCTGCAGTCCATAGGGTTGCTGAGAGTCAGATACGACTGAACGACTCCCCTTTCACTTTTCACTTTCATGCATTGGAGAAGGAAATGGCAACCCACTCCAGTGTTCTTGCCTGGAGAATCCCAGGGATGGGGGAGCCTGGTGGGCTGCCATCTATGGGGTTGCACAGAGTCAGACACGACTGAAGTGACTTAGCAGCAGCAGCAGCAGCTCACTCCTTCTCATTCAAAAGTAGTAACACTGAGTCTCCAGTAAAACAATTGTACCAGACTTGGCTGCATGTGTCAGACACACAAATGATACAAAGCATGACCCCAGATCTCCAGTGTTTGAAAAATGGTACAGATGAGCCAGTTTTCAGGGTGGCAACAGAGAAACAGATGTACAGAACAGACATCTGGGCACAGCAGGGGAACAGGTGGGGAAGGGGTGCATGCTAAGTCGGCTCAGTCGTGTCCAACTCTTTGTGACCCATGGACTGTAGGCCACCAGGCTCCTCTGTCCATGGGATTCTCTAGGCAAGAATACTGGAGTGGGTTGCCATGCCCTCTTCCAGGGGATCTTCCCAACCCAGGGATCGAACCTACCTCGTTTATGACTCCTGCCCTGGCAGGTGGGTTCTTTACCACTAGCACCACCTAGGAAGGGGAGGGTGTGACAAATCAGAGATTAGGATTGACATAGATATATCCCCATGTGTAAAATAGACAGCTAGTGGGAACATGCTGTACAGCTCAGGGAGCTCAGCTCAGTACTTGTGATGACCTAGAGCTGTGGGATGGAAGGAGGCAAGAGGGCGGTCAAAGAGGGAAGGGATATGCATATACATATAGCGGATTCATGCCTCCCTGGTAGCTCAGCTGGTAAAGAAGCCACCTGCAATGCAGGAGACCCCAGTTTGATTCCTGGATCAGAAAGATCCTCTGGAGAAGGGATAGGCTACCAACTCTGGTATTCTTCGACTTCCCTGGTGGCTCAGATGATAAAGAATCTCCCTGCATGCAATGCAGGAGACCTGGGTTCTATCCCTGGGCTTGGAAGATCCCCCGGAGGAGGGCATGGCAACCCGCTCCAGGATTCTTGCCTGGAGAATCCCCATGAACAGAGGAGCCTGGTCCATGGGGTTGCAAAGAGTCAGACATGACTGAAAGACTAAGCATAGCACAGCAGGTAACTGATTTACTTCATTGTACAGCAGAGACTAACACAACAATGTAAAGCAATTATACTCCAATTAAAAAAAAATGGAGAACACAGATGTTGCTAAATTGCATAGTGCAGGCCACAAGAACTATTGGAGATGTAGAATTTCCTGTGCCTGCAAGGGACCTGAGGGAACACTGATTTCTTGATTCTCACTTCTTTCTGCTTCAATAAGTCTTTCTGCCAGATCCATTGTCCCAAAGTACAGCACCAACCACAGCACTCTTTGACTCAAAAACTTGAGTCTCTCCTGCATGACTTGTTGGTTTGAAAATCTTTACACTGACATAACATTGGGCTCCCAGCCACCTTACCAGCATACTCCCATTGCTCAACTTACTCAGAAGCCTTCAGGGTCTAGGGAGGTAAGGGAAATGCTATCTAAGCAAGATAAGCATTCAGATTATAACTGGAAAAAAAATCTTATGCTGGTCAAACAAAATAAAACTGTGAGCCACAGTCAACCTGCTGGGTCACACTCTACACCCAAGGCAGATCATAGTAAGCTCTGCACCCAAGTGCTGTTTGCCTTTCTCTTTACTGTTTCTTTCAAGCCTTCCTCAGTGATCAATGTAAAGAAATAGACGAAAACAACAGAATGGGAAAGACTAGAGATCTCTTCAAGAAAATTAGATATACCAAGGGAACATTTCATGCAAAGATGGGCTCAATAAAGGACAGAAAACAGAAGCAGAAGATATTAAAAAGAGATGGCAAGAATACACAGAAGAACTGTACAAAAAAGATCTTTACGACCAAGATAATCACGATGGTGTGATCACTGACCTAGAGCCAGACATCCTGGAATGTGAAGTCAAGTGGGCCTTAGAAAGCATCACTACGAACAAAGCTAGTGGAGGTGATAGAATTCCAGTTGAGCTATTCCAAATCCTGAAAGATGATGTTGTGAAAGTGCTGCACTCAATATGCCAGCAAATTTGGAAAACTCAGCAGTGGCCACAGGACTGGAAAAGGTCAGTTTTCATTCCAATCCCAAAGAAAGGCAATGCCAAAGAATACTCAGACTACCGCACAATTGCACTCATCTCACACGCTAGTAAAGTCATGCTCAAAATTCTCCAAGCCAGGCTTCAGCAATATGTGAACCGTGAACTTCCTGATGTTCAAGCTGGTTTTAGAAAAGGCAGAGGAACCAGAGATCAAATTGCCAACATCCGCTGGATCATGGAAAAAGCAAGAGAGTTCCAGAAAAGCATCCATTTCTGCTTTATTGACTATGCCAAAGCCTTTGACTGTGTGGATCACAAGAAACTGTGGAAAATTCTGAAAGAGATGGGAAAACCAGACCACCTGATCTGCCTCTTGAGAAATTTGTGTGCAGGTCAGGAAGCAACAGTTAGAACTGGACATGGAACAACAGACTGGTTCCAAATAGGAAAAGGAGTACATCAAGGCTGTATATTGTCACCCTGCTTATTTAACTTATATGCAGAGTACATCATGAGAAACACTGGGCTGGAAGAAGCACAAGCTGGAATCAAGATTGCTGGGAGAAATATCAATAACCTCAGATATGCAGATGACACCACCCTTATGGCAGAAAGTGAAGAGGAACTCAAAAGCCTCTTGATGAAGGTGAAAGTGGAGAGTGAAAAAGTTGGCTTAAAGCTCAACATTCAGAAAACAAAGATCATGGCATCCGGTCCCATCACTTCATGGGAAATAGATGGGGAAACAGTGGAAACAGTGTCAGACTGTATTTTTTTGGGCTCCAAAATCACTGCAGATGGTGATTGCAGCCATGAAATTAAAAGACGCTTACTCCTTGGAAGGAAAGTTAGGACCAACCTAGATAGCATATTCAAAAACAGAGACATTACTTTGCCAACAAAGGTTCGTCTAGTCAAGGCTATGGTTTTTCCTGAGGTCATGTATGGATGTGTGAGTTGGACTATGAAGAAGGCTGAGCGCTGAAGAATTGATGCTTTTGAACTGTGGTGTTGGAGAAGACTCTTGAGAGTCCCTTAGACTGCAAGGAGATCCAACCAGTCCATTCTGAAGGAGATCAGCCCTGGGATTTCTTTGGAAGGAATGATGCTAAAGCTGAAACTCCAGTACTTTGGGCACCTCATGCAAAGAGTTGACTCATTGGAAAAGACGCTGATGCTGGGAGGGATTGGGGGCAGGAGGAGAAGGGGACGACAGAGGATGAGATGGCTGGTTGGCATCCCTGACTCGATGGACGTGAGTCTGAGTGAACTCCGGGAGTTGGTGATGGACAGGGAGGCCTACTACTGCTGCTGCTGCTAAGTCGCTTCAGTCGTGTCTGACTCTGTGCGACCCCATAGACGGCAGCCCAACCAGGCTTCCCCATCCCTGGGATTCTCCAGGCAAGAACACTGGAGTGGGTTGCCATTTCCTTCTCCAAGGCATGAAAATTAAAAGTGAAAGTGAAGTCGCTCAGTCGTGTCGGACTCTAGCGACCCCATGGACTGCAGCCTACCAGGCTCCTCCGTCCATGGGATTTCTAGGCAAAGGTACTGGGGTGGGGTGCGGAGGCCTGGAGTGCTGCAATTCATGGAGTCGCAAAGAGTCAGACACGACTGAGCTACTGAACTGAACTGAACTTGCTGTTTCTTGCTTTTCCCTCTTTTCCCTTGGCCTTCATGTTCATAAATCCCCATCTTCACCTTCAAGGCCGATCTTAAGTATGCTTCCTCTAAGAAGTCTCCCAAATCCCCTCAAACCATATGCAATCTGTTCTTTTAAATTTCACAGCTATAGCATTTGTACAACCTATTCTCTTGACAATAAAATCTCTGCACTTAAATAATGTTCTTTACTAAGTAGAAAGCAAGTTCCTTGAGATTAGGAATTGTTTTACTCATCCATAGGTACATCGTATTAGGTGCTCAACACATTTTTATAAGCCATTTTTATTATCCTTTTCAAGTATATACCACTTTTTTGAAAAGTAAGTACAAAGATGAGCTGTGTCCATGCTGCCAACATGGCTGCAGAGGGGAATGTCAGGCAGTTTTGTTTTGGTCACTAGGATGGCTGCAGCTACATATAGAATATTATTAGGCCAAGTCTTTTAAACTGAGTTAGAGTAAACAAAACAAGAAATTGTACGATCATCAAGACTCTGTTGGCATGTCTGAGCCCCTGTTCCCAAAAGGGCCACTAATAGATAACTGGCAACTGAATTAAATTGCAACATGAGGGAAAATTTTTTAAATTAATACTCATGTCAGTATTGTCACTAACTATGTAAAGGAGAAAGTCATGTGCGTATGAAATGATCTTTTAAATTAGTTACATGGCAACTAAGGAAATGCCAAAACTATGTACGTCAAAGTGTTGAGTGCGTGGTATCTACAGGAAGTGGTACACGTTTCAGAAGAATGTGAGACCACTGAGGCCTGGGCTGGACAGGAAAGGCTTTGTGAGGTGGGATGGGGTCGGATTGGAGGTAGGTGTTAAAGTCACATAGAGTTTGGATGTGGCTGCAGTGGTTTAGTTGCTAAGTTGTGTATGACTCTCGCAACCCCGTGGACTGCAGCTTGCCAGGCTCCTCTGTCCATGGAATTCTCCAGGCAAGAATACTGGAGTGGGTTGCCATTTCTTTCTCCAGGGGGATCTTCTCGACCCAGGGATAGAACCTGCATATCCTGCATTGTAGGTGGATTCTTTACTGACTGAGACACCAGGGAAGCCAGGGTTTAGTTATAGAGAGTAACAAAAGCTTTTGAGGAAAGTTCTACTGTGTGACCTTGACAAATTTGCCTGCCCTCTAGGGGAAGGTTCTCCTCTGCATGATGGAAATATCTAATTAGATACCTTCTCAAGTCCAAATTCAACAACAGGAGTAAAGGCATAGTTCATGGTACTATGTGGTAGATCAATATGTCATACAGGTTAAAGTCAGAAAGTCCTGTTTCCCAGTCCTGTTACTGCTGCTTCCCATACATGTGACCCAAGAACTAAAACTGACTTAAGCCTCAGTTGCTTTCATCTATAAAATGTCTATAATACTAATAATGCATCCTCCATTGAGTTGTCAGAGAAGTGAATGAGATAATGAATTAAAGTGGTTGGTACAGTACATAGGATCTTCAATGATTATATTTAGCTATTTTTATTAGAAGAAATATGCCTATCTGAGAATTTGTAAGAAAATAGACTTCTCCTGTTTTCTCAGAATTGGAACTAGAAGTTAAAGTTAAGGACTAACAGCTGATAAGAATATTCTGAAAACTCTTGGAAGAGCTGATACCTCTTTAGAGCTTTTTGGAGGTATGTAATAACTAAGTCATCTCATCCACCCTACAGCCGGCCCCTCATAATAGCTGTCCCATCAACCTACACAAGCGGTGGAGAGTGCGACTTTGGAAGGTGCAACTGAGAACATGTGAAAGGACATGTTGGAACATGAGAACAGGTGGAAGGACAACCGAGAGCATGTCAGACATGCGAGTCATGGGCCAGGGCGAGAGTTTCATACTGTTTTCCCCCTCAGTTCCCCAAGATGGGGGGACAGGGAGCTCAACTCTCCCTACAGCCCAGTGAGATTCAGCTTCAAGAGATTCAGTCAGCCTGAAGGGTGAATGCTGTTCACTGCATGACTGCAAGTAGGTGTGTACAGACTTTGACCTGAGGATAAGAAGAGAGCTTGGGAACAGAGAAGGGATGTGGTTGTGGAACAGTTCAGATGGCGATAACGTGACAAGGAAAAGCTGCTGCATGAGGTTCTTGTGGGTCAGATGGACCTTAGGGAAAAGGAGCCAAGTATAGCCATTCTGCAGGCAACACAGGAGGGCACTTCAGCCCCAAAGGCTACAAGGATGTTGCTTCATCAGAGACCGAGACAGAGTGGCCAAAGGAAGATCCAGAATGGACTTCCCAAGACCCCACCTCCACAGGGAAGCCCCGACACTCACAGCTCCCGCTCCCCAGAGCTAACACTAAGTGGCCTGAGACAGTGTTGATGGTGAGTTGGTGTCATAGTAACAGGAATGACCCAGAGGGAAGGTCACACACAGGAAAAGGGGACTCACCCTTGACCCTCTCCCTGCTCCTTAACACCAGAGGATTCCAAGTCAGGGGAGAAAGGGAAAGGGCACAGCAGGAACAGGCAGTGTCCCACCCTCCTCAAGATCTTACAGGACAGAAATGGAGCCTCTGTCATGTGGAAGGGAGGAGATAAGGCAAGAGTTTAAATTTGCACTAGATGGGACTTTTTGAGAACTAGAGTGGACAAGAAGTCATGGAACCTGATGGAACTGCCATTTACAGAGCTTTAGCCTGCTGAGGAAAGTGACCAAAGAACAAATTAGGATTTCACATGATGCTTTCAATAAGGTCAGTTACAGGTATAGTCAGCCTAGAGGAATAATGAGAAAAGACATCAGAAAGGTAAACTGCATTGAGAGTGTGAGAATTTTGACTCGTTTGCATTTGAAATTTATCTTGAAGGTAACAAGGACCATTCGGTGTTTGGGACCAGGTCTATACAGCCCTTTATGAGGACTGAATGAGCTGTGGTGTGTAGTGTAGCTTAGAGGATGATGCAGCTAGAGATGTGGAGACTGGAGCGAAAGTTGTTATAATAATCCTGATGACTCTTGAGTCTCTGGAGTCTGCACCAGTGATGCCTGTAAAAATGGAATATAAGAGACAGACAGTAATGGTGTTTTACATACATAACTTAAAGATCTTAGCAACCAGCTAAATCTAAGGGGTAAGAATAAAGGATAACTAACCTGATTTGAAGTTCTTGAACCTAGATCATGGTTACCATTGGCCACTACTCTCTCACACCAAACTTTATTGAAAAGAAAGAACAAGCTATGAATGGTGGTCACTTTAAGAGAAAATATTGGATTGGCCAAAAAGTTCATTCAAGTTTTCCATAAGATGTTACAGAAAAACCCAAACAAACTTTTTGGCCAACTCAATATGAAGCACTCAGTGTGGCCTAGAGTCATTTCCCCTTCCAACCCATCAAAAGCTTCACTCCTTATCCCACCCCTTCCTCCCAAAAAGTTCCTATCACCACTAGTCTTCCCCTCCTCTGAGAAGGGAGTTGGTGCATCGTGGCCAGTCCTACTGAATGTTGAGGCAGATGCCTGGCACTCTGAGTGATCTGGCTGTGAGTCTAGAAGCATAAACAATAATCCAGATTTCCTGACTCTTAGATTAGAGGACACTGGAGCACATTCCAATAGTTGCTCTGTGGGTTCACCTTGAAAGTGGGATATTTGAGTCTTATCTACCCCACCACACACCCACTGCATGAACACTCCCAATATCACCAGCTGCAAAAAACAAGCAGCAGAGAAATTTGTTTCTTTCGTATTTTTTGGTGGGGGGTGGTGGGAGAGGAGGGGAGGCAAATTGAAGAGTTAAAATAGAAGTACTCATAACCCTAACAATCACCGTCCTAACCTGAATGCTTTCCACTGCTAACAGGCTTGATGTATCATCTTATTTCAATCAAGATGCTGGGTGAGCATAAAGAAGCCACAAGTCATCAATATTTCCAATTTCTGAAGTTCAAAACTTCAGACCTGAACCAAAGCCACAGGCTCAGCCCTAGAGAGTCTCATCAACACCTGCTGCCCCTCCCAATTTCATCCACAGATTCAGCCATTCAGAATATATGTATTAAAGACCTCCTCTGTGCTCTTAACTGGAATACAGCCATAAACAACGTAGACCTGCCTTCAAGGAGCTCATAGCCTTGTCAGGAATACATAAAAGAAGAACGTTACATTGAATGTGAATGAGCAGAGGTTGCTATGGAATTGATCAGCCAGCACAGACTTGGAGAGTCAGGGTATGCATACCAAAATTCAGACATTGAAGCTGAAGAAGTCAACTAGGGGATATCAAGAAGATTCCCAGCAAGAAAAAAAGCTGCAAAGCAATAATAAACATGGGTGAGCACAGCGTCAGCACAGAAGGTCAATTAAGTATCACTGGAACCTAGAGAATGGAGAGAAGAGAGGGGTTGGCAGGAGCAGTGGGGCAAAAAACAAATAATACAAATGAATGTATGTGCATAACAGAAACAGACTCACCAAGAAAACAAGCTAGTGGTTAACAGTGAGGATAGGAAATATGGGAGCGGCAAGTTAGGGGTAAGAGATACAAACTATTATGTGTAAAACAGACAAGTAACAAGGACAGATTGTACAGCACAGAGAACTATAGCCGTTTCCTTAGAATCACTTTTAATGGAGTAAATTCTGTAAAAATATTAAATCTCTATGTGTACACCTGAAACAAAAATAAAACTGTAACTCAACTATACCTCAATTAAAAAATAAGTAAATAACTGATTGTAAAATTATATTTTGTGTGTGTGTGTTAGTCACTCAGTCGTGTCTGACTCTTTGAAACCCCATGGACCGTAGCCCACCAGGCTCCCCGTCCATGGAATTCTCCAGGCAAGAATACTGGAGTAGATTGCCATTCCCTTCTCCAGGGGATCTTCCCAATCCAGGGATCAAACCCAGGTCTTCTGCATTG
The DNA here is from genome assembly GCF_029378745.1 of Bos indicus. NCBI lineage: Eukaryota > Metazoa > Chordata > Mammalia > Artiodactyla > Bovidae > Bos > Bos indicus. The sequence continues at coordinate 56,278,889 of NC_091769.1, forward strand.
CAGGCAGATTCTTTCCTATCTGAGCCATCTGGGAAGCTATATTTACTTTACCAGGGAAGTTATATTTTATAACTGCACAAAGAAAAAAGAAAAGATATTCCAGGATCCATATCACAAATGAAGGCTTTTGTAAAATAATTTGACAAAGAATTCAAAGACAATGCACAACAGTCAAATTTATTTGGGGTCAGGTAACTTTGTAGGCTAAATGAGAATGAATCAGAATTAGAGGAGAATATGACTGGCAGCTGGGAAAAAAATAGGGGGACTAAGGATGGTTGGTGGTAGTAGGAATGAAGAGAAAGGAAAGGAACAGATTATGAAATTATTGTCAAGAGTGACTCTCAGGTCCTGGTCTTAATTATAGGTTAGGAATGAAAGAAGGGGCGGTGCTACAGCATGCCAGTTCAGGGCAGAGGCTTTAGTTCTCTAACCCATTAGCTATGTGACCTTGTCCAGCCTTCTTAATCCTCTGCCCCTTAGTTTACTCATTTGTAAAATAGAAATAAGGATAAGACCCACCTTATAGAGTGATTGTGCAAATTAAGTGTGATGCACATAAAGTGTTCAACTATTACCAGGCACATGTCAGATGCTTGTATTAATTCAACATAGGCTCCCTCGCTATAACAGAATCCCCAAATTACAGTGTCTTAAATAAGGCTAAGGCGGGGTATATTTTCTTTTAAATAGCCAGATGCAAGCATTCCAATAAAGCAAACTAGATGGCCCAGGACTCTTTAAACTTATTGCTCTACCATCAGTGAGATGACATATGTATCCACATGGCTCAGGCCATCTCCATTAAAGCTATTGGGGAAAAGAAGAGAGGTGAAAGTAGGTAGAGCTAAAGCTCAGGAGTTGTCATCACAGAAAAGGAAAGGATGCATGTCAGGAGATAGCAGCTAGCAACATTTGAAGTAAGTATGTTAGGATTATGTATTGAAGTATGTTAGGATTGGAGAAGGAAACGGCAACCGACTCCAGTGTTCTTGCCTGGAGAATCCCAGGGATGGGGTACCCTGGTGAGCTGCCATCTATGGGGTTGCACAGAGTCGGACACAACTGAAGCGACTTAGCAGCAGGATTATGTAAAGATAGCAATTGGCTGCTTGAATGAGAGAAGAAAAGCAGGAAACAAATATTTTTGGTGGGTAAGACTTGGTAAACTTAAAATATAAAATATTTCCATTGTTTTACTGAGGGAGAAGAATTTAGATGAAACTATATTGTGAAATTAAAAGATGTTTGCCCCTTGGAAGGAAAGCTATGACAAATCTAGACAGCTTATTAGAAAGCAAAGACATCACTTTGCAGAAAAAGATCCATATAGTCAGAGCTATGGTTTTTCTAGGAGTCATATACGGACGTCAGAGTTGGACCATAAAGAAGGCTGAGCACTGAAGAATTGATGCATTAGAACTGTGGTGTTGGAAAAGACTCTTGAGAATGCCTTGGAATGCAAGGATATTAAACCAGTCAATCCTAAAGGAAATCAGCCCTGAATACTCATTGGAAAGACTGATGTCTAAGCTCCAATACTTTGGCCACCTGATGTGAAGAGCTGACTCAATGGAAAAGACCCTAATGCTGGGAAAGCTTGAAGTCAAAAGAAGAATGTGGCAGCAGCAGATGAGATGGTTAGATAGCATCATCGACTCAATGGAAGTGAATTTGAGTTAACTCTGGGAAATCGTGAAGGACAGGGAAGGCTGGTGTGCCACGGTCCAGTCCATAGGGTTGCAAAATGTTAGACACAACTTAGCGACTAAACAACAATAACAAAAATGAAGAACCCAAAGGATTTGGTCTCCACATAATAGGGATATTGAGAGAATTAAAGTATTTGGAACAAAGCTACAATAACTACCAAACATTATTCATTAGCTGTTTTCAAGGAGAAGGGAAAGTGAAAATGAAAGTCGCTCCACTGTGTCTGACTCTGTGATTCCATGGACTGTAGCCTGCCAGGTTCCTCTGTTCATGGAATTCTCCAGGCAAGAATACTGGAGTGGGTTGCCATTCCCTTCTCCAGGGTATATTCCCAACCCAGGGAGTGAACCCAGGTCTCCTGCATTGCAGGTGGATTCTTTACTGTCTGAGTCACCAGGGAAGCCCTCTGAGCCACCAGGAAGCCTTGCAAGAGAGGAGACATATATTCTACTATTGAGAGAAACTGAGAAACTCACAATGGAGTTTCAGTGGAAGATGCTTGCTCCTTGGAAGAAAAGTTATGACAAACCTAGACAGCACATTAAAAACCAGAGACATTACTTTGCCAACAAAGGTCCATCTAATCAAAGCTATGGTCTCTCTAGTAGTCATGTATGGATGTGAGAGTTGGACCATAAAGAAGGCTGAGCACCAAAGAACAGATGAACCATGGTGTTGGAGAAGACTGTTGAGAGTCACTTGGATTGCAAGGAGATCAAACCAGACAATCCTAAAGGAAATCAACCTTGAGTATTATTGGAAGGACTGCTGCTGAAGCTGAAGTTACAATACTTTGGCCACCTGATGTGAAGAGCTGACTCAATGGAAAAGACCCTGATGTTGGGCAAGATTGAAGGCAGGAGGAGAAGGGGACAACAGAGGATGAGATGGTTGGATGGTGTCACTGACTCAATGGACTTGAGTGAGCAGGCTCCAGGAGTTGGTGATGGACAGGGAAGCCTGGCATGCTACAGTCCATGGGGTCGCAAAGAGTCAGATGTGAGTAACTGAACAATAAATGTGGAATTGTGGAGGGAAATAGTAATGATTTTCTTCGGCTCCTAGGATGTCATCTAAAGAAAAAAGTCATGAATGTTCATGCCAGTGTAGGAACACTTGCTTTTAGGTAGTTCATTAGATATGCTGCTATCTGGCAATCCACTCCAGTATTTCTGCCTGGAGAATCCCATGGATGGAGGAGCCTGGTGGGCTACAGTCCTTGGGGTCGCAAAGAGTTGGACACGACTGAGCAACTTCACTTTCACTTATCTCATCTGAGAGTCACAGGCCCTTGAAGGAAGTAGCACTTGCCACTTCATGATAGCAAAGGTTTGCTGCCCCCATGTGGCAGTGCTTTGTAACTGCAGGGGTCGCCGGTCTTCACTTCATGCTCCGCCATGTGAGACTCTGTGACCCCATGGACTGTGGCACTCCAGGCTTCCCTGTCCTTCAGGCTTCGCTGGTTTTACACTGCCCTAAACTTTGTATCTTCAAATCCCAGACCCTGATCCAAGATCTCTGTCCATCTCTCATCCAAAATGGTGGGCCATCAGTTTAGCTTTCTGACCTTACGGTTATTGTTTTTAAATCTGGCCCTCAGTGAAGTCTCTATAGAAAACCTCAAAAAAGATTTTCCACTCCTCTGAGTAATGCAATGGAGTCTCTAGCTCAGAATGTAACTAATTTTCATCCCTCCACACCACATGGGTCACTTTTAGCTCTTTATGGTTTGGCCAAAAGCAGAGTCAACAATGCTAACTTCCTATGGTTTAAACAGTAGGAGATGTATGGCTTTTTGTGGACTGGGCACTTTCCCAAGCAAGAATACTTTGCATATTAAGCACAGATAAAAACCCTGCTGGAGCAGGGTATGCAGGCTATTCCAACCCCTGCAGCATGGTTAACACAAGCCCAGCATTCAGCCTTCAGATCTAAGAAAGATAAACCAGGAGCTGATTTTCAGATGGATTCTTGTACATACTTTCTTTTTTTTTAAATAACAAGTCCTCTTGTTATTAAAGAACCATAGGCAACCAGTTCGAATGGACCCTGGCTTCAGTTTTCTGTTGATCAGTTCAAGCACATGATACAATTGTGTTTCCAATGGATCCTGAGGTGGGGGTGCAGTGAAATGTCCTCCACACGACCCTGCCTGCCTGCAAATACAGTCAGGTGGTCAATGGGAACCTCTGGGTATCAGAGAGCAGCAACTGGGTCATTTTCTATTCATAGATTAATGTGATAAAGATGTGTAATTTAACCTTCAACAAGGAGGGAAAGAGTACACCTTCACAAAATAAGGTAAGGGCTATTATTTTACAGGAAATAGGATACACATCATGTTAATGGGCAGAAAGGAAATCAATCTTCACAGTGGCAACATGTGTTTATTCTCAAGATATTTCAGGGAAAAAATAACCACAACACCAGAGTGCTCCCCCACTCCACCCCCACTCAATTACTCAGACTCATCTGAGAGTTTTTTCCAAAAGATAAATCCACTGACTTTCAGCAGATGTCCTGAGGCTTTGAAATTATAAAGAATTAGTTGTAAAGTCCTTTTCACTAATCCATAGAGAAGGGGGGCACAAAGAAAGAGAGGGCAGGATATGGTCACCTCTGAAGATGTAAGGGCATAGGTAATGGGAGCAATTTCATCAAAATCAAACATCATTCATGTTCTACTTAATATGTAAAAATTGTATTTTATGGAAGCTTTAGCTTTCATTCCTATTAGTATGAGAGACAAGCACGTTTTCTCATGTTTACTGTTCATTGTTAATTTGCGTTTCCTCTTCTGTAACTCCACATATTGCTGAAGCCTGGCTTGAGAATTTTGAGCATTACTTTACAAGCATGTGAGATGAGTCCAACTGTGCGGTAGTTTGAGCATTCTTTGGCCTTACCTTTCTTTGGGATTGGAATGAAAACTGACCTTTGCCAGTCCTGTGGCCACTGCTGAGTTTTCCAAATTTGCTGGCATATTGAGTGCAGCACTTTCATAGCATCATCTTTTAGAATTTGAATAGCTCAACTGGAATTCCATCGCCTCTGCTAGCTTTGTTCATAGTGATGCTTCCTAAGGCCAACCTGACTTCACATTCCAGGATGTCCAGCTCTAGGTAAGTGGGAGTGATCACACCTTCATGATTATCTGGATTGTGAAGATCTTTTTTGTACAGTTCTTCTGTGTATTCTTGCCACCTCTTTTTAATATCTTCTGCTTCTGTTAGGTCCATACCATTCCTGTCCTTTATTGAGCCCATCTTTGCATGAAATATTCCCTTGGTATCTCTATTTTTTTTTTTTTTGAAGAGATCTCTAGTCTTTCCCATTCTATTGTTTTCCTCTATTTCTTTCCATTTAGAAAAGGCAGAGGAACCAGAGATCAAATTGCCAACATCCTCTGGATCATCCAACAAGCAAGAGAGTTCTAGAAAAATATAAATTTCTGCTTCATTGACTATGCCAAAGCCTTTGACTGTGTGGATCACAATAAACTGTGGAAAATTCTGAAAGAGATGGGAATACCAGACCACCTGACCTGCCTCTTGAGAAATTTGTATACAGGTCAGGAAGCAACAGTTAGAACTGGACATGGAACAAGAGACCGGTTCCAAATAGGAAAAGGAGTACGTCAAGGCTGTATATTGTCACCCTGTTTATTTAACTTATATGCAGAGTACATCATGAGAAACGCTGGACTGGAAGAAGCACAAGCTGGAATCAAGATTGCTGGGAGAAATATCAATAACCTCAGATATGCAGATGACACCATCCTTATGGCAGAAAGTGAAGAGGAACTAAAGAGCCTCTTGATGAAAGTGAAAGTGGAGAGTGAAAAAGCTGGCTTAAAGCTCAACATTCAGAAAACGAAGATCATGGCATCCGGTCCCATCATTTCATGGGAAATAGATGGGGAAACAGTGGAAACAGTGTCAGACTTTATTTCGGGGGGCTCCAAAATCACTGCAGATGGTGACTGCAGCCATGAAATTAAAAGACGCTTACTCCTTGGAAGGAAAGTTATGACCAACCTACATAGCATATTCAAAGGCAGAGACATTGCTTTGCCAACAAAGGTCCGTCTAGTCAAGGCTATGGTTTTTCCTGTGGTCATGTATGGATGTGAGAGTTGGACTGTGAAGAAAGCTGACCGCTGAAGAATTGCTGCTTTTGAATTGTGGTGTTGGAGAAGACTCTTGAGAGTCCTTTGGACTGCAAGGAGATCTAACCAGTCCATTCTGAAGATCAGCCCTGGAATTTCTTTGGAAGGAATGATGCTAAAGCTGAAACTCCAGTTCTTTGGCCACCACATGCAAAGAGTTGACTCATTGGAAAAGACTCTGATGCTGGGAGGGATTGGGGGCAGGAGGAGAAGGGGATGACAGAGGATGAGATGGCTGGATGGCATCCCTGACTCGATGGACGTGAGTCTGGGTGGGCCCCGGGAGTTGGTGATGGACGGGAAGGCCTGGTGTGCTGTGATTCATGGGGTTGCAAAGAGTCAGATACAACTGAGCGACTGAACTGAACTGATAAAAGAAAGTGAAAGTCATTCAGTAGTGTCCACTGTATAGTCCACGGAATTCTCCAGGCTAGAATACTGGAGTGGGTAGACTTTCCCTTCTCCAGGAATCTTCTCAACCCAGGGATCGAACCCAGGTCTCCTGCATTGGAGGCAGATTCTCCAGCTGAGTCATAAGGGAAGCCCAAGAATACTGGAGTGGGTAGACTTTCCCTTCTCCAGGGATCTTCGCGACCCGGAAATTGAACCAGGGTCTCCTGCATTGCAGGCGGATTCTTTACCAACTGAACTAACAGGGAATTCCGATAGCTATAAAAATAAACACCTTTCAAATTAAGCATATTTCCTTTAATTTCAAAGTTACTAAAGATATTCCCCAGAAATCGGTGTTGAACTTCATCAAATGCCTTCTAGCATCTATCATACACTTTCTCTCATTAATGACTGATGCAATGAATTACCAATACATTTCTCAATATTAAACCACCTCTGCATTTATGAAATATGGTATAGCATTATTTTAATATTCCTCTAGATTAGATACTTATTTTTAATATTTTTGCTTCTATGTTCATTTATGAGATAAGTTTGCAATTTTTTTGTGTGGAACTACTAGCATACTACTTTCATAGCATGAATTGCTAATTTGTGTATCTTTATCTATGCTTTACAATAGCTTAAAAATCTCAGTTTCTTATGTTTTGAAGTTGGTATTGGATTTACTGTCCGAACATTTGAATCTTGTGCCTACAAATCAGAGTGGAGGTGGGGAGAGAGCCCTTTGACTATCTTTCCTTATAGTTCTTGACTCCAAATTGCTATCTTTTCAGGAAGTTTATTTATATCTTTTATATTTTCAAATTCATTGGTACAAATGTATAGCTAGTATTTATTTAAAATGGTGAAATTATTTTCTCAGTAAATACCTCATTACTGAGGTTGCATATTTGTATTGTCTTATACAGTCTTTTCAAATAAAAAGCTCTGATGACAGTATTTTTTATTTCCAATTCATGAATTTCTGCTCTTACCTTCATTAATTTCTTTATTCTTACTTTAGTATTTCAATTTATCTGCTCTCTCAGAATGTACAGCTTGTATATTTTGATTTTTCTTTTGTCTTTACTATCATTTATTAATAAATATTAATCTATTATTATAACTGTAATATCCTAATTTCAGAATAACTAAGAATGGCAACTGAAAAGTTTTTTTTTTTTATTCCCCTTGTCTACCACATAGTTTTTAACTTGCTGTTTTAACCTGAGTTTTTAGAAGAGTTTCTTTTAAAAAATGGTTTCCTTGTGGTTATTTTACTGTCTTCCTGTGCTTTGTTGTTTCATTTTTACCATCTTTCAGTCATTGATTTTTGCTCTATTGCTTTGTAGGTTCAAGATTTACACTTTGGGGAATTTACTCACATTTTTCTTTTGCCCTAATATGTAAACAGTTTTTTTGTGTGAACATTTCATAGTCAACTTACTTTTAAGTGGATCCAATTTTTAGCAAATTTCTATATTTACAATTCAAAAGAAAATAGATAAATAGAAACATAATGTTAGATACATATTTTTAAAGCTATATCAAGAAAAACACAAAGTAAGATTCAAAATAGATTTTAATGGATCATTAAATTACAGAGTTCAGGGTTTCTCAAAACCTGAGACTTTATCGTTCCTTGACTTTCCTCTAGAAGGAGAGACACCAGGGACCTGTGTGCAGAGAAGCAGTGAGGAGGTGGCCATCTGCAAGTCAAGGAGAGGAGCGCAGGAGAACCACACCCGCTGAAGCCCTGATCTTGGACTTCCAGCCAGAAGAACTGGGAGAAAATAGTTCCTGTTGTTTAAGTCTGTGGTGTTTTATTGTGGAAACCCTAGCAAACTATTAACGTTAATAATACAATCACCCATAGCCCACAGTTCCCACCACACCTTCATAACCTCCACCACCGCTTTTCTGAGGTAAAGACATATTTCTCAATATCCGTGTTTTTTTTAAATGTGGAAAAACAAAAGTCCAAGTCTGATCACTCTACTTGTTATGTAACTTGTCTGCTCCCAGTAGACATGAATTCATTTCTTTAATTTACTTAACCTTTTCTCTCTGCTTGAAGTCTACCATACTGACATCTGAACAAATAGGTAGCTGGTCCAAGGTTATGAAATCAGGTCTCCTGATTCTTGGGTCAATGACTTTTCCTAACCTTTACACTACTCATTTCACAGATTCAATGATTTGCCTAGAGAATTTACTTCTCTCTCCATCTCTACAAATAGAATTACATGATAGTTAAACAACTGCCCTTCAGCTTTTGTGAAAATGGCCATTTCTGAAGTTCATCATAAGGGCTGATGCCTTTTCATCTGGAAAGAATTAGGATTGCTTCATGGTAAATAATATAATCTAGGAGGAAAGTATGCTTCAGGATATCTATACCTAAAATTCTGCAGGTCAAACCCTCTTTTGGTGAAAAAGAGAATTTCTTAGCTCTGAAATATTTAAAGATGTAGTCAAGGCAGAGAGAATATTGAAAGTTTAAAATTGAAATTGACTTGCTGAAGGAACTGCTTTAAGCCTGTATTACCTTTAATTTTCCTTTGAGTGAAAACCATTATATAATTATGCAGTAAGTCTTTGTGCTGTATATCAGTGAAACTCATGTTAAGAGCTTTCCTTTGAAAGGACTGAAATGAGGATGGGACTGAGAAAAAGTGAACGGAGGACAAAGTATTTGTTAATTTTTCTTCTTTAAAATAACTTTTATCTTTTCCCTTCTTCTAGGTTCATTAAAGATAGTATAAAAGAGTAAAAAGGAAGAAAAGGCCCACCTATCCGTCTCACCAACCCAAGTAATAATATTGCTAATTCAATCTACATATTTCCAATCAGATTTATACAGACATACTATTTTCAATTTAAATTCTGTTTGAATTTGTGTTTTAGGTTGGATTTCCCTACAAGAAGACCTTCAGATAAGGATTTGAGTGGTAGTGGTTCATTTGAATGATGTCAGGAAACCCACGTAGGAGCGTACAAGACTGAGACAGAAAAGGGAAAGCAGCCAGTTCTGAAGATGTTACCAGGAAGTGACCATTGTGGGCAAAAGGAGCTGATTCCAAGAAGGAACTCTGACTCCCACAGTCAGTATACATAGGACAAAGGTCTCAAAGTTATCTCAACAAAGGCATGTGGACCTGAGCTATTTAAACATGAACTCCATCAATTAGGGTGCCAGTGCTCACCCAGGGGCATAATTCTTCAGCAGCTCTGGCCTGATAAGCACATGGAAGAAGAAAACTCAAGCAAAGAGAAGTAGATGCTGGCAGCTGGAAGCATATCAAGCATACACCTAAAATAGTGAGGGTAAAGTTATACATCTGTGGTACTCGTAGCATCTGCCATAATTGGAATATTGTTTGGTAACTGCCTCATTCATTTATTTTACACTGAATCTTTTTCAGGATATTAAATGATCTAAGTATGCTATTGTCAATCCTTTTGGTTGCATTCTAATCTACTGAATGACTACATCAATCTTGGGGGTTTTTTTGGGTTTATACTTTTTGTCATTATAATATACAAACTGTGATAAACATTCTTATATTGAAATATTTTGTACAATTAAAGTGAAAGTCACTCAGTTATGTCCAAAGCCTTGTGACCACATAGACTATACAGTTCATGGAATTCTCTGGGCCAGAATATTGGAGTGTATAGCCTTTCCCTTCTCCAGGGGAATCTTCTCAAACCAGGGATTGAACCCAGGTCTCCCACTTTGCAGGTGGATTCTTTACCAACTAAGCCACAAGGGAAGCCCAAAGAAGTATCATTATTAAAAATAGCCAGAATTTGAACTACTGAATCAAAGGATATACAAAGTTGTATGGCTTTTGATTTGCATTGCAAAGTGGCTTTTCCAAAAGACTGCACTGATTACACAATTAGCAATGTGTATTACTTTTATTGTTTCCTGCTGAATTTTGAGTCAGAGGGACAGGGCTGCCCCAAAGAGTCATGGGTGTGATGCTGCCACCTCAGTGGGCTTGATGCGCAGAGCATCAAACTACAGAGAATTATTCTTGAGACTTATAATCTAAAGGAATTCATCTTGCTAGATTTGGGACTTGGTTGGGAACTGTCACCTCATTCTTTCTTCCAATGTTTTCATTTTTGGATGAGAGTACTTATCCTATTCTTGTCCATCATTTTATTTTGGATGCACATAACTTGTCTGGTTTCACAGGTTCATAGTTGGAGAAGAATTGTGCCTCAGGATGAATTGTATATTGATTCTCATCCCTCTCTGATTTAGATGATATTCAGATGAAACTCTGAATCTGACTTTAGAGTAGATTGCTAGAACAAGTTAAAAGTTTGGGGTAAAAAAAAAAGTTTGGGGGATGTCGGGATGAAATGGAAGTATCTTACATGAGAGAACATGAACTTGGGTGGTGGGCAGGTATGGTGCAGTAAAATGAACTGTGTCCCTCCCAAACTCATATGCTGAAGCCTTAAGCCCTGATGTAACTGGAGATGGGGCTTTGAGAGGTAATTAGATACAGATAGGGTGCTGAAGGTATTGGAGAAGGAAATGGCAACCCACTCCAGTATTCTTGCCTGGAGAATCCCAGGGACAGAGGAGCCTAGTGGGCTGCCATCTACGGGGTCTCACAGAATCGGACCCGACTGAAGTGACTTAGCAGCAGCAGGGTGCTGAAAGTGGCCCTTCACAATGGGATTATTGCCCTTAACAGAAGAGACACCAGAGACCTAGCTCAAGCTATCTGCCAGGTAAAGACACAGCAAGAAGGCAGCCACCTGTAATCCATAAAGAGAGCTCTCACCAGAACACAACCATGCTGGTACCCTGACCTTGGAATTCCCAGCCTTCAGAACTGTGAGAAACAAATTTCTGTTCTTTAACCCACTCTCTTGGGTTTCCCGGGTCTCTAGTGGTAAATAATCTCTCCGCCAATACAGGAGATGCAAGAGACACATGTTTGATCCCTGGTCTGGGATGATCCCCTGGAGTAGAAAGTGCAATGCACTCCAGTATTCCTGCCTAGAAAATTCCTTGGACAGAGGAGCCTGGCAGGCTACAGTCCATGGGGCTGCAGAGTCAGACGTGACCGAGCATAAGCACACAGTCTACAGTGTTTTGTTACAGCAGTCTGAGCAGACTAATCCCTGGCTTATTTCCAAGTTTGAGACTTGATGCCATGTGCCTGCTAGTGCAGATATGCCAGGTGAGAATTAGGCTAGAGGCATATGGCAGCTGTGCTGGCAGGAATGTAAGCACTTAGTGTTGCTGAACCTTAACAAACGCAAAGCAGAGCACAGAGCCAGGCAGATGCATCTCCCCCTGTTAACTCTTTTCCATAGACTACACTGAAATGTCATTCCTCTTTATGATCCTCTGAGAAGTGCTGAACACCAAGTAAACATGCCCACTGAGCAACCTGCTGGATCTGTTTCCAGCTCACTATGTTTCATGTCTTTCTTTGCCTCTCCTCTCTTTTTCCCTCTGTCTTACCATGTGTATTTGTATCTCGTTAGGCAGCATCATTTTGTTGCCTGGGGCTCTGTTTTCTAGAGACCCCATAATAAAAACACAATTTTGAAAGATGATACTATATTTTGATTATAATAGAAAACAAGTCCAATGAACTTACAGAAAATAAAAATATATGCAATATGTAATATATGCAAAAGTACTGCATTGGGTCATTTTATATTTAAGATGGGTATTGGACACCATTATCTTTTAGACTACAAGCAATAAAGTTTCCAATTATATCCTTGTATAAAAGCATGGTCTGAATAATAAAATATACTTAATTGGATTCATAACTTTCAGACAACTATACCCAAATAATATGAATTACTGACAAAGTGTAAACTTGGTGGGAGGGCTCAAATATACAGTACTTGAACAAATTCATTTTAATGTTTAACACATTTATTTTAAAAGCTAAGTTGAATGTATAAGTAATAGAAAATAGAAATATATATCATAAAAAAATTAAAAATGATCATTTAAGGAACTCTGAAATGGACTGGAATGGGTGAATTTAACTCAGATGACCATTATATCTACTACTGTGGGCAGGAATCCCTCAGAAGAAATGGAGTAGCCATCATGGTCAACAAAAGAGTCTGAAATGCAGTACTTGGATGCAATCTCAAAAATGACAGAATGATCTCTGTTCGTTTCCAAGGCAAACCATTCAGTATCAGAGTAATCTAAGTCTATGCCCCAACCAGTAATGCTGAAAAAGCTGAAGTTGAACGGTTCTATGAAGACCTACAAGACCTTTTAGAACTAACACCCAAAAAAGATGTCCTTTTCATTATAGGGGACTGGAATGCAAAAGTAGGAAGTCAAGAAACACCTGGAGTAACAGGCAAATTTGGCCTTGGAATACAGAATGAAGCAGGGCAAAGACTAATAGAGTTTTGCCAAGAAAATGCACTGGTCATAGCAAACATCCTCTTCCAACAACACAAGAGAAGACTCTATACATGGACATCACCAGATGGTCAACACCGAAATCAGATTGATTATATTCTTTGCAGCCAAAGATGGAGAAGCTCTATACAATCAGCAAAAACAAGACCAGGAGCTGACTGTGGCTCAGACCATGAACTCCTTATTGCCAAATTCAGACTTAAATTGAAGAAAGTAGGGAAAACCACTAGACCATTCAGGTATGACCTAAATCAAATCCCTTATGATTATACAGTGGAAGTGAGAAATAGATTTAAGGGCCTAGATCTGATAGACAGAGTGCCTGATGAACTATGGAATGAGGTTTGTGACACTGTACAGGAGACAGGGATCAAGACCATCCCCATGGAAAAGAAATGCAAAAAAGCAAAATGGCTGTCTGAGGAGGCCTTACAAATAGCTGTGAAAAGAAGAGAAGTGAAAAGGAAAGGAGAAAAGGAAAGATATAAACATCTGAATGCAGAGTTCCAAAGAATAGCAAGAAGAGATAAGAAAGCCTTCTTCAGCGATCAATGCAAAGAAATAGAGGAAAACAACAGAATGGGAAAGACTAGAGATCTCTTCAAGAAAATCACAGATACCAAAGGAACATTTCATGCAAAGATGGGCTCGATAAAGGACCGAAATGGTATGGACCTAACAGAAGCAGAAGATATTAAGAAGAGATGGCAAGAATACCCAGAAGAACTGTACAAAAAAGATCTTCATGACCCAGATAACCACAATGGTGTGATCACTGACCTCGAGCCAGACATCCTGGAATGTGAAGTCAAGTGGGCCTTAGAAAGCATCACTACGAACAAAGCTAGTGGAGGTGATGGAATTCCAGTGGAGCTATTTCAAATCCTGACAGATGATGCTGTGAAAGTGCTGCACTCAATATGCCAGCAAATTTGGAAAACTCAGCAGTGGCCACAGGACTGGAAAAGGTCAGTTTTTATTCCAATCCCAAAGAAAGGCAAAGCCAAAGAATGCTCAAACTACCGCACAATTGCACTCATCTCACACGCTAGTAAAGTAACGCTCAAAATTCTCCAAGCCAGGCTTCAGCAATATGTGAACCGTGAACTTCCTGATGTTCAAGCTGGTTTTAGAAAAGGCAGAGGAACCAGAGATCAAATTGCCAACATCTGCTGGATCATGGAAAAAGCAAGAGAGTTCCAGAAAAACATCTATTTCTGCTTTATTGACTATGCCAAAGCCTTTGACTGTGTGGATCACAAGAAACTGTGGAAAATTCTGAAAGACATGGGAATACCAGACCACCTGATCTGCCTCTTGAGAAATTTGTATGCAGGTCAGGAAGCAACAGTTAGAACTGGACATGGAACAACAGACTGGTTCCAAATAGGAAAAGGAGTACATCAAGGCTGTATATTGTCACCCTGTTTATTTAACTTATATGCAGAGTACATCATGAGAAACACTGGGATGGAAGAAGCACAAGCTGGAATCAAGATTGCCGGGAGAAATATCAATAACCTCAGATATGCAGATGACACCACCCTTATGGCAGAAAGTGAACAGGAACTAAAAAGCCTCTTGAAAGTGAAAGTGGAGAGTGAAAAAGTTGGCTTAAAGCTCAACATTCAGAAAACAAAGATCATGGCATCTGGTCCCATCAGTTCATGGCAAATGGATGGGGAAACAGTGGAAACAGTGTCAGACTTTATTTTGGGGGGGCTCCAAAATCACTGCAGATGGTGACTGCAGCCATGAAATTAAAAGACGCTTGGACTCCTTGGAAAGAAAGTTATGACCAACCTAGATAGCATATTCAAAAGCAGAGACATTACTTTGCCAACAAAGGTCCGTCTAGTCAAGGCTATGGTTTTTCCTGTGGTCACGTATGGATGTGAGAGTTGGACTGTGAAGAAGGCTGAGCGCTGAAGAATTGATACTTTGATCTGCGGTGTTGGAGAAGACTCTTGAGAGTCCTTTGGACTGCAAGGTGATCCAACCAGTCCATTCTGAAGGAGATGAGCCCTGGGATTTCTTTGGAAGGAATGATGCTAAAGCTGAAACTCCAGTACTTTGGCCACCTCATGCGAAGAGTTGACTCATTGGAAAAGACTCTGATGCTGGAAGGGTTTGGGGGCAAGAGGAGAAGGGGATGACAGAGGATGAGATGGCTGGATGGCATCACTGACTCAATGGCCGTGAGTCTGAGTGAACTCCGGGAGTTGGTGATCACAGGGATGCCTGGCGTGCTGCGATTCATGGGGTCGCAAATAGTCGGACACGACTGAGCAACTGATTTGGTCTGATCTGATCTACACTGCTGGTGGGAATGTAAATCGGTATAGCCACTATGGACAACGATCTAGACTTCCCTGATGGCTCAGACAGTGAAGTGTCTGCCTACAGTGCAGGAGACCCTGGTTCAATCCCTGGGTTGGGAAGATCCCCTGGAGAAGGAAATGGCAATCCCACTCCAGTATTCTTGCCTGGAAAATCCATGGACAGAGAAGCATGGTAGGCTACAATCCATGGGGTTGCAAAGAGTCAGACACGACTGAGTGACTTCACTTTCATTTTGATTTCACTATGGAGAACAATATGGAGGTTCCTTAAAAAACTAAAAACAGAGCTACACAATGACCCTGCAATTCCACTCCCAGCCATATATCTAGAGAAAACATGGTATGAAAGGATACGTGCACCCCAATGTTCCCTGCAGCACTGTTTACAACAGTCAAGACATGGAAGCAACCTAAATGTCCACTGACAGCGGAATGGATAAAGATGATGTGGCACATATATACAGTGGAATATTACTCAGCCATTAAAATGAAAATAATGCCACTTGCAGCAACATGATGGACACAGAGAGTGTCATACTGAGTAAAGTAAGTCAGAGAAAGAGAAGTATCTTATGATACCCCTTATATGCTGAATCTAAAAAGAAATGATACAAATGGACTTATTTACAAAATAGAAACAGACTCACAGACTTAGAGAAGGAATTTATGGTTATGTGGGGGGGGCGGTGCGGGGGAGGTGAGAAGAAGGGATAGTTAGGGAGTTTGACACTGTTAGGTACACACTGCTGTATTTAAAATGCATAACCAGCACGGACCTAGTGTATAGCACATGGAACTCTGCTCAGTGTTATGCTGCACCTGGGTGGGAGGGGAGTTTGTGAAGAATGGATACATGTATGTGTGTGGCTGAGTTACTCTGCCGTGCACCTGAAACTATCACACTGCTAATCAGATACTCCAACATTAAATAAATCACTTTTAAAAAAGAAAGAGGTCTATATTGATAACAATTTCCTGCCTATTCAAAATGGAAATGAACAATCAGGAAGGCAAAGGCAATAAACTATTCTTATTTTTCCTGTACAAACGTGCTCAGTAGGTCTCTTCTCAATCTAACTATGGTCAATTCAATCCATTTCTACACAGAGAATGTGTTTAAAGTTTTTATTATTATCATTACCATTGTCATTACTATTTTATTTTTTCTCAACCATAGACGGCAATTCTCTTCCTCAATTTACCCCTTTTTTATCAAACAAATTAAAAAAAACCAAATGTAAAAAAAGTGATCTCATTCTATAATATGACACATCTTACAGTGAATGCAAAATGTATTCTCAAGGTCAATTTTAACAAAGATAAATCTAAAACCTCATATTTTGTTTCAGAAATTCAAAGGTAGAAGAACTGGTTAGAAATAACAGCAGCAAAGATCAAATCTGAAGATTAAATCAACTAAGCCTTCAATTGATTAAAAAAATTCATGTGAACACCTTAAAGAATCTAATCCAACCTCAATTCTGTTAACAGGTTTACTCTGTCCAGATGACCCAAAGGAAATAGTCCATCATTCTGTTTTGTAAGGCTGTTTTTTCAGGACTATGTATCCAGCTTTGGGAGTCAATGAGAACTGGGACACTATCAAAATAGTCAACATATATAGGAAAATTAAGTCTGAGAGACCGAAGATTTGAAAAATATGTCATATGAAATGTAAATGGTTGAAGGGATTAGGGATATTCAACATAAAGGAGCAAAGACTCCTGGAGAATTTAACAGCTATAATCAAATTACTCAAGGGCTATTATTAAGAAAAGATACAGACTTACAGACTTTAGGCCATTGTAAGAAATTTCCAATGATGATGTCCATTCTTATGCAGTGATGACATCTCCATGATTAGAACTAACCAGATAGAGGTTGGGTGGCCATTTATTTAGCTGTTATCATTGTGCATTGTGAGTAGAATAGTGGAACAATGTCCTCTAAGGTTCTCTTTAACTCCAAGCAACCTGCTGGAGGATCCTCAAAATATCCTCCCGTAATTTTGAAACTTCATGAGGTTTACCTCAGTAAATTACTTTTTAGGTAATCAAAAAAGTCCTACACATCTTCAAAACTCAAGACAACTAGTGAAGTATTTCATAGAATTGAACAAAATATATTCTTTTTTTAAAAATGTCATGGGCAACAAGGAAGCATTAATATTCAGGAAGAGAATATGCACAGTGCTGTATAACCAGCATAACTGAAATTTGTCCCAGGTGGGGAAGATCATGTCTGAATTTCTAATTAGTTGGAAACATCCTAGTTAGGGTGAGGATTTCAAGGGGCAAGGGGACAGCATAGGTATTCCTCACCCTAAACAACAGAGAATGACAAAGCCAAGGGCATGTGCATAACCCAAAACCTTTGTATCAATATAAAACCTAGGTCACCAACCCAGGAGTGGAATCAGAAGGATTATGCAATAGAAAGACATCACAAACAGCTATCGGAAATGAAATATGATGCCAAGACTCTGGCCAGGGAGATAGAAACAGGGTCTGGGTAACAGCCAAGAATCATGTTCCCTGGATGCCCATTTAGATGAAGCTTTCTGAACATGAGATTGGAAGTTCATACCATGAAAAATGAAAAAAATCAATATGAGAGCAAGAAAGATAATTTGTTTTATAAACTGTTCTTCTCAAAGGTGTTTCCTATATGAGATTATAATTTTTCGCCTTTTTTGGGGAGGGTGTGGTGGGGTATTTATATATCTTCTGTTTTATAACATAATGATAACTGCAAATTTTGTTTTGTTTAATGCTCTCACTGGCAATAGGAAATACTAACAGATCTGTGCCAACCTCTTGATTTGTTTTCCTTTTAATTTCACCAGTCTGTGAAATTTAAAAAATCTGGAAATAACTGGCTCGGAACATCAATTCGTGTTTGTAATTTGATGTGAGGCACTCAGGGTGATAAGTTTAGACTAAAAAAGGATCAATTCATCTAGTAAGTGAAATCAATAACTGTACAAATTATTTGCTATATGTCACAACTTTATTAATTTTAAATATTCAGATTTTTAAATAACATCAAAATATTATAAAGACTATATAGGGTTCTTCTTTATTTTATCTAGTTTTACTGTGTTCATTAGCTACTTTGATGAATGCATGGTGACTAGTATTATTTTTCTGTGAGTAGTACATGCTCATTTACAGCATTCAAGTGAGGAAAAAAAATTAAAGCTAATAATTTTCAGTACTTAAATTTAGCAGACAAACTATTAAACATCATTACCCACATATATTTCTAAATAGAACTTCTTAATACTTCAGTCTCAAATAAAATGTATTTATGGCATAAAATTATACTTTGGATCATGCAACTATGACTGATTTCTGCTGGGTACTTACCCCAACCTATGAATCAATTCTTTAAAAGATTAAAATAAATCATGACTATGAACTCTATGCATACTTACACTTGTAAAATTTAAGAGGCAGTATGTTAGCCATTAGGCCACAGACCAAAAAACAAGCATTATTTTTCTGAGCTTGTTTTCAAATTTCATTATGAAGAAAAAAAATGAGATAATGTACAATACACAACTGTGAGTTATTTTTATCACTGAAAGTTATAAATTTTCATATCATGTCACAAAGCTAAAGTAAAATCAAGCATAGTTTAATTTATAATATTCCTAAGCAAATCATTCAAAATGCATGCCAAAGTCTTATAATATTTTACATTGTTACCTTCTGTTCTCACTGTGTGTAAATATGCTTTAAAACATAGTTGCAATTGATAGAATACTAGATAACACATTGCCTTATTTCTCTCTAATCACCAATATTATAGATGTACATATCAAAAATAAAAAAATTAAAATGACATACAACATTCATATGAGCATAAAAATACCATTTCTGCAAGAGCTAATTTAGAAGCCCCAAAATAATGTGTCATTTTCTTATACTGTGTTCCAAATTAAGAAAGCAGCATGTTAAGTATAAATCTTAATTTATGAACTGCCTTTGGGAATGAAATAAATTCTGGGTGACTAAGTTACTTTAAAAATAACTTTGAATTTATTATTTTAAGAAATATTGAAGAAAACTTTCATACCGGCTCAACACCCTGTACTTTCAGCCTGATAATGCAAGTGTCATCCAAAAAAAAGCCAAAAAAAAGATTTACTTTATCATATAACATTTATATTAAATCATTTCATTTTCACATAATTTTCCTACTAGTCTTCTGCCAAAATATGAGAAAGAAATAGGATCTTTTCTCTAAGTAATTTTTCCCCAGCAGACTGCCACTGCCAGCATAAGTAGATTAATAATAGATGCTCAGTGACTCTTGGAGTCTTACTGGTTTTAGGCAGCACAAAGCCTGGGGTTAACACCAAGGTCACTTGGGGTTTTTCTGCTCAAATGACTTACAAAAATATTTTACTAGATCTCCCTTCCAAGAAACAAAAAAATATATTGTCTTAGATTTATGAAAATTCCCGGGAATGTATGTTTGCAAATCTGACTTCAAGCTTTTTCTCCCAATATTAAATCAGTTTAGAGAAGCCCTTCCATCTCCTGCATGTTGTTTTCATGTTGCCTGGTGCCAGTCCAAATAGGGAAACCAATAGTCATCCCTCATTTCTATAAAATTCATTCACTCAGTTTTTTGTGTATCTAGCAAATTCTGCTAAACATGTGAGATATCAGAAATATTTATATCACAGAAACACAACAACATTTATCAGGCAGTCTCTTTTTCTCAAACACCTTCTCCTTCCTTAGTCTTTTTGTCTTCCTTCCCCTTCTTTTTATTACCAATTCCCAATTAAAAAAAAAAGTGTATAATCTGGGCTCTAGCCTCCTACTTTACTATTTTTCCTCCATTCTAGCTTCCTTTCCCCCCCTTCTATGCTATTTCCCAATCTTTTTTGTCCCTCAGGGGAGTAAAACAGAAATAGGTCATTTTTTTAATGCAAATTAGTTCAAATTCCTCTTAACAATACTGCCTATTACAATGACTATAAAAGCAACATGAAAGTAATTCTTTTAGAATTCAAAAGTGTTTCTTAGTTTCAAGGCTCCCATCAAAATTCAAAATTACTTGGAATAATGAAACCCTAAGTAGCTCTGATTCAAATATCCCCTGCTAAATGACCTTGATGGGGAATAAATTCTCTGTAGATGACTTCAGGCAAGTAGTTCCTACCAAAAAATGAACATCTCAGAGAGTCAGAGGCATAAGCTAGTGAGAGGCACAGCATTTAAACAGAAACCAAGGTTCATGAGCCCTGGATGTGCTTGCATATGTGTTCATCTGAATCAGATCTTACTTTTCCTTTACATGTGCAAGCCTGGGTTGCAGGGAAAATTAGTTACTAAGACTGTCCTTTAATTAGCTCTTCGGCAATTTACTTAGATATACAAATACTACCTAAAAATGTCTTAAAGAAAAACTATCCCTATGTTAGTACATGTATATGCCTGGCTTTGTGTGAACAACCTAAAACATAATTTCATTTAATCTTCATGCCACTCAGCAAGCTAAATACTAAAACTCTCTTTTTTTTAATGTGTAAATTAAGTAACTTAACCAAGTTCACAGACTGCTGAAATTCAAGCTAAGTTTATAACATCAGTGATTTCATGGAATCATTAGTAATTGTAAAAATTGTTACATAAGTATAAACAGACAAACAAAAAGTGTCCACCATAAAATTTTAATTGTGTTTAAACAAATGAAGAGCATCACAAAATGCTATGGACTGAATGCTTATAGCCCAAATTTCATATGCTGAAATCCTAGCCCCAAAAGTGGCGGTGTCAGGAGGCGGGACATTTTAGATATGATTAGGGCTTGAGGGCAGAGCCCTCACAAATGCAATTAGTGCCCTTAGAAAAGGGACCTCAGAGATATCCCTTGTTATTATGCCAGGTAGGACACAACAAAAAGATGGCTGTCTATGAACCAGAAAGCCAGCCATCATCAGATAGTGAATCAGCCAAGACTTTGATTTTGGACTCCCCAGCTTCTAGAACTGTAAGAAATAAATTTCTATTGTTTATAAGCCACAGAGTCTATGGTATTTTGTTACAGGAGCTCAAATGAACTAAAATGACTGACTTCATGAATTCATTAGTTACATGTTCTAAACCTCATCATAAATATTTTATGAAATCATTTCAGTATAAGGATTCTGCCCAAGAAAGGAATGATGGTGCTGCCTATAAATGTCAGTTGGATCTGCTCCATTTCAAATATGTCTCATTAAAAGTACCTAAAAATCTCCTTGAATTCAGGACTTTTATGGGAAATAAAAATACTTATTAATAGAGCTTCACAACCTCAGGGATTGAATCACATACAGTTTACTGACAGTTATATTAAACATTAATGTATACAGCACACAATTAATAGTTACAACTACTTATACTGAGTTTTTCATCCTCAGACTGGTGCTTGGCATATAGTAGGCATTTAATAAATCTCATGGATGATTAAAACACTAAATGCATGATGAAATAACATGCTCTGGTATTAAAAACCAATTCTGTATTATGAAATTTTGTTGAAGGCTGCAGGTAAAGTGTGAGAGTCATGCCTGACTTGCAGCTCTGTTCTACCTTCTCTTTTTTTAGGATTCTAGTCATGTAGTTGTATACTTTTTACCTATTTGCTTCATTTTTCCATATTGCTCTAAACTGAACATTCTGTCAGTTTTTATATGATGAGTCAGTTTTTATATGATTAGTCCAGAGAGCTTTCTATGGAATTTCTTAAACTTGTTTATGCACCACTCTTGCTACTTTATCACCTGCATGCACATCTGAATCATGCAAGTCAATATGACCTTGAGAAAGTCAAACACCAATGTGGTGACAAGCACTCTCTTCTTGGCTAAATTCTAGCAAGGCTCCTATCTCCTCAAGGTCATGTCCCTAGGTTAATGAGTCCAGCTCCCTTGAAATGCCTGCCTGAGAAAGCTCAATGCTCCAAAAGAATTTGCTGGCAGTTTCAGTCAAGTCCTCACTATGAGCTTCTTATCTCCTTTTTCTTAGAGAATTTACTAGACAATTCACAATTATAAATCTTCATTCTATCCTTTTGAGACAGATCTTCTACAACCCAGGAATGTCTTTCTCAAGGACCTGGGAGCCATCTTTTTGAAATGTGATCATCGAAAAAGATAAGGCCCCTGTCTTCTAATTTCAGTGCAGGGTAGGAGCCTAACTTCTTTATGGAGAAGGCAATGGCACCCCACTCCAGTACTCTTGCCTGGAAAATCCCATGGGTGGAGGAGCCTGGTAGGCTGCAGTCCATGGGGTCGCTAGGAGTCAGACACGACTGAGCGACTTTACTTTCACTTTTCACTTTCACACATTGGAGAAGGAAATGGCAACCCACTCCAGTGATCTTGCCTGGAGAATCCCAGGGACGGCGGAGCCTGGTGGGCTGCCGTCTATGGGGTCACACAGAGTTGGACATGACTGAAGTGACTTAGCAGCAGCAGCAGCAGAAGCAGCAAACACAGCTAGCCTAATCACATTGACCAATCCACCCCCTTACATTCCATTAGCACACTCCAGGATTTTAAAAGCCTCTCACATTTTGTTTCAGCAAAGATACCTCAGTTTACACTGAAGTCTCTCCACTGCTGCAGTAGCCTGAATAAAATCTGTCTTGCCATCTTTAAAAAAATCCAGCTCTGTTTCTCTTTGATCACAGCCAAATGTCCTTCTCTCATAAACAATCTTGTTTCTTACTTCACTCATAAAATTTACATTAACAGTAGTAATCAGCCCCAGCTTTCTGGTTTATAATCAACATACTGGTGCACACTAAGACACAGTTTTGGCCTTCTTTCTCCTGATTTCAGAGGTGGCATCTTGCCAGTTCAAGACTGACACATTTACATATGCTCTCTGGCATTTACTCATTTTTCTCTCAGCTGGGAACTAACTTTATCAAGTCCCCTCTTTTATGTATTCAGTTCAGTTCATCTCCTTTAAACTGGCTTCTTCTCCTTCTTTACTTATCAGTATATGTAGGGTCTTTCATTCTGAAAAGATTTTAAACTCTCCCTGATTCTATGGTCTCCTATTTTCACTGAATTTCTTCTCTTCTTATTCATGATTCTTCAGTGAGTCATCTCTACTTTTCAACTCCTATTTTTTAATATCCACCCTTTATCATTCCACTGATATAGAGCTTCTCAATAAATATCATGGAATTGCTCTCTCTAATTACTAAAAGCCTTGTAAATGCTGATCTCAAGGGAAAATTTTCAGGCCCCATTTATTGGGTCTCTGTATTGCATTTAAACAGGCAAAACATTAACACATTCGTGACATGTTTCATTTACTTCCCTGACTCCATGAAATTATACACTTTGCCTTCACTCTCATTCTCTTTCAAGGATTCTTCTTTCTCCACATACATGTAACATATAACCTTTGAACTTCTAACTTCAGTCCACTTCTCATCCATTGACTCCTCTGTCAACAATATCACTAGTCTCATGGTTCTGTTACTCATTGTAAAAAAATAAAATGCAAGCAGATAAGCCCCACCACAAAAATTAAAGAGAAAGAGTCCTTAAAAAGTCAATTATATTTACCAAATAATTGACCTCATATATTATTCAGAAACAGAAATATTAAAATAGCGACAAAAAATTCAACTGAGAAACATCTAAACAGCATGTGACATCAAAGTCAGTGATAGCTAATCTTTGACCATTCTAGTTATGAGAAAGATTTTAGTTATTTAGCAAGTTTTAATTTAAAATAACATATGTGTAAGTATATCGATAGTTCAGAATTATTTTTAGTTTTGAGCTATAGAAGCCCAACTGACATTGGTTTAATCAATATATCCGCTCACATGATTTTTGAAAAGGTAAAGATCAGATGCTGCTGAGTTCAGGTTGTCAAAGTGTGCCATGTTTCTTTCTCAGATCACTTTCCCTATGTGATAGGGACAGAGTAAAGGGACAAAGAGGTGATTAAATAGTAAATATCTCTAGGGGATTATAAGTAAAGAGAAAAGTACAAGAGACCCCTGTAAGTTGATGATTACTCAAGAAAGCAGGTTTGCTCGACCACAAAACTGGGCAGGCTTGCTTAGCAACAAAATCATGCAACAGAAGCATTAGATGTGCCCCAAAACAATAAAACAATGGTGACATGAGACCCGCATCCTACCCAGAGAGCTTGGTAAGTTAATGATCGCTAGGGCATGCTCTCTTCACACATAAAAAAAACAATCATTTATGGAAAGGTGACATTTCAGAGTGAAAGACCCTCATTTATTTAGACCTGAAATAATTTTTCCATAGTGCCATGATAGTCCTGGCTTCACCATGTAGGGACAAGAAAACCCATCTCCTGATGGAGGAAGAGCTGATGATGAAACATGATGTCCACTTAAATGAGGAAGAAGGCAGTCTTTTCTCCCTTTTCACTTTTCTTTTGATTATAAAACTGTAGCCCACTAAGTACTCAAGACATGGCATCCTTTCACCCTTCTCCTGTAGGATGCCTCACAAGCATTCTATTCTAATATTACTTCTTATCTATCACTTTGCCTCTCACTGAGTTCTTTTTTGTGCTAAGACATAAAGAACCAGAGATTCTCAGAGCCCCTTGAAATACCACCTAGTGGTTTCATATGCATAAACTTCATTTTCAGGCTGAATATCCTCAACTGGTAATCAAGACATGGTCAACTCAAGTTGACCAAGATATGGTCAACTCAAGAGTACAGTTCTCTCAATATATTTGATAGAAGTTTCAAGAAGGATTCTCAACAGCCTGGTCTATGTCATAAATCCACTCAGGATCATTTGCTATGACCAAGAATCACAGGTTATGAGTCACAATCTCAGTCAAGGTCTGAGAAAATTGTTTGCATGGATTAAGGATAGTGGAGAAGAGTTTCCCCAGAGGTAAGTCAGGGTGGTATGTTACCAGAAAACTGGTATCTAGACAGTCTTTTTTTTTTTTAATCATCTCAACAAAAGAAATTATTCACATTATTCACATTTTTGAAGGATAAAGCAAAATTCAGAGGTATTAAATTCAGTCACATAATAACAAATGGGATTGGACTTTAATTTCTATTTTTCATTCTAAAGTCAATATTCTT
Organism: Bos indicus; assembly: GCF_029378745.1. Lineage (NCBI taxonomy): Eukaryota > Metazoa > Chordata > Mammalia > Artiodactyla > Bovidae > Bos > Bos indicus. The sequence goes on from NC_091769.1 coordinate 56,304,057, forward strand.
TCCACATTCCAATGCTTCCAATTCTCCTGCTCAACAGAAATAAGAGACTACATTTTTAGTGAAAGTACTTTACTGAAACCTTCAATTAATGAAAATGCAAGTATACTGTTCTCAATTCTCATGTTCTCACTTATGATCAGATTATTACAATGTACATCAAAATAGAAAGAGGAACTAAGATACTCACAGTCACTATCTTAAAGAACAGCTTTATACACTCATCCTGGCTTTAACACACACATATATATATACACACACACACACACACATATATCTTCCTCAAAGGGTTCTAAAATTGTTTTTATGCAGCTCATGCCATAAACTATAGGTAAAAAGCAGCAGCACCCTCTGTGCAAAGCTTGATGTCATAACATCACCATGGCAACAATATCTCTGCAATGTGGAGATGCAATTCTTTCCTGAAAATTAATCAGCTGCAGTGACAATCATAGTTGCTATCTCAGGCAAGTAGTATAGATCCACCTAAGACCCCGGAGAATCTTCCACTGTATCCATTAAATAAGACCACAAGATTTTATTAAGAAAATAACTGTCTAAAATCAAAATCCTAAACCTTCTATTCCTAAAGCATCTAATAGGACATACTCATTTATCACATGTTCTCTAAACTTCTTAAAAATTGCATTTAAAAGATGATATTTCCACATATCGGCTCCCAGACACTTTAATTTTTAACTGATTCCTTTAAAGGTTATTAGTTGCCCAAAGATTTATGTTTAATAAAAATGTCCTGAGAAAAAGGACGTAAAATAAGAAATTAGAAAAATCCATCCAAATTATATTTTGAAAAAGTAAAAATGCCTATTTTTCAGCCAAACCTGTGGCTGGAGCTCTCAGGATGCAGTTAAAAGAAAGAGTTGAAAAAAAAATAAAATTTAAAAAAAATAAATAAATAAAATAAAAGGAAGAGTTGATTTTATTGAGAGATGCAAAAGTGTAGTGGAAAAAACACAACTCTGGAGTGAAATAAACTGCTGTTTAAATCCTAGAGATATTATAGTGGTTTAATTTATAAAATCACTAGTAAAAATTTCCACATAAAGTTAGAAGAAGAAAATGATAATACTGTGTCAACAGATAAGCTAAACCATGCAATAAAAATCTAACATCTGTTCAGTAAAAATAAATTCTAGAAGAGAACTTACTCAAACCTGATTTTTAAAAACATATTTAGAAAAACCTACACTAAGCATTACAATAATAATTTTTTTAAAATTCCTTTAAAATCAAGAATGAGACAAGCACGCTGGCAAATTTGCTGGTTTGAAAAGTAAGTCTTCCAAGAAAATTATCAATGAATAAATCAACAAATGGCATAATCTGTGATACTTTTATAGAAAAATTGTAACACTTTAGTGAAGTACTGGGCTTTCTAGATGACAACAGGTAAAGAATAGCAGTTCAGTGCAGGAGACACAGAAGATGCGGATTTGATTCATCAGTCAGGAAGATTCCCTGGAGAAGGATATGGCAACCCACTCCAGGATTCTTGCCTGGAAAATCACATGGACAGAGGAGCCTGGTGGGCTAGAGTCCATAGGGTTGCAAAGAGATGGACATGACTGAACAAGTAGCACTTTGTATTTTAGTGAAGTACTAAAGAAGACATAAGGAGAAGGCAATGGCACCCCACTCCAGTACTCTTGCCTGGAAACTCCTATTGACAGAGGAGCCTGGTGGGCTGCTGTCCATGGGGTTGCTGAGAGTCGGGCATGACTGAGCGACTTAGCAGCAGCAAAGAAGACATATAATGGGTAAACATATTCTGCTTATAGACAGGAAGGTAATATTTACAGATATTTATCCTTTCCAAACTGATCTATAAATTTATGTAATTCCAATCAAAATCCTAACAAGGTATCTTCATAGAGAATAAGCTAACTTAAAATGCTTCATAAAACATCAAAAAACAAAAACAGAAAAATATTACATAAAACTGATGATTAATGAAAACATTACCCAACAAAATAGTAAGATTAGAGATCTGATAGTAATTCATTGATATAAATGTTATACATTGATTTTTTAAAAAAGCAAAGCAGACCAATAGAACACAATCTAGAACTCAGAATGTGACCAACACTCATAAACTCAATGTGATTTCTAAGACAGTGTTGCAAATCAGTGGGGAAATGGTGAACTATTCAGTAAATGGTGCTGGGGGAACATTCCATATAAAAAATTGACTCTGGATCCCTACCTCACACTATGCATAAAAACCAATTCCAACATGTAAATACAAAAGCAAAACATTCTAACTTTCAGCAGAGACTGTCATCTCCCTCTCCTGCTGTCTCCAAGTGCCACCTGTATGCTAGTTTAGTGTTGCCTGGCATCTCTTTGGAAAAGGGCAGCTAAAACTACCCCAGCATTCACTTGGCCAATAAAAAGCCCATGTGCGGAGTCAGGACTGAGAATGAGGATCAAGCTAATTAGAAGTGGCAAGGCAGACACTACAGTGCAGTTTAAAATCAAAATGTTTAGACCACTTAATAAACTAATGAAAACATATTGTGAACAACAGGGCTTTTCAATAAGGCAGATGAGCTGCTGATTTGGTGGGAAGCCAATCAATAAAACAGACACACCTGCAGAGCCGGAAATGGAGACTGAAGATGTCAGTGTGTTCTAGCAGCAGATAGAGGTGTCTAGTAAACAGAGAAAGTACTTGCTACTTTTCTCTACCTGTGCTCGCAAATAAGGCAATGTATTCTAAATGAAAAAAAAAAAAAAAACCCTGATTCGGTTTCAACACATTCTGACTGTTATGGTAGATTTCTTTAGTCTTTATTTCCCCCTTCTTGATTCACTTTACTTGTACATGAATAAGTGATGTAAGCAAGCAGGTACACTGTTATTTTCCAAATAGACAATGAAATGCAAAGCTGGGAATGAAAGGGTTACTCAGCTCTCATAAATTCTGATATGACCCTTACTCCTTTAAGCTTTTGTAATTACAGATCAGATCAGTCGCTCAGTCGTGTCCAACTCTTTGTGACCCCATGAATCGCGGCACGCCAAGCCTCCCTGTCCATCACCAACTCCCGGAGTTCACCCAGACTCACGTCCATCGAGTCAGGGATGCCATCCAGCCATCTCATCCTCTGTCGTCCCCTTCTCCTCCTGCCCCCAATCCCTCCCAGCATCAGAGTCTTTTCCAATGAGTCAACTCTTTGCATGAGGGGGCCAAAGTACTGGAGTTTCAGCTTTAGCATCATTCCTTCCAAAGAAATCCCAGGGCTCATCTCCTTCAGAATGGACTGGTTGGATCTCCTTGCAGTCCAAGGGACTCTCAAGAGTCTTCTCCAACACCACAATTCAAAAGCATCAATTCTTTGGCACTCAGCCTTCTTCACAGTCAAACTCTCACATCCATACATGACCACAGGAAAAACCATAGCCTTGACTAGACGAACCATTGTTGGCAAAGTAATTTCTTTGCTTTTCAATATGCTATCTAGGTTGGTCATAACTTTCCTTCCAAGGAGTAAGCGTCTTTTAATTTCATGGCTGCAATCACCATCTGCAGTGATTTTGGAGCCCCCAAAAATGAAGTCTGACACTGTTTCCACTGTTTCCCCATCTATTTGCCGTGAACTGATGGGACCAGATGCCATGATCTTCGTTTTCTGAATGTTGAGCTTTAAGCCAAATTTTTCACTCTCCACTTTCACTTTCAAGAGGCTTTTGAGTTCCTGTTCACTTTCTGCCATAAGGGTGGTGTCATCTGCATATCTGAGGTTATTGATATTTCTCCCGGCAATCTTGACTCCAGCTTGTGTTTCTTCCAGTCCAGCGTTTCTCATGATGTACTCTGCCTATAAGTTAAATAAACAGGGTGACAATATACAGCCTTGATGTACTCCTTTTCCTATTTGGAACCAGTCTGTTGTTCCATGTCCAGTTCTAACTGTTGCTTCCTGACCTGCATACAGATTTCTCAAGAGGCAGGTCAGGTGGTCTGGTATTCCCCCCTCTTTCAGAATTTTCCACAATTTATTGTGATCCACACAGTCAAAGGCTTTGGCATAGTCAATAAAGGAGAAATAGATGTTTTTCTAGAACTCTCTTGCTTTTTCCATGATCCAGTGGATGTTGGCAATTTGATCTCTGGTTCCTTTACCTTTTCTAAAACCAGCTTGAACATCAGGAAATTCATGGTTCACATATTGTTGAAGCCTGGCTTGGAGAATTTTGAGCATTACTTTACTAGCGTGTGAGATGAGTGCAACTGTGCGATAGTTTGAGCATTCTTTGGCATTGCCTTTCTTTGGGATTGGAATGAAAATTGACCTTTTCCAGTCCTGTGGCCACTGCTGAGTTTTCCAAATTTGCTGGCATATTGAGTGCAGCACTTTCACAGCATCATCTTTCAGGATTTGGAATAGCTCAACTGGAATTCCATCACCTCCACTAGCTTTGTTCGTAGTGATGCTTTCTAAGGCCCACTTGACTTCACATTCCAGGATGTCTGGCTCTAGGTCAGTGATCACACCATCGTGATTATCTGGGTCGTGAAGATCTTTTTTGTACAGTTTTTCTGTGTATTCTTGCCATCTCTTCTTAATATCTTCTGCTTCTGTTAGGTCCATACCATTTCTGTCCTTTATCGAGCCCATCTTTGCATGAAATGTTCCTTTGGTATCTGTGATTTTCTTGAAGAGATCTCTAGTTTTTCCCATTCTGTTGTTTTCCTCTATTTCTTTGCATTGATTGCTGAGGAAGGCTTTCTTATCTCTTCTTGCTATTCTTTGGAACTCTGCATTCAGATGTTTATATCTTTCCTTTTCTCCTTTGCTTTTCACTTCTCTTCTTTTCACAGCTATTTGTAAGGCCTCCCCAGACAGCCATTTTGCTTTTTTTGCATTTCTTTTCCATGAGGATGTTCTTGATCCCTGTCTCCTGTACAGTGTCACAAACCTCATTCCATAGTTCATCAGGCACTCTATCTATCAGATCTAGGCCCTTAAATCTATTTCTCACTGCCACTGTATAATCATAAGGGATTTGATTTAGGTCATACCTGAATGGTCTAGTGGTTTTCCCTACTTTCTTCAATTTAAGTCTGAATTTGGCAATAAGGAATTCATGGTCTGAGCCACAGTCAGCTCCTGGTCTTGTTTTTGCTGACTGTATAGAGCTTCTCCATCTTTGGCTGCAAAGAATATAATCAGTCTGGTTTTGGTGTTGACCATCTGGTGATGTCCATGTATAGAGTCTTCTCTTGTGTTGTTGGAAGAGGGTGTTTGTTATGACCAGTGCATTTTCTTGGCAAAACTCTATTAGTCTTTGCCCTGCTTCATTCCGTATTCCAAGGCCAAATTTGCCTGTTACTCCAGGTGTTTCTTGACTTCCTACTTTTGCATTTCAGTCCCCTATAATGAAAAGGACATCTTTTTTGGGTGTTAGTTCTAAAAGGTCTTGTAGGTCTTCATAGGACCATTCAACTTCAGCTTCTTCAGCGTTACTCTTTGGGGCATAGACTTGGATTACTGTGATATTGAATGGTTTGCCTTGGAAACGAACAGAGATCATTCTGTAGTTTTAGATTGCATCCAAGTACTGCATTTCAGACTCTTTTGTTGACCATGATGGCCACTCCATTTCTTCTGAGGGATTCCTGCCCGCAGTAGTAGATATAATGGTCATCTGAGTTAAATTCACCCATTCCAGTCCATTTCAGTTCGCTGATTCCTAGAATGTCGACATTCACTCTTGCCATCTCTTGTTTGACCACTTACAATTTGCCTTGATTCATGAACCTGACATTCCAGGTTCCTATGCAATATTGCTCTTTACAGCATCGGACCTTGCTTCTATCACCAGTCACATCCACAGCTGGGTATTGTTTTTGCTTTGGCTCCATCCCTTCATTCTTTCTGGAGTTATTTCTCCACTGATCTCCAGTAGCATATTGGGCACCTACTGACCTGGGGAGTTTCTCTTTCAGTAGCCTATCATTTTGCCTTTTCATACTGTTCATGGGGTTCTCAAGGCAAGAATACTGAAGTGGTTTGCCATTCCCTTCTCCAGTGGACCACATTCTGTCAGATCTCTCCACCATGACCCACCCGTCTTGGGTTGCCCCACGGGCATGACTTAGTTTCATTGAGTTAGACAAGGCTGTGGTCCTAGTGTGATTAGATTGACTAGTTTTCTGTGAGTATGGTTTCAGTGTGTTTGCCCTCTGATGCCCTCTTGCAACACCTACCATCTTACTTGGGTTTCTCTTACCTTGGGCGTGGGGTATCTCTTCACGGCTGCTCCAGCAAAGCGCAGCCATTGCTACTTACCTTGGACGAGGGGTATCTCCTCACCACCGCCCTTCCTGACCTTCAGTGTGGGATAGCTCCTCTAGGCCCTCCTGCGCCCGCGCAGCCACGGCTCCTTGGACATGGAGTTGCTCCTCCCAGCTGTCACCCCTGGCCTCGGGCTTACTCCCTTGCAAATAAACTATCTTAATTTGAGAGAGACATTTATTTTCTTGGACTCTGATTCATATACCTATTTTCCCCAAGCTTGGCACCAAATCAGAATGCTTGGTGGCAAAATCCATATGACTGTCCATTGGTTGGTGTGATCTGTTCTTCCTGAGGTCTGCATCTAAATTCTTAATCCTCAGAGAAGAGACCAAAATTAGATACAAGGTCCTAAATGTGTTTCCAGGAATTAGGAAGAGAAATGAGGAAGTGAGTCTAGAGGAACCTCAGTTCTAAACATCGGAATATAGTCACACAAAAACTATATGTAATCCATAAATAACAAAATGGAAGCAAGCGTATGGAACACCTATTTATTCAGGTAATAAATTTCTTTCTTGCATAAACTTGATATTTTATACAATATATTTTTAATCTGCTTGTATATGAAGACATTTGTTAACAGGAATTTATTTGTGGAGTAAAGTATAAAATCTTATTGCTTATATATTTTAATACAAAAATATGAGAATGAACCAAGAATGAAAAAAAAAAAAAAAAGATGATGCTGTATTTCTCTGGTCTAGAGGCCCCTTTAATTTCAAGCATTAAAGTTATTAGCTCTGCAATTACAAGGTCAGAAGCAAGGACGCCAGACCCAGGAAGTTTTATTTCCTAATGGCTTGTAAAGGTAAAGATCCTTAAGCATGCTGATCACATCTGGGAGGATCTGTTTTGCTGTGCTATTTTTCTTTGCTGTCAGATCATTAGTAGTATTTAAATTGTATTTTTTAAGCCCTCTGCTCTTCTCCAGTCTGTGTGTGTGTTTTTTTTTAATTTGTTTCTAACATAAATGACAGAAGACACTTCACAACCCAGCTCTAACTATTCTCCCAGTGTCACCTCCTATTTATCCACCTAACAACCCTTCTCCTGCCTCTCCCTACTACTGGCATAGCCATACCTCAATACTTCTATCTCAGGCCATGTCACTCATTCTCTTACCTGTGCAGTAAGTACATCATGTCTCCTTGTCTGGAAAGCCCTCTTCCTCTTTTTCACTGAACCCTTTCTAGCAGCTGCCCCTTGATGTTTTCTTCCCACTCCTTTTCACATGGGGTTGACTTCAGGTCAGGTCAGTTCAGTCACTCAGTCATGTTCGACTCTTTGTGACCCCATGGACTGCAGCACGCCAGGCTTCCCTGTCCATCACCAGCTCCTGGAGCTTGCTCAAACTCATGTCCATCAAGTTGGTGATGCCATCCAACCATCTCATCCTCTGTCATCCCCTTCTCCTCCTGCCTTCAATCTTTTCCATCATCAGGGTCTTTTCCAATGAGTCAGTTCTTCACATCAGGTGGCCAAAGTATTGGAGTTTCAGCTTCAGCATCAGTCCTTCCAATGAATATTCAGGACTGATTTCCTTTAAGATTGCCAGGTTTGATCTCCTTGCAGTCCAAGGGACTCTCAAGAGTCCCTTGAAGCTAAAGGCAAAGGAATTGTCTTAGGGCGTTGGTGTATGCAGGGACCAGAAACTCCTTCCTTCTTCCCTACATTGTCCTGGGCAAGTGTTGTCAACTCTGCCCTGAGATATTATATTGCCCCTAAGTCAACCTGCCATGCGTGTTGTGAGAATCAACCATAAGCCAGGTACCCTGCTAAGCTCTGGCAATACCAAGATTGCCAGGGAGGCAGAGCAAACAGGGTGGGAGACAACAGGCATCCAGCAAAGAAGCACATTACAAAGGCCTATCCTGGAGGCACACATCAAAGGCTATGAGCACACAGATGCTGCCATCAAAGGCCACGCCATGTGGGCAGGAAAGAGTTAAAGCCATTTCCTGCTGGTTGCCATCTGTACTCTATCACTGCAAAGTCACATTCATACAGTTTCTGTTCATTTGGGAGAGAAGATAAAAAAAGGTATCTTAGAGCAAGTTTTCTGGTGGATACCAATCTTTCTGCAGCCCTTTTAAGAACACACAAGAGCCCCTGTGGCTATAACTAATTCTGGACAACAGAGCTCATGACAAACAGGTCTCTCTCCTTCCTAGCATGTGGTATGGCTACAATTTTGAATTTTTAAAACTTCATTGTTTGATGATTTTCTATAATGCTGAACTGTTACAGCCACAGAGCTAGATCTATGCTTATTTTTCCCATCTTTGTATCTTCAATACCTACCACAATGTCTGCCCCATTAAAATGCTCAACAGATATGTCTCAAAGAAGAGTCAATAAGTAATACTATTATCAGCTCAACAGCAACATAAATTTGGATACACTGTCTCATGTAATTCTTATAATAATTCAATTTTAAATAGTAGGTAATTCAGTCTTTGACAGCTGGCAAACGGCAGGTTAAAATTTAAATTCAGATGGGAGGAAGGTTCAAGAGGGAGGGGATATATGTATACCTGTAGCTGATTCATGCTGATGTTTGGCAGAAAACAACAAAATTCTGTAAAGCAATTATCCTCCAAGTAAAAAATAAATAACTTTTTAAAAGATATTAAAATTTGAGTTTGTCTGGCCTTGTTGCAGCCACACTCTTAGTTCTACCATAAGAGAATAAGATTCATGTCCTTAATGATAAAAGGAGAGATGGTTGATACAGCAAGTTTCCAGAAACAGCAGGAGCTGGAAGCAACAGACAGAATGAAGAGTCATTTTTAGAAAGTCCATCTGATACCACATGCAGAAAAGCTGAATTCCTGCCACCTCCTATTCTACAATGATGAAACCACTTAAATATTCAAAATAAGAAAACTGTTCAGTCAATATGGTACATCTATATGATGGAACACTATTTAATCATTAAAAGTCATGTTTTACAAGAATATGGAAAAATGTTCAAGATAATCATTAGGTAGAAAAGGCAGATTATAAAATAGGCTGTATAAGTAAGTAAGTGAAGTCACTCAGTCGTGTCCGACGCTTTGCGACCCCATGGACTGTAGTCTACCAGTATACTATGACTCAATTTTACTAAAGTATATATAGCATGTTTCAACAGATGGTACACACACACACACACACACATTTTAGAACAATACACATCAAATGCCAAAGTGTTATGAGTAAAACTACAAATTATTTAAATTTTGTCTATTTTTTATTTTTCCATAGTTTCTATAAAGATCAAACACTTGCAATTCAAGTACAATTTATGATAAATATACAGATAAAAGAAACTAAGCCAAAATGTTAATTGTGATTTTTCTGTGTATGGTAAAATAATTATTTTACTTATAAACTTCCTGTATTTAAAAAATTAAAGCAACAGAAAAGGTTTGTAAGACTGAAACAAATCCCCCCTCGATATGCTTTGACGATGCTCAAGATGTAAATACAAGTACTCTCTGTTCCTTCTCACTGCTTTCTGTGTGATTCCACTGCCCACACTGATGTTCTCAGCAACTTCTATAACATATGTTCACAGTTGCATTACTTTTGGAGCTCCAATCGTTTGTCTAACATGTTTATATATCTCAATAACATGGACCCTGAAATAAACAAATGGTTTGCCTCCAGAACACTGCTAACACCCCAGAGTTCCTGAGGAAGTATTAGGTTTATTTTCACAGCCAATTTCTGTCTTTTGACTGCCCTGGGTCCTGGCTTCATTCCCAGATCAGGTCTTAGCTCCTGCTAGGAGTCAACCAACTACCGAAAACGCAGAGACTTAGAAACCAAAAGACTGGAAAAGAAGAGCTTGAAGAGCCAGTCCGCCAACAGGCTGTATCTGGTTGGGGAGGCAGAACAGAGGCTCCTGCCAACCATCAGAGGGATTCCAGGACAGGCCTCAGAGCCCCTGAGACAAGCTACAGGAAGGTCAGGGGTGGAAATGCTCTGAACTGAATCCTGACTATAACCTAACAGCAATTTTTCTCATTTGATATGTTCCAGGAGGTCCTAGCTTTTAGTGATAACTCCTGCCATCATCAGGTAATAAAAGTCCTTTCTGCCTTGTTAACTGCCCCAGGAGAATGTGAGTTGGCCTAGTGGCCTAAAAGTCTGTATCCAGTGTGGAGGTATCCAGTGTGGAGGTATATATAGGTTCCTAATAAGATAACAGGATGGTCCTCAACCTCCTACACACTCTGAAAACCAGGCCTTTTAGAAAGCCCAAGAGCTTTACTAAACTAAGAGGGTTGCCCCAGGGTCAGCTTTCTTACGTTCACAGATGCAGAGCATTAAGCAATAAAAGAACAAGAGAGGCGTGTTGGGCAAATAACATACAGATGTAGTTGTCATTTAGTCGCCAAGTAATCTCAGACTCTTTGGTGACCCCATGGACTGTGGCCTGCCAGGCTCTTCTGTCCATGGAATTTTCAGGCAGGAATACTGGAGTGAGTTGCTGTTTCCTTCTCCAGGGGATCTTCCTGACCCAGGGACTGAACGCATGTTTCCTGCATTGGCAGGCAGGTTCTTCACCACTAAGCCATCAGGGAAGCCCCATATAGATGTGGAGTATTGAGCAATAAAGGACAGAAAAACAGCCTGTCCCAAGAATTGGAGGCCGTGGTTTCAGGTACAGTCTCCCCACAACCCCCATCTGTAAATGCAAGAGGGAAGAAAACCATTCCCAGCAGAATTACTGGGTTAATACACACATTTTGTTTCAAGCAGAGTTTTCCCTTTCAGAAGTATCCTCCATTTTGATGTATCAATATTACTTTACTCTAAATTTAATCTAGGCCAAACATTTAAGTTTAATATTACTCCCCCTCACTTGCTGGAAATGTTCTATGTATTTAAAAGTAAGAAATCCACAAGGAATTCTTGTGATATTACAAGGATTATAATAGCAAATACATGACTGTAACAGCAAATAGATGAACTGACACAGATGAAAAAATGTATAGAACTTAATACACACTTACATACTAACAATTCCAAGTAAAATTGGGGAAATCAGAATATCTTTGGACTGTATATACGTCAATATCCTGGTAGTGATACTATGCTATACTTTTGCAAAATGTTATCATTGGGAGAAACTAGGAAAAATGTACAAGACATACCTTTACATTATTTCTTAAAAGTGTATGTGAATCTGCAATTACCTCACATTACAAATAAGCTTTAAAAATAAAAGTAAGTCAAGCAAACAATCTGCTAAATAAAATATATTCCATCACTCCAACCTGACTTTGAAAAAATGTACATCATAACTACCAGAATTCCAGGTTCAAATTTCAAGTCGTCTCATTCTTGGACTTTTACACAGGTGTGTGGCTGCCCCAGGATCCCCACGGATCCTTGGGGTCCCCATTCCAGGTCACCCCTCTTCTCACCTTCTTATCAGTACTGCACAAGAGGTCTGAAATGCACATTTGTGGCCAGCCTTGTAGAGGATCATGTTATTCTGTTCACACCCCTCCTCAAGCAGGACCTCTTGGCCACCTCAGGCAGGCTCTGAAAGCAGGCTCGGAGTCCTGTGAATGGGAAATCCTGGGGTTCTACATGCTTGGAGCTTGTCTTTGGGGTGGAGCGGGGGTGCTGCAGGTTCTGCATGGAGACATCGCCTTGGCCCTACCAACTTTTCACACCTCGCCAAGAAGCATGGTCAGAAAGGGCAGGGGGCTGCTCCCAGGACATCAGCCTCTCGTCACAGTTTAAGCACATGCTAATCATTATTACCATTTATAAGTAAGAAAATTCAGACTTACAGGAATTATGCCTCTTGCAGCTGAAAACTGCCGCTTTTTCAGCCGGTTGCCAGCTAGATTTGTCGGACTCCAGAGACTTGTTGACACCCCACTCCAGTACTCTTGCTTGGAAAATCCCATGGACGGAGGAGCCGGGTAGGCTGCAGTCCATGGGGTCGCTGAGAGTCAGACATGACTGAGTGACTTCACTTTCACTTTTCACTTTCATGCATTGGAGAAGGAAATGGCAACCCACTCCAGTGTTCTTGCCTGGAGAATCCCAGGGATGGGGGAGCCTGGTGGGCTGCCGTCTCTGGGGTCACACAGAGTCGGACACGACTGAAGTGACTTAGCAGCAGCAGTAGTAGAGACTTGTTGAAAATCTGAGTGTGACGTCCATTTTACTGTCTTTAAGGCATCCACCAAGGGCCTTCCTATCCTTTCACAGCTGTTGTAGTCATGAGCCAGATAGATAAGCTGCCTTTCTCAGGACTTGTGTCATTCAATTAATGGGACAATTATTGAAATTGAATTCAACTGGCATTCATTGAGAGCCTACACCATAGTCCTTCAGATGCTGTCACTATTCACAGGGCCAGTTCATTAATCTTGATTAATTCAAGGTGCCAAGGCTGCAACATTAAAAATAGACGCTAGACTTAAATAAATGTTATGCTGTCACCAATATAAAAACTAATGTTTTAGCAGGCATTTGTAAGACACTTTGAAGTAGTTTTCTTTTTTTTTATTATTTCCACAAATTAATCTCTAATTCCTAAAGAATAAACAGGATGATACAAAACTCATGTCCTCCCTTCCCCACACAGGCAGACAGAAAAGGGACAAAGAGGAAGGTGGCCAGTGGAAAGGAAGAGGAGTAGAGAAAAATAACAGCAAGTTTAAGAGTTTGAAGTGCTTTCTAATTTGTCAACCCTAGCCATTCCAGGACCTCTTTATAGTTTAAAAAATGTCAGAGATACCCTTACTCCCTCAGGTGGCCTCAGTATTTCCTGCTGATAAAGCAGTTTTCACATTGTGAGACTGACTTCACCCTACATCAAACTGAGTGAGATGAGAGGCCCATTCTACCAGCTAGGGAAAGATAAATTCTTCTTCTAGCTCAGAGGCAAAATAAGGGAGACCTCCAGAAACAAAAAAGGCAGGGGGTGCGGAAACTCCCTGCCACGGAGCACCATGTTTGACGGAGCAGTACCCTATGGAGCCTTCCTGGGACAGACCCCCGCCCCCGGCCCTCCCCATGTCTTCCACCTGCCTCTTGTTTGTGGAGCAACTTTAGCCTCCTAAAGCCTTCCCCGGGTTGCAAAGAACAAATTTAATCAGGGAAGTGAGAAAATGCAGAAATAAAAACAATGAAATAAGAAAAAGTCATAATTTTTATTATTATTTAGTTTAGCCATTAAACAACATCAAACACTTTAAGTTCCTCCCCAAGGAGGAAGGCATGTCAACCTACTCCAGTATTCTTGCCCAGAGTATTCTGTGGACAAAGGAGCCTAGCAGGCTACATACAGTCCATGGCACTGCAAAGAGTCAGACACGACTGAAGCAACTGAGCATGCATGCGCAGAAGGGCTTCAGATAACATTCTGAGTCACATCATTTGAGTTGTTTTGCAGATCCTAAAACCCCCACCAGGCAGAGGAAGTTAACTGTATGCTGCCCACAAGCACAGCATGCAGACCCAGACCAGCTCGAACTAAAAGGTTGATGATGTTGACTCCTGATTACCTTATCACTAACCAATCAGGAAAGTGTCCATGAACTGATCATATACCCCACAACCCTCTCCCTTACCCTCACACTGTAAACACTTTTCCCTGGAAAATCATAAGGAAATCCAGGTCTTTTGAGCATTAGCCACTCATAATCTTTGTCTTGCCCCTTGCAACAAACGCTGCACTTTCCTTCATCACAACCCGGTTACTGTAGATAGATTTTACTGTGCATATGCAAGGGGACCCAAGTTTGGTTCAGTGACACATGGAGATGAGACTGTAAGAAGAAAAAATGTGGACTTTAGGGCATGAATTGCAGTTCCTTTTCTGGCAGCCCACAGGCATTTTTATTTTTTCTGGATTCTCTTCTGCATTCCATTTACAGGTGGCTTTGGAGTCAGAATCTCCAGGTAAGAAAAGTGTTACTTTAGTAAGGTAGAATCATACACATCTAGCAAATTAGACTTAGATAACTTATTTAGTTGGAAGAATCCAGGAATGTTAAAACTATATGAAAGATGTAAAGAGAGGTCACCTGTAATGTTTTTCTGAGTATAAAATATGCTGGATGAAATCAGTCAATGACAGAAGCTGGATCACAAAAGATTAAATGAGTGGAGAGAGGAATGGTACAATGTCTAGCAAGACATCAGAGCAAAGGTCAGGAAGCAGGGGGGATGTGAGTGATGAGTAAGAGTGAGGCAGAGATGAGTCTTCTAGATTGGATGCATGACTGCTATAGCCAACAGTGCTATAGCCTCTTGTCTCCCCAACTGTCGGCTACCTCCTACTCTCAAACCAGTCATCAACCCCCAAACCCTAAGGCCTTTTTCCTACCTACTGAAAGGAAACTCTAAGATATCATGCCCTACAACCTTGTATGATCTGGCCTCTGGCTCTCTCTTCAATTACATTTTCCATCATTCTTTCCCTAGTTTATCCAATCATCCAGTTTGACCTGCTTGCTATTCCACAAATATTCCACAAATACTTCAAGCATGCTCCCACTTCAAGAACTCCACAGTCACTCTACCACTTGCCTACAATGCCCTTTCCCTAAATAGGTACACAATTCCCTCCCTCGGATTCAAGTCCCTATTCAAATGTCTCCTCAATCCAAGGAAAATGTCCCTAACCACTCTATCCTAAATGGCATGTATATTCATCTAAATTGCTCTCTTTCCTCCTATCCTTATTATTTCTCCACAGCCAGGGTTGCTAATGATACCATGTTGTTCTGTTTGTTTATTGTCTGAGCCCATAATGGCTTTAAAATGCATGAAAGCATGGACTGTTTAGGTTGCATCTGAACCCATAATCGGAGAAGGCAATGGCACCCCACTCCAGTACTCTTGCCTGGAAAATCCCATGGACAGAGGAGGCTGGTTGGCTGCAGTCCGTGGGGTCGCTGAGGGTCGGACACACTGAGCGACTTTACTTTCACTTTTCACTTTTATGCATTGGAGAAGGAAATGGCAACCCACTCCAGTGTTCTTGCCTGGAGAATCCCAGGGACGGGGGAGCCTGGTGGGCTGCCGTCTATGGGGTCACACAGAGTCGGACACGACTGAAGCGACTTAGCAGCAGCAGCAGCAGAACCCACAATGCCGACAGCAATCCCAACATATGGTATGTTGAGGTCCTTCATATGTTGGTATTCCTAACCTCAATTTAATTATATCTGGAGATATGGTCTTCAGAAGACAATTAAGGTTAAATGAGACCATCAGGGTGGAGCCTTAATCCAATAGGAACGTGGTCTTATAAGAAGAGAAAAATCTTTCTTTCTCTCTCTCCTTCCCCTCCCTCTCTGCCCTTCTCCCTCTTCTCCCCTTCTCTTTCCCACCCTCTCCCTCTCCTTCCCCTCCCTCTCTGCCCTTCTCCCTCTTCTCCCCTTCTCTTTCCCACCCTCTCCCTCTCCTCCTCCTTCCTCGTTCCCTCCATCCTCTGCTCCTCACCCCACCCAGTACCCTCCTCCCTCTTCCCTTTTCCCAGTCCTGCGTGCTCTCTTTACCTTGTGAGGACACAGCAAGGTGGCCATTTGCCACCAGGAAGAGAGCTCTCACCAGAAACTGAATTGATCAACAGCACATTGATCTTGGATTTCTCAGCCTCCAAAACTGTAAGAAATAAATGTGTGTTGCTTAAGACACCCAGCCTGTAGTATTTTGGTATGGCAATAACTAAGTGAAAAAATAAACAAGAGTTTCTGCACTTCTTGTTTGTCATGTAGAAAAATAAAATAGTATTTATTTAGTATTATAAATATAAACATATTATATTATATAAATATAAATAGTATTATTTATATTTTAGTATACTTAGGATCAATACACTAAATTCTAGGTGATATACTAAGTATAACCTAATACAACAAGCTGTTGTACTGAATTCTGCCTTGAATGAATAAAACTCCATTGGCCATTTCTTGCTGAGACTTTTTCTGAAAACAGACAACTGCATATATCCTGATGGATTGACCCATACCTTGGAAAGAAAGCCTGCTGTGACTGCATCTGCAATTTGAATCATGATTTTCAAAAGAATTAAACCAGAAAAAGAAAACTACCCTGGCATGGTATATGATTTGAAAAAAAAAAAAATTGTTGAAACCATTTTAGCTTTTCAGAATCATTATCCAATTAATTCTATTTAACTTTTTCTGAAAACAGACAACTGCATATATCCTGATGGATTGACCCATACCTTGGAAAGAGAGCCTGCTGTGACTGCATCTGCAATTTGAATCATGATTTTCAAAAGAATTAAACCAGAAAAAGAAAACTACCCTGGCATGGTATATGATTTGAAAAAAAAAAAAATTGTTGAAACCATTTTAGCTTTTCAGAATCATTATCCAATTAATTCTATTTAACTTTTTAATTCTATTTTAACTATTTAACTTTTTCTATTTAACTTTAACATATTTTAAAAAAATATGTTTTTTAATTGTTAAAATTTTCTAAAAGAGATACTGACTTTTAAGTAGGGAAAATTATACAAGATAACATGGTATCAATTGAAAATAACTATCAGCCCTTCTAGGAAGAAACCTGAAGAGAAATAAGAGGGAGGAATCCATCCTAATTGACCAAAGTTGATTTTCTATAGTTCAGAACATGTAGTTTGGGAACATTTTGTTTCATACTCATAATTAAGTGGATACTAGGAATGCAATTTAATCAACTTTGTAGAAATTAACAGCAAAAAAAGAAAATATTAATCATTATTAAGTATAGTATGTGCTTGTAAAAGGTATATTACTTACAGGAAACTCTATTAACATACTCTTGTTAATTTAAATATTATAGATGAATCAAGAAAATATATTTCATATACACTGAAATCTGTACATGAGGTATACTCAAAGAATCAGTGTATGTTCCATTTTACAGAAGACCCAGTTTGGATAAAGGTCTAAGGAGGGCCATATTTTGGCTAAGCACTGGTCATACAGCCAAAGTGATACACACAGCTACCTGTCCATGACGTAGTCTGTGTCTCCGTGGCAGGCTGTGCATGATCTTAAGGAAAAGGTCAATGATTTTCTTAAAAAATTTGCTTCTGATCAACATTACTTTATAAAGAAAAATATTCATATATTGGAAATAAGATACAAACTTTTAAAATTCTTAAATATTTATTCAGAGTTGGAAAATATAATATCTGATGGACTGCTGCTGCACATCACTGAGTATGTAAAGGCCACACTTAATATTTTACTTGGAGGAAGTCTCCTGCTTAATGTTGTTGCTATTGTTATTTAGTCACTCAGTCATGTTCGATTCTTTGATACCCCATGGACTGTAGCCCACCAGGTCCCTCTGTCCATGGGATTTTCCAGGCAAGAATACTGGTGTGGGTAGCTATTTCCTCCTCCAGGGGATCTTCCAGATCCAGGGATCAAACCCACATCTCCTGCATTGCTATGTGGATTCTTTACCAGGCAAACCTCCTGCTTATTGTTACACAACTACATATTCACTATTTTATATATATTCACGATTCATCTATAAGATTTAAATTAACAAGAATATGTTATAGAGTCTCCTGTAAGTAGTATATCTTTTACAAGCACATACTGTACTTAATAATGATTAATATTTTTTTTGCTGTTAATTTCTACAAAGTTGATTAAATTGCATTCCTAGCATCTACTTAATTATGAGTGTGAAAGAAAATGTTCCCAAATTACATGTTCTAAACTATAAAAAATCAACTTTGGTCAATTAGGATGGATTCCTCTCTCTTAGTTGTTGACAGAATATGCTTCTTCCATCAAATGCATAATAAGTTAATACTTTTAATCATGAAATAAAAGTACAAATATAACCATAGATGATAATTCTTAAGGGTTCATCTCTCTATCATGCTTATCAAGGCATATCTGAATACCCTGTGAAATTTGGCTATGCAAAGAAAAAAATCCACATTAGGAATGGAATTAATGTTAAACTGTGACCCCTGTCTTACTCTAGCTATAAAAAGTGTTATTCTACAGAAATATTTAATTGAAGAAAAAAAGTCCTGTGCATTTCACTAAGGGATGATTTTACAAAGTGATTTTGCTAGTTATATTTAATAATTAGTTCAATATATTTAAGATAATTTTGTGATATTTTTATTTTAAAATAGTGATATTTTTAAATGAAAGGAATTTTTCTCCAAAATTTAAGTTGTCCATTTAAAAATACCTAGGGGCATTGGAACCAAAAGTATGAAGAACATTCCTATAGAGATTTTTAATTTAACTTTAAATGCAATTTATAATTCTTAAAGATTTATCATGAAATTATAGAATAAGATTCACATTCTTAAAAAATTATGGTAGTTGACATATAGGGGAAGAGGTTAAAGAATGAAAGGAGGGACACTTGTTGAAAGGCAGTTTCTCATCCTTTCCTGAGAAAGGATGGTGGTATGGACAGGACTGGGGTGGTGACTATAAGAATTGAGAGAGGAACTGGATAAAAAACATTTTAGAAGTAAAATCAACAGAAATTGCTAATGGGCTTGATGTGGACTATGCACATCAGTTGAATGACTCTTAGATTTTTATATTCTTTTGTGTTTTGATTGCACCATTGAATCCACAATGGTGTTGTTAAATTAAGAAGCCTGGTAAGAGGGTAGAACTGAGAGACATCAAGAATTCTATTTCTACATATTGTGTGAGTTGCTTATGTGCTGTTTAGCTGAGCTTCAAGTAAGCTATTGGATATAAAATTTGGAACTCATAGGAGAGATCAAAGCTGAAGATATAAATTTAGATTCATCAATATCAGTATTGATTAATACTGATTAAATGCATGGAATTAGAAGAAACCATCTATGGAGTGATAATGAATAAAGAGAAAACTTTTAACTCCACAGAGATACTCTCCTTAATGTGAGAGTCAGGTAGAAGAGGAACAGCCTGTAAGGAGACCAAGAATTGGTAGCCAGTGAAGCAGGAGGAAAATCAGGAAAGTGCAAGCACCCCAGGGAGCAAGAAAAGAAAGCTTTTCCAGAAACATTCACTAATGTGATTATCCAAAGCATACCTTGTTTTGGCCCATACCTGAAATGAGCTCTGTATAGCAAAACAGTCTTAAATAAAACCAATAACAGAATAATTTTGTAAAGGCAGGACAAAAAATAAATAATTTAGATAATTATTAGAGGGACATTCTATTCCTTTATTAACCTGGTATTTATTAACCAGAGGTTAACCTGGAGCTTGTAAACTTGGGATCAAGGAAGAGGAAGCTGAGAAAGCTGTCCTGGATCTCTCAGCAAGTCAGGATCCTGAAGAAGAGAATCCTCTTCACTTGCAGAGTAGTGGTCACTTCAGGTCATGGCTTGGCCACTGAGTGCCAAGTTAAACATTCAGAAACTTGAGAAAATGGCAAACTGGGGAGAAAAAAGAGGCAGGGGTTGTGAGATACGAGTAGAGAGGAATGTTCCCTCTCTCTTCACGACCACTCTCCACTCAGTTACCATCAACAACTGCATGAAGTAACCAGACTGTAAACACTGAAAGGACAAATATTTTCCCTCTGTTGAAAATAAAGAAATTTCCCATTCCTCCTTTTTCTTTGATTTACTTTATAAATCTAAGTATTTTCTCCTCTCTTTGAAATGTATATAAGTCCCTTTGAAGACTA
Organism: Bos indicus; assembly: GCF_029378745.1. Taxonomy (NCBI): domain Eukaryota; kingdom Metazoa; phylum Chordata; class Mammalia; order Artiodactyla; family Bovidae; genus Bos; species Bos indicus. The sequence goes on from NC_091769.1 coordinate 56,324,033, forward strand.
GACTGACATTTTGTCAGCTTTATGATCTAGGAATGTCTTTCTCAAGGACCTCAAACCATCTTCTGAGATATTAACATCAAGGGAGATAGCCCTCTTGATCTCCCTCTTCTGGGAGAGATTAGGAGCCCACCTTCCTTATGCACCTGCCTCAACTTGCAAAATTACCTCCTGTCGTTAATGAGAGGACATTTGGTTTTCCCCTGCATAAAGCTAATTCAATAGCACAAACGGGTCACCCCTATTACCACATAAAGTTAGGATAAACAGTGTGTGACAAACGATGCTGTCAGGTCCTTTTACTTGAGGCTTAAGTATTGTATGTAAAGGGGGAGATTTCTTTCATCTTTGCAATCTCTCAGTGGATTTGAGGACAACATAGAATCTTTGTTTATATGAGTTATATTTGTCAATAGTTAACCATATTAGGCAATAAACTGAGGATTTTAAAACATTTATTATTTACTTTAAAATAATGATAATAAATCAATACGTTTTAACGTTAAAAAACAGAATGTTTTCAATAACTTGTAGAAAACTGTGACATTGTTTTACAATTTTGAAAAATCTCTTAGTGTCAGGCTTAATAGAAAACACCTACACTCTTTCTGCTTCTGCATCCAATCTGCTTTAATACACTGTTTTTGTTGAAGTATATAAAAAAAAAATACCTAGCCTCACACAGGAATGTAGTTGGAAAAGAGAATAGCACATTAATAGCCTTTCAGATAATTATGGATAGTCTTCTTTGACACTGTACCAAAACTCAGAGATGGTAGATTTTCAGGCTAGTTGCAATGAGAAATATGAAGCTGTATCATTGAACTTTCATACTCTATTGTGTTAAAATCCATTGGTCTCTCTTACATTTTGAACAGGTCCTTTACTCACGCATGATTCTGTAATGTCATACTATTGCCGTTGCAAAGTCACTTCAGTCGTGTCCGACTCTGTGTGACCAGACGGCAGCCCACCAGGCTCACCCGTCCCTGGGATTCTCCAGGCAAGAACACTGGAGTGGGTTGCCATTTCCTTCTCCAATGCATGTCATTTGTAAAATATTGGTTCATGAAGCTATGCAAATATTCCAAATTGACACATTATACAATTAAAAAATCATATTAGTTATTATAGCCAAGGATCTCATCAGGAAAACAGGTTTTGGGTAGCTGCCAAGTTCATGTGATGATATATGCTACAAGGTACTAGTAAGGTTTGATCAACTAAAGAACTGTTCAAATGCAATGTATTATTTCATTGTGCTGAGATCTACTAATGCTAATACGTTAAGGGACACCCAGGTTATAAGGGCTTCCAAGGTGGCACTAGTGGTAAAGAACCTGCCTCCAGATGGAGGAAATATAAGAGACACAAATTTGATCCCTGGGTCGGGAAGATTCCCCTGGAGGAGGACATGGCAACCCACTCCAGTATTCTTGCCTGGAGAATCCCATGGACAGAGGAGCCTGGTGGATTACAAGTCCATGGGCTACAGTCCATAGAGTTGCAAAGAGTCAGACATGACAATCAATTTAGCACACAGCCCATGTTGTCATAATAGGAAAAAGTTTAAGGATCCTAATAATGTATAACCTAATCTTGAAATGAGCAAATGTCTGTGTTTTGCATTACTATAAGTCAGAGGAGGGGATATAGTGGTCAGTATAGACAAAACAAGATTATTCACGTAAGTTGAAAATTATTATCACTGGGTGAGTGGTTCTTGTAGGTTAATTATATTAATCTCTACTTGTATTATTTACTCTGTGTACATATTTGAACGTTACCACAATAAATACTAATATATAGTTTAAACTCTTCAATGGAGTTATGGTTTTTCTTTTGAGACATAATTAAGAGCAAAAATTTTCTTTAATTTGATGGGTTAGACAACTGAAAACTAAAAAGAAGATTTATCTTATAGTTGTTATGAATTGTTCTGGGTCTTAATACATTTATTTGTCATACTCTTCTAAAGTAGAAAATTTATTTTGCAAATATCACCAAATAACCTTTGTCTTTACCTTAAGCCAGAGCTCAGACATGGGGGAGGAATCAGGCGATAGTATTGTAGTTTACCAAATACTCTCATACACTCAAATTTTTTCCAGCAATGGATTTAATTTCAAACTTTATACAAAATATATTTTTTTGCACTTGAGGAAAGTCAGAAATTTTCTCAAACCCTTTCATTGAACTAATGTGTTCTTTCCTACAACTCAAACACCACTTCTGTTCTCAATTTAAGCAATAATTTCAACATGGTTACTATGTACAAATGAAGTCATTTGCCTTTTAAAAAATGGGTTAATGTATCTACAATAGTACCCCTTTTATTTGAGATTTGATTTCCACTGCTTCAGACCCAAGGCAGCGTGAAAATGTTAAATGAAAAATGCCAGAAATCAGCCATTTGTGAGCTTTAAATTGTGTGTCCTTCCGGGTAGCAGTGAAACCTTGTGAAGAAGCTGCTGTCACATTTCTGGCAGGGTTGAGGTTGAGAGATATCATCTTCACATAACTTTTTACTACAATACATTGTTATAATTGTTCTACTATTAGTTAGAGTTGTTAATTTATTACTGTGTAATTTATAAATTACACTTTATCATGGGTATGTTTATATAGGAAGGAACACAGTGTTACATAGGGTTTGGCACTATCAGCAGTTTCAGGCATCTTGTGGTCTTGGAACAGAATCCCATGGATAAGGGGGGACTACTGTACTGAATTTCAAATACTTGAGAGCAAACTTGAAAAGAGGACATCTCACTGACAAAACAGCAAAGCTTCTATTTTTGTCTTATTGGAAGACTATTCCCCATGCCTTCTAACATTAATATAGAATTGATAACCACTCAAGAGGATCAGTAAAATGAAGTGAGATAGAGAAAGGTTACTCATGCTCTTTAACCATGTTCTCTGGAGGCATCGTAAAGAACTTATACTTTTATATCTTTCAAAGTTCAAGTTTCACTGAAGTGCATCAAACAAAATTGAAGAGCTCTTCTTTATAATTTATGCACTCTTATCTTTTAAAAACAATGTTCTTTTGTCACCTTTAAGCTGGAATACTTTGCCAGCATGTTCATCTTTCATAACATTAATATTTTTAGAATCAAAATCAGTTATTTTGCAAAACTTTGGTCAAAAGGCTAAAACAATATGAAAACAGAAATAAGAGAAGTTTCATTTTCATCCCGTTCCCACTGTTTCCATTTATGTAACCATTCTTAGGAGTTTTTAGTTTCTAATTCCTGTATTTCTTTTTAATTTTACAAAAGTAAGTATATTTACCTTTTTATTTTCTCTTCTTTCTTATATAAAGGTTAACATTCTATATCTGCTGCTGCTGCTGCTACGTCGCTTCAGTCGTGTCCGACTCTGTGCGACCCCATAGACGGCAGCCCACCAGGCTCCCCCGTCCCTGGGATTCTCCAGGCAAGAACACTGGAGTGGGTTGCCATTTCCTTCTCCAATGCATGAAAGTGAAAAGTCAAAGTGAAGTCACTCAGTCGTGTCTGACTCTTACCGACCCCATAGACTGCAGCCAACCAGGCTCCTCCATCCATGGGATTTTCCAGGCAAGAGTACTGGAGTGGGGTGCCATTGCCTTCTCCGGTTCTATATCTACTCCTCAATATTTAGTTTTTTTTAATTTATATCTGGAAACACTTCATATCAGATTCTTGAACTCTTCTTCCTTTTACTTTTTGGCTACAAATAATCCTTGAAGTGCCAACATCCGTTGGATTATCAAAAAAGCAAGAGAGTTCCAGAAAAACATCTATTTCTATTTTATTGATTATGTCAAAGCCTTTGACTGTGTGGATCACAAACTCTGGAAAATTCCTAAAGAGATGGGAATACCAGACCACCTGACCTGTCTCCTGAGAAACCTGTATGCAGGTCAAGAAGCAACAGTTAGAACTGGACATGGAACAATAGACTGGTTCCAAATAGAAAAAGGAGTACATCAAGGCTGTATATTGTCACCCTGCTTATTTAACTTATATGTAGAATACATCATGAGAAATGCTGGGCTGGAGGAAGCACAAGCTGAAATCAAGACTGCTGGGAGAAATATCAATAACCTCAGATATGCAGGTGACACCACCCTTATGGCAGAAAGTGAAGGAGCTAAAGAGCCTCTTGATGAAAGTGAAAGAGGAGAGTGAAAAAGTTGGCTTAAAACTCAACATGCAGAAAACTAAGATCATGGCATCTGGTCCCATCACTTCATGGCAAATAGATGGCAAAACAATGGGAACAGTGACAGACTATTTTTTGGGCTCCAAAATCACTGCAGATGGTGACTGCAGCCATGAAATTAAAAGACGCTCACTCCTTGGAAGGAAAGTTATGACCAACCTAGATTGCATATTAAAAAGCAGAGACATTACTTTGCCAACAAATGTCCATCTAGTCAAAGCTATGGTTTTTCCAGTAGTTATGTATGCATGTGAGAGTTGGACTATAAAGAAAGCTGAGCATCAAAGAATTGATGTTTTTGAACTGTGGTGTTGAAGAAGACACTTGAGAGTCCCTTGGATAACAAGGAGATCCCACTGGTCCATCCTAAAGGAGATCACCCCTGAATTTTCATTGGCAGGGCTGATGCTGAGTTGAAACTCAAATACTTGTGGCCAGCAAAGAGCTGACTCATTTGAAAAGACCCTGATGCTGGGAAAGATTGAGGGCAGGAGGAGAAGGGGATAACAGAGGATTAGATGGTTGGATAGCATCACCAGCTCAATGGACATGAGTTTGAGTAAACTCCAGGAATTAGTGATGGGCAGGGAGGCCTAGCATGCTGCAATCCATGGGGTCACAAAAAGTCAGACATGACTGAGAGATTGAACTGAACTGAACTGAACTGAACTAATAACTCCGTTGTGTAAATGTGCCATAGTTTTTCCAATTACTTGCTATGAATGGGCATCAAGGTTATTTACCATCTTTTGTGCTTATAAAAAATACTGAAATAAATAATGTGCACATTCTGTTTCATATTAACAGAGGAATGTCTTCAGCGTAGATTCCAAAAAGCAGAATTGCTGGGTCAAAGGATATATTTATGTGTGGATCTATTAGACATTGCCAGTTCAGTTCAATCACTCAGTTGTGTCCGACTCTTTGGAACCCCATGGACTGCAGCATGCCAGGACTCCCTGTCCATCACCAACTCCCAGAGTTTACCCAAACTCATGTCCATTGAGTCAGTGATGCCATCCAACCATCTCATCCTCTGTCGTACCCTTCTCCTACTGCCTTCACTCTTTCCCAGCATCAGGGTCTTTTCAAATGAGTCAGCTCTTCGCATTAGGTAGCCAAATTATTAGAGTTTCAACTTCAGCATCAGCACCCCCCAATGAATATTCAGGGGTGCTTTCCTTTAGGATGGACTGATTGGATCTCCTTGCAGTCCAAGGGACTCTCAAGAGTCTTCTCCAACACCACAGTTTAAAAGCATCAATTTTTCCGTGCTCAGCTTTCTTTATAGTCCAACTCTCACAATCCATACATGACTACTGGAAAAACCATAGCCTTGACTAGATGGACCTTTGTTGGCAAAGTAATGTCTCTGCTTTTTAATATGCTATCTAGGTTGGTCACAACTTTCCTTCCAAGGAGTAAACGTCTTTTAATTTCATGGCTCCAGTCACCATCTGCAGTGATTTTGGAGCCCCAAAACATAAAGTCTGCCACTGTTTACAGAAACAGTTTACACTGTTTCTCCATCTATTTTCCATGAAGTGACAGGACTCAATGTCATGATCTTTGTTTTCTGAATATTGAGCTTTAAGCAAACTTTTTCACTCTCCTCTTTCACTTTCATCAAGAGGCTCTTTAGTTCTTCACTTTCTGCCATAAGGGTGGTGTCATCTGCATATCTGAGGTTATTGATATTTCTCCCAGCAATCTTGATTCCAGCTTGTGCTTTATCCAGCCCAGCATTTCTCATGATGGACTCTGCATATAAGTTAAATAAGCAGGGTGACAATATACAGCCTTGACGTACTCCTTTTTTTATTTGGAACCAGTTTGTTGTTCCATGTCCAGTTCTAACTGTTGCTTCTTGACCTGCATACAGATTTTTCAGAAGGCAGGTATGCCCATCTCTTTAAGAATTTTCCACTATTTATTGTGATCCACACAGTCAAAGGCTTTGACATTGTCAATAAAGGAGAAATAGATGTTTTTTTCTGGAACTCTCTTGCTTTTTTTGACGAAACAGCAGATGTTGGCAATTTGATCTCTGGTTCTTCTGCCTTTTCTAAATCCAGCTTGAACATCTGGAAGTTCAGAGTTCATGTATTATTGAAGCCTGGCTTGGAGAATTTTGAGCATTACTTTACTAGCGTGTGAGATGAGCACAATTGTGTGGTAGTTTGAGCATTCTTTGCTCAATCTATGAAGGGCATTGCCTTTCTTTGGGATTGGAATGAAAACTGACCTTTTCCAGTCCTGTGGCCACTGCTGAGTCTTCCAAATTTGCTGGCATATTGAGTGAAGCACTTTCACAGCATCATCTTTTAGGATTTGGAATAGCTCAACTGGAATTCCATCACATCCACTAGCTTTGTTCATAGTGATGCTTTCTAAGGCCCACTTGACTTCACATTCCAGGATGTCTGGCTCTAGGTCAGTGATCACACCATCATGATTATCTGGGTCATGAAGATCTTTTTTGTACAGTTTTTCTGTGTATTCTTGCCACCTCTTCTTAATACCTTCCGCTTCTGTTAGGTCCATACCATTTCTGTCCTTTATTGAGCCCATTTTTGCATGAAATATTCCCTTGGTATCTCTAATTTTCTTGAAGAGATCTCCAGTCTTTCCCATTCCAGTGTTTTCCTTTATTTCTTTGCACTGATCACTGAGGGAGGCTTTCTTATCTCTCCTTGCTATTCTTTGGAACTCTGCATTCAAATGGGTATATCTTTCCTTTTCTCCTTTGCTTTTTGCTTCTCTTCTTTTCACAGCTATTTGTAAGGCCTCCTCCTCAGACACCCATTTTGCTTTTTTGTATTCCTTTTTCTTGGGGATGGTCTTGCTCCCTGTCTCCTGTACAATGTCATGAACCTCTGTCTGTAGTTCATGGCACTCTATCAGATCTAGTCCCTTAAATCTATTTCTCACTTCCAGTGTATAATCGTTAAGGATTTGATTTAGGTCATACCCAAATGGTCTAGTGGTTTTCCCTACTTCTTCATTTTAAGTCTGAATTTAGCAATAAGTAGTTCATGATCTGAGCCACAGTCAGCTCCTGGTCTTGATTTTGCTGACTGTATAGAGCTTCTCCATCTTTGGCTGCAAAGAATATAATCAATCTGATTTTGGTGTTGGCCATCTGGTGATGTCCATGTGTAGAGTCTTCTCTTGGGTTGTTGGAAGAGGGTGTTTGCTATGACCAATGCGTTCTCTTGGCAGAACTCTATTAGCCTTTGCCCTGCTTCATTCCGTATTCCAAGGCCAAATTTGCCTGTTACTCCAGGTGTTTCTTGACTTCCTACTTTTGCATTCCAGTCCCCTATAATGAAAAGGACATGTTTTTTGGGTGTTAATTCTAGAAGATCTTGTAGGTCTTGATAGAACCATTCAACTTCAGCTTCTTCAGCATTACTGGTTGGGGCACAGACTTGGATTACTGTGATATTGAATGGTTTGCCTTGGAAACGAACAGAGATCATTCTGTCGTTTTTGAGACTGCATCCAAACATTGCCCAGTTCCTCTTTATAGGGGTTCCACTACTATACAGGTCCACTATTAATACCAGCAATATGAGTGTTTCTCTACACCCTTGCTAGCAAAGTGCACAAACTTTTTACTTCTTAATATTTGAAAATGACACGTTGGTATTGTTTTAATTTGCCTCTTCCTTGTTATGAAATTGAAAATATTTTATGTATTTAAGGACTATTTGTTAATATTTTTAAATGAACTCTGTGCTCACATCTTTCGTCCAGCATTCCACAGGAAGGTTTGGTCTTTTTTCTTCTTTTTTGGTCTTTAAAATTTTTCTAAATAGAATTTATACCTTAAAAATATATATAAGTATCCTTTTACAAATATTATGTCCCAGTGTGTTATCTGTCCCAGTTTTACCTCTGATTTCTTTTTGACATGAAAATCATACTATGGGATCACACTCATCTATCTTCTATTTTATCTGAATTTTTAATCATAGGGAAGAATTCATATTTAGGAGTTTATCTTAATTATAAAGTTTAAGAAAAATCACTCAGGTTTTCTTGATTTCTATGATATTTTTTCATTGATACATTTGATCCACTGGAGTTTATTCTTGTGCATGAAATAAGGCATGATCCAATGACCATCACATTGTCACAATGCCATTTATTTAAAAGCCCATCTTTTTCCTCAGAGTTTGAGTGATCACATATATAATATACCTCTATACAAACTTTGGTCTTTTTCTGGATTTGATTTCTGATATTCTCCCCATTAGTCTGTCTACCATCCACAATACCATGGCGTTTTAATTATAGAGCCTTTATGTGTGCTTAGTGGCTCAGTCATGTCCAACTCTTTGCAGCATCATGGACTGTAGTCCGCCAGACTCCTCTGTTCAAGGGGATTCTCCAGGCAAGAATATCGGAGTAGGTTGACGTGTTCTCCTTCAGGGCATCCTCCCAACTCATGAGAAAGAGGCTTTATAGTATGCTCTAATATCTGATGGGGTTTCCTTGATGGCTCAGCGGGGAAAGAATCCATTTGCAAGGCAGGAGACACAGGAGACTTGAGTTTGATCCCTGGGTCAGAAGATCCCCTGGAGGAGGAAATGGCAACACACTCTAGTATTCTTGTCTAAATTCCCATGGACAGAGGAGCCTGGCGACCAAAGGGTCGCAAAGAGTTGGACATGACTGAGTGACTAAGCACAGCGTTAGGCCACCTCATTATTCTTTCCTTTTAATAAAATAAACAAACAAAAGAATTTTCATGTTTTTTCTTATAAATTTACTTTTATATGAATCTTAGAATTCATCTCTATAAATACTTGTAGTATTTCAACTGGGATGGTATTAAATGGATGTGCTGATATCCACATTTCACTGATACATCACATCCAAAAAGGGCTTTTAACTTGCTGAAGTTTATTGCTACATCTTTCAAGACTATTATAAAGTTTCCCTTATATGTGTTCTGTATAGTTTTGTTACACCTAAGGATTTTCTTTTTATCGCTGTTCTAAAAAAATATTTATATTTTTGTACTAAATCTGTAAGAAATAAAATAACCCTACTTTGGATATCAAGACATTTATTACATTTCTCTTGGTGGTAAAATAATTTTACTTCAGTAAGATAATTGTAGTGTTTCCCCAGGCAGATGGATAGCAAAGAGCTGAGTAAACATAAAATTCACCTATACACTGGAGAAGGCAAAATAGAGCATCTTTCTACCTTGACAGTTAGCTCACTTATTTTCTAAGGGCCTTTTTAGATAATTTCTGTGTCAGATTGACACCTAGTGGCCCACTCTGGTACAGTACTCTAAAGAGAGGTAATAAATTCTATTAGACAATTATGGACTGCATAGTTACTTTGCACATGTTTGTTAGATAATTTTATACATAATTAACTGTTTTATAATCATGGTAAGAACAAAACCCCCAATTAATGGATATCAAAGAATCATTGCTCTACACAATACAAAATGAAAGTGAAAGTGTTAGCCACTTAGGCATATCTTACTCTTTGCAACCTCATGGACTGTAGCCTGCCAGGCTCCTCTGTCCATGGAATTCTCCAAGCAATAATACTGGAGTGGGTAGCCATTCCCTTCTCCAGAGAATCTTCCCAACCCAGGGACTGAACCCAGGTTTCCTGCATTGCAGGCAGATTCTTTACCATCTGAGCCACCAGCGAAGCCCAAATAATACAAGTGAAAATGTTAGTCACTCAGTCATGTCTGACTCTTTGCGACCCCATGGACTGTAGCCCTCCAGTCTTCTCTGTCCATGAAATTTTCCAGGCAAGAATACCGGAGTGGGTAGCCATCCCCTTCTCCAGGGAATCTTCCTGACCCAGGTATCAAACCTGGGTCTCCCACATTGCAGGCAGATTCTTTACCATCTGAGCCACCAAACAATACAAATTTTCCCTCTAAAATAAAGATTTGTAAATTTTCCATTTCAGATGTTTTACTAAATTACAATAAGTCAAAGTCAATTTACTCTAGTTCCCTGCCCACTGTATGTAGCTGGCAAAAAGAAAAGTGAATATTATAGCTCCCAGGTTTTGGAGAGAGACAAATGAAGTTCCTACTTCATCAAATTACCTAAACTTTCTTAAACTCTGATGGATTCGGTTTTCTATGGATCTGAAGCAAATGTTAAAAAACTCAAGAGAATTTAACCAACATCTAAATCAGATATCTAAATTACCTGATACAGTAGATGTTATAGACATTGTAGTTCTCTATCCATATGTACTTCCTCCTTTTCTTTTTTGTTTTGGTTGTTTTGTGTTTTTTTACTTCCTTTTTTCTTAATGAATAAACTGTAATAAACAAAGGAATTACATGCTATCTTTGGTATCATTTGCCTCAAAGTACAAATTTTGGAATGTGGTGAAAACCTCTGATGAGGAAGCCCATCCTAATTTCTCATTATAGAGGATACACACACACACACACACACACACACACACACGCCCCAGTTAATGCTTAAGATAAATGAATCCTTAAGAGAAGAGGAAACTGGAGCATAAGGAAAGGTTGTTAATTTTTGACAACAGAAAACACTGTCAGTATTAACAGAGACTAATTGTTTTATTTGTGAGATGACCCTGTATTGGGATTTGACTGTGGAATTCTATCTATAATTGTTAAAGAAAAAAGTGTTAAAGTGTTAGTCTGACACGTGTTAGAACAGTAAGGAAGTCCTGAACCATTTATTAGAATGGTGAGGACTACCACAATTGCTGTCAGACTATCACAAAAGGGGAGACAGGTTGGGCTCAACTCCAAATATACCAAAAGAACTGAAAATTTATAGCCAAGGAGCAGAATGAAAGGGTCAGTGGATGGAAAATTAACCAAAGGAATAAAGTGTAGGGGAACTATTGCAAAATCAACTTAATAGGATTCTTGCTGAAGGAAAGTTAGGGTATCAGATATCAAGGGTATGAGATTCCTGAGTTAATAGGTTCCTTGCTATACCCGGACTAAACAGGCCAGAGACAAGGCCCAAGGAAAAGGTCTAGCTTGCTCCTCTGGTCAGACTGGAAGAGAGGGACTAAGATTTGATCCAGGAGAGAGTCTTTGTTCACAATCAATGACTGTCACCATGGACGTCAAAGAGATGCTGCTCCAGAATTACGAGGACTCTTACATGATCTAGCACATGACCAAATATTTAGGCTTATTGTGAATGACCACATTTTTTATTTTAATTTAAAGAATATTTTCTAAAAAAAAAAAAAAAGGCATATTTTAACTCTAAGAGGGAGAAAAATTTAGTGTTGTGTGGAAAAGTGCCTTAAGCAGGAACGTGGACAAACATGAAGTCTTGAGTTTTGTCTCGAATCTTGCCTGCTTCAGCCCCTATATTAAGGCATAAAATATCAACCGTTTATATCAGTTTAGTTCAGTCGCTCAGTCGTGTCTGACTCTTTGTGACTCTAGGAACTGCAGCATGCCAGGCCTCCCTGTCCATCACCAACTCCTGGAGTTTACCCAAACTGATGTCCATTAAATCAGTGATGCCATCCAACCATCTCATCCTCTGTTTTCCCCTTCTCCTCCTGCCCTCAATCTTTCCCAGCATCAGGGTCTTTTCAAATGAATCAGCTCTTCACATCAGGTGGCCAAAGTATTGGAGTTTTAGCTTCAACATCAGTCCTTCCAATGAACACCCAGGACTGATCTCCTTTAGGATAGACTGGTTGGATCTCCTTGCAGTCCAAGGGACACTCAAGAGTCTTCTCCATCACCACAGTTCAAAAGCATCAATTCTTCGGCGCTCAGCTTTCTTTACAGTCCAACTCTCACATCCATACATGACTACTGGAAAAACCATAGCCTTGACTAGACAGACATTTGTTGGCAAAGTAATGTCTCTGCTTTTGAATATGCTATCTAGGTTGGTCATAACTTTCCTTCCAAGGAGTAAGCATCTTTTAATTTCATGGCTTCAGTCACCATCTGCAGGGATTTTGGAGCCCCCCAAAAATAAAATCAGCCAGTTTCCCCATATATTTGCCATGAAGTGATGGGACTGTTTATATATCCACTACCAAAAATAACCTACTTAGAAAAGAAAGATTACTCTTTTCTTTGTATCCTAAGATGTTAGGGTGACACCTCGTGGACAGACAGGCCTAATACATCTAGCAAGATAGTAATTACCTAACTCTAAAGTTGTGAAAGCGTAGAAACTTTAAAGAGGTTGGGCCTCAACTGGGAAGACAACACAATACTTAAACCCAAACACAACTGTTCATAGTGGATCCTCGTAATTGAATGCCTGGATCTAGAGATACCACAAATTCCACCAATGCCATTTCTAAGAAGCAACATGATTATGAATGAAAAGAAATATATGTTTTTCATCTTGTCAAAGGACAGTTTTTAAAAGAGGGTATATTCATGACTGTCATGTAGATATAAAAATATCCTGTATCAAATATTTTATTTAACTCAATTAAAAAATTTTTTTTAATTAAAATATAGTTGATATACAATTCATATACATTAAGTTTCCTTGGCAACTTACCAGTAAAGAACCCACCTGCAATGAAGAAGATGTGAGTTCAATTCCTGTGTTGGGAAGATCCCTTGGAGGAGTGCCGGAGCCAGCCGGCAAAGTCGATCAGGTCCCGAGAACGTGCACGGCGGGGCTAAGAAAGAAACTAAAGCAAGAGACTACAAAGATGGGGTCGAGAGGTTCAGACACGTCACCACGAAGGGACGCAGTCTGACACCAACTTTATTCAACATCTCATATTTATACAGAAAAGCGTGAGAGAGACGAAACAGTTGACATTTTTTCTTGGTTAGCCTATACATCTTACAAACAGTCACAAGAAATCTTGAGAGCATGGGAATGGCTCCCTGTTATTATTTCTTACACCAGATAACATTTCTCTGTGCGTGAGAAGTTTGCACAGAACTCCAGGTGCCTGCAGTAAATAAGCGCCTAATCTCTGGGGTGGCGGGACAGAGAGCTATGTTTGCAAGCAAACCCTCAAGGACTGAGGCAGCTCCCAGAGCTGTGTCCTTCGGACAAAGGACCCCGTTCTCACGGGCAGCTCCCCGCATCTCCCCCTTTCTTTTTATATAGGCATACGCTTATGTTCCTTTAACCGCAGACCATTTCCATAGATGGAAGCCTTTATGATCCATAGATCATCAGTCAGTTTTTTAATTAAACAAGGTGCAAGAAATAAAACAGTTAAAATTATTAAGAACAGTCCTCCCATGGCTGCTCCCAAGTACCAAATACTATTGACAGTAGGTACATGTCGAAAAAGTTCTTTAACAAAAGACTCAGCTCTTTTTGCAACATCCAAATCAGGTCTGGGTGCATTTTCAATGTTCATTATTTCCTGATGTAGATGCAGCAAATCTAAGGAAATATTTTCATTATGCCAAATACCTTCTAAATGAGCTTTCACCTTATCCCAAGCAGTTATACTACCATTATATTTTTTGGGAGTAACACAGATCCATCGAAAATCAGCATGACATTGTACTCGTAATCTCAACTTTATACTTTGAACCTCTTCACCTAAATATTTTACAACATCATAAAGGGCATTCAATCGATCCTCTAGCTTTTTGTCAATATCTTCTTGAGTCCCCAGGGCAACGGATGCATTTTGTGCCAGATTATTAACAAAAGTTGCAGTTTGCACTGATTGTGCCAAGGACAGGGCTGCAGTAATCGAGGAAGCAATAAGAGTTACCAAAGCTACAAATCCCAGAATTATTAACCCTATTCCCCTGCGATAACGCATTAAAGCACCCTCTACTTCTCTCCAAAGTTCAAGTCCCCTTTCATCATACCAAGACCCATTAATCTTTACAGGAACCATAACAAAAGCAGGCTGTCTTAAGACTAGAACCCTAGTTTGATTGGTAATTCCCCTAACACAGTTAGTCAAAGTACAATTGTTACAAGTTACATTATAATTTTGTAACCCAGGTTGTATTTTTACAGATCCTACTAGTAAAGCATAAGGGTGAGGCACACATGCACGAGGGTATCTCATGGTGAGATTCCACAAATGACCGTGTCTCACTTTCAATCCCACCTGAAGGTAGGAACCCTCACATCCAAGGGCGGCAGCTAGTTTCCAGATTTCTGTTTGGAACACTTTAGAGCCGCCCAAGTTCCAAATACGGGATGCAAAGTTCCTATTATCTTGAGCTCCAGGGTTTCGGGCCGAGTCTGGAGACCAGTCCCACAATGACTCATTTGTCCCAAATATGTTATAAACCGTAGCAGTTCCATCTCGACACAGTTTCCATGGTGCAGCAGTGACTCTTCCCCTTGTTCCAAAGTCGCAGAAAGGAATATCTAAAGGACCAGTTCCATTACGACGTTGAGGAATTCCATACTCTTTCGTTACTCCAGAAATATATAGGCTCCAACCATTGTCAAAATCAGCATATCCGGACTCCCCAACAAAAAGACATCCTGTTGAATTAAAATATCTAGACAGACAAATAGGTAAGTGATCAAACACTCCATGATAAGAGAAATTAACTTGATTAGGAATAATATGTTTATCTGAAAAACCACCCAAAGCCACAGTATCATTAGTGTATATGGGAATAGACCGACCCTCCCAGCCCACGGGTTGGAGAAGGGGAGGATCGGGAAAATAAGCCCAGTAAGCACTTGAATATTCTTCAGAGTGTGCAGTGTTAATCTGATTTAAGATAATTAATAAGGTTATCAGGAAGCTTAAAGGCGGTATCGGATCGCCCTGCACCGCAACACGATTCTGTGCCTCTCGCATCAATGCCTGAAGTTGTTGCCGAGATGGTAATTCATCATGCTCTTGAATTGTCAATCTCCTCATCTGATTTGCTAGAGACTGTCTCCGCCGTGCGTACCAACCTTTCCGGCAGCCAGCGCGGCGCTTCGGCATCCTGTGGGAAAACACAAACATGCCCTCGTCCCCAGATTAGTACTGGATCTGGTCCATACCATTTTCCTACAAGTGGGTCTTTCCAAAAGACTTTAGGTCTTATTGTTTGTGCATCAAAGTTCCAAAATCGCTGTGCTGCTGAACGGCCACTTATATCCAATTGTAAAAAATTTAGAACAAATAAAGCATGGTTTAGAGAGTTGGAGGGGGTATTGGGATACAGTTCCCCCTTCTTTAGTTTTTGCAATTGATGTTTGAGAGTTTGATGTGCCCGTTCAATAATTCCTTGACCTTGAGGATTGTAAGGGATACCTGTTTTATGTGAGATAGACAATTGCGTACAAAATAATTGAAAATTTTTTCCAGTGTATCCTGGACCATTGTCTGTTTTTATGGTTTTAGGGGTTCCCATAACAGCAAAACATTTAATGCAATGAGCTATACAATGTTTGCTAGCTTCTCCGGATTGTAGAGAGGCATGTAAAAAGCCGGAGAAGGTGTCAATAGTAACATGAACAAATTTTTGTTTACCAAATTCAGGAATATGGGTAACATCCATTTGCCATATATCGTTTGGCAACAATCCTCGAGGATTAACTCCATAGTGGGGGACGCTAAAAAACTGAGGACATGTTTGACATTGCTTAACAATCTGTCTGGCAGCTTCTCGAGTAATGCCAAATTGAAGTCTTAAGCTATTGCTGTTTTGATGGTGTAAGCTGTGGGAAGTTTTTGCCATTTGTTCCAATGAAGGAAATATCATACGTGTAGCTTCATCAGCCAAAGCATTGCCTCGTGCTAAAGGTCCAGGAAGTCCAGAGTGAGCACGAATATGACCAAAATAGCATTTATTAACTCTGGAGCAAATTAAATGTTGTATATCACGAAAAAGAGTTTGGATAGTAGAATTCAGGGTACCAATAAATGGAACAGTCTCAATAGTGTTTAAGGCTCTTATGATATATTGACTGTCAGAATATAAATTAAATGGAGCAGAAATTTGTAATAAAGCCTGAAAAACGGCAAATAGTTCTACTTCTTGAGCAGACTTATAATTAGTATGCCAGGTGGTAGTGTTGTCCTGTATAATCAAACTAGCTATTCCATTAGAAGAGCCATCAGTAAATACAGTTAGGGCGTCGGCAAGGGGCTGAGAAACAATGATTTTTGGGAAGAGAAATTGGTGATAATGAGCAAATTGCAAAATTTTATCTGAGGGATAATGATTATCAAGCCGTCCACTAAAACCAGCTAAGGCAATAACCCAATTGTCGCTAAACTGCAACAGCCAGTCCTGCTGAATTTTAGAAAATGGAACACATATAAAATGTGGGTCTCTTCCTAGATATACAGTGGATTCTGACCGCCCAAGAGCTATTAGGGCAGCAACCAAATCATAATAGGGGGTTAATACCCGAGAGGGAGAGGCAGGCAAGTGAAGCCATCTTAAAGGCAATCCTTGGAATAAGACTGCTGTAGGAGCATGTTTAGTAGGAAGAATATATAAACCCCATTCTTGAGTATAGTCACAATAAGTAGCTTGTTGTTTAGACAGGGCCTGTTCAACTTTATCTAAGGCTTGCCTTCCCTCCAGAGTCAGAGTTCGGGGAGAAGTTGGATCAGGATCACCCTTCAGAATATCAAAAAGAGGCTTCATTTCCCCTGTAGTTAGCTTCAAGTAAGGTCTTATCCAATTAATATCTCCTAACAGTTTTTGGAAATCATTCAAGGTAACCAAATTATCTTTACGAATTTCTAACTTCTGAGCTCGAAACCATTCTTTTTCCAGAAAAAACCCCAAATAAGAATAGGGGGGGAAGCGTTGCACCTTTTCTGTTGCAATAATCAAACCATAATCCTGTAATGCAGTTTGCATATAAGCGAATGTTCTTAATAGCAACTCCTCATCTTCATATGCCAAAAGAATATCATCCATATAATGAATAATATATACTTGGGAGTACAAGGACCTAGTGGTTTTTAAAGCTTGAGCAACAAATTTCTGACAGAGAGTAGGACTATTAGCCATTCCCTGAGGTAAAACTTGCCACTGATATCTTTTCATAGGTTCTTTATAATTTGTAGAAGGGACACTAAAAGCAAATCTTTGACAGTCATTAGTGGCAAGGGGAATAGTATAAAAGCAGTCTTTTAAGTCAATAATAATTTTGTAAGTATCTTTTGGAATGGCCATGGGGGTAGGCAACCCCGGCTGAAGGGGGCCCATCAATTCCATTGTTTCATTAACCTTTCGTAAATCTTGTAATAGCCTCCATTTACCTGTTTTCTTTTTAATGACAAAAATAGGTGAATTCCAAGGTGAATTTGAGGGGGTAATATGGCCGAGAGCAAGCTGTTCCTGCACAAGCTGATTGGCGGCCGTGATTTTTTCTATTGATAGGGGCCACTGATCAACCCATACTGGATCATCAGACTTCCATTTTATCGGATCAGCATGGATTGCAGGACGATCAATGACCCCTCCTAAAAACATCCTATACCTTTTCTATCATTCTTAACTGCAGGGATCAGGGGTTGTAAAGGCCCTTGTGAATTTATCCCCAACCCCTGATGGGGCAAAAGGCCTTGGTCTAACAATTGATTACTAATCTTTTTATCTGGACTATAAAGATATACCCCCATATTCATCATAACATCTCTCCCCCATAGATTAACCGGCAGTCCTGGCAAAACATAAGGTTTAAAATGTCCTTCATGTCCTTCTTCGTCCCTCCATTTTAAAAAGGTTGAACTCTGTTCTGGGTCATGTGATTGCCCAATGCCTTGCAAAGTAGAAATTACAACCTGCTTAGGCCATTCATCAGGCCAATGTTTTTGAGATATAACAGAAACATCTGCACCAGTATCCAAAATACCTTTAAAAGGCTTTTCTTGAATATACAGTAGAAGCTCAGGGCATTGCTTATTAATGGCCTGAATCCAATAAGCGTCTGAAGACCCGAAACCTCGGGATCCTCGTTCTTGCCTAATGGCTTTTCCAACTGGAATTATAGGAAGTAGAATTAATTGAGCAACACGTTGACCAGATTGTATTACTGTTATGCCCTGTGGTGAATGGGCCATAATTTTTATTTCACCCATATAATCAGAGTCTATGACTCCAGGGGCTACTAATAAACCTTTCATCGTAGTACTGCTTCTCCCCAATAGGAGGCCCACAGTGTTCTTCGGAAGAGGGCCAAAAATTCCAGTTGGCAAAGCCTGCATGCCCATTTCTGGAGTTAATACTGTGTAGGTGGAGGAACTGAGGTCCAATCCTGCACTCCCTGCAGTTGCTCTGAACAACTCGGTAACAGTTCTGCGTTTTGGCCTTGAAGCGTCTCCAATTTGGTCAGATTTTGCATCGCCCCATAACATTGTTTCGGGGCCTGGGGCTGGCCCCTCACCCAGTTTCCCGAGACCAGAGGAAGTGGCTTTCCCTGTAAGTCAGTTTTAGAACGGCAATCCCTTGCCCAGTGTCTGCCTTTCTTACACCTAGGACAAAGGTTAGGGGTTTGAGCAGGTCTCCGGGCCTGCTTCTGCGGGCAGTGGGCGGCCTGATGACCCATCTGGCCACAAGAAAAGCAGCCAGAGCCAGGGATTCGAAGCCGACCACTAGTTTTATCCCACTTTTGTTGTTGATACAGTACTTCTTTGACTGTCTTTCCTTGTAATGCCTCGGCCAAAGTTATGCCTTGAACGTATGAAGGGCCGATATCAGCACAAATCCGTATATAGTCAGATAAGCCTCCCTTTTTCCTGTAAGGTCTCAGGGCAGCTTGACAAGCCGAATTGGCGTTCTCATAAGCAAGCTGTTTAGTCAACACCATCCCCGCCTGCTCAT
Source organism: Bos indicus (assembly GCF_029378745.1). NCBI lineage: Eukaryota > Metazoa > Chordata > Mammalia > Artiodactyla > Bovidae > Bos > Bos indicus. The sequence continues at coordinate 56,343,003 of NC_091769.1, forward strand.
CCCCTATCATTTTACCAATTGTCTCAAGCAGGTGGGCAACAAAATCCTGATATGGCTCATCTGGCCCCTGGCGAATTTTAGATAAATCTTCAGTCTTTTATCAGAATTTGGAAGCTTTTTCCATGCTTGTAGAGCCGCAGCACTAATCTGAGGGTAGGCTCCAGGTAAATAATTAAGTTGACTATTAGTGTCTCGATATTCTCCCTCTCCCACCATCATTTCATAAGTGGTGTTCAGTCCCTGTCGCCGGTTGATATCGGCTGTGATCCCACATTGCTCAGCAAACTCAGATTTCCATAGTAAATAATCTCCTCCAGATAAACAAGCTCGAGCAACCTGTTTCCAATCATTAGGTGGCAGATTTTGATTTCCTAAAGCCTCTATAATAGCCTGAGTAAACGGCGCAGTCGGGCCATATTGTGCACAAGCCATTTTTAACTCTTTCAGTTGCTTAAAGGGCAGCGGCTCATAATACCTCTGCTGTTGAGCATTTTCAAACACTGGATAGATTCCTGAAAACCCGGGAATATGTTCTCCTTCTTCATTAGCTCGCTTAATTGCTTGTTGAAGAGGAGATAATAATATCTCACTTTTAATTTTTATGTTTTCACCGGGCAAAGAAGCAGGGATAGATATAAGCTCTCGCGGTTCTACGAAAGGCGGAGGTGGATCGAGTCCAGCAAGAACCGAGGGAGGATATGCTGGAGGCGCAGGCTGGCTGGAGTGGGAGTCTCCCTGTGCATCCTTTTTTACTGCTATAACAATCTTCTGAATTAAATTCTCCAGCTGTTCTTCAGAAAGCCCTGAATGCTTTAATTCCCCTTTTCCTGGGGGGGATTCCATGTTAACCATCATCTCCCAAGGCATATCCTCTCTATGGTTCTGAGCCGCTTGTTCATTTAACTCTTTCTGTTCATCAGAGCTTAACACATCATCACTCCCTCCAGCCTTATAAGCTGTTCCCTCAGGCACAGCATAAAGCGGCTCAGGTGATGGGGCACAAGGCTCTGTAACTTCGGGTCCTGTGGAATCCCTGAGAGCTGTTTGAATTTTATGTCCCTCATGTTCAGGATCCAGGCAGTCTCTTATGAGAGTCCACAAAGAAAAAGCATCCACAGGAACACAATTGGGACCATGTAAGGAATAATATGTCTGCAATTGTTTTCCTACTTTTTTCCAAGTTTCCAGACTAACTGTTCCTTCCTCTGGAAACCAAGGACAAACCTCTTCAATAAAAAGTAAAAACTTTTCTAGCTGTAACTTATTTACATGAATTCCCCTACCTTTTAACATAGTTTTCAACATATGTACAAATAACTGGCGGCTATTGCCTTGTCCCATGATTTATTACTCTCGACAATCACCCTCCCTGCCCTTTACTTTTAATTACTTAGGAATTCCTCTTTACTTACCTCAATCTTGGCGGGCAGCGGCCGTCGTTGCACTCCGATTCTCGGGTCCCTGTTCGGGCGCCACCTGCCGGAGCCAGCCGGCAAAGTCGATCAGGTCCCGAGAACGTGCACGGCGGGGCTAAGAAAGAAACTAAAGCAAGAGACTACAAAGATGGGGTCGAGAGGTTCAGACACGTCACCACGAAGGGACGCAGTCTGACACCAACTTTATTCAACATCTCATATTTATACAGAAAAGCGTGAGAGAGACGAAACAGTTGACATTTTTTCTTGGTTAGCCTATACATCTTACAAACAGTCACAAGAAATCTTGAGAGCATGGGAATGGCTCCCTGTTATTATTTCTTACACCAGATAACATTTCTCTGTGCGTGAGAAGTTTGCACAGAACTCCAGGTGCCTGCAGTAAATAAGCGCCTAATCTCTGGGGTGGCGGGACAGAGAGCTATGTTTGCAAGCAAACCCTCAAGGACTGAGGCAGCTCCCAGAGCTGTGTCCTTCGGACAAAGGACCCCGTTCTCACGGGCAGCTCCCCGCAGAGGAGGAAATGGCAACCCACTCCAGTATTCTTGCCTGGGAAATCCCATGGACAGATGAGCCTGGTGGGCTACAATCCATGGGGTTGCAAAAAGAGATGGACAGGCCCTAGCAACTAAACAACAACTATATACATAGTTTCAGGTGTACAGCATAGTGATTCCCAGTTTTTAAAGGTCATACTCCATTTATTTATTATAAAATATTGGCTATATTCCCTGGGCTGTATAATAAATACTTATAGCTCATTTATATTGCATGCAGTAGTCTGTACCTCTTAATTCCCTATCCCTATCTCGCCCCTCCTCTCTTCTGTCTCCCCCTGGTAACCAGCAGTTTGTTCTCTACATCTGTGAATCGTTTCCTGCTTTGTTTTATTCACATTTATTTACTTTTTAGACTCCATGTGTAAGTGACACCACACAGTATTTGTTTCTCTCTCTCTCTGATTTATTTCACTTACCATAACACCCTCCAAGTCCACTCACGTTGCAGATGGCAAAATTTCATTCTTTTACATGGCTGAATAGCATTCCAATTAACGTGGGGACCAGTATGTTTTCATAACCTGTTCAAAAAAAAATTCAAAGAACACATATATATAGTCAGATAAGGAATGCTAAAATAGAATTGATCAATAATCAGTTACATTCCACCAGACACAACTAATTTGCACTTTTATGGACAAAATAGTTTGCATTATTATTAATTTTATTAAATTAATTGAGTTGTAAAGTTACCCAAAATGCTGAAAAGCAGAAATAACCTGAAAAGATACTCACTTCCAACTCTTTCATTAAGTGTCTCATTAATTTTTCTGCCACTCTTCACTCAATCAATAATTACTTATGAAACACCTACTATGCACAATGCTAGGCTAACTGATGGGAAAAGCAAAAAATATTACATACACTTAAGGAACTTAAGTACTCTTGCCTGGAAAATCTCATGGACGGAGGAGCCTGGTAGGCTGCAGTCCATGGGGTCACAAAGAGTCGGACACGACTGAGCGACTTCATTTTCACTTTTCTCTTTCATGCATTGGAGAAGGAAATGGCAACCCACTCCAGTGTTCTTGCCTGGAGAATCCCAGGGACGGCAGAGCCTGGTGGGCTGCTGTCTATGGGGTTGCACAGAGTCGGACATGACTGAAGTGACTTAGCAGCAGAAGCAAGGAACTTAAAATACATTCGGTAAAACAAAGGTAGTGCCTCAAACAGATCTTTTGTAATTTTAATACATCCTTTGTAATCCTTTTCCTCCTTACTTCCTTCCTTAAATATTTATGAAATGCCTACTATATACACTAAACACTTTCTAGAGACTTGGTATTCAATGTGAAAGACAGACAAGTTCCTTTTCTCCTATGGTGTTTTCTTTCTAGTAGGGGAATGTAGACAATTAACAAATAATTTTAAAAAATCCAGATTAGTATTTAAACCTTGACATTACAATTCCTCAAAATTTTCAAAACAAATGACCTTTTCTTTTATGTCACAGAAGTTATACAGAATTTCTTTTATGTCACAGAATTGAAAGTATGCTCCAAAGTAGTTTATCATGCAGGTTCTGGTGTTAGTTTGATTGTATTCAAACTTTGTCTCCATCTTTGGCAGGCCAGATAAATTTAAGCAAGTTACTTAACTACACTTAACTACACAGATTTTTTTCCCCTGTTTAATGGGTATAGAAGTGACTTAGCAGCAGCAGCAGTAGTTACCTCACAGGACTGTGGTTAGGACTAAAGAGATATTACAGTGTATCTTATGGCAAGAGTGTCTGATACATAGACAGTGTTCAATACATGCTAGCTATTGTTACTGTCAGTAATAATGTTACTATCATTATTAGTATTATTATAACCTTGAATTTCATCACCTCTTGCATATGCTTGAGTCTTGCAAATTCTTTTCATCTTGATTCAATATCAGAGAACATGTAAACATATACTGTTCACTTATTCAATAAATATTTGTAAATGCTTATCATGTACATTGTATGTGACACTGTGGATCTAAAAATAAGGGAGATGTTTAAATGCACAATAATAAAATTAATGATAAGTTTGTGTTGAATGTGATTAGAGCATGAAGTGCAAGATGCGAAGGCTGAATGAAAGGTCTATGCAGAGACAGCAAAAGAGACAGATGTAAAGAACAGACTTTTGGACTATGCGGGAGAAGACAAGGGTGGGATGATTTGAGAGAATAGCACTGAGACATGTATATTACCATATATTAAATAGATGACCAGTGCAGTACTTCAATGCATGAAGCAGGGCACACAAAGCCAATGCTCTAGTACAACCCAGAGGGATGGGTGGGGGAGGGTGATGGGAGGGGGATTCAGTATGGGGGGACACATGTGCACCTGTGGCTGATTCATGTTAATGTATGGCAAAAATCACAACACTGTAAAGTAATTAGCCTACAATTAAATGAATTAATTCAAGTAAAAAAAAGAGAAAGGTCTATGAAGGATGGCTGAAGTCAAATCATGAAAACATTTTCCAAATCACACTGAAGATGGGACATTTTTCCAAAGAAAATCAGGAATCATTGAGATTTTTAAGCAGAAGAGTGAGATAATCTAATTTGTGCCACAGAAAATCAATCTGACATTCATAGAAACTTGGCGAAAGAAGACTAGATCCAGGGAGAAATGGAGTATTTCCTGACACATCAATAAACAAGGATGTCACAGTCATCAGTGATTCTGGCCCTCCAAATGTGAATTTCTGAGCCAGGAAGGCAGCCAGGAAGAACAATGTCTATTATACAGCAGCCATCGAGCTGCAGCCACTCCCTTCTGCAAGCACTGAGGAGCCGGGGAAGGGGGCAGGGATGTAATAAAATGCAGGATACTGACCCCAGATAGCCAAGAAGCATATGAAAGGAATGATCTCAGTAAGCCCAGACTTGCATCTTCCCATACATAGAAAAGCAGTAAATTCCTTAACTTGAGATATCTGGTTTTCCTAAATTAACAATAATCTTTGGTGTTCAGACTACCTGCCCCTTGTTGCAAATATAACCTGACTCCTGCCCCCACTTCCTTGGAGCAGTTCTCCCAGGGTCACTCGAGATGCTGTCTCCTGGGCTTGAGGTCCTAAAATTTTCCACCAAATAAAACATAACTCTCAATTTTTAGGTTGTGACTAGTTTTTAAGTTGATGCAGGTTAAGAAGCTGGCACAGTAGTGCAGGTGAGAAAGGAAGTCAGCAGTGGCATGGGGAGGAAACAGAAGGAGACAAATCTGAGTGGTATCTAGGAAGACAGATATGTCGAAGCCTCACAAGCCTGTGAGTCATACCCACTCATACTCTAATCTTGCTAGCTCCATGCCTCCCCTGCTTAACAGGATCTTCCTTTCTCTGTACAATCTCTCTAAAATATTTCTGCACATGCTTTTCTTTGCCATCAGATCCCAGTCCAGAGAAAAGCTTCCACCCTTCGCCCACACCCCAGCTGAAAGGAATGTTGGGAAACCAACATTTCTACATCTACAGCGAAAGAGGGTCACAAGTTAGGCAGCTAAAAGGAATGAAAATATTTACAACAGTGATACTTCTCTTCTTATTTATGCTGTTCCACATACCCTACTTTATATAATAACTAGTATTACATTATATATATTTTATATATATATATATATATATATATATTTTTTTTTTTTTTTTAATCAACTTTTTACACTAGAGTTTCTTTTTCAGGTCTTTTAACCAGGACTGTCTGGCATCACTTCCCCCTCTAGTGGACACAAAGAGGAAATACACAGGTGGATGAGACTCCTGATCTTTCTGGACTATACTGTTAAATGTAATCCTTCCACTCACTTCACAAGTGAGTAAACTGGGGCTGAGAGATAAGAAACATGATATACCAAAACCAGGTGTAAAATTAATAAGGATATTGAAAGGCTGTTGTTGAATCATGCAAAGACGCTGGGATTCTTGGCCCCCGGAGGAGAAGAATTCAATCTGGGGCCAGAGACGAGGCTTGATCACTCAGAGCTTTTGTGTAATAAAGTTTTATTAAAGTATAAAGGAGATAGAGAAAGCTTCTGACATAGGCATCAGAAGGGGGCAGAAAGAGTACCTCCCTGCTAGTCTTCAGCTGGATGTTATATAGTCACTAGTAGTCTGTTAATGAGAGAAAGGAATGTCTTAAAATTCAGAATGGCACCAGGCCCCTCACCCATAACATGCATTTTGGGATAATCTTGGCACCAAATGGTTTATCCTGGGCCATAAAATTATTAACTTGAACCTTGAAGAAGGGCAGATTACCATACAAATAGTTTCATTTACATAGATTAGGGGAACAATATCTGAGTATAACATACTGGTTTGTCAAGTAGGTTCTGAGCCACTAGGCGGAACTGACTTGAAGACAGAGTTTAGGGGTAAATGCATAGTACATTAGCATAGCTTAAGACAAACATTTCCATAAGAGAAATGGATTGGTTATCTCTAGGTTTGAGAATAGTTCACTTCAGGTGAAACTAGGTGTCATTATGGCAACACAGTATTTTAAGAGAAACCTCCTTTTATTTATTTATTTATTTATTTTTTTGTACTTGACTAATTTTATTTTATTTTATTTTTTCTGGACTGGCAAGAAACCTCCTTTTAAATTTGTATAGAGAAGGAAAAAATATCACTAGTTTGTTTCCTCCTGCCGCTGAAGAGAGATAAAAATGTCTGACGCAGGCTATTTCCTCCGTTTGGAGAACCCTGGCCTTCCTGCCTGTTACCCTCTCAATATCTTGATGTTGTCTTCCCTTTTGTTACTCCCATAGACTATAAAGGGCAGCATTATGGTATGATCTGAGGGACAGAATTTCTGCATCAACTCTTGCTATTTTTTTTTTTTAATAAAAGAAGATGCATGGGCTACATACTAAGCTGGGTTCAGCATTTACCCTCCTACCGGTTGTGTGAACTTTGGCAAGTAAGTTAACCTCTCTTTAACTCAATTTTTCTGTTGGCAAATAGGAGTAATAACAACAGTTCTCACAGGGGCTGTTTCCAAGGAATGAATGAGTTAGCATTCACAAAGAACTTAGAAAAGTTCACGGCACTTCATAAGCACTAAATGAATATTTGTGCAATAGAATGAGCAAGAAACAGGACAGACTTCTGATTTTAAACTGGGTCAAACTTTGCTGGCCCTCCAAAAAGAGTTCCATCTGATAATGGTAGAGTAAGTAGCTTGAATAGACCAACAACCCAAAGATTAAAGTTTTAAATTTTGAGCAGAATTATTTAAAAGAATACCCTTCAGGAGACACTGGAGGAAAACCAAAAGCAGGAAGAAATTGGAAGGACATCTACTCTGGAAAAACAGAAATTGCAGTTGATGAGATTAAGGAATTTCTAACTTCTTGCCTGAGGACAACCCCAATCTGCATAGCAGCTTGGGACAGCAGAACGGGAATGCTTTACTGCTCTGAAGCCTAAGAGGCCAGTGTTCAGGGTTTGGAGAGTAAAGAGAAAACTTCTGAGAAGAGCTTGGAAGGGAAGAGCCACCAAGGGCACAAGTCCTAAAATATGCAACCAATGTGTGCCAACTCGCTTCAGTTGTGTCTAATTCTGTGTGGCCCTATGGACTGCAGCCTGCCAGGTTCCTCTGTCCATGGGATTCTCCAGGCAAGAACACTGGAGTGGTTTGCCATGCCCTCCTGCAGGGGATCTTCCTGGGCAACGAATATTGCCCTGAAATTTGGCTGACCACTAAACTAACAGTCACAGGAGAGATCACAGAGACACTAGTCGGGGAAAAAAAAAATGGTGGAAACTACACATCTAAAAGAAATGTCAGTTACTGACTGCAGAGGGACAGAGTATGTAGTATGAGTTCAGCCAAGTTAACTGTTGCTTAGGAATCCTCAATGTGTCTACCATGTATCATTCATGTCAGGTATGCAGTGGAAACTCAGTAGATATCCAAAGAACAGAAACATATGACCTATACTTAATAACAAAAGAAGTCAAAATAAATCCAAATTGATAGAATCCAAATGGTATAATATGCAGAGAAGTTTTTTTTTTTTTTAACTAGCACATGTAAGTAAAAGGAAATACAAAATAAAAACTGTTCCTCTTGGAAATGCAAATCAAAACTACAATGAGGTACGACCTCACACCAATCAGAATGGCCATCCTTAAAACAATCTACAAATAACAAGTGCTGAAGAGGATGTGGAGAAAAGGGAACCCTCCTACACTGTTGGTGGGAATATAAATTGGTGCAACCACTATATTGAACAGTATGGTGATTCCTTCCATAATGTCATATAACTGTAATCATACAGTATGAAAGATTTTCAGATTGGTTTCTTTCATTTAGCAATATTCATTTAAGATTCTACCATGCCTTTCATGGCAAAATAGTTCATTTCTTCTTATTGCTGAATAATGTTCTATTGTATGGATGAATCACTGGTGTTTATCCATCTATCTATTGAAGGACATCTCAGTTACTTTCAGTTTTGCTGATTTTTTAAAAATTAAACTGGAGTTAATTTTCAATATTGTGTTAGTTTTAGGTGTACAGCAAAGTTACTCAGTTATATGGGTATATATGAGTGAAAGTGTTAGTTACTCAGTCATGTCAGACTCTTTGCAACCCTATGGACTCTTTGCAACCCCATGGAGCCCACCAGGCTCCTCAGTTCATGGAATTCTCCAGGTAAGAATACTGGAGTGGGTAGTCATGCCTTTCTCCAGGGGATCATCCCGATCCAGAGATCGAACACAGGTCTCCTGCATTGTATGCATATTCTTTATCATCTGAGCCACCAGGAAAGCCGTGTGTGTGTGTGTGTGTGTGTGTGTGTGTGCACTTGTGCATATATATGTGTGTGTGTATACATATTTCAGATTATTTTTGATTATAAGTTATTATATGTTATTGAATGCAATTACCTGTGCTAGACAGTACATCCTTGTTGCCTATTTTATATGTAGTAATTTATATTGTTAATCCCATAGTCCTAATTTCTCCCTTCCCCCTTCCTTTCCCCCTTTGTTAACCATAAGCTTGTTTTCCATGTCCATGGTTCTATTTCTGCTTTGTATACAGATTCATTTGTATTATTTTTTAGACTCCACATATAAGTGATATCATATAATGATTTCCTTTCTATCTGACTTGCTTCACTTAATATAATATTCTTCAGGTATTGCTGCAAATGGTAATATTTTGTTCCTTTTTATGGCTGAGTAATATTCCATGGTGTATATATACCCCATCTTCTTAAGCCAATCTTTTGAGGGTGGCTACTTAGGTTGTTGCCATGTCTTTATTATTTCAAATAGTTCTGCCATGAACAAAGGGGTGCATCAATCTTTTGAAATTACAGTTCTCGTCTTTTCTAAATATATACCCAAGAGTGGACTGTTGAATCACATGGTAGCCTATTTTTAGTCCTCTAAGGAATCAAATTGCTAACATCCGCTGGATCATTGAAAAAGCAAGAGAGTTCCAGAAAAACATCTATTTCTGCTTTATTGACTATGCCAAAGCCTTTGACTGTGTGGATCACAATAAACTGTGAAAAATTCTGAAGAAATGGGCATACCAGACCACCTGACATGCCTCTTGAGAGACCTGTATGCAGGTCAGGAAGCAACAGTTACAACTGGACATGGAACAACAGACTGGTTCCAAATAGGAAAAGGAGTATGTCAAGGCTGTATATTGTCACTCTGCTTATTTAAATTATATGCAGAGTACATCATGAGAAACACTGGGCTGGAGAAAGCACAAACTGGAATCAAGATTGCCGGGAGAAATATCAATAACCTCAGATATGCAGACGGAGAAGGCAATGGCACCCCACTCCAGTACTCTTGCCTGGAAAATCCCATGGATGGAGGAGCCTGGAAGGCTGCAGTCCATGGGGTCGCTGAGGGTCAGACACGACTGAGTGACTTCACTTTCACTTTTTACTTTCATGCATTGGAGAAGGAAATGGCAACCCACTCCAGTGCTCTTGCCTGGGGAGCCTGGTGGGCTGCTGTCTATGGGGTCACACAGAGTTGGACACAACTGAAGTGACTTAGCAGCAGCTTAGCAGATATGCAGATATGTAGAAATATCATTTTCTACTCTTATGGTAGAAAGTGAAGAAGAACTAAAGAGCCTCTTGATGAAAGTGAAAGAGAAGAGTGAAAAAGATGGCTTAAAGCTCAACATTCAGAAAACAAAGATCATGGCATCTGGTCCCATCACTTCATGGCAGATAGATGGGGAAACAGTGGAAACAGTGGCTGACTTTATTTTACCGGGCTCCAAAATCACTGCAGATGGTGACTGCAGCCATGAAATTAAAAGATGCTTACTCCTTGGAGGGAAAGTTATGATCAACTTAGCATATTAAAAAGCAGAGACATTACTTTGCCAACAAAGGTACGTCTAGTCAAGGCTATGGTTTTTCCAGTGGTCATGTATGGATGTGAGAGTTGCACTATAAAGAAAGCTGAGCACTGAAGAATTGATGCCTTTGAACTGTGGTGTGGGAGAAGACTTTTGAGAGTCCCTTGGACTGTAAGGAGATCCAACCAGTCCATTCTGAAGGAGATCAGTCCTGGGTGTTCATTGGATGGACTGATGCTGAAGCTGAAACTCCAATACTTTGGCCACCTCATGTGAAGAGCTGACTCTTTTGAAAAGAACCTGATAACTGGGAAACATTGAGGGCAGGAGGAGAAGGGGATGACAGAGGATGAGATGGTTGGATGGCATCACTGACTCAATGGACACGAGTTTGGGTAAACTCCGAAAGTTGGTGATAGACAGGGAGGTCTGATGTGCTGTGGTTCGTGAGGTCGCAAAGAGTCGGACACAACTGAGCGACTCTGCTGAACTGAACTGAAGGAACCTCCACGCTGTTTTCAAATTAGCTACACCAATTTACATTCCCACAGTTTTAGTTATTAATATTGCTGCTACAAACATGTACACATAGATTTCTGCATGAATACACATTTTTAACTCAATTGGATAAACACCTCAGATCATATCAGATCAGATCAGTCGCTCAGTCATGTCCGACTCTTTGCAACGCCATAAATCGCAGCACGCCAGGCCTCCCTGTCCATCACCAACTCCCGGAGTTCACTCAGACTCACGTCCATCGAGTCAGGGATGCCATCCAGCCATCTCATCCTCTGTCGTCCCCTTCTCCTCCTGCCCCCAATCCCTCCCAGCATCACAGTCTTTTCCAATGAGTCAACTCTTCGCATGAGGTGGCCAAAGTATTGGAGTGTCAGCTTTAGCATCATTCCTTCCAAAGAAATCCCAGGGCTGATCTCCTTCAGAATGGACTGGTTGGATCTCCTTGCAGTCCAAGGGACTCTCAAGAGTCTTCTCCAACACCACAGTTCAAAAGCATCAATTCTTCAGCGCTCAGCCTTCTTCACAGTCCAACTCTCACATCCATATGTGACCACAGGAAAAACCATATCCTTGACTAGACAGACCTTTGTTGGCAAACTGATGTCTCTGCTTTTCAATATGCTGTCTAGGTTGGTCAAACTTCCCTTCCAAGGAGTAAGCATCTTTTAATTTCATGGCTGCAGTCACCATCTGCAGTGATTTTGGAGCCCCAAAAAATACAGTCTGACACTGTTTCCACCGTTTCCCCATCTATTTCCCATGAAGTGATGGGACCGGATGCCATGATCTTCGTTTTCTGAAATTTGAGCTTTAAGCCAACTTTTTGACCCTCCACTTTCACCTTCATCAAGAGGCTTTTGAGTTCCTCTTCACTTTCTGCCATAAGGGTGGTGTCATCTGCATATCCCGGCAATCTTGATTCCAGCTTGTGTTTCTTCCAGTCTAGCATTTGTCATGATGTACTCTGCATATAAGTTAAATAAACAGGGTGACAATATACAGCCTTGACATACTCTTTTTCCCATTTGGAACCAGTCTGTTGTTCCATGTCCACTTCTAACTGTTGCTTCCTGACCTGCATACAGATTTCTCAAGAGGCAGGTTAGGTGGTCTGGTATTCCTATCTCTTTCAGAATTTTCCACAGTTTCTTGTGATCCAAAGTCAAAGGCTTTGGCATAGTCAATAAAGCAGAAATGGATGTTTTTCTGGAACTCTCTTGCTTTTTCCATGATCCAGCGGATGTTGGCAATTTGATCTCTGGTTCCTCTGCCTTTTCTAAAACCAGCTTGAACATCAGGAAGTTCACGGTTCACATATTGCTGAAGCCTGGCTTGGAGAATTTTGAGCATTACTTTACTAGCGTGGGAGATGAGTGCAATTGTGCGGTAGTTTGAGCATTCTTTGGCTTTGCCTTTCTTTGGGATTGGAGTAAAAACTGACCTTTTCCAGTCCTGTGGCCACTGCTGAGTTTTCCAAATTTGCTGGCATATTGAGTGCAGCACTTTCACAGCATTATCTTTCAGGATTTGGAATAGCTCAACTGGAATTCTATCACCTCCACTAGCTTTGTTCGTAGTGATGCTTTCTAAGGCCCACTTGACTTCACATTCCAGGATGTCTGGCTCTAGGACAGTGATCACACCATCATGATTATCTGGGTCGTGAAGATCTTTTTTGTACAGTTCTTCTGTGTATTCTTGCCATCTCTTCTTAATATCTTCTGCTTCTGTTAGGTCCATACCATTTCTGTCCTTTATCAAGCCCATCTTTGCATGAAATGTTCCTTTGGTATCTCTGATTTTCTTGAAGAGATCCCTAGTCTTTCCCATTCTGTTGTTTTCCTCTATTTCTTTGCATTGATCGCTGAAGAAGGCTTTCTTATCTCTTCTTGCTATTCTTTGGAACTCTGCATTCAGATGTTTATATCTTTCCTTTTCTCCTTTGCTTTTGGCTTCTCTTCTTTTCACAGCTATTTGTAAGGCCTCCCCAGACAGCCATTTTGCTTTTTTACATTTCTTTTCCATGAGGATGGTCTTGATCCCTGTCTCCTGTACAGTGTCACAAACCTCATTCCATAGTTCATCAGACACTCTATCTATCAGATCTAGGCCCTTAAATCTATTTCTCACTTCCACTGTATAATCATAAGGGATTTGATTTAGGTCACACCTGAATGGTCTAGTGGTTTTCCCTACTTTCTTCAATTTAAGTCTGAATTTGGCAATAAGGAGTTCATGGTCTGAGCCACAGTCAGCTCCTGGTCTTGTTTTTGCTGACTGTATAGAGCTTCTCCATCTTTAGCTGCAAAGAATATAATCAATCTGATTTCAGTGTTGACCATCTGGTGATGTCCATGTATAGAGTCTTCTCTTGTGTTGTTGAAAGAGGGTGTTTGGTCCCTAGAACTATAATTAAAATTTCTCAATCTTGTCAGAAGACTGTTAAGGTCTAGAGCAAACAGACAAAGTGTTTCCAAAGTTTCTCTTTTTTGCACTGTCGCAAACAATGAATCAGAGCTCTCCTTGATCCATATTCTTAACAGTTTTTGCAGGGCAGGTCTACTAGTGATAAATTTCTTTATTTTTCACTTTTCTGAGAAAGTATTTCTTCTTCACTTTGGAAGGATGTATTTGCTGCATATAGAATTTTAGGTTAGTGTTTCTTTCTTTTTGCTCAGTTAACACTTTTCATGACTCCCCAGGTTGCTCAGTGGTAAAGAATCCGCCTACCATACAGGAGTAGCTTGTTCGATTTCTGGATCAGGAAGATCCCCTGGAGAAGGAAACAGAAACCCACTCCAGTATTCTTGCCTGGAAAATTCCATGGACAGAAGGACCTGGCTGGCTACAGTCCATGGAGTCACAAAAGAGTTAGAGACGACTGAGCAACTAAACAACGACGGCACTTTGAATATTTTATTCCATTTTCTGTTTGCATACTTTCTGGCAAGATTTCACTGTAATTCTTATTGTATCTTTAATGGTAAGGTGTTTTATACTTTGACTTTTTTCAAAAACTTGTCTTTAATTTTATACCATCTGAGTATGTTTATTTTTTATTTTATTTTTTTTTTATCTGTGTTCCAGAATGTAGCTATAGTTCATAAATTATGAGAGCAGAATATAGTATTTCATTAGATGAATTTTGCTGGGCTATAGAGATCCAACCAGTCCATTCTAAAGGAGATCGGTCCTGGGTGTTCATTGGAAGGACTGATTCTAAAGCTGAAACTTCAGTACTTTGGCTACCTCATGCGAAGAGTTGACTCACTGGAAAAGACTGTGATGCTGGGAGGGATTGGGGGCAAGAGGAGTAGGGGACAACAGAGGATGAGATGGCTGGATGGCATCACTGACTCAATGGACATGAGTCTGAGTGAACTCCAGGAGTTGGTGATGGACAGGGAGGCCTGGCGTGCTGCGATTCATGGGGCGCAAAGAGTAGGACACGACTGAGTGACTGAACTGACTGAACTGCCATGTTTTGCAACTGTGTCATAGTTCTTGGAGATATATATAAATATATCTATGTGTTGTGCAATGTTGTAGGTTAATCATTCAGTCATGTCTGACTCTGTGACTCTATGAGCCCGCCAGGCTCCTCTGTATATAGAATTCTTCATGAAAGAATACCGCAGTGGGTAGTCATTCCCTTCTCCAGAGGATCTTCCTAACCCAGGGATGGAACGCAGGTCTCCCACATTGCAGGCAGATTCTTTACCATCTAGATCACCAGGGAAATCCATATCTCTATCTATATATCTCTAACTATCTATCTAATTCTTCTTCTTTTCTTTGAATTTCAGTTTGGGAAATTTTATTGATTTATCTTGAAGCTCATGTATTCTCTCCTTGGCCATGTCTAGTCTGATGATTCCATGAAAGGTACTCTTCATTTCTGTCACAGTCATTTTGATTTCCAGCATTCTTTTTTGATTTTTACCTAGAGTCTCCATATCTCTAACATTTCACACTGCATGTTTTCATGCATGTTGTCTTCTTTTTCCACTGGAGCTCTTCACATATTAATCAATTAATCATTATTATTTGAAATTCCTTATATGATCATTCTAAAATTTATGTCATGTATGAGCCCGGTTCTGATGTTTGCTGTTTCTTCAGGCTGTTTTTTTTTTTTTTTGGTCTTGTAAGCATACCTTGCAATTTCTTACTGAAAGGAGGACAGGATATATTGAGTAATGGGAATGAAAATAAATAGGCTTTAGTATGAGATTTGATGTTGACCTAGTGAGGAGTTGAGCTCTTTTTAAAGTCTGTGCTGGACATAGATATCAAAGGCTTTGGTTTCCTCTGTTGTTGTTCAGTCACTCTGTCATGTCCAACTATTGGCAACCCCATGGACTGCCAGGCTTCCCTGTGCTTCACCATCTCCCAGAGTTTGCTCAAACTCATGTCCATTGAGTCAGTGTTGCCATCCAACCATCTCATCCTCTGTCATCCTCTCCTGTCCTCAATCCTTCCCAGCATCAATGTCTTTTCCAATGAGTCGGCTCTTTGCATCAGGTGGCCAAAGTATTGGAGCTTCATTTTCAGCATCAGTTCTTCCAATGAATATTCAGGATTGATTTCCTTCAGGATTGACTAATCTGATCTCCTTGCAGTCCCAGGGTTTCCTCTAGTGTATTGGGTTTTTTTTCCCCCTTCTCTCATTTATCTGGTTTAAGTACAGCTTCTAAAATTTAGTCTGTATCTTGCAGCTCTCAATTACAACCCACTGTTATTATACTGAAGCCCTGTTGATGCAGTGGTAAAGCGTGGAGGGTGAAGTGTGCTATAATCTTATAATTATATCTCAGGGCTTTAGTGGGCCTACAAACCTTGGTTGTGACCTTCACGAAAAGTTCTTTGCCTTTTTTTTTTTCATCTTTTAGATGAGAGAGAAAAGCTAGAGGGGGCTAGAGTTGTTTTACCACCCTGCCCCTGGCTCAGATAAGGCTCAGATAAAAGGATTTTCCCTTGCTTAAATTAAGGCAGGTAGATCTTTGCCATGGAGCCCATTCTCTGGGTATTTCAAATGGTTTTCCCTCTCCTTGACCAAAGTGAAATTTTTCTCAGATCTACATACCTTGAAAACTAGCAGGTTTCTGGAGGTTTCCAATATAAGGAATCGCTAAGCCAGAGAATCTGGTAGTTTCTCACTCTCAGTCAGCGCCTAGCCTTCAGGAATTCATCAAAACTGCCATTTAAGAGTTTTTACTTTATCTGTTTAGTTTTGGCTGTCCTGGGCCTTCGTTGCTGCACAAGGACTTGCCCTAGCTGTGGCGAGCAGGGGCTCCTCTTCATTGCAGTGTGCAGGCTTCTCAATGTGGCAGCTTCTCTTGCTCCAGAGTAAGGGCTCTAGCCGGTGCAGGCTTCAGTAGTTGTGGCTCATGGCAGGCTCAGCAGTTGTGGTGCATGGGTTCAGTTGCCCTGAGGCATGTGGAATCCTACTAAACCAGGAATCAAACCTGTGTCCCCTGAATTGGCAGGTGGATTCTTAACCACTGGACGTATTTTTACCTCCAGTTCTAGTAATTTCTAGTGCCAAGAGAACACAAACATAGCAAACACCCTCTTCCAACAACACGAGACAACTGTACACATGGACATCACCAGATGGTCAATACCAAAATCAGATGGATTATTATTATTTCAGCCAAAAATGGAGAAGCTCTATACAGTCAGCAAAAACAAGACCAGGAGCTGAGTGTGGCTCAGATCTTGAACTCCTAATTGCAAAATTCAGACTTAAATTGAAGAAAGTATGGAAAATCACTAGCCCATTCAGGTATGACCTAAATCAACCCCCTTACAATTATACAGTGGAAGTGACAAATAGATTCAAGGGAATAGATCTGATAGATAGAGTGACTGAAAACCTATGAATGGAGGTTTGTAACACTGGACAGGAGGCAGTGATCAAAACCATTCCCAAGAAGAAGAAATGCAACAAGGCAAAATGGTTGTCTGAGGAGGTCTAACAAAGAACTGTGAAAAGAATAGAAGTAAAAGGCAAAGGAGAAAAGGAAAGATATATCCGTCTGAATGCAAAGGTCCAAAGAATAGCAAGGAGAGATAAGAAAGCCTTCCAAAGTAAAACATGCAAGAAATAGAGGAAAAAGAATAGAATGGGAAAGACTAGAGATCACTTCAAGAAAAGTAGAGATACCAAGGGAACATTTCACGCAAAGATGGGCACGAGCACAATAACAGAACAGCAGTATTAAGAAGAGGTGGCAAGAATACACAGAATAACTATATAAAAAAGATCTACATGACCCAGATAACCACGATGGTGTGATCACTCACCTAGAGCCAGACATCCTTGAGTGTGAAGTCAAGTGGTCCTTAGGAAGCATCACTACAAATAAAGCTAGAGGAGGTGATGGAATTCCAGCTGAGCTATTTCATGTCTTAAAAGATGATGCTGTGAAAGTGCTGCACTCAAGATGCCAGCAAATTTGGAAAATTCAGCAGTGGCCACAGGACAGGAAAAAGGCAGTTTTCATTACAATCCTTATGAAAGGCAATGCCAAAGGATGTTCAAACTACCACACAATTGCACTCATCTCACATGCTATCAAAATAATGCTCAAAATTCTACAAGCGAGGCTTCAACATTATGTGAACTGTGAACCTCAAGATGTTCAAGCTGGATTTAGAAAAGGCAGATCAAATTGCCAACATCCACTGGATCACAGATAAAGCAAGAGAATTCCAGAAAATATCTACTTCTGCTTCATTGATTATGCAAAAGCCTTTGACTGTGTGGATCACAAGAAACTGTGGAAAATTCTGAAAGAGATGGGAATATCAGACCACCATACCTGCCTCCTGATAAATCTGTATGTAGATCAAGAAGCAACAGTTAGAACTGGACATAGAACAACAGACTGGTTCAAAATAGGGAAAGGAGGTTCAAAATTGGAAAAGAATATACATCAAGGCTCTATATTGTCACCATGCTTATTTAACTTATATGCAGAGTACATCACATGAAATGCTGGGCTGGAGGAAGCACAAGCTGGAATTAAGATTGCAGGAAGAAATATCAATAACTTCAGATATGCAAATGATACCACCCTTATGGCAGAAAGCAAAAAGAAAGTAAAGAGCCTCTTGTTAAAAGTGAAAGAGGAGCGTGAAAAAGCAGGCTTAAAACTCAACATTCAAAAAATGAAGAACATGGCATCTGATCCCATCACTTCACTGCAAATAGATGGGGAAACAATGGAAACAGTGACAGAGTTTGTTTTCTTGGGCTCCAAAATCACTGTGGATGGTGACTGCAGCCATGAAATTAAAAGATACTTGCTCCTTGGAAGAAAAGCTATGACAAACCTGGACAGCTTATTAAAAAGCAGAGACATTACTGACAAAGATCCATATAGTAAAAAATATGGTTTTTCCATAATTTATATGGAAATTTATCTATGTATATGAGAAAGTTGGACCATAGAGAAAGCTGAGCGCTGAAGTATTGATGCTTTTGAACTGTGGAATTGTAGAAAACTCTCGAGAGTCCCTTGGACAACAAGGATATCAAACCAGTCAATCCTAAAGGAAATTAGTCCTGAATATTCATTGGAAGGACTGATCCTGAAGCTGAAGCTCCAATACTCTGGCCACCTAATGCGAAGAACTGATTCATTGGAAAAGACCCTGATGCTGGGAAAGATTGAAGGGAGGAGGAGAAGGAGATGACAGAGGATGAGATGGCTGAATGGCATAACTGACTCAATGGACATGAGTTTGAGTAAGCTCCAGGAGTTGGTGATGGACAGGGAAGCCTGACATGTTACAGTCCACAGGGTCACAAATAACCAGGCATGACTGAGTGACTGAACTGAACTAGTGGTTTCTGCTCATGTAAGCTGACCCCACGTCCAAGGGCAAAGAAGCCCCAGCAAGGCAGTAGGCGCTGGAGTGGCGGCTGCACAACACTGGAGCAGCTGTGATGAGATACCCCACGTTCAAGGGCAAAGGAGAAGCCCCAGCAAGATGGCAAGAGGGTGAATTCACATTTAGAGTCAAGCCCCATTCCTGCCAGAGATGCTCAGAGAGATCAAACAAACCTTGTGCACACCAGGACCCAGAGACCCCACAGAGACAGACAGAACTGTGTTTGAGTGTCTCCTGTGGAGGTACAGGTCAGCAGTGGACTGCCACAGGGGCAGGGGTATGCTGCAGCCTTGGGTATGGCTGGGTGCAGGAGACTTGGGTATGGCATAAGCCCTCTTGGAGGAGGTGGCCAATAACCCCACCATAGGGCTGCCAGAACTTACACAGGACTGGGGAAATAGACTCCTGGAGGGCACAAACAGAACCTTGTGCACACCAGGACCCAGGAGAAAGGAGCACTGACCCCACAAGAGACTGACCCAGACTTGCCCAGGAATGTCCAGGAGTCTCCAACAGAGGCATGGGTTGGTGGTGGCCTGCTGCAGAGCTGGGGGCACTGAGTGTAGCAGTAGATGCATGGGACCTTCTAAAGGAGGTCACCACAATCTTCATTACCTCCACCATAGTTTGGCCTCAGGTACATAATAGGGCGGAGTTCAGGATCTGAGTCATAGTCAGCTCCCTGTCTTGTTTTCGCTGACTGTATCTAGCTTCTCCATCTTTGGCTGCAAAGAATATAATCAATCTGATTTTGGTATTGACCACCTGGTGATATCCATGTGTAGAGTCTTCTCTTGTGTTTTTGGAAGAGGGTAATTGCTATCACCAGTGTGTTCTCTTGGCAAAACTCTATTAGCCTTTGCCCTGCTTCATTCCGTACTCCAAGGCCAAATTTGCCTGTTACTCCAGGTGTTTCTTGAATTAATACTTTTTCATTCCAGTCCCTTATAATGAAAAGGGCATCTTTTTTGGGTGTTAGTTCTAGAAGGTCTTGTAGGTCTTCATAGAACCATTCAACTTCAGCTTCTGTAGCACTACTGGTCAGAGCACAGACTTGAATTACTGTGATATTGAATGGTTTGCCTTGGAAATGAACAGAGACCATTCTGTCATTTTTGAGACTGAATCCAAGTATTGCATTTTGGACTCTTTTGTTGACTATGATGGCTACTCCATTTCTTCTAAGGAACTCTTGCCCACAGGAGTAGATATAATGGTCATCTGAGTTAAATTCACCCATTCCAGTCTATTTTAGTTCACTGATATCTAAAATGTCAACGTTCACTCTTGCCATCTCCTGTTTGACCACTTCCAATTTGCCTTGATTCGTGGACCTAACATTCCAGGTTCCTATGCAATACTCCTCTTTACAGCATCAGACCTTGCTTCTATCACCAGTTACATCCACAATTGGGTGTTGTTTTTGCTTTGGCTCCATCCCTTCATTCTTTCTGGAGTTATTTCTCCATGGATCTCCAGTAGCATATTGGGCACCTACTGACCTGGGGAGTTCATCTTTCAGTGTCCTATCTTTTTGCCTTTTCATACTATTCATGGGATTCTCAAGGCAAGAATACTGAAGTGGTTTGCCATTTCCTTCTCCAGTGGACCACATTTTGTCTGTGGCTCAGATCATGAACTCTTTATTGCCAAATTCAGACTTAAATTGAAGAAAGTAGGGAAAACCACTAGACCATTCAGGTATGACCTAAATCAAATCCTTTATGATTGTACAGTGGAAGTGACAAATAGATTCAAGGCATTAGATCTGACAGACAGAGTGCCTAAAGAATTATGGACAAAGGTTCATGACATTGTACAGGAAACCAGGATCAAGACCATCCCCAAGAAAAAGAAATGCAAAAAGGCAAAATGGCTGTCCTAGGAAGGCTTACAAATAGCTGTGAAAAGAAGAGAAGCCAAAAGCAAAGGAGAAAAGGAAAGATATACCCATTTGAATGCAGAGTTCCAAAGAATAGCAAGGAGAGATAAGAAAGCCTTCCTCAGCAATCAATGCAAAGAAATAGAGGAAAACAACAGAATGGGAAAGACTAGAGATTTCTTCAAGAAAATTATAGATACTAAGGGAAGATTTCATGCAACAATGGGAAAAATAAAGAACAGAAATGGTATGGACCTAACAGAGGTAGAAGATATTAAGAAGAGGTGGCAAGAACACACTGAAGAACTGTACAAAAAGATCTTCACGACCCATACAATCATGATGGTATGATCACTCATCTAGAGTCAGACATCCTAGAATGTGAACTCAAGTGGGCCTTAGGAAGCATCACTACGAACAAAGCTAGTGGAGGTGATGGAATTCCAGTTGAGCTTTTTCAATCCTAAAAGATGATGCTATGAAAGTGCTGCACTTAATATGCCAGCAAATTTGGAAAACTCAGCAGTGGCCACAGGACTGGAAAATGTCAGTTTTCATTCCAATCCCAAAGAAAGGCAATGCCAAAGAATGCTCAAATTACTGCACAATTGCACTCATCTCACACGCTAGTAAAGTAATGCTCAAAATTCTCCAAGCCAGGCTTCAACAGTACGTGAACCTTGGACTTCAAGATGTTCAAGCTGGTTTTAGAAAAAGCAGAGGAACCAGAGATAAAACTGCCAACACTTGCTGGATCATTGAAAAAGCAAGAGAGTTCCAGAAAAACATCTATTTCTGCTTTATTGACTATATCAAAGCCTCTGACTGTATGGATCACAACGAACAGTGGAAAATTCTTAGAGAGATGGCCATACCAGACCACCTGACCTGCCTCCTGAGAAATCTGTATGCAGGTCAAGAAGCAACAGTTAGAACCGGACATGGAACAACAGACTGGTTCCAAATAGGGAAAGGAGTATGTCAACGCTGTATATTGTCACCCTGCTTATTTAACTTATATCATGAGAAATGCTGGACTAGATGAAGCAGAAGCTCGAATCAAGATTGCTAGGAGAAATATCAATAATCTTACATATACAGATGACATCACCCTAATGGCAGAAAGCAAAGAAAAACTAAAGAGCCTCTTGATGAAAATGAAAGAGGAGGGTGAAAAAGTTGGCTTAAAACTCAACATTCAGAAAATGAAGATCATGGCATCTGGCCCCATCACTTCACGGCAAATAGATGGAAGGGAAACAGTGGAAACAGTGACAGACTTCATTTTTGGGGGCTCCAAAAATCACTTCAGACGGTGACTGCAGTCATGAAATTAAAAGACTTGGAAGAAAAGCTATGACCAACCTAGAATATTAGCATCCTATCATATTAAAAAGCAGAAACATTACTTTGTCAACAAAGGTCTGTCTAGTCAAAGCTATGGTTTCTCCAGTAGCCATGTATGGATGTGAAAGTTGAACTATAAAGAAAGCTGAGTGCCGAAGAATTGATGCTTTTGAACTGTGGTGCTGGAGAAGACTCTTGAGAGTCTCTTGGACTTCAAGGAGATCCAACCAGTCCATCTTGAAGGAAATCAGCCCTGAATATTTTTTGGAAGGACTGATGCTGGAGTTGAAATCCAATACTTTGGCCACCTGATGTGAAGAACTGACTCATTTGAAAAGACCTGATGCTGGAAAGATTGAAGGCAAGAGAACAAGGGGTTCACAGAGGATGAGATGGTTGGATGGCATCACCAATGCAATGGACATGAGTTTGAGTAAACTCTGGGAGTTGGTGATGGATAGGGAGGCCTGGCGTGCTGTGGTCCATGGGGTCACTAAGAGTCAGACACATTAAGTGACTAAACTGAACTTCCCAAAATAGTTGGAATAATCCTCCCACTCATTAGCTTATGAAATCACCCAGCCTAACCAGGCCACATTAACCAGGCCACATTCCTCTACTCACCCTCTGCATTGGCCCACACTCTGTCTGTGGAATGTGCTCCTTTCTGAATCTGAATAAATCCATTTCTTACCTATCACTTTGTCTCTCACTGAATTCTTTCTGTGATGAGACATCAAGAACGTAAGTTTCATTAGGTCCTGAAACCAGGTACTGTGGATTTTGGCTGGGTTTGTGTCCTAGCCACATGGGTTCAAGTTCTAAGCAGGGTTTTGGCCAGGTTCAAGTCCTGGTCATGTGGGTTCAAGTCCCAAGTAGGGTTTTGGCTGGGTTCAAGTTCCAGCACATGGGCCAAGTCCCAATCTGAGGTAAAAAGTTTCAGTTTCAAAACTGAAATCCAAAGTCTCTTGCATATCTTTTAAATCTATAATTTTCCCTCACTGTCTTTCTCCCTTCACAATTTATTTCTTGAAGAAATAAGCTAAACTTTGCTCCTTGCCTTCTTATGAGGACTTTTCACATCTGTCTGGTTCTGGAAAGCTATTTTCTGGAAAGCTAAAATTACGACCAGATTCAGCCCAGGTTTATAGCATGACTATTTTATAGGAGTACTGTGTAATTCCGCTAGGAGAAACATAATGTCTGCTTCTTTCTCTTTTTTGTGACATTAAGACTGGGCAGTAGATTTGCTGTTGTCAGCCTGATCCACCTTTGTAAAGCTTCCCATCAGCAACTCACCTAATGGTTTTAAGAGCTATTAATGATCATGGCCTAAATCCATTATTTCATTAGAAGTTCAATGGTGATATTCCATTGCTTCCATATGCATTAACTGAAATTCTTTTTAAAAATCTTTTTCAAATTAACTATTTTGCACCCTTGCTGCTGCTGCTAAGTTGCTTCAGTCGTGTCTGACTCTGTATGACCCAATGGACCGCAGCCCACCAGGCTCCTCCGTCCCTCGGATTCTCCAGGCAAGAACACTGGAGTAGGTTGCCATTTCTTTCTCCAATGCATGAAAGTGAAAAGTGAAAGTGAAGTCACTCAGTCGTATCGGACCCTTCGCGACCCCATGGAAGAAATGCAATATAAAAGCTCAATTGCTTTACTTCATTTACCAGTTTTCAACACAGTGTTGGTTTCATAGCGTCTTCCAAAGATGACTGAGAGTTTATGTGTGTGAGTATCATTAAGAACTAATGGATTTTAACATATTTGATGTATCTCAACTCATTATCATTCTTTTTTGTTGCTAATATTACCCCATCTTTGGCAAGTTCTGCTGCTGCTAAGTCGCTTCAGTCGTGTCCAACTCTGTGCGACCCCAGAGACAGCAGCCCACCAGGCTCCCCTGTCCCTGGGATTCTCCAGGCAAGAACACTGGAGTGGGGTGCCAACCCCCTTCAAATTGGCTCTCATGTCCATTTGATACGAACCCAGTCTCTAATAGCTTCCTTGTCTTTCAGTAGGATAAGATATGCCAGACACATTTTATGCACTTTCTGGCCTAGAATTGGTACCAGCCACTTCTCCAAGGAACTCAACACTCTATAAGCCCTATACTTTTAATACAAACCACACATATAAGACAATATGAAGTATCAGTGATGATGGGCTGCAATTTACTGGTATTTGATACCAATCTGTCAGCTGTCTGCCCTTACGTGCATATAGGATGTTTATCAAAATAGTAAATGTCATTGCTGTAGATATTTCTGTAAAACAAAGTGAGTGAATGTCTCAGTCAAAAGTCTACTTGCTTCAGGTCATACAATTCCAGTGCACCAAAATAATATTTATCTATTTCTGAAAACTAACTTGGTATTTTTCCTTTCTAGCTATGGCTTATTTGGATACTCTGTTCATACTTCTGCAGGAACAGCTCTCCAGTCTTATTCCAACCTTCATCTTCCAATGGCACCCAAGCTCTCCCCAACCCATTTAGATATTATTCCCACTTCAATTCTGCCTAAGTATGCAATACTCCTCCAAGATATCCTGGTCAATGAATGTGTGGAATTCTCAACCTTGGATGAATGTAGTCATTTTCTTTCCTCACTCATATTCTGTCATAGTCCTACAAAAGAGGACACAAGGCCTGCTATAGGTGTGTGCACAGCAATACTTTGTCCTCCTCACTACCCAGCAATTCTTTTTTACCTCTTCAGCAGTCATTTTCTGCAGAGGAAGTCCCTGTGAATTTGTAAAGATGCCATTCTGATTCAGTAGGTTTGAAGAAGAGACCAAGTTCTGCATTTCTAACAGGCTCTAACATATTGTCCCTTATGCTCCTATGAGGAGATATTTCAAACACATACCTTTCTCCTTGATCTCATCCTCTGTTCATCTCTGCTCTCATGCTTGATGGTCTCCACCCTTGCTTCATCTAAAACAAAAGACTGACATCAAGTGGGAGCTTGAACAATTGATGTACTACTACCTTTTTGACAGAAAGACAGACCACCACTACCTTTTCGACCATGAAAAACCCGTTACACCTTGTGGTATTTTTAAAACATGTTTCAGATTATTTGTCATCTTCTGTCTTCAAAAAGAGAAGTCTGATGCCCCTCCCTATGAACACAAGCCAGCCTTGGAGACTTGTTTCTAAAGAATCGCAGAGGAAGTGAGGCTGAGCGACTTTCAAGGCTAGGTCATAAAGAAAATACAGCTTCTGCTCCCCTCTCTTTGAACCATGTACCTTGGAACCTACCCTGAGGCTGTTTGTTAGAGAGACCAGGCAGAGATAAGAGATGCCTGAGGAGCCCTCACTATTCCAGCCCAGGTGTTTGAGTCTTCCCAGCACAGGGACCAAACACGTGAAGGAACTGGGTTTCAGATGATCAAAGCCCCAGGCACTTACTGCAACAACAGCATGAGACACCAAGAGCCAGAACTCCCCTGCTGAACCACAGGAAACACACAGAACCATGAGCTAATAATAAACACTTTTTAATGCTCTAAGTCTGTTTGAGGTGTCTTTTTATTTAGCAAGAGATAATTAGAAACATATCACATTTCTCCTCGGCCCAGACTGCCAAAAATTTCAGAGTCCAATTTGATACCGGATCACTCCAACTGCAGTAGCTCTCATGGTTATCATATTTGCTTCTTCCTCTTTTCTAAGTCCTTATTTTTCCTTGTTTATTAGCTTCATTACTCCTCTGTCCTTTTTTTTTTTGTTCAGTTCAGTTCAGTTCAGTTGCTCAGTCATGTCCGACTCTTTGCGACCCCATGAATCGCAGCACGCCAGGCCTCCCTGTCCATCACCAACTCCCGGAGTTCACTCAGACTCACGTCCATCGAGTCAGTGATGCCATCCAGCCATCTCATCCTCTGTCGTCCCCTTCTCCTCCTGCCCCCAATCCCTCCCAGCATCACAGTCTTTTCCAATGAGTCAACTCTTCACATGAGGTGCCCAAAGTACTGGAGTTTCAGCTTTAGCATCATTCCTTCCAAAGAAATCCCAGGGCTCATCTCCTTCAGAATGGACTGGTTGGATCTCCTTGCAGTCCAAGGGACTCTCAAGAGTCTTCTCCAACACCACACTTCAAAAGCATCAATTCTTCGGCGCTCAGCCTTCTTCACAGTCCAACTCTCACATCCACACATGACCACAGGAAAAACCATAGCCTTGACTAGACGGACCTTTGTTGGCAAAGCAATGTCTCTGCTTTTCAATATGCTATCTAGGTTGGTCATAACTTTCCTTCCAAGGAGTAAGCGTCTTTTAATTTCATGGCTGCAGTCACCATCTGCAGTGATTTTGGAGCCCCAAAAAATAAAGTCTGACACTGTTTCCACTGTTTCTCCATCTATTTCCCATGAAGTGATGGGACCCACTTCCCATGATCTTCGTTTTCTGAATGTTGAGCTTTAAGCTAACTTTTTCACTCTCCACTTTCACTTTCATCAAGAGGCTTTTTAGTTCCTCTTCACTTTCTGCCATAAGGGTGGTGTCATCTGCATATCTGAGGTTATTGATGTTTCTCCCGGCAATCTTGATTCCAGCTTGTGTTTCTTCCAGTCCAGCGTTTCTCATGATGTACTCTGCATATAAGTTAAATAAACAGGGTGACAATATACAGCCTTGACGTACTCCTTTTCCTATTTGGAACCAGTCTGTTGTTCCATGTCCAGTTCTAACTGTTGCTTCCTGACCTGCATACAAATTTCTCAAGAGGCAGGTCAGGTGGTCTGGTATTCCCACCTCTTTCAGAATTTTCCACAGTTTATTGTGATCCACACAGTCAAAGGCTTTGACATAGTCAATAAAGCAGAAGTAGATGTTTTCTGGAACTCTCTTGCTTTTTCCATGATCCAGCAGATGTTGGCAATTTGATCTCTGGTTCCTCTGCCTTTTCTAAAACCAGCTTGAACATCTGGAAGTTCATGGTTCACGTATTGCTGAAGCCTGGCTTGAAGAATTTTGAGCAGTACTTTACTAGCGTATGAGATGAGTGCAATCGTGCGGTAGTTTGAGCATTCTTTGGCATTGCCTTTCTTTGGGATTGGAATGAAAACTGACCTTTTCCAGTCCTGTGGCCACTGCTGAGTTTTCCAAATTTGCTGGCATATTGAGTGCAGCACTTTCATAGCATCATCTGTCAGGATTTGAAATAGCTCAACTGGAATTCCATCACCTCCACTAGCTTTGTCTGTAGTGATGATTATTACCTGCTACCTCTCAAATCTCAACTGGAGTTATCAACCACATAGAAGGCCTGACTACCCACAGTTGGGTAATCTGCCCTTTCTTGATGTTCGTAAGAATCCCATCATGTCACTACAACCACTATACGGGATTCACAGTCTCATGTGTTTGAGAGTGGGGCGGTGGGAATCAGTTGTTTTCCTTTAACATTATAGCTCCTTTCTTATAGAATCTAACATAACACTGGAACATGATACATTTGCAATGAATGCTATATATCAAAGGAAACCTGCACCTTCCTTCTCTTCAATGATTAAAAACAGCATATTTTATACATTTGGAGGTAGGTTTGGTTTTCTAATATAATCAAAAGTTATTAGGATTAAGTAGGGAAATAAAACAAAGATCAAATTTTAATAAAAGTTTTTTGAGGGGATAAGCAACATAACTACTATCCCTCTCTAAAAAAACTTGTACAGCTGCAGAATAATGAGGCTTCTTTTGAAATGTCACTGAAAACCACTCCAAAGAAGGATTTAGAGTGTGAGAAATAACATCTGAGGAAAATCAAAATATCATGCCTTAAAGAAAATTTTCTCAGTGGGACAATTTTGCTTTGGCTGTATAAGGAGCAATTATGTAGAACAGTGGTTCCGGTGGAAAAAGTCCTGCAGTGGAGTTCCCAGTGAGATAGGCTGGGACCTGGGATGCTTTACCAGAGTGCTCGCACAGGGACGAATGATCCTGGAGCAACAGAATACATGCAACTATAGGGGCTAAATACAACTGCACACATGTGCGTCTGGTGCAGCCATGAACAACAGGATACAAAAAGGCCACACACCAACTGCCACTGCTGAGATGCAGGGAGCAAAAGCAGGTCCTGCGCACATCCCTGCCCGCAGCACCACCAAGGGGCTGAGCAGGGCACCTAAGCCAGACCTCCTGCCCAACTTGTCTACCTGCCTCTGTGTTACCCCTTTTGAGCAGTGGGAAATAGGTACTTGTTTTTGCTCCCTTGTGCTTCAGTAAGAGGCCCAAAAAAGCCTTGCCTAAAGTTCTCATCAGGCTTGCTATCAATTTCTATTGATTAAAGAGTCCAAGGACCCAGGTCGGTAACACAAATTCTGTTTCTAGCTCTGGTGTTCACTGGGCATATGACCTCAGGGGAAAGCTTTCACTGTGTGTTTCCTTCCCCTTGGCAAGAGAATGGATTAATAGTGCTGTTTATCCAGGTTCTGCTACACTGTGAGCATTCTGGGGCCCGGGTAACTAAATGCCAGGACCAACTCCAGGTACTGTCACAACCATAATGTCCCCAAGGGGCAGTACTGCCCCCATGGAGGACTACCACCTGACAGTCTTTCCAGTCCTTTAAAGCTCAATTGTTGGGCTGCACTCCACAGGCCTGCAAGACTTGTACTTGCCCAGAGATAGCAACAGAGACATCAGTGATTTCTTGGACAGGGAGATCTTACACAAAGGGTCCCAAAGTGACACCCCACTGTGTGCAGCTCAGGGTGAACAGGAAGGACATGGCCTCTGCCTCAGCTACTCATGGGAGAAGGAGACTACCACTTACAGGGTGAAATTGACATCAGGTGGGTTCATCAGTTATGAGGGACTCATTAAGCCCTATAATTCAGAGGGTCGACTAGTCATGTGAGTGAAGCAAGAGAAGAGCCAGCTTGAATGGCCTGATCATACATCTATCATCCTAAAAGAGAAGCAGGGACTTCTGAACTTAACTAGTTTTTTTTTTTTTTTTTTTTAACAATCATCACTTTTATTTGCTTCCAACAGCAGTCTTAGGCGATTCAGCCAATTAAAGTGCTTTTCTGATATGACTCTTTCTCATTATTTGGGCCCTGTTAGGATATCTGAGATCTCACCATAAGATTCTGAATCTGGGTTAAAACACTGACATTTTGGGACTTTTACATAGGTACTGCTGCTGCTTAAGTCGCTTCAGTCGTATTCAACTCTGTGCAACCCCATAGACGGCAGCCCACCAGGCTCCCTCGTCCCTGGGATTCTCCAGGCAAGAACACTGGAGTGGGTTGCCATTTCCTTCTCCAATGCATGAAAATGAAAAGTGAAAGGGAAGTTGCTCAGTTGTGTCTGACTCTTAGCGACCCCATGGACTGTAGCCCCCCAGGCTCCTCTGTCCATGGGATTTGCCAGGCAAGAGTACTGGAGTGGGGTACCATTGCCTTCTCCGTTACATAGGTACTAGATCCCTGAGAAACTCAAACTAAGGTTTACTTGTTATCTGGAAATAAGTACAGAAGAAAGAACTAATCTACTAAGGAAAGATAGTCTAAAATTAGGAAGATCTTGATACAGTTTTAGGAATTAGAATATTTCCCTCTAGGGATAAGAGATAAAGGTAGTAAGCATAGCCATCAGCTAGTGCACCAGCTAAAAATACCTTAATCCACTGCTAAGGGATACAGAAAACTTCACTACCTCTGACGTTTCCTATGACACCGTGGGGAATAAATAATAAAAATTAAAAGAGAGAGAACATAAGTACTAGGGGGAATACAAAAGAAGCACTAGAGCCAAGAGGCTAATGGGATAGAAATTTTTCCTAGACTTTCACACTATCAGGTTGAAACAATGTAGTTTGAAACAATCTCAGTCACACAGTACTAAGAATTTACAGACTATTCTTTGCTTTTTCTCCAGCCCCTAAAATATAACATTCACTATATATTTGTGCAGGGAATAGTAAGAGCCTAAATATTTATTGATTGTTGTTTTTGAATGCACAAAAGAATGGGATAACCTATCAGCCCCATTTGGACTTCCCTGATAGCTCAGTTGGTAAAGAATCTGCCTGCAGTGCAGGAGACCCCGATTTGATTCCTGAAGAAGATCCACTGGAGAAGGGATAGGCTACCCACTCCAGTATTCTTGGGCTTCTCTTATGGCTCAGCTGGTAAAGAACCCACCTGCAATGCAGGAGACCTGGGTTCGATCCCTGGGTTGGGAAGATCCCCTGGAGAAGGGAAAGGCTACCCACTGCAGTATTCTGGCCTGGAGAATTCCATGGACTGTATAGTCTATGGGGTCACAAAGAGTCGGACACAAGTGAGCGACTTTCACTTCACTTCACTTCACTTCATCAGCCTCATTTGCCTCCCAGCACTGGTTACTAAGATAAACTGGATCACAAGGCCCTCTCTGATGAAATGGGATTTCACATGAGGAAAGCTAGAAACAAGTGTGCTCTCAGGGAGATGACAAGTTGAAGGGAGGACCAGGATAAATTAACTGGCTGAAATATCCCAAAGAGTAAGGCCATACCAACTTCTTCCACTTGACAAGTTTGTCAACAGCCAGGTCTGTTAATATACCATTTCTGGCAATGTCACTCTGTAGTACCAAGGAGATTTGAACTTCTCATTAATGTTCTTTCAAGAGCCCTAAATCAACCACAGCAATATATTTTAATAGACGTGAAAGCCTGTAAATCAATGGACTAAGCATAAACTTTGTAGTTGGGCAGATGTAGGTTTGGATCCTAGAAAACGGTATACATCGCTATGTTCCTGTCCCCCATTTTAAATCCATCCACCTTCCTCCCACTTTGGGAGCAGAAACATTGCCTTGAAAGGAGCTAATCAGACAGATGAGGTAAAACCCTCTAGGGTATAAGACTCAGTTTGTACTTAGTTTTTATCTTGATGAAAAATATAGAAAATGTGCAGTTGTCCCAAAAAACTAATAGAACTTCACTCATGTTTTACTGTACTTGGAATCAAGTACGTATATACAAGTATCATCATGATTTATTATTGTATCTTCAGTAGAGTTGTCTTTTGGGGATCTTGATTGGTAATATGGTGCTCCATACTATAAGATAGGGAATGTGTGGTCATTCCAGTCCATCGTCAACTGAAGCTATACCACAGCTACAAGACTGTAGTTGTATGGATGGCCTCAAGCAACTAACTTGAGTTGCTAACCTCAAGTTAGTTAGTTGCTAACCTTACTAACTAACCTCAGTAAGCCTCCTTATTTTTCAAAAGGGAATTATAATAACATACAGAGTTCAGACTGTGTTAGGTCCTCCTCTGAATACTTTATATTGCATTATTTAATCCTCATAACTTTCCTGGGAGGTAAGTACTACTGTCATCACCATTTTATAGAAGAGTCAGTCTGGAGTCCAGAGAGATTAAATACCTTGTCTGAGGTTACACAGCTTTTAAGTGGTGTTGCTTGGATTTAACTATAGACTATCTTGCTCTGGAGTTCAAGTTTTTGGTCACTGTGCTATAGCTGCTTCTCTTGCTCAACTCTGAAATATTCTACACAGCAATCATTACAAGCAGATCTTATTGTTACACTGCTTTAAAAAGAGACACTGATGTATAGAACAGGCTTATGGACTCTGTGGGAGAGGGAGAGGGTGGGAAGATTTGGGAGAATGGCATTGAAACATGTGAAATGTCATGTATGAAACAAGATGCCAGTCCAGGTTCAATGCACGATGCTGGATGCTTGGGGCTGGTGCACTGGGACGACCCAGAGGGATGGTATGGGGAGGGAGGAGGGAGGAGGGTTCAGGATGGGGAACACATGTATACCTGTGGTGGATTCATTTTGATATTTGGCAAAACTAATACAATTATGTAAGGTTTAAAAATAAAATAAAATAAAATATTATTAACAATTAAAAAAAAAAAAAAGAAGGATAAAATCTTACAATGGCTCCATGCTGCTCTCAGGGAAATAACCAAGTTTCTATTAGGAACTAAAGACCCTGAATAATCTGGTATATGCATGATATATGGAGTATAACATATATTGTGTACATAATATGTCTTATACATGACATATACTTCATACATAAGAAGAATTTTAAGGTTATATATTTATATTATAGTATATTTTTGTTATATATATTTTTTAAATGGGATCATAACCAAACACATCATTACGTCATCTGTTTTTTTAAACTTAATGATATGAACACCTTTTCAAATTCATTAATACAATTTTGCAACATCACTTTTGCTATATAGCAGTTGAACTCCTAGAGTCAGACAATCATAAACAAACTTTATTATAAAAAAAAAATACTACACTAAGATCACCTTTATGGCTAAAAGTTTAGTGTAATTCTCAGTTATTCTCTCAGGAAATTTTTCTAAAATTTAAATTATTGGGTTCAAGAGCATATGTGTTTTTGAGGCATTTAGTGTGCGCTACTAAAGTGAAGTTGCTCAGTCGTGTCTGACTCTTTGCAACCCCATGGCCTGTAGCCTACCAGGCTCCTCCATCCGTAGGATTTTCCACGCAAGAATACTGGAGTGGGTTGCCATTTCCACTGCCCTCCAAAAACCTTTTACTGATGTCTACTCACACTAGTAAGAGTGCATACCTTCCTAGGATCATTCTATTTTATTATTTTTTTCCCCTCTATTACCCATTTTTTAAATTTTATTTTATTTTTAAACTTTACAATATTGTATTGGTTCTGCCATATATCGAAATGAATCCACCACAGGCATACATGTGTTCCCCATCCTGAAACCTCCTCCCTCCTCCCTCCCCATACCAGGATCATTCTATTTTATTGTGGTCAGTTTGGTAGGTAAAACAAATACTGAACCAGGATACTGTTTTAATTTGCACTTCTTTGAATGTTATTGAGACTAAGCAAGTTTTTATATACCTGCTGGATTTTTGTGTTGTGGGTGAAATGCCCATTTTTAAACTGAGGCATTTTAGTTGTTTATAAGACCTCGTATGTCTATTCATCACCTATTTATTTAGCATCCATACCATTTTCTGAGCGCTGTGTTGGAAACACAATTCAGTTGATGATCAAACCAACTTTTACAACCTCCTTTCAGCTTTGGCTCCTAATTCAGTCCCAAGGCCAATGACACATATTTTAGGTTTTTCATTGCAGCAGACTGAATGTTCGTGCCCTCTCCTCCAAATTCCTACCTAGAAACCTACTGCCCAAATTGATGGCCTTTGGAGGATGGCCTTATTAAGGTTTAGGCCCGAACTGGCACAGTGTTAGTTTTGCCATGCTCTTTTAGTTAAGCAGTCACAGAGCTAGCTCAGATACAAGAGGATGGGAAATAAATTCTCTCAATGAAAGAGTGACACAGAATAGCTTCATCTTTAATCTACCATAAATCCTAAAGGTTTCAACATGACTTGAGAGTGTTTTTCCATACTTATTAATATAATTATGTTTACAATGGATTTGATGTGTAGGTGATTTTTAATTATACACATAAAATTTATTAGTATTCTCCTAGATAATTCCAGCTTCTGGCCATACACAAAATGTTTTCATCAAATGAAAGACAGACAAAACGATTATCTTGGTTTGTCTGTATGGAAAAGGGTGTATGGGTATATGGAATCTGAATACACTTTCATTTTCTTAATAGCCTTTTTGTATTTTTTAAAGATAATAAATGTATACGATTTTTATATTTTCATTCTAAAAGCAGAACAAAAAGAAGGCAGAGGTGTAGAAAAAGAGGACAAGAGGTTAAATGGCAGAAGAGGTAGCAGAGGATGAAATATGACAAAGAAAAGCTACACCAAAGTTTGATCACACCGAAGTTTTAAAATATTTATAAAAAACTAACTACGGAATGAGGTTAGTGACATTGTACAGGAGACAGGGATCAAGACCATCCTCATGGAAAAGAAATGCAAAAAAGCAAAATGGCTGTCTGGGGAGGCCTTACAAATAGCTGTGAAAAGAAGAGAAGCGAAAAAAGCAAAGGAGAAAAGGAAAGATATAAGCATCTGAATGCAGAGTTCCAAAGAATAGCAAGAAGAGATAAGAAAGCCTTCTTCAGCGATCAATGCAAAGAAATAGAGGAAAACAACAGAATGGGAAAGACTAGAGATCTCTTCAAGAAAATTAGAGATACCAAGGGAACATTTCATGCAAAGATGGGCTCGATAAAGGACAGAAATGGTATGGACCTAATAGAAGCAAAAGATATTAAGAAGAGGTGGCAAGAATACACAGAAGAACTGTACAAAAAAGATCTTCACGACCCAGATAATCACAATGGTGTGATCACTGACCTCGAGCCAGACATCCTAGAATGTGAAGTCAAGTGGGCCTTAGAAAGCATCACTATGAA
This sequence comes from Bos indicus, assembly GCF_029378745.1. NCBI lineage: Eukaryota > Metazoa > Chordata > Mammalia > Artiodactyla > Bovidae > Bos > Bos indicus. The sequence goes on from NC_091769.1 coordinate 56,377,340, forward strand.
CAAAGCTAGTGGAGGTGATGGAATTCCAGTTGAGCTATTTCAAATCCTGACAGATGATGCTGTGAAAGTGCTGCACTCAATATGCCAGCAAATTTGGAAAACTCAGCAGTGGCCACAGGACTGGAAAAGGTCAGTTTTCATTCCAATCCCAAAGAAAGACAATGCCAAAGAATGCTCAAACTACCACACAATTGCACTCATCTCCCACGCTAGTAAAGTAACGCTCAAAATTCTCCAAGCCAGGCTTCAGCAATATGTGAACCATGAACTTCCTGACGTTCAAGCTGGTTTTAGAAAAGGCAGAGGAACCAGAGATCAAATTGCCAACATCCGCTGGATCATGGAAAAAGCAAGAGAGTTCCAGAAAAACATCTATTTCTGCTTTATTGACTACGCAAAAGCCTTTGACTGTGTGGATCACAAGAAACTGTGGAAAATTCTGAAGGAGATGGGAATACCAGACCACCTGATCTGCCTCTTGAGAAATCTGTATGCAGGTCAGGAAGCAACAGTTAGAACTGGACATGGAACAACAGACTGGTTCCAAATAGGAAAAGGAATTCATCAAGGCTGTATATTGAAACCCTGCTTATTTAACTCATATGCAGAGTCCATCATGAGAAATGCTGGACTGGAAGAAACACAAGCTGGAATCAAGATTGCCGGGAGAAATATCAATAACCTCAGATATGCAGATGACACCACCCTTATGGCAGAAAGTGAAGAGGAACTCAAAAGCCTGTTGATGAAAGTGAAAGTGGAGAGTGAAAAAGTTGGCTTAAAGCTCAACATTCAGGAAACGAAGATCATGGCATCTGATCCCATCACTTCATGACAGATAGATGGGGAAACAGTGGAAACAGTGTCAGACTGTATTTTTTTGGGCTCCAAAATCACTGCAGATGGTGACTGCAGCCATGAAATTAAAAGACGCTTACTCCTTGGAAGGAAAGTTATGACCAACCTAGATAGCATATTCAAAAGCAGAGACATTACTTTGCCAACAAAGGTTCATCTAGTCAAGGCTATGGTTTTTCCTGTGGTCATGTATGGATGTGAGAGTTGGACTGTGAAGAAGGCTGAGCGCCGAAGAATTGATGCTTTTGAACTGTGGTGTTGGAGAAGACTCTTGAGAGTCCCTTGGACTGCAAGGAGATCCAGCCAGTCCATTTTGAAGGAGATCAGCCCTGGGATTTCTTTGGAAGGAATGATGCTAAAGCTGAAACTCCAGTACTTTGGGCACCTCATGTGAAGATTTGACTCATTGGAAAAGACTGTGATGGGAGGGATTGGGGGCAAGAGGAGAAGAGGACGACAGAGGATGAGATGGCTGGTTGGCATTCCTGACTCGATGGACGTGAGTCTGAGTGAACTCCGGGAGTTGGTGATGGACAGGGAGGCCTGGTGTGCTGCGATTCATGGGGTCGCAGAGTCGGACATGACTGAGCGACTGAACTGAACTGAACCTAGAAAATTGGAAATTCCTTTTTTTTCACTTCTAAATATTTAATTCATCTGTTTTTGTTTTGTTTTGTTTTGTTTTTGTAACACATGAGTTAGCATCTCTAAGTTTTTTCTTTTTTACAATTGGCTAACTGGACATATAAATTTAGTTATTCATTTTATTATTCAACACATTTAATTAAGAACCTTCTATATGCCAAGTTAAGCACTCTTGATATAAATGAATGTATAGTGGTGAAAGAAACTGACTGGTTAAGTACAGCTATGGAGCTACTGAGCTCTATAAGGAATTGACTCCATAAGGACTCCTTGGAAAAGACCCTACTGGGAAAGATTGAAAGCAGGAGGAGAAAGGGATGACAGAGGATGAGATGGTTGGATGGCATCACTGACTTGACGGACATGAGTTTGAGCAAGCTCTGGGAGTCGGTGATGGACAGGGGGGCCTGGCATGCTGTGGTCCACAGGGTTGCAGAGTCGGACATGACTGAGCGACTGAACTGACCTGATGGAGCTTCTAATAATGCAGTAGGGGAATCAATAAGCAAATGGATATATAATCACAATTTTGACATGTGCAATAAAGGGAGAGAATGGGGATTGTAACCACAAAACAGAGAGGTAAATAATGGGAGTAGAAACTTAGAACAAAACAGGGCATGGGTGGGAGCAGAGTAAACTTAAGAACTAGGAAGCATGAAAGGATGGAACAGATGAGCAAAAAGAAGTAATCTGAATTATTTTTTAATAATGGAAAGTTGAAAACTGAGGGGAGTTAATATTATCTGTAGAACGAACTGGGTTAAATCAAAGGGACTAAGTCATAAAAGATAATTCAAAGGTAATGGCTGCTTAGGATAACAACAAACTTTCACCTCAAAATGACATCATGCAGAATTGCCAAAAGTTATACAAAGTCAAAAGCAAATGACTTCTATGTCATGTCCTTTCTCCGTTATTTGTGTATTCCATTTCTGCTATATTGTCCTTTCACTGTATCAGTTAAGATAATATGTATGAAAGCTTACTGAAGAAGTACCATCCAAATGTAAGTGATTGTTGCTATTACAAATTGAAGTTCAGTTCTTGTTTGTGAACTGCTTCTCCCAGAATAATATATATAATATATATAGTACTAAGACAGACCACTCTGTTCCTTGACTCTTACTGATATGTTAATATAATCAAGTTCTGGGAATTAACCTTCCCTTCATGTCAGAGTATGCTAAAGTCTATGGGACAGCTTTTCTTCCGGAAGCTTCCAACGGTTGATGATTAAGTACAAATGTTGCCAGTTGAGCAGAAGTTACAAGGACACTGCAAAATCCAAAGTGCATCTGGGTCATTCATTCTATAACACTGTCTCAGGTAATTATTCTGCTTTTGTATGAAGCATTTAGAGCATGGAAAATAACTAGATTTTGTCACTGTTGTAGTAACAACTTCAAATTGCTTCAATAGCTAGCTTTTTTTAGGATTCAGAATTCTATCATAAAAAATACATTTACTTGTCTTTTCTCGTTTTACTTTCAATGTAGCACTTCCAAAACAGGAAGAAGAAATATATTTGACCTTGAAAGCAAGTGCTAGAAAAAATAACCTGTCTAAATGTTACTGTTCACCTAAAATATTTTATTATAGGGTTGCTCAATGGCACTGCTATAATCAAGAATCTGCCATCATTTTTTAAGCTCCTTGTTTTACAGGCTTATAACTTCTTTAAAAATCACCCAAGGATCTTCAATCTCACTGTCAGTTTATAAAAGAATACACACACAGAGACACATACACTTCCATTCTCCTAGTTAAAATGTCACATGGCACTTGATAATGTTAAAAATTCTATAATTTTTATAGTTAGGGCTTTAGTTGAACAGCATAAAACTGTTCCAACTTTCCTCCCCAATAACTGATCAGAAGGACAAATTTTAAGTTTCTAAAGTCTTTGCTGTTGCCAGGTATTATCATAGTTTTCATTATACCATCTTGGTTTAGGGGATTATAATGCAACGAAAGAATGTATGTGAAATGTCAACAGTAAATGCTAAATTTTTATTATCCACTTTGATATACTGTCTTTTAATATCCTGTGTTGCTCCAGAAAAGTCTAAGACAATTATTCTTTCTCTAACTAATTAATATTGGCTGCATTGGGTCTTAGTTGCTGCATGGGCTTTTCTCCAGGTGTACTGAGCAGGGGCTCCTTTAGTTGTGGTGCACAGGCTTCTCATTATGGTGGCTCCTCTTGCTGCAGAGCAGAGGCTCTAGGTGTAGGGGCTTCAGTAGCTGCGGTGCGAGGGCTCAGGAGTTCCTGAGCTCTAGGGCACAGGCTCAATATTCGTGGCACTCAGGCTTTGCTCCAGGGCATGTGGGATTTTCCACCGGGAATGGAACCCATGTCTCCTGCATTGGCAGGCAGATTCTTTACCACTGAGCCACAAGGGAAGCCCTAAAACAATTATTCTTCTTCCTTTGCAAATGACCTTTAGTTTTCTCTCTGGAAGATTTTTTTTTATTACTATTTAAAAATTTTATGTATTTTTGGCTGCACTGGGTTTTTGTCGCTATGTGTGGGCTTTCTCTAGTTGCTGCGAGTGGGGGCTACTCTTTGCTGCAATGCATGGGCTTATTGCGGTGGCTTGTTTTATTGCAAAGAACGGGCTCTAGGCACGTGGGCTTCAGTAGTTGCAGCACCCAGGCTTAGTAGTTGTGGCACATGGGCTTAGCTGCCTTGTAACACGTGGGATTTTCCCAGATCAGGGATCAAACCCATGTTCCCTGCATTGGCAGGTGGATTCTTAACCACTGGACCACCAGGGCAGTCTCTCTGAAAGACGTTAGAATCTGCTTATTATCCTTGGTATTGGGTAATGTCATTATTAACATGACTTGAAATGTTTTTACTATTGCTTTGTATTCGAGGTTTCTACATGATTCTATATAATTCCATTTTTTAAGTTAAAATGTAAAAGTAAGGTACTAAAATCCAAAGGGACACTTTTTGTGTAAGGGTTGGATTTGTCAAGTAGTGACCTTCATCATCAGATGGGTATTCTTTTACTTGAGAAACTTTCAAATGTCATTTTCTTAAAGACTTTTCTAGAATCGCTCATTTTTATCTGTGAAAACATCCCCAGTGTTTTATATGGGACTGTACACCTAGTTGTCAGCATTCTTACAGCTGATGTCCATGTTCAATAAGTAGACTTTGTTCTAAGCCCCTATTTTTTTCAAGACTCTCTTCATTGTCTGGGCAGAGCTGGGAGTCTTTCTGTTTCTTTTGTTGGAAGACGTTAGGGTTGTTAACACAGATAAACAAGCTTAGCAAACATTTTATCATGGATAGAAACAGAACTCTGAGAGTGCATGAGAAGTGGGTGAGAATAATTACCTCTTCTGGAGGGCTCAGGAGAGGCTGCAAAGACAAATCATCACTAAATCTGGGTTTTGAAGCAGGAAGATGCAAACTGACTAAAACGTGTGGGTGGCAGGGATGGACAGGAAGAGCACTTGCAGGAAGAAGTATCTGTACAATTTCAAGGAAGTCTGGAAGAACACAGTCCATTCCTGAAGCAAGAAGGCATTTGATGCCATAATGTCTGCACTCAATATTAGGGACAGGGCAGAGAAGTAGCATTTCATCTGATTTAAAGATGAACATAATTTCTTTTAAAGTACACAAGTCCTTTATCTTTTAAATGTAAAGTTTAATTATCTGTTTGCTTACCATAATCTGGACTAATCAATGTGTCTCAATTCCATCATTTGCTACTTGTATCTAGTGACACATAACTTCAGAACTTTGGTCCTCTGTAAAATGGATACAGAATCTGCTTGTATCGGTCAGGATTTCTAGTTATGTGCAAGAGAAAGCACTACTTGCTATTTTAAGCAGAAAAGAGTTTGAGTAAAGGATATTGGAAATGTTTCTGAAAGTGGAAAACTAAGTTTGGATATTATGCAATCATGACAAAGTCCAAAATCCTTCCACAGCCCTGGTACCACGGAGCATCACAGCCACATGTATTAGGCACAGACACTGATGTCTTTGCTGCTGTGTGTGTGATGCAGCTGCTAGAAGCACTTCACCGCTGCCTCTAGGAACTAGATGTGGCTGTGCAGGTATTTGTCTGGGGCTGTGAATCTGATTGGCACAATTCAGAACATGTGTCCATGACTTGTGTGTAATGGACTGACAGAGTAAGCAAGGCACTCTTTTCCAGATTCTCCATGAAGATATAGGTTCTGCTTCACAAGGAGGGTTCAGTTCAGTTCAGTTCAGTCGCTCAGTCGTGTCCGACTCTTTGCAACCCAATGAATCGCAGCATGCCAGGCCTCCCTGTCCATCACCAACTCCTGGATCCCACCCAGACTCACATCCATCGAGTCAGTGATGCCATCCAGCCATCTCATCCTCTGTCATCCCCTTCTCCTCCTCCAATCCCGCCCAGCATCATCCAATCTTCTCCTCCAATCCCGCCCAGCATCAGAGTCTTTTCCAATGAGTCAATTCTTCGCATGAGGTGGCCAAAGTACTGGAGTTTCAGCTTTAGCATCATTCCTTCCAAAGAAATCCCAGGGCTCATCTCCTTCAGAATGGACTGGTTGGATCTCCTTGCAGTCCAAGGGACTCTCAAGAGTCTTCTCCAACACCACACTTCAAAAGCATCAATTCTTCGGCGCTCAGCCTTCTTCACAGTCCAACTCTCACATCCACACATGACCACAGGAAAAACCATAGCCTTGACTAGACAGACTTTTGTTGGCAAAGTAATGTCTCTGCTTTTGAATATGCTATCTAGGTTGGTCATAACTTTTCTTCCAAGGAGAAAGCGTCTTTTAATTTCATGGCTGCAATCACCATCTGCAGTGATTTTGGAGCCCCCAAAAATAAAGTCTGACACTGTTTCCACAGTTTCCCCATCTATTTCCCATGAAGTGATGGAACCAGATGCCATGATCTTCGTTTTCTGAATGTTGAGCTTTAAGCCAACTTTTTCACTCTCCACTTTCACTTTCATCAAGAGGCTCTTTAGTTCCTCCTCACTTTCTGCCATAAGGGTGGTGTCATCTGCATATCTGAAGTTATTGATGTTTCTCCCGGCAATCTTGATTCCAGCTTGTGTTTCTTCCAGTCCAGCGTTTCTCATGATGTACTCTGCATATAAGTTAAATAAGCAGGGTGACAATATACAGCCTTGACGAACTCCTTTTCCTATTTGGAACCAGTCTGTTGTTCCATGTCCAGTTCTAACTGTTGCTTCCTGACCTGCATACAGATTTCTCAAGAGGCAGGTCAGGTGGTCTGGTATTCCCATCTCTTTCAGAATTTTCCACAGTTTCTTGTGATCCACACAGTCAAAGGCTTTGGCATAGTCAATAAAGCCGCAATAGATGTTTTTCTGGAACTCTCTTGCTTTTTCCATGATCCAGCAGATGTTGGAGGGTTAGAGTTCTCCAAACATAGAAAACAGGGATGAATATTGGCTAGTTGAGGAGAATGATAAATGTCCATGTGATTCAGCTTATCAAAAGGATTTTGGGAAATATATAAGCATTATAAAGCAGAAAACTCAAATGATGCTTGGTATTATTAGTATTATCTTTAGGACATCAATGTCAGGGAGATTGTTGAATCAATTCTGTATTAGTTTTCTATTGCTGTATAGAAAATCACCATAGGACAGTGACTTAAAAACAACCACCATTACTGCAGAGTATTTGTGGGTCAGCAATTCAGAGATGGTTGAACTCTGTGGGTCTGCTGCAGGGTCTCTCTGCAGGTTGCAGAGAGGTTGCAATTAAGAAGTCAACCGACTGGAGGATCCACATCTAGAACGGCATTCTCACACGAGGCAGCCTCAGCTTCTTGATGGCTATTAGCAGGGGATCTTAGTTCCTAACCTCATGGATCTCTCTATAAAGTCCCTTGAATGTCCTAACAACATGTTCACAGGCTTTCTCCAAAAACAGATACAAGAGAGAGGGAAAACAAGGTGGAAGTTCCAGTGGCATTTTATGATGTATATTTGCTAGTTACGCTCTACCATTCCTACCACATTCTGTTTGTTAGAAGCCAATCACTAAATGTAGCCTACACTCAGGAGAAGGGGAAATAGGCTCCACCAGAGAGGGAGGAGTAATACAGAAGTTTTGGACATGTATTCAAACTATCACAAGTTATTTTTTATTATTTCATAGAATTGGCCAAACTAATTCCCTTGAGTATTATTTCTACTCATTTTTTAAAGCATGTCAAAGAATCTATTCTGATTTGAAGTTAAATTACCTCCAGGGATATTTATTTTATCTGGTAAAAAATCTTTCAGTTCTTCAAAAGGAGAGACTGTTGCACTGTTTAGTATCTTATCACCAAAGAAACACATTTCAACTATAAATGAAATATTTGTCCTTTCATTCAAACACTTGAATCATCCAGTAGAGAGATTAACAGACATCATTGCCTGGCTGTCTCTGTTGACATGGTAGAGGAAAGGGAAGAGATATTTTTGTAATTCAGGGCACTTTTCTGAGAGCACAAAAGCATTCTAGAGATACAAACTTAAATGCTTTCAATGATCAAATAGGTAATATAAATGATGAAGACTACAGAGTTGGTGTACATTCAAATTCAAATTAAAAAATAATAGCAACAACAAAACCCAGGTTAGCCAAACAAGTCACCTCCAGTGCCCAGTTTGGTTCTCAGATGCTGGCTTGCTCTTCCTCCTGAGGTCTAGACTTGAGGTCAAGATCTGACTTGCTTTTCTTTGGAAATTCAGCTTCTGAATTCACCAGTTTTGGGGTCAAAAAAGATCTGCCCTCTGTTTTACAACCAGGAAACTGACACAGGGCCCTTTTGCTCTTGAGAGGGCCCTTTCCTTATAAACAATACAGGTACAACTCATTTTAGACTGTTTTGCTTTACTGAGATTCACAGATACTGCATTTTTTACAAATTGAAGGTTTGAGACAACCCTGCCTTGAGCAAGTCTATCAGTACCATTTTTCCAAGAGTGTTATTTTTAAATTAAAGTACACACATTTTTTTTGGACATAATGCTATTGCATACTTAATAGACCATAGTATGTTGTGAACATAAATTTTATACTCACTGGGAAACTGAAAAATGTGATTCCCTCCACTGCAGTGGTCTGGAATGGAACCAACAATATTCCTTAGGCATGCCTGTATTAAAAATTATATTTTACAAGGGCATATAAAAAAACAAGATAAAGAGAGACATTATTCAAAAGAAATTTTTATGGGACTAAATTTGGTCAAGGTAGCAGATATTTTGTTCAGATTATTGGTTAGTTAGCACAAATGGTTCAGAGTTCAGCTAATCATTTATGATGCAAAGAATGGAAATTTGGAGGGTCTGTGTCATAGATAAACAAGGTAAGTCTTATTTAAGTCATTTGGGAAAGGATGATTCCTTGCAATAAACCAGTTACCATTCCCAGAGCATGAAAGACTGGGAAGATTTCTGTAACTCTTACTGGTTTCCGTGATTATAAGGCTTGGAAAATTCAATGCTGTCAATGACTACACTGGCAATAAAGACCATTACATTGATATTATATATTATCAACATTTTTTTTCATTTTTTATTTCATTTTCTCATTTATTTCATTTTTAATTTTTTTACTGAGGTCATTTTTTCCTAAAAGCTTTTTTTTTTTTTTTTTTTTCATTTTTCCTCTTCCCCCAATTTTCATTGGCTTTAAAAGTATCCAAGGCTCTGATGTGAGACCCAGAATGGTTGAGGGCCTTTACGACCACTGAGCCAAGTCTAAGTTTCTTTTTCCATTTACATCTTTATGAAGCTTGAAGAAAGTTCTGTTCAACTGGCAGGATGAAGATTTGGGAATGGCAGTAGGGGTGGGAATGTTAATTTTGAAATAAAATTCTGCAGACTTAGAAGTTAAGGATAGGTGATGGAAGTTCATAAAGAACTGGAGGCTGGGGTCACTTTAACAGGCAATTGTTAGATACATGTCATGGATCAACAGTATTTTATATGTATCCACTATATGTTTGGTGTCCCTTCCTTCACAGACCGTACAGTCAAGCAAGGAGGCCAGTGCAACAAGTAATTGCAGTAAGTTGTGACAAGTGCTATAATAGGAAGTGAGGCAACTTGGGAGTGAAGAGCAGGAACACCAACCTGCTGGGGTAAGTGAGCTTCCAGATGAACCAAGACTTGGAGCTAACCTGGTGCAGAGGATGAAGATGAGAGTGGTATCCTCCTCTGCAGGGTTTCACACAGGAAGATCCAGGGTATGAGAAGTCTGACTTCAGACCTCTAGGTCTCAGAGGACCTAGAACTTGTGCTCTGACTTGGGCCTGGCCAACTATCCTTAGTATTTGGGAAGCCAGGTAGGTACAAGTGAAAGGGAGTGACTAAAAATCTCACCCCATTAGGGATTTCCCTCCTGGTCTAGAGGTTAAGACTCCAGGCTTCCAATGTTGCTGGTTTGGGCTCTATCCCTGGGTGGGGAGCTAAAATCCCATATGCTTCCTGCCAAAAATCCAAAATCTAAAACAGAAGCAATATAATAAAAAAAAATTTTTTTTAATGATCCACATCAAATAAATAAATAAAAATATATCTCCCCACCTACTTCTGGGAGTGTTAAAATCCAGGACTACGTTGCCCAAAGGTTTGGAGGAAAAAGTAAAATGACCAAGAAACCTGAGAAAAACAAACTGTCCCTCCCATTTTTCTAAATTACCCAGTCAGTAGTCTGACTTGGCACACTCAAGCAGGTCAGGACTCCCGTTTCAAGGGTGAATTTTTCCACCCTTCCTAGCTCCCTGGACTCTCACTCTTCTCTGCTAGGTGGAGGGGAACTTCCTCCCTTCCATTAACAAAGGTCCCAGGGCTCCCAGTCTCTATCAGTGCCGGGGAGGGTCCATATCACCTGGCCTACCTTGACTTTCCTGACCTAACTCTTGACTCCCTCCAGCCCTGGAAGAACACCTCGACGCCCGAGGACCGGCCTGTTCCAGCCACCACCGCTCGTGAGATGGAGGGAGTGGCTGGACCACACAGCGCCTGTGGCTAGAGGTAGCCAGAGTTCCGGCTGGAGTCGGGGGAGGGGAGAGGGACGAGGGGCAGGAGGAGAGGGCGTGGTTTCGGGGGAGGGCGTGGTTTCGGGTGGGGAGAGGTGTCAGGTTTGAGGGTGTGGCTGCTCCTGAAAGACCGCCCCTGTGTCCTGCTACCCCTCTGTCAAGCTGCGGGACCGCTGCAGCTTCGCGGCACCCAGTCTAGGTTAAAGCAGCCGCCCCGGGCTCGGCTCGGGCTCCTCTGTCCCAGGCTGTGGCCCCGGACGGCCCCGGACTCGTGCTGCCCTTGGCTTCCCGCTCTCAAGTCGAGGGTTTGGATACCGAGGGGCGAGGAAGGAAGGTGAGCGCGTGTGGCAGTAGTTATAATCTCTTTTTCTGCTCCAAGTTCTTGCACGTGGAAAACTCCCTTTTCTACTCTCTCGTCTTGATGTCGCATCCGTAGTGACCGAAGACAGGCACCTGTCAAATCGGTCCTTTCGAGTTGTGGTAGCGGGGGCTGGATGGCTTGGTGTAGGTGAGGTCTTGAGAGAGTCTCTTGGGACTCGGAAATCGGACGTCTCCGGGACTGGAGTTCTTGAATTCATTAAGCTGAGTCGAGTAGCTGGGGAAAAGATCCGGTGGACGCCGGCAGGAGAGGGTGTGACATCTTGGGACCTGTCGGGGCAGGGAATCTGGTGAAAACTTTCCTTGATGTGCACCCGCGGCTGCGCCAGCAATAAAGGTTGCGGACACAACACTATTATAATTTGTAAAGTTGAACGAGGGACAGGAAAATCCAGGGAGTGATGTCTGCATTGACGAAAAATCTGGCCAAGGTGAAGTACTAGCAGTACTGCCTTGCGGACAGGTGCTTCCCTAACCCCCTCCTCATCCATTAGAACGTTTTTGTGTTCATTTCGAAAACTGTTAGGAAGACGCAATCAGAAGGTTGCTGTGACACAACGTTAACTTTCTGTTCCTCCCCCTTGTAGTTTTATGCTAAAGGAGTTCAAGGTCATCTTTGAAAACTAGGTCACTTGTTTTGAATAGTTTTATCTGAAGAAAGGATTTGGAAACGTTGTCTCTTCCATCCCCTTTCCTACCCTCACCCCCACTTCTCCTGCCCCCCAGCAAACAGTGGGTTTAGTTTTCTCTCTCCCGAATTCTCAGCTTTTAAAGATCAGGGAAGAAGAAAACAGCTTCTTTTGGCATGCAATTATTTGTGGTTAATCCGGTCTTGTGACTTTTGTTCCTTACCTCTCCTTTAGCTCCTTCAATATTACTGTGTACCCATAGTGTTTTCTGTAAAGAATGCAAAGGGTAAGAGGAGAAAGGGAAACTTTGTCCATGAAAAGCTCTAGTAAACATGATTATTATTTTTTAAACCACAAAAATTGGGGCTATATTGAGTTCTAATATCCTCACCACTTTGGGGGAAGATATTTGTAAATTATAATTATTTTATCAATAAAATATCAACAAAGTATAAGCCTCTCTCTGTGTGTGATATCTTGCATTAACAGGTCTATCCAATAAAGTGAATGCTTTAGAAATCTAAGGTTCTAGTTTATAGAGGCCAACTGGAATAGAAGTATATATAAGTTATTAAATAACTGTGCAATCTTGAGAATAGTGGTATTAGGAATATTTCAAAGTTTAAAGATTGCTTCATTCAAATATATCTGTGACTTGACAATTATTTTTTCTGTTATTTAATAGTGGTACAATATGCAGCATCTCTTACTAAGAATTCTGTCAGACATTTCTCTGGAAGCTCTGCTCTGAATGTATAGTTATTTTTCCCCTAGTCTAACAGTTTTAGATTAAATTATGTTCTGAGTTAGAGGCAAGGCAATGAGGTAGGGATAAAGACTGAAAGAATATGTGTAAGTTCTCTTACCAGACCGTCTCTGAACACCTGGCAAGTCCCCCAGCTTTACTCTGGGGTACCAACAAGTCCTTTGCTGCTGCTGCTGCTGCTGCTGCTGCTAAGTCGCTTCAGTCGTGTCCGACTCTGTGCGACCCCATAGATGGCAGCCCATGAGGCTCCCCCGTCCCTGGGATTCTCCAGGCAAGAACACTGGAGTGGGTTGCCATTGCCTTCTCCAATGCAGGAAAGTGAAAAGTGAAAGTGAAGTCACTGAGTCTTGTCCGACTCTTAGTGACCCCATGGACTGCGGCCCACCAGTCTCCTCCATCCATGGTATTTTCCAGGCAAGAGTACTGGAGTGGGGTGCCATTGCCTTCTCCGAACAAGCCCTTTAACTTACTTTAGTTCATTTTTGTCTTCAAAGTAAGGAAACTGTATTGATCATAAAGGACATTTGGATCTTTTTGAATTATTCTATAAAAGGCACCGTCTCATTTCTAGAGCTTCTAGAGCTAGATATTGCTGTTCTAGACCAACATCTCATCTAGAGTTTGCTCTCATTTCCAAAGGGCTTCCTAACATGTTGGGCAGTGCCCCTGCCCCACCTAAGCAATGCAGTGCAGTGGCTAAGGGTGTGAGTTTTAGAGACTCCTGAATCTATCTTGGTTTTCTAGCCCTTCCTTTTTTTTGCTTTTAACAAAATGAAATTTCATCTGGAAAAAGTAAAATCCTATGTATGAGTGTATAAAAACTAAGCAAGTACAGGATGAGGGAATTGTCATTAATTGAATCATTCAATCTCTTGGTGAATTGACTGTGTTTCCTCCTAGTGAAGGGTGAGTTCAGGGCCCAGAAAGCTGATAAGATTTTAGGTTGCTTAAATAGTAATTACAGACAAGTTCATAGCCAAAGATATCTTTCTACATCTCCCTTTCTCTCCTTGTGCAGACCTCAGAGTTAACATTCAAGCTGACTTGTCTGGGGGAAGAAAAAGAGGTGGCTTTTAAAGCTATACCACATTCACTCATAATGAATACATTAATGTTTTGACATCCTCCTCAACATTTTTTTTACTTTTTGTTATATATAAAACTACCTGCAAGCAAAATGCAAAGGAAAAAGAGCAGTTTGCTGCCCTTTAAACATTCATGGTAGGGTTCAGGTAACTGAGAGAGGAAGAATTAGAGCAGAGCAATCAGAGCTCCCTAAAAGTAGAAAAGGAAGTGCTGGGAGTTGAGGAGTGCAATGTATCACCCAGTAGAGGCTCAAAGGAGTTACAATTTAGTTGCAGTTTTGAAGGCTCCATTTTTATAGGAGTTTGCCAGGAGGAAATGCTGAGGAAGAGCATTCCAGGCCAAAGGAAACTTTTGTGTGAGGGTCTCATAGGGTGAGAAAACATGACAAATACAAATCTTCACACATATTGTTTCATCCTTTACTGGCTACAGGATGTTGGCAAATTATTTTGCTTCTATGAGCTTTGGTTTCCTCAGATGTAAAATGAGTGTTGTATATTATTTTACATTGTTGTTATTTAGTCACTAAGTCATGTCTGACTATTTTGTAACCCCCATGGACTGAAGCCCACCAGGGTCCTCTGTCGATGGGATTTCCCAGGCAAGAATATTAGAGTGGGTTGCCATTTCCTTTTCCAGGGTACCTTCCCAACCCAGGGATCAAACCCATGTCCCCTGCATTAGCAGGCAGATTCTTTGCCACTGAGCCAAAAGGGAAGTCTATTATTTTACATTATTAGGTCCTTATTTGATTTTCAAGTCTCTTCCATAAGAGTGTGTACATCACAACTTTGTTGGAAGACTTAGTTGCCTAGAAAACACAAGACTATATGATGCACAGGTGACAATCAACTAATTTGGTTCCCTTCACTCATCTTAGTCTCTTGATGAGAGAAAAATACAACAGAAATCCAGCCTTGAGTATCGATGGGATTTCATGTTTTCAAGTATATCATAAAAAGCAGACCAGTCTTATTGTTCGGAATGACGTATGAAGTTTTTTATAGTTTCACCTCTATTATCCCTATTTCCCAACCACTAAATGTTTACTTTGAACATCCACCTGTTTTAAGACCTGGCTCTGTTAGAGGAGTTCCACCACACCAAGAATTCTTTGATGGACAAAGGTTAGCATTCCTGTGTTTACATGATAGGATCTCAGACTATTTTAGGCCCTGCTTCCTGCTCCAGTTCTTGTTTTCATTCTGAGCAGTTGAAGTGAGTCTTAGAAAAACATTTTTAGGGGATGGGATCTGGATAATGTGTTAGTTCTTTTGGAATACCAAAATGCAACTTGAACATTTTAGGAGGAATTTGTTAAAGGACTGTACCCTCTTATGATTTTTCTCTGGTAGCATTAGCTCTTAAAATTCTTGGAAATGTGGAAGACTTTGCCTCAAAATTCTAACTTAATCATCTTGAATTATTCCTTCTTGCAAACAATGTATGTATTTTCTCAATGATTGAATACTTAGAGTTTTCCTGTTAAGGCCCTTTCCCCACATGGATTTCCAAGGAAAGACCTCAGGTAGTTTTTTTTACAAAGTCCTACAGAACAGGGAATATTTCTTTCTCTGTGTCATTTAGATGGCAGTAGATAGAAAAAGACTTTTAACTACTTTAAACTATAGTCACTGCAGAGAAAAATAGTAGGTTAGGGACCAGATGAGGACTTTTGGCTGTGGAAGGCCCAAATTAGGCCGGCTAGGTCTTGATGTTCTCAGGTGGTCATGCAGATCAGGCCCCAAACAAGAATTTTTGAGGGATTTATTCTTTTTGGTCTTTTATTCAGTGAATATTTCTTTAATTTTATTAATAATTTGTATATTCCATTAATTGTGTGGTACAGGGGCAATGATGAGATTGATTTAAGTTCCTTTGCCTCAAATGTGCTTAAGAATATCTTTGGAGAACTGGTTAAAATTTAGATTTCCAGCCTCAAGTTCAGATTCTCTCAGCCTCAAGTGGTGACCAGAGTCAGGCACATACTAGGTACTTTGATAAATGTTTTTGTTAAGTGAATTAACTGCCACTTTAAAAATCATTGTTAAAAGAGAATTCATTTCCTCTAATACATTTACATAATTTTCTCCTTTTTTTAAGTGTGAAAAACTCCATACTTGTCCTATGTTTCCGTGTTAGAAAGAAAATGTATTCAATTGCAACCATTATTTAGGAATTGAAAATAAAAAGAATTTTTAATAACATTATAACTGTTTTTAATTAAGAGAAACAGTGACTGTGATTCTTAATATCCCATAATGCTGCGTGGGCACAGACATTTATTTTGCTCTTCCTGAGGCACTAGCAGGTGAGAATTAGAAGCATTTTCTTCATGTGTATTTTTATTTCCTATTGAGCAAACTATACAAACAGGAAGAGCTTATTTATTATTATTATTATTATTATTATTTCAGTGATAACACAGAGATAAACTAAGTCAGAGCAACTCTCTTGAATAGCTAATGTCTGCCGCCCGGAGAAAGAGAAAATTATTTTCTGCCCTCCATGTTGATGCGTATAGAACATGTGTTCTGAGTAGCTGCTATTTTCACTGACTCTTTTTCCAGTTGAAGTGCAACATAAACTATTTTAATTAATATTGTGTCACCAAAAGGGATTGAAATAGCCAATTGAATTCTACCAAGATAGAGTCTTTTGATGAAAACATATCTTTATTGATTGTGGGTGAAGAAAATCATTCTTAAAATGAAATCCAGAGAAAAATCATATCCCTCAGAGAAAATTTCTGAGTGGCAGGCCAAGATTAACATCATAAAATTGAATTTGTGCTGCAAGCCTTTGATGTAATCAGCAGCTGGGAGATGGTGTTGCCCTTGCTGTGCTCCCTCTGATTGTGGTGAATTATTGTGTGGAATGAAATAAGTGTTTCTTGTGTCCCTCCTCCAAGAAATACAAACAAGGTATTACTAGGTAGTTTCTTGCTAGTTAAAATGGGTTGGATCGATTCCAGGCCTCTCAGGCGTTCATATTCCTGTGAACTATGGGTGTTGGGCATTTATTTATGCCCAAGGGACAGAATTTCTTGATATCACCTGACAGTCTTTGGTCAGTAGAAACCCAACAGAGAAATGACAAGAGGGATCCTCCTTGCCAGGGACATATTTTTTTTAAATAAGCAGAAGCCAGGATATGTTAGAAAGTGCTATATTTGCCTGGTTTCTATTGACCTGTAGTCAGCCAACCCCTTCCCCGTCTCCCTCAGCCACCTCTTGTGACATCCACTGCCCTGAAATCATTGCAGTGTAGAAATCTCACTTTGTACTAGCAATCTTGTTCCATGACACCAGTGTTACACTAGACTTTTCGCTGTCATTTTTGTATTGAGTCCTGATGCCTAGAAAACACTCTTGTCCATGCATGCCCCTTTCACACATGTAATGGATAGCTTTTGTAGATTAAGTAGAGACAATCTATTTGCACATTTACCCTCAGATTAAAGAGTGACGTGGCACCTTAATCACCCCTGTGGTTGGACCTAAGTTGTTTTTGATCTGTTTAGTGTTTAAGTGGTGGGCTGACTTACCTGTAAACAAGGCAGTGGTGTCATCATTGGGTACGCTTACTCTCAAGTATTTTGAGAAGTGGGATTGTGCTGAGGACTTTCCCGTGCACTGTCTCATTTAATCTACACACTCACCATCAGTCGGTAAATAAGTCTAACTCCCTTGGCTAGGATTATATCCCTAGATCTGTCTGACTTCAAGGATCATCCCACTTTTCAAATGCTTGAGAGTAAGAGTTCCCAATGATGACACCACTACCTTGTTTGCAGATGAGTCAGTCCTAGAAAGGGTAATTAAGGCAAGAGGTGGGAGTGTGATCTGGCTGGAGGAGCCAGGACAGGGGAAAATGGTGAAAAGAGGTGAGGTAGGAGAATATAAAAAGAGAGGTAGGATTTGTCTGCTTCTGACAGAAAATCCACAAAGGTGAGAAGAATAGTTTCAAATGACTCACTTTTGTGTCTTGAATTAATGCTGAAATGAGCTGGAAGTCCCAGAAAATATCTTTTTAAAGAACCGACTACTCCAGTAATGCTAAGATTCCTTTGGATTATGACCCTCAAGTGCTGACCCTCCTCTACCACTCTCTATAAACCACTATGGTGTTCTCTCTCTATAAGCCTCTGGATATATCTGTTTTGGCTACGCTTCTGCTAGGATTCTGGAATGTCAGAAAAGTGAAAGTTGCTCAGTCCTGTAGACTCTTTGTGACCCCATGGACTGTAGCCTGCCAGGTTTCGGTATCCATGGAATTCTCCAGGCAAGAATACTGGAGTGGGTATTCTTGGGCTTCCCTTGTGGCTCAGCTGGTAAAGAATCTGCCTGCAATGTGGGAGACCTGGGTTTGATCCCTGGGTTGGGAAGGTCCCCTGGAGGAGGGAAAGGCCACTCACTCCAGTATTCTGGCCTAGAGAATCCCATGGACTGTATAGGCCATGGGGTTGCAAAGAGTCGGACACAACTGAGAGACTTTCACTTTTATAGATACCTGTTGAATTAATAAATGAATATATTCTTTCTTCAAGGAACCTGTAATGTGCGTAGAAAGGAGATGTATTACACAAAAGAAGTAGAGAACAGAATTTGGTATATGACCAATTGTGTGATTCAGACTAAAATTTAAGTATATATCTCCAGAATCGATCTACACATTATTAAGATTTATGTTCTTACTAGAAAGAAACCAAATGTGTCAGATAGTATATCAGTTTGCTAGGGCTGCTGCAACAAGCAGTACAAACTAAGTACCTTAAGTGGCAGAACTGCATCATCTTACAGTCCCAGGGGTTCGGAGTCTGAAACCGAGGTGTCAGCAGGGTTGTTCCTTCTGTGGACTGTGAGCGAGAATCTGCGCCATGCCTCTCTTCTAGCTTCTGGTGGTTTGCTGACAATCTTTGGCATTCCTTCTCTTATAGGAATGTCACCCCATCTCTGATTTCATCTTCACGTGTCTCTCTCCTGGGTGCATCTTTCTCCAAATTTCCCTGTTTTATAAGGATGCCAGTCATATTGGATTTGGGATCCAACCTAATCCAGTATGACCTCATCATCACTTAATTAATCATATCTGCAATGATCCTATTCCAAGTAATGTCACATTCTGAGGTTTGGGGTGAGTTTGGCTTAATTCCTAATACATGGAAAGAGGGTAGATTTTCTTCTACTTTGCCGGTTTGGTACCATTAAAGTTTTATTTTAGTCTCCTCTGCTTAATTCACTTAATAGATGAGATCTGTTGTAAATTATGAATAATAAAATGAAGGATTATAAATGAGTTATTTGTTTTGCTGTTTACTTAACAGGATTTATACACAGATATTGAGATTTAAAAAGCCTTCTGATAAGAGTGGCTAACATTTATTGAATGTTCACTATCTAATGATTTTCATGGATTTTCCCACTTAACTTTCACATCTATTAGATAGATATTACTAGATAGATACTAGATATTATTATTTATAGATTAGATATTAGATAGATATTATTATTTATTAGATAGATATTATTATTTATCTACATTTTATTGATGGGACTCCAATACACAGTTGTAAAGTAACCCCCCCAGGCCATGTAGTAGTAGAGTTGGCATTGGAATCCAAGCTCACTAACTCTGGGGCCTCACCACTGAGTACATGCTGTCTCCTTAATCTTATTACAGCCAGGTAAGGTAGACAACATTATCATTTTATGGTTGAGGAAAATAAAGCTTAAAATAACTAGAGACTTCCCTGGGTCACAAAACCAGCATGTGTATAATATTGATAAGTATATAATATTTGGGATTTGAGTTTAGATATTAACCTCCATGGGGAAATCCTTTCTACCTTAGATTTCAAGTTCCACTTGTGTTTCCTCTGCAAACATTCTTGCATTTACCTTACAAGGCACTCATGACATGGTTGGTGACACAGGACGTCCTTGTCTCCTCAGATACTTGTGACTCCTTGAGGTTTGTAGATTCTTGTCTACATTCCTAGAATCTTGCATAGTCTCTAACACACAATAGACAATAAGTATTTTTAAACCAAATGCATGTAAGTACGGAGAAGGCAATGGCAACCCACTCCGGTACTCTTGCCCAGCAAATCCCATGGATGGAGGAGCCTGGTAGGCTGCAGTCCATGGGGTCGCTAAGAGTCAGGCACAACTGAGCGACTTCACTTTTACTTTTCACTTTCATGCATTGGAGAAGGAAATGGCAGCCCACTCCAGTGTTCTTGCCTGGAGAATCCCAGGGACAGAGGAGCCTAGTGGGCTGCCATCTATGGGGTCGCACAGAGTCAAACATGACTGAAGTGACTTAGCAGCAGCATATAAGTAAAGGCAAAGGAGCCAAAGAAAAGGGAGACCACCTGAAAATAAGAAATAAGGGTTAATAGAAGGAGTAACTGAAGTGACAGAAGATGAAATTTGGGGTAATGATAAAGATGTGATCATAGGAGATTACTACGACTATCTTAGAGAAATAAGCTAAACATGAGGGAAAGATATGGTTTGTTGAAGTGATGAGAGGAAGCTCTTTTCTTATTGGAAGGTGGGATCATCAACTAAGAGTATTGGCGTGTAACGAGTTACCTGGGTTGCAATGAGATTTATGAGTGGGCAGAGGAAGAGATTTCACTTGGGACTCGATTAGAGACATGTTTCTCAGTGTAAGTTTACGTAGTACACAGTAAACATTGATGTTAATAGACAAGTATTTATTTTAATGTACATTTCAAAAAAAAATCTAAGCAGCATGTCAAATCCCATCATGTTATATAGTTATTAATGATTAAGATAATTTTAAAGGAGATAGTTATATAACAATTTATCCTTAAGTAAGTTAATTTAGTACTTAAAAATAAGTGAATTAAAGAAATAGGTAATTTTAGATTACACTTGGATATGGGAAAGAAAAATATGGCTCAAGATTGGAAAGAGGTTTTCAGAGTTTATACACATACTTAGTTAAAGCTAATCATAAAATGTGTACTTGGATGTGCTCAGTCATGTCCGACTCTTTGCAACTTCATAGACTATATAGCCTGCCAGGTTCCTTTGTCCATGGGATTTTCCAGGCAAGAGTACTGGAGTGTATTGTCATTTCCTTCTCTGGGAGATCTTTCTGACCCAGGAATCTAAACCTGCGTTTCCTGCATTGGCAGGCAGGTTCTTTACCACTGAGCCACCTGGGAAGCCCTAATCATAAAATGACGTGGTTGTAAATACTTCAAGGTTAGGGATTGTGTTTTTCTGTTTTTTGGTTTGTTTTTTTTTTTTTGTATTCTCTACAGATCAATCCACCACCTTAAATACATTTGCTTCTCATACATTTGGTTCTCATTAAATATTTTTTTGAATTTATTAAAGAGTAGACTAGAACAGTGATCGGAGAAGGCAATGGCACCCAACTCCAGTACTTTTGCCTGGAAAATCCCTTGGACGGAGGAGCCTGGTGGGCTGCAGTTCATGGGGTCGTGAAGAGTCAGACACGACTGAGTGACTTCACTTTCACTTTTCACTTTCATGCATTGGAGAAGGAAATGGCAACCCACTCCAGTGTTCTTGCCTGGAGAATCCCAGGGACGGGAAGCCTGGTTGGCTGCCATCTATGGGGTCGCACAGAGTCGCACACAACTGCAGCGACGCAGCAGCAGCAGAACAGTGATACTTTCTGCTCATGTTAGATACCTCTTTGTTGCTGTTCAGTCACCAAGTTGTGTCTGACTCTTGGCGTCCCCACTGACTGTAGCACACCAGTCTCCTCTATCCTCTGAAATCTCCTGGAGTATGCTCATATTCATGCCCATTGAGTTGGTGATGATATTTAACCATCTCATCCTCTGCTGCTCCCTTTTCCTCATGCTCTCAATCTTTTGGCGCTTCAGCTTTAGCATCAGTCCTTCCAATGAATATTCAGGGTTGATTTCCTTTAGGGTTGACTAGTTTAATCTCCTTGTTGTCCAAGGGATTCTCAAGAGTCTTATCCAGCACCACA
The DNA here is from genome assembly GCF_029378745.1 of Bos indicus. Classification (NCBI taxonomy): domain Eukaryota; kingdom Metazoa; phylum Chordata; class Mammalia; order Artiodactyla; family Bovidae; genus Bos; species Bos indicus. The sequence continues at coordinate 56,398,746 of NC_091769.1, forward strand.
ATTCAAAAGCATAGAAATCTCTAGGTTAAAACAAAACAATAATTTGGACTGTAAATATTCAGAGTTAAATGTGGCATAAATTAAAAAGAAAAAAAAATCCACTTTAAGTCTAAAGATAAGGTTTTGCACAAGCGGATTTGAGTTTCATGAAGTTCTTCACTGACTGAATATAAATAAAAGTAAAGGAGCTCTATTTCCTTATGGAGAGAAAATCATAATTCTAAAAGATACATACATCCCAATGTTCATAGCAGCATTATTTACAGTAACCAGGACTGTGCTAAATCGCTTTAGTCACGTCCAACTCTTTGAGACCCAATGACTGTAGCTCACCAGGCTGCTTTGTCCATGGGGATTCTCCAGGCAAGAATACTAGAGTGGGTTGCCATACCAAGGGGATCTTCCCCACCCAGGGATCAAACCTGCATCTCTTATGTCTCCTGCATTGGCAGGTGGGTTCTTTACCACTAGTGACACCACATGGAGACAATTTAAATGCCCATCGACAGGTGAATGGATAAAGAAGGTGTGGTACATTCACACGATGGACTATTATTCAGCCATTAGAAAGAATGAAATAAACATAGATGGGGACCTAGAGATTATCATACTAAGTGATAATATCAGACAGAAAAGGACAAATATATGATATCAGTTACACGTGGAATCTAATACAGATGGACTTATTTACAAAACAGAAACAGACTCACAGACATAGATATCAAATTCATGGTTATCAAATGGGAAAGATGGGGGTAAATTAGGCATTTGGGAATAACGCATGCATACTACTATATATAAAATAAATAATCAACAAGGACCTACTGTATAGCACAGGAAAGTATTAATATACTCAATATTTTGTAATAACCTATACAGGAAAATAATCTGAAAAGCATATATACATATATTCTTTTATATATGTATATAGGTGTGTGTATATATATATAAAATCAGATTGCATGGTGCATATGCTCAGTTGTGTGCATATGCTCTTTGCACCCCCATGGACTGTAGCCTGCCAGGCTCCTTTGTTCATGGAATTTTTCAGGCAAGAATACTGGAATATTGGAGTGGGTTGCCATTTCCTGTTCTAGGGGATCTTTCTGACGCAGGGCTAGAACCCACATCTCTTGCATCTCCTGCATTGGAAGGTTGATTCTTTATCATTGTACCACCTGGGGAGTCCCATACTCAGATTATATATATATATACGTATATATATATATATATATATATATATATATATGTAAATTCAGTTATACACACATACACACACAAATGAATCACTTGCTGTTGCTGTACATCTGAAACTAACACAACATTGTAATTCAACTATACTTCAATAAAAAAATAAATTAGAAAAGAAGTGAAGGAACCACCTTGAAATAAATGAGTTATCTTTCTCCTATTTCTGTTTTTCTGGCCAAACACATCTCTTGGACACTGACTGCAAATGGACATGCTGGCATTTAATTGGGCTGTTTTGAATCTGTTGCTCTGTAGTTTAATAAGCAAGGAGGTGAAGTTTGAAGATAATACTTTGTAATCTTTGACTCACAAGATTGGCAGAATTGCAAGCTGTGATGAAAACCTCATCCGTTTAGTGGTAGGGATGTGATTTCTTGGCTGTTTGGTTTTATGTTTGTTCCGAATCATGGGTATGTGAAGTGCAGAGATTATTTTGCATGTCTGTCTAATTCATTCCTTGATCTCTGGGTTATTTTACCATTGAGTTTATCTATTAAGTTATTCTCTACCTAAAACACATTACTTTCTAGAGTTTCTTAAGTAGCAGTTAATCAGTCAATAATAACATTTGGTGGCAGGGGGCTGGGAGGGCTTGGCTTTGATGATTGGTTAGGGGTTAATTCTGAAATTGTTGTGCTCCACTGGTAAACCAGGTGGATTTTTATGTGTTATTCAAATACACCTTGGGCAGCTTTTGACTTTGAAGAAACATTTTTTTTTGCCTTTTCTAAGGAATGACCTGATTACAATCTGTTGATAAAATAAGATCTTTTGTTTTGGGAGCATCTGCAAACAGAAATGTTTGGGGGCATAGGCTTCTGCTGAGACCACCTGTGCATGAACCTTAGTCCTGAGGTACTTTGCTTCATTTCCCAGGGTTAAAATAGTTCTAATGCTGGCCTCACGGTATTGCTGAAGCCTGGCTTGGAGAATTTTGAGCCTTACTTTACTAGCGTGTGAAATGAGTGCAAGTTTCTACCGCACAATTGCACTCATCTCACACGCTAGTAAAGTAAGTCTCAAAATTCTCCAAGCCAGGCTTCAGCAATACGTGAACTGTGAACTTCCTGATGTACAAGCTGGTTTTAGAAAAGGCAGAGGAACCAGAGATCAACCTGCCAGCATCCACTGGATCATGGAAAAAGCAAGAGAGTTCCAGAAAAACATCTATTTCTGCTTTATTGACTATGTCAAAGCCTTTGACTATGTGGATCACAATAAACTGTGGAAAATTCTGAAAGAGATGGGAATACCAGACCACCTGACCTGCCTCTTGAGAAATCTGTATGCAGGTCAGGAAGCAACAGTTAGAACTGGACATGGAACAACAGACTGGTTCCAAATAAGAAAAGGAGTATGTCAAGGCTGTACATTGTCACCCTGTTTATTTAACTTATATGCAGAGTACATCATGAGAAATGCTGGACTGGAAGAAACACAAGCTGGAATCAAGATTGCTGGGAGAAATATCAATAACCTCAGATATGCAGATGACACCACCATTATGGCAGAAAGTGAAGAGGAACTCAAAAGCCTCTTGATGAAAGTGAAAGTGGAGAGTGAAAAAGTTGGCTTAAAACTCAACATTCAGAAAACGAAGATCATGGCATCCAGTCCCATCACTTCATGGCAAATAGATGGGGAAACAGTGGAAACAGCGTCAGACTTTATTTTTCTGGGCTCCAAAATCACTGCAGATGGTGACTGCAGCCATGAAATTAAAAGACGCTTACTCCTTGGAAGGAAAGTTATGACCAACCTAGATAGCATATTCAAAAGCAGAGACATTACTTTGCCAACAAAGGTCTGTCTAGTCAAGGCTATGGTTTTTCCTGTGGTCATGTATGGATGTGAGAGTTGGACTGTGAAGAAGGCTGAGCGCCGAAGAATTGATGCTTTTGAAGTGTGGTGTTGGAGAAGACTCTTGAGAGTCCCTTGGACTGCAAGGAGATCCAACCAGTCCATTCTGAAGGAGATCAGCCCTGGGATTTCTTTGGAAGGAATGATGCTAAAGCTGAAACTCCAGTACTTTGGCCACCTCATGCGAAGAGTTGACTCATTGGAAAAGACTCTGATGCTGGGTGGGATTGGGGGCAAGAGGAGAAGGGGACGACAGAGGATGAGATGGCTGGATGGCATCACTGACTCGATGGACGTGAGTCTGAGTGAACTCCGGGAGTTGGTGATGGACAGGGAGGCCTGGCGTGCTGCAATTATTCTGGGGTCACAAAGAGTCGGACATGAGTGAATGACTGAACTGAACCGAACTGAATGCTGGCCTCCCCATACCCTGGGTACTTTTCTGTTTAGCTTACATCTATTCCTTGTTGCTTCATAAAGGCCCACTCTATCTTCTCTTAGTTTATTGCCACTGACTCCCTATCTGTAAGACATCCACCAAGCTATTTTATTATCTCCAGTCTGTTTTTTTTCAACTTCATTAAGGTATGGTTTATATACAATAAGCTATACTCATTTAAAGTACCACCTGATGAATTGTAACACCCCAAGCTTTTCTAACTTAGACTGAAAACTTGGTAACGAAACTTCGTCTGGGCTCAAGATGACCAAGTTATCTTCTTTGAAGGAAAGCAACATGGGGTAATTTATCTGTGGCCCTCAGAGTACCTGAGTATAGTTTTGAAGAAAGTTAAGTAGAGTTCTTTTTTGCTTAAGAGATGGGATTCAGGGACTTTCCTGGTGATCCAGTGGTAAAAATTTGCCTTCCGATGCAGGGGGTGAGGGTTGGATGCCTGGTCAGGCAGCTAAGATCCCACATGCCTCTTGGCCAAAAAACCCAACACATAAAACAGAAGTAATATTGTGACAAATTCAAATAAAGACTTTAAAAATGGTCCACATCAAAAAAAATCTTAAAAAAAAAAAGAAATGAGATGGATTCAGAGGCCACATAATTGTAAGAGGCAGAGTAAGATGCAGACCCAGATCTGTTCTATCCCAAACTCGTGTTATTAACTGCTACACTCTTCTTACTTTCCTCCTAGTCAAGGAGTTTGAGGTTCGTCTTTATCTGTGAGGCTGGCGAGACAGAGACTCAGTGTCAGGGTGTGTCCCTGAAGAGCGCTATTTATGATGAGGTAAACAGTTCTAGTGTCCAGTAGACACCAGCCACAAAACCACATTTGCATCATATTTATTATTCTGCTTGCCTCAGATCAGACATGTCAGAGAGATAAAAGCAACTTGTTACAAGGAAGAAGGCGAAGGTGAGGAGAGGATGGGGGCTGTAATGGCATGTTGTCTTCTCTTGTGCTTGCCTGGTATCATAATCATGGAGAAAGGACTAAGGAGCATGTTTTTTTTTTTTTCCCTTCTTTTAACATGTATTTATTTGGCTGCACCAGGACTTAGTTGTGGCATGTGGGATCTTCGACCTAAGGCCAGATTTCAAAAACAATTGAGGCCACGTTGGCGCCTGAATGCATAAGAGGTTTCATTGTCATTATTTTACTTGACTTATTGCTTTCATTTTTTTTTAAAGAACTACAAACATAAATCATTTTGCTTAGCTGGTCACTAAGACACTTTGGTGGGGAAGGTTGGGTTGTTTTCATCATGGTGTGCAGGAGGAGAATTCTAGAAGGAGTGTTAAGAGACCAGGTTATAGGTCTCGCTCAGTTACTTTCTGGTTGGGTTACTTTGACCAAAAAAACAAGTTCTCCAAACCTTCATTCTCTTGTCTGTAGGACAAGAGAGGGGGATGATAGCTATCTTCAAGGCTCCCTTTTGGCTGTAACTTAGGGTTGCCAGTGGCCTAAAATGCCTACAGGATACCCAGTTCAATTTGGATTTTGGATAAATAGTAATTTTTATAAGCATGTCCTGTACAATAACCAACTTTTTTATTACGAGCATATCTCAAAAGTTATGTAGTATAGGACATACCTACACTAAAAAAGTTATTTGTTATTTATCTGAAATTCAAATTTAACTGGACATCTTGTATGTTTATTTGCTAAACCAGAGAACCCTAATCTTACCTGAAGTTGTTGATTAAAGTATCATCACAGATTTTAGAGGTAATGATAGCCAACTGTACATTTTCATGGCCAAAGGCTCTGGTATATATTCATATGAGTTTTGAAAAAAGAAATTGTAGTTACAGTATTGTAGAAGAAAGAAAGGCATCGCTAGAAAGTGGTGGTCACATTCTTTGCCCACAGTATAAAATCACAGTGATTCTTTTCTCATTCATTCATTCAGTAAATATTCACTGAGTCTAATTTTGGACAAATAATTATAAACATTTTCGGTATAGAATCTCCTCTTTTCACATCAATTATCCAAGGTAATTATTTTTTCCATTGTGTAGTTGAGAAAACTGAGCTCAAAGAATATTTGCTAGCTGTTAATGGAGGAAAAAAGATTTTTATAACTCCTATTATATTTCTTGCCTCTTTCACAGTAAAGTACATTTTTAATTTAATGGAGATGGTGGTGTGCTGGATAGACCCTAATTATCAATCTAGAATCAGAAACCCTATATATTCCCATACATTTGAGTGGAACACAAATAGGGAAACTGGAGGAATTACTTTCCCCAGAACAAAAGTACTCCAGGAACAAGAAGACTCTCGTTCTAGGAAAATCACATCACATTTCCTTCAATTCCTCATCAGCAATATAGGAGTTTAATGCCTCATTCTTAAAGTTTCTTCTAGGTTCCAGTGAACTCCTCTTCCTCCCTTTTCAAGGTTGACTACAGTCACATAAGAAATGTTTATTAAATGTTCCCTAATGTGGCATGCATGTGCTAGGGACTAGGGTTCAAACAATGAAAAGACACCCATCCTTTACCAGCTATAATTAACAGCTTTGTAGATGTTGTCTCACTTGTTAAGAGGGGCAGATATTAAGAGTCTCTCTGGCGTTGGCAGGTGATCAGGAAGTTGTTAGAACAGGTAGCCCTTTGCTATTTCTACTTCAGTTCAGTTCAGTTCAGTCGCTCAGTCGTGTCCGACTCTTTGTGACCCCATGAATCACAGCACGCCAGGTCTCCCTGTCTATCACCAACTCCCGGAATTTACCCAAACTCATGTCTATCGAGTCCGTGATGCCATCCAACTATCTCATCCTCTGTCATCCCCTTCTCCTCCTGCCCCCAATCCCTCACAGCATTAGGGTCTTTTCCAATGAGTCAACTCTTCGCATGAGGTGGCCAAAGTATTGGAGTTTCAGCTTCAGCATCAGTCCTTCCAATGAACACCCAGGACCGATCTCCTTTAGGATGGACTGGTTGGATCTCCTTGCAGTCCAAAGGACTCTCAAGGGTCTTCTCCAACAATACACTTCAAAAGCATCAATTCTTCGGCGCTCAGCTTTCTTCACAGTCCAACTCTCACATCCATACATGACCACAGGAAAAATCATAGCCTTGACTAGACGGACTTTTGTTGGCAAAGTAATGTCTCTGCTTTTTAATATGCTTTCTAGGTTGGTCATAACCTTCCTTCCAAGGAGTGTCTTTTCATTTCATGGCTGCAATCACCATCTGCAGTGATTTTGGAGCCCCAAAAATAAAGTCTGACACTGTTTCCACTGTTTCCCCATCTATTTGTCATGAAGTGATGGGACCAGATGCCATGATCTTATATATCATTTAGAAAAATTTCCTTTTAAAATGGGACAATTTGGGAGCTCCCATGTGCCCATGATGAGCGTTTGTGCAACAGTTAGTGACTGTCAGCATGACTGCATCATCAGAAGATTCATTTCTTAGCTTTCAGTATGGGTTGCCTAATTCTGTAATGGTTTGGACCTTCTACAGCTTTATTTACATTCCTAGACAAGTTTCACTTAATTCAATGTTCGCCATGCCTTTCACGTCAAAGCATAGAAAATGATCATCTTTGTACACACACTGGCTTGAGAGTTTCAATTTCTCTCACCCTTTGTGTCAAGTTATTCACAGCCTAAATGTGTGCCAAGGCATACAGTTGGAAAACTCCTGTTTATTTACCGAATATGGGGCTTTCTTGATGGCTCAGTGGTAAAGAATCTGCCTACAATGCAACAGACGCAAAAGACTAGTTCAATCCCTGGATCAGGAAGATCCCCTGGAGGAGAAAATGGCAACCCACCCCAGTATCCTTGCCTGAAAAAAAAAAAAAAATGCATGGACAGAGGAGCCTGGAGGGCTACAATCCAAAGGGTCACAAAGAGATGGACTCTACTGAGTGACTAAGCTCACATAGTTAACAATTGGGTGTGTATAGGAAGCACAGATCTCTGTTGAAATTCTGTGTCAGTGAAAATGACAACAGAAAGTATTCTGCCTATTCACTATAAGAAGCTGTTCCTTCAATCTGTAAAGGGCATTTATTTGATAAAGATTCCTTTATGGAAAATTAAGCTATCACTTAGAACTTTAAAGTTCATTATTAAAAATGAGAAATCATAATCATTTTATCCAATATAGCTTTTTCTAGAAAGGAAAAATATTCACAAATTTCATGGAATTTGAATGACTAAAAACCATTTGGAAGTAACAGCCAGAAACCTCTCTTATTTAGAAAAACAAAATGTGGAAATTATCTTAAAAAAATGAACATTTGATTTTATTAACCATAAGAAGAAAGTGTTAGTTGTTTAGTTTTATCTGACTCTTTGCAACCCCATGGACTATAGCCCACAAGGGTCCTCTGTCCATGGGATTTCCCAGGCAAGAATACTGGAGTGGGTTGTCATTCCCTTCTCCAGGGGAACTTCCTGACCCAGGGATCAAACCAGGGTCTCTTGAACTGCAGGCAGATTCCTTACCGTCTGAGCCACCAGGGGAGACCAATAAAAGGTAAAAAATCCAAGCAGTATGTCACAAATGCAATTTTGGTCTTGTTTGATATGTACCTAAATTTCAGTGCATAATATTGAAATAATGTCTAAATTTAATACTATGTTTTTCATTCTTAGGTATAAATTGAGTTTGTATATATATATATAATCAAATTGTATCAAAGCCAGCTTTATAATACTTTAATAATTACTAGATCTAAACTAATTTTTTCCTTAAAATTATTTTTCATTATATTATTAAAAATAATAAAATAATATATATGTATATGAAAGGCATTTTTAGATACTATTATTGTAGAAAGGGATAAAAATCAAAAGGACGGGAAAGCTGATGAAATACCAGCTGTTCTTTGTAGGTTATAGCTCACTCTTATTTACATAGCACTAACACATGGTATTCTTTTTTTTTTTTTTATTTAACACGTGGTATTCTTGCCTGGAAAATCCCAGGGACAGAGGAGCCTGGTGGGCTGCCATCTGTGGGGTCGCACAGAGTCAGACATGACTGATGTGACTTAGCAGCAGCAGCAGCAACACATGTCCAGAGCATTGTTGATATGATATGATATGATATTACCTAGTAGTAAAGCCACTCTGGGAAACTTGGTGGGATATATAAAAGAAAGCAAAAATGTTAGTCTCTCAGTCATGTCCAATTCTTTGCAACCCCATGGACTGTAGCCCGCCTGGCTCCTCTGTCCATAGAATTCTCCAGGTAAGAATACTGGAGTGGGTTACCATTCCTTTCTCCAGGGGATGTTCCCCACCCAGGGACTGAACCTGGGTCTCCTGCAATGCAGACAGATTCTTTACTGTCTGAGCCACCAAGGAAAATCATATATATATGTATAAAGAATGTTCAGACTACTGCACAATTACACTCATCTCACATGCTAGCAAAGTAATGCTCAAAATTCTCCAAGCAAGGCTTCAACAGTACCTGAACCAAGAACTTCCAGATGTTCAAGCTGGATTTAGAAAAGGCAGAGAAAACAGAGATCAAATGCCAACATCTGTTGGACCATAAAAAAAGCAAGAGAGTTCCAGAAAAACATCTACTTCTGCTTTATTGACTATGCCAAGGCCTTTGACTGTGTGGATCACAACAAACCATGAAAAATTTTTCAAGACATGGGAATATCAGATCACCTGACCTCCTTCCTGAGAAATTTGTATGCAGGTCAAGAAGCAACAGTTAAAACCTGACATGGAACAACAGACTGGTTCCAAATAGGAAAAGAGGTACGTCAAGGCTGTATTTTGACACCCTGCTTATTTAACTTATAATGCAGAGTACATCATGCAAAATGCTGGACTGGATGAAACACAAGCTGGAATCAAGATTGCAGGGAGAAAATATCAATAACTTCAGATACGCAGATGACACCACCCTTAGGACAGAAAGTGAAGAGGAACTAAAGACCTCTTGATGAAAGTGAAAAAGTTGGCTTAAAACTCAACAATCAAAAAGCGAAGATCATGGCATCCGGTCACAGCACTTCACCGCGAATACATGGGGTAAACAATGGAATCAGTGACAGACTTTATTTTCTTGGGCTCCAAAATCACTGCAGATGATGACTGCAGCCATGAAATTAAAAGATGCTTGCTTCTTGGAAGAAAAGCTATGACCAACCTAGACAACATAGTAAAAAGCAGAGACATTTCTTTGCCAACACAGGTCTATCTAGTCAAAGCTATGGTTTTTCCAGTAGTCACGTATGGATGATAGAGTTGGACCATAAATAAAGGTGAGCGCCGAAGAATGGCTGCTTTTGAACTGTAGTGTTGGAAGACTCTTGAGAGTCCCTTGGACTGCAAGGAGATCAAAGCAGTCAATCCTAAAGGAAATCAGTCCTGAATATTCATTGGAAGGACTGATGTTGAAGCTGAAGCTCCAATACTCTGGCCACCTGATGTGAAGAACTGACTCATTAGAAAGGACCCTGATATTGGGAAAGACTGAAGGCAGGAGGAGAAGGGGATGACAGAGGATGAGATGGTTGGATGGCATCACTGACTTGATGGACATGATTTTGAGCAAGGTCCAGGTGTTGGTGATGGAAAGGGAAGTGTGGAATGCTGCAGTCCATGGAGTCCCAAAGACTCGGACACAACTGAGTGATGGAACTGAACAGATATATACATACATATATATATATATATATATATATAATATATGTATATTACTAGATCAGATCAGATCAGTCGCTCAGTAGTGTCCGACTCTTTGCGACCCCATGAATCACAGCACACCAGGCCTCCCTGTCCATCACCAACTCCTGGAGTTCACTCAGACTCACGTCCATCGAGTCAGTGATGCCATCCAGTCATCTCATCCTCTGTCGTCCCCTTCTCCTCTTGCCCCCAATCCCTCCCAGCATTAGAGTCTTTTCCAATGAGTCAACTCTTCACATGAGGTGCCCAAAGTACTGGAGTTTCAGCTTTAGCATCATTCCTTCCAAAGAAATCCCAGGGCTCATCTCCTTCAGAATGGACTGGTTGGATCTCCTTGCAGTCCAGGGAACTCTCAGGAGTCTTCTCCAACACCACAATTCAAAAGCATCAATTCTTCGGCGCTCAGCCTTCTTCACAGTCCAACTCTCACATCCATACATGACCACAGGAAAAACCATAGCCTTGACTAGATGAACCTTTGTTGACAAAGTAATGTCTCTGCTTTTCAATATGCTATCTAGGTTGGTCGTAACTTTCCTTCCAAGGAGTAAGCGTCTTTTAATTTCATGGCTGCAGTCACCATCTGCAGTGATTTTGGAGCCCAGAAAAATAAAGTCTGACACTGTTTCCACTGTTTCTCCATCTATTTCCCATGAAGTGATGGGACTGGATGCCATGATCTTCGTTTTCTGAATGTTGAGCTTTAAGCCAACTTTTTCACTCTCCACTTTCACTTTCATCAAGAGGCTTTTGAGTTCCTCTTCACTTTCTGCCATAAGGGTAGTGTCATCTGCATATCTGAAGTTATTGATATTTCTCCCGGCAATCTTGATTCCAGCTTGTGTTTCTTCCAGTCCAGCGTTTCTCATGATGGACTCTGCATATAAGTTAAATAAACAGGGTGACAATATACAGCCTTGACGTACTCCTTTTCCTATTTGGAACCAGTCTGTTGTTCCATGTCCAGTTCTAACTGTTGCTTCCTGACCTGCATACAGATTTCTCAAGAGGCGGGTCAGGTGGTCTGGTATTCCCATGTCTTTCAGAATTTTCCACAGTTTCTTGTGATCCACACGGTCAAAGGCTTTGGCATAGTCAATAAAGCAGAAATAGATGTTTTTCTGGAACTCTCTTGCTTGAGTAATTTATTTTACAAGAGTTTTCTACCTGTGGTCTGTGAGCTTCTTGAAGACCAGTTATCTCATTCTGAGACGTGATTGTGGTATTTTGGTAGGCTGCAGTCAAAAATTTGTGTGGAAATTATCTGAAAGTTGTTTAAGTGTAAAGTTTATATGTATGCATGTGTTTATATGATAATTTTGATAGCTATACTTATATAATAAAGTATTAATTGTATTCCTCATATAAGTAACAAAATACACTATCATAATCTAAAACATTGTTCTATTACCATGACTAGATCCAAATGAGGGAAATTTATTTAAACTTTTATAATATAATCTGTAATTTTATCCCAGTCTGTATAAATGTTTGTTTTTTTAAAATCCCAGCCAGTGGAAGTGTCTATTTTAAACTGTTTTTAATTAAACCACATTTAGAGATCATTCAAGGGCCTGTAAACATCTATCCACAGTCTTGTTTCAGAGATTCCAAAATATCATTCAGTCATTCAAATTTGGGATACAATAATTATACATTGAGGGCTGTGATAGAGCTTTGTAATCCCTTTCCAAAGATTTTACAACTTGTCTAGACATATAATTATTTGAAACAGGACAGTATACTTCAGTCAAGGGCATGACTTTCTTCTCCACATCACAGACTTTTCCTCTAACTTTGAGATTCTACAATGGGCTATTTTTTTTTCTTCCTTTGAAGCTTATTTTTGATCAGAGATTTCTAGAGAATTGTACAGGGTCTCAGAAAACATAAATTTACTCTCTTTCCTATTGATAGCAAGGCACCAAGTTTCTGGGGCTATTTTTATAATTTTGCCACAAAAGAAAAAGAGGGAAAAGTATAAAAAAAAGTGACTTCTGAGATTTGCAACCTTTTAATCTGTTACTTATTCTCACTGTACAATTTGCTTAGTGTCTTGGAATCTCAGAATTAGAACTGATTCTGAGTTATCTAAATCACAGTTCTCATTGTTAGTTTTCTTATAAGTGAGTGCTATCCGATTAATGATCCCCAAAACTACTTCTTTTCTGAAATTCTAGATTATAGGAGTTTATAATATGAGTATTATATACAAGGTATAATGGTAGCATGTGTGCAATGGCACCCCACTCCAGTACTCTTGCCTGGCAAATTCCATGGACGGAGGAGCCTGGTAGGCTGCAGTCCATGGGGTCGCTAAGAGTCAGGCACGACTAAGCGACTTCACTTTCACTTTTCACGTTCATGCATTGGAGGAGGAAATGGCAACCCACTCCAGAATTCTTGCCTGGAGAATCCCAGGGACGGGGGAGCCTGGTGGGCTGCCGTCTATGGGGTCACACAGAGTCGGACACGACTGAAGCGACTTAGCAGCAGCAGCAGCAGTGCTCAGTTCTACTCTTTGTGACCCTATGGACAGTAGCCTGCCAGGCTCCTTGGTCCATGGAATTTTCTAGGCAAGAATACTGGAGCAGATTGTCATTTCCTCCTCCAGGGGGTCTTCCTGTCCTAGAGACTGAATCCCCAGTCTCTTGTGCCTCCTGCATTGGCAGGTGGAGTCTTTACCACTGCACCACCAAGGAAGCTCCATAATGATAGCATAGTGTGTGTATTTATACCTGTATAGTTTTATTTGCAGCCCTGGATTTATTCCTCATAAGAATACTGAGATGTAGGCAATGTAGGTGATACTATCCTCATTTTACTACATGTAACCTTTATAATCTGGAAATAAAGGTAATAAATACGAGGTCTGTTTTCACTACATTTAGCAATCTAGATGGTTCAGGATGAACTATGGTTGAGATCTGATTTCTCGTGGCTTTAGCCTTTGTGGTTTTTGTTTTCTAATTTGGATGTATTAAGAATCTTATGACTTATTAAGGATTTTAATACATGAAATGCTTTGACTTATTTGATTTTCTAAACTCCAGGTGCCTTGTATTTTGTTAGGTGCTTACATTTGTAAAGATTTTGCTTTACTAGATGTGAGTTTTAGACTCTAATGTATACTTCCATTCACTTCTTCATTTAGTCTGGAATAATTACTCTGCCTGTCTTAAACCCTTTTCTGGACACTGAGAATACAGCAATGGACAAATAAACAGAAGTCTCTGCCTTGGAAGGATTTAAAATCTAGTGAATTTTAAAGGAATTTTATTGGAATAAGAATAAAACACAAGTATGATGGTGGAACAATTTAAAATATGGGTAACCATTGTCTAGAAGTACAGGAGCTAAAGGAAATAAAAATAATAGTAACTTACTGAATACCACACTGTGCTCTACATTATAAGCCTGCTGTCATTTCACCCTCACAGTACCCTGATCTAGGTATCATTATTATTCTCAGATTACAGATGAGAAAACTGCAGCTCAGAGGGATTAAGTGACTCACATTTAATTCTAACCTAACTTGAATTTCATACCCTTAAGCAGTTCTCTCCCCTTTGGAATACAGAATTCATAAATAAAGAAAATAATTTATTCAACTGGTATTTACTATTTTCCTATAATCAAGGCCCTGTGCTTCAGACCTGTAGGGAGTATGATAATGATTAAGAAATGATTCCTATCTTTCATAAAGAATCAAAGCACCAAAATCAGTGTGGTTAAAAAATATCTGTCAAGAACCTACTATGGGCCAGGCGCCACACTTAGCAAAGACTGGGTCTCGGACCTTGGGGGATTTGTATCACTTCATTAGGGAGACATCAATGCAAAGCAGATAATTTTAAGAGAGATTTAAAAAAAAAATAGGGTAATATAAAGTGGCCAATTATTGGGTAGAGAGTGTCACAGTGATTCAAGTCAGAGAAGATCATTTTCCAGAGTAATAGGGATATAAATAACTCACCAAAGAAATTATTTATCTTCAGTAGAATTTTAGCTAATCATTACAAATATATTAATTCCCTGGCAGATGTTCTCCAAACTTGTTTCTGCTACATTTCTTCTTAAGCCATCTAGACAAATTTCCTTGACTACAGGGTCCTAGGTAAAGTTCAAAGTGTGAAAGACAAGTCCTTGGGCAGGAAGCAAGTGCACACTACTTGTAAACAAAAATGCCCAGTTTCCTCTGGAGCAGTGTGACCACGAGCACTCCCTTTCTACTACTTCTTGCTTCTGAGAAGCACACATTAATCAAGCCAAAAATGGAGTTCAAATGCAAATGGTTTTTGAATGGTGATTTTTGTTGTAATGTTGTTGTTGTTGAGTCAGTCATGTCTGACTCTCTGCAACCCCATAGACTGCAGCATGCCAGGCTTCCCTGTCTTTCACCATCTCCTGGAGCATTTGAGTCAGTGATGCCATCCAACCGTCTTGTCCTCTGTTATCCCCCTCTCCTCCTGCCTTCAATCTTTCCTAGCATTAAGGTCTTTTCTAATGAGTCAGCTCTTTTCAACAGGTGGCCAAAATATCGGAGCTTCAGTTTCAGCATCAGCCCTTCCAACGACTATTCAGGACTGATTTCCTTTGGGATTTACTGCTTTGATCTCCTTGCAGTCCAAGGGACTCTTAAGAGTCTTCTCCAACACGCAAGTTCAAAAGCATCAATGCTTAAAAAAAAAAAAGTTATAATACTAGAAGGACTAATACAAAGTTAGGAGTAGTGTTTATAGCAGCAGAATGTTAAAATCCATGTGGGCCCTTCTCATTACCATCTTTATCATCTTCACTTGTATCACATTTATCCGGTATCTCTGGAAATGAGATATTCCCCAAAATTGAATTTTCCTGATAAATGAAACTTACTATTTAACTCTATCCTTAGAACTTGGTAAAACTGCTACTACTTTCTGCTTCTGACTTCTTAAGCAGAGTGCATTTGACATCTCATCATCTTTTATTTACCCATAATAAGCAGTGATTGTTCTGGGCTGGAATACCTTGGAGCCATCAGGAGTGATGGAGATTGGGGGCCGACTTAATTTTACACTAAGATCCCTAAGACTGCCAGGTTTTGCAGCTCTCATAGCAGAGTGTTGTGGGAGGTTGGGGGTTTTCTTTTTCTTTGCTCTGATTCCCTATTTTCCTTGGAAATTATTATCTTCTTACTTTCTTAGCCTCTAACTCCCTTCCTCTTCATCTGTGAAGCCATTTGGTCCTCTACTTTTGTTTGTTGGAAGATATTTTATTACTAATTCAAATTCATTACTGGTTATTAATCTGTTCCTTTTGTCTTTTTCTTTCAGATTCAGTCTGGGGAGATTATTCATTTCTAGGAATTTATCCTATCCTTCTAGGTTGTCCTTTTTATTGTCATATAACTGTTTGCAGTGGTCTCTTAGGATCCTCTGTATTTCTTCAGGGTAACATCTCCCTTTTCATTTCTGATTATATTTATCTGGGCCCTCTCTTTTCTTGATGAGTCTGACTATATGTTTATCAATTTTGCCTTTTCAAAGAACTAGCTCTTAATTTGACTGATCTTTTCTATGGTTTTTAAGTCTCTGTTTCATTTATTTCTGCTCTGATCTGTATGATTTCTTTCCTTAACTAACTTTGGATTATTTGTTCTTTTCCTAGTTCCTTGAGGTGTAAGATTAGATTGAGATTTTTCTTATTTCCTGAAGTAGACTTGTCTTGCTATAAACTTATCTCTTAGAACTGCTTTTGCTGTGTTCCATAGGTTTGGAAAGTTGTGTTTGAAAGGTATTTTTTTATAATTGTACTTTAACCCTGTAACTAACACATGGAGATAGTGATTTCATTAAAATTGTCATTTAGGAAAATATCAAATACAGAAACCGTTCAAGTAAAAATTACTATTAAAAGTTGTGTAGGTGGAACATGAATATTACAGCAATTTTAACAGCCATACAAGAAGCTTTGAAGAATAGGATACGGTGTTCTTACAGAAAATATTTGCTTTTTAATAGTGAAGTTTAGATATTTGTTACTTAGATGAGGTGACATTTCTGGGGAGAGAGGGTCTGCAAAGTTGTCTTCAAATTCCAATGTCTAGACAACTCTATTCTTCTTGAGAGGCCTAGAGGGGCTCTGGAGCAGTCCAGGTCACCCACAGTCAGAGCTGGGGTGGATAGGCTAATTTCAATGTCTGATTACATTCTTCTCTATTTGATGGGAAAGCACCCTTCTTCATAGCTCTGAGAGAACGCATTGTTCAAGTCTATGTTATCAAACACATTTGTGAGATGACTTCCCCAATGGTTCATCTGTAAAAGAATCCACCTATAATGCAGGAGACACAGGTGCAATGAAGGTGACACGGGCTTGATCCCTGAGTTGGGAAGTCTTCTGGAGAAGGAAATGTTAACCCATTCCAGTATTCTTGCCACAGAAATCCCATGGATAAAGGAACTTCATGGACTACAGCCCATGGGGTTGCAAGTGAGTCAGACATGACTGAGTGAAACAACACAACAACACATTTTCCAAAATTAATGAATGATAACTGTGCACACTTTTTACCATTTCTGTGTGTCCAGGATTCCTTCACCATGAGGTCCTCCCTGCAGGCTGTGGCACTCTGGGGAAAGAAGGCCCCTCCACACAGCATCACTGCCATCATGATCACCGATGACCAGCAAATGATTGTCACGGGAAGTCAAGAGGGTCAACTCTGTCTCTGGAATCTCTCATCTGAACTAAAGGTTAGTGAAACCAATTAATATTGAGGCAGATAGATTTATAAGATAAACATAGCTTGCTGCTTATACCAGCAATGACAGTGGAAGTTTTGCATGATTGTTAAAAAGGTACTTACCAAAGTAATACATGGGTTTTACTTCTGAATTTGGAAAAATGAAGTATTATATGGTGGGTCGAGATCATATTGGAAATTATATTATGAATATTGCTAATCCTAGCTACCAGTTAAGTGTTATCATCCTTTAAGCTATGCTGAGTTTTACTATTTTATATCCTGAATTATATGTTTAAGTAACTGAACTACAGACATGTAAGTATAATTCTACAAATTATGGCTCATTAATCCAAACAAACGGCACCCTTGAAAATTACTATTAACTAAATGAGTAATATCTTAATTATCTGGGTGTTTCTGTCAGTTTGGCCTTTTTGCTATTCTTTTAGTCTCTGCTTGCTGGTGTTTTTACAGGTCACATTGGAAAGCTCTAAATCCAATTTACTATTGTTGTCGTCCTATTTCAGAACCTGACCTCACCTAGGATTTGGCCCATTGATTAGCAATTAATTGTCCCTGTCCCAACTCATAAACATTTAACATATTGGAATAGATATTTGCTTAGCTCTAGTAGCCTCTAGACCCAATTTGCACACTTAAACTAATGATGTACTTAAAGTATACTGCCCTCATTAAGAAGCCTTTTAAAGATCAAAGACTATTTTTAGCCTTTAAAGTTTGTCACTTTAAAACCTAAATTAACAATTAATTGTAATTCTATTTTATAGTGTAATTAATTAACATCTCCCATCACTGAGCAGTTACACTATAGGACTGCCAAGAACTGCAAGCAGACCAGCTCAGCTCAATGTTTATGAACATTCCTGAAAGAAGGACTGGGCATTATTACAGCAGCTGGACTTTGAAATTGGCCCTTGCATTTATTATCTCTTACAACTTAAACTCACAATCCTAAATGACTTACACTATTCTTGCTACTCTTATTAATGTTGAAGTGTAGGGTTTCCTGGCTGAAGTAGTAGTTTTTATAATATGTTGGTTGCTATAAGTTTAAGAGATTTGGAATCCTAGCATCTGTATCTTTTGACATATGTTTCTGGAATTTACTCACCGTGCATTTACTGGGTGTCTATTGTAACTTAGGCAGTATGGTAGGTACCTAAGTTTAAACATGAATGAAAATGCCTGGTGGTGGCTGCCTATCAGGTTGCAGTGTCATAGGGCAAGGGCATAGCTAGTAACTGCCACTGCAGTTATGTTATAATACAGGGTGCTCTTTGTGGGGATCAGTCTATACTTCATCTTCAGTGGGAATAATTATTTCATGCTCTTCTTAGGAGCAAGTCTTCTGCCTGGGTTAGAGCAATAGGAAGGGAGATGCTATTGGCATCTAGTGGGCAGGGGCCAGGGTGCTGTAAGCGTTCCATTGTGTAATAACAGCCCCTTCACAACAAAGATATTATTCCACTCAAAATGCTAATAGTTGCTCATTTTGAGACATTCATGGTTAGAAATATG
Organism: Bos indicus; assembly: GCF_029378745.1. Lineage (NCBI taxonomy): Eukaryota > Metazoa > Chordata > Mammalia > Artiodactyla > Bovidae > Bos > Bos indicus. The sequence goes on from NC_091769.1 coordinate 56,417,257, forward strand.
GGGTGGGAATGGAAATCAAATTGGTAGGGGTGGAAGAAACAAGGAGAATCACTGAGCAAACAAGAAGAAAATTGGATCAGCTTTATGTTTTGGAAATTCACTGTGAGGATATTGTGAAAATTTAGTTACATGAATAAGATATTGATTAGTATGACTGTGAGATTTTCCACATGAGAGCTTTCCTTAAAATTTTCTATGGCTAATCATAGGACCAGAAGGAAAGAGCATCTTCTCTTACTTTTCCCTTGAATCTTGCCCCTACAGGACAAAGGGTAACTTGTTCAGTCACTCAGTCGTGTCCAACTCTTTGCGACCCCATGAACTGCAGCACGCCAGCCTCCCTGTCCATCACCAACTCCCAGAGTCCACCCAAACCCATGTGCATCGAGTCAGTGATGCCATCCAGCCATCTCATCCTCTGTCGTCCCCTTCTCCTCCTGCCCCCAATCCCTCACAGCATCAGGGTCAATGAGTCAATTCTTTGCATGAGGTGGCCAAAGTACTGGAGTTTCAGCTTCAGCATCAGTCCTTCCAAAGAACACCCAGGACTGATCTCTTTTAGAATGGACTGGTTGGACCTCCTTGCAGTCCAAAGAACTCTCAAGAGTCTTCTCCAACACCACACTTCAAGAGCATCAATTCTTTGGTGCTCAGCTTTCTTCACAGTCCAACTTTCACATCCATATATGACCACAGGAAAAACCATAGCCTTGACTAGACAGACCTTTGTTGGCAAAGTAATATCTCTGCTTTTGAATATGCTATCTAGGTTGGTCATAACTTTCCTTCCAAGGAGTAAGTGTCTTTTATTTCATGGCTGCAATCACCATCTGCAGTGATTTTAGAGCCACAAAAAATAAAGTCTGACACTGTTTCCACTGTTTCTCCATCTATTTCCCATGAAGTGATGGGACCAGATGCCATGATCTTAATTTTCTGAATGTTGAGCTTTAAGCCAACTTTTTCACTCTCCACTTTCACTTTCATCAAGAGGCTTTTTAGTTTCCCTTCACTTTCTGCCATAATGGTGGTGTCATCTGCATATCTGAGGTTATTGATATTTCTTCCGGCAATCTTGATTCCAGCTTATGCTTCCTCCAGCCTAGCATTTCTCATGATGTACTCTGCATATAAGTTAAATAAGCAGGGTGACAATATACAGCCTTGACGTACTCCTTTTCCTATTTGGAACCAGTCTATTGTTCCATGTCCAGTTCTAAATGTTGCTTCCTGACTTGGATACAGGTTTCTCAAGAGGCAGGTCAGGTGGTCTGGTATTCCCATCTCTTTCAGAATTTTCCACAGTTTATTGTGATCCACACGGTCAAAGGCTTTGGCATAGTCAATAAAGCAGAAATAGATGTTTTTCTGGAACTCTCTTGCTTTTTCGATGATCCAGCGGATGTTGGCAATTTGATCTGTGGTTCCTCTGCCTTTTCTAAAACCAGCTTGAACATCTGGAAGTTCACAGTTCACATATTGCTGAAGCCTGGCTTGGAGAATTTTGAGCTTTACTTTACTAGCATGTGAGATGAGTGCAACCGTGCAGTGGTTTGAGCATTCTTTGGCATTGCCTTACTTTGGGATTGGAATGAAAACTGACCTTTTCCAGTCCTGTGGCCACTGCTGAGTTTTCTAAATTTGCTGGCATATTGAGTGCAGCACTTTCACAGCACCATCTTTCAGGATTTAAAATAGCTCAACTGGAATTCCATCACCTCCACTAGCTTTGTTCGTAGTGATGCTTTCTAAGGCACACTCGACTTCACATTCCAGGATGTCTGGCTCTAAGTGAGTGATCACACCATCGTGATTATCTGGGTGGTGAAGATCTTTTTTGTACAGTTCTTCCGTGTATTCTTGCCACCTCTTCTTAATATCTTCTGCTTATGTTAGGTCCTTTATCGAGCCCATCTTTGCATGAAACGTTCCCTTGGTATCTCTAATTTTTTTGAAGAGATCTCTTGTCTTTCCCATTCTTTTGTTTTCCTCTATTTCTTTGTATTGATCGCTGAGGAAGGCTCTCTTTTCTCTCCTTGCTGTTCTTTGGAACTCTGCATTCAAACGGGTATATCTTTCCTTTTCTCCTTTGCTTTTGTCTTCTCTTCTTTTCACAGCTATTTGTAAGCCCTCCTCAGACAGCCATTTTGCCTTTTTGCATTTTTTTTCCATGGAGATGGTCTTGATCCCTATCTCCTGTACACTGTCACGAACCTCCATCCATAGTTCATCAGGCACTCTGTCTCTCAGATCTAGTCCCTTAAATCTATTTCTCACTTCCACTGTATAATCATAAGGGATTTGATTTAGGTCATACCTGAATGGTCTAGTGGTTTTCCCTATTCCTTCAATTCAAGTCTGAATTTGCCAATAAGGGGTTCATGATCTGAGCCACAGTCAGGTCCTGGTCTTGTTTTTCTGACTGTATAGAGCTTCTCCATCTTTGGCTGCAAAGAATATAATCAATCTGACTTTGGTGTTGACCATCTGGTGATGTCCATGTGTAGAGTCTTTTCTTGTGCTGTTGGAAGAGGGTGTTTTCTATGACCAGTGCGTTCTCTTGGTAAAACTCTATTAGCCTTTGCCCTGCTTCATTCTGTACTCCAAGGCCAAATTTGCCTGTTACTCCAGGTGTTTCTTGACTTCCTACTTTGGCATTCCAGTCCTGTATAATGAAAAGGACATCTTTTTTGGGTGTTAGTTCTAGGTCTTGTAGGTCTTCATAGAACTGTCCAACTTCAGCTTCTTCAGCATAACTGGTTGGGGCATAGGCTTGGATCACCGTGATATTGAATGGTTTGCCTTGGAAACGAACAGAGATCATTCTATTGTTTTTGAGATTGCATCCAAGTACTGCATTTCAAACTCTTGTTGACCATGATGGCTACTCCATTTCTTCTAAGGGATTCCTGCCCGCAGTAGTAGATATAATGGTCATCTGAGTTAAATTCACCCATTCCAGTCCATTTTAGTTCGCTGATTCCCAGAATGTCGACGTTCACTCTTGCCATCTCCTGTTTGACCACTTCCAATTTGCCTTGATTCATGGACCTAACATTCCAGATTCCTATGCAATATTGCTCTTTACAGCACCGGACCTTGCTTCTGTCACCAGTCACATCCACAACTGCGTGTTGCTTTGCTTTGGCTCCATCCCTTCATTCTTTCTGGAGTTATTTCTCCACTGATCTCCTGTAGCATTATGGGCACCTACTGACCTGGGGAGTTCCTCTTTCAGTATCCTATCATTTTGCCTTTTCATACTGTTCATGGGGTTCTCAAGGCAAGAATACTGAAGTGGTTTGCCATTCCCTTCTCCAGTGGACCACATTCTGTCATACTTCTCCACCATGACCCAACTGTTTTGGGTGACCCCACACGGCATTGCTTAGTTTCATTGAGTTAGACAAGTCCATGTGATCAGACTGGCTAGTTTTCTGTGATTATGGTTTCAGTGTGTCTGCCCTCTCACAACACCTACCATCTTACTCGGGTTTCTCGTCCCTTGGACGTGGGGTATCTCTTCACGACTGGTCTAGCAAAGCACAGCCGCTGCTCCTTACCTTGGACGATGTCGCCCCTCCTGACCTTGAACTTGGAGTAGCTCCTCTCGGCCCTCCTGGGCCCACAGCCACCACTCCTTGGATGTGGGGGTACTGGTCTGGCCATCATCTAGGCTTCATGATGGATACAAAACCAAAAAACAAATGAAAAATGTGTATAACATAGTTCCTTTATCTAGAAGTTTATTATCCTGGGGATTTTGATATGCCATATATCAGTTTTCCTGAAACTTATATAAAGGAAAAACAAAGAGCATTTCCTAATTAAAATTATGAATAATTTTATAATGTCATATTATATTCCTCAACTAAAAAGTTTACAGGTATTTAAAAGTTTACTCTCATCAGAAGGAAACACAACGATGACAAAATGAATAGCAATGTTGAGTAGAGACAAAGAATGAATATCTTGGTCAAATCCTAGGTCTGGTATTTACCAACTCTGTGGTGTTGGGCAACTGACTTTTTCTACTCTTTGAGCCTTAATTTCTTCAACTGTGAGATCGGGATTAAACCCTGTTGATGGCTGCACAAGTGCCTGGAATATGGTATATGCTCATCATGTTGTGTATTCTTTTCCCTTTCTTATTTGTGCCATTAGAAGTACCTGAGTTGGGAGTGAGGGAGACCAACACTTCGAAGAATGGGAGCGCAAGAATAGAAGTAAAGGTCCCTAGATTTCATCATGACAATTGACTCTGTGTGACTGTAAAATTATATTTTTGTTATTCTTCACACAGCATGTGTGATAAAATGAGTAGGTTATAGTGAATTGTCACAGTGTATTCAACTACACATGAAGATTTAGTAGCAGAATGAGGACTTCTTATAAAGGGCAGTGGTGTTGTGTCCTGATATTTTGTCCATAGTGGTTTTTCTCTTGAGGAGGAGTATCCTTGATTTGCCCTGAATCTTGCTTATTTTGGCCTGTAATGTAGAGGAAAGGGGTTAAATTCATAGAGGTGTGCATTCCCAAATGTGATGATGGGGAAACACAGCATGCTGTTTTCTGAGATGCAACCAGTATTCCCAGGAAGAAGATCGAGAACTTGGATTGGAAGCGATTATAACCAACTACAAAATGCTCTCTATAGCACTAGAAATTTATTCTGATAACAGATCTTTTAAAGAAGTATTTCTGATTAGTATAGAAATAAGATGAAAGCAGAGAATTATGTTATGAAATAATTTGTTCTTCTGATATGTTGTGTTACGGGGGATAGACTTCTTTCACATATGAGATAATGGAAGAATTAGTCTTTGGTGTCATTTTAAAAATTCACATATAGGAGGAAAAAAATGGCATTTTAAATAATAGCTTAGTTAAAATTTTATTTCTAAAGTCGAAAGTTCATTTTCATTATTTCTGAGGCAGGACTTCAAGTAAAGCATTGTAATGGTTACAGGAAAGGTAATATTTTCTCTGCATTATTTTGTAAACCCATTCCTGAATTCTGAAATCTGTGCATAAATCTGCTACTATCCGTTGAGGTACATTTTGTGCATAATAAACATCAACACTGATTTATTTGTATTCAAAACCTAGATCTTGTAAAACAGGTCTGGCCATCATCTAGGCTTCATGATGGATACAAAACCAAAAAAACAAATGAAAAGTGTATATAACATAGTTCCTTTATCTAGAAGTTTATTATCCTGGGGATTTTGATATTTTTCCTGAAACTTATGTAAAACAGAAACAAAGACCATTTCCTAATTAGAATTATGAGTAATTTTATAATGTCATATTATATTCTTCAACTAAAAAGTTTACCACTATTTAAAAGTTTACTGTCATCATTTTCAGATTTCTGCCAAAGAACTTCTTTTTGGTCACTCAGCTTCAGTGATGTGTTTGGCAAGAGCGAGAGACTTCTCTAAACAGCCCTTTGTAGTTAGTGCTGCTGAAAACGGGTAAGTAAGATATGTGAGACTGTGTACCCCTCTCCATTCTGTGTCCATTACAAAAGCACTCTAATGGGATACAGAAATCTAGAGCTGAAGGAAACTTTAGTGATTAACATGTTCCTTTTACATATAAGAAAAGTCAGATCTTGAATGGTTGATTAAGACTTGTGTGACAGTCCCCAGGAAAGTAATCAATATTATAACTCCCAATCGTTGAACATCCCAACGTGCTTATCAGACCTTGTGGCAGCTTCACTATGTAAAGGATGCTGGAAAATGCTGCTTAGTATAGAATTCAAAATGGAAAAGTCTGAGCACTTGTCTTTTTTTTCATGCAGTAACTCCCTTTGAGCTATTAAGCAAACCCATGCAAGCTTTCATAGTTTTGTAAAATAATTCAGCAGTTACAATCTTTATGTTGTACACTTGCTTGATATTATTTTAAAACAAACAGAGGAGAGGACTCACTTGTTAGTGGGGGTGTGGAAGTGAGAAGGAGAAGGAACATAGTGATTGGGTGCAGTTTCATGGAGGGAGGTTTATTCAAATGAAATAAGACTTAGCTGTAGGAAAAAGCCCTACTTATGGAAGAGCTACTATGAACTTCTGTGCCGAAGAGATATTTGGCAAAGTATACTCCAGAATGCAGAATCCATTCAGCATGAGTTAGTGAACGAGGGATTAGGTTGCTGGTTGAAAGAAGAGAATACCCTCCTTTTAAAATTTTAACCCAAGGAGAAATTCTATGGCTTTGAATTCTGAGGCACAAAAGAACAGTGAGGAATCAAGTGTTTAATTTTAGAAATGGAATAGTTTAACAAAAAGGCTAGTGGTACAGACAGCAAAGAGATACCTGTGTTCTCATAGATTATAGCAAAGCCATAACTGTTATTCTTAGAGAGACGGGACTTTGAATAAGGCTCAAATGAAATGTCTTAGTACATTCTTTTTAAACAATCACCTTCCTTTTGTACACTAGGGCTGCCACACAAGCTGAGATATTTATTCCCGATCTAGAGAATTTGGGGATGGTGAATTTTTCTGACACTACTTGCAGAACTGAGAAAGTTAATAGCTGAGTGAGAAACATCTGAAAACTACCTGTGTTCCACCTTGAAGTTTTTGTCCATGGTAGCCTAGCTTCAGGAAAGAAACTAGGGGTTAATGGACATATTCTTGATAATAGATGAATTCAGCTGTGTAAGTCCTGTAACCATGATTGCTAAAGAACTAGAGAATCTGGTTGGTCTTCATTTTCTAAGATGATTTGAATTTTCTAGAACTCTGTTTCTTTGGGGTCTGACACCCTACATCTACGAGATTCTTCTAAGGCAATTTATACTTTAGCCATTGCATATTTAGCAAATCCTAATTCAGTTTACTTAAACTTATTAAAATTGCTAGGCTGGACCAATCATTCTCCAAATAACAATGTTTTTTGTTTTGTTTTTGTTTTTTCAGCTTTTAAAAGTTCCAGGAAGTGACTGTGGGCTTAGCATTTCTGCCTCCAAAATGATCAGATTCATGCTGATCATGACTACTTCCCGACTTAGTTTGTTTGTTTTTCACTTAGTATTATTTCATCTGTAGACATAAATCCTAATATTCAGGAATCCCATTGAATTTTATGATAAATAAATTCTAAGATATAGGAAGTAAATACCTGGACCCTGATGTTGAAATGGTGGAATGCCAAAGAAAAAGAGATCCTGAAGTACACAGTGAGAAAAAGCAGATTACTTATAAAGGAATGTTAATTAAACTGAGAGCTAACTTCTTAACAATAAAATGAGAACTAGATAGCAGTGAAATATCTTCAAAAAGTGGAGAGGAAATATGTATCAACTTGAAATTATATCTCTAGCAAAAACACCTTCAAAAAATTAGGGCAAAATAGTAACACTTAAGACAAATACTGAGAGTGTTCACTGCCAACAGACCCTCTATAAGTAATTAAAATCTAAATTATATTTTTCAGTAAGAACAATGATTTCAGAAGGAAGCTCTGATGGAACAAAGAATACTGAACAAAACTCAGCAAAGTTTTAGAAAATTTAAATAAACACAGATTACATTACAATAATGTTCATATGTACCTCCCATCCATCTCCCCCATATATACACAAAATCCTAATCAACAACTGTGTATAATAAATATAATGATCAGACTCCATATGCTCTGGTGTTACAAAGGTGGGTAAAGATATTGATTAACCTTAGACTTTAAACTAGATATACATGCTGACATTTCCAGGGTAGCTGCTAAAAGAACAAACAAAAAAAATAAAAATGAAAAAAGATAGAATATATAACTTCCAATTTAAAAAAAGAAAAAAATGTTCTTTAATCCTAAGACAACAACAATAAATGAGACAAAGAGCACAGCATAAGATAATTGAAATAAATCTGAATAAACCAGTAACTCAATTAAGTAAAGGGACTAAGCCCATCAGTAAAATTGTAAAACAATTTAAAAGACAAAAACAGCATATGGATATATAAAAGTTAAAAAGAAATGGATTGAAAGAGATTTATCAGGGAAATACTGCTGAAAATGTTAATATAGCTATATCAGCATATTATATTTGTAAATATATTTAGTTAATAAAACCTTAAGACAAAAAGGCTTTACATTGATAGAGTTATTACTTATTAATAAAACTTCCAACCATCAGCAAGAGATGATACTAGAGAGACAGGCATGCAGACAGTCTTCTAAGATAGTGTTCATCAAATCTGAGCCTTTCTCAGGACCACTTACGGATTTCTGAGCCCCATTCTCAGAGGTACAGATTCAGTAGATCTGGACTGAGGTTCAAGAACTTGCATCTCTAATATGTTCCTGGACGGTGCTAATGCTGCTATTTCAGAGGAATATATTTGGAATGGTGGGTACCCCATATCTGGGGCTGTGAGAGAAAGTATGAGGTCAAGAATGACTTGGAAAACTCACTGGTGATGATATTCATTAAGAATGAAAACACAGGAGAGAAGATAGTAGGCCTCATTCTAAAAACAAGGGGTGTGAAGTCCTGCAAGTCATCCAGGTAGAAACATGCAATTGCTAGTTGCCTGTGGAAATCTAGAGTCCAGTGAAGAGACCTTGGCTTCCAATGTCATGTTGATGGTACTTGAAACCATGGGAATAGATAACTTATCTAGAGAGAGTATGAAATATGAGAATATAAGAAAGCCTAAGACACAAATCAAAGGAAAACCAACATTGAAGAAGTGGGCATAAGAAAATAGGAGCCTGAGAATGCCAAAGAAAACCCAAAAGTATTATTGAAAACAAAAGTGAATTTGAAGAATATAATGGATTTTTAATTCAAGATTGCAAACCAAGCATTCATATTTATCTCCTTTCCCTCTAGATGCTTCATTAAAATGTGAGCAACGATAACAGCGTTGTAAGCACACAAATATGAACATAGGAATAGAGCCAAGAGAAACCAGTGTATTTTTGAGACACAGAAAGTGAATGAAAGAGTAGTGACTGATTTATGTATTCATTGAGTGAATTTTTTTTCACTTTCATGCATTGGAGAAGGAAATGGCAACCCACTCCAGTGTTCTTGCCTGGAGAATCCCAGGGACGGGAGAGCCTGATGGGCTGGCGTATGGGGTCGCACAGAGTTGGACACAACTGACGTGACTTAGCAGCAGCAGCAGCAGCAGCAGCAGGTGGGGATGTGGAGTTGAATAAGAAAAAAAGGCCCTTTGCAAAGGAATTTTTAGTGGGAATTTAATAATATTCTAATTATGTGTGTTATAGATTTTTTTCCAGTGTGTTTTTCTTTTCACTGAAATTTAAAAATTTTTGTAAATTGTTAAACTACATTTTTACAGTCGAAGGTGATTTAATCTATGTATAAAGTTTGGGAGCAGTATTTGAAAACAAAAAGAATGTCCATTCTAATAGTTAATTTTCATGTCTTATTAGATATGTAACTGAGCAGTTCCAGCTCAATGCCAATGCTACTTTCGATGTACAATAAATTGGCTTTTCTTTCTTTAATAGAATTGACTGGCAAAGGGTTAATTTTTACTATAAGATGTTTTTGTATTTTTTTTCCAATTTAAGGTAGACTATAACATGATAAGCAAACAAACAGGGAAAGCATTAGAATCCAAGAGAGTTTAGAAACATTAGTATCACTGAGAGAGCTTTTATTGATATCCAGGCTTCAACCTTGGAAACTGTGATTTTATTAGCCTGGATTGATGTCTGTGTTGGGTCTCAGACATCAGTATTTTTAAAAAGCTCCCTGATAATTCCAACGTAGAGTCAGAATTTAGAGCCACTGGTTTAGAGTTAGAGTTATCTAGAAACAAGTTAACTGACCAAAAACTTTGCAAAACCCTGCATGCCAGGACTCCAACACAGAGCCACGAGATTACAATCTCTGAGGAAACTTTTAAAAAATATTCACAGGTGATGCTTGATGAATAGCTAGAGTTGAGAACCACACTGATGAACTTAAATTATTTTGTAGAGCTAAAATTTTATATTGATGGCTGCTTAAGGTTCCATTTCTTTATATATATATATATATATATATGTAAAACTTTTGAGATATGATTTCAGTTTCTACCTTTTCCCCAGTATTATTTTTCACACACACACATATACTCACTTTCCCCCTGTTTTATTGAGGTGCATGCCTTTCCAGGTTACCTCAAATTCTTTCTGGCCTACAGTTTGATATAAACAAAGAGAAATAAAACCACTACATATATCTAGTTCTATATCTAGGATATGACTTTTCACCTTCAACGCTAATGACATTTTGGGCCACTGAAGAATTCTTTGTCGTGTCTGAGCATTGTAGCACATTTCGCAGCATCCCTAGCCTTCCCCACTAGATGCCAGTATCGTGTTCCTAGTTGTGACAACCAAAAATGTCTCTAAACATTGTCAAATGTCCTTTGTGGGGCAGAATCAGCTCAGGTTGAGAACCATTGATTTCAAGATTGATTCCCAGTGTTTGGCCAGAAAAAAACTCAAAGTCTGCAAACACCAAATGCATACAGCACTTACTGTTTTTTGTCCATATCATTTGCTTCTTAATAGCAGCTCTCCATTTAAGCCAATAAAGCTTTCACCTTTCTTCCATGGAAAATTTTGCTTATGTGTTGAAAGTGTTGAAACTGAAGAATATTACCAAACAACTCTGAAATAGCCGTTCTGGTTTTTGTGAACTGAAATCATACAGATTTAAACTGCTTTACACTGGATGTATTTGTAACTGGATTTCAAAACTGTATCTGTATCTTCATAACATATATGTAATCAAGGCAGAGTTTTCGAAAAAATGAGAATTTTCTTACTATTTAGTGACAAGGGTGATTTCAGGATTTCAGAAGAGAAGGAATTAAACGTATCAATGACAGACCAAATGTGGCCTCTTGGTGGCACTGTTTATTTTTACAAAAATATACCTGAGCTCCAGAGATGCAACACGATGTATTATGCTTTTCAGAATATGTAGTTTTAAGCTCAGTAAAATAAAGCATTTTCAATACTTTGCAGTTTCCATAGAAAGACTGCCGTCCTGTCACTCTCCCAGGCTGGTTAGCGGCATCCCCACAATTGGTTGGAAGTCAGGTTGGCACTCAAATATGGCTTGTAGGCTGGTGGCAGGGTATAATTACCAAACAAAAAGACACAGATACAGTATGTCATCCCTGCTAATGACCACAACATTTTCTTGCCTAGTAATCTGTAGCGAAAAGCCACATAAACGATCAGGCTGCATTTAAGTGCAGCACTAAAGAAAAACTTGGTGGCACAAAAATTATTCCAGCCAATTGAGTGGAAATGACAGAGAATAATGCAAAGTTATCTCTGCTAGGGAGATGTGTGTTTGGAATGTCACCAATGGACAGTGCGTGGAGAAGGCCATACTTCCTTACAGACACACTGCAATCTGTGTAAGTATGATCATTTCCTTCAGAACATCTCCAGATTCTACAATGCCTTCAGATCATTTGCTTAGCACGCGTTTAAAGACTTTAGAGGGATTCTTTTCTTGAATTTTTATTTTGTCATTAGAAGTGTCAGTTATCTTCTGTTATTTTGGCATTTTTCTTTCCCCAGAGTAACTACTTAACCATTTTTTCTTAATATTTCTTATATTTCTGTATCTTTCTAACATAGACACATTTGAAAGACAATTTCCTTATTTTTCCTTAGTTACATTTACAAAACATATACTCACAATGACACACACAAAAATTGTTTCCATTTTATCAACAGGCAGTTTTATAAAGCAAAGTTTTTTCCCTTGTTTCCAATTTAAGCCTCTTTTGGGTGCATAGGTTCTGAATTTCTTATTTATCAAATAATAATCACTTTATAATCACTTCCCAGTATTGAAAAGAGGTTTGGACTTTTGGTAGATGGACCCCAAACATATACTTAAAGTAGCTGCATGATTCCAATGGTACTGACACTGTTTTTTACATCGTACACATTGCTTTTAGCATTGATGACTTGCAGTGGATCACTTATGAACTCCTTTCTGGGATCAAAATTTTTGCATTGTGATTGTCAAGGGTAGATTATAAATTTTGATATAAGCCATTCTTAAAATTTATTTGGCACAAGAATTCCTCAAAAGTTCTTCATTTTTATTTCTTCTTAACACATAACAGTATTGCTAGGATGGGAAACCTGTTTTTGTTGTTTAGTTCCACACAGCATTCCAGAATTAATATAATTATGAGCTTTCCATGATTTGGACTAAACTTGCTTCTTCTCAAAAGACCCCTCCTCCTTCTCCAGAAAAAATGATGAAATATAAGCAAGATAAAGTGCAAAATTAACCCTTCAGAAGTATACAATCATTGAACTAAAATAAATTTTGGTTGCTATTCAGCCTAATACCTTAATTGATAGATGATAAAATTAAAATTAACAGAAGTCTTCACCACATCCAAAATTCTGTTAATTGCAGGTGATAATTAAACTTTTGTTTTGAATTCCATTTGCATAGTATTACCACTGCTCAGCCCGGATGACAGAAGGCTGGCTTCTGTGTTGTGGAGAATATCAAGATGTTCTTATAATTGATGCCAAAAGCTTGGTTATTATTCACACCTTCGTGTCATCTCAGTCTCCTGATTGGATCAACTGCATATGCATTGTTCACTCCATGACAATTCAAGGTAATAGTTAGGTATTCTCTAACACTAGGGACAGCGTTTGAAAATATCACCTTCGAATTATTTGTTAAATTATTGGGCAAGAGTTCAGAATGTGTGTTTGTGTTTATCTAAGCCAGATCAAGAGAAACTGAGAACACCCATCCCAGTGGTTCAAATCACTGGAAAGTCAGCAAGAGGTCAAGATGAAGTGGGGAGAGGAGACACAGTGTTGCCATGCCCCAGTTCTGCTTGATACATTCTAAGAGTGACAAGCAGAGGTTTGTTGTGGATTAACCGGACTCTTGGACTTGCTGTGCTGAATTCCTCTAGATAAGAAGAGAATTCAGTTCCTGTAAGGAGGGAAGGCTAGCTCCTTACTTATTTCCAAAACAGGAAGGTGTAATCCGTATTGCCGCCGTGGTGGTTTGCAACATGGATCGGCTTTCAGTGGTGCTCTCCTTTTACATGGAATGACTTTGAAATTTTAAGACAAATTTAGAATGTGACCTAAAATGGTTATTCTTTTATTTTTTTAAAAAATTTAGTATTTTCTACATATGTAGCCTTGGATAATCCTTAAATGACTATGAAATGATCTTCAGGGCAACCGGTTATAACAGTGATGAGTTTACATGTGGTGTTTGTTGTTTTTACAGAAGATTCTCTCTTGGCCGTATCAGTAGCTGGTGAGCTCAAAGTATGGGATCTTTCTTCATCTATCAACAGCATTCAGGTTGGCTTGTGAATTTATCCTTTATTCTTCCAATTCAAGCATATGTATTGAAATTTTTAAAATTAGAAGTACTTCTGTGTACTTTTCCCTATCTCTTTTCCAAGCTGTGGGCATTGGTAACAATTGGATGGTATCTCTCCTAACCTCTTTTCCATATGTATACACACGTTTTTATCTACACACACATGCACGCATGCACACACACATACACATACACACACGTTGATTTTAATTGAAAAAATCCATCATAGAGGAATATTTCTCTGTCCCTTGCAACAGAAGACTCCCTTTCTTCTGGCTGTGTGTGAGCAGTGGCAGTGGCAGGGCGGTTACTACGAATGACTGAGGGTAACATAGACTGCGAGTCCAGTCTGTTCACCTGCTCTCTGGCATCAGGCTACAAGTTGAGGTGATGAACGAAACAGCAGTCACAGTATTTGTGCTCCTGACAGAATTCTTTCAGCTGCCTCATGCTCTGGGCTATCCTTCAGAATTTCTTAGCTGGGAAATTCCATAGCATGGGAATTGTGTTGGTATCCTGAGACCAACACATACCCAGCAGTATCAGAAACATTAAGAACATAGTATTCTAAGTATTCTGTGCTGATCACCTTTTGTCTTTTCAAAATATTTTGTTCTTCTACTTTAGCAATTAAGATACTTCAAAAGTTTTTAACAAATTGTTTTTACTTTTCATGGTTTTATCTTTCTGCTACATCTAAAAGTCAATGTTATTCATATCTTTACATTTTCAGTATCCTACAGTATATTCCCCAAAAGCATGTTTATTGAATTATTGTATATAATGAATGCTTGAATTCAACTGGGTTTCCTCTTTATGGTTTCCTTTGCAAAGTAGCTTCTTAGTTCAGAAAACTCAAAAGAAAAATTGGCTGCTTTTTTATAATAATAGTGTGATCTACTTCAGGTGTACAGGGGAGGAGCCTTTTCATGCAGTTTGATATAAATTACCTACAACTAGTACTAATGTAATTTTATTCCTTTTGAAGGAAAAGCAAGATGTTTATGAAAAGGAATCCAAATTTCTTGATTCCCTGAACTGCCGAGCAATACGATTTTGCACATATACAGAGAGACTTCTACTGGTGGTATTTTCTAAATGTTGGAAGGTATTATTAAATAACATAATAAACACAAATGCAATTTGATTTTTATCTTGTTTAGTGGAAAAATTAGAAGAATATATTTTAAATATGATACAAACATTTTACAATATTGTTATGACAGCAGTGAATTACTTGTCTTTTATGACCAACTTTTATCAGTTTTCCTTCCCCAAATTGGGTCATTTTGCTTTCCGGGATATTGTATATATAAAGTACATCTTAATTTTATGAATAACAAAATATTATAATAATGAGCATTTATCTCAGATTAAAGAATGATGCCTACACTTTAGTATTAAAAAGAAAGCTAATATTTTCTGTACATACATTGGTCTGACTTTTAGATCTTTTTTCTTTTCCTGCTTTGTCATTAAATTTGTTTTTAGGGATTCCTTTCTTGTGACTATATTCACCAACATCTCCAAGAGGAAATGAAAGCTAAGTTACTATCATTTGACAGCATCCTCTTTTTCTCTGATATTTCATATACTTGGCTCAGTTAACAAAACTACATTGTCTTACTTAAAGGCCTATAATATATTTCTGAAGTAAAATGTAAAGTACATGGCCTAACATGTACTTTAGGATTTCTACTGTATTAACTTTTTTGTGTGTAATAAATTTTTCAAATGTTCATGTTTGACTATCCATATGGAAAAAATGAAATTATATAGGAAATTTGGGATGTTTTGGTCTCTGTGCTTAATGATTTTGGTCTCTGTACTTATGAAGCACTTTCTGGAAGGTTTCTGTCAGATAGATAGTTTATCCACTGAAACCTACCTAGGGTAAATGTGAAAAAATAAGCACTAATGAAGTATTATCTTGGTCTATGAATGCATTGTGGCCTGTTACTAATATTTAATTGGTTGTTGTTTTAACACTGTCATCTAAATAGTCTTGATAAGCATACTTTATCTTTCTCCTTGGTAGATTAGATTAGAAGCTTTTGTTAACAAGCATCATTCATTCTGTATTTTAGGTTTATGATTATTGTGATTTTTCCCTTCTTTGGACTGAAGTTAGTGGGAGTGGGCAGTTCTTTGCTGGTGGAGAAGTGCTTGCTGCTCACAGAATCATCATCTGGACAGAAGATGGTCACAGTTATATCTATCAGCTGCTGAACAGGTGGGCTCAGATGGAAACGGCATACAAAACATTCAGGTAGAAAATGAACTTTGGGAGGTTTATTATGGAAAAATCCCCGCATGCTGCCCATGATCAAAAACCAGAACAAAACAACTTTGGCACTAGAAGATTTACTCTGGGCTTGGTAGGCTTTAGCCTTTGTATAAAACAGCAGGGGATGAAGGAATGAGATTAACCATGGATAACTTGTACAGCTGGTGCTGGGTTTTCAAAAAGTCACTTGTAATTATTAACCCAACAATTTCTAACTAGAGTTTAGAAAACTGAATGGTACCATCCGGCTTTTGAAAGTGGGAGGGGAAAATACTGAATAAAGAACCCCAAAGTTCTAAACTTTGCTTTTTATATTTTGCTATGCAGTGGGCTTTCAAAAAGCATATACCCTGCTGATGGAACACTGCTTAAAGAGACCATTTATCCTCATTTACTGTGCTCTACTTCTGTGCAGGAAAATAAGGTAATGCAAGAAGAGAGTGACTGCATCAAAGCTGTTTCAGATAAGTGTTACTTTGTCTGTAACAGAGTCTGGCTTGAAAAAATTGAATTGAAGCATCACATTAAGTTGTTAATGAGAAAATTAAATCTAACTGTTAATGGTTACTGAAATCTTTGCCTTTAAGAAATCTATTTTTAAGTCTGATTAACTAAACAATACATACTTATTATAGAAAAATGATAAATGTTAAAAAAGGGAGAAATTAAAAGTTCTAATTTTATCACTATAAATATTCACTATAAGTTTTTTATTTTATGTATTTACTTATTTTAATTGGAAAATGTTCAAATATTTGAAAGGCTATAAGAATAGTACATAATCACATACCCTTTACCTAGATTCAATAGTCATCAACATTTGCCATATTTATTTCTTCTCTCTCTCATTCTCTTTCTTTCTCTTGCTGTCTGCATATATACACACACACACACACGCGCGCACACGCACACACACACACGTTTTCCACTAACCCTTTTGATAGATATTTTGATACAAAGTTATTAACATTTTGAAGCATCTACTTTAATTTTTAAATTTCATCAAATGGCTCATATCCTGATTTTTTTTTTTTACTTAACTGTATATTGAGATCATTCTTACATGCATTTAGCTATTCTTCTGTATAAAGTTTCTTGTTAAATAAAATTATGGTTCTTGGCAAAGAGTTGAGGATGTAATTGTGAGCTTTTACTCGACTAAATTATATCTTTGACACTCTATGAAGCCTGAAAATTTAAGCAGCTATTTTACTTTAGTAGTGTCAATGAAAGTTGTTTTTTTTTAACCTACTGGATTTCAGTTCAGTTCAGTCACACAGTCGTGTCTCACTCTTTGCGACCCCATGGACTGTAGCATGCCAGGCCTCCCTGTCCATCACCAACTCCTGGAGTATACTCAAATTCATGTCTATTGAGTTGGTGATGCCATCCAACTATCTCATCCTCTGTCGTCCCCTTCTCCTCCTGCCCTCTATCTTTCCCAGCATCAGGGTCTTTTCAAATGAGTCAGCTCTTTGCATCAAATGGCCAAACTATTGGAGTTTCAGCTTCAGCATCAGGTCTTCCAATGAATATTCAGGACTAATTTCCTTTAAGATGGACTGGTTGGATCTCTTTGCAGTCCAAGGGACTCTCAAGAGTCTTCTCCAACACCACAGTTCAAAAGCATCAATTCTTTGGCACTCAGCCTTCTTTATGGTCCAACTCTCACATCCATACATGACTACTGGAAAAACCATAGCCTTGACTAGATGGACCTTTGTTGGTAAAGTGATATCTCTGCTTTTTAATATGCTGTCTAGGTTTGTCATAACTTTTCTTCCAAGGACCAAGTGTCTTTTAATTTCATGGCTGCAGTCACCATCTGCAGTGATTTTGGAGCCCCCAAAAATATTCCTACTGGATTTAGTCATCAGTTAATTCTCCAAAAGGTATTTCATGGAGAATGGAGGAGTTCTGAATTATTGATGTGTCAGCCAAGGAAGTATGTTACTTTTTACAGTGTCGGTTTGCTTAAGCAGGCAGCATAGTTGTTGCAAATCCTATAGTTCAGTATTATCTCTTTAACATACCTGTGAGGTTTTATTGCAAAAACTTAATTAAGTAGTGTCAACTGAAAATTAAAACTCCAAGTGCCATTAGGGCACAGGCAAACTTTAGAGTTATGGTGTGGAGCCCTGTTTCTAAAGGAATTTGTGGGTTGCAGTAGAGCTTTGTTTTGCTGTTGATCACAAAAGCAGTATTATGGCTTGCTTAAAAAGGCATTTTAAGTTATTTTTTAAAAAGGGCTTTCCCATTCTTCCTTTTTAGTTCCTGAATGCATTTTTACATAGCACTAGGCTATGCTAAGTCACTTCAGTCGTATCCGACTCTGTGTGACCCCATAGACGGCAGCCCACCAGGCTCCCCTGTCCCTGAGATTCTCTAGGCAAGAACACTGGAGTGGGTTGCCATTTCCTTCTTCAGTGCATGAAAGTGAAAAGTGAAAGTGAAGTTGCTCAGTTGTGTCCGACTCTTAGCGACCCCATGGACTGCAGCCTACCAGGCTCCTCCATCCATGGGATTTTCCAGGCAAGAGTACTGGAGTGATGTGCCATTGCCTTCTCCGTTACATAGCACACTTTGCCCTAAAAGCTAGATATGAGAAATGTCCTTTAAGAGCTTCTGCTCTACTGCAGGTATCAATGCTATGCATAACTATGAAGAAAAATAAAAACAATTACAAATTAACTTTAAAAAATACTAATTTTAGAGGAAGCTGCCTTTCTTTATGTCTCAAAAGGTGAAGACACAGATGTGTGAGTCTTCTATTGATATATAATTTTTATTTAGACAACCACAGCTATTTCAATATCTTACAAGTACTTGTTTCAGTATCTTACAAGTACCTGAAAGCTAATGAAAATGAATAGAATAATCTGAAACTAAAAGAAGCTGGTCTACTTAGACTGTTAATTGCCCTTTATCTAGCCACGAAACTAAATTCAGTTTCTCCCTATTCAAAACATCACCAATATTCACTAAATATAAGACTTCTTAGTGCCTCCTACAATTACAAGGTAATAAGGCATTTTTGTGGTGTAGGGAGCTGAGGTTAATGGATACAATGGAATTATGCTCTATAAACATGTTTTTTGGAGTGATGCCATAGAATTGAATCTGCTTGTTTGACAATAGCATGTTCTCATGGGACACCAGGGGCTTATCTGCTGATGGACTTGTAGTAGCAAGAATAAGGACTCATCTTTTATTCCAACAGCTTTATGAGAGCCTCCCTAGCTTCAAATCATAGCTGATGATCATAGAAGACTATAGCAGGGATCCTGACTGCTGAGATGAGGAACTGGGCTTTCCAAGGTCTTAGCTGTGGAGTAAGACTGCAGTGTTGAGGTGGAAGTAGATAGGATAGAAACAGCCTGAAGATTGCAGATAAGGAATTTGGGAGCATGAACTAAGAGTAATGACAATGACAATGATGATAGGTAACTTTTTTTTTTTTTTTTTGAGTCTTTATTATTGTTAAACACACATGGTCTTATGTACATGCATTTCCACCATGACCCCATTTTGAAACTGATGCTCAGAGAGGTTAATTCACAAGATTTGAACCTAGGCAATTTGGTTCCAGAGTCTGGGAATGGACTTTGGAGTGAATTTCTCATTTATTCTGAGAATGGATATTAAGAATAAAAGGTTTCTATTTATTGTGCATGTGTTCTAAGTCGCTTCAATTGTGTCCAACTCTTTGCGATGCTATGGACTGTAGCCCACTAGGCTCCTCTGTCTGTGGGATTCTCCAGGCAAGAATTCTGGAGTAGGTTGCCATACCCTCCTCCATGGGAACTTCCTGACCCAGGGATCAAACCTGTGTCTCTTCTGACTCCTGCATTGGCAGAAGGGTTCTTTACCACTAGCACCACCATTCTAAGTACTTACTGTTATCAACTCATTAATCCTGACAGTATTCTATGTAGTAGGTGCTTTTATTTATTAGCCTTCTTTCACAGTTAGGGGAAAAAGAGATACAGGAAGGTTAAGTAAATTGTCTAAATGAAGTAATTGGCTCTTGTAATAGAGTTTGCTGCTGCTGCTGCTAAGTCACTTCAGTCGTGTCCGACTCTGTGTGACCCCACAGACGGCAGCCCACCAGGCTCCCCCGTCCCTGGGATTCTCCAGGCAAGAACACTGGAGTGGGTTGCCATTTCCTTCTCCAATGCGTGAAAGCGAAAAGTGAAAGTAAGTGGCTCAGTCGTGTTGGACTCTGTGTGACCCCATAGACGGCAGCCCACCAGGCTCCCCCGTCCCTGGGATTCTCCAGGCAAAAACCCTGGAGTGGGTTGCCATTTCCTTCTCCAGTGCATGAAAGTGAAAAGTGAAAGTGAAGTCGCTCAGTCATGTCCAACCCTCAGGGATCCCATGGACTGCAGCCCACCAGGCTCCTCCATCCATGGGATTTTCCAGGCAGGAGTACTGGATTGGGGTGCCATTGCCTTCTCCGGTAATAGAGTTTAGTATGAGCTAAAACCAGGATTTGAATCCAGGTATTTATCCCAAGAGAATTCACTGTTAATGACTATTTTATTACCTCTTGGAGGATAGGCACTTCTTGTGATGAGAATCACATGGTAAGCGGCTCTGAGGGAGTTTTCAGCTGAACTCAAGAGGTAACTACTAGAAAGGAGGAGATATGAGGCATCAAGGAGTGGGTATGAGCAAGTGAGCAGCAGCAGTACAGAAGTGAGGGTATCGGGGATAAGAGCGGTCTGGGGAGAATGGGCTAGTGGGGCAGCACATTTTGCTTTGAGGGGATATGCCACCACCAATTTGAGTAACTGCTCAGCCTCTCTGCAGCTTCATTTTCATATCAAAATCATGAGAAAATTGAGCTAGTCAATTTTAAGGTTCCCAAAGGTTGAGAGAGTTTGAGAGGCCAATAATCAAACTGTACCAACACCATTTCTAACACAAAATTGATGGCCTTGAGAAGTATAAGACTCCAAAGTGCCTTCTGAATCTTAAAAAAAAAAAGATTTAGGGAACTTACTTCATTGAAACTGTTTTTCTTCAATGCTCTTATTTCTTGAGACTTTAGAGGATTACATATCTTGGTCTTGAATTACTTTTTTTATTCTCTTCCCATCTTAGTTTCTTTATCTCTATAAGAGAAATAATAATGTTTATTTACTCTGTAGCTTTGCTGTAAGGATTAAATGTAGTGATATTTTGGCCCTTAATATTCTCTAGAAATACATTATAGAATTTTTTCACTGAAATATCTATCTGAGCCTTCAAACATGTGTTTTCTGACAAGAAACTATCACTTTCTTAGACTTTTTTATTTCTAGCACCAGCACTTGGCTTTCTTTTCAGGGTGCCTTTTATTTGTACATGAAAAGAGGGTTTTGTTTTCATTTTTCTAATCACTTAATCATTTTGACCCGTTGTGCATAATCTCTACATACATGTCTGCTCAAGGAACATCTACACTGCAGTGAGGTACTGGGAAGATTCGAGGCCCATTCACTAGTGAAAGCATATTTGATGCCCAATATTCATTCTGTGTCTCAACAAAATTATATTCATACACATAAATATATAATGTATATATTTATGTAAATTATAGCATGTATTTATACTAATATCATAGTATATATTATATATATATATATACATACATACATATATATATATATATATATATATAAGTTATGGATTCATTTTCTTTGGGGCCAGTTGGGGCCTAATTTGAAATCAAATATGTTATATATGAAAAATAGTCAACAAAAATTAGAAAGCACATTAATACCACAAAATTACCATACAAATATTAGTTGTTGCTATTTTAAGTGACAGTTGGAACTGAAGGAGCAGAAAGAAATCAACCTCCTCAGTGCACAGTAGACCACTGTCATTATCACATAGGCTTTTGAGTCGTAATTACTAGACTGAAAAGCCCACTGCTATCGATACCACCTTAGATAAATTAACCTCTTCCGTCTTTGATTATTCATCTGTAAAATGAGGATAGTAATAGTACCAACTTCACAGGATTATTTAACTTGAATACATGCAAAGCCCCTAACAGTATGTGTAATATTCACACAGAACATGTTCAATAAATGTTAGCTATTCTTATTAATGCTCTGAAATCTAGCTGATGACTTTGCTTCTTATTTTATAAAAATGTTTTTTGTTTTGTCTTGAGTAAGAGACTATTTTCCTAAATTTACTTGAAACTTTGAAACAGTGGGAATAAATGGAAATAATTTAGTTCATCCATGAAGCCTTATTCTTTCATTTAAAAGCAGTGGCTGCCATTATATAGACCTTTTTTTGAAAGATTTTTTTTTTTACATAACTGTTCACTTTTTTAGTTGGACCAGAGCCTTCCTTTTGTTATGGGCTACATAAATGAAAGGAAAGAACCTTTTTATAAGATACTTTTCTCTGGAGAAGTCTCTGGAAGAATTACTTTGTGGCACATCCCTGATGTTCCTGTGTCCAAGTTTGATGGTTCTCCTAGAGGTAAGACAAATTCTATTTCTAATCACCTGTCTTTTAAGAAATACTTTACAATTAATCTGGTGCTTTTTTTTTCAAGTTAAGTAATAGGAGGCTACAAACAAGAAGACGTTCTCATGCACCACTATGCATTAGATACTAACATAAATATAGGCATAAACATGATGCTTAGAGATCTTATTCAGTAGTGTGGCCACTGTAATTCAAATTAACACCAGCTTACTGTGAGTGATGTTTTATTGAATTGAAATGAATGTTGACAATATGAATACAGGGTAGACTGATAGATCACATTCGTATTTTTGAATTTGTCATTTCCATATCCTGTATTCCTTTTCAACTAATTTCTCTATTCGAAAGAGTTTCTCAGTTCTTTTTCAGTTACTTAAGTCTAAAAATGAATCCACTAATACACATCTATTCTTCTGAGGCTCCTTAAGGGAGAGAGAACCAATAAAAAAGCATTTGGAGCGAAAACAATGCATAGCAGGAGAACTTTCTGCCTATAGCACACTATTAGGATGGCAAAAGAGCCTCTGTGTGCCCCAAGGTATGGTGCCTTGATAATATTTTCTATATCTGTGATGAATTTATAAACCAAATTTTTTCCTTTTGTGTGTTTTCTTCTTAGAGATACCAATAACTACCACTTGGACCCTTCAAGATAATTTTGATAAGCATTCTACCACATCACAAACTATTAGTGACTACTTCTCTGGGTTTAAAGATGAGAATGAAACTGTGGTTGTCACTTCATCAGAGTATGTTCCAAGTCTTGATAAACTAATATGTGGCTGTGAAGATGGGACAATTTTCATTACACAGGCTTTGAATGCTGCCAAAGCAGGACTTCTAGAAGGCGGTTCTTTACTAAAAGGTCTTGAATTTTATTTGACCCTATTTATTTAATTTACCTAAGCTTCAACTAATAAGCTGTACTAAGAAGATTGCTGAAGCTTAAAAAATTGTAGGCATTTGCTAGTAAATTTGTGCATGTTTTAATTCTAAAGTAAAACACATAAAGGTTTTTTAAAAAGTCAAATAGAAGACTATATGATGAGAAATAAATTTCTCTCCTTATTTGATCTTCCAGGAAGATCACCAAAGACAAGTGCTAATAAGTTTCTTTATACCCTTTCTAAAATTTCCTATGCATATATAGGCATATTACAAGATAGCGGTATACATTCTTTTAGTTGTATTATAAAAATGAAACCACAGTCTACATATTTTACTAAAATATTCTTAAATCTTAATAAAATATTTTGGAGCACATTCTTTATGACTTCATTTTAAATGATTAATAATAATTGAATTTTAATTTGAAAAATCTTCTATGATGTGTGTTTAAGATTTTTTCTAGCCTTTGGCTACTATAGACAATGCAAAATTAACTCTCTTTGCACATATATGTGGGTATATATGTAGAATTATTTTCCAGTAGAATTACTAGATCAACCTTTTTGTATATTTTTAAATTTTTAAATATTTGATATGTATTTTTATGCATTTTATGTATATTTTTAAATATTTGAAAATATATCTTAAAATGTTTTCCAAACATTTTATGTTGGAAACATATAATATACACATGTGATATACACATCAATATACATGTGTATCCACTAACACATATATATATATAAAAATGCCTTTTTCCTCAAACCTTAGCCAAACTTCTATTCAACTTTTTAACATTTGCCAATCAGGAAAAAGTGGTATCTTCCTATTTTCATTTTTCATTTTTGTGTCAATGAAATATAAATATGTTTTTATATACCTTTGTGCATTACAACAGCAGAAATCTATTAAGTAAAGACCATTATTCAGAAAGTTGTCTTATGTAAAAGAATGAAATATAGAGGTGACTGAGATTTGGCGTTGTGTAGATAAATTTGTTTGAGGAGGGCATGGCAACCTACTCCAATATTCTTGCCTGGAGTATCCCCGAGGACAGAGAAGCCTGGCGGGCTTCCATGGGGTCACAAAAGAGTCAGATAGAACTTAGCGACTAAACAACAACGACAACAGTGTTCTTATTGCTCTGTGTCTCAATGGCTGATGCTAAAAGTTAGTAAAAAAGCTTAAGACCTTAGCATATTTTATCTCGGCTGATTTATCTTATCCAGAAAAAAAGCAGACACCTACATTAGACTGGTAGCATTTGAATTAATATTCATCTTGGTTTGTTAGTGGATATAGAATACAGAGGTGTCTGATGGAATAGAAGAAGTAATAATGATTCTTTGGGACCCAGTGTAAATAAAAAGAGATTGTGGTCTGTGGTCCTCTCTAATTTTTTTGAGTTTAGCCAATAATGAAGGAAGAAGAAGGGTGGAAACTATCGGGAAGTTTGTGTTCTACTATAGCTATGGTATGAAATACCCAGGTTTTCATACCCAGGTTTTCCTACCAAGTGCCAATGCTAAGAAATTATGTACATTATTTTATTTCACATAGTTGTCTTGTGTGAAGTAAGGGCTATTTTGTCGTACTGTTTCAGATGCAGTACCTGTGGCTTAGAGGGAAAAAGCAAGTTGTCCATGGTGACATATCTAGTAACCAACAGACCCAGAAAAATAAAACCAGATTTGTTTAATAGCAAAGCTATGCTCTTAAACATTATGCTGTGTTTCTTCACACTCACATTCAAGTCACTTAACCCTTCTGAGCCTCAGATGCCTTATCAGTAAAATGAAGTGGTGGAACTAGGTAATCTGTAATATCTTCTGAAGCAAAAATACTTCTGTGAAACTTTGGTTTTCTTTTATACTAGATGTGATTGTGTTGTTTTAAAGGACAGCAGAAATGTTCTGAGATTACTTTTGTAGACACAGAAGGTATGAACTGTCACTCTTTTATGACAGAGTTTGCTATTTCTTGGCACTGGAACTGGTAACTTGCTCACATCCTTGAAGAACTAGTAGACTTTGAACACCCAGCTTCAGTACTCTATCAAAAGCATGACCTAGCTTGTAGTGAGGCACTTGCCTTTTGAAATAATCCAAGGGTTGTTCTCGTCAGGTGGCCGAAGTATTGGAGCTTCCGCTTCAGCATCAGTCCTTCCAATGAATATTCAGGTTTGATTTCCTTTAGGATTAACTGGTTGATCTCCTAGCTATCCAAAGGACTCTCAAAAGTCTTCTCCAGGACCACAGTTCAAAAACATCAATTCTTCAGCCTTCTTTATGGTCCAATGGAAAAGACCCTGATGCTGGGAAGGATTGAGGGCAGGCGGAGAAGGAAGCGACGAAGGATGAGATGGTTAGATAGCATCATGACTCAATGGATGTGAGTTTGGGCAAACTCTGGGAAATGGTGAAGAACAGGGAAGCCTCGTGTGCTGCAGTCCATGGGGCTGCAAAGAGTAGGACACAACTTAGCAATTAAACAACAACAAAGGGTTGTTTATTAATTTTCTTAGTCAACTGCCTACTTCTAATTATGTGCAGTTTTCTTACACTAAAAATTTATAAAAGAAAATCTCAGGACTATTTCTTGAACAAAAGTAACTTTCTTTTATTATTTGGTGTTTGGTTGTTTTCCAGGTTCCCTTCCTCAGAAAGTTCTCAAAGGTCATCACCACAGTGTTACTTCCCTGCTTTACCCACATGGTCTCTCTTCAAAATTAGACCAAAGTTGGCTGGTATCTGGGGACCAAGACTCATGGGTCATCTTGTGGAATATCTTTACTGAAGAAATTTTGCATAAATTCTTTTTGCAAGCTGGCCTGGTAACAAGTCTTTTGATGTCCCCAGAGAATTTCAAAGTAAGTTAAGATGAAGAGTGAAACGTAACACATAAACTTAAGTTATATAACATTGCAGAACATTTAAAAGCTCTAAGGAAAAATATCTTGTAGTTCCACGGAAAAGAAAAAATACCCATAATACAACTGGGTGATTTTTATGAATTTCTTTTCTTATTTGTTATGAATTCTATTATTTTTACAGCTTATACAGATAATGCGGCTCTAAAGCAAAAGTCTCGTCAATTCTTGCCTTTACAAAAGTCAGTTAACTCTCTTTAACTTATACTTACTTACCCTTTTTCCCCTAGTTCTACATCTTAATTTTTAATGAAATTATCTTTTCTTTTTAAATAAAAAGTAATGGACACTGAGGGCTTCCCAGATGGTGCTAGTGGTAAAGAACCCACCACCCAGTGCAGGAATATGAGAGACTCAGGTTCCATCTATGAGTTGGGAACATTCCTAGGAGGAAGGCATGGCAACCCTCTCCAGTATTTTTGCCTGAAGGATTCCATGGACAGAGGAACCTGGTGTGTTACAGTCTATAGGGTCACAAAGAGTCAGACACAAATGAAGCAACTTAGCATGCATGCACTCAATGGACAATCAATGGAAAAATAAATATATAGGAATTGTAAATTCAAATTAACTTTTGCCTTTAACAATTTAATAATAAAAATGATCATTACATTTTCTTTTTCTTAAATAGATTTTTATTTGCTCTTTTGTTTATTTAACAAATATTTTCAACATTGAACTTTCTCAAATTTATGAGCGTCTACCTTATGCTGAGGAAAGGAAATATTTTCAGATATAATCTTCTTATGCAATGTCAGCTTAAATTCAGCCTTCATAAAGCTGATATCTTTGATAAAATATGAACAAACATGTTTTGAGTTCTTTGAGTTTATGTTAATTGACTGACTTGTAAAAATTATTTCTCCACAATAATATTATGAAAAATCAGCTCCAGAGTAAAACCAGAGATAACTTGCACTATATTTTTGTAGTAAGAAAAAAATAAAGCAGTATTTCAGGAACAGAAATGATTAAACAAAATAGTAAAACAAAGTTAAGTAAGCCCTACAACCCCTTCCCCCGCAAAAAAAAAAACAACTGTCTGGTGGTTTGAGATACCTTGATATGTCTTTTATTCCTGAAGTTCTTCCTTTTTTAAAAAAATATATATTTTCCTTTAGACTCCAGGATAGTAGTCCAAATCAGTTTCAAGAGCTCCAAAGATCAGGACACATTCAAAGCCAAATAAAAGGGGAGTTTATTGAAAGGACATAAAAGGCAATCCTTAGGCATCCAAGACAAAATACTACAGAACCAACAAGGACCTCCTGTAAAGCGTATGGAACTCTGCTCAATGTTATGTGGCAGTCTGGATGGGAGGGGAGTTTGGGGGAGAAACCGCGCCTCCTCCTGGGCGCATGCTCAGTCGTGTCCGACTCTTTATGACCTCATGGACTGTAGCTCGCTAGGCTTCTCCGTCCATGGGGATTCTCCAGGCAAGAATACTGGAGTGCGTTGCCATGTCCTCCTCCATAATCGGCTATACTCCAATACAGAATAAAAAGTTTAAAAACAAAAACACTACAGCAGAATCTGCAGTGGAACTTGAACTCAAATTCAGAAACAAAGGTTACTCTTAGAATCCCCTGCCCCAGTATGGTCTGCTTTTCTGTGATTACTCCTTTATCTTGCCGCTTCCTATGACTTCTTTTAGCTTTACAACTTCAAATGACTAGAAAAGAGAATTCACTTGGCCTAGTAGGGGTCTACTGTTTACTCGAGCCATAGAATCTGTGTTCACATGTTATTTTCTTGTGTTATATGTGTGTGTGAATTTCCTGAAGTACATTGGGCTGTCTGTTCTAGAAGCTGTGGATTGGGCAGGTTCTCCACGAGGTAATAGTTGGGCAACAGTGCCATCTGCCCCTTTCTACAAGTCCAGCCTCCCCGTATATCACCTGTCATTTTTGATTTCCCCCCTCCTCAGAATTTCTGCAGGCTCCTTTAAAAAGGAGAGGAGAAATTTATTATTAGGAAAAATAACACATCCCCCAGTGCTCCACTGAGAGAGGTCAGTGATTTGCACTGGCAGATTCTCAAAGGGATGTCAACTGATGCTTTTAACATAGCAGCCAGAAGTCTGGCCAGGTGCCTTAGGGAAAGTAGGAGCATCCGTATCGCAAAATGGTTAGAAAAGATAAAAAGAGAGCGCAGACAAAATGCCCACTCCTCCTCCTTCGCACACGCCAGCCATCCCCACTGTGGGCTGATCAGTGCATGGCCCTCGTGGTGAGGCACAGAGCTGCCCTGTAAACTTCTGGGTGAGCCTCGGCAGCACCCAGCAAGAATGGTGTTTGTCCTAAACTATGCTCAAGGTAACCACATGCTGATGTTTTTAAAAGTATCTTAAGAATTTTTGTCCTGTGACACTATTTTTGGTCCTCGTGTCTCTGAAGCTGTACATTCAGCTGGAACTATCTAATGCTTACCTCTTTTAGATTGTGTCTACACTGAGTTTCCTGTTTGGATTAGAATTTGTATAGTTCTGGGAACAGCACCAAATCACATTTTGAGCCTGTAAGTGGAAAATACCAGCTCATGATACCCTTGGGCCTAAGCTTGTGTCTACAAATAGCTTCTTTTTGTGGCAACAAATTAGTTCTGGGGTTTATTTTATTCTGCATTATTTCCGACGTCTGCCTCACTGCCTGAATCTGCTGAGTGATGGTCAAGTCCTTCATTTATCTTATGAGTAGATCTGGCCTGGAATTCTCCTCTTGCCGTGTGTCTTTTGACCTTCCTGATATGTCTTTGGATTTAAAATCTACTTGGTGTGCAAAGCCCCTCTGTGCAGTGTTATGTGGAGAGGTGCTATAGAAAGCAGATCCGTCATTTGGTAAATGGGGTTTTAACAGAAGCTCATGTTACTAAGGGGGAAATCAGATTTAATTTTAAAGAAAGCATTTGACTATTTACTTACAAAGAATCCTGGATTTTCTTTTTTCCACAGCTACGAAGTTATCAGGTAATCTGCTGTGTGTGCAGTGACCACTCTGTGGCTCTTCTTCACCTGGAGGGGCGGAGGTGCCTCCTGAGTGCCCGGAAGCACCTTTTCCCTGTGAGGATGATAAAGTGGCATCCCGTTGAGAATTTTCTGGTTGTTGGATGTGCAGATGACTCTGTTTACATCTGGGAAATTGAAACAGGTATATTGAAATTACACCTTTTTTTATCCTTTACGTATGTATGCATCAAAGCATTTGGCTGGGTGGAAAGTTCCAGAAAATACATGCGAATCCCTCACTTCCTTTTGCCTTTGGTTGAGCTACACTTAAAGGCTTCGTTTGCAGGCATGTATGGAAAATAAACACCATGGCCCAAGTCAGACCCTGACCCACTGGTGATTAGCTGACGGAGCAGTGCACAGGACTGAGCCGGATATTTCTGGAAGCTATAAATAAATACATAAGTTATCTACTTTAATTATTAACAAGAGGGAAATTTAGTGTCCTACTATTAGTCTCAAATTATCATTGAATTCTGCCTTCTTCAGCATACTCACCATCTCAGCAACATTTTGAGCTAATTGATGATCAGTAATAATGGAATATAATTAATTACAAAACTCCAAAAAGTTGAGTCAGGGAAACTGAAAACTGAGTGGTTCAATTGAACTTTTGATGTCATAGCATAGAGAATATATAGTTTTAAGTTTTAAGTTTTTTTTTTAAAAAGTTTTACTCTATAACTCTTAAGTTGAGAGCAACACATTTCAGGCAAATGCTGGGAACAAATCAAATACGGTGAAGTAATTAATGAATGTGAGTCAAGGGAGTGCACTGGAGAGTACATTTCACTGAAACCATTGCATGATTCGTATTGATTAATCCGTGGTGGTTTTATGTTGGGTGTTATTAACAGACTGGATAGTTTATAATGTTATGGTTTAGAGCCATACTTCACCAAAATAATTGCTATTTTCTTTATATTTGACGTTCATGTGTTAATGATGATGACACACAGAGGATGCTACATAATATCACCTTACATTTGTCCTGCTTTGCAGCTTTGATGGGCTTTCATGCTCGTTTCCCATTAGACTATCACAATTTCTAGGGTAGATAGAAGAAGTATTTTTCCTCACTGTATCCATGAGGAATCTATAGGTCTGATTTGTAAATGTGTGAGATTACACACTAGCAAGTGGTGAGCCAATATGAGGCTCCCCATTGTTCTTTGCACATATTCACAGAACTAGAAGAGCTTTAGAATTCTTAGGTAATCTATCAACTAAGTGGTGTTTGAGTATAATGGATAAAATGGGTTCTAATGCCTGGGCTTGCCTCCAGGACCTGCTAATGAAGAACTTATTACCTTGGACAAATAACTGGGCTTCACTGCATGTCAATTTCCTCATCTATGAAATGGGAGTAATAGTATTTATCTTCCCTTACATTAACGAATACCTAAAATGCTTGTAAACAGTGCCAAGTCTTAAGTAAGAGTTAACTATTTTAAATATTATCAAAAAAAGTTGCAAAATCTTGACTTTTGCTTGTGGAATCTGAATCTGTAAAACATATACCCTGACAAATATGTGCAACTACATTGTTTTTTAATGGTTACAATAGTATTTATTTAATTTTTTTATATTGGAGTATAGTTGATATAATAATGTGTTAGTTTCAGGTGTATAACAAAGTGGTTAAGTTGTATATATACGTGCATCCATTCTTTTTCAAATTCTTTTCCCAATTAGGTTGTTACAGAATAATGAGCAGAGTTTCCTGTCCTATACAGTAGGTCCCTGTTGGTTATCCATTTTTTAAAAAGTACAACTGCATTGTTTTTAATTTTGAAATTTTAAATACTTGCTAATCAAACATATTTTCTCTTAGAAAACAGAGTCTAGGAAGAATTTTTAAAAATCTGCGTATTCATAAGTGTTTATGGTTCCATTGCCCCACCAGGATACCTTTCAAGCTATGCAACTTTTTATTTATTTCTTTTTGATGGGACAGGCAGTAACGAAGGGAAGAAAACCCACTAGTAGTTCTTGAAACCATATTTATTCCAACATTGTATTTTAATATTTCTTTTTATGCTCCCCAAATATATAATCAAATGTAGAACAGTTGAAGAACAGAGAGAAACATAAAAAATGGAATCCTATCCCACTCCCTAAAGATAGCTGCTCCTAATATTTTGATCTACTTTCTATCAGACATCTTTCTATGTCAATAAACAGATGTCTGTATTGTATTTCAGTCATGGCCCTGGCCAGAAACTGAATTCAACCCAGGTGGGTAAAATGAAGAGACTGTAATGAAAGGACTCTGTAGAGGGATGTGGATAGGGATTAGGGAACAGACAAGGAATGGACATTGAGGCCGTTACCTGGACACTCGCAGTATCAGGAAGCTCTTACCATCTCTAGGGCTGAAGTGAATGATGAGAAAATAGTAGTACTGGAACTCAATTCAAGCTGAAGCCAAAGAGGCGTGATTACTCCCTGGGGTCATAGAGCTGCCTGGGTTTTGCTGGTGGCACTGGTGGTAAAGAACTGCCAGACAATGCAGGAGATGTAAGAGATGCAGGTTCGATCTTTGGATTGGGAAGATTCCCTGGAGAAGGGGATGCCAACCCCCTCCAGTGTTCTTCCCTGGAGAAACCCATGGACAGAGGAGCCTGGCAGGCTACAGTCCATAGGGTTGCAAAGAGTCAGACATGACTGAAGTGACCTAGCTCGCATGCATAGCACTCCCACCAGAAATTCAGTACTGAAACAAAGAGAGCTGGAGGAAATTCTCTTCTCTTTCCTTTTGCAGTCACCTTCATTAGTTTAATCCAACTGAAAGTCAGACAGGAAGGGCAGTTTTAGAAATCGGCCAAGGGCACAGAGCAAGACACAGAAGGGTATCAGAAGGATGGAGTGGGTTGACAAATGAACAATAATTGACATAGTGGCCATTATGGATATGCCATAGTTTAACTCAGAAATCTCCTACAGTTGGTTATTTATATTTTTTTTTCCTATAAAAAAGCTTGTTTTAAAATGGCCATATAAACTGATATGTGCACATTTAGTGCTCGATTAACTTATAGGATATTTGTTCCAAATGAAATTATGAGGCTATTTATCTCTTGCTAATCTGCAGTAATAGTTTATGAACTACCATAACTCATCTTAAGCTTGTAACTCGTGAAAATTTGTCACCTATAATTATATCAGTGCCTTTATATTTGTGATGTGACTTTTTACTTTTTCAAAGCCTCCTCGGGTTGATAATCTTATTTGAGCCCCACAACACTCTGGAGACAGCTGACAGCTGAATTCCTTACCACACTCATTCCTTATGAATAAGTCTATGCTGTTCCTTTTAGTGTGTGTCTGGTATTGGCTTTGTTTTGAGCTGCCTTTAACCTCAGCAATTCCAATTTTGTTGAGAATTTAATGAACTACTTTTTCTTTCTCACACTGCATTTCATCTAGCTAATATACTTCCAATATGTTTATTCTACTTGATACTTATATTATCCTTTTCCTGTAAAGGTGGGAAAATCCAGGATCAGGAAGACTTTCCATTTACAGTTTCATAAAGTTAGGGGAGAAAAGTACCAGCTAGGACCAAAACAATTAGGCTGAAAAATGGTCTATGAGGGTCTAGAATATGCTTGTTCACTGACAGGCCTAGCACATGAATGAATGGATGAACCAACCTAAGTGTTCTTGGACTTCAATAGATTGAGTACAAATGAGTTCATCTTACCATTGGCCAGTTGTGGTGGCTCTTAGATCCTGGCTGCCCAACTGTAGATAGATCCTTAGCTTTCTCCTCCAAGTCTTCCCTAGGGGTTTTGAAATTCACAGCACATGCCTCACTTCCTTTTGTAGAAGTCTGTATATTTTCTACACCAGCCAACTTTTCTTATTTTTATCCTTTTAGTTGTGCAAAAACTTCATTCTATGTGTGAACAGACCTATTCTCTGCTCCATTTCTCAAGCACTCTGCCTCCTCTGAATACATGGAGAAGGAATAAATTGACACTCAGGCATTTATCAGATCTTTCAGCACTAGAGCAACTCCAGAGAGCCCTAGAAAGAAAAATAGGAGGTGTCAGTGGGATACGGATTTGGGGGAAAGATACCTAGAAATAAAAGGCAAAGGAAAGGGAGTAAAACCAAAAGTAATTAATTCTCAACTGCACCACAAGCCCAGGGGTGGGGTATAGATTAGGCCCTGTGTCACCTTACTCCAGTTGTGGAGGACAGGATATGAGACTAGTTCTTCACAGATACTTTATAACAATCTATTCTCACTTTATTCATGAGATGTATTTATTCACTGATTTATTCTCTCTGGTAGAATGCACAGGCATATTCTAGAGCCATGTACCACCCATGCCTATCTTATCTTGAAATCGTCAGAGGTATATCTTTTCAGTGACAGGTGGCATAGTCAGATATGTAACAGGGAAAAGTGTGGGATCATAGGTGGGCATGCTTGTCTCATGGGAGAAGCAAACAATCAGAGCAGAGTATTTATGCAGCAGTGGGGGCCCTTGTCTTCTGGATAAAAGTACAGCGCTGCCAGGTTGGGAGTGATGAGGGCATCCAGTTTTGCTTATTGATCTGCCGGATGTCCCATGATGTTTAGGCCTGATTAGGAAGGGAAAAAATTGGAGATGTCATTTTGATTAATATTTGAGCTCTCACATTGTGTTTGGCACTGACAACTCTGGGCAGTTTTGTCACTCTCATTGCTATGAGATACAATAGGGATAATGTAATACTGATTTTTTTTCCCCCTAAAATACACACCAGAAATAAATCTCAGCTGCAAGTTCATTTTTCTTTTAAGAATTGAATTTACATTAATTCTGAGGACTTTTCTGTTTATAGCAATGGATTTACATAATAGAAAACTTGTGTAATGAATTTGTGTTATTAAATGTAAATATTATGATTATTACCGAAGGTCTTCTGTTAAGCTTATGGCCTGTGTTAAGAAATATGCTATATTAAACAACTGAATGTTTTTGTGTGTGGGAAAGATAAAGTCATATTTGCTTGAAAGTAAAACATTTATTGATAAGATAGGTCAAGAAAACTTTATCTGTAAAGGGTTGGGCAGTTAATATTCTAAGCTTTCTGATTCATATGGTCTCTGTTGCAGCTACTGAACTCTGCCGTCATATGTAGCACAGAGGCCATTGATAATACATAAAGAAGTGGGGGGGACTGTGTTCCAATAAACCTTTATTTACAAAAGTAGATGACAGGCTGAATTTGCCTTACAGTGGCAGTTTGGAGAAATGTCTGTTTATGTCCTTTGCCACTTGGTGGGATTTTGTTTGCTTTCTTTCTGTTTTTCCATATTTCTGATTTATTTGTAATGACAAGGGTTGCTTGTGTAATAATGAATGAAAGAATCAGGATAAAGGCTGGATGTGGCTGCACAGAGGCCTCTTTGGAACCCTTTGAAGGCAAAGCCACTAGTTTTTTTAAAGATCATTATTTTCACAACTCATTCTGAAGCAGTTTATAATTTTAATTCATCATATTTCACCAACTCTGTATGGTTAAACCCATTTTGCTAAGGAGGAAATGGAACACAGAGAACTTTTGAGTCTGAAGCTCCCCAGGCTGAGTGTTGGGCACTTGAGCTGTGGTGTGTTTGTCTTTTGTTCTCGTGTGTTCTTCACTGTACTGTACAGCAGAAGCACCTTCTGCAGATGGAGGTCAGCTTTCTGAGGCTGTCAAGCAGAGGATTAGATAAGAAAAACTCAGAAGAAAAGAAGTGGCTACCAGGAAACCCACCAATGATCTCCTGAAGGAGAGGAATTCTGGCTATCTTTCAGTGCCTGGCTCTCAATTTACACACGGTTCTAACAGCCCTGGTCATCTGATTTCTCAGATGACAGATTAGAAATAGCAAATTGCAAGTGGGGAGACTGTTAGTGGCAGGAACTCTGATAGCAGAAGCGATAGCTGACAGGAGGGCAGGAGAAGCACACGTAGGAGTCACTGCTCAGGGCAGTCTTTCTTGTGCTGCTGGGAAGATGGTCATCCAAAAAAAAAAAAAAATGCTGAAATCATTTCCCTTGTTCAGGAAGCTCTTAGATATGCTTGCACAGTTTATGGGCAACTGCCAGTCCCCTCCTGTGACTCCTGCTGGGAGCTAGGCTTTCTCTTTCCCAGGCACTGGCTTCAGGAAGAATATCTAAAGGTATTATATCCAAGGTGGATTCCAAACCTGAGGACATCTCAAGAACAGTTTGGGGCCTGGGGTTCAAGACCAGTGAGTGGGTAGAGCTGAGAGTCCCTGTGAATCTGTTTTTGTTAGTTTCTTCTTATGTCTTCTCAGTAATGTGAGCTGTGTGACCTTGAGCAGGAAGCTTTACTCTGGCAGCATGGCCTGAGGATCCAGCCTCTAGTTATGACTTGGTTTCTGTGGGAAAACACACTTTGAGTTTTAAAACCGTCTTATAAACAGACAATGGGAACAAAGCCTATGAATATGAAATTAAGGAAGTAAGGAAGAAGACAATGCATTTCAGAGTTATTTTTACCACAGGTGTTAAATTTCCTCTCTCTTAATTTCTTAGTGAAATTAGTAGCAGCTAGCTATAAAAGTATCCATCTACTATGATGCCATATAAATGATACATTTGTTCTTCCGTGGTTTCAAAGTACAAGAAGAAAAGAAAATTTTTAAACTAAAACTCTTAAGAAAGATAAGATGAGGTTTGTCAAGTAATAGTAATAGGACATATTTTTAGAAAACAACCAATGTTTAATCTACTATAGATCTGAGTTTGCTTTAGTTGTTTTGGATGAGGCTATATAGATATATGTAAAACACAGTTTCCCAGATATAGGTAGTCATATTTTCCCTAACACAATAGAATCATGTGTCTAAATTCCTACTTTGCCACTCCAGAATATCACACAAGGTCACTACCTGGAGAAATAATTTTCCAGTCCAAAAGTTTTAGTTGGTTTTCTTCTTTTGTAGTATATAGTATATTTAGTTGATGTTAGCTGCTAAGTCGTGTCCAAATCTTTTGCTACCCCATGGACTATAGCCCACCAGCCTCTTCTGTCCATGGAGTTTCCCAGGCAAGAAATACTGAAGTGGGTTGCCATTTCTGTCTCCAGGGGATCTTCCCAACCCAAGGATCAAACCTGCGTCTCCAGTACTGGCAGGTGGATTCTTTACCACTGAGCTACCAGGGGAACCCTACTATATTTAGTATATAGTATATAAAATAAAGCTTTCCTTGTGGCTCGGCTGGTAAAGAATCTGCCTGCAATGTGGGAGACCTGGGTTTGATCCTAAAAATTTACAATTTCACTAGTTACCAACTATAGCATTCTGAGGGGCAGTGTTGCTTGGTTTTCTCATCAAGGTCACCCCTTTGTAGATAAGAGGTAAAGTTATGTTGTGCCAACTGCCTTGTCAGCACAACCAGAGTATGACTTTCATTATTTGCATTTTAAGGGTAGGTTTTGGGTATGCAGCATCCGGCAGGCAGTAGTCTCTCCGGTATGTCATTTTCTCAGAGCCACATTATTTTGTTGTGCTATATTACAGATGGAACCCTCTTGGGATGATTGTTTTTGGAAAAGAAAAATAGGATACGTTAAAGTACAGGGTGGGCTTTTTTCCTATATCACCTTTTCCAAGCCCTTTTCTTCTTTATTACAACAATTACTGATGTTATTACTCAACATGTATTTTTAGTTTCCTGCCTATTTTGGGGGGAATCTTTATTTCTTCCTTCTTGGTTCTATTTACCACAGCTACACTATAATTTGAGATTTTGATTCAGGTAGTATTGTGTGCAAGAGTGTGCAATTTCTTATGTACATGCTTGTGCATATGGACTTTGTCAGGACTTTAGCTACTAAATAGTTGCACATTTGTCAAAATTCAACATCTTGAGTAGAAATTAGTGTCTATGAGGCCTGAGATTCGTACTGCTTAGTTTGAATCTTGTTCTACTCTTTCCAATTCTTATTATCCCAATCAACTTTTAACTCCTCAAAAACTTACCATCTCTTAATGGTAGTTAACACTGAATAAACATTAAGTATTACTTATGATAAATCCTTCATGTATTACTGTACTATTTTATACAGAAAGTTTCTCTGTTTCTCCCTCTTTATCTTACTATCACCACTCTAGTTTAGCTCAACAGTTATATCTTATTCTGATGACGGGCATACCACTCTGAAGGGATACTAGAATTTTCACACATGGTCTTCCAATAAAATCATGAAAAGTTCATCCCTTTGAAACAATTTGAAAAAATACAGGACAACATACAGGCACATAGTTTATGGATTACACTAAAGGCTTGAAAGTGCTACAAGTATTCTAAGCTGTTAACTGAAGGCAGGGTAAAGGCAAGTTAGTGTAGAGGAGAGTTTTGCTATTTGTTCTCATAGCAAATATAATTTTGTATCTAAAATTTAAGGGTTAACATATGCCCTCTTCAATAGCCTAAAACACCCAAAAGGACAAGAACTGTGTCTGTCAGTGTTCACTGTTCTGTTCTAGGAACAGCATAGCACTTGACACATGGGACAAAATTAGCAAATATCTGTCGAGTTTTATTAAAATGTTTAAAAATATTTTGCTTCTGTATACAATATGCTGTGGGCTTCCTAAGTGGCTCAGTACTAAAGAATCTGCCTGCCAAGCAGGAGATCTGAGTTTGATCCCTGGGTCAGGAAGGTTCTCTGGAGAAAGAAATGGCAACCCACTCCAATATTTCTTTCCTGGCAAATCCCATGGACAGAGGAGACTGGCAGACTATAGTCCATGGGGTCGCAAAGAGCTGGACACAACTTAGAGACTAAACAACAGCAGCATCAACATGCTGCTAAACAGCCAATGGATCCCTGAATAAAAAGTGCCTGAAGGTATTATAAGCACTTTTATTTTCAGAGAGAAAGTTAAAAAGATACCTAGAGATAAATGAAAATGAAAACATGATGATCCAGAAACCTATGGGATGCAGCAAAAGCAGCTGTAAGAGGGAAGTACAGCCTTACAAGTTTACCTCAGCAAAGAAAAAACCTCACATGAATAACCTAAACTCACACCAGGATGAGGTAGAGACAGAGGAGCAACAGCACAGAGTTAGTAGAAGGCAAGAAATCGTAAAGATCAGAGAAAATATAAAATAGGGACTAAAAAAAATAGAAAAGATAAGTGAAACTAAAAGCTGGTTCTTTGAAATGATAAACCACCAATATTCATAGCAGCATTATTTACAACTGCCAAGCAACCTAAGTGTCCATTAACAGATAAATGGAGAAATAAGAGGTGGTATATATATACAAAATGGAATACTACTTGGCCATAAAAAGAATGGAATTTTGCCATTTGCAACAACATTGATAGAATTAGGGGCTTCCCTAATGGCTCAGTGATAAAGACTCCACCTGCCAATGCAGGAGACACAGATTTGATCTCTAGTTTGGGAAGATCCCATGGAGAAGGAAATGGCAACCCACCCCAGTATCCTTGCCTGAAAAATCCCATGGACAGGGGAGCCTGGTGGGCTGCAGTCCATGTGGTTGCAAAGAGCTGGACACAACTTAGTGACTGAGCAGGTAGGCATGGATCAACTTAGAGGATATTGTACCAAGTGAAATAAGTTAGAGAAAGAGAAATATTGTATGGTTATTCCACACATGTGGAATCTAAAAGAAACAGACTCATAGCTATACTGAACAAACTAGTAGTTACCAGTGGGGAGAGAGAAGGATGGAGGGGCAACATAGGGATTGAGAATTATGAGATACAAACTATTATGTATAAAATAAGCTAATGGATTTATTGCTCAACACAGGGCCTATAGCCAATATTTTATAATAACGATATAAATGAAGTATAATCTTTAAATATTGTGAGTTACTATACTGTACACCTGTAACTTATATATTGATAATATTGTATATCAACTATACCTCAGTAAAAAGGCAAAAAAAAAATCTATGGCTAGTAAAAAAGAATTCTGAAGAAATTTGGATAAGATAGATTTTAAAACTCTTATGGGAAAAATTTTAAAGTGTAGCTTCTTTAAGCATTATTTTTCCATATGACTCATTATTCACTCCTAATGTATCAAACTAACGTTACTGCCTTATATTTAGAGACAGAAAATTCTGCCACTTTTAGTTTGTGCACTTTCTGGCAAATCACAAATTGATCAGTCTTAGTTTCCTCATGGTAATGATGATAATACAATGTTGTAGAAGAGATGGGATAAGTTAATGTATGTAAGAATACTGGCTTTATTTTTATTAATTAACCACTCATGTATGTGCATATTGCACATACATATATTTGTATATTACATATATATCTATATATCTATTCCTGTCACTTTATCTACACACACCACACACACACATATATACACACATACCACATGGTTGCATTAATAAAAAAGTAACTGGAGCAACAAAAGAAAAGTAAATTGGAACTCATAAAAATTAAAAACTTTTGTCCGTCTAAGGACATTATGAAGTATGTGAAAAGATAGCCTACAGAATGGTAAAACTTATTTGCAAATCATATATCTCATAAATGTTTAATATCCAGAATGTATAAAGAATTTTTACAATACAACAAAAAGATAAAAGATCAAGTTTTAAAAGGACAAAGACTTGAATAGGTATTCCTTCAAATAAGATATGCAAATTGTGAAAAAGCACATGGAAAGATTACCAATATGTTAGCCATCAGGGAAATGGAAATCAAAATCACAATGAAATATCACACTACATTCACATTTATAATCAAAAAATGAAAAATAACAAATCTGCCAAGGGTACAGAGACATAGGAAACTTCATTGCCTTTATTGTTTCCCTTATTACTTGCTATCTTTCAAGGTTTTAAGTAAAGAAAATACTTGCAATAATCAATTTTAGCTTATTCCTGCAGTCTGATTACATTTTGGATCAAGTGCAGGCTGGATATGTTAGTTCCAAATCTGCATTTAATGTTCTCAGGGGCTATTCTATAGCAAGAGAGAGGAACACATCAGGAATGTTGCTCTTTGGCTCTTCCTTAACTTGGCCCCTTTGGCAAGCATTTTATATGAATGCTTGGAACATTAGTGGGTTTCACAGCTGCCAAGTTTGGTGAAATAAACCCAAAGGAGCCATCTGCCCCTCCCCATGCTGCCTTCTTTCAATTCCCTAACAACTTCTCAGTAGCCAGCTGCCACGGAAACGATTGGAAAAACAAGACTCAGTGGACTGTAATGATTGTTATTCTCTGGGAAAGTAGGTTCTCTGATTTGGCTGAGAGATAAAGGATATTGAATGCACTTGATTCATCTGGGGCATCAATAATATCCAACTTCTACCATTAACTTACTTGTTAGGATTTGATAGGAAAGGTCTTTTGTGTTTCCAGGGTTGAATCTGGTGAAAACAAATCTAAAGGTCAAGTCCTTGTCTTCGGTGGTGGGCAGGAAATTTGACTATGGGAATGCTGTCAGATTTTATCTTGTGTGATATAAAAAATGTTGGCTGCTAATCTCAGCCTTTTCAAAAGTATTGGACTTTTGGTCTATCATTTTTTCCCTTTCACATTCAACTGCAGGTAGATTCCATCCACTCTAGGCCAAAGAGTCAGAGAAATAGGAACGCCACTGAGGAACCCAGGGTGTCATCTTACGGTTTGTCCTTTGAGGGGATAGCAAACTGTTTCACTAACTTCAGTTAAAGGAATTGTACTGTATGCTGATAGATCAACATTGAGAACCAGGAAAAGAACTGGAGTAAGAAGGCTTGACAAGACAATTTACTTTTCATTCATGATTTGCACTGAATTTGGTTATCATACTTTCCTTACTTCCAGAAGTGTCAACTGTAAGTCTAGTTAGGATTAACACATTGTACATGTTTCTTATTTTATGTCATTTATCTTTAAAACACATTCTACGTTTGGTCTGTTAATGAGACTATCCCTCATCAATGATTTTACAAAGCAAGTTGTGCTTTTCTTAATACTGAGTTTAAAAGAATCTTTAATACATCATAATCTAATAATATATAAATAAACAGCAAAACTGGGAGTTTGGAATCAGATGACTTAGTTTATCTGCACAGATACAAGGAAAGGTCAAATGTATGATCCAATATCCAATACTATAGAAAACTGAGCACCCTACCAACTTATATGAGAAAATATCTTTTTCACTAGTTCTGGCCTCCTGTGTGTGGGTTCAGTAGCTCAGTCCTATTCAACTCTTTGCAGCCCCTTAGACTGTAGCCTGCCAGGCTCTTTTGTCGAATCTTATTTTACATTTCCAGAATACTGGAGCGGATTGCCCATTTCCTACTCCAGGGGATCTTCCTGACCTAGGGATCAAGCCCTTATCACTTGTGTCTCCTGCAGTACCACCTGGGAAGTCCCTCTGGCCTACTTGCTATCAATTATTTTGAATAGAGGTCTCCATTCTTCTAGTCACAATTTAAAATCTAAAAGCTCTGAAAACAAAATTTTTATTTTTTTAATTAGTTTGTGGTAAGGCAACAAAATCAAACCTTAATTAACAAGTTATTTATTTCACAAAGTGCAAGTATTCTTTTTTTTTTGTAGATACATGGCATGTTTTATTACTGTCTGCTCTTCCATACTCTGCTATAGCTGTTATACAATATACATTTGTTCATTAGCTTCTCTCTGCAAAATCTGAAAAATTCTGAGTTCTAAAACACTATGGTCTAAACATTTTGAATAAGGAATTGTATTATCTCTTTCTGTCATTCTCCCCAAAGCAATTGATGCATGCTTGCATGCAAAGTCGCTTCAGTTGTGTCCGACTCTTTGCAACACTATGGACTGTAGCCTGCCAGGATCCTCTGTCCATGTGATTCTCCAGGCAAGAATACTGGAGTGGGTTGCCATGCTCTCCTCCGGGAGATTTTCCTAACCCAGGGATCAAACCCACATTTCTTACATCTGTCAGCATAGGCAGGCAGGTTCTTTACCACGAGCGCCACAAAGTAATTGATGTTTTCCACAAAATGCCATGTGTTTTGTTGCCTCCCATTTATTTAACACATTTTAATCTGGCTCTGCCTCCACTATTTTAATGTAACTTTTCTTGACGTTACCTCGATGATGGCAGGTACTTGTCTGCAGTCACTGCCATTTGAGTCCTTCTCTTTTCTCTCTCCATCCTCAGCCTCACATTAATCTGCCTTCTCTTGATGGCCAAGAGCCCCTTTTTCCCAGCTATTTCTGTATGCTCTCTCTCTCTATTGTTTCCTGGACCTGTTCTCAGTGTCCTTCTCTTTTTGTTTGCATTTTCCTTGGGCAATCTCACCAATGCAGATGCTTTTTTGTGTATGGTGAGATATACATAACATAAATTTTACCATTTGAATTATTCTGAAGTACATTTACATTGTTGTACAGCCATCATCGCCATCTTGGGAACATTTTCATCTTCCCCAAATGAAACCCATAAAAAATAAGTCCTCATTCTCCCCTCCCCGCAGCCCTTGGCAAACACCTTTGTACTTTCTGTCACTATGAATTTGAATTTGACTACTTTAGGTACCTTATATACGTGGATTCGGCACAGTATTCGTCCTTTTATGACTGGCTTACTTCACTTAGCATAATGCCCCCAAGATTCATCCGTGTTGTAGCATGTATCAGAATATCCTCTTTTTAAGGCTGAATAATGCTTCCTTAATGTTTTCTAATTCAGAACTGGGTAGGACAAAGGTTGATGCCAGAAAGCTTATCTATATTCTGTGAGATTCCTTCCACTGTATAAGGTGTATCCAACTACATACAAATCACCTAGAGGAAGTGGCAGCAGATTATAAATTATAGAAACAGTGATGCTGGTGAGAAGAATAGGATAAAATGCTCTGGCTAAAGAATAAGGAAAAGGAAATGGTTCTATAGAGTTAAGAACCCACCGAAAAACACTATTAACTTATCTCAGTAATTCCAAAGGGCATTACTGCTTCTTAACCTCAAGACTGTCAACAGTGTCTAGTGATGAACTTGGATCATCTGAAAGATAAGCTACATTCTGCATTTATTTTGTAAGTCTCCAGTAAATCATGGAATTATGTAGTATACTTCAGAAGTAGAAAAATATTTAAAAACAAGATACTTTAAGGCCAGATGGATTGGAATCTTCATCATCTCTTACATGACCTGTTGAAGACTTTCCTGACTACCTCACCAGTCAAACACTTTCTTCAATTGTCTTCTCCTTATTTAGTTTAAACTTAGCCCCGAAGATGCCATTCCTCATGGTCTGTGGTGGAAATGTAACACCACTCCTCGGCATTCTTCTTGCCTTTCCTAGCTTTTAGTCAAAATACCTTCCCTAACCACTTCCTCAACCACAGGACACACAAATACCCTGAAACTTATCCTTTTTCAACCTCAGTTTTGTGTACCTTCCTGCATTAAGAATTAAATAAGATGTGTATTAAGTGCTAAGCAAAGCTGAAAATATACTCAATTAATGATAGCTAATGGCAATTTTAATGAAGATGATAAGGAGAAAAAATATATTTTATGTATAGTTCCTTCTGAAATAATTGAGAGCTTTAAAAGGCATTGTTTTAAAAGATTTTTTAAAAATATGAACCATTTAAAAAGTCTTATTGAATTTGTTACAATATTGCTTCTGTTTTATGTTTTGGTTTTTGGGCCATGAGGCATATGGGATCCCAGCTCCCTGACCAAGGTTCAAACCCTCACACCCTGCCCTGGATGGCAAAACCCCAAACACTGAACCGTCAGGAAAGTCCCAGGCAATTTTTGAGGTGTATATTAAAGCTCAATCTCACCTATTTAGTGAATCTCTTCATGGTTCCTAATACTCAGAGAATGAGGGTAGAAGGGAGTTATTAAAAAGTATGAAATGTCTAGCCAGGCTTCACGGTTGTTTTTATGACTTTACACAGTTATGTATTTAGTTATTTATTTTGCTTAAGAAGCAGACTTCCACTTGTAAGATAGTGGAAACAACAACAACAACAAAATCTGAAATCTAAATCT
Organism: Bos indicus; assembly: GCF_029378745.1. Taxonomy (NCBI): domain Eukaryota; kingdom Metazoa; phylum Chordata; class Mammalia; order Artiodactyla; family Bovidae; genus Bos; species Bos indicus. Next base: position 56,461,241 of record NC_091769.1, read on the forward strand.
GTCTGAAGTAAAAGTACGGCCACAAGTACTGCTTGCATTAGTTCCCTGCTGCCGCGTAAGAGATCACCGTGGATTCAGCAACTTGAAACAACACCCATTCATTAACTCACAGTTCTGTAAGTCCAGGTTCAACCAGGTTCTCTGCTTAGGCTTGAGGTTGCATTAGTTCCCTGCTGCCGTGTAAGAGATCACCGTAGATTTAGCAACTTGAAACAACACCCATTCACTAACTCTCAGTTCTCTAAGTCCAGGTGAGCTCAACCAGGTTCTCTGCTTAGACTTGAATTCAAGGTTCAGCCAACTGGACTGTGAACTGGAGGCTTTTAGGAAGAATTCCATTCTATGCTCATTCAGTCCTGGGCAAATTTTAGTTCTTTGTGGTTACAGGTCTGAGGTTGTTTGCTAGCTGTAGGTGCTGTTACTCCTCCAGGCCACTCCCTGATTCTTCTTCCTGGTTTCCTCTATCTTCAAAGTCATCACTGGATGCTTGGGGCTGGTGCACTGGGACGACCCAGAGGGATGGTATGAGGAGGGAGGAGGGAGGAGGGTTCAGGATGGGGAACACATGTATACCTGTGGTGGATTCATTTTGATATTTGGCAAAACTAATACAATTTGTAAAGTTTAAAAATAAAATTAAATTAAAAAAAAAAACAACACTAGCAGGTCATAGATATACTTCAAAGCCTTTAGACATAAATTTGACTAATTAGAATAATATTCTAGCTAGAAGAAAAATTCTAAAGAATTCTAAAGTTTGAAAGTTGCATCTACCGTATTTTCTTAAACTATGCCTCAGATTCAGTGTACAACCAGTTGTTTTTTATATGTTTTGTATTTGCTACAGCAAAATTGCTGCAATAAATGTCTTTAATATACACTCTTAGAGAAAAAAAAATCTTGTAATGACTTATAATGGAAAAGAATCTTAAAAAAAAAAAAATCACTTTGCTGTACACCTGAAACTAAAACACTGTAAATCAATTGTATTCCAAAAACATTTTTTAAAATAAACAGAAAAGTTATCTAAAAAATAAAGTCAGATGGTTCTAGTAAATGAGAATTAATATAACCTCTAGCCCAAATTTTCCCTAAATCTCCTACATACCTATAGGCTTCTCAGACATCCTATGGTACAGACACCATACAGAGAACTAAAGCCAGAGGGAATGGAAACTCATTTCTTGCAAATGTGTTTGGCCAAAGAGAACATGACAAAAAAAAATTACTCTAAGTTGTGCAACTGCCATCCTACAAATATTTTGTTTGTGTGTTTTTGCTGAGCATTGAAGATGGCTTCTTGTTTATTGGTCTTCTCAGGCACACCACATGGGGCCAGCCTTAAAGTTTTAATGGCATAATTTTGAAATATAGAGATGGAGGATCATGCTCCTAGTAAAATAAGAGCAAAACTTTAAAAAAAAAATGACACTTTGCTTCCTTCTTATGCTTTTAAATCTCTCTGATGTACCCCTCTCCTATCAGCTGGAGAAAAATTGCTATTCGGCCTGGCCCACTTGAATAATCTCCCTATTTTAAGGTCTGCAAATTAGAAACTTTAATTATATATGCAGTGTTACTTTTTGCCATGTAACAACATAATCACTGAAGTGCTGTAATTGTATTCACAAGGGAAAGATTCACTTAAGGATGAGGTTATTGGGGATTATTCGTAGAATTCTACCTGTCATATTGGTGTTCAGTTAGGATAGTGTTTGGAATGGAAGAACGAAGAGATAGGAGAAGCTTTTTGTGTAGCTGGGTACAAAAACATGATATGAAATTGTATAAGTGGAGGCACGGTGTGCCGGAACTATAGTGAAGGTACACTGAGAATTGGTGCTGACATGCCTGTTGGAGGTTTGGTCACCCAGTCTTTGCCTGAAGGAAACCATTGCCATATACGGGAGAAATTGATTGCAATTAAAAAGTTTCTGTCCTCCCATGACCATCATGTCCCTCAAACAAAAAAGTGACTTTCCCTGTGACTCCACCCTCACCCAACCAACATCTTATTCAAGAGACTATTTCCTGATTTTTCCTTATCCAATACTCTATTTTTCCCTGCAAAATTCCAGATCAACTCAGTAAGATATTTACCTAACTAAATTAATTGACAACAGAAGTGAATAAATGATAGAGTCAAATCTCTAGGAATATTGTATCCTCTAAGTAAAATAATCTTCAACCAAGAAAATGAGGGAAAAAAGACTATTTTTGAAATATTTTAAAAGTAAAAAAATAAGCATACCTTGTATAAAAGAATAAAAAATACAGGTTGAATGACATTTTGCAATACTTATAAGCAGTACAATTTTAATGTTTTGTATATAACAGGTAATTTTAAACGTAAATATATTCTTTGTATCATTATATAGAAATACTTTTCCATAAATATTCACTTCTTAAATTGGTTTTAAAATTATATGAAGTCTTAGAATGAGGTTAAAAATTAAAATTTAGTCATAGTAGTTTCCATGATGTTAGCACATGTTTAAAAAGGAGGAATATTTGATAAGTAAATACATTTTCCAAAAAACTCTACCTTCAAATTTGTTTAAAATTAGTGTATTGTTTGTAATCCTTATATATGTCAGCAACTTCAAACCTCAATGTATTTTTATTCTTTTTTTCTTTCACCCTACCCCCACTGTCACCCCTTTATTCTGTTTTTCTAGAGGTCAACGGTCAGAATTAGATGTGAGGGTTGAGGTGACCCAGCTGATAAATCCCAGTGTTGCTCTGAATGTGCTAGAGGCAGTGGCAGAGCTGGGGTTAAGGTCGTGGTGGTCAGAGACTTTGTGAAAATGTATTCTATATACCCTTAAGGTATAGAAGGTTGATGTGAAGCCAATCATGAGTTTATCATATTAAGACTTCTGTATAGAATAAAATGAGTCACATCCTTGGCAATCTATTTTACAGCTGAATTTATTCATATACATCTAGGAGTGGAGGTGCATGCCTTTATGCCTAATTTAATGTTTTCAGATCCATTTCCTATCCTCACCCTTCCCTTATTTTCTAGTTAGCTAAGTTTGATACCTCCTGGGTCCCCTATCTCTGGTCAGAACCCCCATCAGTTATACATTTTCTGGAGTAAGATGCAGTAACTGTGAAATGGTTTTGTTAGGAAGAGGGCACCAGGTCGATCTCCATGCACTTCTGTGAACAAAGCAATGAACTTCACGTGTAACTGAAGATAAATGGTAAATCTCACAACAGACCCAGTGGTCAAATGCCTTGATACGTGGAATTTGATTATAGCTGTCAATAAGCTGTTTTGTTGAAACCTGATTTTATTAATTTGACTACTAAATGTGGTAGTGAGGCCATTATTCCAGCCTGTTCTCTTCTGGAGACAGTCAATTTGAAGTATAACTGCCCTCTTAATTACTGCCTGATATTGTGATGTAGTCAGTTAGAAAATGCCTACCTGATGTAGAAAAAGGACCTAAGTCTATAATGTGTCCACTCACATGTTCTCACTATTAAGCTTTAGTCATATAAGTATAATTTATATCAATTGCTAATCACAAGATAGGAATTATTTACCAAATTCTGATTTTTCACAATTCCACAATAAGCACAATATTTAATTGATAAAATTTTTGATTAAACAAATTGTTTAAAATTTGTTGGTTTACAATATATGTGATATTAGTGTGCTGGGAAGATTTTATGTTTCTGTAATAATGCTATTTTTATACTGTTCTTCTGAGGCAAAACACCATAAGTTATAATAAATTATCTACTATCTCAATTTTATTTACAAAATTTTGAGTAAGCAAAATATTTACGTAAAATGTGGTTAAAAACTAACCCATCTGAGTATTGTTTTTGAATCTTAATTTACTCACTGTTTGCAAATGTATTCATCACGTAACTATGTTTTGTTTTGTAACCATTTCTGACGGTTTTGAGATTATAGGTATTGGTTTTCTTATAGACTTAGCTGACCTAGTTGTTAAATTGTAGAACAAAGTTTATCTGGCTTGGGTTTTTAAATATGTAATTTAAAGCTATTCATTAATTGGTAGCAGGCTATGATAATTTTGTTGATTTTAGAAAACACATATTAGTGGGAGTTGAAAAATGTTTAAATAGAAGATAACAAATATTTAAAATATGGGAAGATTATAAGAGAAATAAAATCAAGGGAGCAATCTCTGCTTCTTTGGAAGGGAATCAAAGTGTAGAATATTACTTCTCCTTCCTTTTCTTTATGTAGATATTCAAGTCTATGATATATAAGGGATATTTTATCATCTGAATGTATTCTCTTTATCCTCTGCCATGTTCTGTCACTATTGAAGGCAGCATCCTTCCTGGTACACGTCTTGATTTAAAATAGATTGATACTTCAGAATCAGATTTCATTACAGGCATATTATAAAGGTATTATTTGCCCTATTTAAAAACAGAACTAAACAAAAAAACTATAATGCCCTATAAATATTGACAATCCCAATGCGCTTAAAATATGACTGTATTCTTACAACATACTGATTTACAACAATTTCTGAATTTTCTTTCTTTCCTTTCCTCTTTGTGTGTAGAAAACTGCTAAAGGTTTTATACTGGTCTCTTGACAAATCTTATTCCATACTCTCTTGAAGATGAAAATGACATTATTTCATTGGGATTTAATCCTCACTCATCTGCTGATAATGCTTAAGCCTTTGTCTCTCTGCTCTGATCACTATCTGGAACTGCATATGTTAACTCTGCATGTCTGCTTGAATGGAAGCAGAAACAACTCTGCTGCATTATCCAGGCCATTTAGGCAGCAAGCAATGGGCTACTCCACAGGTCAAGTTAAAATATGCCATTCAGAGACTCACTTGTGTTTCCAGTTGCAGATTCTTGGAATCAGGAAAGACTTGGCCACATTGCTGAGACCTGGTTCAGGCAGCAGGCATGTAAATGCTGCTTTTCCCAGTGTTAGTTCCTCCTGGACTCCAGGGTTGATGTTTACAAAGGGGTATAATTTGGTGTTTTTTTTCTGTCACACTGAGACCATGGCATGCTCTGATGCTTTCATAGCCACCTCCTTCCACTGCTACAAAAAAAAAACAGTAAAATTTGGTTTATTCATTCACTGAGCAAGCACATGTTGAACTCTGCTTTCCAAAAAGAATTTAGCACTTGGTAGGGAGAAAACCCTGAATTTAACTAGCAAATAAAATATACCAATTACAAATGTGTTAAGATCTACAAAATAAAGAAGCTGAGATAGAAAAAACAATGCATCAGAGGAGAATTTACTTTAGAAGAGCCTCTCTGAAGAAGTGAGGCTTTAAGCTACTACTTAAGGAGAAAGATGGAGCTAGCTGGAAAGAATTTATTTTCAAAGATCTCCCACCCCACATTGGCAATCATAAATTCATTCTCTTGTCTTTGAGTCTGTTGGGGGGAGGGATAGTTAGCAGTTTGGGATAGACCCATACACACTGCTATATTTAAAGTGGATAACCAGCAAGATCCTCTTATATCTTATAGCACATGGAACTCTAGTCAATGCTATGTGGCAGCCTGGATGGGAGGGGAGTTTGGAGAATGGATACATGTACATGTATGGCTGAGTCCTTTTGCTGTTCACCTGAAACTATCACAATGTTTTTAATTGGCTATACCACAATACAAAATAAAAAGTTTAAAAACAAAGAACTGTTTTTTAAACAAACAAAAAAAAGATCTAATTTGTAAACAAGGAGAGGATGACATGGGAGGAAGCTGGGGCAAGAATATGACTTGTGGGTCAAGGAGTTTGGATTTAATCCCAAGTGTAGCCACCGTGAAAAATCATTAGCCACATTACTGATGTCATATAATCCACTAAGAAGTATTTATCCAGCCTTTAATTTAGGCCAGACTCCAGCCTGGTTTACTGAGGAGGATTAAAAAGTAAGGCAAATGTATAATCCTACTCTGATTTTGATTATAATCTACCCTGAGAGGCAAGGAGGAGTTTTGAGTTTCAGGTAGGAGGCAGAGGAGACCACACTGCTCTTATGCCTAGTGAGCTCAGGCCTGGAGTCAGGCAGATCCTAGAGCCACAGAGCTGAATAGGTTTGTTAAACTCCTCGCAAGGGGCTGGGTAAGAACCCACGGACATCAGAGGAAGACTGTCAGATAGCACAGCACCCACTGTGTGCCAGAACCCACCCTAAGACGTTCTACATATCTACTCAATCTAATCCCCTGTGAGGTAAGAATGATTAAGATCCCCATTGCACAGATGAGGAAAGTGAGGCACGGAAATGTAAAATGACTCGCCCAAGACCACACAACACGAAAGGGTAAAACCAGGATTCAAGTGAATGGCAGGCTGGTGCTGAGTCTGCTCTTATTGATCATGCAGTGATGTCTCAGGACTGTAAGCTTTGGCAGATAGAGAGGACATCAGCTAGACACACAGTTCCAAAGGGGGCCACAGAGAAAGTTTTGGTGTAAAATGTAATTAATGATGTTTCACATTTGGTGAAACTGTAATTAAAGATGTTGTGCAGCGTTTTCATTAAGTGATGAAAGCAGGCTATACATGTGGAAATATTGTCAATATGAACCTAGGCTCTGCAAAGAGGCTCGGCTGTTTCTTGTGTTTCTGTGCACTGGCTTCTTCTTTTTTTTCAAAATTTTATTTTATTTTTTAACTTTACAATATTGTATTGGTTTTGCCATATAGCAACAAAAATCCGCCTCAGGTATACACGTGTTCCCCATCCTAAACCCTCCTCCCTCCTCCCTCCCCATACCATCCTTCTGGGTCGTCCCAGTGCACCAGCCCCAAGCATCCAGTATTGTGCATCGAACCTGGACTGGTGACTCGTTTCATGTATGATATTATACATGTTTCAATGCCATTCTCCCAAATCATCCCACCTTCTCCCTCTCGCACAGAGTCCAAAAGACTGTTCTATACATCAGTGTCTCTTTTGCTGTCTCGTACACAGGGTTATTGTTACCATCTTTCTAAATTCCATATATATGCGTTAGTATACTGTATTGGTGTTTTTCTTTCTGTTTTACTTCACTCTGTATAATAGGCTCCAGTTTCATCCACCTCATTAGAACTGATTCAAATGTATTCTTTTTAATGGCTGAGTAATACTCCATTGTGTATATGTACCACTGCTTTCTTATCCATTCATCTGCTGATGGACATCTAGGTTGCTTCCATGTCCTGGCTATTATAAACAGTGCTGCGAACATTGGGGTACACGTGTCTCTTTCAATTCTGGTTTCCTCAGTGTGTATGCCCAGCAGTGGGACTGCTGGGTCATAAGGCAGTTCTATTTCCAGTTTTTTAAGGAATCTCCACACTGTTCTCCATAGTGGCTGTACTAGTTTGCATTCCCACCAGCAGTGTAAGAGGGTTCCCTTTTCTCCACACCCTCTCCAGCATTTATTATTTGTAGACTTTTGGATCGCAGCCATTCTGACTGGTGTGAAATGGTACCTCATAGTGGTTTTGATTTGCATTTCTCTGATAATGAGTGATGTTGAGCATCTTTTCATGTGTTTGTTAGCCATCTGTATGTCTTCTTTGGAGAAATGTCTATTTAGTTCTTTGGCCAATTTTTTGATAGGGTCATTTATTTTTCTGGAATTGAGCTGTAGGAGTTGCTTGTATATTTTTGACATTAGTTGTTTGCCAGTTGCTTAATTTGCTATTATTTTCTCCCATTCTGAAGGCTGTCTTTTCACCTTGCTTATAGTTTCCTTTGTTGGTGCACTGGCTTCTTGAGGAATACGTAATTTTGGATCAGTGATAACTGCCTGGAATACTGGCCAGGACCCTCTTCATTTTCTGTTAGCATGTTAATTGTTCTAAGCTCTCTTGTGATTGTTTCCATTCTCTAATGTACTGTTGTATAGTTAGGGTTAAAACAAATTGTATAAAAACTCATTAAAGACTAAGCAATAGGGGAAAAATGTAAGATATTTATGAAAGGTATTCTATACAATGAGTATTTTATGAGGGGTAGATTTTATGGTATTTTTTACACATCTACTTTGAAGGAAGAAATGGTATTGTGACTTTCAATAATATTTAACTCACATGTGTCCCTACATCATATTCAGATGGACCCAAATGAAGATTCAGTTCAGTTCAGTTCAGTTCAGTTGCTCAGTCGTGTCCGACTCTTTGTGACCCCATGAATCGCAGCACGCCAAGCCTCCCTGTCCATCACCAACTCCCGGAGTTCACTCAGACTCACGTCCATCGAGTCAGTGATGCCATCCAGCCATCTCATCCTCTGTTGTCCCCTTCTCCTCCTGCCCCCAATCCCTCCTAGCATTAGAGTCTTTTCCAATGAGTCAACTCTTCACATGAGGTGGCCAAAGTACTGAAGTTTCAGCTTTAGCATCATTCCTTCCAAAGAAACCCCAGGGCTGATCTCCTTCAGAATGGACTGACTGGATCTCCTTGCAGTCCAAGGGACTCTCAAGAGTCTTCTCCAACACCACAGTTCAAAAGCATCAGTTCTTTGGTGCTCAGCCTTCTTCACAGTCCAATTCTCACATCCATACATGACCACTGGAGAAACCATAACCTTGACTAGATGGACCTTCATTGGCAAAGTAATGTCTTTGCTTTTGAATATGCTATCTAGGTTGGTCATAACTTTCCTTCCAAGGAGTAAGTGTTTTTTAATTCCATGGCTACAGTCATCATCTGCAGTGATTTTGGAGCCCCAAAAAATAAAGTCTGGCACTCTTTCCCCATCTATTTGCCATGAAGTGATGGGACCAGATGCCATGATTAGGTGTGAGTTAAATCATATTCTTGAGGTAGTACAGTGCAAAAGGAAAAAGTCCTAATTATCATTGAGTTCACTTTGGAGAAGGGAATGGCTACCCACTCTAGTAGTCTTGCCTAGAGAATTTCATGGACAGAGGAGCCTGATGGGTTAAAGAGTTGGACACAACTCAGAAACTAACCCTTTCACTTTTTTTTTTTTTTTCACTTTGAAAAAGAAAGGTTCCTCTGAAATTGGAAGTTGAATTAAGCAGTTTCATAAGCCTTCAGTTTCTGATACTTCAGGCAGTAGTGACTATTCTGTTCTTGCCAGAGGCAGCTTATTAGAGTTGAACAGCCATCCTGTGTTCATAGGAGGGAGCCATGCCCTCCCTCCTATACTTTAACAATTTAAGTGTATCCCTGAAGTTATGTAAATCCCATAATTTCAGGAATAAATTGAAAGGAACATTCTGCATCAGAAGTGATTTATTCATGATATACTGCTGTTATTGTTCAGTCACTAAGTCGTGTCCGACTCTTTGAGATCTGACTGTACCAGGTCAGACTTCCCTGTCCTCCACTATCCTCTGGAGTTTGCTCATATTCGTGTCTATTGAGTTGGTGATGCTATCTAACCATCTCATTCTCTGTTGCCCTCTTCTCCTTTTGCCTTCAGTCTTTTCCAGAATCAGGGTCTTTTCCAATGAGTCAACTCTTGGCCTCAGGTGCCCAAAGTATCGGAGCTTCAGCTTCAGCATCAGTCCTTCCAATGAATATTCAGGCTTGATTTCCTTTAAGATTGCTGGTTTGATCTCCTTGAAGTCCAAGGGACTCTCAAGAGTCTTCTCCAACACCACAGTTCAAAAGCATCAATTCTTCAGTGCTCAGATTTCTTTATGATCCAGCTCTCACATCTGTATATGACTGCTGTAAAAATCATAGCTTTGACTTTGACTATACACACCTTTTTGGGAAAAAATGATGTCTCTGTTTTGTAATACACTGTCTAGGTTTGTCATAGCTTTCCTTCCAAGGAGCAAGCATCTTTTTATTTCATGGCTGCAGTCACCATCCACAGTGATTTTGGAGCCCAAGAAAATAAAATCTGTCACTGCTTCCACTTTTTCCCCTTCTATCTGCCATGAAGTGATGAGGCCAGATGCCCTGATCTTAGTTTTTAAAGTTGAGTTTCAAGCCAGCTTTTTTCACTCTCCTCTTTCGCCATCATGATACATTAATCAAGATGTAATCAGGAGAGAGAAATGACATAGTAATTTGAACAGAGATCATGTAACATAAAACATTAGTAACCACCATAAAGAATTTCAGTGGGAGGAACAGGTTAATAAGAACTAAAGAAAACTCTAAAGAATATAGGAAAAGTAGATTTAAGGAGCCGTCATTACTCTGCAGATGAGACAGCTGCCCAAGGAAACACTCGCCCCACCCCCAAGGCTATGATCCTGACTTTGCTGGAGGAGGTCACAGCTGAGGTCACTGGATGGTAGAGGAGCTGCTGTGGTGTGGTGTAACTTGCCAGAAATATGCCCACTTTTAGACTAGGGAAAGCAGTTCACAGGCAGATGCCTCGCTGGAGGCACTCTGTTATAAAACCAGGCAGAGACTGTGCCAAGTGAAGCTGCTATCTACTGGCTCACATGCACTGCAGGAGCCTGGTTCTGGGGAAGAAGCCACCCAGGCTGCCCCCAATCAGAGAAGAAAAACCCTTTCTTCTACTAGGTCCTTACAGCACCCTTTTATCTACAAAGGTTAACACTGCACCAGCTATTAAAGGAAAAATATTTTAAAAACCCATATCCATTTTCAGAGCAGACAATAAAGTATGAATTTAGAACGAAGAGTCAAATTGGTAACTGGAATACATGGGAATCCTTGTCTTTCCACTGTCAGGATTTTGATGAAAGTTATTGTTCTGAACTTATTAGAAAATCAGCTTATAATTTTCAGAATGCAGTTTATGGGTTCTGATATATTAAGGTCTTTAATCCATTTTGAGTTTATTTTTGTGTATGGTGTTAAGTAGTGTTCTAATTTCATTCTTTAATGTGTAGCTGTCCAGTTTTCCCAGCACTGCTTACTGAAGAGACTCTTTTTCCCGTTCCTTTGTCATAGATTAATTGACTATACGTGCATGGGTATACTTCGGATTCTCTATTATGCTCCACTGATCTATGTTTCTGTTTTTTGTGCCAGGAACATACAGTTTTGGTTACTGTAGTTTTATACTATAGCCTGAATTTAGGGGGGCATGATTCCTCCTGCTCTATTCTTCTTTCTCAAGATTGTTTTGACTATGTTTAGATTCTTCTGTATTTCCATGCAAATTTTAAGATTATTTGTTCTAGTTCTGTGAAAAATGTCATTCATATTTTGATAGGGATTACGTTGAATCTGTAGATTGCCTTGAGGAGTATAGTCATTTTAACAATATTCTTTCAATCCAAGAAAAAGGTAGATCATCTTCAATTATTTTTATCAGTGTCTTACAGTTTTATAAATATAGATCTTTTACCTCTTGAGGTAGGTTTATTCCTAAGTATCTTATTCTTTTTGATATGATGATAAATGAGATTGTTTCCTTTATTTCTCTTTCTGGCAGTTCATTGTTACTGTATAGAAATGCAACAGATTTCTGTATATTAATTTTGTATCCTGCAAGTTTATTGAATTCATTGATGAGCTCTTGTAGTTTTCTGGTGGCATCTTTAGAATTTTTTATGTATACTATCTCATCATTTGTAAACAGTGACAGTTTCTTTCTTTCTTTCCTTAGGATTTCTATTTTTTTCCTCTTATGCTATGCCTAGGACTCTGACATAAATCATAGCAATACTGATTTTGGATCTGTCTCCTAAAGCAAGGAAAATAAAAGCAAAAATAAACAAATGCAACCTAATTAAACTTAACATCTTTTACAGCAAGGGAGACCATAAACAGACAAAAAGACAACTTACTGAATGGGAGAAAATATTTGCAAATAATATGACTGAAAAGGGGTTAACAGCCAACATATATAAACAGCTCATACAAATCAACATTAAAAAATGGGTTAAAAAAATAGTCAAAGAACAGAGTAGATATTTTCCCAAAGAGGACATGTAGATGGCCATACACATGAAAAGATTTTTCAACACTGCTAATCATCAGGGAAATGCAAATCAAAACCACAGTGAGATATAGCCTCACACTTGTCAGAATGCCTGTCATCAAAAAAGACCACAAATAACAAATGTTGGCAAGGATCTGGAGAAAAGGGAACATTTGTGAACTGATGCTGGAAATGTAAATTGATGCAGTGACTGTAGAAAATGGTATGAAGTTTCTTAAAAAGCTAAATATAGAACTACCATGCATGAGTGCTCAGTCACTTCAGTCATGTCTGCCTCTTTGCAACCCCATGGCCTGCAGCCTGCCAGGCTCCTCTGTCCATGGGTTTCTCCAGGCAAGAACATTGGAGTGGGTAGCCATTTCCTTCTCCAATGCATGAAAGTGAAAGTGAAGTCGCTCAGTCATGTCCGACTCTTCGCAACCCCATGGACTGCAGCCTACCAGGCTCCTCTGTCCATGGGATTTTCCAGGCAACAGTACTGGAGTGGGGTGCCATTGCCTTCTCCACAGAACTACCATATGACCCAACAATTCCACTCCTGGGCATATATCTGAGAAAAACAAAATCACTAATTTGAAAAGATACATGCTCCTCGATGTCTATAACAGCTTTATTAACTGTCGGTATACGGAAGCAACCTAAATGTCCATCAACAGATGAAAGGATAAAGAAAATGTGGCATATACATACAATAGAATACTACTCCAGCCATAAAAAAGAGTGAAATTTTGCCATTTGCAACAACATGGATGGACTTGGAGGGTACTATGCTAGGTGAAATAAGTCAGACAGAGAAAAACAAATACTGCATGATATCACTTAGGTAGAATCTAAAAAACACAACGAACTAGTAAATATAATAAAAAAGAAGCAAACTCACAGATACAGAGAACAAACTAGTGGTTACCACTGGGGACAGGTTAGGAGAAAGAGGCAATATAGGTATAGGGGATTAAGAGGTACAAACTATTAGGTATAAAATAAGTTACAAGTATATATTGTACAACCCAGGGAACATACAAATATTTTATAATAACTATAAATTGAATATAATCTTGAAAAAATGGTGAATCACTATATTGTACACCTGTAACTTATAAAATATCATACACCAACTGTACTTCAATTAAAAAGGAAAAAGAGAGAGTAGATATGCCTTAAAGAATGTCATTATAATTAAGCAAATACATTTTTTACAGCCATTTGAGAATTAAAAGACAATTTGTCTCTGGTAACTTTCGAAGAAATCAACTCACTCTAACCACTCTCCTGACCACATTTGTGCTTCTGACTACATCTTTGAAACAAAATAATCTAATTGTCCTGCATGCTAAGTCCCTTCAGTCATGTCCGACTCTGTGTGACCCTATGAACTGTAACCTGCCATGCTCCTCTGTCCGTGGGATTCTTCTGGCAGGAATACTGGAGTGGGTTGGCAGACCCTTCTCCAGGTGATCTTCCCCACCCAGGGATCAAACCTGCGTCTCTTACATTACATCTCCTGCATTGGCAGGTGGGTTCTTTACCACTAGCGCCACCTGGGAAGCTCCTAATCATCTTGTATATTTAATAATTAGTCCAAGTGGGAACTACTGCTCACAAAATTAATTGCTCCATATTTGTTAGAGTGGAAGGTTTTTAGTTTGGAGTGGAAAGAACTTATGTGTTACTTTACATATTATAACAAGTTAATTTTCAGTTGTTCCTTGCCTCCGCACTACCATTAGATTCTCCGTAACTCCAGGGGGAGTAGGCTTGAGTCACTCTTTTTTACTCCGTATTATAGTTTGAGTAGTCACAGAAAACTTAGGAGAAAAAAATATCCATGGTGACATCATATTCATGGAGACTCCTCCACAAAGATAGTGCATTTTAGATGTTTCAGCTACAAGTTCTGGAATGCAGTTATTTTTAGAAACTAATAATAGCTGTAGTAATAACTGTTATCTTTGGTTTGAGAAACTCTTCTTATTGTCATCCTTAACAGAAAAGATTTTCTTGGTGTTGCTGCCTGCTTTACTTGAAGGTGTATCTATCTTGATGGAAAAGGAAAGTTTAGAGAAATAACATTTGTAAGATTTATATGTTAAAGACATTAATTTATTAATGAAGAAATGTTGTAATGAAAAGATATCACGGTTAAAAGACCAGAGACTAAATTTCTGCCTAATATTTTAACATAATAGCTATTAATGATTCAGAATCCAAAGCACTAACTCAAGGTAGTTTATTGCTAAAAGGAAAGATATCGGAAGAGAGAAAGAGAAATGAGTAAGGTGTGAATAGTCATAATCTTCAACTCCACCTATGTATTCTAAAGACATAGGGGTATAGAAGCATTATTTCTATTTTCTTATTTTAATTACTTTAAATTTATTTTTTCTTAATACTATCAATAAGAATGATCTTTTTCCTTCTTACCAAATATTATTGTATGACTGCTTCTTTCTTCATTGGTAGGAAAGGAATAATAATTAAAATTTTGTGTTTAGAGTCTATGTAAAGTTAATTTTCCTTCACCAGTTTACTTAATAGGATATAGAGTACATATTTAATATAGTATGAGTAATAAAATGAACTCATAACTGATATGAGACAGTCGTCATGATTAATTGATATTTATCGAGATTTCACTGAGTGTTATGACAATGTATTTTATAAAAAACACTGTGAATTCTTTTCTGACACTTTTGTTCACTTTATACTTGTTTCTTTTAACTTTAAACTCCACTTGTCAATACCTTGAAATTCTGAAACTATAAGAATGGCAGAGAAAAGGGCAAAATAATTTTTTTTCTATCCTAATAGAATAAGAAATAAAAGCCAAAATGTATAACAGCAACAGTATCAGCAATACCACCACTGGCCAGAAAACCCTAGCGAGGCCTGAACTGCTGAAGATGAAGGCATCAGGCATCTGCGTTCTTATTCCCCCTATTCACTTAAATGCTGTATTACCAAAAGAAATATTTTAAGGTTGGGAACCCAAGAAAAGCATTGTGAATTCTCTGTTGTTTGTGAGTTGGAACGCTAGGGGACAGCACTAAAATATTCCATGGTTGTTTGGTATTGATCACTTGCATACTGTATAATAAGTAGGAGATTTTACTGTTAATGACTATTGAATGCTCTGTTGATTTCAGTGGACGAAAGAGCACAAAGAGGAATATGAGTATCTCAAGTCTATAATTTTAGCCTTTATAAAACGATGGTTTGATAATTTAGAGGAAGCTCCAGGCTGTCCTTTGGTTGCAAGGAGATAGTAAGGCATGATAACTGAAAGAATTGTGATTTTTCTGTTAAGAGTGGTTTCGTCTTTTCACTCTTTGGGGGTAAATATTTTGCATAAATTTTTATTTCTAATCTTGTTTTTCAGGCACTTTGGAAAGACATGAAACGGGAGAAAGAGCGAAGATTATTCTTAACTGTTGTGATGATTCACAGCTTCCAAAGCCTGAATCTATACTTCCAGTGGCCTCAGAGACACATAAGCACAAAAGTGTAGAACAAAGGTCCTCCAGCTTGTCCCAGTTTGGGCCAATACCTTGCCCTGGTCTGCAGGTGGAGTCTTCATGTAAGGTAAGTTCAAATCAAGCTGCTGCTCACAGTAAACATTACCAACCCCAAGTAAGAAGTAATGTGCCTTCATCAGCACATTAAAAATCAGCACAAAGATAACAACTCAGAGATGATTGTATCTACCAGACATGCCTTCCAAGCAGTCTTGGGTAGATTGGGATAAGTTTTTGAGTGATTATTATTTTTAAATGAGTATAGGTGATGGAAGGGGGGCCTGGCATGCTGCGACTCATGGGGTCACAAAGAGTCGGACACGACTGAGCGACTGATCTTATTTGATCTGATAGCATTCTTTTTTTGATGAAAACATGTTCTGGCTTATCAATATTGAGCCAATTTTATATGAATTCTTGAATTCTAGATGGTTTTTAATGAAAGAGGGGCAGAAACCTATATTTTGTGGTCTGGTTCCTTTTTTTTTCCCACACAACTCCATCATTGTTTGTGGAGTTTGAGTTTCACACAAACTCCATCATTGTGTAATAAATAAGGCTTAGAATTCTGACATGCTAATGATCCTAGAGATGCTAAGTGTATTAAAAGAAATCAAACAATGATCTAATTTTTCTGATGCCTTTTTGTTTTTATTTGTGATAAGCAAATTAAGAAGAGGTCAAATACCTAAGTGGAAAAAAATATAAATATAAATATAAATATAAATATATATATATATATATATATATATATATATGTAGTGAGAGGATGTGTCCTCTTTAACAAACACGGCTGCTAAACTGTGCCTCAAAGCTGCAGGGGTGGGGGTGGAGGCACCAGCATCTGAGCATCACCTTTTTAGGTTTGAAGACTAGGTTTAGATTTTATCAGTGAGGTCAGTGTTTGTCAGTCTTTTGAGAACTGAATCACACTAACCAAACACCCAAGAAGTGAATACGTAAACTAGAATGACAGTTATTTAATTTACAATGATAAATATGATTGCAGTTCATTGCTCAGCACAGTCTCACTGTAGCAAAGCTACATAGCGTAGGGGAGAAAGGGGAAGTGGAATTTTAACAGAGGATTCCTTGATGGGCTTCAAGTCAGAGCCCTGAGCTCTGAAAAGCTAATGCAATGGTTGCTGTCACCCCATCACGGTACTTTCTCTATTGGTCAAGGCTGGTATACATTGAAAATTTTCTAAATTTTGATTTCCCTCTTTAAGACTCCACTCCATTTAGGCCACCTACTTCTATGCTTTCTCCTGCAGGTGTTAAAACCAGCGATTTGGGCTGCAGCTTTTTTTTTTTTTTTTCATTTCTTTTTTCTTGAGTATAATTGTTTTCAGATTTTCCAAATCTGTTTTTCATGTTCTTATTTAAAGAAATCATGGGGTTTTTGTTTGCTTTGTGGCCCTGTGTAGAAAGTGGGACCTTATTTCCCTGACCAGAGATCCAGCCTGTGCCCCCTGCAGTGGAAGCTCAGAGCCTTAACCACTAGACTCCCAAGGAATTCCCAAGGAGTCATGTTTTATATGGACAATTATATCAATATACTAATATTTTTAACATTCATAATAACTGAAATTGAAAGTGATAGGGTCTTAGTCTCTCCTAAGTGGGAGATTGAACCACACTTCTATTACGTATTTTAAGACGGAGGTAATCAAAGCCCAGTGAGTAAGACCATCAGACTGCCATGTATTCCATCTTAATGTGACTTGTTGCTTTTTGTTCACAATAGAATCTGTATCTTATAGTGGAAATTATATGCCAGAACAGTAGATGGGAACTTGGATATGTCTCTTGACTCATGCATGCCAGGTGCCTAGGATCTGCAGGAGCACATCTCATTTATCAAGTGCCTATTTTACTAATTCAATTCCCAGAAGGTAAACTGATTGCTATTTCATTCAGTTTCTTGGAGGACTTCAGAGCTACCTTTTAGGTGGTGATAACAGTATATATTTCTTTATGTAATTTTGTTTCTGTCTTTTGACTCCAAAAAGTAATAAAATCCTAGGGTCTTGTTTTCCTACTCTTAGGTTGACTCCAACTTTATTTCCTAGCTGCTACCCTTTACCTGGATGACTATAATCCCCAATTTTTACTCTGAACAGAGCTGGAGAATTGAATTAGACAGGACTATCACCTCCTTTGTTCTATATGCTATACTTTTATTATTGAGCTTACTGTTAAATAGAGCTATTTTTATTTGTGCTTCTTATAAGTTATAGCTTCTCCAATTATGTACTTCATATCTTCATCTCATCCTCTTAGATTTAAGCCTTTAAGACTGTTTTATCTTAATTTTTTTGGGGGGGGCGCTGCATCAGTCTTAGTTGCGGCATGCAGGATCTTCAGTTATAGCATGCGAACTCTCAGTTGCAGCAAATGGGATCTAGTTCCCTGACCAGAGATCGAATTCCCCTACTTTGAGAGTGTGGAGTCTTAGCCACAGGGCCACAAGGGAAGTCTCTATCTTAATCTTTTATTGATAAATTTGATAAGCATAAAATTTCAAGAATGCTTATAAATTCCCCATCCTCCTTTTTGTTAATATAATAAAATGTTTTATTAGTTTTCAAAAGAAAAAAAGTCAGATTTAAAGATAGGAATTAAATCACACTCATTTCAGAGCTGGGGAAAAAGACAATAAGTCTGAAATTTAGAAATACGTAGGGTAACTCTGTGTTTCAGAATTTTTTGATATAGACTTCAGTGAGAAACAACTGAAATATTTTCAAATGGTACCATGAATTGTTTAAATGGAAGAACAACATGTAATATTTGACATTTATTAGGATTCTGTATTCGCTTTTCCTTCTTGCATTTGAAGAGTGCATATAGATTTAGGGAAAGGTTTTAAAGAGAACAACAAATACAATAAAACATTTTAAAAATGGGTCCAATTTGACATGCTAGAGGAGTCGATTATGTGCAGCTAGATAAAGAAAAATCTTTGCGGGTAGGAGAGGGCCAGAGTCTTAAAGGATTTAAAGGAATACAATATCATATTAGTGATGGGGAACTGCTTTTCTCAGATTCAGCTGAGGATAAAATAAGATAGAAACTGTTTAAATTGCAGTAGGAGGAATTTAGCTTTAAGGTAGAAAATAAACAACCTTACTAAAATCATCTCTACATGGCAGAACTCTTTGTTACCTCATCAGATTTTAATGAGGGAAGTCCTTTTTTGTCTATTAGTTGGTTGGTTGGTTTAAAATTTTTTTTTTCTGTACTTCTTGTCTGTAAAATGAGTGAAAAAATAATCAGGATTTTTGAACTGCCACAATTTAGACTGATTGTAATGTCCTGGAAATGTCTTAAAAAAAAAACCAAAAAACTGATTTTCTGTAGAACGGGTCCCCAAAAGCTCCAACTGGTTGCTTACTTAAAGTTACAAGGTTTACTATGGCAGTCATTAACCATATATAGCTATTGAGCATTTGAAATTTGGCTAGCACCATTTGTTAAAATGATATTTTGGATATGTAGGCTTAAATAAAATATGTTAATTAAAATCAATTTCACCTGTTTCCTTTTATTTTTTTCAATATGGCTACTAGGCATTTTAAAATTACACATGTAGTTTGCATTTTATTTATGTTGAAATATTTAGGGACAAATATTGAACTAGACCAGGAATAAGCAAACTTGTTTGTAAAGGACCAGATGGTAAATATTTTAGGCCTTATAGGCCATATTTTTGCTATTTGAATGATTTAACTCAGTTCTTGCAGCAGAGAAGCCACCATAGACAATTCTTAAACAAATGAATGTGGCTGTGTTTAGATAAATCTTTATTTACAAAAACAGGCAGTGGACCAGATTTGATACTCACTCTCCATTATTTGCCAATTTCTGATCTAGTCAGCCCTCTCTAGACTTGGAAATCATGAGGTACTTGGAGGAGTACTGGCAAAACAGCAATACCTACCATCTCCTTAGATATCTAAATTTTTAATGAAGCAACTTATCCCAGCTTCTTCTCCACTATGAGAAATATAATCCAAAAGACCTTGTATCACTCTGTTCCCTGATGGCATTAATGGAATTCATATGTTTGAAAATCTGCCCTTTGTAGAAAACAAATGTGTGCATTATACTTTCTAATCCAAGTGAGATTTTTTAAAATAAAATTTTCTTTAAATAATGCATTTCAATATGCATCATTATCTAAATATATAAAATTGGTTATAAATAATCCATTTATAAATATTCCAATTAAGCTTTTGAGAAATATGTTTGGATTTTTTTAATCTTTAGTTGACTTTAGAGTGATGCCTGTTTGGTGACATTTGCTGAAAAATCTTATTAGAGCTTTATCTTGCTACCTCCTGTAAAACACAGATGGTGTACTGGTAGGCCCCCAGTAGAGAACTGGATCCCAGTACTACTTATTATTTTAATAGAATGGAACATTAGTTCTTCTACATTTTATGACACAGAAACATAATCAAAATGGAACTGGAGTTGTTTCTTGATGGTGGAATTTGAAATTTTCTCCTGAAAATTTATGTGTATCAATATGAAATAATAATTCATTGTGGCAATATTACATGTTGCAGGTTAATTCTGTTTTCACTAAACTATCTATAATATACTATCAAAATTGTTATTATAAAAAAGAAAAAATATTTATTTGAAAATAAGTGTGTTATATAAGTATAAATCCTCAGTATAGAATGATAATCTTCACATTTTGATTAGTAATTTTTAGTATATTCTTTTTAATATAATAAGCAGCATATGGCTATTTTTTTCTAATGTAGATAATATTTTGCATCAATTTTATATAATTTTAAAAGGAAACAGATTTTTATTACTGTACATATAAGCCCTGCATGAAAACATAGGAATTTATCTATAAACGTTGAATTAAGATTTTTGTTTTGAAGAGTTTGGTTTAGTGAATCCCAACTTAAAACTTAATGCCTAAATGATATCACCATTCCTGGTGAGATAGAATAAAGAAAAACAATAGAGGAGAAGTATAGGCCATTTGCTTTTTGAACACATGTGAGGTGATGCAAGTCTTTAACAGAGTATAGCCATTTCTCATAAGCATTTTATATAATAATTTTAACTATCAAGTCAAAAAATGTCTGTAACGTGATTTGTTGTAGTTGTTTTATGAAGGATATCTCCTTTCTCACTTTGTGGCATGAGTTTAAGCACTTTTGATAGAAAGTTCCCTCAATGTTGAGGAAAACTCTGAAAAGCATATCACAGCTTTGTTCCAAAACTAATTCAGGAGGTCTCAGAGTCTCTATGAAAAGTCGGAGCGGCACTATTAAAATGAGTCCAGCTGTCTGCCTCACATGCAGAAGCAGCCCTGGATTTCCTCACAGGACTTCAAAGCCTTGCTTGTATCTAAACATTTGTTGGCCATGTAAATCAAGGCACAAAAGGAAAATGCTGCTGTTTCACGGTGCGCGGCTGGTCTGAGTCCGGCATTGTGCTGCACGTGCCGGTGCGGAGTGCCAGGAACAGAAGGGCACTGTTCTGACTGTGTGACAAATGTAGTTAACACCAGATCCATATTAATGTTGTCAAGTTCCCTTGATGTATTTAAACAGATTTTAATTATTTTCAGCTTCCAAAGGCCTGAAATATATAGCCTAATAGTTCTTCAAAGAAAGCTTACTTAATGTGTGAATGTAAAACCTCTCATAAAAATGAAACTTTTATATTAGCCATAGTCATTGACATAGGTTATTCATCAAGTCAGCAATTTGTGTGGCAAAGTGCCATTTGAATAGTGTATTGTTAGGCTACTTATGGTCCACTTGACAAGGGCTCTTGCTGTAAATAGTGCAATTTGACTCCAGCTGTTAAAGAGTGGCTTTGACAGCAGCCAAATAGAATGGAGATGCCTTACTGCACTGCCGAAAAATCAATATTGGGTTCTTGTTCATGGTAACCTGTTCTTTTCTCTTCTGTAGATTTATAAACGACTATCAAGGGTTTATAAGTGGAAGTTTAAATATTATTTTAAATGCAATTCTCTTTGAGTTTCAAATTAAGGTGTGATAAATGGTTACAAGTACAGAGTTTTAGGATATTATTTCCACCCTCTGGTTCATGTTTAGTCACAATTACAGTTAAGTTGAATTTGGATTCTCCAGCTACAGTAGAAAAGAATTAGTGTAAAACATGGGCTCAAAATTGTGTGCCTATTGTATATTGCCAGTGCAATTATTTCTTCTTTTTTATTTTCTTATCAATTTATCTTTGGTATCCTCCCATCTTCTCTGTGTGTGTACCTTTTTGTATAGATGGCAGGGTTCTTTGTGGCTGTGCCCATAGCAACACCCACAGATGTTGACAGCAGTAATGTCCCCTGTGTTGTTGAAGATTTCCCTAAAGCAGAGTCTTGCTGGTTTTGAAGATTTTTCTAGCGGTTTTCAGCAATACAGGGTTGCTATGATACCTGACTGGCAGTAATAGATATTGAATCTGTTAATTACAGTAACCACACACAAGGACTTTTTTCATTCGGTTTTTCTGCTGTTGCTAGCTGTTATATTTAAGATACAGAAGAGGAAGTGAAATTATATACTCAAGATGAGAATAAATTTCAAGAGTTTACTTTGAATCCTGATATTTAGTTTTAAAAATGTCCTGGTATAAAAACCCTTCAGCTGACTGATGCAGATATAGTTTACTTAAATTGAAAATATAATTTATTTAGATAATACTAGTTTTGACTGAATTTGATTTTGAACTTTTATTGTTTACTTGAGATGTCATTAAGTTTTCATCTAAGGTGTGCTAAGCAGGATTTGAAAAAGCTATCATTTTTAACATGAAAAAAGCTGGTATAATGAATACTTTTTCAATTGCCTCTTTCAGTGAAAGCTGTTAAAATAGTTGTCTTCCTATTACTAACCAGCTCTGCATTTATTCAATTTGTGACTGAGATAGCAACTGAAAATTCATAAAGCTGATAATATAATTGTGTACTAAGACCTTTAAGGCTGATTCAAGGTCAATGTTACTGTTTTTGTAATTGCTGATAGGCAGTTCTCATTTCTTCCAGAGGAAGGGTTGGTTCTGCTTTGATTTTACAAATTGTTATCTCTTCTGTTAATTCTAAAGTAAACCTTTTCACTAAATAAATGTTTATGTTATTCTTTAGTACTAGATTTAGCCTAGATATACCTCAGTAGCTTTTCCCACACCTCATAATATTAATCAACCCTGTTAGAAACATGGAAATCTAGGATTATAACTTTCTTCTTGAATTAAATATTCCAATTTTAGTCATCATTTAACTTGTGGGTGAGGATTCTAGCTTAGAAACTTGAATAAAAGTTAAACATAGCAGGCATTTTTATTTTGCATTTGGATTAATCTAGGGACAGAGTAGCATAATTTAGTAAAGCATGTCTTTAAATTTGTCTCCATTATCATCAGTAGTTTTATGGACATATTTTAGGAAGTATGAATTATGTAATAATATACACACCATATTACACACCCATAACCATTTAGAGACCTTTTGTTTCTCTCTCATTTCTTCTGTTCTTTCCTACTTTTCTTTCTTCAGTTGCAATTGAAAAACAAAACCCTGTGGCTTTCCAAAGTTGTTAAGGCCAGCTTCTTGTAGGATCTAAAGATAGACCTAGTCAACTTACTGCAAGAGGCCTGAATCTCCTGGGATGAAAAGTCACTTTAATGGATTTGGATGTTCTGTTATTGAGCATATTTGCTGGTTAAAATGTGATGGTAAATGTTACCCCTTTACAGAAGCTTGGTAACCAAGTCACTGTCTGACATCAGGAATATTCTCTGTTTATATCCCATTTTTGATGATACCTTGAAGGGTTAAAAAAATGAAGTTTGTAGAAATTCAGATTTTGAGTTAACTAAAAGGGTTAATGGCTTATAACAAGAAAGAAAACAAAGATAATAAAAACTTTCTTTTTGAAAGTTGTGATCATATCGCTTACTGACTGAGAGTACCAACTGGACCCATTTAAAGGAATCCCAACAGGGGCACTACTTCTGTACCAATGACTTATATCGAAACTGGCCCTTAAGAGAGCAACAAATGCAAAAATGTAACATGAAGCAATTTTCATAAAATTTTCATAAATTTTCATAAAATAAAAGCATCTATTCTCACAGAATATTTCCCCTAAGTTGCTAAAAAAAATGTATTAAGACTAGCTTTATTCATTTGACCTTAAAGCGTGAAATTATTAAAAAATATATCCAGCTAATATTCTCATCCATTTTTCTGAACTGGGTTTTGATAGTGACATCCTGAATGTACAACTAGTTCTCTGTATCTTCATATGGTATTCATGGCAATAAATACAAATAATGACATAAATTATGTTATTTGTAATTTTTTACATATTATGAAGTTCATAATACTCTGGAAATAGTTGTTTTATCATAAGTTGAAATTTCCTGCCTAAGCTTTCAGTCCATGTACGATTATCCCTACCAGATATTTTTTAAAGGGTCATAAGAGGCTGCTTGGTAACAAGGCCTTTCTTATACACATGTTTAACTTCATGTACATCCAAATAAAACTAAAATTTTATTATTAATTTTTTTGTTTTCACATAATATCTGGGACATGATAGTTTTTATTTTATTTTTTATAACAATTGTTTCAGTTTAGTTCAGTCACTCAGTCATGTCCGACTCTCTGCGATCCCATGAGTCACAGCACGTCAGGCCTCCCTGTCCATCACCAACTCCCAGAGTCCACCCAAACCCATGTCCATTGAGTCGGTGATGCCATCCAACCATCTCATCCTCTGTCGTTCGTCCCCTTCTCCTCCTGCCCTCAATCTTTCCCGGCATCACGGTCTTTTCAAATGAGTCAGCTCTTCGCATCAGGTGGCCAAAGTATTGGAGTTTCAGCTTCAACATCAGTCCTTCCAATGAACATCCAGGATTGATCTCCTTTAGAATGGACTGGTTGGATCTCCCTGCAGTCTAAGGGACTCTCAAGAGTCTTCTCCAACACCACAGTTCAAAAGCATCAATTCTTTGGCGCTCAGCTTTCTTTATAGTCCAACTCTCACATCCATACATGACCACTGGAAAAACCATAGCCTTGACTAGATGGACCTTTGTTGACAAAGTAATGTCTCTGCTTTTGAATATGCTATCTAGGTTGGTCATAACTTTCCTTCCAAGGAGTAAGCATCTTTTTTAATTTCATGGCTTCAATCACCATTGGCAGTGATTTTGGAGCCCAGAAAAATAAAGTCAGCCACTGTTTCCACTGTTTCCCCATCTATTTCCCATGAAGTGATGGGACCCGATGCCATGATCTTAGTTTTGTTCATTGGAATATAATTGCTTTACAGTGTTACATTTTTATGCCAGAAATCTGTGTGACATTGGCTTCTTTGTTCAGGGTCTTACATGACTAAAATTCAGATGTAATTACTACAATTACAAGATGCAATTACTACATCATCTGAGGCTGAGGTCCTCTTGCAAGCTTATTCAGGTTATTGTCAGAAATTAGTTCTTTGTGGTTATAGGACCGGGGTCCCTGTTTTCTTGTTGGCTGTCAACCTGGGAGGGGGCACACATTCCTTGCCATATAGTCCTTTTCATCTTCAGGACAGCAATGGAAAACTTTTTATGAATGGAATTCATTTAGTACTCTTAAGTCTCTGATTTCTCCCTCAGCCACCATCTATAAAAAAGTCTCTGCTTTCAGAAACTCAATGTGATTAACTACGATAACTAAGACAATTTTCTTATCTTAAGGTCAGCTGATTTGGAACCTTAGTTATATCAGCGCGGTTCCTTCATGGCAGTACCTCGATTACCATTTGGTTGAGTAAATGGAAGAAGATATGCTTCAGTATGGTCTAAGAATATTGAGGGCAATCTTACAATTTTACCTATAGATGGAATCATTCTAACTCAGAGTGACTGCTCAATCACTTCTCTCTTCTTCCAGTTCTGGAACATTCCACATCTGATTAAGTTGCTAGCTGTCCTGATTAGCTGTACTGGTACTAATCATTTCTGAAATTTGAATCAAACTCTTGTTTGTCTTTTGGACCTCTTCACCCTGTCTGTTCCTTCAGGGAGTTTCACATGCTGGACACCTGGATGAGCAATCAACACTGGAAAATATCTCCTTTAAAATTTCAGGATGTTCATAAAATTAAAATTGCTAATTATTACTATTCTTTTTTTGGTTTGTTTATTAAATAGTTGTGTTTAATGAAGTAAAATCCAAACTCAGTAACAAGAACACATAATCAAGGAAATGAAGATCCTAATGCTGGCAAAGGGGACACAGCAACAAAAGTCTAGGAAAAGAAACCAGAACAGAAAAAATACCTTTTTTGTTCAATATAAAAATATTTTGATTCAAGTTAAAAATATTTTGATTCAATTTAAAAATTTCCCACTTTTCATATACAATTTTTTTTATTTGTGAGTATGTAGATGTGTATTTTAAATTCTAAACTATTGGCAACTTTCTAGCTATGTTGTATTGATGTTGAACTTAATTCCATTACAGTCAGAGAACATACGATTTTGATTTCATTCTTGGAAACTTACTGATATTTGCTCTTTTCTTAGCAAATGTCAGTTTTCTTCTTAAGTTTCTTGAAAAGATTTTGTAATGGGTAGTCTTTGGGTATAAGACTCAATATATTCAGTTAATCAAAATTTTGTTTAAAATACAGATTTATATTCTTGTCGACTTTTTTGGGTCTGTTTGTTCTTTCAGTGAGAAAAGTGAAAAATTCCCTTATTGGTTTTTTTTTTAATTTTATTTTATTTTTAAACTTTACAATATTGTATTGGTTTTGCCAAATATCGAAATGAATCTGCCACAGGTATACACGTGTTCCTAGCTCCTAAATTGGAGACAATATCTACTCTTAATATACTTTCTAAGTTTTAAATTTGACTTTGATACTTATCTTGGGCTGGAGATTGCACATATTCTTCAGCTGAATGATTTCCCAATCTGTCAGATACACAATACAGTTTATGAACTGATCTTTGGTCATTCCACCAGCATGACCTTAGATGGGAAGAAAATGGCCTCAGAAGTGGACCTTCCATTATTATTCATCTGACTTGCAATCATCCTTGGAATAAAACCCAAAATTGTAAAGAAAAAGATATTGTAAAACATCAACTATAGATCTAGGACCATAACCTAGATATTTTAATCTCTAGCTACTTGGTTTCATTAAAGTAACTCATATTCCCCTACTACTTATCATCTGCCAGAATATTTTCCCTCTGATTCTTTACCTTGAAGTCTAAGCTTCAATGTCACTTTCTCATAAAATAAGTAGCATCCCACTTCCCCTTATTCTCTGTCTCAACATCCTTTTTATTTCATTTTTTATCTTCCTCACTTTCCCAACAGTATAATCTCAAAGGGGACAGTGTTCCACCCCTTCTTCACCCTGCATATTTACTTTGTCAGTCGATTGCTTGAAGTCCAAATTGGGTTTTTACCTGTGACTTGATCTTACAGAGGGAAGTGACCTAGTTAAAAAAAAAAAAATAGTGATATCAAAGAGGTTGTTGAAATACAACTTCTACCCCACCAATATTTAGACACAAGTTTTCAATCAATTCAAAAGTTTGAAAGGCATACTGGTATTGAGACCAGTCCAAATCAATTGAATACTTTATAAGAAAAAATGTGTTAAAACTGGTGATGAAATTTAGGATATTTAGCATACTAGGGAGGAACGGTCCACTCTAAGTAAGATAGGTAAACTGATACAGACTCAGAAAAGGAAGATTAAAAGGCAATGTGGTTTCTTGCACTAGAAAAGTTTCTATTATTGCCTTAAATTCAGACTCCTTTTTCTTGTAACAAAGTTATCTAAAATAAGCACTCAAAAATAGCCTGAGGATTGTACTGTATATCATGAGCCCTCTGCTTCCCTCAAATAATTACTTTACTAAGCCCTCCCCTTGATACAAAACCCCCGAAGCCAGCAACAATCTAATCAACAGATTTGTAATAACTTTTAGAAATGTAAGTGTAATAAATATGAAGAGGCCTGATTTATGTTTCATTTCCCAGATGCAAAGTCTCTGGCACAATCCTCCATCCCTCAAGTGGCAAATATCACTTCCTATTTTCATAGATCATTTGAAATGTGCTGAACCTCTCATCAGAGGTTGGTGAAGAGAGGGCTGATTCTACCCATGATGTGTATGACAGTAAATGCTTTGAGTAACTCCTTACTGTGGGAATGTAGGGTAGCATGCTGTGTTAAAGCTCCTGGAGATGCCAACCCTCATGGAATTTGCTCTTCTTTCTTGTAAGATTTTTTCTTCCTCCAGGGAGAAGATGTCTTGGTAATGGCAGGAAGGCCAGTGCCCCTCCACGTGGCTGTCCTGCTAATTCCACTCTGCATGTATCTCTCCCTGCCTAATCCCACTTACAGAGATGCTCTTCTCTCCACCTTGTTAAATCCTACCCATACTACAATATATGCATGCTATTAAACATGCATTGGCTAATTAAACACTTGTAAGTTAATTATGGATCGCCTAGCTATTTTACAAGCATACATAGAACTCATCTTCTCAACTAGATCTTGTGCACATGTGCTAAGTCACTTCATCATGTCTGATTCTTTGTGAACCAATGGACTATAGCTCCCCAGGCTCCTCTGTCCATGGGGTTCTCCGGGAAAGAACACTGGAGTGGGTTGCCATACTTTCCTCCAGGGGATCTTTCTGACCTAGGGTTTGAACCTGCATCTCCTGCGGCTCTTGCACTGCAAGTGGATTCTTTACTGCTGAGCTACCAGGGAATATCCAACTAGATCTTAAGCTACTTGAAAGAAAAGCCATGTCTGTATGTTATGTAAGTTTTATAGTGTGAAATGCAGAACAGAGTCCTTTTTGTTCATTCAGCAAATATACAATGAACACCTACTATGTGCCAGACACTCTTCTTTTTAAATTTTTTTTAATTTTATAGTTCTGTGGGTTTGGACAAATTTATCTGTCATCACAGTCACAATATAGACCCCTTCCATCACACTCAGAATTTCCCCCATGGCTCTTCAGAGTCCACTCCTTCTCCTTGTCAGACATTCTTCTTGATACTAGAGATTTCAACTTTGTTGAAATACTAGACATATTTCTAGTAGGAGTTAGACTATAATTTTTAAAAAAAGAACAAGGATGTTAGATAGTGATGAAGGCTTTGTGGAGAATTAACATCAGACAGTGTGATAGACAGTGCTTGGGGATTTATTCCAGGCTGAGTGATTAGGGAAGGTCACAGGAGGAAGTAACATTTATATTGCATTTATATTGTCTGAATGGCAAGATGGGGCCAGCCATGTGGCTAGAAGAGGGGACAGTTTTCTAGGCAAAGCAAACAGCTATTGCAAAAGATCTAATTAGGAATGAGCTTGATGTCGGAAATGAAGTCAAGAAAACAAGTGTGACTGGAGAGGTGGATCAGAGAATTAGAAGTTAGTGTTAGAGAGTAAGGTAGGGGCAGACGCTGTTGGATGCACTAATCCAAAGTACAGAGTTTGAGTTTCTGCTGGATGTGGTAATCCCAAGTGCAGAGTTTGAGTTCTACTTTAGTAAAGGGGGGGGGGGGGCGGGCAGTTTCATGGCTTATCTTCAAAGGAATGATGTAGTCTGATTTATGTTTTGAAAAGATCACTTTGGTTGCTTTGTGGATAAATGGATTAGAGGAAAGGGAGTGTCAGAAAGAAGATGCTACTGCATAGCTGCTACAAGAAAACTGTTAGTTGGTGCTGAGTTTTTTAACATCAAATTAATAAAAGCTGTGATGCAATACACATGCTTTAATAGACCTACATCCCAAAGTACTACTAGAACCCTATAATGGTGAGACCCATACTGTTCACAGAACGAACATAGAAAGTCATGCTGGTTCTAAATCTTGATGCATGAGTCAGATTTTACTGGGGGAAACAGTAAGTCCAAAGGCTCAGAATACAAAGATGAATGGTGAGTAGGGGAATGATGGGAAGTTGATATACTTGGAGACTGAGTATATAGGGGAACAGTAGAAGTTGAGTGTCTTATAGCCTTTTGGGGAAATAAGAAGGCTTTGTACCTGACGCTGGACTTCTGAGAGCAACTTATATTTGTAGTGGAAAATCACAGAGGTGGCATAAGAACATCCAGTGCAATCTTAATAAAGGGGCCTTTCTTAGAATATAACTTACCTGAATCAAAGATACTTAACACCTTAAATTTGGAAAGACCCTGATGCTGGGAGGGATTGGAGGCAGGAGGAGAAGGGGATGACAGAGGATGAGATGGCTGGACGGCGTGCCCAACTTGATGGACATGATTTGAGAGAACTCCGGGAGTTGGTGATGGACAGGGAGGCCTGGCGTGCTGTGATTCATGGGGTCGAAAAGAGTCAGAGGCATGACTGAGAGACTGAACTGAACTGAACTGAACACCTTAAATTGCCTGTTTTATCTTTATATTGTGGTTTTGTCTAAAAAAAATTTTGTATACACTTAAAATTCTTGTTCATTTAGAATAGGCCAGGAATTGTCAGACATTTTCTGTCAAGGTTCAGATATAAGTATTTTTAGCTTTATGAGCCATATAGTCTCTGTTACAACTACTCAACTTTGTCTTTGTAATACCAAAACGTCCACTGGCAATACATAAAAAAGTGGGCATTTGTATGGTTTAGTGATATTTTATTCATAAAAATGGCAATATTTGGTCTTCTGGCCATTGTTTTCTAACCTCTGCAGTAGGGAATGGAGAAGGCAATGGCACCCCACTCCAGTACTCTTGCCTGGAAAATCCCATGGACGGAGGAGCTGGTAGGCTGCAGTCCATGGGGTTGCGAGGAGTCAGACACGACTGAGCGACTTCACTTTCACGCATTGGAAAAGGAAACGGCAACCCACTCCAGTGTTCTTGCCTGGAGAATCCCAGGGATGGCGGAGCCTGGTGGGCTGCCGTCTATGGGGTCGCACAGAGTCGGACACGACTGAAGCGAATTAGCAGCAGCAGCAGCAGTAGGGAATACTGTGATTAGATTCTATTATTCAGTTCAGTTCAGTTCAGTCGCTTATTCTATTATAATCGAGTGTAATAAGCCACAAGAAGTGGAAGCTTTCCACTGGAAAGTATTGTTTTTGGTCATCATTAACAGATAATCTTGTAATCTCTTCTCTTCACTAAAATTTATAACTGTTTGCACTCAATTTTGGAGCTCTGATTTGTGAAGTCTATTTTGGCTTTTTGGACATTTTTGTCTTATTTCTCCAACTTCTTACTTCTTGAAGGTAGTCTCCAAACTTGATTTGTCAATTATCAGCTATATGGTAATTTATTGTGTGTAGTTAATTGAAATAATGCATGTCCTTGCTTAGGCATTTCATTAACTTTACATTTTACACTATGTGAGGGTATTCTCTACGTATTGGTTTCAATTTAATAGGTATGCCTTAAAATGAATTGACTTAAATATTTGGTGGCCATACAGAGACATATATCCAAAATACTTGTTTGGCTGATTATTCTTTATATAAATATATATAAGAATCATTCCAGAGAAAAGAACATTTTTTCCCCCTTTTATCTATTTAGTGGTAAACCCATTCTAAGTTATTTTCAGCTGATCCTTTCTGACCTTTTGGGCAATTATAAGCTTATTAATATGATGTTTGGAAAGCATCAGTATGATACCACTGATTTAAAAGTCATAGGTGGGAACCAAAAGTGTTTGGAGTAAGTCAAATTAGTATATCTACAGCCTATCTCTTTAGTTAGTTTTCATCTCTTAGGGGTATGACTGAAGAGTAATTTAGCAACATATGCTTGTTATCTTAGTTGATAATTATATATAGAAAGAGATTTAAAGATTGAAGGAAACAGTTACTATTCAAAGAGAGCGTATGAGACTTTATCTTCTGTGCTATGTATAAAATAGCTTTTAAATGAAATTACTTTGAGTTTGATGTTACTACTTTTCTTCTATTAGTTTCATTGAATTGTTTATAGGATGTTGAGTAGACTACATATGAAAAGCAAAAGCAATATAGTAAATTCTGCTTTTATAAAGGTAAGGATGGTTTTCAAATGTCTCATGTTTTTCTTACTCATTAAAAAAAATCTCAAAATGTATATCAATATCTTTAGTTTCATCTGTAATTCAGAATTTGGGGTCTGAGTTAACATTTCATATTCTGCATTATTATGATTTTTACAATAGTGAAACATTTCTTTTCCTGAGATCTAGCCAAATTTATCCGCATTCTGATGGCATCTTTACCATTGCCTTGTACCAAGATAAGATACTCTTTTCTATAGATTCTCTAATATTTGTGAAACCCTACATTTAAGAGGAATATTTTGGCTTCAGTAGAAACTCAGATAAGTTTATCAGCAAAATCTCTTAATTATTCCTAAATTTAAAAATGTATATACTTAGCTTGGGCTCTTCTAGAAAAATATCATAGATGCTGTGGCTTGTAAACAACAGAAATTTATTTCTCATTGTTTTAGAGGCTGGTGAGATTAAGGTACTCCCAAACTGGACTGGTAAAGGCCCTCTTCCTGGTTGCATATGGCTGTCTTTTCATTGAACTCTCATATGGCAGAGATGGCAATGGCACCCCACTCCAGTACTCTTGCCTGGAAAATCCCATGGATGGAGGAGCCTGGTAGGCTGCAGTCCATGGGGTCACTAGGAGTCGGACATGACTGAGCAACTTCACTTTCACTTTTCACTTTCATGCAATGGAGAAGGAAATGGCAACCCACTCCAGTGTTCTTGCCTGGACTGATGCTTAATCATTTTCCTTTTAAATCCAGATATGTAAAACTATGTAAAAATATTATACTCTGCTAGTAGGTGAATAATATAGTTTAAGAGAAAATTTAAGTCTAAGAGCAATTAAAATCTTTACTTTTACTTTATTCAACACTTAAAATCTTATTTTTTAGTATATGTTATAACTTTCTTTTGCATCATTAATTTTTTTTAAAAAAGCAATATTATTATTGAACAGTAATGAAAAGTAAACCCTGCATTTTTAAATGGTCTGTTATAGTAATCATGTAACCAAGTAAGCCTCAGCCATGCTTTACAAAATTCTATTCCTCATGCTAAAAAACAAAACCTACAATTAAAAAAGAAGCAAGCATGTCAATTAGCCAGAGTTAGAGTATGTTCTTTAAAACTGGAGATTTTGTTGGATATACTAACAATATTTTACACTCATAAACCAGTCTGAAGCCTGAAACACAATTTCATTTATCTTTATATTCTGAGCTTTATAGTGTCACAGAAAGTGTCCATCTGTTCAGCTCAGATTGCTTCAAATAGTGAGTGGTCAGAAAGACTTAGATGATAAAGGTCAAAGGAGCCTCTTGACCCTGTGATACTTGCCAAAGCAATTGGAGCATCGGGACTGATATACCGTTAGATACAGTTTGCTAAAGTAGGCTCTTCTTTAATTGGTAATGATAGCAAGAATACACAGTAAAGTCATTGCTGAAAGAAAACAAAAAGTATCCAATATAGTAATTTATTACCAGTCAGTGGGTTTCCTGCACCAGGTTGTTTTACCCCTGCAGTGGTGAGAGAAAGCAAAAAGGTACTCTAACACTTAGCTGAAAATGGATGCCCTGCTGATACCCAGGATGTGTGGTGGCCCCATGATTGCCCGTGCCATTAGCTTGGTAATGTCATCTCTATTGTAAACTCAGCTCCCCATGTTCTTACTGTGCCTCAGCTGCAGATTGAAGCTTTCTCCTTTGTTTTCTATTTGTGCTGCCAATCATGCTGCTCTCTACCGACCCTTTGGAGGGAGACTGTTTTTACTACTAACTATCTCCAGCAACCTAGAGCTCAATGGATCTGAAAATGAATGGCTGGCACTTTCGTTTACACATTGTTTGATTTATGCGTTATTGTGCTATTTGTTCATTCCTATTGTTCCACCAATGGTTTTCCTATCTTTGTAAGATATATATTTTTTGTAACTAGTATATCCCTACCTGTTTGTAGTTTTCTATGAAATTAAGTCATTTGTTAAAAATGTTGAAATGTGTTTGGTACAATATGAGCAAAGTCTTTGTAGATCTTTTTCATTTAGTCAATCAATAAAAAAATCCTTTTAAAAATAGTTATTGGTTTCTGTCAGTGAAGGAAAAATTCCCATGGAGAAGTATAAATGAGCTCTTTTCAACATCAGGGTTTTTATCCGGAAAAATATCTTAAGATCAACATTAGAGCACTGAAAAAGGATAGATTAAAGAACAGATTTTGCTTATTGCAAGCACAGAGATGGTAAAATTAGTTTTCCTTCATATTTCTAATTGTATATGGGAGATGCAGATTGCATTTTTTAAAATTTTTGCCTGTGTTTGCTTTAAAATAGCACAAACTTTATAGACTGAGTAAAAATCAGTAAGCATATGGATTCTCTTACCTTCCTCAAATACTGGAGTTTCTTCAAGGTATGCTTCATTTTGTAACTGACAGATACCCCATTTTCCTCAAATCATAATAGAAATTCATTCCTGAAATAATTATACAGAAAGCAGTATTAGCATTTACAATTAAACACAAAACACAAACCTGATTTTATTTTTATAACTAAGGATCTGGGTAGTGTATTAATATTAAAAGCCTGTTACTGGGTGTGGTTTTAATGGATAAAGTAGTCCTTCATACATTTGGTTTTATAGATAAAATTAAATGACATGTTATTATAATTGTCTGTGGAAATGTTTTTTTTTTTTAATTAAAATCTAAACATTTTAGGTTCAGTTATGGAAATTGGTAAATTGTTGAAAAGGGTAAATTTTTCTTTTTCTGCACACGGACACATGTTTCAGCTTTTAATTTTATAAACATTATCAAGGATTATTCTAGACCAAAACTAGATATGTGAGGAGCTAGAAAGCTCCAGAGCAGATACAGCCTCTACTCCACCAGTGCTTTTATTTTGACCAGGTTTTCAGCCCTATATTTGATTACTGCAAAGGCAGTTTGGTTGGAAGCACGTCCCAAGCCAGCTCCCATCTATTTTAGAAACCACAGCACTTTGTGCTTCAAAACATCTATGGAGTTTATTATGCTTTCAAGGACAAATAGAGAAAGGCATTTCAGAAAGAGAAAAAATGTTCCTAGTAACGCATTTCTGCACTGCAAGGGATTGTTTGACTTGCAGAGTAAAAGCCTTCTACTCAATAAATTTGAGTTATTATTACAATTAATTAATTGGTTAATTAATCTGTTTCTGGTATAGAGACCAGGCAACTCATTATACCCCGTGTCATAAATATGCATAAACCAAAGAATCCGTAAGTCAATAAATATCTGCCTTGGCTCTTAGTCTATTTTTTAGACTGAATAATTCTAAAGTGAAAATTATGTGAAAGTGTTTTAGCACTGAATAAATGCTAATTTACTGTTACATTTATTAGCTATTCTTTCACTTTTTTCTCTAACTGTATTTTCTTAGAAACATCCAAAGGGCAAGGTGGCAGGCAGAAGAGGAGCTCACTCATCAGGCATGTGTGTCTTGTTAGGAAAATGACTGGTGTCTTAGGAAAGAGTGAACCAATGTGGGACTCCCCATCGACTAATGGAAACCTATAGTTTAAGAAAGGTAGCACAGTTCCCAGAATAAGCTGACTTTCAATGGTAAGCAGCCTTCAGAGACAAGAATGTAGATAGGTAAAATAGCATTTAAGTTGTGCTTTCCATGAAATTTTTATGTGGTTATGTGTATTAAATCAGTTAAAGGAGATGGCATGCCTTGATGTATTTGAGGGGGAAAATGTAAAAGCATTTTCTTTTCCTGGATATCATGTCAGTAATATATACAGTAACTTGACTTTTCAGGTATGGTGTATGTTGTAATTTAAGGCTTTTCAAAATACAATGTAGCAGTATTGGTTTTCACGTATCACTAATGGATCCAGGGTGAATTTTAGGAAATGAGTGCTTGACAGTACAGAGAGGACCCTGACATTTATGAATAGTAAAGAAACTTCTCTCATTCTTCAAACCACAGCCCTGTGTTAGCATCTATTATAATGATACTTTTCATGTATTTCTTTCTAGACTTAAAATAAAGACATGTAAGCTTGTATGAATGTGTATAAATTTCTTTGTCACACAGAAATGAGATAATTTTCTAGATTCTCATTCCACAAGTTGTTTTTGTTAAGTCAAAACTATTTGGTGGACATTCTTCTGTATCAGTATATACACATCTACCCTGATTAGATTTTTTAAAGTTTCCAATAAATACTATTTTAGTTTTCTCTTTCAGAAAACCTTCATGGGGAAAACTCTTTGGGACTATATGTTAATATGCAATCATTACTGGGTTCACTATTATTTTGTGTACTTGAAATTAATGTATAGATCAAATTTAAATGACAGGGATCATTTAAAAGAGAGGTGATTATTCACATAAGTTGACTTAGGAAAATCATTCTAATTTATCCAATATTTAAAAATCTATGGATCAAATTATTTTTAAATAAAAAAGCAATAATAATGCTAATTTAATTTTCAATAATCTACCATCCCTACTATTATTCAGCTTTTTTTCCTGGCAGTTTTAGCAAATGCCAAATCATAAAAAGAAATTTAAATGGATTAGAATAGAAAAAATTACTTTTATTCAAATATAGTAATAGTGAATATGCTATATTTGAAAAAATGAATAGAACAGAAACCTAATAAAACACAAAATAAAATTAAGCATAGCAGTGCCCAAAATAAAACTTATATTCTAACACAAAAAACACTAGTTGGAAAATAAAATGAATATAAAAATTTTCATTCACAATAGCAATAAACAATAGAAAATAAATAGGGATAAATTTAATAATAAATATGCAAGACCCATATGAAAACACATTCCAAAAATTACTAAAAGACATGAAAAATATCTTTATTTAGTAACATAATATAATCCCAGATGGAAAGCACCGTATTTTAAAGATTTCAGTAGTTGCAAATCTGTACGTTTAATAAAAATAACTCGCAAAATCTCGCTGGTGGGTTTTTGGGAACTTCGTGATTTAATTACAAAATTCATCCGGAAAAATAAACATATAAAATGAGCTAAAGAAAGTTAAAAAAAATAAAGAAGACTCTTTTTTCTCAAATAGTAAACAGTATCATCTATCTATACATCTATCTGTAGTTTAACATTAGAGTAGTTCAAGAACAGACAAACAGGTAAATGGAAAAGAAAAAAGGGTTCGGGAATGAGGATTATATAAATCATAATTTACTCTTTGTAAAATATGGCACTTTAAAATCATAGAGGAAATTTAATAAGTTTTTTTTGTATAATTGAGAGTAATTTCTGGGAAAAATATAAAATTATATCCTACTCTCTACCTTTAACAAAAATAAACTTCAAATGAATAAAAGTTTTAAACATAGGAAGCTAGGTTACTAGAAGGAAATATATTTTTAGTAATTGTGAAGGGTCTAAGAGTGGGAAAATTCCCAAAAGATATGTGAAATAATTACAGTTTTACTATTTAAATATTAAAAACCATATTTCAAAAACTCCAAAGAGCTATACATTTAAAGTCTAATGATACTTGAAAAAAATGTGTAATATATTCAACAGAGGATTAATATCATTACATACAAAGGAGCTCATACCAGTTGATAAGGAAAAGATAAAGAGTAAAATAGGAAATGGGGCAAATATTGACACTTAAATCACAGAAAAATGTACAAATAGCCATTAAACTTTTCTCACTAAAGACATAAATGTATATTTTTATATTCAGATTAGCAATTTCTACAAAAAGTGATGAACTCTTTAATTATGACAAAATAATTTATACATACTCATTTTCTGTTGAAGTATGTTTTGAAACAACCTTGCTGGAGCACTGTCTGACAATTTAATCAACATTTTAAAGGCATATATTTTTTCACCTTGAAATACTATTTCAAAGAATTTTTATAAGAAGAACCTAAAAAGTGTTCCATGATTTTAGACACAGTTATATTCAGAGAAGGCATAAAAAACGGTGATTTTCATTTGTAACCTATGGAGAAATGACTTAGGGAACAATTTGTCCTTTTTCAAAGACCCCGAATTCTGCATCAGTAAGATTTTTTGGAGTCAGAGTTCAAAGTCAGGGCAATGACATCCAAGTACGCCAGGACCCAAGAGTGGGGGCACCCTAACTGAACTCTGGGTGGACAGGAACCCACACACTGGAAGCAACCTGTTAGGAAGCAGGTTGACTCTTGACTGACCCTGTAATTAGGTGCTTAAATGGGAGAATGTTGTGAGGCACTTATTTTTCACTTAGGCGACAGTTTCTTAAATGAATTCTTCTGGTCACAAAGAGGTTAGAGATGGGCTTTCGGAAAGGTGCAGGACTAACACCTGAGAGCTGAATCCCAAGTTACCAGAAACAAAGGCATACCTAATTATTTTTTTAAATGTGCTGGTTTTTATTTTGTTAATTTTCAAAAAGACCTGGAATAACATATTAATCATTATGTTTTGGTTACTAGAGGGAGAATATTTTGAAATAAGTATATACATGACTCAACTGACCTGGCCCAGTGAAGTCTTCTATAAAAGATCTCATGTTTTATGAGCACTTAAAATTTTTTTTAACTTTTTATTTTGTATTGGGATATAGCTGATTAACAATGTTGTAACAGTTTCAGGTGAATAGTGTAGGGACTTAGCCATACATATACATGTATCCATTCTCCCTCCAAACTCCCCTCCCATCCTGACTGCCACATAACATGGAGCAGAGTTCCATGTGCTATAAGTAGGCCTTTGTTGTAGGCCTTTGTTGGTTATCCATTTTAAATATAGCAATGTGTACATGTCCATTCCAAACTCCCTAACTATCCCTTCCCCACCATGAACTCTTAACAGAACAAATTCCTGGTGGTATCATGCACCGAGGTTGAGGGACACTTAGTCTTTTAGAGATTGGAGTGGGTAAAAATAATGGTACTTATACATATGATGATGACAAAAGGTAAATGCTGAAAAAGAAATAAAAATGTAATAAAAGAAATCCAAAAAAAAGGCAAGATTACAACTGGAAGAGATTAGAAAAGATTTATGTAGGAAAATCTCTTGGAAAAATGAGATTTCAAAAGCAGTAGAATTTCTGTAGATGAGTGTTAGGACATTCTCAGCATGAGATGAGACACAAAAGCAGAGGGAAAATATAAATAAAAGGGGAAGGCTATTTACTTACAGCAGAAGAATCAGGCAGCCAAGCACAGCCTGAATGCATGAGACTGCGAGGTACATGATTCAAGGACCACAGGTCTTGCTCACCACTGAGTCTTCCACATATGGCACAGCACCTGGCATGGAGTAGTTGCTTAGTAAACATCTGATAGATGAATAAATGAACGAATCATTAATAAAATGTGAAAAAGGGAACATGGTATAAAAAACATTAAAGAGAGGACTTCAGAAGGAAAGCATAATAACCAGATTCAAGCCTGGTTTATTGGGAGAATGTTGGTCCCAGAATTGTCAAGAAATGGAGTCCTTAGTGAGGAGGCCAGGACTGCAGCAGCCATGGTTTCATATGCCTGTTTTAGAGCACAAATCAGACCTTGCTGTTACTTGAAAGCTAAAAATAATTCTGACTTTTCAGTATGTTTCACTATAACTTGGTGAAACATGTGTACCAAAGAAAAAATGTGATTCAGTTCAGTTCAGTTCAGTCGCTCAGTCTTGTCTGACTCTTTGCGACCCCATGAATCGCAGCACGCCAGGCCTCCCTGTCCATCACGAACTCCCGAAGTTCACTCAGACTCACGTCCATTGAGTCAGTGATGCCATCCAGCCATCTCATCCTTTGGCGTCCCCTTCTCTTCCTGCCCCCAATCCCTCCCAACATCAGAGTCTTTTCCAATGAGTCAACTCTTCGCATGAGGTGGCCAAAGTACTGGAGTTTCAGCTTTAGCATCATTCCTTCCAAAGAAATCCCAGGGCTGATCTCCTTCAGAATGGACTGGTTGGATCTCCTTGCAGTCCAAGGGACTCTCAAGAGTCTTCTCCAACACCACAGTTTAAAAGCATCAATTCTTTGGTGCTCAGCCTTCTTCACAGTCCAACTCTCACATCCATACATGACCACTGGAAAAACCATAGCCTTGACTAGACGAAACTTGGTTGGTAAAGTAATGTCTCTGCTTTTGAATTTGCTATCTAGGTTGGTCATAACTTTCCTTCCAAGGAGAAAGCGTCTTTTAATTTCATGGCTGCAGTCACCATCTGCAGTGATTTTGGAGCCCCCTAAAATAAAGTCTGATGCTGTTTCCACTGTTTGCCCATCTATTTCCCATGAAGTGATGGGACCGGATGCCATGATCTTCGTTTTCTGAATGTTGAGCTTTAAACCAACTTTTTCACTCTCCACTTTCACTTTCATCAAGAGGCTTTTGAGTTCCTCTTCACTTTCTGCCATAAGGGTGGTGTCATCTGCATATCTGAGGTTACTGATATTTCTCCCGGATATCCTGATTCCAGCTTGTGTTTCTTTTAGACCAGCGTTTCTCATGATGTACTCTGCATATAAGTTAAATAAGCAGGGTGACAATATACAGCCTTGACGTACTCCTTTTCCTATTTGGAACCAGTCTGTTGTTCCATGTCCAGTTCTAACTGTTGCTTCCTGACCTGCATACAGATTTCTCAAGAGGCAGGTCAGGTGGTCTGGTAGTCCCATCTCTTTCAGAATTTTCCACAGTTTATTGTGATCCACACGGTCAAAGGCTTTGGCATAGTCAATAAAGCAGAAATAGATGCTTTTCTGGAACTCTCTTGCTTTTTCCATGATCCAGCAGATGTTGGCAATTTGATCTCTGGTTCCTCTCCCTTTTCTAAAACCAGCTTGAACATCAGGAAGTTCACGGTTCATGTATTGCTGAAGCCTGGCTTGGAGAATTTTGAGCATTACTTTACTAGCATGTGAGATGAGTGCAATTGTGCGGTAGTTTGAGCATTCCTTGGCATTGCCTTTCTTGGGGATTGGAATGAAAACTGACCTTTTCCAGTCTTGTGGCCTCTGCTGAGTTTTCCAAATTGGCTGGCATATTGAGTGCAGCACTTTCACAGCATCATCTTTCAGATTTTGAAATAGCTCAACTGGAATTCCATCACCTCCACTAGCTTTGTTCGTAGTGATGCTTTCTAAGGCCCACTTGACTTCACATTCCGGGATGTCTGGCTCTAGGTCAGTGATCACACCATCATGATTATCTGGGTCGTGAAGAACTTTTTTGTACAGTTCTTCTGTGTATTCTTGCCACCTCTTCTTAATATCTTCTGCTTCTGTTAGGTCCATATCATTTCTGTCCTTTATCGAGCCCATCTTTGCATGAAATGTTCCCTTGGTATCTCTAATTTTGAAGAGATCTCTAGTCTTTCCCATTCTGTTGTTTTCCTCTATTTCTTTGCATTAATCGCTGAAGAAGGCTTTCTTATCTCTTCTTGCTATTCTTTGGAACTCTGCATTCAGATGCTTATATCTTTCCTTTTCTCCTTTGCTTTTCACTTCTCTTCTTTTCACAGCTATTTGTAAGGCCTCCTCAGACAGCCATTTTGCTTTTTTGCATTTCTTTTCCATGGGGATGGTCTTGATCCCTGTCTCTTATACAATGTCACGAACCTCATTCTATAGTTTCTATAGTTCATCAGCGCTCTATCTATCAGATCTAGGCCCTTAAATCTATTTCTCACTTCCACTGTATAATTAGGTCATACCTGAATGGTCTAGTGACTTTCCCTACTTTCTTCAATTTAAGTCTGAGTTTGGTAATAAGGAGTTCATGATCTGAGCCACAGTCAGTTCCTGGTCTTGTTTTTGCTGACTGTATAGAGCTTCTCCATCTTCAGCTGCAAAGAATATAATCAATCTGATTTCAGTGTTGACCATCTGGTGATGTCCATGTATAGAGTCTTCTCTTGTGTTGTTGGAAGAGGGTGTTTGTTATGACCAGTGCATTTTCTTGGCAAAACTCTATTAGTCTTTGCCCTGCTTCATTCCGTATTCCAAGGCCAAATTTGCCTGTTACTCCAGGTATTTCTTGACTTCCTACTTTTGCATTCCAGTCCCCTATAATGAAAAGGACATCTTTTTTGGGTGTTAGTTCTAAAAGGTTTTGTAGGTCTTCATAGCACCATTCAACTTCAGCTTCTTCACGTTACTGGTTGGGGCATAGACTTGGATTACTGTGATATTGAATGGTTTACCTTGGAAACGAACAGAGATCATTCTGACATTTTTGAGATTGCACCCAATTACTGCATTTCGGACACTTCTGTTGACCATGATGGCTACTCCATTTCTTCTGAGGGATTCCTGCCCGCAGTAGTAGATATAATGGTCATCTGAGTTAAATTCACCCATTCTAGTCCATTTTAGTTTGCTGATTCCTACAATGTTGACATTCACTCTTGCCATCTCTTGTTAGGAATAAGTATAAAATCCTTGGGTTTCCCTGGTGGCTCAGCAGTAAAGAATCTGCCTGCCAATGTAGGAGACCTGGGTTTGATCCATGAGTCAGGAACATCTCCTGGAGAGGGGAATGGCAACCCACTCCAGTATTCTTGCCTGAGAAATTCCATGGACAGAGGAGCCTGGCAGGCTACAGTCCAAGGGGTCACAAAATAGTTGGACAAGACTTAGCAACAACATAAAATCCTTGTTACAAACCTAGACGGATATTTTATCTATTTAAGTTGTTGTTCAGTTGCTAAGTTGTGTCCGACTCTTTGTGACCTTATGGACTGCAGGCTCCCCTGTCCTTCTCTATCTCCCAGAGTTTGCTCAGATTTATATCCATTGAGTCAGTGATGCTATCTAATCATCACATCCTCTGTCACCCACTCCTCCTATTGCCTTCACTCTTTCCCTAGCATCAAGGTCTTTTCCAATGAGCTGGTCTTCAGATCAGGTGGCCAAAGTATTGAAACTTCAGTTTCACCATCAGTACTTCCAGTAAATATTCAGGGTTGATTTCCTTTAGGATTAACTGATTTGGTCTTATTGCAGTCCAAGGGACTTGCAAGAGTCTTCTCCAGCACCGCAGTTCGAAAGCATCTTTGGTGCTTAACTTTCTTTATGATCCAACTCTCACATCCAAGAGGTTGGGGCTTCCCTGATAGCTCAGTTGGTAAAGAATCCACCCGCAATGCAGGAGATCCCGGTTTGATTCCTGGGTTAGGAAGATCCACTGGGGAAGAGTTAGGCTACCCATTCCAGTGTTCTTGGGCTTTCCTTGTGGCTCAGCTGGTAAAGAATCTGCCTGCAATGCAGAAGACCTGGGTTTGATCCCTGGAATGGGATGATCCCTCAGAGAAGGGAAAGGCTACCCACTCCAGTATTCTGGCCTGGAGAATTCCATGGACTGTGTAGTCCATGGGGTCACAGAGTCAGACACCACAGAGTGAGTTTCATTTTCACTCACATCTGAACATGACTACCATTGCTTTGACTATATGGACTTTTGTCGGCAAAGCGATGTCTCTGCTTTTAATATGCTGTCTAGCTTTGTCGTAGCTTTCCTTTCAAGGAGCAAGCGTTTTTTTTAATTTCATGGCTGCAGTCACCATCTGCAGTGATTTTGGAGCCCAAGGAAGTAAAATCTGTCACTGCTTCCACTTTTCCCCCTTCTATTTGCCTTAAAGTGATGAGACCAGATGCCGTAATCTTAGTTCTTTGAATGTGGAGTTTTAAACTAGCATTTTCACCCTGGTCAAGAGGCTCTTTAGTTCCTCTTCACTTTCTGCTATTATGTAGAAGAATCGCAGAAAGCAGAACAAAAGAGGAGGATTAGTCAAGTTACAAAAGAAAGGGAGAAAAAGGCTTGACTGGGAGTCTCTGCATGCCAACCTAGTGGAGTTGGACTTAATTGTACCAGCGTATTGGAACTTGTGAGAATTACTTTTTTTATAGTAATATGTTCAAAGCACAATTTTTTCTAAACCTAGATTATTCTGATAGTGCTGTGCAGGATGAGTTTGAGTTAGGCAACTAGTAAAGATGTTCTATGAAAGGCAATATGAAAATAAAGGTCCCTAGACTCAAATGGTGAATAGGTGGAAGGAAAGAAATGTTATGTAGATCCATCTCAGATGTACATGTTACATCTGAGATTTTAATTTCTCTTCAACTACAAGATCATTTATCCCGTATAAAGCCAATATGGATGCAGCAAAATAAAAGAATGTAATATTGATACATACTACAACATGAGTGAATCTCAAGAGCATCAAGCTCAAGTGAAAGAAGCCAGATGCAAAAGTCCACATACTGAATGATTTCATTTCTATAAAATATCTAGAAAAGGAAACTGTTGTTGACAGAAAGTGTATTAATGGTCGCCTGGGAGAGTGGATAGGAATGGGAGTGGCAGCAAATGGTCACAAAGGAGGTGATGAAAATGATTTAAAACTGAGTTGTATTGATGACTGCACAACTCTAAATTTACTAAAACCTCTGAATTGAACACTTATGGCAGATGAATTTTATGGTATTGCATACAAATGGCACTTCAATAAAGGTATTAAGAAAAAAAATCAAAAGTGATTGTTAAAGCATGAGCTTGAAGTTAAAATCATTTGGGTCTGAGTCTTGGCTCTACCA
Organism: Bos indicus; assembly: GCF_029378745.1. Taxonomy (NCBI): domain Eukaryota; kingdom Metazoa; phylum Chordata; class Mammalia; order Artiodactyla; family Bovidae; genus Bos; species Bos indicus. Next base: position 56,505,282 of record NC_091769.1, read on the forward strand.
GTTGTTACCTGTATTCATTTTGGACGAAAACACAAATCCACTTCTCAATAGCTTCATCTGTCAGAGGTTACAAAAACCTGTGCCATTACTGTCTTTTAAGGGTTTATGACTAAGTTTATCTTAAATTTAGTCCTGGGCATAATAAGCTCACATGGTAGACTCTAAATTTATAATTATCAAATGAAGAATATTATACTGTTCACTTAAAATTATTTGATCTCAAAGATGCATTTTTTATAAAATGTATAATCTTATTGATAATGTTTGTGATTTGTAAGTTATAGAAAATGTGGTAACAGATCCAATTATGAGAATCTATTCCTTCAGTTTTAATTTTATGTTTTAAAGTTTCAGTGTAGTTAGTTTGGACATTCAGTTTAAATGTATATCTTTTTAATTTAAAAGATGATCTTGCATTTGCTATTATAATCACTTACATTGTAACTAATTGTGTTTTGGTATGGTAGATCAGGTTATGATTGAATTTTACAAACATTTTCAACTTAATTTCTATAACTCCATGTGGATGGTGAAATGATTTAATTGAGATGTTGACATAGAAAATTTTCACCTTTATTGACAAAAAGTGTGATTAGAAGTTGAATGATATACCACTTTGCTCAAGGCTTTAATAAGTTTTATACAGACTAAGTAATAGTAGAGTATAACTTAAAGCCAGGCCACATCAGTGGATGCATTGAAGCACTACAAGAAAAACAAGCAAGCAGCCCAAATATAAGGATGAATTACATTCCCAAAGTTTATAAATTGGTTTGCTCAAAGATTTGATTGCATTTTCCTGGAGAAACATTGAAAACAAGGACTTTAAAGCTACTTGGTTTCCAGGCCAGCTCTCTAAAGCTCCTTTAGCTCATGGTGTTAAAGATGTATATTATTAATAGTAGCATTTCAAGTTCTACCAAGTTGAGCTTTTTAGTGATTTTGTAAGACAATGTATTTCAAATTCTTACCCAAAGAAAACTGGAATTCCAATGCTTTCCTATATGCATGAATGTAGGGTTATAGACGGTTAGGTAAAATGGTTCCTCAGTTCAATTCAGTCGCCCAGTCGTGTCCAACTCTTTGCGACCCCATGAATCGCAGCACACCAGGCCTCCCTGTCCATCACCAACTCCTGGAGTTCACTGAGACTCACGTCCATCGAGTCAGTGATGCCATCCAACCATCTCATCCTCTGTCGTCCCCTTCTCCTCCTGCCCCCAATCCCTCCAAGCATCAGCGTCTTTTCCAATGAGTCAGCTCTTTGCATGAGGTGGCCAAAGTACTGGAGTTTCAGCTTTAGCATCATTCCTTCCAAAGAAATCCCAGGGCTGATCTCCTTCAGAATGGACTGGTTGGATCTCCTTGCAGTCCAAGGGACTCTCAGGAGTCTTCTCCAACACCACAGTTCAAAACCATCAATTCTTCGATGCTCAGCTTTCTGGGCACTATTAAATTATCGTTTTCATAAATGAGGGGTCTACCTAGGTTTGCTGTGTAAGGTGAATTTCTCTGAGTTGAAATACACTCTTATGATTTATTTCACAGGCTGTTCCCATACTTATTCATGATAGTTTTCTAATATGTCTCTCCTGTATTTTAAATACAATTATTGCATTTTCTTAATATTTCTAACAAATTCTTTCTCATTTATTCATTTTATTTTACTTCCTTCCTTTCATATTTCTTTGTTCATTTTTGTGAATACTATTCTCTGATTTTTTTTTCAGTCCATTCTAAAGTATTGATTTCATCTGGAGTAAATATATGCATTGGTGCTTATTTTTTAGCTGTCTTTCTATTAGATTTCCAGTGTTTTAGAATTTTGGTTTATAGCCTCATTTCTAGAGGACTTTTATTCTCTTGTTTTTTTTTTTTTTTTTTTTAGTGTATTTTATTTTCCTCTCTCTCTCTCTCTCTGTATATATATGGAGCTAATATTCCCTATTAGTTTTACTGTTGTCTCTATCTACCTTTTGCAAGGTTCTCAGTCCAGAATGAAGTCTGAACTATTCTGATCAGATCAGATCAGATCAGTCGCTCAGTCGTGTCCGACTTTTTGTGACCCCATAGAAAGCAAGCTTGTGCCTTGGCTTATTTACAAGTTAAAATTGTTCTAGGCTAGGTATCTTCCATTGATGTTAAACTCAGGGGCTGAACTCTGAAGCCCTGCAATCTGCTTAAAGATCTGTTGCTTAAAAGGCCTGTAACTTTACCTCCACTGAGCACTTTGTCTTTCTGTCCCATTTTGATCCTCAAAGATGTTTATTTTGTTTTTGAGCTTGTCTAAACCTTTTAGAATTTCTTTTATAAAAATATGTCATTATTGATATCTATTTGGAAGAAATAACTCTGTCCAAAGTCTAAACTTTGCCATCTTGACTAGGTGTCAACTTATCCAAAACCTCTAGGATTTGTTAGTTTGTCACAAAACGAAAGTAGCTATCTGAAATTTTTAGTAGCAAAGAGGTAGGCAACTAGTAGCTTCTTTTGTATCCATTCATCATATTCTCTGCTTTTGTGGCATGAGTTTTAGGTCATAAATTCATCTACATTTTAGATTTATTTCTCAGAAAATTTGCTATTTCAAGAAATTATGTTACCTTTACTGTAAAATTTATCACATTGGTTAATCATGTAATTTCTCAGTGATAGTGTTCAATGCACAGATACCACATTTTCCCCCATCATCTGTACCATCCTTATTTGAAAAAACTTCCATTATCACAAATCTTTTGATGTGGACATTTTCCCTTGAGTATAGATACATTTTCTAGAATTCTTAATATATTTCATCCCAGAATTAACTAGAAATGCATCAACTGGGATTTCTCTCTTTTGTTTATTTAAATAGGAAAAATTCAGAAACTTACAGAGTAACCAGAGTGTAGAATCCTTGTATATTTTTATGAGTTTTTTTTTTTTTCCCTGATCTGCTACATGCCTTCATCCATACCTAGTTATCCAGGAGTTGTTAGAGTGACTCATCATTATAGGGTCTTTCAGATGTCATGGAGGAAGAAAACTTTCCCTTACCCTTCTAGATTCTTCTGGCTGGCCTATGAATTAAATTGACATGAGCCAGATTAATGGGAGAAAGTAAAAATTAATTTTGTAATTACAGGAATCCCAGACATGAGAGGGTCAGAGACAGGAAAGGAAAATGAGGTACATATGCCATCCTGAGTTAAGGAGGAGGATAGGAGTCTGGAGCTTTCAAGGACAAGAAGGTCATTCACAGGATGATAAGAAGAGCACATGAGTGGTAATTAGATGTTTGCCCTGCCATAGAGATGGGGCCCACTTAGATAAAATCTATCTCTGGTAATAACTTTTTTTCTGGGAAAATCCCCAATTTAAATTCTTCTAGTTAAGAGAGAGAAAAAGGTTTCTCTTGAACCCTCAGGGTCTGGATAACCTTTACCTCAAAATAATCCTCCCACAAAAGTGATACATTTTGCAGATGCTCATTCTGAACCCTTATGCTGTGCTGTGTTTAGTCGCTCAGTCCTGTCCCACTCTTTGGGACCCCATGGACCATAGCCAGCCAGGCTCCTCTGTCCATGGGATTCTCCAGGCAAGAATATTGTAGTGAGCTGCCATACCCTCCTCCAGGGGATCTCCCTGACTCAGGGATCAAACCCAGGTTTCATGCATTGCTGCTGCTGCTGCTGCTGCTGCTGAGTCACTTCAGTCGTGTCCGACTCTGTGTGACCCCATAGACGGCAGCCCACCAGGCACCCCCGTCTTTGGGATTCTCCAGGCAAGAACACTGGAGTAGGTTGCCATTTACTTCTCCAATGCATGAAAGTGAAAAATGAAAGTGAAGTTGCTTAATTGTGTCCGACTCAGAGACCCCATGGACTGCAGCCTACCAGGCTCCTCCATCCATGGGATTTTCCAGGCAAGAGGCGGATTCTTTATTTCTGAGCCACCAGGGAAGCCCAACAATACAAATTACTAAAGTTTCTTTTCTTATGGAATCTATTTTACATGCACAGTTCCTCATTTTTTACAAAACTTATAAAATTGTGAAATGAAAATGATAAGCCTAGGAAAGAATTGAAGAAAAAAAAAGGATAAGCAAATACCATAGTTCCTGTGATTGGAATGCATAAAGTAGAATGTAGCTTACCAGTGATCAGGCAGACTGTAGAGCATGGGTTGATCTGCTGAGTTAGCTGTTAACAGGAGTAAAAACAGAGTTTTAACTAAAAAAAAAGTAAAATTATTAAAATGTGATTTATATTATATTTAATATGTTTAGATTATAATTGTATTCTATACCAATTCTTTAAATTTATGTTATGATTACAATTATATACTAATTATTTAACTAATTATATAACTAATTATTTAAAATTTGTTTTGTGTATTTTTAAATAAATTGCATGTTAAATAATATGTTACCTTTTACTTCATGTTTGAATTTCACATTGAATAATAGTTATTTTAAAAAGTGTTTAAAAGATAATCAGGTGATTATCTTTTACTATCAGTAGATAGCAAGACTATCTACTATGTGATTTTGAGACTCTTTTCTAATAAGAATGTATATTAAGACTTCGGTCTCACTATTCAACTCAAAACAAATGAAAATCATAAGAATTTTAGACAGAAAATAAAATACAATGGTTATGCTAAGGCAAAAAAAAAAAAAAAAAAGATAATCAGGTGTTTGACAGGCCTATCTTAGTTACAAGATTTGTCATTTGAAGCATCTAAATTAGTTTTGTCTTCTTCAGTTCTTAACTGGTCTTTGCTAGATTTTTATTAGTTAATGACACTGGGTCTGACTCAGTTCTGATATCCCTGTCTGGATTTAGTATAATACTCCATTTTAAATAATATTTGCTATTTACTTTACAATCGGATTGTATTATTTGATAATCAGTCAGAGCCTGACTAAAGGATATTAGAAATGGAGAAGTGTTTGGGTTCTAATTTTCTAAGTGATCAGCTCATCGGTAAATATTTTCATATAATGATGATTTCCTTATACATTTCAATGAATATGGTGTTTCATAAAAGGAATGTTTAGCTAATCTGGACCCTTTGTATATCTTAGAAATAATAAATAAGACTATTTCATTTTTTAAAAAATTAAGTTGATAATATCATCTGAAGAAAAAAACAGAAAAAAAAGACAAGAATCCTGACTTGGCTATTTACCAAACAGGTAACTTTGAACAAGTCACTTTACTTCTCTGTCCCTCATTTTCCTTTGTTTAAGGGGAAGGGGTCAGATTAGATCATTTCTAAATTCTTCTTGCTCTAATGAAACTAAGTATTTAAAATATGTTTTCTCACTTAGTATTTAAATATTTGTATTCAGTATTATTGTGCAAAAGCATAAGAGTGAGCATTTGAACATGATTTTAAGCATCAGTTTTACCAAATATATTTCTAGTTGTTATAGGTTGGGCAGGTCAGATTCTTTTATAACAAACTCAGTGGGGGATCCAATATGTTTTCAGGAAAAAGTTTTATCAGAACATGTTGTTAGTGCATTTCTACCTTCAAAGACAGGGTGTAAAAACAACCTTCTTTAACAGTTTTGTCTTTCTGACTCAGACAGAAAAGGAAAAGGCACAAGCTGAACACAGTAGGATGAAGAAAAAAATAAATGGACTTTTATTAATAAAGATGTTAGATTTATACCTTCACAACTATTACATTTCTTTTCCTTCCAAACTTTTGGGTTTCTTCTTTTTCTTTCTTTTTATTTTTGTTTTCTTTTTTCTATGTACACTGGGTTGTTAAGGGTTTGAATTTTGTGCTGTTGACTTCAGTTTTACTTGTCATTTATTCTGAGTTCTTACTGCTTGTAGAAGAATAATTTTTGCCCGCTGGCCATCTGGGATTCTACTTGCAGACTTTCTGACTCAGTAGCTTTTCCCCAAATCTGTGTACTTCAGACAAAGAGCTCAGCTCTCTATGCCTCTTTCTTCTCCCCACCTGCTGTTCAGAGCATTCACATGTAGATGTACCACCACCATTCCACTCCCCTGCTTCACAAAGTTCAGAGGTTGGAATGGACCATTGTCCTCGAGTGCCACCCTCTTGCTGTCCTGATTGCAAACCACACCTCCTGTCTTGCCTCAACCTGAACTTCAGAGAGTAAGACTAAATGTGGTGTGATCTTGGGGAAAATACCAGCACCTTCTTATGCTTGCAAAGCCTGGACAGCACAGTTTGAGAAATTACTGCCAAGCAATCAGAGAGCATTCTATAAATAACATGTAAACTAATAACTTAAAATTTGTATTTAGCCCTCACCTTGCAGTGACTTAGACTGAATGAAATACTTCTGTATTACTTGTTATACTTGAAATACTTCTGATTACTTGTTCTAGACTTTTTATTATAACAAGATGGGTAAATGTTTCTAAACACTCCTGTTGTAATGATGTTTACATATGCTTTATCATTCTAAATATTTATATTTTTATACAACATCATTCAGTCATGATTTACTGTTACTGTAGGTTACTGTTAATAGAATTCTTGTCTGAGGAATATATTTTATATAGGTAACATATAAATATAAAGAAGTTTAAGAAATACCGTTACCTTTACTACACATTACTAAATATTGTATATGCCCAATTTATGATATATTAAAGCTCAGGAATTACTGTTATAGGTATTCATTGTCATTCTATGTTACTCATGCCCCCCAAATTGGTAAATATTATTTTTTAAGTCCTTTGGTGACATGACTTTAAAAATATACTATTTCTTTGAAGATTTTAAAATGTTAAAACAATGATGACAAGCTAGAATTATAATATTTAATCATTTTAGTACATTCAGATATAGCAATGGTTTATATATCGTCCAATGGACTTATTTTCAAATGGAAATCAACTTTTTTGTATGCTAAATAAATTTGGAGCATTTATGATTTAAAAATACTATAAAGTATCCAGTTGCTCTTGAGACTTAAGGTGATCATATTTAGGGACAGACATTTAGGATTTTTGTTTACAGCGGGCCTGGTGTGGCAGCATGGATCACAAAATATTGCCAGAAACATTGCTATGATTTTGACTGTCGCAGTAACTGAGGAAGTCTAGATGTTGTGATCAGAGAAGATTATAGCTTTGGGGAAGTAGAAGTGTACACAAGGACAGAACCCTGTCTTCAACCTACTTCATTACCCCTAATTCAAAAGAAACCATGGCTATAGTTTGTGAATAGGTGACTTCCTTGCTTTATACCCATTCAGGGGTCATAAGTGTTCTTTGAATAAATTTGAAACTCAACAGAGCTTGCAGGGCTTCAGTGTAATCTGGCTCCTGTCCTGTTGGGCTCATTCTACATTCCCATATTCTACTCTGGAGCCAAACTAAAACCTTCACAGGGCATACTCCCTGCACACCTCATTCCTCTTTCAGCCATTGCTCTAGGGGGTTTCTCATTCTCTTCCTTTGGCCTGAAATACCTGGCCTCCCACTTTCCTTCAGATCATTTCTCCTTAACCTTTCATGTCTCAGTTTGGTGTCGCTTCTGCTGAGACTCCTACTGGTATTCTTCAGGCTGAGGTGTCTTTTTCAGCCCTTTATAGTTTCCTATATTTTTTCCTTATTCTTCCCTTATCCAAGCCACGTGGTTATTGCTTGGCACGTGTCTCTCTCCCCTCTGCGGGTAAAGAATGTGAGCTGCATCCGTGGAGATGCTAGGTCTCGCTCTGTATTCGGTAGATAATGCCTCACACCAAGTTCTATAGAGTAGGCATTCAGCAAGGACCTCTTGAGTTACTGCTGAATGAAAGAAAACCAGGGATAAGCCCAAAAGATGGAATCTGGAGTGGTACCCTTCAGGAACATGAAGTAGCATCTCAATTAGGGGAGATGATACTGAATAGTTTTAAGATTCTTGATACATATTACCACAATGTTTTTGAAAAAGGTTAAAGACATCTAGATCTTATCAAAGTTCAGCTTGAAATGAGCACTCAACAGTTTGGGGTACTCTACTTTCTGTTTGTTACAAATTTGTGAAAACTTTAATTGAAGGGATTGAAACCAGTATAGTGTATGAAATTTGACACTTACTTGCTTTTTATTGAGACAAGTTGTTTAAAAAGTATTTCCCTCTGTGATATTTTTATCTTCTTTTATCATTTTTTCTCCTGAGATGAATATTTTATTAATTAATTTTTGTGAGTTTTGTATATATCTATAATATTAACCTTGATTGTTTATGTTGAGTTGGTTTTCTTAGCTTTAAAGTTTAATTCGATTAATGTACTTTTGGGGGGGAAGCATATATTAAAAACCTTTAGAATGCCATATTTATTATTAACATTTTCTTTGGCAATCTATATTGCTTTTTTAAAAGAGCTCTTGTTTACTATAGTAAAATATACATTTTTGTAGGAGTTTTTAAAACAGGAGACATAAGAAATCTCTGCAATTTTTTAAATCAAATTGTACTTTTCAGATATAGATATTTTCTGTCAACAATATATGTGAATTTCTTGCTGTGACATTTTACATTTTACAACAAACTTTTTAATATCTATGTAATGTTTTAATGTGTGCATATACCATCATGTTTTAGCCAAATCTCTATTATGGGATGTTTAAGTTATTTTCAGCTTATTGATATAGAAAATTCTACAATGAACATTTTTTTATATAATTTTGTACATCTTTATGCTTTTCCCCTTAGGATAAATTATTTGTGAAAGAAATTCTGTGTATAATAGTTTAAGGTTGTTGATAGATTTTGCTGTCTTCCATGAAAGAGATACCAGTTTACATACATCATATAGTGTGTGACAGTCCCCTTTTTTTGTTCCATTTTTGAAGCTGAATATTTTAACTTTTAGTACTCTTTACAAACCCCTTTTCTATTTGTGGGCAAATAGCCTGCACATCAGTACTGATTAATTCTCTAAAAATAGTGGATAAAATATTTTACAATTAATCCTTAAAAATAATACATAGCTCAGTTAAAATGAAATTTAAGGAAACTTTTCAAGGTAAAAAAACAAGGTGAAATCACAAATCTAGACAGATAGAGGGAAAGCTGAAAGACATCTGCTAATTTCTGGGGTCTCTCAGCTTGGATTTTAACCACTCTATAGGTAATTAAGAGCTTCTCTGGTGGCTCAGACAGTAAAGCATCTGCCTACAATGTGGGAGACCCGGGTTCAATCCCTGGGTTGGGAAGATCTCCTGGAGAAGGAAATGGCAACCCACTCCAGTATTCTTGCCTGGAAAATCCCATGGATGGAGGAACCTGGTAGGCTACAGTCCATGGGGTCGCAAAGAGTCGGACACGACTGAGTGACTTGAACTCACACATAGGTAATTAAAGGGAGTGTCCAGGTCCAGTATATTGATAGGAATTTGGGTTAGAGACCTTTGCACAAGTTCATTTTTCTCTTAGAGGTGTATGTGCAGTAAAAAATATATATATATATTCCACAAAAGAAGACAATATATTTCTTTGTTGGGTTTAGCCAAGATGGATGGGGGAAAGCAGTTTTGCCTGAGAATTGCTAACCATAACCTGAACTTCACACAGGTTCAGGGTTAGGATTCACATTGCAAGGAGTGAAAAAAGTCTTAAGCTGACATTTTTATTTAAATAGGGGCCTGCTGGCGGTACCTCTGAGTATCTGGCAGTCAAAAACACAACTCCTCTCTAGAAGAATGCATCTTTTACCCATGTCTCAAAGGATTATCACTGATAATGTTTCAAACATACACATACTTAGAAACATACACATACTTATAAAACACATAAGGAAATAGGAAAGCATGAACAAAATAAGAGTCATATTCAACAAAGATCTTAAAAATTGTAATTACAGATACAGCATGCAAAGAAAATAAGTATGTTTTAAAAAATAAAGAGTTTAGAAACATAAGGAAGAACTAACAAACTATAAAATGATGAATTTGTCAAATAGAACTTGTAGAAATGAAAAAGGTAAAAATCAAAATTAGAAACTCAATGGGTAAATTAAATGGCACAGTAGAGACAGGTGAGAAGAAAACTAGCTTATCAGAAGGGAAGTTCTTAAGTCACTGCCAGCATGTGGCAGAGAGACAAAGAGACAAAAAACATGAAAGGGGATTGAGTGACAAATATTAATAACTAATCAGAGTTTCATAAGGGACAGAGAGAGAAAATATTCAAAAAGACAAATCTGAGAACTTCACAAGATTAACGAAAGATAGGAATATTCAGATACAGTGTAAGACTGGGGCAAAATATCCACACCAGAAGAATCTCAGTGATTCTGTGTTTCCACACAGAATATTAAAGACAATAAGATCTGAAAAGCAGAGAGAGAAAGGCCAGATGGAGCGACAGACTACATCAGTTGCCTATGTGACATCTCAACAGCATCAAAGCAAGCCAGAAGACTGCGGAGTAACGCCTTAAAATGCTATGAGAAAATAAGTTTAAATAGTATACTCCGTGAAACTATCTCCTGAGAAAAACATTATTTCACCGAGAGCATCAACAAATTCAAAGTTGATTCCCTGAAAAGAAAAATTAAAATGGACAAACTTTTAGCAAGAAAGAAACAAAAGCAAAAAAAAGTAACATCAGAAATTAAAAGGGACCCATAGTTATAGGTGTTTTGGAACATTTAAAAATTGTAAGTGAAAAATATAAACATCATTTTGAACAGTTATAAAACTGTCAAAGGAAATTAAGCACTGTCTGAATAAGTGGGAGATATAATTTGGAGTTTGAAAGAATAGAAGACCATAGGAAGAACAGGATAGAAGAAACTACCCAATCAGCTCTTAAAGTCTTTTTGTAAAGCTATTATACAGTGGAGTATTGTGCAGTCATGGATAAATTGCTTAATGTCCCAGGAAATAGAGATCAGTGGGAAAAAGACACATTCATAAATAACATTGAAATAATTGGATGTCAAAATTTTAAAAAACATGAAAATCATTTCCAATTGCAAATCAAACACAAATATGAAAGAAGAAAGTATTAAAGAATTTAAAAGTTCTGTGCAACTTTAAATTTGGGGAAAAATAGGTAAATAATTTTATATTCTCTGGATAGGGAAAGTTTTCATTTTTCTTTTTAAAGAATACCCCCAAATATAATTTTTAAATAAATATTTCACAAATTTGATAGTATTAAAATAAGAATTCAGTATTCATCTGAAAACATTATTAAAAGTAATGAAATGATAAGCCACAAATAGAGAAAAGGGGCTATGGTTTTTCCAGTGGTCATGTATGGATGTGAGAGTTGGACTATGAAGAAAGCTGAGCACCAAAGAATTGATGCTTTTGAACTATGGTGTTGGAGAAGACTCTTGAGTCCCTTGGACTGCAAGGAGATCCAACCAGTCCATCCTAAAGGAGATCAGTCCCGGATGTTCATTGGAAGGATAGATGTTGAAGCTGAAGCTCCAATACTTTGGCCACCAGATGCAAAGAGCTGACTCACTTGAAAAGACCCTGATGCTGGGAAACATTGAGGGCAAGAGGAAAAGGGGACGACAGAGGATGAGATGGTTGGATGGCATCACCAACTCAATGGTCATGGGTTTGGGTGGACTCCAGGAGTTGGTGATGGACAGGGAGGCCTGGTGTGCTGTGGTTCATGGGGTCACAAAGAGTGGGACATGACTGAACAGACTGACTGACTGATTTGGACCAAATAACCAACAGATTACTACCAGAATGAATATATAAACCTGAAAGTCAATAAAAGACAAAAGAACGTTTATAGAAGTCATAGGTAGACACTTTGTAGAACAAATGTGAAAGGCCAATGAAATATTGTAATGATAGTTAATGGTAATAATTAAAAAATAAAAATTAAAACTAGAAGAAATAACAACTTATATCCCCATATTGACAAAAATGAGATCCTGTGTTAGTAAGGATGGAGAACATGGAAGAACAACCCACTCCAGTACTCTTGCCTGGAAAATCCCATGGATGGAGGAGCCTGGTGGGCTGCAGTCCATGGGGTCATTGAGGGTCGGACATGACTGAGCAACTTCACTTTCACTTTTCCCTTTCATGTATTGGAGAAGGAAATGGCAACCCACTCCAGTGTTCTTGCCAGTGGTGGGCTGCCGTCTATGGGGTCGCACAGAGTCGGACACGACTGAAGCGAAGCAGCAGCAGCAGTACAGTTGAATGAAAGTATAACAGTTATTTAGTTTTAAGTCCTTACTGTTTAAAATAATGTATAAGGAAGAATTTGCAAGGTAAAAAGGACTTAGTGACTATTTCAACTAATAATAAGTTGATAGTGTATTGTCATGAATGACAAGTCACTGACTCTGTATGACCCCATATACTGTATCCCGCCAGGCTCCTCTATCCATGGGATTCTCCAGGCAAGAATACTGGAGTGGGTTGCCATTTCCTTCTCCAGGGGATCCTGCTGACCCAGGATCAAATCCAAGCCTCCTGTCTTCTGCATTGCAGGCAGATTCTTTACCCACTGAGCCATCAGGGAAGGTTGCTTCTAGTTTGGGGCAATTATGAATAATGATGCTGATTAGGTTTGTCCATGTTTGTTGGTATAAGACATTAATAATCTTAAAAAACTAAATGCATGGTTTATACATTATTTGTATGTATTAAACATTACAAAATAAAATAATGTAAGACAGACTTTTTGCTAAATTAATAGGTAGTGAATGATATTTTAATTCTAATTTTACTTTTTGATTACCATTGGTGGTAAGCATTTTTTATATTTTAATTTGAATGTTATTATTTGTCAATTGATATTGATGTTATGTGCCCATTTTTCAATCTGTATACTATTCTTTTGCATTTGCAAAGAAAAAAAGTGCTATTTAAGTTTGTCCCCATTTTGGTTTTTTAAAAAGTTTTAATGGTTTTTAAAATATCATTTTTTTATATTTTTAAATTAAATATATAGTCACAAAAAAATTTCAAAAAACTAAACCAGAAAAACAAACAAAACCCCTAAAGTATAAATAAACATCATTTTAACCCCCTTTTCCCAATTAACTGTTGTCAACATTTTGGTAACTATCCCTGTTCCTTGTGACTGTATACACATATATGTTTATATTAATATATACATATATTTATATATTTATGTATTATAGCAATCTTTAAAACTATCTATATAGCTGTACACACATGGTTTAACAAAAAGGATTTTTTTATGCCTAACAGAATACATTTTCCCCAATAAATTTATTTGTACACTATCATTTAAAAATATTTGATTTCTTTGTTCATGGTTTATTCAACAAACATTTATCAAGCCCTTAATAATTGTGTATAGTGGCATTATTTTATTGGCATTGAGAACAAAGGGATGCACAAAGCTCCTGCAGGGGTGGAAACTGAATGATATTTGGGAAAATATACAGTAAACAAGTATTTCATATAAGGCAATAATTAGTACTATGAAGGAAAAAATGCAAGGAAGAGGATAGAGAAACGGGGTACTCAAGGAAGACCTCTTAAATAAGCTGGAACAAAACTGAATTGTGGGAGCCCACTGTGCTAGTATTTAGGGCAAAATCATCTCAGAGAAAATACAAGTGCAAGTCCACAAAGCAAATCTTTAAAATTTTAAAAAAAAAAATTGATACTAGTTAACATTTTAGATTACTTATAATTATTAAATATTATAAACAAATTTGGAGAAGCCATTTTTCTTAAAAGACTTCCTCAGTTCTTGCAAGTGTCCTAACTTTTCTGCTCCTTAATTTTCATACCCACTTTTCCCCTCTTGTATGTTTTCATGGTTATAGTGATAAGAAGATACATAAATGTATCTGAAAGGAAGTTAATCTGATGCCATCTAACTCTTTAGGCTTAATTCATATTTCTTCAGGGGAAAAAATAAGTTTCAGAGAAACAAAAGTTTGCAAAATAATTAGAATATAGAATGTTAATTTGGAGAGGAATATTTATAGCTAAGACAAAAACTGTAATGACTTGCCTTTAATTGTACTGCTACTTAATAATTTCTTTTTATGCCATTTTAATATCATGGAAACTTTAATAAAATCACTTAAAAAATGAGAACTTTGACATACATTTTAAAAATCTCCCTCAGGTTGCTGATGCCAAGTCTTTCTCGGGACCTTTTAATGTCTTGCTTGTGAAGACAAAATGGAGTAACATTGGCTTTCATATACTTCTTTTTGATCTGGAAAGCCTTCTTGAACTTTTGCTGCCGACTCCAATCCGTGATGTTGACCCTTCCAATTCATTCTACTGCAGTGAGATTCTGAGAAGAGCCAAAAGTACAGTAGAGAAGACAACACTGACACTGAAAAGAAATAAAACTGTCTGTGGTCCTCTCTCTACGGAGGTACATGCCAAGCCTGTTGGTGAAAGCCCAGCCCAAGGAGATAACACCATCAAATTATCAGAAGAAAATGATGGCGTTAAAAAGCAGAAGAAAATAAAGAGCTTCAAAAAGATGCACCCTAAGCAATCAAGAAAAGTCGATGCCAACCTCACAATAGACACAGCTAAATTGCTCCTATCTTGCCTTCTGCCATGGGGAGTGGATAAAGAATTAGATAATCTCTGCATTAAGCATCTCAATATTTTAAAGCTTCAGGGTCCTGTTTCTTTAGGACTTGCTGCAAATGAAGATCACTTTTCATTGATGCTGCCAGGTTGGGATTTATATAATACTGAAATGAAAAAAGACTATTCAAAAGTGAATTTATTTTCTAGAAAAGTTTTGGACTTGTCAGATAAATACACTTCCACTTTTCCAAATCACTCTGGGATGCCAAAAGGACTGGAAAATAATTCTGATTCTTTGCAAGAGTCAAACACTATAGTTTATTTATTGAGCAAACTATTTTTAGTTAACAAGTTAGTTAACATGCCCTTAGAACTGGCATATGGAATGGACAGGTAAGACATACCTAGAGATTTTGACTTTTCTTATTTAGGATATTAAAAAATTATTATTATTTGTTAAATTTAGCTCTCTAGCCTCCCTTGTTTCTCCTTTTCTTTCTTCCTTCTTTCCTATAAGGAAGGAAGGAAAGAAGGAAAGAAAGAGTAAATAAGCAACATCTTCTTTAGCTCAAAACACATTTAAGAAAATCTTCCATTTAATTCTTTGAGATTGGAAAAATATTTGGACAATAAATCTGTATATTTTAAAATTGATTCATCCAGCAAATATCCACTGGTCTCATAATATGTTCCAGAAAATTCACAGTACTGGATGCTGAATGGTTCAACAGATAGGTAGATAGATAAACAGATTCACACACATTTGAAATCCATTATACTTGCTGTGAATTAACTATGAACAAAAAGCATTAAAGTAAATGCCTCTGATGATATATTTTATATATCATTAGGAAAGGAAAAATTTGAAAAATTCATACCTCAAATCCCACCATTTAATTTGTACTCTGGCATATTAATATAGAAGGGGTTACCATCAATTCATTTATAGAAAGTATGGTTTAGTAACAATAGCTATTATTTTGGGGGTGTTTAATATCTACTAGTCACCATGTAAGCCACATGATTTCACCGGCCACATGATTTCATTCCATGTGCACAGCAAAGCTAGGGTATAGGTGAAAGTACTTTGCTTAATGTATAGATCGGATATTGAGACTTATGAAGAGAAAGTACCAACCCCAAGATTAATTCAGAGCCTTGCAAGCTGATTTGAGGCCGGGTGTCAGTCTAATTCCAGAGCCTGATTGCTAACCTTGACCCTGTATTTACCTTCTCCCATGCTAAAATTCAATATAGTTTTTCATAGTCTGATGTTAGAAGATTTTATTTGATTCACCAAGTGCTTAATGAATATGTCCTTAGCACTAGCTTACAGAGGAAACATAAATAAATTTTTTATTTGGGTAGGAACTCTTTCAAATGATGAAATAATGCATATGAAGTAAGTAGAAAACACTTAAAAGAACAAGGAGAAACATTTGTAGTATAGGTAAGTATTGTAGATGATCAGAGGAAAGAGAATAATTAGTGTGAGATGAAACCATCTGAAAGCCTTTGGAGAAGATGTACTGTTTGAACTGCTCATTACATGGTAGTAAACGGTCCTTGACATTTCTCTTCTTTGGTAAGAGCTCAGTTCAACAAATCTGTGCCAGGTACTATATAATAGACTTCCTACCTTCAGTGAACCTACAGTCTGGTAGCAAGTCCATATGGATTACATAGATTCAGTGTTAAGCTTCCTTCCATTTCAATGCTTCTATGCTATAGGGTTTTTCCATTTTCTGTTTGGTGGCCATAATAATGAGAAAGCAGAGACTGGTAAATTTCCATGATTCCTATACTTAAATTTCCTCTATTTTTTTCTTTTGTTCATTATAATATATTTATACATAATATATAACTTCATGTTTATAACATATATATATATAATATGTGTATTTTAATTTCAGTTAGGCTTCTTTCACTTTTATTTCTATTAATAAGAAAATTAAATAACACCTAATGTATGATAAAAAAAATATAGTCAGCCGATTCTAAAGACCTGAGAACAAATCCCAGTTTTGTGGTTAAAGTAGTGTGGCTTTGGACTGGTCACTTAGCCCCTTTGGGCTTTGCTTTCCTCATTTACAAAATGAAGTGAATAGAATAGGTGATGGTTAAGATTTCTTCCGGAGAAGGCAATGGCACCCCACTCCAGTACTCTTGCCTGGAAAATCCCATGGATGGAGGAGCCTGGTAGGCTGCAGTCCATGGGGTCGCTAGGAGTCGGACACGACTGAGTAACTTCACTTTCACTTTCACTTTCATGCATTGGAGAAGGAAATGGCAACCCACTCTGGTGTTCTTACCTGGAGAATCCCAGGGACCAGGGAGCCTGGTGGGCTGCCGTCTCTGGGGTCACACAGAGTTGGACACGACTGAAGCGACTTAGCAGCAGCAACAGCAAGATTTCTTCAATTCTAAAAACAAATTCTATTTGTTAGCCTAATCATGACCAGACAGAGCAGATGAGGGACTTAGTTACTATCACCAGAGGTTTTCATTCTGAGCTTGTTCCTGATGCTAAATACAGGATGTGGAGGATGTGTCTGGAGCCCTTCAGGGGAGATTAAGGGCTTTCAGCATGCTATCCATTAAAAGGCCTTAAAATCATTGCCACATGTTAGTTAATTCTTTACAAAATTCTTCATTAAAATAAATTATTGAATGAAGGTGTCAGGATTAGAGACTGCTTCCCTAAATAAGCCACATCAGATTTGATCTGCTTTTGGGAACTATGTGTCATATTTAAGGAAATCAAAATACTGTGTATTGAATTTTTCACAGTAAATCTTTCCAATAAATGTGGCCATTTTGCTCACATTTCACTGTGGTCAGGAAGGTGAAGAAATCTTTGCATGCTTAACAACTGAGTGCATGATTTAACTAAATTTTAAGCAAAGAGCTATTTGCCTTTAAGAATATCCATGGATAGTATCTGAAATTGTCCCCCATTGAATCACTGGACTAGGATAAAGACTGCCTTCATCAAGTCCTGATGGTATCTGGGGATAATTCTTTGGCAGATATGAACATATTAGGATTCAAAAATTTATTGCATTAGCCAAAATCACATGACTTAAAGTAGCAATGGCCTTCCAGTAAAAGTGGATCACAAAATAATTCTGAATAAACCAAGATTCACAATTCAATTGAGATTAGGCTTTTAGGTAAGTCAAAGTGGGGAAATAAGATTCACCAAAGAGAATAATGTCAAATACATTGCTAAAAATAATGTGTTCAATTCCCAAATTTGTTAAAGTGGTCATGCAGTCAGTCATATCTTCAATTTGTTTCTCAAAATATGTTTATACATATTTAACAATATCTTTTAAATTTTTCCTCAACAGTGCTTTCAAAATCGAGTCTGTGCATAATAAGATGAAAAGTCCTGGAAATGATATTCTGAATATTTCAAGCTTCTACAGTTACTTACGAAATGGTAAAGTAGTTACAGATATAGTCGAATTTTTTTTCTATGAAATAAAAGTGCCATAACTGGATAGTATCCTACAGTTTAGAATGAGAAGGGTGCATGTTTACTACTTGATTTAGTCTATGTTTCACATGGTTATAGTTTTATATTCTGTCTATATATATGAAATTTCATTATTAGAACAAGTATCTTATAAGATGTAATGGATTTTTCAAATGATCTGTGAAATGCCTAAAATTCTGAAGCTTTTCAGCAAGAAAACACTTAATATTAAATAAAGGTCCCATATGATTTATAAGAAAGCTTCCTATATCAATATCCTTATTACCATATAAGTATTATATTAAGTAGTTTTACAGCTTTACAGTTTTACAGCTATTTCAGAAGTTTGTCTTTGAATTTTCCTGGGTAACAATCTTGGTGTTAAGATTTTATTTTGATGCCAAATGGCTAATTTATCTCCCAAACCTCCTCATCCAATTTTTTGACATCTCAAGTGAAGTGGCTCAGTTGTGTCCGACTCTTTGCGACCCCATGGACTGTAGCCTGCCAGGCTCCTCTGTCCATGGAATTTTCCAAGCAAGAATATTGGAGTGGGTTGCCATTTCCTTCTCCAGGGGATCTTCCCAACCCAGGGATCAAACCCAGGTCTCCCGCATTGTAGGCAGATGCTTTTACCGTCTGAGCTACCAGGGAAGTCTCCTTTGACATCTCAGTTCAGTTCAGTTCAGTTAAGCTGCTCAGTTGTGTCCGACTCTTTGCGACCCCATGAGTTGCAGCACGCCAGGCCTCCCTGTCCATCACCAACTCCCGGAGTTCACCCAGACTCACGTCCATCGAGTCAGTGATGCCATCCAGTCATCTCATCCTCTGTCGTCCCCTTCTCCTCTTGCCCCCAATCCCTCCCAGCATCAGAGTCTTTTCCAATGAGTCAACTCTTCGCATGAGGTAGCCAAAGTACTGGAGTTTCAGCTTTAGCATCATTCATTCCAAAGAAATCCCAGGGCTGATCTCCTTTAGAATGGACTGGTTGGATCTCCTTGCAGTCCAAGGGACTCTCAAGAGTCTTCTCTAGCACCACAGTTCAAAAGCATCAATTCTATCTTTCCAGTTATTCAGGCCAAGAACTTTAATGCCATTTTGACTTTCTCCTTTTCCTCATACTCCACATCCAAACTTTTAGTAATCATTTTGTTTCTATCTTCAGAACATATCCCAGATTCTGACTGCTTCTCTCTATTATTCTGCCAAATGCCTGGTGTGAGACTTCATCCCCTCTTGCCTGAATACAGAAGGCTCCTAACTACCCTCTGCTGTTCTTGACTCCTGCACTCTATTCCCAACCAAATATCCAGAATGGTCTATTTGAAACTAAGTCAGAACCTCATGTGTGTTAGTTGCTCAGTCATGTCTGACTCTTTGTGACCCCATGGACTGAGCCTGCCAGGTTCCTCTGTCCATTGGATTCTCCAGGCAAGAATACTGGAATGGGTAGTCATTCCTTTTTCCAGGAGATCTTCCAGAACCAGGAATCAAACCCAGGTCTATCTGCACTGCAGGTGGATTCTTCACTGTCTGAGCCACTAGGGAAGCCCTCATGCTACTACTTAACACTTTTCAGCGGCTTCTGTTTCACTCTGAATAAAAGCTACAGTCCTTACGCTAGCTCATGAGGCCCTGTATAACCTGGCTGCTCTACCTGTCTTCACACACGCCTCCATCTGACCTCATCTCTTTGTATTCATCCCTAGCTTCACTACTTCCAGCAAGGCTGCCTTTTTAACTCTTTCCAGAACATGTCAGGCAGGGTTTAAGGTCTTTGCACTGAGTGTCCCCTCTGCCTGGAAGGTCCTTTCTCCAGATTCCGTATAAGTCAACCTGCTGTTCCCCACCTCTATTCTCTATCCTTCAATTCATCCTCAAATGCCATCTTATCAATGCAGGCACCCTCCAGTCTCCCTAGCATACTCTACCCCTTTCCCTGTTTGACCATAATCCTTTTCAACATCTGACATGCTGTATATCATTTTTTCATTTGCCACCTACCTCCTGCCACTCAAATGTAGGCTCCAGGGAGGTTATTAAATAATTTTTTTTGATCAGCTTTATTCACTGCTGTGCTCCCAGTTCCCAGAACAATGCTTGGAAGGAATTAAGCAAATACTTTTGGATTGAGGATGAATAAAAAATAGAACAATGGTTTTGGAGATAAACCACTGAGGTTCTAGATCCAGTTCTGCCAGTCACTACTTATGTAGCTTTAAGTGTATCTTCTACTCCTTTAAAAGCCATAGTTACTGAATTTGGAAAATAAGAATAAGATTCCAGATTTGATGTGCTTTTTACTTCCAAAGTTGTGTAGCATATGATTAATACATTGGGATGACCTGAATAACAGTTGCACAGTGGCCCTCTCAGGGCTTTTGAATAGAATATGCATTCAGAATATTTTAAAATGAGAGTTTATTAATAGTCTCCAATTATTAAGTCGCTAGTATGTCCAAGGAGAAGGCAGTGGCACCCCACTTCAGTACTCTTGCCTGGAAAATCCCATGGATGGAGGAGCCTGGTAGGCTGCAGTCAGTGGGGTCGCTGAGAGTTGGACACGACTGAGCGACTTCACTTTGACTTTTCACTTTCATGCATTGGAGAAGGAAATGGCAACCCACTCCAGTGTTCTTGCCTGGAGAATCCCGGGGATGGGGGAACTTGGTGGGCTGCTGTCTATGGGGTCGCACAGAGTCGGACACTACTGAAGTGACTTAGCAGCAGTATGTCCAAAGAATTAAGTCCATAAACTTTACATGTATTATGTCAACTAATATAGAAATAACACTGCACAATAGGAGGATCTATCTCTGTTTAATCCTTAGGGAAATTGGGGATCAGAGAAGTTAGATGACTCATGCATAGTCAACCAGCTAACAAGCTGAAGGACTAGGATTCCAGTCCATCTCCATCTAATTCCAACTTCCTTGCTCTTTCTATGTCAGGCCATTTCTCACATTTATGATTATAAGTTATGTTTCCTCTATAGGACCTAGTCTGGATTGCCTGCCTTTGCCTGAAGTAGTAGTCATTATTAGGGTTATTTACTCTAATTTTTATTTTTTATAACGCTGGGAAAGAGATTATAATTTAAGGTATAATATAAGTGGTTTCTGGGCTTCCTTGGTGGCTCAGTGGTAAACAACTCATCTGCCAATGCAAGAGATGTGGGTTCAATCCCTGGGTTGGGAAGATCCTCTGGAGAAGGAAATGGCAACCCACTCCAGTATTCTTTCCTGGAGAATCCCATGGACATGTGAGGCTACAGTCCATAGGGTCGCAAAAGAATCAGACATGGCTTAGCAACAAAATAAAAACACTAAGTGGCTTCTGCTGAGACCCAGGTATTTGCTAACCAGAACCAAGGAGGCCTCAGCTTTTCCTATGATTGTCCCAACCAAAGCAGCCTGAGCAACTAGGGTTATTAGCAAACAATCTCCCTGATGTTGAGAGGTGGCATTTATAGCATTTAAAATTAAGTTAGGTACAGAGGAAACATGGTTTTATGTTTTAATAATTGGCAGATGGAAGGTTAAAGAAAGGAGAGATTCACTTCATGCTATTAATTCTATAAAGTCCAAGCCTAGGGAATAAAATAGTACTCTGAGGTGCTCATTCTGAAGGACTGAGCCACTTCCATCATCAGAAATGATGGCTAAGTAATATTGGTAAGCCTGAGATGTTTTCTTTTTATCTTTCCCCTGAAGTTATAATTAATTCTTTAACTCATTGACATTGCCAAGAAAAGTTGGCTCTCATTTCCATCTCATATTAAAGTTTTAACATCACATTAAAGTGCACTATGAAGTACCCTATGATGCCAGTAAGTAGTTACAGTTGAGACCAATACTCAGCTTTGATGGTGTAATCACAAGGTCAACCAAATGAAAGAGGGAGAAAGGAAATAGATAAAAAGAAAATGCTCCTTTACCTGCTCTGCTCATGAAGAAATGGAAGATAACAACTTCAAACTCATAGTGCTCTGTCATGCTCACATGTTTTATATACTGTTCTTGGCCATTTCCAATTTATATCATAGGTTCCATAGGAAAAAATGATATTAATAATGAGTCAGAAGTTTCTTATCTATTTCTTTTATGTCCCCAGTTTATATCAATACCTTCTATTAATCTCCCTTGCCCACTAATGTGAGATATGCACACACACACATACATGTCTATTAATATATAAAATGGTAATTCAATGAAAAGCATCTTAGACTAAAACTAATTTAGTTGATCCAGGGTTTCAAACATACATTAATACATTAATTTAAATAGACAATTATAGCAATTTTCCCTCCAGTGCAGGATTGCATCACTCTTCCTTATCTCACTCCTGGATCTGGCACCTAGATAATATACTTTAGCCATCAGAAAGCCTTAATTCATTGATTTTTTCATTTGGATGATAATATGTCCATTTTCAATTAATGAAAAGGCACTTATTAAGTGCTTTTTTGTGTAGGGAACTGTTGGACACTCTGTGGATCAATTTAAATAAACTAAGCCATAGCTCACCCTTAAAATTTCACGCTGAACATTAGGGCAAATAGATAGAAAGGACATTCAAGAGGGCAAATTTAAAAGAAACGATACATAACAAAACGAGTCAAATTAAAACATAAGTGCTATACCTATTGATCAGAGTAGTATAGCTGGGTAAGGACAAATCAAAGGAAGTTTTTTATAGGGTTTTCTGTGTGATAGATACTGATTCATGGCAAGCTGGAATTTCAGGAACTACTTGTGTGAGGAAGGAGTTGTGAAATTCAGTAATCTGTTTTGAGGAAAATGTTAGTCATTGCATTTTGGTGGCAAAAAGGTACAGAAAATGGGTTTAAGGTATAAAGATGAGTTTGATTTGACGTGAATGTGTATTAGGATAATTATTAGAAATACATATATGTTAATTAATGTTTCTTGACTCTGGCTATATATGAAAATCATCTAAGGTACTTTTAAAAAGTATTAATACCTACCCATTCTCACCCTAGGACCTATTAGACCAGAATCACTGGAAGATTGATTCTTGTGGGGGGAAAAAGGCTCCAAGTGATTTCAGTGTGCAGTCAGGGTTGAAGATCATTGGGCTGCTTCCATGTTTAATACTCTCAAGATACAAATGTGTTCTATATATTTTTAGGTAAGAGTGAATCTCATCTACCTGAGGCTGACGTTTCACTTTTGAAGCTAATTTCCTGTTGGAGAGACCAGTCTGTTCAGGTATGATAACAGTTCATTTCGTGAAGTTATTGGAAGAGTTCCTTGCTGCTACATTTCCTTCATATTCCCCTCTACCTGAGAATATACATAAGTAGGTACTCTTGTGTTTTCTTCCAGGGTATTTCATTTAATAGGACTGATACAGAGATTAACAATGAGGGAAAAGTGGAAAAGAACATGCAGGGATGCACCGAGTTAGGGGCATGAACAGAGGGGGCTGATGAAGAGGTGTTTACTTTAGTGCCCACTGAGGCAAGCGTTTATTATTTGATTTCAATATTAGATGGAAAGGTCCCTAGGCTTGTGAATCTGATAGGTATGATTAGAGATCATTTTTCTATCCTTTTCATTTGTGAGCTGATTTAGAGACCTCGTTTACTCAATGTCCAATTTAAGTCTTTTCCTTATTTCAAGGATTGTTTGTGTATGTGTGGATAGCTTTGTACATAATACAATAAATATCTGTGCATTGATTAGATGAATATTAACTGGAACTTTATTCTTCATGGGCTAAATAAATGTCACATTTGCAAGACAAGCATAGCAATAATGCCAATTACAAATGGTTATTTTTGGTTACAAGAAAACAAAGAAAGTCGATTCAGAACAGACTGTGGGGGTTGATACCATGAAACCAAATAACACAGTTGGGATGGTCATTAAAGCCATGGCCTACATGATTTGCCCCCAGCCTGACCTCTTTCCTCATCATTCTCCCCCGTCCTCACTAGCCACACTGATCTGCTTATTATATCTAGAACTCACGAAGCTCATTTCCACCTCAGGACCTTACTGTTCTCTCGGACTAGAATTCTCATTTTTTCCCATTCATCATTTGGATCTTTGCGTAAAAGCCAATTTCTCAGGGAAGTCTTCCCTGATCATTCCATCTAATATTGTCACTGTACCCTGTCTCTCCCCACTGCTCCAGTCACTGTCACAGTATCCATTTTTATTTTCTTTGTTAGGCTTGCTTTTAATGGAGATTTTACCATTTGTTTTTTGCTTGCTTATTTTCTGTCTTTTCACTGTTAACAGAAGCTTGCTGAGAGCAGGGACTTTGCCTGTCTCACTCACTGCTTTCACTAATGCACAGAAAAGCAGAAGTGACAGCAGCCAGTTAATAAATATTTAGTGAATGTCTGAATAGCTATGAAAAAGCCTCTGTGTTAATCAAATAAACATCAGTATATGTTGACTTTACCAGCAGATTTGCTAGCACCGTGAAAGAGTCTCTATTAAAGACGGAATTTTTTTTTCCCCAGTAGCCAAAGAATTTCTCAGTGGAGAAAACAATTCTTAGGGAAAAAAGAATTAAGCAGAACATTTATTCTGAATTGCTCCAATTAAAGATCTTTTGTAGTTGTCCGTTTGACCATCAAATAAATTTTAATGTAGTTTGGACATATTTGGACTAATGGACCTTAAGGTTCTATGATTCTATGACCTTGTTAAAATGCTGGCAGCAGGACAAATATTACCAGAGCATTTATTACTCACTCTGTATGAAGTTTAAGCTTCAAAGTTCTCTCATTTCTGCCACTAACCTGATAAATGATTCTGGAAGATAGGTTTAACTTGTTGATTATTTATTTTCCTCATGTGTAAAGTAAAAATGAGGCTTCCCAGGTGACGCTAGAGGTAAAGCATCCACCTGTCAATGTAGGAAATGTAAGAGATTCAGGTTCGATCTCTGGGTTGGGAAGATCCCCTGAGAAGAAAATGGTGACCCACTCCAGTATTCTTGCCTGGGAAATCCTATGGACAGAGGGTCCTGGCAGGCTACAGTCCATGAGGTCGCAAAGAGTTGGACATGACTGAGCATCTGAGCACAGGACAGATACTATAGAAATGAGAATTCCTGGGTCCTTCAGGAAAAACAGAGGCTGTTGCAAATATACATATAAATGCTTCAATAACCAATCCTCAAATTCCTTATAAAGGTGTTCATTTAAGCAGTTAAACATGTTAATTTGAATCTGCTTTTTAATGTATTTTAAGAATACTGGCAATGGTAATGATTTTGTAAAACAGAGCGAAATCCTACTTCAGAAATTGAAGGGGGTATTTTTAAGCAAATAAGTAAGGACAAGTTAATTTTGCAGATGAAAGAGTTTGCAGATTGTCTCTTTTGTTTCTTACACATAAAGTATGCCCGACATAGAAATAAATGCTGGAGAAGCAACAGCGAGTTTTGGGGTTGCTAACTTGCACATTTCTGAAGCAACACTAAAGTTCTTTGAATTTTATACTCTAACACTGGTAGGAGAAACCATGAAATCCAGGCCACCAGAGAGAAGTATTGTTTTTTCAAGGAAATGATGAAAAGACATGAAAGGCTAGTGTGAGTCTGACTGTTGGGAAAATGCTTTTATACCAGAAAGTCTGGACATTGAAACCATATGCAGGCCACAGGGGCTCTTATGAGTCTTCATAATGCTCTGTACTATTTTACAATACTTTGCTGTTTCAAGTTGTTAGCAGAAAACCATTAAAAAAATTTAGCTTGCTATGGCACCCCACTCCAGTACTCTTGCCTGGAAAATCTCATGGACTGAGGAGCCTGGTAGGCTGCAGTCCATGGGGTCGCTAAGAGTCGGACACGACTGAGCGACTTCACTTTCACTTTTCACTTTCATGCATTGGAGAAGGAAATGGCAAGCCACTCCAGTGTTCTTGCCTGGAGAATCCCAGGGATGGGGGAGCCTGGTGGGCTGCGGTCTATGGGGTCGCACATAGTCGGACACGACTGAAGCGACAGCAGTAGCAGCAGTAGTAGTATGGCACAGTAATACTTCCAGCTAATAAGTATGGTCCAGATGTGGCTCTCTTTTCTCAGTCAATGGATTTTCAAAATTCATTTTAAATCTGCACCTTCTTTTATAAATTGTAATGCTTCATGTATCTATCTTTCAGGAAAAACTATATATGCATTTGGGAGACAGCTTTATTGCATTGTGCTTTCAATTCCGGTTCATTATTATCATTACAAAGTTATATAATATCTATAGATTTTATATTTGTTGGGAAAAATTCTATTTATACTACCTATCTACAAAAATTATCTACTGTATTTACATGCTAGAGAGACATAAGTATCGATAGTCAGAAACTATCATTAAATTTTACCTTCTATCATGTATAGTTTTAAAGTACACAAAATCTATTTCAACTCTATTTGCATGATTTTAGTGTTCAGTATTAGTTTGCAGAAGGAAATGGCAACCCACTCCAATGTTCTTGCCTGGAGAATCCCAGAGATGGGGGAGCCTGGTGGGAGGCCATCTGTGGGGTCGCACAGAATCGGACACGACTGAAGCGATTTAGCAGCAGTAACAGCAGCAGTGTTCAGTGTATAACAGATACCACAGCATTATTATATGCTTATATAAATTGTACCATGTCTCTGAGTATTGATCTCACACTGAGCACAAAATGCATATTTTGAGTTTGCTTCCAACTGGGTACGTGCCATTCTGTATTCACTTTTTAAGGTCTGTGGCTCCGATTGTCCTGCTCATTGCAGTAAATATGTTTTATCCTGCTGTTTCTACTTCATCTTGTTTTTTAATGATACTCATATTAATTATTCCTGCAGTACATATTTATAGTGACATAGATGTTAAAAAATTACAAAATTTAACAATTATAAAATATGGTCAATCTAATAATTAGACATATTAAATGAAGTTCCATAAATCTCTGTATATTTTTAAGAAAGAATATTGATCCAGGTTGTTATAGAATATTATATCTGGTAGATAGAGGACATGCTAAATCACAGTCATGAGAGGGCATCCATAATCCTATGGGAGCGTATGGCCAATCTGCCCATTCCGAGGGACAGACCATAGTCTGGATGTACTACAGGTCCAAGGATATCCTCCAATATCTTCCTGATTTTTATATGTAGAAACAGAAGCAAGTTCCATACAGCTTACTGTGGTTGAAAGCTCTCATCTTAGCCTCTCTCAGCATCACATATTGTTGTCTGGGGGTTTTGTTTTTTTTTTAATTGAAGGCTTTACAGAATTTTGTTGTTTTCTGTCAAATAGCAACATGAGTCAGCCATAGGTATACATGTGTCCCCTAAAGTCCCAGAGAAGTACATAACTTGTCAAAAGTTGCATTTGTAATAACTGTCATAGTCAGATCAGAAACTTGGACCTTCTCATTTCAGATTGAGATCTCTTTCTCTTTATACCACACCACTCATATCTTGGAGGCAGTGCTATCAAATAAATGTGTGATAAAATTAAAATGACATAAATTCAATGGTGTAAAATTATCCATGAATAATTAATACAGGTTTTCCCCTCATAATATCTATATGATAAGTGTGGTTTACTTATTGTGATCTAAAATAGTATGTTAGTAGATATCATAGCTAATAGTTAATATATGCTTCAGCATATGGTAGATATTAATAAGCATGAGTCATCAGTACCATAATGTGTAGAATTTTATGTTGTATTCATGGTATGCAACAGCATTCACAGTGTTGAATATCTCATCACATAATATGCATGAGTAAGGATTATGTACCTTCACTGTAACAGGCAGTACTACAATGTTAATAGATCCGGTGTGCAGTAGTAAAATCACATCATTCATGAGCCTTTTTGCCACAACCCAACCAAGCATCTGAATGGCCAAGAATAGGGGGATGATCAGTGATCAGGAAATTACTCTGATACTTTCTGGATGTTCCCTATATTTAAAACTCTAGAATAGAGTTTAGAATAGAGTTTCTTCTGCCCCTGCTGTTTACTGAGCATCTGCCATCAGCATAAACTCTCTGAGTGTCCCTAGAGCCTAAAAGTCTCACAAGATTGCTGTTTTTGTTTAGTTGCTAAGTCATGTCTGACTCTCTGTGACACTGTGGACTGTACCACGCCAGGCTTCCCTGTCTTTCACTATTTCCCAGACCTTGCTCAAATTCATGTCCATTGAGTCAGTGATGTTATCCAACCATCCTCTGTCTCCCCCTTCTCCTCCCACCTTCAATCTTTCCCAGCATCAGGGTCTTTTCCAGTGAGTCAGCTCTTCACATCAGGTGGCCAAAGTATTAGAGTTTCCGGTTCAGTGTCACTCCTTCCAATGAATATTCAGGGTTGATTTCCTTTAAGATTGATATCCTTGCTGTCCAAGGGACTCTTAAAGAGTCTTCTCCAGCACCACAATTTGAAAGCATTAGTTCTTCAGCATTCAGCCTTCTTTATGGTCCAACTGTCACATCTGTATACAACTACTGGAAACACCATAGCTTTGACTCTACAGACTTTGTCGTCAGAGTGATGTGTCTGCTTTTTAACATGCTGTCTAGTTTTGTCATAGCTTTCCTTCCCCAGAGCAAGTGTCTTTTAATTTCATGACTGCGGTTACTGTCTGCTGTAATTCTGGAGCCCAAGAAGATAAAATCTGTCACTTTTGCCGCTTTGTTCCCATCTATTTGTCATGAGTGATGAGACCGAATGGCATGATCTTAGTTTTTTTGAATGTTAAGTTTTAAGCCCACTTTTTCACTCTTCTCTTTGACCCTCATTAAGACGTTCTTTAGTTCCTCTTTGCTTTCTGCCATTGGGGTGGTATCATCTGCGTATCTGAGATTGTTTATATTTCTTGATTCTAGCTTATGATTCATCCAGCCTGGCATTTCACATGATGTACTCTGCATGTAAGTTAAATAAGCAGGGTGACAATATACAACGTTGGCATATATATGTTCCTTTTCCAATTTTGAACCAGTTTGTTGTTCCATGCCCGGTTCTAACTGTTGCTTCTTGACCTGCACACTGGGTTCTCAGGAGACAGGTACAATACCAATCCACTTTACCACCACTGGATACCTCATGATAAACATCCCCCTTCCCTCTCCCCTCAACTGTGGTTCTTGACTGTCTATGTACAATAACTGGAAGGCAGGCTTTGCAGCGTTTTAAGCCATGTGAAACTATTTACACATATACACGGTTTAGTGAGATTTATTATTAAAGTTTTGTCTTTAATTTTCTGTATTTTTTAAATCAAGTGTGTTTAGTTAAATTGTACTAGGCATTCAGAAACTAAACTTGTCTTTAAGAACAATGTGATATATTCAAATTTTGTTTCCTGGTGAAAATGAAAATATCTTATGAGAAAGAATGGAGAATTTCTTTAAATTTTCCTTTTTTAATCTCTTGAGTTTTTTTTTAAAAGAACAGTATGATGACTTGGATGCTAGTTTCCAGTAGCTGCACTTCAGTTGTTTCTGATAGTAATTCTGGTGGAATGGAGCATTACAATTTATGTGAGGCGTTCAAATCAAAATTCCAGGCTTGGGGGTTTATATAAGACCCCGAGCATTTGTGAACCCTAAAAATAATTCAATTTAAAAAATAAATTTTACAGGTAACTGAAGCAATACAAGCTGTTCTTTTGGCAGAAGTTCAGAAGCACATGAAGACTTTAAGAAAGACACCAGTCAACAGTGAACCAGAGTCTGTGGCAAAGAATGGTGACTATGAGATGATGCAGATGCTGCCGAAGATTGAA
Source organism: Bos indicus (assembly GCF_029378745.1). NCBI lineage: Eukaryota > Metazoa > Chordata > Mammalia > Artiodactyla > Bovidae > Bos > Bos indicus. The sequence goes on from NC_091769.1 coordinate 56,535,014, forward strand.
TGGGCCAAGGAACCTGAGTTACAGTGTACTACAGACACTTTTCCTCCGCAAAGTAAGTGCAAAATTTATTGGCAATCTCTTTCATCAGAACTTTTTCTACTCCTCAGAGCATATTGAGAATATGAGTTCACAATAAATCATTTCTGCAAAAGCCAAGCTAAGTGCCCTGTTTCTGACCTATTCTGCTATCAATTTCCTCATAATTGTCAAGTTTCTAATTCTAAATTATAATTAATAAATATTTTACAAAACAAAATTTATGTTCTTTGTTTAAGTGTTTTAAAGTTAAGACAGTAAAAATGAAAACAGAAGTAACAATAATAGCTTAATGGGACGTATATTATAAGAATACTCTGATAATAACGGGTCCTAAATTTGTGTTCATTTGATAACATGATAATAGCCATGTGCTGTTTTTCGGGGTGGGGCGGATAAGAAATGAAATAGAAACTAAAAGTAAACTGTTTTATAGTTGGACCACTTGATTCATTCTGTAATAGATTTTATCACTGTAACTTTATAATCACAGTGTTTATGCTTTTGACTAGAAAGTGAATCTAAATTTCTGCTGAATAATGTTATCTGACTTTTTAGCCTGTTATCTGTGACTTAAAAGTGAAAATTAAAAAATAGTAAAATCAAGCAAAACTTTGATTTTCAACTTTGTTAGTAAGCTTTTGATGAAAAAATAAACATATAAGATTATTATATATATTTCTCAGGAAAACATGTTACAAGTTTACATGTTTCAGATTATTAAAAAATTTTAGATACTTCTTTTAGCTCTTTAAAAGAGATTTTATTTGGGACTCAGAAATGTTGCTATATTTAAAATGTTAAATCTTAAAACAGGTATTATTCTTTAAAATGTATTATATTTATTTCTTCTTATTATTTTTATAAGATTACTGATTAGAGAGCACTATGCAGTGAAAGAGGATATGTAGCAGAAAAAGGCTTTTTCAAAGAAGGCCAAAGATCAAAATAGATGGACTATTTCCTAGTACCAAGAAAGTCACTGAGGCTGGTAAATTCAGATAGTAATTTGTTAAAACTCAGTGGTGATTTCAAGTCACTTGTTTTTTTGTTGTAAAGAAATTAGCTTTAATTATCTGGCAAATTTACTCGCTTTAAGGCCTTCCTGTTTGTTCATGTCACATAATTGTATTTGTATTACACCTTTCAAACAAGAAGTAGAAAAATTCCTTTTTAAATTAATTGCACTGACTACGTTTGTGTTCTTGATTCATTTGGAGAGACACCTGTAGTGTCTCTCCAAAGGCAGCTAGTGTCATTCATCACGTGTTAATTCTCACTTGGTGGTATTTCTGTTACTTATCCCTAGTGTCTAATTTATCCATTGGCCCATAAGCCTCATTTCTGGTTGAGATATTCTTGGCAGGCTATCAAGGTGAAATTTTTATGAGTTTTGCCATCACATGGCTTACTCATTATTTGAAGTTTCATCAGATTGGGCTCTCTGGTGAACCATCATAATTGAGAATTATTGAGAATTATTAATTCTATGGAACTGAATCTTACTGTGACTAAAGAATCTGGATCTTAGTAAATATTATCTATCTTTATCATTATTGAGTGATCCTTTAGAAAATTTAGGATTAGCTTGTGATAAGAATTGGAACACAAAAATATTAAAACTACTTGATATATGTTGGTGGATTAAATTTAGAATATTTTATTTAAAATAAGTATAATATTTTCACAAATAAGTGTATATTCTCCTGGGAAACAGTCCTTATATGAAAATATTAACTCCAATTGCAAGTATATAGGAAGCAAATAACAAGCATTGAAGAGGAAAATTTGCAAGCAATATTATATTGGATACTAACATTGCCATTTTTCCTCTTTTGGAAAAAATAAACAAAACTAATTTTAAAACTATTCAGAGGAGCTAATAATTACAGGAAAAGCTTTAGATCTTTACTAGTGGTATACACTGCACTACTTGATGGAATTTTAAAAAATAAATAACTAAAAAGCTATTTTATTTATCTCAGATATCCTGATTCAAAGGTTAAGAGGATGATGTAGGTGGTATTCACCAAATATGATTATACCTCAAATTTTATAGGCAGATTTACTTAGCTTTAGTGTGACTGCAACATATCATTTTATCAAATGTTCTTATGATAAATGGTTTATATTGTTTAATTTTATCAGGTCCTTGCTCATTTTTCCTCTATGAGTTTCCCATTCTCCCTACTTGTTTTTGTTTGTTTTTCTATTTTCATTTATTCTTTCTTGGTTCCTTGATTTCTTGCACTTTATTTGTAAATCATTTCAAAAGTAACAGATGAATTTTTTGTATAGATACTCATAAACTTCTTTTATGTTGGGTATAGTATGTTTGGCTTATTAGTGCTGTGGTAATATGACAATAATATTAATATATCATAAGGAAAAAGAATATTAACAGCAACAGTTATTGTACTCTTACTATGTTCTAACAGCTGAAAAGAACTACTATCTGAGGAAGAGAGATTTCCATGGTGCTACCTAGGCTTTTCCTGACATAAGCCTCTATAAATATTTAGGTTAACATACTAATTATGTATCTTTCTCATGCACATAGAAATAAATAGTACTTGGAAAAAAGTTCATTACCATACTGGGTATCTTGAATGTCTCTAGTAGTGTATCTCTTGCACTTTGAGACATGCTTCCTATTATTATTTCATTTTTTAAATGAATAAACTGGACTTAAAGAAGGTATATGACTTGTCTAAAGTCACCAAATTACTAAAAACAAGGAAACAGTTCCAGATATTCTCTTAAACACTCATTTTATCCAATAAGCTGCATTTTCCACACTTGCAGCATGAAGGAAATTTGCTCTAAATCAGCTTGATCTGAAAATTGAATAATTTATTGAGTGGTTTTCTTAGATTTTTATTCCTCTCTCATAAATCATACTTTCTATTAACAAAGAAAATGCAGAATGTTCAATCGTTGTCATCACAGCCCTCATAAAGAAAATCACCAGGTTTCTTGAAAGGTTTGTACATGAGATGGAAATCAGCAAAGTGAGAACTGAAGCACAATGTGTGTTTGCACCTTATAATTTTGTATCTTATTTTTCAGTGTTTTCACTTGTTACATTTCACAGCTTGTATTTTATTTGAGGTCTTAATATTTGTGAATCAGTATTTTATAGGAGATCTGTGAATTTTATCTGAGTTTACAGTTTTATAACGATCACACTGCGATCTACTTGAATCTCTTTAATAAGAAATTGTATAATTAGCACTCACATTTGAGGTTAAGATTTACTACTTTAAAAAACAACAATAGTTTCTATTATTAAAATGCTTTAGAAAGCTATTTCCCTTCAGTTTTTTAAAAATGTTATTTGGATCAGTTTAAGCAAGTACTCTGAATTGTTTCATTAAATAAATTGGTTGAAATAGAAATGGAGGCTTTGTAGATAAAACTGTCACCATAGAATTACTGGCTGAATTTAAATTCATGTTAAACTGTGTGGTTGTGAAGATGATACATCAAATAAGGGTATTGCAAATAATCTTTATTATGTGCATCATTTTCAAAGTCTTATCTGCAAAGTTAAATAATGAAAATGTGCTCTTTAAATAAAACCATTATTTTGTAGTAAATCAAGGTATATTTAACAGAAAAGTTTTGTGATCCTGGTGGCCATCAGTAGAAAAACCGGCACAGGACAGTTTTCATCTGCTTGTTGAATGTCTCAGAAGGAAATCTGTGTAGTTGTAGAAAGGCTTTGAAATATAGTATCTGACTACCTAATAGGGAAATTCTTTCCTGATATTGTTAGTTATGGTAAATACATCTTCCTTTTCCTTTGAGGCCTTCAGGCTGAGAAGGCCAATGCATTCTTAAAGGCACAGAAGTAATTTAGAAAAAATCTGTGTAAGGCAAGTGAGCAAGGAGCAGAGAAGTAATTGGGGATCATCATAGAATGCCTTTTGTGTATCAGACTGAGGTCTTAAGCTTTCTCTCTGAAATGGGAGAACAGACAATGGGCACATATTTTAATGGGATCTCACTGCCTAAAGTTCAGGGCCATGAGCAGAAGCTGGGAGACCAGTTGGAAGGCCTTATAATGCTAATCCAAATGATGGCAGCTTGGAACAAATATGGTGGCTTGGTTGGAGAAGGTGAGAAGTGGTCAGATTTTGAATGTATATAAAGGTGCTGTGCTCAATTGCTCAGTCATGTCTGACTCTTTGCAACCTCATAGACTGTAGCCCGCCAGGCCTCCAGGCTCCTCTGTCCATGGGATTTTCCAGGCAAGAATACTGAAGTGGGTTGCCAAAGTATTTGCTGATGAAATGGATATGGAGGAGTGAGATAATCAAAATCTATACTTGCATTTTTTCCAACAAAAGTATCCTTGATCCATAGATTGACCTTGGTAAGCTGATTTGATTCCTATGTTGGGTAGTGCAGTATCCCACAGGATATTCTGGGTAGAGAATGGAAGATTCACTTCCCAGAAGGCTGCCTCTCCTATGTTCAGTTTCAAGTGTCCCTGCTCAGATGACCTACAGATTTTATTTTCTAGCATTAACTAAAGTAACTCTCAGAAAATGAGCAAAAGTTTCTAGCCAAGAAACTAAGATTGAAGATAATTCTAATAATGCAATCTTAAGCAAAAAAGCACTGTTTGTGTGTATGTGTGTGTTAATGTTCTCCTTTTGAAATTCTTATTTTCGTGTATATTTTAGAATGGACTTAATGTTGATATACTAATAGGATGTATATTATTTATAAAAAACATACATATACTGGTGATGCATGCATCAGAGTTCTTTGTATTTTCTGCAAGAAAGTATCCCAACCGTAGCCTTTGGGTGGACTCAGAAGGCAGATATGATAAGCTTTTGGTTATGAAGGGATGGTAACTTGATATTCTGTACTGCATACTGTGCTAGCTCCAAAACTTTGAATACATCTTTATGCATCACTCCTCTATGCCTCTGTGTACTGATCCATGAATTGGTGGTACACAGAGAACAAATTGGAAATCCCCAGTCGAAGACCATAGTGTATCAGATGCTATGGGTGAGTTTGCAGGAAAACATCACAGCAGTACCTAACCCAGATTTGAGGTCAAGAAGACTTCTTTGAAGAAGAGATGCCTAATGCAAGACTTGAAAGATCAACATAATTTAGCCAAGCAAAAAAAGCTGGAGTAGGAGAAGGCAGCTGTTTCAAAGACCACTGAAGACACTTACGCCCTTTTCTTTCTCCCCAGAATTATCTGATCCATACATGCATAAATGTGGAACCTGAACATTAGAGAGAAACCCATACATCCTTAATTTCTTCTCTGGAGAGCATGTGCCCTTTTTGAATCTCATTGTGCCAATGCCTTCCTCTCCTAATTAAAGTGAAAGTGAAGTCACTCAGTCATGTCCGACTCTTTGCGGTTCCATGGACTATAGCCTACTAGGCTCCTTCATCCATGGGATTTTCCAGGCAAGAATACTGGAGTGGGTTGCCATTTCCTTCCCCAGAAGATCTTCCTGACCCAGGGATTGAACCTGGGTCTCCTGCATTTTAGGCAGACGCTTTACCATCTGAGCCACCAGGGAATTCTCAGTCGTCTAGAATAGCAATGATAGTGATAGTGATGATAATACTAACATCTAACACTGATATGGCTTAGTATGTTCTAAGTGCCTCATGTACCTTAAATCATTTGATTCAGGCAACAGTCTATGGGGATAGGTAGTATTGTTATTACCATTTTATTGATGAGAAAATAGATACAGAGAAGTAACTTTCCCAGTCTTTTCCGAACAAGCAACAGAACCAAGAGTTAAACCCAGGCATCAGAATCTGGGTTCTTCATTATTCTCCGGCATTGCTTTCCAATTAAACACTATTTTCCTTTACTATTTCTTAATTCATCAATATTTACCATGTGTCTCCTATATGACAGTTACAGAGATAGGTATTGCCCAGGTCGAGGATCACAAGGCTGCAGAACCACAAACATTTGGTATAACAACAGAGGAAATGCTCTCTTGAATCAATTAATGAGCAAATATCAAATCACTAATTTCTAATAACATTTGGATGAGACACTATAAGCTATTTCACAAAAGATGCACTTAACATTAAATAGCTTTGTTTGGAATATACATTTACATAAGTTTTAGTGGTTACAAATTAGAAGGTTTTATGGTTGGGAACTGGAAATGCCAACTGGTAAATAGTAGATATGAAAAAGATTTGGCATATACATATTAGTCAAAAGGTTGGCAGTATGGGGAAAGAGGAAATATAAATTTTCATTTTTATAGATTAATTCAAATTATATAACAGACAATCATATTTAAATATCAAGATATTCATGTTGAATGATGAGGAATTTGCATATGATAAGCAAATAATTTAGTACCTGGGGTACATTGCATACCTTTCAAAAAACACTGTTGCCATTTGGGCTTAACATATGTTCTGTCTTATATTTTGCTTCTTGCAAAATAGATGGAGAATTTTTATCATTTCCCTTTCTCCCTATATAAATCCTGAACTTCTCCACCGCTTCTTCCCTCTCTGAATCATCTTTAAGATTGCATCGCCTCAGAAAGACTGATAGAGTTCACTGCTCTTTTTACCAAAGTAGTTTCATCTTTCACAGAGATTGAGATTGATGATTTTCATCTTGGCATATGAAGAACTAGAGTGTTGCATCATCCTTTTTCCTCATGAGCAATCAGAATGCCAACCTGGCCCAGCTGCGTAGAGACAGTAGCATCAAGAAATTGGGTTAAATATTTCCTTGGTGACAATTGTGTGGGCACCAATTTATCGATTGCTGTCTGCATGCCCATTTAAATTTATTGACAAAGGAAAAGTGATCTAGATTCTGTCCCTGAAATCAATGTATTTCACACTATTGTTCTCCAAACTGAGACTGGCTCCCAACACTGACCTCTCAAGGATGGGGTCGGGTCTATTTATCTTTTTTCCTCCCATCACCTGGGAGGGTCCTTCACCTAGTAGCTGGTAATAAGTGATTATTGAGAGGATGGATGAATGGATGGACCACAGGGTAGCTCGTACTAAAGATTCAGCCAATTTCTAATTAGTAATAGAAAAAGAAGACAAGAAAACTCAGCTGATTGCTTTCCTGTAGCAGCCAGATATAGCCTGAATACACACATGAACACAGAAAGCTCACAAAAAAATTAAAAATAGACACATGAATGAATCTCACTTGTAACCATTCCAAAGCTTCTTTCCTAATGGTTGATTATTTAGCTCTTCATTACTCATTTTGTCATGACCTGGTTTCAATCTGATGTTTTTAGAGAGCCTGGTGACTTGCTTGAAACTCGTCTTCTTATTCTTCATTCAGCTACAGCTTCTCTGTGGAAGTATTTAAGGAGCTGCTGTGTCAAACACTATTTCTTCAGTGTTTGGATTCATGTCCTGGGTTCTGACTTATCTGTCTCTTCTTGAATTTCTGGTTCATTTGTGATCTCTTGTAGCCAACAGCTCCAATACTACTAAGCTAGAGTTCTGCTTACAACCTGACTCATTTGGGTCAGCCTCCTCCCTGTTGACTCCATTTCTACTTCTGAGCCTGGCACCTTGTGTGATATTAGTTTCTACCTTAAATGCAATGACATTAGTCAATATGCATATGCATTCCTAGTTCTGGAAACAATTTTGATACAACTAAATTCCTTGAGAGAAAAAGCAGGGATTTAGTCAGTTTTGTATTCTCAGCAGAGAGTACAGTGTCTAGCACACGGCAAGGCAACTGTTAGAGAAATGGTGGTTGAAGGAAAAATTATCCGTATGTTCTTATGTCATTCAGTTCAGTTGTTCAGTTGTGTCCAGCTCTTTGAGACCCCATGGACTGCAGCACGCCAGACTTCCTTGTCCATCACCAACTCCCAGAGCTTGCTTTCCATCAAGTCGGTTATGCCATCCAACCATCTAATCCTCTGTTGTCCCCTTCTCCTCCTGTATTCAATCTTTCCCAGCATTAGGGTCTTTGCCGATGAGTCAGTTATTCGCTTTCTTTATAGGCCAACTCTCACATCCATACATGACTACTAGAAAAACCATATCCTTGATTACACGGACCTTTGTTGGCAAAGGATTGTCTCTGCTTTTTAATATGCTGTCTAGGTTGGTCATAGCTTTTCTTCCAAAGAGCAAGCGTCTTTTAATTTCATTGCTGCAGTCACCATCTGCAGTGATTTCGGAGCGCAAGAAAATAAAGTCTGTCTCATGTTGTTGGAATATCCCATTCCATCAGAATGTCATTCATCTTGGTGGCAGCGTCCTTATTTTACTATTTTAACTTGTCAATATATGTGTCCAATTTTCAGCCTTAGAACAATTTTAATAACTTGTAAACATCTCTTATTAACCGTTTATTATGTCTAAGGTTCAGTGTAAGGTACTACAAATCTTTTATTAGGTCATCTCATACATTGCTTGTATATCTTTCTAAATAGTCTATATCATCTGGCACCCTAATTTCTTGTTTATTCCCCTTTCTTTCCCACCTCTCTGAACTCCTTGAGGGCAAAAGTTGGAATTTATTAGTCTTGTGCTTCTAGCAGGTAATGTCCTATGTGGCTCATGACGGGTGTTCCTTAAAGTGTGCTGCCTACATAAGTGGAGGAATGATAAATGACAGCACCAGACATGTATCAAAGAACTGTGCTGTAAGAATGGAAGAAATGCTAGATAATATGCTAATTGTCATAGGTAGGAAGGGAATAGGAAAGGTCATTATAGGGACAGTGATGGTTTTCTTCTAAAATGTTAATCCGGAGGCATTTTTTTTAAATTTATTTTTCTTAGTTCAGGGGCAAACTAAATATCTGTCTAGAGAGCTACAAGGAAAAATTAATGCCAACAGATGTTTGAAGGCAAAAAACAAGGCAACCCAGGAGAATAAGCCACAAGAAATGAAGACAGCTAATTCAAAGAAGAGTTGTTACTTTTTTTTTCCTTTTACCTGATATAGATGATCATGGGCCCTTTATTCATATCTATGCAGGAATGCCTGTCATCGAGCCAAGCAGCCCTGCTAATCTGGGGCAATATAAAAGTTCCCCTTAGTAACTGAATATACATAAGAATACGGTAACTGTGAACAATCTTCCAGCCTTTAGTCAGAATGAAGTTGGTCTTAAATTTTAGAAACTTTTAATGTGGTGTTTCTCAACTCTTTTCAGTTCTAGAATGGACTGAAATATTGTTAACAATTTCTAATACTCCCTTTCTAATTCTAAAATAAAGTTCATAAGTAATAAAACCTACCTCACAAATAATTTATATACAATTTAAAGGGTTCATAATAAAAATATGTCAATAGGTAAAAGCTTGGGCATGACCATACTAAAAGATATAATAAAATGCTGATTGGGAGATATTTCATTGCTGAAATGACAGCTGCAAATGCAGGCCTGCACAGGCATGGTGGTGCTGTTGGTGACATAGGTGTCCAAATGGATTTGGGTTAGTATCCTTCCTAGAAAACTGAAGGTACAGTCAAAGCCTTGAAAGATCCCTATGTGTAAAAGAAAGTTAGTTACTGGACTCAAGAAATTATAAGCAGGGCTTTCCTTTCCGTGAACGTACAGTGGAAAACTTGAAAGCCATGTGAAACATCAGGATAATTTTTTCATTGTGAAGGACCATCCTGAGCACTGCAAGACATCTGCCTTTTCTTATTCCTGCCCACTAAATGCCAGTAAGTATTTTCACCTTTCCAAAATCATTGGGGAAAGCAAAGGTCCCTTGCCTCAGCAGTTTCCAAAGTCTTCCTCCAGGGGGCAGTACCAACCCTGCTGACAACCAAAGCCTTCAGAAAGGGATTCTATACATTCTGATGCCTTTCTTTGTTTCTGTCCTTTCCTCTTTTGAAAATGCAAAGGGAGATAATGGAATTAAGAACCTCCAGCTAACTTAAGAAGTTCTTTCCTTAGCTCCTCTGTGTGTGTTCCTTTCTTTGCACTCCACCCATGTTGTTTCTTCATTGGTCATAGTTCTTCCAAGGACATGTAACAAATCATCAGACTGCAGTTCCGTCTCCTTCATTAGATACAGAATTTCTTACTCTATCCTTTCACTTCTGTCTTTGTGTCCTCAAAGCCTGGCAGTGGATCTGGCATAGAATCAATGTTGTTGGCTGATTAAATGAAGAAGGCATGCTACTGAGTACTAAGCATTCTCCAAGGAAGTCATTTTTAAAAAGTCCAAAATTTATAATTGAAATTAAATGATTATTTTACAGTACAGAATAAACATAGCACATCTTAAAATTAAAAATTAGGTAACCTATCTCCTAATAGGTCAATTGAACAAAACTGGAAATGAGAATGATGGATGGAAAGTGATACACAGGTTCATTTAAATGCTGGGAACATAATTCCAAAAGTTTGGCTTCAGATCAGATCAATTGCTCAGTCGTGTCCGACTCTTTGCAACCCCATGAATAGCAGCACGCCAGGCCTCCCTGTCCATCACCAACTCCCGGAGTTCACTCAGACTCACATCCATCGAGTCAGTGATGCCATCCAACCATCTCATCCTCTGTCGTCCCCTTCTCCTCCTGCCCCCAATCCCTCCCAGCATCACAGTCTTTTCCAATGAGTCAACTCTTCACATGAGGTGGCCAAAGTACTGGAGTTTCAGCTTTAGCATCATTCCTTCCAAAGAAATCCCAGGGCTGATCTCCTTCAGAATGGACTGGTTGGATCTCCTTGCAGTCCAAGGGACTCTCAAGAGTCTTCTCCAACACCACAGTTCAAAAGCATCAATTCTTTGGCGCTCAGCCTTCTTCACAGTCCAACTCTCACATCATACATGACCACAGGAAAAACCATAGCCTTGACTAGACGAATCTTTGTTGGCAAAGTAATGTCTCTGCTTTTGAATATGCTATCTAGGTTGGTCATAACTTTCCTTCCAAGGAGTAAGCGTCTTTTAATTTCATGGCTGCAGTCACCATCTGCAGTGATTTTGGAGCCCAAAAAAATACAGTCTGACACTGTTTCCACTGTTTCCCCATCTATTTGCCATGAAGTGATGGGACCGGATGCCATGATCTTTGTTTTCTGAATGTTGAGCTTTAAGCCAAATTTTTCACTCTCCACTTTCACTTTCATCAAGAGGCTTTTGAGTTCCTCTTCACTTTCTGCCATAAGGGTGGTGTCATCTGCATATCTGAGGTTATTGATATTTCTCCTGGCAATCTTGATTCCAGCCTGTGTTTCTTCCAGTCCAGCGTTTCTCATGATGTACTCTGCCTATAAGTTAAATAAACAGGGTGACAATATACAGCCTTGACGTACTCCTTTTCCTATTTGGAACCAGTCTGTTGTTCCATGTCCAGTTCTAACTGTTACTTCCTGACCTGCATACAAATTTCTCAAGAGGCAGATCAGGTGGTCTGGTATTCCCATCTCTTTCAGAATTTTCCACATATCTTATCTTTTTTATATTAATTTTTATTGGAGTATAGCTGTTTTATGATGTTGTGTTAGTTTCTGCTGTATAGCAGAGTGAATCAAAGTGAATCAGCTGTATGTATACATATATCCCCTCTTTTTTGGATTTCCTTCCCATTTATTTAGGTCACAACAGAGCAATGAGTAGAGTTTTCTGGGCTATACAGTAGGTTCTCACTAGTTCTCTATTTTATACATAGTAGTGTATATATGTCAATCCCAATATCCCCATTCATCCTACCCTACATTCCCCCAATATCCATACATCCATTCTCTACACCTGTGTCTCCATTTCTCCTTTGCAAATAAGTACATCTGTATCTTTTTTTTTTTTAGATTCCACATATAAGTGATATTGATACATCTTATCTTTAAAATCCAATATCCCATTGGTACTTAAAGTATATTATAGTATTTTCTGAGAAATTTATAACACCATGAAAATAGACAAAGTGTATCCCTTGGCATCTGAAAATAGACAAAGTGTATCCCTTGGCATCTGCACAAGAATAGGGAATAACCAGTCTGATCAGTCATCCATCTGGTAGGTCCATACATCCATCTATTCACTCTACCTCTTTGAATATGTTATAGGTTAGATACTCTGTTTCCCAAGCTATCTACCAGGAATCTGAGAAGAATATGATGTGATTTCTATTTCCAAAAGGCTGAGTCCTATGAACATACAAGGCCACAGTGTGGTGTAAGATAGAAAGCTCACACTGTTGTGGAAGCATGGAGAGCCACCATTTGCCTTGGGGTGATTTTTAGAGGCTTCACACAGAAGTAAATATTCATGTTTGCTTTGGAGGATAATGGTGTGGCAGCCATGGAAAGATGCACTTTTTAGATCACTCTACATGAGAGGACGATTTGCCCAGATGTGAGGAGTATGGCCAACTGCCCGCTGTTGGTGCATCCAGGATTCATCCCTGAATTGGAGCAAAGATCATAGTCTTTCTGGTACAACGACTGAGGACAATGGTGGTACAAGGGCCTAGCTATTTCCCATTCAGACAGACCTCCTCTAGTGACCAGTTATGTCCTGGAGTTTCCACTGGGTTGATAAAGATTGAAGCATTTGTGTAGTAACCAGAGAGCTCCGTACCCAACTCTGTTTTTGCCCTTTTTCTTTCACGCATGTTACTCTCTAGTAAGCCTTTTGCGTTTCTAACTCCATCCTTATATGTGCTTTTGGGAGGACCCAACTGCCTCCAGTGGGAAAGAGTTTGGTGTAAGAAGGGTAGTTCAGGCAAAAGGAGTAACATGAGGACAGACACAGAGGTATACAGTGTGGCCTGGTCAGTGAATAGGGATAAATTTGATGTGGGTAGGGAGTAGGAAATGAGGATGCTTCAGTCTAGATCCAGAAGGTAGACACCCAGAATGTAAAGGATCTGGCAATGGACTTTTTCTTGAAAGAAAAGGAGAGCCATTATAAACTATTTTAAGAGAAGCGAGGCATTTCCAGTACAAAGTAGACAGTGAATAGAGCAGGAGATGCAAAGAATCCTTGTGTCCAAATTTTGTCTGTCTCTCTGTTTAGTATTTATTTGCAAAGCAATACTTCTTTTTCTTACATTTTCAAATCACTTCTTCATAAAACTAGATTATTTAGATGGAACATAGTGCTTCATGTCTCACATAAAGAAAGAAAGTATGCCTGCATTATATAGAGGAGAGAAATTTTATAAATAACAGTGAATGTCCTTCAGGATCATCAGAATCCAGGTCATATTAGTGACACCTTCAACGTTGGTGTTGTTCTTGGGGCTAATTTGAAGTTGTTTCTCTTCCTTTATATTTGCTCACTATCTGAATCCCCCACCCTTTCTGAGTCAGTTCTTAAATGTTTTCCAACTTGTATTTGTAAAATACTTGGTCAATTTCTCATCTTTTTTGGGCTGCATTTGGATCATTTACCATTTATAGACAAGTTTGGATTTCACCATTGATTTTTTTTCCCTTTTTCTGTGTATAGATTTATGTAGACATTATTGACTTCGTTTACCAACATTCTTAACTGAAACATTATGACCAGGCTTATTAAGTGTTTGCTATTAGATACTTTCTAGGAATGGGATATATTATTTCTCTTTACCACATTAAAAAAATTGATTTAAAGAATAGAATTTAGCAAAGCAAGGTAACTTTGAAATGTGCTTTTTTGTGTATTTATATTAATATCCAGTGAATAATTTCAAAGGTTAAACTTGATGATCCATCTCTTCAAGCTATCTACTTAAGTCTAGAGTCATTACATCACCTGCTTCCTTTATGCCATTGATTTATGTTTCTTTCAAACTGCTGAGATTGGGCAGTATCATTTATTTTTATATGACATACTCTGCACTATGAAACAGAGTTTCAGAAGGTAATGGTAGAAATACCTGTAACGCAATATAGAATTGCCTACTCACCTGAGTGATTCAGTAACATATCCATTAACGTTTGTCTGGAGTTCTCATAATACTGAAAGAGAATGAAAGGTTTTAATCAGTCTTTTTTTGTAGCAAATAAGTCAGGGCAATTTCCATGTAAGAATAGTATTCAGATACCATAATGTGTTTGTGTTTAATGTTGAGAAACACAAAAGAGTTTTTAGAATTTTCTTAAGCCTCTCCTATTTTAAATTCTCCAGATTAGCTAAAGTCTATTCATAATGTACTGTGAAGAAATATTTGTTTCAGGAATGCCAAAATATGTATTTGACCCCTATTTTCAGAAACTAAAAGAAAAAAAAGTGGATTATTTTCAAATAAAGTGAGCTTTTGCCCAGTTCAATGGAAGGAAAATTCGGGCATGAAAGACTTAAATATTTTGCTATGTTTATATGACTTGTTAGAAAATGGTCTTAGACTAAATTGCATATCCTGTTTGTTAATCTCAGATTCTTTTCTGTAAGTCACACTGATGGGGCATCGTGTACAGGAAGGAATTTACAAAAGAGTAAGCTCATTTATTTATGCAAATTGATGTGTTTCCCTCTAGCTATATCCCTAGGAGGATATTGCCATTTTTATGTTTCCAGTGGCTCATTTTAAAGGAAAATACTTTACATATTTTTAAAAATGAGTTAAATTTTTCTACTGTTAATGGAAATCCACTGTTATGGTATTCATATTATAAAAACCAACTCAGTCAAAAATACAGTTTGATGAATGTAGCATCTTTATAAATTGAAGATAGTGATTTCATTTCTTCCATAGTAAATTTGCTTTAAATATTGGTTTATTATATATATTCACTTGTATTACAAATATTTCCAGTAAGCAAACACAAATCATTTTTATATTTAGCATTTAAAATGTATCTTAACTCAAACATTAAATCATCTATTAAATATTCAATTAAAGTGGGTTTTGATCCATTTTTAAAAATTAGTGGTCAGGTATTCGGGGAAACAAGCTTGCAAGATATTTCTAAAACACAATTCACTTCATTTCTTGTTCTGTATATTTTGTCAGAGAATGCCTTAATGTAACAGAAATCAGATTTGGTGTATATTTTTACACCAAATCAAATTGTACAGGCGCCACCCTCAGCTTTTTCCAAAACATTATAAAGGATAAGATTCCACCATGATATAGCTTAAGAAACAAGTACAGCCCTGGAAGAAGCCCATACATGGAAAGTAAAGCTACAGGAGGATATGTTTTACCGGAAAAACCTCATGTCTTACAACAAACACCATTACAGAACTGGATTTAAAAAATAAGTTTACTTAGCTGAATTCTATCTTTTTCTGGAATCTGTATGTAAGGCATATATGCTGTTTTTAGTTATTTCTACAAATATAAATCATACATATAAAAGGTACTGAAAAATGTAAGAATGAAACTGCAATATAGTAGTGACTAATGATATAAAGCACTTAGATGCTTCAGTTATAACAACTACATGAAGAGGGTGAAGGCATCATAAGTCATTTTATTTATCACAATTGGCAGGTTTCCCTCCTTAGTTGTATTGAATATAGTCTCATATTCCCTGTCTGCTCCCTGCCCAATCCTCAATTTCCCAAATTCACACACACACACAGAAGTCGCTCAGTCGTGTCCGACTCTTTGCGACCCCATGGATTGTAGCCCACCAGGCTTCTCGGTCCATGGGATTTTCCAGGCTGAATACTGGAGTGGGTTGCCGTTTCCTTCTCCAGGGGATCGTCCTGACCCAGGGATCGAACCCGGGTCTCCCGCATTGTAGGCAGACGCTTTACCGTCTGAGCTACCAGGGAAGTCCATCAAAAACACAGGAGAGTAGTAGTAAGTTTCAAAAGGATGTCAGTTGAGATCTTTTATAGATGAAATCTACTTCCTAGAAGTCAACTCGCCAATTATATGGACAGCTGGAGGCAAGAGGCTGCAAAAAAAGGTCCAACTGGAAAATATCTCGGGTACCCAATTAGATCCAGTTATTCTGCTTCTGTAGATTTAAAATGATCATCATCCACGGTGGAATAGATATGTCCCTCGTTGCTTAGAAAATCCACAGCTAGCTTGATTGAGGCTATGGACATGTGTTGGAGTTGGTTCTTGAGATCCTGAAAGTTCAATCCTTCAGGTCTTGGGCAAGCCTTGATCAAATTCAGCACCTGGTTCTGGGCCACAGTGAGGCCATTTGCTGGTATGAAGTTATTCCCACCGAAGTTCCCAGCTTCACCCATTCCTGGATTGCTGATAGGTGCTCTACCTGCTGAAGGCTGGCTGTTCGACTTGCTCAGCATCATGTGTGCATTGACTACTTCCAGAATATGTGTGGTGAACTCATTCATATCCTCCAGGGGCATGATCTTAAAGGCTACCAGGCTTATCTATTCTTTTAATGGGTATCAGTAATCCAAAATTATTCATTCCTTTTATCAAATCAGAAATGAAAAGTCAAGTAAACCTTCATAGGCTTTTTTAGAACACAGGTTCTGAAATTTTCCATTTCTGATTGCTAGAAGAAAGAGCTGTGATTTGCTACTGTATACATAGTTGCTTAAATATCAGACCGTTACTATAAGATGCTTTCTATGCCATAAAGTGAGCTAGATTATTTTCTCTGTCATATGGGATCTTCTGTGTGTGTGCTCAGTAGCTTCAGTCCTGTCTGACTCTTGGCAACCCCATGGATTGTAGCCCGCCAGGCTCCTTTGTTCATGGGATTCTCTAGGCAAGAATACTGGAGTGGGTTGCCATGCCATCCTCTAGGAGATCTCCCTGACCCAGGGATAGAACCCACAACTCCTGCATCTCCTGCATTGCAGGCAGATTCTTTACCCACTGAGCCACGTGGGAAGCCCATGGGATCTTCTATATAGTCATAATTGAGAATTTACAAAATATTAGAAAAACAAAGCCAAGTTTCACCAATAACTTCCATCTCATGTATAAAGCATAAACATCTCTAAAGATTTTTACCAATGACTAGCTTCTTTTTGTTAACAAATGATCTAAACTGGTGTTTTAAAAGTTTCATAAGTATCTGAATCTTTTGTAAAACTGAAACAACCTGTCAAATCCTATGAATTATGAGATATGAAATTAATACATATGGGTGACAGTCATATAAACCTTTGGTCTCATACTTTAGTATATCAGTTTGGATATACTGTAGTGAAAAAATTATGATTCATGTTAGTAAGCAGAATAGCACTTCAACAGCACTTGTTTGTATAATTTTACATGAGTGAAACTGCTACTAACAGTAAAACATATACATGCAACCTCTTTGATCAATGATACATTCATAAATTTAAATATAAATCAGAAATTAATCTTAGATCTGCACAGAAATAGCTATTTGGCAGCATAAATCAATGTTTATTGTTTCCAAGTTTATTAAAAATTAGTACAAAATTTTGCCTTTTAAAATGACAGTTCTTTACCAATAACTATGATGTATATTTTAAAGAGAAAAATTGAACCAGACAGTTATGAATTCCTTCTGAAAAAAGGCTGAAGTTCCATGGAAGGCAAAGTAGAAACCACTGGACTGGGTCATGTGGAGAAGAGCTGTATCATTCTTCCTGTCCATCCCTGTGCCTACTAAAAAAACTGGAGTACTATAACAAATATCCTAATTACCCCAGTTTCATTTTTTTCAATGGACTTTTTAGTTGTATGCTTTATTTTTTAAAAACAGACCAATCTTATAATTTGAATAAGATGAGCTATTGTCTGGCTGACTCCTTTATAAAACTGAAGCTATAAAATTGTATACCATGTCACCAAGAATGCAGCTTATACTTCCCAGTGCCTCAGTTTAGTGCCAGCTTGTGCCAAACAAGCTGCTGACTTGCACAGAGAGGAATTCCAGGAAGTCGTCGGAGCGGGCCATTTTCCAATAATGCTCCCTGGCATGGACTCAGTTCAGAGCTTTTTTACAAATGGCTATTACACTGAGATCATGATGAGATTTCCTAGAAGTACACGCAATGCTTTTCACTGAAGTTTACTAATTCAAAACTTCTTGTGAAAACAAAGATTTCCCCCTGAATTCTTAATGTCATATAACCATATGTCAGTACATTTGAGTGTGCCTTTAAGATATGAAAGTGCTTAGATCTCTTAGAGACAGGTTTTTTAAAAATTAAATTATTATTTTCTCTTCACATCATTTTACTTTAGATATTTGGCTTAAGTTACATTGAATTTCTATGTCTTTTTTTCAAGATATTGAATAGCACAGGAGTACTAAAGTATTGATGATCTCTATTAATTCTGTCAATCATCAACAGTCACTGAGAGCTTGTGGTTGGCAAATGTTGCAGTAAGTACTCTAGACATGTGGGCAGCTGTCTTGAGCAATCTCAGATTAGATGGACCTATCAGAGTCTGCCATAGGACCTGCCACTAGAAGAATCGAAAGCACATAATAAATTTCTTCAGTGATACATGTGATCACCGTGTTAACAGGGTGAAATTTGGATGAAGAGAAATCACGGAGTTCTCAGTTCTCCCTTGAATATAGACTGACTCTAGCTATTGGCTCCCATTCCTTGATCTTTCTGCTATAGGCATATCCTGATTTTTGAATATCCTTATCAAGGATAATGCTGCTTCCTTCATAGCTCAGTTGATAAAGAGTCTGCCTGCAATGCAGGAGACCTGGGTTCGATTCCTGGGTTGGAAAGATCTTCTGGAGTAGGAAATGGCAGCCCACTCCAGAATTCTTGCCTGGAGAATCTCATGGACAGAAGAGCCTGGCAGGCTACACTCTATGGGGTCCCGACACAACTGAGCAAGTAAGCACAACAACAACAATGGGTGATAAAGACAGAGATGTTAGAGATCAGTATTTGTTGTTAAGTTGTTCAGTCATGTCCAACTCTTTGCGACCCCTTGGACTACAGCACGCCAGGCCTTCCTGTCCTTCACCATCTCCCAGAGTCTGCTCAAACTCATGTCTATATTGAGTCAGTGATTCCATCCAACCATCTCATCCTCTGTCATCCCCTTCTCCTCCTGCCTTCAATCTTTCCCATCATCAGGGCCTTTTCTAATGAGTCAGCTCTTGGCATCAGGTGGCCAAAGTATTAGAGTTTCAGTATCAGCATCAGTTCTTCTAAAGAATATTCAGGATTGATTTCCTTTAGTATTGACTAGTTTGATCTTCTTGCAGTCCAAGGGACTCTCAAGAGTCTTCTCCAACACCACAGTTCAAAAGCATCAGTTCTTCAGCACTTAGCCTTCTTTATGGTCCAACTCTCACATCCATACATGATCACTGGAAAAACCATAGCTTGACTATATGGACGTTTGTCGGCAAAGTAATGTCTCTGCTTTCTAATATGCTGTCTAGGTTTGAAATAGCTTTCCTTCTAAAGTGAAGTCGCTCAGTCATGTCCAACTCTTTGCACCCCATGGACTGTAGCCTATCAGGGTCCTCTGTCCATGGGATTCTCCAGGCAAGAATACTGGAGTGGGTTGCCATTTCTTTCTCCAGGGGTTCTTCCCAACCCAGGGATCTAACCTGGGTCTCCTGCATTGTAGGCGGGCGCTTTATCGTCTGAGCCACCAGGGAAGCCCAGGTTTGAAATAGCTTTCCTTCTAAAGGAGCAGGTATCTCTTAGTTCCATGTTTATAGTCACAATCTGCAGTGATTTTGGAGCCCAAGAAAATCAAGTCTGTCATTGTTTCTATTGTTTCCCCATCTATTTGCCATGAAGTGATGGGCTGGATGCCATGATCTTAGTTTTTTGAATGTTGAGTTTTAAGCCAGCTTTTTCACTCTCCTCTTTCACCTTCATCAAGAGGCTCTTTAGTTCCTCCTCACTTTCTGCCATAAGGGTGTTGTCATCTGCATATCTGAGGTTATTGATATTTCTCCCAGCAATCTTGATTCCAGCTTGTGCTTCCTCCATAGTACTTGGCTTATAAGTGATACAGATAGTAGGACTCATAGGACCTTTGAGTCAAGATCATTTTGAGATCATTGAGTCTAAGCCCTTTGTTTTTCTGCCTAAGAACCTGAAGCTCAGAGAAGCTCAGATATAATAGCTAGTTAAGGATTGAGACTGTATTCAAATTTCTTTTCAATATTTGCTGATTTTTTTTAATTGCCTGATGGTCCCCATTTAGGAAGGATCTCTCTCTTTTTCTCTGGTTGTTCTTACTTGCCAGTAAGCTTAATGCTTTCTCCTGTGACAGATCAACCATGTACAAAAAGATATGGAAATCAGTTTGCATACCTATAAGTCCCACTTGATGTGATTAGAGCCTCTAGGTCTTGATGAAACTTAAAAGCAAGGTGCTTTTCTTCATTTTCCCCCTTGTAGGCTTCCATCATATTCTAGCAAGACTACTAACTAACTCAGTTCAATATATTATTAGAGCAATCATTCCTAGAGGTAGTTGCCTTTCACAGCTAAAGTGATTTATAAAAACAGATTTGTTCAAATCAACTCTCCCATTAAGACCTTTCAGAAGTGCAATATTCTCTAGTTTTTTGTTTTGTTTTGTTTTGTTTTTTTGGATCAACTAAACAATTAGAATCATAAGATAATCATGCACCTTACCTGGCACCTCTTGACTCAGAAGGACAGAGATCGTGAACGACAACTTGCTTGCTTACTGACAGCAGCAGTCCAGTAGCTCAGTTCTGAACAGCCTTGTATGTCCTATAGCAAGTCCATAGGCACTGGTTTGCCAGGTCCAATCACAAGGACACCCAAAGCTATGACAATGAGTTTTTTTATAGTTCATTTATAATTTTTCCTAGTCCATATATGATTTACCAATGAGAAGTCATTTTTACTATCAGTAATGTCACCTTGAAATATAGTTGACATTCTGCTTTTATCAAGTTACCAAGAATCCAGCTAAAGTTAGCCAAAAATCAGATTCTTATGGAGAAAAGGTTTTTTTGGTTTGTTTTTGCTTATTTGTTTTCTTTAAGCACACATGACTTCCCTTTTCTCTTAGGATAAAGTACGTATTATTTGAATGACTCACAAGAATCATTTTCAGCTGGCCACTAGATTCCTCTCTAGTCTCATCTTGACCCCTGCTACCCACCTTTAACCCTATAATTCAGTCAAGTCAGACTCTTTCAGTTCCTTTAAAGGATCTATTACTACTTGGCTCTCAAACCTCACGCATGCTATTTTATCACCCATTTATTTATTTAAAAATTTTTAGTGCCTTCAGTGAGCCAAGCAGTGGGCAAATCCCCTGAGGATACAACAAGGAAAAGGCATTCTTGTAGAATCTCCAGCCCCTGCCTGAAAACCCTTCCCCATTCCCACCACTGCTTAATGTTCATGTCCCAAACTGAATGTTACATCTTCGAGGATTTCCTCTCTGCTCCCCACAAACAGGTTAGGTGTCCTACTCTATACTTCTTCTGTTACAATACTGATCACCCTGTATTGTCATTGCCTGGTTTCTTGTCTACTCCCCCATGAGACTGTGAGCTCCATGATGGGAAAGGAATACGTCTAACTTGCTCACAGTTACATCTTCAGTGCTTAGGTCACTGCCAGGTACCCTGAGGATTCTCAATAAATATTTGATAGACAGATAGTTCTAGGAATTCCAAGAAGTTTAGAACTACAATATCCTTAAAACCACAGATAATTTGTTTCTAAAGTGAAAATTTCAGGCCCTGTTATAGGTAATAAAGAAGATATTTGGAAGTATATATCCACCAGAATCTATGATATAAATGGAATTGTTTATTTTTTAATTATACTAATAAATAAAAGAGCAAAGCAATAATATACAACTGGAGTGAATGAATTTTAACATATTGATGACCAAGAATCAAATCACTTGAATAAAAACAAACGGTTATAACTGGGATATTCCCAGTTACCTGAAACCTAAAGCCAATGCTGACATTAATGAATAAATAAAGGGAGTAGGGAGAAGAGTCAGTAAGGACTCAGAAACAAATCTAGGATTCTTATTCTCACTTAATGTAGCTTTTGAAGTTTGGCCTGGAACTAAAGCAAAGAAATCAGTTCCCATTAAGATATCATATACAGATGCATCTGTGAGGCTAAATATCCTTTCCTGGAACCATTTTTCCTGGGATTTATCACATGAGTGCCAATATAAAGCAGTGCTAAGTCACACAGTAGAATATACCTCCAACCAGTGTTTCAAAAGGTGCAAAAAAATGCTCTTAAATATGACACTTTTTAGTATCAGCCATCTATAAAATCAAAGAACATGACATTGAGCCATCTCAGAAGCCATGTCTTTGATTGACTGAGATAATGTGGTCTAAGACATTATTTTCTCATGGTCTGAGAGCACAGGGATAGAATTTGGAATAGTGTAGGTAAATGGATAATTAACATACCCATTTAGGCTTTTTCTCTCAAATATCAAATATCTTAAATGAGCTTTGGAAAGGTTCTGGATCACATTCAATTTGCAATCAAATTCCCTTAATAAGATTTTACAGTGCAGAAATTCTTTCTTGCTGATTAAAATGAGAGTCATAATTTTGAGTCAGGTACTGACCAAACTTCTTACATAAGGAGAGACAGCACGCTGGAACCGAGTCATGAACAGCCTGGGTGCTTACAAGTAGCATGCGAGTGTATTTGAAGGAGCAAGAGATCTTTTCAAGCTCAGATGCATAGTAGTTACATCTAGAGGCAGTCCAGTTTTAAAGTTTTACAGCAAAGGTTCATACTGGTCCCCTGTGGGTGCTTTCTGTTTGATTTGCACAGTAGTTCATGGGGAAAAAACTTAATTGCCACCATTTATAATCCAGAAGCTTTCATAAAATATTCTGAATTTCTGGCGTCTCATGAAAAGTAGAAAGAGATGTCACACTGAGTTGTCATTTTAGTGCAACAAGAGTAGCAGTGGTTATATCAGACCACCTTTTCAGAGTGAGTATTTACTCTCCAGGTCATTGAAGTGCCCACCAAACTTGCTCTATTTAATTTTCATTAGGTTCTTACAGGAACCAAGGTTTTAACTTGCTCAACACCGTGACAAGGTAACTTTAGCTTGAAAAATTCTCTGTGTGTTTATTTGTAAGGCTGAGAGAGGAAGGAAAGATTTACCTTCAAACATTTACCTAATAAGGTATATAGATATCAAACATTTACCTAATAAGTAATAAGCACTGCACATGTTATACACGAAAAGGAGTACCTTATGGTGAGTCCTTTGCTTAGGGCCATGGTAGTGGCAGCTTTGAACCCACCTGCTTATGGAGAGCTAAGAGAAGCTAAGGAACTGGAGGCACTATACTTCTCTTTTCTGAACATTCTTAAAATTTAATTTCAAAATGTTCATCTTACTATCAACTCCAGGGATCTGTGAAGAGAAAAAATTCTGCTAACAATGGGGATTCCTTTCAAGTGTGTTTATCTTGGGATATGTGGGGAGGCAGGCACTGACTGATTTGCCCCCACTCAAAATGTCTCCCCACATGTACCAAGGTATTCTTATTCAGGGTCTTCTCTGGTAACTCAGATGGTAAAGAATCTGCCTGCAATGCAGGAGACCCAGGTTCAATTCCTGGGTGAGAAAGATCCCCTGGTGAAGGAAATGGCCACTCATTCAAGTATTCTTGCCTGGGAAATCCTATGGACAGGGGAGCCTGGTGAGCTCCAGTCCACAGGTTTGCAAAGAGTTGGACCCAGCTGAGTGACTAACACTTTCACTTATAGAACCCTTATTCTTTGAGGTATAGTCCTTGGTACACAGTCTAGAGAAGGTTAGACCTCTGGTGAGCTGGAAATAGAGCAATGTCTTAAGGAGTTTGATTGTAGTACAATCTCATGGGTAAGTGGAACAGGTTCAAAGTCAGAGTGAGACCAGTTTGTGAATTGTGCTAGATGCTAGGAAGTTTTTAGGTTTATAATTTAGATATTTCTTACTATCGTAGATGGTTTAAAGATTGAAGGGGCTAAAGCTGTGAGACCAGTTGTCTCAATCGGCTTCAGAGACATTTTCTTAACAATTTTGCAGAAGTTGTTGGCTGTCAGTTCTTCCCTCTGAGATAGCTGAATGAGTTAAGTGATTGCATAGGCTTAACATCAGCATTTAAATAAATATCTGTGTATATGAATATTGACAGCAGTTATTGAAATGTACAGGTTAATAGTAATCCACTTACAGGCACTAATATTCAAGTTCAGATTTTTAATATTTTGCCATTTTAATAGCAGCCTCCAAATTCTGTGTGGTTTGCACATATGTCTAATTTAATTTTGGCAAGAATTTTGTGAGCTAGGAATTATTTATCTTCATGTTACAGGTGAAAAAACTGAGTTCAGACTCTCTCCCAAGATATATGACCTGTTTGCACTGAAAAACAACACACAAGTTCAGATTGTTCCTTTCAAATATCAACGTTTTAAGACTTTTAAAACCTAGGTTGATTTTTATACCTGGTAATAAAGTTGTGTTAGGGGATATACAGGGTTACTACATTTCAAAATGAGGATGTTTATATTAGTAATTAAAACTTTATTTGCAAAACAATCATGGTTTTATTTCAGTGACAGAGCACACAGCAAATAGTATTGATTATAGACTAATACATAAAGTGTCAGTACCCAGATATAAAGCATCTCCTTGGCATATTGTGGAAACTGGCCATGAATCACTTCCCATGAATATCAAAGATTAAGTACACATTTACACATAAAAGTACATGCTCACTTGGCAGTTTTCAAATACAATTAGCAATGATTCTCCTGTTGAATTTGGAACGTATGATATGTTAGCACTCACTTGAAAAAATCCACTACTAATTTTCCTATATTGCTTTTTGAAATATGTATCAAAGCATAACATATAAATTATATATGCACATATAAATTATTTAAAAAATGTATGTGTGTGTATATATTGTATCTGACTTTGAAGTGAGGGATTGATGTGTGAATTATTTTAATTCTACCATCTCTACCATTATGAATACCTATACACCCTTTCCCTTTCCTATACCCCACTCCTTTCTATGTCTGAGCACAGAGGAAATGAATGGAATGCATCCCTTGGAAATTCTGTGTTCATGTTTTATAGAAGAAATAATAGGAAGAAAAGAAAGTCTGGGTTTTACATCATTTCTTATATAAAACCAATATTTTACAGTAGAAATTACATCAATATAATAAAAGAAACATCTTTTCAAGGAAAATATATGAATACTAATGCATTCTGTTTGATAGAAATTTAAATAAAATTAAATGCATTAAAAACAGTCATTTAGAATATCTAAAAGACTTTAAAAGTATATCATTTTTTCTCTCCTGAGCTATGTATCTTACATAATTCTCTATATTATTTCTGAAATGTGGTACCTCTTATAGTTGAAGAACATAAGCTTAATGAGAGTAAAGATTTTTTCTGTATTATTAACCCTGTTTCCTTAGTACCTAAGTTAATGCTTGCCAGTATGAGACTCTAAGTATTTATTGAACAGATGTGAATCTAAGTTAAAGACAGTTATCAGTTGTACAAATAATGAGTGTCATTGCTTATGCATGAACTTAGCCAGGTGTAGAAGGCATTCCTTCTTTCAATTCTCACCTTCATTGAATTATTTGCAGTAGCAGCATTACTTGCAGCTACATATTACATGTTTTATAGAAGAAATATCTCTAGCTGAATCTAT
Organism: Bos indicus; assembly: GCF_029378745.1. Lineage (NCBI taxonomy): Eukaryota > Metazoa > Chordata > Mammalia > Artiodactyla > Bovidae > Bos > Bos indicus. The sequence goes on from NC_091769.1 coordinate 56,560,585, forward strand.
AGCTAAATATCACAGTGAATCCAAACTGATTGGATTTTAACTGTGACTTAATATATCTTCAGAATCATTGCACTGTGATATGGAACTGAAACAAAGTACTGCCTTAGATGCAGAAGACTGCGTGTCACATCAACTGATATATGGATATATGACTAAGACAGAATAAATGCATAATCTTTCATAAGAGATCATTATATTTTCAATCGGGATATTCTCGCAACTGAGTCATGGATTATAAAGGACTAAGAGATTTCCAGCTGAGGTGTAAGAGGATCTACTAACTATCCTGGGATACGTCATTCAATTAAATAAATAGAAAATAACAAAACTAAGATATTAATGGACAGAAAATACAAATGAACAGCTAATGTCAAAATTAATAAAGGAGTTAAAATTACAAAAAAAAGAATAATGAAAAGTAGTTCATCAAATGACATTGTTCAGAAAGGCAGTGACCAAAGTAATCAGAAAAATTCTAGCCTTTGAATACACATGGTATTAGACGCCAACATCATTAGGATATTGAAAAAGAAAGGGTTATATATGGTATGAGTAGGTGTATACAATTGTGAATTGATACAAAATGTGGAATATTAATGTGGAATTAATTTGGTCTAAAAACTTACAAAATGTATAACACATTTAAAATTGGTGATGTCTTGGAATCAATAAAATACAAACACACATACACACATATATACATACACATTTTGGAGAATGTCTTGGACCAAATGATGTACTCAGCAAAACAGGCAAAGGAACCAGAGATGAAATTGCCAATATCCATTGGATCATAGAAAAATTAAAGAATTCCAGAAAAACATCTACGTCTGCTTTATTGACTATGCCAAAGCCTTTGATTGTGTGGATCACAGCAAACTATGGAAAATTCTTCAGGAGATGAGAATAACAGACCACCTGACCTGCCTCCTGAGAAATTTGTATGCTGGTCAAGAAGCAACAGTTAGAACTTGACATGGAGCAATAGACTGGCTCCAAATTGGGAAAGGGGTGTGTCAAGGCTGTATATTGTCACCCTGCTTATTTAACTTATATGCAGAGTACATCATGCAAAATTCCGGGCTGGATGAAACACAAGCTGGAATCAAGATTGCTGGGAGAAATATCAGTAACCTCAGATATGCAGATGATGCCACCCTTATGGCAGAAAGTGAAGAGGAACTGAAGAGCCTCTTGATGAAAGTGAAAGATGAGAGTGAAAAAGTTGCCTTAAAACTCAACATTCAAAAAACTAAGATCAGGGCATCTGGTCCCATCACTTCATGGCAAATAGATGGGGAACCAATGGAAATAGTGACAGACTTTATTTTCCTAGGCTCCAAAGTCACTGCAGATGGTGACTGCAGCCATGAAATTAAAAGACGCTTGCTCCTTGGGAAAACAACTATGACCAACTTAGACAGCATATTAAAAAACAGAGATATTACTTTGCTGACAAAGGTCCATCCAGTCAGAACTATGGTTTTTCCAGTAGTCGTGTATGGATGTGAGACTTGAACTATAAAGAAAGCTGAGCACCAAAGAATGGATGCTTTTGAACTATGGTGTTGGAGAAGACTTTTGAGAGTCCCTTGGACTGCGAGTAGATCAAACTAGTCAATCTTATAGGAAATCAGTCCTGAATATTTATTGGAAGGACTGATGCTGAAGCTGAAACTCCAATGCTATGGCCACCTGATGCGAAGAGCTGGCTCATTGGAAATGACCCTGATCCTGGGAAAGGATTAAGGCAGGAGGAGAAGGGACGACAGAAGATGAGATGGTTGGATGGCATCACCAACTCGATGGACATGAGTTAGAGCAAGCTCTGGGAGTTGGTGATGGACAGGGAAGCCTGGCATGCTGCAGTCCATGGGGATGCAAGGAGTCAGACATGACTCCGTTACTAAACTGACTGATTGACTGAACTGAGCAGAAAAGGGATGAAGTTAAGTCAATTGATGTTTGAATGTCACCGGAAAATGATAGAGTTTCTTAGACGATACTGGCTGTCAGAATTGGTTGGCACTGATTGAAATCTATGACCATCAGAGCATCTCTCCAATGTGAGAGAAAATGTATCACCTCCATCTCCTCTAAACCTTAACTTTAAAGGCACTGGTACTCAATATAGCATCATAAAGTACTTTCCTTTATTTGGATTTCCCTGGTAGCTCGTATGGTAAAGAATCTGCCTCCAATGCAGTAGACCCAGGTCTACTGCAAAACATTTAATTTTGAGGAAGTTCAGTGTATCGATATTTTTTCTTTTATGGATTGTGCTTTTGGAGTCAAATCTAACAATTCTTTACCTAGATATATCCTGGAAATTCTCTCCTATTTTCAAAGTAATAAGTTTTTTTCTAACTCTTAAGCTCTCCGTGTGAGTGTACAAGATCGTAAGAAGAAAGAAAAAAGAGGGTATGTATCTCCAAAAGCATATTGTTCTGGGTGAAAAACCAGCTCACTTCTACTGAGTTTTTAAGCATGAATCACCTTTATATACCTTTCATTGAAGACCACAAAGACATGTACTTTAAATGTTATTGTTTTTACAATCATTTTTTCACCACTAATGCAAAGATAACAGAAATAAAAATCAAAAAACATACAACACAATGCAAATTATATCCCTTCACTCACATAGACACCCTGGGTGGGCATGATGAATGAGGTCATTGTTCTTGTGACAGCAAATCTGGGTACTGTGAAAGGAGAGGCTTAATTAAGGCTACAGCAACCATAACTATTTAAAGAAGGAGGTTCATATCTTGTGGTACTCACATTCTATATTTGATCATGTGGATGCAAATAAATGCCTCATAGCCTAATGGAATTTCTGACATATGGAATTCTCATGACTCGAAGGGGTGATTCAGAGTGTAACTATTATGATGATATTTAATATGCATTTTAGCCAATAGACACACTCTTCAATAGTATTACAGTAGACATCTCTCAGAGTGCCTGTTTAGTCGATGCTTCCTCTCACAGCCTCACCCATGTGCTTTCAGAGAACCTGTACATACAGTGCAGATGCATGAGCAACTGGTCATGTAACTCTGTGACCCTGGTCATCTCTACCCGACCAATGCGTAGAGACCTTGGACAAAATAAGATTTCTATCCCAGAAACTGGAAACTGGGAATGTTGTGGCCCAATGCAGTTTCTGTTTGATGTCAATCAGAATGATCTTATGAAGACAGAGATGAGCTGGCTACAGTAATTCAAAGAATAGAAAGCCTGTATTCAGAGAGAGACAAAGAAGGATGATCACATATGCAGAAAGGAATAGACCGTAAGTCCTGAAAAGAGGAAAGAAAGCTTTGGCCTTATATGTTTCAATAAACTACTTACTTTGATTAAATAACTACGAATTCTTCCAATTTTCTTAATTACCCTAAGATACATTGGTAAGTTAAATATTATTTTACAATTTAAGTATATCATAATTAAAATTTCCCCTATACATTTTTCTAATAAACTCTGAAAGACATTGGATATTTGCATGTGCCAGTAATATATTTTGAGTTATATATGCTTATAATAAAGATTGTACTGATGGAAGCTAGGTGCCCAACTCCTGGGAAATAATAACCCTCATGTGGAATTTTGTGATATTTGAGTGAGATGATGTACAGTCCCTGCTAGAGAAGTTTAGTAGTGCTTTTGAGCAGGAACTGATGAAGGACTTTAAAAACATGAGGTGGAAGAATGACTAAAGAAATTCTTTGCCTCAAAAAATAAAATATTAGCATCAATTCAGTTCAGTTGCTCAGTTGTGTCCGACTTCTTGCAACCCCATGGACTGCAGCATGCCAGGCTTCGCTGTCCATCAGCAACTCATCACTTGCTCTAACTCATGTCCATCGAGTCAGTGATGCCATCCAACCATCTCATCCTCTGTCATCCCCTTCTTCTCCTGCCTTCATCCTTTCCCAGGATCAGGGTCTTTTCCAATGAGCCAGCTCTTCACATCAGGTGGCCAAAATATTGGAGTTTCAGCTTCAGCATCAGTCCTTCCAATAAATATTCAGGACTGATTTCCTTTAGGATTGACTGGTTTGATCTCCTCGCAGTACAAGGGACTCTGAAGAGTCTTCTACAACAGCACAATTCAAAAGCATCCATTCTTTGGCACTCAGCTTTCTTTAAAGTTCAAGTCTCACATCCATACATGACTACTGGAAAAACCATAGCTCTGACTGGATGGACATTTGTCAGCAAAGTAATGTCTCTGTTTTTTAATATGCTGTCTAGGTTGGTCATAGCTTTTTTTTTTCCAAGGAGCAAGCATCTTTTAAATTCATGGCTGCGGTCACCATCTGCAGTGACTTTGGAGCCTAGGAAAATAAAGTCTGTCACTGTTACCATTGGTTCCCCATCTATTTGCCATGAAGTGATGGGACCAGATGCCCTGATCTTAGTTTTTAGAATGTTGAGTTTTAAGGCAACTTTTTCACTCTCATCTTTCACTTTCATCAAGAGGCTCTTCAGTTCCTCTTCATTTTCTGCCATAAGGGTGGTGTCATCTGCATATCTGAGGTTACTGATATTTCTCCCAGCAATCTTGATTCCAGCTTGTGTTTCATCCAGCCTGGAATGTTGCATGATGTACTCTGCATATAAGTTAAATAAGCAGGGTGACAATATACAGCCTTGACATACCCCTTTCCCAATTTGGAACCAGTCTGTTTTTCCATGTCAAGTTCTAACTGTTGCTTCTTGACCAGCATACAAATTTCTCAGGAGGCAGGTCAGGTGGTCTGTTATTCCCATCTCCTGAAGAATCTTCCATAGTTTGCTGTGATCCACACAGTCAAAGGCTTTGGCATAGTCAATAAAGCAGACGTAGATGTTTTTTGGAATTCTTTTTCTTTTTCTATGATCCAATGGATGTTAGCAATTTCATCTCTGGTTCCTCTGCCTTTTCTAAATCCAGCTTGAACATCTGGAAGTTCACGGTTCACGTACTACTGAAGCCTGGCTTGGAGAATTTTGAGCATTACTTTGCTAGCATCTGCTGCTAAGCTAAGTCGCTTCAGTCGTGTCTGACCCTGTGTGACTCCATAGATGGCAGCCCACCAGGCTCCTCGTCCCTGGGATTCTCCAGGCAAGAACACTGGAGTGGGCTGCCATTTCCTTCTCCAATGCATGAAAGTGAAAAGTGAAAGTGAAGTCGCTCAGTCGTGTCTGACTCTTAGCGACCCTGTGGACTGCAGCCCACCAGGCTCCTCCGTCCATGGGATTTTTCCAGGCAAGAGTACTGGAGTGGGGTTCCATTGCCTTCTCTGTGCTAGCATGTGAGATGAGTGCACTTGTGTGGTAGTTTGAACATTCTTTGGCATTGCCCTTATGGGAGCTATGATTAGTGACTACCTTAGTGAAAAGGGGGAAGACTATTGGGATTTTTCCAGAAGCCAGAGCAAAGGCTATTGCTAGACATATAAAGAGATTTGTGTACAGCATTTAAGAAAAAATATTCAAATTCTTAAATCTGTTGAATGATATAATAAGCTGCCTCATCAGGTAGTGAGTTCCTTGTAATTTTTGCTATTGTTTAAATAGTGGTGATCAAGTCAGAGTCACTGTTTTGGGTATGAAATTGGTTAGAAAAGTTCTATTTTCCATTTCACAAAAACTGATTTCACTATTTGAACATCTTAAGGATCTGTACAAAAAAACAAAAAGCTATAATGCTTATGAGCTGCTCTTTTAAGATGCTATTCTTTGTTCTAGGGTTTCAGCACCAAAATGAATGAATGAATGAATGTGTAAATGAATAATAAATAAGCTGAGATTTCCACATGCATACACATAGGCGTGATTCACATATCAAATGATAATGAATTATTTTGCATTTGTTATAAATAACCCACCTAGTTAAAAAAATTAGGTATCAGTTGACTAATATTTAGAAATTAAGTAGAGTTTATTGAAAGAAAATAAACAGGAGAAAAAAATGCCTAAAACTAAAGCTTGATTTCAAACATCTTAACTGATCAATAATTTTCTTTTTTTATTTAAGGTGACTGAGTTTGTTATGTTCAGGATAGTGAGCAATTGATGTTGAAGACAAAACTTGATATAATGGAGGAATACTGAATTTACAGTTTTTCCAATAAAGCTCATAAATAATTATTTCAGTGTTTTTTCCATTAATAAAGTATAAAATCTGGCCTAATATCTTAAAATATTTATTAAAAATTTAGCTATAGTTTGACTTAAGTATTAATAGTATGCATTAAATATAGAATTGTTTTTTGCAGAATATTTTAATAATATTACAATTTTGTTTACATAATTTTCGGGGGTTCTCTTCCTGTAAAGATCAGCCTAAACACCTACAAATGTGTTTAATTTCTATATTTCAGTCCAATCATAAATTTTCAGCTTTGGTATATTCAGAAGTGAAATGTGATTTGTTAATATAGAAGATAGTGTTTGTAATTTACAAAATGGGTTTTATAACCTGTTAACCAAGAAAGCTGAGTGCCAAAGAATTGATGCTTTTGAACTGTGGTGTTGGAGAAGACTCTTGAGAGTCCCTTGGACTGCAAGGAGATCCAACCAGTCCATTCTGAAGGAGATCAGTCCTGGGTGTTCTTTGGAAGGACTGATGCTAAAGCTGAAACTCCAATACTTTGGCCACCTCATGCGAAGAGTTGACTCATTGGAAAAGACCCTGAGGCTGGGAGGGATTGGGGGCAGGAGGAGAAGGGGACGACAGAGGATGAGATGGCTGGATGGCATCACCAACTCGATGGAGGTGAGTTTGAGTGAACTCCAGGAGTTTGTGATGGACAGGGAGGCCTGGCATGCTGCAATTCATGGGGTTACAAAGAGTCAGACACGACTGAGTGACTGAACTGAACTGAACTGAAACAAGAAAATCAGTTCCATCTCTCCAGTTCATGCCACCCACTAGATATGCTACATAGATTGTTCAGCTACTTTCAGAGAATATACCCCTTTTGAAAAGAGCTCTGTTTTTTTTACTTAGGAGAGAGTTAGGGAGAGCAGGCAGGTTGGAACTTCTTGAGACTAAATCCATCAATTGAGTGACAGTGCCTACATATTCTTCCCTTCAAACATATCGTATGAACTGCATATTACACAATCCAGGCAGTCTCAGAAAATCTATACTCATTTCTCGATTCCAAATGTGAAGGTCCCCCTTAAACCTAGAGGACTCCTGGAAGGATTTACAGGGGAAATATAACGAGACTGATTTTCTAACACGTGTTGGACACATAGCACACATAAACCTTCGGGTAGTCCTCTGCAGATTTATACGAGGTGGTACAGGAGAATTCTCCCAGCCATTGAGTGTGACTCTCCTGCTTCTGAGTTATGTCAGGTACATAGGAATCACTCCCAGACACTCTCCCAGGACTACAGCCTTTGGCTTTAAATCCTCAATTTGACACTTTTCTGCATGGTTATTAGAGCTTTAAAGAAATGTATGTGGACTCTCAGCCAGCTTAGAGAAAGCAATTTTCCTTTGGACTATCACCTCCATAAGATGGTACTGGTGGGGTGTGTTAGTAACCTATTCTTCCCCTGTATTTAGGAAATATTTCATGAACATTATTTTCTTAATATGTGAGACAGTTTAGAAATAAAGGGGAAACGAGTATCAATAATTTATTTGTAAAATAATTCCAAGTGGTTTTATTTAGTGTTTGTTTTTTTTGTTTGTTTGTTTGTTTTTTTGACTTGGGGCTAATATTTTCTTTTGATTTTTTTTTTTTCTTTCCTTTCTTCTTATCTCTTGGTTCATTCTTAGTCTCTTTCAAGTTGTCCTTATCTTTGGCCTGTTTGTTAATCTTGCTCCTGGGGTGAGCTCATCCTTTCTGGTGACTTCCAAGCACAGTGACTATATTCTGACAATGTCCCCATCTGCATCTCCAGACCAGACCAAGTTCCTGCTTCTGAGATAGTAGAGACATCCTTGACCTGACCTCCCACTGGCACCTCAAAGTAAAAATCAAATTTACTCCCTACCCTATCCCTTGCTTTCCAAGTCTTTGCAAACAGTGCTGATCTGTTATTTTCCTTTATGTTCTGCATACACTTGCCAAATTTTGTCAGTTCTACCTCTTTTATAAATCCCAAATGCATCCAATATTCTCCATTCCAAACAGAATATTATCATTGTTAAAAGTACTTGCTTTGAACTAACACTTGCCTGGATTTTCGTTTTGTACTACTTGCAGAAACACAGACTTATGAGCCTCAGCTTTGTTTTGTTTTTCATCTGAAATCCAAAATAACAATACCTATCCAACGGTGTTGTCATAAGTAATAAATTAGATAATGCAGTTTACATGCTCAGCACAGAGTCTGGCATATAATTAATGCTCAATAAACGTCTTTATCTTTCCACATGATAGATACTGGGTTATCTGTTCTAGGCTAACTGCTGCAAAGGTTTCTATACCCTTCTTGCTTCAGGTCTTACCCATTTTAATATGTTCATCTTCCACATTGCAGTGGTGGTGTATTCTTGAAGATATAAGTTGAATCAAGTCATTTCTCCTCTTAAGCCCCTTGATTTACTTCATAGAATTTTTAAAATAACAGTCAAAATTCTCCTTGAAGAGAAGGAAAACAGTCCTCTCTTACTTTGCAAATGAGACTGCACATTAGTACAGCCCCATGGAGAACTATTTGGCACAATCTGCCAACATGTTAATGCAAATGCCCCTTGATTCCAGAATTCTGTCTTCTTGGAATTTAGCATAGATAAATATATTGGAAATTACTTAGGTACAAGTTTATTCTTTACAGCATTATTTATAAGAGTAGAAGGTTAGAAACAAGCTAATTGTTAATCAGCAGGTGAATGGTCAAATAAATCGTGGTGTAGCTATAAATTGGAATAGTATGTGCAGTGTTTACAACTGATAAGATGTGGCCAAATCTCCAAATTATGTTATGTCAAAAAGCAAGGTTCAAAACTATGCATAATACACCTTATTCTTTAATTTTATTGGCACAGAGTGTTAGGAATATATATTGATACCAATACAATATTGTATATGTATTCAGTATCTATGGAAAGACACACAAGAAACCATTCATAAAATTTTCTTTCCAGAAAGAGAAATGAGTAGTTTCTCCAGTAGAGAAACGAGTAGAAATGAGTAGTAGGGAAAAAGACAGAAGGAAAACTTTTCATTGTATATCCTCGAACACATTTTGTTCTATGTACATGTATTCAAAAAAATGAATGATTAAAACTAGAAACATGCATCCTTCATGATAGGTTCCTTCCAACTTCTTCAAAAGCTGCCTAAGCTCCCCACGTGCTCTCTTTCTCATGCAGTTTCCTTTCTGGGAACATCTTCCCCTCTCGTCCCTCCATTGTGCCTAATTATGCCAATTAAGTTTTGATTTCTCCACCTCATTTCCCAAAACCTTTTCTGGGCTGTTAAGATTGACTTAAATGTTTTTCCTACATACCTCAAAGCACTCAGCAGTTACTTCTAACACTTGGAAAATTCTGTAAGACTGTTGGCTATCCGAGTACATGTTAAAAAGGTGTGTTTTGAGCCCAGCGCTAGATCTGTTGGTTCAGAATCTAGACTTGTGGACCCCTGGAATTTTCATTTTTCATAAGTGCCTTCTTTGTTTTTCAGGGCAGTAAGTTTTCTATTGTACTTAACCTGCTCTCTAGTCTGTCTCCTTCCACTAGGTTGTCAGCAGGACTTGTATCTTCATGATTTTGTGCACCTAGCAGAGAGGTTTGAAAACAGGGGTGTTCAGTAAATATTGAAAGAATGCCATCCTCCTGAGTAGGTCTTTGTCTAGACCAGCAGATATCATTCTTATAATACCAAATATAGATACGGATGGTAAACTTATCTTAAGTATACAATCTCAGACACAGAACCTGGAGTCAAAACCAGGCCTATTTCCTTTGTCAATCTTTTGGGCTGTGTAGTTGAGCTGGGAATAATTTTTTTAAGTTAAATTTTAAATTCTAGTTATTTTAATTTTAGTAAAGAATGCATAAGAAATACATAATATACAGCATGTCTACCAGGTAATTTGCAAGATATCTTTAGACAATTCTAGATATGAGAGCATAGTATACAGCTAAGAAATTTAGATAAACATTTTCACAAATTTAATTTTTTAATGTAAAAATTTAAATTATGAAGAAGTTGACATTTCAGGTTTATTTTCATAATAATATATAACTACTCCCCGTATGAATTTTACTCCCCCCAAAATAATTATTGTATTAGGCAATCGTAGCCATGCCACAATGATAGCCATTAGACACCTGGTTTATTAAACTCTATTGCAGATAAAGGTGCCAGAAATAAATTAATGACTGTTATAACAGCTGGGCTTTCTTGCTTACAAGAAAAATACCTTGACATATTTTTTGACTCTGTGATTGGTCTACATTTCAAGGATATAAATTAATCTTCAGAAGATCCTAAAGAATATCTTCCCTGGACACTTCACTTATACATCAAGTTGGCCATGTTAGCAATCTAATCACAAACCTGTAATTCAGTGGACAACAATTTCTTATTGTGAACAGCATAGCAGCTTTTACTATCATTTAGGTCAGCCCAAGATTGCTGATGCACCGTATGTTTCAGGCCAGGGATGATGGATGGCTAGCTCTGATGCCCATCCCTAAGTGATTGGAAAGATTGAAGACACACAGCTCACTTCGGCTTGCTTACTATTACATCAAGTAATCAGTGTGATAGGCAAGCCTGTGCTCTCTATGTCATGCAGCCAACTTTATGCAGGAACATTATTTCACATTAAAAAAAAAAAACTTAAGAATTGTATCCAGATGACATTCCCATTACTAGATCAAACAGCTCCACCTCACACCTGAGTGTTAATGAATATTTTATCAATACTTTGTTATAAGAGGTAGATCTTGCTTTTCTTTATTTTAATAGCTCAAATAACATATATGTGTCACTGAAGTTATAAGTGAAAGATACCAATTTGTTTCCTTTAAACTTTACTCAGGTCAGAAAAAAAGAGGCTGTTAAGATAATTTCATATTTTTTATGCCTAATTTCCAATTTAATAAATTAGACTGCTTGTTAACTTTAAATTTTAAAGTTCTAAAGATTTGTCTTTGCTGGAATGAATCTATGTAAATAGAGTTTTCTGAAACCCCTCTTGTGTGGAAAATGTTTTTTGAAAGTGATGAAGAAAAACCAAATGTATATTTTAAATTGTCAATTTTGCACTAAGGGCATAAATCACTGAGATAAATTTAACAATATTCCCTTGCTTTTTATTGTTTCAGACACTATAATTTATAACTTCAAGCAAAACATCTCATGGATTAATTAAATGTATCTTGCTATGATTTAAGTAACTTAGAGAACACAAAGCATAGAAGACCTTAAAATTGTTCATAACTGCTCATTTACTTTCTAAGCAATGTCATGATGTAAGTTTCTTTCACTTTTAGAATGCTTGCATTGCCTGCCATCACAGACCAAGTCTAATTTCAGCTTTGTAGAGAAAAGAATGCTGAGGTCCATTTATCTCTTGGGAAGGGCTCGCAGTAGGGGTTAGGAAATCACTTCTTGCTTGATGTTTTATTTTATTATCAATTCTAATTAACATAGTTTATATATCATTACCCTCTGTCCTTTCTTACCTATTTTTATTTATATGTACCCTTTTCTATTTACATAAATGATTTGAGGAAGCTCATAATGAAGACAAGTAACATAATAAGATCCATTACAATTAATGCAGCCTAGTGATCCTTAAAGCATTGTCCAGCAGCATCAGCATCACTTGGGACTTCCCTAGAAATAAAAAGTATTGGTGGCCCCAAACAAAGCTTACTGAATCAGCAGCCTGTGTTCTAACAGTCTCACCAAATGATTCTAACTCATGCTAAAATCTGAGGCCCACTTATCTTCTAGGGTCTGTTAAAGGTAAGAATCAAAAATTGCAGGGGGTGTGTGTGTGTGTGTGTGTGTGTGTGTCTCAGGAAGAGAGGTGACAATTAAGAGAAAACTATTTTATAGGTTGAGAAAAGCTGCAAGAGTTAAATACACAAAGAGGTTTACGAACGTAAGCTTTGTAGTCAGAGACAGGTATTTGGATTCCTGAGTGTTCTGCTACTAATGAGCTATCTGACCTTGACCCATTTGTTCAACTCCTCCTACTCTTCGTTTCCTTACACGTAAAATAGGCAAATAGCGTTGCTTTCAGAGCTAAGTAAAAACGATGTATAAGAAAAGCTTACTGCAGTGAGATATATGAGATATTATGAGATATATGAGATATATGAGAGTAATATACATGAGATATATGTATATTACTTTTTAATTTACTGTTTGTTGCCCTTAAAAATGATAATAAATACTATAATATACACCATTTGCAACAGCATGGGTGGACCTTCAGGGTATTATGCCAAGTGAAATAAGACAGAGAAAGACAAATACTGTTTAATATTGATTATAATCGGATTCTTAAAAGAAAGTCAGACTCAGAGTAGAAAAGTGGTTGCCAGGGCCTGGGGCATGTTGAGGGGACAGGGAGCACTTGGTAGAAGGTAAAAGCTTTCAGTTATAAGATGCTGCTAAGTCGCTTCAGTCATGTCCAACTCTGTGAAACCCCATAGACGGCAGCCCACCAGGCTCCCCCATCCCTGGGATTCTCCAGCCAAGAACACTGGAGTGGGTTGCCATTTCCTTCTCCAATGCATAAAAGTGAAAAGTCAAAGTGAAGTCGCTCAGTCGTGTCTGACTCTTAGCGACCCCATGGACTGCAGCCAACCAGACCCCTCCATCCATGGGATTTTCCAGGCAAGAGTACTGGAGTGGGATGCCATTGCCTTCTCCGAGTTATAAGATGAGTAACGTCTGAATAGAGCATGGTGACTATAGTGATAACACTGCATTGTATAATTGAAATTTGCTAAGGCAGTAGAAGTCAGTAGAACTTAAATGTTCTCACTAAAAAAAATATAAAAACAAAAAGATAAATATGTGAGGTGATGGATGAGTTAATTAACCAGATGGTGGAAATCTTTTCACAGTGGATAGGAATATCAAATCACCACAATGTACACTTTAAATATCCTTCATTTTTGTCAATTATACCTCAATAAGGCTGAAATGGAAAGAAAACATAATTTACCTGAGAAGATTCATGTGATTACTTGAGCTTCCTGGTAGCTACTGTAAAACAATGAACACAACAGGATATATAGCTTTTGACTGGAATGGTGGAGCTTTGAAAAAAATACCAGTGCTTCGACCTTCCTGTCAGAAATGCTGATTAATAATTGGTCTATAGTGGAACTCTGGCATCTCTGTTTTTTTTAGATATCCTCAGGTAAACCTAAAATGCAGACAGGATTGAGAACTACCGTATTAAAGCAGCACTTTTTCAAGAATGATTGTGCATTCAAATCACCCAAGGAACTTGTTAAAATGCATAGTTCTTACTTTTGTGGGTTAAGGGCCAAGATAGTCTAAGAATTCAGCAGGTACTCTGATTAATAAGGAATTTAGGTATTGGGAAATATGCAGATACCTAGGTAGAACCAACCATTTTTTCCCATTCAGCTTTAAGAGAAAACACTAGAGCCAGAATGCAGCCAAACATGTACTTGTTTTATGTGGAGAAATACTCACATTGCTGATAGCCTTACGCAAAGTAAAGCCACTTTATACTTTGATTATGTTTTATACTTACTTTGATTTATATTTTTATATTTAGGATATGAATTTGGTTCTGGAAAGAGTAATAGCTTTCAGTATCTTCAGGAAAGCTTCTCAGGAAATTTAAAGATAGGGTACATCTTTTTTTTTTTTTTTTTTACAATTTTTACAAAATTCCTAATTTTCTGGAAAGGAAGAGATCTAATATTAGGTTTTGGTTACACACTTAAGTTTTAGAAATAATATATCCTTATCAGAATTAATTTCGGATGAAGTCTTTTTTGTTTAATGTGCTATATCATTTTATGCATTTGTTAAAGAAAGAAGTTCAGGTGCTCTGAACAGTGCCATTTATGATACTCAAAATCAAATAATATAACTCTAAAATGTCAATAAAGGGATAGAAGATTTATAATGTTTTAATCTCACATAAAAGAATATGGTAATAATATCTTTAGAGAGGGAACTCTTATTTGAGAATGATGTTTAAAGAAATAGTGCAGAAGAATATTACCTTTTAAAATGATTCTAGAGCAAGTCTCTCCTCACTCATTCAATCTCTCTCTCTCTCCGTCCCTCCCTCTCTTTTTCTCTGTCTCTCTCTGGAGGACATATAAATAAGAATAATTCTAAAAGAATGTAGAATGACTATTTTGACATTAAGAAGTTTAGCTGACAAGAGATGAAGAAAGCTAGAGATAAAGAAAGCACAGGTGAAAATAATAAATACAACATCTTGATTCTTTGGGGAAACTATCATCTTGTAAATTAGGGTCATGGTACTGAACATCCTTGACTGCAACTCTGGAGTTATAGCATGTGTATGAAGAAGGCAGTGGGTCAGCATGGGGAGCCTACCTTAACATTCTTTGTCTATTAACTTTGGCTAAAAGAGTTGCTGGTAAGGACAGGTAAAGTATTGGAGCTTTTAATCAGTGCGGTCTTTTGTACTTTATAGTAAGCCTTTTTAAAAACGTAAAAATGGCAGACTGTATGTTAAATGCGATGGCTGGTTGGCCAAGTCAACCGTGTGCATCAGAAAGTGGCAGAATATGGAGCAAGGTGCAACCTCAATCTGAGCCATAATAAAGTAGCTGTTCATCTGTGGTCGGAGAGCACCATGAAAGACCTTGAGTTCCTTCACTTTATTTTGCAGAAAGCCATCGGACAGCTTTGCATCATCTAGCTCTATCAATCAAGGACCTCAACCGCTGCTTGCTGCTGAAAGCTTTCCTGTTTGGCTCTGTTTTTTCACAGACAGCTCAATAACTTGTCTGTGGAGCTGTGATAAATGTGCCATGTGCTTCTAAACTGTCTCTTTAACACTGGACTGCATTTCAACTTATAATGCTTGTGACTAATTGCTTGTATCAAAGCCTTTTTATTTATTTGTAATGATTATCCAATGGGCTTATCATTTATGTTTCTCACTTCTCTTTATGAAGTGGTTTTATTTTAAAGTTGCACACAACCAGCTGTCAGCTAACTTCTAAAGTAGCAGCTCTTGCTCAATGAATAAGCTGTCAAGTTAAGAGAACATAATTGGCAAACCCTAGTATATAACCTGGAGAAGGCAATGGCACCCCACTCCAGTACTCTTGCCTGGAAAATCCCATGGATGGAGGAGCCTGGTTGGCTGCAGTCCATGAGGTCGCTAAGAGTCAGACACGACTGAGCAACTTCACTTTGACTTTTCACTTTTATGCATTGGAGAAGGAAATGGCAACCCACTCCAGTGTTCTTGCCTGGAGAATCCCTGGGACGGGGGAGCCTGGTGGGCTGCCGTCTATGGGGTCGCACAGAGTCAGACACAACTGAAGGGACTTAGCAGCACCAACAGCAGCAGCAGCAGCATGTAACCAGAACAAGTACAAACTCCTAATGATTTTTCTTCTCTTTTTGTGATTGCTGTATATCAGCTATAGTTTTAAACACCAACTTTATGGCTGCCTACTGTGGCTGTCGGAACAAAAATTTCCTGGTAGTTTTGTCCTCTTGTGTAAGAACAGTAGTCAGGATCACAAAACCTTCTTATTTGGGCACAATTGCCAGTTTCTGCTAAGGAGGCCCAGAATAGAGCTATTATGGTAAATGAATAACTTCTCACTTTGAAAGAAGGTGGTTTTTTCAGATCAGGTTGGAGGTCAGTGACAGGGCAAGAAAAGGAAGCTCATATTGCAGCTGTCTGCAAATGAGGTTTTCCTACAGATACTGTAAGGAAAAATAAGAGCCTATTGGGGAGGCTGATCTTTACCTAATCTCTAAAAGCATATTTTAAAAAGAAAGGAAAACCTGTGTGTTTCTTCTTAAATTTTCACTGTAGTTTAAAAAATGCATGCATTTGTCATCATTAAAGGTCATTCATATTGGGAGTGAAAAGTATTTCTTTTTCTAGTCCTTGGCTAAAAGAAAAAGGAAATAGCATGACATAGTCCACGTCCTTCAATCCTTAAAATGTGCTAACATTCAAGAAGAAAAAATATACTAAATTATAAGTAAATATCTATTTAAGGTTGCTATAGCTTTTTGGCTATATTTCTGTTGGCTAAATGTTTGATTTTATTCAGACATTGATAAATGGAAGTGATAACTACTTATCTGCATGCCTGCAGAGAGAGTCTAACTCTCCAAGAAAGTGGATTTAATAAAAATTATACATGTTTTAAGTATACAAATACAGTAATGTAAAAAAAGTAGAATGCCCAGTTTTTAAAAGGCAAGAAAAAAAGTCTCATTAAGATACTTTTATTCTGAAGTCATTTTCTTGCCTCACATTAAAAAAAAAAAAAATCCTATCATAGAAATGAAATCAAAAGGCATGTGACATTTACTACAGTGAATCAGAATATGCTAGCTTTATACATTGGCTCAGTTGGAGGAAGAAGCTGCACATAAAATCAAGAAGCCATCTACATAAGGTTTTGGAATGCATTATAAGATCCTCTCTTATACAGGAACATAGTGGGTAGACTCTAACTTTTCTGAATTTATAAATTAGGAAATCAATTCAACATTGCATTAAACATACTTTAATGGAATCTTGAATTGCTAAATCATCATTTTGAGAAGTAATCAAATAATCCTGTTCTTCCTTCACTTCACCCTAAGTCATTTCCCTAAGGATCAAAGATAGACAGTAGTATCTATGGAATAATACTTACTGAGGTTTCAGTTGTCTAATGAAATTTGATACATAGAATTTGCTTATAGCCATTCTTTTTCAGAATTTGGTTTTGCTTTTTTTAAAAAAAAAAAATTCAGGAATATCTTATTCTATTCTTCTAACTTGGTTTGGCTTGAATAGTTGGTGTATGCTGGAGCAATTACAAAAAATTGCTAGGTGATAGGAAGAGAGAATCTGGAGTTAAATATGTCATGGATAATGTTAAAAATATGGATAATTAAGGATACAACATTATAGGGTAATTGTTTGCTATTAATAGTTGGTAAAACATTAAAATTAAAATTGATGTCTATGATAAATTGCTAATATAGACTGAGGGGTAGATTTCAGAACACATCTATGGTAGAAGTGGAGCAGTGTCAATCAGTATCTCTGGAAAGATAATGGATTGGGCTCTTGGCCTGAGCTCTGCCCACTTCTTCATAGTTTTACCATTGCTACTATTTCATCATCATTAAGGGAAGATGTCAGTTTTACTCACGATTCTATATAATCCAGATACAATAGGGAAGATTCTGGAAGCATTTTCTTTCTTCAGGTTTATATACCAGGGATGTCTATTTTGTTTAAGTCAGTCTCAACAAAGACCTTGAAGTTCATGCAAAATAAATTTACATATAGTGCTTCCTACTTGAGACACTCTTATTAAAGGCATCAGTCAACTTGCTTCTCCAAGATTATCTGATAGGTCAGAAAAACTCAGTGAACGATGAAACAATGTGGCTTCATCCATGGAACCATGGAAAACAGGGAAGAACTCGCTAATGTTAGAAAACTAAGTACACTACACTGTAAGTGTTCATCTTGCCCTGACTCGTGTGTGGCAGTCCCTCGTGGCATCTAAGCTCTCTGGATAGCCTGATAATCTAAAAGTTAATGAAGTAAATTACCTTTTAAACTATAGTTTCTTATTCTGGCTGAGGCAACCTTGGCATTATCCATTGGTTAATTGTTGAAGTTAGATTTCTACTGTTAATAAATTTTTTGTTCCTGTTTTCTTTTTGACCTGTTGAGAGTGAAACTTCTTTTCCTTGTTGCTCTAATAACCTCAATTTCTTCAGGTTGTTACGTGGGTTTAGTATACATGTATGTTTTTATTGTATATATTGTATTGGCATATATTATATGACATTAGTCAGTAACTTCTCTACATGTGCTTAGTATATTTTACACCAATAACTTGTTTTTTCCAAAGGCCTGATTTATGTATGTTTTGAACCAATCTATCTTTTTTGTCTTATTTTAGATGGCTTGTTTGGCCTGCTATTGTGAATCACATCCAGTCAAGATATTGCATTTTGAATCATCAGAAAATATTCTCTATGATTTCCCAAAGCAATTATACTTATTCTTTGAACTTTTATCTGGATAGACAGTTTACTGGGCTGGGTTCATCAGATAATTGCCCGCTAGGTGCCGAGACAGGCTTCTTCACATGGGTAATTTGGGTGATGTAGGTGACAGTTGATAAGTCAGTTCCATCCATCCATGTACAGGAACACTGCTGAATGTCACCCTTGCTGATTTCCAGACCCTAATGCTTCTAGAAACACATGTGAACTCTATGAAGCAACGGATTAGGAAAAAAAGTGACTTCTTTGTATAAAAATAATAAATAACAAAAAACGAAATGGGAGTCTGAATCCTTAGTTCTAAAGCAGTTTTCTATCTTATGGTTTTTTCCTATGCTGAAAAGTTTAAATGGTTTTATCATCTTAACCCATATTCTCATACAAATGTTAATTTAGTCACCGTTATTAATTAACTACTAGTAAAATGTTTTCTTCAAGAGATGGATATTGTATAAGCCTCACTTATACACTGCCTCTTGATTATGCCTTTGTGAAACATCTAACTGGCAAGTAAAGGAGAGCATTATTATTTGTTTTCTCCATAGAGAAATGCTAGAATATATTCTGATCCATTTGTCTTTAAAAAGTATTTAAAAATGTAGTGTACATTTTGATTCTGAAATAGTGTATTACAGTGAAAGATATCAGAGTAACAATAGAGAAACAGAGATTGAAGCTTCAGTTCATTTCTCTATTTGTTAAAGGTAATTACCTCATTCATTTTGTCTTCCTTTTTTTGTAAGATTAAAATAATAGCCCTTTTTTGAAGGAGTACTGTAAGACTTTTAGGTAATGGGTGTAAAACCCTTTGTGTTTTTTGCAAAGTAATACTATCACAAAGGGATGGAAAACAGTTTTTTAAATTGCAAACTATGGATCCAGAAAAATTATCAAATAAGCGGTCTGAATGTAAAACAAATAAACTAAGCCTCGCTTTAACTTATTTGCTTTGTGGGTGATAGGGTGGGAGTGTGGGAAGGTTGAGAAGAATATGAAATATTAGATGGTTTTTAGTTACATTAACATGGATTAGAAAACTACACAGAATACCACAAATGAGAAATGTATTTAGTGAACTGTGGATTAGAGAGAGAATAAAAGCGGAAAGTAGTGAATGAGCCAAAAATGGAAAAGCAAATACACATCCAAAAAGACCGTGATTAAAATGTAATAGAATCACAGCCTCTACTTGCGATATTTTAATGTATTAGAGCTAAAACCTCCAACTATATCTTGCCTTTTATTAATTACAGGAATAAATCAGGATATTATCTTTAATCTGCTTTATTGCCCTGATAGGAATCCCTGGTGGCTCAGTGGTAAAGAATACATCTGCAGTGCTGGAGACGTGGGTTTGGAAGGGAAGGGAAGTCAGGGAAGATCCCCTGGGTAGGGAAGATTCCCTGGAGAAGGAAATGGCAACCCACTTCAGTATTCTTGCCTGGGAAATCCCATGGACAGAGGAGCCTGGCAGGCTATAGTCCATGGGTTTGCAAGAGTCGGACATGACTTAGTGACTAAACCACGACCATTGCCCACGTAAAATTAAGTCTACGGCCAGAGGTTCCTTACCCCTGCTCTTGATGTTTAATGTGGAATTCTTTTCACTTTCACCAGTGAAAAGAAACTACCAAGCTCTCTTTAGTAGTTCAAAATCTACCGACGAAGCCATTTTGGACCAGATTTGTTTTACAGTTTTGCCAGATGAAAACAAATTTAATTATCATCTTGTTAACCTGGCTTTACTTTGCTTTGTTTTTGAGTAGGTGGATTGGACCATTTGCTTCCTTCCTGCCCTGCACCCCCACCCCTAATGGTTCCTTTGGTGTATAACCTCAGATCCCTATTTTTCTGTTTCTGCCCCGCCACAACCAACCTTTCCCATCTTTCCCCAGCTCTCTCTACTGTTCTTTCCTCTGTGTCTCTTTCTCTCACACATTGCTTTCCCCTCTGTCTGTGTCTGCACTCAAATCTCTGTGTCAATATGCAGTTTCCTTACTTTTCTGGCATTTTTCTTTTCTGTCATAATTGGCGTCACAGTATGGAAAAAGGACAAAACCTCAGGACTTGGTAGTAAAAGTCATCTAGTATTAACCCTGCTATTCTTTATGACTTCATCTCAAGTCAGTCCCTTAGTATCTTCACATCAGTTTTCTAAACTCCCAAACAAAAATCTAATATCTGCCCTATAACTAGTGGTATGATGGAAAGAGCTACCACCAGGTCATGAGAGTCAACTGTGTACATCACTTCTTGATTCCATGATTAGTGACATCACTTGGTACCTTGAAATTGGTTATGGTGGGAGTATCACACCATGAAAATGAGCAAATGGTTCAAGTTAGTGTTTTGTTTGTTTGTTTTCAACAGCAGATTGTTAACCATTTATCAGCACACAACTGCAAATATTTCACATGAGGGTGTAGTGAGGCTAAAATGAAAAGAAATGTGAAGTGACTTAATGAGACAAAGAGGTGCTTCCCAATACTCACCAGGTGTCATTTTATTCTTCTCAAGCCTGTCAACTCATTTCCTTTCCTTCCTGTATAACAATCCAGCTGGTATATGCCTATATAGAAGCATTGTTTCATATTATTAATTAGAATATATCCTCACCATAAATCTAGATCATGTGCTTTTACTTTAGAAAATGTGCAGCTTTGCGAAAAGTTCAATATGCACGAGAAAATATTTTCACATAACAAGGATGCCTGTGAAGACCTTGCATACCGAAAGTGTTCAATATGTATTTATTCAGTTGAATCAAGTTGAATAAGCTTGATATCAATTGAATAATAACTAGCTTTGGCTACCATTTGCCTTTTAATTTTCAGCACATATTGGGAATTGTGATGAATTTATATAAGGTCTTCTTCAAATCCTCCAATAATAATTTATTTCTCCCTAATTTATAGTAAATAACAAAAAATGGCTTAAACACTTCCTACTCACCGGTGTTGTGTTACTGTGAGGGGAGATAATGTTATTTTACTAAGTGGCCCTTCTGCAGTTCACAAATTGGCAAGAGTTTAATATGAAGAGTGAAGAAGAATATCATTTTCAGTTGAAAGCTGAAAGGGGAGCTAGTAAGAAAAATGTAATTAGCTAAACTGGAACCTGACCAGACCCCTGACATTTTTTTGTTTAAAAGAATATGGAGTGAACACAAATTAAATGCACTATGAATGTTCTTAAAGAGGTCAAAACAAGGACATATTAAAGGATATTTACTAGAATAATGCAAGCATTTACCAAGCTGACTATAAGAACTGATTTTTCCCAAAAGCAGTGCTGAAACAATTTAAACATTAAAGTCATAGGACAGATAGTTTAGTTTAAAGCCATATTTCTGTTTTTATTTGTGTTGAAACTTTAAAATTTCTAGATTAGATCACTATGTCATTCGAGTAAGCTTAAACATTTTAACTAATTACTATATCAATAATATCTATATAGCTTAATACTGTGTACATCTCAATCCTTTATCCAAAAATGAGGACTCTTTGCAGTAAAATGAAGGACAAAAGTCACATCTTTAGAGATGAGTAGGCTCACTCCTATATTCAGAAACTTCTTTTGAAATCACCGTACTGTAATACAAATAAATAGAGCAAAAGCAACTTTTTTTTCCTAGTACTAAAATAACAAATAAAATCAGAATTAGGAGAAAAAAATTAGCCATTGCTTAGGTTTCTACTAAATTTTACACCTACATAGAAGCCATAAAAACCAAGAAAGACAATAGAAATATTTCTATAAATATCTCTTTCCATAACACAGCAGCTTTAGAAACCTTTTCTCCCTCTCATGCTACATAACATGAAAATACTGTAGCACCTACAGCCTGCGCTGAGGCAGCTCATTAGCTGAGCTGTCTGTGTGTGTCTGTCTGCCATCAGCATCTGGTGAAAGGGGAAACACTGACCCTGCCAGATCTGGGTCATGAGGTCAACAGGTCTCATTTATTATTCAAAATTGCTTTCTGACCTTTTATCTACTAGGTCAAAGGATGTTGTATTCTAGTTGGTTGAATTTTTTAATGATGAAGCCACTATCCTGCCAGATAATAAAATTATTTCTCCCTTCTATGGGATTATGATATTCTCTTCACCTATCTGAAAATGTAATATTCTGAATCGTTGGCTGTGGAAATATCCTCAAAAGGAAGTCATTAGTTTCTATTTTTCCTTTTTTATAAGATATCTAGAGATTTAAATGATATTGACTGTTGACAGTGGTTGTAGTCATTTTTGTGGCTGTGATTCGAACCTCTCATTCTGCACTTGGAATTCCACCACTTCCTGTGGCGCTCCTGTACTCCACAGACAGTAACATGCACCATGCTGACCCTCCCTGAGTTTGAGGAATCATACTATATATTTCCAAAACAAAAGAGGGTGAAATCAAATGTCATTAGATTTTTACTGGTTAACATTTGTTTCGGGAAGAGAAATAAGTGGCAGACAGATGTGCAGCTTGTCTTCCAACTCAGAGGATGTTTGGGAGCATTTTATATTGCACTGGTTCTTTATCATTCAACAAGAAGAGTTTTCTAAACCAGTTCATTACTTTCTGTGTCTCATAATGCACAGGAAAAAGAAGCAGCTTAAAACCCACTCAGAGAATAGATTTGAAAATATTTGAACATCTAGTTCTATACTATAAAATTAAATATAAACATTTAGCAAGCAATTTTGCAGAAAACTGAGACTCCTTTAATAGATTGTTTAGCTGTGCAGATAGACGATGTTCCTAAAGAGTGATTTTATCTTTTGCAAAACAAAAAGTCAAAGGTCACATTGGTGCTGCCCTTGGAGCAGACATATGAGATCTGACCATGTGCTTTGTGACACAGTGTCTGATGAATAACGCTGACAAGCTAGTAAACAAATATTGGAGAATACGTGGCATTCATGAGCCCAGTGAAGGCTCATGTAATATACTATACGGATAAAGTTACAACTCTAACTTTGGCATCATTATGAAATTACTTGCTATGACTCTGTGTATTTACACATAATACTGTGCATACACACAAACATAGAGATAGATGTAGAACAATTCATTTGGGGATAGTCTAAAAATGTCAGGTGACACTTATGGGGCATTCCAAGCAACCACACTCTGTCCTTTCTCTCAATATACTCAGCAGCAGATGGTCAAGAGGTTACTTCACTTCCTCCCTTCCCCACCCTGACCTCAAGGACTGTGACATTAAATGGAGAGCAACTGACAGGTCAGAAGCTTCCTGCCCAGCAGATTGTATGTGTGTGTATGTCTGTGTGTGTGTTTCTAGTCTATCTTCTTCCATATCTGAATTAACACCCTATATTTATTTTTTTACCACTCCATTCACTGGTACCTTTCATTAGCAGAATCCTCTTCAAGGGAGTTGCCACCTCTGGTTTCCTTTCTTTGACCAGATATCTACGGTTTGAATCCTAAAGTAATGGTTTTATATGATAACTCTATGATTCATAAATGGGGTTCTGATTTTTTAGTTTGATGTGTATATAGCATCATAATTGTGCATTTGTACAGGGAAACAAAGTTTATGGTAAATTTATGTCCAGTTATACCCTTGGAAGGGAGATAGGACTTTCTGCCTATACTTGTCTCTGTACTTTGTACATAGTTGCTTAAAGGCACTTACTTTCCCCAGAGAAGATGCTGGAAAGAGGAAGAGGGAGAGTGGTTTTGATCTGGTCTCCCTTCTAAGCTATTTTTCTAACACAGCAGTCAGAATGATCTTTCAAAAAGGTAAATCTAATCCTACTACTCCCTGCATAAATTATTTTGATGTCTTCTCATTGCATTTAGAATATGACACAAAATCCTTAATGAGTTCTATTAGGCTTATGGTTTGATCCCTCTGTCTCTCCAGTTTCAGTCCTTGCCAGTTACTTTCCCATTTTCTGTGTTTCAAGCATGCTGGACTTCTGCCAGTCCCCAGACTGGGCCGAGCTGCTTCCTGCCTCAGGAATTTCAAAAACTTTTGTAAGGTGCTCATTCAACTGTTTTCCATACACTGTTTTCCATCACCCACTCTTCACCTAAATTCTACACTTATTCAGATCTTACTTTATAGTTTGCCTCCTTAAACAGTTTTTCTCTGGCCTCCAACCTTCTTTATGTTTACTTCATTTCCATTCTCATAGCAACCTGTGATTTTCTTTCAGATCACTTATTTTCATGTGTAATTAGTAATTACTTTCACATGTAATTAGTAATTATCCTTTTTATGTTTATATAGCTACTGTATGTCTGCTAGTAAGATTCTCAGTTTTACACATCACCAGGAATGTGCTCTTGTCAAAAATGACCTCTCCTTTCTTTTTCAGTCTGTGTCCTCCATATTTTTAAAAATCTCTTCAAATAAGAAGGAAATGGCAACCCACTTCAGTATTCTTGCCGGGGAAATTCCATGGACAGAGGAGCCTGGCAGGCTACAGTCCATAGGGTTGCAAAGAGTTGGACACAGCAACTAAACAACGGCTATATATATATATATGGCAAAAGCAAACCTTCTGAGAATTGACTTAATAATTTTTGACATCTTAATTTTTCAGCAGAATCTACCCACTGCATTCTAGTTCAATCAAGAAACAAAATGGTCTTGCCATTCCCCTTGCCACATTTTCCAAAAGCATTCTGTAGTCATCCAACATGATGTTTATCACATGCAGTGGTAATTCCTTGTTCACTCTCTTCCCTGTTAAACTGTAGATCTATGAGGACTTGGTTTACTGTTTTCTCCTCCCAGAACCTTGAATAGTATCTGATTTACTAAGGTTCCACAAATGTATAAACTGTTCAATTAATAATATACTGAGTAAATAAAATGTTAAGTGAAATAAAATTCCTAAAAATAATATTGCCCATACCTAACTTCCACATAACCTGCTTGTACCTAGATGTGTGTGTTCTGTATACTCAAGGCACAGCTGTTGGTTCTCTTTCTCCCCTAAGTTTCCCCAGATTGTTTTTAGAGCTTCTTGCCTGTCATTCTGAACCTTCCCTGTGTTGGTAGTAAGAAGATGAACACACGAATGTAAGCACTATTTGCACTGCTCTCCATATGCTAATCTCTCTGTGTTGATTTTGAATTCTAAAAATGTCTTCGGTAATTACCTATGACTTACAAATCCCTTCTACCAAATGGCTCTTCCATTTTTAAGTACCCAGAACTGACTTTTTTAAAAAAATCTTATAACCAGTTATAAACTACTGAACAATATGTAACTTTTTACAATCAAGCTATACATTTCCCCCCCAAAAAGCACAGTGGGTGACATGATCGTAAAATGATTAGCATTCAGTACAGACAGTTCCCTCGGTGTGTACTTTTTTACCTCACCCCAATTCCCATTGCCTTTATAAATTAGTAAATGGAGCTTATCAAAGATTAATGTCTTGCTTTCTCTTTTTGGTGACTCTCTCTCCTCAAAATCACTTCCTTTGAAGTCAGCTGAAATTCTGCACATGGTCCAGATGCACATCAGGGATTCTAAGCCTGGTGTGTGATGGAAGCAAAGCACACTGCCCGGTAGAGCTCAAGTCCTCACATAAGGCCTTCTCTGCTTATCCATGGCAAGAAGGTGGCACTGGCCATTTCTCTTCTAAGTCGTGTCCCACTCTTGCAACTGAACCACCATCATATTCCTGAGCTTTCTTCCAAATGTCCTTTGGTGAGGTATTTCTCTTATGTTAGGCTTCCCAAATAGAGAAATGGCCAAAACCACCTTCTTGCCACGGGGTAAGCAGAGAAGGCCGTACGTGAGGACTTGCGCTCTACAGTGCTGTGTGCTTAGTTTCCATCACACACCAGGCTTAGAATTCCTGATGTGCATCTGGACCATGTGCAGAATTTCAGCTGACTTCAAGGAAAGTGATTTTGAGGAGAGAGAGTTAGTCACCAAAAAGAGAAAGAAAGACAGTAATGAATGAGTTGATGAATACCTTGTGATCAACTTTATACTTGCCAGTTTTCACTGGGTAAGGTGGCCTCAGATTAAGTATAGATTCATATAGCAGACAAATCCAAACGGTCAATTACAAAAAAAGTCATACAGTTTACCATATCAGCCTCGTGAAATCGGTGACATTGTCTTTTTTTGCAGCCCAACATTCATTGCTGCCATGAAAGGACCCCATTTCTTTTGTGCATTTCTGCAAAGACAATAAATTCAATTGTCCTCCCATTTCAGATGCCATAGGCATGCTTGGAGCGCCTACCACTAGATCAATTCCTCTATCATTCCCACAGAGTGGCCAAGAGGTGGGCAAGTGCCATTAACTCAACCAATCAATTAATCTTCTGAGTCTCAGAACTATAAGCTGAGTGGGACACAGGCAGAAGAAGTGGGTTAAATCCATTCATTCCAGGAGCAGAATTCAACAGAGACCAATGAAGTTCTTGCTGCAAAGAAATTTTGGACATTCTTTGTTCTGTCTGCTCTGGATCTGGGTTTCCAGCCTGCCCCTTTACCCTATGGTTAGTATCCTAGGAAATGATCAATGTTTAGTGCTTAGACCACTGAAACCTGAGTAGAGATTACCACTGAAATACAGAGACTGATCACCACTATGTACCCAACACCTCATACAGGACTTGGCACTCAGTTAGCACTCATTCTATATGGAATGAATAGTATGATAATAGTAATGCTTCAATTATTCTGCAATATTAGAGCATGAACTATTCCTGTAACTCCATTCTAGCAGAAATCAATTGTAGACATTTTAATGAAAATACCCACTCTGTTTCAATTTTATGTTTAAAAGCTGTATATATATATATATACAATTGTTTAGTTCCTCATATGATGAATATTATAATCCTCAAGAGGCTGAAGCTATACTGAATATTAACTCCTAAGTTCAGATCTAAGGCCATGTTCTCCCTCTAAAAAAGCATCTCTATGACTTAATATCCATAATTGTTTTAAAAAATATTATTATATGATAGGACTAGATTTGGAGAATTAAATAATTCTATTATTTAAACTTTTTCCTTATAAGAATAAAATACATCTTGCTGTTTGTCCAAAGCTGCCTTTGTATCTTTTAAGAGTGCTTTAGAGTTTTCCCCCATATAAATTTTGAAGATTTCTTTTAAAAAAAATTATTGTAAATAAAACTTTCTTTTAAATTATATCTTCTAACTGGTTTTTATTTGTATATTTTAAAACAATTTGTATATGCATCTGTAGCTCAGCTGGTAAAGAATCCACCTGCAATGTGGGAGACCTGCGTTCAATCCCTGAGTTGGGAAGATCCCCTGGAGAAGATCCCCCTACCCCCTCCAGTATTCTGGCCTGGACAGTTCCAAGGACTGTATAGTCCATGGGGTCACAAAGAGTCGGACACAACTGAGCAACTTTCATACTACTTTACTAAATTCTCTTGTGATTAAGATGGATAGGTGCATGCTCTTTTTAATGGTTTAACCTAATTTTCAAGGGAAAGAGTTGTTTTATTTTTATTATTTGATATGATATTTTATGGTGCTATCCATCCTAGAAACGAGAGAAAAGAGGAGGCTCAGTAGCAAGTAAGTCACTGTTTCAGTGTTTTAGTTTTGTACTCCATCAAGTGACCATCCTCCGGTAATGTTTTTGCCTTAGATGGAACTAAGCTAGATTAGACTTTTAATTTCAATACTGGCATTTTCTCAAAACATATATAAATGGGAACCAGTAAGAAACCTGGCAATCAAGGATTATGGATAAGTAATACTGAAAGATCTGTGAATGGTTTCCCTGAGTTATGAGTATGAGAAACCAGTTTTACTTCTTTCCTTAGAATCACAGATGACTTTGTGTGGAGTTTTATTTGGTTATAGATAACACCAAATGGATACCAAACCCATGTGTTCCCTTAAACTATAGTTTTAGATGGGCCACTAATATTATCTTCTAGAGTTCTGAAATTTTAAGTGAAGTGCAAGATTATATAGCTATTTAAAATATTTCTTTGATTAGATCTGAGAAATCTTAGGTATTACTAGATATGTATGTGTGTTAGTCTCTCAGTCGTGTCCAACTCTTTGCAACCCCATGGACTGTAGCCTGACAGGCTCCTTTGTCCATGGGATTCTCCAGGTAAGAATACTGGAGTGGGTAGCCATTCCCTTCTCCAGGGGATCTCCCTATCCAGGGATCAAATCTGGTTCTCCTGCACTGCAGGTAGATTCTTTACAATCTGAGCCACCAGGGAAGCCCATATAGATAGTAAAATAAAGTACCTTGAATTGAAGGCTAAGCATCTTATTGCCATTTATACACAGTTCTAGGCAAGGACATATATAATAATAGTAATAATACTGGATTTATTTACCTTTTGCTTTCTAGCCATTAGTCTATAATCTACACTGCAAGATTTAGCTCATTTAATTGTAACAACAATCCCATGCATTTGGTAGAATTATCACTATTAATCATTATTACTATTATTACTATTTTGTAGATGAGGGAACTGAGACAGAAAGATTAAGTAACTTGACTACAGTTATCCAGTTTGTGGATGAGCCAGAATTTTATTTAAATTGTCTACTTTAAGAGCATATGGATAAATTCCTATAATAATAAACTACTTGTATCTCAGTTGTGAAAGCTTTTTCTTTTTTAAAGCAAAGTCCTAAAACTAAATAGTGATCTTAAAGGTTGAAAAAAACACTGATAAGAAACTAGTCAATTACAAAAGAAAAGCAATGTATGTAATCTAATCATACTATATTTTTCAATTAAATCATCACTCTTAGAAGTAGAATCCCTGTATTGCCAAGTACAATCCTTGCCAAATATCCAGACACAATCATGGGCTTTAAGGATTACAAGTCACATAATAAAGGATAATGACCTAAAATTAAGCACAGCAATATAGAAAGCTTGGACTGCCATGCTCTGTATAAGTCAGCAATCTGTTAGTTTAATGTGAGATTAAGGAGCTGTGTAAACCACAATTATGCTGCTTTTCATTAAGAAAAAAATGTGATAATGGTGTTCTATAAAATTCTTCCTTCTATTTACTTCTGTTTAATTGGATTGGGGGCTGCTTAAATATCTTTGAATTGGAGCTTATAAGAAGATGATCCCAGCTGTTTTTCAAAGCTTAAGGCAGCAGGCGGACAACATGATCATGTCAAGGCTCATGCAAAAGCCTTAATCCTACTTTTTTTTCATCAACTAGCTACTGCAGCCCAGTGTTTAACCTTCTAAGTACTAAATATGCTTTGTCACTGCTTTGGTAGATTTGTCGCTGAATTGTTGTTGTTTAATGCTGTTAGCTTGCCTGCCATTAAAAGATCTTCTCATTTCCCTCTGCCTTTGGACATTGACCATGTTATCATTAGAATTCTCAGTATGCAGTTGATGTAAATGCTGCTGATGTAAAACAAACATAAAAACCTTGAATTATATTGAATTATATATATAAACATATATTTATATATATGCTTTTAAAAAACCTTTGTTTTGATTCATTAAAAGAAAAATGGCAGAGTGTGAATTCTGAGATAACCCATACCGTTAGTCACTTTACATTCTGCATGTAAAAAAAAATACACACAAATACATATAATAGAGAATATTGACTTGTTCATTCGTACATTTATCCAGTCATTTATTGATTTGACAAATATCAAGCCCTTTCACATCTTGCCGCAAGTTCTATAGTAGATATGGAAGAGCAAGGATCAAGATGGTAACTAACTAGTTTCACAATCATAACATCTCAGCCAGATCTTTGGATCATTGTTGGAAGTAACTAAAATAATTTAGAGACTCTTTTTTACTTTTTTTTCTCTAGCTGAATTTTGCCTAGTCCAAATATCCAGCATCTTTAACCTTAGAACTATCAGTTGTAGTTTTACCTAGATCAGCAATATCACAGTAGTTAAAGAGTAAAGGTTAAATTGTCAAATTAGCTTTCCCTACAGCTACACAGGCTACTTGGATGGTGATGCACTTTCTTTTCTCTTTTCCTTTGGAGGATGAGTTGTAAAGGAAAGAGGGAGTGGCTCTCTGATGTGTCCCAGTGGCAGTGAGCAGCCAGCAGAAAAGCAGATACAGTTAATGCTCAGCTGCTCAGACCAGTCAAGCAAACTACCAAGTCCCAGCTGTGCCTCTTGATGTTTTCTGATTGCACCTACTCCTCAATCTGTGAACTGTTTTCTGGACTCAGATTCATCAAGCGCCGCTGCTTTAAAAACGCATGCAGGCAGGCATCCTAGGATATGCCATTATAAGCTGCTGCCAGGGGATCTTCCAAGAGATAAATGGAATCTGTGTGAAGTAAATTAGTGTGAACCAGTCAATCTGAGTGTCAGCCTTGAGCCACTTCCATGGATAACTAGCTGGCTGACTGCAGTCCAGGGTCTTTTGCCATAAGTAGGTTGGGATCCCTAAGACTCTGTTCCACAGGATGTGGGGACATTGGGGGACTGCTTATTCTTGGAAGAAAGTCAGTTTGATCAGTGTTTTATATTTGTCAATGAAAAGGACTTGTAAAGTATTTTTGTTCAGCTCCCTACTCTGGCTGTATTGAATATCTCCAAGTTGGACAACTCCTTCCCTGTAGGAAATATGAGAGAAATGCCCTGGAAAGAACCGCTTCCTCCTTGCTTAAGCTGCCATTCTCACCCAACCATTATGGTTGGTCTGAGCCTCCTAAAATCTTTAGGGTTTTAAAACAAAGTAATTACCATCATTTGGCAATGTGTTTAATACAAATCTCCTCTCCCTTTTTGTTTTTTGAAGAATAAATCTGTGTGATCTTTAATTCATGAAGGAAGGGGAAATTCTATGCAAAGCCTGACGACTGTGGTTCCCTGTAGATACCCAGTGTGGAAAATCAAATTTTGGCCATTAGGGGAGGTAGGAGAAGCCCCTCAATAGCAATAGAATGAGAAAGCCATTTAAAATACTTAAACATTCCATGAAAATAATTCAGAGATGAAAAAGCATGTGAACCAATAGAACAGTAAGAATTATGTAATATGATTAAATGGTAAGTGTAAATGGTTCTATTATGTAAAAATCATGTTTCCATAATTCAGTATTTCTTTAGAGATCATAGTCTGTTCTTACATTAAGATCATAAGAATTCATTTTATCTAGTTAAATTATGACAAATCATCTTTATTTCTTTTTCCTTTATTACATTAATAAAAATTTTTATCACCTCCCTCTCTGTAGAATGAAATATCAATGAGATGGTTACACACAGAATAAAAATGTGTAAAATAGAATGAGAATAATTTTAGGTCTCATATTTGGGGGAAATGGTTAAGAGTATTTCTACCCACATCTCCAGGAAAGCAGTTTGTAAAAAGAAAATAAAAAAGTCTATCTTGGAATAGGAACTCGGGCAAAATAATAATTGTTTAACTATTCAATAATAAGTATTTTCTATTTCTGATCACCTTTTCTGAACTTATGCACTTGAAAGGCAGTTTTTGCGTATTTTATGTGAAGGTACCACTATTATGGTGTCCGTGGAGACACATTTTATATATAAGAAACATTTCAGTATATAGAGTGTGTCTGTGGATGTTAGATGGCATGAATCATAGTAAAGATCAAACCAAATGCTTTAAAAATTGAGTGACCCTTTCCTTGAACTAATGAAACAAAAATGGGATGTCCTGTGAGAACAAAATTTGTTTTATGCCTGTACATTGAGTTCAGAGGAAGGAAGTCCCTAGGGGAAATTTAACTTTATGATTTATGAGGGTAAGGAAAAGAAAGTGGAAATCAGTGCATTTTCTGTTGTCGGGCAGGCATAGTATTTTGCAATGTATGATTCTTATTTTATGAAGTTCCTTGAAGGGAATGAAAGTGAGTGTTGTATAAATGATGCTGTGGCCTAGAGATCTTGCTTAACATGGCCCACCATTGTCTACATAACCTCATCACTGCTGAGAAAGCAGACTTCTTAGCCATTGCTGTCCATAAGTAAGCTGTCCGATGATCATCATGTTTGTGAAGCAAGCGTGTGCCTGTGTGCTAAGTTGCTTCAGTCATGTCCGATTCTTTGCGACTCAATGGATTGTAACCCCCCAGGCTCCTCTGTCCATGTGATTCTCCAAGCAAGAATGCCTGGAGTGTGTTGCCATTCCCTTTTCCAGGGGATCTTCCCAACCTAGGGATCGAACTTACATCTCGTTATGCCTCCTGCACTGGCAGGTGGGTTCTTTACCACTAGAGCCACCTGGGAAGCATACTAATTATAAATTTCCAACAGCCAGAGATAAGCTAAGAATTACAGACGTGGACACACTAGGTCAGCCCTATGGTTCTTCTAGCCCAGTCTTCTGATTGCAGCACCAGAGGTTCTGTTCTGGAGAAGCAAAGTTGCCTTGATGGCATCAGCCTCAAAATAGCAGGATGTGTCTGAAATAGCTGGCTTCCCTATTAATGTAGACCAGTGAGGTAGTCAGACGAGAGAACCAAAGAATGGGATAAGAAGAATAACACAGGCCAATAAAATGCTAGGAAACACAGAAGAGGGGAGAAAAACTGATGTTAATTTTAGGTTGTTGAAGACTAAATGAGAGACAGAATTTGAGCTGAGTTTTTAATAAGGGGGAGTTTTGGGCAAGCAGAGAACTAGAGCTTGGTGTGAGAGAGGATATCTCAAGGTGGGAACCTAAACAAAGCACCAATGTAGAAAATAAATGGCACATCCAGGAGACAGTGAGCCCTGTCCAGCTGTAGGGTATAATATCAAAGTCTAAGGTGGGGGCAGAATCTAGTGAGAAGCCTCTAAACATGAGTTGAGACTGTGTCCTAAAAGTCCTTGCCAATCCATGGCTCCAGAATTTCCCATTGCTGACTGAATAGAGGCGATTACAGAGTTTTTACATAGAAGCTACATGACCAGACCATGGCCTTAGGGACTTGACTTGTTTCAGTTTAAAGAATTACTGCAGGGAGAGACACTTCTTATCAGGCTATAAAAATACAGGTGTGATGGAGAGTAGGGTGGGAGTATAAGCTTCTTGAAGAGTTGGAGGAACTGGAGGTGAGTAACAGTGGTGGTAGATATAGAGAGTTTCTTGGCAATTTTACAAATATTGGTCACTTTCTTCTTCAGATTTACTTCCTTTCTGGAGTCCTTGTTGTTGTTGTTCAGTTGCTAAGTCATGTCTGATTTTTTTTGACCCCCATGGACTGCAGCATGCCAGGCTTCCCTATCCTTCACTATCTCCTGGAGTTTGCTCAGACTCATGTTCCTTGAGTTGGTGATGCCATCGAACCATCTCATTCTCTGTCACTCCCTTCTCCTCCTGGAGTCTCAGTCTTCCTAATTTCTTCTTGAGATATTTTGATAGTACGTAAATTCTCCTGCCCTCAACTTGCTCCCGGACCTTTGGTTGGCCTCTTAAATTCCACTATGTCCTAGACTGGCTGTAGTCACTGGAGATACACGAAGGGTTCCAGGTGCAGAAGCCCCCTGGGTTTGTTAGTTGGTTTTCTTGTGGTTAGTTTATCATGTTGATCATTCCCTTCCTAAAATGTCAGGCTTATATTAGCTATTTGTTCACATTTGTAGTTTGACCTAATGTCCTTAGGGGTTTCCCTGGTGGCTCAGTGGCAAAGAGTCCACCTGGCAATGCAGAAGACACAGGTTTGATCCCTGGGTCGGGAAGATCCCCTGGAGGAGGAAATGGCAACGCACTCCAGTATTCTTGCCTGGGAAATCCCATGGACAGAGGAGCCTGGCTGGATACAGTCCATAGGGTCCCAAAGAGTTGGACATGAGCAACTGAGTGACCAAATAACAGCAACAATGTCCTTAGTCATAACATATGATAGCTCAGTCATGTTCTTGTTACATATATTTTGGGTCATGTTTTTATTTTGAATGTTTTCCAGAATTTTGTACTGAAATGTGTATGTACATGTATTACCAATGATTCAACCTTACCATTGTTATCTATAATTAATCTAATCAACCTAACATTTTACAATTCAGGAACCTTTAGCTTCGCCTGTAGTTCTGAAGGTTTTACCACATATTCTTCAAAATAATTTGTAACAACTTATTAAGAGAAATGTTTTACACTAATCGGGACATTCGTTTATACTTTCTTATCTAGAAATATCTGCTTGTCTCTAAGCTTTTGTTTCCTGTTTCTTAGTTCTGTAATTTTAGCATCTCTTTTATATCGAACCTAGTTTTCCAAAAGTCTCATTAGATTATATTTGCTGATTTCCTTTTACCCACTGCATGTTTGCTATTTAAAACTTTGCTTCTTTAGGTGTGTTTCCTTTATCCTTTATTTATAGATGGAAATAGCTTGTCTGGTATCAAAATGAGACTCTCTACTACTTGCTGCTGCTGCTGCTAAGTCGCTTCAGTCATGCCCGACTCTTAGCGACCCCATGGAGGGGTCGACCCTACCAGGCTCCTCCATCCATGGGATTTTCCAGGCAAGAGTACTGGAGTGGGTTGCCATTGCCTTCTCCAAACTCTACTACTTACCAAAGTTATATTTGTATTCTATTGTATTATAACCATCTTTTGGAGATACTAGTACAAATACTGAGTGTTATGCAGTGACACAGCCTGAGGATTTGAAAAGGCAACTTTCCATTATTTATCCCCCAGCAAAATTAATATTTTTAAATGCATGGCTCCACTTTATATGCCTGACATAAGAGGCAGTCAGTGCCAATGGACCGCTTATATTTTCTATGTCTGGTGTGAGTAGATGTGGGAGAAGAGTAATGGTTGCTACTGACTATATTATAATACAGTGGTAAAGCACATTATTATCATCCATACATGACTTCAATTCAATTTCAATAAGTTCTCTAGTACATACACTAACATGCCATTTTGATGTCATTCAAATAAAAATAAATCACATTCAGAGTACCAAGCCTAATGATACAAAATATGGTAACTCAGACCTTTTCTTCCTTGCATCCTTCTTAATGTTGACAAAGAATCAGAAAATGAAGGCATAGTCTAGATAATTTGATTTCCTTATTTTCCATTTCCTACCTAGGAGATGAAAGAGCTCTGACACTTGACTAACCATCTGAGACAAGCATTTTCCCTTGAGACAGAGACAGCTATCAGCTGGGAATTTGAGACTGCCTGCCAATCGTTTTCTCCATGCTGATGGTGTCTTTTTAGGTTCAGCCTATGGAAAGGTTGCTGCTCTTACAAATTCCAGTGGTAGTGCCATTTGACAGTTTCTTCTCCCACTGATTCTAGAGAAAAATATTTTGGTATTTTTCCTTATGGATAACTGTAGACTTTGTTCTGGTTTAAATTGCCCTATGCTGTGAATCCTTAAGTTCATATATAAATCATGTTTATCTCTAGTCTCAAATGCTAGCATGAGGCTCTTTTGATTGAAGGGTCTCTTTTGTTTTCCTGACCTTCTTCTAAATTTTCAAATGCAAGCTGGGAAGTGTACTACAAATTCCTCTTAGAATTCTCCCTTTACTGACTGTTCTTCAATTTATCAATATATGGGAGGGAATCCATTTGTTTTCTTCTTTGAAATTTATTCCTGCTTTCAATTTCTTGAATTTCTGAACAGTAAAAATGCACAGGGTTTTGTCCTTATAAGAAAAGTCAAATGACTTTTACAAAATCTAAACTGCAGGAATAGTGTAAGAGTTAATTTCTAGACTTTCTTAGAGCTATTCCATCACCTGTACATCCTTTCAGTGATGAAGGGGTCCTTTCAAATAAAATGTTGCTGAGTCCCTTTGTCTTAAATAATTATCTCTATGGTTTACTGTATAAAGCTGAAATTGAGCTTGCTGATTTGACCAGTTTATTTCCTGCATTAAGAAATTACCTTTACCAAATTTTAGATAAATACAAAAATAATAATATGTAATATTTCCCTAGATTATTTCCACTCTGAATTTACTCAGTATTGACCAGGGACCAAAGCTGTAGAAATTATTTTTGATTTGATGATAAAAAAGAAAAAAGTGCTTACTCATCCACTCACCACTTTTCTCCCTGGAACACTCCTTGCCAAGGAAAAGGTACTCTAAAGGACACATAAAGAACTCCAGACAAACTTCTCATAGGCAACTCTAGGAACTGCCTTAGAGGGTGAGGAAATGCAACAGAAATAGGAGAGAAGTTTGCATTGTTCCTGGTTCTTTCCTTTTCTATTTCCCAAACTACACATTTCCTTCTTCATACTTTCCCCATCCTGCATCCAAATGTCTCTACAGTCTGTTTCAGCTGAGAGTTTAAATAATTTGATTAGAGTTGGTTTTCATGCTAGGCTTGACTAAGACAAATCACTTCATGGGCTTCAGTTTTACATAAAAAAAGAATTTAAAAAAATTGGGTTCTCTTGATTCTCCCCTTAGAGATTTGACAGGAGGAGAAGACTATTCCACAGGAGCACCACATCTCTATAACCATATCCATTCAAACAACTATTGAGAACCTCTTCATGTTTGGAGTCCTGAAGCCAAGTCTTCAGAGGAGGCTCATGCCATTTCAGCCTAACCCAGTCCAGACCTAACTTCCAGACCAGGGTTTTTTCCACTGCAGTTTTGCTTCTTGCAATTATTTCATGGATCCAATTAATTTAGTTTAGGATGATTCATCTTGTACTGAAGTTCATATTTGCCAGATTGTTTGAGAGATATAACTTATTTTTTTAAAGTTTGGTTTTAAAGATTTGTTTTACACCATTGGCAAACATCTGATAGATGCTTCTATGCCAAGGTGTCACTGTGTTTGTTCTCAGGAATAGCCATACTGCAGCCTCAGTTCTTGAAGAAGGAAATGGCAACCCACTTCAGTATTCTTGCCTGGAGAATCCCATGGATGGAGGAACCTGGCAGGGTACAGTCCATGGGGTTGCAAGAGTTGGACACGACTTAGCGAGTAAACCACTACCACCATCAGGCTCAGTTCTGGCTTCGTCATCTTTCAATAGGGCCCCCTCACCCTGGCATTACAGTCATCCAAGCATCTCTCTGAAGTTGCCCTGATTTCCTCTGTCCCTCAGTCAGATGAAATCACTTATAGGAAAATAGCAATTTTAACTCAGAAAGGGCCTCAAAAGCCTTCATTATTTCTAAGATTACTCTAGTAGTCACTTATACTCTTTGTATCCTGTTCAGTGATATACTCAGTGGTCAGTTGGTCTTGGATTCTTAACTGGGAAAATATTCAGGTCTCAGGACAGGAAGATGTCAAGGAAGTTGTCCAGTCCAATTCTCTCACTTTATTAGTGAAAGCACCAGAGTCCAGGTAAGTGAAAGGACAAGATCAAGGTCATACTATTAGGAACAGAAGTGGAATGAAAAATATATTTTCTGGGTCCTATTAATTAAGCTTTTTGCCAGTACAACATGCCCCCCACCCCCACCCTGGGGAACTAAGAAGTTCATCTCTGTAAGGAAGTCGTTGGTATTCATCTTTGCTTCAATTAAAACATATATTTTGGTTCAGTTAAGTGGCTCAGTCACGTCCAGATCTTTGTGACCCCATGGACTGCAGTGCACCAGGCTTCCCTGTCCATCACCAATTTCTTATATTTGGGTAATAAAGAAATGAGGAATTTTATTTTACCCAATGCCTGACCTTAAGAGTTTTCCCTTCAACTACAGGTGAAATTAGTTATTGCTTTTTTAATTCTTAGAAATTCCTGTTAGCAGTTTTACTCAGTAATTTCATAAATGGTTCAAGTATCTGTCTTGTATCTTGCATTAGGCTAGATGTACTTTCTTATTTATCAGCCTTACCAAAGCAGCCTATTGCTCAAACTTACTGGATAACAGGAAAACTTTTATATCTTAGAGCAATAAACATTATTTTAAAAGATGAAGTAACCAACTAATACTACTTTCTCATCCCCATTTATCTTCCGTCAAATTAGACACCTAGTTATACACCTCACTGTAGAGACTGGCTATAGACAACAGTTTTTTCCCTTGGATAGTAAATAATTTGATCTTCTGTGTTTATGTATTATATGTATCCCAAAATATCTCATGCTTAAAGCAATTCACACTAGAAATTATCACCAAGAAAATAATATTCTGTGTCAGATTATACTTGCAGAAAGATAATAAAACACATAAATCTAATCTTAACTCATTTTGCTGAACTTGTCCATAAAACAGTTATTTCTTAGTTATAAAGCAGCACTAGATATTTTATTTATTTCTAGGCATTAGTATATGTTTGTTTGTTTTTTTCCCAGTCTCCAGTCTACACTGAACACAAAGTAAGCCTAAGGTCTGATGCAGGATGTAGCTGTTGCTATTTAAATATAATCAGGAGGTCCTATCACTTGTTTATCTCAGTAGATACTCTTTAAGTAGGGGTAATATGTACATAGCTCTTTAGCTACATATGTTTTTCTGATAAGACATCTGTCCAGAGAGAATCACTCTGTGAACTGAATCTGTGGTCTGTTCAAATGATATCTTCTTTGTTTCCAACCTTAGTGTTATCACTTACAGTCTTTTCACTGATTATCCCTCCTTCTAATTTAAAACCTATTGCAGTTTTCTTGTGATCAGTCAGGGTTGCACTAGTGAGTGTTTAATTCTACTTGAACTTATTGTAGTTTTTCTTTCTTAACCTACAGAAAGATTTTTAAAATTTATTCACAGTGATTTCTTATTATTGAGAAGACATCTAAATTATCAGCAATGAAGTGATCAATTCTTGGCCACCACATTGAGCTGGTAGATTGTAACTCAGGTCTTTGACTTCTTTTCCACTACTCATTCCTAATTGAGCAGAGTTTTAGTCTTTCATGACCTCTGCAACCTGCGCATTATTTTTATGCCTTTGAATAAGATGCAAATAAGATTTTTGTCTGAGTTTTATCTGCTACTATAATGGTTTATTCTACTCCATTGACCAGCATTTCAAACTGTTATATTTTTGTTAATGATTTTCATATCACTATCTCCAGTACTTCCCCAAACTCCATACATATACCAGATGGGATTTATTTTTCAATCACTTATAAGTCATCATATTGAAAACATTATTTGCATTACAAATTTTATTCACACTGTGATTGATATGGATTTTTAACAAAGGCTCTGTATATACTACAGTCCTGGCCCAGCATGCAAGAATCAACTACTGTTTGTGGAGATGATGGAGATTCTTCCCAGTGGTCATTCTCTCACTATGAATGGGGAGGATGTTTCTTGAAGTTGTTTGTTGCCTTGACCTAGCCATCTTCAAATTTTAATGAATATTTGCATTTCTGCAAATGATGAGAAAAGGCAGGAAGGAATTTTTACACATTAACTGAAACCAAAATAGAGAACAGAGAGAGGTAAAGGAGCATACCATAGTGGCTAAGACAGTGAAGAATTTGCCTGCAATGCAAGAGAACTGGGTTCGATCTCTGGGTTCGATCCCTGGGTTGGGAAGATACCCTGGAGAAGAAAATGGCGACCCACTCCAGTGTTCTTGCCTGGAGAATCCATGGACAGTGGAGTTACAGTCTATGGAGTCAAAAAGAGTTGTATATGACTGAATGACTAACACTTTGATTTTTCAAAAGAGCATAACCACTGCTGACCCTGTCGCCATATTTGTTTCGGTAAATTCTTCTATAGAGTCCTTGTCATAAAATTTTCCTTGCTTTTCCATTATATGTTCTTAAGCGTAATTTAAAACCTACTTATTTTGTATTGTCTACAGTTGAACCATTTATTTCTTTAGGAATTTCTTTAACACTAATAATTAAGCACACCATAGTCAAAGGCATCTTTACCAAGTACATGGACTTTCTCCTCTATCTAGCTTCCAAAGGTACTACAAAGATATTTAGAACACCAGCCTTGTAGTTGTCAATATTTTGAGATGTGTGATGAGTAAATGGAACACCTTACATCTTTCAGTGGTAGAACTGTCAAAGAATGTTTATCTTTCTTGCCTCTCACCCCCCAAATGTAGACTATTTCAGAATGCATTACAGAGGAAATAAACAGTTGATTTTAAGTTAAGGATGAGCCTAGCAACCATTTGCACTATATTGATGTCAAAAGTACCTCTCTGCCAAGCTCTAAAATGCATCTTCAAAAACTACTGAAAATATCCAAGAACTTTAGTGATGAGCTACAAATGGACTTTAGTATTGATAAACAAAAGTCAATATGTATAGTGAAAGGACAACTTACTGTGATAAATGGGCCCACCATCGTAAAGATCAAATTATCGACTATCTACGGCAAGGAGAAACCTGTCTATAGCTAACTTCTACAGGTGAGAGGAATTCGCCACAACAGCAATTCAGGGAAAGCTCAAAGCAACGTGTAAGGGGAATTCATTAAAAATACATACAAAAGTAGGCAGCAATACTCTGTTAAATATATCTGTGACACCAGGCTACTGTATTTCTTTGGCCAGGCTTGAGTTCACATCTTTTCCTTTTGCAGAGAACAAGCTCCTTTTGGGCTACTCATATTACTTCTCAATGAGATTTAATTCAAATTTCACTTCCTAACACAGCCTATTGCAGGAGAATCACCTCTGCATTCCTTAAAAACCATGTTACTCTTGGAATATTCTCTCTAATGCTCCTATTAGTTAGTTTCTATTGTAACTCAACTATATCACAAGTTGTATGTGGGCACCTTAGAAATGCCTCACTTTTTCATCCCCTCACATGATCTAGCACAGAGCTCTACCCTGTGCCTGATAATCACCAGATCAATATTTTTTTTATTTCATCATTTTTTAAATTATTCACTAGAGAAGCCTAGGCCACACATCATGTCAGAGTTAAATGACGAAACGTCACACATCACAAGAAACACCCAAAAGAATAATTGCAAACACTGGCCTATCAAAAAAAAAGGTGGAATGGCAGTAATTAACCTCTTCAATGTCTATTGTTCCTAATTGATAGAATGTAAGAATTTCTTCCACAGTGAATTTAACCGGATACTCTATAAGCTACCCAATAAAAACTAAAGGGCAAATCTTGTACCATCTCTCCAATTTGGAAGCAAAAATGCAATTAAGCCAAACATCTAATGAACAACCCTTTCTACTCTATTACTCTATTCTACTACTCTACTCTACTCCCCCCGCCACAAACAACACCCTCCAAAATCTTTCTGGAGACAAAAATACCTGCAAAGGTACCTTATAGTGTGAGTTAAATAAAGTTCATGCAGCTAAAACTATTGATACATCTAACTTTCCTGTTTTATTGAAAGATCTGGAATGTCAGTTCATCCTGGGACTACTTTATTGCCACTAAATCTGGTGGTAGGCATGGACTTTGTTGTTCTAATACCATGCTCTCTTCAGCTCTTTGAGGCCCCTGTATCTAGAAGAGCGTTTTGGAGGAATGATTAGATAAATGAATAGATGCAAGTTTTAGATGAAAGAATAATGTGTGGGATGACAAGTATGATATGTTTACCCAAGTAAACACAGATGCTGCTTCATTTTCTGTCAGTTTTATGGTTAATTCCCCATTATAAATACCAACAGAAGTATCTCAGAAAATTAACAAGATATATAAATATAAAAAAAATCAAGAAAGTAAACCAGAAAATTTTGACCAATGTAATAGTATTCTGCAACTTTGATGCATTTAATTATTCCACTTAAACATTTCAAAAAAATCTATGGATTCAGAAGTAAACTGAAGTATGATCCAAACTGAGGAAAACTAAAAGCAGTGACAGCAAAATAACTACATGGGCCATACACGCTACTTAGCTCTCCTTCCAAGTCATGGACTAACCCAACACCACCATACACACTACTTAGCTCTCCTTCCAAGTCATGGACTAACCCAGCACCACCATACACACTACTTAGCTCTCCTTCCAAGTCATGGACTAACCCAACACCACCATACACACTACTTAGCTCTCCTTCCAAGTCATGGACTAACCCAGCACCACCATACACACTACTTAGCTCTCCTTCCAAGTCATGGACTAACCCAACACCACCATACACACTACTTAGCTCTCCTTCCAAGTCATGGACTAACCCAACACCACCATACACACTACTTAGCTCTCCTTCCAAGTCATGGACTAACCCAGCACCACCATACACACTACTTAGCTCTCCTTCCAAGTCATGGACTAACCCAACACCACCATACACACTACTTAGCTCTCCTTCCAAGTCATGGACTAACCCAACACCACCATACACACTACTTAGCTCTCCTTCCAAGTCATGGACTAGCCCAACACCACCACTTTGTACATATACATCTTTCATCTCAAGTGGGCCTAAACAAGAAGCTGAACAGGTCAAGCTGAAGATACAGCATATATACTCTTAAATCAGAAGGACATCCAGTATGGTACCTCTGCTTCATTCATTTGTTTATCTATTTACTCATCACACAAATCCTTAAGAATACTTTCCATAGCCTAGGGCATACACAGGTGAACAAAACAGACGTGGTACCTACTTCCATGTTTGTTTTCAGAGAACTCAAAATGAAAAGTTGTGCATATTTATTCAAAATCAGATATAGTTTTTCTCATATTTTATTCCCAAATAAAAAGTGAATTCTAATTCTGTGCTTGCCCTTCCACACAACAAAGCGGCATTATTGGTATTCTGAGAGGGTGGGTGAAACTGGAGAGGATATTTAGAACAGAAACATGTCACTGGTCTCCTTTAAATGTGTGTTTATGGGTTTCAGGTTATGGGCACCACTGCTATGCACAGTCCATGAAAACAAGACAGGAGTCTGGGAGGTGTGAGCTCTCCTAAGGCTACTTTGGCCCTCAGGCAGCCCTCTGCATCACTTATTGAATGTGTGAAGTAACACAAGCTCTAGCCTCTGCATTTGCTCCCTCATCTCCTAAGGGAGGCTTACAAACAGCAGCCAGCCCACTGCCCTGGGCCAACAGATTATTTCTTGTTAAATATCTATGCTAAAGATATATATAAACATATTATGACATAAATATATATTTCCTCTATTGCATTTATGGCTTATAAATAATATGTTGTGTGTGTTATCAGGACCTGAGGAGACAGTGGTAATTTTCACCAAAGAAATCTGTGACAGACAAAAGTCCTACTGCTTGGCTTTAGATGAGTATGACATAATTTATATTATTTAAGGCTTGCTTTGTTTTGTTATTCAGAGTGTCTTCATGAAGACCACATCTGCTTTTCCTGATTAAGTGATTCCTTGAAGAAATATAATAGGGAAATATGTTACTTTTAGAAAAATGTGGAAACTTAAGCCTGTGCTTCTCTAACAGAGCTAGTAGTTGTAATGTGTTTATAGGAAATTTTATATTCCTATTTTCGCTTTTGTTTCTGTGCATAATTCCTACTCAGAAAATATCTCATTGTAGTTGTGTGAAGACCTGCCATTCAAAAGACCACCTCTCCTTATTATCATTTGCAATGTATTTATCCTATCTTTTAAAATTTATTTTTATAGGGATTTTTTTATTTGTGTTTGGAACCATCATTTTTAATTTGATGAAAGAAAACCAAAATGCATGAAAAGTGTTCATCCACTGTGATTTGTGTGACAAAAAGAACCACTGCACCAGGACAGAGCTGGTCCTGTTGCTGTTAATTGACTATACTCTTTTAGATTTATGCATTAAAAATATGCTTTCTGTTTCGAAGAGATCACTTTGTTACTTTGTAGCTTTTAAGCTGATGCTACGAACTTATTTTTCTTCTAAGATAAAGTCTCATCTATAGATTTTCAACTAATTACACGTCTGCCAAT
Source organism: Bos indicus (assembly GCF_029378745.1). Lineage (NCBI taxonomy): Eukaryota > Metazoa > Chordata > Mammalia > Artiodactyla > Bovidae > Bos > Bos indicus. The sequence continues at coordinate 56,604,520 of NC_091769.1, forward strand.
ACGTACTTAGAGGATACATTTTATTTCAATTTATTATTTGTGTTTATGTAGTGTGTCCCTGGAAATATCTGTGGAAATGAAAGGAAATGTTTAATGGTGTTTATTACTACTTTCTCATTGCCCTTTTTCTCTTTCTTTGCTCTCTCTCTTTTTTAATAGCTCCAGTCAGTTCGGTCAAGCATGACAGCAACTCAAACTCGGCAAACTTCCAAGACACCGAGGACATGCCTGACAGATGTGTCTTGGAAGAGTCTGAGAGTCCAGGTGAAAGCCATTTAAAAATAGTCAAGTATAAATGATAAATTTGACACAGCTTTGGGGTCCTTGGAAGGGGGTGGGGGGAGAGGACATTGTAATGCTGTTTTCTTTTAGCAGCTGCACTGTCAAATTAATGGTCACCTCCAGGGGTCACAGTGTGGAGCTGTTATCTTTTCCTCTTTCATCAAGAATTCAGTTGGAGGAAGTACAAAGCCTTTATGACTGAGAAGGGAAGCTGACACTATTAGTTCATTATCATCAATTTTAGGCTAAACTGGTTAATAGAGGCAGAGGTTGGAAACTTGAGAAATAGCAACATTTTAAAATATTTCAAATGATGGGATCAAGAGGAAGTGGAGAATTAGGGAGAAAAGAGAAAGCATTCAATAAAATTTACCCTCTGTCCAGGTTACTGATGTTTGTATTTTCTTTATAGAAAGAATAGACAGAAATGTACTGGAAGGATATGTCCAAGAAAACTTAAGCATGAGTTTTTCTTTCTGTTTTGTTTTGAAGCCTGCCTAGTCTTAACAACGAATTAATTAAAAGGGGAAACAAAAAACTTAAGAGAGTTGAAAGACAATTCCTGGCTCACTACACAACCATTAAATGCTAGAAGATGCCTTATTACCATGAGCGATTTAACTATCTTCCCTCCCTGAACATTTTTCTTTGCTGTTTTCTCTGGCTGCTGTGTACCCTCTACCCTCTCGCATCTTTGTGTGCTGATCCATGTATCAGATTTTTGATTCATCCTCTCTGTGGTCTGTCAGCTTAGTTAAGAGATTTCCAAATCTTGTAGCCTTCGCTGACAGGGGGCAGCTGCAAACAGTCCCCTGATCCTTCCCCGAGGAGAGCTACTGAGATTTAATTTTCAGTGAAAGGTGCAGCCTGCAATCTATGTCAGGTCCCCTAAGTCATCTTGGAACCCCAGTTGGCCCAGTGGCAATGGCTTGTATTTCCGTCCCCTCCACTACACCAAGATTCCTCAAAAGACGGACTGCTGCTGTGTGTCTGTTCTCAGCCACACTTCTGCCTCAGCATCCATGGACTGAGAAATGGCGTCTTTAGCAATGACAGAAATTTTTCATCAGCACAACAGCCCCACCCACTGCCTTATAGATGTGTCCCACATGAAAAGGGAGAGAGTAGTGGTAGCATTTTAAAATTACTTTTAGTTCTGACTACAATTGTCTGATTTTGACTAGGTTTTTAAACTGTGTTAATCAACAGTTTTCTATCAATCACCTTATCAGGCAGTTAAATCCATGAGTGAAGTTTTTACTGAAGTGTTCATTGGGTTTTTTTTGCAAGAATAGATCAGCTTTATGCTGTTTTAAAAGTAGAATAAATTTCGATTGTCCCTCAGTATGAGTGTAATTGTGGTGATATTCAAATATAGCACAGTCTATCTGATTGGCATAAACAAAAGGATATATCAAAAAAGAAAGATCAATTAGAAAACAGAAGTGTTGATAAAGAATCTTAACTTAAAAAGTGAGTACCATTCTATACATTGGACATCATTAAACTGGTAATAAAGAATGAATTACTCTGGCTTTTTCTTCTGTCCATTCCTGCATTTTAAGACATCTAGCCTTATAGGCCTAGAAACCTCTGGAGAGTTCACTACTGGTCTCACTGCCTTCCACTGAGAATTTGTGGCTTGGTTGTCATGGAGACATCGTATTTCTCCAAGAATTGCTCATATTGATCCGTGGCCGGGCGTAAATGGCCAAGCGAGTGTGAGGAATAAAGGGGGCTGGGCAGTCCTATAAAATGACCAGGGCTTGTGGGGTGGAAATAAGCTCATAGCAAACACTTAGGTAAAAAGAAAGAAGCAGTTTTATTTTGTTTCAAGGTTTCTTTCTGCACTTTGGGCCATTGTCTTCCTTCTCTATGAACTGAAAGAAACTTGTTAGTCACTTGTCATGTCAGATCCTTGGTGCTTGTCCTGACACAGCTGTCAGCCTCGCAGCTCTGTGCAGTTCAGGGACACACAACAAAGAGGCAGAGGCATGAATTATTTATTGCTCCTCGTGTGGATAAAATTCTGTGATAAGAAATTAAGACACTTCTGACAGAGATGCTTGTTTAGTAAGAAAGATTTTGATGATAGAGTGCATTTCCTTGAAGTATGAGCATTTGAGAAACAAAATTCTTAAAACTGAACATGAAGGGAGATTTGTGAAATTGGTGGCATGGTGGGACTTCCCTTGAACCATGAAAATATGACTGGCCACTTCTCAACGTCCAAAAATCAACTTCAAAATATCAAGTCATTCAAATGTAGAGCTCCAAAAGTATAAACATTACTTTGGTGGTCTAGTGACCTCTATTTACCATGTACAGGTGGTGTTGCTCTGGAAAGCATGTTAAACCACCTTTGTTAGAAGAAAAAAATAAAATTTGGGATCTTTAAGTGGTAAGGTTTGAGAAGATGTCCTCGAAACAGTAGAAGTGCTTTGGTAGCTAAGCTTATAACTGCATTATTATATTCATTATTTCTTGTATGGAAAGAAGCATATTTAAATCTGAATGAGCTAATCTTACCATTTTCACCTGGAATATTTCACTTAAAATTATTTTTAGCACTTTCATATGTATGCAAATCCCCTAGTTACAAAGGTGGATGTGATCAGTCTTTTGCCTTTAATGGATATTGACCTTACATGGCTTTATTTATGCAATTCTAAATAACTAATATATTTATTACATCATTTTTAATGAATATGCCAGTTGTTCAAACAGCATCCAGAAAGTGAAAACAAAATCATTTTTATACTCAAGCACAGTTCAAGAGTATCGCATCATATATTGTTCTCTCCAAGTAAAGTCTTTTCTTGGCAAATCCTCTAAAACATTATTTTACTGAAACTTACATAGCTTTATATTGCTCCTATCAACTAGTTTGCATCTGCAAGGAATAAGAAACTTACAGTGCAGAGAAACTAATTTTTTTTTAATGAAGTTGAAATTTTTAAACTGTTGATGGAGCATTTAAAAATGCCAGTAATAAAATCAAATTTTTAGAATTTATATAAAACAGTAAGATTGACTTTGTGAATTATCTTTGAACAAAATGGATTTTAATTCAGTATGTAGATTATTTTTTCGTTGACATCACTGCTTCACCAGCTGGGATGACCCATTTGTAAATGGGCTGGAGCTTGCATATAGGTCACAATTTAGATGCCTGGTGGAGTGGTCATTCACCTCCTCTAGAGGGCTCTACCTTATTCATCATGCCATTGTGATCTCTTTATTGGTTCAAGTTGAATACCCAGGTGAGTGCCTGCAGTCCATTAAGGTTGGGCAAAGCAGCTTTAGACCACAGCATTCTTGTTACTCTGACCCTGCCAGTGAACCTGGAGGTCTTGTCTGATAGGTTAAAGTCTCCCTCAGCAGTGTCTTTTCTTTGGAATAATTCATTAGCAAAGACTTTTGACTCACAGGTGAATCCCAGATTGAAGTTTCTGGCTTAGACTCTGTGAAGTCTACTGGCTTCTTCACCAGCATATATACATTCCTGGAACCTGTGGGAATAACTTTGATGTCTAGTAATAGAAGCACTGAGACAACATGTGAACTTACAGCTCCCTTTTTTGTGTTTTTAGGGCCATTAGGCTTTCTTTCTTTGGTTCTTTAAGCCCTGGTCACTTCTGAATCTGAAAGATGTTATCACAAAAATAGTTCAGTTTAGTATTTTGTTGGCTAACTTCTTATTAACTGTTTAATGCACAGTGATTGTATATAGTCCAATCCCTGATCTCCAGAATATTAAAAAAAACATGTTCTTGGCCCCTTATCTTAAAAAATATGGTGTGAGGTTCACAAATTTTATACAAGTGTTAATGAGAAACCTTGAGCTTTTATCAGCTTATTGGCTTGGAAAACTAAGCATTTTACTTACTAGTGCACCAGGGATAGTGCACTTAAATGTGGCTTCAGCTGAAAATAATAGTGACAAAGAAGGGTTTGGAAGTACAAAAAAAATGCATTTTCAGATAAGCATTTTTATGTCATTCTGAAGTAGTTTATAATCAGTATGCATTCTGCCATTAACAGAACATTTTAGTGGTTTTTATATAGCACGTTATGTGTGTATATCTACATACATCATTGTTAATCAATATTATATTTGCATGAATCTGATGAATAAAACTAGGTTTCTTACTGTTTCGTAGAGGATACTACATTGTGAAAAGCGAAGCTTTTTTTTTTTTTTTTTTATACTATTCTGGCTCATGAATCACCAGCAAAAATCAGGTAACAGAAAGTAGGACAGATTCAGGAGTGGAGTGTTGGAGATGGCTGATGATGATGCATGAAGCAGAAAAAATGTAGAATGTGTGAGCAGCCCATCAGTCATAGCCTTCAAGAACACACTTCTCATGACTAGTGCTAAAAAAAATGTTGTAGAAGAAGTAAGAACAATTTCAGTGGTAAAAACATGTAAGCTCTATCTTCCAGTTGTGTGTAACAACATCAATATTTTAAATAATTTACCAAAAGGGAAAAAGCATTAATCTAATAATTTTTAAAGGATATAAAATTCTGGGCATATATATGTAATACATATATAATACAATATTGAATATTGGTTTAGCTAAAGTAAATAATCAGCTTTTTGAGTTTTTGCCAATAGGAATGGGAGTTACTATGATTGGTCACATTATTAATATAAATGTGTTTAGAAGTAGTTAACTGAGGCACAATGCTCTAGTCAAATTAATTTAATCAAGTGATTTTTTTTTTTTAGCCTGCACTCTGAGAAATACATTCTCTTTAAGAATGCTATAGCTCAAACCATATTTCAACTGATATTTATACCATTTTGTCCTAAAACTGCCATGGTGAGCTTCTCCAAGAACAATTCAACTGCTTGAAATTTATGGAAATTTATTAATTTCAAACTCAATTTATCTTGTTGACAACTGCTGATCTTCCTCAGTGATTAAAAAAGTATTAATAAGATGTGCAATTAAAATAGTTACCTGAGGCTTGGCTTATAAGAATTTCTTTATTATATTAATATTTTATTTATATAGAGAAATAAATGTAGAAATTATGAGTAATTGCTTTCTTCTTTCCTTCTTCCCTTTCTTGCTTTATATTTTTCTTCATATTCTCCCTCCTTTCATCCTCCTTTCTCTTCCACCCTTCCTCTTACCCTTCTTTTCTCCTTCCCTTTCTGCATTTCACCATATAACCCAAGATAATCTGTTTTCTTTCCAGGTAAACGAAAGCATCATTTATGGATAGAAAAGGTGTGCTCCTGCAAGCTGTGCTAATTGTAACCTCATCGGTAGGAACTGGATTTGGACAAATTAAGAAAACCCAAACATGCCATTTGTTTACCATTGTATATATAAGCTATGTTATTATTAGTCTAGTTATTAATTTGTGGTAGATTTGCCAGTACTTTGTTCAGAGTCATTACTGATCAAAAATATTCAAATTCCTCTAGTTTTAAGAAATCATTGTCATTTTGTGATTCCAACAAGTAGAGCAGCCCACAGACACAAATTTAATACCACTTTAGATTTTTCTTCCAGTTTACAGTTCCTGAATTATATAATCCCATTTGCTTTTAAACAATATAACAAACAATGCTTTTAAATTTAATGTTGCTTAAATGTACTTACTGTAAAACTTTACCAAATTTGTTTGATTTGTTAGGTGAGGGCATTTATGTTTTAGTAGATGCTTTAATTTGAATCAATCATCCTATAGTAAATCTCATCTTTAAGCATGAAATGTTGTCAACAAAGTAGCCAATTCCATTTAGTCATCAATTAGCCCAAATAAGTGATACACAGTATAACAGAGACCAATCTTGTGCAGTCAAGTTAATTTAGACTTCTAATGACATAGAGGCTAATGTCTTTAGCTAAAGGTTGATTTTGTTGGCCATATAGATGTGAGCTAGGGAAGGGGAAACTACTGATAACACATCACGATTGATCCTTATTAAGTATAAACTCTGGTAGTTCTATTCCCAGAAAGAAGCTTGACTTTCTATTCCCAGAAAGAAGCAGGAATTCTCAAACTAAAATATGTGAAGCAATATAAACAGGAACAGACATAAAGTGCTGATCTATTAAGGCCTTCAGTGATCTGATTTATTTGCTGTGATTTATATTGTATAATTCCTGAATTTATAGAAAATCACAAAGAAGATTATTAGTGTGCACACGAGTACAAATATTGACTAATCCATAGAAAAATGGAATTAATATGTTAAATATATGATACATATCTTTATATATCTATCTAATAGGGAAATTCTAGTCACTTCAACAAACATTTTTTGGGGCACCAGCATCAGATTCTGTGCAAGGGAGGATGCAAAGAGCAAGGTATAGGGGGAGATTAAAGAATAGAACTATAAAATTGAAATAGTGTGGTCTCTGCCCTTAAGGACCTTACAATTAATTACTGACCTAAGTGAATATACCAGAACTAGACATCAGGTGACTGTGACTTTTTAAAAATAGATAAAAATATGTGTTGTTGTTGTTGTTGTTGTTTTTGCCCTAAAAGATGATATTACTTGGAATTACTTTTGAGTTTTATTTCAGTAACATATTGTTAAATGAATAATGATGGAAAACTATCATCCTTTGAAAAAATTATATATATGTATGTACTTTCCTCAACCTCTGAGAATTGTCAAAAGCCACTTAGAACAAATTTCAAAATAAAAGGAAGGTAGTAAGCTAAGCAATAGAACAGTTTCTTGCATGCTGTGTACTGGTTCTGAAAGCCATTACAAGGAGTACTCCCTAAAATATTTTTAATGATAGTAATATCAAATAAAGATATATCTTCTCAAAAGGGCAATTTTAGTAGTTGTAACCATTAAATATGCTTATTAAAAATAAACTTCTTTGTTTTTATAGCTATGTTCTATTATTCTTTTTTCAAAGAAGAATAAAAATAAGTTTAAATTGTTGTCATATTAAGCATTTTTTCAGGTCCAAGGAAATCAATATTGAACCCTTGATAAATGTTTTATTATGTCACTAGCTATAGGAAATTAGAAGTAGCATAACTCTGGCATCACTAAAAGAGATTTTTAAGATTTTGTTGGTATCACATTTTATAGTTGCTAAAATTTAAAAATTCCTATCAAATGACTCCTTAAAATTTCCTTCTATTAATATGAATTCTGGAAACAACACCATTAAATATAAAAACTTTTAATTTCTAAAAATGAGAATTTTAGAGATAGACACTTAAATAACATTCCCTAATATCCATGTGCAAGTGTATCTATGATACAGATCCATTAGTCTGTTTAAAAATAATGATATTGACTTATGTTCAATATGTTTCAGGAATTTCTGTTGCAAAGAGAATTTGAAATAGTAAATTGCCACACAATTAAATAGAACACTCATAGGGTACCACAGCTAGAAACTCAAAACTGATTACCTCTTATCTAAGTGTTTATCCTTTTGTACATCCAGTCTTAGGTAACAATGCAGTAATTATATTAGCAAAAGAAACTGTTTGTATTCAGAGTCTTCCTTGTTACTGTAATTAATAAATCATTTGAAAATTACACTGAGTTTCTTTTCTGGTAATAATCTTGATGACGCTTATAATTATATATTTTCCTCCATGGAATTCATATTTTCAAATTTGCAAGCCGGGATCTGTTATGCATTGTGGAGTCACACACTGGCTATACTGCATAAGGGAAGAATCTAGGTTTACATGTCAAGATTTCACTGCCATGTGTCCAGGCAGTGTGTCCCTGCTCTGCTTCTCAGAGCCTCGCTTCCCCATTCATGTGGAGAACTCCCTCACAGGGCTCATCCAGAGGCCCTCCATGAGGTGGTTTATGGAAAGCAATCTGAACACTGTAAAACAGCTCAAATATATGGTAAAATTTACAGCATTATAAACATAGAATGGTGGCCTCAGGCCTGAAATATTCTGTTGCTATTTTAGAAACTAAGTCAAGACTACGTCGAACATCTCACTATTAGAAAAATGCTGCTGCTGCTCCTGCTAAGTCGCTTCAGTCGTGTCCGACTCTGTGCGACCCCATAGACGGCAGCCCACCAGGCTTCCCCATCCCTGGGGTTCTCCAGGCAAGAACACTGGAGTGGGCTGCCATTTCCTTCTCCAATGCATGAAAGTGAAAAATGCTAGGGAATATTTTACTAAGTATTAACATTCTATCTCAAGGTAGTATTTGAGTTATTTTTTACTTCCTTCCTTGTACATTTTCTTCTAGTGAGATGTATTTAAAAGCCTTTTATAATTATTCATATGAACTTTTTAGAAAAGATATACTTTCTCTTCAATCTTTGGAGGGCACATTATAATAAATGAACTTTTAAAATTTAAGTTTTATACCAGATGTTTTAAATGAAGGCTCAGAATGTATTAATTCCAATTGACTTTAAAGTCTTATTTTCATAGACTGGACTCATTCATGTAGTTTTAAAATTTCTATATTGCATACATTTTTATTACACAGTTACTTAAATGTAGTACTATATATCCTTTGGTTCTCCACAAAATGCCCTTTTACATGTAAAATGCTCAGTTGCGTCTAATCTCATATGGAAGTCATTGCTTTGTAAACATGTACCTAGTTAGCAATGTAAAATACTTTCAAAATTGTGAAAATTAATTCAAAATTAATTTGAATTAATTTTAAAAAGTTGCCAAGTTAAAACTTTGTTAAGTAGATATCTTTCTGATGAAATTACATGGCTTCATGTTCAGTGGTCCCCAGACCACTTCACACTGATTTCATCAACAAAGACCCTACAGATAGCATGTATGGTAAAACTGTAAACTGGAAATTAACAGATATTCCAGTAAGAGCATGCCACGGGAAACTCTTATTCAACTGTGACCCTTGAAGACAGCATGTGAAATTTCATGTCACTGGCAGGGCAGGGACTATAGTGAGCTCTGTCCTGGCACCCCTCTTTCACTTCTCTCACCCTCATCAGACCTTTGCAGATCCCAACTTTATTGAAGATTTCAGTGTCAAGCTTTTTGCATTATTTTGATTTTTATAAATATTCCATTGAAATACATTTATCTTGATTACTGGGATTTCTTTGGAAGGAATGATGCTGAAGCTGAAACTCCAGTACTTTGGCCACCTCATGTGAAGAGTTGACTCATTGGAAAAGACTCTGATGCTGGGAGGGATTGGGGGCAAGAGGAGAAGGAGACGACAGAGGGTGAGATGGCTGGATGGCATCACTGACTCGATGGATGTGAGTCTGAGTGAACTCTGGGAGTTGGTGATGGACACGGAGGCCTGGCGTGCTGCGATTCATGCAGTTGCAGAGTCGGACACGACTGAGTGATTGAACTGAACTGAACTGAATTTTTTGTTGTTTTCTAGTCTTAGACTCTATTCATTAAGTCTAGGATAAATAACTTTTATCCCAGAAAGTATATTGCAGGTAAATAGATTGTGACAACTCCATCATCATGCACATGACTATAAGCATGCAAATAGTAAGATATACTTTTTTAATACTATATGAAAACCAAAGTCACAGACCATTGAAAATGCTTTAAATGGCTTATTTCTATCAGTATACAGGGGGAAATGTTGAGCACAAATGGTGCTTCCTTTTGACATTGCTTCCCCAAACGCCTTTTTCAATTCCACAAACCATGTTTTCTCATTATCTTTTTAGGGAACCTTTCTGTCTTCAACATGGTACTAACTGTAAACGTAGCAGTGATCTTTTAATTCAAGGATACAATGTTTTTAACACTGAAGATAATTAGTATGTGTTTAGTAAACACTATGCCTAAATCTGGAAAGTGCCAAGTGCCAGCAAAATGCCAATATTTATAACATGATGTAATAGCAATAATTGCTTGGTACTTGGTTACAAAACCTATCATTTATTCACTTAGCAATTATTTTAATTGCAATTATCTGTAAAGTCATCAATCGGCTTTTCAATCTTACATGTGTATTTTCCAGGGAGAAGGTGTTTTCACATAGCCTCAGTCACTGAGCATCATAGTCTCAGATGATGCCATCCAAGATAAAAAGAAGATCTATGACATGTTCTTCATATCACAAATTTCCTTTAGACTTTTAAAGAGATAGTTCTGCAGTGACAACTGCATTTCCTATCAGAAATAACCTTTCCTATCTATATTTAAAGATTTCTTACATTTATGTTATCTCCATTTGCATCAATTTATAGTTATAGTGGGCTTCCCTGGTGGCTTAGATGGTAAATAAACTGCCTGCAATGCAGGAGACCCAGGTTCAGTCCCTGGGTTGGGAAGTTCCCTGGAAAAGGAAATTGCAGCCTACTCCAGTATTCTCCCTTGGAAAATCCCATGGACAGAGGAGCCTGGTAGTCTACAGTCCATGGGGTTGCAAATAGTTGGACACAACAGAGCAACTAACACTTTCACTTCCATAGTTATAACGGGTCTTCTGAGGTGGCTCAGTGGTAAAGAATCTCCCTGTCAATGCAGGAGACCCAGGTTAGGTCCCTGGGTTAGGAAGATCCCTTGGAGAAGGAAATGGCAACCTACTCCAGTCTTCTTGCCTGGAAAATCCCATGGACAGAGGAGCCTGGCAGTATATAGTCCATAGGATCGCAGAGTCAGACACAACTGAGCATGCACCATGAACATGGTAGTTACAATCAACTGAGGAGACATTTTACTTACTTCTTCCTTTTGTATTTTAGAGCTTGTGTGATTAGGGAGAGAAAACTATCAGACAGTAAGATTGGGAGCCTTCATCCTCTACCTAAGACAGTCATAGTCACAGGGCTCAAGTTGCGCTTTGGATTGTTTTGATATTAAGGAAGATTTCATTGGATCAGCCTTTATTCCATACAACTGGTGTATTCCCACCAATCTAAACCAAGCGATTTGCTCCAATTTCTGCAAGAATTTGAGATACAAAGTGAGATCAAAATAGTATATACTATCACTTCAGTTGTGATTGGGATAGTCAAATAAAGAAACAAATTTGGGGATTTCTAAAGTATGTTTTCATAGCAAGTATACTACGGCTGATGCATGTCTGGAAATGGGTTAGGTTTTGTTTGTAGTCTTCCTGCCATGTAGGTGGCAGCAACACTCAAGGCTAGAAATTTTCTTTCACATTCTCTGAGCTCTAGACCAAAGCATATATTTACTAAAAATCTTTGTGGAAGAGAAAAGGTTTAAAGTGTACAGGCAAATTTCTCTATGTCTTCACATATCTCTAACATACTATTTTAAGGTTGTGCTAAAGCTGTTCACATCGTGTGAAAACATTCATCATTTCCCTTAATACAGAAGTCATAGTCTACTCTCGTACATGCTGGTAGTATTAGGTTTCTGTTTCTTTATTTACTAGGATCTTCCTTCTTTACCTTCTCTCAGGCTAAAGCCTTTCTTTGAAGAAAAAGGAAGAAAACACTGCTTTATTCCACTACTACCTAAGCTTTATTGGGAAATGGTGAAAGTCTGTCCCTTTATTCTTTGCAATATCTAAGGAGTCAAAGTATTTAGTAAATATGGAGAGATTTTCCTTCCATTATCCAAATGAAGCCATTTTCTCTGACTGTCCTAACTAGAGGTGACTGCATTCCAGTTAGTTCTATGTGCAAATCAAATGAAGGCTCTGAGCAGAGAGGCCCAGAGCACCTAGACTGAGGCCAGAAGACAAAAAGAAAGTGTTGAGCCATTGCATAGATGGGGGGCAGGGTCACTCCCTTGCAAAAGCAGGTGGCTCCTGCACCCAGGCATAAGTGAAACCAGGAGGACCACCTTTATGTAAATAAGTGGGCCCTCCTTTAGTATCAGAAACTGAAGAGAAGTGAGCTTTTCTTTAATTCCTGGCATTTTGCTAGAACTAGGACATGTGATAGTAAGCACAGGTAGCTTTTGTGAGGGATTCTTCAGAGTGTTCTTTTTGTACGTGGTTGGTCAACGTGCCCAATAGCAAGCAAATATACACCATTCCAGGCACAGGTGAAGCAAAAGGTGAGGAGTGGTTTCTACATTTGGTATCTTTTAACCTGGTTTTCACTATTCCTTGTTTCTTTTGTTCTTCATGTTCTTGATCACTTTCCTCAAATATCTATGTAGTTAATACAGGTATTTTGCATTGCAGCAGGCATTGCACATAGATGCTTTAGTACTAGCATTGCATCTCACTCCATCACTTTCTTACTATCTGGCATGACAAAAGTAGTTTCATATACCTTGAACCTCAATTTTCTCATCTATATATTGGGAGTAATAATTCTAGTCTCTCAGCTACCATATGTATATACAGTATTACTTAATATAATAGTATAAATAATTGAAATTACTACACATACCAAAAAATGCCTGCTTTTAAATCTCAACTACAGCCAAGCATCATGGCACTCCAGTGCTTGAGTAAGTGCTTTAACTCAGATTGGGGAGAACATTTTGGCATAAACAAGCTAAATAGTTTGTTTTCATAAAAGTCTTTTCTTTTAAAATGTTTCATGTTAACTGAGTACTCCCAGGATAAAGGACTAGTTTCAAAGTTTTCAACAGTTTTTTTAAAGGTCAAGACTGTCCCCAGGTTCATGGGTGATACTTGTTGTTCAGTCGCTCAGTTGTGTCCTACTCTTTGAGTCCCCATGGACTAGAGCATACTAGGCCTCCCTGTCCTTCACCATTTCCTGGAGTCTGCTCAAATTCAAGTCCATTGAGTCAGTGATGCCATCCAATCATCTCATCCTTTTTAAAATATTCCCCCAAAGTAAAAGATAAAAGCTCTCAAACACATTCATTATGAGCCCAGCATTACTCTGGTAGCCAGGACCTGAAAACAATAATGTTCAATTTGTTGGGTAATAATAGTAAATAGTTTTTCTTCTGGCTTCTGAAAGACAATCCTCTGGGAATGTTTTATGTCAGAATAGGACAGGCCATGGTCCATCTAAGCCTATACAAAATGATAGCTATCTTCCCTCCTGACTTCTATCAGTCTTCATATTATCAGATGACTCTAACAGGCATGATTCTATAGCTTTATATGAGTGTGATGAATGAGACCAAACCAAAACACATATGTACTTTTAAAGCAGTATCCTAAAACTTAAAAAGCAGATAAATTTCCAAAAGATTTTGTAAAACAAAACAGTGTATATTGAATTTTGCCTTCCCATTGAGGATGGTGTATAATAGAAAAGTTTTCCTTTTAGGAACAATATGAAAATAGATGAGCTGAGCAGTAAATCTGAGTCAACGAAGGGCTAAAGTGGGAAGTTGACCATGACATCAGGAATATTAAACAACAACATAATTGGGAAGACATGCTCATCCTTGTTTTTCCTTTGAGAAAGCTTGGTGGAATTTCTCATGAGAGTTCTCGCTTCTGTCCCTTTCTTTCCCTTAAATGGAAAAAAAGGGTATGGATTACTAACAGTAATGATTGGCAATAAAAATAACAACTATAATAAGATGATTATATCTACTACTGCAGGCAGGAATCCTCAGAAGAAATGGAGTAGCCATCATGGTCAACAAAAGAGTCTGAAATGCAGTACTTGGATGCAGTCTCAAAAACGACAGAATGATCTCTGTTCATTTCCAAGGCAAACCATTCAATATCACAGTAATCCAAGTCTATGCCCCAACCAGTAATGCTGAAGAAGCTGAAGTTGAACGGTTCTATGAAGACCTACAAGACCTCATAGAACTAACACCCCAAAAAGATGTCTTTTTCATTATAGGGGACTGGAATGCAAAAGTAGGAAGTCAAGAAACACCTGGAGTAACAGGCAAATTTGGCCTTGGAATACAGAATGAAGCAGGGCAAAGACTAATAGAGTTTTGCCAAGAAAATGCACTGGTCATAACAAACACCTTCTTCCAACAACACAAGAGAAGACTCTATACATAGACATCACCAGATGGTCAACACCGAAATCAGATTGATTATATTCTTTGCAGCCAAAGATGGAGAAGCTCTATACAGTCAGCAAAAACAAGACCAGGAGCTGACTGTGGCTCAGACCATGAACTCCTTATTGCCAAATTCAGACTTAAGTTGAAGAAAGTAGGGAAAACCACTAGACCATTCAGGTATGACCTAAATCAAACCCCTTATGATTATACAGTGGAAGTGAGAAATAGATTTAAGGGCCTAAATTTGACAGATAGAGTGCCTGATGAACTATGGAATGAGGTTCATGACATTGCACAGGAGACAGGGATCAAGACCATCCCCATGGAAAAGAAATGCAAAAAAGCAAAATGGCTGTCTGGGGAGGCCTTACAAATAGCTGTGAAAAGAAGAGAAGAGAAAAGCAAAGGAGAAAAGGAAAGATATAAACATCTGAATGCAGAGTTCCAAAGAATAGCAAGAAGAGATAAGAAAGCCTTCTTCAGCGATCAATGCAAAGAAATAGAGGAAAACAACAGAATGGGAAAGACTAGGGATCTCTTCAAGGAAATCAGAGATACCAAAGGAACATTTCATGCAAAGATGAGCTCAATAAAGGACAGAAATGGTATGGACCTAACAGAAGCAGAAGATATTAAGAAGAGATGGCAAGAAAACACAGAAGAACTGTACAAAAAAGATCTTCATGACCCAGATAATCATGATGGTGTGATCACTGACCTCGAGCCAGACATCCTGGAATGTGAAGTCAAGTGGGCCTTAGAAAGCATCACTACGAACAAAGCTAGTGGAGGTGATGAAATTCCAGTTGAGCTATTCCAAATCCTGAAAGATAATGCTTTGAAAGTGCTGCACTCAATATGCCAGCAAATTTGGAAAACTCAGCAGTGGCCACAGGACTGGAAAAGGTTTTCATTCCAATCCCAAAGAAAGGCAATGCCAAAGAATTCTCAAACTACCACACAATTGCACTCACCTCACACGCTAGTAAAGTAATGCTCAAAATTCTCCAAGCCAGGCTTCAGCAAAATGTGAACCGTGAACTTCCTGATGTTCAAGCTGGTTTTAGAAAAGGCAGAGGAACCAGAGATCAAATTGCCAACATCCACTGGATCATGGAAAAAGCAAGAGAGTTCCAGAAAAACATCTACTTCTGCTTTATTGACTATGCCAAAGCTTTTGACTGTGTGGATCACAAGAAACTGTGGAAAATTCTGAAAGAGATGGGAATACCAGACCACCTGATCTGCCTCTTGAGAAATTTGTATGCAGGTCAGGAAGCAACAGTTAGAACTGGACATGGAACAACAGACTGGTTCCAAAGAGGAAAAGGAGTTCATCAAGGCTGTATATTGTCACCCTGTTTATTTAACTTATAGGCAGAGTACATCATGAGAAATGCTGGACTGGAAGAAACACAAGCTGGAATCAAGATTGCCGGGAGAAATATCAATAACCTCAGATATGCAGATGACACCACCCTTATGGCAGAAAGTGAAGAGGAACTCAAAAGCCTCTTGATGAAAGTGAAAGTGGAGAGTGAAAAAGTTGGCTTAAAGCTCAACATTCAGAAAACGAATATCATGACATCCGGTCCCACCACTTCATGGGAAATAGAGGGGAAACAGTGGAAACAGTGTCAGACTTTATTTTCTAGGCTCCAAAATCACTGCAGATGGTGACTGCAGCCATGAAATTAAAAGACACTTACTCCTTGGAAGGAACGTTATGACCAACCTAGATAGCATATTCAAAAGCAGAGACATTACTTTGCCAACAAAGGTCCGTCTAGTCAAGGCGGACTGTGGTCATGTATGGATGTGAGAGTTGGACCGTGAAGAAGGCTGAGCGCCGAAGAATTGATGCTTTTGAACTGTGGTGTTGGAGAAGACTCTTGAGAATCCCTTGGACTGCAAGGAGATCCAACCAGTCCATTCTGAAGGAGATCAGCCCTGGGATTCCTTTGGAAGGAATGATGCTAAAGCTGAAACTCCAGTACTTTGGCCACCTCATGCAAAGAGTTGACTCATTGGAAAAGACTCTGATGCTGGGAGGGATTGGGGATAGGAGGAGAAGGGGACGACAGAGGATGAGATGGCTGGATGGCATCACTGACTCGATGGACATGAGTCTGAGTGAACTCCGGGAGTTGGTGATGGACACGGAGGCCAGGCGTGCTGCGATTCATGGGGTCGCAAAGAGTCGGACAGGACTGAGCGACTGATCTGATCTGATCTGAGAGGGAGTTTTGATTAAAGTGGCAAACTTAAGACACACGTTTACCTCCACCCTCTCCTGAAGCCCCACTGAAATAATGTGATAAAAGACATAATTTCAGAGGAAAATGAGAGACTGTGAAAAGGAGTAACCAAAATAAAGTAAAAATTTTTAAATTGAAAAGTAAAAAATGCTACAGGGTATGATGACAAAAAGTGCGTTGACTGGTGTTGCAGAGTTCCTTAAAGTCTCAGAAATTAGAGTCAACTGTTACCTCTAAAAGTGAAAGTACAGGCATGGCTGAAAGCGGAAAACCAAAGAAATAGTTAATATCTTTAATTCCCATCCTGCTTCTCTCCCTGCCCATGCTTGGAGGTTCCCTCCCTGAACAGGGTGATCAAGAGGGATTCTAGACTCAGAACACTAAACCTAACTGATAGCAGGAACAACATCTTGGAAAGGAGGGATGGATAAAACTCTGCACACTTATGGCCACATCCCAACTGCAACTCCTTTCTTCTCTGTTCCCAAAAGGTGGATAACCATGTTTATTAACCCTGGACAAGAGACTGATGAATTTGTTTCTGATAAAGTAACAAGCCTAAGGCCAATAAGCATATAAAAAGATACTCAACATCAATAATCATTAGGGAAAATGAGATACCACTGGACACACATTATGGATGGCTACTATATAAAAAAAAAAAAAAAGCCAGGTAGTGACAAGTGCTGGTGAGCACGTCCAGAAACTGCAACTTTTATGCACTGTTGGTGGGAATGTAACATGGTGCAACTGCTGTAGAAAGCAATACAGTGGTGCTGCCCAAAATGCAGAATAGAGTCATCATATAATCCAACAATTCCACTTCTGGGTTTATAGCCAAAAGAATATCTGAAAGCAGGATCACAAAGAGATGTTTGTACAATTGTGTTCATAGCAGTATTATTCACAACAGAAAAGGGTGGAAGGAATCCAAGTTATTTTATCCATTGATAGATGAATGAAAGAATGAAATGTGAGTTATATATAAATCAGCCTTAAAAATTCTGACACATGCTACAGCCTTAAAAATTCTGCTACAGTAAAACCTTGAAGACATTAAGTAAAATAAGCCAGATACAAAATGACAAATACTATATGATTTCACTTATGTGAGGAACCCAAAGTAGTCAAATTCATAGAGACAGAAATGATGGTTACCTGGAGGAGGAAGGAAAGTATAAAGGGAAAAATGAATTATTGTTTAATAGGTATAAAGTTTCAGTTTTGCAAGATGAAAGAGTTCTGGAAACTGGTTGCACAGCAATGTATATGTATCTAACACTACTGATCTTTACTGTACTGTACAATTAAAAACAGTTAAAACGGTAAATTTTATGTTATATATGCTTTACCACAATTAAAAATTTGAAAAACAACCTGAGAAAAAAAAGATTTACAGATGTGGCCCATTCAGGCTGCTCCAGTGAAACATCAAGAGCCAGATAACGCAGGGTGAAGCTGGGCACTCTAGCCTGCCCAGGAACACAAAATACTTTTGTAACTCACTAGTTGGAAAGCTAAACATCACCAGCCATATGAAGAAAGCTTTCAATATGAAAGACAGAGACCAAAACAAACAAATATAAAAAAGACAGCAAAAGCAGGCTATATAGGGTATTACAGGAGAATCCTCAAACATCTACAATTAATATAATCAAAAAGATAAGTATCTTTAAGAAACAAAAGTAGGAGGCTAGGAAAAGGAACATTCAGGAAGTTAACAATATGTGATGACATTCATATATTCATTTCAACATTTAAAAAAAAATTACTATGTGCAAGGCACTGTTACAGCCATTGAGAATACAGCAGTCAGCAAAACATACAAACACACATTGAATCATTAGCAATGTTTTTCCCCCCTTAAAAAGCCTGGAAGATGTAATTAATGAAATCTCCCAGAAAATAGAAAATAAGAGAGATAATAAGAAACGTAAAGATTGGTTCAATGAAAGGAGGTCAAATATTAATAATAATAATGAGAGTTCTGAAAAGAGTAAACAGAGAAATCAGAGGGAAGCAAATTATCTAAAATGAAATCAAGCAAATTTTCCAGATATGATGAAAACAAATTCCAGATTAAAAGAATCCACAGTGTGCTCTACAAAATTTATGAAAAAGCTCCACACAAACATTCTAGTGAAAATTCACAGCACTAAACACAGAGGTGATCCTTAAAACTTTTAAAAAGAGAACTTTTGTCCTGTGTTTACAATATGGGAGCAGAATAGCATTAGACTTCTCAACTGGACTTCAGGATGCTAGATAAAAATGAAGCAAAGACTTAAATATCACAGTGAGAACCATTTCCATTCTGGAATTCTTTACTTAGCCAATATATTGTTTCCATGTACCTTTCCTCATAAAATTACTGGGGATGTGATCCACCTTCAAGAGGACGTAAGTTGAGAAAGAGCCGTGTATACAACATAGGAAAGAAGGAAATTCCCCAGGAGACCATGAAGGTAGACTTCGTGTCTACTGCTGTCTGCAAGCCTGGAAAACAGCTGGGTCTGTTGTAGCAGAAAGTAAAGGGTTCTAGTAGGGAGAACAACAAAACTGGTAGATTACTGATAGGTCTGACTATACTGAGAAAGAACTCAGGGTTCTGTCAAGGGGCTTGGTAATGGATTAGTGACAGGTATTGTGTAGGACAGAAAACTAAGCAAATGAAAAGAGAGAGAGAGAAATGTAATCATAGTGGATAATGTAGTTCAACTGTGAACATTCGAGTAATAATTATTACATAGTAATCATTACTGTAACAAAAAAGATAATATAACTATCAGGAGGATGAAGGGATTGTATGAAGGAAGTGGGAAGTGGAGGAAAGGTAAATGATAAGCAGTCACTAAAATTGATAAATACAAATAATCTGAAATAATGGATATACTACCACGTTACACATTTTGTTAAAGCAAGTGTTGGTATATTGAATTAATTTACAATTAAATTACAATTTTTCAAATTAATTTACAAATACAGTTATCTGGAATCTTTGAATGTCCCTCAGCTGCTAGCCCTGCATGTGTCCTAACTTTGTATCTCTCTGGTTATTTAGGACCATAGCTCAAAGAATTACCCAGGTTGTATGGTTCCTCTGGACTCCACAGTGATGTCACGTTTGATGCTGTCCTACCACAGCCAGCTGTAACCAGCGTGCAGAGTGATCCAGCAGGAGTGACCTTCAGGCAGGGGATTTTCCTAAACATCTGGCCACAGATGTCAATGATCCTCCTTTGTAGCATGGTTAATGAGTGTAATGCTTGATTAATGAGTATGGGATAGTGAAACCAAATAGCTGAAAAGGATATTGAGAATGTAGTTATTCACAAGATTTTTTTTGAAATCTAAGTGTATTGGTCAAAAATATTTTATGCCTACATAGGTATCCAGTGGACTAGAAGGTTACCTATATGCATGCTTCTCAAAAGTTTATCAAAGTATTCTCAGAAAAAAAGGAAAAATATTACACAAAATATCCTCAAAGAAGCACACTATAAACGTGAAATTTCTCTGGCATCTTGAAATTTATCTTTAAAACGCCATTTAAATTTGGCATCCACGTATATTTACATTTGTTAAATATGTAAAATTTTACTTTTAAGTAAAATTGATTTTTGTTGAGGTACAATTATGCAATATTATATTAATTTCTGGTGTACAAATGGTGATTCAATATTTGTATACACTGTAAAATGCTGCTGCTACTGCTGCTGCTAAGTCGCTTCAGTCGTGTCCGACTCTGTGCAACCCAATAGACGGTAGCCCACTAGGCTTCTCTGTCCCTAGGATTCTCCAGGCAAGAATACTGGAGTGGGTTGCCATTTCCTTCTCCAAAGCACTAAAGTGAAAAGTGAAAGTGAAGTCGCTCAGTCATGCCCGACTCTTCTCGACCCCGTGGACTGCAGCCTACTAGGCTCCTCCATCCATGGGATTTTCCAGGCAAGAGTGCTAGAGTGGGGTGCCATTTCCTTCTCCGACACTGTAAAATCATTACCATATTAAGTCTAGTTACGGTCACCTTACAAATTTAATACAATATTCTTGACCTTATTTCCCATGTTGCACATTATATTCCCATGACTTATTTTATAACTGGAAATTTATATTTCTTAATCCTGTTTACCCATTTTCATCTCCCCTCAAATGCCCTCCCTGTTATGGCAACCACCAACCTGTTCTTTGAATCTGGGGTTTTGTTTTGTTTTGATTGTTTTCTTTTCTTTAGATTCCACATATAAGTAAAATGATGAAGTATTTGTCTTTCTGCTTTCTTTTTTTTAACTTAGCATAACATCCTCAAGATCTGTCCACATTGTTGCAAATGGCAAAATTTCATTCCTTTTTTATGACTGAACCGTATTTCATCATGTATACATACCATGTCTTCTTTATCCAATTACTTGTTTATGTACACTTGTGTTGTTTCTAAGTCTTGGCTATTGTAAATGTGCAGTGAACCCAGGCATGCGTATTTATTTTCAAATGAGTGTTTTCCTTTTCTCGTTGGATCATATGGCAGCTCTATTTTTAATGTTTTGAGCACTCTCCATACTGTTTTCCATAGTGGTTGCAGCAGTTTACATTTCCGCCAACAGTGCTGGGGGATTCCCTTTTCTCCACATTCTTACCAACACTTGTTATTTCTTATCTTTTAGATAAAAGTCAGTCTGACAGACATAAGGTGATATCTCACTGTGATTTTGATGTGCATTTCCCTAATGACTGGTGATACTGAGCATCTTTTCCTGTATCTGTTGTCCATCAGTATGCCTTCCTTGGAAAAATGCCTATTCAAATCCTCAGGGAAAAAATCCTTTGAAAAATTTGAATTGGTGGTTTTTGTTAGAGTTGTATAAATTTCTTATATATTTAGGATATTAACCTTATATCAAATATGTGATTTGCAAATATCTTCTCCCATTATGTAAGTTGTCTTTTCATGGCAGAGTGTCATGGAGTGTCCCAACTGCCCAAGTGCACAGACTTTAACTAGGGAGCAGTACAACGCTGCCACTGTTTCTGTTCACACACTCCTGCCAGGGAGCACGAAAGTGCTTCAGCTACCTGCCCTGTCTAACCACTGGGATAAAATAATGCCTGACCTGATGATTCTCCTACATCCATTTTAGAATGGTCAGGGAATGGTGCTTTGGGTGGGTGGAGGCGGGGCACATCCAAGCTTGTAGCCTATACCATCAGGTTGGGTTGAAGGTGCAATGATGAAATTTGCCAGAGCCTCTATCACCAGGGAGAATTCTGACAATACCCACCTTTCTAGCCAATGCTTTTAGGTAAGCAAATGAATCTGCTTCCATATAGTCTAGGTTCCTTTCAAACAAGTGGTTTTCCCACTGGGTCTCAGGCTAAGTGAGACCTCATGCAAGCCTTTGAAGACTGGAATCTCAGTTTTCTTCAGCATTCAGGTCCCTCAGATCAGCCCTGTTGCTTTTCTAAGCCAGATGTTTTGGGGGCTTGTCTCTTCACTGCAGATCCTGGGGTTGGGGTGCCTGATGTGGAATATTAACGCTTCTCTCCAGGGGAAATACCTGTCTGGTGAGATCCCTCCCCATGTTTTGAGATGCCAGGGGTGAGTCTTGATGTGATCCTTTATCCCTTTTTGAAGAGAGCAGTTCATCTAGTTCTCAGATTCTTTTCAGAGGAAAATAATCCATATATAGCTGTAGATCTGCTGTGTCTCTGGGGGGAAATGACCTCAGGATGAGTTCCTATGCTGTCATGTTAGACTCCTCATAAAATTTTAATAACTCACATTTACTGAACATTTTGGGGTGTGCTATGCTTAGTACTTTCGGAGAAGGCAATGGCACTCCACTCCAGTACTCTTGCCTGGAAAATCCCATGGTCGGAGGAGCCTGATAGGCTGCAGTCTATGGGGTCACGAAGAGTCGGACACGACTAAAGCGACTTAGCAGCAGCAGCAGCAGCAGCATGCTTACAAATAATTTCTTTTCTTTGCATAGTATACATCAAAGATAAACTCATATATCAATTCTATACAATGGGGAAAGAAAAAGAAAGCATTCATTTGTAGACAAAAATTTTATAGTTGAACAGAATCTGTAAGATAATTGGATCTACTAATTGAAACTAATTGCTGGAGTTTCTATTTTTTATTTTATTCAATTTAGTTAAACTAAAACAAAAAATAGTTCACCCATTAACCATTTCTTACTTAATCTTAACAGCCATTTAAAGAGATAGTTTCTATCCTCATTTTATAGATAAGAAAAGCATGAATCTGTTTTATCTACTTCCATTCATTATGGCAGAAAAAAATAAAATCAACAGCAAGAATGTCACCACTTTTAAAAAATAATGATAAGCAAATAACTGACCTGATTTAAAAAAAGAAACAAGTAGTATCATTATCCCAGCATTAATACTGTAAATATCTCTGTGCCCTTAATAGAGGATCACCTTGGAAGCAGTGGTTTGGGCTCCACTGGTAACACGTTTTACTAGCTAGGCTCCCAAAGCACACATAGATGGGATTTATTGAGTCTGCTGTGTGCCAATCACTTGGCTAGCTCTGCGTGTGATAGTTTACTCTCAAACACAGCTCTCTGAAGCAGCTATTATTTTCATCCCTATTTTACAGATTACAAAATACAGCACTTGAGAGGGTAAGTAATTTGCTTAAAACTACCCAACTAACCTCAGATATGCAGATGACACCACCCTTATGGCAGAAAGTGAAGAGGAACTAAAAAGCCTCTTGATGAAAGTGAAAGAGGAGAGTGAAAAAGTTGGCTTAAAGTTGAATATTCAGAAAACAAAGATCATGGCATCCGGTCCCATCACTTCATGGGAGATAGATGGGGAAACAGTGGAAACAGTGTCAGACTTTATTTTGGGGGGCTCCAAAATCACTGCAGATGGTGACTGCAGCCATGAAATTAAAAGACACTTACTCCTTGGAAGGAAAGTTATGACCAACCTAGATAGCATATTCAAAAGCAGAGACATTACTTTGCCAACAAAGGTCTGTCTAGTCAAGGCTATGGTTTTTCCTGTGGTCATGTATGGATGTGAGAGTTGGACTGTGAAGAAAGCTGAGCACCGAAGAATTGATGCTTTTGAACTGTGGTGTTGGAGAAGACTCTTGAGAGTCCCTTGGACTACAAGGAGATCCAACCAGTACATTGTGAAGGAGATCAGCCCTGGGATTTCTTTGGAAGGAATGATGCTAAAGCTGAAACTCCAGTACTTTGGCCACCTCATGCGAAGTGTTGACTCATTGGAAAAGACTGATGCTGGGATGGATTGGGGGGCAGGAGGAGAAGGGGACGACAGTGGATGAGATGGCTGGATGGCATCACTGACTCGATGGACATGAGTCTGAGTGAACTCCGGGAGTTGGTGATGGACAGGGAGGCCTGGCATGCTGCGATTCATGGGGTCGCAAAGAGCTGGACACGACTGAGCAACTGAACTGAACTGAACTGAACTGAATTCTTTACTTGGTGGGGGCTGTCCTGTGAATTGTAAGATTTATTTAGTAGCATCTCTAGACTCAGATGCTGGTAAAGTTATGACATCCAAAAATGTCTCCAGACATTGCTTAATGTTTCCTGGGGGGAGACAAAATTGCCCCCAGTCAAGAAACATTCATCTAAGGTAAAATTCTTCCTACATAAATACCTAAACAAAAGTTTATAATGTGTTACGTTGTTTTATTTATTTCAGAATAACACCTCTAATCTGACTTTAACATAAAGCTTACTCAGATTAAATTTACATCTACTAAGAGAGTAAGAGAAAGTAAACACACTATATTTTTCTTCTTTTTTTCAACACTTAACTACTTTCTCTAAATTTTATATCCCCAGCCTCTAA
This sequence comes from Bos indicus, assembly GCF_029378745.1. Lineage (NCBI taxonomy): Eukaryota > Metazoa > Chordata > Mammalia > Artiodactyla > Bovidae > Bos > Bos indicus. Next base: position 56,628,801 of record NC_091769.1, read on the forward strand.
GTTGTATTTCCCTCATAGACATCAAGTACCAAATGCAAAAATTCACTTGCAAAACCATCATCTCCTTCTAAACATCTTACAGGAACCTCAAAAAAAAGTGTCCCACCCTGAACTCATTCTCTGTTTCCACAAATCTCCTCTTTGTTCCTCACTCCAAGGATAAAATTGGTTTCCAAATATTTTTTATTTGATTTCTTGAATGGCTCTCAAATCTGACCTTTGGCCTCCCCATTGTCCCTTCCTCAGTTCATAGGCATTTCCCATTAAAATTGTCACAGGAGCTCCTGACTGGTCCTTCTGCCTCCAGGCCATTGTCCACACTATTGCCCCAGTTAACTCTCTAAAACACAAATCGCATTCTTTCACGCCTTTGAAATTATTCCAAACACCTTAGCTAGTCTTTCAAAGACCTTCATAAAGTAACACTTGCTTTCTTCCTTTTTATAATAATACATTAGTGAGGATTACATTTGCTCCTAGAATAACAGCACCAAAAGAACCTGAGCTAGAAATTAAATAAAACATATTATGTAGTCTACCGTATTCAAGTAATGGTTTGTGCACAGTGTAATGCTTGATGTTTACGTGCCTTTATTAGGAAAGTTATGAACTTCTGTACACACTCTTAGGTATGCCCAAAACTCAACTATTTTCTCTATGGTAAGTTTCTTCATTTGTGTCCGACTCTTTGAAACCCTACAGGCTATAGCCCACCAAGCTTCTCTGTCCATGGGGATTCTCCAGGCAAGAATACTGGACTTGGTTGCCATGCCTTGCTCCAGGAGATCTTCCCGACCCAGGGATCGAACCCACATCTCATGTCTCCTGCATCGGCAGGTGGATTCTTTAATACTAGCACCAACTGGGAAGCCCTATTTTCTCCATAAATGAATCTAATTTCTATTTTAGACTTTTCCCTTTATTTTTCCACTTTTTCTTACATATTGCTTCTAAATTTTGAGGGCTTAAGTAAGTCACATAGTTTTTAGGGCAAAGTATGACATTTTCTTGACCCAGATAACGACAATGGTGTGATCACTCACCTAGAGCAGATATCCTGGAAGGCGAAGTCAAGTGGGCCTTAGGAAGCACCACTACGAACAAAGCTAGTGAAGGTGATGGAATTCCAGCTGAGCTATTTCTAATCCTCAAAGATGATGCTGTGAAAGTGCTGCACTCAATATGCTAGCAAATTTGGAAAACTCAGCAGCAGCCACAGGACTGGAAAAGGTCAGTTTTCATTCCAATCCCAAAGAAGGCAATGCCAAAGAATGTTCAAACTACCGCACAATTGCACTCATCTCACATGCTATCAAAGTAATGCTCAAAATTCTCCAAGCAAGGCTTCAACAGTACATGAACCATGAACCGTGAACTTCCAGATATTCAAGCTGGATTTACAAAAGCCAGAGGAACCAGAGATCAAATTGCTAACAACTGTTGGATAATAGAAAAAGCAAGAGAATTCCAGCAAAACATTTACTTCTGCTTTATTGATTATGCCAAAGCTTTTGATTGTGTAGATCACAACAAACTGTGGAAAATTATTCAAGAGATGAAAATACCAGATCACCTGACCTGCCTCCTAAGAAATATGTATGCAGGTTAAGAAGCAACAGTTAGAACCAGGCATGGAACTACAGACTGGTCCCAAATTGGGAAAAGAGTACGTCAAGGCTGTATATTGTTACCCTGCTTATTTAACTTAATTACAGAGTGCATCATGTGAAATACCAGGCTGGATGAAGCACGAGCTGAAATCAAGATTGCCAGGAGAAATATCAATAACCTCAGATCCACAGATGACACCTCCCTTATGGCAGAAAGTGAAGAAGAACTAAAGAGCCTCTTGATGAAGGTGAAAGAGGAGAGTGAAAAAGCTGGCTTAAAACTCAACATTCAGAAAACTAAGGTCATGGCATCCGACCCATCTCTTCATGACAAATAGATGAGGAAACAATGGAAACAATGACAGACTTTATTTTCTTGGGCTCCAAAATCCCTGCAGATTGTGACTGTAGCCGTGAAATTAAGAGACACTTGCTCCTATATAAGGAAAGTTATTTCAAACCTAGGCAGCAAATTAAAAAGCGGAGACATTACTTTGCCAACAAAGTCCAGTCTAGTCAAATGTATGGTTTTTCCAGTAGTCATGTAATGAATATCAGAGTTGGACTACAAAGAAAGCTGAACACTGAAGAATTGATGCTTTTGAACTGTGGTGCTGGAGAAGACTTTTGAGAGTCACTTGGATTGCCAGGAGATCAAACCAGTCAATCCTAAAGGAAATCAATCCTGAATATTCATTGGAAGGACTGATGCTGAAGCTGAAACCCAATACTTGGGCCACCTGATGAGAAGTGACTCACTGGAAAAGACCCTGATGCTGAGAAAGATTGAAGGCAGGAGGAGAAGGGGATGACAAAGGATGCAATGTTTGGATGGCATCACTGACTTGATGGACATGAGTTTGAGCAAGCTCTGGGAGTTGGTGATGGACAGGGAAGCCTGGCGTGCTGCAGTCCATGGAGTCACAGAGTCGGACATGACTGGGCAACTGAACTGAACTGAAGACATTTTTGAGGATCAAAGAAATTGCTATTTAACAGTTATGCATGAGGCAGCCAGTATAAATGAGGAATATTCCAGGTAAATGGAGATATATGATCACTTTTGACTTAAGTAATATTAGTCTAGTAATAGAGGGGTGTGAGTGTTTGGAATGTTCAGTCATCATCTCTCCATGCTGGCTGTTTAGATTTTACATCCAGATACACAGTGTTTAGGAGGAAAAAAAATGTTCTGCCTCACTCTATCTGGTTTTGGGGCATCTGTCCATTTATATCTCAGCTGCTTTTGCTCTCTTTTTTTTAACAATAGACATCTCTGATCTGGCTTATTTTCAGGTCCCCTCTAAGCCCTACTGAAAGTGAAAGTCGCTCAGTCGTGTCCAACTCTTTGCGACCCCATGGACTATACAGTCCATGGATTTCTCCAGGCCAGAATAGCGGAGTGGGTAGTCCTTCCTTTCTCCAGGGGATCTTCCCAACCCAGGGGTCGAATCCAGGTCTCCCACACTGCAGGCGGATTCTTTACCACCTGAGCCACAGAGGAAACCCTGCTGAGGTGGACAGAAAAGATTCGAATGTATTGCTCTTCACTGGAACATGATTATGGGTATCTCTGACATTTCTACTCAACCATGTCTATGTCATGCTACATTCTGTGGTATTCTGTGAACATGCAGTCCTCCTGACTTCCACCCAGAAAACAGCTCTCCACAGTTCTTGAATGCTAAATTCTCTCAAGTTTTTATTCCCTGCCTGACCCCTAACTAGGATGCAGATTATGCATTAGACATAGGATTGCTTTTTAGGAATCCATCTGTGTCTGCATTATTTGCTGTCTGCTCTTTTCCCTTCCTATGTAATCTTCATCTCTTCCACAATGAGAGAGCCTGACGTATCTATTTTCTTAGATTTGTTATTTGTGACATAAATATTTTACCCTGGTATTATAGGGCTAAGGATTTTTAAATGCAAAAGCTTATTGAAACTTAAAAGTATTTTCTTTGCTCGGGTGTCTTGTCATCTTTCCCCTAAGACAATGAATGCTGCTAACAATAGAGTGAAAAGCAAAAGTTATTGGAAATTCTAAAAAGCAATACAACTCAAATCTTTGACAAGTATAAAAGCATACTCAATTTTTTCATCTACTAAAGGCAAATTAATTCTAGATTAGAAGAAAAGAATATGGGAACTGTGATGGCTAATTTTTTATGTCAACTCAGCTAGGCAATGGTGGCAGTTATTTGGTCAAATATCAGTCTAGGTCTTGCTGTGAAGGTATTTTTTGTTGTTGTTCAGTAGCTCAGTTACATCTGACTCTTTGTGACCCCACTGATTGCAGCACACCAGGCTTCCCTGTCCTTCACTATCTCCTGGAGTTTGCTCAAATTCATGTTCATTGAGTTGGTGATGGTATCTAACCATAATCACTGGAGGAGGGAATGGCAAACCACTCCAGTATTCTTGCCATGAGAATCCCATGAACAGTATGACAAGGTATTTTTTAGATATGATCAATTTTGGAAGGCTCTAAGTAAAGCTGATTAATGTGGGTGAGTGCCATTTAATCATTGACGGCTTTAAGAAAAAAGTCAGGTTTCCCAAAGTAGAAGGAATTCTCCTTAAAACTGCAAAATAGAAACACTGGGTACCAGCCTGCTACCCTACCATACAAACTTCAGACTTTTCAGAATCAACTCCCACAATTTCATGAGCCAATTTCTTTTCTTTTTTTTTTTTTTTTTTTAGGCAGTGCCCCATCTACACCTCGCGCGGGCGGCGGGCTCTTCGGCGTCTGAGCGACTGTGCTGACCCTCTCCTGGCCGCGGGTATAGCCACGGCCACCACCGCCGCCCCCATCCTCAGGCGTCAGCCCATGAGCCAATTTCTTAAATCTCTCTGTCTCCATCTCTATATATCTTATTGGTTCTGTTCTGCTGCTGCTGCTGCTAAGTCGCTTCAGTCCTGTCCGACTCTGTGCGACCCCACAGACAGTAGCCCACCAGGCTTCCCCGTCACCCGGATTCTCCAGGCAAGAACACTGGAGTGGGTCGCCATTTCCTTTTCCAATGCATGAACGTGAAAAGTGAAGTGAAGTCACTCAGTTGTGTCTGACTCTTAGTGACCCCTAACTAGTACCAGAGTAAAAATGAAGTTTTATTGAATTCTATACATCAGTATACCTGAATTTTTATAATAGCGCATGGTGATCAGCAAACTTTTCAATGCTGATAAAGAGAGTTAATGAAGTCTGTAGAAATCTGTCTTGGTAGGACTTAAAGAGTGCAGGGTGATTCATAGTGTCAAAAATCTGCTAAAAGATAAAGGAGAAAAAAACTTTTCAAGAAAGCTTCTGTGGGCAGTCACTGCAAGTAGACTGGCTAGGTCTAATTAAAAATTAAATGCTAAAAATAGGCAAAATGAGGGGAGATATCACTAATTCTAAGACTTGAGCACACAAGGAGAAGAGAAGAGCCCAAGTTAGAAAGAGCTGCCAAGTTTCAATTTCTCAATTATTTGGCTTGAGAATGGGGCTATCAATCTGAAAATCATTGCTTTTCCCCCTGCCAAGAAGGAGGGCCTGAGACACTGATGGTAAAAGGGCTAGATTTTTCTTTGCAGTAACAGTGAGAATTCCATAGGGTACCACTATTTGTTTGGTTGAACAATAGCTGATGAAGAAGAGTTCAGTGATATGAGTTTAAAGTTATGGTCACATCACTCTAGTGGCTTCTTACAGAAACTTGAAAGACAGAGCTAATGGACATAAGCTAATGGACACAGCTGGGTACCACAATTGGCCGAGCCAAGGAATTCAGGGTCCAGATGATTGTCCTAAAGGTAGATTTCAAAATTAAATGAAAACCTGAAGATGTGCCATTACACGGTATCTTCTACCAATAAAATATTCATGTTTCCAATGATAATGGCTGCACTGTCAGAAGATGACAGCATTTACATTACAGGTTTTAAAAGAAAAATATTACACTCTAGTAATTTTTTTAACTTCTTGTGGTCTAACTTTACTTACGGTTCCCCCATGGAAATTCTTTCCTTGCTGTTTGTTGACCTTGACTATAATGAGAAAAATAGTCATCTTTCTACTTTAAAACCTTGTCAGCAAATATTTTCCTGTCTTGTTCTAGGCCAGCAAAATATGAACAAAGTATATCAATAACAAGGCCATTTACACTGCTATTCTGACTATTATAAACAATAGCTATCATTTCTAAGCTGCTCAACAGTGAGTCTACACCAATAAGTGGAAACATTTTTTGTAAGTGCTGTATAATAATATTTGACACGTATATAGCACCTTTTATCTGTAAGAATCCTGAAGTGCTCTGTGGAGTATCCTGGGATCACTTCATCTACTAAAGACACACAACAATCTCAGGAGTACTAAGTGCCAACCCTTCCCTCCATGTAACATTCCACAGTACTGTTATTCTTGCGGAGAGGGCAAAAGGAAACACGCTTTACTCTTCTATTGAGCCTCTCCTGAAATCATCTGGCTTCCACTTTAGTTTCATGTATACAGTCATGGCCCCAGAAGGTAAACTCTTCTATTTCTTCCTTTTCTGCTTCCATGGGAAGGCTGATTCTTGATCATACTGTGCCTTTTATTTATAACTAAACTGCACCCTTTATAAATAAACTGTGCCCTTTATTTATAAAAGAATTTGTGGAAATTAATTAAAATCCAATATTAGTAGAAATGTCTCTGAACTTGAACCACTTTTAAAAATTAAAGTTCAGTTGATTTACAAATGCTGTGTTATTTTCTGGTGTACAGCAAAGTGATTCAGTTATACATCTATATATATTCTTTTTCAGATTCTTTTCCATTATAAGTTATTACAAGATAATTAATACAGTTCCCTGTGCTATACAGTAAGACATCGGTGCTTATCTATATGGTAGTGTCTATCTTTTAATCCCAAATTCCTAGTTTATCCCTTCCACTCTCTTCTCCTTTGGTAACTAAGTTTGCTTTCTATGCCTGAGTCTGTTTCTGTTTTGTAAATAAGTTAATTTGTATCACTGCTTTAGATTCCAAATACAAGTGATATATGGTATTTGTCTTTCTCTGTCTGATTTACTTCACTTAGTATGATAATCTCTAGGTCCATGTCACTGCAAATGGCATTATTTCATTCTTTTCATTGAATTGTATACCTATTCATCTGCCATTGGACACTTAGGTTGCTTCCAAGTCTTAGCTATTGTAAACATTGGGGTGCATGTATCTTCTCAGATTAGGGCTTTCATCTTTTCTGTATAAAAGAGAGGGATTGATGGATCATATAGTAACTCTATTTTTAGTTATCTAAGGAACCGTCATTCTGTTCTCCATAGTGACTGCACCAATTTACATTCCCACAGGCAGTGTAGGAGAGTTCCCTTTCCTCCACATCCTCTGCAGAATTTATTATTTGTAGACTTTTTGATGATGGCCATTCTGGCTAGTGTGAGGTGAAACCTCATTGCAGTTTTGATTTTCATTTCTAATAATTAGCAATGTGCAGAATCTTGTACCTTTTGATCATCCATATGTCTTCATTGGAGAAGGCAATGGCACCCCACTCCAGTACTCTTGCCTTGAAAATCCCATGGGCGGAGCAGCCTGGTAGGCTGCAGTCCATGGGGTTGCTAAGAGTCGGACACGACAGAGCGACTTCACTTTCACTTTTCACTTTTATGCATTGGAGAAGGAAATGGCAACCCACTCCAGTGTTCTTGCCTGGAGAATCCCAGGGACAGGGGAGCCTGGAGGGCTGCCCTCTATGGGGTCCCACAGAGTCGGATACGACTGAAGTGACTTAGCAGCAGCAGCAGCAGCAGTAAGTCTTCTAAACAGAGAAACATCTACTTAAATCTGTCCATTTTTGTTTGGGTTGCTTGTCTATTTGTTTGATACTGAGTTGTATGAGTTGTTGGTATATTTTGGAAATCAATCCTTTGTTGGCCACCTCACTTGCAAACATATTGTTCCATGCCATAGGTTATCTTTCTTATGTCACGGTTTCCTTTTGTGTGTGTGTAAAAGCTTCTACGTTTGATTAGGTCCTATTTATTTATTTTTGCTTTCATTTCTATAGGCTTTGGAGATTGAACTAAAAGAATATCACTATGATTTATGTCAGAAAATGTTTTGCTTATGTTGAAGCATTTTTGATACCCCTTTTGCTACTTTCTAGCTGTAGATTTGGGGCAGATTTCTTAATTTCTTTCAGATTCATTTTTGAAAATGGAGATGCTACTATCTAGTCCAAAACGAGCTTATTAATTTACAATGTCTAGTAGAGTAGTCAGGACAGTGTAGGCACAAAATGAAAGTGTTTTTCTTCATTTATACAATATATGTCTTTAGGAAACAGTAAGTCTGTTGATTAAATCAAGGTTCGGGAGTTATGGAGTGAGGGCTCTAATAGACAAGTTAACTTTAGTAATGGAGTCATGCATTTGATTTAATTATTTTTGGGTGTGTCAAGTCACTTGATGCCTCCAATTAGCCCTGTCTACTAAAAGGAAAAAAATAATAACCCCTACTCTTCTTACTAAAGATGTAGGATAAATTGAATAGTGTTTGTAGTACAGCTCTGCTTCCATAGAAAATGGTGCTGTGTAAAGATAATACAACATTACTATGGTTGTAATATTGACCAAACCCAAGTTAGAAGTTAATGAGTGTAAGGAAAAGATTTATCGAGTATATATTAAAGTAAACATATGAAAATCAGTACAAATGCTATCTTAAAATGACCCCTTGTCATTCCCCACTCTTCCCTGTAAAGTTCAGAGAAATATAGAAAACCAATAGAGGGTGAGCCACCTGGTTTTTCTCGACTATATAAGATATTCATTTAGCAAATATTTATTAACTCATTCTTCAAAGTATGGCAATATTTCATTTTCAGATCAAACAAAAAGATATTCAGTTTTACTAGTATTCCTCAGTATCTACAATGGGTAAAGTGCTATGCTTAGTCTCAGTACTAACAAGCTAGAAAGATGGAAAAAAACTTCATCCTCCAAGAAGGTATCCATAGCTATTTCATACAAGGTATGACATAATTGCAGCTCTGGAATTGGCAAATTGTTTAGAAAACAGTTCCACCAATTACTCTGAATTCTCTGTTTCCTCATACGTAATGCATAGAGACATTTTAAGCATGCAGTTAAGTGTACGTGAGAAAGTGCTTTCCACAGGACCTGTTGTGTGGTATTTGCCCAGTATATATTAACTTTAAATATGGTAAAATTATTATTATTATTTACTAGTAATAGGGAGTATAGTGAATTTAGAACTGTGACAACTTGGAGTGATTTTGCCCTCCGAGAACATTTTGTCACTGTTGTTCAGTCACTAAGTCCTGTCTGACTCTTTGCGACCTTTGGTGATATCTTAAGATACTTGGGTTGTCAAACTTGGTAGGATGGAATAGGGAAGGAGTGAGAGTATCTGATGGGTAGAGAGAGGTCAGGGGTGCTGTTAAACATTCTTCTCTAAATGGAGCAGCCCCTCACAACAAAGAATAATCCAGCCTAAAATGTTACCAGCTCCAATGTACAGAAACCCTGATTTATTAGAGGAAAGTATCATATCTATCTATTATCTATCATCTACCAACGTTTCTGTTCATCCATCAATAAAATTGGTTTTGATCAACTGAATTAATTTAGTTGCTATTAGTTTGATTGAAAAAACCCCAAAGCTACATTTCTAAGGTGAACTTCAGAGTAGGTGTGAATCATAGAGGGTGAGAACAGAACATAGGTTCCAGAAAAAAATATTGGTACTGTTGGTGAGCAAAAGCTGAAGTCCATTACTATTAAAACACTAAACATAGGGACTCTCTGGTGGTCCAGGGGCTAAGGCTCCATGCTCCCATGGAGCCCAAGGGGGCCCGGGTTTCCCTGGTCAGGGCACTAAATCCCATATGCCACAACTAAAGATCCAGCATGCTGCAATGAAGATCAGTGATACTGTGGGCTGGAACTAAGACCTGGCATAGCCTAAATAAATAGATAAATATTTTTTTAAAAGAACTAAACATAGAAACCATGGTATCACTGTTGAAAATGTTAAAAATATTAGTGATACTTGCTACTCTGTCAATGAAGGGAGAATAGGGAAAAAGAAAAGAAAAGGAAAAAAAACAGTCAAAACAGAGGCTACTAAGGCCAATGAAGCGCACATGAGAGTGACATGTTTCAAACCCAGCCTCCAGAACCTGCTGCTTAACTAAAGGGAAAATGAGACAATCTGAAGTACCATAGAAATAATTTCTAGTCAGTCTCCTGGGGGAACCAGCCTTCTATTCAAGTAAATAACTCTTTTATGATACAGAGAGTGAGAAGGATGTAACAGTACAATCAGTCCACGGGGCAGATAGTAGGTAGAGAGGCTAAGACAACTGGTAGCTGAATGTCTGGTCTTGGGAGGGCAGGAAAGAGAAGCAGCCAGAAGCCAAAGGGAGCACAGCAGTGTCTAACCTGGAAAGCAGTGAATGCACAGGGAGGGCAGGATCCCTGGATTGTGTTTTATGTAACTGCAGTGAAGAAAGTTGCAGAAAAGAAAAGGAATTGTACTAGGGTAAGGAGTGTTGAGCAAAAGGGGAAACAACCTATCTGAGAAAGATTTGTAGCCAGAGCCCAGAGCTCTAGTAATATCAAACACTGACACTGAATTAATATAGAGAAACTTCCTAAGTGCAGTTAGAGTACAGAGAATAGGAAGCATCATCCCAACCGTCTGAGACAGCAGGACAGAGACTTTGAAATATTCTAACTTGTCTATGGGGTCGCACAGAGTCGGACACGACTGAAGTGACTTAGCAGCAGCAGCTCAGAGACAACCCATTCACTGTGCTTTTGGCGGAGTTGATAGTAAAGCTTAGCAGGTTTGATTATAAATAGTTTTCATATTCACATTTCACAAGATTATTCAATGTAGCAAATATGAGCCTCCACTATAACCTTAGATACAGGTCCCAGTATTTACTTTAGAGTCAGGGTCTAGTGATGGGGTACAGTATTGGTGGTGGCATAGAGGAGGGCTAGGGAGACAGGCATAAGTAATTTATTAAACTTCAAGGCAAATGAAGCAAATATTTTCTAAAGAAAGAAAAATTAAATTCTACTGGGGGAAGTGTGAAAAGCATTACAAAGGAGGTGACATTTGAACTAAACTTTTATTCTCCCATGTGATGAAGACAATCTAAAGCAAATCTGGTTTTGATTACAGCTTAGTCTTAGCACTTTAACAAGTTAGTAAGTACAATGTGAATGGAGCCTAAATTCACAATCTGGGACTTAGAAAAAAAGTCAGAAGAGAGAGAAATTGTTAGTATAACATAAAGGTACCCAAATCTGGACAAATCTGGCAATTATCCTGATTGATTCTATATTAAGAGAAGAAAATGTCAGGCTAAGGAGTTATTACAGAAATGGGTATAGATGGGCAAGCATGGACTTTCTTCATCAGGGTGTAGCTCGCCACTTAGATCCCTATTAGAAGACAGCAGAGAAGCTATTGGCAGGGCCTCTAGTAGCAACTAGGGTAAGGGAAAAGATAAAAAAATCTGTACAAAGGATCTGCAATTTTGTAACTTGAGGCCACTTAATTTAGAGGCAAATAAAACTTTTATGCCTAAAAATCTTATTCCATTTTATAAGTTATTAATTAATGCTCACAAGTAAAGACTCTGAGTCATAGCAGAAGGTTTAAATATTGGGCAGTAATTCCTATTTAAATGCTAAGGTAATATATATTTTAGACATATAGGTAAAAGATTTTTTTTTCCCGGTTCCACCTGTAAGGTGCTTGAAAGTTGCTAGTCCAACCTAACAACAAGTAAAAAACCGAACAGACTGAAAAATCAACAACTTTTCTTGTATCCATAAAAGAGGGAAGAAATCAGGGCAAACCTCTGAGATTGGAGAAATAGACAGGCAAATGCAGGGAGTCACAGCTGACCAGAGCAGAAACTCAGGAGTGGAAACTGCCAGGAGAACCTGTACCGGGCAGAAAAACTTGAACTATAATTGACAAATTGCTGGAGGCTCAGTATGGATGATTCTGAGAGTTAAAAACTCTAGGGGGGACCCAGTCATGGTGCATGGCCCACAATATTGTCAGATTTACCTCTAGGAGATTGCCCAGATTCCCACAGTGTATCAGAGAGATTCCCTCATGGCTCTGGCAGGGAGAGGGGAAAAAGGAATCATATTTAAATACACCAGAGCATTCTATTCTCTAAGAAGCCCTGCTCTTAGAAGAAAGAAATTTACCAGAGCCTAGTCTGCTGGATCATTATGAGAGCCTAACTGACCTGGGGGAAAAAAATTCCACAACTCTAGCCCACTTTAGCCATCCTGTCCCACTTAAGGTGGGAAAATAAAAAACAAACAAAACTGAGACCTACCTGTGAAGTTCACAGCCCAGAGACACAGGCTCATTTAAAGACTCATACCTAATCATAAGACTAAAGAATGCCTTCCTATCACCACAACTCACCATTACATTGAGAAAGGCCTATTTACAGGGATTCCTTTGACCTGGTACATCATGTTCAGTTATCAAAACAATTACAAGTCATATCAAAAGGAAAAAAGCACAGTTTGAAGAGACAGAGCAAGCATCAGAATCAGACATGGCAGAAATATCGAAATTATCAGACCAGGAATTTAAAACAACTGTGATTAATATGCTAAGGACTCTAATAAAGTAGATAGCATGCAAGAACAGATGGGTAATATAAGCAGAGAGATGGAAATTCTAACAAAGAACCAAAGTGGGGGGAAAAAAAGCTAGAGATAAAAAATAAAACCACTGTAGCAGAACTGAACAATGCCTTTGATGGGCTTATTAGTAGACTGGACATGACTGAAAACAAGAATATCTGAGCTAGGGAATATATCAATAGAATCGTTGAAAACTGAAAAGCAAAGAAAACAAATAGTGAAAAAAAAAAAAAAAACAGAATAGAATATCCAAGGGCTACAGAATAACTAAAGGTAAAACATATGTGTAATGAAAATACCAGAAGGAGAAGAAGAAAGATTGAAAGGTCCCCATATGGCATATAAGACTCTCAGGTTTGCTCTTCCATAGATCATTGTCTATGTACTTTCTTTTTTTTTTTTTTTTTTTTTTCTGTTTGGCAAATCTCTACTCATTTTTAACATTTTGCTCTGGACAGGTTCTCTCCCATTCCTCTTCTCTTCCCTAGTCACTTCGGTCCTGTCCGATTCTTTGCAGCCCTATGGACAACAGCCCACCAGGTTCCTCTGTCCATGGGAGTCTCCAGGCAACAATGCTGGAGACTTCTTCAGGGGATCCCCTTCTTCAGAGGATCTTCCCAACCCAGGGATCTAGCCTGGGTCTCTTATATATCTCCTGCATTGGCAGGCGGGTTCTTTATCACTAGCGCCACCTGGGAAGCCCCCTCTCCTCCCTTTACTGGTCTATATTTCTCAGTCACCAACCATATCACACTGTGTGTGTGTGTGTGTGTGTGTGTGTGTGTGTGTGTTTTCCTTCCCCTTGCCTGTCTTCCTGGAGGGAAACAGTGCATCTTAGCTGCCAATGTTTGGCACAGGGTAGGTAGTCACTGTTTATTGAGCCAGTGGATGGGTGCAGTAGAAAATATGCTATGGTCTCTCAGCTCCACACCTACCCTTTTTTACCTTGCTTTGCCTCTGCCTAAAGCAGAGGATGCAAGCTATCTTCCAGAGGCTCATTGTTAGGTGTGTCCAATAGGGGGCACCAGAGAGAAACTGCAAGGCTTCTGCGGGGAATGGGGGCTTGTTCCACACTTTTTGTGGGTCTCCTGTTCCTGACTGCAGCATTCCAGAAAATGTTTGCATGTTCTGTAGCAGCAGCTGTATCTTGGCAGTTTTCCCCTCTCTTTGAAATACCAGAAGCACAACATCCCTCAAAACCCACAGCACCAGCCCAGCAGTTTTCCCTCTTCAGAGACCTGACTTTCAGCTCAAGAGTCTCTTCCACCAGTCCTCCAAGTTGGAACAATTGTAACCTCTTCCCTTGGTGTCTTCAACCCAAGGCTGGAAGCTGAAGTTGCTACTTCCTAACACCTCAAGAGTTCCCTTTTGCCTTTTCAGTTTTCAAAACCTAATTACAAGTCTTTATATCAAATTCTTTCTGCTAAGACAGCTAATGTGGCTCTGCCTCTTGTCTGGAGCCAAGTGAAGCTGCAGTGTGCCCACCCTCAGCAAATCCATACCTGTTCTGGGTGTGACCCTGGAGTGGATTTCTGCTCATTGTTGGCTGCACAGATGCATCCTGGGACAAGTCTCTCAGGTTCTATACCAAAATCTTCCATGTATTAAATAAGCTAGCAGTGTCTCTACATGGGTCTCAGTGGAAAGGAAGGACCAGCTTTCAGCAGTTCTAGGCATGGCTTTTTTCCCTGCCTTCTGCTATTTTGCTCCACTCTCCATCTCAAAGGACCCACACTCATTTTGTTTTCATTCAAGAGCCCAAAGTACCCTCTGTCCTCACCCAGTCTAACCAAGAGCCTTTCAGGTACCCTATAATCACAAAATCTTTACATTTTTTGAGAAATTTCTCTCATATGTATCAAGCATTATGGAGGGACACTGATAATATTCAGATCAGATCAGTCTCTCAGTCGTGTCCGACTGATAATATTACCTAGCATTTAGTAAGTATTTATCATAAAACTCAAAGATTCTCTTTTCATCCTCAAAACAATCATATTTTATAGAAGAGGAAACTAAGACCTAGACAGGTACAAGGATTTGCTCCGAGTCATGAACAAAACCAAGGCTTCCAGGTGGCAGACAGGTAAAGAATCCTGCCATTGCAGAAGATGTGGGCAACGTGTGTTCGATCCCTGGGTCAGGAAGATCCCCGGAGGAGGAAATGGCAACTGGCTCCAGTATTCTTGCCAGGAGAATTCCATGGACAGAGGGGCCTGGCAGACTACAGTCTGTGGGGTTACAAAGAATTGGAAAAGACTGAGCGATGAGCACTCACACACACATGAACAAAACCAAGATTTGGCCCCAGGATGATTGACCTTTTGCTTCCTTAATGACCATTAGAACAACATTAACTGGGGAATATTTCAGCTGTTTTTCAAATGATGATGGGGCTGAGGTCTTAACTAGGATTATGTTTGGTGTATGTATGTGTGATAGTGTATATTAGCTCTAGATTTTAAAGGGCATAAATATTTAGAATTTGGGGAAGAAAATCAACTGTGAGGCTTTTCTGCAGCACACTGTAAAACCTGAGGTCAAAAATGGGGGAAGGGAGGCATGTCATAGAAAAAATATATATAACTGCCCATTTCTCTTGGCAGTACTTGGATGATTGCTGGCTTCTTGGCATTAATCATCTGTCAGAAATTACCTTCTCCACACCTGACACCCCTACCTTGACAATTTTTGCCTCCTTGCTCATGAGTGATGGGATGATGGTTAGGCCCTATCCATCATACATTTTGATCAGACTGTCATCCCTGGTGACTCAAATCTCCTGCCTGGGACTAGGCCCCAAAGATGTCAGCCCCAAAGTGAAATCTTGTGATGGTTGGGTAGATGGTTCTGGGAGCCAGATTGATGGTGATCAGGGTTTGCTGTATGTCAGCTTCAAGTTGCCTGCTGTGACACATGAGTTGTGTGCTCATATAAAAGTACAACCAGAGACCAAGATGGCTCAGGCCTACCTCTTTAGCATAAGAATGAGTCTAATTGGATAGGTGCTCAGCTGTGCTACATCTGGGTCTAGGCTGGGTCAGGGAAGGACAGAATTCTAAACTAGTAAGAAGGCAGAGTTTCTATGTTATCTTAACAAATGACTCAGACACCTCTGGATGCCAACTTGGAAATGAGAGAATAAGAAATGTAAGAGAAGATTTCTAGGGGTCTGAAGAACAAAGAACCCTGAAGCAGAAAGATTGGGAAAGTAAAATCACGAAGATTTAAAAGTGAACTCAGATTTTAGGAGAAATAATAGTTTATAGTTAACATTATATACTCTGGATAATTAACTTAGTTATTCAAGGTCAGTAAAATCTTTCTCTAATGGGGATGCTCAAAGGTCTTTTTAAAAAAACATTTATAAGTGCCCCGATCTTTTATCAGCATTAGATACTACTGATAACCCTCCTTCTTGAAATGTTCCTCTCCTCTTCATCATCTACTACTTAATAAACTAGACCCACCTAAAATACCTTTTCCTGTCCTAAATCCTTATCAGGTCATTCTTACTTAAATTTATTTTGTACCTTTGTTCTATATTGTATCACTCATGTACTATATTCTTATACTATACTGAGTATGTTTTATTAGAACAGCAGATTGTATAAATCTGTTATCTGCATGTAAAGTTAGTTGTGTTTGTGTCATCTTTCTCCCAGTTGATAAGGAGGCCTTTGAGATTAGAGTTATATCGTAGCCATTTGGGATACCCTGCTGCTGCTGCTGCTAAGTTGCTTCAGTCGTGTCCGACTCTGTGCGACCCCATAGACAGCAGCCCACCAGGCTCCTCCGTCCCTGGGATTCTCCAGGCAAGAACACTGGAGTGGGTTGCCATTTCCTTCTCCAATGCATGAAAGTGAAAAGTGAAAGTGAAGTCGCTCAGTCGTGTCCGACTCCTAGCGACACCATGGACTGCAGCGCACCAGGCTCCTCCGTCCATGGGATTTTCCAGGCAAGAGTACTGGAGTGGGGTGCCATTGCCTTCTCCATGGGATACCCTAGTACTTAGCAATAGTGTATGCTCTGGGAATGTTTATTGTTGTTGTTCAGTCACTTAGTCATGTCCAAGTCTTTGTGACCCCAATGACTGAAGCACGCCAGGCTTCTCTGTCCATCACCAACTCCTGGAGCTTGTTCAAACTCAGGTCCATCAAGTTGGTGATGCCATCCAACCATCTCATCCTCTATTGTCCCATTCTCCTTCTGCCTTTTATCTTTTCCCACATCAGCCTCAGGATCTTTCCCAATGAGTCAGCTGTTTGCATCAGATGGCCAAATTATTGGAGTTTCAGCTTCATAATCAGTCCTTCCAATGAATATTCAGGGTTGATTTCCTTTTGGATTGACTGGTTTGATCTCCTTCCAGACCAACGGACTCTCAAGGGAATGTTTATTGATTGGAGATAGTTATGTGCCAAGGACAAAGTCCTCTGATAAAACCTAGCACGGAGCTAGGTACCTAGATTTTAAGTAAGAGGTTATGGACAGATTCAGGTAGAGATTGATGTCTTGTATAGGACTGTGATAGCAAGCTTCTGCAGGACACATTCTCCACCTCTGTCTAGATACACAGATGCCATTGCTATGCTCGAGGCCACAGAATGCAGCAAACTGAAAACATTTCTTGGGTCTCTCTCAATGAATTCTGCAGTTGAAATGGTATTGGTTGCAAATGCCATTTCTAAGAGCCAATAATAATACAAGAGCTTGATCTTGACAGCAGAAAAGTGTGTGAACTTTCCAAGTGGGCTGTGTTTACTGTAATCTTGAGTAAATTCCACTCTTTTTTCTTTACTCTTTCTACTTCAAACTCTCTTATTAGAGAATAATTTCTTTGGAATATTGCCCAGATTCTTGTTTCAGTTCCTAGAGCTGTCCTTAACCTAAGTGCATCTTTTTTTTTTTTTACTTTTCCAGTGCTTACCAACAATCTCTTGTTGACTCATTCTGTTCACTCCCTCACTCATGCATTCATTCAATGTTTATTAAACACTGGCTCTTGCCTCTGACTCTCCTAGTTTCATTCTTTACTAGCTATGTGACTTTGGCCTTCTCTCTGACTCAATTTGTTTCTCTATAAAACAGGATAATAACAGTGCCTGCATTATATGGTTATTATGTAGATTAAGTAGTCGTGTACGTGTGTGTTTTGTGTATGTTATGTAACACTTAGAGTCATACCTCCATAGTCTAAGGATTCATTATTTTTATCTTCAGAGAGCTGCACCAAACACACTGGGAAGAAAATTCTAAGTCTCCAGAGCATCTTTTTCCCTCCTTTGAATCAAAAATGTGTGTGAACAACACATTAATATTCCTCAAATGCAATTTGTATCACAAGGCTTTCCTCACAAAGCTTCTCCAGCAGCAAAGGGAGGAAAACCTTAAGGTGGAGAGCTGCCTACTGTGAAAATCCAGAGAGTTCAGCACAAACGCGGTTTCCATGGAACATTTGCTCATTTATTGATCTGGCAAACTGTCCGTGTCAGATAATTCGCAAGTTCCTCTGTCTGTAATTGTGATTCCTTGCCAGGTTATAGGAATAGAAAACCTGAGGTGCAGAAGGCTGCAAAGAGACAAAATGAAACATCCAAAAAATGAGCAGATGTTGAAGCCAGCATTCCCCAAACTCAGTCCTGATGTATCCTTAGAGTATTATGTAAGGAAAGAGGATCCCGTGGGCAAAATATTTGGGAAACCTTAAATTTAGCACATTAGCATTCCCAATACTACTGCCTTCTATTCCAGGTTTTGAATCATCTCTTGTGGTGCTATACGCTCTCCTTGGACGCTCTGCCTCTCACTTTCCTTCCCCTTCTATTCCAAACTTTGTACTCTTGCCAGAAGAATCTTTCTAAGATACAGACCTGACCACACCACTCTGTTGGTAGTTCTGTTGGTACTGTTGGTAGTTCCCCATTACCTATTGCATATAGCATGACTCACAAAGCTCTACAGGATATGGGTCTCAAACTATATTTCCAAGCTCCCTCTCCAAACAGACCCTGCTGTCTCTGCTTGGAATGACATTTTCATGTTCATATGTGCAAGCTCATTTAATCTTCATGGCAGTACTATGACATATATACTATATGACCCCATTTAACAGTTGAGAAAGCTGAGGTGAAGAACTGTTAAATAATTTTCAGAGGTTACACATGTTATAAAGCCATTTATTTTAAATACAGACAGACTAGCTCTGAACCAGTGCCTTTAAGTCGCAGGCTTCCTTGCATCTGGGAAGTTGACAGAGATCTATTCCTATTGATCTAGCTCAAGTTAAGCTTCTTTCTAATCAAATAGACTCTATTCCTCTTCCCAGAAGAATGAATAAATGACCCTATTATATTTTCTTCCACCAAGTATATATTTTTGCATACACATTATAATTTCTTAGCATCTTCAACTGCAATCCTTATTTAGCTATGCACCTCACAGTACTGTGAGTTCCTTATGAATAGAGACTTTTTACAAATATCCTGACATCCATCCTTTATCCCTAATGGCCAGGCACAACACCTGGTGTGTGTTAGGCACTTAAATCTTTATGACGGTGAATTAAAATGAATCTGCTTGAAGGAAATGGGAAGCCATGCTGATGGCCTGGTTATGGTTTCTGTCCAACAGTTCCCATGCACACAACTGATAAATGCAAACCCCTTGTCAAAAATGACAGTGTCTGCTAAGCTATGTGTTGCAAGCAAGTGTTTCTGAACTATAATTGTCACAGCAGGGTTTAGAAATGGAACTCAAAAGTCCTTTTTTTTTTTTTTTTTTTGGCTGCATGTGGGATCTTAGTTCCCTGACCAGGAGTTGACCCATGCCCCCTGCATTGGAAGCATGGGGTCTTAACCCCCGGACCACCAGGGAAGTCCTCAAAGTACTTTTGAGAGAGAGTCCACCTAAGTCAAGAACTCATCCCCCTGAAATGGCCTTGGAAAAATCAATTTGGCTTCCTGTCTGTGATTTCTTGGTCACTTTTAACAGATGTAGGCATACTTGGTATGGACAGTAGCTCTTCCATAGTCCTTTCAATATTAGAATCCATCCTAAGCCCCTTGATCTGGCTCCCACTCAGTGTTTCATGTCACAGGAAGAGCTCTCCAACAGTCCAGAGTGTACAATTCATCCACACATTTGATATCTATTGAGTACCTCTTATGCAGTGGGCTTTGCATTCAGGCCAAGGGCACAGAAGTGGACAAGACACAGCTATTGTCCTAAAATAAGCTCACAGTTTTATAGAAGGTCGGCGAAGAAGTCAATATTCTGGTATGTCACATTATGGAGCCATGTAACAGGCTGTTTTGAGAACAGGAAGGGGCCTCTTACTCTGTGGGGATTGACAGGCTGTCAACGTAGCTTTGCAGGAGAGGTGACATTTGGATTGGGATTTGGAAGTGCTAGGAGTTAATCAGAAAAGAGGGAGACTCAACTTCACTGTTAACTCTACCCCCCACATATCTCTTGAGTGCATCCACTATCATTCCTTTTCTGGTCTTCCAGAATAGCCTCCTAAGTCACTATTGCAACTACTTTCTGTCTTGTCTTTCTCTAATTCATTCATCACACAGATGCCAGATCAATCTGTTAAAACCATAAACTGAGCCATATCACAACTTTGCTTGAATACAACCAGTAACCTCTAATTACACTTGGAATAAAACTCCTTACTGTGGGCTATCGGCTCTGCTTCATCTGAAATCTAGCTACTTCCTCATCCTCATGTCAAGCTGTGTGTCTCCCACCCTATCTTCAGCTACACTGGACTTTATTCAGTTCAGCAAACCTGAGAAAGTCGTTCATCCTTTAGAACTTTGTATATTGTTTCTTCTGTCTCAAAGTCTTTACCCTGGGTCTTTACCTGGCACATTCTAAATGTCACCACCTCATCCTTTCATCCCCTTTCCCTTTTTAACTTCTATATCAACACTCTGGGGTTTATCCCCATTCTTACCACCTATCACAACCTATAATATTTTATTTATGTTTATTTGCTTATTTTTGGTGGGGGAGAGAGTGCTATTTTTTAAGAGCGTAAATTTTATGAGGTCTTGGATCCTATTACTTTGCTTATTGTTTATTCTTCAGTTCAGTTCAGTCGCTCAGTCGTGTCTGACTCTGCGACCCCATGAATCGCAGCATGCCAGGCCTCCCTGTCCATCACCAACTCCCGGAGTTTACCCAAACTCATGTTTACTCTTAGCCCTTGGCATAGTGTCTGCCACGCAGTATATAACCCCAAATTTTACTGAATGAGTAAAGAAAAGCATGGAGGCTTGCAGACACAGAGTACTTAGGATCTATGCTAATTAATTATACTATATCTGTGGTGATGGATGGAGGCGTGAGTGTCAGGACGTGAGACTGAAAGAGGCAGCAAAGATTAGATTGCAGAGTATCTTGTGTGCCATTTGGAGTGATGGGAACGTCATCCTAGAATGATGGGAAACTGCTGAAGAATGGTAAATGCCAGTGTCTTGGCACATAATGAAGTTTTAGTGCTTTGTTCAAGGTCATCTATGTAAGAAAATATGACCTTGGGAACAAAGAATGCTCAGTAGTTGCCGGGTCTCTGCCCTGTATATATCTGCAGGATGTTGAAAAGAAATTCTACTTTCTACCACTGGCCTAAATACAGCAATTATTTTCTATTTCTTATTAATTGTTATAGATATTATTGCTTTTTCCTTCTTTCTATGCAGGTCAACTTTGGGAAAGGAAGTAAATAGGGCTATTTCTGATCTTATTTTTTAAATGTGCAAAAATTTAAGGGAAAGTGTGACCACTGTACACCGTTCTTTGCCTCCATTCCCATTTGAACCATAAGAAAAATGTATATATAATTTATCATTTTCACACACTTACAAACCCTTTCCATATTTTTATTATCAAAACACTCTAAAGTGTACAAAATGCACATGATATAATAAAGGTTTTGTGTTGCTTTCTAAACCAATTCTATTGCAAAAGAACCAAACAGGCCATGTCCCAAGATACATCTGAGTACGTGGATTGGGATAATATGCAATATATTCTGGATTCTCCCTCTGCCAACCCACAGTTATTTGACCAATGGCAGTTTTTCATTATTTGAACTTAAAATATCCTTTTGATTAATTTATACAAACTTCAATTTTATTTAGGAAAGGTATTTGCTTTGAGTATTTTCTAGGAAAAGCAATATATTGAATCTGATAAAACATATTTTTACTGGACACTATTTATCAAATGTAAATTATAAGAATCATACATTAATGACCTGATATAAGTTCCGTTATATTACTGAAATGTAACTGCTATAGAGTAATTGAATTATGCAATCTAAAACCCAAATTTTCTATCATACATTTATCTAATTCCTGACAATGAATTATATATTTTTTCCTTTTGCCTTTTATCCCATTTTTAAAGAATTATCATAGCTTCATTTTCTATCAGTTCTAACAGAATTGAATTCCAAAGTATTAAATAAGATTTGATTTTTAGTTTTCCTTAGCTACAGTTTTTATACCTGAAACATCTCTAATACAGTTGCATTTCCATCAGAATCTAAACAGTCCCAGAGAGCATCTATAAACATTCATCCACCTTCTCCCAACCTGGTCCTTAATTCGAGAACTTATGGTGATTGTCTGGGACAATTTATTTTCAGGAGACTATCTAGATGTGTTTTCTGGAGCAGCACAACATAGCTTTGCCCTTGATTGTCTTATCAGCTTTCCAGCTGAATACATGACAAAGTAAACCCTCTTATATGAAAAACTGGAAAAATTCAGGATCAAAATATATGACTCCATCTATTTGCATATATTTTGAGTCCAAATATATGTTAGACTTTGTGTGTGTGTTAGTCGCTCAGGCGTGTCCAACTCTTTGCAACCCCATGGACTGTAGCCCTCCAGGCTCATCTGTCCACAGAATTCTCCAGGCATGAATATAGGAGTGGGTTGCCATTTCCTTATCCAGGGGATCTTCCCAACCCAGGAATCAATTCTGGGTCTCCTGCTTTGCAGGGGGATGCTTTACTGCCTGAGCTACTAGGGAGGCCCATGTTAGACTTCCTAGGAGGTTTAATATATGAATCTGCCAGGCTTGGGATTCTTTTGCTTTTAGTGTTACAAATTTCTGAGTGAAATTTGGACATTTCTGCTACAGTGAATATTTGGACTGAGCGACTGAACTGAACTGAACTGAAAGAGGCTTCCACAAGGTAACTTCCTGCGTTCTCATTGAAAATGCATATGCTCTTCACTCTGGAAGAGGCTGAAAGTCTACAACTGGGCAAGTGGGAGAGGGCAGACTTCACTTTCCACTAGCATTTTTAAAAAACAAACATGTTATTATCAAGTAACTCTGATATTCCACTTTCAGATAAAACTGAAATTGAGCTCTAAAAACCTCTATTGAAAAATACCAAATTTTAGAAAAGAATTTATGTTTAAATAAGGTGGCACAGTGAATGATAAAGGACCTACCTGCAATGCAGGAGCCTCAGGAGCCATGAGTTGGGAAGATCTTCTGGAGAAGGAAATGGCAACCCACTCTAGTATTCTTGCCTGGAAAACCCCATGGACAAAAGAGCCAGGCTGGCTACAGTGCACAGGGTCGCAAAGAGTCGGAACCTGTGTGACTTAGTGACTAAACAACAACCAGACTTTCTAGTTTTCCACTAATTCCTCCTAGGTGAGGAGGGTAAAGTGTGTGCACAGAATTTGAGTGAAATATCTAGCCCATCTCCCTCTCCAGTCATAACTACAATTCATTTCCCCAACACCATTGTATTTCATATCCCATAAACAGAGTATGCACTCTCCTACTGGCAACTTGTTACAGGCTCCACAACACGTATTAATAATGAAAATATATTTCTTACATTTAATACATCTTAAAAAATTGAATATTTTGATTATTTTAAAAAGATGATGCAATGTTTCATTGAATATGAATATTTATAATAAAATTGAAAAATACATACTTCACATCAAAGACAGTACCATATGGCTTTGGGAAAAAGAGACATTAAGAAGTATGGCTGCCTTGAGAAAAGGAGTCAATCAATTCTGATAAAGCATTTTGGGAAGCAGGAGGTTTTATAAATTTCCTATTATAAATAAAACTTTCTTGCTATTTGCTATTTAGTCACTAAGTCTTGTCTGATTCTTTTCAACCCCATGGACTGTAGCCTGCCAGGTTCCTCTGTCCATGAGATTTCCCAAGCAAGAATACTTGAATGGGTTGCCATTTCCTTCTCCAGGAGATCTTCCTAACCCAGAGATCAAGCCTGTCTCTCCTGCTTGGCAGGCCAGTTCTTTACTACTGAGCCACCTGGGAAGCCATAAAACTCTCTTAAATGGACCCAAATACTTAGTTACCACTGAAAAAAATATTGTTGATTTTTTTTTTTAGTTTTCATAATCAGTATATAGAATTTTTCTTTTAAAATAATGATTGCTTTTAATTCTATTTTAGAGCCACTTGCAAGTCTTGGTCAATTAAATAAGCTCTGCTAGGAGCTGTAGAAGGCAATAGCACTCCACTGCAGTACTCTTGCCTGGAAAATCCCATGGACGGAGGATCCTGGCAGGCTGCAGTCCATGGGGTCGCTAAGAGTCGGAAATGACTGAGCGACTTCACTTTCGTGCATTGGAGAAAGAAATGGCAATCCACTCCAGTGTTCTTGCCTGGAGAATCCCAGGGACGGGGGAGCCTGATGTGCTGCTGTCTATTCGGTCGCACAGAGTCGGACACAACTGAATCGACTTAGCAGCAGCAGCAGGAGCTGTATTCCTGCAAGAATAGCATGTGGCAAATGGCTACCTAGATGAATGCTATGAGAGAGGCCAGTGCTGGGCCTTTTCTGCTGGCCTCTCCATGTTCACTCTGTAGCCTTCTTTACTATCTTGTATACTGTGAGATTGACCCACGTGGGCAGAATCAATAGACGTCTTCACCTACTGGCTTCCAGCTGGCTCTGTCAATGAGAGGAACTACTAATAGGTGACGGAAAGAAGGAGAAAATGAGGATGAGGGAGGTTTTCCTCAGCTCCATCTTTGCTAGGCCATAGTGGGTTGACTAGTCTCTCTACCAGGGGCCTAGCTCCAAGTAGTCATTCTTTTCTTACATGCCCCTCAGTGGGTTTTTGAAACTGTTCTTTCCTCTTGCTTCTTCAGGATAACTGCACCAACTAGTATTAGACTCTAGGTTTTGTACAGTTTATTTTCCTAAAGTCTGTTCATATCTTTGAAAACATTTACTATATTATACTCAACTCAATTACGAGCTTAGAGTGTACTATTTATTTCTTGCTGATAAAAAGACTAGAAGTGCTCATAAAATAGCATCGGAATCTTCAGAGAAATGTGGCAGACTTAAGGTCCTTTTGCAAAAAATGTCTTATGTATATATATGTATGTGTGTGTGTGTATATATATATATATATATATATATATACACATAGCATCTCCCATTATCCACATCCCCCACCAGAGTGATACTGTGTTTTCTATAAAAACTATGATAGATATATGCCATTATACATCTACCCAAACCCACAGAATGTATGACACTGAGAGTGAACTCTAATCTAGACTATGGACTATGGGTGATAATGATGTGTCAGTGCAGGCTTGTCAGCTGTGACAAATGTACCCCTCTAGTAGGAGATAATGGGAGAGGCTCTGCATGTATGGCAGGGAGGATATAAGGGACATTTCTGTACCTTCTTAATTTTGCTGTGAACCTAAAATTGCCCAACAAATGTAAAGTCTTTAAAAATAAAAACTGACAAACTTCAATTTCAGGAGTTTATAAAAAATTCAAGGATGTCTGTATCTTCACTGTGGAATAAGTTCTTTCTGTCTAAATAAGGAAGAACTGAGAATATACCCAAAGGAATATCCAGAACCAATTAAGTTCTCTTTGGCAGAGGTCAAGAAAGCTAGTTTAGGTGGTCTGAAAACAAGAGAGAAGCTCTGCGCTGGATTCTTTGCCCCAGTTCCTAGCAGAAGAGAGAATCTGCAGGAAAAATTGTCTGAAACGTTATTTTCTTAAATCCCCTTCTAACGCTTTAACACCTGCCGTGATAGCTCTGCCAAAGCATAGCTCAGCCTTAGAGTGCACGTTTCTGGTACCCTGGAACTCCCTACCTCCTGAGGCAACTCACTCCAATGTGAACTGAGCTAATAACTCAGAAGGTTCTTCCTTCCATGGGTCCTCAATCTGCCTCCCTGTGGCTTCCCCCACTGACCCAGTTCAGCCCTGTTGGGCAGCACAGAGCCTAATCTGTCTTTCCCCTGACAGCCTTCACAAATATAAAGATAGAAATCATGTTCTCCCTACATTTTTTCATCCTCAGGCCCAAATCCCTAGTTCCTAGTGGTAAAGATGCAATCGTCTGAATACATATGATATTTGTTTTACCAAAGTTCTGAAAGAAAGTGGTATATGATCAGTATCTGACCAGCATAGAATGGTGCTACCTCTTGTACAGTCCAAATACTGTATTTCTATCAAAGAAGCTTCAGAGTATATTCTTTTTAAGCCAGCCCTGTAACACTGTTAAATGCCAAGGGTGGGAAGGCATGGTTTTCAATAAGATGGGTTAACCAATTTCGGAAGAAGTTTTATAATATACTTATTGTAAAAATAACACTGTAGGTATACCTACAATATACCTAGACATGCAGAGTGAGCTTCCCTGGTGGCTCAGATGGTAAAGAATCTACCTGCAATGCAGACCTGGGCTCTATCCCTGGGTTATGAAGATCCCCTGGAAGAGGGAAAGGCTACCCACTCCAGTATCCTGGCCTGGAGAATTCCCTGGAATTCTTCCCTGGAGAAGTCCATGGGGTAACAAAGAGTCAGACACGACTGAGTGACTTTTACATTCATAAGATGCAGATTCTGTCCTCAAGAAGTTTATTACATCTTCAGATTTTAAGACTAAACTTACATAAAATATACAGAAAACAAACCAGTGTCATACCATGTTGTATTAACCATAATTTTAAAAGAGGCTGAGAGAACAGAGAAAAATCTGTGTGCTGAAGTGATTGGTAAAGGATTCTTGTATCCCCTAGGGGCAAAGCAAGATACTGAACGGTAAATATAATTTATATGGGTGGGGTGAAGAAAAGTAAGGGCATCATGAATGAAAGGTGGTACCAAGAGGAAGAGTGTGTTCATGGCCCAGTGAGCAGTTTCACCTATCAAGCTGGAAAGTAAAACATAGAAAATCAGTAAGTAAGGTAAGGACTAAAAGAAAATATGGTGGAACTTTTGTAGATTCCAGAACAATGGAGTGACAGGTGTTTGCACTTAGAAAGTACATGGAATTCAAGACTGTTCATAGTCTGGCCCAATCTTCATCACTTCTTTGTTCCCATCCAAATATTTAAGATACAAATATTACTTGACATTATAAATATTCCATGAATTTTGATGATTCTCTGCTTTTACTTCTCTACTTTCCTCCTGACTTCCTATTCATTCTTCAAGGCTCCTCTTGAAATTCTACTATCTGTGTCTTTATTAGCAGCTATTTATTGAGCATACACTATAATGCATTAGGTATGTGGCACTAGGATTTTTTTAAAGGATGTGGATATAGATGGATATAGATGTAGGTATAAATCAGAGAGAGAGAGAGAGAGAGATAAAGAGAGGGAAAGAGAGAGAGAGAGAGAGAGACAGAATAAAGTCCTAGGCTTGGAATTGACACAACATGACTTCCAATGTATTCTTTTGGTCAAAGCAAGTCACAAGTCCCCATCAGGGGAAACAGGCTCCACCTTTTGATGGGAGGCATAACGTAAGTGTTCTGGATTAGGAAGAATTCTTGGTGGCCATCTTTGTAGAAAACCTCTGAACACCACTGATAGATCAAGGTAACCTAATATAGAATTGACAATCAGATTTAGCCACACAGAGGTCAGAGGAGATCCTGTCTAAAATATTTCAGTTAAGTAGTTGGGGCAAAAGCTTGAGTGGGATGGGTACAAGAAATAAAGGGAAGAAAGGAATCAAAAACATCAAGGAAACGAGAGCAGAGAAGTTATGCAATAGATGGAAAAGACATATGGCAAAAGACCAAGAAAGTGTCAGGCTTTTTTTAAGATGAGAAAAATAAAAACATATTTATTTGCTGATGGAAATAATCAAGTAAGTTGGAAAATTTTGACCATAAAGAAGATTAAAAGGGTAATTGTAGTCAACTCTTTGACAAGACAGGAAAGGATGAAGCATCATGCACAAGTGGATGATTTTGACTTAGCCAGGGGCAAGGGCAGTTCAAATGGAGTAACAGGAAGGAATATGGGGAATAGGGATTCAAATGCAAATAGGTGGATACAAGAGAAGCAGAAATTCTATGCTGATTGCTTTCAGTTCAGTTCAGTTCAGTTGCTCATTCGTGTCCGATTCTTTTCGACCCCATGAATCGCAGCACGCCAGGCCTCCTTGTCCATCACCAACTCCCAGAGTTCACTCAGACTCATGTCCATCGAGTCAGTGATGCCATCCAGCCATCTCATCCTCTGTCATCCCCTTCTCCTCCTGCCCCCAATCCCTCCTAGCATCAGAGTCTTTTCCAATGAGTCAACTCTTCGCATGAGGGGGCCAAAGTACTGGAGTTTCAGCTTTAGCATCATTCCTTCCAAAGAACACCCAGGGCTGATCTTCAGAATGGACTGGTTGGATCTCCTTGCAGTCCAAGGGACTCTCAAGAGTCTTCTCCAACACCACAGTTCAAAAGCATCAATCTTCGGAGCTCAGCCTTCTTCACAGTCCAAGTCTCACATCCATACATGACCAAGGAAAAACCATAGCCTTGACTAGACAGACCTTTGTTGGCAAAGTAATGTCTCTGCTTTTCAGTATGCTATCTAGGTTGGTCATAACTTTCCTTCCAAGGAGTAAGCATCTTTTAATTTCATGGCTGCAGTCACCATCTACAGTGATTTTGGAGCCCCCCAAAATAAAGTCTGACACTGTTTCCACTGTTTCCCCATCTATCTCCCATGAAGTGATGGGACCGGATGCCATGATCTTCGTTTTCTGAATGTTGAGATTTAAGCCAACTTTTTCACTCTCCATTTTCACTTTCTTCAAGAGGCTTTTAAGTTCCTCTTCACTTTCTGCCATAAGGGTGGTGTCATCTGCATATCTGAGGTTATTGATATTTCTCCCGGCAATCTTGATTCCAGCTTGTGTTTCTTCCAGCCCAGCATTTCTCATGATGTACTCTGCATATAAGTTAAATAAGCAGGATGACAATATACAGACTTGACGTACTCCTTTTCCTATTTGGAACCAGTCTGTTGTTCCATGTCCAGTTCTAACTGTTGCTTCCTGACCTGCATACAGATTTCTCAAGAGGCAAATCAGGTGGTCTGGTATTCCCATCTCTTTCAGAATTTTCCACAGTTTATTGTGATTGCTTTACCTCCTCGATAAAACGAGGATGCGAGTTAACATTAGTAGTGTCAGGAGTGGAAAGGTTTTTGAAGCTTTTAGGAAAGAGGAGGAGGCATGAAGCAGTCACAAAGGAGGGAAGTAATGTACTAAGAATGCATAGAAGTATTGCTAAAGGTCTATATCAACTTAAAGAACAAATTTAAAGTGAAATCAGACAGTCTGAATTTGTGTTTCCCAAAAGTTTCCATTTTATGCATGTAACCACAGAGTAAGAGGAGGATTGGATTTAACCAGAGCTAGGGATTTGTAGTGGAGAAGGCAATGGCACCCCACTCCAGTACTCTTGCCTGGAAAATCCCATGGATGGAGGAGCCTGGTAGGCTGCAGTCCATGGGGTCGCTAAGAGTCGGACATGACTGAGCGACTTCACTTTCACTCTTCACTTTCATGCATTGCAGAAGGAAATGGCAACCCACTCCAGTGTTCTTGCCTGGAGAATCCCAGGGATGGCGGAGCCTGATGGGCTGCTGTCTATGGGGTCACACAGAGTTGGACACGACTGAAGCGACTTAGCAGCAGCAGCAGCAGGGATTTGTAGAGGAGTGGGATAAAGGAAGAGTTAGACAAAAGAAACTGGAATGTTATTTTTTTCACTGGACTGTGAGTTCCAGGCTGGGAAAGACTGTAACACTTCTGTGGCTTTAGCCATTGAACACAATGCCTGGCACATAATGGCCACTTTAAAAAAGAGAAAAAATTATAAAAATATGAATTGTATCAGATAGAGTTCAGAAACATCTAAGAATCTAACCAAGGTGTATTCCTCTTTCCAGATGGTGCTTATAAATTAGCTCAAAAATACAAATTTATGTCTGCATACACATTTGGTTTTGACCTCCATTCTTCAGATTTTCAGTCTGCACTGGAACTTGAAGCCACCTGACTACTGATTTCAATTTTACTGGTTGGTACAACTTGGAAAAGGAAAACTCTAAATGCTTTAGACCAATTCCCTAAAATATTGCTTTCCTTGAAACATCTGTTACCTGCTGTCCTTTTTGTGGGCATTCCTTCTTGTGGCAGTTTTTCAGGTAATTGATGTTGCCATTTCAGATGAAGATGAAATTTGGGGTGGCAGCTCTGGACTGCTTCACTGGCTGTGATCAGTTGGCTCTCAGTTTACCAATTTGTGTTCCACTGAGTTGAACAGTAAAAATCTTTGGTAGTTTACCTGAAAGGCTATGAAGATGACTTATGGGACACAGCACACAATATTTCTTTTCTGTACTTTATCTAGACAAATAAGTGCTTATAACTCTGGATTCAGGGAAGACCGTTTATTCTTCAGAACTGACATCCCATTAAAAATAAAGTAAGCATCAGGATTCGTCCCCTAAGATTCCATCAAGTCTTTTGCCATGAATGTCTGCGTGTTTTTCCGTCAGCTGCTGACACACAAAATGCATTTTTCATGGGAGATAACATCACGTTACTCTCTTCTTTCCCTCTCTGTATGTGCCACTATTTCCCTACTACTTCCTTTAAAAAAAATCAAGCCATGGATTTAAAAAATAATAATAAAGGAATAAGAAACAAAAGCTCTTGTGGAGTACCAGTGGTGGCAGAGACAAGCTGAGCAATGTCACAGCCACGTTAGGGCCCAAGAAGTGAGAGGGGAGGGGAGGAGCAAAACACTACAGTGCTAAGTGCACTTTACTGGAATGGGCAGATTTTTACTCATTTCTTACTGATCAGATCAACCTTTTAGCCATCACTTATGCCAAGTGAAATCAGACAAAAAAGAATGTATTTAGCCAAGTAATTATAATGCAGTGTGACAAAGCCCTGGATTGCAGGAGAAAAAGAGAATTTGGAAGTCAATGACTTGTCCCAGCCAAAACCTGGGAGACAGAATGGCTGTTACAGATCTGGATTTCATCTGAAGTCACCTGAAATCTATCCTCTTATTTCTTTCAGGTATTTTAGCAGTAAATAGAAGGTTCCATTATTCATAAGTCAGAATGCAGGGCTGTTGTGATTTCAACAAAAGAAGCCCTTCAGAATTTTGTATTTTGGTGGAAAATTGGTGCCTATTTCCATCATCCTTCAGAGTCCACACTGTCAGACTCCAAAGCCAATGAGGTAATATTCAGTTCAGTTCAGTCGCTCAGTTGTGTCAGACTCTTTGCGACCCCATGAGTCACAGCACGCCAGGTCTCCCTGTCCATCACCAACTCCCGGAGTTCACTCAGACTCACGTCCATCAAGTCAGTGACACCATCCAGCCATCTCATCCTCTGTTGTCCCCTTCTCCTCCTGCCCCCAATCCCCCCCAGCATCAGAGTCTTTTCCAATGAGTCAACTCTTCGCATGAGGTGGCCAAATGTTACTGTGATACATAATTCTATATGTCACTTTGATTGGGCTAAGGGATGCCTATATAGCTGGTAAAGAAAGCATTATTTCTGGGTACATCTGAGAATGTTTCCAGAAGAAGTTAGCTTTTATTTTATTTTACTTTATTTTAAGAAGTTAGCTTTTAAATTCATGAACTGAGTAAAGCAGATGGCCTTATCCAATGCTGGCAGGCATGATCCAATCCACTGAACACTCGAATAGAACAAAAAGGTAGAGAGATGGCGAATTTACTTTCTTTTTGAGGTAGGATGTCACTGTCCTTCTGTTTCCTGGTTTTAAGGACTTGGGACTTAGACTGAATACATCACTGGCTTTCCTGATTTTCCAATTTGTAAACAGCAGATGATGGGATTTCCCAGCCTCCATAATCATGTAAGTCAATTCCTATATATATGCATACTTACTTATTTACTATAAATTCTTCTATAAATATATGTTTATATACATATTGGAAAAGGCAATGGCACCCCACTCCAGTACTCTTGCCTGGAAAATCCCATGGATGGAGGAGCCTGGTAGGCTGCAGTCCATGGGCTCGCTGAGAGTTGGACACAACTGAGCGACTTCCCTTTCACCTTTCACTTTCATGCATTGGAGAAGGAAATGGCAACCCACTCCAGTGTTCTTGCCTGGAGAATCCCAGGGATGGGGGAGCCTGGTGGGCTGCAGTCTATGGGGTCGCACAGAGTCGGACACGACTGAAGTGACTTAGCAGCATATATATATATGTGTATATAATATAGGGGCTTCCCTGATGGCTCAACAGGTGAAGAATCTGCCTGCAATGCATGAGATGCAGGAGGTACAGGTTCGACCCTGGGTTGGGAAGATCTTCTGGAGAAGGAAATGGCAACCCACACCAGTATTCTTGCCTGAAAAATCTCATGAACAGAGGAGCCTGGTGGGTTACAGTCCAAAGGGTCACAAAGAGTCAGACATGAGTGAGTGACTAAGCACACACATACATATTTCTGTTTCTCTGCAGATCCCTGACTAATATAATTGTTTATTATCCAGAAGTGATTGGCAACTGAGAAGCAATTGGTATTGAGTTCAGAAGGCAACCAACAATGGGTGTAATATCATAAACAACACTAAGTTCATACTGTGTAGCAGATACTTCACTGAGCCCTGGAGATATGATGAATATAATTAGGCACAGACCTCAATGACCGTACAGGAGGTAAAACTGGCATGCATCATTCCTTTCTCTGAGCTTCAGTTTCCTCATTTGTTAACATGGAAATAACCACATCTTAGTAGGTCAGTGTTAAGATTAAATTATTTAACATATGTGAATTCTCCAAGTGCAGAGAAACTACTCAATTAAATGCAGGATCTGAGCATGTCCATGGCTTTCCTGGGGGTTCAGTTGGTAAAGAATACACCTGCAATGTGGGAGACCTGGTCTTGATCCCAGGGTTGGGAAGATCCCCTAGAGGAGGGCATGGCAACCCACTCCTGTATTCTTGCCTGGAGAAGAGGAGGACAGAGGAGCCTGGTGGGCTACAGTCCATGGGGTCACAGAGTCAGACATGACTGAGCGACTAAGCACACACTCATGCACAAGCATGTTTGAAATCAAAGATGAGCTATTGGAGTTTTGGGAG
The DNA here is from genome assembly GCF_029378745.1 of Bos indicus. Lineage (NCBI taxonomy): Eukaryota > Metazoa > Chordata > Mammalia > Artiodactyla > Bovidae > Bos > Bos indicus. Next base: position 56,661,569 of record NC_091769.1, read on the forward strand.
ACAAATATGAGCTCACTAATAACAGAAATCTAGTATCAAACTCATGTTCCTATATTCCTTATTATGAGTTTAAGAGAAAAAACATTGTTCAAATATACACTTGAATTTAGCTCCCACTTTGATTTACCTTTCCCACAGAGCTGTTGGTACACAAGATCCAAGTGATAGAATGCCCTTAATGCTCATTTTTTTGTCACCTGAGGGTATAGTCAGTTTCTAAGCATCCCAACCCTGCATGGTTCTACCTAGAAAACCAGATGGATGGCATGGGAAGATGAAAGAGCCATTCAATCAATGCATTCTCATAAGTTTAGCCACAGTCTCCTCATCATGACACTTTCCAGAAACTCGTCACAGCAATTTCAAACATATTTTCCTCAGCCCTTACACAAAGCCAAGCTCACAGCAGGCTATGAAGAAATTAACAATAGGACAAAGACATTTTAAAAAGAAAGTTGTGAAAGGTGGCTAAGAGAAAAGGAGGTTCAGGTTTCCTTGTATAGACAAAATATTTTAATTTCCCCAAACTGCTAAGTAATTCTATTATGGGAAATTGTCTATCATTTCCCTCCTTTAGGTTTCTTTAAAACAAACAAATAACAACAACAAAATAAAAACACTTCCTTAAACTGAATTAGAGACATTCTCCACAAAACCTTGCTTCTGTGCATCTCTTCTCCAGACTGGGTTCCCCAGGTAGAGTTGTTTCCCAACACCCAGGAAGCTGTGACAGGCCTCAGCCTGCCATGGGACCTCAGGGCACAGGAGGAGACTCCTGTGTGGGCTGGGTCCCCTGGAGAAGTCCTGGAGCCTTCAGGACTTGGCCAGGCACTAAGGCTGAGGTATGGGCTGCAGTTGGGCAGTATAGCATAGTATACAACAAAAGTGGACCGGGCTTTTAAGTCAGGGGCCACCAACAAGTGTAGGAGAGGTTAGAAAATTTCTTTAAATTCTTGAAACTTCATCTTACACAACCCATAGAATGGGGAGAATATTGCCTACCTCCTATAGAGCAGAACAAGAAAACACATACAAGTAGCAAGCATGAACAATTACTGGGAAAATAGACAAATCTTAATGTTAGACTGATTAATCTCCACTCCCAAATTCATACACTGAAGCCCTAACCCTCAATGTGACTACATTTGGAGATAAAGCTTTTAGGAGTAATTAGGGTTAAACAAGGGAGAAGGCAATGGCACCCCACTCCAGTACTGTTGCCCAGAAAATCCCATGGATGGAGGAACCTGGGAGGCTGCAGTCCATGAGGTCGCTAAGAGTCAGACACGACTGAGCGACTTCATTTTCACTTTCCACTTCCATGCATTGGAGAAGGAAATGGCAACCCACTCCAGTGTTCTTGCCTGGGGAATCCCATGGATGGAGAAGCCTGGAAGGCTGCAGTCCATGGGGTCGCACAGAGTTGGACACGACTGAAGCGACTTAGCAGCAGGAGCAGCAGCAGCAAGGTTAAACAAAATCATAAAGGTAATGTCCTAATCCAATAAAATTGGTTGCTTTATAAGAAGAGGAAAAAACACTTGCCATGAGATCTATTGTCTTAGCAAAGTGTTAAGTACAAAATACAATATTGTAAGCTACAGGCAGTAGACTGACAGTAGATCTCTAGGACTTATTTTGCATAACTAAAACCTGTACCCTTTGACTGATACTTCCCTCTTTCTTCCTCCTCCCAGTCCCTGGCAACCACCATTCCACTCTCTGCTCCTAGGAGTTTGACTATTTTAGTTGTGTTGTTATTAAATAATAATAATAATAATAAATAAAGAGGACAGGAGGAAACTTTTGAAGGTGATGAATATATTTATGACACAGATTAAGGTGATGGCTTCATAGATACATAATTCTCTCCAAACTAAAGTTGTATATGTTACACACGCTTATGCATAGCTTTTTGTATGTCAGCCATATACAATAAAATGGTTTCAGAAAAAGAAGAGGGGCTTCCCTGGTGGTTCAGTGGTAAAGAATCTGCCTACCAACACAAGAGACACAGGTTCAATCCCTGATGTGGGAAGATTCCACATGCCGTGGAGCAGCTAAGCCCATGCTCCACAAATAATGAGCCTGTGCTCTAGAGCTCAGAAGCTGCAGCTACTGAGTCCACATGCCTTAGAGCCATGCTCTCCAATAAGAGAAGCCACCTCAATGAGAAACCCAAGCACCAAAACTAGAGAGTAGCCCCTGCTCACTGCACCTAGAGAAAAACCTGTACAGCAACAAAATCCAGCACAGCCAAAAATAAATAAAGTTAAAAGAAAAAGAGAGATATCTCTTCTTATTACTGCACGTGCACTAAGAAAAGAGTATACGAGGATATCTGTAAGTCAGAAAGAGGGCCATCAATAGAATGTGACATACTGGCACCCTGACCTCAGGCTTCCAATCTCCAGGACTATGAGAAATAAATATCTGTCATTTAAGTCACCTAGTTCATGGTAATATTATAGAGCTATAATCTTACAATTGCTGACTCCTCACTGCCACTCTCCCCAAAAACATCACCCTGAAATTCTGCTTCTTCAGTTCTTGCAACTAGTGTAATGCAGTAGTTAAGAGCATGTACTAGTTGTGTGACCTTGGGCAATATGTTTAACTCCCCACGCCTCAGTTATCCTATCTGTGAAAGTGGGTTAATCATAATACCAACCTCAAGGGGTTGTTGTAAGGATGAAATCAGTTCATGAATATTAAGAGTCAATGGCAGACAATAATAGTTGGTTGTCACTACTGAATATAAATCCCTTAAGAGCAGGAATGTTCATCTATTTTGTTTCCTGATGTATCTCAAGCACCTGGAACTGTGTCTAGCATATAGTCACAATAAGTATTTCTGGAATGATTGACTAAATGGCCCTCTCCTGTTTCTAGCTGGATTTCCAAACCCTCTATCATGGTGATACTCAAGCTTTCTAATTTTCCTTTTACTCTATAACCAGTCATGCTGACCGAATAAAATTTTTTGGTCTAAGTTCTGCATTTTCACATTTCATTTTCTTCCTCCAGCTGTTTCTCCTACCTGAAAACTTCCTGTCTTTAAGACTATCTCAAACTGCATCCATATCAGTGAATGCTTATTGAATTTAATAGACCACCAAACTTCCAGAAGGTGCCCCACCTTCCCTGCATTCCACCTCTTATAAAGGAGCATATGCAACCTCCTCCCTGTCACACACTCACACATACACACAGTCTCAAACACACAATCCTAAAGGCTCTTTGGGAAACAGGAAGTGGGATTCTCAGACCCTAAGAGCCCTCTTTGTCTTCAAATTGAAACTTCCTATAAGCCTGATTTGGATTCCTTGAGCATCTCCTCAAAATATTCCCCAGGGAGAACTACCTTATCAGGAAATAACAGAGATATCTAGACAGGTTATCATACATTGTAATTTACTCTCCCTTCATTTGGGGAGAACTTTTCCAATACCATTTGAAATAACCATAGGAGAGACATAAAGTGTTGTAAAATTAGGACTGATCAATCCTCAGAGCACTAGAGGCAGTGCTCACAGATGAAGGGGATGCTCCCAACACCTTCCTTCTTTCTTCTTCCTCCTCTGCACAGATAAGCTCATGTCCCATCTTCAGAATATGAGTAGCACTCTTTCTACTCCCAAAGTCATCAGTTCAGTTCAGTTCAGTTCAGTTGCTCAGTGGTGTCCAACTCTTTGTGACCCCATGAACCGCAGCATGCCAGGCCTCTCTGTCCATCACCAACTCCCAGAGCTTACCCAAACTCATGTCCATTGAGTCAGTGATGCCATCCAACCATCTCATCCTCTGTTGTCCCCTTTTCCTGCCCTCAATCTTTCCCAGCATCAGGGTCTTTTCAAATGAGTCATTTCTTCACATCAGGTGGCCAAAGTATTGGAGTTGCTGCTTCAACATCAGTCCTTCCAATGAACATCCAGGACTGATTGCCTTTAGGATGGACTGGTTGGATCTCCTTGCAGTCCAAGGGACTCTCAAGAGTCTTCTCCAACACCACAGTCCAAAAGCATCAATTCTTCAGTGCTCAGCTTTATAGTCCAACTCTCACATCCATGCATGACTACTGGAAAAACCATAGCCTTGACTAGATGGACCTTTGTTGGCAACATAATGTCTCTGCTTTTTAATATGCTGTCTAGGTTGGTCATAACTTTCCTTCCAAGGAGTAAGCATTTTTTAATTTCATGGGTGCAATCACCATCTGCAGTGATTTTGGAGCCCCAAAAAGTAAAGTCAGCTACTGTTTCCACTGTTTCCCCATCTATTTGCCATGAAGTGATGGGACCAGATGCCATGATCTTAGTTTTCTGAATGTTGAGCTTTAAGCCAACTTTTTCACTCTCCTCTTCCACTTTCATCAAGAGGCTCTTTAGTTCTTCTTCACTTTCTGCCATAAGGGTGGTGTCATCTACATGTCTGAGGTTATTAATATTTCTCCTGGCAACCTTGATTCCAGCTTGAGCTTCTTCCAGCCTAGCATTTCTCATGATGTACTCTGCATATAGGTTAAATAAGCAGGGTGACAATATAAGTCATAAGAAACTATGTTAAAGTTTCATGAAGAAAGAACAAGAAAACAGAGACCAGATATATGTGAGAGGCTTTGTTTCCTATAGTAGCTTAGTCTTTCACAGAATTTGGATGGAAAGCCTTTTTATGAGTCTGATATACTTTCATCTTCCTCTCTCTCCTGGCTCTTCCGCTTCCTACCACCATCCCTCATGATCCATTTCCTGGTACATCAGTTTTGTTTGGTCAAATCATGAACCTGCTTACACAAACAGAAGTTGGAGGATAAGCAGGACTTTGTTCTTCTGGGGAGCTTAGAGGCTCTCCTTGTCAGTGACCCCCGAGGAAGAATGATGTCATCCTTTGGTTCTTAGAGACTTTTTAGCTCGTCACAGTTGTGAAAGGGTGCATTCTGAGGACATGAGTTCCACCTGCTGGTGTTATCCACACCTTTTCACCTTGGTAAATGGATTGGAGTACAGCCTAATCACATCCAAAGACCTGAGGCTATGACTATGAAGTCATCCCAGTTCCTTCTCTAGCCCTATCTCTGTTTTGTCTTTTTTATCTCTGCATTAATTATTGCCTTGACTAGGAATTTAATGAGTATCCTAATTAAACCATCTGAAAATTTTTTTTTTCCTGGACAAAATATTCAGACCAACACTCAGAGATGAACATCATGCATAATTAGGAGCATTACAACAAAGCAAGCCTACATTGATCTCATATATTCTAGTATACAAGGCACTTTCTTACCTATTATTTCAGATTATACTCTTAATAGCTAACCTCATGAGAAAAGCCTGTGAACTATAATTAGCTCTTTTACAAATAAAGAGTCTGAGACAGGTTTTTAAGTGATTTTGGCTTATAAATGGCATAAACAAATGCTCTGTTGAATAAATGGAGGGAAGGGGCTATAGAAGAGGAGAAAGGAGAAGTAAATGACACCCCTAGAAGAAGTGCATGGTACATCAGACCAAAGTCAGGGTCTGATTTACCTTATAAGGATCAGACTGATTTAATTAACATGTAAAGACTTTTGAATGAAATAACCTCTATAGTCAGCTTTCTGGTATCTCTCAGTCTTTTGATAGTGTGTTCCTATCACACCAACACACTGCAGCTGGAAAAATCTAATCTGATCATATTACATCACAGCATTTCATCTCATCTCATATGTCACATCATGTCATCTCATCATCTCATCTCATCTCATATGTCATGTCATCATATCCTATCACATCATTTCTCCTGTGTAAAATCTTTCAATGGCTTTTCATTGCTCTTAGGATAAACTCCAGTGATCTTTAATGAGGGCTTGAATGATCCTGTCCCGTAAGGTCTGTTTCTGCTTTATCTTACCTCCCCATCCATCTTCACTCTCTCCAATTCAGTCACAACTTCATTTCCTCAAGTACTATTTTCTCCTCCTTTACAGCCAAGCTCAACTGCCACTTCATCAGGTAAGTATTCCTGGAACTCCTGACTAGAGCAAACAACTTTACTATAGGTTTATATAGACCCATGTACCTCTCCTTGAAGACCTTAATAATTTTATCTTTAGTTGTGTGATTAGTTGATTAATGTCTCATTTATCATCTACATGGAGAGATAGAGGTGGCTGGTAAAGCTCTCTGTTGTGTCCTAGGTACCTGCCACCACACCTGGCAGGTAAATTAATCCTCATTAAAATTTAGTTTAATAGAAAGCTATGATGAGATGGTTGGATGGCATCACCAACTCAATGGACATGAGTCTTAGCAAACTCTGGGAGATAGTGATGAACAGGGAAATCTGTGTGCTGCAGCCCATGGGGTCACAAAGAGTCGGACATGACTTACCAACTGAAGAACAATAAATATACCAAAGATAAAATGGACAGTGAGTAAACACAACCCATTTCTGGGTTTGTTGAAAATTCTGGGAATAATTTCAGTCTGAAAGAACAACTGAGAAATTCTTATGTAAATACTTCCTCCTTTTCATTTTCATTGGGAATGATCATTTCCCTCTCCCTACCCCTTTTCCCATCAAGTAATAGCATTATCTTTTTAAAACAAAAATTAAAGAGTAGTGGAAAATAATTCTGTAGCAGGAAGTTCTTGATGGTCAGAAACGCTGATCAAGTGGCTACCGGTGAATGGGGCTAGAGTCAGTCATTCTAATACAGGACAGTGGAGACCTCAAAAGGGATGGGATGTGAGCCTCTGTCTGAGGAAATGACCACCTTCCCCTATCACTTTCCCAGCTCTTTGTTAAGAGCCTCACTTGAACTTGAAATGTAAGTTAGTCCCTCAGTTTTTTTTCGACTCTTTGCAACGCTATGGACTGTAGCCCATCAGGCTCTTCTGTTCATGGAATTCTCAAGGCAAGAATATTGGAGTGGGTAGCCATTCTCTTCTCCAGGGGATCTTCCCAACCCAGGTATTGAAACCGGGTCTTCAGCATTACTGGCAGATTCTTTACCTGTCTGAGCCACTGGCAGATTCTTTACCTGTCTGAGTCGCTGGCAGATTCTTTACCTGTCTTTTCCACTTATTTACATGGAAAAAAGGTTTGCAACTGATGCACCCCACTTCCCCAACATTCTCAGCATGAGCTATGGGGTTTCCTGATGAAAGGGTTTGTTCATACAGACCTCAGTGTGTCTGATTTTCAAATAAATCACTGAAAGGAACATTTTTTAAAAACCAGCTCTGACCAAAAGAAAAGTACTGAGAGAAAAGAGTAAAAAGGTAAAAAAGTCAAAGCAAATAAGAGGTAATCATCAAGAAACCATAGGTCCGTCTAGTCAAGGCTATGGTTTTTCCAGTGGTCATGTATGCATGTGAGAGTTGGACTGTGAAGAAAGCTGAGTGCCGAAGAATTGATGCTTTTGAACTGTGGTGTTGGAGAAGACACTTGAGAGTCCCTTGGACTGCAAGGAGATCCAACCAGTCCATCCTAAAGGAGATCAGTCCTGGGTGTTCATTGGAAGGACTGATGCTGAAGCTGAAACTCCAATACTTTGGCCATGTCATGCAAAGAGTTGACTCATTGGAAAAGACTCTGATGCTGGGAGGGATTGGGGGCAGGAGGAGAAGGGGACGACAGAGGATGAGATGGCTGGAAGGCATCAACAACTCGATGGACACGAGTTTGAGTGAACTCCAGGAGTTGGTGGTGGACAGGGAGGCCTGGTGTGCTGCGATTCATGGGGTCGCAAAGAGTCGGACACGACTGGGCAACTGAACTGAACTGAACTGATCAAGAAACCATGTTAAACAGAGTGGTATTTCCTGAAGCAAATGGAACCCACTCCAGTAGTATTGCCTGGAAAACCCCAAGGCCAGAGAACAGTCAGAAAGGACTTTGCAATTGAACAACAACAAAACCTCTTAAAGCAGAAATGAATGTATATTTTCCTTCTGTTAGACTGCTTCAGAGACATAAATATAGCTTAGCAGATTAAGCCAGCATTTATGCAATGATCTTTATGTCATTTACTCTTGGTGAGGGGACAGGCAGATGGAAAAGACTTGAAATTGGCTAGTTTGGGGCTTTTGTTGGTTAACACCAGCACATTTGTGTTAGGAATCAGGAAAGGATTTAGCTCTCCACTTGATCTGTGCACGTGCCTGAGGGGCAGTGAAGTTTTGAAGGAAACAAACCAATGGAGGATTTGTGTTTCGCTCCATCAGTTTGGACCTAAGAATCTAAGAAGACGCTTGTAGCACTGTCTTCCCTCTTAGCAGATTTTTTGCTCTGAATCATCTCAACATGTAAAGCCCTGACACCTAGGATATCCTGAGGGGGAATGCAAGAAAGAAGGATGTAATTGTGCCAATTCATCTGGCCAGGAGACTGAGGGCACAATGTCCTTTGGGCAGAATAAATTGTTATTTTGGGACCTTGTGTTGATCATTTTGGCAGTAGTATCCTGGAGGGACAAATCCCGAGTTGCAGAAAGATGTTTGGGTGCCTGGGGCAGGAAGGCAATTAGTTATAAGGCTCTCCTTTTTACCTAGCCATATTCACAGAGTGAATACCCATTAAAGGCCCAATTTAATGAAGGGTAGCTGATATACATCTTACAGCCTAATTTTAAAAACATATGATGTTATTTCATTAATTTGTCATGTGCATAAATAAAAATAATTGCATTTTACAACTTGCAGTATTTAACACATAGCAAAATGCTGAAAAGAAAAATGCACATATACTTTCTGCAGAAGCTAAATGTCTGATGACATTGAAATTCTGGTTCTCTCTGCCCCTCTATTCCTTTACTAATACTGGATTAAAAAAACCCACAACAACTTAGTATGTTCTAAGGAGAAACATTTTCTTTGGTTCTATTTTTATAAGGCAATCTGGGCTTTATTTTCAATTACCCTTGGAATGCACCCTTGAATTTCTGGTTGCCATCCACCATCACTGTAGAATTAAGTGCAGTTTTCAGATTTAAAGAGCTAAGAAATTTGCAAGGTAAACTCTTTCAACTCTGAAGACAATGAAACAAATATACCACCAACAAAATATACTTGAAGAGATTTTCTGTTCTGAAAGCTCTAATTCATTGTTCTAAATCTTTCAAAATCGTGTGATCTATACAAAAAATGTATATGTGTGTGAACTATACAAAAAAAGATCTTCACGACCCAGATAATCACGATGGTGTGATCACTCACCTAGAGACAGACATCCTGGAACGTGAAGTCAAGTAGGCCTTAGGAAGTATCACTACGAACAAAGCTAGTGGAGGTGATGGAATGCCAGTTGAGCTATTTCAGATCCTAAAAGATGATGCTGTGAAAGTGTTGAACTCAATATGCCAGCAAATTTGGAAAACAGCACTGGCCACAGGACTGGAAAAGGTCAGTTTTCATTCCAATCCCAAAGAAAGGTAATTTCAAAGAATGCTCAAACTACCACACAATTACATTCATCTCATACTCCAGTAAACTAATGCTCAAAATTCTCCAAGCCAGGCTTCAGCAATATGTGAACCATGAACTTTCAGATGTCCAAGCCGGATTTAGAAAAGGCAGAGGGACCAGAGATCAAATTGCCAACATCCGCTGGATCATAGAAAAAGCAAGAGAGTTCCAGAAAAACATCTATTTCTGCTTTATTGACTATGCCAAAGCCTTTGACTGTGTGCATCACAATAAACTGGAAAATTCTGAAAGAGATGGGAATACCAGACCACCTGACCTGCCACTTGAGAACCTGTATGCAGGTCAGGAAGCAACAGTCAGAACCGGACATGGAACAACAGACTGGTTCCAAATAGGAGAAGGAGTATGTCAAGGCTGTATATTATCACCCTACTTATTTAACTTATATGCAGAGTACATTATGAGAAACGCTGGGCTGGAAGAAGCACAAGCTGGAATCAAGATTGCCAGGAGAAATGTCAATAACCTCAGACATGCAGATGACACCGCCCTTATGGCAGAAAGTGAAGAAGAACTAAAGAGCCTCTTGATGAAAGTGAAGAGATTGAAAAAGTTGGCTTAAAGCTCAACATTCAGAAAACAAAGATCATGGCATCCGGTCCCATCACTTCATGGCAAATAGATGGGGAAACGTGGAAACAGTGCTGACTTGACTTTTTTGGGCTCCAAAATCACTGCATATGGTGACTGCAGCCATGAAATTAAAAGACGCTCACTCCTTGGAAGGAAAGTTATGACCAACCTAGACAGCATATTAAAAAGCAGAAACATTACTTTGTCAACAAAGGTCCTTTAGTCAAGGCTATGGTTTTTCCAGTAGTCATGCATGGATGTGAGAGTTGGACTATAAAGAAAGCTGAGTGATGAAGAATTGATGCTTTTGAACTGTGGTGTTGGAGAAGACTCTTGAGAGTCCCTCGGACTGCAAGAAGATCTAACCAGTCCATTCTAAAGGAGATCAGTCCTGGGTGTTCATTGGAAGGACTGATGTTGAAGCTGCAACTCCAATACTTTGGCCACCTGATGTGAAGAGCTGACTCATTTGAAAAGACCCTGATGTTGGGAAAGATTGAAGGCAGGAGGAGAAGGGGATGACAGAAGATGAGATTGTTAGATGGCATCACCGATTCAATGGACATGAGTTTGGGTAAACTCTGGGAGTTGGTGATGGACAGGGAGGCCTGGCGTGCTGCTGTTCACGGGGTCACAAAGACTCGGACACGACTGAGAGACTGAACTGAACTGAACTGAAATCTTTCAGACAACTCCAATTACCCCTTATTCTCCAGAAGAAACTCACTGCAGTTCTGCTTAAGTTCTGGTCATCAAACCTGGCCTAGAGGTGAAAGACTGTGGAGACAGCAGCAGTTCAAAGGACTTGCGTTAGGGCTGAATGGCAGTGTTTGGGCCATCAGATTCACTAAAAGGAAGTGTGCAGACTGGGCCATTAGGACTTTGCAACTTTCCTTTGCCAGGTAATGACATTTTCTCTTCTTGAAGACTGTTGCCTCCCAGCTTATGTTTCTCTCCTCTTTTTCCTTTACCTCCTCTACCTCTTTCCTCCCACCTCCCCCTCCTCCTCCTCTCACCTTCCTCCAATTAAGAGAATAGAGGATCCACTATGAGAGAGGTGGCTATAGGGGCTCTGGACCGGATGGGCTTTATACAAACGCAAAGCACCCAGGTGACTAGGGAAGGAGAAAGATGAAAGAAGTTTCTGCCCTCATAGAACCTGGAGAAATGCTACCACAAAAAGAATGAAAGTGACTACAGGACGATGAGAGATTTATTTTTTGTGTGTTTTTGTACATACTTTTCATGTGTAGTCAACTAAAGTAAATAATATTTGTCTCACATTTTCCATTATATAGTAGCTATCTTTTTCTATTTTCATTTAGAAAATGTGTGTCCTTCCTGGTTGGCATAAGCTGCTTAATGCAATCTCTTTCATCTGTGTTGATATTGACCTTTCACCTGAGATACCTTCCTCCTTGTGTGACCCATTCCATGTGTCATTAGAGCATCTCAGTAGTTAAATTTTTACATGATGGAGAATGCATCATTGAAGAGCAAACATTTTTGAGATTTTTTTGGATCTGTTTTAAAACAGCAGCTTGGATATTATCAGATTCATATGTTTACACTGTGCTGTGTCCCATGCAACTTGTAAATATTTGATAAATGTTACCTTTAATTTCTGATAACATTATGAAAGTGTTAAGAAATGTTATGGCCGATAACCTCTTTCTGAGCCTAAGATTCACATTTACCAAGGAGAGTTATTGATTGACTAAAGCAAAATGATTTTGTTTTTAGGGAAACAAAGTCTCTCAGAGACCACATTCAAACTTTCCCTTCATTTAATTGTACCTTTTCCAAGGACAGAGATAAGATTTTTCTTTCCTCTGGTTCTCAAGCAGGTCAACCTGGGTCTACCAAGACCAAATATTTATGGACATATGTGAGTATGCAGTTTCCTAATGACAAATGTGTGATAATATGTCAGAATGAAAGATTTTTGAGACAGTAATGTTGACTGTCTGAGTGGGGCATTTACTTAAGCTGTGTTGCTGGGAAGCAAGTACCTGGCCTTCAGTCAAAAAGCATTTTCTAATGAATGAGTTCACATTTTGAAGTATAAACTCCAAGATCAGGACATCCACGTACAAAGGCATTGTCCTGTGCAGAAAGAATTGGTGATTTTCACAAAAGCCTGAGAAAACGTTCTTTCAAGTCTGTGTTTCACAGTGGATAAAACTTAGCTAATTTAAATTAATAAATAATCATCAAATAATAAACTAAATTTTGAAAGGAAAATGTTTTTAAAAAAACAATTTGCTGTCCCATGCCTTGCTAAGTGACTTCGGTCATGTCCAACTCTTTGTGACCCTATGTACTGTAGCCTGCCAGGCTCCTTTGTCCATAGGATTCTCCAGGCAAGAATATTGGAGTGGATGTCATGCCCTCCTCCAAGGGATTTTCCCAACCCATGGCTCTCTCTCTCTTTTTCAAAAGATTTATTTATTTACTTATTTGGCAGTATCAAGCCTTAGGTGGAGCATTTGAATGCTTAGTTTTGCATGTGGGACTGAGTTCCCCAATTAGGGATCAAATCCAGCCCCGCCCCTGCATTGGGAGCACTGAGTCTTAGACCCTGGACCACCAGAGAAGTCCCAAACCCATGTCTCACGTCTCCTGCATTGGCAGTTAGGTTCTTTACCACTAGAGCCACCTGGGAAGCCCTAAAAGTCCACATACCACACTATACGATTCTATTAATATAAAGTACAAAGACATAAAAATGTATTTTATGCTATTAGAATACAAGATATTTGCTTCCCTGGGGGAAGTGACTAGAAGGAACCTGATGCGGAGATTTTATGGTGCTGGTAAGATTCTGTTTCCTAATCTGTATATTGTTTACATAAATGTGTCCAGTTTGTGAAAACTCACTGAGCTTTACAGTTATGTATACATGTGCATGACAAAATTTTTCACTTTAAATTTTCATATATATTTAATAAAAAACATACACACATACTGAAGTCTGCATATGTCTTGGTAGCTTTTAGTTCTGTTTTTCTTTAAGGAAAAATATATTTTCTTTTAAGTTCAAATGGGTCTTCTAAGTAAACATACTTGCATTCTTACTGAAGTTGGAATGTGCACATTTTACACATATATTTTGAAGGAATCTCTTATTATATCCAACATAGTTTGTGTGTAACTTTTCATAAAAGTGAAAACTTAACTCTCACTGCATCACTAAGCTCTGAGCTGCCCGATGCAGGGGGCATGTCCTCTTTATACCCTCGAAGCTTGGTGTATGGTAGGTAATCAATAATTATTGAATCAAATAGATCAGGCAGAACAGGATCCCTAATATTCCTTCACCCTGACCCCCAGTCCCTTCAGTCTCTCTCCAATTCACACTTCACAGAGAGTTAAAGCATAACCACTTCTGCTGTGACCAGTAACATGAGTGGCAGGAATCTAGCCTCAAATCAGGAGATATTGCACAAGAGCCAGGAAGTACTCAAGGACAAGAACTGAGTAACTTCATCAGCAGTAGGTAAACATCAGTGAGCACAATGGCCATGCTAAACAGAACAAGCTCAAAGTGCAGTGTCATGGCCAGCTGTCTCCTTTCACTGGAATGTTCACAGGTGCTCCTTAGGGACCTACCTTGCAGGAATGATTGAAATGATTTTATTTTCTGGATGATTTTGTGATTGCAAAGGGGGGTTAAAGATGCATTGTCCCTGCTTTCTTTCCAAGGATAATTAATGTTGATTAAGGTCCTGTGCTATATGTATCTTATTTTATCCCTCACAATAACACTGGAAAGACGGACTATCATTATCTCTATTGAATAATGACCTGATTGAGGAGTTGCAAAGTTAAAGATCTTGCTCAGGGCCACTTAGCCAATGAGTAGCACTTTGGGCTTGGGAACTAAGTCTCCCCCCTGCATGGCTTGTTGTTGTTTAGTTGCTAAGTTATGTCTGACTCTTTGCTATACCCCAGGTACTGTAGCCGCAAGGCTCTTCTATCCATGGGATTTCCCACGCAAGAATATTGCAGTGGGTTGCCATGTCTGTCTCCAGGGGATCTTCCTGACCCAGAGATTGAACCCACATCTCCTTTTTGGCAGGAGGGTTCTTTACCACTGAGCCACTGGGGCTGGTGATGCCAAATAGGTTTCCTCTCTAGAGCTAAGCCTGGTCAATGAGCAGTGGCTACCTGGGGTTAGTTCTGTGCTGAAGTGAAGTCACTGCAGAGCTCAACAGGGAAAAAGGTTGATACAGATTAGCCACGCTGCTTCTTTGCTATCCCTATGCTCTACTCTTCCCACAACCCACTGCTTTTATGTTCCTGGGGATCCACAAGTAGATAATCATCATAAGCCTTGTTATTAAGTCTCCTTATTGCAAAATTCAGACTTAAATTGAAGAAAGTAGGAAAAAACATTAGGCCATTCAGGTATGACCTAAATAAAATTCCTTACGATTATACAGTGAAGTGAAGTGAAAGTCACTCAACCATGTCCAACTCTTTGCAACCCCATGGACTACACAGTCCATGGAATTCTCCAGGCCAGAATATTGGAGTGGGTAGCCTTTCCGATCTCCAGGGGATCTTCCCATCCCAAGGATCTAATACAGGTCTCCCTCACTGCAGGCAGATTCTTTACCAGCTGAACCACAAGGGAAGCCCAAGAATACTGGAGTGGGTAGCCTATCCCTTCTCCAGCAGATCTTCCTGACCGAGGAATTGAACTGGGGTCTCCTGCATTGCCAGCAGATTCTTTATGAACTGAGCTATCAGGGAAGCCCATGATTATAAGTGGAAGTAACAAGTAGATTCAAAGGATTAGATCTGATAGAATACCTGAAGAACTACGGACAGAGGTTTGTAACATTGTACTGGAGGCAGTGATCAAAACCATCCCTAAGAAAAATAAATGCAAAAAGGCAAAATGGTTGTCTGAGGAGACCTTACAAATAGCTGAGAAAAGAAGAGAAGTGAAAGGCAAAGGAGTAAAGGAAAGATACACCCATCTGAATGCAGAATTCCAAAGAATAGCAAGGAGAGATAAGAAAGCCTTCCTCAGTGATCAGTGCAAAGAAATAGAGGAAAACAATACAATAGGAAAGACTAGAGATCTCTTCAAGAAAATCAGAGATACAAGGGAACATTTCATGCAAAGATGGGCTTGATAAAGGACAGAAATGGTATGGACCTAACAGAAGCAGAAGATATTAAGAAGAGGTGGCAAGAATATACAGAAGAACTATACAAAAAAGATCTTCATGACCCAGATAACCATGATGGTGTAATCACTCACCTAGAGCCAGACATCCTGGAATGTGAAGTCAAGTGGCCTGAGGAAGCATCACTATGCACAAAGGTAGTGGTGGTGATGGAATTCCAGTTGAGCTATTTCAAATCCTAAAAGATGATGCTGTGAAAGTGCTGCACTCAGTATGCCAGCAAATTTGGAAAACTCAGCAGTGGCCACAAGACTGGAAAAGGTCAGTTTTCATTCCAATCCCAAAGAAAGGCAATGCCAAAGAATGCTGAAACTACTGCCTAATTGTACTCATCTCACATGCTAGCAAAGTAATGTTCAAAATTTTCCAAGCTAGGCTTGGAACTATGAACGTGAACTGAGAACTTCCTGATGTTCAAGCTGGATTTAGAAAAGGCAGAGGAACCAGAGATCAAATTGTCAACATCCACTGGATCATAGAAAAAGCAAGAGAATTCCTAAAGAATATCTACTTCTGCTTCATTGAATATGCTAAAGACTTTGAGTATGTGGATTACAACAAACTGGGAAAATTCTTAAAGAGATAGGAATTCTAGATCAATTTACCTTACCTGCCTCCTGAGAAACCTGCATGCAGGTCAAGAAGCAATAGTTAGAACTGGACATGGAACAACGGACTGGTTCCAATTAGGAAAAGAGTATGTCAAGGCTGTATATTGTCACCCTGCTTATTTAACTTTTATGCAGAGTATATCACACGAAATGCCAGGCTGGATGAAGCACAAGCTGGAATCAAAATTGCTGGGAGAAATATCAATAACCTCAGATACGCAGATGGCACTACCATTATGGCAGAAAGTGAAGAAGAACTAAAGAGCCTTTTGATGAAGGTGAAAGAAGAGAGTGAAAAAGCTGGCTTAAAACTCAACATTCAAAATACGAAGTATCCAGTCCCATCACTTCTTGGCAAATAGATGGGGAAACGATGGAAACAGTGACAGACTTTATTTATTGGGGCTCCAAAATCACTGCAAATTGTGACTGCAGCCATGAAATTAAAAGACACTTGCTCCTTGGAAGAAAAGCTATCACCAACCTAGACAGCATACCAAAAAGCAGAGCCATTACTTTGCCAAAAAAGGTCCATCTAGTCACAGCTATGGTTTTTCCAGTAGTCACGTACAGATGTGAAAGTTGGGCCATAAGGAAGGATGAGCTCCAAAGAATTAATACTTTTGAACTGTGGTGTTACAGAAGACTCTTGAGAGTCCCTTGGACTGCAAGGAGATCCAACCAGTCCATCCTAAAGGAATTCAATCCTGAATATTCATTGGAAGGACTGATGCTGAAGCTAAAGCTTCAATACTTTGGCCACCTGATGTGAAGAGCTGACACATTAGTAAACACTCTGATGCTGGGAAAGATTGAAGGCAGGAAGAGAAGGGGATGACAGAGGATGAGATGGTTGGATGGCCAACTCAATGGACATGAGTTTGAGCAAGCTCTGGGAGATGGTGAAGGACAAGGAAGCTTACCATGCTGCAGTCCACGCGGTCACAAAGAGTCGGACACAACTGAGCTACTGAACAACAACAAAGCCTTGTTATGCTTTTCACTCTGCAAGGCACAGACATGATGAACCACAACCAAATAAGTCAGCTTTACATTTTGCATGCTCCAAAGAAACTGCATCCGTTCCACAACCAAGTAGGAGATATAAAGGTTCATAATGTTTCTCAGTTCAGTTCAGTTCAGTCACTCAGTTGTGTCTGACTCTTTGAAACCCCATGGACTGCAGCACACCAGGCCTCCCTGTCTATCACCAACTCCCGAAGTTTACTCAAACTCATGTCCATTGAGTCGGTGATGCCATCCAAGCATCTCATCCTCCATGGTCCCCATGGTGTTTCTACTTAAGTCTTAATTTCACATAAGGAGACTTTAAAATCACTAAAGTAAACATAGACTGAAATTATTCTTAATATCAATTCACTTAAACTAAAAAGAAATTATGTACCTACACTATTTTGTAAAATTTTGAAGCAGACTAAGACAATGAAAAGGGAACCAGATTGGAGTCAGAACTATCAGGTCCAGGTTTCAACTTGACCCCTTGCTGGTTCTGCAACCCTAGGCTAATCACTCCAATGTTTGTATTTTGGAGTCATACCTGGGTTTTAATCCTGGCCATGACATTCACAAGTACTATGACATTATGCAGTTTGCCATTTTCCCCAAAGCTTCATTTTCTCATTTTTCAAAGGTGGACATCAATAGCTACCTCATTTGGTTGTTACAAAATTCACAGAAGTGTTGCATGTTAACTGCTTGGCATAGTCTTTGCAACACTGATGTCCTTAACAAATGCCAGCTGTCATCATCATTGCTTAACACCCAGTTTCCTCATCTATAAACTTGGCTGTGAAATGAATGTCTCTATTTCTCACAAAGTCCAATGGAAAGTTCAGGCTCTATAAAAACATACCATTTTATTTATTATTACGTTATTCACACTTCAAAGAGCATCTAATATATTAATGAAATAGGACCAAAGAAGAGAATAACAAATAATAATGTATAAAAGACATGTGCAAAACAAGTGAGAAATAATAGATGGGTATGGGAAAAATCTTGAAAGAATTAAAACAGTTCCAACTGAAAAGCTTAACATATAGATTTTGAAGGAAGAGAAAGGCATGCCTGGTCATAGAGCACAGAAAAGGAACTTAAGTCTCATTCTCTTGGAAAGAATATCCTGTTCCAATTCAGAAGCATTGATATCAAGTTCTAACTCTGACATTTCTTAACCTTAACTCTTCTGAAACTCAGATTTTCTCACCCTTTCAGAATGGGGAAAATGAGAGCATTGGCCTTTCTAAGGACTGAGAATAAAATTAGATCATGCATGTGAACTGGCTTTGAAGAACTGAAAAACAGTAAAGACACACAAAATTGTTTTTAGTTGACGGCACAAGACGAAGCCAAAACAAGATTATGGTAAGTGAACTTCCTAGGGTGTAATGTTTGAGGATGTACTCAGCATGACTCTGAGAGCATGCCTCTTTAGATTTTAAACCCCAGTTTCCTCATTTGCTTCACCCTCATTTCAGGTTTGGGGCAAGCCAAACAGACAGCAAGCAGGTCTCTCGAAACGGAGTAAAGACATGAAGATAAATAAAGAGATATGAGGGCATAGTAGTAAATCCAACTAATAATATGCTTATAAAGTACCAAATGATTAGTCTGGACCCAGTGAGACAGTAGAGCAACCTCAGATTTTGGAGAAGGGATGTAGATTGTGTTAGGTTGTGTTTTCATGGCTTGAGAGTGTATGTAGCAGTTCAGTCAGTATCTGAAATGTATGACAGATCTATAGTAGGGGTCAGTATTACTTTTTTTTTATTATGGGTTTTGGAAGATAATAGAATTATATATAACATTGTATGTCAACTATTGGAGAAGGCAATGGCACCCCACTCCAGTACTCTTGCCTGGAAAATCCCAGGGATGGGGGAGCCTGGTAGGCTGCAGTCCATGGGGTCTCGAAGAGTTGGACACGACTGAACGACTTCACTTTCACTTTTCACTTTCATGCATTGGAGAAGGAAATGGCAACCCACTCCAGTGTTCTTGCCTGGAGAATCCCAGGGATGGGGGAGCCTGGTGGGCTGCAGTCTATGGGGTCGCACAGAGTCAGACACGACTGAAGCGACTTAGCAGCAGCAGCAGCAAGTCAACTATTAAAATTATGAATTGATGACTATCACCCTGCATTTAGAAGAATTAATGCATGCCCTTGTACTTTACTCTGTTAAGAGAAGTATGGTGGGGATTTCTAGGTAATATGTCAGACTGACACTTGCCATCAGTTCAGATTGACTGCTAAAAAAGGGAAACAGCCTTTGGATAAGCTGGCATTTTCAGCACAACTATTCTTGAAACATAGAACCACTTGTATATAATTTTTGAAGCAAAGTTCATCTGGAGCTTATAGGATGTCAATATTTAGACTTGTGTGTCTAGATATCTAATGGCAGAAGTCTTAATTTTGTTCTGTTGTG
The DNA here is from genome assembly GCF_029378745.1 of Bos indicus. Classification (NCBI taxonomy): domain Eukaryota; kingdom Metazoa; phylum Chordata; class Mammalia; order Artiodactyla; family Bovidae; genus Bos; species Bos indicus. The sequence goes on from NC_091769.1 coordinate 56,680,873, forward strand.
GGTTGAGAAAGACCTTATAGAGTCATGGAAGATCAGAGACCTAGGGCTTTATTTTGACCTATAATGGGAAAGTTTTTTACATTATATCTAAACTTAGTCAATTAATAATGACTGCCAGGAGCAGTATCAAATGAAGGATTCCAAGGCCTCAGCTAGGATCAGCAGGAAAAAGTCACAGTTGATTAGCAATGTCTGTTACAAGTTTTGCATAGATGAGGGTGGTGTATGTGCTATATAGAGTCTCCTGATCTAGTTCAACCCTTTTGTTTTACAGTTAATAAAACGAAGAGGAAAACTGAATCAGTCACATGCATGATCCGTGAATAAATCAAGACTCAAACTTAGGTTATCCAATTAAATTTCCTTCTTTCCCCATCTCCTTCTTAAATAAGTCACAGAACATTTTTGTTTGCTTATAGTTATCTGTGCTTTACATTCTGGTGCATAAGAGAAGATTCAGCATCTCAGGGTAATCCTTTCCTTCAGGATATTTCCCTCCAGCTTAAAACACATCTTTTCTAGGCTACTCAGTCAGAAATACAGCATAATGGGAGCCTTTGCTGAATATGAAGCAGATTCCTAGAAAACAAGTGGGCATTGATTTATTTTTATTGATGTGCTTTTACTAACTGACAGGAAGTGTTCTTTGAACACCTCTCTCCCAACCATTCCACTCCAATAACCCACTGAGTTTGATCATTTCCAACACATGGTCCATCCTGCTGTCTGGAGAGCTGAGAGTTTTACCAGCCACAGTGCTAAGTGCGCCAACAGGCACCTAAGTCTAGCCCATTAGAAGCTGTGTTTTCCTGATGCAGGACTTGCATACTGACCCCAAGATAACCCACTCATTGTGGGACGTGCGAATGGGAAATGGATTGAGATATGGATACATTGGCTGACTCTTGGCCTTTGGAAAAAAAAAAGGTTTAGCTAGAAATAAACTTGCAGATGAACTATTCACATAACCCCTGTATAAACGCAGTTTTGGGGAATAAGATACAAAATAAGTGGGAAAAAAATATCAGCTATTTTTTATTTTTTTCCCTTAGAGTACAGATGTTATCTACTTACAAATCATTGAACACCAGGCATTGCCTATAATCTCCACATTCTATGTCACTTTCTCTGCAAAAATCAGTAGCATAGAGGCTTACAATATTTGGAAGACTGAGCTGGGAAGCATGGGGAGTATTGCTGTTAGGAGAAGAGTGAAATGACCTCTGGGCTAGAAACAGCCCATTCAGTCCTTTTATTCCCATTTTCCATTTAAACACTGGACAAATGTAGTATTAACAAATTCTAATAATTCTGAAAAAAGTATCTTTTTTAAAAATAATGTTCCTGCCCACCAGACAGAGTTTCTCAGAGTTTATTTCTGCTTAGTTTGCTTTGTATTTTACTGATATAATATCCAAATCACTATCAATTAGAAAAGAAGGGAAAACATATTTCACCCATAACGTCACCATCCAGCAAACTAAAGTACTTTTTTGGTACATTCTCCTGAGCATGTATGTCTGCATAGCTATACCTTCTTCATGTTGTTATTTTTTACTTAAATCCATAAGTTTTTTCACATTTCTTTGTCTTATTTTTTTTCCAGAGCCAGTATTTTTAACAGCTCCAAAATATTTTACCAAGTGTATATGCCATAGTTTATCCTTTTAAAATCCTTTATTGCTAGAAATACAGGTTATTTTCAATTCTAAATAATACTTCTATGAATGTCTTTATGTAGACACATGGCTACAATATCTCTGAGATCCCCTTAACTTGTATTTTATTGCTTTTTCCTCTCATTCTCATTTCTCTCTCTCATTTTCATTCCAAACCAAGCACTTGGATTTTGATGGTTTTGTTGGTTTACAAATGGTTAAATTACTTAAAATATTTAAAGTTTTGTAAAAATCTTGTCTGTCATTTTCTTGGTTATGGTCTTGGCCTGAGTTAAGGTGGTTTTAGCTTTCCATATTCACATGAGGAGCCAAATTTCCTATAAAGAAAGAGTGTTTTGATCCTCTAAGAAGGGCCTCAGTGACATTCTAGGTACACAACACTTCTTTGTGCTGGTGGCCACAGCAGGGACATCACTTGCGAAGCCTGCCTAAAATAAAAATGGCACTTTTATGGTTGTAGATGTGTTTGTCCAAAGAACATTTAATCACTCTGAAGGTTTTTTCCCCTTACAGCGAGCAGCATTTTGTAACTGTAGAGTTCTGCTAATGCATACTTCTGCCGGGAAGCTTCCCAGGGTGGGGCACAAAAGATGCTAAGTGGCAGGGGGCGATGGGAAGAAAGCCATTAACACTCCAGCAGCGAGGTCAGATTTGATGTTTCCTTTTGTTTGCAGGATCCAAATTAAGAAGCCGCTTCTGTACTTTCCCTGTTGCCTCCCACCTAAACATACTCTTGGGTCATCTCACTCTGGTCACATCTTTTGACAATTAGCCACCCATTAACAGGATGATTGAAAAGAAGCCAGAGTGGTTTACACATAAAGTGCTTACTCTTTTCCAGGAAGAACACATATCTCTACAGTTTCATTAATGCTTCGGCCGATTAGTACACAAAATAAAATACTTAGACTCTACAAAGCACAGCAAAGGAAAGAAAACGGGTTGGGAAGGAAGAAAATTAAAAAACAAAAATACCCTTAGAGATTTTTCTTATTCTTTTTTTTTGTTTTTCTTTTTGCAAACCTGCTTTAAAAAGGGGGGGAGGGATGTTATCTTGCTTCTATCTTTTTCTGCCTTTAAAGTCAGTATTACCAACCATTTTACTTGTACTTTACTATTATTATCTGAGTGATGGCTGTGACATGTTGATCATATACGGCAGTGAGAAAATTGATTTCCCTCAACAGAAATGCTTCCAATTTTCCCAGGGCCATAATTTTATGTGCACAACAAAATAAAAGGGTCATTTTCCTTAAGATGAGGGGAATTGAAATCTTTGATAAAAGCTATGGTAAATGTTGTACTTTTGATTGCGGAAACTGCAGTTTTCACAAATATCTGGCCTGTCTGATTTGAGGGTGTGGGTTGGGGGCAGGGGAGAGGGATTTGAAGGCAAAGAATTGTTGTTATTTTTTTTTAAGAGCTGAATTTATTTAAGAAAGCCCCGTAAGTCCACAGCTTCACTCTAAGTGCTCATATTCCCATTAAAGGGAAGTTACAGGGTTGCTGCTTTGAGCTACGTGCCAACAAGCAAGGGGGCCAAAAGAAGCCAGTCGCACAGATGGGACCTTCTCAAAGAATGAACACCTGTGTGGCCCGCGGTTCAGAGTGAGCCTGTCACAAGATGTATTCATAAACTCATCAATGTTATTTTGCAAGCCAAAGACATTTCATACCTAGGAAGGCAAAGGGTGGGAGGATTCAGGGACAAATTGATGTAGCATAAGCATAGGAAGAATAAAAACAGAGGCTGTTTCCTAACTATGTCCTAATGCCGCTTTGTTTGGTTAGCAGGCTTTACTCAATCTGATGGAAACTGATTTCCAAGTAGCTGATGGAGCAACACTTACCAACAAATATTTAGAATTAGAGACCTTTGCTTCACTCTGAATCTACATGTAGGGTTAAACTGTAAGCTTTCCAGCCAAATAGCCAAGTATTTTTATTTGACATTTGATTTGCCAACAAGATTTTTATATAATGACTATCAACAGATGAGAGAAGATTTCAAAAATATCTTGGTTTTAAACAGCAATCTTCTTGAACTAGAAGAATTCTATCCTCTTTTACATTTTCTATGTAGACTAAAATAAACAAATAGAGCTTTTAAAATCAGAAGTATTTTCATCATGGGGTTTTTTATGACTATGAATAATATTCATTTGTTAGAAAGCAAAATTCACAATTCATTATAAATCTGGGAGCACATCCTTCTGGAAAAAATTAAGAGTAGCAAAAGTATAAGAAAAATCTCAGCAATCTTTCTCAAAGAGTATATTGTAAGGAAAATAGTCTTGATGTCTCTTGATTTTTTTCTTCCAGACATTCTTCTAACTCTATGAAAGTAAAATCTGAAATTTCTGGGATTTACATCCTGAAATATTTATTCTGCATGTGCTTTCATAAATCTTTTCATCAAATCAAGTGAGATGAGTTCATGTTGATAAAAAATTTGAAGTTTCAGCAAAAAGGTTGTATGTTTTCTTTTCAAAGTTATGGGTTAAAGCTTGAGTCAATAAGCAATAGGCTAGGGGCCAAATGTTGTTGTCACCTATTTTAGTATAGCCCCACCTGCAAAGAATGGTTTTTACATTTTTTTATTATTGAAAAAGTCTTTAAAAATAATACTTTGTGACATAAAAATCATATCAAATTCAGATTTCAGTGTTGACCATAAATTAAAATTTATCAGAATGCACATTTATTTATACACAGTCTCTGGCTGCTTTCATACTACAATGGGGAAGCTTAAAAGTTGCAACAGACCATATATATGACCTCCAAAGCCTAAGGTATTAATATTTACTATCTGAATCTCCAACTTAGGCACTCCTTTACCTACTGGGGAAACTTATTAGATGATTATTCCAAAGCACTGTGCATGAGTTACTGTATAAACACACCAAAAAATAGTCCTTTTGTATAGGCATAAACTACTTTTTGATAAAGTTTGATAGGTGTGAAGCCATTACAAAATTGTCCCTTCCCAACTCACAATTTGGACAGAAATCTATTGATCTTACTTATATCTGCAGTATCAATGTTTTGGTGTTACTGAGGGATCAATCTTGAAAAGTTAAGTGAGACATTTTTAGGAGATCCTTCAGAAAGTAGAAACTTTTAGAGTACTTAGGAAACTTAGCACCTGGAAAAAAACCTAAGTTCTTATACTTTGCTGGCGAACAGCATTTATGCACCTCTATTTAGAGGTATGGGCTTCCCTGGTGGCTCAGTGGTAAAGAATATGCCTGCCAATGCTGCAAAAGTGGGTTCAGTTCCTGGGTTGGGAAGATTCCCTGAAGAAGGAAATGGCAACCCATTCCAGTATTTTTGCCTGGGAAATCCAACAGACAGAAGGAGCCTGGCAGACTATAGTCCATGGGATCACATGGAGTCAGACAAGATTAACAACTGAACAACAATATTCAGAGGTACAGGTAATGAAGAAAGAAAACTCATTTCATTTCCTCAGAGCTGTGCTCTTTGAGTGTCCCATTCTTTTTGGTGAGATTTAGACGGCAATTATAAGTGGGTCTGAAGACACTGGCCCAGGCAGGATGAGTGACAAGCCATAAATAAATAATGCTTATTTGAATCTGTGGTCCCACCTCTTAAATGTGAAAAGATCTCTGCATTGAGAATAGTAACAATGAATTAGAGTAACTTGCCTGCTCATTAACATGTGGTCTGATCTAGGTAAATCAATTTGGAGGATGTCAATGTATTTAATCCTTCCCAAGGGTGAGTTGTGGCTTTTTACAATTTGTTGACCTTACAATGCCCAGAAGAGTTTTCTCACCTCCTCTCCAGCCTGCCTCAGATATTAAGTGTATCTGTGCTGAACCAGGAATGTGACAGATTCTTTGCATTTATTCTGGCAAAAGCAGTGGATTAGTGCATGCTGGAATGCCAAGGAAGATTCAGGTGTTTGTACAGAAAATATATCACTCCCACTGAAAACACCCATTCTTAGAATAGTGGTGCTTTCCCTCGCTTATATGGAATCAGCCTCCTTACTCAAATTGCACTCCTTAAAGGGTCAGCATCTGAGAAATTACAGAGCATGTTTCTTTAGGATGGAAAGATTAAAAACTACACTGTAATCTGGGAGGCCACATGGTTTTTTAGGATCTGTACAGTGCCCTGAATTTGGTTCAGTGAGTATGTGATTTGCATGCATGGTCACATCTCTGGATCAAAACCTTTTAGACAGTCATGCACATCTACTCAGCCTTGGCCCCCACCTCAGGATGAGAACATAATGGCTGCAATAACTAGTGGGCTTGGCATTCCTGGGCCTTTCTTCCCTTGCCTGGCTGTGCCTTGCCCACCAGTAAAGTGTTTACAAACCGAATTTCCTCAAATCAGTGCTCCAAGATATGTTAATAGGTGCTCCATGGGGAAAAAAAACTACCTCATGGAAAAATAAGTTTGGGAAGTTCTGGGTTAAATAATGTAAAAAACCCCAACAAAACCTATACTGTTTCTCAGAGCCTTTGATTTGGCTATATATATGAAGTATGTAAAAGAATAATATTATGTGCATTTCCCCAAATTATTTGTCCTGAAATTCAATCAACAATTAGACTTCAGTGGTACAAAATTTGGGAAATGCTGAATTAAAGAAAGTGAGAATGTCTTCTCTAACTAGTGAGCAGAAATTACTGCAACTAATAGAAGCAGACAATGTAAGTGGTAGAATGGATCTTACTTATTTTCTAACAACAACAACAAAAAAACCAACAACTCTCAAACTATAGGCAATTCTAAAGCCTGAGAGACTTAATAGTTATTGTATATTCATGTGCTCACACATCTTACACATGTATATACTAAACTATTTCAAAAACATGTAAATTGTAAACTGTATTTTACAGTTCTAGTAAATTCATAAGAGCTTTTTTGTCATCTACCAACCATCAGCACACCTATCACGTGCAAGTCTTGGGATATTTTGCAGAGAAAACGGGGTTCCTCTACATGGAAAGGCTTAGAGTCTCTTCATTCAATATACAAGGAGACTGACATTAGTCTTATATTATATAATAAGACTTATTCCCTTCAAGTTTCTTAGTTGTCTTTATTCTCCTTGTGATTGGACAAAGTCTTTGAATTAGTGTTTTTTATAACAGCTGGGAACATAGTGGTCTATAGAGGTGATTAACAGCCACTCTGCAGGCAGATTGTGTGTCAGTCTGATCAAGGAACAAATTAAGTTGGTTTCTGGCTTCTCTGATGGCAAATAGGGTTGTTGATAGAGGTGGAGTTGGTGTATTTCAAGAATCACACAGACATCTGTGTCGAGATGCTTGAGGCAGAGCAAGATGCATAGAAAATTCTTGGGTGGTTTCCATCACTTCATGGGAAATAGATGGAGAAACAGTGGAAACAGTGTCAGACTTTATTTTTCTGGGATCCAAAATCACTGCAGATGGTGATTGCAGCCATGAAATTAAAAGACGCTTACTCCTTGGAAGGAAAGTTATGACCAACCTAGACAGCATATTCAAAAGCAGAGACATTACTTTGCCAACAAAGGTCTGCCTAGTCAAGGCTATGGTTTTTCCTGTGGTCATGTATGGATGTGAGAGTTGGCCTGTGAAGAAGGCTGAGCCCCAAAGAATTGATGCTTTTGAACTGTGGTGTTGGAGAAGACTCTTGAGAGTCCATTGGACTGCAAGGAGATCCAACCAGTCCATTCTGAAAGAGATCAGCCCTGGGATTGCTTTAGAAGGAATGATGCTAAAGGTGAAACTCCAGTACTTTGGCCACCTCGTGTGAAGAGTTGACTCATTGGAAAAGACTCTGATGCTGGGAAGGATTGGGGGCAAGAGGAGAAGGGGACGACAGAGGATGAGATGGCTGGATGGCATCACCAACTCGATGAACATGAGTCTGAGTGAACTCCGGGAGTTGGTGATGGACAAGGAGACCTGGTGTGCTGCGATTCATGGGGTCACGAAAAGCCGGACACGACTTAGTGACTGAACTGAACTGAACTGGGATGACTTAAGACATGACCAATGATGAATGGACAGATGAAGGGAATTTTCCATTATACACCACATTCATGAACAAGTGTGTGTCAAATAGAGGTCATGAAAAGAAGCATATTTACTAATGTGAATAAACAAAATGAACCATCTAGCAAATATGCATAAAGATGCTACTTAATCTAGATGTGAAAGTTTAGCTCCATTTAGGAGAGATATAAGCCTCAAATTAATAAAGATAATAAAAGGGAGAAAGAATATTTAGGAACACGAATCTATATTTAGTTAATTTGTCACTTCCGTAAAAATTACTGATTGTCTGTGTCATGCACTGAAGCTTCTAGACTGAAAAAGGACAGCAGCCAGTTCCTTAAGTTTATGAACTGGTCAGAGAGATAACTCAAGAAACATTTGCAGTAGAGTGTGACAAGCGCTAGAACAGATATAAGTACAGGTTGCTCCATTGAAAAAGAGTCTTTCTCAATGATGAGATGAGGGGGAAGGATGGGAAATAAAGCAAGGCTTTTCAGAAAAAGTAATAGGCTTGCTAAGATCTGAAGGATGTGTGGTGTCATCAGATAAGTAAAGGAGTGAAACAGAGTTATTGCTAGAAAGAACAGCAGGTAGAAAAGCTTAGAGGTGACACTGACAGCCAAATTAGTTTGGAAAACTGAAAGCAGTTCAGGACAACCTTTTAGGTTGAGTGTGTATAGGATGGTAGCAGAAGAGAGATGGCACGTGGCAGGGACACCAGGTGAAGCCACCTGGATAAACAGCAGTCAACCATTAAGAATATGCTAAAATAAACTGTATTACAAAGGCAATGGGAAATTCTTGAAGAATTTTAAGTAGAGGAGCAACTTGATCAAAAATATATTTAAGAACAACCAACCTAACCTGACAAGAATTGAATTTAGTAGGTATAAGAAAATCTGTGGAGAGAAACTATTCAAGATTAGCAGTATATCCAGAGGGATATTCATTTAAGGTAGTGATGGTGGGGCTGGAGCGAAAAGGACAGATTTCAGAGATAGCGGTGAACTCAACAGGAGTTTATAGTGATTTACTGGATGCATAAATGGGGTTGCAGAGGTAGAATTAAAGATGGGACCCAGGTATCTTCTTGGCCTCATGTGCTGATGGCACTGCCATGTCCTGAGCGAGACATCATGAGAGCGAGACATCATGAGAGCAAGAACATGTGTCTCCTTCAGGGTGGGGTATGGTGGGGCTACACAATACATTCTGGCATTTTTATCTTTAATTTTTAACTCAATTGTTTAAAGTATATTTTAACACAGGATTTCAGAGGAGAAATTCCAAGTGATGAGAAGTCCCAGGGTGCACCCTCGGGAACGAATGGCTGAAGTGGAGGTGAAGGTTACTGGAATAGAAGTGATCAAGGAATGGATTGGCTAGAACAGATTGTTCTTAACAATTCTCAAATCCCCCAAGATAACAACAGAGCTTGCTTTAGAGATCCAAGTAGTCAATCCAAGTTTAAAGTCTTCAATAAATGAGGGGGAAGTTACCATGCTACTACAAGAAGTCAAGAGTGATATGGCCAAATATTATGAGTAGTCTGTAAGGATGAGGGATTTTTACACAAAGGTAGAAGCATAATGTTTGGCCAGCCAGATGTTTTGGAGAGTGAGATACTTGAGATGTAAGAAAAATAAAGGCACCTTCTTGATGAAATTTCAAGGATGTTGGTATCCTCAGGAAAGAGCATATCAATTAAAGCCAGCAGTTTAGGGATGCATTTGTAGAAAGCCTGAGACCATAGAGGGTTTGTGTGCAACGTAACAGGAAATCCTGAGAACACAGTGGAAGATTTGAAAAGAGGATCAATGGATGTTTAGGTCCACAGAGGAAGCATAGAGCTATCTGGGGATGAGAGTCTGGGGAAAATGGATGAACAAAAGGAGGAGTCTAAGGCAAGGACCAGGATAATGGAATGGTGATGAATAATTGGTTTAGGGCATTAGTAGATTCTTAAAGCTGCTATAACAAATTACCAGAAATGTAACAGCTTAGAACAATACAAATGCATTATCTTACAGTTCTGGGGATCAGAAATCCAAAAATAGGATTGATAGGGTAAAAATTTATGTGTCAGCAGGGCTGCATTTCTTCTAGAAGCTCCAGGGGAGAATCCATCCCTTGCTTTTTCCAGATTCTAGAGGCTTGCCCTCATTCCCTGGCTTGTGGTTCCCTTCCAGGAATATTGTTCCACCATCTGCTTCCACCATCACATATCCTCCTCTGATTCTTCTGCCTTTCTCTTTCCCATATAAAAATATTTGTGCTTATAGGTGCACCCAGTTAATCTAGGATACTTTCCATCTCAAATTCTTTTTCTTTTTTTTAAATTATTTACTTATTTATTTATGGCTGCACTGGGTCTTCCTTGCTGCATGCAGGCTTTCTTTAGTTGCAGTGAGCAGGGGCTACTCTTCGTTGTAGTGTGCAGGCTTCTCATTGTGGTGACTTCTCTTGTCATGGAGCACAAGTTTAGGCACATGGGCTTTAGTGACCTGCTGCCTATGGAATCTTCCTGGACCAGGAATTGAACCCATGTGCCCTGCATTGGCAGATGGATATTTCTTCACTGTACCACTAGGGAAGCCCTCAAATTCTTAATTATGTTTGCAAAATTCTTTTGCCATGTGACCAACACATTCACAGGTTATCAGAATGAGGACGTGGACATCTTTGAGGAGCTGTGATTCTGCCAACAACAGGGGCCACAAAGTGTGCTGGCGAGGGGGTGAATAAAGTTGGAAACAGCGGAACAGACTCAGGGCTCTCATCGGGGATTGACCGAGTTAGGAATGACTGATTTTGAAAGAATTCTGATATAGATCAGGTTGTTGATGAAAGAATCATGTGGATCTCAGAATCCCACCACAATCTGAAAACAACAGTGGACTCCAAAACTTATCAGCAGAGAACTGAACTGAGAGGGTGAGCATTCGGAGCTTCTGGCAACCACGGGACGATCACATCAATTTCCTTAGACGAGGTTGAAAATGAGGTATGTTCATTGCATTTATTTATCAAATATTTAGTTAGCCTATATGTAGCTACAGATACAGGATAAAAATAATAAAGTAGTTTTTATGAGACTGATGTACTGCTAAGGAGGCAGATGAAAGAATAGTTTTTAAAAAGAGCTTTGCTAGCTAGGGAAGGAGGTAAGGCATGAACAAAGAAGAGAGTCAGAGTGATGTAGAGACTGTTGCCAGGATACCAAGGAAATGCTTCAACTAATAAGCTTCTTTTTCTTTGAATCATTCTTTACATCTTGCTGCTGCTGCTGCTAAGTTGCTTCGGTCATGTCCGACTCTGTGCGACCCCATGGACGGCAGCCCACCAGGGATCTTACCAGTCACTAAATCCCATGTTTGTTCCTTACAAAATTCTTGCAAATACCTTATTTTTGTCTCAATTTGCCTTCTACCACATCAATCCACATTGCCCTAAACTTCACATTTTAATTTTTCTAAGAAATGGAAAAATTAGAACAAAACTATTCGTGGGGGAGAAATGATGGGTTAGATTTGGTATATGCTCGTCTTAAGAAAAATGCAGGATAAGAGATATAGGACAAGTTTGGTGAGTCAGATTTGAAAGTCATCTACATGACAATAGTACTGAAATCCAAGACTGAATAAATACTTTCAGGGTGAGATTTGGGAGAAATAAGGGCTGATAATCAAGAACTGAGGTCCATACATGAGGAGAGAAAAATCAGAGAGGTGGGAGAGAGCCACGAGAGAAACATAAGGGCACCATTTGTTACAGAAACTTTTGTCACAGGGGTCAAATGGAGTGTCACTAGTGTTTAAAAGCTGAAAAGAGAAGAGATAAGCCAAGGACATGCCTTGGATTTAGCAAGAAGGAGAGCATTATAACCTTGAAAAAAAATTATGGCAAATAATTGAGGATCTCAGGTAAGAGAAAAGTTTAGTTTCTTTGAAAGTGGTGGTATTATATAAACAAATCTTGATTTAGTCCAGGAAACTTTAATATAATACCACAGGCAGAGTAACTTATGAACAAGAGAAAATTTATCTCTCTTATCACAGTTCAAGAGGCTGTACGTTCAAGATTAAGTACCACCATAGTTAGGTGAGAACCCTCTTCTGGGTTGCAGACTTCTCACAGTGTCCTCACACGGTCAAAGGGGTGAGTGATTTCTGTAGGGTCTCTTTTATAAGAACACTAATCCCATTCATGAATGTTCTACGCTTTCAAAGGCCCCACCTCTTGGGGGGATTAAAATTCAACATATGACTTTTGGGGGATACAAACAGACAATCAGATCAGATCAGTCACTCATCGTGTCCGACTCTTTGCAACCCCATGAATCGCAGCATGCCAGGCCTCCCTGTCCATCACCAATTACCGGAGTTCACTCAGACTCACATCCATCGAGTCAATGATGCCATCCAGCCATCTCATCCTCTGTCATCCCCTTCTCCTCTTGCCCCCAATCCCTCCCAGCATCAGAGTCTTTTCCAATGAGTCAACTCTTCGCATCAGGTGGCCAAAGTACTGGAGTTTCAGCTTTAGCATCATTCCTTCCAAAGAAATCCCAGGGCTGATCTCCTTCAGAATGGACTGGTTGGATCTCCTTGCAGTCCAAGGGACTCTCAAGAGTCTTCTCCAACACCACAGGTCAAAAGCATCAATTCTTCAGCACTCAGCCTTCTTCACAGTCCAACTCTCACATCCATACATTACCACAGGAAAAACCATAGCCTTGACTAGATGGACCTTTGTTGGCAAAGTAATGTCTCTGCTTTTGAATATGCTATCTAGGTTTGTCATAACTTTCCTTCCAAGGAGTAAGCGTCTTTTAATTTCATGGCTGCAGTCACCATCTGCAGTGATTTTGGAGCCCAGAAAAATAAAGTCTGACACTGTTTCCACTGTTTCCCCATCTATTTGCCATGAAGTGATGGGACCGGATGCCATGATCTTCGTTTTCTGAATGTTGAGCTTTAAGCCAACTTTTTCACTCTCCACTTTCACTTTCATCAAGAGGCTTTTGAGTTCCTCTTCACTTTCTGCCATAAGGGTGGTGTCATCTGCATATCTGAGGTTATTGATATTTCTCCTGGCAATCTTGATTCCAGCTTGTGTTTCTTCCAGTCCAGCATTTCTCATGATGTACTCTGCATATACGTTAAATAAACAAGGTGACAATATACAGCCTTGACATACTCCTTTTCCTATTTGGAACCAGTCTGTTGTTCCACATCCAGTTCTAACTGTTGCTTCCTGACCTGCATACAAATTTCTCAAGAGGCAGATCAGGTGGTCTGGTATTCCCATCTCTTTCACAATTTTCCACAGTTTATTGTGATCCACACAGTCAAAGGCTTTGGCATAGTCAATAAGCAGAAATAGATGCCTTTCTGGAACTCTTGCTTTTTCCATGATCCAGTGGATGTTGGCAATTTGATCTCTGGTTCCTCTGCCTTTTCTAAAACCAGCTTGAACATCAGGAAGTTCACGGTTCACATATTGCTGAAGCCTGGCTTGGAGAATTTTGAGCATTACTTGACTAGTGTGTGAGATGAGTGCAATTGTGTGGTAGTTTGAGCATTCTTTGGCATTGCCTTTCTTAGGGATTGGAATGAAAACTGACCTTTTCCAGTCCTGTGGCCACTGCTGAGTTTTCCAAATTTGCTGGCATATTGACAATAGCAACCTCAACATGGTCCACACTGATAAATAAACTTATTTGTGTGATATGATTACACATGCTATGAAGTGACAAGTGATTGGAAGCCATGGAGCTTCCTACTTAGGTAAGAAGCAGATTAAAGGGAATTTTCAACCTATTTTTCCCCCCATTAGACAGAAAGAGCACTTGAAGAAGGGATGTATTTTAATAACAGAATAAGAAGGAAAAAAAAAATGGAAGTATCTGAATCCAGGTCCTAGTTATAGGTTCAGAGATCAAAAGTGGAAGGATATTTTGGCCATGGTTTTTTTTCTGTATGAACCAGCCACAATGGTGATCCCAACATATTGTTGAGTCTCTTGCTTAGGAAATTAGTCATTGTGTGAACCTCAGCACTGTGATGGGAAGCTGAGTAGGGTACAGCATCATCATAGGGGAACTCAGGAACCTGGCCTTGCTTGGCCTGACTTGATACTTGGATACAAAGATCTTACAGGTATATTGATATTTCAGGGTCAGACAGAGTTAAGTTTCTGGATTCATTTAATATTTCCCTAGATTTTAGCTTATTGAAGAATATCAGGATGAAGGAGCTCTTAAGGAAACTTTAATCTAAATCCCCCCATCACTGCCTTTAGCATCAGTGAGAGTGGCTGATGTGCTGCCTGCAGTGGAGGCCCTAAAGAACAAGCCTGAGGCAGAGGAGAAGGATAACATTAAACAAGAAGCCTAATTTCTAGAGACAACATGTTGAATAAGAAAAGCGTGGCTCACTGAGTTGAAAGATGCACAGAAAGCATTCTGATACATTAGTAATGATAACCAGGCAACTGGAAATTGCGGTTTACGCGGGCTGGCTTGTCCAAAGTAGATGATATCCTTGAATGGACAGATGCTTAGGTGTTACCAGGATACAGATAGAGAACAGGCCTGAGTGAATGGGGCATGAAAATGGCCTATTCCATCTTATAAAATATAAATCCATTCCAGAGAACATTCCTTCCGACTTGAACATCAACTGGTCTGTGACAGAGTAATTGAAGGGGAGGAAGGAAGCTGTAACTTTGCAGGAGCAATGGTTTTATTCATATAAAACTAGTCTTAATTTTAGAATTTTAAATATTATTTTAGAAAAAAAATTTATGCCCATACAAATCCATGTCTTTCACCTTCTCTCTTTCCTACCATCTACATTTTTATCTATGTTATCTTGTACAAGAAATTATACAGCATTGTGTGTGGTTAAACACTTTCACATAGTATCAAAACCCATCTCTTTTACATGCTAGCTTCAGAACTTTGTCACAAGTTACCCAAACTCTCTAAGCCTGAGTTAATTCATCTGTAAAATGACACTAATAATAGTGTCTCCTTTAAGAGTTGTTATGATTACAATGACATAATGTGAATGAAGTGCTTAGCACAGGGCCTGGGACACAATAAACATTCAATAAATAGTTGTTATTATTATTTTATTAGCTAACATCACAGTATACTAGGGGAAAAAAATGAACCAAAATTACAGCCCTAGGCTCTAATTCTCAATGAGTCACTTCTAGCTCTTTGATTCCCATCTTTTAAATGGGAATGATATCTATGTCAAGAGATGATCTAGGCTTGTTCTTTGAATTAACAGAATCATGAATATCTGTATTTTGTAAAAGGTTTTTAAGTGTAAGGTAAGGAAAAGAAATAAAATTGTAGCACAATAGCTCTGCCTTTACTTCCAAAACTAGCATACGGGCAAATAAATACAAAGTTGGGACCTTATATAGCTGCCATCACTTACCCAATATAAACATAAAGGCTGTTATTCTACCAGATTTTCAAACTAGTTGAATGGGTCTGTTTTAGGTCAGTCTTAGATTAAAAAAAAAAAAAGTTGAAATTTCATTTTATTTGTCTATTGATAATATGATAAAGTTCCATGGATATTTTAAAATACCTACTATGTACTATGCATAATATAGTAGTAAAAGTTAGATACAGAGAGTTAGGAGCCTTGAATTGGACTTGTAATAAATTGCAGTGACATTGACCTTATAATGTACATGTTTCCATCAAGTCACCTATTAAAAGACTATTACAATACTTATCTACTATGCAAAGGAACTATAAATTGGTATGAATGTTAAGCCTCTCTCAGAAAAAACACTATCTAAGCAAAAGCCTCACCATTGTGTCATCCCTGGATTTGATGCCCCTGGTTAATAGATGCAAAGTATAAACCACTGAATTATTCATTTGCCCTTACAGTTCTGCCCCAGAACAAAGTATGCTGGAAGCCAGCCCAGTGAAGGGCAACAGAAAAAGTGCCTGGTTTTGAAAAACTGATGAAAAGAGGATGTGATAAGAGACGACAAACCGACCCAGAGTAATATATTCTGATGCTGTGTCCGCTGACACAGCCCCTGCCATTGGTTAGGAGCCAATCCAATGTTTTAACAAAAACTGATTGATTGAGAATGATAAAGAAAGGACCCCACAGGAAGCACAAAGACAAACCACTTCATGGAAAGATGACCTGACCGAAGGTAAGCAATCCATTTCAAATCCTAAAAGATGATGCTTTTAAAGTGCTTCACTCAATATGCCAGCAAATTTGGAAAACTCAGCAGTGGCCACAGGACTGAAAAAGGTCAGTTTTCATTCCAATCCCTAAGAAAGTCAATGCCAAAGAATGTTCAAACTACCGCACAACTGCACTCATCTCACACGCTAGTAAAGTAATGCTCAAAATTCTCCAAGCCAGGTTTCAACAGTACATGAACCACGAAATTCCAGATATTCAAGCTGGTTTTAGAAAAGGCAGAGGAACCACAGATCAAATTGCCGACATCCACTAGATCATCAAAAAAGCAAGAGAGTTCCAGAAAAACATCTACCTCTGCTTTATTGAATATGCTAAAGCCTTTGATTGTGTGGATCACAACAAACTGTGGAAAATTCTGAAAGAGATGGGAATACCAGACCACCTAATCTGCTTCCTGAGAAATCTATATGCAGGTCAAGAAGCAACACTTAGAACTGGACATGGACCAACAGACTGGTTTCAAATAGGGAAAGAAGCATGTCAAGGCTGTATATTGCCACCGGCTTATATAACATATGCAGAGTACATCATGTGAAATGCCAGGCTGGATAAAGCACAAGCTGGAATCAAGATTGCCTGGAGAAATATCAACAACCTCAGATATGCAGATGACACCACCCTTATCGCAGAAAGTGAAGAAGAACTAAAGAGCCTCCTGATGAAAGTGAAAGAGGAGAGTGAAAAAGTTGGCTTAAAATTCAACATTCAGAAAACTAAGATCATGGCATCTGGTCCCATCACTTCATGGTAAACAGATAGAGAAACAATGGAAACAGTGACAGACTTTATCTTTTGGGGCTCCAAAATCCCTGAAGATGCTGACTGCAGCCATGAAATTAAAAGACACTCGCACCTTGGAAGAAAAGCTATGACCAAACTAGACAGAATATTAAAAAGTAGAGATATTACTTTGCCAACAAAGGTCCATCTTGTCAAAGCTATGGTTTTTCCAGTAGTCATGTATGGATGTGAGAGTTGGACTATAAAGAAAGCTGAGCACTGAAGAATTGATGCTTTTGAAGTATGGCGTTGGAGAAGACTCTTGAGAGTCACTTGGACTGCAAGGAGATCCAACCAGTCAATCCTAAGGAAATAAGTCCTGGATATTCATTGGAAGGACTGATGCTGAAGTTGAAACTCCAATACTGTGGCCACCTGGTATGAAGAGTTTACTCATTGGAAAAGACCCAGATGCTGGGAAAGATTGAAGGCAGGAAGAGAAGGGGATGACAGAATGAGATGGTTAGATGGCATCACCAAGTCGATGGACATGAGTTTGAGCAAGCTCCAGGAGTTGGTGATGGACAGGGAAGCCTGGTGTGATGCACTCTGTGGGGTCGCAAAAAGTCGGACACAACTGAGCAGCTAACCTGAACTGAAGTGATCTATGTGTGGGATAGAGTTCAAGAGAGGATTCAGCTTTGTTTACAAAAGTCTCTGCTGTGTGAAAGAAAGTTCTAAACACAATAAACAACACTGATACATCACTTTACATTTTATAAAGCCTTTTCACGCACACAATCACATTTAACTCTTACTGATCCAAAGACTCACAGCTTTTTGCATGTGCCTGCCTTCTGGATCAGCACAAGGTATACTCCTTTTATCTGTGTGCTCTCGGGTTCATTCTGATTAGTCCTTCCTCACCAACCTGGACAGTATGCCTGTGCACTCTGGCTGAGGTCATGGCCTTTTGTTCTTGTTAGTAGACGTGGTCCTAATATTTGGACATAGGCTATCCTAGTTGGCCCCTGCTGTTTATCAATACATGCATTTCTCCTGTCCCTTTCCTTATGTCATAGGGTTATACAATTCCATTTTCTGAAATCTTTACATCATGTGGGTTCGATTGACTTTTTCATATTGTCATACAATCTGAGTGCTAGTCATTCGGTCTCAGTGTGAATGGCCCCAGTGAAAGGAAGTCCCCTGATTTGCAAGGCAGTCCATTCCAGTACATTGCATTTCCCTAAATCACCACAAGGATGCCTTCCATCCTACTTGCTCTGCTTACAGGGAGATTTTGAGGCTTCTCTCAGAGACTGAAGCCTACGGTTTCTCCACTCAAATCTGGACAGAGTTTGGGACTGCTCCAACCAATAGAGAGCAGCAGAGTGACACTGTGACTTATGAGGCCATCTCTCAAAAGATGACAGCTTCTAGCTAGCCCACTCTGGGATGTTTCTTCTAAGAAAGTCAGCCAACATGCTATGTGGAAGCCCAAGCTCACCATAGAAAGAGACTGCACAGAAAGCCCCATCTAAAGAGCAACTGAGGACTTCCTATCAAATATCCACCAAATATCACCTGTGAGTGAGTGACACTTTGGATGATTCCAGTCCCCAGCCTTAGAGCCACCTTATTTGATGCAAAGTGGAGCAGAAATGAGCTATCTGTCCATGCAGACTTATGTCTCTTCATAACTGCATGAGGCTTAATATCAAGAGGATCAGTGCTCTAGGAGCACTGGAAAAGCCTCTTCCTCATTAGGGCTTGATTTAGACAAAGAGATCCTGGACTTCAAGCTGAGGCTTTAATAGGTTGACAGGGAGATGTATATTTCACTTGTGTGAGGATATGAATTGTTGTGGCCAGAAGGCAGATTGTGACAAGTGTCACAATCTACCAGCAACGCTACCCATTCCATTTATATGATGGAATGTTACAATATGATGTTGAGGCTTCTCCCACTGAGACGTGAGGACTACATTCTCTCCTCTTGAATTTGGGCAGGGGCTTCTGTCTGCTTCAACCAATAGCAAAAGGTAGATGGGATGCTACATGGCTTCCAAGGCTAGATCTTTGGGGGATGCCCACGCACTCCACTCTGATAAGACCTGCTGTCATCCTGTGAGAAAGCCCAAATTAGCCCAGGTGGAGAGGATGCCTGGAGAGGAACTGAGGTCCCAGCCAACATCCAGTTCAAGTGAAAGGACTTCCAGATGATCCAAGATGCACAATGACACAACATGTGAAACAGTAGAGCTATATAACACTAAACAGTGTTCGAATTATAGTTCAGTTCAGTTGCTCGGTTGAGTCTGACTCTTTGCAACCCCATGGACTGCAGCATGCCAGGCCTCCCTGTCTATCACCAACTCCCCAAGCTTGCTCAAACTTATGTCCATCGAGTCAGTGATGCCATCCAACCATCTCATCCTCTGTCATCCCCTTCTCCTCCTGCCTTCAATCTTTCCCAGCATCAGAGTCTTTTCAAATGAGTTACTTTGAACCAGGTGGCCACAGTATTGGAGTTTCAGCTTCATCATCAGTCCTTCCAATGAATATTCATGGTAGATTTCCTTTAGGATTGACTGTTTGATCTCCTTGCTGTCCAAGGAACTCTCAAGAGTCTTCTCCAACACCATACTTTAAAAGCATCAATTATTCAGTGCTCAGATTTCTTTATAGTTCAACTCTGATATCCATACATGACTACTGGAAAAACCATAGCTTTAACTAGATGGACCTTTGTCAGCAAAATAATGTCTGCTTTTTAATATGCTGTCTAAGTTGTTCATAGTTTTTCTTCCAAGGAGCAAGCATCTTTTAATTTCATGGCTGCAGTCACCATCTGCAGTGATTTTGGAGCCCAATAAAACAAAGTCTGTCACTGTTTCCATTGTTTCTCCATCTGTTTGCCATGAAGTGATGGGACTGGATAACATGATCTTAGTTTTCTGAATGTTGAGTTTTAAGCCAGCTTTTGCACTCTCTTCTTTCACTTTCATCAAGAGACTCTTTAGTTCCTCTTGGCTTTCTGCCATAAGGGGGGTGTCATCCACATACCTGAGGTTGTTGATATTTCTTCCAGCAATCTTGATTGTGCTTCATCCAGTTCAGCATTTTTCAATATGTACTCTGAATATAAGAAATAGATGGGGAAACAGTGGAAACAGTGTCAGACTTTATTTTGGGGGGCTCCAAAATCACTGCAGATGGTGACTGCAGCCATGAAATTAAAAGACGCTTACTCCTTGGAAGGAAAGTTATGACCAACCTAGATAGCATATTCAAAAGCAGAGACATTACTTTGCCAACAAAGGTCCATCTAGTCAAGGCTATGGTTTTTCCTGTGGTCATGTATGGATGTGAGAGTTGGACTGTGAAGAAGGCTGAGTGCTGAAGAATTGATGCTTTTGAACTGTGGTGTTGGAAAAGACTCTTGAGAGTCCCTTGGACTGCAAGGAGATCCAACCAGTCCATTCTGAAGGAGATCAGCCCTGGGATTTCTTTGGAAGGAATGATGCTGAAGCTGAAACTCCAGTACTTTGGCCACCTCATGTGAAGAGTTGACTCATTGGAAAAGATTCTGATGCTGGGAGGGATTGGGGGCAGGAGGAGAAGGGGACGCCAAAGGATGAGATGGCTGGATGGCATCACTGACTCGATGGACTTGAGTCTGAGTGAACTCCGGGAGTTGGTGATGGACAGGGAGGCCTGGCGTGCTGCGGTTCATGGGGTCGCAAAGAGTCGGACATGACTGAGCAACTGAACTGAACTGACAATATACAGCCTTGACATATTCCCTTCCCAATTTTGAACCAGTCCATTGTTCCATATCTGGTTCTATCTGTTGCTTCTTGAGCTTATAGAGATTTCTCAGGAGGCAGGCATGGTGCTCTGGTATTCCCATTTCTTTAAGAATTTTCCACAGTCTGTTGTGATCCACACAGTCAAAGGCTTTGGCACAGTCAATAAAGCAGAAGTAGATGTTCTTCAGCAGTTCTGTTGCTTTTTCTATGATCCAATGGATGTTTGCAATTTGATCTCTTGTTCCTCTGCCTTTTCTAAATCCAGCTTGAACATCTGGAAGTTCATGGTTCATGTACTGTTGAAGCCTGACTTGGAGAATTTTGAGCTTTACTCTGTTCGCATGTGAGATGAGTGCAATTGTGCAGTAGTTTGAACATTCTTTGGCATTGCCCTTCTTTGGGATTGGAATGAAAACTGACCTTTTCCAGTCCTGTGGCCACTGCTGAGTTTTCTAAAATTGCTGGCATATTGAGTCCAGCACTTTAACAGCATCATCTTCTAGGATTTGAAATAGCTCAGCTGGAATTCCATCACCTCCACTAGCTTTGTTCACAGTGATGCTTCCTAAGGCCCACTTGGCTTCACACTCCAGGATTTCTGGCTCTAGGTGAGTGATCACACCATCATCGTTTTCTAGGTCATAAAAAATTTTTTTGTATAGTTCTTCTGTGTATTTTAGCCACCTCTTCTTAATATCTTCTGCTTTTGTTAGGTCCATATCATTTCTGTTCTTTATTGTGCCCATCTTTGCATGAAATGTTACCTTGGTATCTCTAATTTTCTTGAAGAGAGTTCTAGTCTTCCCCAGTCTGTTGTTTTCCTCTATTTCTTTGCATTGATCACTTAGAAAGGCTTTCTTATCTCTCCTTGCTATTCTTTGAAACTCTGCATTCAGATGGGTATATCTTTCCTTTTCTCCTTTGCCTTTCACTTCTATTCTTTTCTCAGCTATTTGTAAGGGCTCCTCAGGCAATCATTTTGCCTTTTTGTATTTCTTTTTCTTGGGGATGGTTTTGATCACTGTTTCCTGTACAATGTTATGAACCTCTGTCCATAGTTCTTCAGGCACTCTATCTATTAGAGCTAATCTCTTGAATCTATTTGTCACTTCCACTGTATAATTGTAAGGGATTTGATTTAGGTCATACCTGAATGGTCAAGTGATTTTCCTTACTTTCTACAACTTAAGTCTGAATTTTGCAGTAAGGAGTTCATGATCTTAGCCACAGTCAGCTCCTTCTTGTTTTTTGCTGCCTGTATAGAGCTTCTTCATCTTTAGTTGCAAAGAATATGATCGATCTGATTTCAGTATTGACCATCTGGTGATGTCCATGTGTAGAGTCATTGCTTGTGTTGTTGGAACTGTGCTGTTGGAAGTGGGTATTTGCTATGACCAGTGAGTTCTCTTGGCAAAACTCTGTTAGCCTTTACCCTGCTTCATTTTGTTCTAAGCCCAAATTTGCCTGTTACTCCAGGTATCTCTTGACTTCCTACTTTTGCATTCTTGTCCACTATGATGAAAAGGACATCTTTTTTTGGTGTTAGTTCTAGAAGATTTTATAAGTCTTCATAGAACTGTTCAACTTCAGCTTTTTTGGCATTAGTGGTAGGGGCATAGACTTGGATTACTGTGATGTTGAATGGTTTGCCTTGGAAATGAACAGAGATCATTCTGTTGTTTTTGAGACTCTCCCAAGTACTGCATTTCAGACACTCTTTTTGACCATGAGGGCTACTCCATTCCTTCTAAGGGATACTTGCCCACAGTAGTAGATATAACAGTCACCTGAGTTAAATTCACCCATTTCAGTCCATTTTAGTTCGCTGATTCCTAGAATGTCGACGTTCACTCTTGCCATCTCCTGCTTGACCACTTCCAATTTACCTTGATTCATGGACCTAACATTCCAGGTTCCTATGCAATATTGTTCTTTAAAGCATTGGACTTTACTTCCATCACGAGTCACATTCACAACTGGGCTTTGTTTTTGCTTTGGCTCAGGCTCTTCATTCTGGTGGGCTGCCGTCTATGGGGTTGCCCAGAGTCAGACACGACTGAAGCGACGCAGCAGCAGCAGCTTCATTCTTTCTGGAGCTGTTTCTTCACTCTTCTCAAGTAGCATATTGGGCACCTCCTGACCTGGGAAGTTCATCTTTCAGTCTCATATCTTTTTGCCTTTTCATTCTGTTCATGGGGTTCTCAAGGCAAAAATAATGAATTGGCTTGCCATTCCCTTCACCAGTGGACCACGTTTTGTCAGAACTCTCCACCATGACCCGTCCATCTTGGGTGGCCCTACACAGCATGGCTCATAGTTTCAAATTGTAGACTCATGAACAAATAAATTCTTTTTATGTTTTGAGCCACTGATTTTAGAGCTAAGAGCATTTAATTGCCAGAACAGAGGTAACTCCCTCTATGGGAGGGCAGAATCCTACTTTAGGAATGCTGCTGCTGCTGCTGCTAAGTTGCTTCAGTTGTGTCCGACTCTGTGCGACCCCATAGATGGCAGCCCACTAGGCTCCCCCGTCCCTGGGATTCTCCAGGCAAGAACACTGGAGTGGGTTGCCATTTCCTTCTCCAATGCATGAAAGTGAAAAGTGAAAGTGAAGTCGCTCAGTCGTGTCTGACTCTTCGCAACCCCATGGACTGCAGCCTACCAGCCTCCTCTGTCCATGGGATTTTCCAGGCAAGAGTACTGGGGTGGCTCCGACTTTAGGAATAGAGCCCTGTATTAGGATAGAACACTTTATTGTAGTAGAATTTTTAACATGGAGAAGGCAATGGCACCCCACTCCAGTATTCTTGCCTGGAGAATCCCAGGGACAGAGGAGCCTAGTGGGCTGCCGTCTATGGGGTCGCACAGAGTCGGACACAACTGAAGGACTTAGCAGCAGCAGCAGCAGCAGCCGGGGGTAAAATCTTGTAGATCTCTAAAATGGGACACAGCCTTATGTGAAGGTTAAGCCTTACATTGAGAGGCAGAAATGCAAAATTCCTGTACCCCTTACTGGAAGACCTTGGGCCTGACATCTAAATATCTCAAGATCTTAGGTGCTTCATCTGAAAAACTGACATAGTAAACTTCTTCACCTAAGAGAGGATACTTTTGAGGTTATTTTGGATCCTGCTATAGATTTTATGACTTTCCATTGCCACTTATTCAACCAAAATATTCTTTGTGACCTGCCATTGTGATCAAAATTGAGATATACTATCATACTTTCAAACTGAAAACCTCCACTTAGATATGGAGTTAGAAAACATAGCAGCAGAGTATTAAAAAAAAAAAAAGAAACCTCATCCCTTTCCTTTTTATGTCTTCTAAACCACTATTTCACCCATCCTCACCCAATCCCTGTTCATATATATTGATAGATCTTTAATTGAGGCTGTTCATATAAGAGCAAATGTGATTCTTTTAGCACTTCCATAGAAAATAAAGTATATGTGTGTATTTCCCTTTTAAAATTTAAGACCTAGCAAAATGCAGGATTCACTCTTCTGTTTTGCATTTAGTCCCTGTGCTATAAAGAAAACATCCTAATTTTCTAGAGTTCTTGCAAATAATATCCTTTGGCAGCAAGGACATACATTCTCAAGTACAAGGCAATATCTCAATAAACTAATTTTCCATCCGAAGAGTTAAACTGTGATGTTGTTTTGTCTAAGATCTCTGATATAATTGAAAGACAGGAAATTGACTAAGTGGTTTGTCAAATATGAACAAAAGGATACCTCTTCTGAATACAACCCTGTTCCTAAATTCTGAAACAAAACTACCAAACATTATAGAATTACTGGGCTGGACTGAAAGTGCTTCTGCTGTTGTTCCTGAATAAGGGGTTGAGATAAGGATGTGCCTTATCATATACTGAGTTTACTCTCTAAATAAAAGAGACCCCGATTCTCTGGGCTATGCAGCTTCATATTTACAAAATGAAAGTGGCACCCACATTCCAGACGAAAAGGGACTCTAGCGGCTGTCTCTCCCTCCTTCTGACCCAACCTCCCTTCTTCTCACATTTTTTTTATACCCTTAACTGTCTCCTCCAAAGACAGATCTTTAAGATGTTTTTTCTCCTAAATTGATCATTTTGATGTCAGGTCATTTTGGAACCAGTGATTAGTAAATATGATAAATTACCAGTAGCAGGTTTGCTTTTGTAGGTTTGAAGTTTTGATGCATTAGTTATTCCCACCCAGGAAAATTATAACACTGAACAACATAAACTTCTAAATCTCCAGATAGAAAGCTAGTTTGTTAGGAATATTGCTTTGTATTTGAAAATGGAGGTCCTCTATACCAACAAGATCTAAATTTGTAATATTATTGGCATCTGCTATCTTTTAAAATATTTTCAAGTGTTTTTTCCTCAGTCTATTTCACTGAGCCCAGAGACATTCCTGAAAGTTTAAATCAAGTTGATTTTTACCATTTTGTGTTCCATAAAAATTTCAATGCATAGGCACTAAAGATTGTGTCCTTCTATTTGAGGTAGGTGCATGATAAACGATAATTTCTTAGAGGTTTGCTCCAGAATTGGAAGGTTTGTTCTCTCTTTGTCCTCATCTATTTGGGCTCCCTCTGAAAGAGTCTTCAGACAATGAAGTTAACAAACAGCACATAAAGCAAATGCCCAGATATTTATATTCCTAGGCTGTTGTTTACACAAAATTTCCAGTGTTTGTGATTATGGGTGTCCCTCCCTAGGATGTGAAAGATTGGGGTAGGCTTGTTTACATGAATTTCTCTCTGGGAATACACATGGCTTCACATTAGAAGCAGCAGGAGGATTTTCAAGGGAGAGAATTTCAGGATAGTGTACAGAATCAGAGCCGGGGGTCGTGACCTTGCCTATTGATCCAGCCTCTCTAATTTCCACAGCTTGCTGAGGCTTGTTCTTCCAGCCTGCTGGTGTACATTAGAGCAGAAATCCATAACATGGCCATGTTCATCCAAGCACAGGAAGAAACTAAATTAAATGTTAAAAAACAATCTGAGGCTAGAGTTGGAGACAATTCATCATGATCCTAGACGCCAGGCAGGTGGGATGACCAAGGATTCCTCAGCCAATAGACCCCCAAACAGAATATGGAAAGGCCTTGGTGCCTCATTTGTCAGGGACACAGCAGGAAGTCTGAAAACGCACGAAGGTCAGCTCTTTTGGCTGCAACATATTTTTCCTCAAAATGAGATATTACACATCTGAAAAGTGTAACTGATGTAAATTAGCAGAAGGAATTGGGAGAAATGAATAGGGTTCCTTATGAAACGTATATTTGGGCAGTGTTTGGGAAATTCTCAAAGCTAAGATGCTCCTGTTCTGGCCTCGAATTTTCATCCCTGTGTATTCCCCAGGCTGGCTGGTTAGATTTATATTGTATGAACAAGAATGTCTCATCGGAGTCACAACCTTTCTTCTGGGTGACGGAGATTCAAAACAATAGCACCTCTGGCACCTCAAAATAAAGTCAGTGTGTTAAGGTAAAGGACGCGAGACACCCTGAGTTCCAAAACATCTGGATGATGCACTGCATTGTTCACTTTTCATCTGGATGTTTCACCTCAAGTAGACAGAGCTGAAGGCAGCGCTGCTTGAGGCGTATTGGACAATGCTGAAACTGCCCTTTTCTGCTTCTTCCCCTGATCTCATTTATATTGGACATGGGGCTCATGCCATTTATTTGCCATTTACTTATTGATTAATCTAAAATGTTTAACCTGAAGGAGGCATCACAAATGGCAGGTTGTTCTGCTGGGAGCTGCCTCAAATGCTGGGATGCATTCCTCAAAAGGCATTATCCAGATACAATCCCATTCTAATGAACAGGATATAGCCCAGAAGGGCCTTGTTTAGGGAAAGGCCCATTTGGGTCGTGGCAAGAATGCAAAAGGATGACTTAAAGGTTGACAGAATTGTGTTAAATAATAACAACACTCCAGTAGAACACACCCAGGCAAGCCTAATGTATGCAGCACCCCACAAGCCTACAAAGGAAAAAATATTCTGCAGTTGTACTTTAAGGCTAAAGTTCTATGTGTATGCTAATATCTCATTGGGCTATAACTAGAGGGTTTTTTTTTGAGAAGAGGTGACCCTCTCAAAATCACAACGGAGGAAGTATAGAGATACCTGAATCTGTTAGCAAATCAAGATGGAGCTAAAAGGGGCGGTGAGGAAATGGAGGTTCCAGGGCAGGAAATGACCCCACTCCAAAACGCACACACACACACTGGGATTCATGACACAGTGAGTACATCATTTTCTGCAGTGCCGTGGCCAGAGTCTGCACCCTGTATGCAAAAGTCTGCAGTCTCTCACCTGTCTCTATCTGTCTGGACCTTGGACATACGAAATTAGCTCTCTGTACTGTGGTTTTCTCATCAATAAACTGGTGATAATAATAGCATTCGATTAGTTTCATGACAATTAAATGAGATAATGTATCCACAAATGTTTCATCAGTAAGGCACACAGTAAACACTCAACAGATACAGTTATTTTTCTCAGCTCTCTTTCCCTCTTAGGCGTCTAGCCCTGCTTAGCTTTTATTTACGGATTCATTTTAAGTGAACACATCCATACAGGAAAGCACTCAAATCTTAAGTCTAGAGTATGATGAATCTTCATAAAATAAACACATACCCCTACCCAGATAAAGAAATAGAACTTTCCCAGGACTCCAGGAACCTCTCCACTCATAACTCCTCCAACAAACATAACTAATTTCTCTAATTTTGCCTGTTTTCAGCTTTATATAAAAAGAATCATGCCACATTTATTCTTTTCTACCTGGTTTCTCCTCCTCAGTACTGTTTGTTAGCTCCGCTACTTACTGTAACAGAAATTTGTTAACCTCATTACTGAGATACTGCACTGTATTGCTGCTTTATAAAATCACCAAACACTAATGTTTGGTTTCTAAACAGTTGGCAGGAATGTGAAAACTAATTTGTTAAATAATATAGAGTACCAAAGTTGGACATTGGTTACTTTAATTTTTTGTTTAAATTAGAGATCATTCTCAGTTATACATAAAGGCACTTCATTCTTAATCATCTGCACAGTGAAATGGAGGGGAAAAAAGGTTGCCGCAGCTGGCATCACACTTAATCCACAGCCAACAAAGCACTGATTCACCATCAAGAGAAACTGACAAATTGTTGTACTACCCTGAGCTGTGTTACATCTGGACACACCAAGGTGAGTACTTGGATGAACAGCATCCAGTAAGATGTCATCAAAATGAATGATTGTGAACCACTGAGCAAGTCGAATCTTTGTTTTCCAAATGGAAAAACTAAGTCCCAGAGGAAATAAAATTTTCCCCCCAGGATCATACTGCCTGTGAATAAGAAAGTTATGGCTGAAAGGAAAGAAAGAACAAGAATAGAGAAGCTGGGATGTTGGTTGGAGCATAAGCATAGCTACTGGAACAAGTCCATCTTGAAGCAAGCCTCTGAGCTCAGTTTGTTCTGCATGAGAACCACTCAGCTTGCAGCTCATGTATTCCTCGAACAGCACAAACTGTCCAGAGCCTGTTGTTTTTTGCAATTTCAGAGCATAGTGGAGTCCTTCCTATAGTTAAAAGAAAAATATTCTATACTCTGAAGACTATAAATATCAGTTGCTCCATAATACACTATGAATTTTCAAAAGAAAATTTGATATCTGGTCAAACAAAGCAGTTTTCTACCTATGAGGATGTTATGTGATGACAGCACCAATGTTTGTCACCTCCATGGTAAATAAGATGTTATCATTTCTTCAAGCATATAAAGTTGATTTTGATGGTCAAGTTTAACTCAGCAGGTGCATTAAAAAGTGGACAGTCAAGAGAAATGCACAGAGCCCACCGGGAATCAGAAAAGGTAGTTCTGAGCCTGCATTTATTAGGAACATGTCCTCTATCAGGAAAGACTAAGCACAAACTACAAATGGGAGAGTCTGGCTCCTTTGCATCTGTTTCTCACCCTCCAAAATCTGATTAAACTTCCCTGGAACCAAAAGGCCAAATTGGAAAAGCATATTTTGTCAAAAGTATATACACACACACACACACACACACACACACACACACACACATATGTATATATGACCAACATAATACGTTTAGCTTTTGTTTTCCACGTAGAAAAATAATTTATGTATTTGCACATCAATGCTTTTAAATGTTTTTACTTTGTATGTTTCTGTTTTCATGCTTTCTGTACTTATTCTGCACACAGTTTACAAAGATTTCCTTTTCTCACACAAAATGGCTTTTTGGATACTTTCTCCTATATATTTCTATAAATTCAATGTTTCAATGTAATCTCAGGGTTTGAACTTTTTTTTCTTCAGTTCAGTTCAGTCGCTCAGTCATGTCTGACTCTTTGCGGCCCCATGAACCGCAGCACACCAGACCTCTCTGTTCATCACCCAAACCCATGTCCATTGAGTCGGTGATGCTATTCAACCATCTCATCCTCTGTCGTCCCTTTCTTCTCCTGCCCTCAATCTTTCCCAGCATCAGGGTCTTTTCAAATGAGTCAGCTCTTCACATCAGGTGGCCAAAGTATTGGAGTTACAGCTTCAACATCAGTCCTTCCAATGAACACCCAGGACTGATTGCCTTTAGGATGGACTGGTTGGATCTCCTTGCAGTCCAAGGGACTCCCAAGAGTCTTCTCCAACGCCACACTTCAAAAGCATCAATTCTTCTGTGCTCAGCAGTCCAACTCTCACATCCATACATGACCACTGGAAAAACCATAGCCTTGACTAGATGAACCTTTGTTGGCAAAGTAATGTCTCTGCTTTTTAATATGCTATTTAGGTTGGTCATAACTTTCCTTCCAAGGAGTGAGTGTCTTTTAATTTCATGGCTGCAATCACCATTGGCAGTAATTTTGGAGCCCAGAAAAATAAAGTCAGCCACTGTTTCCACTGTTTCCCCATCTATTCCCCATGAAGTGATGGGACCGGATGCCATGATCTTCATTTTCTGAATGTTGAGCTTTAAGCCAACTTTTTCACTCTCCTCTTTTACTTTCATCAAGAGGCTCTTTAGTTCCTCTTCACTTTCTGCCATAAGGGTAGTGTCATCTGCATATCTGAGGTTGTTGATATTTCTCCCGGCAATCTTGATTCCAGCCTGTACTTCCTCCAGCCCAGCATTTCTCATGATGTACTCTGCATATAAGTTAAATAATCAGGGTGAAAATATACAGTCTTGACGTACTCCTTTTCCTATTTGGAACCAGTATGTTGTTCCATGTGCAGTTTTAACTGTTGCTTTCTGACCTGCATACAGGTTTCACAAGAGGCAGGTCAGGTGGGTCAAAATGTATAATTTATTTCTGCCTGTTTTGAACAATGATATGAAGTATATTTTGGAATTCTGACTGTAAAATATTTTCTTTTCCTAATTGAGTAAATGGACCAAACTTGCCCATTTCTGTTCAAATAAGAAACAAATGAACATAAATCAGATAAATGCAAACAATATATATATACATCCTTGCTTCCATTTGAAGCAAAATAGGGGAAAAAGGCAGATTGTGGGCAATCACTTTTCATTGACTCAACTCTTATGTGGTTGATTAATATAGTTGTTAAAATTATGGATTATTTCAGCTACCCTAAGTTCCTGGTAGTTATGGAAATTAGAAATATAAAAGTCCCTTTGGCTATGATCACTGATCAAAGGAAGAACCTCACATGTGCTCACTGAGAAAAGGATTGTTTGTCCTAAAGTGGCTGACACCCTCCATCTCCCCACTCTTTCTCACACAATGCATTTCCTTATTACAGTCACAATCAGGAAAGCTTATCTTTTGGAATTAAGGAAGGGAAACATCCCCTGGGACCCATCTGGGCCATATCTACACATCTGCCATGATTATGACTCTATTGAAAATTTCCCAATTAAATAGGTTTTTTGGGCATCATAAGAGCTGATTGTCATTAATGGCAAAGCAATCAATGGGATGATGTTATTTCAGGCACCTTAGCAACTGAATTGGATCAACCATGCATGAGTCCATAGATGGCTCATTGACTGGCTGTTATTGTGGCTGATAAAACCAAGCCAACTGGAAAAGAGCTCTTTCCGTCTGGCCTTGTAGACAAACTAAGTCTTTACTGTGGAATCATCCAAGATGATTGGCCCTTTGAAGCAGCAACTGACATAAGCCTAGAGGGATTGGGACCACAACAAGAGATTCAAGTCAAAGAGAGCTCTAGCTTTTGCAAATATGCAGTTTCAAGCATTCAATGATTGAGTTATGAGGGTAGAACTAATTAAATCCATGGATATTTTAATAGTCTTCCAGTGACATGGTAGTCAGAGAAAGAAAAATGCAGGGATGAAAGATAGATCAATGAAGCAGTGAACAGCCCAAGTTAGTGGAAGAAATCTTGCTAAATACCCAGGTTCAAGTCTTATCCTACTGCAGAAGCAATGGTAGGACCAGCTGTAGGGAGTGAGCTAGTTAAGCTGGAACAGCTGGGGACACACTACAGACCATCCCCAGAATACTATCGAACTGCTCAGGAGGAGGAAGAATTTGAACATATTGAACACAATAGTGCAGTTCCTCTTGGAGTCTTCTACATAAGTTGACTTAAATATCATAATTATCCAGAGAGATAGGCTGTACTTTTTATGGAAATGCATCTCTGTATCTGGCAAAGCTGTATTTCTTTGGGTTATGTCAAGGATAACAACATCAAACCTGAAAAGATCAGGAATGTAAGCAGACCCAAAGGTCTTAAAACTAAAGTCCTAGTAAGACTGAGTCAAATGGTTGATTATAGAGCAGTTTTGACTTACACTTGTCCCTGCATGAGCTTCATTATTTCTAGACAGTATGCTTGATAATACAACATAACATGTAACATTGTTAAGTACTGCTGTCCTCGTAAAATTGTAAAGCAAAGGTGACATCATAGAGGAGAAAAAATGAAAAGAGGATGGGACATAGAAGTTGGCCAAAAAAGTTTTTATATGCTTGACTTGGCTCAGTGTGTTTTAAGACAGTTCAGGGAATCTGAAAATATTCTGTTATTGTAGTATGTCAGGTACTCTTTCCTATGTACATTTATAAGGTCTTTAATCTTTAGCCATGTTAAACAAGAGAATAAATCAATTAAGGTTCTAATCTAATAATGCAAGCAGAGTCCTGCAGCCTCATACATACAGGTGCATGCACACACGTGCACACACATACACATGCACACATAGACACACATACCTGCTAGGGTTGCCAAATGAAATGCAGGAGCCCAGCTAAGTTTGAATTCAGATAAACAATGAAGTTTTATATAAGTACATCCTAAGAATTCATGAGATATTCTCATTCTAAAAAGTAATTTGTGTGTATATGGAATTTAAATATGACTGTGCATCTGGTATTTTTGATAAATATTGCAACTCTTAGCACCTGCCATTTCTTCTCAGATCACAAGCACCATGACACCCAGACTAATAAATACTCGCATGCACATACAGAGATTTACACAATACATAAATGGGAAGAGTATGAATTTTTTCCACATAATTCAGATGGAAAAAATAATTTCAAATAAGCTTTATACATTCTAAATGAAATATGGCTCTGAGCCTTTGTTCATAAAGTTGTGATGTTTTTATCTGTCATATTAGGGTTCACCTTCATCTCCCTAGGGTTTATGCAAGAGTATGGGGTAGTTATGTTGTTGTAGGAATATGGGCCCTGGTCCTGGATCACATCACCAGGACATGTTGGCAGCTCCATTCAGGTAGCACAATAGTGGACCAGGGACTATTTCACCAAGGCTCCCACCTACAGCGTGGTGGCCACGTAGCCAGCAAGGCACCATTCCCCATCCAGCCTCCTCTAGGTGAGAATGAGACTCAGCCCCTGTGTATCCCTTTACAGACACATGACATCCCTTGTCTGAGGGACACTGTTTATCTGTCCTGAAAAATTTACCTTTATTTCCCCTATAAGTCTACAAAACAAGCCTGTATTTATTCTCCCTGGGCCAAGAGAAGACCCTAACCACCAGCATACAGAAATTTGAAGCTCATTTGTTTTGGTAGGTAGGAGGTAGAAATGACTGCAGAGAATAAGAGGGCAATGTAAATTTATAATTATATATAATAAGAGAAGTGCTACATACATAAAGCCCAGGCTTTTAAAAATGGTTTACATGTCATTCACAATGATATTTCTATTATTCCCAGTTTACTGATAAACTGAGGAAGAGAGGGAGTGACTAAGTCACTTGATCAGACCATTTAGCAAGTTGCTATATGTAAGGTAGCGTGTACGATAGATCTCAGAAAGACAGGGGTGGGGAGATTAGGGAACACTGCAGAAGACTTCTGGAAAGAAGCTTGAACTGAGAGTCTTTGGAAGAATGAAGAAGAAAGGAATTCTACACTGAGGAAACCAGAATAGTGTCACACAGAGGCATGAACCTATGTGCTCTTTGGGGAACTAAAAGTCATTGTGATTAGAGGTAGGACAGAAGAAGGGGCTAAACGGAGATGGAGAAGTTTGAGCTTCATCCTAGAAGCTAAAGGGAGTCATTGAAGTGTTTTCATCAAAAAAGTGACAGTGTCAGATTTGTGGTTTATTTGGAAAGATGACTGTGCAGCTATGAGAGGAGGAATCAGAGAGCAATGAAACTGGAGGCAGGAAGACCAATTACCCAGGCAAGAAGCCCTAAGTCTTAAGTGAAGGTAGAGATTATGGAAGTCAAGAGTAGTACTCAGAGACATCAAGGGGGTAAAATCTACCAGACATGGTGACTGATTGGATTGAGGGTACAAAAGAGAGGAAAGGGTTGATGCTACTGACTATAAAATTTCTGAGTATGCCTCTGTTGAATCAAATAAATTTTGAAAAGTACAGCCAAGCTTTCATTCCTTAATTTGAAACATGGCATAAAAACTGACATCAGTGATAGATAATCATAGGTATAATCATAGGTAAAAGTAGATATTATTATTTTGTATTATTTCATTCATTCATTTATTTACTCTTTCATCAGATAATTACTGAGCACTTACAGTGAACCAAGCATAATGCTGGACAAGGGGCTACATTATGAATGAGTAAAAATAATTTGGTCTCTGCTCTCACCATGAGGTTGCAGGTCAGAGCCACTTGATGTGACAGGGATAGAGACATAAATAAAATAGGAACATGCAATTTTCTAATGATTCCCTATGGTAAATATTGTCTAAAACCTTATTTCCTATGCCACAAGTTCAACAAATAAGTATTGAGGTTCCATGATATGCTAGGGTTTGTGGCAGGGATGAAGCAAACATGAATAAATAAAATACTTTTAAGGTGAAATTGTACTAAGCAGACATCAAAACAGTAAAGCAGTGGCAGGGCAGGAATTAGGGGATATCCTAGTTTGGGTGGTAATTAGCACAGGCTCTTTAAGGAAGTGATAAAAAGCAGAGACCTGAACAACAAGGAATCAGCCAAGCACTACCAGGAGCAGAACATTATCAGAATAACGTCCAATAAGCGCAGAAGCCCTGAGGTAAGAAATGAGCATGTACGCCTAAGACACTAAAGGTCAGTGTGATCAGACAGCAAGAGTCCATAGTTCACATTGGGTTCATTCTTGGTGTTGGGCATTTTATAAGTTTGGACAAATGCTTAATGACATGTATCCACCATTACAGTATCATTCAGAATAATTTCTGGAGTAGGAAATGGCAACCACTCTAGTATTCTTGCCTGGAAAATTCCATGGACAGAGAAGCCTGGCGGGCTACAGTCCATGGGGTTGCAAAGAGTTGGGACACAACTAAGCAAGCACGCAGAGAATTTTTTTACCACCCTAAAAATCCCATGCTCCACATATTAATCCATCTGTTCGCCCTCATCCCCTTGAACTCTTGGTACCCACTGGTCTTTTTACTGTTTCCATGGCTTTTTCTTTTCCAGAATGTCATAAAGTTGGAATCATAGTATGTAGCCTTTTCAAATTGGCTTCTTTTACCTAGTAATTTTGCATTTAAGTTTCCTCCATGTCTTTTCATGGTTTGATAGCTCATTTCCTTTTAGGGCTGATTAATATGTAATTGTCTTGATGTACAACACTGTATTTATCCATTCACCTACTGAAGAACACCTTGGTTGCTTCCAAGTGTTTGCAGTTATGAATAAAGATGCTGTAAGTATTCACATGCAGGTTTTCATGTGGACATAAGCTTTCAACTCCTTTGAGTAAATATCAAGGAGCTTGACTGCCAGATTATATGGTGAAAGTATATTTAGTTTCGTAAGAAACTGCCAAATTGTCTTCCAAAGTGGTTGTGCTATTTTGTATTTCAACTAAAAAGGAATAAGAGTTTCTGTTGCCTCACACCCTTGTCAGCATTTGGTGATGTCAGTGTTTCAGTTGGACAATTTTAAGTGTAAAATTATCTGATTTGTAGTTTTAAATTATTCTTTCGTCCACTGTATAAAGACAGAACTGTCAGGGAACGAAAGAGTGGGAACCAGAGAGATCAGTGTCCAAGGGTTATTTCTGTTATCCAAATGTGAGATGGTGGTTCCTTGAACACATGTAGCTATAGTGAAAATGAAGAAACTGGGGCAGACGTGAGATATGTTTAGCAGATGGAATCAATAGGACTTGTAGATAAATGAGATGTAATGGGTGAAGACAAAAGCTGTATTAAAGTTTAGACCTGAGGAGGTGAGTATATTTATGGTGGTACCATTTATGGGGATAAGAAAATTCAGAGAAGAATAGGTTTGGAAAGAAAATTTAAAATTTTATTTGGCCATTTTTAAAAAAATTTGAAATGTATATTGCATATCCAAGTGGAGAAATCAATTAGGTTGTTGTATATATAAGTCTAGAGCTTAGTGGAAGTAGTCTCTCTTCATTTCTGAGTGTGCATCTTAAAACCTTCACCACCACCATTAGCCCCTGCAGTCTCTGAGAGTCTATGAGATAGGAGGTCTCAGGTTGAGCCATGTCAATGAGCCCCTGTGAGCTCCTATGGCTAAAGGCAGCAGAACCAGGGTAGGAACAACATGTGCAGCACAAGCCTCAGCACAATGCTCCCAGAGTACACTTGTGAAAAGCTGGTGGGAACCTGCAGAGAACTGTGTTTGCAGCAGTGGCTGGCGCAAGAGACAGGCAAGGCTACAAGGACTTGAAGTGCATAAGAGGGCTTCAGAACAGTCACTCATCCCAGGATCAACATGCTGCCTATTAAGTGTTAACACTTGACCTTCTTTCTCTGCTTAGTAGAAGGGCATCTCATGTTCAAGAAACTGTTATACACTACAGCAGAAACTAGGATCAGAAGGAGAAGTCCAGGATATAAGGAAGAAGTTTACATCTATCTCAGGGCCCTACAACTCTATGTGGACTTATGCTGTCCTGAGCTCCTGTTATCTCCTCATTGGGTTTCTGATAAGTCCTACCCAACTGGGACACTTGCATGTTGCATCTATCCCTTTACCCTTTGATAACATCTTCTCACATTTGTAGTGCTCTCTTTTGTATTTGAATAACAAAGAGCAAAGGCTCTTCTCTCTGTGACACAATCTATGGAGTTTGAAAAATAGCTACAATAGCTCTTGACAATGAAGAAGCTCCAGCTTAGAACTGATTTTAGTAATAATTCCTTTTGGAATTTCAAAATAATCAAGTACATTAAAAAAAAATAGAGTTTACCTATAACCCATTGACCTCCAGAAAGAAGCAACCAAGGCCCAGAAAAAGTCCATGATTGGACCATACTGACATTTGTCTCAGGGCAGAAAATGCCCAGCAGCAAACCTGAATGGGCAGACTAACCCAACTTAATCAGCAGCATAATAAATGTATATTCTAGCTTATTACTTTTTTTATTCCTATAATACACTCCTATTAAAGGAGGTGGGGATGGTTGTCTTTAATATCAGAATTCTTTAAGCCAGCAAAATTGACCCATATCATCTGGATTAATAAAGAATTTATGAATCAGGGAATGTTTTGCCATTTCCCCACCCCAACTTTGCCATAGGCAGGTTCCGTAAAACCCATTGTTCTATGAGCAACATAGAAATGTGCTTTCCTTAGTCTCCATGTCTCACTCTAAGTATGACCTGTCTGCAGCCACCTACCTGCCATGGCTTATCCATCTACACCTTAGGCCTACTGGTAGAAACCTTGGCACAGGGTGTTTCAAATGTACTAGCTCCTTCTACTCATCAATAAATGTCTCTGTCCTATGAATTCATCAGACAATAAGCTCTTTAAAGGCTGAACCTCTTCCTCAGTTGTCTTTGCATCCCATTGTCAAACACAATTACTGACTCTTAGTAGATACTCAGTAAATCTGCCAAATGGGAATGTCTTGGGTGAGCACAATCCTGAAGACCCCCTATGTACCCATGGTTAATTCTTGGGTCCCTCTCCCTACGCCTCCTCCCAGATGGAGCCTCTGAATGAGGGAATAGAGCAAAATAAGACAGAGGAGCAGACTGATGCAAGGTCACCTCAAAGGCTTCACAGAGCTTCTCGCAGAGGCAAAGGCTGAGAAGAAAGTCAGTTTGCAACATGCTTATAATAAAATTACAGTTTATACTATTTCTTGGCCTAGGACCTCGCTCTCCTGTCTCATTGCTATTTCAGAATATCTTCTCAAGAGATAGCTTGGGTTTCCATATCCAGTGCATTTCCTGACTCAAAAAAGAAAAGGAAGAGGTAAAGAAAAGAAAAGACAGAACAATGAGACACAAAGCAACAAGGTTTGGATAACCACCCATCTATATAAGCTCCCCCCATAGTGGCTCTACAGATCTAATAAAAGTTTATAAAAGGAAAGTCACTAAAAACATGAAGATCTTCCTTCTGAGAGGACAAATTCTTTGTTTTACACTGAAAACAGAAAGATGTGGCCTCTGAGTAAGTGTCAGAATCTCTGGGTTCAAGCATTAGTTCCATCATATCTGTCATGGGATCTCTGACCATTCAGTCTCACCAGTACACAGATCCCTGGATTATAAGAGAACACAGACTGCCTGCCCTGCCTTCTTACATGTTCCCTGAACACATTACACAATCCCACAATATAAACCTCTTTGAGAAAACAGGCCACACCAGATCCTAAGTGTTCATGCCTTTGCCAGTCTGTCTGATTGGATTCTGAGAAGTGGAGGACAGGCTTGCAATTCAAGTTAGCTCTGAGCTCCAAGTGCCTGGCATACTAGGTGTTCAGTAATTATTTCTAAACAGAAGCTGAGAAATAATGGCCAAATTATTTAAAAGCAGGGCATGTGTGCAACTTTAATGATATATATCAGCCTCTTGCCACACACATGCTAAAAACAGAGCTTGCTGAAAGAACTTTGCATAGACCATGTAGTGGATTGAATGATGGTTCCCAAGTCCCCATGAATGTGCTATTATTTGGGAAAAGGATCTTTCCAGACATAAGAATCTTGAGATGAGATCATCCTGGATTACCTGGTAGCCTTTAAATCCAGTGATAAGAGCCCTTAGGAGAGACAGAAGAGAAGAGGAGAAAGACATTTGAAGACAGAGACAGAGATTGTTGTGATTCAGTCACAGCCAAGGAACACCTGGTGCCACCAGAAGCTGCTGCTGCTGCTAAGTCGCGTCAGTCGTGTCCGACTCTGCGACCCCAGAGACGGCAGCCCACCAGGCTCCCCCGTCCCTGGGATTCTCCAGGCAAGAACACTGGAGTGGGTTGCTATTTCCTTCTCCAATGCATGAAAGTGAAAAGTGAAAGTGAAGTTGCTCAGTTGTGTCCGACTCCTAGCGACCGCATGGACTGCAGCCTACCAGGCTCCCCCATCCATGGGATTTTCCAGGCAAGAGTACTGGAGTGGGATGCCATTGCCTTCTCCGACCAGAAGCAGGAAGAGACAAGAAAGGCTTCTCCAATAAAGCCTCCAGAGGGAGCATAGCTCTGTAGACATCTTGCTCTTGGACTTCAAGGAGAAAATAAATTTCCAGAACTGTGTAAGAAGAAATTTCTAGTGTTTTAAGCCACTAAGTTTGCGGTAATCTGTTATGGCAGTCACAATAAAATAATACAGCCTCACACCTTCAAGGTTTGTTTCTGCCTGATCCATATCCACACAGAAGTCCCAAGGAGCCAGGGCTTCCAGAAGCCATGGGCCTTGTCACCAGCAACCAGAAGTCCTTGAAAGCCCAGTTTTCCCAAACACAGGAGACCAAAATTTGATTTGTTGTTTTCGACCACCAACCTTGAAGAGAGTTAGAAAGAGACAGAGAATTCAGAATAATGTAATTTGTCATCCAGGGAAGTGAATAGATGAGAAGTCACCAATTATTGGCTTGCTCAGCAGAGGGAAATGAAAAATAATTGTTGAAAATAACACAAAAGCTCCCAGAAACAGAAGGGTTCTCATTTGAGAGACAGTAGCCTCTGAGAAAGAGTCTGGTATTAAATTGCTTCACTGAATATCTTTACTAAACCCTGTGTGCTTTATAATTTAAATCTGGCAAAGGAAAATTATGTTATGTGGATTTCATGTGACCATCCCTTTGGTTTATATTCAACATTATCTAAATAGTTCATGAGTGGGTAGTCGACTCCCAGTAAGCCTCAGTTTCTCCATCTATAAAATGGAGACAAACAATAGTTCCCATTTAAGAAGTGCTTTGTAGAAATAAGATAATTTTTATAAACAATTCACATAGCCATAATTGCACAGTATTCAAGAAATGTAGCCATTTTTGTTAATTATGACTATTGTTGTTATCTAAATCAAAAGACAGTGAAGCAAAAGAGCAAAGTGGTTAAAAGCATCACTCAAGCCCATGACTAGCAGGCTGTGTGGTCTAAAAATGCCACACATGTTTCAAGATGTATTATGATTATCTTTGTTCAATCTTATTCTCCTATCTCTAAAATATCACTTTAAGAAAAGGTCAGAAATCTACATTTGAAGGACTTAGCCACATGGTCTCCTCCCATAGGCCCTCCATCCCTGTTCCTGGCCCTCTGAGGGGCCTCAGTTTAAGGGAATCTAAGCCCTAAGAGTTGCATTAAGAGATGGAGTTGCCTAAATAACCTGTGACTCTGTAGAATCTGTGACTCTGCAGCTAGGATGTGGCCAGCCTCTCACATAGTGTTAAATAACAGCACATGCTCACTAAATGTTTGATGAGTGCATGAGTAACTATTCACATACCACTGGATGTTAGCACACTTCTTTCCTGTATGAAAGAACCGTTTTATGGGACACGATTGACTTCCTTGCAGCGAAGAAAAAAACAGAAAACAAAATGAAATTCAGAAACTATAAAAAGTTTGAATGGCCCATATATGGCTTTAAATAAAATCAGTTTTTCCAACACTTTTTTTCTATCCCTTTGCAGCAGTAGTTTGAGGTAGAGAATGTGGGGGACTTTATGCACCAAGACACAACTACAGAATTCCATTTAACGTCTACTTCCAAGAGCACTGCCATCCTAGAACCCCAACCCTAAATCTTTCACCTTACAGACAGATGGTAGCTTTGGAACAATATAATATTACGAGAGATATGTTCTCATTTTTATTGTTTGGGAGAGGAAATGAAAAACTCCAATGTTTAAGCTTTTAAGAATATTTTATTTCTGCTCTAAATTCATTTATGAAAATTGTATCCTTATTAAGTTCCTGTGTGATCTTGAGCAAGTCAGTTAACCTCTCTGGGACTTTTAATAAAGTCTAAATTATACTGAATTTATTTCATGAGACTGTTGTGAGACTTCCATGAGAATAGCATTTAGTAAATGCATGATAAATTGCAAGGGCAGATCCAAATTTTCTAGGGACTGAAGCTAATACAATTTGGAGAGCTCTCTTTAAGAAAAGAAGTTTAAAATTTATTGTGTACAAGATTTTAAAAGGTGTCTGTGCAAGTGAGAGTCAGTAAATCTTAAGCTTCATGACAATCTTACCTTGAGAAATGGGATAATCAGATGATAATTGTTATAAGAATAATTAGCACAAACTCTTTTGGTCTTCAAAAAAGGGTATAGACTAGAAGGGAGAATTTCTGATCATGCTGCAGTTACTCAGAGAAAGGAAAGGATGTGTTTCCTGTGAGGATCCAGGTGACCTCTGCTGCCTGAAGATCCTTTTTAACTCATGCCGGCCTTAGACTTCAAGTTCTCTCCTATGTGGACAAGTCCAGAATGTACGCCTCAGTGTGTGACTTAATCTGATTCAAATCAGTGCATGTCTCTGGCATATACTCCAAGAAAACATTATGTTTTTCACTGTGAGACTAATGTAGGAGAGAAAGATCCAGAAGGAACATGGGGCAGTGCTCATGCACTCAAAGACCTGCAGTCTGGCTGAGGAGACAACCTGGACACACATTAAATAAGTCTAGAAAATGCTATAACACCACGAAAAACTTCAAAGTTGTTTATCAAATTCTCACCCTCTTTTTGGACAAGCTTACATCACTTTTATAAAGTGTGTCCTGAACACACCAACCAAAGACAGTCTACCTCCACCCAATTCATATGACATTTAAGGTTGAGAACACTGATTTGATGTTTTGTGTATCCTGTCATTTCTGTCTCACTATTAAAGTGACTATGAGTATGAGTGTGAGTGTGTTTGTGCCTGTGTGTGTGTTATTGGGAATGATAATGGTGTCTCCTCAATAAGATGATCAGTGTTTTGAGGACAAGAACCAGGTTGTTTGCTTCCATATGATCCCACAGCCTCTATATTCTGTCCCCTGAAGGAATGATTCTATCAAACAGAACATTCAGACTTAGCTCATAATGTGCCATGTGTGTTAGAAAGAGAAAGCAGAGATGCTGGTCAGAGGAATTAGGGAGGCTATTGAAACAGAAGGGAAAGGGAAAGGGAAAGGGCACAACCTTTAAAAGAGTGACATGGCCATTGGACATGACAGAAACTGGTTAGAACTGACTATATCCAAGATAGTGGAAGATTCAACTTCCAGCAGACTGTGAGCCTCATTATACACTCATTATAATACATTAGCCTGTTAAGTGACATACCCACCAGCACCATGACAGTTCTGAAGCTAATGTTAAAAGGCTGAAAGGTGGGCAGTGTCCCAATTCCTGGAAATCCTCCTCCTTTTCTGAACTAATTGGAATACTCCTACTCATTAGCCTACGAAATTACACAGCTCATAAAAACTAAATGCACCATATTTCAAAGCACTCTCTCTCTCCCTCTCTCTCTTTCTCTCGCCTCCTGAGATGGCCCACACTCTGTGGAGTGTGCTTCTCTCTAAGTAAATCTACTTCTTACTTGTCACTTTATCTCTGGATTCTTTCGCAAAAAACCAAGAATCTTAAATTCACTGGCAACACTGTTAGGAAGGAGATGGAGTACAATCTGCACAAATGCCATTTCTCAGAGTTAGAGCATTTCCTCCTAGCTACATAGCTCATTATTCCCACTTTTCAGTTTCATGTCCAGTTAGAATTCCTACAGAGAATTTGAGAGAGAAGGCAGCAGGGTGGTTTGTTGACCTCAAAAGAGAGGTTGTTCAAATCAGAGAGTAACTATAAGAAAGTGGCAGAGTTAGAAATTGGAAGAGGATATGTTGA
Organism: Bos indicus; assembly: GCF_029378745.1. Classification (NCBI taxonomy): domain Eukaryota; kingdom Metazoa; phylum Chordata; class Mammalia; order Artiodactyla; family Bovidae; genus Bos; species Bos indicus. The sequence goes on from NC_091769.1 coordinate 56,722,960, forward strand.
AATTCTGTTTTGAGTTTCTTGGGAGAAATGGGAATAAGCCAGTGATACAGGAGTCAGGAGACAGGAGAAAATCTAGAGTAGGCCATTGTGGAGCCAATAACTGGGTCATTAAGGGCACACAACTTCCAGGAATCACCAAGCACTGAACAAGAATAAAAGAGAAAACTGTGAGGCAGCCATGTGAAGGATTAGTTGTAGGAAAGCAGTGTTCCACTCAAAGCAGCCAACAGCCACAGTATTCACTCAGTGAAGGCTGTAGACAGGGAGTGCAAACACTGGGGCGGCTGACCCAGCAATCATTCCCGCTCACCACCAGGAGGACCCCACCCCTCCAGGCAGAGTAGGATCCTGCTTATCCATGGACCCAGCTGTGAACTGCTTTTGTACAGCCTGAAGTCAGTACCAGGAATGCAGACCCTCATTTCTCTCACCATCCCGGGCATTCTTTCACCTCCTGAGACACCCCTTCTCAGCCCCTTCTCAACAGCCAGCTCATCTCAGTCCCTGATTCCTGTACCATCAGAGTTCTAGCAGGGAAGCACAACAATTATAGCCTCGAAGAATGACTTTTTTCTCTCTCATAGAATAGTGACCTCTTTGGACAAAGGAGAAATGAAAGGAAGAAAGGGCTATCATGCTGGCCAGTTAGATCAGCTGAATAATCAACTCTAGCAAACATGGCATGACTAACAACTACAAGATGAACCTCTTTCCTATACCAGCCCAAGACTGTCTAGATCCCTCATATTTACATTATACTACCCTTCTTAGCAGGGCTTCCCAGGTGGCTCAGTGGTAAAGAATCTGCCTGCCAAGGAGAAGATGTGGATTCAATCCCTGGGTTGGAAGATCCCCTGGAGGAGGAAATGGCAACCTACTCCAGTATTCTTGCCTGGAAAATCCCATGGACAGAGGAGCCTGGTGGTCTACCATCCATGGGGTCACAAAGAGTCGGACATGACTGAGCACACACCCACCCTTCTTGGTATCGTTTTCTAAATACTTTGAGGTTTAGGCACATAGTAGGTACTCACTAAATCCTCACTCAATCAATTGGGCTCCATTAGCTTTCTTTTAAACCATAAAACCTTGAAGGTAGGACACAGGATGGGAACATTTCCTGCTGTGAAAAGGACCCCATTTCTCAGCAGACTGATTTCTAACTACCATGTCATAGACTCTACCCATACAAGAGCAAAGCTGGTGGTTTAAGGAAACCTTATTTGCACTAGGTAGCCCTGGACTTTCCCTGTGCAGTATCTTCCCATTCCGATTGTCTCTTCCAGAGGGACTGCTGAAGACTGCAAGAGAAGACTGTCGACAACTGATAAATGCAGTCTTCAAAGCCACTCATCCATTCTTAATGGACAGCCTGTTAATTTGAGGTCTAGGTCATGAATTTGAATGCTATGCACTGAACACCTCTTCAGCAAGAAAACCTGGTTTTGCCTCAGGGTAAATGGTGATTCATTAATTGTAATTAAATTAGGCTGGTGGCTTAAACTGGATGTGACAAAATGAAAATCCCCATATAAAACCTGAGATGCATATCACAGGCCTTCTGTCAATAACATCTAGTTTTTTGTCTAAGTGGATGTAAAGGGAACAAGATGCCTCTTCTTTAAGGGGGAAAAAAAAACCTACCTCAGTTAAATAGGGAAATAAATAACTTCTGAATGTTTCTGTATTTCTTATTCATTCAACTCCTGGTTCAGAAACCTGGAAGGACTGATAATAAAGGTTTTATGTCTCCTCTGCACAGCCTGGAGGGAACCAGCAGCTTCCTAGGTTCAGCCTTCCAGGTTGGTCATGTAGCTGATCTACCCACATCTGTTTGGTCTTGGGGTATTGTACAAGCACGATAATTGCCTATTGAGACAGAGAGTCTATAGGCTTAATCCTTGGATGGAAGTCTGGAGTCCTGAGATCTTATTGCACTTCATTGAGTACCTGTTAAAAAACCTTAGGACTCATTAACCCTGAATTTTCTCATCTGTAAAATGAAAAGGGGAGATGAGTTCCCCACTTTACAGCAAAAGTTAAGCAGAAACAAATAACTTGAGGCCTCTCTTGTTGAATGGAGTGAAGATCACAGACTCATCTCTGAATCAAGGGAGTATCAGAGAAGTGCGGATGATGGTGGAGCAAAGTTTGATACCTAGGTTGGAATACTGGTTCAACTGGATATTGTCTCAAGTCTCTTTCAACTCTAAAGTTTGTAAAAAGCATACTTCCTATCATGTTATTGATGGGTATGAATAAGATTGAGTAATGCAAATGCTATGCTATATATACTGAGGGTAGAATAATAAGTGTAATACAGAATAAATAAGTATTTTCAGGAAGCAGTGAAACCTTTGTTACATGCCACTCAGACATTTGGAAAACACTGTTTGGTCTGGGTCAGGCAATCATGAAGGCTTTATGCGCCCAGTGGGTAGAAATCAGACCAGACCTTTTAAGAATGCCTCCAGTCTAAGAGTCACAAACCCAAATGCTTTGGGGGACCAGGCATGAAATATAGATGAGTGAAGATGGCCAGCTGGGGCCTGTGGCAAGCTGGACAGTGCATGCATCATCCCAGGGAGCAGCCGCTCAGTTTCAGCTAATTGTGGCCACAGGAAGTCTGGGATCAGCATAATAAAATTTTCTGTCATGAAAAGCCATATATCCAGATGATCACATTTTAAATAAAAAGCAAAATCCTATTGCATCAGTCAGAGCTTGATCACAGAAGCAGAACCACTCTGAGTGGTAAGAATACATGGTTTTTAACAGGGACTAGTCCTTACACAACTGTGAGAGGTGGTGAAGAAGTCTCTGTACGGCTATTGCAGCTGGTGTTGGACAAAACTTACAACAGGTTGGCTGTAAGAGCAGGTGGGGGAAAAGAAAAAAAAAAAAACAGGACATGAACTAAGAGTCAGCAAGGGCAGACTGGAAGCTGCGAATGTCTCTCAGTTACTCTAGTTTTGATGAAGTAGGTAACCTGCAGGAGCTGGCACCTTCCTTCATGAGGCTAAACTTGCATTTGCCCGAGAAGGTGAGAGAAGAGAGCTGATGGGAGCTGGAGGAGCTGCAGGCCTGAGTGCTGCCCCGTGCTGACAAGGAGAGTCAGTAGATCAGCAACAAGATGCATGGGCTGTCACAGCGCTCGACAGCCACCTTTGAGGCCTGAAAAAGGTTGTCTCTTAACTTTACCTCCAACATCTTATGTCAGTATCTCTTGTGGCCAACTCTAATCCAAAATCATACAAGAAAGAGAACTCTGGGACACACAGTTCCAATTCAGCAAAGCTGACAAAATGTAAAGCCACTACTGTCCACCTCTTGCCCACACAGCTTCCAAACACATATCTTTACCTGTACATAATATCCAGATAAAGACAACAGCAAAATCTTGCTTATAGTTGACACGATATAACTATTTTTTATCTAAACAAAAAATACTAACCCTCTTCACAAAAAAAGATGTAAAGTCTTTCTACTCATACTGGGATAATGTTCATTCTTCTTCTGAGTAATACTTGCTTTTTGATAGCCTGTAATTTATATACTGGGCTATAAGGTTAATTACTATTTACATACCTTTTTCTTCCAGTTTTATTGAGATAATTGGCATATAATATTATATAGTTTTAAGTGTAACTTGATGTATGTATATATTTGCAAAACAATCACCAGAGTAAGTTTAGTGAAAGTGAAGTTGCTCAGTCATGTCCGACTCTTTATGACCTCATGGACTGTAGCCTACCAGGCTTCTCTGTCCCTGGGATTTTCCAGGCACAAGTACTGGAGTGGGTTGTCATTTCCTTCTCCAGAGGATCTTCCCAACCCAGGGATCGAACCCGGGTCTCCCACATTGAGAGTAAGTTTAATCAACATCTATCACCTCCTGTATTCACATTGTTTTTTCCTTGTGATGAGATTAACATTCTATGTTAAAGGACTGGGAAAGGGGAAGATAAATATGTATGCAAATATATTTAGATTAAAATATGGTAGAAATGCTCATAACAATTACAGTTTTTGTTTCTACAACTTGTCACAGGGTTACACTTAGTATTTATAAGTATTTATACCTTCTCCTATTGCCCATTCCATATTTCCTTGCTCTTTGACAAGCATCTTGGCTAGAGTTGTTCCTTGGCTAGAGTTGTTCCTGGGCTAAAGGTGTTCGCTGTCTGGTGGGGTGACCTAAATCTTCATTCTTGAAGATACTGGGCCATTGGCAGTCCTGCCTCTAGCAGGCTGTTATAGTTTTCCATTGACTTATACCACTAAAAGTCTAAAGGGGGAACTTACAGTATATATTTTTGGCAGCGTAGCAAGCTCCTTCCTCTAGGGGACCCAAACTTCACTCCATTCCAGGGACTTTGGTCTGTACTCTGGCTCAATTATGGGGCTTAATAGGGCTGAAACTTTCTACGGCAGTGATTCAATCTGAATTCTGGTGGCCAGACCCAGAGCGTTTCCTCTTACACAAAGTAGGCTGCTCATTTCATTCAATGCTAGAGACACCATGACCAATTAGCCAAAGATACCCTGTGCTCTGCATTTATGAAATGAACTGTTGAAAATCCTCATGTATGCATCTTTACACACTTGCACACTTATGCAAGCATAGCAATCATTTTTTGACAGGAAGGCAGAGAATGCTTTCTTTTATGGCCTTCTGATTGCTGGTTATTTGCTTCAGATCAGATCAGATAAGTCACTCAGTCGTGTCCAACTCTTTGCGACTCCATGAATCACAGCACGCCAGGAATCCCTGTCCCTCACCAACTCCCAGAGTTCACTCAGACTCACATCCATCAAGTCAGTGATGCCATCCAGCCATCTCATCCTCTGTTGTCCCCTTCTCCTCTTGCCCCCAATCCCTCCCAGCATCAGAGTCTTTTCCAATGAGTCAACTCTTCGCATCAGGTGGCCAAAGTACTGGAGTTTCAGCTTTAGCATCATTCCTTCCAAAGAAATCCCAGGGCTGATCTCCTTCAGAATGGACTGGTTGGATCTCCTTGCAGTCCAAGGGACTCTCAAGAGTCTTCTCCAACATCACAGGTCAAAAGCATCAATTCTTCAGCACTCAGCCTTCTTCACAGTCTAACTCTCCATACATCCATACATGACCACAGGAAAAACCATAGCCTTGACTAGGCAGACCTTTGTTGGCAAAGTAGTGTCTCTGCTTTTGAATATGCTATCTAGGTTGGTCATAACTTTCCTTCCAAGGAGTAAGCACCTTTTAATTTCATGGCTGCAGTCACCATCTGCAGTGATTTTGGAGCCCAAAAAAATAAAGTCTGACACTGTTTCCCCATCTATTCCCATGAAGTGATGGGACCGGATGCCATGATCTTTGTTTTCTGAATGTTGAGCTTTAAGCCAACTTTTTCACTCTCCACTTTCACTTTCATGCTTAGTGAAGTGAAATGAAAGTTGCTCAGTCATGTCCAACTCTTTGCAACCCCATGGATGATAGCCCACCAGGCTCCTCTGTCCATGGAATTCTCCCGGCAAGAATACTGGGTTGCCACTTCCTCCTCCAGAGAATCTTCCCCACCCAGGGAACCTAGGTCTCCTGCGTTGCAGGCAGATTCTATAACATCTGAGCCCCCAGGGTAGGTTATTTGCTTATCCTGTTGTCTATTCAGTTATCTCAAAAATTATTCTTCTAAGTCTATGGTGATAATTACTATTATAATAGCAATCACTATAAATTTTAGTACTTACTATTTGCTAAACTCTTTCCCTAAAATATCTCATCTAATCCTTAAGATAGCCCAGTGTTATTATTCCCAGTTTACAGATAAGGAAATGCTCACAATTCCAGGAAGATGTAGAAAAAGCAGAGACATTACTTTGTCAACAAAGGTCCATCTAGTCAAGGCTATGGTTTTTCTAGTAGTCATGTATGGATGTGAGAGTTGGACTATAAGGAAAGCTGAGCGCCGAAGAATTGATGCTTTTGAACTGTGGTGTTGGAGAAGGCTCTTGAGAGTCCCTTGGGCTGCAAGGAGATCCAACTAGTCCATCCTAAAGGCAACCAGTCCTGGGTGTTCATTGGAAGGACTGATGTTGAAGCCGAAACTCCAATACTTTGGCCACCTGATACGAAGAGCTGATTCATTTGAAAAGACCCTTATGCTGGGAGAGATTGAGGGCTGGAGGAGAAGGGGACAACAGAGGATGAGATGGTTGCATGGCATCACCAACTCAATGGACATGGGTTTGGGTAGACTCTGGAAGTTGGTGATGGACAGGGAGGCCTGGCGTGCTGTGGTTCATGGGGTTGCAAGGAGTTGGACACGATGAGCAACTGAACTGAACTGAACTGACAGGTGTAGGACTTGTGGTATAAAGAATGCAAGAAACTTGAACTATATATTGTAGCTAATGATTGACAAAGCCAGAGTTCAAAATTTCCTCTTTTCCAAAACCCGTTTTCCTAAATATTGTGACCCAGAGAAAAGATAAACTCACACATCTATTTTACTAATTTTTAAAATTAATTTTAGGAATTGAAAAACAATTTGATTTAAAAAAATGGATGGAAGAACTAAACAGACATTTTTCCAAAGAAGAAATGCAGATTGTCAACAGGAACATGAAAAGGTGCTCAATATTGCTAATCATCAGGGAAACGTATATCAAAACCTGGATAAGATATCACCTCTTATCTGCCAGGATGGCTATCAAAGAAAAGCATGACTGACAGGTGTTCACAAGGATGTGGAGAAAAAAGAACCCTCCTACTGTTGGTAACAATGTAAATTGGTGCAGCCACTGTGGAAAAAAGTACAGAGATTTCTCAGAAAACTAAAACTAGACCTACCATATGGCTCATAAACATCTAAAAAAGCAAACCACCAATTTGAAAAGATATACACACTCCAACGCTCATAGCAGCACTATTTACTATTGCCAAGGTATGAAAGCAACCCAAGTGTCCATCAGCAGATGAATGGATAAAGAAGATGTGGTATATAATTACAATGGAATACTACTCAGTCATAAAAAAGAATAAAATTTTGTGATTTGCAGCAATATGGATGTACTTGGAGGGCATTACATCAAGTGAAATAAGTTAGAGAAAGACAAATACTGTATGATACCACTTATATATGGAATCTAAAAAAATACAACAAACTAGCGAATAAAACAAAAAGAAGCAGACTAACATATATAGAGAGCAAACTAGTGATAATCAGTAAGGAGAAGAAAGTGGGCCAATTCAGGGGTAGAAGATTTAAAAGTGGGTTATTATGGGATTATAAGAAATCATGTATGTGATACTTTTGATAATTGTAAAGTACTGTAGAATTTAAAGAATGCTTTTTGATTAAAAAAAATATGGCTTGTCATAAGCACAAACCTAGTCAGAGAATAAATAAGCAACATGAACCTTATAAGCATGTGGATCAGACAGTTGCCCAAAGTTGTTTAAGATGTTCAGAAACTGGGAGTTGTCTGGGGATAAGGGGCTCTGCAACCTGGTAGAATAAGAAAAAAAAAATGTGTTGTTTACCATTGGTATAATTTTAGTGCATCAATAAACTTTCATTGCCTCATTTGTAAAATGGGAAAATAATAAAATCTACTTTATAAAGATATTGAAAGGAGTAAAAAAATTTGAATAAATGCATACTAAATGTCAGAATTCTTGCCATAGTGCTGCAGCAGGCTAAGCAGTCCATCTGAAATAAGCAGCAATTAGGATTATCACACATGTACACTCTGATTTGTCCAGGGCATTCCTTGTTTCTCTTTCTTGACATAGTGTCTCATTTTGTTTAACACATTTGAACTCTCAAATGTAGCCTGATTGGTTTGAACCATAAGTTATATGGAGACCAAAGGATACGTATGGGAGGAAGCCAGACATTCAGCAAGTGCAAAAGTATCCTGCAAGCATAGTTTCTATTCCTTATTACTCTTCTTTCTTTGGAGGACACTAAACCTAAGTGAACCAACCAAGGATCTGGATTTCAGGAAGCATGTAAGGCTGAGGATAGTCTAACTCACTTCCCACCACTAGTTGGCATATCAAATCAGATCAGACCAGATCAGTCACTCAGTCCTGTCCGCCTCTTTGCGACCCCATGAATCGAAGCACGCCAGGAATCCCTGTCCATCACCAACTCCCAGAGTTCACTCAGACTCACGTCCATCGAGTCAGCGATGCCATCCAGCCATCTCATCCTCTGTCGTCCCCTTATCCTCTTGCCCCCAATCCCGCCCAGCATCAGAGTCTTTTCCAATGAGCCAACTCTTCGCATGAGGGGGCCAAAGTACTGGAGTTTCAGCCTTAGCATCATTCCTTCCAAAGAAATCCCAGGACTGATCTCCTTCAGAATGGACTGGTTGGATCTCCTTGCAGTCCAAGGGACTCTCAAGAGTCTTCTCCAACGTCACAGGTCAAAAGCATCAATTCTTCAGTGCTCAGCCTCCTTCACAGTCCAACTCTCACATCCATACATGACCACAGGAAAAACCATAGCCTTGACTAGACAGACCTTTGTTGGCAAAGTAATGTCTCTGCTTTTGAATATACTGTCTAGGTTGGTCATATTTTCCTTCCAAGGAGTAAGCACCTTTTAATTTCATGACTGCAGTCACCATCTGCTGTGATTTTGGAGCCCCCCAAAATAAAGTCTGCACTGTTTCCACTGTTTCCCCATCTATTTTCCATGAAGTGATGGGACTGGATGCCATGATCTTTGTTTTCTGAATGTTGAGCTTTTTTTTTTTTGAATGTTGAGCTTTAAGCCAACTTTTTCCCTCTCCACTTTCACTTTCATCAAGAGGCTTTTGAGTTCCTCTTCACTTTCTGCCATAAGGGTGGTGTCATCTGCATATCTGAGGTTATTGATATTTCTCCTGGCAATCTTGATTCCAGTTTGTGTTTCTCCCAGTCCAGCGTTTCTCATGATGTACTCTGCATATAAGTTAAATAAGCAGGGTGACAATATACAGCCTTGACGTACTCCTTTTTCTATTTGGAACCAGTCTGTTGTTCCATGTCCAGTTATAACTTTTGCTTCCTGACCTGCATACAAATTTCTCAAGAGGCAGATCAGGTGGTCTGGTATTCCCATCTCTTTCAGAATTTTCCACAGTTTATTGGGATCCACACAGTCAAAGGCTTTGGCATAGTCAATAAAGCAGAAATAGATGCCTTTCTGGAACTCTCTTGCTTTTTCCATGATCCAGCGGATGTTGGCAATTTGATCTCTGGTTCCTCTGCCTTTTCTAAAACCAGCTTGAACGTCAGGAAGTTCACGGTTCACATATTGCTGAAGCCTGGCTTGGAGAATTTTAAGCATTACTTTAGTAGCGTGTGAGATGAGTGCAATTGTGCGGTAGTTTGAGCATTCTTTGGCACTGCCTTTCTTTGGGATTGGAATGAAAACTGACCTTTTCCAGTCCTGTGGCCACTGCTGAGTTTTCCAAATTTGCTGGCATACTGAGTGCAGCACTTTCACAGCATCATCTTTCAGGATTAGGAATAGCTCAACTGGAATTTCATCACCTCCACTAGCTTTGTTCGTGGTGATGCTTTCTAAGGCTCACTTGACTTCACATTCCAGGATGTCTGGCTCTAGGTCAGTGATCACACCATTGTGATTATCTGGGTCATAAAGATTTTTGTACAGTTCTTCTGTGTATTCTTGCCATCTTTTCTTAATATCTTCTGCTTCTGTTAGGTCCATACCATTTCTGTCCTTTATCGAGCCCATCTTTGCATGAAATGTTCCTTTGGTATCTCTGATTTTCTTGAAGAGATCCTTAGTCTTTCCCATTCTGTTGTTTTCCTCTATTTCTTTGCATTGATCGCTGAAGAAGGCTTTCTTATCGCTTCTTGCTATTCTTTGGAATTCTGCATTCAGATGTTTATATCTTTCCTTTTCTCCTTTGCTTTTCACTTCTGTTCTTTTCACAGCTATTTGTAAGGCCTCCCCAGAAAGCCATTTTGTTTTTTTGCATTTCTTTTCCATGGGGATGGTCTTGATCCCTGTCTCCTGTACAATGTCACGAACCTCATTCCATAGTTCATCAGGCGCTCAATCTATCAGATCTAGGCCCTTAAATTTGTTTCTCACTTCCACTGTATAATCATAAGGGATTTGATTTAGGTCATACCTGAACGGTCTAGTGGTTTTCCCTACTTTCTTCAATTTAAGTCTGAATTTGGCAATAAGGAGTTCATGGTAATGTGCACATTAAAATAGCAGATATTTATGTTGCACTAATTATGTGCCAGACATGATTAAAAGTGCTTTTTATTACTGACACAGTCTTCACAACATCCCTATTATGTGGGTTATCATTCCCATTTTACAGATGAGAAATTGAGGAAGAAAGAGTTATGCATTTTCGCCAAGATCACATCAAACACCACTGCATGGCAGAGACCAGATTTTGAACACATCAGTTGGCCTGAGAGTTCATCTTCTGCATAGTCAGTTAGGCTGTCTCTCACTCACTTGAATCTAAAACAACAACAACAACAAAAATCACCAAGAAACATGTTAGGAGCAGTAACTCTTCCTACCCCCCGGAGGGAGAGCATATAGTGAAAAGTCAGCTACTCAATGAAGTTAAGTGAAAATCATTCAGTTGTGTCTGACTCTTTGCGACCTCATGGAATATAGCCCCCCAGGCTCCTCTGTCCATGGAATTCTCCAGGCCAGAATACTGGAGTGGGTAGCTGTTCCCTTCTCCAGGGGATCTTCCCAACCCAGGGATTGAACCCAGGTCTCCTGTACTGCAGGTGGATTCTTTATCATCTGAGCCACCAGGGAAGCCCAAGAATACCAGAGTGGGTAGCATATCCCTTCTCCAGTGGATCTTCCCGACCCAGAAATCTGACTGGGGTCTCCTGCATTGCAGGCAGATCCCTTACTACCTGAGCTACAGAGTGGTAATTCTTTTCCATTAATGCACATGTTACTCTCAGCATGTGCTTAGTGTCCCTATCCCTAATAAGATGCTGAGGAGTCTTGACTTGTTTGGAGATAGGGATGGTGAGTATGATGATTTGTGAAAATTCTTTCTGTTTCTATAATGACAAAAGTGTGCTAATCTAAGCTGAGGGTATTTCCAATTACATTGGTTTGAAGAAAACTTTTGAGACCTATTGCTGTCAAGGGATTATAAGGAAGAGATGGGATAAGTGACAGGTGAATCACCCACTGCTTAGTGTCCAAAGGTTTTTTTGGATGAAATGAATTTTGAAAGAATGATAAAGGTAGCCTACTGCTGCTGCTACTGCTAAGTCACTTCAGTCCTGTCTGACTCTGTGTGACCACATAGACGGCAGCCCACCAGGCTCCCCTGTCCCTGGGATTCTCCAGGCAAGAACACTGGAATGGGTTGCCACTTCCTTCTCCCCTAGTCCAGTTAAATCTGAATCCCAAGAGTCAGAGCATTTGGAGCATCTGGGAACATTTGGGACATCTGGAACATCTGGGTGTGACATCAGATGGCCTGTGTCTTTCAAGCTTTCTGTGTACTTCCTGGTTTACAGGAGTTTTCTGTGCGACAAGGAGAGACTAGATTCCAAAAACTTGGAAATAATTTTTAAATGCTCTAGAAATGTAAAGATCCTGGATAATACCTTGGAGAAGAAAAAAGCATACAAGATAGATTTATCAGAAGAGTTGCGTTAAAATGGATCAGAAGAAATTGGGAACTAGGCTGACACAATTGAAATTTGGATTGTTACAGAGTTTTCTTTTTAAATATTCACCTAATCATGCATTCTTGGCGTAAAGAAACTCTCGTAGTCTCTTTCAGGGTAATGACTTTGACCAGAACTCTTCTCACCAGGCCATCTCAGACTGCCTCCCAGCTGACAGTCCATATCTCAGGTTGTCAAGATGCAGGAGACCATTAACTCTTCCCTGTCACTTCCACAGCCCCAAGCAGATCTGGCCCTACTGCAGGCACTGTTGACTTCTGTTGAAGCACCCAGGCTGGATTCCTACCAAGAATTCTGCCACCACAGCTCCACATCTGCCTTTAGCTTTGAATGAAGTATTTGCAGAAATGCTACCTGAGGGAACTCTAAGAAGATAGGGATAGTGGCAGAGCAAAATGAAGCAGCGTCTCAGGGACAGTCATCCTGGATTTGAGCCACAACATTAGCAGGCAGTTCTTGGAGGGGCTGAAGGGGCTGTAAGTGTGCTCACAGCCAGCTGACCACCCCAGACCTGTGCTCCCTCCTCATAATGTCAGCTTGTTGCTGTGAAGTGGCTGCCCAGCCAGGATTGATGCTACAGTTACCTGCCATCTAGGTGTGACTGTGCAATTAATATTCATGAATGGAATGTGGTTAGAAGTGACGTGTATCCTTTTTGGTTCTGAGTGGATAAGAAGCAGATGTGTCTTCCCCTTGCTCTGTTCCCTGCCTGTCAATGACTGGAAAAGACTCCGAAGAAGCAGGGGTCACAAGGTGGAAGAAGACTGGGTCCCTGAATGACCATGGAGAGTAAAGCTACCTGTCACACAGGTACATCTGCATTGAACTTTTGCATATATGAGAAAAAAATTATAATGTTTTAGACCTCTGAGACTTGAGAATTCGTTTGTTATAGGGGACTGGGCTAACACAGTCACTAACATAATTAGGAACCAAAAGCTGGTAGGCCCCAGTAGAATTCTCATTTTTTACTTTGAAACAAATGAGTTCTTAAAAACTCACATTTATATAGGACTACCTAGTCAAATAGAAATGACAGTTGCTTGTTTTAAAAATCCATTTCCTTTGGCCAACACAGTGCTCCTGCTCTCAGGCCTCTGTTAGAATCTTTTAACTATGCCACATAGTATAAAGGGCAGAGGAGGACAAGGAATCCTCACACAAGAGTGATCCAAAAGGAACCTGAACCTTCCTGATCACCAGGGTCCAAATGGGTTTGACAGTGTATGCTCCTGGGCAGCCTGAATTAATAGCTTGTCCTTCCTTGAGAGAAGCCTGGGTAAAAGTCATCTTATTAAAACTCTCCCCATTCTCACTAGATAAGTAATTTGGGGCCCCATCTTTGGGCTTATTGATGCTTTTGAACTGTGGTGTTGGAGAAGACTCTTGAGAGTCCCTTGGACTGCAAGGAGATCCAACCAGTCCATCCTAAAGGAGATCAGTCCTGGGTGTTCTTTGGAAGGACTGATGCTAAAGCTGAAACTCCAATACTTTGGCCACCTTATGCGAAGAGTTGACTCATTGGAAAAGACCCTGATGCTGGGAGGGATTGGGGGCAGGAGGAGAAGGGGACGACAGAGGATGAGATGGCTGGATGGCATCACCAACTCGATGGACGTGAGTCTGAGTGAACTCCGGGAGTTGGTGATGGACAGGGAGGCCTGGCATGCTGCGATTCATGGGGTCGCAGAGAGTCGGACACGACTGAGTGACTGAACTGAACTGAATAGAAAATGGAAAAGACAACCATCAGTTGTGTCATTTGATTTGGGTAAAAATTGAACATGGATGGATGAATGTCAAGGGGAGGAGGGAATATAATGTTATTCCTGAATTAATCTTGATTCTGAAAACATCCCTGCCATGGAAAATACCTAAGTATCACATTACTGGTTTCACTTTCAGCTCTTGCAAGGAGTCCAGAAGTGATTAGTTTCCTTCCAGCTCCTTCCTGGCATGGGCTGCTGCAGTGCATCTTAGAATCCTGGGCACTGGCCCATGAGGCCTGCGGGGCCAGCACAGGCTGAATATGCCCAGGTGTAGGGGAGCCCCTCTCATTGCAGTTGCCCATAACACCCGGGGGGAGAGCAGCTGCCTGCCTTTTTTTTGCTAATTTCTCTTTCATGCTGAGCTACATGGGGGAGAATAATTGTCTTCACTCTGAGCTCTGACATTCCCACATTCAAGCACCTGCTCTCCCACTGTTCTCCAATAAGAAGACAATTTCTGCCACACTTGGTGTTTCCCTCACAGCAAATCTGCTGATTAAAGAGACACACTTTAGAAGAGACAGTTGGGGCCTGTGAATGAGTCAGAAACTAAGTAGCATTTTGGAAGTGTGTTGGTCAATCTGCACCCCCACCCCACCATAAAATATGAATTGTGGTGAGGATTCCCCAGAGTTTTCAGGGCAAAAGGTAGAATTCTCTAGAGCTGCTCAGCAACATTTAGCTGCTCCTAAAAGGTCCCAGGCCTGTCAGCAGAAACAGGTCAGGAGATCCTAAATGCAGTGAAGAGGAAAAGCAAGTCATGGTCATTCAATGGTACCATATTAAATTTGTTAGAAGTTTTCCCCAAGATTCTCGGAGTTATTCTATTGCTACTAGAGGGGTGGGATAAGTTAATTTCTCTTACACTGTACATTTTCATTCTAGATTATAAAGTGCAACACTGTAGCAGTTATTAATCTTGGAGGGATCAGGAAGCCAGTGTAGAGGTTATAGCATGGTAGAGGGCCAAGCCAATCTAGAGTCTAAGACCTCCCTGTCTAGAAGTAAACCAGCATTCTAAGGAAACCATAGATAAGGAGAGGGTCAGCTTTTATCACCTAATTTTGTCACTCCTAAAAGAGCCAACCACTAGGTCTTAATTATGATTACCAATGTGCTTCATTTTTTCTATTTTTATAAATGTTTATATTTCTTAATCATGCAAGTCAAAGACTTTCAGTATAGAAACATTTGAGCAGGAATTGACAGACTATGATCTGTAGATCAAATCTGGCCTTCCACCTGTTTTTGCAAATAAAGTTTTATTAGAACACAGTCACACTCATTTTAGTATTATCTATGGCTGCTTTCATATCACTAATTGAGTATTGAGTAGGGTTGAACTATATGGCCTGGACAACCTTAAATATTTACTATTTGAAACTTTAGTGAAAAGCAAAAAAGGAAAATAAGTAAAAAAAATAAATAAATAAAATAATTATCTCATAATCTCATCACTTAGAAATAGCTAATGTGAATATTATCTATTCCCTATTATATTCCTCTGGAATCCACTCTTTAGAAACAGGATGGAGCCTCATCTATTTGGAACAGACATTGAAACTGATGATGCCATGCACACATCATGAGAGTATAAAAGGCTTATTACTTTTTGTGCCAGAAATGGTGAAGCAAGAGGACCTCTCCAGAAGGACTGAGAAGGTGAGTCCAGACCAGTGGCAGAGATGAGGGAAGGAGTCTGGTATAGACATAAGCTGTGAGTCTCAGAGAGACTCTTCTGGGCCACTGTTGTGCTCTTTGAGACTTACCCCATATCCCCAGCCACAATGAAAACATCTAACCTTCACATGGAACCATGAATGGTACTCTTTATGCCATGTCTCCCTATTTCAAGTCTGCTTGTTAAGTGGGGATAGCCTTTTTTTATCAGATGGAAAGATACATTATATGTGCCTTACTATAAAATCCCAGAGTGAATGGCCTTTCTCTGCTTCCTGAGTATATATGTAAGTGATGTTTCCTCACCAGCATAATTTTATTTTTTTGTCAACAGATTGAATGTTGCTCAGCCATTTCAGAAGGGGCCTGCATTTGCCGTTTCCTGCCTTGTTTATTATTGAGTGCTTCCAAATAAGGAACATGAGTCTATAGGAAAAGGAAATGAGCCTTTGAATCTGCAAGAGGATGCTAGAGGACATCTTCAGCAATTTTAATAATAGCTTTGGAACAGATGCCTGTAGGTTCTTGAAATGATGACAAGTAAAACCCTAAGGAGCTTTACTGTCTCAGGAAAGAAGTAGTCAAATTGGGAAGGATGGACATTACATACAATAAGAAGCTAAAAAGCCTATTTTGTGTTGCTTTATTAATTCACTAAATAAATTAAACATTAAATAAGCACATAAATGTACTTTTTACTCCAAGATATTGATTTTTACTCCAAGATATCTTACATATATTTTGTGCAAAATATGTAACTACTATTTTGAAAAAATTGATCATATTTAATATTTGCCCTAAATATGTTGAAACGTTTAATACATACATGAAAAACTACACGGTGGCTCAGACGGTAACATGTCTGCCTACACTGCGGGAGACCCAGGTTCGATCCCTGGTTGGGGAAGATCCTCTGGAAAAGGAAATGGCAACCCACTCCAGTACTCTTGCCTGAAAAATCCCATGGACAGAGGAGCCTGGTAGGCTACAGTCCATGGGGTCACAAAGAGTTGGACACAACTGAGCGACTTCACCTCACCTTCACCTCAAACATTCTTTTGCAGCACTTTATAAATTCTGGATGAAATTGTGTGAGATGTGACTCCTTGGTCCACATTAAAAAAAAAAAAATCTCTCAGGTCCAGTTCATTAAAGACATCAAAAAATCCTATTAGTTATCTGCTGCCAGCAGAATTTGAAAATTTTCAGTACGTCTCAAGTCATTTTCTATTTGGAAAACTCACACACAAATCAAGTTAAGTTTGGGAATGTGCATTTTGGAGGAAAGTCTGAGTATCATTTCTAGAAAGTGAGACTGACCTCCATTGCCATATCCCAGGGAATAAGTAAAGTAAAGTCACTCAGTCGTGTCTGAGTCTTTGCAACCCCGTGGACTGTAGCATACCAGGCTCCTCTGTCCATGGGATTTTCCAGGCAAGAGTACTGGAGTGGGTTGCCATTTCCTTCTCCAGGGGATCTTCCCAACCCAGGGATTGAACCTGGGTCTCCAGCATTGCAGACACACGTTTTACCATCTGAGCCACCAGGGAAGCCATCCCAGGGAATGATAGTTGTATAAATGAAGACAAGTGTCCCTTTAGTGACAGGACTTTGGGTCTGAGATGGATGAGACACACGCAGAAGAAAAAAAATACAGTAGTAGTAGAAGCAAAGGAGGATGATTTCAGCTCCAAAATTTTCTTCCTTTATGGTTTTGACAGAACAGAAACTTGCAAGCTTCCAGGCATGGTTTATTGGTCCTCTCCTCACTCAGGTTAGAGAGCAGGAATATGGTAAAGGATAATGCTTTTTATGGCAAGATTTTGATGTTGCTGGAATATGTAGGGACTGCTATGTCCTTCAAGAGGCCCTTTATATAGAAGGATGACAGGTTGAGCAAACCGATATGAGCCAAAATGACACACAGGAGACAACTTAGCATCATGCTTATAGGTTTTCTGGTGGGACTGAGAGATTTGAACAATCTATA
This sequence comes from Bos indicus, assembly GCF_029378745.1. NCBI lineage: Eukaryota > Metazoa > Chordata > Mammalia > Artiodactyla > Bovidae > Bos > Bos indicus. Next base: position 56,740,103 of record NC_091769.1, read on the forward strand.
CCAGACACAGAGCCACATGGGACCAGCACAAATGAGTTTCACTGCTACTGCTTCCAAACTGGCAAAATGCTGCACTTAGGAAGAGACTTGAGTCTTTTCTGCTCCGTCAGTTGGTAGGTATATCTAGAAACACATAAACCCTCCGGCAGGTCTGGAAGTTTGAGGAATAAGATAACTCAGTGGCTTCACTACAGCATCCCTGAAGCCACGATATCCCATTTACATGATCTCTTCTTTAATCTCACTTCAGGTAGTACTGGTGTCATCTCCCTGCTGTTTCACTGTTGCTATGACCTTGGCATCAAGACTTGAAAAGACGATATTGTGCTAAACATAAAAGGCTGAACTGAAGTAGATTTGAAGTTAAAATTCAATAATTCTAGGAAATACACTGCTACTATCAAATGACTAATGTAATGCTGTATAACCGAACAAATGTATGTTTGTACATTTTATTTGTTCTGGAAATAAAGACCACTGTGTTTCTAGGCCTTCTATACTGAATTTTTAAAATATGGGCCAGTGTGGGAAAACTGTAGTTTTCATAATTAACATTAAAAAATATTGCTCTACTAAAGTAGAAAAATGACCAAAGGATAAAGACAAACAATATTCACACACATAAATACAAATAGCTAAGTTGTATAAATGATATCTAACCTTAATAGAAATAAAAAAAATGTGAATCAAGATGAGACTGTTTCCTTCTTTAGTCTGTATATCTTTGAATTCTTTTCTTATTAATTCGCCATGACATTTTGTCCCAGAAAAATTATTCAGATTAGAAAAAGAGGTTGCAGCAAGATAGAAAGGCAGAAGAGTATCTCATTATGTGTGTGTGTGTGTATATACACATATAAATAGAATAGATATATGTATAATTTCAGCTATTAATAAAAATGTTCTCATGTACAGAGAGACAAATGTCAAAGGCAATTTGGATCTTTAAGCATGACAATGAAATTTAGGATATAGCGGATAAAAAAATATACATTCAGCAATTATCTTCCACCTGTCTTCAACAAATGAAGTGGGTGAAGGTCCTAATGAGAGATTCAATTGCTGAGTAGCAGATGAGAAATTAGCACATATGTAGATTAATATCAGAAATGGTCATGATAAGCTTAAAGTATTAATAATGATCACAGCCTAATTCCTTTTTTAAGTAGATAAGCATGAATGCAGTTCTGAAATTGCATAATAAAACCATATAAGGATAGCTTCATGAGAAGTTTATTGCTTAAACATTAGCTTGCTGCCAAAATTAAAAACAATAAACCAATACTTTATTGGATCCCACAGCCACAGAATTAAACAAGTGGTTATGATTTGCAACAATCACAAGTCCCCTTAGTAAACTTGAGTGGATATGGCATATACCCAAATTCCCTGTAGCTTTGTTTTCAAGTACTATGTCACTGCTACCTGATTTGAGTTTCATTTCCTGAAAAACTGCTTTTTCATCAGTAAAATCTGTGCATTAACATTTGCCTCCAAACAAGTTTTAAGAAATGATTTGTGAGTCCGAGAGGATTCTTACTGAATTCTTTGAGTTTCCCTATATTAAAAAATATTTAAGTAGCACATGTGATGAGTTCCTCCACTGATTTTTGACAGGGGAAATAAGCTTCAGTGAAGAAGACACTAAATCTTTTCCTTCAGTCTCAGAAAATCACATAAATATTTATGCATACATTATCTTATTTAACCTTCTCCACTCAGTAAGAAAAGCTACTATTTTTATCACAATTTTATAAATACAGCTGAGATTCTAAGACATTATATAACTTGTTCAAGGACACACAGCCTTGTGATCTTGACTTGTAGCAGAGTCAGAACTCAAACCTAGATTTCATGGACTCTACCCTATGCTTTTTGCCCTAAGAAAAGTTTTTCCTCTGTCTAGAATCCACTCTTTGGGCAGTGTCATCTCCTCATATTCTTGTCCACAAATTTAAGTCAGGTGCCTCTGTTGATAGGATATTTGAGACTTCAGTTAGTTTTTTCAGTTATTAGCACAATTCACAGCCTGTCTCAGCACGTAACCATTTTACCAGGTATTTTTCTAATTGCTTGTGTTTGAATATCTTGTGTCTCCTATTAGAGTAAAAGAGGTACAAAGTCAGACAGCAAAACTAAACTTCGGTGTGCACTGATCCAGAGAAGCAAGCCAGTACCATTGAATGGCACAATGTCTCCAATCTTGAAAGGTTAGCTCTGACTTGATCACAACATTAACTGCATTTAGTTCTGGTTTTTGAGGTTTCAAGGGACAGAAGTTCATTTAAATCAGCTCCAAACAAAAGAGAAGAGATACATTGTCAGAGAGGTTTCATGAGAATCTGAGCAAAACTGGAACAATTGTGCCTCCAAAAGGGCCTGTGATAGGGCTGCTCCCAGGGTCAGCTTTTTCCTCTCCCTTTCTCTCAGAATATCTCCTGCCTGGTTCCTGCATTCTCTTCTCTTTGTCAGGGTTAAGCTGTCTCATTTTGCACACAGAGAGTAGTGACGGCCCCAGTCATATTATGAAACATTTACCTCTAGCACACACCTTACTGACAACTTCTTCAGTCTCTCAGTTTAGATTTTAGTGTAAGAGTCTGATTTACCCAGCTCATCTTTTTAAGCCAGGACAAAATAGACTAGTTCATGAATGGGGCACCTCTAGATAAGAGGTCTACTCTTAGACCAATCAGCTGCAGGAGGAGCAGGTAAAAGTCTCCCGGTTCACTACCCACTCTCTTTCTGAAAAGGAGATATGCAGATGAGCAGATATCATGAGTTCTGTCTAATGCAGATATGTTCAAATTCAGAGCTCCTTCTTCACGCGAAGGTGTGCTTTTCCATCTCTTTCCCAAAAGATGAAGATATTTAGATCCTTAACCTCAGGATGACTTCTAGTTGTATTTCAGCCATTCTCAGTAGGGATGTTTCTGGAGGAAATGGGGTTGCTTCACAAAATAAATAGTAAAGTCATAGAACCTAAATATTAAGGTTTCAAATTAGAGATTTAGTGAGCAAATGACTGATATATGACATCAATTTTCAGTCTTATTTTGCAAAAGGAATATTAGGCTATATCTATATGGAACCACTCAACTGAAGATTTGGATGGCCATCTGGAGTTTTTAGATTAGCACAAGCTCAGGTTTGGAAATGGACTGATCTCCCATAGGTTGAATGTAGTGAGGAAAATGCCTGTAGAAACTAGCTGCAACCCTAGGACATGTTTATCAAACTACATTTGATAAACAATGTGTTCATCTGCTAATATCTGGGAATTTGTTTCAGTTCTGTTCAGTTCAGTCGCTCAACGTGTCCGAATCTGTGACCCCATGGACTGCAGCACACAAGGCCCCCCTGTCTATTGCCAACTCCCGGAGTTTACTCAAACTCATGTCCATCGCGTTGGTGATGCAATCCAACCATCTCATCCTCTGTTGTCCCCTTCTCCCACCTTCAATCCTTTCCAGCATCAGGGTCTTTTCCAATGAGTCGATTCTTCGCATCAGATGACCAAAGTATTGGAGCCTCAACTTCAGCATCAGTCCTTCCAATGAATGAATATTCAGGACCGGTTTCCTGAATAATTAGTGGTTGGATCTCCTTGCAGTCCAAGGGACTTGTTTAAAGATTTAAATTGGTCTCACAAACTTCAATTATTAATACTTTATCAATACAACAGTGGATTGAAGGGAACTTAAATACATTTTTATAACCCCAAATGTACATGTCTCACATCCTTTTCAATATTCACTTTGCAATTCTATTACTGATTATCTCAACAGCAGGTGTAGTACAACTTTATGGTCAGTCTTTTCATTTTATGAAGCCCTTCATCTGAAATATTAGAAGGTTGGGATTACCGATTTCATAGACACAAGTTCTATCATTCATAAATCTTTTATCTTAAAATTGAAAGCATCATCTTTAAAAATCTTCTAAAAATCTTTCTTGGGAATAGGAGGTCATTTACAAACTATATGCAAGGCAACTGGAAGAAGTATACTTTATAAAGGTTTTGGACCATTAACTCTAGATTTTGATTTTTCTGTACTAAAAAAAAAAGAAAGTATGATACCTTTGAATGTTTTGAGAGTGTGATGGGAAAATCAGCCTCAATGAATTTTCTGTTCGTGGTCACTGAGGTAGGTCACCAAGGTGATTGAAGTCTCCCAGCAGACTTTTAAATATTTGAAGCTAAAAATATTTAAGAGTGTACCAAATGAGCAGTGCTTTAACTTTTATTTATATTCTATTTTTGGTGTGGTTGTGATTATAGCCTCCCCAAGACGGCTGATCAGTAATGAATGTGTCCTGTTGGCAGATCCCTCCAGGGCTCTGATTCAATCTTTTGAGTTATGGGATGAGGACAAAATGAACTATTTTTCAAGCTTGTAAATATGTGACAAATGACAGTGCAAGAACTATTGATTCCAATCACAGTGATACAATGTTTCATAGTCAAGACTGACTCTGGCTTTACAAATTACTTGCAAGTTGAACAGTAAACCCTTGTGCAACATGCTTCAACCTGGATCAATCTTCAAGAATATGTGTGTCAGTATTCACCTCCAATTTGAATAAATAACCTAACTGAAATGGACTTGTCTTCTATTTTTTACATTCAAAAGGTGATGCTGGATTCCCCAATCTTGAAAGAAGGAAGAGAGAAGCAGAACCCTTATAGAACCCTGAGAGACTATGCACACATACCTGCTTTTATCTTTATTAGTTAGTCATAACCAATGGAGAATCCCAGGGACGGGGGAGCCTGGTGGGCTGCTGTCTATGGGGTCACACAGAGTCGGACACGACTGAAGTGACTTAGCAGCAGCAGCAGCAGCAGCAACAGCAGCATAACCAAATATATTTGAGAAATGCCTCTCGAGAACATAAATCTTAACTAAAAACTCACAGGCACTGTCTAGCTCAGAACTCAAATCTTATTCAAACATATCTAGAGTTTTTTTAAAAAAACAAAACATGGAGCTGATTCAATAAGTTAGAACTTAAGACACTGCAGTAGCCATTGTGTTTCTTAGAGGCATTAGATCTGATTATTAAAACAAACAAAAAAACACCCTACCATGACAAGTGTTTATAGATGAAGACAGACCCTCTTAAAACCCTCCTCATTTGGAACATGAGCACTCCTGTGTGTAAAGAAAACTTTGCCTAAAAGACCACTAAACAAACCCAGGAAGATATATCTTTGCAGCGGGGAGGAAGGGGGCAGAAGTCAGTTTCGCAGCCTGTGTGAGAAGGCAGCATATGCACCGCCCTCACTGTCGTCCCCGCAACCTTGTTGTGGAGCACCATTTAAAACTTGCCCTCAGGTTGTCACGGTGTATTTTATGCAGGACTGACCTTAGTGGAGGCTGTGCATGCTGATGTATTATTGACCTTCTTCCCCACTGCTTACACAAACAGGCCATCTGGGTACCAGGACAGTACAGGGAATATGTCCAACTTTTCGGAACAAGATAAAAATTAAAAAGTGTGTTGGGGGAGTGGGGGAAGAAAGGCTTTTGGCTTGTACCATGGATTTGTTTATTCAGACATAATTGGCGTGGATCTAGCCAAGGCACAAATTCATTCTTTGTCTAACCTACTGGCCTCTGAGCCCCTCCCCCCATTGTTCATCTCCATCAATGTGCGATGAGCCACTAAGCAAGAAAAGAGGGCAGAGACGCGGCAAGGCCACCACCAGTCCCTTATTATAGAGTCACGCTTCTGGGAAGCTGGAATTAGCCAGGGCGTGAGGATGGTCACTGAGTCCCAGCAGACCCCATCTCTGCCCAGTCTACTCCAGTGAGGCCTGTTCCTTCCTTCTGCCCTTCATTCTGCCTCAAGAGGGTGATGGGGATCTGGAACCTGGTGAGATGTGTTATTGCTAGGGGTTTGTCTGGCCAGCAGCCTTCAGCTCCTAGCCAGTTAAATCACAAAGAACCCAGCCTGGCCATTACAGGCCAGGCACATTTACAGCTTCCCCAGTGAATTTTTCCCAGGCTGGAATCCATTTTTAGTAGCTTCACTTCATTGATCAATGGCTTCCTTTCAATGATGATATTGACTTACGAAACTAGCTCAGAATGTCAGATTCAGTTCATACAGAACTGCTCTCCAGGACCCAGAGATAATCCTGAGTTGTCTACAGCCCAGAGCACTACCAGTGGCAAGCAGGGTTCTGCTTAATCATTAAAAAGCTCCAAGTACTCTCTTTTCCTAGTGGTTATTGCTATTTGTTTACAATTTAGTTGAGGGGGATGAATGTATTTTTTGAATTTATGCATTTTAAATATTCTCTTAAAATAATTTTCTTGGACAAAGTATTAGCACAGTTTGCTTTGCATAGTATAGAAATGCAGTAGATGTTAGCCAAGGATAAATCACCTCCTCCCTGAAGCCTCCTCTTTCCCCTGCTCCCATCCATTCCCTCTCTCATCCTCTGTTCTTCCACTTAGTAGAGATCACTATAATTTTCTCCATAATAGAATATGTTGCTTGTCTGTTTCTACCCCTTGGCAAGTATGAACAGCTAGAGTAAAGCTTTAATCTTATCTGTGAAAGTCAGTCCTGTGCCTGGTATACAAGATGAACTCAATAAATGTTTGCAGAACAAGTGACTAATCATAACTAGACTCTATTTAGAATTTAACAATATATCAGGCACTTAGTTAATCATCACAACCTGAAGAGATAAGTATTACTCTAAGTCTCACTGTACAGATTAAAAAACTGAGGCTTTGGGAGATGAAGTAGTAGTTAACAAGGTGTGAGTTCAGGATTTGCACTCAGACAGTCTGATTATAGTATGACATGATAATGAATGAATGCTGATCCCTTCTTTTGTACATTACTTTGCCAACAAAGGTCTGTCTAGTCAAGGCTATGGTTTTTCCAGTGGTCATGTATGCATGTGAGAGTTGGACTGTGAAGAAAGCTGAGTGCTGAAGAATTGATGCTTTTGAACTGTGGTGTTGGAGAAGACTTTTGAGAGTCCCTTGGTCTGCAAGGAGATCCAACCAGGCCCATTCTAAAGGAAATCAGTCCTGGGTGTTCTTTGGAAGGAATGATGCTAAAGCTGAAACTCCAGTACTTTGGCCACCTCATGCGAAGAGTTGACTCATTGGAAAAGACTCTGATGCTGGGAAGGATTGGGAGCAGGAGGAGAAGGGGACGACAGAGGATGAGATGGCTGGATGGCATCACCGACTCGATGGATATGAGTTTGAGTGAACTCTGGGAATTGGTGATAGACAGGGAGGCCTGGCGTGCTGCAATTCATGGGGTCGCAAAGAGCTGGACATGACTGAGCGACTGAACTGAACTGAACTGAAAAAGCTTATGGTTCCATTTTTGGTTAAGTAGGGACAGTTCTGTCTTATCACTGGGCATACTGGTTTGTGACAGTTATTTAGAGTAACCAGGGAGGCTGAAAACAAATTATAAAGTAGTCAGTCTCTATTTGCTTTATCTGTTCAGACTTTTTTTTTTTCTCAATAGTGGTAGAACCTAAGAGACATAAACATGGATTTATGACGTGCATTAATTTTGTCTTCAGCAAAGTGAGTAATCTGTGGTATTCAGACCCATGTGACTTTGAACAAACTATGCAACCTCTCTGACCCTAATTTTGCTTATCTATAAAGTGAGACCTATGAAGAGTACTTTCCTCAGATGATTACTGCAAGGAAGAAATGAGACAAGACATATGAAACGTTCAACATGTTAACTGGCACATGTTTTGGAAATTAGGCAAAGGTGAGTATCTACACAACATCAAACATCTGAGTGTCTTTAAATACCTATTTAAAGTAAATAAAAATTATCAAGACTTATATAGCAAGATAATGCACAAAAAATAAAAGAAAAAAAATCTGTCCAATACCACTGAATTGTACACTTAAAAATGATTAGGACAGTATATTGTAGGTTATGTACATTTTGTCACAATAAAAAAATCTGTCCATTATTATAATATGTCATAAGGCAAAAACAAAAAAACATAAAAAAAAATTAAAACAAAAACAAATTGCTACTGCTGTGGATGTTTCTAAACTATACAGAGCACTATGTGTTATTTATTTTTATTAATCTTAAAATTGAATGGTATTAAATTTTTAATTAAAATATTTTTGGGTCAAGTAATGATAATATCCATCTAAATTCTTATTGATATTGCTAGGACTCTTTCAAATTTTCTTTGCATTCTCAAGAACTAAACTGCTATCAAAAGGGTTTTTGCAATTAAATTTTTGCTATTTTTTTAGCATGTTAATTTTTTCAAAGCATACTTTGGATCATATTTTCTTGGTGACCCATCTAGGTTTATATTTCCCACAACCTGGAACAGAAGTTGAATTTGGGCTGGTACTTTACTGAGAGTCTATCTATGCCTGTCTAGGAAAGCCAGGCTTTGACTCAGGAAGAAAAGGGCAGAATGAGATCATGGTACAGTCAAAGGGCTTCCTGGCCCCTAAACATGGCTGTGGAGTCTGCATATCACTACCCTGCCTGCTTCCCCTCTGACATACTGACTGTCTCACAAAAAGTGGCTTTTGTCACCCTGACATTTCTGAGAGTTGCCCTTAAGCCTGACTTCAGGCCATGTGAGTAATATTTAGAAGATCCAAGAGAACTTTCAATATCTGAAAGGTTAAGGCTAAGGGGTAGAGGAGGGAAAGTTTGGTAAGAGGGGTTTAAGGTGACCTCATGGCATGTTGGAAGCCCTGTCAAGAAGAGCATTTCCAGCCTGACATCAGAAAAGGTATTATCAGGGTGCTTTCCTAACGAACATTCAAAAGTATCAAGAGCCTTCTTTGGCAGGGTGGCCTCTGAAGGGTCCCTCCTGAAGGGTCCCTCATCTTTCCCTTTGCCTCCTCTCTCTTTTGCTCTTCTAGCATCAAGCAGACCTGAGTAGTAGTGGCTGTCTCCTTTCCAGTGGGCAGTGTCTTCAGGAAGCTCGTGACCATCATGAAGTGAAAGGAAGGACAATAATGCCATGGTTGTTGGTCAGTCTTAGGAAACTTGACTCATTGCCACTGAGTGCCTCATCAACTAAAGCGAGAGTGTATGCGGCAGGCGCAGGAGTAGAAGGTGATCACCACCACCTAGATATGTGATATCTCCAACCTGGCTGGAGAGCAAAACTTCCCAGGGTGCTTCTTAAACTCCCAGAGCCAATCAATCAGATTCTCCTGGGATGTACCCTAAGAATCTGTGACTTAACAAATAGCAAACAAGAAGTTTTGGTGATTAGCCAGAACAGCTGGAATAGAATCTAGATCCATTCAGTAAAATTGTCAGAATAGGAGTAAATGTGCTCAAAGTGATGCTAGGATATTTGATGGCACTTCTTGCACATACTCATTCACTCACTAGCATCATGGAATATATATTTTTGTTAAACACCCACCACGTGCTAGCAATGGCAGTGATGAAACTACAGCTCTTAGAGCACTATGACAGACTACACGTAACACCACATATTCTAGGGCTCTTGAAGGCAATCTTCTTTTGTGTGAAGACATATGAACACAGAATACCCATCCAATTTAGAAAAAGAAAACAATCAAACCAATTGTTTAACAAAATGTACATCAAAGAGCTCTTATATCAATTATATTTCAAATACTAAATTGTAGATTTGCTCAGTAATATGAGAAATTCAAAGAGAAAATTAAAATACTATATCCTCTAAATATGACTTAAAAACCACAATTTATTGAACACCTGCTCTAGCCAGGTGTGGTTAGACATTTTAACATCTGATCTCCAGAATAATGTGGGGACCCCTGACTTCAAAACTCCATGTTGTGCTGTGCTTCCTCTAGCCACATCATGTGGTCTTCAGTCTTATACATCCATCCTGACTCCAGATCCAACACTTAATTGTCTGGCAATTTTGGACAAGTTACCTAATTATTCTGAACCAGTTTTCTCACCTATAAAAATCACAATTATATAACTGACTTTGCAGAGTCATTGCAAAATGAAATAATGTTTCTAAGATATCAAAATAGCAGTTGATGCATCATAGGTGCGCAAAGCCAGTTCTTTCCTGTCCTTAACTCCTCTCTCCAGTCTTTTGGTACCCACTCTGTGAGCTTCAGTCATCCCAAATGGGAATTGAGACTGAAATTGTCAAAGTCAGCAAAAGCCTATATAAATTCACACAGTCTACATGTTTCTGTATAGGAGAGACGTGCTGTAGGAACAGGGCTTCTGTTTAGGCAGCTATTGCTGTTGCTGCTTAGTTGCTCAGTCATGTCCGACTCTTTGCAACCCCATAGACTGTAGTCTTCCAGGCTCCTCTGTCCCTGGGATTTCCCAGGCAAGAATATTGGAGTGGGTAGCCATTTCCTACTCCAGGGGATCTTCTGGACCCAGGGACCGAACCTGCATCTCCTGCATTGGCAGGCAGATTCTTTACCACTAGCAGCACTTGGGAAGCCTCTAGGTGGCAGGTGGAAGATACCAAATAAGTGGCCACGAGATTAGAACTGGGTTTGGGGAAGAACGAAGCCACTATGGACTTGGTAGCATAAAAAATGAAAAATAATAGTGAGGTTTGAAGGAGAGACGGATTTCAGACACATAAAGAAAAGGGAGGAAGTACACTGCAGGTAAGGAAAGCATGTGATTCAAGGTAGACATGAAGGTGGAAAAGTTCATGTATATTCAGAGGTCAGTGAGATGTCAGGATGCAGGAATATAGGATTTGTGAAAAGGTTAAAGGGAACTATAGGACATGAAAGTTCAGGTGACCAGATTACAGTGATCTAGAACGCTGGTTCAAAAAGATAAGTGATGGGGAACCACAGTGTCCTGAGCTCTCTAATAACAGGATAAAATCTCTGTGCTGGGGAATATTTATCTGGAAGTCATACAGCAGATAGAATTAGGTGGGGAAGTAGAGGCCAACTTTACATAGTGAACATGCCCACATTTCAAAAATCTGCAGCTGGACTCTTTTAGTTCTCACTTTACAACACTTCCAAGTCGCTATTTGGGTTCTGCCTCCATCAACTCTCCATCCTTTATTCAAGCCTTTGCCCTTCAGACTCAAGATTTCAGGATCATCTTCTACTCTTTCCTCTCCCACGGTATCCACATCCATCCAATTGCCATTCACAGTGACAACCTCACTCATTCACTTAATGTTAATAGTGTGCTTGGCACCACACTGCAAGCATCTGTCATCTGCGTGCTGTCATCTCCATCCATGCTGCCAAACCCCTCATCCAGACCTGAGCCATTTCTCATCTGGTTGACTTCCGCCTCTTCTCTTTGGGCATCTATTTATCAAACATCACTAGCGTTCCAGCTCATGAACAAAGCACCCAGAATTAGAGTATTAGTGCCAGACAGGTCCTTAAAAGTCATTTAGTCTGACGCTCTCAATTTATTAAAAAGGAAACCGAGGCTCTGAGAAATAAAGCCATGCTGGAAGGTAGATGAACTTTAAACCCAGACCACCAGATTCCTGTGGCTGCTCTCACACTGCGCTATATTGTCACCTATATGATTATGGAGTATGATAGTTCCACTAGCCAACAAAGCACAAAATCAGAACCCACAGAGCTGGAAATAACATCTAAACTTGCTGCTTAATAAAAATAAAAAATAAAATAATTTACAATATGCATACATACATAGGAAGATAGTCATTGACTTCCTTCCTTTAGAGTTTAGAACAACAATCCAGAGAATCTCCTGGACAGAATAGAGCAGACGATGGGAAATGATACCACCCACGGACCAAACCAGTTAGCTGCCTATTTTGTAAATAAAGCCTTATTAAAACATAGTGATGCCCATTCCCTTACATATTATCTATGGCTGCCCATGAGCTACAACCACAGAGTTAAAGAACTGTGATAGAGGCCATACGACTTGCAAAACCTAAAATATTTACTATGTGGCCTTTTATAGGAGATGTGTACTGAACTCTAAATTCAAGCATTTTGTTGTTTAGTTGTTCCAACGTGCCTGACTCCCTATGACCCCATGGACTACAGCACATCATGCTTCCCTATCCTTCACTATCTTGCCGAGTTTGCTCAATCTCATGTCCATTAAGTCGGTGATGTCATCCAATCATCTCATCCCTTTGTCACCCTCTTTTCCCCCTGCCCTCAATCTTTCCCAGAATCAGGTTTTTCTCCAATGAGTCCATTCTTTACATCAGGTGGCCAAAGTACTGGAGCATCAGCTTCAGCATCAGTCCTTCCAATGAATATTCAGGGTTGATTTCCTTTAGGATTGACTGGTTTGATCTCTATTGTTTAAGAGTTCGAGCATTTTAGTTTTAGGCAAAGTTAAAGTGAATTCCACCTCCTTGAGGAGGGTTTTCTAGGAGAGCCATCCAAGGGAGTGGCTGGCCTAGAGTATGCAGCCACAGTTACTGTGGTTTTCCACCTCTTAATCCTAACTTTGATGCTAGTCAGCCTAGGTCATTGTTAGCTCTGCAGACAGAAGCCTATAGATACAATTCCACCTGTCAGCACCAGAACACTACCCACTGGACTCCCAACAGGCCTCACTGCCTCCAGTCTAAAGCTCCAAGGTGCATTCCACGCAGCTGCCAGTGTCCCTCACTATGAGCTCACTCTTTAGGACACACACCAGTCAGGCCACCCTTCCTGTGTAAAATACTCTGGTGGCCTTCCACCTGGGGTAGGTCTGTTCCATCGTAGTCATGCATCACGTGCCCAATACATATATAAACCTAGGAAGATCTCATCTCAGAAGTGCTAAATATGAAAAGTAAATGTCACCTCTGTGGAGAGGCCTTCCCTCCCTCACCTATTTGAAGGACACTGGCCCCAGGGTTTTGTCCTATTAAACTCTATTACCCTGTTTTATTTTCCTAATAGCACTTATCAGGATTTGACAGATTGAAGTTATTTACTTCTTTATTATCTCTTTCCATCAAATAATATGAGCTTCTCGAGAGTGTGGGCAGTATCCCAAGCACCAAGAACAGTGTCTAACCCACAGTAGGGGCTCCAAAGACATCTGTCAGATCTGCTTGGGCAGCTTTCCTTCATCTGGCACTATTGTCCTCTCTGGCTACCTAGCTAGCTTTAACCCTTCCTGCCCCAACAACCCGGTTCCTCTATACTGCCCACTTAAGCAGTTCAAGCACACTATGCCACCTTGGTACTTCCAAGTACCACGCCCACACCCTTAGTGCATCCTCTGCTGGAATGACCACACTGGCCTGGTGAGCTCATGATTGCTCTTTTCCAAGCCACTTCTCAGTTGCCTGCACTTTCCTCATCCAGGTAAGCAGAGGTGATCTCCTTCACCATTGAGCTCTCTTACAGACCATACGATTTTGGGGGTTATTTAATAAATGAAGACTTCCTGTCACCAAACTGGGGACTCCCCAAGGGGATTCATTTGGTATTCCCAGAGCCTAATGTTGTACTTGTAATACCAGACCCTAGATAAATGTTCTTTGAATAGATAGGTTGGTAGGGAAAGAAGGAAAGGAAGCAAGCAAAGAAGGGAGGCAAAGAAGAGAGAAGGGAAGGAGGTGAGGAGAGAAAGACAGAGAAGAGAAAGTGAGAAACCAACCCTTCCCATGGAGTTGGCTGCCCTGCGCTCACATTTCAATGTTACATTGCTGAATCAGCCAGCCCTGTATTGCGAAGCTAAGAGAATAGTGCCAGAAATACGATGTGTTCAGTGATTTCTTCTGAAGACACTACTCTTGGCTTCTTCATCTTTTAGAAGATGCTTCCAGAGGGAGAAGGGATGACCCTTCCTGGCCAGATTTGGGGTACTGTTTTGAAAGCCCTTCACTTGGGTTCTTCCTGAGCACAGACTTAGTAATGTGAAGGAGAGAAGCATAAAAACTGCCTCAAGAATAACTGGCTTCAGATGTTTTTACAAATCTTCAGCTCTTCTCCAAGGCATACTCAAAGCTGCTATTTGTGGCATTGAATGTTTTAAATAAAAAGTTCCATACTGTCTTTAAATATACCTTAGGGGAGTGGCTAATGCAGAAAATATTTTCCTCGGCTGGGGAAGCAATGGAAATTGTTTTTTTTCCACAATAAAACATTGCCTCTTCCAGTCAAACAAAAATTTCACTTGGGTCTGGGATGCACACAAGAGACAAGAGAACTGCTACTAAAAAGCTTGCACATGCTCTGAAAGGCATTGTGCATATGGTTATTTCCAATGATATACCTTTAAAAATATAGCTCTCTTATGGATGTGTTTCATTAGTCAAAAGGGTGACATTTCTCTGTTTTAATGAAATAGAGTTAAGTTCCAATCAGATGAACCTGACATAAATATCCAATTCTAACTGAGAGCAGTTTTACACTTTCATTGATGATAAAAAAACGGCTTCCTGATTAAATGAGGAATTCTAGCTACTTCTTAGGAGAATAGCTGGGAGGAAAGGGAACATAAAATAAAGATGTATTGGAGAGTATAGCAAAGCTATGCAAGTTTCACATTTTTCTTAAATGCATATGACAGGGCTTCAGTGGAAAGCCTTATGGGGAAATAATTTACAGTGGGTGAAACTAAGGCTCGAATCAGTTAATTGATCCTGCCCTGAGTCACTCTGCAAATTTGTGGCAGGAATGGGATTTGAACCCATAGCCACTGAGTGACAGAACTGTTGCTCATCTTGGGACCATTCAGGTTATTCAGTGGCATCAGGAACATTATCAGAACTTAACACTAGAAAACCTGGCTGCTAAGGTTGAATTCCATCACAGTTCTCCTGAGTCACATCCCACAGCACCCCAAGGGGCTACTAGGTTGACTTGCTAACTACTCAGTAGTCATTCTCCTTACAGAATGTGCAATAAGGCCATAACCATTTATTTTTACTTTTAACTTAGTTTACATTTAGTTTATTGTTTTAATGCTATGGAGTTGTTTCTTTTTAATTTAAAGGGAAAAAATTTCCCATATCAAGGATAGCTTTTTTTTTTTTTTAATTTAGGCCCCAATAAATTCAGGATTTGTGGTAATTCCACCCAACCTGAAGCTAAATCTTGTGCTGTTTTTGAAGGTGAACCAAGAAAATTAGTAGCCTAATAAAGGACCTATTTAAATTACTTAAGTATAGTCACTTATTTTTAAGGATGTTGGCAGGGCATGGTTTCCAGTGAATATGATAAGTGATGATAACAACTACTATATACCCAGAGTCTTTTGCCAGACTAAGAACAAAGAGAACACAATGTGTTGTCTACTTTGGTCTCTACAACAAGTTGATGAGATGGTCTCTTTTACAGATAAAATTAAGAAAGAAATTACTTGTCCAAGGTATCAAGGCAAGAAAGAGGATTTAAACCCAGACCTGTCTGGCTTCAAAGCTCATGTTCCCATTCTCATGCTTTACTTCAATAATTCCAAGTCTTTGTCAGGGTCGGGGCAGAGTAAGTGGTCCTGAGCCTATCTTATGAAAAGTGACAATCAAAATGGTGCATATGATTTCAAAGAAAATTTTGGACTCCAGAATGCCTATCCTACTGCCTATTTATAAATCTCTTCTGTTCATAAAAGCAGGTCATCCACTAAGCTATTTTGTTAGAGTATTATTATTTTTTTTTAGATAACTGTATTCAAAAGCAAAACAACACTTATTTACAAACACACTAATCCTGACTTTTCACTGATTCCTCCTTAGTTGATGTTAATGAAATTTTGTTGAATAAAGATGGAGTTGAGTAGCTCCTTAACTAACTGATAGTTTATTCTATTTTATTTTGGGCAATATTTTGGTTGTTCCAAGAACTGGTCCAGTTGAGAAGCTGGCAACTGCCTAGTGGTTTGGTGGCAGTGAAATTTAGAGGCCAGACACTGGACTCAAGGCAGTGTCATAGAGATATGTCAGAATATGAGACAAAAAAAAAAATCAGTAATGTAGATTCTATGTTAAGAGCTTGATATATTCTAAATTATGATATTTTGCTTTAAATTTGATTTTTGAAATACTGTATTAATGCACTATTTATTTTGGTTCTTTTAAATGTTGGGGTACTCCCTTAAATTTTGCATCTGAGATGAATACCCCACTTAACTCACCCTAGTCCCAGCCCTGGATGAAGGGCTGGGTGTGGCCAGCAGACTGTTCTTTTAAATGGGATATTTCCCATGAAAATCAGTATTTCTAGCATCCTTTGTTAAAACTGGCAACACTAGACTTGCATTTCCTTATGACAAAAAGTGGCTTTATCTGAGTGACAGCTGCCTCCAGTGGGGAGCACATGTTCTGTAGCCCTCACCACTTCCTGGCTAGCTCATTACTGCCTGGCCCTACAGGATTTGAGTTGAGCATTCTGGGGCTAGACCAAATGTACAAATGTTATTCTTGAGTCCGCTTGTTCTGCCATAGCCTGTAACATTCCTTCAGAATTACTGATGTGCCACCTTTGACATTAAATCACAAGATAAGATCACTGCCAGCAAGACCCTGGGAAAAATTCCATTGACTAGCACTGAAGCATCATAGATCACAGTGCTGGAGTGTGCACTTCTCATGTTTTCCATGCAGGGAAAACTTCTTCCACATCCAGACTTAACTCACAAATACTTTTTATCCATGCTAAGACTTTTTGAGCTATAGTGTGCCTCACTCTGTGCTGAGACTTGTACATATATGACCTTATTTAGTCATTACAAGAATCATATACGATGTATAAATATCTCCATTTTACGGATATGGAAACTGAGTTACTAAAAGGCTGAGAAAATTGCCCAAGAACACATAGGTGGTAAAGGGAGGAATCTGGACTCAAACCAGATGGATGACACCAAAACTGATAGTCTTTACCACTATTCACCCTGCTTCTCTGTGCTCTGCTGTCATTTCTTAACAATAGACACCTCACTTGCTAAATTTGCTAATTGCTCTTTGCTATCAAGGGCACTAACATTTCACAAGCATATGGAATTTGATCAAAGAGCATACAACAGCTGTCTATTGTATTAAATTCATGTTAAGAGCCTATCCTCCTTGTTTTTGTGCCTTTTTTCATTTCAGATTAATTTTTCAAAGGTTAATCACATGACACTTATTTTAATTATGCCTCTCTAGTCACGACAAATGACAGTGCTTGACTTCTTGTTGCCTTCCTTTGTATTGTGTGACCAATGAGATTATTAATAAATGCCTTTTTATTATGTAGTCATGCTGTAGGTGCCCACAGGGCACAGGCTGGCCTCATGTATTTTATTCTGGGTGCAGTGTCAGCAGGGCCTTGTGGATTTGCTAATGAGCTAAATCCGGTTAGTGCCACATGCCCTGGACTGCCACAGATCTTTTAAATACATCATTGCTCTCAGAGACTCAGCTGGGTTCAGT
This sequence comes from Bos indicus, assembly GCF_029378745.1. Taxonomy (NCBI): domain Eukaryota; kingdom Metazoa; phylum Chordata; class Mammalia; order Artiodactyla; family Bovidae; genus Bos; species Bos indicus. The sequence goes on from NC_091769.1 coordinate 56,757,450, forward strand.
TGGAGAGAGATTAACTTCTCATTCCAATTAGTGGAGAGTCATACTGTTGGAGAGAGAGCTGCTTATGTAGCCCCAAACCCAGGACCCTCTGATCGATGAACCAGTGACCAGCCAACAACAAACTTAGAAAAGAGTGGCTTCAAGGAAGGATTTTGTTGTTGTTGTTGTTGTTGTTTGCTTTGTGTGTGGCTTAGAGATCACCATCTCCTAAAGAGAAGGAGAGGCTGTTTTGTTTCCCATGTCAAAAATACATTGCCTTCTATCTAGAATGATGGAAGCTTAAAAACCAAGGGAGTGGAACATTTAAAATAAACGTAAAATTCTGTATTTTAACCCTAGACCAGATTTGTTCACTCTGAAACACAGTATGTAAAGGCTATTTTGTTACATGTTTTATTTTTTTCAGATAATAATAACACTAACTAACCATTATTGAGTGCTTACAGGGTAGGGCACTCTTACAATTGCTTTATGTGTATTAATTTAATTCTCACAACAACCCTTAGACAGAGATACAATTATCCTAAATTGTACTGCTCCAAGTTCCTCTTTGTCTCTTTTATCTCTTCTTACATCTTATTCTTCTTGAATAAACATTTTAAGCTATGTGTATTACTCGTATTACTTTTCCATGCTTTCGTTGATAGGATAAAGGAACAGCTACTTTAAAGTGGAATGCTTTTTGAAATGAAAGCCAAGCCCAAATCAGGCCTCTACAAAGATACTGCAGATATACAGAAAAAATAGGAAAGTTTCAAAACACAGAGAAGCAAGAAAAAAAATGCACTTTTTCTCTAATTTCTGATGAGAAAAAGGTGTGCAAAATAAAACATTCAGCCCGGGAATCAAGAGTAGTAGAAATGCACATCTTTCTTTCATTTAAGATTAAAAATAGTTGACAAAAATAAAATATAAAATATGCTCAATAGTAAAGAAAAATATCATATTCAGATTAAAATCATCTCATTATTGTACTGTAGTAAGACACACAGACTGATCCATCTAAAAGAGAACTCCAGAGGTATTCCTGAATCAAAATCAATTGTGCACACCATAACCACAAGCCCATCTGAAAATCAATGAGGTCTTTTCTAAAAAAAATACCAAAAACAAAAAAACATGTTTTATAGGAGAATGTATTCTCTGCAAACTATGAAAACCAAAAGCATTTTATTTGGGTGTTTCGTAAACCATTTTTCAAAAGTGATGTCCCATATAAAATCAAGTATCATGATCCTTATTTGTTTTAATGGAAGGCAAAGGTAAGAACAGACTCTAAATGTGTAAATGCTTTTTGAAGCTACAACTGTACACACGCACTCATGCACATACATACATAATGGCTTTAAAATGCCCTCTGTATCTAGAGGCAGCCAAAGGCAAGCCTTGCAAGGGGAAAAGGTTTGAATGGACATGTAAAGTGTCCATAAATGTGCTTTTTCAAGAGTATAATTGCTTTCTTACCCTTAATGTCTGCCAGGGAGTCAGTGACTGATGCTGTAACATATAGCAGAGCAAACAAAGGATTCACTTGAAAAAATTATAGAAGATTTGAAGAGTGTGTGTTTGCATGTATCTGTGAATGGGGAAGGAGGGTTTGCTTTGTGTGATGCTTAAATGGGGTGGAGGGGGGGATACAGGCATTGACCAACCAACCGAAATCCTGAGGACCACAGAGCCTCAGTTTTTTTTTTTAATCCATTGTAACAATAGCTAAATTTTAAGAAGGAAGCCTGCTTGTTCCTTATATTTCTGAAATGGAATTTGCTCATCACTTGAATCCTAAGAGACTCTTCCCTTTTTTTTTCATTTTTAAAAAGCAGCCTCAGAAGGATTCACTATGTGAAGGGTAAAAATGTCTCTTCACTAAGGGTTGGCTTACCCTCCTTCCCCACTTGGCTCTCTCCTGGCCTGGACTACAGGTCGCCTTCATGCTGTCTGGGACCACACAGGCGTTGATAACCACCTCTAGTCCTCTCCATGTTGCCTTAGGCTCAGTGGCCTGTGAGCCTCAGGAGGGCCCGGGCTGGATTCTGCTCATCCACGTGTTCCCTGAATGTAGGACACAGATGCTGCGTGGCCAGTAAAGCTCTGCTAAAGGAAGAAAGATTCCAGTTATCTCCTAAAAATGTGTTTACTGAATCTGGTAAAGAGGAAAGCAGAAATGTTTATGATACTACCCATTCAGTTCAGTTCAGTCGCTCAGTCGTGTCCTACTCTTCGCGACCGCATGAACCGCAGCATATCAGGCTTCCCTGTCCATCACCAACTCCTGGAGTCCACCCAAATCCCTGTCCATTGAGTTGGTGATGCCATCCAACCATCTCATCTTATGTCGTCCCCTTCTCCTCCTGCCCTCAATCTTCCCCAGCATCAGGGTCTTTTCAAATGAGTCAGCTCTTTGCATCAGGTGGCCAAAGTATTGGAGTTTCAGCTTCAACATCAGTCCTCCCAATGAACACCCAGGACTGATCTCCTTTAGGATGGACTGGTTGGATCTCCTACCCATTAGACAGTATAATTTTATTTAGCTTTTTGATCAGGATCATTTTTTTCCACCCAGAGATCAAAAAATGTTACAAAACAACACTTTCCAAGAATTAATAAAAATCTAAGAGATAAATAATTTGCCTAAAATAAGTGTTTAGCAAACAAACAAAAGCTAGTGCCAAGAGAGGTGTCTTTGATGTCTTAAAAAAGGAGAGTATAGTGCAGTTGATGAAAATAGACAAGCTTTCAGGTTTTCACCCTGAGTCCTTGAGCCATGAGATTCATCCTGGAAACCTTGTTTGCAGTGATGGCGGCCCCAGGGCCAGCCTTGAAGATCTATAACTTTAGGTTCGGACTATCATGGGAATAACTGAGCTTTGGAACTAGTGATTTGCCAATCCTCGAACTCACATAATGGTGATTTGTGTCTGAAATTTAATGTACTAGTCTACAATATCACATCTCTTAAGCATTCAATATGTGCCGAACTTTTTGCTACCAACTGGCCAAGACAAGATCTCTATCTTTTGCAGGGCTTGCAGTCTAGTAAGAGATGACTGTATAAATAACTACCTTAGTTAGGTTCTCAACATGTAGTTCCCAGACTAGCAGCATTAACATTACCTGCTTGCCTGTTGAAATGCAAGCATAGCTCTTACCCCATCCTGCTCAGTCAGAAATTCTGGGGTAGGGCAATTTTTAGTTTAACAAGCCCTCCAAGTGATTCTGATGCACATTAAAATTTGAGAACCTCTATTCTCAAATTAAAAATTGAGATTACAAACAGTGGTTTACAATGCTGCCTGAAACCATATTAGAATCACTCCATGCATACCTCCCCCTACCAACTGAACAGAATCTCTATTCATTATCCTTGTTTAGTTGCTAAGTTGTGTACAATTCTTTTACAACCCCATGGACTATAGCCTGCCATGGGATTTCCCAGGCAAGAATACTGGAGTGGGTTGCCATTCCCTTCTCTCAGAGGTTTTCCTGACTCAAGGATAGAACTCCTGTCTCAGGCATTGCAGGCAGATTCTTTACCACTGCGTTATCAGGAGGGCTTCTATTCCTTGAAAGTGAAAGTCGCTCAGTCATGTCCAACTCTTTGCAACAACAGGACTATACAGTCCATGGAATTCTCCAGGCCAGAATACTGGAGTGGGTAGCCTTTCCCTTCTCCAGGGGATCTTCTCAACTCAGGGATTGAATCCAGGTCTCCTGCATTGCAGGCAGATTCTTTAGCAGCTGAGCCACAAAGGAAGCCCAAGAATACTGGAGGGGGAAGCCCATCTCTTCTCTAGCGAACCTTTCTGACCTAGGAATTGAACCAGGGTCTCCTGCATTGCAAGCAGATTCTTTACCAACTGAGCTATCAGGGAAGCCCATTGCTACTGCTGCTAAGTCACTTCAGTCGTGTCCGACTCTGTGCGACCCCATAGGCGTCAGCCCACCAGGCTCCCCTGCCCCTGGGATTCTCCAGGCAAGAACACTGGAGTGGGTTGCCATTTCCTTCTTCAATGCATGAAAGTGAAAAGTGAAAGTGAAGTTGCTCAGTCGTATTCGACTTTTAGCGACCCCATGGACCGCAGCCTACCAGACTCCTCCATCCACGGGATTTTCCAGGCAAGAGTACTGGAGTGGGTTGCCATTGCCTTCTCCGAGGGAAGCCCATTAGCACCCTCTTTAATCACTTTTTTGTTACCTGGTTTTTGTCTTAACTATAACTGTGCCTGAGATACCACTGATTACATTATAATGTCCATTGATCTTCCTGAAACTTGTTCTATTAATTTTTTCTTAAATGATCTTTTATTTCTAGCTCACAGTCTACTTGAAGGTCTGGCTTTATAAGAATTATTTCATGTGCCCAAAAAGTTCCAAATATCCCTAGAGATCTTTCCTGAGCAACTACCTGTTTTTCTCCTTTGAGTTTTATCTCTGTAGCTTGAAGCTACCCCCACCCCCATTCAGATAGACTCCTTCAAGAGAAAAAAAAAAAGAAAATAACCAGTATTTGCAACTTATAAGTAAAGATTCCAACATAACAGAACTAAAGGGAAAATATTAATAAGGTTACAAAGGCTAACTACAATTTAAGGTTGTTGTTTTTTTTTTTGCTTTTTGCTTTTGGCTGTATTGATATCAAGTCAGTTTGGTAAGCCTGGTTATCTTATACTGATAAAATCTGATTGGAAAACAGCTCTGCTCACCACAATACCACCAATGCCACTTATTATGAGGGAAATGTAAATTAAAATCACAAACAGCTATCATCTCACACCTGTCAAGATACCTATTATCAAAGTAATAATAATAACAAAAGACAAGCACTGATGAGGCTGTGGAGAAATTAGAACCAATGCACACTGTTGGTGGGAATGCAAAATGGTAGAGACACTTTGCAAAACAGTATGAAGTTACCTCAAAGAATTAAAACTAGAAGTACCATGTGATCCAATAATCCCATTTCTGGAAATTTATCCAAAAGAATTAACATCAGGATCTTGAAAAAATATTAGCACTTATTCACAACAGCCAAGATGTAGAAACAACCTACATGTTCATTGACAGATGAGCAGATAAGGAAAATACGGTTTGTGCAGACAATGGAATACTCTTCAGTCTTTTTTTTTTTTTTTTCTCTTCAGTCTTTAAAAAGACGGAAATTCTACAATAAGAGAAAATAAGGATGAATCTTGAGGACATTATGCTAAGTGAAATAAGCCAGTCACAGAAAGACAAATACTGCAAGATTCCACTTAAATAAGTGTCTAGAAGAGCCAAATTCATAGACTCAAAGAGTTGAATGGTGGTGATGCTGAGCAGAAAGTGAAGAAGAACTAAAGGGCTTCTTGATGAAGGTGAAAGAGGAGAGTGAAAAAGTTGGCTTAAAGCTCAATATTCAGAAAACGAAGATCATGGCATCCGGTCCCAACACTTCATGGCAAATAGATGGGAAAACAGTGGAAACAGTGGCTGACTTTATTTTTCTGAGCTCCAAAATCACTGCAGATGGTGATAGCAGCCATGAAATTAAAAGACGCTCACTCCTTGGAAGGAAAATTATGACCAACCTAGACAGCATATTAAAAAGCAGAGACATCACTTTCTCAACAAAGGTCTGTCTAGTCAAGGCTGTGGTTTTTCCAGTGGTCATGTATGGATGTGAGAGGTGGACTTTAAAGAAAGCTGAGCACTGAAGAATTGATGCTTTTGAACTGTGGTGTTGGAGAATACTCTGGAGAGTCCCTTGGACTGCAAGGAGATCCAACCAGTCCATTTTAAAGGACATCAGTCCTGGGTGTGCATTGGAAGGACTGATGTTGAAGCTGTAACTCCAATACTTTGGCCATCTAATGTGGAAAGCTGACTCATTTGAAAAGACCCTGAAGCTGGGAAAGATTGAGGGCAGGGAGAAGGGGACAACAGAGGAAGAGATGGTTGGAGGGCATCACTGACACAAAGGACATGGGTTTGGGTGGACTCTAGGAGTTGGTTCATGGGGTCGCAAAGAGTAGGACACGACTGAGCGACTGAACTGATACTGAGCAGGCCCCTGTGGGGCTTCTGGGCATAAAGCCTTTCTGTGTCCCCCATTTCTCTGATTATAGGAAACAGCCTTCATTCAGCCTTCATGATCTTCCCTGAGTTTCAACAGGTGTATTTAAACAGTTGCTAATTAGGGAAGGGAAGGGATGCAAGACAAGGGTGAAACAGTCAAGAAAAACAATAGTGCAGCCTTGGGGCAATGTTCTGTTTCACCATCAAAAAATATACACAACAATATCTTTAAGCTATTTTACAGATACTGAAACCCACTCCAGGTGGGAGAAGTTAAAATTAACATGGTATGCTGCCCAAAAGCATGCAGATTCCAGGAAAAACTGGAACTTGAAGGTTAATGCTTTTGACTCATACTTACCATACCAGGGACTCATCAGAAGAATGCAAGCCCATCAGTGCCTTGATCCTTATCACCTACTTACATATAAGACCTCTCCCTATTCCCGCTGGGGTGGGGGTGGGGGCATAGTTCTTGAGGTGCTAGCCTACTGTGTTTCCTCTTTGCCTGGCAAAGAAATAAGGCCACTCTTTTTTCTCCTCCATAATCTTCTCTCTGTATTTCTGTTCAGCATCAGTGCATAGAGCCAAGATTTTGGCAATAGTAGTTGTAAGCAAGATTGAGATAGAAATTGCTAGGCAGTCCGTGTAGGACTCTGAGATCTCATTCTTGTTTTCAATAAACATCTACTCCATTCAGTATTCTTGCCTTGAGAACCCCATGAACAGTTTGAAAAGGCAAAATGCTAGAATACTGAGAGAGGAACTCCCCAGGTCAGTAAGTGCCCAATATGCTACTAGAGATCAGTGGAGAAATAACTCCAGAAAGAATGAAGGGATGGAGCCAAAGCAAAAACAATACCCAGTTGTGGATGTGACTGGTGATAGAAGCAAGGTCTGATGCTGTAAAGAGCAATATTGCATAGGAACCTGGAATGTCAGGTCCATGAATCAAGGCAAATTGGAAGTGGTCAAACAGGAGATGGCAAGGGTGAATGTCGACATTCTAGGAATCAGCGAACTGAAATGGACTGGAATGGGTGAATTTAACTCAGATGACCATTATATCTACTACTGTGGGCAGGAATCCCTTAGAAGAAATGGAGTAGCCATTATGGTCAACAAAAGAGTCCAAATGCAGTACTTGGATGAAATCTCAAAAACGACAGAATGATCTCTGTTCGTTTCCAAGGCAAACCATTCAATATCACAGTAATCCAAGCCTATGCCCCAACCAGTAATGCTGAAGAAGCTGAAGTTGAATGGTTCTATGAAGACCTACAAGATCTTTTAGAACTAACACCCCAAAAAAGATGTCCTTTTCATTATAGGAGACTGGAATGCAAAAGTAGGAAGTCAAGAAACACCTGGAGTAACAGGCAAATTTGGCCTTGGAATATGGAATGAAACAGGGCAACGGCTAATAGAGTTTTGCCAAGAGAATGCACTGGTCACAGCAAACACCTTCTTCCAACAACACAAGAGAAGACTCTATACATGGACATCACCAGATGGTCAACACCGAAATCAGATTGATTATATTCTTTGCAGCCAAAGATGGAGAAGCTCTATACAGTCAGCAAAAATAAGACCGGGAGCTAACTGTGGCTCAGATCATGAGCTCCTTATTGCCAAATTCAGACTTAAATTGAAGAAAGTAGGGAAACCACTAGACCACTCAGGTATGACCTAAATCAAATCCCTTATGATTATACAGTGGAAGTGAGAAATAGATTTATGGGACTAGATCTGATGGATAGAGTGCCTGATGAACTATGGACTGAGGTTCGTGACATTGTACAGGAGACAGGGATCAAGACCATCCCCATGGAAAAGAAATGCAAAAAAGCAAAATGGCTGTCTGGGGAGGCCTTACAAATAGCTGTGAAAAGAAGAGAAGTGAAAAGCAAAGGAGAAAAGGAAAGATAAAAGCATCTGAATGCAGAGTTCCAACGAATAGCAAGAAGAGATAAGAAAGCGTTCCTCAGCAATCAGTGCAGAGGAAATAGAGGAAAACAACAGGATGGGAAAGACTAGAGATGTCTTCAAGAAAATAGAGATACCAAGGGAATATTTCATGCAAAGATGGGCTTGATAAAGGACAGAAATGGTATGGACCTAACAGAAGCATAAGATATTAAGAAGAGGTGGCAAGAATACACAGAAGAACTGTACAAAAAACATCTTCACCACCCAGATAATCACGATGGTGTGATCACTCACCTAGAGCCAGATATCCTGGAATGTGAAGTCAAGTGGGCCTTAGAAAGCATCACTATGAACAAAGCTAGTGGAAGTGATGGAATTCCAGTTGAGCTATTTCAAATCCTGAAAGATGATGCTGTGAAAGTGCTACACTCAATATGCCAGCACATTTGGAAAACTCAGCAGTGGCCACAGGACTGGAAAAGGTCAGTTTTCATCCCAATCCCAAAGAAAGGCAATGCCAAAGAATGCTCAAACTACCATACAATTGTACTCATCTCACATTCTAGTAAAGTAATGCTCAAAATTCTCCAAGCCAGGCTTCAGCAATATGTGAACCATGAACTTCCATATGTTCAAGATGGTTTTAGAAAAGGCAAAGGAACCACAGATCAAATTGCCAACATCCGCTGGATCGTGGAAAAAGCAAGAGAGTTCCAGAAAAACATCTATTTCTGCTTTATTGACTATGCCAAAGCCTTTGACTGTGTGGATCCCAATAAACTGTGGAAAATTCTTCAAGAGATGGGAATACCAGACCACCTGATCTGCCTCTTGAGAAATTTGTATGCAGGTCAGGAAGCAACAGTTAGAACTGGACATGGAACAACAGACTGGTTCCAAATAGGAAAAGGAGTATGTCAAGGCTGTATATTGTCACCCTGCTTATTTAACTTCTATGCAGAGTACATCATGAGAAATGCTGGGCTGGAAGAAACACAAGCTGGAATCAAGATTGCCGGGAGAAATATCAATAACCTCAGATATGCAGATGACATGACCCTTATGGCAGAAAGTGAGAGGAACTAAAAAGCCTCTTGATGAGAGTGAAAGTGGAGAGTGAAAAAGTTGGCTTAAAGCTCAACATTCAGAAAATGAAGACTATGGCATCTGGTCCCATCACTTCATGGCAAATAGATGGGGAAACAGTGGAAACAGTGTCAGACTTTATTTTTTGGGGCTCCAAAATCACTGCAGATAGTGACTGCAGCCACGAAATTAAAAGATACTCTTTGGAAGAAAAGTTATGACCAACCTGCTGCTGCTGCTGCTAAGTCGCTTCAGTCCTGTCCGACTCTATGCGACCCCATAGATGGCAGCCCATCAGGCTCCTCCGTCCCTGAGATTCTCCAGGCAAGAACACTGGAGTGGGTTGCCATTTCCTTCTCCAATGCAGGAAAGTGGAAAGTGAAAGTGAGGTCGCTCAGTCGTGTCCGACTCTTAGCGACCCCATGGACTGCAGCCTACCAGGCTCCTCCATCCATGGTATTTTCCAGGCCAGAGTATTGGAGTGGGGTGCCATTGCCTTCTCCAACCTAGATAGCATATTGAAAAGCAGAGACATTACTTTGCCAACAAAGGTCCGTCTAGTCAAGGTTATGGCTTTTCCAGTGGTCATGTATGGATGTGAGAGTTGGACTGTGAAGAAAGCTGAGCATTGAGAATTGATGCTTTTGAACCGTGGTGTTGGAGAAGACTCTTGAGAGTCACTTGGCTGCAAGGAGATCCAACCAGTCCATTCTAAAGGAGATCAGTCCTGGGTGTTCTTTGGAAGGAATGATGCTAAAGCTGAAACTCCAGTACTTTGGCCACCTCATGCGAAGAGTTGACTCATTGGAAAAGACCCTGATGCTGGGAGGGATTGGGGGCAAGAGGAGAAGGGGATAACAGAGGATGAGATGGCTGGATGGCATCACTGACTCGATGGACATGAGTTTGAGTGAATTCCGGGAGATGGTGACGGACAGGGAGGCCTGGTGTGCTGTGATTCATGGGGTCGCAGAGAGTTGGACACGACTGAGTGACTGAACTGATACCCTTTGTCCCAAATTCCTGCAACGTGGCTTTGGTCTGATAAATAATCAACACTCATATCCAGGGAAGGGCAGTAATTAACTTCTGTTCCATATGCCTGAGGAAAAAAACAACTGGTGATCATTAATCTTTAGCCCACACATCTTGTCCATTGTAAAATGGTCAGGGGGCATGAAAAAGGGTGGCAACTTAACCTGAGGTTCAAGAGAAGCCACCTTTAAACTGATTATGAAATCAGTTTAGAAATCAGTTAGAAATGATGTGTTTTAAGGACAGGAGTCAACCAAAAAATGTACATATTAATACTGGTAAGGATATAAACTTCTATAAGTCCTGCCTTTGGGGGACTCTTTACCCTCTCTCAGCATCTATGCTGAGACCTTTGTACTTTCCTTCTCTTTAGAACTTGGATTCCCATTTCAAGATGAACAAGCTCTAGAAATCTGTTGTACAACATTATATCTGTAGTCAACAGCACTGCATTGTCCACTTAAAATTTTGTTATGGAGTAGAAGTGTTCTAACTATAGTACATTTATATTGTATTGTTGTTTTTCGGTCACTAAGTCATGTCTGACTCTTTGTGACCACTTGGACGACAGCATGCCAGGCTTCCCTGTCCTTTACCCAATGAAGCTTGCTCAAACTCATGTCCATTGAGTCAGTGATACCATCCAACCATCTTATCCTCTGTCGTCCCCTTCTCCTCTTGTCTTCAATCTTTCCCAACGTCAGAGTCTTTTCTAATAAGTCAGCTCTTTGCATCAGGTGGCCCAAGTATTGGAACTTCAGCTTCAGCATCAGTCCTTCCAATGAATATTCAAGATTGACTTCCTTTAGGATGGACTGGTTTGATCTCCTTGCAGTCCAAGGGACTCTCAAGAGTCTTCTCCAACACCACAGTTCAAAAGCATCAATTCTTTGGTGCTCAGCCTTCTTTATGGTCCAACTCTCACATCCATACATGACTACTGGAGAAACCATAGCTTTGACTAGATGAACCTTATTTGGCAAAGTGATATCTATGCTTTTTAATATGCTGTCTAAGTTTGTCATAGTTTTTCTTCCAAGGAGCAAGCATCTTTTAATTTCATGGTTGCAGTAACTATCTGCCATGATTTTCGAGCCCAAGAAAATAAAGTCTCTCACTGTTTCTATTGTTTCCCCATCTATTTGCCATGAAGTGATGGGACCAGATACCATGATCTTCATTTCTTGACTGTTGAGTTTTATATTGTATAGGTTTTAAACATTGTAAAATGTTGAGTTTTATATTTCTATTGAGTTTTTTAGAATGTTGAGTTTTATATATTTATATTGTACATTTGTATATATATTTGATGAATAAATAAATATGAAAGAAATTATTAATAAAATTTTATAGATAAAATTTTTTCAAAACATAGCATCAGTGGAGAGGAAAGTGGTAAACAGCATCCTTGGCAGTTAAAAAAGTTTACAAAACACACTTTGGAGTTATCTGTCAAATGGAGCTGACAGGAAATGGTGTTTCTGAAGGCAGCATGTGTGTCTGAGGGAAGGAAGAAAGGGCTGATTGCATCCTAAACCAGAGAGAAGGAAAGGATTCTTCTAGGCTGCCCATCTTACCCTAATAGCCAGAGACTAAGGCTTAGATGGATCTACCAAAGCGGATTTGATGGTCAGCAACCTATTGACTGAAGTTTTTGTTGGAGGTTCTAGGTTGTAGTTACTTGGAGCAGGATCCTATGGGAGTGCAAGATCAGAACCAGGAGGACAGTATAAGATCAGGTCACAAGTATACATAGAGCTGGACAAAGAGAGTGAGAGAACCAAGAAATAAAGCCGAGCAAGGCAGATAACAAAAAAATTTTAGGGTAATCCTTGATATAGTAGAATTAACAACTCTTCTAAGGAAAAAATTACAAGAACACCCTAGATCTATTAAAAAAAAAATTCCAGTTTCCTTTATGCATTAACCTTGAACGGCCAAGTTAAAAATCTTAACTCAGAAGAGCCCTCCTCAACCAGGGAAAGATGACCTACAGAGAGTGGCTATGGACAAACCTAGTAAGATGTGATGGAGAAGGCAATGGCACCCCACTCCAGTACTCCTGCCTGGAAAAGCCCATGGACGGAGGAGCCTGGAAGGCTGCAGTCCATGGGGTCGCTGAGGGTCGGACACGACTGAGGGACTTCACTTTCACTTTTCACTTTCATGCATTGGAGAAGGAAATGGCAACCCACTCCAGTGTTCTTGCCTGGAGAATCCCAGGGACGGGGGAGCCTGGTGGGCTGCAGTCTATGGGGTCGCACAGAGTCGGACACAACTGAAGTGACTTAGCAGCAGTAAGTGTGAATCTTGCCTCTAAATGGACACTATTGCTCATTAGGGATTTTGCTGAAATGACAAGATTTGTTTTGCTTGGGTTTGCAATGGCAGTAATGACATTAAAAATACCACCCATAAAACAGCTATCATCATCTGATTCATTTCTTGACATGAGCTTGTATTTTGTGATAATTTGAAAAAACAACAGTGAAGTTAATGCCTCATTACTTAAAACCTCCAAGGTTAGACACTCAAATTCAATCACAAAAATACATGCACAGCTAATTCACATTTTACAACAACTATCATCAATCATCATTTGTGCACTAAGAGATTTGCACACACCTTGTATACTGTACAACAACCCCCCGACCCCCGCCCCCAGTCATCCAATTTTCAGCAAATCTATTACAGCTGCAAAGCCAAAGTACAGGAAATGCAGCTTGAAACTCCAAGGGAAAAGGAAGAACTTAAACTGGAGATGTTCCTTCAACAATACATGAGGGCCAGAATGAGGCAGAGTTTTTCAAATCCAAAGGGCCAAAGTATACAAGTTAATTTCTCTGCATGTCAATTCTTTTCATTTGTTAAATGACAGAAAGATTACTTCTGCATATACCTCACAGGCTTGTTTGTTATGTTAATTTTTTCTTAAATGAACTTTTATCTCTAGCTCACAGTCTAATTAAAGGCTTGTTAAAGGTTCAGTTCAGTTCAGTTCAGTTCAGTCGCTCAGTCATGTCCAACTCTCTGTGACCCCATGAATCGCAGCACACCAGGCCTCTCTGTCCATCACCAACTCCCGGAGTTCACTCAAACTCATGTCCATCGAGTCAGTGATGCCATCCGGCCATCTCATCCTCTGTCATCCCCTTCTCCTCCTGCCCCCAATCCGTCCCAGCATCAGAGTCCTTTCCAATAAGTCAACTCTTCACGTGAGGTGGCCGAAGTACTGGAGTTTCAGCTTTAGCATCATTCCTTCCAAAGAACACCCAGGACTGATCTCCTTTAGAATGGACTAGTTGGGTCTTCTTACAGTCCCCGGGACTCTCAAGAGTCTTCTCCAACACCACACTTAAAAAGCATCAATTCTTCAATGCTCAGCTTTCTTCACAGTACAACTCTCACATCCATACATGACCACAGGAAAAACCATAGCCTTGACTAGACGGACCTTTGTTGGCAAAGTAATGTCTCTGCTTTTGAATATGCTATCTAGGTTGGTCATAACTTTCCTTCCAAGGAGTAAGTGTCTTTTAATTTCATGGCTGCAGTCACCATCTGCAGTGATTTTAGTAACAACTATCATGGCCCTGCAAAATGGTGGATGATATATCTTCAGTGTGGAATCCATGAACAAAGGTCATTAGCTCTTTTCCATCACCATGTTGGGTGAAAGAGTGCTGATCATATTTGAGTAGACCCAGTGACCAGCCCATGTAGACATAGACTCTCAGATGAAGGAGACTGAAAGTCTGGTATATTTCAGGATGTACTAAAAGGCTTCCCAAGTAGCTCAGAGGAAAAGAATCCACCAGAAATGCAGAATTGGTTTGATCCCTGAATCAGGAAGACCCTTGGAGAAGGAAATGGTAACCCATTCCAGTACTCTTGCCTGAGAAATTCTGTGATGGGAGGAGCCTGGTGGGCTCAGGCTATGGAATCGCAAAAGAGTCCTACAGGACTCCAGGACTAAACAACAACAACTGAAAGGAAACATGGCCTCCTGTAGAAATCAAAAAAATTTCTCACCTAAAGTCTGGGAAAATGCAAAACTGATATCTGAGAAATAATGCGTCATGGACAAGATTGTATATAACCAGAACAAACTGTATGGGTCTTATTATAGGTAACATTAATTACAGGAGAAGCCTTTATTCAGTGTTTACAATGTGATGTTCATTCAATTCAGTCTAGGAGATAAATATGGGTATGTCCATTTTAAAGATCAGGAAAGTGAGACTCAGAGAGGTGAAGTGACTTATGGCCACACATAAATGAAAAGGATAAATGTCAGCACTGAGGTTTGACATCAGATATTTCTGACTTTGGAGCCAATGTTCTTAATTGTTATGGAATTGATCTGCAGAGTAATAAAGTCAGCTATTTTCAACAAATTATCTTCTTAAGTTCAGAAAACCTCAAGCTAAAGGATTCTTTCACAGATAGTTATATATGACCACCTAAACTGGAAAGACTATGCCAAAGACTGAATATTTGTGCCTCCTCAAAATCCATATGTTGAAACTTAATCCCCAATGTGATGATGTTTGAAAGTGAGTCCTTTGTCAGGTGACTAGGTCATGTGGGTGGATCTTTCATGAATGGGATTAGTATCTTTTAAATAAAAGCACAAGAGAACTCCTTCACCACTTCTGTCACATGAATACACAATAATATCACTACATATAAGCCAGGAAGTGAGTCCCCACTAGACACTGAATCTGCCAGTGCTCTGATTTTGGACTTTAGCTTCCAGAACTGTGAGCAATAAATTTCTGTTGTTGTGTCTATAGTATCTTGTCATAGCAACATAAATGAACTAAGACACTCTACCTAATTATTATAGTCAGAGTTCAGGGATACAGAAATTCTAAAAAAAAAAAAAAAAAGGATTGGTTTAGAAGATGCGTATATATAAGTGTAATATTACTTAGCCAAAAAAAGAATGAAATGTTATCATTTTCAGCAACATGAATGGACCTAGAGATTGTCATACTAAGTGAAGTGAATCAGACACAAACAGCCAAATATTATACAATTTCACTTATATGTGAAATCTAAAAAATAACATAAATTAATCTAGATAGAAAACAGAAACAGACATATATAACAAACTTATGGTTACCAACAGGGATAACAGAGTGAGGAGGAGGGATAAATTAAGAGTATGGGATTAACAGGTATAAACTACTATACATAAAAAAGCAACAGGATTTACTATATAGCACAGGGAACTATATTCAATATTTTTAATAACCTATAATAGAAAACAATCTGAAATATATATGTGTATACATATATATATATACACATATATATCTGACTCATTTTTGTACACCTGAAGCTAAGACAATATTATAAAACAATTATCTTTTGATTAAAAAATGTAAAAATATTTCCTCCTCTTCCTCTAGAAATCTTATACAAAAGTAATAATGGAAAAAATAAAACCTTAACAACTAAAGAAATGGAAGTTCCAGCAGTGGGAAGAATTTTTCTACAAGTACAGCAGATGAAGGAGTGGTATCCGATGGTGCAAGAGGAGAAAGTCATCGTTCAGAATAAGCACAGAGTTACAGCTAAGGAGGGCACCAGTCCAACAAAACTATGGAAACATCAAGAATAACAAAAGGCTAAAGTTAGAGCTAAGTGTGAAACTAAAAACACTGTGTGTGCATGCTCACTTGTTCAATCACGTCCAACTGTTTGCAACCCCATGGACTCTAGCCCACCAGGTTCCTTTGTCCATGGTATTTCCCAGGCAAGAATACTGGAGTGGGTTGCCATTCCCTCCTCCAGGGGATCTTCCTAACCCAAGGATGGAACCCGAGTCTCTGGTGTCTCCTGCATTGGCAGGTGGATTCTTTACCACTGAGCCACTTGGAAATTACTTGAAAATAGGTCAATAAAACAGTGAATCACCATCTCCAATTCCTCCTTTTCTCTTGTGTCTAGCACCTTCAAGGCAGTTAGGCATCCATCCTATAGGCAAAGTTATCAGCAGTTTTCTCTCTTAAGAAACTCTCAAGAGAAGACATGTAGGTTTTAGGGGGTTTTGCTCTTTTATGGGTCCCCCTGCAGCTGTGAGTTACCCACTTTGTCATCCAAGGGTTAAATAGCTCTGCTACCATAACACAAATTCTCAATCAGATTTTTAGTTATCTCACTTTGAAATATGGGCAAACAAGCTAAGATCATCAGATATTTGAGCAAACTGCCTAGAATGTTAAAAAGATACAAAAATAAATAGTAAGAAACACAGCCTTTGGGAGGAAAGACAAAATAATTTTGGAGACAGAGGGAAAAAAACAAACCAAAGAATCCCCACAACTCTAATCAATACCCTCAGAGAGATTTGAGAAGGCAATGAAACCACAGTTGATATAAAAATAAAACAATACAGCTTTAGCTTCTTGAAGTCATGTTAGACTGAATAATTTGAAAAACCTTCCTTCGGCAAATCCCCTAGATGAGGTATAAATGACAACACATATACTTATGCATTATTGAGCTCCCTAAAAAGTGTGGGGGAGATCCATAAAAGGGAAATGAAAACAGAATTTTAAGGGAATAGATCCAGAAACCAGTATGTTGTTGAGAAGAGGTCACCCTGATAGCGAGTACTGTTAAGCAGAACCTAGAACTTGAGGGTTAGTGGTAATAATATGGAATGGATGACTGTACCTTAGACCAGTGAAAAGTTAGAGATGAAACTGAAAACTCCACCAAAAGTCAGTACACGTGAAGGTGCTGCAGACTCAATGATGGTTAGAAATTTGTTTGATGTGAAGTAAGAAAATGAGGAATCTTGTCTTCACTGCATTTCTAGGTGGAATATAAAATAATGAAGATAATAGTATCTACTGAGAATTTTTAACTATCGACCAGCTCTTGAATGGGTTTGAGACTCAAATTCTACAATGTGTTCAGTCATGGAAACAGTATGCCAAGAAATTAAGCAACTGGTCCTAGCTTAATAATGTCCCTAACACTTTAACTAACACATATTTTTCTTTGAAGAATGCATTATCAACCCAGGGCTTTTGAGGTATCAATTAAGTTCAAGCATATATAAGCTCACAATAAAAAATAACATCATAAACATAAGAAGGTGAGCTGCCATGGTTAAGAGTTAGCAGAACCAACCAACCTGGCTTCCCAGGTGGCCTTAGTGGTAAAGAACCACTTGCTAAGGCAGGAGATGTAAGAGATGTGGGTTCGATTCCTGGTCAGGAAGATACCCTGGAAGAGAACATGGCAACCCACTCTAGTATTCTTGCCTGGAGAATCCCATGGACAGAGAAGTCTGGCAGGCTATAGTCCATAGGACTGCAAAGAGTCAGATGCAACTTAAGCAACTTAGCATGCATGCATAGAACTAACCAACCACAAAAGTTTGGCACTGATATACTTCAAATACTGGAGTGATCAGACATAGACCAAAATGACTGTCATAAAAATGTCTAAGTTGGTATGAACAAGATATGAACAAGGAAAAAAGATTATAAGAAAATTATTGACTTGCAAATAAACCAAGCTAGCTTCTAACAATGAAAAACACTCTTTGAAATTTAAAACTCATTGAATAGCTTAAAAATCAGATTGGCATGGTGGTGAAACAACTGGATATCCACATGCAAAAAGAAATAAACCTAGACACAAACATTCAACGCTTCACAAAAATTAACGCAAAATCAATCATAGACTTAAACATAAAAGTATAAAATTCCTAGAAGATAAGACAGAAGAAAGTCTAGATAACACTGGGATTGGTGATGATAATTGTTTAAATGTACCAACAAAGGCATGATCCATGAAAGAAATAATTGATAAGATAGACATCATTAAAATTTCAAACTTCTGCTCTATCTCCCTCTGGAGATTTCTGTTAAATCACTGTCAATAAATAAGACAAACCACAAACTGGGAGAAAATATTGCAAAAGATACATCTGGATAAAGGATTATTATCCAAAATATACAAAGAACTCTTAAAACTCATCAATAATAAAACAAATAGCATGATTTTAAAATGGCCAAAAAATACAAACACATCACCAAAGATGATATACAGATGGCAAATCAGCTTTTGAAAAAAATGTTCATCGTGTATCCCTGGGTGGTACTCAGTTGCTAAGTCATATCTGACTCTTTGTGATCCCATGGACTGTAGTCCATGGAGAAGGCAATGGCACCCCACTCTAGTACTCTTGCCTGGAAAATCCCATGGACGGAGAAGCCTGGTGGGCTGCGGTCCATGGGGTCACTAAGAGTTGGACACAACTGAGCGACTTCACTTTCACTTTTCACTTTCATGCATTGAAGAAGGAAATGGCAACCCACTCCAGTGTTCTTGCCTGGAGAATCCCGGGGACGGGGGGGCCTGGTGGGCTGCCGTCTATGGGGTCACACAGAGTCGGACACGACTGAAGCGACTTAGCAGCAGCAGCAGCAGGACTGTAGTCCATAAGGCTCCTCTGTCCATGGACTTTTCCAGGCAAGAATACTGGAGTGGGTTGTCATTTCTTTCTCCAGAGCATCTTCCCAATTCAGGGATCGAACCCATCTCCTGAGCATCCTGCATTGGCAGGTGGATTCTTTACCGCTGAGCCACCTGACCAACCAGCAATTGGGTTCCACGGTATTCAACCAAATAAGTCGAAAACTAATCTCCACATAAAAATCTGAACACAGATGTATATAGAAGATTTATTCATAATTGCTGAAACTTGGAAACAAGCAAGATGTCTAGTAAGGCAAATGGATAAATAAATGATGGTGCCTCCAGACAATGAACTATCAGTGCAGAGCCATCAAACCATGAAAAAACATGGGGAAATCTTAAATGCACATCACTAAGTGAAAAGAGCCAATCTGAAAAGCCCACACAGTGTATGATTCCAACTACAGGATATTCTGAAAAAAGGCAAAACTATGGATACAGTGAGAAAAACAAAGTTTGTCAAGGGTTGGGGAGAAGGAGAAATAAATAGGAAAAGCACAGTAGATTTTTAGGGCAAAAAAACTGTTCTATATGATACTATAATGGGGTGTGTGTGTGTTGTGTGTGTGAGTGTGTGTGTGTGCATGCACACTTAGTTGCTCAGTTGTGTCCAAATCTTTGCGACCTCAGGGACTGTAGCCCATCAGACCTCTCTGCCTATGATTTTTCTGGCTAGAATACTAGAGTGTACTTCCTTCTTCGGGGGATCTTCCCAATCCATGGATGGAACTCACATCTCCTGTGTCTCCTGAATTGGCAGGTGGACTCTTTACCACTGAGCCACCTGGAAAGGTCATAATGTTGGATGCATGTCTTTATACATTTGTCAAAACCCACAGAATGCATACCATCAAGAATAAGCCCAAGGTAAACTGTGGACTATGGGTGCTAATGATGTCGACTCATTAACTATAACAAATGTACCACTTTGGTGGGGATGCTGATAATGAAGGTTTAACTTTAGAAAAATCTATAATGTAATTAGCTATATTAAGAGATGAATAAGAAAAAAAGGAATTATTTGAGTAGATCTATAAAACTTATTTTATAATATTCATAATAAGACTAATTTTAGTAAATTAGAAATAGAACCTAATTAACCTTATAAGAGTTATCTCACAAACAATAACTACAAATTTCATATATAAAGATTCTCTTAAACATTAGAAACAAGGCACTGAAGTCTAGTTCCTGCTTCTGTTCAGTACTGTATTAAATATTACAGCAAACACAATAAAACAATAGAAAGAAACAGGCCATAAGAAAAAACTAACTTTTGCACAAAAATAATTGCCAAATAGAAACTCCAAAAAATTATTATTATGAATTAGAGAATTTGGCTAGTTGGTTAAATATAAGTACATAAAAAGTTATACATCTATCTACTGGCAACAATATGTTAGAAATAATACATTAAAATATCACTTCCAATAGCAAAAACATATAAGCTACTTAGGAATAAACACTAAAAAGGATGTCCAAATCCTTTATTAGAACAATAGTATTTTATTAAAATATGTTAGCATTTTAGTTATACGCTTCTCTGCTGTTAGTGGTTACTACTGAGAACATAACATGTAGGCTTGACTTAATTGGGATGAATGTAAGTCTCTATGTCTGTGAAAATACAAGGAACTGAAACACATTAACCCTTGAACTTTCTCTTCTATATTTGACATATATTTGAATTTTACTTATATTTCAAACTCTGGAAGACATTACAATTATTGTCTTATACAATTAATATTCATTTAGATTTACCCACAGATTCATCCTTTCTAGTATTCTCTATTTATTCCATATTTCCACGTTTTCTTCTGGGATAATTTTATTTCTGCTTAAATAATTCCATTTAGTATTTATTTTTATTTTTAAATTAGCTTCCTTTCAGTGTGTAATTTGCCTACAATGAGTTTTACCAACTTTAAGTGTATTTTTTTCAGAATGATAAATGCTCTAACTTTTATTTTGCAAAAAATATCTTTATTTCACATTTATATTTGAAGATATTTTCACTGGATATAGACTTTTAGGGTGGTAGTTGCTTTCAAAACTACAAACAGTTCTCTTGCTTTCATGATTTTCTTTTGAGATAAACACTATAAATTGTATTAATGGTAGTGGTATAGTCGCTAAGTCGTGTCCAACTCTTGCGACCCCAGGAACTGTAGCCTGCCAGGTTCCTTTGTCCATGGGATTTCCTAGGCAAGAATACTGGAGTGGGTTTCCATTTCCTTTTCCAGGGGATCTTCCTGACTCAGAGATTGAACTTGAGTCTCCTGCATTGCAGGCAGATACTTTACTGCTGAGCCATTCAGGTAAGCCCCATAAATTATATTACCTCTTCTTTATATTTTTTTTTAACTTTACAATATTGTATTGGTTTTGCCATATATCAACATGAATCCGACACAGGTATACACATGTTCCACATCCTGAACCCTCCTCCCTCCTCCCTCCCCATACCATCCCTCTGGGTTGTCCCAGTGCACCAGCCCCAAGCATCCAGTATGGTACATTGAACCTGGACTGGTGACTCGTTTCATATATGATATGATACATGTTTCAATGCCATTCTCCCAAATCATCCCACCGTCTCCCTCTCCCACAGAGGCCATAAGACTGTTCTATACATCAGTGTCTCTTTTGCTGTCTCGTATACAGGGTTATCATTACCATCTTTCTAAATTCCATATATACGCGTTAGTATACTGTATTGGTGTTTTTCTTTCTGGCTTACTTCACTCTGTATAATAGGCTCCAGTTTCATCTACCTCATAAGAACTGATTCAAATGTATTCTTTTTAATGGCTGAGTAATACTCCATTGTGTATATGTACCACAGCTTGCTTATCCATTCATCTGCTGATGGACATCTAGGTTGCTTCCATGTCCTGGCTATTATAAACAGTGCTGCGATGAACATTGGGGTACACGTGTCTCTTTCAATTCTGATTTCCTGTGTATGCCCAGCAGTGGGATTGCTGGGTCATAAGGTAGTTCTATTTCCAGTTTTTTAAAGAATCTCCACACTGTTCTCCATAGTGGCTGTACTAGTTTGCATTTCCACCAACAGTGTAAGAGGGTTCCCTTTTCTCCACACCCTTTCCAGCATTTATTGCTTGTAGACTTTTAGATTGTAGCCATTCTGACTGGCATGAAATGGTACCTCATTGTGGTTTTGATTTGCATTTCTCTAATAATGAGTGATGTTGAGCATCTTTTCATGTGTTTGTTAGCCATCTGTATGACTTCTTTGGAGAAATGTCTATTTAGTTCTTTGGCCCATTTTTTGATTGGGTCATTTATTTTTCTGGAATTGAGCTGTAGGAGTTGCTTGTATATTTTTGAGATTAGTTGTTTGTCAGTTGCTTCATTTGTTATTATTTTCTCCCATTCTGAAGGCTGTCTTTTCACCCTGCTTATAGTTTCCTTTGTTGTGCAGAAGCTTTTAAGTTTAATTAGGTCGCATTTGTTTATTTTTGCTTTATTTCCAATATTCTGGGAGGTGGGTTATGGAGGATCCTGATGTGATGTATGTTGGAGAGTGTTTTGCCTATGTTCTCCTCTAGGAGTTTTATTACCCGTTCTTTAAAAGGAATGTCTTTTTTTTTTTTTTTTTCCTGATAGCTTTAATGTGTTTTTCTCTTTGCTTTGCTTTTTAGCATTTTATCAATCAGATGTCTTGGTATGTTTTTCTTATATTTATGCTATTTTGAGTTTATATAACTCCTTGAGTCTGGGAATTGATGTCATTTAGGTTTGGAAAAATTTATGGCTAGCATCTCCACCAATATTGTTTTTGTCCCACCCTACTTTCCACTTACTCTGAGACATGACTCTGAGAATACATTTTTAGACAAAGACACTGTGTCATATGTCTTTTATATTCTTTTCCATCTCTCTCTGTTTTTCTCTTTGTACTTGAGTCTGTATATTTTCTATTGCTCTGCTTTCTGATTTCAATCTTCTTCTATGTCTAATCTTTACTAAATCCATCTACTGGATCCTTAATTTCAACTATTATGTATTTTAGAACTAGGATTTTCATTTCACTTCTCTTTATGACTCAAGTTCTCTGGAGAATTTCTCTATTTTGTCATTTCTTTTCTTGATTTATTAATCACAATTATTTTAAAGTCATATCTGATGTCTCTAATGTCTCTATCACATATAATTCTACTATACGGTTTTTTGTCTTCAGTTCAGTTCAGTTCAGCCGCTCAGTCATGTCTGACTCTTTGCCACATGAATTGCAGCACGCCAGGCCTCCCTGTCCATCACCAACTCCCAGAGTCCACCCAAACCCATGTCCATTGAGTCGGTGATGCCATCCAACCATCTCATCCTCTGTCATCCCTATCTCTTCCTGCCCTCAATCTTTCCCAGCATCAGGGTCCTTTCAAATGAGTCAGCTTTCCGCATCAGGTGGCCAAAGTATTGGAGTATCAGCTTCAACATCAGTCCCTCCAATGAACACCCAGGACTGATCTCCTTTAGGATGGGCTAGTTGGATCTCCTTGCAGTCCAAGGGACTCTCAAGAGTCTTCTCCAACACCACAGTTCAAAAGCATCAATTCTTCAGCGCTCAGGTTTCTTCAGTCCAACTCTCACATCCATGCATGACTACTGAAAAAACCATAGCTTTGACTAGATGGACCTTTGTTGGCAAAGTAATGTCTCTGCTTTTGAATATGCTGTCTAGGTTGGTCATAACTTTTCTTTCAAAGAGCAAGCGTCTTTTAATTTCATGGCTGCAATCACCATCTGCAGTGATTTTGGAGCCCAGAAAAATAAAGTCAGCCACTGTTTCCACTGTTTCCCCATCTATTTGTCATGAAGTGATGGGACCAGATGCCATGAATTAGTTTTCTGAATGTTGAGCTTTAAGCCAGTTTTTCACTCTCTTCTTTCACTTTCATCAAGGCTTATTCTCTTAGTTTTGGTCATTTGATCCTGTATTCTTCTTTGCCAATTAATTTTTCATTGAATGCCAGACATTGTTTATAAAAATTACAGAGATAATTAGAGACTCTTTTTTGGTATTATCCTTCTCCAGAGAAGATTTTTGCTTTCCTCTTGTTGAAGTGGTAAAATAAGAATAGATCACCTTAGTACATGATTTGGAGTGAGTTTCTTTTGAAATTTGGTTGTACCCTTTTACGTGTGCTTAAGAGTAAGTGCACGCTTACTCCCAGGAGTAGTTCTCTAAATAGAAACCTGAAATTATTGAGAGCATTCCTCCCCCTTGGTCCACCCAAGGACTCTAATTTGTGTTTGTTTCTTCCAGACCACAATGCTGAAAAAACTGCATCTCAGCTTCCCAACCACTGAGCTACTACTTTTTTGCTCTAATTTATTCTCAGTCTCAACCCCACTACAAATCAGCAAATTTCTCAAAGGGAATAACACTGTAGGATATCTTATTTTGCGGGTTTTTCTACTATCTGAAATATTTTCCCTTTAAACCCTGGTGGCTTCGGGAAGTCTCTGATATTTTCAGATTTATGTTCTTAGTATTTTCTCCAACTTTTTTATAATTGACATGAAGATTGGTTTATGAAGAAAGACTCCATCGTTAGTGGAAGTAATTTAAAAATCTGTAACTTCTTGAAGCTGAAAACATAATAAACTCATACTGATACTTCCAATTCAAATTCAGGAGCACAATATTTTTACTTAACTTCATTGATCTTATATCTGTATCTCCTTTATTCCCATAACAAAAATCAAAGTTCTTAATGACACCAAGATAATTACTCATTTGGTCTATCTCTTACACATACACACACACACACACACATATATATACACATATATATAATAATAAAAGCATGGGTAATAAAAGCCCCAACACTATCTGTAAACACTCAATTATTAAAAACGTTTTAAAAGGGATTTCTTTTAACTTAATTATATTTTATAATTATGCAAATTATTAATTATTTTCATGATTATAAAATCAAATCCCTAAAGAAAGACATATTCCAAAAAGTCTACCTTCTATTCCTGTCTATTGTACCTTGTTCTGTCCTTTCCCAATTTTAATGGTTTGTCTCTACATTGTATTATGTGTGTGTTAGTTGCTCAGTCATGTCTGACTCTTTGAGATCCCATGGACTGGAGCCCACCAGGCTCCTCTGTCCATGGAATTCTCCAGGCAAGAATACTGGAGTGGGTAGCCATTCCCTTCTCTAGGGGATCTTCCCAACCCAGGGATCAAACCTGAGTCTCCTGCATTGCAGGCAGATTCTTTACCATTTGAACCAATAGGGAAGCCCACATTGTATTATAAAACATAATAAAATACACGTATATCTTTATAAACCCCTTTTTCATAAATAAATGATAGCATCATAAATATTTTTTCACCTTGATCTATTTCAACTACTAATTTATCCTGAAGATGACTTCACTGTCATTTGTAATGACCGTCCTCATTCATTACAGCTGCATAGTTCTCATTTGTTAATTTTCTCAGTTGGTTATCTGATTCCAATTTCATTGCTATTTATTTAAATATTTATTGTTTATTATTACTTTATTTAAACACTTATGGTTTATTTTTTATTTTCTTTCTTTTACTTACCTTGTTCTACTAAACAAGTAAAGACTTTATTTGATTGGCATAAGGTGAAAAAGCTGTAAGTCTGGTAAAAAGGAAGTCTAACTAAAAATACCACAATAGAAGAATCGTGAATTTCCAGGACTGGGGCACTTCACAAAATGCAAAGTCCCTTAAATGAAAGGGAGGCTTGATCCCCTAGAGAAAGGACCCTATTAAACCACAACAATTTATACTGTGCATCTTCACCTTCAGTCTTCTCCAAAGGGACGGTGGCCATTTACCAGAGTGACTGTGCATTGAGCAAGGAGATTACTGGACAATAGCTCTGAATTGACACTAATTTCTGAAGACTCAAAATGCCAGTTATAGGACTCCAATCAAAGTAGGGACTTATGGAGGTCAGATGATCAATGAAGTTTGGGCTCAGGTTCATATTATTGTGAATATAGAGTGATCTACAGAGATCCTCAGTGATTCACATGCTTCCCACAGCCAAAATCACATGTGTGTGTGCGTGTGTGAGTGTATAAGCTAGTATGTGTTGTCAGCTGGTGAATACATCCATATGTAGAGTGAATTTTCCTAAAAAAATCTTCAAGTATGAACTAAACCATGAAACATGTGGTTAATAGGTAACATTGCATTTAGTCAAGCATTCATGATTCCTAATGAATTTTGTACTAGGAGAACCTTTTATGTGTGATGCCCTGCATTTTTCACCTCCCACCAAACATGCTGATTAATAAGAGCTTTTCTTCAGGGTGCAAAGGGAAAGCCCCAGAAATCACAGTTTCAGAATTTTGCCCATATTTCATGTTAGCAAAGATACTAAAATATGCTAAGGGTAGGAAATGAGATTCTAACTCTTCAGTGATCTATAATGTGAGAGGTGAAACCTGCTCCCTCTTCTTCCATGACCGTACAGAAATACTATGCCTAACAGCAGTCATGATGCCCAAATGGTGATTCCCAAAGCTATTGCTTAAGGCACAGTTGGAAATTTTACTTTATTTCCTCAAAATTTTCTCTTTATATTATAATAGTTATGATGACTATATATCCTACATGTCTATGTCCTGATATCTCATCCAAATTGAGCACTCAACACTCTTGATAAAGACTCACTTTCTCAGGGGTAAACAATTACCATGTATAACTAGGGGGCTCTTTATCCATGTGATGAGTCATGATCTTTTTGGAAAAAAGGAAAATAAGAAACATAGAGCCTTTGCTGTAAGATTGATAAAAGATCAACTATCTTTCACTCAAGTAAGATAAGGTGAAAGACCTTCTCTTATCGTTGTGTTTTTGAGTCCATAAAATGTGACAAAGGATGCAACTCTCACCCCAGTTGTCCATAAGAGTGATTTCTTATTGCAAGACATGGATTTCAACCTCATGGCAAATTAGAAAAAACAAATGCTAAAGTCTGTTTCTCCTCTCACTTTTAAACCAGTTTGGCAATAAATTAATCCAAAGCTTGGCCTTTTGGTAAGTTGTCTCCAAGACAGAAGAGTAAGGGCTCTTAAAGTGCTGCAGAGGTGCCTGGGGTCCACATTCAAAGGTCTCCTTTTCACTAATCTGTTGCAGGTCTTGAGTGGCATTACAGAGCACCCATTACTGCTCATGTCACAAACTCTCGTATATCAACATCTGAAGCAGAAGCTGTGAGTTCGAATGTTTCTGGTGAGAAGGCAGCTACCACGTCCAGACTAGACCACTTGTCAATATGAGCAAGTTACTACATGAGATGGAGACTTTCAAACTGAGAGCAGCTGAAAGGTAGTCCTGTCAAACTTGGCATTGTTTTCCTACTAAGCAATGTGTCTTTCTCCCTGTCCATTTCCTCACCTATGTCGGTACAATCCCTTCACATCCTTCAAGGCGTGGAGAGATTGCTACCCATTCAGGAAGCTTTCCCCCATTTTCTCAGTTATGCCCCTATAATATTTTATGCTTCCCTCCTAGATATTACCCTCTCTTCCTTAAATGATACTGAGCCTGGCACATACCTTATTCCCATGACCAACAAGTGTAAGCATCTTGAGAATAGGAGCATGTCCTGTTCATCTTTGAATTACCTTAGGTCCTACAACACTGCCTACTGTAACAGTAAATAGTTAATTTGACTGAATGATGTTTACCATCAACACTCTTCCTTTTATTAATTTTTCCTTCATTGTAAGCGAAACCAGTGTGTTCATAATCTGGGAGTAGGTGCCAGCCTGATGTTGAACCCTTTGGAAAGATTCTCTCAGGTACCTAGTTGAGTCCTCAAGTTAAAGACGTGTCTTAATGTGTAGAGCAGCTATTCCTTGATCTTCCTTACAGTGTCTTATGGTCTTCTAAATATGATCCACAAGGCATTGAAGAAGTAGAGTCATTAAAAGGCAACATCTAGTGCATTTAAAACATTGCTGTTAAGACATTTATGTAATAACTGATTTAGAAAGCATAACACATGGTAAGTAAAAATGAACAGACTCTGCTGCATTCACTGCCTAGGGCAAACTACTTTTTGCCTTTTTCTACAACTGGAAATAAAAGAGAGAATGTACTATCTATAAGTGTGTAATCTGATGAACTTTCATGCATGATACCCATGGGGGGCTTCCCTGGTGGCTCACACAGTAAGGAATCTGTCTACAATGCAGGAGACCCAGGTTCAGTCCCTGAGTTGGGAAGATCTCCTGGAGAAGGGAATGGCAACCCACTCCAGGAGTCTTGACTGGAGAATTCCATGGACAGAGGAGCCTGGCAGCCTACAGTCCATGGAGTTGCAAAGTGTAGGACACAACTGAGTGACTAACACATACACCCATGTAACTATGACCCTAATCAAGATGGAGAATATTTCCAAGATTGTAGAAAGCCCTCATGTATTTCTTTATAGTCAATAACTATCCTTCCCCAATAAATATAAATACTATTTTGATTCAGGGCTTCCCAATTGGTTCAGAGGGTAAAGAATCCGCCTACAATGCAAAAAATGCAGGTTCAATCCCTGGATCAGGAAGATCCCCTTGAGGAGGAAATAGCAGCCCACTCTGGTTATGCTATGTCTGTTCATTCATTCATGTTGTTGCAAGTAGCTATAGTTAATTCTCATATATAAATGTAAGTAGCTTAAAGCTCAATGTTCAGAAAACTAAGATCATGGCATCTGGTCCCATCATTTCATGGGAAATAGATGGGGAAACAGTGGAAACAGTGTCAGACTTTATTTTCCTGGGCTCCAAAATCACTGCAGATGGTGATTGCAGCCATGAAATTAAAAGACGTTTACTCCTTGGAAGGAAAGTTATGACCAACCTAGATAGCATATTCAAAAGCAGAGACATTACTTTGCCAACAAAGGTCCGTCTAGTCAAGGCTATGGTTTTTCCAGTGGTCGTGTATGGATGTGAGAGTTGGACTGTGAAGAAAGCTGAGCACTGAAGAATTGATGCTTGTGAACTGTGGTGTTGGAGAAGACTCTTGAGAGTCCCTTGGACTGCAAGGAGATCCCACTAGTCCATTCTAAAGGAGATCAGCCCTGGGTGTTCTTTGGAAGGAATGATGCTAAAGCTGAAACTCCAGTACTTTGGCCACCTCATGCAAAGAGTTGACTCACTGGAAAAGACTCTGATGCTGGGAGGGATTGGGGGCAGGAGGAGAAGGGGATAACAGAGGATGAGATGGCTGGATGGCATCACCGACTCGATAGACATGAGTTTGAGTAAACTCCAGGAGTTGGTGATGGACAGGGAGGCCTGGCGTGCTGCGATTCATGGGGTCACAAAGAGTCGGACATAACTGAGTGACTGAACTGAACTGAACTGAACTGAGATACTACCAAGCAGTTTTTTCAAAGTAATTTATCACTTCATGCTTCTTCTAGCAGAATCTGCCTACAATGTGGGAGACCTGGATTCAGTCCCTGGGTTGGGAAGGTTCCCTGGAAAAGAGAAAGGCTACCCACTCCAGTATTCTGGCCTGGAGAATGCCATGGACTGTATAGTCCATGGGGTCGCAAAGAGTTGGACACGACTGAGTGCCTTTCACTTTCACTTTTTCACTTTTAGCAGAATATGGGATACGAGAGTTCCCTTGTTCTCTATCAACTTGATAACACTTGTTATTGTCATTCTTTTTATTTTAGCCATTCTAATGGGTCATACAGCTATCTCATTATGGTTTTAGTTTCTATTTCCCTTATAAATAATAAAGTTGATCCATCGGCCTTTGTAAATTGACCATATAGATAACTATTTTTGTGAAGTGCTTGTTCAAGAAATGTTGAGGTTTAGAGGACTTGAGGAAGAATGGGGAAGAGGGAAAAGGAATCATGAAGTAGACAACTGTGAGTGCTAATCACTCACCCCACTATACAACCAAACAGAAACAAATATTTGACATTAATGTAACCTGACTTTTGTAGGGGACCCTCATGCACTGGGCATGTAAATTGGTAGAGGTACTATGGAAAATAGTAAGGAGGTTCCTCACAAAAGTAAAAATAAAGTTACAATATGACCCAGCAATTCTCCTTCTGGTTTTTATCCAAAGAAATTTGGATAAATTTGAAAATATTTGAACATTAATTTGAAATATATATGCACCATTATGTCCATAGCAGCAGTATTTACAATTGCCAAAATAAGGAACAACCTAAGTGTCCACTGATGAATTAATGGCTAAAAAATATGTGGTATATATGCACAATGGAATACTATTCAGCTGTTAAAAAATAAATTAAATCTTGTCATCTGTAAAAACATGGATGGACCCTGAAGGAATTATGCTAAGCAAAATAAGTCACACAAGGAAAGACAAATACTGTATGACTTACTTTATTTACATGTCAAATGTAAAAAACAAACAAACAAACAAAAAATCATAGTTACAGGGGGAAAAAAGTGGTTACCAAAGGAAGAGGGATTGGGGAGTGGACCAAATGAGTAAATGGGGTTAAAATATACAAACTTACAGTTACCAAATAAGTCATGTGGATATAAATGTATAGCATGATGACTATAATCAACTTTTGTAGAACATAATTAAAAGTTGCCTACAGAGTAATTCCTGAAAGCTAACTTTGTATGAGGATGAATGGTAACTAGACATATTGTAGTGAAAACATGGCAATAAGTACAAATATCAAATCATTATACTGTATACCTGAAACTAATATAATGTTGTATGTCAATTACCCCTCAATATTTTTTTTAACTCAACTTTTTCAAAGACAAACATATATGACCACTTGTACATAAAACTACTGAAAAAAAATGGTGTTATAACTGTCATTTCTATTTTCAAAAAAAAAAAGAAAGAAAGAAATGTTCCTGGATCTGAGCAGGTGGAGAAAGGAGAAGAAATTTTCAAGGGAACTACTGTGGATAAACTTTATAAAATAGTTGGGGAAGAGAGACTGGAACAAATATGATACATGGGAGTTTGATGAGAGCAAATGAAAAACATTCTATGGTGAACTTTACACCCAAGGAAATAAGTATGATAAGTATGGGTGGATATGGAATGTTACTGTGTAGTTCTTTTCCTGAACATCTCTCTAACCTAACACTGGGTGTCTGCTAATTAGAAACACACTGGGTGTGATTTCTTACCATTCACAAATTCCATTTAAAAAATCCAGGCTGTAAGTGGGGTATAGTAAAGAAATAATCAGTATAGACTAGAAAACTTCTTTCTTAATTATTGAAGGAGAGAAAAAATATCTGTTCTGGGAGAACAATAGGTTTGATTTTCAAGCTTGAGCTACACAAAAAGGAGCCTGCCTGAAATCTTGCTCTGTGTGTGTGTGTGTGTGTGTGTCGCTTGTACAGATCTGTTGCCTTCTTGGCCCTGACTTGCTCACAAGCTGCCTGAGCTGCCTCTTCTGATTAGATCTTCTCCCCAGAGTTCTGTTGCTTGTCTGAAGGCAATGATGATTCCCTAGAGTCCAGCTGCCTATCTTCTGAGATGGTCACTTCTTCAGGCTCTTACCCTCTCTGGGGTTAGTTATTTGGTTTCCTAGTTTCACTCATGAAAAGAGGTTTATGTTTGAGAGAATGCTTGGTTGTAATCATTATCTGCTTCTATAAGATTGATCATTTCCCACAAAAATGTAGAATGTCATAGCCTATAGAATCTGATTGCTTCCTTTAGGAAATGGAGATAATGAGTGCTGAGAGGTGAAGCAAACTGCTCGGTGTTAATGACAGAGGTAGGATGGAACCCATTTTTCCAGGTCCCCGGACCTCTGTATTTGCCTCGCACATTGTGGTTACATTTATTCTTCTCTTAAATCTCTCCCATCCTTCACAAACCTTGCCTCAACAACTTGTTTGCAGAAAGAAATATACACTGAAATAATCATTTTCTGGTTTGGAGTCTTTTAGGCAAGTAGGAGAAAAATACAATCCATGCTGGCAAATCTGGAAATATCTCTGAAAATTTTTTTCCTGTCTAGTTTCTTTGTGTGATTGCATAAGTAAACATACTTTAAAACATATATGCACAAAATATAAGGAGTATTTTGCTAAGTTATCCTTTGACTTTGCCTTGAATTTCTAGGTAGGACAGTACTGCCTTTGAATTCTGAATTGAACAGTTAATAAAATTGGTAGGTCTGAAGTACATCAGGATCATGTCTATTGGTGGGAAACTCAGTTTTTCTTTGAGATTTGATGCACACCCGCCAAGTGCACAGACATAGTTGCCACCATTTTTGTTTACTTATTGTTTATTTACTCTGGTATTGAAGCTATTTGGAGGGGGTTGGATATAGCTTAGGGAATAGTTATTTTAACAGCTAAACTGGTTTTCAGATGCCTTAGCAAAATAACATGTTTGCACAATTTGAACACAAAGACTGGTACCGTAGTGAAGGTAAGAGCTGAAGTGAGCGAGAAGAGAGAGAGAGAGAGAAGTTCATGAAACTGAAATAAAACACAGCTAATCTCATTACCAAACTTCAGTGTTACATGAGGTTTAGGTTTATATCTACAAATACTCCTGCCTCTCAATATTTTCTATAATATGACAAATAACCTCAGTTTGAAGGAGGCAATATAATATAAGACGACCCCACTGGGAAAAGATCTGCTGGCCTGTGCATAAGTAATTAGAAGGATAACCACCCTCTTCCAGACAAAGACAAGAGAACACACAGTTCTGTAAGCCCAGGAATACTTGGCCCACAGAGTAACTATTAGCTTCCTTCTTTGGCCAGATTTTATTTCCCACAGATGGCTCTGCATCTGGATGTTCCCCAATAGTTCAGCACAGATATTAAATTAAGGCTGTTGGCAGCTATTTCTTGAAATCCTTTAAAGAGCTCTTCCCTAGTGAACAGGGCAAATGTCACCTATAGCAGATCAGGCTATAGGTTACTCTTTCCCCTTCAATTAAGTACAGACAATCTTCCCATTCCAGCTTCATAACGCACCTCGGGTAGTGGAAGAGTTCAGGGCCTCAAATAAAGGGACAAATAAATACCACTCTTGCTTCTGGACTAAACTTTGAGTGCATTCATTGGATTTCTTTACCTCTATAAAAAATGTGATGTGTTAGCCAGTTACAAGTATTGTTTCTATTTTCAAGATTATTGATTGCAACTTCAAAAAATAAAGCAACTTTTCTCTCAAACAAATGAACAAATGAGACAGACCTTGTTGATTTTTTTTTTTTTATAACACTCAAAGAAAATGAGAAAAAATGCTAAGAAGCAAAGATGGCCTCTGTTGTTTTTTTCTACATATTGTTGTGACAAGCATAACTGATGTTCTGGTTTTCCCATGTCTGAAACTGCATTCCTAGTGCTGCATTAACACACCCATCACATTTATCTGAATGGCCAATCAGTCAGAGAAAGGCTTCTCTATTCCATTCATTTCAGTGGACATGTGGGCAGCTTTGTGCAGGACAGATTCTGATTGCTTCTACGGTTTTCTCCATTTAAGAACTGAGTCACTGGCATTTTAAATGTAAAACACAACTTTTGTTGTGGTATAGCTCGGAGCACAGGAAAGAGCATTGGATTGGTAAATAGAAAAGTTTAAATCCCTGATCTCCTTACTGCTCTATTAACATCAAATGTGATTCAAGGTCCCTGAGCCTTGATTCCCTCATTTGCAAAATATGGATAAGAACATCTTTGAAGATTAAATATGTATATGACAATGCATTCTAAAGCCTAATAGTCTAAAAAAGGGAGAGTTAACATTACTTTATTACCATTAGTTATTATTTTAAGTACAATGGATGTTCCTAGTGATTATGATCTTCAAGTTCTCACTCTGATAAGAGGAAACAATGAAGTCCCAAGGTCAGAGTTGTTTGAAGAGTTGATAAATAACACTCAAGAAGAAGTCACCTGATCTTAATCTATAGTTTTTCAAAGGCCAAGCGAGAAAAGTTCAAGGGAAGGAAACCAATTGGAAGGCTATTGGGGGTGTTCCAGAAAGTAAGTGACAGAAGTCTAAACTAGGAGAATAGCAGTAGAGACAGTAGATGGAGTAAGAGAATGAAATGCAGAATTGACAGAAATTGCTGGTCAATTGGACACGACTGCCAAGTAAAAGCAAAAGAATGGGATATACTATGCCCTTCACTGAGATAGGGAGGAGAAGATGAGATGAGTTCAACTTTTGATGAGTTTGAAATGCCAGTGATACATTCAAATGGAGATTCCAGTAGGTGGCTACATATAAGGGTTTGAATCTCAGGAGAGACATCCATGTTGGAATTTTAGAGAGACAAGAATACCTTTAGTAGTTGAAGCCAGGAGACTGG
Organism: Bos indicus; assembly: GCF_029378745.1. NCBI lineage: Eukaryota > Metazoa > Chordata > Mammalia > Artiodactyla > Bovidae > Bos > Bos indicus. The sequence continues at coordinate 56,791,405 of NC_091769.1, forward strand.
ATGATTTTGTCCAAATGAATGGAAAAGAGAAGTGGTCATGATAGACCACTGAGGAACTCCAATATCTAACGAACAGATGAAGGAAGAGAATCCTGCAAAGAGACTTAAAATGAATCACCAGAGAGCTAGGAAAAGAACCAGAAAAATGTGGCATCATAGAAGACAAGGGAAGAGAGAATTTCAGGAAGAAGGAATAATCAGCATCCTCAGATGCTACATAGGGTGTAAATTAGAATAGTGTCCACTGCATTTAACAAAAAGTAGTGCATTTGTGATTTTTTGAATCAGCTTGATTTTTAAGTGCACAATTTGGTGTTTCACAGATGTATACAGTCATGTAACCACTGCCACAATCATGACAAGACAGCTGGATAACCCAGTTTCTTCCTGTCCCTTTGTGGTCAGTTACCTCCCCTCACAACTCACCGCAGTTTTCTGATCTGCCTTCTGTCACTGAAGTTTTTGCCCTTTCTCAAATTTCATGTAAGTGAATTGATAGTTGTATTTTGTGTCTGGCTTCCTTGTTTAATATAACACATTTGAGATTCAATCGTCTTGTGTGAATCAATAATTTATTCATTTTATTTCTGAGGAATATTCAACCATATGGATGCACAATGTGTTTATGCATTCACTGCTTTTTGGATATTGTGAATTAAAGCCACTATACACATTCACATACACATCTTGATGTGCACATACATCTTCATTCTTTTGAATACGATGACTAGGATCATTGGCTATATTGTAAGTCATATGACATGGTTAAAATTTTAAGAAACCGTCAACTATTTTCTCAAGTGACTATACCATTTTGTATGCTCATCTGCAATGTATGAACCTTCCAATCAATCCACATCTTCATCAGCAACTTGTTATTATCAGTCTTTTTAACATTGGCTCTTCTAGTGGGTATGTGATGGTATTGGCTTTGGTTTTCATTTACATTTTCCTAATGGGTAATAATATTAAGCATCTTCTCATATGCTTATTTATCAAATATACAGCACCTTTGAAAACGTGTCTATTCAGATCTTTGCCCATCTTTTTTTTAGGTTGCTTGTCTTCTTATTGAAGACTTTAAAAAGCCTTTTATATGTTTTGGATCAAGTCCTTTATCAGATATCAGTTCAGTTGCTCAGTCATGTCTGACTCTTTGTGACCCCATGAACTGCAGCATGCTAGGCCTCCCTGTCCATCACCAACTCCTGGAGTCCACCCAACCCATGTCCATTGAGTCGGTGATGCCATCAAGCCATCTCACCCTCTGTTGTCCCCTTCTCCTCCTGCCCTCAATCTTTCCCAGCATCAGGGCCTTTTCAAATGAGTCAGCCCTTCGCATCAGATGGCCAAAGTATCGGAGTTTCAGCTTCAGCATCAGTCCTTCCAATGAATATTCAGGACTGATTTCCTTTAGGATGGACTAGTTGGATCTCCTTGCAGTCCAAGGGACTCTCAAGAGTCTTCTCCAACACCACAGTTCAAAAGCATCAATTCTTCGGCGCTCAGCTTTCTTTATTATAGACCAACTCTCACATCCATACATGACCACTGGAAAAACCATAGCCCTGACTAGACAGACTTTGTTGGCAAAGTAATGTCTCTGCTTTTGAATATGCTGTCTAGGTTGGTCATAACTTTCCTTCCAAGGAGTAAGCGTCTTTTAATTTCATGGCTGCAATCACCATCTGCAGTGATTTTGGAGTCCAGAAAAATAAAATCTGACACTGTTTCCACTGTTTCCCCATCTATTTCCCATGAAGTGATGGGACTGGATCCCATGATCTTAGTGTTCTGAATGTTGAGCTTTAAGCCAACTTTTTCACTCCCCTCTTTCACTTTCAAGAGGCTCTTTAGTTCTTCTTCACTTTCTGCCATAAGGGTGGTGTCATCTGCATATCTGAGGTGATTGATATTTCTCCCGGCAATCTTGATTCCAGCCTGTGCTTCCTCCAGTTCAGCGTTTCTCATGATGTACTCTGCATATAAGTTAAATAAGTAGAGTGACAATATACAGCCTTGATGTACTCCTTTTCCTATTTGGAACCAGTCTGTTATCAGATATAGGTTTTGCAGATATTTTCCCTAAGTTAGTGGCTTGCCTCTTTATTTTATTAACAGTGTCCTTTGAAGAGCAAAAGTTTTTAATTCTTAGGAAGTATAATTTATTAATTTTTCCTTTTACAGTCTGTATCTTTTGTGTCTTACTTAGAAATATTGCCTAGGTCACAAAGAGTTCTTCAATGTTTTCCTTTAGATGTTGCCTGGTATTAGTTCTTATATTTAGGCATATAGCTCACTTACAGTTAGTTTTTGTAAAGAATCCTCCTGCCAATGCAAGAGATACATTTAATTGATGGGTCAGGAAGATCCCCTGGAGAAGGAAATGGCAACCCACTCCAGTATTCTTGCCTGGGAAATCCCATGGACAGAGAAGCCTAGCAGGCTATAGTCCTTGGGGTTGCAAAAGAGTCAGACATGACTTAGCGACTAAGCACACACACACACAAACCTTTTTATATGTGACTATTCAATTGTGATGCTTTCTAAGGCCCACTTGACTTCACATTCCAGGATGCCTGGCTCTAGGTCAGTGATCACACCATTGTGATTATCTGGGTCGTGAAGATCTTGTTTGTACAGTTCTTCTGTGTATTCTTGCCATCTCTTCTTAATATCTTCTGCTTCTGTTAGGTCCATACCATTTCTGTCCTTTATCGAGCTCATCTTTGCATGAAATGTTCCTTTGGTATCTCTGATTTTCTTGAAGAGATCCCTAGTCTTCCCCATTCTGTTGTTTTCCTCTATTTCTTTGCATTGATCGCTGAAGAAGGCTTTCTTATCTCTTCTTGCTATTCTTTGGAACTCTGCATTCAGATGTTTATATCTTTCCTTTTCTCCTTTGCTTTTTGCTTCTCTTCTTTTCACAGCTATTTGTAAGGCCTCCCCAGACAGCCATTTTGCTTTTTTGCACTTCTTTTCCATGGGGATGGTCTTGATCCCTGTCTCCTGTACAATGTCATGAACCTCATTCCATAGTTCATCAGGCACTCTATCTATCAGATCTAGGCCCTTAAATCTATTTCTCACTTCCACTGTATAATCATAAGGGATTTGATTTAGGTCATACCTGAATGGTCTAGTGGTTTTCCCTACTTTCTTCAATTTAAGTCTGAATTTGGCAATAAGGAGTTCATGATCTGAGCCACAGTCAGCTCCTGGTCATGTTTTTGCTGACTGTATAGAGCTTCTCCATCTTTGGCTACAAAGAATATAATCAATCTGATTTCGGTGTTGACCATCTGGTGATGTCCATGTATAGAGTCTTCTCTTGTGTTGTTGGAAGAGGGTGTTTGTTATGACCCCTGCATTTTCTTGGCAAAACTCTATTGGTCTTTGCCCTGCTTCATTGCATATTCCAAGGCCAAATTTGCCTGTTACTCCAGGTGTTCCTTGACTTCCTACTTTTGCTTTCCAGTCCCCTATAATGAAAAGGACATCTTTTTTGGGTGTTAGTTCTAAAAGATCTTGTAGGTCTTCATAGAACCCTTCAACTTCAGCTTCTTCAGCGTTACTGGTTGGGGCATAGGCTTGGATTACTGTGATATTGAATGGTTTGCCTTGGAAACGAACAGAGATCATTCTGTCGTTTTTGAGACTGCATCCAAGTACTGCATTTTGGACTCTTTTGTTGACCATGATGGCCACTCCATTTCTTCTGAGGGATTCCTGCCCGCAGTAGTAGATATAATGGTCATCTGAGTTAAATTCACCCATTCCAGTCCATTTCAGTTCACTGATTCCTAGAATGTCGACGTTCACTCTTGCCATCTCTTGTTTGACCACTTCCAATTTGCCTTGATTCATGGACCTGACATTTCAGGTTCCTATGCAATATTGCTCTTTACAGCATCGGACCTTGCTTCTATCACCAGTCACATCCACAACTGGGTATTGTTTTTGCTTTGGCTCCATCCCTTCATTCTTTCTGGAGTTATTTCTCCACTGATCTCCAGTAGCATATTGGACACCTACTGACCTGGAGAGTTTCTCTTTCAGTATCCTATCATTTTGCCTTTTCATACTGTTCATGGGGTTCTCAAGGCAAGAATACTGAAGTGGTTTGCCATTCCCTTCTCCAGTGGACCACATTCTGTCAGATCTCTCCACCATGACCAACCCATCTTGGGTTGCCCCACAGGCATGGCTTAGTTTCATTGAGTTAGACAAGGCTGTGGTCCTAGTGTGATTAGATTGACTAGTTTTCTGTGAGTATGGTTTCAGTGTGTGTGCCCTCCAATGCCCTCTTGCAACACCCACCATCTTACTTGGGTTTCTCTTACCTTGGGCATGGGTATCTCTTCACGGCTGCTCCAGCAAAGCACAGCCATTGCTCCTTACCTTGGATGAGGGGTATCTCCTCACCACCGCCCCTCCTGACCTTCAATGTGGGATAGCTCCTCTAGGCCCTCCTGTGCCTTGATGCTTTTGAACTGTGGTGTTGGAGAAGAGTCTTGGAGTCCCTTGGACTGCAAGGAGATCCAACCAGTCCATTCTGAAGGAGATCAGCCCTGGGATTTCTTTGGAAGGAATGATGCTACAGCTGAAACTCCAGTACTTTGGCCACCTCATGCGAAGAGTTGACTCATTGGAAAAGACTCTGATGATGGGAGGCATTGGGGGCAGGAGGAGAAGGGGACGACAGAGGATGAGATGGCTGGATGGCATCACTGACTCGATAGACATGAGTCTGAGTGAACTCCGGGAGTTGGTGATGGACAGGGAGGCCTGGCGTGCTGCGATTCATGGGGTTTCAAAGAGTCGGACATGACTGAGCGACTGATCTGATCTGATCTGATTCAGTTGTACCAGCATCAGTTGTTATGATAATCTTTTCCTCCCATTTAATTGCATTTGCACCACTGTCAAAATTAATTAACTATATATGTGTGGGTCTACTTCGGGATTGTTTGGTTCCATTGAACTATATATAATATGTAACATCATGTCAATATCACATTGTTTTGATTGTCAAAGATTTTTAGTAAGTCTTCAAATCAGGAAATGTAAATATTTCAGATATTTCCTTCTTTTTCAGAATTGTTTTTGCTATTCTAGGTACTTTGCACTTCCATATGCATTTTCGAATCAGCTTGTTAATTTCTTCAAGAAGCCTGCTTGGATTTTGATCCGTATAACATTGATTCTGCTGGTCAATTTGGGGAGAACTGAGATTTCAACAATAATTAGCCTTCTAATCCATGAACAGAATGTATATTGCCATTTATTTAGGTTTTCCTTAATTTCTCTCAGCAATTCTGAAGTTTTCAGTGTACAGGTCTTATATACTTGTTATAATTATAACTATTTCATATTTTTATGCTGTTTTAAATGTATTATGTATTATTTCAATTTCTAATTTCTATTACTAGTATACAGACATATATTTGATTATTGTATATTATCCTTATATCCTGTGATCTTGTGTTATGTCTTGAATTGTGTGCCCCCAAAACTTATACTGAAATTTTCTCTGTCTGTATTTCATTTTGGATAGTTTTATGGCTGTTTTAAAGTTCATAAAACTTCCCTTTTCTCATGTTCTCTTTAATTTCCTCCAATGCATTTTTTTAAATCAGTCATTGGGGATTTTATCTTTTAACATTCTATATGGATCTTTTTTTATATCTTTCATGTCTCTACTTAACATGTTTCATCTTTTTTCTAGTTACTTGATCATACAAAAGTTACAGTAATTTGTATATTTTCACATCCTTGAATACAATGTTATCATCTAAGTTATTTCTAGAATTATTTTTATTGATCTCTTTCCTCATATTTTCCTTTTCCTCTGCACACCTGTTAATGTTTGATCAGAATGCAAATATGAATTTTACATTTTTAGTGCTAGATATTTGCATATTACTATAAATATATTTGAAATTTGTGCTGGTATACAGTGCGGTTTCCTGTAAACAGTGTGATTCTTTGGGATTTTGCTTTTAAACTTTGTTAGGTAGAACCAGAATAGAGTTTATTCTAGAACTAATTTTTCCTTCTGAGCCCTCTCACTAATGCCCCATGTGCTGTGAAATTTTCTGTTCTGGTTCATGCGAATAGAATCAGGAACCATTGCTGCCACGTATGCACTCTGAAGATTGTTTTCTGTAGTCTTTTCAGTTGGTTGTTTTGCAAGCTTTAGGTAGTTGGCCATATGCACATAATAATTAGAACTTAGCTAAAAATTTGATGGGGGGCCCCCTTTAAATCTCCAGAACTCTTTCTAAATAAAATTCTCTCCTTTTTGGTATTCTGTCACATGACCTCTAATTACCTTGGCCTACTTGGATTCTTAGCTCTATCTTCTCAACTCAGAGAGACTTCTGGGCTCCATCTAGGTTCCCTGTCCCTGAATCACAGCCTGGAAGCATTCTCCAGGCAGTTGGCAGGGAAAATCATATACCTAAGCTCATTTGTTTTCCATCTTTTATGGATCCCTGTCCTTTGCTGCCTATGGGCTAATGTGTTGAAAAGCACTGTTTTTAATTTTTTCATACGTAAGAGTAAATCTAGTCTCTACTATTTCATTCTATCCAGTCAGAATACTAAGCAGCAAATGTGTTGAGCACAACATCAATATCAAATTAAAGTCACCCAGTAAAACATTAGGAAAGGGAGGTGAGAAGTAGCCTCTAAGTTAAGTGCTCCTATTTTCAGTAAAAAGGAGTAAGTAATTGGAATATTGGTAGATAACAGCAATGGGGAGAGATAGAGTGAGGTTAAGTTGGTAATATACATACCAATGAACAGGAGTTTTATGAAGAGAATGCTGTCCCTACCTCCTGATTCTGAGGCTTTTGGAGTGGGGGAAAATGCAGCTTCTCCTTGAGAAGCTGATGGGAGCAAAATCCTCAATGAGATGAAAGGGAAAGGAGGTGAAAGAAACATTCAGTGAAGATGACAAAGGAGCTTCCTAATAAAAGAACAAAGTCCCTAAAATCACAACAGAAAAATTGAGACAGAAGAAGACTGGATACAGATGAAACATGGAAGGTGCTAGAAAAGATAGGTAGCCAGAAGACCTGTGCTCAGGGAAGCTTCCTGTTATTCAGGAGTGTGGAACATGATGGGTGCAACCAGCTCAGGGACTCCAACAGACTGAGTATAGTTATCATATCTCTGGTGGACTGTGGGCATCCAGGCCAGAAGTCGTACGCAGCTTGCAAAGACTGTACTCTAAGAGGGTCTCAGGATCAGAGAGATCAAGTGACTTCCATCTTTCTTCTAGGACCTGACTGAGTCCTAGCAAGAAAGCTGCAGCCTCACCCAGAGGAATGACATCTAGTTAGTAGCAAGTAGCCCAATCTAAGGGTAGAGAGTAAAGAGATGAGTGCTCATAGCAGTTCAGGAGCAGAGGAAGAGTACAGTCCAGCTAGTTGCTAAAATCTGGCAAGAAACTTGACTCTAAGCTACCAGGGAGCCAAAGAGTGAAACATCAATTACAAATTTACCTATATAAAGACCAAAAAAAAATTATTTAGGACAAATATATGCATGTGTGCTAAGTTGCTTCAGTCCTGTCCAACTCTGTGACCTTATGGACTATAGCCTTCCAGGCTCCTCTGTCCATGGGATTCTCCAGGCAAAAATATTGGAGTGGGTTGCAAGCCTTCCTCCAGGGGATCTTCCCAACCCAGGGATTGAACTCACATCTCCTGCATCTTCTGCATTGGCAGGCAGATTCTTTACCACTGCACCACCTAAGAAGCCATATTTGAAGGGTTCTTTCTAATAATAATAAATGAAGAGGGCTCCATTATGAGACAGTAGGTCCCTATCATAAAAAGTTCATGTCAGTCTATAGGGTTTAGCACACAAAGTGAGCTCTTCTATGTATTGTATATACATACACATATAAAATACATATAAACATAAATTATATTATCATATATAAACATACAGATGTTATTGATGATATTGATATTTATAGACCATTCCTCGCCTAAAATGTTAGGAGGAAAAAACTTTAGCTAAAATCATAAAAGCCATTTCAATTAATCTTTGGAACAAGCAGAAAATATTATGAAAAAGTGGAGAAATAGATTAAATATAACTCAATTGCCAATAAATTAGAATGAAAATGATATTGCTCAAGTTAAAGGGCAAAATAGAATTTATCATAGTTCATCAACTTAAAAATGTATATTTTTTTCAAACTTTATTATCTCTGAAATCAGACTGCCTCTTAAAATCAATGAAATCTTACCACAGCTGTCAGCATGGGAGTGGTTTGGCTGAGATTACTTACACCAGCGGTTCTAAAATTGTGTCCCACCTGCAGCAGCAGCCTGGCCTGGGAATATGTTAGAAATGCAAACTTATAGGCCCCACCCCAGACTTAACTGCAGCGGAAAATCTGATTCAGGAATCTGTTTTTTCTTTTTTTTTTTTAAATTTTACAAAATTGTATTAGTTTTGCCAAACATCAAAATGAATCTGCCACAGGTATACATGTGTTCCCCATCCTGAACCCTCCTCCCTCCTCCCTCCCCATACCCTCCCTCTGGGTTGTCCCAGTGCACTAGCCCCAAGCATCCAGTATCATGCATTGAACCTGGACTGGCAACTCATTTCATACATGATATTTTACATGTTTCAATGCCATTCTCTCAAATCTTCCCACCCTCTCCCTCTCCCACAGAGTCCATAAGACTGTTCTATACATCAGTGTCTCTTTTGCTGTCTCGTACACAGGGTTATTGTTACCATCTTTCTAAATTCCATATATATGCATTAGTATACTGTATTGGTGTTTTTCTTTCTGGCTTACTTCACTCTGTATAATAGGCTCCAGTTTCATCCACCTCATTAGAACTGCTTCAAATGTATTCTTTTTAATGGCTGAGTAATACTCCATTGTGTATATGTACCATAGCTTTCTTATCCATTCATCTGCTGATGGACCCAATCAATCAAAAAATGGGCCAAAGAACTAAATAGACATTTCTCCAAAGAAGACATACAGATGGCTAACAAACACATGAAAAGATGCTCAACATCACTCATTATCAGAGAAATGCAAATCAAAACCACTATGAGGTACCATTTCACACCAGTCAGAATGGCTGCGATCCAAAAGTCTACAAATAATAAATGCTGGAGAGGGTGTGGAGAAAAGGGAACCCTCTTACACTGTTGGTGGGAATGCAAACTAGTACAGCCACTGTGGAGAACAGTGTGGAGATTCCTTAAAAAACTGGAAATAGAACTGCCTTATGATCCAGCAATCCCACTGCTGGGCATACACACTGAGGAAACCAGAAGGGAAAGAGACACGTGTACCCCAATGTTCATTGCAGCACTATTTATAATAGCCAGGACATGGAAGCAACCTAGATGTCCATCAGCAGATGAATGGATAAGGAATCTGTTTTAACAAGCCCTGCAGGTGAGTCCAATGTGCACTCAGGTTTTAGAACCACTTTCTTTCATGGTTGAAAGGACATAAAAGCACTAATACCAAACCTATAGAACAGTTATCAGAGCTTGGAAGAAAATCTAGGGGACAATAATGAAGCACCCTAAAACCCAAATGATTGTGTGGTGGGAAAAAGGATACATTAGACATGTTTAGGAGTATTCCCAAAGCTAAGCAGGGTCTACATAATTGTAAAGCCAGCCCAGGAGCCCTAAGCAAATGGCTTTTAGTTTATTTATGGATTTCTTTTAGAAATGCTACATCGTCATTGCACTCAGTGGTACAGAGTGCACGTATGGAAAAACATAGTAATAGCTGACTCACTAAAAAACAAATTTAGAAGAGTAAGACTCTTAATTGTAAGGAAGCTTGAGACATACTGACATTTTACATTATTTTTCATTTCATATATACATATGAATGATAAGCTATAAAATAATGTTTAAGAGAGTTTAAATAATCTTTTTCAATAAGTTTAAAATTAAAATTCTAAGATATAAGAAAACATAGTATTAACTTAGTTGACAACCTTTTCTCTTTCCTAGTGTGTATGAAATAATTGTACATTACACAACTGATGCTTCTTAGTTTGATGAAATGTCATAATTCACATAAGTATTAGCCCCTACTTGTCAGGTACTTGTCTTTGCTGAGGACACTGTTTTTAGAAAAGGTTCACGTTTTATAAAATGATAGCCTCCTGCTTGGTTGGTCAAGAAAAATGAAAATTCTTTCATTGGCTGAAAGAATATGCTTTAATTTCTAATTGACCTCAGTTCAAATCCTGGCTCTATCATTAATTAGCTATGGGCTTTGGACAAATCACTGGACCTCTCTGAAACTCAATTTCCTCTCCTATAAAACAGGGATAATATTCATGGCTTTGGGGTGATAATAACTGAGGTAGATAATTCATAGGAAGTGCTTACAGAACACCTGGAGCATAATAAATACTCAGGGATTGAGAGCTAATATAATAATTGCCTGCAATCTGCAAAATAACCCCACTGTAGGCTGTTTTCAGGGCAGCTGCCCAAAGGGCTTCTGCCCAAAAGAACAACAAAAGGAAGTCATTGGTGACTAGCTTAACTGCTTGAACCTGCACAGGAAGGGTCAACACAGCTTTTATTCTGATGAATGAAATTCTCCTCTCTGAGAAAAATTTCAGAACCATCAAAACCTCCAGAAAGTAAGTCAATTAAAGAGTCTTTCTAATCACGTTACATTATCAAAATGAAAATACTTTTTCATTAGGGAAAAGCATTTCAGTGGTTATAATTCTTATTGATGGTGAGGATCTTTGAAGAAAATGACTAGTAGTCAGAGACAGATATATTTCAAAGCGACTCGTCCATCCCCAATAGAATCAACAAGGAAATTATTTTTCTTTCCTGAGCCAGTGTCCAGATCATCACACACACACACACACAAAAACTTGCATTGAATCCTCAGAGAGCCTTTCCCTTGATAAATAATGTAGGCACAGAAAGATAAAGAGAGCATCTGGAAAGAGTGATGTCACACAGGTTTAGAATTTATTCTTTTCCTCTGTAGCATGTTGAACACTGTCATGAGGTTGGGAACTCAGCGTTGTGGGCTCTGATCTGAAAGACAGGAAGCATACCACCATTTATCCAAATGATACTGCCTCTTGAATCTTTTGCTTTAATTATTGATCTAATAGACTCTCTGAACTATAATTTGAAGTTGATGAAGTCTAAAAGAAACCTGCTTAAATAAAGTACACTCATGCACAATAGATGATAGATAGATACAAGTACCCACTGTCCCTCTTAATCAATGTTACTAGGTTTGTAGATTTTCTGGAATGAATTTTTATTTCAATCCAATTTCCCCTTTTATACCATTTCCTATTTTGTTTCCCCATTCTCTCTGATTAATAGTGAAATAGCAGTTATTATGGAAAAATAATTTCAATATAAATTTAAACCATCATGAAAAGTATACTCCCTGGAATGTTATCATATTTCAAAGTCAAATACAGACATATTTGAGAGATACAGTGTTTTGGGATAATGACACCACTGAAGATGAAGCTGATAATGCTGGGAAATGAACTGCTGGTTGCTCAGTCATGTCCAACTCTTTGCGACCCCATGGACTGTAGCTCACCAGTTTCCTCTGTCCATGGAATTCTCCAGGCAAGAATACTGAAGTGGGTAGCCATTTCCTTCTCCAGGGGATCTTCCAGACCCAGGGATGGAACCCAAACCAGGTCTGCTGCATTGCAGGCAGACTCTTCACCACCTGAGTCACCAGGGATTATGCTATACTACAGTGATATTACAGAATGGAGTTATTTTCCTAGTCTAAGTAAGGTGAGCTTTGGATGTGCCCGTATTTTTCATGGAATCAACCAAGGTCTCACCTAAGGTTGTCAAGTTCAAAAACTTGTTTTAATTGTTCCATTAAGAATGACCATATGCTCAGTGTCTGACTCATGTTAACCAAACTCATAAGTGGTTGGTACAATGAGCACATCTTTCCAATGTGAGGAACTGGTACAGTGGCCCTATTTTCTGTGTTAAAAGTACTTTACTGACAGAACAATTAACAGGAACATTGTTTCTACATTATGGAATCAGGGCAAGGATAATTGGATGGCACAGAGGTATTTTACATCCCCACAGTGCCTGGTCCAATGTGAATAAATGTCTATTAAATTAAAGCTGTTGTATTTTATCCAAAGTATAGTCTACCCAGGAACTATCTATTGACCAGGACAAAAATTTCTTTGTCCCATACACAGTTCCTTTGCAAGTTTTAGGGCAGCGTTTGGATACAGGTTGGCTTCTGGTTCGATTAAGTTCATATTTACAAACTATCTTCCAGTGAAATTCATCTCCATTGATGCCTGATACATCTATGTGCTATATATTTTACTACTTTCAAAATATTACCTTTTCCCAACTTTGCTTCAAAATTTGATTCAGATATATTATATCATGGATAAGGGCATTGCAACCCGCTCCAGTATTCTTGTCTAGAGAATCCCATGGACAGAGGAGCTTGGCAGGCTACAGTCCATGGGGTTGCAAAGAGTTGGACATGACTGAGGCAGCTGAGCACATACCGTATCATGTCCTGACTATACACAGAATCTTAGAATCAGGTCTGCTCTTATACGAAGAGACCTATTTTAAGGCCCACTGGATCTGACTTCTCACCTTATGCTTGAATCCTGTGTCATTCTGGCCTATTAGGTCATTTGAATATTATTTGTGTATACTAACCAAAAGTCATCATTATGATCTGGTATTTCAACTGGACATAAAACCTAACAAACTTGCAAACTCTCTTTAAAATTAATTTTTTTCAAATGACATCATCATGAAGTTTCTCTTCGGTTAAATGAGAGAAAAACAAAAGAGTTTCTTTTCAGCTACCTGTCTTAATATGGTTTCCTGGTTTCAGCAGCTGTGCTAAAATGAAAAGTGTCCTGCTGCCAATATTTTCTCCCTGAAACTAACTGCTTTTGATGAGGATGTGAGCACTGATGTTTGAACCCGCACTGACCCCCATAAGTCAGGCAGGCTGGTCAACCTATTAGGTCCTGAGGGAAGTTTGGATTAGGGATAAGCAATACAGATAAACCAGAATACAAGTCTGTGTCCAGAGAGGAGCTAAAGTGATCATTTGCCAGCAGCCCTGTCCTAGAGCTCCCTGCCTGAAGGGTCACCTAAGAGACCTTAGAAATGGAACACATCAGTTCAAGGAAGAAGTACTTAGATGTTGGACATATGGATTATTTAGAACCACTTTGATTTCTTAGATTGACGTGCTGTTACAGAAGACAGATGTGAATGCAGATGAAAAGGCAGATGAAAGTGTCAAAATCAGAAACCCATTGCTCAGTGGGAGAGAAGAAAAAGACAGGGGGTGTTAGGATGCAGAAATATTGCTCACTCTCGTGCTCTCTATTTTCTCTCCAGTCCCAATGAAAGGAAGTACTTTGAAGAATCAAAAAGGGGATGATGCAACAATATTTAACGTGTATCTGACTCTTTGGAATACTAACAAGGGAAGCTATAAATTACACAAAGTAGTTACTACATCAACTAACATTGAACAGTGTGTTTTAACATAATATATACATATTGGGCAGTTTTTATTAACTTGAGCAGTGCTGAGTACTGGAGGTATAAAAATAAATACAGCCTGTTTCCTCTCTTGAAGGAGATAATGGTCTAGGGAGGGAAGAAACAGATGATTACACCATGGTGGAATACAGGAGAGAGTGGAACGTTTCCCAGGTGGCACGGTGGAGTCGGACACAACTTAGTGACTGAACAGCAGCAGCAGGATTAAGATACAGTGTTCTGCAAATCCAGAAGCTGACTTAGCTTGGATGGGATCTGAGAAGGGGGTTTATGGAAAATGTGATGTAAGGCTTCTTCCTCCAACTTAAAAAAAAAACAAAAACTGTATTCTTTAAAACAATTTTAGATTCACAGGAAAAATGCAAGCATAGTACAGAGTTCTCACACCTCTTGTACTCAATATCCATGATTACTGACATCTTACATTGTACGATGTGTGTGTGTGTGTGTATGTGTGTGTGTGTGTGTGAGTATGTGTATCTAACCACTAAGTCATGTCTGAATCTTTGCAACTCCATGGACTGTAGCCCATCAGGCTCCTCTGTCCATGGGATTTCCCAGGCAAGAATACTGGAGTGGGTAGTCATTCCCATCTCCAGGGGATCTTCTCCACCCATGTATCCTGCAATACAGGCAGACTTTTTAACCACTGAGCCACTAGGGAAGCCCGAAATCTTACACTGGCATGGTGTGTTTGTTAAAATCAATGATCTAACACTGATGTATTATTATTAAGTAAAGTCCATAATTTATTAAGATTTTCATAGTTTTTCCAAACATCCTTTTGCTGTTCCAGGATCCCATCTAGAATATGAAACTGCATTTAGTTGTCATGTATCATTAAGCTACTCTTTTTTTTTCTTTTGAAAAACATTTGAGTTAATTTTTTATTATATTTTGAGAAATTTTATGTTTGTTTAAGCCAATTAAATAGAGTTTTCTTACCAATTAAATCTGTGAATATCATCTGAAGGTAGAGAACAGCATATCTATAATGTACATATAGAGACATATAGACAGACATAACTAAAGATCTCATAAAATTCATTTTAAAACTTCAGTCACAGATAGGGTACAATACAAAATTCACTAGTTTATAAATAACAGTTAGAATAAAATAAGTTTATTCACTCAGATGGCTAAAGTCTTTTATTATTTGTAAAGAACTGTTTTAAGATCTGTATTTGTCCTTTGCAAGCAATTTTAAAGGAGGCTGCAATTTAGATTTGGATAAGAGAGTTCTCCTAACAGTTTGTGTTTAGAAAGCTTTCTATTCCTCTTTTTTAAATTTCAGATTCTAGTGATTGAGTTAATCAAGACTCAGTCTCAGGGACTGCAGGCTCTATTTACATTTCAAAGACACGATAAGATTCATAACTTTAAGGGACAGAGGAAAAAAAATGTCCTAGGAGTTTTGGAGTACATTTATATATTATCATAAGTCTTAGGGTAATTATTATTTAAGCTTTTTTCTCTTAAGTATGGTACACTTTTGCACCAATATCCTGATTTTTATAATATCTACAAGCATTTGGGAGGAATAAGTGACATTTGGGGACTGGCAAAGATAAATGCTGTTGCTGCTAAGTGGCTTCAGTCTGACTTCAGTGTCCGATGCTACAGTGTCCAACTCTATGCGACCCCATAGACGGCAGCCCACCAGGCTCCCCTGTCCCTGGGGTTCTCCAGGCAAGAACACTGGAGTGGGTTGCCATTTCCTTCTCTAATGCATGAAAGTGAAAAGTGAAAGTGAAGTCGCTCAGTCGTGTCCAACTCCTAGCGACCCCATGGACTGCAGCGCACCAGGCTCCTCCATCCATGGGATTTTCCAGGCAAGAGTACTGGAGTAGGGTGCCATTGCCTTTATTGACTTATTTCATTGTATTTTTGGTTCTGTTCCTTAGGCTACTCTTACCTCTGAGTTTCTCAGACTTCTCATTTTTGATGACCTTGAAATTTTCTAGATTTATTGGTCACTTATAAAATGCCCCTCTATTGTGATTTGTTTAATGTTTTTTCTTATTATTAGACTGGTATTATAGATTTTTGAGAGAAGGACAAGAATTAAAATGTCATTTTTATCACATCATGTCAAAAGTCTTACAGTCAACATAATGTATCACTGTTAATATTGACTTTGATCACCAGATCACCTGGCTAAGGTACTTTTTGTCTGGTTTCTCCCCTGTGAAGTGCACCCCCATAAAGTATACCCCAACCCTCAGTCCATTTCCATTCTGTGCTCTTTGAAAGGAAGTTACTTTTCACAGCCTATGCTTAAGTGACATGAAATTATGTTCCCTTTCTTGATACAGTATCTATATCAATTATTTAAAATTTTTCTGCACAGGCAATTTATTTCTTCCATTTATTTAGCTATTCAATCATTTATTTATATCATGAATATTTTTGTGTACTTTGGGTTTTACTCTATTTTCTTTATTTTGTTCCTCAAATTTAATTGTTCCAGTCTTGGTCACTGGACACTGTTTCAGTTGGCTCCTATGTCACTTTAACATAATCTCATCATTGTGGAATATGTTCTTTTTTGAGTACTTTCTTATTTTCTAAAACTCCAAGATGCTCCAAGGCTCATTTGGTATATTTTCTGGCCACTCTTTTATCTTTCAAAAGATAAGTATAGTCAGTTCTTCTATAAAGCTTATTTTGACAATATGAATTTGTTTCAGCATGATTAATATATTGGGGAATAATTTGAGCATGACACCAATTGAGTACTTGCTTATTCATGAGAACCATTGAGGAAACATATAAATGTGCAGTCTACTAAAATGAGCTTCATAAAAATAACAAAATGAACAGGTACAAATACTTCAAACATCCAGTGAACTGAGGGTGTTAAAAGCCACATGTGGTGTCACAACTTTCCTTCTGATTTCACATAACCCTCCTTCTACCACTTCCCAATAATTCATAGGCTGCAGTTCTTTTGCTGCACTTCAACAAGCAAGTTTCAGGTCTTTTTCAAGATGAAGTGCCATATTTATTACAGCATTTGTATTTCTCTTACCCATTCAAGGTGTATAAAACTGTTTTTCTTAGGGTTCTATCTTATTTTTACATGTGTCACTAACAAGTTTTTGAGTGGCGTGCTCCTAACCTTATTTTGGTGGAGGTGAAATTTGGTGTTATTGTGCGCTTTTGGTCAGCATACTGATATTAGGAACATACATGTCATGGAATAGCAGAACAGACTATAGGAGTTATTGAATGAAAAGAGGAGAAGAAGTTTGGGGGCAGAGAAGGCATGCAGCTATGGAAAAAAAAATCTATATGGGTGGTACACTTTACCTCATTTTAAGTTGTTGGAGCATAAAAGGAGATGGTGAGTTGAGACCAGAAGAATGAATAGGAACAAAAACAAGTGAAATCATTTGTTATGATAAATTTGGACACTAATACTGTATCTGTTAGGATGTCCTCAAAAACTCATGAGCATTGCAGTGACATATACAAATTTGCATTTTATGTAGATTTCCCTGTTCAGGCCACTAGGAAGAGGATGGACTGGAAATGGGCAAGGATCTAGGTTAGTAGACCAGGAGGCTTTTGTCATATGATTAAGGCCCAGAATATGGCAGTAGTATCTGGAATGAACTGAAATAGAAAGACTAGTGGAATATTTGGGAGATACAGTAAGAGAGATGGGTAATTTTTGAACATAGTGGATGTGAGTGAAAGGCAGTTAGGGGTGGTAAGGAACAATAGAAATGTCCTAGATTTCATCACTGAACACAATGATGGATGGTCATAACACTAACTGCAATTGAGAACATAACAAGAGGGAAAATCTCACAGGGGTCTGGAGAAGAAGATGGGATTGGTGGATTGGAGTTAGTAAATCTGGTATGCGACAACTTCAGACAAACAACACTGTGTGACATGCACCTATGTAAGTTCATAGGTGCTTTTACTTATTATAAATTCTGAATATAGCCAGTATATTCCTAGGTTTGGAAAAGAATATTTAAGAAATAAGTGTGATGTCTTTGTTTTCCGTTTTGCTTTCTTTTCTCCTTCTCATCTTTTAAAAGTTAGCTAAAATTCACCTCTTCAGAGAGAGCTTCTTTGACTAAGTCCTCAGAAGCTGACACTAGGCCAAGGATATGCAAGCGATTATTTAGAAAATTATTTATAAAGGGAGTGAGAGAGTTGGAGCAGAGATGGACAGAAACCAGGCAAAGCTGTCATCTCAGGAAAAAGGTCCTAAGGAAGGTTGCTTCCCCCAGGGGAACTCAGGAGTGTAAATTGTATAATATCTCAGATTGTTTCATCCCAAGGCAAGAAGGCTGGCCTTTCATAATCCCCAACTTGACAGTTATTGGTTAACCATTCCCCCGGGATGAAAATTTGCAGACATTTTTGGCTGTAAACTGTGCTCAGGGCAAAGCAGTTCCAGAGCCAAGGACAGACCTCTAAAGTGAGCTGCTGGTATGCTATTCACACACTGACGGAGACCAAAGCCAGGAATAGAAAAGTAAAAATTGCACTGAAGGTGATCTGGGTAGAGCATAGACTCAGGGCTCAGCAAACTGGACTCTCAAACAAAACCCAGCTTGGTGCCTGTTGTTAACGTCATTGTGGTATAATTTATATGCTATAAGATTTGGTTGTTTAAACTGTACAATTTTTAGCAAATTTACAGAGTTGTGTAGCCATCACCATAATCTAATTTTAGAGCATTTTCATTACACCAGAAAGAGAGCTTGCGTCATTAGCTGTCACTCCTCATTGCCTCCTCATCTGCCCCCAGTCCAAGGCAACCACTAATTTACTTTGTGTCTCTATGGATTTGCTTATTCTGAACATTTTATATAAATTAGCTGGCATATTATGTGGTCTTTCATCCATGTTGCAGCACGTATAAGTATTCTATTCCTTTTTATGGCTGAATAATATTCCTTTGCATGAATATATCATCTTTTGTTTATCTACTGCTGCTAAGTCACTTCAGTCATGTCCGACTCTGTGTGACCCCATAGATGGCAGCCCACCAGGCTCCCCCATCCCTGGGATTCTCCAGGCAAGAACACTGGAGTGGGTTGCCATTTCCTTCTCCAATGCATGAAAGTGAAAAGTGAAAGTGAAGTTGCTCAGCTATTCACCAGTTAATGGGCATTTAGGTTATTTCCATTTTTTTTGGATGGAAATAATGATGTTATGAACAGTTGTGCTCAAATTTTTACATGGACATATGTGTTCTTTCTATTTTTATATAGTTGATATATATAATATATATATATTTGATATATATATTGATGTATAATTATGTATATATATATGTATATAATTTGAGATATAATTGATGTATAAGAGTGGATAGTTTAAGATGTATAAAATGTTGATTGGATACACAAATATATTACAACATTATTATCACAATAGTTAGCCAACTTCCATCATATTACATAATTACCATTTCTTTATGTAGTAAGAATATTCAAGATTTACTCTCTTAGCAAATTTTAAGTATATAATACAGCATTATTAACATCATGCTGTAAATTGGATCCCCAGAACTTATTTGCTTTATAACTGGACATTATAATCCAACTCCACATTTTCCCTACACCCAGTATTTGATAACTGCCATTCTACTTGTTAGTTCTACGAGTTTGGCTTTTTAAAATTATGCATGTAAGTGATATCATACAGTTTTTCTCTTTCTCTGCCACATTTATTTCACTTAGCATCATGCCCTCAGGGGTTTCCCTGATAGCTCAAACAGTAAAGAATCTGCCTGCAATGAAGGAGACCCAGGTTTGAGCCCTGGGTCGGGAAGATGCCCTGGAGAAGGAAATGGCAATCCACTCCAGTAATCTTGCCTGGAGATTTCCATGGACAGAGGAGCCTGGTGAGCTATAGTCCATGGGGTCATAAAGAGTCGGACACCACGGAGTGACTCACACAAAAACCTGCTCTCAGATGGCAGGATCTTCTTTTTGTTGTGGCTGAATAATATTCCATTGTATACATACACCACAACTTCTTTATCCATTCATCTATTGAAGGACATTTCATTTGTTGTTTTCATATCTTGGGTATTGTTAATAATGCTGCAGTGAATATGGGAGTACAGATATTTCTTTGAGATTCTGTTTTCACTTCCCTTGGATATATATCCAGAACTGGACTGCTAGATCATATAGCAGTTTTATTTAAAATGTTTGAGGAACCTCCATACTGTTTTCTATAGAAGTTGTGTGAATTTCATGGACAAATGCTTTTTATTTTTTTTTATCTTGGGTAGATACCTTGGAGTAATATTAATAATTCTATGTTTTACATTTTGAGGAATGCCAGACTAATTTTCAGATTGGCTTCACAATTTTACATTCCCATCAGTAAGACATGAAGTTTCCAACTTCTCCATATCCTTGTCAGCACTTGTTATTGTCTGTCTTTTTAATTACAGCCATTCTAGTGAGTGTAAAGTGACATCTCATTGTGGTTTTGGTTTTTCTTTCCCTAATGACTAATGATGTGGAACATCAGTTCATGTGCTTATTTGCCATTTGTATGTCTTCTTTGGAGAAATGTCTATCTAAACCCTTTGCCTACTTTTTAATTGGGTTACCTGCTTCATGTTTTTTAAATAAAATTTTATTGTAACACAGCTGCACTCATTTGTATATTTCGCGTCTATGGCTGTTTCAGTACTACAATGGCAGAGCTGAATAGCTGCAGCAGGACCATATGGTCCGCGAAACTAAAATATTTGCTATCTGGCCCTTTATGGAAATAAGTCCCATCTCCCCTGTCCCCATCCCAGGAATGTGTGTGACAGTGCATAGAAGGTAAGGAGGGAGCTGCCCTTTTACCTCTTGCCCAGTGAAGGAGGTTTAATGGGACTACTTGGAACTGCTTTCCCAGAATTCACTAGGCCATGGGGTATGAGAGTGCTTCCTGATGTGCAAATGTGGGGTGAACTAATTCTCACTCAAGAAAGTCACCTACATGGGGTAGGTTGACTTCAACAGGAAGAGGGTAGAAAATAGCACCAGATTCCCAGAGGCTGAGGAAGGAGTCACCATCCTGGAACAGAGCTGCAACTACTAGGGTCAGAAACTGGGAGAGAGTAAATAGGGCACCCCCAATAGTCAGTCATCACTCTTTCCAAAGAGAATCAACTTCAGTCACCTCCCTAGCCCAGAAGGTGAGAAATCACTTACCTAGCCTTGTACAAACTCTCCCACCCAGTTCTTCTCCTCACCCATCCCCTCCATCCACACAGATAGGATGCAAATTACCACCAACTAGAGATGGTAAAATCAGTTGGTAAAGAATCCGCCTGCAATTCAGGAGACCCTGGTTCGATCCCTGGGTTGGAAAGATCCCCTGAAGAAGAGAAAGGCTACCCACTCCAGTATTCTTGCCTAGAGAATTCCATGGACTGTATAGTACATAGGGTTGCAAAAAGTTGGACACAACTGAGCAACTTTCACTTTCAGAGACAGTAAAGAATCCACCTGCAGTGCAGGATATCCAGGTTTGATCCCTGGGTCAGAAAGATCCCCTGGAGAAGGGAATGGCAACCCATTCCAGCATTCTTGTCTGGAGAATTCCATGGACAGAGGAGCCTGGCAGGCTAGACTCCACCAGGGGATGCAAAGAGACACCACTGAGAGACTAACACAAGCCCCAGAGCTGGGAACAAAGTGAGTAGAGTGGGAAGCCCACCCTCCCCTCACCCACTTCATGTATTCAGGCAGCAGCCGGCCCCAGTGCAGAGACCATTATTTGCATTTGGAGATATTACTACATGATTCTGGACAAATTTTCTGAACTGAGGTAGTATTTGTGACTTGAAGGGATTCCAGGTTTCTCTATTATCTTAGTGAAAGGTGAAAGTCACTCAGTTGTGTCCAACTCTTTGCGACCCCATGGACTGTCCCTGGAATTCTCCAGGCCAGAATACTGGAGTGGGTAGCCTTTCCCTTCTCCAGGGGATCTTCCAAACCCAGGGATCGAACCCAGGTCTCCCACATTGCAGGTGGATTCTTTACTAGCTGAGACACAGGGGAAGCCCAAGAACATTGGAGTGGGTAGCCTATCCCTTCTCCAGGGATCTTCCCGACCCAGGAATCGAACCAGGGTCTCCCTCATTACCTTAGACTAACCTCAAAATCTAGAACTTGCCTGAGTTTCTTTTAGGGGCAGGGACTGACTACTCACATTGAGTAATGACTAAGTAATGCAGTGGGAAAAGAAAGCAGTAAAGTTATCTTTTGACTATATCAGAAGTTATGTTTGTTCAACATACTTGTCACACACATATGTGAGACTTTCACTTGAGACGACATACAAATGTTTGCCAAATAGGCTAAAGACCACTTGGTACTTAACTTTTGTTTCATGTAGGAAGTCCATGGCTCAGTTGGTATTCTAATTGTATATAACCTCTCTCCATATTTTGATGATCATGCAATAGGACACATACTGTTTTGTTAGATCAGATGCCACCACTTTCAGGAAGTCTTCCTTGAGCACCTCTCAACCCTTACCCTGTTTCATGTCAGGTCAGTTTCTCCTCATATTATTGAAGTACCCAGGATCTCCTCTTATCAGAGTTCCCACATTTTGCAATGTTGTCTATTTTCTTGTCTGTCTTTGCTGCCAGTCACAGGATCTCCCGAGGGAAGAGAGCACATCTTCTTTACTGATAAATCAGAGCATAGTGCTGACGAAGAGTAAATGCATTCAATCAATGTTGTTTAAAACAAATATTGCCTAACAAGGGCTTTCCTGGTTGCTCAGACAGTAAAGAATTTGCCCACAATGAGGAAAATCTGGGTTCAATCCCTGGATCAGGAAGATCCCCTGGAGAAGAGAATAGCAACCCACTCCAGGATTCTTGCCTGGAGAATTACATGGACAGAGGAGCCTGGCAAGCTACAGTCCATGGGGTCATAAAGAGTTAGACATGATTGAGTGACTAACATACACGCACACATTGTTTAATAAATTCATTTATGTCAAATGGGGTGTGATTAGCTACAGCCACTGGCTTATCCTCACAAATGTCCCTTAACCATAATGCAGCCCAAGGAGGAAAGAGCGAGGAAATGGGGACCAAGTAGCAAAAATCCACTCCTTATTCTAGTAAGTCTAGTAAGAAAGCAGCTCATTAGAATCCTCTTCATAGTGAATCGACAGATAATGGATCAGCATACTTCAAATTCCACTGAAAGTCACACAAAAGCCTTTTCTCCCTTTAGCTGTTTCTATATTTCTGATGTTAAGTTGGATAAAGCAACTTCTCTCTGTGCCTCTGAGCAGCTTTAATTGATGTGGATCACTGACCAATTGATGTGGATGCAGCAATCAGTATCAACTGGAAGGCAGCTGAAGTAAGAGGATCAGCCATCCTGCAGTCTGGTTTGCCAACCCCATATAGCTAGAGCCTGGACAATTGATCTTTGCTGCTTTAAATGATCAAACTGCAACCTATTCAAGATGCATATGGTTTCAAAGGCTCCCAAATGCTGATGTTGGACACTGCTAAAAGGGGAATAATGAGTCTAGCACCATTAAAGTTGGAGTCAATTAGCAGAGTCAGGAGACTGACAATATGTGTTTCTAAGTATAATTTGCATCCTTTGTATCTATAATAAAACCTTAGTGATTTTCCTGTAGCTTGATCATTCCCTGAGGAGTCACATTTGCGGTTCGGTGGAGTAGTGGGGGTGACATGAGCAATACCATGAAGTTACTGCCCCTACAGGTTTAATGCCATCCCTAAACTTTTACCATTCAAGCTTCCAAGCTAAGGACTGCTTTTTCTGAGCCAGTTTTCCCAGGGTGTATTACAGGCATATTATTTCTACAGGAAGTAGATATATTATTTGAGCACAAAAAGTTCACATGGCCAAATAAATGTGAGAAACCCTCTACTAGATAAGGAAGCCTCTTGGCTTCAGGACTTTTCCAAGTCAATATGTATTGCATACGTTTATGCTAAATCACTTTGGTCGTGTCTGACTATGTGAGACACTACAGACTGTAGCCTGCCAGGCTCCTCTGTCCATGGGATTCTCCAGGCAAGAATAATGGAATGGGTTTCCATGCCCTCCTCAGGGGGATTTTGCTGACCCAGGGATCGAACCAGCATCTCTTATAGCTCCTGCATTGGCATGGAGGTTCTTTACCACTAGCACCACTTGGAGAGACCTATGTGTATTATGTACTATTAATTGTTTGTGTGTGTGTATATATGCACAAAATTCATGGTACACAATATATACATTAATGTATCATGTTATATATTAATATAAGTGCTGTAGTTCATGGGGTCGCAGAGTTGGATACAACTTAGCAAGTGAAAAACAATTATATATAATAATATGTAATATATATACTAAGAATTTCCAAGGGAGGAATGGTAACCAAATATTTCACCAATAACCTTTGGACATAAAGCTACTAATGGATTATATTCTGAGAACCTCCTTTGGAAAATGCTGTCTTGGGGGCACTCCAGGGACAGTTTCACAGTGTGTCCCCAAATTCTTACAGGAAGGAGTTTGCAAGGTGCTTTGACTCCCATATTTTTCAACTTTCAGTTTTCTTAAATGAACTTTTCGTTTTAGAATGGTTTTAGATTGTCAGTAAATTACAAAGGTATTATAGAGATCTCCTAGAGCCCACAACCAGTTTCTCCTATTGGTAACATCATACATGAACTATGATACATTTGTCACCACGAAGAAACCACATGGTTTTATTACTATTAACTCCACAGATTTTTTTTTTTATTTCATTAGTTTTTCTCTAATGTCCTTTTTCTACATCCTATCTAGGATGCCATTTAGTCTTTATGTCTCTTTCGTCTGTCTGTGACAATTTCTTAGACTGTCCTTCTTTTTGATGACCTTGATAGTTTGGAGGAAGGTGCTTTTAAATAGCAAGAGAGCACAGGGAAGTATAATGAAACCAAAAATTTTCTGGAGAGAAAGGAGTTGAAAAAAGTTTGAAAGGGCAGAAAAATGCAAGAAAATAAAAAGGAGACAGTTTATTGACCATTCACTTTTATAAGATAAACCTTGACTATATACTAATTTTATGGAATATATATATGGAAAAGAATGCAAATCACAGTTTTAAAATTTATACCATTCAAATATATCAAATTGTATCATTTTCTCCTAAACTACTGCCTGGTGTAGTTCAAAAGGAAAAAAGGCAAATATCAAGCCAAAAGATAAAACTAAATAAAATTTAGGAGTAAGAAAGACAAAAGTGACTGAGATGATCAGCAGGAAGGAGTTTGAAGGTTACAAGTGCTAAAAGATTGTTCATCAGTATAACAGCCCTTTGACTTGAGTTGGTATCTGTTGAAACACTATCTTTTGTTCTCTTCCTCTTTCTTCTCATAAAGGATAGTTTTGAAGGTAGGAAACATGATGTCTCTTAGAAGGCTTCTCTCTCTGTATCCTGCACTTGTGGCTCTTAGTGACAATTTTTTTCCTTCCCTAAATCAAGAAATTACATTTTCCCTTAAATCGCCAGACTGAAGGAAACCCATATGTAAGATTAGAGGGGTGGTAATCTGTTGGGTCCGGCATAATCAATGGTCACAGAAGCCATGGTGAGCAGCATGAACAAAGAGACCATGACATGACCTGGCCACTGGGCCGGGGTAGAATTTCTTACGGCATGCAGTGGAATGAGATCTGGTGTGGATCATGGTTTTTTTTTTGTTGTTTAATTGTTTGTTTGTTTGTTTGTTTAATGAGCAAGGCTTGAAAGACATACACATCATTTCTACACAAATGTGACCAGCCTGAACTTAGTCAAATGGCCACATCTAGCTGAAAGAGAAGTTGGAAAATGTAGTCTCTAGTTGGGTGGCCGTATGCTCAATTAATATTGTATTACCATGTCAGAAAGCAAAAACAGATACTGTGAAACAGCTTTGTACATAGCAAAACAGTTTGTCCATTATGCTTTCCCCCTTTGTAGTTAACAGAAGCCCAAAATTGTTTAAGGGTGCAATGTGACTAGCTGATGCTTGCTTTGCAGCCTCCATTGCAGTTAGGAGATGCCATATAGCACAGTTTCGGCCAATGAGAACAGAAACAGAAGTTATCTGAAAGTTTTAAGTAGAGCTTTTACTTCATTGATAAAGGAGGGTAGGCACAGCTTGTGCTGCCTTTCCTAATTCTTGCCTGGAATAAAGATATGATAGTTGGAACTGCTGCTATTATGCGCGAAGGAAAGGACAAAATAATGGCAGAATAATATACCCTGACATTAAAGGCCTGATAGACCCATACTGACAATTACTACCTTTGGACTTGTGGCATGTAAGAGAATGTCCCCACTCCCTTTTTAAACTTTAGCTAGTTAGAATTTCTGTTTCTTGTAGCTTATTACATTATAATACTGAGGACAAGTGGCCAGAACCAGGGAAATCCTGAAAGCAAATAAGCAGACAACTCGGCTGATAAAGGATCAGGTAAGAAGATTTCCCTGATACAGAGTGATATCATGCACAGAGAGGGTAAATTCAAAGAACAAAAAAGAAGAAGAAAAAATAGGCTAACATATCCATTAGCAGATGTAAATACCCTATCCGAGAATATATAGATAGTGTAGTAAAGACCCTAAATATGATTATGAGGTGTTAATAAAATGCAGACAGAATGCGTAAATTCCTCAGAACGTATATATGAGAGTAAAGAATAGAAGTAAACAGAAATCTTCTATATGAAGGGACAGAAACAGAGCCACACATATGACTAGAAAACTATTAATATAACTCCTAAATGAG
This sequence comes from Bos indicus, assembly GCF_029378745.1. NCBI lineage: Eukaryota > Metazoa > Chordata > Mammalia > Artiodactyla > Bovidae > Bos > Bos indicus. The sequence goes on from NC_091769.1 coordinate 56,817,797, forward strand.
AAGCTGATGAAAATGAATATAATTGCAAAAATCATGAACCACAAAATGAAACTTCCATTAAATACCTGCAGTTAACTGAAGTGCTTATTATAATAATCTAGGAAAATCAGTTTAATATTTATCCTTGGTATTCTGAGTTTGTTTTTTTTTTTTTCCTAAATAACATCTTTGCTTCTAAACTCACATTTTAAAACACCAGATTCAGGTAACATCTGTCATAGGTCTGAACTGTAGTTTAGTGGTTATAAACCTGGATTTAGGCATTAGAATTTCTGAGTTTGACTCCTGGCCTGATCATATACTCTTTGTAGTTAGTGAGTAAACTACTACCCTTTCTGTGCTTCAACGTAATTATCTGAAGAATTATGATGATAGTAGTAATCAACCTCAGGCTTCCCTGGTGACTCAGGGGTAAAGAATCCACTTGCAATGCAGGAGACGCAGGTTTGATCCCTGGGTTGAGAAGATCCCCTGGAGGAGGGCATGACAACCCACTCCAATATTCTTGCCTAGAGAATACAATGGACAGAGTAGCCTGGTGGGCTATAGTCCATAACGTTGCGAAGAGTCAGACACAACTAAAGCAACTGAGCATGCACACATTATTAGCTGTGTGATCTTGGATAAGTTATTTCACTTCTTTGAATCTTATTTTATTTATGATCTATAACATGAGAACAAAAATAATATGTACATACTTCACAGGACTATTCAATCATTAAAAGAAGTATCATTCTGTTGAAATGTTCTATCTGGTCGGGAAGACTGTCAAAAACGTATACCATAAATTCAAAAAGAATTATTGCAGCTGTGTCATATGAATAGCAGAATGCCTCAGTAGTCATGGCCCTGAGAAGGCTCCCTCAGCAACTCAGCAGTCCTTCAGAAGCCACAGCAGAGTTGCAGAGGACACAGCCAAACTCTCTTGGAGACCACAAACTGCCCTCCTTCTCTGAAATGCAGGCTCAGCCATGATCTTCCTTCCCTCCAGGGGTGAAATTCTGAGGGAAGCAAACATATCTGCAAGTGGGCTTTCTAGCATTTGATTTAAAAATCTCTTGTTATATTTTCATTACACATTATACATAGAGTCAAGCAGAGAAACAACTCACCCACTTCATCTAATCTTCCTCTGCCAATCTCCTTTTTCCTCATCTTAACTTCCTTTGCTGTCCCTAACCCATGTCTCCTCCTCCCAGTAACCCTGGTCTGATAGACCTGTAAAAGCATCAGATTAGTATGTAGAATTTCTGGGTTCTGGACTCGGCATTGCTATGTCCAACCAACATGTATCTGAACAAGTCATTGCACTGCTTGGAATTTTAGTTTTCTCACCTTCCAAGTTGTGATATTTGGTCTTTGTGCCTGTTCCTGGCACAGAGTTCTAAACCTCTGCAACTTCTTCAGTGCTAAGAGTGAGAAAAGCATCTTTGATACTCATCATGAGTCCCTTTCACTATACCCGAGTTTATGTTAATTAAGTGACATTTGGAGGGTGGAGACTGGTTGCTAGAGAAACCAATCACTGAAAAGAGTTAAAACTTTCAGTCCTACCACCAGACCTTTGGGGAGGAGAGAAGCTGAAACTGACATTGTTCACCAGTGGCCATCAACCACATCTGGGTAATAAAGCCTCCATTAAAACCCTTAAATGATAGGATTTCAAGAGTTTTCAGGTTGGTGAATGCATCAGGATGTTGTAGAAGACAGTATGCTTGAAGAAGGCTTAGAAGTTCTAAGAACCTTCCCACATACCTTGCTGTACGCATTTCTTCCATTTGGTTGTTTCCAAGTTGTATCCTTTATCATAAACCAGAAATAATAACTAAAGAGCTTTCCTAAGTTGCATCGTTTTAGCAAGTTATTAAGGAAAGGGTCATGGAAACCCCTGATTTAAAGCTGGTATATCAGAAGCACAGAGGATAGCCTGGGACATGAAATTGGCATCTAGAATGGGGCAGTCTTCTGGGACTGAGACCTTAAACTGTGGGATTTGCACTAACTCCATGTAGCTAGTGTCAGAATTGCTTACCTATACATTTGGTGTCAGAAGTGTTGAGAGTAGAACAAATAGGAATTTACCTTGAAAAATGAAGATACTGATACCAAATTCATTGGCTAAAATGCAAGTAGATATTTGCAAATTCTGTAAATTAAAGGACTTTATACATTTAATCCATTTACTTGATCACTTCTTAATTCATTCATTCACCTTTAATGCTTTTAAACACCAGTTATAGGGAAGGGCTAGTTATTATTAATATTCTTACTGGTCTCTACCTACTTTGGCTAGTAAAAAAGGTAAACTCTTTTCTAAAGTGATCCACACATCATAAAAGAAAAAAAATCCAGAGCACAGGAGGTGAGAACTAAGAAGTTCTTGGTGAAGGGATATGTTCCCATGGGTCTGTGGTCTTTCTGCACCGTGTGGTTTTCAAAACTCTCCTGGGCTCCATCCCATCATGCCATTTTGACAATGGCACTACAGAAGCCCAAATCTCTCTGCCAGAGCTACCACTAATCAATCTCCCACAGCCTTGTTATCAAGGCTTCAGGGGCCTGGGCTCTCGTGAATTACATGTCAGAGTAATTAATCTTCTCTGTCCTGAAGCCCTTATATGTGGCCAACTGCCACCAAAGCCAAGAGCGATGGTGCAGATTAGTTGTTTAAGTGCAGCCTGGAAGCTGCCTTCTGAGTGAAGTGGTGCTAATCAAACCCTGAACCCTCACCATAATGGGTCTCTCACAGAAGCAAGTGGCTAATTATGGTCTGGCACTATTTTGGAATTTGGTGATTAACTCCCTCAGGTTGATTAGTTCTTAACATAGAAACATCTGTTTATTTGGGGGAAGCCCATTTATTAAGAATTCTCTCTTGATCCTGGGTCTTTTTATATTAATTGAGTCATAAGAAGATTATGTGAAGTTAAATAAAGAATCCCCAACCATTAAGCAAATTGACATTTTTCAACAGCAATTGTTATTTTTATCATTACTGATGAAAACTCAGATATGGGGAATAATATTTTATATTACAAACAGAAGCATATTTCTACTAACAAAGTTTCAGATATTAATTTTATCCTTTTAAAATTAGAATATAAATGAAATGGTTTTACTTAAATATGATTTTTTCCTATTTTAACACATTTCATATAATTTAAATACCTCTGTGGCTGATAACATCTATGGTAAATGTACTAATTATGTAGAACCACTTCATTATGACCTGAACAGGGGCCAAGACTTTAGGTGGGCTCATCATTTCAATTCTTGTGAAAGTTCCATTAACATTTTTTCCTATACCAAATTTACTACTCTTAAATTTCAAAATCAAAAGAAATGAAGAAACAAGGGGCATGAGATAAGAAAAAATAATATGCCTGGCAAGCAAACATTTTAACAGCTATCATCATGTGTCCACTGGTCAGTTTTTAATATATTTATTTATTTGGGGCAAGTTTATTGACCAAATTCAGCAGAATCATTGTTATTGAATGCTCTAAAGTAGGGGTGCATCTCTTTCTCTGTGTGTACATGTATGCATGAGAAGAGTTTTGTTTTCTAAGCTCTGCCCTAATTATCCGTTATTCAGTAACAGGTTTACTCTAAAAAATGTTGGAAATACAAAGAACTCCCCAGAAAAGGCAAGGTAAAACACATCACTGCAGTCTGATCAAAGTCCAGCTTCATAAGATTTAAGCTGCTGAAACTGAAGGGAAAAGTTAAGTGTAACGGGAACCCAGCTCTTAGATCTAGATCAGGAAAGAAAAATCTTGAAACAATCCGATAGAAAATTCCTAAAAATGGTCATTTCAAGCAACTTACAATAAAAAATGATAGTTTATATTAAGTGGTGTTTTCTAAGTTTCAGGAACTTTATGGATATTTATTTCGTCTTCCTGAGCAGCCTATAACAGAAACTTTTACTCTCACCATTTTAGAGCTGAGAGTACTAAGGTCTACAGATGTTAAAGCAACTTGTCCACAACCATTTCTAGAAAATGGGAAAAGCAGGATACAAATCCATCACTGTAATTAAAGAGACTGTATTATTAGCTACCACATTGCTTGCCTATTTCCTAGTTTTAGAGATTCAAAGATCACTGAAAATTAATGCAAAATTCCATGCAAAAATTATGAAGTAGAATCTATCTCTATGGGTTTATACTGCTCTTAGTTGCAGTAATGTTTGAAAACTTTTTCCAGGTAAACTCTCAGGCTTGCATTTTAAATATAAAAAGGCAAAATAAAGACATATATCCTTTGTGCCTAATTAAAGATGACTTAGAATGACCTTGAAGTGTTTTATTCAATTGATGGGGAGATGAAGATGTTGAAGTAAAATCATAAGACACTGGTTTCACTGGTCATGTTATTATTGTTACACTTGAAAACACAGTCTTCATTCATGTGAGATGAATAATTTTACCAGAATGTTACCAGTCAAATAGGATATATATTATTTCCTCAATTCCAAGATGTATTTTTTTTCTCAATTTAACACTGCTGATTTGGCAGTTTGTTTTATAATTACCGTGCTTAGTCACTTCGGTTGTGTCCGACTCTTTGGCGACCCCATCGACTGCAGCCTGCCAGGCTCCTCTGTCCATGGGGTTCTCCAGGCAAGAATACTGGAGTGGGTTGCCATGCCCTCCTCCAGGAGATTTTTCCAACCCAGGGATCGAACCTGCATCTCTTATGTCTTCTGCATTGGCAGGGACATTCTTTACGACTGGTGTTCTTTACAACTAGGTGCGTTCTTTACGACTAGTTCTTTACGTTCTTTACATTCTTCACCGATGCCTAGTGTTAATTTAGGTTTTTCTCCAAAAGCTGTTAAAAACCTACTGGCAAGTTTGCAATCCAGGAAATATTGTTTTTAGCTCCTGCTCTCAGAATGTCATCCTCAACATTAACTCATACAAAAATTAGCCAGTGTAGATGTATTATTTAGTGTCAGATAGTCATGAAATATAATCTGTGAATCTGAATAAAATAAACATATTAACCACCAATCTGAGGGCAGGAGAAAACCTCTCCGAAAATAACAGAAAAAAATATCTTTACAACCATTTTACAAGTTAAGACATAAAAGCTACTGCAACAAACCATATATCTAAGTCACATTACAGAACTGACTACAAATACTCAGAATTGCCTACTTCACTATAAACTTTGATTATCTGAGCTGTACTTGGACAGCTATTTGTTTGTAAGATGGGTATATAATATTATAGACAATAACCTGCAAATTACATATAAGTGCAATATAACACTGTATAATCCACTAACATTCCTAAGATTCCAAAGTATTTGCACTGATTGTAGTCTATTCTACAAAGCAAACACATTTCTTACATGATCACAGGTACTGCCAAGTACGGTAGATTTAAAACTGAAATGGCTTACTAGTGTCTAAATAATCTCCTAGGAAACTGTTTAGTCTAGACCATTATCTTGATAGTTCATAATTAGGTTCAATAATAAAGCTTGTTTTGCTGACCTAGGTCAGATCGGCATGTCCACAGCATCTGGGCTCAGTGACCTTGCTTTGAGAGGGTATTGTTAGAAAATCCATTATTATCATCACATACACTTCAGAGAAGTGGCTGTTTTGTGAATTGATGGTGTGATGTTGCCACTTTAGATAAAAGAGTCCATGAATTATTGACTTAATGAGTTAATGTTGCTTGATTTCACAACAAAGTCTTTATAGTCTCCATGCTATTTACTGAACATACAATCACAGCATATGAAGGAAAGCACAGGTAATAGGCTGTGCTATGCACTTATGAGCCACAAGAAATCTGAAAAAGGCATAACTTCCCAGAAGTGTCACTGGCGAAGGCATGGCACCTTGGTCAATAGTCTCGGGCCAATTCATAGAGAGTCACTTGAGATGACTTGCTTCCCATTATTTTTGCCCTATGGACACAGAGCAGTTAATTGCGTTTCCTCTTCCCCAGAGTTTGTTCTGGGTCTTGGGTGAAGCCTTGGGATCAGTGCTATGTAATCACCCATTGTGTGGAATGGTTGTTGCTGGGTGGAAGTTCAAAGAGAGCCCACAGAGAAAGCCCACTGCAGGGAACATGCAGTGCCCTGATGCTCACCATGAAAAAACAGAAGCATCATCTTCTGATGCAATGGCAGTTTTTCTTCAGAGTATGCCAAACGTGGGGGGAGATTGTAAAAACCCAGGCACATAGCAGTTAACAAGTTTTCCAGAAAAACTGATGAGTACTCAGACACATCAATTTAGCAGACTGTTCCTAAGTTTGGTTCTGATATCATTCATCAATGCCTATTTATTTATTTTTGGCTGCCCTAGATCTGTTCTGTTTCGCCTGGGCTCTCTCTATCTAGTTGTGGCGAGAGGAGGCTACTCTCTAGTTGCAGTGTGCGGGCTTCTCACTGAGGTGGCTGCTCTTGCTGTAGCACACAGGCTCAGGAACTGTGGCTCACGAGCTCCAAAGCGCGGACTCAGTAGTTGCAGCACAAGGGCTCAGTTGCTCCTCAGCATGGGAATACTCCTGGACTGCAGGTCAAACCCGTGTCCTGTGAATTAGCAGAGGACACTCCTTTCCACTGTACCAGGGGAGGCCCATCTATGCTTATTTTATTACAAGAGATGTATACATGGTATTTCACTCAATCATCCCAACAAGCTTACAAAGTAAGTGTAATCTTTTTTTTCCATTTTACAGATGTAAAAACTGAAAGCCTGAGAGAGGAAATAGCAGCTACAGAACTAGCTGGAGAGGTCAAGATTCAGAGCAGGGTCTAGCTGCCCCCCAGGTCTGTTGAAATTCTCACTCGACTCTAAGGTACTGTGGCCTCCTGACTGTCCCTCTTTCTGTGCTTTTCATCTATATGCTGTTTATCAGCTTATAAATCTCTTAGCTGTGGGGTCTCATTTGTAAATACCTCCTGCTATCTTCTGAGTCAAGTTAAAAGCCCACAACATGCAAGATTTTAGTTCCATCCTGATTTTTCATCCTCACCGCTCTCCATCCCTATTCAAATATCTTTAATCTCAGCCTCCTGGCACACCCTTTGCTCTTTAATTATCAAGACCTTGACTTAGACCTTTCCTTCCTATCTCTGTTGAAATCTGGTATATTTTTCAAAACATTTTTTTATGGTTTTACTTACATAAAGACTTTTCAAATCCCCCACCTCCATTAAAAATATTTCTTCTTCCCTTTTTCAAATTCCGTAACACTTTGCTTATTCCTGTGTCTTTCAGGGTATTTAATTGCAGCCTGATTTGTGATAATTATGTGCAGGTCTGACTAGCTTCCTCTTGTGAGAACAGAGAGCCCTTTGAGGGCAGGAACCATGTCATAATCCTCACTGAATTTCCAGCGTTTAGCATCCTTTTTAGAATGTGGAATACTCAATGTTTATCAGATGAATAATTAGGTAAATAAATTGTCCTAAAAAACAGCCAGGTGAAATAAATTAAGTCATGGTTCAAAGGTACTTCATGGAATTTCTTGGTGAAGACTACTATGAAAAAGGAGAGAAAGTTCTTGCCCATTTGTCTCTTATCCCAGCTAACCATTTTGTTTGCATGTTATCATTCAGTTATAGGATGGGATAAAATTGACTGATATGCAACAGATCCTCTGTCCCATGTCACTCACCCAGTGTCCTCCACCTGCAAGGAACTTTAGACAAACTGGGGAAAATCCCTGCTCCATCTTTGGCAAGTTACTTCAGCACCATAGCTCAGTTTCCTCATCTGTATAATGGGAGTATAATATTATCTATTATTGTTTACCACATTTATAAACATATTTTATGTCTCTATTTGTGATTTTCATTCACACCTTCATATATAATGCACTACTTGTCAGCAAGCTCATCTCATGTTTAGCTACAATCTGCCCACTCTCAATGTCATCCATTAGTCCAAGGTCTATCTGTTGAAAAGTTCAGAACAAGTCGAATCCCTCTTCTACATAACACTTCTGCAGTGACAATAATTCCCATTGGAGATACACATATATAGTTTGTCTCAGGCATAGGAATGCCAATAGGCACTTGGAACCACAGCAGGAAACCATTTTGGGAACTTAAGGATGAAGAAGCCCAAGTCATGTCTCCATTCCTGACTAGATATCTTCTGTTGTGAGAATGAATGTGATATTACAGAAGGAAGATAGACTTTTAAGTCAGATGTTACTGGACTCTGTTCCTGACCCTACTGCTGCATGTGGAGCAAGTCACTTAACTTTCCTGAGCCTCATACTAACCCTACCTTCGAGGGCTGTTTGAAGATTGACAAATATTAATAGAGGCAAAGAACCCAACACATAGAAGATATTCTAAGTGTAGTCATTCCTGTTATTCATCAGTTTCCTATAATCTCTTTTCCTTTAAAAAAAAAAAAAAAAAAGTGACCAGGGCTCCAATTGAAAGAAAGCTGTAACAATAACTGTTCTGGTCTAGACTCCAATACTGTTCTCCTTTCTGCTTCTCTGCACCACAAAACCACTTGGGGAGGGTGTCAGACTTGCTTTTCCACTCCTTCCTCCCACCTTGCCCCACATCTCTTTGCATTCTACCTACCCAGGTGTGTCTCTTACCCCTGTTGGGGGTACTTATAGCCCTAAAGGCACATCACAACCTCAAAATCTCTACACCTGCCGAGGTGTTCTGTGCTAAATTTAGTGCTCAGCTTCAGTATTAACCTCACCCTAGTGTCTCATTCTGGTCAGCTTTTCAGTTGTCTTCTTAAAATACCTATTTCAGTTGTGCTGTTTGAAGTGTGTTCTAATCTTAAGTTTCTTAAAATGCCTTTGGAAAGAGAACAAGGAAGAAATCCTAGGTATGAAGGTCACCAAGACCTATGGCTTTTTCTTAGCTCTTACCTCAGTTCTTCTCTGATTTTTGAGGCTGTTAGTCCTGTCACTAGAAACATCTTCCTTGGCCCTGTCTCCCTCACCTCTCTGTCTGTCTATACGTCCTTTGTAGCCTCCTTTTCTTGCCCCAAAACAGACACATTTTTTAGCACTTGTTCTGTCCTTTCTTCCCTCTTCTCTCTCCCTTGGAGGACCCAATCACTGCTGTGGCTTCATCTTAGACTACAGAGTCAATAATCCCAAATCTGGGTGTTAGTCTAGACCCAAGCCACAGACCAGAATTGCCAGTAGCTTTATCAACAGTTCTTCTTGGAAATGCTGTGGGTATCCCAGGCTCGAGAAATCTAAAACTAACTTGCTTTTACTGCTTTCCTCCGTTCTCATTTTTCTTAATGACATCATTAGATCCCTATTCCCATATACTTGGAACTCAGAGCTTTCTTATGTTCCTTGCTGTCCTCTACCACACAATCCATCAATAGCCAAACCCTGCCACATCGGTCTCCTTAGTGTCCCACATTTATCCCCTGTTTCTATCCCTACTGCCACTGTCCTAGCACAGGTCCTTGTTAGTCCTTTCCTGGACCATCGCCACATCTCCCAGTTGGCCAGTCCAGTATAGTTTTCACACTGTGCCAGACTCATCTCCTTGAAATACCTCTATGATCCTGTCACTCCCTCTTCTGATACCTCTGATATCTCCTCAGTGCCCACAGAACAATGGTTAGATGTCTTGGCATGCCAGTCAAGACCCTCTAAGATTTGAGCCCAGCACCCATCTTTTTTACTCCTCTTCATCACCTTTGCCTTCCAGTCCCACAGTCGTCCTTGTCTTTTCTCTTTCTCGTGCATTCCCTTCCCACCTCTTTGTCAAAGACTAACCTAGCTTTCAAAGGCTTCCCACTTAAGAAGTCTTTCCCAGTCTTTCTGGCCAGAACTCACCTTCCTCTGTATTTTGCTAACACAGGTTATTATTTGATATAGATCATAGAAGGAACTTATTTATTTAAATATCCTTATATGCTGAACTAAGTGTTTGTCCTTTTAAACTTTCACAGTAGTTCTATAAAATGGGTTTTTACGGATGGAAAAACTGAGGATCATACAGATGAACTAATGTAGCCAAGGTCATGTAGGCAGTGAGAAACAGTTTCTTCCTTACAGCTCATGCCTGGTACTCTTTCCACTATAGCAAATCATTTCATCTTTCTGAGGACAAAGAGCCACAGAAATCTAAGGGAACCGATATGACCATTTAACAGTGACAAAGCAGCTCTGACTTTGGTCTGTCCTAGTCCTAGTTTTTTACTTGGCTTTTCTCCTTTCAGACCCTCTTCTGATATTTGGTTACCATTGCCTTTTAAAAGTTTCATTATTATGCATAATGTATTCATTGAAGGGCAGCATTTCCTGTAATTTATGTCTCTTCGTTTTACTACTCAGCAATTCCTCAGTATTTAACCTCATAAATTTCAGTTATTGTCCTATATTTACACATCGCATCTGCCGGAGAAGTCTGTGCAATTTAATACTGTGTGGAATCTGAAGAGATATTTAGTAAGAGGGCGAGCCCATAGCTTATGCCTCTCCTAACAAAGTCAGATTGCTCATGAGCAAAAGCAAATAATCACGCCTTTTCTCCCTCTCTTGTATTTGCCTTATGATTCCCTTGATTTTCTGAAATCATCCCCAGCCCGTTCCGGGCAGCATGGACTGCTGGCCTCCAAGTTCCTTTGTGGCTGCAGTGCATTTTGCATGCTGCACCTCTTCATCAGTCTGCTGGAACGCCTGTTCCTCCCCCTCTGAAAATGCCAAACAGTACTAAAACCCCACCTCATCTGGCTCTCGGCTCCCTTTGTTCCTCTTAGATTGTTCTGCCATTGCCCTAAGGCCAAGAGATCTTTGGGGCAGTGGCCCTGTTTGGTGTTTGGCACAGTTTCATTTACTGAACATCTCTATGTACATTTATGATGCCATATAACTAATAATAAAAACAGGACAGCCCAGGGCATCGTTTTTTATTGTCAGCACCACAGCAGCGGTGGGGGATGGGAAGGTGAAGGACAGAGAGTGCAATAAGGCTCAGGACTTGTCAATAGAGGCTGGCCCTTGCTGAGCTCAGTCTGCTCAGCCATATTCCCTTCCAAAGGGGTGCAGTAATGATCTGAGCCTTGTCCAGACCCTCTCACAGAGCCACAGTAGAACAGACTAGGACAGAGGATTCTGTGTGCTGTTGGGGAGCTGCCTGGGTTGTGTACCCCACTATTTTTCAAGTAGCAGGTTTGCCCATCTCTAGGCATGTGCAAGATGGACGATGGCAGAGCTCACACTGTTCATCACTGCCTGTTGCTAAATTGATGCGGCTCTCCTTGGACGCCATCAGCTGTGCAGTAATCCATATTGATGGCCGGGCTTTACAGCAGCCAGTTTGTATGCTCTGCATCCCTCTGTGACTGTCTGCTCATTGTGGACGTGGCCTGGGTGGTATATGCCCCCAAATCCTCTGATTCAGACTTTAGAAAGGTTGGAAAAGGTTTTTAGAGGCAAAAAATTTCTCCCAGGAAGGCATTCACAGGAGGCAGCATAAAATAATGGAAAAAGCCCTGACTCTGAAATTAAGCGGCCTGACTTCATGTTTCAGGGGTCTGCCCTTTTCTATCTGTGGGGCCTTGGATAAATCACTCAGCCTTTCTGGGCCTCAGTTTTCCTTTCTGCAAGCAGGGAAAAAAAGATAAATTTCTACTTCAAGATTATTTTTAAAATTCTATATAATTTATGTGCTGAAAAGTCCTATATAAGAGGTCATTAGTACTGGTACTATAGTCAAATATTTTATAAAGGAAAGAAAGGTACAGAAGGGAATCTCTATGCTATATATGTTAGTATAAAGGTATAGAAATGCAAATATAAATGTCAAAACCTGTACTAAATAGTAAGGGAGAAATAAACTGTTAATTTCCATTCTAGATAATTCCTGCTATTGCAGATGCCTGGATGACCTGGAATACTTGGCACAGTTCTGTCACAAGTGTAATTATTGGCAGTATACACTTCAGAAAGAACAAGTGAACCCTCTCTAAGCAGAAAATAAAAATCAATGATGATTTTTACAACTATCAGAGTGTGTGGTGTGTAAACAGTTAAAGAAGCTTCTTCTGTGGGGATCCATGGATTAAAACCTGGAGAGCACATGAGTGGGAAGTAGAAGAAAAACAGGTTCTGTCCATCTTACTGGTACTGACCATGGTAACACGGGGTTAGCTGGAAGCAGCCTCTGAATCTGCCAGATCCAAAAAGAACTAGATCTAGTTTACAAAACATGTGTCAGTTCAAAACAGATTTATTTTGGTGGGATATTTTGTCAAGGTGCCCAAGCAAAGACAAACTCAATACGCAAAGGAAAGTGGACTGTCTGGGATGAGGGCCAGCTTGCATCCTCTTCTGAAATTTCTTTAATGATCTCAGCTGTTTACATCCCACATGCGGTTTGTGAAGGGACTGATTCCCATCATCCTTTAAAAGGATCTCTTTGCTCTATGTAAGCCCTCATCAGCACACTGTGCATGCTATTTTAGGGGTTATTACAGATGAGTTAACCTTTATCTCTGAGCTGCACATGCTAAATGCTGCATAGGGCCCTGCAGAGGAAAGAGGTCAATTCCCCTTGCATGTTCTAAGGACCTACCGGACATTTTCAGAAACAGAAGGTTAATAAAGAAGATTGAGATGGAGATGGTCTGTCTGTTCGAGGGGAATATTTTCTTTTATTCAACAAGGAATATGTCCTATAGTACTCTTTTGACTTGCCAATCTGCTAATTTTAACAAAATAGTTGGGCGAGGAATGTGTAACAGCTGTCCACTGTTCTCTGTAACTGAGAAATCCATGTAGCCTATAAAAATGATAAGACCGTAAGGAGGTGTTTCCATAACTGCAGGCAAAAGGAGGGGAGGCAGTGGCTTCAGATTAGCTTTTGCCTCTCCTCTGTTGATTCTGACTCATTTTTGTGCATCGGAAAGTGTGTCTACCCACTGACCCCCAAACCCAGTATTTCAGGTTTTCTTCCCTCATTAGCAGGAAAGAAGGGGATCCGGGCAGACACTTACAGCCATTTATTTTGTTCTTCAAGTGCCGCCTTCTTTGTAAATGAAAGAGGCCAATCAATAGGGCAGTAAGGAAGGAGGACAAGTAGCTGGGAGGGCCCCTCTGTGTGGTAAGGTCTGGTTAAAGCCCTGGTACACAATATTCCAGAGGTGTGACTCATTAACACTCTGGAGAGGAAACCCAGCAATTTTTTTTTTTTAATTAGCTCTCTATTAAACAGAACAGTGAGTATTTTCAGGCTAGCATCTGTAGATTAAAATGAACATATCCGTTTAACATCTGGAATTATTGAAATCAGAACTGGTATGCAGCAGCCCTCTCCTAGGAGGCAGGGCCGTGGAGGGGGAAGTCACAGACTAGGAGTCAGGCAGGTCGAAGTTCCAATCCAGCCTTTGCCTCGTCAGCTCTGCCTAACTGTACAGTCACTTTGCTTCTCTGTCCTTCAGTTTCCTCATCTCCACATTGGGATAACAGACTCATAGGGCGTGTTAAGAGAACGACAAAGAACTGTTCATGTTAAAAATACAGACACAAATAGCAAGTGCTCAAAAATGTGAGCTCTTGTTACTGTTATTTTATGGAAACTGACCCATTAGAAGTTAGCAGAGAGGAAACAGACCACTCTAGAAAACCGATAAGGCCTCTTGAGGCTGCTCTGTCATACAGCGTATCTCTACTTTCTTTGAGGAAGCATAGTTTCCTAAATTGTGAGGCTTCCCTCCTCAGGAAGACTGAAGTATATCAGGAGTTGGATGGAAATGACATGCCAGTATGTGAAGAACTAAATATTACCATGGTGAATCTCCAAAGTTTTGCTCACATAGTTTTTTTTTTTTTTTTTAATTGACTTTAGTTTTTAGAACAGTTGTATATTTTCAGAAAAAAAAAATGGAGAAGATAGAGATAGGACAGAGAGTTCCTGTATATTTAGTACCCAATTTCTCTTATTATCAACATCTTACTTCCATATGGTTCATTTGTCACAATTAATGAATGGATATTGAAAAATTATTAACTAAAGTCCATAGTTTATTCAGATTTCCTTAGTTTTTCTTTAATGTCCTTTATCTAATCCAGAATTCTATCTTGTATACTATATTACATTGTTTCCTTAGCTGTTGTTATTCAGACTTATCTTGTTTTTGATGCTATGCTATGCTATGCTATGCTATGCTAAGTCACTTCAGTCGTGTCCGACTCTGTGAGACCCCATAGACGGCAGCCCACCAGGCTCCCCCGTCCCTGAGATTCTCCAGGCAAGAACACTGGAGTGGGTTGCCATTTCCTTCTCCAATGCATGAAAGTGAAAAGTGAAAGTGAAGTCGCTCAGTCATGTCCGACTCTCAGCGACCCCATGGACTGCAGCCTACCAGGCTCCTCAGTCCATGGGATTTTCCAGGCAAGAGTACTGGAGTGGGATGCCATTGCTTTCTCCGTTGTTTTTGATGATTTTGATCAAAACTAGTCTGATGTATTGCAGGATGTCCCTGTACTGGAAATTTTCTTATTTTTTTTCTCATGATTACACTGAAGTTATGGCTTTTGGAGAGAAATATCATAGAGGTAAATTGCCATTTTCATCACAGAATATCAAGAGTGCATTCTACCAACATGACATATGACTGATGAAGTTGACCTTGATCACCTGGCTGAGCAAGGTTTCTTTACTAAACTGCCACCTTCCCCCCACAATTCCATACTGTAATCTTTGTAAGGAATTCATTTTGCCCAGTGCTAGTGCTTAGTCACTCAGTCATGCCTAACTCTTTGCAACCCGTGGACTGTAACCCGCCAGGCTCCTCTGTTTTGGGGGTTCTCCAGGAAAGAATACTGGAATGGGTTGCCATTCCTCTCTCCAGGGGATCTTTCCCACCCAAGGATCGAACCCAAGTCTCTTACATTACAGGCAGATTCTTTACTATCTGAGCCACCAGGGAAACTCCAGACCTTTCTTAGCATTTTCATAAAATGCATTTTATGGAGAATCCCAAGAACAGAGGAGCCTGGTGGATTACAGTTCTTGGGGTCGCAAAGAACTGGACGTGACTGAGTGACTAAGCACTAGCACTAAGAGAAGTTAAGTGACTTTCCCAAAGTGACATGCTGAGTTAGTAGACTGAGTCCTTTTTCTCTTTCACTCTATTTATGTAATTTTCCAGAACTCTTTATAAGCAAGTATATAAATATTAAGAAGGAATTAAATGATCTTTCAAGCAACTACAGGAATATTTAAATATCTTTTTTTTAGAAAAAAAGTACAGTATATAGTCTGTGGTTCTTTATTTAAGAGATATGGCCAAGAACCTGCTAGAATTCTCCCCTAATACTCAAGCTTGTATTCCATACTCAGGTCTCTACATTTTATCCTTTGGCCAGGCTGCACCCTCAGAATTCCCCGGCTTTCTCCATGGTGATCTCTATTGCCTTTACAGTCCATGAAATGGCTTTGGGTTTTAATGAAAGTGACACATTCTGCCACATATCCTAGGATGCCTATGCATAAGAGCCCTATAGGTCACCCATAGAAACCCTGGTAGACTTTCAGTACTGGATTTCATTTCTCAGAAGAATATCCACACAACAGTGATTATTCTGGAAGAAAAAAAAAATCTTCAGCCAGCAATATCCAGGTAGGAGCTGTGTACCTGAAGGAGGGCTGCCGCTTATAGCCCTACCCTTGGTAGTGACGAAATCGCACAATCACCTCCTGTGCCCCTTCATTGCTTGCAGCCTCTAAAAGCTGTAGGTTCTTTTGGGGGCCTCAGCCCAGGGTTCTCTCTATAACATAATGTTATACATGAAAACTGCAGTGGAAACACAAGCTATACACCTTGAATCTATTTTATCAGAATTACTATTTATAACATCATTTGTAAGACAAATGGTTCCAGAAATATATGATACAACTTCCAATGTGGTATGGAGGCAGTATAAGGTACTGTAATAAAAAACACTATGGGCTTGGGGGACCTAAGAGATAAGGATTCAAACCGCTTCTGCCACTTACCAACTGAGTCCCCAGGCAAATGATTTAACATCACCAAGTTTAAGTTCCTTGATACTTACTTTACATTCTTATGTGAGTTTTAGAGGTTTATCTGTTACACACTAAATCTAAATTGGATGTTAAATAAATGCCAGTGATAATTTAAGTCAAGCCTTTCTATTGGGATAAAATTCTAATGAAAAATATCTATTCTTGATATTTTTGATTACCAAAATAACTGGCAATATGGAAATACTTTGGATAATCCATTTCAGACTCAGGAAATGAGGTACCAGCTCCAAGTTTTTTATTTATGTATTAACTGGTTAAAGACATAAAAAGGGGTTCCTAACAGCTAGATATTCAAATACAATAAATCTGACTTGCCCATCTTCCTTGGATTCTAAAATGTAAATGATAGATTTTGTTTTATTACTATTATTTCACTAGAAATTACACGGGTCAAATTATTGCAAACTTTAACTCTGTATATTACGATATGCTCTATAATTTCATTTGCATATGGCTCCCAATTATAGCTGCAAGTACACAAAAAGAAATACCGTTTTCCTTCCAACCTTGTGTCCAGCAATAGCACACCTTTGTTCTTCCTAAGTCCCTTTCCTCCCTGTCAGTACCAGATCCCAGAGACCAGGCCCTGACCACTGAAGACTGTGGAATTGACTCTACACACCGAGACTTGGCTACAGGACCCTTGTGCAGATGAAGATGTCAAAAGGCAATCTGCAGCGAGAATGACAGTGTGATTAACCAGAATGAGGCCTAAGTCAGAAGTAGCACGGACCACTGGGAAATTAAGGCACCAATTTTCACCGTCAAGATCAGCTGTGATAGGGCGGTATATCCTAGCAACAGCAGAAGTCTTAACCTTGCCATCACAGCAAAAACTAATTTTGTAGTGTTATCCGTTTATATCTTTTAATCCAAAAAGTCTTTAAACAGAAAGTAAATACACATTCCTTTTCCTAGATCTGCCTTTTGCCTCTAATTGAGAAATCCTTAATTCAAGTGAATTAAAAGGTTACTGAGTCTTAACACAAATTTCATTAGCTTTCATTCTTGGTGCAACTGTGGGAAACCTCATCGGAGAGACGGAGAGGGTTGGTAATAGTTAACGTTAACAGTATTTATGAAGAAAATGATACTTAAAATCACCCTAGTGTATCTTAATCCAAACATACCATATTTTATTACCCATCTGAATAGTGTTATAGCATGCCCCTTTATTATGTTGATTCAGATTTATCATAAGGCTATATACCATCTCTTAAAATATAACTTCACATAAAGGAGTAACCAATAAGGATGGAGGTTTTTTTGTCTCTTGATACTAGTGCTTTAAAGCGACTTGACTGATACATTTATATTTATAAAACTAAGCAGCATAGGCCATTCACTGCCAGATCTGTTTTCAAGATAAGATAAATCAGTGATTTTTGATACAGTGTATCAAACTGTCAGTTTCTCTTTTGAAAAAAAAAAAAGCAAAAATAAAATTGCTCTTCAGTGAGCTTGATTCCCCAATTAAAGGTAAAATCCTGCTAGAGGCCAAAATTATTCTCAATGCCCCTCTATTTCTGGTTAGGAGACCCCTATTCCAATTCTTCAGACACTAAGAAATCCCTCCCTGAAGCAATCTGATTTGCTTTCAAAGCAGGGCCCAGTGCTCACCTGAGAGGTAAGCCTTGAGTAGTAAGGAGAAAGGCAAGGGAAAAGACAGCACCCACCGCTAAGGATGAAAGAGAAAAACCTGGACCAAGTGGAATCACGGACTCCAAGGAAGAAGATAGTTTTAAGAAAGAGCTGGTGGGGAACTGTGTTGAGTACAGCCTAGGTCTTCTAAGGCAAATGGACTAGGAAGGGAGATGGAGGTCATGACTGATCTTGGGAGATCTCTTTTTGTGGCTGGATAAAGGCAAAGTGCATGGATTAAGGAATGAAAGACGTGGCAAAAGAAAAGAACCACCCTAGTTCATCCAAGTATTTAACACTTCTTATAAGAAAGAACAGGGATCCTTCCGTGGTGTTCTTACAGGATGCTAGAAAGCTAACCAACTGTCTGTCCAGTGGACCTAGCAGAATCCCTAATTCAGGAGGAAAGTAAGGCCTTACATTAAGGGATGAACAATCCTTCCTATCCCAGAAATTCATTCTTGGGATAGAATGATAGTTAGTCTAAACTCCTATGCCAGTTCCCTAGGATGGGAGAAAAGACTGGCAGGAAAATCCCAAAGCAACCACAGAATAAAGGATTCATTTACATGTTTCTCTCAAATTCAGGTAAAGGATTAGATTCAGTTAAAGCATGGGCATTGAGTACAGGAGAAGGCTTCACCCAGTGTGTGGGTATCTGAGGCAAGTATTTTATTGGCAAGAGGTGACATGGATTTTGCACACTAGTAGCTTTTATCCTCTCTGGACTTTGGGGCGCACATTCCCCTTGGTGAGGACTAAGGGGCTTGTTCTGATCTCTCTAGAATGCCTTGGGATTATATACAGGAATGTCAGTGCAAGATTGCTGGTGTCTCCCACTCAGTGATACTGCTGTGGTCATTGCTATTATGTGTGTGAAGCTGTGTCTTGAAAATCTGAAACTGGACCAGAGGTCCTCAGAGGTCCTCTTGCTTTCAGACACCCATGATGTCAGCCTGTCACTCTACCAACTGTGCATAGATCTCATGTCTGAGGATCAACTTTAGCATTTCTCAGGCTGTCTATGCTGCTTCTGAGCTGCTCTTGCTAAAAATAAGCTGTACTTCTTCAGTCTGCTGCCCGCCAAATTGGACTGGCAGCTGCCCTGGTCTCCCCTTCCACAGCTTCCTGCCAGTGTTCAGAGCTTCATATCACCATACATTCGGCACAAAATACTTTTTTCCTCCTTGTCCCACTCAGAACCTGTCAATCACCCGCCTTACTTTTACCTTCTTTCCTCCTCTCTCACAGAGGCAGTTTGGGTATTGTGTTTAACTTCAAACAAGTCACTTAATCTCTCTTGTTCAGACCAGTCTTTAAGAACAACTTCCTACATGACTGTTTTAATCAAACTTTTGGTGTCTGAATTGTTGCAAACCAAATTTTTAAAAAAAAGAAACTTTCTACAGAACAGTCTCTTTATAAGACTTAATTCTCTCTGACTGTGCTACCCATAATGGCTTTTACCATTGTTTTTTGTTTATTTGCCAGTCTTTCTGATTAGTTCCTTCATCAATCTACTATTGTTTGTTTGCTTGTTTTATAATTTATGTTTTTGTAGCATATCAGCATTATACTATTTGCCAAGAGTGCTTTCACAGAGTATTTCATTAGAACCTCATCAATCCTGTGAGGTGACAATAATTATAGGCATTATTATCCGTATTTTCCTAATGATCAACTCAGTTCAGAGTGAATCCTCTTTCCCCAAGGCCAAATGCACAGCAAGTGGCATTTGGCCGTCTACACATTGCAATGGTTGTCACATTAAAAGAAAAACAAAGATTTCACTCCCACTTACAACTTGAAATGTCTGTGGCTCTTACTAATCCTCTCAATGATTTTGCAATCAAGTTTGGTTGTATTTTGACTCATACCTTGGAAAGTTTCCAACAAGGAAGGGAAACATCAGCCCATATCAAAAGAATGGCCATTTTGATGCAAAGTGATGTGTGAGCACCAAGAAGATGCTGTTAATTGATTCGTCAGTGCCCCTACGTGTGAACAGGTGTGATGAAGTGTAAAGAAGTATGTGATGTGGAGGTGACAGAACTGTCACGCTGAGAGGACTTTGACTATTAGAGGAAATGACTCCTCAACTACTCTCCATCTTCCTGTCCAAACACCTGTCCCAAAACATCCCATCTGGGCAACTTCAGGGACCTTAGGACATGTACAAACAGGCGTGTCCCATCTTAAGGCACACCTGAGTAAGGGGGTGATATGTGACTACACTGAGACTTGGAGGTGTTTTTTCCTAGAGGAAAGGCATTATTTCTTACCTGTAGTTAGGAAAGGACAAAGATCATTTTTAGGAGTAGGACTTTTTTAACTGAAAAAGTACATCCAAACCAAAATCCATTTTTAAATTAAGAAACCTGCACCTAGAAAGCCCTTTAGTCAGTTATAAAACATTATCACTAAAATGTAACCACAAATGAACAAGCATTTGTTCAGGGGATAATAAGAACATGTCCTCAAAGGAAAGGAGGAATAGTTGTGTAAATGTTTGAGCAAGTTGCCCATCACCCCTTACACTTTTCCAGATGTGTCTGGTTACTCACAGGCTAACCTCCTCCTCTCTCCTAACCGATAAAAGCTAAGCAAGTCAGAATATCATCAGCCTGGTCCTGTGTACTATGACTTTTGCAACTGGAAAAATATCTGTGTCTGAGAGTGGAAATGTCAGATCCTCTACCCCAATGCCTCCCACACATGGACCAGTTTGTGACTGGGGCTTTGATTGGCTGGGGTTCTGCATTTCTGCAAGGCAATGATGCTCTATAGGGGTGGGAGTTGGTGGGGGATCTCCAGGTGCAAAGGCTAAGAATTTGACTTGCAAGGTGCTTTTCAGAAATCAACACCTATGGATACAGAAAGTAGGGGAAGAAGTAGATTGGACAGATGGAAAAACAGAACTGTGATATAGGTCAGAGGTCAGGCAAAGCCTTGGCCAACCCAGTAGGGAATTGTGGAGTGGATATGGCCCATCAGTATTGTTACAGGGTGACCAATTTGTCCTGACCTGCACAAGACTTTCCTTTTTTTTAGTGTTATAAAAGTCCACATTCAGGGAGCCCATAACTGCTCATCAGTTATGTGGCCTTGGGCAAGTGAACCTCTAAAACCTCTTTCCTATCTTGTGAAGTTCTGTAAAGATTCAATGAGATGGTATGTTTGTATTAGTGGCACAGAGTAGGTTCTTGGTAGGGATGAGTCAACATTATCTTTGGTGGAAAGCCTCCCAGATTAGTAAATGCAAGAGAAAACTGCCTCAAGCAGCCCCTACTCTGGTTAGCCTCCTGCCTCCTCACGCTGGCCCTTAATCCCTTTTTAAAGATGCCCTCTCACCTTTACCTGCTTCCTGGATTGTTTCCATGTTTGTGCAATAAGATGAAAGCAACAACCCTTGACAACCAAGAATCCTGAAATACCCAGTGGGCAGCTAGAAGAAAATGGCTTTTACTCAGGGGCTGTCTGCTCTTGTGAAAATCTGAGAGTCAAAGAGGGCCTGCAAGGCACTGACAGTCTGTGTTCACAGAGGTCCCTGCAATTCTGAACTGTGAGCAAGGAAAGGGTAGTGCTGACTGTGCTCGAAAAAGTGCAGTGGAAGGCAAACAAATAAATGATTCAAGGTTTTGGAAGAAAGACTTTTGAAGAAAGCTTGACCTTAACCTCTGGAGCTTAGAGCAAAGCTCTACTGAGTAAAGGTGGGTTGCAGTAGTAAATTGGTCTGGACAAAACACATAGAGAGTCATTAAGAGAAGAGGAAACCTTCCTCATCTTGGGGCAGGGACTGCTGATAAGACACGTCTTTAAAGGGCAGCCTGCTGGGAGGAATTGGGCTAAATTCAAGGACAAAAGCAATCCTCATTAGGGCCAAAAAGCCAGGGGCTATGATATGGAGGCCAGCTTACCAGCCTGCTTCACATGCTTCTTGCCTATGGCTGGTTGTTACCATTGGATATAGTAGGGTGTTAATGAGGCCAAGGGCAGGATTCCTGCACAGAGCAGCCAGCTTTATGCTTCTCTACTGCTGTGGCTTCCACCCTAAGCTAGACCATGCAGCTCACACACATGAGTTTACTTGCCACCCGTGTCACCTCAAGTTTGCTCTCTGGAGATTTCACTGAATCCTTACAAAATTTGGAGTTATACTTTTTTTTCTTTTTCTTTTAAGTCTCAAACTGTGGTCTAGCCTAGTAGTAAGACATTAATTCATTCACACCTTTATTCATTCTGTCAGTCAACAAACATCTGAATGCTTCCTCTCTGAAGGTTTTGGGATAGGTGCCCTGGATAGAGTGGTCAAAAGGGGAAAGGAACATCTATCACTGAAGAAACCAGAAACTCAACACAAGAGAGAAACAGAGTGGGTACCAGGCTGATGTGAATGCAGGTCCCAAGATAACAACTGACAGTTGTGCAGTGGTCCCAGAAAAAAAAAAAGATCACTGATTCAGAAAAAAAGACAGAAATCTGTAGAAAAAGACCTGCAAGAAAAATAAAATTAAAATAAGCTACTACATGTTTGAGAAACAAACTGTCCATTGATAGATGAATAACAAAGTATTCAGTTCAGTTCAGTTCAGTTGCTCAGTCGTGTCCAACTCTTTGCGACCCCATGAATCACAGCACGCCAGGCCTCCCTGTCCATCACCATCTCCCGGAGTTCATTCAAACTCATGTCCATCGAGTTGGTGATGCCATCCAGCCATCTCATCCTCTGTCGTCCCCGTCTCCTCCTGCCCCCAATCCGTCCCAGCATCAGAGTCTTTTCCAATGAGTCAACTCTTCGCATGAGGTGGCCAAAGTACTGGAGTTTCAGCTTTAGCATCATTCCTTCCAAAGAACACCCAGGGCTGATCTCCTTTAGAATGGACTGGTTGGATCTCCTTGCAGTCCAAAGGACTCTCAAGAGTCTTCTCCAACACCACACTTAAAAAGCATCAATTATTCAGTGCTCAGCTTTCTTCACAGTCCAACTCTCGCATCCATACATGACCACTGGAAAAACCATAGCCTTGACTAGACAGACCTTTGTTGGCAAAGGTGGATAGGTTTGACAGAATGTGGTCCACTGGAGATCAGATCAGATCAGATCAGTCGCTCAGTCTTGTCTGACTCTTTGCGACCCCATGAATCGCAGCACACCAGGCCTCCCTGTCCATCACCAACTCCCGGAGTTCACTGGAGAAGGGAATGGCAAACCACTTCAGTATTCTTGCTTTGAGAACCCCATGAACAGTATGAAAAAGCAAAATGATAGGATACTGAAAGAGGAACTCCACAGGTCAGTAGGTGCCCAATATGCTACTGGAGATCAGTGGAGAAGTAACTCCAGAAAGAATGAAGGAATGGAGCCAAAGCAAAAACAAAGTATTATTTATTAAAAAATAATATACTGTTGAGATGTCCAAAACTTTGAAAGTACAGAAGATTTTCAATTCTATTCTTAAATTTGGCGGGCAGGGGCGGGGGGAGGGGGGGGGTGGGCTGTGGGGGGGGGATAGTGATATATACATGGAAAATTGAGAAAATGAAAAAACAAGATATTAATTACAGAGAAAATAATACATTGTATGAGAAAAGAAATGAGATCACAGTACAAGTAAAGAAGTTGAAAGAAGTTGCATATGGGGAATTGAAATTGGGAATGTAGAGTGAGAGGGGCAAGAGACTGCTCTTTTGTTATAAATATCACAGTGCTATTTGGTATTTTAAACTGTACACTTATGACACAAAATATATTTAACTTTTGAAAATACTGTAAGTCTGAAAGCAACTGTTAGAGGTATTTAAAAATCTAAAAAATATGTAGATAGATATAAGGCTTCATTAAGTAACAGTCTGTGACAGTGAAAACTGTTAAGTACAAAAATATTCATCAAAGAGGGTTGGTTAAATAAATATCAGTAAATCCGTAAAATAAAGGGAGCGTATCACAGCCTTTGAAAATAGAGTAGGTTCATGTGTATTGACATATAAAGATTTCTGCATATATTTTTAAGTGAAAAGGTCAAGTTGCACTAACTATATACCAAAGTACATAGTATAAAGCATGTATACATACACATATATGTGCATGTGTTTGTACATATATAGGAAAATGTATGGAAGGAAACAAAATAAACTATTAACTGTGGCTGCTGCTGCTGCTGCTAAGTCACTTCAGTCGTGTCCGACTCTGTGCGACCTCAGAGACAGCAGCCCACCAGGCTCCACTGACCCTGGGATTCTCCAGGCAAGAACACTAGAGTGGGTTGCCATTTCCTTCTCCAATGCATGAAAGTGAAAAGTGAAAGTGAAGTCGCTCAGTCGTGTCCGACTCTCAGCGACCCCATGGACAGCAGCCTGCCAGGCTCCTCTATCCATGGGATTTTCCAGGCAAGAGTGCTGGAGTAGGGTGCCATTGCCTTCTCCGATTAACTGTGGCTACTTCTAGGGAATGATTAGAATTGAGTCATAAGGACTTTCACTCTTTCTCTAAATATGTGTCTGTATTTTACAGTGAGCAAGCACAATCTCTATTATTAAAGATAAAATAGACAAAGAAAATATTTTTAACTAAAATACAAAGAATGGGCTGACCCAATTGCATCTGATTTTAGGAAGCTCATAAACAGGTAGGGAGCTTCCCACGTGGCTCTGTGGTAAAGAATCCACCTAACAATGCAGGAGACGCGGGATATGTGAGTTCAATCCCTGGGTCAGGAAGATCCCCTGAAGTAGGAAGTGGCAACCCACTATAGTATAGTATAGTATATATATATACTATATAGTATATAGTATAGTATAGTATAGTATAGTATAGTATAGTATAGTATACTTGCCTGGGAAACTCCAAGGACAGAGCCTGGCAGTCTACAGTTCATGTGGTCACACATCGTATACAACTGAACGAGTGAGCACACATTCAATTCAGTTCAGTTCTGTCAGCCTCTCAGTCGTGTCCGACTCTATGCCACCCATGGACTGCAGTACTCCAGGCTTCCGTGTCCATCACCAACTCCTGGAGCTTGCTCAAACTCATGTCCATCGAGTCGGTGATGCCATCCAACCATCATCCTCTGTGGTCCCCTTCTCCTCCTACCTTCAATCTTTCCCAGCATCCAGAGTCTTTTCCAATAAGTCAGTTCTTCAGATCAGGTGGCCAAAGTATTGGAGTTTCAGCTTCAGCATCAGTCCTTCCAATGAATATTCATGACTGATTTCCTTTAGGATGAACTGATTTGATTTCCTTGCAGTCCAAGTGACTCTCAAGAGTCTTCTCCAACACCACAGTTCAAAAGCATCAATACTTCAGCACTCAGCTTTCTTTATAGTCCAACTCTCACATCCATACATGACTACTGGAAAAGCCATAGCTTTGACTAGATGGACCACTGTTGGCCAAGTAATATCTCTGCGTTATAATATGCTGTCTAGGTAGGTCATGGCTTTTCTTCCAAGGAGCAAGTGTCTTTTAATTTCATGGCTGCAGTCACCATCTGCAGTGGTTTTGGAGCCCAAGAAAATAAAGTCTGTCACGGTTTCCATTGTTTACCCATCTATTTGCCATGAAGTGACAGGACCAGTTGCCATGATCTTAGTTTTTTGAATGTTGAGTTTTAAGGCAGCTTTTTCACTCTCCTCTTTCACCTTCATCAAGAGGCTTTTTAGTTCCTCTTCACTTTCTGCCATAAGGGTGGTATCATCTGTGTATCAGAGGTTATTGATATTTCTCTCAGCAATCTTGATTGCAGCTTGTGCTTCATCTAGCCTGGCATTTTGCATGATGTATTCTGCATATAAGTTAAATATGCAGGGTGACAATATAGAGCTTTGATGTACTCCTTTCCCAATTTCGAGCCATTCTTTTGTTCCATGTCTGGTTCTAACTGTTGCTTCTTGACCTGCATACAGATTTCTCAGGAGGCAGGTAAGGTCTGGTATTCCCATCTCTTGAAGAATTTTCTGCAGTTTGTTGTGATCTACGCAGTCAAAGGCTTTGGCGTAACCAATAAAGCAGAAAGTGAAAGTGCAATTCGCTCGTGTCCGACTCTTTGTGCCCCATGGACTATTCATCCATGGAATTCTCCAGGCCAGAATACTGGCATGGGTAGTCTTTCCCTTCTACAGCAGATCTTCCCAACCCAGGGATCAAACCCAGGTCCCGCATTGCAGGCAGGTTCTTTGCCAGCTGAGCCACAAGGGAAGCCCCAATAATGCAGAAGTAGATGTTTTTCTGGAACTCTCTTGCTTTATCTATGATCCAATGGATGTTGGCAATTTGCTATCTGGTTTCTCTTCCTTTTCTAAATCCAGCTTAAACATCTGGAAATTCACAGTTCACATACTGTTGAAACCTGGCTTGGAGAATTTTGAGCATTACTTTGCTAGCATGTGAGATGAGTGCAGTTGTGCAGTAGCTTGAACATTCTTTGGCATTGCCCTTCTTTGAAATGGCAACCCACTCCAGAATTCTTGCCTGGAAAATCCCATGGACATAGGAGCCTGGTAGGCTACAATCCATGGGGTCGCAAAGAGTTGGACACAACTGAGCGACTTCACGTTCACTTTCTTTCCTTTTCTTTCTTTGGGACTGGAATGAAAGCTGACCTCTTCCAGTCCTGTGGGCACTGCTGAGTTTTCCAAATTTGCTAGTACATTGAGTGCAGCACTTTAACAGCATCATCTTTGAGGATTTGAAATAGCTCAACTGGAATTCCATCATTACCACTAGCTTTGTTTGTAGTGATGCTTCCTAAGGCCCACTTGACTTTCCACTCCAGGATGTCTGGCTCTAGGTGAGTAATCACACCATCATGGTTACCTGGGTCATTAAGATCTTTTTTTGTATAGTTCTTCTGTGCATTCTTGCACAGAATTCTTTGTGCATATTAACCTCTTCTTAATGTCTCCTGCTTCTGTTAGGTCCATACCATTTCTGTCCTTTATTGTGCCCATCTTTGCCTGAAATGTTCCCTTGGTATCTCTAATTTTCTTGATGAGATACTTAGTCTTCCCCATTCTATTGTTTTCCTCTATTTTTTCTTTTTCTTTTTTTTTTAAATTGACCCATTTTAATTTTTCAGAACAAAAATACAACACAACATCTTTTTTTAAAATTTTTTTGCCATCTACAATTCAATTATTTCCAAATACTCTAAGACAAAACAGAATCCCCTGCCCAGAGCAGGAATTAAAATGAGATGCTGAAGTCACACAAAGGTGAATGCTGAAGATCGACATTCCAGCTGTAGGCCATAAGTCTTCCATTCAAACACACTCTAATTCTTTTCCTTTCACAGTTTGTTAAAGTGTGTAGGAAGTTCTTTAAGATGATTTCATCTCAAACACCAGGTTTCTTCAATGACACACAGCTTCATGACATCTGTTTTTCCATCTTTGACAGGAATGACAGGATTGACAGGAATGAAAAGTAATTTTGGGTTTTTTTTTTTTTTTGGTAGTGGAATTCCAGTTGAGCTATTTCAAATCCTGAAAGATGATGCTGTGAAAGTGCTGCACTCAATATGCCAGCAAATTTGGAAAACTCAGCAGTGGCCACAGGACTGGAAAAGATCACTTTTCATTCCAATCCTAAAGAAAGGCAATGCCAAAGAATGCTCAAACTACCGCATAATTGCACTCATCTCACACGCTTAGTAAAGTAATGCTCAAAATTCTCTAAGCCAGGCTTAAGCAATATGTGAACTGTGAACTTCCAAATGTTCAAGCTGGTTTTTGAAAAGGCAGAGGAACCAGAGATCAAATTGCCAACATCCACTGGATCATGGAAAAAGCAAGAGAGTTCCAGAAAAACATCTATTTCTGTTTTATTGACTATGCCAAAGCCTTTGACTGTGTGGATCACAATAAACTGTGGAAAATTCTTCAAGAGATGGGAATACCAGACCACCTGATCTGCCTCTTGAGAAATCTGTATGCAGGTCAGGAAGCAACAGTTAGAACTGGACATGGAACAACAGACTGGTTCCAAATAGGAAAAGGAGTTCGTCAAGGCTGTATATTGTCACCCTGCTTATTTAACTTATATGCAGAGTACATCAAGAGAAACGCTGGGCTGGATGAAGCACAAGCTGGAATCAAGATTGCCGGGAGAAACATCAATCACCTCAGATATGCAGATGACACCACCCTTATGGCAGAAAGTGAAGAGGAACTAAAAAGCCTCTTGATGAAAGTGAAAGAGGAGAGTGAAAAAGTTGGCTTAAAGCTCAACATTCAGAAAACTAAGATCATGGCATCCGGTCCCACCACTTCATGGGAAATAGACGGGGAAACAGTGGAAACAGTGTCAGACTTTATGTTTTGGCCTCCAAAATCACTGCAGATGGTGACTACAGCCATGAAATTAAAAGACGCTTACTCTTTGGAAGCAAAGTTATGACCAACCTAGATAGCATATTCAAAAGCAGAGACATTACTTTGCCAACAAAGTTTCATCTAGTCAAGGCTATGGTTTTTCCTGTGGTCATGTATGGATATGAGAGTTGGACTATGAAGAAGGCTGAGCGCTGAAGAATTGATGCTTTTGAACTGTGGTGTTGGAGAAGACTCTTGAGAGTCCCTTGGACTGCAAGGGGATCCAACCAGTCCATTCTGAAGGAGATCAGCCCTGGGATTTCTTTGGAAGGAATGATGCTAAAGCTGAAACTCAGTACTTTGGCCACCTCATGCCAAGAGTTGACGCATTGGAAAAGACACTGATGCTGGGAGGGATTGGTAGCAAAAGGAGAAGGGGACGACAGAGGATGAGATGGCTGGATGGCATCACTGACTCGATGGACGTGAGTCTGGGTGAACTCCAGGAGTTGGTGATGGACAGGGAGGCCTGGCGTGCTGCAATTCATGGGGTCACAAAGAGTCGGACACGACTGAGCGACTGAACTGAACTGAAAGAAGTAAAACTATCAGCCAGATTCCTTTAGTAACAAATGAGGAAAGGAGAGATATCTAACGTGCTGGGTGCTGTTTCTACTTGTCCTTCAAGAATGTGATTTTAGAAGCATTAAATCACCCTCATGCCACTACAATGATTAGTACTAGTAATCTTTTTTTTTAGAGGATTAGAAGGAAAACATTCAATGGACATAAAAATGGTCAAAAATTGTTTGCTTGTTTTTCTTACTGCAGGTTAGTTCCCACCCTCCCCACCCCCCAAAAGAAGATACAAAATGAACTTGTAATTGGGAAGGTAACTTGGTTGAACACTCCAATTCACCCAGTTGCTTGTTCCCCACATAGGTGAGGGGAAAAGGCATTAAGTTTTATTAGTGATGTTATAGCAGTAACCAGATGTGTTAATAGCAGCTTATTTCAGGTCCATCAATCCTTGGAGAACACATAGAGGAAATCAAGGCTGTCGTTCTCCAATTGCCTACATCTGAATACATTCCACTACCATGGAAACTACAAAGGAAGGAAAAACATGTTTATTTTGGGATTCATTTACTGGGATATTTAAGCACCTTCTCTTCCATAGAGCCCCAGAGCAGTGATAAGTGCTAGGGGCTGCTGTGTTTCCTGGTATGAGCTCCCATCCTCTAAGGATCCTAAGAAAGATAGTGGATTGGTCCTGGAGCCCTCCTGAAAGGAGGGGATGGTCCCATGGAGTGGAACATGTGTGGCCCAAAACCTGGGGGTTGGGGGGACAATACCAGGTGGGAGCGGCAGGGCAATCGTTCACCACAGCTGGAGGACCACTAGGGGGTAAGTTGAAGTAGTTGGCAGAGGCTTCTTCTGCAGCAGCAGCAGGAGGAAGAGCTCCTGGGAGCCCTGAAACAGGCTCAAGCTTGATTCCAGTATCTGTGGTTCCGTCCTTCTCCTTTTCTTTTCCTCTGGCTGCTGGGACCTTCCCCATTTCACTTTGAGCCTACAGCTATTAACAACCGGTTTATTAAAGGATTTCTTGGCAGCCACTTCTGCAGCCTGACTTGTGGCAAACTGGATGAAAGCACGCTGCTGTCTCTGCACAATAGTGATGGTCCGGATCTCTCCAAACTGGTAGAAGTGATTCTTTAGATCAGTCTCAGTAATGGTATCACCCAGACCACCAGCATACAGTGTTGTAATAGTCTTGTCCTCTGGTGGGTCCAGATGTGGCATTGTTAAAGCCCGCTTTACGAGTTTATCTGCCACAGGGTCGTTGATTCCATAAGGTCTTTAATGTTCTGATCAGCAAGGGGGTCATCCGGATCTGTTGGTTTTTCATGTCTGTATGGACATTCCTCTCCTCTCTTACATTCTCCTTTCACCTAGAAGGAGCAAAGGTGTGGTTGATTCCTTTTGTAGTAGGGGTGGTCTGGGCCAGTTTGAGCAGCATGTCACTGGTGGATGTGGCTTTCCCCAACATGCCACCTGACTGCTTTCCATCAGAGTTGGAAATCTGTCTCTCCATATTTTGCGTGTAGTACTCTTTGTTGACGTCAGACTTTGGCATATCATCCTTAAAATCTAATCCTACATTACAAACCTGGATGGGCAGGCCATACTCTAGGTCTAAGAGGCAAGTCTGATAGACATTCTTCGATTTACTGCAGGTCTGGCACACTTCAGTCTTCTTGAAACACATGAGGACCCTGGGGCACCAATGAAACACTGTGAAAGGCCTGGCACAAATTTTGCATTCCTTCCCATACTTTTATTTGGTTGTTTGGATATATGGGTGTTCTCCAAAACACGTCTGGCACAGAATAGGGAAGTCCTCAACCTTCCAATTCTGCCTGTTGTAGGTGTTGGAACCCAGAGAGGTCACCATCTTGAAAGTATCTGGAGGCAGCCGCAGCTTCCAAGTTGGGAGAGGACTGCCACCTCCTCTATTTCTTTGCATTGATCACTTAGGAAGGCTTTCTTATCTTTCCTTGCTATTCTATGGAACTCTGCATTGAAATGGCTATATCTTTCCTTTTCTCCTTTGCCTTTCGCTTCTCTTCTTTTCACAGCTATTTGTAAGGCCCCCTCAGACAGCCATTTTGCCTTTGTGCATTTCTTTTTCTCGGGAATGGTCTTGATCCCTGTCTCCTGCACAATGTAACAAACCTCCCCCTATAGTTGTTCAGGCACTCTGTCTATCATATCTAATCCCTTGAGTCTATTTGTCACTTCCACTGTATAATCGTAAGGGATTTGATTTAGGTCATACCTGAATGGTCTAGTGGTTTTCCCTACTTTCTTCAATTTAAGTCTGAATTTGGCTATAAGGAGTTCATGATCTGAGCCACAGTCTGCTCCCAGTCTTGTTTTTGCTGACTGTATAGAGCTTCTCCATCTTTGGCTGCAAAGAATATAATCAATCTGATTTCAGTGTTGACCATCTGGTGATGTCCATGTGTAGAGTCTTCTCTTGTGTTGTTGGAAGGGAGTGTTTGCTATGACACATGCATTCTCTTGGCAAAACTCTAATAGCCTTTGCCCTGCTTCATTCTGTACTCCAAGGCCATATTTGCCTGTTACTCTAGGTGTTTGTTGACTTCCTACTTTTGCATTCCAATCCCCTATAATGAAAAGGACATATTTTGGGGTTGTTAGTTCTAGAAGGTCTTGTAGGTCTTCATAGAACTGTTCAACTTCAGCTTCTCCAGCATTACTTGTTGGGACACAGACTTGGATTACTGTGATATTGAATGGTTTACCTTGGAAACGAACAGAGAGCATTCTGTCATTTTTGAGATTGCACTCAAATACCGCATTTTGGACTCTTTTGTTGACTATTGTCAGGAAGCATTTAACAGGAGGCTTCCTGTGTGCTGTTTTGGATCTGTCAGGAATTCTCTGTTCCTTATTAATTCCTGAATTAATTAAGAGGCAAGCCTCTCCCCGGGGGCTGAGGAATCTAGGCTTTTCCTTCATTAGTTTTTCTATACGGTGATAAGTACCCTCTTCCTTTTTATGAACCAAATGGTAAAAGTTATTATTTACAATTCTCTCTCTCTTTAATATGGATCACCTATGTTTTGTAAGTCTGGAATTTTAATCTTTATCTTTGCTGAGAATAACTACAGTATATATGCCCACACCATGTTGATTAAAACACCTTTGCTCCATCAGAGCTATGGTCCCCATGTCTTGCTTTCTCTCTCTCTCTCTTTTTCAGGCTGATCCCCTGGAGTGCAGAGGTCCTCTGTGTTCATTTTCCTGCCCGGGCTTCTAAGACCCTCTCGAGAAGGCGCTCTGCACCTTCACCCCATTGAGAGGGCGCCTGAGGCCTTCGTGAACAGAGCAAGCCCCGTGCAGGGGTTTTATTGGCTTTCTGCGAAAACCAAGGAATATCAGCCTCTCTCTCTCTTTTACTTTCTTATCGCTCAACTCTGGACTACCAGGTTCCGGTCCATTAAAGGACCTCAACAGACTATGAGGGCTACTCTATTTCTTCTGAGGCATTCTTGCCCACAGTCGTAGTTATAATGGTTATCTGAATTAAATTCACCCATTCCAGTCCATTTTAGTTCGCTGATTCCTCAAATGTAGATGTTCACTCTTGCCATCTTCTGTTTGACCACTTTTAATTTACCTTGATTCATGGACCTAACATTCCAGGTTCCTATGCAATATTGTTCTTTACAGCATCAGACTTGACTGCTATCACCAGTCACATCCACAACTGGGCTTTGTTTTTGCTTTGGCTCTGTCTCTTCAGTCTTTCTGGAGCTATTTCTCCACTCTTCTCCAGTAGTATATTCAGCACCTACCGACCTGGGGAGTTCATCTTTCAATGCAATATCTTTTTGCCTTTTCATACTGTTCATAGGGTTCTCAAGGCAAGAATACTGAAGTGGTTTGCCATTCTTTTCCAGTGGACCATGTTTGTCAGAACTCTCCATCATGACCTGTCCATCTTGGATGGCCCTATATGGCATGGCTCATAGTTTCACTGAGTTAGACAAGGCTGTGGTCCATGCAATCAGTTTGATTAGTTTTCTGTGATTGTGGTTTTCATTCTGTTCACCCTGGGACGGATAAGGATGAGAGGCTTATGCAGCTTCCTGATGGGAGAGACTGACTGTGGGTGAAAACTGTGTTTGTTCTGATGGGCACACATACACATGCATAAACAGGCAGAATAGAGGAAGAGCAGAAGGCATGTGGACCTTGGGAGACAGCACAGTCCTGGAAAGGGATATGAGGACCTGAAATTAGACATCAATGAGGAGAATGGAAAAAGAGGAATATTTCTGAGTTAGACATGGTATGGCATAGGCTTTGTGTCAATTTCCTAGTAATAAAGAGGGATTTGCTTTGATAGTTCATATTTTGTGGTAGAAAGAAATGAAGAGATGGCCAGAATCCAGAACTCCCCAAACTATGAACACCCTGTTTAAATCCCTATGGTTTCTATGCCCAGATAATAAGGAGAATGAAGTATTAGTTGCTCAGTCAGGTCTGACTCCTTGCGACCCCGTGGACTATAGCCCGCCAGGCTCGTCTGACCATGGAATTCTCCAGGAAAGAATACTGGAATGGGTAGCTATTCTCTTCTCCAGGGGATCTTCGCGACCCAGGGATCAAACCCAGCTCTCCTATATTTCAGGCAGATTCTTTACCATCTGAGCCTCCAGGGAAGCCCTAACAGTAAGTCCAGCCAAACTGACCAAAGTTTAGCATCAAGCTGGCTCTGTCCCCCCTACTCCAGCGGGAAGTCTTTGTGCAGCAACCATATAGTAGCCCTGGTGGTCCACAGTCTTTACTAGAGCCGGGCTCCTTGGCCCCATTTTCTCTTGATCAGCACCATCAAGGCTTCCATATCTATGGTGAGAAGAAGCAAAGAAAAACTATTTAAAAAATGCAAAGCAAGTGCACAGGAGGGTAGGTATTAACTCAAATTGGCTATACCTGTTTTTTTTCTGTTTTGTATTCTGCCTAGTTATGGATGGGGCTGTCCCAACCCAGGGATCTAACCCAGGTCTCCTGCATTGCAGGAGCATTCTATACTGTCTGAGACACTAGGGAAGCCAGAAGAGAGTATAGGGGTGAGATGACACAAGCCATGTTTATATGGAATGTCAGCTCTCTTTCCAATGCAAAGATAGGTGGGGGAGGAGAAGTAGATGTCCAGAGAATTTGTCTAGCAGAGCTGTTAACAATCTTTGGTTATACAAAGGGAGGCCCACTACTGGGTTGGAAGGAGGGTCAGAGTAAAGAAAAAGATGAGCCAGTTTATGAAGGACTAAAGCCTGAATCAGTAGAAAGAACAAAGAACAATAACTTGTATAAGAATATCTGTTATTGGGGCTTCTCTGGTGGCTCAGTGGTAAAGAATCTGCCTACCAGTGCAGGAGACATGGGTTTGATTCCTGATCCGAGAAGATCCCACATACCACAAAGCAACTAAACCCATGCTCTGCAACTATTAAGTTTGTGCTATAGAGCCTGGGAGCTTCAGCTACTGAAGCCCATGCTCCACAACAAGATAAGTCACCACAACGAGAAGCCTGCACATCACAACTAGAGAGTAGCCTCTGCTCGCCACAATGATCTCTCACCAGAGGGGGAAAAAAATGGCCACACGGTAACAAAGACCCAGCATGGCTAAAAATAAAAAATAAACTTAGAAAAAAGAATATCTGCTATTTAATTCTAAATTGTGACATAAACAGCTTCCTTCTTCTTTTAATGTTTAAGAAAGTCTGTTACATTCACCAAGACTTTATGATGGTGGCTTTGGGAGTGGGCATAGATAAATGGAATGGATAACTTCCACATCTAGGAGAAAAAAATATGAAATAATGAAGGACCATTCAAAACATCAAGACAGACAATCCATTTAGCTGGGAATTAGGCTAATTTTATTATTAAATTTTAAAAGATGGGACAACTCACTCTAGTTTGTAGGGTAAATGATAACAAAATTGTTAAGGAATCTGGAATGTGCAGTTCATGGGACTCAATCCTCTGGAGCATGGAGCAGAGGAGACAAAGGTAGGGAAAATATCTAATGCGCAAACAGAGAATTCCAAGCGCACACTGGCACCGCATCTTCAAGGAGGAGCAAAGAAATGCAATTCTCTTGTATGCCCTGAAGGGTAGAAATGGAAACATTTGGTGGATAGCAAAAGTGACAACTATCATGGGTTGACTGACTGAGAAAATTTCTTGGACTATTGAGAAATCAGTGCGGAAATAGTAGGGGTCATGTGAGTTGGGGAATACTACTACAAAATCCTCCTTAACCAATCACTGTACATTTTTCAGCCTATTATTCACTCCTCCAAAATGCCTTGTGAGGTAGGATTCCTGTGCCTTCATGGCCTTGTACCCTGACTGCCATAGAAACAAGATAAATCACCTATCTAGGTATCTTTGAGATGTAGTGATAAAAAAGGAGCTTTCTTATATCCTTCAGATATATATAAAATGCTTTGAAGTTTAATAAGCTTATTTATAAGTATTGTCTCATTTTATACTTGAAATGATCCCATGAAATGTGATTACTATCTTTTACATATAGGAAATGTCTCTGACAGAGGTGAAAGCTCCATAGAGAGTTAACAACTTACATGAGTTTTTGCTGTTGTGTGTGTGTGTGTGTGTGTGTGTGCTCCATTGAGTCCAGCTCTTTATGATTCCATGGACTGTAACCCACCAGGCTCCTCTAGCCATGGGATTTTCCAGGCAAGAATACTAGAGTGGGTTGCATTTCCTACTCCAGGGATCCTTCCGACCCAGGAATCGAACCCACATCTCTTGTGCCTCCTGCACTGGCAGGAGGGTTCTTTGCCACGGGGCCACCTGGAAGCCCCGGCTTTCACTGTTAGCCAGATCCCACGCCAGGTTGCAGTGGCACAGCTCAAAAAACGTCAGATTCTCTGCCATTTGACCTTCCCTCTTTTGTGGTCATAGGGACCGTTTTTGGGAGGGGAGAGTGAGAAAATCTGACGTAACTTGCATAGCCTCAAGCAGTGCTAAAGCTGATGGATTTCTGGAACAGCCACTACCTGGGTACTTGTGGATTCTCCACACTAGGGTCTAATGAGGAGGGTCTTGGTACCTGAAAGCACGAGTCCAATAAGTCTTGTCTGGGCTTGTTTTCACTTGGCTCTCCAGGTGGGAGGACTCCTGGGAGCAACTGATTCTAGAATACAAGGGAACAACTATTTCCAGAATACAAGCATAGTGGTTGCTCTGAGAAAATACCCTACCAGATTGACTAACCAAATCTCTAATCTGAAAATCTGTATAGGAAATGATTGCAAAGTTCATCAGGTCACATGTGGCTCACTGAGATCTAGAAGCAAACAGAGGAAAATTTTTTCTCTTTTCTTTTTTTGCAAATCTTGTCTAGGTCCTAAACGGAGAACTAGTTTTCTATCTTCGGGGCTTTATCCAAAGATATTCACAGATAAAAGAGGGCCAGGAGAAGAAAAAACATCAACCAAAGAAAAATTGCTTGGGTAGAAGAATCTCTCTTTTCACGTTTATCACGTTCATCACGTTTATCTGTGCTCCCCCATTTCCCAGGGAGAGTCATAGAGGAGGACCACCAAGACAGAATTCACTCCTCTTATACAGGTGAGGGGTTTCCCAGGAGGTGCTAGTGGTAAAGAACCCACCTACCAAAGAAGGAGACATGAGCCGTGGGTTCGATCCTTGGGTTGAGAAGATCCCCTAGAGAAGGGCATGGCAACCCACTCCAGTATTTTTCCCTGGAGAAGCCCATGGACAGAGGAGCCTGGGGGGCTACATACAGTCCATAGGGTCACACAGAGTTGAACATGATTGAAGCAACTTAGCACGCATGCAGGTACAGGTGAGACTCCAAATGAGGCTCAGGAGCTTCAGGGGCCCATACTGACTGGCCAATCATCTGCAGAGCTGGGTTTCTACCCTGAGAGCCTTACTCAGGGGACTTGCTGAAAGTATGCCATTTGGATAGTCTGGTTGTAGATCCTGGATCTGCCTCTAACATTCATGTGACCTTGGCAAATTTCTCATCTTTTCACTGATTCAATTCAAGGTGGGAAACAAAATAGGGACAATAATAATAGAACTTACATGCCAGGTAATACATAGTAATCTATCAGTAAATGTTAACTACTTCTCTTATTGCTGTTGCTGCTATTGTTGTTATTTTATTGCACAGACAGCATCCCAGCCCCAAGTTTCCAAAATAAAATCATTCTAATTTCTGAAAGATGTTCCACTTCCAGAGAAACCATAGAGAGCCACAAGAAGTTAACTGCCATCTGTTTTCCCTGTCTGGTAGAAAACAGACCATTTCAGGACACAACTGTTCTACCGGAGAAGCAACCTAGAGGAAGAACTTGGGCTTTTGTGCCCAAGCTCTAAATCTAGGCTCTACCCCTCACCATCTTTGTGAGCTTGGCAGGCTTTCAACCTCTCCAAGCCTGATTTCCTCATCTATAGGCCAGGGACAATATATAAACCCAAATAGTTTACGTAGATGAGAAATAATATATGCAAAAAGCCTTGTATGGTGCCTGGCTCATGGTGGGCTCTCAATAAATTATAACTAGTATTTCAGTTCTTACTATTCCATCTGATCAATGGCTAATCCATGTGACTCATGACATAGAAGCTCACATGCATGCACACACACTTACACATTCCCCTCTTGGACCTAGGATGGCCATGTTTGGGGTGTGATCTTCTCTTGGCAGGATTAGTCCAGATATTTATTTTAAAAGCAACAAAAGATAGATGAAGGAATTGACACAGAAGAGCAAAACAGAAGAATAACCGTATTGCACTCTACCGTTTACAAAACATAAAATTCACCAAAATTGCCTCAAGTCACATTTTAAACAGTGATTTAAATCAACACCTCAAATAAGACTATATTTCAAGCCAGAATCTCACTGTAGAAGATAAGCAATTTCACAAATGTTCTGTCTTTGTCCCTTGATTAATTGTATCCCTAGATAATTGGGCAAGGATTACAGTTTGTACCGCTGGACTTCCATCCATGTACCAGTCTTTCCCAGTAAATCCTAAACTAAACCACAAACTCAAAGCCTCTTAAGTAAATAGACAGTGACTAATTACCCAGCTATAATCCACTGGTATTTTACCTTACTTTAAACTTTGTTATAGAACTGATCTCAGATACTAAATACATGAGACATTTAAAAAAATAAAACTTGTAAAAATTTATTCCTAATCATTATATTATCTCCTGGACTATTGTTTTTCTTTTAAAGTAAATTCAGATTAACACTAATATACATTGATTTTTTAAATCTAAATTGCATGTTCCTCTAACTACATTCAAAACACGAGACCAAGTTTTATATGATTATTTAAGCCTGTTGGAGAGCTTAAGTGAACAGCATTTATGGGTGACCCCAATCTGCACTGAAAAGGTCTTATTACTTTTAGTGCTTTATATTATTTTATGTGGTGCCCCAGGAACTAAATGGTCCACTTTACATAGGTATTACTTGAGACCATGCCTTCCTTCATCTCCTATACCAGACCAAAACAAAATTTCTGGGGGAATTTTACCTGTTTGGGCAAGACTAAGGATGAGATATTGTTCATGGGCAAGTTCTGATTATTATCATGGTGCCTAGAACAGAGTTCAGCACAAAATAATAGACACAATAAATACTGATTCATAATATTTATATACACTAATGGAGGGAATTGGGACACAGTTAACCAAAGTTTATGAGTATCTGACATTGCCACATTAGATGTTTCTATCCTATCTCCAAGGTCTTCCCCAATGGCTCACTGGGAAAAGAATTTACCTGCAATGCAGGAGAGGCAGGAGACATGGATTCCCTCCCTGGGTTGGGAACATCCCTTACAGGAGGAAATGGCAACCCACTCTAGCATTCTTGCCAGAAAACTCCCATGTTCAGAGGATCCTGGAGGGCTACAATCCAAAGTGTCACAAAAGAGTTGGACGTGACTGAGCACATATCCTTTCTCCAAGCAACTTTCTTTAGCATTTGGGGAATTCTCTATGTGCTCCAAGGAAAGGTGGCCCATTATCTCCATCTGCAGAGACAGATTCTGATTAGTCTAGACTAGGAGCTGGCAGACTTTCTTATGGGACTAGATAGTAAATAATTTAGACTTTGTATACCAAGACACAAAATCAAAGGTTTTACTGAAATTTTTAAATAACCACTTACAAAGGCAAAAGTCATCCTTATCTCCTAGGCCACATAGAAGGTGGCTAGATGGATTTGGCTTGTGGGGCAAAGTTTGCAGATTTTAAGCCATCATGGCTTAGACCATTGTGACAATCACATGCTCTTTACTGGTCAGAAGTCTTGGCTTCAGCCCATAGAACACAGCATTTTCCTGAGAATAGTTATTGGTCTGAAGATGGGCCCTTGAGTTAAGTTGACCCAATAAGACCAAAGAGAAGAACCTGATTCTACGGTTAGGAGAATAACTCTTTCTCTCTTTTGCTTTCTCTCATTCTCTTTCTCTTTCTCCCTTTCTTTCTACTTCCCTATCTCTTACTGAAGATGAACAAGTAAGAATATTGTAACATTTGTTGCTGAGAGTCAATCTGTGATGATTAGAAATAGCACAAGGAGATCAACTTGGTGCTCTGTGGTGACCTAGATGAATGGGATGGGGGTTGGAGGTGGAAGGGAGGTCCAAGAGGGAGGGCTTCCCTCTTGTCATAAAGCAATATTGTTGCTTTACAGGATCACTTAAAAATATATACAGTGATCTTTAAAGAAAAGAAAAGCCAAACTAAGAAAAAGCATCTACAGGGAGAAGGACAGAACTGAGAGAATCACAGAGAAGAGACCTAGCCCTGATCATAGATGACCTGGAGTCCATCCTACTTTAGCATTTTCTTACATAAAATAATATATGCACACATTGTTTAGGCAAATTTAATTCAGGTTGATTGTTTCCAGAAAAAACCTACTTCTGCTTTATTGACTACATCAAAGCCTTTGACTCTGTGGATTACAAAAAACTGTGGAAAATTCTTCAAGAGATGGGAATATCAGACCACGGGACCTGCCTCCTCAGAAATCTGAATGCAGGTCAGGAAGCAACAGTTGGAACTGGACATGGAACAAAAGACTGGTTCCAAATTGGGAAAGGAGTACGTCAAGGCTGTATTTTGTCACCCTGCTTATTTAACTTATATGTAGAGTACATCATGTGAAATGCGGGGCTGGATGAAGCACAAGCTGGAATCAAGATTGCTGGGAGAAATATCAATAACCTCTGATATGAAGATGACACCACCCTTATGGCAGAAAGTGAAGAACTAAAGAGCTGCTTGATGAAAGTGAAAGAGGAGAGTGAAAAATTTGGCTTAAAACTCAGCATTCAGAAAACTGAGATCATGGCATCTGGTCCCATCACTTCATGGTAAATAGATGGGGAAACAATGGAAACAGTGACAGACTTTATGTTTTGGGCTCCAAAATCACTGCAGATGATGACTGCAG
Organism: Bos indicus; assembly: GCF_029378745.1. Lineage (NCBI taxonomy): Eukaryota > Metazoa > Chordata > Mammalia > Artiodactyla > Bovidae > Bos > Bos indicus. The sequence continues at coordinate 56,857,867 of NC_091769.1, forward strand.
CCATGAAATTAAAAGATGCTTGCTCCTTGGAAGAAAAGTTATGACCAACCTAGACAGCATATTAAAAACCAGAGACATTACTTTGCCAACAAAGGTCCATCCAGTCAAAGCTATGGTTTTTCCAGTAGTCATGTATGGATGTGAGAGTTGGACTATAAAGAAAGCTAAGCACCGAAGAATGGATGCTTTTAAACTGTGGTGTTGGAGAAGACTCTTGAGAGTTCCTTGGACAGCAAGGAAATCCAACCAGTCCATTCTAAAGGAGATCAGTCCTGGGTGTTCATTGGAGGGACTGATGTTGAAGCTGAAACTCGAATACTTTGGCCACCTGATGCGAAGAGCTGACTAATTTGAAAAGACCCTGATGCTGGGAAAGATTGAGGAGAAGGAGAAAACAGTGGATGAGATGGTTGGATGGTATCACCAACTCAATGGACATGAGTTTGAGTAGGCTCCAGGAGTTGGTGATGGGCAAGGAAGCCTGGCATGCTGTGATCCATGGGGTCACAAAGAGTTGGAGACGACTGAGTGACTGAACTGAACTGAACTGAACTAACTATCCCCTGAGCCAAAGCATTCTGATACAAAGTGATAATCAGGTGACATTAAGAAATATCAATATTGCCAATTTTGTACTTAATAGCTTTGGGCTGCTTCCCTGGTGGCTCAGATGGTAAAGAATCTGACTGCATTGTGGGAGACACAGATTCGACCCCTGGTTTGGGAAGATCCCTTGGAGAAGGGAAAAGCTACCCACTCCAGTATTCCTGCCTGGAGAATCCCAAAAACAGAGGAGCTTGGTTGGCTAGAGTCCATGAGGTCTATGGGGTCAGAAAAACTAAGACACAACTGAGCAACTGACACTTTCAATTTTCAAGAAATGTTAATACTATAAATTTTGTAGCTAATAGCTGCAGGCTGCTTATATAGGAACAAACTGTTCTCCCTGTATTCTTAATCACCCCCTGTTTATTTCTGAGAGTCTCCAAGAGAATCTCACCTGTGCTGAAACCACATAGGCTCATTTTTTCTTTTCAGTCTCTTTGTTGATGTCTGCTGCCAGCAAGCCCTGATGTCTGGAGATCCTGCCATGATTGGTTGAAGATACCTGCCAATGACTTTTGTGAAGAAGCTACTTTCCCATCTCGAGTGTCACCTGTAAAACTCTCCCCTGCCCTATCACCATATGACAGAGCTACATTGTGCTCTGAGCAGAAGTGTGGAAAATACTTGCTCCCTGTTTTAGAGTAGACTAAGCCTAGAGCCAGATCCTGGAATGTGAAGTCAAGTGGGCCTAAGAAAGCATCACTATGAACAAGGCTAGTGGAGGTGATGGAATTCCAGTTGAGCTATTTTAAATCCTGAATGATGATGCTGTGAAAGTGCTGCACTCAATATGCCAGCAAATTTGGAAAACTCAGCAGTAGCCACAGGACTGGAAACAGTCAGTTTTCATTCTAATCCCAAAGAAAGGCAATGCCAAAGAATGCTCAAACTACCACACAATTTCATTCATCTCACATGCTAGTAAAGTAATGCTCAAAATTCTTCAAGCCAGGTTTCAGCAATATATGAACCGTGAACTTCCAGATGTTCAAGCTGGTTTTCGAAAAGGCAGAGGAACCAGAGATCAAATTGTCAACATCCACTGGATCATTGAAAAAGCAAGAGAGTTCCAGAAAAACATCTATTTCTGCTTTATTGACTGTGCCAAAGCCTTTGACTGTGTGGATCACAATAAACTGTGGAAAATTCTTCAAGAGATGGGAATACCAGACCACCTGACCTGCCTCTTGAGAAACCTGTATGCAGGTCAGGAAACAACAGTTAGAACTGGACATGGAACAACAGACTGGTTCCAAATAGGAAAGGGAGTATGTCAAGGCTGTATGCTGTTACCCTGCTTATTTAACTTATATGCAGAGTACATCATGAGAAATGCCGGGCTGGAAGAAGCACAAGCTGGAATCAAGATTGCCAGGAGAAATATCAATAACCTCAGATATGCAGATGACATCACCCTTATGGCGGAAAGTGAAGAGGAACTACAAAGCCTCTTGATGAAAGTGAAACAGAAGAGTGAAAAAGTTGGCTTAAAGCTCAACATTCAGAAAACAAAGATCATGGCATCTGGTCCCATCACCTCATGGGAAATAGATGGGGAAACAGTGGAAACAGGGGCTGACTTTATTTTCTGGGCTCCAAAATCACTGCAGATGGTGACTGCAGCCATGAAATTAAAAGACGCTTACTCTTTGGAAGGAAAGTTATGACCAACCTAGATAGCATATTCAAAAGCAGAGACATTACTTTGTCAACAAAGGTCCATCTAGTCAAGGCTATGGTTTTTCCAGTGGTCATATATGGATGTGAGAGTTGGACTGTGAAGAAAGCTGAGTGCTGAAGAATTGATGCTTTTGAACTGTGGTGTTGGAGAAGACTCCTGAGAGTCCCTTGGACTGCAAGGAGATCCAACCAGTCCATTCTAAAGGAGATCAGTCCTGGGTGTTATTTGGAAAGAATGATGCTAAAGCTGAAACTCCAGTACTTTGGCCACCTCACGCGAAGAGTTGACTCATTGGAAAAGACTCTGATGCGGGAGGGATTGCGGGCAAGAGGAGAAGGGGACGACAGAGGATGAGATGACTGGATGGCATCACCGACTTGATGGGCGTGAGTTTGAATGAACTCCGGGAGTTGATGATGGACACGGAGGCCTGGCGTGCTGCGATTCACGTGGTCGAAAAGAGTCGGACATAACTGAGTGACTGATCTTAACTGAACTCAAGTCTAGTCAAGGCTATGGTTTTTCCAGTGGTCATGTATGGATGTGAGAGTTGAACTATGAAGAAAGCTGAGCACCGAAGAATTGATGCTTTTGAACTGTGGTGTTGGAGAAGACTCTTGAGAGCCCCTTGGACTGCAAGGAGATCCAACCAGTCCATTCTAAAGGAAATCAGTCCTGGGTGTTCTTTGGAAGGACTGATGATAAAGCTGAAAGTCCAATACTTTGGCCACCTCATGCGAAGAGTTGACTCATTGGAATAGACTCTGATGCTGGGAGGGATTGGGGGCAGGAGGAGAAGGGGACTACAGAGGATGAGATGGTGGATGGCATTACCAACTTGATGGACATGGGTTTGGGTGAACTCCGGGAGTTAGTGATGGACACAGAGGCCTGGCGTGCTGCAATTCATGGGGTCGCAAAGAGTTGGACATGACTGAGCAACTGAACTGAACTGAACTGAACTGATGCCACTGCACCAAAGAGACTCCCAGCATTCAGGGACTTAAAAGAATAAAGAAGTTTATTTCTCTCATACATAATAGTCAGAATGAATGTTTAGTTCAGTGTGAAAGATTTGAGAGTAGGAGGTTCAGTTCTCCACAATCTTTCTGCCATCTTCAGTGAGTAGTTTCTAGACTACTCTTTTGATCTCCTCTTCAGGGAGAAGGGAAGAACACAGAAGAATGAATGAGATAGCGTTCATGGGACAACTTGAAAGTAGTACACACCACTTCTGCTCACATTCCTCTGGAGGGAATGTACTCTGCTCACATGTCCACGCCCAGGAAGAGAGGTTGGAGATGGAGTGTCTCTGGGTAGTCATATGCCAAATTATAATTCAAAAGCTATGAGAGCAAGGAGGAATGGAATTGGTGGGTAAACAGCAATCTCTGCCACCTGTGTTGTCTTCCACGTGTTGTCACCCACATCCCCAAGCCACACCACTTGTGTACCAAGAATCACAATCCCCAGTGAGCAGTCCCTTTAGCTTCCTCTCTAGTCTCAGAGCTTATCTCCCCACATTGATTTTGAAGCTTGCTTTTAACTTTTGTTCTGTTTGATTCTTAAACCCTGATGAGAAAGATTGGACAAATGTAATTGACTCAGTTTTACAGATAATATATAAGACTTTGAGAGATTAAATGACTTGCCTAAGTTTACCCAAGTTTTTGGCAGAGCTGAGACCTGACAAAGACACTTTTATTGAGTAAGCTCTACATAGGGCTCCTATGAGTCTGACTAGACCTCATTCTTGGGCATATCCTAAAGAGTACAGTTTTAGCAAACAGTGTAGCCAGAATCCCCTGCCCTCAATATCCAACCTAATTCCTCATCCTCCACCACCACCCTGAGTGATGTCTTATCATTCTGACCTGCCTTCAGCAAGAATCCTGTTAGGTCAGTTTAGACAGAATTCTCTCATACACCTGAGGTTGCCTCTTAGTAATTATCCATCCATCAACCTTCTCACCCTGCTCCTTGGCTATTAATGTCCACTGTTTCTTGTATTCAAAAGTGAGTTCACTCTCCCCCATCTAATGCAAAATCCTATTGCAGTAGTCCTGAATTAAATCTGCCTTAACATTTTAATAAAATGTTGTGAATAATTTTTTCTTTAACAGTCCAGAATCCAGGTACCTTGGTTCAAATCAGGGACTTTTTTCATTACAACCCGCAGACTAGGCAAAAACAATACATACTTGCCCTCACTCACACACTCACCCACAAAACAATAGAAGATCATATGTCAAAGGCACTAGAAAAATATCCAGTCAGAGAGGCATCAGAGCAAAAACCCCAGAGGAAGAGGGTACTTTTGTCTATTCTCCAGGAAAACTCTCATCTATTCTCTGGTGCCTCACTGCTCTGCCTCTATGGAGGTATTTCTTGGGCTCCCTTGCTAGCTCATTTCCAATAGGCTTCAACCCATGGGAAACACCACAAGCAATCAGAGAGCAGGAACAGCAGGAGATAGTCTCTTCCCTGTTCTGTCCCTGGAAGCTGCATCTCTCCACAACTGCCCATCTCTCCAGAGCCCTCCTCCTTGGCCTTAGCTCTCTCCAGTCACACTCTTTCCTCCCCTTGACTCTTTAGTCCTAGTGGTGATAAAGAGTTTCCATCATTTCTAGTGTCTGAAACATTCCCTGACACGGTTCTTTTAACTTTATTTTAACCTTGCTTCTTCCATACATTAATGTTTCTTCACTTGAACTATCTGGGGTAAATTATTTCCTTTTAGAACCAATAACCATCCTGAGTACCTATGGGTCATCAGATTTCTAGCTAAAGCAAATGTGGCTGAGCATTATCCTCACCTCTCCAATGAGCATGTTTCTGTCCCCAGAGAAGCATGTATACTCCCCACAGAAGAAGAACCCTTTTCACTGTAAGCTTTCCGTTCCACTACTTCATCCTGTAGACATCATCAGGAAACCTAGCCCAGCCCTGGGTTTGCAAAGTTGAGAGGTTTTGTTTTGTTTTGTTTTTTAATTCTCTCTCTCTCTCTTTTTTTTTTTTTTTTTTTGCAGATGTAGATTTTGGTCAGTGCTTTGTGGTTTGTGTTCCCCTGCTGGGGATGCTGTCAGGAGCTGTAAGGAGGTTAATCAATCCCTGTGAAGGCACAGAGAACACCGGGATGCTATTTTGTGCTGATTAGAACTTCTTTCCAGTGCTTTGTTGTTGTTCAGTTGCTAAGTCGTGTCTGCTCTTCTGCTCTTCATGACCCCATGGACTGCCTCACGTCAGGCTTTCCTGTCCTTCCTTATGCCCCCAAAATTCTCACAATGCAACATGAGGGACTACTATTCATAATAAAGGATTAATATTGTGAACTTCTACCCTAAGAAGCTTTTGGTAATATTAGTGACAACAATATAATAACTAACATTCATTGAGGATCTATTTTGTGCCAAGCCATGTTCACAGGACTTTACATGTATTTACTAATCCAATCTTCATGAAGGAGGAAAGGTTTATACCTTGGGAAAAAGAGATAAAACTTTTTATTCTGACTTTAGAATCAGAGAACATTTGGAGTAGAGGGAAACTCACAGTTTATTGAATTTACCTTTCTTCCTACAGGTAAGTACGATGGGACTCAAAGATATGGCACAGCTTCTCCATATCCATTTGGCTAATTGGCAGCAGAACCAAGATGCCAACCCAGAGTTGTCTTAATTCTCCTTCAAACATAATACATTTAAAACTTAAGTTATCACCTCAGCAATTAATCAGTCATGTGGACACACACAAAAGGTGAAGAGTTGCAGTAAAAAGGTAACTCCATATGCTGATTCATTGTATTTTAGCAGCATCAGAAAGTGTGAAGAAAATCGACATGATAGGTAAGCCTTGCAGTTCATTAAATTCAGAGGCACTTCTGAGGTCAGATGGTCCTCTATCCCCAAGACAAAGGACACCCTCCCCAGAACACACTAAGACTTCTGAGGATGAACTTGCCACCATGCCCATTCTGGTCTCATGGAGGGGTTAAAATAAACTATCTAGACAAGGCAAACTCTTTTGATAACAGGCCAAATAGTAAATACTTTAGACTTCCCAGGCCGTATGGTCTCTGTTACTATTCAGTTTTAATGTCCCTCCAAGCTCCAGTTTGTAATGTTTTTATTTAATTTAACATTTATTAGTCACAGTTTGGATGTCATTGTTTTAAATGCTGAGAATTATGTCTTATAAATAAGACATGTCTTATAATGTCTTAAATGCTGAGAAAAATGTCTTATAAATAAGACAATATCTAACTTCTATTACTGGCAATACTGAAACCTAAATTAAGAGCATTCCTAACTAATACAGCACATTTAAAAATATTGAGTAAAATATTTTTAAGTAAAATATGGCTGTGCTGGTGGAAAAGTAAGAGAACTTCTTGTAGATACGAAAGGAAAATATGAAAAGTGCTAATCCACTGGGGTGAGTGTTGGAGCCAGTATTTGCCCTAGAGAAAAATGTTCATTCTGGCATTCTATAATCTGAGTTTTAACAGACTGCTACAGGGAACAGGAAACAAGCTTAGGGGCTGAATAAAGAAGTTGGATTGAAGCCCCAGCTGAAGCCAGGATCTTCAAGGAGTAAATACGCTCAGTGAGGAAAACAGAAAAAAAAAAAATCACCTCAGAAAGCAATATGGTTGGGATATATGATTGTCTTAGTCTTGACTTTTGGTAACTGGGGAAAAGGGAAATTTCCCCTGTAAGCTGCAGGTCTAGACTGAAAGGCATACTAACCATTTGGGCCAAAAAATATAAAATTTTACTTTAAATTAACTCCGGGTTGGTGGTATCAGTAAAACCTGGGAAAAGTCCAAGTCTTTTATGGAGGAACACACTTTAATACAAGGTTGCAAGCAGTTTCCACAGATAAAGTCTGTAGTAAGCTGCAGAGTTAGGCCTCGAAACGTCCATATTCTAATGCCTGGGACCTGTGAATGCAACCTAATATAGCAAAAGAGACTTGCAGATATAATTAAAAGAGTCTTGATATAGGGAAATTATCCTAAATTAGCTGAATGGGGCCCTAAATAGAACCACAAGCATCCTTAAAAGAGAAAGAGAAAGGGAGATTTGATACAGAGGAGAACGTGATGTTAAGAGATTGCAGAGAGACATTTGAAGATGCTACACTGCAAGATGAAGATGGAGGAAGGGGTTATGAATCAAGAAATGCTAGCAAAGTAGCTCTAGAAACCAGAAAAAGCAAAGAAATTTATTATCTTCCAGAACCTCTGGAAGGAGCACCGCCTTGCCAACTTCTTAGTTTATGCCTGATGAAATCCTTTTGGTTTCTGAACTCAAAAATTGTAAGAGAATACATTTGTGTTGTTTTAGGTCACCAAGTTTATGGTAATTGATTACAGTAACAATAGGAAAGTCCAAGAAATACAAAGTCTAAGGAATATGAGTCTAAGCTCACAATTTTTAAAAAGTCACTAACCATACAATGAAATAAACTATAAACAAGAAGAATCTTCAAAAATAATACTACAGAATTATATCCGCAAATAGAGCAGGTATTGAGCTTGGAAAAAAAAAAAAAGTGAAAGTGTTAATCATTCAGCCATGTGTGACTCTTTGTTATCCCATGGACTGTAGCCCACTTGAAAGATGTAGAATATTAAATAAGATTAATTAATATATTTCAAGAAACAGAAGAGAGAATTAAAAGTGCAATAAAGGAATGGTTAAATATATCAGGCAGATCTGAAAAAGAACAAGATAGAATTTCTAATGTAAAAACTATAATAACTGAATTTAGAAACTTAATATTTGTGCTAAACAGATTAGGCACAGTTAAAGAAAATTATTAGTATCCTGGAAGAGTCATATGAAGAAATTACCCAGAACTAATATAGCACAGTGCAACAGACATGGAAAACATGAGAGAGAAGTTGACACATGGGGGATAAAGTAAGATAGATGGTCCAATGCATGTTTAAAAAAGACCTAGAATAAGTCAATAGGGAGAATAAAAAGGTAGTAAAATATTCATTGAGATAATAACTGAAAATTGCCCAGATATGAAGAAAGTCACCAAGTGCTCAAATTTAGGAATCTTACTATAGCCAAAGCAGAGTAAATAAAAAATAATCCATATCTAAACATAGGGTATGGTGAAACTATAGAATATCAAAGATAAAAATCAGCTTCAGTTTGGGGCAAAAGGGATGGGGCCAGATTATCTACAAAGAAAGATAGATTAAAAATTAACTTAGTGAAATAGAAATCCAAATTTGGTAATACCATATATTCAAAGAGATTAGAGAAAATTGCTTTCAACTTATAATACTTTAACCAGCAAAATTATTTAAAATGAAGGGGATGCAAAATTTTTGAAAAAATTAAAAAACAAAAATAGAACTTTTACCAAACCCAAAATGTAAATATTGTACATTCTAAAAGCAAAAGTCAGATGATTTAAAAGTTTGAGAAAAAGAAGTAATCAATGAATAAATTGGTAAATATGTGGAAATTCGTGTGGCTAAAAAGGACAATATCAGATAGCAAGTGAAGAGTGGGTAAACTTGTTCACATTCCTTACATATTTGGATGACACCCTTATGGCAGAAAGTGAAGAGGAACTAAAAAGCCTCTTGATGAAAGTGAAAAAGGAGAGTGAAAAAGTTGGCTTAAAGCTCAACATTCAGAAAATGAAGATCATGGCATCTGGTCCCATCACTTCATGGGAAATAGATGGAGAAATAGTGGAAACAGGTTCAGACTTTATTTTTTTGGGCTCCAAATCACTGCAGATGGTAATTGCAGCCATGAAATTAAAAGACGCTTACTCCTTGGAAGGAAAGTTATGACCAACCTAGATAGCATATTCAAAAGCAGAGATATTACTTTGCCAACAAAGGTTCGTCTAGTCAAGGCTATGGTTTTTCCAGTGGTCATGTATGGATGTGAGAGTTGGACTGTGAAGAAAGCTGAGTGCCGAAGAATTGATGCTTTTGAACTGTGGTGTTGGAGAAGACTCCTGAGAGTCCCTTGGACTGCAAGGAGATCCAACCAGTCCATTCTAAAGGAGATCAGTCTTGGGTGTTCTTTGGAAGGAATGATGTTAAAGCTGAAACTCTAGTATTTTGGCCACCTCATACGAAGAGCTGACTCATTGGAATAGACTCTGATGCTGGGAGGGACTGGGGGCAGGAGGAAAAGGGGATGGCAGAGAATGAGATGGCTGGATGGCGTCACCGACTTGATGGATGTGGGTTTGGGTGAACTCCAGGAGTTGGTGATGGACTGGGAGGCCTGGCGTGCTGCGATTCATGGGGTCGCAAAGAGTCGGACACGACTGAGTGACTGAACTGAACTGAACTGAACTGAAAAAGGACAGTATCAGATAGCAAGTGAAGAGTGGGTAAGCTTGTTCACATTCCTTACATATTTGGAAGGAAGGTAAAGACTTTGACACATGTTAGATTTTAAATATGAATATTAAACTTTCTAGTAGACGACTAAAATAATACAGATAGAATTAAGGCTTTCAAATTAGTAGAGAAAAAAATGTAGTAAGAGAAAACATCTCAATCTGAAAACTTCAAAAAAAAGAGGAATAAAAATCTAGATAAAGGGCAAAGATAAAGTGCAAAATATGTTAGAAATGAATAAAATATATCATTAATTATAAACATTATAAAATAATGAAATTCTTCAGGTAAAAGATAAAGAGTCACAGAACAAATTTTATTTAAATATACAAAATCCTGCATTATGTTATCTTAAAAAGATGCAATTAAAGCATATGTCACAGCAAAGTTGAAAATAAAGGAATGGAAAAGGACAGCAGTAACATTCTAACCCAACACACACCTTGGTTATATCAACATCAGAGAAAATTTATTATTATGCAAAAAGAAGCATTATTAGAGATAAAATAATTTCATATTGATTAAAGGTCTAGTTCATCAGGAAGATATAACAGTTCTAAATTTTATGTACTTAATAATATTGATTCAAAATTTATAAAGTTAAATGGCAGAACTATCTCTACTATAGTAGCAGGAAACTTTAACATATCTCTGAAAATAACTGATATATCAATCAAGGAATAGAAGAAATAGTAGGGATATAGATTTGAATCACACAGTTAACAAACCTGCATTCAACTCCTTCAAATCACACTATGTTTCCAAGCATTAATGGAACATTTATAAAAATTGTGTGTTAGTCGCTCACTCAGTCATGTCTAACTCTTTGTGACCCCATGGACAGTAGCTCGCCAGGCTCCTTTCTGTCCAGGGAATTCTCTAGGCAAGAATACTGGAGTGGCTTGCCATTACCTTCTCCAAAAATTGGTCATGTGCCAAGCCATAAGGGCTCCCCAGGTGGTGCTAGTGGTAAAGAACTCACCTGTCAGCGCAGGAGACATAAGAGATGTGGGTTCAATTCCTGGGTTGGGATCCTCTAGAGGAGGTCATGGCAACCCACTCCAGTATTTTTGCCTGTTAATTCCATAGACAGAGGAGCCTGGTGGGCTGCAGTCCATAGGCTCACAGAGAGTCAGACATGACCGAAGCAACTTAGCACACACGCACGCACACCCGAACACATGCACCAAGCCATGAAGGAAGTCTCAGTAAAGTTCAAAGAATCAATAGAGAAACCACATTCTCTAACCACAATGAGACTAAGTTAGATTCAGTTATAAAATGGTAACTATGACAATATTCCTGTCCCCGAGAAGTCTATACTCTAAAAGAAGACATAGAAGAAGTAACTAACTAGGATAAAAGGCAGGATAAGTTCTAATAGAAAAGCAGAAAACAATTCTGAGGGGATACAAAGTAAGTTCAATTGACTGTGACTAGTAGCATCAGGATCAATTGAATAGATGTGGTAACATCCAGGACTGCACCTTGAAAGATGAGGATGGAACATAGGAGTAACAGCCTTCCAGGCAAAGGCACAGGATTAAAATGGAATGCCCAACTGTTTAGGGATGATCATGAAGGTCAGTTTTTCTAAAGATTGCTAACATGTCTTTTGCTAAAGGCCTCTTTGGCACTCTGGTGATTCCAATGGACAACCTTGCCAAACTTGGTTTTAATGCACAAAATGAATTTAGAATTACAAAGGAAAACAAGTGTAGTGAAATATAGTTATAAACATATTCAGAAATATAATTTAAATTGTGCTGTAAAATAGATATGTGAGTCTAATAACAATCACAATTTTAAAGTTACAATGAGATGTAAACAATACATGTCAAGAGACTGCAACAACTGCAATACAATATGAAAATACCTGTAATTTCTATTAGTAACAAAGTCATAGCACTGCTAATGCTATGTGATTAGTTTCCTGCATTCATTATCAAAAGAAGTGTTAAACATCACTTAAAATTTAGTGAAAATAAGGTTGCAATTTTCTTGCAAAATGTGGTCTATAAAAGATGTTATAGGAAAGAGAATATAAGCCTGATCATGAAGTACTTTAGACTGAAAGAAATTTGAACTTTTGTGAGGGCAATGGGTATCATTCAGGTTTTGACTCAATATTTAAAGTCTGTGTTATTTGTTGTGTTTTTCTCCTAAATTAATAAAATGTTAAGTGAGACTGATACTTTCTCTCTACTCTATTTTGAAAAATTCCCTTTAAAAAGGCTACTAATAGAAAGCACACACTTTAAATGTATGCTGCTTCTGCTAAGTCACATCGGTTGTGTTCAACTCTGTGCGACCCCATAGACGGCAGCCCACCAGGCTCCCCCGTCCCTGGGATTCTCCAGGCAAGAACACTGGAGTGGGTTGCCATTTCCTTCTCCAATGCATGAAAATGAAAAGTGAAAGTGAAGTCACTCAGTCGTGTCCGACTCCCAGCGACCCCATGGACTGCAGTGCACCAGGCTCCTCTGTCCATGTGGGGTGCCATTGCCTTCTCCCTTTGAATGTATACTTGTCAAAAATACACACTCAGAATAAAAATGACAAAGATGGCCTTTAGCTGGGAGTTGTAAATACGGAACTTTTTAAATTTCAAAGCTTTGAAAGTTTCTAAAATTCTAGGTGTTTCTGTCACCCCCTACTTCCTATTATGGAGGCTGAACGGTTACCATTTCCAGAATATCACACCCAAGTCTTCCTCTACTCCTCTCATGTTTGCATAGCAAATCTGATTTAGCTGCCTGAAGTACACATGCCTCATTTTGGTAATCTACTTTAGTCTATTTCTGTGTACTGAGACAGTCCAATTCAGTATTCCACACTTCAATATTAATTTGTCTTTTCAGCTATTTCAACAGAGAATGTGTGTCCTCTGCTACAACCTGGCTCAAATCCATCAGTCATTTTATTGACCTACTGGAAACAATGTCCAATGCTTTCCAGCTTGCAGGCAGAGTTTGCTTTAGACACACATGAAACCAGGATACTGTTAAGTGTCTGTTTTTAAAAAGAACATTCACAATGACAGAGATTTTCCACATGAGAATGAATATACACCTAAAAACTAGCATATGGAACAACAAATAGGAGATTTTAAAATTTTAAAGTTAGGCAGATCACTCAAAATAATAGTCATAAGTGGATGATGCATGCATTTACTGTTGACCCAAAAACATTCTCATGCATTTCCTTTAAATACTGATTTATTTAAAGAGTATTTTCTCCAATAGCTTTAGAGAAGCCCTGAGTAACTCTGGTAGATCATTTTAAAATAGAATATCTGTTTGCTATAAAGGGAAAAAAAAAAAAAAAAAACAGACTACTTTAGGGAGAGAGAAGTAAATTATTTCCCAATACAAAATTTTCCTTCAGTAAACACATTTATAAGACCAAGAGATGAGGATGAAAGTTTTTTTTTTTTTTTTTTTTAGTTTCCTTAAGGGCATGTGGACCTTAATAAAACTGTACAGAGATAAATCCAATGTAAGTATAATTTTAACCTTCCTTATCTGTGGTGCAGTTCACTGCATTATAAGAGAGGGTTGCTATTATTTATTTTGTGATTTACATGGCCCCAAACAAATAGGAAACTGGCAAACAGTCATTCCATAAATGTGAAGTGGGCAGGGACTAAAGGGATTTTTCTTAAATCCCTAACCAGGAGGAATGCAGTGCTTTATTTATTGGGTGAAGGGGGACTCCACTGACAGGACAAACAGAAAAGCTCCACTGGAATTAAGCTCTGTTCTTCATATTCTGCTTGCAAATGCCTCTATCTCTAGGCAAAAGCAAATCATTCAACATGATTCCCAGGGTTGGTGTGCCTACAAAAGCTATGTAACACCTTCTCTGTTACCTTGAGCTGTTACTTTATTTAAAATAGCATTACTTGGCCAGATTCAAAAACCAGAAACAATTCTTAAAGTGAATCTCTTTCAAAGAATTTTACGAATAAAAGATTTGCAACCTCTTCCCTCAAATATTAATATGCACTTTGGAAAAATGGTCCTTTTGAAGATCCATACTTCAGACTGCCATATAGATTTTCAATCACATCAATTTCAAGCAATTCCTACCTTTGCCAAGAATATTGGTCCTAAAAATAGATTCATTTTTTCCTGTTAATTCAAATGTGTATGTATATATATGTGTGTGAAACTTATAATCACAGAACATTTGGAACACTGGTTTTAAAAACTGAAATTTAGATAATTGGGAAGAATATGGGTAGAATTTAAGAGAAACAAATCAAACTTTTGACAACAATTATCTCTAGAAAGGACTAGATTTCCAAATTTTTATTATTGGCTATTATTCACTTCTATAAAATTAAGATTTCTTTTCATGCACAAATTAACCAGCAAATTTTTCCTGTCATATAGATTGCCAATCCAGGTTCAAGTCTTAGCTCTTCCACTTTCTAGCTGCCTGACCTTGTAAATCACAGTCACTCAGAAACAGTAAAATGAGGATAAAATTATCTTCCTCTTAGCTTTTGAGGATTAAATCAAATAATGAATGAGAGTATGCTTTGTACGCTATAAAGTGTTATTGAAAGATTAAGTATCACCAGTGCTTTTTAAAGTACAAACTGAGATATCATTACTCATATTTGATATATTGTAAAATGTCTCTCTCAACACTTTCATCTCCTTGAACCCCTCTTCCCTCTCTGAATTGGCATGAAAACTTATTGTTTCTGCCAAATGAGTCTGGATGTGAACAGCCATTTATTTGAAGACCCATGTCAACGTAACTTGCAAAAAGAGAAGTGCCAGTACATGGCATTACAAAAATCATTCATTTCAGTTCAGTCACTCAGTCGTGTCCGACTCTTTGTAACCTCATGAATTGCAGCACGCCAGGCCTCCCTGTCCATCACCAAATCCCGGAGTTCACTCAGACTCATGTCCATTGAGTCAGTGATGCCATCCAGCCATCTCATCCTCTGTCGTCCCCTTCTCCTCCTGCCCCCAATCCCTCCCAGCATCAGAGTCTTTTCCAATGAGTCAACTCTTCGCATGAGGTGGCCAAAGTACTGGAGTTTCAGCTTTAGCATCATTCCTTCCAAAGAACACCCAGGACTGAAAGCCATTAGAATGGACTGGTTGGATCTCCTTGCAGTCCAAGGGACTCTCTCAAGAGTCTTCTCCATCACCACAGTTCAAAAGCATCACTTCTTTGGTGCTCAGCTTTCTTCATAGTCCAACTCTCACATCCATACATGACCACTGGAAAAACCATAGCCTTGACTAGATGGACCTTTGTTGGCAAAGTAATATCTCTGCTTTTGAATATGCTATCTAGGTTGGTCATAACTTTCCTTCCAAGGAGTAAGCGTCTTTTAATTTCATGGCTGAAATCACCATCTGCAGTGATTTTGGAGGCCAAAAAAATAAAGTCAGCCACAGTTTCCACTGTTTCCCCATTTATTTGCCATGAAGTGATGGGACCAGATGCCATGATCTTCGTTTTCTTAATGTTGAGCTTTAAGCCAACTTTTTCACTCTCCTCTTTCACTTTCATCAAGAGGCTTTTTAGTTCCTCTTCACTTTCTGCCATAAGGGTGGTGTCATCTGCAAAAATCATTTGGCATTGTTATTACTTCAATATTTGATATAGAAAGTAAGTGAAATTGTGAAAATTCCATTTATTTTTTGGAGATCATAAAAGCCACAATTTCAGTAATTTCATCCTTTCTACCTATTATCTACTGAAATAAGAATGAAAAGAGATGTTAACTGTACAGGACATATTTAAATGAAATAAAGGATTACTAACTGTTTTGAACACACATACAACAAAAAACAAAAATGAAGGATCTTCATAGACTAAAACTTCAACCAGTAATATTTCCCCTCATTCAGTTGCTATGTCTTATAGCCTAAGCTAGAATCTTTCTGATAATGAAATTACCTAACAAGTCACACTGTTACTGAAAGAGTCCTCCTTAATAACATTGCATTGATTTATTATAAACCTTTTAAGTTTTAGATAGCTTACTTTTCTGTCTATAAAAATAATAAATGCTTATTGTAAAGAATTTGAATGTAAAAATAGGAAGAATGAAAAAAGAACTTAACCTCTGTTTCATCATCCAGTGACAGCTAATATAAACTTCTCTCTACCCTTATATTTGGCATAGTTGAAATGAAGTCATACATAAAATGTTGTACTCTGCCTTTTTACACTTGGAAACTGTATCATAAGTAGGATAAGATGTGAATTCACTCTTGGTAAATGTGAATTTATAGAGAAAGTAATTTTTTATTACACAAGTGTGTCATATTTTACTGAATCAACCCACATTTGTTAGACATACTGTTCAGTCGTTAAGTTGTATCCAACTTTTTGTGACCCCATGAATTGTAGCATGCCAGGCTTCCATCTTTCACCATCTCCTGGCGTTTGCTCAAACTCAAGTCCATTGAGTCAGTGATGTCATCCAATCATCTCATACTCTGTCACCTCCTTCCCCTCCTGCCTTCAGTATTTCCCAGCACCAGGATCTTTTCCAGTGAGTCAGCTCTTCCCAGCAAGTGGCCAAAGTATTAGAGCTTCAGCTTCAGTCCTTCAGATGAATATTCAGGATTGACTACCTTTAGGGTTGACTGGTTTGATCTCCTTGCTATCCAAGGGACTCTCAAGAGTCTTCTCCAACACCACAATTAAAAAGTGTCAATTCTTCAGCACCCAGTCTTCTTTATGGTCCAATTCTCACATCTGTACATGACTACTGGGAAAATCAGAGCTTCAACTATATGGACCTTTGTCAGCAAAGTGATATCTTTATTTTTAAATATGCTGTCTAGGTTTGTCATAGCTTTTCTTCCAAGGAGTTTTGTGGCTGCAGTCACTGTCTGCAGTGACTGGGAGAAAAATCTGTCACAGTTTCTACTTTTTCTCCATCTATTTGGGAGTGATGGGACCAGATGCCATGATCTTAGTTTTTTGAATGCTGAGTTTTAAGCCAGCTTTTTCACTTTCCTCTTTCACCCTCATCAAGAGGTTCTTAGTTCCTCTTTGCTTTCCATCATTGGAGTGGTATTATCTGCATATCTGAGGTTGTTGATATTTTTCCTGGCAATCTTGATTCCAGTTTCTGAATCATCCAGCCCAGTATTTCACAAAATATACTCTGCATATAAGTTAAATGAGCAGGATGACAATATACAGTCTTGACGTACTCCTTTCCCAATTTTGAACCAGTCCATTGTTCCATGTCTTGTTCTAACTGTTGTTTCTTGGCCTGCATACAGAGTTCTCAGGAGACATATAGAGTTGTATATCCAACACTTCAATGAACATCATTATACATACTATTCTCCCCATTTCATATTTTTCCTTATGATGAGGTTTCAGAAATAGAATTATTGCACATTAAAAGGACTATTTTCAATGTTCTTGATATATATTAATAAAGTGCTTTCCCAAATTTGCACTCTCACCAATAATGATTGAAAATACCTATTCAATCTGAAATATTATCACCTCAAAGTTCTATTAAACATTTCAGTTCTCACTTGTCAGTGTTCTCCTGCAACTATATTTGTACTATAAATTGTATTAATAAATACGCATTATGATTAGTTTAGTTACACAATAGAAAGCTTTTTCTTCCCTGAAAAAACTGGTTTTATTTTAATATTATTTGTGTAAATTTGACAGGTAAAATAAATTTAGACTCCGTCACTATAGTACCAATTAATGGCAAACATGTTTTCAGTTATCCATGTAGTTATTTACTTTATTCAACAGTTACTAAGCACCTAACCAGAGACTTGGTACCAGATACTTGAACTTGGACACACAACAGTGAAAATGAAAGATAGTAAACAAGTAAACAAATGCAAAAAGTAACTTCAGATAGAGATTGCTAAGAAGGAAATAAGCTTATAGAGAAGAATGGTAGGGATGCAATATTAGACAGGATAATCAGGTCAGACTTCTTTGATGAACTGGCATTTGAGCTGGGACATACATAAAAAGGAGTCTCCAGTCTTTTGAAGTTCAGTAAGAATGAAGTCCCTGAGGTTGGAATAAGTGGACAAAATGAAGAGGAAAAGATGGCAGATTGCTTAAATTCTTCTAAGAACAAAGACCACAGCTTAGAGTTCAACAGAGTAGAAGTTTGAGCCAAGATTGAACTGCAAAGGACATATTCCTAGTTTCATTGGGTATGGTGGGGTTTTTTCATCTTCAGTTCAGTTCAGTCGCTCAGTCTTGTCTGACTGTCTGCGACCCCATGAATCGCAGCACGCCAGGCCTCCGTGTCCATCACCAACTCCCAGAGTTCACTCAAACCCATGTCCATCAAGTTGGTGATGCCATCCAGCCATCTCATCCTCTGTCGTCCCCTTTTCCTCCTGCCCCCAATCCCTCCCAGCATCAGAGTCTTTTCCAATGAGTCAACTCTTCGCATGAGGTGGCCAAAGTACTGGAGTTTCAGCTTTAGCATCATTCCTTCCAAAGAAATCCCAGGGCTGATCTCCTTCAGAATGGACTGGTTGGATCTCTTTGCAGTCCAGATTCACATGCAAATGAAGTAAACTGAAATTGCATTAAGTAGCTATAGTTTGGGAAGGAGTTCAGGTGGTATTGGTGCAATATACAAAGAATGAAATGTCAATGAGATGGTCTTCAGTTCTAAATGAATGAGATATTCTGAACCTTGGAGACAGAGAACTTATTGATTCTTCTGCTAACATTAAGGTCAATGTAATGAAACTGGATGTTTTCTAGAAGCAACACTGGCTCGTGGGTGGATTGTGGCCTAGAGGACTTTGCCAGGGAGAAACCTTCAGAAGCAAGAAATTCTTAAGCTCATCTCTCTGATAGTTTTGGTGAATGTGTGTGTGGATTTCTGGCAAAGATGCCATCATGTTATTCAGAATTATGGATCTATTTATTATTGCCACTAAGAATACTCAAATCCAGCCAAAGATTTTCAACAGATAGATGGAGAAGTCAAAATGAATTATAAATGTTTGATGACTATTGTCTGACCACAGAAAAAGGGGGTTGAATTATATTATCTCTATAGCTTTTTCAAATTTCAAATATATAATATATATAAATATGTTATATATATATATCAGTCAGTTCAGTTCAGTCGCTCAGTCATGTCCGACTCTTTGCAACCCCATGAACTGCAGCATGCCAGGTCTCCCTATCACCAACTCCCAGAGTTCACTCAAACCCATGTCCATCGAGTTGGTGATGTCATCCAACCACTCATCCTCTGTTGTTCCCTTCTCCTCCTGCCCTCAGTCTTTTCCAACATCAGGGTCTTTTCAAATGAGTCAGCTCT
Organism: Bos indicus; assembly: GCF_029378745.1. Classification (NCBI taxonomy): domain Eukaryota; kingdom Metazoa; phylum Chordata; class Mammalia; order Artiodactyla; family Bovidae; genus Bos; species Bos indicus. The sequence goes on from NC_091769.1 coordinate 56,876,869, forward strand.
TCGCATCAGGTGGCCAAAGTATTGGAGTTTCAGCTTCAACATCAGTCCTTCCAATGGACACCCAGGACTGATCTCCTTTAGGATGGACTGGTTTAGGATGGATCTCCTTGCAGTCCAAGGGACTCTCAAGAGTCTTCTCCAACACCACAGTTCAAAAGCATCACTTCTTCAGTGCTCAGCTTTCTTCACAGTCCAACTGTCACATCCATACATGACTACTGGAAAAACCATAGCCTTGACTAGACAGACCTTTGTTGACAAAGTAATGTCTCTGCTCATGATTTTCTGGATAAGGAATTTAGGAAGGACTCAACTGTATGGTTTATTTCCGATCCAGTGGCATCAGCTGGGACACTTGCTGGAAAACTCACTTTGAAAATGGTTTTATTACTTACATGTCTGGTGCCTTTGTACGTTTTGGCCTCTTTATCTCTTAGTCTCTCTACACATAGTATCTCTTCTGGGATCTTTCCACATGATGTGGACTTCTTATAGCATGGCCTCTCAGTCTGATCAGACTTCTAACATGACAGTTTACTTACCTCAGAGTGAGCATCACCATGAGAAACTACAAGGCTCCTTATGACCTAGCTTCAGTAGTCCCAGACTGTTGCCTTCATCTCACTCTACTGGCTAAGCAAATCACTCTGACTGGCCCAAGAGGAGTTTCAGGATGGAGGGCAGAATAGATTCTATCTCTCAGAGGGGAAATGACATGGACAGACATGGGAGGGAAGGAATTGGTGGTGACCATCTTAGAGACAAATCATGAGCAAAATTCAAAATTCGTTGTTTTCACCTACTACATTTAGAGATAGTTTATTACCCAACAAAAGGGAACAAGGCCATCTAAGTTGTGAAGTAGATATTGAAACACAGAAACTCTTAAGTAGGTAAGATATGTTTCTAAAAGCAAATTAAATCTAAAAATAATGTTTAGCCATGTCACATACACCTCCCAAGCAATTTTGTTAGATAACTGTATAAATGTATTGGGGGTCTTTTCATTCAACAAACATAGGTGCCTAATATTAACAGTTGACTGAGAGCATGTCCTTTCGTAAGGGAACTGTGGGAAAGTTCCCTGTGGAACTTACTGTGGGAAACAGTCATTCAATAACAGAGGTGGACACCTTGGGGAATTTAGAAAAAGTTCACAAAATATGTCATATGACATTATGATCTTGGAGGATTTATTTTAAAGAAAAGATTTTATTTTGTGAAAAAATAAATTATTTTCTGGATCACTTAATAAACTCATTCTCCCTATTAAATTAATAAGAATCCAAAAAGGTAGTATATTTTGCTTAAATATTAATAATAATCCTTAAAATACTGCCTTCCTGGGACAGGAGTGATTTATTTCAAAGAAATATCACCTTTCAATTTTTTTCTCCTGAGACATTTCCAAAGTGCAAAAAAAAAAAAAAAAAAAAAAAAGAACAGAGAATACTGAACAATATAAAGACGATATAGTATTAAATGTCCAGCTAATACTCAATCATATGATTCAGTACAAAGAGAAGGCTCCACTAAGTCTGTAATAAAAAAGTAATGAGGTTTTATAACAAAACTGAAAAGCCCTCTCTGAAATGCAGATAAAATCTTTTCAGCACAAAGACAAGAAGGATTTGTAATAGTACACTGGCAATGCTCACAAGTATGAAAACCATGACTGATGAACTTCAAATATGCAACAATATTTTGTTAAATACATTAGTCAAAAAGCACAGTAGTGTAATAACTTCATCTCATCATTTTACTTCTTCACATTTGCAGTATGGAACAAGGGCAGAGAGAGGAAAAGAAAGTGCAGCCCAGAGGAAATACACACACTTCCAGACTTTTCAAGCTACAAAGGACCCAAAAGAACAGAATTCACCTTCCTCATTTTACAGTTGAGGAGGCAAGATGCTCAACAGGGTTTAATTACCAAAGACAAAGCAAGTATCAGAAACAAAATAAGAATCCAGATATTTTGAATCCAGACTAACAACCAGGCTTTTTCCCCTATGATTAATTAATTCCCCAAATGACTTATTTGCATGATTATTTTTGTGTTTCTAATAATATGTATGCAAATAATAATGTATTATAAATAAATCCAAATAAATTAATTAATCAAAACACAATTGGCTACCCACTAGAAGGAAGAGAAGGAAGGCCAAGACAGAGTTTTTGTTAGGAATAATGATGGGGCATTGTATGTTATAAAATACCAGAAGCTTCACTTGTTTTCAACATTTTTGGCTTCTGCCTAAAAACAAATCAAATTCTATTGCACTCTTGCTTTTTGTGAGGCTCTGTGTTAGGTATTAAAGGGAGTTACAAAAAATGAATAAAATATAATCCCTCAAGGAGCACAAAGTCTCATCTATAATTTTTCTGTAGATATAAAATTATTCCGAAATGAAATGTTTAAAATAAAACAAAGAGGAGAATCTCTGATTTGATCAATCGTCTCATTTGACCTACTCAAAAACAGACAGCAGTTATCTATTGGCTGAAAAAAAGAAAAATCTTTCTTTTTTCACCCTAGGTATAAAGCCACAGATGTGGTTTGTCATAAACCTACACAGCAACAGTTTAATGTAGCTTAAATCAAATATAAAATCCATCTTTTAGTGGAACCAGCTCTTGCAGAATATGTAATTAATTTTTCGTAGTAAGGCATCACATCACTCCAAAAGCCTCTTTTCTTCCCATGCTAGTGCAGCCTGCCATCCCAGTGTGGATGAGTTTTGGGTTACAAAGTCCTTTGGATTTAAAGGTCAATTAGTTTGGTTCCGCTTTAATTAGAAGCCATCATAATAGTGCTGTGTGAGTAATTTATAGAGGCATAAATATTGACATCAATTTTTGTCAGATATTCTGATATCATAAACATCATGTAAATCTAGGCACCAGCAATCAATCTGCACATAATAGACTAATTTTATTAGAACAGTATGACTGCACTATTTGGTTTTTAGAGTCCCTCTCCTCTTGCTACATTAAATCATCGTTTTAAATCATGTCATAGTGTTCCTCACAGCAAGCAATCAAAAACAGAAAATTTAAGTTTATTGGATCTTTGCCTAATTTAATGATTTTTCTTCAGAGTGGTGCTCTCTCTGAGCCCCTCAATGAAGTTTTGGCCCTGTGCCTAGAAACACCTCCATGTTTCAGAACAGGGTGAGGACAAACCAAACTAATAGCAAGGAAAATCCCTTGCTGCTTCTAGAGTCTTGGTGAGACTTCTATAAAAGCCATGTCTTTTTGTTTAGACTGCTTGGTGAGGAAGCTCTCTGCTTGCTGGATCTGAAATGGGTAACCATGCATCACTGAACCACAGACATCAAGGGCTTCTCCAGTCAGGTACTTCAGTCAGGTACTTTTCAAAGGACAGTCTATGGATATATCTGCAAGGATCCTCGAATTCCCTATTAAAATGTTTTTAATGTTTTATTCAATGTTAATTTTCTTATTTATCATCTCTATTTTATAATCGGTTTCCCTCTCCTAGTCCGTTAGCTCAGTGAGGGCAATGATCTTGTCTGTCATGCTCTTAAATATACTCCAAATGCCTAGAAGAGTTCCAGCACAAAGTACTTGTGGAATAAAGTACAATGGAATAATATTTAGATAAGTAAATTCTGAGTCAACTGGATAATCACCAAATAATGGATAGCAGTCTCAGTGTTTGAACACCAGTATTTGGGCTTTTATGTATAATCACACTGTGCCAAGAAACTGAGTTTAATTTTAAAGCAACATTCCTTAAACTGGGGTCCATGGAAATGTACACAGAGGTCTATAAGTTCTCAAGATAAAGAAACACTGCTGCTGCTGCTGATGCTAAGTCACTTCAGTCGTGTCCAACTCTGTGCGACCCCATAGATGGTAGCCCACCAGGCTCCCCGGTCCCTGGGATTCTCCAGGCAAGAAACACTAGTCAAGCCAATTTTCTCACTTTAGAGCTGAGGAAACTGAGGTTCAAAGAAAGGACATGGATTTCTCAAGTGGACATGGCCACTCAGTGGTAGGCTTCCCAGGTAGTTACTAGTAGTTAAGAACCCACCTGCCAATGCAGGAGACATAAGAGACATGGATTCAGGCCCTGGGTCAGGAAGATCCCCTGGAGGAGGGCATGGAAACACACTCCAGTATTCTTGCCTGGAGAATACCCTGGACAAAGGAGCCTGGTGGGCTACAGTCCACAGAGTCACAAAGAGTCCAACATGACTGAGCGCACTCAGTTAGTGGCAAAGCTAGACTTAGCACCTGAGTCTCTTATTTCCTGGCCCTGGGCTTTTCCCATTCCATGCCTTAATATCTCTTTTGAACTTCTTGATCTTCTATTAGGAAGTTCTAACAATGGAATCCAAAGCTAGAACCAATCATTTGAATAAGGAAACGAAGCATTTCATTGTCAGTGGTGGTTCTTTTTCTCGCTTTGTAGTATGTTATCATTCTACGATGTTGACATTAAGCATATTTAAGCTCTGAAGAAAGGCAATGCCAAAGAATGCTCAAACTACCGCACAATTGCACTCATCTCACACGCTAGCAAAGTAATACTCAAAATTCTCCAAGCCAGGCTTCAGCAATATGTAAACCGTGAACTTCCAGATGTTCAAGCTGGTTTTAGAAAAGACAGAAGAACCAGAGATCAAATTGCCAACATCCACTGGATCATCGAAAAAGCAAGAGAGTTCCAGAAAAACATCTATTTCTGCTTTATTGACTGTGCCAAAGCCTTTGACTGTGCGGATCACAATAAACTGTGGAAAATTCTGAAAGAGGTGGGAATACCAGACCACCTGACCTGCCTCTTGAAAAACCTGTATACAGGTCAGGAAACAGCAGTTAGAACTGGACATGGAACAACAGACTGGTTCCAAATAGGAAAAGGAGTACGTCAAGGCTGTATATTGTCCCCCTGCTTATTTAACTTATTGCAGAGTATATCATGAGAAAAATGCCAGGCTGGATGAAGCACAAGCTGGAATCAAGATTGCTGGGAGAAATATCAATAACCTCAGATATGCAGATGACACCACCCTTATGGCAGAAAGTGAAGAGGAACTAAAGAGCCTCTTGATGAAAGTGAAAGAGGAGAGTGAAAAAGTTGGCTTAAAGCTCAACATTTAGAAAGCAAAGATCATGGCATCCGGTCCCATCACTTCATGGGGAATAAATGGGGAAACAGTGGAAACTGTGGCTGACTTTATTTTTCTGGGCTCCAGAATCACTATGGATGATGATTGCAGCCATGAAATTAAAAGATGCTTGCTCCTTGGAAGGAAAGTTATGACCAACCTAGATAGCATATTCAAAAGCAGAGACATTACTTTGCCAACAAAGGTCCGTTTAGTGAAGGCTATGGTTTTTTCCTGTGGTCATGTATGGATGTGAGATTTGGACTATAAAGAAAGCTGAGCGCCAAAGAATTGATGCTTTTGAAGTATGGTGTTGGAGAAGACTCAAGAATCCCTTGGATGGCAAGGAGATCCAACCAGTCCATCCTAAAGGAAATCAGTCCTAGGTGTTCATTGGAGGGACTGATGCTGAAGCTGAAACTCCAATACTTTGGCCACCCGATGTGGAGAGCCGACTCATTTGAAAAGACCCTGCTGGGAAAGACTGAGGGCCGGAGGAGAAGGGGATGACAGAGTATGAGATGGTTGGATGGCATCACTGACACAATGGACATGGATTTGGGTGGACTCTGGGAGTTGGTGATGGACAGGGAGGCCTGGTGTGCTGCGGTTCATGGGGTCGCAAAGAGTCGGACATGACTGAGCAACTGAACTGACTGAAGCTCTGAAGTATCTGTAATCTTGTGACTCAGATGGTAAAGAATCTGCCTGCAATGCAAGAGATCTGGGTTTGATCCCTGGATCAGGAAGATCCCCTGGAGGATGAAATGTCAACCCACTCCAGTATTCTTGCATGGAGAATTCCATAGACAGAGGAGTCTGGTGAGCTACAGTTGATGGGCTTGTAAAGAGTTGGACACAACTGAGTGACTAACAAACACACACACACACACACACAAGTCTTGAAGTATCTATAATTTGGACATATTTACTGTATCTTGGTTGTTTCTTAGTCTTATTTTATCTAGACTATGCATGATCAGAGAACTTGAATCATATTTTTAGCAGGTTATTTACCAGCATCCAACTTCTAATGAGTTTTAACATAGAATAAAAAAAAATGTACAAGAAATACTTTCTTGATATCAAGAACATCAAACAACTTGAACTAATATTTTCTTTCCAAACTGGGAGGAATTTTCAGAAGTTAAGGACCACCCCTCCCAATCACATCCCTCTATAAATAATGATTTTTCTGCCTTTCTTTTAAACCTTCATTTGACTCAGCAAACTGCCTCTTTTCCACATGTAAGACTCGTTCTGGGATATATGTCTCATACCACTTTCCTAAAGAGAAACATAACCCAGTGTGGTACAACTAGGTTGAACAAAATGCTGTCTCAGAATGTTAGTAGCTATCCTCTTTAGTCACTTTTTTTGTTTATTCATGTTAATAAAATTTGCGGACATCACACATTCAAAATTATAAAATATAAGGAAATCATTGGAATGATTTTTATTTTAGATTTTGTAAATTATCCAACCAGAGACAGTGTTCTATTGGAGATCTGTAGACTACTTTTCACAGCATCGTAGAATCATTGAAAAACGTTAGGGTCATCTGATCTAGCCCAGGCAACAAAGAAACTGAGGCCCATCAAAAGAAAATCATTTGTACAAGGACATCCAGTTAGTCAGTGTGGGAATGGGATGTGACAAAGGCTTCCAAACTCCTATTTTAATAATTCTCTGGCTTTGATAAAACACAAATAATTTATATTCAACAAATAACTCTACGGTGCTTATGGGAAATCATTTATATGGAATCTGTTTCAGAAGGAGTTGAAAATTCAGTCATGTTAGGTCAGAGGTTGTCTGCAGAGCACATATAACTTTATCCACACTTTCTCTGATGATATGACAATCAGTACTCTTCCTAAAGATATTAACCATCCCTTTATTGTGTTGGAAATATCTTATTTTATATTTTGTTACACCATTATTGTATTCTGGAAAAAGATAATGTATTTACTAAAAGCATGCTTTGGAGGCACAAGATTTCACCACTTCTGGTAGATTTTCCACTGCAAGAATAAACCAGCCTTCTCTCTGCTGATGTATTGACCTACTCCCGGATGACTCAGCACTGTACCAGTCAGTCTGTTGGCATCATCATAGCTCTTAGGTTACATGTTCTGGTCTTCATGATGAGGATGAAGTAGTGGGGAAGGCAGTGAGTATTTTATCTATGATAAGTAAAACTTCAAAAATGTAGTAATGAAAATTTGAGCCATCATAAATATGTTCTACAACTTATATAAAACAATGAGACTAACGGAAAGATGACTATGACAAAGATCACGACTTCCTAGAATTTACAGTCTAGGCATATACATAAATATGGTAGAAATAACAAGAGTTTTAGGAGATCAAGGGAGAAGATATAATGGGGGTGGGAGGGTAGGTTGTTATGTGTGCATGCTGTCACTTCAGCCGTGTCAGCTCTTTGCGATCCTATGGACTGTAGCCCTCCAGGCTCCTCCATCCATGAGATTCTCCAGGCAAGAATACAGGAGTGGGTTGCCATGCCCTCCTCCAGGAGATCTTCCTGACCCAGGGATTGCATTTGTGTCTCTTAGGTCTCCTGCATTGGTAGGTGGGTTCTTTATTCACTAGGGCCATCTGGGAAACCTGGTAGGGTGTTAATCAGGGATATATTTGGAGTCCAAGGCCACATCTAAACAGTATAAAACACTGAGTTGGTTTGGGTGTGTTTTTCAGTTTTTTTCTGCCTCCACCTTGTCAGTTGCTGAACATTTAGGGTGTATGAGCAGCAAGCCTGAAGAATTAAAATAATCATTTGGTGCTTGAATCCTTGCTTCATGATCAATATGGAATTGGTGGCTCCAGGCAATATTATAGACTCAGCCTCAAAGTTTAAGTTATAAACAAACATTTCAAAAATCTTTTGGAAAGTGGGCCTCCAAAATAAGGGAAAGTCTTTGTAAGCTCTTGCTTTTAAAGGGCAGGTCACACATTCGTCTTTCTGATCACACTAATGATTAGTGCAAATAGTATCAATTTCTAGAAGATGGTCAAAGACTAACAAATATGAAAAAAGTAGAGTATATTTGTACCTCCAGGAGTGGTACTCTTTACCTTACACGTGCAGTTACTAAGTCCTGCCCAGTGTACTCCCAAGTCTTTCTTTGTCTATGCTTCAATAGCTACTCTAACTTCATCATAATTCTAATCATGCCTTACATTGTAGTCATACAGAAATTCTCAATGCAAAGAGCTGAACTTTTAATTCTCTTGCTTAAGGATCATCTGGCTTTATTTAACATCCTACAGTGGATCCTCATTGCCATCAAATGAGTTCCAAATTCCTGAACCTGGCATTCAAAACACATTTTTCCCTTAAATTCAATTCTCTTCCCCTTACATATACCCAAACTCTACTTATGGTTTCCTTAATATCTCATGGTGGTTCTGTTTCCTATGCTTAGAATTCCCTTCACTTATGTCTACCCAGAGAATTTCTAATCATAATTCAAGACTCAATTATCACAGCCTCCATGAAGCTATTTGCCACAAAGATCTATTCCTCTATTCTTGATTACCTTTAATTATTTCACATACCTGGGCCAGTAGGCATCTCTTTTCATTGTAATAACTTCTTTGCATGACCTCACTGAGTGCAGGGACTCTCTTTTTTATCTGTGTGTCCAATAGTAAGTAAGTAAGTAAGTATTAGTTGCTCAGTCGTGCCCAACTCTTTGCAACCCCATGGACTGCAGCCCACCAGGTTCCTCTGTCCGTGGGATTTTCCAGGCAAGAATGCTGGAGTGGGTTGCTATTTCCTTCTTCGTGTGTCCAATACCACTTATCAATTTGCAGAATGAATAAAAGTCAAGGATTTTTACATTAGTGAAGACTTTATGCTTTGACTACAAATTTGATTTTTAAAAAAAGGTTGGCTGAGCTGGAACCCCTGGATATTAAATTCAAAGATGCTAGTGAGAAATCAGATCATTTTTATATGCGGATGATTGTTAACAGCCTTAAGCAGAGTAGAACATTTTATTTTAAAACAAGTGATTGATCCTGATTACAGCAAGGCAAGTCAAAGGACAAAGTCCCTTGCTAGTTTCTTGAATGTGTGTGTGTGTGTGTGTGTGTGTGTGTGTGTGTGTGTGTGTGTGTCTGTGCATGCATGCTTAGTTGTGTCTGACTTTTTTGCGACTCATGGACTATAACCCACCAGGCTCCTCTGTCCATGGAATTTTCCAGGCAAGAATACTGGAGCTAGTTGGTACTTCCTACTCCAGTGGATCTCCCCCACCCAAGGATCAAACCCACATCTCCTGTGTCTTCTTTACCATTGAGCCACCAACAGGGACTATTTTCTAGTTCTTTCTTAACACGTGTAGCACCTGTAAAGTACAAGACACACAGCAAACCCTCAGGAAATTCTGTGGAGAGAATGAACAGTGTTATAAACATGTGGATGAAACTCTACATTATAAATTGGTTACTCATTGTCCCTTGCCACAGACTGTGACTTAGGCTAGCTAATATAAAAAGTATTCAGCAATGTTGATGAATCTCAACACCAGCTACTTTGATTACTTATTGAGAAGTTTCTCATTATCTTAATATCATAAATCTTACATGTTTAATATCTATCTATATTAAATATCTGGGATGGTTTAACCTATTCTTCTCCATATAATTTTAGATCCCAGTCAATTCTTCTCATGATCATTTGGAGGTCAAGATGCCAGCATGAGCACTTCTGCATATACTTTTATCATACTTGGCACATGGAGGTCCTCAACAAATATTTCCTGAAATGAAAAAGCTAACCTGCATTACTGAGGTACAGAATGTACAATGTTCACATATAGATACACACAAACACATAGCATTCTGAAAAATAGAGAAAGAATATTTCCCTAAAATAGGAATCATGTAAGCTAAGCACAAGAAATAAAGATGTGCACTTTAAAGGTTTGGGCACCCAAGTAGAATAGTGGAAGAATCATGGGTTGAGGAATCAGGCAGATCAGAATTTGATTTCTATCTCTATAACTTACTTGCTCGGTGAACTTGGTTAAAGATTTGTGCTTTGATTTCCCCCTTGGCAACACTGGATTAATATCATCTTTTTAACAGACTGTGGGGTCATAATTAAATATCCTAATACATCTGACAGCACCATCATGGCTGGCACAGACTAACCTCTCCATATTTTGTCGTGGTTGCTCTTTATTGGCCTTGATGGCTACCCAAGTCTTTCTTCACTCTTTCTAGGATGGTTGTTGTTATTAATGATGTGCTGCTAGAGAACCATGACCCTTTTTTAGCAGTGTTTCTCAAACTTTAGCATATAACAGAACGCTCTGAAGGTCTTGTTAAAACACAGATTTCTGGGATCCACCACCAGAGCTTCTGATTCATTAGGTCTGGTGTGGGACCAAGAATCTGAATTTCCAACAAGTTCACAGATGCTGCTGCTGCTGCTGCACCCCCAACAACACTTAGAGAACCACTGATTTTTGAGTAATTAATTCTGCTATAATAAGAATTGAGGACGGAACAAAAAAAGATATTTATGGGTTTTTGAGTGTGGATATCTCTGAGGGCTTCCTGGGGCTTGGATACATAGGAACGAAGAACTCTCACGTGACATCCCTTCGTGGGGAAAGAATAAAATCATTTCAGATTTGCCAGTAGTCGCCAATGGAGAAATCCTGAGCAACTACCAGATGGGGCTGAGAGGCAGTGATAAGGTAGAAGGCAAAAGATGTGTGTGTGTGTATATGTTAGTCACTCAGTCATGTCTGACTCTTTTCGATCCCATTGACTGTAGCCTGCCAGGCTCCTCTGTCCATGAAATTCTACAGGCAAGAATACTTGAGTGGGTAGCCATTCCCTTTTCCAGGGGATCTTCCTGACCCAAGGATTGAACCCAGGTCTGCACTGCAGGCAGATTCTTTACTATCTGAGCCACTAGAGAAGCCCCAGAGGCAAAAGATAGGAGTTCTCAAGACTCCCAACCACCTGAATTCTGCAATTATCACAAGTTCTCTTTTGCTTATTCTATTTGGAAAAGAATGAACCACCTTGGAAATTGCATGTACTGAATGTGGACTCATCCCCAATATTGTGCAACTATATAAATGACATATATGCTGGGCTTGAATCAAAGAGAAGTAAGTGCAATTTCTTTTTTGTTGTTGTTTGTTTTTGCTTTTGTTTTTGTTTTAGTCACTAAGTTGTGTCTGACTCTTTTGCAATACCATGGACTATAACCTGCCAGGCTCCTTTGTCCATGGCATTTCCCAGGCAAGAATACTAGAGTGTGTTGCCGTTTCCTTCTTTGGGGGATCTTCCCAACCCAAGGATGGAACCCATGTCTCCTGCATTGCAGGCAGATTCTTTACCACTAAGCCACCTGGAAGCCCAATTTCTTTCCTAGAAAAGTGAAAATGAAAGTGAAGTCGCTCAGTTATGTCCAACTCTTTGTGACCCCATGGACTGTAGCCCATGGAATTTTCCAGGCAAGAGTACTGGAGTGGATTGCCATTTCTTTCCTGGAGGTGCAAAATTAGAGATATTGGCATGAATGTTAAGAAAATAAGTGATCTGATATTAGTGCTACAATAGGAAACAGGTATAGAAACACATTAACAGAAAGATTACTGATAAATAGCCAATACATTTGTAGTGCTTACTGTAAGAGAGGCACTGTTCCATTAGCTCATTTAATCCTCACAACACTCTGTGAGGGAAGTAGTATGGCTAGTCTCACTTAATATATGAGGAAATTGACCTCATATGGTTAAATGAGTTGCTCAAGGTTACACAGCTAAAATGTGGCAGAGTCAGGATTTGAACCCAGGGAACCCTGCTCAACACCTTTGCTACACTGTTGGGAGCATTGCAGAGGAAGACAAAATTAAGGAACATGGTTGGAGATAAAATATGATTTAGGAGAATGGTTCAAATTATCAACTGGAAACCTACATACCTTAATCTTTGTACCCTTCCCTGACCTCATCTTGGTACTGGATTCTTTTTGCTCCAGAAGGTTAACAAGTAAAATTATTACTTCATTGATATATCCTAAATAGGATCATACAAAGAGCTGCATTGATTATGTGCACTGACTTCAGTTATGTTGCACTACTTCCCTAAATATCCCATAGTAGAGAGAGAGTCTCACAATAAATTACCTCTCAGTCCTGTGCATTAGTGCTGGCTGCTCTCCCACAAACAATGTCAAAATTGTAAGCAGTTGGCACGGAGTCGTTGTGACAATATGTAAATTACTTATAAAGTGAACTTGATCTTGTATAATAAATGATATTTGAATCTTAATTTGTTAACAATATTTTAATGCAGTAATTGAGGTCATGGAAGACGTGGACTAAAGATGAAACCATCTATAACTGTCGATTTTAAGCAGGACTACATTGCCTAAGTTTATAAAATACTCCAAGGAATTAAAAGGCAAATGCAATGCTTGTATTTTCTATGAATAAGCACTGAAACATAACTGTAGAAAGAGACATAATGTGCTGTAGGCCTAGAAAAGGGGTTTGAAAGAGATGTTCAAAGGTGTTTTTTTTTCCTGCTGCTAAAACTTCTTGGCTCTAGGATCAGTGTCCCCTGACCTACTCAGGTCTTTCCTTAATGAAATAAAAGAACATCTAAATAAATTACATGGCCCCAGTTTAATTCTTAGTAATCTGGGGCACCCCCTCAACTCCATGCTTTCATAATTAATCACCAAGCTTCCTTTGTCTTCTCAAAGGAAGCCTTCCACCAATTGCCTGCTCAATCTTCTTTCTCTTTCCATTCCAGTTATCAGACGAAAATCAGGTCCAGCATCTGTGAAATTGACCCTCAAGTGTGAAATCAGTTTTTAATGATACGTGCCAATAGTGTTCTGCAAGTATAAGGTAGTAACTGAGTGTTATAATTATTATTATAGAGCTACTTCCCATAGTGATGACCTTTGTTCTCCACCACCTTTCCTTCTTTTGCTCTATTTCATAGTCTGAAATTTTTGAGGGTTCAAGGCCTCAAGTTTTCAGAAAAAAAATCCTGAAACTCTGATATTGTTTCTTCCACCTAGTTCTGACCTCTGTAAACGTGGCTAAACTTCCTCCAAACCCAGCGTACACTGTAGAGAAAGCCAGGCTTGGTTCTGAGTGGAAACAGCAATCACCATTCCTCCTCTCAAATGAATCAAGCAAAATGCATGTTGTTTGACTCCACTTACTTCTTACTTGGTTTAGCCAACTTCCAAGGCAGGAAGATCTCCTGAAGGAAGCCACTCATCAACAAAGACTGAAAACAGACCTCCTTTATGTTATGCTCTTTGCTTGCAAACCTAAAATGGTGTCCTCTATCACATCAAGTCACAGGTCCTAATTCAAGGCCTGTGGTCTTATTGAATGTAATCCATCCCATCACTACTTGCTATGTCTGGTTTCTTTCCACTGAGGCATGTGTCAACGATCCCATTCTATCCCACTCCTCTTTCTGCTCTCCCAAAGGAGGACTACCCAGTCAGCTTTCCAGGCCAAGTTCAAATCTTTCCTTTGCAATTTAATGTACCACTTCATTGGTCCTATATATTTCTTATCTTCTTGATTCAAACTCTTACTCAAAAGTTATCACTTCTAGAATTAGTTCCTCCCTCTTCTGGGATTCCAAGCACCTGCATTTAATTTTGTAAAAACATCACATTGCACCAAAAGTATTGTTTATACGGCTGTATTCTGTACTTGGGGGCTTTCCAGGTGGCACTAGTGGTAAAGAACCTGCCTGCCAATGCAGGAGACATAAGAGACATGGTTCAATTCCTGGGTCAAGACGATCCCCTGGAAGAGAGCATGGCAGCCCACTCTAGTATTCTTACCTGGAGAATTCCATGGACAGAGGAGCCTGGGCAGGCTACAGTCCATGGGATTGCAAAAGAGTCGAACACAACTTAGTGACTAAAACAGTCCATGGAGTTTGCAAAAAGTCAGATATGACTGAAGAGACTTAGCACAGCACATTCTGTATTTATTATAGCAGAATTTGTATTTTGTTCATTTTTGTAATTTAAAAAGACTTAACAAAATCTGATTTGTAGGAGATGCTTAAGAAACAAATGTTGAATAAAATAATAAATGATTCCCCAAAACTCTGAACTCTGTGCTTGTGTATATATCATATATATATAATATTTATGTATTATGTACTACATATCATGTATATAATATGTATGTAATTTTAAATATAATTTGTGTGCATGATTCCTATTATGCAAGTACTAGAATTTATCTTGAGAATATACCTAAAAGTGAAAATTCTGGGTCATACTATATATATATATACACACATACATACACACACAGATCAGCTTCAGGAGATAATGCCAAACTGCTTTCCAAAACAGTCATACCATATTTTACTTCCAACAGCACTGTATGAACATTCCTATGAATCCATTTTCTTTTCAGAACCTGGTATTTTTAGGCATGTTAATATTTTGCAAACTAAATGAGTATACTATGGCATCTAATTATGGATTTAATTTTCATTTCCTTGATGATATACAATGTTGAACGTGTCTTCACTTGTTAATTTATACCTTTGTCAATTTTTCTATTATTCATTTCGCTTATTCATTTGTAAATTACTTTACATGTTCTTTACAAAAGTTACTTAATTTCTTTGGTCCCCAAATTCTATTTTTATAAACAGGGAATATTACGATACCTATATCTAGACTTGTCATGAGGATTAAGTGTGAACATGTATTTTATACGTAAAGTGTTGTTGCTGTTTAGTTGCTAAGTTGTGTCTGACTCTTTTTGCGACCCCATGAACTGTAGCCCTCCAGGCTCCTCTAACCAAGGGATTTCCCAGGCAAGAATACTAGAATGGGCTACCATTTCATTCTCTAGGGGATCTTCCTGACTCATGGATCAAACCTGTTCCTTCTGCCTGGCAGGCAGATTCTTTACCACTGAGCTGCCTAGTTAGCCTATGTAAAGTGTGAAATGTAGGCTAATTGTAATACTGGTTAGGATTAATTTTTGTGCAACTGGGATGGCCTAGAATTTCCAAAATGGAAAGAATACCAGAACAGGATTCAGAAAACCAGAGTTCTGGACACATTTCTGCCATGACCTTTCTGAATATCCTCAGAAAGGACATTCTGAAAGATATATAATATCTTTTATCAGCCTCAGTTTACCATCTGTAACATGGCTACAATGTCTGTTTTGCTGTAATGCTGTGAGCACGAGGTGATGTTTAGTAAACAGGGCTAGTACTAGGCTAAGGTGAGTGAGGGGACACCAAAAATCTTACAATCAAGATAATATTTTAAAAAATCAAAATCAGGGCAAGATTCTAAGATGAACCAGATATCCAATTTTTAAATATAGTATTTTATCTTTAGGAGGGATATTTGTTTTCCACATTTGAGAAATTATTAGACATACACTTATCTATTATAGATAAAATGGCCAGAGGTAAAACCAGAAACAGGAGGTTGACAAGGACAGTTATCATTTGCAGCTTTTTAAAGAACACTTGCAAGCGTTTGATCTTTGTTCTCTCCAGCAACAAAAGATTGTGAATGGTCACTGCTCAGCTGGCAAATGATGGTGTTTTGAAATCTTTGGAAGCCTATTTCCAGCTGATTGGCTCTTTTCACTATTGGTGAGTTACTCTGTCTTTATCACAGCTGACTGATCTCAGCTGGCTGCATTCTTTGGACCTGTATCTCTTTCCTCACGAAGCGGATGCTAATAGCAAAGGTGTCACTTTCCTTGTGACTGCTGATGCCTCCCTCTGCCTACAGAACAGCAAGGCCAGTTAAGGTGTTTCTCATAAAAACAGAGCACTTCCAGCACATGCTGAATAATAAACTGAAACTCAGCCAGTGGTGACAGGATTGGACGGTGACACAACTGGTGACAGGGGTGGTTTAGAGGTGGGTAAGTGTTTTAGAACTTCGTAAACACTGAACGTCTTCCAACTCTACATACTTGGAATGCCCCAATAAGTAATGATCTGGATATGATTTCTTGCTTTGGAAGCACCCCATCATGAGATTTATCAAAGGGGCAGAAGGGACTCCCAGATCTTTAATGCACAATCAGGGGTATGATAGAGGAGGATGGATAAATGTACTATATATAATAGTCGAACATACCCTCTGTTTTTACTGTTGTGAATATTGATTTCCAAATGGATTTAATCAAAATCAATAACAAAATGTACAGTAATGAAGTAATGTAAAATGCAGTAATGTATAGGCCAAGAGGTTGACTATGGAATATATTAACAGAGAAGCAGTTTTACAAGAATAATTCATTTCTCTTTTAGAATCTTTCTTCAACCTACTATAAGACAATAAGAAGGAGAAGCAAAGCTCTAGAGGTGGGCCACAAAACAAAGTACTTTACAGAACTTTTAAAAATTATCTTCTTAGCAAATTTAGTGATACAGGATTGGTCTATAGATAGAAAGACACAATAAAGAAATCTATTTACAAGATCAGAAAGCTGACCTACAGGTGGATGGTCCAAACATTGTCCTTTCAGGTTGGCTTATAAAGGGAAATAAAATGGCTGATTTTCAACAATGTCATAGTGATTTTCTAAAAGTCAAATAAATTCTAAAGTGTTTTATATATACCGTTGGAGCACACAAATGCATCCTAAAGTTAAATGGCAAAGGGCACAATTGTCCAAAATTGTCTACTTATTAAATTTATATCCTAAGTGGTAAAAGAGGGAAATGTATTACCTAGAATTGGCCAGACAGGCCCAAGGTGATTTTTGAGTAATCAATATTTTTCAATATATGCTACAGCTTTAAAACAGAGAAAAATAACTGATCCTGGCATTCACTAGAAACCTGTTTGTTTGTTTGTTAAGGAAGCTAATAATTTGCTGGTTAAAGACTGACTATAATACAAAGATTTCAAAGAGTATTTTACCAAGAAGGAATAGCATTCCCATTTTGTATAGAATCAAACTGAAATCTCAGGATATTAAGAGGTCTTACATAAATCACTGGATGAACTCTTTCACTCATTTATCATTTCTATTTCTTTCTTTACAACTTTAATTTACTTTTCCCTTCGTATTTGGCTGATGCTCCTCTCAATTAACCTTTGTGTTACCATCTGCAGTCCCTCATTTCCTTCCTCGTGTTTCCCCATTTTTTCTTCATCTGACTATCCTTATACTCTCTATAAAAGCTTTAAAAGAGAAAAGAATAAAGACAAAAAGAGGGAAAATAACCTACCTTTAATCATAGGTGAAATAGCTGATTTAAAGTAAAAGATACCATTTTTAATACTTCCTCTTAAATGAAAAGATAGAAAAAGGAAGGAAGGAAGGAAGAAAAGTAGGAAGGTAGGGAAGAACGGGAGGCAGGTGGGGGGAAGAAATTAAAGGAGAAGAGAATAAATGAATTTCCAACGTTTGCTAGCACAGTCCTACAATGATTAATGGGAACTTCCACATGCCATTTCTGTGTAATTCCTGAGCATTATTGAAGACAAGCACTGACATACACAAACATTATTAGAATCCAAACAGCAATAGCCTCTGTAAGGGTGGAATGGCTCAGAATTCAGAAATTAGACCATCTAGGGTCTAGTGACATTTCCTACTCATCCTCAGGGGACTCCACCACGACTGAAGTAATAGAAGTCAAAACTTCAATCAGGCCCTTATTAGTTACTTTGCACACACAATACAAGGTACCATGTTTGGTGGCAAAACTAGAGCTACTGCAGCTTAGAATTGACAAAGCGCTTTCTAAAATCTATCTTTGACTGCTCAATATAAGGTTAGGAGTAGGTCATGTACCAAGTTTTTTTTACCAAATTAATGCTATCAGGGGAATTACACTTAAATGGAATTCTTTCTCTCTAAACAATTCCATCTAGTTTCATCACTGCTATTTCTCTCCATCCCTCCCCTATATAAAATGAATCAGACGAGTAGACATCTGGAATAATATATAAAGAATCAAGTTATCAAACAAGCCAAGATTTACCACCAGGCTTTATCCTCTCTTCTCTAAGTCATCCAGGAAATGAAAGTCTCAAATAGCCAGTAATTTTTTTTTTTGATAGCTTTCAAATAATCTTTGACATCTGCTTCTTGGTGCATAATCTTCATTCAAATGGCCAAAAATAATTTAAAGAGACTTTTTCATTTGGGAATCATTTTCTTCATCTATTTTTACTTAAACATCACATTGGTGTGATTAAGAGAAGGCTTCCTAACTCAGCCATCAAATACATATAGGAGTCAAAATCTAAATCTAATCACCAAGCTTATTCTTCCTTACTTAAAGGTAAAAGTTCTTTTTTATGGCATGTATTTTTTTTCAATTCTAACCACTATTTTTCTATAACAAGGTATCATGTTGTCATCACTTGCCAGTCCAATGAGAGAAAATTTCATTACACCTATGTCTCCACGTATATGTTAAACTGGAAAACTGAAGATGTTTATTTTCAGTAACTGAGTGAATTAATGATAATCCTTTAACCCTGATGTGCCCACATATAATGAGTGTGTTTGAGATGGGGCATTGGAGGTGAACAAGAGTTCATAAAAGTAGACTTTAAAGTGACTCTAACAAGCATAGTGAAAAGTGACTGGGTTGATAGAAGCGACATTGAGTTGATAGAAAGCCCTGAATTCTAGAATAAGGAATATTTGGATTTTATCCACAAAGTGACATTGAGTTATTGTAGATTCTTAAACTGAGAAGTGATGAGATAAAAGCTATAATTCAAGAAAATCTGTCTATGGTAGGTGCTTGGCAGTGGGGTAAAGGGAAAAATAAAGGAGCAGGAGTTAAATGAAAGAGAGAAGGAGGAAGATTATGTTTAGGATGCTAACAACAGCAATAATCCATAATAAGGAAAAAAGGGCCTGCTATAGACTGAATGTTTGCACCCCGCCCCAAAAATTCATATGTTGAAACAATTCCCAGTATGATGATATTAGGAGTAGGAGCTTTGGGGAGTGGTTACGTGATGAGGGTGGTTCCCTTATTAATGGGATTAGTGCCCTTATAAAAGCAACCTTAAAGAGCTCCTTTACCCTTCTACCATGAGAGAACACAGCAAAAAGACAGTCATCCGTGAATCAGGAAACAAGCCTTCATCAGACAGCGAATCTGCTGGCATCTTGATCTTGGCTTCCTCAGCCTCCAGAACCATGAGAAGTAAATTTCTGTTGTTTAAAAGCCAACCAATCCGTGGTATTCTCTTATGGCAGCTCCAATGGACTAAGATATGACCTAAACCACAAGGTGGAGAGAAAGGATAAGAAAGGCAGATCAGAGGGAAAATGTGATTATGCGAAGATTGGCAGGGATAGATAAACCAACAACTATAGAAGATTAATCCTAAATCATGATAACAGAGAACAAGGAGAAGGAGTTTACCACCACGAGGAAAGTGGAATCATTTAATGACAGTGATTTGGAAATGTGGAGGGTTGGGGGAAAGGGCAGGGAAATTAAGTCTGCTGCTGCTGCTGCTAAGTCGCTTCAGTCATGTCCAACTCTGTGCGGCCCCACAGACGGCGGCCCACCAGGTCCCCCCTTCCCTGGGATTCTCCAGGCAAGAACACTGGAGTGAGTTGCCATTTCCTTCTCCAATGCGTGAAAGGGAAAAGTGAAAACGAAGTTGCTCAGTCGTGTCCGACTCTTCGCGACCCCATGGTCTGCAGCCTACCAGGCTCCTCCGTCCATGGGATTTTCCAGACCCTTGTTAAATTTGAGAGGCTTAAGTTACATCCAGGATATTTTAAGCAACCAGCATGAAGATGATAGCAGAGGTCTTAATGATTAAACTGACCGAGGGAGAAAAGGCAGAGAAACAGAAAGCCAAGGGCATGACCTTGGAGAAAATTTTATTTTGAAAAGTGGAATGTGAGACAAAAAAAAAGAGATCTTGGAAGGGAGGGAGTGAAAGGTCCCAGCACATGGAATAATTGCAGGAGTCCTTACTATAGAGAAAGACATGGGTTCTAGTTTTTGTCACTTACTAGTGATAACATTGATTGAATTCCATGATTGTTCTATGCTCCTATAAAATTAAGGATGTGGAAGAGTTCTGTTTCTGCTTCAGATATATAAAGCTAGGTGCTGCTAACTCTGACAACAAAGAAATGCCAAATAGACATAACATCTTAAGTTTTTTTGAACCTCTGGGAGATCTGATGTCACAACATAAAACCAAGAGACAGATTCTTCATGGGACAAGCAGACTAGTTCAACATGGGAAGAAAATCTTCATACAAGCCAAGTCAGAAGAAGCCTAGCTAAAATTTTAGCAAGTGCTAAAGGCCAAGTGGGGTAGCGTGACAATGTAGAACTCTTGTGAGCCCCAGAGCACAAGAAGATCTATGCTCACTCATAGGCTCTTTTCTCCTCCACTAAGTGCTCACAAGTTTGGGGGCTGTGAGAGAAACCAAAGAGAGCACCCTCAGTGGTGTGAATGTGCAGGAAAGAATAAGCTGAAACTGCAAAAATGCATTAAGTTCTATCATCTTACTCAAAATGTTTTCTCTTACAGAGTAAAGCTATAATCCACTGGGAGAGAGGCCTGAATCTCATAGATGGTAAACAACTATTGTCAGAAGAGAAACTAATCCTCTTCTCTAACAACTGAAGTGTTAAAGAACCTACAGCATAACTCCTAACTCATCCACAAGTTTTTATCTTCAAAGTTTATTTTTAAAGCTAAGGATAATTGCCAGTGTACTTTTTGACTCTGAACTTGACTATTCTCAGTATCTTGTAGCAATCAGTTCAGTCTCCCAGTCGTGTCTGACTCTTTGCAACCCCATAGACTGCAGCATGCCAGGCCTCCCTATCCATCAACCCCCGGAGTTTACTCAAACTCATGTCCATTGAGTCAGTGATGCCATACAACCATCTCATCCTCTATCATCCCCTTCTCTTCCCACCTTCAATCTTTCCCAGCATCAGGGTCTTTTTATATGGGGTCAGTTATTCCCATCAGGTGGCCAAAGTACTGGAGTTTCAGCTTCAGCATCAGTCCTTCCAAAGAATATTCAGGACTGATTTCCTTTAGGATGGACGAGTTGGATCTCCTTGCAGTCCAAGGGACCCTTAAGAGTCTTCTACAACACCACAGTTCAAAAGAATCAATTCTTCAGATCTTGTATAAGTGGAATCAAACAGTACTTGTCTGCACCTAATGTATTTTGGAGTTTCAGCTTTAGCATCAGTCCTTTCAATGAACACCCAGGACTGATCTCCTTTAGGATGGACTGGTTGGATCTCCTTGCAGTCCAAGGGACTCTCAAGAATCTTGTCCAGCACCACAGTTCAAAAGCATCAATTCTTTGGCGCTCAGCCTTCTTCACAGTCCAAATCTCATATCCATACATGACCACTGGAAAAACCATAGCCTTGACTAGATGGACCTTTGTTGGCAAAGTAATGTCTCTGCTTTTTAATATGCTATCTAGGTTGATCATAACTTTCCTTCCAAGGAGTAAGCGTCTTTTAATTTCATGGGTGCAATCACCATCTGCAGTGATTTTGGAGCCCAAAACATAGAGTCTGACACTGTTTCCACTGTTTCCCCATCTATTTCCCATGAAGTGATGGGACCAGATGCCATGATCTTCGTTTTCTGAATGTTGAGCTTTAAACCAACTTTTTCACTCTCCTCTTTCACTCTCATCCAGAGGCTTTTTAGTTCTTCTTCACTTTCTGCCATAAGGGTGGTGTCATCTGCATATCTGAGGTTATTGATATTTCTCCCAGCAATCTTGATTCCAGCTTGTGCTTCCTCAGCCCAGCATTTCTCATGATGTACTCTGCATATAAGTTAAATAAGCAGGGGGACAATATACAGCCTTGACGTACTCCTTTTCCTATTTGGAACCAGTCTGTTGTTCCATGTCCAGTTCTAACTGTTGCTTCCTGACCTGCATATAGGTTCCCAAGAGGCAGGTCAGGTGGTCTGGTATTCCCATCTCTTGAAGAATTTTCCACAGTTTATTGTGATCCACACAGTCAAAGGCTTTGGCACAGTCAATAAAGCAGAAATAGATGTTTTTCTGGAACTCTCTTGCTTTTTCCATGATCCAGTGGATGTTGGCAATTTGATCTCTGGTTCCTCTGCCTTTTCTAAAACCAGCTTGAACATCAGGAAGTTCACGGTTCACGTATTGCTGAAGCCTGGCTTGGAGAATTTTGAGCATTACTTTCCTAGCATGTGAGATGAGTGCAATTATGCGGTAGTTTGAGCATTCTTTGGCATTGCCTTTATTTGGGATTGGAATGAAAAGTGACCTTTTCCAGTCCTGTGGCTACTGCTGAGTTTTCCAAATTTGCTGGCATATTGAGTGCAGCACTTTCACAGCATCATCTTTCAGGATTTGAAATAACTCAACTGGAATTCCGTTACCTCCACTAGCTTTGTTCATAGTGATGCTTTCTAAGGCCCACTAGACTCTGCTGCTGGGACGGATTGGGGGCAGGAGGAGAAGGGGACGACAGAGGATGAGATGGCTGGATGGCATCACCAACTTGATGGACATGAGTTTGAGTAAACTCCGGGAGTTGGTGATGGACAGGGAGGCCTGGCATGCTGAGATTCATGGGGTCGCAAAGAGTCGGACACAACTGAGCGACTGAACTGAACTGAATGAACTGAATGTATTTTGGGTATATTGGGCTTCCCTGGTGGCTCAGATGGTAAAGAATCTGCTTGCCAATGCAAGAGACCCAGGTTCAGTCCCTGGTTTGGGAAGATCCCCTGGAGAAGGGAATGGCTACTCACTCCAGTATTCCACCTGGAGAATTCCATGGACAGAGGAGACTGGCAGTCTATAGTCTATGGGGTTGCAAAAAGTCAGACACAACTGAGCAACTTACACTAACTAATGTATATTGGAATGCATTTTTAAGGTTAACAATATATGTCCTACAAACAGACTACACCTTCTTTTTTCCCTCTTCTCTGGGGGGGATGGGAAGGTGGAATGGGGAGTTAGCATTTAATGGGGACAGAGTTTCAGTTTAGCAAGGTGAAAAATTTGGGAAATAGATGATAGTGAGAGTTGTACAACAGTATGAATGTACTTAATACCACTGAACTGTACACTAAGTTAAAATGGTAGGTTTTATATTATGTGACTTTTACCACAACAAAAACAAAACAAAACAAGGGTTAATTATCAGATAGTTAGATTAACAGATCAGGCCACAATACTAGAGAGGGGCATTGTTAGGGGTTGAATCGTGTCCTCCGCAAATTCATATGTTGAAATCTTAAACCAGTACCTAAAAATATGACATTACCTGGAAATACAGTTATTGCAAGTGTAATTAGTAAAGGTAAAATAAAGTCCTACTGGAGGAGGGTGGACTTGAACCTAATATGACTGATGTCCCTATAAAAAGGAGAGCTTTAGATACATGCACAGGAAGAATGCAATGTGAAGATGAAGGGAGAGGTCAGGGTGATGTTTCTACAAGCCAAGATGTGCTACAGATTGCCAGTAAACCACCAGAGAGCTTCCCAGGTGGTGCTAGTGGTAAAGAACCCCCTTGCCAATGCAAGAGACCTAAGAGACGTGAGTTTGATCCATGGATCAGGAAGATCCCCTGGAGGAGGATATGGCGACCCATTCCACTATTCTTGCCTAGAGAATCTCATGGACAGAGGAGCCTGGCAAGGCACTATGCCAGGCAACAGTCCATAGATTTACAAAGAGTCAGATATGACTGAAGCAAGTTAGCATACACACATGCAAATCACCAAAACCTAGGGAAGATGCACGGAACACATTTATCCTCCTAACCCAAAGAATGAACTAACCCTGATGACATCTTGATCTTGAACTTCTAGCCTTCAGAACTACGAAGTAATACATTTCTCTTTTTTAAGCCACTCAGTTTGTGGTACTTTGCTATGGCAGCACTAGCAAACTAATACAGGCTTTGAGGAAGTTATAGAGTTAGATTTATTAATTCATTTACTGAAAATATTTTTTCAGACTCTGCTATGTGAAATGAATAGTGTAATGAACAAAACAGATAAGGTCCCTGCCCCCAAAGGGCTATTTAGAAGGCAAACAATAAGGCAAATGAATACATTAAATGTGAAGTAGTGGCATGTGCTTTGAAGAAAACAAGTAGAGTAAGAGGTCTAGGAATATCAGGGGCATGGAGAAATGCTTCTCTGAGGAGGTGTCATGGAATAGAGACCTAATGAGGAGAGGCAAAAGTCAGGTGAATTCTTGATGGACCAGGGCTCTAGCAAACGTCTTGAGGCAGAAACTTCCTTGGCATATTTTGAGAAACAGAAAGACCAAAGCGTCTAGAGCAGAGTGAGATGAGAGAAGAGAGATAAGATCTGAGAGGCAAAGGCAAGGTCATGCAGGATTTATAAAGACTTCAAATTTTATTCCAAGTGAGATGGGAAACTATTGGAGGGTAATGAGAAATTATTTAAATTTTATAAGATGGCTGCCATGAGAAGGTTAAACTTTTAGAAAGGTTAATGTGAAATATGGAAGACACTTTGCAGTTGTTCATGCCAAGCTGGTGTTATCTTGAGCTAAAGTAGAAGCAGAAGTGGTCACACAGACCTGCTGATGGCCCATGATAGTTAAATGGGTGTTGGTCTGGAGGAGTCTCTACTTACTGAGAAAAATTTCCAGCCTGAATTAGAAGGTGTAACTTTAAGTAGATTTCAAAGCTCTGGGAAGTAACTATGGAGTATAACTAGGGACATAATGACTGTAAATATTTTAAAAACCTGCAAGACTTCGGCAAATATTTTCAAATGGTAGCATCTTAACAGAACGTGTATTTCAACAAAGAACACATTTGCACCTTTCCATCTTTCAAAAGGTTTTCTGCATTTCTACCCATGGTGCTCTCCCCAGGAAGAACCATTGGTGGAACAGTTTTGAAAGTACTTGCCTTTCATCACACATGTGCACATGTGAAGGTGCTGAAAATGGAGGAATCAAAGCATTATTGAGATCACAGAGGGATGTTTCTTGCCTAGGTTGTTCAGATTAAATACCTCACTGGAGCTAGTGTCTTGTCTTTTACCTAAAAGGGAGTAGATCTTGCTATTTTTATTTTCCTAGGAAACCACTAGCCCCTTTATTCAGATTCTGTTAAAATGTATTTCCGAAGAGTTACACTAAGCCAAATAAGGTAAATCTTCCTAATTCTGGATATTAAACTGCTATAAAAAACAACTCTCTTCTAAATGTCAACCCGGTACTTTCCTTGATTAGATTCATAGCTTTTTCCAAGTCCTTAATCAATGCAGTCTCAATCAAATAACCCTAATCAACTTTGCTTCCTAATTTGATGAATTATACTAATAAACTCTAATTTTCACATTTCAAGAAAATGTAGATTTGCAGTAATCCTGTAAATTCCTTTTCATTTCAGTGAGATACTTGCACCATTTTCAAAATTGTCTAATCTCATTTTCTATTTACAGAGGTTTTGACTAAGCTAGATTTGCTGCTGGACTATGCCCAAGATGCTAAACTTTTATTCCTTAATGAACGGTGTCTGATTTTTTTCATCAGTTAACATGAAAGCCTGCTAAGTCATACGCCTCTCCATTTTATCAATGTCTGATAGTGGAGGACGTTCACCATTTGGGGTTGTGTTCCATAGCAGGAATATTCTGGGACTTGATCCTGTCATCCTGTCATACTATCACATGGGTACATTTAGATACTCCACCCTGACACTCTAATCTCATATTTGGATATATAGTCTTTCCTTTAGTCAGACAATCTTACTAAGATTTGCATTTCTTTTTTAGTGGATTTTTTTTTTTATGAGAAGATGAGAACAACCCACATGTTCAAGACATATTGCACCAGACAAATATACTTTCTTCCCTAAATTGATGAACAAACTCTACAGATGTTAACAGTCAGGACCCTTTCTTTTACTTCACCCGTCACTGCCCATGTTGTTGGTTTCCAATAAATATTGCCAAGTGATCAAATGATTAATCTTGTCTCCTAAACTGATTTCAATTTAATTTGACCATTATTGTTATATCCCTACTATCAGCAACATTCTATGCTAAGTACTACTATTAGTCAGTATATTGATGAATAAAACAGCTCTTCGTTCATGGGCTCACAACTTGCATGAAACCCTAGACTAGTATTTATCTTGAATGATCCTAGATTGACATTAATCTTGAATAGATACAAAGCTGTGGAGAATCTTATTTGTAAAAAATCAGGGAGCAAGGATCTTCAGAGTAAACTCATCACAGTGTCCCCATTCAGGGCATTTCCTTAATCACAGAATTCTTCAGTCTACTCCAAGGAAAATAAGTATGACACGTTAGAAAAGACTCTTGGTTCAGTGACTCCAGTATTCTAGTTCTCACCATCTTTAATGAAAAAGGCTATCTAAAAATAAATTCTATGTAAAATAACTATAGGATTGGGCAGGGTCTTAAAAATATCTTGGCTCAATCCTCTGATTTTATTTTATTTTTTATTTTTTTTGTATTTAATGTATTTATTTTTTAATTTTTTAAAATATAAATTTATTTATTTTAATTGGAGGTTACTTACTTTACAATATTGTATTGGTTTTGCCATACATCAACATGAATCTGCCATGGGTGTACACGTGTTCCCCATCCCGAACCCCCCTCCCACCTCCCTCCCCATCCCATCCCTCTGGGTCGTCCCAGTGCACCAGCCCCAAGTAACCAGTATCACGCATCAAACTTGGACTGGCGATTCATTTCATATATGATATTATACATGTTTCAATGCCATTCTCCCAAATCATCCCACCCTTTCCCTCTCCCTCTCCCACAGAGTCCAAAAGACTGTTCTATATATCTGTGTCTCTTTTGCTGTCTCGCATACAGGGTTATCATTACCAACTTTCTAAATTCCATAGATATGCATTAGTATACTATATTGGTGTTTTTCTTTCTGGCTTACTTCACTCTTATAATAGGCTCCAGTTTCATCCACCTCATTAGAACTGATTCAAATGTATTCTTTTTAGTGGCTGAGTAATACTTCATTGTGTATATGTACCACAGCTTTCAAACACATGAAAAAATGCTCAACATCACTCATTATCAGAGAAATGCAAATCAAAACCACAATGAGGTACCATTTCACGCCAGTCAGAATGGCTGTGATCCAAAAGTCTACAAGCAATAAATGCTGGAGAGGATGTGGAGAAAAGGGAACCCTTTTACACTGTTGGTGGAAATGCAAACTAGTACAGCCACTATGGAGAACAGTGTGGAGATTCCTTAGAAAACTGGAAATAGAACTGCCTTACGACCCAGCAATCCCACTGCTGGACATACACACCAAGGAAACCAGAATTGAAAGAGACACATGTACCCCAATGTTCATCGCAGCACTGTTTATAATAGCCAGGACATGGAAGCAACCTAGATGTCCATCAGCAGATGAATGGATAAGCAAGCTGTGGTACATATACACAATGGAGTATTACTCAGCCATTAAAAAGAATACATTTGAATCAGTTCAATCCTCTTATTTTAAAGATGAGTGAACTAGGCTCAGAGATGAAAAGTGGCTTGTCTTGGGTCATCCACTTCTAAGTGGCAGATCAAGAAACAGAACTTAGTTCAGTGAGTCTTATTCTCAAACACTCAGCCTCCCTGCCTCTCTGGCTAATTGAATATCAAGAGGCTGAACACAATCCATATTTAAGCCCCAGGGGTAAAAAAGGGGTAAGAAAGAAATTATCCATCAAAGTGAGAGATGGGAAACCTGTGCTGAGTTCCACTCACTAATCTCCTTCCTCTTATGCCAGAAAATGGATGACTTATTCCTTCCAATCTCAGAGACTCAGATTAATGTAAATGTGGGAAAGAGAAAAAGATGAGTGGAAACTTTATCAACCTGGAGGAAAGACCAGGAGCACCAGCAACAGTTTACTAGAGAGGCACACTGACTATTCTTTAGCTGCACAGAGTCAAAACCTGGCTTTATCATCCACTGTGTTTACTTGAGTGAGTTACTTAAACTCACTGTTTTGATTCTTCATCTCTGAAATGGGATGACAGCTACCTTAAAATGGTGCTTTGAGGATTAAATAATTGATATTCATAGAGTGGTTAGATTTGCTTAGTAATATAGTGCTATGATATAAGGGAATAATCTAATATAAACCAGAATACTTAGAGATATGTCTTATCTAAAAATAATTTCTTTTGTGTTTTTCATATAGGAGGCAAATTTCAAAGAGAATATTCTTTTAAGGATTTGTAGTGCAAATATGCTATATTGTTCATTAAGATGTCAACTTCAAACAAAACTGGTATTATGACATTCAGATGGAAGACATCACACATGTTAAATTTTTAAAAATTAACAATCAGTTTAATTTCCTCATTGGGTTTTGTGAAACATCCATTTCTCTTGAATATACATATAAACATGAGTCAAAAGAACTGAAAGTCTTCCATAGTCTATAGCATTGGGAAGCACTGGGATAAACAAAATTTAGTGGGTTTCTTTACTGCAGGACTGTTAAAAGCCTATATTATGCTAATGTGAATTATAAATTTTGTTTATTAAGGTAAGAAGTAAATCATCATTAAATACAAATTTAAAGGAATAGCAACTAAAATGCAACTATGTTTTAAAAACTTAATATTGATAGTCTTTCAAAAGTTCATTCCTGCAGGCAAAGATTCTGATAGAGGTTTAAAAACAGAAATCTGTATGATCATTCATAGCTGATAACCTCTCTAAGAGTTTATACAGCTAATTCTGCATCAATGGCCAATGCAAAGTCCACAAAAGTGAAAAACTTCTGCAGCTTTTCCACAAAATAAAAAAGAACAAATAGTAATATTCATGCATTGAAAGGAGTGTGCTAAGTCACTTCACTCGTGTCCCACTCTGTGTGACCTTATGGACTGCACACTGCCAGACTCCTCTGTCGATGAAATTCTCCAGCAAGAATATGGAATGGGTTGCCATTTTCTTCTCCAGGGAATCTTTCTGACCTAGTGATTGAACTCGGGTCTCTTGCATAGCAGGCAGATTCTTTACCATCTGACACACAGGTTCAGTCAGTTCAGCTGCTCAATCATGTCCGACTCTTTTTGATCCCACAGAGTGCAGCATGCCAGGCTTCCCTGTCCATCACCAACTCCTGGAGCTTGCTCAAACTCATGTCCATCGACTTGGTGATGCCATCTAACCATCTCATTCTGTTGTCCCCTTCTTTTCCTGCCTTCAATCTATCCCAGTATCAGAGTCTTATCAAATAAGTCAGCTCTTTGCAACAGGTGGACAAAGTATTGGAGTTTCAGCTTCAGCATCAGTCCTTCCAATGAATATTCAGGACTGATTTCCTTTAGGATTGACTGGTTGGATCTCTTTTCAGTCCAAGGGACTCTCAAGAGTATTCTCCAACACCACAGTTCAAAAGCATCAATTTTTCGGCGCTCAGCTTTCTTTATAGTCCAACTCTCATCACATCCATACATAACTACCGGAAAAACCATAGCTTTGACTAGATGGACCTTTGTTGGCAAAGTAATGTCCCTGCATTTTAATATGCTGTCTAGGTAGGTCATGGCTTTTCTTCCAAGGAGCAAGTGTCTTTTATTTCATGGCTGTAGTCACTGTCTGCAGTGATTTTGGAGCCCAAAAACATAAAGTCTGTAACTGATTCCATTGTTTTCCCATCTATTTGCCATGAAGTGATGGGACCAGATGCCATGGTTTTTGTTTTTTGAATGTTGAGTTTTAAGCCAGTGTTTTTCACTCTCCTCTTTCACTTTCATCAAGAGGCTCTTTAGTTCCTCTTCACTTTCTGCCATAAGGGTGGTATCATCTGCATATCTGAGGTTATTGATATTTCTCCTGACAATCTTGATTCCAGCTTGTGCTTCATCCAGCCCAGCACTTTGCATGATGTATTTTGCATGTAAGTTAAATAAACAGGTGACAATATACGGCCTTGATGTACTTCTTTACCAATTTGGAACCACTTCATTGTTCCATGTCTGGCTCTAGCTGTTGCTTCTTGACCTTCATACAAATTTCTCAGGAGGCAGGTAAGGTGGTCTAGTCCCATCTCTTGAAGAATTTTCCACAGTTTGTTGTCATCCATGCAGTCAAAGGCTTTGGCTCAGTCAATAAAGCAGAGATGTTTTTCTGGAACTCTCTTGTTTCTTTCAATGATCCAACAGATGTTGGCAATTTGATTTCTAGTTCCTCTGCCTTTTCTAAAACCAGCTTGAACATTGGGCAGTTCTTGGTTCACATACTGTTGAAGTTTTGCTAGAAGAATTTTGAGCATTGCTTTGCAAGTGTATGGGATGAGTGCAATTGTGTAGTAGTTTGAACATTCTTTGGCATTGCTTTTCTTTGGGATTAGGATGAAAACTGACCTTTTCCAGTCCTGTGGCCACTGCTGAGTTTTCCAAATTTGCTGGCATATTGAGTACAGAACTTTCACAGCATCATCTTTTAGGATTTGAAATAGCTCAACTGGAATTTCAACACCTCCACTAGCTTTGTTTGTAGTAATGCTTCCTAAGGCCCACTTGACTTCACATTCCAGGATGTCTGGGTCTAGGTGAGTGATCACACCATCGTGGTTATCTGGTCATGAAGATCTTTTTTGTACAGTTCTTCTGTGTATTCTTGCCACCTCTTAATATCTTCAGCTTCTGTTAGGTCCATACCCATTCTGTCCTTTATTGAGCCCATCTTTGCATGGAATGTCCTCTTGGTATCTCTAATTTTCTTGAAGAGATCTCTAGTCTTTCCCATTCTGTTGTTTTCCTCTATTTCTTTGCATTGATCACTGAGGAAGGCTTTCTTATCTCTCCTTGCTATTATTTGGAACTCTGCATTTGGATGGGTATATCTTTCCTTTTCTCCTTTGCCTTTCCCTTCTCTTATTTTCTCAGCTATTTGTAAGGCCTCTTCAGACAACCATTTTGCCTTTCTGCATTTATTTTTCGTGGGGTCTTATTTAAAGGAGAGCTAGCATGAAATCTTTATAGAATGTACAGCAAATTAATATGCCTCCTGTTAAGAGTGAGTGGAAGACTTATTTTTTCCTTAAAGAGGTAAAACACACCTTCAGATAAGCCAGAGTGCTTCGTTCCTGAAGATTTCATTTCTCTAAGTGTTTCAAAACATATCTGAGTCCAGTAGTCATATAAGATTTAAATTATCCTGTTAGGAAGAAGTCTTTCCCCTTAAAGACTCCACCAGAAAATTACTAGAACTAATCAATGACTATAGTAAAGTTGCAGGATATAAAATCAACACACAGAAATCCCTTGCATTCCTATACACTAATAATGAGAAAACAGAAAGAGAAATTAAGGAAACAATTCCATTCACCATTGCAACGGAAAGAATAAAATACTTAGGAATATATCTACCTAAAGAAACTAAAGACCTATATACAGAAAACTATAAAACACTGGTGAAAGAAATCAAATAGGACACTAATAGATGGAGAAATTTACCATGTTCATGGATTGGAAGAATCAATATAGTGAAAATGAGTATACTACCCAAAGCAATTTATAGATTCAATGCAATCCCTATCAAGCTACCAACAGTATTCTTCACAGGGCTAGAACAAATAATTTCACAATTTGGATGGAAATACAAAAAACCTCGAATAGCTAAAGCGATCTTGAGAAAGAAGAATGGAACTGGAGGAATCAACCTGCCTGACTTCAGGCTCTACTACAAAGCCACAGTTATCAAGACAGTATGGTACTGGCACAAAGACAGAAATATAGATCAATGGAACAAAATAGAAAGCCCAGAGATAAATCCATGCACATATGGACACCTTATCTTTGACAAAGGAGGCAAGAATATACAATGGATTAAAGACAATCTCTTTAACAAGTGGTGCAGGGAAATCTGGTCAACCACTTGTAAAAGAATGAAACTAGAACACTTTCTAACACCATACACAAAAATAAACTCAAATGGATTAAAGATCTAAACGTAAGACCAGAAACTATAAAACTCCTAGAGGAGAACATAGGCAAAACACTCTCTGACATACATCACAGCAGGATCTTCTATGACCCACCTCCCAGAATATTGGAAATAAAAGCAAAAATAAACAAATGGGACCTAATTAACCTTAAAAGCTTCTGCACATCAAAGGAAACTATTAGCAAGGTGAAAAGACAGCCTTCAGAATGGGAGAAAATAATAGCAAATGAAGCAACTGACAAACAACTAATCTCAAAAATATACAAGCAACTTCTACAGCTCAACTCCAGAAAAATAAATGACCCAATCAAAAAATGGGCCAAAGAACTAAATAGACATTTCTCCAAAGAAGACATACAGATGGCTAACAAACACATGAAAAGATGCTCAACATCACTCATTATCAGAGAAATGCAAATCAAAACCACTATGAGGTACCATTTCACACCAGTCAGAATGGCTGCGATCCAAAAGTCTACAAATAACAAATGCTGGAAAGGGTGTGGAGAAAAGGGAACCCTCTTACACTGTTGGTGGGAATGCAAACTAGTACAGCCACTATGGAGAACAGCGTGGAGATTCCTTAAAAAACTGGAAATAGAACTGCCTTATGACCCAGCAATCCCACTGCTGGGCATACACACTGAGGAAACCAGAATTGAAAGAGACACGTGTACCCCAATGTTCATCGCAGCACTGTTTATAATAGCCAGGACATGGAAGCAACCTAGATGTCCATCAGCAGATGAATGGATAAGCAAGCTGTGGTACATATACACAATGGAGTATTACTCAGCCATTAAAAAGAATACATTTGAAGCAGTTCTAATGAGGTGGATGAAACTGGAGCCTATTATACAGAGTGAAGTAAGCCAGAAAGAAAAACACCAATACAGTATACTAACGCATATATATGGAATTTAGAAAGATGGTAACAATAACCCTGTGTATGAGACAGCAAAAGAGACACTGATGTATAGAACAGTCTTATGGACTCTGTGGGAGAGGGAGAGGGTGGGAAGATTTGGGAGAATGGCATTGAAACATGTAAAATATCATGTATGAAACGAGTTGCCAGTCCAGGTTCGATGCACGATACTGGATGCTTGGGGCTAGTGCACTGGGATGACCCAGAGGGAGGATATGGGGAGGGAGGAGGGAGGAGGGTTCAGGATGGGGAACACATGTATACCTGTGGCGGATTCATTTTGATATTTGGCAAAACTAATACAATTATGTAAAGTTTAAAAATAAAATTAAAAAAAAAAGAAGTCTTTCCCCCTGAAGTACACTCAGCATGAAAGACTCATTTAATGAGTTCTAGTCATAAAGTTTTCTATTAAGAGAAGACTACATTCTGCAAAATATAATATATTTATATCAAGAGATGCAGAATGTGGAAAACAGGCCATCTGTGGACTAGTAGAGTTTTTACAACAACTTTGATGATTATGCCACAAGCAGCTAAGCCTGCTAATATGCCTGATTTCATTAACTGATTCTAACAGCCCAGAGCATCTCAATCCATGTGCTGGAAATAATAGGATAGTTGTAATAGGACTGAAATATCATATGTTCTTGAGTATTATCATCTGTAGTATATTTATATACTTTGTAGTTGATCTAGCCAGATATTTTAGTAATTTATTATTTATTTAATATTATTTATATAATTTATTTA
Organism: Bos indicus; assembly: GCF_029378745.1. Classification (NCBI taxonomy): domain Eukaryota; kingdom Metazoa; phylum Chordata; class Mammalia; order Artiodactyla; family Bovidae; genus Bos; species Bos indicus. The sequence goes on from NC_091769.1 coordinate 56,910,720, forward strand.
TTTGATAAATTTTATCAAACCAAAATCCAGACTGTACAAAAGCCATAGTCAAGATGTCAGTGACTACTTCAAGACATGGCATCCAAGAGAGCCTGTTCTTATTTACAAGTGTGATTTTAAACACTAGCATTAACCTATATGTTTATGCCCATCAGTTTTCTGACAACTGATAGTCAGTGTTAGGATTGATTTGAAAGAAGGGAATTAGAGTTTGAAGAGAAAGTAGGAATATTTTCAGTTCAACCTTACAAAAATGAGAAGAAACACATTTGGACCTGTTGTGGATAAAGTTGCTGAGAAGTTGGTTAAAAAAAAAAAATAGACTGAGAGATCCATGTGAGAAACCTTGAGGTGTTTTTGTTCTGTTCTAGAATTAAGTTTTCATTGGCAGGTAGAAAAGCATCCACTTGGTGTCTGAGGTATTCTCTCTGTTTAACCAGACTGAGGTATGTAAATGAATAAATGTTTGCAACATTTCTTTCCATGTTACTCTTTTTTCCCAGGAGTACATTGGAGCCACAAGGCATGAATTAATATATGAATTGGAGGAAGATGTTTGCTGAGCAGGAGGAATGTGGGAGACCATGTTGGCTCCAAACTATTAAGACTGACTATTAAGACTAAGCTATTAAGTCACATATTAGAAGAATCTCTTCTCTTCGCTCAGTCCTCATCTATACTCCTTTTCTTCCCCTACCGCAGCAAACATAATCTCTTCCCTATGCATAAACCTACTAATTCTAAACAAGATGCCCTCTGTCCCTGATTTCTAGAATTGTATAGCAGAAATCACATCTAGTTACTAAAATAATGGTGTTTTTAAAGAGTTAGACATTCTCTTTCAGGATTGTATCTCTTTCATTTATCAAGGAATGTTTGTCCTTGTAAGTTTTCAGTATTATTTTAAGACACATTAAATTTTATCACTAAAACAACTTGAAAAAATGTGAAATTGGTAGCAGAATTTCAGGCTATGATAGTATTCCCAAAGGATTCTGATGTCCTTTTAAAAGTTAAATACAATAGTGGAAGATAAACTGTGTAAAATGCCAGCACTTCTCTTCCTCCTCTCCTCTGTTTGTGTACTAAGCCAAGAGGTCCCACTGGCAATCATATTTAAGGAATAAACAGTATAGAGAGAGCTTTCAGTATCACTCATGAATTTGCTAGATGCTCTGTTTGTCTCACTTGATTTTGATTTTGGTGTTAATTCACTTAACATATGTACATACATAAAATATACACAGCTTGTCTCATTATAATTGCTATTGGTAATCTAGGAAATATTGAATATATTAAACCATAAAATTTTTAATTTCAATGAAATAGGGGAATGGTATGTTGGAAAAATAGGCATGATTCACTTTCCAGCTAAATCTGAACCAATGTGTCTACCTTATATTACCTTACTTTAAAAAAAATGACCAACAAATCTTACTTGATATGAATATTAACTTTTTGCTTCAAATGCATTTTAATGAACTCTCATTTTAATGTTCTAATATGACTATAGAGTGGCCGAGAGGTGCTATCCCATGTCCAAGGTCAGGGGCAGTGGCCAAGAGGAGCCACCCCATGTCCGAGGTCAAGGGCAGTGGCCAGGAGGAGCTACCCCACATCCAAGCAGCGGCGGCTGCCCCAGATGCAGGAGGGCTGAGAGGAGCTACTCCATGTTCAAGGTCAGGAGGGGTGACCTCATTCAAGGTAAGGAGCAGCAGCTGCGCTTTGCTGGAGCAGCCATGAAGAGACACCCCATGTCCAGGGTAAGAGAAACCCAAGTAAGACCGTAGGTGTTGTGAGAGGGCATCAGAGAGCAGACACACTGAAAACATAATCACAGAAAACTAACCAATCTGATCACATGGACCACAGCCTTGTCTAATTCAAAGAAACTAAGCCAAGCCATGTGGGGCCACCCAAGACAGATGGGTCATGGTGGAGAGGTCTGACAGAATGTGGTCCACTGGAGAAGGGAAAGGAAAACCACTTCAGTATTCTTGCCTTCAGAACCCCATGAACAGTATGAAAAGACAAAATGATAGGATACTAAAAGAGGAACTCCCCAGGTCGGTAGGTGTCCAATATGCTACTGGAGATCAGTGGAGAAATAACTCCAGAAAGAATAAAGGGATGGAGCCAAAGCAAAAACAACACCCAGCTGTGGATGGGACTGGTGATACAAGCAAGGTCTGATGCTGTAAAGAGCAATATTGCATAGGAACCTGGAATGTTAGGTCCATGAATCAAGGCAAAAGGAAGTGGTCAAACAGGAGATGGCAAGAGTGAACGTCGACATCCTAGGAATCAACGAACTAAAATGGACTGGAATGGGTGAATTTAACTCAGATGACCATTATATCTACTACTGTGGGCAGGAATCCCTTAGAAGAAATGGAGTAGCCATCATGGTCAACAAAAGAGTCCGAAATGCAGTACTTGGATGCAATCTCAAAAACGACAGAATGATCGCTCTTCGTTTCCAAGGCAAACCATTCAATATCACAGTAATCCAAGCCTATGCCCCAACCAGTAACACTGAAGAAGCTGAAATTGAACGGTTCTATGAAGACTAACAAGACCTTTTAGAACTAACACCCAAAAAAGATGTCCTTTTCACTATAGGGGACTGGAATGCAAAAGTCGGAAGTCAAGAAACACCTGGAGTAACAGGCAAATTTGGCCTTGGAGTACGGAATGAAGCAGGGCAAAGGCTAATAGAGTTTTGCCAAGAGAACGCACTGCAAAGATGGAGAAGCTCTATACAGTTAACAAAAACAAGACCAGGAGCTGACTGTGGCTCAGATCAGGAACTCTTTATTGCCAAATTCAGACTTAAATTGAAGAAAGTGGAGAAAACCATTAGACCATTCAGATATGACCTAGATAAAATCCCTTATGATTATACAGTGGAGTGAGAAATAGATTTAAGGGACTAGATCTAATAGACAGAGTGCCTGATGAACTATGGATGGAGGTTCGTGATACTGTACAGGAGACAGGGATCAAAACTATCCCCATGGAAAAGAAATGCAAAAAAGCAAAATGGCTGTCTGGGGAGGCCTTACAAATAGCTGTGAAAAGAAGAGAAGTGAAAAGCAAAGCAGAAAAGGAAAGATAAGCATCTGAATGCAGAGTTCCAAAGAATAGCAAGGAGAGATAAGAAAGCCTTCCTCAGTATTCAATGCAAAGAAATAGAGGAAAACAACAGAATGGGAAAGACTAGAGATCTCTTCAAGAAAATTAGAGATACCAAGGGAACATTTCATGCAAAGATGGGCTCGATAAAGGACAGAAATGGTATGGACCTAACAGAAGCAGAAGATGTTAAGAAGAGATGCAAGAATACACAGAAGAACTGTACAAAAAAACATCTTCACCACCCAGATAATCATGATGGTGTGATCACTGACCTAGAGCCAGACATCCTGGAATGTGAAGTCAAGTGGGCCTTAGGAAGCATTACTACAAACAAAGCTAGTGGAGGTGATGGAATTCCAGTTGAGCTATTTCAAATCCTGAAAGATGATGCTGTGAAAGTACTGCACTCAATATGCCAGCAAATTTGGAAAACTCAGCAGCGGCCACAGGACTGGAAAAGGTCACTTTTCATTCCAATCCCAAAGAAAGGCAATGCCAAAGAATGCTCAAACTACTGCACAATTGCATTCATCTCATACGCTAGTAAAGTAATGCTCAAAATTCTCCAAGCCAGGCTTCAGCAATACATGAACCATGAACTTCCTGATGTTCAAGCTGGTTTTAGAAAAGGCAGAGAAACCAGAGATCAAATTGCCAACATCCACTGGATCATGGAAAAAGCAAGAGAGTTCCAGAAAAACATCTATTTCTGCTTTATTGACTATGCCAAAGCCTTTGACTGTGTGGATCACAATAAACTGTGGAAAATTCTGAAAGAGATGGGAATACCACACCACCTGACCTGCCTCTTGAGAACCTATATGCAGGTCAGGAAGCAACAGTTAGAACTGGACATGGAACAACAGACTGGTTCCAAATAGGAAAAGGAGTACATCAAGGCTGTATATTGTCCCCCTGCTTATTTAACTTATATGCAGAGTACATCATGAGAAACGCTGGGCTGGAGGAAGCACAAGCTGGAATCAAGATCGCCAGGAGAAATATCAATAACCTCAGATATGCAGATGACACCACCCTTATAGCAGAAAGTGAAGAGGAACTAAAAAGCCTCTGGATGAAAGTGAAAGAGGAGAGTGAAAAAGTTGGCTTAAACTCAACATTCAGAAAACAAAGATCATGGCATCCAGTCCCATCACTTCGTAGCAAATAGATGGGGAAACAGTGAAAACAGTGGCTGACTATTTTTTGGGGCTCCAAAATCACTGCAGGTGGTGACTGTACCCATGAAATTAAAAGACGCTTACTCCTTGGAAGGAAAGTTATGATCAACCTAGACAGCATATTAAAAAGCAGAGACATTACTTTGCCAACAAAGGTCCATTTAGTCAAGGCTATGGTTTTTCCAGTGGTCATGAATGGATGTGAGAGTTGGACTGTGAAGAAAGCTGAGTGCTGAAGAATTGATGCTTTTGAACTGTGGTGTTGGAGAAGACTCTTGGAGTCCCTTGGACTGCAAGAAGATCCAACCAGTTCATTCTAAAGGAGATCAGTCCTGGGTCTTCTTTGGAAGCACTGATGCTGAAGCTGAAACTCCAATACTTTGGCCACCTCATGCGAAGAGTTGACTCATTGGAAAAGACCCTGATGCTGGGAGGGATTGGGGGCAGGAGGAGAAGGGGATGACAGAGGATGAGATGGCTGGATGGCATCACCAACTCTATGGACATGAGTCTGAGTGAACTCAGGGAGTTGCTGATGCACAGGGAGGCCTGGCGTGCTGCAATTCATGGGGTCGCAAAGAGTTGGACATGACTGAGCGACTGAACTGAACTGAACTGAACTGATGATCTTAGAGAATTTCAAGACTTTTTTTTCAAAGGACTAAAACTCAAACCTTCCATTACCAGTTTCAAACAAACATTTAAGACTGGATTTAAAATGTCTAAACAAACAGCTTTAAAATGAAATATCCATTGGAATATTTCATCTACTGATAGCGCAGCACAAAAGCGATTATTGCGATAATAAGAAAAGTATTTGTTTTCCAAGAAATACCAATATAATAACAACTTTCTCCCCTCAAAAAATGTTGGGAGAGGAAAATATAGAATAAAATACAAAAAGATAAAGAAACTCATTTCTCTATTACTGTAAACAAAATGATTTGTCTTTCATTATATGATATCAAATCAAAATGTGATTCATCAGTCACCTCTGGATTTGTGGTAATTCCTCCTAATATTCTCAATATTATTACAATGCCTTTGGCTAGTTTCTTTTAATTTTTTCCTTTACTTATAAAAAACAAACATGATTGCTAAAATGGAGGAGATATGTTCTTCCAGAAATCTGGCAAAGCACAAAGAAAACCTATTATTTTGTAGACACATGCACATTTCAAAAATACCATAGGAGCATTTGTTTAGGACACTAGGCCCAGGAATTTATCCCTGACAGTCTCCTTGACAGCAACTTGATAGAATAAGGTTGCTTTTCACAGTATCAACTTCAAAGCTATGATTCCTGCTCTATGCATCAGATATTTCCATAAGAACTAGTCTTATTTCTAACCTCCATACTTATGTCCAATCATCTTAAAAACTACTTATTCATTTTGTCTATACATTATCCATAGATCCACAGAGTTACTGCCACCAAAGAGAGTAACACATCCTCTTATGTGCCCAACATATCTTCTGTAAGGTTTCACAAGCAACACTGATATTTCAGCATACAGTTCAAATGCTTCTTGACTTTATAAAGTTAGATTATATTTCTATAGACTGACAGCATGTTGATGTTGCTTCTGTCTTTAGTTCCTCCTCACCCAGACTTGCATTTTATAAAATTACCTCTCAGTCAGTTTACTTTCTAACATACATCCTCCCACAAACACTTGTACATGTACCTGTGAAAGCTACATCCTTCAGTGAAACAGAGGCAAAGCCAAGGGAAACAGCTAACACTTAACTCTTCAAGGTGCTAAGCATAATTCCAAGTCCTTTATTTACCCTGCCACTTTATCCTCATGACAGTACTGTGGAATAAGAGTTGGTATTATTCTTATTCATGTTCACAAGTCATGAAAAAATTTGAATGCTTTGCCCAAATCTCACAGCTATAGTAATGGAGCCAGGGTTTGTGCCGAGGCCTGTCAATCATCCAATCCCTTCACAGACCACTAACTTTCAAGAATGAATAATGTAAAGACTCCCTCCCCAACCCCTTTTCCATTCTGCCTTCCCTTTCCTTCCTCTTCAGAGGCACTGGCTTATCTAAGTACTCTCTCAGTAACTTGTTATACAAAGTTTCTTTTTTTAATATCATCATTTCAGTTGTGTGATATCAATACTCTATTCTTTATTTAACAATGCCTCCCTTGACATCTTAACCTAATTTCACAATTATTCAGATGCTTTCAGTTGTTTAAATATAATCCAAGACAGTTTAAAACTGTGCCCTCAATTTAAAGCTCTAGTCTATACAGACTAGAAACTACGATTCCTGGAAGAAGGAAATGCATTTGTTATCAAGGCCCATCCTCTCTCCCTGAAGCTCCAGCTCTGCATTGGACCAGGAGAGAACTGGAGAGAGAAAATCTATGGTCTACTCTGATTAACAGGGTCAGGACTCAGGTGAGGCCAGGGAGATATCAACCTTGCATCCGCCCAACCTTGAGAGGGAAAGCCCCCTTACACTTGTACCCTAGGCACCTTCCTTGCCTCACCTTACAATCCTCCCCAGCCTGTTTTCATCTGAAGCTATGGCCTCTGCTGTATGTTGGTCTCCTTTTATGAGAAGCACATGACTGTTTACTGGCAGAGTGTGGCTTTTCCTGGGACACACTCTTTCCTGAGGACCTCTGGAGGAACAGTAGTTCATTTGGATCCCCATATTTCAATTATAATCCCAGGCTATGTGGCCCCATCACCTGGGCAACCCTATGATTTCTGGTTCCAACTACATCTTTCCACATGTGGAGTCTCAGGAACCACTGAGTTCTCTTATGTTCCCACCTCAGGTTCTCCCACAGAGAACCTAATGTGGCATAGATCACCACTTTTTTCTTAACAAGCTCCCTAAAGCACAGTCCCTTTCTGACTTGCTGATGTGGAATCCTCAAGTAAGCCTCACACCTTCCCAATGCTCTGCAGTGAGTTCTAGGAGAAAACCAGCAAACTTCAGGGGGCATATCTCAGGCTCTCCCCCAAACTCTCTCTGCACTGTGTTCTGACAGAAGGTTGCTGATCTTAGGGATGTTTTGCCTATGCTTAATTAGTTTCCACAAGCAGATACAGTTTCAGAAGCCAAGAAACTTGCTTTTTATAAACCTAGAGTCAAGGTCTGAGCATTCACACCACTCCTATCACTAAAAGCCACCACTGAGCCTGCAAAACCTTCCTGATTCTACAGGCCTCCAGTCCTGCAGCAAGAAATGCTAGAAGCCCACATACTGACCTTGACCTATTTCCCTGGTCAGGACATTTTTTTCCACCATTCTTGGAAGCACTAAGCTATTTCTGAACCTGGTTTCTTTGCTGACTGCTTACCAGGCAATAACTCTCCAGGTTCTCCATTTGCCCTAGAAACAGAAAGAATCACAGTTCACCAGAAAGTCAAGAGGCACAAGTGGTACCAAAGCACAGTAGCATCAGAGGCTTTCCACAGCCATAGACAGTATCACGTGTGAGGGCTGGGATCTCAGCCATGCATTTCCACAACCCCAGTGTGACCCGTGTGTGTTGTCTTGAGCTCTGAGTCAATAGGAACCAGAATCAGAGGCCCTTGAGGTCTCCTGGTTCAGTCTTCTGCCAGACATGATAGATATCTGACCAGATATCTGACCTCAAGCGTTGGGATGAGTAAGGTGGCGGAGTGGAGTACTCAGCTTCTTAGGAAGTCTCTTTACAGAAGGCAAAGGTTTGCAAATTGTGCTCCTCACACCCCTGAGGGCTAATGACAGGAGTGGGAGGAGACAGGGAAGTAGCTTCTCTCTGATATGTTTTATATGTTGGATTTGGGTGACAGTTTAATATAGAGAAAGAGTTCCACAGCTTTAAAGATAAAAAGAAGATAGAGGTTTGTTCTCAGAAAAAAGGATTCCAAGTCCTAACTACGTCCTTCACTAGTCATTGATTTTGAACAAATATTTAATGCCTCCAGACTTGGTTCCTCATTTATAAAATATGGGAAACAATACTTGCTCAATAATCTCCAAAATGGTAATTAGCTTGAAATGTAGGAAAATGTTTATATTACTTGGAACTCAGAAAGAGGCTTTGCTTTACATTCCCTCCTTTAATCTTCATGACAACCCTGTAATGTAGGTATTTGTGACCTTCACTTTGCATATTGAAGAAAAAATAATTCAGAGATGTTCAATAAGTTGCAAGCAGTCACACAGTGACTGATCCAAGATTTTCTCTCAATTCTGACTCTTGTTCCTTTCATGAACAGAAGACTTAGCAACATTTCAGGATTTGGGTTTTTTTAATCCCATAATTAAATGGTTGCTCCAACTGTAGAAGGTGTGACTCTCCCAAGCTCTCCACAACACTAGCCTTACTACTGTCTACAGAAATGCTAAGGACCATAACAGCTGCTCTTCTTCACTAAGTCCAAGGCACTGTGCTCACTGCTTGACATACATAATTTCATTTAATCATCCCAGCTTAGTTAATCCTTCCAACACTTCTATTAGGTAGGCACTATAATCATTTCTGTTTTACAGATGAGAAAAGTTATGCAGGAGTTTCCAATCCTGTTCCAAGAGCAGAATTCAGGTGAATTTCCATGGAAGCAAACATCTGGGATCCAGCTCATCCTCTCCTGCCAGAGAGGGGCCCTGTTCAACATGCTGCGTGCTAAGATGCCTTCTGTCTCAGTGTTCTACCCAGGATTCTCCTCTCCTCATACCTGCTCCCCCACTGCTTCTTACATCCTTCACCACAAGCCACACAGGAGAAAGATCTGGCAGATCTTGAACAGGTCAACTGAACTGTGTTTTGTCAGTTGTTCTGATAGGAGAGTTAATGGTAGAGAGGTTGAAATGATTTTGTTCCTAATTCAGAAATCTCATTAACTTGAAAAGAAATTCACCTGGCTATATTAGAAAAGCTTTTTATTTCTTTATTGGGGTATAGTTGCTTAAGGGGCTTCCCTCGTGGCTTAGCAGTAAAGAACCTGCCTGCAATGCTGAAGACATAGAGAGATGGCTTCGATTCCTGGGTCAGGAAGATTCCCTGGAGGAGGAAATGGCAAACTACTCCAGTAATCTTGCCCAGGAAATCCCATGGACAAAGGTGCCTGGTGGGCTACAGTCCATGAGGTCACAAGAGTCAGACATGACTGAGTTACTAAACAACAAAAATAATTGCTTAAACTCCTGCCTAATTCTGGTTGTGCCCATTTCTTCTCCAGAAGCTCTCTCTATGCCCTGTATACATTTGGAACCATGTCTGACAACATCAGTAGTGAGGAAAGATTTTTGTCCTCTCAGAACACAAGAATATTTTACGTCGGCAGTAGTATTTTCAGTGTTTGGTGCATCGATGTGTGGGCTACGCAGAATATTTTAAAGGTATATTTGCCTACAAGCAATGACAGCTTTATAAACAGAATGGACATGGACAGATGAGTCAAATTCAGTTTATAACTAAAACTAAAGCAATCCCAACACTATTGTATAAAATATTGTTCAGAAAGAATGTTATACATAAAAAGTTGGATTAAGTTTCCCAGTGTCCCATGGCTAGTCACATCGTGCCTGCCATTGCTGCTGCAGCTAGTCACCATCCCCCTGCTGCCACCACTAATTCAGCCACCATCACCATTTGGCACCATCACAACACTGCCATTTCTGCTGCTGCAGGACTGTCAACGCCTAAATTCATCTTCTGGCCTCCAGGAAAGCAAAATTGCTCTTTTCAGTGTTAACAGGACCTTCCTTCAAGCAACACTGGATGAGTCCTGGAGTATATTTGAGGAAGAATCCCCCAACCCTGAGCAGTGACTTGAGGTTAATTCCAAGCATCTCCACTCTTTCCTCATAGGAACTGCCTATCCACCTGGGGAAATGATTCAGTAGCTAGGAAACCCTTTGTTCCCCTTATGTTCCCTGAGAATTGTCATCATTATGAATATTTATTGAGTACTTCTGATGTCTTGGTTACCCTACTAAGTGGAAAAACGTGCATCATCCTATTAATCTTTGCAACAGCTCTGTGAAATAGTTACAATAATTATTCTCAATCTGCAGATGAGGAAACTAGGCATAGAGAAGTTAATAACATACTCAAGTTTATCAATCTAACTAGGCTTCAAAGCCAAGTTTATCAGACATCGAGGTGAACACTTTTAGCCACCAAATGTGCCACAAAGGACAAGAGACACAGTGGCCCCCAAAATCCATTTTATGGTCTTCTCAGGAACACGAGATCCCAAAATTCTGCCATGAAAGCTGAGTGATCCTCTAATGTATATAAACATCAAAATGTGAAAATTAGCTCACTTTGTGTGTATCTGTATAGATTTTTGCCATCTAAAGATGATAAGAGGATATGGAACACACTGGGTAAACTCTGCTGCAAGTAGACAGGAAAAAATCTTTCCCCAACTTGCGACCTTTTAATGTGGTTTTCTTTGTGCTTTACTTTCAGTCATTTCTTTCTCACATGAAAAATATTTAAAGCATGCACATTCTCTTTGAGTTTATTATATATTCACAAAACCACAAAAAGAATAGCCATGCTTTGTAATTATAATGGCAATAATAATATTAATAACCTATATTTCCATTTGGTTCTTTGATCAATAATCAACATATTCATTGTACCTTGCATCAGGAATCAGGATACATACTGTGGAAATTATGGTGATAATTCAGGAGATGGTCCTGCTCTTTTAAGTATTTAATTCTGTGAGAAAGATGGAATTCAGAGGACTTTCAAATATTGTTGGTCTAGATAGCCATTCTCACTTCCTAAAACATCATGAATATCCTTTGTCAGGGTCTCTTTGAGACAGTTTTCTGCAATACCAAATGCATCAGGTAGGACTAGCTGCATAATTTTGAAGATCCAGTGCAAAATGAAACTGTGGGGCCCTTGTTCAGAAATCTGAGAATTCTAAGGCAACAACTCATTAAATCAGGCAAGGGGCCCTTACTGCTTGGGTCACACGCACATGAGGCCAGCCCTGGTATCAGGTACTTTCTGTGCTCTATACCAATGTTGGTTCTGCTTCTACATCAGATACTGTTTCTCCTGTCGCAACGCTTTAGTTAACTGTTTTCCATATTCCTTTCTCCTCTGCACAGTGAATTGAATAGGCTACGCTTGCTGGCTGTTTCAAGCAGTCAAAATAATCTGAATCCAGTAGTTGTTCCTGCTTCTACTTGCCGACCCCTTGCCCCTCTCTTCCCCTTACCCAGGAGAAGTAGGGGTTGGGGTTCAAGCGAAGACAGCAGAAAGAACACAGAGAAGTTAAATCTATTACTACTCTAGCAGCCACAACTAACTTTGGTACTGTTTTTACCACAGTATAAATTATTCTGCACGAGATTTCCTGATAATTGTCCAAGATGGTATGGATCCCACAAAGCAGCCCACCTCAGTTAAAGGCTTTCTCAGTTTTCTTTGGAAGTAGACAATGAAGGTGAATTCAAAACATATGTTAATCTTCCTGATAAGGGTGGTTCTGGCAGGCATGTTTCTCTTCAAGCTTCTCCGGAAGATGTAAAGCAGTACATCTTGCTCACCTGAAAAGCCCTTCTTTGTCATACAAGGCAGCAAGTGCTAGCAGCCAAATGAATGCTGCAAACAGTAAAAGCTACAAGAGTTCAGAGGAAGCCTGCACTGTAAGATTAAGAAATCTGAAAGTCTTCATGGAGAGGCTGAAGATTAACAGTCTTACTTTCACAAATTAAATAGAATAATAGCTCTTCCATCCAAGTCAGTAGCAGAGAGCCTGCAAATCTCAAAGATTATTAATCTATATGGAAAGATATCATTTTCCTTACTGCCTTCCAAAACCTAGATTGTATTATGTGATTTCTATTTTTATAGCCTCTTTCCAGATAATTTAAAAATTACTTCCACTGCGCCCAATATTTATAATTCTATATTTTTTTAACTCATTGCTGCTTTATTTTTCCTGCCTTTTAATTGGCCCCCTGGTTTCTTAAGGTAATTAATTCATTGCAAAATAGCAGGTATACACTTTGATCACAGGATGGTTTAGCTACAAAAATGAATCCCAGCTGGAAATCTTCTGCCAGGTTCTGACACACTTTGCTACTTTCTCTGTACTTTTGTTTGGCAATTAGTAATTTCCCCTTGTGTTATAGGGCTGTAATTAGTATCCCCATGTCTTCTTTCCCTTACTAGTCTCCACATTCTCCAAGGACAAGATTCTGATCTGGTTCATGTATGTGTCCTGCACACAGGTAGCTAAAGGGAGGTGGTTTGGTAAACTATCTGGTTGATTGATTAGCTGACTGAATGAAAGGAAGGAAGGAGAGAAAGAAGGAAATTCTCTTCTACCTGAGTCTCAGTTCTCTACTGGTCTTTCACGCTTTCATCAATTCTAAGGTATATTTGTAGATTTTAAGCTCCCTGTGCTCAACTTTATGCCTGCCTTAAATTTAAATTTAAATTTAAAAAGTTTTACTACTAAGAAACTAAGAAGCCAACAAAAATCACTGGAGAAACAAAGCAATGATGAGTTAAAGAACTGTTAATGGGTCCAATTTAGTAATTACAGACAAAGTTCAATACTACTAAAATATAAGTCTTCACTGTGATTTTCCCTCTAATAACTCATGCCTCCCTACAATTTCTCTTCCACCAGGTGCTCCAATCAACTACAAACCTAGAAAATCATCCTACAATCTTAGTGTCAGGAGAAACTGTCCCTATTTCCTATTAATTCTTCAGTCAATGTTTAAATAACCAGCAATAAATAGGTCTTTGCTGAATAGTAACTGCTTCAGTTTGATCACATTCAATGATAAGGAACTTACTAAATTATTCAATAAACCTCATTCTATTTTTTTGGCATGTTTTTATTTTTTAAAGATTTTATATTAAAGAAAAAAGAGGGTAATTCAAAGGATCCCACCGTGTAAGTATAAATCAAATGTTTATATTTATATGTTTGTATTTCATACTTCAAAAATTATAAATATGCATTTTTATGCATATGAATGTGTTAAAAAGAATTAAAATAGCACAGATCATATGGTTATGGGACACAGCATTTTTATTTGCTTCACATCATTTGCTAATGATGTACAAATTATTTTCTGTTCTAAATGTAAAATCCCTACCCCTAGGAATTTATGATTGCCCGTTTTGGTTGCATGCCCAGCTCTCACTGAATTGTGTTAAAAAATTGATTATGCCTCCCAAGACCTTCCTCTTTCCTAACTTCTTAACAGAAACAGATTCCCAGAAAATAACACCAACAAAATTCCACTGCCTTCAATATCTGAAAACCCATAAATATGACCAGTGAAATGTTGCTGCCTATTCATAAGAATAACCACAGCAGCAACCAACACATATTCTACAAAGGTATGTTAAAGTTGCTTTAAAGAAAAGTAGTTATACTCGGCTCAGTAAAACCAACCTTTTCTTGTTCAAATAGGAAATGATGAACTTGAACCTCTCACATTCGCAAAATTTTAATACTGAATTAACTCTGATCTTTATTTTCTTTGGAAATAAAGACAAGGTGAAATAAATATGGACCCAAACATATCTGAGATCCCGTTCTTTTATTTGTGCCTACACATTCCCCACCAGTGGTTCTTTCTACAGTATACATAAAGAACTGAAAGAGTGTCTCTCCTCTCCTAAGGCTGTGCCTTTAAATCACTGATTTATGACCAAGGCCCTGAAAGCAGCATTTTACATAGTGCAATTCTCTCCAGCAGTCCCAGAAGGTGAGTGTATCATTTGAAAGGATTTTAATGCAGCGGGGGAAGAAGCACTACCTCCCGGTAATCACATGATCAGGACACCTAAATGGACAGCCCCAGCCTGCATATTTAAACCTGCAGCCGGAGATGCAGCTCTGTTTGCACAATGCTGTCCCATGGCAGAATTACATAGCTCGCCATGGCTGCAGCCAGATAATTATTATTGATTCACTCTCAAACTGTCAATCCGGGGACAGCTCTGAGGCAGTCAGTGATGGACAGAAGGAGGATTGGACAGCCACCATCCAACGAGGAAACTTCATCTTGAAAATGAACTTAGATGAGATGGTGCCGGTGGATAAGGGTAATTGATGATTGTTTCAGAGTGGAGGAAGGGGAAGAAGGAAAGATTTAAAAAAAAAAGTCCTCCTTGGCATTCATCTTAGTGTCCTTAGTGGAATGCGCTAGGGGCTGTCCACAAACTTCATAAAGTTTTTGTGGTTTTTTTGCCCAAGAAATTTCATTGTTAATATGCTACCATAATCAAAATGGACTCACTACTTTCAAAAAAAAAAAAAAAAAAAGTATGTAAAATGTAGTCTTAATTACCTTGGAATTTAAAAGTTTTTGAAGATACAGTCATATTATTATTTTTTAAATGTGTTTAAATGTGTATTTGTATAGTCATTTTAACTTTTCAAAGCACTCTCTGTACCTGTTGGCCCTTTGACAAAATACACAGTAAGCTCCTAATATTTGCAAGGCAGTTTCATTTTCAAGCACAATAGGTAAACCATCAAACATCAGTTGACAATTTGATAGATGAGTAAATTGAAGTGCAGAGTAGCTAAATCATTTGCCTAAACTCACAAAACTCATTAGAGGCTAAAGCAGACATAGATCCCACATTTCCTGTCTCTTAGATCTTTACTTTTCCCCTAATTGTCACTCCTATTCTTTAAATGGCTATTCTGAGTCAAGGACTATACAAGACACTTTGCAAGGATCATCTCATTCAAAATGCACAACAGTGAGGAGGTGGTTTGCATGAACCCTTTCCTTTTCTTACAGTTGAAGAATTGAAACTCATGATAATTTGGGGAATATGTCTAAAATCACTCAGGAGTCTCAGCCAGGATTTGAACTTCAGACTGCCTGGGGTGGCACTTAAAGCACAGGCAATTGTGCCCAAATATTAGGGACACTTTAGCAGCTACTTACAAAACAAAGCACTGGATTTGAACGATAACACAACAAACCACAGTCCTGTGTAAGGAGTGCCTTTTCTGCCAGGGAAGAGTAGCATCACTTTAGTAACATCCTGCTCCAACACCCAAGACCCAGAAACCACTGAAAAATTTTTGCTAAAAGGCAATATCCTGGTCCTGTGATGCTGGACCCTTTCATTTGTTCCTCTGGACACCCAGTAGATCAGCAGTCCTAGTCTGAGGACACCAGTGGTCAAGCAGATGTGGACAGGATTGAAAAGCAGCCTTTGTGGCTGTGTTCCTCCTGACTCTCCCTTTGTCTCTCTTCATTTGAAGCATGACCTGGCATTTGCTGATTGCCAGTGACATTGTTTTACTACAGTCATTTCCAGGCCTGGGGTTGTGTCACCCTGGGGCACCTTCAATTATCTCAAGGAATTATCTTGAAATGCTTTTTAAAAACAAAGAATAGTTAGCTTATCTTAATTAAAAAAAAAAATTCCAAGGAATATTTCAAAAGGAGTAAAATACATCTAAAAATCAAGCCAAGACAAGCAGAATTAGGGAATCATTGATAAATATGTCACACATTATTTGGAAAGGGAGAAGTTGACATTATCCATATTCCGAGAAGTTAATACCCTGAGTTTTAGCCTAGAGGGAAAGCAAACTGCAATCTATTCCCCATAGTTTAACTTCTCACATATTAGGTTTCTGATCATTCCCAGCATTCACATATTTAAACTTGGCTCTTCTTAAATTAGAAGTGAAAATTCTAATGGCTGTGGTATAGTAGATACAGAAAACTCCCTCTCCAGCATATCCCTAAGCCTGAGTAAGCCTAGAAGCCTTTAATCGCAAGGATAATTTTCATTCATAATTACACACTGTGTCCAAGCCCAGCATTTGTGGTTGCTTTAGTTGTTGTCTGATGCTGCTATCAAGTGTCCAACTTTTAAAATCATCTTTCATTTCATTTAAGCCACAGAAAAACCTGAAAGGTAGGGCAGATATTATTACTGCTATTTTACAAGTGATCAAATTATGGACCCAAGAGATTAAATGACCCATCCCAGTGGTGCTCAGTTTGTGGGGAACAAAACTAGGCCTAGAACACTGATTTGTTTGATGTCTAGTTCCATGTTCCAGCACTATGTTTCACTGATCCCATGGTTATATACATGTTTTTAATGTACTTAATCCATTTTGTATGCATGTACACTAAATACAGGTCACTGGTAATAGTATAGAAACCACAAACTTGTATTAAGTTTTACAACAATCTTCCAGTACATGTCAATGAAATGTCTCATTTCTCCAATATCAGTTTTCTAGGATAATATGTTATAATCAACAGAAGCATAGTTTCTTAAGAAAGGTTATCTTTTAATAGTGCCCAAAGGTACCATATAACCTTGAATCCAAGATCACATGTCTTAAACTTAAGAAGAGGTGGTTAGAGATAGAAGGGAACAACAACAACAACAACAACAACAAAAATCGAAAAGAGGTATTTTCATGCATATCAAATATTGGAAGCACAGGACTCTGTAATTTTTCTTGCATCATGCATTGTTAGATGCAGGTACCAGGCACTATCTCCATGGAATGTCTCTTCAAAGTCCCTGGAGACCTGAGAAGACCCAACAGCCTGAACATCAAATGGAATTAGCCCTGCTTGAACTGAAGAAGACATCATCTTCAGCAAGTATTGTTGGTATTGATGCACTGAGACAGTGATGAATGTGTAACACCCTCATAATGGCCACCTGTCAATCAAAGACCTGGAAAGAAGACATTACCACTCAGGCATGAGAACAGAAAATGGTGGATTCTAATGAGAATCAAGAAGACTGTATTTGCTGTTCTTCCTAAAGATGCCTAGAAATAACTTGTAGAAGAAGGGAAGGCAGATTCTAAAGGGGGAACCTGAATCAAGGTTTAGAGTAATAATATTTGTACTGTAATTATAGTTATAGCTGTATTATCCATCCCAAGGCTGATGTGGTCCAGAGAAAAGGGGGAGGGATCATATTAATATTTTACTTTTTTATTGAAAATACCTGTTTCATCTTTTTTTAAGGACACATGCATGGATTTGGGGTTTGACAGAATTGACTTTTAATGCTAGCCCCACTATTAGTTCAGGATACTTGAGCAAGTAATGAAAGAAGTGAAAGTGTTAGTCGCTTAGTCATGCCCAACTCTTTATGACCCCACGGGCTGAAGCTCATCAGGCTCTTCTGTCCATGGGATTTTCCAGGCGAGGACACTGGAGTAGTTGCCATTTCCTTCTCCAGAGGAATCTTCCCTACCCAGGGATCGAACCCCAGTCTCCTGAACTGCAGGCAGATTCTTTACCAACTGAGCTACCAGGGGAAGATGCAGGTGACAAAACCTGCTTAAATCTGTTTTCTCAGTAAACTTGGGATGATGCTTACCT
Organism: Bos indicus; assembly: GCF_029378745.1. NCBI lineage: Eukaryota > Metazoa > Chordata > Mammalia > Artiodactyla > Bovidae > Bos > Bos indicus. Next base: position 56,928,391 of record NC_091769.1, read on the forward strand.
CAGGGGGTTGTTGGGATCTCTCTGTTCTTAAAGGGAATTGACTTTTTACAGAAGAGCAGCCCTCATCTGAAAAGGCAAAGACGAGATCTTTTACAGTCTTGAAAGCCCCAGGTCTGTCTTGGAAGTTACTACAGCCTTTGTAGGACAGAAAAAATATTCTGCCTTGTGCTCCATGGCATGGCAAGGTCACTCACCTAGCTGTTGCCTGGGGACATGTTCCTTCAGGGAATGCTGTGATCCAGGCCACAACAATAGTTTAAGTCCTATCATTCCCCCATCCTCAATCGGGATGATGATCCAAAGCCCTGCATGTGCCTTTTCTAAGATGTGTTCAGTCGTAGGCTTTGCCTCCTTACTTCCAGGGGAGGAAGGTTGGGGATCTCTGTCTCATCAACTCTGGACAGCTAAAGGTGCTTCCCCCCACTGGCAGCCAAATGACAGGAATCAAGCCTGTATCAAAGGCAACTGTGGCAAAGGAGAAGGTCTGCTTCAGGGAGGAAAGGGAGCCAAGCTATGGAGAATGCCTAAGTAGAATTGGCAGCAGGAATCTTTGATGGCCCTAGCAATGAACACTTGAGTGGCAGGACTGTAGTGTTGATTTTTCTTTTCATCTCTCACCTTCCTGATAACATGGTTCTCTGCTAGAAAAGTCAGTCTTTACCCAGGAATACTGCTATGGCTGAAAATATGGAATAGGACCTCATTCCCTATGATTATGCACAAAAAATAAAGTGTCTGTATATGATATCTCTTTTTGTGGTGATGATGTTGCTTTCCATGCTGTCTTTGTCAAGTGTTCTTAAAGGCTTCAGAGCCAACTTGACAAGCTGATTGATGAAGGCTGAATGAGAGATTGCTGACAAGAAAGGAAAGCTAGAGAACAGAAAGAACTTAGAACAAGAGAGAAGTCTTTAAGTATATTAGTTATTAGAGACTGGAATAGCATGCTGTTTAAAAAGCCAGAGAAACATAGACATGCAGTTTGTCATGAGAGAGAGTGTTAGAGAACCAAGAGTTTGTTATTAGACAAATTAAACATAAATTTACCTCTACTTTTGACAAGGCTCTGCATGTACAGGGTGGGGAGAGCAGGTAGAGGGAGGAAGCAGCATGGAATATGGATGGAACCAAAGGGATCTAAAATGATCTTCTAGACTTTGTGCAATGAAAGATAAAAATCACTGCATAGTAAACACTGACATTGGAGAGCTAGATAACAACCTAAACAAAGGAGATTAAAAAGATCAAATTGAAATAACTTCATGTAACCCCCAAAAAGCTGTGTACTTTGTATTACTCTTACTGAGATGTCATAAAGAAATACCATTAACCACATGGCTAAAGCAACAGATATTTATTTACTCAAATTTCTGGAAATTAGAAGTTATATGATCTAAATGCTGGCAAATTCCATTTCTGGTAAAAACTAGCTTCCTGGTTTGTAGGTAGCTGCCTTCTCCATGTCCTTACAGGGTTTCTCCTTTTGTGTACACACAGGGAGAGAGAAAGTAAGTTCTCTTTTATAAGGACATTAATCCTATCAGATCACGGCCTTATTCCTGTAACCTCTTTTTAACTTTAATTACTTCCTTAGAGACTTCCATCTCCAAATACAGCCACATAGAGGATAAGGGCTCTGACGTGTGAATTTGAGGGACACAAACACTCAGTCCATAACACACCTCATTTGCATTCTGTTTGTTGTCTTATTAAAAAGAAACACAAACCCAATATCACCCGCAAAACAGCAAAAAGGAATTTAAACCTTTAGTGACATCTCTCAAAGAGACACTTATACTTGTTGCAAACAGAGCAAAACACTCAGGCTCTTAGCCCATCATCCTGAAGTTCCTTTCAGTATGATAGTTGCTCTGCAGGGTTTCTCTTTCAGCACCTTCAGCACACCCTCCCCAGACTCTTGCAAAGGTTCTTGGCTCTCCTCCTTCTCTCACTACCCGTCTCCATCTCCCTTTTGGGTTGATCCCATTCTTGCATGAGTTTTTCTGGGGCAATGGCTTTAAAGCTTTGGTTAGCATCAGAGTCACCTGAGGAAGTGGGTTAAAAAACAAAATCCCAGACCCTATTCTATTTCAGTGATCCTAGACCTCTGTAATCTTATTAGCTCCTCTGGTGATTCTGATACTCACCCAGTACATTAGTCATACCTGAATGGCCTAGTGGTTTTACCTACTTTCTTCAATTTAAGTCTGAATTTGGCAAGTCAGTTCCTGGTCTTGTTTCTGCTGACTATATAGAGCTTCTCCATCTTTGGCTGCAAAGAATATAATCAATCTGATTTCAATATTGACCATCTGGTGATGTCCATATGTAGAGTTGCCTCTTCTGTTGTTGGAAAAGGGTGTTTGCTATGATCATTGCATTCTCTAGGCAGAAGTCTGTTAGCCTTTGCCCTGCTTCATTTTGTACTCCAAGGCCAAACTTGCCTGTTACTCCAGGGATCTCTTGACTCCCTACTTTTGCATTCCAGTCCCCTATAATGAAAAGGACATCTTATTTGGTGTTAGTTCTAGAAGGTGTTAATTTGATTACAGAACTTCCACAGGACTGGGGAAACAGAGACTCTTGGAGGGCACAAACAACCCCTTGTACACACCAGGACCCAGAAGAAAGGAGCAGTGACTCCAAAACAGACTGAGCCAGACTTGCCTGTGAGTGTCCAGGAGTCTCTGGCAGAGGTGTGGGTCAACAGTGGCCTGCCGTGGGGTCAGGGGCACTGACTACAACAGTCCTGGGAGGTGTGGCGTGCTGGCCTTTTGAAAGAGGTAGCTATTACCACCATTATCCCTCCACAGTTTGGCCTGAGGCCAAACTACAGGGAGGGAACACAGCCCCACTCATCAACAGAAAAAGATCAGAGAGTAGATCAAAGAAATGGTTCAAACGAACTACTTACAGAAAGAGACTGAGAATGAACTTATGGTTGCCAGAAGGGGAAGGATGAGGGGAAGGGATAGTTGGGAATTTGGGATGGACATCTATACACTGCTATATTTAAAATGGATAAAAATTGGCCCTACTGTACAGCACATGGAACTCTGCTCAATGTTATGTGGCAGCCAGGATAAGAGGGGTGTTTGGGGGAGAATGGACACATGTATATGTATGACTGAGTCCCTTCACTGTTCACCTGAAACTATCGTGACATTGTTTGTTAACTGGTTATGCCCCAATAGAAAATAAAACGTTTAAGAAAACTATTAAGGACAGATCCCATGCAATCCAGCCCCTCCTCATTTCCCTCTTCTTTCTTCACCATACATCTCCTTTCCTGTCTATCATTTTACTGATTGAGTACTTGATTTTTTTTTTACTAGCATATCCTGTATTCATGGACATGCCTGAATCCTTAAGCAGGCATTTGTTAGTTCAGTTCAGTTCAGTCGCTCAGTTGTGTCCAACTCTTTGCGACCCCATGGACTGCAGCACACCAGGCTTTCCTGTCCATCACCAACTCCCGGAGCTAACTCAAACTCACATCCATTGAGTTGGTGATGCCATCCAACCATCTCATCATCTGTCGTTCCTTTCTCCTCCCGCCTTCAGTCTTTCCCAGCATCCAGGGTCTTTTCAAATGAGTCAGTTCTTCGCATCAGGTGGCCAAAGTATTGGAGTTTCAGCTTCAGCATCAGTCCTTCCAATGAATATTCAGGACTGATTTCCTTTAGGATGGACTAGTTGGATCTCCTTGCAGTCCAAGGGACTCTCAAGAGTCTTCTCCAACACCACAGTTCAAAAGCATCAATTCTTCGGTGCTGAGCTTTCTTTATAGTCCAACTTTCACATCTATACATGACTACTGGAAAAACCATAGCTTTGACTAGATGGACCTTTGTTGGCAGAGTAATGTCTCTGCTTTTTAATATTCTGTCTAGGTTGGTCATAGCTTTTCTTCCAAGGAACAAGCATCTTTTAATTTCATGGCTGCAGTCACCATCTGCAGTGATTTTGGAGGGCCCCCCCCCCACACACACACACAAAAAGTCTCTCATTGTTTCCATTGTTTCCCCATCTATTTGCCATGAAGTGATGGGACTGGATGACACGATCTTAGTTTTCTGAATGTTGAGTTTTAAGCCAACTTTTTCACTCTCCTCTTTCACTTTCATTAAGAGGCTCTTTAGTTCTTCTTCACTTTCTGCCATAAGGGTGGTGTCATCTACATATCTAAGGTTGATACTAAAATTGATATTTCTCCTGGCAATCTTGATTTCAGCTTGTGCTTCATCTAGCCTGGCATTTTGCATGATGTACTCTGCATATAAGTTAAATAAGCAGGTTATGAATATTAATCTCCATATACTGGTATATTCTATGGGCTATTTTTAGGTAATAGCTAACACGAGGTTAAAAACAAAAACTGGGATTGACCCAGGAAGTGTAAAAAGATTTGTTGTGCTAAGTCTAGGCAAATTTGGACTGTGATGGTAATTTGTGGCCAGCTCATCAACCCTAATGGTCTTGATGCGACTGGCCATCATATAAGCATAATCAACCAAGCTTCTTTTTCTACAGGAACCAAGGAAAAAAATACTTGCATTTGCTAAAATCCCTTCTAGATCTTCAACTGAAATGTGATACAAAAGAACAGAGTGCTATTATATTAATTTAATTATGAAGTTACATGCTAAGAGCAAGTTTTAGAGTATTTATGTTTGTTTAAAAGCCAAAAAGATAATCATCTGTACTACTGCAGACTTTGAGGCTCCTATCTCTGTTTTATTTACCAATTTCTAAATTTAGGTGGAGGATTCTGTTATGCACTTGAACAGCTGATCAATTCTGCATGAGCAGACAGAGTACCACAGAAAGGACAACTAGAATCATGGTTGAGAAACAGTAATACACAAAAGCTGTTTTATGTAACATAAAATATATGAAATGGCAAGAATAATATTTAAAAATAAATAGCATTATTTAGTTAGTTGGAACAGTATGAGTTTCCATTTATAGAAGCCTCTGCATTGAATGTATGGTAATTCCTTACCCAGAATGAAAAAGCACTTAAGTGCTTTAAGTGTTTTTATATTTCTTTCTCATTTCAACTTGCACAAGACTCCACAATCTTAAAGTTTTATAGCTGAAGGAACTGTGATCTAGTGAATAAAAAGAAGATTGGAGATTAGAATTCAGATGAGATTCAGAGGGGTAGGGCCAAGCTTTAGAAATTCAGTTCCCCTCAGATAGCATTTCCTTTTGCCAGAGGAAATCCTTTATGCCATAAGCACTAACCAGTTCGGTCATACAATTCACTTATCAGGAGTCTGTGTGTGAGGACTGCAACCATCCAGAACACAAGAATCAAGTGCCCAGTGGGGGAAGAGCTTTGAAGAATACAATTAGGTGACATCAAGTCATCCCACTGTGAGAGTTTCTAAAATCCTAGCCCTGCGTGCCCGGGTTCTCAGCCCATCTACACATGTGAGAAAGCAGGCAAGTTGGGTGACCTTTCTGAGCCTTGGTGTTCTATCTATAACATATAAATGGTAGTTTTTTTCCCTCATCAGATTGTAAACAGAATTAAATGAGATCATATATGCCCAGTGTTTAGAACACTGCTTGTTATATATCATAAATGATATTGTTGCTTTATCATTATTATTTATTACTCTAAATGCAACTTTGCAAGCATGATTATCAAGCTATCCATGCATAGCATATCAGAAGTCAAAAATTAGTCAAGTAGGAGAATGTTCTCTTAGAAGCATGTGCACTGACACCAGAGCAAAACTAGGGCCAAGAGATTGAAAGTGAGAGAAAAGAGAAGAAGGCAAGGAACTCAGTATGTAAGAATTCAAAAATATGTCACTCTGAGTCCCCTTTATTTCATGAAAACAGACATTTCAATATTTATTCAAAATAATAAACAGCTGCCAATCAAAGTAGTAAACTAAATACACAGGATTTAAATTACATTCAACTTATCTCTAGAAGAAACAACTTGTAGAGAAAACACTAGGAAAGGTTTTACTTTCTCTAGAGATGTGGTATAATTTTTTCCCCATTCTAGAAAATTAAAAATGAGGGACCTGATTTTTTTTCTCTGTCACTTTGACTACCAGGAAGTTTAGAAGCAAATATTCAGCCTTAGAGCCTTAAAGACCATTTCATTCTAGTATCTTTTCTTGAATCATAACTTTCTATTTTAGATTTACATTACTTTCATCCTGAATTTTACATTTCTGATTTATATTTTGATATTTTATTATATGCTATAAGCTGACTCATATGTTTCGGTAAAGAAGTACTAGTGTAAACAAATTAAACTGCCCAACAAACTGTTTTTGCAGTCTGATATATTTGCAATATGCTTTTAAAGACGTTTACTCCAAATGCTTTATATTATTTATTAAGTTAAATTCAGGAACTAAATGGATAAGCTATTTGGAATAATATTTGGCAATGATAAATATTCCTTCTATGGAATCGCTTATTCCATAACTGTCACAGAATAATAAAGCATTACTAAATGTTATTCTCTTCCTAAAAATGAAGCAGCAGTTTCATCCTAACTCTAGTTGCCTGCAAAGTAATGGTGGTGGTGGTTTAGTCGCTAAGTTGTGTCCAACTCTTGCAACTCCATGGACCATAGCCTGGTAGGCCTCTCTGTCCATGGGATTCTCCAGGCAAGAATACTGGAGTGGGTTTCCATCTCCTTCTCCAGGGGATCTTCCTGAGCTAGGAATCAAAGCCGGGCGTCCTGCACTACACACATATTCTTTACCGACTAAGCAATGAGCAAAGTAATAGTCTCCACCTTTCCCCAATGGGGAGAAAATGAGCAATGCTGAGCTTCAGAATAGTTTAGGTACCAATTAAGGGATGGAGCTTAGACTTTGTATCTCAGATCTCATTGGCATAAGCCCTGATACACATGCCCTCAGTTGGTTGACTAATGGAAGACAGGAGACTATACAGTCATAACTCTAATTTCATTCAGGACCCTAGTCAATAGCACCTTAGGAGAGTTCATTCCTGAAAACCTATGTAAACTAGTACTTCCACTTCCAGTCCACCTAGTTCTCTTATACCTCTTTATTGTCCTCCAGGGCACTTATCACCTTTTGAAATATATTTAGTCTTTTATTCTACTATCTGTTGATTGTCTGTCTCCTCTAATTAGTGTAAGTTTCATGAAGTAACTGACTTTACTCAGTTTGTTTGTTGTTTTTTCTCTACTTCCTAGAACAGTGTCTGGCAAATAGTGAACACACAGTAAATATTTGTTGAATGGAAAACTGAATATGCAAAAGCAAAAGTGGCTAGCCAAGAAGGATATTTCCTTTCATCCACTTTAGGAAAAACATGTTGAGATATTTTAAAATCATAATGTAAGTCCTTTTAGGTCTTTGAATAAAAATCAATTTTTCAAAATTAAATACATTTTATCCATCAAATTGTGGTACCAATAGGGAAGTAGGAATGTTACTTGTCCTGCCAAAGATCTTGTGACTTGCCATAATACTCTTGTGAACAAGAGAAACAAAAAGTGTTGCTCACCACCCAATTCTACAAGGGTTAAGTCATAACCCATTGTAGTTGCCCACCAAAAGTGCAACTTGAGAGGAAAAACAGGATGAGAAATAGGATGAGGCACTCCATGCTTTGAATAATCAGGCTCTTAGAGGCATGTCTCAGAAGAATTCCAATGAACCCAGACTAGTGCACTTCCCATATGTAGAAGAGCACTAAAATCATCACCTTGGGTATTTGTTCTTTGTGATCAGCAGCAATCCTTTACCAAGATGTATGCTTTACTGCACATATTCTCTAGCCACAAATCTCACTGGGGAATATGTGCTAAATAAATACTGGTCTCTCCCTTACCTTTTCAGAGCAGTTTCCTCAGAGCTGAGTGTCTGACTCTTAGCTTTTAGGCCTCATTAAGACTCTGAATAAACTCATAACTCTTATGCTGTATGTTTTTCTTTAAGTTACCACTCTATTCCACCTTCTGGGGCCACACAATCAGTCTAATCTCTCTTCTACTAAATCATCTCAAAATTTACATCCCTTACACTAGCCTCTTTCCTTATCATCAGTCTATATCTAAGGGACAGATCCACATGGATATCCTACTGTCTAAAACCAAACTCCGATTTATTCCCGCCAGATCAATCCTTTGAAGATCCTACTAACACGAAATGGTGGTCCATAACCTCCTTTACTTTGGACATGGGTTGAATGTTTATGGTTTGGAACATGGATATGGGTTCTCAGCCAGCTCATGTTTAAATAGGATGGGGACAATGAATGAAAAGGACAGTGAAGAAGAGATGGACATCAGATCGTCTTTTCTGTGGTTTGTTGGGCTAGACCAGCTCTGCAGTGGAGGCTCTAGACGTCTAAAATGTGGGTATACTGAAGGATATTACAAGCAGGAAGGCAAAACTAAGGATACTTCTCAGTCTTGCCTGGAGTTGCTCACCAATGAATGAAGCAAGTCCCAGTCCAAGTTAAACAGACTGAAGATCTCATAGGGTGATTTGTGATATCATAGGCTGGCAGCTGTTTTATGCAATTGCTGTTCGTTCTTATTTGGCCCTGGCTTTGTCTGACCTCTGGAAGTCAGGAAGTCAGAAGTTGTGGCTTAAAGTGCACAGTCACTCTGAGTATTTTGATTGGAAAAGGTTTCTATTAATATACACCTCAGCTTACCTGAAGAGCAGTTCCGTGCTTACCAAGATTTCTCCCTCTCTCCCTAGTAACAGAGTGATAAACCTGAGGCAGAGCAGGGCAGAAATTGCTAGTCAATCAGCTCCCTTCTCCAATCAGTCATTTTTGACTCAGTTTTTTTCTGTTACATGGTTGAGTTATGAAACCTGTCTTGATATCTGTTTATTTCCCTTTCCAATTCCCAATATTCATTTTTCTTAACATTTTTACTATGCTGAGGTAACTTGCAAAAAAAAAAAAAAAAAAGTAACACTAATGTCAGATTTTAGTGATTAAAAAGTACTTTCCCATCGCTCTCTCAATTAACAGTGACAATAGCCCCAAGATACTGAGAAGTGAGGGACCTAAGGCTCAGAGAATCCAAACAACTTGCCCAGTTTCACACCTGGGACCTGGAACACTTTCCAGCATATCAGACCCCCACCTTTGCAGCTCATCTAATTGCATAAAGGAGTCACAAGCCAAAATCATCATCATTCACGCTATAGTATCTCACACAGCCCTGCCTTTTCCAGAGCCAAGAATAAATTTTTAAAAATCGTATTTCTTTTCACTTATTCACCCATGCTGCACTCACCTGCTTGTGCTGTGAACTCTTTTGTTCATCAGTCCCAAGTTAGCATTATTCATTTGTTCATTTTACCTGTATTTGTTGAGTGCCTACTGTGTGCAAGGCATCAATAGCACAGTGATTATGTTATAGGAACTATAATTATAGATGAGAGCATTATTTACATTTTAAAAATTCACTTCAATCATGCAGGATACAGTGATCTATACTGCATTCAAAGCAAAGTAAATCACAGGGCAGCTGGTTCCAATTTTTTTTTAAGTAGGCAGAGTATAAATAATAAATAAAATAAAAGCGTCACTGTGAAAATTTTATCAGAGGTCATAAATGTGAAGGAGTTAAGAGGCTGGGCTGCAGTCCAGACCCCGCCACCAGTGGCGTGTGACCTTGGGTGAGTCACCTCACCTAGATAAGCCTCTGTTTCCTCCTCTGTGAAGTATGTGAATTAAGTGGGGTGATTTTTAAAGTACCTTTTCTGATCAGCAGTCTCCTTGCACTGTAGCTAAAACATCACTCAGTGCATCTGACTGTCATCCCCAAAGGTCTCAGGGGCTGAGAGAAGCACAGGGACTTGGTTAGACACAGGATCTAAACGGTAAAACACTATCCAGAGCAATCCACTTGGAAGGCAATAAGCTCATGTATAAACATAACTGACTGAAAATTTATGAACATAATTTTTGAACATAATATGTTCAAACATATTTGAACATAGGTTTGAACATAATGTTCAAAACACGAACATTTCAAATTATGAACATTTGAAAAATTATGTTCATAATATATGAACATTGAAGAAATTCCTAATATTGGAGCAGTGTCCTACAATAATAAATAATACTCAAAGGAAATTAAAAATCAATAGGTAATAATGTATCAATATCAGTTCCTTAGTTTTGATAAATGTTACATAATGTAAGATGTTAACAATAAGGGATCAGGCTGCAGTGGGTATGGGTACTCTCTGTACTATCTTTGCAACTTTTATGTACAAACTATTCTAAAATAAAAGTTTATTTAAAAAGCAAATCAATGGTAATCCTCTTCCACCTTAGTGAGAATGGGTTAGTGGCAAATTTAGAATTTCATTCTGCCCATAAAGCCATCTTCTTCATTTCTAAAAGTAATATTCTAATCCTTGTAATTTTGTGTGAGCATCCATATATTAGTTTAAGTGACTGGTTGGATTATCATATATGAATATCAGTAGAGAGAAACTTGTTAGCTTTTCTAGGCAACTAGAAGCTCTCTATTCTTAGAATTAACTAATCATTGACATTTCCACATCCACCCAATCTCTTTAACTGCCTCTTTTGAAACTACAAGGCAATGACAATCACAGAAAGTTTATAAACACATCTCTAAGGGGTCTAAGGAGACTGGACTCTAGCTTCCCTGATGCTTGGTCACAATTTAGAAGTAAAGCAAACAAACACAACACCAGATGCAGAAAGGAAAAGTCAGTAGTATTAATAAATCCAGTGTGTGTTACAAGCCCTGCTAATAAAGGAAAATACTCTACTAGCTTTCTTCATTAACATTAGCACATTCTTCACTCTTATGTAACTCACAGCATTAAGGTATGGAAATCTGGCCTAATTTTATCTTTGAGGCCTAGACTTCTAAAATGTGCTCACTTTGGTCTACACATCACCTTTTGATATATTCTATTAGCTAGAAGTTCCAGCTTCCTTTATTATGATTCTAGCAGGCTTAGCTCTCAGCTCACAAATAATTGATGTTCCCTTTGCACCAGGCATAGTTTTCAACTGATAAGCAGCAGGGTAATTGGCACCTTCACAGGATATTAGGAAGAAGGAGGAGGAAAAAGATCACACTGTGTAGGCAGGAAGCAGACAGCAGAAGGTAACCAAATAATCATGCTCCTGCTAAGAAGGCTAAATTCTCCTGGACAGATTCTATACTTTGCATTTCCTATAGTAAATATTGTTTTATATTTATCAACACAAATTGTAAGAACAAAAATGTCAGGTTAAGATACTCCCTGGGTTTAAAGATGATGTGTTAAGCCTACTATTTATTATATGTATCATGAAAAAATATGATTTAACTTCTAATAATGCTTAGCATTAACAGCGTATATGTTTTCCATACTCATTGAGACATAATTAATGATGCTGTCATACTGAATATACAGACATGAATTATTACTAAATTAGAATAGAATTCCTATAGAATTATGTGCAATGTACTGTCACCACAAATACAATATTAATAAAGAATCTAGGTTAACCTGTGCTTTGTCTTTAAAGCTAACCCTTTATTTTAACAAAGCACATTAAAAAGCTCTGACTTTAACAGATCTGGAGGAAAGTCTATTGCATTTTTAAGACAAAAAGAAGTCAATGTGATTTTGACAGTGGCACTGAGCATACATCTTTACATTCTCTGCTTCAGAATAAATCAGATGTCTCTTTGGATAATAACGGAACAATAAGTGCATAGTTTGTGAGAGCAAGTCAGGAAGCTAGAACACAGATCAGCTCATTTTTGCTGAGACACTCTATCCAGTCCCATCCTGCCACCTCCCACCTCAACCAAATATGATTCCTGAGTAAACTTAGTCTCTAAAGTCAGATCAAAGGTATAGTGAGAAGGGAAATACGAGGGGAAAAGTCCTAACTAACACTGCTCACTCTCTCCCACAATAGCACCACCACAACCTCTATATACCATCTCTCCACTCCCCATGGGATCCCACTGAGATTCTGTCATTGTAGGACCTTACCCAGGAACACATCAGTATCAGAGGAAGCTTCCATTTGACCCAGATAAAATCCAGATGTGCTGGTTCTAGCATTAGTTGGCCAAGTCATTCTGGTTTTTCTGTGACACAAATTCCTTCCTTCCTTTCCAGTTGACTCCTTAAATCTGGCCACTTCTGCCACAGGGCCTGAGCTCTGCTGCTTTGTTAGCATTTGACATTTTGTTGTATCTGAAGGGTTTGTTTAGACTCTCAACCCAACTGTCAGCAAAAATCATCACCTTACACCCAGTCTCTTCCAGAGTAACTATGTTAGCAGCTAGACCAACCCAGATGCTCCTCTGAGCCAGGATGATAGGTTCTTGATAAAATAAATCCATTCATCTCAGAGATTTCATTCTCTTGAACCAATTAGCCTGACTACATTGGCTTCTGATCTGATTTCTGTTTATTCTACAACCATATATTTAGATCTTCTATTAACCAATAAATCAGACATAAGATTTGCTTCCTTATTCCTACCCTCTCCAGCTGTTTTCATTCTCCAATGGCACCTGTCAGTCCATCTAATTCAGCAACTCTCAAACTTCCTAGTCTCAGGACCTTTTACTCTCTTGAAAATCATTAAGGACCCAAAGGTCATTTGTTTAAATGGATTATATCTCTTGATATTAACTTATTAGAAAGGAAGAAAATGTAAAAATATTTATCAACTCATTTTAAATAACAATGGTGACTTTGTTACATATGAATATAAATGGCATGTCTATAAAAATAAATATTTTCCAAAATAAAAAAATCAGCAAGGTATATGGCATTGTTTCACAATTTTGCAAACCTCTTTATTGTCTGGCTTAGTAGCAGACAGTTGGATTCTCACATCAGCTTCTGCATTCAGTCTGGGTGAGTCTGTTATTCTGGTTGAAGGATATAAAGAATAAATGCCTTCACATAGATATGAATGCAGTTGAAGAGTAGAATATATGAATAGCATTTTCAGATGATTTGGAACACTATTTTCTGATACTATACTGAACAAGTAACAGTGCAGTATGGGATCTGAAAACTTATCAATGAAGTTTTCATACTCAGTACATTAAAATCCATAAATTTAACTTGCATCTGGAGTAGATGTGTTACCTCTGCATGATTGGTTATTTGGAAAATATTGCTTAATTGAGATATACAAATCAAATGCTACACATATTATTTATGATATCAAAATCACAATTACCTCAAAAACATTATATTAAGTAAATGAAGTCAGACACAAAAGGCTATATATTGTATGATATTCTGGAAAAGACAAAACTATAGGGACAAAAATTAGATCAGGAGCTGGGGATTAAGGAGAGAATTGACTATAAAGGAATACCTGGAGACTTTTTGGATTTAGAATATTTTATATTCTACTTGTGATAATAAAAAACATGATTTTATATTTCTCAAAATGCACATACAGAACTATATACCTAAATGGATAAATTTTGCTGTATGTATATTATGCCTCAGTAAGCTAGACTTTTAAATAAATCACATTTCTTAGTAGACTATAAGGACTGGGAAGTCCTCAAGCTCATGGTAACAGACCTAAACTTTTCAAAATTTTAACCTGTGCTTGAAATTTTGAATTTTATCTCATTGGTGACAAATACTATCGGCTTAACACATCTACATTTAAAACATTCAATTCCTTTACTTTCAAACTCTGAAAGGTGGGTCTCTAAATGACACCACACCTTGTACCATAATATCATTAAAAATGTTCTTTTGCACATGACATAACAAGGTAAATTATTAACATTGCCAAAGCAAAGTGAAGGATAACTTTTGTCATATCCTTCCTTGTGTGTGACCCTTGTCACTTGTCACTCTTGTCATGTGACAAGTCCACTTCACTCATTTTAGAGAAAATGTCTGCCAACCGCTGAAGAATGAATCCTCATAGTTTGTCTACCTAGTCATTCTTTCAAGTAAAAACAATGTTCCATAAAAAGGTGCCTAGATGAGTTCCCAACTCAGATCTGCATATGAGTGCTTTCCCTTGAGGCAATGGTTATACTTGAGAACGAAGCCAAAGGGTTTTACGCATACTTCCAATTATACAGAGTACTATGAAGATATGCATTCAAGGGTTAAGATTAATAAAATTCATAACTGTACAACTTTGCCAAGGACAGTTTGAAGTGACTCTGGCTTTTTGAAAACTGCAAATGCATGTTAGGGATTACAATGACTAGCAGGACACTTGGGTGGTACTGCTTTCATGTGTGGAAAGACACCTGGCGTTTTACCCACCATTGCTTTGCACCATTAGTGTAAATGTCAACACAGTCAGCTGTTCCAAGATAAACCATGAGATTCAAAAAAAGTTACTCAATACTTGTGAATATTTCAGCACCACTTGTGTTTGTTACCAAGGTTTCACATAAAGGAAATTGTCTTTGATGTTTTGTTGTTACTGATGTCAAATGGATACAAACATACACAGGCTCACCGTTTTATACAGCAAAAGCACAAATCTTCAGATATTAATTCAATACTCAAATACACATAGTTTGATTAGTCTCAGCTATTATGTGTACATCTCCAGCCAAAGCAACAAATAAATAAGATAATAAATAAATAATAAATAAAATAAGATGCTTCTGGGGCTTCCCTGGTGGCTCAGATGGTAAAGAATCCTCCTGCAATGCAGGAGACCTGGGTTTGATCCCTAGGTTGGGAAGATCCCTGGAAGAAGGGCATGGCAACCCACTCCAGTATTCTTGACTGGAGAATCCCCATGGACAGTGGAGCCTGGCGAATTAAAGTCTATGGGGTCACAAAGAGTCAGACACGACTGAGCAACTGAGCACAGCACAGAACAGCACAAAATGCTTTGGTAACTATTCCATTCTCAGTTTGAAAAACTGTAACAAAAATATTAATTTTAAAATATATCATATATACCGGAAGATATCCAAATCCTTTTTCTTTAAACTCTGCACATTCTTAAGGACCAAATCAAATATTGACCCCTTTATGAAGTCTTCTATGCCAAGACGGAGCCTATGCCTCCAGCACATAACACGTAGCTTAATAACCATTTTTGTCACACCAGACTGTCATTATTTGTTCACATAACTGTCTCTTCCGTTTTCCTGGGGACAAGACACATCACATCTTAGCCACATCTATAGCCCCCACTCTCACCTAGCTCCTGTCTGGGACACTGGTACATAGTAGTCACCTAATTCATACTTGGTAAAAGAATTGGATGCCCTGGAAAAGCATGGGGTGCCACCAGGTTACCTTGTGACTTAGTTGCTAAGATGAATTCTTCCATTTGGTTGCCTTTCTACTGGCTCACATGATACTTTGCTGCAATGTGGGAGCATACTCAGTCGCTAAGTCATGTCTAATCTGTTGTGACCCCATGGACTGTAGCCCACAAGGCTCCTTGTCCATGTGATTTCCCAGGCAAGAATACTGGAGTGGGTTGTCATTTCTTTCTCCAGGGATCTTCCTGACCCAGGGATTGAACCAGGTCTCCTGCATTGGCAGGTGGATTCTTTACCAGTGAGCCATCAGGGAAGTCCTTGCTGCAATACTGATGCATGATAAAAGACTGCAGGAACTCAAGATACAGCTTGTCAGTAAACAAGCTGCCCTGGTGGCAAGAACAAAGTCAGTGTTTTCCTCAACTCTGTGGGATCCTGACATCCTATACAGGTAGTTCTCAAACAAGTATGTGTTGATGATGCATGTGGCCAGCACTTGTCATGTAATATCTCAGCAGATATTGCAACAAGCCTATGAAGGAGGTCTTATGAGCCCCATTTCATTGACAAGGAAAAGTGCAAGGCAGAGAGCAACCTGGCCAAGACAAAGCTGACACTCAACTCAAGTACTTTCCAACGTCAAAGCCCAACAATTCCACTCTGCTGCTTACAGAGAAGGCTAGTTCAACCTAAAACCTTGCCAAATAAGACTTTCCTAACTCCAAAAGGATTTTCTCCTTTCAGTAATGTCACATCACAGTTTAAGGAGGGTTTTGCTTAATAACACTAAGGAGGACAGTGTGGGAAGAATCTACTGTTGAAGATCAGTTTCACTCTGGGGTGGGAGGGGGACTCCGAATTCAGATCTCTAACGCTCTGCTTTTGTTGTTGTTTCTGGCTAGTTCATGATTGAAACAGACGAGCTCACAGTTATGGTAATGAGGTATTTCCCAGACCAGATGTTGTTTTTTCACTTAATTGTTGTTAAAATGTTCCTTAGAATCTTATGGAAAGGTAGTGTATGCATTTTAATTATGGTGATAGTGTTGCCAACATAGCATTGTATTTTGCTAGCTAAGAATGAGGAATGTCAATGGAAATAAAGTCTATAACATTATATAACACCCGATTCCCAAGACAAGCACTTGAGTCTGTCCTGATGAAGGTGTCACTGTATTTTTTTTTTCCAATTACTTCTTGAACAAACTCAATAGATCTTGACATGTAATGGGAGAAATCTACTTTCTGGCAATTATGGCTTATCTTTTGTTTAGAAGTGGTAAACATTTTCACTGTCCATTTTTATTCAGTCTGTAAAAGTACAACACAGAAATCTGAAGAGTCAAAAAATACTTTTCATGACTACAGAAGAGAAAATAGTCCTGGCTTCAAACTATTTCTGCAAGAGGAGATGGCTGCTCTGGAATCCAAGTAAAAAAAAAGCAGAACCGCAATGTCCAGACATTTTCTAGGGGAGTAAAATTTGCAGGAGATAATGTAATCACAAATCATCACTGGGCTGAGAAAACATTTTCTAGCAATAGGTAAGATAATTACTTTCAAGTGCCAAAGGAAAAGACTTATAGAAATTAGTGCTTATCTTTCCTTGGTTCGTATTTTCATATTTTCATGACCTACTTTAAGCTGTACTGTTATACAACTTAACACAGAACAATATGTTTGGCTTTATACTGAAGTGAAACTTTTTAAAAATGCCTTTCAAGTTTGATTTTCCACAATGGAATTTTCCTGTGAGTAATAGATGATGTTTGTGAGTGACAAACACCATGAATGGTGTTACAGAATCCAACAAGTATGCTAAGTGTTTGGACTATAAACCATGTGTCAAGTTCATATGCTAATTCTGAAAGATATTTTTTAAAAAATTAAATATTAGCAATGATACAACTATTTATGTCTATTGATATTGTTAAGAAATAAATGGGTCTTTTAAAAG
The DNA here is from genome assembly GCF_029378745.1 of Bos indicus. NCBI lineage: Eukaryota > Metazoa > Chordata > Mammalia > Artiodactyla > Bovidae > Bos > Bos indicus. The sequence continues at coordinate 56,945,601 of NC_091769.1, forward strand.
AGATGCCTTGAAAATTCAGTCAAAACAGTATCTGTTCTAATATTATTTCATAGAAACTATTTTAAAGAGGTTTCAATATAAATGGAAATATCTATAAAATACCATTTGGAGTATAAGGGTATAAAGATTTATGTACCAGAAAGATTTCAGATGGTAAGCTAATATCACCACCAACTGGTTTTAACTCAGTAAGTTTTGTCATGTAACAAAAAAAATTCCAATTTATGTAATTGAGCATTTCAAGTCTCATCTGAAACTTTTTTAAAAGATAGGCTGGCCCATTGTTTTTATAGTATACTGCTGATGTTACTCTTCAACAAATGCAAGCTATCCTAAAATCTTTCTATCCATCTATGTAAACCATTACTACAACAGCCATGTGCTCTACAGTTTTAAATATTTTATATGCTGTTTTTGTTTTTCCTCTATAATATTTTTCAGCTTTTAGGTAATAACCCATAGACTTTTTTCTTGCTCATATTATTGGTCTTTTTGAAAAATTTAGGATGCATTTTTAATAAGACGTTTGAAAAACATTTTAAGAATTCTTTTTAAAATCAAAAGCTATCCAGTTTCACTTGTTAACCTCTGCCTTCATGTTCTAATTATTCAAGATGAATATATTCAAGCACTTGAATTAGCAACTAAAACTGCCTTAGCTTTTGGCTTTACTTCATGTAGGCAAATATAGTACACATACTTCATTGAGAATTAATATAATTCTTAGCCTCATTTAGCCAAGTATTTTTTCATAAAACTAAAGGATTGAGTTAAAAGTATATGCTCTGATATGGAATCTAAAAAGATGGTACTGACGAACCTATTTGCAGGACAGAATGGAGATGCTGAAGAACTGACTCCCTGGAAAAGACTCTGATGCTGGGAGGGATTGGGGGCAGGAGGAGAAGGGGATGACAGAGGATGAGATGGCTGGATGGCATCACCGACTCGATGGACTGGAGTTTGAGCAAGCTCTGGGAGTTGATGATGGACAGGGAAGCCTGGTGTGCTGCAGTCCATAGGGTCGAAAAGAGTCAGACACAATTCAGCAACTGAACTGAACTGAATGGAGATGCAGACATAGGGAACAGAAGGAGGAGGGGTAGGAAGGAGAGAGTGGGACAAATGAAGAGAGTAGCATGGAGACATATACGCTAACATATGTAAAATAGATAGCCAATGAGAATTTGCTGTATGACTCAGAGAACTCAAACCGGGGCTCTCTGACAACCTACAGTGGTAAGATGGGGTGGGAGGTGGACAGGAGACTCAGGAGGGAGGGGACGTGTGTATAACTATTGCTGATCCATGTTGACATATGGTGGAAGCCAACACAATGTTATAATCACCCTTCAAGTAAAAATAAATACATTTGTTTAAAGTATGTGCTCTGGATGCAAACTATAGTCATTTACTAACTTGGCTAATTTTGCCGTATTTCAGTTTCTTCACTTGTAAAATGAGCCAAAGAGTAGTGTATGTGCTGCCAAAGTGAGCACAATGAATTAAAGAGTAGTACCAGCCTCAAAGTATTGCTATGAGAACTAAGTAAGATAAGGTATGTCACAAAGTTTGTGGTTCTTCCTGGCACACTTTAAACCTGCAATATTATTATAAACTAAGAAATTATCCTAGAGCACTATAGTCATCAGAAGTTTATACACATTTACATATATGTATATATAAATATAGGGCTTCCCTGGTGGCTCAGATGGTAAAGAATCTGTCTGCAATGCAGGAGACCCATATATACCTATACACATATAGGTATATTTATGCATATATTCTTGGATGAATGTGTCAAATTCCTTGATTTGTCTGAAAAAAATATGTGCTTGTTTTCCACTTCACTTTTCATAGGAAATACACACAAACACGTGTGTATATGTATATATAAACAAATACACTATACAAACATATATAAATATATATACACAAACACATTCGTGTACATATGCAATTACCCTCTTGCCTAACATCATTAAATGTCTATTTCTTTGTTGGACTGAAAAGAACATTGTTCTCAGCTGAGGTAGAAAAGCAGACAGATGAAAAATGAGCAATCTAGATCTAGGCAAAGGAAATCTGCATTTTAAAAATGCTTTGAAAGAAGTCTGAGCTCCCCTAGGACAGGAGACTCTCACTATTCACTCTGCTCAGTGAATATAGTACATCAGTATGTGATTTTCCTAGATTAATTACATACGTGTTCAATAATAATGACTCATTACTCTCCCAACTGCGTTCTTATACCAGAAAGCTTGGAAAATACCAACTTCATCAAATGCTACTTAAGGAAATAGCCTATATGCTGATAAATAAATTTACCACACACACCACAGGGCAAAAGCTTGGGTTCACAATGGATCTCATGACCAAATGCCCCAAGGGAGAGTGCCTGGCTCTCAGGCTAAAGACAAAGGGACTCTGTTAATTGGTTTAATCCAACCCTACATACCAGCAGAAATAATGTTTTCAATAAACTGCTCATCAAAGGCACCAGGATTGGTCTCTCCCTTACTCACTCATCTCAGCCTTTGTTCATGCTGTTCCTCCTTCCCTCCCTCATTTAACCCTACTCACTTTTAGAGCCCAGTACCAGCCTGACCACCTTCATGAGGGCTCTCCTGACACCTCTTGCCCCAGTTTTCCCTCTCAATGCTCTCATCAGTTACTACTGAACATCCTCTCCATTGTCTCTGGACCTCTATGTGCTTCTATAATGCAGTCTACTCAGCAAACAGTTGTCAAGAATGACTGGGTGACTAGCATCTATGCTTGACATCATGGAAGATATGAAGGAAGACTGTATTTAAACAACTATTATTTGCCAAGCACTTTCTATAACTCATCAATGCTTTGAGGGTAATATAATTACCAAAATACCAATGAAGAAACAAAAACCAAGCAATATTCCATATTTCTTATTCCAGATTAGATATATGGTCCAGAGACTAAGTAAACAAGCTTTGTTTAGTGGGCATGATGTTTTCTAGATAGGACATGAACTTTCCAGTTTTCCACAGGCTTCACCCTCTCTCTTGTCCTGTATTCACACACACTAGGACACTGGGTTGCTGAGGGTCGGACACGACTGAGCGACTTCACTTTCACTTTTCACTTGCATGCATTGGAGAAGAAAACGGCAACCCACTCCAGTGTTCTTGCCTGGAGAATCCCAGGAACGGGGGAGCCTGGTGGGCTGCCGTCTATGGGGTCGCACAGAGTCGGACACGACTGAAGCAACTTAGCAGCAGCAGCAGCAGGACACTCCTTTAGGATATCTGCATGGCCTCCAATTACAGTTGAATTTGTTTCCGTGTTACTCCCTCCAATAGCTTATTTTGACTCATACTTACAATCTAGTAAGGAACAAATCATAATATAAAATGGAAAAGAGATGTACGGAGATTCTTAAAGGGAGGGGAAGTCTTCCTGGATATGGATGGCATCTTAAAGGCTAGGATTTTGGAAGGAGGATCTTGGGGAAGAATGTTCCACAGAGAAGGAATCGAAAAGGAAAGGTCCACTAGGTGAGATGGGAAAGCAGTCAGACTTAGTCAACAAGAGTTTGCTTTCACTTGAGAGGATGGGGAAGGGGTGGGATTCTGTTAAAGGGAAACATAAGAAAGCTGAAAAGGTTAGTGAGGGCTTCATCCTGGAAGACTTTCAATGCCATACTCAAGAATCCACACTTTATTAAGTCTGAATAAAGGTTTGTGAGGAGGCACACATCTGAAACCAAATTTCAGAGAACATCTGGCAGGGATGAGCAGCAATTATGTATAAGAAGGAACTGGTGGTGGAAAAACAGAAACAAAGAATGAAGACAGTTGTTTTTGTCTGGGATGAGATGCTACAGACAGAACCAGAGAGTAACAGGTAGAAAGGCACAGGGTTGGGGGCGACTGACAGGAAACTTCTATGAAAGTCCCATGGCCTGGCCTGCTCCTGCTTTGTGTTTAAAGTTTCTTTTTGCTCAATTTTTTTGCTTCACATTTTTGCTCAATGCCATTCCCTGATAGTTCATTTGGTAAAGAATCTGCCTGCAAGGCAGGAGAACCCGGTTCAATTCCTGGGTCAGAAAAATTCGCTGGAGAAGATCCTTTATTCTTGGGCTTCCCTTGTGGTTCAGCTGGTAAAGAATCTGCCTGCAATGTGGGAGACCTGGGTTTGATCCCTGGGTTGGGAAGATCCCCTGAAGAAGGGAAATGTTACCCATCCCAATATTCTTGCCGGGAGAATTCCATGGACAGTATTATCCATGGGGTCACAAAGAGTTGGACACCACTGAGCGACTTGCACTATCTTATCAAAGATGCCTTTCCTGATCACCCAGCCCTCAGTTCAATTCAGTCACTCAGTCGTGTCCGACTTTTTGCAACCCCATGGACTGCAGCATGCCAGACTTCCCTGTCCATCACTAACTCCCGGAGCTTACTCAAACTCATGTTCAATGAGTCAGTGATGCCATCCAACTATCTCATCCTCTGTCATCCCCTTCTCCTTCTGCCTTCAATCTTTTCCAGCATTAGGATCTTTTCCAATGAGTCAGTTCTTCGCATCAAGTAGCCAAAGTATTGGAGTTTCAGCTTCAGCATCAGTCCTTCCAATGAATATTCAGGACTGATTTCCTTTAGGATGGACTGGTTGGATCTCCTTGCAGTCCAAGGGACTCTCAAGAGTCATTTCCAACACCACATTTCAAAAGCATCAATTCTTCGGTGCTCAGCTTTCATTATTGTCCAACTCTCACATCCATACATGATCACTGGAAAAACCATAGCTTTGACTAGATGAACCATTGTTGGCAAAGTAATGTCTCTGCTTTTCAATATGCTGTCTAGGTTGGTCATAGCTTTTCTTCCAAGGAGCAAGTGTCTTTTAATTTCATGGCTGCAGTCACCATCTGCAGATTTTGGAGACCCCCAAAATTAAGTCTCTCACTGTTTCCCCATCTATTTGCCATGAAGTGATGGGACCAGATGCCATGATCTTAGTTTTCTGAATGTTGAGTTTTAAGCCAACTTTTTCACTCTCCTCTTTCATTTTCATCATGAGGCTCTTTAGTTGTTCTTCACTTTCTGCCATAAGGGTGGTGTCATCTGCATATCTAAAGTTATTGGTATTTCTCCTGGCAATCTTTATTCCAGCTTGTGCTTCATCCAGCCCAGCATTTCTCATGATGTACTCTGCATATAAGTTAAAAAAGTAGGGTGACAATATACAGCCTTGATGTACTCCTTTCTGATTTGGAACCAGCCTGTTGTTCCATGTCCAGTTCTAACTGTTGCTTCTTGACCTGCATACAGATTTCTCAGGAGGCAGGTCAGGGGGTCTGGTATTCCCATCTAGCCCTAGATAGATATAAACTAGCCCTCTCAATCCAATCTCCTTATCCCACTGATGCTGCCTTATCTTTCTCTGTAGACTTTATAGCCATTTGATGTACTATATACTTAATCTTTAGACAGACAAAAATTCTTCTCTGTTTTACTCTCTGTAGTGTCTCCAAAAGCACTGGGCACATAGAAGGAACTTCATAAATAGTTGTTAAATGAATAAATAAGTGAAGTCTTTCTGAGGGCATGGTGTCTTCTTTCTCCATGTAGATCACAAGCCCAGGAGTCACGTTTCATAGTCTTGCACACACAACAGTGCCGTACTCATCTAGACTTTAAATGCTACAGCCAGATGCCTACGTAGTACTCCAAATTGATGCCACATTCTTTCATCACCAACACTTTTTATACAAGTGACAAACTCTTTGATATGATGCTAGTCACACGGCAAGTAGCTGACTGGGGTACTTACTGAGATTGTTACTTCAGGGTTCATGTCATGAATCCCTAGCTAGACTGTAAGCTCAGGTTACTCTGTGATTTTCTGTATAATATTTATCACAATGTAATTGATTAGATATTAGTATAATTATTTGTTTGTGAAGCCTGTGGTTCTCAAACCTACAAGGTCCAAATCTCCGTTGTATGACAAATATTTTGTAGCACCATCCTTTCAGTTCAGTTCAGTCGCTCAGTCGTGTCTGACTCTTTGCGACCCCATGAATTGCAGCATGCCAGGCCTCCCTGTCCATCCTTTACTAGCCTGAAATGAAATTAATGGATAATATAACCTGTTACACACATATTTTTAAAAATCAATAAAATGTCCTAGAAGTTCTGGAGCAGTGGAGGACCTGACTTGTTTTCTGCTTTTGTTAGGGGTAAAGCAGAAGGTCACAACATCTGCAGGATTTCCAGATGATAAAATAATGTCATCAAATGGACAAAGATGTTGTACTTATATATAAGAGAATATCACTCAGCCATAAAAAAGAATAAAACAATGCTATTTGCAGGAATATAGATGGACTTAGAGTTATCATACTAAGCAAAGTAAGTCAGACAAATAGCATATGATATCACTTATATGTGAAATCTAAAACATGACAGTAATGAACTTATCTATCAAACAGAAACAGACTCACAGACGTAGAGGACAGATCTGTGGTTGCTGGAGGTGGGGAGCAGTGGAGGAAAGATGGGTGGGGAGTTTGGGGTTAGCAGATGCAAACTATTACGGATAGACTAGATAAACAACCAGGTCCTATTGTATAGTGCAGGGTATATATTCAATATCCTGTAATAAACCATGGAAAAGAATATGAAAAATACATATGTATAATTGAATCACTTTGCTATATACCTGAAATTAACACAACATTGTAAATCAACTATATATATAGTTCAATATTTTAAAAATGTCATTATTACCACAAGTAAAATAGGTAGCTAGTGGGAAGCTGCTGTATAATACAGGGAGCTCAACCTGGTACTATGTGACAACCTAGAGGGGTGGGATGGTGGAAGGTTGGAGAGAGATTCAAGAGGGAGGGAATATAAATATACTTATGGCCAATTCACATTGTTGTACAGGAGAAACCAACACAACATTGTAAAGCAATTATCCTATAATTAAAAATAGATTTTTTAAAAAAGTCTAAAAATCAATAAAATGTCCTCTTTAATATAAAAAGAAATAAAAGGAAAGTAATTTATAATAAAATAGTACATATTTTAATATATGAATGCTCTGGGATGACTGCACTAGGACACCTGATGTAGTCAGAGGCTTGTACCTGTAGGTAGAGTCACCGTGAATATGATGCTACCATGCAGGCAGATACTGACATTGTTTGAAAGATTCAGATACAACAAGGAGTTATCGTCATGTGATTTTCCAAAATGGTGATCACTTCTTATTAAAGTTCAAAGGTTATTAACCAATAAAGAGAGGAAACAAGAAAAATTAATACTGATAGATGCTTGAAAGCATAAAACCAAGGCAGATCCATCATTTTCATCCACTTGGATAAGTTACAGAAGCTGAAGACATTTAGGGAAAGAGTTTACTTGATGCAGGCATATACATGCCCCACTTTTAAAATTTTATTACTTTTTTATTGAAGTATATTTGACATATAACATTGTGTAAGTTTAAAGGGCACAACCCAATGATTTAATATATTCACATATTGCAATATGATTGCTACTGTAGCATTAGCTAGCACCTCTATTGCCAAATGCATGAAAACAGAACATAAAATGGTGGTTACAAAGGGCTGAAGCGTGCAGGAACAGATGATTTTTAAAAGTACAAATTTATAACCAATAGATAAGTCCTGGAGGTCTAATGCACAGTGTAGTTATTATAGACAACAATAAAGGATACATTTATATGTACGGCTGAGTCACTTTACTATTCATCTCAAAGTACCACAACATTGTTAACTGCCGTATTCTAATATAAAGTAAAAAGGAAATATAACCATCAGATTTGCTAAGGAAATAAATCTTAATTATTCCTACCATGCCCATGTTCTAGATGTATATAAAAACACCTGCCAGCTTCTAGCCAGTCTGACCTACAAAACTAGAACAGTTTTCAAGCTTCTGTTGATTTGTGTAATAAACATCATATCTTAAGTTTTCTCATTAGAATTGAGTTCACTTCAAAAGGTTAGAACATTTAAGCTATTCAAAATCAATAATTCCTTTTTAATATATTTTGTAGCTTCACTAACCTGAAAACAAATTCATATATATATATATATATATGAATTTGTAGTATATATATAGTATGAAGTATATATATGGTAGTATATATATATATATAGTTGTTGTTGTTTGTCGTTAAGTAGTGTCTGACTCTTTGCAACCCCATAGACTGTAGCCCACCAGGCTCCTCTGTCCATAGCGTTTTTCAGGCAAGAATACTGGAGTGGGTTGCCATTACCTTCTCCAAGGGATCTTCCTGACCCAGGGATCAACCCGCATTTCCTGCTTGGCAGGCAAATTCTTTACCGCTGAGCCACCAGGAAAGCTCATTGATTCTATATATATCTACATATATTTCCAAAATCAATATAATAGAGTAAGCATCAGTTCAGTTCAGTTCAGTTGCTCAATCACGTCCAACTCTGTGACCCCATGAACCGCAGCATGCCAGGCCTCCCTTTCCATCATCAACTGCCAGAGTCTACCCAAACCAATGTCCACTGAGTCAGTGATGCCATCCAACCATCTCATCCTATGTTGTCCCCTTCTCTTCCTGCCCTCAATCTTTCCCACCATCAGGGTCTTTTCAAATGAGTCAGCTCTTCGCATCAGGTGGCCAAAGTATAGGAGTTTCAGCTTCAACATCAATCCTTCCAATGAACACCCAGGATTGATCTGCTTTAGGATGGACTGGTTGGATCTCCTTGCAGTCCAATGGACTCTCAAGAGTCTTCTCCAACACCACAGTTCAAAAGCATCAATTCTTCAGAAGTACACAAAGTCCTAACCACTGGAGTACCAGGGAATTCCTGACACATTTTTTTCTAAAATGATGAACAGCTCTTGGTAAAATTACAAACAAAGTGAAATGCGATCTGTTCTTGATATACAATTGTATTTTTGAAGGAAAAAAAATCAGTATCAAACTAAAAATACAGTTACTATGTAATCCAGCATTTCACTTCTGGGTATAAATCCAAAATAACTGAGAGCAGGCTCTCAAAAAGATATTTGCACACCTATGTTCATAGCAGCACTATTAATAACCAAGGGGTGAAAGCAATGCAAGTGTCCATCAACAGATAAATGGATAAACAAAACATTGTGTATACACACAATGAAATATTATTCATTCTTAAAGAGGAAGCAAATTCTGACATATGCTACCACATGGATGGATGTATAACCATGACTCATAACCCCTGTGACCTTGAGGACATTATGCTAAGTGAATTAAAGTATCACAAAAAGACAAATATTGTATGATTCTACTTATATAAACTGTCTAGAGTAGTCAAATTCATAGAAATAGTAAAATGGTAGTTGCCAAGAGCCAGGGGAGAGGAAATGAGGAGTGGTTTTTAATGGGTATAGAGTTTCATTTTTGCAAGATAAAAAAGTTCTGAAAATCTGTTGCATAACCGTGTGAATATACTTAACATTACCAAATTGTAAGCTTAAAAGTGTGTAAGATGGTTAATTTTACGTTATGAATTTTTACCACAATAAAAATATATAATAAAATACTGCAAGACATTTAGCTTTTACGTAAAAAAAAATTGAGTTCTAGACTCAATGAAAAGAGCTTTTCTCATCTGTATCTACGTTGTCCTTCAAGATGCTTGAAAGTCATGTGAGGTAAAGGACCATTCATTGTGTGGGCCTGTGCTGCACATTGTGTAATGGGACACCTAACTTCTCTCACCCAATGCCAAGAGCATCCACCAGCATTTTGGTAACCTAAAACATCTCCACAAATTTTCATATGCTGTCTATGGGACAGCATTGTGCCTAGTGAGTTGAGAAAAATGATGCCACGTGGTAAGTTCCATGAGGACAGGGACCTTATGTCCCTGTGACTTGCTCACAGTTGTACTCCCAGAACCCAGAAAGGTTTAAGTACATACTACTATGTGTTCAATGAATAACCACTGCGTAAACAAATGAATGTGCTCCTGAGAATGGAGACTGTGTTTTGTTCATCCTTGGATGCCTTATGGTGTAGACACAGTGTCTACATATAGTAGATGCTCAAAAACATTTGTTTATTTACTTGACAAACAAATAACACTAAATTTTGGATAAAACAAGTCCCTAGCCTTGTGGAACTTATGGAGTAAGCAAAGGGACAGACAATAAGTAAATAAAGAATCTAACATCACCAGGACATTATTTTGGTCCCAAGTTAATAGTAATAGTTGTAAGGGAGTAATAATAGTTTCAGGTAGTAGTTGTAACACTTACAATATTTACTAATTCTACCATAAAGTAATTTCTCACATTAGTGATTATTTATAGAGTATCTACTAGACACTGATCATATAACTTGCAACAACTCTTCTCATTCTGACCCAACTCCTACAAGCTCTATACTATCAGAGCCCTTCTCACTGCCACAGCATCGTTTCTCCACACCTCTACTTTCCCACCATCCACTGTGCATTGCAGATAAGACTGGATTTCTTTCAGTCCCTCATATATTCCACAGTCTCCTGGTTCTGAATCACACATACACAGACCCACTTCCTAGAAGACCTAGTCCCCCCAGTGATCAAGTAGACATTATTTCCTTTGGGGAAACTTCCTCAATGGCTTCCAAGTTCCCCTTCTTTGTGCTACTATAGCACTTTAATCTTCCTCTATAACTTCACTCATTGCACTGTACTGCCTGTTTATTGTTCTGTATCTCCTGTGAAGAGCATAAAACCTACGAGGTCAGATACTTCTTTTTTTTTTTTTTTTAAATCACCACTGTATCTTGCTTATAAGTACACTGGAATTCTCTTAACCATTTCTGGGTTTCCCTTCTCTGAATTCTGTATGCTTCTCTGAAATAGCATGCATCTGCAACCCTCCTTGGAAGACTAGTCATAAGCAAGTGGAGCCATCTTGCTGACACAGACCTGGAAGGGTCTGGAATTTACGATCACCCTTTATCCATGGGACAGTCCTTAGTCACTGACTGATTAGTGCTAGATGGCACCCCAATCCAGTACTCTTGCCTGGAAAATCCCATGGACGGAGGAGCCTGGGAGGCTGCAGTCCATGGGGTCGCTAAGAGTCGGACATGACTGAGCAACTTCACTTTCACTTTTCACTTTCATGTATTGGAACAGGAATGGCAACCCACTCCAGTGTTCTTGCCTGGAGAATCCCATGGACCGGGAAGCCTGGTGGGCTGCCATCTATGGGGTCACACAGAGTCGGACACGACTGAAGCGACTTAGCACCAGCACCAGCATGCTCTTTTAGCCATGAGTTGGAACAAATACTGGGATATGATTTAGGCTGTGGGTTACCCTATGGTTTCAAGCAGAAACTACTCTCTGAAATCACACCTTGTTTGGCTCCTTCCCCTTTGGCATTTTCACCACTTTATTATAGGTTTCTTCCAGAAGTATTCCTTTACAAATCACTTCCATGTAAATCTTGTCTCAGGGTCTGCTTCTGGTAAGGCCAATCTTACTATATGCTTGCTGAAAACTGGTAAAATGTGTAATGGGGAATAGAATTCAGTGAATGTTTGTAAACATCAATCACGAGTGACAGAATCCAACAACATAGGTATATTTAATCTCTGTTTCAGAGATGAGAAAACTAACACTAAGAGGAAGTATTTGCTCTCACAAGTCGGGCCCATCTTCAGCCCCATAAATTACTTTCTGGCAACACTGTTTCTCCCAGCCCTAGTTTAATGCTTTAGGAAACAGAAGGGGACACTCTGCCTCTTGGGTCTCTTCTGTTACCAAATTCCCTCTTTAGTAGTAGCTTCCCTAGAATCAACAGTCACTCAACAAAGAACCTTCACAGCCCTGGGAAGATATACTGTTCTACCTTGATGTATCAGATGACATTTCTGGAGTTCAATCTTGTTATCAACGATCAGGAAATATTCAAAGTGTCAAAGCCAAATAGAGATCTATTCCCTAACAGCACAAGGGGAGGAAATGTTGCAGAAGTATTCTGTGGTATCAGGCATTGGCAAGGAGAGGGAGATAAAAAGTAATAGCCTAATTTTCATTAAGTGATTGCTCTCATAAAGTAAAAGAGAACTTGTCCTTACCAGGACATTAACCCTGCATTGCTCAGACAATTAAGCAAAGTCATAAATTAATCCATAATCATAAGCTGAAAAGAAAATTTATCTTAGTACAGAGGAAAAGAAAAGGAGAAACTTATCTTGGAGAGGATGGTTTATCCATTTTATTTTACAGGACAATCCATAACCTTCATACCTTTATCCTTATGATCCTCTTCTCCTTATCTCCATTACCTCATTTCATCTTTCTTCCTCTTCTTCTCTCTCTACTCATCTTCAGCTTAATGGCCCCACAGCAAGTGCTCAGATCTCAAGACTTAAAAATGAAAACAGGGAAAAATTCTTCCAGCCGCTCTGAAAGACTACTGAATTCTTTAATATGAAAGTTCATTCAGATAATATAACTTTTTCACCAAAGACTACAGAGATCCTTCGGGGCTAGACAGAAATGAAACTTTGAAAATAATAAAATGATTATGAGATTATTGGATGATATAGTTGATTCTATTTTTATTTCCTTTATTATTGTTAATTATAATATTTGAGTGATGATACCTATTTAGAAAGAGAACAAAAGAGGCAAGAAATCAGAAGTGAGAAGGTATGGATCGCCTACACTGTGCTAGGCACTATAAATATATTTTATTGAACCCTAATTATAAATCCATCAGATAGGTATTGATATCCCCATTTGATAGATGTTGAAAGTGAGCATGAGATCTTATCTATCTTGCAGAGCCAGGATTTAATGTCAACTCTATTTATCCCCAAAGACTAAGTTTTTGACTTTGAGATGAGGAATGACCAAGAAGAGATGAACAATGGACATGAGAGGCCTAGAAAACATGTAAGTAAAGCTACTGCTGCTCCACAGCCCTCAAATAATAATTTTGAAAGTAAGATCATTTATGAATCTCCTTTGGCCAATGATGATTTTCTCACAGAGTTTGGAAGGAAAGCAAGTGAGGAGAATGGGACAGGAGAGTCAGGGAACTAGGGCATAAAGAAATGTTTAAGATTAACAGAAATATTGACAGATATGATTTTCCTTTATCCTTTTGCCCATCAGTCAGATAGTCTGAATACATTGCCTCAAGGAGGGGGATGTGACAGCATAAGGGTAAGGTAGATTTCTGGTATTTGAGATTTAAAATCTTAGGTCTTAGGAAACAATAAGAATTCAAAAATTTAAGAAAATATAAGGTAAGAGTTAAGCTTTTGTTCCTCCCCTGGACTAGCAGAAGGGGAGAGGACAGAGGACAAAATGAGTTTAAGAAGTTTTTGTGACCATGTAGATGGGAATGCGGGAGAAGGAAATGGCAACCCACGCCAGTATTCTTGCTTGGAGAATCCTGTGGATGGAGGAGCCTGGAGGACTGCTGTCCATAGGATCACACAGAGTTGGACATGACTGAAGTGACTTAGCATGCATGCATGCGTTGGAGAAGGAAATGGCAACCCACTCCAGTGTTCTTGCCTGGAGAATCCCAGGGACAGAGGAGCTTGGTGGGCTGCCATCTATGGGGTTGCACCGAGTCGGACACAACTAAAGCGACTTAGCAGCAGCAGCAACAGCAGTAGCAGATGGGAGTGCAGTCAGCATCCAGAGACTGCCATGTAGATGGGAGCATTGTCTTCCAACTTGCTCCCAGAGCCTCCAATACTCCCACTCCCAAGTCCTTCACTGGCAATCAGCATTTCCTGCTCCACAGAAAACATTACTCTTAATAGTGAACAAAACACTTCTCTTTCTCTTGGAGTTTGAGAAAGGACAAGACAGAAAACAGAGTTAGTGGCACGGCAGACAAACGGTGCTACTTGCCACCATTCCATCTGGTCCTCTCTGGATCCTTAGAAAACAGACAGATGCAGAGCACCAGCAACATTCTCAAACCAAGCCCTTGATACAAACACAGTTTTTCAAAACTAAACGGAATTCATGTTAAATTTGTTGTTTCTGCTGTTTTTGAACCAATCACTTACAAAGAAAGTAAGATGACTTTATAAGAGGGCAAGGTGACTTAAAAGTGTTTCCTGCTTTATGGCTCCTCATAAAGCTGCAGAAAATATAAAGCAAATTTTAGGGGAATTTTCAGTGGATGATTTGATACTACATTTCTTCACTGTCAAAGTTCCTTGAATTTTTCTTTAACAAAAATACTAATGCTTGGTTAACCTGAGTTCTTTATTATTCCTAAAGAGTGGCCATCACTTGTTTTTAAGCATATGAAGACCACTAAACGTCCCTTTGTTTTTTGACAAATATCAAGCCAACAGAAAAGTTGAAAGAAGAAAAGCAATGGATATACTTTACTTGTGCTTGTGTAGCCTAATAAAATAACATATACTATTTTAAGGGATCACATAAAGACCTTAGCATATTGCCTGGCACATTCTGACTGAAAATTACTTCTGCCTTTTAGGTATTCTCCTTGCCAACAGTATCTGGAGTTTATAAAAAACATGATGATACATATGAGTGGCATCTTGATGGAAACATATTGTTAACATGCCTCAAAAATTGACAATTTGCTTTAAGATCTACTTTTACAACAACATAAGCATGTTATTCATTATAGCATTATTAGAATGGTAAAATATTTTAGAATTAAATTGTATGTCTATCACTAGATTCTGGTTGAATAAATTCTGTTGCTTCTACACAGCCATCCAAAGGATAAGGAAGAGCTCTATGAACTTATATGGATATATTGGTAAATTTAAACATAAAGTCAGTTCAGTTCAGTCTCTCAGTCATGTTCGACTCTTTGAGACCCCATGAATCGCAGCACGCCAGGCCTCCCTGTCCATCACCAAATCCCAGAGTTCACCCAGACTCATGTCCATCGAGTAATTGATGCCATCCAGCCATCTCATCCTCTGTCGTCCCCGTCTCCTCTTGCCCCCAATCCCTCCCAGCATCAGGGTCTTTTCCAATGAGTCAACTCTTTGAATCAGGTGGCCAGAGTACTGGAGTTTCAGCGTTAGCATCATTCCTTCCAAAGAAATCCCAGGGCTGATCTCCTTCAGAATGGACTGGTTGGATCTCCTTGCAGTCCAAGGGACTCTCAAGAGTCTTCTCCAACACCACAGGTCAAAAGCATCAATTCTTCAGTGCTCAGCCTTCTTCACAGTCCAATTCTCACATCCATACATGACCACAGGAAAACCATAGCCTTGACTAGATGAACCTTTGTTGGCAACGTAATGTCTCTGCTTTTGAATATGCTATCTAGGTTGGACATAACTTTCCTTCCAAGGAGTAAGCGTCTTTTAATTTCATGGCTGCAGTCACCATCTGCAGTGATTTTGGAGCCCAGAAAAATAAAGTCTGACACTGTTTCCCCATCTATTTCCCATGAAGTGATGGGACCGGATGCCATGATCTTCGTTTTCTGAATGTTGAGCTTTAAGCCAACTTTTTCACTCTCCACTTTCACTTTCATCAAGAGGCTTTTTAGTTCCTCTTCACTTTCTGCCATAAGGGTGGTGTCATCTGCATACCTGAGGTTATTGATATTTCTCTTGGAAAAAGTGCAAAAGAGTATATACGTAATATAATACCTTCTGTATATGAAATGAAACAGAAATATAAATTTATCTATCAATCATCTATATATATCTATTCTTTTTACTAAAAGAAACACCAGAAGAAAGCATCAAAAAATAATGAAAACAGTACCTATAGAGATAAGTGAGAATATAGTAAAAGGGGTAAGGATGAGAAGGGGAGCTCTCTGAGTCTATCAACTTACACAGGTTTGATTTTGGGGGGAAATATTCTAAAACAAAATGAGCCCTGACTCTTCAAAAATGCCAAGAAAGACAAAAAAGAAAAAAAGACAGGAATTTTTATAGATTAAAGGAAAATAAAGAGACATGATGACTAAATGCAATGCATGATTTTTTGTAGGACCCTGTGTCATATATATCTATGAATTTACATAAATCATATTTATGTATATATATAGCTCATCTATCAAACAAACAGCACAATGTGAACATTCAATATACACAGTTGTAACATTGCAAAACTCCTAAGTAATCATAGTTTAAAACTGCAATTGTTGTAAAGATTTAATTTAAAATTTTCTTTTTAAAAACAAGGTTGGACATGTTAAGAGCCATTTGTATTTCCTTTCCTATTCATATTATTTGCCTATATTTATCTGGGGCATTATTGGTCTTTACTGATTAATAGGAGAGTTTCATATATTAATATGGAGAAGGCAATGGCACCCCACTCCAGTACTCTTGCCTGGAAAATCCCATGGATGGAGGAACCTGGAAGGCTGCAGTCCATGGGGTCGCTGAGGGTCGGACACGACTGAGCGACTTCACTTTCACTTTTCACTTTCATGCATTGGAGAAGGAAATGGCAACCCACTCCAGTGTTCTTGCCTGGAGAATCCCAGGGACAGGGGAGCCTGGTGGGCTGCCATCTATGGGATCACACAGAGTTGGACACGACCAGGTTGATATTTCATTTTAATTTATTATAGTCAACAGATATCAATCTTTTCCTTTCATTATGATGTTTGCATTATGCTAAGGAGACCTGCCTTATTCAAGGTGGTACCTGTGCTTTCTTCTAGTATTTTATAGTTTCATTTTTGTACATATATAAAATTAAACATTTTAATATATAATTAAATACTTAAATCATCTGAAATTTATGTATGTTTAAGTGAAGTAGCAATAAGGTTTAATTTTTCTCAAGATGATTATTCAATTGTTTCAGCAACATGTGTTAAATAATTTATTTTTCCCTATTGTTAAATTCTTATATTTACTCAGGTAAATCTCCTATATATTATCTCCCTTAATCCTTAAAAGGTCTTGCAAGATAGGTATTATTATAGATGAAGCTACTCAGGGCAGAGAAAACTTGTATCTCAGAGTTAGAAAAACACAACAGCAATAGAATATGAATGAATATGATGACTTGGAGAAAATTTAAGACCATGGCAAATGCATTTGTGTTAGATAAAAGCTTCATAAATTAATAAATTTCACTGTATTTATTATAGCACTAGCCAAAAGAAATAATAAATGCAGTAAATGCCTTGTTAAAAATATCATGTTATTGGCTAAATTATTAGTGAGCAGTGACCTTAATTAACAAGGTAATAAGCTTGCTGACTTGCTGATGATGCAGTTTTTTAGAAGTCATCTGTGCCAGGTAAGTCTTCCTAGCAGGATAAGAAAATGTATTATATGTAGAAGGATAGAAAAAAGTATTTGGCTTTGACAACTGATGGGGGTTCAGAATGGTGTGTGTTCCATCTCCTAGGCCACCTTGGAGCCTACCTACCTCCCACCCCCATTTGAGAAGACAGTATAAAAAGATCTGCCCTCATTGGCTACGATCATATATGTTATGTTTCTGAGGGAGAATTGATCTTGGGATTCTCTGCTGCTTATTCTCTTCTGCTTCTTCTTCGCTTCAGGCTGTAGCTCTCAGCCACCCAGAAGATTGCTGATTGTCCACATTTCTCCATAAGACAACAGTGTTAACAACAGTGTGGCCACAGCATTTTGGAGTTGAATTTCCTCAAGCAGTGGCAAGTCAGAGACTTTATTTAGCCTTACATAATTACTGAAAGCCTCAATGGTCCATCGAGTGTTCTCCTGATTTTCATTATCCTGAGTTTGTGTTAGGAAAAAGAGGTCAGGGAAGGTCAATTCCATCCACACTGCTGATCCCACATTGAACATTGATCTGAACAGGTGAGGCCAGAAGATTTAGACCTGATGTAAATGTGAATAAAGAGGCAACTGATATGGTCTTTGGCATTAGTAATAAAAAGCAAATAAAAAGCAAATGAGAGCCCTTTTACTTATATTTTTGATACAGTAGTGGTGTGGGGAAAGTAATACATAAATTCACATCTGAATCTAAAAAAGTCCTACTTCTGAGAGTCTTCTTTGCTGACAAGCAATTATTAATATTAATTCAGAAAAGAATCTCCTCTGCTCCCCCAAAAATTTAATTGAGAGGTATGTTCTAACAAGTCTGATGTAGGCTCAGATTCAAATCAGTTCATCAATCCATGAGTCAATACTTATCAGAGACTCCAACAAAATAAAATATCGACTCAGATGAGATCCCCTTCAGAGAATAATTTGATGTTCTCAATTTCTCCTGGCTCAATAATTTAGGAAAACGTGAGGTGTGACTATAAAGTAATGATACTGATTGCACTTGTCACACGTGAAAATCAGCCTTGTCATTTATATCATTCTAGTCACATATAATTTAGGACCTTGTCACATATAAATTAGGACACTTTGAGGGAAAAAAAAGAAAATTTTGTTACAGTTATATCTCAAGATATCACTGAGGTTAATTGAACTTGCCATTCCTTTAAGTTAGTAGATTGGGTTTGATTTTAGTTTTAGAATTTTATGGGTATAAGTGCTTGAAATCTATCAAGACTCTCCCATGGGCAAGGTGGTGTGATGTGGCACGGCCATGTACATGCACCTGTGTGTGTGTGTGTGTGTGTGTGTATTGGTTTGATAAAAGTGGGGCTATACGAAGATACAAAAAAGACAGAAAAAAACTCCTAAAAGATCTTACAATCTAACTGAACATGCAATAATAACTAATGGTCCCACCATTCCCAACTTGACCTTGGGCACTTTCTTTAGCTTCTCTCTGCCTGTTTCTTCATCCATAAAATTAAGATAGTAATAGCAGCAACCTCATATGCTTAGTGTGAGAATTAAAATGGAACTGTATGTGTAAAGTGCTAATGAACAGTCAATGTTGAATCTACTATGATGATGGTGGCACTACAATACCATTGCAGAGGGAAGTCTTTTGAAACAATTGTGATCCATGAAAGTGATCTGAGTTGGCTTATGTTAGTGAAGGAGAGAAGCTCAGAAAAAAAAAAAAAAAGTCTCTTAACTCCACCACATCTGCCTAATTATTGCGGAGGGAAGGAGATCTTGCACTTTACACTGGATTGATATATATATATATATATATATATATATATATATATATATCTCAATGAATGAATATTGTCAAGGCAGTTTGAGGTGCATAAAGGGTAGATATTAAGTAAAGTCAGTCACCAGTCAACAGCATTTATTGATTTATTTTTGTGTGAAGAGCATTGTATTATGTGCTGAATGGGAATGCTGTATTCTTATTCTTCAAGGCACAGAAGTTGGCCTGGTACAGGTTGACCTGTATTTTTCTGTAAAAGCTTTCTCTAGATGGCTGCTTAAGGAGCTGTTAATCGAAAGAGAAAACTATATCCGTAGCACCTTCACTCTGCCATCTTCATTGGTGCTCACAGGTGTGTCCTAGGATGCTGTAGACCCTTTTCAGTGCACTTACAACTTCAGATCAGATTAGATCAGTCACTCAGTCGTGTCTGACTTTTTGCGACCCCATGAATCGCAGCGCGCCAGGCCTCCCTGTCCATCACCAAATCCCAGAGTTCACCCAGACTCATGTCCATCGAGTCAGTGATGCCATCCAGCCATCTCATCCTCTGTCGTCCCCTTCTCCTCTTGCCCCCAATCCCTCCCAGCATCAGGGTCATTTCCAATGAGTCAACTCTTCGAATCAGGTGGCCAAAGTATTGGAGTTTCAGCTTTAGCATCATTCCTTCCAAAGAAATCCCAGGGCTGATCTCCTTCAGAATGGACTGGTTGGATCTCCTTGCAGTCCAAGGGACTCTCAAGAGTCTTCTCCAACACCACAGATCAAAAGCATCAATTCTTCGGCGCTCAGCCTTCTTCACAGTCCAATTCTCACATCCATACATGACCACAGGAAAAACCATAGCCTTGACTAGACGAAACTTGGTTGGCAAAGTAATATCTCTGCTTTTGAATATGCCATCCAGGTTGGTCATAACTTTCCTTCCAAGAAGTAAGCGTCTTTTAATTTCATGGCTGCAGTCACCACCTGCAGTGATTTTGGAGCCCAGAAAAATAAAGTCTGACACTGTTTCCACTGTTTCCCCATCTATTTCCCATGAAGTGATGGGACTGGATGCCATGATCTTCATTTTCTGAATGTTGAGCTTTAAGCCAACTTTTTCACTCTCCTCTTTCACTTTCATCAAGAGGCTTTTTAGTTCCTCTTCACTTTCTGCCATAAGGGTGGTGTCATCTGCATATCTGAGGTTATTGATATTTCTCCTAGCAATCTTGATTCCAGCTTGTGTTTCTTCCAGTTCAGCGTTTCTTATGATGTACTCTGCATATAAGTTAAATAAACAGGGTGACAATATACAGCCTTGACATACTCCTTTTCCTATTTGGAACCAGTCTGTTGTTCCATGTCGAGTTCTAACTGTTGCTTCCTGACCTGCATATAGGTTCTCAAGAGGCAGGTCAGGTGGTCTGGTATTCCCATCTCTTTCAGAATTTTCCACAGTTTCTTGTGATCCACACAGTCAAAGGCTTTGGCATAGTCAATAAAGCAGAAATAGATGTTTTTCTGGAACTCTCTTGCTTTTTCCATGATCCAGTGGATGTTGGCAATTTGATCTCTGGTTCCTCTGCCTTTTCTAAAACCAGCTTGAACATCAGGAAGTTCACGGTTCATGTATTGCTGAAGCCTGGCTTGGAGAATTTTGAGCATTACTTTACTAGAGTGTGAGATGAGTGCAATTGTGTGGTAGTTTGAGCATTCTTTGGCATTGCCTTTCTTTGGGATTGGAATGAAAACTGACCTTTTCCAGTCCTGTGGCCACTGCTGAGTTTTCCAAATTTGCTGGCATATTGAGTGCAGTACTTTCACAGCATCATCTTTCAGGATTTGAAATAGCTCAACTGGAATTCTATCACCTCCACTAGCTTTGTTCGTAGTGATGCTTTCTAAGGCCCACTTGACTTCACATTCCAGGATGTCTGGCTCTAGGTCAGTGATCACACCATTGTGATTATCTGGGTCGTGAAGATCTTTTTTGTACAGTTCTTCTGTGTATTCTTGCCATCTCTTCTTAATATCTTCTGCTTCTGTTAGGTCCATACCATTTCTGTCCTTTATCGAGCCCATCTTTGCATGAAATGTTCCTTTGGTATCTCTGATTTTCTTGAAGATATCCCTAGTCTTTCCCATTCTGTTGTTTTCCTCTATTTCTTTGCATTGATCGCTAAGGAAGGCTTTCTTATCTCTTCTTGCTATTCTTTGGAACTCTGCATTTAGATGCTTATATCTTTCCTTTTCTCCTTTGCTTTTCGCTTCTCTTCTTTTCACAGCTATTTGTAAGGCCTCCCCAGACAGCCATTTTGCTTTTTTGCATTTCTTTTCTATGGGAATGGTCTTGATCCCTGTCTCCTGTACAATGTCACGAACCTCATTCCATAGTTCATCAGGCACTCTATCTATCAGATCTAGGCCCTTAAATCTATTTCTCACTTCCACTGTATAATCATAAGGGATTTGATTTAGGTCATACCTGAATTGTCTAGTGGTTTTCCCTACTTTCTTCAACTTAAGTCTGAATTTGGCAATAAGGAGTTCATGGTCTGAGCCACAGTCAGCTCCTGGTCTTGGTTTTGCTGACTGTAGAGAGCTTCTCCATCTTTGGCTGCAAAGAATATAATCAATCTGATTTCAGTGTTGACCATCTGGTGATGTCCATGTGTAGAGTCTTCTCTTGTGTTGTTGGAAGAGGGTGTTTGCTATGACCAGTGCATTTTCTTGGCAAAACTCTATTAGTCTTTGCCCTGCTTCATTGCGTATTCCAAGGCCAAATTTGCCTGTTACTCCAGGTGTTTCTTGACTTCCTACTTTTGCAATCCAGTCCCCTATAATGAAAAGGACATCTTTTTGGGGTGTTAGTTCTAAAAGGTCTTGTAGGTCTTCATAGAACAGTTCAACTTCAGCTTCTTCAGTGTTACTGGTTGGGGCATAGACTTGGATTACTGTGATATTGAATGGTTTGCCTTGGAAACGAACTGAGATCATTCTGTCGTTTTTGAGATTGCATCCAAGTACTGCATTTCTTTTGTTGACCATGATGGCCACTCCATTTCTTCTGAGGGATTCCTGCCCGCAGTAGTAGATATAATGGTCATCTGAGTTAAATTCACCCATTCCAGTCCATTTCAGTTCACTGATTCCTAGAATGTCGACATTCACTCTTGCCATCTCTTGTTTGACCACTTCCAATTTGCCTTGATTCATGGATCTGACATTCCAGGTTCCTATGCAATATTGCTCTTTACAGCATCGGACCTTGCTTCTATCACCAGTCACACCCACAGCTGGGTATTGTTTTTGCTTTGGCTCCATCCCTTCATCCTTCCTGGAGTTATTTCTCCACTGATCTCCAGTAGCATATTGGGCACCTACTGACCTGGGGAGTTTCTCTTTCAGTATCCTATCATTTTGCCTTTTCATACTGTTCATGGGGTTCTCAAGGCAAGAATACTGATGTGGTTTGCCATTCCCTTCTCCAGTGGACCACATTCTGTCAGATCTCTCCACCATGACCCGCCCGTCTTGGGTTGCCCCACGGGCATGGCTTAGTTTCATTGAGTTAGACAAGGCTGTGGTCCTAGTGTGATTATATTGACTAGTTTTCTGTGAGTATGGTTTCAGTGTGTTTGCCCTCTGATGCCCTCTTGAAACACCTACCGTCTTATTTGGGTTTCTCTTACCTTGGGCGTGGGGTATCTCTTCACGGCTGCTCCAGCAAAGCGCAGCCATTGCTCCTTAACTTGGACGAGGGGTGTCTCCTCACCGCCGCCCTTCCTGACCTTCAGTGTGGGATAGCTCCTCTAGGCCCTCCTGCGCCCGCGCAGCCACGGTTCCGGGTACTCCTCTCGTCGCTGCCCCTGGCCTCAGGCGTGGGTTGCTCCTCCCGGCCACCGCCCCTTACAACTTAGGCTGCCCCAAAACTGAAGACTCTTGATTCTGAAACATAGGCTATGAGAACTATGCACTACGGTACAAAGAAACCTGTGTGCTGTACAACAAAAATAGAGCTTCCATTATTTTCTTATTCAATGTGTTTTTTAATTTATTAACCCTAAAACTTGAACACTGCATCTAATGTTCCTATATTATATTTTTATTTCTCCTTGCAAACTGTAGCAAAATTTCTAATAAACATTTTGGCCCACAATATGAGAGGTGCAACGATTTCTTCTGTATTTCTGTGTCTACAATAAGTCTCTAGTGTTATCAGAGAGAAGAGAAAGAATATATATGGCATTCTAGCTGGCTCCAGGGACCCAAGCATCAATGCAGCATATACATTTCAAAGAGTACTATCCAGCAACCCAGAAATGTCCCCAAGTGCTCCCTGGCCAGCTTCTCTGTAGGTATTTTACTTTGGTTAGTCTTCACTCTCTACTCCCAGTTCTTCAATACTTAGCATTCTCCTTCATTGCAAATCACATTCTGTGTGTGTGTGTGTACTCAGTCGTGTTTGACTCTTTGCAATCCCACAGACTAAAGCCTGTCAGGCTTCTCTGCCCATGGGATTTTCCTGGCAAGAATACTGGAGTGGATTCCCATTTTCTTCTCCAAATCACATTATTTGCTATTAATTATCAGTTCTTTCTCTGAATTTCTTTTGGAGGTTAAGGGGAAAAATCAGAACAATCTGATTTTTTAAATCTACTCCATAACTGTACTTTGGATAAAGGTGTCTAGGAGGTATTTTTCTTGTACCTATGTGTGTGCTTGTGGGTGCCTACATGGGGAGGAAGTATCACCAAAAGAAATGCAAGATACCTGGAGCTGTAAGAAAAGTAACAATTAAGAGAGAATTTCAAGATGGGATTTTCCATCAACTAAATTCTATGAATGGTCAGGCACATCAAAACATCAAGGCAGGCAAAGAGTCTCCTTTCAGTTCTGTTATTCTGGTCTAGCTAAGCTATCTGACAGAAATCTATAGAATATGAATGTTTAATTTTATCCAATATTCTTACATTTTTATCTAAGGCTGAGTCTTGGGAGGAGCAAGAGTCTAGGTTTTTGCTTATAAGATGGCCGGCAGAAAAGTCCTCGATTCTGGACTTTGGAGTCATCAGCAGCACAAGTAAACTAGATCAGAGATAGATAGGTACATATACATACATACACATTTAAATGGTTGGATACATATTTATATGGATGGATATATACATACATATGTACATAAATACAAGGATACTTACAGATAGGGAGATAGATATATGCATACATACATAGACAGATACGTACTTTTTCATATATAGATAGACACATACACAGTACATAAATACATACATAGACAAATAGACAAAAAAAAAAACCTAATGAAATCAAGTGGATTACTAGAAAGAGTAAATTATTTCCACTTTTAAAAGGAAAGTGCAAGGTAAAACTCTCATTATTATTAAATACATTTACTCTAACAATACATTTCCTAGTTTTGTTGCTGTATTTCACCCTCTCCCCAAAGAAATATTATTCAGAAAAAAAAGAAATATTATTCGGGAATTAATAAACAGCAGAGTGACAAATATACCTACAGGAAGCAGTCTATAAACATGAAAGTTTTATATAATTTTCTTTGAAATATTACATTTTTATTGTGTATTATTTAACTTTTCTATTAGATTAATCCATGTTTGCCCAAAGACAGTTAATATTTAGGCCAGCAGATGGGGAAATACTGAAACACTGAATCTCAGAGGTCTTCCCGGAAGAGGAGGACTTTCTCCCACAACACCTCAAAATAAAGAATTCCAGTGACAGAAAGGAAAGGGACTTCATTTAAACTACCCTGGATAAAAACAATGACTCTTCACTCAGTTCTTTAAAAAAAAAAAAAAGTCTCATCTATAAGGATCTTTTTTCCTCTTCATCATAAGAATGATGTTTGTCCTATGACACATGCATCATTTATACAAATATCAAAAACAATAATAACAAAATACATATGAATTAATATTACTCATTGCACTCAAATGTCAGGCTTGAAATCAAGCAGGTAGACTTTCACCACTTTCTTGAGGTAGAATATTATTTAAGAAACCTGCCACACCATACATTAATAAAATGAGGATGCCTTAGGTTCTTTGATTCTGTTTTATACACTTAATTGTCTATAATACACTCATCTTAGAAATCTGTAGATGTTGAGAAACATTACATTCCTTACTTACAGCATTTATAAAGCTTCACACCTACATCCGCCCCCTCTACCCCTGTCCCTATGATTCAGTCACTTCATATTGTAATACTTTGGTGATTATTGACTTGGGGTTAAGGTTGGAGCTCAGTACAACTGTGTGAGCATTTCCTATCTTCAATTTGATGGTATGCTGCCTCCTGCCCACTCCATATTGACAGGCATCCGCTTACTTTCAGATTGGTGTTCGTTTGCTGATGAACACACAGGAGAGGGATCATGACCTTTTCTCTTATCTGGACAGCTCTTAGCTTCACAAACATTTTTTTGCTGCAGGGTGTTATTAACAACAGGGTGATAGAACAAAGAAATGAAGAGATGGGAAGCACATCAACGTATGAAATTTTCTTTATTAGGACACCCTCGGGGCCCAAAGGAGGGGGTCTAATTATACAGGTGTTGCCTTTCTCCTTAGAATAACAAACTTTACACACACATGCACACACATATGCATACCTGCTCTAGTGAGGTCATAATTTGAAAATTAAAGGTTATTCACTTCCCTTGTTTATGGGAGTCTGCAACTCTGCTTTCCCTTGAAACAGGTTTTTCATAAATAGAAAAGAAAGCCAAATAAATTGAGTTAGGACAAGATATTAATTATATATATATGTATATATATATACATCTACTAATTAGATTAATCACAGTATTTTAACAATTAAAATTTAATGAGCTCATTTCTCCTATATTTGAAGGCTGTGTAAATTCAACTCTGTGGGATTATTTAGGGCAAAGGTATTAGAAACAGAGGCAGTTATAAGTAGTCTGGGTTTACAACCCTCCTTGTCACACAAGCCTTGCATCTGAATTTAAGAGCCCTCAAAGGATGGGGAATCCAGACATTTTTAGATGAATTCTTGTCTTTAGATTCTAACAGACTTATTTTTTATTTTCTGTGCAGCTCTAAAAGGAAAACTTTGAACTTATATGTGTGAAGAATATCTTGAGAGAATATTCTACCTTTCCTTTGGGGTGGGTTAAATTCAAACTAAAATTTCCCAGATCACTGGATTTATGCTGGAGTTATTGATCTTAGGCCAACATCCTCAATGATAAGAAACTAAAATGAAGAGATCTGAAATAGCCAGAAAGAAATCTATAGAGCAAGAACCTATGGAACTAATCCATGCTCCTACTAGGAATCAACACTGATATTTGCAACATAATATATCTGTGACAACATTAATTATTCCAATCTAGTCATTTCTTTTGACCTACCTCCTCTGATTAATCATGCCTTTGCTTTCATATCCCAGAGCCTACTACAAAGTTGTGATAATGTGAAAATCAACAAAATCCTGTTTTTAAAAAAATATTTTGTTAAGTTACAGAGGTACAAATTACACTCTGGAAAACATATATTTTATTTTATTTGGTTCCCTTAAGTAAAAGATGTGCAATTGGGTTGTTTTTTTCCTCCCTCACATTTTAAGATAAAATCTCCCCTGGCAAAAACATACACCATATGTCAAAGAATTTGAAAACAGAGATTTAAATGTAAACACAATACAACCTTAATTATAATGGTCCCTGCAGGACTTGGCCAATAAATATAAATTAGTAAAGAAATAAAAATTTGAAATTTCAATGAGTATTGTCTTGCATTTCTATATTGCATTTCATCTGAGTATCCAAACTACTACACATACACATTAAAGCATTAAACCTTACTCTTTTATAGAAGATAATGCTTTTTCCTCTGGAATAAGTGAATCATTTTTGGAGATCACATGGACACAGAGAAAGAATTCCCAGGGCTGTGTTGGTCTTCAAGTCATGGCACTGGGAGAATCCTCCCCTGATTTCTGATATAGCATCGGCAACCCCTGCTCAGGAGCCAAGGCACAAACAGAAATATAGAAGTATGAAGTAAAATGGGTGAGCCTAATTTATCCCAATTCACTTATTTCTTAACTTGTAAGGGAAGAGAAAAACAGCTATTTGCTTCCAGTTTGGTATTTAGTTAATAGAAATTTTCTATTAGCCATCATCCACATATTTCTACTACAGTCATGACTGCTGTTCAAAATTACAACCCTAAAGCATAACCCATACATCCTCTGGAGTCACTGAAACAGGACCAATATTACATTCATCAATGTATCATGAATTTCACTGTACTTAAAATTCTTCCTGAATTGGTCACAAGTGAGATGCCAGTACACTACCCATTTACTAGAGATTCTCATTAGCTGAAAACTTCCATTTCTCCTAAGATGGGGTTAAAGATGCAGCACAAGCCAACTGAAATGAAGGAGAAGGCTAAATCATAACATGGGTGTTACAGGAAAACACAATTTTTCTCATGAACTATCCGTTTTTCTAAGGCTGTACAACCTACCCAGTGACAGAAAACTTGGGGACTGGACCTTGTCAATAAAATATAGTCCATAGGGGCTTCCCTGGTGGCTCAGTAGTAAAGAATCTGCCTGCCAATGCAGGAAACGTGGGTTCCATCTCTGATCAGGGGAGAGCCCATGTGCCATGGAGCAATGAAGCCTGTGCCACAACTGTTGAGCCTGTGCTCTCGAACCTGGGAGTAACAACTACTGAGCTCACGTGCCACAACTAGCGAAACCCACGAGCCCTAGAGCCCATGCTCCACAACAAACAGAAGCCACTGCAATAAGAAGCCCGTGCACCACAACTAGGGAGTAGTCCCCGCTACTACTAAGACCCAGCACAGGCAAAATAAATAAACAATAAAAAAATATATAGTCAATGGAAATTCCCAATAGCTACTCTAAATAAAACTATATTGGCCATGACTCATCTAATTAGAGCCCCTCACCAGGCAGATTTTTATTATTTTTTATTGTAGTATAATTGCTTTAAAATGTTGTTAGTGTCTGCTATACAACAAGGTGAGTCACCTATATGTACACATATATGCTCTCCCTCTGAGCCTCGCTCCCACCCACCCTCCCATCCTACCCTTCTTGGTCATCACAGAGCACTGAGGTGAGCTCATCAAGCAGATATTTCAAAACTTTGTTTTTAAGATTGTATCTTCATTTTGTTTTTATGATTATGTAGTGAGATGAATAATAGTGCCCCCAAATTCTTGTCTGCCCAGAGTCTCCAAATGTGACATTATTTGGAAGTAGAGTCTTTGAACACACAATTAAGACAAGGTCATACTAGATTCAGTTCAGTTCAGTTCAGTTACTCAGTTGTGTCCGACTCTGCGAACCCATGGACTGCAGCATGCCAGGCCTCCCTGTCCATCACCAACTCCTGGAGCTTACTCAAACTCATGTCCAATGAGTCAGTGATGCCATTCAACCATCTCATCCTCTGTCTTCCCCCTTTCCTCCTGCCTTCAATCTTTCCCAGCATCAGGCTCTTTTCAAATGAGTCAGCTCTTCGCATCAGGTGGCCAAAGTATTGGAGTTTCAGCTTCAACATCAGTCCTTCCAATGAACACTCAGGACTGATCTCCTTTAGGATAGACTGGTTGGATCTCCTTGCAGTCCAAGGGACTCAAAAGTCTTCTCCAACACCACAGTTCAAAAGCATCAATAGTAGATTAAGAGAGGGCTAAATCTAGTGACTGGTGACCTTATGAAGAATAAGAGAAGACAGAGAGAGACACGTGGAGAAGAAAATTCCATGTGAAAACAGAAGCAGAGACTAGAGGGATGCATCTACAAGCCAAGGAACACCAAGGACTGCTGGAAACCAGCAGAAGCTAGAATAGATACATGGGACAGTTTCTTTCAAGAGCCTCCAAAGGAAATAACCTGTTGACACTTTGATTTCAGAGTTGGGAGTTACTGAACTGTGAAAGAATAAATGTTCCATTTTAAGCTACCTAGTTCACAGCAATCTGTACAGAAGTCCTACAAAACTCATACAGACTATATCCTCATTATTAATGTCATTATCAAAGCTAATATTCACTGGATCCTCTGTGTCAGGCTCTGCTTTTTGCATAGCATCTCATGTAATGTATATAATAAAATATAGAAAAAATTAGGTTATTTTTTTTTTTTTTTCCTCTAATTTTATTTTATTTTTAAACTTTACATAATTGTTTTAGTTTTGCCAAATATCGAAATGAATCCACCACAGGTATACATGTGTTCCCCATCCCGAACCCTCCTCCCTCCTCCCTCCCCATACCATCCCTCTGGGCCGTCCCAGTGCACCAGCCCCAAGCATCCAGCATCATGCATTGTTTCCATTTACAGATGAGGAAACTGAATCTTAGAGACATTCAAGCTCCCATAGAAAGGAAAGAAGTGAGACTCAGACCTAATCCTCTTGAACACCAGTATTCCCCTAGCAAAGCTTATTAACAGAGAATGAGATATCATGGGTTTCCATTAAAAAATAAATAAAATCTGAAAATTTAGCTTGGGGTCAATATAAATGCAACCCAATCTCCTATACCTTATATATCTATGGCCATGATACAGTGTAATCATCAGATCAGATCAGATCAGATCAGTTGCTCAGTCATGTCTGACTCTGCGATCCCATGAATCCCAGCATGCCAGGCCTCCCTGTCCATCACCAACTCCCAGAGTTCACTCAGACTCATGTCCATTGAGTCAGTGATGCCATCCATCCATCTCATCCTCTGTCGTCCCCTTCTCCTCGTGCCCCCAACCCCTCCCAGCATCAGAGTCTTTTCCAATGAGTCAACTCTTCGCATCAGGTGGCCAAAGTACCGGAGTTTCAGCTTTAGCATCATTCCTTCCAAAGAAATCCCAGGGCTGATCTCCTTCAGAATGGACTGGTTGGATCTCCTTGCAGTCCAAGGGACTCTCAAGAGTCTTCTCCAACACCACAGGTCAAAAACTTCAATTCTTCGGCGCTCAGCCTTCTTCACAGTCCAACTCTCACAACTGTACATGACCACAGGAAAAACCATAGCCTTGACTAGACGAACCTTTGTTGGCAAAGTAATGTCTCTGCTTTTGAATATGCTATCTAGGTTGGTCATAACTTTCCTTCCAAGGAGTAAGCATCTTTTAATTTCATGGCTGCAGTCACCATCTGCAGTGATTTTGGAGCCCAGAAAAATAAAGTCTGACACTGTTTCCACTGTTTCCCCATCTATTTCCCATGAAGTGATGGGACCGGATGTCGTGATCTTCGTTTTCTGAATGTTGAGCTTTAAGCCAACTTTTTCACTCTCCATTTTCACTTTCATCAAGAGACTTTTTAGTTCCTCTTCACTTTCTGCCATAAGGGTGGTGTCATCTGCATATCTGAGGTTATTGATACTTCTCCCAGCAATCTTGATTCCAGCTTGTGTTTCTTCCAGTCCAGCATTTCTCATGATGTAATCTGCATATAAATTAAATAAACAGGGTGACAATATACAGCCTTGACATACTCCTTTTCCTATTTGGAACCAGTCTGTTGTTCCATGTCCAGTTCTAACTGTTGCTTCCTGACCTGCATACAAATTTCTCAAGAGGCAGATCAGGTGGTCTGATATTCCCATCTCTTTCAGAATTTTCCACAGTTTATTGTGATCCACATGGTCAAAGGCTTTGGCATAGTCAATAAAGCAGAAATAGATGTCTTTCTGGAACTCTCTTGCTTTTTCCATGATCCAGCGGATGTTGGCAATTTGATCTCTGGTTCCTCTGCCTTTTCTAAAACCAGCTTGAACATCAGGAAGTTCATGGTTCACATATTGCTGAAGCCTGGCTTGGAGAATTTTGAGCATTACTTTACTAGCGTGTGAGATGAGTGCAATTGTGCGGTAGTTTGAGCATTCTTTGGCATTGCCTTTCTTTGGGATTGGAATGAAAACGGACCTTTTCAAGACCTGTGGTGATAGAATAGTGGAGGTGATAGAATTCCAGTTGAGCTATTTCAAATCCTGAAAGATGATGCTGTGAAAGTGCTGCACTCAATATGCCAGCAAATTTGGAAAACTCAGCAGTGGCCACAGGACTGGAAAAGGTCAGTGTAATCATAACTAAAGTTTAAAACATTGAGCCAAATGTACTACAAGAAGACCTCAGCTTTCAGCATTTTCCCTCTAATGCATTTCATGAGCCACAGAAGTGGACATTTTGGCACACTTTCTAACAAGAAATGAAACCAAAAAAAAAAAGGAATTATTTTTTTGCTTAGCATTTTACCAGAAGACTGTATCTTTCTGCTTGGTTAATTGGAATTGTGTTGTATTTATAGACTCAGTTCATTTCTCCAGGGGATATGGGCAAGCGATTTTACATATTATCCCTTTCCCCTTTCACACGCCATGATACAATGTGCCACTGTTATATTTATGCATATGTTTCACAGCATAGCCCCAAAGGGGTATGGCACTATCACTTCCAAGATTTCCATTTCACTATTTTGGACTAACCTAATGTGTTTTTTTCCTGGCAGCCATTCAACTTCACTTCAGCTGAAAGCAGCTTTTAGAAAAAAGGAAGATAGAAATATTTGTCCAACGTTCAACAAGCATTTATTGAGCATCTATTATATATAACCTGATTACAGTTTAGGACTATTGACATATATATAAATAACTATGTGATACATGTATAAACACCATGCAAAGAAACATATTACATGTGTTCAGAGGAAGGTGCAGAGCAGGCGTGACCATGAAAAGCTTCCTGGTAGAACGGCAACTTAGTCTTGGAAGTTGTATATGACCTGGCTGTATGACACAAGGAGAGAGCTGGCAGTGGGAGGATCAAAGCCTAAGCACAGGGGAAGAGTTTTCTCCCCACAATGAAGGGAACAGTAAGTCCTACAATGCACTGGACAATGAGCTCCTTGAACGCAGAAATTTAGCCTCAGTAGCTTTGTGCCATCACAGCCTGGCACAATGTGGCTGCTCAAAATATATGTGAATGTTCAACATATGGCTGCTGCTGCTGCTAAGTCACTTCAGTCGTGTCTGACTCTGTGCGACCCCATAGAAGGCAGCCCATCAGGGTCCCCCGTCCCTGGGATTCTCCAGGAGAGAACACTGGAGTGGGTTGCCATTTCCTTCTCCAATGCATGACAGTGAAAAGTGAAAGTGAAGTTGCTCAGTCGTGTCCGACTCCTAGCGACCCCATGGACTGCAGCCCACCAGGCCCTTCCGTCCATGGGATTTTCCAGGCAAGAGTACTGGAGGGGGTGCCATTGCCTTCTCCTATTCAACATATGGACTAATAAGTAATCAACCAACATTTCATGATATAAAAAGAAAAGTAAATGGAAGCTCCATCACACTTTCAAAAGCCAAAAGAGGAAGTAGTGGCTTTGGAATCAAGGTAGAACCAGTCCCCAGCACTACTTTAGATTCCATGGAGGACCAGTTGGAAAGCACCACATACTCTCCTTCATCAATTCATTCTTAAAGGCTTGCCAACCAAATGAGTTTCTCCCTGAGATAATCTGGAGGCCGGAGGCCAGAGGCAAGTGGAGAAAGGAAGCGGTTATCTGGATAACAAGGCCCCAGAAAACACAGACTGAGGAGGAGCAAGAAGTCAGCCTTGTCTGAAAAATTGCCTGGCTGTGGAAATCTGACCTGTGCAAAAGGAAGCAAGATAGAACTTTTAAGTCAGTTTCCAAGAACAAATCTATTTTTAGGTAAACCTTACTTTTAGCAACAGACCTCCAAGTGCAGGAAAGTACTTAAAATCCTCCAAACAAAATAAATATAGGTTTCTAAGGTTTATACCATTTCATGATGTTTTCTCTTTTGCAGATAAAACTCTCAGTGTAGGCAGAAAAATACTTAATCCTGTATCCAATTTATTCATAGGAGTGAAGGAGAATAAATAAAAGCCTTCTCTAGCTAGTCGTATAAACAGCCAAGTCAGAAAGATCCAGCTCATTTACTCACTTGGGTTGACTTCCAGCTCACATCAGACTATATCACTGCCCACATTATAGCACTCATATTAAAGGTACTTCCAGGAAGTTTTTAGGCCATAAGCTCCTAAACCACCTTGCAACTGGGTGAGGAGTCTCATGCAAGTCTGATGCCATTTCAAACTCAGAAAATGCATTCATAATAGACTGTGTAGCAATAAAGACACTAGTGGTCTATCTGGGACCAGGAACCCTGCATTCCACAAGCCACTCAGGCCAGAATAAGGAAAGGCCTAAAGAGAGTTTGAACCCCTCAGATTACCAGAAGGGATCTGTATCTTGATGACTGACCATTCAGAAAAAAAGATCTCCTAATGCAAAATTAAGACATCTGGAGCAGAACACAGATCAGGAGCCAAGGGTCTTGTTAGTCGTTGAGCTGTTGCTTCTTGGAAAATGGCTCTGCAATTTCTCAATAGACTGATGGCAAAGGAAATCAACATCTACTATGTGCTAAGCAACTTCTCATGCTTTATTCTATTTACATATCAGTTTCTCATGCATAAAATGGACATAATGATGCTTCCTCTGCTTATTTCTCAGGGACCTTTTTGAATTTTAAAGGAGATTCATAAATATGAAAAGATTATATAGATGTCTTTGGGGGATATTTTTGAATATCTGGCCTGACCAGTGTTGTAATATAGGAACAAACATCCTCTCAGCAAATTCTAACTCATGTCCAAGTCAAGCAGAACCACAGAATCATTCTTATCATCATCTTTCATAGTGGGGAATCATAAAGATTTAAAGTATCAGCTTATGTAAAGGGGACAAACTCAACTCATCATTACAGACATAAGGACTAGAAAAGTGAATGAATAATTAGAGAATAGTGTGGCTCTTTTCTTTCTTCCCTCCTTTCTTCTTTTGTCCTTTCTGTGTTTTCCTGTAATCACTGTAACTGCAACCAGGGGTGCTTTAAAAGTAGCCTAGTCTAGTCTCAGTTCCAATTAGGCAAACCTGAACTCTTATGGTAATGATGATGGGCATTTCCACGTCAAGCACAATGCCAAGCACATTACATACGTTCTCTCATTTATCCCTCTCAACAGCTCTGTGTGGTGGTCACTATTATCTCCATTTTACAGACGAGGAAAATGAGACAAAAAAAAGGTTAAGAAACTTTCCTAGGGAGGAGGAACAAGATGGCAGAGGAAGTAGGTGTACTTGGAGTACATCTCTCTCCACAGATACATCAGGAAGACACCTTCAGGCTCAGAAGTGCATGCAGAACACCAGCTGAGAGCGGACAGGAGTACCTGACCAGCAGAAAAGAATATATAGACCCATGCAAGACTCGGTAGGACGAAGGAACTAGCGGGGAAAACAGGAGTGTTAGTAGGACTGGACCTGCCCTCGGCGGGTGGGGGAACTGAAGCAGGGGTTCGATCCCCACACTGGGGCAACTGTTTGAGTCAGAGGAGAAACATTTAAGGCTGAGAGGGGGAAAGCTGATCTGTGGAAGCCTAAATGGAATAAGAATCAGACAGTCCTTGCCACAGCCATGCACACCCTAGACGGCGCAGTGGCTGAGAGCTGGAGTTTAGGGATTGTGAAGCAATCCCAGGGTGAGGGCTACTGTTGACTGTGAAGAGACGGATCCAGGGGATGTGAGGGAGGAGACTGTGGTGGAAAATGCCTGTAGAGGAAAGCCAGGCAGCCATGGAAGCAAGGCAATACTTCTGAGTCACACACAGTGGGTGGAGCCATCACCATAGTCTCTCTCTCCCCACATGCCCAGCATCAGCAATTAAACAAGAGAGAGGCTGGCCGATCAAACGCCTGATGCACTGAACTACAGAGTAGGACCCCATCCAGGATGCCCCTCTTAAGTGCCTGATGCACGGATCTACAGAGTAGGACTCCAGGAGGGGGAGTGGGGGGACACCTCTATCCGCCTGATGCACTGAACAACAGACAAGGACCCCAGGAAAAGAAGCCCTGTAAGTGCCTGAATGGGTGGAGCTATGGAGAAAGACTGGACAAAGAGGCCTTCTGATTGCCAGCTACAAGAGGATCAAAAAAAGATTGATAGGGCCATAACTCCTGCGGTGGAGGCAGTTCATGTCCCTGCACCCTTGGTGCCACCAGGGTCCCCACAAGCCAGGCAGCTGTGCTACCTTCATGCTCAACTCTCACTGGGGCAGAGCTTCCACAGGCAAAAAAGTGTCTTGGGCCTATGCACACAGGATCACTTTGGTAGAGCCCGACTCTTTGCGACTCTGTGGACTGTGGCCTGCCAACCTTCTCTGTCAGGGAGAGGGTGTTCTCCAGGCGAGAATACTGGAGCATATTGGCCAATACTGGTTGCCATACCCTTCTAGAGCACTATATTTCCTGCTGCCCTAGCCGCCAACTCCCCTGAGTACCTGGTGCTTCCAGAACCCCTGTGACTCAAGCAGCTGCACCACCTCCACACCTGACCCTCACAGGGGCAAACCTAAGTCCTCCAGGGCAGCCTCAGGAGCAAAGCCCAGTAGAACCCATATCCAGAGGTGGAAATAAAACCAGTTGAAACCCAGGGACAGTGTGACTAAAGAAGAATACCCAAAACCCTCCCACCAGCTGTACAAGCTGCAGATTAAATCCACATGATCAACTAGGCAGACTCTGTGTCTGTGAAATATATAAAAGGTCATTGAGAGCTCCCACAGAAGAAAATGCACTGGTTCTGATAGCTGTGGACATCGGAGGCAAGAACGCAGAGGAGTAGGAGCAGATTAGAATCTGAGCTGCCCTCACAGCAGGTCCAGAGATCAGCACAGTGTTAGAGGGCATCCTAGGGAGGTCAAGTGGACTGTGACTCTCAGTGAGGGAAAGGACTCAAGCAATGACTTTAGAAAAACATTTATTATTCTTATGTTTTGACTTGTTCTGTAGATTGTTTTGGATTTTTTTTTCTTTTTTTTTTCCCTCTCTGTTGTAGTTGTTGATTTTATTGGCACTATGAAATCTAACTAAGCTTTTGAGCATATTTTTTTTTCTCAGGCACATTTTTTTATTGTTGTTATAAACCTCTGCCTCTATATTGGGCTTTTGCAGTTCTGGGGAGGTTTTTTTGTTTGTTTTTTTAATTTGTTTTTGCTCTTTTTTTTAATTTTAATTTTTTAAACCTATTATTATTTTTTCTACATTTATCCCTTTGTTTGCTTTTCCTACTGTTCTTTTCCCCTTGCAGTTAATCTTTAATATATATAAATCTTTTTTATCTACCTCTATTTAACTTTGCATATCTATTCTTTCTTTCCTTTAGTCTCAACAAATTAGTTTCATTTTCATTGCTTTATACCCCAATTGGCACCTTGCTTTAGTTTTGTTTTCCAGTTTGTGCTTTAGTTAGTTTTGTTCTGGTAGACATCATTTTGGTTCCCTTTGTTTGCCAGGTCAATCTGTTTTACTTTATTTTTGTTCTACTGTTTTGATTTTGCTTATGGGTGTATGTTATGTATATGTGTATATTCAGGCACACTTTTTATTGTTGTTATAAACCTCTGCCTCTAAGTTGGGCCTTTGCAGTTCTGTGAAGTTTTTTCTTTTTTCCCCCCTTTTCTCTTTCTTCTTCCATTTTTTTGTTTTCTTTCCTCTAATTTTAATTTTCTTAAACCTGTTACATTTTTCCTACATTTATTCCTTTGTTTGCTTTTCCTACTTTTCTTTTCCCCTTGCAGTTAATCTTCAAAGTATATAAATCTTCTTCATCTACCTCTATTTCATTTTGCATAGCTATTCTTTCTTTCTTTTCTTTCCTCTCAGCACATTTGTTAGTTTTGTTTTCATTGCTTTATTCCCCACTTGGCACCTTGCTTTAGTTTTGTTTTCCAGTTTCTGCTTTAGTTAGTTTTGTTCTCAACTGGTAAATAAAATTTCTGATTTCCTTTGTTCTCTGGGTCAGTCTATTGTACTTTATTTGTGTTGGACTGTTTTGACTTTGCTCATGGGTATATATCCCATTATTTTAATTGTTATTTGCCTGATTTTGTGACTGCCATTTGTCTGGGGTTCATCTTTGGTTTCTCACTTTTGGATATTTGTTTAAATCTCACTTAACACCATAACAAACCACTTGTGGAACCTTCGTTCCTGACCAGAGATCAAGCCCTTAGCCTTTGGAATGGGAGCACTGACTCCAAGATGCTAGACTACAGAGCACTAACCCTAGGGGGTATCAAATAGTGAGAACTCACACAAAGGAAACCACTGTAATACAAGACCTGGCATCACCCAACTACCAACAGCACCCTGTGCAGGATGCCTCATTTAAGCAACAAAACAAAAATGCACACCCAATCATCAGCAGACAGGATTACCACCTCACTCAGCTAGCCCATCAGAGGAAAAACAAACAAGCAAACAAAGAAACAAAAACTCAGCAAAAATCTCACCCTATGAGAAGCTTACACAAACCACTGGACCAACCTTAGACAGCAGAAGCCAAAAGGAAGAAAGAATTCAACCTTGAAGCTTGGGAAAAATTTGAAAGTGAAAGTTTAGTCTCTCAGTCATGTCCAACTCTTTGTGACCCAATGGATTACAGACTACCAGGCTCCTCCGTCCACAGGATTTTACAGGCAAGAGTACTAGAATGGGTTGCCATTTCCTTCTCCAGAAGATCTTCCTGACCCAGGGATTGAACCTGGGTCTCTCACATTGTAGGCAAACACTTTACCATCTAAGCCACCAGGGAAGTCAAGGAGACCTCAAACACAATAAGTTAAGAAAAATAATAATGAAAATGCAGAGAAATACTACACAAATGAAAGAACAAACTAGAAACACATAAGTCCAAATAAATGAAGAGGAAATGGGCAAACTACCTGAAAAAGAATTCAGAATAATGATAGTAAAGATGATCAAAAACTTTGACAGCCAAATGGAGAAAAAGCAAGAATCAATTAACCAAGACCTAGAAGAATTAAAGAACAAACATGCAGAAACAAACAACACAATTACTGAAATTAAAAATACTCTAGAAGGAATCAACAGTAGAATATCTGAAACATAAGAACTAATCAGTGAGCTGGAAGATAAAATGGTGGAAATAACTTCTGAAGAGTAGAATGAAGTAAAAAGAATGAAAAGAACTGAGAATAGTCTCAGAGACCTCTGGGACACTATCAAACACACCAACATTTGCATAATATGGGTCCCAGAAGAAGAATAGAAAAAGAAAGGGTATGAGAAAATTTTTGAAGAGATTAGAGTTGAAAATTTCCCCAACATGGAAAAGGAAATAGTCAATCAAGTTCAAGAGGCACAAAGAGCCCCATACAGGATAAACCCAAGGAGAAACATACCAAGACACATACTAATCAAACTAACAAAGACTAAACACAAAGAATATTAAAAGCAGCAAGGAAGAAACAAATAATATACAAGAGAAACCCCATACACTTAACAGCTGATCTTTCAGCAAAAACTCTGCAGGCCAGAAGGGAATGGCAGGATATATTTAAAGTACTGAAAGGGAAAAATCTACAACCAATATTACTGTACCCAGCAAGGAACCCATTCAAAATAGATGGAGAAA
The DNA here is from genome assembly GCF_029378745.1 of Bos indicus. Lineage (NCBI taxonomy): Eukaryota > Metazoa > Chordata > Mammalia > Artiodactyla > Bovidae > Bos > Bos indicus. Next base: position 56,984,220 of record NC_091769.1, read on the forward strand.
TAAAAAGCTTTTCAGACAAGCAAAAATTAATAGAATTCAATACCACCAAACCAGCTTTACAACAAATGTTAAACAGACTTATATAGTCGAGAGATATAAGAGAAGAAAAAAGGATCTACAAAATCAACCCCAAACAATTAAGAAAATGGCAATGGAAACATATATATCAATAATTACTTTAAATGTAAATGGATTAAATGCTCCAACCAAAAGACACAGACTGGCTGAATGGATACAAAAACAAGACCCATATATTTGGCACCTCAAGAAACCCACTTCAGACTTCAAGACACATATAGACTGAAAGTGAGAGGATGGAAAAATATATTCTATGCAAATGGGAAACAAAAGAATGCTGGAGTAAGAATCCTAATATGAGGCAAAATAGATCTTAAAATAAAGAAGATTACAAGAGATAAGGAAGGACACTATATAATGATCAAGGAATCAATCCAAGAGGAAGACATAACAATTATAAATATCTATGCACCCAACATAGGAGCACCTCAATACATAAGACAAATACTAACAGACATAAAAGGAGAAATTGACAGTAACACAATAATAGTAGAAGACTTTAACACCTCACTCATAGCAATGAACAGATCATCAAAACAGAAAATTACTAAGGAAACACAAGTCTTAAATGATACATTAGATGAGATGGATCTCATTGATATTTTCAGGACATTCCATCCAAATGCAGAAGAATACACCTTCCTCTCAAGTACACATGGGACGTTCTTCAGGATAGACCACATCTTGGGTCACAAATCAAACCTCAGTAAATTTAAGAAAAGTGAAATTGTATCAAGCATCTTCTCTGACCACAATGCTATGAGACTAGACATCAATTACAAGAAAAAAACTGTAAGAAACACAAACACATGGAGATTAAACAACACATCTCTAAATAACCAACAGGTTACTGAAGAAATCAAAAGGGAAATCAAAACAATTTATAGAAACAAATGACAGTGAAAACACAACTCAAAACCTATGGGATGCAGCAAAAGCAGTTCTTAGAGGGAAGTTTATAGCAATATAATCCTCCCTCAAGAAGCAATAAAAACATCAAATAGACAGCCTAACTTTACACCTAAACCAACTGGAAAAAGAACAACAACAAATTAATAAAAGGAAAGAAATCATAAAGATCTGAGCAGAAATAAATGAAAATGAAGTGAAAGAAACAATAGTAAAGATTAATAAAACTAAAATCTGGTTCTTTGAGAAGATAAACAAAGTTGACAAACCTTTAGCCAGACTCATCAAGAAAAAAAGAGAAAAGAATTAAATCAACAAACTTAGAGATGAAAAAGGAGAGGTTACAACAGACAATGCAAAAATACAAAGGATTATAAGAGACTGTTATGAATAACTACACGGCAATAAAATGGATAACCTGGAAGAAATGGACTGATTGTTAGAAATGTTCAGTCTTCCAAGACTGAACCAGGAAGAAATAGAAATTACGAACAACCCAATTGCAAACACTGAAATTGAAGCTGTGATCAAAAATCTCCTAAAAAACAAAAGTCCAGGACCAGATGGCTTCACAGGAGAATTCTATCAAACATTTAAAAAGAGCTAATGCCTATCCTTCTAAAACTCTTTTTAAAAATTGCAAAGGAAGGAACGCTTCCAAACTCATTCTACGAGGCCACCATCACCCTGATACCAAAACCAGACAAAGACAACACAAAAAAAGAAAACTACAGGCCAATATCACTGATGAACATAGGTGTAAAAATCCTCAACAAAATTTTAGCAAACAGAATTCAGTAACACATCAAAAAGCTCATACACCATGATCAAGTTGGGTTTATTCCAGGAATGCAAGGGTTCTTCATGCAAACCAATCAATGTGATACACCATATTAACAAACTGAAAGATAAAAACCATATGATAATCTCATTGGTGCAGAAAAAGCCTTTGACAAAATTCAGCATCCATTTATAATTAAAACTCTTCAAAAAATGGGCATAGAAGGAGCCTACCTCAACATAGTAAAGGCCATATATGATAAGCCTACAACAAACATCATTCTCAATGGTAAAAAACCGAAAGCATTCCCCCTAAGATCAGGAACAAGACAAGGGTGTTCACTTTCACCACTATTATTCAACATAGTTCTGAAAGTCCTAGCTACATCAATCAGAGAAGAAAAAGAAATAAAAGGAATCCAAATTGGAAAAGAAGTAAAGCTCTCACTGTTTGCAGATGACATGACACTGTACATAGAAAACCCTAAAGATAGTATCAGAAAATTACTGGAGCTAATCAGTGAGTTTAGCAAAGTTTCAGGATACAAAATCAATACACAGAAATCACTTGCATTTCTATATACTAACAATGAAAAATCAGAAAGAAAATAAGAAATCAATCACATTCACCATTGCAACAAAAATAATTAAATATCTAGGAATAAACTTCCCTAAGGAGACAAAAGAACTGTACACAGAAAATTATAAGACACTGATGAAAGAAATCAAAGATGACATAAATAGATGGAGAGATATTCCATGTTCCTGGGTAGGAAGAATCAATATTGTGAAAATGACTATACCACCAAACACAATCCACAGATTCAATGTGATCCATTCAAATTACCAACAGCATTTTTCACATAACTGAAACAAAAATTTCACAATTCATATGAAAACAAAAAAGACCCCAAATAGCCAAAGCAGTCTTGAGAAAGAAGAATGGAGCTGGAGGAATCAAGCTTCCTGACTTCAGATTATACTACAAAGCTATAGTTATCAAGACAGTATGGTACTGGCACAAAAACAGAAATATAGACCAATGGAACAAGATAGAAGGCCCAGAAATAAACCCATGCACCTATGTGTACCTTATTTTTGACAAAGGAGGCAAGAGTATACAATGGAGAAAATATAGCCTCTTTGATAAATGGTGCTGGGAAAATTGGACAGCTACATGTAAAAGAGTGAAATTAGAACATTTCCTAACACATACACAAAGATAGACTCATAATGGATTAAAGACCTGAATGTAAGACCAGAAACTATAAAACTCTTAGAAGAAAGCATAGGCAGAATACTCAATGACATAAATCAAAACAAGATCCTCTATGATCCACCTCCTAGAGTAATGGAAATAAAAACAAAAGTAAATAAGTGGGACATGATTAAATTTAAAAGCTTTTGCATAGTAAAGGAAACTATAAGCAAGGTGAAAAGACAAACCCTGGAATGGGAGAAAATAATAGCAAAATGAAACAGCTGACAAAGGATTAATTTCCAAAATACACAAGCAGCTCATACAACTCAATACCAGGAAATAAACAACCCAAACAAAAAGTGGGAAAAAGACCTAAACAGACATTTCTCCAAAGAAAACATAAAGATGGCTAACAAACACAGGAAAAGATATTCAACATTGCTCATTGTTGCTACTGCTGCTGCTAAGTCACTTCAGTCGTGTTTGACTCTGTGCGACCCCATAGACGGCAGCCCACCAGGTTTCGCCATCCCTGGGATTCTCCAGGCAAGAACACTGGAGTGGGTTGCCATTTCCTGCTCCAATGCATGAAAGTGAAAAGTGAAAGGGAAGTTGCTCAGTCATGTCCGACTCTTAGCGACCCCATGGACTGCAGCCTACTAGGCTCCTCCATCCATGGGATTTTCCAGGCAAGAGTACTGGAGTGGGGTGTCATTGCCTTCTCCACATTGTTAGAGAAATGCAAATCAAAACCACAATGAGATATCACCTCACACCAGTCAGAATAGCCATCATCAAAAAGTCTACAAATAATAAATACTGGAGAGGGTGTGGAGAAAAGGGAACGCTCTTGCACTGTTAGTGGGAATGTAAATTGATACAGCCACTATGGAAGACAGTCTGGAGATTCCTTAAAAAACTAGGAATAAAACCACCATATGACCCAGCAATCCCACTCCTAGGCATATACCCTGAGAAAACCAGGGTTGAAAATGACACATATAGCCCAATGTTCATTGCAGCACTATTAACAATAGCTAGAACATGGAAGCTACCTAGATGCCCATTGATAGTTGAATGGATAAAGAAGTTGAGGTACATATACACAATGGAATATTACTCAAACATAAAAAGGAACACATTTGAGTCAGTTCTAATGAGGTGGATGAACCTAGAACCTATTATACAGAGTGCAGTGAGTCAGAAAGAGAAAGATAAATATCATATTCTTTTTTTTTATATTGTATTCTAATGCACATAAATGGAATCTAGAAAAATGGTTCTGAAGAATTTATTTACAAGGCAGCAATGGAGAAACAGACATAGAGAATAGACTTATGGACATGGGGAGAGGGGAGGAGAGTGTGAGACGTATGGAAAGACTAACATGGAAACTTACATTACCATACGTAAAATAGATAGCCAACAGGAATTTGCTGTATAGCTCAGGAAACTCAAACAGGGACTCTGTATCAACCTAGAGGGGTGGATGGGAAGGAGGTTCAAAAGGCAGGGTTAGATGTATACCTATGGCTGATTCATGTTGAGGTTTGACCGAAAACAACAAAACTCTGTAAAGCAATTATCTTTTAATAAAAAAATAAATTAAAAAAAAAGAATAGATTAAAATTACCCCAAAAGAGAAAAAACAAAGAAACTTTCCTAAGACCATAGAGCTACTATATGCCAGAGCAAGAATTTAATTCTAGGCCAGTGTGAATAAAAATCTGTGCTCTTGTTCATCATGTCACACTGCATCCAAGATTCTTGCTCTACCATCATGGAGCTAAGTTCATATGTTTCTATATGGATAAAACTGCAACCCACAGTGCCAGGTGACCTATCAAGAAGAACTGTGGCTATATTTGGCTGTATTATGTCTGCACAAAGACTCCTAGAGATCTCTTCAGAGCCATCAAGGCTGATATCCGAGACTGACTCCTAAAGTTGCACTGTGTCCTCTTTGACACAAGAGCCTGTGAAGAGTGAGTACAGGCAAGAAGCAGGAAGCTGTCTCTATATGAGTTCCTAGCAGCACTCCAGCCTTGACCCTGTACTCTGTGCCATGTTTTTCCTCACTGTGTCTTCTATACTGTACAAAGATTGCACATGAGCTGTAACTTTCACCCCCAGAATCCTCTTTGTAAAAAGACTGAAGAAATGGCAAGAGCACAAGGGATAATGGAGAAACACATGAATGACAGAAATGAGACATCCCCTGAAAGCAACAGAGCCTCTGTGGAAATGGGTATGGCTTACTTCATGCATGCTGGGCCAATCTATGTTCTGGGGTCTGCTCTGCCCATGTTTCACAGAAGTTTCAGGACTTGAATCTCCCACCTTGCTGCCCTCCTAAGCCTATGCCTGGGACACGTGCTCAGTGGCTTGCATGGATCTTATATTGGCCCCAATTTATCACCCCTCTCCTTTTCAAGTCAATATGACCTATATATATATTCCCTATAACCTGCCCATTATAGTGACCATGGACCAGAGGAAAGAATACAAAGACTAAACCTTCTCCCAGCCTAACTCTCAACTCTCTTAAGCTCTATGTCATCCAAAATAATTTAACCTACCTGACATTTTGGGTTTATTTTTCTGAGAGATGGGTATAATAATACCTGTGATGTTTCCTAGTAATAGAAAGGAAATTTTCATAAAAGGTATTATTATGACTTGAAGTAGAGACTGCTTTCTACAACTTTGCAGTTGTCCCAACTTGATCATTTTACTTCCTAGGTATTGTCAATTAAAAAAAAAATCATCCAAAAATATATTCACAGCTACACACACTTCCCCAAATGATGTATCCATGATCATATTATGAGTCAAAGTGAGCCAAACAAAAGCCATATATAGCTAAAAGGATTATCTACTTGACTGACATGAGGTCCTGGAAAGAATTATTTTGCTTCTGTGATACATTTAGCTTAAATAATTTTTCCGTAACAGGCAATTCTCTGGAAATGACCAAGAAATTGAAGCTTTTAAATAGTTTCATGGTTAAATGTTAGGTTTAGGATCTGAATTCCACATGACATTTTTAACACTGAGATTTATTTATAATAATTTTCCTAAAGGTATTAAAAGAAAAACAGAAAAATACAGAGCCACAGGACAAGTTTATAAGTATGGATCACATGCATCTAAAATTTACCCCTAAAGGATCAGTTAACCAAAAATCTTGCCATAAAGGAGGAAGCTTATATCCCAAAGGCCCAATGGTAGCACGTGAGCTATAGATTCAAACCTAATCACTTATTTCTTGAAATAATATATGTGCCACTGGTATGTGTTTGCCGTATTGATAAAAGAAATGTCATATTGCTTTCTTTTTCTAAATCAAATCTAAAATCTGTCTCTATGGCCCCTATCCGCTATAGTGCAAGGAAATCCAACCTTAGTCATTTGGGTGTTCTTTTTTTCAATTCCTCTATGGGATTAAAGAAGAACATGGAGCTTTTGTGGCACCAGAGGACAAAGGTAAATTTTCTAACCCTGCCCTATGATTACAATTCCTGAGGTTTTATTGTCCAGGACCATGTAGGATATTTAATGATAGTAAGCTTGGCTTCTTCTCTGCCAGAGAAGTCACCCAGATTATCCACCAGAAATGGTTATAGCTGTTAGAGTTCAATAATCACCCATATTCTACCTACCTCCCAACATCACGGGAAAGACACTTGGGACACTGTATGGAACTAGCTCATTACTTCGTGATGCTCACCCAACCCCAACCCCACCACAGACACCTGGTTAAACTATTTCTGTCCCTACATCTCTTGAGGCTCATTCTCTCTCAGGACAATCTAACTTCACTAGCAAAAAAAATCCATGACATGTGCCACACAAGACTGGGTGGTATCCTGCCTTGAGTCTTATCCAATAATGTGAATGAAATAGAAATTAATATTACTAACAACTTTTTGTTATGTATGTAAATCACCTAGCCCAGAGTGTGGTACATTAAAAAAAAAAAAAAAAAAACCACTCAAAAAATTCATTTCATTAACCACTTCAGTTAATGCTACACGGTTTTGGAACTGGAAATAAGACCTACAGCCTAATGGCAGAAACAAATATAAGAATAAACACCACCTAAATGATATTAAAGGGCTTCCCTGGTGGCTCAGCTGGTAAAGAATCCACCTGCAATGCGGGAGACCTGGGTTAGATCCCTGGGTTGGGAAGATCCCCTGGAGAAGGGAACAGCTACCCACTCCAGTATTATTCTTGAGAATTCTATGGATTGTATAGTCCCGGGGGTTGCAAAGAGTCAGACACAACTGGGCAACTTTCACTCACCCAAATGATATTAAAAATAATCAACAGTCTATAAAATTCAGGCATCAACCTCTTAGTAAAGGCTGGCCACGACTTTGGAGTGCCAGAGATTCCTACCCTTGCTGGGAAAGTCTTAACTGCTGAGTGCTGGAAATTGGCAAGGCTTGGGCAAAGGTGGTATAGGGCAATGGGGTGGGGTGGGGGGCAATCTGGGGGCCCAGGGATGTAGCTACTTACCAACCAGAATATAAATAGTTCAATATTTTAACAACTGGAAAGCCATGTCATTGTCCATCACCTCACTATCAGCCATAATTAAATAACAAAAATATCACTGCAGTGTCAGAGGTTGCTGGAAGTGTTCAGAATACCTGCTCAGAATAGCTTTGATCTGCAACCTTGCTACCCAGACAAGCTCAGAGGTTTTCAGGGAAATGAATCAGCTTGGGAAAAACTATAGAGGCTTAAAAAATAAAGGTGGAGTTTAACCTAGAAAGGGAGAACAGCTTCTATTATTATTAATAAAACATTAATAATTATTATCATTACTATCACTAGAAAGGTAAATCATCACCCTTGAATAGAAAGGTGGTTTTCCAAAAGTCCAAACTGGTCATATTGTTAAGGCATTAGGCATTTCCCTCTCTGCTCTTACCTTGGCCTGAATCCTCAGCCTCATCACAAACAACCCCTTGATGAGCTCCCTGTTATTCCCATCCAGGCAGGTATACAGGCCCGTCACTTCAACTGCTTGCATCAGAGCAGCTTTCACAAACAAAAACAAATCTTTCACAGATAGCTTTATAAACAAGCACCTACCGATGAGCTGGCCTCAAAGAAAAGTGACTCTATGGGCTACCAACCTAGAGAAGCTGCCCTCAAGTAACCCCATGAATGAAGGACCATTTGTCCATCAGTGAGCAGGCAACTGGCCAATGGGGATGAAAGAGGGGATAGATAACCACCCTTCAGATCAACCTGGTTGCTGATCAATGTGGGCAGAAGGTGACAGCCAGAATAGGGGGATGGGGGTGAGTTCCTCAGTTTGGACAACTAGAGGAGTAACTAACATCAAATGGGAATTCAAATTAGTAATGAAGATGCCACAGAGTTGATCAGACTTTTTGCTGGTTTCAGCCAGTAGATCTGACCCTGCAAAAAAAAAAAAAAAATACACTCTGTTCTTTTTATCAATTTGGATCTTTCAAGAATTCTATAAAGTGTTATACTGACATTGTTGGCCAAGTTTAAAATAAAATCTTCAATAATTGGGTCAAAAACAGACTTTATAATTGGAATTAAGCATAGAGGATATCTGGTCAAATTTCTTCTTTTATAGAGGAACAAGTCTGAAACTCAGAGAGGTGCAATGATTTGCTCAGAATCACACAGCTCACAAGCAACAGAGCCAGAAGTAACACTGGAACCTTTGGTTTCTAAGTCCAGTTACCTTTTCCTTACTCCTAGGTGACTTCCTTGGGTCTTAGACCATAAGTTTAGAGGCATTCAGGCTTTTTGTAGGGCAAACAACCTTGCCCAGCAGGAAGATGTCAAGAGTGTGACCCTCCCATCCAGATAAGACCAGCGCCAATGAAAGCACAAAGCACAGGAAACACAGGATGAACCACAGAACATATGCCTGAAGCCTTAGTAAGGCCAACATAGACCACTGTAAAAGAACATTTCATTTTAATTTCAACATCATACTCCACAGCAATTTTGTTCTAAGGACACAAAGAAAGGCACCCTGAGCTGCCTTGAAGTAGAACTGCTGTAGAAAGTGGAGACTCCTTCAAGTTCACTCTCAGACAGAGGGCACAGAGGACAGTCACTGTGTGGGATGCTGACCCAGCACTGTGTTTGCGTTTGGACACGGACATGAGCAGCCAGTTACCAAAGAGCCGCCGCTTCCTCTTGTCATGTCATGAGCCAACGCCTAGGGGGCGGTCTCGACGTGCTCCACAGCCCAGAGCACCACTGCTCCTATCAGAACAACCAAAACGACACAGCAGGGGCTTTTCGCTTTTTAATTTATTTCAGCATTTTAAGGGAAAGGAAAGACACAATCCCAAAGCAAGTATACAAAGCCCACCTTACTGAGGCAGAAAAATATTTAAAATATATGTATTATTAGATCACTTACTTTCGACAGTTTTGCTTAAAAAAAAAAAAATCTGTCCTAAAAGTCAAGAGTATGTTTCTATCCCTTTCTATGGCATATGGCAAGCTTTAATGACAACAGAATAACATCGTCTCCTGATTAAAATGGCTGAAACGACCTGCTTTTATTCCTGCTACAACCTGCCCTGTAACATAATGACCAGCTTTAAATCCATCAAAGTGGAGTACACAGTGCGATTGCAAAGGTTCAGACATTGAAATCCAGTAAATTTTATCTGCTATTCAGTCAAGGGATGCTCCTGAGTAGAGCTCAGACCTGCTGAGCTTAGGTGGTCAATTCCTCAATTCCTAATCATTCATCACAACCAGGGACTTGCATCTACCTCCATCTCTCCAATTCATTCCCAAAATACTTTTCTGAAGCTTGGGCAGGATATGCAAGGGTTTCAAGAAACTTAAAGTGAAGAAGAGCTTAGTAATGCTTAAAATCCCCATTGCCATGTGTAAGAAGAAAAAATATATATACATTTTTTTTAAAAAAAGGCAAGAAGAAATCCAAATAATTGAAATTAACTGATATTATTGAGTGACTTACAAATAGCTAGGAAGGATTGATAAGTGATCATTGTGGATAATATCAAAATATACGTGGATGTATATGCGTGTATCCACATACCCTGCCATATCTGAGGAGTCGGGTTTTGTTACGTGTATGTTTGCATATGTGGACAATTCTAGGGAAGATTATCTTGCACACAAAGCAAACGGCCCTGCCCCCATTGTGAAAGAAGCAGATCCCCCGAGATTAGGAAAGAAGGAATTGCTTATGGTCAGCAGAGGCCGGGAGAACAATGGAGACCCCAGCTAAAGGCACAGCAGCAGCAGCCTGCTAGGATGGGTGGGGACTGACCACATGGCCATTGCAAACTAGATGGCATTGTCAGTGTCACCAGAAGTGACTAAAAAGGGCTCAAATTAGCAATTGTTATGATTAGCAGGTGGTTTAAGAGATATGAGGGCCACGAAGTGACTCGGGCTGTGGGGGAGGTGGGGTGGATACCAGAATGCATTTCATTTTTGCTATAGCATAAAGTGAAGAGGCTTAGAAGCATTTTCCTACCTGAAAATAAGAATTACAGATTCATTTAAGGAATAATAATAGAGATGTCTAAAATAAAAGTAGTCTCCAAGAGAAAAAAATTGAAAATGTCCAGTTCCTTAAAAAAATTTTGCTATGCTCTTATACAATCATTGTAGATCAATTATGATAAAAACAGAAATTTAAATGCTGTCAAATTATAATAGAAAAAATACCTCTAATTTTTTAAAGCCAACTTAACTCAATTTGTCCTATACAGTCCTATCTAAATCAAGCTTTAGACAATTCAACAAACTTTAATAAATTATCCCTTTTTAGCACTTATTTATTTTCTAACTTTTCATAGAGTTTCTCACAAAACTGACTACTTCTTATACAGATACAGATCAGAATTTTCATGTTTTGCCTCTCTACTTCATGAGCCATCTTAGAACACAAGCAATTAACAGACTGTTTTTTTATTCTTTCTTTTAATTTTTTTAATAATAAATCTTCACTAATGAGTGACTTTGCCAAGAAGGTGGCTCTAGGAATCTGCAAGACAGAATTTTCAGGAATGGTCAGTGTCCTTCCTGCCCATAACTGTCCTCAGGTATAGTCACTGGACTGGATTCATGTACAGATAAATTTGGGACCAAATAGTTAGGATTTCTCATTTGCAGTTACTAATATCCATAGGTATGCATGATGAATACTGAAGACTGAATCAGGAACATAAAAACTCATTTTCCCAGGGTCATCTTTCTACAAATCTGAAGCTCACAGATGGTACTCGCTGTTTGGACAGAGGGTCCGACTGCATCAAAACTCATTCCAATACATGTCTAGGGGAAAACTGGGGGATTGATTTGTGAGAGGTTACTTTGCTGTGCAACTCCATACAACTTCATCAAATAAAAAAGACCATTTCAGCGAAGGGACCTAGAACTTATTATCAACTCATATTGAAGTCCAATAGGCTTGGTAGATAATTTTGCACTGAAAATGTCAGTGAGAACCCAAGCCATGTAAAGTGGACAAAGAAGCCATTACCTAGCAAAATCAAAGTATGAAAAAACTGTACCAGTGGGGTGTTACTAAGTTTTATTAGGCTTGTTGCAAAACTTAAATATATTTAAAAAAATATCATTGCTCTCTCTTTTGCTCTCATTTTGTTCATAGAAAACTTGACCACTGTAAGCCTATCTTTGGACTCAGATGATTCAGATATAGGTCAAATGAAATCCCAATAATTCAATGCCCTGATTTGGGACTCTTCCTTATGTGCCTGAAGGTATGTTCCTATTTTGCATGTATCATAATTTTACATAAATGCCTCTACAACTAAAATAAATTTGCAATATATGAGCAAGAAGTTATTTACAAAAACCACAGTGGAAAATCTGCCTCATTCCTTTATAGCTCCTACCACACAACCAGAGGACCCTGCATTTTTCTGACTAATTTCAGCAGATTTTTTAGCAATCTAGATCACTTACAAAAACACATTTAATAACTTACCATTTCCAGACTGCTATTCTAGTTGGCCCAAATTCACTGAGGAATAACTTAGTTTCCTCCTGACTGATTTACTTCAGTCATGGCTTAGGAAGAGTTAGGTAGCCAAGAAACTGCTATCTCTTGTTCCCATCCTGAACCATCTTATCAGTTATGACGTGATGCTTACAATAGTGAACGGACCATCTAGCTCCTGGTGCTGCCAGACCAAAAGGGGTTTTTGTCTCCTGGATTACTGGAGAAATTAAGGGCACGTGGACCTGGCTGGCCTCAGTGGTGCACTTGGTGTGATCTCTGATGTTTGTCCCCATCCTCAGTTGTATTGATTCCCATCCAAATGGTCAAACCTGAACAAGCCTTTTAAAACATGAAATAATAGGCTGCTTGTATCCTGCAGGTAACAAGACCATTCAGCCACAATTGGAACCATTTTCCAGCAAAGTTGATGCATTTGTACCTCACCTGACTGAACAGAAATTAACCCCCATTCACGACACTGACCCCATACAACTCACTCAGCCTACTGCACTTGAACATATTCATTTTGATATGCTATTCACAGACTGTTGCTATGCACTTATGTATTTAAGCTGTTGCATGCAGGCAATCAAGAGACCCAGTTATTTGTCTTTTTCATTAGAACTATGTTGGTGAGAATGAATATAACACAGTTTTCAGGTAATATCTCTCAATTCTGAAATAAAAGGAACACCATCTTCAATCTAACTACCCAAAATGTCAAGGTAAATAAGAAAAATTTTAGTAGAAAAAGCTCAAATGCCTCTGGTGGTTTTGTTGCTGATTTAAATGCACAGATGTTGGAAACAGATACAAACATGAATGCTTCTTTACAAAGATTCACATACAAATGTCTGCATAATATAGTTACAAACTTAATATATAACCTATATCCAAGAGTTCTCTCAGTCCATTTTGCTTTTAGCATCAATGAACCCTAAATAAAAATATGGTTGCCTAAATAAATGACAAACTTTCTATATCACACATTCTACTATGTTTATAAGCATATCTTAGTTCAATAATTATAGCTTTTACATGAGTATGTAGTTTAAAATTAAACAAATAAATACATTGAAAAGAATGACATTGCTATTACATTTCCAGTCACCCAAGCTTAACACTCAGTGATGTAAAAGTATAATTATCCCACCTTGACGTCACTGTAATATTTGATCCATGCCACAGGAACCACTCAGTACCATGGACAGAGAAGGTACAGCCTGTCCAAGGAATGACTATGGTATTTACTTCAGCTGGACACATATGAAAAAAGAAAGCTGAAGTTCATAGCTAAGTAACACAGTAAAAACAAACTCTGATTTTTCAGGATTAATTAACTGCTTATTACACTAAGGGCATTTATTTTAGCTAAGACTGTAAGTCTATGAAAGCTTTGTTGTATTGTGTTCCCAATTGAAAAATGAAAAACATAGTAAATTTAAAATACATGTTATTTTAATTATGGAAAAAAGTCTTATTTCAACATGCATCCTTGAGAATAACTCTAAAAGCAATAAAACAATTTGTGAAGGAGTCTTTCCTGCTGTTAACATTAGTTGGTATTTGGTCTTCATATATATATAATACACACATTATGCATTTACATATATGCATAGTGTATATATAATATAGCCATACATATGTTAGTAATATTCTTAAGGGTAAAACTTTTACTTAGAAAAAACCTTATGCCTGATTGTTGACATCCACTGACTGAGCTTTTATTCTATGAAATTAGTAGCAAAATAATTTTAATAATTTAATAATTTTATGGAAATTTGAAAGTATTATAATTTATTTCAGATATAAAGCCAAAATACAATTTGAATTCACAGTTTAATTGAGCAAATATTATTAAATCCTACATATAAGATAATTTACTAAATGCTGGGTGGTTCAAACATGAATTAAATATGACCACTGCTTCTGAAGAACTCAGAATCTAATGAAAAATAGATATGGAACAGGAAAGAAACAAGCATGTATTGAGTGCCTGTTATTTGCCAAACACCATACTATGAAATTTACATGTATTATACTGTTTTGGTAGATATTATTAAGGCCATTTTTAAATATAAGGAAAGTGAGGTTCAGCAAGGTTAAATACTCTTTCCAGATCACTCAGCTGATAAGTTATAGAATCAGAATGCAGGCTCTTTATAATTCCAAAGGCTATGCTCTTGTTTGTGTACCCAAGGATGCCCCAGAGGGAGAGGTGAACAACTCTGAACCGCAAAATGAAGGAAGGCACAACAAAGCAGGTGACATTTTAGCCTGAACTATTTAACCACTCATTTACAGACAGTACAAGACAATGCTTATTTCCCAGTTTACACTTACAACATGTCTATGAGTCTGTTTGTAATTGGTCTCTTGATTTTTCCTGCTAAAGGAAGGCATTTGTTACAAAGATAATCCAAAATGTGACATAATCCATGAGTCTTTTATGTTTACATGTTTTGGCAACAATTCCAAAAGTATATTCCTACTAATTATGTTAGGAAAGGCTATTGAAATGATTTTGCATTCCTGCAGCACAGAAAATTAATGATAGAAATTGGCCTAGGGCTACTGAGTCACCTAATGACAGCAACTTTAATTTAAAATATGTTGCGGGTAATAGACCAAGTGGATAATCCACTTGTGGATAATTGAGAGTGTATCTGTGCCCACATTTTAAGATCCAGATATTTCATAGAGGTCCTATAACATAACATGTCATAAAATAACCTGTTCCCAATGCACTAGTATCCATTAAAATCAATAAGGTTTTGCAAGCCATGCATATGATAGATAGTATGAAATGTAATTAGTATTGGGAAAATTGCTATAAAATCTCAAGCTCTTTGTACTGAAATGTACTCAAGATGTTTTCCATTGAGGCTCCTTTTTTAGAGAAACATAGTGAATAGAATCTGAAAGATTAAATAATTGGTGTAATGCTGATTTTTAAGCACATGAATCCTATTGTTTCTGTGCACAGGAAAACAAAATTTTATCATTGCAACAAAACCACTACTTTGATGGCACTTTCTGAAAAGAGGTGAAAAGCAGAATTTGACAGCCCTTGGGCTGAAATTTTTGTATCCTATATCTGACCTGCTGGGAATAAATTATCTGAGGCTGACATCCCTTAGGCTAAGGGTTTATAATGGAAAACACCCCCCAAAAGCCTTAAATATGAAATAATACCATGAGACACCATAACTTAGATTCTCTAAAAATATTCACAATGAGGCATACAAAAACACATATGCTAGGACCAAAAGATGCTTGGAAAGAGAGAGAAGGAGAACATAAATGCAGTTTTTCTTTCTTTCTTTTTAACCTTATCTATGCATTCCTGGGTCACAGAAGCATTGTGCTGACTCTGGATGAAAACACCCCTTTGATGGAGGATACATGCTGAAAGGGAGAATTCTGAATTATGTTCTCTAAATTATCCAAGGCTTGGAGAGCAAGTATTGATTTTGAAAATGACTGAGCCAGACCTCGTACTGCAGAGCCCCCTCCCTCCTCGCGCCCCAAAGCACAACAAGAGATCTCGGGCACTGTGCAGCCGCCACGAGGCCCTGGGCTGGCATTGTTTCAAAAAATCAGAAAGTCATCCATCAACCATAGAACCACTGGAATAAGTACATGGTAGCTAAAGACACATTTTATCTGCTCACAGGCTTCAATTCAATGAGCTATGAGGAGAATTAGAATGATATTGGACCGATTAACTAATGCACTCTGGGAACCATGAACTGTTAAGGTGTTTATTTTGCTGCCCCACATAAAAGAATGAGAAGTTTATCTGCATAGTTAAGCCGTTCTGTTTGCTCCTGCCATAAATAACTCCGAAGTGCCTCTGAGCCAGACCTCTTTTACAGAGGCAGACTGAGAACCAGAATTTGTTCTGTAATTGCTTCCATACTTTGTAAACAATTTAGGCGCAGCAGGATCTGCACTGTCATTAGGAACAGTTCTACGTGTGCACATGTGCAAGCACATATTCACCTCCTTGTGTATGGTTTCTTTGGCACTATTACTAGATATTAAATTTGTGGGGGAAACGAAGACTAAAATTATTCATTTCCATGCATTGAGAACATCACTTAAGTTTTATTCAGTTAGTAGTGGTGATGAGCATAATGAGCAGATCACAGACTACATTAGACGGCTGTTGCTGCTGCTAAATTGCTTCAGTCGTGTCCGACTCTGTGCGACCCCATAGACAGAAGCCCACCAGGCTCCCCCGTCCCTGGGATTCTCAAGGCAAGAACACTGGAGTGGGTTGCCATTTCCTTCTCCAATGCATGAAAGTGAAAAGTGGAAGTGAAGTCTCTCAGTCGTGTCCGACTCTTAGAGACCCCATGGACTGCAGCCTACCAGGCTCCTCCATCCATGGGATTTTTCAGGCAAGAGTACTGGAGTGGGGTGCCACATTAGATGGCACTAGACCTTTATTTTATGTTTCCAAAAGTATATTTTCCATGTCTGAAGAACTAACAGGGTGCAGCTGAGTGATATTTATGCTTATTTTCACATGGCTACACTTCCAGAACAGTTAGATACAAAATTCCAAGTCCCTTATCCTTATATATTTAAAATCAAAATTTGGTTGTTTTTAATTTGCAAATAAATTCTCAGACTTAGTACATGTTGTAAGAGATACCAGTTCAAGCAAGACACCATTTAGATAGAGCAGGATTTCTCAACCTTGGCACTATTGGCATTTAGAGCTTAGATAATTCTTTGTTGTGGGCTGTCCTATTCATTCTAGGAATTTTAACAGCATCTCTGGCCTCTACCCATTAGATACCAGTAACACTCCCTCCCCACCAAGTAGTGAAAACCAAAAATGTTTCCAGACATTAACAAATGTCCTCTAGGGAGCAAAAGCCTTTCTGGTTGAAAATCATTAATTAAGATTCCCTTTTTTCTAAGTTTTTGAAAGAAAGTGTGAATGCTTTCCAAAGGAATGTTATAAAACACAAGAACTCCACTTTCAGTTTCACTGGTCCCAGAACATATTATGCAGAGCAACCATGATGATTGAGAGACGGTCCAGGAATTGTTAGGCTTTTTTCCAGGTGTTATGCTCTAATTTTTTGATATAATATTATAAAAGACTCACTTCATCTCAAAATAGAATTTTCTAAACTATCTGTAGTATTGTTGTTGACATTTGGAGTAAGAAAAGTTTCACAGGCTCTCTTGAGTCCCTTCTTTTTATAGTGGTTTTTACAAAGTGGTCTAATTCCTTGGCTTGCTATAGTTAAAAATATTACACTGAAATTTCTCTCATAGAAACTCTCCTATTTACTTTTTCCATGGCCTTTCGAAGGATATGCAATTGAGTAATGGCACTGATTTCATTACCAATTCCTCCAGTAAAGGGGCAATTTTACTGGGTCAAGGTTGAAACAAGTCATGGGATAAAAAGAAACCTAACCTACCTCTAAATCGCTCTGCAACTTAGAAGTTATTATGTTGGAGACATGTCTACACAGACCGAAAGACAAGTCTAGAGCTGGCTCCTATCCAGTGAATTTGGGCAGTAGATTTAGTCAAACAGATCCTTCACCACTCCCTGTCTCTTGCCAACATGGCAGGGGGTGGTTTGAATGATATAGATTAAACAATTTTTAGAACATTATAAATTAATTTGTTTGGAGGATAAACTTAACTTGGGTGATGTTTTATATATAATTTCTATTTCTCTTTCTACACCAGCACTTTCCTAAGTATAAACATAACCACAGACATCTATTCAAAAGAAGTTTGGGGAGAACTGGGTTACACATAATAAAATGAGCTTAGTAGCTGCAGTTTTTCTCAGAGCCTTTAATACGTCAAAATGCTTTGTGATCCTCAAGAAATCCTTTCACGCAAGGGCTATTTTAAGAAACTAGTTTTCCTCATGATGCACTTTAGGAAATAATATGTACATATTAGGGTAAATATCTGGTTTTGTTTTATGAAGATAAAATCTGAAGTTTCTTTTCTCTGTACCACCTTATACCTTGGACTTTGACTCCATCGCTTTTGAGAGAGATGGTCATGTTGTCTGCAGATGTATGGCTTGTAGACAGTAACTGTCTCAGATACAGCTATATAGAATATGTCAACCCTTGGGTTGGGAAGATCCCCTGGAGGAGGGCATGGCAAGCTACTCCAGTATTACTGCCTGGAAATACCCATGGACAGAGCAGCCTGGCAGGTTACAGTCCATGGAGTCACAAAGAGTCGGACATGACTGAAGTGACTTAGCACATGTATGCACATGATATCTGTAGACATGATTATGTTCTGGGAAAAACACAGGATTACCACCAGATGGCCCAGATTCTAGTCTCTGCTCTATGAGATACTAATTCTGAGAATTTAAATAGGTCATTTGACCTCTTTGTGCCTCAGTTTTCTCACTTTCAAAGTAGGCACAAATATCCCTGATTGATATTTCACAGATCGTGCAAGTTTCAGATGGGTGTATGTATGTAAAAAGTCCATCCTCACCACCAAAGCTCATGTTGATGGCATGTACTTTTGACAGGACGTAATGAGATGGGCACTTCAATTCTGTGGAATTCCTCCTTAAATCCATAATCCCAGTCAAATCAGGAGAAAAACAAACAAACAGACAAATATAAATCACAAACCAGTACACAAAATATCTTGCCAATACTCTTAAAGATATAAAGATCTCAAAAGAAGAGAAAACTAAAAACCTGTCACAGATTGGAAAGTAATTAAGGAGAAATGATGACAAAATACAATGTAATATCCTACACCGGATTCTGGAACAGCGAAGAACATTATCAGATAAGCAAAATCTGGATAAAGTCTGCAGTTTGGTTAATACTATAGTTTCTTAGTTTGGGGGAAATGTCCATGTTGTATAAAATGTGAATATTAGAAGAAACTGGGTGAAAAGTATATGTGACCCCTAGTTACTATCTTTGAAACTCTTATAAATCTAAAAATACTTTAAAATGAAAAAAATTAAAGGAAGCATCAGTATATTATATTTCTCATTTGTGCTGCTCCCTAAAAGCCTGGTTTCTTTCCTCCTGTCTCTCTCTCTCCCCCCCCTCCCTCTTCCCTTTCTCCCCCTTCATCCAGCCCTCTCTGGCTCTTTGTCTCTCTCCCGTCTTTCTCAATATGAGTCTCAAAATTCCTAAAGAAGAAACTAACTGAGCAGACCAACTGAGGACTGGTGGAGGAGTCATGCTATGAGGATGGGGTATTGACTGTTGCTAATATGTCAGTGAGGTGAACAGAAGAGTTCCTAAAGGAAGGGGTATTGGGTAGTGGGCAGTTCCACTGATGTTCACTACACAAACTGAGACATAGAAAAGAACCATTCCCTCACATTCCTCTAACTCATTCCAGTCATCTTGCTTCTGAAAAGCCTTTACAATCAACCTAGCAGAAAAGTTAGGCCTATTACAATGATGAGTCATAGCAACAGTAGCAATTCTGAATATAGAGACACAAAGTTAGAAACATAAAAGAGTCTATTTTTTTTTCTTACATCTTGGTGGTAGAATAATTTTTGCCACCAATAATTTAAAAGGTATTCTCCCTTTTACATAGATTCTGTTAATAACAAAATATTGGTATCTTCCAAAACTAAATAATAGTTAAATTACCCTATCTAAAGGAAAAAACTGTGAAACTCATTGCTGTGACAGGCATCTCCTTAAACTATGAGACAAAGTACTAAAGCAGTAAGAGAGGCATCATACCTACCAGTAGCAGAATGTCTTGCTCAATGTGGTATAAATAATGAGAAAATGTATTATAATGAGAAATTGTATCTTCCTTTACAGCAAGAAAGATATGTGAAGGGTGGGCTCCAATTCTACTTCCCTGCAATTCCATAGACTCTGGCTTCTTTCTGTGGAGGCTTGTCCATTGATGACTCACAACTGTGCCATATGGGAAAACATTCTGCTGTTCTCCCCAGACACACTGGAGAGTACAGAGTCTCTTGAGGTTGTCCTGGGACTATCTGCCTGGACATTGCACACGGCCATTTCTATTTTACCATTACCATATCATTCTGGTCACATGAGATATGCCAAAGAAGGAAGGTACTGTACAAACCCACTCTTGGATTCTCTTACCTGCTGTTGCTGCTGCTGAGTTGCTTCAGTCGTGTCCGACTCTGTGCGACCCCATAGACAGTAGCCCACCAGGCTCCTCCATCCATGGGATTTTCCAGGCAAGAACACTGGAGTGGGTTGCCATTTCCTTCTCCAATTCATGAAAGTGAGAAGTGAAAGTGAAGTCGCTCAGTCGTGTCTGACTCTTAGCGACCCCATGGACTGTCGCCCACCAGGCTCCTCCATCCATGGGATTTTCCAGGCAAGAGTACTAATTCCAGTTAGGTCATGGAAGGAATGGCAGGATACAAGCCCTTCTCAAGGAAAACCCAGGATCCCAGTTCCACTCTTGCTCCTCTTCCTCCCTTCATTTCCTCTAGGTTTGGACAAATGGACACAGACTGATCACTTATTCTCCTAAATCTATTATTTATGCCAAGACCTCAGCTTTTGAAACCCAAAAACAAGAATTTGGCTTTTATTCAACTGTATAATCCTTTCCCTGAAGCAGTAAGCTCAAGAATGCTCTGTCTGCTGCTTATGTGGAAGGGGGATCACAGAATAAAAGGAATCATTGAGAATATAAAACATAATTTTAATATAGTATATCAAGTACTATCCTGCTCTACGTCTATGATTAAATATATTTTATACTATCTGATTTATACCCATGGTTTCAAAAACAAGGATTTGAGAGAACAAAATGAATGTAAAAACACAGATACATTGACAATAGAACAATTAATCTGAGACCAAAAGAGAAATCAAGGACCAAGTTCTATTATCCAATACTCAGAAGCATAACAGTTTAATATCATCATCATCACCATCATCATTCTTGAGTACCTACTAAGTGAAAGATTCTGTGCTAAGTATTTATACTTTAACTTCATTAGTAAACAAGAATTAATTTCACCTTCACCGCAATCCTAGCCTAATAGATACTTTTATCGCCATTTTACTACAAGCACAATGAGTGTCCCTGGACTTTAGCAGCTTGAAGATTCTCCCAAGGAAAACACAATGGTGTGGTTGACACTGTGATACATGACCAAGATCCCCCTTCTGCTGATGGCAGTCAGCCTCAGCTGCAGAGAACTGCCTTGCTTCAAGGTCACACCTCTTCCTAGGATTGTACTTCCTATGACTGATGAATGGAGGATAAAGGTCTGGCTATCTTGACCCAGACAACTCTGAAGGGCCAGACTAGCTGTAGCATTCCTCACAGAACATATCATAGTGTGACTATGTCCTTGTAAGCATGTATAATGTATGCAGATGAAGTTATATTAACAGAACAGTGAAGCAGTGTTCCTAACAGCTGCTATAGACCTTTGGTTAAGAAACTGTATTCCCGTCTTAGAAGTGCTTTCCGTCTGACTCTAACATCTATCTACTTTCCTTCTGTCACCTGCTTCCTGATAAGTCACCAAAAGGAAGAAAATTTTTCTTCATCACAATAATGATAACTTACCTTTGCCAAGAAAAACAGGTGGATACAAACAATGAATATTTAAAATACATTGGTTTTAGATGGAAGCTTGATTGACTGATGAGGAAGAGCTAAGCAATTCACTCAGGAATGAGATCCAAGGGATCCAGCTACCAATCCCCTTCTCCATCCACTTAGCATGACAGGGCTCAGTAGAATGAAGTCCAGGTCCAAACCCATGTGCCCTGGGAGATGTCATACCCAGGGAGGGTAGACCTCCCTTCTGTGTTGTGGTTATTATACCAGGTTAGGTATAATACTAGGTAAACACAGTGTTTGATAAGCTCTGGGGAACCATCTTACACAGGAAAGACATGCAGTTTGTTATAAGTCAGTCTTAATTTCAAGCCTCATGTTATGAGATAAAGCTGAATTCCAGTGAATAAGTTGTGAATTACCTTGTGAGTTTGGGCTGTGAAGGCAGCCAAAGCAGATAATTCTTGCCTATTAAGTGGATTTATCACATGTTCAATTGTGTAATTACTTTTTTAAAAAATCCATTTTTCCCATTTTATTGTCATGAAGGTACAAAGGAGACATTTTGGATAAAGAAATCATTATCTAGGTGAGGGAATAACAACTGTTCCTCTTGTAAAGTTGAGCTTTTATATCCATTAAGTGGTTCAAAGAAAGGATCGGTAACTGGAGGCTGCTCACTCCCTGCCCCTTTACTTAGACAAAAAAAAAAAAATGCCTGTCTTATAAGGAGGTAGCTAAATAGATGACATTATTGGAAGGACAATGAGAAAGCTCCATGGATCCAGCAATCTTTTGTGAAGCACTTGCCACAGTGCCTGAAATCCCACCATTAGTAAATCACTCCTTTGGGGCAGGTCTTGAAAATTTTCTGATACTCAGAACTTCACCCAATTAATATGTCAGCAATGCAGTGAGGCTGGGGGTGGGGGGGTGACTAATATCTTAAGTCATTTGCAATTACAACCTAAAGAACTGGGGCATCAGAAGAAGCATGGCAAGGGAAAAAAAAAAAAAAACATTGAATACGGCAAGTGATGCAGAATAACCAACGGGAGCAATGTGTAGTTCATACAGTACAATTTTCACGATGACAAAATTGAGTTTGTAGAATAATACTTTCTAAAGTTTTCCTCAGACAATAGTTCTCAGGCTCTAACATGCTCCTCTGATACAGGATTTCAAGGTCAAATAAATTTGGGAAATTTTGAAACAAACAAGTTTAACAAGTTTCGGTCCTATAAGGCTCCATTAGTGCTAATGTACATTGTAAATCTAGGGATAGAGAGAAGGAAAGCAAATATAGGATCCCATTCATGTAGAATTGCTTAGCATCTTCAAGACTAATTGCTATTGAAATGCTTCTCTCGAAGGATGAAATGGCTTGCCCACGGCAAATAAAAAAATAGAGGCCAGCTTTTCTGACTCCTAGTTTAGTTTTCTATTGTACTGTGCTCTGATCCCATTATTTTGCTTTGGGTATGTCCAGAGCATAAAAAGAAATGCTCAGAGACTTAGAGACTGTCAAAAAAATACTGTTTCAGAACAAAACAACAAAAGCCATATCTACAAGAGCATGAATATACTCACTGGACTGTAGCATTCACTGCTCACTCACTTGGTGACTTTGATGATTAAATAGATGTATCAGCCAGAGTATCAGGGAAACGTCCTTCCTCCATTTTTCTATCTCATCCCTTCACAGTGGTCTACTGGTAAAGAAGAGCAATACCTGGGGAAAAACAAGAAATGGCTTAACTCAGTTTAGAATAATTGAGATGCTCCTCCTTTATGCATACCTCCCTAAAACAACCCTAAGCTCACCCAAAGAAGTCTAGTGTAAGACCTAGGTTTTTACACTGGCTTACATAGCTTCTTCCATGAGAGCATTATCAATCAAATTATCTCACATTCCAAAAGGATAAAAATGAGATAACAATAAAACCATTATAAGAATCTGAAAAGCATGAGAACTATGAAAGAGATACAATCTATAGATGGATTATCTGGTAACAGAAGAAGCAAAATTCATGGAACAGAAAATGAAGCTAAAATATACATTTTGATAATTTCAGAGAGATCAGGAAGACTATAAGAAATGTGAAACAAGAAATAAACAGAGAACTAATTTGACTTTGGATATAAATGTATCCATCAGAGGGCAGACAGAATGAAAACCACAATCCCAGAAAGCTAACCAAACTGATCACATGGATCACAGCCTTCTCTAACTCAGTGAAACTATGAGCCATGCTGGGTAGGGGCCACCCAAGATGGACAGGTCATGGTGGAGAGTTCTGACAAAACATGGTCCACTGGAGAAGGGAATGGCAAACCACCTCAGTATCCTGGCCTTGAGAACTTCATGAACAGTATGAAAAAGCAAAAAGATATGACACTAAAAGATAAACTCCCCAGGTCAGTAGGTGTCACATATGCTACTGGAGAAGAGCAGAGAAATAGTTCCAGAAAGAATGAAGAGGTTGAGCCAAAGTGAAAACAACACCCAATTGTGGAAGTGACTGATGAAGAAAGTAAAGTCTGATGCTGTAAAGAACAGCACTGCATAGGAACCTGGAATGTTAGGTCCATGAATCAAGGTAAATTAGAAGTGGTCAAACAGGAGATGGCAAGAGTGAACACTGACATTTTAGGAATCAGTGAACTAAAATGGACTGGAATGGGCAAATTTAATTCAGATGACCATTATATCTACTACTGTGGGAAAGAATCCCTTAGAATAAATGGAGTAGCCCTCACAGTCAACAAGAGTCTGAAATGCAGTACTTGTGTGCAATCTCAAAAATAACAGAATGATCTCTATTCACTCCCAAGGCAAACAATTCAATATCTGAGTAATCCAAGTCTATGCCAAAGAAGCTGAAGGTGAACAGTTCTATGAAGACCTACAGTATCTTCTAGAACTAACACCAAAAAAAGATGTCCATTTCATCAGAGGGGACTGGAATGCAAAAGTAGGAAGTCAAGAGATAGATGGAGTAGCAGGCATGTATGGCCTTGGGGTCCAAAATGAAGCAGAGCAAAGACTAACAAAATTTTGCCAAGAAATCCACTGGTCATAGAAAACACCCTCTTACAACAACACAAGAGACGACTACACATAGACATCAATACGGAAGGTCAATACCAAAATCAGATTGATTATATTCTTTGCAGCCGAAGATGGAAAAGATCTATACAGTCGGCAAAAAAAAAAAAAAAAAAAGACCAGGAGCTGACTGGGGCTCAGATCATGAACTCCTTATTTCCAAATTCAGACTTAAATTGAAGAAAGTGGGGAAACCACTAGACCATTAAGGTATGACCTAAATCAAATCCTTTACAAGTATACCGTGGAAGTGACAAATAGATTCAAGGGAATAGATCTGATAGATTTCAGAGTGCCTGAAGAACTATGGACGGAGCTTCCTGAGATCGTACAGGACGAGGTGATAAGAACCATCCCCAAGAAACAGACGTGCAAAAAGGCAAAATGGTTGTCTGAGGAGGCCTTACAAATAACTGAGAAAAGAAGAGAAGTAAAAGGTGAAAAAGAAAAGGAAAGATATAGTCATCTGAATGTAGATTTCCAAAGAATAACAAGGAGAGATAATAAAGTCTTCCTAAGTGATCAATGCAAAGAAATAGAGGAACACAATAGAAGGGGAACGACTAGAGATCTCTTCAAGAAAATTAGAGATACCAAGGGAACATTTCACACAAAGATGGGCACAATAAAGGACAGGAATGGTATGGACCTAACAGAAGCAGAAGATATTAAGAAGAGGTGGCAAGAATACACAGAAGAACTATACAAAAAAGATCTTCATGACCCACGTAACCATGATGGTGTGATCACTCACCTGGAGCCAGACACCCTGGAATGCAAAGTCAAGTGGGCCTTAGGAAGCATCACTATGAACAAAGCTAGTGGAGGTGATAGAATTCCAGCCGAACTATTTCAAATCCTGAAAGATGATGCTGTGAAAGTGCTGCACTCAATATGCCAGCAAATTTGGCAAACTCAGGAGTGGCCACAGGACTGGAAAGGGTCACTTTTCATTCCAATCCCAAAGAAAAGCAATGCCAAAGAATGCTCAAACTACTGCACAACTGCACTCATCTCACACACCAGTAAAGTAATGCTCAAAATTCTCCAAGCTAGGCTTCAATAGTACGTGAACCAAGAACTTCCAGATGTTCAAGCTGGATTTAGAAAAGGCAAAGGAACCAGAGATCAAATTGCCAACATCCATTGGATCATAGAAAAAGCAAGAGAATTCCAGAAAAACATCTACTTCTGCATCACTGACTATGCTAAAGCCTTTAACTGTGTGGATCACAACAAACTGTGGAAAGTTCTTAAAGAGATGGGAATACCAGACTACCTTACTTGCCTCCTGAGAAACCTGTATGCATAATTTTGTTCTAAATATACAACCTTTATAGTCAATGGGGAAAGAATGAACTTTCATTAAGAGCATATATAAAAATTCACAAAAATTGATTATGTCTTAAATCACAAAGAAGATCAATAAATTCTGAAGATGAACATCATATACTATGTGGTTTTTGTCTACAAGGAAATAAAACAAAACATTTATAACAAAATCATACCTTAATATTTTAGTCTAGAAATCTAAGTACATATTGTCAAATAATCCCTAGAATTAAGAGAAAATAACCAGGGAAATTATGAGGTACATAAAAACACTAAATGCGGAACTGTATAACTTACAATCAAAGCAATACTATAAGGGAGATTTAAAGTCTCAATTATATTTACATAAAACCTAGAAGGAATGAAAATAAATGAGAATCATTTAGCTTAAAAATTTAGACAAAAGGAGCAATGAAATAAGTTCAGAAAAACAGAAATAGTAAAGAAAAGTTTAAAAAAAATCAGTGAAATAAAGAAAAAGAGCTACAACAGTAAAATAGCAAATGTCATAGGCAAATCCCCCAAAATGATTCACTGAAAGACTAATAAGAGGAGCAAGATGCTGGCAAAATCAATCTAGAAAGGAGAAGACAGAAAGAAGCAGAAAAGAGCAGATATTTTAAAAAGAAAAAAAAAAAAAAGCAAATGCACTCTATATAATTTGACAACCTGGAGGAAATAGATAAATTTCTATGCAATTATAAAATGCCAACATTAGGACAGAAAAACACATGGATATAAAACACATGCAATTGCCAATAAAGAACTTGAAATCCAGCCATCAGTTTTTGCTCTATCATCACCCCTCCCCTATAAAAAGGATCTGACAGGTGATTTTACAAGTGTGTTGTAACAAAGCAAATAATCTTTATCTTACACAATTTTTTATTAGAAAATAAGAGAAGGAAGTTATATAGCTCATTTTGTGAATAATGCCTTTATGCTATAACCAAGAGTGAGATGTAAAAAAAGGAAAAAATATATACCAATTTCACTTGTACAGACACCAAAAACCTAAAGAAAACATTCATTGACTAAAACCATCAGTGTATTATTTCTAACACATCATAATTAAATATAATTTGTCCCTTCTGAGTTCAATATCAAAAATCTATCAATTTACTACAATAATGAACCAAAAACAAAAGAAAGAAATTACAGCAATGCTTGCTACAAGTTGTAGTTCAACCAAGTGCTGCTAGTTCCTGCCAATTCAATAACAAAAGAAAAAAAGAAATGATGTAACACTTGGGAAGAAGTAGACAAAATTTTCATTTGTAGGTGGTACAATCATTTATATAAAAACCCAACAGAATAAATTACTAAACCAGAATGTCCATCTAGATCACTGGATACAAGATGAATATGTAAAAAATCAAAAACTTCCCTATATATCAGCAATAACTAAATCTGAAAGTAAAAAGAAAATAAGCTACCTAAGAAACCATTACAGTAACGAATCTAAGAATTAACCTAAAAATGCATAAACCTTTATGACAAAAGAAAATCTGAATAAAAGAAGAGAACAAGGCAATTCAATAGAAGTTTTCTAATAAATAGAAATGTTCTATTTGTGGAACATTCTTTGGCATTGCCTTTCTTTGGGATTGGAATGAAAAGTGACATTTTCCAGTCCTGTGGCCACTCCTGAGTTTGCCAAATTTGCTGGCATATTGAGTGCAGCACTTTCACAGCATCATCTTTGAGGATTTGAAATAGTTCAGCTGGAATTCCATCACCTCCACTAGCTTTGTTCGTAGTGATGCTTCCTAAGGCCCACTTGACTTTGCATTCCAGGGTGTCTGGCTCCAGGTAAGTGATCACACCATCATGGTTACCTGGGTCATGAAGATCTTTTTTGTGGAGTTCTTCTGTGGATTAGATGGTAAAGCGTGTCTACAATGCGGGAGACCCGGGTTGGATCTCTGGGTTGGGAAGATCCCCTGGAGAAGAAAATGGCAATCCACTCCAGTACTATTGCCTGGAAAATCCCATGGTCAGAGGAACCTGGTAGGCTACAGTCCATGGGATCGCAAAGAGTCGGACACAACTGAGCAACTTCACTTCACTTCTGTGTATTCTTGCCACCTCTTCTTAATATCTTCTGCTTCTGTTAGGTCCATACCATTTCTGTCCTTTATTGTGCCCATCTTTGTGTGAAATGTTCCCTTGGTATCTCTAATTTTCTTGAAGAGATCTCTAGTCTTTCCCATTCTATTGTTTTCCTCTATTTCAATTCCATATCAGGCTTCCCAGGTAGCACTAATGGTAAAGAACCCGCCTGCCAGTGTAGGAGACATAAGAGATGTGGGTTCAGTCCGTGGCTCAGGAAGATTCCCTGGAGAAGGGCATGGCAACCCACTCCAGTATTCTTGCCTGGAGAATCCCACGGACAGATGAACCGGATGGGCTATGTCCATGGGGGTCGCAAAAAGCTGAACACGACTGAAGTGATTTAGCACAGACACCATATTAAAGAACAGGATAATTTCACATGATGATATTTATATTTATTAAAAAATTTTTAATGCAGTTGCAATCAATATTCTACAAGAATACAAAGATAAGGTATAGAAATTTAAAAAAAGTTTATATGAAGTTTGTATAGAAATATACAAATAACTAAGAAAATTTTGAAAATGGAGAGCAAGGGGTTGAAGCACACTATCAATAGAGCAAACGTGCAATTTTAGTATTATATCAGAATAATGTTGTTTCAAGAAAACAAAAAATATAGTCTTAAAAGAATGGAAAGCTCATTAGGAATAGAGCATATCTATATGGAAACTTGCAATATGTTAGGAAGAGCATCAAAAAACAATGGGGAAAAATGGACTATTCAGTAAAGACAATTGGGATAATTGGCTTACTTTATTCAAAAAAATTTAAAGTTAGTTTACTGCATTAGAAGACACACAAAAGTAAACTCCATATGGATGTAAAACCTAAGTGATAAGGACAAAATAATAAAGGAGAAAAAAAATACAGGAGAATACCAAACAAAACAATAAAAGAGCCATAAAGGGAAAATTGCCTAACTGACTACATGGAAGATGAGGGGGTTTGTTCATACTCTGATATATTTAACAGATGACTGACAGAAAAATCTTACAATGTCTATAATTTGGAATAGACAAAACAAACAAGAATAGATAAGACTCTCTCCCCTGAAAGAAAAGAGAGAACTGTATAGAAAAATGGATACAGTGTATGTTTACTTCACTAATAGAGAAATACAAATTAAAATAAAAATGCCATTTTAAGCCCATTAGACTGACAAACATTAGAAAATAGGAAATGGAAAGCCTCATTCACTCTGCTGGGAACGTAAACCTGCTGCAGACACAATTAGGAGAGAGACATCCATTTAATCAGTAAAAGTTTTGGCTGAGTGCCATTAAGAGAAGAAACTTTCTCTTGGCTTTCGGAAGGTAAACTTGACAAACAAGAAACCTATATTCTATATCTTCACTCTCCAACGAAGTAGCCACTAGCCACATGTGACTACAGAGCACTGAAATGTGTCCAGCCTGTATTGAGATATTCTCTAAGTATAACATACACACGAAAGCCATAGTACAAAAATTAATGTGGCAGAAAAGTCATGTGAAAAATCCAGGTAATTCCCTGACAGTCCAGTGGCAAGGACTCCTGCTTCCGCTGCAGGGGGGCACAGACTTGATCCCTGGTCACAAATCTAAGATGCCGCATGCTGCCAGCAAAAAAGAAAGAAAGAAAAATCCAGTACCCATTCATGTTTAAAAAAAAAAAACAAACTCTCAGTAAATTAGGAATAGGAGAGAATTCCCTCAATTTGATGAAAATGGCGTCCCTACTGGCTTAAACAGTAAAGAATTCACCTGAAATGTGGGAGACCTGAGTTCAATCCCTGGGTTGGGAAGATTCCCTGGAGAAGGGAATGGCTTTGATGAAAAGTAGCTACAAAAACCTACAGCTAACATCCTTAATGGCAAGAAACTTGAAGCTTTCCCACTAAGATCAGTTCCAAGGCCCTTGCTGCCTCTCATAACTCCTTTGCTGTTGCCCTTGTTTAATCACTCAGTCACGTCCAACTCTTTTGCAACCCCATGGACCGTAGCCCACCAGGCTCCTCTATCCATGGGATTTCCCAGGCAAAAATACTGGAATGGGTTGCCATTTCCTTCTCCAGAGGAATCTTCATGACCCAAGGGTCTCCTGGATCGGTAGGCAGATTCTTTACCACTGAGCCACCAGGGAAGCCCTCAAAACTCCTTTGCAATATCATATTGGAAATACTTGCTAACACAATAAAGTTAGAAAATGAATTAAAAACAGCTTGGAAAGAAAGACATAATACTATCTTTGCTCACAGATAACATAAACTATGTAGAAAACACAAAAGAATCAACAAAACATTCCTGAAACTAATAAGTGATAAACAACAAGGTTGCAAGATATAAGGTTAATATACAAAAGTCATTTGCTTTCCTATATAATAACAATGAACAAGTGGAGTTTGATATTAAAAACACAATATCATCTACGTTAGCATCCAAAAATTGAAATAGCATATATCTAACAAAATAAGTACAAGATCTACATGAGAAAAACTATAAAACTCTGATGGCAAACCCAAAAAATAACTAAATAAATATATAGATATTCCATATTCATAAACAAAAAGACACAATATTGTCAAGCCATCAGTTCTTCCAAACCTAGATTCAACACAATCCTAATCAAAATTCCAGGAGTTATTTTATGGATATCTATAAGTTGGTTCTAAAGGTTATATGAAAAGGCAAAAGACCAAGGTTAGCTAACCCAGTAAAGAAGAACAACCGAGTTCAGTTCAAATCAGTTCAGTCACTCAGTCGTGTCCAACTCTTTGCAACCCTAAGGTCTTCAGCATGTTAAGCTTCCTTGTCCATCACCAATTCCCAAAGCTTGCTCAAACTCATGTCCATCAAATCAGTAATGCCATCCAACCATCTCATCCTCTGTTGTCCCCTTCTTCTCCCTCCTTCAATGTTTCCCAGCCTCAGGGCCTTTTCCAATGAGTCATTTCTTTGCATCAGGTGGCCAAAGTACTGGAGTTTCAGATTCAGCATCAGTCCTTCCAATGAATATTCAGGACTGATTTCTTTAGGATTGACTGGTTGGATCTCCTTGCAGTCAAGGGATTCTCAAGAGTCTTCTCCAACACCACAGTTCAAAAGCATCAATTCTCGGGTGCTCAGTTTTCTTTATATATAGTCCAACTCTCACATCCATACATGACTACTGGAAAAACCATAGCTTTGACTAGACAGACCTTTGTTGGCAAAGTAATGTCTCTGCTTTTTTTATTTTTTTATTTTTAAACTTTACATAATTGTATTAGTTTTGCCAAATATCAAAATGAATCCACCACAGGTATACATGTGTTCCCCATCCTGAACCCTCCTCCCTCCTCCCTCCCATTACCATCCCTCTGGGTCGTCCCAGTGCACTAGCCCCAAGCATCCAGTATCGTGCATCGAACCTGGACTGGCAACTCGTTTCTTACATGATATTTTACATGTTTCAATGTCATTCTCCCAAATCTTCCCACCCTCTCCCTCTCCCACAGAGTCCATAAGACTGTTCTATACATCAGTGTCTCTTTTGCTGTCTCATACACTGGGTTATTGTTACCATCTTTCTAAATTCCATATATATGCGTTAGTATACTGTATTTATGTTTTTCCTTCTGGCTTACTTCACTCTGTATAATAGGCTCCAGTTTCATCCACCTCATTAGAACTGATTCAAATGTATTCTTTTTAATGGCTGAGTAATACTCCATTGTGTATATGTACCACTGCTTTCTTATCCATTCATCTGCTGATGGACATCTAGGTTGCTTCCATGTCCTGGCTACTATAAACAGTGCTGCGATGAACATTGGGGTACACGTGTCTCTTTCCCTTCTGGTTTCCTCAGTGTGTATGCCCAGCAGTGGGATTGCTGGATCATAAGGCAGTTCTATTTCCAGTTTTTTAAGGAATCTCCACACTGTTCTCCACAGTGGCTGTACTAGTTTGCATTCCCACCAACAGTGTAAGAGGGTTCCCTTTTCTCCACACCCTCTCCAGCATTTATTATTTGTAGACTTTTGGATCGCAGCCATTCTGACTGGTGTGAAATGGTACCTCATAGTGGTTTTGATTTGCATTTCTCTGATAATGAGTGATGTTGAGCATCTTTTCATGTGTTTGTTAGCCATCTGTATGAAAATAATAGCAAATGAAGCAACTGACAAACAACTAATCTCAAAAATATACAAGCAACTCCTACAGCTCAACTCCAGAAAAATAAACGACCCAATCAAAAAGTGGGCCAAAGAACTAAATAGACATTTCTCCAATGTCTCTGCTTTTTAATATGCTGTCTAGGTTGGTCATAGCTTTTCTTTCAAGGAGCAAGTATCTTTAAAATTCATGTCTGCAGTCACCATCTGCAGTGATTTTAGAGCCCCCCAAAAATTAAGTCTCTCACTGTTTCCACCATTTCTCCATCTATTTGCCATGAAGTGATGAAACCAGATACCATGATCTTAATTTTCTGAATGTTGAGTTTTAAGCCAGGTTTTTCACTCTCCTCTTTCACATTCATCAAGAGGCTCTTTAGTTCCTCTTTACTTTCTGTCATAAGGGTGGTATCAGCTCTGTATCTGAGGTTATTGATATTTCTCCCAGAAATCTTGATTCCAGCTTTTGCTTCATCCAGTCTGGCAAAAAACCAAGTTGGAGTACTGATATTATTCAACTTCAAGATCTACTATCAAAGCTATGGTTTTTCTAGTAGTCATGTATGGATGTGAGAGTTGGACTATAAAGAAAGCTGAGCACCCAAAAATTGATGCTTTTGAACTGTGGTGTTGGAGAAGACTCTTGAGAGTCCTGTAGATGGAAAGGAGATCCAACCAGTCAATCCTAAGGAAATCAGTCCTGAATATTCATTGGAAGGACTGGTACTGAAGCTGAAACTCCAATATTTTGGCCACCTGATGCAAAGAACTGATTCATTGGAAAAGACCCTTATGCTAGGAAAGATTGAAGGCAGGAGGAGAAGGGGACGACAGAGGATGAGAAGGTTGGATGGCATTATAATTTGGATAGACATGAGTTTGAGTAAGCTTCGGGAGTTGTGATGGACAGGGAAGCCTGGCATGCTGCAGTCCATGGGGTTGCAGATTCAGACATGTTGAGCGACTGAACTGAGCAGAACTGAATCACTGACACTGTGGTACTGGCAAAAGAATAGACAAATAGATCAATGAAAACACAAAAATGGACCCCCATAAATGCAGTCAACTGATTTTTGATAAAGGCACAAAGGCAATAATGAAGCAAAGATAGTCTCTTCAAATGGTGCTGGAACAATTGTATGACCACAAGCCAAAAAATAAAAGTGAATCTAGACACAGATATTATACCCATCAGCAAAATTAAGTCAAAATTGATCGTGGATTTAAATGAAAAATACAAAACTGTAAAGTTCCTAGAAGATAACATAGGAGAAAATCCAGATATAATTGGATATAATAATACCCACTTAGATACATCATCAAAGGCACAACATATGAAAGAGATAAATGATAAGATGAACTTCATTTAAAATAAAAACATCTACTCTGTGAAAAGACAGGATCAGGATAGACAGGAGGAAAATATTTGCCAAAAAATGCATCTGATAAAAGACGGTTATCCAAAATATACAAGGAACTCTTAAAACTCAACAGTAAGAAAACAACCCAATTTAAAAATGGGTCAAAGACCTTAAAATACACTTCACCAAAGAAGATATATAAATTGCAGCTAAGCATATGAAAAGATGTTTGGCATCACTGGTTATGAGGGAAACATAAATTAAAATAACTAGACCTATTAGTGGAGAAGGCAATGGCACCCCACTCCAGTACTCTTGGCTGGAAAACCCCATGGACGGAGGAGCCTGGTAGGCTGCAGTCCATGGGGTCGCTAGGAGTCAGACACGACTGAAGTGACTTAGCAGCAGCAGTAGACCTATCAGAATGGCCAAGATCCAGAACACTGACAACACCTAATGCTGACGAGGATGTGGAGCAGCAGAACTCTGGTTCACTGCTGGTGGGAATGCAAAAGTGGCACAACCACTTTGGAAGAGTTTGGTACTTTACTCCAAGGAGTTGAAAAATTATGCTCACACAAATATTTATAGCAGATGTTTACAGCAGCACTATTCATAACTGCCAATACTTGGAAACAACCAAGATGTTCTCCATTAGGTGAATGAATAAACAAACTGGTCCATTCAGACAATGGAATATTACTCAGTGCTAAAAAGAAATGGACTATCCAGCTATGAAAAGACATGGAAGAACCTTAAATGCTTATTTCTGAATGAAAGAAGCCATCTGAAAGGGTTGCCTTCTATGTTGTTTCAACTATATGACATTCTAGAAAAGGCAAACAATAGAAATAATAAAAAGATCAACAATTTCTGGGATTAGCAGGGGGTGGGAGGGAGAGAGAGAATAGGCAGAACATGGAGGATCTATAGGGCAATGAAAATACTCTGTATAATATTATAATGATGGATATATGTCATGATATATCTGTCCAAACCCATAACACCAAAAGTAAACCCTAAGGTAAAGTATGGACTTCGAGTGATTATAATGTATCAATGTAGGTTTATTCTTAGCAGAATTTGTAGCTTTCTGGTGAGGGATGTTGATAATGGAGAGGCTATACATGTGTGGGTACATGAAGTACATGGGAAATTTGGTTTGAAGACTCGTGAGAGTCCCTTGATTGCAAGGAGATCCAACCAGTCCATTCTAAAGGAAATCAGTCCTGAATATTCATTGGAAGGACTGATGTTGAAGCTGAAACTCCAATACTTTGGCCACCTGATTCGAAGAGCTAACTCATTTGAAAAGACCCTGATGCTGGGAAAGATTGAAGGTGGCAGGAGAAAGGGGCGACAAAGGATGAGATGGTTGGATGGCATCACAGACTCAACAGACTTGAGTTTGAGTAAACTCCAAGAGTTGGTGATGGACAGGGAGGCTTGGCGTGCTGCAGTCCATGGGGTTGCAAAGAGTCAGACACAACTGAGCAACTGAACTTAACTGAAGATAAAGTCTTAAAAAAGTAATTAGAAATACTTCAATAAAGTTTTTATATTGGTAACTTTTGAAATATCTGTATTGGGTTAAGTGTGTTGTGCTCAGTTGATCTGTCATGTCCAACTCTTTGTGACCCTGTGGATTACAGCATCCTAGACTCCTCTGTCCATAGGATTCTCCAAGCAAGAAGACTAAAGTGGTTTGCCATTTCCTCCTCCAGGGTAAAATACAGTGTATTTCACCTGTTTATTTTATTTTCTTAATAAGCCTACAGAAAATTTTAAGTATCTCTGGCATGCCTTATCTTTCTCTTAGTGATGCTCTAGAAGATGTTCCCCTCAGTGCTATGCTACTTTAGTGTACATCATAAAAAAAGAAAAAAGTAAATACACATAGGATGGAATACCTCGCAGAAGAAAGGAGCTCGAGTTAAAAAAAAAAAAAAAAAACATGAATGAAATAAAAATTAGAAACAAACAGGAAAAAGAATGAATGTATAGCCCAATGCTATTATGTACTTTTTAAAAATTTATACAAAACAGTAATATATACATATGTATACACACACACACACAATATGTAAATAAACATATGGAAGGTGGGTTGGCATGGCAAGTGTTAAAAATTGAAGAGTGGTTGTAGAATAGTATGGGATTTAATATTGGAGATAATTTATAGGATAAAGAAATTGCAATGTAAAATAAACAATAAAGCCTTTCATGCGTCGACACCAACAGCATGCCATGAACTCTGTGTAATATAATCAACTCCATTCCAGGCACTTGAGTTGTAACAAACAAATTACAAAGACAAGTAGAATGTCTGTAGACAAGGGACTATTTGAAAGCATTGCATTCACCAATACTTAATAGGTACATGTATTCTGCCATATGCCCAGAATACATAAGATATCTTCTGAGATGATTCCTACACTTGAGATGCTTCCAGTCTCCTGAGTCAAAAAACAACAACAAACAAACACCACAAAAACCTACCCTCATGAAATGTGGAGGGCAAGGTGAAACAGAATTTAGTTAGGAACAATATGGTACATGCAAAGAAAAGAAAAACTAATGTGCAAGTTGGCAAAGAAGACAACAAACAGATGGGCTAAAAAAAGATTTGAGAAGGTGGTAGAATTTGAACTTGACTGCAAAGGATAAGAGGTGTCACTAGTGGTAAAGAACCCACCTGACAATGCAGGTGATGTAAGAGATTCAGGTTCCATCCCTGGGTCAGGAAGATCCCCTGGAGAAGGGCATGGCAACCCACTCCAATATTCTTGCTTGGAGGATCCTATGGACAGAGGAGCCTGGTGAGCTGCGTCCAGGGGGTTGCAAAGAGTCGGACACGACTGAAGCATGCCACGAAGCATAACAGGTGTTTGGACTGA
The DNA here is from genome assembly GCF_029378745.1 of Bos indicus. Classification (NCBI taxonomy): domain Eukaryota; kingdom Metazoa; phylum Chordata; class Mammalia; order Artiodactyla; family Bovidae; genus Bos; species Bos indicus. The sequence continues at coordinate 57,020,729 of NC_091769.1, forward strand.
TGGAGAGAAAGAGGTATTTCCAGGAGACAGTTAATCTGCAAAGTTGAGGAAAGGTTACCTCAGTGGAATAAAGCTGCTGTCCTTCACTTGAGAATGCAAGATCAATAGCAGAGTGAAGGAAAGTTATGACCAACCTAGACAGCATACTAAAAAGCAGAGACATTACTTTGCCAACAAAGGTTCATCTAGTCAAGGCTGTATGGATGTGAGAGTTGGACTGTGAAGAAGGCTGAGCACCAAAGAATTGATGCTTTTGAACTGTGGTGTGGGAGAAGACTCTTGAGAGTCCCTTGGACTGCAAGGAGATCCAACCAGTCCATTCTGAAGGAGATTGGCCCTGGGATTTCTTTGGAAGGAATAATGCTAAAGCTGAAACTCCAGTACTTTGGCCATCTCATGCGAAGAGTTGACTCATTGGAAAAGACTCTGATGCTGGGAGGGATTGGGGGCAGGAGGAGAAGGGGACGACAGAGGATGAGATGGCTGGATGGCATCACTGACTCGATGGACGTGAGTCTGGGTGAACTCCGGGAGTTGGTGATGGACAGGGAGGCCTGGCGTGCTGCAATCCATGGGGTCACAAAGAGTTGGACACGACTGAGCAACTGAAATGAACTGAACTGAAGCTAAAAATATGAATGTTTTGGACTTCCTTTGTGATCCAGTGGTTAGGAATCCACCTACCAATGTGAAGGGGACATAGGTTTGATCCCTGGTCCGGGAAGATTCCACACTGCAGAGCAACTAAACCAGAGTGCCACAGTTACTGAGCCCATGCTCTAGAGCCTATGCTCTGCAACAAGAGAAGGCACCATAATAAGAAGCCCATGTACTGCAGTGAAGAGTAGTCCCCACTCGCTCACAACTACAGAAAGCCCACACACAACAACGAAGATGGAACACAGCCAAAAATAAATAAATAAATAAAATTTTTAAAAAGTAAATAAAATATGAATGTTTTAATACCTCTTCTAACCATTAGATTATGCACCATCCCTATATCATGCACTGCTCCAGTTCACAAATCTGCTGAAAAACTGAATAGAATGAGATAATGCAATTTTCCAGAGCACTTTGCTCAATTCCAGCACAGAGTTTATACATTGGAACAGTCTAGCTTGCTAAGTGGAGAAGGCAATGGCATCCCACTCCAGTACTCTTGCCTGGAAAATCCCATGGATGGAGGAGCCTGGTGGGTGCAGTCCATGGGGTCGCTAAGAGTCGGACATGACTGAGCAACTTCACTTTCACTTTTCACTTTCGTGCATTGGAGAAGGAAATGGCAACCCACTCCAGTGTTCTTGCCTGGAGAATCCCAGGGACGGGGGAGCCTGGTGGCTGCTGTCTATGGGGTCACACAGAGTCAGACACGACTGAAGTGACTTAGCAGCAGCAGCAGCAGCAGCTTGCTAAGTGATGCAGATATTCAGTAATTTGCATCTGAAGATATGGTATAGATCTTTACTAAAGAGGGAAGCTTCAAAGCAGGGGTATTATATAATACTTAGTGAGACATTCAAGGCCATTCATAAGCTGCCCCCAATTCACTCTTGGTGAACCTCTCCCCATTCCCTCTCATGCCCAGGATTCTGCCAAACTAGCACTTCATCATTCTGTGCACTTTCACATTTGGCACTTTCCTACCCCAGGCAGGTTGTCTCGTTTTGCATTTGAAATATCTTCAGCTCCATCTTCACGTGACAAAACTCAATGTACATCAGGATATGTGTGAATTGTTTTCTTTCCATAAAAACATTATACGAAGTCCACGAAGACGGAAACCCTTCTCTGAGCTTTCAAGTGAAGTGTTAGTTGCTCAGTTGTGTCCAACTCTTGGCAATGTCATGGACTGTAACCCACCAGACTCCTCTGTCCATGGGATTTTCCAGGCAAGAATACTGGAATGGGTTGCCATTTCCTACTCCAGGGGATCTTCCCAACCCAGGAATTGAACCCAGGTATCCTGCATTGCAGGCAGATTCTTTACCATCTGAGGTACCAGGGAGCCTTCAAAACACAGAACTATTCTATTCTATTCTATGATTATACTGGCCTACAGGAATCCTACTGTTAAAATGAATTAAGACCAAGATTGGTTAGAAAAGCATAACTGTTCTTACTAGTAGTAAAATAAATCAGCCCATACACTGAGTCCCATTGACCAAAATTAATCTTGTACCCCTTGTACCTTGCCTTAGATTTACTAATGCATATTCTCCCAGGAAACTAAGATCATGGCATCCAGTCCCATCACTTCATGGCAAATAGATGGGAAACAATGGAAACAGTGACAGACTTTATTTCCTTGGCTCCAAAATCACTACTGATGGTGATTTCAGCCATGAAATTAAAAGATGACTGCTCCTTGAAAGAAAACTATGACCAACCTAGACAGCATATTAAAAAGCAGAGACATTACTTTGCCAACAAAGGTCCATCTAGTCAAAGCTATGGTTTTTCCAGTAGTCATGTATGGATGTGAGAGTTGGACTATAAAGAAAGCTGAGCACCCATGAACTGATGCTTTTCAACTGTGGTGTTGGAGATGACTCTTAAGAGTCCCTTGGACTGCAAGGAGATCCAACCAGACCATCCTAAAAGAGATCCGTCTTAAATATTCTTTGGAAGGACTGATGCTAAAGCTCAAACTCTAATACTTTGGCCACCTGACGTGAAGAGCTGACTCATTTGAAATGGCCCTGATGCTAGCAAAGATTGAAGGCAGGAGGAGAAGGGGACGACAGAGGATGAGATGGTTGGATGGCATCACCAACTTAACAGACATGAATTTGAGTAAGCTTCAGGAGTTGGTGATGGACAGGGAAGCCTGGCATGCTGCAAAGAGTCAGAGAGGACTGAGATCCTGAACTGGACTGATTCTCCCAGGGCTTCCCAGGTGGCCCAGTGGTAAAGAATCCACCTACCAGTGCAGGAGACTTAGGAGACACGGATTTGATCCCTGGGTCAGGAAGATCCCCTGGAGAAGGAGAGGGTAACCTGCTCCAGTATTCTTGCCTAGGAAATCCCATGGACAGAGGAGCTTGATGGGTTACAGTCCATGAGGTCACAAAGAGTCGGACACGACTTAGCACTAAGCACACACGCCTTCTCCCAAGTATTTTCATATTGCTCCCCAGCATCTGTCCTATACACATTTACTTCACATACCTCTCATCGGGTAACATATAATTTGGTGTCCTGCTCTTTTTCACTATGTACATGTCATAAATTTTCCTTATTTATAAATATTTTCTTAGCTATTTTAATACCTACATATTTTTTCATTGTGTTGACATGCTGTTAACACTTTTTTAAAAAATCCCTGTTTCTGATCATTTAGTTTAGACAAGTAGCATTCTTTTCCTTCCTTCCCCCAGAAGCTCTGTAACAGTATATTCATATTAATGCTACACAGACTAAAATAAGCAAGATTTAAATGATCATGCTAGTCTTGCATTAGCATTCACTGTTCCATGTCATAATTAGCAGAACAAGGAATCAAGATAATCTGTTCTTTGACATTTTGATACATTAACTCATCTCCCGCTTACCAAGATGGCCAAATAAATAACAAAGTTCCTTCACAGAAGCTCAGTAACTCATATAGAAATCAGGAAATGAATAATCCAACATGTCTTCACACATTTGTAATTTCAGCAAGGATGCCCTTGGAAAACATTCCTTGCCCATGGCTCTCTCCAGGGCCTTTCACAAACAAATGCAGTTTACTTGGACAAAATTTCACTTCTTAATTCTCCAAATAGAGAAAATGGACTGACTAAATTACAAATTACCAGCAGGTAAACAGCCTATCACTGCAACACTGTTCCAAGCTCATTATGAGTGTCATTTGCAAAGGTGGAGCCCTTCAGAGAGAAATCTCTGTTTTATTAGCATAAAGAGGTCTAAAGAGCACTGGCCAGGGCCAAGAGGCCCTCAGTGGTCCCCAGGGATCACTGCTGATTTATGAGCTCCCACACATTCACCTACGACACCACAATTCATTCCTGTGTAAAATACTCTATTATTCCAACACCCAATGTAAGGTCAGAAAATATCAAATGAATACAATTTCTTAAGCCAGATGGGGAAAATAAGTAGTTTTATAAAAATCCCCAAAGCCAAAATAAATTAAGCTGAAGAACTAATCTGTAGAGAAGAAGAAACCAAATGAACAAAGTGGAGAACACTAGTGTGCATTTTTTAAGTGTCAGTTCCCAGGTACCTGGAGATCAGACCATAGGTCTGGTCAGGGGCTTCCAGTAGTACAGTGGGAAGGAAAGAGCATGAACTCTGGGAGCAAAAACCCAAGATGCTAAACGGCGTTCCTCGGTTTTGAAGTCGTATGACCTCAGGCAAGTTATTTAACAACTTAAAACCTTATCTAAAATTTCTGAATGGCTTCCCAAGGTTGGGATAATTAAATTAAAACACCTACCTCCTGGCACAGAATAGGCATTTCACTGCCAGCCTGATGATCCACCCTTCACTCACCCTTTCAACACACGGAAACTTTATACTCACTGGTGGTGGTGGTTTAACCACTAAGTTGTATTCGACTCTTGCGACCCCATAGTTGTAGCCCACCAGGCTCTTCTGTCCCTGAGATTTCCTAGACAAGAATACTGGAATGGGTTGAAAATTTCCTTCTGCAGGGGATCTTCCTGACTCATGGATCGAATCCATGTTGCCTGCCTTGCAGGTAGATTCTTTACTGCAGAGCCAGAGGGGAAACCCAGTACCCCCAACAATTAAGCTCCAGACAAATCCTGCCAGCTCAGTCTTCTGGTCTGGGAGACTTCTGTCCCTGTGTGCATGTCTTCTCCCATCCATTGTATATAGCCTTTAAATTCTAGTTGCCTGCATTTTTGTGTGGACAGTCAGTCCTTTATACCATTTATATCTTTATGCTTTGGTGTTAACCAAAGACTTTGAATGTGACTCAGAATGATTAAGCATATTTGTTTAACTATTTACCTTTTATTTTTTTGTGTTGTGGCAAAATCACCTAGACTATATGCAGTCTTTGTGTGTGCATATATATATACATATCAAAAATATATATATATTTGACCTTTATTTTTGCACTTAGGAAGAAATACTGTTGTGCAAGAATCTAATACTTTCCCATTTTTGAAAAAAAAAAAAGGAGCGGGGAGAACTATCATTTAAGAAATTGAGAAGTGCTTGGGGGAGGCAATGACTGGAAGTTTGGGATTAGTAGATGTAAACTATTATATGTAGGATGGATAAACAACAAGATCCTAGTGTATTGCACAGAGATCTATAGTCAATACCCTGTGATAAACCATAATGGAAAAGAGTATTTAAAAAAGAATGTCTATATGTATGTAACTGAGAAACTTTGCAGTACAGCAGAGATTGGTACAATAATGTAAATCAACTATTCTTCAACTAAAAAATTAAAAGAAAAAAGAAATTGAGGAGTGTTGACAATTAGGATTTCCCTTACTTCTGAGTTTCGATTTCAGAAGGAAAGCACCTTTGGTTTAGCAGTGCCAGCAATCCTCCTCTTGTGTGCTGCATAGTGTTAGAGGTGAACTGGAGTAAGGGAAAGTCTGTGTATCCCCCATACAATTCAAACTCCTTGTGCAGAAGAGGGGAGAGGAACAAACTGTATTTGAGGAGGAAGAGGTAAAATGTTTACATCTCCATATAAAAGCCCTAATATCTGCCTCTAAACTTCAGAATAGCTTCTGTCTAGATCTGTATCCTCTTACTTATTACTTTCTCAGAGAAGCAGCTTCTCTTCCAGATCAGAATCAATGCTCTCCGCATTCCCTGAATCTACTTGCTCCTAGCCCTTATAGAACTATTTTTCTAGAATTTTTTACAGATGTTTGAGTATAAGAGATCCCTTCCAAATATGACATTCTGTGACTCCATGGACTTGTGACTTCAATTATGTTCTCTCCAGCCAGTATCTTAATTTTCTTCCATTTCATTAACTCCTTTCTCTCTGTCCCCAAATCAGTGTCTTTAAATTGACGAAACCCACTGTGTTGGTAAGGGGCACTTAAGGCTTGAAGCGCCACAGCAAAATTCATCTTGAATGATATTTTCTTGATTTGGTCATCTGACTTCCTTAGGTAGACAAAGAACAGCCCAGGTACCTTGGGCACTCACAGAATGTCAGATTTGTTCCACCAGGTCCTACTCCAAACCCTACACAGAGTGGTGAGAAATACTAAATTTATTATTCGTTAAGTCTGTCCAGGGCTTCCCTGATAGCTCAGCTGGTAAAGCATCTACCTGCAATGCAGGAGACCCTGGTTAGATTCCTGGGTCAGGAAGATGCCCTGGAGAAGGGACAGGCTATCCACTCCAGTATTCAGGGCTTCCCTGGTGGCTCAGACGGTAACGAATCCACCTGCAATGAGGGAGACCTGGGTTCGATCCCTGGTTAGAAAGATCCCCTAAAGGAAGGCATGGCAACCCACTCCAGTATTCTTGTCCAGAGAATCCCCATGGACAGAGGAGCCTGGTAGGCTACAGTTCATGGGTTCACAAAGGGTCAGACACAACTGAGCAACTAAGCACATACACACTTCTGTCCAAGACCCACAATGCCAACACCACCATCCTCATCTCCACCACCACTTGTTCTCTATGTATGGTTTTTAGGAAACAGGGAGTAACAATCACACTTGCTTATTTCTTTCCATACTTTCAAGTCTGTCTCTCTGTAAAAGCCTCTCAGTTACAGACAGAAGAATCTGCTTCTAGCTTCACTCCAACCACAGGCCAAACCTTGATATGATTAAAAATAGCCTAGGTATAGGAACCTTTTCCTTAACAATGCTCCTAATGGCAAAGAATTTAATCCCTACTGCTTCCTCTTTGCAATTCTCACCCCTAAGATTTAACCATAAAATTCAACCTCTTTCATTTGACCCTCAGCCTCCATCTCCTGATTTTTCCCAACCCCAGCTGCCCTAAGTGATCATCTTGACTCCCTTGCTTCTGGTTCCTGCCACCCAAGGTCTTTCTAGAGCCAGCAGTTCCGGCCTTAGTGTTTCACTCAGTCGTTATTCATGCAGTCAACAATTATTTAATGAGTGCTTAGTCTGCACAAGGCACTGTCTTAGGTGTTGGGAATGCAGAAGTGATAAATCAGGTTCCTATTTTCACACTACATCTCAGCCCCATGAGCAGGATGGGAGAAGTGGTGGTTGCCATCTCAGAGATCCTTCCTTGGACAGGGATGGGCTGAGGGGAGAACCAAGGGACTCTTTACCTTGAAACAGACATGTATCTCCCTGGCCTGAAAACCATCCTACATGCTATCAGCTTCCTCACCATCCAGCCTCCCCTTAATCTCCTCCAAATCTGCTCTATCCCTCTAGAAACCATATTTCTTAGGTAACTGAAGACCTATCACCATAATCAACATTTCCTTCTGTAGTTCATCTTCTCAACTACATATGACTTCTGTATTTCTATTAGTGATACAGACTCAAAAACACAGTAACCTTTTAATTGTCCTCCATCTTTTTCTCCCATGATTATGGACCTATCAATCATTTTTTATAATTCTTCTCATACCTGGACTTTTGTTTCCCATTCAAGTTGCCATCAGGCTTGCATTCTCCCATGCTAGAGATATTCTCCTAACCAACTTACCTTCATAACAATATTCTGAACTTCTAGGTTGCTTCTTTTCAAATCACCTTCTATATATCCTAAAACACCTCTCATGAGGTCATGAGGTCATGACCTCAGGAAGTGTAGATCCTTCAATGGCTCCCCATTGCAAACAGCATGAGTCCCAAACCTGTGGCTCATGACTCATATATAAAAGGATTTTCATAAACAATAACTAAATTAAATTTTTTCTTAACTTATAAGGCCCAGTGCTCTTTTGGGTCATAAAGTCTAAAGAAGGGTGGCAGTTATTAAGTAGTGATTAAAATCATAGACTCAAGTCTAGGCTCCACAACTACATGAATCCAGTTAAGTTAATTTGCCTCCCATGTCACCAAAAAAAAGGAAAATAAGGAAATAACAACTTTCTTTATCTGAAGAATGAAGAGAACAATACTTGGTTCACAATATAACTAAACGATAAAATTATCTAACTCATACAAAGTGTTTTGCATAGCACTTAGTACAGAAATGATACTCAAAAACTTACAAATTAAAAATATCTACAGAATTCATGATAATCTTAGAGTGGCTATCAATGACACAGGTAGAGGTGGCAGCACTGTCCTGGTCTCCAAGGAGATGTGGTCAGACCTTGTGAGGACCTTTCAAGGAACTAGAGCCCATCAGCCTGACCATCCAGCTGGGCAGTGTCCTGGCTCTAACTGGTTTGTTCCTCTGTACTGCTGCTCACCAGCCCGGGAAGGCAGTCACACCATCTTCCAGTCACCCCATTTCATTCTCTCCCTTCTGTTTACCAAGCAGACAGAGGTCCCCCTTTTTCTTCCATGCATCCTTTCACTTACCATTTTCTTCTCTCATCTTCTGAAAAATCCCATATTCACCTCCTCCTTCCTCCAACTGTTCCAGAATAATTAAATGATACTGCAAGGGTAGCATACAATAGACCATGCCAGACCTTTGCCTTAAACGGTAGGTCCTATTTACATTAAACATTAATATAAAACCAAGATGGGTAATCAGAAGAGTTCTGAGCAGTTAGAATCAGCTCCTACTTACTAAAGAAGAGAAAGTTTAACCTTAATAATGAGAGGAGCCAGGCCAGTTCAGTCTAATAAATACTGATTTAGCACCTAGAAGTTCCAATCATGATAGTTTGTGCCTTTTCTGTTTAGCTTTATCCTAGCATTGTCTCGGGCATTGCATTGGGTAGTTTATGTCTCTGTCTCCAATACACTGTCAGCTTCTCAAAGGTCTTACCAAGTCTTGCTCTTTTTACTATCTCCAGCCCAGTGCACAGTGCCTGGCATATCACACACACTCACACACACACACACACACACACACACACAATGATTGAGAGAAGGGAGGGAAAAGGATAGAAGGAAGGGACAGAAAAAGGAAGGAAGGAGCAAGGAGGGAGATAGAGGAAAAGAAACCAATTTGTGGAGTAGCAAAATCAGATAAGTGTTCTAATCCTTAGCTGAGTAAACATGGACAAGTGAATTAACTTTGCTAAGCCTCAGTTGCTTCATCTGCAAAATGGGGGTAGACTAACAATACCCACCTCAAGGGCTATTGTGAAGTTTTTAAAGGATAAATACAGCAAAAATAAGAGCTGTAAAGCCCGAGGCATAGTAGGTGATGGATAAATAATTACAATCACTATTATAAGTGAGAAAATTTTTATAAAAAGGAATTATGTCACTGCCTATACCATAAATGGGGTGAGAAGGTCTTGGCCTGGGACTCTCAAGTTGTCCTCTAGTTTGGCCAGTCCTTTTTGGACCTTTGTCATGAGAGAGTTATTTTGCCTACATAGCTTTCACTTAAATGGGGCTCTAAATCAAACTGTCCTCTGCACTATTCTTCCCTGGGCTTCTGATTATAATCATGCTGCCTGCTATTAGTACAGGGATGTTTAAAACTCCTATAAAACAAGAGCTAATTGCTGATCTGCTTAATTAAAGTGAGCCTTTTGTTGTCACATTTACAAAGATAAATGAAATAATCAGCTCTGGACTAATGAGAGATAATTAGATTATGCAGCCCCAATAAATAAAGACCAAAATGCTCCCAATTGTCCCTGTATGTCACAAAGAAGGACCACAGTGAGCCTTAAAGAAGGATATGTTAATGATGTTTTATTAGAACAACAGTGAGTGAGTGTGGGATCCAGCTCCCCACTCTATTACACATTCAGATTTGCAACATCAATAGAGAATGTATTGGTGACTTCCTGGCTGGGATGCTACCAATTCTTTACAATTAGTTCTAATTTTTTTAATAGATAATATATAATGTAAGAGTAAATATAATTTAACTCCATATCATTCATTAATGAAGGGTATTTATTAATGGTGCATTTACTATCAATGCTTTACAAAATGAAATAGACTGTAAACCCTGCTTTCTTATGTCATAATAATCTATCAATTATTTTACTAAAATTACTGCTTTAGGTATAAAATTGATCCAATATCACTGTCACTGACAGTAAGCAAATTTATTTATTCCTGTGTGTCAAAAGCCTAAACTGTCCTAAGTTATATCCCTCTGGCCTAGCCTTAAAAGGTTAACTCTGGTCCTCCAAATCACACAGAAAGTGAGAGAGTCAGAATCTTAGTCCCTCTAGCCAAAGGAGACCAAAGCTCTTTCACACATGAATTGATTGATATGAAGGTGAAGATAAAATTTTTACTTTGCTCAGATAAAATAAAGACTGATTGCCCAAGACTGATAACATATCAAACAGACATCCCCTCCCCCAAAGACAAAGATTAGTGTGTCTGGAAAAATACCTGCTAAATGAGTAGGTTTAGCAAATCTACTAAACATTCCAAACATTTGATTCATTGACCAGTATTTTATATATTTATAAATATATATATTTAATTTAGGGAAGGTTTCTAGCTTTTTAATTTTACCAATTAAGAATGTAAAAGACAAATCTATCCCCACAATCATTTTACCATTAACAAATGGAAAAAAAAAAAACAAAACATAGTCTTGGAATAAAGGGCAAGCCTTTAAATGGCATGAAAATAGCTTTATTAAGAAAATTCCTTATTTATTCTCATTGTTTAAATTTTACTTTTCTCCTATTTGTCCTAATTTTTCTCATTTGACCTGCATCAATAGAAGATCTGTCTTGGACCAGCACCCCTCCAAAGATCAGAGTTTAGCAACCACAGAACTAGACTATTCTCTTCCAGATATGAACACAGCTCCCTAAAACCTAGGAGCTGATGATTTTTAAAGTCAACATCTAAAGTATTTTGTAAAACTAAAGGTTGAATTTAAATCAGAAAAAAGAAACCAAAGCTTTTAAAGTGCATGAGCCCAGAGTAGCCCCTTCTGGTCCAGCACATGGCTGATCAGGGTTGTGATGTTTGAGAAGCAGGCCCAGCATCCAAAAGAGGTCCTCCCAACCTCCATCCTGAGCACTGCTGCCTCAGAGTCTCCTAGCAATAGGGCCAACTGATTTTTCTAAGAAACTGAGAAATTTCCAATACAATCTGCTTTTCAAAGCATTTCCTAATTTATGCTCTATATAAATGCTAGTTTTTTAAAGAAATAGTCCTTTATATAAAGGAAGAGGCTTGTGCATTGGCTTTACTTCCAATGTTATCACTGTTAAATCAGTCTTTAAGTATTGGCCCTCCTAACATGGAGATAAGATCCACTTCACAGAGCCCACTGAGACAACGTCCAGGCAAGCTGAGAGGTAGACAGCACTATGAGGATCTTCGACTCATTTCTGATTCCAGTCTTAGGTTGCTGGGTCTTAGAATCTAAATAATGAGCTCAATGTTAAGTCTTAACATGCAAAGTCAACCTATGCAAAATTCTACCTATAATGAGCTCACAGAGCCTAGATAAGTTGGTCCTGTCTTCAGTCTTGAAATAATATATTCCTGCTGTCCCTGGAAACCAAGGCATGGATACAGGAGAGGGTGGGGGGAGGGAAAGTAAGGCAGTCATAGATCAAGTGTCTCAAATGTCAATAAATGGCAAAGGAGAGTTATGGAGCACATAAGAGAAGGAGGAGGTTCAGAATATAGGGCTTGGGATGCCCTCTGACCCCACTCAGAGAGGCCCAGTAATAAATCCAGTGGTGAGGGACATCTTTAGATATTGGAGCCATCCGGGAAAGCCATAGAGAATTTTCCAGCATCATAAACATCTTTTCAGCATCTTTTTCATGGAAAGAAAAAGATCTAATTTGGGAAGACAGGGAAGAATGGTGAAACACAGAGAAAACCTTTGATAAGTTTGTTGTTATTGTTTTGCTATTGCTGCTGCTATCTTACCTGAAAATTTTTATACCACTAGGTAGGGCATTTGGGAAATCTGAGATAATAAGACAGGTACTCCTTGCAGGACCATGCTAAGCTGATTAAGAATGCTGATACCCAGCCACCCTGGCCACACTTGGGATCTAGGAGATTGTATTCAAAATCACGGGACAGACTTGCCTTCCTACATTCCTGGATTCCACATCAAGGATATAAATCAGTATAAATAATAGTAGCTGCTGTAATAATTCCCAAATTTCAACTGCTTAACATAATAAAAGATAATGTCTCTTTCTAGTCCATTGCGGATCAGTTGCATGGGATCCAGGCTCCTTCTGTCTAGACCTGGATTCCCTGATGGATGATTTTTAACTTCAAGGAGATCTATGGGAAACAGAATTGCTTAATCCAGAAAGGATTCTAGGGACCACAAAAGATAATGCTTTCCCATTTTGGTGTCAACACCCTCATCCACACTTAGGTCCTTCTTAGTGGGTGGGCTTTAGCAGGTTCCTGTCCTTTGCAGTTTAGTTTTGCTTTTTATGCTGAGATAGTTTACCTTTGATTCAATGTGCATTTGAATAATGGCCATAGTGCCCTTTCTTTTCAATGTATATCTTTTACATAATCAACAAATTCTATTACCTCCCTACTTCAGTTCAAGTGCATACATTTTAATGTACAAGTTGAGAACTCTTATTTCCCTTAGTTAATACATAAATTTGGTGAAATATATTCCCTGTTGGAATCTTTCTACCAGAAACTGGGAAATGGAAAGGCCTTTTTTGTAATTATTTCTATAACTATCACCTTAGTCATCATAAGTACATTTGAGTATTATACTTAAAATCATGAGTATATTTGAGCATCCATTCATTCATCTTATATGTATCAAATATCTGCTGATAAACGGACAAAATCTGGAGTTTATAAGAACTAGCAATAATAGTAATAAAGACAATGCTAACATTGTTTAAATAACTGGCATTGTGCTAAGTTAAAAGTGCTATATGAAGTTTGGGGTTGAAATGACTAAAGAGAAGATTAAAAATGTCTATATTTCATTGGGTCATTATAAGACTTAAACAAATAAGACATATAAAGCATTTAGCACAGTTCCCGGCACAGTGTAAGCAAGTGTTTGTTATTTAGTCACTAGTGGTATCTGACTCTTTTCGTGACCCATGGAAGCCACCTAGGAAGCCCTAAACAAATGTTAAATGTTGGCAATTAGAGTGTTATGAAATCACTTTCACACATGAGGAAACTGAGGGTCTCAGAAGTAAAGTGACTTTCCCAAGCTCAGGAACTGTCATAGCACGCAAACTTCCCCACTACCAATCTTTATCCTATAGCTTTGATCTAACATTTTGTGTTGAAAGCAACACAGTGGAATCTCCCAGTAAATGTTGTGATAATAAGAGAACACAGTTTTCCCATTTGCTCTTTAAAAGACAGTAATATTATCTCTCCACTTCCCTGGTGGCTCAGTGGTAGTCTTCCTGCCAATGCAGGAGACTGGGGGTTTGATTCCTTTCCCTGGAGAAGGAAATGACAACACTCTCCAATGTTCTTTCCTAGGAAATCCCAAGGACAGAGGAGCTTGGTGAGCTACAAGTTGCAAAAGAATTGGACACGACTTAGCAACTAAACATCAACAATATTATCTTCTTCCATAAATCTCTTGTCTGCCCATATTAACTCCAGAGCAACTGTATTTTGGCTTCCCAAAGCAGATTTCTCTATGGAAGTATCCATTCCCTAGTTTCCCACATGGACCAAATTAACACTGCTTACTGCTAGGGAGATCACATTGCCTTCTGATATTGAAACCCATAATTTTTGATCAACTAGAGCATGGTTACAAAACAATCAATTGATATTTAACCCTCTGAGTCAGTAATCATTTCAATTTTACTTTGGGATCTCCCACAGCAAATGATTTGCTATATAGAATTTTGAAATTCACAACAGGCCTTCATAAAAGCAAAACAACTAATAAGCTTTCTTCCCTCTTCCTTTGTCAGAGAATGTGGTGTTTGTTTCCATTTTTAGCATTTAAATTTTCAAATAATTGAACAGAAGACAAGTACAGCAGTTGCTATATCAAGTTCAGTTACAAAGAAGTATGTTTCAAAGAATCATGTGGGTTTTATTCTGAAAGTCTGGCATGGTCTGGAACTTGGATGCTGTAGCAACTTCTATAGCAATACAATGACAATTTGTCTATACAATAAGAACATGCACTAGCACTGAGCAAACTTTTACTGTGCACATTTTCACTATGCTCATTTACTCTGTACAAAAACTTTATGATGTAGTTGTTTTATTCTCATTTTTCAGAGGAGTTCCTGGAGGCCCAGTGAGGTTAAAGTATCCAAGGATGAATCTTTATAGAGCAGCAGTTCAGGGACTCGTGCACAAGTCAATCTGATTATAAAGGATCTGTCAGTCACACTTGGCCCCCCCAATCTCTGTAGACAGGACCATCTGCAGGGCTGTCCTGCCTGAAATTCTAACATCAGTTCTTTCCCTGCTTGCAGCAGCCCACTGTCATACAAAGTCCTTCACAGGCTTTGGAACTAGACAGATATTGGCTTGAATGTCCACTCTGCTTCCTTAGCTGCTGTGTGACCTGAGACAAGGCATTTGACCTTTATTTCATCTTTTGCAAGAAAGAGATATGTTAGAATATTTAAATAATGTTAGGAAAATAGTTTGTTGATATTTTAGCCAAAGCCCTGGAGAAGGAAATGGCAACTCACTCCAGCATTCTTGCCTGGAGAATCCCATGGACAGAGGAGCCTGGCGGGCTACTGTCCTTGGGGTCACAAAGAGTCAGACATGACTGAGCACTAGGTAAAGCACAGGCAGCCTCGTGGGGCGGGAGGCAGATGGTATAGCTGTAAGACTGCCAATCACTTGAAATCAAATCACCTGGATTTGAATTGTCACTCTACCCTAATAGTCCTGTGACCTTGCACAAGTCATAAGAAACCTTAATTTTCTCATCCAAAACTGGGGCTATCACTAATATGATTAATGATATACATATAAATGCATTAAAATATTAAAATACTTAGTATAGTGCTAGGTACATAATAAGCACTCAATATGCTACTATTATCCCTTCAATTTTTCATACATACTTGCTTTTGCCTGATTAAAGAGTTTCCTGACATGGCCTAAAATGCCTGCCTGGACTTCCTCCTAGAAGTTCTCCTGCTAAGAAACTACATAGGTCTCTGCCTGCAGTATGATTCTGCCCTGCTTCCCTGTCCTAGTCTGGGTTCTTCAGGCCTCTCCATCACTGCTTCACCCCTAGTTACATCAAGAAAAAAGATTCAGGGGACTTCCCTGGTTTTCCAGTGGTTAAGAATCCATCTTGCAATGCAGGGGACATGGGTTTGATCCCTGATCAAGGAATTAAGATCCCACATGCCTCTGAGCAACTAAGCCCACATGTCAAAACTAAAGAGTCTGTGCACTGCAATGAAAGATCCCACATGATGCAATGAAGATCCCACGTGCTGCAACTAAGACCTGATGCAGTCAAATAAATATTTGTTTTTAAATGAATAGGACAGTTGTGACTTACGCAACCAAGAAGAACTCCATGAGGCCACATGCTTTATTAAGCTTATCCCCTCACTGCTCAGATACATTTACCTTACCTAGAAGGACAAGCACACAACAAGAACATGAGAAACACATCTTTAGGCTTCTACAACTTCCTGGAGGTACTGCTCTTCATTCTTGAGACTGCTAAGGCTGAGTTTCTTTCTTCTTCATGATGATGATACATGGAAGTGCAGCTTTCCATTTTCAACTAAGTCATGCCTCTTCTTCAGTCTCTATTGCACGGTGCAGTATAACACACAACTCCTGAACCCCCTTAGCAGTGCTCCACAAACAGTAAACATACAATGGATGGTTAATAAATACTGTTCACTGTATTGCTAAGCATATTTTCCAGAAGAAATATGGTTATAAATTCAGTTCAGTTCAGTCGCTCAGTCATGTCCAACTCTTTGCGACCCCATGGACTGCAGCATGCCAGGCCTCCCTGTCCATCACCAATTCCCAGAGCTCACTCAAACTCATGTCCACTGAGACAGTGATGCCATCCAACCATCTCATCCTCTGTCATTCCCTTCTCCTCCCGCCTTCAATCTTTCCCAGTATCAGGGTCTTTTCCACTGAGTCAGTTCTTCACATCAGGTGGCCAAAGTATTGGAGTTTCAGCTTCAGCATCAGTTCTTCCACTGAATATTCAGGACTGATTTCCTTCAGGATGGACTGGTTGGATCTCCTTGCAGTCCAAGGGACTCTCAAGAGTCTTCTCCAACACCACAGTTCAAACGTACCAATTCTTCAGCCCTCAGCTTTCTTTATAATCCAACTCTCACATCCATACATGACTACTGGAAAAACCATGGCTATAAGTAGCATAGCATTGCTATGGTGCAAATTCACTATGGGTTAAACAAAATAGCCTTGCTAGACCCTTGACAAACGTGATTTCCAGATTACTACTTTCTTGGTTTTCCTCCTACTCACTTGTGTCTCCTTTTCAGTTCTCCTCAAATTTTTAATTCTAAAGTGATCTTGTTCTTTTTCGTTCTTTATCTGCCTTCACTTCCTTGTTGTATCATCCGCTCCCATGTCTTTACACATATCTTTACACACTATTTGCCAATGACTGCCAGACCTCTGAATTCTACACTCAGTGACCAACTGTTTATTTGATCTAATAGATGGTTCAAAATCAAAATTTCTAAAAACAATTATGGATAGTCCTCCTCCACTTTAATCAGTGTCTACTGTATTTACTCCTTGGCATCATGCTGGACCCTTCTCTCACAGAGTCCATCCAGTTTGTCAGAAAATTCTGCTTGCTTCATAGTAAATCCAGAATATTCTAACACCTCACCTTAGGGGACACTATCATTGCTCCTGAATTACTGTAATAACCTTCTAACTGCTTCTATTCTTGTCCCCAACAGACTATTCTCAACACAGCAACCAGAAAGAGATCATGTCACTATTCTGCTCAAAAACCTCTAATGACTCCCCATTTCACTCAGAGTAAAAATTGTCTTTAAAATGGTTTACAAGACCCTGAATGATTTGGACCCAATTATTCCTCTGACCTCATCGCCTACCACAACCCCGTTCATTCACTCTGCTACAGCCACATTTCATTGCCTTGCTCTTTCTTAAACACAGGAAGCATGCTTTCCCCGCCCCAACGACCTGCCCCCAGGGCCTTTGCACTGGCTATTCTTTCTGCCTGGAATGCTCTTTATGCAGATATTCACATGGCCCACTTACTCCCACACCTCCCTCAAGTTTTCAGTCAACTGTCACCTTCTCAGTAAGGCCTATGCTAACCACCTTGATATACCACATCACCTATCATCTTCTAATATACTCTGTAATTTTTTATTTGTTGTGTTTAATATTTATTGCCTGTCTCCCTACAATCTAAGTTCCATGTAGATAAAGAAACTTGTATTTGTTCAC
Organism: Bos indicus; assembly: GCF_029378745.1. Classification (NCBI taxonomy): domain Eukaryota; kingdom Metazoa; phylum Chordata; class Mammalia; order Artiodactyla; family Bovidae; genus Bos; species Bos indicus. The sequence continues at coordinate 57,038,179 of NC_091769.1, forward strand.
TGCTCTATTCCTCATGCCTAGAACATTGTCTGGCACATAGAAAGTTCTCTGTAAATATTTGCCAAGCTAATTGGATGAATTAATTTGGGAAATTCAGTCTCATGCCTTGACTTATGAGTGAATTTTAGATTCTGACCAATAACTAATGTAGACATTAGCTAGCCAATGTTCTCATTTTTCTGCAAAAGCAGAACATGCCCCTTATGATATAGAAACTCTAAATATGACATTTAGAGCATTTGACAAAATTGGTGCTTGATCAACAGCATGAATTACACAGAATAGAAGGTGGGAATCATAGTACATTTTAAAATTTTTACTCCAATATACACCCAGATACACAATTACATTCTGTAGTTTTTATTTCATTTCATTAATACTTTTGGATCCCTTTCTTTAATCACCTGGAAAGGCAGCATGACATAGACGTTAAAAGAAAAGACTGTGCACCCATATTGTGTGGGTTTAAATCTCTACTCTACTGCATACTACCATAGCTGCCACTTAACTTCTCTTTGACCTTCCACTGAAAGCATTTCAAGCATAAAGGATGGTATGAAAAATTTCTGACATGTAGTTCTCCAATCCAGTTTGCACAGTTCTAGTGACAGCAAGTTCTTTACTTGAGGCAGTCTGCTTCTTTGCTGAATGGCATCATGTGTTACTAAGTTCTACATACAATAGTGAACTAAAAAGCCAGTTTCCCCTTATGGCCAAGCATTCATCCTCTGGTTGGCTCTTTCGGCACTGGAAAATATAAATGTCTTCTTTTGGGCTTCCCTGATGGCTCAGTAAGTAGGTAAAAGAAAATCTGCCTGAAATGCAGGAAATGCAGGAGATGTGGGTTCAATCTCTGTGTCAGGAAGATCCCCTGAGGAGGAAATGACAAATGGCCTCTTCCACATGAGTTTCCAAATAACTTTTTTTTAAACCTCTGTTATCTGCCGGCCAGTTTTGAGCATAATAATTGTTATGTCCTCCTCACTCATAAATGCTTTGGGATTCAGACGTTTGTTGTATATTAGTATGTTCTAGGCTTTGTACCCATGTTACACCAGGTGAGACATTTCTAACTTTACCTGTGTCCCTCACTGTCTACACTGAAGCAGGAAACAACCCAATGCTTGTATTTAATGAGCTGGCAACACTTCTCTCTCTCCTCACAAGTACACTGTTTAGACAGGCAGCTCATCTGAGGCTTCTTTTCCTCACAGAGATGCTTTCCTTCACATACCCTCTTTCCATATCTTCTCTTTCTTAACCACTTGGTAATGATGTCTGTAACAATTAGGAGTCTTCCAACTCTAGAACCTTATTAATTCTAAATAATATGCAAATAAACTTTATCCTCAGCCAGCTTAATAGTTCAATCAGTAATTATTTTTAATCACCCCATGTATAATTTCAAAAAGAAGTTACACATTGTCCCACTCCTGAAGCTTTTGGAATTCTCTTTTACTTTTCACATTTGACTGACTGCAAAAATATCTTTTGGCAGCATTCACAGAAATTTGCCAATGAGGTTCAGTTAAGAGAATTTCAGTTTGGGCCCCAGCAGACTTCTCAACCAGTTTGTCCACAGGTTCTGGGGGGTAGAGGCAGTTAGGTTTGGTGGAAAAAGCAAAGGACTATAGGAGCCAGACTGCCTGGCTTCAAATTCAGCTCCAGTTTGGAAGAAATGGGAGGATTCAAGCAAATTAACTTCTCTGGTCCCATTTATTCAGTTAAAACAGAGATAATAACAGTAATTACTTCAAAGATCTGTTGGGAAAATTAAATGAGTTACTACATACAAAGCCTTTAGAACAATGCCAGGTACATATCAAAGGCTCAATAAATGTTTGTTACCATATGAAAAAGCCACTGTCCTGGCTGTCATTGGGAAAGAGAAGAGAAATTTAAGTATGATCTCCATCCACAAGAAATGTGACTGCTTTTGAGGAAAAAAGAAAAAAAATGAGAAAATATGGGTAATATTTAAAGGACATGTCAATAGGGGCAAACCGCTTTTGGAGTCATTGTATTTAGTCTATCACCTAGACCTCTCCTCTAAATATCTATAAGACATCTTGAACTTGGCTAGTCCAAAACATCTCATCATAGTGGATGAAGTCAATCCCATGTGCTTGTTAAGCAAGCAACTTTTTAGTCACTATTATGAGTCAAACACCTTCAAGGCATATGGGAAACCTGAAATGCTCCTTAGCCTTTCCCTCTCCCTTGGCTTCTCTATCTAACCAGACACCAAATTCTGCCCTCCTTATCCCAGTTTCTGAATTAAATCTGTCCCCTTCTTGTCATGCCCACTGCCACAATATTATTTCTCTTCAGGTCTGTATCATCCAGTTCCTGACACTACCCTCTCCTGCTCCAACCTCTGAAGCAGGAGGTTATTAAGTGTAATCTTAAAAAAAAAAAAAAAAAAGGTAATAATCTCTTTTAAGGAACTTCTAATAAAAAAGAATGAAATTCTGCCATCTGCAACAACACTGATGGGCCCGGAAAGTAAAATGCTTAGTGAAATAAGTCAGACAGAGACATTCTGTTTCACTTATATGTGGAATCTAAAAAATAAAACAAATGAATGTATATAACAAAACTGAAACAGATTCACAGATACAAACTAGTGGTTACCAGTAGGGAGAAGAAAGAGGGGAGGGGCAAGCCAGGGGTAGGGGATTAGGGGATTAAGAGATAAAAATTGCTATGTATAAAATAAATAAGCAACACAGATATAATGTAAAACACAGGGAAAATATAACCATTATTTTGCAATAACTTTAAGTGGAGCTTAATCTATAAAAATACTGAATCGCTATGTTGTATACCTGACACTAATACAATATTGTATACCAACTAATCTTCAGTTTAAATTTCTAGAAATAAAAATAAGACTTCTAATGATTACTTACAGATAAATTCTTTAGCTTACCTTACAAGTTATTTGACTATCTGACTCCAACCTTCTATTTTAGTGCCATCTCTTGCCAGTCACCTTAACACAACCTCTAGATAGCAACACTAAACATGCCCTTATGCCATACCAGACCTTTGAGTGAATCCACACCATGGTACATGTTTCCATTCATGGCAGACACCACTCATCCTATAAGTCTCAGTCCAAATGACTTCTTTGCAATGAAGGCATTTCCAGTGGCTAGTAGCGCTTTTCCCTGTCTTCTCACTATAGTTTGAAAAGTATTAGTCACTCAATCATGTCCAACTCTCTACGACTGTATACTATATACTCTGTACTCTCTATGGACTGTAGCCAGCCAAGCTCCTTTGTCCATGGAATTCTCCAGGCAAGAATACTGCTGTGGGTAGCCATTTCCTTCTCCAGGGGATCTTCCTCACCCAGCGATCAAACCTGTGTCTCCTGTGTCTCCTTCACTGGCAGGCAGGTTTAGTCTTACTTATTTGCCTAATTAATAAAATATCATAAGCAAATTAACTAGTATTAAGCTTGTCACAAAAGAAATGCAACATAAAAGGGAGCAATTATTAATTATTCCTGTTGTACAGAAATTAAGTGTGGTTCCCCGGGACCTAGATGTAGATATGACAGAACAAACATTTATTGAATGAGTGAATGAATGAATGAGTGAGGCAAGGTGAGACGTTTCACTATAAAAAGTATAAAACAAGGATATTAAACTTTTCAATATCTTGTATAAAGGAGGGAGGAAATATTTGTATCAAAATCTTTGGCTAATATAGTTACTACAGTTAAACATGAAAGTTAGCTCTGAACTTCCAGAAGGAAACTAGAAGGTAAAGGACAAACAGGTCTCATCATCTGATGAAAGGAAGTATACCACTTGATCAAGAAAGACAAACAATTTCCTGGAGGAGTCTTCTACGTGAATATTGCATAACACTGAATAACATGATATTTTCTTCTGTCATTTAAAAAACATAGAATTTTTAGTATTTTTAGTATTTTTAGTCAATCCTCAATAAAATAAAACCCAAGTGCAGTACCAATTAAATTCTAGGCAAAGCAGTTGGTGAAGGACAGAAGCCTCTGTGAGACTGGAAGGAAGTGATAGACAAGGTTTGACTCAGGGAGAGAGAATCAATGTCCTGAGGGAGAGCTGGGTGGTAAGTGCTAAAAGTGTAGTATCAGGCACAAGAAGGTGACTTCATTGAGGTTCCCCCACGTTGGATCACACTAACAGCTAGATAACACACAGAGTGGGTAGAGGAGGCATTTTCAGCAAAGGGTCTTGAAAAAACATTGAGAAGGTATATGTACACTTGGATGAACCCTTGGATACAGAGGGCCAACTGTACTATGCCATTTTATATAGGGAACTTGAGAATCTGCAGATTTCAGTATCTGTGTAAGGCCCTGGATCCAATCCCCTATGGACATTGAGGGACAGAATTTAAAACAGAAAAAGGGTACAGATGAACTTATGTGAAACAGAAGTACAGTTACAGATGCAGAAAACTTATGGTTACCAGGGGATAAAGAGGGAGGGATACTGGGAGACAGGAATTGACATATCACATCAGATCAGATCAGTCGCTCAGTCGTGTCCGACTCTTTGTGACACCATGAATGGCAGCACGCCAGGCCTCCCTGTCCATCACCAACTCCTGAAGTTCACTGAGACTCACATCCATCGAGTCAGTGATGCCATCCAGCCATCTCATCCTCTGTCATCCCCTTTTCCTCTTGCCCCCAATCCCTCCCAGCATCAGAGTCTTTTCCAATGAGTCAACTCTTCACATGAGGTGGCCAAAGTACTGGAGTTTCAGCTTTAGCATCATTCCTTCCAAAGAAATCCCAGGGCTGAGCTCCTTCAGGATGGACTGGTTGGATCTCCTTGTAGTCCAAGGGACTCTCAAGAGTCTTCTCCAACACCACAGGTCAAAAGCATCAATCCTTCAGCGCTCAGCCTTCTTCACAGTCCAACTCTCACATCCATACATGACCACAGGAAAAACCATAGCCTTGACTAGACGAACCTTTGTTGGCAAGGTAATGTCTCTGCTTTTGAATATGCTATCTAGGTTGGTCATAACTTTCCTTCCAAGGAGTAAGCGTCTTTTAATTTCATGGCTGCAGTCACCATCTGCAGTGATTTTGGAGCCCAGAAAAATAAAGTCTGACACTGTTTCCACTGTTTCCCCATCTATTTCCCATGAAGTGATGGGACCGGATGCCATGATCTTCGTTTTCTGAATGTTGAGCTTTAAGCCAACTTTTTCACTCTCCACTTTCACTTTCATCAAGAGGCTTTTTAGTTCCTCTTCACTTTCTGCCATAAGGGTGGTGTCATCTGCATATCTGAGGTTATTGATATTTCTCCCAACAATCTTGATTCCAGCTTGTGTTTCTTCCAGTCCAGGGTTTCTCATGATGTACTCTGCATATAAGTTAAATAAACAGGGTGACAATATACAGCCTTGATGTACTCCTTTTCCTATTTGGAACCAGTCTGTTGTTCCATGTCCAGTTCTAACTGTTGCTTCCTGACCTGCATACAAATTTCTCAAGAGGCAGATCAGGTGGTCTGGTATTCCCATCTCTTTCAGAATTTTCCACAGTTTATTGTGATCCACAGGGTCAAAGGCTTTGGCATAGTCAATAAAGCAGAAATAGATGTTTTTCTGGAACTCTCTTGCTTTTTTCCATGATCCAGTGGATGTTGGCAATTTGATCTCTGGTTCCTCTGCCTTTTCTAAAACCAGCTTGAACATCAGGAAGTTCACGGTTCACATATTGCTCTAGCCTGGCTTGGAGAATTTTGAGCATTACTTTACTGGCATGTGAGATGAGTGCAATTGTGTGGTAGTTTGAGAATTCTTTGGCATTGCCTTTCTTTGGGATTGGAATGAAAAGTGACCTTTTCCAGTCCTGTGGCCACTGCTGAGTTTTCCAAATTTGCTGGCATATTGAGTGCAGCACTTTCACAGCATCATCTTTCAGGATTTGGAATAGCTCAACTGGAATTCTATCACCTCCACTAGCTTTGTTCGTAGTGATGCTTTCTAAGGCCCACTTGACCTCACATTCCAGGATGTCTGGCTCTAGGTCAGTGATCACACCATCGTGATTTTCTGGGTCGTGAAGATCTTTTTTGTACAGTTCTTCTGTGTATTCTTGCCATCTCTTCTTAATATCTTCTGCTTCTGTTAGGTCCATACCATTTCTGTCCTTTATTGAAGAAAGTAGGGAAAACCACTAGACCATTCAGGTATGACCTAAATCAAATCCCTTATGATTATACAGTGGAAGCGAGAAATAGATTTAAGGGCCTAGATCTGATAGATACAGTGCTTGATGAACTATAGAATGAGGTTCGTGACATTGTACAGGAGACAGGGATCAAGGCCATCCCCATGGAAAAGAAATGCAAAAAAGCAAAATGACTGTCTGGGGAGGCCTTGCAAATAGCTGTGAAAAGAAGAGAAGCGAAAAGCAAAGGAGAAAAGGAAAGATATAAACATCTGAATGCAGAGTTCCAAAGAACAGCAAGAAGAGATAAGAAAGCCTTCTTCAGCAATCAATGCAAAGAAATAGAGGAAAACATCAGAATAGGAAAGACTAGAGATCTCTTCAAGAAAATCAGAGATACCAAAGGAACATTTCATGCAAAGATGGGCTCGATAAAGGACTATATAAAATTGGTAACTAATAAGAACATGCTCAACCCTGACAGAGTCAGACATGACTTAGCAACTAAACAACAACAAGAACCCTGAATACTCATTGGAAGGACTGATGCTGAAGCTGAAGCTCCAATACTTTGGCCACCGAATGTGAAGAGCCAACACATTGGAAAAGACTCTGATGCTGGGAAAGATTGAGGGCAAAAGGAGAAGGGGATGACAGTTGATGAGATGGTTGGTGACATCACCGACTCAATGGACTTGAGTTTGAGCAACTCTGGGAAATAGTGCAGGACAGGGAACCTGGTGTGCTGCAGTCCATGGGGTTGCAAAGAGTCGGACGCAACTTAGCAACTGAACAAGAAGAAGAACCTGCTTTATTGCACAGGGAACTCTATTCAGTATTCTATAATGGTGTATATTAGAAAAGAATATTTTTTAAACAGGGTGGATATATGTATATTCACTTTGCTATACACCTGAATCTAATACAACATTGTAAATTAACTATACCCCAAGAAAAAAATTTTTTTAATTAAAAAAAGACAGATTTGGGACTTTTTTCAGTGGTATTATTTGGTATTGCAAGAACAAAAGATTAGAATGAGCTGCAGACATATATATTGGTTAAATCTATGTTTCGGGGAACCCACAGTAATAAGATAATCCAACTCTTTTAAGATAATATCTGGGAGAATGGATAGATATTATTGAGTTAGAGTCACTGGATGAGGGCTACCTAACCAGGCTCATTTGTGAACACTCTCTGCTAATCTGATGCTCTGAAAACACAGTTACTATTACTGTGTTGCAGAAAACACAGTTATTGTTTTCTTCTCTGTGTTTTGCATGCATACTTCCCCTCCCTTCCTTCTTTAGCTCAGCTCAGCTCTTCATCCTCAGCTCTAGATAGCACATTCAGGTGGCCTTTCCTGCCTCCTTCACCCCAGGCTGCTAGGTGCTGCTCCCCAGAGGCCTCCAGTCACCATAACATGTGTACATTCCTCATTGTTTCTGTCTTTCCTCTAGTAAAGGTACTAAGACTTATTCAACTTGGTTTCCCCAGCACAGTGCTTGACACAGAATAATTGACCACTATATGTGGAAAGTAGGAAGGAAGGGAATTGGGGGATTACCTCTGATGATTCTGAGTGCCAGTGAGGCTAATACAGCATAGAAGGGTGGTTCTGGGGAAGAATAACAAGTGCTGGATCTGACTGGGTAAGCATGTTTCATCAAAACAGTGAAGGTTGAGAGAGAAATATGGGCATTAACAATGCAGATTCGAACAATCATCCCCAGAAAGTAGTAGTTGAAACACTGAGAGGAGATGAATTTTCTGTTCAATTGCATACAGATGAGCAATTATCCTTTGACTAAGATGCCTCCATCTTTCCCCCCTCATTTGGGAACAAGTCTTTCCCTCCATACACACTGAGAGTGACAGCATAAAGTTTGCAGTGGTGTCGAGAAGATGAAAAAAGATAACCAAGGAATGACCCAGCTCACAGTGTGTTGCTAAAATAAACTGTTTTCTCATCCCCTTTCCAGCTGGGAATGAGGAGTTCATGCTTCCAGAAGACACCATTCTAACTTTGAGCCTCTTTGACTAGTCTAGAAACTCCATCCTCTTTCTGAATCAAACCTGTCTCCCAGAGCTCCCACATAGTGGACTCTGCTCAGCTGCCTGGAGAACTAACAGTAAAAATGAGAGCTTCTTCCCCTAGATCAGACAATTCACATGGCTCCTAGAGTCTTTTCTTCTCCAACCTGACCACCTTGACGCCTGCCCTTTTAAGCCCATCACCACAAAGTGGCCATCTTAGTCTCCGAACACATACCAGTATCCTACACAATAAGCAGAAACTTCTGTCAAAACATCAACCCCATTCAAAATTACCAAGACTACAACATGAACATTTTCCAGACTTGACAATTTTTCCTCCTCCACAATGGTTGAAAACTAAGTCCTCCTCATGGTTTTACTTACAAATCGAACTCTACAAGGGAGAAGAAGAAAAAAAATTTAAAAGTTCCCCAGACTGCAAGAAACGGTAATACCAAGTGAATGGGGATTTTTTTTTTTTTTTTTAAGAGTCTTGAATCCTAAGGCCTTGTCTTGTTCTTTTAACTAGAAAGTTTGAGTCTTGATCCATTAATCCAGAGCTAATAAATGGCTGGTGGCAATTTGCCAGTTTGAACTCACAAGTGTGAGCTTATTCATTATTAGGAAGTAGCAATCTCTGTGGGGAAATGCTTGCAAACAGGATTAGCAGAGCAAGGGGAGGGCAAAGCCTTTGGTGGAAAATGTGCCCATTGCTAATCAATGGCCAAAAACTTGTTGCTGCAGTGCGTTGCAAAAGCAATCGTAGCTCAGTGATCTTTGTGTTCATCATTAGCCAGAGCAAGGAATAACCTTTTTGCACTGGCTGAGTCAGGATTTCCAAAACTTGTCCACCAAAGTGCACCTGAGAGCAGTGGCTGTAAGCTCGTTCTCTAGGGGGTTCAGAAACTAAGCCAGAAAGCCCAAAGTTTAGTTGAGGTCTCCTATTTATTCTTTAATATTTATGTAAATTTAACATCTTAATACTATCCCCACATTCGTTTTAATACAAAAAGAACAGATTTCCCGTAACTCAATGTAATTCTCTGAGACCCTAGTCCACAGACCATGCCCCCAGGGCTTCATGTCCCCTATCTGAGAGAGGGAGCCAATTCCTACTCTAAGGAAGGAGCCACACCTCCAGCAGCTCAGAGGTCTCATGGCCACTTCAGTGGTTGTTCCTTACCCAGCTCTACAGGCTTACTGATTCCAAAGGAATTATAACAGAAAGAGTATAGCACCATAAGATCTCAGTATTGAAGACAGACAGACAGCTCCACATTTCCATAATGTGCAACCAGAGGTTAACTAAACTCTAAGCCCATCTCCTCACCTGCAGAGCAGTTCTACTGCCCAGGCTGTGTTGAGAACTAAATGAGAGGATGTGAGTAAAGTACTTAGCACAGTTAAGTACAACAGGAATTCTTCCTTCTGTTATATTGGTGGTATCACCAAACACCTAGTAGTCCCCACAAATCTTGCCTTTGTTGCTAAAGAAAATCCTGGAAATAAGAGTCTAAGGACCTGGAATCAAGTCTTGAATCATTAGTTAATAATGTGGTCCTAAGTGATTGATTTGGTCTGATTCCAGGCTTCCACATCTATGAAAATGGGAACATGATACTTGCTCATGGATCATCCAACGTCATTGTGAGAATTACACAGAAGGGTATATGCATGATGTACTTGAAAGTATTTGGTAAAAATTACACACAGATAAAAGATAAAACCCACTGTCACTTTTAAATGTACACGACTTTCCAGTGTTAACCATTTAAAAGGCTTTAGTGCATCTGAGAAACAAGAAAAGATGTGAATAAAGCTATAATCTAAGCAATGGTAATGACCTCTGACAACTGTGAGCTTTTTTCCCCACAGCTATATAGAACAATAATAAATGACAATATTGAGTCCACCACATCAGACATTATGATAAATGCTTTACCTACAATCTCTTGTTTAATCCACATAAACTACATACAATTATTATGCTCTATTTACAACTAAAAACTGAAATTCAGAGAAGGTAAGAAACTTGACCAGATTGGTATGGCTGAAATTGGAACCAAGTGTGGGCAATTCCAAACCTGAGCTCTTAACTATTATGTTCTTCTATCCTACCTTTCAAATAGACCAAAAACCTGCTTATTTACTAATCCAAATTGAAAAGAGCCTATTCTGGAATTCTCTCTCGAGGCTTACTGGCTGATCCTAGCTGCACTTGGCCAACCACAGGCTGAGGCTAAGATTTTAGAGTTAACAATTAGTAATGTCAGGGTGGAACTCAAGTTCTGTGCCTTCTTGTTTCTTCTGAGGACCAGTAGGTCTGAGATGCTGTGGATCTGAGGATACACTGTCTAGGATTCAAATTCCAGCTCTACTGATAACCCACTCTGTGTCTCTGGGAGAGTGGAACATTAACTCCTCTTAGAGTGAGTACACACAAACCTCTACCATATATAAAAGATAGATAGATAGAATCACCTCTTTGTGAGGATGACTGGGAGGAATAGCAGGAATTTATAAACTGCCTAATGGGCTTCCCACCTGCCAGTGCAAGAGATGTCGGTTCGATCCCCTGGGTTGCGAAGGATCCTGGAGAAGGAAATGGTGACTCACTCCAGTATTCTTGAGTGGGAAATCGCATGGACAGAGGAGCCTGGTGGGTTACAGTTCATGTGGTCTCTAAAGAATAGGACACAACTTAGCAACAAAACAACAACAATAAACACCTAATACAGAGGAAGTGGCTCAAAAATAGAGAAGGTAGCTATTATTCATTATTACTTTCATAATGAGGTAAAAGATTTTCATAATGAAAACCAAAAAAAGTTTCCAGGTGTCATATGAAACTTAAAATCTCAAATACCCTGTTATATCTTTCCAAAGCATTAACAAAAATAAGCAATTGTTCAATAATTTATATCAGTTCACAAACCAGTTCAGTTCAGTTGCTCAGTCATATCTGGCTCTTTGTGACCCCATGAACTTCAGCATGCCAGGCTTCCCTGTCCATCACCAACTCCCGGGGCTTGCTCAAACTCATGTCCATTGAGTCGATGATGCCATTCAACCATCTCATCCTCTGTCATCCCCTTCTCTTTCTGCCTTCAATCTTTCCCAGTATCAGGGTCTTTTCCAATGAGTCAGTTCTTCACATCAGGTGGCCAAAGTATTGGGGTTTCAGCTTCAGCATCAGTTCTTCCAATGAATATTCAGGACTGATTTCCTTTAGGATGGACTGGTTGGATCTCCTTGCAGTCCAAGGGACTCTCAAGAGTTTTCTTCAACACCACAGTTTAAAAGCATCAATTCTTCAAGGCCCAGCTTTCTTTATAGTCCAACTCTCACATCCATACACAACTACTGGAAAAATCATAGCTTTGACTAGATGGTCCTTTGTTGGCAAAGTAATGCCTCTGCTTTATAATATGCTGTCTAGATTGGTCATAGCTTTTCTTCCAAGGAGCAAGCATCTTTTTATTTCATGGCTACAGGCAAAGTCTGCAGTGATTTTGGAGCCCCCCAAAATAAAGTCTGTCACTGTTTCCATTGTTTCCCCATCTGTTTGCCATGAAGTGATGGGACCAGATGCCATGGTCTTAGTTTTCTGAATACTGAGTTTTAAGCCTACTTTTTCACTCTCCTCTTTCACTTTTATCAAGAGGCTCTTTAGTTCTTCTTCACTTTCTGCCATAAGGGTGGTGTCATCTGCATATCTGAGGTTACTGATATTTCTCCTGGCAATCTTGATTCCAGCTTGTGCTTCATCCAGCCCAGCATTTTTCATGATGTACTCTGCATTAAGTTAAATAAGCACGGTAACAATATACAGCCTTGACGTACTCCTTTTCCTATTTGGAACCAGTCTGTTGTTCCATGTCCAGTTCTAACTGTTGCTTCTTGACCTGCATACAGATTTCTCAGGAGGCAGGTAATGTGGTCTGGTATTTCCATCTCTTTAAGGAAATTTCCAGAGTCTGTTGTGATCCACATAGTCAAAGGCTTTGGAGTAATCAATAAAGCAGAAATAGATATTTTTCTGGAACTCTTGCTTTTTCAATGATCCAAAGGATGTTGGTAATTTGATCTCTGGTGCCTTTATCTTTTCTAAATCCAGTTTGAACATCTGGAGGTTCACGGTTCACATACTGTTGAAACCTAGCTTGGAGAACTTTGAGCATTACTTTGCTAGCATTTGAGGTGAGTGAAATTGTGTGGTAGTTTAGCATTCTTTGGCATTGCCTTTCTTTGGGATTGGAATGAAAACTGACCTTTTCCAGTCCTGTGGCCAATGCTGAGTTTTCCAAATTTGCTGGCATATTGAGCGCAGCACTTTATCAGCATCATCTTTTAGAATTTGAAATACTCAACTGGAATTCCAACACCTCCATTAGCTTTGTTTGTAGTGATGCTTTCTAAGGCCCAGTTGACACTCCAGGATTTCTGACTCATGGTTATCTGGGTCATGAAGATCTTTTTTGTATAGTTCTTCTGTGTATTCTTGCCACCTCTTCTTACTATCTTCTGCTTCTGTTAGGTCCACACCATTTCTGTCCTCTATTATGCTCATCTTTGCCTGAAATGTTCCCTTGGTATCTCTAATTTTCTTGAAGAGATCTCTAGTTTTTCTCATTCTGTTATTTTCATTTATTTCTTTTCACTGATCACTGAGGAAGGCTTTCTTATGTCTCTTTGCTATTCTTCACAAACAGTCTTGCTAGTTCACAAACAGCCTCAACCTAAAAGATTTTACATCTTCTTTCAAATGAAAGACTGCCCTGAAGTGGTTAAATTCTGACAGGGAGAAGAAATCCATTGGTTTAGTAGTACAATCTCCTGGGAACATTAAAATGATTCCTGAATAATTTTCAAATCCAATTGTATTCACACTTCCCATTGCTCTAAAGCCAAATCAAAATTCATTGGCAAACAAGCAGAATCCTGCCAGGATCTCATGATTTATCATGTGAAATTTCATCATGCATAGCAAGTAGCAAGGTAACATGGGTTTAAGAGAGACATATGTTCAATATATCATGAGACATATTCATGGTGATTTGTTTATTCCCTCTGAGAAAGGTGAACCAAGGGGAGTCAATCATTGGGCCTCCTGGACTTGTAGTAAGCACCTAACAGACAGGCATAGATTTGATCAGGAAGAATCACTATAAAACTCTTAAAGACAAAAGGAAAATGATACAGGACAGTGTGCCAATTTCTGCTTCCTCAAGGGGCACTATTAATAACTGATTCCTGAAAATTAGGAAGAACTAATTCAAGGAGGAACTATAATGTGGCCCCAGGGTCCATGACTATTCTTTCTATCCCCCACACGGCCTACCTTTGTTGCATAGTAGCTTCCTGGCATTTACAGAAGAGGGGGTGAGAAACTGGGAGGGAGGTGGAGACAAATTCTGATAGCTACACTGATCACAGAAGCGGTGACCATGTCCAGTGGTCCCACATGATCAAGATCCTTGAGATGCTTCTCAAGCATCCCCTGACAGAGAAGGCTGCTATTGTTCAGACCAGCCAGTCAGCCAATTTAGCCAAAACAAGGAACAGATTGGCATTTCTCAGAAACTCACATCCACTTCCCAATGCACAATGCTCCTAGAGAGGCACTATAGGTAGAGAAGTTAAAAGCTCAGACTCCAAAACTAGGCTGATTCTCTTACCTGAGACAAATAACTTAACCTTTCTGTGCTTTAGTGTCTCCATCTAAAAAGTTAAATAATAATAGTACCTGCCCCACTGAGGTTGTGGTGGCAATTAAATGAATGCCTATAAATAAAATAGTAATTCAAATCTCATGACAACCCAGGGAGTTCTGGCAGGTACCATTATCCCCATTTTATAGATGGAGAACCATGGCTCAGAGAACTCATGTGGTTTACCCAAGGCCATGAACCTAAGTATTATCAAGTGGGGGGAACCTGAACTCAGGGTTTGGGTATCAAGTTTAGAGATCTTCCATTTATAAGTCACATGACTTAATTATAATTTGGGGTAAGTTTCATTTTAACCCTATATCTACCTATATATTCTAGCTGGGGATTACTTATTCCACAACAGCTGAACAGAATGTGAGTAGGCTTGCATACTTGCACTGGGTCCTGAGCATTCAGCTGATGGAAGTGCCCTGTAAGGGAGCAGGCCCTTTCCAGGAGACAAATCTCTTCCCTTTCCTGTTTGCTCTCTTGAGTGAGTCTGAGATGCTCTATTGTCACACAGGATAGAACCAAAGCCAGCAGGCAAGAAAAAATTATGGAACAACTGGAGTTGCCACTTGAAAACAGATGACCATTCTCACCAGAATCACCACACATGGATATATACACAAAAAAGCACTTGAATTTCCATGTATCAAACAAGCAGTCCTATAACAAGTTCTATCTAGCAAACAAAATTCTATCTGTACTACCAATTAGATTGCACATACCCCAAAGGCAAACTAATAACTTTTAAAGTGGCCAATGACAGGATAATCTTGACGCTGAATAATCACTTAGGTACTCTCAACCAATTGGGGAATGTTACTGAACCAGTTCAGATTTGCTCAAATTTGCAAATGGAACAGGTGAAAAATGGAACTGGTGACAGCTGGTGGGTGATTATCCATAGAAACTTCTGATTCAGACAGGGGTTAGTCACATAAAAGGGAAGAATAGAAATGGAGATGCCAAAAGAAGCATTTGGTCCTTGATTTCTCTGATGCGCAGATGGACATAATCAATTACCTAAATAATTCAGAAGAGGGGGGAAAAAAGGCTGCTTTCACCTGAATTATCCAGATAAATTTTAAAGACATAGGGTTTCTTTTTCATCTAAATGGACTGCTTATATTTTCCTGATTCATCAAATAATTTACTACACGAGCGGGGCTTGCTTATAAAACTATTATAACCACAGGGATAACTGCTCCTGGTGATGTCCTTTCTCTTACATTTGTACTTTAGCAAAGAATTGGTTTCAAGCCAAGCCCTTTTTTTCTCCTTTGTGTACTGGTAAGCTTTTCCTCTGGAAATAAACTGGGCTGGCTGTCCCTTTGATCCCATTGTGCAATTCTATCTCGTTCATCAAGCTTTGGCACCTGACCTGTTACAAGGGTATAGAAAATAGTACAATTTGAGCATTTCAAAGTGCCGGTTTTCTATTTAAAAGGGGGTTTATTTGACAGCCACTTTTAGATCCACTTGCTTATCTGGGTTGCGTTTTAACAAATTTTCGTGAAAACATACCATTTATTTGCCAAAATTGGAAAAAAATGAACAATGGTGAGTTCATATCCCAGTGAATATGGCTTGAAACACCCAAATCTACAGCAAAGACTGACAGAAAGAGAGTATCATCATATCTGTGTTCCATCAGAAAATGGCCCAGGCTTGAGCTTCAACACCTGCAATAAAGAGGACCACAACAGTTTGGGTGAGGTTCACTGTCATTTTCCAGCACGGGCATTGTAGCTGCTTCCCTTCTGAACCATTGTGTGGGTAGATTAGAAGCAACACAGACATTTCCCTGGCCAGAAACCTCTTGGCTCCATCTTCATCAGGGACGATTGATCAGCTTTTACTGATTACAGGAAATGGCTGTTAACTGGGGGAATGAGTAACACATCTGGAGGCAGAAGTCCTAAGATGATTCAGAACGCCCTCCTCCCTGGCTCTCCTGAATAACTCAGTGGTGTGAGTGCCTTCTCCTCACATGCATGAGACACTTACCATTCACCCTCATCTTTTCATCAGAAACAAAGACCTTATAATTTGGGGCAATGTGAAATACCAAATATTAAAAAAGGTCATTTTTTTGCAATAAATATTTTACTATGACAAAGCCAAAGCACAATCAATGAAGCCAAAGTGCTTGTGTTTCCTTGCTTTCAACCAAGATAAAACTCCACTCCTAGAGTGGAACAAAAATTTTTTGTTGTTTCCAATCAAATGTAATTTTAACTGTATTGATTTTACCCATTTATGAATACCGTAATACTTTTCCTTCATATTTATTTAATGCTTTTGAACCGCCCTTAGAGATTCTAACTCTGAGAAGAGTCTTCCTAGGTGACATCTCTGTTGCTGTTGAAACTTGCACAAAGCTCTTGGTGAAGACCAGAATGGGCCTTCGCTGAACTGAGAATATATGTTGCAACTCATTGTTGACAGTCACAGTTTTGCTTCAATTTGCTTGTGTTTCTGATTATAACTCAATATGCGTTCAGTCAGTTTGTAGAGTGCCCCTTTTTAGCCTCTAGCTGCTGGATGACACCATCTGTGATTGCCAAGGAAATTAAATTAAATTAAGTTAAAATTCAATCAACAGAAGATTGTTGCCTCTATGACTTTACTAGGAACCTTGAGAGCATAAGCACCTAAATGCCTCTCTCTTAATACAAAAACAGGCAAGCTCAACTATAGCAACACCGGCCCATGGTTTAAGACTGCCCCAGAGCCAGGGGCCCATGACTGACCCTTTCTGGCCCACTTTGCACAACTTGCAACAGCATGGAGACAGATCGGTGTGCTTCTGCAGTCATTGCTTGACTTAGGGAAATCTTTGTTTCTTACCAAAAAGAAAGAAAGAAAAAAAGTCGTCAGGTTTATGCAAAAAGAGGAGATTGTTAATTTGCACAATATATGCTACACTACAACAAAATAAATTCTAGATGGATTAAATTGCTTTATATTACAAATTAAAGTAAAGCATAAAATGGATTTTTTTAAAAAGAGCAATATATTGATCTCAGGAATTTCTAAGCACTAAAAACACCAAGGAAAGTACTGATAGACTACAAAACACTAATTGGAAAAAGTCATATCAAATAATATAAACAAAATGCAAAAACAAATTGAAAAACAAGGAAAATGTAGAATTCACAAAAGGCAATATAACTTTAATAGGTTTATAAACACAAACTTACAACTACATATATATAAGCTCATAAGAAAATCAAAATATCCTATTTATTGTCAAAGTATATCAATAAAAATTAACAAATTAAAGAAGTACCACAGGCAAAAACACTTTCAAATTCACTTATTTACATGAGAAACTACTTATTACATAGCAAACAAAGATTTTTTCAAATTATATTAATTTGCTGACAATGAAATAAAATAATAACTTAAGAATTTTGCTAGCAAACTGTAATATACCATCATCTTTCTAGAAGTTAACTTGGGAATATGTAGGGAATTCTAGTATATTTGAGGAGACATTTATTCCAAAGAAATTACCCCAGATATGCATAGGAATTTTTGTAGCTGGATGTTTACTGCAGCTTCATTTTTATAACAACAACAACAACAAAAAGAATATAACCTAAATGTTAACACAAAACATTATGCACTTTAAAAAAACATGTAATAATATGAACAAATGTTTACCATGCAATACTACTAAAAACAGGATGAAAAATTATATAGAGATATGTATGTAGGCATATATGTTTTATATATGTACATTTTCATTCTTACTTTGTACAAATATTATATAATATGCTTAAATATCATGTTATCATATGTTGTAATATATGCATAAACATACATACATATAGGAAAATAAAAGAATGACAAAATGTGAGCAGTATTTCTGAATGGTGAGCACATGTGCCATTTTAATAATCCTTAAATTCTGTTTTTCAAAATTTTCTGAAATAAGACAGTATTACTTTATAATTTTAAAAGTAATAAATGTTACTTTTTAAAATGGGGGGTGGCTTTTCCTCTCTCTCCCAAATGACAAAAGTCTTGTTCTCTTACTGTTTACTGAGGTATATTTCATTACCATTTCCCATAACCATGTTATAATTATCTTCTTAACCAGTTCATAACAGGAAGTGCAAAGACTCCTAGTACAGCAAAATACCAGTAAAAATTTCCCAAGGGAAAGAATTAAGTGGTTGAGCCAGGAAATGTGGTTTGCATTATCATATGTGGCTTCCCATTCTGCCTCCCCCACCTCAGGTCTTCTCGGGGCTGCCCTTCATCTCTCACCAACACTGCGCTGGAGTAAATGCATGCTGATTTGGAGAGGAGACACTGCCCTCCCATTCCCTGTTCCTACTTCACCACCCAAGCCTTCATTCTTCAAAACCTGAGGCTCTCAAGGGTAAACTCCAAGCATACCATTCAGACAGAACATGTTGAGAAAGACCAAGACAAGTTCATTACTTTGAATTCTGGTATCCCCATAATAGATAAATTTTATACTTTGTATCATTTGTTGAGCACTTATAATGTGCCATCACTCTGGTAAGTGCTTTACATGTATTATTTCATTTTTATAGTAAAAACAATCCTGTAAAGTAGGAAAAAATATGCCCATTTTACAGATAAGGCATTTGGCAAATAATCAACCTGACTGGTATCCCATAGTCAGAATCTAAATTCATGTCAGTGTTAGCACCTACACATTAAACCACCACACCATACTATTTCCAAATATAACGAAAAATTATGTTTTTAAACCTAATCTAGATTCAAGCTCCACTATTGGATTTTAGCATTTAAAAGAGAGGCTCATTTATTTTCATCTTTCCTCCTTCTGTTTTTTAGTCACATGTCTTGATTTATATTGATTTATGTTACACGTCTTGATTTATGTTACATGTCTTCTCCCAACTTCCTACCACCTGTTAATCAAATCTTAGTATTAGAAACCCACATATTAGACCCTCAAAAGAAACTGAAAACTTTATATAGTTCAGGAGGGTGAGTTGTGGTTATTCTTATTTTATGGATGCATCCACTGCATCCCAAGACATTTTAAGGGAAGCTCCTTAAATCACACAGCTAGTAAGTAACAGATATGAGCCTGAACCCAGTGAAAACCTTTAATGTTGCATATGCTGGGCCTCATTATAATAATAACACCTATGTCACAGGTTACTCAGAGTATTAAATGAGTCTATGTATATAAAGAACTCACAAGGATGCCTGGCCCAGGATTCAAACCCAGGCAACTTATGAGTCCACAGTCCATCTCACTACACTGCAGTCTCTACACACAAAAAATGTACATGGATTCTGTACCCTACAACATCCAGAGCTATTATTTTACACTATTTACAACACTGTCACTTAAAAATGTGAAAAATTTGGAGCGTGTCCAGAGACATATAAAGATTATTAATGCTTGAAAAATGGAACATATGAGGAAAGGTTAAGAGAAGCAAAACTTTTTTAACCTTAAAAAGAGAAGCCTGAAAGGAAAGTTAATAATTCTTGAAAGAATTATTATGGAGAGAATGATAATCAGAGTTTATTCCCTGATTAAATAACATTCTTCTCTTCACAGAGAAAAAAAACCAGCTTGAAATCACAGTAAGAGGAAATGAAGCCAACTATAAGGTAGGACTTCCACTAGTTCATATACTCTCAACTGTGAACTTCAATTTAACCAGCCTTCCTTACACTGCCAGTTCAAGCATTATTCATAATGAGGTCAGGAATTCTGTTTCAAATATCCAATGATCAAATGGTACCTAGTATAATTTTAGATTCAAATGTTTTGGCTTTTCCCCCAGTTCTCTAACAAAATCCTCATATGAGACTATATGATTAGTCAGACTATATGATTCCCTGACCTGTCCAGAAAGAATTCACATGAAGTGACAATCCAAAATGGATGTGGCATCACTTTCTTAAGATATCTGTGAATAGAAGTAGACATCTATTTGTCTGGGCACTTTTGATGGAGTCCAGCCCTGAAGTAAGAAAATGAACTGCATTGACCTTTCATGGTTCCTTTCTGCTTGATGATTCTATAAGTCCCTACATTTGGTCATTCATCCCAATAAAGTTTCATTGCTAGAGTCCATGGTTTCTTTACAACAGAAAAGAATAAAATATGGAATGGCATAGGTAAGAATTGCTGATGGGTAAGACCAACCAGACTCCAGGGTAATGTGGAAGCATCTTACTGTGTCTAATTCAGATTTCCTCAATGTGTTTCTTGAACCACCTTACATTAGAATTACCTCTGGTACTGCAATTGCTAAAAATTAATCAGAATCTTTAAAGAGGGTCCCAAGGATTTGTATTGTAAGTGCTTTTCCCACACTTTTTAAAAAATGTACACTAATCTTTAAGAACCAATAAGATTCATGTCTAATATCTTCATCCCACAACTCAGAAACAGAAACCTAGAGAAACTAATATTTGCCCACCCAGTTATTAGAAGAATGGAATAGAATCAGGAATGGAATCAGACATTTGGTCTCCCACGCTAAAAAAATTTCTCATCTTCTTGGAAGCATTACAAATAGATTTAGAAAGTGCCCTGTGTAAGATATGCTGCTGCTGCTAAGTCGCTTCAGTCGTGTCTAACTCTGTGCGACCCCATAGACGGCAGCCTACCAGGCTCCTCCGTCCATGGGATTTTCCAGGCAAGAGTACTGGACTGGGGTGCCATTGCCTTAATAGTTGGTATCAAAGCAGTGAGCAAACTAGTTGGTCTCCCTGAATAATTCCATTCTCTTCCATGGAGAAAAACAGAAGTGGCCTATGGCTCAGTCAAGTTGCTTGACACCACAAATAACTGAATCTCATCCCCTAGTGACTTAAACTCTAAAGAATTACATTAGCCCATTTTTGAGGCATCCAGAAGTCAGTCAGGCTTCAGAGCAATTGATTCAACAGTTCAACCCTGCTATCTGAGACCCCATTTCATCATCTCTCCACTTTGCCATCCAGGTCATTAGGCTAACCTGTCACTTTTTACTGTTAAGGGCAGAACTTCTTTCCAAAAAGGCCCCAGAAATATTTTCCTTGACTGTCATTGACTCAAGTAAGTGTAAGCTTGTCCATTCCTCAAACAATTACTAGCAATGGGACTAAAAATACTGTGCATGCTGGCTAAGTCACTTCAGTTGTGTCCAACTCTGCAACCTTATGGATGGTAGCTTGCTAGGCTTCTCTGTCCATGGGATTCTCAAGGCAAGAATATGGGAATGAGTTTCCACGCCCTCCTCTATAGAGGATCTTCCCAACTCAGGGATTGACCCTATTTCTCTTACATCTCCTGCATTGGCAGGCAGGCTCTTTACCGCTAGTGCCACCTGGGAAGCCCCCAAAATACTGTAAATGGCTCTAGTAATTAATGGAATTGGAGGAATCAATCACAACATGCATACAGCCTGAAAGGGAAAACTGCTAAGGAAGCTGTCACAACTTCCCCTCATAATGGTCAGTCCTCAAAAAGAAGCCACTTCCCCCTTCCCTACTGTGTATAGAGCTATCTTCCATATTCAGGGTGTGTTAACCCATTTTAGCTTACAAAAGTTCCTCCTGTACAATACCCCCAACCTACATTCATGACCATAGACTCACTGCTTTAGGAAGAGAAAGGCATACTTCCTCAATTATATACAACTGGGTCTCAGATGTACTTATATACTTATACATGCAGAGAAAAATGCAACTTTTTTTGTTTCCATTTTTGAACTAATCTTTCTTTCAAGACCACAGCATGCAGGGCAGCAGAGTTGAGAGTGGTTAAATTTGGCTCAATCTAGTGAGTACAGATTAGAAAAGACCCTGATGCTGGGAAAGAATGAAGGCGAAAGGATAAGGGGGCATAAGAAGATGAGATGGTTAGATAGCATCACTGACTCAATGGACATGAATTTGAGCAAACATTGGGAGATAGTGGAGGACAAGGGAGCCTACTGTGCTGCAGTCCATGGGGTCACAAAGAGTTGGACATGACTTAGTCATTAAACAAGAACAATAACAAGTGAGCATAGAAGAACCATTAGAGTTTAAACAGTTATTTAGGTAACCCAGTCATCTCATTTGATTCAAAGACTCAGTATTTCAGATTTCCTCCTATTCTTCAAAGTGACATTTGGGTATACAGGAAGATCTAACTGCAAAGAAGAGATGGCAGGTTTCCACACCTTCCTTTCACCACCCACCCTGGGTGTCCTTTGCTGCAGTAGCCCTTCAAGAACATGCTGACTCCTCCACTCTACCTCTGACATCCACTCATTCTCCTCACAGTTCCCTTAAAGCCAGGAATAGTGGGCTTTCTCCTCACTCTTTCTGTTGACATAGAACTCCCCCATTTCTTGTTCTCCTCCTTCAGAGATAGTATTTAAATTACACACCCCTGTCCCAGCCATAATGGTGGAGGGGTTTAGGGAGAAAGAAATCTGATTTTAAAAAGCATAAAAGGGGATCATTTCAAAAGCATTATATATATAACATATGAAAACATGCAAAAAAACTCAGGGTATCCTTCAAAGTCACTTGGGTAAACTTATTCCACTAACTCAGAAGGATATAGAAAGGAGAGTACAGGGCAAAATAAAATCATAAAACAAAACCCATCATCCCTGTGAAATATTCAAGCTGAAAAGATATGGCTGTCCCCTTAGAGACTGAGGTTTAAGTGCAAAAGGGTAAAGTATCCATGAAATAAAGAAACGAGACAGGTTTCCAGTAATCCTGATTGTGTCTAGACAGGCGACATCTAAAAGCCATATTGGCCAGAACTGTTTTTGCCATCAATCTGCATGGCAATGGGGCCCAGAAGTATCAGTGACACCAGTGCCATTAACACATAAGCAGTAGAAGAAGACAGGAGCCAGCCCAGAGCACAGCCAGAGAGATCTTTTCAGCCCAATTACAGACAGGACCTCGGTGTCATCATAGTCTATTTTCTTACTTAATACTTTTTCCTGAAAATGATACACTAAATCCTAACATAACGTACTTGATGACATGCCATTTACCTGTGTGAATAGTAATTTACATTTGGGAGTCAATTTTTGGCCTTCATGATGACAACATTGTTCCTTTATTGCCTAATATAATTACATGTTTACATTTGAACTTAAACCCACATCCTGTGCTTCTACAAAACACAGGCATGTACCTTGCTATAAAGAAAACTATGTCTTTTCAAAATCATTTTCTTCGTTAAACAAAGAACCAAAGACTTTCCTACAGCTGAAGTTGATAAAAAATTAAGAGTTTAATTTGAGTTTTGAAACAAATATAATAAATACTGCTACTGGGCCACCTGCAATGCTTGAAGTCAATGCTAATTAGCCAGAGTCAATGCTAATTAAAATGCATTAAAATAGAAAGTGTAAGTCGCTCAGTTGTATCTAATTCTTCGCAACCCATGGATTGTAGCTCACCAGGTTCCTCTGTCCATGGAATTCTCCAGGAAAGAATACTGGAGTGGGTTGCCATTTCCTACTCCAGGGGATCTTCCCCCAGGGATCGAATCTGGGTCTCCTGCATTGCAGGCAGTTTTTACCACCTGAGCCACAAGGGAAAATGGAGGGAAAAGATAAAGAAGGTAGAGAGAGGAATTACTAGTAATACTACCGCCATATGCAAATAAAAAGATATGCATAATGAGGTTTTATTAGCAACAAAGGTTTAATTATTCCTCTTAATTTTCTGTTTCTAATTTAGAATAGGAGATTTTGTGACTAAGAGATTTTGGGGGGAAGCCTAACTTGAAAAAAGAGGTATTCAACTAAGACAGACTTTGAGATCCATATTGAGAAACTAAATCTGCCAAGGCAGCACAGAAGAGGGGATGGCCAAGCTGGAATTTGAGGGATGAATGAGAATTTTTCAGGCAGAGAAGGTAGAAGGGAATGGAGAGAAAGACAGCCCAAGAAGAGGGAATAGTGTGTGCAAGGCAGAGATAGATGTATGCTATCATTTGACATACTCATGTTCTCATCCTACTTCATGCCACTGAAGTAAAGAAGGAAATGTGGCAGCCTCAAAAATAGTAGTATTAATATTAAGTACTGCAGAAAAGCTGACATAAGACAAGGACAGAATATTCCCCACAGCATATGGTGATGTGGAAGTCACCAGTGACCTTGGTCTGAACAGTGTCAGGTTAGGGTGAGTAAAGTGAAGTGAAAGTCACTCAGTTATGTCTGACTCTTTGCGACCCCATGGACTACACAGTCCATGGAATTCTCCAGCCAGATTACTGGAGTGAGTAGCCTTTCCCTTCTCCAGGGGTCATCCCAACCGAGGGATCAAACCCATGCCTCCCACATTGCAGGTAGATTCTTTACCAGCTGAGCCACAAGGGAAGCCCAAGAATACTGGACTGGGTAGCCTATCCCTTCTCTAGCAGATTTTCCTGACCCAGGAGTCAAACCAGGGTCTCCTGCATTGCAGGTGGATTGCAGGTTAAGTAAATAAGACATTAAGGTATAAAAAGCATAAGCTATGATGGGAAAAATCAAGGTTGTCTAAAAACTCAAAAGCATTATAGAATGAAAGGAAGATTTTGTTGTGGTTTTGCTAGAATGGGAGAACTTGATCACAGGTTAGGCTAAGGGAAGGAGCATAGAAAGAAAGAAGCTGAAGACATAGTAGAAAACAAAGATCATTGAAAGAGCAAGATTCCAGATGAGACAAGAGGAACAGAACAGGGAGGGTAATGCCATCTTTAGGTCTAGAGAATGGATATAGAAGTAAACAGTATTGCAGACAAGGAGGAAACAATAAATTAAAGATTTCCTAATTAATAATCTCAAACTTCTTATAGGTAGAAACCAAAGTTATTTGTTTATATTTAAACACCATTTTGCTCTATACATAATTTAAGTTTGCTAAAAAGGGTTGCCTATCCACTGAGAGAGTTTAGGACAAACATAGGAGACCAGACAGAGCTGTTGAAAGAAATGGAAGCACTGACCAGAAAAAAAAAAAAAGAAAGAAAGAAAGGTAAACTGGTAGAGAATCTTGAGGCCCAAATGATACTAGAAGCCATGAATTTGTACTGACACAAACATGCACAATTTGTGACTTTTCCTAACAGAATGCAACAGACCGCTCTGCAGCTAGCAGTATGTATATGAGTCAAAAACAAAAGAGAATAGCATTTAAACATGTATATTATCATATGTAAAACAAATTACCAGTCCAGGTTTGATGCATGAGACAGAGTGCTCAGGCCTGGTGCACTGGGATGACCCTGAGGCATGGGATGGGGAGGGAGGTGTGAGGGGGGCTCAGGATGGGAAACACATGTACACCCATGGCTGATTCATGTCAATGTATGGCAAAAACCACTACAATATTGTAAAGTAATTAGACAATTACAATTTACAATTGTAAAGTAATTAGCAAATAAATTTTTTTAAAAAACAGAAGCGGGATATAAAGGTATAGGTAAGAGTAATTACAATGAACAGCATCAATTTAAGGCTGTGCAGAATAAAGAGAGCTCAGAAGAAGACTAATAAGCCAAGATGCTTGAGGAGTAGATACTGTTGGAATGACAGAGAGGGAGCAGGGAATGTGGGAAATTACTATAATAGAGAAAATTCACTGAGGTATGGAACAGTCTGCTTGATGGCAAGGTGTTGCTGTTGATGAGAACTGTTGTTGTGAAGTAAAGATGAAGAGATCTTTACTTCAAGAAGTAAAATCCATTGGCATTGAAGAGATCAAGGAACTGGAAAAATGGTGCTAAATGCATTGCCTACAAGACACAAAGAATTCGCTCAGGTGATGTCAGAAGCTGGAGAGAAGAAAAGTCTACATGTCACTCATAAAGGGAGAACCCAAAGGGGAGACAGTTACAGCAACAGGTCAGAGAGGTATATGCAAGCTCAGTGGAAGCTTCCTTACAGGAGAGTATTTCAGAAAAGGCATCAAAGAGGCTGTTGGGAGTGAGAAGTGAGAAATACCCTGCAGGGTGGGACGTACAGACTCATCTAGAGGGATATGAGACAAATGATGTCTCCTGGTGAGAAGAAGGTCATGGTTAGGGTCAGGGGTAGAAGGAATGTTGTGGGAAGAGGCTGGAGTACAAGAGACAAGGTGGAAAAGATAGCAAGGAAGATCTAGGGTACACATAAGAGTTAAGGGAGAGAAAGTTCCAGAGAAACATGGAGCAAAATACAAAGAGAAAATTGTTAATAAAGAGTCAGCATATCTGTGATGTCCAAGACCTTGAATTGAATCCATTGGATTCAAGTACCCCAGTTTCTGGGTAATGCTGTTAAGAGCCCAGAAAAGGCCAATGGCCAGAGGGGTGGGCCCAGTCCTGCAGCTGATCCCCACTCTAGCCTCATGCAGAAACTGCCCAAGAGCTCCTGATAAAAGCTGGCCTAGTAGCCTGGGTACCTCAGTGACTCTGTCCAATTTTATTAGTTAGCTGTTACAACTAAGTATCATGCAACAATTTTTTTCTTATTTAACTCTGGCACATTGGTAAATTTTCTGCTGAATTGTAGTTTATCTCTCTGGACTTAACTGCAGACTCTACAATGCTGTGATTGGTTTTACTGGCCAATTTAGTTAGGTTACAACCTGGCTAGTAGTTCTTCTGTTTTGTAATCTGGAAAGAAAATAAACTTTAGATGGCAATTTCCCTTTGTCCACTGTCTGCTTATGGTCAAGTGTAATCCAGATAAATTGGGTCACTAATACATCATATGTGTAAGGGCATTTAGGTATTTGGTCCATAATTAAATAGAGTTATTAAAATTGGCATTATAAGTATTTATCACCTTAATTTCTCAGACTATACTGATAAAAAGTTTTAACTATTTTTGCCACTTGTGAACCAAATGTTTTCTATGGACTTTCTTTTATTGCTTTATAACTAACCATCTCAATTACAATAAGATCAGATCTTAATAGACTTCCTTGTCCTCTTTATTAATGTAATCTTTAAACTGTCAAAACTGTCAAAGTAACCCAGAGAATATTTAATCTCCCCTACTCTGCAAAATGCATAAATGAAAGTTTCTACCATAAATATATTTAAACACATCTATTTTTTTCTAGCATATCCTGTGCCACTTGCAGATTTGGAAAAAATAAATCAAGAGAAAGGTTTTTCACATTTCCCACATACCCAGCTTTAATGAGCTTTTCTGTCTATTTGTTTGAAACTATAATCAATGCTTACAGCAGAGGTGGGTTTATGTACATAAACTTTATACACACTGTGGTAAAAGAGTTAAATTAATGGGCCAACCAGCAGTTATGAATAAAAAGAAAGGAAAAGGCCCTTACAAAGTCCCCTTTCCTTCTAATCTCTGTGTTCTTGATGAATACAGTGTCATACTTATATAAAAGAAGTTTTCTCAAACTCAGGACCACTGATATTTATCTACTTTTCCTGTGGGGGACTGTCCTGTGCACTATAGTATTATGTTCAGCAGTACTGCTGTTCCATATCCAATGTTCCTTACTCAAAGAACCTGAAGCACCATGCCCCAGTCCCTCCCCTCTGATTGTAGTAATACCCAAAGAAGTCTCCAAACATCGCCAAACATATTCTGAAGGCAAAATCACTTCCAGTTGAGAACCACTGATTTAAAAAAATCATCCTCCCTCCACCACCATCCCAACTCCCCAGAAGAACTGCTGGCAAAGAAAAGAGAAATACAGGGGGAAAAGGAGCAAGTAGGAAAGGAAGGGAGAAGAAAGATGGAAAGAAAATGGAAGAATATAGATGAAGAAAACTATGAGAAAAGAAGATATAGGAATGAAAGGGGAGAAAGACATTTAGCTCTTGATTCCAAGTATGAAATTAATTTGTCCTAATCCTCATTACAAAGATGAGAATTTTGTGGCAAAATCCTGAAACCCTACCATATGTCCCTCCCCAAAAATGCTTGAGTTGACAACTTTACATAGACAAGGATGGTTTTTTTTAGATTTTCTTTTTTAATTTATTTTTTCTGGGCTTGTGGGATCTTAGTTTCCAGACCAGGGACCGAATCTGGGCACTCAGCAGTGAGAGCATGGAGTCCTAACCACTGGATCACCAGGGAATTCCCTATACCAGGAAATTTGAGAGAGAAAATATGAATTACTTTCTGATATATTTGGTGAACAGAAATAAATCAATCCTACTGAAAAATATTTACACTGACAAATTTGACAAGTGTTAAGAAACTACTGGAAGCATAGAGGGATTTCCTCATTTGAATCAACTGTATGTCATTGGTTTGTTTGCTTTTCAATCAATTTTCAGTGTTGTAGATAAAGAATTTAGAGGTTAGTCCCTTGCTTTTAACTGAGTTTAGGATGAGAGGCTGTGATCAAAGGGAGCTGATGTGAATAGTTTGTGGAAGTGCTGGGTGGTGGCTCTAAACAGCTACCAGTGAATCTCTTAAGGAGTCTGGGTAAATACAGATGGCTATTAACAAAGACATCCAAGTTATTTATCCTTATCTTTAGTAAGTTCATACACACACACACACACACACACACACACACATATATAGTTTTATGAGAATGTCACTTGTAAGCTTTAAAGAAATTCAGCTTCGAAGATATTTAAGAATATGTAAGCTCACTCAGTTCAAGCATATTCAGTTAGGTTCAGCACTCAGTCGTGTCCAACTCTTTGCAACCCCATGGACTGCAGCACTCCAGGCCTCCCTGCCCATCACCAACTCCCGGAATCCACTCAAACTCATGTCCATTGAGTCAGTGATGCCATCCAACCATCTCATCCTCTATCGTCCCCTTCTCTTCCCACACTCAGTCTTTCCCAGCATCAGGGTCTTTTCCAAGGAGTCAGTTCTTTCCATCAGGTGGCCAGTATTGGAGTTTCAGCTTCAACATCAGTCCTTTCAATTAATCTTCAGCATTGATTTGCTTTAGGATGGTCTGGTTGGATCTCTGTGCAGTCCAAGGGACTCTCAAGAGTCTTCTCCAACACCACAGTGCAAAAGCATCAATTCTTCAGTGCCCAGCCTTCTTTAGACTCCAACTCTCACATCCATACATGACCACTGGAAAAACCATAGCCTTGACTAAATGGACCTTTGCTGGCAAAGTAATGTCTCTGCTTTTCAATATGTTTGTCAGCATATTAAATAGGTTGGTCATGACTCTTCTTCCAAGGAGTAAGCCTCTTGTAACTTCATGGCTGCCATTACCATTTGCAGTGATTTTGGAGCCCAAAAAAATAGTCTGCCACTGTTTCCACTGTTTCTCCATCTATTTGCCATGAAGTGATGGGACCGGATGTCATGATCTTTGTTTTCTGAATGTTGAGCTTTAAGCCAACTTTTCACTCTCCTCTATCACTTTCATCAAGAGGCTCTTTAGTTCTTCTTTGATTTCTGCCATAAGGGTGGTATCATCTGCATATCTGAGGTTACTGATATTTCTCCCAGCAGTCTTGATTCCATCTTGTGCTTCATCCAGCCCAGTGTTTCTCATGATGTACTCTGGTGGTGGTGGTTTAGTCGCTAAGTTGTGTATGACTCTTGGAACCCCATGGACAGAGGAGCCTCCTTTGCTTTTTGCTTCTCTTCTTTTCACAGCTATTTGTAAGGCCTCCTCAGACAGCCATTTTGCTTTTTTGCTTTTCTTTTTCTTGGTAGATGCTCTTGCTCCCTGTTTCCTGTACAATGTCATGAACATCCATCCATAGTTCATCAGGCACTCTACCAGATCTAGTCCCTTAAATCTACTTCTCACTTCCACTGTATAATCGTTAAGGATTTTATTAAGGTCATACTTGAATGGTCTAGTGGTTTTCCCTACTTTCTTCAACTTAAGTCTGAATTTGGCAATAAGGAGTTCCTGATCTGAGCCACAGTCAGCTCCCAGTCTTGTTTTTGCTGACTATATAGAGCTTCTCCATCTTTGGCTGCAAAGAATATAATCGGCCTGATTTTGGCGTTGGCCATCTAGTGATGTCCATGTGTAGAGTCTTCTCTTGTGTTGTTGGAACAGGGTGTTTGCTATGACCAGTGTGTTCTCTTGGCAGAACTCTATTAGCCTTTGCCCTGTTTTATTCCATACTCCAAGGCCAAATTTTCCTGTTACTCCAGGTGTTTCTTGACTTCCTACTTTTGCATACCAGTCCCCTATAATTTCAAGCATATTTTCTGATGGCAAACACAGAAATGATGAAGAAACCTTATTTGGAAGAAACAACTGATTTTAACTGTTTATAATTATAACCAGATTAAACTAAACTGGCTCTTTCTCCTTTTATCACTAGTCTGTTGGCCTACACATTCAAATAGGATCACATTAATGATAATGCACATATGTCACTGGCTCTTGCTCCCATGTCAGAAAGACCTAGCCTCCCAACAAGCACCTCCTAAGTTTGGCTGGAATCCCAGGGATTCTCCTAAGAATAGGTGCAATCAGTAGACTTGTTTTCTTAATCAAGCCTCTTCTGCTGGCAATAGCTGGTGCCCATGAAGACCAAAGAACCACTGTGTTCTAAAGTGAAGGAAAAAGAATATCTGTCTCCTCTCCATGTAATATGCTTTCTTGGAGAGAATACAAAACATGACTGCTTGAATTTCAAACAGGTCTTTCAATTTTTATTGCCGCTTCTCCAATAGGACCCTGACCTGGCAATAAGCCAGGATGAAAGACTGAGTGATAGTCACCACCTGATTTGCCTCTCTAACACCCACAACTTGCTCAGGTGCCACATTTTTGGTTCTCTCTTACCTTAAGATAAATTCGCTCGCTGGTGGCCCTTCAGGTCCTCAGGCAAACAGACCTTCAGTTGCCCTCCCTATCAGCCTGCCAGATGCGCAAGGGCCAATTCAAAAGCCTCGGAGAGTTTTACTCTATATTGGATAGGTTTTGATCAAATCAGATCAGTCGCTTGGTCTTGTCCGACTCTTTGCGACACCATGAATCGCCGCATGCCAGGCCTCCCTGTCCATCACCAAATCCCGGAGTTCACTGAGACTCACGTCCATCGAGTCAGTGATGCCATCCAGCCATCTCATCCTCTGTTGTCCCCTTCTCCTCTTGCCCCCAATCCTGCCCAGCATCAGAGTCTTTTCCAATGAGTCAACACTTCACATGAGGTGGCCAAAGTACTGGAGTTTCAGCTTTAGCATCATTCCTTCCAAAGAAATCCCAGGGCTGATCTCCTTCAGAATGGACTGGTTGGATCTCCTTGCAGTCCAAGGGACTCTCAAGAGTCTTCTCCAACACCACACGTCAAAAGCATCAATTCTTCAGCGCTCAGCCTTCTTCACAGTCCAACTCTCACATCCATACATAACCACAGGAAAAACCATAGCCTTGACTAGACGAACCTTTGTTGGCAAGGTAATGTCTCTGCTTTTGAATATGCTATCTAGGTTGGTCATAACTTTCCTTCCAAGGAGTAAGCGTCTTTTAATTTCATGGCTGCAGTCACCATCTGCAGAGATTTTGGAGCCCAGAAAAATAAAGTCTGACACTGTTTCCACTGTTTCCCCATCTATTTCCCATGAAGTGATGGGACTGGATGCCATGATCTTCGTTTTCTGAATGTTGAGCTTTAAGCCAACTTTTTCACTCTCCACTTTCACTTTCATCAAGAGGCCTTTGAGTTCCTCTTCACTTTCTGCCATAAGGGTGGTGTCATCTGCATATCTGAGGTTATTGATATTTCTCCCAGCAATCTTGATTCCAGCTTGTGCTTCATCCAGCCCAGCATTTCTCATGATGTACTCTGCATATAAGTTAAATAAACAGGGTGACAATATACAGCCTTGACGAACTCCTTTTCCTATTTGGAACCAGTCGTTGTTCCATGTCCAGTTCTAACTGTTGCTTCTTGACCTGCATACAAATTTCTCAAGAGGCAGATCAGGTGTACTGGTATTCCCATCTCCTTCAGAATTTTCCACAGTTTCTTGTGATCCACACAGTCAAAGGCTTTGGCATAGTCAATAAAGCAGAAATAGACGTTTTTCTGGAACTCTCTTGCTTTTTCCATGATGCAGCAGATGTTGGCAATTTGATCTCTGGTTCCTCTGCCTTTTCTAAAACCAACTTGAACATCTGGAAGTTCACGGTTCATGTATTGCTGAAGCCTGGCTTGGAGAATTTTGAGCATTACTTTACTAGCGTGTGAGATGAGTGCAATTGTGCAGTAGTTTGAGCACTATTTGGCATTGCCTTTCTTTGGGATTGGAATGAAAACTGACCTTTTCCAGTCCTGTGGCCACTGCTGAGTTTTCCAAATTTGCTGGCATATTGGGTGCAGTACTTTCACAGCATCATCTTTCAGGATTTGGAATAGCTCAACTGGAATTCCATTACCTCCACTAGCTTTGTTCATAGTGATGCTTTCTAAGGCCCACTTGACTTCACATTCCAGGATGTCTGGCTCTAGGTCAGTGATCACACCATCGTGATTATCTGGGTCATGAAGATCTTTTTTGTACAGTTCTTCTGTGTATTCTTGCCATCTCTTCTTAATATCTTCTGCTTCTGTTAGGTCCATACCATTTCTGTCCTTTATCGAGCTCATCTTTGCATGAAATGTTCCTTTGGTATCTCTGATTTTCTTGAAGAGATCCCTAGTCTTTCCCATTCTGTTGTTTTCCTCTATTTCTTTGCATTGATCTCTGAAGAAGGCTTTCTTATCTCTTCTTGCTATTCTTTGTAACTCTGAATTCAGATATTTATATCTTTCTTCTCCTTTGCTTTTCACTTCTCTTCTTTTCACAGCTATTTGCAAGGCCTCCCCCAGACAGCCATTTTGCTTTTTTGCATTTGTTTTCTATGGGAATGGTCTTGATCCCTGTCTCCTGTACAATGTCACGAACCTCATTCCATAATTCATCAGGCACTCTATCAGATCTAGGCCCTTAAATCTATTTCTCACTTCCACTGTATAATCATAAGGGATTTGATTTAGGTCATACCTGAATGGTCTAGTGGTTTTCCCTACTTTCTTCAATATAAGTCTGAATTTGGCAATAAGGAACAGTATGAAAAGGCAAAATGATAGGATACTGAAAGAGAAACTCCCCAGGTCAGTAGGTGCCCAATATGCTACTGGAGATCAGTGGAGAAATAACTCCAGAAAGAATGAAGGGATGGAGCCAAAGCAAAAACAATACCCAGCTGTGGGTGTGACTGGTGATAGAAGCAAGGTCCGATGCTGTAAAGAGCAATATTGCATAGGAACCTGGAATGTCAGGTCCATGAATCAAGGCAAATTGGAAGTGGTCAAACAAGAGATGGCAAGAGTGAATGTCGACATTCTAGGAATCAGTGAACTGAAATGGACTGGAATGGGTGAATTTAACTCAGTTGACCATTATATCTACTACTGCGGGCAGGAATCCCTCAGAAGAAATGGAGTGGCCATCATGGTCAACAAAAGAGTCCGAAATGCAGTACTTGGATGCCATCTCAAAAATGACAGAATGATCTCTGTTCATTTCCAAGGCAAACCATTCAATATCACAGTAATCCAAGTCTATGCCCCAACCAGTAACACTGAAGAAGCTGAAGTTGAATGGTTCTATGAAGACCTACAAGACCTTTTAGAACTAACACCCCAAAAAGATGTCCTTTTCATTATAGGGGACTGGAATGCAAAAGTAGGAAGTCAAGAAACACCTGGAGTAACAGGCAAATTTGGCCTTGGATAATGGAATGAAGCAGGGCAAAGACTGATAGAGTTTTGCCTTGAAAATGCACTGGTCATAACAAACACCCTCTTCCAACAACACAAGAGAAGACTCTATACATGGACATCACCAGATGGTCAACACTGAAATCAGATTGATTATATTCTTTGCAGCCAAAGATGGAGAAGCTCTATACAGTCAGCAAAACAAGACCAGGAGCTGACTGTGGCTCAGACCATGAACTCCTTATTGCCAAATTCAGACTTAAATTGAAGAAAGTAGGTTTTGATGGGCTACCCTATATTTCTTTCTCGAGAAATCTGATGTCACCCACAGTCTTTGGTAAGCGGGCAGTAAAAATCATACAGCTCCCTTCTCAATGGGCGACACAGTTGATCGGCCCAAGGGTGAACACCTGACCTGAAAAGGTGGCTTCCCAAGGCTGGTTGAGCTTCCCACGTGGCAAAGTGGTAAAGAATCGGCCTGCCAATGTATGAGACACAAGAGACAAGGGATCACTGGATGGGGAAGATCCCATGGAGGAGGAAATGGCAATCCACTCCAGTATTCTTGCCTGGAAAATTCCATGAACAGAGGAGCCTGGCAGGCTAAGTCCATAGGGTCACAAAGAGTCAGACACGACCTAGCAACTGAGCAGACATGCAAGTCCAGTTAGCAATCTGGAGCCTGGAACAAAAAAAGTTAGCTGGGCCAATTAGATTTCTGTCCTGGAAATAAGTAGTAGCACAACTGGAACAAACAAGCAGTGGATCATTGATAGCAAATCCACAGACTTCTGCTGCCCTGGTCTTACCTTCTTGGAGTCCTAGGCCTTCAATGAAACACCTTTGTATCATTATACACAAATTTCTTATAAGTTTGGGCCTGTCAGAGAGTATACATGCTCCTTGGCACCAGAAAATTTCTAATTAATACAACTATATAGGAATACAATCCCTAAAATATTTAATTTTTGTCTCAATCCTATCTGGTTCATTCAGAGAAGGGTCACATACTCTCTGAACATGATGGAGACTACCCAAGCACATATCTGCAGTGAAGAATGTGCACACAATTTTGAGTCCACTCAGGAATATAAATTCTGGCACAGGGCCTCCATATTCAGCGGCACAGGGGACAATCAGAAGTAAAGCAAATGAGGAGCTCAGCTACTGACTATCTTTGCTTCTCTTCAACACATTTGAATAAAAGTCCAGGCTGCACTGCTAGAAAGTGTTAGTTGCTCAGTCGTGTCCAACTCTTTGCGAGCCCATGGTCTCTAGCCTGCCATGATTCCTCTGTCCATGGAATTCTCCAGGCAAGAATACTGGAGTGGGTTGCCATTTCCTTCTCCAGGGGATCTTCTCAACCCAGGGATCAAACCCAGGTTTCCCACACTGCAGGCAGATTCTTTACCATCTGAGCCACCAGGGAAGCACAGTGCTAAGATGTTGAAATGATACTCTATATCAAGCCAATCTGTGAATTTCAGTAAATTTTAAAAACTAGGATAAAATTTTCTGAGGGAAATAGCCTGAGGGGTGATGCAATGGAACTCTGTCATTTACAGCTGCCAATGACTTTGTTAACTCATCTCCCCATTGTGGCAATTTTCTGCATTGTGGATTATGCATTTCTCCCAAACTTCCAGTTCAATCATCTCCTGCTTGTGACTAGCTTCAACCAAGCAGTCTCCCCTTGTCAGACTTGGAAGAGCAAGGAAAACTCTATGATGCCATAAACCCCTTCCATAAAGCATGGCAGTGAAGGCAGTGAAGCTCACCTGCAGCAGCCATAGCAGAGCTTCTGGTCTTCAGGTTGTGGTTTCATGAGTGGAAACAGCAGTGGGCTTCCTGCGGAAACAGTCTCATGCAGTGACTGAGCATTCCTTTTAGCTGCTCACTTCTGTTGTGTGGCATCCAAGCTTGTTTCTCAGACTGTGTCCCAAAATCTATAAGTTGCCTTGTAATAGCCTGTTATAAATCCTTTTCTGTTTAACTTAACTTGAGTGGCCTTTGTGGACTGCCATTGAACTCTGACTGATGGAAAAGCACTGAGGAAAGCCTATTCTATACCAGCAAAGGAAACTGTCCTAGAAGGACTGAACTGGACAAGAAACACAGAGAAAGGGTAAATGCAACTCTGATGACCCACAAAGTCCCAATTGGGTTGTTTATGAATAGAAATAAAAAAGAACATTTTCAATGAAATGCAACCAAGTTTGCCATTCAATGTGCACTTACAGAATCTCATCCTTCCCTCCTATCCTCCCCAAGTACTTATTTTACTGTTTTCACATTCACTGGCTATGTGTATATCTGTCCCTCCACAAGACTCTGAGATCCTTAAGGAAAGAAATTATGTTTCTCTTTTTCCACCACTGTCAGTGTCTGAGCACAGTATTTTGGATGTAGTATGTGCTTTAGCAATCCTAATTGAGTGTTTATGTTTCTTGGTTGCAAGAAGCTCCCTGTTCCTCCTTTCACAGACAATAGAGTAAACACAAAAACCTTCCCTTGATTCTTTGTTCCTTGAGGATATGGCCTCAAAATTTGTGTATGAAATGAGGCTAAGTGAATCCCGCCAGCCAGGAGTCTTACTGACAGCTAGTACTGGCTCTGGTGGTTCTCCAATTTGTATTTATATCTATGCATGCCTCTTCCATCAAAATATGCCATATGCAACTAAAAGATATTGAATCAAATATTAATGCCCAAGATGCCCATGCATTTTTGTAATGCCTTCAGCCTTCTTTACAAAGGATTTTAATGCACTCTTGTAATTTTACTTCAGCACAGTGCAATCAGTAAATATCAATTTCTCTCTGGGACCACAAAGACTTGTTAACTGCAATTCTACTACTGATGCCCTAGTGAGGAAAAGAGTTGCTGTGTCAGAATCTCAAAAAGTATCTCATCTTTGTAGATCTCAGCATGAGGAATCCATTCCATGGAACATGAGAAGTGAGTTCATTTGCCAGTCTACTTCTGGATTTTTCTAAGTGATTTCAAAGCATTCCATCCTAAGAGCCCACCTTTTTTTCTCTGCTTGTTAAATTCTTACCCATTTTGTGGGGCTAAGCTGCAATGCCACCCCATAAAGGCTTGATTATCTCAACCAGAAATACTTCCAGTATATTTACTCTATTTCCATTTCACTTATCTAAAACTACTTTGTCTACTCATTATTTGTTTATGTCTTATATCACCAATGAGACAAGCACTTTGAGGGTAAGAGCTAGGTACTTTTATCTTTGCATCTCAGTACATTACAAATCATGAAATATTTGCTGACTGAATAAATGGTAAACTCTGTCACTTCTACTATTGGAGTTACACTGCAGAGATCCTAACAGTTTAGAAAAAAATATATAGCTGAAACAGGCTTTTGCAGTCCAGCTTACAGGGAAAAATCATTTTTTAAGACATTGTTTTGTTGAGGAAAAAAGTTTGATTTGTAAGACATTTGTGCATGAATTTATTGACTATGCCAAAGCCTTTGACTATGTGGATCACAATAAACTGTGGAAAATTCTGAAGGAGATGGGAATACCAGACCACCTGACCTGCCTCTTGAGAAACCTATATGCAGGTCAGGAAGCAACAGTTAGAACTGGACATGGAACAACAGACTGGTTCCAAATAGGAAAAGGAGTACGTCAAGGCTGTATATTGTCACCCTGCTTATTTAACTTATATGCAGAGGACATCATGAGAAACGCTGTATGGAGGAAGCACAAGCTAGAATCAAGACTGCTAGGAGAAATATCAATAACCTCAGATATGCAGATGACACCACCCTTAAGGCAGAAAGTGAAGAGGAACTAAAAAGCCTCTTGATGAAAGTGAAAGAGGAGAGTGAAAAACCTGGCTTAAACCTCAACATTCAGAAAACTAAAATCATGGCATCTGGTCCCATCACTTTATGGCAAATAGATGGGAAAACAGTGGAAAGAGTGTCAGACTTTATTTTTCTGGGCTCCAAAATCACTGCAGATGGTGACTGCAGCCATGAAATTAAAAGACACTTACTCCTTGGAAGGAAGTTATGACCAACCTAGACAGCATATTAAAAAGCAGAGATATTACTTTGCCAACAAAGGTCCATCTAGTCAAGGCTATGGTTTTTCCAGTAGTCATATATGGATGTGAGAGTTGGACTATAACAAAAGCTGAACACCAAAGAATTGATGCTTTTGCACTGTGGTGTTGGAGAAGACTCTTGAGAGTCCCTTGGACTGCAAGAAGATCTAACCAGTCCATCCTAAAAGAGATCAGTCCTGGATCTTCATTGGAAGGACTGATGTTGATGCTTAAACTCCAATATTTTGGCCACCTGATGAGAAGAGCTGACTCATTTGAAAAGACCATGATGCTGGGAAAGATTGAGGGCAGGAGGAGAAGGGGACAGCAGAGGATGAGATGGTTGGATGGCATCACCGACTCGATGCACATGGGTTTGGGTGGACTCCAGGAGTTGGTGATAGACAGGGAGGCCTGGCGTGCTGCGATTCATGGGGTCACAAAGAGTCAGACATGACTGAGCAACTGAACTGAACTGAACTGTGGATGAATTAGGATTGATAAAAGTACACTGAGTTAGAATTAGCTTGATGTAGCTTAATATTCTGGAGAAGGCAATGGCACCCCACTCCAGTACTCTTGCCTGGAAAATCCCAGGGATGGAGGAGCCTGGTAGGCTGTAGTCCATGGGGTCGCTAAGAGTCGGACATGACTGAGCGACTTCCCTTTCACTTTTCACTTTGATGCATTGGAGAAGGAAATGGCAACCCGATCCAGTGTTCTTGCCTGGAGAATCCCAGGGACGGGGGAGCCTAGTGGGCTTCCGTCTATGGGGTCGCACAACGGACATGACTGAAGCGACTTAGCAGTAGCAGCAGCTTAATATTCTGGCCCACTGCAGTGGTCCCAACCTTTTTGGCACAAGGGATCAGTTTCATGGAAGACAATTTTTCCATGCACCTGGAGTAGGGGAATGGTTTCGGGATGATTTCAGTGCATTACATTTACTGTGCACATTATCTCTATTATTATTACATCAGCTCCACTTCAATTCATTAGGCATTAGATCCTGGAGGTTGGGGACCCCTGCCCTAAAGAAAGGTAAAGGCCTTCTCTGCTTCACATTCCTTTTT
This sequence comes from Bos indicus, assembly GCF_029378745.1. Taxonomy (NCBI): domain Eukaryota; kingdom Metazoa; phylum Chordata; class Mammalia; order Artiodactyla; family Bovidae; genus Bos; species Bos indicus. The sequence goes on from NC_091769.1 coordinate 57,076,924, forward strand.
CCTCATAAGCACTTCTTATGTCCAGGCAGAGGTAAAATATAACAGTTGGGTGAAGCAGTTTCCCTTTTCCTCTCACACTAGCCCACTCATTGCTTCTCTCTTTTTTTTTTTTTTTTAATTTTATTTTTATTTTATTTTTAAACTTTACATAATTGTATTAGTTTTGCCAAATATTGCTTCTCTTTAACTTCTTCTTTGCTGCTGCTGCTGCTAAGTCCCTTCAGTCGTGTCCGACTCTGTGCGACCCCAGAGACAGCAGCCCACCAGGCTCCCCCATCCCTGGGATTCTCCAGGAAAGAACACTGGAGTGGGTTGCCATTTCCTTCTCCAATGCATGAAAGTGAAAAGTGAAAGTGAAGTCACTCAGTCGTGTCGGACTCGCAGCAACCCCATGGACTGCAGCCTACCAGGCTCCTCCATCCATGAGATTTTCCAAAATCATAATTAACTCCTAGTAAAAAGAATCACCAATATTTATCAAGTAGTTCTATGGTACAGAGTCAGGTTTTGACTCTGTGTACCCAGAAATGTTCATCAAGTATGAACATTTTAGCAAGTATGTATCACGTTAATCCAAGCCTATGCCCCAACCAGTAATGCTGAAGAAGCTGAAGTTGAATGGTTCTATGAAGACCTACAAGACCTTCTAGAACTAACACCCAAAAAAGATGTCCTTTTCATTATAGGGGACTGGAATGCAAAAGTAGGAAGTCAAAAAACACCTGGAGTAACAGGAAAATTTGGCCTTGGAGTATGGAATGAAGCAGGGCAAAGGCTAATAGAATGCACCGGTCATAGCAAACACCCTCTTCCAACAACACAAGAGAAGACTTTACACATGGACATCACCAGATGGCCAGCGCCAAAATCACACAGATTATATTCTTTGCAGCCAAAGATGGAGAAGCTCTATATAGTCAGCAAAAACAAGACCGGGAGCTGACTGTGGCTCAGATCAGGAACTCCTTATTGCCAAATTCAGACTTAAGTTGAAGAAAGTAGGGAAAACCACTAGACCATTCAGGTATGACCTAAATCAAATCCTTAACGATTATACAGTGGAAGTGAGTAACAGATTTAAGGAACCAGATCTGATAGACTGCCTGATGAACTATGAACAGATGTTTGTGACATTGTACAAGAAACACGGAGCAAGAGCATCTACCAAGAAAAAGAAATGCAAAAAAGCAAAATGGCTGTCTGAGGAGGCCTTACAAATAGCTGAGAAAAGAAGAGAAGTGAAAAGAAAAGGAGAAAAGGAAGGATACACCCATCTGAATGCAGAGTTCCAAAGACTAGCTAGGAGAGATAAGAAAGCCTTCCTCAGTGATCAGTGCAAAGAAATAGAGGGAAACAATAGAATGGGAAAGACTAGAGATCTCTTGAAGGAAATCAGAGATACCAAGGGAACATTTCAGGCAAAGATGGGCTCAATAAAGGACAGAAATGGTATGGACCTAACAGAAGCAAAAGATATTAAGAAGAGGTGGCAAGAATACACATAAGAACTATACAAAAAAGATCTTCACAACCCAGATAATCACAATGGCATGATCACTCACCTAGAGCCAGACATCCTGGAAGTCAAGTGGGCCTTAGGAAGTGTCATTATGAACAAACCTAGTGGAAGTGATGAAATTCCAGTTGAGCTATTTCAAATCCTAAAAGATGATGCTGTGAAAGTGCTGCACTCAATATGCCAGCAAATTTGGAAAACTCAGCAGTGGCCACAGGACTGGAAAAGGTCAGTTTTCATTTCAGTCCCAAAGAAATGCAATGCCAAAGAATGATCAATTTACCAAACAATTGCACTCATCTCACATGCTAGTAAAGTAATCCTCAAAATTCTTCAAGCCAGGCTTCAGCAATATGTGAACTGTGAACTTCCAGATGTTTAAGCTGGTTTTAGAAAAAGCAAAGGAACCAGAGATCAAATTGCCAACATCTGCTGGATCATTGAAAAAGCAAGAGAGTTCCAGAAAAACATCTATTTCTGCTTTATTGACTATACCAAAGCCTTTGACTATCTGGATCACAATAAACTGTGGAAAATTCTGAAGGAGATGGGAAAACCAGACCACCTGACCTGCCTCTTGAGAAACCTGTGTGCAGATCAAGAAGCCACAGTTAGAACTGGACATGGAACAACAGACTGGTTCCAAATAGGAAAAGGGGTATGTCAAGACTGTATATTGTCACCCTGTTTATTTAACTTATATGCAGAGGACATCATGAGAAACGCTGGGTTGGATGAAGCACAAGCTGGAATCAAGATTGCTAGGAGAAATATCAATAACCTCAGATATGCAGATAACACCACCCTTATGGCAGAAAGTGAAGAAGAACTAAAGAGCTTCTTGAGGAAATTGAAAGAGGACAGTGAAAAAGGTGGCTTAAAGCTCAACATTCAGAAAAATAAGATCATGGCATCTGGTCCCATCACTTCATGGCAAACAGATGGGGAAACAGTGGAAACCGTGGCTGACTTTATTTTTCTGGGCTCCAAAATCACTGCATATGGTGACTGCAGCCTTGAAATTAAAAGATGCTTACTCCTTGGAAAGAAAGTTATGACCAACCTAGACAGCATATTAAAAAGCAGAGATTAATATAACAAATAGGTCCATCTCATCAAGGCTATCGTTTTTTCAGTAGTCGTGTATAGCTATGAGAGTTGGACTGTAAAGAAAACTGAGCACCGAAGAATTGATGCTTTTGCACTGTGGTATTGGAGAAGACTCTTGAGAGTCCCTTGGGGTGCAAAGTGTTCCAACCAGTCCATCCTAAAAAAGATCAATCCTGAGTTTTCCTTGGAAGGACTGATGTTGAAGCTGAAACTCCAATACTTTGGCCACTTGATGTGAAGGGCTAACTCATTTGAAAATCCCTGATGCTGCGAAAGATTGAAGGCAGGAGGAGAAGGGGACAACAGAGGATGAGATGGTTGATGGTATCACTGAGTCAATGGACATGAGTTTTTGTAAACTCTGGGTGTTGGGGATGGATAGGGAACCCTGGCATGCTGTGGTCCATGGGGTCGCAAAGAGTCAGACACGACTGAGCAACTGAACTGAACTGACCCAGAAATGTTCAAGTATGAACATTTTAGTAAGTGTGTAAGTACTAACTAAATGATGTTCTGATAGTGTTCATTTCTGCTCTATACATTAAAAAAAAAAAACTGGCATAGCTTTCTTTTGGGGTTATTAGCAAATATTTTCACAGCAATTTAAGGTTGAGGTCATCAGTTTCATATTTATAAAAACTCAGCATTTCTTCCTGGGTTCTTTGTCTACAATGCTAGTAAAATCCCCCTAAGAAAAAAGTGTTATCTTAGATCAACTTTTCCCAAAGTGTTTCAGAAATGTGAACAGGTAATTTGTAGAATTCAGATCCTATAGTCAAACAAGTTTAGAAAATACTAAGTTTAACAAAACCACATAAAGTAATAGACTTCCCAGAGCCTTTAACATGAGAACATGCACTGTGAATCTTACAAGGACTTTTCTGAGGGACTTACCAATACATTTGAAAATACATTTAGGGAAATGCTAACCTGACTGCCCAGGTCTTTCTTTCTAAACTACCAGACATCAGTAATTGAAAAAGCAAGAGTGAGTGATGCCAAAGTCATTTTAATGTTATTTTCTAGAAAGAATATCATAAAGTAAAATGAATCTCTCATTTATAAAACACTAACAGAACAAATTCCAAAACTTTAAAAAGAAACAGACTCCCAGCCACTATAAAAATTCTCTGACCACCATCAACTTTTGTTCACTAAGTTTCTCCCCAAATCTTTTCTTAGAGTGAATAATTATTATTTTTATAGCTATCCTGTAGGGAGTTTTTAATATGTTCCAGGGACTATGCTAAATGCAGTTCTTAATTTGATCCTCAAACCTTGTAAGGTGGGAATTATTACTAAGGAAACTGAGACTTGGAGAATTTGCATAACTCACTCAGGTAAAGTGGCAGGGCCAATATTCCAGACCAGGTATTCAGGCCCCAGGATTTTTGCCATAGCCCCTGGGAAGCACATCTTCATTGCTATGACTCTCTAAATATATGTGCCGCTCTCAGAATCTGCTATACCTTCACTGTCTCTGTGTTCATGTAAACAGTTTACCCAACAAAGCCCTACAAGAGGCTAGATTTCAATTCCTTCTTTGACATCCTACTTAGAGCTAATGAGAGGGTAAGATACTTTAGCTAATTAATTGTCCACTTCCCACTGAGCCACCATCTTTTGTTATTCGCATGGTCTCCTTCACACGCATCAGAATTAGAGAGAGGCTTCTTTCATCCTCTTTGAAAGAAAGACATTCTGGAATTTAGTCACCAGTTTTAACTGCACATTTCCTGCATTCTCTCTTGCACACAGCAGAGAGGCAGAGAAAAGCTGAAGGGACAAAGTACTGTGTTCCAGAGGCCAGATTCTCCGCAGCACTCTCCCAATTCAGTCAGGCTCCTCTGCCTGTGCATCCTGACAGGTAAGCTTAGCACCTAGTATAGATTTATGCCCAGTTGTTGCCCAAGTGCTGCAACTTGAGCATTTCATTACCTGATTTTGCTAGAATTCTGTTCATCTCTTTTCCTGAACATTTTTAAAGAGCATTTGAACAAAGAAGACACTATTTCTCTTACATACCTGGGCATTTCCCCATTGCTTTATTTGCAGGTTATTCTGTAATCTACAAGATCATGGGATAGCCCTGTCATCCTATTTTGCATGTGGAGAACCGAGGCAGTAAGGGCCCACAGGGATCATGGTAGTGATTTCTCAGGCTGTTCAAGCAAAGGAAGTGGTGAATCAAAGATTTACAGTGATGTTGATCTGCCTCTTCTGTGTCCTCAAGGTAGAGTTTCATTTTCAACCCCTAGGTGGATTTTTGCAACTGCCCCATTGAAAGATAGCAGTCAGGACTTCAATACAAACTCTTTGAAATGTTCTACAAAACAAGGTGAATTTAACTCAGTATTGAATAAGTGCTTTAGAAACATGAATTAATAGCACAGACTTTAAAGAATGAGTTAGTGTATATGTTTTGCTCATTTTTCTCTCCTAACTCCATCATCTTTGTTCCACTAAATCATCTTTGGAGACTCCCACATACCGTGGCTCTTTATGAGCCAGAGAGTAATAACATGGGGCTTCAACTCATGGGTCCTCACATCTTTGTCTGCCAAATACTTTGGGGGTCAAATACTTTGGGAGCAGACTGCACATAAAGCAGTGGTGAGACAAACACCTCTGAAGGATACATAAGACAAAGGATTTTTTTTTTTGACAAAGGATTTAAATAATGGATGGTCTTTGCTCTTTCTCAGTAGGCAACAGAATCAAGTGAAAATAGCACACACTTAGAAACAAAGCAAATCTGGTCACTTTTAACCCAACTCCACCATGTACTAGTTCTGGGACGTTGAGTAAATTATTTAACCTTTCTGAGTCTTAGATTTCTCAAATATGTAATTATAGCTAATATGTACCTAAAAGTGTTTTAAGAATAAAATTAAATAATATAAATGGCTATCACAATCATATTGTCTGACATGTAAGAGCTAGTCAATAAATTTCCTTCCTTCCCTTCAGTTTCTTGATTGTAAAGTAACTAGATAATAAAAATATTTTGCCTCAAAGGAACTTTTGAGAAAATATTCTTGAGATATCTAAAATATAGTAAATATTCAACAATGATAAAAATGATAATGCTAGCAGCTATCAGTGGCAGCCCACTCCAGTACTCTTGCCTGGAAAATCCCATGGACAGAAGAGCCTGGTAGACTGCAGTCCATGGGGTCGCTAAGAGTCGGACACGACTGAGTGACTTCACTTTCACTTTTCACTTTCACGCATTGGAGAAGGAAATGGTAACCCACTCCAGTGTTCTTGCCTGGAGAATCCCAGGGACCGGGGAGCCTGGTGGGCTGCCGTCTATGGGGTCGCACAGAGTCGGACATGACTGAAGCGACTTAGCAGCAGCAGCAGCAGCAGCTATCAAAACCATTATAACCTATGGTTTTTATTTTTATTAAAATATCTACAACACACAACAACCTGATGACCTGATTCAATTTTGTCTGTGACAGATGTGTGTCCCCACATGTCTTTATGCCCAGTACAGGGAGTGGGCAGGCAAGTGACGAGGCCACGGTTATCCAACATCTCTTAGGTTTCAGGAGATTTTCCTTCCTAGGGTCAGTTTTACTTCCAGCCTAGTTTCTAACCAGGTAAATTGGAAAATCAGGACAAGGAACTTTTAAGCCTAATGTCTGAACACAAAAGCCTAAGAGCTTTTCTTTGGTTTGCTTCTAGAGTCCATTAAGAATGAGAATGCTCAATGTAGACATGGAGGTTGTGACCCACCTCCCCCGCCTGCATATCCTTAGGATAGTTTGGCCGTCCGGAGCTTGCACAACCAAAGGCCTTGAGATCATGTGGTTTCTCTTAGGTCCCAAGTCACTGTGCTTGATTTGATCATCTGCTGCACACAAGTGAGTTAATCTAGTCTCTGCTTCACTCCATACATAGATGTTATTTATATATATATATATGTAAAAATATATATATATACTTACAAATTCATTTACACTGCTAATTTTAAAGCTAATGCCATTTCTCTCTGTTATTTTATTTGAAGTTTGCACAGTAAATGCATTTGTGTAGCACAGTTACACTGCTTCTTTGTATATTTAGGCTAAACAGTCACAAAAGACTGAAACATTTAAAATGTATACTCACCTGAAAAATTCAACATCTTACCCATAAATTCCATCATTGTTAAACAATTTTTATTCTTGCTAATGTCATCATGCATCTTTCTGTATATTCTTTCAGCAACAAAACTACATGCAGGACTCTTTTCTGAAGCTGAGATGAAAATGTTATATTATTTTATCCAAGATTTTAAATGCCTAGAAATATTGATCCAGCCTGCTAGCCTGCTCAGAAGGATGCCCCACTTGCTGCATTGTGCTTAGAGACAATCTAATAAAAGCTTGCTGAATAATAAACAATGGGAGCCCACCAATTCTAAAAATTTAGATTGACAGGAATAATCCCCTCCCTGGAAAAGACAGACCAGCAGGCGCTTCCCATAAACCCATTACTGCCCATTCACCCATAAGCCAATAGAAGACGTTGGATTATTGGAACTCTTAGCTTTAAAAGAAATTGCTTTCCTAAATTTGACCTCCCATACTAAATATAAAATATGGACCATCTGTAATGAAGGAGTTGCAGCCCAAACAGCCATCATCTCTCGGAGGCAGAGGTTAGAAGGTTGATGCACATTGGTTCCAAAGGGATGGGGATAGGGATGACCTTTTGCTTTGAAATGGTCACTCGGAGCTGTAATGTGAGAGAAAGGGGTCAGGTATTAGCCAGGAAGAGTCTCTGAAGCTTCTGCCCTGTTAGACTCTTATAGGGTGGGGTGGAGGAAGTCACAAAAGCAATATAAGCAAACAGCATCAATTCTCATAAACAGGAGAATGTAATACAGAGAGAATGAGAAACTGGATATACTCCAAATGGGGAATATGTTTCAAAGTCTTTCAAACTAAGCAAATAACTGTAGATAAAAGACAGAGGATTTGGAAAGGAAAGTATCCTCTATTGACTTGTGACAGAGTTTTGACCATTTGATTGGCATGTGTTGTTGTCACTTGCCCCCTACTTGCGGGCAAACCACAATTTCTTCCAAGCTGAGTTCTTTAGGGGAAAGACACTTTATAAAACTAATGTATGGAGTTCAGAAAGATTTCTATTCCTATGTCCTGAAGTTTTATTTAATTCTGATGGGATACTCTGATGACAAAAATGGCCCCAAAATATTGAATGCTTTGTCAGAAGCTTTTAACAAAAAAAAAAAAAGAAAAGGCTGTATACCAAATAGTTCATGTGAGAGCAGAGTACTCCATTCAAAGGAAGACAGTGTTAAGCAGGGAACTGAACTGAATAGGCAGGAGTGGGATACACCAGATGGATGGGAAGATCCAAAGTGCTGTGCACTGATGCTGGAGCAGATCAGGAAGATAGTTCTAATAAACTCATTGGACACACACACACACACCAATTAGCCTCATGGAGGCAATTAGCAGGTTTCCTGGTTATAGCTTCCAAATAAAAGTGAGGGGAAATAGAGGCTGCCTGACTTTGGATTCTGCCATGACTGGTATTTTGTGAAGGCAAGACAGACTCAATACATCATAAATACGAAACTGAATATGATAATGCTCTCTTTTATCTCAAAGAAGTCTTTCCCATTCATTTCTCTCTCAGGTCATCCCTTCTAGGTCACTGTCTTTAGCAGAACCATCCCCAATGCATGATAAATACATGGAAATTAAACTTCAAAGAAAGAAGAAACAATTAATAGGTATCCCAGTTAGTAGTACCTTCATCAGTTTGGTATGAGAAAGAAAAATGACAGAGTAAAAGTGCCACTAGCGATTCCTAAGTCATGTGATTTTTTTTTTTTGGACAGATCAATGTTGGTTGCCAAGCAACACACATACACACATGCGCACACACACACACACACACACACAGAAAGAAAAAGAGAGGGAAGCATTGTTATGATTTAACAAATCATTTTTTTAACTTGTAAATTTTATGCTATCATTTTAATTATTTTCATGTTCTGTGTTACTTTAAAAGAGGGCCAATGTCATTAACTGAGAATAACTTGTGAACAATGGGCAACACTCAATATATACTTGGTAAATGAAAGGGGAACTTTAAGAACAAGAGCTGAAAATTCTTAGTTGCCATCTTGGAATGTTTTATTAATGACATGTGTGTGTTTATTAATGAGTTTATTGCCTTTGTGTCATATTTATGTCACTATCAAATATTAATATTTTCTATATTATAATAATATCTATTGATATAACTGAAATTTGCTTCCCAGTAAGGTGTCAGTATGAATAATACTTCTGAAACACTAAAATCAATAACAAGAATATTAGGAGGATATTATAGTATATCAATGAAATGAATTCCACTTAAATGCTGCACGTAAAGTAAACCAGCTAAATATACTGAATTATAATTATAAATAAATATACAAGTTATGGATATGAATTTTATAACAGCCAAGAGAATGTTATGTGAAATAATAAAGATACTAAATAAAAGAAAAGAGGTCCTGGTAGACTCTCTGATTTAAAGTCAAGACCCTGCTCATTGTTGGAACTAATAAGCATAAGTTTCTTTCAACAGGACAGAATATCATGTAGACAAAAGGTGGACTAAGTAATTCATAGAAACCCTAAATTCATTTACTTGAATAAGATGGCTGCTGGTTCCCCCTCCATAGCTCCTTCTACAATTGTAAGCTCTTGTTCAGAAGCCTTTTTTCACCCCTTCATATTGCACAGGATTGGACAGTTTCTACGTGAGCAGGAGGTCTTCCTTGTGAATACCAAGACAACAATGTCTGTCAGTTTCTAGGCTCTGAGCAGAGGTGACTGTCAGGGCAGCTGGGAGCCTGGCTGTGCTATCTGAAGATCAATAGAGGACTTCAGCACAGTCCTGTATGGAGCTACTAATAAAGAGAGGGGCATAGGCTTCCATAACTAAGAGAAAAAAAAACATGAGCTTTCAATTGGCACATAAACCCACCTAGATTCCTGTTAAGTGTCAAAATACCTCTGTCATCATTCTCAAATTTTTCTCCTAGGCAAGGACAGCTGAAGGAGGCAAAATAAAAACCATGCACTCTGCCTTACCTCTTGCTTTATGCATTCTTGTGCTGATCAAAGAGACCCTCACCTCAGTATGTCCTGCTGAAACTTTCTTGACTTGCTCATACTTGAGCTAATCCAAGGGCAATTTCCTCTGGGCCTGGCTATCTCATCTGACAAAGTCAAAGTGCACCATAGTATAAAGGCTTTACACGTACTCCTCCTGAGTCATATTTGTACTTCTCCTGAGTCATATTGGGCTCCAAAATCACTGCAGATGGTGACTGCAGCCATGAAATTAAAAGACGCTTACTCCTTGGAAGGAAAGTTATGACCAACCTAGATAGCATATTCAAAAGCAAAGATATTACTTTGCCAACAAAGGCCTGTCTAGTCAAGGCTATGGTTTTTCCTGTGGTCATGTATGGATGTGAGAGTTGGACTGTGAAGAAAGCTGAGCACCGAAGAATTGATGCTTTTGAACTGTGGTGTGGGAGAAGACTCTTGAGAGTCCCTTGGACTACAAGGAGATCCAACCAGTCCATTCTGAAGGAGATCAGCCCTGGGATTTCTTTGGAAGGAATGATGCCAAAGCTGAAACTCCAGTACTTTGGCCACCTCATGCAAAGAGTTGACTCATTGGAAAAGACTCATGCTGGGAGGGATTGGGGGCAGGAGGAGAAAGGGACGACAGAGGATGAGATGGCTGGATGGCATCACTGACTCGATGGACGTGAGTCTCACTGACTCGATGGACATGAGTCTGAGTGAACTCCAGGAGTTGGTGATGGACAGGGAGGCCTGGCGTGCTGCGATTCATGGGGTCGCAAAGAGTCAGACATGACTGAGTGACTGAACTGAACTGAACTGAGTCATATTCAACAATAATTGCTGCTATCTTAACCCAGAACATTAAGAGCAGTCATTTGGGTTCCACTGTTGCTCAACAGGAATGAGGCTTAGGAAGTCTACAAGTCCTATATCACAGACAGTTAGGTCCCTGTTTTCCTCTGGACAAAGGAGGGCTAACCACAGCAATATTTGCTAACAGTGTTCTAAGCACTTGATACATATTGCTCTTCTGGTCTTCATAACAATTTTAAGGGTTTGTTCCTCAGTAACTCAATCGTGTCCAACTCTTTGTGACCCCATGACTGCAGCACACCAGGCTTCCCTGTTCTTCACTGTCTCCCAGAGTTTGCTCAAACACACGTCCATTAAGTCAGTGATGCCATCCAACCATCACATCCTCTGTTGCCCCCTTCTCTTGCCTTCAGTCTTCCCCTTACAGGTTAGGTGTCAATTTTATTTCCACTTTACAGATGAAGAAACTGCTCAGAGTTCCACAGCTTCAAAGTTGGGGGCAGAATTGTGAACCCCAAGAAGTCTGGCTCCCAAGCCTAGACTCTAACCAGTATCCCACAGCCACCTCTTATACAGTGTCACTGCCTAAGAAGCCCTTGATATGTGCAGTTTGGGACAGTAAGTCTCTAGCTAGAAGCCAACTGTGAAGCTGACCCAATTTGGATGTTCCTGTAGTAACTTTTCCCTTTTTTTTTTTTTTTTTTTACTTTGAGGCCCACCTAGTACAGATTATTGATTTGTACTACCTGAAGGATATCTCTCACTCTGAATGTTGTAAAATTCATGAACAGAATTAGTTGAGAAGGACTGCATCACTACGAACAAAGCTAGTGGAGGTGATGGAACTCTAGTTGAGCTATTTCATATCCTCAAAGATGATGCTGTGAAAGTGCTGCACTCAATATGCCAGCAAATTTGGAAAACTCAGCAGTGGCCACAGGACTGGAAACGGTCAGTTTTCATTCCAGTCCCAAAGAAAGGCAATGCCAAAGAGTGCTCAAACTACTGCACAATTGCACTCATCTACACGCTAGTAAAGTAATCCTCAAAATTCTCCAAGCCAGGCTTCAGCAATACATGAACCGTGATCTTCCAGATGCTCAAGCTGGTTTTAGAAAAGGCAGAGGAACCAGACATCAAATTGCCAGCATCCGCTGGATCATGGAAAAAGCAAGAGAGTTCCAGAAAAACATCTATTTCTGCTTTATTGGCTATGCCAAAGCCTTTGACTATGTGGATCACAATAAACTGTGGAAAATTCTGAAAGAGATGGGAATACCAGACCACCTGATCTGCCTCTTGAGAAAACTATATGCATGTCAGGAAGCCACAGTTAGAACTGGACATGGAACAACAGACTGGTTCCAAATAGCAAAAGGAGTACGTCAAGGCTGTATATTGTCACCCTGTTTACTTAACTTATATGCAGAGTACATCATGAGAAACACTGGGCTAGAAGAAGCACAAGCTGGAATCAAGATTGCTGGGAGAAATATCAATAACCTCAGATATGCAGATGACACCACCCTTATGGCAGAAAGTGAAGAGGAACTAAAAAGCCTCTTGATGAAAGTGAAAGAGGAGAATGAAAAACCTGGCTTAAACCTCAACATTCAGAAAACAAAGATCATGGCATCTGGTCCCATCACTTCATGGCAAATAGATGGGGAAACAGTGAAGACAGTGTCAGACTTTATTTTGGGGGGCTCCAAAATCTCTGCAGATGGTGACTGCAGCTATGAAATTAAAAGACGCTTACTCCTTGGAAGGAAAGTTATGACCAACCTAGATAGCATATTCAAAAGCAGAGATATTACTTTGTCAACAAAGGTCCATCTAGTCAAGGCTATGGTTTTTCCAGTGGTCACGTATGGATGTGAGAGTTGGACTGTGAAGAAGGCTGAGCGCTGAAGAATTGATGCTTTTGAATTGTGGTGTTGGAGAAGACTCTTGAGAGTCCCTTGGACTGCAAGGAGATCCAACCAGTCCATTCTGAAGGAGATCAGCCCTGGAATTTCTTTGGAGGGAATGATGCTAAAGCTGAAACTCCAATACTTTGGCCACCTCATGCGAAGAGTTGACTCATTGGAAAAGAACCTGATGCCTGGAGGAATTGGGGGCAGGATGAGAAGGGGATGACAGAGGATGAGATGGCTGGATAGCATCACTGACTCGATGGACATGAGTTTGGGTAAACCTCGGGAGTTGATGATGGACAGTGAGGCCTGGCATGCTGTGATTCATGGGGTCACAAAGAGTCGGACATGACTGAATGACTGAACTGAACTGAACTGAAGACAATACTTAGAGGAGAGACCAAACTGTACATGATGTAGACCCAGGAAGTCTTGTGCCACTGTGTCCTTGCTGGGCTCTGTAGTGTTCCAGCCATGGAAACTACAGGCAGAATCTCTTCTCAGCTGGCAGGCATCAGGGTCCCCAAGGCCCCCCAGAACTTACTTTTAGGACACATTGCGAGCTGTAACCACAGGGAGGAACTGAGCTGCCACTGGCATTGCTCTGCCATCTCTTTCCCATGATCCTGGCTTAGTCTGTCTCCCCCAGCCTCCCTCTTAATTCTGGTGCCTACCTTAACTTTCCATGTTAACTCTGTGTTAACACTGCACAGGCTTCCCTGGTGGCTCAGTGGTAAAGAATCCACCTGCTCATGCAAGAGATGCAGTTTCCATCCCTGGGTCAGGAAGATCCCCTGGAGAAGGAAATGGCAACCCACTCTAGTATTCTTGCCTGGGAAATTCCATGGACAGAGGAGCCTAGAGGTCTACAGTCCATGGAGTCGCAAAAGATTTGGACATGACTTAGCAACTAAACAACAATAACGAGACATTGCATTCTCTTCAAAGATCATCTTTGAGAACCAGGTCTCAGACCCACCACCTTCTAAGTAAGCTCCACTCTCTTGTGATTTTATCAGAATCCTCCAGGAACCCTTCTCAAAAGTCCTTGGTGTCCCTGTTCACACTGACCAGTGTGGCCTGATAAAAACTACTGGGCACCCCCTAACGATTAGCTGTAAAACAAGCTAAGAGTTATATCCATGTTTTTTGTAACAAAGACTAATTTTTGTGTGAGGCTTTTGAAAGAGGGTTTTCAGGAAAACAGAACATTTATCTCGTAGAAGTGGTTATTACATTTCAATGAGCATTGGAATCACCTGAGGTGCTTGTTAGAATTATAGAACCACCTCACCTTCAGGAAAGATTGAAGGTGGGAGCAGAAAGGGACAACAGAGGATGAGATGGCTGGATGGCATCACTGACTCAATGGACATGAGTTCAAGTAAACTCTGGGAGTTGGTGATGGACAGGGAGGCCTGGTGTGCTGCAGTCCATGGGATCACAAAGAGCCAGACATGACTGAGCGACTTAACTGAACACCTTCATTGTCTTCTAGAAAATTCTGTCTCCAAATGACAGGATGCAGGATTTGTACTGTTCAAAATATAGTCACTGATTGTACTTCCAGAAAGATTTCTATGTGGTTTTTCCTGGTTTCTGTTTCAACAATGGCCCCTGAGTAATTAGTCTGTGTCCCTGAGCCCAGAACAGGGACAACAAAAATTAAACTCCACTTGTTCTTAACATATTACTACTTTGAGGAAGTTGAGATCAGAGAAAACAAATGATTTGCTCAAGTTTTCAAATTTAGCAGTGTGTCTCAGGCTACAACACAAATCTCCCATCTAGTTCTTTCTTCTACCACTTTCCTTTCCTTTCCTTGGGTTTTTTGAATATGACAGTAGGGGGCAGGAATAATAATACCTGTATATTTATATTTAAAAAGACACCATTTACTGAAAAATTACAAAATTCTACAAAATCCTGGACAAATTTTTACATGATTCAAAGAATCACAACTTTTTTAGAACCTTAACACAGAAGAAACCGTGTGTCTATTTGGTAGCTAAAACTAGCAGTCTTGATATCTAATCCCAGTTCTACCTCTTGCAGGAGACATCTGTGCTTCAGTTTCTTTGTCTGTCATCAACCCAGACAAACATGGTAAAAACAAAGATTATGATCAACATTCAAAAACTTCAAAGTATAAACATTTGCTCCCCTTCAACAAATGAAAATGAAAGGTATTCAGGAGAGGTAAACTGAAGTGATTCTTTCCATTAGAAAAAGATTTACCACAATTTCTCAAAGAACCTTCCCTAAAAGATTCCAAATGCAATTTATCTTATAGAAATGTTCCTTTAGAGTAACTATTCCCAAGATTATGTTTTACATAATGCAAACTGGAAAGCAAAAGCATTCTTCCTGGCAATTTTAACAAGATAGGCACAGGAACTGTCCTCATATAACATCAAACAGCCAGACGAAAACTACAGAACTTTGGTTATGTATCCAAATAATTATTGTACATTATATCATCATCTAATATTTCAAAATAATTTTTAAATTCATTTATTTCATTCAGACTGAATTAGAAATAATCTCTAATTATTCTAGTTTCCTATGAATAAACCATAGTGCCAGAAATTTTGTTATTTGGAAGACTCAGAAATTAAAAGCCAATCATATATTTTTAAGTTTGTTGAGTAGATGGGGAAAGAGGGAAAATGTGAATTATTTTTTATAGAGAAATTAACGTGGTGTCAGACCCAGAAAGACATACCCATTGCTTAAGAATGACATGACAAGAACTATGTCCAATGATGAAAGAAAAAAAGAGACCAATGCACCACTAAATAAAGAACTCTCTAATTAACATTGCTTTGCAGACAAGATGCAGAAGGGCCCATCTAGAAGATCAGGATTCCCCAGTAGTCCTCAAAGACTTCTTTAACTGCTAAGTCACTTCAGTCGTGTCCAACTCTGTGTGACCCCATAGGCGGCAGCCCACCAGGCTCCCCCGTCCCTGGGATTCTCCAGGCAAGAACACTCAAGTGGGTTGCCATTTCCTTCTCCAATGCATGAAAGTGAAAAGTGAAAGTGAAGTTGCTCAGTCATGTCTGACTCTTAGCGACCCCATGGACTGCAGCCTACCAGGCTCCTCCGTCCATGGGATTTTCCAGGCAAGAGTACTGGAGTGGGATGCCATTGCCTTCTCCGAATAATTTTCTCCATGACCTCCTTTCCTAATTCTTTCTCCATCACCTGTCTCCACCATCCCCCTCTCCATTCACATATCTACCACTCAGCCCCTGTAGGAATCTTAGAGTTTGGAAGAAATACCAGCTTTTTACAGGAAGATCAGAAATCTCTGTATAGGAAAATGCTCTCTGTTTAAAACAAAATAGATTTTGTTATCAAAAAGACAATCACAATTACAAAATTGTTTCAATAATGTTATAAATCATGACAATTATATTTGCATGGATTTTGTTTTGCTGTTCTTGACCCTAAAAAAACTTTTAAGGAGATTAAGATTTATTTGGTCAAAACATATGACATTTACTTCATTAGTCAGTGCACTAAATTCTCTCTAAGTAAATCCCATACAGATCTGACTTTCCCCATGAAAATCTGTACAGTGAACTCCTAGTTTATTATGCCTACTTGAAAAGGGTAATTTAATAAGGCATCAGTACAAATACTTAATTGTGCAATGGCTATCGACAATGCCTTTAAACAGTTGCATATTTGCCAGATTTAGCTAATGGAACTAGAATTGCCACTTAATGTCTCAGCTTGCACTGGTGGAAAATAAATTGTATCTGACATTCCTTTGGCTTTTAAAGGACATACTTAGATAATATTTACAGTCAAATTGATCTATTGTTGCATTTATGTTTTCTTGGGTTAAAAAAAAAGGATCAAATGTGTTCTAAAGGATAATATTTCTTTGTATCTTCTCGGTTTGGAATGCTTTTGCACGCACATGTTTCATTTAGGGGTACCTAATCAAAGTCTAAATATCTGAATGTAGTGTGGACATTTCAATCAGGCAAACAGCTATTTTAGCTACAGTTCAAAGACCCAGATGTCTGGAAGATCAGTTGGTCAGTAAGCTGAATTGTTCACTTTTCATGGAGGTCATGTAGACAGAATTTGCTTCATTAAACCACTTAATACATTAAATATTGCAGTACCTTCTTCAGGTGTGTGACTAGGAAGAAGAAATAGCTAAAAGAATCAATCTTATATTTAAATATCTGTTGCTTGCCAGGCACTATGAAGTTCAAAAACAGGCAAGCCTTATTACTGATAGCGTTAAAAATAAGGACAATGTTTATCTTGGGACTCTTGCCTGGAAAATCCCATGGATGGAGGAGCCTGGTGGGCTGCAGTCCATGGAGTTGCTAGGAGTCGGACACGACAGAGCAACTTCACTTTCACTTTTCACTTTCATGCATTGGAGAAGGAAATGGCAACCCACTCCAGTGTTCTTGCCTGGAGAATCCCAGGGACAGGGGAGCCTGGTGGGCTGCCGTCTATGGGGTCACACAGAGTCAGACACGACTGAAGAGACTTAGCAGCAGCAGCAGCAGTAACTTGAAGCAAGCACAAGGAGATCCTTCAGGTACACTGTGATATTTTATTTCCTGATTACGATGAAAAACCATCAGGGTTGTTAACACTGATGTGTTTACACATACACCTATCTAACTCAAACCTCTATCAGATAGAGAACATGACCATCATGCCAGAAAGTTCTTTGTGCCCTTCCCAGTCAATATCTGATCCTACCCACACCAAGAGGCAATCACCGTTCTGATATTTTTGCACTATAGATTAGGTTCAACTGTTCTAGAACTCCAGTGTATAAACTCATATGGTAGGTATTCTTTTGTATAAGGCTCCTTTCGTTTAGTGTTTTTGAGATTTATTGTGTTGCATATATTATTAGTCTGTTCCTGTTTATTGCTGAGTAGTATTCCATTGTATGTATATACCACATCATGCACGCACATTTATCCATTCTCTAATTAATGGACATGGGGGTCATTTCCAGTTTGGGACTATTATGGATAAACTTCCTATGAATATTATTATATGTTTTTTAGTAGATTTTTCATTTCTATTGGAGAAATACCTTGGAGTGGAACTGCTGAGCCCCAGGGTAGGTATAGGGTATTACTACCTTGGTTTTATGATAGTATGATATATGATGGATTTTCATATATCCCATGATAAAGATGGGCTTCCCAGGTAGTACTAGTGGTAAAGAACCTTCCTGCCAGTGCAGGAGACATAAGAAACGCAGGTTCGATCCCTGTGTCAGGAAGATATGGCAACCCACTCCAGTACTCTTGCCTGGAGAACCCCATGGACAGAACAGCCTGACTGGTTACAGTCCATAGGGTCTCAATGAATCGGACACAACTGAAAGAACTTATCACGTACATTATAAAAACAGAAAAGTTAGGGATCATGACAGTACAATTAGGAAAACTCGTATCTGAACAAATATCTTTTCTTAAAGTGTTTTGTGATTGATTTAACGTTTGTAGACTTTGTTTACTTGGTTTGGGGAAGAATAATTATAATTAGTTGTCTTTTATATTTTAATTTTCTAAGATCCAAATGAGCTAAAATTTATGAAAGCAATTTTAAAGCACTCTTAATTATTTTATATGAAGGGGCATCCAATCGCAAGGAAAAATTCAGAGAAGACATTTTAAGAACTTTCTCTAGAAGGCATATACCATACAGAGTAGAATATGAAGTGTATTGGTAAATTCCCTTCACCAGCTCTAATATATATAGTTCAATATCACCCTTTACCCAGGCCAAGAGCTGAGTAAGAAAAGTTAGTTTCACTCTGAACCCTCATGGCCTCAAATTTGGTTTATTCTAATATTAAAGAATTTATTCTATTTTTATTTCAGCCTTTTATTTGGGATCATATTTCTCTACAAGTCCAACCAGCCTTTGACAAGGATTTAATGAAGAAAAGGAAGCTAGAATATCTTTCTCTCCACCATCCTAGGTACTTTTCTCACTCCTCTCATCTTCTCATATACCAGAATAACAAAAAGGGAAATGTGAATTCTAAAGGATCAAAGCCTGTTCCTTTTAGATAATTATAATATGTGAAATGCATAAAGAAGAAGGTTTGTTACTCACCTTCACATTCTGTATGCCCAATTATGCAATAAAATTAACCGTTAAAAAGTGATCACCCTAGAGTTAAAAGGCCATCTCAACAAAATGCTTGGGTAAGACATTTATTTCAAGCTTAATAATATTCTAGACAAATCCCCTAGAATTGGTTAGCTCAACTATTCTAAAAAGTAAGGTAATGAAATTAATGGCTTCAATTTAGCTGCCATATTTGCCTACAGTCTTTAGAATGTTCTGAGGCTCCACATAGTTCACCTAACTCCGATGAGCCTTCTTATCTAAAGCATGACACTGGATGCCAAGGAATATCAAAGAAGACTCAACAAAGTTGATCACTGTTCCTGACAAACTGACTCATAACGCCTGCTTAGCTTGATGAAGGGTCTAACATACTATGTTCTGATACACAGTTTTATTGATTTTTGTACAAAAACAGAACAGCCTATGGCCTAAATCCAATCATTCATTCATTTATTCATTTGTTCTACAAATATTTTTAAGAACTAAAAATATGGCAACATATGGTGTCCTAGACCCTGACTATACATTTTCTAGTCAGTTAGGACAAATCTTTGAACAATGAATTAAAAGCCTTTTAATGCTTAAACAGTTTTATTTTGAAGATAGGTTTTAGATAAATAGGTATTTTTGTTTGTTTGTTTGCAAGATAATGTGCTCAAATTCTTCAGAAAAAGAGAGATTAATTCTAATATACAGAATCTGAAACTAACAAGTTTAGGGTCTGAGGACCAGCCATTCTTGCCATCTTTCTTTGGGAACATAAGCTTCTGCTTCTTCATAAATGTGATGCATTCCCTTCCTCCCTGTTGGCCCACACTCAGTGTTCGTGCTTCCTCACAATGTCTGTGTGAACACCACACTGCATTGCAAGTTAACAACTTTGCCAAGGCTGGGAGCTACATTTCTCAGAACATTCTGCCATGTATGGGTCTGAGTTGGAGTTGATAAAAGAGGAACTTGTATAAGATTTGGAAGGATAAAATGAAGTAGACTCCATTGCTCTTGGGGGCTCATCACAGCCAGACGTCATATAGAAGTGCCTTGCGGGATCCAGCATATTCTTGCTCTCCTCTGCAACACAGCTAACTCATCTTCCTAATAGCTGTCCTGCAGACCAACAGCAGTCCCAGAGAGTCCTCCTGCCAGGAACTCATCTGAGGACACACAGCTTCCCCAGAGTGGCCTTTCCATCGACCTCTCCACAAGCTTCCCCTGTATAGCCTACTCTACAGCCAGAGGTGCTTATTCTCTCTGATTTCTCTGAAAGTCTTGTCTGCCCTCCCAGTGATCAGGAGACTGTTTAGTGACTGTTTTCCCCTTTCTGACTTCACCTTCTCAGTTCCTCCCACACTGTGTGAGATCCAATTCCTATGATAAATCCTTTATTTCAGTATTTGTGGTTGTTCTTCCTCAGTGTCCATATTTTCTGGATCATGTTTCCAAAAGTAAGAATTTTACTATTTCAACTCATTTGTTATGTTGGAGCTGTATCTTCAATACCAGTTTCCAATTCAGTACTTTTCTTTTTTTGATGGGTATATAAGGTTTATTGAATGGATTGTTGTTGTTGATTTGTTTAGTCACTAAGTTGTGTCCAACTCTTTTGTGACCCCATGGACTATAGCCTGCCAGGCTCCTCTGTCCACAAGATTTCCTAGGCAAGAATGATGGAGTGGGTTGCCATTTGCTGCTCCACAATTCAGTATTTCTATGGGAAGTTCTTACTATTTGTATTTTTTAAAATCTTTGTACATGATTCTGTTATACAACCCTACTGGGAATCACAAATTTAAAAGTCACATATGTCCTCATGGCTTAGGACATTTGCAAAGTTTAAAAAAAAGAATACATCTGCATGGCCAGGTAGCAAAT
Source organism: Bos indicus (assembly GCF_029378745.1). Classification (NCBI taxonomy): domain Eukaryota; kingdom Metazoa; phylum Chordata; class Mammalia; order Artiodactyla; family Bovidae; genus Bos; species Bos indicus. Next base: position 57,097,404 of record NC_091769.1, read on the forward strand.
ATACATTGTGACTTTATAAATTTCAACTAATAATAATAATAACAATAATAATAATAATGTTGAAGCCCCTTTAAGAATCTATATTCTAACACAGAGAAATCAGGCATCAAGAGACAAGAATAGATAAATTTGGACCCAGACAGCAAAGGAGAAAGCCAACCCAGGGTGCCAGGTATGTTTTGAGAAGGGAAATTTAAAGACATTGAAAAAAGAGACAACCCAAATTGCTCTTAATTTCCCTTCTTCAAGTCTTCACTAATTCCAAGGCTCATGGAAGAAGAATTAAAACAGATTGAGTCCTCAAGAACAAGGAAAAAGAATGGAGGACATACCTGACCACTGGGAACAAACTGAATGACGTTCCTTTAGAAATGGAAGAAAACCTAAGATGATGTTCATTCTTTATAGTGAAAAAAATGATCAGGAATAAATTTATATAAAGGAGTTTGCATTTATGGAACTTTTGTTTTGCAAGATTCTTAAGTATAGAAGAAATTAACATTTTCACTCCTTGGAAGAAAAGCTATTACAAACATAAAAAACATATTTAAAAGCAGAGGCATCACTTTTTTGATAAAGGTCCACCTAGTCAAAGCTATGGCTTTTCCAGTAGTCATGTATGGATGTAAGAGTTGGACTATAAAGAAAGCTGAGTGCTGAAGAACTGATGCTGTTGAACTGTGGTGTTGGAGAAGACTCTTGAGAATCCCTTGTACTTCAAGCAGATCAAACCAGTCAATCCTAAAGGAAATCAACCCTGAATATTCTTTGGAAGAACTGATGTTGAAGCTGAAGCTCCAATACCTTGGCCACCTAATGCGAAGAGCTGACTCATTGGAAAAGATCCTGATGCTGGCAAAGATTGCAAAAGGAGAAATGGGGAGCAGAGGATGACATGGTTAGATAGCCACACTGATTCCATGGACATGAATCTGGACAAATTCCAGGAGATGGTGAAAGACAGGGAAGCCTCTCATGCTGCAGTCTATGGGGTTGCAGAGTCAGACACAACTTAGTGACTGAACAACAACAACAACATAATGCAGATGAATAGACATTGCGGTGTGGCCCTCCTTCTCCTTATCTGGACTAAAGAATATCAGTATCTTTTAGCTCAAGAACAGATGCCATAGTTCACCTGTGCCAGATAACAACAGCTGATGTTCAATTCGCTCTTGTGCAGGGAGACCCCCATCTTTAAAATAACACATAACAAATTTTACAAATACCAGGTATTACAGCCAAAGTATACAATAGCTTTGCAGACTTGACTTCAGTTAACTTCATTTTTTACACAATTACATACAACTGATAACTGAAGGTGAAAATTAGATTGTTTACATATCTAAAAGACAGGTATTTTCTCTATTATCTTACTTTTATATTATATTATGCTTCTAGATAGGCAGATAGGATAAATTTTATCCTTAGTATGCTAAAGTGCATTTTTAAATTCAAAATACTTCAGAAAAATCAAAGGTGGCAAGTGTTTACATAACTGAATTGAACAACTGTTATTAAATCTGCGGCAAAGGTTACCTTTTTTGATAGGAGGTAGTTTGAATAAATACTAAAACTATTTCAAATTCCCATGGAGTCTCTACCAATAGTTAAACTTCCATTACTGTAACTAAGAAATGCCTGAGGGGATGATAATTTTCTCTTTCTCCTTCTGTTTTGTTAAAAACGAATAATAAAAAAAATCACAACAAGAAATAATGAAATCTACAGAATGAGGTCCCATGTAAACCCTGTAAGAAGGCAGGGTTTATGAGGATCTTCTTATTCCAGTCGGGGATTGTTCAAAGTGGTGGATTCTATTTTAAATCATATCAGAAAGAGACAGGTTTAGAGTAACAAAATTTCATCCTAATTCAGAAGATCAACAGAACATGAAATGAACAGGTCAGGAAAATCTGATGGGGGTTAAGGAAGGATAAAAGGAACAAAGAAAGAAAAAAAACATGTTTTTAGGCCAAGTTTATGCTGTCAATATAAACAAGGAAGAACAGTCATCCTAGTGAGTGAGTGAATGAAAATAGCTCAGTCGTGTCCAATTCTTTGTGACCCCATGGACTATAGAGTCCATGGAGTTCTCCAGGCCAGAATACTGGAGTGGGTAGCAGTTCCCTTCTCCAGGGGATCTTCCCAACCCAGAGATCAAACCCCGGTCTGCCACATTGCAGACAGATTCTTTACCAGCTGAGATATCAGGAAAGCTCAAGAATGCTGGAGTGGTCTATCCCTTCTCCAGGGGATCTTTCTGACTCAGGAATCGAACCAGGGTCTCCTGCATTGCAGGCAGATTCTTTACCAACCGAGCTACCGGGGAAGCCCTTACAGTTATCCTGCTGCTGCTGCTGCTAAGCCACTTCAGTCGTGTCTGACTCTGTGCGACCCCACAGATGGCAGCCCACCAGGCTCCCCCGTCCCTGGGATTCTCCAGGCAAGAACACTGGAGTGGGTTGCCATTTCCTTCTGCAATGCATGAAAGTGAAAAGTGAAAGTGAAGTTGCTCAGTTGTGTCCGACTCTTCAAGACCCCATGGACTGCAGCCCACCAGGCTCCTCCCTCCATGGGATTCTCCAGGCAAGAGTACTGGAGTGGGGTGCCATTGCCTTCTCCACAGTTATCATAGTACATCCATTAATAGACACAATCAAGGCAATTTAAATCAATCAGTTTTCAACCCAAATTTCTTTTATTCGCCTAACTGCACTAACTATTCTGATTACAAATTCACAGAGTGACTGATTCAAAAATGCCCTTTGGGATCATTTATTCCCTTCTTTTCATTTTACAAGAAGAAATTAAACCCAGGAAAGAAAACCAGTTTCTCCACAGTTGCCCAGCCACTGATAAGAAGAGCTAGGTTTAGAACTACACCTCCAGATTAATGCTGTTTATGCTACACTCCTGGTCCTCTTCTGCAAAGAAAGACAGCAACTAACCGTCATTGAGGACATGCTATATGTGAATAATTACATAGTTGCTCTTTTTATCCTCACAACAATAATAAGAATTAGGATGTTACTGTCCCCACTTCACAAATGAAGAAACTAAAGCTTTAATTATGTTTTTACCAAAGGGTATGTAGCTATAGTGGTAGAGCTAAAATAAGTATTGTTTATATATTCTAAAAATAAGTCATGATTACCAAATTATGAGTTATTTATAGCTGGGCAATGCTAAGATTTCTGACCCTGAGAGTTATGAAAAAGTCAGCTTAATTTCCAAAAGAGGCTGTCAGTTAAACTTGATATCAGGACTTCCCTGTTGGTCCAGTGATTAAGAATCTACCTTGCAATGCAGGGGATGTGATTTCAATCTCTGGTTGGGGAACTAAGATCCCACATGCCACAGAGAAACTAAGCCCATGTGCCACAACTATAGAATCTGTGTGCTGCAATGAAATATTCCACGTGACACATCAAAGATCCCAAGTCCCACAACTAAGATCCAACACAACCAAAGAAATTAATATTTTTAAAAACAAGCTTGATATGTAATGTGTTGTCCATAATCCTCAAAGCACAGGATTAAGTTACATAAGAAGTGCCCCCACCATATATATGAATTAGGGCTTCTTATGTCCTGTGAATAAGACGCAGCTCATTCTCAATGAGCTCAAGATCTAGCAGTAGACAATTAGACAAGTTTATAAAGATTATGAACAAATTTGAGAGTTAGATCATAAAGAAGCCTGAGCATCAAAGAACTGATGCTTTTGAATTGTGGTGCTGAAAAAGATTCTGGTGAGTCCCTTGGATTGCAAGGAGACCAAACCAGTCAATTCTAAAGGAAATCAACCCTAAATATTCATTGGAAAGACTGATGTTAAAACTGAACCTCCAATACTTTGGCCTCTTGACACAAAGAGCCAACTCTTTGAAAAAGACCTTGATGCTGAGAAAGATTGAAGTTAAAGGAGAAGAGAGTGGCAGAGGATGAGATGGTTAAATGCATCACTGACTCAATGAACATGAATTTGGGCAAACTCCAGGAGATAGTAGAGGACAAAGGAGCCTATTGTGTTGCAGTCCCTGGGGTCAAAAAGAGTAGGACATGACTTAGCAACTGAACCAGCACAACAATAAAGACCAGGTGCCACACAAAGCAACATAAGGAAAATCTCATAAGACATACAACTAAATCCTGTGAGAATTAAATTAAAAAGGACCACAATTCTTTATAAGAACATATCCTACTCCTTAGAAGTTACTTCTATATTGTTTCATTGTGTGTTTTTTACCATAATGACCATTTTTTTAGTTCTTTTGTAAAATTTATTTTAATTGGAGGCTAATGACTTTACAATATTGTAGTGGTTTTTGCCATACATTGACATGAATCAGCCATGGGTGTACATGTGTTCCCTATCCTGAACCCCCATCCTACCTCCCTCCCCATCCCATCCCTCTGGGGTCATCCCAGTGCACAGCCCTGAGCACCCCGTCTCATGCATCAAACCTGGACTGGCGATCTGTTTCACATATGATAATATACATGTTTCAATGTATACATGAAATGATGTATACATGTTTCCCACCCTCGCCTTCTCCCACCAAGTACAAAAGACCGTTCAATACATCTGCGTCTCTTTTGCTGTCTCTCATATAGGGTTATCATTTACAATGACCTCTTTAAAAATGTCAACATTCATTTTTAAAATCATCATAGTTGAGATATTTAAAATTTACCTAAAGCCTTACCACCAAGTGTATCTATTTACCATTAAACTTGAGCGAAAATTATTGTAACGATTAATATATTGACAGACATAGATGAGAGATAGATAGATATTAATAGATAGATAAATTATACCTGACTTTAATCGAAGAACAAGAAATGGAAGCAAAGAAATTGCTGGACTTTGAATAAACATTTCCTCATTACCATCTAAAGAAGTGACTATAGTTTTAAAAGTTTGGAGCCATCATAGTTTGTTTTTTATTGCATTTCAACTCTGCACAGTAGTCATTGACTTTTTCCTCTTAAAGTGCTCAACTGTCACAAATGGATAGTAGTAGCTACCTTAACAACCCAGAGAATATTTATCTCAGAAAAGTTCTGTTGGAAGGTACAGTTTTGGAAAATTATTTCTCACATTTTCACAAAATTTTATTGACATAAATGAATGCTACGTGAACAGTGCCAAATTTTAGAGGCTTCACTGATTAAGATACTTTTTTTATGTCACAATTCCACAGATTTTTTTTTTTCTCTCATTCAACCCAAGGGCTTCTTCAAGCGATTGCATCAAAAAGATAGCAAAGTTCCCATAATTCTGAGAACTTGGGCATCTGAAACATTTCTCCATTGCCTTCTCATGCGAATGAGAACATGGCTGACCATAGAATTCTGGGATCAAAGTCTTTTCCACCCAAAACTTAGTAAACATTGCTCCATTTCTTTGGGAAAATCTAACTGCACAACTGCATTCATCTCACATGCTAGTAAAGTAATGCTCAAAATTCTCCAAGCCAGGCTTCAACAATACGTGAACCGTGAACTTCCAGACATTCAAGCTCGTTTTAGAAAAGGCAGAGGAACCAGAGATCAAATTGCCAACATTCGTTGGATCATTGAAAAAGCAAGAGAGTTCCAAAAAAACATCTATTTCTGCTTTATTGACTATGCCAAAACCTTTGACTGTGTGGATCACAATAAACTGTGAAAAATTCTGAAGGAGAAGGGAATACCAGACCACCTCATCTGCCTCTTGAGAAATTTGTATGCAGGTCAGGAAGCAACAGTTAGAACTGGACATGGAACAACAGACTGGTTCCAAATAGGAAAAGGCATATATCAAGGCTGTACATTGTCACCCTGCTTATTTAACTTATATGCAGAGTACATCATGAGAAACGCTGGGCTGGAGGAAGCACAAGATGGGATCAAGATTGCCAGGAGAAATATCAATAACCTCAGATAGGCAGATGACACCACCCTTATGGCAGAAAGTGAGGAAGAACTAAAGAGCCTCTTGATGAGAGCAAAAGAGGAGAGTGAAAAAGTTGGCTTAAAGCTCAACATTCAGAAAATTAAGATCATGGCATCCGGTCCCATCACTTCATGGCAAACAGATGTGGAAACAGTGGAAACAGTGTCAGACTTTATTTTTCTGGGCTCCAAATCAGTGCAGATGGTGACTGCAGCCATGAAATTAAAAGACACCTACTCCTTGGAAGGAAAGTTATGACCAACCTAGACAGCATATTAAAAAGCAGAGACATTACTTTGCCAACAAAGATCTGTCTAGTCAAAGCTATGGTTTTTCCAGTAGTCATGTATGGATGTGAGCATTGGACTGTAAAGAAAGCTGAGCACCGAAGAATTGATGCTTTTGAACTGTGGTGTTGGAGAAGACTCTTGAGAGTCCATTGGACTGCAAGGAGATCCAACCAATCCATCCTAAAGGAGACCAGTCCTCAGTGTTCATTGGAAGGACTGATGTTGAAGCTGAAACTCCAATACTTTGGCCACCTGATGCAAAGAGCTGACTCATTTGAAAAGACCCTGATCGCGGGAAAGATTGAGGGCAGGAGGAGAAGGGGACGACAGAGGATGAGATGGTTGGATGGCATCACCGACTCAATAGACATGGGTTTGGGTGGACTCCGGGAGTTGGTGATGGACAGGGAGGCCTGGTGTGCTGCGATTCATGGGGTCGCAAAGAGTCGGACACGACTGAGCGACTGAACTGAATTGATGCCAGACTTTCTTATTAGATACCCTGCTTTTAATTCCTAGATTCTTATAGGAACATTTTATTTCCTTTATGTTAAAAAACTTCACCAGGATATATCTCACAGGGGCTTTCTTCATAAATTTTGCCTGGTACTTGGGAAGCACACTTAATCCAAACTTTCACTTCCTTTTTCAACACATAATTTTCTTTTATTAATTTTCATTACATTTCTTCCATCTGCTTTGTTCCATTTACCTTGAATCCTTATTATATGTATGTAGAAACCCTGGATTCATTCTTCAAGTAGCTATCTACTTGTGTCCCTATTTAATTATATCCTTTTACCAAATTCTCAGAAAAATTTTTATGCTTGTCTTTCATCTTTACTGATCATATATTTTGCTGTTAATTATAACAAATCTGCAGTTCAAAACTTCCTTTGTATTTTCATTTGTCACTTAATGAGTTCTTTAATTGTCTTAAAGTAATCTTCTTTGATTGACTATTATTCCTTTTTGAAAATATCATCGTTAAATTTCAGTGGTAATAAAAAACAGAGATTTTCTAAAGTTTTCTCTTTTTTTTTTTTCCTGTAGCTTCATTTTACAGAGGGATAACTGCTCCATTTCAATCATTTATTGGCTTTGGAATTAAAACTAGACTCAAATCTCTACTCTGCTACTTACTTAAATATGTTCTTTAACCTCAGAAGGAACTCTGTTCACTTAAGTGTAATGTATGCATAATTCCCAGATTTTAGGATTGTTGTAAGGATTAGAAAAGGTAATTTATGTCAAGGGCATGACACACAGCTAGTGTTCAAGAAGTATAAGCTGTTTACTACTGAATTCTTTCATGTATACAATAGTTTTTTCAATTTGTTCATTCTTTAGACATAAGAATATATGCGTGTCCTGGAAGCTGAGATGGAGTCTGGAAGACATGCAGCTGGCATCTCTTTGCATGTTTCAGGCCCAGATGAAGCAATAAGGGAAATTTTAAAAAATCCTATCATTTTACTTTGCTACATCACCCATCTAGTTCCCAGTAGAAAGGAGACAGCTATACTCCACCACTAGGTAGAAGAGCCTTCTCTGTTTATTAAGGCAGTTAGAAGGTTGGTAATATAGGATCCCAACTCTCCACTGGTATGTCTGCCCTCATTGGCACCCTCAAGCATTGCCACTGCTCCCTTTCCACTCCAGCAGAGCCAGTTAGAACTGAATCACATAGTTCAGTCCACAGTACTTCACTTTGTTTGGACCCCAGCACATCATACCTTTCCCCAAGGTGTTTTTATGATCAAGACCCCTAATAACTGCTTCAAGGCCCGCCTTCCCCTAGGACTCTGAGATACATGTTATAGTGGCACCTACTGGAAGGTTCCTTCCAGTTGTTTCCCAGGCCAGTCACAGGTTAATTCTCTTTTCCCTGAATCTAGTAATCCCAGCCTGGTTTGAAGAAACTCCCTAAAGTTTCCATCCTTTCCCTTACTTCTGATGCCGGTACTGACATATATTGCCATTTTCAGATTCTTTCATCCATTTCCATGGAAATTTGGGATTGCAGGAATTAAACAGCTTGGTTTTTAACCATAATTTAACAAGAATGACCCGTCAAAAAACAAATGAATAGTGGCATTAATTTGATCTTACTTATAGGAACTACAGCCAAAAAAGTTTATTGTGGCTTTGTCATTATGTAGCACTGTCTTTGATTCAACCAAAAAAAAAATGTCCAATGTCCAAATTCTGCTTGGGCAAATTATTTCCCTAAAGCAAACTGTCCACTCACAGAGTCACGGTTCGCTACAAGTCAACACAGCATAGACCAACTCCAATTTTTATTCTATTTTCAGGATACATGCTGGTGTCTAAAAGCAAGCCACTGAGATGAACTGGTCAGCACCAGTGGGAACAGAAGAGGCTTTCTCTGCAGCCAAGCTAGGCCATCTAGCAATACATTCCAGTAAACCGTTCAGTGTGAACTGATCTGTTCTGTCATAAGGCAAGAGGTTTCCAGATGATATGTTTGCTGATCTGGTGAATTACTCTCATTAAACAATAGAAACACTATAGAGAGATACTGTTGTAGCTACCCCCTTACAAAAACAACCTGGCTACAACCAGTGAGCATGCTCAGCTCAGACTGCATAAATTTTTTATTAGAGAATTAAAGAAGCAGGCATGAGAGGGAAGAAAAGAGAGAGACTTTACAAAGTGATCAAGCCTGAAAAAAGAAAAAGGCATGGCAGAGTGCAGAGATGGAGGACTAGGGAGGGGATGAAATGTGGAGGCAACAGTTGCAGAGATAAGGTGTGCCCTTAGAATACCTCTTTTATTCCTGATCAGTCCTTCCAGTGCTTTTCTGGGGGACAAACTCACTCCTCTCGATGGAAGCCCAGAGAGTCCTGGAGTTATTTATAAATCTAGTGAAAGCAAGCCCATAGTTGTTGCTTAAACTAGTACATTTCCTTTGTATTTCACTCATCTCACACGCTAGTAAAGTAATGCTCAAAATTCTCCAAGCCAGGCGTCAACAATACGTGAACCACGAACTTCCAGATATTCAAGGTGGTTTTAGAAAAAGCAGAGGAACCAGAGATCAAATTGCCAACATCGCTGGATCATTGAAAAAGCAAGAGAGTTCAGAAAAACATCTATTTCTGCTTTATTGGCTATGGTAAAGCCTTTGACTGTGTGAATCACAATAAACTGTGGAAAATTCTTCAAGAGATGGGAATACCACACCACCTGACCTGCCTCTTGAGAAACCTGTATGCAGGTCAGGAAGCAACAGTTACAACTGGACATGGAACAACAGACTGGTTCCAAATAGGAAATGGGGTACGTCAAGGCTGTATATTGTCACCCTGCTTATTTAACTTATATGCAGAGTACATCATGAGAAATGCTGGGTTGGAGGAAGCACAAGACGGAATGAAGATTGCCAGGAGAAATATCAGTAACCTCAGATATGCAGATGATACCACCCTTATGGCAGAAAAATGAAGAAGAACTAAAAAGCCTCTTGATGAGAGTGAAAGAGGAGAGTTAAAAAGTTGGCTTAAAACTCAACATTCAGAAAACTAAGATCATGGCATCCAGTCCCATCTCTTTATGGCAAATAGATAGGGAAACAGTGGAAACAGTGGCTGACTTTATTTTTTTGAACTCCAAAATCAGTGCAGATGGTGACTGCAGCCATGAAGTTAAAAGACCCTTGCTCCTTAGAAGAATTATGACCAACCTAGATAGCATATTAAAAAGCAGAGACATTACTCTGCCAACAAAGATCCATCTAGTCAAAGCTATGGCTTTTTCAGTAGTCATGTATGGATGTGAGCACTGGACTGTAAAGAAAGCTGAGCACCAAAGAATTGATGCTTTTTAACTGTGGTGTTGGAAAAGACTCTTGAGAGTCCATTGGACTGCAAGGAGATCCAACCAGTCCACCCTAAAGGAAATCAGTCCTGGGTGTTCATTGGAAGGACTGATGTTGAAGCTGAAACTCCAATACTTTGGCCACCTGGTGCAAAGAACTGACTCACTGGAAAAGACCCTGATGATGGGAAAGATTGAAGGAGGGAGGAGATGGGGATGACAGAGGATGAGATGGTTGGATGGCATCACCGACTCGATGGACATGAGTTGAGTAAACTCTGGGAGTTAGGGATGGACAGGGAGGCCTGGTGTGCTGCAGTCCATGGGGTCACAAAGAGTCAGACAGGACTGAGTGACTGAACTGAACTGAACTTTGTTCTGCTGGGCAGGGCCATGCTCAGTAAATCTTTAATCCAATTTTCTGATGATGGGCGGGGCTCTGTTCCTTCCCTGTTGTTTGACCTTAGGCCAAACTATGGTAGAGGTAATGAAGATAATGGTGACCTCCTTCAAAATGTCCCATGCATGCACTGCTGCATGAGTGCCACCAACCCTGCAGCAGGCCACCGCTGACCCACGCCTCTGCAGGAGACTCCTAGACACTCAGGGGCAAGTCTGGGTCAGTCTCTTTTGGGGTCACTGCTCCTTTCTCCTGGGTCATGGTGCACACAAGGTTTTGTGTGTGCCCTCGAAGAGTCTGTTTCCCAATCCTATTTAAGTTCTGGTGGCTCTATGGTGGGGTTAATGGTGACCTCCTCCAAGAGGGCTTATGCCATACCCGGGTCTGCTGCACCCAGAGCTCTTATCCCTGTGACAGGCCACTGCTGACCCGTACCTCTGCAGGAGACACTCAAACAGAGTTCTGGCTCAGTTTCTGTGGAGTATCTGGGTCCTGATGCGCACAAAGTTTGTTTGAGCCCTCCGAGTGTCTCTGGTGGGTATGGGATTTCATTCCAATTGCAATTTCGCTCCTCCGAACATCTTGCTGGGGCTTCTCCTTTGCCCCTGGACGTGGGGTATCTTTTCATGGTGGAAACCAACATTCTCCTGTCAACGGCTGTTCAGCAGTGAGTTGTAATTTTGGAGTTCTTGCAGGAGAAGACGAGCGCACGTCCTTCTGCTCCGCCATCTTGCTCCACCTCCATCAGGAAGCTTCCATAAGCTTCTTATCCTTATCCATCCATTAGAGGGTCAACAGAATGAAAACCACAGTCAAAGAAACCTAACCAAACTGACCCCATGGACCACAGTCTTGTCTAACTCAATGAAACCATGAACTATGCCATGTAGGGCCCCCGAAGATGGACGGGTCATGGTGAACAGTTCTGACAAAATGTGGTCCACTGGTGAAGGGAATGGCAAATCACCTCAGTATTCTTGCCTTGAGACGCTGTGAACAGTATGAAAAGTCAAAAAGATAAGACATTGAAAGATGAGTCAAATCAAAGGTCAGTAGGTGCCCAACATGCTACCGGAGATCAGTGGAGAAATAGCTCCAGAAAGACTGAACAGACAGAGACAAAGCAAAACCAACACCCAGTTGTGGATGTGACTGGTCATGGAAGTAAAGTCCAAGGCTGTAAAGAGCAACATTGCATAGGAACCCGGAATGTTAGGTTCATGAATCAAGGCAAATCAGAAATGTTCAAACAGGACACGGCAAGAGTGAACATCGACATTTTAGCAATCACTGAACTAAAATGGACTGGAATGGGTAAAAATTTAAATAAATCACCCATCAGATGATCTTTACATATACTACTGTGGGCAAGAATCCCTTAGAAGAAATGCAGGAGCCATCATAGTCAACAAAAGAGTCTAAAATGCAGTACTTGGGAGCAATCTCAAAAATGACAGAATGCTCTCTGTTCATTTCCAAGGTAAATCATTCAATATCACAGTAATCCAAGTCTATACCCCAACCAGTAATGCTGAAGAAGCTGAATTTGAATGGTTCTATGAAGACCTACAAGACCTTCTAGAACTAACACCCAAAAAAGATGTCATTTTCATTATATGGGTCTGGAATGCAAAACTAGGAAGTCAAGAGATACCTGGAATAACAGGCAAATTTGGCCTTGGAGTTCAAAACCAAGCAGGTCAAAGGCTAAAAGAGCTTTGCCAAGAGAATGCACTGGTCATAGCAAACACCCTCTTCCAACAACACAAGAGAAGACTCTACACATGGATGGTCAATACCGAAATCAGATTGATTATAAACTGTGGAAAATTCTGAAAGAAATGGGAATACCAGACCACCTGATCTGCCTCTTGAGAAATTTGTATGCAGGTCAGGAAGCAACAGTTAGAACAGGATGGAACAACAGACTGGTCCCAAATAGGAAAAGGAGTACGTCAAGGCTGTATATTGTCACCCTGTTTATTTAACTTATATGCAGAGTACATCATGAGAAATGCTGGACTGGAAGAAACACAAGCTGGAATCAAGATTGCCGGGAGAAATATCAATAACCTCAGATATGCAGATGACACCACCCTTATGGCAGAACGTGAAGAGGAACTAAAAAGCCTCTCGATGAAAGTGAAAGTGGAGAGTGAAAAAGTTGGCTTAAAGCTCAACATTCAGAAAACGAAGATCATGACATCCGGTCCCATCACGCCATGGGAAATAGATGGGGAAACAGTGGAAACAGTGTCAGACTTTATTTTTCTGGGCTCCAAAATCACTGCAGATGGTGACTGCAGCCATGAAATTAAAAGACGCCTACTCCTTGGAAGGAAAGTTATGACCAACCTAGATAGCATATTCAAAAGCAGAGACATTACTTTGCCAACAAAGGTTCGTCTAGTCAAGGCTATGGTTTTTCCTGTGGTCATGTATGGATGTGAGAGTTGGACTGTGAAGAAGGCTGAGCACCGAAGAATTGATGCTTTTGCACTGTGGTGTTAGAGAAGACTCTTGAGAGTCCCTTGGACTGCAAGGAGATTCAACCGGTCCTTTCTGAAGGAGATCAGCCCTGGGATTTCTTTGGAAGGAATGATGCTAAAGCTGAAACTCCAGTACTTTGGCCACCTCATGTGAAGAGTTGACTCATTGGAAAAGACTCTGATGCTGGGAGGGATTGGGGGCAAGAGGAGAAGGGGATGACAGAGGATGAGATGGCTGAATGGCATCACTGACTCGATGGACATGAGTCTCAGTGAACTCCAGGAGTTGGTGATGGACAGGGAGGCCTGGTGTGCTGGGATTCATGGGGTCGCAAAGAGTCGGACACGACTGACTGACTGATCTGATCTGATCTGATCTGATATTTTTTGAAGCCAAAGATGGAGAAGCTCTATACAGTCAGCAAAAACAAGACTGGGAGCTGACTGGGCCTCAGATCATGAACTCTTCACTGCCAAATTCAGACTTAAATTGAAGAAAGTAGGGAAAACCACTAGACCATTCAGATATGACCTAAATCAAATCCCTTATGATTATACACTGGAAGTGAGAAATGGATTCAAGGGATTGGATCTGATAGAGTGCCTGAAGAACTATGGACACAGGTTCATGACATTGTACAAGAGGCAGTAATCAAAACCATCCCCGAGAAAAAGAAATGCAAAAAGACAAAATAGTTGTTGAGGAGGCCTTACAAGTAGCTGAGAAAAGAAGAGAAGTGAAAGTCAAAGAAGAAAAGGAAAGATGTACCCATTTGACTGCAGAGTTCCAAAGAATAGCAAGAAGAGATAAGAAAGCTTTCTTCAGTGATCAATGCAAAGAAATAGAGGAAAACAATAGATTGGGAAAGACTAGAGATCTCTTCTAGAAAATTAGAGATATCAAGGAAACATTTCACGCAAAGATGGACACAATTATGGACAGAAGTGGTATGGACCTAAGAGAAGCAGAAGATATTAAGAAGAAGTGGCAAGAATACACAGAAGAACTATACAAAAAAGATCTTCATGACCCAGATAATCACGATGGTATGATCACTCACCTAGAGCCAAACATCCCGGAATGCAAAGTCAAGTGGGTCTTAGGAAGGATCACCATGAACAAAGCTAGTGGAGGTGATGGAATTCCATTTGAGTTATTTCAAATCCTAAAAGAAGATGTTGTGAAAGTGCTGCACTCAATATGCCAGCAAATTTGGAAAACCCAGCAGTGGCCATAGGACTGGAAAAGGTCAGTTTTCATTCCAATGCCAAAGAAAGACAATGCCAAACAATGCTCAAACTACCACACAATTGCACTCATCTCACATGCTAGAAAGTAATGCTCAAAATTCTCCAAGCCAGGCTTCTACAGTACATGAACTGTGAACTTCCAGATGTTCAAACTGGATTTAGAAAGGGCAGTGGAACCACTGATCAAATTGCCAACATTCACTGGATCATTGAAAAAGCCAGAGAATTCCAGAAAAACATATTTCTGCTTTACTGACTATGCCAAAGCCTTTGACTGTGTGTATCACAGCAAACTATGGAAAATTCAAGAGGTGGGAATACTGAGAAATCTGTATGCAGGTCAGGAAGCAACAGTTAGAACTGGACATGGAACAACAGACTGGTTCCAAATCAAGAAAGGCGTATGTCAAGGCTATATATTGTCACCCTGTTTATTTAACTTATATGCAGAGTACATCATGCAAAATGCTGGGCTGGATGAAGCACAAACTGGAATCAAGATTGCCGGGAGAAATATCAATAACCTCAGATATGCAGATGACCCCACCTTTGTGGCAGAAAATAAAGAAGAACTAAAGAACTTCTTGATAAAACTGAAAGAGGAGAGTGAAAAAGGTGGCTTAAAACTCAACATTCAGAAAATTAAGATCATGGCATCCAGTCCCGTCACTTTATGGCAAATAGATGGGGAAATAATGGAAACAGTGAGAGACTTTATTTTGGGGGCTCCAAAATCACTGCAGATGGTGACTGCAGCCATGAAATTAAAAGATGCTTGCTCCTTGGAAGAAAAGCTATGACCAACCTAGACAGCATATTAAAAAGCAGAGACATTACTTTGCCAACAAAGGTCCGTCTAGTCAAGGCTATGGTTTTTCCAGTAGTCATATATGGATGTGAGAGTTGGACTATAAAGAAAGCTGAGCACTGAAGAATTGATGCTCTTGAGCTGTGGTGTTGGAGAAGACTCCTGAGAGTCCCTTGGACTGCAAGGAGATCCAACCAGTCCATCCTAAAGGAGATCAGTCCTGATTATTCATTGGAAGGACTGATGTTGAAGCTAAAACTCCAATACCTTGGCCACCTGATGCAAAGAGCTGACTCATTTGGGAAAACCCTGATGCTGGGAAAGATTGAAGGTGGGAGGACAAGGGAACAAGAGAGGATGAGATGGTTGGATGGCATCACCAACTCAATGAACATGAGTTTGAGCAAGCTCGGGAAGTGGGTGATGGACAGGGAAGCCTGGTGTGCTGCAGTCCATGGGGTCACAAAGAGTCAGACACGACTGAGCGAACAAACTGAACTGAGTACATTTCCTATAAGTGGCTAAATTCTGATCATCCCATCACTAAACAGGTGACACTCACTTCATGTACCTGCCTTCTCATAGTATTTCAGTACAGGTCACAATGCCAACACCAATAGAGTGGACGATGAAGATAACCCAAGGCAAGGACAGGGCAGGGAGACAACTTCACCCTATGTCAACCTGAGCTCAGCCTCAGCTCAAGTCAGATTTTCTGCTGTTGAAGCATGTTAAGACAGAAAAACCTGATGATAAAGCTCTTTGCTGGAACCCAGGTCTGGTCATTCAGGCATCAGCTCAGGTCCTACAGATACTTATAAAAGGAGGGTGGAATTCAGATTAAGAGCTCCTCAGCCAAGGCCACTGTATGCCTCTTTCAAGACATGTGTGGCATCCAGGGAACTACTCAGGCAATAAATAACCCTCTAAGCCCACTGTTATGAAGGGCATTGTGAAAGAGAGCCTGATGATTCATGCCCCATCACCTTGTTTCAAAATTTCAATGGAAAGATTTTTATAGCTATAATTCTTCAGTTAAGTGCAACATAGCTGGGTGAAAACCAGGGATTTTGATGTGACTAGCTGTTACAACTGAACACGTTCAACTGAGCAAATGTATTCAAGTCATAATACTAAGAAGTACATCACTATTCTTAAGAGAAATATTTTCCATGGGCAGCAAAGTCTCATCATAAGTGCATTTAACTCAAATTACATTATATGAGTTAGGGAGAGAGAGAAGAACCATCATTTAATGAGGCATACTGCTTGAAAACATGCTCCTATCAGGAATGAGATGAGAGATGTAAATTCACTGTTCCCTCTGCTGACTCAGCCCCTCCCCATCCCACCCCCCTACCCCCCACCCCCCCCCCCCCACACACACACAAGCATTCTATAGAGGTGTGTGGATGATTTTAGGGCCATTCAGTTGGGGAAATTTTGACCACTCACCTTTGTCCCCTCCCATGCAAACTCTACACCTAAACTCATTGTAATAGGGTTTCAGTAGTCAGAAATTCGGTTCAACACAGCTTACTGCAAGGTATTTCAAACTTTCATGAGTCTGCTAAGCATCTAGGGATCTTGTTCAAGTGCAAGTTCTTCTTTAGTAGGTCTGGTGTGGGACCTGGTGTTCTGCATCTCTAATAAACTTCCAAGCAATGTGAATGCTCCTTGACCACAAACCACACTTTGAGTACAAGGGCTTACTACATGGATTTAGACAGACAACATTCAACATTCAGCAAATATTTATTGAGCACCTTATGTGCCAAGCATTATGCTATTCACTGATGACAGATGAAAGATGCTATTCCTCATTCTCAATGCATTAGCAGTTTAGTTTGATATAGGCAACAGTCAAAGTACTGCATGAAACAGAAATGTGCCCCCAAAAAAGTGTGTCTGCAAATAACCCTTAATTCTAACATGGGTATATTCCCTAGCACTTACAAAGCATTTTGTTAATTCTTGTTGTATTTAATGCCTCAAACACAGGATCTCCCCTTGCCTCAGTTGTAACAGTTTTTTATGTTGGCATTGCTAACCCCATTTCATGGGTGGTTGAATACTAAAAATAGGTTAAATAAAAGCTATTCAGTGATGCACCTATCGCATGCACACACATGTGTGATCTAGTAAATAAGAAAAATTTTGATTTTTTCATCACCTATGTAGAGTAGAGCAAAGCCCAGGAGGACACATCGGTTTTTCTAGCACAGGGTTCTCTGCTGACTAGCTGTGTAACCACATGCAAGTTAGTTAACCTCTGAGGACCTCAATTTCCTCATCTTTAAGTAAGGAGCTGGACCAGGTGACCTCTGAGGTCCCTTCCAGCTCTACAACCCTATGATTCAATGACCCGCCCACCTTGAATTTGCTATAATCTGTGTTTTAGATCCCAAAGACAGATCTTTTCAACAGCATCAGCATAACCGCACCTCCCCTAGAGCCTTTAGCTATGCTGGTTCATACAACAAAGCTTTGAAATTCCCAAATACTGTACACTCAGGCTTGCCAGAGCTGTGTGGAGCTGCTACTCCACAATTCAAGTAGTCAGCTATTGACTGGTGGCAATCTATATCTGCATTAAAATGGGGAGTTTTGGATTAATGTGGAGCTGAAAGCCCGACTGAGGCTCTTTGCTGCCAGCCTGTCTCTGTAATTGCAGCATGGATTTCACCAACCACAAAGGGCAAAATGAATGTGATCATCCCCAGTAGTCGATAGCCCATCGATTTTTTCTTTTGACTCTATGATTCGCACAAATATTGAAGCTCATTTTTTAAGCAAGGAGACTTATTAATCTACATTCTTCAAAACTAGTGGCCCCTTCAATGAGGCGAATTCTGAATGTTACTTAATATGCAAGACATGAATAGATTAGTCACATTAAATTTTTAAAATTCTTTTTCACATAAACATGCACACACACATTCATGTCCTCACTCTTATTTAAAATTGGCATTCCATGTAGACAGTGGAACTTTGTGCTCATTATCATCTCTGATCGTATAGGAATTATTAGAAAGGAAATATTAGCAAAGCTCATTCTGGTGCATGGTTACTGTTTTCTTTGTTAGGTTTTGTTTTTCACTCACCCCTAAGGTTATAAACAGACTGTACAATAACACCTGTGGTTCCTAAAGTGGAACAATGATCCAGGGTCATTTCTTCCCCAAATGGAGGCTATTAATCTGCAGAAACAAATACACTTTTAATCAAAGAGACAAAGGCAACTCCTGCAGAGTTCAACTGTGGTTGCTCCAAACCATATCAGTTCTTTTAATTTCTTGCAATGCATTTTCCATTTTATCTTGCTGCTGGTTGTTATATCCTCTGATATTTCTTTACTCTATTGCCTCCTTAATTTGACTGAAAATTCAGACTCTGAATGGTTTGAAACCACATGTGTCAGATTTATTTCTGTGTGGTTTGTTGTAAAATGCAGTGGCCTTCTCTCTTCTAATACTTGTAGTTTTTGAAAATAATCAATAATGACAAAAATTGGTTATCAAATCCCATCAGCTCTTTTCCTTAAGAAAATTTCCCAAATTTGGTTCCTACTCTCAACCCCAATTTTAGATAAGCTTTTTCAGTTAAAAGGAGCAGAATACAATTTGGTTTACTTCAGGCAAAGAGGATTTGGGGGATAGCATGTAGGAATGAAGATGATGAGAATCTTTACCATGAAGATTTGGCTCAAAGCAAGGCTTGAAGTGATCAGAACTTACTGGGGAATGGGAAGTTCATTCAAGATCTTATATGTTTCTAGCACATCTTGCCATCGAGAATTTATTGGTCACAGCCCTATTGTGATTTTGCTGCATACCCTTGACTTGCACTATTAACTTCTGAATATCTAACTCTATTTCTCAAGTTCCTCAAGTCACAAGGTTTAATTAATCCAACAACCATCACTGGCCACAGCTTTTCTGCCAGACTATCCCAATGGCTATAAGCTAACACTATGGACAGGCTATTATTAGATTAAGCACCTATTCATTTTTTAAATCACTTGATTGTAGTACCATTAACTTTAAAAAATAAAGCTGTACCTATTTAATTAATGCAACTTGAGTTCAGAGATATGTATACAGTGGAACCATCATCACAACCTATGCCGTAAACATACCCATCAATGCCAAAAGTGTCCTCTCGTCTAATTTATTTATTATTTGTATATGTGTAAGAACACCTAACATGAGATCTTCTGTCCTAGCAAATGCATAAGTATACAACACAGTATTATTAACTATAGGCACTATACTGTACTGCAGACCTTTAGGACTTTTTCATCTTGCATGACTGAAATTTTATATACTTTGACTAATATTTCTTCATTTCCCTCTCCCCCACAACTCCTGACAACTACCCACTCTACTCTCTGCTTCTCTCAGTTTGACTATTTTAGTTTCTTCTTATAAGCAGTATCATGTAGTATTTATTCTTCTGTGTCTAGCCTATTTCACACAGCACAATGTCCTCCGGTATCCACGTTGTCACAAATGTTAAGCATACGTTCTTGAAGTAACTGAATGTATCAACATGATGCTTTATGTGGAAGAAAGTTGTAGTATGAACCCTTTAAAAGGAAAATATAGGCAAGGTAGCATACTAAGGCTTTCCTTACCCATTATGCTCATGGACTCTGCTGAATTATCTTTGCAGTAATTTCCTTACTGAGAAAGCAATGCCTAAAAGTGACCCATTTAATCCATTCTTAATAGTGGAAATTTTTTAATCCTGGAAAGGTCTTGGAAAGTCTTTAATTTCTCTGAGCCTGAGTTTCCTTATCTATTTCATCTATTTCATGCTAAATCACTTCCATCATGTCTGACTCTTTGCCACCATATGGACTGTAGCCCGCCAGGGTCCTCTGTCCATGGTGATTTTCCAGGCAAGAATACTGGAGTGGGTTGCTATGCTTCAGGGGATCTTCCCAACCCAGGGATCGAACCCTCATCTCTCATGTCTCCTGCATTGGCAGGTGCATTCTTTACCACTAGCACCACCTGGGAAGCCCATCTCATCTATTAAATGAGCTTAATAGTTGAGAGGACTTGAAGAGAGAATGCACATGAAGTACTTGGCCATTTTTATCACTGAACTATGAATATCCTACCTTGGTTCTAGGAATCACATTTGTTTATAAGACTCTCTCTCCCACAAGAATATGGGCTCCTCAAGGTCAGGAGCAAATCTTCTTTCCCTCTTTAGCCCCTAGCCCCTGGCCCACAGCCTAGCATGATTATCCACTCAAAACACACTGAATAAATGAAAGCACTATGCAAGTCCCAAAGAAACCCATAGCAAGCCTAAAATGAAAAGATTAAACCCATATTCCCCTTGCAAATCAACTTTTCTTAATTTTCTTTATAACAAAAGGGATTTTCACCTCTTCATGTAAGACAGTCTAAACAGAGAAGATTGGTTCTGCATCCATATGTGCTTGGAAAATGGAATGGGGCCCTTTATAAAGAGAGTACTCAATTACAAAACTGCTCATGTTCCCTAATATCACAGAATCCCAAAACCAAAGGGGACCCAGAAATGATATCTCCCAATGTTTTAATTTAAAAATAAAAGCCTGAGGTTCAGACAGGGGACATGACACACATGACTTTACAGGTTGTGCTAAGAACACGGGTAGCAACCAAAGTCATGTGTATGGACTCCCACAGGCATGCTCTACCAATGACTGGGCATTTCCTTGCCTCCAAGAGGGCATGCATCCCATACAGAGTGACCACTCATTCAACAAGTTTTAAATGGGCCTGAAGAACAGTCTCTGGACAGAAAACTCTACTAACATCCAGTGAAGTAATAATACCACATTTTTTCCTCTCAGAAAAAGTGAATGTGGATTCAAAACAGGTTTCTTCTTTTTGTCCCCGGCTTGGAAATAAGAAAGCCTAAGTTTGCATTGTGGTTCACTTGTCTTCTTTGGATCCTAGTTTCTGCATATGTAAAATGAGAAGGTTGGGCATTGTTACTGGTTTTCAAACTAGGTTCCCTAGAGCCCCTGATTTCCACAGGAATGCCCCAGAGTCCACCTCAGGAGTAAGAGGAAGTAGGCCCAATTAGGGCCAAGTTTTTCCCATCATTTTTAGCATTCTGTTCAATTTTCAAAGTTGGATATTTAAAATTTTCTAACTAATTTTCGTCAAACACATCTCTACTGGTTTAGAAATGTTTTTATTAGATAACCCTCATCTATGGCTCTAACTTAATTTCTTGATAGAAATACCGCAGATGTATGGTTCCAACGTTTCCAACTACTGGATGATAGTTGGATATATACTGACAGTTTTCCTGCATTGAAAAAGACTTTAAGGATATAACACCAAGTTGCAAGTATTCTTCAAAGCTCACAGAACTGATCCACAGCCCCTTACAATTCCTGAATATGAATAATAATGCTTAAATATATGATATTAAATATTAATATTAATTATTAAATATTTAATATTTAAATAATGCTTATATATGATATTACAATATTACCTACCTAGTGCACAAAAATTTGGCAATATATAAAATTCCAATGAAATGAAATTTTCATTTTGTTGTCCACATGGTCAATATTAACCAATTTGTTATCTTGTCCAATGTGTTTTCAACTAGTCAATTTTTTTTACCAAATTACCTGCTTGTGGATATCTATAGTTTTTTGCTCCTTTATCCCTAGAGAAAACTCACATGGAATTAATGGGAGTTGATCCAGGACTCAAGGCTTCCTTCTCCCTTAACAATTCTTACTCCATCACTGGGAAGCCATCATGATGGTCAGATTTAGCTGGTATGCCACCTTAGTTCATTTGTTTACTCATTCAGAGATATGAATGGATCAGTCTTCCAGGTACAGAGTTGAAAAAGGCGAGGTCTTTTCTCAATAAGCAGACAGGCACATAAATCATTAAAATATCCTAGGATAAGTAATAGTGTGTGTGTGTGTGTGTATGTGTGTATATATATATATATATATATATATAACCAGGGACTAAGGGGGAAGGAAAGAGTATGACATAAGGAAATGGTCAAAAAGAAAGATCAGAGCAGACAGCCAGCTAAGACTTTCAGGTTACACAGGAATTCACATAAACGTGTAATGCCCTAGTAGGACTGGGTAAAAAGGGAAGTTATATCTGCAGAAGAAAGGAAGAAGGAGGACCTAGAAAGAATTTCAGGCATGCAGATAATCTTATCAGGGTTATGAAAGGATATGGTGTTTCCAGGGAAGCTCTAACAATTCAGAATGGCAGTAAGCATGGTTCCCATTGAAAGAGGAGGGATGAGATGGATCAGGTAATAAGGTGGAAAGGCGATGAACAGTAATGGAAATGCAAAGGGTTCCTGACAGGATCATGAGAGAGGCTTTTTGAGAAGACTAAATGGAGACAGGGAAGGAGATAGCTTGGAGAATTATATTCCATAAAAGAATCAGGAACACTAGATAAATACTTTAAAGATGGATGATTCTATATAGCAAAATAAAAGATGCCACTGTAGAATGTGCAAGAATAAAAACGCAAACACAAGTAGGTCACTCTGGAATCAGAGTTATGAGTGACAGAAAGAAGAGCTGGGAATGAAGGAAAGGCCAGGGAAATGTCACATCAGCAAATAAAGATCATGAACTCCCTCCAAAAGAAGACAGAGCTCAGAGTAGGTAACAAAATAACTCAAACTCTAAAATAAACTGACTATGCTTAGGGTGCTTGGCCAGCTACTATCTTAAACCTAATCAAGTGCTCTTTGACCTGCCCCAGGAAACATCATGATCCCAGAAAAGACAAGGGAAACAAAAGCTGAAGATAGCTGGCTAAAGAAGGGGGTTGAATGGGAAACAAAGGGTGGAGCCTTTCTTTCGTATCCCAGGAAAGAAAAAATAATCACAGATACCAAAAGTAAAAAGCAAAAATAAAATATTCCCCATTCAATGCCTTAGGGCTTCCCAGGTGGCTCAGTGGGTAAAGAACCTGCCTACAATGCAGGAGATGCCACAGATATGGGTCCTATTCCTAGGTGGGGAAGATCCCCTAGAGGAGATCTGAAGTGACTGAGCACACACAGCACATGGCACTCTTATCCCTTGCAATTAAAATTTTCTTGACCTTTTTCTAGCTAAGTAAGGCACTGAATGTGTATGCTCAGTCACTTTAGTCGTGTCTGACTCTTTGCCACCTATAGACTGTAGTCCACCAGGCTTCTCTGTTCATGGGATTCTCTAGGCAAGAATACTGGACTGGGTTGCCATCACCTCCTATGGGGGATCTTCCCAACCCAGGAATCAAACCCATGTCCCTGGCATCTCCTGCATTGTAGGCTGGTTCTTTACCCACTGAGCCACCTAGGAAGCCCCAAAAATACTATAGGAAAGCCAAATACACCTGCAATGCAGGAGATACAATCCCTAGGTCAGGAAGATCCCCTGGAGAATAGAATCTACTCCAGTATTCTTGCCTGGAGAATTCCATGAACAGATGAACCTGGTGGGCTCAGTCCATAGGATTGTAAAGAGTCAGACACAGCTGAGCAACTAACTCTTTGACTCTTAGGAAAGCCGAAACATGATTCAAAAGGGAAACTCCTCTAAAGTATCTTGTCAAAGAAAGTGGTCACCTACAGGTATAAGCTCTGAAACTACAGAAACATCCCCTTTCTTTGGCCACCCTGTATAACTGTCTCTCCCATGTTTACATCCACACACCACCACAACTCCTCCCCCAAAACATTGCTGATACCTAAAATTCCCATATTTATCATTACATTCATTTGTCTGAATTTAAAAGAGGCTGAATTGGAGAAAGGTGGTCAAAATGTACAAAGTTCCAGCTACAAAGCAAAGAAGTACTAGATATATAATGCACAACATGATGACTATAGTTAACACACTGTATGATATTTAGGAAACTGTTAAGAGAATAGATCCTAAGAGTTTTCATCACAAGGAGAATTTTTTCTTTGTATTATACCAATGTTAGATGATGGATGTTAACTATTGAGATAATCATTTCACAACATATGAAAATCAAATCTTCATGCTGCACACCTTAAGTTTATACAGATGGATGTCAATTATTTCTCAATAAAACTAGAAAAATGTTTTTAGTGTGATCATCCTGAAGGATGGAGGGACACATAAGAATTTTATCTATCACTATACATTACTAGAAATAATATATCTGCTTGTTTTTTATGATTAGCAAAAATGGATAGGAAAGAGATTATAAGGTTCCTCACCCAACAGAATGGTTGTCCCTGCATGGGTGGGATAAAGACTTCTGTTCTAGTGAGGAAGAGCTTCTTAAGGGATTGCTGGTTACAAAAGATAAAGTGTAATACGAGTATGGTTCTGCCTCGAGGTGCCTTTGGTCCTATTTCTATGGCAAAGATGAAAAAGAATCCTGATTTAAGCCAAACTTCCTGGTAGTAAGCCCTAGTACATGTAAGATATTTAGCCATGCAATGCTGGTGAGGTTAGAAAGACAAGATCTGTGCTCTTCACAGGCTTGGAATCTAGTTGTGAAAAAATGAATGTCTTGAATGAAATCTACCAGGCCAGGCTATCAATGTTAAGTGAGGGATGGAGACCTAAGCTCTAGGATCAAGGAAGGAAGCAGTCATTTCTATCATGGGTGATGCTCCACTTCTCAAAGCTAAGCCAGTCTCTGTTTTAGGACTTGTGGTCCTGGTTCAAGAACAGGGATGATACTGACCTAAAAAACAACTGGAAATGTAGTTGAGAAATCAAAATGGCTGTTGACCAGTCAGTAAACCTTAAAATTAAGTGATTAGTTAATTCAAATCTGAAATTATGTGATGGGCACATATTCATTCCACAATCAATCATCTGGGCAGCTGGGGACTGGAGACAGATGTGAGAGAGAGTGTGAGAGAGAGAGAGAAGAAAGAGAAGAAAAGAAAGAAGGGGGAGGAGGAGAAAAAGAAAGAGGGGGAGAAAGATGGAGAGACAGAGGGAAAGAAGAAAAGGATGGAAGCAGGGAGAGAGGAAGGAACCTCCAGAAGGAAACACTGGCAAAAATTCCTTAGCTTCTCTGAAAAGCAATGATTATCAAGTGTTCTTTCATCCTCTATTGTGACAATGGTAGAATCACTACTGTTACTTGGAAGCTTTTCAGTGAAAGCAAACTGTGGATATTTACACCATTTTTGGATCTTTATAATGGTTCCCTTTGATTCTCCTTTGCTCTTTCATTTGGGGACTGGGCTAATTATCTGTCTTTTGTAACAGTAGATACTCATCTTCTCCAGAATAGAGACTTACATATGACAGAGGAGGTTTTCTGTATCCCTAACAGTAGTTCTGAAATCTTGCCACAGAGGAGGCTATATGATGGGGTAGATAAGAAAAAGCACTAGACTAGGAGCCAGCAGACCCTAACTCAATCGTCTCAATGGTTTCTCTAGGTTTTATTCTATGATTGTATTCAATAACATGTTTCCGATAATATCATAGATAACCACTGATTACTGAGCACTTAATATAGACTGAGTAAATGAGTTGACCACTTAACATACATTATCTCATTTAAGTCTCATAATGATGTCTAAGATCGCAGAGCCATCAAGGAGCAAAGACAGAAACTGATCCAGAATGGTTTGATTTAAGAGTCTTTATTCTTAAGTTTTTTCTTATTTGTTTATTGCTGTGCTGGGTTTAATTGCTGCATGAGCTTTTCTCTAGTTGCAGAGAGCGAGAGCTACTCTCTAGTTGCAGTGTGCTTTTTTCTCATTGCAGTGGCTTCTCTTATTGCAGAGCATGGGCTCTAGGGCAAGTGGGCTTCAGTAGTTTTAGCACATGGGCTCAATCATTGCAGCTCCCGGGCTCTAGAACACAGACTCAATAGTTGTGGCACATGGGCTTAGTTGCTCTACAGCATATGGGATCTTCCCAGATGAGGGATGGAACCCATGTCTCCTGCATCACAGGCAGATTCTTTACCACTGAACCACCAAGGAAGCCCAAAGGTCCTTATTCTTAACCACCAGACAATACTGCCTGCCTAGACAGCTGACCAACTACTAGGGGTTGAGGTGAGGCAAAGTGAAAGCCTATAGCAGGAAAAAGACCTGCAACTCTGCCTAGCCCATTGTCCAAAATTTGACCTGATCTAATGCTAAAGAATCAGAAGGCAATGACACCCCACTCCAGTACTCTTGCCTGGAAAATCTCATGGATGGAGGAGCCTGGTAGGCTGCAGTCCATGGGGTCGCACAGAGTCGGACATGACTGAAGTGACTTAGCAGCAGCAGCAGCAATGCTAAAGAATAGGCTTCTCCAGTGGCTCAGTGGTAAAGAATCTGCCTGCAATGCAGGAGATGCAGGCTTGATCCCTGGATCAGGAAGATCCCCTGAAGAACCAAATGACAACTGCTTCAGTATTCTCACCTGGGAAACCCTATAGAGGAGCCTGGCTGTTTACAGTCCATGGGGTCACAAAGAGTTGGACACAACTTAGCAACAACAATGCTAAGGAATACAGGTAAACTAAAGCCTCCTATGGCCTTTTGTATAAGAATAGATTATAATCCCGAACCCCCAATCCACCCTCCCCATGCCCCACTGTGGCAACCGCAAGTCCACTCTCTATGATTGTGAGTCTGTTTCATAGATAAGTTATTTGTGTCATATTTTAGATTCCACATATGAGTGATGTGTGTGTGCTTAGGTGCTTAGTTGCTCAGTTGTGTCCAACTCTTTGTGACCCCATGGACTGTAGACCATCAGGATCCTCTGTCCATGGGGATTCTCCAGGCAAGAATACTGGAGTGGGTTGCCATGCCATCCTCCAGGAGATCTTCCCAACCCAGGAATTGAACCCAGGTCTCCCACGTTGCAGGCAGATTTTTTTACTGTCTGAGCCACCAGCAAACCCCAAGAACAACAGAGTGGGTCACAAGTGATATCAGACAGTATTTGTCTTTCTCTTTCTGACTTGCTTCATGTTGTATGATAACTTGGGATTTGGGACTAGTTGATGCAAACTATTATACATAGAAGGGATAAACAATAAGGTCCCATTGTATAGCACAGGGAAATATCTTCAATATCCTGTAATAAACCATAATGGAAAAGAATAAAAAAGAATTATAAAACTAAAATAAATGCTAGTTATAAAAAAGAATGGGTGAATGGTTTAACAATTCTAGTTATCACCTTTTTAAGAGCCTTCTCTGATGTATATCAAATAGTACTTCACAGAAGCCTAAGCCTCTCAACACAAGTCTAGTACTTGGGCTCACAGTAATCTGGTCCCAATCCAACCTTCTGGTTTTCTCTATACTTGACGTTGTAGATAAACATTTCTTCAACTCCATCCAAATAAACTCATTATCCTTATACTGTATTTTCTTTGTATATCTGCTGTATTCACATGTTTCTCCTAAAGAATTTATCTTTCCTCTCTTCATCCCTATTCAAAAACCATACATACCCACTAGAGACTGGCTGAAATTCTATTCTTTCCCTGCCACACTAAGAACAGGGCAGTAAAGCTTCTAAGAGCCTGACAGTGGTTACAGCAGTCAATAGAGACCTTTGGCAAGAATTGTTCCCAAATGTACATGAGTGGTTTCTGTTAGTGCTTGATGCTAGTGCATATGAGGGCCACTCATGTAGTCCTAGTATGTCTCACCAGCTCAGTTCAGATCAGTTCAGTTCAGTCGCTCAGTCGTGTCCGACTCTTTGCAACCCCATGAATTGCAGCACGCCAGGCCTCTCTGTCCATCACCAACTCCCAGAGTTCACCCAGACTCATGTCCATCGAGTCAGTGATGCCATCCAGCCATCTCATCCTCTGTCGTCCCCTTCTCCTCCTGCCCCCAATTCCTCCCAGCATTAGAGTCTTTTCCAATGAGTCAACTCTTTGCATGAGGTGGCCAAAGTACTGGAGTTTCAGCTTTAGCATCATTCCTTCCAAAGAAATCCCAGGGCTGATCTCCTTCAGAATGGACTGGTTGGATTTCTTTGCAGTCCATGGGACTCTCAAGAGTCTTCTCCAACACCACAGTTCAAAAGCATCAATTCTTCGGTGCTCAGCCTTCTTCACAGTCCAACTCTCACATCCATACATGACCACTGGAAAAACCATAGCCTTGACTAAATGGACCTTTGTTGGCAAAGTAATGTCTCTGCTTTTTAATGTGCTATCTAGGTTGGCCATAACTTTCCTTCCAAGGAGTAAGTGTCTTTTAATTTCATGGCTGCAGTCACCATCTGCAGTGATTTTGGAGCCCAGAAAAATAAAGTCTGACACTGTTTCCACTGTTTCCCCATCTATTTCCCATGAAGTGATGGGACCGGATGCCATGATCTTCATTTTCTGAATGTTGAGCTTTAAGCCAACTTTTTCACTCTCCACTTTCACCTTCATCAAGACGCTTTTTAGTTCCTCTTCACTTTCTGCCATAAGGGTGGTGTCATCTGTATATCTGAGGTGATAGATATTTCTCCCGGCAATCTTGATTCCAGCTTGTGTTTCTTCTAGTCCAGCGTTTCTCATGACGTACTCTGCATGTAAGTTAAATAAACAGGGTGACCATATACAGCCTTGATGAACTCCTTTTCCTATTTGGAACCAGTCTGTTGTCCCATGTCCAGTTCTAACTGTGGCTTCCTGACCTGCATACAAATTTCTCAAGAGGCAGATCAGGTGGTCTGGTATTCCCATCTCTTTCAGAATTTTCCAGTTTATTGTGATCCACACAGTCAAAGGCTTTGGCATAGTCAATAAATCAGAAATAGATGTTTTCCTGGAACTCTCTTGCTTTTTCCATGATCCAGCGGATGTTGGCAATTTGATCTCTGGTTCCTCTGCCTTTTCTAAAACCAGCTTGAACATCTGGAAGTTCATGGTTCATGTATTGCTGAAGCCTGGCTTGGAGAATTTTGAGCATTACTTTACTAGTGTGTGAGATGAGTGCAATTGCGTGGTAGTTTGAGCATTCTTTGGCATTGCCTTTCTTTGGGATTGGAATGAAAACTGACCTTTTCCAGTCCTGTGGCCACTGCTGAGTTTTCCAAATTTGCTGGCATATTGAGTGCAGCACTTTCACAGCATCATCTTTCAGGATTTGAAATAGCTCAACTGGAATTCCATCACCTTCACTAGCTTTGTTCATAGTGATGCTTTCTAAGGCTCACTTGACCTCACATTCCAGGATGTCTGGCTCTAGGTCAGTGATCACACCATCATGATTATCTGGGTCATGAAGATCTTTTTTGTATAGTTCTTCTGTGTATTCTTGCCATCTCTTCTTAATATCTTCTGCTTTTGTTAGGTCCATACCATTCCTGTCCTTTATTGAGCCCATATTTGCATGAAATGTTCCCTTGGTATCTCTAATTTTCTTGAAGAGATCTCTAGTCTTTCCCATTCTGTTACTTTCCTCTATTTCTTTGCACTGATCGCTGAAGAAGGCTTTCTTATCTCTTTGCTATTCTTTGGAACTCTGCATTCAGATGCTTATATCTTTCCTTTTCTCCTTTGCTTTTTGCTTCTCTTCTTTTCACAGCTACTTGTAAGGCCTCCCCAGGCAGCCATTTTGCTTTTTTGCATTTCTTTTCCAGCTCATCTGGAGCTAGAAAAGTTTTCTCATGTCCCTAATGAAATGTGGTGTCCTGGTCTCAGGCTAAGTGTAATCCAAGAGAGAGGATGAACATATTATTAATGGTAAAAACAAATCGTCCCTGCTGCCAAGATGAACTCACTTAACCCCATATATCTTATAAGGCTTGTTCCCAAAACACCTTACATTTGTTCCCTGCTGTTTTTGCCTTTTGGTCACTGCTTATACTGGCTCCCCTGTCTGCAGTGGCCTTGTTTTCTCTCTTTGCTATTTCCCCTTCCTTTCTCTGGATAACTCCTCCCATTCTTTAAGACATCCCACTTAGGTATCACTCTCTCCAGAAAACCATCCCTGACTATCTTTTAGGATTATGTGTGACTCCAATGTGCTTCCATAATTTATTACGTATATCTCTATGACTGCCCTCACTATCTATCACTGATTTTTATCCATTTTTTTAGTCTGCTGCTGCTGCTGCTGCTAAGTCGCTTCAGTCGTGTCTGACTCTGTGTGACCCCATAGACGGCAGCCCACCAGACTTCCCTGCCCCTGGGATTCTCCAAGCAAGAATGAACACTGGAGTGGGTTGCCATTTCCTTCTCCAATGCATGAAAGTGAAAAGTGAAGGTGAAGTTGCTCAGTCGTGTCCGACTCTTAGCGACCCCATGGACTGCAGCCTACCAGGCTCCTCTGTCCATGGATTTTCCAGGCAAGAGTACTGGAGTGGGGTGCCATTGCCTTCTACTTCCCCCAATAACTGCCAGCTTCTGCACAAAGCCTGTGTCTCATTCATTGTTATATCTTTTGCAGCCAGGAGAGGGCCTGATACATAGTGGTATTTAATATTTTGCTGAATATGAGTGAATTAATTAACGAGCAAACAAACTGGAGAGCTCTCTATCAGGTCAGAAGATGTGGCCTCTTTCTTCTAGAGTTGAACTTGAAAATAGTGACATTAGTTCTCTGAAGACAAGTCCTTGTCCTGTACAGACAAAAAAGCTGCAGAGGAAGTTGTTGGGAGACCTGCATCTGGGAGCTGTCCAGGGTACTTGGCTGGCTATAGGGCTAGCCTAACCCAGTAGGGCCATCTGCAACCACTGCTCTAACTATCTTGAGCTCACAGGCTCTCTGCCTTAGGTTTTTGCCTAACCAGACCACTAACACCTGCTATATTTCTGGCTACTTCCTGATCCAAAAGCCAGTTCTCTACTATACTGAAGTTTTCCAAGTGCCTCCCTTAACCACCATATGGAAAATTCCCACCAACACAGACTTCTCAGGCTTGAATCTTCACCTACCTCCAAGCATTACCTCATGCCACCTGGCTTGAGTATAGAATAGTGAGGACAAAACCCCTACTCCTTCATTCACTGGAGCGGAAGCTGCACAAATGCTCATGAGTGAATCCCCAGGACCTGAAACTGCCTTCAAAAGCAAATTTCAGGTTCCCTGCATTTTACAGGCTCCTTGCAGTCACCCAGCCCTTAGATCCAGCCATTACACAAGTCCCTCACAGAAAATCCTCCTCAGCTCAACAGTCCTCCCACTGTAAGCATCCTTTGAACCCAGGCATTAGGCTCTCCCAGAAATGTCCTGCTAAAAGCTCTTGTAAATGCCCTTCTCTCTTTCTATCTCATGAATACACACACACACACACACACACAGACGTGTGTATAAGTCATCTGGGAGTAACTGCTGGTTTGTAGGTCAGAGAAGATAAGAGAACCCTAAGTCTTTAGCCTAAGGTCTTAATGGCCTGGTAATTGTGTACTCAGGGGCCAGAAAAATTTGCAGGTTTCTCCCCTTCTCAGCTTAGCTTTGGAAGTGTAACAACCACTGAGTTCAAAGGACATCCTGGCCTCAAAGGAATTAAGGGGTGCCGTTAGGAAGCTGATGACCTCGGCAGCTGTCAGAGCTGAAAATTGGCTGCGTTGTGCCTCTTGGCCAGCCCCTTTCACATCTGTGAAAGAAACTGGTCACGCTTGAATCACTCCTCTTTTGTCTTCATGGATTTTAATCTTTCCTCCAAGCCTAGGGGTGTTTACCAGGATATCAGAGAAAGGGAAGGAAAATATGATCTGTATCTCCTTGCCCATACATCTCACTCCTATATTCTACTCTTAAATAAGAAGTCAGCCAAAGCTGAAATCAAGTATTTTCTGCATCAAGAGTCTATCACCCTCAAAACATTGACTTGCCAATAAAAAGTTGTTGCTGCTGATAGCCAAGAATATTTCTAATTCAACATTGAAAGGCGGTATAGCCATTTTATTTGTATTTATTTATTCATTCATTTTTGGCTGTGCTGGGTCTTCACTGCTGCACAGGAGAGTGGAGCTAGATGCGGAGAGTGGAGCTATTCTCTAGTTGTGCTGCACAGGCTTCTCATTGCGGTGGCTTCTCTTGTTATGGAGCATGGGCTCCAGGGTGCATGGGCTCAGTAGCTGTGGCTCCCAGGCTGTAGAGCACAGGCTCAGTAGTTGTGACGCATGGGTCTATCTGCTCCATGGCCTGTGGGATCTTCCCAGATCAGAGATCGAACCTGTGTCTCCTGTATTGGCAGACAGATTCTTTACCGTTCAGCCACCAGGGAAGCCCCTAGCCATTTTAAAGAGAATGCTTTGCATCCCTGGATAATTCTGAGCATGCTTTCTTTTCTGATCAACTCTCTCTGCAATCCCAGGGTCCTGGTTCTCCCACCTAACTTACTCAGTGTTCCCTCCACCTAAATGCCCCAGGCCTCTTTCCACTACATCCACTTTCCTTCCAGTTCCTAATAACTCTTTTTACCTCTGAAGCAGCGTCAGAACACTCACATCCACCGCAAGCCTTCCCAGGTGGATAAGAAAAGAGCCTGGTAAAGGACAGGAGGCCTGGACTCCTATAGGTCCATGAGTTGTCTCTGCATTTAATTATCTGTGCCTCCTCCACAAGTCTCTCTGATGTCATCACCCATAAAATAAGAGAACTGAACCCCAAAGACCTTTCTAAGCCTCATGCTCTATGTACTACCCTAAATATGGATTTCCCATTGACTGCTCTACAAGTTTTGAAACATTTCTGTCTACCTGGTGCTTACATCTAGTGTCCATATACTTTGCCTCATTTTAGGGTTTTCTCTGTGCAGCCTTTTAAAATACTCTTATTAATATATTTTTAATCAAATAAAAATATGACTAAAGTAATTGCTTGCACTGGCATCTACATGACATCCTAATGAATTCTGAACATTTTAGCCAAATAGTCTGTGTCTTTAAGGCTAAGCATGTGGATATTTGTAAACATCTGGTTATTTTACAGTAGGGAAGCAAAATACTGACAGAATGGTTCATTTGGTGGTGTGGCCATCAAAGAGGCACCCTGAATAAACCTGGAACATCTACACACCATAGTATTCACTGGTGCTGAAAAAACTTTGAATGGTAAATATTCTTAATTACAACAAATTGTCCCTTTGCCCTCAGAGAGGGCTCAAATTTTGGAAAACAATAGAGATCCTACTGAAATGCTAAACCATGCTTCTATCATCTTTGTCTTCCAAATCCTGAAATTTCCCAAGCTTTATTCTGTGATCTTAGCATATTTCAAAATTTGCCTTTCTTTTTTTTTTTTTTTTTTTTTTTTTGTAAAATGCAAAGCTTATCTCTGTATGGTGAAAATTAGATAAGATAATGATTAGCTGAGTTAAGGCAAGAAAACAAACTGAAATACCAAGTACAAAATGCTTAAAGCAGATATCACTTTTTAGACATCTAAAATTATATTTCTTATTTTTCTTTATTCTAGCCCTTCTTATAGACCGATTTTAAGCAATAAAATAAAAGCAATACACTAAATTAGCTATCATATTTGCTTGTAGAAATCAGAATCTATAAGTCTGTTTGTTTGGGTTTTTTTTCCATACTGCTGGCTTTTTCCACTACCCTGCCTTGTATCCCTGTAGGGTAGGAAAAACCTTGGCAAACATCCTGAAATCACCAGGGGGTAGGCAGCAGAATGTGCTTCCGACCACTGAAACACTCTCATTGTTCACACACTAGCCACACCACAGAGAGAGTGACCTCTTTCCAACACTGACAAGTGAACATGAACAACCCTGCTGACTTTGATTGGCGGTTCACTGGGTCTCTGACCTTGAATGACATTGCTGGCAGATTTTGATTGGCAGGCTGCAGCACAGCAGACCACCTCCAATACACATGTCCACTCTTCAGAAATTAGTCCTTATCTTTTAAAAACCACTCTTGTGTTCTTAAAACCTAACACAAACCAAAATGTGACTGAGGGCATCAAACAGACGAAAAACAAGAAGCCATTAATTTACACCCCTCAGATCCCACTGCAATTGACACATCCAGTGACACAGTTAGTCAGTCTTTGACTGCATTTCCATGAGACCAAATACCAAAAGTTGGTGAGAGAAATTCAGGCAGTCATACAGATAAATTGTCTACAGCACACCAAACATTCAGATTCTTAGGCACCTCTGGATGGTTCTTGACATGCAGGCAAAACATATGGGTGACTGAACAAAGGTTTCATTTTTCTCTGAATACTTAGGCTTAGCAAAAGGAAGTCTCAGTCTTGGCCAGGGGTCCTCATCTAGCACATGCCTGGGTGAGACTTGAGCTGATGACACCCTTACCACTATTCTGGTGAATGAAAATGTGCTGACTTTAACCCTGTACTCCACACAGCATCCATATCAAATTTTTCCCTTAATAAATAAAAAATATTTTTCCAAATAAAAATGCTACAAATGTCTTAAGAAACCATTGCCTTACTTTCAAAATAAAATCAGTATGTTTCAAAACTGAACACAAACCATGAAACTCTCATGTTCCTTATTAAAAAGGGCGTGTTTTACACCTGTGCTCAACTTAAATCTCCACTAAAATGAGAGTGAAAGAATGTAAAAATTTTAAAACCTTTAAGTACAAAGAAAATGAGATGGAGACAATACAAGTGACAGATATCAAGAACTTTTGAGAAGCTGGAAAGGAACTGGAGGAATTAACAGAGGTAAACTTTTTGATAGCTAAATACCTACATAGAGTAAGTAAGCTAGTTATCCCAACAGCACCTGGGAATGTTCAGGAGTTAGAGACTTCTGTGTGTGTTAGTTGCTCAGTCTTATCTGACATTTTGCAACCCCATGGACTATAGCCTGTCAGGCTCCTCTGTCCATGGAATTCTCCATGCAAGAATACTAGAGTGGGCTGCCATTCCCTTCTCCAGAGGATCTTCCAGACCCAGGGAATGAACCCAAGTCTTACACATTGCAGGCAGTTCCTTTTACCAACTGAGCCACCAGGGAAGCCTAAAGATCCCTGGTGCCATGAAATAAATGGAGAGGAGAAGCAAAAATCAAAGGAGAAAATGAAGATATACCCATTTGAATGAAGAGTTCCAAAGAAGAGCAAGGAGAGATAATAAAGCTTTCCTCAATGATCAGTGCAAAGAAATAGGGGAAAACAATAGATTGGGAAAGACTAGAGATCTCTTCAAGAAAATTAGAGATATCAAAGGAACATTTCATGCAAAGATGGGCTCGATAAAGGACAGAAATGGTATGGAACTAACAGAAGCAGAAGATATTAAGAAGAGATGGCAAGAATACACAGAAGAACTGTATAAAAAAGATCTTCACGACCCAGATAATCATGATGGTGTGATCACTGACCTAGAGCCAGACATCCTGGAATGCAAAGTCAAGTGGGCCTTAGGAAGCATCACTATGAACAAAGCTAGTGGAAGTGATGGAATTCCAGTTGAGCTATTTCAAATCCTGAAAGATGATGCTGTGAAAGTGCTGCACTCAATATGCCAGCAAATTTGGAAAACTCAGCAGTGGCCACAGGACTGGAAAAGGTCAGTTTTCATTCCAATTCCTAAGAAAGGCAATGCCAAAGAATGCTCAAACTACCACACAATTGCACTCATCTCACACACTAGTAAAGTAATGCTCAAAATTCTCCAAGCCAGGCTTCAGCAATATGTGAACCATGAACTTCCAGATGTTCAAGCTGGTTTTAGAAAAGGCAGAGGAACCAGAGATCAAATTGCCAACATCCGCTGGATCATGGAAAAAGCAAGAGAGTTCCAGAAAAACATCTATTTCTGCTTTATTGACTATGACAAAGCCTTTAAGTCTGTGGATCATGGCAGACTGTGGAAAATTTTTCAAGAGATGGGAGTACCAGACCACCTGACCTGCCTCTTGAGAAATCTGTATGCAGGTCAAGAAGCAACAGTTAGAACTGGACATGGAACAACAGACTGGTTCCAAATAGGAAAAGGAGTACATCAAGGCCGTATATTGTCACCCTCCTTATTTAACTTATATGCAGAGTACATCATGAGAAATGCTGGGCTGGATGAAGCACAAGCTGGAATCAAGATTGCTGGGAGAAATATCAATAACCTCAGATATGCAGATGACACCACCCTTATGGCAGAAAGTAAAGAGGAACTAAAATGCCTCTTGATGAAAGTGAAAGTGGAGAGTGAAAAAGTTGGCTTAAAACTCAACATTCAGAAAACTAAGATCATGGCATCTTCTCCCTTCACTTCATGGGAAATAGATGGGGAAACAGTGGCAGACTTTATTTCTAGGGGATCCAAAGTCACTGCAGATGGTGACAGCAGCCATGAAATTAAAAGAAAACACTCCTTGGAAGGAAAATTATGACCAACATAGACAGCATATTAAAAGCAGAGACATTACTTTGCCAACAAAGATCAGTCTAGTCAAAGCTATGGTTTTTCCAGTAGTCACATATGGATGTGAGCTTTGGACTATAAAAAAAGCTAAGTGCCGATGAATTAGTGCTTTTGAACTGTGGTGCTGGAGAAGACTCTTGAGAGTCCCCTTGGACTGCAAGGAGATCCAACCAGTCCATCCTAAAGGAAATCAGTCCTGAGTGTTCACTGGAAGGGCTGATGTGGAAGGTGAAACTCCAATACTTTGGCCACCTGATGAGAAGAACGGACTCACTGGAAAAGACCCTGATGTTGGGAAAGATTGAAGGCAGGAGGAGAAGGAGATGACAGAGGATGAGATGGTTGGATGGCATCGCCAATTCAGTGGACATGAGTTTGGGTAAACTCTGGGAGTTGGTGATGGACAGGGAGGCCTGGCGTGCTGCAGTCCGTGGGATCACAAAGAGTCAGACATGACTGAATGACTGAACTGAACTGAAAACAGGACAAGTAGATGAATGTTAGTATGACAAGCATTCAGATTCCCAGGCTCCTTCTCAAACTACAAAGTAATCAGCCTTCTCTTAACCCCACAGAAGAGTTTATTCTATGGATAAACTGAACCAAAGAAGTCCAACCTCATCACTCAGAGGCAGAGCAAAAACACTGTAGTGAAAACAGAAGAATAAGAAAAAGCCCACATCCTAAACAGTAACTTTCCAACCTCCTTCTGCCACTCAGCTGAGATACTGCTGGCAGCCAGGTATAGACCTCTCTGACATAGTTCAGGGTCCCTGGGAAACAAATAATGAAGGAGAGACTGGTGTGTAAAAGAAAGTGTATTGGAAGTGTTCTGAAGATACACCTGTGGAGGAAGGCAGAATGCATGACCAGACAGGGAGAAAGTGTAAAGGAAACACAGCAGCTACAAAGGACTCTGTCACCCATGGGGAACTCTTGAGTTGGCTCTTCAGAGTTATCCCTTATTGAAGCAAGAAGTCAGACCTCTGTACCCCTGGTACCAGACAATCACTGAATGCAGGTTGTTCTCTTCAGCTAGAGGCAATTCAGGAAAAGAGACCCAGAGTGCTTGTACCATTTTACATTCTTACCTCTTAATAGTATTTTTTGCACAAAGCAAGTTTTTAGTCTCAATGAAGCCCAATTTATAATTTTTCCCAAAATTGTGTATTTAGCATCAAGTCTAAGAACTCTTTATTCTTAAGCCCTAATATTTTTTACTGTGACCTTCCTAAAGTTGTTTTTTTGTTTGTGTGTGTGTTTTTTTTTTAACTTGCTTTGTGAAAAAGAAATACCGTTAAGGGGTATAAACATAGAATGGTACGAGCACTCTGGAAAAGTTTCTTAATTTCTTAAAATACTAAACGTGCAACTATCATAAGACCCAGAAATTGTACTACCAGGAATTTATTCCTGAGAATGAAGACTGAAGAATGAGAATGAACACACAAAAACCTATAAATGAATGGTTATTCATAGTGCTTTATTTTCAATAGCCAAAACCTAGAACCAACTCATATGTCCTTCAACAGGTGAATGGTTAAACAAAATGCGGTACCTTCATATAATGGAACACTATTCAGCAGTAAAATGCACTATGGTGATAATACATCAACTTGGTTGAATCTCCAGAAAATTACGCTGAGCAAAATATCCCAGATTCCCAAATGTTACACACTATACATGATTCCATTAATATAACATCCTTTAAGTGATAAAGTTATAGAAACTAAAAACAAATTAGTGATTGCTAAAATCACTGCAGATGGTGACTGCAGCCATGAAATTAAAAGACACATACTCCTTGGAAAAAAAGTTATGACCAACCTAGATAGCATATTGAAAAGCAGAGACATTACTTTGCCAACAAAGGTCTGTCTAGTCAAGGCTACGGTTTTTCCAGTGGTCATGTATGGATGTGAGAGTTGGACTGTGAAGAAGGCTGAGTGCTGAAGAATTGATGCTTTTGAACTGTGGTGTTGGAGAAGACTCTTGAGAGTCCCTTGGACTGCAAGGAGATTCAACCAGTCCATTCTGAAGGAGATCAGCCCTGGGATTTCTTTGGAAGGAATGATGCTAAAGCTGAAACTCCAGTACTTTGGCCACCTCATGTGAAGAGTTGACTCATTGGAAAAGACTCTGATGCTGGGAGGGATTGGGGGCAGGAGGAGAAGGGGACGACAGAGGATGAGATGGCTGGATGGCATCACCAACTCGATGGACATGAGTCTAAGTGAACTCCGGGAGTTGGTGATGGACAGGGAGGCCTGGCGTGCTGCGATTCATGCAGTCGCAAAGAGTCAGACACGACTGAGCGACTGAACTGAACTGAACTGAAGGATCAAAGAGGGGATGAGAATAGGAGATATGTGACTAGAGCATGGTTATAAAGGGCAGTCTGAAGGATCCTTGTGATTTTGAAAATGCTCTGTATCTTGACTGTATCAATGTCAATATCTTGGTTGTGAAATTGAATTATTGTTTTATAATTGTATCACTTGAGAAAACTGTGTAAAGGATACAATGAATGTCCCTATAGTGTTGGTTACAACTGCATGCTGAGCTAATGTATGTAAAAACTTTTAATTAAAAAATTATCTGGATATTAAAAAAGAGACCCAGCTGAGAGCTGTCAATCACAATCCCCATCCCCAGCAAAGGGAGAAGTGATTGTTACAGTCCTCAAGGAGAAAGGAAGAGATCTGGAGGTGTAACTCATGGTTGAGTAGGATGCCATCCCTATCCCAATCAAATTCACATTTGTCAAGAGTCAGAATTAAAATTTACATCATCAGGAAGACAGGTAGGTAAATAATACAATGAGTGATATGCTCACTAAAGTTATAGGACAAACTTTTAGTTCTACCAACAGGAAAATGAAAGCATGAAGGCTCTGGGCTGTTTTTCCAGGTTAAAAATACATGAACTAGATGAAGAAGTATACAATAAAGTGAATCCGCGGGCAGGCAGGGATAACAGTACCTGGCGAAGGAAGACCATGAACCAAGGAATAAAAGTATCGACATGTACAAAGAACTAAGCTCAAAGAACTAAGTGGATAAGTAGTGAAGCAGAAAGGGGTGAGGAGATATGTCTGTAAGAGAGCCTTGACTGAAATTAATTCCTCTATGCAATGGGGAGCCACTGAAGGTTTTTGAGCAGAGAAAGGAAACTGCCAAATGTCAAGTTTTTAGATTTTATTGTCAAGTGATCATAGAAAAGATTGAAACTGGGAATGATTCCAGGCAGAAATGCAAGTTGAAATAAATATTAGAAAGTCCAGAGAGGTTTTATAAAAGAATGCATGTTTTTAAGAATGCATGCTATGGTCAGAAAGAGAAGGACAAATATCATACAATATCACTTACATGTGGCATCTAAAATATAGCACAAATGAACCTACCTACAGAACAAAAACAGAATAACAGGCAGAGAAATCAGATTTGTGGTTGCCAAGGAAGGGGTGGGGAAGGAGAGGGATGAACTGGGAGTTTGGGGTTGGTAGGTGCAAACTATTACATTTAGAATGGATAAACAACAAAGTCCTGCTGTATAGCACAGGGAGCTATATCCAATCTCCTGTGATAAACCATAATGGAAAAGAATATTTTTTTTAAAAAATGAATGTACATACGTGTATAACTGAGTCACTTTGGTATACAGTAGAGATTGGCACAACACTGAAAATCAAGTATACTTCAATTTTAAAAAAATGCATGCTCTGGACTCGAGTAGGCTCATGTGTCATTCTCATTCAGCTACTTAACTAGCTAGGAAACCTCATACAACTCACTTAACCTCTCTAAACCTCAGTTTCTCAATTGTAAAATACAGTATGACAATAGTCAGTTTAAAGAATTTGGGGGGGTGCTGACAAATAGATGAGATAATATATGCAAACTGCTTAGTACAATCCTAGCACAGAGGAAGAGCTTATTGCACAAAATCTGTTTGGGAGCAGCAGCAACAGCCATGTGCTATGAGCCAGAATTACCAGGAATGCAGGGAGCCATTGTGAGGAAAAACTTTTGAAGATGAATCAAGAAGATTTGGGTTTTTTCTATGAAAAAGAAAAAAAAAGGGTGAATTCAAAGATGTCTTCATGGTTTTGAGCCTGGGTGTCTAGTACAGTGGTAACATCACACCAAGAATTATAGACTTGTAAAGGGTAGGAAAAGCTTCTTGATGAAAGTGAAAAAGGAGAGTGAAAAAGTTGGCTTAAAGCTCAATATTCAAAAAACTAAGATCATGGCATCTGGTCCCATGACTTCATGGGAAATAGATGGGGAAACAGTGGAAACAGTGTCAGACTTTATTTTTTGGGGACCCAAAATCACTGCAGATGGTGACTGCAGCCATGAAATTAAAAGACGCTTACTCCTTGGAAGGAAAGTTATGACCAACCTAGATAGCATATTCAAAAGCAGAGACATTACCTTGCCAACAAAGGTCCGTCTAGTCAAGGCTGTGGTTTTTCCTGTGGTCATGTATGGATGTGAGAGTTGGACTGTGAAGAAGGCTGAGCGCTGAAGAATTGATGCTTTTGAACTGTGGTGTTGGAGAAGACTCGAGAGTCCTTTGGACTGCAAGGAGCTCCAACCAGTCCATTCTGAAGGAGATCAGTCCTGGGTGTTCTTTGGAAGGACTGATGCTAAAGCTGAAACTCCAGTACTCTGGCCACCTCATGCGAAGAGTTGACTCATTGGAAAAGACTCTGATGCTGGGAGGGATTGGGGGCAGGAGGAGAAGGGGATGACAGAGGATGAGATGGCTGGATGGCATCACCAACTCGATGGACATGAGTCTGAGTGAACTCCGGGAGTTGGTGATGGACAGGGAGGCCTGGCGTGCTGTGATTCATGGGGTCGCAAAGAGTCAGACACTACTGAGTGACTGAACTGAACTGAAGTTTTACTTTGTTCAGTCACTCAGTCATGTCCAACTCTTTGTGACCCCGTAGACTGCAGCACACCAGGCTTCCCTGTCCTTTTCCATCTCCCAGAGCTTGCTCAATTCATGACCATTGAGTCAGCGATGCCATCCAACCATCTGGTCCTCTGTTGTCCCCTTCTCCTCCTGCCCTCAATCTTTCCCACCATCGGGGTCTTTTTCAATGATTCAGCTCTTCGTGTCAGGTGGCCAGAGTATTGGAGTTTCAGCTTCAGCAGCAGTCCCTCCAATGTATATTCAGAATTTATTTCCTTTAAGATGACTGGTTTGATCTCCTTGCAGTCCAAGAGACTCTCAAGAGTCTCTCCAGAACCACAGTTCAAAAGCATCAATTCTTTGGCACTCAGCCTTCCTTATGGTCCAACTCTCACATCCATACATGACTACTGGAAAAACCATAGCTTTGACTATATGGACCTTTGTCGGTAAAGTGATGCCTCTGCTTTTTAATATGCTGTCTAGGTTGGTCATAGCTTTTCTTCCAAGGAGCAAGCATCTTTTAATTTTATGGCTGCAGTCACCATCTGCAGTGATTTGGAGCCCACAAAAATAAAATCTGTCCCTGTTCCCATTTTTCCCCCATCTATTTGCCATGAAGTGATGGGATCAGATGCCATGATCTTCATTTTTTTTTAATGTTGAGTTTTAAGCCAACTTTTTCACTTTCCTCTTTCACCTTCATTAATAGGCTCTTTAGTTCCTCTTTGCTTTCTG
Source organism: Bos indicus (assembly GCF_029378745.1). Lineage (NCBI taxonomy): Eukaryota > Metazoa > Chordata > Mammalia > Artiodactyla > Bovidae > Bos > Bos indicus. The sequence goes on from NC_091769.1 coordinate 57,139,411, forward strand.
CCGTAAGGGTGGTGTTATCGGCATATCTGAGGTTACTGATACTTCTACCAGCAATCTTGATTCCAGCTTGTGCTTCATCCAGCCCAGCATTTTGCATGATGTATTCTGTATGTAAGTTAAATAAGCAGGGTGACAATGTACAGCCTTGACATACTCCTTTCCCAATTTTGACCCAGTCTGTTGTTCCATGTCTGGTTCTAACTGTTTCTTCTTGATGTGCATACAGGTTTCTCAGGAGGAAGGTAAGGTGGTCTCATATTCCCATATCTTTAAGAATCTTCCACAGTTTGTTGCAAGCAAGTTTTAGTTGCTCAGTGTCAAATTAAGAATGGGGATGGAGCTCAAGATGCATGAGGGAAAGAAAGTGTCAAGGAACTGTATTGTGAGGAAGAACAGAGGTGGGTAACTTAACCTCTGAAGGATTTCCACATTTAGGAGTAAGAATAAAACTAAAGTAGTTGGGAAAATAAACAGAAAAGCAGATAAGACAAATATTATGGTTAATGTTATGTATCAATTGAAATAGGTCCTAAGGTAACCAGATAATTGGTCAAACACTATTTTAGGTGGGTCTGTGAGGGTATTTCTGGATGAAATTAACATTTCAACTTATAGACTGAGTAAAGCAGACTGTCCATCCTAATGTCAGTGGCCCAATTTATTAAAGTCTTGAATAGAACAACAAAAAAAGACTGACCTTCTACAAGTAAGAGGGAATTCCTCTTGCCCAAATGCCTTAGCTGTGATGTGTTCTTTGCCATCCTTAGATACAAACAGAAACATCAGCTCTTTTCAGATCTGCCAGCATTCAGACTGGAACTATACCATCAGCTCACCTGGGTCTCCAGCTGGCCAACTGTAGGTCTTGGGATTTGTCAACCTCCATAATCATGTAAGCCAATTTCTTATAATAAATGTATATATTAAATCATTAAAACATAACTAAGTTATATAGATAGATAAGTTTTAGTTCTGTTTCTCTAGAGAACCCTGACTAATGAAAAGAATGCAGTTCCAAGGAAGAAGATCATTTCAAGAAGTAGCAAGTGATGTGCTAAGTAGCTGTATAACTAAATGATAACAAGGGTTAATAAGTAACCTCAGGGTTAAAAACAAGGTTTAAAAAAAAAAGTTGTAATAGTCCAAGGGAGCTGGATTGCTATGTAGTAGGTTTATAAATCTCTCGTTTTAATCCAGCAAACCTCTTCAACTATTTTCAGACAACATCTCAGAGTATATAAGTCCAAAAGCACATTCAAAATTATCCTGGAAAACATAAAAACAGAACATACACAAAGGAAAGTATAGCTGGTGTCAATCTGCCTGCAAAGTACATTTTTCAGTGCTAGGGATTTAGTCCTGGCAGGGACAGCCTTATTTGATGTGTAAGTTTCCTTTGTGCTCAGTCTCTCAGTTGTGTCCGACTCTTTGTGACCCCATGGATTACACCCCGCCAGGTGCCTCTGTCCATGGAATTTTCCAGTCAAGAATAGTGGAGTGGATAGCCATTCCCTTCTCCACAGGATCTTTCTAACCCAGGGATCAAACCTGCATATCTTGCATCTCCTGCATTGGCAAAGCAGATTCTTTACCATTGTGCCATTTGGCTGCTGTAATAAATTTCCTCAAATTTGATACAACAGAACTTACTCTTTCACAGTTCTAGAGTCCAGAAGTCCAAAATCGCTTTTATGGGTACTGCCAGGGCTGCACTCCCTTCAGAAGCTCTTGGGAAGAACCTATTCCCTCACCTTTTCTAACTTCTTAAACTATATTCCTTAGCTCATGACCCCGTCTTCCATCTTCAAAACCAGTGGCCTAGTATCCACTTTCTTAGGCTCTTTGCTCTGCTTCCTTTACATGGCTTTCTTTTGTGTGTGTCTATGTCAAATTTTCCTCTTAAAAGGACACATGTAATTTCATTTAGGACCCACCTGGACAATCCAGGATAATCTGCACATTTTAAGATCCTCACATACTCAAAGTACCTTTTTTGCCATATACGGTTCAAGAGATTAGGATGTTAATATCTTTGGAGGGCCCATGATTCAGCCTGCCACAGTTGATAATTCCAGGACTGCGTCCAAATGGGTATCCTGGCAAACAAGTCAACTCATCATTCAGCCTAGGTCCTAACCTCAAACATCCAAACCTAAGTACTGAAAAGAAAAGCTCTGTACAACCTAAGCCTGGGAATAACTAGAAAAAATACAGGCATTATAAAGGGAGAACAGGAGATAAGATCCCTTTAAGAAAGATAATCTACAGTTGTGGAAGGCCTGTCACTTAGCGAGAGCTGCGAGCCAATCAGATGCTTTGTCAGGAGGAAAAGCAACAGAAAACCTGCTTAATTGGATTGGCTGCCTTAATGGGCCAGAAGTCAGCAAGTCAGAATGAAAAATATACTCAATTCAGCCACCTGGAATTGGTTGTAAAAAGGATGCAATAAAATAGGTCAATTTTCTGGAACAAGTAAGAGGGACCATACCCAAATGGACTGAATGCTTCTGTCTTTATGCACCTGTTTGTCACTTTGTGACTACAGCTTTAAACCACTCAAGATATATGAATCTTGTTTTTAAAGGGTTAAAAACAGCCAGTGAATTTATTCATTTTGAGTGTCATTCCCAACCACTGCCAGTCAACTAAACTTGTTAAGAGTTTGACTTATCATACCAGTTCTTTCTCTGCTCAATGACACAACTCATTCTTTTTAATACATTACCACTGTTTCAGTGATGTTTTCACCAAGGTATATCTGGATGTTTTATCTTCTCAGAACGCTATCACACTGCATGAAATTCTGTTTTTATATGCCTCCAACAGGGAAGTTGTTTTCACAGTGGATTAAATATTTTTGATCCAAATAGTCCATGAAGCCACAAAAGAGGACTCACAGTTTTGATTGTTCATAGCACATTAAAATGGCCATGGAAGAAGTGGAAATGGATATTTCTGAGAACGGCTTTTTCCGCAAGGTCCTACTGTTAAGTCTTCACCTGCCATCCCTCGTTTACTCTCAGAAAGTATTCTACTAAACTGCCAGGCAAGCCTCTCTACACAAGTCCCTGCTCTAAAGGTTCTCATAGTAGAATGGAACAGAGGCAGGAAGAGAGCCTCACACTGGCCAGATTCTGGATTTTCATCATTTATGTTAGAGCTGTATTAAGGCTTCTAAGCCCTGTGTGCTGTAATGAATTGGCTGAATAGTGTCCCCTTGAACTTCATGTCCACTCAAAACATCAGAATGTGACCTCATTGGGAAAAAAAGTCTTGGAAGATATAACTATTTAAGGATTTTCAGATGACATCATTCTAGATTTAGGTTAGTGCTTAAATCCAATGACCTACTTAGTGTATCATCTCCCTTTCTAATATAATGTAAAAGCATATTGCTTTATCTACACCTTATAGTAAACCTATTTCCAAGATGCTTTTCTAGTTTTCCACTGGGTTCTTCGAAAGTTGACAGTTCATTCCTGGTTTAGTGGTGTTGACCTTATTCCTACAAGCTTTCGCTTTGTGTCTTGTGTGTGTTTTTTTTATTTTATTTTTTAACTTTACAATATTGTATTGGTTTTGCCATATACCAACATGAATCTGCCACAGGTATACATGTGTTCCCCATCCTGAACCCTCCTCCCTCCTCCCTCCCCGCACCATCCCTCTGGGTCATCCCAGTGCACCAGCCCCAAGCATCCAGTATCGTGCATCGAACCTGGACTCGCGACTCATTTCATATATGATATTATACACGGTTCAATGCCATTCTCCCAAATCATCCCACCCTCTCCCTCTCCCACAGAGTTCAAAAGACTGTTCTATACATCAGTGTCTCTTTTGCTGTCTTGTATACAGGGTTATTGTCTTGTGTTAATGACAGTCCCACACAGCACTTGCTTATGAGATCAGCATTCTTCTGCTTTTCTCTGGCCAATAGCTATTTTAAAGTTAAATATCCTGTTTATAGAAAAGTACCATTTGGATTGAACTGACCAAATAAATGATATGATATTTCCCAGCACTCACAGCTGATTATGTGTCTGAGTAAAGAGACCAAGGTGAACAACTGTTTTGATGTTAGTCTAATTCAATGCCTTCAGTTTCACACAAAACAGAGCCTTAAGAATCTAATCCAGGTATGAATATTAAGAATAAAAAATGATGTTGGCCCATTACAAGCTGATATATCTGCTAACTCGAGCTGGTTAGCTGATTTGTCCCCACTGGGTCAGATCACAGGAGTACCTAGCTTTTAGTTACTGAGAGGTGGATGGAACAGTCAAGAAATACCAACATTAGGAACCAAATAGGGATTGAGGAAAGAGACACTTATAGCTGAATCACAGACAGAGGTTAAATATAGCTCCAGCATTACTAGAGCCAAAGGCCTACTGGTCAAAGAAAGGCAAAGGAAACTCTAGGTCTGCAAAGCTTCCCCAAGACCCAGCCCAGATATAGGGCTGGGTGTCACTGGGGACAGAAAACTAAAAGAAAGAGCAAAGGCTTGTAGGAATAAGATCAACCTTATCTAAACAGGAAAGTGTTTACAAGGGGATAGTAAGAGCAGGTGCGATTCAGACAGGAAATAAAAAACAGGCAGAAGTGAGGAAGTAGAAGCTAAGACGAATTAATTCCAACAGACTGTAAAATTCTCTGGAACTTAAAACAGCAAATAGAACCAGGGAAGGGGATGGGAACTTCATCATTTATGGAACCCATCCTAGGTATCAGGCACTGTGCTAAGTATTTTCAACATATTATTAGTTTACTGCATACGTCACAGTTGAGACTCAGAGAGATTAAATGACTCTCCCACATAAGCATAACTGATAAACAAATGCAAATCCAAGTCTGTCCAGAGCCCAAGTTCTTTCTACTGTATCAACGTTTGTTAAAGTGTAGATAGAGACCACCAGCAGCACTTGAGTAGCTTGTTAAACACACAGGTCCACCTTCCTGAATCAGGTTCTCTCTGCTGCTGCTGCTGCTAAGTCGCTTCAGTCGTATCTGACTCTGTGCGACCCCATAGACAGCAGCCCATCAGGCTCCCCTGTCCCTGGGATTCTCCAGGCAAGAACACTGGAGTGGGTTGCCATTTCCCTCTCCAATGCACACATGCATGCTAATTCATTTCATTCATGTCCAACTCTGTGTGACCCCATAGACAGCAGCCCACCAGGCTCCTCTGTCCAGAGGATTCTCTAGGCAAGAATACTGGAATGGGTTGCCATTTCCTCCTCCACAGGTTCTCTCTAGGTGATTCTAAAATATATATACTGAAGTTCTAGAACCACCGTATTCACCACAGTGCTTTCTCTCTGAGGGAGGCCTATCCTCTGGGTATTAAGTATTCTGGGCCACAGATTGAATGATGGTCCTAAGTTCTGGGTGGGACTGAGTCCAAAGTGAGGGAGAAATGCCGCAATTACACAAAGGTAGGGCCAAAAATGCAGACTGATTATGCACAGAGCAGGGTGAGTGCACAGTCTCATCTCAAGTTTCACCTTAGAGCCTCCACACCCAGTGCAAGAACAAATCAACCAGATGGTTGAGGCCACATGGTCAGAATTCTGGCACCAATCAGGAAGTGGACCCAAATTGACTGATTATAAGTCAGTTCTTTCTTTCTTCCTCTGTGTGAACTTCTCTGTGTTTCTTAACACCCCCACACTACCCCCTACACACACTAGTCTCAGCTTCCTTGTCAATAATTATAGTAATAGGTGACATTAACTGAGAACTTTCAGCATACGAGCCCCTATTCTAGGACTTTTCTACATGTTTATTTTTTAATGTATGTTCCAAGTTTACCTTTTTTTTTTTTTTTTTACAATTTCCTGTTTTAAGTCTTCATTGCAGCCCATGGGGGTGTCTCTAGTTGTAGCACATAGGCTCTAGGGCATGAGGGCTCAGTAGTTACAGCACAGAGGCTTAGCTGGCCTGAGGCATGTGGAATTTTAGTTGCCTGACAGGGATCGAACTTGAGTCCTCTGCTTTGGAAGGTAGATTCTTAAACCACTGGATCATCAGGAAAGTTCAGACTTTTATATATGTTTATTCACGTGAAGCTACAACTGCTTGATGAAACAGGTACAATTTCTATCTCCATTTTTCAGATTAAAAAAAAACAACAACAACTCAAGTACAAAGAGATTAGTCAACTCTCTCAGGGTCACCCCACTGGCAAGTACTAAGGCTGGGATTCTAACAGAAAGAAGTCATATTCTCAGTCGCAACACTGTTCTTCTTCTATGATAATGTCTATGGAGTCACCTTCCATGCTCTTGGTGTTCACTAGGAAGTTTTATGTGCCATCTTACGACTCAGATTAGGAGTCAAACACTGCCCTGAGCATATATGTCTGACCAGTAGTGATGGGGAGATAGGAGATCACTGCAAATTTGATCCAGTCACATCAGATTCTGCCATGATACTGTGAATGGACACAATCCAAGACTGTAAGTAAGCCAACTGGGCAGAGTGGCCAAAGCCAGCAGACACATGAATCCTATTCTATTTACTATGAGTTCAGAAAGTGTGATGACATCACCAAAAGGCCTAATTTGGAATCCTAGAAAGAAAAAAAAAAATACTCTGCCTTGGAAATAGAGAGAGAAAATCAATAGGAAGGTGGATCTTTTAGGAGTTCCTGGGTACCAAAAAAGAAAGCCGCAGCAGGACATGCTAGAATGTTGTCTTCAGTGGCTGAAGTGTCTACAACTGCCCAACAAGGTAAATCAAATCTGCTGCCAATACATTCTTCTGCTGTCCAGATGAAAACGGCAGACTAAGCTGGTGAACTTTCACCCTTCACCCGCGCTCTTCAAGCCAAAGTACAGATTAAAAAAAATCAATAACCCCAATCGATGGGAAAATATTTTTAGTCTCTAACTGAACGATATGTTTTGACAAGGCCAAAGAGGAGCACAAAAGAATGGCAAAAGATAAAAGACAGAAAATTAGGAATTTGCTTTATTGGAGGAGGTGGAATCACCAATCACTTTCTTTTTCCCTTGCTGACATTCATCTAAATTATCACGCAGCAAAGAAATAAAGTGTAAGGAGATGAATTTATAAGATGGCATGATTCACCACCAAGCACCTTAAAACCTATTATTGCTGCCACTTTCCCTTGCTATTTCCAAGAAAGCAATCTAGAGAAATGCCCATGTTCAGAATAGAGTCAGAGGAAGTAGCATTCCCCCAAAGAGGACAGAGCAGACAATGGGACACAGCCTCTGCCCCCACCTAACCTGGAGATTGCATCCAATACTAACCACATTGGAAAGTGTTTAAAATCCACCCAATCGGGCTCCATTTTCTCTCAAAATAACCATTGTTTTTCATAACTCAATACCCTGGAGGTTTTCATAACTGAGCAAAGTAACCACATAATATCATCTTGTCTTCTGGCCCCTTAAGCAGTAATTTATTTTTGTACATAGACCTGAGCATGCTATATTTCCAAAATGTATTTCTTTTTTTTTCTATACTGAATAAAAGTAATGAAGAAACATGAGATTCTGAATAAAATGAACAGAAATTACCCAGTATTTGTTTGCTTTTTCTGTCCAAGGAAATTCCAAATATACAGAATTGCCTTACCGATCAATTAACATTTTCAGTTGTTTATAGTGATAACAACAATTGGTAAATAGATTTATGGGATTCAAAAATCTATATAAATCTAATAGACTGTTAGTTGGAATAGCAGCAACCTATTTTACTTATTAATGCATTTCCTTTTCTTCCCCCCATATCAACTCCTTGTCTTTTATTTGACAAGCATTTGGCATAAATTTAATAACTATCATTTTGCTATAATTTCTTATTTGTCCATCTACCAGAAGTTAAACACACATTTCTGATATTAATATATATCCAGACTGATGGCTACATCTCTGTAATGGCAACCAATTCAACCCACAAAAATCAGTCAATTAAGTTAAAAATTGGTTGCCAAACCAATGGCTTGGCATCACATATTTTGGCAGCCAAAGCATCTATTCAATAGCTATTTGATGAGCCAACTTTTTACACTGTTAGTGAGTTTTTTGCTGTGAGACTGACATAGACTCCGTAAAGGCAATCATTCTGGCAAGATGAAAAGATTTGGACAGTCCAGTTCCCTGGGACTTTTCCATAAGATCTGGTGACCAGTCCTGAACACTTATGTTCTGTTTATGTAAGTGAAACCTTCACACACTGTTGCTACTCTCACTTCACAGACTCCCTGGCATACTTTCATCTACTCCTACATTTGTAATCTGAACAATGTATTTCTCTGTTCTGGTAATATAGATCATGCAACACTTGCTTCTCTTCCCTGACCATTTAGTACATGCCATGGTCTCTGAGCTTAGCATTTTTTACAAACCTGATTTCATTTAATCCCACAACAAACCTACAACAAAGGTAACATTACCACTATAACAGAGAAGCAAAAAAAGTCTTAGGGAAATGAAATAATTGCACAAGGCTACAATAGCTAAGTGGTAGAGCAGGGAATAAACCCATTTTTGTCTGATTCTTATATTTATACCACAAGTTCATTCAGTTGAAGCTACCACCACCTAGGTGGAATGGAGCTAATTAGATTAACATCAATAGCTGGAATGATCAAAAAATACTTGATCAAAGCTTTAGTTCACAAACCGTTCTGTCATATTCAAATGGGCATGAAAATCACTTTTAATTTATTAAGTACTTTGTGACCCCATGGACTATAGCCGACCAGGCTCCTCTGTCCATGGAATTCTTCAGGCAAGAATACTGGACTGGGTAGCCATTCCCTTCTCCAGGGGATCTTTTCAACCCAGGGATCGAATCCAGGTCTCTAGCATTACCATCTGAGCTACCAATACATTTATTAAACATGCAGGCATGAAATTAAAAGATATTTGTTCCTTGGAAGAAAATTTATGACAAACCTAGAGAGCATACTCACTCCACTCCAGTACTCTTGCCTGGAAAATCCCATGGATGGAGGAGCCTGGTGGGCTGCAGTCCAAGGGGTCGCTGGGAGTCGGCCGGAACTGAGCGACTTCACTTTCACTTTTCACTTTCATGCATTGGACAGGGAAATGGCAACCCACTCCAGAGTTCTTGCCTGGAGAATCCCCGGGACGGGGGAGCCTGGTAGGCTGCCATCTATGGGGTCGCACAGAGTTGGACATGACTGAAGCGACTTAGCAGCAGCAGCAGTAGAGAGCATACTAAAAAGCAGAGACATCAGTTTGCCGACAAAGGTCTGATTAGTCAAAGCTATGGTTTTTCCAGTAGTCATGTATGAATATGAGAGCTGGACCATAAAGTCGGCTGAGCACTGAAGAACTGATGCTTTCAAACTATGGGGCTGGAGAATACTCCTGAGATTCCCTCGGACAGCAAGGAGATCAAACCAGTCAATCCTAAAGGAAATCAACCGTGAATATTCATTGGAAGGACTGATGCTGAAGCTGAGGCTCCAATACTTTGGCCACCTGATGCAAAGAGCCAACTCATTAGAAAAGACCCTGATACTGGAAAAGATTAAAGGCAGGAGGAGAAGGGGACAACAGAGGATAAAATGGTTGGAAGGCATCACCAACTCAATGAACATGATTTTCAGCAAACTCCAGGAGAAAGTAAAGGACAAGGAAGCCTGGTGTGCTGTGATCCATGGGGTTGCAAAGAGTCAGACACAACTTAGTGACTGAACCACAAACAACAACAAAATTCTGGGATTTTCCATTAGGCCCATTTGTTAAGGAATACTGCCAGTGAAAGATCAATAAATTGTAAGCACACTATAAATACATTATAAGTACATTCTGTGTGTACTTCAAAGCAGGTGGTTTGTCAAAAGTATATATGCATGTTACCCATGAAGACTCATTTTCTTAAGATCTTCAAAGATAATTTTGCTATGTCAAACTGCCATATTTCACAGATTTCCCCCCTACACACACCCCGCCAAACAGCTGTCATTATAATGCCATGCTTTATTGACTATGCCAAAGCCTTTGACTGTGTGGATCACAATAAACTGTGGAAAATTCTGAAAGAGATGGGAATACCAGACCACCTCATCTGCCTCTTGAGAAATTTGTATGCAGGTCAGGAAGCAACAGTTAGAACTGGACATGGGACAACAGACTGGTTCCAAATAGGAAAAGGAGTATGTCAAGGCTGTATATTGTCACCCTGTTTATTTAACTTATATGCAGAGTACGTCATGAGAAACGCTGGACTAGAAGAAACACAAGCTGGAATCAAGATTGCCGGGAGAAATATCAATAACCTCAGATATGCAGATGACACCACCCTGATGGCAGAAAGTGAAGAGGAACTAAAAAGCCTCTTGATGAAAGTGAAAGTGGAGAGTGAAAAAGTTGGCTTAAAGCTCAACATTCAGAAAACGAAGATCATGGCATCCGGTCCCATCACTTCATGGGAAATAGATGGGGAAACAGTGGAAACAGTGTCAGACTTTATTTTTCTGGGCTCCAAAATCACTGCAGATGGTGACTGCAGCCATGAAATTAAAAGATGCTTACTCCTTGGAAGGAAAGTTATGACCAACCTAGATAGCATATTCAAAAGCAGAGACATTACTTTGCCAACAAAGGTCCATTTGGTCAAGGCTATGGTTTTTCCTGTGGTCATGTATGGATGTGAGAGTTGGACTGTGAAGAAGGCTGAGTGCCGAAGAATTGATGCTTTTGAACTGTGGTGTTGGAGAAGACTCTTGAGAGTCCCTTGGACTGCAAGGAGATTCAACCAGTCCATTCTGAAGGAGATCAGCCCTGGGATTTCTTTGGAAGGAATGATGCTAAAGCTGAAACTCCACTACTTTGGCCACCTCATGTGAAGAGTTGACTCATTGGAAAAGACTCTGATGCTGGGAGGGATTGGGGGCAAGAGGAGAAGGGGACGACAGAGGATGAGATGGCTGGATGGCATCACTGACTCGATGGATGTGAGTCTAAGTGAACTCCAGGAGTTGGTGATGGACAGGGAGGCCTGGCGTGCTGTGATTCATGGGGTCGCAAAGAGTCGGACACGACTGAGCGACTGATCTGATCTGATACTGCCATGCTTTGGGTTGCCCATTTGTTTACTTCGTTTTCACACAATAACCAGAGGAGTTAGAACAATGTGCTCATTCTTTTAAAAATTCCCTTTAAGTAGTTACTATGGTAGTTGTTGAAGCACTAGAGATTGAAATGAGTGAGTAATTATGTTGTTGAAAGTGTTCAAAATGGCCAGGGAAGTATGATGACTACTTGAATTAGCTAAGAAAACATGCCAAATCACTGCCAAAAGATCTGTCACAAAAATCCATTCTCTGCAGTTGAGAAGTTACCAGCACTATGAAAAACCAAAATGACCCTTTGTAACTTTGACTAGATAATCTGTGATTCCATCATTTGCAAGTAAAACTGAGTGTACACGTGAATCCCAAAATTTTCAGAATGAGGAGACATGAAGAACTCAGTGATTCATTGGCCATTACAACATTCAAAATATTCCATTTCCAAGGGGGCTGATATTTCCTCACTGAAATTGATTTATCTAGTTCCTTTTCTCTTCCTTATAAACCTCAAAGCTTGTTTCAAATTAATAAAGTAATATTAATAATAATAAAGATGCTAACACTTATTGTACAAGATACTTTGCTAAGTGCTTTGTATTTATCAATTCATTTAATTCTCATCAAAATCTTATCAGTTAGCTACTATTATTCTCCCCATTTTAAAGATGAGGACTGAGATTAAGTAATTTGCCCAAAAGCATGAAGCTAGTAAGCTATATAGCCAGGGTTCATTTACTTACTCATCATCAACCAGGCACAGGGGCAGGCCCTCTTGAAGAGCCAAAATGAACAAGGAAGACACAACTCTATCCTTGTGAAGTTTACAAATTAAACCCAACCCCAGTTCAGACTTCAAAGTCCAAGCTATTAATCACCACACCAACCCATCAGCAAGTATATATTGATGGCTCACTGTTAGGAATGCAGTCTCGTGCAGGCAGTGTTCCTTGGGCCTGGAGCACTTCTTTACCAAGAGATAAGAAGTCACTCACAGCCTATGCTGGGCTTCTTCCTTATTCAGCCTCCATGTGTGTTCGTTTGTTCTGCTTAAAGGTTTACACCAGATGGTACCTGACCAGCCCACTCCTGCTGGAAGGGGATGGAGATTTTTGTTACAGAACAAAAGGGGTGCATACAGGCCAACGGCCCTGCATCAGGTGCCAGGAAAGACTTGCTGACCATAGGGGACTGACACTACCAAAGCTGATCTTATCTGTCTCTTTTCTATATGCTGCTGCTGCTAAGTCGCTTCAGTCATGTTCGACTCTGTGCGACCCCATAGACGGCAGCCCACCAGGCTCCCCCATCCCTGGGATTCTTCAGGCAAGAACACTGGAGTGGGTCCCCATTTCCTTCTCCAATGCTTTTCTATATGAGTGAAGCATTTTTCTACCCAGTGCTTGACTATGTTGTGTCTTCCTTGACAATACTAATACCAAAATACAGTGAACAGAAGTGCTCACACTTCTACTCCTGGTGATAAACAATAGATGCCACTTGCTCAACACACTTCATTCAGACACATTAAATATCTTCTTTCCATCCTCAAAACAGCCCAGTGAGTGGCAGAACTAGGATCTGAATCCACAGGTAAATCACAACAACTCCCCCAGGGGCAGTGAAGATTCCCTTTGGCATAGTAGCTCACCCAATACTCTGTTACCCCTCTGTGCCTTCCACTCCCATTCCCGCCACCTTCCCCTGAGAACATATTACCTGAAACCCAAATTGTGAAAAATCCTACCTGGCTTCTCTCACACATATTGGCTTCTCTCTTTTGTTCTTGAGGTCCTCAAGGTTCAGTTGAAGCTTCCTAGGTGCTTCATCATATCATGACCCCAACTCAGAAATCCTCTCTTTGCTGTCTACCCAATAAATTCCCATTCCATATACCAGCATTCATAGCACTGTACCATATGGACCCAGCTTCCTCTCCAGGCATATAACTTTTGCTCCCGGTCATGAACTGTGCCCTTGGGCACACTCTTATCCCAGTGCCCCTCTGCCCTGCTCACACATATCATGCTCAGTAGATACAGGAGCCTCTGCTCATTTGGACCTCCTGCCTGCAGTGTTCCCCTCTTACCTCCAGGGACAAACCCAAGTATCTTTGTACATGACGCTCTCCTCCACTCATGAGTCCACATTCTTGATGCAAAGCACCTGGGGCAAACCAGTTCCAAACTATATCCCCATGCTTCCACTACCATTACTTCTTTGAATGGACTATATATTATTTTAAGGTAGGCCAACATCTGGGACATACAAATCCCAAAGTTTTAGTGGATTAACACTGAAGAAGGTTATTTCTTGATCATGTAATCATTCAGCGCAGGTCCAGGTGGGAGGAGAGTGAAGGATGTGTGCTCTGCTCTATGCTATCACTCATGAACCCAGGCAGTTAAAGAGATCCTACCATTTTCAACATGTAGCTTCCAAGGTACATGACATTGATATCCAGTCAGCAGACTGAAAGAGATAGAGAGCGGATAAGACATATAATCAGTTCTTAAATATCTCAACCTGGATATGCTATATACATCACTTCTACTAACATTATGTAACTGAGAGCTACATAGATGGCCAGGCAGTGCAGGGACCAGGATACATAATCATTGATTTTGCATCCACTTCCCAGGAACAATTTTATATTATGAAAGGAGATTAGGGAGCACAAAGTTTCAATGTATAGCTAAACCACTTATGCAGCACGCTCAAAAATCTGATCTACTGACTTGACACTTAAGATTCTTCTCTACATTCTTCAAGGATGCCATATTCTCCCTCCCATTTCCCCATTCCTGTGACTTTGATTTTACAACTTCATCTATGTGGTGTGCCCTCACCTCCCTGTACCTATTAATATAATTCCTTCAAGCCCAGCTCAGTTCTGACCTCCTCCATGAAGGTTTCCCTGATTCAGTCTGTGGGAAGTTAATTTCTCTCCTCTCTGACTTTCATATCTTTTTGTACCTTCCATTATGATAGTGGTAGTCTACTTCATATTTTGTTTCTATTTATCCAAATCAACCCCTTTACTGGATCATAAGCTTTTAGAGAATGAGGCCCACATCTCATTCATCTGTCGGTCCTTGCAGTATTCAGTGTCATGTCTGGCACGTAGCGTGTACTTTATCCATGATGGCTAAAGTGATACTTCACAGGCATGAAGCCACACTTAAACTTCACTTGCTTGGGGGAATATCCCTGTCTGTGAAGAAATGAAGGCAGCAATGGCTATGGCTATTCCTTCATCACTCAAAGGGGAAAAAACTTATAAATTTCATATCAACTATTTCTACTTTTTCCACTCAAAGCAGCAGGTGCTTTCTGTCATGCAATTTAATGCTGCCTTTTGTGGAGTATAATTAGAGCATTTTGAGTGACTGGACTTCTATTTTATTCCATCACAGAGGCCCAGATAGTTAAAATACAACATCAAGACTACCAAACAATCAAAACCAGGGTCAGCAGCCTGTGCAGGAAGAATGAATGAGCTGCTCTCCAGAGTACAGCTCCCCACATGTTTGGCCAGGGAAATAAGATTTGTTTTACTTGTTCATGTAAGTCTTTTGTAAAGCCCTGATTAGTAATATTTCAGCATTTAAATAAGTGTTCTAAATCAAGAGAGAACTTGATAAATTGTACCATATCCCCATGATAGTATAATCTGTTGTTTTTTTTTAAAGATGATGTATTTACACCGTAAAGAACTAAAAAAAGAAGAACAAAATAAATTCAAAGTTGGCAAATGGAAGGAAATAATAAAGATTAGAATAGAAACAGATGAAATAGAGAATATAAAAACCACAGAAAAAACAAACAGCTGATTATTTTAAAAGATCAGCAAAATCAACAAATCCTTAGCTAAACTACCTAAGAAAAAAGAGAATTCAAATGATAAAAATCAGAAATGGAAGAGAAGATATTTTAACTGATGCTACAGAAATATAAAGAATCATAAGAGACTGACTACTATTAACACTTATACACCAACAAGTTGGACAACCCAGATGAAATGGATAAATTCCTAGAAACATACAACCTACCAAGACTGAATCATGAAGAAACAGAACATCTGAACAGACCAACAATGAGAGGACTGACTCAATAACAAACCCTATCCTCCAGAAAGGAAAAATCCTAGACCAGACAGCTTCACTGGTAAATTCTACCAAACATTTAAAGAAGAATTAATACCTTCTTTCTCAAACTCTTCCAAAAAACTGAATAGAAGGGAACACTTACAAACTCATTTTACAAGACCAGCATTACTCTGATACTAAAGCCAGATAGACATTATAAGAAAAAAAAAAAATGCAATCCAATATCCCTGCTGAAAATAGATACAAATATCCTCAACAAAATTCTAGCATGCTGAATTCACCACCTAACATCCAGTAGGATGGTCACTATCAAAAATACAAAAAATAAACTCCGTCGTGTCCGATTCTTTGCAACCCCACAGACTGTAGCCTACCAGGCTCCTCTGTCCATGGGATTTTCCAGGCAATAGAACTGGAGTGGATTGCCATTCCTTCTCCAGGGGATCTTCCCAACCCAGGGATCGAACCCAACAAAAAACCCAGAAAATAACAAATACTAGCAAGAATGCAGATAATCTGGAAACCTTGCATACTCATTGAGAATGTAAAATGATGTGGCTGCTATGGAAAACAGTAAAGAGGTTTCTCAAAAAATTAAAAATAGAATTACCATATAATCTAACAATCTTATTGTATGTACCCAAAATAATTGAAGACAGGATCTTCAGGAGATATTTGCACACCCATGTTCATTGCACACTATTCACAATATCCGAGAGGTGACAGAATTGGATAATATAAGTGTCCATTGACAGATGAATGGGTAAAGAAAATGTGTATATTTATTGTACAATATTATTCAGGCTTTAAAAAGAAGGAAATCCTGCCATATGCTACAACATGAATGAATCTTGGGGACACTGCTGCTGCTGCTAAGTCACTTCAGTCATGTCCGACTCCTAGCAACACCATGGACTGTAGCCTACCAGACCCCTCCATCCATGGGATTTTCCAGGCAAGAGTACTGGAGTGGGTTGCCATTGCCTTCTCTGCTTGGGGACATTATTCTAAGTTACGTGAATTAGCTGCACAAAGTCCAAGATTGAGTGATTCCTCTTAGGTGAGATATCTAAAATAGTCAAACAGAAACAAAAAGCAGAATGGTGGTTATTAGGGACTTTGAGGAGTAAGAAAAGAAGATGTGTTATTCAATGGGTATAGAGGTTTGGTTCTTCAAGATGAAAATTTTCTAGAGATCTGTTGCACAACAAGGTGTATATAGTCACCACTACTTTACATTTAAAAATAATCAAGATGGTAAGAAAAAATACTAACATATATGTATACTTATTGAAATTGAGATATTGATGATACAGTATTATTAAAAGAAAGTTTAAAATAGCATATGTAATACAATTCAACTTTTTAAAATATGTATGCTGATATTTCATGTATATATTGTATGTATGCTTAGGTATTTTATACATATATGTATATATACGCATTTTGCTGCTGCTACTGCTACTAAGTCACTTGAGTCGTGTCCGACTCTGTGCGACCCCATAGACGGCAGCCCACCAGGCTCCCCCATCCCTGGCATTCTGCAGGCAAGAACACTGGAGTGGGTTGCCATTTCCTTCTCCAATGCATGAAAGTGAAAAGTGAAAGTGAAGTTGCTCAGTCGTGTCTGACTCTTCGCGACCCCATGGACTGCAGCCTACCAGGCTCTTCCGTCCATGGGATTTTCCAGGCATTTTACATTTATATATTTATACAGATATATATCTTTATATACTATATACAATAGATTATCAGCACAACCTGACAGACTTCATGTGTATCTGATTTGTCATTTTATCCCTAGTGTTCCGCACATAGATGCTAGAAATATTTGACAAATGAATAAGAATATGTGCTACAGAAAGAAACTGGAAAGTTTACATGTCAAAATATTAACAATGGTCATCTCTGTGTTGCAAGATATTTTGCATTTACCAATCTGTATTTCTAGAATTTTTTCTAAAAAACAGTATTGTTTGTATTAAAAAAAAAAAAAAAGAAGTAATGGATGGAGAGAAAATGGTCTAAGTCTAGATGTGTGCATAGAGAAATGGAGATTTTTAGCCCCAATAAATTTTACTTAAAATTCCCTGATAAAGTCCTTAAACTTCCCTTTTTACTCAGAGGGAGAAGGAGAGCCCTAGAAACACAAAGTATAATGATAAGAGAGGGAGGGTATGTCTACATGGTAAAGTCAGGAGAGAGCTTGAAGAAGAGGTATTGCTAGAGATAGGTCTAGAAGGACATGTGGGCTTTCCATGAGGAAACAGAAAGGAAATTCATTTCAAAAGGGAGTTAAGACAATAATGATATGAATACTGGGAGTAATGAGGTGGGCTTTCAGTGACAATTAGTTGGGATAGACTTGAATCTCTAAAAAATAAGAGATTATAAAGAGACTTGGTCTGATTCTAGGTGGTTCTGCCTGTGGAAGCTTAGATTTTTGAATTTTGTTCTGTGGGTGATATATGACTATCCTTAATTTGGTTTTGTTTTTTTTTTTTATTGTGTGTGTGTGTCTGGTTTTTTTTACTTTAAAATATTGTATTGGTTTTGCCATACATCAACATGAATCCACCATGGGTGTACACATGTTCCCCATCCTGAACGCCCCTCCCACCTCCCTCCCCATACCCTCCCTCTGGGTCATCCCAGTGCACCAGCCCCGAGCATCCTGTATCATGCATCGAACCTGGACTGGCGATTCATTTCACATATGATATCATACATATTTCAATGCCATTCTCCCAAATCATCCCACCCTCTCCCTCTCCCGCAGAATCTAAAAAACTGTTCTATACATCTGTGTCTCTTTTGCTGTCTTGCATACAGGGTTATCATTACCATCTTTCTAAATTCCATATATATGCGTTAGTATACTATATTGGTGTTTTTCTTTCTGGCTTACTTCACTCTGTATAATAGGCTCCAGTTTCATCTACCTCATTAGAACTGATTCAAATGTATTCTTTTTAATGGCTGAGTAATACTCCATTGTGTATATGTACCACTGCTTTCTTATCCACTCATCTGCTGATGGACATCTAGGTTGCTTCCATGTCCTGGCTATTATAAACAGTGCTGTGATGAACATTGGGGTACATGTGTCTCTTTCCCTTCTGGTTTCCTCAGTGTGTATGCCCAGCAG
This sequence comes from Bos indicus, assembly GCF_029378745.1. Classification (NCBI taxonomy): domain Eukaryota; kingdom Metazoa; phylum Chordata; class Mammalia; order Artiodactyla; family Bovidae; genus Bos; species Bos indicus. The sequence goes on from NC_091769.1 coordinate 57,157,745, forward strand.
TGGGATTGCTGGGTTATAAGGCAGTTCTATTTCCAGTTTTTTTAAGGAATCTCCACACTGTTCTCCATAGTGGCTGTACTAATTTGCATTCCCACCAACAGTGTAAGAGGGTTCCCTTTTCTCCACACCCTCTCCAGCATTTATTGCTTGTAGACTTTTGGATAGCAGCCATTCTGACTGGCGTGATATGGTACCTCATAGTGGTTTTGATTTGCATTTCTCTGATAATGAGTGATGTTGAGCATCTTTTCATATGTTTGTTAGCCATCTGTATGTCTTCTTTGGAGAAATGTCTGTTTAGTTCTTTGGCCCATTTTCTGACTGGGTTGTTTATTTTTCTGGAATTGAGCTGTAGGAGTTGCTTGTATATTTTTGAGATTAGTTGTTTGTCAGTTGCTTCATTTGCTATTATTTTCTCCCATTCTGAAGGCTGTCTTTTCACCTTGCTTATAGTTTCCTTTGTTGTGCAAAAGCTTTTAATTTTAATTAGGTCCCATTTGTTTATTTTTGCTTCTATTTCCAATATTCTGGGAGGTGGGTCATAGAGGATCCTGCTGTGATGTATGTCGGAGAGTGTTTTGCCTATGCTTTCCTCTAAGAGTTTTATAGTTTCTGGTCTTATGTTTATATCTTTATTCCATTTTGAGTTTATTTTTGTGTATGGTGTTAGAAAGGGTTCTAGTTTCATTCTTTTACAAGTGGTTGACCAGTTTTCCCAGCACCACTTGTTAAAGAGATTGTCTTTTCTCCACTGTATATTCTTGCCTCCTTTGTCAAAGATAAGGTGTCCATAGGTGCGTGGATTTATCTCTGGGCTTTCTATTTTGTTCCATTGATTTATATTTCTGTCTTTGTGCCAGTACCATACTGTCTTGATGACTGTGGCTTTGTAGTAGAGCCTGAAGTCAAGCAGGTTGGTTCCTCCAGTTCCATTCTTCTTTCTCAAGATTGCTTTGGCTATTTGAGGTTTTTTGTATTTCCATACAAATTGTGAAATTATTTGTTCTAGCTCTGTGAAAAATACCGTTGGTAGTTTGATAGGGATTGCATTGAATCTATAGATTGCTTTGGGTAGTATACTCATTTTCACTATATTGAACACAGTATATTTCTCCATCAATTAGTGTCCTCTTTGATTTCTTTCACCAGTGTTTTATAGTTTTCTATATATAGGTCTTTAGTTTCTTTAGGTGGATATATTCCTAAGTATTTTATTCTTTTCATTGCAATGGTGAATGGAATTGTTTCCTTAATTTCTCTATTTTCTCATTTTTAGTGTAAAGGAATGCAAGGGATTTCTGTGTGTTGATTTTTATATCCTGCAACTTTACTATATTCATTGATTAGCTCTAGTAATTTTCTGGTGGAGTCTTTAGGGTTTTCTATGTAGAGGATCATGTCATCTGCAAACAGTGAGAGTTTCACTTCTTCTTTTCCAATTTGGATTCCTTTTATTTCTTTTTCTGCTCTGACTGCTGTGGCCAAAACTTCCAAAACTATGTTGAATAGTAGTGGTGAAAGTGGGCACCCTTGTCTTGTTCCTGACTTTAGGGGAAATGCTTTCAATTTTTCACCATTGAGGATAATGTTTGCTGTGGGTTTGTCATATATAGCTTTTATTATGTTGAGGTATGTTCCATATCCTTAATTTGTTAACAGATGTGTGGCTTGGCCAGAATGCTGTTTTACTAAGATATATCTACCAGCTACTTAAAAGTGACCTCAAGTGGAGAGATAGGTTAGAAAGCTCAGGCAATATCCCAGGTTTCAGGTTATAAAGACCTGGACCAGGGGAAGAGGAAAGAAGCAGAAATAGACAACAGAGACAGATTATAAAAGACTGTGAACAAAGAATCAATCAGACTTAGAGATCAGCTGTGACAGCCCAGGAGATTACAGGCCCAAGGAAAGCATTATGTATCCTCATCTTTTTTTTTTTCCAATGAGGCAAAATTACAGCAAAACAAACATCCAGAGCAAGTTTCAAGGCAGAAAACAATTCAAAAGGAGGTCTGTGCAGGCAACAAGTCCAGCCCAGGACTTTAGGGGGGAGATATTTTAGGGGGAGGATGGGAAGGTTCCTTTTTGTTTTTCAAATGTTTAGAGTAAGTGATGTGGGTATCTGAAGGTAGAAAAGAATCAGACAATGGGGAGAGGAAGACTGAAGATGAGAGAAGGAAATGGCAACCCACTCTGTGTTCTTGCCTGGAGAATCCCAGGGATGGGGGACCCTGGTGAGCTGCCGTCTGTGGGGTTGCACAGAGTCGGACACAACTGAAGCGACTTAGCAGCAGCAGCAGCAGGATGCCTAAGATGGGTCTCCCAGTGGGGAGAGCAGAGGATGGAATCCAGAGAAAAGGGAAGACACAGCATTTCTGAGTCTGAAAGAAAAATGAATGGGTACAATGTTCTGAGGCAGAGAGAAATAGGGACTGTGAGCTCACATAAGATCAGATCATCTCCAGTTTTGCTATAAAGAAGTTACAGAGGTTGCCCACCCTGCTAGGAGTGGGTAAAGACTGAGTATAAAAGAATGCATCTAAAACATCAATGTGGAAAAGGCCTCGGAGAAGCAGAAGATGAATAAAGGATCAGATAGCTAGATTTTGACTGTGGGGGTTACACTCACAAGACTCAGCAACTTGTAATGTGAATGCCACAGGGTCCAGGTCCTTTGACAAGGAGGGAACTGGGCTGGGAAATGCTTGACAAGCCAGTAGAACGCCATGGATGGTTCAAGACACACAGAGGGCAATTGAGGCTGAGATGGACAGATAGAAAGAGACCCAAGGCTCGAGTGAGGTTGGAGAGGCTGACCAATAGGAAGTTAATCTGCTTTCACACTCCAGTTATAACCTTTAGTGATTTAGGATGACAATGCCTCATGCAAAAGTCCTTGAGAAGGGTAATGGGGAGTGACACGTCTTTGCCCCTTAGGCTGGACGTACTGAGAGTAATGGTTTCACCAGAAACAGGAAACACCATTGCATTTCTTATTAGAGCTTCTTCTTCTCTGCCTTCAAGGAACCTGAAGAAGACACAGTAGTATATTTGATGAGGGCGGGGCTAAAGTGGTAAAAAATGTGGTAATCAAGAATATATTTAGGCAAAGCCTATCCGAAGTGATGAAATATAAGAAGGAATTGGATGACTTACTAACAAAGAACTGAGGGTCAAGCCAGAGATATAATTACGCAGACTGACAGAGGCTCAGCATGAAAAAAATCCCTACGTTTCATCCACTGTCCAAGAGTGGTCTTGGGAGGGACATATGAGGCATGTGCAATTCTCAGGTCTCTAATTCATTATAGATCAAATTTCATGATAGCTAAGACTAACTAGATAAGTTGAACTAAAGTTGATATTATTAATAATAATAATAACATGAGTTAATAACTCTTCAGTGTGTTCTATTTGCCAGAATCTTTAAAGACATTATCTCATTAAATTCTCACTTAATTTTAACAAGAATTTAATATTAATTTCTCAACAACCAATTTTCTGGGTAAGAAAATTGAGATTTAGAAAAATTAACTTTTATAAGATCACAGAACTAATAAGTAGAAAGTCAGGATTTAAGCCCATGTCTTTGTACAGCCAGAACCCAAACTCTGAAACAGAAGGCTTTTCCGGGGTGATTGCAAGAAGAAAGCACCAGCAAGGCCAAGGGATGAGGGCTTTCCAGATAATTAAGTGATAATTCAGGAGCCTCCTTGCCAGGGGCATCTGCAACACTCAGGTTACCCAGATACAGACCTAAGAGCAGTTTCTAAATCAGCTACAACTAAAAGAAAAATCGATCGAAAAGCCTGTGTTTGGTAGAATAACTCTAGCAACACCCAACATCAAAGACAGCCTAGATTAAAAGGAGACAATGTTTAAAGAGCTTCTCAGACATACCAGCAGCCATCACAAAGTCAGTCAGGACACACTTCAAGGTGACTCCATTTATCACCCTTCTCAAGAGACCCTGGCGTAGACCTCCTAATATCATCATCTCCTTGGGACTATGGGTTCTCAGGTCACCACCTTTAATATTGGTTGTGACTGGGAGTTATTTGGAGTGTGTGACACCTTGTATCAGCTGGAACTGGGGGAAACCAGAGGAGACAGACATTGGTTCAAAAAGCACTTTTTCAGCAGCTTCTCATATATGTACATTCTCCACCTGTGTGGAGAATCTTCTTGATTCTTAACCAATGTATAGGAACTGGCCCAATCCATAAACCTCTTTTTAGGATCAAGATACCAGGATTTTAGGCAGGGATGCAAGCCAATAATTTATACCAGTGAATAGACTAAGAATATTGTGTGCCAAGGTCTGAACTTGAACTAATGTGTCTCCATCTATGGAAATAAGGAGATAAGTAGAGATGAGCAACCATAATGGGCTAGAACAAGGCAACAAGGTTCTGACACCTTTATTAAATTTTTTATGAATCAGCTCTACATTTAGTGTACATGAATGAAATATATCCAATTATTTCCATTTTCATATACAACATATTCCCCCCAAATTCAGCTAAATAGTTCTGTGAAGACAAAATTCTAATCTGATTCATCATTTTCTCCCTCATCTATTGAGTTCAACACCTGGCACATAAGAATTGACAAATGTTAGTGTTTCTAAATGCAAGCTATTGTCTACTTTTTTCTTTACTGAACCAGAAATTGAAGTGTGGCAATCAACCTCACATCTAAATAATATACAATCTAGTCTACAGCAGTCTTTCTCCATGGTGCCATGAGTTGTTTGGACCAGTCTTAGGCCATCATTTTTAGGGCCGTAGTAAGAAGCCAAAATCAAATCCCTTCCTTTTATACCATGGAAGTGAGAAATAGATTCAAGGGATTAGATCTGATAGACAGAGTGCCTGAAGAACTATGGACAGAGGTTTGTGACATTGTACAGGAGACAGAAATCAAGACCATCTCCATGAAAAAGAAATGCAAAAAAGCAAAATGGCTGTCTGAGGAGGCCTTATATATAGCTACGAAAAGAAGAGAAGTGAAAAGCAAAGGAGAAAAAGAAAGATATACCCATTTGAATGCAGAGTTCCAAAGAATAGCTAGGAGAGATAAGAAAGCCTTCCTCGGTGATCAGTGCAAAGAAATAGAGGAAAGCAAGAGAATGGGAAAGACTAGATATCTCGTCAAGAAAATTAGAGATACCAAGGGAACATTTCATGCAAAGATGGGCTCGATAAAGGACAGAAATGGTATGGACCTAACAGAAGCAGAAGATATTAAGAAGAAGTGGCCAAGAATACACAGAACTACACAAAAAAGAACTTCCTGACCCAGATAATCGCAATGGTGTGATCAGTCACCTAGAGCCAGATATCCTGGAATGCAAAGTCAAGTAGGCGTTAGGAAGCATCACTATGAACAAAGCTAGTGGAGGTGATGGAATTCCAGTTGAGCTATTTCAAATCCTGAAAGATGATGCTGTGAAAGTGCTGCAGTCAATACACCAGCAAATTTGGAAAACTCAGCAGTGGCCACAGGACTGGAAAAGGTCAGTTTTCATTCCAATCCCAAAGAAAGGCAATGCCAAAGAATGCTCAAACTATCACACAATTGCACTCATCTCACATGCTAGCAATGTGATACTCAAAATTCTCCAAGCCAGGATTCAGCCATATGTGAACCGTGAACTTCCAGAAGGTCAGGCTGGTTTTAGAAAAGGCAGAGGAATCAGAGATCCAACTGCCAACATCTACTGGATCATTGTAAAAGCATGAGAGTTCCAGAAAAACATCCATTTATGTTTCATTGACTATGCCAAGGCCTTTGACTGTGTAGATCACGACAGACTGTGGAAAATTCTGAAAGATATGGGAATACCAGACCACCTGACCTGCCTCCTGAGAAATCTGTATGCAGGTCAAGAAGCAACTGCTAGAACTGGATATGGGCTACATATTGTCACCCTGCTTATTTAACTTATATGCAGAGTACATCATGAGAAACGCTGGTTGGATGAAGCACAAGCTGGAATCAAGATTGCCAGGAGAAATATCAATTACCTCAGATATGCAGATGACACCACCCTTATGGCAGAAAAATGAAGAAAAACTAAAGAGCCTCTTGATAAAAGTGAAAGAGGACAGTGAAAAAGTTGGCTTAAAGCTCAACATTCAGAAAACTAAGATCATGGCATCTGGTCTGAGTGCCAAAGAATTGGTGCTTTTGAACTGTGGTGTTGGAGAAGACTCTTGAGATTCCCTTGGACTGCAAGGAGATCCAACCAGTCCATCATAAAGGAAATCAGTCCTGAATATTCATTGGAAGGACTGATGCTGAAGCTGAAACTCCAATACTTTGGCCACCTGATGCGAAGAACTGACTCATTTGAAAAGACCCTGATGCTGGGAAAGATTGAAGGTGGGAGGAGAAGGGGACGACAGAGGGTGAGATGGTTAGATGGCATCATCGACTCAATGGACATGAGTGTGAGTAAGCTCCAGGAGTTGATGATGGATAGGGAAGCCTGGCATGCTATAGTCCATGGGGTCGCAAAGAGTCAGACACGACTGAGCGACTGAACTGAACTGAACTGTACTGAAAGAAGCCAAGAAGCCATGATAAATAGCACTACCTGTTTTAACATGACTGGCTCCACTGATATTCTATACAATAAAAACTGAATTATTTTGGAAATATTCTGCATCACACCTGAGAATGCTATTTCTAATGGACATAGTCTTCATGTAAATGGAGCCTTCTAAAGAGTTATAACACTTTAGAGCCAAAAGCTTCATATGAATTATCTAGTCCAAGTCCCTTATTTGACAGATGGATATGCACAGGCCCAGAGTAACAGAGGTCTTGCCTATGGTCACACATCTGGTGGAAACAGGACCAGGATGGGGACCAGGAGAGGCCCTGCCCAGATCCCCACTTTTCTTCACTCTAACTCCTTTTCCTCCTTCAGCTCTCAACTTAAAGCCTGCACAGACCTCCACCTCCATCTAAATTATATCCTCCTCCTTCTCCCCTCATAGTACACTACACATTTGTACATTTGTTGTTAAGATTCTGTGTTGACTGTCTACTCTCCATCAGGACTATCCACTATCAGTAACTTTCCAGGTACAGAATAGTCAATACACGATTGTAGAATAAGTGAATGAATGAGTGAATGAGTAAATGAATCCTATCCAATGCTTTTCCCATTGTACCATACAGCCTTCATTTACTGACGTATCTATTTCTTTTACTTTTTCTATTTATCCCCCAAAATTGCCTTTTCTCTCCATTTAGAAATGATGAGAAAACCTTAAAGAATAAAAGAAAATAATTGAGAGCTTCTAGACATATTTGAAACATAAGTTTCATAAACTGCTTTCATCTCTCACTCCTCAAGAACTAAGATTCTATTTTCTTGATCATTTTGCATGTTGCCTAGCACATAGGAATGGCAAATAGTAGGAAATAAAAAGGCATTTATTGAATAAAAGAATGAAGAAATTAATATGATATGTACATTGGGCATATGGCCAAATATTGGTCATTATCTGAATGATAAGCTGAAATATCACACAGAATTTTTTTTTATTTTATGTATTTACCAGGATGAGCCATCTGTGCCTTCTAGCTGGAGCCTTATTCTGAGAAATAGGCAGGAGGTTGATGGCATAGCGTTTGAACCCAAAGTGAGTATTTGGTCTCTGTTATAAGAGGTTAGGAATCCTGTGCCCTCAAAAGTGAGACTAAGCTGGGGTCGCAGAGAAGACAAGGAGCACACCATCCCCTGCCTGCCGAGGGAGCAGGGACTCTTGAAGCCAGGCTGTCCCCAGCTCTTTGTCTAAACCCAGCCAACACTGCAGCCCACTGGCCAAGCAGCCTCTGACAGAACTCCACCCGCTGCGTCAATGGAGCCCCCGCACAGCCATGAGGGCAGCAGGGCCGCCCCCGCACAGTCAGGCAGGCCTGACCTCAATGCTTTCTGAACAGAAAGCCCTTTTCCAAATTTCAGAGAGACCAACTGCAGCCACCCTTATAGTAGCTTTAGGTTAAGTCCACGAAAGCAAGGGTTAACATACAGTGCTGCGCCGTGAAAGCACCGCCTGTATTATGTTAAACCCCCTTTATATAAAAGGAAAAATCCAACTGTTGTGCAGAAAATCCCTACTCTTTCCGATCGATGCTTCCTACCACTAGGGCATCTAGTAATTTCTGATTCAGTCTCCTGTAGCCTTTACTTCAATGACAGGGCACAGCAGGCCAGGAGCAGGCACTGGCCAGGCTCCAAATGGCAAACCCTCAGCCCTGCCAAGAGGTGTGAGTGTTGGGAGTGATGCACAAAGTAGAGGGGATGTCACCATGGGTTGCACTGGGACTCTTTTAAGCCATGCCCAGGTCCTCAATCATAGACTCAGAGTTCAGAGGGTTGTTAGGCTGTTGGTCACTGATCTCATCTCAAGGTGATAGCCACCTCTGGCCTTTCGACAGACAGCAAGCCTACTGTCCATCCATCTTAGAGCAGCTTGACGCTGGATTCTCTACCCATTTTACAGCCAGTGAACATTCCCTATTGATTTATTGATCCATGTCTGCCTGTGGAGGGAGCTCAGAAGAGACTCTGTGTGCACTCACAGCCTCCCGCATGGATTTTTTTCCCTCCTTTCTTTTCTCCTTTTTATCAAGGCATGTTAGCAGTCCAGGGTGCAGCAGGAATTAGAGCATGCAAGAGCACAATTTACCAGTTGTGAATGTGCCCAGCTCCCGTAAGTCAGTCAAGTCTGCTTGTTTTTCTTTCCTTTTCCCATTTAAAAAAAAAAAAAAAAATTGTGTCCCAAACTCTGAAATACCCATCCCTCACTCATTCGTATTCTTTCCTATGAGTTCCTCTTTCCTCTACCTTACTTGAATTGGTTCTTAAATCCAACATGGAACAAACAATGAGAAGGGGGTTAGGAAAACCAACAAACTCTTTTTTCCCTTTTGTCTGTTTGCTGTCACATCCCATTACAGGCAAGCACCTTATTTCCAAAAACAAGAGATTTCCTCCTCACCCTTGGTTTTTTAATAAGAAATATTCAATTAGCTTTAAATCATTTATAATTCAATTCTGAGTCATTCTGATTGTACCAATTTCTCTTCTAGAAAAATAAAATCTTTCCAGCACACTCTTCCTTACTGGAATTTCATGAATGAGCATTGTGAAGTCATGAAATCTATGTGATTCTTAAGCTTTTTAATCAGCAGAGTAAGGTTAAGAAAGTGCCTATGAAGCAAATTTATTCAAGGGAGAGACAGAAAGCACAAAATCCTTATAAACACTACACATCTACCAAGCATAAAGTGCAACAAAAGAAATCATTGGAACAAAGGTGTGTCTTATAAGCAGAGCACATGGCTATGCTTAGCAGTAATTACTTCCAAGCCATCTCAGATGGGATCTACAAATCATACCTCCAGATCCCACAGTACTGCACTGCCTTTGGAGCTTCCAGTGAAAGGAATCATTTATCTCATGAGAGTAATTAGATGGAAAGATGACTATGGCATCTTATAAGTAAAATATTTTATTGATCTGGACACTGGATAAGCAGGTCACATTTATTCACAAATATATTTTCTCAAAAAACAATAATTTGTTTTGCTTGAAATAAATTTTTATTACAAAAGCAAAATTGCTCAAATATACACATTGGAGGGTAAGGCTCCTTTAAATGCCTGTTAACCAGCCTGAGAATTCTAGAAATATTCTGAACGTATATTGAGTGATTTCAGATGCCAGTAGCCCAATTTTAATTCTCCTCCCCCCAAAAATCTCCCCATTTCATTTACAGCTACCAATTGTCCAAGAGACCTCCCATGACCAATATAAGCTAGTTTCCTATGTTTCCATTTGCTTACTTAATCATATAGGTGCATTACAAAATTTTAATTACTTGTATTTAATCTTTCTTTTAATTTAATTGAACTCAATAGTCCAGTGATAATCAAAGTAAGGAAAGACAAAAATAAATAAAAAATGCAAATCAAAACAAGTTACCATTTTTTACCTTCCAACTAGCAAAAAAAACTTTAATAATAATTCCTAAGACTGGTGAAATATGGTAAATAAATATTATGTAGGTAGGTATTATGGAGGTAGGTATTATGTAAAATGGTTGGTAAAACCATTTTAAAAAATAATTCAACAGCTTATATCAATAGTCTTTAGAATGAAAACATCCTTTTGATCTAAAGAAACAACTTTAAATAATGAAAACTATGTATGCTTGAAGAGGTTCATAGCAGGAATACGTAAAAATAGCATAAAAAGAGGAAACAATCTAAATTTTAAAAATATGGACTGTTTGAGTTGTAGGATAGTTACTCAAAGTAATGAACCACTACAAAACACGAATGGCTGTGAAGAATATATAATAAAAATAAATTTCTATACTTGAATATTAAGTGGAGAGGACTACCAAATATCACCAACCATATAACTATAACTAAGTGAATAGAAATAAGTGCAGAAAAAAATATACTGGAAAGAAATTCCCTAAATGCCAGAAATAATGATAGGTTGGAATTATAAATAATTATTTTCTCACCCAAATGTTCTTTCAACTTGCATATATAATATTTCTAACAAAAGTACACATAAAAACTTGCAAAAAGTGGGATGATAACTTGTCTTTGAAATCATATAGGATGGTTTTCAAACATGCAATGCAAGTTTCACATTTTGATTGACAATGTATGGAACATTGTCTATATAGGGAACTGGGCTATTTGCTTTGGTAAAATTGTTTTGAAAGTAGCTGGACTTTTCTTCCCATAAATAGTAGAAAGCTTTTCATCAGTGAGCATCCAGCAAACCAACAATAGGACATGGCTGACTAGGTGCCTTGAGATTGTGTAGTACAGTAGAAAAAGACTTTCAGTCAAACATTCTGGATTCTAGACCCATTACTACTATCAACTAATTAAGAAAAATACCACTGAACTTCACATTTTAGTATATTTTCCATCCAAATAGATAAAATAACTTAAATTGTTGAAATTTTAAAGTTATGGAAATTCCTTGATGGTCCAGTGGTTAAGAATTTGAGCTTCCACCGCAGGAAGCACAGGTTCAATCCATGGTCAGGGAACTAAAATTCCACATGCCACATAGCACAGTGGGGCCATAAACATGAAGAGACAAAAAAAACAAAATAAAATCATTGCTGTTGTTTTTGTTTAGTTGCTAAGTTGTGTCCAACCCTTTTGCAACTCCATAGACTGTAGCCCACTAGGCTCCTCTGTCCATGGGATTTCCCAGGCAAGAATACAGGAGTGGGTTGCCATTTCCTTCTCCAGGGGATCTTCCAGACCCAGGGATCAAATCTGTGTCTCTGGAGTCTCCTGCCTTGCAGTCAGATTCTTTACCACTGAGCCAGCAGGGAAGCCCCTGAAATAAAATTTAATAAAATGAAAGTTATGATGGGTCATTGGATAAAATTCCTGAGATATCAGGTAACATACCTGACATCTCAGGTTCCAGCTCTCACTTCTCCCTATAGAATAATAATTATTTGATTTTTTTTTCACTTTTCATCTTGTTGGACTGGGTACTTCATTAAGTAGCCCCTCAGTTCTGTCATCTAGAATGGTGCCAGCATAGATGTCACTCACCCCTGTGACAGAATCATTGTCCCGATTTCCACCGCACACACCCAGGCTGATGGTGAGCCCACCTCCTTCAGAAGAAAGTGCTGACCAATGACAAAGGCTCCTAGGGGGGTGTGGCAGGAGGACAGGCTGAGTCAGTCCATTGACCTGCATATATCTGGAAATCAGGCTGCAAGAACAAACAAAAGTGAACTGTAAGCCCAGGTGTCCCAGCAAGAGAACAAAGGTTGAAGCTAGGCATATCTTTAACATGATTAAGTCAACTGTTGGACAGAATTGTCTACCTAGTATTCTCTTATAATCATAATCATCAGATTCAAGCATCACATGAACACACTGTCCACAAAAACAACCAGAAGTCCAAGTGAAGCCCATGCCAAGAACAAATATATTGACATCAATGCTTTACCCTGAACCCCCTCTAAGAGTCCAGATGGTAAAGTAGCTTAAAAGAGCTACAGCATCAAGTCTTGAACTAATTTCTTTATTCAGCTAGCATTGATCAAACTCCATAAACTACTGAATAAAGAGGATGCAAATAAGAACAGGTACAATCTGGTCTCTAAAGTGTTTGCAGTCTACTGAAAATATCCAAATGTTACACACTTCACATCCTGTGCAGGATCTAGTGCTTTCAATGCAGTGCTGCACATAAACTTCAAGCAGCCCTATGAGGTCGTGATGGCATAGACTGCCAGACTGAGGAAAGGACACAATTAAGACTAAAAGAACTTCTTCTGTCCATATTTGGGATAAGCAAATATACAAAAAGCAAGAGAAAATTGGCGCAAATGTGGCAAGCCCACAATATTGAAAGAGCATAAGAATTAGAATGAATAAATCACAGCATGCTTTTCTCTTATACAAAAGAGGAAAGAAATGCATTTGTATGTTCTCCAACACAGTATTCCCTGAAAGTCTCATGTAAGAGTGCTAAGAAGAAGCAAAGTCCTTTGGGACCTTCAGTTCAGAAGGGAGAGTGCTCGCAATTCCTATGAGAACTTCTTGTCCAACTCTTCTGGCTGCAGGGTTCCAGCACCATCAGGCCCACCCAGGCTTGTGGTCCAAAGAACCTAAAGTTAATAATAGGAAGCTCCAGAGAAGTATTCTGAAGTTGACCCACTCAGCTGCAAATTTGGTGCTTATTTTTCTTGTCAAGTAGTCTAGTGTTCACAAACCAGGAAACTATTTTCCCAAGAGGCAGAGAGCCCTCTGCCACCTTCAATCTGCTCAAACCACTCCCTGTCCTGCAGCCTCAATCTTGCTGTCCTTGAGTAAAATCTATGAAAAAAAAAAATATTACAATGTCAAAGTTGGAATGGACTTGAGAAATCATTTGGTTCAGTCTTTCAGGTTATAAGGAGACAATGGAAGCCCTCAAAGAGATCACACCTTGCCTACTAAGGGCACTTAACCAACCTCCACACATTTTGTGACATGAGCCAAAGTAGGCCTACCTACTCATATACATCTGTGCATCCATTCATACATGCTATCCCAGAGCAAGTGGAATGGCACACTTAGAAGTCACCTGTCTAGACTGTATATTTGGTATTTTCAGGACCACCTGTACTAAAGATAAATATGGTTTGTACTGCAAAGGAAATACAGTTTGGCATATACTTCTCTTTCATCTCTGTATTGTGAATATGAACTTGAAGACAAAAAGCAAACACTAATGTTACCTTAAAATGATTTCACCAATGTTGGTATTGATATTCTCCACTGATTAGAACTTACTTTTGACTTATTCATGGATTAATGTTGCTTGCTGAAGAAAATAAAGCAGAGTCCTAACCATCCAAGATGCTTGAGGTGCAATACTTGCAGCTTTCAACATTGTACTGGTTACACAAGTAGACCATGATACAAAATCATTCAATCTTTCCACCTTGCTGCCAGACTTGTCCTGCATGCACAGATACACATACCTTCCAGCCCCCTCCATCCTGCCACTTGCTGATGCTATTTGCCAGGAAGTGAAGATGTCTGTGAGCTCTGAAAATTGGATCACAGGGACAGCTCCACAGTGGCCCCAGTCATGCTGATGGCAAGACTGATCAATCAATACCCTGTGTGACACTTTCAGAATTCATTGGAAATGATGCCCTTTTCAAATGACACCTACATTTTATCAGGGCAGCTCTAGTGGGGGAAAAAACACCACATCAATATATTTGGTTCCAGTAAACTTTGTTGGTTAGGACCAATAAGTCTGTATTCAACCTCCCTGCTCCTATTCCAGAGATTTTGAACAAAGGGGAGATACAATGTTAAGGCAACATTGCAAGCTGATATTTTTTCTGAGCTCCTAAATCTCATGTATAGCATGGAAGATGGCCATATTTTCTTCCAATGCAATAGATCTTTAAAATTATAGACTTGTTGTGGACTTCCATCACACCAGGCTCATAATGAGAACATGGAAATTATCTTTCAGAATGAAAGTTTCAGAATGAAAATCGCCAGGCTGTCGTTCTAAATACTACTTTGAGAGGGTTTGCCCTTTACCTCTTCCTTAAGATGCTGGAGTGGGGACAGGGAGGAATGGGGAGCACAAAGGCAGTAGTTTGCTTTCTTTATAGTAAGTGTTCAGCTAACTAGAAGGTTAGCAGTGCTGCCTAACCATACCAGATGGGAAGCTCTGATTTACCTGCTGAGTTCTAATGAGGTGACAGATTGTGTTCGTGCACATCCTAACATCAAGCAGCCCATTCAGGCCCTCAGGAGGAGAAGTTTCAAAGGGCCTTGAAGGGCTAAGAATGAGGGAAGTGACTCTTGTGACATTGGAGGACTTGGAAGGAAAGGGTAAGAGAAGATAACATATAGACATAAAATTCCCAGCTGCCACTATTTGAATAAACCTCCAGATAGTAGGAGTTAATAGCAGTTATTCTCAACTTGAGCATGCTCCAAGATGATTTGGAGGGCTTCTTCAAACATAAGTTGCCAGGGCCCCTCTACAGAGTTTTTGATTTAGTAGATTTGGGGTGGGGCCTCTGCCTTCACATTTTAACAAGCTTCCATGTGCCACTGCTGCTGCTGCTTCTCTGAGGACCACATTTCAAGGACTACTGGTTTAGAGCACCTTTAAGTTACCCATAAACCAAACAAACCCAGCTGTGAAAATAACACTTGAACTTTTTTTATTTTATTGTGCTTATCAGGGTACATATTATAAAGCATCTCTTTAATGGAACCAATTTCTCAAAATGTTGTGGGGGGTTTTGTTTGGTTTGCTTTTATTTTAGTTTCTTGTTTTGTTCTTTCTACTCAATTCTAGGAAAGAACAAAGGTGGACTGTGAATTTTCTTCTCTGACAATGACAGTTCTGCAGACATAACAGGCATGTGACTAGTCCTTGGCAGTTCAAGCTCCCCTTAAGGTTCAGGGAGTAATCATTGGGGCCTTTGGTATCCAGGTCAACTGAGTTAACCAGACGCTGGTCAATCACAGGGCTTTGGGCTGTCACAATGAATGGGCAATCAATGGGCCATCCCGTTCAGTTGTTGAAACACAAAATCTAATGGCAGGTCATTTCAGGGCCTGGCTATCATGACATTTGTGGGCTGTCTTTAAATGGCCAAGTTCTCAAATATGAAGCAACTTCACTGGTCTCTCAGCAATTTTCTCCCTCAACCAATTAGGTTAACTATCAAGAACTACCAAAAAGTCCCCAAAATGAAACAATTAAGATAAACAATTGCCGCCTTTGTAACAGGAGTTCAGAAATATTTTATAAGGAATTTTTTTTAGGAAATCAAATGAAGGCAAATCTATATGCACACAAATATTAAAACTGAATATAAAGTAACCCTCTCTAGCCATAGTGTCCCTTTATAAAGAATTCCAGTATCTGTGGATTTGCTTCTGAGCAGCTCTGCAGCAACTAAGGAGAAAGAATTCATTTTCAGTTATAATGTATGAGATTTATGCTTCTGTCCTACTGGGGATAATTAGAAGAAGAGAAAGTGGTATAGGGAATAGAAAAGGGAGCACTAAAGACAGCAGAACATAGCAGTTTTTGCAATGTTTTTCTCTCTCTGAGGACATTGAGAGAAGGTAAAATCCAGCTCAGAACTGTACTCCTATGTCCATTAGAAGGAAGGAACCAAAGATAGGAGCATAGGGACCAAGCATTAAGAGGTTCTAAGTTTCTATGTCTCTATGTACTAGAGGAGGTGAGAAATACCTGGCTAGTGAGAATAAATAAGCTAAATAACGTTTTCACTAATGCTCATGGCTTGTTTGTTAGTTTCTCTCTGTGTCTGTCTCTCTTTCTACCGCTTCCATCTTCAACATCCAAGTCACTATGCATTCTTACATATAAGTAGAACCTGATATGAGTCAGGCAACAATCCTGAGCCACTATATCAAAAAAGACACTAAATATCTGGACAGTGGGGAAATCACAAGGAACAGATCAAGAGGAAGGAGCTGATTACAGTTTTTAAAAAAGGGTTAAAACAATGGTAGAGGAAATTCTAAAATATTTTGCAGTAACTGAAGAGTTCCAAATAAAAATTAACTATGATGCAACTTTTATAACCAACTAATAATGAGTAGTATGTTATTGTTGTTCTCTTCACTTAGTGGGTTAACTTTACTATTCTATTTTCATCTCAAAATAGTTAAAATGACTATGTGTGTGTCCACTCACTTCCTCAGTTGCCCAAAACTTTTTTTTTTTCAGATTTATTAGATACATCTAACAGTGAAATTGCTCATGTGTTTATATTTTTTATTGCTTGATTAAAATAGGCATATTTCTCAAATTAGTGAGAAATTTCATGTGATTAAAATAATAAGATAGCAAAGATTTTATGCTTAAATTGCTTAAAACTAAATGAAATAATGTTTTATACATATAAAATATTCAGCATTTCTAAAGGAAAATATCTAACGTAAAATAAATCAGCTGGCATATTTCAGTTTTTGTAGATGTATATTTTGGTCTGTTCTAAAGAACATTGACAAAACTCTTTTATTTTTATTTTATTACTTTTTTAGTGAGTCATTGTTTTTATAGATTGTACTCCATATAAAGTCCAACTGTTTTGCCTATAAGATCATCTGATTCTCAAAAAAAAAAAAAAAAAGGATCATCTGATTCTCAACCATGAATCCTCCTATTCAGGGGCTTTCAATAACATAATCTTTAGGGATTTGGAAGCAACTCCTATGTTGTATAAGCAAGTTAATAAGCTCTCATTGATTACTGGAGCATTGCACAGCACCTTTTGAGGCAGGTCCACTGGAGAAGGGAATGGAAAACCACTTCAGTATTCCTGCCTTGAGAATCCCATGAACAGTATGAAAAGGCAAAATGATAGGATACTGAAAGAGGAAATCCCCAGGTCAGTAGGTGCCCAATATGCTACTGGAGATCAGTGGAGAAATAACTCTAGAAAGAATGAAGGGATGGAGCCAAAGCAAAAACAATACCCAGTTGTGGATGTGACTGGTGATAGAAGCAAGGTCCAATGCTGTAAAGAACAATATTGCATAGGAACCTGGAATGTCAGGTCCATGAATCAAGGCAAATTGGAAGTGGTCAAACAGGAGATGGCAAGAGTGAACATCGACATTCTAGGAATCAGTGAACTAAAATGGACTGGAATGGGTGAATTTAACTCAGATGACCATTATATCTACTATTGTGGGCAGGAATCCCTTAGAAGAAATAGAGTGGCCATCATGGTCAACAAAAGTGTCCAAAATGCCGTACTTGGATGCAATCTCAAAAATGACAGAACTATCTCTGTTCGTATCCAAGGCATGGTAATCCAAGCCTATGCCCCAACCAGTAACGCTGAAGAAGCTGAAGTTGAACTGTTCTATGAAGGCCTACAAGACCTTTTAGAACTAACACCCAAAAAAGATATCCTTTTCATTATAGGGAACTGGAACGCAAAAGTAAGAAGTCAAGAAATACCTGGAGTAACAGGCAAATTTGGCCTTGGAATACAGAATGAAGCAGGGCAAAGGCTAAGAGTTTTGCCAAGAGAATGCACTGGTCATAGCGAACACCCTCTTCCAACAACATAAGAGAAGACTCTACACATGGGCATCACCAGATGGTCAACACCGAAATCAGATTGATTATATTCTTTGCAGCCAAAGATGGAGAAGCTCTATACAGTCAACAAAAACAAGACCAGGAGCTGACTGTGGCTCAGATCAAGAACTCCTTATTGCCAAATTCAGACTTAAATTGAAGAAAGTAGGGAAAACCACTAGACCATTCAGGTATGACCTAAATCAAATCCCTTATGATTATACAGTGGAAGTGAGAAATAGATTTAAGGGTCTAGATCTGATAGATAGAGTGCCTGATGAACTATGGACAGAGGTTTGTGACATTGTAGAGGAGACAGGGATCAAGACCATACTCATGGAAAAGAAATGCAAAAAAGCAAAATGGCTGTCTGAGGAGGCCTTACAAATAGCGGTGAAAAGAAAAGAAGCAAAAAGCAAATGAGAAAAGGAAAGATATAAGCATCTGAATGCAGAGTTACAAAGAATAGCAAGGAGAGATAAGAAAGCCTTCCTCAGCGATCACTTCAAAGTAATAGAGGAAAACAACAGAATGGGAAAGACTAGAGATCTCTTCAAGAAAATTAGAGATAACAAGGGAACATTTCATGCAAAGATGGGCACAATAAAGGACAGAAATGGCATTGACCTAACAGAAGCAGACGATACTAAAAACAGGTGGCAAGAATACACAGAAGTGAAAGTGAAGTCGCTCAGTCGTGTCCAACTTTTTGCGACCCATGGACAGTAGCCCACCAAGCTCCTCCATCCATGGGATTCTCCAGGCAAGAATACTGGAGTGGGTTGCCATTTCTTTCTCCAAAGAACTGTACACAAAAGATCTTCATGACCAAGATAATCACGATGGTGTGATATCTAGAGCCAGATATCCTAGAATGTGAAGTCAAGTGGGCCTTAGAAAGCATCACTATGAACAAAGCTAGTGGAGGTGATGGAATTCCAGTTGAGCTATTTCAAATCCTGAAAGATGATGCTGTGAAGGTGCTGCACTCAATATGCCAGCAAATTTGGAAAACTCAACAGTGGCCACGGGACTGGAAAAGGTCACTTTTCATTCCAATCCCAAAGAAAGGCAATGCCAAAGAATGCTCAAACTACCACACAATTGCACTCATCTCACATGCCAGTAAAGTAATGCTCAAAATTCTCCAAGCCAGGCTTCAACAATACGTGAACCATGAACTTCCTGATGTTCAGGCTGGTTTTAGAAAAGGCAGAGGAACCAGAGATCAAATTGCCAACATCCGCTGGATCATCAAAAAAGCAAGAGAGTTCCAGAAAAACATCTATTTCTGCTTTATTGACTATGCCAAAGCCTCTGACCGTGTGGACAATAAACTGTGGAAAATTCTGTAAGAGATGGGAATACCAGACCACCTGACCTGCCTCTTGAGAAACCTATATGCAGGCCAGGAAGCAACAGTTAGAACTGGACATGGAACAACAGACTGGTTCCAAATAGGAAAACGAGTACATCAAGGCTGTATATTGTCACCCTGCTTATTTAACTTATATGCAGAGTACATCATGAGAAACCCTGGGCTGGAAGAAGCACAAGCTGGAATCAAGATTGCCGGGAAAAATATCAATAACCTCAGATATGCAGATGACACGACCCTTATGGCAGAAAGTGAAGAGGAACTCAAAAGCCTCTTGATGAAAGTGAAAGAGGAGAGTGAAAAGGTTGGCTTAAAGCTCAACATTCAGAAAACGAAGATCATGGCATCCGGTCCCATCACTTCATGGGAAATAGATGGGGAAACAGTGGAAACAGTGTCAGACTTTATTTTTCTGGGCTCCAAAATCTCTGCAGATGGTGATTGCAGCCATGAAATTAAAAGACACTATGTTCATCAGTGATATTGTCCTGTAGTTTTCTTTTTTTGTGGGATCTTTGTCAGGTTTTGGTATTATGGTGATGGTGGCCTCATAGAATGAGTTTGGAAGTTTACCTTCCTCTGCAATTTTCTGGAAGAGTTTGAGCAGGATAGGTGTTAGCTCTTCTCTAAATTTTTGGTAGAATTCAGTTGTGAAGCCATCTGGACCGGGGCTTTTGTTTGCTGGAAGATTTTTGATTACAGTTTCAATTTCCGTGCTTGTGATGGGTCTGTTAAGATTTTCTATTTCTTCCTGGTTGAGTTTTGGAAAGTTGTACTCTTCTAAGAATTTGTCCATTTCTTCCACGTTGTCCATTTTATTGGCATATAATTGTTGATAGTAGTCTCTTATGATCCTTTGTATTTCTGTGTTGTCTGTTGTGATCTCTCCATTTTCTTTTCTAATTTTATTGATTTGATTTTTCTCCCTTTGTTTCTTGATGAGTCTGGCTAATGGTTTGTCAATTTTATTTATCCTTTCAAAGAACCAGCTTTTGGTTTTGTTGATTTTTGCTATGGTCTCTTTTGTTTCTTTTGCATTTATTTCTGCTCTAATTTTTAAGATTTCTTTCCTTCTACTAACCCTGGGGTTCTTCATTTCTTCCTTTTCTAGTTGCTTTAGGTGTAGAGTTAGGTTATTTATTTGACTTTTTTCTTGTTTCTTGAGGTGTGCCTGTATTGCTATGAACTTTCCCCTTAGGACTGCTTTTACCGTGTCCCACAGGTTTTGAGTTGTTGTGTTTTCATTTTCATTTGTTTCTATGCAAATTTTGATTTCTTTCTTGATTTCTTCTGTGATTTGTTGGTTATTCAGCAGTGTGTTGTTCAGCCTCCATATGTTGGAATTTTTAATAGTTTTTCTCCTGTAGTTGAGATCTAATCTTACTGCATTGTGGTCAGAAAAGATGCTTGGAATGATTTCTATTTTTTTGAATTTACCAAGGCTAGCTTTATGGCCCAGGATGTGATCTATCCTGGAGAAGGTTCCATGTGCACTTGAGAAAAAGGTGAAATTCATTGTTTTGGGATGAAATGTCCTATAGATATCAATTAGGTCTAACTGGTCTATTGTATCATTTAAAGTTTGTGTTTCCTTGTTAATTTTCTGTTTAGTTGATCTATCCATAGGTGTAAGTTGGGTATTAAAGTCTCCCACTATTATTGTGTTATTGTTAATGTCTCCTTTCATACTTGTTAGCATTTGTCTTACATACTGCGGTGCTCCCGTGTTGGGTGCATATATATTTATAATTGTTATATCTTCTTCTTGGATTGATCCTTTGATCATTATGTAGTGACCATCTTTGTCTCTTTTCACAGCCTTTGTTTTAAAGTCTATTTTATCTGATATGAGTATTGCTACTCTTGCTTTCTTTTGGTCCCTATTTGCATGGAAAATCTTTTTCCAGCCCTTCAGTTTCAGTCTGTATGTGTCACTGATGAACATAGATGCAAAAATCCTTAACAAAATTCTAGCAATCGGAATCCAACAACACATTAAAAAGATCATACACCATGACCAAGTGGGCTTTATCCCAGGGATGCAAGGATTCTTCAATATCCGCAAATCAATCAATGTAATACACCACATTAACAAATTGAAAAATAAAAACCATATGATTATCTCAATAGATGCAGAGAAAGCCTTTGACAAAATTCAACACCCATTTATGATAAAAACTCTCCAGAAAGCAGAAATAGAAGGAACATACCTCAACATAATAAAAGCTATATATGACAAACCCACAGCAAACATTATCCTCAATGGTGAAAAATTGAAAGCATTTCCTCTAAAGTCAGGAACAAGACAAGGGTGCCCACTTTCACCATTACTATTCAACATAGTTTTGGAAGTTTTGGCCACAGCAATCAGAGCAGAAAAAGAAATAAAAGGAATCCAAATTGGAAAAGAAGAAGTAAAACTCTCACTATTTGCAGAAGACATGATCCTCTACATAGAAAACCCTAAAGATTCCACCAGAAAATTACTAGAACTAATCAATGATTATAGTAAAGTTGCAGGATATAAAACCAACACACAGAAATCCCTTGCATTCCTATACACTAATAATGAGAAAACAGAAAGAGAAATTAAGGAAACAATTCCATTCACCATTGCAACGGAAAGAATAAAATACTTAGGAATATATCTACCTAAAGAAACTAAAGACCTATATATAGAAAACTATAAAACACTGGTGAAAGAAATCAAAGAGGACACTAATAGATGGAGAAATATACCATGTTCATGGATTGGAAGAATCAATATAGTGAAAATGAGTATACTACCCAAAGCAATCTATAGATTCAATGCAATCCCTATCAAGCTACCAACAGTATTCTTCACAGAGCTAGAACAAATAATTTCACAATTTGTATGGAAATACAAAAAACCTCGAATAGCCAAAGCGATCTTGAGAAAGAAGAACGGAACTGGAGGATCAACCTACCTGACTTCAGGCTCTACTACAAAGCCACAGTTATCAAGACAGTATGGTACTGGCACAAAGACAGAAATATAGATCAATAGAACAAAATAGAAAGCCCACAGATAAATCCACGTACATATAGACACCTTATCTTTGACAAAGGAGGCAAGAATATACAATGGATTAAAGACAATCTCTTTAACAAGTGGTGCTGGGAAATCTGGTCAACCACTTGTAAAAGAATGAAACTAGAACACTTTCTAACACCATACACAAAAATAAACTCAAAATGGATTAAAGATCTAAATGTAAGACCAGAAACTATAAAACTCCTAGAGGAGAACATAGGCAAAACACTCTCTGACATACATCACAGCAGGATCCTCTATGACCCACCTCCCAGAATATTGGAAATAAAAGCAAAAATAAACAAATGGGACCTAATTAACCTTAAAAGCTTCTGCACATCAAAGGAAACTATTAGCAAGGTGAAAAGACAGCCTTCAGAATGGGAGAAAATAATAGCAAATGAAGCAACTGACAAACAACTAATCTCAAAAATATACAAGCAACTCCTACAGCTCAACTCCAGAAAAATAAATGACCCAATCAAAAAATGGGCCAAAGAACTAAATAGACATTTCTCCAAAGAAGACATACAGAGGGCTAACAAACACATGAAAAGATGCTCAACATCACTCATTATCAGAGAAATGCAAATCCAAACCACTATGAGGTACCATTTCACTCCAGTCAGAATGGCTGCGATCCAAAAGTCTACAAATAATAAATGCTGGAGAGGGTGTGGAGAAAAGGGAACCCTCTTACACTGTTGGTGGGAATGCAAACTAGTACAGCCACTATGGAGAACAGTGTGGAGATTCCTTAAAAAACTGGAAATAGAACTGCCTTATGATCCAGCAATCCCACTGCTGGGCATACACACTGAGGAAACCAGAAGGGAAAGAGACACGTGTACCCCAATGTTCATCGCAGCACTGTTTATAATAGCCAGGACATGGAAGCAACCTAGATGTCCATCAGCAGATGAATGGATAAGAAAGCAGTGGTACATATACACAATGGAGTATTACTCAGCCATTAAAAATAAAACATTTGAATCAGTTCTAATGAGGTGGATGAAACCGGAGCCTATTATACAGAGTGAAGTAAGCCAGAAGGAAAAACATAAATACAGTATAATAACGCATATATATGGAATTTAGAAAGATGGTAACAATAACCCAGTGTACGAGACAGCAAAAGAGACAATGATGTATAGAACGGTCTTATGGATTCTGTGGGAGAGGGAGAGGGTGGGAAGATTTGGGAGAATGGCAATGAAACATGTAAAGTATCATGTGGGAAACGAGTTGCCAGTCCAGGTTCGATGCATGATGCTGGATGCTTGGGGCTGGTGCACTGGGACGGCCCAGAGGGATGGTATGGGGAGGGAGGAGGGAGGAGGGTTCGGGATGGGGAACACATGTATACCTGTGGCGGATTCATTTTGATATTTGGCAAAACTAATACAATTATGTAAAGTTTAAAAATAAAATAAAATTGGAGAAAAAACCAAAAAAATAAAAAATAAAAAAAAAAATAAAAAGTAAAATTAAAAATATACCAGAAATTAAAAAAAAAAAAAAAAAAAAATACTTGGAATTTAGAAAGATGGTAACAATAACCCTGTGTACGAGACAGCAAAAGAGACACTGATGTATAGAACAGTCTTATGGACTCTATGGGAGAGGGAGAGGGTGGGAAGATTTGGGAGAATGGCATTGAAACATGTAAAATATCATGTATGAAACGAGATGCCAGTCCAGGTTCAATGCACGATACTGGATGCTTGGGGCTAGTGCACTGGGACGACCCAGAAGGATGGTATGGGGAGGAAGGAGGAAGGAGGGTTCAGGAGGGGGAACACATGTATACCTGTGGTGGATTCATTTTGGTATTTGGCAAAACTAATACAATATTGTAAAGTTTAAAAATAAAATAAAATTTAAAAAATAAATAAATAAAATAAAAGACGCTTACTCCTTGGAAGGAAAGTTATGACCAACCTAGATAGTATATTGAAAAGCAGAAACATTACTTTGCCAACAAAGGTCCGTCTAGTCAAGGCTATGGTTTTTCCAGTGGTCATGTATGGATGTGAGAGTTGGACTGTAAAGAAGGCTGAGCACCGAAGAATTGATGCTTTTGAATGGTGGTTTTGGAAAAGACTCTTAAGAGTCCCTTGGACTGCAAGGTGATCCAACCAGTCCATCCTAAAGGAGATCAGTCCTGGGATTTCTTTGGAAGGACTGACACTAAAGCTGAAACTCCAATACTTTGGCCCCCTCATGCGAAGAGTTGACTCATTGGAGAAGACTCTGATGCTGGGAGGGATTGGGGGCAGGAGAAGGGGACAACAGAGGATGAGATGGCTGGATGGCATCACCGACTTGATGGACGTGAGTTTGAATGAACTCTGGGAGTTGGTGACGGACAGCGAGGCCTGGTGTGCTGCGATTCATGGGGTCGCAAGGAGTTGGACACGACTGAGTGACTGAACTGAACTGAACTGAACTGAACTTTTGAGGCAGGAAGTAGATGGACAGGAAAGATAGTAAGACATGTTTATGGACCCTAAAGAGCTCACAATCTAGTGGTGAAGACAGATTAACAAACACCAAACTATAATTCTGTTGAGAAGTAAAGCAAAAGTGTCCAAAGTATTTTAGGAATGTTATTTGTGTCAGACTGGCAAGGCAGAAGGTTCCAGAAATTTTCACAATGGACAACACACTTAAACTGAGCCTTGAAAAACAGACAAGACTTCCCCGTACTAGAAATAGGAGTAAGAGAAAGGAATATTCTAGTCTCATGAGTATTATGAGAACAAGGGATATGTTTTTGGGAATCAGACCTTACACAAATGTAAGAGAAAAAGTCATGGCGTAGTCTACCTGATGCTCTGGCAAGGGAGGACAAGCCAGAGCTTGAGGGAAAATCCAAGACACCAATCCAGCCAGCCACCAAAGTGAAACAGCAAAGAAGGAACTTATGCACAGGACCAGGGAAAGCTACTTTCCTTTAAAGAGCTGACATCTCTGTGCATCCACAGTCAGGAGTCTGATAGTGAGCTTGGGGTCATTATTGGTCATAATGGCAGCAACTGGGAAGATGAGCTAGGCACAGAATGGAGGACCAGTAGAACCCATAAGGCTTTGCCTCTGACCATGACTTGCTAATCTCTTACCACCCAAAGTTCATTCAAAATCTGCTTTTGAACAACTGTAATCAGGAACCATACAAAGAAAGGAGTGCTAGGAAATATGGTTCTCAGATTAACCAAGCTGGTATAACCTAGTCCCAAAGCAGTTAAGAAGGAAAACTGGAATGAGTGCGTTGAGACAAAGTAATTTGTCCTCTGATTTGAAGAAACTTGGGAGTTATTAAAAGTTTTAACAATAGATTGCACATCCAATTTCTCTTTATAAAGTGTAATTTGAATGGGTGTATGCCATGTATCATAAATGGGCAGTAGAGGGGGAGTGTTTTTACATCTCTCTGAGTTTACCTATTTCCTCTCCCTGAATTGTGGTTCTTCTTGCCCACCCAGTGAAAAACTCTTTTTCTCACAAACTGCTCTCAAACACCACCATTTCTATGAAGCCTTCCCTGACTTCCCACTCAGAACTCTTTATTTACACCTCTGAGTTCACACAACATCCTGTATTAAAGCACTTTTCAGATTATACTATTAAGTTTGTTTTCATGTTTTGTTAATCACTGTTTTCCCAAGATCTGGTTCCTAGTAAATATTCAACAGACATGGAGGGAATAAATGAATGAATGTAACCCAGTGAAACATTAGTGCAATAGTCTAGGTTAAAGATCCAGAGGGTTTGGATTAGAAGAGTGGCAATGGGGAGGTAGAGAGTGAGGAGTATCTAAACATCGTTTTAAAAACAAAATGGCAAAAATTTGGTACCAGCTGGTGGAATATGTAGACAGTAGACTGTGATAAACACTATAAGTAAAATAAAAGGTAAGGCTGCAGAGGAGACCATGGTTAAATTTCACAAAGGGATGGAACTGCTATAACATAAAGAAAATTATATGTCCATAAAGCAAAGCTTTCATATAAATTTTAGAATCAGCTTATTGAATTAATAAGATCAGTTTGAAGGTCATTTACATCCTTAAGAGGTGGCAAGAATATACAGAACTATACAAAAAAGGTCTTAATGACTCAGATAACTATGATGGTGTGGTCACTCACCTAGAGCCACACATCTTAGAGTATGAAATCAAGTAGGCCTTAGGAAGCATTACCACAAACAAAGTCAGTGGAGATGATGGAATTCCAGCTGAGTTATTTAAAAAATACTAACAGATGATGCTGTTAAACTGCTGCACTCAATATGTCAGCAAATTTGGAAAACTCAGCAATGGCCACAGGACTGGAAAAAGTCAGTTATCATTCCAATCCTGAAAAAGGGCGATGCCAAAGAATATTCAAACTACCATACAACTGTACTCATTTAACCAGCTAGCAAGGTAATGTTCAAAATCCTTCAAAGTAGGCTTCAACAGTACACGAACTGAGAAATTCCAGATGTACAAGCTTGGTTTAGAAAAGGAGGAGGAACCAGAGATCAAATTGCCAACATCCACTGGATCATAGAAAATGCAAGGGAATTCCAGAAAAACATCTACTACAGCTTCGTTGAGTATGCTAAAGCCTTTGACTGTGTGGATCACAAAAAAACTGAATAAAATTCTTGAAAAAGATGGCAATACCAGACCACCTTACCTGCTTCCTAAGAAATCTGTGTGCAAGTCAAGAAGCAACAATTAGAACTGGACATGAAACAACAAACTGGTTCAAAATTGGGAAAGGAGTACAAGGCGGCTGTATATTGTCACTCTTTATTTAACTTCTACACAGAGTACGTCATGTGAAATGAGGCACAAACTGGAATCAAGATTGCCAGGAGAAATATCAATAACCTCATACAAGCAAATAATACCACCCTAATGGCAGAAAGCAAAGAGGAACTAAAGAGTCTCTTGCGGAAAGTGAAAGAGGAGAGTGAGAAAGTTGTCTTAACATTTAACATTCAAAAAATGAAGATCATGGCATCTGGGCCCATCATTTCATGGCAAATAGGGGGGAAAATGGAAACAGTGACAGACTTTATTTTTGCAGGCTCCAAAGTCACTGTGGATGGTGACTGCAGCCATGAAATTAAGAGATCCCTACTCTTTGGGAGAAACGCTATGATACATCTAGACAGCACATTAAAAAGCAAGAGACATCACTTTGCTGACAAACTTCCATATGGTCAAAACTACGGTTTTTCCAGTAGTCATGTATGGATGTGAGAGCTGGACCATAAAGGAGGCTAAGTGCCGAAGAATTGATACTTTCAAATTGTGGTCCTGAAAAAGACTCTTGAGAGTCCCTTGGACAGCAAGGAGATCAAACCCGTCAATCTCAAGAGAAGTAAACCCTGAATATCCATTGGAAGGACTGATGATGAAGCTAAAGCTCCAATACTTTGGCCACCTGATGTGAAGAGCTGAATCCTTGAAAAAGACCCTGATGCTGGGAAAGATTGAAGGCAGGAGAAGAAGTGGGGAACAGAGGATGAGATGGTTGGATCGCATCACTGACTCAATGGACATGAGTCTGAGAAAACTCTGAGAGATAGAGGAGAACAGGAAACCCTAGTTTGTTGCAGGGGTCCCAGAGTCGGACATGACTTAGCGACTGAACAATAGCAACAATATTAAATTTTATCAGATGTAATTTCTGAACATATCGAGGTGGTCACTTTTTGTCACTTATTCTAAGTTAATGATTTTTATTTCAAATGCTAAACCAATCTTTCTGTTCTTTTTGTATATTTCTGTGCTTGGCTTGCTAATATTTTGATTGGGTCTGTTTTAAATCTCTATGAATCAGTGAGACAGGCCTTAGGAACAACTTTTAAAATATGTCAGGAATGACACTTCTTTTGTGAAAAATTGGAGTTTTTGTTATTAAAAATTTGATATAATTTACTAACTAGCCATTGGGTCTAGACTTTTCTTTGTGAGAAGTTTTAATTATGAATTTAATTTTCTTAATAGTTAAAAGACTATCCAGATTTTTTCTCTATTCTATGTGTTTTTAAATAAACTGTACTTCTTTAACAATATATCTATTATACTCAAATTTTCAAAAGTATTTCTATAAAGTTATTCATAATGGCTTCTTGCTATCATTTTATTATCTGTAGAATCTGAGATAATCATTCTTTTATTTTTTATATTAATATACCCCTATTTCCCTTCTCTCTCTTTTTCCCTCCCTCCTTCCCCCCTTCTCTCCCTCCCTCTTTGCCTCTCTGCCTCACCAAGGACTTCTCAGTTTTATTAGCCTCTTCTAAAACCAAATTTTGCCCATGTTGATTCTCTCCATTGTATGTTTGGGTTTTTGTTGTCCTCCTCTCCATTACTTTATATTCTTATCTTTTTTATGTCATTCCTACTGCTTTCTTTGGTGTAATTCGCTGTTATTCCCAACTTCTTAAGATGAATGCTTAACTCATTTATTATAGCCTCCCATCTTTTCTAACACATGTGCTTAAGGCTATAAATTTCCCCATAATCAAAGCATAGGCTATATCCCACAAGTTTTTAAGTGTATAAAACTTTCAAAGTTATTCAGAGCAAAATATTTTCAAATTTCCATTATGATTGCTTCTTTAACCCATGGGTTATTACTTAGAAGCATATTTGTTAACTTTACAAATATTGGGGAATTTTCTAGCTTCATTTTTGTTATTGATTTCTAGCTCTGATCTTTTTTTCTTGTTTCACTCAGTTGATTTCAGTCCAGAACAAGTTTTTGTACTTCTAGGTTTACTGTCCAAATAATTCATGAGTGGAGCCAGGTCACAGGTGAAATTCAACTTCTAAGTCACATTTCAAATCTGACCCTGAGGCCAGTATATCTCCCTAGCTTGGAGTTGCCTTAATAAATGGTGACTCCCAATGTACAAGAGTCTGTTGCACAGAACAGAAACTATTTTCCCATTCTAACTCCACCCACAAATGATTTCCTGGCCCCAAAATCCAATATATAGGTGCTAGAATAGCACCCTAAGCAACCCCACAGGCAACCATGTATCATCATCTGTGTAGACGGCGCCCCCTGGAGTTGTACAGCTGCTCTTTATGCAGCCATCCACAGCAGCCTACTCTGCTGAGCCTCAAGGAGAGGTATTCATATTTCTTAGAATGCCAGCTGTTCTAGGTCAGAAACTATGTATAGTTAGAGTTCCAGATCTATAGGTTTGTTATCCACACATATGGAGGGTTGACTACACTTCAGCATTTTATATATGGGATTTGAGGTCTTTGGAATGTGGTACTTTCAGGGGTCCTAGAACCAATCTTCAGTGACTACCAAGAGATGATTGTATACATATTGACCCTCATGTCAGCTATGATATTTAGCTCAGTGCCTAGCATCTGTGTTCATAAAATCTGTTGATGAAGTAAAAAATGAATATCCAGACAGATGGAAGATAGAAAAAAACAAGAAATTCTATTTTCTTCTACAAAAGCTGGAGCAGAAATTCAGTGGAACTTAAAGACCAAGATAATTTTTAAATAGAGGTGGAATAAAGGCAATGGCAACCCACTCCAGTACTCTTGCCTGGAAAATCCCATAGGCGGAGGAGCCTGGTAGGCTACAGTCCATGGGGTTACGAAGAGTCGGACACGACTGAGCAACTTCACTTTCACTTTTTACTTTCATGCCTTGGAGAAGGAAATGGCAACCCACTTCAGTGGTTCTTGCCTGGAGAATCCCAGGGATGGGGGAGCCTGGTGGGCTGCCGTCTCTGGGGTCACACAGAGTAGGACATGACTGAAGTGACTTAGCAGCAGCAGCATCAATCCAAGTTTCAAGTATCATAGAAAACCAGCATCTATGAAAAGGGATAGTCATTGTCTGAAATAATGAGAGCTTAAACCTATAAAAGCAAACATGTAAAGCAAAACTATTAAAACTAAGCTTTGGTTGAAAAAGCAGTTGGATTCAAATGAATTTAAAATTAGGACATTTGGGACTGTACTTCTGATTACACAAACAACTGTCTATCCAGCTCAATAGTATAAATATGAGCCTGCTTGTCTAAATTAGACTTTTTCCTAACAATTTTGACATGTTCTTTCACAGGAGGAAGTTTTGAAAAAAAAAAATTAGGTAGAACTGAATTCAAACTCAAGAAGATTGAATTCAATAAATTTGGGTAAGTAGCCTCACTTCTCTGAGTTTTTGTCTTATCCTTGAAATAAGAGGTTATTTAGTCAGTATTTCCTTTAATATATTCTGGAGAACCTCAGTCCAACAAAATCTTAACATAAAAAAAAGTGTTTAATGGTCCAATAAGTTTAGAAAATGCTAGCCTAAATAAAGCTAATTTGCTGAAACATTTCTCAGCTGTTAATACATTATGAATCTCCAAAACTGGGATATACTTTCTATATAGTGTTCTTTGAACTTAGACCATGAACCCTTTTTGCCTAAAGCATCCTATAAGATCCCTGTACTGTGAAACTGAAGCCTAGCATGCAAGATTTTAAGCATGACCTTACTAGCATGGGGATGAGTACAACTGTCCAGTGGTTAGCACATTCTTTGGTACTACCCTTCTTGGGGATTGGGATAAGGACTCACCTTTTCCAGTCCTATGGCAACTGCTGAGTCTTCCAGATTTGCTGACATAATGCACACAAAACCTTGATGGCATCGTCCTTTAGGGATTTGAATAGTTCTGCTGGAATTCCATCACATCCACTAGCTTTATTAACAGCAGTGCTTCTTAATGCCCACTTCCACTTTGCACTCCAGAATGTCTGGCTATGGGTGACTAACCTTGCCATCTTAGTAATCCAGTTCATTAAGATCTTTTTTACACAGTTCTTCCATGTATTCTTTCCATCTCTTCTTGATCTCTTCAGTGTCAACTAGGTTGAAAAGCAGAGACTTTTTGTTTTCTTTTTTTTTAATTTATTTATTTTAATTGGAGGCCAATTACTTTATAATATTGTAGTGGTTTAAACAGAGACATTACTCTGCCGACAAAGGTCCATATAGTCAAGGCTATGGTCTTCCCAGTGGTCACATATGGCTGAAAGAGCTGGACCATAAAGAAGGCAGAATGCCAAGGAATTGATGCCTTTGAACTGTGGTGCTGGGGAAGACTCCTGAAAGTCCCTTGGACAGCAAGGAGATCAAACCAGTTAATCTTAAGGGATATCAACCCTGAATATTCACTGGAAGGGCTAATGCTGAAGCTGAAGCTCCAGTATTTTGATCATCTAATATGAACAGGTCACTTATTGGAAAAGTCCCTGATGCTGGGAAAGATTGATGGCAGAAGGAGAAGAGGGCGTCAGAGGATGAGGTGGCTGAACGGTATCACCCATGCTATGAACTTGAACTTGGGCAAACTTCAGGAAATGGTGAGAAACAGGGAGGCCTGGCGAGCTGCAGTACATGGTGTCACAAAGAGTCAGACATGACTGGGTGACGGAACAACAACTGTGAAACTAAGTTTACTTTACTTTCATTTTATTACACTACTAAGTTTACATGATTCTAAGTAAAGCCTCATGAAAAGGAAATGCAACAGTAATTACGAACACTGAAGCTGAGAGATGAAATAGGTAGTCAGGTAGTTTCTGGTTTATCCACACTAAAAACTTCTTTCAAGTATTCTCAGTTCTACCAAATGGGTGGCCACACTGGTCAACAAACAAGGAAATATATCTATGTCTACAAGTGAATTAGAAGTGCTCAAAGCAAGAAAATTAGAATTCTTACCCTATCAGAACCTCAGAAACTATCTTTAGAAATGAATGAGGGTCCTTTCTGAGGATATTTGAGGAGTTTCTGAGTAGGGCATCAGTGCTAATATTCCAAGTTTTTCAAAGTATGTGTATACATGCATACAAGCATGTGTATATGCACACACATTTGTGTGTTACAGAGATGCTAATAGCTTTAAAAAGTGATTCCCAAACAAGTTTTGGAAACACTGGGATTAAACATAGTGAAGCAAATTTCTTTATCATTCTAAAGTACATTGTAACTCTACAAGAGGTAAACATGACATGTGGTACTTATGTGACCATTAGACATTAAAATATCTTGTAGAACTAATGTTTCACAGAACACACTTTGGGGTCCATTCCATAGAATCTGGGGTTTCTGTTAAGTGTAAATTCTGAGAATGGAAGAAGAAGATGTTTCTGAATCCAAGGATGAACAAATTAAAGATCTTAGAATAATGGTTAGCAGAAAAAAGTTTGGGACATTTAAAAGTAGATGTAAACTGTTATACATGAGGATATTCTATGAAGGGCAATTTGGAAAGTTATTCTACACATATATATGCACTTTTATTAAGTGGTGTTTACATATGGTTATAAATTTCAGCACTGTTTGAAAAAGCTAGAGATAAGAAAGAACCCACGTATGTACATGATAGTTGCTAAATTATGTGGTATACACTTAGAATGAATTGTATGCAGCTGAAAAAGTTAGCTAAGATACAGGTTAATAAATGTGAAACTCTGAAAGACTGGACGTCTTGCTAATTTTTAAGGGCTTTAAATTTCTTTCAGTTTTTAAATTTTTTGTTAGAGTATAATTGCTTTACAATGTTGTAGTGGCTTTTGCTTTACAAGAAAGTAATTCAGCTATATGTATACATATATCCTCTTCTTCTTGAACCTCCCTCCCATGCCCCATCCCACTCCTCTTTTCATGAGTCTTGAAATATTGTATTTCACAAATATTCGATGAATAAAAAGTAAGCAAAATGACTGCATGGATGACACTTTTAAAATCACAGCCCTCCATATCAATGAACTTACTTTCCAAATCTTTTCTTGGAATCCAAACGATTAATCATTCAAAAATTTATTCAGTACTTATTAATGAGTATACATTGGAAAGAGTATGCATTACACTGAATATATAGTATACATTATACTGCTGCTAAGTCGCTTCAGTCTTGTCCGACTCTGTATGACCCCATAGACAGCAGCCCACCAGGCTCCCCCGTCCCTGGGATTCTCCAGGCAAGAACACTGGAGTGGGTTGCCATTTCTGTCTCCAATGCATGAAAGTGAAAAGTCAAAGTGAAGTCACTCAGTCGTGTCCGACTCTTAGCGACCCTATGGACTGAAGCCCACCAGGCTCCTCCATCCATGGGATTTTCCAAGAGTACTGGAGTGGGGTGCCATTGCCTTCTCTGATACATTATACTATATATACAGATATCAGAGATAAATCAAATAAACAGATTCTGCCCTTCAAGAACTCAACTCTCTTGTAAATGAAGTTAATAGAAATAATGAAAGATAACAGAAAATAAAGCACAATGAGAATCTGAGAAAAGAAGCCATTACTTGATCTGTCCAATCATTACCAAATTTTAAAAATACAAATATACAATGAAATAATTAGGGAACTTTCTAAAGAAGCACTACCTTCATGAAATGCTTTTATCTACTCCTAAGTGACTATCCAGAGCCCCTATCATCCTGCACAAGAATTAGTGTCCAATTATCATAATACTACCCAGGGATCCAGAAGGGGGAAAGTAAGTCTAGCTTTCAGTAGTATTCTATTGTAGTGTGACGGCTTTTATGTTAGCCAAACCACTTTCCGATCTTCTAATTTTTTTCCATTTTTTATCCCTTATCCCATCAACTCCTCCACAAAAACAAGCAACCGAATTGTTTTATGTTTATTGTCTCAGGGTAAATTTTATTAAAAGGGGTCTTCCTGACTCTCGGCTCTAAAAACTTAAACTTTTAGAGAGCTAGAGAGGATTGTGGACATGAAAAACAATGTTGGAGGGAAGTAGGATCTGAAGAGTGTGGGAGCTTCCGAAAGAGACCATCAAAGGTTTCCCCAGAGGCAGAGAGGTAATTAAATCTAATGTTAGTCCTTGCTAGAACTATAGCCCTAACAAAACTCAGAAACACAGAAGGGTGGGATCACAGTAAGTCCAAGCAGGCAGCACCTTCAGTTCAGTTCAGTCGCTCAGTCGCTCAGTCGTGTCCAACTCTTTGCAACCCCATGAATTGCAGCGCGCCAGGCCTCCCTGTCCATCACCAACTTCCGGAATTCACTCAAATTCTTGTCCATTGAGTCGGTAATGCCATCCAACCATCTCATCCTCTGTCGTCCCCTTCTCCTCCTGCCCCCAATCCCTCCCAGAATCAGAGTCTTTTCCAATGAGTTAACTCTTCGCATGAGGTGGCCAAAGTATTGGAGTTTCAGCTTTAGCATCAGTCCTTCCAAAGAACACCCAGGACTGATCTAGCGAGACTCAAAGAGATTTCTGTGCTCCAGAATAGCAAAAAAAAAAAAAAAAAGTAGAAGAGTAACAACACATAGGAATAGTAGAGAGCTCCTAAGCTTGAAGGAGACATGAAAGGAAAACAGAAAATCTCCTGAGCATCGAGTGAATCAGTGTCAGTGGACTAGATGAAAAAACGATATCTCAGCCGATAAATGTAATAAATAGTATTGAATTCCACAGGCAATCCTGCCATACCCAGATACCACATAACCATGTCCATGAAAAACCACATCACAAAACAAGGAAGGAGTATCATGTTTCTGCCAACCAGCAAAATGGAGGCTCAAAAAGAAATTGAGTTATAGGGGAAAAAATGAAGAAAGTTTGTGTGCACTTTGGTTGTGGATTATCATAGAATCTGGCTACAGCTAGCTATACATGCCTGAGGATTTCTGCAATGACCATGTCTCACATTCAGGTTTCCCAAGTGGCACTAATGGTAAAGAACCCACCCGCCGATACAGGAGACATAATAGAAACAGGTTTGATCCCTGGGTCGGGAAGATCTCCTGGAGGAGGAAATGGAAACCCACTCCAGTATTCTTGCCTGGAGAATCCCATGGACAGAAGAGCCTTGGCGGGCTACGGTCCACAGGGTTGCAAAGAGTCGGACACGACTGAAGCGACTTAGCACACACATGCATGCATGGATGCACATTCACCCAAAGACTCCAAATGTTCTGGTTTAAAATCACTCACAGAGGTCCCTCTGTGAATAGTCTCAGACATCACATAGGCCCCAATATGATGGCTTTGCTAAAGCTGATCTGCTTTCACCAAGGGGATCTCCTCCTTCAGAACAGCTCAGACACAATGAGCTGAGACCCAAAGCCACTCACTCTCCAAGAATGCGGTCATTAGAGCTATAACATCTGTCACCTTTGGGTGGTAATTAGAAAGGGGAAGTCAATAACAATAGTGCATAACACTACTTTACCAAGATTTAAACAAGTTGTAATATTGTTGAACATCTATTGATGAGTCCAAATGTGCCACAGGCTATTGAGCACAAGAAGGGCTTTGATGAGAGGCTTTTCATTATTAATTTGATGGGGTGAGGTTTATAGACATCACAGAATACATTTTCATTTGTTACATGAGACCCAGCCTCCCACAGCCATCAGATCTAATCAGCATCTTGTTGGGTCACAAACAAGGTAGGGGAGGATATGGGTCTGGGACTTGTAGCCCCATGAATGGAAAAGAGACAAGTCTTGTTGACCGTCCTCAGCTCTCTTCAAAGTGTAGGAAATACTCAAGAAAAGCAACCTATGATCTTTGGTAAAAAAACCATCTCTGAGCTGAGAAACAAGAAACCTGGGTTTTAGTTACTGCTAGTAACTAGTTCTATTCCTTACATATAGCTCTAATCTCACTTTACCACTCTGGGCTGGAGTTTTTTTCATCTATAAATTGATAATCTTTTAAGGTGACTTTCAGGCACAATATTCTGTGAATTTGCTCTCTTGGGGCATTTCTTTCAGTCTATATGCTGGAACTTCGTGTCTTATCTCCCTCCCCAACCTCTCTCTTGAACTCCAAACTTATATTTACAACTGCCCCCTTGACAAATTCACTTGGATGACATCTCAAACTTCACATATGTAAAACCAAACTTGCCTTCTCCCTAAAGCCTGCTTCTCTCCACTTCCCCCAACTCTACCCACACTTGTCATCATAGTAAATGGCAAGTACATTCAGTAGCATTCCTTTGAATCTGCTCCCTCTTATACTCCAAATCTAATCCTTTATCAAATTTTGTTGGTTCTACCTTTAAAATATATCCATAACCTGATGTTCTCTGCCACAATCTCCTAGTCTAAGTGCTCATTTTCTCTCAACCTAACTGACGCCCATCCCTGGACTGTTCTCCACACATCAGCAAGAATGGTCATTCCTCTGTTCTTTCTTCAGATATCATTACAATTTGCTTCTCACTTCCTTCAAGTCTTCAATTGAACAAACTCACTTATTATTGAGGCCTTTCCTAACCATCCCATTAAAACTAGTATTTATACTAATTTTTTATGCTATGTAACAATTACCACAAACTAGTGGATTAAAACAACATGCACTAATTTTCTCACAGTTTCTGTGGGTCAGGACTGTGGGCACAGCTTATTCTCTCAAGACTGCAATTAAAGTTGCCTGGGTTAAATTCTCATCAGAAGGTTAAATTAGGAAAGAAATCGCTTTGAAATTCATTTGCATTTTTGGCAGAATTCATTTCCTCGTGCTCTATGGCTGAGATTTCTATTTTCCTACTAACTGGAAGCTAGATCCCGTTCTCAGCTCTGAGAGACTGTCCTCAAGTCCTTGGCTTGTCGTCCTTCCATAGGTAGTTCTTCTTCAAGGCCAGCTGGAGAATTAGAATCAGAAGAGAGTTCCAGAAAAACATCTATTTCTGCTTTATTGACTATGCCAAAGCCTTTGACTGTGTGGATCACAATAAACTGTGGGAAATTCTAAAAGAGATGGGAATACCAGACCACCTGACCTGCCTCTTGAGAAATCTGTATGCAGGCCAGGAAGCAAGAGTTAGAACTGGACATGGAACAGCAGACTGGTTCCAAATAGGAAAAGGAGTTCGTCAAGGCTGTATATTGTCACCCTGCTTATTTAACTTCTATGCAGAGTACATCATGAGAAACGCTGGACTGGAAGAAACACAAGCTGGAATCAAGATTGCTGGGAGAAATATCAATAACCTCAGATATGCAGATGACACCACCCTGATGGCAAAATGAAGAGGAACTGAAAAGCCTCTTGATGAAAGTGAAAGTGGAGAGTGAAAAAGTTGGCTTAAAGCTCAGCATTCAGAAAGTGAAGATCATGGATGGCATCCTGTCCCATCACCTCATGGGAAATAGATGGGGAAACAGTGGAAATAGTGTCAGACTTTATTTTGGGGGCTCCAAAATCACTGCAATGGTGACTGCAGCCATGAAATTAAAAGACACTTACTCCTTAGAAGGAAAGTTATGACCAACCTAGATAGCATATTGAAAAGCAGAGACAATACTTTGCCAACAAAGGTCTGTCTAGTCAAGGCTATAGTTTTTCCAGTGGTCATGTATGGATGTGAGAGTTGGACTGTGAAGAAAGCTGAGTGCCAAAGAATTGATGTTTTTGAACTGTGGTGTTGGAGAAGACTCTTGAGAGTCCCTTGGACTGCAAAGAGATCCAACCAGTCCATTTTAAAGGAGATCAGTCCTGGGTGTTCTTTGGAGGGAATGATGCTGAAGCTGAAACTCCAGTATTTTGGCCACCTCATGCGAAGAGTTGACTCATTGGAAAAGACTCTGATGCTGGGAGGGATTGGGGGCAGGAGGAGAAGGGGACGACACAGGATGAGATGGCTGGATGGCATCACTGACTCAATGGACGTGAGTCTGAGTGAACTCCGGGAGTGGTGATGGACAGGGAGGCCTGGTGTGCTGTGATTCATGGGGTCGCAAAGAGTCAGACATGACTGAGTGACTGAACTGAACTGAAGGCCACTGAAACCATACTCACAGAAAACTAGTCAATCTAATCACACTAGGACCACAGCCTTGTCTAACTCAATGAAACTAAGCCATGCCCTTGGGGCAAACCAAGACGGGCGGGTCATGGTGGAGAGATCTGACAGAATGTGGTCCACTGTAGAAGGGAATGGCAAACCACTTCAGTATTCTTGCCTTGAGAACCCCAAGAACAGTATGAAAAGACAAAATGATAGGATACTGAAAGAGGAACTCCTCAGGTCAGTAGGTGCCCAAATTGCTACTGGAGATCAGTGGAGAAATAACGAAGAAAGAATGAAGGGATGGAGCCAAAGCAAAAACAATACCCAGCTGTGGATGTGACTGGTGATAGAAGCAAGGTCCGATGCTGTAAAGAGCAATATTGCATAGGAACCTGGAATGTTATCATGAATCAAGGCAAATTGGAAGTGGTCAAACAAGAGATGGCAAGAGTGAATGTCAACATTCTAGGAATCAGCAAACTAAAATGGACTGGAATGGGTGAATTTAACTCTGATGACCATTATATCTACTACTGCAGGCAGGAATCCCTCAGAAGAAATGGAGTAGCCATCATGGTCAACAAAAGAGTCTGAAATACAGTACTTGGATGCAATCTCAAAAATGACAGAACTATCTCTGTTCGTTTCCAAGGCAAACCATTCAATATCACAGTAATCCAAGTCTATTCCCCAACCAGTAACGCTGAAGAAGCTGAAGTTGACGGTTCTATGAAGACCTATAAGACCTTTTAGAACTAACACCCGAAAAAGATGTCCTTTTCATTATAGGGGACTGGAATGCAAAAGTAGGAAGTCAAGAAACACCTGGAGTAACAGGCAAATTTGGCCTTGGAATACAGAATGAAGCAGGGCAAAGACTAATAGAGTTTTGCCAAGAAAATGCACTGGTCATAGCAAACACCCTCTTCCAACAACACAAGAGAAGACTCTACACCTGGGCATCACCAGATGGTCAACACTGAAATCAGACTGATTATATTCTTTGCAGCCAAAGATGGAGAAGCTCTATACAGTCAGCAAAAACAAGACCAGGAGCTGACTGTGGCTCAGATCATGAACTCCTTATTGCCAAATTCAGACTTAAATTGAAGAAAGTAGGGAAAACCACTAGACCATTCAGGTATGACCTAAATCAAATCCCTTATGATTATACAGTGGAAGTGAGAAATAGATTTAAGGGTCTAGATCTGATAGATAGAGTGCCTGATGAACTATGGACAGAGGTTCATGACATTGTAGAGGAGACAGGGATCAAGACCATACTCATGGAAAAGAAATGCAAAAAAGCAAAATGGCTGTCTGAGGAGGCCTTACAAATAGCAGTGAAAAGAAGAGAAGCAAAAAGCAAATGAGAAAAGGAAAGATATAAGCATCTGAATGCAGAGTTACAAAGAATAGCAAGGAGAGATAAGAAAGCCTTCCTCAGTGATCACTTCAAAGTAATAGAGGAAAACAACAGAATGGAAAAGACTAGAGATCTCTTCAAGAACATTAGAGATACCAAGGGAACATTTCATGCAAAGATGGGCACAATAAAGGACAGAAATGGTATTGACCTAACAGAAGCAGATGATATTAAAAACAGGTGGCAAGAATACACAGAAGAACTGTATAAAAAAGATCTTCATGTCCCTAATCACACTGGTGTGATCACTGACCTAGAGCCAGACATCCTGAAATGTGAAGTCAAGGGGGCCTTAGAAAGCATCACTATGAACAAAGCTAGTGGAGGTGATGGAATTCCAGTTGAGCTAGTTCAAATCCTGAAAGATGATGATGTGAAAGTGCTGCACTCAGTATGCCAGCAAATTTGGAAAACTCAGTAGTGGCCACAGGACTGGAAAAGGTCACTTTTCATTCCAATCCCAAACAAAGGCAATGCCAAAGAATGCTCAGACTACCACACAATTGCACTCATCTCAAACGCTAGTAAAGTAATGCTCAAAATTCTCCAAGCCAGGGTTCAGCAATATGTGAACCATGAACTTCCTGGTGTTCAAGCTTGTTTTCAAAAAGGCAGAGGAAACAGAGACCAAATTGCCAACTTCCGCTGGATCATGGAAAAAGCAAGAGAGTTCCAGAAAAATATCTATTTCTGCTTTACTGACTATGCCAAAGCCTTTGACTGTGTGGATCACAATAAACTGTGGGAAATTTTGAAAGAGATGGGAATACCAGATCACCTGACCTGCGTCCTGAGAAACCTATATGCAGGCCACGAAGCAACAGTTAGAACTGGACATGGAACAACAGACTGGTTCCAAATAGGAAAAGGAGTACTTCAAGGCTGTATATTGTCACCCTGCTTATTTAACTTCTATACAGAGTACATCATGAGAAACGCTGGACTGGAAGAAACACAAGCTGGAATCAAGATTGCTGGGAGAAATATCAATAACCTCAGATATGCAGATGACACCACCCTTATGGCAGAAAGTGAAGAGGAACTCAAAAGCCTCTTCATGAAGGTGAAAGAGGAGAGTGAAAAAGTTGGCTTAAAGCTCACCATTCAGAAAACGAAGATCATGGCATCCTGTCCCATCACTTCATGGGAAATAGATGGGGAAACAGTGGAAATAGTGTCAGACTTTATTTTGGGGGGCTCCAAAATCACTGAAATGGTGACTGCAGCCATGAAATTAAAAGACGCTTACTCCTTGGAAGGAAAGTTATGACCAACCTAGATAGCATATTGAAAAGCAGAAACATTACTTTGCCGACAAAGGTCTGTCTAGTCAAGGCTATGGTTTTTCCAGTGGTCATGTATGGATGTGAGAGTTGGACTGTGAAGAAGGCTGAGCACTGAAGAATTGATGCTTTTGAACTGTGGTGTTGGAGAAGACTCTTGAGAGTCCCTTGGACTGCAAGGAGATCCAACCGGTCGATTCTGAAGGAGATCAGCCCTGGGATTTCTTTGGAGGGAATGATGCTGAAGCTGAAACTCCAGTACTTTGGCCACCTCATGCGAAGAGTTGACTCATTGGAAAAGACTCTGATGCTGGGAGGGATTGGGGGCAGGAGGAGAAGGGGACGACAGAGGATGAGATGGCTGGATGGCATCACTAACTCGATGGACGTGAGTCTGAGTGAACTCCGGGAGTTGGTGATGGACAGGGAGGCCTGGTGTGCTGCGATTCATGGGGTCGCAGAGTCGGACATGACTGAGCGACTGAACTGAACTGAAGGCCAGGTTCCTTAAAGCTCAACATTCAGAAAACTAAGATATTGGCATCCGATCCCATCACTTCATGGCAAATAGATGGGGAAACAGCGGAAACAGTGGCTGACTTTATTTTGGGGGGCTCCAAAATCACTGCAGATGGTGACTGCAGCCATGAAATTAAAAGACACTTACTCCTTGGAAGAAAGTTACGGCCAAACTAGATAGCATATTCAAAAGCAGAGACATTACTTTGCCAACAACGGTCCATCTAGTCAAGGCTATGGTTTTTCCAGTGGTCGTGTATGGATGTGAGAGTTGGACTGTGAAGAAAGCTGAGTGCCGAAGAATTGATGCTTTTGAACTGTGATGTTTGAAAAAACTCTTGAGAGTCCCTTGCACTGCAAGGAGATCCAATCAGTCCATCCTAAAGGAGATCAGTCCTGGGTGTTCATTGTAAGGACTGATGTTGAAGCTGAAACTCCAATATTTTGGCCACCTCATGCAAAGAGTTGACTCCTTAAAAAGATGGGGAATATATGTATAACTGTGGCGGATTCATTTTGATATTTGGCAAAACTAATACAATATTCAAAGTTTAAAAATAAAATAAAATTAAAAAAAAAAAGGACCCTGATGCTGGGAGGGATTGGGGGCAGTAGGAGAAGGGGATGACAGAGGATGAGATGGTTGGACGGCATCACCGACTTGATGGACATGAGTTTGGGTAGACTCCGGGAGTTGATGATGGACAAGGGAGGCCTGGAGTGCTGCAATTCATGGGGTGGCAAAGAGTTGGACACGACTGAGCGACTGAACTTAACTGAAGGCCAGGTTCCTCCTTTTAAGGGTTTTTACCTGATTAAGTCAATCCCATACAGGATAATCTTCCTTTGGTAACTTGAAATCACTGATTTAGAACCTTAATTATTAATACATCTTTAAAATGTGTCCTCCTTTGCCACAGAACATAATCTAATTCTCCGAGTAGTACTTCAGCATATTCACAGGTTCCAACACATTTAAGTTGGGGGTGTGGGGGAGGGGTCATTATACAAAGTGTAATCGGGGCAGGAATCTTGGGGACCATCTTATAATTCTGCCTATCGCAGCATTTCACTATAACCTTTATCCTGTCTCTTTTTGTATCCTTTGCCCCTAATATGTGATTTGCTTCTTCAGGTACTATTCTATTTCCCCTGAATAAATGAAAGATTCCTGACAGCAAGAACTTTATATTGCTTGCCG
The DNA here is from genome assembly GCF_029378745.1 of Bos indicus. Classification (NCBI taxonomy): domain Eukaryota; kingdom Metazoa; phylum Chordata; class Mammalia; order Artiodactyla; family Bovidae; genus Bos; species Bos indicus. The sequence continues at coordinate 57,200,098 of NC_091769.1, forward strand.
TCATTTCTCTAGCAACTAGAACAATATTGGACATATAATCTGAGCTCAATGAATATTTTGAATGAAAAAAATGAATGTATTAATCTAAACATAAATCACTTTGACCCTTTCTCATTCCTAGAAATCCAGTATATTATCTCCCATAGTTTGTTATTCCTCTAACAGACACTGGTCACATGCAAGTCAGTTTTAGTGAATATTTACTGAGCACTTACTCTTTACCAGCCACTTGAACACACTATAGTTAATCCTCACAATAATCCTCTTTAAATCACACAATCTCTTCTGAGCCTAGCTGGTGGAAAATTGAATTTCAGGCATACTTTTGGGAGTCCTATATTCCTGTAATGGGTACTAAGTATTCATCTTTTCTCTCCGTCTTCTGTTTAGTAATAAAACTCAGTTTCACCTGGGCACATGGCCACCTGATTACAGAACCCCTAACTCAGTTTCTCTTGAAGCTAAGTATAGCCATAAACTAGGCTCAAGTCAATATAGTGTGAGAGTGATGAGCACAACTTCATCTCCATAAAAACAAGACCTCTGGCCCTGGACTTCTCTTTTTCTTTTTTTTAGGGCTGGATCATAGACATGGAGGTGAGTCAGCTTTAACACTCTGGGACAGGGTCCTTAACCTGGGTTTACGATATTCAAAGGGCCCATGGAAGGAATTCAGGGGATCCAGGAATTTGGATGGAAAGTTACATCTTTATTTTTCAATAACCTTTAATTGAAATTCAGTATTTTCTTTAATTATGAATGTAGGCAACAAACCACAATAGCATTCACAGAATCTGTGACCTTGTCACTATCATAAACCAGAGATATTTGCAAATCACACATTTATTCATGTATCATGAAATAATATGCTTATCATATTACTGAGCATCAATTTGCACTCATCACTATGTTGAAACTAAAGTACTTACTGGACACACCAGTTCTTGTTAATAATGAATAAAGGAGCATATGCATTAGTGTATTACAAATTTGTCTTTTCTAGTATCTTTATAGTTGCATTTTATTGTAACTTACTTCCTTTATAATCCTTCTGCCTATTTTTCCATACATCTAAATCATTTTTTGAGATAAAGCTCCCACATATTTCACCAGATTTCCCAAAAGGACCACGGCATAAGATTTTAAAATCCTGTTCTAGGAGATGGTGAGGTAACAAAATGAAAGGAATATGGAATTATAAATGCCAACATGTGATGGACCATAGAAAAAGCAAGAGATTTCCAGAAAAACATTTACTTCTGCTTCATTGACTATGCTAAAGCCTTTGACTGTATGGATCACAACAAACCATGGAAAATTCTTCAGTTCAGTTCAGTTCAGTCGCTCAGTCGTGTCCAACTCCTTGCGAATCCATGAATCACAGCATGCCAGGCCTCCCTGTCCATCACCAACTCCCAGAGTTCACCCAAATTCATGTCCATCGAGTCAGTGATGCCATCCAGCCATCTCATCCTCTGTCGTCCCCTTCCCCTCCTGGCCCCAATCCCTCCCAGCATCAGAGTCTTTTCCAATGAGTCAGCTCTTTGCATGAGGTGGCCAAAGTACTGGAGTTTCAGCTTCAGCATCATTCCTTCCAAAGAAATCCCAGGGCTGATCTCCTTCAGAATGGACTGGTTGGATCTCCTTGCAGTCCAAGGGACTCTCAAGAGTCTTCTCCAACACCACACTTCAAAAGCATCAATTCTTCAGCGCTCAGCCTCCTTCACAGTCCAACTCTCACATCCATACATGACCACTGGAAAAACCATAGCCTTGACTAGACGGACCTTTGTTGGCAAAGTAATGTCTCTGCTTTTCAATATGCTATCTAGGTTGGTCGTAACTTTCCTTCCAAGGAGTAAGCATCTTTTAATTTCATGGCTGCAGTCACCATTGCAGTGATTTTGGATCCCAGAAAAATAAAGTCTGACACTGTTTCCACTGTTTCCCCATCTATTTCCCATGAAGTGATGGGACCGGATGCCATGATCTTCGTTTTCTGAATGGTGAGCTTTAAGCCAACTTTTTCACTCTCCACTTTCACCTTCATCAAGAGGCTTTTGAGTTCCTCTTCACTTTCTGCCATAAGGGTGGTGTCATCTGCATATCTGAGGTTATTGATATTTCTCCCTGCAATCTTGAATCCAGTTTGTGCTTCTTCCAGTCCAGCATTTCTCATGATGTACTCTGCATAGATGTTAAATAAGCAGGGTGACAATATACAGCCTTGATGTACTCCTTTTCCTATTTGGAACCAGTCTGTTGTTCCATGTCCAGTTCTAACTGTTGCTTCCTGACCTGCATACAGATTTCTCAAGAGGCAGGTCAGGTGGTCTGGTATTCCCATCTCTTTCAGAATTTTCCACAGTTTATTGTGATCCACACAGTCAAAGGCTTTGGCATAGTCAATAAAGCAGAAGTAGATGTTTTTCTGGAACTCTCTTGCTTTTTCCATGATCCAGCGGATGTTGGCAATTTGATCTCTGGTTGCTCTGCCTTTTCTAAAACCAGCTTGAACATCAGGAAGTTCACGGTTCACGTATTGCTGAAGCCTGGCTTGGAGAATTCTGAGCATTACTTTACTAGCATGTAGGCTTTTGCAAACAAAATCCTAGTTGGGTACTGCCTGGAAACTTCACTTTTTGCCATATCTACCCCCTTCACAAAATTTAAAGAGGCAGACAACATAAAGGCTAGACTGCCATCTTGTCATGGGGAAAGAAATATTTCTACAGCACTGAGGAAAAGATTATTATCTCAGTATGTTACATGATAACTGCAACGATCTGAATGCAGCTTCCAATAACTACAACAACCCAAATGCAACAAAATGAATGCAGCTGATAACTGCAACAATCCGAATGTGAAGTCTTAAAAAACTGATTTTGAGAAGTGATGACAGTAGGAAGTCAAAGGAGGGTAATTCAGTTCAGTTCAGTTCAGTTACTTGGTCATATCCGACTCTTTGAAACCCCATGAACCAGGACCTCCCTATCCATCACCAACTCCCGGAGTCCACCCAAACCCATGTCCATCGAGTTGGTGATGCCATCCAGCCATCTCATCCTCTGTCCCCTTCTCCTGCCCCCAATCCCTCCCAGCATCAGAGTCTTTTCCATTGAGTCAACTCTTCACATCAGGTGGCCAAAGTATTGGAGTTTCAGCTTTAGCATCAGTCCTTCCAAAGAACACCCAGGACTGATCTCCTTTAGAATGGACTGGTTGGATCTCCTTGCAGTCCAAGGGACTCTCAAGAGTCTTCTCCAACACCACAGTTCAAAAGCATCAATTCTTCAGCGCTCAGCTTTCTTCACAGTCCAACTTTCACACCATACATGACCACTGGAAAAACCATACCCTTGAGAGGAAATAATTTATAGAGGTAATTGGTTAGATAAGGACAGATCATAGAAATAGTCTTGTTGGCTGCAAGACTGAAGTTTAGGTGAGCAAAGAAGTATAACTGAAAGAGAAACATAGTAAGGAAAACCATTCTGGGGAGGACAACAGCTTTTAGATAAGCTGCACTTGAAAATCCAAGTGAAAGTTCTCAAGAGGTATGGAATGAGAGCTCTGAGATTAGTATCTAGAGATGCTGAAAGAGACTAAAAGAATGAAGGACCTTCCTGAGGTAGATAATTAATAAGGGAAAAAGGAGAAGAACATCTCTGATCCTTGAGGAACACTTACACTTAGTGAACAGAAGAAACCATTCAAAGAGTGAGAAAAGAAACAATTAGAAGAGGAGGAATAAAGTTAGAATAGTGCAATGCTACAGATAGCATGGACTTCAAGCAAAATGCATAGAGAAACTAAGGAAAGAACTGAGCAAAGGCCAGTGGATGTTGCAATGAAAAGATTATTGCTTAGTAGACAGATTACTAATAATAGGCATCCATATAAATGAGACAGTCTGAGGTGCAGATATTACCCAGGAACAGAAGCCAGAAGCCATCAAGATTCTTTTCAGAGCTATAATGGAGCCAAAATTTTTCCTTTTTTCATGATTTCTGACAAACTCACTGCAAAAAATATGTCTACTTGCTATTTACAATCATAAAATGTCCCTGTTCTGAAAAATATCTGCATCCCGAAGGTATCATTCAAAGGCAAATGGGATTAGAAATATTAAATGTATTCCACTATATCAATATCATGAAGAATACTTATTTTCATTTCACTTATCATAAAACTACATGTATTACATATAGCAGCTCTTAATATACAAAACATTTTCCCCCAAGCTGTTCAAACGAAGATATTTCCCTCTATTTTCATCCTATATTGAAGGAATAATGCCAGTCCTATTTAGGGCACTAGCTAGTGCTTACCTAAACCCTGCAAATGTTCACTGGCAATGGAATCAATAGATGGAATATAGAATTCATCTCACAGATGAATGACGCCTAATGGACCCTAGGTTTTAATTCTGAGACAGGAGCCTACATCAAAAAACTAAAAGAAAAAGAAAAAAATGAAAAAATAAGTTCCTCTCTAAGTCAGAAACAAATAAAAATATACATGTTTGGACAAAGGAAAAATTATGCAATTAACAATGCCCTCCTAACCTCTCTGGTGATCATGAATAAAACATTCACAGAAATTAAACAGTTTAAATATAGAGGTGCTGGATGCTGACACCACAAATAATGAAAGCTTTTACACTGATCCATTATTTCCTTATTAAAAGATTTGCAACACTCAAGAAAGAACCATGATCAGAGAAATTGCATAAGCCTTTTTTCCATACCATTAGCTCCAAACGAAAAGGAAAATGACAAACTTAGGTTATGCTCAACTTGCCTAACATCTGATCATCCAAAACATTCTCATGGCTTCATGTATTTTTCAAGTTCCCTGCAGATATCCGGCAGCATTTGGATATAGGCTTCTGTTCAGTCTCCATGTTCTGTTTTCATTAAAATCAATTGTGTTGTAGCTGGCTATGGGATCAAACCCTCAGCTGTAGCTGGCTCGGGGTAGGCTATAATCTGATACAAATTTCTGGAAGCTGGAATGAGGGAATCTTGTGATGTCCGTAATCACAGTGCCCATAGCGATTACTGTACACTCTTCAACGGCCAGTCCCAAGCACTCCTGTACCCTTTTAGCCACAGAAATACTTTCCTGAGGTTGGAGCCACCAAGCACATACGTCCTCACCAATCCTTGACCTCCATATGTCTTTGGACCAATCCTTCCCTCCAGTCTCATGATAAAATGAGCCTCCCTTTCACCTATGGAAAATCCTCCCACCAGCTTCTACTTTTTCCTTTATCCATTCTAAGAGATGATCATCATGGAATCATTAATCCTCTTCAAGCATCTTCACTGGCTCCTTACCCTCTACTGCAAATATTCACTGGCTTCTTCCATTTTCATTTTGGGGATGTAAAGATCCTCCCTAATTTGCAGGGAGGCCTCATTTACTGATGTATATACCCAAATATTCTCATAGACTTAATATTTTCATAGACTCCTTTTCTTCTCTGTAAACCTTTTCTAATAAGTAATCTACCATGAAAAGTATGATAAATATCAGCATTAACAGAAAATAAAAAGAAAACAATCTCATTCATAAAATCAAGACAAAAATTCAATATAAAGAAAAATTAACAAGAAAATGTCCTTATAGGAAGAACATCACTACTGACAGACATTGTTTTAATAAATGGGTATGTGTTCTGCAGGGGAAAAATAATTAATTAAAAAAATCCTCCAAATTGATGGAAATTAAATTAGAGAAGGTGTACTGGAGTACAATTTGTTTATGTTCAACAAGAATGTTTAAAAGACTGACCATATCTTTTGACTCAGCAATATCATTTCTTGGAATCTATTTGAAGAATTGCAGATTAAAATATATGCACATTTCATACATTCATGTGTATGTTTATTTCTAATAATGAAAAAAAACTGGACACACTCTAAGTTTCCAATAAAGAGGAATAAGAAAATTTATGAAATTTAACAAAATGTATGGCACATCTAATGAATAAAATATTTGCTACTATTAAGACTCACATTAACTAAGTACACAGGAACTTCAGTTCAATTCAGTCAGTCAGTCATGTCTGATTCTTTGTGACCACATGGACAGCAGAACGCCAGGCTTCCCTGTTCATCACCAACTCCCAGAGTTTACTCAAACTCATGTCCATTGAGTCAGTGATGCCATCCAACCATCTCATCCTCTGTCATCCCCTTCTCCTCCTCCCTTCAATCTTTCCCACCATCAGGGTCTTTTCCAGTGAGTCAGTTCTTTGCATTAGGTGGCCAAGGTATTACAGTTTCAGCTTCAGCCTCAGTCTTTCCAAAGAATATTCAGGACTGATTTCCTTTAGGATGGACTGGTTGGATCTCCTTGCAGTCCAAGGGACTCTCAAGAGTCTTCTCCAACACCACAGTTTAAAAGTATCAATTCTTCGACGCTCAGCTTTCTCACAGTCCAACTCTCACATCCATACATGTCTACTGGAAAAACCATAGCTTTGACTAGATGGACCTTTGTTGGCAAAGTAATGTCTCTCTTTTTTTTTTTTTAATTTTTCTTTTTTTGTTTGTTTATTTTTTTAATGTATTTATTTTAATTGGAGGCCAATTACTTTACAATATTGTATTGGTTTTGCCATACATCAACATGAATCTGCCACAGGTCTAATATGCTGTCTAGGATGGTCATAGCTTTCCTTCCAAGGAGCAAGCGTCTTTTAATTTCATGGCTGCAGTCACCATCTGCAGTGATTTTGGAGACCAGGAACATAAAGTCTCTCACCGTTTCCACTGTTTCCCCATCTATTTGCCATGAAGTATGGGACCAGATGCCATGATCTTAGTTATCTGAATGTTGAGTTTTAAGCCAACTTTTTCACTCTCCTCTTTCACTTTCATCAAGAGGTTCTTTAGTTCTTCACTTTCTGCCATAAGGGTGTTGTCTTATCAATAATCTGAGGTTATTGATATTTCTCTGGGCAATATTGATTCCAGTTTCTGCTTCATCCAGCCCAGCATTTCACATACGTACTCTTCATATAAGTTAATCAAGCAGGGTGACAATATACAGCCTTGACATACTCGTTTCCCTATTTGGAACCAGTCTGTTGTTCCAGGTCCAGTTCTAACTGTTGCTTCTTGAGGTGCATACAGATTTCTCAGGAGGCAGGTCAGGTGGTCTGGTATTCCCATCTCTTTAAGAATTTTGCACAATCTGTTGTGATCCACATAGTCAAAGGCTTTGGCATAGTCAATAAAGCAGAAATAGATGTTTTCATGGAATTATCTTGCTTTTTCAATGATTCGATGGATGCTGGCAATTTGATCTCTGGTTCCTCTACCATTTCTAACTCCAGCTTGAACATCTGGAAGTTCATGGTTCATGTACTGTTGAAGCCTGACTTGGAGGATTTTGAGCATTATTTTGCTAGCATGTGAGATGAGTGCAATTGTGTAGTAGTTTGAATATTCTTTGGCATTGCCTTTCTTTGGGACTGGAATGAAAAGTGACCTTTTCCAGTCCTGTGGCCACTGCTGAGTCTTCCAAATTTGCTGGCATATTGAGTGTAACACTTTCACAGCATCATCTTTTAGGATTTGAAATAGCTCAGATTCCATCACCTCCACTAGCTTTGTTCATAGTGATACTTCCTAAGGCCACTTGACTTCACATTCCAGGATGTCTGGCTCTAGGTGAGTGATCACAGCATCGTGGTTATCTGGGTCATGAAGATCTTTTTTGTATAGTTTTTCTGTGTATTCTTGGCCACTTCTTCTTAATATCTTTTGCTTCTGTTAGGTCCATACTATTTCCGTCCTTTATTGTGCCCATCTTTGCAAGAAATGTTCCCTAATCAAACTGATCACATGGACCACAGCCTTGTCTAAATCAAAGAAACCAGAAATTACAAGCACTTGGAGGAGCCAAGATGGTGGAGGAGTAGGACGGGGAGAACACTTTCTCCCCCACAAATTCATCAAAAGAGCATTTAAACGTCAAGTAAATTCCACAAAACAACTTCTGAATGCCGGCAGAGGACATCAGGCACCCAGAAAAGCAACCCAACTCTTCGAAAGGAGGTAGGAAAAAATATTAAAAAAAAAAAGAGAGAGAGAGACAAAAGAGGGAGGGACGGAGTTCCGTCCCGGGAAGGGAATCTTAAAAAGAGAGAAGTTTCCAAACACCAGGAAACCTTCTCACTGCCGAATCTGTGCCGAGCTTTGGAAGCACAGAGGGCAACATAACAGGGAGAAAAAATAAATAAACAATTTAAAACTCGCAGATTGCGAGCCCTACGGTAACTCCCCCAGCGGCGAAGCAGCGCAGACGCCTGCATCCGCCATTAGCAAGCCGGGGCTGGGCAGGGAGGCGTGGCGTGGGCTGCATCGCTGAGAGTAAGAATCTGGCCTGAATACCCTGAGCGCTATCTGAATGAAATAATTTGGGCTAGCAAACCAGACTGTGGGATATCTACCACGCGAAAAGCCAGCCCTAACCTAAGACCGCCAGGCCCGTGCACGGAACAAAGGACTGAACAGAGATAGCCTGCTGCAGACCTTCCCCCTCCGGTGACAGGCAGCCAGAGCCGGAAGGGGGCAATCGCAGCCCCAGAGAGACATTATCTATAAAACTGTAAGCAGGCTTCTTTGCTAACTAAAACTTCTTGGGGGTCTGGACGGTCAACATCTGCCTGAGAAGGTGCGCCGGTTTTACACCCAGATAACCGAGTTGGGGGGAGGCGATAAGTCGCAGCATTGGCGTTCGCCAAACACCTCATCACCTGAGCTGCTCGGACCTGGGAAGAGCACAAAACGCAGGCCCAACTGAGTCTGCGCCTCTGAGGACTACCCGAGTGCCTGAACCTGAGCGGCTTGGACCTGGGAGGTGCATGCAGCCCAGGGCCAGCCTCGGATTGTTCCCGGCGGAACAACCTAGAGTCCGAGCAGTGTGGACAGGGAGGCTACATGCACCGTGAGCGGGGGCAGACCCAGGGTGGCTGAGGCACTGCGAGCCCACGCCAGTGTTATTTGTTTGCAGCATCCCTCCCTCCCTCCCCATAGCGCGACTGAACAAGTAAGCCTAAAAAAAAAAAAAAAAGTGTCTTCCACCGTGCCCTTTGTGTCAGGGCGGAAACCAGATACTGAAGAGACTAGCAAACAGAAGAAGATATAACAGAGGGAAATACCTTGGAAGCTACAGGCAATAGATCAAAACCCTGTGGTTACTACGGACTACATAGGAAGGGGCCTATAGATCTTGAGAAATATAAATCTGACCAAGGAACTAGCCAAAAATGAACTGAACCCACAACACCCACAAAAAAAACCCAAAAAAGTCCTAGATATATTTTTATTATTTTTACGATCATTCTTTCTTTTTTTTTTAATTAAAAAAAATTTTTTAAGTCCTCTATTGTTCCTTTAATTTTCACTTTTATAACCTATTACTTTGCAAAAAAAAAAAGACCCTATTTTTTTCTTCTTCAGCAAACTTCATATATATATATTTTATAATTTTTTGACCTTGTTTTTGTTTTGGTTTTCGTTTTTTTCTTCTTTTCTTTAACATTGTATTTTTGAAATTCCAAACTCTACTCTAGATTTTTAATTTTCACTTTTTGGTATATGTTATCAATTTTGTACCTATAGTTTTTTTTTATATAATTTCTGTGACTTTTTTTTTTCTTTTTTTTCCTTCTTCTCTGTTTCTTTCTCTTCTTCTTTTATATAACATTGTATATCTGAAATTCCAAACTTTACTCTAGATTTTTAATTTATGCTTTTTGGTATTTGATATCAATTTTGTACCTGTATTTTCTTTATAATTTTTGTGACATTGTTCGTATTTGTTTGTTTGTTTCCTCTCTTTATTTTTCTTCTTCTTCTTTTTTTTTTTTTTTTAACATTGTATTTTTGAAATTCCAAACTCTACTCTAGATTTTTAATTTTTGCTTTCTGGTATTAGTTGTCAATTTTGTACCTGTACTTACCTTATAATTTTCGCGACCTTGTTTGTTTTTGTTTGTTCGTTTTTTCTCTCTTTCTTTTCCTTCTTCTTTTCTTTAACATCGTATTTTTGAAATTCCAAACTCTACTCTAGATTTTTAATTTTTGCTTTCTGGTATTAGTTGTCAATTTTGTACCTGTACTTACCTTATAATTTTCGCGACCTTGTTTGTTTTTGTTTGTTCGTTTTTTCTCTCTTTCTTTTCCTTCTTCTTTTCTTTAACATCGTATTTTTGAAATTCCAAACTCTACTCTAGATTTTTAATTTTTGCTTTTATGTATTTGTTACCAATTTTGTACCTTTAAGGACCCAATCTTCAGGACCCATTTTTCACTAGGGAGTGAGATTACTGGCTTGACTGCTCTCTCTCCCTTTGGACTCTCCTTTTTCTCCACCAGGTCGCCTGTGTCTCCTCCCTAACCCCTCTCTACTCTACCCAACTCTGTGAATTTCTGTGTGTTCCAGACGGTGGAGAACACTTAGGGAACTGATTACTGGCTGGATCTGTCTCCCTCCTTTTCATTCCCCCCTTTTATCCTTCTGGCCACCTCTGTTACCTTCCTCCTTCTTCTCTTCTCTGTATAACCCCGTGAACATCTCTGAGTGGTCCAGTTGTGGAGTGCACATAAGGAAGTGACTACTGGCTAGCCCACTCTCTCCACTATTGATTCACCTCATCTCATTTGGGTCACCTCTAACTCCCTCCTCCCTCTTCTCTTCTCCATGTAACCCTGTGAACCTCTCTGAGTGACCCTCACTGTAGAGAAACTTTTCATCTTTAATGTAGATGTTTTATCAATGGTGCTGTATAGAAGGAGAAGTTTTGAAACTACTGTAAAAATAAGACCGATAACCGGAAGCAGGAGACTTAAGTCCAAACCCTGACTCCAGGGAACTCCTGACTCCAAGGAACATTAATTGACAGGAGCTCATCAAATGCCTCCATACCGACACTGAAACCAAGCACCACACAAGGGCCAATAAGTTCCAGGGCAAGACATACCAAGCAAATTCTCCAGCAACAAAGGAACACAGCCCTGAGCTTCAAGATACAGGCTGCCCAAAGTCACCCCAAAACTATAGACATCTCATAACTCATTACTGGACATTTCATTGCACTCCAGAGAGAAGAAATACAACTCCACCCACCAGAACACCGACACAAGCTTCCCTAACCAGGAAACCTTGACAAGCCACCTGTACAAACCCACACACAGTGAGGAAACGCCACAATAAAGAGAACTCCACAAACTGCCAGAATACAGAAAGGACACCCCAAACTCAGCAATTTAAACAAGATGAAGAGACAGAGGAATACTCAGCAGATAAAGGAACAGGATAAATGCCCACCAAACCAAACAAAAGAGGAAGAGATAGGGAATCTACCTGATAAAGAATTCCGAATAATGATAGTGAAATTGATCCAAAATCTTGAAACTAAAATGGAATTCCAGATAAATAGCCTGGAGACAAGGATTGAGAAGATGCAAGAAAGGTTTAACAAGGACCTAGAAGAAATAAAAAAGAGTCAATATATAATGAATAATGCAATAAGTGAAATTAAAAACACTCTGGAGGCAACAAATAGTAGAATAACAGAGGCAGAAGACAGGATTAGTGAATTAGAAGATAGAATGGTAGAAATAAATGAATCAGAGAGGATAAAAGAAAAACGAATTAAAAGAAATGAGGACAATCTCAGAGACCTCCAGGACAATATTAAACGCTACAACATTCGAATCATAGGGGTTCCAGAAAAAGAAGACAAAAAGAAAGACCATGAGAAAATACTTGAGGAGATAATAGTGGAAAACTTCCCTAAAATGGGGAAGGAAATAATCACCCAAGTCCAAGAAACCCAGAGAGTCCCAAACAGGATAAACCCAAGGAGAAACACCCCAAGACACATATTAATCAAATTAACAAAGATCAAACATAAAGAACAAATATTAAAAGCAGCAAGGGAAAAACAACAAATAACACACAAGGGAATTCCCATAAGGATAACAGTTGATCTTTCAATAGAAACTCTTCAAGCCAGGAGGGAATGGCAAGACATACTTAAAATGATGAAAGAAAATAACCTACAGCCCAGATTATTGTACCCAGCAAGGATCTCATTCAAGTATGAAGGAGAAATCAAAAGCTTTTCAGACAAGCAAAAGCTGAGAGAATTCTGCACCACCAAACCAGCTCTCCAACAAATACTAAAGGATATTCTCTAGACAGGAAACACAAAAACGGTGTATAAACTCGAACCCAAAACAATAAAGTAAATGGCAACGGGATCATACTTATCAGTAATTACCTTAAACGTAAATGGGTTGAATGCCCCAACCAAAAGACAAAGACTGGCTGAATGGATACAAAAACAAGACCCCTACATATGTTGTCTACAAGAGACCCACCTCAAAACAGGGGACACATACAGATGGAAAGTGAAGGGCTGGAAAAAGATTTTCCATGCAAATAGGGACCAAAAGAAAGCAGGAGTAGCAATACTCATATCAGATAAAATAGACTTTAAAACAAAGGCTGTGAAAAGAGACAAAGAAGGTCACTACATAACGATCAAAGGATCAATCCAAGAAGAAGATATAACAATTATAAATATATATGCACCCAACACGGGAGCACCACAGTACGTAAGACAAATGCTAACAAGTATGAAAGGAGAAATTAACAATAACACAATAATAGTGGGAGACTTTAATACCCCACTTACACCTATGGATAGATCAACTAAACAGAAAATTAACAAGGAAACACAAACTTTAAATGATACAATAGACCAGTTAGACCTAATTGATATCTATAGGACATTTCATCCCAAAACAATGAATTTCACCTTTTTCTCAAGCGCACATGGAACCTTCTCCAGGATAGATCACATCCTGGGCCATAAAGCTAGCCTTGGTAAATTCAAAAAAATAGAAATCATTCCAAGCATTTTTTCTGACCATAATGCAGTAAGATTAGATCTCAACTACAGGAGAAAAACTATTAAAAATTCCAACATATGGAGGCTGAACAACACGCTGCTGAATAACCAACAAATCACAGAAGAAATCAAAAAAGAAATCAAAATTTGCATAGAAACGAATGAAAATGAAAACACAACAACCCAAAACCTGTGGGACATGGTAAAAGCAGTCCTAAGGGGAAAGTTCATAGCAATACAGGCACACCTCAAGAAACAAGAAAAAAGTCAAATAAATAACCTAACTCTACACCTAAAGCAACTAGAAAAGGAAGAAATGAAGAACCCCAGGGTTAGTAGAAGGAAAGAAATCTTAAAAATTAGAGCAGAAATAAATGCAAAAGAAACAAAAGAGACCATAGCAAAAATCAACAAAACCAAAAGCTGGTTCTTTGAAAGGATAAATAAAATTGACAAACCATTAGCCAGACTCATCAAGAAACAAAGGGAGAAAAATCAAATCAACAAAATTAGAAACGAAAATGGAGAGATCACAACAGACAACACAGAAATACAAAAGATCATAAGAGACTACTATCAACAATTATATGCCAATAAAATGGACAACGGGGAAGAAATGGACAAATTCTTAGAAAAGTACAACTTTCCAAAACTCAACCAGGAAGAAATAGAAAATCTTAACAGACCCATCACAAGCATGGAAATTGAAACTGTAATCAAAAATCTTCCAGCAAACAAAAGCCCCGGTCCAGACGGCTTCACAGCTGAATTCTACCAAAAATTTAGAGAAGAGCTAACACCTATCCTGCTCAAACTCTTCCAGAAAATTGCAGAGGAAGGTAAACTTCCAAACTCATTCTATGAGGCCAACATCACCCTAATACCAAAACTTGACAAAGATCCCACAAAAAAAGAAAACTACAGGCCAATATCACTGATGAACATAGATGCAAAAATCCTTAACAAAATTCTAGCAATCAGAATCCAACAACACATTAAAAAGATCATACACCATGATCAAGTGCGCTTTATCCCAGGGATGCAAGGATTCTTCAATATCCGCAAATCAATCAATGTAATACACCACATTAACAAATTGAAAAATAAAAACTATATGATTATCTCAATAGATGCAGAGAAAGCCTTTGACAAAATTCAACATCCATTTATGATAAAAACTCTCCAGAAAGCAGGAATAGAAGGAACATACCTCAACATAATAAAAGCTATATATGACAAACCCACAGCAAACATTATCCTCAATGGTGAAAAATTGAAAGCATTTCCTCTAAAGTCAGGAACAAGACAAGGGTGCCCACTTTCACCATTACTATTCAACATAGTTTTGGAAGTTTTGGCCACAGCAATCAGAGCAGAAAAAGAAATAAAAGGAATCCAAATTGGAAAAGAAGAAGTAAAACTCTCACTATTTGCAGATGACATGATCCTCTACATAGAAAACCCTAAAGATTCCACCAGAAAATTACTAGAACTAATCAATGACTATAGTAAAGTTGCAGGATATAAAATCAACACACAGAAATCCCTTGCATTCCTATACACTAATAATGAGAAAACAGAAAGAGAAGTTAAGGAAACAATTCCATTCACCATTGCAACGGAAAGAATAAAATACTTAGGAATATATCTACCTAAAGAAACTAAAGACCTATATATAGAAAACTATAAAACACTGGTGAAAGAAATCAAAGAGGACACTAATAGATGGAGAAATATACCATGTTCATGGATTGGAAGAATCAATATAGTGAAAATGAGTATACTACCCAAAGCAATTTATAGATTCAACGCAATCCCTATCAAGCTACCAACAGTATTCTTCACAGAGCTAGAACAAATAATTTCACAATTTGTATGGAAATACAAAAAACCTCGAATAGCCAAAGCGATCTTGAGAAAGAAGAATGGAACTGGAGGAATCAACCTACCTGACTTCAGGCTCTACTACAAAGCCACAGTTATCAAGACAGTATGGTACTGGCACAAAGACAGAAATATTGATCAATGGAATAAAATAGAAAGCCCAGAGATAAATCGATGCACATATGGACACCTTATCTTTGACAAAGGAGGCAAGAATATACAATGGATTAAAGACAATCTCTTTAACAAGTGGTGCTGGGAAATCTGGTCAACCACTTGTAAAAGAATGAAACTGGACCACTTTCTAACACCATACACAAAAATAAACTCAAAATGGATTAAAGATCTAAACGTAAGACCAGAAACTATAAAACTCCTAGAGGAGAACATAGGCAAAACACTCTCTGACATACATCACAGCAGGATCCTCTATGACCCACCTCCCAGAATATTGGAAATAAAAGCAAAAATAAACAAATGGGACCTAATTAACCTTAAAAGCTTCTGCACATCAAAGGAAACTATTAGCAAGGTGAAAAGACAGCCTTCAGAATGGGAGAAAATAATAGCAAATGAAGCAACTGACAAACAACTAATCTCAAAAATATACAAGCAACTCCTACAGCTCAACTCCAGAAAAATAAATGACCCAATCAAAAAATGGGCCAAAGAACTAAATAGACATTTCTCCAAAGAAGACATACAGAGGGCTAACAAACACATGAAAAGATGCTCAACATCACTCATTATCAGAGAAATGCAAATCAAAACCACTATGAGGTACCATTTCACACCAGTCAGAATGGCTGCGATCCAAAAGTCTACAAATAATAAATGCTGGAGAGGGTGTGGAGAAAAGGGAACCCTCTTACACTGTTGGTGGGAATGCAAACTAGTACAGCTACTATGGAGAACAGTGTGGAAATTCCTTAAAAAACTGGAAATAGAACTGCCTTATGATCCAGCAACCCCACTGCTGGGCATACACACTGAGGAAACCAGAAGGGAAAGAGACACGTGTACCCCAATGTTCATCGCAGCACTGTTTATAATAGCCAGGACATGGAAGCAACCTAGATGTCCATCAGCAGATGAATGGATAAGAAAGCAGTGGTACATATACACAATGGAGTATTACTCAGCCATTAAAAAGAATACATTTGAATCAGTTCTAATGAGGTGGATGAAACTGGAGCCTATTATACAGAGTGAAGTAAGCCAGAAGGAAAAACATAAATACAGTATAATAACACATATATATGGAATTTAGAAAGATGGTAACAATAACCCTCTGTACAAGACAGCAAAAGAGACACTGATGTATAGAACAGTCTTATGGACTCTGTGGGAGAGGGAGAGGGTGGGAAGATTTGGGAGAATGGCAATGAAACATGTAAAATATCATGTAGGAAACGAGTTGCCAGTCCAGGTTCGATGCACGATGCTGGATGCTTGGGGCTGGTGCACTGGGACGGCCCAGAGGGATGGTATGGGGAGGGAGGAGGGAGGAGGGTTCGGGATGGGGAACACATGTATACCTGTGGCGGATTCATTTTGATATTTGGCAAAACTAATACAATTATGTAAAGTTTAAAAATAAAATTTAAAAAAATTAAAAAAAAAAAAAAAAGAAAGCATGTGCCATGCTGTGTAGGGGCCACCCAAGACAGATGAGTCATGGTGGAGAGTTCTGACAAAACGTGGTCCATGGTCCACTGAAGAAGGGAATGGCAAACCACTTCAGTATTCTTGCCCTTGAGAACCCCATGAACAGTATGAAAAGGCAAAAACATAGGACACTGAAAGATAAACTCACCAGGTTAGTAGGTGCCCAATATGCTACTGGAGAACAGTGGAAAATAACTGCAGAAAGACTGAAGCCAAAGCAAAAACAACACCCAGTTGTGAATGTGACTGGTTTTGGAAGTAAATTCTGATGCTGTAAAGAACAATACTGCATAGGAACCTGGAATGTCAGGTCCATGAATCAAGGCAAATTGGAAGTGGTCAAACAGGAGATGGCAAGAGTGAAAGTCGACATTTTAGGAATCAGTGAACTAAAATGGACTGGAAAGGGTGAATTTAACTCAGATGACCATTATATCTACTACTGTGTGCAAGAATCCCTTAGAAAAAATGGAGTAATCCTCTTAGTCGATAAAAGAGTCTGAAATGCAGTACTTAAGTGCAATCTCAAAAATGACAGAATGATCTCTGTTCAATTCCAAGGCAAACCATTCAATATCATGGCAATCCAAGTATATGCCCTGACCAGTAATGCTGAAGAAGCTGAAGTTGAACGGTTCTGTGAAGACCTACAAGACCTTCTAGAACTAACAATCAGAAAAGATGTCCTTTTCATTATAGAGGACTGGAATGCACAAGTAGGAAGTCAAGAAATACCTGGAGTAATAGGCAAATTTGGCCTTAAGAGTACAGAATGAAGCAGGGCAAAGGCTAATAGAGTTTTGCCAAGAGAACACACTGGGCATAGCACACACCCTCTTCCAACAACACAAGAGAAGACTCTACACATGTACATGACCAAATGGTCAATACCGAAATCAGATTGATTATATTATTTGCAGCCAAAGATGGAGAAGCTCTGTACAGTCAGCAAAAAAAGACCAGAAGCTGGCTGGCTCAGATCATGAACTCCTTACTGCCAAATTCAGACTTAAATTAAAGAAAGCAGGGAAAACCACTAGACCATTCAGATATGACCTAAATCAAATCCCTTACGATTATACAGTGGAAGTGAGAAATACATTCAGGGATCAGATCTGATCGAGTGCCTGATGAACTATGGATGGAGGTTTGTGACATTGTACAGGAGATAGGAATCAAGACCACCCCCCAAAAAAAGAAATGCAAAAAAGCTAAATGGCTGTTTGAGGAGGCCTTACTAATAGCTGAGAAAAGAAGAGAAGCAAAAAGCAAAAGAGAAAAGGAAAGATACACTCATTTGAATGCAAAGTTCCAAAGAATAGCAAAGAGAAATAAGAAAGCCTTCCTCAGTGATCAGTGCAAAGAAATAGAGGAAAACAGTAGAATGGGAAAGACTAGAGATCTCTTCAAGAAAATTAGAGATACCAGGTATACAGGGAACCCCTGATGAGTTCACCTACATGAAACACTGTACAAAGTATTAGAAATATGCAGGACAATATCGTAATAGAAATATCCTCTGAGGAATGGATTTTTTCTGTTTATGCTTTTCTAGATTTTCCAACTTGTGTAAAATGAGCATATCTTATTTTAAAAATATAAAGTTAAGAAACTGGTAGAAAAATAAAAAGGAGGGGGAGAGGCACTCCCAAAACAGTAGAGCTTTGTGTTGGGTGCATGGCTTTGGCATCAAGCAAACCTGGTGTCAAAGCCTACCTAGTTCTGCCCTTTTCAGTTCTGTGATTCCAGGTAACACTTGTCACCCTCTCTATCTCAGTTTCCTCCTTGGAACAGGGAGGATAATAGTTCTAACCTACAGGGTGATCAGATGACTAAATTATATCATTCATCTCCTGCCTGCATATAGTAAGTTTTCAAATTACACTCTTATTACTACTAATTCTCTGATACCCCAGCTGCTGGAAAAGTCTCTTCCCTTCAAGGATCCCTTCCCTTCTCCCACTGCCAAATTCTCATGATTCCTTTTCTGGAATAAACTCTCCTAAAGGGCAGGAGAACAGAGTATCTTTACAGAAGGAAAAAGACAGATGCACTTTCCATACTAACAGGTAGGCTTCTGGGGTTTGAGTCAGTAAAAAGGACTGAAAAGGCAAGCAAAGAGGCCTGAACTACAAACCATTATTACCATTATTTCACATGGCTGCATGTGCCTGATCCTTCAAGGGAGAACGTAGAAACAGAACCTATTGTCAGCCTGGACAAGAATCCAGATCAACTGTGACTAAAACAGCCATGGACCCAACACTTTCTTTTTCCAAAGGGAAAAGTAGTTCCCATTTATATGACCTACCCTTCCACCCTTCTAAGCGTTTATTCACAGACCTCTCCTCTTAGGACGAACCTTTACTCTCTACCTGATGTCATCATCCTTTAAGGACCAACTCCAAACCACCGTACCACAGCGATCCTTCACCTTCACCCCCGGACTAGAACTTCCTTCACCTCTGTCTCCCACTGGGGTCTATGGCCCCACCCTCAGGATCTGACTGGCTCCCTGTTTTTGCCTATTAATGAGCTGTTCCTTATGGCCTGTGTCATCTCCCTGCTGGATCAGAAGTCATCTTCACTATCTTGTTTTAACAGTGTGACACACAGAACAGGTGTTCAGGAAGACTTTGAATGAATAAACTAGCTTCCTGTTCAAGCTGAGATTAATAAAACCTGTTTTGTGGGTAACATCCCTTTTCCTCAATTTCCCATTTACAAGAGAATACAGAAGTAAGTCACCTTCTCCTCCATTTTACATTCCAACAAAGAATCAGGACACTGGTGCAGGTAGAATGTTCCTTCTTTTTTGTGACCTACAGCCCTGCAGTGGCTGCCTTGAATCAAAGCCGACTGTATGGATTTTTAGTTTTGAATCTGCAGTACGTACAGTCTCATCTCTCAGAAACCAGATATTGATCCCTGTCTCGCTGGGTCTACACAAACTGGATTGCCTGAATCCGGGGATTGTCTTTGAAGGAACAAATTCAGTAAATTAAATAGAGTAGGTTTTCTCCCCCTACACTATGCCAGATAGCATATTTGACTGGGTCTTTTTGCTTTTTATCTAGCTTTTCTGGTGACGCAAAATTAACAATGCAGAATGGTTGTAAGGAAGCCACTTTTTCATGGCTCATCAAAAAATGAGCCATAAAGGCATAATTTTGCCAACTTTGCCTTAGGCGTAATTGTGCCCCAAGCAAGCTCATAATTGGGGGTATACACAACAAAAGAGGGCTTCCCTCGTGGCTCAGTGGTAAAGAATTTGACTGCAATGCAGGAGACCAGGATTCAATCCCTGGGTTGGGAAAATCCTCCAGAGGAGGACATGGCAACCCACTCCAGGATTCTTGCCTGGAGGATTCCATGGACAGAGGAGCCTGGCGAGCTACAGCCCATGGGGTTGCACAGAGTCAGACACAACTGAAGCGACTTAGCAGCAGCAGCATAACAGAAGAGTTAAAGAGAAAGAAGGACAATCCAGTGGCTGGATTCGCAGATGGGCAACAAACATCACAGATGTTGCCACCATGATAAGCAAGCCATAGTGTCTACAAATATCTTTTTGCACACTCAGGATTTGCCAGATGCAGGGAACAAGACAGACACAGTACCTATCCTCAAAGTCTAGAGGGAAAGTTGAACCTTAAAACAGTCACTATGACTGTGATTAGAAGAGCCTAAGTGAAGTAAAAAAGAACTGTAGATTCTCAGCCAGACCTAGTCTAGCCTGGAGAGTAGTCCTTAAGGACTTATCATTTAAACAGAATCCTGAAAGATGATTAGAAGTCAGCTAGGTTAACTGAGGCCAGAAGGTGGATGGGGGTTCAAAGGAAGAAAGATTATTCCTAAATAAGGAGCAGCATGTTCCAGTGCCCTAGGATAAAAGAAAGCATGGTCTGTTTAAGAAACTGAGAGGTATTCTCAGGAGTCAAATGATACAAAAACAAGGGAGAATTATTTTCCATTAAACCTGGGGGAAAAGAGGGAGATGAGCCATGAGAGTCAAGACTAGAAAGATAGATAATCTAGAGCCTAAGGGATCAGGTAAAGAGTCTTTTTCTTAAATGCAATTTGTGAGTTTTAGGTTTGTGGCTTTGGCTGCAGTAAAGAGAACTGTTTGGAAGGGAAGGGTATAATTAGGAAAAGGACTTAGGAGATTGTTGCTGCAGCTCAAGCAAGAGACAGAGGTGGCCTGAGTGGCAAAGTGATAGCAAACACAGAGAATGGACAGACTTGAGGAAGAGTTCTAAAGCAGAGTCATCCTCAGAATCATATTGCATCTTCCTTTTATTGAGTCAACCTCCCAACTCATCTTCTCTCAGCCTCTTATATCCCACCACTCACTAATACCCTGAGAATATGAAAATGGGGAGAAAAGGTACCCTTCCCTTTGGCCATAAAACACTTATGAGAAATTATCACATTTCCAGTATCAATAGGAAAGAGGCCCTCTGACATGAAACATGCATACCCAAACTTCCATATCAAATTAACTAATGGAGACCCTTAGTCTTTTCAAATGAAAGAAATCAGTACCAGCACAGCTACAAAGTACCAAAAGTGAGACCGAAAATTGTCTTCATTCCTCCCAACCCAGGGTTATGTCTGCTTGACCATCCAAAGGGAACATGGTGGTCAGCATCGGGCTGCCCTGAGGAGGGAGGAGGCTAACGTCCCTTCCCCTCTGCTTCCATAAAGGCTCGGACCACTTCAGGACTAAAATGGATGTTGATCATGGATTCTTAAAAGGACTTGTAAAAGAAAAGAAGTAATACATTCCCTCCTGTATTGTCTCTTTTCCCTAGAAACCCTCTATGAAAGGTTTTTATTATCCAAGGTAGCTTTTTAGATGTCACTCCAGCCCTAAGTGTATTTGCATTAAGATGCAGCTTATTTCTTGTGTCTCCCAGAACTTTGCCCTCTTACTATTAGTACATTTACAACCCCTCACACTCACAACAGAACAAGAGAAGTCAAAGTAGATGAAAGGGACCAGATCCATTTGCTCCTAACCAGGCCCCTTAAGAGCCTCTTAGAGGATCCCAGGTTACAAAAATGTTCATCTTTTCCATTCATGAATACCTTTTTGAAGGCAGAGATGGGTCTATAAAATGGCACAAGAATAAAGTCTGTTTTTCCCACTGCCCCTTCTAGAATCTTTTCTTCAAAATATTTTTATCTATTGGTCAGAAGAATGTATAACATTTGTTCCCAAATGTATTTTAAACATATACCTGTTTCCCAAGGGATTACAGGTTTTTGTAGCAATCAACCTACAAGGTGTGAACAGAAAAAGAATTTGATACTCTTGTTTTGAGGGACAGAGAAAAAACAAGGGCTTTGTGGTTGCATCTCTACCGGCAGAGTCGCATGCACTTTCACAGAAACTTTGCATTGATTTCAAAGGCTTTGCAGAGACAACTGCTGGTTTCCATGGCAATTATGTCTATGGCATCTAGCTCTCCCCCTGCATATTGGTGACACAGGACAGAGGAAGGCCACATGTTCAGTTATGCATAAGTTACAGTCTTGGTTATTCAAGAAAGACCATCATTTACCCTATACCTTGAGAGTTTAAGATGTTATTTCTAAAGCAGAAATAGACACACAAATGTATGGATACCAAGGGGGAAAGTGGGGATGGGATAAATTGGGAGATTGGAATTGACATATATACACTATTGATACTATGTATAAAACAGATAACTAATGAGAACCTATTTTATAGCACAGGGAACTCTACTCAATGCTCTGTGGTGACCTAAATGGGAAGAAAATTAAAAAAAACCCGAGAGGATATATGTAAACATATAGCTGATTCACTTTGCTTTACAGTAGAAACTAACACAACCTTGTAAAACAACTATTGTTGTTGTTATTTAGTCCCTAAGTTGTCTCCAACTCTTGCAGCCCCATGGACTAACCTGCCGGGCTCATCTGTCCTATACTCCAATAAAAACATTTTCTAAAAAGCTGTAAAATTTAGTGTACTACATAATGAAGCTAGTCCACTTGTAGGAACCTACGTTAATGAAATAATTTAGAATGTGCACAGTGATTTTATCAAAAGCATATTTGTTGCAGCATTAAACCTAAATGCTCAAGAAAAAAGAGTAAAATACATTCTGAAACATCTTTATACATACTACACAGACGTCAAAACAAAGCCCAGTTTTGGGAAAGCAAATTTCTTGTCAAAGAAAGATGCTCATGATATATTATTTCATGTGAATAAAAGTTGAAAAATAGTCTTATGGTATGCTTCTATTTAATAGATAATAAATCTCTTTATGTGTGTTCATCTATGTGCAAGCATTTTTCTGCCAGTATATACACAAAAATATGAACAATTTTTTAAAAAGATGCTATGCAGTTGACACGATGCATGGTCAAAGCATGAGGGCATATAAAAATACAGATCTACTGTAAGCTTGGCTGGATCCTTTATATGACTTGATCTGTTTCTCACATCAGAATGCATTTTTTGGTGCCTGAATACAAAATACATGAGGAGTGTTTAATTTCCCTTGATTTGTTTCCTTCTTTATCTCAAAGCCCCTTTTTCATTTTTAGAATGAAGCAATAATGAAAAATACATGAAATATGAGGAAGAGAGTCCTAATTTGGAACTATCCTTCCAGTCATCCTAATTGAAATACTCTCTGAATTAGAGAATTCTTCATGAAAAACAGCTTTATGAGAAACATAAAATAGATTCTGGGAAAATTATTCTCTCCCAAGGATTTGACTGTTGATTTCTGTCCTGGTCATACAGAAAAAGCTGCACAGTGGTGAAGCACAGACACTCCATCCAGCTCCATCATTTATGACTCTGACATCTTTGCAAGTTACTTAACATTTAAGTTCCAAGTTCTGTTCTGTAAACTGGGAATAACAACTACTTTCATAGGACTGCTGGGCTTAAGCTAGTGGGCATAAAGAGCTTAGCATTGTGCCTAATACATAGGTATTATTCATATCCATATTAACTATTATCTTACTTATCATACTTTAGTTCAGTACAGGAAGAATCTTAATATTCTTTCAGACTGGTATGATGAAATGTTAAAAGTTTTAAGTGTCATATCGATAATTCAGTTTTAAAGGACCCAATATTTTAAGATGCCCTGTTGGTAAGTGAAAGAAATATTTTTCAAAATTCAATTCAAAAATATGACTTCAGTTAAATTTCCAGAATAATTCCTCAAAATAATATTTTACTTAAATGACCTAAATAATGACTTGCTATGCACATTCCATTGCAAGACACTTTAAATATGTCAATGACATTCTAAAGTGTTGCTCTAAATTAGCATTTTTAAAAACTGATCTCTTTGGACAAACTTTGGCAGAGCAATACCAGGACTTCTTCTAATCCTAGAGAAATTTAGACTACCAGCCCTTGAAGTCCCTTTAGATTTCCTTTATGAATTTAATAATATTTTAAAATTCCAAAAAATTAAATGATAATCTCAGTCAACAATTTCTTTTCTTAAAATATAAATCTGTTATTGAAAGAGAATCCCATAATCCCTTCCAAACACTATAAACTATCTTTTGCTAAATTCAATAACTGAGGAAATTTCACTGGATTAAATCTGAATACAAACTAAATAGCATAAACTATGGCCTATCCTCTCTGGCTAGTTAAGATTGAACAGCTGGGCAGTCAAACCAGATTTATCACTAAATCACAAACCTTGTTTAATGCAGTACCCACTACCAAGGCACTTTTTTGTGTTCATTTACTTGTTTAGAATTATCTGGACTTCGATTGATTTGCTTTGACCACCAAAACTGCCTTTTAATGCCTGCTGGATATCCTATTCCTGCCAAGGTTCAGCTGATAGATATCATGCAAGCTCTACCTCAATTCTGTCTATTGGCTGTCCTAGAATATCCTGGAGTCCTTTTTGCCCTGTGTCTGGAGTGCTTGGGTGTTCTGACCTTGTTGAGAGTCTCACCACTTTTTTACCCATCAAAACGTGGTTAACTCAAAGAGTTCAATAGAGACTATTTACAAGGGTGTGGACTGCTTAAGAGAAATGATAAGGAATTAGTAAAGCATTCAAGGGATGGACCATTAATAGATCAAGACCTTATGCAATAAGGAGAGGAGCCATTTTCAGAACAGGAGTTATATCTGTAGCTTAGAATGCCTCTCTGATAGGAGATGTGGATTTCAATAAAGAAAAACAAGGACTGTAAACCTATAGCCTCAACAGAGGTAGAACTCTAACAATACCCCAATCTCTCCCTTTCTCCTCCCACTCTCTCCTCTCCAGTATCCTTATTAGTCAAAACCAACCAGAAACTATAGGGCAAGAGAATCAAATGGATGCAGTCCATGGAGGCCAAAATTTTGGAGCAAAATTTAGGGTAAAGGAAGGTCATGAGTTGATCTGGAAACTTCAGCATAAACTTTTAGGACCCTCTCTGGCTGGCCACCTTCCCAGGGGAACATAATATGCAAGTAAGCCACTTTTTCAGAATCCAAATCAATTTTGCAAGCATCTATAAGGCAGGTATAACAGGGCATGGGCTTCCCTGGTGATTCAAACAGTAAAGAATCTGCCTGCAATGTGGGAGACTTGGGTTCGATCCCTGGGTTGGGAAGATCCCCTGGAGGGCAAGGCAACCCACTCCAGTATTCTTGCCTGAAGAATCCCCATGGACAGAGAGGCCTAGTAGGCTACAATCCATAGGGTCACAAAGAGTCAGACTGACTGAGCAACTAAGCACACAGCACAATACTGTACACCTTGCCTCCACATTTGTGAAGAAGACTTTTGCTAATTTGGTGCGACCCTGACAGTTAACTATTTCTTTAGTTAACTCTGTGGCTCAGAGGGTAAAGCATCTGCTTGCAATGTGGGAGACCCAGGTTTGATCCCTGGGTCAGGAAGATCCCCTGGAGAAGGAAATGGCAACCCACTCCAGTACTCTTGCCTGGAGAATTCCATGGACTGAGGAGCCTGGTGAGTGGGCTACAGTCCATGGAGTCGCAGAGTCAGACACGACTGAGCGACTTCACTTTCACTTTTACTTTCACTTTAATTAACCTACCTTCCTACTCTACATTCAGTTCAGTTCAGTCCAGTCACTCATTCATGTTCAACTCTCTGCGACCCCATAGACAGCAGCACGCCAGGCCTCCCTGTCCATCACCAACTCCCAGAGTTTACTCAAACTCATGTCCAATGAGTCGGTGATGCCATCCAACCATCTCATCCTCTGTCGTCCCCTTCTCCTCCCACCTTCAATCTTTCCCAGCATCAGTGTCTTTTCAAATGAGTCATTTCTTCGCATCAGATGGCCAAAGTATTGGAGTTGCAGCATCAGTCTTTCCAATTAATATTCAGGACTGACTTCCTTTAGGATTCACTGGTTGGATCTCCTTGCAGTCCAAAGGACTCTCAAGAGTCTTCTCCAACACCACAGTTTAAAAGCATCAATTCTTTAGCACTCAGCTTTCTTTATAGACCAACTCTCACATCCATACATGACTACTGGAAAAACCATAGTTTTGATTAGATGGACCTTTGTTGGCAAAGTAATGTCTCTGCTTTTTAACATACCATTTAGGTTGGTGATAACTTTCTTTCCAAGGAGTAAGCATCTTTTAACTTCATGGCTGCCGTCACCATCTGTAGTTATTTTGAAGTCCAAAAAATAAAGTCAGCCACTGTTTCCATTGCTTCCCCATCTATTTGCCATGAAGTGATGGGACCAGATGCCATGGTCTTAGTTTTCTGAACGTTGAGTTTTAATCCAACTTTTTCATTCTCCTCTTTCATTTTCATCAAGAGGCTCTTTAGTTCTTTGCTTTCTGAGACATATTAGCATATACAAATGCATCAAAGCAGGAGAAATTAGCTCATCTGCTAAGAGTTTAAGCAACTTTATTGAGCGATCTGTCTACTTTCTGCCTCCCTTAGAAGTCTAGAGAGAACATTCACGTCTTCCAAGAAATTCTGAGTCAGCAGTCCAAAGCTTTATCTCATTACATATAGAAGTTTACAAAGTATTTAGGAAAGAAATATACTTATGCTACTAGACCTGGGGAACATATATTGCAATTCAGAAGTAAATGTGGTAAAATATGGTAAAAATGTGGTAAAAAAAAAAAAAAGAACAAAATGTTAAAAAAAGAAAAAGGAATATAGAATAAAATTGTATATGAATCCCCCAAGGAACACTCAGGCCTACTCTGTAGAGGACTGAGATCACTACACATAAGCAAAAACGTTTCTAAGAAAGCATAAGCACTATTTCCATTCAGAGAGCCAAACTGACATGACCTTTTAGTTTTTTCCTTGGAACTAGATTTGAATGGCTTGTTCCAAAGAATAGCAAGGAGAGATAAGAAAGCCCTCCTACGTGATCAATGCAAAGAAATAGAGGAAAACAATACAACAGGAAAGACTAGAGATCTCTTCAAGAAAATTAGAGATGCCAAGGGAACATTTCATGCAAAGAAGGGCTCAAAAAAGGACAGAAATGGTATGGACCTAACAGAAGCAGAAGATGTTAAGAAGAGGTGGCAAGAATACACAGAAGAACTGTACAAAAAAAGATTTTCATGAACAGATAATCACAATGGTGTGATCACTCACCTAGAGCCAGATATCCTGGAATGTGAAGTCAAGTGGGCCTTAAAAAGCATCACTACGAACAAAGCTAGTGGAGGTGATGGAATTCCAGTTGAGCTATTTCAAATCCTAAAAGATGATGCTGTGAAAGTGCTGCACTCAGTTCAGTTCAGTTCAGTTGCTCAGTCGTGTCCAACTCTTTGCGACCCCATGAATCGCAGCACGCCAGGCCTCCCTGTCCATCACCAGCTCCCGGAGTTCACTCAGACTCACATCCATCGAGTCAGTAATGCCATCCAGCCATCTCATCCTCTGTCGTCCTCTTCTCCTCCTGCCCCCAATCCCTCCCAGCATCAGAGTCTTTTCCAATGAGTCAACTCTTCGCATGAGGTGGCAAAAGTACTGGAGTTTCAGCTTTAGCATCATTCCTTCCAAAGAAATCCCAGGGCTGATCTCCTTCAGAATGGACTGGTTGGATCTCCTTGCAGTCCAAGGGACTCTCAAGAGTCTTCTCCAACATCACAGTTCAAAAGCATCAATTCTTCAGCACTCAGCCTTCTTCACAGCCCAACTCTCACATCCATACATGACCACAGGAAAAACCATAGCCTTGACTAGACAGACCTTTGTTGGCAAAGTAATGTCTCTGCTTTTCAATATGCTATCTAGGTTGGTCATAACTTTCCTTCCAAGGAGTAAGCGTTTTTTAATTTCATGGCTGCAGTCACCATCTGCAGTGATTTTGGAGCCCAAAAAAATAAAGTCTGACACTGTCTCCACTGTTTCCCCATCTATTTCCCATGGCGTGATGGGACCGGATGCCATGATCTTCGTTTTCTGAATGTTGATCTTTAAGCCAACTCAGTATGTACTAAGAAACCTGTATGCAGGTCAGGAAGCAACAGTTAGAACTGGACATGGAACAACAGACTGGTTCCAAATAGGAAAAGGAGTACATCAAGGCTGTATATTGTCACCCTGCTTATTTAACATCTATGCAGAGTACATCATGAGAAATCCTGGGTTGGAGGAAGCACAAGCTCTAATCAAGATTACAGGGAGAAATATCAATAACCTCAGATATATGATACCACCCTTATGGCAGAAAGTGAAGAAGAACTAAAGAGCCTCTTGATAAAAGTGAAAGAGGAGAGTGGAAAAGTTGGCTTAAAGCTCAACATTCAGAAAACTAAGATCATAGCATCCAGTCCCATCACTTCATGGCTAATAGATGGTGAAACAGTGGAAATAGTGACTGACTCTATTTTGGGGGGCTCCAATATCACTGCAGATGGTGATTGCAGCCATGAAATTAAAAGACACTTGCTCCTTGGAAAGAAAGTTATCACCAACCTAAACAGCCTATTAAAAAGCAGAGACATTACTTTGTCAACAAAGGTCCATCTAGTCAAGGTTATGGTTTTTCCAGTAGTCATGTATGGATGTGAGAGTTGGACTAAAAAGAAAGCTGAGCGCCGAAGAATTGATGCTTTTGAACTGTGATGTTGGAGAAGACTCCTGAGAGTCCCTTGGACTGCAAGGAGATCCAACCAGTCCATACTGAAGATCTGTCCTGGGTGTTCATTGAAAGGACTGATGTTGAAGCTGAAACTCCAATACTTGGCCACCTGATGCAAAGAGCTGACTCAATTGAAAAGACCCTGATGCTGGGAAAGATTGAAGGCAGGAGGAGAAGGGGATGGCAGAGGATGAGATGATTGGATGGCATCATTGACTCACTGGACATGAGTTTGGGTAAACTCCAGGAGTTGGTGATGGACAAGGAGGCCTGGTGTGCTGCAGTCCATGGGGTTGCAAAGAGTCAGACACGACCGAGCAACTGACTTGAACTGAATTTAGAGCTAACCCACTGGTATGTATAATTTGATTAACAGACAGGACTAGTCATGCCCTAGAAGTCCATTGTAGAGAGAAGCAATGGCTGCTCAAAAATAGTTCAAATTTATTTGTATCTAGCTCCAAACTAAGAACTCTCTTTCTCTCTCCATCCTACTGCCATCCCTCCCCAGACAGCTTCCTGGAGTATCTTTGCTTAATCCAGTGCCCAGGAAAGCATGAGACCTAAATTAAATATTTGCAGGTGTCTTCCCTAATTTTAAAAAATACATTTGTTCCTGAAAAAGCAGCTCTATAAGATGTGGCCCAAAGAAAGACTTAGGTTAAAAAGAGAGTGTATGTGTTAATGTAGACTCAACATGATAGGCCATATAAAAATTTTTTTTCAATTTTAATTATGGTGAAATCATCATCACACTACTACCACATAGAATGAGAAGATGTATCAGTCATTTGAGCATTTTTTGGTTTAGGTTATACAATGTTCATGGAAGAAAGTAGATCTACC
The DNA here is from genome assembly GCF_029378745.1 of Bos indicus. NCBI lineage: Eukaryota > Metazoa > Chordata > Mammalia > Artiodactyla > Bovidae > Bos > Bos indicus. Next base: position 57,229,556 of record NC_091769.1, read on the forward strand.
ATCTGCTCAGTTGTTCTTTAAGCATATGAACTGTTCTAAGTCAGCAACTCACAATGCATGCACACTTGGCTCCTGCCAAAGCATATAACCGTGAATGTCTAAACACTAAACTTTTATAATAAACACAATTATGAGACATTGCACTTATTTCTCTTTATGCATTGTGTCACTTTCACTGAATTATAAGCCACCTTGCCATTAATCTAGTTCACTATTGCATTCTTGGAGTAAACCACACAATTAAAAAATGACCTTTCTTATCTTCTTAACCCACAGAACTGCTTTCACTGAAGTATGCTCTGCTTTTTACTTAATGACTCTGTGTAGGCAAGGATATGGAGAAAAGGGAACACTTTTGCACTGTTTGAGGGAATATGAACTCGTGCAGCCACTACGGAAAACAGTATGAAAGTTCTTCAAAAAATTAAAAATAGAACTACCATATGAACCAGCAATTCTACTTCTGTGTGTTTATCCAGAGAAAATGAAAACACTAATGTGAAAAGCTACATGCATTCCCATGTTCGGTACAGCATTATTTATAATAGCCAAGATATGCAAACAACCTAAGTGTCCATCGATGGATAAATGGATAAAGAAAATGTGGTGTGTGTGTATATATATAATGGAATATTATTCAGCCATTAAAAATAGAGAAATCTTGCCATCTGTGATGATGTGGATGGACCTTAAGGGCCTTATGCTAAGTGAAATAAGTCAAACAAAGGCATATTGTACAATCTCACTTATATATGGAATCTTAAGAGAGAGAGAGAAAAAAAAAACAGTTTGGTGATTGCCAGAGATGAGAGGTTGGGAGTGGGGAGGTGAAATGAGTGAAGGAGGTCAAAAGGTACTAACTTTCAGTTATAAAATAAATAAGTCCTGGGGAGCATGGTGACTATGGTTAATAATACTGTATTACATATTTGAAAGTTGCTAATATGCCACCACTCATTGTAGTGGTCATTTTGCAATATATACAAATATCGAATCATTATGTTGTATACCTGAAATGAATATAATGTTACATGTCAATTACATTTCAATTTTAAAAGATACACCCAAAAACAAGTTTATGAAATCTATTACTTTTTTCCATAAATACACTGAGGGCATTATCTATTTAATCACTCTGTGACTCCTATATGTAGATAAGGACAAGAACTACCCTTGAGACATAAAGTAAGAAGCAGCTCTGCTACCCCTGAGGAACAAGTATGCTCCATCCTCCCCACTCTCAATACCTTCTCTCCATGGCCAATGGGAGCATGTACCTAATGATGTATATTTTTACTTTGGCTGCCAGGAAGCTTAGTACCAACCTTGTTGAGCAAGTATAATATTTATAAAGAACTCTAAGATCTGTATGTTTAAGCCCTAACTTTTATTTACACTTTATTTTCTATTATTTTCATATATGAGGTAATTCTAATTAAATTTTATTGTATATATTTTACAAGTCACATAAAATCTCTGAAAAGTGAAATAAAAAGTAAGAAAGTCAGGGAAAATAAAAAGCTAACCAATATTTATCAAATACACTTAGCATAAAGGCAAGTGTTATGAGATTATACCAACAGAAGACTTGTCATTTTGATTCTCCACAGCCTGTTCACATAACCCTAAGAGTAAGCACCCTGATTCTGAATCATTATAGTTGTAAAGCCATAGGCTTGGTTTTATGGGCAGACAGCTTCATTCAGCCACATTTATTGAGCAAATGCTAAAGGCAGGTGCAAATACTACAAAGAATAAGAAGGAAATAAATGTTTCAGAACACAGATTCTGGAGTCAGTCTGCCTGAATACAAAATCCTCAATCCACCACTAAGAAGCTCTGAGAGTTTGAGCAGGTTATTTAACCCCTCTGTGCTTCATTTTCTTCATCTGTATGATGGGCTTAATAACAGTACTCTCAGTGTAAGAGTCAAGAGAGCTGACGTTATAGAATGAAGTCTGGTGATAGAAGGTACTCTGTTAGCTACTATTATTACCAAAAACAAAACAAGAAGACACAGATCTTAGCCCCAAGAATCTCAGGGTCTAGTAGGAATACAGACACATAAATAGGTTTGTTTTTGTTTTGTTTTTAAAGAGCAGTAAGTGCTACACAAAGACAAGTACAAACTCTCTCAAGGTACAGAGGACAGTGCCACTGTTACTGTGTCTGACAATCAGCTCATTCAAAAACTGTGCACAGCTCTTTTATTTACATTCCTGTCATTTTCTATATGCAGTGTCCAAGAGAATTATCCAAGAGAATTCTCTTCCTCAAATTCCAATCTAACAACATGTAGTAGTTAATATTTCACTGACATTTAATCTAATTGCCCATATGTAATAGCAACGATTATAGTATTTTGTCCCTGACATTTATGTTGCCTGAACACTATGCAGCTTAAATTGGCCCACAAGCCATAACTGTTCAACTGCTGTCTTCAATTTTCCTGAGTTGAGAACAAAATTTCTGCACCAGAGTACGTTTTCTTTCACACGCAAACAAACCCACATGTGCAAGTACATATGTACATAAAAAGAAGGTGTCTGGGTGCCAAACATGAATCCACCCCTGCCCAGTAAATCTGATATTATTATTTTTCATCATTTCAAACAACTGTGCAGCAATCAACTGGACTGCTCATGTGGCAGCCCAATCTGGGCACTAAGACAGATGCAATAATCACACCAGCTGGGAGGTATTCAGTTAGCTTGCTCATCTAGAGATGACAGAAATCTTCCATGTCAAAAATTTTTGCAACCCCCAGATAGACTTTTCTCTTTTAAACCACTATTCTTTTTTCAGGCCATTCATATAACTGGGATCTAATTATCAAGTTCACTTAAAGCATCACTTTTTGAAATGAGCACACAGGATGTGCAATCAAAACTTGGAACGTGCATGCTACATCTACAGAGACTCTCCTGTTAAATAATGCAGCTGGAAAGAGGCGCCACTGAGACAACAAGGCTTTTTGGCTCCTGTGTAAAGGGCTGAATTCTTATGGTGTTTAATTTCCCAATTCAGGATTCCAAAGTCTGTGCAGCAGCAATGTCTAGTTAGCTGTGTCTTCATGTCCTGCAGGGGAGTGGGTGCAGCTGGACAGCGGCAGGCTGCTGGTTCGGTTTGATTGTGTAGCCCAGCCTGAAGAGCCTCCTGGGACCAGCAGTGTTCTGCAAATTAAAGTCGGCCTGGCCTGAAGGTCAGCAGCCATCCCCCAGCAGTCACTGGTCGTCCCAGCCCGCTGCCCTTGAGAAATTGGTGTGCTGCAAAACATATTTGCTCAGATACAGAGAGAAAGCGATTCTTCACCTAATTACATCCATTTGGCTCTGAACAGATAGATCAGATCTCTTTGTGGGGGGAACAAAGCAGAAAAGAAAGGGATATTTATGTTTATTCATTTGCTAAAGCTCTCCAAAATTTCTGTAGGGAAGCTGTATAGCTAAAATCAAATAATGAATTTTATGCTTTATGAATTATACACACTATGTAAAAATGAAAAGTGGGAGAAGGATGAGGAAAGTAGGGGTTTCTAGAGAATATACACCCTGCTGTAGGGCTGTCTTAACAAAATGGCCGCAATGAGTTCCCATCTACAAATAGCTCCCAACCACAAATGCCTTCTCTCTACTCTGCCAAAATAACAACCATTTCCTATCATTCAATGGCCTCTCTGAGAGCTGCTATCCAGTCTTTCTCAGTTCTTTACAATGTCTTTAATCATTTGCAAAGAAAACTGACTTTTAGCCAGGCAATTCACATCTAAGTCATTTTGCTAACTAAGGGTTAAATCAGTGGACAAAGCAGCCCAGAGGAATGTTCTGAAAGGACCTGTGCAGCAGTTTGAGAAACACACAACACACTAGCCTATTGAGGCAGGACCAATTGACCTCAAGACTATCTGGGTAAAATTGCAAAGTAGATAACATTCTCTTTGGCCAAAGAGGCTTCTAAAGCCTTTTCCTCATCCTCTTTCAGTTGGTTCAGTTCAGCTCAGTCACTCAGTCATGTCCAACACTTTGCAACCCCACAGACTGCAACACACCTCCCTGTCCATCACCAACTCCCAGAGTTTACTCAAACTCATGTCTATCAAGTCAGTGATGCCATCCAACCATCTCATCCTCTGCTGTCCCCTTCTCCTCCTGCCTTCAATCTTTCCCAGCATCAGGGTCTTTTCCAAGAGTCAGTTCTTTGCATCAGGTGGCCAAAGTATTGGAGTTTCAGCTTCAGCATGTCCTTCCAATGAACACCCAGGACTGATATCCTTTAGGATGGACTGGTTGGATCTCCTTGCAGTCCAAGGGACTCTCAAGAGTTTCCTGCAACACCACAGTACAAAAGCATCAATTCTTCAGCTCTCAGCTTTCTTTACAGTCCAACTCTAACATCCATACATGACTACTGGAAAAACCATAGCTTTGACAAGACGGACCTTTGTCAGTAAAGCAATGTCTCTGCTTTTTAATATTCTGTCTAGGTTCAGTTGGTATCAAGAATGAATGAATACCTTCATTCTTTGTCTATTCCTTCCCTATCACAGTCTTCACTATCCTCACTCCCTCAATTTTGTCCTCTTAGGTCATTCATTCACTATGAAATATATGAAGTTCTCCTGGACTTGGTTATAATTTAATTGGCATCAATACCAAAGAAATGAAAATGGATGGAATTTCAGCCCTTGATCAGGGAAGAGTTTAGGGTCATATGAGCCTTTCTAACATTCCTAAACATCCTACCTTATTGGAAATCATCACTTTCTCTGCTCTGCGCTATGCCCCCAGAATCACTTCCTCATGACTGTCTGTATGCACAGATATGCAGAGGGCTGACTTGGAAATTATCTTGAGCATAATATTTGGAGTAGGAGCCCTGGAAAAATATGGCCCTGGTGAAATAAGGCAGATAAAAGAGCTGGGAGTGAGAGACAATCTTTACCCTCAGCTCCACCAAATTCATCTGAGAAATAAGGATGTTCATTACTATCTCTCTAACACACAGCACTGTGCAGAAGGCAGTGAAAGGCTTTGTCTCATAAAGGCTCAGATTAAAGGGATTGTACAGTTTAAGAGAAGGAAATGGCAACCCACTCCAGTATTCTTGCCTAGAGAATCCCATGGACAGAGGAGCCTGGAAGGCTACAGTCCACAGGGTCACAAAGAGTCAGACATGACTTAGCGACTAAACAACTAAACAACAGTTTAAGAACAAAGGGATACAAAGCCCTAATGTAGTATTTAAAATATTATTTCTGTCTTGGTTTCTGGTCTTTAAAGAGAGAGCCAAAGCTTTTCTGGTTATTTTATCTTAACTTGCAAGCAGTCCTAGATGAATTTTTCAGTTATTTCCAAGATCATACCATTAGCTATAAGGTTAAGATTCAAATGGGGAGGGGAGAAAAAAAAAAAGACGTAAACTGGTGGTAAGAAATACAGACTCCTTTATCTTTAGAAAGTATTTTGTTTGCAAAGCACACATTTCATTCCATTTAATAGTGAAAACAAACAGACGTAGGGAATGGTCTCTTCACTTTCAGCTCTGTATCACTTGAATGTTTACAGTCTGTCCAATCCTACCATCCTGACTTGGGCTAGACACTCTTGGGGTTCCCTTTTTGAAGCATGCTCTTGGTTAGACTGACCATGTGGAATGCCTTATTCTTGTTGAGTCCACAGCAAACCCTAAAAATGGAAGTCTGTGTTGGAAATTCATGAATTTGGCATTAAGACAAAAACAAAATTTTATTCAAATAGCAAGCCACAGTTATATTCAGAGCAGAAAACTCCATGATAAAAAAGAAGGAAGTAAAAGTGACAATGTGAAGGTGTGTTATGCTTATCAATGCTTAACATATTTAGTTGAAGCATTAACCAATCTTCTCTGCCACGTTTTATTGGTGGATCCATTCCTAGCTCAATCCAACACTGTATTAAATTTTTAAAAAGAAAGCAAAGAAAAAGAGTGACTTCTTTGATTCTGACATTAAGTGTGGTGCAGGGATGGTATTTCAGCCCCTAGATAGCTAAGGGCACTTCATAATAGAATCCAGCGCCTTTCACCCCTAAATCACTGATTTGAATCCAACCCAGGTCACTACTGACAGAATGTTATTACCTCTAGGTGTTGTCCGGTGGCCCATGTGGAATGAGCTGATGGTCTCTGTCCTGTTCCATGTGGACAATTGCCCATGTCACCTCGTTGTCAGTTTCAAACGAGAAGCCAAGGAGTTAATTGATGTGAAGCACAAGCCCTCCTTGCTCTGCAAGGTGGTGCCCTTTGGATCGGAGTGGAGGGCAATGACTGCAATGTGTGAAGCCGGACCCTGATCTCCCTCATCAGTTTCCAGGACATCAATCCGTCTAGTTATTCTACAACCATCTTTGCTAGGGACAAAGAATAAAAAACATGCTGGGGTTTTAGACAGGATTTGTTTCCATTTTTTTCTGGTATGAGAGTTTCCTTGCAATGAATGCTACTTATGTCAACTTTCAGTTCACCATCTAATTAGAAGAACAGGAATTTGTAACACCAAAGCAAAATGTTATGAATATTCAGTGTTTTCTACTTGCTTTGATATAATAGATTTTTCTGCAGAATAAATGAATTTATTCTGAATTTAACCAGAGCCACAGGCACAGCACTAGGATTTCTAGTCAAGAAGACAAAGATACACATGTTTGAGAAAGGAAGCCCATTTAAACATACTCCATACTCTATGGTTGTATATATTCCTACCAGGATGAAACTTTAGAGGTCGTGTCATCCAACCCAGCTTTATTTTCAATGAGAAAACTGATGCAAATATAAGCAAAATGTCTTGTTTAAGGTCACACAGTAAAAAACTAACATAACTAAGACCAATAAAGAAGTCTCCAAACTTATACTCAGTTGCTCTTTTACAAAAGCATTTATTTCATTTCATTTAACAGGAAATGAGCACTTCATTTACTGAGCACTTCCTGTGAGCCAGGCACTCTGCCTGGTCCTGTGGTGGTGGCAATGGTAGCAGTGGTGATGGTAGTGAGGGGTAGAGAAAAGAAGAAGGAAGAAACTCCCAGCTCAGCATACAGCACAGAGCCTGGCATAGTGAGATGTCATTAACAAGAACAGATATATGAACAGAAGTACAAAAGAGCTATTTTCTGTTAGGTTTTGCCAGATACATCCTGAGACAAAGATTTGAGTATGAATAGTTTATTTTGAAGGTGATGCCAGGAAGCAGTGGTAGAGGAGAGGGAAAGTGAGAGAGCGGGAAAAGAATGGCACACAAATTGTGTTGGTGAGCAGGTTGCTACTGAGGGCGGCTGGGGCTCCACCTTACCAAGGATTTGTGAGCAGTAATGAGAACACAACTCAGGGTAGACCCACTAAGAAATGAGGAGGCTGGGGTAACTATCCACCAATTCCCATCCATCACTAGTTGAGGGCCATACAAGCAGAGCGTTCACCCCCTAGCACCTCTGACCTGCTAGTGTGGCAACCAAGCATACTGGAGCCATGGACAGCCCCCATACAGAGGGGCACAGGTCCTGGCAGCAGGAAGCCATCAGCCTTTTTAGAAATTATGAGTGAGGAGGGGGCATGAGTGAGGTGTCGACGGCCTCTGCTATAAGGATTTATGATCTCATTAAGATTATATCTAATATTTGGAAGATAGTTGATAATACAGAACAAAGATGGTGGGTTCAGAGAAGAAACGCAACATGGGAAGTGGTTGCTGTGTGTGCTCAATACAAGGGCAGGTATAGCAGAAGGCGCTGCTCCCAGAGAGCAAGGCCTGTTTATTCTTCTGCTTCCCATTCACAACCAGCAACTCAACATGCTCCATCTTCCTGCCTCTTCACCCCTCTGCTCTACCACCTCCTCCATAATGGCTGCTCCACAGAATTTCTTCCTTTTAATGCCCCTACCTGGTCCTTAACACCCACCCTCCCATGCCCACCAAAGCAGCTCCCTTCATCATATCATCTCACCCTCGGAGCCCCCCAGCAAGTGGAATTTCTCCCCCACATCTCATCCTCCAAATATCTTTCTATTTTTCCATCTCTTCCTCAATATTTATGGTAATAAATTGCAATTTGTTTCTGAGTAATAACAGACAGCAGTTGCTCAAGAGATGTGATAAATAAATGTCACCACATTACTAAGTCAAGCTGACAGAGACGCTCATAGGACAACACACCAGACACTGAACTGAGAATTTCATAGCAACTTTCAATCTAATTCCTGAAAAAAATCACACAGACCCCCACAGCCCTCAGGAATCAGCAGAGTTCCAATGATGCTTGCTGTAAAAACTAGAGAAAAAAAAAAAAAGCCCCTTGGAATTCTCATGCCCAAGCACTGTGCAATTCCCAGAACCTTACCCCAGCTGCAATTTCCCTCCTAGAAACTAGCTCAGTAATGTACACAGTGTAGCTAGATTGCTCAAGTGCATAGCTGCACAGCCACTGAGATAAGGTGGAGGGAGAGAAATCTGTCTCAGAAGATGTCAGGGGAAATGTGGAATCATCTTCCATTTCCCTCTTGGGCAAACCATAAGGTTTTGGAGGGGAAAGGTCTACAGAAATGGTTACAAAATTTTTTTAAATTATTTTTTCTTGGTGGAGGGGGGAGTGGAGTCTGCATACGGTTAAGTGCCTATTGTGTATGAGAAGCTAAACCAGGTGCTAATATACAGTGCCTTGTTTAATTCTAATAAAATTTTATGAATAATAATAATAAATAGCAATATTTATTAAGGCAGTATTCTGGGCACTATGCTAACAACTTTAATATATTATCTTGCTCAATCCTCACACACCCTATGAGCTAGGTACAATACTGTCTTTATTTTACTCATGTGTAGACTGAAGCTTTGAAATGTTCCATGAAGGAAGTGAAAGTGTTAGTCGCTCAGTCTTGTCCAACTCTTTGCGACCTAATGGACTGTAATCCACCAGGCTCCTCTGTCCATGGAATCCTCCAGGTAAGAATACTGGAGTGGGTTGCCATGCCCTCCTCGAGGAGATCTTCCTGACCCAGGGATACAACCACATCCCTGGAGATCCCAGAGATCCTAGATCTCCCGCATTGCAGGCAGATTCTTTACCATCTGAGCCACCAGGGAAATGTTCTATAATCTGCCTCAAATCACAAAGTTTACCTGTAACCTTTGGATCTTGGACCCACACACTAGGTGTCTGACTCTATAAGCCATTCTCTTTCTACTGAACCACACTCTCATGATGCAGGAATCTTTCTTATATAGTGGCTCCCATGTCATGAGTTAAGGGGGCATATGGCTGACTCATCTGAAAAGACCCTGATGCTGGAAAAGATTGAGGGCAGGAGGAGAAGGGGACAACAGAGGATGAGATGGTTGCATGGCATCACCGACTCAGTGGACATGGGTTTGGGTGGACTCTGGAAGTTGGTGATGGACAGGGAAGCCTGGCGTGCTGCAGTTCATTGGGTCGCAAAAAGTCGAACACAACTGAGCAACTGAACTGAACTGATGGTTACCTTCAGGGATGTCGACTTCAAAACGTTTGAGACAAGTATCCCACAGAATTTGCTCATATATTAATCCATGGATGTGGCTATGAATATCCAATGCTTTGAGACTATACAAACAGGAAGGTCACTTCTGGTCTTCACTGTCACTCTTGTAATCCCACTAGGGCCAAGAATCAATGAGAGGAAATAATTTCTTACACTTCTGCAAACCATGCTGAGGTCTGCAGAATCAGAAGCTGTTTTCTGCTGGGTTCCCAATACTCGGTCTGAGTCAACAAGGCTTGGGAAATAAGAACAACATAAGAAGGTCTAAGATGCACATCCATCTCAGGAGAGACATAATCATCTGAGGGACAGAAGACTGCTTTGTGTTGACCCCTAAGAAAGCCCTAATAATCCATAGAATTCACAAATGCCAGAAGGTAAAAAGGTAAGCAAACAATTAAAGAAGGAATGATCCAAAAGGGCATTTGGGGATCAAAAATTCCAACACAAAGCTTTCTGGTTCCTTACTAGACTCAACCAGAGTGGTCATTACCAGCACACAAACCCTCGTTATTTGAACCATTCAATGGTTCATGATTTAATGCAGACCCCAAGTTATAATCTGGCTGGATCTCCAAGGACCTTAAGAAGTGGTTCAGAACTTATATTTCCCAGGAAAGCAACATTTTTAAGTGTAAGAATTTCCAAGGCATCCCATGAAAGCCACATCAATCCATAATGTATTGTGCTTCCACTGGGATGAGGAGAACATGCCTTCTGCAGATCCTTCCCTTAGAGCAGAGATGCACTGAGCAGATGCACAGGTAAAGGAGCAGGATGGGACTTGGGTGGTATGATTAGGAGTCCTGTGGTATACTAATCCCAGAAGACTAACCCTGGACTGAGGATTCTCCAGTGGGTCTATCAGTAGCACCTCCTATAAAAGCAGATGCTGGAAGTGGATGAGGAGCAACTGACCTTAGCACGTGGTGAAGAGACACCTCAGGGGCCATAGAAAGAGTTCTGAACTGGGAGACAAGTAATGGGATCTGGGTGGCATCAGCTCTCATCCACAAATTGTAGGCAACAACTAATATCTCACCCACAAGCTGTTATGAGGATTCATTGAGAAAGTGGAGCTGAAAGTGGCACAGTATGTGTTACTTGGTATATAGCAAACTGGTTTGTTAGGGCATTTCTGCATTATAAAAGTATAACTGTATAATCATAATCACAATACTTTAGATTTGCACAGAATTTCTCATTTCATAAAGCAGTTTAGAATATCTGAACTCCAAACCTTACAACAGTCTTAACGATGGGCATTAATATTGTCCCCACTGTACAAATGAGAAAACAGAGGCTCAAGATGATTCAATGACTTACCCACAGATACACACAGAGAAAAGTGGAAGAATGCAGCCTTGGGCCCAGGGACTTCTGACTTTACTCTGAGGGGAGTAGATCATAGACTTCTTGGTTCACTACTCTTAGGGTCTAGGAACAGTGACATGTGACATCTCAGCATCAAAGTGAGGACAGGGTGGGAACTCACCATTCTCATAAGTTCCACAACTTGTATTCTGGAAAAATCAGATGTAAGTAAGAACAATGATACAGCATGCATGCTCAGTCATATTCAACTATTTGTGACCCCATGACAGGGCCCGCCAGGCTCCTCTGTCCTTGGAGTTTCCCAGGTAAGAATACTGGAGTGGGTTGCCATTTCCTCCTTCAGGGGATCTTCCCAACTAGAGATCAAACCCACATCTCCTACATTGGCAGGCAGATTCTTTACCTCTGAGCCACCTGGGAAGCCCCTAAGAACAATGATAAAGTGGGACAAAGACTCCTGCTAGAATCCAACCCAATTCCCTACATAGGGATAAAATGACCAGTTCAGACACTCCCCCACCCCCCTCGCTGGCCTCCTGTTTGCTTCCAGGGACCACCCAGCTCACTATCTGAGCACCTACATTCCTTCTTCCCATTTTCCAGCAAGCTAAAGCTTAAGAAAGGGAGCCATTTGTGAGTTCAGCCCCTCCCCGCTTTCTGAATGTCAGCCAAGACTCCAAATTTCTCAAAGAGCAGACTCCCACCTTTTTCCAGTGCTTTTCTGATCATGCCACAAGGTAGATGTGGTTAGGAGGGAGTCATGGATAAGCAGGGCCTGTGGTCATCATTCCAATCCACATTACACAGCATGGCCACTGCCTATAGTCACGCACACATCTTAAAAGTCAAGGCTCTTTTTTTATCTGTTGACCTTTCCTTTCCTATCAGCCTCAGACCATTACCACGCCTAGCCACACATTTACGGAAGAGGGAAGCAGGAATCTCTTTTGTCTGTTTGCTTTATCAAACCGCAGTCACAAAAAGTCCACTCAGAACAAAGATGTTCTCTGTACCCTTCACCTGGCATGTGGCCCTGGCAAGAAAAAAAATGTATTTAATGATGAGATAGGATGAAATAGAGCCCAAAAGGTGTAGCCCCCTAGATGAATACGACGCCACTTCTCTTTCCAGCTCTTTCCCACAGCTGTTCTGTAACAACTGACAACATGTACAAAGGGGAAAAATTATTTCTGGGGCTAAACATTAAAACAAACGCAGCCCAGAGCTAGTTAATTCTTCGAATGAGACAAACATAAATGGTGCGTGGTTGTGCAATAAGGTGTAAAAGAGGAAGTGAGATGCATTAGAACCAAGAGTGCATAATGTATTATCAACAGCTCTGCGGCTTTGATGGGTGAAGGCTTTTATACCGACGCTGTATTGATAGGTATTTCAACCAGCAGTAAAAAACCGTTCTTGACATTCATCTATAGGGAAAAATATCCATGTACTCTTGGCTGTAGGACCAATTAGTCTGTGAAAGCAGTGGGGAGGGGGGAAAGAATATAAATGCAGGATGCATCCGCACTTGATTACTCTAATGAAATGTCCATTGATTCCTATAGATTAATGTGAGAAGAACAGCAGCTGCAGAGTGGCTAACACCTCTAGGTCAGCAGCTGTGTGGAGGGGTGGGGTGCGTGTGCATGTGTGAACACCCCCATGAGTCTTGTGCACGGAGAAGGGAGAAACTAAAAGAGAGGATCGTGTGTGTGTGTGTGTGTGTGTGTGTGTGTGTCAGGGTGAGACTGATTATGCTGGACAGAATCAAGGAAAGGAAGAGTCTGGCTTCTTTAGCCATTCAAGACTGGCTGTGTCCAGCAGTGGACAATAGGAATCCAGTCAGCCACTTGCAGGGGCCAGGGCCATGAGCACTCCATTTCCCTTTCCTCTCCCCTCTCTCCACCCACATTTGACTTTGCTGTGAGGGGGACAGAGAGCTCACAGGTCACCTAGTTTGGTTCAATTAATTTCATACAGCCTTTAGCCACAGAGAGCAAATGTGGAGCTCACAGATGGCTCTCTGTCCCCTCACTGGTGCCCATTCTTCTTCACTCCCACCCAACATTGACATTGACTTGCACATGCTAATATTGTGCCTTGAGGTCAATGTGCCAAACTAAGTGAAACATTTGCCAAACTTAAAGGATGCATGCCCCAGCTCATGTAATTACTGGGGAACTGTTCTCTCCCTCTTGGAACTGGCATTAACTTAAATTCTCCATCTCAAGAACAAGAATGTTTACAGGATGCTCCCTTCACTGTCAAGTAAACAGCTCTCCTATGGCTGCAAGGTCTTCCTTTAGAAAATGCTATCAACTCAGTCCTGCAACAGAAGGCCTGGGATCTGCTCAGGGTTTTACCTAAAGTCTCTCCTTGTAGTACGCACAAAAATTATTTACATCCAAATTCGAACTAGCTAGCATATATTTGGTCCACCTGGTTCACAATAATTTCTACTTAGAGAAAAGGAAGTAGCAGAATATTTGGGAACCAGAAGAACCCCATGCATGCATGCATGTAGTGGCTGCAGAGGTGTGCTGCCTCTGCAAAAAAAAAAAAAACAAGTTCTCTGCATCTTCCCAAGTAAGAGCTCAGAGGTTCCTGGGGACTGGCGGTATGGTCTCCTGAAGCACAAAGAGAGGAAATCTAACAAGAAGCAGCAAGCCCTAGAAATCTTTTCACACTCAGAAAGAAACTTCTGCTTCATCAGAACTCAGCACCCAACAAACATGAACCTCACCTGAGCTCAAAGGGAAGGGAAATGTTAGCTTCAATGTTCAAATCTACCTCCTTTTTACTTTCTCTGAGGACCCTAATGGCTAATCAGAACATGCTGGTTACTCCTAGTTCTGTTTCTCTGAATCACTATTTGTTACAGCCGACCCTTCACTAGAGAGTCAAGAAAATGGATGACAAGATCAGAATGCACTTTTAATACTGCTAGTTAAGTACTTAGCATGTGTACTTTAGAGCAAAATACATTCTTCAGCACCCATGTATTTGCTTAGCTCATTATCATTAACCTGGTTTTAGATATGGTTAGAGACAGAAACCTGAACTGGAATTTTATGGAGATAAGTAGCTGCCAAAATCTGTGTGTGCCAAATCTGATAGATAGATACCTAATTTTATCTGTAATAGGCTATATTCTCCTGATTGCTCTCCAGCTAAGACTTTCTTGTTCTCCAACTCTCTTCCACCTGCCGGCACCATATGAGTCTGTGTTTTAAGGACTATAGGCCCAACATTCTTTTTTTATTGAGAAGCTGCAGAACTCTAACCGGTAGTTCAATAAATTGTATTACATCCCCCTCACACTGAATGCCCTACACACTTTGGCTTTCCATGTGTAATTGCAAGCTGTTATTAGCCCTGAGCTGTGTCCGTTACTGGCCACACTCTTGCTGAGCGGTCAATTTTTTCCCCTGCCATTTCCTTTGCTCACACCATGCTGACCACGTTGGCCAGAGGCGGCCCGAGGTTTATAGTGCAGCATTGATTTTTCTTTTCTCTCAATACTGACAGAATCATAGATCCAAGGCAAATAAAGAAATGCATTCTGGGGTGATGAAATGTCTTTCATTCAGGCCGGATTGAATCAAAGCCCATCACAGAAATATAGGGCTCTGAAATGCTAGGGAGGCTCATGCCTCAAATTGTGGAAAAATAAATTTTATGTTTTCTGCACTTTCCTTGGGATTCGTAAATCACTGGGGACTTGGATTATCTAGCCAGTGACCAATTTGGGCAATGGGGCCATTGTAAACCAAGAGCAGCTATTACTGCGTTCATTAATTGGGGCATTGCTTGTAATTCTGCTAGAAGGATAGTCATTTATTAGCTTAAGTAACACCTGGAGTCTTCCAAAGAACTGTCCTACTGTAAAAATATTGACTGAGGCTCAGCCTTTGCTAAGAAATGCAAGATAGCAATTCACAGAGATGTGTGAAATCCAAGCACACTGTCTGTTACCAAGGGGCAGCAGTGACTGACTGCAATAAATTGAGGAAATCTTCACTCAAACAAATACCTCAAATTAACACCTGGTGAAATGTAAATATGACCTTCACTAATTAATTTGATGATATTCATACCTTGTTTATAGACATTAATCCAAGTTTGATCTTTGGCACACACAAGAGTACATGTTCACAGATACAGTGGGATATTTGATGGAAAATCCCTTAGAGTGGGAAGTCCAGACACTTAGACTTTCATCCTCATTCTTCCATTAACAATAAACTATTAGCTCCAAACACATTACCACATTGCTCTGGTTTTGATGGTTCAGTGGGATAATGTATGTGAAGTATCTGACACAGAACTCAGCATATGTCATTTTGTGCAACACGAGTGGTTGAGCACTTACTTATGATGGAGAGGCACACAGGTAGGCACTAAGGACACGGCAGTAATCAACTAGCTGCTTCCCACCTTTGTGGAGAATATAGCCTGGTGTACAATGGAACAAATAGCAAGTGCTCAAGATGACTGCTATATTATGATTATTATTATTATATTTATATTATATTGTTTGTATTATATTATAATACAACTATTATTATAGTTGTAGTAGTATGGAAGGGTTGGGGTTTAGAAATGGAAGAGTTAGGCTACATGAATTTAGTTCCTTTCCAGCTCTCAGACTCTTTAATCCACAATCAATAATAACTATCCGTGTATGTATGTTTGCATGTGTATCTGTTTATATGTATAATTACTATGCAGTAGAGATTTACAGTTAAGTAGATATGTCTGCCAAACAGCTCATCCATGTCATCTAAAGTTGGGAACCATTCAAAACTCAAATATATTTATTTGTTTTCAATTTGGCCTAATTCCAAAAAATAATTTGAAATAGTGTATAATTTTAAATGTATATTTAAGCCTCCTGGAATGCACAAGAAAATAACTTGCACTATTTTTGTCTGAAACATCAAATTCAGGTCCCCAAAACCTGAAAATATTACACGTACAGCCAAAAAGTTTAACTTATTACAGGGATAAAAAGATACTAAGTAGTACAAGGGCTACTTTAATCTCTGATGATCTTAAAGACTAGACACCTCTCTAGCTCTATGATATCTGAGTTTCTAGGAAAGAGAAACTTTCTCTTATTTTTCATTCATCCCAAGTTCTTGGCACATAACAGGTACTTGATGAATGTCAGTCAGCCAATCAATTAGCACCCCAATCAGAGAGTCAGCTCTGCTCCAGGTCCTTCCATAAGCCATCTGTGAAGGCATCTGTTTTCCTCTGTGAATGAGCATAACTAAAAGCCAGGTAGTCATGACATATTTTGGTTTACAGTGCTTAAGGGTGTCTATAATTTGAAATTCAAAGTAACTTTGAAAGACATGATTGCAGAAACCTATAAGAGGGGAGTAACTCCACGAGTCAAAAATACCTGGTATCTTCTCCCTGTACCAACTGGGAGAGGAGAAGGAAAGGAAACCGAGCTCCTCAGTGATCCTCTGCCCTAAGTGGTCCTCCAGGAAGGATGGCCTCTTCATTTTGTTTGTTTGACTTTTTACCAATCTCTAGAGAATATTTACTTCAATGTTTATTGACTCTAAAGTTGGTCTGGAATGGCCTTTTCCATTTTTATGCATTTGGGCAGTGACAAGTCACCTTTTTGAACTTCTGTTTGACTTTCAGCATATGACATAATTCCAATGACTGAGCCAGAATTTTAAACTTAAATGGCAATACTTATAAAATGCTAATACATATAAGATGCACTCCTGCTGTTTTTTAGAAAAAGGATTTAGTCAACTTGTAAAAGCCGTTACTCACACAAGGAACATATGTCCGTTTAGATTGCTTTTAATTCCAGAGTCTGAGTCTTACCTTTATGTAAATTGGGTATTATAATTACTTGGGGTATGAAATATTTTGCTCAGGTCTACCTTTGCCCTGAGGAATCTGCATTCAATGAGCATTTTCTAAGCACCCACAACATACCAGGTATAGGGTCTCTGCCTTCCGGGAGACACTTATAAAAACAAATGCAAACAGTCAAGATTCAGCCTCCAGGGTCCATGATAGAGGATGTGCCTGATGCTATGGAATGAGGCTAAAGGACAGTTTGCATTTCCAGTATGAGGCATAGGCCAGAAAACTCTTACCAGGCATTTCTGGGCTTAGTTTTGAAAGATGCATAAGGGCAAAGCAAGTTGAAGCCAAGAAAGCAGCATATGCAAAGGCCACTGGGAATCAAGGATATGGGTTCCTAAATTTCTAGAGAGACAGTCTCTTGGATTCACTCCTTAGGTTATCTCTAAACTCTTCATAGGAATATTAAAAAAAAAAAATGTTACAGTGCTGGGAGAGGGATTCCTGCAAGCCCAGGCAAAGGGAGCAGAGAATGGAGGGGAAAGGAGGAAAAAGGCCACAAACCTGGTGTTTTCTCCCCAGTTCAACACAGCTCACACATGGGGAGTCACATACCCATAGTCCAGAATCTCAGGGCTCTAAATCACATACTCAGCCTTCCTCCACAGGCATTTGGGATTTTGAGCATGGCCTAATGGGATACCTGGAAAGACAAGGCTAAACAGAAACTGCTCATGCTGACTTGGGCTCAAGGTTGGTATGGCCAAGCTCAACCTCTGCCTCAGTGGTTGGAGGTGGGAATGAGGTGGTAATTAGGCAGAGGAAGAGCAAGTCAGCTTTGGTGAGGAGAAAAAGGCAGCCCCAGAGTCAGCCTGAGGCCAAGAGAACAAAGAAAATCACCCTGAAAACTCACCCAGCCCTCTCCCAGGAGGCAGTCTGACAGTGCACGTTTATCATTCACCTTAATTCAAATCAATTCTGATTTGCAGGAACATCAGCTGTTTGAAGAGATAGGTGACTTTGCCAATACATTCCTGCTTATCTTTCTAACTGACTAAATTAGTAAATTTAACAACAACAACAAAAAAACAACCTCAGGGGTTTGATGAGGAAAAATGTTTGGATGGAATCATGTAGATCAAAAAAGGTTGATTGAAATGTTCCTTGTGTAAGGCCACACATATATAACATTTTCTGACTTCACAGGAAACTTCAAGTCATTAAACAAATGAAATGTGCCAAGCATATTGGGTGCCAAAATGTGATACGTCAAAAGTAAAGAAAAGGAATATTATTAATATTACTACAACTTAAATCTTAGCACAAGATGTAAATTCTTTAGTTGTACAACATTACTCTTATACTTTTTACTTTTAGAGACCTTCAGAAGAGTTTCCCAGATGCTATCCAGCATCTGGAAAGGTAAACATATTCAGGTTTGGTGGATTTCTTATGAATTCTAAGTCTCAATAATCTCCCTAGGATCTAAGAGGATTGTTTAAGGAAAGAGCATTCAGTACCTTTCTCTGGAATGGAGAATTCCACACACAGGTGAAAACAAGCTTTGAGGGACAGACCAGTGTGGAAATGATACATTCCCAACACCTAAAACAGTGCCTGGCACATCAGAACTACTCAATAAATATCCGTCAAGTGATGAGTGGGTGAATGAATGAACAAAAGCCCTGCTTCTGGTAAACTCATACATCGCCAACATAGCACACTGGATAGAGTCCTGCAGACCATGTGATGTTTCCTCTGCCTAGAACACTCTTTTCCCAGATTTCCACTTGACTGACTCCTCATCATTTAGGTTTCTACCAATTATCACCTCCTCAGAGTGGTCCCCCCTGATTACAGTATTGGGGGGAAAATACCATCCTACTAGCAGTTACCAGCTTATCTCATTCTTCCTGTATTAATGTCTTTGGAGTAATTGTTACTCATAAAATACATTAGTATAATGTATTAGTTTTCTATGACTGCTGTCATAGTGACTTAAAACTATACAAATTTATTATCTTATAGTTCTATAGTTCAGAAATCTGACACAGGTCTCACTGATTAAAATCTAGATGTCATCAGGGCTGTATTCCTTTCTAGGGACTCTAAAGGGAGAAACTACTTCCTCACATATTACAGCTTCTAGAGCCCACTCACAATTCCTTGAAGCATAGCCCCTTCCTCCAACTTCAAAGCCAACAGTGTTGCAAGTCTCTGACCATTCTTCCAAAGTTCCATCTTCTGACCATAGCCAGCAAACATTTCCCACTTTTAAGAACTTCTGTGAGTAGATAATAGAAGCTAATCTCTCCAGACAGATGACAGAATCTGAACATTTATTTGGCATTCAAAAAACACAGCTACTTCACACATTTCTACCACTGGGTAAGTCACTGGTAAACACTTTTATTTTTAACTGAGGTATAAGTCACCATATGATTCACTTTTAAAGTGCACACTTTAATGGTATTTAGTATATTTGCATTACTATTTAGTACACATCTAGTACAACCAAACCACTATTTAATTTCATACCATTTTGCTACCCCAAATGAAATTGCATACCTATTAGTAGTCATTCCCAAGTCCCCACCTTCAGCACAGCCCCTGGCAGTCACTAATCTATCTACTTTCTGTCTCTATGGATTTGCCTATTCTGGGTATTTCATATAAATGGAACATTCAATGATTGGACTATATGTCTATATTCATTCACTTTAGAACAATGTTGTCAAAGTTCATCCATTTTGAAGCATGTATCACTGATTCTTCCTTTTTTATTATTCCACTGTGTAGATATACCACATTTTATTTATCCATTCACCCACTGATGGTCATTTGGGTTACTTCCACTTTTAGGCTATTACGTGTAACACTGCCAAAAACGTGCATGTACCAGTTTGGTTTTTGTTTTTGTTTCGTAAAGTTACATTTTCAATTATTTTGGGTGCATGCCTAGAAGTGAAATTTCTGAGTCACATGGCAACTCTATTTCACAGAATTTTGTTATCTGTAAAATGTGGTGAACAGTCCCTCTAAGCTATGAATTTCAGGAAAATGTTATGAGGATCAAACAAAAAGTAAACTAAAAGCATTCCATAAACACTAAATTACTAAAAAGCTTTAAGTATTATTCACATTTCAAAAGCACAATGCCCATCTTAAACATAGTAGATGCTTTATAAAGATGTGTGTGCTGTTAACAAACAAACAAGGAGCAAAATTAAAAAACAAGGATAAAAAATATATTATTAATCCTGCATTGTACCAATCAAGCAGAAGCAAGTTACTCAGTGGATACCATGAGTCTGCATTTGTTTTCCTAAAGCAGAAGAATAAATAAACGTCTTCATGAAATAAAACAAAACTAACTCAACGTCTTCAAAGGCTTTCTATCCTGGCAATCTTGGCTTCCTGGGTGACTCAGTGGTATAGAATCCACCTGCCAATGCAGGAGATGTGGGTTCAATCCCTGGGTCAAGAAGATACCCTAGAGAAGGAAATGGCAACCCACTCCAGTATTCTTGCCTGGGAAATCCCATGGACAGAGGAGCCTGGTGGGCTACAATTCATGAGGTTGCAAAAGAGTCAAGACATGATTTAGCAACTATACAACAACATACTGGCAATGTGTTTCTCCAGACAGGCTCTGGAACGAATGGCTTGTGCATACAACAGTGGCGTCCACTAGGGACGTGTGGTATTCCACTTCAGCTCTCTTGAAAAAGAGCTCTGCCAAGTCTCATTATTTTTCAGGAGTTAAAGGTGGACTCACACCCCTCCCTGAAAACTCCAAGGAAGAAGCAGTATTTTTTTAATAAACTGCAAATTGGCATCCATTCATAGCTGACATGTTGCTACCATTTCAACAGTGTGTTCATTCAGGTGTTCTGTCTGAATTGAGACTTTTAGGCACTAATAATAATTAACTACTTTCTTAGCAATGAAAAAAGTCTTAAATGCCTATTTACTTAATGGTCCCCTAGGGTGTCTTTGTTTTGAATGGGATTAAAAAAAAAAAATCTTAGCTGCAAAATAAGCAGGTGATTCTAATCAATAAAGCCAGAGGACTATATTGATTACTAGAACTCCATTCTTTAGTCATTAACCCTGTGAATTCTCTACCAAAGCCGGGTAGGACTATTTCTACCTCTTAGAACATAGAAAGGCTCATTGAGAAACTGGAATCTCATTTCACTTTCATGTCTTCCACTAAGCTTACAGGGTCATTTTTAGAGAGTC
Source organism: Bos indicus (assembly GCF_029378745.1). Taxonomy (NCBI): domain Eukaryota; kingdom Metazoa; phylum Chordata; class Mammalia; order Artiodactyla; family Bovidae; genus Bos; species Bos indicus. The sequence continues at coordinate 57,250,520 of NC_091769.1, forward strand.
CATTCCACAGGCTGCACATGTGGGAAGATTACTTTCATGACTGTCTCTCAGTAGAACTGTGTTTAAAGATATTTGGTGTTTTCTTCCCATTGGTAGTGATGGATTTGATGACAAAGCATTAAGCCTAGCCTGGGAATTTCTTCTGTAGGGGCAGGAAGTTTCCTCTTCTCTTGGTGATTGCCAACATTTCTGTGTTTCAAAGAGAGTGTGGAGATGAGACACAGTTTTGATTGTATTAGTGAAAAACAGCAATTAATGTGATCCATGGAATGTACAACAGGCTAAATCAGGCTGGAACTCCTGACCTGACTTGAATTGCAAAGTGTATGTTCATTAGTATATATTGTAAGTGAGCCGAGCACAGTTTCCAATCATTGCTTTTCTCTGGAGTCCCATAGCACCTCATGACAAGGGAAGGCACACTGTAGACATTCCACACCAAGAATCAGGGACTGCAGGTGCAAGTTGTGACTCTCTGACTACACCAGCCAAGCTATTTCATCCTTCAGGGCCTGTTTATTCACCTATATAATTATGTATTTAGAGTGCTTCTCAATTTTCACCTGGAAATCTGGTTAAAATGCAGTTTCTGATTCAGTGGGTCTAAAGGAAGGCTCAAAATTGTACCCAGGTAAAGCTGAAGCCGTGGCTCATGGAAACACTTTGAGAAGCAGAGAACAAATGATACCTGAGGTTTGTTGTTTGTTGCTATTTGGTCTCTAACTGCTATGTCGTGTTTGACTCTTTCGCAACCCCATGGACTGTAACCCACCAGGCTCCTCTGTCCATGGGATTTCCCAGGAAAGAATACCCAGGAGTAGTTTGCCATTTCCTTCTCCAGGGGGTCTTCCCAAGCCAGGGATCAAACCCACATCTCCTGCACTGCAGGCAGATTCTTTACGGCTGAGCCACTGGGGAAGCCCATATCTGAGGTTACCTTAGTCTAACACCATGGCTTTATTATCTGCATGTTTCTGGTGGCATCTATAAACATTTCTACCTTCTGCTGCAGATATCTAAGTAAATCTCATTGGCTGCACAATATTTGGCATAAAATAGGTGCCCAGTAAATATTTGCTAATGAATGAATGAACCAACTGATATCTTTGCTTATTCTAAGAACATTAGATTTAGACTCAGAGAGCTAGAAGGATGGTTTGAGATAATCCAATATAAAACTCTCATTTTATCTGGAAGTCTAAGATTCAAATTACTCAGGACTATATGGCTAGTTACTCCAGAGAATATATTAAAAATTTTAATTCCAATTAAACTATAATATGTAAACCTATATTGCTTCTACCCAAAAGAAGGTGGGGAGAAGGCAATGGCACCCCACTCCAGTACTCTTGCCTGGAAAATCCCATGGATGGAGGAGCCTGGTAGGCTGCAGTCCATGGAGTCGCTAAGAGTCGGACACAACTGAGTGACTTCACTTTCACTTTTCATTTTCATGCATTGGAGAAGGAAATGGCAACCCACTCCAGTGTTCTTGCCTGGAGAATCCCATGGACGGAGAAGCCTGGTAGGCTGCAGTCCATGGGGTCACACAGAGTCGGACACAACTGAAGCGACTTAGCAGCAGCAAAAGAAGGTGACAGCAAGTTTTAAAGAGGAAATGAGGTTGGCAGAGTCACTTATGCTCTCAGTTCTCTCCTGTTTTAAAAGACAGACAGCTTGAGGGAGGAACTTAGAAAATGTTTAGAGCAAACTTACAGAATAGTAAATAAGTTTCTAGAGATCACTAAATTTCCAGACTGTTATTATGTAGCTTCAGCAAAGTGACAACCTTCCCATCCTTCAATCCTCTGTTTATTTTCTTTCATCTAGGCTTATGGACATGGTACTTATCTACTATTTGATAAAGAATTTGGTAAATTCCCATCTACCGTGTACAAAAATTACTGCTACAGTAAAAATTAGAATAATTATGTTATCACTCATTCAGCAAAATTTACAGATGTACAGAGTGTATGAAAGGAAGCTTATATTAAGAAGAGCTATAAGTAAGGACAGATCATAGATAGTTTGATCTGTCCACAGAAAGAAGGGAGTCCTGGCAGAGTTTTAAGAACTGGAGCATCATGCTTAGCTCTGGGCTCTCAAGAGAGAACTCTAGTAGGATGAATAGAGAAGAAACAAGGCAAGAGAGTATGAGCTCAAATGGGAGGCTGCTGCAGAAACTCTGCTGAAAGATATGAGAACCTGAGTTCAGCTAATACTAGTTTGGAGAGAACCTCAGCAATTGTAATTATCTTTCCATTTGTGTAACAGAAATTACACCAAAGATTTGAGGCTATGTCCTATGAAGACATAGCAATATGATATAGTGTATGGGAGGGGTAAAAAATCCAGGCCAGGAATAAAATACAAATAAGAGTAGGAAGAAAGACCAAAGTCAGGGAGTAGATACCAACATACAAGCTGTAAGGACATACACAGTTGTTAGAGGCTGAATTTCAAATTTTTCTCTGAGCATCCAGGAAACCAAAGAGAAAAAGAGGCATCAGTTCAGTTCAGTTCAGTCACTCAGTCGTGTCCAGCTCTTTGCGACCCCATGAATCACAGCACGCCAGGCCTCCCTGTTCATCACCAACTCCCGGAGTTCACTCAAACTCATGTCCATCGAGTCAGTGATGCCATCCAGCCATCTCATCCTCTGTCATCCCCTTCTCCTCCTGCCCCCAATCCCTCCCAGCATCAGGGTCTTTTCCAATGAGTCAACTCTTCACATGAGGTGGCCAAAATATTGGAGTTTCAGCTTCAGCATCAGTCCTTCCAATGAACACCCAGGACTGATCTCCTTTAGTATGGACTGGTTGGATCTCCTTGCAGTCCAAGGGACTCTCAAGAGTCTTCTCCAACACCACAGTTCAAAAGCATCAATTCTTCGGCGCTCAGCTTTCTTCACAGTCCAACTCTCACATCCATACATGACCACTGGAAAAACCATAGCCTTGACTAGACGGACCTTTGTTGGCAAAGTAATGTCTCTGCTTTTCAATATGCTATCTAGGTTGGTCATAACTTTCCTTCCAAGGAGTAAGTGTCTTTTAATTTCATGGCTGCAGTCACCATCTGCAGTGACTTTGGAGCCCAGAAAAATAAAGTCTGACACTGTTTCCACTGTTTCCCCATCTATTTCCCATGGTGATTCTTATTGTCCAAACAGACCAAAAACATAAATTACGTAAAAACAGTTCCTTAAAAGAAACAAAGCCTTGGGGACTCAGCCATGAGTGGCCAAGAAGGCAGAGTAGGAAGACCCTGAGCTTACCTTCTCCAATAGGCACACCAAAATTACAACTATTTATACAACAACTATTGAATGATACAGACCTGAAGACTGGTAGAAAGGAAAACTTAAGATATAAAGATACATCTTTCTAAATTAAAGATATAAAGAGGGAACCACAATGAGATGAGCAGGAAGGGCAAAGATATGGTGTAATCAAGAATCATACCCAGGTGAGCAACCCACAAATGGGACGATAATTACAGTTGCAGAGATTCTCTCCAAGCCGTAAAAGGTCTGAGCCCCCACATTAGGTTTCCCAGCATGGGAGTCATACACCAGGAAGATGAGCCCCTAAAACATTTGACTTTGAAGGCCAGAAGTGCTTACTTTTGGGAGAGTCAGAATGCTGCATGAAATACATATTTCACTCCTAAAGGGCACACACAAAATCTCACCCACTCTGAGACCCACTCTGTAGAAGCGGTAATTTGAAAGGAGCCTGGGTCAGACCTGCCTGCTGATCTTGGAGAGATTCCCAGAGAGGCAAGAAGCAATTGGAGCTCATCCTGGGGACATAGACACTAGCTGCAGCCATTTAGGTAACAGGCTACCATAGGACGCTGGTGCTGTCAAGCATCATTTTTGAATCCTCCCTCTAGCTTATTAGCAACAGGACCTAGCCCCAGCCAACAGCCTGTCAGCACCAGTATGGGGACACCTCAAGCCAAGTAACAGGCAAGAGCTTCCTTTGGACCCTCTAAGTACTCAGACACCCTAGAACCCAGCCTTCTCTACTAGAGGGACCAGAACTTGGCCCCATCTATCAAAGGGCCAACAAGTCTAGGCCCCCAGAGCCCTGCAGCCAATGACCTCAGGACTTGGCTCTGCCCACTGGTGAGACAGCACTAGCCCCAGGACTCCCTGGGCCCTGGCCTCACCCACTAGCAGGCCAACATGAGCTCTGAGACCCCCCCACACACACACAGTCAGAGATTCCAGGACCTCACTCCACCCACCAACAAATATACAACAGCCCTGGGACTCTCTTGCCCCAGCTCTACTCACCAGTGGGCTAACACCATCTCTGGGACCCACCGGAACCAACACCTCAGAACCCAACTCCACCACTAGTGAGCCAGCACCAGTAGAGGAGTCCCTGTGCCCCCAGCCCACCCGCCAGCACGCCAACACCAGCTCTAAGACACCCTGAGCCCCTCAGCCAGCTCCCCCAGGATCTGACCCCACTCACCAGCAGGCAAAAACCAGCTTCAGGACATAACCAGGCCTAATGGCCAGCCATGTCATGAACTAGCCTTATCCACCAGGAGGTTGACACTAATACCACAACCACCCAACCCAAACCCAGCTCCACCCATCAGTGGGTCAAGCACAAGCACTGGGAGTTCCTGGGGCTCCACAGCCAATGGCCTCATGACTCGTCCCTCCCACCAGTGGCTGGCAGCCTCCCCACAAAGTACAGCCTAGCAACCAAAAAGACTGGTGTCCAACTATGCCTACTAGTCTTCCAAGAGTAGTCATCCCACTCAACAGCAAGTCCCAGGAAGGAGTACTAGGAGGTACCCCTAGACCATATAGCTCTGGTGACCAGAGGAAGGGTGCTGCTGCAATGTATAGGCTCCTTCCCTCATAAGACTACTACTGCTCCAAGATCCAGAAATGTAACCAACCTTCCAAATACATATAAATAAAAACAGTGAATTAGGCAAAGTGATGTGACAGAGGAATATGTTCTAAATGAAGAAACAAAATAAAACCCCAGAAGAAATAAGTGAAGGGGAAATAAACAGTTCAAAGTAACAATCATAAAGATGCTCAAAGAACTCAGGAGAAGAATGTACAAACACAGTGAGAACTTGAACAAATGGTTACAAAAATATAAAGATTAAAATCATATTAAGCATATTTTCTGACCACAATGCTAAGAGACCAGAAATCAACCACAAGAAAAAAACACAAACATATGGAAGCTAAACAATATGCTACTAAACAACAAATATTGGGCTAGTAAAAAAGTTTGTTCAGGTTTTTCCATAAGATTCTTCATAAAACCCAAATGAACTTTTTGGCCAACCCAACAGTTCACTGAAGAAATGAAAGAGGAAGTCATATGTGGATAAAATAAAAACAAAAACACAATCCAAAAATCTATGAGATGCTGCAAAAGTAGTTCTAAGAGAGAAGTTTATAGCAATACAAACATCTCAGGAAACAAGAAAATTTCAAATAAGCAACCTAAACTTTTGCTTTAAAGAACTAGAAAAGGAAGGACAAACAAAATTCAAAATTAGTAGAAGGAAAGAAATCATAAATATCAGAGCAGAAATAAATGAAATAGAAACTATGAAGAGTTGATTCTTTGAAAAGGTAAGAAAAATTGATAAACCTTTACCCAGATTTATCAAGAAAAACAGAGGAGAGAGAAGGAACTCAAAGGTCAAAAGGAAAGGGGCACGACAGGGAGAAGGGAAGTAGAAGCAGGTTAATCTGGTTCATCTCAGGAGAGTAAAAAGCTTAGGTGGAAGAAGAGTAGGCTTCAGATTCAGAGCCGTGATGTGAATCCTTGCTCTACAACTCATTGGCTTGGCCAAAAGATTCCTTTGGTGTTTTCCATAACATGGCTCTAGTGGTACTTTGTTGTCTTTAACTTAATTTGAAAAAATTTTATTAGACTGTATTATGAAAGCTCTTACCAATGTGCGTTAAAAAAAAGAAAAAAATTACCCAGACTTCCCTGGTGGTCCAGTGGTTAAGAATCTGCCTGCCAATGGAGGGGACATGGGTTCAACCTCTGATGCAGGAAGATTCCACAGGCCGAAGGGCAACTAAGCACACCCATGAGCCACAGCTACAGAAGTCCATCTGCTCTAGAGTCCATGTTCCACAACAAGATAAACCACTGCAATGAGAAGCCTTCAATGAAGATTAGCCCTACTCTCAGCAACTAGCGAAAACCAGTACACAGCAAGAAAGACCCAGTGCAGCCAAAAATAAATAAATTTTTTTTAAACTTATCAAAATTTGTGAATTTTTGAGTAGGCATTTTAATATTGAAGATAGAAGGAAAAAGCAGCATATTATGTTTTATTATTTCAGGAAAGGTAAAAACGCAACTGAAACGCAACAACAAAAAAAATTTGTGCAGTGTGTGGAGAAGGTGCTGTGATAGATCAAACATGTCAAAAGTGGTTTGCAAAGTTTTCTGCTAGAGATTCCTCACTGGATGATGCTCCATGATTGAAGTTGATAGCAATCAAATCAAGACATTAATTGAGAACAATCAATGCTATGCTATGCAGAAGACAGCCAATATATTCAAAATACCCAATCAAGCACTGAAAATCATTTGCACCAGCTTGGTTAAGTTAATCGCTTTGATGTTTGGGTTCCACATAAGTTAAGCAAGAACAATCTTCTTGACCATATTTCCACATGGGATTCTCTACTGAAACATAACAGAAGTGTTCTGTTTTTAAGACAAATTGTGACGGGTGATGAAAAGTGGATACTGTACAATAATGTGGAATGGAAGAGATCATGGGTCAAGCAAAATGAATCACCACCAACCACACCAAATGCCAGTCTTCACCCAAAGAAGATGTTGAGATGATGAGATTAGAACAGAGTCCTTCATTATGAGCTCTTCCCAGAAAACCAAACAATTCATTCCAACAAGTAGGCCAGCTGAAAGCAGCCCCTGATGAAAAGTGTCCAGAATTAGTCAATAGAAAACATAATCTTCCATCAGAATAACACAAGACACATGTTTCTTTCATGACCAGGCAAAAACTGTTACACCTTGGCTGGGAAGTTCCAACTCATCCACCATATTGAGCAGACATTGCAACTTCTGATTACCATTTATTTCAGTCTTTAAAAAATTCTCTTAATGGAAAAAATTTCAACTCCCCTGGAAGACTATAAAAGGTACCTATAACAGCTCTTTTCTCAAAAAGAAAAAGTTTTGGGAAGATGGAATTACAAAGTTCCCTGAATAATGGCAGAAGGCAGTGGAACAAAACAGTGAATATGTTGTTCGATAAAGTTCTTGGTGCAAATGAAAAAATGTGTATTTTTTTTACTTAAAAACAGAAGGAACTTTTTGGCCAACCGAATATAAGCAGAGAGACCTTGTCAAGGCAGTACCACACCAACAGTTAAGATGGAAAAGAAAATCTGATTGACTCACCTTAGAGATATTAACCAAGCGGCTGCCATTTCTTGATTCTAGATTCTGTTCAAACTCCTGACAATTAATCTGAATTATTTTTTGTTTGTTTGTTTTTGTTATTATTGTTCTCTAACCACTTGAAAATGGGCCATTAGGACAGCCCCAGTGGCTATAACTACTTTGGCTCTCTTGATTGGTCCATTTCTAGGGGGTGGTTAATCATCTTAGTTTTAAATAGGGGTTGGCCTTGTTTAAGAGGCTTCCCTGGTTGCTCAGATGGTAAAGAATCTACTTGCAAGTCAGGAGACTCAAGTTCAATCCCTGGGTTGGGAAGAGCCCCTGGAGAAGGGAATGGCTACACATTCCAGTATTCTTCCCTGGAGAATTCCATCAACAGAGGAGCCTGGCAGGCTACAATCCATGGGGTCACAAAGAACACAAGAACATGTATCTGCTCTTTTTCAAAGCATCTGAATTTAAAAAAGCAGGTTTTTTTTTGTTTTGTTTTGTTTTGTATTTAGAAAAGCAAATGTGCCCACACCTTTATTTCAAGATACCTTGGCTTTGTTTTCTTGGAGGCCTTCAGAAAAGTTCTTTTAAATTCCTAATAGGAATGTTAATTTATCACTGTCTTTTTAATCATTTCCTACTTAAAGAAGGGAGAGGAGAAAAGAGGGAAAGAAAGAAAAGGCAAGGAGACAAGAAATAAGAAAGAGGAAGAGGAAAGAGGAAAAAGAATAGAATGAGATAAATGTTTCCAAAGTATTTCAAAGGCAAAGAAACAAGGAAAATCAGGACACCTTCAAAGCAAGAGTATGGACAGGCTATTTTCACCAAGGAAAGATGTTTTGCCAAGCTTTCATGAAAAGGAGAGAATGGACATCTTTAAAGGAAATCAGCCAGAAATGTAATACTACTGATTTCTGTGATTTGACCAGCTTTAACTTACAGATGTGGTTACCCACACAACCATTTTATTCTTCAACCTGACTCATCTGTCTGCCATGCTTAATATTAAATACTGCCTAGGCCTGATGCTAGAGGTCCATCTGTGGATGGTAGCCTCTTGTAAACACAATCAAATAACAAACCAATTCATGAAACTGGTGTCTCAGATCTCCCAATCAACTTCACTCACAAAACCAAATAAGTTAACATCAAAACTTTTTTTTTAATTCCTATATGCCACTGAGAATGTCTTCTTTCCTTAACACTTTTATATGGCTCCCTAATGAGTATCAGAGTTCCTTTATCCAGGTAATGTATGTTGGTCTGTGTGTGTTGTGTGTGTTAGTGGCCCAGTCATATCCAACTCTTTGCAAAGCCATGGACTGCAGCCCACCAGGCTCTACAATCCATGGAATTCTCCAGGCAAGAATGCTGGAGTGGGTATCCTTCTTCCAGGGGATCTTCCTGACCCAGGAATCAAATCCGGGTCTCTTGCATTGCAGATTGATTCTTTACTGTCTGAGCCACCAGGGAAGCCCTTATTCAGGTAATAATAGGTGTTAAACAAGGAGGAAAGATTGTCTCTGATGGAACCATAAGAATGTGAGCCTGATGTGGGCAAAGATTTTGTCTGTTTTGCCAATTGCTCAACCTTCAGTGCTTAGAACAGTATCGAGTACTCCATAAGCATTCGATAAATATATGCTGAATGAATGAACAAATGCTGAATAAGAACACAATGCCTGACTTCAGAGGGCATTGCTTCTATGAAAACATACATGAATGTCTATAGGAGTGTTTCTAGAACCATGGAATGTTAAGAGTTGGAAAAGAGCTTACAGGTCTTCCAGTCTAGCCTGAGATTTAGGAAATACTAATAATGATGACTGTAGCAGCAGTAAGTAGTAGTAGTAAATATTTGCTGAGTACAGCAAAGTTATGTGACTTCAGATTCACACAGTGAATCTGAACAAAGCTAAAGTGCTACTCTGGCCTCCTGACTCCCAAGTTTTTTTCTCCACAGCCCCACAGAGTTCCCAGGAAATTAACACTTTCATGTCTAGATTTCTAGTTTGACCCAGAAGCTCACAATGCTGAATGGTCTCAGGAGGAAATGAGCAGAAAATCCTAAATTTGATTCTAGACACTGAGCATCATGGAGAGGACAACTAGAAAATTCCATGGGAATAGGGGATGAGGAGGAAAAAAGTTGTCCCTGAAAAATACAGTTGGCTATCCATTTCCATGGCTTATGCATCTGCAGATCCAACAAACTCATTTTCCACCAGACAATATTGAGAAACAAAATTCCAGAAAGTTTCAAAAAGCAAAACTTGAATTTGCTGTGCACTGGCAACTATTTACATATATTTACACTGCATTTACCATGTACTTACATTTTATTCAGTCAGGATCAGTTCCGCTCAGTTGCTCAGTGGTGTCCAACTCTTTGCAACCCCATGGACTGCAGTACGCCAGGCTTCCCTGTACATCACCAACTCCGAGAGCTTACTCAAACTCATGTCCATCGAGTTGGTGATGCCATCCAATCATTTCATCCTGTCATCCCCTTCTCCTCCTGCCTTCAATCTTTCCCAGCATCAGGGTCTTTTCCAATGAGTCTGTTCTTCACATCAGGTGGCCAAAGTATTGGAGTTTCAGCTTCAGCATCAGTCGTTCCAACAAATATTCAGCACTGATTTCCTTTGGGATTGACTGGTTTAATCTCCTTGCAGTTCAAGGGACTCTCAAGAGTCTTCTCTAACATCACAGTTCAAAAGCATCAATTCTTCAGCACTCAGCCTTCTTACAGTCCAGCTCTCACATCCATACATGACTATTGGAAAAACCATAGGTTTGACTAGACAGACCTTTCTTGGCAAAGTAATATCTCTGCTTTTTCAAGTTCTGTCTAGTTTTGTCATAGCTTTTCTTCCAAGGAGCAAATGTCTTTTAATTTCATGGCTGCAGTCACCGTCTGCAGTGATTTTGGGGCCCAAGAAAATAATATCTGTTACTGTATTACAGATGATATAAAATATGCAGGAGGATATGCATGGATTATATACAAATACTACCTCATTTTATAAAAGGAACATGAGCACCCCTAGATTCTGATATCTGCAGGGGCAGGAGTTGGGGTGGGAGTCAGGGTGTCCTGAGGGGAGAGGGAGATGTCCTGGAACCAATCCCTCATGGATATCAAGAAATGACTATAAGTACTGCCAACCATTCTGCACCCTGAAAGGTCTAGAATAATAACCCCCATCTCTTGTTCATTGTGTTAACATTTTTACAGCCATTCTTCACTGAATGTCACAAAGCAGCATCCTGTTGCTCAAAACCACTCCAGAGACATGTTTTATATTGGTCCACAAATTGATATACTGATCCCTATTAAACTATTTTCTCAGGTTAAAAAAAAAGTATAGCAATTGAACAATAAAAACTGTATAGGTAATAAACAACAATTTAAAAGTGAATAAATACAGTTTGCACATAAAATATAATGTGAATGTGATGAAGGTTTATTGTGCTCATTTCTTCTCTTCTTTCTGTATCATTTTCTTCATCAATTTTTCAACCTTTTGGGGGCATGTGGTTATCCTGCACTCAGACTGTACTTGAAAATAAAGTTATAACACAGAAAAACACCCTCCAGGCAAAATAAAAGCTAAATAGGAGAGCACTTCAAAATGTGGAAATAGCACACACATGCAATTGCATAGCACACACATGCAATTGCTGGAGAGTTAGAAGAAAGTGCTACCTCTTTATCCCTGGCACTTGGCATTTGTACACAAAGCAAAACATCTGGGGTTCATTCAAACATGGTGAGCAATTCAAACACTCAATATGATAATCTCTGACCTGAAACTACTGTATCAAATAATGGATCAGAAAGTATTTTTGCCTAAAACAGTATTACAAAATATTTCTTCTGATAATGCTTTTGTGTAGTGTATACATGGGAGAAAAAGTCATGATACACCAAAAAACAGAAGAGACCAAAAGATAGCATAATTTTTCAAAACCCATTAGGGTAAAAAGCCTTTAAGTGAGCAATAGCAATCATTCTATGTCTGTATATTCAAACTAGACTCAGTTGAAAACATTTAAAATTAAGACTATCTCACAAAAATTCAAAATTGTGGCTTCCCTTGAGAAATTAGAAGACCTGAGCACAAGACCTGAGAAGGTCTCAACATTCTCACACAGCAACAACAAGCAGGAGTGGTGGCCACTTGGAGGGCCACACACAGTTCCATACAACACAGACCACCTGACCCACTTCACTCATTTATATTCCTTCCTTGCCTGGGCTCTGTAGAAATCTTCAGTCTGGAGATCCTATTTATTTGACCATTTATTGCAACACTCCTGTATGTGCAGGCTACCTTACCATGTAAACTGCTTTCCATGGGGAAACTTGGACTCCAATAACTCAGTACTTCCAGAACAGATTACCTGCAGGGCACCATGCCTAAGTAAGAGAAAACTGGGCAGTTCAGAGGCAGCTGTGATAACAGGTCACTGCCTGGGCCAGGTGAACATGGAAGATTTAGAGTCTGAAAGCTCTGAATGCCTTCTGCTTTTGTCAACACTCCATAGTCTGTACTATAGATATTTTTATGCATGCCTTTTCTCCCCTATTAAACTCTCAGTTTCTCTTCTATGTGTCACACACACACACACACAGAGGGAGAGAACTCTTCTCGTACAGTGCTTTAGGTTCAAGGTGGAAGTAGGGTAATTCTATCATTAACTCTTCTTCCCTTGGTGTTCCTTTCAGAAGTTATAATACAGAAAGAATAATTCAACAGAAAACCAAGTACAGTATTCCAAAGTTGTGGTAAAGTATGCTGACAATTCCTCAAATTACTGCCCATTAGTTAGGGATGTCAGGACTGGAGAGAGATCCAACCTCTCTGGTGGCACATAAGCACTTCCCACATGGGAGAAGGAAGTTCAGATTTCTGCCTCAAAAGCATTTGCCTCTCCCAGGTAAAACATGGCCCAGTGAAAACCTTAGAGTGATCTACTGTCTTATAAGCTCCTTCTCCCTGGGACAGAATCTAGGTATTAGATAAAAGAAGGGTGGAAGTACCCCTCCCCAATGATAGGTACTCAAGAAATATGACTAATATTAATATTTGTTTAAGCAGGCCAGTAATCATCATTCCCATTAGAAACTGAGACTCTAACATATCTGGTGGTGTGCTCAAGCTTGAAAATATAGAATTGGGCTAAAATCTATTAATAGGTATTTTGATTCAAATTCTCCATCCAGAGCACATTACTAAGTGGTTCCACTTCTATAAGATCTGTCTAAGAGATCTGGACTATCTGACTAAATGTGTTAGGAAGTCATATGTAGAGAGCCTAGAGAAAAATACACTTTTCTCTATCAACCTCTGACTCCTGCATTTCCCAAGTGTATAGCACTCTTTCTTTTTGAAGAACAGCTTCTGGAATCATATTTAAGTCATCAAAAAAATGATTCTTAACTTTGACTACACATTGGATTTCCCAGGGGATCCTTAACACACACTGATGCTATGATCCCTCCCCCTAGAGATTCTGATTTAATCAGCGAGGCATTGAGAGTTTTCAAAGCTACCAGGTAATTCTAATGTGGAGACAGCATTGCACACCATAGTTGCAAACCCCCCATGAAGCTGAACCTGGGCCTTTTACGGAGAGAAGTCCTGGCTTTGCCGGGGGCAAAGAGAGGTAATGTCCCTTTCCTACCATGTGGGCCACATAGGGAACTTGGACCTGAATTCTGTTCCTGGATGCTAAAACTTCACTTGCCAAATCCAAAGACTTTACTATTAATAATAATAATCATTATTGTTAGATAGCACTGACTTTGTGCCAGACACTGTGCTAGATGCTTTGTATACATTATCTCATTTAAACATCAGCAGCACCTGTGATTCAGGCTCCATTATTTTTCCCCCGTTTCCCAGATAAAGACTCAGAAAGTTTACATAATTTAGCCAAATTTATCCAGCTCAAAAAGACAGAACTGGATTTCATCACAGTTTGACCCCAAAGCCTGAGCTCTTAGTCATGCCACATCATCCAACCTATAATTTTCCAGCAGGCCACAGATGATTTTATTTCTACAAAACAGATAATACTGTTTCAATACTGTTAGCAAAAACAGACTTATGTTGAAGAGTGGTTAAGAGCAAGAGCTCTGGATCCAGGCAGTCCCTTACAAACTGGGTGACTTTGGGCAAGGTACCTGACCTTCATCATTCTCAGTACTGGAGTGGGTAGCTGTTCCCTTCTTCAGGGTATCTTCCCAAGCCAGGGATCGAACCCAGGTCTCCCACATTGCATGCAGATTCTTTACCAGTTGAGCCACCAGGGAAGCCCAAGAATACTGCAGTGGGTAGCCTAGCAATTCAGGGTCTCCTGAATTGCAGGCAGATTCTTTACCAGCTGAGCTAAAAGGGAAGCCTAATTTTTCCCAAAGAGGGCTAATAATAGCACCTAGACCATAGAGTTGTTGTGATGAATAAATGACATTAGCAGACTGAGAGCACACAGCACAGTGCATGACTCACAGTATTTAATAAGCAGCATATTCAATTTATTTTTATCATAATAATAATTACTACTATGCAACATTCAGGAAGACAGATGAGTCCTTAGACCTTGTTTACACAGGTAAGTATGTGCTTAGTTCCTACTTTTATTTGTGACACTTAACAACCCATTGAGTTTCAAAATGCATCTAAAATTTGATACTAAATACAAACCTCTGAATATGTATATAGAGTAGGACAAGTACCAAGAAGCAGAACTCTCTTTTCTGATGGCTCAGTAATCTGCCATCAAATTTGTACATACACCTGCAGTATCAAAAAGCATCAAGCCAAGGGAACTGATTTTATTCTCTTACTAAAACAAAGAGTTGAGATCTTGGGAAAAAGTTTACTTAAGAAGAATTTATAATCCAGATCAGACAGCTGTTCAAGATACAGAGACCATCAAACAAGGATTGATACTCATAAGAATAAATGAAGCTGGTGTTATAACTCTGTGATAATTAGAAGTAAAAATATTCTCTGGAAGGAGAAAAGAAGGTAATGTGTTGTTTGAAATTCTAGGGATTGGGGATACCTAGCTAGAAAACATACATTTAGCACACTGATATGGACAAGTAGGCACTTCATAAATGTTTTATTATCATTGTAAGTAGAATCCAGAACTACTTACTTGTAGTTTAACCTTCTAAATTATTTTTGAAGCCCTTTCTCCAAAGGCTCCAAAAGCTTTTATTATAATCTCACCTCTGGGTATAATTTCATGTCTGAAAAAAAAAAATGGAGAAGGATAAGAAGATGCTCTGAATAATCAGAAAATTCAAGAACCCATATATTCTACCTGGGATTCTCTGACCTGGTGGTTTTAAATTGGATGTTGAACAAGCTTCATTCTCTATGGTCTGTCAGCTGTGCTCCCAGTTTGCTACTCAATCAATACATGCATGTAGATATGTGTCTGCATGTTAGGGTACTTTGCATTTCAGGGGAAAAAAGACAAGAGGTCTTAGCAATGTCTCTAATCCAATTACAGGAGCCCACAGAAAAGCACAGAAAGGTTGGAAGAAGCCCACAGTGGGAGAAGATTCCAGAATGACTTTATTGGTGGTCTTGAAGAGCTGGGCTAATATACCTCAGTGAGCCATTAAAGGTGAAAGGGGAAAGAAAGATAGTGATAAAGATGCATCTGAGTCCCAAATGTACTCTTCACAAAAAACTTGCTTTTTTCCATATGGACAATACCAAACTGTTGTTCATTTTGAAGTAATGATAAAAGCTATTGAAGCAGATAGGACCCTTACCCGAAATACCATTAACAAAAACTCTTAACCAGAGGTGGACAAGGGCTTCTGACCACACATTTATCTTTTCAGCTAAGTGCATATTTTCAGGAAACAATACTGTTCAAGGATTATCTTCAAAAAACAAATATACACATTCTGCCCTTAAGCTAAATACATGGCACATGTTCGCCTATATGCATATGTGGTGTGATGCATGCATGCTCAGTCATGCCTGACTCTTTGCGAACCCATGGACTATAGCGTCTGCCAGCTCCTCTGTCCATGGGATTTTCCAAGCAAGAAGACTGGAGTGGGTTGCCATGCCCTCCTCCAGGGGATCTTCCCAATAAGACCACATGCGAAACATAACTCTTTTTCAAAGTCTGGCCTTTCTGAAAATCTGTAGGTGGAATCTATCTGTGTATGGAGAAATATTCTTATTCAGGATGCAAATAAAAACAAGGTAACTATAATACTTCCACTGGACTGAAAAGTCAGCGAGTTACTTTAATGAAGTGAATTCTCACTTTTAATGCATTTAATAACTATTGAAAGTGAAAGTGTTAGTCGCTCAGTCTTGTCTGACTCTTTGCAACCCTAAGACTGTAGCCCGCCAGGATCCTCTGGAATTCAGCCCATGGAACTCTCCAGGCAGGAATAGTGGAATGGGTGGCCATTCCCTTCTCCAGGTGATCTTCCCAGCCCAGGGACTGAACCCAGGCTCCTGCATTACAGGCAGTTTCTTTACTACCTGAGTCACCAGGGAACTGACTTTTAATTGGATATTAATAGATAGTGTTTTAATAAAGTTGGATTTCAACTTCTCAGCCAGCTTCCTCTCTTCTTCAGGCCTTTGTCAAGGAAGAGGCACTGTTTCTCCTCTGCCCTTTCTCTTACAACAAAGGACTCCAGAAGCTTATCCAAAGCCACAAGTCAAAGAATTATTCATGGACTGGCTTAAAGCTCTAAATCCTTGAGAACAGTACCCCCCAGTCAATGAGATTATCCAAGAATTCCATGACAGAATATGTCTTAGTCCATTTGGGCTAACAGATGAAACAAAATATAACAAAATATCATAGGCTGGGTAGCTTTTAAACAACAGGAATTTATTTCTCACAGTTCTTCAAGTTGAGAAGTCCAAGAATAAGATGCTAGAGGATTTAATGTCTCTTGAGAGTTTGTTTCTTGGTTCATAGATAGCTGTCTTTCTGCTGTGTCCTTACATAATGGAAGAGGTAAAGGAGCTCTCTGGAGTCTCTTTTATAAGAGCATTAATCTTTTTCTACCCTCATGACCTAATCACCACCCAAAAGTCCCACCTCCAAATATAAACTGGGGATTAGGTTTCAACATATGAATTTGGGATACACATAAATTCAGTCTATAGCAGAAAAATATAAAAGAAACTTAGAATCGGAATTAAAGATGTCTGAGTTCTGGTCCCAGATGCTTTCTGACCTTGGTCATCTCTTCCCATAAAATCAGTAAGTGGGACTGAGGTCTCTTTGAGGACTTTATAAAGTGAGACAATTATAGGAGCTAAAACCAATGCTGAGGTGGGGGAAAGGGCTTATAGATCAACAGCAGACCCAAAACAGAGCTACAAAGTGCTGAGGAAGCTGAAAAAAGATATTTACTAATTCTGACTTGAGAAGCGCAAGGGACTCAGAAGATCTGAGCTTCAGTGTCTTTGTATCCAAGGTCATCAAAGAAATGGGGCATTATTTTCTATTATTGAAGCTTATTGAATATCTCTTTAAATAAATTAAAGATCTCTTTAAAATAAATTATTGAAGATCTCTATAAAATAAAGAGATTATGACTGCTTTATTAAAAGTGCTTGGAACTTATTTTTGGAACCCGTCTTCATTTCATGGTCCTGAGTTTATACTAAGGCTTGATTAGATCAATGATTTCTTTTGCTGTTGACAGGGCCCCAGTTCCTATTCAGAACCCAACCACAAAATCAAGTACAACCTCAGAAGTTGAGCTTCTAAAAATGAAGATAATATATTTCCTTATAAATGAGCCTTACCTCTATCCCCAGGATCAACTCCACAACAGTTCTAGGGCTTCCAGGTCAACAACAGAAGTTATGCTCAACCATCCAACAGAGGCACCAAAGGATCTCAGCCGACCCTTGGATCCTGACGATCTTCATTTATACTTATTCTGGCAAATATTAAGTGCCTACAATGAGTAAAACACTGTGAAGAAGAAAAATATTAAGAATCCGGTCCTTTTCGCAATGAGTTTATGACCCACTGGGAAAGAGGTTAAATTGAAGCTGAAATATTTTACCATTGAGGCACAAAATGCTATGATACCAGCAGTCACAGGTAGAGGGATAGAGAGGCCCCTCAAGAGGGGCTGCATTCTCACCAGTCTAACTGAGCCTCTTAATGCTCCCCTATCCTTGGTCTACCTTGAACACTATCAATCTGATCTCTGGGACCAAGTTATTGCCTGACCTTAGATAATCCTTAGACCTAGCAGGTAAGACAGGCCTTGGTCATTGCCCAAGAGAGTGCTGGGGACTTTGATCAACCGGGCAACCTTGTCACATTTTCAAATGGCCTGCAAGTGAACAAATGGGGTGATTACTGACTTGGAATACCAGGAAAAGCTTCCCAGCTTTTTGATCTAGCTCTTGAAAAAATAAAAACAATTTTAATGACTTTGTATTGGGTTGGCCAAAAAGTTTGTTCTGGTTTTTCCATAAGATATTATAGAAAACCCAAACAAACATTTTGGCCAGCCCAATATATCTGCTGGAGTTCAGAGAAAAGGAGAGGAAAAAAAAACATCCTGGGGAAAAAAAAAAGAGAGAGAGAGAGAGATGGTAATAAGAAAGGTACAAGGATGGATATATGTATACTCAAAAGGGACATATTAAATGTATGCCAGTGGAGAATACAGAGGTGGATCATCAAGTTTCAGAAGGCTTTGGGGCTCCTTTGCTGAATTGGCATATTCATGGATACTAAGTTTCCTATCACAGTGTTCAGTCAGTCAGTTCAGTGGCTCAGTCATGTCCAACTCTGTGACCCAATGGACTGCAGTATGCCAGGCTTCCCTGTCTATCACCAATTCTCAGAGTTTGTTCAAACTCATGTCCATTGAGTCAGTGATGCCATCCAACCATCTCATCCTCTGTTATCCCCTTCTCCTCTTGCCTTCAATCTTTCCCACGTGTTAGACATATATATAATAGGCAAGGAAAACAAAAACTCATGAATTGTACTTCCCTGGTGGTCCAATGGTTAAGAATCCACCTGTCAATGCAGCAGACAAAGGTTTGATCCCTTATCTGAGAAGACACCACATGCTGTGGAGCAACTAAGCCCTTCCATGAGCCACAACCACTGAAACCTGTGCACTAAGAGCCTGTGCCCTGCAGCAGGAGAAGCCACCACAATAAGAAGTCCATGCACCACAACTAGAGAAAGTCTGCATGCAGCAATGAAGACCCAGCACAGCCAAACCTAATAAATAAATAAAATTTTTATTAAAAAATCATGAGTTAATTTGATTTCCTCAGCCATTGGGATGTATCATCTGAATGCTGTGGTCCTAAAATACAAGCGACTCATAATCTGTTAAAATAAATTTAGAAGATAGAACTTTTGATTACTTATACATACAATGAAAAGATATTGATTAAACCATCCTTGACTAATACCTCTTTGTTATCACATGTGAAGACCAAATTTAACTGATGAGTGACAGCAGAAAGAACCCAAAAAAGCACTACAAATAAGACTTCTATAAATCTCAAGAACAGATCCTTGTCAGATTTTAGGGGTGGAGGCAAAAGGGCAGCCAGCACTTACTTTCCATCGACTCTTGTGTATTGACGCTGAGAAAGGCTCATCATGTCTGAGACCTTACATTCCAGCTCAGTCTGCCTAGGTGGGATGGCAAGGCTGGGTACACTGCAGCTGCCAGGTACTTCCTGCACCCACCTCCAAGGCCTCTTCAATAGCTTACAGCACTTAGTCAGCCATGTGGCTTGGCTGCTACAAAAGCCACCAGCTATGGAAGAACTGAATGGTCATTTACTGGAACCAAGCAGAGAATGAGAAAGGAAGACAGAATTTGGGTAACTCCTTTTCATATGTAGCTCTGTCAAGTATGAATGGCAGAGAGATGAAGGAACTTTCTCTTTACAAACCTGTTTTCCATCCTGGTTTTATTTATTTCCACACTCTCCAAGCTATCCCTGGGGCTTTCATTCTTCGTCAACCACCCAACTTGGTGTGCAGTGCATAAGGAAAATTGTCAGAAGTAGTATTTGTTACTTGACATTTTCTACTGGAATGATTTTTAAAAAGTATAAAAAACACAATAAAAAGGTAAACCTTCTGCAGATGCTGCTGGTATATGAAGACTAAGGCTAATGTGACATTCCACTTTGCTTTCAGTGACCTCCACCCCTAAAATTAACTGCACAGAGGGGTTAATCCAACAATAATTTGTCAACAATCTTCTGAGTGCCCACTTACCCATCTCTGGGTTATCCAAGAGAACCCAGACCAAAAGGCAGGCAGAATGCATGCCAGCATCCCTGGAATTCAAACTTTCTTATGCTAAATTCTATGCAACAGATGTACCCTTCTATTGATGTTATCTTGGGATCTATTGAATTATTCTTAATTCCCTGAACCCATATAGTCAAAGCTATTCAATTAATTCAACAAATATTTATTAAGTACTGCTGTACATCACGGAGAAGGCGATGGCATCCCACTCCAGTACTCTTGCCTGGAAAACCCCATGGACGGAGGAGCCTTGTAGGCTGCAGTCCATGGGGTCGCTAAGAGTCGGACATGACTGAGCGACTTCACTTTCACTTTTCACTTTCATGCATTGGAGAAGGAAATGGCAACCCACTCCAGTGTTCTTGCCTGGAGAATCCCAGGGACGGGGGAGCCTGGTGGGCTGCCATCTATGGGGTCGCACAGAGTTGGACACGACTGAAGCAACACAGCAGCAGCAGCTGTATATCAGGCACTGTTCTAGATGCTTGGAATATGGCAGTTAATGAGAGAGAAAAAAAAAGCCATGTACTTATCAAGCTTTCCTCTAGAGGGGGAGGCTATACAAGGAAGGAAAGAAGGGAGGAAAGAAGGAGAAGAGGGAAGAAGGAGTATTCCCCTAGATCATGTATGGCCTTGTGGACCAATTGTCAAATCTCAACTCTAATTTCAAGGAAGCCATTGAAGGGTTTTGCACAGAGATGTAACATCACTGAACTTACGCTCTGGAAAGAGAATTCTGGCATCTGGGTAGAAAGCAATGTGTAATGAGCATAACTGTCTCAACAGCAACTTCCAAGTCTCCCAGTGGATCAGACCTGAGCCAGGAGGCCTCTTGCCTCTCTTGGCTCTCATCCCAGTGGCATTTCTCTCTTCGTTTCATAAAATAGTTTTAAAATATTCACTATGCAGCTTTAGAGAAGCATTTGATCTCTTAATGCACTTTCCCCTCAAAGTTACTGTTCAGAGATGAGCAAGCAAAACTTAGGAGAGGCCAGTGCTGCTAACAGACAGTTCTCACCACACACATCATTCTCCAGTTACCCAGGCAACAAGTGACCCAACCTCTTTGGATAGAGCCTAAATTACACTAGGTACTACACTGAGCATGCGGACCCCATTCCAAGTAAATTTTTTGAAAGGAAAACGAAAGAACTGTTAAATCAGAAAAGCTATTCCTGGTCCTAACTACCACCAAGTCATTCTGTGTCTTTCAGAAAGTTTCAATGTCCTCACAGAAAAGTAAGGTGATCAGGCCCATTTGTCTTCATCCCATCCACATTTAATGAACAGGTTTCATGGTCCAGCCCCCTGTCTAAAGTCCTAAACATAAAAAATAAGATTTAGTCCTTGCTCTCAAGAAGCTTTCAATAAATTGGGAGAGATGGCTCTGATGATTACATATAATATATGATAATTACAATAATAAAGATGAGGAATAAAAGTTCTGGAGTGTGTAAAAAATAAAGCCATGCTTAAATATCTTTGCAGCCCCAGCACTCGATGGCTTCCGAATCTACTCCAGGGAATCTGTCACTCAATGACCTTAGGAAAACCTGTCCATAGACAGCAATAGCCCAACTTTGGCTCACTGAAGTCAGTTCTTCTGTGCAATGTTCACTTCATTCTTAGCAGCCTATAGAAAAGAGTCATCAAGAAAATCAGCCCTTTCTGCTAAACTTGGAAAAATCAGCAGTCAGCCCAATCTTTAAAAATATACATCTCTAAATAATTATCTTTTTGAAGCACTTTTGGTAAAGTGCTTCAAAGAGGCAGGCAGGTGGAATGTGGACCTTGGCTTAGCAGCTGAAGGAGAGGGAATCCCTTGGAGGTGAAGAGTTGGGACATCAGTGGCTCCTCCATCTGACTGCCAGCAATCCCTGGAACCACACCTTAACAAATTCCTTCACTAGCCCCCTGACTGATGACAGGCCCAGTGTGAAGCATAGATGAACTCTGACCTGAGCAGCTTTCTTCATTTTCTCAAATAGTTATTCTCAAAAAAAAAATGTATATAGTAGTCAGTATATGTTCATCTCCACAAGGTATGTTTATAAGAAATCTCCCTGTCCCTCGGTAGCTAATATTGAGCCAACCTCAGTCCCTGATTTTCTGATGTCCTCAGACCTCCTTTAGGCTTCAGGGAGCGACCAGGACTCTCTGCTCAAGCACTGCTCTGCCCCTGTGGACCAGCAGCAGCACACATTACCTCAGTTCCCACTTCATGTTGATTTTAGTGTAATTCTCAGTCCACAAATAAGTTTTCATTAAGTTAGTTCACATATAAACACACACACACACAAATATCCACTTGAACCCAAGCATTTGGTGAATGAATTTTACTAAAAATTTGGAGTTATGGTCGGGGAATAGTTGACATCAGAGAATTTATAGCCTTCCAGTCATTCTCTCATAGCCTCCATCCAGTTTTCCTCTCCTTCTCACTGTTCCTTATCTCCCCAGTACAGCAAGCAGGATATTCCTCTCTTCTGATGCAAAACAGACAGGCTCACCTTCAGGGCCTCCCTAGGAGGTCCCTTATTTTACCTGTCATCAAAGCATTTCCCTCAGACATAAGTGACACCTTTCCTAAGAATTCTGGTTAATAAAATGTTTACTTATTGCATAAAGAACTATGCAAATAAAGAAGACCAGACAGATGTCACCCAGACCAGTGTTCTTGGAAAACTACAACAGAAGGGAATGTATGGACATTCTAAAGGTTAACTAATAACTAGGTACAACCCAGTCTCAAGTATTTTATGTCATTTAACATAATCTTATTCTTTTAATGAATATGTATTGAATGTTAACCATGTACAAGGCATTATATATAAAACGTATGATACTTTTAAAAAGAATGCTTAACTGAACTTCATATTTACTCAAGGAAGATGGATAGATAAAGAATACTAAAAATCTTACAGTTCCAAGTAATATGCTAAAAAAAAAAATAAATCTTAGTGGAACTTTGCTAAGATGCTTGTATAATTCAGGTACATAGAGGTTAAACAGGAATTCATCTGCAAGATATTCCTAAGCAACTGTGAGAAACTGCCATGCAATACTTCTTTTCCCTTTAAAGTCAAGAAAATCTATAAAATTCTTCATCTCTAGTCCTTGAAGAGATTCACCAACAACTGTTCATTAACATTGAGGGAAACTCACACCTTTCACAATCACTTAAGTTTTATAGTTAGCAATTAAGCACATAAATGGTTTGGAGTCTAAGAATGTAGTTTATAAGCCTACAAGCCTGTGTAGCATAAGTCAAAACTGAGATTCAAGGGAACATTTCATGTAAAGATGGGAAAAATAAAGGACAGAAATGGTAAGGACCTAACAGAATCAAAGATATTAAGAACTATAAAAAAGAACTATACAGAAAAACTATGCAAAAAAAGATCTTCATGACCCAGATAACCATGATGGTGTGATCACTCACCCAGAGCCAGACATCCTGGAAAGTGAAGTCAAGTGGGCCTTAGGAAGTATCACGACAAAAAAAGCTAGCAGAGGTGATGGAATTCCAGTTGAGCTATTACAAATCCTCAAAGATGATGCTGTGAGAGTGCTGCACTCAATATTGCAGCAAATTTGGAAAACTCAGCAGTGGCCACAGGCCTGGAAAAGGTCTGTTTTTATTCCAATCCCAAAGAAAGGCAATGCCAAAGAAAGCTCAAACTGCCACACAACTGCACTCATCTCACATGCTAGAAAAGTAATGCTCAAAATTCTGCAAGCCAGGCTTCAACAGTACATGAACCGAGAACTTCCTGATGTTTGAGCCGGATTTTGAAAAGGCAGAGGAACCAGAGATCAAATTGCCAACATCCCCTGGATCATGGAAAAAGCAAGAGAGTTCCAGAAAAACATCTCAGTTCAGTTAAGTTCAGTCGCTCAGTCGTGTCCAGCTCTTTGCGACCCCATGAACTGCAGCATGCCAGGCCTCCCTGTCCATCACCAACTCCCAAAGATCACCCAAACCCATGTTCATTGAGTCAGTGATGCCATCCAACCATCTTATCCTTTGTCATCCCCTTCTCCTCCTGCCCTCAATCTTTCCCAGCATCAGGGTCTTTTCCAATGAGTCAGCTCTTTGCATCAGGTGGCCAAAGTACCAGAGTTTCAGCTTCAACATCAGTCCTTCCGATGGACACTCAGGACTGATCTCCTTTAGGATGGACTGGTTGGATCTCCTTGCAGTCCAAGGGACTCTCAAGAGTCTTCTCCAACACCACAGTTCAAAAACATCCATTCTTTGGTGCTCAGCTTTCTTTATAGTCCAACTCTCACATCCATACATGACCACTGGAAAAACCATAGCCTTGACTAGACAGACCTTTGTTGACAAAGTCATGTCTCTGCTTTTTAATACGCTGTCTAGGTTGGTCATAACTTTTCATCCAAGGAGTAAGCCTCTTTTAATTTCATTGCTGCAATCACCATCTGCAGTGATTTTGGAGCCCAGAAAAATAAAGTTAGCCACTGTTTCCACTGTTTCCCCACCTACTTGTCATGAAGTGATGGGACCAGATACCATGATCTTCGTTTTCTGAATGTTGAGCTTTAAGCCAACTTTTTTTACTCTCCTCTTTCACTTTCATCAAGAGGCTCTTTAGTTATTCACTTTCTGCCAAAAGGGTGGTGTCATCTGCATATCTGAGGTTATTGATGTTTCTCCACGCAATCTTGATTCCAGCTTGTGCTTCATCCAGCCCAGTGTTTCTCATGATGTACTCTGCATATAAGTTAAATAAGCAGGGTGACAATATACAGCCTTGATGTACTCCTTTTCCTATTTGGAACCAGTCTATTGTTCCATGTCCAGTTCTAACTGTTGCTTCCTGACCTGCATACAGGTTTCTCAAGAGGCAGGTCAGGTGGTCTGGTATTCCCATCTCTTTCAGAATTTTCCATAGTTTATTGTGATCCACTCTACTTCTGCTTTATTGACTATGCCAAAGCCTTTGACTGTTGGATCACAGTCTATGCTGTGGAAAATTCTTCAAGAGATGGGAATACTAGATCACCTGATCTGGCTCTTGAGAAATCTGTATGCAGGTCAAGAAGCAACAGTTAGAACTGGACATGGAACAACAGATTGGTTCCAAATCGGGAAAGGAATACATCAAGGCTGTATATTGTCACCCTGCTTATTTAGCTTATGTACAGAATACATCATGAGAAATGCTGGGTTGGATGAAGCACAAGCTGGAATCAAGATTGCCCAGAGAAATATCAATAACCTCAGATATGCAGATGACACCACCCTTATGGCAGAAAGTGGAAAAAAAATAGCCTCTTGGTGAAAGTGAAAGAGGAAAGTGAAAAAGTTGGCTTAAAACTCAACATTCATAAAACTAAGACCACGGCATCTGGTCCCATCACTTCATGGCAAATGGATGGGGAAACAGTAAAAACAGTGAGAGATTTTATTTTGGGGGGCTCCAAAATCACTGCAGATGGTGACTTCAGCCATGAAATTAAAAGACGCTTAATCCTTGGAAGAAAAGTTATGACCAACCTAGACGGCATATTAAAAAGCAGAGACATAACTTTATCAACAAAAGTCCATCTAGTCAAAACTATGGTTTTTCCAGTGGTCATGTATGAATGTGAGAGTTGGACTATAAGAAAAGCTGAGCACCTAAGAATTGATGCTTTTGAACTGTGGTGTTGGAGAAGACTCTTGAGAGTCCCTTGGACTGCAAGGAAATACAACCAGTCCATCCTAAAGGAAATCAGTCCCGATTATTCATTGGAAAGACTGATGCTAAAGCTGAAACTCCAGTACTTTGGCCACCTGATGCAAAGAACTGACTCATTGGAAAAGACCCTGATGCTGGGAAAGATTGAAGGCAGGAGGAGAAAGGCATGACAGAGGATGAGATGGTTGGATGGTATCACCGACTCAATGGACAGGAGTTTGAGTAAACTCTGGGAGTTGGTGATGGATAGGGAGGCCTGGCATGCTGCAGTCCATGGGGTCCCAAAGAGTTGGACATGACTGAGTGACTGAATTTAACTGAACTAGAAACTAAACTTTGAGTAATTACCAACGTAGATACTGAGTGTTCTCCATCAGTGGTGTGCTAGTTCTGACACAAAAAGTGACTAGTCTTCAAGAAATGAGGTGTGGCTAAAGTCATCTGGATCAGGGCAAGGCCAGGGTGAACCTGAGACATTAAGATAAAAACTTAAGAACAAAAGCTAGACTAAAGAGAAGTTCCCTGGATACTCCTGTCTAAAAACTTCACCAATACCTTGGTGAGATGATATGGAAATTAACACCAAAACAAACTGAAATTCCATCTGTACTTGGCATTTATTGTTCCATGTATGTGCACATGGAATAGAAGTTTTCTCACCATTACAATAATCCCATGGTTGATTAGCTAACTGAAAGAACTGGTGCAGAAGGAAATAACAATAGTGATGGATTCATACCTTAAACTTTGTTACTTAATCTTAAAACATATGCATATATTCATCTGTTAATCATCTGAAGTAGCACCCAGGCCTGAGTGTGGTTCCTCCAATAAGAGTTCTGTAAAGTCTTGCTTATGTACACTATGCACATAATACCTTGACTTTAACTTCCAGTTTCCATTTCTTTAAAGTAGAATGATAACTTAAAGGTACTTACAAGGCATCTGATTTGTAGGTTTTTCTAGTTTATTTCAATTACATACAGTCATCTCACCCATACCTTATACAACAGATAACTTGATGTTATCAAGCCTTTCCAAAGGATTCAGATTAGTTTTAGAAGAAACAATTCCTTTTCATTTTTGCATTCACTTCATAGATTTATATAATATTTAATTAAATTAAGTAATTACAATAATAAGTACAAGTGGCATAAACAGGATTGAAAGTGAAAGTGAAGTCACTCAGTCATGTCCAACTCATAGCAACCCCATGGACTGCAGCCTACCAGGCTCCTCCATCC
This sequence comes from Bos indicus, assembly GCF_029378745.1. NCBI lineage: Eukaryota > Metazoa > Chordata > Mammalia > Artiodactyla > Bovidae > Bos > Bos indicus. The sequence goes on from NC_091769.1 coordinate 57,277,235, forward strand.
ATGGGATTTTCCAGGCAAGAGTACTGGAGTGGGTTGCCATTTCCTTCTCCTAATAATACAGGATTAGGAACAAACAACTGCCTCCTTTCTAAAATTTGGATTTTAGTGATACTCAATAACTAGGTATTGTTTTTATTTTTTAATTTTTGGCAGCACCCCAAGGCATGTGGGATCTTAGTTCCCTAACCAAGGATTGAACCCATGCCCTCTGCATTGGAAGGTAGATTCTTAACCACTGGACTTCGAGAGAAGTCTCAGTAATTATTAATATCACTAGATAATCACTAACTCACCTAGTGTGAGTGTCCTGAGTGCCAGCCTACTGGCTGTAGCAGTTCAATGTTCTAGGCTTGGGCTCAGTCAGTATGTTCCCTAGAGGGCTTGGGAAGCCAGTTAAGTGGAGATCAGATAAGAGAGATCTATGGTATATGCTTGTATATATACACATATATTCAAAGTCAAAATAATCCCGACTGTTTGAGTTTTCCTCTCCTTCTCCCTTCAACTCAGGAAGAATGCCTTCTCATTCCCTTCTGGATTGAACTTCATGTACACAGAAGTAAAGGTCATAGGATATTCTAGCATGCCTTCTCTGTAGCTTCTAAAGAATTGGGTAAGTAAAACAATGAGGCAAGAAATGCAATGAGAATAGATACTGAAGGAGCAGTGATAGAACCAGTTTTCAGCTCAGTGCAATAGTATATCCCACACAGCCTCTAGCCTGTAATATCACATCTATCTACAAGTACTGAAATCATTTATATATCCATGTTTATTGACTGAGGCTTAGTGTAAAACAAAGGGAGTGTTAATTTGCTCTGCATAATAAATAACCAAGTTTTTCTTTTCTGATTTCCTGGAGCATCCTAAGAGCCAGACGGCTGAGTACCCTGAACCTGGGAAAATAGGAGAGAGGCAATTATGTAGCCTGGAATGAAAAATTATCTAGCAGCAATCAGGGAACAAAAGGAAAGCTGGCCTAGGAAAGATTTTCAGCTATGGAGACCACCCGGAAAATTCAGGTCAATTTATGCTCACCACATTTATTTAACATAGTTATTTATCTGTACAGTGATGAAATACTCTTCAGGTTCCCCAAAACCTCCCATCAAAGGCTATGACTTGTAATACCTTTTATCGATGGTGTTTTGATGTGACACTTCTGTTTCCTGCTTAGAGTAATGTGGGCTTGACAGAAAACAGAAGCTTCAGGATGCAAAACACTGGATGAGAACAGAGAGTCAAGTAGAGGCAAGAATTTGAGGCAAGAGATGACAGAAGCTCTCTCCCTTGGGAGAGCCCTATAGACATGAGACGCTGTTTGAGACAGCATAGGGGCTTCCCTGGTAGCTCAGATAGTAAAGAATTCACCTGCAATGCAGGAGACCTGGGTCCAATCCCTGGGTTGGGAAGACGCCCTGGAGAAGGGAACAGCTACCCACTCCAATATTCTGGCCTGGAGAATTCCATGGACTGTATAGTCTATGGGGTAGCAAAGAGTCAGACACAACTGAGTGACTTTCACTTCACAAGTTGACTGTGCCACAAGAAGTTTACAGTCTTATCAAGGAAATTGTATGTATCCACATGAAATAGGGACTTCCCTGGTGGTCTAATGGTTAAGATTCTGCATTCCAATGTAGAGACACAGGTTTGATCCCTGGTCGGGGAACTAAGATCCCACATGCCATGGAGCAACTAAGCCCACATACTCTGGAGCCCATGAGCTGTATCTAGAGAAGCCAGTGTACTGCAATGAAGAGCCTGCACAGTCAAAAATATTTTAAAAAAAAAAGAAGGAAACAAAGAAACAGTAACATAAAAGAGGATATTGTGTACTAATTTGAAAGGCAAATTGCTCTTGTCATGGAAGTTACATACTAAAGCAGATGGCAGTACTGACTGAAAAGTATTTAGTAGGTTAGAAAAGAGAGAATAAGCTTCACTTTCATGATGTCTTTATCAGAAACTATTGTTTACAATTAAAGAGAACAACAGCACTGAAAAAGCAGGATACTTCCTCAGACACTGTCCCTACCATTGTTATCACTCTAAAAGAGGTGTGATATGCATAGATAATTGCTACTGTGACAAATTTGGATACATTTTCCATATTTATTTTTGCTTTAAAAGTTTACCAATATTTGAAATGGACATATATAAAGAATAGGAAGTATTCCAATATGTATGAATAAAGAAGGTACAATTCCCTTGGCCCAAGAGGCACATGGTCATTACTCATATTCTTTGGATTCTACAATGCACGTCCTGACAGGAAGCACAGTTCCTTTGTCACTGTCCACTCTCTCTGCAGTGGCCCATGGTGGCCCTTTCCATGGTGCTATGGCTTCAGTGCCCAGTAGGGCAGAGATCCATGTAAAATGGCTTTATACGGATCCTGCCTGACATGGTCCAGAGATACATCTGAAAACATCTGTGGAAATGAATAGTTCTCAAGCTTCACAAATTTCTTAAAAGATAAAAATTTAAACACTCTATTCTGCACACGTATATTGACAAAGAATAAAATGAGAAAGTCAAAGGAAGTTTCCAGTGCAGGTCCTTGGGTAAGTCTGCCCACTTCATCGTTGTCACACACTTCAAGTAATTATTACTTACTGCAGGAAAGGAAAATGGTTTTCTCAAACCATTTTCCCCCACCCATCTGCTGTCAGAAAGGTCATTATGATGGAAGACTTGTCTACAGAACTGCACAGGACCAAACAAAACACAGCACTACTACCAAAGGCAATTGTGCATTCATGTAACAGAATATGAAGTCCCAGTAATATGCCTTAGGTTATTTTACACACGTTTGTAAGATGGAATGAGAGATAAGCTGTATGGACACATGCTGTGTCCTTCACATACATGCACACACTTATTTTAAATGAAAAGGTCTAAAAGTCATGTTTTAACCCATATTTCCCTGTTTCCTTCAGGGTCCTGGTTTTGAATTCTACCTTCAACATGCTATGTTTATCATTCTTAAAAGATAGGGGATATAGAGCTGACAATAACACTAAGTCATTTTAAGCATGCATTATAAGTTACAGACAAAATAGAGGCTCTGGTTTATTATGCTGAAGCTATAAAGCCACAAATACAAAATACGGCTAGCAGTCACCTTACTTTATTCTTCTTTTAACAACTTACTAACAGTGTGTAAATATAAAAGGAAACTTTGATTTTTCCATCAGAGCTCTCTGAAATGGATACTAGAGTGCATTTAACATTGTGACCAGAAATATTGAAATTTGACAGCTGAGAGGTTAAAGGTCTCAAATTTATACATCGAGGTGTTTGTTCCTGTCATCGTCCCAGCAGCTTGCTCAGAATAACCCCTTTTGCTTACTGAACCTTTGAGAAACAGACAACATTAAGTAATACATCTTGGCATACATCCTGAGATTCTACTTTCATCAGGAAGCAAGCCATCATAAGCTTACTGAAAGAATTCTAGGAATAGTAAAGACTATCTGTGCAACCTTGGTATTTAAATATACTGGTTAGAAAAAGCTTCTATTGTTCAGACCCCCGCTCTAAATATGTCAGCCTAAAATTCTGGATTTTGTGCTTAATTTTCTAGTTACCTCTCATCTGACATTTCCTTCTGCCAAAATTATATTTGCTGAAAACAGAAAAATGACTGCTCAAATTCTTCCTGAAAAAGTGGGAATATCACCTTTTACTCAAGCAAAAATTATCTTCAGCACAAGCATTTCCTTCCATTTTACTGCCCATTTCAGTGCCTACTTCTCCTTTTAGGTAAGTAACAGCCCATCCTTCACTCCCACTCCCCAGGTACCCAGATTGCCCTGTCCTACCCACTGCCCATTCAAACTAGCCAGTTGATTAGAACACAAACTGTGTTTGAAGATTTGGATCCACCTCAACATCTTGATCCTTCAAATGTATAAATCCAGTAGACAATTTGCAAAATCGATAGCAATAATTTCTCCAAATAGAACAGTAATAAGCCATAATAAGAGTTCATATTAAAGGAAGAAGGATATGACTGTCACAATAGCTCACATGTTTTGAGTATTTATCTGGCCTTCTTATAGTCACATGTATTAATTCATTTAATCTTTCCAACAATTGCATTAGTCTTATGCCATTTTATTACCTCCTCTCCCCTTTTCTTACAGTAAAAACAAAATGGCCAAGATTCTTTTTTCAAAACTGTCTTAAGATAAAGATTATGGGTAGCCTTTAGGCTTAGCCATAAGGGAAGAATAGGACTGACTCCCACTGCAAAATGCACAGTTGCTATTAATACATTACAAATCTTCAAGATCACTAGTATATCATTGAAGTATAGAAGGGTAAATACTGGAATATCAAGATTCTGCCACAACCCATTCTTAATAAAATGTATTTCAGTAAGTAGTAATATGTTATCCCTCCCAGGGATATTTGTCATCTAGTAATATCTTAAACCAAAGGGATTAATAGTCAAAGACTGAACATCAGAATGACCTTCCTGCAAAACAAACAAAGAGAGAGATTTTTACATCCTTTCAAATTATGCTAAACCAAATAACTATTTTTCCATCCATATACAAGGACTTATCTGGTTGAAATAAGATAAAACAGGCAGGCCACATTCAACACTGCTAGACCCCTGCTTCCAGGTTTTCAGAGGGAAAAGGATATTAAAAACTATAATTCCATTAGGAAATGGAACACAATTATTTGTTTTTCACACATTGATGATACTTGTGAATTGTTCCATTAATGCTGTGCTGATAAGAAAACACTTGAAACATTCCCTTCAAACTTGAGCGTGCATTAGAATGATCTGGAGGGATTATTAAAACACAGATTGCTGGGCCCCAAAGCAGAGTTTCTGATTAACAAGTTCCCAAGTAATGCTGATGCTGCTGATACAGGAACCATACTCGGAGAAGTAATACTTCTTGCCAGGGAAGGGAAAGCAGGTGCTGAGTTTCCCCAGGTATTTTTGGATAGATGAGGGAGCTAATAGAAGTATTTCTCTGGCAGTGATGTCAGAGTAGCTTTCAGCATCAAATAGGTACTGAGCTCTTATAATGTGCCAAACACTATGCAAGGCATTGAGGAAGACATAGTGAGGGAGCCAGACATCAATGCATTGTGCTCAAAGAGGCGAGCAAATGAGGCTGGAACTGAGATCTGAAGGATAGATGGGAGTCAGTGCAAACCAAGCAGTCTAGGGAAGAGCTTTCCATCAGGAAAATGTCAGACAGACTGACACTGTAGAGTCAGACTGGGTGAACCTCACCAGGAAGGCTGAGCTGGAGGCTCCCAAGGATGCAGACAGTCAGATAGGCTTCAGGACAGGGAGAGAACTCTACTGCTTTCTGCTGCTCGGAAAGGACCTTCGTCAGGATCCTCAAGGTTGGGTGGAGGGAGCAGTGCACACAGACTCTACACACTCCTCAAAAACTACACAAAGCAGAGGAGGTAGATGAAAATGATCCCTTTGGCTAAGCCCAGACCAAGGTGGTCAGTTTATTTCAGTCCAAAGAAACTGATATTGATATGAACTCCCCCAACCCTAAGCAGAAACATAGAGTGAAAAGAGGGGGGAAAATGCTACAAACAAAAAGGGATTTTATGTGTCTGCCATGAAACACCTGCATAAAAGAGAAGAGGCAGGAAAATCTATTTTACACCTCAAATCTAAAGATTTTACATTCCCTTCAAGTTTTTATATTAGGGACCAGACATGGCATTTTATACATGAAGCCCACTCTTTATAGCTCTGATAGAATAAATGGGAGAGAAAAAAAATCAGGCTAGACAAGTTACCAGATTGCCCCTTCCTCATATTTTGTGAAAATTATCTTTTCTGAGACTCACAATAGCCTCAAACTCTGCATGATTTACTAGGAAGGCTTTAGAAGCCAAAGCTTTTGTAGACCATTCAGCCATGGCATATGGGCTCAAGATTTTCTTAGCTCATCTTCAGGTAGATTTATCACCTCTCACAGAAAAACACAGCTATGCTATGTGAAGTTTCGAATGACCTGGGATCACTCTTTTGCCCCAATTAGGTCCTCTAAAATTTGAATTAAACTGCACAAACTGTTTCAGAAGCCACAAAACCTGTTTCCTAGCTCCCATCTAAGAACAAGCCAACAAGCTAACATCAACTGTTTCTGATTCTTGGCAGGAAAGCTCATTGCTAGATCCTAGCATCCCCTCCCAAAAAGGCACATTCTCTGCTAATGCCCACATACCGTGCTTCTTTGAGTAATATTTCCCTCAAGTTTTAAAACTTGTTATTAAGGCACCTATAGCACATTTTAAGCAGCTTGGAAGCAAGCTTCTCACCAATGAATATTAAATCTCTTGAGTGAATGAAGTCCTCCTGCCCCCTCTGCAGACAAAGTAAGAAAATAAGCCATTTTTTCCCTTGGCTACTAATGAATCTCTAACTGCTGATTTGTTTCCATTTTCAGCCTAGCATAAACAAAAAGGCCTGCAGCCCCCTTTTGTGGTTGCCTGAGCTCACCAACCACCATGCAAAGGCAGCAATTTTTCATTATTGATAAAATGTAATGTCATAATGTCATGGCCTTTCAGGTCATCATCTTGGTAAGTCAGCAATGACATTATCACGTTTTATAATGATAACAAATGACCATAATGTTTGCATGTAATTTTCATTGGCTTCTTCAGAATTCTAATTTGACCCCATCAACAGATAGAACTCAATAGCAACTTCAGATGCCTACTTCCTTAGATCTGCTCAAAGCTAATAGCAAAATCTGCATGAATCAAAGACACAAGGGCCATTCCACACCCCACACTCTTTGACTAAATGTTTTACTTTTGGAAAGAAGATTTTTCGCAGAATGTATTTGCAGTGTTGAATATGGGCATGTAAATGCATTAAATACATCTACTTGCTATTCATTCATGAACTCTGACTAACCCCTTTCTGTCCTGTTCTTGCCTGTACTTCTCTAATCTGTCTAGTGATTTCTGAGTGCTGTGTCCTGCCTGTTTCACAGTAATCATAGAACACTAATTGGTCTAAATGATAAGAATCATTCATGGGGCACTTATTTCCATATATTAGCCTTCTGACTCCTCTCCTCACTCAGAAAATGGAAATGTTTCATTGTCTAAGCCCAGAACTAAACCCAGCAATCTTTCTTTATTTTTTGTTGAAGTACAGTTGATTTGATTCACAATGTCATGTTAGTTTCATGTGTACAGTATGATGATTCAGTTATATATATTTATAAATATTCCTCTTCAGTTTCTTTTCCCTTACAGGTTATTATAAAACGTTGAGTATAGTTCCCTGTCGGAGAAGGCAACACACGACTGAGCGTCTTCACTTTCACTTTTCACTTTCATGCATTGGAGAAGGAAATGGCAACCCACTCCAGTGTTCTTGTCTGGAGAATCCCAGGGACAGGGGAGCCTGGTGGGCTGCCATCTATGGGGTCGCATAGAGTCGGACACAACTGAAGCGACTTAGCAGCAGCAGCAGCAGCAGCATAGTTCTCTGTGCTATACAGTAGGTCCTTGTTGGTTATTTATTTTATATATAATAGCATCATATGTTAATCCCAGTCTCCTAATTTATCCCTCCCCCCTCCCCCCTTTCCCCTTCTGTAACCGTAAATTTGCTTTCTATGTCTGTTAGTCTGTTTATGTTCTGTAAATAAGCATTTTGGATCATTTTTTTAGGTGCCACATACAAGTGATACATGATATTTGTCTTTGTCTGACTTCTTTTATTATGATAATCTCTAGGTCCATCCATGTTCCTGCAAATGGCATTATTTCATTCTTTCTATGGTTGAATAATATTCCATTGTGTATATGTACCACATCTTGGCTTCCCTGGTAGCTCAGTGGTAAAAAATTCTCCTGCCAATGCTGGAGACACAGGTTCAATCCCTGATCTGGGAAGATCCTTTGGAGAAGGACATGTCAACCCACTCCAATATTCTTGCCTGGAAATCCCCATGAACAGAGGAGCCTGGCATGCTATAGTCCATGGGGTTGCAAAGATTCAGACGTGACTTAGCAGCTGAACACACATACTACATCTTTAACCATTCCTCTGTTGATAGACTTTTAGGTCACTTCCACATTCTGGCTATTGTAAATTGTGCTGCTTTGAACATTGGAGCGCATGTATCTTTTGGAATTATGGTTTTCTCCAGATATATGCCCATGGATTGCAGGATTATTTGGTAGTTCTTTTTTTAGTTTAAGGAAACTCCATACTGTTCTTCATAATGGCTGCACCAATTTACATTCTCACAAACAATGTAGGACGGTTCTTTTTTCTCCATACCCTCTTTGGCATTTATTGTTTGTAGATTTTTTTTTATGATGGCCATTCTGACTGGTGTGAGGTGATATCTCACTGTAGTTTTGATTCACATTTCTCTAAACCCAGTATTCTTTGGAAAGCCTTTTTAAAAATTCATTGACAACAAAGAGTAAAAAAAGAGAGACAGAGAGTAGAGATTCTCTAGTAGAACAGATTCACACTCCAGTCCTAAATAAACTAAGTCTAAAGTACACTTGGTAGATCTCCAGAAATATTTTACAACTTATATAGCACTTCACGAAGAGGGGGGGGAAGGAAATGACAAGGAGAACTGTCATTCACTGAACTCTGGGCTAGGATATGCCTACCTGTATCATCTCATCTAAACTTCACAACTCTCAAAAGATAAGAATCATTCTCTGCTTCTAACAGAGAAGAAAACTGAATTCAGGAAGTTTAAACAGTTAAGGAGTCAGTCAGACTTAGCAGCTCTAATGCCAAAAAAATCTATATATGTTTCTCGACCAAAGTATTGAACCAATGTCTCTTATGTCTCCTGCATTGGCAGGAAGGTTCCTTACCTTTAGTGGTACCTGGGAAGCCTGGGAAGTTCCCATACTAACATCATTATATACTCTTTACATGCTTTTATTGTCTCAGTTAAAGGGCTTCTGATCTACAAATCTGACAAACTACCTAATTTGGCCACATTTTCAATGACAATAGTGAAATCTACTGAATAATGTGGAAAGAACATCAATGAAGAATCACACAGATACATTGAAAGCATTAACTCAATTATATGTGCCTGCTCTGAGAATATGGTACCAATAACACTATAAATGGATGTAATAATGGCAAATTTAAGAGTTTATGAAACTGAAATATATTCATATCTCTTGATTCTCTGAATATATGATGATTTCAATTGGGCTGGCTGGATGATCTGATTCTTTCTTCTATAGTGGAATACATGCTTTTGGGAATTTAGTGCATTTAAGGAAAGTGACTTCTAAAAGCAATGCACCAGTTTTCAGGGAAAGATTAGCTCTCCATCTGAGGAGCAAGCCAGGCAAATGTCAGGAACTCATAGACACTGAAGCCTTCTGGAAATGTTGCAGGGAGGATGCCAATTCTAACTCCATGCTGGAACTGTTTCTTTGACATGCTTTTCGCTGCTTTTGTTACTATAATCATACAGAATGGTTTGCCTCAGAGAATCCTGTCCCTCTGCCTGACTGTTAAAGTGCCTTTGTTCAGAATCCTGTCCACCTGTGGATGGCAAGAAGGAAGAAAATAACACATACCCTGCCTGAAGCTTGCCATTCTAGGAGATGTTTATAAGATTAATGGCCTTTTTTACTTTGCTTCTTCACCTCCCCTCATCTCTGATATATAAAAGAACCTGGCATTCAGACCCCCTAAGATGGTTATTTTGAGGCGCTAGCCTGCCATCTTTGGAGAAGGCAATGGCAATTCACTCTCTGAAAGTCTTCCACTCCAGTACTCTTGCCTGGAAAATCCCATGGAGGGAGGAGCCTAGTGGGCTGCAGTCCATGGGGTCGCTAAGAGTCGGACATGACTGAGCGACTTCACTTTCACTTTTCACTTTCATGCATTGGAGAAGGAAATGGCAACCCACTCCAGTGTTCTTGCCTGGAGAATCCCAGGGACAGGGAAGACTGGTGGGCTGCCGTCTGTGGGGTCGCACAGAGTCGGACACGACTGAAGCAACTTAGCAGCAGCAGTAGCAGCCTGCCATCTTCTCGGTCTGCCAGCTTCGTCAACACCTCATCTCTTGGATTTATTGGCCTATCATGTGGCGAGCAGAGGGTGCTTGGTACTTGGTAACAGAAATAAAATGCTGCTATGGGGAATGTAGAGGAAAGACTTTCAGAGAGTGAATTTAACAAGCTATTTAATTAGTTTGTTAATCCAATAAATTATAAGCACATTTTGGAGAAGGGGAAAGACTTCCTCTCACTCCTCTTCATTCATTCAACATATTCTGGGGTTTCCTCTCTATTCATTCAATTGTTCATTCATTCAACGTGCATTACTGAGCACTTCTGGCCCAACATTATGCTGAGCACTGAGGACACAACAGTGAACAAGGCATACATGGAACTGCTCTCACCTGTGAACCTGTGGAACACACATTTGTGTAGATGAGATTGTCATTATACAAGGGATGTCATGATAAACTGTCTCACTGACACTGATGTAAGTGAAGGCCAGTTGTGAGGATGGAAAGTTAGGAGGATTTGACCAATCCCGTGGAGGTAAGGAAGACCTCTCTAAGGATGAGATGTTTATTTTGTTTGTTTGTTTGTTTTCTGGAGTTGGGGAGGTATTCTTTTTTTAATTTTTATTGGAGTATAGTATAGGCTCTCACTAGATATCTACTTTATACATAGTATCAATAGTGTATATATGGCAATCCAAACTGCCCAATTCATCCACCCCTACCCACTTGGTATCCATACATTTGTTTGCTACACGTGTGTCTCTATTTCTGCTTTGTAAATAAGATTGTCTATACCAATTTTTTCAGATTCTACATATATACATTAATATTCACTATTTGCTTTTCTTTCTGACTTACTTCACTCTGTATGACAGTCTCTAGGTCCATCTACATCTCTACAAATGACCCAATTTCATTCTTTTTTATGGCTGAATAATAGTTCATTGTATACATGTCCATGCATGCATCCTAAGCCACTCCAGTCATGTCTGGCTCTTTGTGACCCTATGGACTGTAGACTGCCAGGCAAGAATACTGGAGTGGGTTGCCATGCATGCCTCCAGGGGACCTTCCCGACCCAGGGATGGAACCCATGTCTCTTACATCTCCTGCACTGGCAGGCAGGTTCTGTACCATTAGCGCCACCTGGGAAGCCCTGTATATATATGCCACATCTTCTTTATCCATTCCTCTACTGATGGACATTTAGGTTGTTTCCATGTCCTGCCTATTGTAAACAGTGGTGCAATGAACACTGGGATGCATGTATCTTTTGGAATTATGGTTTTCTCTGGGTATATAGAATGAGATGCTAAAATTTAGATTTGAAGCATGAGTGAGTAGGACTCACAAGACAAAACACTAGGGAACCAAGGGAATTTCTCATTCTTGTCTCCCTCCTTTAGCTCCTTCCTGCTTGGTTTCCCTTGCTTGATTAGCCACATTTCATGACTACCATAATGACCTACCTGGTCTAATACATTGAGATTTGGAGAACTGTAGATAATAAGACTTTGACAGGTTAGAGACAGCCTTACTGATATGCCTGATGATTTTCTGCCAAGTCTGATTCTATCACAGCTAGCCTGGCAGTTGCTACACTGATCATCCCTCCTCTCCTTTCTTCCCTCTGTGTACAACTCCTCACACTGAGTCAGACACACCCCTCTGCACACTAAGCCACACAAAACTGCACATTCCTTTATTTCTGGGTCCTCTCCTTTTACCATTTTTCTGTACTTAGATATTGCTATGAACTGACTCGTATTCCCTCAAAATTCATACAATGAAATCCTACCCCCTAATGTGGCAAATTTAGAGATAAGGCCTTTAGGGAGGTAATTAATGTTAAATGAGGTCATAAGGCAAAAAACATGACACTGAAAGATGTACTCCCCAGGTCGGCAGGTGTCCAATATGCTACTGGAGAAGAGTGGAGAAATAACTACAGAAACAATGAAGAGATGGAGCCAAAGCAAAAACAACGCCCAGTTGTGGATGGGTCTGGTGATGGAAGTAAAGTCCAATGCTGTAAAGAAAAATATTGCATAGGAACATGGAATGTTAGGTCCATGAATCAAGGTAAATTGAAAGTGCTCAAACAGGAGATAGCAAGAGTGAACATAGACATTTTAGGAATCAGTGAACTAAAATGGACTGGAATGGGCAAATTTAACTCAGATGACCATTATATCTACTATTGTGGGCAAGAATCCCTTAGAATAAATTGAGTAGTCCTCTTAGTCAACAAAAGAGTTTAAAATGCAGTACTTGGGTTCAATCTCAAAAACGACAGGATCTCTGTTCATTTCCAAGGCAAACCATATCAATATCACAGTAATCCAAGTCTATGTTCCAACCAGTAATGCTGAAAAAGCTGACATTGAATGGTTCTATGAAGACCTACAAGGTCTTGTAGATCTTAACACCCAAAAAAGATGTCCTTCTCATCACAGGGGACTGGAATGCAAAAGTAAAAAGAGATTCCTGGAGTAATAGGCAAATTTGGCCTTGGAGTACAAAATGAAGCAGGGCAAAGGCTAACAGAGTTTGGCCAAGAGAACGCACTGGTCATAGCACACACCTTCTTCCAACAACATAAGCAAATACTCTATCCATGGACATCACCAGATGGTCAACACCGAAATTAGATTGATTATATTCTTTGCAGCCAAAGATGGAGAAGCTCTATACAGTTAGCAAAAACAAGACCAGGAGCTGACTGTGGCTCAGATCACCACCTCCTTATTGCCAAATTCAGACTTAAATTGAAGAAAGTAGGGAAAACCACTAGCCCATTCAGGTATGACCTAAATCAAATCCCTTACAATTATACAGTAGAAGTGATAAATAGATTCAGGTAGTGAATTCTATAATTCTGATAGACAGCCTGAAGAACTATGGATGGAGGTTCATGACATTATACAGGAGGCAGTGATCAAGACCATCCCCAAGAAAAAGAAATGCAAAAACTCAAAATGGTTGTCGAAGGAGGCCTTACAAATAGCTGAGAAAAGAAGAGAAGCTAAAGGCAAAGGAGAAAAGGGAAGATATACCCATTTGAATGCAGAGTTCCAAAGACTAGCAAGGAGAGATTAGAAAGCCTTCCTCAGTGATTGGTGCAAAGAAATAGAGGAAAACAAGAGAATGGGAAAGACTAGAGATCTCGTCAAGAAAATTAGAGATACCAAGGGAACATTTCATGCAACGATGGGAAAAATAAAGGACAGAAATGGTATGGACCTAACAAAGGCAGAAGATATTAAGAAGATGTGGCAAGAATACACAGAAGAACTATACAAAAAAGACCTTCATGACCCAGATAATCACGATGGTGTGATAACTCACCTAGAGCCAGACATCCTGGAATGTGAAGTCAAGTGGGCCCTAGGAAGCTTCATTACAAACAAAGCTAGTGGAGGTGATAGAATTCCAGTTGAGCTATTTCAAATCCTAAAAGATGATGTGGTGAGAGTGCTGCACTCAATATGCCAGCAAATTTGGAAAACTCAGTAGTGGCCACAGGACTGGAAAAGGTCAGTTTTCATTCCAATCCCAAAGAAGGCAATGCCAAAGAATGCTCAAACTACTACACAACTGCACTCATCTCACACACTAGCAAAGTAATGCTTAAAATTCTCCAAGCCAGGCTTCAACAGTACCTGAACCATGAACTTCCACATGTTCAAGCTGGATTTAGAAAAGGCAGAGGAACCAGAGATCAAATTGCCAACATCCGCTGGATCATTGAAAAAGCAAGAGAGTTGCAGAAAAACATCTGCTTTATTGACTATGAGAAAGGCTTTGACTGTGTGGATCACAGTCCATGCTGTGGAAAATTCTTCAAGAGATGAGAATACTAGACCACTTGATCTGCCTCTTAAGAAATATGCATGCAGGTCAAGAAGCAACAGTTAGAACTCAACAAAAAACAATAGATTGGTTCCAAATCAGGAAAGGAGTACCTCAAGGCTGTATATCGTCACTCTGCTTATTTAGCTTATGTGCAGAATACATCATGAGAAATGCTGTGCTGGATGAAGCACAAGCTGGAATCAAGATTGCCAGGAGAAATATCAATAACCTCAGATACACAGATGACACCACCCTTATGGCAGAAAGTGAAGAAGAAATAAAGAGCCTCTTGATGAAAGTGAAAGAAGAGAGTGAAAAAAATCGGCTTAAAACTCAACATTCAGAAAACTAAGATCATGGCATCTGGTCCCATCAGTTCATGTCAAATAGATGGGGAAACAGTGGAAACAGTGAGAGACTATTTTTGGGGGCTCCAAAATCACTGCAGATGGTGACTGCAGCCATGAAATTAAAAGACGCTTAATCCTTGGAAGAAAAGTTATGACCAACCTAGACAGCATACTAAAAGGCAGAGACATTACTTTGCCAACAAAGGTCTGTCTAGTCAAAGCTATGGTTTTTCCAGTAGTCATGTATGGATGTGAGAGTTGGACTATAAAGAAAGCTGAGCACTGAAGAATTGATGCTTTTGAACTGTGGTGTTGGAGAAGAATCTTGAGAGTCCCTTGGACTGCAAGGAGAGCCAACCAGTCCATCCTAAAGGAAATCAGTCCTGAATATTCATTGGGAGGACTGATGCTGAAGCTGAAACTCCAATATTTTGGCCACCTGATGCGAAGAACTGACTCATTGGAAAAGACCCTGATGCTGGGAAAGATTGAAGGCAGGAGAAGGGCATGATAGAGGATGAGATGGTTGGATGGCATCACCAACTCAATGGACATGAGTTTGAGTAAACTCTGGGAGTTGGTGATGGATAGAGAGGGCTTGCATGCTGCAGTCCATGGAGCTGAGGTCCAACTGAACTGAGGTCATAAGAGTAAGGTGTTAACCCCAACAGTATTGGTGTGCTTAAGAGAAGAGGAAGGGTTGCCAGAAAGCTCTCTCTTTCTCCCTCTGTAAATCTACAGAGGAAAGACCATATGAAGATACAGTGAGATGGCAACCATCCGCAAGCTAGGAAGAGAGCCCTCACCAGAAACCAACCTTGCCAGCATCTTGATCTTGGACTTCAAGCCTCCAGAACTGTGATAAAATTAATTTCTGTTATATAAGCCCCCCAGTCTGCAGTATTATGTCAAAGCAGTCCACAGTCTAATACAGATGTGAATACAGAAATCTTCAGGGTGTAACACACATAAGTAGTATTCATGTGGCTATCTATGAGTATTACAAAGTAACTGCACACCTTGTGCTCCTAGCTCTAGCACCTGGGAAGAGGAAGTGACATGATTATGGGGAAAATATAACTATGGGGATTGTCCAGGTAGAAAGGCTATGAGCTTGCAAAACCACCACTGCCTCATTGCAGGTAAATGACAATAATTTCATATGTCTGTTCTAAAACCTAGTTTTTAAGTTATCTTCACCATATTCTTTAATTATGTATTCCAAGCAGCCACTACAGAGCCTTCCTGAAAGAATTTTGGGATGGTTTCTATCAGAAAGAGCAGGCAGCCATCTAGTTATTATGAGCAAACTCCTTGACTAAAGACCAAGATAGTAAATCCATTGTTTTCCATTAAGGGATTGACCTGGAGAGGAGAAAAATTTAAAGAAAAGCAAAGACTTTGATAAGGCTTTTCAGGTTTGGTAAACCAAATCTCATGGAACTTTCTGTTCTTGGTGGCCATGCCAAACATAACTTTTCCCTTATTCAATGGTAGGAACCCTAGAGGAAAAGGACCCAAACTTTCCAAGTGGATCCATAATTCTAGGAAGAAAATGGGATTCTTCTCTTTGATTAACTTGGAAGCAGACAGAATGCTTTACTTAGGATTAAGTAGCCATCTTACAGGATTTATGACATTGAGTAACCTGCAGGAAAAAGGCATTGTATCAATGGGTTATACCCACTAATACTGTGTAACACACCACCCTAAAACTAAGTGATAGTCAATAATAAACACTTATTTCTCACTCATGAATCAGTGGGATAGTTGCAGTTTGGCTGATCTAAGTTGGACTTGACTGCAGGTTGAGTTCATGTCTGCCCCACCTGTCTCTCATCCTCCTTGGCCTAGCAGCTACACAGCAATATTATTTTTGTAGCAAAATGCAGAAGCACAAGAAGGGAAGTACAACTCCAAAAGGACATCTTAATCCTTTTCTTTAAGCCTTGATCAAAGCAAATCATATAACCAGGCCCCAAATCAAAGTACAGGGAAGTACATTCCATCCACCATGAGGCCAAAACAAGTTACACTTGCCAAGCCCAACATCAGTGGGGTGACAAAGTATACTCTTCCCATGGTGGGAGAGGGAGAAAGAGAAGGTGAATATTTGCTTGCGTGCGCAGTCACTTCAGTCATGTCCGACTCTTTGCAGCCCCATGGACTATAGCCCATCAGGCTTTTCTGTCCATAGAATTTTCCAGGCAAGGATACTGGAGTGGGTTGCCATGCCCACCTCCAGGGGAGCCTCCCAACCCAGGGATCAAACCCACATCTCCTGCATTGCAGGCAGAGGTCACTTACCCAAACTGTAGATCTAAGACTTGAATCCAAGCCTATATTTTTCCAAATTTCACATTCTTTTCATTCACCTACTATCTTCCAGGTAATAGAAGGAAAAATTTAAGGGAACAATGGAGTTTACCCAAAACTCCCCCCAAAATTCTCAGCTATCAAGCCCCTGTGCTCAGCTGCTCAGCTGTGTCCAACAATTTGGGACACCCATGTACTGTAATCCAACTGGCTCTTCTGTCCATGTAATTTTCCAGGAAAGAATAGTGGAGTGGATTGCCATTTCCTTCTCCAGGGGATCTTCCCAATCCAGGGATCAAACCTGCATCTCTTGGGTCTCCTGCATTGGCACATGGATTCTTTACCACTGTACCATCTGGGAATCCAGCCCCCACTGCCTGCTTTTATCCTATCTTTCTTTTCCCTCTATCCATTTGTTCTGTTGGTGCTCTGAGGCCCATTCAGTGAACCAGGCACCTTCCAGCCTCAGGGTCTTGGCTTGGCTGTTTTCTCTGCCCTGAAATACTCTCCACAAAGATGTCCACTTGGTTCACGCTTATCTCCCCTTCAGGCCTTTGCTCAAATACCACCTTCACTGTGAGACTCTCAGACCATGCCAGATAAAACTACATCTTCCCCTGGCCCCATCACAATCTCTACCCCTAAGCCTTCTCCTCTTTCTCTATTACCACTTGTAACCATCTGACAAATATATATTCTTACTTCTTTATCTTCTGACTCCCTCACTAGAGTGCAGGCTCCATCAAGGCAGGAATTGTTCCCTATTTGGTTCACTGCTCTATCCCCAGCACAATGCCTGGTACATAGTGGCCCTACAAAAATAGGTATTCACCCATTATTCTTCTGCATAATAAAGGTCCAAAAAGAAATTGGCAAAATCGAGGGTGGTGAGGGAGATGAAGAGGAGGGAAGCTGTGACTACTCAGCATGTAATATCTTTTCTTTTCTTCACTCTGTCACACTGTAGCATTGTCCTTGGTCTGACTCAGCCCCAAGATCCTCCCACCTGTACAGGCACCGACCCAGCCCCCTCCCCTGAGCCATCCCATAGCTGCTCTGTGTTCCTTCCTTCCCCCACATTCTCCCCTGTGACCTGAACATGTTCTGTTTCACCCTCTCAGGAAGAAGTTATGGTTTTGTTCACTTTTGGTGCATTAAGTCACAGTCCCAATGATTCTTCATACCACAATGTGGTATTTTCTGGGGTTATCCCTAAAGGATGTCCCCTAGAGACAAGAACTCATCCTACTAGGATAAATCTCTAATGCTTAGAGACTGGGCCCTGTAAACCAAGATATATGCCTGAGATACCATCAGCCATAGTTCTTCTGGAGAAAAGCAGCACATGTGCATGCCATATGAGAGCATTTATTCTGTCACAGAAACGAGGTCACCCAAATAAACAACAGGATCACTGATCTCTGTGATATGACCATAGTGAGACAACTAGAGTACTATGCCCTCAAACTGTAATGCCATTAGAATGTTTCTGAGCATAGACATGTTCTGAAATATGGTTGGGGGATTATCAGGGGATGTATAAGCTCATCCTTATTTTTTCTACTTTCCATTTACCATAGATAATTAGGAATTGACTAAATCAGATGGACAATGAATAGGCTAGTAATTTATTTCTAAGAAAATTAAATCACCTGCTTATACTCTTCTCATTCCCCATCCTTCCTTTATACTAATAGTTAAAATGTAACTTACATATATATATATATATATATATATATATGTATATCCCCTTCATGGATCACAGGCTTGTCATGGTGAATAGGTTTGCATAACTCAATTAAGCTATGAGCCATGCCAAGCGGGGCCACCCAACAGACTGGTAATGGTGAAGAGTTCTGACAAAACGTGGTCCACTGGAAGACAAAATTGAAAACCACTCCAGTAATTCTTACTGCAAGACCACAAACAGTATGAAAAGTTAAAAAGATATGACACCAGAAGATGAGTGCCCCCCCAAGGTCAGAAGGTGTCCAATATGCTACTGGGGAAGAATGGAGGGCAATTACTAATAACTCTAGAAAGAATGAAGTGGCTGGGCCAAAGCAGGAATGACACACACTTATGGATGTGTCTGGTAGTGCCAGTGAAGTCCAATGCTGTAAAGAACAATATTGCATAGGAACTTGGAATGTTAGGTCCATGAATAAAGGTAAATTGGACATGGTCAAGCAGGAGATGGCAAGAGTGAACATAGACATTTTAGGAATCAGTGAACTAAAATGGACTGGAATGGACGAATTTAACTCAGATGACCATTATATCTACTACTGTAGACAAGAATCCCTTAGAAGAAATGGGGTAGCCCTCATAGTCAACAGAAGACTCCAAAATGCAGTACTTGGGTGCAATCTCAAAAATGACAGAATGATCTTGGTACATTTCCAAGGCAAATCATCCAATATCACAGTAATCCAACTCTATGCCTCAACAACTAATGCTGAAGAAGCTAAAGTCGAATGGTTCCATGAAGACCTACAATACCTTCTAGAACTAACACCAAAAAATTCCCTTTACATCATAAGGGACTTAAATGCAAAAGTAGAGTGTCAAGAGATAGCTGGAGTAACAGGCAAGTTTGGCCTTTGAATGCAAAATGAAGTAGTACAAAGGCTAACAGTTTTGTCAAAAGAACACACTGGTCATACCAAATACCCTTTTCTAACAACACAAGAGATGACTCTACACATGGACATCACCAAAAGGTCAACACTGAAATCAGATTGATTATATTCTTTGCAGCTGAAGATGGAGAAGCTATACAGTTAGCAAAAACAAGACCTGGAGTTGACTGTGGCTCAGATCATGAATTCTTATTGCAAAATTCAGGCTTAAATTGAAGAAAGTAGGGAAAACCTAAATCAGGTATGACCTAATTTAGGTCATTTGGGTATGACCTAAATCAAATCCCTCATGATTATACAGTGGAGGTGATGAATAGATTCAAGAGATTAGATCTGGTAGACAGAGTGCCTGAACAACTAGGGACGGAGGTTCATAACATTGTACAGGATGCAGTGACCAAAACCATCCCAAAGAAAAAGAAATGCAAGAAGATAAAGTGCTTGTCTGAGGAGGCTTTACAAATAGCTGAGGAAAGAAGAGAAGTGAAAGGCAAGGGAGAAATGGAAAGATATATCCAATGGAATCCAAAGTTCCAGAGAATATCAGGGAGAGAGAAGAAGACCCTCTAAAATAAACAGTGCAAAGGAACAGAGGAAAACAACAGAAGGGAAAAGAGTAGAGATCTCTTCAAGAAAATCGGAGATATCAAGGGAACATTTCATGCAAGAATGGGCACGATAAAGGACAGAAATGGTAAGGACCTAACAGAAGCAAAAGAGATTAGGTACATGTGGCAAAGGAGCCCAGTCTTGTGCTGTGTGATGACCTAGAGGGATTGGATAGGGGGAGGAGAGGATTGGGGGAGGAGAGGGAAGCTAGTGGGGGAGGGGATGTATATATAATTATGGTTGATTTGAGTTGTTGTATGGAAAAAACCAACACAATGTTGGAATTTTTTTTAATATATATTTAAATTTTAAAAAGAGAAAAAAAGAACAGGTGGCAAGAATAAACAGAACTATACTATACAATGGCACCCCACTCCAGTACTCTTGACTGGAAAATCCCATGGATGGAGGAGCCTGGAAGGCTGCAGTCCATGAGGTCGCTGAGGGTCGGACACGACGGAGCGACTTCACTTTCACTTTTCACTTTCATGCATTGGAGAAGAAAATGGCAACCCACTCCAGTATTATTGCCTGGAGAATCCCAGGGACGGGGGAGCCTGGTGAGCTGCCGTCTATGGGGTCGCACAGAGTCAGACACGACTGAAGTAACTTAGCAGCAGCAGCATACTATACAAAAAAAAAGAGGTCTTAATGACCCAGATAACCATGATGGTGTGGTCACATCACCTACAGCCAGACATCCTAGAGTATGAAATCAAGTGGGCCTTCAGTTCAGTTCAATTCAGTTCAGTCACTCAGTCGTGTCCGACTCTTTGTGACCCCATGAATTGCAGCACGCCAGGCCTCCCTGTCCATTACCAACTCTCGGAGTTCACTCAGACTCATGTCCATCGAGTCAGTGATGCCATCTAGCCATCTCATCCTCTCTTGTCCCCTTTTCCTCCTGCCCCCAATCCCTCCCAGCATCAGAATCTTTTCCAATGAGTCAACTTTTCGTATGACCACTGGAAAAACCATAGCCTTGACTAGACAGACCTTTGTTGACAAAGTCATGTCTCTGCTTTTCAACGCTGTCTAGGTTGATCATAACTTTTCTTCCAAGGAGTAAATGTCTATTAATTTCATGGCTGCAATCACCATCTGTAGTGATTTTGGAGCGCCCCCCCAAAAAAGTCTCTCACTGTTTCCACTGTTTCCTCATCTATTTCCCATGAAGTGATAGGACCAGATGCCATGATCTTAGTTTTCTGAATGTTGAGTTTTAAGCCCAATTTTCACTCTCTTCTTTCATTTGCATCAAGAGGCTCTTTAGTTCTTCTTCACTTTCTGCCATAAGGGTGGTATCATCTGCATGTCTGAGGTTATTGATATTTCTCCAGGCAATCTTGATTCCAGCTTGTGCTTTATCCAGCCCAGCATTTCTCATGATGTACTCTGCATATGAGTTAAATAAGCAGAGTGACAATATACAGCCTTGACGTACTCCTTTCCCTATCTGGAACCAGTCTGTTGTTTCATGTCTAGTTCTAACTGTTGCTTCCTGACCTGCATACAGGTTTCTCAAGAGGCAGGTCAGGTGGACTGCTTTCCCATATCTTTAAGAATTTTTCATCTCTTTAAGAATTTTTTGTGATCCACACAAAGGCTTTGGCATAGTCAATAAAGCAAAAATAGATGTTTTTCTGGAACTCTCTTGCTCTTTCAATAATCCAGTGCATGTTGGCAATTAAATCTCTGGTTCCTCTGCCTTTTCTAAATCCAGCTTGAACATCTGGAAGTTCTTGGTTCATGTACTGTTGAAGCCTGGCTTGGAGAATTTTAAGCATTACTTCGCTAGCATGTGAGATGAGTGCACTTGTGCAGTAGTTTGAGCATTCCTTGGCATTGTCTTTCTTTAGGATTGGAATGAAAACTGACCTTTTCCAGGCCTGTGGCCACTGCTGAATTTTCCAAATTTGCTGGCATACTGAGTGCAGCATTCTCACCACATCATCTTTTAGGAATTGAAATAGCTCAACTGGAATTCTATCACCTCCACAAGCTTTGTTCATAGGGATGCTTCCTAAGGGCCACTTGACTTCACATTCCAGGATGTCTGGCTCTAGGTGAGTGATCATACCATTGTGATTATCTGGGTCATGAAGATCTTTTCTGTATAGTTCTTATGTGTTTTCCTGGCACCTCTTCTTAATATCTTCTGCTTCTGTTAGGTCTCTACCATTTCTGTCCTTTATTTTTCCCATCTTTGCATGAAACGTTCCCTTGGTATCTCTGATTTTCTTGAAGAGATCTCTAGTCTTTCCCATTCTCTTGCTTTCCTCTGTTTCTTTGCACTGATCACCCAGGAAGGCTTTCTTATCTCTCCTTGCTATTCTTTGGAACTCTGCATTCAAATGGGTATATCTTTCTTTTTCTCCTTTGCTTTTCAGCTCTCTTCTTTTCACAGCTATTTGTGGCACACAGCCATTTTGCTTTTTTGCATTTCTTTTTCTTGGGGATGGTCTTGATCCCTGTCTCCTGTACAATGTCACAAACCTCTGTCCATAGTTCATCAGGCATTTGTTCTATCAGATCTAATCCCTTGAATCTATTTCTTGCTTCCACTGTATAATTGTAGGGATTTGATTTAGGTCATACCTGAGTGGTCTAGTGGTTTTCCCTACTTTCTTCAATTTAAGTCTGAATTTGGCAATAAGGAGGTGGTGATCTGAACCACAGTCAGCTCCCAGTCTTGTTTTCCCTGACTGTATAGAGCTTCTCCATCTTTGGCTGCAAAGAATATAATCAATCCTATATTTAGAATACAATCAATTCCTATATTTAGGAATAAACCCACCTAATGAAGCAAAAGGCCTTTACTCCAAAAACTATAAGATGCTGATGAAAGAAACCAACGGCAACACAAACAGATGGAAAGATCTACCATGTTCTTTGATTGGAATAATTAATATTATCAACATCACTATATTACTCAAGGCAATCTACAGATTCAATGCAATCCCTATCAAAATACCAATAGTATTTTTCACAGAACTAGAAACAAAATTTTTGTTAGTATGTATGGAAACACAAATTACACTGAGTAGCCAAAGCAAGGTTGACAAAGAAAAACAGTGCTGGAGGAATCAGGCTCCCAGACTTCAAACTATGCTACAAAGCTACTGTAATCAAAACAGTATGGTACTGGCACAAAAACAGAAATACAGATCAATGAAACAGAATAGAAATCCCAGAGAAAAACCCACACACCTATGGTGAATTAATCTACAATAAAAGAGTTAAGAAAATAAAGTGAAGAAAAGGCTGTCTCTTCAATAAATGGTATGGAAAAACTGCACAACTATACGTAAAAATATGAAATTAGAGCATTCTTTAACACCACAAACAGAAATAAATTCAAAAGGGACTAAAGATCTAAATATAATACTGAAACTTAGAAGAAAACAGGCAGAACACTCTGACATTAATCACAGAAACACCTTTTTCAATCTGTCTTCTAGAATAATGGAAATAAAAACAAAAATTAAAAAATGAGACCCAATTAAAAGCAAAAGCTTCTGCACAGTCAAGGAAATCATAAACAAAATGAAAAGACAACCCACAGAATGGGAGAAAATATTTGCAAAAGACATGACCAACAAAGAATGAATCTCCAAAATTTACAAACCACTCATGTGGCTTGATACCAAACAAACAAACAACCCAATCAAAAAATGGCCAGAAAACCTAAGTAGACATTTCTCCAAAGAAGACATATAGATGGCCAAGAGGCATATGAAAAGATGCACAACATCACTAATTATTAGAAAAATGTAAATCAAAACAATGAGATATAACCTCACACCAGTCAGAGTGGTCATCAACAAAAAGTCTACAAACAATAAATGCTGGAGAGGGTGTGGAGAAAGAGAACCCTCCTACGCTGTTGGTGGGAATGCAAATTGGTACAGACACAATGGAGGTTTCTTAAGAAACCAAAGATAAGAAATTTATCTTTATGTAGATAATAGAAACTTTAATTTCTATTTTAAGAAACTAAAAATAGAGCTACCATATGAGGGCTTCCCTGGGGGCTAAGACAGTAAAGAATCTGCCTGCAATACAGGAGACCCAGGTTCAATAACTAGGTTGGGAAGATCCCCTGGAGAAGGGAATGGCAGCCCACTCCAGTATTCCTACCTGGATAATTCCACAGACAGACAATGGGGTCCCAAAGAGTTGGACACAACTGAGTGACTAACACTTTAACTTTTCTTTCATGATCCATTAGCCCCACTCCTGGGCATATACCTGGAGAAAAACATGGTTCGAAAGGATACATGCACCCCAATATTCATTGCAGTACTGTTTCAAATAGCCAAGATATGGAAGCAACCCAAGTGTTCATTGACAGATGAATGGATAAAGAAGATGTGGTTCTTGGAATATTATTCAGCCATTTAAAAAGGTGAAATAATGCCATTTGCAGCAATATGGATGGACCTTGAGATTACCTTACAAACAAGGAAGTCAGACAAAGGCAAATATCATATGATATCACTTATATGTAGCATTTTTTAAATGATACAAATGAACTTATTTACAAAAGAGAAATAGACTCACAGATTTAGAGAACAAGTTTATGGTTACCAGGGGGAAGTGTAGGCAGGAGGGATTAGTGACAGAAAGTGTTAGTCATTCAGTCATGTCCAACTCTTTGTGACCCCATGGACTGTAGCCTGCCAGGCTTCTCTGTCCATGGGATTTTCCTGGCAAAAATACTGGAGTGGTCTGCCATTCCCTAGGATCTTCCCAATACAGGGACTGAACCCAGGTCTCTTGCACTGCAGGCAGATTCTTTACTATCTGAGCCACCAGGAGGGAGAGATTGAGAGTTTGGGATTGACAAGTACTCACTGCTATATTTTAAATAGATAAACAACAAGGAACTACTGTATAGCACAGGGGACTCTGTTCAATACTCTTTAATGACCTAATGGGAAAAAAAAATTTGAAAAGGAATAGATAACATCCATATGTATAACTGAATCACTTTGCTGTACACCTGAAACTAATGCAATATTGTTAATTAACTATACTCCAACATAAAGTAAAAATTAAAAAGTAAGCAAATACATATAACTATTATTTGCATCAATGAGAAAAATCTAATATTTCTTATATATAAGGAGTTCCTGCAAATCAATAAGAAAAGTATGAGTACCCTATTTAAAAAAAGTAAAATCATGAACAGTCAATGAAGAAAAAAAGAAAATACAAAATCATGAATAAGCATAGGAACAAATGTTTAAGCTCACCATGATATATATGTATCGAATAACAAAATAATGGGCTCTGCCTATCAATTTTCCAAAGTATTTTTATCCTCATGCTCAGTGTTGAAGGATATAGAAAAGTAAACATGTTTATATAGTGCTACTGGAAAACCGGTATCATCTTTCTGGAGGGCAACTGGTGATTTATATGTATTCTTATTTTTTTAATAAATTTATCTTTAGTAATTTGTCCTAAGAAAATTATCAGAGATTTATACAAATATTTACTTACAGTGATGTTTCTTCTCTAAAAAGCTTTTTGGAAACACTCTAAATGCTTAATAATAAAGAAATGCTAAGTAAATGACAGTCACCCAGTAAAATACTGTGCAACCACTGAAATTATTTAATTGTGGCAGACTGTACTTCCCCAAAATGACTACAACAATATGTCTGGTCACCTGTGCTCCTCCAGAGCTTGTCATTTCCCACTGTGGTAGTTTGAATAACAGCCCCCAAAGATGTCCATGTCTAATTCCTGATACTTGTGAACATGTTACCTTATATGATAAAAGTTAACTTTGAAGACATGATTAAGCTAAAGATCTTGAGATAGAGAGATAATCCTAAATTATACAGATGAGCCCAGTGTAATCACAAGGGTCCTTATAAAAGGGAGACAAAGGATCAGATTCAGAAGAAAAAAATGGAATAACAGAGCAGAGGTCATAGCCCAGAGAAATTTGAAGACACTAGACTTCTGTTCTAGCATGAGAGCCAAGGAATGCAGGTAGCCTCTGGAAGCCAGAAAAAGCAAGGAAATGGATTCTCTCCTGGAGCCTCCTAGGCGTGTGGCCCTGCCAACACCTTGATTTTAGCCAAATGAAACTCATTTAGACTTCTGACTTCCGAAACCATAAGATAAATCTATACTGTTCTGAATTTGTCTCAGCAGTGATAGGAAACTAACAAATTATTCAAGAAGTCTGTGTGTCAAGGGGAAAGCTTTTGTGGGCTTTTGCATTGGTGTTTATGACTGCGTTAGTGAATAGCATGTGGCAGAAGTCATAAAACTGGAGCTGGTTTCAGCCAGGCCTTTCTCTATGGAAATGCATTCATGGAGCCTTGAGCCACTGTGTAAGGAGCATGGCTACCCCAAGGGCCATCATGTAAAAGCGATACATTTGAGACTGGGAGAAATGCCCAGGAAACCCAGCTGTTCCAGCCTCCAGCTGTTTGAGCCTTTCTAATCAGGTGCTAGACATGAGTAAGCAAAGCTCAGATAATGAGCTCAAGCCACCACCTGACCTCACCTGCATGAAAGACTCTGAGCAAGACCTGCTTAGCTGAGCCTAGTCAACTTCCAGAACCATGAGGAAAGGAATAATATCCCTCTATTTTTTTATGCCACTAGATTTTAAGTGGTTTATTACGCATGAGTAACTAATACATTAATAATAAAGGGACATGTTCCAAATATAATCTTAAGTGAAAAAATAGTCCATAGGTTATATGTGTGTATGTGAACAGAGAAAAAATTTGGAGTCACCAAAACATGAAGCATATTTTACATGTTATTTATTTTTATGTTATTTATTTATATGTTATTATGGTGTGCTAGGTGAGGAAATCCTTTCTATTTTTCTATATTTCCAAAATCTATACAATAAACACACATTACTTTGTAATCAGGGAAAAATATATTTAAACCCTTTAGACACTATTACTTCTAAACATATCATAACCGCAAGAAACACATGAGTGTATCCTGTTTGGGAGCACATACACACAGGCACATATGTG
This sequence comes from Bos indicus, assembly GCF_029378745.1. Lineage (NCBI taxonomy): Eukaryota > Metazoa > Chordata > Mammalia > Artiodactyla > Bovidae > Bos > Bos indicus. The sequence continues at coordinate 57,304,060 of NC_091769.1, forward strand.
CATATTGAAGATAAAATAAAGAGAACAGGGGCAGGGGCCACTCAGTTAATCTGAGTGAGAACATGAACCTTTAAATCCTACTTTTATTCCTCCCTTTCCTACAGTAGAGATGGCAGCAAGTACCTTATAATATGGGGTCAAATACCTAATCCTTTTAGCCACTCCCAACTCAACTGTAATTGACTGATGCAACTGGGTTTGGATTCTTTTCTGTGACACAGATAAAAGATTATCTATAGCTCCTCCTGGAAGGAGGAAAGTAAGCCATCTCTTTGAAAATCAACTCTTTCTCTGGGCACAGAGCCTAAAATTTACCCATTTCTGCAGTTTCCCATCAGCACCTCTGAAAGATGGGCACCTGGAGAAGAGTCAGGGGAAAAATGAGAGAGTGAAAAGGAGGTGGAGATATTTGGTCCCAGGATTCTACTGCATCCCACTTAATTCTAATGATACCCCTGGGGGTGGAGTTAACAATCCCCGTTTTACAGATGAGACATTTAATATCAGAAAGATTAAGTGATTTACCCAAGTTAAGAGCTAATAAGTGACAGAACTGACTTTTAATACAAAGCTTCTTACCATGGCAAGATAGTACTCACTTTCTCTTTGCCTCAGTTTCCTAGTTCCCATTTTCAGAGTTGCAGTGAAAATTACATTTTTGAACACACATATCCTATAATATTGGGCTTCCCTGGTGGCTCAGCTGGTAAAGAACCCACCTTCCAATGCAGGAGTCGCAAGAGACACAGGTTCAATCCCTGGGTTGGGAAGATCTCCTGGAGAAGGAAATTGGCAACCTGCTCCAGTATTCTTGCCTGGAAAATTCCATGAACAGAGAAGCCTGGCGGGGCTATAATCCATGAGGTCACAAAGAGTTGGACATGACTGAGTGTGCACACACACACACACAGACACATCCTATAATATTACATGAAACAATCCCTACCACTTGAGAACACCCTATTACCAGTATAAGCTGCTATTTTTAATTGTATGAATCAAAACCACATCAGAAAGCACAAGGACACACTGGAAATACACAACTGTCCCCCTTCCAGAAATCCTGAACTCCATAGTTCCATTCTAGGGTGGGGCAGCAACCTACCCAGCAGCGGTTGCTTTTCCATGAAAAGCTAAAGCCAGATCTGGATTCCACCCACCTCAAACACACATTCTCCTTGCTCTTTTTCAAACTGCACAATAGCTCTCACACCATCCAAGGGCTATCATTAAAAGTCAGCTGCAATCTGAATGTGTCGATTCTGGTGGCACTGACAAGTGAGGTGGGAGGCAGGGAGCCTCCCTCTGCACAAACCGGTCAGTTCTATAAAATAAATGAGGGGGGAAATGGTGTTGGGGTGGGATCTGCCTTATAAATGCACTGAAAACCAAGGCTTCTGTCTTTTGGCATTTCCTAAAAGGCCTCTTGAGCTTTCCTTGGCAAGTCTCGAGATTGAGGGTACTTTTAGCTGTTTAAACCTTCCTCTTCTAACAGGGGGTCAAAGGGCTAGAAAGATCTTCTCAAACGGATGGAGAAGGAATCATTAAAAGGGAGGAGAGGGAAAGTGACGGAAGGTCAGCCTTTTTTTTCCTAATGGGTGCATCCCTGAGAGTCAGACTCAGTGGCCATGTGCTGCACACAGGCACCTAGCTTCCAGAAACCTGCAGCAATTCAGTTTCCCGAGCAGAGAACCCAGAAAAAGCTCAAAGGAGCAGACTACAGGATGGTGTGGAGAGGAAAACATTCACAATAGAAACCTGATTGTGATAAGTAAATTGCAATGATTACATTAGCTTGAAACAACAGTATATCAATAAGCTAGAGAAAACAAATGCTTGAAATCTTTATGTGTTTTGAGTCTACCATAAAGCTTATTTCCTTCTAATATAAATTTATCCTAAAAATATTGCTTATTGCACTACACAAAGCTTTATCTAAGGACTGGTTCAGAATTAAAACTCACCTTTACATGCAACACAAGCACACATAAGGTGAAGGTTTTCACTGATTTTTAGTCAACAAGTAATAAACTGCATTTGCACCCACACACCTATTGCTAACACCCCATCTGGTAACATTTCCACGTTTCAAGAAAAGAAATCAATAGCAATAATCCGTGAGGGACTCATAGGGTGTATTTTTTTTTTTTATCACATTGCCATTTGAAGAAAAAATTTTTCCCTATCTACCTAGAGCAAAAGATTTTTCTTTTCTATGGAAATCGCTACATTTCAATATTAGGGGGAGGGCCTCAAAGGGAAAGGGAGATGAATCAATTAAAACAAATGTAAGAAAATCTAAACACATGTTTTTAACAATACAGGTTCTACTTGAACAATGTAAATGATAATCAGTGCACAAGCTGAAAAACCCCCAATCAACCTGCAAAATTCAAAACTCCATTTTTACTCTGTTTCTAAGAAAAGGATGGTTAAAAAGCATGTTGATGTAACTTAAGAAAGCCTTCCTGCTTTCAACTTGCAGTTCAGGGAGAAGACACCATGCCCGAACAAATGCTGAAATTTAGAACTATGTCATTGCTGATTTTCTGTGCGAGAAGGAAATATGATTCTTTGTTACTGCTCTTATTTATTGCAGACCTTGTCTGGAATCTGGTATTGAAGCTGTGCTTGATGAGTTGCCGCCTTGAACTTTCCCACTGATCAATGCCGGCGCTGCTGCTGCATGAAAGAATAGCTTTCCCAAGAAGCCACTATCACATGGGAAACCTAGCAAGCTTTTTTTTTTTTTTTAACGGGCCAGAGTCTTGTATGCTTGAGCTTCGGAACATGTCCTCCTCTCCTCACCCACCCACCCCCAAAAATAAAAACAGCAAATGATGACTGACCATTTGAAAATTGTAATGTTACAACAGTAAGAGTTAAGGTCAAATGCAGAAATCCTCCTTTCTGCAAAATGAACAGACACCATGGGATGAAAACGTGCAGGAGAAAGGAAGGCTAATACGAAGCAAGAGGACAGGAATCATATTTCTTCTCAGCGTGGTGACAAATAAAAAGTTGCCTTTATTTTTCCGTGCAAATAAACTTTACTTTAGGAATTGTGGCAGCAGGTTGGTCTCCCATAAAATAGGTTTTATCTGCTGTGGTGACAACCTAAGGCAGGGAGGGGTGAGAGCCAGGGTAACTGCCATCTTTTCCATTATTTTTGTCAATATTTTTGTTATTTTGTGGCAAGATTGCAGGGGAAGTCTAGACAAATGCTATTAAGAATGAGGGCCAAGAGAAACGGTTTAATTCAATTCTTCGGCAGTTCATGTGGAAAGCCTGTGTCACTAGAGTAGGCAAGAAGACTGAATCTTCAGACATATCCAGATCAGTCTCTATGTGAAAACCCCAGACTCTCCACAGGTTCTACATTTTAGAGGCTTCCCTAAATGGGATACTTGTGATAGAAACATCCATTGGGAAGAAAATAACCTTTGAGAAATCAACTTAGAAGTACAGCAAACCATCAGCAGCTGTTGGAAGCCAATGCCTTCTGGATGGTCTCAACCAATAAACAAAAGCTGTGAGAAATCAGGACAAGCTGTGAACCTCTATGTAGTTTAAGAAATGAAACAAGAACCAGATATGAGCTTTAGTGAATTAACTTACTACCTTCATTGTCTATCTTCCTGGGTCTTTCCCGGCAATAAGTATTTTAAATAATTACCAATCCCATGGTGACTCAATTACATGCTACTTTTAATCTTTTCTCCCTCCTCCAGACACTCCTAACACTTTCTACTTCCTATGGCCATGATACATACGCATGCTACACCATCCACTCTAGACTCCAGTTGCTCAGTCTGTCTTTCCTTCCTTGCACTGTTTGTGGTTCCATCTCTGTGCTTCACAAATGGTAGAAACTCAAATGTTTGTTGAATGATTGATTGATTGAGTATATGAGGGCCTCATCCCTAAGTATTACTGTTGAAAAATCACAGCACAAAAGTCTCCTCTAGCTCCTGTCCTATTCCATTCTCCCTGTTTGATCTCTGAACCTCTAGACCAGCTGTCAAACCCATACACCTAGCACCCAGCAAGAAGATGCTTTGGGCTCTTGTCCCTATTCACTAAAAGCATCCTTGATCCTCCACCTTTTCTGGTTCCTCTTCAAGCTCTGTTTTCCTGGCTCTGATTTTAGAATAATATTACCAGGGTGCTTCCAGCCCTCAGCCCCAGGACAGAATGGACTGCCTGATTTTTAGCTCTAGGCCTACCCTGCGCATGGTTTTACACTTACCTTTCAACTCCTTTAACATATAGGTGCTGCCCCCTCCCAAGAATTACATTCCCCCTAGATTCAATTCACGCAGCGGCTCTGTTGACTGACGCCTCCCAGGTCAGACCTGGTTTACCACAGTGAGGAAACCAGATCTCCAGCTTACACCCACAGGCTCAATCCTAGTTGACAACCTGCCTCGCTGGCCATACCACCCACCCTGGACCACTGTGCATGTCACAACCAGTCAGAGAAAACTTCCATAGCCCAGTTCCTACTCCCAGGGTGGAAAGGCAGTTTTTCTGGCTATGAAAGGAAGAGGAGCTGCCCCCGGATGCTTTGGGAACAAAAATAGAGAAACTTATAACTTACATAAAGACCATGGTCCTGGTTTCCTTTTATAAAGACACCATAATCAGCTTTCCCTGAAAGTCCAACCACATGGTGCCCAGTACTGAACAGAGTGTATCCACAATGCAATTCCTGATTTCAGTGCATAAAACCTGTGTGGGTTGCTCCTTTATTTACAAATCCCCATCATGAATACTTCCACATTTGATCCAAAGCCTTATGGGGTTGTAGGACAGCTCTAGTTGTGGCCCCATGTTACCCCTTAAAATGTAAGGTACTTCCCAGAAGGTACTATGCATTATACACACACACATTTGTACATACACACACAAATGCTTGCATATACATATGCTTAGATTGAAACCAACTTCTATGTGCAGAAAGCAGAATATCTGGATGAATACTGTTGAATGAATTCTGTTGAGTGAATTCTCAGGTTCAGACTGAAGCATCTATCCATTTCATGCTAAACCACTATAACCTCAGGAAAAATAATCAAGGACTGCTGCTCCATCTACACTATTGGGCAATATCTGGGGATATTTCTGATTGTCACAGCATGGGAGGTGCTACTCACATCTAGAGGATAGAGGCCAGAATGCTGCTAAATATCCTACAATGCACAGGACAGCTCAAATGACAAAATAGAACTAGTGCAGAGGTTAAGAAGTCTAGAGTGGATGGTGTAGCATACCCGACATTTGAACAGCCAACTTGAATGGACTTTAAAATTCCCCACCAAAGCGCAAAAGAAGGCTCCAGACCATACTTAGGAAATACCCTGACATCTGTGAAAATAGTCTTTTTTACCTTCAGTTTCTGCTCTCCTATCCCTTCTTCTATCTCCAGAAACATGAAAGGAGGCACACATCTGTCCCTTTAACTTCCAAAAAAGTAACCAGAGACTAATTAGAGTGTCTTCAATGCCCAGTGCAAGAAAATAGAGAGGAAGTCTCAGAAAGGCACACTGAGAATAAAGAGTGGCCACTCAGAGTCTCTCTGCAGAAGGAAATGTGCTCTCTTACACTTATAGACCTTCTCTGGCCCTGGAGATGATGTACTCTGGCTCCTTTCTAAACTCGGGCAGGACAAAATCAAGTCATAAAGAGTAGGAGACACTGTCATCCAGGCACACCTTTAACCATACAGAAACATGGATCCATTAATGAAGACACAAAGAGTGATACTCACTTCTTCCCTCCACTCTCATGACCCTAGCACTCTGCTCTGAAAAGCAGTCATTCAGGCTTAGATGTGACTGTGCCTCCACACCCTCTCCTGACTACCCTCTATGAGCCCTAGCTCATAGAGGCAAAAGGTCTATGAAACCAGTATAGGGAGAGATTAAGTCAGTAAGCAAGTGGTGCCCTGGACAAGAGGGACAGCAACTCGCAAAAAGCAGGCAAGATATGTGCCCTTCCTTCATGCCCGCTCCAGGTATACAGTGCACTCTCAGTCCACATCAATCAAGGACTGACCCAATATCAATCACCTACAGTTTGGTATAAATAAATTTCCATGTCCTGGAACTGCTGGTGGTCAACCCCAGATGCTATCTTCTTCAGCCTATGTTGCATGCACGTGTGCTAAGTCGCTTCAGTCGTGTCCTGTTCTTTGCGACCCTATGGACTGTAGCCCACTAGACTCCTCTGTCTATGGGATTCTCCAGGCAAGAATACTGGAGTAGGATGCCATGTCCTCCTCCAGGGGATCTTCCTGACCCAAGGATTGAACCCAAGTCTTTTATGTCTCATGCATTGGCAGGTGGGGTTTTTTACCACTAGTGCCATTGTGATATGCTACTTTAATAGTAGCTACATTTGTAAGACATGTTCCATAACCAGGTTGTTGGCACGTCTCAACTGTTCTCTCAGTCAAATCTCTCTATTACCTTAAGACATAAAATTACTATTCTTATCATCCCCATTTTACAGATAAGGAAACTAAAGCACAAAGAGTCTAAGTAGCTTTCCCAGCTAGTAAACAGCTAAGATAAGATTTCAATCCAGGCAATCAGGCCCCGAAGCTTAAGGTCTTAACTGCTCTCCTATTTGCTGTAAGCTGCTCCTTACTCAGGAGCACTTAAGCAATGGACTCTATCCAGGAATCAGGGGAGCATAGAGGGTATGTGTAGGTGCAAAGCCTTCGTTTTCTCATCCATCAAGTGGCGGTAATAAAAAGTGCCCTACTCATAAAGTCATTCTGAGGAATAAATTAAATAATATGTGTAACTCTTATCCCAGTGCCTGGCACATAGTAGCTTCTCTAAAACTGGCACATGGTTAGCCATTATTATCTTTATTATTATTATCCCAAAGCTAGTGAGTGATGGAGTCAGGGAGCAAGGTCAGCTTTCTCCAGCTTCGAATTTTATAGAATTATAAAAGGAAAAAAGGAAATACTTCAAAAATTAGTTTAACTATTTAGAAATTAGCTTCTTCCTAATAATAGATAACTTTCCAATGCCTAAATTATTTAACACATCACAGTAATTTGATGGTCTTACTTTTTAATCCTAAACTGTGTTCCTGTTGACTTAATGGGCTTATAGCTTGTGGCTCAGCAGAAAGATCATCTGCACTTTGAGAATTTGAAGACAGGATGATAATTATTCTGTAAGTCTGAGCTAAATTTAAAACTAACGTTGGAGGCTTATAGTTTGAACATTATGTGAGTTTGGTCCTAAGTCAACGAATTGTTAAACCATGGAGCTTAACCAGAGGGATTTCAAGAGGTCACACAGCCACAGTCTGTAGGATGCCATGCCCTCCTCCAGGGGATCTTCCTAACCCAAGGATTGAACCAAGTCTCCCCTCTATATCCAGAGGGACAGAAGTCCACTTTACTTCACTTAGCAACTTGGCATCTTGTGAAAAAAGAAAGTATTACATTGCAGTTAAGTATCTTCTTCAGCACAGATAAATAAGATAAAAAGCACAGTTAAAAAGACAAATAGAAATTGTGCTTCTTAAAAAATTATTATATATAAATTAAACCTTTGCAAATTCAATCCTTATATGTCACTACAAGTCTTACATTTTCCTGGTCATTCTTCTATTCAGTTCAGTTCAGTTCAGTCGCTAAGTCGTGTCCAACTCTGCGACCCCATGAATCACAGCACGCCAGGCCTCCCTGTCCATCACCAACTCCCAGAGTTCACTCAGATTCATGTCCATCGAGTCAGTGATGCCATCCAACCATCTCATCCTTTGTCATCCCCTTTTCCTCCTGCCCCCAATCCCGCCCAGCATCAGAGTCTTTTCCAATGAGTCAACTCTTCGCATGAGGTGGCCAAAGTACTACAGTTTCAGCTTTAGCATCATTCCTTCCAAATAACACTCAGGGCTGATCTACTTTAGAATGGACTGGTTGGATCTCCTTGCAGTCTAAGGGACTCCAAGAGTCTTCTCCAATACCACAGTTCAAAAGCATCAATTCTTCAGCGCTCAACTTTCTCACAGTCCAACTCTCGCATACATACATGACCACAGGAAAAACCATAGCCTTGACTAGATGGACCTTTGCTGGCAAAGTAATGTCTCTGCTTTTCAATATGCTATCTAGGTTGGTCATAACTTTCCTTCCAAGGAGTAAGCGTCTTTTAATTTCATGGCTGCAGTCACCATCTGCAGTGATTTTGGAGCCCAAAAAGATAAAGTCTGACACTGTTTCCCCATCTATTTCCCATGAAGTGATGGCACCAGATGCCATGATCTTCGTTTTCTGAATGTTGAGCTTTAAGCCAACTTTTCCACTCTCCTCTTTCACTTTCATCAAGAGGCTTTTTAGTTCCTCTTCGCTTTCTGCCATAAGGGTGGTGTCATCTGCATATCTGAGGTTATTGATATTTCTCCCGGCAGTCTTGATTCCATGCTTCTTCCAGCCCAGTTTTTCTCATGATGTACTCTGCATATAAGTTAAATAAGCAGGGTGACAACATACAGCCTTGACGTACTCCTTTTCCTATTTGGAACCAGTCTGTTGTTCCATGTCTAGTTCTAACTGTTGCTTCCTGATCTGAATACAGGTTTCTCAAGATGCAGGTCAGGTGATCTGGTATTCCCATCTCTTTCAGAATTTTTCACAGTTTATTGTGACCCACACAGTCAAAGGCTTTGGCGTAGTCAATAAAGCAGAAGTAGATGTTCTTCTGGAACTCTCTTGCTTTTTCAATGATCCAGCAGATGTTGGCAATTTGATCTCTGGTTCCTCTGTCTTTTCTAAAACCAGTTTGAACATCTGGAAGTTCATGGTTCACATATTGCTGAAGCCCGGCTTGGAGAATTTTGAGCATTACTTTACTAGTGTGTGAGATGAGTGCAATTGTGCGGTAGTTTGAGCATTCTTTGGCATTGCCTTTCTTTGGGATTGGAATGAAAACTGCCCTTTTCCAGTCCTGTGACCACTGCTGAGTTTTCCAAATTTGCTGGCATATTGAGTGCAGCACTTTCACAGCATCATCTTTCAGGATTTGAAATAGCTCAACTGGAATGCCTGGAGAAGGCAATGGCACCCCACTCCAGTACTCTTGCCTGGAAAATCCCATGGACGGAGGAGCCTGGTAGGCTGCAGTCCATGGGGTTGCTAAGAGTCGGACATGACTGAGTAACTTCACTTTAACTTTTCACTTTCATGCATTAGAGAAGGAAATGGCAACCCACTCCAGTGTTCTTGCCTGGAGAATCCCAGGGACGGGGGAGCCTGGTGGGCTGTCATCTCTGGGGTCGCACAGAGTCGGACATGACTGAAGCGACTTAGCAGCAACTGGAATGCCATCACCTCCACTAGCTTTGTTCATAGTAATGCTTCCTAAGGCCCACTTGACTTCACATTGCAAGATGTCTGGCTCTAGGTGAGTGATCATACCATCGTGATTATCTTGGTCGTGAAGATCTTTTTGGTACAGTTCTTCTGTATATTCTTGCCACCTCTTCTTAATATCTTCTACTTCTGTTAGGTCCATACCATTTCTGTCCTTTATCGTTTCTCTCCTTTATTCTTCTATACCATACCATTTCTGTCCTTTATTCTTCTATTACGTTTTCCCAAAGCCATCAAGCAATCAATCTTGCAATGGGTTTAGTACACTGTCACCACTATCACCTCTCATTTCAGTGAGAAATCAAGAGTGCCTAACTCAGTATTGAGCACACAGCACATGATCACCAAATAGGTGATAAAGGATACAACAGCTAGCAGCCCATTCAAGGTCCACTTTTGAGGGTAATTTCCTCTTCTCATTTGAATTAAAATAAGGAACATCCACAGCAAGCTGATTATGGGTCACTGAAACCCTTCTACATGACAAACATTTAAAAGCAGTTACCATGATCTGAACTTTGTTTTACAGTTACATTAAGCCATCCATTCCTAAGAAGTTTATCCTCCATTTGAATCTCCATTCCATATCTTTTACAAGGCTACCATGTCATACAACTCCAAGGGCACCATAAATATCATGGTCTATGTAGTTAGACCCACAGAGTGATGTTCAATGTGTAGCTTGTACAGCTGTACACAATAACTTCTTACAACTGAGGGAACATTTTAGCTAAAAGAGTCAACCCTTTTGTGAGAAGGGCCTAGTTGCATTTTTCTACCTGGGCAGGAAGGAGAGAATTTGTTCTTGGCAAAGTTCCTAATAGACATGAAAAAGTGAAAAAGTAAGTCTTGTTCCCTGCAGAGAATTCCAGCAAATCTCAAAGAGGTACTAATAGTAGAAACCATGAGCTTGAAACCTGGTGTGTGAGCTTCAAGATCTATTCATGGTTCTAATATTCTGGCTGGGAAGCCTTCTCCCTGCAGCAGCACTTACGATCCTGTAAACACAAAATGACGCTTCTTCAAAGCCCAAAGTGTGTATCTTTCTGTTGAAGAACATGCCAAGCAAACAACCCTCCCTCTTCCCTTTAACTTCACTCTATCATATAGCCAAATGCAAATTTTACTTACATCCTCAAATATGCTTAGACCATCAACACTAATTAACTTTTAAGATTCTCAGTTTTTCAAGTCCTTTAATTTTGTAATTGCAAATGTCTTAAACTAGCAACTCTTTCAGTAAAGCACACTATGTCTAGAACATAAGAATTTCCAGTTGAATTAGGTGTCAACCTCTCCTGAAGGTCTAATGTAGGTACAATGTTCTAACTAAAAATTAGACCAATAAGAAGACTTTGATTTTTAGAAATCTCATATTTTAATGTATAGGATGACCATTTGTTACTACTTAAGTTGAGGTTCTTAAAAGTTATTTTACATCCAAATGTGTCATTGACTTTTCTAAGTATATTAGTATCACTTAACCATGAAATTTAAACATCCTGCTGCTGCTGCTGCTGCTAAGTCGCTTCAGTCGTGTTCAACTCTGTGCGACCCCATAGATGGCAGCCCACCAGGCTGCCCCGTCCCTGGGATTCTCCAGGCAAGAACACTGGAGTGGGTTGCCATTTCCTTCTCTAATGCATGAAAGTGAAAAGTGAAAGTGAAGTCGCTCAGTCGTGTCCAACTCTTAGCGACCCCATGGACTGCAGCCTACCAGGCTCCTCCGTCCATGGGATTTTCCAGGCAAGAGTACTGGAGTGGGGTGCCATTGCCTTCTCCGTTAAACATCCTAGAGAGATTATTTAGTTCAGTGAGTTGTCTTCACTCAAGTAATTATCCTATAGGTGAGATCACCTGCTTCTAGGTAAGTAGTGATTTCTCTAGAAGTGAAGACACTGAGTGTAAGGCTGTGCTTCCAAAGACTGGAAAGGCAGCCAAAAATAGATATGACATGGAAGAAAAACAGAATATCAGAGATGATTGGGCTCTTGTTTAAAAGGTAAAATAATCATGTCTGATTTTGAAGTACAAGAGTCCACAGAAATGGAAAGAGTGTAGGCACAGGAAAGAGGATAATCACTAAGGTGCAGGGGATAGGACCCAGAACAGTGGTAAGATTAGTCTTTCACAGAATGAGAAATGTTTTCTTTGTCTGCAGTTTGTTGTATTGAAGGGGTGAAGCTGAAGGAGTTCCAAAGTTCATCTCCATTTCCTCTGACCATAGCATTATCTCAAGTCAAACCACCATAAAGTAGAGGAACTTCTTGGGTTTAACTTACCCTTGGATACCATCTTGATGTTTACACTGTATCTTACTTTAACCTGCAGAGTATATTCCCTTCTTCCACAATTAGGCATTGGTATTAATATACATAATTTTCACTTAACGGCTCATAGCATGTCAAAATTTTTTATGTTCTCTGCTTCTAAGATTTAAGAGAAATTTGAAATTCATTAGTATTTTTAATTGCTGCTATTTCCAAATAGATGTGAATATTTTTTCAAGCAGAAAGACTGCAGTGAGATGATTCAAAGCAGTAACCACATATATGTGGTTTTTAAAACTTTTAAACCAGAACAAAATCAGAATTTCAGAACAGTCTCTATCACTTCCCTGAAACTGTTTCCTTGAAAGTCCCTATTCACTTATTTCTTGTCAAACCCAAGTCTTAACCCTTTGCCAGACAGGTCATTTTTAAATTCAACTCCACAAGCATTACTCAAACATAAACTGGTGTGCAAAAATCTATCTGAATCTATTGTAAGAGGCAGTGGATAAGACACAAACAAAGGCTTTAAGTCATTTAAAGTAAAAGGCCAACACACACACACACACACACACACCTCTAACTATAATGTAATTTAATACATGCTAGGCAACCCACTCCAGTATTTCTGCCTGGAGAATTCCATGGACAGAGAAGCCTGGCTACGGGCTACATTCCATGGGGTCACAAAGAGTTGGACATGAATAAGTGACTAATACACACACAAAGAGTACAAACAAGGGGCCTGGACTTGGGGAACCAAGGGGAAAACAACTAAGTCTGCCCAAAGATCAGGAAAACTATACAGGAGAGACTCCCTTGGACCTTGACATATGAATAGGAGTCTCAGAGATCAGTTGTTGTGCAGCCCTAACGGCACTGTCTCTTTTACCATCAACTCTTCCTCCTTTCTAAGGGTAGGTCTCCCCACTGTGTCCCAACCCCAAGTATGTCCTCAGTTCTTCATTCTTCTCCAATTAGACTTGTTCCCCCTGCCAGCTCATCTCTTCTCTTTGCTTTCAATTATTAGTGTTCTGATGATGATTATGATGATGATGATGCTGCCGCTGCTGCTGCTGCTCTCCCAAACTCTCTCCCAAGGTCTTTCCCCTGCATAGGACATTTCTATTTGCAAGATGCTCCATCATTCAGAACTCAACAGTCTCAGAACTGACCCCACTCTCTTGGACGTCACAGGTCTTCTGGGCTTCTTCCTGGATGAACGTGCCTTTCAAGATCACTGTAGCCCATAAGGACCTCTCCGTTTTCCAAAGTCTATCATCTTCCTATACCTGCACAGTTTAAACTTTTACTGCATATTATCTGTTTAAACTTTTACTGCATATTATCTGCAACTGTTTTACCAGCTCACATCATTCCTTTCCAACTAAAGTGAAAGTTTCTTTAGTTAAGAACTATGTCAACTGCTTCTCTAGAGAAATTTTTCATTCCTCTCATAATCTACCCATTTCCTTAGGGCTTAATCAGAGAAAACAGACCCATGCCATCTGAGATCCCCATTGGCACCCTGTGCTTATGGCAGACATCACCAACTAGACACAAAATTAAAATTGTCTCAATTCCTTTCAACATGACATTTCAGGGAACTATTCCCAATCCAACAGAAATATCTCTCAGGTTAAAATTTACCACCTAATATCTTCATAGAGACACAGACTTGCTCTTTAATCCTTATTTGCTGATTGGTTGGATTTTGGCCTACTTAACAAGGTGGCCCACAGAATTCTTAAAAGCAATTCAATAGCAACTGTAACTAACCAGTGTTAGGTGGAGGGTCTATAAAAAAGGGTGTGACATTTCATTGATGATATGTGCTGAATTCCAACTTCCACTTAAGATGTAGAAAGCCAGAAAGAACGTTGTCTCCATCCTTACAATAAGGGAAAAGATAGATAATATTAAAAATCAAAATCATAATTTTTCTTGAGCCTACATGAGATCTGAAGTTGTTGGGTAAATACTTAGCCTGAAATCTAAGGAAAAACAAGGACACAAGGAAGAACAGGACACAAGCAGTAATTTGCCTAGAACAGACAAAGACCACCATACAAGCTGGTAAGGAAAATTCAGCTAAAATTTTTAACCAGTTGCTAAATGCTGAGAGTGGGCTGGCATGAGATCATAGAATCCCTAGAAGCCACCCACAGACACAGAGAAAATTCATCATTCATAAGTTCTTTACAGACCTTAGTGGGTGCTCACAGAAAAGACTGAAAATAGAGTGAGAGATTAGAGAAAACCACCCTCAGTGCCCCAGGACTGGTAAAGGAGAACAGCTGACACCGAAAGAAAGGCACAAAGTCCTGCCCAACGTCTATCTCAAAGGGAACAAAAACTACAGTTTAGTGGAAAGAGTAACAAGCCCTTTCACCCTCAGAGCACAGGTGAAGCCCTATTGCAGCTGGAATAAAGAGGTAAAACACCCTCTGTCTCTAGTGGAGAGACAGGGAAACATGACAGGCTACTAGATAAACATAACAAACCATTAGAGATCCTTAAACTTGGGAAGGTATAGACTATTGAGAAGGCCCTACCATCAAGAACCAGGAGCACAGAGCCTGCCAAAGACTGAAGTGAAATCATGAAAACAGAACATTCCTCATCTCACCTTTCCAACAACGGGCTAGTAAGAATCAAGAAGCAAGTAGCAGCAGAGAAACAAGAGCATGAAAAAGAAAGTCTCTGAAGTGCAGATTTAATAGCTTAAAACTGAAAATGGAGCAAAAGCATTGAGGGATAAAACCCAGAAGCCTAACCCCAATATTAGTCTAAATTCATTAGAATTTAAAGGCTATGGTATTCTGAGGGTAACCATAGCAATGACAAAATTCTAATTAATTCCTGCCCACATTCATACACACAAACACACACATATACATTCCCTACACAAAAATTTACACAAACACACAAATATACACACACACAAACTAAGGGCCTAGAAAATAAAAGAGGTATGCCCATTTTAACTGTATGTATATATTAACTTCAACCTCTAATGGCTTACACAAGATGTCCAACCTTCAACCAAAAATTTTGAGACACATAAATAAAATACACTGTTGAGAGAAAAAGCAACCAACAGAACCATACTCAGATATGACCTGAATGCTGGAACTTTCAAACAAGTGGTGCTGGGAAAACTGGTCAACCACGTGTAAAAGAATGAAATTAGGATGCTTTTTAATACCACACACAAAAATAAACTCAAAATGGATTAGATCTAAATGTAAGACCAGAACTATAAAACTCTTAAAGGAAAACATAGGCAGAACACTCTCTGACATAAATCACAGCAAAATCTTCTATGACCCACCTCCCAGAGTAATGGAAATAAAAACAAAAATAAACAAATGGGACCTAATTAAACTTAAAAGCTTTTGCACAACGAAGGAAACTATAAGCAAGGTGAAGAGACAGCCTTCAGAATGGGAGAAAATAATAGCAAATGAAACAACTGACAAAGAATTAATCTCAAAAATAGACAAGCAGCTCCTGCAGCTCAATACCAGAAAAACAAACAACCCAATCCAAAAAAAATGGTCCAAAGAACTAAGCAGACATTTCTCTAAAAAAGATATATAGATGGCTAATAAACACGGGAAAAGATGCTCAACATCACTCATTATTAGAGAAATGCAAGTTAAAACCACAATGATGTATCATCTCATACTGGTCACAATGGCCATTGACCCAAAAATCTACAAACAATAAATGCTGGAGAGGGCGTGGAGAAAAGGGAACACTTTTGCACTGTTGGTGGGAATGAAAACCGGCACAGCCACTATGGAGAACTGTGTGGAGATTCCTTAAAAAACTAGGAATAGAACTGCCATATGACCCAGCAATGCCAATGCTGGGCATACACCCAGAGGAAACCAGAACTGTAAGATACTTATGTACTCCAATGTTCACTGCAGCACTATTTACAATAGCTAGGACATGGAAGCAACCTAGATGTCCATCAGCAGTCAAATGGATAAGGAAGTTGCGGTACATATACACAATGGAATATTACTCAGCTATAAAAGGGAACACATTTGAGTCAGTTCTAATGAGGTGGATGATACTGGAGCCTATTATACACAGTGAAGTAAGTCAGAAAGAGAAACACAAATACTGTATATTAATGCATATATATGAAATGTAGAAAGGCAGTAACGATCCTATATGCAGGGCAGCAAAAGAGACACAGACGTAAAGAGCAGACTTTTGGACTCTGTAGGAAGAGTCCAACAGACTCTTCTCTCTGTAGGAGAAGGCAAGGGTGGGATGATTTGAGAGAATAGCACTAAAACATGTATATTACCATATGTAAAATAGACGCCCAGTGCAAGTTCAATGCATGAAGCAGGGAACCCAAAACGGGTACTCTGGGACAACCCAGAGGGATGGAGTGGGGAGGGAGGTGGAAGGGGGATTCAAGATGGGGGACACATGTGCACCCATGACTGATTCATGTTGATGTATGGCAAAAACCATCACAATATTGTAAAGAAATTATCCTCCAATTAAAATTAATTGGTTAATTAAAAATGAGTGACAGTTTACCATATCAACAGATTAAAGAAGAAAAAACATATGATCATCTCAATAGTTGTAGAAAAACCCTTTGACAAAATCCAACATTCATTCTTGATTTAAAAAAAAGACTCAGAAAATCAGGAACAAAAGAGAATATCTACAACCTGACAAAGAGCATCTACTAAAAACCTGTAGCTAAGAGCGAAAGAAACCTTGGGTCTACCCTAAAAGAGCCCATGACTGTAAAACAAATGCCAAGCTCCCCAAAATGTACTAACAGAAAAGAAACTACATAAACCCCTCAGGCCCAAGGAGGGTGTGCTCAACTGCAGTCAAGGAGGACAAAGAACAAAGAACTGCCCAGGGGAGTGAGTTTCCCGGGGAGCAACAGACAAGAAATTCCCCCTGGAGAGCAGAATCAAGAGTCTAAGGAAGGAGTGTCTCCAACTGCCAGGACAAAGATATCACCACCACCACCAATCAGTAACTGCTTTGTATCTCCAATTCTCCTCTTTTCCAAATTCCAAAATTTCTAATGTGAGGATCCTCTCTTGCAAGCCGTTAAGAAGAATATTGTACAAAAAAAAAAATCTACACCTTATACTATATTTAATGGTGAATGACTAAATGCCTTTCCCTTAATATTGAGAACAATGCAGTTGTCAATTCTTTCCACTCATATTCAACATCATAGTGGAAGTTCTAACTACTGCAATAAAACAATATGTATGTGTATATATGTATATGTGTGTGTATATATATATATATATATATATATAATTAAAAGAAGAAGTAAAACTCTCTTCTTATAGGTGACATATTATCTATGGAGAAAAATCCAAGAGAATCTGCCCAAAACCTATCATAACTCCACTGTGTATGCATTAGAATGACCAAAATCTGAAACACAGACAATGCCAAATGTCATCCAATGATCACGTGGAGCAATAGGAACTCTCATTCATTGCTTATGGGAATGCAAAATAATCCAGCCACTTTGGAAGATAGTCTGGCAGTTTCTTATAAAATTAAAGACATTTTTATCAAATAATCCAGCAATTGTGTTCCTTGATATTTACCCAAAGGAGTTGAAAACTTAGGTCCCCACAAAAACCTGCACACGGATGTTTATAGAAGCTTTATTCCTAATGGCCAAAACTTAGAAGCAACCAAGATGTCTTTTAGTAGGTAAATGAATAAATTAAATGTGGTATATCCAGACAATAGAATATTATCTAGCACTAAAAAGAAGTGAGTTGTCAAACCAAGAAAAGACATGGAGGAAACTTAAATGTGTGTGACCAAATGAAAGAAGCCAATCCAAAGAAGCTACATATTATAGGAATCCAACTATATGACATTCTGGAAAAGGTAAAACTATGAAGACGGTAAAATGGTGAGTGGTTTCTGGGGTCTGGCACGAGGGAAGGATAAGTAGGTCAAGAACAGAGGACTTTAAGGTAGTGCAACTATTCTGTATGATATTATAATGGCGGATACATGTCATTGTACATTTGTCCAAATCTATAGAATGTCCAATACGAAGAATGATCCCTAATGTAAACTACACACTTTGGGTGATAATTATGTGTTAATGTAGGCTCAACTGTTGTAACAAACCTACCACTCTGGTGAGGATGTTGATAATGAGGAAGGTTATGCATGTGGGAGGCAGGTGTTATCATAAGAAACTTCTATTATTTCCTCTCAATTTTGCTGTAAAGTAAAACTGTGCTAAAAAAAAATAAAGTCGATTTTTCTAAAGCACCTATAACAGTAAAGTGAATTAAGCAAGATTAGTCACACAAAAAAACTGTATTTCTATATAATAGCAATGAAATTGGAGAAGGCAATGGCACCCCACTCCAGTACTCTTGCCTTGAAAATCCCATGGATGGAGGAGCCTGGAAGGCTGCAGTCAATGGGGTCGCTGAGGGTCAGACATGACTGAGCGATTTCACTTTCCCTTTTCACTTTCATGCACTGGAGAATGAAATGGCAACCCACTCTGATGTTCTTGCCTGGAGAATCCCAGGGATGGGGCAGCCTAGTGGGCTGCCATCTATGGGGTCGCACAGAGTCGGACACGACTGAAGTGACTCAGCAGCAGCAGCAATGAACTATTGAAAACTGAAATTTTAAAAATAATATATTTAAAATACCACAAAAAAGTAAAATACTAAGCATAAGTCTAACAAAATGTGTGCTAGATCTGTAGACTGAAAACTGTTGAGAGAAATAAAAAGAAATTAAATAGGGAGATATTATATTTGTGAGTTGACAGTCTCAATGTTGTTAAGACATTGATTCTCCTCAAATTTATCTATAGACTCAATACAAGTCCAATAAAAATCTCAATAGGATATTTTGTAAAATTTTACAAGCTGATTTTAAAATTTAAATGGAAAGGCAATAAAACAGACGAAGTAATCTTGAAAAGAAAAGAATAATGTTGGAAGACTGCTTGATTCCAAGATATACTAATAAGATAAAGTAATCTAGGTAGTAGGGGACTGACAGAAGGATAAACAGTTAGATCAATGGGACAGAATAGAGAATCTACATATACAGAGCCAACTGACTATGAACAAAGATTCAAATGCAACTCAATGGAGAAAATACAGTCTTTTTGACAAATGATGTTAGATCATTTGGGTGGTGCAGTTGGTAAAGAATCCGCCTGCCAATGCAGGAGATTCAAGAGATGTGGGTTCGATCCCTGGGTTGGAAAGATCCCCTAGAGAAGGAAATGGCAATGTAGTCCAGTATTCTTGCCTGGAAAATTCCACAGACAGAGATGCCTGGCAGGCTATACAGTCCATGGGGTTGCAAAGAGTGGGACACCCACACACACTGAGCACACGAACACGGACACATGCAAAAATGTAAACTTCAATTTGCAGTTCTACCACATATAAGAAATTAACCCAAAATGAATCAGCTCTAATTGTGAAATTTAAAACTATAAAACTTCTAGAACAAAACAAAGGAGAAAATATTTATGACCTTTGGTTAGGCAGAGATTTCTTATTCACCACAGAAGAAAGCACAATCCACAAAAGAAAAAGATTGGTAAATGGAAGATTTTTAAAATTCAGAATTTTGGCTCTTTAAAAAACAGTTATAAGATTGAAAATATAAGCCATTGTCTTGTAAAAATTACTTGGAAATCTCATATCTGATATTAAAAGATCTCAAAACAATGATAAGCAGAAAAACAAACAACTGATTAAAAATGAGCAAAATTTAGATAGCACCTCACCAAAGATATATGGATGACAATAAGCACATTAAAAGAAATTCATATCCTTCTACTGTAATAAATCATAGCTGTGCATGTGTCAAACAAAAAAAATAATAATAAAAGAAGTTCATCATTAAACATTAGTAAAATGAAAATTAAAATCACAATAAGATACCATAATATGCCTATCAGAATAGCCAAAAAAATTTTTAACTAATAATGTCATGTGCTAATTCAGTTCAGTTCAGTCACTCAGTCATATCCAACTCTCTGCGACCCCGTGGACCACAGCACACCAGGCCTCCCTGTCCATCACCAACTCCCGGAGCCTACTTAAACTCATGTCCATCGCATTGGTGATGCCATCCAACCATCTCATCCTCTGTCATTTCCTTCTCCCACTTTCAATCTTTCCCAGCATCAGGGTCTTTTCCAATCAGTCAGTTCTTCACATCAGGTTGCCTAAGTATTGGAGTTTCAGCTTCAACATCAGTCCTTCCAATGAATATTCAGGACTGATTTCCTTTAGGATGGACTGGTTGGCTCTCCTTGCAGTCCAAGGGACTCTCAAGAGTCTTCTCCAACACCACAGTTCAAAAACATCCATTCTTTGGTGCTCAGCTTTCCTTATAGTCCAACTCTCACATCCATACATGACCACTGGAAAAACCATAGCTTTGACTAGACAGACTTTTGTTGGCAAAGTAATGTCTTTGCCTTTTAGTATGCTGTCTAGGTTGGTCATAACTTTTCTTCCAAGGATTAAGCTTCTTTTAATTTCATGGCTGCAGTCACCATCTGCAGTGATTTTGGAGTCCAAAAAAATAGTTTCTCACTGTTTCCATCGTTTCCCCACCTATCTGCCATGAAGTGATGGGACCAGATGCCATGATCTTAGTTTTCTGAATGTTGAGCTTTAAGCCAACTTTTTCACTCTCCTCTTTCACTCTCATCAAGAGGCTCTTTAGTTCTTCACTTTCTGGCATAAAGGTGGTGTCATCTGCATATCTAAGGTTATTGATATTTCTCCCAGCAATCTTGATTCCAGCTTGTGCTTCATCCAGCCTGGCATTTTGCATGATGTATTTCTGCATTTAAGTTAAATAAGAAATAAGTAGGGTGACAATATACAGCCTTGACGTACTCCTTTTCCTATTTGGAACCAGTCTGTTGTTCCATGTCCAGTTCTAGCTGTTGCTTCTTTTTTTTTTTTTTTTTTAACTGATACTGCATTTTTTTTTCTTTTTACTTTACAATATTGTATTGGTTTTGCCATACATTGACATGAATCCGCCATGTATGTACATGTGTTCCCCATCCTGAATCCCCCCTCCCACCTCCTTCCCCATCCCATCCTTATGGGTCATTCCAGTGCACCAGCCCCAAGCACCCTGTATCTTCTTGACCTGCACAAAGATTTCTCAGGAGGCAGGTCAAATGGTCAGGTATTCCCATCTCTTTAAGAATTTTCCACAGTTTGTTGTGATCCAACAGTCAAAGGTTTTGGCGTAGTCGATGAAGCAAAAGTAGATGTTTTTCTGGAACTCTGTTGCTTTCTCAGTGATCCAGCAGATGTTGGCAATTGGATCTCTGGTTCCTCTGCCTTTTCTAAATCCAGCTTAAACATCTGGAAGTTCACAGTTCACATACTGTTAAAGCCCGGCTTGGAGAATTTTGAGCATTACTTTGCTAGCATGTGAGATGAGTGCAATTGTGTCGTAGTTTGAGCCTTCTTTGGCATTGCCTTTCTTTGGGATTAGAATGAAAACTGACCTTTTCCAGTCCTGTGGCCACTGCTGAGTTTTCCAAATTTTCTGGCATATTGAGTGCAGCACTCTCACAGCATCATCTTTTAGGATTTGAACTACCTCAACTGGAATTCCATCACCTCCACTAGCTTTGTTCATAGTGATGCTTCCTAAGGCCCACTTGACTTTGCATTCCAGGGTGTCTGGCTCTAGGTGAGTGATCACACCATCATGGTTATTTGGGTCATGAAGATCTTTTTTTGTATAGTTCTTCTGTATATTCTTGCCACCTCTTCTTAATATCTTCTGCTTTTGTTAGGATTAAGAATAACTTACACTTTTATACCTTGCTGATGGGAGTGCAAAATGGTACAACCACTTTGGAAAACAAGTAGTCTCTTATAAAGTTAAATATATCTTACCACAGGACATAGCAATCACACTCCATTTCATTTATCCATGTTAAATGAAAATGTATATTCACAGAAAAACTTGCACTTAAATGGCTATAGCAGTTTTATTCATAATCTCTACAAACTGAAAATTTAACTTCTAAATGGATAGACAAACTGATATATCATATAATGCAATATTACACAGCAATGTAAAGGGAAGAACTACTGATACTTGGCAGCATGAGTGGCTCTCAAATGCAATATGCTAAATGAAAGAAGGCTACCTACCTGTATAATTCCATTTATGTGATATTCCTGAAAAGGCAAAACCACAGACTCAAAAACGGTCTGGAGTTGGGAAGTGGGTTTGACTATAAAGAGGCATAAGGAAAATTCTTGGAATGATGGAACTATTTTATATCTTGATTGTAGCATGACTTATGCATTAGTCAAAACTTGTAGAACAACACACTTCTGGTTTTCACTGTTTGTAAGTTATACCTTAATTTAAAAAGTGTGCTGGGAGAATATAAGCTTGTGATCATAGATTTGAAGTTCCCACAACATTCTCTGTTGCCATGTATTAGGTTGAATAGAACTGTATGCATAGATAGCTCCCAAGTCCATCTAAAATCAATTAATAATCAAGGTCTTGATACCCATATTATACTTCTTTTTGAGGACACCTTTGATCAGGTAGCCCTTTACAACTAGTATCATAAAAGAAATAAGGGCATCTGTCTCTGCCTCTTTGCCTAGCAGGAATAGAGGAAGGAACAGAGGGAGGAAGTGAGGGAGAGTGAAAGACCGGAATTAATATATACATAACTGACACAGCATGCTTGTAGACAAAGTTTTTTGGCCAATAGGAATCTATGAATTTATGCTAACCTTAAACTTTGTGCAACATGTGAAAATGAAAAAAGTTCAGTCATGTTCGACTGTCTGTGATCCCATGGACTGTGGTCCACCAGGCTCCTCTGCCCATGGAATTCTCCAGGCAAGAATACTGGAGTGGGTAGCCATTCCCTTCTCCAGGGGATCTTCCTGACCCAGGGATCAAACCCAGGTCTCCTGCATTGCAGGCAGACTCTTTACCATCTGAGCCATCATAGCACCAGGTAAAATCCCTGTTAGTTTTGGTAATCCTTAATTTACTAAGCCAAGCAAACAGTCATGTCAATGAGGGATTTACTCTAGGCAGCCAAGGCACCATGCATTAGAATCAATAAACATGAAAACATACATAATGCATTCTTTGTAACCTAAGTGATTCTAAATGAGGAATCTTGAAAGCTTAGCAAATTTCAAAAGTATCCCAAGTCACATTTACTTGCCTCATCAGTTGGAGGAATAAGTACAAATTGCTTTTATGCTAAGGAGAGGTTATATTCATCATTTTGACTTCAGAAATTTGCCCAAGAGTTTGATGTTTCCCCGGATTCACTGAGAACAATAAAACTTTGCTAGTTTACAAATTTCACGTACAACACCTATTCTTGTAACTTGAAACAACTTTTTAAGGGCCCACAAGTAAATGTCACTGTGGAACTAATCAGCTACTATTCCTGCACTAAAGATTACAATCTCAGTAGCCTCCATTTACATGGAGAAACAGCACACAATAGAACAATGGAAAACTGCAAATAATAATTAAATTACTAATTCAATATCTTCTTATACAGGGGTATTACATGACAAATATTGAAATATAGTTTAGGAGCCTTGACAGATTCAGAAGGCTTTGTCAATGCCGTGAAAGAAACTGCCTGTTGACTGAACTGGATTACTGGGTATTAGATAAAGGAGGCAGCAAGACAGCTGAGAGGAAGATGAACTGAGAGGTCAAGAGAAGAAGAAATCATAAAGACAGGAGTGTCCAGTTAAGGTAATTATTTTAAAGAAATTTTATTTTGAAGATGAGAAATTGTTAACCATTTTTGGATCAAGTTAACAGTCCTGATCACCACTATATGATTAAAATGGTGCCAGAGGAAAATTACTCTGCAAGAGTGTATTGGACAGATAATAAAGGGCAAGGGCCAGAGGCAAGGAGATTAGTCTACAGATCAAACAGAAGAGATGGAGGCAGAGCTCTGAAGAAAGAGTAGATGGAGTAGAAGATGACAAGTGGAAAGTGTTGAGGTCTGCTATACAACATAGTACCTGTAGGGTACTATAGGCATGTACTAACAATAGGGTATGTACACTTTGCTTCCCAGGTGGCGCTGTGGTAAAGAATCCTCTGCCAATGCAAGAGATGTTAGTATAATCCCTGGGTGGAGAAGATCCCTTGGAGAAGGAAATGGCACTCCACTCTAGTATTTTTGCCTGGAAAATTCCATGGACAGAGGAGCCTGGAGGGCTACAGTCAATGGGGTCACAAAGAGTCGGACATGACTGAATACACACTTCACTGCACTGCATGTGCAATTTAAAATATGTTAAGAAGACAAATTTCATGTTAAGTGTTCTTACCAAAACATACACATAAACACACACAAGAACACAAAACATAAGCTAATTTCTGGAGGTGATGAATATGTTTAGTACCTTGGTTGTGGCTATGGTATCACAGATACAAATATATGTCCAAACTCATTAAGATGTATATATTAAATGTGTGCAATTTTTGTATATCAATTACATATCAATAAAGCTTAAAAAAGGACTACATCTAAGTAAAATAAAACATTACTCTTAAAAAAGTAGAGTGTCCTTCAAAGAAATCTGCATGTTTTGCTAAAAAAGAAAACAAGATGAATCCAAGGCACAAACTAAAGGAACCTCATGATCATGAAAATCATGGTAACACTGAAGATGCTTGTGAGATGAGACTTCAGAAAACAAAGAAAGTGCAGAAAGCTGAGATTGCCAAAATTTGAAAAAGATCAGAAGGGAGGTTAGAGAGATGACAATTATTCCCTTTAATGCAAACTTGGTAGAGTATATTTTTGTAAAATAAAAAGATGAAAAATTGAAATAACCTCCCCAAGCAAGGGATTGCCTAAGCCACGTATTTCCAAACTCTTTTTCTGGGCTCAGGACCTTTGTTCAAAGGACATCCTACATGAATATGCAAACAATTACTGTGAATGTATCTGCTCTGGCTAAAGAAGAGGGTAGGGGTCTCAAGCTCCACCTCGTGAATGCCCTCCTCCCATCCTAGCAGTAGCTCTTGGAGAGTCTGTAGGATCTCAAGGGGTCTCTAAAGCAGAGTTTAAAACCACTCTAAGTCACCCCAAAGAGATGTTTCCCTGTGTGCTTTTGTAAAATATTTCTGAGAATGCTGTTCAAATTAACCCACACAGTAAATATTCTTAAAACACTGCCTCCTCAAACACAGAGTCTGGACTTATCATCAAAAGAAATCCAATGTACAGTAAGAAAGTGAACATCAATATACTACCACCATATCCAATGTATGTGAACATTTAGTCATATTTGATTACCATTTTTAAAGAAATAAAACATCACAGAAACAGTTGGAAATCCCTTTCTCTTCCTTCCCAATCCCTCCCTTCTTCTGCCTCACCTATCCTAGATAACCACCATTCAGGTTTACTCCTGCTATCAGCAACTTTCTTCTTTTATTCTACATGCATATATCCTTAAACCCATGGTGTTATTTTCTATGTTTTTATAATGTCATGCATTATACTATATTCAGCCTTCTGAGCCTTGGTTTTTTCACTCAAGATGATGCTTTCAAGATTTTTTCCTGGCTTTATATCTGGTTTGCTTATTTTAAGAGCTAAATATTCTATTGTCTAACTATCCTACACTTATTAACTTCCCTATTGTGGACATTTAGTTTGCTTCCAACTTTTCACTATTACAAAAAATGTTATAATGACCAATCTGTATTTGTCATACTGTGTGCACATTCAAGGCATTTTCTAAGGATATAACTGAAGTAGAATTACTGAGCATACACAAATAATCTTGATCTTTTTAACCTCAGCTCAGTTATCACATGCTTTGAGAGAAGTCACCTGACCTGGTTGAGCAGAGTTAACAGCTTTTCCTTCTCTCATCCCAAAAGATGTTGCAAACATCTCTATCATGTCCTGCACTCACCACAAGGGTATAAGTATCTGTCTGTGTGCCTGTCCCCCCAAGGGAGCCATGATCACCAGGAGGGCAGGAATCCTATGCCGAGTACACAGTAGGTTCTTAATTAGTGCTTGCTGAATAAAATCTGAAGTTAACTGACCAAAAAAAAATGTTGTACATATATTCCATAGGCAAAACACTCTCTGACATAAATCATAGCAGGATCCTCTATGACCCACCTCCAAGAATACTGGAAATAAAAGCAAAAATAAACAAATGGGACCTAATTAAAATTAAAAGCTTCTGCACAACAAAGGAAACTATAAGCAAGGTGAAAAGACAGCCTTCAGAATGGGATAAAATAATAGCAAATGAAGCAACTGACTAAGAATTAATCTCAAAAATAGACAAGCAACTCCTGCAGCTCAATTCCAGAAAAATAAAAGACCCAATCAAAAAATGGGCCAAAGAACTAAACAGACATTTCTCCAAAGAAGACATACAGATGGCTAACAAACACATGAAAAGATGCTCAACATCACAAGAAATGCAAATCAAAACCACAATGAGGTACCATTTCATGCCAGTCAGAATGGCTGCTATCCAAAAGTCTACAAGTAATAAATTCTGAGAGAGTGTGGAGAAAAGGGAACCCTCTTACACTGTTGGTGGGAATGCAAACTAGCACAGCCACTATGGAGAACAGTGTGGAGATTCCTTAAAAAACTGGAAATAGAACTGCCATTCGACCCAGCAATCCCACTGCTGGGCATACACACTGAGGAAACCAGAATCGAAAGAGACACGTGTACCCCAGTGTTCATTGCAGCACTGTTTATAATAGCCAGGACATGGAAGCAACCTAGATGTCCATCAGCAGATGATGGATAAGAAAGCTGTGGTACATATACACAATGGAGTATTACTCAGCCATTAAAAAGAATACATTTGAATCAGTTCTAATGAGGCGGATGAAACTGGAGCCGATTATACAGAATGACGTAAGCCAGAAAGAAAAACACCAATATAGTATACTAACGCATATATATGGAATTTAGAAAGATGGTAACAATAACCCTGTATGCAAGACAGCAAAAGAGACACAGATATATAGAACAGTCTTTTGGACTCTGTGGGAGAGGGTGAGGATGGGATGATTTGGGAGAATGGCATTGAAACATGTAAAATATCATATGTGAAACGAATACCCAGTCCAGATTTGATGCATGATACTGGTTGCTTGGGGCTGGTGCACCAGGATGACCCAGAGGGATGGTATGGGGAGGGAGGTGGGAGAGGGGGTTCAGGATGGGGAACACGTGTACACCCGTGGCAGATTCATGTTGATGTATGGCAAAACCAATACAATATTGTAAAGTAATTAGCCTCCAATTAAAAAAAATAAATTTATATTTTTAAAAATGTTGTACATATATGTAATGGAATATTACCTGGCCATAAAAAAGAACAAAATAATGCCATTTGCAGCATCATAGATGGACCTAGAGATTGTCATACCAAGTGAAGTAAGTCAGACAAGAGAAAGACAGATATATAAGACTGCTTATGTGTGGAATCAAAAAAAGTGGTACAAATGAACTTATTTACAAAACAGAAATAGAGTCACACATGCAGAAAACAAACTTATGGTTACCAGTAAGGAAACAGGGGTTGGAGGGATAAATTGGGAGACTGGGATAGACATATATACACTACTGTATATAAAATAGCTATTAGGACCTACTGTATAGCACAGGGAACTCTACTCAATACTCTGTAATGACCTATATGGAAAAAGAATCCAAAAAAGAGTGGCTATATACATATATATTTACAACTGATTCATTTTGCTGTACAGCAGAGACTAACACAGTCAGACTTTCTTTTTTTGGGCTCCAAAATCACTGCAGATGGTGACTGCAGCCATGAAATTAAAAGACGCTTACTCCTTGGAAGGAAAGTTATGACCAACCTAGATAGCATATTCAAAAGCACAGACATTACTTTGCAACAAAGGTTCGTCTAGTCAAGGCTATGGTTTTTCCTGTGGTCATGTACAGATGTGAGAGTTGGACTGTGAAGAAGGCTGAGTGCCAAAAATTGATGCTTTTGAACTATGGTGTTGGAGAAGACTCTTGAGAGTCCTTCGGACTGCAAGGAGATCCAACCAGTCCATTCTAAAGGAGATCAGTCCTGGGTGTTCTTTGGAAGGAATGATGCTAAAGCTGAAACTCCAGTACTTTGGCTACCTCATGTGAAGAGTTGACTCATTGGAAAAGACTCTGATGCTGGGAGGGATTGGGGGCAGGAGGAGAAGGGGACAACAGAGGATGAGATGGCTGGATGGCATCACTGACTCAATGGACGTGAGTCTGAGTGAATTCCGGGAGTTGGTGATGGACAGGGAGGCCTGGCATGCTGCGATTCATGGGGTCGCAAAGAGTCAGACACGACTGAGCAACTGAAGTGAACTGAACTGAACTGATATTCCAATAAAAAATATTTTAAAAAGAAGTCCCCAAAAAAATTTAAAAATAAAAAAAAATAAAAAGAAGTCCCTTCAATGTGTCAGAAGTTATGAGAATGGCAGTATAAACTCCAGGAGATGGCCCAGATTTCACCCAGGGAGCCATACATATGCCCAGAAAGAAAGAACGTGAAAAAGTTAGTTGCTTAGTCGTGTCCAACTCTGTGCGACCCCATGGACGGATGAGCCTCCATTCATAGGAATCACATGGCAAAAATACTGGAGAAAGTTACCATTTCCTTCTCCAGACACACACCCAGGAAAGGGCCCAAATCAAGAATTTCAGAGGAAAGAGATTGTACAAAATCTGAGGAAAATATGGAAATGAATCCAGGTCACTTCTGGTCATACTGCACACCCAATACCTTAGAGGACCTCATTGTAGGTAAAAAAAAAAAAAAAAAAAAAAAAAAAAAAATTTAAGTACTAAAAGTAATAAAGACATTAGCCCAAAGCAAAAAAACCAAGGTATAAAGTCATAAGTAATAAACAGAGGAAGGACCAATTGTTAAGGCTAATAAAAATACTGAAGTATTATAGGTATTTAAATCTCAATTTTGCCTTAAAAGCATATATTTTTCAGATGTGTGGCTTCATGAGTAAACCCACACCCTCAGATTCTTCTTAGCAAGCATGTGGACTAGAGTATCTTTAATTGATGACACCTAGCATAATGATCTTTCATGCATTGGAGAAGGAAATGGCAACCCACTCCAGTGTTCTTGCCTGGAGAACCCCAGGGACGGGGGAGCCTGGTGGGCTGCCGTCTATGGGGTCACACAGAGTCGGACACGACTGAAGCGACTTAGCAGCAGCAGCATAATGATATCTGTGAGCAACTTTTGACCCATCAATACCACTGCTAGAATTTGTCCTGTGAATAAATATGTTTATAAAATCATTAAACAATTACAGTGGTAAAGCAGTAGACAGCCTAAATGCTCAACAACAGAGGAATACATAAATTATCCAACATCCACTGAATGGAATACTGTATGGTCATTAAAAATAAGTTAGTTACTCCTGGAAAGAAGTTACACAATGTGTTAAGTTGGGAAAATACGCTGTACTAAATCATAAAAGCAAGGAATAAGGCAATATAAATAAATATGATTCCATTTTATAAAAATATATATACATGCTTAGAACTCAACATTCAGAAAACTAAGAACATGGCATCTAGTCTCATCACTTCAGGGCAAATTGATGGGGAAACAATGGAAACAGTGAGAGACTACATCTTCGGGGGCTCCAAAATCACTGCAGATGGTGACCACAGCCATGAAATTAAAAGACACTTGCTCTTTGGAAGAAAAGCTATGACCAACCTAGACAGCATATTAAAAAGCAGACATTCAGTTCAGCTAAGTTCAATTGCTCAGTCGTGTCCAACTCTTTGCAACCCCATGAACCGCAGCACGCCAGCCTCCCTGTCTATCACCAACCCCCAGAGTCCACCCAAACTCATGTCCATCAAGTCGGTGATGCCATCCAACCATCTCATCTTCTGTCATCCCCTTCTCCTCCTGCCCTCAATCTTTCCCAGCATCAGGGTCTTTTCAAATGAGTCAGCTCTTCGCATCAGGTAGCCAAAGTATTGGAGTTTCAGCTTCAGCATCAGTCCTTCCAATGAATGCCCAGGACTGATCTCCTTTAGGATGGACTGATTGGATCTCCATGCAGTCCAAAGGACTCTCAAAAGTCTTCTCCAACACCACAGTTAAAAAGCATCAATTCTTCAGTGCTCAGCCTTCTTCACAGTCCAACTGTCACATCCGTACATGACCACTGGAAAAACCATAGCCTTGACTAGATGGACCTTTGTTGACAAAGTAATGTCTCTGCTTTTTAATATGCTGTCTAGGTTGGTCATAACTTTCCTTCCAAGGAGTGAGTGTCTTTAACTTCATGGCTGCTATCACCATCTGCAGTGATTTTGGAGCCCAGAAAAACAAAGTCAGCCACTGTTTCCACTGTGTCCTCATCTATTTGCCATGAAGTGATGGGACCAGATGCCATGATCTTCATTTTCTGAATGTTGAGCTTTAAGCCAACTTTTTCACTCTCCTCTTTCACTCTCATCAAAAGGCTCTTTAGTTCTTCACTTTCTGCCATAAGGGTGGTTTCATCTGCATATCTGAGGTTATTGATATTTCTCCCGGCAATCTTGATTCCAGCTTGTGCTTCCTCCAGCCCAGCGTTTCTCATGATGTACTCTGCATAGAAGTTAAATAAGCAGGATGACAATATACAGCCTTGACGCACTCCTTTTCCTATCTGGAACCAGTCTGTTGTTCCATGTCCAGTTCTAACTGTTGCTTCCTGACCTTCATATAGGTTTCTCAAGAGGCAGGTTAGGTGGTCTGGTATTTCCATCTCTTTTAGAATTTTCCACAGTTTATTGTGATCCATATAGTCAAAGGCTTTGGAATAGTCAATAAAGCAAAAATAGATGTTTTTCTGGAACTCTCTTGCTTTTTCAATGATCCAGCAGATGTTGACAATTTGATCTCTGGTTCCTCTGCCTTTTCTAAATCCAGCTTGAACATGTGGAAGTTTATGGTTCATATACTGTTGAAGCCTGGCTTGGAAAATTTTGAGCATTACTTTACTAGCATGTGAGATGAGTGCAATTGTGCGATAGTTTGAGCATACTTTAGCATTGCCTTTCTTTGGGATTGGAATGAAAACTGACCTTTTCCAGTCCTGTGGCCACTGCTGAGTTTTCCAAATTTGCTGGCATATTGAGTGCAGCACTTTCACAGCATCATTTTTCAGGATTTGAACTACCTCAACTGGAATTCCATCACCTTCACTAGCTTTGTTCATAGTGATGCTTCCTAAGGCCCACTTGACTTCATATTCCAGGATGTCTGGGTCTAGGTGAGTGATCACACCATCGTGATTATCTGGGTCATGAAGATCTTTTTTGTACAGTTCTTCTGTGTATTCTTGCCACCTCTTCTTAATATCTTCTGCTTCTGTTAGGTCCATACCACTTCTGTCCTTTATTGAGCCCATCTTTGCATGAAATGTTCCCTTGGTATCTCTAATTTTCTTGAAGAGATCTCTAGTCTTTCCTGTTCTATTGTTTTCCTCTATTTCTTTGCATTGATCACTGAGGAAGGCTTTCTTTTCTCTCCTTGCTAGTCTTTGGAACTCTGCATTCAAATGGGTATATCTTTACTTTTCTCCTTTGCTTTTCACTTCCCTTCTTTTCACAGCTATTTGTAAGGCCTCCTCAGACAGCCAATTTGCTTTTTTGCATTTCTTTTTCTTGGGGATGGTACTTTGCCCCAAAAGTCCATATAGTCAAAGCTGTGATTTTTCCAGTAGTCATGTATGGATGTGAGAGTTGGACTATAAAGAAAGCTGAGCACCGAAGAATTGATGTTCTTGAACTGTGGTGTTGGAAAAGACTCTTGAGAGTCCCTTGGACTGCAAAGAGATCCATCCAGTCCATCCTAAAGGAAATCAGTCCTGAATATTCATTGGAAGGACTGATGCTGAAGCTGAAACTCCAATATTTTGGCCACCTGATGCAAAGAACTGACTCACTGGAAAAGACCCTGATGCTGGGAAAGATTGAAGGCGGGAGGAGAAGGGGATGACAGAGGATGAAATGGTTGGATGGCATCACTGACTCAATGAACATGAATTTCAGTAGACTCTGGGAGTTGGTGATGGACAGGGAGGCCTGGCATGCTGCAGTCCATAGCATTGCAAAGAGTTGGACATGACTGAGCAACTGAACTGAACTGATATACATGCTGATAAAGAAACTAGAAAATCAACAGTTCAGGTTTTGAAAAGTAGAGGAGGAGTAGAATTAGCTTTCACTATTTATTTATGCCTTTTGGTATTATTTAAATTTTTGTTTATGTGTTGTGTTATCTTTATATTTGTAAATATTTAAAAAATGAATTACTTGGGGTAGGTTGTGATGTTAATCTATCTTAACAGTTATGATTGCTTTTACATTCCAAAAAGAGAATAAGGAGAACAATAATGTAACCCTCTCATAGTCCACAAGGAATGCTGCCGCCTAAGCTACTTGTCCAGACCCTGACTCATTTCCTAGCCTCCACATTGAATTAATATAGGACATCCCAACAAGGAACGATAAGAAGAAAGTGAGCTATCCCTTGCTGAAAGACACTGAGTTTCTCTGTATTTGAATAAGCTCTGAGAATTCTCTGCAGCTTTTCCAGGCTAATTAGAACTCTCCTCAACTCAGGTATCACTTCAACTCATTTTTTAAAATCAACACTAATGGACAAAATACAAGGCAATTAAGTTCAGGACTACATTTCTTTAATATTTAGGTAACCAGCTTAGTACAAACAACGGTTGTTGTCTTTGACTATTTGAATTCGCATCCATTCAAGCTGGGGTGACAGACTTGGGTTTTACCTTGTGTACAAATAGAACAGAGCCCACTTGACTCTAATCAAATGTCCTCCTGAGAGCTCCCTCTCCCTCTTCTCTTGTGTACAAGCCCATCCTAGCAGGGGGTTGATGTATCCCTATGGGATTTAGTGCAATATTTTGTCATTCTGATTGAAATGTGTGCTGTCTGGTCCCTATAGTTTAATTTAGAACAATTAAGGTTCAGGGTACATGAGCTGGCAAAGCACATTACAAACAATGGCTGCAGAATAAACTACAAATCAATCCACACTAAATCACCCTAAAAATCCCTGCCAGTGCTGCAGAACTATCCCCATTCCAGCCCTTCCTCCTCTTCCCCTCCATCTTCACCACAATAAGGAAATCTCCATTGTTCAGTTTAGTAATGATTTTGCAGAAGCATTCATCCTTCCAAACATAAAACTTCACAATCTTGGGCTGGGGTCAAGGGAAGATAAGAGAAAGATGCTAAAACAGGTGTAGCTCAATTCATAATTATTTTGCCCCACAAACAGGGCATATCTTTTCTGTTTCCCAACTCTGATATTGACACATTACGGAAACATGTCACCACTCTAGGTCAACTTAACTCATAGGAAATATTTACTCTTTGGTTCATCTTTTTATTTTCACTCCTGACTGACTCCTTTCTTCCATACCCTACTATATACATCTACCCCATAAAGGTACTTGGTCAAAGAGAATACTCCATAAAGGAATCTTCTACAACCTAAAAATATTCTATAAACTCACCTTCTGCATCTGCTATTATTTTATAAATGGAAGAGGGCAATGATAAGCAGTTCTTCCTGTTGTTCCCTCCCGGTAAGGTCACTGCAGGACTGGTACAGACCACATTTCCAAATGCCAAGGAAGTTATAAAGGTACATCACATGGCATCAAAATTTTAAATGTGTACAACCTTACATCTAGCAATTCCACTATTAGATTTTTTCCCAATAGAACTCTTTTCTCAAAAAGGGAAGATAGGTATGTGAACATTTCTTGGAATGTTGTAAAGTGAAAAA
Organism: Bos indicus; assembly: GCF_029378745.1. NCBI lineage: Eukaryota > Metazoa > Chordata > Mammalia > Artiodactyla > Bovidae > Bos > Bos indicus. The sequence continues at coordinate 57,337,680 of NC_091769.1, forward strand.
ATTATAACCAACTCAAATTTCCACCAAGAGGGCAATAAATACAATCCTGTGATAGAAACTCTGCAGCCCTTAAAGAAAAATGTACATCTATATGAACTGTTTCAGAAAAATTATCTTAAAATACAGCTAACTTTAAAAATGACTTATAGAACAGGTTGAATAGTATGAACCCATTTTTGTAAAATGCACATATGTTAGTACATGTAATTTTAAAATCAGGGACAATAGATACAAATAATTGATACGTAATAATTGATATACCTGGGGTGGAATTTCAAGGGAATTTTTTGTTTATTTTTGTATTAATTTTTTACAAGCAGCATATATTACTTTTCTAATCAGCAAATATATACTTACATAAATATGAATATATATTAGTAAAGCCTCATTTCTCTATCCATTCACCCTCAACAGGCTTGGGGATATATGTATATTTATAGTTGATTCACGCTGTTGTACAGCAGAAACCAACACAACATTCTAAAGCAATTATCCTCCAATGAAAAATTTTAAAATAATAAAAGTTTTTTAAAAACCTGTTGACCTGCTAGGTACCACTGTGGCAGGTTCTGAGAATATAACAACAAGACTTTGTATAAGTTAAAGAAGTAGATGGGAAACACCACTCTTATGTATACCCCCTTTAGAGCCCAGAATCTTGGATTGGCTTCCCAATCGAGCAAGATAAAGAATGCAAATAATGACCCTAATAATTCAAGTTCTTTGTCTTGAATTTATAAATGGAAGAGGGCAATGATAAGCAGTTCTTCCTGTTGTTCCCTCCCGGTAAGGTCACTGCAGGACTGGTAAAGACCTTGCCTTTGTCTTCCCCTAAATCACTTACTATGGATACACATAATGATGACAGCTTTCACTCCACAACTCACGGGCTGGTCACTTAAGATCCCTCAAGCCTCTGGATGCTCAAATCTTCTTGGGGCTTACTAACAGTAGAACTATATTCATTAGCATCTATTCAGCACCTATAGCATGTTAGACACTGCACCAAATCCTATACTTACATTATCTCATGTCATCCTCAAAGCAGCCTTACCAAATAGTTACCATCACATATATTATCTTTTTTTTCTTAATGTAAATGACTGGAGATATCTGCCACAGTCATCCAGCTAACACATGGCAGAACCAAGTAATGCATACAGCCCAAATCTACAGACCATTATAACAATGCTAGGCATACAGCAGGTGCTCACACCAGGAGTGGTCACTGCAGTAGCTGATAGTTCTAGTAATATTTGCTAAGCTGTCACCCCGTGAAAGGAAACTGATGAAGCAAGGGAAAAACAAAACATAATTATGAGATTTTGGAAAGTCCATGCCAGTATCCTGTCAAACTCATGATTTATGAAAAGTGTTAATGAAGTATAAACAATTCCAGATGGGTCATTCAATCAAGCTCTTGATGGTGCGCTTTCACTGTTTGGAATCCAGTGGCTACTGAATAGAATACTAATTTCTTATGGGAGAAAACTTCAGACTGAATTATGTTGTAATTATGAACTCAGGAAGCAGGCTGGCATATAAGCGTGTCTATGTTCTGAGCATGTGTGTTGGCTACAAGACCAGTACTATTTCATCAAGCCCTCATTGAATGCAGGATGCTCTGGATTCAAGTACAAACTCGATTACAGGATTTGAAATGTGAACTTACCTCACTTTCAGTTTCCTTCCAGCGAATGAGGACACTGGAGCTGCCTACCTCAAAGCATGACAATGTGTGGAAGCCAACGCAAACAGGCAATCTTTGCTGGGTCTCCTGCTCTTAAGCCTCAAGGTTCAACTTCCCCCCAATTTCATCCAGTGAATAATCACCAAACAGCTATCATATGATAGAAACTATGCTTCAACACAAAGTCAAAAATGTACATCTCTACCCTTAAATAGCTCAAAATCTGTCATGAAGTTCAGTCCTAACAAGGAGTCTACAGATACTTTCCTAGAGAGTATACATTTAGGATACGTTCCTTCTGAAGAATCATTAAAGGCTGCCTTATCTATTCTCAGATTTCAAATATAAAATCTAATCCAAAGCATGACCTCTCTCCATGAACAGTTCAGTTCAGTGGCTCAGTCATGTCTGACTCTTTGCAACCCCATAGACTGCAGCATGCCAGGCTTCCCTGTCAATCACCAACTCCCAGAGTTCACTCAAACTCGTGTCCATAGAGTCAGTGATGTCATCCAACCATCTCATCCTCTGTCATCCCTTCCTTCTCCTGCCTTCAGTCTTTCCCAGCATCAGGGTCTTTTCGAATGAGTCAGTCCTCGCATCAGGTGGCCAAAGTATTGGAGTTTCAGCTTCAGTATCAGTCCTTCCAGTGAATATTCAGCACTGATTTCCTTTAGGATGGACTGGTTTGATCTCCTTTCAGTCCAAGGGACTCTCAAGAGTCTTCTCCAACACCACAGTTCAAATGCATCAATTCTTCGGTGCTCAGCTTTCTTTATAGTCCAACTCTTCACATCCATACATGACTACTGGAAAAACCACAGCTACTAGACGGACCTATTTTGGCAAAGTAATGTCTCTGCTTTTTAATATGCTATCTAGGTTGGTCATAACTTTTCTTCCAAGGAGCAGGTGTCTTTTAATTTCATGGCTGCAGTCACCATCTGCAATGATTTTGGAACCCCCCAAAATAAAGTCAGCCACTGTTTCCACTGTTTCCCCATCTATTTGCCATGAAGTGATAGGACCAGATGCCATGATCTGGTCATGGCATCTGAATGTTGAGTTTTAAGCCAACTTTTTCTCCCTCCTCTTTCATTTTCATCAAGAGGCTCTTTAGTTCGTCTTTACTTTCTGCCATAAGGGTGGTGTCATTTGCATAGCTGAGGTTATTGATATTTCTCCCAGGAATCTTGATTCCAGCTGGTGTTTCATCCAGCCCAGCATTTCTCATGAGGTACTCTGCTTATAAGTTAAATAAGGAGGGTGACAATATACAGCTTTGATGTATTCCTTTCCCAATTTGGAAACAGTCTGTTTTTCCATGTCCAGTTCTAACTGTTGCTTCTTGACCTGCATACAAATTTCTTAGGAGGCAGGTCAGATGGTATGGTATTCTCATCTCTTTGACCATTTTCCACAATTTGTTGTGATCCACACAGAGGCTTTGGCATAGTCAATAAGGCAGAAGTAGATGTTTTTCTGGAACTCTGTTGCTTTCTCAGTGATCCAGCAGATGTTGGCAATTGGATCTCTGGTTCCTCTGCCTTTTCTACAACCAGTTTGAACATCTGGAAGTTCACGGTTCATGTACTAATGAAGCCTGATTTGGAGAATTTTGAGCATTACTTTGCTAGTGTGTAAGATGAGTGCAACTGTGTGGTAGTTTGAGCATTCTTTGGCACTGCCTTTCTTTGGGATTGGAATGAAAACAGACCTTTTCCAGGCCTGTGGCCACTGCTGAGTTTTCCAAATTTGCTGACATATTGAGTGCAGCACTTTCACAGCATCATCTTCTCAGATTTGAAATAGCTCAACTGGAATTCCATCATTGTGCATAGTGATGCTTCCTAAGGCCCACTTGACTTCACATTCCAGGATGTCTGGGTCTAGGTGAGTGATCACACCATCATGATGATCTGGGTCATGAAGATCTTTTTTGTACAGTTCTGTGTATTCTTGCCACCTCTTCTTAATATCTTCTGTTTCTGTTAGGTCTCTACCATTTCTGTCCTTTATTGAGCCCATCTTTGCATGAAATGTTCCTTTGGTATCTCTAATTTTCTTGAAGAGATCTCTAGTCTTTCCCATTCTATCTTTTTCCTCTATTTCTTTGCACTGATCACCCAGGAAGGCTTTCTTATCTCTCCTAGCTAGTCTTTGGAACTCTGCATTCAGATGGGTGTATCTTTCCTTTTCTCCTTTTCTTTTCGCTTCTCTTCTTTTCTCAGCTATTTGTAAGGCCTCCTCAGACAGCCATTTTGCTTTTTTGCATTTCTTTTTCTTGGTAGATGCTCTTGCTCCGTGTTTCTTGTACAATGTCACAAACATCTGTTCATAGTTCATCAGGCACTCTGTCAATCTAGTCCCGTAAATCTATTTCTCACTTCCACTGTATAATCGTAAGGGATTTGATTTAGGTCATATCTGAATGGTCTAGTGCTTTTCCCCACTTTCTTCAATTTCAGTCTGAATTTGACAATAAGGAGTTGGTGATCTGAGCCACAGTCAGCTCCCGGTCTTGTTTTTGCTGACTCTATAGAGCTTCTCCATCTTTGGCTGCAAGAATATAATCAATCTGATTTTGGTGTTGCCCATCTGGTGATGTCCATGTGTAGAGTCTTCTCTTGTGTTGTTGGAAGAGGGTGTTTGCTATGAAAGTGAGTTCTCTTGGCAAAACTCTATTAGTCTTTGCCCTGCTTCATTCTGTACTTCAAGGCCAATTTGCCTGTTACTCCAGGTGTTTCTTGACTTTCTACTTTTGCATTTCAGTCCCCTATAATGAAAAGGACATCTTTATTGGGTGTTAGTTCTAGAAGGTCTTGTAGGTCATCACAGAACCGTTCAACTTCAGCTTCTTCAGCATTACTGGTCAGGGAATAGACTTGGATTACCATGATACTGAATGGTTTGCCTTGAAAATGAAGAGAGATCATTCTGTCGTTTTTGAGATTGCGTCCAAGTACTGCATTTTGGACTCTTTTTGTTGACTATGATGGCTACTCCATTTCTTCTAAGGAATTCCTGCCCACTACAAATGGGGAAATTGGTGAGCTGTCATTAAAATATTCTTCCTGTTCTCATAATGAAGTTAGTCTTCTTTTGTGAAAGTGAAAGTCGTTCAGTTGTTTCTGACTCTTTGAGACCCCATGGACTATACAGTCCATGGAATTCTCCAGGCCAGAATACTGGAGTGGGTAGCCTTTCCCTTCTCCAGGGGATCTTCCCAACCCAGGGATCAAATCCAGGTCTCCCACATTGCAGGTGGATTCTTTACCAGCTGAACCACAAGGGAAGCCCTACCCTCCTTTTGATTACTATCAAATTGCCAGTTTCTCATATGTCCCTGGTGTTTTTCAAACCAAATAGGTCCTTGAAAGCCATCTAATTCAACCGCTCATTTTCCAGATAACCAAAGTGCCATGCAGAGAGAAAATATTATCTGTGTGTTGAACATCCATCCACTTAACTTATTTGATTAATATTTATTGAACATATATTGTATGCCAGCACTATACTAGACCCTGGGGAAACTGACAAAAGTCCCAACTCTCATAGAGTTTACACTGTAATGGGGGAGAAAGACAATAAAAAACTAGGCAAATGAAAATATGCTGTAATTTATAGGTTATATATGTTTATATAATACACATAAGAATATATGAGTGTGATGTAAAAAAGGAGTAAAAGGATGGTGGAGTTGGCATGTTATTTTAAATAATATGTCAGGGAAACAGAACAATCAGTACTAAGGTCCTGAGGCAAAAATGACCTTAGCATGCTTAGGGGACCAGGTGAAGATTGGTGTCCCTGGAGCATGGCATATGAGGAGTAGGAGAGTTTAAAGAAGTAGAAATGGGTCATATTTTAGAGCCAGGTGGGGCTTCCCAGGTGGCACAAGCAGTAAAAAACCCACCTGCCAATGCAGGAGACACAAGAGATACAGGTTCAATCCCTGGGTCAGGAAGATCCCCCAGAGAAGGGCATGGCAGCCCATTCCAGTATTCTTGCCTGGAGAATCTCATGGACGGAGGAGCCTGCTGAGCTACTATGAGTCCTGAGTGTCCACGGAATCACAAAGAGGCTGACACAACTTAGCAACTAAACAAAAAGCTATGACAGACTTTGGGTTTCACTCACAGTGTGATAGGAAACCATTTGCACAATCTTGTGTATAGGAGTAATATGATTTTATTATCTTTGAAGATATCATTCTGTGTAGGACAAAAGGAACTCTCATTCATCCAAACAGCCACTTTGGAAGATAGTTTGGTGGTTTCTTATAAGACAAAATATACTTTTATACAATCCAGTAATTGTGCTCCTTGACATTGACCCAAAGGAGTTGAAAATGTACATTCATACAAGCATTTGCACACAAAGATTTGTAGCAGCTTTATTCATCATTACCAAAACTCAGTAGCAACCAAGATGTCCTTCAGTAGGTGAATAAATAAATAAAATGTGGTACATCCAGACAACAGAATATTATTCAGCACTAAAAAGAAAACCATGAAAGATTTCTATCAAACCATGAAAAATATGAAGGAAACTTAAATGCATATTATCAATGCATTTAGTGCAATGCATTATCAATATAAAAAGGTTACATACTGTATGGCTCCAACTATACAGACATTTTGAAAAAGGCAAATCTGTGGAGACAATGAGCTTCTCTGGTGGCTCAGACAGTAAAGAATCTGCCTACAATGCGGGAGACCCAGGTTCAATCCCCGGTTTGGGAAGATCCCATGGCAAAGGAAATGGCAACCCACTCCAGTATTCTTGCTTGGAGAATCCCATGAACAAAGGAGCCTGGCGGTCTACAGTTCATGGGGTGGCAAAGAGTCAGACATGTCCAAGTGACTAACACTAACTAATGGAGACAATAAAAAGATCAGTGGTTGCGGGGGTTAGAGAGAGGGAATAAGGAATAGACAAAGCACAGAGAAATTTTAGGACAGTGAAATTATACTTTGTACGATACTACAGTGGTGGATTTGTCTTTATACATTTGTCCAATCCCACAAAATGTACAACACCAACAGTGAACTGTAATGCAGACTGTGGACTTTGAGTGATAATGATGTGTCAGTGTAGGTTCACCAGTTGTAACGAATATACCACTTCAGTGAGGGCTTGATAATAGAGAGGCTATGCATGTGCAGGGGCAAAGGGTATACGGAAAATTTCTGTTACTTCCACTCAGTTTCGCTAAGAGCTTAAAACTGCTCCAAAAATCAAAGTCTATCTTAAAAAAAAAAAAAAAAGATTATTATGACAGTTGTATAGAAAATAAAACAAATCCCAGTGAAGGCAGAAGTAGAGAAAACAGTAAGAAGCTACTCCTAGTCTAGAGAAGAGATAAAGGAAAGAGAGGACTAAGATGGCAGTGGGGGAGGAAGTAAGACAGGGTCAGAACTGGATTGCGTTTTGACGGTGGAACTAACAGACTTATTGATGAACTGGATGTGAAACGTGAATGATAAAAAGATCCGTGACCTGAGAATCCTTAGACCAAAAGACAAAAAGAAGCAATTTAGAGTGAAATCAAGTCTCTGCTCTGGATACGTTAAGTCTGAAATGCTGTGTTGGACACCTGGATGGAACATTGAGCAGCAGTTAAATGTAAATATTAAGAATCAGAGGCACTCTCAGGGCTAGAGATATAAAATTTGGAATCACCAGCTTATGCATACATCAAAAACCATGAGACTAGATGAGGTGACCACAGTAGATAGCCAAATGAAGAGAAATAACTGAACTCTGTGCCCAGCAACACACCAACACTTAAGAGTTCAATAACAAGATACTGACTAGAAGTTGAAAACCATTGTGGAAGCAGAAGACATTTAAAGAAACAGACAAGAACCCAGACCCTCATCAGCTAGAATTCTGAACCAGGAACCCAGAATCTTGAACAACAATACTGAAATACTACAGCCTCTTTCCCTTCCTTGTGGGTATCAGGAGGCAAGGACGTTGAGGTGGGGCACAGATCCACTTGCATATGCCTTCTGAGAGTTGATGTAAGGTGAATGTATTTGTATACCCTTAGTGCATCCTCCTGCCCATGAGGAAAGAAAGCTCTTACCTAAAGCAGCAAGAAAGTTGCCTAAATCTTCAGCATGAATACCCAGTGCCAGACCATGGGTGGCAGACAAAGGCAAGAAAAAGAACTCATTAGGATGGAGAATAAGGCACTGCTTTTTGCCATGGTAAAGCTGGGACTTTCCTCAAGTAAAATGAATCCAACCATCCTAAAATGTTGGGGCTCAAGCCCTTTGTTGGGTACTACAGGGCAGGTGCAGAAATGTGTAGGCAAATCCCAGATCTTCAAAGAGATGCAGCCAGGTGAGTAAGCTGGGTACCTAATCCTGAAATGTGGGAGAAGAAGCTTCACCCCACATTATCTTCCACTCTCACACCTGGAATTCCACTGTGAAAAGTAAGCTTTCCAACATCCTATGTTAAAAGACATCTTGGTAGTATGTGCCTAAGAAAGTCCTGGAGCAAGCTCCCATCTCCACCTCCTGCATATGACAGTCCTGGTCTCAGGTTACAAAAGTGCAGTCAAAGCTCTCTTGGCAGAAAAAAGGATAAGTTTGTAAAGAGAGAGATTTTCACAAATGCTTTATTACTGTGCTCAAAAGTCCAGTGCTCTATCCCTTCTGAAGGGGAAGTGGGTTCTTATCCTGACTCTTCTGACATGTAAGGAGGTTCTGTTGCTGATCAGTATTAAAAAACTGAGCAGTATTAAAATGTGCACTATAGCATGTTGTAAATGAGGGGCCTGGTGCAACTCTCTCGGTTTTGAGGCTTTCCTTTCTCTAGTAGCTTGCTTATAGGTATATAACTCCTTGCTAAAAACTAGCAACGGGGCACTTTCTGTCCCCTTCTGATGTCTATGTCAGAAACTTTCTCTATCTCTTTTATACTTTAATAAAACTGTATTACAGAAAAAAAAAAAAAAAAAAACTCTGAGTAATTAAGCCTTGTCTCTGGTCCTAGACTGAATTCAACTCCTCTGGAGGCCATGGATCCTGGCATTGTTCATATCTGGTAGCAGCAACCTTTCATCATTAGGTCAATTTAATCCCACTTATCTTTCCACGTAGTCACAACTGGGAGATATATATTTGATAATTTTTACAGTGACTATGTTGGTATAGTCAAAGCTATGGTTTTTCCAGTAGTCATGTATAGATGTGAGAGTTGGACCATAAAGAAGGCTGGATGCCAAAGGATTGATGCTTTTGAACTATGGTGCTGGAGAAGACTCTTGAGAGTTCCTTGGACAGCAAGAAGATCAAACCAGTCAACCGTAAAGGAAATCAACCCTGAATATTCTTTGGAAGGACTTATGCTGAAGTTAATGCTCCAATATTTTGGCCACCTGACATGAAGAGCTGACTCATTGGAAAAGACCCTGATACTGGCCAGAGGAGAAGGGGGTGACAGAGAATGAAATGGTTAGATAGTATCGCTGACTCAATGGACATGAGTTTGAGCAAACTCCAGAAGATAGTGAAGGACAGGTAAGCCTGGCATGCTAAAGTCCATGGGGTCGCAGAGTTGGACATGACTTAGCAATTGAACAACAGCAACAACATTTTAGACATAACATAAAACCAAGACAGCATTTATAAGTGACAGTAGCATATTTGCAATATAAGTGCATTACCATTAACTTTTTTTGATTGTAATAAAAGTGCTTAAAATTAAAAAAAATAATAAAATAAAATGTGCACTATAGCATTTGTATGGGACAAATGACAGTCCTGTGCACCTTCTCTCTTCAACCATTCATCCATGGCAGGCATCACTAACCAATCACAGTAGACTTCTCCACTGTAATAGGATGCAACTTCAGAATCCTTTTCATCACATCACTGCGAGGCAGAAAATCAAAATTACCATGTGACATAAAACTTCTTTCTTATCTTTGGCATAGTAGTTAGCAGTAAAGCATTTAGAATTGAACACAGTTCTGATTCTTGGTTCTGTCTCATTGGTGTTGGGACCCTGGGTTCCAATCTCACTGCTTATTAACCTTTTAACTTTAGACACATAAACCAAATCTCTCTAAGCCTCAGTTTCTTCACCTGTTCTTCAGAGGAAAAGCCCATTTTCCTTTGAAAGCTAGGGATGAAGGGACATATTTGGATAGGGAGGATTCAGGCAAAGCTTCCCTGAAAAGGGAATGCATGAGCTGAGATGTGAGGGAGGAAGATGAGAGAGTCTCCCACACAGGAGGAGGATGCTGCATGAGAAAAGGTCCATGAGGATGGAGAACAGAGATCAAGGGGTCATCAGTCAAAGCCCAGGCTATATAAAGCTTTCAGAACATACCAAGAGATTTTGATAATTATCCATAATTCCATGGTTGACCACACAAAGGATTAAACAGAGTTGGGCAACGTGATAAGTTTCTAATCCAAAAGACATTTCCACTCTCTCTTATGGGGAAAATATATCAGAAGGAGACAAGGGTTGAGGTGAGAAGACCAGTTAAAAGGCAGTTCAGGGGAAAGTTGTAGTAACTCAGACTGGAAAGGCAGCTTTTGAGACTGGGAGAAGTGGAGAAAACATACATCTAAAAAAGTTTTTAAAAATTGAAGAGGAAATGGTGATGAATTTAGTGAGACATCAAGGATAAAGTCTGGGTTTTGGCTTAGCCTTCAATGTGGCTAGTGATGGCATTCACTAAAACAGGGGACATCAAAGAAGATCAGATATTTGGGGGGGGATTGTTTTGTGTTTTTTGTGGGGGAAGATTTGCAAGCTGCTAAACAGGCAGATGGATACACAATAAGAGGGATCTAAATTAAAGATGAAATAATGGAATCCAAAACCAATTTTGCTGGCATATTTAGTCAATGTATAAACTCTCATATAGTTCCAAAAGTCTCCCTCCCCAAGATCACTGAGAGAAGAGAAAGCCTGTCTCTCTCTCTTTTAGCCCAGGCTGGACACACAATACCCACAGTAGTGTTAACATCTACAAAAATGCCTGCCTACACTGAGTATGCTTGTCCTTGCTGCTTTTTCTCAGAGTCTGGATGATAAGGAACTAAATTCTGGCATCGTAGAAGGTTAGCTCTAGAAAAAGACACAGAGATCATCCAGTGCCCCTGAATGACCATGTGGAGATGTGTTGAAAGGCACAGCTGGATAGAAAGAGTGCTGGCCTCAGAGAAAAACACCTGGATAGTTGCCCTGCCCACTAACACTCTGCTAACATCATTTTACAGATTTGAAAACTAAGGTCCTTCCAAGTGAAATGACTTGTCCAAAGAGTGATTTGCAGGGTAGGAACCTAAATCCACATACTCTCAAAACTTTTAAGCATTTCAGATTTTTCAAAAAAAATTTTAAATCACAATTATAACGAGTACATGGAACAGGTCTTAGCCAATCCATGAACTTAACTCCTGTCCAGACTTCTAACTTCACTTGTTAATTCAACAAATGCACACTGAGAATCCACTAAGTTCCAGGCACAGGACCAAAGAGAAGTGCTAGTATCAACTCAGACCTTAGTCAATTCAAGAACTAGGTAAATAGCCTGACTGTATAGGTGAAGTACAGCGCTTTGAATACTCAATCATATTGGTAGAAATTTTAAAACATTTTCCAGCTTTCTAAAGGTAGTTGCCAAAGACTCATACAAGAATTTACTTTCATCAAATTATTTCTGTCATGAAGTCAAAGGAATAGAACCTCAAGTTACTAAGAATTTGATTTTAACACAGGGCAGGAGTGCACAAAAGGTATGACTCCTACCTGCTTTCTACAAGGAACATGCTTCCTCTTGTGGGATCAGAAAGATTGCATTCCACAAGTAACAATGGCCCTGACTCAGAAGGGTCACAGATTCAGTTCAACGAGGCCTCTGAAAGTTCAGATCTCTATCAGGAACATCCCAGTGTATCTGAGCCCTTTGATATCTGGTTATCAGGATAAAAACAGGACTTCTGGCACTAGATACTGATGACGAACCACAGTAGGCAAGGTGTCTTTGTTGCAATTCTATCTGGAGTCAGGTAAAAGAAGCTGAATAAAAGAGAAAAGCAAAGAAAAAGATTAACAGGGGCTTTCCAAACTGTAAACTTGCCATTCTAGTTTGTGTTTGCACAGACTTCAGACTCCTTGTTCCTTTCACCATCTATATGGGACAGTGGGTTACTTATTTACTGTCATATAAGGTGTGACTAAAGACAGATTGGAATATTCACCCATATGAGTGCTTTTAACCTTCTTTCTATGCATGGATCATCTACACAAATTTGGGACCTATGTGGGTAAGTTTGATGATATAAAATGAATGGAACATTTTGCATTCTTGAAAATTAAATTATGAAGACAAGATAGCACCTGAAAAATGCTTATGATATAACACTAATAAAAGAATATAAACTGTCACATATACTGTGATTATGACTTGTGAAATCAGGTTCACCTTCAATAAGACTAGATATGCAAATAGAATATTGCTATTTATAAATGGTAAATTATTGTATTAAAGTGAAAGGATTAAGGATTTGTAGGGGACAAGAAATATTTTTCAGTTTTCTGTAGTCTGGTTTATTTGAGAGGTTTTTAAAGTTTATTTTTTGACAGGGTGTGAACCATGTATGGTACAGAAAAATAGTCCCCACAAGAAGCAGAGAATAGAATGGAATGCTCTCAGTTTTTCCCCTTGTCTGTGTGTCTGTAATCATTATTTGTCCAATTTCAGCCTGTAACAAAGCAAAAGACATTTATCTGAAATACAAGTCTTGATGAAAATTTCACAAGGAGTAGTGAAATTGCTTGGGTCCATGTAGACAGGGAGCACATTTGGGGTTTAAAAAAGAAAATAAAAACCTGGATTCAAATCCCAGTCTGGCAAATTCCTTCATATCCTTGCCTATTAAGTGGGAAGGAGGAGACAAAAAAGAATGTTCACTGAGTGTTTACTATGTACCAAGCTCTGGACTCAACAATTTATCATACACCATTTCATCCAATTCTCAGAGAAGCCCCATGAGACAAGTATTAGCCTTCAGTGCACTGGTGATACACTGAGGCTTCAAGACATTAAATAATGTGTTCACAGTCATACAGCTAGCAGTGGCCAAGTCAAAATCCAAACTGAGAATTGTCTGTTCCCAGAATCTGCTCCTATTACTCAGTGCAACCTCCCACAGTTATTCTGGGATTAAATTAGCTAATGAGTCAAGCTCATAGTGGGGGTCTGATAAATATTTGTTGAATCACTATGGCCAATGAAACCCTTTGAGTCCCCCATCTAATTTCTTTACACCCTTGACCAGCCTAGGAAAGTTTCCCATTTTCATAATTTGCCAGTGAGCGAGGCTCTGCCCACCCATCCCATGGAGAACAGGCATCCTTAGGCCTCCAGTGGGTAGAAGGCAGAAGAGCAGCCTGGAGGGGTCCTGGTAGTAAAGGTGTCTGAGGCAGAGTGGCACCCAGACACCCAGCCCAAGGGTGCAGAATCTGAGCCTTCTCCAGGTCCAACAGTATGTTGATGCACAGCCTTAGGTAAGAAGTTCTGCACTGCCCAGTTGGAGCTGGAAAAGGACTGAGGAGGAAAAGCAAGAGTAAGCATTGAGAGGTAAGGCGGGCGGCGGGGGTGGGTGTTCAAAGGGCTCCCTCTTTCTCTCCATCTTCAGCCACAGGCTTTATCATATCCAAAGGGACGGTGCAGCCTGGCTCTGGTTCCTTTTTAAGGCAGACTCCTAATTCCAATTCAGCATTGCTTCACAGAAAGCACACAGAGGTATTTATTTTCTTACATTCACCATAATCACCTAAACAGCCTTGTCTCTTCTTTTGTTCACAGTGAGGTAGAGATAATTTCCCTTTTCAATATGATCAAGACTATATTTTTCCTCTTCAAATGCAAGAAAAGAGTAGGAAAATGAACAACCCAAACTGTTTCAGAATATAATCTTTTCACTGGCTTTTTCACATTACAATACACTTAAAAGGCTGAGATAGAGAGCAGAATTAAAGACAGACACTTGCCCAGTATTTTGAAATCATTATGAGTTACAGTCCTTTTGATGCAAAGGACTCCTTTTTTTTAACCATTATGTCTTTTATGTGAATAGTAAAAAAATGTTCATGGTAGCAAATGCACTAGGAGCAAAAAAAAGGTTAGGAAAAAAATGGAAATCCTGTTTGTGTCCATAGGTGAATTGCTGCTGTGAGGCGGCTGCAATTTGACTTTGTACAAAAAGGGTCACTGAACAGAAGGTCAGGCAGCTGGCCATTTCCATTTCAAAGATGCTATCAAAAGGCCAAGAGGCAGTTCACCCAGCAGCCCTTTAGCAAACAAGATTTTCTCCTCTCTCATTTATGATATTTTTTTATGCCAAAATAGTTTAGCGAGACGATCCCTGATTCATTTCCCCCGGAACACAAGCAGCTTTTGTGGGGTTTGGGGAGGACTTCAGTTTACAAACTGGAAGACTTTTGAGTAATGAGGAGCCATTTGGTAGCCACTTATCAAAGGTTTTTCATCGAGGTAATAAATCACAGCAGAGCCTTCACTCCAGGCTGAGACAAGTGGGGAAAGGTAGCTGTTATTACGAATTGTGGCTTGTCACATCTACAATGAGAGAATTTGGTTTCACAAACACCTTGCTTATTAATTAAGAGGCCCTTGCAAAAACCATAGAAAGAAAGCACAACATTTGAGCAGACTATGATTTTGATTGAGTCAGAGGTCTTAGTAGTTAGAGCTGACCTAGTAGCTATTGCAGGCAAAATGATTCTAAGAGAGCTAGAATTTACAAAACCCTAAATTTCATGGTCCTATACAATTTAAACACCATGAGAGTGGAACAAAACCTGAAATATAGAAAAGCAGTCACCTGGCCCAGTACTGTCCACCACTGAAATCCCTTGTGGACATTCCCATAAGTAGGTTTCTAATTGCTACAGAAAAAAAGCACAATAGTTAACACTAAAAGCACCACTCTTTGGCTGGCCCACCACGAAGACCAGGGCAGGCCAAGCCAATGCTAGGAGAGTCTTGGGCACACTTGTGACCAGAACCACCAGCATGAGGCCAACACAGAGGACAAAGACCAAAACCAGGGAAGTCCCATCCATTGGTTGGTCCTAGAAATGCAGAAAAAAGCTAAGAAAAGGTCAGGAGCTGCATAAATACAAGAACAGGGTGACACAAAGAGCAAGAGTGAATGAAAAATACAAGGTCCACAATAATTGCTTTAAATGGGGTGTTTAGCAGAACAGGGCTTTGTCATAAGAGGAAAGATGGTATCTTGTGAAGTCTCAAAGCATAAGCCAGGCCAAATATATACGGGCCCTCATATTTCCCCAAGCTGTCTTTAACAAGCTCTCATACTTTGCCATCTTTAACCCTTTTCTCTGTAAAATGATACAAATGGTTTCTCAGCTGGTCCTTTTACCTCCATGACAGTGTGAGACTTGATTGACCTATCCATGGATGACCAGCCATTAAGAGCACAGAACATCCATGGAAATCTCACAGAGGTCAAGGTGAGGTCTTGAAACAGCCCCTTGGGGGAGTATACCAGCAATTTCTTTGCAGTTTAGGCCATGCTAGTGAATTCTGTCACAATGATAAAAATAATTCTAACATTCCTGAGGAATAATAAAAGGAAGTCTGACTAGTAACTGCTCTATTTTGAAGATGTACCTAATACTATGAAGGAAAAGTATGATTGCCCCAAAATATTCTATTAGTTTTAATTGAGTGCTGCTGCTGCTGCTGCTAAGTCACTTCAGTCGTGTCCAACTCTGTGCGACCCCATAGACGGCAGCCCACCAGGCTCCCCCGTCCCTGGGATTCTCCAGGCAAGAACACTGGAGTGGGTTGCCATTTCCTTCTCCAATGCATGAAAGTGAAGTGAAAGTGAAGTCGCTCTGTCGTTCCCGACTCTTAGCAACCCCATGGACTGCAGCCTTCCAGGCTCATCTGTCCATAGGATTTTCCAGGCAAGAGTACTGGAGTGGGGTGCCATTGCCTTCTACAGTCAAATAGAATGAATGACCTTGCATTTTCTTATTATTCCATCATTTAAAGATACTCTTATTTAAGTCATTTTATATGTACAGGGGCAAAAAAGATATTCCCTCTTGTTTTTTATATTTTTCCAGAATTTTCTGTCTCCAGTGCTTAGGATAAATGTCTGCTGGCTTGAGGATGGGGAGAAAGCAGAGGGGAGAGACAGAGAGGGAAGGGAAGGAGAGGAAGGAAGGGAGAGAAGGGAGGAAGAAAGAAATGGAGGGAGGGAGGGAGAGAGTGGGGAAAGGGAGAGACAAATCCAACTGCCTGGCTGTTGCTTCAAGAAGCAATCACTGGAATCTGTCAGAACTGCCACCAAATGAAGGTTGGGCTTATTGTGTGTTTGCTCCCATATACCTAATTGTGTGGCCTTGACTATGATGGAATTTGTTCCTTAAGGAAAAGGGGAAACATGAGCCTTGGTGCTTTAATAGCAAGGAATCTTCTGAAGTAATAAATGACCCAGAGGTTAGATTTGGCAGCAGGGGACCTACTTCCTACATTCTCCCCAGAGGTGTCATAAGCAGCTGAGATCATTAGAGAAAAGGGAGTTTGGGAGGAAGATGGAGTGAGAGGAGAGGGGAAGGAAAGTGTGAGGTGATGTTATGGAAGATAGAGGCGATCTTGTGGGATTCTCTGGCCATAACAGCTAGGCTTTTATCAGTTTGAAACAATATACTTTGAATACCATGACCTGCCGCTCTTTAGTCACTGAGCAGAGTCACTATTAAGAACCTCTAAAGCCTCTGCCTAGTAGTCACCAGTGGTAGCTGGTAGGCTTCAAGAACGAGAAACACTGAATTCAGACTCATAGTGATGCTGTCACTCCCCCCTTAATGTCTCTCTAAACTTGTTCTGCATGAGGGTTCTCCTTGCACTTCCAGCCCCACGTCATGAGGCCCTCACTGAGAGTCCCTGCAAGCTCCCCAAAAAACCATATTCAAATCTCCAGCGTGGGCTCCCATGACTCTTCCCTGCATGAGCCTCAGCTCAGAGGGCAATTAGCAGAGGTAAACAGCACATACACGTCCATCAGATTTTCACATCCCCTCTGAATACAGTAGGAGATCCTGTGAGTCCCCCTCAGTACTGCCACAAGGAGGAAAGAATGTTGGCATCCATGAGATGTGAGCCAGAGTATTTTAACCAAAATTCATCTCTAGACATAAGGACTTGAGGGAACTTGCAGTGACCCATAATGTTAATGCTTTTTTCTTCAGTGTGAAAGTCTTTTCAACTAACTGCTTTCTTTATACATACAGAATAAAAATCCTGTTGGGTCATTAGTTTCCTTCTCATTCAACATATGAGGAAAACTGAGGCTCAGGTTAAATGGCTACTTGAAGTCAGTGAATGACAAAACCCGGACAGACACTCTTATCCCCTGACTCCAATTCCACTCCTCTCAGAACCAGGACTGGATTCACTTGAGGGGTGTGGAAAGCTTTTTTCCATCTAAACGATAAGCCCTTGATTGACCTGAGATGGTGCTAAGGATTTCCACTGTTTGATACTCCTTTGGGTTAAAGAACAGAATCTCCAGTGTCTTCTCCAGATCTGGCAAATCAGACAGCATCTCTTAGCCCTGAGTGAGGCGATGTCAAGACAAGAGGAATACAGAACAGCTTCTTATGCCCACAAGTCCTGGTGGGTGGAGGGCTTCCAGGAGACAGTCAGGACTCAGGAATCAGTTGGAAAGTCCTTGGTGCCACGTAAAGAGCAGGGATAATGGAGAAGAAAAGGTGAGGGGGTGGGAAGGAAAGAAAAATAGAGATTGTTCACTCAGAAAGAGAACCCACTAGGGATCATAAGGCAGCTAAGGGAGGCAACCAATTCACCTCTGCTTGAGTAAGCCTGATGCAGGCACCAAATAGAGAAAGGGGGATACTGGCCAGGGGTACAATTTGGGGGAGTGCCCTGGCCTGGCCCACATTCCCTGCCAAGCCCTCTGAACCTCAATCTAAAAATCTCAGATAATACCCTTTTACCCCCGGTTGCTTGCAAACAGAGCAGATTTCCAGTGAAGAGGGATCTAGCACACTTGGGCTTGTGGGAGAATGATTTAATCAGTCTCTCAAAACTCCAAGTGATCGTCAAGACAGACAACTAGGCACTGTATATGTATTGCTCATTTAATGTTCCAAACAGCCTTATAAGGTAGGCATGATTATCTCCATTTCACACTTGGGGAAACTGAGGCTCCAAGATTAAGAAACGTGTCCAGGGTCAGACAACTAGTTAAGTGGCAAAGGTAGATTTCAAACAATCCAGCACAGATTATGCTCTTTCAGTAAATAATTTCAGTAAATTTCAAAGACTTATTTCAAGAATTAAATAAGATGATGCTAATAAAATCTGGATAAACCCAAAGCAATATGCAAACATTAGCTCTGTGTGCATGTGTGTACAAACAATACTTGCATACAGGCAAGTATTCAGATCTACAGTTCCTTGTACAGAACAGCCCTGTGAATTAGTATTGGTGGCATGTTTCTCTCCACAAAGCAAATATCTGTACCTTACACAATTCCCCTGTGAACCCCATAGCCACCACAGCCATTAAATGTGGTCCCCAGATGAAGTATGAGTATGCTGGTCAAAAATGGATGTTCACAGGCTGAAAGCACTTTATGATTATCAAGGGACAAAAATGAATTAAAATCACACCCTGCTAAGTGCCACAGAAGTATTTTCAAATTAGCATCGATACTGCTATCTCCCTGGTCCCTGGCATGCAGGTTGTACCTGCTGACATGTCCCTCAGGAAAACTAATATGTTCAAATCGGACCTGAGACAGCTGATTACAGTTTATTTTCCATGCCAATGACAACAGAAACAGGCCTGCTTTCTCAAAGCTGTTCTCTTCATGTCCTAATGAAATGTCTGTCTTTTCAGAGTATCATTTCTTGGATTTACAAATTCTCAAGTCATGTAAATGCCAACTCTGTACTTGCCTGTCCCTGATAATGAGCACTGCCTTAAAGCCTGCACCTTGCTTACTCACCCAAATGCAGGTTCCAAGTTTCCTAGCACCAGTATCAGCACCAGACCATGAAAGACAGCAAGAGTCCCTTGGAAGAGAGTGGCTGATTTCAGAAAATGCCACTGAAGACTCCATATGTGTGGTGATTGTTGTCGTTTTTGTTCAGTTACTAAGTCACGTCTGACTCTTTGCAACCCCATGGACTGCAGCACACCAGGCTTCCCTGTTCTTCACTATCTCTCAGTTTGCTCAAACTCATGTCCACTGAAGCAATGATGCAATCCAACCATCTCATCCTCTGTCACCCCTTCTCCTATTGCCCCCAATCTTTCCCAGCATTAGAGTCTTTTCCAATGAGTCAGCTCTTCACATCGGTGGCCAAAATATTGGAGTGTCAGCTTCAGCATCAGTCCTTCCAATGAATATTCAGGGTTGATTTCCTTTAGGACTGACTGGTTTTATCTCCATGTTGTCAAGGGACTCTCAAGAGTCTTCTCCAGCACCACAGTTTAAAAGCATCAAGTTTTTTGGCACTCAGCCTTCTTTATGGTCCAACTCTCACAGCCATACATGACTACTGGAAAAGCCATAGCTTTGACTAGATGGACTTTTGTCAGCAAAGTGATGTCTTTGCTTTTTAATAGCCTGTCTAGGTTTGTCATAGCTTTTCTTCCAAGGAGCAAACATCTTTTAATTTCATGGCTGCAGTCACCATCTGCAGTAATTTTGATTTTTTTCCCCATCTATTTGCCATGAAGTGATGGGACTGGATGCCATTATCTTAGTTTCTTGAATGCTGAGTTTTAAGCCAGCTTTTTTTCACTCTCCTCTTTCACCATATATCTTTCTAAATCACAAGGCAAAAGAAACCAATATAAGGAAATGCATAAGCACCAGGCAACCATATTGCCCTAAAACATTTAGAAATCACAGTCTTTACAGCCTATTGCTCAGGTTCCCACCCTTCCGTTATCCCAAATTCTGAGCCATGGGAAGAATGGAGAGTAGGGCTGCCTGCCTTCCCTCCAACCCCTGAGCTCCAAAATACTGCAGAGGAAGGTGTGAGGACATGGCAAAGGGCGTTTCTGCCTGGCTTACTTCATAGACCACCGCTGTCAGCAGCCCCACTCCAAAGCAATGCAGGTTCTCACAGGTGAAAACTTGCAAGCAAATGCGCTTCATGAACTCAGAGATGATCATACGGGGTCCAGGTTAGATAGTAATGCTTTCTACACCAACCCCATGCAGAGTGAGTTACTCTAACTCTGCCATTGAAATGAACACAGGTAAGAAATGTTTCAGTGTTCAGATGATCCAGGTTACATTTCTAGCAAATGGAATCAGTTTATACAAACAAATTCCACTTGGAGTCTGAACACGTCATATGGTATGAAACAACTGAGCATAAGTCAGACACTTCATTTTTTGGAGCCTAGTAGTAACCGTGCTGCTTCATGATGCTATAGGAGAATGGAATGAGGGTTCCATTGTGTCCCCAAGAACATGGTGCCCTCCAAAGCAGTGAGACAAGAGTTCCCTCATCTACCTGCCAGGCAGTGGGACTGGAAATCCACCTTCCCCAGATCCAATACAATGGTTCCTAGGATAGGGAATAAGAGAAAAGCTGAGGTGTGAGGGTTCTCCAGAGAGCAAAGAGTGGAAGACACATGGCTGCCTCCTCATGCTGCAGCCCCAAGGGTGCACACCAATTCCCACACAAACAGCCTGTTCACCCCCTCTCTGGAATTCTTCAGACTCCAAAGAATGGCCTTTTCCACTGTGGCCACCTATAACTTCCAAAGAGGGTCTCTTCCCATAAAGAGATAGAAAACAGACATCATTTACCAGCTCTGAGACCTCAAGTAAGTCAACTTTTCTGAGCCTCAGCTTCCTTATCCAGAAAAGGGAAATTCTGCTGTTCAGTAAAGATCAGTTACCTAATTAGAGACATAACATTAAAGCACAGAGCCAAGCCTAGTTCAAAATACAAGTGAAGTAAACCCATTCCTTTTGCTCCTCCCTACTCTCCCCTGCCAAGTCCACACAAACATTATCTATCTGGTCCAGGTAGGTTCAAACAAAGTTACACTCAAATGGTTGGGGGGTTGCCAAGATTTAAACCTTCCTGGGTATTTCATCATCACAGAAGCTCAGCCTAGGAGCACAGGTAGAGGCCATGGAGTAGAAATCCAAGTGGGACCTGGTTGTGGAGGAGTCTTTGAGGAGAAGAGATGAAAGAGAATCCTGAAACAATCAGCCCCAGCAGTGGAGGAGTGGCAGGAAAGCCACCTTCTCATTACCCCTTACTTCTTCCCACCCATTCTGCCCTTCACATCCTGGAGAATGGGAGACCCAGGAATGGTGAGAATAAGATGAGAGATGATTTCAGTCAACTGTTTGCTGAGGAGGCAGGTGAATGAAGAAGAAGAATCCTGTGGCCACCATGACATGCAACCCAGGCAGCTATTTCTAAGAGCCAGTCCAACTCGAAAGATAGAAGCTAGGAACTGACTGAATTTCCATCCCCAGTGAATGTGTTTGGTTAATAATCATCCTCCCTAGGCCCCAGGACCCCATAAGACAAGTTATTACACCAACCTGAATTAAGCAAAGAAGGCTACTCAGTCAGAATCTCCAATTAAAAAAAAAAAATCACTGCAATTCAAATGATCTGGATGCTTTTTACCTAAATTATCCAGATAGTAACCAAAACTGTTTATTTGACTTCAAGAAGAACCTGCTCTACTGCTGACCAAAGGCCACATCTATTGATTACTCCATTCTTTCTTTGCTTACTTACTAAAATATATAGTCCATATAATAATACAAAATCCTGTATATATGCAGATTTTCTTAAGATTAGGATGCTGATATTCACCTAAGTTAATAGGGTCACTTTTCCCTTTTTATTTGCCATTTTTAACTCTAGAAAGGGTGAAACTGTAGTGACTGGAGCAGACCAGTGGTTGCCTGGGACTAGAGTGCAGGGGAAGGGACTGACTTAAAAGAGGCAGGAGTTAACATTTTAGGGCAATGGAGCTTTACTGTGTCTTGATGCAGGAGAGATTCACCAAATTGTATACATAGAATTAACAAATTTTCTTGTATGCAAATTATACCTCAATAGAGCTGAACAGTGTCATTTTTCACAATAGAAAACCATAACTTAAGAATGTCACTGAAAATGCTTCTGTTACACAAAGATGGAAATATTAGGTCTGCCAAAATGTCTCAATAACAGGGTACTTCATCAGAATATGTCAATACTTTATGGTATAAATCACCATCTGTCAGCCGCCTGAGGCAGACCCATGTAACACTAAACGTGCCCAGAGTGTACATTTCTCCATCACATCCTCTAGGAGTATTAGTTAACCCATTACAAGTAAAGGCAATAGCTTTCCTCAGGTGGACAATCAGGATGGCAGTCTGACACACTAGAAAAAAGAAGGCAAATGTTTTGAATCAACCTAAAACTGCCTTTCCATAGCCCAAATGTGTAGAATTGACAGAACCTTATCCTAACACTGTCTCCATATTTACTTGGCAAACCAAAAACTTGAGGCTCAAATGTTTTTGCTTTACCCATTTGATTTACAACAGACAGCCTGGAGGCACCCCCAAAATACTCTGGGAATCCATAAAGTTGGAGACTACAAAGGCTGGTGATAGCAGAAGGAATTTCTTCTACCCTGTTACCTCCAAGGCCAAGGTGTCTAGGGCTGTATGGGTAAAAGCATTACTCCACCCTTTTTAAAGATCTACTTGGGTGCACTCCTCTCAGTCCCACCAAGAAACACGTGGAGAAAGGAGATCAGTGGGGGACAATCACTTTTGAAATCCCACAAAGTCAGCCTTAAGAGGAAGGAATAGATAAGGTCAGGGGCCCTGCAGTCTCCTGGTTGAAACCTCAGGCTGGAGGAGGAACAGGAAACCAACAGTGTACTGATATCTCTCACTCAAGAAGCCTCCAGGGACTTCCCTAGTGGTCCAGTGACTAAGACTCTATGGTCCCAGTGCAGGGGGCCTGGGTTTGATTCCTGACTGAAGAACTAGATCCCACATGGAGCAAGTAAGTGTTTGCATGCCATAACTAAAGATTCCACATGCCACAAGTAAGACCTGGCACAGACAAATAAATATAAATAAATAAAATAAAAACAAATATTTAAAAAAAAGAAACCTCAGGCTTCCCAGGTGGCTCAGTGATAAAGAATGCACCTGTGAATGCAGGAGACCTGGGTTTGATCCTTGGTCCGGGAAGATCCCACGTGCTACAGGGCAACTAAGCCTGTGCACCACAACTACTGAGCCTGTGCTCTAGAGCCCAGGAGCTGAAACTACTGAGCCCATGTGCCAAAACTGCTGAAGCCTGTTCACCCTAGAGCCCGTGTTCTGCAACAAAAGAAGCCACCACAATGAGAAGCTTGAGCACCACAACTACAGAGTAGCCCCTACTCACAGCAACTAAAGAAAAGTTCATGCAGCATCAAACACCTAGAGCAGCTGAAAATAAATAATTAATTAATTAATTAAAAATAATAATCCACTAAAAAAAGAAACCTCCAAATCAAACTTTCAAGAACAATCATTGTCATTTTCAGTCCATTAATTCTTTATTGATGATATCTGTTGGGAAACTGGATCTGGGACTAGAATGAGCAGGTTGGGTCCAAGACACTTTCCAAATTGTCTACAGCATTATTTGTTTTGTCTTCCTCTCCTTGGGTGGTCTCATCCACCCCTCAGATTTGATTGCCAAACTCACCTTGATAATGTCTACAAATTTCTAGCTCAGTTCCCTACCCTAAACAGCAATGGATTCTCTCTTGTCCACTGACCATAGCTTTCTAGATATTTGCCAAGAAACCTGAATTCTTAGAGCAAACCCAAACTCATCATCATTACTCTCAAATCTACCCCTCAGCTGACCTCTAAATAAGAGATTAGTGTCCAGACAACAGGTACCCAGTCGCCTAAGCCTCAAACAGAGATGGCACTTGGAATCTGTTCTCAACCATCATCATATCCAATTGGTCACTAAATTTCATCAATTCCACCTCAAGGGTATCTCTTAAATCCACTCCTTTCTCTATGTTATATCTCACACTTTTCCTGAAAACTCCCAATTGTTCTTCCACTTCTAGCCTTGACGGATCCATCCCATACAATCAATGCTGTTGGAGCCCCACCCAGGTCTCCTAAGACTGATACGCTCATCCCCAAGAGGATGCAGGTTTTGACTGATAGCAGCTCACACTCATACTCTTCTCTAGAAGACTATCAACAACTGATGGAGCCATCTTATCTGGAGACAGCTGGGATACCATCCTCACCTTGGGGGTATCAGGACCACCTCTGAGCTGCAGTTCATTCCCCAGAGCTCCCCATGAAATCAAACTGAGATCAGCTTCTCCCTGAAACCACATCTTTGATCAACTTCTTCCCCTGCCCCATCCCACTTCCCTCACTCAAAGCATCTTCTCCTGAGAGCACCCCTTCAATAGATCACTTATACAAGAATCCCCACCTCAGGCTCTGTTTCTAGAGATTCTGACCTAAGATATCTTTCATACTAGAACAGAATAATTTCTAGTTAAAGGCATAGTAGCTCATGTAATTCCCTGGCATGCTTTTTAATTTCTACTTCATTATGTACATATAATCCAAAGACCTTAGTGTATCATATAAGCTCTTGTCTACTGCACTAGACAGTTTGCCCACTTGTCTGTCTCATCCCAAATTCTCTTCTCCAACCAGCCTTCTGTTCTTACTCTCTACTAAAATACTCCACTTTCCCTCAAAACAACATTCTTTCATACCTCAATATAAGCTCATGTTCCTCCCTTTGCCTGAAATTTATTTCACCATCTAGTCTAAGCTCTTGTTTATCATTTAAGACTCAACTTAAACCTCACCACCTCCTTGAACTTTTCCTCAGCATTCCTACCCTCTTCAGTTCAGTTCAGTCACTCAGTCATGTCTGACTCTTTGTGAACCCATGGACTGCAGCATGCCAGGCTTCCCTAACCAACACAAACTCCTGGAGTTTGCTCAAACTCATGTACATCACATCGGTGATGCCATCCAACCATCTTATTATCTGTCATCCCCTTCTCCTCCTGCCTTCAATATTTCCCAGCAACAGGATCTTTTCCAATGAGTCAGTTCTTTGTATCAGGTGGCCAAAGCTGGAGCTTCAGCCTCAACATCAGTCCTTCCAATGAATATTCAGGGTTGACTTCCTTTAGGATTGACTGGTTTGATCTCCTTGTTGTCCAAGGGACTCTCAAGAGTCTTTTCCAACACCACAGTTCAAAAGCATCAATCCTTCGGCATTCAGCTTTCTTTATAGACCAACTCTCACATCCATACATGACTACTGGAAAAACCATAGCTTTGACTATATGGACCTTTGTCAGTAAAGTAATGTCTGCTTTCTTTTTCTAACTTATTTATTTTTTAATTGAAAAATAATTGCTTTATAGAATTTTGCTGTTTTCTGTCAAATATCTCTGCTTTTTAATATGCTATCTAGGTTGGTCATAACTTTTCTTCCAAGGAGCAAGAGTCTTTTAATTTCATGGCTGTAGTCACCATCTGCAGTGATTTTGGAGCCCAAGAAAATAAAGTCTCTCACTATTTCCATTGTTTCCCCATTTATTTGCCATGAAGTGATAGAACCAGATGCCATGATCTTAGTTTTCTGAATGTTGAGCTTTAAGCCAACTTTTTCACTCTCCTCTTTCACTTTCATCAGGAGGCTTTTTAGTTCCTCTTCACTTTCTGCCATAAGGGTGGTGTCATCTGCATATCTGAGGTTATTGATATTTCTCCCTGCAATCTTGATTCCAGCTTGTGCTTCATCTATTCCAGCATTTCGCATGATGTACTCTGCATTTGAGTTAACTAAGCAAGGTGACACTATACAGCCTTGACGTACTCCTTTCCCAACTTGGAACTAGTCCACTGTTCCATGTCCTGTTCTAACTGTTGCTTCTTAACCTGCATACAGATTTCTCAGGAGGCAGGTAGTGTGGTCTGGTATTCCCATCTCTTTGAGAATTTTCCACAGTTTGTTGTGATTCACACAGTCAAAGGCTTTGGCATAGTCAATAAAGCAGAAGTAGATGTCTTTCTGGATTTTTTTTGCATTTTCCTATGATCCAACAGATGTTGGCAATTTGATCTCTGGTTCCTCTGCCTTTTCTAAATCCAGCTTGAACATCTGGAAGTTCTTGATTCATGTACTAATGAAGCCTAGCTTGGAGAATTTTGAGCATTACTTTGCTAGCGTGTGAGATGAGTGCAATTGTCCTACCCTCTTAGGCAGAGTCAGATGTCACATTCCTCATAGTCAAGTGATTACATGTACAAGTCTTTATTTCATTTGCCCTGTTGTGTTGTATTTTCATGTTACCATCAAGATAATTCAGTGCACATCACTGTGAGCTTCATTAGGACAGGGACTGTGTCTCAGACATCTTTGCATTCCCAGTGCTTAGCACAGTGCCAACACATGGTAGGTGCTCAACAAATACTTGTTGAACACAAGTAGTCTTTGTTCTCTAGCCCTGGAAATGACTTTTCCTTTCGTTCCCATTGTTTCCAAAACAATGGTTTGGGCTCCTTGTTCTTGTTTATCCTGCTACCTACAAAGTCCAATCTTTACCCTGGCTTATTTCCCCATGTATTTCTGGGGATGGAGGGAAGTTCTGAAGGATATATTTCTCATAGCCTGAGGGATATAACAGCCAGGGGCTATCTGGTTGTCACCTGTCACATAGATCTGAAATACTACTCTAGGCTTTTCTGTGGGTCATTGTTTGGCATGGTCAGCTTCTTCAGGCCACTTGAGAACCCTCGGTACCAATTTTACTAAGTGAGAACACTGACTCTCTTTTAATTCTCAACACATACTGTTAGGCAAACTATCTTGGTCAGCAGACAAAGTATCAAAAGGGAATTACAAAATACCAAAGGGGAATTACAAAAACAAGGAAGACCCATAAAACCTTATGTGAGCCATCACTGCTCCAAAGTCCATGAAGTCTCAAACTGTCCTTTTCAAGCAGGATCTGCACTTTACCTTTGCATTACTAAAGACATGGTAAAATGTTAAAGTTCCCAGACCAAAGGAAAAAGAAAGAGATTGTACAGATATTATTCATGACAGCTTTGTACTGTGGAATGTGCTTAATAAAAAACAAAAAGTTTGACCTTTGTCCAATAAATTGCTAAGTAATGTCAATAAATCAAGTATGAGTATTATGCAGTACACCTGAAAAAAAAAAAGAAAAAGAAAGAGAACAGTCTTCGGGTCTTTCACAGTATAAAATCTCTGCCTCTGAAAAACAGAAAACTGCTACTATCTTTGAAATAAAAAATTTCACTAATCATCGAGCTTTCACAAACATTGTATTCTAGGTTCAGAGTATTGCTCTAGTGAAATGAATAAATCTATGAAAGAATAAACCAAAAATATCTACACAATGTGATTAAGGTTTTAGGAAAGAGACACTAGAGAAGAAATCATTTAAACCTACAAAGAATGGAGAAACTCATTCCAAGAGAAAGAATATAGAGCATAGGTTAGAACCCAGCAAACAGAAACTTTATGACACTTTCTAGGAAAATTATGGAGGAATCCAAGTTTATCAATTAGGAGAAGTCAGACTGGAAGGTTAAGTAAGACCCCTTCCAATACTAAAATCCACTCCACCTACAAGGGAAGTGACTTGAATTAAAATGTGCATTTAAAGTGATAAGCAATGGCAAACCTTTCAAGGTTTTTGCTTAGTCTCCTATCACTTTGTGGATTGCTAACTTTTGGTAGGAATGGTTGCAGTGAACCATGTCATCAGATTACAAAAATGATGAAAGGGAAAAAAATGCCACAACATTAACAGTACCTGCCTATTGATGATGAAATTTTGATCGAATTGTTTTTGTTGTTTCATGTTTAGTGCTGCTTCTTTATACATTTCTGCATGATATCCCAAAAATTTTTGCAAGAAGCATTTACCATTTCAAGATAAATCTAAGGAAAATATTGCTATAGCATTCATAATTTTTAAAACAAACTCTAAGGAAAATCCTGAATAACAGTCAAATTAAAAGAAAGAGTCCTCATTGAGCAAACTTAGCCCTCTCTAATGGCACATTTACTAAGAAGGTAATTCAGCCCCTAAAAGCATTACCTCTCAAAAACTGCAGAGAATGGCAATGACCAAGTCAGTATTAAATACAAAAAGTTGTATCACCTATGCCCAAGCCACTTTATCTTGATGAGTATACAGAGGCATAAGTATTCCTTTGTCCTCAGCAAGAGCCAGAGACAAGCAGAATGGCATGAGGAGTTTCACTTCTTTCTAGAAACACATTTTTCTAGGAGCTAAATCCTAGTGGCAAAGAGCAAGTAACCTTACTCATAGGCTAGTTACTTAGAGTACCTAAAAAAGAAATCGTATTGGAGATTCCAAACAACTGAAGCCCACACTAGAGGAGGAATGAACAAGTTCAAAATGACATGCTTCTCAGAAAGAAAGTTTTCAAAAAGATAAGAAAGAAGGAAGCTATAGAGTTAGAATATGCCCTGGTCTACAGGGTGAAAGAAATCCCTCAAGGACTTGGGAATCATAATCAAGATTAATGCTGGACATACATGGCAAGCATGTGGCATCATTTGGAAGATGGAAGCATCAACATGAAATACCTGAATGAGCCTAAAGGTGAGAAAGTAATGCCTGGAAAGGAGACGATAATGGAGGAGCCACATGACCCTTCCAAGTGAACACATAGAGAAGGCAAAGGTCGATGGTGAGATGAGAAGAGCTGCCAGTGGGATGAACTGGATGAAGGATGAAGTGAGCACAGGGACAGAGGAAAGGAGCATCAAATGAAGAGGTTGCTATACCATACACAACCTTTTCTGTAAAGCGACTCAGCCACTGGCCAATAATCCTTCAGGACAGAGAAGAAATTATCTGCCAGTTTTGAGCTTTGTGACTGTCATAATTCATAGCTAAGGTCCCAGCTTTGGACTAGGTGCTCCAAGATCAGCACACTTCAATATAGACACTGAAAGAAATTTTGAAATAAAATAAGTCAGTGGATTCAGGCCACATGTCTGAGTCTTAAAGCAAAAAGGAGTACCAAGCATTCATGGAAACATTGGCTTAAGAAACACAGGTTAGTGATCCAAAGGGTTTTCTAGGTCAAAGGAGGGGTCACACTAGGACTTTGGGCTTAGTCGCTATAGAATTAATTGCTCTGTCCTGGATGTCCAAACTGATGGCAAATCCATGAAAAAAATTAAGGGAATCCCAATAATACAGAGAGAACTGAAAAAGAAGTCTACAAATAGAATGTAGAAAGCAAAGGGAGAACTCATACAGTTTCTTATTACCTGCAGATAAGAGCAAAAGAGGGTGATGAGCCCTGGAATGTTGAAAAAAGCTGGACTTCACCAAATATAAAACAAAGTCCACACTGCAGCTACATAGAGGCTCACAAGACAAATAAAAGTTCTCTTTTCTTTTATTTGACTTTATATCCTCAAATGACATTTATAATCTATTCCACTTATAGATTATTGTATCTATTATTATAATAAATTCCACTTTAGTTCCACTAAAGTAATTCATTCTAGATCACATATGAAATAACACATGCAAAAGAAGTTACATAACAATATACATTGAGAAAGTAGGAATAATGCCTGGTCCATAACTGGTATTCAATAGATAGCTTGTAGTCATTCACTTGGAGCTTCCTCCAACCAGTCCATTCTAAAGGAGATCAGCCCTGGGTGTTCTTTGGAAGGAATGATGCTAAAGCTGAAACTCCAGTACTTTGGCCACCTCATGCAAAGAGTTGACTCATTGGAAAAGACCCTGATGCTGGGAGGGATTGGGGGCAGGAGGAAAAGGGGACAACAGAGGATGAGATGGCTGGATGGCATCACCGACTCGATGGACGTAAGTTTGAGTGAACTCCAGGAGTTGGTGATGGATAGGGAGGCCTGGTGTGCTGCAGTTCATGGGGTCGCAAAGAGTCAGACACGACTGAGTGACTGAACTGAACTGAACTGACGTGGCACTAGTAAGGAGCCTGCCTGCCAATTCAGGAGATGTAAAGAGATACAGGTTCCATCCCTGGGTTGGGAAGATCCCCTGGAGGAAGGCACAGCAAACCATTCCATTATTCTTACCTGGCCCTGGAGGACGGTACAGCAAACCACTCCATTATTCTTACCTGGAGCCCTTGGACAGAGAAGCCTGGCAGGCTATAATCCATAGGGTCACAAGGAGTTGGACATAAATGAAGCGACTCAGCACCCACACACACATTCACTTATTTACTCATTTATTCAATATTTATTGACTGTATACTATATGCAAGGCACTATTCTAGACACTGAGGATTCAGCATTAAAAAAAAAAAAAATAGACAAGGCTCTCATGAAGCTTCCATTCCAGTGGGGGAGACTGGAATGGAATTAAATACACAAATAATACATGTAACAAAGGCAGAGCATGAGTGCCATGAAGAAAAAGAACATTAAGGACACAGAGAACACCTAGGAGTCTCTTTGGGGCTTCTCTGGTGGCTTAGATGATAAAGAATCTGCCAGCAATGTGGGAGATCCAGGTTCAGTCCTTGAGTCAGGAAGATCCCCTTGAGAAGGGAATGGCTACCCACTCCAGTATTCTTGCCTGGAGAATTCCATGGACAGAGGAGCCTGGTGGGCTACAGTCCATAGTGTCGCAAAGAGTCAGACACAACTGAGCAACTAACACTTTCACTCTTTTCAGAGGTCTCTTTAGATAGGGCAATTGGGGAGGTCTCTCTGGGGAGATGGCATTCAAGCAGAGACCTGGAAGTGAGGAAATATAAGGAAGCATCATGCAGAAACAGGGCAAATGCAAGGTCTTGAGTAAAGGACCAGTAAGGAGATGAGTGAGGCTGCATCACAGTGAGGGAGGAAAGAAGGATGGGAAACCAGCGGGAGAGAGAGGTGAGTGCCAGATGAGTGCCAAAGTCATGAGAAGGACTTCGGATAGTATTTCAAATGTAGGAGGAAGCCATATGAGGGTCCTAAGCAGGAAAGCCACATGATCTGATTTCTATATTAAAATAACCACTTTGACAGGTTTGTAGGGAGTGAACTGTGGAGGGTGTGAGAGAAAGAGTAGAAGCAGGGAGAAAGCTGGATCAAGAAATGCAAGGAGGACCTCGCAGATGCAGCTGCCTGGAGTCTCGCCCACTGCCCAACCATGGTCAACCCCACCTGGTCTTGGACATTGCCAACAAGCCCTTGGGTCACTTCTCTCTCAAGCTGTTTATAGACAAAGCTCCAAAGACAGCAGAAAACTTCTGAACTCTGAGAACTAGGGAGGAAAGATCTGACATAAAGTTTTCTGCTTCCACAGAATAATTCCAGGATTTATATATGTGCAGGATGGTGACTTCACAAACCATAATGGCTCTGATGGCTAGTCCATCTTTGGAAAGAAATTTGATGACAAGAATTTCATCCTGTAGCACACAGGTCCTAGCACCTTGTCCATGATCAATGCTGGAGCCAACATAAATGGTTCCCAGTTTTTCGTCTACAGTATGCCAACACTGAGTGTTTGGATGGCAAGTATGTGGTCTTTGGCAAGGCGAAAGAGGGCATGAATACTGTAGAAGCCACAGAGTGCTGCAGTTCAAGAATGGCAAGACCAGCAAGAAGATCAAAATTTCTGACTGTGGACAAATCTAATAAATCTGACTTGTATTTAACCACCAGACCATTTCCTCTGTAGCTCAGGAGAGCATCCCATCATCCACATCTTCTTGAAATAACTTTTATAATTTTTGTACTCCCACTGCTGTTCTTTGGGCTCCATATTTTCCTTATCCCCCTCCAAGTTTAGCTGGATTGCAAAGTTAAGTTTATGACTATGAAAAAACTAAACAAAAAAAGGAATGAGAAGAAAATGATAGCTACGGAGATGAAATAGAAGGTATCTCCCATTACTCCAAAGAGAGGGTCCCCAAAAAGTATTTTAGCCAACTTGAATATATAATTTCAAGAATGTTAATTTGTCAAATTTCTACTTAAAGAAAGCTAGTGTTTTAATTTCATTCACATATATATTTAAATTATATCTACAGAATCAATCTAAAAATTCCAATTTATCAATCAAGTATTTCTTCTTTACCAATCTCATATAAATGAAATAATTTTGATAAAATTCATCACAAGCATGTTTGACATCTTTTAAGAGTGACTTTTTGGGTCACTTCACACACATTTCTAGGGCATGCCATCTTCACTCCCCTCTATACCTGTTTTGAACCCATGTATGGGCTTCCCTGATGGCTCAGATGATAAAGAATCTGCCTGCAATGCAGAAGACTTGGGTTCAATCACTGGATTGGGAAGATCCCCTGGAGAAGGGAATGGCTACCCACTCCAGTATTCTTGGACTTCCATGGACAGAGGAGTCTGGTGGGCTATAGCCCATGGTGTCCCAAAGAGCTGGACACAACTGAGCAACTAACATACATACAACACACACACACACACACACACACACACATAATGCTGTAGCTGAATGCTTATTCCAAATCACAAATACCCATTTGTAAAGATTCAGATTTTAAAGTAGAACTTACATCAGAATGTAGATTCTTTGAAAGCAAGGATATTGTTTTCTGAACTACTATATCCCCAGTGCCTAGAACAGATATCAGCAAATATGGCCTATGGACCAAACCTGTGAACAACAAGTTTTATAAACAGTTTCGTTGGAACACCAGCAGGCTTATTTATTTGCATATTGTCTGTGACTGCTTTTGCTCTGTCACAGCAGAGTTGAACAGTTATGACAGAGACTATATGACTTGCAAAGCCTAAAACATCTACTTCCTGGCCCTTTACAGAAAAAGTTTGCTGATCCCTTGTCCAGAGCGTTGTGTAGCCTATAGTAGGTGTTCAACAGAAATTTGAAATCTACTATATAGGTACAAGGAAACTCCTTATTTTCTGAAAAACAATTTGCAGAAGGAAAAAGCAAAACCTGATATTCTGTAGTATTTGTCAAATTCATCCTCAGCTCCCTCCATGCTTGCCCCTTCTAGTGGTTCTTTTCAAGCACTAAGTGGCATAAAAGCATTTCTATCTGATTTCTATGGGAGCATTTTCTAAGGTAGCTCTCCTTCCCTCCACACCATAAATAACTCTAAAGACATCATATCTCTCTTCTGTGCCTCCATTTTCCACAACTTGAAAACAGTGTTAGTGGAACTCGCCGGTCAAGTGTTTTCAGAGAAAAGGAACTGCAGTAGGAGTGTTTGACTTTTATATCTGGAAAAAGCAAAGGGGCAGAAGCATGGGAAGCCCATACACACATAGAAGGGTAAAAGGGCCAGTCAGCAGCTGGAGCCAGGAGAGAGCAAGCCTCGTGGAAAGACAGCACCTTTTGAAAAGGGACTTCTTTCTCCAAACTTCTCTTATAAAAGCATGCTTTGAAGGAGTCCTGAAATTCTGTTCCATCCCATGTTGAAAAGCTATGTACAAATGTTCTGATTTTTATAGTACGCAGACTATTTCAGAATTTTCCAGTGCTCCTATGCAGGTATGTTGGAAAGGTTTGCAGGTAGCTCAGCCTAGCTAAGGCTCTGTCAACAGACACACCGCTGGATATAAAATCACCTGAAAGAACTCTAAGCTAGAAAACTGACAGAATGGTGACTGCTTTATTTATTCTTGCAGAGCAAAGTGGAAATTACCTCACTTGTTGAAAGAGAATCTAATCTTAAGAGTCAAAGAGTCTATAGTTTTTGTCATTGTAAAGGGCTCAAAATTGTTCTGCTTAAACTCTCTGGTTCTTCTTCTGCTTTCTGGAAAGGAACAGAGAGGAACTCTGAGAGAAGTGAGATGAACCCTTTTCAAAGTATTCTAGCAGCAATTTATATAGAGGATGGTCCTGGGAGTGATTTACTGTAGCCTGAACTATCGCCAGGGGCAGCAAGGAGAAGCTGTGAGGGCTTTTGTGGCCAAGCCTGAAGACCTGGAGCCACAGTCCTGCCCTGGAGCAGACTCCTCCAAGACAGACTTCAGAGGGAGTGAGCAAAGAAGCCTTCTAAGGAAGTCAGGTTGCTAACTCAGCCTTGCTTTCTTCATTAAACACTATAAAAGAAATAACTCACAATGTGAAACCACCTAGGGCAAAAAGTTCAGCTTAGCCTGGGATCCTCCGAGGGAGACTCAAGATGAGACAGAGGTTGTATACTTGAAAGACACAAGAAACATCAGCAGGCAAGTGAGGAAGTGAGACCCGGCACGGAAGGCAGCAATGAGGGGGCAGATAGCAAGCCAGCTACACTGTGGATGACTGGGGAGCTTACTCCAGGGAGAAAGTCTTGGACATTGTGTAAAACAAGAGCCTTTGGGGCAGAGGGGCAGAGGAGCAAAGGAGTCCAATCACTGGACTCAGTGATTGATTGACAGATGGCATGGTGTTAATTCCCCTAGAACTCCCTTTTTAGGTGAAGAGATGCAGATGCTGACTGCTGGAAACCACACAGCATCTTAATAAGGTAAATTCCAATGGATATGGGTGGCATACTCACCATATATACTACCAGGTCTCTTAGTAAAAGTTTCCTCTGGTCTTTTCTTGCCCACATGCCACTCCTTGGAAGCAAGAAGTTGGCTGGGATGGAGCAGTGATATCCACCCCATTCACAGGGCCCATTATCTCTCTTTTTTTGGGGGGGGGGGGGCCTCACCATGTGGCATACAGGATCTTAGTTCCCCGACCAGGGATCAAACCTGTGCCCCCTGCATTGGAAGCACAGAATCTTAACCACCGAACTGCCATGGAAGTCCCAGAGCTCATTATCTTTTGAATTGACTTCTGTTTGGGGAAATACCTACACTGTGAATCCAAACTCTCCAAAGCAGAGCACAAATGTCCAGTTTCCCTTGTAGCTAGAACACAGGCCTGAGGTTAAGGTTCTGCCAATTTGGTGCACAAAGGTGATACTATTTGGGGGGTAAGCATGCAATGCTGGTGACAGGCTGATGGAGATTTCCCTTGCTCCTGGGGAGAGAAGTGGTACAGCCATGTATTTGGGGTGGTGGAGGCAGCAATGCCTGTGGAGGTTTTTTGGTAGTTCAGGGCAGAATTTTTGACACAAAATTGGCAGCGAGGCTAGTGGCTTTAGCACTTGCAGTAATTTGGACTTCCCAGCATCATCTGGTGCTCAACAGCTTCAGGGCTTTCCCATCAGGCCAGCTTCTGCCACTGGGTATGTGTGATCCTCCAAGAAGTTTGATCTCAAGTGTGTTTCCCCCCACCCCCAACTTTAATATACTTTATGTCAATCCCTTTCTTGCTTTAACTAGTCAGAGTGGACTCTGCACTTCATGCCTAAGCCCATGACTGATACAGGTGGAAAAAACAAATGGTAAAGTACACAGTATGACATGGTATATTTTACAAAAGCATAAAGAAACCCAAAGGGACCACTTGGTCTCCCCCTAATCTTCATAAAGAAGGTTACCTATAAACTATCTCAAATGAAAAACTAGTTTTCAAGTCTCCAGGGAGAAAATTCTGCACAACCTAAAGAATCACAGTCTTCCCTGCTGGCCGAGATAGTAAAGAACTCACCTGCAATTTGGAAGACCTGGGTTTGATCTCTGGGTTGGGAAGATCTCCTGGAGAAGTGAATGGATACCCACTTCAGTATTCTGGCCTGGAGAATTCCCATGGACAGAGGAGCCTGGTGGACTACAGTCCATAGGGTCGCAAAGAGTCAGACTTCACTGAGCGACTTTCAGTTCAGTTCAATCCAGTTCAGTCTCTCAGTCGTGTCCAACTCTTTGCAACCCCATGGACTGCGGCATGCCAGGTCTCCCTGTCCATCACCAACTCCCAGAGTTTACTCAAACTCATCTTCATTGAGTCAGTGATGCCAACCAACCATCTCATCCTCTGTTGTCCCCTTCTCCTGTCTTCAAACTTTCCCAGCATCAGGGTCTTTTCAAATGAGTCAGCTGTTTGCATCAGGTGGCCAAAGTATTGGAGTTTCAGCTTCAGCATCAGTCCTTCCAATGAATATTCAGGGGTGATTTCCTTTAAGATGGACTGATTGGATCTCCTTGCAGTCTAAGGGACTCTCAAGAGTCTTCTCCAACACCACAGCTCAAAAGCATCAATTCTTCGGCACTCAGCTTTCTTTCTAGTCCAACATTCACTGGTTCCAAATCGGGAAAGGAGTATGTCAAGGCTGTATATTGTCACCCTGCTTATTTAACTTATATGCAGAGTACATCATGAGAAACGCTGGGCTGGAAGAAACACAAGCTGACTCAAGATTGCCAGGAGAAATGTCAAGAACCTCAGATATGCAGATGACACCACCCTTATGGCAGAAAGTGCAGAACTAAAGAGCTTCTTGACGAAAGTGAAAGAGGAGAGTTAAAAGTTGGCTTAAAGCTCAACATTCAGAAAACTAAGACCATGGCATCTGGCTCCCATCATTTCATGGGAAATAGATGGGGAAACAGTGGAAACAGTGGCTGACTTTATTTGGGGGGGCTCCAAAATCACTGCTGATGGTGATTACAGCCATGAAATTAAAAGACATTTACTCCTTGGAAGGAAAGTTATGACCAACCTAGATAGCATATTAAAAAGCAGAGACATTACTTTGTCAACAAAGATCTGTCTAGTCAAGGCTATGGTTTTTTCAGTGGTCATGTATGGATGTGAGAGTTGGACTATAAAGAAAGCTGAGCACTGAAGAACTGATGCTTTTGAACTGTGGTGTTAGAGAAGACTCTTGAGTGTCCCTTGGACTGCAAGGAGATCCAACCAGTCCACTCTAAAGGAAATCAGTCCTGAGTGTTCACAGGAAGGACTGATGTTGAAGCTGAAACTCCAATACTCTGGCCACCTGATGTGAAGAGCTGACTCATCTGAAAAGACCCTGATGCTGGGAAAGATTGAGGGCAGGAGGAGAAGAGGATGACAGAGGATGAGATGGTTGGATGGCATCACCGACTTGATGGATATGGGTTTGGTGGACTCCGGGAGCTGGTGATGGA
Organism: Bos indicus; assembly: GCF_029378745.1. Classification (NCBI taxonomy): domain Eukaryota; kingdom Metazoa; phylum Chordata; class Mammalia; order Artiodactyla; family Bovidae; genus Bos; species Bos indicus. The sequence goes on from NC_091769.1 coordinate 57,374,531, forward strand.
CAGGGAGGCCTGGCATGCTCCAGTCCATGGGGTCGCAAAGAGTCAGACATGACTGAGCGACTGAACTGAACACATCCACACATGACTACTGGAAAAACCATAGCTTTAACTAGATGGACCTTTGTTGGCAAAGTAATGACTCTGCTTTTATTAAAAAGCCTATTAAGGCTGTCTAGGTTGGTCATAATTTTTCTTTCAAGGAGCAAGCGTCTTTTAGTTTCATGACTGCAGTCACTATCTGCAGTGATTTTGGAGCCCCCCCAGAAAAACGTCTCTCACCGCTTCCACTATTTCCCCATCTATTTCCCATGAAGTGATGGGACTGGATGCCATGATGTTACTTTTCTGAATGTTGAGTTTTAAGCCAACTTTTTCACCCTCCTCTTTCATTTTCATCAAGAGGTTCTTTAGTTCTTCTTCACTTTCTGCCATAAGGGTGGTGACATCTGCATATCTGAGGTTCTTGACATTTCTCCCGGCAATCTTGATTCCAACTTGTGCTTCATCTAGCCCAGCATTTCTCAAGATATACTCTTCATATAAGTTAAATAAGCAGGGTGACAATATACAGCCTTGACATACCCCTTTCCTGATTTAGAACCAGTCTGTTGTTCCATGTCCAGTTCTAACTGTTGCTTCCTGACCTACATATAGATTTCTCAAGAGGAAGGTCAGGTGGTCTGTTATTCCCATCTCTTGAAGAATTTTCCACAGTTTGCTGTGGTCCACACAGTCAAAGGCTTTGCCATAGTCAATAAAGCAGAAATAGATGTTTTTCTGGAACTCTCTTGCTTTTTCAGTGATCCAATGGATGTTGGCAATTTGATTTCTGGTTCCTCTTGCCTTTTCTAAATCCAGCTTGAACATCTGGAAGTTCTTGGTTCACTTACTGTTGAAGCCTGGCTTGGAGAATTTTGAGCATTACTTTGCTAGTGTGTGAGATGAGTACAATTGTGCAGTAGTTTGAGCATTCTTTGGCATTGACTTTCTTTGGGATTAGAATGAAAACTGACCTTTTCCAGGACTGTGGCCACTGCTGAGTTTTTCAAATTTGTTGACATATTGAGTACAGCACTTTCACAGCATCATCTTTTAGGATTTGAAATAGCTCAACTGGAATTCTATCACCTCTATTAGCTTTGTTTGTAGTGATGCTTCCTAAGGCCCACTTGACTTCACATTCTAGGATGTCTGGCTCTAGGTGAGTGATCACACCATCATGATTATCTGGCTCATTAAGATCTTTTTTATATAGTTCTTCTGTGTATTCTTGCCACCTCTTCTTAATATCTTCTGCTTCTGTTAGGTCCATACCATTTCTGTCCTTTATTGTGCCCATCTTTGCATGAAATGTTCCCTTGGTATCTCTAATTTTCTTGAAGAGATCTCTAGTCCTTCCCATTCTATTGTTTTCCTCTATTTCTTTGCATTGATCACTGAGGACGGCTTTCTTATCTCTCCTTGCTATTCTTTGGAACTCTGCATTCCATAGGGTTACAAAGAGTCAGACATGATTGAGCGACTTTCACTTTCACTTTCACTTCAAGACTCACACCATTCCAGGAACCTACAACACCCAGTGCCAGAATGTTCTACTTTTGTAGTCAAGGAGATACAAGAACTTTCTGTAGTTGTTTAAAAGAAAAATGTACTTAAATAACTCATTTTCTCACTGAATTTACCTTTAATGGTTTTTAATTTTATTATACATAGAGCTGCCAACTGCCAGACATTAAGGAGTTATCATCTTCATTTTTTTCTAATTTAAGGTGAGTCAGACAAAAACTTGAGCAGAGACAAAGATGTCAATATTATTTTCAGTACAAAAGAAAACTCTTTCCATTTCACATGGGCATGAGAAGCACTTGTTTTCTTACTTTCAGTTCCCCTTCTATTCCAGGTCTTTTGAAGCCATGGCAGGAAGTCAGGGAAACTTTCTCAAATCTCAATATCAAAAGCCAACATGAGAAGTCCACCTGAATTCATTCCTTCCCTTGTGAAGACGACAGTTACCTTTCAGGTGCACAAATTTATCTTCTTCCAGTTCTTGAAGGATGTCTGTCCTCCGATATTTGCACTTAATGGCAAGAGGAATGATGATGATGATTACATATATGTCAGTGGTTTTCAGAAATCATTTGAAGGGCATTGGGTCTCAGTAGAATTTCATTAACATCTTACCTTAAATGTTTTACTTATCGATCTTAAAACACTTCAAAATTCATATTTTTATTTAAAATTACTGGAAAATATTATAAATATAACAAGCATAATGATTCATGAACAAATCAGGTTATACTCACAGGGAATAAGAGTTGGAATCAGACAAGCCTAGACTGTAAGGAAGGACCCTCTGATGTTTGTAACCTGATCCTCCATAGTTGTTAACTGCATACCATGGCCAAGTCACAGACTTAGTTTCTTCATATGTGACTGGGATCACATTATCTACCACACTGGATTGTTGTGAGGTTAGTGATGTAACATTTAAAGTAAGTAAAAACATACCTGGCATATAATAACAATTCAGTTGTTTGCACTAAGTCTGGTCCAACTCTTTGCAACCCCATGGACTATAACCCACCAGGTTCCTCTGTTCATGGAATTCCCCAAGCAAGCATATAGGAGTGGGTTGCCATTTCCTTTACAATGGCATATAATGAAAATTCAGTAGATGGTTAACTATTATTTTTCTTCTTAACCATCCATCTACACATGACTGTTTTCAAACAAATATTGCATATATTTAAATATGGATGAGAATTTTCTTTCAACTCTTGGTTTCAAAATTTTACATATCTCATTTCTGTGATCTGAGCCATTGTTAATTTAGTAGTCTTAGGATGATGACCATCTTTTCCATCATACCTTGTGACTTCTGCCAAAGTTCTTTTTTCCAGTGCACATCAACCCACACTTTAATGTGCCAAAGTGGTTTCTCTTTGCTGTGTGGATCTAATTCAAGCTCTTTATCACCTCCTACAGTCATTCTCCCATTCCCCAGCTGTGAATCACAGAGCTTAGGTGGTTTAAAATTACATTTTGCAAACCCCTTTGCTTAATAAATTATACCAGCAATCCCCAGCCTTTTTGGCACCAGGGACCAGTTTCATGGAAACAATTTTTCCACAGACCAGGGAGTGGGGGTGGGGATGGTTTTGTTAGGGGAAGCACACTGACTGAAACTGCCCACCCTGGCCAGGCACCATAGTAACCATTTACATGAGCAGTTTTATGACAGGAGCTCCTAGTAAGGAACATGGAACTAATAAGCCACCACCAAGCAGAAGAGTTCAGGAAAGGTCAAAAGGAGACACCACATGTCCAACCACCTCCCAGAATCCTTCTCTCCGGCATCCATTTTGGCTGAACAAGGCGTGCACCACCAGGAAGGACTCTGAGTCAGAATGATTGGCTAAAGACAACCCAGAAACTAATCCTATCACCATAAAACCCAAGACTGCAGCCACATGGCAGAGCTGTTCTCCTGGATTCCCTTACCCTACTGCTCTCCACCTGGGTGCCCTTTCCCAATAAAATCTCTTGCTTTGTCAGCACATGTGTCTCCTCAGACAATTCATCTCCAAATGTTAGACAAGAGTCCAGATTCAGGCCCTGAAAAGGATCCCCCTTCCTGCAACAGTTTCAGGATGATTCAAGTGCATTATATTTATTGTGTATTTTATTTCTATTATTATTACATCAGCTCCACCTCAGACCCAGATCCCAGAGGCTCGGGACCCCTGAATTATACCCAGAAGAAGTAAAGCTGTTGAAGCTTTAATGACACCAGTGCCCAAGATCAGGAGCCACCAAATGCTTCCCATCCCAGATCTAGGTAGGAATCTAACACCATTACGCTTTTAAAAGTTTCTCCCCCGTGTGCATTCCAATTTCAAGTTTTCCTCTGGATACTTTAGTTCAATCTCAACCCTCCCTGTGTATTTCTTTTCACTCCCTTGAATTCTTTGAGCCCCACTTTGATCTCCCTTATATTGCAAACTGCTTAAAGGCAGAGAGAATATTTTGTTCATGGCAGTAAACGATCTTGTACCCAATTCACACACACCCACTCTGGGAAAACTGCTGTAGCGCACTGTAGATCCTTTTTTAAATGCTTGTTTGCATATCTCTTTGAAGTTAAATGTTCCTCTCTTGGCATTCAGAACACAGTGGGTTACTTTGTGCTGAATTGCTTGGTCCCTCCAAGCTCAGAGCATCAAAAATGCCCAGTAAAAATCTTAGAAAGATGTATTTTCAGAACTCTAGGGAGCCAGGCCTTAAACACCACCCTAACAAGGGCACCTAAACTGAGCCCACAAAGCTCACAATTGTCTCCAGAGAGTCAGGTAAACAACCAGATCATCTCCACCAGTTTGCAAAGAATTCCAGAGTCACAAGATATTTGAGATAGTAAGGACTTCAAGGGTCCTATTTGTCCAACCTCTTTAATCAGTAGATGAAGAAATAGGACAAGCATAGAGAAACTGACTTGCTCAAGATCATCCAGATGTTTTGCCCAAGAAGGACCTGGAGCCCCCAGCCTCTCTTCACTCAATCACACTCTGCGCGCATGGCCTGGGGTGTTCAAACCACTCTTAGCAGCATCTGAAAAGCTCTTCAAGGGCCACTGGGAAATCAAGAGTGTACCTGACATCAGCCTTTCCCCAGAGTTCTTGGGTGATGACAGGGATAGTGACCTCAGTGACAGTTCCCTCAGCACTCCCCCAGCATCTTCACATCCTACTCTGCCCACACTCAGTTCTCTTTAACCCTTCATTTATCACCCCAGAACTTGAGAGTGAAGCCAGAATGAGAGAAGGCCACCATTACTGGGTGTCCCCCACACCACCCTTCCGGCCCATAATCTCTGAGTAATGATTCCTTTTGCCAGAAGCTCAGCTCCCGAAATAGTGTGGTGCCTTGGCGGCAGTCCAGGAGCTAATAGGGATGGCAGCATTGTGTCTTATGAGCCGTTTTAACTGAGCTAATTTAGAATTTACCTGACCAATAGTATCATAAAATGTACTCCTCAAGATGAGATTGTTAATTACCACAGGATGACTGCCTGTATTTGCTGGCCGGGGGGAGAGCTGGAGGGGAAAGGCTGGTTTCCAGAAATAATCCTTCTCTCAGCACCAAATAGGAATTAAATGTGGGAAAGGGCAAAGGGGATGGACAGAGAGATTCACCCACAGGAACTAAATAGGGTTATAATTAGTTTGTGTGTTTGCAGGTGTCATCTTTCACCCTCTGCCTGCGGAGGAGACTGCGGGTACACTCAGAATCCTTTGTGTCTCTTGGAGAAGGGCATTGAGATCCTTGGGGTGTTACAGGAAGAGCAGGAAGCAAGACGACTGCTAGGAGCAAGGCGAGCAAAGTCTCTGTGGTGCAGAGAGATGCCCAATGCAATGACCCCCGAATATAACACTGTTTACTGACAGCAGCTCCCCACAGCTATTACAGAGCTGCCTGAGAGCATCCTAATTAGTGAGGGTTGTCAGCACTCCCATTATAATCCCCAGTTGAGTGAGCTAAGTGTTTATCTCAGCCACTTCAAGTCACAGTCTCTGAAACAGCCTTGAGTCTCCAGTTTCATTATCCCATGACTTATTCTAGTAATTCCTGTTTCATATGCATCTCAAATGTATATTTAAGCAGTGCCATTTCAAATCATATAAACTGGATTCTCATAGCTATCTTATTGCTGAGATATCTACATTTTACAAAAATTTCCTAAGCATTCTCTTTTCAAATATATTTGAGATAGGAGTTATAAGTTAGATTCAAAGCATTTTCTCCCCACCACTTCGTTTAATGTTTTATCTCAAGCTGGCTTTATATACTAGGACTTGACCTTACAATAGTTCTGAGTAAGCAGAAATATGTTCCTGCTTTGGGCTAAATTATAGTCTTGTGCATGAGTCAAAAACTGTTCTGTGAATTCATCCTAAGCATACTCTCCTTAAAATTCATTCATTCATGAAACCCATGTGAAATTTAGACTGTGTAAGATATTTAAAGACCAACCTTATTAAAAGTAAGGAGTATCTTGCATTTTGAATCAAGAGAGAACTTCGAAGAACAGGAATAAAACTCAAATGGGATGACATGTGTAAAAACATGATTCATGTGGATGCAGTCTTGTTAGCACTGCCTCCCTTCTTAGAATGCCCGTTTTCCATTGCCACAATTGTCAGGAGAATTCTAGGGTAAAGGGGTGTGGAGGGGGAGCCTTATTTTATTGAAGTACCAGACAATACCCTAGGTAAGTATATCAAATATCAGGCTTCCCTTAGGCAGTGTGGAGCTGACCTAAGCTTAAGTCTGACACCAAAACCAGTGGTTTTGTGAAAAAAGAGAAGTTCAATAGATACTAAGAAAATAGAGCTCACATTGAATCCTTTTTGAGATCCATGTAAAATTAATACTAAAAATGCTTAATGTGAATTCATCTATTAAACAATGCAAGAACATTAACAATAGTCAAATCAACATTGCTTCGATTTACAGAGTTATAATCCAACACTTAAACTGAATATCATTTTTTAACTTTGTATTATAGGGATTTTTAAATGCAGACAAAAACAGAGGATAGTGAATCCTATGTATTCATTACTCAGCTTCAACACCATCCACTCTTTTTTTTTAATTAATTTATTTATTTTAATTGGAAGCTAATTACTTTACAGTATTGTAGTAGTTTTTGCCATACATTGACATGAATCAGTCATAGGTGTACATGTGTCCCCCATCCTGAATCCCCCTCTGACCTCCCTCCCCATCCCATCCCTCAGGATCATGCCAGTGCACCGGCCCTGAGCGCCCTGTGTCATTCATCGAACCTGGATTGGCGATCTATTTCGCATATGGTAATTTACATGTTTCAATGCTATTCTCTCAAATCATCCAACCCTTGCCTTCTCCCAGAATCCAAAAGTCTGTTCTTTATATCTGTGTCTCTTTTGCTGTCTCACATATAGGGTCATCGTTACTACCTTTCTAAACTCCATATAGATATGCGTTAATATACTGTATTGGTGTTTTTCTTTCTGACTTACTTCACTCTGTATAATAGGCTCCAGTTTCACTCTTAAAAACCTTGTTTCATCTTTACTCGTCATTACCACCTCTACTCACCCACCCCCATATTAGTTTAAAGCTAAATTCAGACTATTGCAAGAAATTTAAACAGGAATTTCACCTGCCTTAGAAAATTCATTTTGGATGGATTTCCACCTCCAGTTAGTGTACTGGGTGTACCCCTGCTAGACTCTCATAACCCTACCCAGCCTCAGAAAGTGAAAGTGAAGTCACTCAGTCGTGTCGACTCTTTGTGACCCCATGGACTGTAGCCTACCAGGTTCCTCTGTCCATGGGATTTTCCAGGCAAGAATACTGGAGTGGGTTGCCATTTCCCTCTCCTACCAGCCTCAAGAAGGTCTCAAAACTGAACACAGCCATCAGAGATGTCCTTCTAGGGTGTCTTCAAACTCACTATGAACCCCATCAGTGGCCCAAAATCCAAGGGAGTGACTAGGTGCCCCCAAATAAGAGCAACTACCAGATGAATCTTACAACCTGAGGGGCAACACTAACCTTGGCCTGAGAATGGCCCTCATGACAGGACAGCATTTCCTAGTCGCTAGGGCATTGATAGCAAATGCTCCAATATCAATGAATTGAAAACAAGAAAGCATCATCCTTAACCACTGAAAAGTTCATTCTCTTTAAAACAAAAACAGAAAATCAACATGCACCTATGGTTTGTGAACAAGTGTGGTCTTCATTGTAGAGAAACATACATGGAGAGCAACATCATTGCAATGAACGCCCCCAAAAATGTTTTTCAAATACAGCTTGTACTATGATACCAAAAGCTGACTCCCATGTCATCACCACTATTTATATATTTGAAGCTATTCTTTCTAGAATCATATTAGAAAGACATGTAAGGGAAAAAAAACATTTGCACCCCCTGAAAAGCAACTTTTCTCAAAGTGTGTAGGAACTTAAAGATATAAACAAATGTGTGAAATAAATATCTAAGGCAGTGAGAATTTTAAGTGTCTAAAAATATTTTTTAAATCAGCAAGCCCCAGATCTTGGCACATTAGGAGCTACTGCTATACTAAAATGATCTGCCTGGAAGGCATGGAAAAATCACAGACATTCTCCACTGGAAAGCAAACAAGTTTGACTAACAAGATGAGCCTGTACTAAACTGATTATTTTCCCCATCAGAGCAAGAGTAAATGGAGGCATTAATGAGCAAATACACATTTTTAGATGACATTCTAGAAATATACATCGGAGAAAATGTGCATCCACAGAGTAGCTAACTTGGAAAGAAAGAGCAAATTTTAGGTACTAGTTATTAGGAAAAAAAGAAAGGAGATCTTCTTAATCAGCCTTTGCTAGTTACCACCTGAAACACAATGAGAATGGCAATACCAGTAACCAGGCTTTGTCAACAGAGAAGGTAGAGCTGAAGGAGTCCTAAGAGTTAAAACCCCGTTTACTATGTCTGGAGGTAGTGCAATCTATATACCAATCACTGAAGTCATTTGAAGCTTGCCTGTTGCTGACAAATGTAGATGGACAGATATGTAAAGATGATGCGTCATGAACTACAGCTGATGAATTTCCTGCAGAAGCCCCTGTACTCACAGCAGAAGTGTCAAGAGGTGACAGAGCTACATCACACCGAGTCTGGCAGTTTAATTTGGTGTCGGCTATTAGTGTTGACTCTCAGCACTATTGCCATTCAGTGTTTCTGCTGGCAAGGTGACATAGCCTAAGAGATTGCTAAATTTCTTTGTTGAGTGAAAGAGAGGTTGCCTTAGTAATCCCTTGCTGAACAATGAGGATTGCAAAGGGGCAGAGGAAGGAAAGAGGGGAAAGGGGAATTCATTTCACAGGGTTCCTTTAAAACATTTCTTGTATAACTCCAGGTAAGACTCTGATGGCCTTGATAGGTAAAAAGCAAACATTTGAGACAAGAATGATTTATGGTGAAGGTTTGGCTGAATCAGAAGCTGAGTGCCCAGGCATCACGGAAGTACTCTCTCTATATGGGTCCCAGAGAAACCACCACATTCGCTCAGTAAGGAGGATGTGGTGAGCTGCTCTGACCTCTGGGTGTCACCCAATGAGTCCAGCTCACTTCTCCTGGCCCCATGCTCATGGGAGACACAGACTTTGGCCATGTATCCAAGGACATTTCAAATTTCCTTGGTTATCCTTCCTCCAGAGAAAAGAGAATGTGTCTGTAGCCTACATCCTTCCCCTATCTCATGCCGCTGCTTGCAGGGTAAGAAAACATGGGGTGCAGGTCAGGGAGGCCCTTGCAGCTCCATACTGCCTGAGGAAGCTTGACATAGACTCAAGGAATTTGGTCAAAGCCTAATAATAGATATCTCCTCCTCCACTCTGCTCAGGACAGCACTGCCATGCACACCATGGGGCCACAGGAAGGTGATAAAGATTACCAGCTCCTAGTATACAAACTTCCAAAACTACGAGAGTAAGGGAAGGAGTTAAAGAAACATGGGAAATTAGTTTTGGTCTTTGGGAGTAAAATAATCTGTAGCACCGAGAAAAACATGGCTCAAAGTTTAAGCAATTTATCCAAGGTAGCAATTAGGATTAGGGTAGGGCAAAGAGGAAACCAGTTAGGAACTCTGTAAGAACCAGAACAGACTGCAATGCTTCTTATCACCTGCCCTACCACACTGGACAAGAGCCTGCTCACAATACTACCCTCCACATATTTTCATGGAATTTCATACTTGTCTGTGATTTTTACTCCCATTATCTCTTTGGAGCCTCAGTCATTCCATGGTTTCCTGAAGGCACTCCCAGAGGCCATCCTCTGATTCTGAGCTCTTTCAAGGCACCAACTTCCACCCATTCTTCTACTTTAAAGAAGAAAGAAGGCTGCATGTTTCAGGAGAATTTCACGCACTGCCATATGAAACCAATACCATCTGAAACCAGCACAATACCACAATCCACCTTCCCTGGTAGAACAGCTTAGAAATTTATTGTGGGTAAATTTCTAAGAAGGAAACTCATAGGTTATCCCTAGGAATTCTGCATAAATAAGAAATTTTATAAGATTTTACAACATTTTACAAGAACCTCCTCAGAATGAATTTCCAATCTAAAAGTCTTTGGAAATACAAATTCACAATTATAGCGCTCTTACAGGGTTTTCTTTGCCTGGTTGAAGGACATTAATGCTAACATCTGAAGGGTCCTATGTCTCTGACTTCTGCTTTCTGAAACTACCTTCCTTCCACAGACATCTTTATAAGTTTCCAAAAGCTCCCATAAAGGCTACTGGACTGTATACGTGGACATAATGTCTGGAACAAGGTCAGCGAGAGTCCTGCTCCACACTGGTCACCTACCTGGAATATTGAGTCCAGCTGTAGGAGCCACACTTGATGAGGGGTCTGACCAGTGGAGAATGTCCATGAGAGAGCATCTGGGGCAGTGGGATGGCGACACCACCACAGGGACTGGTTGAAGGTCCTTGGCCAAAGAAGACAAAGGTAAGTAGAGCCAAAGTCCTCAGTCAGTTGGAGAGTTGTCACATGAAAGCTAAGACATGTTTATAAAAGAAAATAAAGCAAGGCTTTTCTGACTGGAGAGGGGTCCATATGGTGGTGTTCTAGGTTCCTGCTATAACTTAAAGAGAAACTTTCACCATGTGCAGAGCCCTTGATGCCTTCAAACGAAGGAAGAGGACGTTGCAAATGAAAGAAGAGGACATCTCAAATTCCTTGCAGCAGAAACCAACTGAGGCGGCCGGCTTACCAATGGAGCTCTAAGTCTACAAGAGGAAAAGCAATGGCATCTGAAATATAAATCTGAAGAGAACATGGTAAAAGCTTTTGCTTCTACCACTGTTACCATTTAAAACCTGGCTGAGGTCCTCACCACATCCTCCTGGAATGCTGGCCTGCCAGCGGTGTTGAAGGCTGCTCCTGCCACAAGAGCTGCTCGTCTTGCAGCTTCACGTCTGGAACCTGGAACCGTCCCTAACTAGACCCAGGCAGCCTTCTGGAAGCCTGGATCTCGGCTGGTGGTTGATTCCAGGGCGACCACAACTTCTCATAGAGGCGTCCCATGTTAGCCCACCTACCGCTACTGTGTAACACAGACCCTTCCTCTGTGACTGGACACTGTCACCCCCAACCACAAGGAATCTCCCACTGAGGCGGGTCTGAGGTGACGGGGGGAGGGGGAGGGAGGGTTGGCAGCCCCTTCAGTTCAGATTAGCCTCTCACGAGGTCCTCCTCACTGGAAGCTTTCCCGCCTCAAACTCCCTCTGTCTGGGCCTTTCTCTGCTTCGTTTTTTTAAAAGACCATTAATTTTCTGTCAGCCATATTTTCAGTTTCTATTTAAGAGTCTGTGGAAGGCCAGCTTAACCAGCAGTCAGTGGTTGTTCCTACCTGGAACAACCTGAGCGGTTGGGGCCGCAGTCCAGTCCCAGGTGGCGAGTGGTGGTGGGCTGTGATTCCTCCTCGCACAGGTTGAGAAGCAGAAATTCGGAAGTTGGCGCCGCCCATAGTCTCTGAGACACCTCCTGGGTCATAGCCTTGTCAGCAGCAGTCTCCTTTTCAGTCTCCTCAAGACCTCTGCAGTAGTAGCGAGCAGGTGACTACGCTAGACTTCCCACGGGAGTTCGTGAAGTGGCACGCAGTAATCCTGCGAGACTTCCCAGGGGAGTTCGCGCAGCGGGTGGGAGGGGCGGGGAAGGGAGGCGGGGTGGGGAGTGGGGCAGCGCCTGCGCAGAACATCCAGATCCTCACCTTCCAGACCATCACCTGCCGTCTCAGACACGCTGCTTCCGCGAGGGAGCTCCCCTATGTGGGAGTGACAGGTGTTCACACACAGAAAAGGGTCTGTGTTACACAGCACAAGTAGGCGGGTTAACATGGAATTACTCTGTGAGAGGCTGTGGTTGCCGTGGGCAGCCACGAGCCGAGGTCCCGGATCCCAGAAGGTTATTGGATCTGGTCCGGAGGAGGAAATGGCAACCCACTCGAGTGTTCTTGCCTGGAGAATCCCAGGGACTGCGGGGCCTGGTGGGCTGCTGTCTATGGGGTCGCACAGAGTTGGACACGACTGAAGCGACTTAGCAGCAGCAGCAGGGAAGGTTCCAGATTCTAGTTGTAAGACCACAAGAGGAGCAGCTGTAGTGGCAGCAGTAGACTTCAGGGCAGCTGGCCCTTATTCCTAGAGAATATGACACTGACCTTTCATAGTGAAAGAAACTAGTCTCTGAGGAATATATGAAATAACTTTGGACTTGAATCTCTTCCCAGGTGGTGCAGTGATAAAGACTCTGTCTTCTGTCAATGCAGGAGACACAAGATCAGTTTCTGGGTTGGGAAGATCCCCTGGAGAAGGAAATGGCAACCCACTCCAGTATTCTTGCCTGGAAAATTCCATGGACAGAGGAGTCTGGTGGGCTACAGTCCACAGTTGGCAAAGAGACCCACACGACTGAGCGGGAGCACGCACACACACTGTTGGAATCTCAATCTAATAGCTGATAGCAGTGAATCCAAGAGCATTCACAAGGCTCCACCCAGTGACTTGATGAAGTAGATGAGAATTAAAGGAGAGCAGAAGGAGGAGGCAGATATCAAAACAGCCTTGGGAAATGTCTTAAAATGTATATAAATTACCTTCAACCAAAAAGAATTTCATCTTGAACCTCTCATTTGCTCCCTCTCCAATCATAAACTTCCCCGTCTCCTTTTTCTGCTGCTATCTTTCTAATTCGTGTTTCAACATCAATGATGCTGTCAATCACCACAGAAATAAATCCCTTTGACAAGTCAGAAACTTGCCAAAAATTAGTGACCAATATCATTGTGAAGAAGCATGATTCTCTGTACCAAGGCTTGGACTTTAGAAAATAAAGCATAGAGGCATGAAGTCATAGGGTTTTATTTTCTTAGCCTGTGCATGCTGAGAGAAAGCATTTATTAATAATTACAAAGTAGCATACCTCCCCTACCCTCTGTGATACAGACCCTGGGTTGGTAGGAGTTAATGTGGGTGCAGAACCCATATCTCCCACTTCTTTCTTGATCCCACAAAGTTCAGCAGTGTTTTCCACCTCATAGGAACTCAATAAGCAATTAATAGATTGAAGTGGAGAGTTACTGTTAGCAATCTCACACCAGGCACAAAATTCACAAGACTTACCATTGCTACTGCCTATAGAAATTGATCCAGCTCAAAACTATATATACATGTAATGGATTTGTAGCCTTAAACTTTCAAAAGCACTGATATTTCCAATCTGGAGAAATAAAGGTATTTTAATCCTATTGCATCTTTCAGTTTAAGATATTATATTCACTGATTCACACCTAGACTGAAACAGAAATTATAACTCTTACTCAAGAGGTATCTCTTCCAGCCTCATTCCATTAGTTACAACAGGGCCCATCATTAAAGACTTTACCCTTGCTGGAAGAGAAAGGATGAGTGACTGACTGACAATTGGCTTAAGGAACCAGACTCATTCATTGAATCAAAGAAAAAGAACATCAGGGAATAAGCTAAGCTAAGCTAAGCTAAGTCACTTCAGTCGTGTCCGACTCTATGCGACCCCATAGACGGCAGCCCACCAGGCTCCCCCGTCCCTGGGATTCTCCAGGCAAGAACACTGGAGTAGGTTGCCATTTCCTTCTCCAATGCATGAAAGTGTAAAGTGAAAGTGAAGTCACTCAGTTGTGTCCCACCCTCAGCGACCCCATGGACCACAGCCCTCCAGGCTCCTCCGTCCATGGGATTTTCCAGGCAAGAGTACTGGAGTGGGTTGCCATTGCCTTCTCCAATCAGGGAATAAGAGAACATCAAAGAATAATTCTCTAAGCTCATTCTTTTTATTTATTTCCTTGAGTCAGATCACTAGCATCTTTCTTAGAAATGAGGTTAACATTCCAGAACAAAGATCTGAGAGCTCAACTAACTTCAGTGGGTCTGCGGCATTCATTAAGCACTGAGTGCGTGAGTGAGTGAAAGGTGCTCAGTCGTGTCTGCCTCTTTGCGACCCCATAGACTATACAGTCCATGGAATTCTCCAAGCCAGAATACTGAAGTGGGTAGCCTTTTCCTTCTCCAGAGGGATCTTCCCAACCCAGGGATCAAACCCAGATCTTCTGCATTGCAGGTGGATTCTTTACCATCTAAGCTACCAGGGAAGCCCCTCATTAAGCACTGCTGCTGCTGCTAAGTAGCTTCAGTCGTGTCCGACTCTGCGACCCCATAGACAACAGCCCACCAGGCTCCCCATCCCTGGGATTCTCCAGGCAAGAATACTGGAGTGGGTTGCCATTTCCTTCTCTGATGCATGAAAGTGAAAAGTGAAAGTGAAGTTGCTCAGTCGTGTCCAAATCCTAGCGACCCATGGACTGTAGCCCACCAGGCTCCTCCGTCCATGGGATTTTCCAGGCAAGAGTACTGGAGTGGGTTGCCATTGCTTTCTCCAAATTAAGCACTAGCTGTATACAAATCCTTCAATGGGATGATAACTGCTACTGAAGAACCTAGTGCAGACCTGACCATGCAATCTTTCCCTGAGAACCTTATTATCTCATTGAGAAGACTTAAAACAAAGCAGAGGTGTTTTTCAAAGAAAGAACAACATAAAAAAATAGTGGAAAATAAAATGCTAATGAAATTCCCAAGGGGCAGGAAGAGTTGGATTAAAGCAGCAATTAAGTCAACATAGGCAATAACAAATAATTCCTTCCATGTGTACAATACTCCACAGTTTTCCAATTATTCACACATATCACCTCTTAATTTTCAAACAGTTTTATGAAATAGGTTTTATCTTCCCCAGTTTCTTGATGAGAAAACAGTCCCATAAGGATGAGGTGACATGTCCACAGCCCTGGTAAGTGGCAGAGCTGAACAGAAAATAATTTAGGGCTCTAACCTGCTGACATCTAGGCATCATTGTTTCCACTTTCCCACATAATCACTCAACACATAAATCTGTGCAGAGCTTTATTTTCATAAAACATTTTCATGGGCATTTTATCATTTGGTCCTCTCAGTGCCTGATGTGAAAGGAAGGGCAAAAATTCCACAGGAGAGCAAACACGGACGCTGGTGAGCTTTCCCGAATGAAGCCAACCAACCAGAGATTGTTGTTGCATCCTGAATCCCCAGCACAGGGACCACTGATTCACACCTAGCTGTGATTTCATGGTGGGGTGAGCAAGAAAAAAGACAGGGGCAACAGGAAAAATGTACGAGCACTTTCACTTCTTCCTGGATCTCTACCTGTCAGGTAGCAATTCAAACCATGAGAATAGAAGAGGAGAGAGGCTGATGTACACACCAGCCTGTTCTCTCAGCAGCTTCCTTGCTTTTCAGAGCATAAGGAATGGTGATGGTTCCTCACACCCCTTTTGGATATAGGCAATGGAGTTGGATGGTGAATTTAAATCATGTCCCCAGCTTCCAGCGCTAACCTGTCTAGCCTGTCAGAAGAATTGCCACAGCCTCTCTGTTTTGCATGCACTCTGCAAAGAAGGAGAAGGAGAGAAGATAACCCCGGGGTAAGCAAGAGAACCACTTTGGGAAATATATTCCTGCAGCACCCGAGAAAGAGTAGCCTAATTGGCTCCAGAGGCAGCGACAGTCGTTCGGGCAGGTAGGATCGTGCCTTCCTTTATTGACTAGTGCAGTCACTTGTTGGGAACCTGTGTTCATTAGCTGTGTGTAAAGTGATATTAGAGCAGAGACGCTGGGTCCTGTGCTGAATGATTGAGCGCCCCACCTGATGGGAGGTGCATTATGTAAAAGTGCCTGCAAGAGTAATCGAGTAACTTAAGTGGATGTGTTGAACGCATCTGAGAGGGTGATGCTGTGAGAATGCAAGATCGGGGCATTGAAATGTGAAAGGCGACTCTACCTCAACTGAAATAAGCCCTCAGCCCTTTCATACCGATTCTCCATTGCTCTCTGGAGTTATTGTGCAGAACTAAAGGGTCTTCCTCCTCCCCTGTGCTCACTCTTCATGTTTCTAAGCAAAAAAGTGGGTAAGTGAGCTACCTGAACCTGTTTGTTTAGCAGGTCCAGGAGGAAAGCAGAGAGGCCAGCTCTTCCCTCAAATCTTCCTTTAGTCCTTTCTGTGACATGAGGAAGTTCATTGGCTACTCCCTAGGCTTTTAAAGATATCAATAAATTTTTAAAAGCTACTAGAACAATGGTGTCTCCCAGTGTGTTTGCTGGTTCAAGCCAAAAGTAGCAAAGAGCTCACTGTATTTGTCCCCACCCACCCTCACTTTTGGAGGCATAGAAAGGAGAGTCGGGATAGCATCAGCCTTGTGCTGAGACCAAACAAGCTCACCAGCCCTCAAAACAGGATGCGTCAAACTGCAGCATCTCCACCACTGTTGCTCCACAAAGTGTTGGTCATTAGTCCCCTTCTTTTCTCCCTAGTTCACTGCCCTTTGAAAACCCCTCCTCTCCTCTTAACCACAGCATCTCAGAGAGACAGTGACATTACACAAAAGCCTTTCTCTGACTCTACCCCCACTCACTCTGCAGGACCTGCAGACCCCTCCAGAACCTCCCAAATCATCCCAAGAATCCCCAAGAGTACTTCCTAGGTACTGCTTCAAAACCAAAGTTGTGGGCTACCAATGTCCCCTAGACCTACCACATTTACAGAGTCGTAGGAAGTGTCTCCCATCAGAGCTAGCACCAAAAGTAGCACCTGTGCCTCCCGAAGTCTAGAATTCTGGATCCCTTGTGCAAGTGGTCTGCAGCTGGATGTTCAATCCCCATCCCAGTTCTCCAAACATGGCACATGCTAGAGGGAACAGAGCTTCAGTTCACAACAGGACCTAGCTTACTTTTAATGGCTCTAAACCATGTACAACTGCCAGGTGGTTCAGTGGTAAATAATCCACCTGCCAATCCAGGAGACACAGAAAACATGGGTTTGATTCCTGAGTAGGGAAGATCCCCTGGAGGAAGAAATGGCAACCAACTCCAGTATTTTTGCCTGGAGAATCCTATGGACAGAGAAACCCAGTGGGCTACAGTCTATAGAGTCATAAAGAGTCAGACACAACTGAGCAACTGAACTTGCTTGCACCAGGCTTCCATCTCTCTCTCAGCTCAAACCATGTACACAATGCAGCCCAAATTCTTCACCCTGGCATTCAAAGCCCCAGTCACTCTATTTCCACTGCAGTTCCTCTTCCTGCAAATCAGTCCTTACATCCAACTCATCACCCATCTCCCAGACTATACACCTTTCACTAAACACATTTTGAATGCTTCCTGCCACGTGCCTTTATCCTAGGTTTCCTGCAGTTGATGTCCCTCCCCTCTACCCTACTCATAGGCCTTTCAAAATCCAGCCAATCAGACAGCAAGACCCAGCTCAGGCTTTCCTCCTTCCTGTCATTGCAAACCAGCTTATATCACAGTCAGTGTTATGGGTCCCTTCCTAAAGCATACTCCCTGGGGAGCAAGGGGCTTCTCTGGTGGCTCAGATAGTAAAGAGTCCACCTTCAGTGCAGGAGACTCAGGTTCAATCTCTGGGCCAGGAAGATCTCCTGGAGAAGGAAATGGCAACCCGCTCTAGTATTCTTGCTGGAAAATCCCATGGACAGAGGAGCCTGGTGGGCTACAGTCCATGGGGTCACAAAGAGTTGGACATGACTGAGCTGCTAACACTACTGTCAATAACAGATTGCTTTGCATGTAGTATTGTGTGTATGTGCTTAGTTGCTCAGTTGTGTCTGACTCTTTGTGACCCTTTGGACTATAGCCCACCAGGCTCCTCTCTGTGCATGAGAATTTCCCAGGCAAGAATACTAGAGCAGGTTGCTTTTTTCCTTCTCCAGGAGATATTCTTGACCCAGGGATCAAACCCACCTCTCCTGTCTCTCCTGTATGGCAGATGGATTCTTTACCCTCTTAGCCATCTAGGAAGCCTACTTTGCACACAGTGGGTGCTCACTAAGTGGTTATTGGATTGAAGAGGCTATGCTATGAATCATAGCCTAACTATAAAATCATTTATCCAAGTGTTTCTTTTACCTGAAAGTGCTCCAGAGAAATAGGACCCAGAACTGACAAAGTTAGATAGGTAAGGTTGCTGCTGCTGCTATGGCTGCTAAGTCACTTCAGTTGTGTCCGACTCTATGCAACCCCATAGACGGCAGCCCACCAGGCTCCCCCATCCCTGGGATTCTCCAGGCAAGAACACTGGAGTGGGTGGCCATTTCCTTCTCCAATGCAGAAAACTGAAAAGTAAAAGTGAAGTCACTCAGTCGTGTCTGACTCTTAGCAACCCCATGAACTGCAGCCTACCAGGCTCCTCCATCCATGGGATTTTCCAGGCAAGAGTACTGGAGTGGGGTGCCATTGTCTTCTCCATAAGTAAGGTTAGAATTGGAAAATGCCTAAATTATGGTCCACAGGACACCCATGTGTAAGGTCCTTACCACCAGTGGGAAACAAAGAAAATGGAGTAAGTGGAGAAACAAGGTGGGAGAAAGGAGACAGTCAAAACAAAGAAGCAGGGATGTCCCTGGTGATCCACTGGTTAAGACTCCATGCTTCCAATGCCGGGGGCCTGGGTTCAATCCTTGGTCAGGGAACTAGGTCCCATATGCTACAACTAAGACCCAGTGAAGGCAAAAGAAGAAAAAAAAGAGCCATCACTGACAATGCATGCTAGTTGATACCCTTCAACCTTTTACTTTAAAAATAAAAAGTTGTCAGAAGTTGGAATCATCAAATATTAGAATTACATAGCCTAACCCCTTCATTTTGTAGAATCAGCAGTGGAGGCTCAGAGAGGTAAAATGACTTCCCGCAAGGTCACACAGCCAATTAGCAGCAATGTCAGAACTAAAACCAAGGTCTCCTGAGTACACTGTGTTTTTTTTTTTTTTTTTACTAATATTGTAGTCTTTTCTTCCCATATATTTATCATTCATTTTCATAAGACAAATGAGAATGAAATGAAAGGATGAGGAGGTAGAGAAAGGGGAACTGAAAAGCAATATTCATTCATAAATCTTGGTCATATTTCCAATGAATCCCCAAGCACAAGCAGTAAAAGGCTTTTGTAAATTCCCTTGTTTTCCTAAAAAGAAGACATGAAACTCACAAATGAAGATGTGAAATTCATAAGTGACTATGTAACGAGATGTTGAAAGCTAAGCTCCCCCTGCTAGGTACGGTACCTAGCCCTCCTGCTAGCTAGCATGGATAGGCTGAGCATGTGGGTGGGAGGCCAGATTTTTTGACATTATTTTCTTTGGCACTAGTCCCCAATCCTGCCAGCCTTTCCTCTCTGATTTATTAGCACAAACCCAGCACTCTAAAAATATAATTACTACATTTACAGTGTTCTACCTATCTATAGGCTGCAGGGGCTTAAGCAGCACATAAACTCTTCTGACATTGAATTATACCCTGGAAAACCAAAACTGTGCACTCTGCAAAGCCAGCCTGACAGCTGGATGATCCAGTGGGCTGGTGGAGCTCGTTAGCAGCTGCCATGTGAATAAGACCCATGATCATTTTTAACATAAAGTCACAATTAATAGCAAAGAAGGAAGCCTCATAGATCTTGATCATCTTAATATGGATTATTTCCTGAGTTTTAAAAAATACCTCCAGATTCTCATCCTTGATCTACAGAAAAACTATAGCATTTCTTTGTGACATTACTAATACAAGACAGGTTAAAGAGATGAGTTAGGCACCATGTTTCTGATGAAAAGAGTGTCTGGGAAACACAGTTAACCTGAAGCATGGGTCCCTCAAACTCAACCGTTTACCTCTTTTACATGACCTTTAATGCCTTACAGATTCCTCACAGTCTCCAGGCCCCTCCAAGACCCTGAGAAGGCCTTGAGGTATAATGATTTGTGGATATCAGCCTATTCCTGGAAGTTTACTGTGTGATCACGCAAAATTGGTTCTTTGTGTTTTGGTCATCACAGTCACGAAATGGGGATAACAGCCTTCCTGTATTAGCTTGTCAGGGCCACCAAGACAAAATACCATGGACTGAGGGGCTTAAATAATAGTATTTTCCCCCACAGTTGTGGAAGCTAGACATTCAAGATTGAGACATCAGCACAGTTGATTTCATGCTAAGGCCTCTCTCCTTGGCATGCATGTGGCCGCTCTCTCCCTATGTTCTCACATGGCCTTTTCTCTGTGCTCACACATCTCTGGTATCTCTCTGTGCACGCAAATTTCCTTTCCCTGTAAGGAAATCTGTCAGATTGGTTTAGAGCCCACCCTAATGGCTTCATTTTAGCTTAATTACCTCTTTAAAGACCTTTTCTCCAAATGTGATTTCATTCTGAGATACTAGGGATTAGGACTTCAACAAACAAATTTTAGAAGTGGGAAAGGGGGACACAATTTGACCCTTAACACCCTGACACTGATGTGATGGTAAGAAGCAAATGCAGTAATATGTATAAGTAGCTAAAAGAGAGTCTCTACACAGTAAATGTCAGCTCTTAGGATTATCATTTTGGCTCTTTTGATAATATAATTTTGAGTTTTAAATAAGATTCAGAACTTATGATGTATATTCCCTGATTAGAAAGCTTGCAATGTCGTTGGAGGCTTTTGGCCAGAATAACAGTCTAACAACCTTAGCATCACTAATAAACTCTTCAGAACCAGGGTTGACTACCTTTCCTACCTTAGTCATGCCTTCACATTCCTGATGCTCTCTGTTACTCCACACTTCTTTGTGTTCTCCAGATTTGCTGGCTCTATCACACATTTAGGTACCTCTTCCCTCCACTATACACTGGATGAACCACACATCCTTCAACACCCATACTAAATTTTACATCTTTTGTGAAACCTTTCTCCTAATACTAAGTCAAAGTCGGTTTCTCTTATGTTACACAAATAAATTACTTTGCCTACAAATTTACATTAGCATATATTGCTTTATATTGTAAATATTTATCAATATCACTATTGGTGATTTATTTACCCTTTTTCACATAGTAGGTGAAATTGTATCAGAATACAAAACAAAAATTGTTTTGGAATTGAATAAAATGGTATTGAAAGAATAGGGATGGAGGGAGTAAAGAAGGAATGGGAGATGAAAGAAGAGACAATCCGAGGGGGAAAAAAAGAGAAAAGAAAAGAGAAAAACCAGAAGGAAAATAAAGAAAATCCAGCACACCATACCTATGAAAAAGCTAAAGACCACAGAGGCAAAGGAAGCCAGAGGTCAAGCCAAAAGTCTAACCTCACCACATCCCCACTGATGCAGTGTACTAGAAAAAACCAAAATCATTAAACAGATAGAAAAGCAGATGTCACTGAAGAAGCCAATCTTCTTCAACAACATGAGTACTTCCATTAGTAAAGTGGTTCCTTTTAGCTTCAAAGCTGGTAGAAAACGGAAACTGTGAGTCACCTAGTTTCCCCAGAGGATCTAACCCAAGGCACACTAAATAAATATGAAGTGAAAACACACCCAACCACGTCTGGTTTGGTGCTGCCAAATCAAATTGATTTTTGTGCAAATAAAATGTTTAATATGTCTCAGTTCATCTTTTAACAGATCTGGTGTCAGAGAGGACCTGAGGAGACCCCCCAATAACTCCTAAGAGCAATGAGCAACCAGGTGTAGGCACCCATGAGCCCCCTGAGCTTGCTGCTTTCTCGCTGCCTCCAGAGGTTACCTGGTAAGGTAAGTTCATCTTGGATCCCAGCTCCATAGCCTTTGCCTTATGAGTTTTCAGAGACCTTATTTAAGCATTTCTTTTCCTGGACTGAGTCTGAAACCAGTGGCGGGTCTGCCTGGTTTTGACTTAGAAACTGGACCAGGTCCACAGTCCGACTAGGTCCAACTTAGACTGGGTCCATTGTAAGGTCTTGGGTGAATAAAATTTTGTTTTAAGGATGAACGAGTAGGTTAAACTGACTAAAGATAATCTGAATTACAGTGGCCACAGTGGAAAACTTTCAACCATCTTAGATGAGCTTATCCATTTGCAAGGTGCCCTAGGGAAAAGGGCGGTCTTAAGCCAAATGCTTAGTATGATGGATAGAGAGAAAATTATTTTTCCTCCTCTACAGTTCTAGTGATCAAGATGAGACCCACTAGATGTCTCACTCCAGACACTACAGACCTGGGAAAACTTGCAGTAGCTGTTGAAGGGTAAAGATTCTTAATGAAGTCAGCTCTCCCAGATCTCTTTCTGTGGTGGCTGGGAAAGAGAGAAAGGTAAAGGCATCCCTGGTGACTCAGTGGTTAAGAATACACCTGCCGATACAGGAGACATGGGTTCAATCCCTGATCCAGGAAGATCCCACATTCCCCAGAGCAACTAAGCCTGTGTGCCACAACTACTAAAGCCAGAGCACCCTAGAGGCTGTGCTCCTCAACCAGAGAAGCCACCACACTGAAATTAGAGAGTAGCCCCCACTCACCACAACTAGAGAAAGTCCATGAGCAGTAGCAAAGACACAGCAAAGCCATAAATAAATAATTTTTTAAAAAGAGGAAGGTAAAACTTCACACTGTTCCTTTCTTTCCAAATGCAGATTGGCAGAAAAAAATTCTGGTTATTGCTCCTTCCTCTCTCTCGGGGACAACTAATGTCCTCTTTTTGGTCTCATTTTGTGTCCTGAGACAGGGAATGTCTGGACCAGATGAACACCAGCTGTTTCTTGAAGTCTTTTCCAAGGCCTTCCTGATAGTCTTCACATCATATGAGAGGTGTTGTTGTTCTTCTTCTTCAGTCACTCAATTGTGTCTGATTCTTTGTGACCCCATGGATGGCAGCACGCCAGTCTTCCCTGTCCTTCACCATCTCCTGGAGCTTGCTCAAACTCACATCCATTAAGTCAGTGATGCCATCCAACCATCCCGTCCTCTCTTGCCCCCTTATCCTCCTGCCTTCAATCTTTTCCCAGCATCAGGGTCTTTTCCAATGAGTCGGCTCTTTGCATCAGGTGGCCAAAGTATTGGAGCTTCAGCTTCAGCATCAGTCTTTCCAATGAACACTCAGGCTTAATTTTCTTTAGGATTGACTGGTTTAATCTCCTTGTTGTCCAAGGGATTCTCAAGAGTCTTCTCCAACATCACAGTTCAAAGGCATCAATTCGTCAGCGATCAGCCTTCTGTATGGTCCATCTCTCACATCCACACATGACCACTGGAAAAACCATAGCTTTGACTAGAAGGACCTTTCTTGGCAAAGTAATATCTCTGCTTTGTAATATGCTGTCTAGGTTGGTCATAGCTTTTCTTCCAAGGAGCAAGCATCTTTTAATTTCATGGCTGCAGTCACCATCTGTAGTGATTTTGGAGACCAAGAAAATAAATTCTGTCACTGTTTCAATTTGTTCCCCATCTATTTGCCATGAAGTGATGGGCTTGGATGTCATGATCTTCATTTTTTGAATGTTGAGTTTTAAGCCAACTTTTTCACTCTCCTCCTTCACCTTCAGGAGGCTTATTAGTTCCTCTTCACTTTCTGCCATTAGGGTGTGTCATCTACATATCTGAGGTTATTGATATTTTTCCCTGCAATCTTGATTCCAGCTTGTGCTTCATCCAGCCTGGCATTTTTCTCATGATATACTCTGCAATAAGGTAAATAAGCAGGGTGACAGTATACAGCTTTGATGTACTCCTTTCCCAATTTGGAACCAGTCCATTGTTCCATAAGAAAAGTGAGTCATAACTATTTAGGAGACCCCCTGACTAACCAGAGAACACTCCAAGAAGAGAAAAGGAAACTGAAGATGTTGGTATAGAATATAAGGAAAACTTGGAAGCATAGCCTTAAGTCTTAGCCCAAAAGCTCAAGGAGCCCGTTTTCAGTTTGAGTCCAAAGGTAGGAAAAGACTAATATTCTAGCTGAAACATTCAGACAGAAGGAGTTCCCTCTTACTTAGCCTTTCATTTTATTCAGATTTTTCAATTGATTGGATGAGACCCACCAACATTAAGGAGGGCAATATGCCTTACCCAGTCTACCAATTCAAATGTTAATCTCATCTGGAAATAACCTCACAGATGCACACAGAAATAATGTTTGACCCAATGTCTGGGCACCCCGTGTCTCAATTAGGTTGACACATAAATTTAATCACCTCACATAGTGTTCCCAAAACTTCTCTGAACTCAGAATGCCTCCCTAGAACAGTGTTTCTCAGGCCATGGTGTTCCATGGGTCACCTGTCTCAGAATTCCCTGAACTGCTCTCCAGAGATTCTGATTCAGATTTGGAGTTAGACCCATGAAGCAGCATTTTCAGGACCATAACATGTGAACCCATGGATCTATCTCAGTGCCACTAAAAGTGGGACTCCTCTTGCCGTGTCACAGTAGAAAACACACTGCACCACCTGTGATGTATTCTTGCTCCTAAATGGAACCAAATCTAAACAAGTCTTAAATCTGAGTGACTATCAGTTAATAGGAAATAATGGCAAACTAATTAAAATTAACTGTTGGAATACAGTAAGCCAAATTTAAAATGTTGCAGATTCCATAGGATTAATTATTTGATTTCTTCAACAAGTAAGTGGTATGGGCTCCGCTGGTGGCTCAGACATTAAAGAATCAGCCTGCAACACAAGAGAACCTGGGTTCAGTCCCTAGATTGGGAAGATCCCCTGGAGGGGGGAAATGGCTACCCACAAGTATTCTTGCCTGGAGAATACCATGGACAGAGGAGCCTGGTGGGCTACAGTTTCCATGGGGTCTCAAAGAGTCAGACATGACTGAGTGAGTAATACTCACTTTTTTTTTCTTCAACAAATAAGTGGTATTTTTTAAATTTATGGGGGACTATCATAGATTAACAGAAACTTAAGAAATATAAAACTCAGTGCAATGTATAATATGTAGAAACCATCTTTAAAAGATATTTTGGAGACAAATATGAAACAATCAGAACAATATGAATATGGATTATGCATGCATGCTTAGTCCTTCAGTCATGTGCTACTCTGCGACCCCATGAACTATAACCCTCCAGGCTCCTCTATCTGTGGGATTTTTTCAGGCAAAAATGCTGAAGTGGGTTGCTATTTCCTCCGGGGATCTTCCTAACTCAGGGAACAACCCAAGTTTCCTCTGTCTCCTGCATTGCAGGTGAATTCTTTACCCACTGAGGCAATGGGGAAGATTGGGTACTAGCTAATATGAGGGAATTATTGTTAATTTCATTATACGAGATAATGGTATTGTGAGTGTGTACAAAGAAGTGTAATCTGGGAGAGATGCAAATTGAAGTGCATGCAGATGATATATATATACCGTCATATGATAACTGAGATTTTCCTTAATTACTCCATTTAAAAAGTTATAAAGATGAAATGTTTGCAAATGTTGATAATAGTTGAAAGTGGGTGATGAGGACATAATTTTAAATATAATTTTCTCGACTGTTTATCATATTTACATTGTCCATAATAAAAAATATTTAAGAAAAGAAGTTTTGCTCTCCAAGTGGTGCTAGGACAAGTGGGTAATAAAGAACCCGAAATCAACTCTCTATTTCAGAAGTCTTCTAACAGTCAGATATATCTGACTCTGAGAGTGTTTAGGAAAAGGTCAGAGATAAAGGAAGCTGCAGAGGGCCTTTCTGCATTGTTTTGGGGGACTGGACAATGATCCACATAGCCAGAAGCTTGTGCAATCCAATGCCTTTCCTTCACCATTCCTGGCCACCTGCCCTCCAGGGAACGTGAATGTTACCAAGTTCCAGCCACCTATCCTCATTCAGCAGCTCTCATGTAACAAAATGTCTAATCTCCAACTCTGAGGATGGTGAGGGCCCATAGAGTTTTTGGTGAGACTTACCACCTGCTTTGAACTTAAAGTGGCTTGTCCCAGACAAAGGCAGTGGATCACTCATGTGAGAGCCTCTCCAGCCAGTTATTTGAAATATTTGACAGGCCTTGCAAATAGTCACTTGCTCAGGGCAAGAAACTATTTATTAGGGGCACATAGAAAAGGATATTAATTTCACTTACTGTACTACACGTATTTGTCCCTGGAGGGCAAGGAGAGATCTAGTTTTTTAAAAAGAAAAAGCTACTGTGGAGTAAGAAGAATCTATAAATTTTTAAGTATGATGGTTTAAGAATATGTTTAATTTGAATTTAACAAATTCATGTGCTAATTGTCTAGCTCCTCCACGTTCTGATAGAGAACCAGCTGAAACTGTGAGAGATAACAAATAATGAAGAAAAACAAGACATGTCCATTCATCACAGCTGAAGCTGGAGACAGGCTAATGAAGTTGGCTTGCAAAGTGTTAGTTATACTTTGCTCTTAAGGTTATCAGGAGCATTTTATTTTCCTTCATTTTTTGCCCTTTAAAGGTTTTCTAGCACCTTGGCCTGTAAAAATCACCTTTGCAAATAGTGGCATGATTGAACACAGAAGTGAGCTCCCTGTTTCAATTCAGAATCACACATACAGTTATTCAGTGACTTTTACAATCAGCTATGTTTATGATGGCTGCATGGCAAGGGTGCCACCTCACAGTTATTTTTCTTCTGCAAATTAATGATGTTGCATGTCTCTATTAAAATAAGTGTGTTTGACTTTTCTATTAAGGTATATTACTCTAAATGGGTTGTCAGTCAGATTGCCCTCATTAGGCATTCAAAACTCCAAGTTCATCAGGGAATAGATTTAGATTGACTAATGATGTTACAAAGCTGCCAACCCTTATTCATAAGAAAAACTGGTTCTGTGATGTCTCAGGAATCCATCTCTTCCTTTCTTCCCCCATAAATCTTACTCAAATTTAGACCCTCCCTACCTCTGGCACACAAAAAAAGCCTTCTCTCCTCCATCTCCACCCACTTCACACACATACACAAACACACACACACACACAGAGCTTTGCTCTTCACTTTGACATTTAAACCAAACCATCTTCTTCCCTGGTGGTTCAATGGTAAAGAATTTGCCTGCCAGTGCAGTAGACATGGGCTTGATCCCTGCGTCAGGAAGATCCCCTGGAGAAGGAAATGGCAACCCACTCCAGTATTCTCGCCAGGGAAATCCCTTGGAAAGAGGAGACTGGCAGGCTACTGTCCATGGGGTCACAAAAGAGTCAGACACAACTTGGTGATTAAACAAAAAACAACGATCTTTCTGGCTTTATCTCTACTCCCATCTTCCCATCAAGGCTCCCACTACATCACTAAATTGATGTCCCAAACACATCCCACGATTACCATGTCCTGAATAGATTTAGTATGTATCCCTTGCCACTCCTTCCTGCCTAAATGTCCCTGACCCACTTCTAGGTGAACTTTTCATGTTTTCTAAATAGCTAATCTCTTCCTTCATTCATTTAACTCTGCTTACACCATTCTTACAGTACACCAATAGCTTATAAATTTTATAACTATTCAGGTACATACCTTCTCCTCCACCAGAACATGAGCCGTGGGAGACAGAGACCTGTCATGTTCATCTTTGCTTCTCAGGCAACACCTACCTGGCACATGGCAAATGTCCCAAATGTTTCAGGGTTACAATGAAATGCTAGGCAGCCATTCAAAATAATACATGAAACTATAAACAAGATATAACATTAAGTAGAAACCAAAGCCAGGGAAGTATTTATACTATGTTGCCATTTATGTAAAATAAAATATGGATAGAGATATATAGAGATGTAAATAGATTGATCTCTGATATCACTCTCAAAATAAATACTTACATACATGGACCAAAACAAAAGCAAAAACAGAAGCCTCTGATAACAGTGGTTGGCACTGAGGAGGGAACAGATACAGGGTCAGTGGTGGGACAGTCTTATTTTCTCTGTATACCATTTCATAGTGCTTAAATTTTATTACCATTGCATGTATTACCTTGTACATAAATTATCCACATTACCTATGCAAAGATAACAATTCAATTCAATTAAATTGAAAGTAATAAATGTTTGACTTTAATTGAAACTGAACTGAACAACCCTGAAATTAATAATAGAACCAGCTGGAGTAGTCAAATTAGCCATTCCCAAGGAGTTCCGCATTCATAAAGAGAATTTTATTCCTCTAATTATACGGTGATCCAATGCCAAGTTGAATTCATTACTTTTAATAATAGTAATAATAATGAATATGCTTATAAAATTAATAGATCAGATATAATTTTTCATGTTGAGAAATTTTATCCAAGTGTATAAATTCTATCAGTTCACTAACAATGTGAGCTCTCAGCTTTTTATCCAGGATTATTATTGAAAAGTATTGCCAAATAGCATAAACTGAAACACTGCAATAAATTTATCATTAAATCTTACAATTGTATAAATTATATCAGTAAGTACTTGCTGGAAATGTGTGCATAGATGGAATAAAAACTGGCCTGTTCAAGATATGATATCGCCTGAGAGAGGCCTTTCAATGAAGAACTAGAACACGGTATTTATAGCTAAGAGGTTCCCAGACTGAGCTGTGTGGCCAGGTTTGCACAAGTCTGTGGAAAATGTCATCCCTCTTCCAATTTCCACCATACAAGGAAAGCACTCACTCTGTCATACTAACCCAAGACACCATGGCTCGCTCTTTAGCTACTTTTGTATCTTCCCTTCTTCATGATCTGTTAGCAAATACATGAACATTCAAAGAAGATTTTAAAAATTAAAAGAAACCCTTCCACAGCATACATGGACTGCCTTCTTCACCCTTTCTGGTGAAAAGACCCTGCTTTGGACCCCACGGTTACATTGCTTTCATCATTATCTTAGCCTCTGGAACTACAAATGTTACATGTGGCAGTTAAATTATCCTGCCATCTCTAAGATCCCTTTTTAAAGAGTCACCTATGATGTATGAGCAACACTGAAATCCCACTCCTGGAGGCACTCAGTGAAATGTTAGGGGCAGAATGGAGACTCATGCTGCAGCAGCAGATCCTGGGGGATGCTAATGAGGGGCAGGGCCCTGCTTTTATTAATATATTAGCCCTGTAGAGCACTATACCAGTTTTAATAAGCAACCAATCTGCAAGACTTCTTTGCTATGAAACATCTGGAAACTAAGGAAAAAATAACCATCTATACTGTAAAATCTCATTTCCAGCAATGCCTAAAAAACACTTTCCATAACAACAAATTCTCAAGCACTGCTAATCACTATACTAATCTTAGTATTATTCTAATATAAATATGACTGTTACTCTCTACAACCAGTATGTTTATCATAGTGTATATATACTGAATATACTGCCATAGCACTCATGCTAATGATTATAAACTGTCATAAATATTTTGTTCACCACTGGAACCCCAGGGACTAGCCTGGGATGTGGCAGGTTCCCAGTACTGGTTGAATCTGAGTATTACATACAATATGATACATAACATACTGTCTTATTTCCAAGAATAAAGATGCAATTTCTTGAAAATGATTTCTGACTCTCATATGTTCCTATCTGCAGATATTGTCATTTACTTGAAAATCACAAAAAAAGGAGACAGCAAAAATTCAGAGATGGATACACCAGAGGAAAGACTAAGGAGAAGAAGAGAGCCTCTGAGCAGCTGTACAAGGTCAGTGACAAGTCACCCTGTCCCTCCTTCCTGCAGTCAGTCCTCCCTGCTAAAGCATGAAGAGCAATCTTCGCCTTTAGACAAAAAAAAAAAATTCATTTTCAAGCCTCTGACCCTTCTTTTAAGTGCCCATTTCTTCTCTTTGTCTTCTAGTCCATGACAGACTCTGAATTGCTTATGGAAAGTACTTGGAACCACTTTCCCCAGAATCTGGAAAAAATATCAGCAATGCCCTTTAAGTTCCAGGTTCCAGTCATATACTGCTGGTTGGCAAGAATATTGGTACAAGTGTCTTGAAGAGCAGTTTGGCAATATACTAGCAAGAGCTCTAAAACTGTGCATTTCATTTGGTCCAATAAGTCACCTTCTGGAAAGCTAACCTAATGAAGTCATCCCAAATACACAAAAGGCTTTCTAGTTGAATGTATTCAGAGCCACATCTGTAACAATGAAAATCTGGATGCAACCTGACTTACTAACCAATGACAGAATGTTTTAATCCATTCACATGTTGAAACACTATACAGCCATTTAAAGATTATTTATGAAAAGCATGTAACAAAGAGGAATCTTATGTTTTCATTATAAGAAAGTATGTGTATATAGGATGATCTTAACTTATTTTACCTTATTAAAATATATGCAGAAAAATAAGGGGCTCAATTTCACTAAAAGAAGTGCAAATAAAAATTACAATGAGATACTACTTCACAACTTGAGATCAGCAGGATTTAAAGTCTGCCAATAGAAGTGTTGATGAGGCTGTGGAAAAGTTAAATTCTTGGGCTGGGATAGCAAAATTTTTTTACTGAAAATATAAACTTTTTTATGATGGCTGGAGAAACGGGCATTCTCATACAGTGCTGGAAAGTATAGCCCCAGCCAGCACATGAGACCCACTGGTGCACCCCAGGTGCACCCCGGGCTGAGGACTATCCTTCATACGCAGACTATGTTTGACTTGCAATCTTCCCTTTTTTACTCTATCCAATCAACTTAGCAGGGTTTCAAGAGCAACACTTCTAAATTTCCAGAGAGCAGCCAAGATGGTGAAGTAGAAGGATCCCAAGCTCACCTTCTCTCATAAGCACACCAAAATCACAACAACTTGCAGAACAACTATCATTGAAAAAGTGTGAAAAGATCTTCTACAACTAAAGACATTAAGAAGGAACCACAAAGAGACTGGTAGGAGGAACAGACTCACGATATAATCAAATCCATACCCCCAGGTGGGTGACCCACAAACTGGAGAATAATTATGTTACAGAGGTTCTTCCACAGGAGTGAGAGTTAGGAGCCCTGCATCAGGCTCCCCAACCCAGGGGTCCAGCACTGGGAACATGAACCCCCAGAGCATTTGACTCTAAAGGTCAGCAGGGCTTGGTTACAGAATCTCAACAGAAAGGGGGGAAATAGAGACTTCACTCTTAAAAGATGCACACAAAATCTCACACACAAGGGCAAAAGCAGTAATTTCATAGGCATCTCAGCCAGACCTATCTAGGTCTTCAAGGGCTTCCTGGGGAGGCAGGGAGTGGCTGTGGCTCACACTGGGGACACAGGCACAGGTTATGGGCACCCCAGTGTTCACTGCTGTACTGATTACAATACCCAAGATGTGGAAGCAACCTAAATGTCCATGGACAGATGAATGGATAAAGATGTGGTATACATATACAATGGAATAGTACTCAGCCATGAAAATAATGAAATAATGCCATTTGCAATAACATGGATGGACCTAGAGATAATCATACTAAGTGAAGCAAGCTAAACAGAAAAAGACAAATGTCATATGACATCACTTATATGTGGAGTCTAAAAAAAATGATACAAACAAATTTATATACAAAACAGAAATAGACTCAGACATAAAAAACTGACTTACGGTTACTAAAGGGGAATTTTGGGATTAACATGTATTCACTACCATATATAAAGCATATAACCAACAAGGACCTACTGTATGCCACAGGAAAATAACTCAATATTTCACAATATCCTATAAGGGTAAAGAACCTTAAAAAAATAGATATTTGTGTAACTGAATCACTTTGCTCTTGCTGTACACCTGTAACTAACACAACATTGTAAACCAACTATATATCAATAAAAAATAAAATTATAAAAAATAAAAGAATGGAAATATGTTTAAAATAAATTACCAAATGAAACAAATTTTAAAAAGACTAACAATAATAGGTTTAGTATGCTCTATATCTGGCGGGCTGCCGTCTATGGGGTCGCACAGAGTCAGACATGACTGACACGACTTAGCAGCAGCAGCATCATGCTCTATTTGTGTAAATATTTTTAAAACATATGCCTGCATACACATGGAAGAATTTAAAATATTTTTAATGTATAAAAGATTACATGAGAAGCTGTTAAGAATGATTCCTGGAGGAGAGGAATAATGGAGAAAGAGGTTTCTTTTTCTTTTCATACCTAAGGTGTTTTGAATTTTTAATATTTGTATATATTGACTTTAGCTATATTGCTTTTATTTTAAATGTTTCTTTGATTTGTTTAGAAATAAGTAGCTATTACTGTGTTTTTTCAAATACATGTAAGTGCTGTGTGCTCAGATGTGTCCAACTCTTTGCAACTCCATGGACTGTGGCCCACCAAATTCCTCTGTCCCTGGAATTTTCCAGGCAAGAATATTGGAGTAGGTTGCCATTTCTTTCTCCAGGGGATCTTCCCAACCTAGGGATGAAACCCAGGTCTCCTGCATTGGCACATGGATCCTTTACCATTGGCACATACATATCTGGGAAGCCCCAATATGTACATGTGTACATATTTATGTGTATGTGTATGTGTGTAAAAAAACAGACAAAAGAAGCATCACTGGATCTACATTAAAGAGGTAAATAGTATACAGCATTATTCTGGGTTAAATGATACAGACTTTGAACACTTGAAAATATAATTCTATTTCTTAAACACTCTTTTCACTTCCCTTCCTTCCACCCCCATACATTTCATTTGTGCTTTCAATTAGAATGACAAACTGTTTCCCCTGAATAGTATAAAGCCCAATCCAACTATTGTAAATCTCAAATAAATAGTCCAATAATAGTCACACCTTAGAATGCTTCCTTTGTGATCCTACAACATACCTATTACTACGGAGGCTTCTTGAAGAATATGAGTATTCAAAACAACAATTGATGACTAAGTGGGAAGGCAGATGTAAAAAGAAGAGAATATTTAGGGAAGAAAGTTAAAAACTGAAAAGAAAAGCTAGACAAGACAAGAAAACATTTCTGTGAATGTTGGGGATAGTTGTGGGAAGTAAATGTGATTACACAGGAAGAGGTGTTTCTTTGTAACTGAAACTTGGCAGGAAGGACATTAAGATATGACAGTTAGAACAGACTATATTTGAAAAGGTAATAATGCCATAAGAAACTCCAAGAGATTTCCTGGAGTGTTGAAAAGAGTAGCAATTGTTTGATGACATATAAGATTCTGAAAAAATGTGAGGCAAAATTAAACATCGTAAGAATATAAATCTATACCCTGTGTATATCAGTAAAAGCAGTCTTAGTTA
This sequence comes from Bos indicus, assembly GCF_029378745.1. Taxonomy (NCBI): domain Eukaryota; kingdom Metazoa; phylum Chordata; class Mammalia; order Artiodactyla; family Bovidae; genus Bos; species Bos indicus. The sequence goes on from NC_091769.1 coordinate 57,407,703, forward strand.
AAAGTAGGCAAAAATAGATGCCTGTCTGCTGTATTTTTAAAGATCCCTTGGAATAGGGATCACATGTTTATGTACACTCATATATACACAAAGGGTAATGACCAATCATCCCAATTTGCCTGGAACTAATGGGTTCCCTGGATGCAGGACTTTTGGAACTGAAACCAGGATAGTTCTAGGCAAACTAGGAAAACATTCATTACACTAACACAGAGGTAGGTAAACAAATATAAAGACAAATAGATAGGTATATATGATAGACAATGTAGATAATGAATATAGATACCCTTACATACAGGTCTCTGAAATATGTTTGCAGCATTACAAAAAAATTAGAATTATTGCTGTGGCTCCTATTATTTTTCTTTTTTGTTTTTTTTTTAATTTTATTTTATTTTTAAACTTTACAAAATTGTATTAGTTTTGCCAAATATCGAAATGAATCCACCACAGGTATACATGTGTTCCCCATCCTAAACCCTCCTCCCTCCTCCCTCCCCATACCATCCCTCTGGGTTCATCGCAGCACTGTTTATAATAGCCAGGACATGGAAGCAACCTAGATGTCCATCAGCAGATGAATGGATAAGAAAGCTGTGGTACATATACACAATGGAGTATTACTCAGCCCTTAAAAATAATACATTTGAATCAGTTCTAATGAGGTGGATGAAACTGGAGCCTATTATACAGAGTGAAATAAGCCAGAAAGAAAAACACCAATACAGTATACTAACACATATATTTTTCAAGACTATTTTTTTAGAGGAGTTTTAAATTCACAGCAAAATGGAAAAGAAAGTACAGAGATTTTCCATATACTCCGACTGCACATAAGCACAGCCTACCCCATCATCAACATCCCCAACCAGGGTGGTACATTTGTCACAATTAAAGAACTTACCTTGATGCATCATTATCATCCAAAGTTTATAGTTTACATTAGGTCTCACCCCAGATGGTGAACCTTCTATAGGTTTTGACAAATGACTTTCCGGGTGGCTCAGACAGTAAAGAATCCTCCTACAATGCAGGAGACATGGGAGACATAGGTTTGATCCCTGGGTAGGGAACATCCTCTAGAGAAGGGAATGGATACCCACTCCAGTATTCTTGCCTGGAGAATTCTATGGACAAAGGATCCTGGAAGGCTCCAGTTCATGGGGTCACATAGACTGTATGTGTCCAATATTTTTGGTGTGAGGACTGGTTTTGGTATGGATGACAGCCACATCTTTCCCCAAAGTGTGCTGGCCATTATCCGCTTGATGGGGGTGTGATTGGTGTTGTAGTGACTAGACCCTGTGCTGAATGTGAGGTAGGGTATTGGCTATCACTGACCTTTTGAAGTAGAGTTTGCTCCCCAGGTGTTGGAGTAGAAGCCCTGAGGTTTGGGTTCAATCAGTCTCCATTGCCCTTGAGTATGTGCCTTTTCCCAAAGGAGTGAATTGCTGAAACAAGTGAGGCCCATGTAGTCACAGAGCTCCTACGCACTGTCTATGTAGACATCCACCATTCATCTCAGAAGTGGCCCAAGGTTGCATCCCTTTCTCTGTTTTGTTTGTCCTGGATCTAGTGCAAGGCTGTAGTGTGGATTAGGCTGCAGCTGGGGATCAGGACACTGTGGCTGCAGGAACCGAGGTGTCTATGCCACCACCTGGGATATGGACTGCTTCTGTGGCAAATGTCTCCCAGGACCTGTCTGCTCCAGATCTGGTGCTAAGCTGCAGTATAGAGTGGGAGGGGCCAGTGCACTCTCTCTGTGCACTGAGATTTACCACTTAAGCACCATGCATTCTTGTGGCTCACCCATTGTGCATGCTGACAATGTCTAGCGGTCTCAACCTGCCACCCCCGTGCATGTACGGACAATGGCCTTGGCAGTTCTGCCCAAATCACACCCCAGTCACCTGGGTCTGTGTAGCTAGACCAAATCTTTGCCCTGATTTCACACCAGGTTGTCATGTGGTGTGAGCGAGGCCAGGGCACTTGCCCCTTCAGATAGGGAAGTACAATAAGGAAGTGCAGCCACCAATACAAGGCTCTCTTTGCCCTGATTGTTAGCAAGCTAGCTTGGGCACACTCCTCATGAGTGAGGCTAGGCTTCTCCAGCCTTTCTATCTGTCTCAGTGGATTTCCCAGCAGGCAAGGAGCTTGTCTTCTCCATGCGGGGCCCCGGGACTGTGATGCCCAGATTTTGAGTCAGTCTGCTCCCTCCCCAAGGTGAGGGTCCACCCTGTGTGGACCTTCTTTTCCCTACAGATCTCTGCCAGTGGCACAGGTCCTGACTAATGCCTGTTTTTCCCCATCCTACTTGGTTATGTGGAGATCTTCCTTGTAGCTTTGTTGTATAGGAGATCTTCTGCCAATTTCCAGTTAGTTTTCTGTGAGAATTGTTCCACATGTGGATGCATTTTTGATGTGTTTGTGGGGGGAGGTGAGCTCCACATCTTCATAGTCTGCCATCTGGATTCTCTTCTCCTTAAGAGTTATCTTTTAAACTCTTTTCCCTCACTACTGCTTCCCAGGTGGCGCTAGTGGTAAAGAATCCACCTGCCAATGCAGGAGATGCAAGAGACACAGGTTCAATCCCTGGATGGGGAAAATCCCCTGGAGTAAGGAAGGTAACCCATCCCAATATTCTTGCCTGGAAAATTCCATGGACAGAGGAGCCTGGCAGGATACATAGGGTTGCAAATAGTCGGACACAACTGAGCAACTACCTCTCCACTTTCATTTCATCTACAGTTGTTATCAACTCCACTTCTGAATCACATTCCAAAAGTCTCCATTTTCCTTTTTATTCATGTTACTTTACACTTTTTCTGTAATTTAACTGTGGTAAGAACACTTATGAAATTTACCCACTTAACATAATATAGTGTATCAATACTATATTGTTATCTATAGGTACAATGTTGTACAGCAGATTCTGGAACTTATCTTGCATAACTTAAATGTTATACCTATTGATTAGCAACTCCCTGTCTCCCCCACTCCCAGCCCCGGGCAACTACAATTCTATTATTTGCTTTCATGAGTTTAACTATTTTAGATACCTCCTATAAGTGGAATTTTGCAGTATTTGTCCTTCTGTGACTAACTTATTTCACTTAGCATAATGTCCTTGAAGTTCATTCATGTTGTTGCACAAGACAGGATTTCCTTCCTTTTTTATGCCTGAGTAATATGTATGTATATACCATGTTTTCTTTATCTGTTCACCTGTCTGTAAACATTTACATTTTTCCCACTTCTTGACTACTGTGAATAATACTACAGTGAACTTTTAAAAGCAAATATCTCTTCAGGATCCTGATTTCAGTTTGAGGGGATAAATACCCATAATTGGGGTTGCTGGATCATGTAGTAGTTCTATTTTTAATTTTTTGAGAAACCTGCATACTGTTTTCCATAATGGCTGCACTAATTTACATTCTCATCAGCAATGCACCAAGGGTTCCCTATTCTCCACATCCTCACCTGCACTGGCTATTGCTTACCTTCTTTTAATACATAATAGTCATTCTATGCTTCTGATTTACCAGTTTTAGATTAAAAGTTCCCATAACTACTCCTCAGACTTTTCAATGCCAGTCACAAGTCTAGGCTGTTATCTGTACTTCTAACTGACTGGTTATAAATCAGACTTTCCCACAACTTTCTCCTTTGGTAGTATTAATTTGCTAGAGTGACTCAAAGAACTCAGAGAAACATAATACTATATCAGTGGTTTATTATAGAAAGATATAACTCAAGAACAGCCAGATGGAAGAGACGCACAAAAATGATAATTTTAGGTTGTCAGACACATCTTAAATTTCTTCCTTTCCTTTTTTCCAGTGCTAATTTGTCTTTAAGTGTGGGTTATTCTGCTTCTGAAATAAACAGGCAAAGGAGTGAGACATTTCTCCAAAGAAGTTATACAAATTGCCAATAATCACATGAAAAGATGCTGCTCAACATGACTAGTCATTAGGGGAATATAAATTCAAACCACAATGAGATACCAGATAGAAGAGATACACAGGGCTAGGAACCGGGAAAGAACATGTGGCTTCCATGCCCTCTCAGAGGGTGCCACTCTCCCCAAACCTCCATGTGTTCACCAACCTGGAATCTCTCCAGACCCCATTCTTTGGGGTTTTTATAAAGACTTCATTACACAGGCATGACTAAATTCTTGGCCATCAGCAGCTGAGTCAACCTCCAGCCCCTCTCCCTTCTCCAGAGGTCAGGTGGTGGGATGAAAGTTCCAACCCTCTAATCACTTGGCTAATTCTCCTGGCAACCAGCCCCCATCCTTAAGTGCTATGCAAAAGTGTCTTCATTAACATAATAAAAGACATTTTTATAGCTCTCAACACTTAGCAAAGTCTAGGTTTTAGGAGCTCTGTACCAGAAATGGGGAAGAAGACAAATATATATTTCTTATTATAAACCATATCACAATGTTCATCAGGGAATATTGGCCTGTACTTTTCTTTTGGTGTCTTTACGTAGACTTGGAATCTTGACCTCATAAAATGAGTTTGGAAGGGTTCCCTTCTCTTCAGTTTTTTGGAAGAGTTTGAGAAGGATTAGCATTCAGAAGTTCCATTTTTATCCTTCTCCACAGCCACCACCTGAGTCCAAATCATCATTTCTCACGTGAAACTGCTGCTGCTGCTGCTGCTGCTGCTAAGTCGCTTCAGTCGAGTCCAACTCTGTGCAACCCCATAGACAGCAGCCCACTAGGCTCCTCTGTCCCTGGGATTCTCCAGGCAAGAATACTGGAGTGGGTTGCCATTTCCTTCTCCAATGCATGAAAGTGAAAAGTGAAAGTGAAGTCGCTCGGTCGTCCTGAAACTTCAATAACCCTCTCTTCACTACATCCACTCTTGAACTTCTACTATTCATTCCTCTTAGAGCAGCCAGAGGAATCTTTTAAATCACAGATTAGATCATGTCACTCTGTTAGAAATCCTTTAGGCACTTCACACCACCTTTGGAATACAATGTAGACGTCTTTATCATGGGCCACAAGGCCCTGTGTAGTCCAGTCCCTACCCAAGTCTCCAACCTTGTGCCACTGTAGCACTCAACTGCAATTCTTTATCTAAGTAGTCCATCTTAACAGACACATTCATTGATTTGACCAAATATATGTCAATTATATGTTGACATATATATATGTCAAATATATGTCAATAACCTCAGATATGCAGATGACACCACCCTTATGGCAGAAAGTGAAGAGGAACTAAAAAGCCTCTTGATGAAAGTGAAAGTGGAGAGTGAAAAAGTTGGGTTAAAGCTCAACATTCAGAAAACGAAGATCATGGCATCCTGTCCCATCACTTCATGGGAAATAGATGGGGAAACGGTGGAAACAGTGTCAGACTTGATTTTGGGGGGCTCCAAAATCACTGCAGATGGTGACTGCAGCCATAAAATTAAAAGACGCTTACTCCTTGGAAGGAAAGTTATGACCAACCTAGATAGCATATTCAAAAGCAGAGACATTACTTTGCCAACAAAGGTCCGTCTAGTCAAGGCTATGGTTTTTCCTGTGATCATGTATGGATGTGAGAGTTGGACTGTGAAGAAGGCTGAGCACCGAAGAATTAATGCTTTTGAACTGTGGTGTTGGAGAAGACTCTTGAGAGTCCCTTGGACTGCAAGGAGATCCAACCAGTCCATTCTGAAGGAGATCAGCCCTGGGATTTCTTTGGAAGGAATGATGCTAAAGCTGAAACTCCAGTACTTTGGCCACCTCATGCGAAGACTTGACTCATTGGAAAAGACTCTGCTGCTGGGAGGGATTGGGGGCAGGAGGAGAAGGGGACGACAGAGGATGAGATGGCTGGATGGCATCACTGACTCGATGGACGTGAGTCTGGGTGAACTCCGGGAGTTGGTGATGGACAGGGAGGCCTGGCGTGCTGCAATTCATGGGGTCGCAAAGAGTCGGACATGACTGAGCGACTGAACTGAACTGAATGTCAACTTTGGGCTTCCCAGGTGGTGCTAGTGGTATAAAGAACCGGTCTGCCAATGCAGGAGATATAAGAGACGTGGGTCAGAAAGATCCCCTGGAGGAGGGCATGACAACCCACTCCAGTATTCTTGCCTGGAGAATCCCATGGACAGAGGAGCCTGGAGAGCTACAGTTCATGGGGTCACAAAGAGTTGGACATCACTGCAGTGACTTAGCATGCACACATATGTCAACTTTCTTGGAGTCAGCAGAAGGAAGGTAAATACTATCTGTATCACAAACTAAAATAAATAATTATCCTTTTTAAAAATCTAACATTTGCATAGCTTTATTTGTGCATCAGGAATAAAATTCAAAACAAGCAGGCAGATACCATTGCTCTCCTTTGACAACTAGAAAACTGAAACATGCAGAAAAAGTCATGATATGATACATGAAGTAGTCATAACTACCTCAACTTAAATGTAAATTAAATCTTAATGGAACTTCAGACTACAATTCATCCTTCAGAGTAATATTAAGTCAGCATCAAATATATGCCCTATATTATAAAAGTCTTAAGAACTATAATGTTATATTGCTTACATTCATTTTTAAAGAACCATTTTTAAATATCTGCATCATTCTCCCTCTGAAAATTGTGTTATTATTACAATTTGGATTGTCTCCATAGAGCAAAATTGCATTTGTATTGTCATTATGGCAAAAGAAAGTCTTGAAATACATAAACCACCCATGTTAATAAGGGACTATCATTAATTTTCTTAAGTCAAAAATCTAGTTAGTGATCTTTGACATTTCAAAACAAAATAAAAACTCATAAAAACAAGTGGGATATTTTTATCAATATAGGTTAAGATTTATTCTTATTTGAATGATAAAATTAATTTTAGAAGAGAATTTTTATTGTATTTGCTCATTTGTTAGTAATCACTAAGAATGAGAAGAACTAAATTACCCAGAGGTGCTGAAAATACTAATTATGTATGCCTATTTGAGGTACAATACTAAATAATGCTTTCTTACTGCTTTTGTAAATAAATTCTTTACCCAAACTAATTCATACCCAAAGTATTTTATAAAATAGAGCTACTGTGGTTTGAGTGGGGGTAAAAACCCAGCAATCCACCAGCAGAGTCACCTCCTCATTCCAGTCCCCTAAGAACCTAGGGTCTGTTAGATTCCTGCTTTATAATCCACAGAAGTTGCTGAAATTTTACTTTTGGTCCACATGAAAATGATAGATTTTATAACAGAAATTTAACAAGTATCATAGCTTGGTTTTATTTTTTACTTAAAGTAGAATTTCTATTTCAAATTGTTTATTGCTCTCTTTTTTCTTATATGATTAACTCTATTGTTATTCTGTTTCCATTTTCAGTGACTATAAGCTATGAATTTCTAAAACACAAAGGGGAAGAAACATACATTTTAAGGAAGAGATTCAGCATTTTCATGTATTAATATTTTGTTCTAGAAACTTTAGATCCAGTGAGCCATAAGACACTGGCCGTTGTAATGTATGGCTGGGCACCTGGCTCAGAAATAAGAACAAAAGTCAGTGGTTTAAAGCCAAATGCTCCAGCAATGAAATAAAAACAGCAATAGAAAAAGGCATGTGAACAGGAGTTTCTGGGGGATTTTGCTATTTACGTCAATAAATCCAAATAGAAGAGAATATATCATAACAAAAAAAAAATAATAAGTTTCAAAGAAGTCAGGAATAGATGAAATTCAAGCACAAGAAGAATAGATATCAAACTCAAACACAAGAGAAATGCTTAATTACATGGCTTGAAGACAAAGTCATTTAGGACAGCCCCCCACTAACCAATGTTTTATATTTTCAGTAAGTGGATAATAGTCTCCATCACTTTAAGCACCACCTGGATGCAGGCCTGCCTCAGGGATAGCCCATGTCAGCCAGGGTAAACAGGCATTTTGTATAGCATAGGTCTGAGTCTCCCCATTATCTCCCCAATCCAATCATACCCCAAACCTGCTTTATTAAGAAATATTTTGGTATGTTTCCTTTACTCTCTAAAGTAAAATTAATTAATACTATAACCTCCTAATGAACATATTTCATAAGGTCCCAATAATGATGTAAAGAAGAAATAAAGCAATTTATCATTTAAGAGTAAATATTTCAAAATGTAAATATTCAGACATCACTGAAGAACTAATAAAGTAATTGGAAGCTTGCAGCTTACCAATAATGAATGTTTGGTTTAATAAATATAAGAAAATATTATAAAAATCTTAAGCCAAATACATTTTATATAAGAAACAGAGATAAAACAGGGCATATGAAAGAAAGAACATACAATAAAATCTAGCATTAGGAGAAGTAACAAGAAACCAAAATGTACCTGTATGCAACAAGACAAGGAAATAACCAACAGACCATGATAAGTACAGACTGCCAAATTAAATTAAGATATATTATATTCTTTTGATTGATTAATAATGTCAATATACCCCTGCCAAGACTACCAGATTTTAGAATTTGCTTTCAAAGTCTGTGAAGGTAATATCACTTAGAAATACATTCAGCTGCCAGTAACATCTCTGAAATAACCTTGACTTAAATATGATAAAGGCCTCTCTCAAAAGGAAAACCTAAAGTTAGAATGATCATCAGGAACCAGGCTTCTATATTTCTGCCATGCCACCTTTAACATATAACTTTTATCCTTAAACTTGCCTCATTATTGCAAGATGATCACTGCAGATCCAACCATCAAGTCTATGATCCAGGCATCAGGAAAAAGAGAGGGGCAAGGACCAAGGTCACAGTCACAGATTCCAGCTGATTTCCTGGAAGTCTCACAATGTGATACATGCTTACCACTCATGGACCACTCTCCTTGACTGCAAGAGAGAGGGGGAGATTCAGCTGCACATTTGGGCACATTGCTACACCCAACAATCTAGGAGTTTTACTGCTGAGGAAAAAAGGGGGAAATTCTGGGGGGGAAATAAAGAGATATCTAAAGATATGAAATTTAGGAAGTTTTGCCTATGAAAAGCTAAGTAAAAAAAGGTGGTTCAAATTTTAAGACACTTTCAAGAAGACAGATAGTAAAGATCCACTGTATGTTTCAAAGCTTTTTGAATTGCTTTGTGTTTCATTTTAATATGACCAGTTCACACTGCCCTAAAGACAAGCTTCCTGTCGTGGGGCAATGGTTGTCTCCCCAAAACATACGAATCAAATTCAGTCGAGAGCAAAAAGATTCAAAGGCAAAGGTAAGGGGTACTTATTGTAATAGAAGGGGAAATTAACCAAAAGTAATAGTAAACATAAAAAAAATTATACATTCTCCTCAGATAAAATATTATACTGCGATTTCTCTCTGGTTAAGTCAGAAAAATGGAGATTTGGAAAATCATTTAATGAATTAGGGCTTTATGTACACCAAGAGTATGAGTACTAGTTTTGGTTTGCTTTTCTGTTTTGTCATTTTTATACTGGCTTTCCTAACCCCCATCTTCTCATGCTGCCACAGGTTATCCAGGGGATGTTCCCAACCCAAGAATGGAACCTACATTTCCTGCATTGGCAGGCAGATTCTTTATTACTGAGCCACCAGGGAAGCCCAACAAAACATCTAGTGGAAGGGACAATAAAAAGTATTTCCCCTTCTATTTAATGGATTATCACAGAGCAGAAAGAGAAAGTGAGGTTGGGTGGGCAGCGGTAGGAAAGACCTCTAGAGAGAGGAGAAAGAGCAGCTAAAGGAAGAGAAAAAAGCTCTCCAATTTCAGACTCTGCTGTCTATCTACCTATACCTCCTGACTACTGTCTTTTCCTTGAGAAGTCATCCCAGCCAATGCCTTGCCCCTTTCCCAATGAGCTTTCTATCTGGGATTTTCCACTGCTAACCAAAAATAAAAAGGAAAATCTGAGTTATACCAAAAATCCAAATGATGTGATTTTACTAGGATATTTACTCTATCTAGACTAAATATGGGAGAAGGCAATGGCACCCCACTCCAGTACTCTTGCCTGGAAAATCCCATGGACGGAGGAGCCTTGTAGGCTGCAGTCCATGGGGTCGCTAGGAGTCGGACACGACTGAGCAACTTCACTTTCACTTTTTACTTTCATGCATTGGAGAAGGAAATGGCAACCCACTCCAGTGTTCTTGCCTGGAGAATCCCAGGGACGGGGGAGCCTGGTGGGCTGCCGTCTATGGGGTTGCACAGAGTCAGACACGACTGACGAAACTTAGCAGACTAAATATCTATTTTATCAATATAAATGCCTATATTACATTCAGCAGTATTTATTTTGTTCTAGGGAATAAGAATAATTCAGGGTTTATATTGTCTCTGTAACCAGCAATGTCCAACAGGTCAATTTGGTTTTTCTTCACATTCTTTGAGAAATACTCTTAGAATAAGATGGCTTTTCTTTTTAATGTTTTAAATTTAAATTGTGTCTGAAACTTTCTTTCTTTAGCTCTTTACTCTAATATTTGGCACCTGCAGATTTTAGTCCCAGAGTTAGATCAGCCTGGAGAGTTTCTAATTTCTTGAACTCTCAGTTCTGGCCTGATTCCTACCCCCTGGGAAATATAATGCTACTTCTAGAATCTATCTAATCCACACAAGGACTATTGTGTAAGGACATTTCAGTGATCAGAGTTTATGACTCAGAACTTTAAAAAGTCTAAATTCTAGTATCTGTTCTTAAATTGTGTCCTGGTCAGAGTTTAAGCCTCCCAGTTTTCCCCCACTTCACGTTACAGAAACTAGATCCAAGAATTGATGAGACAAACTACATTTGCAAAGATAATGTTAGATTATGATAAGAAAATAGTTTACAGAAGACAAGAATAAACATAAGGGGAGAGAAAGGTTAATGAATATTTGGGAGTCATTTAGGAATTAACCCAATATTGAGTATCTATTGATGCTTTTGAACTATGGTATTGGAGAAGACTCTTGAGAGTCCCTTGGACTGCAAGGAGATCCAACCAGTCCATTCTGAAGGAGATCAGCCCTGGGATTTCTTTGGAAGGAATGATGCTAAAGCTGAAACTCCAGTACTTTGGCCACCTCATGCAAAGAGTTGACTCATTGGAAAAGACTCTGATGCTGGGAGGGATTGGGGGCAGGAAGAGAAGGGGATGACAGAGGATGAGATGGCTGGATGGCATCACTGACTTGATGGATGTGAGTCTGAGTGAACTCCGGGAGTTAGTGATGGACAGGGAGGCCTGGCGTGCTGCGATTCATGGGGTCGCAAAGAGTCAGACACGACTGAGCAACTGAACTGAACTGAACTATATGCCAAGTAATTTCACATATATTCTCCCATTTAATCATTAAAGTAACCTTGTGGCATAGGCACTATGTGACTTATTAAAAGGGAAAACTGAGGCTCAGAGTGGTTAAATGCCTTGCCCAAGGGTCCCATCACTAGTAAGCGTTACAAGACTCCTAGTACAGAATTCTTTCCCCTGCCCCACTCTGTTGAAAAGGCTAGTAAATTCTACAGTTGGCAATTTGTCATTCACTACCTATGATTCACTTTTTAATATAAATCTTACTAAAATAAATCCATTTTTATTCTAGTAAAAACTCAAAATATTACCTTGTCTAGAAAAGTAAAATTGCAAGGTTGTCCCTATTAGAATAGTCTAAGCAAGAACTGGGAAAGGTGGAATTTGTAGAGAGTTGATACCATTCCCTGGATTCTTTACAAACAAGAATAAACCCCTATCTAATGCAGACTACTCAATGCTGCCTCCTTTTAGTCTAAGTGGGGCCCTTTTACCGAGGAAGCTGCTAATATGGCATCAGGCTATTAATGGGAAAAGCATTTACTTTAGATTAAGAATAGTGTAAAGTAGAGCCGGGCCCTCTATGACTGGCTATTAGGGATGTTAATTAAATATTTATAATGTCTAAATTAGCATAGTGAAAGCCCAATTCATCAATTTGTTCTGGTCTGTTTGTAAGGGGGAAAAAATAACTCCAAATGCCCCTGAAGAAAGATGCTATGTGAGTCAATAGGAGGATGACTGAACAATTTATTATGATTGTGGTAAACTTTTTATTTTGATTTTATTTAAAGATACTTGTTGCAGCACCTTATCTTAAAGACCATTTACCACAGTCAATATACTGGAGGGCCATGTATTATTCATTGTTATCCAATGAAAAATTTGCTAAGGTGCTTCCATGCTGAATGTCTGATTGATTCATTGATTTCTTGATAGTTACTTCCAAAAAGTAAAGGCTAAGTTTGATATTGAGAAGTGGGGCTGGAAGCCAGAAGCCCCAATTCCTTCCTTTATTACCAACTAGCCTGCTGAAAGACCTAGTTTTCCAAGCCTTTAAATGATATCTTGCTAATAGAATAGTTTTCAGGCTTCACGGTTAATAATTGAGAGGAATAGTTGGATCTTCCATTGAAAACTGCTAAGTATGTGGCTGCTTCTCCTTCTGTCCGTGTAGGGAAGCCAGGAATATTAACACCTAAATGCCCATAGCCTGTGAATGCCTAATTAATGTCTTTTATGAATTCCATTCAATTAAAATTATTTTTAATCTCATTTTATTATGAGAAAGTCCCCAAAGGGAAAGACCAACTGTCCAATCTATTTTCAACTGAAGATGAGGCTGGCTGCAGTGGAAACTTCATCACCAACATTTAAATGAAGTTGTGTGTGGCTGGCTTAAGCTCATCACCACTCGCACACGTTTGGGTAAATACAGTTAAATATGGGTGGAAAGTTTGGAACTTTTTTTTAACAAATCCATTCTCCCCATACTGGCCCAGTAGTTAGTTCCCTGATCATATCTGATGAATGCACTTCTCCCCCAAAACTAAAAATTAGAAAATTAAACTATTAAGACCTCATAGTTTGTTTTGGTTATAATGAACTGTTTTCCTTCTGTCTTGTAGGTTTTCTTCTCCAATTAAGAAGTGACCCGAAATACAATGTGACCCCTCTTTATATGGGTGCATCTGATTGCCCTCTTTCTTTCCTGCATCAGACAAGCTGGCCTTCCCTAGAGGGTGGGCTGGCGTGAAAGGGTTAAAGGTTCTCTGGTCAAAATGACCCAACAGAAGGAGCCCGGCCCAGAGCTGAAATCTAAGTGCTAATGACCGCTGCCCTTCACCCCGCTGCTGTCCACCGGCCGGACCTGAGGCCGGGTAGGGGCCGGGCCTAGGAGTGGGCACAATGTTCTGCATTTAACATTTGAACTTCTCCTATCCGAGGCAGCAGGCCGTTTTGTCCTGAGGTCGCTGACCCTGGCTCCCCCATCAGCTGCCCTGAAACCTTAATTGAATGACAGATGGTCATCTTCGGGGGCGCCAGAAGCTGCGGGCTGCCAGCCGCGCAGGGGCTGCGGCCCCAGGCCCCAGCGGTCCTGCCCCGGCCCTGCCAACAAGGGGCGGGCAGCAGAGGCAGCAGGAGGCCCGCGGGAGCGGCGGGCTTGGTGGGTCTCGGCCAAAGGCGTGGCCCCGCGCCCCCTGAGGAAACAAGCGCCTAAGTGGTCGCACGGGCAAATAGCCGGTTCCTAGCGCCCTAACCAGCCTCCCAGGCCGAGCGACCCAAACAGTGCAGGCCTTATCTAGGCCTCGGGCCCCGGAAGGCAGCCGAGAAGGGACAAAACGTCTCGCCTCAGTGTCGAAGGCCCGTATTCCAACAACCGCGGGCCCCAAGCGTCGAGGTCTGGAGTCCGTGCGGCCTAAGGCAAACAGGCCAGCGTCCAAGCCCAAGATGCCCATCCCCAGGTGGGTCCACCCTCCTGAGCCGGCGAAAAGGCCCGGAAAAGACCGATCCCATACCGCACGCGGCCTGCCCTGAGTCACCAAGAGCGCCTTCGGGCGAGCGCCATTCTCGGCCGGAGGCCACGCGAGCCACGCTGATTTCCGAGCGCTGGTGCCCCAAAACTACCCCATTGCAAGGAGCTGTTAGGGCTCTAGGGTAATAGATGGGAGCCCCAAAAGGCGCCTGGAGGCACCAGAGTCCAGCAGCGCTGCCTCAGCCGCTCGTCCGCGCCCTAGTGTCCTATTTCTTTAAAATAAAAGCTGCGAGCCCTACAATTACTGGGATTACAGTGAGCAGGTATTGATCTGCAGCCGGCATTGTAGGATCAAGCAGGCGGGCGGACGCAGACATCGCTGCTCCCACCCCCTTGCCGCCGCCTAGGCCTGCAAAACGCTAAAAAACCATTTCTAAATGTTTGATTTCAAACGCACCATCAACACCTGCTGCAAAAGTACTACCACCACCACCCCCCTCCCCGCCTGCACCTCACCTCTTCCCCTCTGCCCGTGGGCCTCCCAGGCCCGAGCCAACTACATCGCCACCTTAAGCCCCCTCCCCCCTTTTTTCCCCTTTCTTTCTTTATTTTTAATTACTGAGGGAAAATATACACAGAAGCAAAAAAAAAAAAAAAAAAAAGCCTCCCCGGCAGGCGCGAGCGGGGGTGTTGAGGAGGCCGGCGAAGGCGGTAATGCAACCCTAATGCACAGATAGCTGACATCAACTTCCGTCAGGCAGCTCCTGGAGATCGAACCTTTCGATTGTAACTGGGACAATTTGCATAGTGATTCCCTTTCAGAGCTTTCCCGGGTCCATAACAAGCCCAGGCAGCTATTCAAATGCAAGTTGCAACCCCAAATGCAAGGCTAGCCGGACCAAAAAGAGCCCTCCGGCGCTCTGGAGAAGCGAGACCCGTGCTTTGGATCTCATCCTTCTCTTCTTTTTTCTCTCTTTCTCTTCTCGGGTTCCTGATTTAGCTGGGAGCTGTTTATTTATGGCTGCAAATGTGTGCGTGCGAGAGAGAGGGAGAATTGATCTTTGCCTGGACTTAAAGATGGAGCCGAAGGCGCTGGAGGGAATTTGGGTTTGCGCGCCTAGCTCAGACCGGGGCGCTGAAGGGGGCCGTTTGGCACGAAGCCCGAGGTCGCTCTTTTCCGCACCCCTCACCTCGCGACCTTTCAGGAATCTGAGGGGTCCTGAAGCGGCCTGGCTGACCCACCTCCCCGGGGCCGAGCTTCGAGAAAGGCTTCATGGAGGGAGCCATCCCGTCCCTGTCTTTAAAATGAGCGCAATAAAAGGTATCACCTGCGACTTGTGCGGATCACTTTTTCTTACTGTGCACTGGTGCGGGGGCGGGAGCGGAGGGTACTTACAGTTTCCGGGGTGGGGGGTGGGGGGCTTATAGGATCCCGGGGAGGGGGGAATTAGGAAGCTAGAAGTTAGGCTCCCCAGTTTCCCGCTTTCTTTCTCATTTGAAATTATGCAGATTGACTCTCGTTTCCTCCCTCCTAGGGGGCAAATCCTCAAACGTGAACCTGATCACTTGTCACAGAAGCAACTTGCCATGAAATCCGCTAATGCGCCGCGACTCGCCCACCCGGGTAAGCCTCTCTCACTGGCGCGTGCGGAGGTGGGGGTGGGGGACAGGCCGGGGCAGGGGCTCCAGGGGCCCGGCGTCGCTGGTCCACTGCTGAGCCTGTAGCCACACAGACAGGGTGGGAACCGAGGGCGGAGGGCAGAAGCCGCGTCACGGTCAGGGAGCCGAGCGAGGGCGCCCCCCTCCCACCCTGCCCACCCAGCTTCGGCGCTAACAGGTCCTCCTGGCAAATTTAAAGTAGCAAATGAGGGCGGGAAGGAGGCCTCCCAAATAGGGTGTAAATATCCAGGCGTGCCAAGCGTGGTGGAGGGTACGCGAGCGCGCGTCTGCGGTCTATGAGCGGTTCTCCTGCGAAGCCGCATGCGGCGGCAGAACTGCGCCTGCATCCGTGCGAGTCGTAGAAATGGAGATAGCCAGGGTCACTGACCTGGGGAAAACCCCGAGTTAAAACTTGTCTACACTTCCCTAGGCTGGTTCCCGCTTTCTAAATCTCCCAGGTGGCTTGTTGTCTCTGCAAATCCAACACAAACGTACTCAGGATTATCTCAGGCCACTGTCCTTGCAGCACTGACCATTATCTCGATGGAAGAACGAGCTCCTCTGGTCAGAGAGCATAAAGCGGCGGCTAAATTCGTGTCTTTCCCCACCCACCCACCGCACCCTTTAATGGTGAGAAAATATAGGCTTCTCAAATCCACAGAAGCAACCAAACACACATTTCCCAATGTTCTTTGTTTATATCGGTTCGGGTGCTGGAAGCTGTCTGACAACGAGCTTTTTCGTTGAGCCTGTTTTATGCAGAGCACTTGGGATATTTTTCAGTCTTGTATCTTAAATATATATATTAAATGCTTTATGGATGGTTTTGCAATAGGTTTCTTAAGGAACAGATATGTTCCTAGGTGTTTGGGATTGAATGGTGAGAGAAGCTGCCTGGAACGTATAAATAAACCCAATGCAAATTAAAAACACATTGAACAGAAGAAATGATTATGAATGAAGATGAGGGCATTAACTAGTCTGGAAAAAAACGATTTTAATGTCTGAATTTTCCAGATTTCATGGCCACAAATAACAAATTGAAAGGAATTTAGTCTATCCTTTTACCTGTGTTTTCTTCATACACAATGGAAGAACACAGGCCCCCCTGGGTTTGTCTGTCGAGTGCACATTTATAAGCATTTCAATGGACAAATCAGATTTGGGATGTTTTCCTACTTTTTCTGTAAACCACAAACAGTTTAGTTCTGATGCAAAACAATTTAAAATTAATTCGGGGTGCAGAAAAAAGGAAAAAATGTAAAATCCTGACAGTTAAACTATTACCAGGTTCCCAGGGGTTAATTTGATATAAATAACCCACTTGCCTGTGAGCACAGAAGGTGGAAGTTAGAGGTCCTGGCAGCAAAAAGACTCCGGTGGTAAAAGAGCTTTGTGAGTCTGAGGGGGTCTGCAGAGGATCTGAGCCTAGCTTTGGGTTTGTTGCATCCCTCTTGCTCACTTAAAACAGTAACTCAAGATGTAAGTAAAAGTGTTTTCATTTTTTATTGATCCCACTAACATCTTTCATTATCCAGCATGTAGCCACAGCAAATTATTGCTCATTTGATACCGAGAATTCTATTGACCATCGCTTTCGTTGGAGAGAGAATTCTAACTACTAGGCTCCTCTGTAGTCAGAGCTGAGGCTAAGAACATTCCTCGGCTAAAACCCAAGTAAATTGAGCCTTCTGCCTCCAGAAATTGATGGAGATGTGTTCATTACATGAAGCCACGTGAATGTGCATAGAGATCTGCTTTTTACTCTGCCTGCCTTGCCCCTACTCATGCGAAAGGTCGGTCCCTTTGGAACAGATCTGTCTACTTGGAGAGCTGGGCATTCGTTAACCTCTCCTAGAGCCCTTCTGGCAACTTCTTTCCAACTCTGACCAGGGTTAGGGCAAGGGAAATGATGCAACAAAAGCCTGCTCTTAAAAGGTCAATCCTGTGCTCAAAACCACCTCAATGGAGACACCTATGGAAATCATTACCCACTCCCTCCCCCAAAAAAATGACTCCTAAAATATCCAGATGAGTGACTTTATGGTCTGGGTACAACTTTCTAAATTAAACTACCATCCCCTTCAACTCTCCTTGTCATCAAAGAGGTCTAAGTACTGGAAGAGGGAGCTCTGAGTTCAATGTCTGTTTTCTCTTTGGTTGGCAATGGGTGTCCAGCCCTGAATGACAAGCCAGGCGACTCCCGTGCTCCCCGCCAGTGCACGAAGAAGGCGAACCCTGCCGCCTGCGCCCCCAAGCCCCCAGTGAAGGCCTGACCTTTGACCCTAGGGCTAGCAGCTTCGGAGTACTCATGGCTAAAGAGGGAGGAAGGTAGAGAAAAGAGGCTGGAGAGAGGGTCCGGGAGAGGAAAGGAGAGACCAGACTTGTTTCCCGAGAAGCTAGTGGCTGAATTTGCCTTCACGCGGAAAGGAGTCCAGAGCTGCCCCAAGCAGGCGCCAGGCGAGTTCTCAACCCTCGGGCTGCCTTCCCCCTTCCCAAGGTGGCTTCCTCAGATAAGCCTGTCCGGACCCAGGCGCCCTTTCGGTCTCCCTTCGGGCGTCTCCGTGAAAAGTGCTCCGATTCGAGGGTGCGCTGAACTGGCACCCCGGCAGCGAAGAGAGAGACGTCAAGCCTGACAGCGAGCGGGGCCCGACCACCGCTAGCCCGCCGTCGGCGCCCAGCCGGGCTTGTCACATTTCCCAGTAGCATGTAATCCACGGGCGCTACACCGTAAGCCCTCCACCCCAAGAGGAGGCCAGGACGGCCTTGGAGAAGCTATGCCCGTGGGGACTCAGTAGAGGAGATGGTTTGGTTAGGTTTCATTTCCACAACCACCAGGTTTTCCACTAGGTTCCAGAACAAATGGAGAGCAAATTAATGCGTTTAAGAAATGAGTCGGAGCTTGCAGTCCGCCAAACGGCTCCAACTCCAAATCCGAAGGCGGATTTGGGGCTCTTAGGGACCGTCTAGGTAGTTATTTTCCTAATGGTGCTAAATGAGCGGCGTGAAACTGTTCTCTCGGGCACCGCGCTCCATGAACCTTGTGCGTCTGGGAGCCACTCTTGTTCTAGAACAAGGTAGTAACGGGTTGGGAGCATGCTCTGAGCACGCGGGACTCTTGCCCAAGAGCAGCAGCCTAGAGATGAGAGTAGATTCTAAGTGGGTTTTTAGGGGTTTCGAGATAGGGGAGGGGAATTTAAGCTGGGATTCATACAGTGGATTTTTTTTTTCTTTGTTTTTCTTTTTGTTTTTAACGTAGATAGATAACCCCCGCAGTGGTGTAACCAGCGCGCGCGCCCAAAGCCGTCTTGTCCCTCGAATGCGCTCACCGCCGGCAACACTTGGAGAATCCAGCCCACAGTGGTTTCGAAAACCCCATTTTCCTGATTGCAGCTCAGACTGTGGAACCCCGAGAGCCTCCCCAAAGAGGGAGCGTGAATCGGGCCAAGTAGTGGGTCGGGGACACACACGCACGCACGCACGCATATGCACACAGAGGCAGAGCAGTGCTTCATAGGACCTAAGATCCAGGGTGGCTGGAAAGGGATCTGGGAGGCCACGTCTGAAGGAGCCAGCAAGGCCCTGGTGCTGCCTCTGCCAGAGTCGTGCAGCCACTGAAGCAGCCTGATCCTGATAGTTATTTTGGGGGGAAAAACACCTGGAACCCAGGTTTGAGCTAAAGAAAGTAAGGGCAAGTGACAGATGATCAAGCATTTCTTTGAAATGAGGAAGAACTGAGAACTACCCAGCTGGCCTGGCCTTAGGGCAAACTGGACCTTAGGAAACTACTCTCTTCGCACACACAGCAGCACACATCCTCCGATGGCAAGTTCACCGGTGCCCAGCAAGGGCCACTGCACCTCCTAACTGCTTTTTCAGCCTCCTCCAGGTTTTGCCAGGCAAATGAAACAAGAACTCAATAGTAAATTATTTTGTTCAGACTTCTGTCTTTTTATGAAAATAAAAGGCAACACTTTGTCATTTTTAATCATATAAGCAGACAATAAACCTAATCTTGATATTGATTTTTCCAGAATCAAGTGATTTTGTGCAGTGTCTGTTTTATTTCCTTTCTGAGGAAGAGCTGTTTGTTGGTAGATGGTGTGGCTCTAAGACTGCACTCCAGTGGGCAGGTGCTTATCTGAAACATGTAGCTGATTGTGGACTTTGAAGCGAGATAGCTAAAATGGGGTTCTGCCTGGGTGGCAGGAAGTTTGGTTTTTGTCTAGTTATTGAGATAATGGTTTCAACCTCTGGTGCACTAGGATAGATTTAAGACTCAGCTAGTGCTTTTAGAAGTTATGGCCTCAGAGTTTCACTGCAATTTTTTTCAAAATAAAATCAAATAAAAATAAAACCAACAACCCCCAAATCTTGATGTTATTGGTCCCAGACAGCACCGTGAGAAGCATTAGCAAGGAAAGCACACTCTCGAAGCAGCCCCAAGTTTAGGAAAGGGACATGACCCTGAGCTGGCCGACCTCGGACAAGGGCAAAAGCCCAGTAGAGAAGTGGCAAGGGATGCAAGTTCCTGCTAATGGGCTCAGAGGCATGGATGATTTCTCTGAATTCTGATGTTCTTTCTTTCCTTTGTCAAAAACAAAGTGATATTTGATGCTGATGCCAAATGGTGTTGGCACCTTTCATGTGAAAGTCTTGAGGTGCAGGGAAGTGGGCCTGGCCTCCACCTAGCTATAGAAGGAAGAGAAAGAGGGAGGGGATGAGGAGAGAAAGCTTCAAAGAAGAAAGGAATGAGTTGGAGAGAGGAAGGAAGAAAGGGAAAAAAATGAAAAGAGGTGGAGAAGAAAATGAAACGGGACGAAGAGGGTAAGATAGAAATAAAACGGGGAAAGAGAAGTAAAAAGGATGGTGAAGGAGAGGGAGAAAGGAAAAGAAGGAAAAACAGATTTCAAAAGACCTACTAAAAAAAAAACAAAATTACCCCATCCCTTGGAGGGAATTGTTTGCTCTGTGGACTACGTGGGAATTTTCCCATAGTTCTGGGTAGTTTCTCCTCCCGCCTGAAATGCAGAACAAATTACAGTCGCCAGCATAAATTAAAATCCCCGAAACTCTCACTCCAATCCAAAAGGCTGGACTCAGGGAGCGCCGACCGCGGACCCACTGGCAAGCCTACCATCCACCAACTCCCCCAGCCACCCCCCCTCCCCCGCCCCCTCAGTGAATGGCAGAGGTCACCACCACCCCACTCCACCCCCACCACCAATTTCCAAGGGCCTAGGACCCTGGCTAAGGGAAGGGGACTTGATGGTTCTATGCCCTGCGGAAGGGGATGGAACCTCGGGCCTTCGAGTGACCCTAGGGCTCTGACCTTTGCTGCGGTCCTCTGGGGTCAGCAGTTAACCTATCGCTCCCCGCCCCTCTTCCCTTCCCGCCCCGGTCACTCAGCGGCCCCGGCTAGGGAGAGTGCGTCAATATTTGGGGCCAGCTTGGGGGAGGGAGCGGCGTCCAAGCAGGATTGCAGGAGGATGGAGCCCAAACCTGTGTGCTCATTCCACTCCCCACACCCAGAAGACCCAGCCTCAAAGATCCCTCGCTTGCCCGGCGCTCACTGCCAAGGCCCAGTTAACCCCGTGCCTGGTAAAGAACCCGCTAAGGCATGTAGGAAGAGAGTGGGCATCTTTCTCAGTTTTCCTGCCCTGTTTAGAGCAATTTATCTTCATTCTAAGTGTTACACACCCTTCAGACACCAGCCACCCACCCTTTTGCATTTGGGGAATTCAAAGAGCCTTGGGTGAGAGGGGGAGCAGTGTGGAGTTAGCCTTGTGTCCTCCTCAAGCCCGAAACCTTGGACTAGTCTCTGGGAGCAGCTGCCAAGAGAACCAGTGAAGAAATTGGGCCAAAGTCCATGCTACGGAGCCCAGCTGACCGCCTCACTGTCCCCTCCTGGACTATGAGAACCAGCTTAGCGCCTACCCCATCCCACTTCCAAAAGTGCCTGCGACCGGCGCCCCAGAGGGCTCTCCCGGCGGGGACGGAGGGGAAAGCGGGCGGCAAACCGGAGGCTGCCGAGGCTGGCGGAGCGCCCCCAGCCCCCAGCTCACCGCTGCTTG
Source organism: Bos indicus (assembly GCF_029378745.1). NCBI lineage: Eukaryota > Metazoa > Chordata > Mammalia > Artiodactyla > Bovidae > Bos > Bos indicus. The sequence goes on from NC_091769.1 coordinate 57,429,186, forward strand.
GGGTTTTCGCGGTCTCCCCAGCTGGAGCCGGGGCCGCCAGGAGCCGAGAGCGTTAGGTTCAAATGCATCAAGGCTCTGAAGTCATTTATCCGGTTTCATAAATAATTTTCTTATTACACTTAAGCCCGATTCCTGCCCCCTTCCCGTTTTTATTGCGGGGTTTCAGCGGCTAAAAAGTTTCTAAGTCGGGTGGGCCGTTGTTTTCCTTTTTCCATCATTAACATCATTAATATAAGCTATCAATAACCCTGTCGTTCGGAGCCGAGTTTCACGGTATTGATCCACGCGGCTATTCATCTCTGCCATGCAAGACACGGAATAATTTTCGCATTACAGTAGCCTGGATTTGCTTTTAATTCATATTTAAAGCTGCAACCGGCTCGGTGGAGCGCTCTGCGAAAGACTAGAGGCGCCTAATTAATAATAAGTTAGAAACGAAGGAAGGCACCGGCGAATAAATAATTAATACAGACATCTATGTCTCTTTGAATATTGCTCCTTTAAAAATTTAGACTTACCAGGACCATACTGTAAGTCTGCAATTTATATTGCAGGGATGATTTAAGAAAGCTATTTTTTTTTTCCTTGAAATACAATACTAAATTATTTACAGTGTTTTTGCAAACCTAAGTTCCTTCATTAGCCAGCCCCTCGGGTTTGTTCCTTCCAGGTGGAAAACACCAATTTAAAAAAAAATAGTAATCAAAATAAGAATCACAATAAACTCCCAAGAACCACTGGCTATGATTAGTTTAAAGGTGGTAAGGGTGGGGGCAGATTGGCTGGAAGAGAGGCATATGGGGTTTTCAGAGGAGCAGAGAGCTGCCCTGTGGGGGGCTTGAGGGGGAGGGGTTGTTAGAGAAAACAAAAAAATCTGAAGTCAGTGGCAGTGACTTGGGACATTCACTGGTACTGGAAGGAACAAAGTTTTAGGTAAACTCAGAGTTTTCAAGGGGACTCAGGGAGTGTCCCAGGTCCTCCCCCCTACAACTCCCCCTGGGAGGAGGGGGAAATAGAATTTTTAAAGAAAAACTATTGAAAGCCAGTTCTGGATTCGAGGCTAGCTGGGGGCTACCAGTGGGCTAGGAAAGATAACAAAATTTAAGCGGGTCAAAGTGACTGAGAATCAGACAAGGGTTTGTGTGAGAGAGACTAGGATTTGTTTGCAATATTGTTAGCAATATTGATTTTTTTTTTGTTACTTGGATTAATGTATGTTAAACAGGGAAATACAGGCATTAGTCAAGTACATTATAATCATCTATTGTTGAGAGCAACCTTTCTCAGGTGAGTGCTGGAGATTCAGGACTGTAAAGCACTTCCAGGGGCTCAAGAACATCCAGGTCCAGTTAGGGGCATCTGGGAGCCCACAGGGGCTGGCAGTGCAGAAAGAAGGCACCCTCCACCCCAGCTTGCTCTTCCTCCCGCTCCTTTAGAATTACAGGCTTATTTAACCAATCTACTACCCAGGTATGTCAGGTTCAATCTCTAGCTGCGTAGGTGACTACAGAAATGTACAAGCTAAGTCACTTCAGTTGCGTCTGACTCTTTGCAACCTCATGAACTGCCAGGTTCCTCTGTCCATGGGATTTTCCAGGCAAGAGTATTAGAGTGGGTTATCTGGAGAAGTGGAGGCATTCTTGACACCAAAAATTTTTCACCGGCCCCAGGCATTTTCCCACACCCTCCTAGCCCGGCTTCCAGGTCTATTGGCCCTGGTGACCATCCCTACAACCCGCTTGGGACCTAAGGCTGGGAACTCCCACATCCCAGTCGGTGGTCTGAGGCCTGGCAGGGAGCACATTGGTGTGCCTACACAAGTACATCCACATGCATCCACACCAGTTAGACCTGAAAAAAAAGAGACGAACTGGGGAGAGAGACACCTGGAGACCCTCCCAGTCCTGGCTCAGCCTGGGTGCTGGCCCAGCCCTGGGAAGTGTGCCTCTGAGACAACAGACATCCCCCACATAACGGTCCCCAGTCATCCCCTCACCCCAACCCAACCACAGGCCCACTCCCCACAGGCCCTGGCGCCTTGCCCCCCCCTCCCCCACAGTTGAGGGGGAGGGGTTCTAAGACCACACACTCTGCTTTTTTTTTCTCATCCCCTCTCCTGCACCCTGGGTCACTGCATTTATGGAGCAAGACCCTGCGACATGAAGTTCCCAGCAAGTGAAGGTGAAGGTCTTTTACAAGCTCCACTCATGTTAAAGGGCTTGCACAGGACCCCTTGGGCCTTGGATGGTTCAGAAGGGGGCAAAAGGGTTAGAGGGTAAGGATTGTAGGGGAAAAGACTTCTGGGCACCATTGCCCAGATGGTGCTGGGGCAGAAGCTTGCCCAGAGCCCAAGAGTCACGCAGCCAAGGCTGGTTCTCTTGTCAGCCGCAGGGACGAAGGAATGAGAAGGCCAAGACTTGCAAGATGAACAGGGCCGGATGGGCAAAGAAAGAAGGGAATGTGTAGAAACTGTGAAGGGGAAAGGAAAGATGAAGGTTGGGAGGGGAAAAGGCGGCCCAGCCTCAAGAAAACACATGGCCAGGCGCAACCCCGGGCGGGAGGCACAGGCAAGGAATGGGGAGCCCAGAACACCAACACCGGCGTTTCATTTTTAAATCTTCTAGGTGTCTGCAGGTCAAATAAAGACAAGGGCAGTAACGATTATTCTGTTAAATCTATGGTACTTGACTTCGCAAACACTAATTGATTAGACACCAAAATGATTTGTTTAAAGAGTTTTCCTTCCCAAGTGCAGCTGCTCTCCAGTGGGTCGGTGTGATACTGCAAGGCTGCGGAGGAGCTCACCAAATGGGCCATGCTCCTGGCTGCAGAGACTGCAATCAGCCCAGGGCTCTGGGGGCTAGTCCACACCCATCCACCTCAGATTCCGGGCTGGACTGCCACCCTTGACTTCCATCCTTCCTGTCCACCAGGTCTGAAGCTTGGTGTACCTGGAGATCATTGTGAGCCAACTTTGCCCTCTCTCCAACCCTTTTGCTCGGAGTTGTCCTCACTTTGGGTCGCTTTGATCTGCTCCAGTGAAAGGACCCCTTCTCCCTGTCCTCCCCAGTCTCCAGCCCTGTAGTTCTCTACATCAGGGGCTCACCGGCTAACCTGGAATAGAGCCCCACAAAGGAAGCACTGCAAGAGCATTTACCACTGCCCCAAATCTGGTAAATTCATTGCTCCACTGCACCTGCAGCCCAGATAGGTCTCCTTTGTAATATACTTCAACAATACAAAGACTAGGAAAGAAAATCCACTGAAGGATTGGCCAGAGAAGGTCACCTGCCCCGGAATCTAGCTGGCTGCATCCATAGCGGGGTCTTGAAAACAGTATGTTCCACCTGGGAGCCTTGGACCCCATCCAAAGCCCCAGGGTATCAGGAAGCCCCTCTCCCTTTAGGGCTCTTAGCCAGAGATCTTGAAAAGCCCTAGCCAAAATTGGCAGCCATTGGGATGAATTTAAGTCCAGGAAAAGCCGCCTCTAGCTTATTTTCGGTGGCCCAATTGCCCAAGAATGGGGAAAGGAATGTTGGACCACCTGGGCATCTCCTATAACCCAGAGTCTGCTGAACTAACAGGAACTGTCAAAGAGCTCTGCACCAGAGCATCTTCTCTTTCAGATTTGGAAAGTGTAGGTAGGAAATGTCACAAAGGAGAGAGTGAACTCACACTATATATAGTGTGCAAAACATAATTTACATTAAAAAGGAAAAAACTAACAACAGATGAATAAGAAGTATATGAAGGTCAAAGATTGATGAAGAGGGCTAGAATAATTGATTAGCACTTCCTTGGCCCTCATAAAATGGAGAGAAGCCACTGACTAATTTTTTTTAATGGTTGTCAGTAGGGAATTACAGGCCACCCTCTTCTGAATTTTTCCTATTCTAAGCCAATAGCAGTTTTCTGGATTAAAAAAAAAAAAATCTGCAGAGGTGGGAGGAAGACAGGAGAACCTGGCTAGAAGCACCCAGGATCAAATCCTTCACCCACAGTTATCAAGTGCCTAACTCTACCCGACACCAAAGAAATGGTTCCTCACCAAGAGTTTAATTCTAGACTTGCTACAGGCATCAGAAAGGCTGGTGAGTTACCAGCCTTGCCATGAAGCCCTGGATGAGGGAATCCACCCTGACACTCAGCTTTGCTGTTTGTGCTGTCTACAAACAGGAAGTAAACATTTAATGACTCAGAGGGGCTGGAAACAGTTCTTTGGAAAGGTACTGAAAACTGGGACTGAGTCATATGCCACATCTCTGTTACTTACAAAGCACACTAAAGTAGCAACTCTGAAACTGATAGAAGGTTCTCAAAGAACCTTGTGTGGCCAGCATTTGGAGGAAAGACTTTATTCTCATTCTCTCTTCTAAGCCTTCTGGGGTCATCGGGCAAGCTCGAGCCCACCTAGCATAGGAAGGATTGGACCTGCCTGACCACCACCAAGCAGCACTCCAACTACAAAATAAGTAGTCTGAAATCCTTGTTTCCACACTGAAAATATTGCCAGCAACAAGCATCCAGTCCATAGTCTTGTTTCCTTTTTTCTTAAATATATAAGTGTATGAAACAGAGTAGTGACTGACTTTTTTTTTTAAAGTTCCCTGCAGCTACTCAAAATCTAACCAGCTAACAATGAGCCCTCCCCTCAAGCTTCTTGGCTATTATATAGAACTGTACACATCCTGTAATCACATACATTAAACCCATCAGGTAATTTCAAGAGACCCATCCTTGGGCTCTTTAATCGTCCATAGTGCACCGGATGGGTGCCAGGCTAGGCAATGGCAGGTGGAAGGGCAGAGAGAGACAAAATGACAAGAATCTATCCCAGTCCTCTGGTTCCCCCCATACACACGAATGCACACTCACTCACATAGATATGCATTCACCCTAATTAGGCCTAAGAGCGCCCATCCCACCCAACATACATTCTTAGTAACAGGAAAGTTTTCCAAGACATTGAGTAAGAATAAAAATGTTTCTGAGAAATCACTGTAATTCAGTCAACTCCAGGAAAATGAAGGTTAAATAAAAGGCATAAATGACCAAGAAAAATTAAGATTTCCTCCCCAAGCAAGTCCTGTACACACTTTAGTCCACCATATAAATACTTACCCAGATTTTTACTTTGGCTCCTCCTTTAGGGACCAGCACTGAACCAGGCCCCCTTTCATAAGGTGGGGGGAGGGAGAGTTAAGCTCACCTGATCCCAGCCCTCTTCAGGTAGACTCCAGAGGTTCAACCAGGAGCCTCAAAGGAGGAAAGGTTTCTAGGATCAAGTCCCTAATTAGTTACACAAAGAGAAAACCATGAACAATTTGTGCATTTGGTGGTATTTACTTCTTTCTTTTAACAAACTGCCTTTTGGGAACAGAGTTGTCATAAGGGCAAATCAATCACTTCAAGAGGATTAGAATGAAGGGGGAGAGGCAAAGGGGAGGCAAACGGTTTAGCTCAAAGTCTGCCTTCTATGTTAACCCATTGTTTGGTCTCATACGAGAGCTACATGCTCTGTGTTGTAAGAAACGAGATCAGAAACATTAAGGAACCAATAATTCAGCTTGCCACCAACATATTGTGATCCACTAGGCAGAAAATATGTTTTATGCTTGTATGTATGTATGTATAAATAGATGTAGATACATGTAGATACAAGTAATTTTAAAATTAATTTTTGTTTTCTGAGTTCCTTTTTGTCAGTCTATGTTTCCCAAAGACCTTTTACCCTCAGGAGGTTTTAAATCCTAAATATTCATTGTTCAAGTTGATGCTAAGTCCACGGAGATAGACCCCCCATAGGCATTGTTTGGACAAAATAGGAGTGTCTGTGGTGATGAAACCAACCAGGTTAACCCATGTCTGAACAGGATAGCTTTCAAAGAAGTCAGCTAGAGTGAACCCACAGGTCTTGACCTACCTTGATCTTCATGTTTCCTGGGCTGTGGTAGAGACCTGGGCAAAGAGGTTGGCCTGCTTATGCCTTCGCTGGTGGGAAGTCTCCCCACCTCCTCCCCCTCCCCAAGGATAGGCCAGCCCAAGCTTTTGCCTAAGGGACTCAGCTACCACCATTACTAGCACCGAACCAACCTGAGCTTTCCTAGGGTCTGGGAACAGTCCCAGGAGAGACACCAGTGGTGGGCTCTGATCGGAAAATACAGTTGGAGTTCGGCTCTGCTCAGGTCACAAACACTTTATTTCATATCCCAGCCCGGATAGACACCCAGGCTCTGGAGGAGTTGTTCCCCCATTGTGACCACCACTCGCCCGGGGCTGAGGCTCGGCACTGACCGGGTCGTAACTGCCAAGGGCCTGACAATGGACACATCTGTCCTTTCTCTGAGGGATGAAAGCACCTAAGCGGACACGCTCTGCCTTTTGTTACGGACTTTTTTTTCTTTCTTTTGTAAATGAAAGAAAGCCGGCATGTGGCAGCCGGGAATACGTCCCATACTGGGGGCTTCCCCACGCGTCCCCAGCCAGGCCCAAGGACCAGGTTCGATTCCGGATTGGAGCGTGATTGTGGAAAGCGAACAATTACTCCCGAAGCTGAATTGATTTTCAAATCTGGAGGCCTCTCGCAGGGACGCCGGGAAGAGGGCGTCCCTACGGGCCAAACAGAGACCGGCGCGCCTGGTCCACCCTGCGGGCGTCAGTCCTTCCGCAAGCAGCGGCCTCTGGGTGCTTTACCAGGAGGGCCATGAAGAAGCCGCAGGAACAGCACGAACCTCTGCGGCCCCATACGAGTTAACATAGGAACCCACCCACACACCCACACCCACACACACACACACACACACGCCGAGTCATTCACGAAGCGGCGCACCGCTTAATTATCAGCTGAACCGGAGAAGGACCCAGGCGGCTGAGGATAGAGAGGTATGGCCCGGCCGGGACTCTTGGCACTAAGCGCGCCTCTTCGCAGAGCATGGAAGAGGAAGGGTGGGCAAAGTATTAGGGAGCACAGAGATTGTCGGCTGAACAGCCACTGGGTTGACCAAGGCCTTTAAAATATTTGTTCCCCTCCCCGGCAAAAGGTCAAACACCTGAAGCTTGGGAGAGTGTGGACTCTCAAAGGCCCTCCCGGGAAACAGGCCAGGGTGGAAGAAGTGATGACACCAGCTGAGGCTCCTGGGTAACCTTCACCGGGAGGCAGCAACTGGAGAGAGGGGCGATGGCTCTCTAGGCATCGTGCGCCACTCGGGATGCGAGCCCAGCAAGTGCGGCCGGGGGCTAGGAGAAGAGCCCACCCAAGCCAGGGAGCCAAGGGGGACGCAAGTTTCCCGGCGCGGGTTAGCAACCCTAGGTCGCGCTCTACGTTAGACACTCGCACGCGCCCGCCGCTTCCCCGCCACCCGGCGCTGCTGGTAAGGCGTGGAGGCCCCCCACCTTCATTTGTACGGGGACGTCACCGACCGAGAGCGCGGGGACGAGGGGGCGGGGCCGATTGGCGCGCCTGCGCGCTGCGCCCGGCTAGCGGGAGGGTGGGCCGCGGCGGCGGCGGCGGCGGAACAGCGGCCACAGAGTCTGCAACAGTAACCGAGCCATGGCTGGAGCTGGCCAGCGGCACGGACAGGCAGCAGCCGCGGAAGGCGCGCGGGCTGCGTCAGGGGAGCCGGGGGCCTCACAATTCTAAGAAGGAGAGGGGCGACAGGGGGCCAGGGGCGGGAGGGCTGGGGGAACCGCGCTCGCCCAACGGCGCGAATCCTTTTTGGAAATTAATATTAAAAAAAAAAAAAGAGAGAGAGAGAGAGGACGCAGAGGGGAAGGTGGGGGCAAGAGGGAAGGCGAGACACACTGAGAGGGAGACAGAGCCCCACAGTGAGAGGAAGGAAGGAAGGCAACAGTCGCCAGCAGCCGATGTGAAAACCGGACTGCGTGCGCCCTTCGCCGCCTCTGCCCGGCCTCATCGATGTTGTGTCCGCCGCCCGCTCGCCCAGATCACGATGAACGCGCAGCTGACCATGGAGGCAATCGGGGAACTGCACGGGGTGAGCCATGAGCCGGTGCCGGCCCCTGCCGACTTGCTGGGCGGCAGCCCCCACGCGCGAAGCTCGGTGGCGCACCGCGGCAGCCACCTGCCCCCGGCGCACCCGCGCTCCATGGGCATGGCGTCCTTGCTGGACGGCGGCGGCGGGAGCGGCGATTACCACCACCACCACCGGGCCCCCGAGCACAGCCTGGCCGGCCCCCTGCACCCCACCATGACCATGGCCTGCGAGACTCCCCCAGGTATGAGCATGCCCACCACCTACACCACCTTAACCCCTCTGCAGCCGCTGCCGCCCATCTCCACCGTCTCGGACAAGTTCCCCCACCATCACCATCACCACCACCACCACCACCACCCGCACCACCACCAGCGCCTGGCAGGCAACGTGAGCGGTAGCTTCACGCTCATGCGGGACGAGCGCGGGCTGGCCTCGATGAATAACCTCTATACCCCCTACCACAAGGACGTGGCCGGCATGGGCCAGAGCCTCTCGCCCCTTTCCGGCTCCGGTCTGGGCGGCATCCACAACTCCCAGCAAGGGCTCCCACACTATGCCCACCCGGGTGCCGCCATGCCCACCGACAAAATGCTCACCCCCAACGGCTTCGAAGCCCACCACCCGGCCATGCTCGGTCGTCACGGGGAGCAGCACCTCACGCCCACTTCGGCAGGCATGGTTCCCATCAATGGCCTTCCTCCACACCACCCCCACGCCCACCTGAACGCCCAGGGCCACGGGCAACTCCTGGGCACGGCCCGGGAGCCCAACCCTTCGGTAACCGGTGCGCAGGTCAGCAATGGAAGTAATTCAGGGCAGATGGAAGAGATCAATACCAAAGAGGTGGCGCAGCGTATCACCACCGAGCTCAAGCGCTACAGCATCCCACAGGCCATCTTCGCGCAGAGGGTGCTCTGCCGTTCCCAAGGGACCCTCTCGGACCTGCTACGCAACCCCAAACCCTGGAGCAAACTCAAGTCCGGCCGGGAGACCTTCAGGAGAATGTGGAAGTGGCTGCAGGAGCCGGAATTCCAGCGTATGTCTGCGCTCCGCTTAGCAGGTGAGCCGCCAATTTGTTGGGCGCGAGAGCAGATAAGGTATTGGGGAAGCTAAAGGGACCCAAGGAGGCAGGGAAGGATAGCCTTCTGTGCACGCTTCATCCCGTCCTTCTTTCACCGAGAGGGGGGTTCCTAGGCCTGGAAGAGCCAGAGCGTGGCTCTCGGGAGCAGGCAGCCTCTTCCAGGACTTAGTGCATTGGTCTGTGGAAGGTTCCGGGAGCTGAGCGGCGCGGCCTGGGTGATCGCGGGGGCGCATTTGTGCTGGGAGACAGCGCAGGAAGCTCGCACAACCATAGGAGGAGAGAAATCCCCACACCTGGATGGATACGATTTGTGCGTCGCTTCTGGGTTTCGCACTCGGGTTTGGGGAAAGAGAGGCGAAGCATACGTGAAACTGCGCGCAGATGCTGCCAACCAGTATCCCTGGCACATACCTGGGCGCTGCGCTGGAGCGTGCAGGAGCTGCCTGCCAATGTTTATCTGAACTCGCTGCGTTGACTCCCCCCTCCGGCGCTCACTCTAGTGGCACGGAGAAGGGCAGGGGTCTGAGGAGTGGGGAGCGCACTCTGGGAGTTTCAGCAAAAGGTTATGGAACCGCGGCGGTGGGTGTGTGGCGCAGATGCTTCCTAAGATTTAGCACGCACTTTGCGCGGGTGACCGACTGTTGAGACGGAGGCAGACCGTGCCAAGGTCCAGGTGAGGGCGGCCAAGGAACAAGGGAGCTTCTAGCTGAGCCCAGAGACCGCTGTCGTTGCCGATTCGCTTAGTACTTCTCATTTTGTTTTATTCTTCCGCATGAATTTTCGTCTGAATCCCCATGCAGGGGGTGGGAGTGTGAGAGGAAAAAAAAACAAGTCTTCGAGAAGAGGTCTCCTGGCCCCAAACCCCGAGGCACTAGTGTTTCTGAGTTGGGCGGGAAGGTCTCGGTGATACTGCATACACACAGCGCCCAGGTCCCCCAGCCTCTCTAGGCCAAGGATACCGGGAAGGCTCTGGCCGGCCGACTGGCGGAGGGAACAAGTGACGCCAGCCTGAATCACACGGGGGACTTCAAGCAGATTCAGCCACCCCCTAGGGCGAAGGACAAGCGGAGAGGTAGAGCCAAGGGGAGCCGAGGGTGGACTCGGTTTGATGAGACCGGGGCTGAGTTGATTGACTCTTGGGTACATGCTGCCGCTCCCCACCCCATCTTAGCCTGGCGCCCTCGCCTGAGTCCTGGCGAAGAAAAAGGTAAAAGCCGGAATGAGGGTTTGTTAATTAACTGATCGTTCTCCATTAATTTGTCCCTGGAGTACGAGAGACAGTCAATCCGCTCAGAGCCGGGGGCACTGAGCCGTTTCACAGTCTAAAATCAAAGCCAGAGGCCAGGGCCCCCTCCCCCACATCGTGCGGGCCAATGAGAAGCTAGAGGGGAGCAGGTGCCGGTGTCCCCGCGAGCCTGCGACTGGAGCCGGAGAGGACTCAAAGCACTCCTGGCGTGTGAGCTCTTGTGGCCTGGCTAAAGCGCCTCGCCTCCTGAGCCTCTGCCCCCGCCAGGTTTTCCAGCCCAACCCCGCGCTCGTAGGCTCCAAGCAAAGTCCCCAGGAGGACTCGTGCAGCCTTCGCCCAGAAGTTTGGAGAGGCTGGGGTAAGGGGACGGGAGGGGCAAAAAAAAAAGGTTGACCGGGTACCCTCTGGGGCTCCCGCAATTCCATTCTGTAGTTGTGTGTGCAGCCACCAGATCGGCCCCCTATCTTATGGGTTGACCGAGACCCCAGGACAGTTGAAGTCCTAGAAGGAACGGCCGAAAAGGCTATTCCTCTCCCTGACTGCTTCGCCTCTATGGGCGCCCAAGTAGTGCCTTTTCACACGCGCGCACGCCAGGCCACCCTCGAGTCGGGCTTCAGGACCTTTTACCCAGGCAGTGTACACACAAGCCTCAGTTAGTGGGGTTAGGAGAATTCAAGGAGGGGGTGCAGCTGGAAAGCAAGTCCCCTCAGGAAAACTCGCTCCACACCCCCTACCTCGTGAAGGCGCTTCTTCAGGACTTCAAGGACTCTCTTTCCCCAGGGCCTCCTATCTCCCCCTCGAAAGACTGACTGAGAAGTTAGGTTCAGAGACGACCCTGGAGCCCTGGCAACCCGCCCTGGCGCTCTGTCCTGCAGGAGCGTCCTCTGACCTCCTTGCGTGGGCAGGCCTGGGGAGGTGCGGGCGGCGTACCCACCAGGGCTCTCGGGGACCCGAGTTATCAAAGGGGCCGCTGCCTGGCACCCAGCAGCCAGTAGAGAGTCGTGCTCAGCCCTTGCGCCGGGGCGCGTGGCCTTTTCCTCCGTGAGGTGGGGGTGGTGAAGGCAAGTCGGAGACTTCGGCGGAACAGGCGTTTGGCGCCAAACCCCCAGCGAACTCTGCATCCTAAGACCCGGATGGAGAGTCGTCTCTTCCATTTTCCTTTCTTTAACTTCATTAAAGGGGTGGGGCAGGCTGGGATGAGCGTGCTTGCGGAGCCAGCCGGGATCAATCCCATTATGCAGGAAGAACCAGGACTTGTTTTTAAGACACCAACTAACAGCGAGCCGTCCTGTTAACATTTCTTTTACGGAAAATAAAAGGGGGGGGGGGGCAGATTCCTGGGCCGTTCAAATGATCTCTTGTCGGTTCTGACTGCAGGTGACTTAAAACAGATTGCAGGGCATGTTGGCCCCAGCTATGGGACATCGCCGACCCCCACCCCCCAGCTCCGTCCGATGCACAGAGGAAGGTGCCACTTGCAGTTCTGCTCCCCTTTACATTCATTCAAAGACAACCCCACCCCCACGCCCCGCCACCTCACACTCGTTTCTGCCCCATTCCAGGCAAGGCCCATCGAGGTCGGTTCCTTGGCTGGGTGGCGGGAGAGTCGCTTCTTCGTGCCCTTCCTGGTACCCCAGGTTCCGGGCAGGTGGCAGCCTGTTTGGAGAGAAGCTTTCTCTTCACGAAATTACATCGGCTGGTGGAAGACAAGAGACAGGAGGAAATTTTCACCAAATTAACTACCTTTAAAAAATCAATATATGTTCCCTCAATGTAGTACTTGCTGCTACCCCATTTAAGTGCAGTGCAACTAGGCTCACGTTGCGTCTTCTCCCAGGTGGGGAGAGTGGGCTGGGCTGTGCGGGTGGGTGGTCGCCCGCCTCTGACGTGGTCGCCTATTAAGACGCAAGGAGATTAGTTTCCAATTAAAGATTCCAGAAGACTCTGGCCACATTAGGGGAGCTGCCAGTGCAATAAGTGGCTGCAAGTGCACACCCACCAGCGGGCAAGGCCGGGAGTCTGGTGCCTGACTCCTGCCTTGAGGAACCTGTGAAGGTGGAGGTGAAGAAACCTCCAAACCGCAGCGCCGGGGAGCCACACGGGTTTGCAGCACCCAGGACTGCTCCTATTTCCAGGCTGGCACTTGCCTCAGGGCCACCTGGACAAGGGCAGGGGTGGGGGTGAGGGGGTGGCAGTCTGGCCAGAAGGTGGCCATGAGAAAAGTCTCCCATAGGCCAACCTGGGCCATGTTTGCCATAAGTGGCCTTGCGGTCTGGTTGATTGATAACTGGCCCCCGCACAAGTCCATTTGCTTTTTGTTAATATTTATCCCAGCGGGTGACACTTCAACTGTCCCCTCATTTCCCTGGACCAAGGGAGCCAAGCAGAAGGAGTGCGATGCTGGGCCCGGGGAACCCCACTTCCCGAATCCTCGAAGGCCGGGAGAAAAGCCAGGACTGGGGCTGCGGAATGCAGGAACAGAAGGGTTCCTGGGCCCAAGAGTAGGAGGAGAAGGTGCCAAATGGACTAGTTCCCCCCACGCCCGGGCCGGCGTCTCTGCGCCGCGGGTCTCCGGCAGTGCAGCTGCTCCCAGCCGGCTGTGGCGCGAACAAAGGGCCCGTGGGGCGCGGCGGACCGAATCAGCCTCGCAGCCTGGGGGCGAGGGGGGCTGGCTGCCGGGGAGGAGGGCCTCTTCCGAAGCTTTCTTATAGCCTCCTCCCAGCGTGGCCTGGGGGCAGCCAGTTGTCAGGCAGAGGCAGAGTCCCCTCACCAACTCAGGCCCAATGGTCACCTTGCTCCCGGGGAGTTGGTTTGGGACCCCGGACACACCAGCCGAACAGGTCTGGCTCTGGAGTCCGATCACCAGACGGCTTTTCGTGCACCTTTCTCCCAGCCCATGTCTGAGTCCTAGAGGCCTTGTGATAATAGTTCTCCCTTGCAGTCCCCACTAGGGAGCACAAACTCCAGGGAGGAGAAGAGGGAATGTATGGAGTTAAGGGTGCATGTGGTGAAGATCACAGCAGATAGTTTGACTAGAGTAGAGGAGACCTGCTGGTCGTTGTGTGGTGACCTGGTGTCGGGGCATTGAGCACGGCCGCCAGAGACAATAAACCCTGCGGCTTGTTCCTAGGGCGGTTGGCTCTCCCACCAGCGGGCGCAGCCCCAAGTCAGAGGGCAATCAGGGTCAATAGAAACCCAATCCTGCCATAGCTGTTTTGTACTTGACACTTGGGACAGTCTGTGCCAACAACAGCAAGGTTGTGTTGTAGCAGCAGAGCGACTCAAATCCCAGGCTGCATCTTTATCTTCAAGCTTCCAGCGCTCAGTGCCAGGTGGGGAGCTAAACTCCTGCCCTTGCTGATGCCCTCGATCTGGACTCACCTTCCCCCGGTAGCTTAGGGGATCGTACTGTGCTCCAGACTGTGCTCCAGTAACTGCGCGCGCCCCCTGCGGGCCGCAGGGCCAGGCACCCAGTAAACCTCCGTGCCTCAATCCAATGCGAAGAGAAGAGGCTTTGTTTTAGAACACTGATGTCCTAGTGATTTTCAACGGATAACTGTTTTGATTGGTAGAGTGTAGTGGAGGGAGGAAAGGATACTTAGTGGATCTGTCTTGGTCCTACCCACTTCCTGGGTATGACCCCACTGGTGAGACAAAATCACCATTCCCCCAAATTATACCCCAACTCTAACCTCTCCAAACAAGATAGCATGTTTGGAATTTATATCCAAATTCTACTTTTGCTGGAATGTTGAGAATATCAGGGTCACAGTAGAGAAGGTGACCCTGGCAGTCTGAAATCGGAGATTGCGGCTCAGGGTGTAGGGAGGGTGGATTAGCGGTCCCTTTGTTTTCTTGTTTCGCCTTCCAGCTAACTGACCAGAGTTGGAAGGCTGCCCTGAGGCTTTGAGCTTGAAGCTCTTTGTTTGCTGTCTGGTGGGGTGTGTGAAGGAACGCTTGGAGGCCTGGCAGCCTTGAAGCCCCAGTGTGGCGTCAGGACCCTGGACAGGGCCCAGTCAGTCCTGTCTTCTGGGTTTCTCTTGCCCTTGAAAAGTGGCTAAGATGGCTTTGAAGAGTTGTGGTGAGGAAACAAAAATTAACAGCTAATATTTCAAAGTTTATGAGAAGTCATGAGGCCCTGACAGTAGTATCCACGAGCACAATCAAGTAATAATGGAAAAGATCAAACCTATCCTCGTCAATCAGGTGGTTGATCTTTTCTTCCCTCCCCAGCAGCTTTCTGCGTGCATCTGAGTGCACATGCACACCTGCTTATACAATCGGAATTTGAGTCCCTATGGGTGTGACAGGGGTTGGATCATTAAGCTAAAACGTTCAATTCAGTCCCTTTGATCCGTGCTGGGGAAAATCTATAGTCATCTCTAATCTATGAGGTCTTTAAGGAGGTTGTTACATGAGCTGTTTTGATGTCATCATTTCCACATTCATGGCAAATTCAGCTAATCAAACAGATGCTGCTACCCAAAGTTCTCAGAAGAAAGAGTTCTTGCAGAGTATATCGGTAAAATTTATTCTTTATTTCCTTTTAAGAAAGAAAATCCTCAAGTCTAGTGAAAGTGGGTAATTAAAAAGGAGGTTCTCATGTGTCTTGCTCCTCAAAATACATAGTTAGAAGCCTTTCCCTTCAAGTAACAGTGCTCAGTGCTCTTTGTAAACTTCATATATTGGAATAGTTGAACACCAGTTTAATATTTTAAGTCAGCCAAGGAGCTTAGATGGACAGGATGAGAAATTTCTAATTTCATTTCAGCCCCCATAAAAACAGAAGTTTCCACACTCTTGGCAAATTTGAATGGTCCCCAATCTAAGATACCAACAGAAGGAGGGTCTTATTGAAGTCATAATAGTTAAAGTATAGATTTCCTATAACTTGGGATAAAGGATTCAACAAGTATTAATTAAATACCGTTTTCATTTTGTTTGTATTTAAATAAGATGGCTAAGCACCTTTGAGAGAAGTCATTTCCTGAAAAGTGTCAGCCTTATAGAGTTTAGTAAAAAGGAAAAACCTGATTTCTAATGTGAATTAATTTAATGCATAATCATACATTCCTGTCTTCTATCAATAGATTTGCATAGATTTTTATTTTAACACAAGTATGCTAATATGAATGAAGCTTAATTTTATTCTGAAATTGTAGAATTGGCTTAGATGACCAGGACAATCTGATTATTTTGATACAATCGTATAAATTTGTTTTACCACAGGGTCTGGCTGTAGAAACATCCACATTGTATTCCTCCCCAAAGATGTAACATGATCATAAAGGTGAAACAAATTAACTTCCAGAAATTTTCCTCTCCTTTAGGTGAGATAGTTTGATAACAGCTGAACAGAACAAGACCCTGAAGTTCAACCCACAGATTTGTCTTAGCAAGTGATAAGGAAGTCAGTTGATAAGGAAGGAGCTTCTGTCCATTGTGTACCTATTATTGGTCAGGAACTCTACGGGGCACATATGTGTTGTGCTTAGTTGCTCAGTTGTGTCCGACTCTTTGTGACCCCCATGGACTATAGCCCGCCAGGCTCTTCTGTCCATGGGGATTCTCCAGGCAAGAATACTGGAGGGGGTTGCCATGGGGATCTCCAGGGGATCTTCCCAGCCCAGGGATCAAACCCAGTTCTCCTGCATTATAGACAGATTCTTTACCGTCTGAGCCACCATTTAATTCTCCCTGTACCAGTGCTCCCAAATCTTGCTATACTTTGAACTTATTTAGGGATCTTTTTAAAAATTATTCCTGGCTAAAATCTCAGATATTCTGGGCATTAGTAGTATTAAGGCATGACCTGGGCACTGTGATTTTTAAGAGCTCTGATGTGATTTTAATGTGCGGCAAAGTTTAGAAGCCACTAGTTTATGGGGTAGTTACCATTATTTTCCGGCTTCTCTGTTCAATGAGGTTGAATTACTTAACTGTGGTAACGGAGCTGGAAATCACTTGAGACCCTGTGCTCAACTTTCTCAGCTCAAAGCCCAGAACCCCCTTACCCTTCACCCTGTGCCTCAGTTACGGGCTCAAGTTCACCAGGTCAGTGGACCAAGAATGTGGAAATGTCTGATCCCCTGTCATAAACACCAACCTGGAAAGTCTCTGCATAATAAAGGTCTTGAAAGTAGAGAATGTGTGTCTTCCCTCTGGGATGCTCAAAGAGAAATACTTGTGGAAACTTCTTTCTTTTTTTTATTAAGACTTATAAGAGAGATCTTTTATTGCTCCTTTGAAGAAAGAGGGAATGTGAGGCAGTAACAGAGCTAGCCATGGAACTCAAGTCTCCCATCCATTTGTTCACTTAAACAATTATTGATGGGCAAGACCCATCTCATTAGATGTGTTCTGTGGGTAGGACTGGTCCACTGGGACCCAGCCTGGAGGAGGGCCCAAAGGCCCAAACCTCCCATACTTTCTGGCATTGGTGTTCTAATCCGCACTTGCACAACAATTATTTTTCTTGGCTTCACATCAGTTCCTGTCTTGCTATTCCAAAGCTTGCCTGTTACTCATGTTTTAGGACTCTGCACTAAAAAATAATAAATTGACTTAAACTCTGTATATATGTTGGCAGTCGTCCAGAGGGTAACTTACAGTTTCCCTCAACCACTGCAAGCTTCCAGTTATCCGTGTGTTTCTTATCTCCCTTTGCATTCGCCAGAGTCCTCAGAATCGACAGTTTCTGAAATCGCTACTTTTGTTTTTGCATCTGGTGATGACCTCATAGTCCCAAAGAGAGGTTATCAAAGGAACATAATAAACTCTGTTCTTTTCACTTTCTTTCCTGTTGTCTTCTAAAACAGATCAATGGGGAAATTAAATAAATAAATGAGCGAAACGCGCCACCTAGTGACTCCTGTGCTCACTGCAGGTGAAGTGCGTGAGAGGAGTGGCTAGCGCGATTCAAGTATTGATGGAGTCACAAAAATCGTTCATTAAGGCAATTTAATCTTTGCTATTAAATGTCCTTTCAATTCATTTGGGGTAATTAAGATGCAGTTAAAGTGATTAAATTCTAATTACTTATGCTAGACAAAGACATATTTGTCACACTAATGCGGTTAACTAAGGACTCAGAAAGAAAGTTAACATTTACTTCAAATGATGCAACTGGAAAAATCAGTTCCTCTTTTCATCATTAATCCAGTGAGCTGGGTGATTATGTAATGGCACTACAAGCTCATTAAACAGGGGAAGTGCTGATTAAAATGATTGCTGGGAGGAAAACCTGATCCAGGAGTACCAAAGTACCCTTTGGTCAGCATTCTTAGCAAAATTACTTGAAGGCCTCTCCCTTCAAGCCTCCCCCCCCCCCCACCCCACCTCCAAAGTAATAAGCAGCTCCTGAGTTTTATCCTGACATTAAAAGAGGGATGCTTCTTGGAAAGCTTTTATTGCCAGCCTGCAGACACTGTTAAACCAAAAGATATTTTCAAATGGTAAATGGATTCTTGGGGTAGAGAAGATCAAGGCAGGGGAGGTGGGGGAGGGGGGATCTCTGAAGTAAACAACTCCAGAATGAAAATTTCCACTTCAGGTTTTCGAAGCCACTACACAAACACCTTTCCTACCAAGTAGTCCTTCTCCCTCCCCAGTTGCTTTTGACTACCTCTTATGTGAGGACAGATTCCTTTACACACACCATGCTTGTTATGCACACTCTGAAGAGCGTAACAGCTGCATAACAGCTTCAGCTGCAAATTAATCTCTTTTCAGTTTTTCTACATTCGCATGTAAAGGCATCTAAGATTATACACCATCAGCTTACTGGGACTACATTGTATGGATATGTGTAATATCCATAAATAGGTCCTAGCCTCCTACAACAGCTTAATTCTGAGTACTCAGAAGAGGAGGATGAATTGAAATTTCACAGCATTTGAAGTTTGGGGCTTCCCTGGTGGCTCAGATGATAAACAATCTGCCTACAATTCAGGAGACCTGGGTTCTATCCTTGGGTCAGGAAGATTGCCTGGAGAAGGGAATGGCTACCCACTCCAGCATTCTTGCCTGGAGACTTCCATCAACAGAGGATCCTGGTGGACTACAGTCCATGAGGTCATGAAGAGTCAGACATGACTGAGCAACTAACACTTTTTCACTCTTTTTCACTTCCTCACAAAATGGCTTCTTAAGCCCAAACCTATATTTTGCCTGGGGGGATGATCCAAGGATGAGAGTGACAAGTCAAAAAATTGGAGATTAATTTCCCTGGGAGATTGGTGTCTTTATGCTATGCTAAGTCACTTCAATCATGTCTGACTCTGTGCGACCCCATAGATGGCAGCCCATCAGGCTCCCCCATCCCTGGGATTCTCCAGGCAAGAACACTGGAGTGGGTTGCCATTTCCTTCTCCAAAGCATGAAAGTGAAAAGTGAAAGTGAAGCCTCTCAGTCGTGTCTGACTCTTTGCGACCCCATGGACTGCAGCCTACCAGGCTCCTCTATCCATGGGATTTTCCAGGCAAGAGTACTGGAGTGGGGTGCCATTGCCTTCTCCGATTGGTGTCTTTAAAAACTGTTAAATTTGTCTATTGAAAACCATTATTATGGAGATTGCATCTTTCCTCTATTTATCCCATTGAAATTCAGTATTATTTCTGTTTAGTTCACAAGGAAAGGACCTGAAGATATCAAATTCATCAGTCACTTACATCAAAAAACTACCTTTAAAAGTAAATTGGCAGTTATTTAAGTATTTACAGTCATTTTTAATTTAATAGATTTCTACACCATTTTAAATTACTAAACCAAACACATTTAAAAACCAAAAAAAAAATAGGCCTAAATTAAGAATTGAGAGCCCCAGAGACAGGTTCTTATACTAATTAGCTCTGAGAGCTTGTCAAGTCATTTAACCTTTCTGGGCCTCAGTCTCCTTAAATATAGAATGAAGTATTTGGCCTTAGGGTCCTTCAAGATCCATGTTCTATGATTCATTGACTTCTGTGATGACTGTGTCTCTTATCTCAATTTAGTGCTGTGTCCCAAAGTCAGGATTCAACAAGGTGTAAGTCCCTGGCACTCATCTCTTGGGCAGAGTCTCAGATCAGGCCCTTCTATTAGATGGCCAAGAGGAAACACCTGTCCAGTCAGGACACTGCATTCTGGTGCAAAAATGCTGCCACTTAAGGATACAATTCCTGGGTCCTAACAATACAAGTGGTTGGTGAGGATACAGATCACCAGGAATTCATGCCCTGCTGGTGGGGATGTAAACTGGCACCGTTGCTTCAAAACATCATTTGGATTATAAACCTGAACCCATGCCTGGATCAAGTCTACTCCTTGGTGTATACCCTAGATAAGCTGACAGATGCTCTTGAAGACGAGTACAAGGATGGTTTGTAACAGCACTGTCTCTAAGAGCAAACAACCAGAAACATCCCAAAAGTCCACTGATGAGGAACACAGGAATAAACTGTGATATATTCATATTAATGCAGGAGTATTTTGTGATGAAAATGAATGAGCCACAGGTATACACCACAGCATAGTTGAGTCTTAGGAACAATGTAAATTAAAAAAAAAAGAAAAAGCTACAAAAGGTCACACCAGAACAATACTGTTTTTACAAGGCTCAAAAGCAAGCAATGCTAAACAACTTACGGTTTAGAGATATATAAGTATGTGGTGAAAACTAATAATAAATTCAAGTTCCTGAGTGGTTACCTCCAATAGGAGAAGGTCAAAGATGGAAGGAGAGGACACCGTTGTAGCTTCCCAAACACCAGTTGTTCTGGTTCTTTCGTCATGTCTGCCTTCACCTGTGTTCATTTTGTTCCTGGGCTTCCTATCTTAAATATATATGATTTGTAAGAGGTAAATATTATGTAATTTTAACTTTTAGGAGGAAAAATATTGTTTCTGTCTGGTTCCCCAACCCAAACAACTTGAACCAAACCAACCCCAGGACATTTGAGTTTTTATTTACACAGTTCTTAGCCCTGTACTAAATGTCAGCCCTCTTAAGAATTAGGTTTGGCCGGTTATGGACAGGGCATAAGATGTGGAAGAGGAAACTTCACTAGGTCTGGGGAGAGTGGTTCTTTCTTTATTCGTTTGAGCACCAGCATAACAACACTGTGCTCAATACTGGGGATGGTGTGCACAGCAGACGTTTTTGGAACTCATAGTCGAGTGGGGAAGAGAGACAAATGGCTGTTTCCTGGTTGCATTTTTGTGCCAAAACAAAAGGTTTGGAATGTGATGAAAGGATAGTTTTGAAGATCTAGGGAAAAAAATTGGACTTGGTCAGAAATAGAGAAAGAGGTTTTCAGGCAGAGGGAACAACAGCATCTGTGCACAGCCTGGCTGCAACCCTTTTGCAGAAGATTTAGCGGATGTGAGTTATTATATAACTGGAAGCTTGTTTCTCCCCCAGCACAACTGAGAGACACAGTACCTTTCTATCAATAACAAAAGTGTTCTCCAAGGCTGTAGTTTTTTGTAGTGGGGAGGGGTGGATGGAGGGTTTCATATTCCTCAAATCAGGTTGGCGGCTGGCAGAGAAGTGGGAAGAAAATACATGCCGATTAAAAAGTTTTTCAGGTGATTCTAATATAACTCCAAGTTGAGCATTAGAACATTGATATTGAGCATTGCTATATATAAAATAAACAAGGATCTAACGTATATAGCACAGGGAACTATATTCAATATCTTCTAATAACCTATAGTGGAAAAGAATCTGAAAAAGAATATATATATATGTGTATGTATGTGTGTGTATATATATATTTAACTGATTCACTTTGGTGTACATTAGAAACTAACACAACATTGTAAATCAACTATAGTTTAAAAAAAGAGTATTGATATTGAGACTTTAAGAGTAAATGACTTTATTTTTGCCCCTTTTATTATTTATTTTACCCTTTTTCTGGAATGACCTATATAATTCTATAGTTATATATATTTTAATGACACATAATATTATTACATAATGTATTATATTAGTATCATTTTATGATATTTTATCTCTTTTGAGATCAAAAGTTCACTCAAAAATTCAATATTCCTATTGGAATGTTGTGTCCATACTTTCCTCTATCTGAAAAACTCTTACTGTTCACTGGGTCCTTACTACTCAGTGTGGTTCTTAGCACAACAGCAGAACTTGTAAGAAATGCAGACTCTCAGGTTCCCCCCCCGGACCTACTGAATCTGAACCTGCATCTTGACAAGATCCCCAGAAGATTCATGTGCACATTCAAGTCACCAAGGGTCACATCACATCATTCAGAAGGTCCATTCTCCTTCATTAGCCCTCATGCTATTGGAGCGCCTCCTATGTGCAAGTTCAGTTCAGTTGCTCAGTCATGTCCGACTCTTTGCAACCCCGTGGATTGCAGCAGTCTTTCCTGTCCATCACCAACTCCCCGGAGGTTGCTCAAACTCCATCCGTTGAGTTGGTGATGCCATCCAGCTATCTCATCATCTGTCGTCCCCTTCTCCCCCTGCCTTCAATCTTTCCCAGCATCAGGGTCTTTTCCTATGTGCAAGATGCTGGGCTAAGCGCTGGGGCCCAAAAGTCATATCCTGTAGGAGCTCACAGGAGGATGAGTATGGGTAAAGAATTACTTACAGTGTCCCTGATGATTGCTGGGATAGGTAGGAATACAGTTATGTGGGAGCAGGGAGGACACTGGAAAGAAGACTGGAAAGGGAGTACATAGTGGTATGTCTGTCCAGTCCAAGGGACTGGACTTTGTGACAGCAGGAGCTGAAGGAAGTTGTGGCCTCTATTGGCGTGAAGTTGTCAGGCTTGTGCTTTTGAAAGTCATCCCAGTGTGAACCAATAGGAGAAGCAGCAGCAGCAAGGGACTAACTAGGAGGGGTGGCAATAGATGATGAGGGTCAGATTGTATGCCACTGTCAGCAGAGGTAGAGAAAATATGTGTTTCTTTTCAGGTTTTTTTCCATTATAGGTTACTATAAGACATTGACTATAGATCCCCATGTTATACAGCATGTCTTTACTGTTTATCTATTTTATATATAGTATTGTGTATCTATTAACCCCAAACTCCTAATTCCCCCCCCCATACTGTTATTCCCTTTGGTAACCATAAATTTGTTTGCCATGTCTGTGAGTCGATTTCTGTTTTGTAAACAAGTTCATTGGTATCATTTTTTTTAGATTCTACATATAAGCAATATTATATATTTGTCTTTCTCTGACTTATTTCACTTACTATGATATCTCTAGGTCCATCCAAATGGCATTATCTCCTTCTTTATGGCTGAGTAATGTTCCATTGTATATATGTACTACATGTTTTTAGACACTTAGGCAGCTTCTGTGTCTTAGCTCTTGTGAATAGTACTGCAGTGAACATAGGGGTGCATGTATCTTTTCAAAACAGAGTTTCCTCTGCATATATGCCTAGGAGTGGGACTGCAGGATTACATGGTAACTGTATTTTTAGTTTTTTAAGGAACTCCCATACTGTTCTCTATAGTGGCTGCACCCACCTTCCAACCGACGGTATAGGAGGATTCCTTTTCCTGCACACCCTCTCCAGCAATAGTATTTATAGGCTTCTTAATGATCATCTAATGCTTTTAAAACATAACTTCTTTGTACAAGTATTACTACTAGTCAAGAAAAAAGGTGACAAGAATCACCCATAAGCATAGGTAATCCTCATTTTTGTGAATATCCTTCCAATCTTTTCTCAATGGGATGATCCATACATACTATGTTACAATTTTTTAAATTAAAATCCCTTGTTACCAAATTTATGATAGAACATTTGAAAATACATGGAAGAATAATGGGTTGCAAAGAGTTGGACACGACTGAGCAACTGAACTGAACTGAACTGAGCACTTACTCATTTAGCAGATTTGTATAGCTAGGATGTTTGCAAGACGGCAAAGAGTCAAAGCCCTCCCCCTACTCCTGGAGCAGTTTGGGTCAGAAAACATTCTGCACATTGTGTTTTACAGCTATGCTATAATTTAACCAACCCCCTATTTGTGGATACTTAGGTGGTTCCATAAATTGATTGGGCAAACATAAATTTTATGACTAATATTTTAGAAGTATCATAATTTATACAACCTCTCCAACAACCTTTCCTGTCATTGGACATTTCAGTGATTTCAGGTTTTTTATTTTATTTTGTGTGTGCTATTAGAAATCAATGACATAACAGTCAGCAATATTATATATAATATTTTGTGAATATTTTCCTTTTTCAAAAATAAGTTTTCTCTAATAGCTTTGAAAAATATGAAACACTATAAACAATACAACAGAATCAAGTCATCCATAATTCTGTAACCCAGAAATGATACCCGTCTATGTCTTGGTTTGTTTTCTTCTAGGTTTTAAAAGTACATAAATTAAATACACTTTTAACTTTAATTTTTCACAAAATTAAGCTCATAAAGAGTTAACAATAGAACTTATCTCAGTGTAAATATTAATCAAAAGCATGATTTAAGATTTTATTTGAAAATTTCCAATTTTTCAAATGATACAAAAATAGAATAGTGCAAAGAGCATATACCATTTACCCACCAGTTGACTAATTGTTAACATTTTATCCCATTTGTGTTATCATTTGTGCACCTATGCTCTCTCTCTGCCAATTTCTCTCAGTCTGTCTTTCTCTCACTCTCTTATATGCACAGAAATGTTTTCATGAGCCATTTCAGAGTATATTACATACATCATGGCCCCTCACTCCTATGTACTTAGGAATGTATTTCCAAGAGTACAGATCTTTCCTCTGTAGCCACAGTTCACTTTTTTGTCCATTGATAAGATTATGCAAATATCCTACTACTTATCAAAATTCCCCCCAGATTTAGCAACTGTTGATTCTTGCCTGACCTACTCTTCATCGCTACGGCTTCAAAATGATTTTCCATCTCTGGTTTCCTGCCTTGTTTGACAGTCAGCTCTCGGCTTTCTTCTGTGAGCAAGAGCCCCTTCTCTCTCATCTACTTACCCATTTGTTATTGGTGTGGATTCACACATTCCTTCTTTCCCAGTGGCTTCTAATTCAGTTCTGTACATACCTGTTTTGGTACTCTCAAGCTTTCTCAGATTTGACAGTGCTGCTGCTGCTGCTAAGTCACTTCAGTCGTGTCCGACTCTGTGCGACCCCATAGACGGCAGCCCACCAGGCCCCATCGTCCCTGGGATTCTCCAGGCAAGAACACTAGAGTGAGAACCCCTTTAATTTGGCTCATGTGTTCTTGTGACATGCTTCTGTCTTTTCCTTCTCCTTCTCGTCCTCCTTCTCCCTATCTTTTTTTTTTTTTTTCCCCCTTTAAACTTTATGGCATTCCTTATAAGATGTTCCAAGTCCTGGAGTCTACCTCTTCTTTGGTGAGCCATGGTTTATTGTGGTGAGGAATGGTGTTAGAGACCAAGAAGGCCTGGGTACTAAGTGTGCTCATGGCTACCAGGGTGATTTTGTTTTCCAGCCCTCACAGAAAAATCCAGGGAAAAAAATGTATGGATATTTATGCACACACACCACACAAACATACATATGCACTCATACATAAATAATATACATGTGCACCTGAACTCAAATGGCACAGTGGTAAAGAATCCACCTGCTAGTACAGGAGATGCAAGAGTCGTGGGTTCGATCCCTGGGTCAGGAAGATCCCTTGGATGAGGAAATGGCAACCAACTCCAGTATTCTTGCCTGGGAAATCCCATGGTCAGAGGAGCCTGGCAGGCTACAGTCCTTGGGTCGCACAGAGTCGGACACAACTGAGTGACTGAGCATGAACGCATACACATAAACATGCTTACATACATATTTTTAAAATCATGAATTTGCACAAGTACCTCCCCATCTAACTGTAACATATCCCCATAGGATTTTTTCTTGCCTACCCACATTCCATAATTGTATGTCCCTTCCTCTACAGTGAGAACCCTATTACCCAATAATTTATCCACCACACCAACCCACATGCACAGTTACTCATTTGCTCAATTCTGTAATACATCCGAAATCATTTCAAACTTGCTTCACCCATACCCATAAAATAAATAAACCCGCTAAAATTTTTTTCTGTAGTATTCATTTGCAGTTCTTCTCCCATACATATGCCCCAACATCACTGGGAACTTGTTAGAAATCCTACTGGGAAAGAGCTCAGTAATCTGAGTTCTTACAAGCTCTCCAAGTGATTCTAAAACATGTTAAAGTCTGAGAAGCCCTGCCTGAAATATGTGGAACAGGTTTATAATATGTTTATGTGTATGTACCTTTGTACCAACATGTTATTGTGTGCAATAATACTTTAAAAATACCCTAAATGTAAAAAACATAAAACAGGTCCAGTGAAAATTCATCAGGGTCCTTTTGTCAGCGTGGGTGTGGAAGTGTGATATAAAAGAAGATAAGCCCCCAGTTCTTTGTTTCTGCTCCTTTGCCAGCCTGGTGTATAATCAGGAGGAAGAGGAAGGGATGGGTGTGAAGTACCCTCATTTTCCAGAGGGGGTGCTCTTCAGCTCCACAGTTGCCACCCTGCTGCCCTTCAGCATTAGGAAGTTCTATCAGTTAATGACAGAATCTCCTCCAACTTTATTCCAAATTCCCTGGGAAACCTGGGAAGATGTATGTTTGTGAATCAGTTCTCTCAGAGAATCTAATTCAGTAGGGTTAGGATAGGGTTCTGGAATGTGCACTTTGAACAAGCCTCCCCTTCATGCTCCCAGGTGATGTTGATATATTTGACCCACACCTTACAGTTTCTGCTCTGGACTCTAGACCCTGGTCACTCAGAGGACCATCCTGGACCAGTGACTGAGTAGTGAGCAACTGGGAACGTGTTAAATGTGCAGAATCTCAGACTCTGCCCTGACCAGCCAGATCAGAATTTTCTTTTTTGTTTGTTTGTTTTGTTTTTAAACAAATATTTATTTATTTACTTGGCTGTGCTGGGTCTTAGTTTCATCACACAGGGGTCGTTTTTTGTTTTTTTTTAAACAGTGAGCATCTCACTTTATTTTTTTTTTCTGATCTCAATTTTATTTTTATTTTTTTTAATTTAATTTAATTTTTTAACTTTACAATAATGTATTGGTTTTGCCATATATCGAAATGAATCTGCCACAGGTATACATGTGTTCCCCATCCTGAACCCTCCTCCCTCCTCCCCCCTCCATACCATCCCTCTGGGTCATCCCAGTACACCAGCCCCAAGCATCCAGTATCCTGCAGAACCTGGACTGGCGACTCGTTTCCTATATGATATTATACATATTTCAATGCCATTCTCCCAAATCACCTTAATAAGATGTCCAAATGACTCAAGTTTATGCACTCAAGTTTGAGAAGCACTGATTTAGAGTAGTGGTTCTCAGCCTTGGCTACGTGTTAGAATCACCTGGGAATTTAAAAGGATTGTGTCTTGGATGGCTCCCCATTTTCTATGGAGCCACATCCAACTTATTTATCCAACAAGGATGCTGAGTATGCCAAATTAATAATCTGAAGTCTACTTGGCCCGAACTCATTGTTTCCTAGTGAGAGAGATGGGTAGGTAAAGTAATTTTCTGGGGAGCTCTGTGGGCACAGGAGACCACAGTTCTCCCTATATGAGACAGGGGATGGAGAAGTCTTGATAGAAAGTGAGATGCTTGAGCTAAGCCTTGAGTTAGGGAAAAGAAAGAGAAGGACATTCTGAGTGAGGAAACAGCTTGAGCAAAGGAATAGAAGTGTGAACATTCATAGTAGATTTAGGACTGACTTCTGAGTAATGTGATTTAGTATGGATGGTGGGTGGGCAGCTGTGGGAAGTGAGGTGGGAACAGTGGTCGGGATCAGAATGTCAAGGTCCTTGAATCTCATGATGAAGCAGCCACCAAGGGCTTTCTCTCAGGCTTTCTGGAGACCCTTGTGAGGCCAATTGTATGATACATCTGTCATTGGAAGAATAGCATTTTCAACTGACTCTGCAGATGACTTTCCAGTAATGAAAACAAGGAAAACCACTAATTTAAAATTAAGAAATGTCTGATGACCAAGTGAAAAGTCAAAATTGTAGGCTATTTTTGAAGGAGTTCCATTTTATAATTTTCAATTGCTGTGAATATTGTGAAGTGTTATATATGGCTATTAATTAAAGAAATGGGATCAATAAGCTAAGACTTACAATTCACAATGGGCCTGCATGAGATAATAATGCATAATAAGCATGTAATTCATCAGGTCTGCCATTTGTTGTGACTGTTTTGCAGAATCAACATCATAACTAGGGCATCGATATCACATATTTCCAATTATCAGGGCCCAAACTATTGAGGAGCTCCACCAGTTACTGTCAGCAGCTGTACATTTCAGTCAATTCTGTTCCATCCCTCCCAGGTTCAGCCAGCCTCTGCCCTCCTTTGGTCACAAAGTCCAACCTCTTGGGCTACAGCTCTGGAGCCTTCTTTAGAGAAGAGAAATTGATGGAAGTATTTTGGAGCACTCCAGGCAGCAGATGGGTGGGAAGGCAGGTCTGTGTCCTGAAAAGCTCAGTTATAGAAGCAAACAGGGTGGAGAGGTGAGGGGGTTGAGCAACTTTTCCAACCTGAGTTTGGTGCAGCAGACCTCTCCTGACTTTAGCTGCTACCCATCTTTCCTTTGCTTTGGATCAGCTCAGGTTTCTTGTGCTTCCTCTCAGAGCCAATATCCACACAGAGACAGCCTCTAGTGTTCTTCTGTGCCCTTACTGAGACTACACTCACTCTGGCCCCTCTCCCAGGCCAGCGTGGGTCTTGCATCCCCTTCATTGCCTGGGCTTCCTCCATCTCAATTTGTATGCAACCCACTTTCTTGGGTGGGCCAATGCAGTCCTTTCCGCCAGACCAGTCTGGCTGATAATAGGCCTACTGCCTGGCTAGCCACCTGCTTCTGCTCCACTCACCATGGCTCTGGGTTCCCTAGGCTCCCCTCACCAGCTGCTCCTTCCCTATTTAACCATCCTGGGGAAAGATTTCATGATGTGTCCCCTGTGTTGCATCTGCTTCTGGGGCACAGTGGAGTTGGAGGTCCCCAGCTTAACCAGCTGTGTGCCCATAGGTAAGTTACCTCACCTCTTTAACAGCGTTTCTTCACTTACAGAAAAAGACATACTATCCATTTCTACCTCCCCTGAGTTTTGTGGGATCACATGGGAAGGTTTAATGGAGGTGTTTTAAGCACTGTAAAGCATGGTACAGGGGTAAGATACAGCAATCATCCTTGACCAGGAACATCTGCTCTTTCCATGTCTGTATTAGGTGTTTCATAAGCATGCCCAGAAGAGCTTCCATAGGTACTTAAGCTACCCACAAAGTCATAGACACCAGCAAAGCTCACCTGTGTCCAGCAGGTTGTACTGGCCCCACCTCCCTCTCCTGGGCATCATCGTTACCAAATAGTCCATGCAGGTGTTCCCTTCCCGTGTAAAGGCTGTCTTTGGCTGTATCAGTTAGAACTCACTGGAGTTGCTTTTCAAATTGTACTTTATACTGTGGGAAGGGTAAATTTGCTGCTTAAGAGCTGTCCCATCCCCAGAACAGCGAGGGGCCTGGCTTATAAAAAATATGCGCCGGACAGTAACATAACACAAAGCAAAGCAGATAACATGATGACCCAGCACTCCTGCAGTCTGAGCTCTAATCCTAAAGTTGTGTGGCCCACCCACTGACTCTCTGATCTCCACAAGGTGGATGCCATCCTGTTAAATGGGCTCAAGAACCTCCCATATTCACCTCCATAGTTCCCCCATTCTTGTCTTTTTGAAGAATGTTTATTGGAATATAGTTGATTTACCATGTGTGTTACCCATTCTTGTCTTACTGAAATTTGTTCTATTTGCATGCTTCCTCCTCGAACATGTATTGTCTTATAGAGTTTACTTTGAAAAGCAGCTTCAGCTGTCAAGAGACAGTGTTTGGGGGCTCAGTAGACATGAACAGCAATGCCACCATCCCTGTTAGTCCAGGAGAGGTTTCCTGGGCAGTGAGAGCAGAGGGCTCACTCTGTATGTGTGCCCAGCTACTTCTTTCTTAAATAGTTTTACTAAGAAATAAGGGCTTCCCAGGTGGCGCTAGTGGTAAAGAACCCACCTGCCAATGCAGGAGACATAAAAGACGTGGGTTCGATCCCTGGGTCAGGAAGATCCCCTGGAGGAGGATATGGAAACCCACTCCAGTATTCTTGCCTGGAGAATCCCATGGACAGAGGAGCCTGGAGGACTGCAGTCCACAGGGCTGCAAAGAATCAGGCACGACTGAAGTGACTGAGCATGCACGCACTAAAAAATAATTTACATGCTCTACAATTTACCCATTTAAAGGGTGTAAGTCAGTGGTTTTTAGTATATTCACAGAGCTGTGCAACCTTCACCACAATTTTAGAACCTTTTTATCTCCTCTCCAAAAAGAAAGCCTGTACCCATTAGCAGACCCTTGCATTCCACACCCCTCACTACCTACTCAGCCACAGGCAACCACCTACTACTTCAGTCCCTATGGATTTGCCTATTCTGGTCCCACTGCTTTTTTATCCCTTTTCCTACCCATGAAGTCTCAAGCCCCCCTGAGCAGGATGTGCAAGGAAATCCCTGCTGACTCCATCAGGAATCTGGGTGGAATTTCAGTGTGTGTTTTTGCCCTCCCCATATACCCTACTGGTCCTGGAGACCCTGGAGCAGGAGAGGAGCAGCTGCCCGGACCCTCCTCCAGCTCCAGGCCAGGCCTTCCCTGAGTGATGTGGGACATGGCAGGCTCACCTGTTCAAGAGCACTTGGCTCTGCAGGTTGCAGTTTTCAGTTCTGTCAGCAGCCTTCAGGCGAAAGACATTGTGTTTCTAACAGGCCCCTGATAAAGTGCACCACACTGTCTTGAGATGACAGTGCATTTTCATGGTGCCCTGGAATCCCAGGCCTTCCCCTTTCTGCTCCCTGGCCCACCTCTCCTCAATCACAATAGGACAGCAGACTCTTGAGCAGTTGTATGGAGGCGGAAAGTACATGGCTATAGTATAAGGACGCTCAGGGTAAAACCCAGGTGTGATTGGGGAAGCTGTAGGCATACAGTCTCCTTCCTCAGTCCCATGGAGTCAGATCACCAAATAAGTCTGATTTGAATCAGCCAAGCCTGGTTCTGTCTTGGCACCCCTCAAGTCCTTTCATCCTGTCTGTCTAGAGGTCTCTATCCAAACATTGAGGCCAAAACTGTTCTCTCCTCAAGTTGAGTCCCAAATTTCCTATTAAATGTCATACCTCACCGAGCTATTGCTAAAATTAAATAACGTCTCTAAAGTGAGAGACACACAGCTTATCCTTCATCTGACTCCATTCTCATCTTATTCTAGCAGATACTGTGGCTTCTTGGTCACTTGTCCGTTTGTACATCTACAACCCCCACCAAACACACACAGTTCTCCATATTCCTCCTTAGGGTAGCTAAGATAAGTGAAAATTTTCCAGAAGACCTTTTCAAATTGTCATTACAACTTATGAAGTTCAGCTTTCTGGTCCCACCTAGTGATACTGTTCACTGGGCACACACGTCTCAGTCCCTTTTCTACTCCATCTGCAGGTGCTCTGCCCAGAGGTCTTCCCTCCCCACCGCCTGCCAGGAGGGAGAAGATGGTGCTGGCATGGGGATATTCTGAGAATAGAGGGGAGGAGGGCAGGGAGGGGGGCAGCTAGAGTGAACAGTTCAACCCTCTCACTTCTCCAAGTGCCCACTTAGGACATAGAAATCTGAACTGTATGTCTTTTCCCTGGAGTGATATTGAAAGCTCTTTACACACGTCAAGTCATAGGGCTGCACCCAGGAGGAACTGTAAAGTTTTTAGTCAAATTCTTTCATTATTATACAGTTAAGGAACGTGGACTAGCCTCGTTAAGGGATTTAACCCAGCCATTCAACTAATTAATGACAGAGCCAGAACCTAAAACTTTCAACAACTAGAGCGGTGCTCCTTTCAGAACCTTCCTCCCTTATAGACTGAGAATATAATGGACACCCTCAGTCTACTTGGATCCTTGGTGTACTTTCCATAAGTTCACACTGAAACACCCACTAGTGCCCCCAAGAAGACAGCCTCTTCTATCTATTGATAAATAAATGAATTTATTAAATAAATAAATATGTATTTGGCTGCACCGGGTCTTAGTCGCAGCGTATGAACTCTTAGTTGTGGCATGCAGGATCTAGTTCCCTGACCACAATCGAACCTGGGCCACTTGCCTCGGGAGCCCAGAGTCTTAGCCACTGGACCACCAAGGAAGTGGTCGTCCTCTTTATCCACAATTCTGTGCTATGTGAAGCAGCCAACTCTGGGACAGATATACCAAGAACCTCAAGCAGCAAGTTCAGACAATTTTCCTATAATGTTAATGAAAAATAGAAAGTGGCAAAAATATAAAGTACCTATTGTTCAAGGGCTCAGAATGCTTAACTGTTCACAGGGTCTGTGGTTGTTGCTGTTGTTATCATTTTCATCTCTAAAGCTCATAAGTCTGAAGCCACTGTGAAGAATATGAGTTTGTATTAGATCACCTGCATTCAAATAAACATGGATCCGGACTATTTGCAAAACTGGATGGTGTCCCTGCAGAGCCATTACCTTCTCTTTTTGAGAAGCCAAAAGGATGGAGAAGATAAAATGGAAGAGTCACCATAGTGGCTATATATTCTAAAAGACAGAGTAAGGTTACCTTGGAAATTTTTTAACAGATAATATAAGACTTTGGACACCAGGAGAGATACTGCATGGGTTTATTCATTGACTCACAGGGCTCTAAAGCCTGCAGGGGCCTTAGAACACTGCATACTCATTGAAAGGATGCAGAAAAAGAGATCAAGTGATGTGCCCAAGTTTATACCATAGGCTAGAGACAGAGCGAAGACCCAAACTTGCTGTGTAAATTCAGTGTTTATACCTGCATCTTGATCAGAGAAGAAAAGATCAGAGAATTAATTTGTAAACATCTAGAATATCTCCTAAGCACTTGTCATTTTAACAGTCATTTCAACAATCAGATCTTGTGTGCATGCTAAGTTGCTTCAGTCATGTCCTACTCTCCGAGGCCTCATGGACTGTAGCCTGTTAGGCTCCTCTGTCCATGGGATTCTCCAGGCAAGAATACTGGAGCAAGTTGCCATGCCCTCCTCCAAGGGATCTTCCTGACCCAGGGATCAAACCCTTGACCCACATCTCTTACGTCTCATGCATTGGCTGCTGCTGCTGCTGCTGCATCGCTTCAGTAGTGTCCGGCAGCCCACCAGGCTTCCTGTCCCTGGGATTCTCCAGGCAAGAACACTGGAGTGGGTTGCCATTTCCTTCTCCAATGCATGAAAGTGAAAAGTGAAAGTGAAGTCGCTCAGTCGTGTCCGACTCTAGCCTATGGACTAGAGCATGGACTGCAGCCTACCAGGCTCCTCCGTCCATGGGATTTTCTAGGCAAAAGTACTGGAGTGGGGTGCCATGCATTGGCAGGTGGGTTCTTTACCACTAGTGCCACCTAGGAAGCCCATAGCTTATCTTATCTCATGCTTATTCTAATCCTGAGAGGAAAGAAAGCCACTGTTCTCTACCTTACAGCTGGGTATACTAAGGCTCTAGAAGACAAGTAACTTGCCCAAGATCACACATCTATCAGTGGCCACAGAGCTGGGACTTGAGCTTGTGTCCTGTGAGCTCAGGTTCATTTAAGAAGTTGTATTATGATTCTGTCTGGCTTTATAAATGTCTCTCAAGCCCACATGTCTGTACCTATGTATTTTTTTTAATATGGCACAGCAGATCTTTTTTTGTTGTAATTGTTAAATTAAACTATAGTTGATTTACAATGTTGTGTTATTTTCAGGTGTACAGCAATGTGCCTACTTATTCCCAAACAAATTCTTGGCAGACTTTTGCACAGCTCAGTTAGCAGTTTAGATGTTGTAAAGTCCTTTGTGTCATTATATCAGGAAAATGGATATGTTGACACACAAATGCTTGGGTGACAGCTGATTCTAGGATGTTACTGTATACCATGTTTTATAAAGTATATTCTAAGACAAGGCTTCTTCAACTCTGTGTAGTGAAGTTTGTCTCTGATTTCCATATGTTCTGGACCAATAGTTTTGATAATACAATAAAAAATATATTACTAGAACAATAATCACAGAATGCTGGAGCAATGTCAAACTGCCATAAAACTTTCTAATTGTTTATTCTCAAATTTCTGATCTTGCTACAGGTCAGTAACAGTTTACAGACCAGCATGGGTCTGGCAACCAGATTTTGAGAGACATGGTTCTAAGCAACACCATTCCTGAGAGAATCTCTGAGTAAAGAGTTGCTTAATCAAATAAGTTTGAGAGACCCCATAAGCTAGAAAGTATCAGTGCATATTAGCATGTTAAAGGCTCTGAGAAGTCCTGCATTAAAGAAGATTGCTTAATCATTAACTCAGCATTTCCCAAACTGCCTGACTTCAAAACTCATTGTTCATTGAATGCCTTTCAACATCTTTCAGAATTCAGATTTCTTGAAATACCCTTGGTTCTCTCCTGCCAACTCTGGGCAAAGCACAGGCCCCAGGCATGCCTGAGGTGAAAGCTTGTCCTTTGCCCACATCCTCGTGCATTGCCTTTTAAAAAAACAATTCTTTATCATCTTTATTCTTGTGATACACAAAATCATTCTCTGCCTTTTGCTATCTTCCACACCTGGTTCTTTCTCCCATACAGTACTGCCTGTAGGTGACCTGGCTCCCAGAGATCAAAGTCACCTGAGACAGCCCTATTACACTTGGCCACTGCATCCTGCAAACATATCTACTTGCCCACCTTCATGGAGGTGACTTGGGATGAGTCATCTTCCTCTTCAGTATTGCCTTTTTCACGTAATAGAAATCTTCTTCCCTTTAGTCCGGTTCTGTGATAACTACTCTATTTTTAGTGAAAACTATACACCCACACAAAAATATAGTTTTCCCATAAAACACATGCAATACTGTTCCCTAAGCAGTGGTTCCTGTTGTCAGACTTTATTCCCACTTTCTTATTCTCTCTCTTTGTCCACTGCACACTTTTATAGACCAGTTGCTGGTTTTCAACTTTATATTAGGTAATCTCTGGGGCTTCCCTGCTGGCTCAGTGGTAAAGAATCCAACTGCCAATGCAGGAGATGAGGATTTGATCCCTGGGTCAGAAAGATACCCTAGAGAAGAAAACTGCAACCCACTCCAGTATTCTTGCCTGGGAAATCCCATAGACAAAGGAGCCAGGCAGGCTACAGTCCATAGGGTCGCAAAAGAGTCAGACACAACTGAGCTGCTAAACAACAATGTGTACCCTGACATGAGTTCCATGGAAATGCCAGAACATTGCTTTCATTTATATTCTCTTAACAGGTCTCACAACTATAATTCTATACACGCTTCTAGAAGCATGATTTTGTTTCTGTGGGCTGCTTCTCCTGGGCACCTCATTGAAGTTACACACTGACCTTCAACAAGCTTTAGTCCACTCTTCACTCTATAGACATCTCTACTTTCTTATTTGGCCACTCCAACTTCTGTACAAAGCTCTTTCCAGATATAACCACACACATTTAATCACAGTCACCCCATCCAGTACCCATATGAGTACTGGGCTCCCCTTACATCCAAGCACTATGGCAGCCTGCCCTGGAGAGACAGAATGAGTTGGCCAGGCTCCTTGCCCCAGGAGAATCTCACTTCCCAGGTTCTGACATAGTGACATTTGCAATGCTTGAAAGCTCATTGCAGGAACTTCCAAACTGCATTTCCCCATAATTAGTATTGTATAAGACATAGACAGTTTCTACCAAACAAAGTTCTGGAATTAAATAAATTTGAGAAACATAATTATATGTGCTAAACACATACAACGCATTTTGAGGAAGAGGCTATGTATAGTAGGTTTTTCTGAAAGTACTTGGCCTGCAAACCATCTTTTCAAGTAACTCGTGTTTGAGACAATATCATGCCTCTGATGCCATTTGGGAAAGGGTGCTCTGGAGTAGCTTCAGCCAAGTCCTGCAAGTGCTAAGGACCACACTGAAGTCACTCAGGTACCCTGTGTACGTGCATGCTAAGTCGCTTTAGTCGTGTCCGACTCTATGTGACCCTATGGACCTAGCCCGCCAGGCTCCTCTGCCCATGGGAATTCTGCAGGCAAAAATTCTGGAGTGGGTTGCCATGCCCTCCTGCAGGGGATCTTCCAGACCCAGGGATCAAACCCAGGTCTCTTATGTCTCCTGCATTGGCAGGTGTGTTCTCTACCACTAGCACCACCTGGAAAGCCCTCAGTTACCCTAGTTGGGTTGAAAATAGATATCTCTGTGATTTCCCTTAGTTCTGCCTTTTGAATGATAAATAAGTAGAGTCTGCACCCAATGCTCAGTTATTTATTTTTACATAGGTATGTGTTCTGTGTAATTTAGTCCACTCTTCACTGTACAGAGCTCTCTACTTTCTTACTCAGCCACTCCAGCTTCTGCACAGGGAAGTGTCTAGAGTTATCTAGATCTAACGCCTCCCAGTCTATATTCCTAACACAGATCTCTCCCCCTGAGCTCCAGGCCCCATGTATTCTGCCATCTGCTGGACACCCACCTATTGGAGATATTTAACAGGATGTCCAACATGCACTTCAGATGGATTTGTCCCTCATAGAAGTGACAACTGCTCTCATAAAACTCATTCCTCCATCTGCATTCCTCATGGCCCCCTTACTACCATCCAATCAGAAGCCTGGGAGATGTTCTGAACTCCATCCTCCCAGCAGGGTTGTTGTTACTAATTCCTCTTGGTTCTCCCTTCCAAGAAGCTCTTAAATTTGCTTCCTCTTTTCCATCTTCAACTGCCATTGTCTATCTTGGGGTCCTCATTACACTGGTTTTCTAATTGGCTTCTGTCTTAGGCCAGGTTTTCTGAGAAACAGACTCTGAGACTTGCATGCAGAAAGAGGGCTATGGAGATTAACCCTTTTCGAGTGGGGAAGGGTGTGGAGGAAGTAAGACCAGGCAGATGGAGCTGAACTTTAACGAAGTTGCAAAAATAGCCTCAACCCATCCTACAGGGTACTCTGGAGCTGGATAATGCTTCAAAGTTGTCCCTATTAGATGCAAGGGTTTGGTGTGGGGGAGCCTTAAACCAATTCATTCCACTGTCTTCAACCTCTACCCTCATACTCCCATCCCCTACTCCCCCAATCCCCCACTGGATGTGTCTAGCCCTCCAGCTTCTCTCTGGGATGGCATAACCTTTGGCCAAGGGCAGTTCCCAGCATGGATCTCAGCTGAGAGTCACCAGCGTCTTCCAACAGGTGCAAGAATGAGTGTCCTAAAGGAGGTCAAAGTAGCACATGTCAGCATACATGTCCTGAATTGCTGCTTTCCACCTCGCCCCCCACAACACTGCCAGAGGGGTTTTTCTAAACTAAAATTCAATCACACAGCACACTTACTCAAAACCTTACCTACAAGGTAATTCATTTCTGATCTCGGTCTACCTGTGAAGCCTTGTCCCCCACAGCTTTCTTCCTTGCGTGCACTCTTGCTCCGCCACCAATCTACTAACACTTATCAGTCCTTCACGAGTGCTGCTCCCCCTGCTGGGAATGAGTTTTTCCTGCTTTTCTCACTAGCAAACTCCTATTCATCCTTTAGGGCCTAGCATAAGTATCCTTCTTGTGTGATGCCTTCTTTAATATCCTCAAGCAGAGATAATATCCTGTAGGCTCTTGTCATACTCCTGCAGTTATTAGGTTACATAACCATTAGATTGACTTCCTTAAGAGAAAGGCTTGTGTTATATTCGTTTTTGAATGTAAGTGAATGAATCAACCAGCCATGTGCATCAGTATTATGTAAAGCTGTGTCTACTTGGGTTGACACAAACTAACTAGGCTTGACTTTAGTCTAGTCAGCTTATTTTTTCAGGGACTTAATCTGGTTGTCCAGTGAAGGCTGTGGGTTCCCTGGGGGCAGGGACTCTCTCACTTAGTTCAGGATATACAGCTCAATGCTCTGAGGGAGTTGGATATTTAATAAATCTTTCCCATTATGTAGATGCTTCCTGTCATGGTGGGCAAAGGACAGAGCCAGTGATCTATAGAATGTGTTATAAAAGGTACCAGAAGACCTGGCTGCTCTAAAATCTCTCTTTCATAACTGAGGACATAAAAGAGAGGCCTCCCATCATGTCCAGGCTTCCCAGGTGGCTCAGTGGTAAAGATTCTGCCTGCCAATGCAGGAGGCATGGGTTCAGTCCCTGGGTATGGAAGATCTCCTGGAGTAAGAAATGGCAACCCGCCCTAGTATTCTTGCCTGGGAAATCCCATGGACAGAGGAGCTTGGTGGGCTACAGTCCATGGGGTCGCAAAAGAGTCAGACATGACTTAGCAACTAAACAACAATCCCTCATGTCCATTCTGAAATTCTTGTTCTTATATTTCCTAATATAATGGACCTGTGAGCGCTGGAGTGAGGCAAATGCACTCTGAGGCCTGAGTAAGCTGATGCAACTGTAGAAAAGAATTTCTATATCTATTTATGTTATTTTACCCTTTTAAAATTTTCTATATTTTGTGTTTGCTTTATAATGTCTGTAACACAGTTGTATAGTAACACATGCATATCATGTATAAAGAAATAACACAAGGGAATGTAATACTCAAAGCATTCTTTACTAAATAGCACATAATTAAAAAAAAAACAAAACTTGGAGACTCCTAGATTGCACTCTGAAGACTGGAGGCTTTTTCAACCTGTACCCAATAGCTTTTTAGCTGCTCTGATTGCTCAACTGATTTGTGCTAAATGGACACCTAAAGCTTTAAGGGAATCCACCTTGTGGAACAGCAGGGTACAAAAGGTAGGGGCAGGCTGAAGGGCAGGGCTAACTGGGGAGAGCACAGAGGCTGCACGTAGCCAGAAGTGGTGAACCACCTAGTAGGGAATTAGGAACCTGGAATACAGAAAGATGGGAGAGGGAGCAAGAGACAGCAGTAGGTAGGGCAGCCGGCTACAGCGACATGAAAGAGAGGCAGGCCCCATCTCCACCGGGAAGATGCCCTGTCTGCCTTTTGCTGTGGTGGGAGTGTACACCTTACAGTGTGTACTAGCCAGCTGTGAAGATAACTGAGGCTGCTCCGGAACCTCTACACTGGGTGGGCAGCATGGGGTTGGGGGGTGGGAGTGGGGGAGGTTGCAGGAAGTGGGAGGAGGTGCAGCAAGGGGCCGGAAACTGACTGGGAGTACAGCACTGGAGCCTTGTCTTAAAGGTGAATTAGCAGAGCCAGAGAGCGCTGT
Organism: Bos indicus; assembly: GCF_029378745.1. Taxonomy (NCBI): domain Eukaryota; kingdom Metazoa; phylum Chordata; class Mammalia; order Artiodactyla; family Bovidae; genus Bos; species Bos indicus. The sequence goes on from NC_091769.1 coordinate 57,467,820, forward strand.
TGTTACTTCAGTTGCCTGGTTATGTGGGGATGGCTGCGGGGATTCATTGATGGGGGAGGTGGGCGGATGAGGGAGGGGAGGGCATCGTTAGCAATTCAGTGCCCCTTTGGCAGGTGGAAGCCACTGAGCCAAGTTAGTTGAGAAACAGGAGTATGGCATCTGAGGTGAGGAGACCCTGATCCACCACCAAACCCTGGGGACCTGAGGACCACATTGGGATGATGCACCAGAATAGCTCTAGCAGCCATGAGGCAGCTTCATGAAATAGGAACTGCCTGTATGGGCATGGGCAGGAAATGGGCCTTCTCAGCGGGACATGAGGTGAGGGAAGAGGGCAACTCCAACAGCAAGACTCACGTGAAGAACAAAAAGGAGGCACAGGGACACCCCAAAGGTGAACATGGCTAATGTCACAGTTTAGCCCCAGTGGTGACGAAGTGCACTTCATCCCTGCTCCCCAAGTCCTGATTCCACCAAAGAATCGGTGGAAAACTGTTTGATGGGCATGGTAGGACACTCTTTACGGAGTTTTCTTACATACTAACTCTTCCTAGTTTGTTTCCTAGGAAACAAAAACAATCAGAAGGGGAACAAATGCAATTCCTTTTTTATTTGGCTTTTAGACCCTCAATTAGGTTCTTAGTATTCCACTAGCAGCAGACCGTAAATCCTTTGAGGGCAACACCCACTTCTAGGGGATAAGACTTTGTGTTTGTGAAGCCCTCTAGTTAATGTTACTGACTTCCCTGGTGGATCAGATGGTAAAACATCTGCCTACAATGCGGGAGATTCGGGTTCAATCCCTGGGTCAGGAAGATCTCCTGGAGAAGGAAATGGCAACCCATTCCAGTGTTCTTGCCTGGAGAATCCCATGGATGGAGGAGCCTGGCAGGCTACAGTCCATGGGGTCGCAAAGAGTCAGACACAACTGAGCGACTTCACTCACTTCACTAGTTAACGTTAACTTTTACATACTATTTCATATATTCTTACCACAACCCAGTAAGGTAGATGTTCTTACATCTACTTTACAGATAGTGATTAAAAAAAAGGTTCCAATAGTCAGTTCATTTATCTAAAACCCAACATTCCACAGATGAGTAATCAAGGTCCACACTCCGTTAATTGATTTACTACCAACAAAACACAGATACTTGTCAAAGCCAGGACTCATGCCCACTACTCACAAAACTCTATCTCCTCCTCATTCTCTATGCCTTTGTTACACTTCCCTCCCAGCCCACGATGGTGCTAAAACTAGAAGTCAGCAGATAGAAGGTGGCCATGAGGAATGCCTAACAGATTGAATGGGCTGGGCCTTTCTACTCTCAAGTCTCCCAGCCGGTCTGTTCTAACAGCCTCTGTGTCTCTTTGCAGCATGCAAAAGGAAAGAGCAAGAACACGGGAAGGATAGAGGCAACACACCCAAAAAGCCCAGGTTGGTCTTCACAGATGTCCAGCGTCGAACTCTACATGCAATATTCAAGGAAAATAAGCGTCCATCCAAAGAATTGCAAATCACCATTTCCCAGCAGCTGGGGTTGGAGCTGAGCACCGTCAGCAACTTCTTCATGAATGCGAGGAGGAGGAGTCTGGACAAGTGGCAGGACGAGGGCGGCTCCAATTCAGGCAACTCATCTTCTTCATCAAGCACTTGTACCAAAGCATGAAGGAATAACCACGAACTGAAACCTCGGTGGAAAAGCTTTAAATAAAAAGAAAAAATTTTTAAAGACCAGGACCTCAAGATAGCAGGTTTATACTTAGAAATATTTGAAGAAAAAAAAAAGTGTTATTTATAGTCCAAAGAAACCAAAGACATAGCTCACCTGCATTCTGACTTTGTTCGGAGACACACACTTCAGCCGGGTGACAACTTGGCAAGAAAAATTATGAGCAGGAAGGCACCACTGGATCTCACAGCTTCGGTCCGTGATCATCCTCGCTGTGCTTGGCTGTCCTGTGGTTTGGAGCATAGTGATTTTGAGCCATCGAGTGGACACCTTTAAGATCAGACTTCCTCATCCACTCCACCGCACCATGAAGGTGTATGGTGTCTCAGTACTGTGTGTGGGTGTGTGCTTGAATACACCCACACGTACACATGCACACCACCACCACCACTACCACCACCAGTGGTTAGGGACTTAGGCAGGGCTGGTCTTCAGGAAGGGTTGTGCTGTAGGAGTGCAACCAACATAGTGTGGGGTTGTCTGAGTTCATGGGATTAGGAGCTTGATTTTGCTCAACTAGCCTAGCGTTTGAACCTGCCAGGCCCACAACCTAAATGCAGATTCAAACCCAGCAAAGAAATTTGAATGACACCTAAACCAGTGCATTCTCTTTGTTTGTTAAGGAATGTTCAGATATTTTTTAAGAAATGAAACAAGAGTCCATCCATTAAAGAAAGAAAATCACCTAGGTACCAAAGAACACACTTAATATTATAGTGCAGGTATTTTATTGCAATGATTTTAATAACCAAAGCTATTTTTACACAAGATACTATGTAAAGTTATACGTATGAACTGATCTAGCTGTAATACACATACCACGTAGAATCATGACTATTATTTATGACTCTTGAAGCATTTGAAATATTAGTTTTCAGAACTGGCAAGAAAGAATGTAGCTTCAGGGAAGCAATTTATATCATAACAGAGAGGTCAGTGCAGTATACACGAACATCCATATGGCACATTCCCTTTCGGGAACTATAAATGTCACTTAAGTAAACATATAGACATGACTCCATGCTCTGTTCACAGCTGAGAAAACCTGGTGATTCTTCCGAAGTAGGACCCATTTGTAAACTTAGAAAACTAAGTTTAACAGGACAGGTAGCTAAACTAGAAAATTTGTTCAAAGTCATTCTTTTTGGTAAAATGCCACTGAATGAAGCACCCCATACGTAGGTAAATTTGACTAAAATTTTCCTTATCCATTTTACACAGAATACCTATTTAAAATACTTTACAAACACACAAAATAAGCAGACTAACATTATTATTAAAATGAACTATCTAGTTCATTATATCCTGAGAATATAATCAAGCTGATTTGATTGCCAATCCCAATTTTGTGACTTGGACACCAATAAAAATAACATGTGCAACCAAGAAATTGTGGAACTGCATAGAGAAAGCAAGAATTATAGTGGAAGGTAAGACCTTGGGTTCCATAGGTATTAAGCTATCTATTTCACTAAGCATAGCCTCCAAAACATACTACATTCTTTCTTGCTACCGCATTAAGCTGGAAATTTTATAACATAGATTCCACCCTCTTAACAGGGACAGGTTAAAAACTAGACCTGAAAATTTTCCAGATACAAAATTTTAAATTTCTATTTTTCCAAATCACTTAAACCAGGGCTATAGAAATCAAGGCAAAAAAAAAAAAACAAAAAACCCACCCAAGGTAATACAGTTGTTCTAGTAGTACCCAAGTGAATCACTTGGTTCCCAGAAAAACCCTCTTGGGATCAGTTGAACTGTAAGCACGTAAGTGGATACCTTTTGTACTAGTAGGTTAAAGAATTGGGTACTCTTAATCACCACACCTAACTAGAAATATAAAATTAAATATTATCTCAATAATAAGCTATTTATTGAGACTCATTGAAATGCCAAATTAAACATTGAACCATTTTGACACAAAACCTAACTCCTTAGGATCAAATATGAGCATCTTGTCCAGGCCTAGAAGAGGCAGGCACCTGGAGAGATGAACCCACAAGCCATCAGTGTCTCCTTCATGTCTGCTGTGGGATGAGAAAAGGAAACCAAGACATACTCTTCCTTGGATGAAACTGTGCATTTGCCTTGACGCATTTTGTCTTTGACTTTTTTTTCAATCTCACCCCAAATTCCATCTTTAAATTTCCCCTTCTAAATATGGCACAATTATAGTTCAGCTATTAAAAGAAACCATTTAAATGGCCATCCTCTCAGATTTGCTAAAAATATAATCTTGTCAATGACGTAAGTGAAAAAGAAAAAAACTGATGAACATTTTTTTCTCTCTCCAGAAAAAGAGGGGGGCAAAATAATACAATACAATATATTTATCACTTAGGAGGGAAGAAAGCCTTTTTTATTTAAAACATGAGAGTTTTAAATGCAGGGAAATTCAAGCTGTGTCTACACACAACCTTACCAAATTCAATACCCCAGGAAAAACGAAAGTTGAATTCAGACAACTGTGTCTTTTGCTTTATTTTCCCTATGTTACCCACTCAGATTAGTTGGTTACATTTTTGACCAATGCGATTTACATTTTCAACCAATTATTTTGGTACAGTATAGACACAGTCTCAAGGAATATTGCTACACTTTTAATATTCCCACCACAATATTTTGTTTTGTTTGGCCAAGCCCTGTGGCATTCGGGATCTTAGTTCCTCAGCTAGGGATCGAGCCCATGCCCCCAGCAGTGAAAGCATGAAGTCCTAACCACTGGATGGCCATGGATTTCCCCATAATTTTCTTTTTAATAACCAGTGATCCTATTTGCTAACACCAAAGATAATTTTCATACCAGCATTGAATTTGCACCCATTATGCAATTTCAGGGCCTAGAGATATATTTTCTCATAAACAGATGCACAAATCAGAGCCTGAAAAGCAGTTTTTTTACTTGACTATTTAGGCATACTCACAACCTTTGCTTTTTAGAAATCTTAATGGACAAACTCAGCTTCTCACAAGCAATACATGTATTACATCATGTATGACTGATTCCTTCTTGCTTCTGACTTGGCACATAGAAAATGCTTCCATTCCTGTTTAGTCTGGCGTTAATTTACGTCTCAAATGTCTTCACCTACCACACTCAGCAGTGCTGTTTGTTCACCCATCATTTCTCAGTCCTTTAGTGAAATCACCTAAAAAGATACCGCACTCTTTTCTTTGTATGCATGTTTATTCCAAAACTGTATTTCAAATAGCATGTTTTGGGTTGTTTTTGGTGTTTTTTTTTTGGTGGAATGGAAGTTAGACTGTTTTTGGCCATAAATCATTCGGGTCTTCTCATGACTAGAAGCTTCCCTGAAAAGGGGCCAAGAGAAAGAGTGGGAATTACGATGTCTGGACACCCCAAGAGCCCAGACATCAGTAAATGTTCAGGTAAAAGAATTCTTTTTGTCAAGCACTGAGTATTCTAGTTCCTGGATACACCTGGAATAGACGACCCCCACACCCCAAAAGAAAAAAACCAAAGAAAATGTGTGGGGAAATTTAGAAGTTCCAACTGAACATGTCACTCACTCTACCCCCCAAAAGCATAATTAATTTTCCAGGAAAAAAAAAAGATGAAGCTCTATATTACTTTCAGATTCATGCCACTCCTATTGCTACCCCAGGTGAACAACCGGTCTTTGCAGGTTAAATGCAGACTTTGCTATACCAAAGAGTCCTAGGACATTTTCACACGAGCTATAAAGACATTTTCCCTAAGAAAGGGCCTCCCTTCTTTGTACATAAAGGATGAAAACTATGCATTTAGCAAACAAAGAGAAAGCACTTCTCCCTTTCCTATCTAGTTTAGGGTGCATTCAAACACCAGAGGCCGTTTTGAGACTCGATTGGCCTTCTGGATTATTCTTGTGGTGTGGTTAGCTTTACAGTACATTTGGTAACTATTTACTAAATAGTAAGGACAAAGAAGCAGAAGGTAAGAAATAGCTACTTCCACGTGTAAAAAAAAAAAAGAAATGTGTAAAGATCTACTATTTATAGTGTGAACCAAAGACGCTACCTCACTCGATTTCCATTGGTGATTTTAATCACATTGATGATACCAAAGAATACCAAAGATATTTTCGTGCACGGCCTTGGTCTGCAGAGGGAACTCCGCCCCTCCCCCCCCACCTCCTCTCCCCGCCTCACTCTTCACTCAGTGTGTAAACTTGTCTTCATTCTTAATAATAATGATACGATAATGACAACAACAACATTAGGAAATACTACTCTTACTACTGCTAGTTCTACTTGTAAATCTCTAGGCAAACATGTTGCAAACTTTGTAAACTCCTAGGACGAGTGCCTTGCTTGAACCAAAGTGTTAAACCGCTGTTGACCTCTCTCACCTTATACTCTTTGAATACCTCAGCCTCTTAGAAAGGCCACTAATGAAAAAAAAAAAAAAAAAAAGGAATAATTAATCACCGTGGTGCTTTTTCCGTGCAACCATGCAATGAAACTTTCTTTGATACCAAAGGATGACTTTTTCCCCCCAATTTCTTGCTGATAAACCAAAGCTCCTCCTCCTGGTTCCCTCTCAAAGCTCCCCCCAACTTCACCGAGTCCCTTCCCCAGGCAGGCCGTGCATCACTTTTACCAATTCCTCCAAATACCTCATAGTAATAAAATTTTAGGGTTATGTTGTATAGAGAGTCTATGTGATAAGGCAGAACTTACTAGTTTGATAATTGTTAAGGTTACTTTTAAAAAAAAAACTTTATAATTCTTATTTATTTTGTAGTTTGTATGTTTGGGATGTCCCCCACCCCACCCCCACTTTGGTTCGGGGTTTATTTTCTCAGAAGAACTGCTCTGTTGCTCAAGGAAGACTTAATTTCTGGAAATGTTCCCCAGGTGGGTGAAGGGTTGTGTAAAAATGCAAGAATGGAATAAGAAATGATTTTCATTCTGACGGTTACTTATGAAGTTTTTGTGTTTTCGTAGTAAATTTGTTTCCACAGGGTAAAGAAGTATATATAATCTTTTTTTGTGAAACTGGTTCCTATTTTTCTCTATAATGTGCTGTGATTTTTTTTAATTTAAATTACATTTTATATGAGCTTATTTAATCACTGTGTTAATTTATGACTGTGTAGTTTTTAAAATGTATATAGTAGAATGGAAACGGCCAAAGCTTTATGTTACAATCTTTTTGTTCTCTATGCTAAGATTAGCTGAAGGCAAGAACTTCTCTTAACTGCAGGGTGTATCTTCAGCTTTTCTTAGCAGGCACTTCAATGTGTGTTGTGAACACTGCCAGGCTCCCCCCTCAAAAAATCTGTACATGCCAAAATGGGTGTTTCAAGGTAGTCTTTTCTGTCACTTAGAAGAAAGGCATTGTTTATGTTCTTCCTTTAATTTATCAATATTTTATTTTTTTTCTTTAAGAAAAGGTTGCTTTGCAGGTTAGACCTGAAATTCCGAAGACTTTAAGACTTATTTAATGTTTCAAAGCACCGGCATTTGTGAGATATTTTGCCACTTTAAAAAAAAAAAAGAAAAACATTTGCCCAGGTATGAGAAGTAAAAAGTGTAAAAACTCAAAGAGACAAGCTAACTTGAATTTGGAAATCCTCTTAAGTGTCACCAAGTTTCTGAAGTGCTTCAAGGCAGCGGGCAGGGCTTGGAGACAGTTCCTTTCGCAGACCTAAGAGATCATCACAGGTCCGTGACCTTAGAGAGAAAGTCAGGCTAGGTAGCAGCAGACCTGGCCCCTGCCTGTCCAGCCAACCTGCAGAAGAAGCAAAACACAATTGCTGAACCCCAGTCAGAAATCAAATTTAAGAAAAATGTTTCAAAGATACAGATTCCACCTCATGTTTTTTTGTTTTGTTTTGTTTTTTTAATTCTTGGCATCTACTACCCACAATTACCCTTTTCCCTCCCCAAACCACCACCCCCAACAAAAATTAGAAGAATTCTCAAATGCCACAGCCCCAGGGGAGAATGAACTTCAGACTTGTCTGTCTCTTCTCACTGGTCATATTCCCACTAGTTTTCTTGCCCACACTAAAGAGGGTCCCTGCCCCAAACCCCCTTAATCAAGGCTGTTCATACCCTTGGCCCTGCTTCAGATCAGCACACACACAGAATTCTCAGCTGACCAGAGCGTCCTCAGAAGACCCGGTGCCCACTATTTTGTTTAATTTTGCTAAGTAAGTTGCTTCAACTACATGACATAAATCCATAGATGTAAATACTTTTTCTCCTAATATAAGAATTTTACCTTATTTTCTTTTGCAGGGGTGTTTGGGGGAGGGGGAAGGAAGGGGAGGGTTTAGACTTTTGGTCAAATGTTACATTTTCTTAGAAACATTTTATACTTGTTATGTATTTTAATAGGGCAATAAATCTGCTCTGAGTTGCAGGATCATTCAGTGCTCTATTGGTAAGCATTGATTAATTACTTGTTTTTAATACAAATGCTGTGTAGTGAGTTACAGAAAGCCCAGGAAAATGGTTGAGGGAGTTGACTTTCACCATCACCAATGAAACGCTGAACAGAGTTGTATTCATAAGGTCGTATTTTCTGTTTCTGTGTTAGTCTCAATTTTTTGTGGTATGTTCTGCATTTATTACATAATCATTGTGGGCTCATTTGACATTTGCCGTCTGAACCAAGTGACAAGTATTTTTTAACAAAATAAACTTTAAAACATTGTCTTCCACTTGCTTCGGTAGTTGTCTTCATATCTCCCTGAGTTTCTCGTCCCTTCTAAAGTCAGCCCAACTGTCACTCATGTAGACCTGTCCCTTCTCCCTCTTCTATTTTCAGTAACTTTGACCTTAGCTCATGTTTGAGTGTGACTCAGTTTCCCTGTTCAAGTTAGCTTGATGGTTTATTATGTAAGGAGGGTGCCTAAGACAATCATCAGGTAAAAAAAAAAAAAATTAAATTAAAAAAAAAAAAAAAAAGATCAGTAGAGTAGAATATCTTCCAAGAGCAGAGGGAGTTCTTCCTTAGTAATGAAAAAAAAAAAAAAAAGGTAAATACATAATTAATTTTAAAACCTAACCATGAGGGGCTTAGAAGATTTTTGATAAAAGACAAACGTTGCTGTCATTTTCTTCGTCAATTAGAAAGCAGTGGTAGTTTCTACGTTGCATCTACATTTCAGACTAAATGATTATTGTACCCAGTTATGGTTGTTTGCTAATATTTTGTCTCTTTCTCTTTCTCTCTGTCCAATGCTTCTTCTGTATTTTTGTGTGTAGCAACAAAAAGTGTGATGCATTAGGCATTTCCTGGTTTGTTTATGAGTATCTCCTGTACTGCATTAAGGTTTCTTTCATTTTTTTTTTAAGCTTCGCTACTGTTCTCACTTTATGCCGTGCAATATCATCTGCTGTGTTTGCTAAGCAAAAAAGAAAAAAAGAAAAAAAAGCAAGTGATGATGCCATCATGCTTTTCAGTGTTAAAATGTTTCAGCATTTATGTAGTCACCAAAATGTAGTAAATAAAATGTTGGATTTTCCAGCACTTTAAATTTAGACAATTCTTGCCTTCTTTTGTTTTTATTCTCTCTGCAATCCTCAGTGAGTAGCTTGCGGGTTTTCTTTGGAGGAAGGGTGAAGTTAAGGGGACAACATGCTTGAAAACTCAAGCCAGTGCCATGACCTAAAGGAAAATTAAGGGAAAAAAAAGAAAGAAAGAAAGAGGTGTTCTCTACTGGAGCAGAAGAATTTTTTAAATGGAAGCTGGACAATTTATTTGTAGATGTTAGCCATTTATATTAACCTAATTGACCCTCAGAAGAAATGAAAATTATTATTAGAGAGCATAGCCTTTAAAAGTCCTCTCCGATAAAATAACGTGTGTGTGTGTGTGTGTGTGTGTGTGTGCGTGTGTCATATATGTGTGGAGCTAGGGCAGGGCTGAGAAATTAAGATACTTATATTTTATGACAGAATATACTGATATATGATATGATAGAATCATAGAATATGCTGATCGATTAAGAGGCCTGGCTCCGGAAAAACAGAAACTGAGTGTGAATTCCTGCTATACTGATTACTAGCTATGTGACTTTGAACAGACAATTTAATTATTTAACTTCCCTAAATCTCAGCTTCCTCATCTGTAAAATGGGAATAAATATCTATATTACAATGTTGCTGTGAGGACTAGAAATTTGAAGTAAGTAAAGCTTAGCATAGTGTCTGGCATATGACAAATCTTCAGTAAATCTTACCTATTTTCATTATTATTAGTAAATTTATCTTAAAATGCAGATTTTTTTTCCAGTTTAAGGAAAACACTAATTTCTAACTCAGTTTAAAAAAAAATTTTAATATAATTCAGTTCAGTTGCTCAGTTGTGTTCAACTCTTTGCGACCCCATGAACCACAGCACGCCAGGCCTCCCTGTCCATCACCAACTCCTGGAGTCCACCCAAACCCACGTACATCAAGTCGATGATGCCATCCAACCATCTCATCCTCTGTTGTCCCCTTCTCCTCCTGCCCTCAATCTTTCCCAGCATCAGGGTCTTTTCTAATGAGTCAGCTCTTCATATCAGGTGGCCAAAGTACTGGAGTTTCAGCCTCAATATCAGACCTTCCAATGAACACCCAGGACTGATCTCCTTTAGGATGGACTGGTTGGATTTCTTTGCAGTCCGAGGGACTCTCAAGAGTCTTCTCCAACACCACATTTCAAAAGCATCAATTCTTCGGCGCTCAGCTTTCTTCACAGTCCAACTCTCACTCCATACATGACCACTGGAAAAACCATAGCCTTGACTAGACGGACCTTTGTTGACAAAGTAATGTCTCTGCTTTTTAATATGCTATCTAGGTTGGTCATAACTTTCCTTCCAAGGAGTAAGTGAAGTCGCTCAGTCATGTCCGACTCTTTGCAACCCCATGGACTGTAGCCTATCAGGCTCCTCCATCCATGGGATTTTCCAGGCAAGAGTGCTGGAGTGGATTGCCATTTCCTTCTCCAGGGGATCTTCCCTACCCAGGAATCGAACCTGGGTCTCCTGCATTGCAGGCAGAGGCTTTACCGTCTGAGCCACCAGGGAAGCTTACTCCAAGGAGTAAGTGTCTTTTAATTTCATGGCTGCAATCGCCATCTACAGTGATTTTGGAGCCCAGAAAAATAAAGTCAGCCACTGTTTCCACTGTTTCCCCATCTATCTGCCATGAAGTGATAGGACCGGATGCCATGATCTTAGTTTTCTGAATGTTGAGCTGTAAGCCAACTTTTTCACTTTCCTCTTTCACTTTCATCAAGAGGCTCTTTAGTTCTTCTTCACTTTCTGCCATAAGGGTGGTGTCATCTACATATCTGAGGTTATTGATATTTATCCCAGCAATCTTGATTCCAGCTTGTGCTTCCTCAGTTTCTCATGATACACTCTGCATATAAGTTAAATAAGCAGGGTGACAATATACAGCCTTGACGTACTCCTTTTCCTATTTGGAACCAGTCTGTTGTATTTCTTGACATGATCCCAGTAATTACATTACATTCTCCAAAGGTGGGGGTGGGAAGAAGCTGTAGAATAAAATGTGAATGGGGGGGGGGGGGGGCCTCTCAAGTGGTCCAGTGGGTTGACCTTGGAGAGGTTTCTATTAGTTTAGTTCAGTTCAGTCGCTCAGTTGTGTCCAACTCTTTGCAACCCCATGGACTGCAGCACGCCAGGCCTCCCTGTCCATTACTAACTCCTGGAGTTTACTCAAACTTATGTCCATTGAGTCAGTGATGCCAACCAACCATCTCATCCTCTGTCATCCCCTTCTCCTCCTGCCTTCAATCTTTTCCAGCATCAGGTCTTTTCAGATGAGTCAGTTCTTTGCATCAAGTGGCCAAAGTAGTGGAGTTTCAGTTTCAGTATCAATCCTTCCAATGAATATTCAGTACTGATTTCCTTTAAGATGGACTGGTTGGATCTCCTTGCAGACCAAGTGACTCTCAAAAGTCTTCTCCAACACCACAGTTAAAAAGCATCAATTCTTTGGTACTCAGCTTTCTTTATGGTCCAACTCTCACATCCATACATGACTACTGGAAAAACCATGGCTTTGACTAGACAGACCTTTGCTGGCAAAGTAATGTCTCTGCTTTTTAATATGCTGTCTAGGCTGGTCATAAATTTTCTTCCAAAGAGCAAGCATCTTTTAATTTCATGGCTGCAGTCACCATCTGCAGTGATTTTGGAGCCCCCAAAAATAAAGTCTCTCACTGTTTCCACTGTTTTCCCATCTATTTGCCATGAAGTGATGGGACCAGATGTCCTGATCTTCGTTTTCTGAATGTTGAGTTTTAAACCAACTTTTTCACTTTCCTCTTTCACTTTCATCAAGAGGCTCATTAGTTCTTCTTCACTTTCTGCCATAAAGGTGGTGTCATCTGCATATCTGAAGTTATTGGTATTTCTCCCGGCCTTAAGAACCCCATGAACAGTATAAAAAGGCAAAAAGATAGGACACTGAAATATGAACTCCCCAGGTCAGTAGGTGCCCAATATGCTACTGGAGATCAGTGGAGAAATAATTTCAGAAAGAATGAAGAGACGGAGCCAAAACAACAACAACACCCAGTTGTGGATGTGACTGGTGATAGAAGCAAGGTCTGATGCTGTAAAGAACAATATTGCATAGGAACCTGGAATGTTAGGTCCATGAGTCAAGGCAAATTGGAAGTGGTCAAACAGGAGATGGCAAGAGTGAACATCGACATTTTAGGAATCAGCGAACTAAAATGGACTGGAATGGGTGAATTTAACTCAGATGACCATTATATCTACTACTGTGGGCAAGAATCCCTTAGAAGAAATGGAGTAGCCATCATAGTTAATGAAAAAGTCTGAAATGGCAGTACTTGGATGCAATCTCAAAAATGACAGAATGATCTCTGTTCATTTCCAAGGCACACCATTCAATATCCCAGTAATCCAAGTCTATGCCCTGACCAGTAATGCTGAAGAAGCTGAAGTTGAACGGTTCTATGAAGACCTACAAGACCTTCTAGAACTAACACCAAAAAAAAGATGTCCTTTTCATTACAGGGACTGGAATGCAAAGGTAGAAAGTCAAGAAACACCTGGAGTAACAGGCAAATTTGGCCTTGGAATACAGAATGGAGGAGGGCAAAGTCTAACAGAGTTTTGCCAAGAGAACACACTGGTCACAGCAAACACCCTCTTCCAACAACACAAGAGAAGACTACACATGGACATCACTGGATGGCCAACACCAAAATCAGATTGATTATAGTCTTTGCAGCGAAAGATGAAGAAACTCTATACAGTCAGGAAAAAAAAAAGACCAGGAGCTGACTGTATGGCTCAGATCCTGAACTCCTTATTGCCAAATTCAGACTTAAATTGAAGAAAGTAGGAAAAACCACTAGACCATTCAGATATGACCTAAATCATATCCCTTACGATTATACAGTAGAAGTGAGAAATAAATTCAAGGGATTAGATCTGATAGAGTAACTGAAGAACTATGGATGAAGGTTCATGACATCGTATAGGAAGAGGGATCAAGACCATCCCCAAGAAAATAGGTCTCTATCTTAATATCTAAGTACCAAGATACCAGAAAGGAAAGAAGAATTATCCATTGGGTAGCAGTTTTTGAGGTGTAAGTTGACTTTGAGCCTTACAGAGGATGGGGAGACTCCTGGAAGCATCTCAAACACCATTCCGTAAAGGCTTCAACTGTAGATTCTGTAAGAGACTGGAGTTAATTTGGGGAGATTTGGAAAGCTCCACAGAGAGGACCTGGGAGGATTAAGATCCCCTTGGGACTTCCTGGGTGGTTAGTGATAAAGAATCCATCTACAATGCAGGAGATGCAAGAGACATGGATTTGATCCCTGGGTTGGGAAGATCCCTTGGAGGAGGAAATGGCAACGCAATCCAGTATTCTTACCTAGGGAATTCCATGGACAGAGGAGCCTTGCAAGCTACAGTCCATGAGGTCGCTGAGTCGGACACGACTGAGCAACTGAGCATGCACTCATGAGGAAGGGTTACAAATAAAGCCCAGGGGAAGGAAGCCAGAAGAAATATGGAAGCCTCCAGATGGGGTCAGTATTTCTCTTCTATTTCATTAAAGTGCTGAAAACAATGTGTGTACATACTCCTCACTGATGGCAAACATAATTTATAAATTTTAATTGGTTTCAATTCCTTCTAAAGCAGTTTTTCCTATTTCTCCCCTCCTGGGCAGGTCCTCACTTCCAGTGATTACACTTGTGCAGAGTGTGATGCCCTCAGTATGTATGCATGGGCACAAAGGAGGTGATGGGAGAGAATGCACCTTGCTCTTTTCCCAGCTGTTTAGATATCCAAGTTCATGAAGCTCATGCTGCTGCTGCTGCTAAGTCGCTTCAGTCGTGTCCGACTCTGTGCGACCCCATAGACGGCAGCCCAGCAGGCTACCCCATCACTGGGATTCTCCAGGCAAGAACACTGGAGTAGGTTGCCATTTCCTTCTCCAATGCATGAAAGTGAAAAGTGAAAGTGAAGTCGCTCAGTCATGTCCGACTCCTCAGCGACCCCATGGACTGAAGCCCACCAGGCTCCTCTGTCCATGGGATTTTCCAAGCAAGAGTACTGGAGTGGGGTGCCATTGCCTTCTCCTAGGTACCCTCAAAAACTCAAAGAGATCTATCTTCTCTAGACACACTATAATAAAACTGTCAAAAATCAAAGACAAAGAGAACATCTTAAAATAGGAAGAGAAAAGCTTGTAACTTACAAGGGAGACTTCATAAGGCTATCAGCAGATTTTTCCACAGAAACCTCACAGATCAGGAGAGAATAGGGTGATATATTCCAAAGTGCTGGAAGAAAAAATGTCAATCAAAAATATACTATCCACCAAAAACATTCCTTCATAAGTAGAGAGATAAAGAGACTTTCCCAGACATACAAAAGCTAAAGGAATTCATTACCTCTACACCTGCCTTATAAGAAATGCTGAAAGGCATTTTTTAAGCTGAAATTAAAAGATGCTGTTGTTATTCAGTCGCCCAGTCATGCCCAACTCTTTGTGACCTCATGGACTGCAGCATGCCTCTCTGTCCCTCACTGTCTCCTGAAGTTTGCCCAAGTTCATGTCCATTGCATTGGTGATACCATCCAGCCACCTCATTCTCTGACACCCTCTTCTCCTTCTGCCCTCAATCTTTCCCAGCATCAGGGATTTTTCCAATGAGTCAGCTGTTCACATCAGATGACCAAAATACTGGAATTTCAGCTTCAGCATCAGTACTTCCAACAAGTATTCAGGGTTGATTTCCTTTGAGATTGATTGGTTTCATCTCCTTGGTGTCCAAGGGACTCTCAGGAGTCTTCTCCAGCACCACAGTTCAAAGGCATCAGTTCTTCCACTCTCTGCCTTCTTTATGGTGCAGCTCTCAAAATTGTACATGACCACTGGGAAGACTATAGTCTTGACTATATGGACCTTTGTCAGCAGAGTAATGTCTCTGTTTTTCAACACACTGTCGAGGTTTGTCATATCTTTCCTGCCAAGAAGAAAACATCTGATTTCATGGCTGCAGTCACCATCCACAGTGATTTTAGAGCCCTAAGAGGAAATCTGTCACTACTTCCACCTTTCCCCCTTCTATTTTCCATGGAATAATAGCACCAGATGCCATGATCTTAGTTTTTGGTTTTTTTTTTTTTTTTGATATTTAGTTTTAAACTGGCTCTTTCACCCTCCTCCTTCACCCTCATCAAGAGGCTCTTTTCGCTTTCTGCCATTAGAGTGATATCATCCACATATCTGAGGTTGTTGATGTGTCTTCCTCCTATCTTGATTCTAGCTTGTAACTTATCTAGCCCGGCATCTCTCATGATGTGCTCAGCGTACAAATTAAACAAACAGGGTGACAGCAGACAGCTCTGTTGTACTCCTTTCTCTCTCTTAAACCAATCAGTTGTTCCATACAGGGTTCTAACTGCTGCTTCTTGACCTGCATACAGGTTTCTCAGGAGACAGGTAAGATGGTCTGGTATTTCCATCTCTTTCCATAGTTCTTTCCATAGTTTATTATGATCAACACAGAGGCTTTGACGTAGTCGATGAAACAAAGGTAGATGTTTTTCTGGAATTCTCTAGCTTTCTCTATGATTCAGCAGATGTTGACAATTTGATCTCTGATTCCTCTCCCTTTTCTAAACCCAGCTTGGACATCTAGCAGTTCTCGGTTTGCATAATGCTAGTTAATGTGAAAACATATGAAAATACAACACACCAGTAAAGGTAAGTATATATTCAAGTTTAGAATACTATAATATATAATATGGTGGCAGGTTAACCAGTTACCTCTAAGACAGAGGTTAAAAGACAAAAGTATTAGAAATAACTAGGGACTTCCCTAGTGTTCCAGCGGGTAGGACTACATGCTCCCAATGCAGGGGGCCCAGGTTCAGTTAGAGAACCCGATCCCACATGCTACATCATTAATCACTGGGGAAGTGCAAATCCAACCCACCAAGGAACTATTACTTCCTGCCCACTCGAGTGGCTATACTAAAAAAGATAATACCGAGTGTTGGCAAGGATGTAGAGAAATTGAAATGGTCATACATTACCAAAGGGGATTTACGGTACAGCTACTTCAGAAAACAAATTGGCAGTTCTACAAACTGTTAAGTCATAGAGCTACCATTTGATCCAGAAATTTTACTAGTAGGTGTATAACCAGAAGAACTGAAAACATATGTTCACCCAAAAGGCTGTACACAAATGCTCATAACATCATTAATCATAACAGCAAAAAAGTAGAAGCAACCCAAATGTTCATTACCTGGCTAAGTGAATGAACAGCTTGTATTATGTTCATATATTGAGCTGTTATTCAGCTATAAAAAAGAATTGATGCATGCTATGACATGGACGGATTTCAAAAATGCTACGCTAAGTGAAAGAAAACAGACATAAAAGGCCAAATACTGTACAATCCCATTTATACGAAATGTCCAGAATAGACAAGTCCACAGAAGGAAAAAGTGGATCAGTGGTTGCCAGGGCCTGAGGGAAGGAGAAATGTGAAATGACTGATGATGGCTGTGGGCTTTCTTTTGGGGGGGTGATTAAAACGTTCTAGACTTAGACAGTGGTGATAGCTTCACAATCTTGTTAAAATGCAAAAAGCCACTGAACTGTACACTATAAAAGGATAAATTTTATGTGAATTACATCTTAATTATGTTGCTGCTGCTGCTGCTAAGTCACTTCAGTCGTGTCCAACTCTGTGCGACCCCATAGACAGCAGCCCATGAGGCTCCCCCGTCCCTGGGATTCTCCAGGCAAGAACACTGGAGTGGGTTGCCATTAATTATGCTATTACTTATTAAACAATAAGACCTGTTGAAGGATATAGGAGAAGACTTTAAAAGAACTCCCAAAGGCTTCAGTTTGAACAATTTGAACTGCAAAATAAAATAATGAGTATTGGATTATAACCCATACAATAAAATAAATATTTACCAGTTCATACTAACATAAATATATAAGTGAATAAATAAATGGGAAGGAGGGACAGCCTTACTACAGTAGAATTTCAATTTAAAAAATGTAAAAGGAGAGACTGAATTAGTTAATCACCACTAAGCAAACATCATCATAATAAGTGCTGCTGCTGCTGCTGCTGCTGCTAAGTCGCTTCAGTCGTGTCCAACTCTGTGTGACACCACAGACAGCAGCCCACCAGGCTCCCCTGTCCCTGGGATTCTCCAGGCAAGAGTAACAACTATTGATGAAAGCTAAAATCGGTAAAAGATAAGAAATCGGATACGTGCAAAATCTCAAAGCATCTCCATAGAAGATGCTTACTAATTACAGAGGGGAAAGATAGTAACTTTAGTGCAGAGAAACCTGATAGCTCCTTAACCAAGAGATCAAAGTTAGCATTAGTGAAAAGTGAAAAAGTGGAAACATTAGTTGCTCAATCGTGTCAGACTCTTTTGCGAACCCATGGACCCCGCCAGGTTCCTCTGTCCATGGAAATCTCCAGGCAAGAAAACTGGAATGTGTTGTCATTTCCTTCTCCAGGGGATCTTCCTGACGTAGGGATTGAACCCAGATTTCTGATAGATTCTTTACCATCTGAGTCACCTATAAATAACACATATCAACATCAGTATACTATCCAAGATAAATTTCTTCAATCTAATCATGAGAAAGTATCAGACAAACTGAGGAAAATTAACTGATAGTACTCTTCAAAAGTGTTAAGGTCAAGAAAGACTGAAGAATGTCACTGTTGGAGGAGACAGGACTGAGCGACTTCACTTTCACTTTTCACTTTCATGCACTGGAGAAGGAAATGGCAACCCACTCCAGTGTTCTTGCCTGGAGAATCCCAGGGATGGCGGAGCCTGGTGGGCTGCCATCCATGGGGTCGCACAGAGTCAGACACGACTGAAGTGACTTAGCAGCAGGAGACATGACAATGTGAGCTCTTGCCCTGAATTCTGGACAAGAAAAAGGATATTAGTGGGGAAACAGTCAAAATTCAAATTAAGTCTTTAGAGTAGCTAAAAGTATTGTGTCTACATTAATTTCCTGGATTCAATCATTGTACTATGGTTGTATAAAATGTGAATATTAGGCATAGCTGGATAAAGGGTAAACAGGACTCCCTGTACTATTTGTGCAACTTTTCTATGTGTCTAAAATTATTTCAATGTAACAAGTTGAAACTATTTGATTTAAACAACTATGTCCAAATTCGTTTTTCTCTTAAAGTCCAGTTGTGGGTTCCTTCTTTGCTTTATAGGTTGCTAACAGAATAGTGTGAAAAGCAGTAGCCCAGTCACTTACAGCGAAGCACCTTGACGTGGAAACTTTGTTGTTTTGTTCAATTGCTCAGTCGTGTCTGACACTTGCAACCGCATGGACTATAGCACACCAGGCTTCGTGGTCCTTCACCATCTCTCAGAGTCTGCTCAAACTCATATCCATTGAGTTGATGATGCCATCCAACAATTTCATCCTCTGTAACCCCTTTTCCTCCTGCCTTCAATCTTTCCCGGCATCAGGGTCTTTTCCAATGAGTCAGCTCTTCTTATCAGGTGGCCAGAATATTGGAGCTTCCGCTTCAACATCAGTCCTTCCAAAGAGTAATCAGAGTTGATTTCCTTTAGCATTGACTGATTTGACCTCCTTACTGTTCAAGGGACTCTCAAAAGTCTTCTACAGCACCACAATTTGAAAGCATCAATTCTTCAGTGCTCAGCCTTCTTTATGGTTCAACTCTCATACGACTACAGGAAAAACCACAGCTTTGACTAGAGGGACCTTTGTTGGCAACGTGATGTCTCCTGCTTTTGAATACACTGTCTAGGTTTGTCATAGCTTTTCTTCCAAGGAGCAAGTGTCTCTTAATTTCATGGCTGTAGTCACCATCTACAGTGATTTTGAAACCCAAGAAAATAAAGTTTGTCACTGCTTCCATTTTTTCCCCATCTATTTGCCATGCAGTGATGGGACCAGATGCTATGATCTTAGTTTTTTTGAATGTTGAATTTTAAGCCAGATTTTTCACTCTCTTCTTTCACCTTTATCAAGAGGCTCTTTAGTTCCTCTTCACTTTTTGCCATTAGTGTGGTGTCATCTGCATACCTGAGGTTGCTGATATTTCTCCTGGCAATCTTGATTCCAGCTTGTGTTTATTCCAGCCCAGCATTCCTCATGATGTACTCTTCATATAAGTTAAATAAGCAGGGTGACAATATACAGCCTTGATGTACTCCTTTCCCAATTTGGAACCAGTCTGTTGTTCAATGTCCAGTTCTAACTGTTGCTTCCTGACCTGCATATAGGTTTCTCAGGAGGCAGGTAAGGTGGTCTGGTATTCCCATCTCTTTAAGAATTTGCACAATTTGTTGTGATCCACACAGTCAAAGGCTATAGTGTACTCAATGAAGCAGAAGTAGATGTTTTCCTGGAATTCCCTTGCTTTTTCTTTGATCCAACAGATACTGGCAATTCGATCTCTGGTTTTGCTGCCTTTTCGAAATCCAGCTTGTACATTTGGAAATTCTCATTCAACCTACTTTTGAAGCCTAACTTGAAGGATTTTGAGCATTACATTACTAGCATGTGAAATGAGTGCAACTGTGCAGTAGTTTGAACATTCTTTGGCATTGCCTTCTGAGATTGGAATGAAAACTGACCTTTCCCAGTCCTGTGGCCACTGCTAAGTTTTCCAAATTTGCTGGCATATTGAGTGCAGCACTTTCAGTATCATCTTTTAGGATTTGAAATTGCTCAGCTGGAATTCCATCACCTCCACTAGCTTTATTTGTAATAATGCTTCCTAAGGCCCCACTTGAGTTCACACTAGGATGTCTGGCTCTAGGTGAGTGATCACACCATTTTGATTATCTGGGTCATGAAGATCTTTTTTGTACAGTTCTTCTGTGTATTCTTGCCACCTCTTCTTAGTATCTTCTGCTTCTGTTAGGTCCATACCATTTCTGTCCTTTATCGAGCCCATCTTTGCATGAAATGTTCCCTTAGTATCTCTAATTTTCTTGAAGAGACCTCTAGTCTTTCCCATTCTGTTGTTTTCCTCTTTCTTTGCATTGATCGCTGAGGAAGGCTTTCTTATCTCTCCTTGCTATTCTTTGGAACTCTTCATTCAGATAAGTATATCTTTCCTTTTCTCCTTTGCCTTTCACTTCTTTTTTCAGCTATTTTTAAGGCCTCCTCAGACAACCAATTTGCCTTTTTTAAATTTCTTTTTCTTGGAAATGGTTTTGATCACTGCCTCTTGTACAATGTTATGAACCTATCAGACCTAATCCCTTGAATCTATTTCTCACTACCACTGTATAATCATAAGGGATTTGATTTAGGTCATGCCTGAATGGCCTGGTGGTTGAGAATCCAAGGTTTTAACATTTTCCAGGCTGCAACTCCTTAGTTATATACCATTTCGCCAGCAGGTGGCAGCACTTGATTAGTTTCTCATCAGTGAAACCCAAGAGGAGAGATGAGCTTAAGGAGGTAGGTGAAGCAGTGAGATGTCCTGGTTCAGTTCAGTTCAGTTCAGTTTAGTCCCTCAGTCGTGTCCAAGTCTTTGTGACCCCATGAATTGCAGCACGCCAGGCCTCCCTGTCCATCACCAACTCCCGGAGTTCACTCAAACTCACATCCATCGAGTAGGTGATGCCATCCAGCCATTTCATCCTCTGTCGTCCCCTTCTCCTCCTGCCCCCAATCCTTCACAGCATCAGAGTCCTTTCCAATGAGTCAACTCTTCGCATGAGGTGGCCAAAATACTGGAGTTTCAGCTTTAACATCAGTCCTTCCCAAGAAATCCCAGGACTGATCTCCTTCAGAATGGACTGGTTGAATCTCCTTGCAGTCCAAGGGACTCTCAAGAGTCTTCTCCAACACCACAGTTCAAAAGCATCAATTCTTCGGTGCTCAGCTTTCTTCACAGTCCAACTCTCACATCCATACATGACCACAGGAAAAACCATAGCCTTGACTCGACGGACCTTTGTTGGCAAAGTAATGTCTCTGCTTTTGAATACGCTATCTAGGTTGGTCATAACTTTCCTTCCAAGGAGTAAGCGTCTTTTAATTTTATGGCTGCAATCACCATGTGCAGTGATTTTGGAGCCCCCAAAAAATAGTCTGACACTGTTTCCACTGTTTCCCCATCTATTTCCCATGAAGTGATGGGACCAGATGCCATGATCTTTGTTTTCTGAATGTTGAGCTTTAAGCCAACTTTTTCACTCTCCTCTTTCATTTTCATCAAGAGGCTCTTTAGCTCCTCTTCACTTTCTGCCATAAGGGTGGTGTCATCTGCATATCTGAGGTTATTGATATTTCTCCTGCAATCTTGATTCCAGCTTGTGCTTCTTCCAGCCCAGCATTTCTCATGATGTACTCTGCATATCAGTTAAATAAGCAGGGTGACAATATACAGCCTTGATGTACTTCTTTTACTATTTGGAACCAGTCTGTTGTTCCATGTCCAGTTCTAACTGTTGCTTCCTGACCTGCATATAGGTTTCTCAAGAGGCCAGTCAAGTGGTCTGGTATTCCCATCTCTTTCAGAATTTTCCACAGTTTATTGTGATCCACACAGTCTAAGGCTTTGGCATGGTCAATAAAGCAGAAATAGATGTTTTTCTGGAACTCTCTTGCTTTTTTGATGATTCAGCGGATGTTGGCAATTTGATCTCTGGTTCCTCTGCCTTTCCTAAAACCAGCTTGAACATCAGGAAGTTCACAGTTCACATATTACTGAAGCCTGGCTTGGAGAATTTTGAGCATTACTTTACTAGCATGTGAGATGAAATTGTGCGGTAGTTTGAGCATTCTTTGGCATTGCCTTTCTTTGCGACTGGAATGAAAACTGACCTTTTCCAGTCCTGTGGCCACTGCTGAGTTTTCCAAATTTGCTGGCATATTGAGTGCACCACTTTCACAGCGTCGTCTTTCAGAATTTGAAAGAGCTCAACTGGAATTCCATCACCTCCACTAGCTTTGTTCGTAGTGATGCTTTCTAAGGCCCACTTGACTTCACATTCCAGGATGTCTGGCTCTAGGTGAGTGATCACACCATTGTGATTATCTGGGTCATGAAGATCTTTTTTGTACAGTTCTTCTGTGTATTCTTGCCACCTCTTCTTAATATCTTCTGCTTCTGTTAGGTCCATACCATTTCTGTCCTTTATCGAGCCCATCTTTGCATGAAATGGTCCCTTAGTATCTCTAATTTTCTTGAAGAGATCTCTAGTCTTTCCCATTCTGTTGTTTTTCTCTATTTATTTGCATTGATTGCTGAGGAAGGCTTTCTTATCTCTTCTTGCTATTCTTTGGAACTCTGCACTCAGATGCTTATATCTTTCCTTTTCTCCTTTGCTTTTTGATTCCCTTCTTTTCACAGCTATTTGTTAGGCCTCCTCAGACAGCCCTTTTGCTTTTTTGCATTTCTTTTCCATGGGGATGGTGTTGATCCCTATCTCCTGTACAATGTCACGAACCTCCGTCCATAGTTTATCAGGCACTCTATCAGATCTAGTCGCTTAAATCTATTTCTCACTTCCACTGTATAATCATGAGGGATTTCATTTAGGTCATACCTGAATGGTCTAGTGGTTTTCCCTACTTTCTTTAAGTCTGAATTTGGCAATAAGGAGTTCATGATTTGAGCCACAGTCAGCTCCTGGTCTTGTTTTTGCTGACTGTATAGAGCTTCTCCATCTTTGGCTGCAAGAATATAATCAATCTGATTTCGGTGTTGACCATCTGGTGATGTCCACGTGTAGAGTCTTCTCTTGTGTTGTTGGAAGAGGGTGTTTGCTATGACCAGTGCGTTCTCTTGGCAAAACTCTATTAGCCTTTGCCCTGCTTCATTCCGTATTCCAAGGCCAAATTTGCCTGTTACTCCAGGTGTTTCTTGACTTCCTACTTTTGTATTCCAGTCCCCTATAATGAAAAGGACATCTTTTTTGGGTGTTAGTTCTAAAAGGTCTTGTAGGTCTTCATAGAACCGTTCAACTTCAGCTTCTTCAGCATTATTGGTTGGGGCACAGATTTGGATTACTGTGATATTGAATGGTTTGCCTTGGAAACGAACAGAGATCATTCTGTCGTTTTTGAGATTGCATCCAGGTACTGCATTTTGGACTCTTTTGTTGACCATCATGGCTACTCCATTTCTTCTAAGGGATTCTTGCCCGCAATAGTAGATATAATGGTCATCTGAGTTAAATTCACCCATTCCAGTCCACTTTAGTTCGCTGATTCCTAGAATGTCAATATCTTGCCATCTCCTGTTTGACCACTTCCAATTTGCCTTGATTCATGGACCTAACGTTCCAGGTTCCTATGCAATATTGCTCTTTGCAGATGTCCTGGAGATAGGGGATAAAGGTGACATTGTCATTATTTGATATACGTCACTCTAGGGTGATGCCATTATTTATGAACACTTAAGTGATGAGGCGTAGAGGAAAGAACTTGTAAACAGTGATCTAAGGCTTGGAGGCAAATTTATCCACTCCACCCTATCCCCACACTGCTCCCACCCCAGCCTGGGGCATCAGGTAGGAGCCCTGGGCACTGCCTCCACCAGGTGCTAGTGCCACATTTGAGAGACTTTTAAAGAAACTATAAATCAGTAATAGTATAAAAGTTTAATAATTTTTAAATAAGACTGTTACCAAATGTCTTGCTGGTTTTTCTGAGAACAGTGGGCCTGGGAGGAACTCCACTTATTTCTCTTTTTCTTTCTGCTGTCTTCTCTCCCAAACCCCAGAACCACTCCCATCATCAAAAACCTGACCTCATTGTCTCAGCCATCTTTGGTGGCTGTGAACCCCAAGCGAGCAGGAGAGACCACAGCCAGCAAGTGCTAGAACTAGAACTTCAAGCCAAGACTTTGATGAGTCCAGTCCCCCTTCCATGGGGCAGAGGAAACCCATCCTAAGTTCCTGCCTTTCATCAGTGCTGGTGTGGGCTCCCAGGAGACAGGGGTGGGATGATTTCTGGTACTGGGCACCAAGGAGTCCCTGATGAAGTTCAGGTACGCTAACTAAGATGAACCTCCCCATAATGGTTAAGACATATAAGATACAGTTATTTCAGATTTGGGTTTGGGGTTTTTTTTAATTTTGTTTTTCGTTTGGTTGTTTGGTTTTCAGTGTTTTTGGCCGAGCCACACAGCTTGCAGAATTTTAGTTCCCCAATCAGGAATTGAACCCATGCCCCCTGCAGTGGAGGGCTTCCCAAGTGGTGCTTGTGGTAAAGAATCCACCTGCCAATGCAGGAGACTTGGGTTCGATCCCTGGGTCAAGACGATCCTCTGGAGGAGGGCACAGCAACCCACTCCAGTATTCTTGCCTGGAGAACCCCATGGATAGAGGAGCCTGGTGGGCTACAGTCCATGGGGTCACGAAGAGTCAGACACAACTGAAGCAACCTGGCACACCCCCGCGGTGGACGCTCAGAGTCTTAATCACTGGACCGCCAGGGAATTCCCTAAAATATGTATTTTAATGATGCGTTGTATTCTGATTTTCCGAACCCGGGAACGTTTGTTCCTTGTTCCACTACTGAACTTAACTTTTCTTTACCCCACTGCAGTGGGAGGATAATTGTTGTGAAACATAGAGCCCAAAACTTGTGACCAGACCTTCTTGGTACTTCTGAAGCTTCTCCCAGAGAGATTTCAGTCACTAGGCCCAAAACCAAACAAACAAAACAGAAGTCTATTTAAAGATGCCCTTTCTGCCACTCCTAATCCATAACCTCCTGCCAATGAACAGATGAGCATTGTGCTGCCTGCCCAGTGAACGCGTACCACCTGGCGTCCTAACTGCCCCCCAGCCCCTCAAAAAGCAGCAGGTTAGAAGGATGTGTGGAAGGACACGGCCTTCAGAGCCAGCAGGGATCCTGGCTTGAGAGGTGTTAGGACTGACAGGGAGGAACTTCAGGAATCAGCCGCAGCAGGAGAGGCTCCTGAGTGTCTCGTCCAGTCCAGGTTGGGAGCCACCACAGGCAGCCATCGCTGCGAGTGTCTCAAGGTCTAGTCCAAGCCAGTCATCAGGAAACTGGAGGGCGAAGATCACAGGTGGTCCTTCTCATTGGCTCCTCCCAAGAAAGGATTCCTTACTTAGAATGTCAAGGCACAGACACGATCCTGAGGTCTGTCTGCTTGGGGGACACTGAAGAGCGAAAATGTTAGTCACTAAATGGTGTCAAACTCTTTGCAACCCCATGGAGTATAGCCCTCCAGGCTCCTCTATCCATGGGATTCTCCTGGCAAGAATACTGGAGTGGGTAGCCATTCCCTTCTCCAGGGCATCTTCCCAACCCAGGGATGGAAGCTGCGTCTTCTGCATTGCAGGCAGATTCTTCACTGTCTGAGCCACCAGGGAAGCCCTGAAATCCCACACACCCCTTTTCTGCCTTCCCTCCCACCCAGAGTCCCTGCAGCTCACTCTGACCCACAGTAGACTGAGGCCCAGACACCAGTCGCCTGCTGCCCAGGCCTTCTGTGCTGCCTCTGAGGCTCTTGCCACATCTGCAGCTGAATGAAACAGGATGTGGGTAAGAGGGCTTGAGGAGTGTGATGCCAGAACCCTTGGTTTTACATAACACATGTCCGCTCTGCTGAGTGTGCAAAACTTAATACAAGAACTCAACTCCTTCAAAGAGGCAACTCAAGAAAGACAGCCAGGCAAGGCTGCAAACACACCCCACCCGAGACTGCCCACAGTGATACTTGTTTTCACCAGAATGAAAGTGAAAATGTAGCCCTGTCCCATCACCCCATCCTGATCTGGTAACCTTCATTTTAAGAACACCAAGGTCTTGGGGTGGGAGGTGGGGGAAACCCACAGTTTGTTTTTTAGCTTCAGTGGACATCTTTTTTAAATAACATTTTTTAGAGTCAAAAGAACATTTTCACATTTAGCCAAGTTAAATTATATAATTATATTCCTTAATATATAATTTCCAGTTAAAATTAAAATTTCTCAAACTGTCCTTAAAAATAGCCTTTATAGCTGGTTTGTATAAACTAGGACCCAATAACAAGATCCTTCATTGCACATTCTCTTAAGCCCCTATTGTCTTTTTTTTTTTTTAAGATTATTATTGGCTGCGCTGGGTCTTCATTGCTAAGCACAGGCTTTCTCTAGTTGTGGCGAGCAGGGGCTTCTCTTTGTGCCAGAGCACAGGCTCTAGAGGTATGGGCTCAATAGTTGTGGCACATGGGCTTGGTTGTCCTGCAGCACTTGGGATCTTCTGGAACCTGGTATCGAACTTGTGTCCCCTGCATTGACAGGCAGTTCTTAACTACTGGACCATGAGGGAAGTCCCCTATTGTCTTAATCTACAACATTCCCTTTTCTCATGCTGCTGCTGCTGCTATGTCGATTCAGTCGTGTCCGACTCTGTGCGACCCCATAGACGGCAGCCCACCAGGCTCCCCCGTCCCTGGGATTCTCACTGACTATTTGGAGACATGGGGTCAGTTGACTGCAGAATGCCTGCCTCCTGAGTGTTTCTAAAGACTTATAGATGAGGTTTGGCTTGTCTCTCTATCCCTTGACTTTCCTGTAACCTGGAAGTTATATCTGAAAGTTAGAGTTTCAGGTGAAACCTGAATCTAAATGTATTTTGTAAAATTAAGAAAGTGTCCCACAGAAAAGCCGAATGGCATAAATGACAATCATATTAATATATAAAGTATCACAGATGCATGAACTGCTACCACTCAGGCTACACTTATCTTAATCTGAAACACAAAACCTAGTTCCTTATCCATTGTATGGACGGAGTTTACTTTTAATTCTACCTTTAAAATCTTGTAAGTCACAAACTTGTAGTCTCATATGGCTTAGAAGAAATTGCCATAAAAGAAATCAGGAAACATGCCTGTTTTCACTTAGGAAATGGATCTGTCTCCAGTTTTTGACTCACAGCCCTAGCCCGACCCAACTCCTGGTTCTGGCCCCCATCTAGCCCATCCACTTCACGCCTTCTCTGCCCAGTCTCCATCTCACCCTGACCCCATAGGGGACAGATGAAGAGAAGCAAACACAAATCCAGATTGAAATTCTACCTTGTTCTCACAGTTTTCAAGAGTCCTCATTTCAAAATTTCATTTACCCCAAGTTCTAAATAATATCCTGTGTTTTGTGGCATGAATAATTCGTTCTATGAGCTTGTGTCTTACAGGAACAAGCCAGTTCCAAGTGATCTCGGCCATTTCTTCTGTTCAGAGAAAGAAGGAGCCTCTGGACCTTCCTTAAGCAGGGTCCGCTTTGCTTTCTGTGATGGTAATCATGGAATACTGGTGAGCAGCTGGGAAGGAAGGATATGCTCCTTCTTCAACTGCTTAGTTACACTCAGAGTAAATTAGTCAGTTAAAAAAAAAGTCAGGGGCCAAACAAAAAGGGGAAGAGGGGAATGGGGCAAGGAGCCACACCTGTGTGTTCACAAGCAGGTAAAAAATGGAGGGTGGTGTGCTATAAAGGAACACTGATTTTACATATGCCTGCATATACATGGTCTATTTCTGGAAGGATATGTAAGAGCCTGATGGGTATAATTGCAGGGGGATTGAGGATGAGAATTCCATGAACAGAGGAGCCTGGTGGGCTACAGTCCATGGGGTCAGGAAGAGTTGGACACGACTAAGTGACTAACTTTTGAGGATATGGGGTGGAAGATTAATTTTACTGTATAATCTTTTGTACTATTTGATTTCTTTTACCATGTGCACATTTGACTTTTTCAATAATCATGAGTTTGTTTGTTGGTTGTTTAATGCAACTGTTAAACAAACCATCCATAAGGCAACCACTCTCAAAAGGAGTTGCTTTTTCACGTCTTCAGCTAAAGGCATTTTTCAGTGATAGCATTTCAGGTGGCTGGCTATCAGGGAAGGAAAAGTATACTATTTTACCCAGAAGAATGTCTTTCCCAACTCTCCTCAACTTTTGATGACATCTCAGGACTGGACTAGTCCCACAACACTTCTGAGAGAGTATAGTGGGGGCTATGCTTGTATTAATATTTGGGCAGCCTTCCAGAAGGAGAATGCCCTGGTTAGGCAGGAGCAGTTTGGCCTTTGCCGCCCCTCAGCAGCAGTAAAGGCCTGCTTTCTCCCAGCCAGAGCGCAGAGTGGTATTTTTAACCTTGGTATTGGCTTACACAGAGGTTCAGGTATTCTCTGGGTGTACTCTGAGACAGGAAAGCTGAGATCTGACACTTAGACTCATTTGCATTACCTCAGTGTACTGCTTTTGTGCTCCTTGGAGAATTGGACTGTAAAAGCTGTAATAAGTGAAAACTATTTATTGTGCTTCCCACACCTCCAAAACACTTTGGATATCATCTTTCTTTTGTTTCTGACAAAAGAAAGTGCAGGGATGGGCAGCTAACCAGACCCCCCATCCCCGTCGGAAAAGGGAGAGAAAAATTACCTCCGTATCACCCGCCTTAACTACACCAGGAAGACAAACCAGATGTGGGTCTATTACAAAAGAACCAGAATTACAGGTAGGCTATTGAAGTCCTCTTGAGAAGGTGGTGTGCATTAGTCATAAGATATAATGGTACTTGCATGAGACAAATCAAGTCAACAGGAAATTGATCATGGTGTCTATGAGAGGAAGACAGAAGTTGAAGTATGTGCGCTACACAGATTCTTAGGAAACTGGGATCATGGATTTTTCTTCTCACCAAATGAGTGAAGGGATACTGATTTACAGGTTTATTAACAAAGGAGGGATGCAGACATATCACTTAAATCAAAATACATCTCTGTAAGCCACTAATGACACAAGAGTTAGGCTAGAAAGGAACTTGTCTGGGCCCGTTTAGAGATTATCACCCCTTTCCTTAGATGAAAGGAAGGTAAACTAAAGGAATTAGTGAGTTTGTTTTGAAAAAAAAAATACGAAGTTATACGCCTATAGAGATCATCAAAATTTTGACTAGACTGCTATGTGATCCTTTCATTCCACAGCCTTCTAGAAAATGGAGCCCACTGAAAAATCTAAATAAAATTCAGTCCAGGATTTTTGTGTTCACACTGGTCTAAGGATAAGCTTGCTTCTAGTAGTTTCTCAGATCATGGCAAACTAAACACTGGCTGCTCACCTGTCGCTGACATAGAATGCTCCCAGTTATGGGCCAGGGAAGGGTAATGTATATCGTCTAGCTATCTGCCTTAGCAATACTCATATCAGATAAAATAGACTTTAAAACAAAGGCTGTGAAAAGAGACAAAGATGGTCACTACATAATGATCAAAGGATCAATCCAAGAAGAAAATATAACAATTATAAATATATATGCACCCAACACGGGAGTACTGCAATATGTAAGACAAATGATAACAAGTATGAAAGGAGAAATTAACAATAACACAATAATAGTGGGAGACTTTAATACTCCACTCACACCTATGGATAGATCAACTAAACAGAAAATTAACAAGGAAACACAAACTTTAAACGATACAATAGACCAGTTAGACCTAATTGATATCTATAGGACATATCATCCCAAAACAATGAATTTCACCTTTTTCTCAAGCGCACATGGAACCTTCTCCAGGATAGATCACATCCTGGGCCATAAATCTAGCCTTGGTAAATTCAAAAAAATAGAAATCATTCCAAGCATCTTTTCTGACCACAATGCAGTAAGATTAGATCTCAATTACAGGAGAAAAACTATTAAAAATTCCAACATATGGAGGATGAACAACACACTGCTGAATAACCAACAAATCACAGAAGAAATCAAAAAAGAAATCAAAATTTGCCTAGAAACGAATGAAAATGAAAACACAACAACCCAAAACCTGTGGGACACTGTAAAAGCAGTCCTAAGGGGAAAGTTCATAGCAATACAGGCACACCTCAAGAAACAAGAAAAAAGTCAAATAAAAAACCTAACTCTACACCTAAAGCAACTAGAAAAGGAAGAAATGAAGAACCCCAGGGTTAGTAGAAGGAAAGAAATCTTAAAAATTAGAGCAGAAATAAATGCAAAAGAAACAAAAGAGACCATAGCAAAAATCAACAAAGCCAAAAGCTGGTTCTTTGAAAGGATAAATAAAATCGACAAACCATTAGCCAGACTCATCAAGAAACAAAGGGAGAAAAATCAAATCAATAAAATTAGAAATGAAAATGGAGAGATCACAACAGACAACACAGAAATACAAAGGATCATAAGAGACTACTATCAACAATTATATGCCAATAAAATGGACAACGTGGAAGAAATGGACAAATTCTTAGAAAAGTACAACTTTCCAAAACTCAACCAGGAAGAAATAGAAAATCTTAACAGACCCATCACAAGCACGGAAATTGAAACTGTAATCAAAAATCTTCCAGCAAACAAAAGCCCAGGTCCAGACAGCTTCACAGCTGAATTCTACCAAAAATTTAGAGAAGAGCCAACACCTATCCTGCTCAAACTCTTCCAGAAAATTGCAGAGGAAGGTAAACTTCCAAACTCATTCTGAGGCCACCATCACCCTAATACCAAAACCTGACAAAGATCCCACAAAAAAAGAAAACTACAGGCCAATATCACTGATGAACATAGATGCAAAAATCCTTAACAAAATTCTAGCAATCAGAATCCAACAACACATTAAAAAGATCATACACCATGACCAAGTGGGCTTTATCCCAGGGATGCAAGGATTCTTCAATATCCAGATTCCACATACCTTTTTGGAACCTCTCAAGGAGTCCTAAGGGCTGGGAGGGAGGGAGGTCACTTCCAGATTTCTGAGTCACCTCCAAGAAGTAACCTTGGTATCCAAGGGTTCTCGGCTGAGGCCTCTCTCCATCTCTCACCTCCACTCCTGCTTCTCAATTGCTCATCTCTCTTCTTTATGTTGGATCTTATTGTTAACCTTTTAAAAATCAAGCTCTAAAATCATAAAATAATTTTGACCATGTGGCTCTATAACTATTACATTTTTACATTCCACCTAATTTTTTTTTTATTTCTTCAGCAATGTAAAATGACACAATTGCTAAAAGACATCTGAAATCTCAGTAACTTTAAAACTCAGAATTCATTTATGGACTACATCCCCATATGACAAAGGACTTCATGTGGTTAGAGTCTAATATCTATTGCCACACAAACTAAACAACTTTGGCTCGTCTGTCTTATTTCTTAATTGGAAGAAGAATCTGGAAATCATTGCCAAATAGGCTGCATGAGTCATGGCAGGTGAGTGTATTCTCCTTTCTAGTATGAGGCAGTGCAAGATAAATTTGGTTTCTATTACTTTTGTTATTTCTCAGTAAGAGCAGAACTTGCAAAATAGCTTAGGTTTACGGATCTGATTTACTTCAACATTCATGACCTTACAGAGTTGTTTCTAAGGAATAATGCAAGATCTTTTCATTAACTCCTCAAAGGCTCTGGGAATCAGATCTCAAATATGATCTTTTTGTTGTTAAAACATATTTGGACCACTTAATAGCCACCATCAGTTCTATGACTCAAGTATTCTGTTCAATGAATGTAGTTTTAACAGCCAACAGATTTTTTTTTTTTAAGTGTACATTTTTTAAGAAAATGTGCTTATTTATTTTTGGCTGTGCTAGGTCTTCATTGCTGCATGTGGGCTTTCTCTAGTTGTGGTGAGTGGTGGCTACTTTTTGACGGGGTGTTCAGGTTTCTTATTGCAGTGGCTTCTGTTGTTGCAGAGCACTGGCTCTAAGGGCATGGGTTTGACAGCAAACAGATTTTTGGTCCTCTGTTTCTCATTTTACATTTACTCATTTCATGAACATGAGATCAGTGCCTACAGTGTCTGGGATTACCTTATGAGCTGTGGGAGAGAGGAAGGTATAGAATTTGACCTCTGATTTCAAGGAAATAGTTGGGGACTAATTCTAGGGTAGCGTAAATGGCAATGAATAATGTATGTATAAATGCTGAGAGTTTAAAAAGGAGAGCAATTACCGTGGGAGATGACTCAAGCAGATGTAGAAGAAAGAACAGGGAATTTGGTACTTAAGAAAACAATAGCATTTGAGGCACTGCTGGCAGTATGTCAGACTAGATACTCTGAACAGATCCTCCAACAAAACAACTAGACTTACAATGAAATATACTCACCTTTGCATCAGTGAGCTTGTAGAAGTAAGGGAAATTTCCCTGGAGCAGAGATTAAAATGCTGGCTAAAACCAGAGTGGTGAATGAGGACACAGGAGAGAAACTGTGGTTACCCTGGGGGAAATACTGATGAAGGAGCTGTGGAGCCTGTATCAGTCTGCTCAGGCTGCTGTAAGAAAATACCATAGCCTGGGAGGGGGTTGAAACCCAGAAATATATGTTCTCACAGTTCTGGGGGTTAGATGTCCAAGATCTAGGTGCCAACCCCTAAGGTTGGGCTCCTCTGAGGTTTCTCTCTTTGGCCTGAAGATTGTCGCCCTCTTGCTGTCTCTTCACATGGTCATCCCTGTACTCAGGCCTCCCTAGCTCCTTTTCTTCTTATAAGAACACCAGTCATGTTGGATTAGGATCCCATCCTAACAGTCTCTTTTTAACTTTATCACCTCTTCAAAGACCTTATCTCTTAGCATGGTTACACTCTGTGGTATTGAGAGCTGGGACTTCAACAGAGAAATCGGGAGGTAGAGGGAGGCAGAGTCCAGCCCATAACAGAGTCTAAGCCCTGAGTCCTGGTTCCAGATTAAGCCAAAAACCCTGGAAGGGGCCAAAAGGTCCCAGTCAGTAGTGCTCCCTGTATGCAGAGGTAAATGAAAACATTCCCTGAAAGAAAGTAACCCAGTCTTAGGCCGTAAGTGTCCTTGTAGATTAATAGCAAATACATATGCACTCCTTACCAATGATCAAAAAGAAAAAAAGGCACCATGAGTAAGCATCTTCAAAAACAACAGACAACAGGGTTAGAACCACTCAAAATTTTAAATATTAATGTCAACAAACATTCAATTAATTATCAAGTTAAGAAAAAGGGGAAATTTTATTTAACTCAAACAGTGGAAACAGTGTCAGACTTTATTTTTTTGGGCTCCAAAATCACTGCACATGGTGACTGCAGCCATGAAATTAAAAGATGCTTACTCCTTGGAAGAAAAGTTATGACCAACCTAGATAGCATATTCAAAAGCAGAGACATTACTTTGCCAACAAAGGTCCGTCTAGTCAAGGCTATGGTTTTTCCTGTGGTCATGTATGGATGTGAGAGTTGGATTGTGAAGAAGGCTGAGCGCCGAAGAATTGATGCTTTGGAACTGTGGTGTTGGAGAAGACTCTTGAGAGTCCCTTGGACTGCAAGGAGATCCAACCAGTCCATTCTGAAGGAGATCAGCCCTGGGATTTCTTCGGAAGGAATGAAGCTAAAGCTGAAACTCCAGTACTTTGGCCACCTCATGGGAAGAGTTGACTCATTGGAAAAGACTCTGCTGCTGGGAAGGATTGAGGGCAGGAGGAGAAGGGGACTACAGAGGACGAGATGGCTGGATGGCATCACTGACTCGATGGACGTGAGTCTCAGTGAACTCCGGGAGTTGGTGATGGACAGGGAGGCCTGGTGTGCTTCGATTCATGGGGTCGAGAGAGTTGGACACGACTGAGCGACTGAACTGAACTGAACTGAGGATTATAACCTAGGAAGCAGATTCTCAGAAAGCTCTGAGAACTATTCCATCTATTAGACGGTACAGTCATATACATTTTCAAGACAAAGGATCATATATCAATATGATATACTGACACTTTATGTAAAGTTCACCAAGGATTGGGCTTCCCTGGTGGCTCAGATGGTAAAGAATCTGCCTGTAATACAGGAGATGTGGGCTGTATCCGTGGATTGGGAAGTTCCCTTGGAGAAGGAAATGGCAACCCACTCCAGTATTCTTGCCTGGAGAATCCCATGGACGGAGGAGGCTGGCAGGCTACAATCCATGCGGTCGTGAAGAGTCAGACACAACTGAGCGACTAACACTTTCACTTTCACCAAGGATACATAGGCCAGGTAAGCATATACAAAGCCAGCAGGAAGTCACTATGATCCTCTGCTGCTGCTGCTGCTAAGTCGCTTCAGTCGTGTCCGACTCTGTGCGACCCCATACACGACAGCCCACCAGGCTCCCCCGTCCCTGGGATTCTCCAGGCAAGAACACTGGAGTGGGTTGCCATTTCCTTCTCCAATGCATGAAAGTGGAAAGTGAAAGTGAAGTCGCTCAGTCATGTCCGACTCCTAGCGACCCCATGGACTGCAGCCTACCAGGACCCTCCGTCCATGGGATTCTCCAGGCAAGAGTACTGGAGTGGGATGCCATCGCCTTCTCCACCATGACCCTCTACAAAGCCACAAAGAACTCTTTTCTTTTAAGAAATTGCCTTGCTAGCATCAGAAGAAAGAAAAAGAATTGCTCTTCAGGATTGAGCAGGCATTCCCTCCTTTGAGGAGCTCTGGTTCATGTGTAATGCACACTGCACTTTAGGGAGAGAGGAAGGGAGGGAGGCAGGAGGCCCAAACACACAGAGGGAATTTTGTGTTTAACTTTTTTCTTGACCTGCCTTAAAATATAAATTTTATTTCATTGCTAGAATTATCAAATAAACAATAAATAATAATATATGAAGTATCTAGATAAATGAAAGTCAGAGTCACAGAAGTGGGAGAAAAAGAGACAATGAAAATGAGTTTGATTGAGAAAAGATCTATAAAGAACTTTTAAAACACAAAACATTAGTATAGAAAAAATTTTAAACTCTACGGAGGGATGAAATAGCAGATTGGAAACAGTTGAAGCAAAAATTGGCTAATTGAAAGAGAAGTCTTAAAAACTCTATCAGAATGTAGCAAAGAGAGAAAAGACAGAAAAAAGAACAATGTCTAGCATATGTCTAATCAGTGTCTCAGAAGGAATAAGAGAATGCAAAAGGCTGTATTTAAAGAGATCATTGCTGAGGATTTTCCAGAAGGATGAAAGTTCACAGATAGAGGAAGAAATAATCTATGCCAAGGAAAGTTAAATTTCTTAAAAATCTAAACCCAGTTGTATCATAATGAAACCTGCAGAACACCAGAGACAAAGTGATCTTTTCTCTAAGAGAAAAGGCAGGTCACTTACAAAAGGATGGTAATTAGAATGACAGTAGACAATGAAATAACACTTTCAAAGTTTGAGAGAAAACAGTTGACAACCTAGGATAGTGATCCAGCAAAACCATTTTCCAAGAGCAATAATAAAATGAAGGTGTTGTCTGATACACAGAAAGTGAATTTGTTACCAATAAACCTGTATTAAGAGAAGTTCTAAATGATCCTGTCTTTGGGTTCCCTGAAGAAAATGCTCTGGATTGAGTGAAAGCAGTTTGAGACGTGACCCCAGAAAATACTTGTAGGCAAGTGGGGATATGAGAGGGGAAAGAAAAGGAAGCCAGCACAGATGGATCATCAAGCAGGTCACCACTATGGATGATGGGAGCTTCATCATTTTGAGGGCCCTGGGTCCAGCGTGAAGTGTCCCAGTTTTCCTTCCCAAAGGGCAAGATTGCTGAGCCGTCCACCAATTCCCTCCAGACCTCCTGGAGGGCTGCTCCCAGGAGGCAGTACTCCCATATCCCTCGCCTGCCCCTGACAGCAGCAGCAGGGCTGCAGCAGCCAGCCAGAGCCCTCAAGCCAAGTGACAGGTGCTGAGAATTAGAAGCGGGCCCTGGGCTGACATGAAGGGCCACCAGTAAAGCCCCACTATTCATGTAACTGCAGGGAAACTGGGAAATGATTGTGGAGGAAAGTCAGGTGTGCTGTAAGAAGGATGAGCCAGTAAGTTTGCCACCATGGAGGTACATCTAGACACACACTGTTGGTGTAACATTATGACATTAGTATCTAATTTGCAGTCCAACAAAAAATGAAATAGAACCTAACTACGGTGTTGGATACTAGTGTATTTTAAACTAGAGTCTGCGATCATGGGCAAGAAATTAAAAGTTAGGGACCATAAGTTTTTTCTAAAAGAATAACATTTGGCCATCTGGATTGGTGGAAGGAAGATAAAAGTACGTCAGCTGAGGTTGCCTGATGGGCTAGAAGAGTGGAGGGAAACTTGGAGGAGCACGAGTGAGCTCCAGCAAAGGCAAGCCCGATGGCGGGGAGGAACTGTGGTGGATAAGGCTGCACAGGTCAGACAAGGGGAGGGTGACTGGAGAAAAGTCTTGAAGACCTAGCACTTTATCCTTTAGGCCAGGGTATTTTTTAAAATCACATTAAAATATTTTAAGCTTGTACCCCATATAGAACATTTGTACTCTCTACTAATATGCTCATTATAAAGCATATACTCAAAATGATTTAAAGGAGATTAGTTAAATAAGCATTTAAAATTATTTTTAATATTTGTTTTTTCTAAAAACAAAATGAATAATTTCTGCTGAGCATTGAGATGGGCTATGATTCATTAGTTTGGAAACTGTGACTTACAGAAGACGGGTACATTTTGACATTGGGTTTCAGTGGCTGTCATAGCTGGTGAAAGACACCTCACCAAAGTAAAGCAGACCCAAAGGAAGAAGGGTGCTTATACATCATGATAATTATTATTATTTCAATCTGACATACCCATGATGCAAGCATTTTTGCTGAAATTTGGCTAGGAAGTTTCCACGTTCTCTGATTTCAAATAGTGGTAATATTAATAGCATACTAGTCAGAAGGGTTTCCCAGGTGGCTCAGTGGTAAAAAAATCTACCTGCAAATGCAGGAGACGCAGGTTCAACCCCTGGGTCAGGAATATCCTCTGGAGAAGGAAATGTTAATCCACTCCAATACTCTTGCATGGAAAATCCCATGGACAGAGAAGCCTAGCAGGCTACAATCCATGGGGTCACAAAGGAGTCGGGCACGACTGATGACTGAGCATGCAGATGGGCCTGATTTACAGGTTGTGTTTTTTTGTTTGTTTGTTTTAAACAAATGAGTCCAAACTCCATTAAAAGTCTTCATCAGAACAAATTTTAAATAAATTGGAAAATTATATTTCTGAGTTTTTAAAGCCGGTTCTGCCAGTTCACAGCATCTGTTCTGATAGGATTAAAGCCTCTTCCATCAACAGGAAGGTGCAGAAAGAAGGGATCTGAGGACAGAGGTGGCAGGAGTTGGTAATGGCATTTGGAAGGAAGGGAAACAAGGAGAAGCCAGGGCTGGAATCCCTGGGCTTGTTAGGTCCTTTCAGGTTGCAAGATGCAAAAGTATCATCAAAACACCTCTGTGAGTGGGAGTGAATTATAAGGATACCTGGAAACTTAAAGGGACAAGGAACCATTTCCATAATTGCATTGGTGGCTTCATAAAAACGTCACTCACGTCATTTCAAGATACCACATGGCCCTGGTGACCAGTATCAGTTCAGGGCTCAACTACCATCTCCGTCGTGGCCGTGTTTGTGACAGTTCCTCCAAGTAGTGCCTGCTCTTCTCTTGTTTCTTCCTTTCTCCTGCACAGCAGACTGACCGCCCTAGTCCCCCTGCCCACCTCGTGGCTTCTGCTGATTCATATTTTCTGTGCCTTCTGCCTCCTCTTTGCTGCTTTCTGTGTCTCTCTCTAAGCCAACACCAGTTCACTCCTTCAGCATCTCCTCTCTGCCTTACTACATTATCTCCAAGGCAGAGAGTCTGACTTGTCCAGTCACCACTATGTTGGCTGAAGGTCTCAGGTGAAGCCAATCCTTAGGTCATTGGCCAGTCATTAAGATGGTTGTTTATGGAGCGGGTGTTTGTGCCTGGGATGGTGGATCATGTCTCCGAGGCACAAATAAGAGCAACCTATGTGATCAAGATTCCTGAAGAGCAACCAATGCAACTTCCTAGGCTGTGGACCCACAAACGCCTTGAGGCTTTGTGTAAGTAAGCTGCTTATGCAGTGTGTCCATTATAATCTGGGAGATGGGATATTCTGGTTGTAGCTTCTTATAAAGCAAAGGCCAGTAACATGCGTGCCTGTATTTTACTTAACCCCCAAAGCTTTACTTCAGGTATTAACATAGGAAATGACAATTTTAAATTATTGTTAATACTAATAGTAGAAGTATGAGAAGCCATGTGGTTAATATCACAAACTTTGGGACTAGATTGCCTGGGGTCAGATCCTCAAAGTTGTCACTGACTGGCTGTGTGACCTTGGGGAAATTACTTAACTGATCTGTGCCACAGTTTCCTCATCTATAAAAATGAGTATAATAAAGTCTATCTTGCTGGGTTGTTATGAGAGTTAAATTCATTAATATATTTAAATCACTTAGAACAGTGCCTGGCATACAATTAACACTACATGAGTATTTGCTATTTGAGTATTTGCTCCAACTACGTACCAGCATTATATCTATTATTTTGGTCTCTCTAAAGTTAGTCTCTGATTAAATGTTATCTTGCACTATTTTCAAATTATTTCCTGTTGCCAGTCTTGGCTCACTAGTAAGATTTTATACTTTAACAGTATAAAAAATATGTTTTTACTCAGATTTAAAAACTATTATTTGTTTTTATTTTATAGCCTATTCTAGGGCTTCTTAGTCTGCTAAATCAGAAGGTCAAAATTCTGGAAAAGGAAATAATACTTTTAATAAATATTCTTTTCATTTCCTTTGCTCTTATCTTTGTTTCAGGATATTTGTTATATTTTCATAGTTTGATCAGTTTCCCTCAGGAGAAGGTCAAATTTCTCTGGAACATTTGATGTCATTACTTTGAGATGAAATAGGTGTTACATGTTTATTAAAAGTTATCCATGAGAATGCTCCAGAAACCAAAAGGCATTGATATTTTTTGCCTCAAAAATCTTACTGGCTTGCTTCCGTACTTGAATTTGAATGCTGTTTTAAATTAACATTTTATACGGTAATCAATAGTTGGTAGGATTTGTTCCAAGTATTTAAAACTGCAATGTTCCACTATATTTTCAGATGTAAATTTAAGCAAATCTGCCAATATCATTATATTTTGAGATTGCACACCCTAAGTGTAGGACATAAAGCTGTATGGCAACATGCCCGTAGATACATCAACCGGTGGCTTCATCACTCCTGGGATATGGGGTTGGCCCATCCCTGAAGTGAAACCCAAATTTCCCTGACCATGTCAACTGCAACCATTTTCAGTAGCTTCACCCTCCAGGAATCTGGTTTGGAACTTATGCAGGTCTCCTCTCTTTCTTCTCCCTCAGGGGTCAACCACTGAGCCAGAGCAGTAACCCATAGACCATGCTTCCTCCTCAAAGCCCTGGGAGAGAGAGAGAGAGAGCCAACTTATGCTTCCCCGTTTGCCTCTAAAAAAACCTAAGCCATCAGCATAGTCGCTCATCTTCCTGACTCGTTCTCTTTGCCAGCATGATCACTGTCAGTAATGGAATCAGGGATCTCACTGAACCTCATACAGGTCAGATACTACTCTTTTTTTATTGAAGTATAGTTGATTTACAGTGCTGGGTTAGTTTCAGGTGTACAGCAAAGTGATTCAGATATTTATACGTATTAATTATATAAATATACAATATAAAATAATATTCTTGATTATTTTCCATTATAGGTTATTACAAGATATTCAGCTGTTGTTGTTCAGTCACTCAGTCATGTCTGACTCTCTGTGACCCCACTGACTGCAGCATGTCAGGCTTCCCTGTCATTTACTATCTCCCAAAGTTTGCTCCAATTCATGTCCATTGATTCCATGATGCTGTCCAACCATCTCATACTCTGTAGCCCCCCCTCTCCTCAGATACATGTATATATATATTCTTTTTAAGAACTTTTTTCACATAGGTTGTTTCAAAATATTGACTGTATTTTATAGCCCCTGTGGTGTTCAGTAAGTAGCTCCATGTTATTCATCTACTTCTTATATAGTGGTATGTGTTTGTTAAGCCCAAACTCCTAATTTATCCCTCCCCACACCCCCAACTTTCCCCTTTGGTAACCATAAGTTTGTTTTCTATGTCCATGAGTCTATTTCTGTTTTGTAAATAAGTTCATTTG
Organism: Bos indicus; assembly: GCF_029378745.1. NCBI lineage: Eukaryota > Metazoa > Chordata > Mammalia > Artiodactyla > Bovidae > Bos > Bos indicus. The sequence goes on from NC_091769.1 coordinate 57,508,070, forward strand.
TATCATTTTTTTAGGTTCCATATATAAGTGATATCATATATCTGTCTTTCTTTGTCTGACTTACTTCGCTTAGCCAATCTCTAGTCCATCCATGCTGCTGCAAGTGCTCTTATTTCACTGTTTTTCGTGGCTCAGTAATATTCCACTGTATATAGGTGCAACATATTCTTTACCCATTCCTCTGTCAATAGACACTTATGTAGCTTCCATTTCTTGGTTATTGTAAATACTGCTGCAATGAACACTGGGGTGTATTTATCTTTTCAAATTAGAGTTTTCATCAGATACTACTATCAGTGGGAGAGAAGAAGGCAAAGAATTTCAAATCAGATGAGGGCAGGATGCATGTTTCCAAGTACACTCAATAATGTAGGAGCTCTGGAGGTGACACATTAAACAAAGATGGTTCAATCCTTCCTAGCTTTATACCAATACTGAAGGCCTTTTAGATTGCTCACGGTAACTACCGTCTCAGAGAGCTCCTCCTGTATGTGCTCTATATGTGCCCTGTGATCTCCAAAACCCCAAGTAGGGTCAAATGGAATCACAGGGCCACAGTACCTTCCAGTGAATTCCGATGTCCACATCACACAATGTGTGAGATATAAACACATTCACATCATCAGTGCAGGATTTTCTAAGCCAAAATTGTGCACGCAATGTGATTCTCAGTATGATATGTGGAGACAATACAAAAATGTATGAGATCTTTCCTGCCCTGAAGAAAAGCATTATCTTAGTAGAGAGGCAAGACTAGCAACAGGAAAGAATGTGAAAACAGAGGTAACCTTTAATCAGAAATCATAAATTAAATCAGAGAAACCAAAATGGCAGATACTACAAGGCATCCTGGAATATGTGGTTTGGGAAGAAGCATTTACTTTTCCTGGACTTCAGTTTCCTTGTTGATTTTTGTTTTGTTTTTAGGTAAGGGTAATATCAATCCCTAGTGTGTGGATCACAATAAACTGTGGAAAATTCTGAAAGAGATGGGAATACCAGACCACCTGACCTGCCTCTTGAGAAATTTGTATTCAGGTCAGGAAGCAACAGTTAGAACTGGACATGGAACAACAGACTGGTTCCAAATAGGAAAAGGAGTACATCAAGGCTGTATGTTGTCACCCTGCTTATTTAACTTATATGCAGAGTACATCGTGAGAAACGCTGGGCTGGAAGAAGCACAAGCTGGAATCAAGGTTACCAGGAGAAATATCAATCACCTCAGATATGCAGATGACACCACCCTTATGGCAGAAAGTGAAGAGGAACTAATAAGCCTCTTGATGAAAGTGAAAGTGGAGGGTGAAAAAGTTGGCTTAAAGCTCAACATTCAGAAAACTAAGATCATGGCATCCGGTCCTATCACTTCATGGGAAATAGATGGCGAAACAGTGGAAACAGTGTCAAACTTTATTTTTGGGGGCTCTAAAATCACTGCACATGGTGACTACAGCCATGAAATCAAAAGACACTTACTCCTTGGAAGGAAAGTTATGACCAACCTAGATAGCATATTCAAAAGCAGAAACATTACTTTGCAACAAAGGTCCATCTAGTCAAGGCTATGGTTTTTCCTGTGGTCATGTATGGATGTGAGAGTTGGACTGTGAAGAAGGCTGAGCGCCAAAGAATTGATGCTTTTGAACTGTGGTGTTGGAGAAGACTCTTGAGAGTCCCTTGGACTGCAGGGAGATCCAACCAGTCCATTCTGAAGGAGATCAGCCCTGGGATTTCTTTGGAAGGAATGATGCTAAAGCTGAAACTCCAGTACTTTGGCCACCTCATGCGAAGAGTTGACTCATTGGAAAAGACTCTGCTGCTGGAAGGGATTGGGGGCAGGAGGAGAAGGGGATGACAGAGGATGAGATGGCTGGATGGCATCACTGACTCAATGGACGTGAGTCTGGGTGAACTCCAGGAGTTGGTGATGGACAGAGAGGCCTGGTGTGCTGGGATTCATGGGGTTGCAAAGAGTCGGACATGACTGAGCGACTGAACTGAACTGAACTGAATATCAATCCCTATCTTTTGAGTGCTCCTGGGATGCACAAACGTAACACAGTATGTGTCAGCACTCTGAAAAATTCTTAGCACTATTCTATTGTCGTTGTTTAGTTGCTAAGTCGTGTCCGACTCTTTGGCAATCCCATGGACTGTAGCCCTCCAGGCTCGTCTGTCCATGAGATTTTCCAGGCTAGAATACTGGAGTGGGTATTCATTTCCTTCTCCAGGGGATCTTTCAGGACCAGAAATTGAACCTGCGTCTCCCAGACTGGCAGGCAGATTCTTTCCCATTGAGCCATTCAGGGAAGCCCCCACTATTCTAACATAGGGCTTTATTATTATTGCTGTGATTATTGCCGCTATGATTATTAATACAATACCTGGAGTTCAGAGAAAGGAGGGGTCCTGGTACAAAGGGAAGCCTGCCCAGAGAAGGAAGTGTGTGGAAACCTAAGCCAGCCTGGAAGGATGTGCAGGATTCGGAAGGGGCATGAATACCTTGGGGCGGTATGGGGAATGGCCAGGGCAGAGGCGAGGAGAGCGTGTGAAGGATGTGAGGCATCAATCAGGTGCCTGCTTGGCTGTGCAGAGGGACTACTGTGGGAGGAACAGAACACATATTGGGTGGATAAGGAGACTGACCCAGGGCAGACCTTACTGTCCCCACAGAACATGAATCCTGCAGTTGGAAAGGGAGAAATAGGAATTTCCTTTAAGACTAGGGGTTTGCTTAGAAAAAAGCAAAGTATATTTACCAGTCTAGAGAATTAAAATGCTCATTCTAGGGACTTCCGTGGGAGTCCAGTGGTTAAAATTCCAAGCCTCCACTGTAGAGGGTGTGGGTTCATTCCTGGTTGGTGAACTAAGACCCCTACATGTTGCATGGTGGGCAAAAAAAAAAAAAAAAGAATGCTCATTCTACTAATTTTATCAAGCATTATCCTCTTCTTCCAAGTGAGTGTATCCTTTTCCTGTGGCTTTGTATCTAGCCCAGGGCTTAGCAGATAACTGGCACCCTGACTCTCGCTGGTTGAACTGAACTCATGCCATCTGTAGTATCTTTCATCATCACTGCTACTGCTTGCTATTCCCCAGCTCTTTTAAGTTACCAGTGATCTCATTCGATGCCAACCAATGGTCATTTCTTTGTGTTCATCTTTCTTGACCTCTGCTGAATCTGTGCCTGGTCCTTACTCATCCCATGTGTTCACAGAAGGCTGTATTGTCTACTCAGCACTGGGAACAATTCCATCCCCAATTCCTAGGCAAACAGCTTCAGAATTCTGCCTGAAACTTAAACCACTGAGATATCTATACCTATAAACCAGCATTTTTCTTTAAAATCCAAATGCATCCAAGGTGGCTAAGGAGGGCGAAGATTCACACTTCACTTTTAATTATTTTAATTTATTTATTTTTCTCCTACAGTCTACCTGTGAGCTGCACTTGAAGGAATGAAGGAATACTTGTTTGGACAAGTTTGGAAGGCTGGAAAGGTCATCTGGAAGATGAGGGAATTATAAGTAGCAGACCGAAGAGCAGATTGAGGATAAGAAAGGTGAACCTAATTTTCAAAGTTACTCAACTCTCAACCTTGCCAGTGCATATATATACCAGGTTCCCCTTCCAGCCCCCCATCCGTACTCCAGGCTTTTCTCCCCTAATAGCCTCAAAAGGGAGAGGCAGCTTCCAATGAAAAGAAATATAAGTGACTTTCTTCCCTCAAATAAGTCCTGTGGGGCTCTCAAGTGGGACTCCTTGGCTCTTTTTCAAGATCCATCTCAGAGTTTCACTGCAAACGCTCCAACAAATGCTTTCCCCTACTCACCCACCCATGAACAATAATGAGTAAATATCACCTGGCTCTGTCCTGATTAAAACTTGGGTTCATTTAAAAATGGAACTTTCAGGACCCAAATGTCCTGGAATGTTCTATTGAGGGGATAAGACTGAGTCACGTGACAACCAACCAAGGGACTGCATCTCTCCTTCTTATCATGCCCCATCGTTGACCTCCAAAGTAGTAACTTCTGCCCATACTTTGTTCTCTCTGGGAAGCAAGAGAGAAAGCTGCTCCCAGCTGTGCCCTTTGGGGAAGAGTGACTGACATGACCAGGAGGATGGGGGTAAAGATCACACTGCTTGCTCGTTCTTTCGGGCTGAAGCCTACCTGCACATTCTTCTCTCTGACTTCATTTCCATGAGGCAAGCAGAGCAGGGTGAGGGCCTGTCTTCTGGAGTCTGATGTCTCCCTGAGTCTGATGGGGAGTGAGGGCAGAAACTCCCTTTCCTGCAGGCAGCTCTCCTCACCCACAGGTACAGCTGAAGGTCCTGCCGAGCCCACAGGTGCAAGCTGTGTTCTCCAGTCCAGCTTTAGCATGGGCAAAAGTGTGGTTTTACTCCCACTAGGTTGGTCTGCCCATCTCTCAACTGACTCAGAACCTGAGGGGAGGAGGCATGGGCTTGACTGGCATCCCTAAGATGTCAACAACTTGAGGAGATGTGCTTAGCAAAGAATTCTCCCCTTAGACTCTCAGTGCAGCGTGAAGAACTAGCATCTATTCTGATAACATTATGTTAGCAATCTTGACCCCACCCTCACCTCCACCCCTAGCCGTCACCTGCCCCTGTCCTCCTCATTTGGACCTGGGGTTTGTCAAATGTATTCTGTGGGCTGGAGGACACCTAACTCTAGAGATAAAGACCTAGGCATTCCCAAGTTATATCCTGTTCTACTCCCTTCCAGTGTCCTACCGGGTCTAATTCGGGCACACCATGATCACCAGGCTATTTGGAGTGCTCTAAGATACACTTAAATCTATGTGGTTTCCCTGCATAGTTATCAATGTCAGTATCAAGGAAAGAGTGTACCGTTTTAAAAGTCCTGTGACTTTCCTGGTGATCCAGAGGCTAGGACTCTGTACGTGCAACTCAGGGGACCTGAGTTCCATCTGTGGTCAGGGAACTAGATCCCAGATGATGCAACTAAAAATTTCCATGTTGCAGCTAGAAAAGATCATGCATGCTGCAACCAAGACCTGGCTCAGCCAAATAAATAAATATTAAAAAAAAATTTTTTTAATTCTTCCTTTCCTTTAGGAAAAACCACTGTGGGAATATCATCATTATTTATCAATGAGACCTTTCATAACACTGAATATTTTTATCTTTCAAGCAAACACTTGATGGATTACTTTTAAAGAAAGACACATTTTTGTTTCTTGTATTATAAGTGAGTTTAGAATAGTAGCTCTAGAATTCAATTACATTGTCAGAGTTTTCTGGCACAAACCATTATTGCAGTGTCTCATAAAAAGCAATGAAATGAAAAAAAAAAAAACATTGTTTTTAAGACTGGAATGTTGGCTAGCTAGCTCTCATGGCCCTATTCCAATCAGAATAATTATATTCCATTTACATATAACCCACGTATAATTCATCCAGATTGATCTATAATAGGAAAAGTCATGTCTCAGACTTTTGAGAATACAGGCTTAGTAAAACGCCCTGGCAGTGGACTTTAAAAATTAGTAATAAAGCAATTTCAATAGCCCTGTTTTGCAGATGATCAAATTCTAAGCCATAAAGGCTATAAAATGAAGTAATTTGTATAACTTGAGGTAACATGATATTTAAATAGAAATCACACTTCTTCTTAAAGTGTATTGCCCTAAGATATTTCTATTCATAAACGTTTCTAAGCAAAAGAACTCTTATACCTGATGCTTGGAGCAATGCTTAAATTTCTGCGCTATTATGAGTACATGTGAATGGCTGAAAATTCCATTGAAACATATGAGAAAGGGTTTTGCTCAGTTATAAAAAAATCATACATGCTAACAAAAATCTGAGATTCCTAGGTCAGAGGCTTCCCCCCAGCTCTACTGTAACCCAGGATTGAAACTTCAGTATCTTCTGTTGTCTTTTTTCTTTTTCGTTCTCCCATATCTTGGTAGTTTCTAAGAACTTGATAATTTTCCCTGTGCGATCTTCCCAATCACTCTCTCTTTTTCATCCCTTTGGTCCCAGCCTTGTGACCCTCCACTGCAACTTCTACAAGAGGCTTCTAACTGCAGTGCCATCCTTAGACCCTGGCAAGAGGGCCCCTGGCCCTGGCCCTCCTCCACTGTGCCCTTCTGCACAAAGAGGATACTACGGAACCAAGGGATCCTCAGCAACCCCAAGTCCAAGCCCCCACTTCTAGGCCACTGGTGGAATGCTCTTGTCCAGATTCTAGAATTTCTTGTCCAAATAGTCTTAAGCCTGCTTCCAGAGCCTGTGCTGGCTGTTTCCTGGCATCCGTCTCCCCGCCGTGCGTGTTGCAATCAGTGTGCACAGCCCTGGATCTAAAGGGGTAGCTGGATCTAGAGGTAGCTATTTGAAGGGAGTGTGGACATGCAGTTTGGGTGTGGGAGAGATGGTCACAGAGTTGGATGGTATCAGACGAAGAAAAGGGGTGGGTGCTGGAGCAGGGGCAGGGAGACATGGTCAGCTCGTTCTGTGATGCCACATTTTGATATGAGTTTCTGAGAATTTAAAATTCAACCTGGCTCTTCAGGTTGTTGTGAATGTGTATTTGTCAAGATTGGAAGATAAAACATAATTTATTTAACAATCGATCAGTTTTATCTGCAACTCTTAAATATTTTCACACATGGTGTTTGGGCCTTTGTACTCTTGCCCCAGCTCTACCAGTGTTAGCAATAGGTCTGCCTAGTTGGTCTCCCTATACCCAGAATTTTTCTTTCTCGTTTGTTTTTGTTTGGGTTTTTTTTTTTTTTTTTTAGAATTTTTAATTTTTATTTTATATTGGAGTAGTTGATTAACAATGTTATGTTAGTTTCAGGTGTACAGCAAAGAGATTTAATTATACATATAGCTCCAGGAGTTGATGATGATGGACAGGGAAGCCTGTCATGCTGCAGTCCATGGGGTCGCAGAGTCAGACATGACTGAGCAACTGAACTGTTACATATATCTATTCTTTTTCAGATTCTTTTCACATATAGTTTATTACAGAGTAATGAGTACAGTTCCTCGTGCTATTCAGTGGGTCCTTGTTGATTATCTATTTTCTGGTCCCATCACTTCATGGGAAATAGATGGGGAAACAGTGGAAACAGTGTCAGACTTTATTATTTTGGGCTCCAAAATCACTGCACATGGTGACTGCAGCCATGAAATTAAAAGACGCTTACTCCTTGGAAGGAAAGTTATGACCAACCTAGATAGCATATTCAAAAGCAGAGACATTACTTTGCAACAAAGGTCCATCTAGTCAAGGCTATGGTTTTTCCAGTGGTCGTGTATGGATGTGAGAGTTGGACTGTGAAGAAAGCTGAGTGCTTAAGAATTGATGCTTTTGAACTGTGGTGTTGGAGAAGACTCTTGAGAGTCCCTTGGACTACAGGGAGATCCAACCAGTCCATTCTGAAGGAGATCAGCCCTGGGATTTCTTTGGAAGGAATGATGCTAAAGCTGAAACTCCAGTACTTTGGCCACCTCATGCGAAGAGTTGACTCATTGGAAAAGACTCTGCTGCTGGGAAGGATTGAGGGCAGGAGGAGAAGGGGACGACAGAGGATGAGATGGCTGGATGGCATCACTGACTCGACGGACATGAGTCTGGGTGAACTCCCGGAGTTGGTGATGGACAGGGAGGCCTGGCATGCTGCGATTCATGGGGTTGCAAAGAGTCGGACACGACTGAGCGACTGATCTGATCTGATCTGAATATTCCGTTATATATATGTACCACATCTTTATCCATTCATCTGTTGGTAGACATTTAGGTTGCTTCCATGTCTTGCCTATGGTAAACAGTGCTGCAATGACATCCAAATTTTTTCAAGACAAACATTAGATCCTCCAACTCCTATGCACAATGGGGAGGTATCAGTGGTGTGTTATGTTTTGTCTCTAAGAATATTTGCAAATGTGCTTTGAGGTTTTGCCCTCAACTACTCATTTTGTATTATTTATGAAGGGGTAAAAAGGAAACAGCTGCTTTAAATGACGAACTGCATTGGTGAATCCATCAGCATCTCAAACCGATTTAATTACTGAGTCTAGAAAGCTATACATGAGTAGAGGGCAAGTAAACCAATCAACCATCTATTTTTGCCTAAGCCTTCATTCAGTACTAATTCACTCACCTTTTTCAAGCCTGTTTTCTCCTCTACAAATGGGACTGATATAGTACTTCTACTTAAGGCAGCGAGGGTACTATATCAGTCCCATTTCTAGAAGAGAAAACAGGCTTGGAGAAGGTGAATGAATTAGTAAAGTTGTCTAAAATCATACAACTAATAAATGCAGAGTCTCCTAAGATCTGATTCCAAACTCTTGCTTTTAAGGGCTACAGGATCCAGACTTACTCTAAGACATACAATTGCACTTTTTATATTTGGAAAAACTACCCTAGGAAGGTACATTTGTCTTCCAGTTCTGGTTTGGCACCGACAAACATTTCTTGGGGAAGTCATCCAACAGAGGTAGGCCTCAGTTTCCACCTTTGGGTAAAGGAATCAAAGTAGATTATCACTAAGGTTTCTTCCAGCTCTGCATTTCTTTTACAATCTATACCCCAGATTGCTTTTCACATTTGTGCATGTGGCCCTGAAACCTAGGTAACACAGTTGTGATATAGTACTATATTTTTCAAATGGCCCCAGGTGTCCTCTCTCCCCCCAAGCTAATCAGATCAGCTGGCACCAGTTTAATCAGAAGTTAAAAATGAACATGGAGGACAAAATGACAAACCAACAGTACTTTTTTGTTGCTATTTCCCAACACTTTTAGGGACAAGGCCACAGGGCAGTATTACCACGATGTACTAGTTCCAAGAGATATTAATAGGCTCTCCTTGAAAAGAGGTTTTTTTGGTGACTGTGTTAAATAATGTCAAACAGTTTCTTTTGTGGAAATTCTAATACCTACATAACTTATTAGTTATTCATATCCAGGAAGAAGATTTTTTTTTCTTTTCCTCTAGGAACTAGTGCTCAGAACACAGTTTTGGAAAACGCTTCTTCAAAGCATTTAGGTAGGATCTACTGATTATTTTCAGCATCTCAAAATTAACCCCCAAGCAAAGTGTAGCTTTTGGTGATGGCTGTATGTACAAAACATGATATAAGATGACCAGGCTATTTGCCTTCTCATAAACTAAGTGAAAGAATGTACCTGTCTAGGGACTTCGCTATGGTCCTGTGATTAGGAATCTGCCTCCCAAAAGGGTTCAGTCCCTAGTCGGGGAACTAAGATCCCACATGCCACAAGGCAACTAAACCCACATACAACTAGAGAAAGCCCGCACACCACAACGAATATCCTGTATGCCACGTGCTACAACTAAAACCTGATGTATGTATGCATGCTAAGTCACTTCAGTCGCAATTGACTCTTTCTGACCCCATGGACTGTAGCCTACCAGGCTCCTCTGTCCATGGGATTCTCTGGGCAAGAATACTGGAGTGTATTGCCATGCCCTTCTCCCTCTGATTTTTTCTGACCCAGGGATCCAACCTGCATCTCATGTCTCCTGGGTTGGTAAATGTGTTCTTTACCACTGGCAACACCTGGGAAGCCCAAGACCTGACACAGCAAAATAAATAAATGAATATTAAAAAAAAAAAAAAAAGAATTTAACTCTTGATGACTTTTAGCTACAACTGAAGTCAAATCTACCACTGTGGCAGATTGTATTCTCCAAAGATGCCTGCAATAATCCCATCCCACATGCTTGTCTTGCCTTGAGACCTTGAGCCAGATCATCAAAATGTCATGCACTTCAGCCTTGCTCTCTGGGCACAAACAAGCCCTATGCTGACACATGTGTAGGTGTGCCTTGCCAATGGCCCTCATCAACTGCCAGACACGTGGGTGATGATGTCTCCATCTGATTCCAACCTCCAGTTACCTATCACCTGGGCCTTCTTCCCAACTGAGGACCCAGAATCACAAAGCAAAGACACACTGTCCCCTCTCTGCCCTGTCAGAATCCCTAACTCACAGAATCCACGAGCCTAAGAAAATCTGCATCTGCAAATGCAACCAACCACAGATCAAAGTATTTGGAAAAAAATTCCAGAAAGTTCCAAAAGCAAACTTGAATTTGTCCCATGCTGATAACTATTTTGTTGTTGTTGCTGTTTAGTTGCTTAGTTGTGTCTGACTCTTTTTGCGACCGCATGGACTGTGGCTCGCCAGGCTCCTCTGTCCATGGGATTTCCCAGGCAAGAATACTGGAGCGGGCTGCCATTTCCTTTATCCAGGGGATCTTCCTGACCCAGGGATAGAACCCTTGTCTCCTGCATTGCAGGCAGATTCTTTACCACTGAGCCACTGGGGAAGCCTGGTAACCATTTACATAGTATTTACATTGTATTTGGTATAATAAGTAATATAGAGATGATTTGAAGTATACAGAGGATATGTGTAGCTTATATACAAATACTATGCCATTTCGCGGGGCATCCCTGGTGGCCTAGGCAGTAAAGAATCTGCCTGCAATGCAGGAGGCTGGGATTTGATCCTTGGGTCAGGAAAATCCCCTGGAGAAAGAAAATGGCAACCCGCTCCAGTATTCTTTTTTGGAAAATTCCATGGACAGATGAACCTGGTGTGCTACAGTTCAATGGGGTCCCGAAGAATAGGAAATGACTGAGCAATTAACACACACATGCATGTTATTTTATAGAAAAAACTTGAGCATCAGTGAATATTGACATCCTGGGGGATTCTGGGACAAATCCCTCCTTGGATTACAAGGAATGACTGTATTTTTGGTCCCTAAATTTCAGGGTAGGATGTTTGACAATAACAGTAACTAAACAACTCCCAAAGGATAAAATTTGTTGCTGCTGAGGAAATTCAAAAGAATGTGCTAAAGAAATTTTACTTTATGAATCTTTAGGATTTGAGATTTATAATCCTAGCATCTTGGACCCATGTGTATTGAAGATTTTCGGACTGGTACTCAAATCACCAGCATTTTAGCATTTGAATTTCCCCAAATCATATTTTATTTGTTTAATAAAAAACTTCCAGGGATTTCAGAAAACTAAAACTCTCAGCATGTTCAATTCAGTCTTGAAGCAGGGCTCAGAAAATCAAATGTCTTCAGGGGCCTGACTGGTTTAAAAAAAAAAAAAATGAGTCAAGTAGAGATTCAGGAGCCTGGGGGAAACCAGAGAGTTCCAACAAAATTATTGGTTGTGACTTCTAGAAGAAAGTGACCTGTTTCCAACTTCCCTTCTTAAGTTTTAAAGTTTACCTATTGCAATGCCTGCCATATGCCTGATCTCTTTTACAATCTCCAAAGAACACTCGCAGAGCCCTGAGCCATCCCCAGAATCTGAATTCTTTGGATGTTGAAACATGGATTCAAAGGTTATTCTCAAATCAAACTCACTGAGACTGATAAATGTGCTGGTGCCAAAGGGCAGTCTTGATCAGACACCTCAGCACAAAATTAGCCTGAGAACTAGAAATGGATCATTTGCTTCATGGGATTCCATCCAGTTTCCAGAAATAAAATCCTTTTATCAATTCATAAATGTGGTTTGGGTCCCTGAGAATTCTAGACTCTGTGACTGACAGCTCACCTACACTATCCACACTTCTGGCATATACATTTATAGTAATCTGTGAACAAACAATTTCTTATTTCTTTGTTGTTTTTGGATACAGTTTCAGCACTACTTATAATAGCCAAGACATGGAAACAATCCAAATGTCCATTAACAGATAAATGGATTAAGAAGATATGGTATATATATTATCACTATATAATATTATTCAGCCATCAAAAAGAATGAAATAGTGCCATTTACAGCAACATGGATGGACTTAGAGATTATCACACTAAGTCAGAAAGAAAAAGACAAATACCACATGATATCATTTATACATGAAATCTAAAATTTGATACATATCAACATATACAAAACAAAAACAGGTTCACAAATCTAGAAAATGACTTGTGGTTGCCAAGGTGTAAGGGAGGGCAGGAATGGGAGTTTGGGATTAGCAGAGGCAAATTATTACATATAGGATGGATAAACAACAAGCTTCTACTGTTTTTAGTACAGGGAAATATATTCAATATCCAGTGAAATCATAATGGAAAAGAATATAAAAAAAACTACTGTCACTTTGCTGAGTCACTTTGCTGTATAGCAGAAATGAACACAACATTGTAAATCAACTATATTTCAATAAAACCTACAAAAAAGTTTTGATTGATTATTATTTTAATAGCTATCTTTCCTTCTAGACCTGAAGCCTCTTTGGGGGAGCCTTTGCCCATCTTATTTACCCTTATATCTCTTGCACTCATAGCAGCTGGCACACACAAAATACAGAATAATACTTAGTCAGTGAATGAACAGTGTACCATTCATTTAGCCAATGAACATACATTAAATACCTACTGTGTCAGGTATTGATCTTGGATGTAGGAATAATAGTATTATGGTGAACAATACAGGCCCAACTCTGCTTTCATGGAACTTCGCATCTAGTGAGGGGAGAGTATTGGAGAAAAATACAAGTAAACAAATAAACTCAATAATTTCAGGTAGTGCTAATAACTATGAAGAAAACCGAACGGTGTCCTGTGAATGAGGGGAAAGTCAAGGGAAACCCTTAGAAAGACTGTTTTTTCAATGAGCTGTCTAATGAATGGGGAGAGGGGGGCACAGGGAGCCAGATGTTTATGTACAGGAAAGAACAGTGGAATGAATGTTCCAGGAGCAGAAATAGCTGGTGTAAAGGTCCTGAGGCAGAACTCATTTGACTTATTTATGGGATATGGTTCACTGAGAACACAGTGTAGCTAGGGCATAGTGAAGAGTGTCACATGGTAGGGGATCAAGTTGAGATGTTGGCAGGGGCAGAGCAGGGAGGACCTTGTAGGCCATAATAGAGACTGATTCCAGGGTTGCAGAACAGCAAGCTGTTAATAAGAATTAAAAGAGTCGGTTGGCCCAGACTTGTTCTTCATGGACCTAAAATAACATGCTTCCCTGGTGGCTCAGACAGCAAAGAATCCGCCTGCAATGCAGGAACCCTGGGTACGATCCCTGGGTCGGGAAGGTCCCCTGGAGGAGAGCATGGCAACCCACTCCAGTATTCTTGCCTGGGAAATCCCATGGGCAGAGAAGCCTGGGGGGCTACAGTCCATGGGGTCGCAAAGAGTCAGACACGACTGAGCGACTGAAACAACAGCAACACATCCAACAGGAACAGAAACGTCCTAGTTACAGCTGCAATCTCTCAGGTTGCAATCTCTCGCATCAGACCTCTGAACTTTAGGACACCTGACCTCACTGCTGCCTTTCTTTGGATCAGCTGCCAGCAATACAACTAACTGACTAGAAATTTGGCGTTATGAGCTCTTGCGGAGGCATAATTGTCATTATTATTACAACAGTAAAGTACATCCTGAGTTGCTTTAGATGTAGTTTGAACGAATCAGGCTGAAACATCAGGAACTAGGCAACAAAACCATTTCGGGTTAGCAGGCTGTGATGGTCCAAGAGCCCCTCCTCTCTCAAGCCAGAATTCCCAGCCTCTCTAATGAACAGCTCTCCCTCCCTCTCCCACATGCCTGGCGCTCTGCCTATTTGCAGCTGAAGGGAAGAATTAGGCAGCTGCTCCTTCTTCCAGACTCCCAGATCCTCATCTTATCTTCTGTGGCAGCAAACACTCCAGCCTCTGTGAACAAAACCTAGTAAGTGTCCAGAGAATAGGGAGGAGCAGAAAGGGGGAATGGGTGTAAAAAGATAAGAGATGGGGGATTGTGGTGGGAGTGATGAGGATAAAGAGACCATGCAAAGTGAAGGGATTTGTAGTCAGATGAGGTTAGAGTTATTTGGAATATTCAAAGGAGATAAAGAGGAAATTAGGGTCAGGGTAAAAGGGATTTGTATACATTTCATGTTAAAATGTCCATGTGTTGGGACTTCCCTGGTGGTCCAGTGGTTAAGACTCCACCTTTCAATGCAGGGAACTTGGGTTCGATTCCTGATCAGGGAAATAAGATTCCACATGCCAGGTGGCAGAGCCAAATGAAAAAAAAGTTAACGTGAAAAATAATCTGTAACTTGTCATTTTATAACAAGTACCTTGGTCCTTTATTAGAGACAGCTAAATTTGAGCTTTGGGGCAAAGTACCTCAAATACATGAAACATTTTATGTGAACTTCTCATTCAATAGTAACCGGTCTACTACGCAAAGGCCCATGGTTTCACAATGATAGATGACCAGCAAGAGCCATGCAGGTTAATAAGTACTGGGAGAGGAGCTCCAGGCCAGTTACCAGGCTAAATGTGAAGTTTCAGGATAATCAATCATGAGGTTTAAGAGCTAAAAGGGAATTTAGACATCCTCTAATCTAGAGGGGGCAAAACTGACCCTCTTGCCTGGGCATGTTTTGTATGTGAAGGGGTTCAGGCAGGGCCCCCTATCTCAGCTAGCCCGGCCCCCACCGCTCCTTAATGTTCACTCATAGCAGTCAGCCTTAGGAATTGTGGTACCTGGTTGGGCCCTGGAGGATTTGATGTTGTGACCACTGGTCAACTAAGAAGCCTCATTTTACCAGGGAGGAAGGGAGAAGTCTCCCATCATGTTAGTGAAACAATTTGCTATCTGTGAACAATGGATATTATGGGGGTGAATGACCTAAGGGTTAAGGTAGGAGGCTAGAGAAGAATTTGTTCAGACCAATTAGAATACAAAAAAAAATGATACAATTCTAATTGGGGCTATATTCTTTCTTTCCTAAAGCAGTTTAACAGAAACTCTCTTCAGTCCCAACAATTTTGTGAGGCCAATTTTACAAATATAACTATTCCCACTTTACAGACTTTAAAATAGAGGCAAAGAAAAGTGCCTTAACACCCATGTCTTGATCCAGAATATCCTCCAAACCCAAGATCTGTTATGAAGTCAGACTGATAAGCAAGCTTCATACATCTTAGAAGCAGGAAAGATAGTGTCCTGCAGCTTAATAGCAATGACTGTCGAGTGTTTTGGTTCCTGGGAAGCCCAGGATTAACTTTCCAGCAAATTATAAAGGTAGAGAAGATCTCTCTTCTCCTGTTTCTCCCCTTTATTTAAATCTCAGGAATTTATTTATTTCTTTTTCTCAGTGCCTCTCTTTTCCAAAACAAATCTATTTCTAATTTTCTTAGTCCTTTACAGTCGTGGATTGTACTGATTCATTCGCTGATTACACTGGAGCGTGAATGCATTTCCATATCTGTGTTACTCTGGCCAATTATATGCATTTGAAGACTTTATTGCAAAGAGATTTGCTTTGTTTAAAGGATTAAGACTCAGGTAAGAAGTTTATTTTGGGTGAGGAGTGGGAATCAGGAAGAGGCCTTTACCATCAAGTCATTCTGAAAACGTTCTTGGTTCACGTTTGAAACTGAAAGTCCCCTACCTCTCTTCCCTCCATTTTCTATTGAGAAGAGGCAGGTTGGGGCATGTACATGAGAGGAGAAGGTTCTGGAAGGGGTAAGCTGTTCTGCTTGTAGAGCTGCTGAACAGAACTAAGAGGGATTAGCCTTCCCTTCATTTTCTTCATTTTTCATTTTCTCCTATTGACTACTGTCCTAAATTAACAATCACAAGAATTTCCACAGGATAACTACACTCCATTAAAAAAAAATTTTTTTTTCAAATGTAGTTGATTTACATGGAGAAGGTGATGGCACCCCACTCCAGTACTCTTGCCTGGAAAATCCCATGGATGGAGGAGCCTGGTGGGCTGCAGTCCATGGGGTCGCAAAGAGTCGGACACGACTGAGCAACTTCACTTTCACTTTTCACTTTCATGCATTGGAGAAGGAAATGGCAACCCACTCCAGTGTTCTTATCTGGAGAATCCCAGGAATGGGGGAGCCTGGTGGGCTGCCGTCTATGGGGTCGCACAGAGTCGGACACGACTGGAGCGACTTAGCAGCAGCAGCAGTTGATTTACAATGTTGTGTTAATTTCTGCTGGACAGCAAAGAGATTCAGCTATATATTCATTTTTTATATTCTTTTCCATTATGGTTTATCATAGGATATTAAATATAGTTCTCTGTTCTATAAAGTAGGACCTAGTTGCTTATCCATTTCATGTGTAATTACTTACATCTGCTAACCTCAACCTCCCATCCCCTCCTTCCCTCAACGCCTTTCCCCTTGGCAACCAGAAGTCTGCTCTCCATGTCCATGAGTCTGTTTCTGTTTCATAGTTATGTTCATTTGTGTCTTTTATAAGATTCTACATATAAGTGATTTAATATGGGACTTGTCTTTGTCTTTCTGACTCCTTTCTTGAAGATTCAGAAAACATCCCTAAGCCTCCTCTGGTTCCACCCTCTGTTGATAAGGTTTCTGTAACAAAGAGCTAGTGTACTGATAAAACTAGGATTTTCCTGGCTTTTCAAAGCAAAACTGCTCTTAGGTATAAATGTCAATCCCGATCTCATATACACACTACTATGTATAAAATAGGTGAAGAATAAGAACCTGCTGTTCAGCACAGGAAATTCTATTCAGTACTCTGTAATGACTAATTTGACTCTTGATCAGCTTCATGATAAAGCAAAATCAGGAAAACCAAAAGAAAAAGAATCAAAAAACTGACTCGTTAGAAAAGACCCTGATGCTGGGAAAGATTGAAGGCAGGAGGAGAAGGGGACAACAGAGGATGAGATAGTTGGATGGCATCACTGACTCGATGGACATGAGTTTGAGCAAGTTCTGAGAGTTGATGATGGGCAGGGAAGCCTGGCGTGCTGCAGTCCATAGGGTCGCAGAGAGTCGGACACGACTAAGGACTGAACTGAATGGCCTGTATGGGAACAGAATCTAAAGAAAAGTAAGTGCATGCGTGCTCAGTCGAGTCCGACTCTGCAACTCCTTGGACTGTAGCCCACCAGGCTCCTCTGTCTGTAGAATTTTCTAGGCAAGAATACTGGAACGGGTTGCCATTTCCTATTCCACTAAAAAGGAATGGATATATGTATATGTATAACTGATTCACTTTGCTGTACGGCAGAAATGAACACAACATTGTAAAGTAACTATACTCTAAAAAAAATTCATTTAAAAAACTTCTCGCAGGGGCTCACATATGAAAGACAAATGAATTTAACAATATCTAGCAGACTTTTATGAAACTTCTCTATTTACTGAAACATTGTAAGATACTGTATACTCTATACCCAAATTTACTGATTTTTCAACCTTATTGCCACATTTGTTTTATCATTCTTTCTTTTCCTCTCCCTCACAAAACCTCACCACTATTTTACAGTGTTTTTTTTTACTCATTTGAGAGCAAGTAGCAAATCTCATGGGCCTTCAGCATATATTTCCTAAGAACAAAGATATTCTTTTACATAAGTACAATATCATTAATAAGTTCCAGAATTTTAATACTGATAAACTAATTGAATCTAATCTATAGTCTATATTCCAGCTTTGTCAATTATCCAAATAATATTTCCTTTATCATATATGATCATATCATGTCTATAGTCTCCCTTAATGTGGAGTAGTTCTTTGGTCTGTCTGTGTCTTTCAAGGCACTGGCCTTTTTGAAGACTGTAGGGCAATTATGTTTTATGTTCTTCAACTGGTTTACCTAGTGTTTCCTCACTAGAATTAGGTTCAAATTATGCATCCCCAGTGGATCATTCCTGGGTGATTTTGTTCTCCCCAGACTATCCTATCTGGAGACACATGATATCTGTCAGCATGTATTAGGTGCTGTTAATTTCAACCACCCGGTCATTGTTTATTTCCTCACTATGTATTTATTGCTTATACCCTTCAGCCAAACAACAATCTTCGGAGACAATGAGACCATGCAAATGCTCTGCTTCTCGTTAAATTCTCCCCTACTTTTAGCATCCTTTCTTTTTCATGATGGTTACAAAATGGTAATTTCCCAATTACACCACACTGACTCTACATTTATTAAATGACATTTGTTGTAAGACAAAGTTTTCCTTTCTATGCCAATGTTTGTTTGTTTACAGCTTTAGTAATGTAATTCACATGCCATATATAATTTGCCCTTTTGAAGTATACAGTTCAGCAGGTTTTCCTTTTTTTAAAAATTGTGGTAAAATATATATAAAATTTACCATCTTAACCACTTTAAAGTTGTAGTCCAGTGGTATTAAATATATTCACATTGTTATGCAACAGTCACCATCATCCATCCCCATAACTCTTTCATCTTGTAAAACTGAAACCCTACACCCACTAAACAATAACACCCTTCTCCCCTCCCCTGAGCCCTTGGCAACTACCACTAATTCTCTCTGTCTTTATGACTTTATGATTTCATCTACTATAAGTACTCTCAGTGGAATCATATGGTATTTATTTTTCTATGACTATCAGAATGTCCTCAAAGTTCATCCGTGTAGTCTCATATTGGAGACTTTCTTTCGCTTTTAAGGCTGAATAACATTTTAGTGTGTCTGTGTTTGTGTGTGTGTGTGAATATAATTTATACATACCAAATTTTCCATATGTATTCACCCATTGATGGACACTGGATTGCTTTCAAGTTTTAGCTATGACTAATACTGCTATGAACATGAGGATACAAATATATTTTCCAAACCCTGCTTTCAGTTCTCTTGAGTATACACCCAGAAGTGGAATTCCTGAACCATATGATAAGTCTATTTTTAATTGTTTGAGGAACTGCCATATTGTTTTTCACACTGACTATTCCATTTCACATTCCCACCAACAGTGCACAAAGTTTCAATGTTTCCACATCCCCATGAACACCTGTTGTTTTCTCTTTCTTTGATAGCAGCCATCCTAATGGGTATGAGGTGGTATCGCATTGTAGTTTTGATTTGCATTTCCCTACTTATTTGTGATGTTGGGCATCTTTTCATGTGCTTATTGGCCATTTGCAAGTCTTCTTTGGAGAAATGTCCATTCAGGTCTTTGCCCACTTTTGACTTGGGTTGTTTGGATGTTTGTTTTTTTTCTTGCTGAGTTTTAGGGGGTTTCTGTATATTTGGGATATTAATCCCTTACCAGATATGTGATTTACAAATATTTTCTCCTACTCTGTAGGTTGCCTTTTTATTCTGTGTGTAGTGTGTTTGGATACATAACATTTTTAAAATTTTCATAACATCAATTTGTCTGTTTTTCTTTTGTAACCTGTGCTTCTGGTGTCAAAGTCTTCCACATTCTGAATCTGGTGAGTGGGTAAATTAGTGTATACCACACTGTGCCATTCTCTCTATGTGTGTGAGGCTTTTTTCCAGTTTCACCCTCCTGTGCTCCCCGATACTGTTCTGCCCACCCTGGGTCATCACTATCTGGGGACAAGATCTGTTTTCTTACTGGATGATGAACACCATGAGAGAAGGGCCTGGGTGTCTCTTACCACTGCGTCCTCAGCATCAACCAGCATAATGTGACAAATTAGGTGAACCACATTCACTATGTAAAGAAGTCCTCGTATCAACTTAAAAGAAAATACAAAATGTTATGTTTATCAGATTTCTACTTTGAACCAGACTTATGCTAACTGCATTATATTATTAATCGTAACAACACCAAATAAAATTTAACCATGACAAGCCACAAAGTTACTTCCTTTCTCTAAATACTCCACCTGTTCAGTCATACTGCCTCCACCCATGCTCGATCTCCAGTCATACTCCTTCCATCTCTCCTCCACTTCCAATTCTTCATCCATTACTTTCCTGTCCTTAAGACATAGAGGATTTAAAAGCACAATAAGTCAACTCAATCTAACAAACTTATATAGAATATTACCCAGCAATAGCAGAACACACACTCTTATGTGTACACAGATACGTTACAGAGTAGAATACAGGTGAGGCCACAACTCAAGTCTCTATGGATTTAAAATTAAGATATCATACAAAGTATCTTCTTTGACTACAAATGGGATGAAGTTAGGAATAAGTAACAAAAGGAAAGCTGTTTATCTATTCATATGATAATGGACATTGGGTTTTTCCAGTATGGAATTACCATGATTAAAATTGCCATGAACTTTTGTGTACAAAGCTTTGCATGGACATATGTTTTTGTCTTCCTTGGGTGTTTACCCAAGGGGAAGAAAAATGGCTTGTTGTGAGTGAAACTGAGCATCTTTCAAATGCCATTTTCTATCTTTTGTGATTGTCCATTCATTTTGTTAATTTTTTGTAATATTTTTAGTCTTATTTATTCTTAAAGTTCTTTGTCTTTGGGGAACATTAGGCCTTTCTTTTATATATGCTACAAATATTCTTTCCCAGCTTGTAATTTGTAATTTAATTTTTCTTAGGGTGATTCTATGTAAAATTTTAAAATTTTTATGTAGTCAAGTATATTTGTCTTTAATTGCATCTGGATTTTGAATCACAATTAGAAGTCTACCCTCTATGCATATTACAGAGAAATTCACCCATGTTTTCTTCCAGTATTACTCTGGTTTCCCTTTTTATATTCAGATTCCGGATCCATTTAAAGTTTATTCTGTCTGTGGTGTGAAGAAAGTGGTACTGAAATATCAAAAGCCCATTTTTTTTTTTTTGGCCCCAGTGATTTGAAAAATCACCTTATCATACATTATATGTCCACAGGTTGTTGCTGTTGTAGTTCAGTCATTCAGAATGTCTGACTCTTTCGTGGATGACTCCATAGACTGTAGCTCACCAGGTTCTCTGTCCATAAGATTTCTTAGGCAAGAATATTGGAATGGGTTGCCATTTCTTTTTCCAGGGGATCTCCCCCATACAGGGATCAAACCCTTGTCTCCTGCACTGACAGGCAGATTCTTTACCACTGAGCCACAAGGGAAACCCATTTCTGTACATACTTGGTATTATTCTGGATTTACCAGCACCATGTTGTTTAAAGAATAGAGGCTTTTTTGTATTATCTGGCCAGACACGTCTCTTCTCTTTCCCCCACCACAGCAGAGCTCCCTGTTCAGATTTTCTGGTTATTGTCATGTGTTTATTTTTCTACATGGACTTTAATATCAACCAGTCTAGCTCTAGGGGGAAAAATGTTTATTAGTAATTTTATTGGGATCATGTTTAATTTATGAATTAACAGAGGGAAAACATACTTTGATGATGATTAGATATTCTAACCATGAGCAAGAGGTATCTTTCCTTTTGTTTTCGTAAGTTTTCATTTGTTAAATAGGATATGTTTTAGGTAAGTATATTTAAAAATTGAACCAGAGATTAGTTCCATGAGACATATTAAAAAGCAAGAAGTCTATCTTGCCTTTTTTCCAATAAAGGAAAGAAGCAATTTAAAAACAGTAGTAACACACTACTTGAGTAGCTTTAATTGTGTTCGGGAATTGTTAAGCATCTTGGTCTGCAGCATTCAGATTTCCTGGATGTCTCTTCCTTGGGTCTGCTCTGGGTCAATATGAAGTGCAGTCACTCCTCAATATAAATAATAAGCCTAATCACTTTAAGTCTTTTTTGTTTATTTAAGGAGACTTTGGGGAATTCCCTGGTGATCCAGTGGTTAGGACTCTGTGCTTTCGCTGGCAAAGGCAGTGAAAAGTTTAGTCCTGGGTTGGGGAACTGAGATCCTGCAAGGCATGTGTCATGGCAGATAGATAAATAGATAAACAGACAGATGAATGAATCTTAGATAAATAGATAAACAGACAGATGAATGAATCTTGGATCCCTTTAAGAATCTGAAAGCCATGGACTCCATGTCTCCCAAAATACATAAGCTCAAAATTTTTTCATGTAGGAGGAGAGGGCAGAGATTCCATGAAGCTGATTCTTAGATGCTAGTTTTGAACCCCTGCACTATGGATTATTGAAGGCAAAAGGAGAATGCAGCAGAGGATATGACATGATTAGATAGCATCACTGTCTCGATGGACATGAATTTGAGCAAACTCCAGGAAATAGTGGAGGATAGAGGAGCCTGGCAGGCTACAGTCCATGGCTTCACAAAGAGTTGGACAGGACTTAGCAACTGAACAACAACAACACTATGGATTATATATTACAGGCTTACAAACCTAGTGCTGCAGAGGCAATATCTATCTAGGTTTGGACATTTTACTCACTGATATTAATTTGTATTACTCATATTTTCCAGTTTCTCTTGAGGGATCTATCGTTTAACATAATTTGGATGTGAATAGATTTTAGTTTGGCAAAGCTCCACTAAGAAGATCACAGTGTTGTCCCTGTGAAATTAAAAGAAGGAGACTTCTTCCCCTACCGGTGGTTAATCTAATTCCATACTAAGAATCTACACTTTAGATTCTAAAGGATTTGTACATTGAGAATAAAGTGCTTGATGCTACACCCATACATATTCTGAGTGTTAAGGAAAATGGGGCTATGTCCAGGGAGCCCCCCATGACTAGTTTTAATTTCTTTCAGGTTTGGAAACCTCACTCTAGTGCTGACAGTTCTAGCATTCCAAGGCCAGAAGGCAAATAACAGAATTGGTGCTGTGGCCAGCATCCTTCAGATTCTCACAGATACTAAACCCAAATGCTATAGTAAGGTCAAAAGTAAGACACCCCTAGAATCCTGGGTCATGATGATCCTCTGAAGGCTAATCTGGGGACATTCCCTCTTGATATCACAGGATGCTACTGGGGAGATGAAGCTGGAGAGGGAGATATACAGGGACAGATGGTAAAAGGTCTTGCTTACCATCTGTTGCTGCTGCTGCTGCTAAGTCTCTTCAGTTGTGTCCGACTCTGTGAGACCCCATAGACGGCAGCCCACCAGGCTCCTCTGTACCTGGGATTCTCCAGGCAAGAATACTGGAGTGGGTTGCCATTTCCTTCTCCAATGCATGAAAGTGAAAAGTGAAAGTGAAGTCGCCCAGTCGTGTCTGACTCTTCGCGACCCCATGGACTGCAGCCTACCAGGCTCCTCCATCCATGGGATTTTCCAGGCAAGAGTACTGGAGTGGGTTACCATTTCCTTCTCCATCAGACAGTTTCAATTTTATTCTGAGACAAAGGGAACCACTTAAGGGGAATGACATGATCAGACCTACTTAGCGGGTAATCACTCTGGGGGTTAGAAAGTGAAAATGGGGCTGGAGAGGACATCTGAGGCAAGAAGACTAGTCAGTCTTAGAGGAACATCAGGGGCCGTAAAAGACAGTGGCAGGCCAGAGGTAGGACTGGAAGGATTTGAAGGTCACATTGGAGGGCCCATCCAGGATGGCTGAGTGCACTTAACAAGGATGTGGGAGTGTTGTGGGCCTTGGAGATTGTACTCTGAGTTCCATTTTCCCTAGCCAAATGATCTCCCTCAAAGACATTTACCCATCTCATGCCTCACTGCAAAAGGAATAAAATATTCTTCAATCCTAGGTGCTATCTGTGTGAAGCCACAGACAAGAAAGAAGAGAGAGGAAAAAGGAAGCAGAAATGACAGTGGTGCTAGTATGGTAATTGCTACTGCTGCTAAGTCGCTTCAGTTGTGTCTGACTCTGTGCAACCCCATAGATGGCAGCCCACCAGGCTCCCCTGTCCCTAGGATTCTCCAGACAAGAACACTGGAGTGGGTTGGCATTTCCTTCTCCAATGTATGAAAGTAAAAAGTCAAAGTGAAGTCACTCAGTCTTGTCTGACTCTTAGCGACCTCATGGACTGCAGCCCACCAGGCTCCTCCATCCATGGGATTTTCCAGGCAAGAGTACTGGAGTGGGGTGCCATTGCCTTCTCCACTAGTATGGTAAGGTGGTCATCATATTGCAGTATTTAAATGTGTCAAATCAACACCTTCTACACCTTAAGCTTATCCAATGTTATGTGTTAATTATATCTCAATAAAAAGTTAAACTAAACAAAACAGCATATGTTTTAATAGCTTGGAGGCCAACATTGTCACTCTGTTGAGTGATTTGATTTCTGAGCCATTGCTTAACCCACATTCTCATTGATCCAAGGCTGGGGCATGTTGTGTTAACAGTGCATTTGTGTGGTGTGCTTTTGCTTTCAAAATACTTCTATTTTCATTCTCCTCTTTACTCATCCAAGAATAACTTTCTTATTTTTTCCACTGGGTCAACTGGCAGTTTGTTTTGGACTAAATTAAAACCATTTTCCAAATGGTTTTGCCATGGTTTGAGTTTCCTGAAACACTACCACTTCTGCAGATTTGACCAACTTTATTTCACCTAGTGAGTAATAACGTTCACACAGTAAGTGCATGAACTACACAATCTTAAGCATGTAGTTTCTTTTTAACATTTGTGCACATCTAAATAACCACCATTGAGGGAAAACGATATAACATTTCCTGTACCCTATGAGATTGTTTTGTGCACTTTTCATTCTTTTCCTTGAAGGGTTAATCACTATTCTGACTTCTAAATACATCTTTTAGTTTTGCCTTTTCTTAAACTGTATATGGTTTCCCAGGTGGCGCTAGTGGTAAAGAACCCACCTGCCAATGCAGGAGACATAAGAGACATGGGTTTGATCCCTGGGTTGGCAAGATCCCCTGGAGGAGGGCAAGGCAACCCATGCCAGTAGCCTCACTTGGGGAATCGCATAGACAGAGGAGCCTGGTGGGCTACAGTCCATAGGGTGTCCAAGAGTTGGATGTGACTGAGCATAAACACACAAACTGTATATAAATTGAATCACACGCTAGAACTTTTTTGTGTCTGGCATCTTTCATGCAATACTGCACCTGAGATTTCTCTACCTTGTGTTGGAGCCTTTTTAAAAAAATTGATTTGTAGTTATATAATATAAAATATTATATAATTCCATTATATAAATTACCATAATTTATTTATCTGTTTGTGTGATGAGTATTTGTGTTGTTTCATCTTTTAGATATTATGAATAAAGCTGCTATGAATATAGTGTACAGATTAGAGGGCATATGAATGCATATGCATTCATTTCTCTGGAGGATTAAAAAATGGAATTGTTGTATCCTAAAGCCAATGTATATTTAATAGAAACGAACAAATGATTTTCCAAAGAGATTGCATTACTTTGCAGCTCCCACTGACAAAATATGAGATTTAATCTTTGAAAACACTTGATATTGTCAGTGTTCTAAATCTTAGCCTTTCTGGGAAGGGAATAGTGGTCTCTCATTGGGGTTTTGTTTGTTTGTTTGTTTGCTTTTTAATCGGAATATAGTTGATTGATCAGGCTTCCCTGATAGCTCAGTTGGTAAAGAATCTGACTGCAATGCAGGAGACCCTGATTCAATTCCTGGGTTGGGAATATCCACTGCAGAAGGGATTGGTTACCCACTTCAGTATTCTTGGGTTTCCCTTGTGGCTCAGCTGGTGAAGAATCCGCCCACAGTGCTGGAGACCTGGGTTGGGAAGATCCCCTGGAGAAGGGAAAGGCTACCCACTCCAGTATTCTGGCCTGGAGAATTCCATGGACTGTATAGTCCATGGGGTTGCAAAGAGTCGGACACGACTGAGTGACTTTCACTCACTCACTTATAGTTGATTAACAATGTTACGTTAGTTCCAGGTGTTGTGTTAGTTTCAGGTATACAGCAAACTGATTCAATTATATGTATGCAAGTATCTATTCTTTCCCATTTAGATTTGTGCTATACAGTAGCTCTTTGTGGCCTATTTTAAATTTAACAGTGCATACATGTCAATCACAAACTTCCAATCTATTCCTCCCCACCACACTTCTCCCCTGGTAATCTCATTGTGGTTTTAATTTGCATTTCTCTGATGAGTCATATAAATTCCTGTTAAGTTTTATTTTTGTTTATCACCCAGTTAGATATCCTCATTTTCCAAGTTCCTATTCAAGTCTTTTACCCAATATTTTTATTGAATTCATTGCCTTTTTTCTTATTGCTTTATAGAAATCTTTTTTCTTTAAAGGTGGTTCTGAATCCTTTGTCAGATGTGTGTATTGCAAATATCTTCTATTTTGTGACTTGCAAGCAAATTTATTTATAAGCAAATGGAATTATGATATAATTAGAGCTATAATTTTAATCTTTTTAATTTTTTCTGGCCTTGAATCACTTTGGAAGTCTGCCTGTGAATCCCTAAAAATAATAATTTAAAATGTATAAATTAAACTACATTCCAACAATAATCTTGAAATACAGAGCATTTCTTAATTATAATGTTTGCTCCATTATTGGTGCATAAAAAGATCTAGTGGTAGCTCTAATGATTATCATAATTTCAAAGTAGTCATGGCTATACATGATATCTTGAAATGTTTCAACTTTAATGGGATATGAAAATATCTATAATTTCTGTTGACAATTGTAGGTTCTACCATTACTATAGTTTGTTGCCTACCTTCATAAGTGAAAGAAATACTGCTGCTGCTGCTAAGTCGCTTCAGTCAAGTCCGACTCTGTGCAACCCCATAGACGGCAGCCCACCAGGCTCCGCCGTCCCTGGGATTCTCCAGGCAAGAACACTGGAGTGGGTTGCCATTTCCTTCTCCAATGCATGAAAGTAAAAAGTGAAAGTGAAGTCGCTCAGTTGTGTCCAACTCTTAGCGACCCGACAGTTAAATGTTAGCAAAAATTAAAATGTTCTTTTCTCATCAAGGTCACAAACTCAGTGAATTCTGAGGCACACACTCATTGTACCTCCCATATGAAGATTTCCTGTAATCAGGATACCCATGCCGATAGAATAGACTAGAAGAAGGGATAAGCTGGAGGCAGGGAGGCCATTTCTATAGTCCAGACAAGTTTAAATGGAGGCCATGGTAGTGGGGTCAAGGGCAGTGTCTAATATTGGGAAAGAGAATTTAGGTGTGTGTGTCTTGGAAGTTGGCAGGGAGATGGCTGAGGAAGCAGGAGAAAAGCCTGACTAGAGGAGTTCACTGAGGTTCAGAGCTTGGTTAAGAGGGGAGTTGGCAGTCCAAGCCATACTAGCTCTTAGCTGGACTGCAGTAATAGCCTACTAACTGGCTGGTAGTGTTTGTCCTTTCCCCTTACAGTCTCACTTCAAAAGAACAAAGTAGACTTTTAAAACAGAAATAAGATTACAAAATGTCTCAGTTCAAAGCCCTGCAATGACCAGTGTCCTTACAATAGTCCTTAGGGCCTCACATGGGCTGAGTGTCCATCCTCTCTCTGGCTTTATCTCCTCTGTCTCTCCCCTCTCTCTCTCCTCCCTCACCCTCCCCTACTCACTGTTTCAGACACAATTGCTCTTCTCAAACAAACAAGGCAATGTTTCTGCCCTGGGCATTTGGACTCTTTTTCAGTCAGGGACAGTCTTCCTTTAAGCAGCCACATGCTAACTCCCTTAACTCCTTCAAATCTTTGCTCAAAACTCAAGTCCTTTCTTCCTTAACCTCCTTCAAATCACACCAGTGAGGTTTACCGTGATAACTGGATTTGAAATAGCATCTCTGTAACTAAGAAGGACCCTATGGGGCCTTTCTGGGACAGATCCCTCCCCCATATCTCTGCTTTAGCTCCTCTCTGAAGTTCCTAGATGATAGTATCTGACACATATTTCCCGAGTTTTTTCAGATGCTAAAAGCACTACCCCATGGAAGAAATTAATTACTTGTGATCATGAGAATGTATCCCCCAGACCTATTGGACTACATTGCACCTACTCAGGACTGATAATGTTGACCTCTGTGACAACTCCTTGTTATCTCACCATCAACCAATCAGAATTGTGCATGAGTTGATTACACTCCCTGGGACCAGCCTCTCTCACCTTGCGTGTAAAAATGCTTTGCTGAAATCCTTTGGAGAGTTGAGGGTTTTGAACATGAGCCACCAGTTCTCTTTGTCTGGCACCATTACAATAAATGCTGCACATTCCTTCAGCATATGTCAGTAGATAGGCTTTCCTGCATGTGGGCTAGTGGACCCAAGTTTGGTTCAGTAATATTTCCTCAAATCCCACTTACTCTGATTTATTTTTTTCCTGCCTTTCACATATGATATCCCTTCTTCAATTTCTTGTCTGTATTCTCTCACTAGAATGTAAGCTCCATGAGGACTGGAATCTTTGTTTTGGTACTGTGGTCTAAAATATCAAGAACAGTGGTTGGTACGCAGCAGGTGTTCAATAGATATTGTAAGAACGAATATAGTATTCACTGTGGAGATGGTGATGCAGCTCCGAAAAAGGAAAGGCAGGAAGGAAGAAGACGCTTTCAGGGAACAAGGAGAATATTATTGATTTAATACATTAAAGAAGGATCCATGGGTTGCCCTGGTGGATACCTAGTTGGTTTGGAATTTGAGGGAAAGGATTACTGGTACAGAATTTTAGATTTGAAAGTTGATTAGCATGTGGGAGATAATTGAAGCTTGGGCTTGTTCAAAGAGTACCTGTTGCCTAATAACAGAAGGAAACTGAGAACTTTGGAGGAAAAGCAACTTTTAAAAAGTAGTTAGGGCCTTCACTGGTGGCACAGTTAGGAATCCGCCTGCTAATGCAGGGCACATGGGCTCCATCCCTGGTCCAGGAAGATTCCACATGCTGCGGAACAACAAAGCCCATGTGCTCCAGAGTCCAGGAGCCACAACTATTGAGCTTGCTTGCCCAGAGCCTGTGCTCCCCAGCAACAGAAGCCACCATAACGAGAAGTCCTAGCACCACAATAAAGAGAGGCCCTCACTCGCCACAACTAGAGAAAGCCCATGCAAATGCAACAAAGACCTAGTTTAGGCAAAGAAAAAAAGAACAGAGAATCTCTTCTTACCCTGACTGTATCCAAATTTCTACATAAATAAAATTTGTAAAAAAAATAAGAAAACTCATCAAAAAAGATGTGGCAGCAAAACAAAAACACTAGAAAGAGCTATCAGAAAACATAAAGTAACTATTAAATTTAAAAGTGGAAAAGTACAGTAATCTAGGGAAATAGGCAGGACCAAATATATTTCAAAATTAGATTTTAAACATGTAATGAAGTTTTCCAATTTTGTAAAACAGCAGGATTTGTGTCAAAATGTTTTGTTCTCTTTTTGTTTGTATTTTCTGTTTTCTAGCTGACACAAAAGTGCCAGACCACATTTCTGTGAATTTTTGACACTCAGAGGAGAAATGGTAATTATCTGCTTTAATTCTAAGTGATCTTGTATTAAAAATGTACTCAGTTGGAGGTTTAAATGTAAAATGCAAAGAGATTGATGTGAAAAGTTGCAAAATTCTAGCTTGTATTTTTGAAGAAAATGTATCAAAATGCAAAGGAGTCACATTATATATTGCATTTAATTTAGAGAACTCACAGGGTCTTTGAACAAAAGAAAGTAGAGCTAGGTACGAGAGAGAGAGAGAAGAGAAATGATTTAAAGAGAGAAGAGAAATGATTTAAATAGTGTCGGCACTTCTATCTGCCATCCCCCTTCTAATAGCTTTTTCTGTGTATGCATGAGAAGCAAGGTTTGAAGAGGCAATGCCATTGGTTGGTATTAGTTTTCACATGCTCTTAGTGTAAGCATTTCACTGTATTAAGTGCAATTTCAGTGTTTCATATAAACTTTTGTAATCAACTCGTCAAATTCCATTTAAAAACCTTGTAGAGATTTTGATTGAGGCTATATTTAATTTTTGATTAGAATTCTTTGTGTGTATGTATATATTTGTTTTTCATTTTCATGTATGCATGTATTTTCATTTTTATTTTACAGGTAATTTGTAACAATTATAGAAATTATAGAAAAATCAGAAAATACATACTGTAAACATAAACATAAAATACATACTGTAAACATTGATTGAGAAATCTTATCTTTAAACACTGATTCTTCCTATCAGGAATATGGTCTGCTTTTTCAGTTATTTAAATCTTTTATTTCATTTTGTTTCATTGTTATTGTTTTCCCATGTAAGTCTTTAACATTTTTATTAGGTTTATTTCTAAGTGATGCAATGGTTTTGTTGCTATAATGAATGGATCCCTTTCCTCTAACATTATCTAATAAGTTAGTGTTAGAAGCTATTAATTTTTCAAATGTTGATCACATATTGGTACTAAATTTCCTTGTTTGTTCTACTAGTTTAACCATAACCTCTGAAATAGTTTTGTTTCAACCTTTCCATTTACTTGTATTTATGTCTTTCTTCCCTGATTTAGTGTGTTGACGAAAGCCTCAAATACAATGATAAATAGTTATGGTGGAAGTAGGTATTCTTATCTCATTCTTTCAAGGGGATGCTTGATTTGAATGTCTATTAGGATGATGCTTGCTCTAAGGTTGTGATAAACTCTCTATAAGGAAGTTTTCCCCTCCCATTAGCTCTCTAAAGCATTTTAATAGAAATAGTATTCAATTTTATCAAGTTCCTTTTTCAATGTCAGGTGATCATTTGGTTTCTATGTCTTTAATCAGTATGGTGATTTGTATTAATAGAGTTCATAATGTTGAAATAGTTGTGTATTTCTAGAATAAACTCTCTTGGTCTTAATGTGATAGTCCTTTAATATACTGTCATGTTCTGTGCTAATATTTGGGATATTTGTTTCTATGTACATAAGTGGCATTAGTTTCCTGTGGGTTTTGGGGAGAAAGCAGTACTTTCCATTTTGGTTATCAGGATTATGTTGGTCTCAGAATGAAATAGGAAGCTTTTTATTCCTTTCTTTGCCCTGGACTATTTACACAACAAAAGAATTACCTGTTCTTCAATCGTTTGGTAGAATTCTCTCAAACTCTTCTGGGTCTGTTATCTTTTTTTTTAAGAAGTAGATCTTTGACTAACTTTTCTATTTCTTAGATTAAGGCAATGGCACCCCACTCCAGTACTCTTGCCTGGAGAATCCCATGGACGGAGGAGCCTGGTGGGCTGCCGTCTATGGGGTTGCACAGAGTCGAACACGACTGAAGCGGCTTAGCAGCAGCAGCAGCAGCAGCAGACTAGTCAGTTTCTCTACCTACTCTTGATTCCATATTATAAGCTTATATTTTCTGTAAGATTATCTACTTCACATTGATTTTATAATTAATTATATAAAATTATATAAATAAAGTTTGTGCTAATTAAATTATCTTCTATAGATGTGGTTATGTCATCTCTAATTTCCAGCATTGTCTGTGTTCTCTGCTTCGAGAGCTACAGACCTTTAGATTGCAACCTATTGAATTGAAGACAACAAGAGATAATTTCCATAGTGTTACTATAGCAACCAGACTAAGTCTTACAGCAATTAGAAGTTCAAGGGCTTAGGGATTTGAGTATCTTGAAAGGGAAACATAAAAAAGTTTGAATGGTAAAATATAACTAAGAGCATTTCAATCCCTTGATGCTCCAAGTGAAATAGAGTCCAAGAAACTCTGAAGAGCTTAACGGTGATCCCCTCAACCCTCTACTCTCACTGGACCATCTTATCTGCACTGAGAAAGACATTCACTCTTAATTTTAGTCAGTCTAAGAAATACAGCATTAAAATTTTTTGCTTGACTATTGAGTTACCAGCAGGATGCATCAATGTCAATTCTTTGACATTTCAATTTCACCAAGTATCTGATTCCATCTTCTCCATTTTTCTTCAATCTAGTTTAATGAATCACCTATATCTTTATTTTCAGCCTTGTTATCTTGGGCAATCCATGCCATTAATTTTCAGTTTATCTTTTACTTAGGACGAAGAAAAATGTTCAGCCTTTCTACTTCAAGACTCACTTTCATTTATAGGTGACACATTACCACTGTTGCAAGATGCTGGCATATAAATGTCATCATTTTATTCCCTTTGATTTCTACGAGCCTCGTCTTACTACTATATTTCTGGCTCTACGCAGGGGCCAGGTTCTAATTAATAGCTTGTAGTTTTGTTAATCCTGATTTCTGTGGTTTGCTCTGTTTCTAATACAGTAAATCTTAGAAAGCTCTGAACTAAAAGTTACCCAGATACAAATGTAGGGTATCCTTAAACTATTAACATAAGTATTAATCCTATAACTTTATCAATATATTTGGAAAACTATAAATATTTAAAACAGAAGGAAAAAAAATGTAGACCACAAGCTTCTGAGACATATTAAGTTTAGGTTTGTCCATATAGTACACAGACAAACCTCTGTCCATGGAATTCTCCAGACAAGAGTACTGGAGTGAATTGCCATTCCCTTCTCCAGGGGATCTTCCCAACCCAGGGATAGAACCCGGGTCTCCTGCATTGCAGGCAGATTCTTTACCATATGAGCCACCAGAGTACATATTAAGACCCAAAGAGTCTACATATTCCAGTCTAGACCATAGCATCATACAGACAGGGGTCACGTCAATCTGTTTACTACCAAATTCCTAATGCTAGTACATGTCTGGCACATAGTAGTTAATCAGTACATACAGTTGACTGAATAATCAATTTATGTGTATAAGGACCCTAATTCAATAACGTATCTTAACATTGTCATACATGATTAAAAATGACAATGTAAAATTATGTTAGATGCTTTCAAGTTTCACGTATCAGAGATCTTCAGATCTTACATTTGTTATAGGGGTTTATTGGAAGGATTCATGGAACCATAAAATGAAGACCAAAAAAAAAAAAAATCTCAACAGGTATACAGCTGATTGACCATCATTTTGGACTGGTGGTACCTCTAGCAATCATGCTTTTTCAGAATTGGGTATCTGTTGCCCCCTTTCCCATTGTTCATCATTCAGGAGGCCTCTGTGTTTGCTCAGCTGCTACTAACTCTGCATGTCTGAGTGCATCGCTACCCTCCTACCACCACCGTCATAATGAATATGATTAGCCAACCACTAACCAATATAATAGGTCTAGTTCTCCAGCACTGAGCCACTTTGCAGGTCACTTGCCAACCTGTATAGGGTTGCCTTCAGGTGAGGTAATGATCCTAGGTTCAGTCATCTGTGGTGAAGGAGTAGAGTCACATGGTAAAAGAGGGGCCACTAGTGAGGCAGGTACCCTGAGGCACCTTGCATGACCTAGTACCACCTGTCTATTTAAAGCAGTCACCAGGGCCTGTTCTGTATCAACATCTAACAGTCCAAACAGCCATACAGTTTTATTTTATATTCATGTTGCCACATCTTCACTGTGCGGATTTCATTTACTAGTCAAGCCATTAATACCCAGTCATGTATCCTAGAATCATGATGGTGTATTCTGATGAATAGAAATGAACCATGATTTATTGAGAGAAAAATGTCATGTACATAGCACGCTGAAGAGAAATTCAATATATGGGAACTTATGAATAAGAGCTAGGGAGGGTTTTTTTTGGGGGGGGGCGCTTTTCATACATGACACTCCTATAAATCAGAAAACCTTGTTCTCAGAAAAACAATTTCTGTGAAATCTCTGCATGCTGACTTTTGCTGGTATACTTCATGAAATTATGGATAATGGTCTTTCTGGGATACAGCACAAATGATGTTGAATTCCCAAAACATGTGCCCATAGTAAATCTATCAGCTATTCTCAGAATTATGTCACATTGACCTGGTATAAAGTAGTGATCTGAGTCAAAGCACTGGCACTATGAATTTCCCAACTATGGGCTATTTTCTGAATAAACACTGAGTTCAGTTAGGCCCAGGCTACCACTGTCCATTTGTAAAAAGAGTTTCAAAATCGTTGCTTCTTGTCAGGATGACGTGATTGCTAAATCAAAAGAATATTTCTCAGTCCTTACCTTATTTAACTTCACAACAGCCAGCATTTCTGAACATCTTCTTCTATCTCATGATAGCTTCATCTCCTTCTATAGAGTAGCTGCCATTTGTACAGTGATGGTTTCTGAGTACTATACATCCAGATGAGACCCCATCCCCAAGTGTCAGGGCAGAAATTTCCTCTGCCTTCAAACTGTCGGTCTAGACAATAAAGGTCTTTCAAACACTATGTCTTGACTAAATACATTATACTCCTGTTTCCCACCCTTACCCTAGCCCTCAGAGGCCAATCTGATTTTTCCATGTGTTTCCTATCTATAAGTATATGGTGGTCTACCAACTATTCTGAATCGGGGTAGGATTGAATGGCAGAGGTGGGGTTGTCGCCCTCTTTCTTTGCCTACAACCAATCACCACTCAAATTCTACCAGTTCTATCAAATAGAATAGACCTAATAGACCTAATCGTCTCTCCAGTCTGGTCTCATCTACTGCATTCCCATTGCCATTGCCTTAGTTCAGGTTTGCGTGTTCTTGGGGTAGGAGCACTATAATAGCTTTTTTTGTCACCACCTTGATCTCCATCTTCCACTTTGTTGCTGAAACCATCTTTCTGAAACAATCTTATTACTGATTTATTAAAATCCTTTATAGTTTTCTGTAATCCACAAGATAAAACCCAAATTCATTGCTATGGCTGTATTGGTTTGCTAATGCCTCAATAATCTTGTGTCACAAACCACTCCAAACCTTAATGGCTTATAACAACAATTCATATTCATGGATATAGGGGTTGGCTGTGGTAGTTCTGCTCATCAAAACTGGGATGATCTGTGGATCACATGAGGTGGCTAAAGTTCCTTCCACTTGACTCTTCCAGGGACCAGCAGGTTAGCCTTGGTATCTGTTTTTCGTGGTAAAGACAGAGGCACAAGAACGCAAACAGCTAAGGCTGCTTAAGGTCTAACTAAAAACTATCATGTTACCCTCATTCTAATTGTCAAAGTCATGTGACTGAATCAGGATCTAGGAAATATATTTTGACCTATTACTGGGAGAGACTGTAAGTTACAAGGGAAAAGCATGAATACAGAGACGGATGAAGAACTGAAGCCAATGGGGAAAAAAGACGGGGGCTGTCTAATGTACCTATCACTTGCACTTAACTTCCTTGAATCTGACCTTCTAATATGACATCTTGAACAAAATATTTTCTATCATGCTTCAGTGACATGCTTGAATGACGTGCTTGAATGACATGCTAGGAACAGCTTCTCCCATCTCCACCCTACCCCATGTTGTTTTTCTGATGACCCCTTCATTCTCTAAAACATAGCTAACGTGTTGTTTCTCGTTCCTGAGTAACCCCTTCTCCTAGAAAGAAGCCATTTCCTTCTCTGTGCCACCTGTTTTCTTTATGCATGAACTTTTTTTCTATCAAATAAATTGCAATTACTTATTTACATTGCCACCTCCTTTTTTAGATTAATAAATCTTCTTGAGGTTAAGTATTTGCTTTTCTGTCTCTGTGTCTCTAGGGCCCAACAATGTATTTGGCATGCAAAGTTCAATGAATGCCGAATTGAATTAAAATTACATTAGACAGAAATGACATTTTGGAAATAAGACCAATTACATTGAGTTTCAAGTACAGAATTTTGCCTGTGCAATTTGGAATAAGAAGGCAGCTAATGTTCTGTTCTCTCTGAAGCATGGCAGTATGAAATTATTACGATATACACAGCAGGCAAAGAAAGGAATCACTTCTAGAATTCTTTTTATGCTGCACTGAGATTTGGGGTTCTGATAGAAGTAGCAGAAATCTGATTTTAAAAAATACTTTACAGATTGTTCTACCATGCTCTGTTACATGTGAACAATTTAGTTTCAATTATGAGTTTTCCTATTTGTGAAAAGGAGTTGGAGATTTTCTGCATTGTTTTTGTATAGTCTTACAAACCTTTTTTCTTTCTTAAAGCCTAATAACATAATAACCTAAGATTGCTTCTTTAAAACTTTTGAAGAATTAGACTCTGCTCAAGATTTTTTTTTCTGAAATATCTGATCACATACATTTTGAAACAAGAGGTCATTGCTGTTGTTTATATCTCTGTTCAAGTCAAATGGTATGGATTTTTTTTTTAACAATGAAAAGCACTATCATAGAATTCTCATTAAGATACCATGAACTGGTTTATTCTGATGAAAAGATTTAAAGGAACAGTAAGTTGATTTATAATAGACTTATACTAGCTCATGGAGAGAGTTTAATTGTGCATTGGAGTCCACCCATCACTGCTTCTGAAAATAGCTCACACTATTTGGGGGCAAGGTAGTTTTGTGTGATCCTTTAACAGGCATAAAGGGGAAAGTAATTTCTATGAAAACTCTACTAAATTCAATGTGTGTGTTTGGAAGGGTCATTCACTACTGCGTCTACTGTATCTAAGGTGTGCTCTCACCATTTTGTGGTATGTTCAAGTTTCATTAGGATGCATATAACTTTTTAAGTTTTGGCTGCACCCTGCCAACTTGCAGGATCTTATTTCCCTGACCAGGGATTGAGCTCGTGCCCTCAGCAGTGAAAGTGCTGAGTCCTAACCACTGAATCTCCAGGGAATCCCCACAGGATGCATAGAACTTTTGATAGGATAGAGTAAGCAGTAAGCTCCCTGAGCCCTAAATTTGACCTGCTAGAAGGCATCACTTGGTTGGGGAGCATAGCTGATTTTTAAATGCCTTTTGTATTATTGCTACTAAGCCACTAAGTCCTAGAGCAGTGTTGTCTAATAGAAGTACTATGTGAGCTATAGATGTAACTTTATATTTTTCAGTAGCCATATTTTAAAAAAAGTTTTTAAAGAAACCAAATCTATCTAAAGTAGGGTCATTTCAACACAGAATCAACATTTTTAGAGTATTAATATGTTTTGCATTCTTTTTATCATACTAAATCCTTGAAATCTGGTGTATATTTTAGGCTTACAGCACATTTCAATTTGAATGCTATATTTTCATTAGAAATAATTGATCTAATGCCTTGGTCACACTTTCCCTGTCCTACTCTGGCTCTTTCTTTTTCACACCACTACCCTGCGTGGTCCTCACTGATCTAGCAAACTTCTGCCCCCATGCCCAAGTTCAGACTGACTTCTTACAGCATCCCTCATCTCCTTCATCTGTTTTCTCACAAAGTCTGTATTTTTATTACAATAATCATCACATCACATTGTACTACAGCTTTTTAAAAATCTGTTGCATCCCAGTTGGAAGTAATCTCATTAAGAGCAGATTGTCATATTTATCTTTGTACCCTTGGTTCCTAGCAGGTGCTGAGCCTGAAAAAAAAGTCGATTGATTCATTTATGTGAAACGTGCAAGACAGGCAAATCCATTCAGACAGGAAGCCGACTTGTGGGTACCAGGGACTTGGAGGAGGGAAGATAAAGAGTGAGTGCTAAACAGTGGGTGAAGTGAAGTCACTCAGTCGTGTCCGACTCTTTTCGACCCCATGGACTGTAGCCTACCGGGCTCCTCTGACCATGGGATTTTCCAGGCAAGAATACTGGAGTGGGTTGCCATTTCCTTCTCCAGAGGATCTTCCCAACCCAGGGCTCGAACCCAGGTCTCCTGCAGTGTAGGCAGATGCTTTACCGTCTGAGCCACAAGAAACAGTGGGTACCAGGGTTTTTTTAGGGTGTTGGAAATGTTCTGGAACTAGACAATGATGATAGTTACACAATGCTGTGAATGAATGTTCTAAACGCCACTCACTAAACTGTGCACTTTAAAATGGTGAATTTTATGTTATGTGAATTTTGCTAGAATAAAAAAATATATATTTGTTGGGAAAAAAGAGAAATAATAGATCAATGTTTACATTTTCTACAATTTTCAGTTGGAAAAAGTAGATTCACATACTGAAGTTGTTCCAA
This sequence comes from Bos indicus, assembly GCF_029378745.1. NCBI lineage: Eukaryota > Metazoa > Chordata > Mammalia > Artiodactyla > Bovidae > Bos > Bos indicus. Next base: position 57,545,625 of record NC_091769.1, read on the forward strand.
ACAGACTTTTCTAATAATGGAATGAATAACTAGTCATTCAATTTAAATTAATTGGGAAATTCAGTTTCTCAGTTTCACTAGTCACGTTACAAGTGCTCAACAGCCACATGTGACCAGTGGCCACTGTGTTGGCCAGAGCAATTCTAGAGAAAAATGATGGTCTCAGATCTTCAGTAATTACCTGAGGATTTGTGCCCAGCTGCTGTCCATCAACACAAGAAATAAAAAGGAATCAGAGGTCACAGTTCATCTCTACTCATAAAAAGATAAAAAGTATATAGTATGTGGTTTTATATCATAAATAAAACATGAGTTCAGAGAAAAGACAAATGGGTGTGTGTGAGTGTGAGCATTAGAAAGCATTGTGAGGTAAGACTTTGGGCCCTGGATGTCCACAAGGGTTTAGACAGGAATTGTTATTGTTGTTTAGTCACTAGAAGTTGTGTCCAACTCTTTCGCGACCTCATGGACTATAGCCTTCCAAGCTCCTTTGTCCACGGGATTGCCCAGGCAAGAATATTGGAGTGGGTTGCCATTTCCTTCTCCAGGCAATGATTGAACCCACATCTCCTGTATTGCAGGTGGCTTCTTTACTGCTGAGCCACCTGTGATGCCCAGAAAGAATTTAGGAAGGGACATTATGTGGGGAAAATGGCAAAAGTTTGGTGGTGAAGATACAGGGTTTACATGGAAAACGAAACTATATGGGACCAGTACTAGGTGGTGCTTAAGAACTTAAGCCCCATAATCACGCTCCTTCACTGTGAATCCTGGCTCTGAGATTTCCTAATTAATTGAACATGATCATGTTATTTAACTTGCCTTTTCCTGTTTATTTGATCATAAAATAGGGCTACAGTTAGAACTGGACATGGAACAACAGACTGGTTCCAAATACGAAAAGGAGTACGTCAAGGCTGTATATTGTCACCCTGCTTATTTAACTTATATGCAGAGCACATCATGAGAAACGCTGGGCTGGAGGAAGCACAAGCTGGAATCAAGATTGCTGGGAGAAATATCAATAACCTCAGACATGCAGATGACACCACCCTTATGGCAGAAAATGAAGAACTAAAGAGCCTCTTGATGAAAGTGAAAGAGGAGAGTGAAAAAGTTGGCTTAAAGCTCAACATTCAGAAAACTAATGGCAAACAAATCATGGCATCTGGTCCCATCACTTCATGGCAAATAGATGAGGAAACAGTGGAAACAGTGTCAGACTTTATTTTTCTGGGCTCCAAAATCACTGTAGATGGTGATTGCAGCAATGAAATTAAAAGACACATGCTGCTTGGAAGGAAAGTTATGACCAACCTAGACAGCATATTCAAAAGCAGAGACATTACTTTGCCAACAAAGGTCCATCTAGTCAAGGCTATGGTTTTTCCAGTAGTCATGTATGGATGTGAGAGTTGGACTATAAGGAAAACTGAGTGCCAAAGAATTGATGCTTTTGAACTGTGGTGTTGGAGAAGACTCTGAAGTCCCTTGGACTGCAAGGAGATCCAAGCAGTCCATCCTAAAGGAGATCAGTCCTGAGTGTTCATTGGAAGGACTGATGTTGAGGCTGAAACTCCAATACTTTGGCCACCTGATGTGAAGAACTGACTCATTTGCAAAGACCTTGATGCTGGGAAAGATTGAGGGCAGGAGGAGAAGGGGACGACAGAGGATGAGATGGTTGGATGGCATCACTGACTTGATGGACATGGGTTTGGGTGGACTCCGGGAGTTGGTGATGGACAGGGAGGCCTGGCGTGCTGCAGTTCATGGGGTCACAAAGAGTCAGACACGATTGAGCGACTGAACTGACTGATACTGAATAATACTTCATAGGGACTTTGTGAGGACTAATGAACTAATACCTATAAAGCATTCAGTGTAGTGCCTACTGCTTAAGTGCTCAAAATACATTAGCTGCTGTTATTAACTAAGTGTGACTATTTGCTCTTTGGAATTTACATAAAACAAGCCAGAGCCATTCTCTTTAGAACTTATCTCTTACAGCATTGAGCTTACGTTTACATAAACCAATTTATATTCCAAATATGAAACCATTCTCAATGTTACTGAGTCTCAGTTTCCCCATTTGAAAATTTTGGAATAATTTAACCTACTTTGTAAAGTTGTAATGGAAATTAAATGAGCCCATTTAGGAAGCAGGCTTCTTCTACCTATTAACTACAGCCTTGGGAAACATACTCACCTCAGAGCCCCAGTTTTCTAATCTAAATGATAATATCACCCTCTCAGGATCAAATTTATAATATATGTGAAGTGCTGAGCACAATTACTGTCACAAAATGTGCAATTATTTTTAACTTTTGAAAAAATCTTAAGTCTTGATGGCTCAGAGACCTCTAGCAGCTCAGCAAACCTTCAGATTAAAGGTTTCCATGACTTCAAGTTTAGAGGCTTTCATATCTCTAAGAAGTACAGTCACTTCTGCAGGCAGGAACCAGAAAGAGTCATTTTTCACTTCCTTATACCTGTGGTTAAAGAAGGTGGACAAACAGGAGTCTCAAAAAAGGACAAATCAGCCAACTCATTTAAAAGAAGGTGGAGAACTGTTTACATGAACGGATACCTTAGCAATGACTCTGTGATCCTTCTCCCTTAGGAAGAAATGAACTGTAATAAATATGAGTGAACAATTGAAAACAATTTAGAAATGGAAAAAATAGCTTGCCTTTCCTCTTGTTGCTTCAAGAACTAAAAGTACACAGTTTGATGTTTTTTCACTTACCTTAGAAGATGTATCTATACATTTTAATTAATTATACTAGTCTTTATTTCTACAATATGGTGAAACAGATCTACCAATCACCATATTTAAAACAGTCTATTTTCATGTGATGATTCTCAATCACTTATTCATGATCATAAAGTTGTTCTTTTGTGACACTGAAGAGATTTTCTTCACATTTTCAACTTATTTACTCTAATTTTTACATAATTAAAGATCCCCATGATTCCGTGACCATTCGGAACCTGAAAGCCTTAGAAAGCTTGCAGTATCAGCAGTGCAACTTACAGGCCAAGAAAAAATTATGGCAAGATTCTTTGCTGGGGGCTTCCCTGGTGGCTTAGCGGTAAAGAATCCACCTGTCAATGCAAGAGATGTGGGTTCAATCTCAGGGTTGGGAAGATCCCCTGGAGAAGGAAATGGCAACCCACTCCAGTATTCTTGCCTGGGGAAATCCCAGGGACAGAGGAGCCTGGCAGGCTACAGTCCATTGGGTCACAAAAGGGTCGGACATGACTTAGCAACTAAACAATAAACTCTTCGCTGGAGTTCTATATTAGTTTCTTGGGCCACAGTAAATAAATACAACAAGATTGAATGACTTAACACAGCAGAGATTTATTCTCTCAGAGTTCTGAAGATGAAAAGGACAAAAGCAAGATACTTTCAGGCACATGCTCCCTCTGAAGTCTCGGAGAAGAATCCTTCCTTGCTTCTTACTGGATTCTGGTGGCTCGTGGCGATCTTCTGCATTCTTTGGCTTGCAGCTACATCATTTCAATCTCTGTTGCCTGGCCACAGGGCCATCTTCCTTGAGTATCCTGTCTTCAAATAACTCTCACTTTATAAAGACACTTAAAATTGGATTTAGGGCACACCTCACTCCAGCATGACTTCATCTTAACTTGATTACATCTGCAAAGACCCTAATTCCAATTAAGGTCACATTCACAGGTATCAGGGATAGGACATCAGCATATTATTTTGGAAGACACAACTCAACCCACAACAAGATCCTACTATTATAAGACAACACCAAAAGTACAATGAAAACATATCCTTCATGTATAAAGTTTGTGCCACCCACTGATTTCCCAGCTCTCTAGCTTTATCCCTAGGGAGTAAAATGCCAACTGGTATTACAAGTACAGTTTGTGGGCATGTACAAGAAAACTTTATCGTGAATACAAAAGTTAACATGTATTGAGGTCCTGCTCTGGGCCAGGTCCTTTACTTGGTGTTAGAGATATAAGAAGAAAAAGGTAACCAGTCCCTGCATTTGTGGAGCTCATTCTGTTAGCCTGGACTGGTTCCATGACCTTGGTAACAGTAACAGCTTTGCACTAATAAAGTGAGTAAACCAGTTATCCTCATCACTTTAGTCAGTAAAAGACCTCCATTAAATACATAGTTTTGTTATACTGTGCCCATTTCAGCAAAACCTATCAAAGTTGAAGGGATTACCTCCTTGCTGAAGATAAGCTAGCTTTTTTGAAGTTAATTACTCAAGTCTTTGCGACCCCATGGACTGTAGCCATCCAGGCTCCTCCATTCATGGAATTTTCCAGGCAAGAATACTGGTGTGGGTTGCCATTTCTTTGTCCAAGGGATCTTCCCGACCCAGGGATCGAACCCCGGTCTTTACTGTCTGAGCCACCTCAGAGTCTTCCTGGAATGCAGGAGACCTGGGTTCAGTCCCTGGGTGGGGAAGATCCCTTGGAGAAAGAAATGGCAATCCACTCCAGTATTCTTGCCTGGAAAATCCCATGGATGGAGGAGCCTGGCCGCCTACAGTCCATGGGGTCGCAAAGAGTTGGACACAACTGAGTGACTTCACTTTTTTTTTTTTTTGCAACACTAAGGGGGAAAAAATGGAGAGTAAATCAGATAGAAAAGGGGGAAGGTTCCTGCCAGCTGTTTTGACTTGCTTCACCCACCTTCACCCCTCACCAAGCAGGAAACAGAGATGTTTGTTTTGCTTGGGTGCTCCAAGGTGCAAACACACTTTATCACCAACACTTAAGAGTTGCCATGGTAGGTAGGTCATTATTTCCAACCATTCTGCAAATGTTTTAAACAATTATAGAATTATTTTGGAATTATAAAGAGATTATTTACTGCCTGAGTCCAAATACCTCACTTTTATAGGTTAAGGGAGGCTGTAGAATGTGACCTGACCTAGACCATGCAACTGCAGTAGTCAATACTGTTAAGCTCCATGAGAGTAATGACCCTGTTTTTGGTGACTTTAGTGTTCTCAGAGACTAGCATATGCCTAGCAGATAGTGAGTGTTCTATAAAGGAGAGTTGAATGAATGAAAAAATAATTTGAAAAATAAATTAATGAGTCAAAAATATATTTCTTTAAAAATACTTTTTCCAGTGCCATAATTAATTCCAAGTTTTCAACAAATTTAAGATTCTCAATCAAAAGTTTCAAGGTAAAAAGATTCAAGTCTAACAAATGCTCAGACATTATCATTTATCCATGTGCTGTAAAACTTAATCGTTTAAAAGATAATTATTTTGTTTTCCAGATTATCCAATACTCTCAGCCTCCACTCCTTTTTTTCCTAGCCTTTATACCTCTTGCAAATTTGGCAGAGGAAGAGGAGCTGAATCACAGATCTTGCTGCCTGTTCACCCAGTAAGCCTTTACAATAGCTGTTAGCTAGTCCCAGCTGTTGTGCTAAATTTAGGATTTTGGATTATCTTTAACTGTCCTTTCTGTCTCCCTTTACCAAGGTTAACTGAGAATTGATGTTAGAACAAATAAAACTTCAGTTCACACAAGAAACTACATAATATGGTATTCAATAATATCTAAGTCAAATCCACTGGGAGTTAACATTTGTAGCTATTACATTGATTAACAAACTGTTGGCATTTGTCAGAAGTTTCATCTTCAAGATGCTAGAACATGCATATTACCCTCTTGAATGCTCTGTCCAGTTTTGACTAGTTACAATCTTAGAGTTAGGGTTTTTAAATGCAGTTGCATACATAATTCTACTGTACATATGAAAACATCCAGAAAATATTATTTTTTCATAATAAAAATATATGCATTTGATTGATTTGAGGCAAAAAAAATGTAATCCCAATTGTAATTTACAAAAACTTCTGAGGTAGAAGTAAACAATCCTCACTGTAAAACTTCGGAAACCTCAGAAGAATACAAAGACTAATGGAAATCACCTTTAGACCCATCCTAGTAATTTCTTGTTGTGATTCTTTTTTTTTTAATGATAATTTAGTTTACTTCTGAATATTTTAAATATAATGAAAACAAATACAACAGTTTCGTTTTCAAAACTCTCTTGAGTTATCAACTATTAAAAGATAGGGGTTTGTAAAAAAAAAACACACACACAGTGGTTTATTGAATACTTACAACGTTTACACCTTCAATATTAATTCCACTTAATTTTAGAGGACAGAAGTGCACAAAACAAAAAGCTGTTGGAAACATCTTCAAAGTGGGAACCACATCAGATGGAACTGTGGCGCTAGACACTTACCCCCAAAATACATGATGGTGGTGGTGGTGTAGTCGCTAAGTCGTGTCCGGCTCTTTTGCTACCCCATGGACTGTAGCCCGCCAGGCTCCTCTGTTCATGGGATTTCCCAGGCAAGAATACTGGAGTGGATTGCTATTTCCTTCTCATCCCATTGTGATTCTTGTATGCAAAATTGTTTCTTTTTTAAAAAAAGAGTTTTTATACTGAAACCAAGAGGACTGTAAATTTTGTACTTTGTCTCTATTTTAAGCTCACAACCCCATATGTACTTTGTCTATAAACTGAGTAACTAATAGCTTCAGTCCTTGCTAGGGTTGCTTTTTTTAATTACAGCAGATCCTTGTCATCTGTTTGTGTTGAAATGATGACACAACATCGCAACATGAAATGTCATCATGTCACATTGTTATAGCACAACAACAAAATTACAGCTCCCCAACAATAACACGGTGTCAAAAGTGTCCTCTTGCCATGAGTCAGTGTTTCAGAGATTATAAAAATTATTTTTAGCACAGCAAGTGCCTCGGGAGCTTGGGTTCTGAATCCTACTAAAATCCCTAGTGATGTGAAAAAAAAAAATTTAGGGTGAGGAGGGCTGTTCTTAAACTCCCCAGTCCCTGAAGCGTATGGAGGCCCACGCTCTTGTCCCGGCCACAATTAGATCCAGCTTCCACTGTGCACTGCAAGCCACTCGGGGATGGGTCACAACTCTGCGCCAGTATCCCGTGTGGAGGAGGTGGAGGAGGAGACTATAATTATCCTCCACGTCTCGGGCAGGCCCTCGGATGACATCTCCTCGGTTACTCTGTGCTCTAATAGCGCAGCTCTGGTTCCTGGTCCCAGACGCGCTTCAGCCAGCTCGAGGGGCAGACAGGAGGCGAGCGCAGCCGATGCGCCTGGCGCCTCGCGGGCCTTCGGGGCTCCGCCAGCCCCTCGCAACCCGCCGCACCTGCAAGGAAACCCAGGCCCCCAGGCTAGCGCCCCTGGGCGCGCCGGGCGTTGTCATAACAACCGGGAGCCAGCTGCTGAGGCCGCCGGGGAGGAAGTGACGAGCGGTGGGTTGGCTGTTGTTGGGACACGTGACCCGGGCAGTGTTTTGACAGGGCAAACAGCAGAGAAAGAACTGGGCGAGCGAGGGGGCCGGGGAGCTGGGGCGCCAGAGCTAGAGACAGCGGGCGGGCGAGGAGCTGGCAGAGGCGCGGGGCGAGCGGGCTGGCCAGGTCGACAGGCGGCCAAAGCCCGAGGGCCGCGGGGCTCGGGTGCGAGTCAGGCAGAACGAGGGGCTGAGCGTCGGGAGCGGAGCGAGGCGGCGGCCAAGGCGGGGGTGGATGGCCACAGGGGCGCCGGGGAGCCGCGTCGGGCTTGTCGTCTCGGGCCCCCATGGTCCTCTAGCGCAGCCTCGGGGGCCGCTGCGCGCCACACTCCGCTTTTGCCGGCCCTGCGCCTCTCGGAGCCTCACGTCTGAGGTGGGAGTGTGATGTGAGCCGCTGGGCGAACGGCGGAGAGAGAAGTGCCAGGAGGAGGAGGTATTGGGACGGGAGGCGAGAGAGAGAGTTAGTCAGCAGAGGTCGGCCGAGGGAGCCATGAAAACAACTCTCCGGCTGAGAGAGGGGCCGGCGCGGCGCTGCGGACGGCGGGACTGAAGGAAATCCGGGGCCGCGGCGGGACGGAAGGGGCCCTCACCGGCAGGCTGCACCGAGCAGGGGCGATCGCCCGGCTGTAAACACCTTCCCGGGACGACCCTCAGGCCCGGCCTCTCAGGGCCAGGGGTGTTGCAGGGGCGACCCGGGGCAGCACAGTACAGTTCTTTTGGGACTGGGGGCTGGGCGCGAGGAGATGTCTCGCGTTTCTTTCTGACCCTCTCATTGTGTAAACTTGGCCGCGGTTGAGGCAGGAAGACTAGCCAGAGGGTAATTACACAGGTGAGGCCTTGCGGGGCGGGCAGAGCGTCGGCGAGGCGTTTGGGGTCTTGAAGAGTTTCCTGCGCCCAAGTCATCAGGTCCGAGCATATCTATACCAGTCACTGCGGAGGTGCCACTATTCCCAGAGGCGTTTTTTACAAAGGGGTTAGTTAGCTTGAGTTGCTTGATTTCCCCCCCTCCCCTCCCCCGCCTGTACATTCAAGTTATAAATAGATCTTCCTTTTGGTTTGGAGACGTGTCAAAGAAGGACACTTTGGCCTGGAGAGCACAGGGGCGGGGAAGAAGGGTGCTTGGTCCGGAGTCGATGGGGGAGGCGGTGTAGAGTTTTGCTTTTTTCAGACCTGCGGATGGTGCTGTCACCGCTCTTAGTGCCAGAAGAGGCCTGTTAGCAGTAGTTTTCTTGCAAGATCGAGTGTTAGGGCAGGACCAGATTAATTTTATTTTGACCTCTTTTAGCCTTTTGAAAACGAAACAGTAGCTGCAAAATCAGCGGCGAGCCTGTTGAAGAGAACCCACACGTGTATTTCACAGCACCTTGGGTGGATATCGACGTGAAAATGAAGCCAGACCGAGGTACATAATTTAAGTAGGATTTCTTTTTTCTTGTGCCCCATTTTAGAAAGGTTAACCTAATTCTGCGGCAGGATCAACTGAATTACATATGATTATTTCTGTTACAGATTTCCAGCTGGTAAGGTAGAGAAGGGCACGGGGAAGAGTTCGGAACTAGATGGGAGAAGACATTCTTCAAAAGTGTCTTCAGAATGTTAGTTTCAAGAGATACTAAAAGTGAAATTTTCAATAATAGCATTTTTATCTGGAGTCACAAAATTTGATACCATTCGAGAGTTACACATTTTTAGGTAAAGTCAGTCTAACTTCAGTTTTAAAAAAGTTTACAAGTTTCCTCAGTTTGAGAATTTGAACTTGATAAACAGAAAATTTAAGATTGTTTGAGTTAACAGATATTATTTGTCATTGCTGATTTTTATGCTTTAAGCAAACTCTCAAAGTTTGAACAAATCCCTGGAGTACTTTGCAGTATATCAGTATATGGACAGGGCTACTGAAATCCCTATAATAAGTACTGTAAATGTGCCATTTTCTTTCTAAACCTGTATTTTCAGGACTTCTGGGAATAATGTATACACTGTGTTTTTCAAGCACTTCAAAGGAATTGAAAAACCCATTTATCAGTCTGCTTTAGATTCATAGCAAGGACCAACTTTAGAAGACTTTAATACAGTGGTAGTTAGGAGTTTCAGTAATATGGGAATTTGGTTCTAAGGAATATTATAAGAAGAGGATTAATGTAATTGGTAAGGAGTTGGACTAGATGACAGAGTCCCTTCCAAATGTGAGACTTTTGGATTGGAAATGTTAATTTATCCTTATGAATTAGATGCTCATTTAAAAAAAAAGATATAGGAAATTCCCTGGTGATCCAGTGGGTCGGATTATGTGCTTGCACTGTAGGAGGCACAGGTTTGATCCTTAATAGGGAACTAAGATCCCACAGGCAGCACAGTGTGGCAGTAAATAAGTAAATAAATAAGACAGGAAAAAAAAAAACACATAATAATTTTTAAAAATAAAATTATTTGAAAAGATACGTGTTAAACTGGTTATTTTTTCCACATATTATTTTCAAAGTGGATTAGAAAGTCAAATTCTCTTTTCTACGCAAATATGTCTTTGGTGATATTTTCTTAAAATGCACTAGAAAGAAGTGGAGAAAGCCATACTTAATTTAGAGGTTTAAATTAGTTTTTAAGTGTTTCAGTGTTTGGTTGATTCTTAAAATCAGCTTTGTATGTTTTAAGTATTAGCAACTATATTGCTACTAATCAGGTTGCTTATGTAGATTGCCAAGTTTAGACTTTTAGATTACATTAGTGACTTTGGAAAGCTGGCACCAAGGTCAGTAATTGCATCTCAGAATAAACAAATAAAATCAAAGTCATTGTTTCAAAGTTACTTTAAATACATACACAAAATCTCTATTTTAGCCAAAACTAGTACTAAGCATGATAAAATGTTATCTATTAATGTAGATTACTAGAAAAAGTAAATACATTTATGCATCAAGATTCCTAAAGAAGTGACTTTTTTTCTCATTAAAATTGTGTCTTTCTTTAACATTATGATGCAAAAATGAGGGAATCGAAAGTTTGGTACTGAGACTATATTTTATGAGTCTTTAGGCCCATGGCTTTCTTTTGACCATGATCTAGAGTAAGTAATATCTTTGACTTTGCAAATAGTACAGAAATACTGAAATAAACTTTTCAGAAAACATACTTACTACGTGCATTGTGGTTTTGTATTTTTCTCTTCTATTTCAGTTTTTAAAAATTGCTTGCATAACCCATTGAATTGATTTCTTGATCTGTAGTTGGCAAGGGACAGTTATGGGAGAGCTAGACAACAGTAATACTTCACTTTTTCTACATTGGTGTCTAAGAAACTAGTCTGTATGAGTTTGTTTTCTGGATGACTGAAACTTCACTCTTTAAATGCCAAAATATTTTCTGTTGTACTCATAATATGTGGACAAAGATTTTTTTTTTTTTGCCTCTAATTTAAACCCCTTCAGCCTGATTACTTTAATATCTGATTTTTGAATTCCCATGCTGTCAATTGTCTTTGTTGTCAATATGCTTATTCTTGCATTTAATATCTGTGGTTAAAAAACTAGATAACCATACTTAGCACTGAGTTCTCTAAAAAATGAGAGTAAATAGGGGAATCTTCAGATATTCATTCAGAAACTGAGAATGTATATGAATTCTAGTGTCGAAAGTCTGAGATATTTGCTGAGTGGGATACAAATGTGCCTCGGTTTCTAAATAAGTACAAAAAGAGTCTCTTATCCTACACAGTTGCATGTGGTAGTCGGTTGGATAATCTAAAAAATTAAAGTGAGGAATCAGAAAAAAATAATGCCTTAATTATTTTGCCTGTCTTTTGATGTAGGCTAGAAGGCCCTTCTTTAGAAATGGGAGTGGCAGAGAATGGAGCCTGTTTAATCAGTTAGATGTGATCTTTCTTATGTAAACCACACCAAAAATGTAAACCTAAAGATTTCTACTTTTGATTTCTTTAAAGTGGAATAAGACTTTGTAAACAAATCAAAGGGTGGAATATTTTACATTTAAAAAATGTAAAATTCTTTTTTAATGTTTAGTACAATTTTATAGATATCTATGTATACCAAGAATTATAAAGATATTTGTGTAGTCAACAGGAGTGTGCTTTGGGGGAAGAAGGAATATATATTCATCAAAATTATGTTCATCAAAATATTCTATTTCCAAAGCAGTCAACACGGTTTTCACAGAAATAACCTTTTGTTTGCACTCAAATAAGTTCATTACTATTGAGTGGCATAAGCAAGTTTGGGACTAAACTCCAAATATTAGCCATTAGTTAAGCACACAACTCAACTAGCAGAAGTAGAAGTGCACAGGAAACTGGAAGTACTTTACTAGCTGCTAGTATCTGTCAGTTTACTTTATGGAGGAAATGGAAAGCACTGGACAATATGGCTAGTTGATTAAGTGAAAATAAGAGAATTTCTACTGTACTTTCAGATAACTAAGATGTTACTGTACAATGGCAATGTTTTACAGTAGTCAATAGAATTTTATTACAGTCTGAGGTAAATCTTTTTTTCTCTTTTTTCTTTTTTTAAGATTTTTAAGCAGTTATATAACATTACTTGCACAATGCTGCCAGAGATGAGTCTTTGATGTTATCATTGGCACAGGTTTTGGAATCAGACTTTTTCTATTTGTATCCTTGTTCCATTACTTCCTAGCTCTGTAATCTTCATTTAATTACTTAATTTCTGAGAGTTTCAGGTTCCTTTTGCTAGAAAGAAATATGACACTGGTTGGCACATAGTAGTTTTTAAATACATGATAATTATGTTAAGATATTACAGATGCTTATATGTTCAGTTATAAAATATGTTCAAAAAAGGTAAAGAACTAGTCAAATGTGCAATAGCCTAGTAGTACCTTGTTTTGTTTCACATTCATAGCCTGAAACCTGCTAAGGCTCTAGCAGATTTAATAGGCTTTTAATGTATAGGTATCTGAGAATATATAAAAGCTACAAAAGAATGCTTGATATATGTGGAATTTATTTCTCTGTCTTTTGTTACTACAAGTATAAATATGTTAATTTCTATGTGTAGAGGGTGGCATGGGCGGACCAAGCTTCCTAGGAATACCTGTTTAAATGGTGTTAAATTCTGACTAGAGCTGGGCAGTTGGAGAGGTTAAATGATGTTATTTCACCTTGTACTCAAGGATGTTAAGTTTGGATCCGATCCTAGTTAGATATTGAATGTTCAGTGTTTCAAGAGATGTCTAAAGTATGGTTTTTGCACAGATGTAATTAAAGCACTTTACATTTTTAACATTTAATATTTATGTTATAAATATGTGGTATTTATAATTTTGTATATTTTGAATGCATGGTATGTTTTTTCCTATAAAAATGTATTTCAAAATAATATAAGCTTATGTTTTGATTTCAAAGCCCCAAAGGTTTCAGAATTCCTAAATTCATGGTATTGTATAACAGTTTAAGTAGAATCAAAATCTTTTTAATTTAAAAGATAAATGTCAATTTTGCTGTGCTTTATGCTTTGTTGGTCTTTTCTGGTGGCTCAGTGATAAACAATCCATTTGCAAGGCAGGAGCTACCAGAGATGCGGGTTTGATCCCTGGGTGGGGAAGATCCCCTGGAGGAGGGAATGGCAACCCACTCCAGTATTCTTGCCTGGAGAATCCCCCTGGACAGGGGGAGCCTGGCAGGCTACAGTCCATAGGGTCACAAAGAGTTGGACATGACTGAAGCGACTTAGTATGCATGCACACTTGCTTTGGTTAGAGTTTCTTCATCAGATATTTCCAAGAAAGTTGTCTGAACTTATCAACTGTTATGAAAGGTTAAGGCCTATAATATCTAGGTAATCATTAAAACTTTAATAATTTAAACATACTGTGTTTCAATTCATGAGTCATTCATTTATGAGTATTAAGTGAAAACTATTAATGCAAAACCTGTTGCACAAATAAAATACCAAGCAATTGATTTTTTTTTTTTTGAGGTTTAAACTGAGAGGAAAGCTTAATTTTTTTCCCCCTCTGCTGTAAATTGAATATTTGTGTGCCCATAAAATCCACAGATTGAAATCCTTAGCTCCAGGATGATGGTACTAAGAGGTAGGGGCCTTTGGTAGATGATTAGGTCATGAGGGTGAAGACTTCTTGAATGGTGTTAGTGCCCTCATAAAAGAGACCCAGGAAAGTACCCTCACCACTTCCACCATTTTAGGTTATAATGAAAAGACAAATACCTAGTGAGAAAGCTGATCCTCACCAGGTACCCATATCTGCTAGTGCCTTGATCTTGGATGTTTCAGCCTCCATAACTGTGAGAAATAAATTTCTGCTGTTTATAAGTTACCTAGTTATGGTATTTTGTTATTGCAGACTAAATGGACTGAGACACCCCCTTTTTGATTATATTACAAATTTAGGGTTTAGCGTTAGTATTGCAGTGGCTTATGAACTTACCTAGAGTATATGCAAATCATTTTAATCTCAAACATTTCTTCCTGGGCAACTGAAATGGGGAAAGAAATGGTAAGGACTAGAAAAAAATAGCATGGGAGGTAGATGAGTTTCTAACTTGCTAATAGTTCATTGTTAGCCAATGTAAATCAAGTAACAGAAATGACAGAGGATAAGAAGTGTTGACTACATTAAATAGAACAGCCTTTTGCTAAATTCCCTCAGTGGAGGTAGTGGTGGTACTATTACTAGTAACAGCTAACTCTTCTACATACTGTGTGCCAGGCACTGATCCAAGTAGTTTATATAACTCATTTAAACATCACAGTTGTTCAAGAAACTAGGTGCTGTTGTTCATCTTTATTTCATAAATGAAATAGTCACAGTAACTTATCCAAGGTTACACAGCTAAGAAGAGAACTAGCCCAGATTCAAAGTAAGCTTGGGTTGTTGTTCAGTCATTCAGTTGTGTCCGACTCTCCGACCCCATAAACAGCAGCATGCCAGGCTTCCCTGTCCTTCACTATATCCCTGAGTTTGCTCAAACTCAGGTCCATTGAATCTGTGATACCATCCAACATCTTATCCTCTGTCATCCTCTTTTCCTGCCTTCAATCTTTTCAAGCATCAGGGTCTTTTCCAGAGACAGCTCTTCGCATCAAGTCGCCAAAGTATTGGAGCTTCAGCTTCAGCATCAGTCCTTACAATGAATATTCAGGGTTGATTTCCTTTAGGATTGATTGGTTTGATCTCCTTGCAGTCCAGGGGACTCTCAAGAGTCTTCTCCAAGCACCACAGTCGAAAACATCAATTCTTCAGCACTCAGCCTCCTTTATGGTCCAACTCTCACATCTATACATGACTACCAGGAAAACCATAGCTTTGACTAGATGGACCTTTGTTGGCAAAGTCATGTCTCTGCTTTTTAATATGCTGTCTAGATTGGTCATAACTTTTCTTCCAAGGAGCAAGCATCTTTTAATTTCATGGCTGCAGTCACTGTCTCCAGTGATTTTGGAGCCCAAGAAAATAAAGTCTGTCTCTGTTTCCATCTTCTTCCCCATCTATTTGCCATGAAGTGATGGGAACAGATGCCATGATCTTCATTTTTTGAATGTTGAGTTTTAAACCAGCTTTTTCACTCTCCTCTTTCACCTTCATCAAGAGGCTCTTTAGTTCCTCTTTGGTTTCTGCCATTAGAGTACTGTCATCTGCCTATCTGAGGTTATTGGTATTGACAAAACATGGTCCACTGGAGAAGGAAATGGCAAACCACTTCAGCATTCTTGCCTTCAGAACCCCATGAACAGTATGAAAAGGCAGGCTTGGGTACATGCTGTAAACCCTCTGGTAGGAATATGTTGTATTAAAATGTTATAAGATATGGGGGCCAAATTTGTTTAAAAACAGGCCCAAGGGAAATAAAAAAGAGATTTGCTAATTATTACGATCTTAGAAAACTATATATCTTATTTGTGCCTTACCTTTTTCATCTTTGCAATGGAGGAAGTAATAGTACCTTGCCTTTAGAGTTATTTGAGTAAATAAGTTAGTGTATATAATGTGCTTAGAACTATGGCTGGGACATAGTAAATATTCATGTGTGAACTGCTTTTCCTATAATTGGACATATTCTAATTAAGTCAGTTATTTAGGGAAGGCTGGGGAGGACAAAAGAAAGGGGCTAATTCAGCTGTATGTGTTTTATATACTCACTGTGATCTCAAGTCCGAAAATGACTACTGTTGGCCTTTCATCCACTGATGGGTCTTGACACATCAGTATCTGTCAGATAAGTGCTGGATTGATACAACTTCTGAGACTCAATTCTAAAGGGATTAACATAGAGGTTCCTTATGTTTTTGCCTGTCATCCTGTAAGAAAGATATGATTCAGTGGATAGAACACTGTCATTTCTTTGAAGGATGAGAAGAAAAGATAATTGGAAGCAGAATTGAGAAGCTAATGTGTACACAGGGAGAGTAACTCAAAAGCTGATTTCCTTTTCAAAAAGTGAAGAAACCTGTGGGGCCTGAACTTTCTGCACTGTGAACAAGTATAGGAAAAAAATTAGTTGTTAAATAAGGAATACTTACATTCATTTATTCTTTTGTCCTTCTCAACTTTGCATCTAATTACAGTAGTATTTTCCACTCAATTAAGGCTGAGGGTTTTAAAAATGGAGGGAGTGTTTAACTTAGAAATTCCAACTGAATACTGACTTTTTTTAAATGAGAAAGCACAATCGCAGTACCAGGAAACAGTATTTCTTTCTCAGTAGGTAAACCAAAGTCAATTTGTCAATAGTTAATTCTGTCTTTCCTCAAATGGTTGAAAAAATCTGACGTTGATTATGTTAGACTTCCTTATTAAATCGAAACAGAATCAACTGGCTAAAAATTGCCAGTAGCTACTCAAAATATTAGCCATTAATCCATGTGTAATGCCAAAAACAGACCCAGCAATAACCTGAATTGAGATTTCACATATATTCCTTTTCATATAAAAGAAACTCATTCAGTAAAATTATAATAAGGCTTTTTGAATGTCTTATGTTTGTTCAACTTGCCCAGCCCCACTGGCCACCTTTTAGGTGTTCAGTGACCATTCACAGCCTTGTGTCCATTATTTCTTCTGCCTGAAAAACCTCCCCAGTCATCACGTGGGGAGCTCCTTGTCATTCTTTTGATCTTGGTTTAAATATCATTTTTCAGAGAGATATTCTCTGACTACACTATCTAAAGTGCTCAATTAAAGTTAGCAGCTATTATTATTTATTAAATTAGGGTCCTTGTTCTGTGTCTCCACAGTCTCTTTCGTAGCATTTACCATATTATGTGATTTTTTTTCTTTGTTTATTGTCTGTCTCCACGACTAGATTTTAAGTTCCATGAGGACAGGAACCTTGTCTCTTGTTCACAACTGGATTTCCATCACCTAGCTGATGGACTTATACATGGTGGGTGTGTAGGAGGTGCTTAAAAAAAATGAATCACTAGTTTATCTCAATATTTGTGAAGCAAATAGGAGTAGAAGCAGATGACTAGAAATCATTGATTGTTTTACTGACACCAACTGAAATTCTCTCATTTTAGGGATTTTCTTACATTATTGACAGGCTATTATCACAACATTGTACCTAATTTTAAAAAATAGATTTAAAATATATTTGCAAATAACTTAAAAGAAGATGATATTTTAAAATTGATTAAATCTCACTAAGTTGAAATAAAATTCTGTAAAATAACTAAGGTGTAGGCAAAAGCTGTTTGGTATAGGTAGTTCTAAGTTTATATAAATGTATATATGTATATACATTTACTTAACAAATAATCCACACAGAAGCATTTGTTGGTAGCTCTCCGCTCTCCAACCACCATACTGAATTTGTTCCTGTTGCTATTTCTTTGAAAGAGAGAGAGATTAAATTGATTGGATAACTTCAGATTTATGAGTACAAGTAGGATAAAGACTTAGGATTTAGAGTGTAGATTTGGGGCCTGTTCTCTCGTTTACAGGTTCTGTGACTTGGGATCAATTTCCAAACCTGTTTTCCCATATGTAAAATGTACTAGGCTCCAAGTGTTGCTTCTGAGCTTCAGGTAAGATAATAACGTGTCAAAGAACTTTATAAGGTGTGAAATGCTATATATATTGACTGGTTTGCTGTATAGACAGGATGATCTGTACTCATGAGCAAAGAGCTAGGTGCTCTCAGGTGTATCTTAGGGGAGGTCATTCTGTCTAAAAATACCCATTTATGCAGTACCTGGTTTTTTACAGTTTTTAAAGTTTCCCCTTGTTATCCTGACTGAAATTAAACCAACAGGAGAACCACTTAGATTAATAAGTGTATATTTAATTATATATTTTTGAGGAATATTGAAATGATGGCTATCTTTTGTTATAAAATTGGCTCAAATGTGTCCTTTTTAGCAGCATAGAGTTAAGACCCTAAGGCTTTAGGATCAAACTTAGATAGAAATTCTAAATCTAGCACTTCAGCCAAATGACCTTGAGCAAATTACATAACCTGTCAGAACTTCAGTTCTTTTTGTTCAAATACCATTAGCTTTAACGGTTGTGGGAAAGGTGAACTGAGAACCCAAGGTTCAGCAACTAGCATGTGCCTGACATGGGACAGGGATTGATTAGTGTTTCATTTCCAAGGATAAGCAACTTGAATCAGCTGCACTGAGGAAATGAATGTTTCAGGGCTTTGTTGTGAAAGCTAATCATAAAAGGCATAAGAGACCAACAGATCTTTATTGTTTGTCACTCTGAACCTTGCATTCTGGAATATACAACTAGAGGAAATCCAAACCAGTATGGAACTACACATCTGTAATGTGCATGCAAGGGGAGAGGGAAAGTAGGTAAGTGGAGCACACCAACTATTTCTGGGTGATCATACACCATTGTGAGCATTTAGAGCAGCATTAAGGCAGAGAGATTGGGGTGGGGGTGGACACTAGAAGGAGGTTGATGAAAGTTATTAGAATGGCCAGATGGTGCCCCAAATTGCTTTTTTCTTTATTTTAGAACATTAGCTAGGATTGATTCAGTGTTTGGAGCATGGCCCTTTTGTTTCTGTGAGTCAGAATCTAGACTTGTTCCTGATGCTGCAAGAAATGGCCTAATATTATAGGTTAAGAAGCTTTTGGTAGGCTAGCCTGGGAATCTAGTCATAACTTATTATTTGTAATTATTTATTATGTACTATTACTTGTAAATAATATTTATTCAAAGTATGACCATTATTTGGACTTTAAAACTTATTCTCTTTGAGAGTACAACTCGTTTATAATTAGGAATTGACATTTTAAATTAATATGAAGTTTCCATTTTTTGTTTTCCTACTTACTAAGCTTATATATTCTGAATAGAATTAAAATTTTATAATAATAGCTGAAATCAGGCTATTTATAAAACTTTATCCTGACATTAGAGAATTCTTGTACATTTTAAAAACCAAATTAGCCATTTTCTTTTGTGAAGAAATATCATGGTTTTGTGAAAGGAAGTGATCCAGTGGGTCACTTCTACTTAAATTCATAATATTAAGAGAATGTGTAACTTCAGCACTCAATATTGGCAATTTTGATCTGTTTTTTTGAGGGGCTGCGCTAGCTTCTGGAATCTTATCTCTGGACCAAGGATCAAACCTTGGCCCTTGGCAGTGAAAATGTAAAGTTCTAACCACTAGACTGTCAAGAATTGCCAAGATTTTGACCTTAAACATAGCTTGAGGTTAAAGCTCTATATCATATTTGGTATATGTCACAAAATTTTGACATGCAAAAATTTTTTTGATGTACAGATTTTTTGATATATGAAAGAATTAGCCATAGGATTTCTTTGAACTTCCATACATTGCATGCTGTATTCACACCCACAAAAAAAGTTAGAATCCTAATTTTCATAGGTTATGAACATCTTAGCACTTTTGTTTTACCTCTCTTGACTGCTAGGTCAGTAGATAGGTAGGTAGACAGACAGACATAGGGCTTTTTTATTTTTTTGTTTTTATAAATTCAGAGTAAGTGGTGGACATCATGACACTTCAACCCTGTGTACTTCAGTATGAAACTGGCTAGTAGCAGCATGTGACAGCTGATTGTATACATTTCTTCTCTACTCAGTCGAGTTGGTTGCTTGCTATCAGCAAAGGTACCAGTATTTACACCATGGAAATTGGCACTGCTACAGACCAGGACTTTTTTTTTCCCTTTGCAGAACCAGTTGTTAAACATTTATCATCATACTACTGTGTGTATCTCCTAAAAATAAGCATTCTTGGGAGGGGATAATTATGTATATATATATAATGTATAATTATGGCTGATTCCAGTTGTATGTCAGAAACCAACACAACATTGTAAAGCAGTTTTCCTCCAATTAAAACATAAAAAAAAAAAATTCTCCTATGTACCTGTAATACAGTTACCATATCCAGGAAATCTATTAACACAATGCTAATATCTAATTTACTGTTTATGTTCATATTTCTCTAGTAGTCCCAGTATTGTCTATAGTAATACTGCCTTTTAAGGAAGGAAGTTGCTTTCTGTTACAAAAAAGGAGTTAGACCCTGGTGTTGGACATTTAGAAAGCTTTTGGAGAATACCATAAGAATATATAAATGTACAAGTAAGTAAAAGTACTGGCTTTTGGGGAAAAAAAATAGGTCATGTAAATAGGACAGTTAATTAGGATTTTAGGGTATTTCCTTATTTTGTTTAACTTTTTTGGAAAAAAAATTACTTGGACTAAGTGGATTTAAGAGGAAAATGAGTATTGGTAAAATTCCAGGACTTCCCAGTTGAAAAAGAATTATATTTTAAATTATTTTTGCATTGGAAAGAATTCCACTTTTAATCCTGAAGCCTCATGCTACCTCTCTGACTTCATTTCTTGGTACTCTAAGGTTCCCTGTACCCTAGGCACATCGATTTTACTGTTATTCAGTCACTACAAACACATTGACATCATGGGGACTTGGCATTTGCTGTTTCCTTTTGGACTGTAAGTCTCAAGATTGTCTTTTACATCATTTGACTTTCTACGCAGTTGTCACTTCTTCAAAGTGAGGAAGTTGTCACTTCCTAGACCATCTTATCAAAAGAGTACAGGTCTTTTCTTGTCTCTTGACTCTGAATTACTCTTCATTGTACTTGTCACTACTTGACTTGATGTTTTATGTTTGTTTATTTGCTTTTTTTGTTTTTCTCTCAATAGGAATATAAACTTCACGAAGGCAGGGACTTAGTGGTGTTTAACCACTGCTGTGTTTGTCAGTGCATGGATTGATGTCTGGCATTTTGTAGCTAGTCAGTAAATATTTATCACTGAATGAATATCTGCATGCATTTTAATATGTTTGTGGTGTAGCATAAAACTTATTACTGGAAAAATTTTTGTATTATTTTTCTATGATTTGTTTGTTTCATAACTGTAAGAATTAATTCTACAGTGTCCAATTTTGTTTCTAAATTTATTCCCACTTCTCAAAGTTATTGGGTGGATCAAATGAGATAACTATAAACAAGCATAGTATAAGATGCTTGTATACAGTAAATAGTTAAAGTAATGTCTACTATCAGAGTTCATAGAGGGTGATTAATTTCGGGGCAAAGCCTGTCTTTTGGAAGAGATAACAGCTGTATTGAGCCTTAAAACACAGTATGATTTGGATAGATGGAAATTTACAGAGACTAAAAAGGGGAAGACTGAAAGACACAAGGAGCAATAAAAATGATCCAGGGATAGCAGGTCGACTGATGTGAATTGGAGGGGTTACTTAGGAATGGGTGAGATTAGGGTTTTGAATGTCAAGGACTTTCAGCTTCATTCATTTGATAGCAGGGCACCATTTATTAGCTTTCTATGATTAAAAAGAACTTCTTGGGAGAATAATTTCAGTACATTTCTATTATTTCATTGTAAACCAGTACAGATACTGAATATCTGACAGTCTTAAAAAATCAGTTTTTTCGCTCTCAAAATTATATTATAACCTGGTATGATAAAAATTACCTAACACTCATCTCAACTGTTGACTGATTGTTTTCTCCTTTGTATGTTTTCCCTTCACCACCATTCTTTGTAATATATGAGGGATTAATAATTACTGCCTTTTATGAAAATTCTTGGGAATATTAATATGGTATACAATACTGGTTGTACCATGGCTCTTGTTTTATGATACACTTTGTTCAGAGTAGTAAACTGCATGGTTCATTTTAAAATAGCTGTGTGTTAGAACAAATAAGCGGAGAAAGCAATGGCACCCCACTCCAGTACTCTTGTCTGGAAAATCCCATGGACGGAGGAGCCTGGTGGGCTGCAGTCCATGAGGTTACTAAGAGTCGGACACGACTGAGTGACTTCAATTTCACTTTTCACTTTCACGCATTGGAGAAGGAAATGGCAACCCACTCCAGTGTTCTTGCCTGGAGAATCCCAGGGATGGGGGAGCCTGGTGGGCTGCCGTCAATGGGGTCACACAGAGTCGGACACGACTGAAGTGACTTAGCAGCAGCAGAACAAATAAGAGGAAACAAGATGAAGTTTGAGATTACTTCTCTCATGGTAGAAGCTTAATGAATTCTGGAGGATTAGAAGCCCTTATACTTTCCAACCTCATGTGAGGTATAAGAGTGAGGAGGTCCCCTCAATACTGATAAGCTTTTCTATCTTTGTTAAGGAGAGAATGAACATATATCTTCTCCCCTATCCAACCCAATAAACATTTCACACCAAAGCTTTAAGAAAAAAATTTTGGCCATACAAGGGGTTTGTTCAACGGTGTATTGTGGCAGAAAGAACACAGCAGGAAATCTTAGATTCTGTCATTCATAACTCCTTTCTTAAAAATTGTTTCTCTGGGCATGTGTGTTCTTAAGTTAGTATACTCACTCTTTAGAAGTTGGAATAAGGAACATATCTATGCCTTTGAGGAATCTGCACTCAAATCTTGGTAATTATTTTGTTGATTGACTGCTGGTCCTGGAGACATATTTCTGTAGTCCAGCATATAACAACCCTCCTGTGCTTTTTCTTGTAGTTTATGTTGCAGAGTTCAGGTATCTGCTAGGGGACTCTGAATGACTAACAATGGAGGGAAAAAAAGTCATCAGGTTACATCATGGTGCAAATTAAATTCCATTCTAAAGAGCTCAGGACATGAAAATGGTTTTATGATTCTGAGATTACTCTCAAAGTTAAGCTGTTGCCAGAAATCAGAATTGAAAAGGTCCTTAGTGTGAGTCTCTTTCATTTTTTTTACAGCTGATAAAGCATAAGGCCCAAAGGAAAAAAAGTAACCTATCTAACTATAAAAGTAAAACAAATTACCTACTAACCAGTTGAGAATTTTTCTATACTATATTATTACCTCTGACAAGAGCACAATTGCCCCTAGATTCTGGCCCCATGATCATGATCATCATGATCATTCAGCCTTCCTCAAGGAACGTGGAAGAAACAAAGGCTAGGTGATTATATTTTAACATTCTTCTCCAAGTAGTGTGTACATACTTTTAAAAGAAAGTCAAATGGTAATAAATAGACTCAATGTGAAATAAATATTTAATCCTTGAAACTGGGATGCTAAAAAGAGAAAGGAATATAAAGAAATTAGAGATAATGTCTAAATTTTAAAAGTTAAGAAATAATGTGAAGCTTATTATTAAGAATTATAGAGGAAGAAGTCCATTTTTAGTTTTGTCATGTGAAAAATAAGGCTAGTAATAGTACCTAAATAAAGGACTGGCATAGTGGTTAAATGAGGTAATACATGTAAAGTGCTTGGAATAGTGTTTGACTCTGAAGAAATATTCAATAAATGTGATGTATTATTGTTAGTATATTAACATTTCTTGAACAAGTAAGAAAAGTACATGTTGTAAGTGCTCTGAAGGAAATACACAAAGGTTAAGAAGGTGACAACTTAGGGCAGGGAGAAGACCCCCTTGCTTGGGATGATTAGCTAAGGCCTCTCTGAGAAAGTGAGGCGAAGATAAGAAGGAGCCTGCTGTGTAATGAGTGAGGAGAACATTGCAGGCCAAAGAAGTGGTATGTTCAAAGGTCCTGAATTTAGAAAGAGCCTGGCATGCGCTAAGAAACAAAAGAAGACCAGGGCATGTACCACTGTTTGGGCATCCTTTACTTGCTCATTTTAGACTGTCTCCTTCACTAGAGTACTTATTCTCCAAGGGCAGGACAGCATCTGACTTCTTCCCTCACACCTGTTATGGTCCTTGGCACAGGGCTGGCATTTGTTAGATAGTTGAGAAAACATTTCATCACTGTCAGTGCTTTGTGGGTGACGACTTGATCTTTCCTTCAAACAAGATA
The DNA here is from genome assembly GCF_029378745.1 of Bos indicus. Taxonomy (NCBI): domain Eukaryota; kingdom Metazoa; phylum Chordata; class Mammalia; order Artiodactyla; family Bovidae; genus Bos; species Bos indicus. The sequence goes on from NC_091769.1 coordinate 57,569,263, forward strand.
GCTAGGATGTAGTGAGTTGCTTATGGTTACTTTTTTAAAGGATATTTGGAAAACCTGATGCACAGCTGTAAAGTATTCACATACCATAAAATATCGTAAATTTTATATTTTGACTCAGTGAGTTTCATGGAATAAAAAAATTACATTAAAAATTTAATTTGAATTAACTGTTTTATATATCTATTTTAACCATGAAGTTCACATTTTCTTGGGGGATGGGATGGGTTAAATGCTACCTGGGATGGTCCTGGTTTACGCCTGATGTCCCTGTGTTCAATCCTATTTCACAGTTTGTCTCTCCTTTTTTTATTGTTTTGTACAAAGAATTTTATGTTCACACTAGTGTTGTGCTGTCCTGCTGGTGCACTTAAATCTTGTTTTCTGTTAACTTCTGTTTTATTCTGTATTTAGCTAGCTTGCTGTGTTATGTAGGGTATTGTATTTAATATTTTATAATTTATGTGGACTCTTGTACTAAATCAAGGTATTGACTGGAATGCTTGCTTTGACTTAGTCAAAACACCTGGACTTTGTTTCAGAAAGTCTTGATTTCTAAAATGTTTCTACCAAACTGCACATGTTTTAGCAAAAAAAATTTTAGTCAAAGTCATCAGAATTCTTATGAACAGTGTCTTCTGTGGTAAATGTTAAATTAGTGATTGTACAGTGTATAGGTAAAATGACTTATTTTTAGAATTTACTGTTAAATATGGTAAAACTCTGGACAATTGGATTCCTTTCCCTCTCTTCTCCTGAATCATGTTCATTGGGCACCTGATACATGCCTGGCACTTACATGGTAGAAATAAAATGATGAGCAAGAACTAACATGAACTTTGCCCTCTGGAACCTATAGTTAAATGTAGTCTTTCCTCACTTTTTTTCCTGGAGGTTACCCTTTGCTGTTTTGGAAGAGGTGCAAAGGGCCAGTAGGGGAACTGGCCCAGAGGAAAAAAGTAGCAGATGGCCTGCACAGACTTGTAGATCTTTGACATTCCACTACTCTTTTCTATTTGTTGTTGTCTCAAATATTTTTGGTTTGAACATAGGGTTATGTGTGTATGTGTTGGTTGTTCTGTTTTTGTTTTTGAGAATAAGGAATGGAAATTTTTTCTCAGTAAGTGCAGGTTTCACTTGAGGTGCTTATTAGTTCATGATACTTTGTTGATTTTCCCCTCTAGGTGATGCAACTAAAACCTTTCTGGTCTAAAAGGTTAGAAGCTATTGAGGTAGTCAAAAAATAAGTACTTTGCACAAGGTTGCTAGGTAAAATAATTGTGTAAACTGAGATTGTATCTAAAATGGAAAGCTTTGAAAGGCTGACTACAACATTTGTGTGAATAAAAAGAAAATGCTCCCTCTACACAAAAGGGTAGATGCAGTAGTTACAGAATTCATGCATTCTGGTGGTAAATCTCTAGCAATTACTTCTTTCTCAGACTCGGTAAAACATATCAGCCTTTAATATGTGCTTCCAAAGTCCATATTGGTTGAACGTGATAAGGTAGAACCAAACACCTATTGGAGAGAATTAAGGTGGGGGGAGGGTCACTGAGAGGTAGTATCACATGGAGCAGTAGGTTAAAATTTTTTTTGACTGCTCACAATTACAAACAGTTGAAGTTGCTGCCCTGTAACAGCATTCCCTCCTCCCAAACAAAATTTGGTACTCAGTCTTGCTCATGAAGTGGTAACTGATCTTTTCTTTTTCCCATTTTATTTAAAAAGAAAATGATAGTCCCAGACCTTTAGATTAATTTCACAGCACATATAATCCTACAGATTATTTTAGCATTTAGAAGAACTTGAAAAACCTTGGTTAAAGTTCTGATTTTTCTTATGGTTACTGGGGGGAACATTAGAGGGATGGGATAGTTAGGAAGTTTGGGATGGACATATACACAATTCTATATTTAAAATGGATAGCCAGCAAAGTTGTACTGTGTAGCACGGGCAACTCTGCTCAATGTTATGTGGCAGCCTTGGATGAGAGGGGAGTTTGGGGAAGAATGGATACATGTATATGTATGGCTGAGTCCCTTTGCTATCTACCTGAAACTATCTCAACATCGTTGATTGTATTTCAAAGTAAAATAAAAAGTTAAAAAAATAAATAAAGTTCTGGTTTTGTCACCTGATCTGTTTAAGCTTAATTAAATTACCTAGCTTCTCTGAACTTCAGTTAGTTCAGTTCAGTCACTCAGTTGTGTCCGACTCTTTGCAACCCCATGGACTGCAGCACACCAGGCCTCCCTGTCCTTCACCAACTCCCAGAGTTTACTCAAACTCATGTCCAGTGAATCGGTGATGCCATCCAACCATCTCATCCTCTATCATCCCTTTCTCCTCCCACCTTCAATCTTTCCCAGCATCAGGGTCTTTTCATATGAGTCAGTTCTTCACATCAGGTGGCCAAAATATTGGAGTTTCAGCTTCAGCATCAGTCCTTCCAATGAATATTCAGGACTGATTTCCTTTAGGATGGACTGGTTGGATCTCCTTGCAGTCCAAGGGACTCTCAAGAGTCTTCTCCAACACCACAGTTCAAAAGCATCAATTCTTTGGCACTCAGCTTTCTTTATAGTCCAACTCTCACGTCCATACATGACTACTGGAAAAACCATAGCTTTGACTAGATGGACCTTTGTTGGCAAAGTAATGTCTCTGCTTTTGAATATGCTGTCTAGGTTGGTCTTAACTTTTCTTCCAAGAAGTAAGCGTCTTTTAATTTCATGGCTGCAGTCACCATCTGCAGTGATTTTGGAGCCCAAAAATATAAAGTCAGCCACTGTTTCTACTGTTTCCCCATCTATTTGCCATGAAGTGGTGGGACCGGATGCCATGATCTTAGTTTTCTGAATGTTGAGCTTTAAGCCAACTTTTTCACTCTCCTCTTTCACTTTCATCAAGAGGCTCTTTAGTTCTTCTTCACTTTCTGCCATAAGGGTGGTGTCATCTGCATATCTGAGGTTATTGATATTTCTCCTGGCAATCTTGATTCCAGCTTGTGCTTCATCCAGCCCAGTGTTTCTCATGATGTACTCTGCATATAAGTTAAATAAGCAGGGTGGTTGAGTTTCAGTTTCCTCATTGGTTAAAATTGAGATAATGTATTCATTTTAGAAGTTTGTTGTAATGACATAACCTGAGGAAAGTAGTTGTACCAGTCCCTTAAACACATAATCAATGGCTATTTTTATTCTCTCTAGTTTGTTAGCTTAGGAAAGTGAAAGTGATAATAATGGTGAATCCTATTCAGAGGAAAATTAATTCAGTTTTAGATATATTAGAGTTTGCATTCAAACAGATAGCCAAAAGAGTTCAGTCACATCATTTGGAAACAAGAGTGTATGAAATAGTCTGAAATTAACAAATTTTTAAAAAATGCAAGTAAACAGTATTAAAGCTTTGAGGACTTAACAAGTGAGTCTTAAAGCTGCATGAGGTTTTCTTGTGTCGCTGAGAGTCGGACACGACTGAGCGACTTCACTTTCACTTTTCACTTTCATGCACTGGAGAGGGAAATGGCAACCCACTCCAGTGTTCTTGTCTGCAGAATCCCAGGGACGGGGGAGCCTGGTGGGCTGCCAGACGTCTATGGGGTCGCACAGAGTCGGACACGACTGAAGCGACTTAGCAGCAGCAAACTGTTTTACTTTACTAGATTTTGTTAATATTCTTCAAAAATTTTAAATGCAGGACCTGTCATTTGTATGACTATTGGCATAACTCAAATTTATGGCTAGTGATAGCTAGCTGTAGGGGGGTGGTGATGATGGTTGGGGGAGACAAACAGGACTTGGAATTAGACCTCTGTTAGATGATTCTGTTTCTTCATTCTTATTTCACAGTGTTGTGATTGTCAAAGGGTCGAGTAAATGTAAGATACATTATCTCCATGGAAATACTTTTACTAAAATATCATTTTATCAGGATAAAAAATTCTTGTTTCTGGACTTTTAAGACTGAATCAAACATACCCTTCTTTATAATAGTGAAAGATTGACAACATCCCAGACCATGTCTTTAAAGAAATATGGGTCTAGGTAAAGGGGAATCCATGTGTATCCTGGCATGTATTTTATTTAAGAATGATGATAGTATTTTTATTAAGACCCAAATAGTATAGGATATTAAAAATTAACTCTTATTCCTGGTCTTGATACTTATTAAATGTATCTAGTGTGTAGATAAGATATTATTAGAGTGTTTGTCCAGTAGCTTAGATTATAAATAACCCCTGTTCTTGCTCATTTTAAACAATGTAGTATGAATGATGCCAAAAAACAGGCTAGAACATTTTCTTCTCTCCAAGATCTTAGATTTTGTAAACAAGGCTCTGCTCCTAAAACTAATCTAGGTCATCATAACCCCAAATCTTTTGAAAGATGACAATCTCAATTAAGCCTATTAGGTTCTTTTTATTTATTTATTTTTTCTCTAATTTTATTTTATTTTTAAACTTTACATAATTGTATTAGTTTTGCCAAATATCAAAATGAATCCGCCACAGGTATACATGTGTTCCCCATCCCGAACCCTCCTCCCTCCTCCCTCCCCATACCATCCCTCTGGGCCGTCCCAGTGCACCAGCCCCAAGCATCCAGCATCATGCATCGAACCTAGACTGGCAACTCGTTTCCTACATGATATTTTACATGTTTCATTGCCATTCTCCCAAATCTTCCCACCCTCTCCCTCTCCCACAGAGTCCATAAGACTGTTCTATACATAAGTGTCTCTTTTGCTGTCTCGTACACCGGGTTATTGTTACCATCTTTCTAAATTCCATATATATGCGTTAGTATACTGTATTTATGTTTTTCCTTCTGGCTTACTTCACTCTGTATAATAGGCTCCAGTTTCATCCACCTCATTAGAACTGATTCAAATGTATTCTTTTTAATGGCTGAGTAATACTCCATTGTGTATATGTACCACAGCTTTCTTATCCATTCATCTGCTGATGGACATCTAGGTTGCTTCCATGTCTTGGCTATTATAAACAGTGCTGCGATGAACATTGGGGTACACGTGTCTCTTTCCCTTCTGGTTTCCTCAGTGTGTATGCCCAGCAGTGGGGTTGCTGGATCATAAGGCAGTTCTGTTTCCAGTTTTTTAAGGAATCTCCACACTGTTCTCCATAGTGGCTGTACTAGTTTGCATTCCCACCAACAGTGTAAGAGGGTTCCCTTTTCTCCACACCCTCTCCAGCATTTATTATTTGTAGACTTTTGGATCGCAGCCATTCTGACTGGTGTGAAATGGTACCTCATAGTGGTTTTGATTTGCATTTCTCTGATAATGAGTGATGTTGAGCATCTTTTCATGTGTTTGTTAGCCATCTGTATGTCTTTTTTGGAGAAATGTCTATTTAGTTCTTTGGCCCATTTTTTGATTGGGTCGTTTATTTTTCTGGAGTTGAGCTGTAGGAGTTGCTTGTATATTTTTGAGATTAGCAAGGTGAAAAGACAGCCTTCAGAATGGGAGAAAATAATAGCAAATGAAGCAACCGACAAACAACTAATCTCAAAAATATACAAGCAACTTCTACAGCTCAACTTTAAGTTCTTTTTAATACTGCAAATTTATGAAGTGTTTTAGGTCTTAAAAACACAATATGTTTGGATTGTATAGTCACTTGGCTTATTTGTACCATGCGATAATGAATACAAATCACTGGATAATCATTTCAGCAATAATGATCACTGGAAATCTCCATGTGAGTGGAAATTAATGTAGCCTTTTATGGCTTAATTTATCCAATACTGACCTAACAGCATAATTTTTGAATAAATATGGATTTAATGAGAAAAGTCATAAATTTTCTTAATTCCTTAAATTGTAAAATTTAGTTTTATTTAGTCTTTCTTGCAAAGTTAGTGAGTTAGTGAACTGTGAAATGTGTTGTTAAAGTGACATTATTTAACAAACTAAAAATGTCAGTGTCATAAAAATCTTTCTGTGATAGTCAAGATTTAAATTTTATCCCTATTGATATTAATATGGGATACTACTAATGTATTATCCTTTTATTTGTTGGTGTGTGTGTATGTATGAATGTACATTTGCTGTTTAGCAACATATTTATAGAACTGATGTTTGCAAAAGAAAAGAGGAAACTTAAATTGCTTGAGAGCCTGGCGTGCTGCAGTCCATGGGGTTGCAAAGAGTCAGACACGACTCAGTGACTGAACTGAACTGAGAGCCAAGTATTGGGCTAGATGGCTCATAACTCTAGAGAAATTATTACTGCCACTTTACAGATGAAGAAATAGACTCAGATAGCTTAAATCATTTGACAGTACAGCTTCTTAAGAGGAAAGAACTTGAACCCTAGACACGCTAGCTCTTCTCCATTATGTCTTGCTGCTTTAAGGGATCTTTTCAGTAATTAGGTTGTATTTTGTGCAAACATGTTTACACTGTTAACCCCTAGAAGACTGACTACCAGTGATGACAATATCCTATTTGTGCTGTTTTTCAAAATTATTGTATCTTGTCCCATTTGATCCTTACAACATACCAACATTGCAGTCAAAAGAAGAAGAAAAAAAAAATATTTCTGATTTAGAAATGAATAATTTCAGAGAAGTATTTAAGGTGGAGTTTAGTCTAGAACCCAGATCCGTAGTTCCTGGTTCAATGTTCTTTTCTACCTCCTTTACTTTCTCTGAATCAGGTATGTGATCTGTGATTATGAAGTAGTGAAGTTCACAGATTGAACCTTTTATTGTGTCCTTAATGTAACTATAGCCTGGCTCCCTGTTTAGCAGTCAAATCCTGTTTTTCTGTCTTGTAAGTAACATCAATGACAGTTCTGAGGTGTAATGGGGCTGTAGTGGTGGTTATTGAATGAGTAATAAATAGAAAAATGTTAGCTTGAGATTTTTGTATTTCAAGTTTATTCTTATATGATGCCATATTTGTCTTATGGAAATATAATTATGAAAGGAATTGTTAAAAGCACACAGATTTAGGAATACCTGTTTCCTGGCTTTGCCCACTTAGTTTTGCCTACTTGAGCAGGTTATAAAGCAGTTTTCTCATCTGTGAGAATAGTAACTATCAGAGGAGATGGGCATGTAAAGAAATTAGCACTATGCCTGGTCTATGGGCCTACATATATAGTGATGGTGGTGGTGGTTTAGTCGCCAAGTTGTGTCCGACTCTTGTGATATATATAGTAGCTATGTAATTACCTTTGAAGGGTTCTTTTTTCTTCTAGCAATTTATCTTTTTTGTTTAAAAACTATCCAAGCTAGCATGGTTATCTCTTAAAGAGAGATATCTTAAAAGATATCTTAAAAGATAAGGTATCTTAAAAAGCTTCCTCGATGGCTCAGTGGGTAAAGAATCTGCCTGCAATACAGGAGACACATGAGACGCAGGTTCAATTCCTAGGTCAGGAATATCCCCTGGAGGAGGAAATGGTAACCCACTCTAGTATTCTTGCCTGAAAAATCCCATAGACAGAGGAGACTGGCGGGTTACAGTCCTTGGGGTCACAAAGAGTAGGACAGGACTGAGTGACTAAGCACGGCATCTTAAAAGTAGATAGTTCGATTGTTTCTGCTAACAGAGGACTCGGATTATGTGAAACAGTTAATATTTCAAATTTTTCCATTCTGTATTTGGAATATGTAGCTTAAAAAAACTCATGGGAGATCTGCTTCCTACTTATTTCCTTAGATTAGTATAATATAGATAATTTACACTTCTTGAACTGGCCCATTTGGAGAACACAATTATGACCATACTGGGCAAAAAGGGTTTCTTTTCCTGGTTGAGGGTTGAGAATTGAGAACCTGAGACTAGTACTTAGTATAGCATTTTATTGATATATTATTCAGATTTTTAACTTGTTGACTGTTGAGATTATTTATAGCATTGTGTACCACAATGAACCAGGGGAAAAAGCAACCATTCTTCAGAATTATATAAAGTGCCATTTTGAAATTTATTTATCATTTTGAAAACTGGTAGCAGAGGAAGCATTTTGCTAAATAAATCTCTTGGTTGCATTTTACTTTTTAAGGTGGCATGTCTCTTCCAGTTCATTTTATTCACTTGTAATTACATGCTTCTGATTAAATTTAGTATTTTTAATAAGTTCTCTTTGAATATGTTAATAGTTTTAGATTATAGAAACTGGCTATTATTAGCCTTTAATTAAAAATTTTAAGAATTTTAACTGAAAGGAAGTATTCTAAAACAGTTTAGAGATCATATATTCTTTTTTTCAAAGATATAGGAAGAAGTTAATTTTGAATTATGCAATTATTTATCCAAAATTTTTTTTAAATCTATTTTCTTTGGTTCTAGTTGTATGACTTGAATAAATGTTTGGAATTGATATTCTTATTTAAACTTGCTCTATTTAACTTTGCATGGTTATGAAATCAAATAAAGTAGTATATGGAATATAAATCAGTCATGGTGCTAGGTAAGCAATAATGTAGATAGTTGTAGTATCTCCCTTCAAAGCACTTACAGTGTGGTGGAGGAGAATGTCCAACCAGTCATTTTGCAAATAATTATTTAACATTTTGTGAGCTAAGGACTAAGAAAAAAGTATAGAGAGACGGAGACCAGGTTCAGAAAGCTGCCCTGGGGAAGAGAAATTTAAGGGAGACTTATCAGTGGAAGGGATTGTGGGAGACCACTCCAAGCAAATGAGGAATAGAATTTGCAAAGGCTCTTAAGTTTTGAAGAACCTTAAGAGCCCTTAGTAACCAAAAAAAGCAGTCTGACTAGCAAAGAGCACCTTTTAGCCTTCACAGTAGTCCTGTGAATTAATTCCATTTTATAGACAAGAAAACTGAAGTTCAGAGTAGTTTACTAATTTGTATAGGATCTTACTGTTTTTAAATGGCAGATTCATATTTTGAACCCAAGTTGGTCAGCCTGACTCCAACATCCTTGTTCTCTCTACTCTGCCATTCTTTCTCTGAGTCGCTTATCTCAGAGGTTATTGTGCTCCCAAACACATCTCTCTCGTTATTTCTCAGAAGGCTTAGCAGCTCTCCTTCTGGCTAATTGTTAAGCCAACGATCGGGTTCTTTCCTTATACTACTAAGGTAATAAGGTTTAACTCTTACAGGTTATATCTCTTACTTGTATTCTGTAGAACTCCAGGGATCCTGAAAGCTTTTTCAAGGGTAGGAATTTTGTAGATTCTGGGACTAATATGAAACTGCAGTGTTGTTTGTAGCCTCTTATTTAAAAATAGCCTCATGGTGCTCATGGGGTGCTTTAATAGTGCCAACATTTCCATCAGCCTCTCTGCCCTATCCGCAAGACACTCCACATAAACAAAGATCTGAGTAATAAATAGTATGCTTCTGCTGTTGCCTCTGCCTACTCTCTCCTGTATAGAAATCCTAATGCCACCACTAATAATGCATTTTATTGGAAGAATGCAGATTTAAAGGATTCCATTGCTTTAAAAGTTTGAAAAACACTATCCTAGTTTGTGTGAAGTTCATGGGAAATATTTCCTAAATGAGAAATTTTTCTGATTCTTCATATCTGTTTATCTGCTACTACCTGCATTGACTCCCCCAAACATTTTTCCTAGAGGGAAAAAAATTCCTGAAAAATAAATTTAATTCAGACTCAGTGTCATTGTTTTATGTTGTCATTGTTTGTATGAGAAGAGATATTTTAATGCAGATACCTAGTTAAATCTTTTATTGTCAGAGTTTACTGAGCAATTTTTTCTAAGCAACCTGTTAACCTCAGTTTGTCTTGCCCTCTTAAAAGACACTGCATAAATTTGAGGGAGGACTATTTTTAGGTCTTGTCTTGTTTTAACTAACTAATCTTGGTTTTCTTGGAATTTGTGAAGTTTGTTGTAAAGTAATTCATAGTTCTGGGTAGACAGAGGTTAATGCTTTATCCTGATTGTCCTAAATTTTTGTATTCTTTGTTTACAGAGGGTTTCACATGGTAGAACCTGATTTACTTGAAATGTGAAGTAATAAATTGATTCCCTCCACCACCCCTTTGTCCTCTGTTTTATGTGAAACACCGACTGAAGTGAATGTTTGCCCTATGAATTTCTCTCCATTTTAAAAGTACCCAGAGACGCACATTTTAGGGACTCATGCTAGAATACTTTGTCATTATCGTCACACCAATCTTTCCTTTCACGTTGCCTAGACACAGCTGAGTTGGTAAGAAGAGCAAAGACAACAAGATAGCGCTGCCAAGTAGAAGGGAAGCTGTAGTGGACCCAACGAGCAGGGGCGGCAGAGCACACCCTCCATCCAATCAGCTGTGAGTGCTGTTGCTATGTGCGCTCTTACTCTGCTGCCTTTGTGAAAAACCTTACACAGAGCGAAGCGAAATCAGCACCCACGGCTGAACATTTGTTTTAACCACTGCAGACATCTGGATCCCTCAGTTACTGACTGTATAGCTATTGACAGCCAGAAGGCAACTTCTTTTGTACAAGGATTCCAGTATGGTTTTCAGTGGAAACAAAGGGCTTCACAGAGAAGGTGTGTAATGAAGTGTTTTCAACGGCTTTATTTTTAAACTTCCAATTTTCAGTAGCTGTTTACAGTTGCAGTGTTTGCTTTGCGTGGATTTTTAATAAACAGGTCTAGGAAAATGATCTCATGTTGAAAACCATTGAACTTAGAGAATTTTCTTTACCTTCAAATAGCCTGTTTTCTTTGAACAGCATGGCTTAAAAGATTATTAAAATGCTCATCTGAACAATGAGGGAGAAAAGAAACCAAAATACAATGTGCTTACTTTAATGGGGGAAAATATGACAAAAACGAGAAAATTGGGAAGAGAAAGAGGTTTAGACAGAAGTATTAACTGTACTTGGGTGCGGGAGGTTTTTGTTTTTGTTTTTTTTAAATAGAAGCTCTTAAGGAGAATGTATTTTATAGAAGTTACGTATTTTTAACTGAAATTCATTGTTTCTGAATTTGAAGAGATTATCAGAATTTAGCTTAGTGAGAATTTTGACATAGTTTTGATGTTCAATCTTTCTATAAAGGATTTCTGAAGATGCAACCTCAAATTGTATAAGCTCTTAATTGTTTGATCTGTTGGCTAGTTCTTCTCAGTTCAGATAAAGTATAGTAGTATAATCAAAATGCAGACAGTGGTGTGTTCTACTAAATAAATGTCCATATAGAAAATTGAAAATATAAAGGATTTTGCAGACAAACTAGAAATGTATAAGATACTATTTTTAAAATTAAAGTAAGCCTCAATTAAATGTAATAATTCCTTATCTGACTTAGTTAATACTGCAGATATAGTAAAGTCTTATTAAATTAAACCTCACCAATTCAGTATTTGTAATAATTAAACAAAATATGGGTTACAGTTTACTTTTATGAGATCTGGAAAAACCAGTTTATCCAACTAATTACAGGCAAGTTTTAAAATATCTTAAACAGAAATCTTCACGCAGTTTCAAATACTGTGAAATTATATCTTACATAGTTGATTTAGCTAATGATTCTTTTAAATTAATTAAAGCAGAACAGAATATTAATTAACATATTACCCATTTATAAACAGTTTTCTTTTGTTTATCTACTTTCACCTGTAAGTGGCTCCTTTTTAATTCACTAGGCAATTTATGTCTGAGTAAAATTAGTATAATATAAATTCCAAGCTAATATGCGAGCTTTATATTTTATCTCTACAAATGATATATTTTGGAATATGATTGGTTTTGACATTATTCTCTTCAAGAAGTGCTTGTAATTAGGGAGGGTCAGCATTATTTGATAAGCCAAGAGGGCTCTTTTTTCCTTGAAAAGAACTCAAAATATATTTCATGCTTTTGTGCACATTACTGACCATTTTTACGGGTACATGTATATTTAGAAAGGTATTTTATGTGAACCTACATATTGCTAAACTTAAAAAAAATCTGGCATTTCTTAGTTTTTTTCAGTTTGTTATATGTAGCCAAAACTTGATAGGCATTATAAAAATTATGGCAAAATAAAAAAAGCTATTATATACTTTGTACTTGCTAGCCTTCATGATATAAAGCACTCATTTGCAGAAGAGAAGCTGGGGGGGGGCAGGTGGGCAGGGATGGGAGGCAGAGGGTTGTTAAATGGGCCCAAACTCATCAAATATAGCTCTAATCCCATGGAACTCAGTCTAGTTATTTCCCTTTTTTGAGCTATCACTCTCATCAATTACTCATTTTATTTTTTAATTATACAACCACAGAAACCAAAGTGTTCCTCGTATTGGTTCCCCATCTGCTTGGTTTATTTCTTAAGAGTTAACAGACTTTCCAAGAGAAGGATGATTTCATTCATATGCTGCAAAAAAAAAAAGAACATGATGTTGGCAAGAAATTTAGATCTGCTTCTGTGTCACACAAAAGCCTTGCCATTGTGTTGTAGGAGGAATAGTCTTGGCAGAATCCTAGATTTTATTTCTGGGCTCATCACCTAAAGATGGTTCTTATACATCTTATACATGTGAGAGTTCCTGTTCAGTAACAGAATCTCAGGGTAATAACTGATTTTTTAAAATCTGGTCAAGGTGACATTGCTAGCATACTTCAGCTCTTTGAATTTATCTGTTATTTGACGATAGAATTTTAATTGTCTTATTCTGTGTCAGATCTTTCTGACTTTATTTGTTTGTACTTGTAAATAGAAAAATACTTCAGTTCTCAAAAGTAGTGATTTCTTTTTTGTCTTAGCCACTTGATAGGATAGCAAATAGAAATTCTCATATTTATCAGATGCAGTGTTTTCTGTAACAGATTTTATTTCAAATAAAATATTTTTAACTTTTAAATCACCAGGCAATAATATAGAATATGTAAATAGTATTTCATTTATAATTCTTCAAAAAATTTCTCTTATTTAGAATTTCAGGTTAAGAAGGGGTAACAACCCAAGTATTTCTTTTTCTTTTGGTCTTTTGTGAAATCTTTTTTTAAAAAATAATTCCTACAGCAAGTATTATCCCCAAGTGTGTGATTCCTACATGTATGCTCTAAGTATTGTAGCACTATATGCAGTATTTCTTTGACTCTTCCTTGCAGAAATTCCATTCACTTACTCCTGTTCTGAACCCAGAAAAGATTTGATTATTATAGTCAGCTAGGCGAGTCAGTTTTGTCTTAATAACTCTTGATCAGACATTTTCATATAGCAGCAGTGCTATTATGTAAACTGTATTGCTTTTGCAAGAGTATAATCTTTTTAAAAAAATCTTCAGATGCCATTGTATCTAATATCAGAGACCCAAGTTTTAAAAACACAGTTGTTTGGAGTATTACTTGAATCTGATTATATAATTCTTTGTGATGAGGCTGAGTTATTAAGCTATTACTTGATAAACTGGAAATATTGCCTTGTTTTCTTCGCTGGTCTCAGTTTTACTCATTCAAAGACTTCTGAACATCAAAGGATTTGAATTATAAGGTTTATGATAAGCACAGGAACATTAAAATTATAAATTACAGGAGGTAGTCAAGATAGAGTAGAAAAAAGAATTGGGTCCTAAGAGTCATATATAGCTGTACCTCGCATTTTGCTGTAAGCTTCTTGTTATCCAGAGTATGAAAAGAAAACTCTGCCAGTTATTTGCAATCCCTGTTATTTATGTAACATTTTATTGCTAAATATTAGCCATTCTCTTTTCTTTAAAAATTATTCTACATTTTTAAATTCTGATGAGAATTTTAAGTATACTATAAATATAATTTTTTATATTTTTCTTCTAAGTTTCACATATTCAGATATACTTTTATGCAGAATCTCAATCTTCTAAGATACTTTATGACCCAGAAAGTCTTCAAAACTTGGGGATTTGGGCAGAAGAAAGGGCAGAGCTGGACTTCCTGGTAGTCCAGTGGTTAAGACTCCGAGCTTCCAGTGCCCCCACTTAAGGCCGAGTGAGTTCAATCCCTGATTGCGGAACTAAGATCCCACATGCCTTGCTTGGCATGGCCAGAAAAACAAACAAAATAGAAGAAGATAGGGCAAGGCTGATAGGGAAGTATGTGACTAAACCTCTGAAGAAAGATAATGGTCAATAATGGCAAGGAAACAATGAGTAAATGGGAAAATAAATGAAGTCAAGGAGGCAGAAAAAAATTTATTTGATACAGTGTTATTTTTGAGGGGTGTGTGTGTGTATGTATGCATAAAAGTTCCCACCAGTGCTGGGCTGACTGACTAGAGCTGGTAAATTCACCAGGGATTTGTTTACTGGGAAGTAACTTGTTTCTGACTTTTCTTTTAAATTCCTCAACTAGGTTGTGATAAGGATGACCTTGTACTTACCACTCATTAATGACAAGGGACAAGTCAGCTGTCTGGAAACCAGAAGTTAAATTTTATCACATACATGATGAATGTAACTGTTTTGAAATATAAGAACTTACAGAATAAAAATCTGGTGATATAGGGGCTAAAATGTAAAAACTCAAAATTCCAAGCCAAAATGTTCAGAAAATGGTCTTTTGTCATTTTAATAAGTACACAAAATTTCAGGTTCTTTTTCAACTGATCACATTATTTTCATTGCTTTGGGTAGTGATAATTTTATGTTATTTTGGGAGAGAGGTTCAATCTGGTTCCCGTCCTGGTTTTCATATTTTAATCAAGTGCTAAGATTTTGTGATTCTTACATAAACATATTTAGTCTTTCAATTCAGCTGAAGATAAAGTTTAGCTTATTGAAAATTAGAGAACCAGCAAATGTAAAGAAAAGACAATCTTTTACTGGTTTACTCCATTTTTTTCACTGTCAGTGCATTCAATGGTACTACCTAAGTGGCTTCTGCATTGGATCCAGAAATTATTTTACATCTAACAAAAAGGGTAGGAGAACCTTTTTAGAAATACATTTCCTGGTTTTACCTGACTGCATTGCATTGGTGTGTTTGTTTACCTTAAATCATTTTTTCTGAAAATATCCACATAGAAAAAGAATAAAAAGATTGCTCTATGTCCTTGTTTTATATTTTGGGTACTGACCCTTTTGAAAATCTGATGAAAAATATCAACCCTCTTGCTAGAAAAAATGCATCTATGTATATACATAGATAATTCTGTGGAAAATAGCCAAAGGTTCATAAATTCTCTTAAGAAATCTTATTAGACATAATTTGGTTTTAGTCAGAGAATAAAAGCATTAATTTTAGAGAATTGAGGTTTAAAACAGATTGGATAAGAACTTCAGGATATGAATGGAAGCAAAGTATTAAGTAGTGAGTGTGCAGTGCTGTTTTGTCACTTTTTGAGGAGAGGGGAAATGTTCTAACATAAACGCCATACATTCGTACTCTTGCAGATGGATTTGTTCTGGGGAGGACCCCACATTCCTGTGCTGACTTCTCTATTCTGGATGAGCTTCTGATAGAGAATCTAGTCAAAAGGACCAGGCCGAGAATGTGTAATATCTAGATCTGAGGACCTACATATCATCTCTGAGTTGTAGGTTGAGATTACAGGAAATCTCAAAGACACCTCCTTTGGCCTTAGACTTTCACCAGAATGCTCTTCCAGAAATTGCTCTGTGCGAGAGATGACAGACCCACTGCAGTGGATGGTACCTAGTTCCATCTTTGTTCTAGAGAACTGAGCAGAACTGATCTTAGTGTATGTGCTCAAGTTTTCAACTCTTAATTAAAAACAATTCTACATCCACTTTTTATTTCTGCTGGAGTTTTAGGATTCACACATACCAACAATCAGTGGAAAATACAAATGTTGAGGGTGCTTAGAAGGAGTCATGCATGTGGTAGAGGGAAGGAGATTGAAAGGACATAGTGTATTTTTGGGGACCAGCCTATGTTATAACCATATTCCCATGAGGTAAAAATGTAAGAAAGACTAAATTAGGTTAAGCTTGAGGATAATTTTGGAAAGCTATGTGCCAGTTATCTGAGTTTAGTAAAGCTGGAACAAAACAAAACAGCACTAGAATAGTAGATGGTTGCTTTTTTAGCACAGGGTCATCTTTTGAGTGTAGAGCTAAATCTAGAACTTGTGGTTTTGGGAGAAAGGACTTTGTTTCCTTTTGTGGCAGTGTTTTCTCAGCTTTTCCTCCCCTGCTTCTTTCTGCATGTGGTGTGGAGCGATAACACCCGTATGATCAGAAATATTCCCACAAAAGACAGTCGAAAGGACAATATTTTCTACTTTAGTATTTTCAGGCCCTGAAACAGTAGCGAATTAGGCTTAATGATTTACACAGAGAACAGAGAAATTAGAAAATAAGATCAGTGCAACTAAGAAAGAAATGAATAAAATCTATATAGCTCTGTTTGTGTCCATGTATCTGTGGTGTATGGCAAAAAGCACAATCCTGGTAACCTGAACTTAAGGAGGCAAAACAAATGGACACTAGTAAATTTTGTCAATGACGCTGACAGGTTCTAATTGTTTCGTTTTAAATATTAAGACTTCTGGGAGCTTTCTCTGATATCTAAGATTGAGTTCCCACCTAACCATTCCCATAGCACTGAAATATACTCCTGTTATTTATCAAGCATCACCCTGAATTAGCTTTACCTGAATGTACTCCACAGGACTGTCCTCTGCTTGAAGGCAGAACAGCAGCTGATTCTGCCGTTGCTTTCAGGAGACGAGCTGGGTTTCACTTGAATTTTTTGACACATAGAGACTTCATTTTCCACTCTTACCTTTGAGCCAATATTTAAATTGCTTAAAATTTAGTTTTCTTTCTAGAGCTTAAGTTGCCCTCAACTCATCACATAAGCAGTCAATAGGTTGGTATGAAGAATTCTGTTATTCCTTAAAAGACTGTTGAGACCTAGAAATTCCAATAACAGATATGGAAATTAGAACTCAGAAAGTGCTCTCTCTCCTTTTTATTTTTTTAAATTAAATGTTTTTGCCCTGGCCTAGAGATTTAGTGTCTACCTAATGCAATTAAAAAAAAATTTTAAACAGATATTTCCTTGTCCCATTTAAGAAAATCATATAGATAAGGGCATTTAAAAAACTCACAAAAAACTATTTCAGTGCAAAATATCAAATTCAAGATAATTATCTGGACAGGGAAACAACAAGCCTTTATCACTTTAACTGGAAGTAAGCTGAAATAGGGAGAAAACAAAATGTGATGGAATATTAACCATTCATTATTTTAGTAGTGTTTGCGAGCTTGTTCATGCCAAGTACTATGCTGGGCAACTGTAAGAGAGATGATCCTTCTTCTCATGGACCTTAGTGGGTTAGAGAAGAGAGGTAAATAGTGATTTATTTGTGTGTGTGTGTGTGTGTGCGGGCTAAAATTTAGGAAGGAAAAGCATAAGATACAACAGGCTTGTCTCCTAAAAACAATAAAGCATCATGGGAGGGTATAATAGGACCAGATGAGCTTGGATATGACCTAATTAAGAATTGTGTATTAAGCTGAACTAGAGCTCATCACGTTATTTTTTACCCTATTCTCTTAATTTTTAGAACTTTGATCACGTGGTAAAGTTAAATTTTTAACTTCGTAAATGTGTAGGTCATTAGAAAATGTAATTTTAAAAACTCATACACAAGAGTAACAAATTTAATTTTGAATTAATTTAATAGAGAAATTTTTAATATTTAAATTATTTATAATTTTGGGGTGCCCTGGGTCTTCTTTGCTGCACGTGGGCTTTTGCTAGTAGTGGCGAGTGGGGGCTACTCTCTAGTTGTGGTGCACAGGCTTCTCATTCTGGTAGCTTCTCTCGTTGGGGAGCATGGGGTCTAGCTGCACGGACTCAGTAGTTGCAGCTCCCGGGCTTTAGAGCACAGGCTCAGTAGTTGTGGCACATGGGCTTAGTTGCCCTGCAGCATGTGGGATCTTCCTGGATCAGGGATCAGGGATCAAACTGGTCCCCTGCATTGCAAGGCAGATTCTTAACCACTGAACCACCAGGGAAGCCCTAGAAAATTCTTTATGAAGAAAAACATTTAAATCTTCCAAAGAATGTGAATGGTGAGATTTGACCCTTTAAAATGCAGTTTTTAAAAAGTTGGTTGAAGTGATTTTTGAGTCGCTAACTCTGATTTGGGGGAATCATTGAAAAATTACTGAGGTATCAAGAATGGAAAAGCAGTGAGTGTTAGAGAGTTGGACTGCTCTCCTTAAATAATACACAAAGGATGAATCACCTTTCCACAAAGTTTTTCCATGGTGTGACTTTAAGAATACTGGCATAGTTGGAGAGAAAGATTAAAAAGATTGAGATGGGGCTATGAGATTTGTGAGGAGGGGAGTGCTGGAAACAAGGAATTCTAGTTATTCAATGGAATAAAGAAGGGGTAAGATATCTCAAGGTGGCCCTGTGAGAGAATCAGATCAGGTGGGCCAGAACATTGGATGCACACAGGACAGTAATGACTAAAGAGGTTTAAAAAAGTGAGATAGCATCCCTCTTCACCTCATCTCTCATTGGTCACCTTTATGAATCCAATGCTCTGACCAAACTGAGAATGCTGAGAGATGAGATATGGGAGGTTGTTAGTAGAAGCAGTCAGACTTTACCAATGAGGACTTGTTGGAGACAGGAGAAAGGGAGGAGGCATAGATCATTCTAAGATTTCAAGTCACAAAAAGCAAAAACAGCTGTAGTTGGAAACAAGTTTTGTACTTTGACCAGAACCCCCATGATTATTTTTAGTTTGTGGTAGGCTATACGTACCAGGATCAGTCTGTGCTTGTGGCCAAAGTGGTACTTACAGTAAATGGGATGGTAGTATTTTATAATTTCAAAAATCAACACATGTAGAATTAAATATTATTTAAATTGGAAGGGGCATCTTGTTTCTCATTCCTTCATTTTACAAGTAAGTTTGTTGAGGGTCACAGAGTTTAATTGACCTTTCCTGAAGTCTTGTAACTAGTTCATGAGAAAGCTGGAATTGGAATCCAGATCTTCTGGCTTCTAGTATAGCATTTTTCATACTTTTTGCAAGTTACTGAAATTTTGTTTTCATTTGTTTTCTGTTTTATCGAGAGATCTATCAATTTCAAGATCTATTATAAGTGTAAAGGTTGGTGTCAGATCTGTTATTTAGCTATCAAAAAATTTAGGTGAAAGATCTAAGTTAAATATGGATTTAAAGCCAGTTGGCAAGTTTATCTTCTAAACATAGGATTTTAGAATAATCTAACAATAAATAATAGTTATGCTCAATTGACGATAGTTGTGAATCTGTTCACTGAACTAAAACCAGTTTAATCTGGTTCTAGAAGTATCCTATACTTGGGTGATTCAAGTTGATGGTAATGACCACAGTTATCCAATAAAACTTTAATTAAAAGCATTATATTAGCATTAAATCCCACTGCTTGATCATTATCTTTATCAAAGGATACTGCCTTGGCAGAGTTACACATTTGAGGGGGAACTACAGCGATATGAAACTAAAGAAAAAAATAGAAAAACTGTTGTTTTTCATCTTACCGACCTAATATAGCAAGGTGATATCTTTATAATAGCCATTTACAACTAAACTATAACTTCTATTCAAAATAATTGATCTCTCCACACTTGTGCAGAGGTCAGTGAATGAATCCACTTGAACAAACAAATGGTTACAAGGCTGACATTGTCTGCTTGCTTCAACTTGTTGAATCACTGAAGGAATCGGTGGGTATTCTTTCTTGGTGCTATTACATTATCTCATTTTATTTTTGGCAAGCTATCATTCTCATTGACTTCTGATCCATTGCAGTCTCCCCACCCCCACCACCTTTTTTAATGGATTGGCAGTTTTCCACTTTTGTGGAACGTTGTGGTCTCTATTTCCCCATCATTGCTCCTTCAAATGATAGATAAGCTTCTCAGGCTGACTGAAGTGGGAGCAGTGGAGAAGGAGAGGGGAGGGACCTCTGGAGAATGATAGTTGGGTTCTTGGTTATTACTCACACAGGGCCTGAAGTCAAATCATTTTCAGGATAGTGGTGGTGGTTCCTGAAGTTTGGTCCTCAGACCTGTGCTAGTGTAATGTAAGTTTTTTTTCATTTGTCCATGACAAAGATGGCAGCCATTCTCAAGAGAGACTCCTTTTCTGTGATCATGACTGTCAGTTTTTTGTTATTAAGTGTCTTTTCTTTTATGAAATCATGTTTTTTCTTTGTAATTTTGTTTTAATTTTAGAAGTGAAATGCAGTGTTTAAAAATCTCCAGGAGTTTTAGAAAGCTTATTTTAGCAAACTTTGGAGAGATTATTTTAATTTTTTATATTTTATTGTTTCAGATAATCTTTAATTAAGTTTATACATTATTGAAAAAAGTAAATATAAAATTGTGTGTATTGCTGTTTAACTTAATGAATTTTTTATGCCTTTTTATAAACAATATAATTATTTTAATGGCCATAGGATATTCCATCATGTTGACATAACATCACTCAAACCTTTTTCCATAGTAATTTTTGAAAATACTTTTAACTTTACTATTATAGTAGATAAAACATGGCTTTTCACTGTGATTTATATTGGTATTTCTTTGATTAAATATCCTCTCTAGAGAGATTAAACATTCTGGTCTGTGTTTACTTATGTGAATTCTTCTTTTCAAATTTGAAAATAGCAAGTTTAATTAAAATAGCATATGGAATAATTTAATATATGTAGGAACACTTTGTCAACCATATAGTATAGAAATATGTTCCCTTCTACTTTTTCTTTAAGAAATACTTTGATTTTATACATTTTAATCTGCCAGTATTTTCCTTTATATATATTTTTCTCTTTTCAAGCTAAGAAATGTCTCATTTCACTAAATAAATACATATTGAATATTTTCCCCATTAAAACTTACATGTGGAAAAAAAAAAAAAACTTAGATGTGATTCTTTTTACCTGTGAGGTCTGTATTTTCATGTATGATCTAAAGTGCTGTTTCTCAAAGTGTGTCACCTGCATCAGAGGCATAAAGCTTTCTTATTAAACATGCAGACTCCTGAGTCAGAATCTCTGGGAGTAGGACCTAGGAATATACATTTTCTGCAAACTCCTAAGATAATACTTGTTTTAGAGTCCTGTTTCTGCTGTAAGAAATTTCTGCAACTTCATGGCTTAAAACAATGCATTTAACCAATTTCTAAATCTGTAAGATGACTCAGAGACCTCATCTGGGCCAACTCTATTTCAGTTGTTAAAAACAAGTGAAAAAGAGTTGCTGAAACAAAAAAACAAGAAAATTGGTAGTAAGGCCTATATTTGATCAGTAGCATATTGGCTAGGGACCTAAATATTGAAATGGGACTAAGATATATCAAGTCTAAAAATTTTCTATGTATTTTTGGAAGATTATATAACCTTTTCTAGATTTTTTTTTTTTTGATATTTCTTTAGTCTTTCACCTGAGAGAATTTGTGAAAATAATTGAGGTAAACTATAAGAAAGTACTCCTGACTCAGAAAAATTATAATGTAAATAAAATGTGATATATTGACTTTCATGCAATTATTAATAAGATGATGAATTCTAAAAATAGAAGGCCCACGATATTAAAATCTGTATAAATTTTACATTGAGGTGGACTTTTAGATGCAGATGAGGAAAATTACTTTAGTAATTGAGTTTGGCTTGGTTTTATCATGTTGTACCTTATATCCTCAGTATTTATTTGTCTTCTAACTGGAAGTTTGTACCTTTTGACTGCTTTCATCCATTTTCCCCTTCACCCACCCCTTGCCTCTGATAACCACAATGATCTCTTTTTCTGTGAGTAAGTTAGTTTTTCTGTTTTTGAAGTACAGTTGACATCCAACATTATGTTAGTTCCTGTTGCACAGTGATTTGGTATTTCTATACCTTTCAAAATAATCACCATAATAAGTCTAGTTATGATATGTCACCCTTTCAAAGATATTGCATAGTTACCAGCTGTCTTGCTTACACTGTTCATTTTATACCCATGACCTCTTTCTTTTCTTCCCCCATCCGCTTCCACTTAGGCAACCACCTGTTTGTTCTCCTTATCTATGATTCTGTTTTGTTGTGTTTGTTTATTCGTTCATTTGTTTTTTAGATTCCATATGTGAGTGAAATTATACAGTATTTGTCTTTCTCTGTCTCATTTATTTCACTTAGCGTGATACCCTTCTAGGTCCATCCATGTTGTTGCAGTGACAGAATTTCATTCTTTTTTGTGGGTGAGTAATATTGCATTGTATAAATAAGTCATATCTTGTTTATCCATTCATGTTTTGCTGGGCATTTGGATCGCTTCCATGTTTTGGCTATTGTAATAATGGTGCAGTGAACATAGGGATGCATGTATTTTTTCCAATTGGTGTTTTTGTTTTCTTTCAATAAATACCCAGGAGTTGAATTGGTGGATGATATTTTTAATCTTTTGAGGAATTTCCATACTGTTTTCCATAGTGGCTGTACCAATTTACTTTCCTACCAGCAGTGCATGAGGGTCCCCTTTTCTCCACATCCTTGCCAACACTTGTTTTATTTGTTGTCTTTTTGACAGTAGCCATTCTGATAGGTGTGCCAAATAAGACTTTTTGCCAACTTCAAGATAATATCTGAGAGAGAAAAAGAGATATTCAAGAGTTCATAAAAAGTTGAAAGCCTCTTCCTTATATAATGGAGCTGAGATTTTAATCCATTTATTTAGTTTTTCCTCCAGGACTCCCCACAACTAGTTAAAGAAGTTTTTTTGGACCAGCTGACATAATTTTTTAATTTCAATGTAGAAAAATGAACTCCATATTTATTTTCATATTTCTTAGACTTCATGCAACTGTAAAACCAAAATAATTTTGAAAAAGCTAAATTCAGGCCATCATCAAAAAGTCTACAAAAATAAATGCTGGAGAGAATATGGAGAAAAGGGAACTCTCCTACACTGCAGGTGAGAAAGTAAATTAGTATAACCACTATGGAGAACAGTATGGAGGTTCCTTAAAAAATTAAGACAGAGCTACTGTATGATCTAGCAATCCCACTCCTGGGCATATATCTGGAGAAAACCATAATCTGAAAAGATACATGTACCCTGATGTTAATTGCAGCACTTTTTATGATAGCCAAGACATGGAAGCAACCTAAATGTCCATCAACAGAGGAATGGATAAAGAAAGAAGATGTGGTACATACACAATGGAATACCACTTAGTCATAAAAAATGAAGTGATGCCATTTTCAGCAACATAGAGATTATCATACCAAGTGAAGGAAGTCAAACAGGAGAAAGACAAATATATGATATCACTCATATATGGAATCCAGTTTTAAAAAGATACAAATGAATGTACTTACAAAACAGAAGCAGACTTAACAGATAGCAAAAACAACTTATGGTTACTAGAGGGGAAGCATAGGGGAAAGGGATAAATCAGGAGCTGGGGATGAACACATGCACACTGCTGTATATAAGATAGATAACCAACAAGAGCCTACTGTATAGCACAGGGAACTCTACCCAATATTCTGTGATAACCTAAAGAGAAAAGAATCTAAAGAATGAGTATATGTATATGTATAACTGAATCACTTTGCTGTACACTTAAAACTAACACAACATTGTAAATCAACTATACTCCAATAAAATTAAAATATTTTTAAAAAAATAATAAATGTGGATAAAATTACAGAACCACTAAACTTTGTCATTGTGATGTATTAAAAAGCTATTGGTCAAAATGTGACTATCATGCTTGGTGTTATGGGCCAAGTCCTTTTGAGTTGAACATGCCTACGATACTATGGCTTGATATTTGCTTGTCCCATTTGACTCACTGTCAACTTTTGTTGGTACCCCAGGTCACTGTTTTGTGGACTATATTAAGTCCACCTCTCTTCTTACCAGCCAAGAGCTATTCAAGTCATGCTGTTTAAACACCAGCAAAACTGTCAATGTAAGTCATAATTGTACATATGAATATAACATTGAAATAAGAAAGCAGTCCTTGATTATCATTGTCCACAATGTTCCAGACTAGGTTTATGCTTTTTTTTTTTTTTTTGAGATTTTCATTGAAAATAAATCATGTGTTAAATTTGGAGAGAGAGTTTCAGATCCTCAGAATGTCCACAGACTCCAGTCTGAGAACCAGTTCTACCCAGTTACATGTTATACATTGATACATGCAAATTCACAGCTACAACTGAAAAACATAATTCCAGTGTAAAGCAGGTCCCTTGCTTTTCTAATGTCACCTCTGCTTTCCCTATATCCTACCTTGCCTAATATCCTCATTTTCTCCCTTTACTTAGCCTCAAGTTTTCAACTAGAGCAGTGATTTTCAGTCCCTGTTGCACATTAGAATTACATAGGGAGCTTTTATGCGAATATAATATCTAGTCTTGGATGTGTTCAAGTTTTGTTTCTGTTTTTATTTTGTTTGTTTGTTTTGTCTTATACTTTGTTTTTAAAGTTTTCCAGTTTGTTCAATGTGTGCCTGGGATTCAAAACCACAAGATTCTAAAACTATTGAAAATTTCTATCAAGATATTTTGGCTTATTAAGGAGCAGTAAGGCTGTGTATTATATAATACTGCTTACTGT
Source organism: Bos indicus (assembly GCF_029378745.1). Lineage (NCBI taxonomy): Eukaryota > Metazoa > Chordata > Mammalia > Artiodactyla > Bovidae > Bos > Bos indicus. The sequence continues at coordinate 57,593,765 of NC_091769.1, forward strand.
ATGCCAGGCACTGTGTTGTTCAACACATATCATTACCTCATAAAATCAGTGATGTTATGAAATTGGTATTAGCTCCATTTTTCAGAAAGGTTAAGTTTAGAGAGACAAATTAGGTTCCCTTGGGCTGCATTATTAGCAGCAGAATGGGGATTCAGATTGTCTGTTAATCATTATCTTAACCACAACACTATAAATATTCAGTCTTATTTCACCCTTTTATTACAATATAGATTTACTTTAACCAATCCCTGTTAAATGCACACTTTGATGAAGGCATTTTTACTTTGAGTAGTTTACATATTTTGACTAAAAATGTGTAAGCATAAAGTATGAATGCAGTTCATATGAACACCTGCAGCTATAGTTCTCTTTTTTCCCTATTCCATTAAGAAGTTTGTTGGATAAATGATTTCATTTTCTAAGATTGGGTTTCTTTTCAAAAGAGGCTGAAAAGCATTCACTTAGTTAGCTCACTTTGTTTTCAAGTCTATTAAGAAATATTGCATTTGAATCACATTCTGATTAAACTTATAATTTTAGGGTTACCATATTTGGTTGATCTTAACACATTTTCTATATTTGACATCTTTGAAGTCCGAAATAAATTTGTTTCTTTCACTTTGATGGCCCACTGTAGTTAAATTGGTGGATTTTTCTGTTCATGAATGATGAAATAGTTGTATGTCTTAAAATTAATGACATCTTGGATTTGATGAATTAACAACAGTGGTTATATATGAATGACTATTCCATATATACTCTGCCTATTTTGGGAGGTAAAACAGTGTGATATATTCTCGGTATTGCGAAGATTAAATAAGATAAAATAATCATCATGGTATCTGGCACATAGTAAGAGCTTAGGAAATGTCAGCTGTTGTTATGACATTGTAAATATTAGTGTTATAACTGCATCATGGCTCCACAGTTACAGACCAGAGAAAGGTGACCGGCAGCCTTCAGTTTATAAGTGAAAGAAATTAACTGTTCTTTCAGTTATTTCCTGTAGACAGGTTCTTTTATAAACAAATCTGACTGGCACTAGATTGATATTTCCAAGACTGCTGTATATATAGAATGCTGAAAACCAGCATTATACAATATACTGTGCTGTACTGCTCATTATGGACTCTTATTCTGGCATATTCCCAAAATACAGAATTGAATATAGATATTCACTAGTCTAGTCCAGGGGAATTTTGTCCAAGAAATGCAGCACCAGAGATTACAGGTATGAGAAACAAGATTGTTGTCAGTAGACTTTGAGTATGTCAGTTTTTATAAGAGCTGTGCTTCCCTCAGTCACACAACAGTTTTTTTTTACCTGTAATACAAGTTAAATAGCAAATAATTGTTGCAGGAGTAATATTTCTCTCTTCTTTCAGTAACTCACACTTACTTTTCAGGCCCTGAACACTTTTAAGTATATCCATACCCATCAGACATTAAAGTGCTTAATATAAAACATGTTGTTGTTTAGTCACTCAGTAGTGTCCGACTCTTTGCGACCCCATGGACTGTAGCACACCAGGCTTCCCTGTCCTTCACCATCTCCCGGAGCTTCCTCAAACACATGTCCCGTGAGTCGGTGATGCCACTCAATCATCTTGTCCTCTGTCGTCCCCTTCTCCTCCTGCCTTCAGTCTTTCCCAGCATCAGGGTCTTTTCTAATGTGTCAGCTCTTCGCATCAGATGGCCAGAGTATTGGAGCTTCAGCTTCAGCATCAGTCCTTCTATATAAAACATAAATTATATTAAGTTTGTACAGAATGTCCTTTTTTTTTGGTCCTGGGAGGTAAAAACTCACCTGAGCTTTGATCATTTTCTTTCTTGCTTGTGACGTTGCTTTCAATTATTTTTTTTCTATAATTTATGTTTCCTAAAGGAAACTTCTTAAGTATAATTTTGGGATAAGTGAATAGATTATTTTCATTATTGATTTTTATTTTTTAAATCTGCAGAAAGCAAAAAGAGAATATTTTCCTGGAATTGTATAAAAGGGAAATGTTTTTTTAATTAAAAACTTTCTTTAGAAAGGACTTTTAGATTCTCAGCAAAACTATGAGCACAAAGTGCCATATCTACACTGTTACCCACACATGCACAACTTCTTCAACTATGGATACCCCATGACATGGTGGTTCATTTGTTAGTCAGTGAATCTACATTGATACATCATCATCAAAAGTCTATACGTTATTTTAGGGTTCACTCTTGCTGAATATATATATTTGCTGAATTTTATAGTTTTATTATATTTTTTCTTTACTCCTCTCTCTTGAGCTCGCCTTCTGCACCCTACTCTCCTTTATCTGATACTCTGCCCTGTGACTCTATCCACTTAACCTCCCTTTCCCTTAGTTCTTTTGTCCTTTACTCAGGGAGACTGCTGGGTTGTGTCTGCTTCTCCTCTCTCTTGGAAACTCTCTCCTTTCTTCAGCCTGGAAACTTTCTCCAGGCATTAAAGCTGAGCAGTTGTAGGACTCATCTGTTTATTTTTCTCTCAGAGATCACTGTCTTGCACTGTCTGTTGTCCAATGTCTGGAAACAGTTGTTTGTATTTTGTCGTGGTTTAGGCGTGTAGGTAAATCAAGTCCCTGTTACTCCATTTCGACTGGAAATAGCCTAATGACTACCAAAACCAAACCAGTCATGTTACCCATCCTACCAGCCTTGTGGAAGAATTCATAAAATGGGTGAATATAGAAATCAGTCATTTCTCTCCAGTATGTTCCTTGGTGGGAAGATAAGGTGAAGTCTTGCTCTCCTCCTATGTACAGAGACCCAACCCAAGTAAAGGGGAAAAGTACCTTTCTCCCCTAACACTTACCATTATCAGTATTTACATAAAGAAATTGAGTGACATGTCTCAACTTGCCCAGGACTGTCCTAATTACATCCTGCTGTCTTCTTTGTGAAAACAGTAAAATCAGATTCTGCAGTGCATGTTTTACTTTTGCAGTTGTGAGAGTTATTAAAGGTTAATTTGTTTTCAGATCTTTACATGAATTTTTTTACTTTGGCCATCAGTTATGTTGTATATAACCTCATTTCAATGAGGTTTGCTTTTGAAGGTTAAATAATTACTGAAATTTAATTTGATAATTCCTACCCTAACAAGGGGCTTCCCTTGTGGCTCAGCTGGTAAAGAATCTGCCAACAAGGCAGGAGACCTGGGTTCCATCCCTGGGTTGGGAAGATCCCCTGGAGAAGGGAAAAGCTACCCACTCTGGTATTCTGGCTTGGAGAATTCCATATATAATCCATGGGGTTGCAAAGAGTTGGACACGACTGAGCGACTTTCACTTTCACTTCACCATAGCAAGGTATGCCAAAGAATCTTTTTCTTTCTCAGAAATTTCTGAGAGAATTATTATTTTAACTTGCCTGCAGTTACTCAGTATTTGAATTTACCTCTGTTTGATATAACGTCAGTATTTACCTCCCAGTTAGGCCATGTTTTAGAACCATCATAGTTCTATAGAAGAATATAAAATTTTAATATTTTAGGTTTAAGATGAATTATAATTTTGGCATCTTATGTGTCCCTTAGAAAAATTATCTTTTGAGATCATTTGTCTAAAGCCAACAGGAAAATCATTATAAGCAATATGATTGTCAAACAAATCATCCCTACTCTTACTGTCAAATAATAAATAGTTCTACTCTTATTCAGTTTATTTTTCCTTTTATATTTCCCCCTTCTTATTTTCCTATTTGTTCTTTCCTCTTTGTCTATTCTCTATTCCTGTCCCTTTTCCTCCCCTTTTTTTCCTCTTTATTTTGATCACAATTCTTAGTTACTTATCCTTCTGTTCTTTTCTGATTATTTTCTATAAGAATTCCCTTATCTCCACAGGAATTACTGTGGCTGAATTTGTAAGGAGCCAGAAGGGGAATGTGGATGGCACTCATATATAGAGGTTTTGTGTAGTTGAGAATTCAGATTGTAAAAGAAATGATGTTTGTTGCAACAGACAATTATAGTCCTCTGGGAAGAGAGTCGCCTTGCAGAATTGTGTGAAGTACAAGCTTTACCTTCCTTGGCTTCTGATGAACTCTTTTTACTCTTCTGTGCCTAGAAAATATCTATTTGTTAACAACTGGGTAAAAATTCAATAATAAGTAGTTGCATAATTAGATTGAGATTTCTTTTTTTTTTTTAATGAACTCAGCAATTGCTTTACTAGTATAAAGAGTAGTTTCTTTTGTGTTATACCTTTAGAGCACTTTTAGTTAGAAATTATTTTGATGAAAGATGTGTAAATACTAATCATAAATGCTTTATTTCTTTGTTATGCAAACTTTTAATCTATAATATAATCATCTGAGCAGTTTAAATGACATATGCTTTTTTTAAGTTTTACTGTAGCCTATGATAGTGTTTTGGAAACTACACAGCATTGTATTTTTTTATTACTGTAGTTCATTTAATAGTTATGGTAAACAAATTCAGATTTGTAGGTAGTTGCTATTTTATATAATGTGATATTTGCAAAGGTGGGAAAAGAGATAGTACTTATTATTTGACTGTAAATAACTTAGGGAACAGAGGAACTTAGCATGGGCTGAGTTCTGAGTAAATAGTCTTGTCATACCTCACATCAAAGGAGCACCTTGTATACTTCCAGAATTCTCTTATGTTCTTTAGTTTTAGAACTAGAACTATTTGACTTTTAACTTTTAGATCCTTGTATCAAGAAGTTCATAGTGCTTTAGAAAATACTATTAACCTTAAAATATCTTAAGAATGATGGAATGAATATCTTATATTGATTTTGTTCACAATAATTAAAATTTTGTGTGTATGTTATACACACACGTATATATGAAAATTGCACAACACCAGTTGTGAGCCTGATAGAATGTCTACAAACATGAACAGCTTTAGAAAAATTTAAGAAACATTTTAGAGCATTGAAAATAATTGAAAGTCCAAATTGTCACTTAACAAATCACTAAGTCTGCTTTTCTTTAGTGCGTTTCCATTGGTTAGTTCTACTGATTGTTAACAATTGAGAATTAGTGATTAGAGAATTAACCAAGGCTTTTTCCTTTGGTTTCTGTGAGGTTCTGTGTGAGATATGTGTAAGATCAGACCCTCAAAATTACCTGCTGTCAGCATTTTAGAGAATACACTATCAAATGGCAGAAATGGCTGTCAAGTTGGAATTTAGGAAATAAATTCTCTTGAGATACTGATGATTGGGTCCCAGGAACATACTTGAAATAATCATTTTGGTTGGGTATGTGAGTGTGTTTTAACAACTCTTTGCTGAAATGTCTGTGTCAATAAGTTAAATTCTGTCTTTTAAAAAGCATAGTCAAATAAAAGTTAAAAGAGCTTCTTGTGCATTGCCTGATGTTTTGACACCTTCAGTCTGCCGTTTGTTACAGAGCTAATAATCTGAGCTCATTTGTCCTATAAAACCTGAATTCTTCAGTTTAATCTACTTTAATCAAACTTGGGCATACTTCAGTGTGTAGTCTTTGATCTACACCTGAGATCTTATTAGTTAAATATGCTTAATCATTTTTCATTATGCTTATATATTCATTGAGCATCTTCTATATACCAGGCACTGTCCTGAAAGTGAAATTCGCTCAGTCGTGTCTGACCCTTTGTGATCCCATGGACTATACAGTCCATGGAATTCTCTAGGCCAGAATACTGGAATGGGTAGCTTTTCCCTTACTCCAGGGATCTTCTGAACCCAGGGATCGAACCGAGGTCTCGCACATTGCAGGTGGATTCTTTACCAGCTGAGCCACAAGGGAAGCCCAAGAATACTGGAGTGGGTAGCCTACCCCTTCTCCAGGGGATCTTCCTGACCCAGGAATCAAACCAGGGTCTCCTGCATTGCAGATGGATTCTTTACCAACTGAGCTATCAGGGAAGCCCACTGTTCTAGACACTGGTAATAGAATGATGGCTGTGTTAGACCTGGTTCCTGCATGCCTGGATTTTATGATCTAATTAGAGACAAATAGCCATTAGAGCAGTAGGAACACCTGAAGCTTATGAGAGAATTTCCCTTTGCGTCTACTTCCCATCTGAGTTGAAATTTCACTGCAATCAGGCACTAGAAAAAAATTGGCAGATTTTCAACTTCTCCATTGGAAAATACACAGTTTGTAACAGTGTACTCCTTAGTTAAGGCTTTTAACCCCTGCTTATCTTCTGGTTTTGGTTTTCCAACTCATTTACAACTCTTCTTTTGCAGCTTTCCAAATACCAGGTTTAGTTTGGGTAGCCATTGCATATAGGAATCCTTATAGATATAATAGATATTGAGGACACAATCCTCATGTCTCAGTGCATGAGCAAAGAAACAAAGAAAATTCTGTTAGGATTGCAGCAGAGTAACCATGTAAACAGGGAAGTTCAGTGAGGATTCAAAGGGAAACAGATTGGGAATTAGACATCAAGATGTTTTACAATAAGGACTAGAATCAATGTTCAGAGGCTGGATAACCAGTACAGAATGAGCAGTAAGAATGACCTTGATACTAACAAATACATGAGGCTGACTCTCTGTTCATTATTCTTTCCTGAGCTAGAATTGGATTTGGACTAACTGGGGAGTAGAGTTTAGGTAGGCATACTAGATAAAACTTGGAAATAAGTCCTCAAATTTTTAATGTTTTATATGCATAGGAGATCTTAGTTTAAGGCGTTAGTTTACCATTATATTGCTCTATGTGTCTGAACTGTCACTTCTATGAAGTCTAATTTCTTCATCTGTAGATTAATTAAAATTCACAATGTTCCTTTGAGTTTTTAAACTGAATTATATACAAAAGCCAAGACTCTCCCCTCTCCACTCCTGCCCTACTTTTTAACTTATCCCCTGTTGTCTTGCCCACAGAAGCTGCTCATTTTTCTTTGATGATAAAGGGACCAAGCTTGGTTGTAATTAACTGTAAGTGGTTTTGAATGCACAAAACAGAACATTGAAACATTGAAAATTCTTTTAATACCAGGAATCCTTGAAGATATGTCTGTCTGAGGGGCTTTCTAGAATCTGTGCCCTGAGTAGGTAGGGTAACTTCTACTCTAAAAATGAGTCATATTTTGTGTGAAGTGAAAAATAAGAATGCACTTTCATAATTGAGAATTATTAGAAACTATTGGTAGTATAAAGTGAGCTCTTAGAGATGGTTCTCAACTGATAATGTTTGTGACCTTGGCAAATGATTTTACAAATTTAGTTTTATCATCTGTAAAGTGAGAGAAAGACCCACGTCATTGCATTTATTTTTATCTTAAGTTTAAGAAGCCATATGGTGCACTCTGTGTACCAGGCAATATTCAGAATATTTTACAAATAGCAATGCAGGTCTTTTAACTACCCTCTGAAGGTCAATAGTGTTATTATTGCCATCTAATAGATTTTTTAAAAGCTAAGACAAAGAGAGGTACAAGAGGTATAACCTGTGCAAAACCAACCAGCAAGTAGCAGAACTGTTTGCCTGATCTAAGAGTTCATGTTCTTAACTATTACTTTGTGCTACACATACACATGACTTTGTTTTTCTGATAGAACCTCAGAATGTTAATTGCCTTAATCATAATCTTGAATTTTGGTGGTTGCTGTATAATGTATATGTACAGCAGAAATATTTGGTTGAATTTAAGCAAACTATACACAAGTCTAGAAAGTTGTTTTTAAAAGTCAGTCTGTGATAAGTTTGTTTACAGATCACTTGCCTTTTTCAGAATAGAATGCTGAGGATCAGTTTAAGCTTTGTTCTTGGCTAACAAAAACAAAGCATATTTTTGTATTTGAAGGTACTCTTCTTCTAGTGAAAATATTTATGTCACTAGTATTAATAAAATAATACTGTACATATAAAGTTGCTTTCATTTATAGCCACAGCCTCTCTTTTTTGCACTTGTCATTAAAGTTAACTTTCTCCTTTATTTTCTTCTTAAAGATTTCTCATAGTGTATAAATCAAATTGCACTAGGAATGAAAAAACCTAGATCCTGGTGTGCAGCGGTATACATACAAGTTTGATAAAAAGGAAGTTAATGTCTTTTTACCTTTGTTCATTTGAAAGTAAGGTAGATTAGCTACATAATTTCTAAGATCTTTTACAATTCTAACTTAAAACAGAAACACTCAACACATACCTATGAGATTGGAGCATGTAAATGAGAAACCAAGAATATTTCAGAGTACTTAGAACCTCATTCATTAGGAAATTAACATCAACAGAATATTAAGTATATTTTTATAAGGAAATAGATGGGTTACTATAACTCTGGAAGTACTTGCAGTTTGGGAGAAGGTTGGCTCAAGTTAGCAGTACAGACTGTATATGGAACAGAGTGAAATATACACAGGTGGAGGTGAAATTTATGACCTTAGGATTGTGTGCCAGTACCCTGAAGTAACCATTCATGGCGTAATGGCTTACATAAGTTCTGGGGAAGAGTACCAAGTAAGTGAAAGATCAGTGTGGAAATGAGTTAGGAAAGGACTCTTGTAGGAAAAATGGTCAGGAAAGTTCTTCAGAAAACTTGAGGCATATTTAATAGGTAAAAGAGAAAAGGTGGTAGTACAAGGTGAGAAATGAGTAGAGCTTGGTATAGACAGTAGTTTGGATAGAACAGGGTTACACGTAGGTAGCAGTAAAAGAAGAGATTAAGAACCAGAGCTGGAGCCTTAAGCGGACTCACCTCAGTTTATAACTTCTGGAGGCAGTGTTCTTATCAGAATCTGGCAGTGCACAACCAGAGTAGCTGGCTCTGTATGGTGGCCCAGGCCCTAGTGTCAGGCTTAAGCATTTATACTGGGTTTAATAGACAGTTAAGGAGCCAGTAAAACAAACAAAAAACAAACAGAAAAATGTTGAGCTGAGAGGAATGTGGTGGAATGGCTTTTCAGGAAGATTAATCTGCATCAGTGTGCAAGACAAATAAGGGCCTGGAGTCCTAGACCATAACTAGGAGATTGGTGTAAATAATAAGAATCTAACTTGGTAACTGTTTTGAGGTTGGTTAAAAAGGAAGGTTTAATTTCAAGAGACATTTGAAGAACAAATTAGTAAAATTCAGTTACTGGATTTTAGGCCCTGAAGAGGGAGAATCTCCTGCCCCTGTATCCAAGACTTAGAAGGGAACTTCTTTTATTCTCTTTTGGCATTTGGAGACAATTTTGTATGAGAAAGGATTCTACATGTGTAGTACTTATATTGTGATACATGAGTCGTCACTGTGTTAAGTGAGGACTAAGAAAGTAGGCTTTTGTGTTTATCATCTGTACCCTTCAGAATAATTGACAATATATGCCACATCTATCTAATCTTCCATCATCACCATCTCTTGAGATCACTGTTGTCCAAGTCACCAATGACTTCCTTAATGTCAAATCCAGTGGTCATTTCTTTGTTTATGTTTTATTAGACCTCACTACTGTTTGAGACAGTTGACCACACCCTCCATGAAACATTTTTTTTTTCCTGGAACTTCCATTATACCATACTTGACATATACCAGCTCCTTTTGCTTGTTCATCATCTTCCACCAGATCTCTACTTGTTCGAGTGTCTCAGGCCTTTGTCATGAATTCTCACTATGTGCTTCTGGGTGACTCTTCACTCTAAATGCTGTCTAAGTGCCAGTGTTTCCCAAAACTATCTCTAACCCTGGGAAAAAACCAACCTCCTAACTAGTATACCTACTCTGATTCTTTTTCCCTTATTTTGTTATTAACATATCTGTCAGGGCGATCATTTTAAAATGTAAATCAGATCATGTCATTTCTCTAGTTAAAACCATCCAACAACTTCCCACTATGTTTAGGATAAAATCTAATTTCCTTTCCCTAGCTTCAAAATCCTGTATGATGTAGTCGCTGACCACCATTCTTTTTTTTTTAATTGGAGGATAATTACTTTACATTATTGTGATGGTTTTTGCCATACATCGACATGAATCAGCCACTGGTGTACATGTGTCCCCCATCCTGAACCTCCCTCCCACCTCTCTCCCCACCCCATCCCTCTGGGTTGTCCTAGAGCACTGGCTTTGAGTGCCCTACTTCATGCATCAAACTTGCTCTGCCCTGATCACCATTCTGAACTATAATTCTTACCACTTTTCCTCTCTGCTACTGCCATTCCATCCTTACTCACCTTCTTTTAGTTCCTGGGACATTATTGCTTCATTCCTACCTTAGACCCTTTGCTCAGAGTGCTCTTTCTCCCAGTTTTTTAATGGTTTTTTCCTTGTTCTGACCTTGGCTTAAATGTTATCTGCTGAGAAAAGCCATCCCTCAACAGTCAGTATAAAGCATTCACATAATTCCTCTCAGTTTTTGCAATTATAGTATTGCAGTTAACACCATCTTCATACCTACATACTGGCTATATCAACTGAGCCCAATTCTCTAAGCATAACCTCTTCTCCTAAATCTTAACACCCTTTCTCAGATTCATCCATATGTTTTTCATATTATCAATATAAGGTACTAGTTCTTACCTAATTATTTTTAAAAGATTGCTTTTAAAGAGAAAAAAAGAAAGAAAACAAAGCAGAAAAGTATTTGAAACTTCTAAGTTCTAATTTCAACACCAGAACTAGTATGCCATTATCTATGTCTGTTGTTACAAATTCCTCTACTAAGTAACCACACTATTAATGTGATTTACTTAGCAGGGGTTTTACAAAACAATAACTAATTAATTAATGTATATGACACTATGTAATTCTTTTATTTGCATATTATTTTCAGCTAATAGGTTTTATCTTTTGTCTAATGCCAATCAGAGACTAGAAATTTATTTAAAATTTAGTTTGTGTGTTTGCTTTATAGGAATCTACACATGTGTGCATATGTAATCCCACAAAGACATGATCATAACATTCTTTCTTTTGAGAGTTGTGTTTTCACTTATGTTGTGGATAATCTTTTTTTGTCAAAAGTAGGTCTATATCATTATTTTAGGTAAAACTTTACCACAGTGCCTTTTTAACCAGGGCCGTTTTTTGGACATTTAGATTGATTACATTTTTTGACTGATATAAACACTTTAATAAATACCCTTCGACATTCAATTCTGTTACTTGTTCTGTTATTTCTTTGGAATAAATTCATGGGAGAATCTTTATTCATATTACCAGATTGTTCACTATACGTTTGAAAGGACGTGATTTTTAGAGAAACTTTCTTTTTAGCAGTCCCCCAGGTGTTCTCATGCTTCATATTATTCCATATAGGAGGGGTGTGAAATCTACTACCTTGGCAGACTTTAGAAGTAAACTTAACAGCATAGACAGCAGCCCAGTGATAGGAAGGACATTCTTCTTCCATTTCCTTTGGACAGAGCCTTGAAGTATTCTAGATTTCTCTTAAATCAAGGATTCAGATACCACCATTAAGTGTTTATGATAAGTTCTGGTTCAGAGGGACTCCAGTTAGATCCTCCCAAGAAGGAAATGGTGGTTCTGGCCTGTCCCCTGGGCTTTTTATGAAGTACTTAAGAGTAGAGATTCATAGACACTCAAGGTTGAAAGAACCAATGGATGTCTAATTCAGCTACCACTTGACAGCTAAATCCCTTCAGCTACACCTGGGCAATTATTTATCCGTCTGTTGGTGAGCATCCTTAGTGATGAAGAGTTTATTTCCCAGGTTAGCCTGTTTCACCTGTGGATCATTCTGATTGTTTAAGATTTTCCCAATGGGAAAATTATTTTCTTTGTTGGAGAGAACAGATGAAGAACTTTAAGATGGCTGAACTCCAGAACTAGAAGAGAGCGCCACTAAAAGGGAGCCAGTCTGGTCACAGCTTCTAGTCAGGCTGTGGTGTAAGCAGTATCCTCACTGAGGTCTTCGGGGGAGAGGGATTCGAGAACTATGTTTTAATTGATTGACTTCTATTCTCTAATGATCTGTCATTGATAGCCTGTGAAAATTTATAACAACCTTTCTGTTCAAAGTTATGTTTTAAATCAATTTATCTCTTTAAAAAAAAAAAAGGCTAGTCGGTAAGCCTTTGCAGCCCATGTTTGTCTACATTTGAAACGTTTTGTTTTTATAAAAGTAAATTGTTTACAGAGACCCCCAAAATTATACCTTATTCTGGGATAATCTACGTCCTTAAGGTAGCAATTCATATCTAATGAATTTTCTTTAATATGTCATAAAATTTCCCAGTTCATTAGTCATATTCTTTACTACAGTAAACTCTATTGTATGGCAGAGGTTTTAGAAATTGAAATTATTAAAATTTTAATAATGCAACTTTTCTAATGACTATTGTTTAGTATTATCATTTGTTAAAATTCAGATACCCATAAGTTTTTACTGACAAGTTGCTAAAGGCTGTCATCATGTTGTCACATGCATTTAGCTAGTATTTTATGTGTTTCATGATACCATTGTTAGTCCATATTATTCCCTGCAGTATTTTTTGTAATAGTTACATAGATAACTAATAGGTAACTACTGTCATCTCTAATCTTTGTTTGGCATTTTTCATATAGATATTTTATACCCTGGCTAAATTCAGTAAGCCTTCCAAAGGGTTGCAGATTCCAGTCATGGTTTGGAGTATTTTTAGTTTGCTATTTGAGGAGGTAATGACCAAAACAACCAATTTCAGTCAAATATTAAATTATTCAAAAATGCTTTTTTCTAGCAGTTTGGTTTTTATAACTTTAAACTTAATAATTCTAGTATGTGAGTAAGTCATATCCTACTAGGCTTGTTTTTTGTTGTTGTTGTTTGTCTTATAGTAGGTCCTTACTGATTATCTATTTTAAATACAGCAGTGTATGCATGTTAATCCAAAACTCCCAATCTGTGCCTCTCCCCCCCACCTTCCTCCTTGGAAACCATAAATCATTCTCTAAGTCTTTGAGTCTGTTTCTGTTTTGTAAATAAGTTCATTTGTATTATTTTTTTGGATTTCATATATAAGTGATGTCATATGATATTTGCCTTTCTCTATCTGACTTACTTCAGTTCAGTTCAGTTCAGTCACTCAGTCGTGTCCGACTCTTTGCGACCCCATGAATCGCAGCACTCCAGGCCTCCCTGTCCATCACCAACTCCTGGAGTTCATTCAGACTCATGTCCATCGAGTCGGTGATGCCATCCAGCTATCTCATCCTCTGTCGTCCCCTTCTCCTCCTGCCCCCAATTCCTCCTAGCAGCAGAGTCTTTTCCAATGAGTCAGCTCTTTGCATGAGGTGGCCAAAGTACTGGAGTTTCAGCTTTAGAGTCATTCCTTCCAAAGAACACCCAGGGCTGATCTCCTTTAGAATGGACTGGTTGGATCTCCTTGCAGCCCAAGGGACTCTCAAGAGTCTTCTCCAACACCACAGTTCAAAAGCATCAATTCTTCAGCACTCAGCTTTCTTCACAGTACAACTCTCACATCCATACACGACCACTGGAAAAACCATAGCCTTGACTAGACGGACCTTTGTTGGCAAAGTAATGTCTCTGCTTTTGAATATGCTATCTAGGTTGGTCATAACTTTTCTTCCAAGGAGTAAGCGTCGGCTGCAGTCACCATCTGCAGTGATTTTGGAGCCCAAAAAAATAAAGTCTGACAGTTACTTAACTTAGTATCAAAATCTCTAGGTCCATTCATTTTGCCACAAGTGGCATTATTTAATTTTTTTTTAGACTGAGTAATATTCCATTGTGTATATGCACCACATCTTCTTTATCCATTTGGAAGATGAATTATAATTTAAAAAATAGTATCACATATATATGAGACATTACTTAGGCTGTGGACCATCCTTAGTACTCACATGGAGTAGTTGACATCTTGGAATCACTCAGCATTTCATAGCTTAGGAGCAACTGTTCTGACATAATTTTTAGCTCTCCAAGATTACCCCACAGTTTGAGAGAGGGAAAAGGATGAGCCCAGAGAAATTTTCCAGGAGCTAAAATCATGCCATGTTGCCAGCCCATGGCAAAGCTGAGCTAATCTTGAAAACCCACAGAACCATCAGAGAAAAAAGGATGAATGGATTTCTTTTTATGTCTTTTGATTCCCTCTGCAGGACATCATGATTTAACTCACTGCATCTCAGGAGACCACAGGAGACCCTTGGCTTATGACCTAATTGGTTCCTAGAGGAAAAATAAAAGTTCAGACCTCTCTTTTATCCCCAGTTGGCACAATATTATAAATTATGGTCCTTTTCCTGGAAACAAACCCTGTACCACAAATATTCCAAAATATATTATTAAAATATATGTTGAATGTATATTATTTATATTTATATTTTTACAAATATCTATTAGTATATAAAAGCAAAATTTGTAGCTACAATAAAAGAAAGCATGTTTGGGGTAGTTAGGGACTCAGATTCTGGAACCAGACTTATGTAGGTTCAAATATCAACTTTGCAGCTTCCTAGCAGGGTGATCTTGGGCAGTTATTTAATCTCTCTATGCTTCGGTTATCTATAAAAATGGTGGTAATAGTTCCCACCTTCTAGAGGTGCTCTGAGGATTAAAAAAGTTAATGTATAGAAAGTAGTGAGAATTGACAATACCTGACAATATCATCAAGTATTGACTGCAATTTTATATGTTGTAAATGCTCATTTTAGGGAAACTTTTCGGAATGGCCTTAAACTACAAGCTCAATCAAGTTGGCTCTCAAGGTTCCTTCTTTTTCTGATAAGCATTCCTGAGGCTAGATATAGATGCTTATCATCATACCCCCCTCAAGGCCATTCACAATCAGGCTCCAGTCCTACCTTTTCTACACTTTTTTTGTACAAATGCTCCCCTCAAGTTGTACTTACTCTTTCCTGGTTCAGCCCAACATCTGCCTCTTTTGCAAAATTTTACCAGTATTATCTGAACTTCTTTGGAATTTATTGTGTGCTTCAACGTTCCACTGTTTTAAAAATCATCTCTGAGTCAAACCGTTTGAGACTAGTAGCTATATGCAATACAACTTTGCGTTCCCTCGTCATCTACTTCGGGATGTGCTTAGTCACTTGTGTGCTAAGTTGCTTTAGTCATGTCAAATTCTTTGTGAACCTAAGAACTGTTGTCCACCAGGCTCCCCTGTCCATGGGATTCTACAGGCAAGAATACTGGAGTGTGTTGCCATGTCATTCTCCAGTGGATCTTCCTGACCCAGGGATCAAACCCAAGTCTCTTATATCTTCTGTATCAGCAGGCGGGTTCTTTACCACTAGCGTCACATCTTCCTGACCCAGGGATCAAACCTCCGTCTCCTGTGTCTCCTGTATTACAGGCGTGTATGTCTCCTATATGTACTGCTTAATTGGCAGAGATGAGAGAAAGCAGCATTTTTAAGACTGTACTATAAGTTGAATTTTGTGTGTGCATGTACACATGCATGCATGTCCAACCTGCATAGCAGGTTAACAGTTTTGAAAACTAACTGTACTTTTAAAATTGGAGGACTTGTAAGAAATTTAAAATTAATATAACTAAGTGAAACTTTTGCAGATTAGATTGTTGAAACTTCATAGGAACCAAAAAACATCACATTTCATATATTGCAATCAGGCCTGCATCTCCTGTTAGATAATTATGAAATGTCTTCCTCTGAAACTACTACTACTGTGTAACAAAGAAAAAGAAGAACCCTGTGGCTATGAATGTCCACATCACCGAATTAGGGCTATAAGAACTAGGAACTAGTTAAGGAATGGGAAAAGGAGAGAAAGGGAAAAACATACTTTTGGATCTGCCTCTTTTTCTAATATTTAATAATAGTAATAAAATATCTTAACTAAAAATATATTATGTAATAAGACATTTTAACCTTTTGGCTGTTGGCAAAGTTTTCTTCATGAAAGCTATTATATTTGACATCTAAAAATATTATTATCTTAAAGGATTTTTTGTTGTTGTTCAGTCGCTCAGTTGTGTCCAACTCTGCGACCTCATAGACTGCAGCACATGAGGCTTCCCTGTCTTGCACCATCTCTGGAGCTTGTTCAAACTCATGTCCATTGAGTTGGTGATGCTGTCAAACCTACTCATCCTCTGTCATCCCCTTCTCCTCCTGCCTTTGATTTTTCCCAGCATCAAGGTCTTTTCTGATGAGACGTTCTTCGTATCAGGTAGCCAAAGTATTGGAGTTTCAGCTTCAGCATCAGTCCTTCCAATAAATATTCAAGACTGATTTCCTTTAGAATTGACTGGTTGGATCTCCTTGCAGTCCAAGGGACTCTCAAGAGTCTTCTCCAGCACCACAGTTCAAAAGCATCAATTATTCAATGCTCAGCCTTCTTTATGATCCAAGTCTCACATCCATACATGACTACTGGAAAAACCACAGCTTTGACTAGACAGACCTTTGTTGGCAAAGTAATGTCTCTGCTTTTGAATATGCTGTCTAGGTTGGTCATAACTTTCCTTCCAAGGATCAAGCATCTTTTAATTCCATGGCTGCAGTCCCCATCTGCAGAGGTTTTGGAGCCCAAGAAAATAAAGTCTCTCACTGTTTCCACTGTTTCCCCATCTATTAGCCATGAAATGATGAGACCAGATGCCATGATCTTCGTTTTTCGAATGTTGAGTTTTAAGCCAGCTTTTTCACTCTCCTCTTTAATCTTCATCAAGAGGCTTTTTAGTTCCTCTTCACTTTCTGCCATAAGGATGGTGTCATCTGCATATCTGAGGTTATTGATATTTCTCCCGGCAATCTTGATTCCAGCTTGTGCTTCTTCCAGCCCAGTGTTTCTCATGATGTACTCTGCATAGAAGTTAAATAAGCAGGGTGACAATATACAGCCTCGACGTACTCCTTTTCCTATTTGGAACCAGTCTGTTGTTCCACGTCCAGTTCTAACTGTTGCTTCTTGACCTGCATACACATTTCTCAAGAGGCAGGTGAGGTGGTCTGGTATTCCCATCTTTTTAAGAATTTTCCACAGTTTGTTGTGATCCACACAGTCAAAGGCTTTGGCATAGTCAATAAAGCAGAAATAAATGTTTTTCTGGAACTCTCTTGCTTTTTCTGTGATCCAGCGGATGTTGGCAATTTGATCTCTGGTTCCTCTGTCTTTTCTAAAACCAGCTTGAACATCTGGAAGTTCACAGTTGATGTATTGTAGAAGCCTGGCTTGGAGAATTTTGAGCATTACTTTACTAGTGTGTGAGATGAGTGCAATTGTGCAGTAGTTTGAGCATTCTTTGGCATTGCCTTTTGTTGGGATTGGGATGAAAACTGACCTTTTCCAGTCCTCTGGCCACTGCTGAGTTTTCCAAATTTCCTGGCATATTGAGTGCAGCGCTTTCACAACATCATCTTTTAGGACTTGAAATAGCTTCACTCTTTGTTAGTGGATATAATTGAATTTGGGCTGTGGTATTAGTTTTTGTAGACATTAAAAAATGAATTCTTATCAAGGATACCTTAAAGCAAGGACCCATCTTTCTTTCTTTTCTTTCTTTTAATACTAGATACTCTGGATGAATATTTTGAGTATGATGCAGAGGAGTTCTTGGTCTCTCTGGCCTTGCTAATAACAGAAGGACGAACACCTGAATGTTCTGTTAAAGGTCGGACAGAAAGTTTCCATTGTCCTCCAGCACAGTCCTGTTACCCAATAACTACAAAACATGAATGTAGTGACAAGCTGGCCCAGGTGAGAATTGTGTGTTGAATGCATTTTATCTGCCTTTTATATAAATTAAATTCTGTCATCACCTTTATTACAATTATAACATTCACATTTAAGTAAAAAATTGGTTACAACATAAAGAAAAAGTATAGTACATAGCTTTTCCATCATCAGGTAAGTGCGCAGCCAATTTCATACCTTTGTCCACACACATCAGATTTAAGATGATCCTTGTTAACTATGAATTAGATTTCATTAGTTTTAGTTTCAGCCCTAGTTCATCAACTTTGTGTTCTTGTTTATTTATTAGATTTATGTTCATTATTATTTTCCCCATGTTAATGGGAGGATGCCTTTTGCTGTCATTAATGTTTCTGTATAATACTGTTAAAAATATTTATTTTGGTATGTAGCATATAATTTGCTGTAAAGATAGTTCTGCCAGTTAGTTTTTTAAGTGTAGTCCAAAATTTTAAACTTCTAAAATCTTGTCTATTTTGAGTGTTTAATGAAAATGAACTTTTAATATTTTGCTCTTAGACTGAATCTTTCATCTATAATTAATGATATCATTGACAGATGAGACAAGGCTGGGCCATCTTGAGGCCTGTCAGACATTGTGCATGGCAGTTATTTTTCCACAAAATAGAGCAAAGATATCCTACCACAAGAAAATTTGCATCGTAATTTTAGCTACTAATCCCCACACTCTGGAGTTAATAGTGCTGATGCATTGTTTAATGAGGAAACCTAAATAGACAGACAAGGCTGAGGAAAGCCCTTGAATAGGCGACTCATTTTCATACAGATGTCTCCTTTACAGTTATACTTTTTGAATTGAAATATAAAATTGGATGGGCTATTGAGCCATTTTACTTATCTCCATCTTCTCCAAGTGTCGCCAAGCCAGACGAACTAGGTCTGAGGTCGCATTGTTGTGGAAGAATAACCTTCCAATCATGGTGGAAGTGATGCTACTACCAGACTGCTGCTACAGTGATGATGGGCCCACCACTGAAGGGATTGATCTAAATGATCCTGCTATTAAACAAGATGCGTTATTATTAGAAAGATGGATATTGGAGCCAGTTCCTCGACAGTAAGTTGACCTGAGTTTGAAGTTGTCCCTGGTAAATTTGATTTTCCATTACTTTCTATAAATTACTTTAATAATATGTCTTTGAGTCCCTCTATGTAGTAAAATTTACCTATTTTGTACTTCTGTGACTTCAAGTGACACTTGTAAATGTACTCCCACACTCTTGAAAGCACATATCCTGAGTGATATATTTACCAGTTTCTTTCTAAAATTCAGTCATTTTGTACTTGCCCACATTTAGATGATGCTTTTTTACTTTCCTCAGGAGTGGTGATCGATTTATTGAAGAGAAAACTCTCCTGTTGGCTGTCCGCTCATTTGTGTTTTTTTCTCAATTAAGTGCTTGGCTGAGTGTTTCTCATGGTGCTACTCCACGAAATATTCTTTACAGGTATGTCTAGGGCAGAAAAAGAACCATGCATATTCAGCTAAAGTGGTTAACTACTGAATGGTATTTGACCTTTTAAGCAGTTTATTTCCTTCATTTCTAAATGTAAGTGGATAAAATTTACTCAAGTTTTTCTCAAAGCAAGTTAGAGAAGTTTAGATATGATATGACTCAATATGAGTTTTGCTTCTTGGGTTAAATTTGGTGTAGAGTAGTTTTCCGAGAACTTTTAAGCTTACTTTGTAGAACCAACAATGAATTGATACCACCATTATAAATAAAGTGGAAAAACTTTCTGGGCTGCTGAATTTTCACAGTGGTAAACCTACTTAATCTTTAGATCTTGAAAACTGTAAACACACAAGCTGCTGAACAGCTGTCTTAACTGTCTCTTTAGGCAGGTAGCCATGAGATAGAGAGTATGTCTAAATCACCTCACAGAAAGCATATAATTATAACAGGATTAACTGAATTCATTTATTTAGTAGCAAATGGAAAGTTCCTTTTTTCTGTTTTGACAACTAATTTTGAATTACACTATTTTTTAACTTTAGTGCTTTACTACTATAGTGTTCTTAAAAAGAAGATTGTCTGTATTGCAGGCATAGTCTATTTATTTCTGTTGGTTTTGTTAGAGTGACATGCATGGTAAAGTAGATTAAAATAAAATCTCAATAGTAATTAGTGCAAACAAAGGTAAGTATATGACTGTTTAAAGTTTTAAAAATAATATATAATAATGATATGTTTTATAATCCATTGATTCCATTTTTTTCTGTGTGATTCTAGAATCAGTGCTGCTGATGTAGACCTACAGTGGAATTTTTCACAGACTCCAATTGAACATGTGTTTCCTGTTCCCAATGTTTCTCACAATGTGGCCTTGAAAGTCAGCGTTCAGTCCTTGCCCAGACAATCTAATTATCCAGTTTTGACCTGTAGTATTCACACTAATATTGGCCTTTATGAGAAAAGAATTCAAGAACACGAACTTAAAACCCATCAGCACCGAAATTCTACAGAAGCAGATCACTGTAGTACAGACAGTTCACAGCGTGTTTGCAGCAAACAAACTTGGACCATGGCACCTGAAAGCATAATATTACATGCAAAAAATGGCACAACTCCAGAATATAGTGCAGCTGTCAAAAATGTCAAGCTATATCCAGGCATTGGCAGTAAATCTGACTATGGAACATCTCAAGGCAATATTTTAGGCTTCAGTAATATAGGAGAGAAAAAGTCACATGAAACATCAGTGAGAACTTTAAAATCATTTTCAGTGGTTGATTCCAGTGACTCTAGTCACCAGAGTTCCTGGCAGTCAGTTGGTGAGACTAATCCTTTAATAGGCTCTTTAATTCAGGAGCGGCAAGAAGTTATTGCAAGAATAGCTCAGCATTTGATTCATTGTGATCCAAGTACTTCCCATGTTTCTGAACATCCACTTAATATGCAAGAATCTAGTTCACTTAATTCAAAACTTTTCCGTGTTTCACAAGAAAATGAAAGTGTAAGAAGATGTAAAGAAACATTCTCTGTCTCTTTTGGCAGTCCAGAGCTCACCTCTTCAGAAGACACCAGTGAAGGGAAGATTCGAGTAAAACCAGAAACTCCTCGAAATGGCACTTACATCTCTAATGGTCTTCATTCTCGTCAGTCTGTTGGTGAGACTAATCCGTTGATAAGCTCTTTACTCCAGGAACGGCAAGATATCATTGCAAGGATTGCTCAACACTTGGAGCATATTGATCCAATGGCATCTCACATGCCCCGGCAATCATTCAATATGCAGGACTCCAGTTCAGTTCCTTCTAAAGTATTTAGGAGTTCCTATGAAGACAAAAATTTATTGAAGAAAAACAAGGATGACACTTCTGTTTCCATTTCTAATACAAAATTTTCCTTGTTAGATGACATCAGTGAAGGGAAAAATTCAATATCTAATAAATATTTTAGTTCTTTTAATTGCAACAGTAAAGTCAAGCCTTCTTTGCAACCTCAAATAAGAAGAAATCTGTATAAGGACAATCCTAGTGAAATCCAAGGTACGTTTCAGCAGACACAGAACAAAGCTACTGGTTTAACGACCCCTTCAAATATATCTCACTGCAAAGAAAATAACTTCGATTTGACAATCAGGTTAGAAAACACATGTTCTGAGTGTCAATTTAAGAAGCAAGAAATTAACAATGAAATTGATAAAGAGTATTCAAATTGTAACAGTATTGACAAACAGGTTTGCACAAATAAGTATAAGGACAAAATAATAAATGAAAATTATAATCCAGAATCTTTTATCAATCACCAGTGTGATAATTCAAAAAAAAATGACTCGAAAGTAAAAGTTACTGTGTTGGAAATGTCTGGATATCTGAGTAAACATGAAAATGAATGCTCAAATAAAGACCCAAAAAGGCCTAAGCCATGTGAACAAAACACTCAACTTAATAGTATAGAAAATTATCTCATTAAAGATAGTGAAGGTTTCAAATGCAAAAAGCTAGACCAATTAAGAAACGAACAGGATAAGAAAGAAGATCCGATTGATGAAAACTCTCAAAACTGTTCTCAGAGAAAGAATATAAAAGACTGTTTGTCCACATGTGAACGACTGAAAAATAAAGAGGTGTTGGTAAGTAATATATAACATTTCAAATATAATCCTCAAATATTTGTTATGGTTTGAATTTTGTTTACAGAAGATCTTGTTATAAAGGCCCAAGGTGCCCGTTGTCTATAGAGCAGACTATCTGGCTACAGAACTAGTATTAACATGCTTATACATAAACCACCCCCTTAAGAGCAAATGCTAGGTAAATTCTTCCTCTTGTCCTTTTTTGTTTATTTCAATACTGGAAACAGTTGCTGGAGAGTAAAAAGGAGTCAGAAATGAAACTTGTATTATTAGTTAAATGTGTTATTTGTTAGCAACTCTGGCCCATTATGAGCAGAGTGCCCATTGTGTTACGCCTCTGCTCAACTAAGGAATATCTAGTGAAATCACTGATCGGTGGTCAAAATAACCTGCATTCCAGTCCTGACAAATTTGGTCCTTGAGTGAAGCTGAATAAATCACTCACTTCTCAAACTTCCAGTCTCCTCAATTTTAAAGTAAGAATGATGAATCTCTTTTGCTTATAGTTGTGGTAATAATTGTAGATTTTTAAACATTTTTTAAACTTTTACTTTACTGCATAAATCAGGCATACTTAAGTTAGTTCCATTTTATTTGTCCACCAAACCACTTTTTAACTTTAGAAAATTATTATTAGACTTAAATTTCCTTTGTTTCTCTAAAAAGCATTACAAATTTATATCTCAGTTATATGGAAAACTACTTAACTGCCTTGATCCAAATCTGAATGACCTTGGTTCATCTTCTTTATCAGGCAGATTAGTCTTGTTGGACATTAGAGTCTTAAAATTATGCCATGTTTCCAATTGCTGTTTTTCAACAGAAGATTTCCTCTCCTCTAACACATGGGTTTAATCAAATTTCAGTTTCCAATTTACTAAAATGTTAATTGTCACAAAAACCTACCCTGACCTTAAGAATACTAGCTTTTCATGATCCTTTCTGGTACGTTATAGGGAGGCTTACTTTGACCATGGTATTTTTCAAGCCACTACGATTAGTTTTTTTCATGTTCTTACTTTAAATATCCAAAAAGGCAATGGCATCCCCTTCCAGTACTCTTGCCTGGCGAATCCCATGGACAGAGGAGCCTGGTAGGCTGCATCCATGGGGTCACTAGGAGTCAGACACGACTGAGTGACTTCACTTTTACTTTTCACTTTCATGCATTGGAGAAGGAAATGGCAACCCACTCCAGTATTCTTGCCTGGAGGATCCCAGGGACGGGGGAACCTGGTGGGTTGCCATCTATGGGGTCGCACAGAGTCAGACATGACTGAAGCAACTTAGCAGTACTTTAAATATAATTATATAGCCTTTGCTATGGAGAAGGCAATGGCACCCCACTCCAATACTCTTGCCTGGAAAATCTCATGGACAGAGGAGCCTGGTAGGCTGCAGTCCATGGGGTTGCTAAGAGTCAGACATGACTGAGCGACTTCACTTTCACTTTTCACTTTCATGCATTGGAGAAGGAAATGGCAACCCAAAAGCATACCAGCCTTTGCTATGTGCCTAGGCACTCTTACGAATGTTTTATACATGTTGGCTTACTAAATCCTTTCACTACGATGTGAGATTAGGTGCTGTTACTAATTCAAGTTTGCAAATGCAGACTCTAGGCCTGGAGAGGTTATATAACATGCCCAAAGTAATAAAGCTAGGAAATGATAAAGCCAGGACCCATTAGTTCTTTCTGGTTTATATTCATGTGTTTTCATGAATTTTTGATTTCTGAGTATGCTGCTGCTGCTGCTAAGTCGCTTCAGTTGTGTCCAACTCTGTGTGACCCCATAGACGGCAGCCCACCAGGCTCCCCCATCCCTGGGATTCTCCAGGCAAGAACACTGGAGTGGGTTGCCATTTCCTTCTCCAATGCATGAAAGTGAAAAGTGAAAAGGAAGTTGCTCAGTCGTGTCCGACTCTGAGCGACCCCATGGACCGAAGCCTACAAGGCTCCTCCATCCATGGGATTTTCCAGGCAAGAGTACTGAAGTGGCGTGCCATTGCCTTCTCCCATTTCTGAGTATAAACTTGCATAAATTCTTAAGAACTAGTCTATTTCTTATATCACTTCAAAAACATGGTACTGTGACTGTGTTAAGTATATTTTAAAATTCACATTTATATTCTTGTATCATGCACTAACTACCAAATTATGTTTTCTGAGGAGGGCTCTTGCTATTGACATAGTTTTGTATTCTAGAATATTGTACTAATTTTTTTTTTAACTGTGAGAAGTTGTTTTTTTCACAAATAAAAGAATTTAATATTAGCTTACTAATGTTAGACTAAGTATAAAATACATTGACCTGGCATGCTGCAGTCCATGGGGTCACAAAGAGTCAGACACAACTGGGCAACTGAACAACAAGGCATACATTAGACATACTTTCTTTATTTGAGTTCATTCAGCATCTTAGAAAAAACTCTTAAACTCTGTTTTCTAATGAAAGTGTATATAATTGTGTGTGTATGTGGTCTTCCCTTGTGCCTCAGATGATAAAGAATCTGCCTGCCACTGCAGGAGATGCAGGTTCGGTCCCTGGGTTGGGAGGATACCCCAGAGAAGGAAATAGCAACCCACTCCAGTATTCTTGCCTTGAAAATCCCATGGTCAGAGGAGCCTGGCAGGCTATAGTTCGTGGGGCCGCAAAAGAGTCAGACATGGCTTAGCGACTTAACAACAAATAATGAATATGTGTGTATAGATAGGTTTATAGGTCATTAACTTTACCACCGAGGATATAATAACTCAGTACATAATAAGAATAAGTCTAAAAACAAAAAACTTAAATGTTACTATTAAAATCTAATTATTTTCCTAGCAGAGAACTATACCACTTAGACACTCAAGTGTCTGGCAGAAACATAATTTTCATTCCTTGGATGGAACCTCAACCAGAGCCTTTCATCCTCGAACTGGATTGCCTCTTCTTTCCAGTCCTGTAAGTGTTTTTCTCCTATTTTTTTTCTCTTATTATGTAAAATGTTTGCAAATAATTTTATCAAAATTTTAATTGAAAAAATTTTAATTTAAATACTTCAAAATAAATTTTTAGTGGGAAATCATTTTACCTTTTGATATCCTTAATAGCTAAATGTTAATATGGAAAAAGGAAAAGTGGATAAAATGAATTTATTATGTTATGATTATAAAATTTCTCTGAAATTCTTAATATCCAGCATATTAATTCTTACTAAATGTAAGGAAAATAAGTGTCAATGTATTCTTTATAGATAGATTTGTGTTATAGTACTGAGCCTGGTTGACACCACCAGCTGAATCATCTGGGATTCAGATTTGTGGCTGTCTTTGACTTAGGACCTGTACAATTCATCATCTTATTTTGAGATATAGAGGTTTCCCCTTTCTACATTTACAAATAAATTTATAGATCTGAGTGTGATGGTTAAGAGCCTTGTTTTGAAGTCACACCAACTATTCTCTAGCTGTGTGACATTAGTTGAGAAATATTATTTCTCTGAGCCTCAGTTTCCTCATCTGTAAAAAGGGAGTGATAATGTCTGCTTTAGTGTTGGGAGGATGATTAGTGTCATTCCTGACATATGGTAAGCGTTTGACAGTCACTAGTGCTGCCATTTCAGTTAAACTAGAGTTAAGCTGTTATTTTGCTACTAATGTAAAATAATTCTTGAATAAGAGATCTAGATTTAAATTGTAACTAGGACCTTAGGTATTTGTTTTACAGAAGTTGAATTCCAAACAATATAAAATAATCCCAAATATTTGGCCTACCTATGAGGTGCTTTCAAAATACCCAAGTTGTCAGGAAAAATACTTGCATCATCCTGGTGTAAAGACCACTACGAATTCTGTTCAATATGGTGGACTGAGTTGATACAAGATCCTTCCTCTTTCCTAAAAACAGAAATACTGGATAAAATATAACACAACTTCTAAATACATAATATAGTGTATGAGCAGGAAAGATACATTTCCAAATACTAACTAGGGGTGAATTAATTATGGCTTTCCAGAATATCTAAATCTAATATAGTGCTAAGGTTTAATGTTCCTGCTGGGTCAGGAGTCAGGTCTATACTGATCATAGCTGAGACCTAAAACCAAACTCCATAAAGCCAGAAACAGAAGAGGACTGCCATTCTAGAAATGGGAGAGAGGAGGAGAAAAAAATCACCTATTTAATTAAAAGGTACAACAGGAAGGTATAGATTAGATGGGAGAAGAAGCCCCCAAAAGAATTTGGACCTAAGCCTAAATCACCCCGAGGTAGGGGGCTCAAAATGTGTGCTATATATGAGAAAACATGAGATTATCCCACATCTATAACCCATGGCACCAAGGATTTATTTTCAACAATAGCTCCTGCTAAAGATGATCTCAGGGGAATTAAAATTACAAAGCACCTTAAAAGAATCAATAGGAGAAAGAAGTAAGGGAATTTATATTTAGGAATCTTGTTATTAGAGCAGCATGAAAGAGAATTAAAAATAATTCTTTGTAAAATTTTCCAGGATATAAAAGAAGATAAAGACAGGGAACTGAGATAAGAGCACATGTGGAATTGGGAAAATAGAAATGAAAAATATAATTGAAGTGTACACATATGTGCACATACCCATATACATGAATTAAATGGTGGACTGAAATCATCTGAATAGAGATTTAATAAATAGATAGACACATGTTAAGAAAGCACCTGGAATAAAGTGCAGAAGGAAAGACAGATGGTACAGTATAAAAGTGGCCTGGAGGATAAAATGAAATGTTCAATATAAGCCTAGTAGAAATTCCAAAAGGAAGACTAGATGGAATAAAGAAAATGCAGTATTAGAAGAAATGAAAGTAGAAAATGTTCCTGAATTGAAGACATGAGAATTTGGATTGAATATTTCACATTAAGTTCTGACTCCAAAATATAGCATGGTATACTTGTACAACTCTCAAAAATATTGAGATTGTTTAGACTTTCAGTATGATCTGTTTCTTAATCACAAATTAGACCAATCACTCAGATACTTTAATACATATTTAACTTTAATTTTAGAGACAAATTCATCTAACCTGCATGTTGTATGTGATTTTACCTTTTAATTTACACTAGGGTCTTTGACTTTTAGAGTATTTTGAGCTAGTTGGTGGTTTGTCTTAAATGTAATTTGGTATACAATAGTGATTGAAAATCCGAAATAGTATTTTTCAAAACTATTCTCTGTGAAGCCCCAGCCAGGGTTCTTAGAAATGTGCACTGGAGTAGGGATAGGTAAAGGAGCAGTGGAGTTGCTAGGACCCCAGGCTCCCATCACCATTTAATTCTTTTCCCCCCTTTTATTGTAAAGTTATAAATCATTTATTGCTACCACATTCAATACAGAAGTATGTAAAGTAAAAAGTAAAAATATTTTTCTATATTAAGGTTACATGTAAAATTTGGTTTTTGAGAAAACTGGTTCTGATTCTTTCTTTCTTTGACTACACTGGGGTCTTAGCTGTGGCATGTGGAATCTAGTTCCCTGACCAGGGATCAAACCCAGAGCCCTGTATTGGGAGCCCAGAATCTTAAGACACTGGACTGACTACCAGGGAAGTCCCTGGTCTGGTCCTTAAAAAGTCAAAAGCTAGGGAATTCCCTGGTGGTCCAGTGGTTTGGACTTGGCACTTGCGCTGCAGTGGCCCTAGTTAATCTCTGGTCAGGGAACTAAGATCCTGCAAGCTTCGAGGTGTGGCCAAAAAAAAAAAAAAACCAGTAAAAGTGCTTTTATTAATCATTTGTTTATTTTTTAACTAGTTAATAAAATGAAGACATAGGGACAATATGTAATAAAAAGGGTGATTTTAAGTACACTATTAAGAGAGAAGTATTATTTTTAAGACATGCTTAACTTTCATATGAAATTTGTTTGATCAATTCAAGAAAAAAATACAGTCTTTTGAAATTCTTTTGAAACCTAACAAGTGATTATTTTAACCTTAGGTTCCTCAAAGAAAGGCACAATCAGGTTGCTTTGATCTGGATTCTTCATTCCTGCATCTGAAAAGCTTATCATCTAGAAGGTATTTATCTTAAAATTCATTTGTATATATGAAATAGTATTACACAAAATTCTAGCCTTTCATAGTAAATGATGTTGATTCTGAAAATCAAAATTTTAACAGGAATCTTATTTTTCAGTTTATCATTTTCAAGATGATTTCACACATTCAGTTATTAAAGATGAGAGAGATCAAGACAATGCATAGCTAACTATATAATGGCATCATAATAAACAAACACTTGACATTGGTTTTAACATTTAAGTGGGTTTGTCTGCTTCTGGTCATTCACCTCCTCCTTTGTCTTATACACCTTTGCAAAACAGCCTTGGCAGTTTGTTCCATTTTGACAAATAATACTCGCATTATATTCCTTAGTCACATAATTTTGCTTTGTATTCTAGTTCTTAACTTAAAATGAAGATTGATATAGAAGACTGCATTCAGTTCAGTTCAGTTCAGTCACTCAGTCGTGTCCGACTCCTTGCAACCCCTTGAACCGCAGCACGCCAGGCCTCCCTGTCCATCACCAGTTCCCGGAGTGTACCCAAACTCATGTCCATTGAGTCGGTGATGCCATCCAACCATCTCATCCTCTGTCATCCCCTTCTCCTGCTACCTTCAATCTTTTCCAATATCAGGGTCTTTTCAAATGAGTCAGCTCTTCGCATCAAGTGGCCAAAGTATTGGAGTTTCAGCTTCAACATCAGTCCTCCGAATGAACACCCAGGACTGATTTCCTTTAGGATGGACTGGTTGGATCTCCTTGCAGTCTAAGAAGACTGCATTACACTACTATATGTTTCCAGTAGATGCTTCTATGTGATATGTTATAAATTCCACCTTGAAATCTAGGATGCTTTATATATATTCTTTATCGAATACAATAACAAAGATTATAAAATCAGGAATTTAAGATATTTCATATCTTAACATTTGATTACATTAAATTTTTATTATGAGAGTTTAAGTAAAATTGATCAGATCTTCCTAAGTTAGTTTTGTACAAAAGTAAGTTAGAAAACATTGTTGTTAATGTGCCTATTTGCTGATTTGTTCTTTTTTAATTTTTTGTTCTGTTTTTAAATAGTCCTCAACCATGTTTAAACATTGAAGATGATCCAGATATTCATGAAAAACCACTTCTGAGTTCTAGTGCTCCACCTGTAACAAGTCTTAGTCTCTTAGGAAATTTTGAGGTAATGTTTTTTAAAACTATTTTAAGAGTTGATGTTTCTTAACCTAGATCCATGGTGCTATATCATTTGTTTTTGAAAAGGAAATAAATAGATTATATTTTTCTAAAGCCTTGAAATCACCTTCTTTCCTTCCTTTCCTATTTTTCCTTTTTTTTTTTTTCCTTTTCCCTTTCCTTTTCATGACAAGTGAAGTAGGGAGATTGTTGGCAGTGATAGCTTACAGTTGGGTAGCTGGTGGGAAGAGATGGAGCACATAGGTGAAATCAGGTTGGATGGAGGTATCCATTACTCTACCTGGAAAATAGACTTGACCACATCTTATCTGGTAAAACTGTCTCTGGGATCCAGAAGGGATTGATGATGGGCTGATAGAAGCTGATTCATCATCAAAGGAGGTTGATTTTCAAAATCAAATGATTCTTTTTACTATATTTGCAACTTCTCTGTAAATCTAAATTTATTCTAAAATAAGATTATTTTTAAAAAGTCAAATGGTCTTTCATACATGTGCTGCTTTATTTAATGACTGTTGTACTTGAGATCAAGTATATCAAGGGTTTAGTTGTCTTCAATTAGAAAAGTCTTAAACATTGTACTTGTAAATGACATTAAAAGTTTTTTATTGAAATATAATTGATTTACAATGTTGTATTAGATTATGCTATATAGCAAAGTGAATCAGTTGTAAATATACATATATCTACTCTTTTTTAGATCCATTTCCCATATGGGTCATTACAGAGTATTGAGTAGAGTTCCCTGTGCAGTACAGTAGGTCCTTATTAGTTATGTTTTATATATAGTAGTATGTATGTATTAATTCCAATCTACCAATTTATCCTGCCCCACTTAACCCCCTGTAACCATAAGTTTATTTTCTACATCTTTAACTCTTTCTGTTTTGTAGATAAGTTCATTCGTACCCTCTTTTTAGATTCCACATCTAAGTGATATTATATTTTATTTATCTTTACCTGACTTACTTCACTTAGTATGATAATCTCTAGGTCCCTCCATTTCGCTGCAAATGGCATTATTTCATTCTTCTTGTGACTCAGTATTACTCCATTGTATGTATGTACCACATATTCTTTATCCAATCCTCTGTCGATGGACATTTAGGTTGCTTCCATGTCCTGCTATTGTAAATAGTGCAACAGTGAATATTAGGGTGCATGTATCATTTTGAATTATGGTTTTCTCCAGGTAAACCAGTGGGATTGCTGGGTCATATGGTAGCTCTATTTTTATTTTTTTAAGGAACCTCCATACTGTTCTTCATAGCAACTATACCAATTTACACTCCCACCAACAGTGATTTTAAAGAATTCCTTGGCAGTCCAGTAGTTAGGACTCTCTGCTTCCACTTCAGGGAGTAGGGTTTCAATCCCTAGTCAGGGAACTAAGATACCGCATGCTGTGAGGTACAGCCAAAGAATAAATGAATGATTTTGTATGTATTTATAGGTATGTGTGTATGTGTGTGTGTATATATGTATATAGGCTTCCCTGGTGGCTCAGTAGTAAAGAATCCACCTGCCACTGCAGGAGCCGTGGGTTCAATCCTTGGGTCAGGAAGGAAATGGCAGCCCACTCAAGGATTCTTGCCTGGGAAATTCCATGGACAGAGGAGCCTGGAGGGCTACAGTCCATAGGGTCTCAAAAGAGTTGGACATGACTTAGCAACTAAACAACAACAGTGGGTGTATATATATATATGTGTGTGTGTGTGTGTATATACATATGTATGTTTGTATGTATATATATGCATGTAGGACAGAGGAGCCTGGCAGGCTACAGTCCATGGGGTCGCAAAAGAGTTGGACACGACTTAGCAACTAAACAACAACGATGGGTGTGTGTGTGTGTGTGTGTACATATGTATGTTGTATGTATATATATGCATGTATAAAAACATATCCTGAAGAAGGACATGGCAACTCACTCCAGTATTCTTGCTTGAAGAATCCTATGGACAGAGCAGCCTGGCAGGCTACAATCCATAGGGATGCACAGAGTCAGATACTACTGAAGCAATTTGGCATGCATGCATGCATAAACACATATATAACCACCCATCACCTTGTTCAATTTGCTTATTAATTTTGTTCATGGGGGCAGATTTTTGTATGTAGATTTCCAAATCATCTAGAAATAGGAAAGGTTTTATTTTTTACTTTGTAATTTGTATGCCTTTTATTTCCTTTTCTTGTAGTTTTGCACTGAATAGAGCCTAGCATGCATGCTAGTATATTCATTTAAAAATCTAAAATCAGAGACTACTTTAGATCATTGACATGGTCTTTTTGACCATGGAACTTGAGAATTGCTGATGTCACTTTCAAATTTAGACTCTTGAGGGCTTGGAGTGTTTCTTTTCAAAGAATTATTGAATCAAAGAAATGCTACTCACATTTCATGATGTATGCATATATGTGTTGATACACACATATATATATATATGTAAAAGAGAGCTTGTGGAAAGATTTACTTTTTTCTCATACCTGGGCAGATAAATATTAAATAACAGTGGTTTCCTCATTGAATGAACTTGGGAGAGATGAATAAGGAGCTTCTCTACTGCTTTTATTTATATACTCTTAAATATTTTCCCCAACGTGTATTTGCTGTTTTTTAAATTAAACTGAAAAATAAAACATATGTCACATACAACAGTTTTTAAGAAGCACTTGTTTCTCAAAGCTGAGTACTTGACTTTCTGTTTTGATGCAACTTCTGTAATATAACCTGTTAACAAGCTTTCAAGTGCTTCTCTGTGGCTAACACTAGGAGTATACTCTGTGAGGAATAAGAAAATTTGTAATATTATACTTGCTCTGGTAGAGCATATTTTTCTTCACAGAGATAAGAATAACTTATTACACAATTATGTCTAAACAGTGGTTAAGTTTAAAGATAGTTCTATGTAGATTGGAATAGTAAGGAGGCCAAACTTTATATGATTGATGTGAGAGGAAATTGATTTCTGGTCAGATGAACTTTTGAAATGAGGGCATGGCAATGGCAGTGACCACTCTTCTAGTGCCAGAAAGGGTAGTAACATATTGCTTTAAATAGAAAGAATGTGTTAACTTTTAATTATTTCTGAAAATTTATTTTATCTTATCTTCCAGGAATCTGTCTTGAACTATCGTTTAGATCCTCTTGGCATTGTCGATGGCTTTACTGCAGAGGTAGGGGCAAGTGGTGTCTTCTGCCCCACCCATTTGACTCTTCCAGTTGAAGTGTCATTCTACAGTGTTTCCGAGGATAATGCTCCCTCTCCTTACATGGCAAGTATTTTTCAATTGTCTTCTGCTGAAATCAACCATCTTAATGACAAATGCCTTTAAGTTTAAAGAGATTTAGTACTGCTTTGGTGCAATGCTTGAAAATATAAACCATTTCCTAAGAGGGGATTGAGGGCCAAATAGAGACAAATATGCCAAAACAGCACCTTACAGCTTCTTTCTGAGCAAGCTCCAATGACAGATATCTTCTCTTGTATTTGAGATGATGCTGAAAATTTACTTGTTTTTATATAATTTGAAAAAATGATAAAATTCTGATTAATGACACTGTAATTCCATATCTTGCTGAGTTCACACAAATTCTTAAGTTCTTACTGTGCACTCTAGTCCTATCAGTGTTGCCTTCACTATGATCCTCATCTCAGTAGAGTTTAAATAAAGATTTAGTGACCTACGTTTTCTGTGAAACCGTTTCACTCCCTTTCTCCTGTTTGGTTTATCTTTGGACCATTTTTTTTTCCAATCCCAATCCTAGGATTCCTAAAACAGACGAGAATACTATATTACATAGTTTATTTCTTTAGCTCTGTATGTGGTCTTGTGTAGTTTCTTGAAATTGATGGATAAATTGGCCCAGACCCGGGGAATGCCAAGGGTGAGACTTTACACCAGAAGCTGCCTGGTTTCCTGAGGCTCCGACTTGAGAGCTTCTAGCAGCACAGCCCTGCTGTTCAGAGTTAGGGAAGAATGAGTAATCTGTGCAGAGTACGTAAACTGATTTACGACAATTAGCCACAAATGCAAGCTATTCTGAATCTACCATCAGGACTGCAAACGAGTTTGCCTGCTTGCTAAATACGGCCAATAATATCAAGTAGAAATGAATTTGGACTTCTCTGGTGGGTCAGCAGTAAAGAATCTGCCTGCAGAATAGGAGACCTGGGTTCGATCCCTGGGTCGGGAAGATCCCCTGGAGGAGGGTGTGGCAACCCACTCCAATATTCTTGCCTGGAGAATCCCATGGACAGAAGAGCCTGGTGGCTACGGTCCATGGAGTTGCAAAGAGTTGGACACGACTGAGTGACTGAATAACAGAACAGGATTTTTTAGCTCAATGGGCATGAATTTGAGCAAACTCCTAAAGATAGTGAAGGACAGGGAAGCCTGATGTGCTGCAGTCCATGAGGTCTCAAAGACTGAGTGACTGAACAACAAGTTTCTTTAGAATACTAGCTATTTCTGACTCTGTACCAATGTTTTAGTGGAGAGTAAAACACCTCTGGGGAATAAGAGCAGCGTCTTGAACCTTAAGATCCTATAATTTTATCTTTATCATTTTTTTATTCCAGCAGATTTGAGGATAAAATAATCCCTCAACTGCAAAAATGATACCAGGTCCTGCTGT
Source organism: Bos indicus (assembly GCF_029378745.1). Taxonomy (NCBI): domain Eukaryota; kingdom Metazoa; phylum Chordata; class Mammalia; order Artiodactyla; family Bovidae; genus Bos; species Bos indicus. Next base: position 57,627,357 of record NC_091769.1, read on the forward strand.
GTGATTACTGTCAACCCCTTTCCAAAAGACAAGTCAGTGGCTACTAATACAAGTGTTTAAGAAGTTTATACTGATGGTATAAAATATGGAGTCAGATCAGGGTTTTTATGTTAGGCCTTACTTTGGGAAATACAAATTTCAATAGACATAGAAATATATATTTCTGGTCTTCCTATTTGAGTTTCCTAGCTTATCACCTGATCCAATTTCTTTCTTTCCTTCTTTCTTTCTAATATCCTTCTCCCCCCATCTTCTAGATTCTCAAGGACGTTAGCAACAGTGCCTTTTGTTATGAATAAAACCTATGAAAAGGGAATTCTATTATGTAATTGAGAGTCAGGAGTCTGATATGTGTTTCATACTTTAATCAAAAAGCACAACGATATGTAATCATTTATTCAAGGTTTTCTTTTTTTGATAATAATTACATTTGTGAGTAATAATCGTGAAGATGCATAACAATGGTTGTTACAAAAAACAGGCTCAGTTCTTCACAAACCTGCCCAGTTATCATATACACCAAATGATATTCACTTAACATAGAAAGATATATCCACTTTTCAGTATAATTTTGAAAAAATAACTTAATTTTAGATAATGGAAAATATCATTGAAATATCATTAAGATAAGCTCAATATCAAAAAAATGTGCATACTGAATGCTTACAGTATTAGAATACATCTATAAAGATGCCCATTTTGCTTTACTAGAACATCAAGGAGTCTCATTAGTTTCACATATTCTGTTGGCACATACTAATATAGAAATGGAAAGATAAGGTCTAAGGTCATTAGTGTACAGAGTTCCAGATGACCATTAGGGGAATTAGAAACAAGATAAAAGAGTGAATTGACTGAAAATTAGCTCAAAAAATATCTTGGCGTGAAATTCATGAGCAAGAGGTAATTTGAACTGTTCTTTAAAGAAGGCAAAACAAAATTTATCCTTGACCTTGGTTGACATCTAAAAAATGAAGGATTAAGAGGTAAAGGATTTTATCATTCTTTCTCCAGAAAGTACATCCAGGTGATCACAGATTTTGAATAAATACTGAAAAGAGTTAAAATCAGGTTAAGTTAGTATATCCTTTAAGAGTCTTTTACTTTTCTCTGATAATTGTCTTTAATAAATTTTCCATTATGTAATTTTTTACTCATTAAAAATGAGTTGCCTTTGCAAATGACCCAGTCCAAATTTTATACAACAGATCTTTCCTACTGTATATTAATAAAATTAATCTTGTTTTTTAGGGAATCTTATTTATATTTTGGTAGTTGTCTGTTTTCAAAGGACTGATCATGTTTTGCTAAGGTAGTATATATCATAGACCAGTGGAACTGAGACATCAAATCCCTCTTTGTTACTCTAATAATGACCTTGGGATTTCTCATAACAAATTATACAGTTGACTCACAAAAGTGAAATTTTAGCACAGAAAATTCTGTCTTTGTGGTGTGGAGATAGTATCAGGCTTTTCATTTAATAATTCCTTTAAGATTAGCTCAAAGCCAGATAAATATCTCTCTCCAGTCCAGTGTTAATGGTAAGAATATTCTCCAAGTGTTAGGTAATGTGACATTTCACTGTTTAGAAACTATTGCATGGTGATACCAGTTAGAAAGGTCTAAAGCAGGTTGCTCATGGCAGCGTCCTGGTATGACTTGCATTATGATCATATTAACAACACTGTAGGGGCTTCTCTGGTGGCTCAGTAGTTAAAAAAAAATTCAGCTGACAATGCAGGAGACACAGGTTCAATCCCTGGTCCAGGAAGATCCCACATGCCGTGGAACAACTGAGCCTCTGTGCCACAACTATTGAGCCTGTGCTCTAGAGCCCAGGAACCTCAACTACTGAGCCCATACACCACAACTGCTGAAGCCTATGCACCCTAGAGCCTGTGCTCTGCAACTAGAGAAGCCACCACAGGGAGAAGGCCGCGCGCAACAAAGAATAGTCCCCACTCACTGTAACTGGAGAAAAGCCTGTGCAGCAACGAAGACCCAGCACAGCCAAAAATAAATTAATTAATTGATTTTTAAAAAGTAACACTATGTATTTTATATATTTTTTCTATTTGTAATTAGCCATATTAAGATATCTTCTTTCAGTTTTACTTAGTTTTGCATATTTTCTATTACACAATCACTTGAGAAAGAGTTTTTGTGTAAGATTTTGACCAAATTGAGTTCATCTTAATCCTTCTATTCCATTCTAAAATGCCAGAAGGAAATGTGTTTTTCTTCCTTATGTTATATACAGTAATTTTCTAGGTATAAATATTAATATGCCAACCGATTAAAATAATGAAATTGTTAAAATAATAAATTTAATAATACTACTAATGAAATTCCAAATACTTTCCTAATCTCTTTTTAAAATTCCTAACTTGCCATCGTCAATACTAGTCTTACATTGCTTAGAAATTTTGTGAAGTGTTGCCTTAAAATTTGAGGTTTTAGAAAAATCTATATTCTTCCCTTATAAATTGATTTATTATTATTATGTTCTAAAAACTATTAGAATTATATTAAAGGAAATGAGTGCAGGCTTGGTAGTAGATTTTCCCTCACCAGTGTTCTTATATATATTTAACAGAGGATGGCAAGGAAAAACAGTAGTGTATTGGCTGGAGTAATATAATTAGAAAGGTAGCTATTACTTAGATATATTTTGCTTTTCTTTCTGGCACTAGGAAAAAGAGGAGCACTATATATACTATAGCATTTTTTCATGTAGAGAAAATTGTAAGAGAAAAATTATTAAAGCTTCATTACTGTTTTGGTTAGGGACGCAGTTTGTTAACATGCTGTTTTCATGCTTTAAATTACCATTGATATATCAGATTGATTAAGAACCACATGTCTTTTCAGTGCCCTTGAACTGAACATGAACATTTCCCATTATTAACATATTAATTTAATATTCTGATTGTCAAGTGCTGTTCACTTGAAGGTTAGGTACTCACATATTCGAGTCTGGCCTTCCTTTTTACCTTTGTCCCTTCCCTTTTATCCCCCACCCCTACCCCTGGTCAGTCTTTCAAACCCAACAGAGATATTACCTGATGGGACAGTCCTGTTTTATATTTACTTTTATATAAGGTTGGCATGTTTTGGCAAGTACAATGTAAAATGATGGGATATGAATCGTAGAACATGCAATTATTCTACTTGAATACTCAAAAGAAAACTATTCACCCAGTTAAATGAATCAGCATTTTTTTCTTGAAGCTACCTAAGAATTAAGTACCACAATCACCATCTGTAGTCATTTGGTCATCCTGGTTATCTAGAAACTTTCACACATTCAATTGTAGTTTCTGTGTTGTAATTTATACTGTTTGCCATTGTTTGGACTTCTACAGTAGTTACAGCATCTTTCTCAGAAAATTATTTTGTGTAATATGACAGTACCTCTCAAACTTTAACGTACATATGATATCATCTGGGGAATGTTGTTAAAATGTAGATCTGATTTAATAGGCGTGTGGGGAGAAATAAGAAACTCTGTGTTTCTAACAAGTTCACAGGTGATGCTGATGATGGTGGTCCACCTCAAGTCAGAAAGTCATTTATGTATATAACAATTTAATTTCCTGACTGAATAATTGACTTCATTTTTTGGGCCAGACATAAACAGGATCATCCCTCATTTTTGACTTTTCATATGTCCAAAGATCAGTAAATTGTTTTGCTTCTTCATTTCCTCCTCCCACATGATACAAGAGAATAATCTCCCTTTATCCTCTTTTTAGTTAAGGAACTTCTTACTTCTATTTCTTATATCTTAATAGAAATTTCAAGCAGCATGGTCATTGATGTTATGTATTGTTTATTGCAACATCTCCAGAAAAAATAGTAAATTGTTTCCTTATGGGTGAAATCCTTACTATTTTGTATTCCTTGAATGTATCTCTATTAATTCAATGTGAATTTTTTTCCCATACAAATACAGTTGTGAAAAGTTATTAATTACATAATTTATTATTTTAATTTTAGTCTTTTCTGTGTATATATATGCATCAGTTTGTACTCAATTTGTCTTCTTTTATTTTAAGGGTGTGATTACTTTAGAGTCCCTTGGTAAAAGGGGTTATCGAGTACCTCCTTCAGGAACAATACAAGTGGTATGTGTTTTATAGCCTACAATTGCAATAATCATTCTCTCACATACATATAGAACTTAGCCCTTTCTCCTGCTACTGCTGCTGCAACAACTTTGGTAAGTAACAGTGGGGCTGCAGCTTTGTTTGGAGTTTCCCTGCTCTGCCTCAGGAATGACCATTTGGGGACCTCCATAAAAGGAAAGAATTAATAAGCTAATCAAGGTGAATGCTTTAGAAAAATAGCATATGACAGTTAACACAACTTAAATAGAGCTATTTTCAGTATAAATAAAATTTAGATTACCAGTATCTTCTATTTAATATAATAAGACAGGTTGAGATTGACCCATGTATTAGTATTGCTTTAGCAGGGAACTTGGGAAGAAAAATTATCCCTACTATAATAATTTCTAAAATTGATTTAATGAGATGGTTACACAAAGCAGAAATGAAGTCCTGCAGACGTCAGGGTAAAGAATGCATCTTTCCTTTTGGCCTAGATGTTGATCTAGTTTTGCCTTAGGAGAACTCTTCTAGCCCAGTGCAGTAATCCTTCATCATCTTTGATCCACAGCTCTTAGAAGAGTAATTTTATATCAAGGCCTATTTGTGATTCAGTCCATCTCCAAGTCAGACCCAGGATAATCCTGTGAGTCTAAAGTCTATTACAGTATTGACTCTTGTAACTCTTCAAAAGAGTCTAGCTGTATTTGTCAACTGTAACTCAAAAAAGCTGAAATTAAAAAATAAAAAAAAGGAGTCTAGCTGAGTTCCTCACACTAAGGATCTCGTCTAATTCAGCAAGCCTTTCTATGACTTTTGGCTGCAGTGTAATCAGTTCTTTGTCAGACCACTTTTATGCATCCCCATTGTTCTAGTATGGCAGAGTCTGTACATTTGTTTATTTTGTGTCACACAGAAATGAAACATAGTACTAAGCAATTTATATGCATGTTTATATTGGAGTATGTATACATATATATAACTTAGGAAAAATCATCGCATTTTAAAGTAAGATTTTTATGTGAATGGATTTCTTGAACTAAAAGAGTGATCATCTTCTGATCTCTTGCCTCTGGCTATGTAGCTGTTGTGAAAGTGTGGGTCACTGGAAAACTAGCTATCAGTTGTCATAATAATGAGGCATAAACCCAGAGGCAGCACATTTACCCCTTGTTTGAAGACTGCCAACTCTGCTGGCTATTTTAAATCTGAAACTTGGGTATGTCTTTCATTCCTTATGTAAGTTTAATTATGTATAAACATGGCTTGAACTTCTGGCTTACTAGTTGTTGTAGTTGTTAAATATATTAGCCTTAATTTTAAGACTCACTAGATTTCAAAAATTGGATCATAATATTGATATATTTCTCATTTTGATTCAGTGAGTGATGTCCAGTGCCACGGATGAGCTTCTGAAAGCATGGGCACCAAGTTACCTATTGATGTGTTGGTAATTTGGTTAAAGTCAAATCAGCAGCTTGGAATTTTGTTTAAAAATTAGTACTTAAAAAAAATAATATTCCTTCATGGCCAAATAGCAATTGAATTTAATTTTGGTCTATTATGATATTGATGGTGGTAAAAAAAAAGTCTAGTGTCACTGAAGTTTCTGAAATGAATCTAACTGTAAGAATATAAAGTATTACTTAGTGTACTTTGTAACTAATAATAATGAACTTTATTTCCTAAACTTGGAAAAATTTCCAAACAAAAACTTCTTTTTTGAGAACATATTTTAAATTTTATAATAACCATATGTAACTAAAACATCAAAGTCTAGTTTTACCAAACTTTTTATTTTAAAAAAATTCTATTTATTCACTTAAAATGTGAGGAAAGCTGAAATGTTATTTTGAACATTTTGCAGTTAATGCATTTTAATAAAGTAATATTTGAAATATTTGAACTGGAATGTTTTAATTCAGTGAAGCTGTATTTTATTTAATGGAACTATTTCTTAATATATGAACAAGAGTAAGAGTTGTGTATTGTCTATTATTAATAAGAGATTTGTGACTAAAAGATTTTGATTTGTTACAGAATCTCTTATTTCTGTAAATAAAAAAAATAAATTGAACTATTAAAAATACTGAATATCATTTCATAAACTTCTGAAATTTTATTAGCTTTATTCCTTCAAACTGAATTATATCCACTGGGATTAATTTATTATTACAAAGCCTATTTTACTGTTGGCATAATCATTGTAAGTCAAACCAACAAATCATTGTTTTTAAAAAATAATTTTTATATTGTTTCTTCAGACCTTATTTAATCCTAATAAGACTGTGGTGAAGATGTTTGTTGTGATATATGACTTGCGAGATATGCCAGCCAATCATCAGACATTCCTACGACAAAGAACTTTTTCTGTACCTGTTAAACAAGAAATGAAAAGAAGTGTTAATAAAGAGAACATCCGACATACAGAAGAACGGTTATTACGCTACCTCATACATCTGAGGTAATGTTCTAAATGAATATGAAAATACATTACTTCAGAAGAAAACTCTAAAATTTTTACTTTATTTTAAAGAACTGTCTCTCTAACTAGACAAGTGCCCCTTGGAATTTGCTTAACTTGGACACTTTTTATGATATGCCAGGATGCAGAAAGCACATGGCATATTTTTCTACAGTCATTATTACTTGTTGACTTAGGGGAGTTTTTATTGGTAGCTGTGTAATGTAAAATATTTTATAGCGAAAAAATGCTAATATATCTGGAAGGGCAGTGAAACAGTTTTCTGAAGCAATGCTGCCCAATAAAAGTGTAATATGACCCATATAAATAGTTCTATATTTTCTAGTAGCCACATTAATAAAAGTAATAGGTAGTGGAGGATTAATATGTTTTATTTAACTGAACACATTTAAGTGTTATAATTTGAATATGTAATATAATTTGAATATGTAATATACATAAAAATTATCAGTGAGATATTTATGTTCATTTGCTGTCCTCAATTTGAACTAGCCACATTTCAAGTGCTCAGTAGGTGCTTGTGGCTTCTGAGTTGGACAGGGAAATTCTTAACCTTCATTTATTCATTCATTCATTCAGAAAATATTGATGTGTCAGGCATGCTTCTAGACTGTAGGGAAGCAGCAGTGACAAAAATCTCTGTTCTCATACAGCTTATATTCTGGTTATTCTTTCAGAAAGATGTTTTCCTCAAACTTTTACTACCCAGCTCATAGCTCTAGGTTGTGAGAAACCATTTGTTTGCTCTTGAAGTTCATACTTCCAGGGGTAAGCCTTGTAGCCCTGATATCCTAGTGCAGTTCTTAGGTTCCATGAGCAAGTCTGTTGCTTAGTAGAAAGCTCAATAGTCTTTTGTCCATAACTCTACTCCTAATAGTAAGCCCTCAATCAGTGAGGAGACTGATTACATCAGTGACAATAATTCATCTTAACTTCTTACTCCAAGAAGCCCCATTCATCAGGAGAAGGTACCAGCCATTTCTTTATAATCTGTTGCAACAACCTTACCCATATGTAACCAATGATTAGATACCGTAAATGCTGTAAAGAAACTACTTTAGAAAGTATGGTGTAATTCCCAAAGTTCACCATGTTCTTTTTCAGATTGAAAAGGTGAAAAACTTCAGAAAGAATGAGAGTGAGACAGCCTGAGGTCTGCTTTAATGTATACAACTGACCACCAGATTTTTCAGCTAATTTGGGAATGTCACCCACAGTCCCAGATATTTCTACTATACAAAAGGAAAATCACAAAAATTAGCAATAAAGGGTATGTCTGACATACCCATAATCTGCCAGATAGATTTATGTGATTAAAGCCTCCAACCCCTGTAGGCTTTATGTGATTAAAGCTCCAATCCCTGCTGCTGCTGCTAAGTTGCTTCAGTCGTGTCCGACTCTGTGCGACCCCATAGACGGCAGCCCACCAGGCTCCCCTGTCCCTGGGATTCTCCAGCAAGAACACTAGAGTGGGTTGCCATTCCCTTCTCCAATGCATGAAAGTGAAAAGTGAAAGTCAAGTCGCTCAGTCATGTCCGACTCTTCGCAACCCCATGGACTGCAGCCCACCAGGCTCCTCTGCCCATGGGACCCTCCAGGCAAGAGTACTGGAGTGGGGTACCATTGCCTTCTGCTACTTCTACCCATTTCCCTTGTTCCTTACAGAGCCGGTCTAATTGTAGAACAGTATTATACTTAAGAGACCCTCCAACTAGCCACCGTTCGCCATCCTCCAGTGGATACTGTGGCCATGCAGTATCACATAGGAAGACCAGGTGTGTCTTCTTTAAGCCCTGGGGATCAAATCTACCCCAGTTTTTTAGGATACAGTTCAAAGGAGTGAGGCTGGAATTGTTAGCTCCCATCTGTAAGAGAGAAAAAAAGCGACCAGCGCCATCTTTCTACCGGAGGCGTCCCTCCCTGCTCTAGATGGGGGTGTAGACAGACTTTACACCACCAAAAGCTTTTCCTTCCTGGTTGGACTTAGTCTGTCCCTTACTGACGCAGGCGCTATACTTGTCCCTCCTGGTTCTACCACCGAGATGGGGTGGGGATGTACCAGGGGTAGACTTGATAGCATCCCTACTTGATGTCCAGCTCTTCACCCTTAACCTTGCTTGCCTCTGAAGCCACCCGGGGTGCAATCAGAGTAACCTTCCGGAATGCCTCCCAAGCTAAGACCACTGGGGAAAACATTTGTCACCTGAGTGCCTGTGCACGACCCTGAGTATTTCCTGACCACAATAAGACCGGCATGAACATAAAACTGAGATGTTCTTTCCAAGCATCACCACACCAGTATAAGAGCCTCCTCTGATCCACTAAGAGCCAGCGTTACCAAAGGAAAAAACCCATTGCAGTCCCAATCTGAGTAACCTTTAACCTCAGAGATGTTCTTGGAGCTAGAGCTCCATCTAGCTTCCTAACTTTGGATTCCTAGTGAGGCCAGGTGCTTTCTTGGCTACCAGTCCAAGTTTGGGACCTAAGCCACAGTACACAGTAACAGTATGGATCAATAGTCCCTTGAAAGTCTATGATCCGATAGATTAGGTTAGTACTTCTAATTCCCAAGGAGTTATGAAATGGTCAAAGAGACCAAAAAGTTTGACCGAGAAAGGAGAATTCGGTCTATATGCTTTGCCCATTTCTGGTCGGTTCCCGAAGGAGACATTGGGTGCCTCTTGGCATTGGCAGGTCGGTATAAACCCCCAACAGGTTTCTGCCATAAGCCGTATGAGATCACTGTGGAACCACAGAGCAGGGCTCCTTACTTACTTCACGCAGGGCATGTCATTCATTCACACAAGCACACGGTAGAGTTAGTAAAGCACAGCAGAAAACGTGTTCGCTAAAAGAACAAAGAACTAGAGCTCCAAGCATCTTTACCTTGTCCTGAAGGATCCCGGACGAGCCCCCAAGATGAAAGGTTGTTGTTGAATCACGCAAAGACACCGGGATTCTTGGCCCCCGGAGGAGAAGAATTTAATCTGGGGCCAGAGACGAGGCTTGATCACTCAGAGCTTTTGTGTAATAAAGTTTTATTAAAGTATAAAGGAGATAGAGAAAGCTTCTGACATAGGCATCAGAAGGGGGCAGTAGTATACTATAGATGTTAGCAGAAGACAGAAACAGTTCCATATACAGCTTTGATTACCACTTTCATTTCAGTGCTAACTTTCTCCTCTTGATTTCTATTGATAATTAGGCTTTGCTAGCCACTACGGATGGTAGCAGTCCTTTCTCATCCTGTGATTGTCCTCAAAGCTTGATATAGTTTTCTGTGGTAACTTTCCAAGTGTGGAATCAAAATTGTAGGAGGGCAGGTTATGTGCAATGAGTCATTCTTTGTATGAACTAGAGGATGCCCAAATGTAGTATGACTGGCTGACATGAACTGAAACTTAATGCTATAGGTGAGGAAAGGTGCATGTGCTTTGGTGTCAGGAATATAAAGTAGGATTGTATGTGAAACCCAGATTTACAGAAAGCACCTCTGTCATTGTAAGAGGGAAAAGAGAGTATGAAATGTGTACGGAATAGTGAAGGGGAAGCATTTAACATAGCAGCACTTGCTTTGGCAATATAATATGTCAAATATTTTGTTAAAGAGGGACTGTTAATACTGTAACAAGACTGATTTTTCCTGCTTTCAAAACTTAAAACTTTCAAACTCAAAACTTACTCAGATCTGTTTGTTTTAAACACTTATTTCCTGAAATGAAGCATCTTTTTGTTGTTTCTTTGTTTAGGTTCCAGAGTTCTAAATCTGGAAAGATCTACCTCCATAGAGATGTACGGCTCCTGTTCTCTAGAAAGTCAATGGAAGTTGATAGCGGTGCTGCATACGAACTCAAATCTTACACTGAATCTCCAACAAACCCTCAGTTTTCACCAAGATGTTGATAAAGAGTGACAGCTTAAAGTATTTGCCCAGTACCCAAGTTTGAAAGTAAAAATTAGCATAGAAAGGAGTGTACCAAATTGACAAGCAGGAGAGTGGATCTTCTCCTGTTTTCCTGGACCAGTTTTTAATCAAAGGATTCCTGGAATGAGCTCTACATATTCCAAGTAGACTGGAAACACTCATGTCCTAATCCTTTTTGTACTGTTGAAACCACTTCATTGGACGTGTTGCAATAGCAAATCCCCTCCCCCCCACAATTAGATTAGTGTTTACACTTTTTATTTCTCAGTTATTTAATATTTAATGTTTTCCTTAATACTCAAGTGATGTTTGTCTCTAGTGTTCTAATGTAGCACAAATCCTATGTAAAATCATACTGTGTATTTTTGACATTACTGTTGAAATCTGAAATATATGCACAAGTCTTTTAATTTTGCGTGATGTGTTTTAAGTACTATTCATTTAAGTTATTGAAAATGAGAATGAAATGTTGAGCTTCTTTAAGATTAACGCACTATGCAAGCATGTGTACTTTTTATATCTCCCAGGTTTAGTTTTTACAACACCTCGTCCCGATTGCTGTCTCACACAGTAGTCCTGTAACATGCTGTCTTGGCAGTGCAATGCAGACTAAGCTGCTTCACATTCCCTTTGCAACTTCAGATCATCATGCCCATTCATATTCCTTCTAAAATCTCTTATCCCCAAAACAGTTCTATTTTTTCCTTAATCACTACTACAGAGGATTTACCTTAAATCGCTGTCCCATTCTAGATAATTTTTGCAAATTGTTAAAAGAATATGTACTTTGAAGACAAATTAGTATTTATATTGTAAATATATGCAAGAAACAAAGAAATGTGTATTTGGCTTTTATTTTTGGATGAGACATTTATGTGATTGAATTTCTGGTACCCATCATACAGTTTCTATTCTAGCTTTACAGCTGATAAGAGGAGAGGGAAGATGTCTTGAGCCTCATTCCCGTTTATCAGTTTCTCATTCAGGGTCACATGGAAGGCATTTGGCAACTGGGAAAACCACTGAGTAAGAGAACTTGACTGAATGCATCAAAGTCTTCCATCCATCCCCCTCAGAAAGAGGAGTAGTTTTAGATCTTTCTACAGGGACAAATGGGTAACAGCAGATCGGCTAACAATGGATGAATATTGGGAATGCCCAAAGCCATGAATGTGGGTTAGAAAATACCTACCGTTCAAGTAGACCAGATTTGGAATACCTGGGAGTCTAGAACTAAGTGAGCAGTCTGGAATTTGGGAGATGGGAAGGTCTTTATTTTTGGTACTCGGCTAATGGATAGACCATGCAAAAGAATCTGAACTGGATGTGAATGTGTATCGGATGGCTTTGGGGGTAGTCAGCAAGAAGCCCTTTATAAATTTCCTTTTGAAATACCAGCTTAAAGAGAAAAGGCTATTTATATTCCATAAAACTAAAAAATAAAGTTTTCAGTGGCACAAGTTTGTAAAGATTTGTTCTTAATCTTTAGCCATGTGGTAACAACATGGGATTAGGACCCAAAAGGTTTGGATTCTAGTCCCAGTTCTAATGGTATCTGACAGAACTGACTTCAGAAATCCTCTAAACTTTCTGGGTCTGTGTGATTGAGAAAATGAGGTGAGAGTATCATTAATGTGCCTTTTCTTAAATTCCATCAACTAATTATTAGAATAAGTATTTAAATACATGTAGCTAGAGTTTAAAAAAAAAAATAGTTGGAGTATAGTTGATTACAGCATTGTGTTACAGCATTGTGTTAGCTTCAGGTGTATAGCCCAGTGATTCAGTTATACATATACATCTATATCCATTCTTTTTAAGATTCTTTTCCCATATAAGCATTATATTTAGTAGAGTTCCCTGTGCTATATAGTAGGTCCTTATCAGTTATCTATTTTGTATATACTAGTATGTATATATGTCAATCCCAATAGACTTTTTATACACTTGACAAAAGTCAGTATTGATCATTTTATATAACACTTGGAAAATACAAAAACATTTAAAACATAAAAGTGCTTTTTTTTTTAATTAAAAAAATGTGATTGCTGCTTTAACCTCTCTAGTAATCCAAAAATTAGTGATATATATGTTTGCAGGTGTCTTTTATGTAGGTACCACAATGCAGTCTTTGTAGAATTTTTTCTAGTGCTTGGTTTTCCACTTTTCTGGACATTTTAAAGTAGATTTCAAGAAAATGACTGCAGCAGCTGGATGCATCTTGTGCTCTTCCTGCCAAGTTTGTGCACAGTAAAGACGTGTTGACCTTTCACCCATCCACTTCTTAGGGCCTCTTTTGTCTGTGTTCTTTTCCCCAGTGAGGTACAGTCACCCAGCCCTGTCTGCTCTCACTTGCCCTGGCACTATCTCTATCATAATGGTTTTTTTCCTACCCTTCTTTTGTCATAGGCCAAGACTTTGTACTCCCCCTCTTTGTACTCACAGATTATGTCACTGCATTGAGAGTGTTTGACATATGCAGGTAAGACAACCAACACTGCTACCTATGAGAGTTCTCACTTACTGCAGGCTCACTTGGCAGTTTTGCAGACTGGAAAAATGAGGGATAACTTCTTTTTAAAAGAAACTTAAGGACACAAGTAACCTCTGGGAAATCTTTGGAGATTTTCTCAGGAGAAAATGAAAAATATTAATAAATGAGGACAATGGGGACTGGCTGGAAGGCACCCAACAGAAGCTTCCCTCCTACTGTCACTTGACTCCACCAGGTCTCTCTCATTCCCAGAGTGTTAATGAAGTAATTTCTCCAAAAACTCCATCCTTGGGATCCCCACTCTTCTCTAATCAGTTTGTGAGTGAAGCAGTGATTCGACTTTAATTTATGCAATGCATGTTTAAGAACTTTTTACACTGCATAGTTATATAAAGTAAATGTGAAAGTTCCTCCTGTCGTCTGCCCTTCTAGCTATCTCTTTACAGAGATGGTAGCTGTTCAAATTTTGATATGTGAAACCTCAATTGGTCTACTGGACCTGGGACACAATATCAGTCTAGATGGGAAGTGGGCTTTTCATGATAGGAACTCACTCTCAATCCCTAAGACTGTCTCTGTGTGGGTTGGAATCAACTAACTCCATCATGGATTATCTGTGAGAGATGTATGTCTTAAACGTGAATACTGTGGGAAGAGGCAGGGAGTATATGAATGCCTACTGTGTGCCAGGTTCTGTAAGTGATTTCTCTGTTATTCAGTATTAAAGCCATGATTCAGAGAGTATGGATATAGTCTACAGTGAAAGAAAAAACAGACTTGAAGTACTTGCCCAAGGTCACATGGTCAGTAAGTTGAAGAGCCAGGATTCAAATCTCAGTTAAAGTTTCTGACTTTTCCATTCAACTACACTAGTATTTTGCCCCTTTTTTCTTTTCTTTCTTTTTTTTTAAAACTGGTAACTGTGGCCTGGCATTAAAATATACTTTTCATCAATATTCTTGGCAAAGAAAGTTAATTTGCTCTGAAATAAGATATATAATAAGGCAATGCCTAAAGTTTTAAAAATTTCTTCCAGACCCCACTGTTCCTCATTCTTTTTAATTCATTCAAAAATTTCCTATTCCAGCCTTTCTAGTTCATATAAAGTTCTCTTGTCTCACTGAATCCCTAGAGAGATGGTATCCCCCACTTTCTAAGTCCCACTTCTAACAGTCAAGTTGTTGAAACTTTTCTTTTTACAGTTACCTGACCTAGTCAGATATGTTCCCTGAATTTTGTTCACAGACATAACCATTTATACTCAGGATTTCTGGCACTCTGTATCTCATTTGGTTTCCCTGAACTGATCTTCCAGTCTTTCTCTTTCATTAAAAATATATTCTGTTCATATCATATAATATCATTTATATGTGGAATCTAAAAAATGATACAAATGAACTTATTTACAAAATAGAAACAGACTTACAGACATAGAAAAGTTATCATTACCAAAAAGGAAGGGGAATAGGGATAAATTAACAAGTTTGGGATTAACAGATACATACTACTATATGTAAAACAGATAAACAATTAGGACATACTATATACTACAGTGAACTATATTCAATATCTTGTAGTAACCTACAGTGGAAAAGAATCTGAAAAGAAACATATATATGTATATGCATGAATGAATATATATATATATATATATATATATATATATATCACTTTGCTGTACACCTGAAACTACCACAACATTGAAAATCAACTATCAGATCAGATCAGATCAGTTGCTCAGTCGTGTCCGACTCTTTGCGACCCCATGAATCGCAGCACTCCAGGCCTCCCTGTCCATCACCAACTCCCGGAGTTCACCCAGACTCATGTCCATCGAGTCAGTGATGCCATCCAGCCATTTCATCCTCTGTCGTCCCCTTCTCCTCTTGCCCCCAATCCCTCCCAGCATCAGTCTTTTCCAATGAGTCAACTCTTCGCATGAGGTGGCCAAAGTACTGGAGTTTCAGCTTTAGCATCATTCCTTCCAAAGAAATCCCAGGGCTGATCTCCTTCAGAATGGACTGGTTGGATCTCCTTGCAGTCCAAGGGACTCTCAAGAGTCTTCTCCAACACCACAGTTCAAAAGCATCAATTCTTCGGTGCTCAGCCTTCTTCACAGTCCAACTCTCACATCCATACATGACCACAGGAAAAACCATAGCCTTGACTAGACGGACCTTTGTTGGCAAAGTAATGTCTCTGCTTTTGAATATGCTGTCTAGGTTGGTCATAACTTTCCTTCCAAGGAGTAAGCGTCTTTTAATTTCATGGCTGCAGTCACCATCTGTAGTGAACTATACTTCAATTTAAAAATGTATTCTGTTCTTGATATTTGATACAACACCAGCAGTGATGCAGGTAGACAGACTTCACTCAGCTTCGTGAGGAGTGGATTGGATTTAACGTCTTACCTCCTTTACTCACTCCTACAAACTCGAACTAGGGCACCTAAAATGCAAAAAGACCCTTGATCTTTAAAAAATTTTTATAAACCAAGTTCCAAGACTGAAAAATCTTTTGTGCATGTATGCATCAGAATCACAAGGGGGAGCTTTGTGATTTGGTTAAACATCAATTCTTTGACTTCACCCCAGATTTAATGAGAATCTCTGTTACTAAGGTTTCTCAATAATTCTAATCCTTGTAGCCAATTAAATTAAATTGAAATTTCACTTCCTTAGTTGTGCTAGTAACAGTTCAAAGGCTCATTATTCATGTATGGCTAGTGGCTACTCTGTTGACTAGCTCGTATACACAATGCTTCCATCATTACATAAAGTTTTCTTGGGCAGCACTGATCTAAAATATATATGACTGTTGAAGCCATGAGGGTAGAAATGATTTCTCAGAATGTGTAAAATTAGAAGAGAAGGGTATCCAAGGACAGAATTGTTAAAATCCCCACATTAAGAGGCAGATAAAGACTCAACAAAGGAGGGACTTTCCTGATGGTCCAGTGGCTAAGACTCCGTGCTCTCAATGCAGGGGGCCCAGGTTTAATACCTGGTCAGGGAACCAGATCCCACATGCTGCAACTAAGACCCAGTACAGCCAAAAATAAATAAATAAAAATAAATATTTTTTAAAAATTCAACAAAGGAGGTTAAGAAGGAATGACCAGACAAGTAAGAGAGAGAAAGTAGTTTCTTAGAGGTCAAGGGAAGAAAAGTTCTGAGAAATAGGGAATTGGTGATCACTGTGTAGTTTTAAACATTAAGGTACATGGTTGATGATGCAAAAGGAACATTATTTTGGGAAGTATGGCCTCCCAGACAGTCCCCACAATGGGGCATTGGTCTTTGTAAATTCTACATTGGTCAAAATCTGCCCTTCAGAAATTCAAATTTGCCCTTGTGAGTATCACTATCTTTCAGGACCAGATTCTCTTTATCTAAGGTTACATATACTCATTTTCTATATATGTGTGTACTAGATTTTATCTCACAAATACATTGACATAGATATATACCACAATGTCCATTCAATAAAAGTAAAATTTTAGTTGCTCAATAAAAATTTTAGTTACTTAAGTTAGCCTGACTTAAAAAAAAAAGAAAAAGTTAGCCTGACTTGTGCATTCTCCGTTCTCCCTGTGCTTAGCTGCTAAGTCATGTCTGACTCATTGCTACCCCATGGACTGTAGCCCGCCAGGCTCCTCTGTCAGTGGAATTCTCCAGGCAAGAATACTGGAGTGGGTTGCCATTTCCTTATCCAGGGGATCTTCCCAACCCAGGTATCCAATCTGCATCTTCTGCATTGGCAGGCAAATTCTTTACCACTGAGCCCCACGGGAAGCCCATGAGGAATTTATACAGGCCGTCAAAAGAGTGGGGAAAATGGCTTTTGAGTTCACAGTAGCTGGAACATTAACAGAACAGGCTGAGATTTTAACAACATAACTTGCCCTCTTTTCCCTCTGTACTTTATCCAAGTTATCACAACAGTGTTCTCTATTAATTCCATCATGCTGCTTCTTAATTGCAAGCTGCACAGCCCTAAATCCTGTAATTCCTGCTACTGTGACGGACAAGCCCTGTAACAGTCAGCAGGGTTAAAAAAAGATTATAGAAGGACAAACTCACACACACTTGGAAAAGTAGGAGAAATGTCAAGTAACATTATATGTCACTGTTGTTTACGAACATGGTCATTTTTGTCCACACTTTCTCTTCTTCGTATTAGTATTGGCCTTTAGGCACCTCATATTCCCAAAGTGATTCTTGGCTTCTCCTTGTAGGTCTGCATAGAGGAAAGGCAAGTTTTCAATAAGTTCCTTTGTGAGTATGCTGCTACTGCTGCTAAGTCGCTTCAGTCATGTCCGACTCTTAGCAACCCCATGGACTGCGGCCTACCAGGCTCCTCTGTACATGGGATTCTCCAGGCAAGAGTACTGGAATGGGGTGCCATTGCCTTCTCCATGAGTATGAAATGAGAGCAAATATTTAGTTGATCTTGGGAAGTTTCTCAGCTGGACCAGCTTGTCAGTCTCAATAGAGATCCTTGTAGAAGAGTGGGCTCAGGCCCAGCATCTTGAACTGTATTATTTTAAATACTCCCTTGCCTGACAATCCCCATTTTCTTTCCCCAAAAGAAGTGTACCTTTTGTCTTTGAAGTTGCAACCCCAGTGCAATTTTTCCTGCCAGAGGTTCTGTTGAGAGCAAAAGCCAATTCTGACTCCATGTTAGAACTGTTTCTTTGACTTGCTTTTTGTTGCTTTTGTTATGATAATCATATACAATGGCCTGCCTCAGAGAATCCTGCCCATCTGCCTGACTGGTGAAGTGCCTTCTTCCAGAACCCTTCCAGAGTCCACATGTAGATGGCAGGATGAAGGAAATTAACCCATCCCCTTCCCAAGCCTTGCCATTCTAGGAGATATTTGCAAGAGTAATGCCCTTTTTACTTTGCTTCCTCATCTCCCCCAATCTCTGGTCTATAAAAGAACCTGCCATTTATTTATTTATTTTAGATTCATTGGCCTGTCCTACAGCCAGCATAGAGAGCTTGGACTAGGTAACAATTTTACCCAGGGCACCCTGGTTTGAGTTTTGATGGTTACCAGATTCCCACAGAATTGCATTACCTGTTGCTTTTAACTAGCTTAACCCTTAGAAGGCAATCTTATTCCCAAGTTTTATGAGAGAGGCTTCATTGGAACCACCACTTATTGCCAGTAGCTATTCAGATGTCAGAGAAGGCAATGGCACCCCACTCCAGTACTCTTGCCTGGAAAACCCATGGACAGAGGAGCCTGGTAGGCTGCAGTCCATGGGGTCGTGAAGAGTCAGACACGACTGAGCGACTTCACTTTCACTTTTCTCTTTCATTCATTGGAGAAGGAAATGGCAACCCACTCCAGTAGTCTTGCCTGGAGAATCCCA
Source organism: Bos indicus (assembly GCF_029378745.1). Lineage (NCBI taxonomy): Eukaryota > Metazoa > Chordata > Mammalia > Artiodactyla > Bovidae > Bos > Bos indicus. The sequence goes on from NC_091769.1 coordinate 57,645,755, forward strand.
GGGACGGCGGAGCCTGGTGGGCTGCCGTCTATGGGGTTGCACAGAGTCGGACACGACTGAAGCGACTTAGCATAGCATTCAGATGTCAAGTAGAATATAGATTAAATGTAAAGCCAAAATGGCAATTTAAAATGTTATTGGAGGAATTTGGTGCTAGCAGTTTCACTAAAGTGGGAATGGACCCCTGGGAGTTGATAAATTAATGGAAGTTTACTTCCTTCATCAGGTATTTATTGACTATCTAGGAATTGCTGGACTCTGGGGACAAAATATAAGCAAATATTGCCCTGACGTGGCTTGTCTAAACAGGAAATGTGACATTAATAAAGAAATCCACAACAAACACTGTCTAATGATAAAGTGTGCATTCTTAAGCAACTATGCAGACATATGACAGTATTTAAGAGGTGACTCTGACCTAGTATAGGGGCTCAAGAAAAGCCCGAGGCCTTGACGTCAGATTGGGGATGTTAAAGATAAATAGGGTGAAGTAGGCAAGGCAGAAAGAAAGAAGAGACGGAGCCAAAGCAAAAACAACACCCAGTTGTGGGTGTGACTGGTGATGGAAGTAAAGTCTGATGCTGTAAAGAGCAATACTGCATAGGAACCTGGAGTGTTAGGTCCATGAATCAAGGCAAACTGGCAGTTGTCAAACAGGAGATGGTGAGAGTGAACATCGACATTTTAGAAAATAGTGAACTAAAATGGACTATGGGTGAATTTAACTCAGATGATCATTATATATACTACTGTGGGCAAGAATCCCTTAGAAGAAACAGAGTAGCCATCATAGTCAACAAAAGAGTCCTAAATGAGTACCTGGATGCGATCTCAAAAACAACAGAATGATCTCTTTTCATTTCCAAGGCAAACCATTCAATGTTACACAGTAATCCAAGTCACAGTAATCCAAGTCTATGTCCCAACCAGTAATGCTGAAGAAGCTGAAGTTGAATGCTCCTATGAAGACATACAAGACCTTCTAGAACTTATACCCAAAACAGATGTCCTTTTCTTTATGGGGGACTGGAATGCAAAAGTAGGAAGTCAAGAGATACCTGGAGTAACAGGCAAATGTGGCCTTGGAGTACAAAGAAAAGCAGTACTCTTTTAGAGTACTTGGCTAATAGAGTTTTGCCAAGAGAACTCACTGGTCATAGCAAACACCCTCTTCCAACAACACAAGAGAAGACTCTACACATGAACATCACCAGATGGTCAATACCAAAATCAGATTGATTATATTCTTTGAAGCCAAAGATGAAGAAGCTCTATACAGTCAGCAAAAACAAGAGTGGGAGCTGATTGTGGCTCAGATCATGAGCTCCTTATTTCCAAATTCAGACTTAAATTGAAGAAAGTAGGGTAAACCACTAAACCATTCAGGTATGGCATAAATAAAATCCCTTACAATTATACAGTTGAAGGGACAAATAAATTCTAGGGATTAAATCTGATAGAGTGCCTGAAGAACCATGGGCAGAGGTTCATGACATTGTACTGGAGGCAGTGATCGAGACCATTTCCAAGAAAAAAAAAATGCAAAAAGGCAAAACTGTTGTCTCAGGAGCCCTTACAAATAGCTGAGAAAAGAAGAGAAGCTAAAGGAAAAGGAGAAAAGGAAAGATATACCCATTTGAATGAATAGTTCCAAAGAATAGCAAGGAGAGATAAGAAAGCCTTCCTTGGTGATCAGTGCAAACAAACAGAGAAAAACATCAGAATGGGAAAGACTAGAGATCTCTTCAAGAAAATTAGAGATACCAATGGAACATTTCAGGCAAAGATGGGCTCAATAATGGACAGAAATGGTATGGACCCAACAGAAGCAGAAGATATTAAGAAGAGGTGGCAAGCATACACAGAAGAACTATACAAAAAAGATCTTCATGACCCAGATAATCACGATGGTATGATCACTCACCTAGAGCCAGACATTCTGGAATGTGAAGTCACGTGGGCCTTAGGAAGCATCACTACGAACAAAGCTAGTGGAGGTGATGGTATTCCAAGACCTAATTCAAATCCTGAAAGATGATGCTGTGAAAGTGGTGCACTCAATATGCCAACAAATTTGGAAAACTCAGCAGTGGCCACAGGACTGGAAAAGTTCAGTTTTCATTCCAATCCCAAAGAAAGGCAATGCCAAAGAATGCTCAAATTACTGCACAATTGCACTCATCTCCCATGCTAGTAAAGTAATACTCAAAATTCTCCAAGCCAGGCTTCTACAGTACGTGAACTGTGAACTTCCAGATGTTCAAGCTGGATTTAGAAAAGGCAGAGGAACCAGAGATCAAGTTGCTAACATCCGTTGGATTATCAAAAATGCAAGGGAGTTTCAGAAAAACATCTATTTCTGCTTTATTGACTATGCCAAAACCTTTGATTGTGTAGATCACCACCAACTATGGAAAATTCTTAAAGAGATGGAAATACCAGACCACCTTACCTGCCTCCTGAGAAACCTGTATGCAGGTCAGGAAGCAATAGTTAGAACTGGACATGGAACAACAGACTGGTGCCAAATCAGGAAAGAAGTACATCAAGGCTGTATATTGTCACCCTACTTATTTAACTTATATGCGGAGTACATCATGAGAAACGCTGGGCTGGATGAAGCACAAGCTGGAATCAAGATTGCTGGGAGAAATATCAGTAACCTCAGATATGCAGATGACACCACCCTTATGGCAGAAAGCGGAAGAACTAAAGAGCCTCTTGATGAAAATGAACAAGGAGAGTGAAAAAGTTCGTTGAAACTCAACATTCAGAAAACTAAGATCATGGCATCCGGTCCCATCACTTCATGGCAAATAGATGGGAAACAGTGAGAAACTTTATTTTGGGGGGGCTCCAAAATCACTGCAGATGGTGACTTCAGCCATGAAATTAAAAGGCGCTTACTCCTTGTAAGAAAAGTTATGACCAACCTAGATAGCATATTAAAAATCGTAGACATTACTTTGCTAACAAAGGTCCATCTAGTCAAGGCTATGGTTTTTCCAGTAGTCATGTAAGGATGTGAGAGTTGCACTATAAAGAAAGCTGAGCGGCAAAGAATGATGCTTTTGAACTTTGGTGTTGGAGAAGACTCTTGAGAGTCCTTTGGCCTGCAAGGAGATCCATCCAGTCCATCCTAAAGGAAATCAGTCCTGAATATTCATTGGAAGGACTGATGTTGAAGCTGAAACTCCAATACTTTGGCCACTTGATGCAAAGAACTGACTCATTTGAAAAAAACCCTAAAACTGGGAAGGATTGAAGGCTGGAGGAGAAGGGGACGAAAGAGGATGAGATGGTTGGATGGCATCACCGACTCAATGGACGTGAGTTTGGGTAAACTCCGGGAGTTGGTGATGGACAGGGAGGCCTGGCGTGTTGCAGTCCATGGGGTCGCAAAGGGGCAGAAACGACTGAGCGACTGAACCGAACTGAGGCAAGGCAGAGTAGGGAAAGACTTGTGAAGCACAGAGCTTTGGGGCGCCCGAAATTCTGTGTGGGCACGGCGCAGAGAGGTAAGAGGAATCCGGGACTCAGCGAGTCTGGAGAAGTGGAAATAGGCAGGTTCTTGGATCCAAAGGAAGGGACCAGAATAGGCAGGCGGGGCGAGGAGAGGCAGTTACACGTTTAAACTACAGTTCCCAGGAAGCATTAGGCAGACGGATGTGAGGTTAGGCGCGAGCCGCGACCTTTGAAGGCAAGAAGGAAGTGCTTGGGCGTCGCAGAACTGGAGAAGCGGAGTAAGGTAGGCGAGGGCGCGGCGCGGGAGAGACGGCGGGCCGGCGGCGGGCCGCCGTGGTGGCCGCCCGCCGTGGTGGCCGCCCGCCGAGCGCGGCGGGCCTGCGTGTCGTCATAAGGCGGCGGCCATTTTCGGGGGCGGAGGCGGCCCGGGCGGGCGCTCGGGGAGCTGGCGGGAGGCGGGAGGCGGGAGGCGGGAGGCGGGAGGCGGGAGGCGGGTGGGCCTGCGACGGCGCGGTGGTCGGGCGGCCTCGACCACCCGGTAATCGCTTCTCTTCTCGGCCTCTCGTCCGTAGAGGGAGCAGTATGTCTGCGGAAGTCCCCGAGGCAGCCTCCGCGGAGGAGCAGAAGGTGAGTGTGCGCGCGTAGCGGGCCAGGGAGCCGTCGCTGCCGGGAACCCGGGCCTGGCGGCGGCCTGGTCCCGCCTGGAGCCGAGGGGCGCGGCCGAAGCCAGCCCGGCGCCGGTGCAGAGCGGGTGTGCCGCCCCTCCTCCCCTGGGCAGGCCCGGCACTCCCTAGTCGGCGGTCCGCAGGAGCTCGGGTAGTTAGCCGGCCTGGTGCCGAATTGAGTATTGTCCGCGTTTGGAATGTGCCTTTTGACGCCTCGGTGTCTCGGGGTTTTCTTTAACCACCCATCTTTTCATTAGAGCCTTGAACCTTGTGGAGCCTAAGGTTTTCCATGGGCTGCTGACCTAGGAACCCTTGTTTTTCCCTCAAATGACTAACTTCAACTACTTGTATTGTCTGCGTGCTCTTCACTTCAAAGGCGGTATCTCCTGTTTGGGCGGTGACTTAGACCTAGGTTGGAATTTCAGATCCAGTCATCGTTGGCCATGTAACCTTGGTCAGTTGCTGAACTCTTCTGGCTTTAGTCTCCTCATCTGTAAAATAATAGTAAGTCCTTGCTTGATACTGTTGTGAGGCTTAAATGCGCTGGGTAACTTAGTGCTTTTGGCGCAACGTGTGGTTAGAAATGTGAGCCAGTGGGATTCGCATATGACTAAAAATTGGAATTTATTTTTTTCTTTTTAACCAATTTAATTGATCACTTTTTTTGTGTGGAAACATGGGGACATTTTGTAAATTCACTTGCAATATCTTGCTGGTGTAGAGAAATGTGCCACGGATCTGTGTGATTCAAATTACGAACATAAAGGCTTTATATTTGTATAGGCTAGCGCTTGCTTCTTCCACCGTAATTGTTTAAAGAATCAGAGGGCATTATCATAAATAGGATTTGGTCTAATACTTGCATTTTGTAAGGACTTCTGCTTAAGGTTACAGCCATGCCCCTAATCAGGCTGGAAATTTGATTAGTGTTCTAAACCCATTCCATATGTTCTTTACCATATTAACTTTTCCTGAATTGGATGGTTTTGTTATGATATTACTTGTAAAGTAACTGGAGGAAAAAATACAGCGTAAATAATAGGCCAAGTCACTACTTTATTCGAGAATAGTCCAATGAAAACTTTGTTGGGTATTTTTCACACTTTGATAAAAATTGAACTTAGGGGGAAAATAAAGAGAAATATATATATCATAAGATTGCGATCATTTATCATGGTGTTCATTATTTCTTTAGGATTTAGGAATCCAAATAAAATGGTCAAGCCATATCCCTGATGTCTTGTCTTAAACACTAAATCAACCCCATTTTCAACTGCTGATGTACAGTAATGTGCTATGTAATTTTCCTTTATGAGATTTGCTAGTATGTTGTTAAAGCGTGGAGTCTTGATTCACTTGGGACAGCCTAATATTATGTCTCTTAACAAGATTAAGGCTATCCTGAATGTTTTCTTTTTGTGTCTGCATTAAAATTTTAATTCAGGTCCTCGTTTTTAGGGCTGTTGTCACTAACGCCAATGTGTTAGTAATATAATAGTGTCTCTTCTTGAATTAAGGTTTGGCTGTAGATGTTAAGTGCCCGTAGCATGGGTCCCGTCCCTAAACAGGAGAATGTGCAGAGTCACTTCTGTGCTCCTGTGGGCCAAATCACCTGTTTCTTCTCTTTGGAAGAATAGTTAGATGACCTAAAAAAAATTAGATTATTGTCTGTATACCCAAATGACCTTTCAATTAAAGCCAGAGTAAGTCAGCTAAAATATTTTTATAGTTTTATGGTATGTTAGCCTATTGCCTCTGAAAAATTAAAATCAAGAGATGAGCCTGGCATGGAGTCACTATCTAATTTGAATTATTAATTCAGTGTGGCATGTTGTTTTTGCTGAAACTGAATTTCTAGTATATGGAGAATATGGTAGCAGTTGTTAAAGTGCAGGAGATTTTTGAGTTTGGCAAGTTAACACTCCCTTGGACCATATGATCCCTCAATTCTCCTTTTGTAAGAGTAGGCTGTGTGGTCTTAGGTACCTCATTTACATTTTAAATTCAGCTCTATTCTTTTTTCATTATCCTGGACAAATGGAGTTGTAAATGAAAGCTCTGACAAAGCACCACAGAGGTGCTTAAATGTAAGATGGCAATTCAGATACCCTAGCATATGCTTATATTGTTCTTTACATTATCAGTGATGTGAAATCAAAACATACTAGCAGAGACCTCATGGATCCATCAGTCATCCACTTTTGAGTAACGCTAAGCTGAGACAGGCATGCAGTCTGATCCTGGGGATAAGAAGGGGCATGTGGAGATTTAAAACAGGTAATTCTGTAGTGAGCATCTTAAGCTTGGGCCCCTCCTTTATTTAACTTTTCTCGCATGCCCCCTAGCATAGCATCTGGCATTGTTCTGAAAATGTTGGTTAAATAAATTTTTTTCCACACTTTCCGGTTGAACACATTGTCAAAGCACTATGACTATACAAATGGCACTGCTAGTACTGCAGTTAAAAAAAAGAGAGGCTAGACCATGGTAATGTAAAAAACCTTAGCTTAGACCCAGTTAAATCTGAATGAAAGTAGAGGAATGTTTTATATATAGATCTTCATATATATATATATGTATGTGTGTATATATATAGTGGCTTTTAGGGCTTCCCAGGTGGCTCTAGTGGTAAAGGACCCACCTGCCACTGCAGGAGACCTAAGAGACAAGGGTTCGATCCCTGGGTTGGAAAGATCCACAGGATCAGAGCATGACAACCCACTCCAGTATTCTTGCCTGAAGAATCCCATGGACAGAGGAGCCTGGCAGGCTGTAGTTCATAGGGTTGCACAGAGTCTGAGACAACTGGAGTGACTTAGCATGTACACACACGGTGGCTTTTAATTTTTTAAAAGAAGATCTTAATAGCAGATTCTCTAGAAAACAGTTTCTATTATAATATTCATCAAGTTAAGTTAGTAAGATGTCTTGGAAAAGGCTAACTCAAATATTTTTGACAGTTTAAAAGGTATGCTGGGCGACTTCCCTGGCAGTCCAGTGGTTAAGACTGCCCAATTCCAATGCTGGGGGTGTGGGTTTGATCCCTAGTCAGGGATCTAAGATTCCACCTGCCTTGTGGCCAAAAAAAAAAGATTACTGTTAATTTTAAAGAAAACCAGGGAGTTCCTGGTGGATTAGTGGTTAGGATTCCGAGCTTTCACAGTGGAGGCCCAGGTTCAGTCCCCGGTCCAGGAATCATCCTGCATGTCGAGCAGTGTGGCCAAAATAAATAAAAGGCATGCGTGGTGCTTTTGTGAGTGGTGAAAGAGGAAGAGAAATATTGTTTAAATTATTTCATTATGTCATCAGTAAAGAGTGAATATAAATTGCCTTCCCATTTTCCAAGTTTTTAAAAAACTGGTTAATATTGGCGTTTTCTGAGACTGTTTTTGACAGTACCTTTGGTAAGCAAAAGGCTCAAGATACATTCAGTTAGGAGCACAGCCTGCTACTCTGGTTTGTGTACAGCCATTAATTCTTAGCAATCTAGAGGTAAATCTCAGAAAAGTTTTGAAAAGTTTCTTAACTTCTAAAAACCATTTGGAATATATTGTATTTGTTCATTCAGTAGACTTTTATTGGGCATCCATTAAATAAATACCAGGCACTGGGCAAGCAGCAAGGACTTGGTAGAACTCCAGAGTTTTTCCATAGAGGTTGATAACAGTATTAGTACCTTCCTGACAGTATACCAAAGGCTTTGTTGGCTTTCATTAATCAGTGCATCAGTGAACATACTGTTGAGCAGATAAAGAATTTGTTCAAAGTGGTCAGATTTTTATTTGCTGATGTTGCTATGTAACTTCCCTGCTCAGGGCCAAAGAGTGGTAATAATCATTCAAACTTGCTGTCAGTTCCATGGCAGACAATAAAATAATCCTTAATTATTTGAATATATGTTTGTGTGTACATATGTTTGTGTGTTTATACCTTATGCCCCTGCTACTTATAAAAAGGATAGCTAAAGTATTTCAATGGAATAGTTCACAAAAATGTAAGTGCCTCACATTAGTAAATGTTAGGCTCTGTGTGAGTTGTAGAGTGTTATGACAAGGATTATTTGGGGGCATATGTTACTTGTCAAGAGACTTAACTATCACTTAAAATATTGTTCTTAAATTTTTGTTTTTTTGTACATCATAAGCATTTATCTGTTGTGATATCCTGGATTTCTCTTTCCTAGTTCATAGGTTAGAATGGAAGTTTCAAAATTCTAATGATGCTTCTTCTGCCCCTCCCCCCAAAGCTATTATCAGTATATAGAAACTACTTAGATAAATGCAGTCACTCATTCTAGTGTCTGTTTCTTTAGAGTAGTAAAATTTCTGTGACGCACAAAGGCTTCCTGGAGAGTAAAGTTTTGAAACCAGATTTGAATTTTTAAGAATACTTTCTTCTTGGTTAAGCTTGTCATTTCCTCTCTGTTGATTCTTTTTGTTGTATCTGTATTTCATTAATTTCTGTTTTTTATTTTCTCCTGTTTTCTTTGGGTTCCGTTCTTTGTCTTAACTTCTTAAGTTAGACCTAGCTCATTGAGTTTTAGTTTTAAGTCCTTAGACACTTGTATTTTGCAACTTGGGTATGTGTAGAATTTTTATTATCAGTGAGCTCCAAGTATTTGTTATATTCCTATTATTCCTTTTTAAACCATGAATTATTTAGTAATGTATTTTAGTTTCAAAATGACAGGGAAATAATTTTGAAATAATTGACTTTTAACTTCTGAATTGTAGTTGGATTGTGGTCTGTACCTTGACTGCTTTGTCTTTCTCACCTATCTGTATGAGGAAGAGGTGTGGAAATTTCCTATGCTGATAGTCTTGTCATTTGCTCCCTATCATCTGACTGATTTATATATTTTGATGCTTTTTTGAAATTAGAGGCATGAACATTAGATCCTCTGTATCCCTAATAAAGCTTTTTGGCCTTTTTTCTCCTTTCTTGTCCTCCCCTCTTTTTGTCAATTGATTGATTTTCTTCTTCCATTTTACCCCCACTGTTAGTTTGGAAGTTTTATACTTCAGTTCTGTTATTAAATTTATTCCCCCTGAAATTTTATCAAGCATCCTTAACTAAACGAATTGTAAAATTAGTATCATAAATCTTTTTCTAAATGAGACACAGAATACTTTAAAAACATATATTTTTTTACTCTGTCCTTTTTTAGCCTCACATATTAAGCTCTTAAAATCAGAAAAATGAATCCATTAATTATATCTCAATAAAGCTAGGGAAAATTAGAAAACTGACTCAGTATACATGCATATATACCAGTTTGTTTGATATTTCCTTGTTTATCTCATGTTTTTGAGGGATGTATTTTCATTCTAGCTGGAATAAATGCTCAAAAATTCCTTTGAAGGATGTCTAGAAATGCAATCACACCAAATTTTGTCTTTTGTATTTTTTAATATGATTGTAAGGATAAATTGCCCCAACTCTTTTAATATCTATTACAGCTTTTTGTATTTTAAATCACTGTGAAATGAAGTATTCACATCAGACATCTCCAGGCTCCAGATATTGATGGGGTTTTATAGGAATCAAAGTCAGGCATCTGGAGTAGGCTCTCAGGTCACTTCTCCTCGTTACCCCTGTGTACACCCCAGTCACCCACAATTCTGCCAGGACCATCCTGGAGGCAAGGTGACCTTTTTTTTGGTAATAGTAGTAGCAAAAGTTATACAACAGTTTTATTGCCTTAATTTTACTTGGCAGTTTACCATACATACTTGGTATAATTGGCAATTTACATACATTCTTCTATACTTTGCATTATTTCCTGTCTTATATTACGCAAGTACTTTGTAGGAAATATTTCAATAAATTGCTCATTTTACCTGATTTTTTATCAGTTAGTGTCCTCTGGAGAACAGAAATCACTGAGGGTATATCAAACAGAAAGGGATATGGTTTAGGGGATTAGGTTACAAGGTTAGAGTTGCAAAAGAGGGGAAAATGATGTTTCCAGAAGTGAGGAATTACAAAAAACTTTTGACCCTGTGAGAGTGAGCACTATTCTGAACCCAGTGTCCTTGAGCCCGCATCTCATGTAGCGGCTACCATAGCTCCTGATCGTGAGCTTAATGCCCTTCTGCAGAACACACAGGAGCTGCTGCTGTCTGCATGTGTGTGGCATCACCAGGAAGAAAATGCCTTTTAATCTGATATAGGTTCCACTGACAGACTCTTAAAGGAATTTGGTCTGGGAAATGTGCTTTCAGGCTTCTGTTGTGATTCAGAAGAGTGTTTAGAGAAGGGTAAGTGTGGGCTCAGTGTCCATGGATACAGTCCACTACCAGATGTGTTCTTAATTCTCCACAAGCAAGTCTGGACCTATGTCAAAACGTTGGTGAACACCCAAGCATTTGAACTTGCTTATTAATAAGCCCTGAAACTGTCTACATCTGCCAAAGGTTTAAGAATGTTTCTGTATGATCCTTTAAAAGTATTGTAGATGTTTTGATTGGTATTGACTGCATTTTAAAAATGTAACTTTGGTCACATCTTGCACCTTCTTGGTATTAAATGTAGCTAAAATTCTGAATCCAACCACAAAGTTGCAGCTAGCAGGCACTTGCCATTGTGCTGTATGTTGGGAAAGAAAGTTCAAGAATTGCTTTGTTTTTCTAGGACACATTACAGATTAATTGTAAATCTAAATATTTTGAGCTGTAGGTGCTATTTTCCCCAAAGTATTTTTCAATAGTAAACTGTTAACTGTTTCAACTTAATTGAGCTGTTTCATTTAATTGGATATTATATGTAAGTATATGCATAAATGTATTCTTATTAAAATACGGGAATGCCAGATAAAATGGCATATTGTGTACAACTTTTTTCCTGTGTGTATAAAACGGGGAAACCTGAATACACATGGGAAACTAGGGAAAATTAAAGACTATTTCTTAGATACAGAGAACTGATAAAGAAGTGGAGAGCTCTCATTTCCCAGGCCTAAGAAAGCTGGATGGTTTTAGTGGAAATGTAGGATTCTGTTAACATCCTTTAATTTGAAGGTGCTCGGGCTGTAATCAGGTTGGAGTCCTTTTCAACCAGTTTCCAAATTTAGCTTCAACCTATCTAAAAAGCCATTGTACAGTGGAACCCTAGAGTAGGTCCCTCCCAAGTCCACTTCTAAATTAACCACTGTGAATACCTTGGGGCCATAATAGCAAAGTGAAGCCTCTGTGGTGACTACTCTGTTATACTTACTTAATGTCTCCAACTTATCTGATGATAAGGCAAAAATCCATATAACTAAAATCACCGTTAAATAACACTGGTAGAGTCATGATCACATTGAAGACAGCCCCACGTCAATTTTCAGGTCAAGTGATAGTCACTTTTTTGTCTAGTGTTTAAACAGATGACTGAGCTGGTTCTTCAGCTGATTGCCAGCTGAGGTAGTTGACTCCTTTTGTATGGGCTGAGTTTTGAAACACTAGAATGATAAACAGTATGTTGATATGCTTACACTCTGAAAGAGACATACTCTGGGATTGAGACTCATGGGAATAGCAGGTTTACATCACACATCTCACACTTGAGCTACCCTTTTTGAAGAGAATGACTGGCAGAATCACTGATACTATTTTGAGTCTCTGGCTGGGCACACATACATCAAGTGAATGAATGATGTGACCTCTGTAAAAAGAATGAAAATCAAAGCATGTAGATGCATGAAATGGCAGCTTCTAGAGAATAGAACACTTGAAACAGAAGGAAGCATACACGTAAAAGAAGCCCCAGAGAAAGGATATATTTGACAGCAGCATCTGTATTCTCAAAATCCTCCAAGACTAAAAATGAGAAGAGGTAACAGTGCATGAGGAAGTTTTCACAGGTGAAAAAAAATATTGACAATCTATAAAGTTGATTATAAAACATATGAATATACTTTTAAGGAAGATATATGCAAAAATTACATGAAGTTGTTTCTTCAGTTCCTAGATTAATATGATTACTTGCTGCTTTCTAAGATCAGTAGGCTTGGCATATTTATGGATAGCTTTTCTGCTTTTTGACTTCATAAATAGCCTAGAAGAATCAAGATATACAGAGGTGTGTGATTTTGCTGAGCTGGTGTGCAGAAATGATCCATTAGCTAGAAAGTGTGCCTTGAGCCTCCCCTATCTTGGCAGTGCTATTTTTGTTCATTCTTTCTTCTGCACTACTTGCCATGAAGTGGTAGACACTGCTTTCCTGTAAAATACCATTTCAGGGGATTGCCCCAACAGTCCAGTGATTAAGACTTCAGGGGTCGAGGGTTTTATCCCTCGTGGGGAACTAAGATTCCACATGCTATGTGGCATGGCCAAAAACAAACAACAAATGTATCATTCTTGGGAAGAAAGAGGGCTATATCTTGACTAGTGTTAAAAGTGAATAGTCTTTAAAATATTGATAGTCCTTGAACAGAAAACGTATTTTCAGTACATTAAAGAATAGGATCTTTGGCATGAATAGTGTTTGCCATTAAATATGGGGAGAAATTAGGCAATAGAATCTAAACATTGACAGATGGTGTTTCTCTCCTTTAAAAATAACAGAGTCTTATGCATTGAGTGATTCAAGGAAAATGTATCAGATAAGTAAGCTGCTATTAATTTCTATTAAAGAATCTCAGAGCTTCCAATTAAACATGATTTTGAATAAACAGATCAAAAAGATTTTTTTTATTTTAACATTATTAAGGTAGTTCTCTAAATATGGGCAGAGAGCTGCTGCATTCCATAGAAGGTGAATAACTATAAATGTATTATACATGACTGGAAAGTAATGGCAAGCAAGACTTCAGAGCTGAGCTATCTTGGTATTTTTATCCAGTGTGTGGGGTGCATCACAGCTATAATAGAACTATCACATGGATCATTTGAAAAACAAGGCAGATTTTTAAAGCCTCTGTGCTTGGTTTCTTAGTCAGATGCTGCATTATTTGGCATTCGACAACAAAAGTCAGAATCCAGATATTTAAAAGGTGGAATTATCTAATATAACTGAATTGTAATACAGAAGTAATTTATTTAAAATTATTTCAGGAAATGGAAGATAAAGTGACTAGTCCAGAGAAAGCTGAAGAAGCAAAATTAAAAGCAAGGTATCCTCATCTGGGACAAAAGCCTGGAGGTTCCGATTTTTTAAGGAAACGATTGCAGAAAGGGGTAAGTTCTCATATGTAAATCTTCAGCTGTTTACACCCTGTGAACTCTGTGCTGAAAGAGGCTGTGGAATAGGTGTCTGTATTTATACCTCTGTACCTTACTACCAGATATGTGTGTGTGCACTTACATGTTGACTCTAGTTATATGTGGATTATTTTCTCAAATCAAATTTCAAGAGAATATTTTTTCTGGCTTTATTGAGTTATAATTGATACGTAACATTATGTAAGTTAAAGGCATAGTGTGATAATTTGATACATGTACATACCATGAAATATGTAACATCGTGAGGTTAACTAACATCTTTCACCTCACGTAATTACCATTTTCTTCTTGTTACGGTGAGAACATTAAAGCTCTACTTAAGTATATAATCCAGTATTGTTAACTGGAGTGACCATGCTGTCCATTTTTTAGATCCCTGGAACTTACTCATCTTATAATTAAAAGTTTGCACCCATTAACAGTTATTTCCCCTACCATTCATCCCCTGGCAACCACTGTTCTACTCTGTTTTCTGTGAGTTTGATGATTTTAATTCTACATATAAGTGATACCACACACTAATTGTCTTTCTATGAAAAGAAAATTTTAAAAGTGGCAAAATATAGAGTGGCATTTTTATATAGCATGAAAGAATGCCATTCACAGCTTTGAAAAATAGGATGACAAGGAAGAATTATAACAATTTAAAAATAAAATCCTTGTTCTGTGAAAAGTAATTTGATGGGAAAATCATTACAAAAATAATAGTATTTTTAACGCATAAAATAGTTTTTCAAATATACAAGGAAAACATTAAGATGCCCTAGATAAAGGATTTTAACAGAGGAAGTATTATTATTAAAACACAGAAAAAAATGTTTATACAGGATAAAAATCAATGAAATGTAAATTAGAACAATTATTTCTTTGTATTAGTAGCTTTAACTGTAATTTTAAAAAGTATAATTATAAAGACCATAATACAGGGGATACCTAGAAAAAAGCAGAATGGGAGACATATTCTACATTCTTTGTAAAATGTATTTGTGCCAAGTCTCATTGTGAAATGATACCACCAGATGTGGTTTTAATATGAATTATATAATAATCTTTGATTGTTAAATTACTATTTGAATTTAGGGTTTAACTGGTAATTAGTGTTTAGGAAGCTTTATTTTCCTTTGCTAATTTTCAACACAACTTATACCAACAAGCTTTCTTCCAACGTTCAGGCTGTTGTCTTTGTCATTTTTCTCTAGCTTCAACTATTTATGACTTTTCAGTATTTTCAAGTTAGAATTTATATACATTGTATCTTGGAGTTGGTGTTATAGATGTAAATAGTTGTCAGTAAGAAAATGCCACTTAAATCAAGAAATAATTATGTAGAATTTGAGAAGGGAGCTCTAGAAAAATTTTGTATTTTACCAAAATGTTAGTGAATAAGCACTTTTAGAGAAGTCAAATCTTATATTCAACTATATCATTTCTTACTATGTTAAAAGATTTTTATTTTTCAGAAAATATCTGGTCACATGATTTTAGTTTTCTTCTGTTGCAATAGCAAACTTGCAGATTGTCTTAGTATCTTTAACCAGTTTCTCACTCATTCGAGAAGGTCAGTTGCATATCATTTATATTAAGTTTCTTTCTGTTTTACATACTCCGTGTTACTCAGATACCTATTTTTAGGCTTTAAACAATATGAGATGTGAGGGATATCAAGCAGCAGTCTGTCCCATGTTTTTTATGTTTGTGGAGTTTGCGAGGTCCCAAAAAACTGAGGATCCAATTTTAAGAAACATGACCTTAAATAAATACTATCACTTAGGTGATCCATTCATGTCAGTGCAGTTATAAATATGGTTGTAAGTATGGCCCTTAAATTGGGAGTGGGAGAAGGCTCTTAAAAAGTAAGATGATACAGAATATGTTGGGGTTTTTTTCCCCACTTAAAAGCAAAATTTAAAAATTGTTAAAGACATGTGATGTTGTCATCTTGAACTGTTTCTTTTCCCATATGAGAAACTTCGATCGATTTTAGTTTTTTTCTAGCCATACTACATAAATTTAATTCCTTTATCTCAAGCAAAGTAGCCTGATCAGTTAAGTGAGAGCCCCTTATGATGAATCTTTGGTTACTATAAGTGCAAGTGGAATCGCTCAATCATGTCTGACTCTTTGCGACCCCATGGACTGTAGCCTATCACCCTACTCCATCCATGGGATTTTCCAGGCAGTAGTACTGGAGTGGGCTGTCATTTCCTTCTCCAGGGATCTTCCCGACCCAGGGATCGAAACCCCGGTCTCCCTCATTGTAGACAGACGCTTTACCATCTGAGCCACCTAGAATAGCTATTATTAGAAACTGACTTTACTACATTGGAGAAAATCTGCCTAAAATTTGCACTGTGTGTTAAATTTCTCATTTTGTGCTTTTGACTCTAAAAAATTTGGCAGGCTGCTTTCTCCTTTAGAGGCTACTAAACTCTTAAGTAGCTCACTAATGTAATATATAGTACATCAGAAATTCTGGGATTCTTTTTTTTCACTGCATTCATTTTATTATATTTTTAATTTTTATTGGAGTATTGTTGATTTATAATGCTGTGTTAGTTTCATGTGTATAGCAAAGTGAATTACACATATACCTATATCCTTTTTTTTTTTTTTTTAGATTCTTTTCCCATTTAGGCCATTACAGAGTATTAAGTGAAGTTCCTTGTGCTATACAGCAGGTTCTTATTTGTTAGTTATCTATTCTATAGTAATGTGTATACTATTATCAGTCCCAGTCTCACAATTTATCCTGCCCCCCACACTACACACATTTTAAAACATGCAGAAATGAAGCTGCAGCAAATCTTCCTGGTCTGAGTTTCCTAGTCTTTGTCTCTTGGCCTAACGTTAGGTGCTTATAAAAGAATAGTCCCTGGAGGAAGGCAGCTCATGAGATCTTTTTTTAGGCTACTGAACAACCTTAAACTAAGCTGTGATTTCCTATTTCCTCCATTTACCACTTGAGTTATCTCTGAAATCTCAAAAAGAGTATTTATATTTTTCACCCTTTGTCCAGGTCCTCATCTCATATCTGGATGATTCTTCTTGCCTATGCTGTGGGCTCTGAGTAACCACAGCATCTTGTGTATTTAAGACAGTATAATAGTGGATTTAGGTGGCTGTTGTCCATTTTTATGTCTCTTCATGATTCACATAGTGCCTTGTATAGTATAGCAGGCATTCAGTAAAGGCAAGCCAAACACGATAGGTGAAAAGTCGGAACCTGGCAAATTCACCTGTTTTTACTTTGGAACACACCAGTTTATGTAGATTGTCTATATTAAGGTTGATCTTTAGCTCCAGAATTTCTATTTCAGTGATAAAACGGTATGGTGTTCACCTATTCATCTCTCCAACTAAAAAGAGTGATTGTTATACTTAGTGGCTTAGGTGAAAAATGGTGGTATAGAATAGGGTTGTGTATTTTAAGTGATAATTTCTATTCAGTTTATTTCTTCGATTACCCTAGCGTTTGTATTTGAACCTTAAATTTAATTTTAGTGAACTGCTTAAATTCAAATAAATGGTTTAAATCCTTACAGAAAAGTTCATCTTAGTTGACAGAGTACCAGCATCTATGAATAGTTTTCATAATTGTAAGCTTGATTGAAGGTGGGTGGCACATCCCAAATACAAGTTAGTGAGTTGTATGTGTGTGTTTTTCCCCAAAATCAT
Source organism: Bos indicus (assembly GCF_029378745.1). Lineage (NCBI taxonomy): Eukaryota > Metazoa > Chordata > Mammalia > Artiodactyla > Bovidae > Bos > Bos indicus. Next base: position 57,662,769 of record NC_091769.1, read on the forward strand.
TTAAATAAGAATTTAACCTAGGTGTTTACATTAGTAAATGAAAGGCTTGCCTCCCATTCTTAAGTCCAGGGCTATTCACTCCCAATAGATTGATTTGGAAGTTGATGTTAATCTTGAGGGTTCCATACTGGAACTAGAATGATGTAAGTAAGCCTGAAGAAGGTGTTCTTGCCTGACTGACAGAATTCACTGTAGAGACATAGCTATTTCATGTAATTGATATTTGCTTTTTTCTAAACTTTAGGCTTATTTTATATTGACAGTATAGAGTCACGTTTATATCTTAAATGAGTGTAATTGCATAAAAACTTTTTAAACTCTAGTCTGAATTCTTCTTTTTTTCCCTTGTAGCAAAAATATTTTGATTCTGGGGATTACAACATGGCTAAAGCAAAAATGAAGAACAAGCAACTTCCTACTGCAACCCCGGATAAGACAGAGGTCACTGGTGACCACATTCCCACTCCACAGGACCTTCCTCAACGGAAACCATCTCTTGTTGCTAGCAAACTGGCTGGCTGATTAAAAAGAGCTGAACTGCATGAATCTTCTAATGCCCATTATTTCTCCTTAATATGTTACTCCTCTGCTTTTTATTTCCTTTTACTCCCTGTGTCATTTGAGAGTGATGGCTTTGCAGGTAGCGGTAGTGTGTGCTGCTATTTTAAGGGAATATACATGTGTAGAGTTTTTGATTAGTTTAACAGTGCACTGATGAAAAGAACATGTTAGAGCAACATAAAGTAATCTACTTGAAAATAATTGTATATATTACCTAACTCCTAGTGTAGGGCTGGATCCAACAAGTAACTAACAAGTTTTGCAGTTTAAATGTTGGCTTTCTTTAATTCATCTTAATTATAGCTTTGTATGTTACTCTTATTTAATATAACCTCTACTGTTGGTTTCTTCTGGATTTTCCTTTTGGGTTTTGTAAACAGAAGTTTAAGACCACAAGTTAGAAGAGAGGTCACATATTTCAAACACAAATAAATGGGGCTCCAAAAGATTTGTATCCTGTGCTTGAACGTGAATGGCCTTAAATCTGTTTTGGCTTTAACAATAGAATTTTACTTGGGCAATATTTGCCCATTCTGGTGTAACTTATGTGACTCTATTGCTTAACAGCTGCTGTTGAAGCTAGTATTCTTATTCAGTTCTATAGTGTTCAGAATACCTTTTGTCATTGAAGATGTGAATGAAGTGTGCATGTGCATCAACTGTTGAATTCACTTTGTGCCATTTTTGTAAATACAGTAGTTTTGCACAACCTCTCACAACTGTCTGTGTTACTTTCACATATTAAAGAGTAGAAATGTGCCAACCAGAAGCACAAGAGTTCCTACAAAAAACTCTGTATGTCATTAGAGCTTTTGTATAGTAAGAGTAGTTTATAGTCTTGGGGTTATAGAATACCAAACTGAAATCTTTGCTCAGTCTGCCGTAGACTTAAGCTTTTTCATTTGTTAGCAGTACCCATGACATTCAGTGGCCTTGTGCAAATATGGTATGTTGCTTAGGCATATCTTTTGTCCTAGGCAGAACGTTTCATTTTGACTTTTATGAAAATTACTGTTCATATAATTTATATAAACTTTTTTAATGTAGAAACTTTTTACTTGCACAGTCAATTTAGGGGACACTAGAATAAAAGACTTTGCCTCTTGTGGCCCCTCCCTTCTTTTTTTTTGCTTCTTTGACTCACATTGTGTTGGGCTGTGCGATTCAGCCTGTTCAGAAACATAAGTATGTTCACTCTTGAAATTTGCTCTGCTGAGTGCTGTATTTTCTAACCCAATAATTACATTTTCCTTATAATTTCTCAGTTGTTAATTAACCACTCTTAATCCTGTGTTATTACTAACTGACAATTGTTTAAATAAAAGGAAATTTATAATAAAACAAGTATTTGAGAAGATTGGCCCAGGAATCTAGTCAGAATGAGCTGAATTTCAAGTAATAATAATAAGCTAAGTGAATTAGACTTGTGACAGAGCAATTTACGTGATAGGTGGAACAGATAATACATATTTAGATATTTTGCTTCTATAGATGTCATTTTAATAAAATGTAAATTAATTGTATGTGTGGTTTGTCTAGTTAGTAAGAACTTTAATTAACAGACTGCTGGGACAAATCTACTGCTCTTTTAAGAGCTCTTCCCCTAAGTTGTGACGCTGTAGCATGACGTAGAGGATCTGTAACCTGAGATGATAGTGCGTTTTTCTTCTTTGACTTGTGCAGGGCCTCCACCTCTTTTGAGTCCAGGCATCTTTTCTGGATCTTGGCTTCATTAGATACTTGATTTCCTTTGATCCCAAATCACCATAGATGGTGCGTTGAGCATAGCGCCTGCACCTAAAGGCTGCCCTGCACTCTGGGGAAAGCTGGCTGATTATCTTCCTGCTCCACCCACCCCAAAAGAAGAGAACAACAAAATCAGTAATGCACTAATTTGTTACTATAAGGATTGGTGGTTTTAGTTTTAGCCCCTAAGTTGTGTCCAACTCTTGTGGCCCCATGGACTATAGCCTGTCAGGCTCCTCTGTCCATAGGATTTTCCAGGCAAGAGTACTAGAGTGGGTTGCCATTTCCTTCTTCAATTATAAGGTTTAGTTATACATAAATAGATTTGTAATGAGAGTAAGTAGGTTATTCAAAAGCATGTATAATCATTATAGGATTGATTTACGAATTACAAAATGCCCGAAGTAGAATTTCTGTAATACCTAGTGGGGTTTGGGTTTTGTTTTTAATGACTACTTGCAAGCTGTCACTGTTAAATTCACACACATCAGATTAATCTGAAAAACCATGTTATTCTTGGTTATAGTAGGACTCCTGCTATGGTTTGCAATAAGTGATGTAATCTCTGCCTGAGTTTTAGTTTGTAAAATAAATACTAATATTAACCTACCTCAAAACTTGTTGAGGATCTGTGAAATACTGAGTAAGTGCCCAAAATAAAATATTGTTGTCTTTTTATTAAAAGTAAGTTTCCTCATTAAACCAGCCTGCCTTCTGTAAAGTCACAATGATTGAAATCTCAGGATTTTCCATCAGGAGAGACCGGTCATGTAGGACTTGTAGGTTTAAGTAATTGCTTAGTCTCCATTATTGGTGCTTGGGATAGAGGTCATACATTTTTATATTTCTGTTCTGCTTCTTAGCTCAGTTTATTGAAGGTATAGTTGCAGGCTGTTTCACCATTGCTTGAGTGAAGATTTTTGAATAAGATGGGCTTCATCAAACATTTCTATGGTTTCAGAATTGTGGTTTGAGAAATGACCAATTTAAATCATTGTCCTTATTGTAAATGTATGTTGGCATAAACAAGTTGGAGAAAAATACTTAAATGAAAACCAGCTAAAATAAATTACCTGTTTCATGTCCAGTAGCTCCTATTTGATAGTACAGTTCTTAGAAACATTTCATTTTTAAAGACTGTATCTGAGTAAAACAATTCTAGTTATTGGCATGTTGGGATAGAATTGTTGGATTGTTTGGATGAACTGGAAGGCGCATGTTTGCAGTCTCTTTACAAGTTACTCAATATTCTTGTGCTGCTCACTTAAAAAAACATCATTTTAACTGTTCATCAAGGCCTGTATTTGTTCTTACTTCACTTGGAATTTGTTCCTCATTTTATTTGATGTAACAGAACTATACCTCTACATGTTTATTGATACTTTTTACTAAATCAGACAGGTATTCTTTCTCAGTCCAAATTAGTGAAGTCTCATCAACACTGAAATGTGAGCTCTACTTGAATTGTGCCCCAAACTCTGGTGATTCAGGGGCAGGTATCCTGTAGGAAGGGCATGTCTGAGTGGCAACAAAGAGTTTCTTTGGTGGCCTTTCTATGTTTCCCCAACATTCAGACACATTTCTTCATTTTTCATTTTCCTTTTCCACCTCATTTTCCTTCACTTCTCCCCCGTTTCCATCCCTGCTTATCTCTTAAGCCCCCTGATGGCCTTCAGTAAATGATTTTTGATAAATTATCAGTCCTTTGATATTCTCCCCAATATACTGCAACTATAGACCCATTTAAAATTTTCTAAAACACTATCCTTATCTGGAAGTGACAGCTTTGAGCCACTGTCCTACTTCTGCAATTCAGCATGCACTGCCAGCCTTCCCCCATGTCCCTTCTCCCACCTTATCCCTTCTCCCCCTGACACACCACACCATACCTTGTAAAATTGGGATCAAAGAAGTTTCATTCTGAGATTGATAATCTAAGGATAAAAATGCTGATTTTAATAACTTTCACTAGTTCCTGCCTTTTAAAGTAGGTAGGCCTATGGGTTTTATTCTGGAAATCACTGATGGGTCACACCATTATGTTTGTATTATGTTATTTATCAACTAAACAGCATTTGAAAGAAAAATCCAATTTCTTTAATATGCCCTCAGATCTTTTACAGCATCTCTTATTTGTGATGCAATAGGACACTTGCCTGTATTAAAAGGGCCAAAAGTAAATGCCTTTTTTTGTTGAACATGTCTATAGAGTTGGCAGTTAATGCTGAAATTTGTCAAGTAGCCCTTCCAAAATTAAACTTGTAAAATACACAAAAAATAAATGTCTACCTAGTATCGATTTTATTTGCTGTTTTTGTCTCATTTAAGTGTTAAATTGTTTTTTGGTATATTTTCTGAAGTTGATCCCTTTAGATTTCAGCTACTATGATATTCAGAAAGAATTTGACTATTATAGTCTTTAATTTTGTTTTGGTTTAAATAATGTTTGTTTATGAGTTCCTGGCAGTCTAATTTATATTGGTAGAGACTTTGTAATTTAGATTAACATGAAATATTTGCAGATTGAGTCTTTTCTACCTCATGTATAAAACACTCAAGTACAGTACTGTCAGGAAGGTTTAGGAGACAACCTGAGAAATTGTATGTACATACACTTGTCTGGCAACTCTGGGAGTGGTTGAAAATTTGTATATAACTTTACACTCTGCCCCCCTTATCCGTTGTTACATATCCATGGATTCAACCAACCTCGCGTGTGTAGTAGTGTAGTACATATTTAGTGAAAAATTCCACCTAGAACTGGTCCTGTGCAATTCAAACCCATGTTGTTTAAGAGTCAACTGTTTTTCTTTTTTTAAATGTGTGTGTGTGTGAGTCGCTCAATCATGTCCGACTCTGCAACCCCATGGACTGGAGCCCACCAGGCTGTTGTCCATGGGATTCTCCAGGCAAGGATACTGGAGTGGGTTGCCATTTCCTTCTCCAAAATTTAATACAAGGTATAAGTATTAACATTCCTTAAAAGAAGTAGAAATAACATTCCGGGAAGTCTAGAGGAATACATTATTCAGTCTAGGGGATAAATGGGATGGGTGGTAATCGGGAATTTTAGAGGCAGTTTTGAGAGATAGGTTGCTGTAGTCATTGGTGGAGGAAAAGGGAGGAAGAAGAGCATTTTAAGTAGAGAGCTGTTATTTTCGAATAGTCAAGGAGCTAGGAAAATGTGGCTCTGTATAAGGAAGTTTGGTTGGAGATCATGGTGTGTGAAGGTAACTTGATTTTTCTCTGTAGCATTATCCTTCCTTCCAGCCTTCAACTCAGTAAATGACACCTCTGTGCACTTGTCCATTGGAGTACTCAAACCAACTTTGGAAGTTACCCTTCATTCCTCAGAGGCTGTGACCAACATCCAACAAACTCCACACCAAATTTGTTGATTGCTCTTCACTGCTGGCACCATGCCCCGAGCCAGGGTTTCTTACCTGGACAACTGCTAGAGTTCCTAACGTGTCACTTTCCACTCCTGCTCCCTTGTGCATGCTGCATCCCGCCCATTCCCCCATCTCACTTTCATTCTTACATCATATATCCAAGATCTTTTTGCCTGTGTTGAATTCAGGTTTCTTTTCCGTTAAACACAGCACTGGTTCATAGTTTGGCTAGCTCTTTTTCATTCTCATCTCAACTCAAATTTAACTTCCTTGGAGGAAGTCTTAATTTATTATTGCCTCCCTAGCACCTAGAAACAGCTTATACATACTCAGATGCTTGTTGAACAGATAAAGTGAATTGGAATATTTATTGGAAATTAAATGAGAAACCAGGTTAAGGATATGGATGCAGAAAGATTATGCTTGATTCTCCATCTTGGTCATGTCTAGCGTTTCCTTCCTTGCAGTAGGGCTTTATACCATAAAGTGGTTTTGTTGTTTGAACTCATAACTTTTTAGAAAAACTTTTTTTTTTTTCATTTGCACTGAATGCAGCAAGTGCCTTCAGTGGGATGTCAATTGCTGCCGTCAGAATGACAGAACCAAAACCTGGTTCTAAATTAATAATTAGATTTCTTTTCCTGCTCCTCCTAGCTTTTTTAAAAGGTAAAACTATACTCGTAGTGATTCTGCAGTCAAGTAGTTTAGAGGTACATGATGCAAAGCTGCTGCTAAGTCACTTCAGTCGTGTCCGACTCTGTGCGACCCCGTAGACGGTGGCCCACCAGGCTCCCCTGTCCCTGGGATTCTCCAGGCAAGAACACTGGAGTGGGTTGCCATTTCCTTCTCCAATGCATGAAAGTGAAAAGTCAAAGTGAAGTCACTCAGTCGTGTCCGACTCTTCGCGACTCCATGGACTGTAGCCTACCAGGCTCCTCTGTCCATAGGATTTTCCAGGCAAGAGTACTGGAGTGGGGTGCCATTGCCTTCTCCAGTGCAAAGCTAGGGATCACAAAAAATGCCTCCACCACCAAGCTGAGCTCCCTAGAGGGAGAGCTACTAGGGACATTCAAGCTGTTTCATGTTTCTTCTGGTCGTTGCCTCCATGGCTCCCAATAGTAGTTTAGACCACTGTTTCTTGATTTCTTAATTTTATACATAAACTAATAGTTTTCCAGACTGATAAAGGAGGATTAAGTTTACATTCCCTCCTCCTCCCTCCTAAGATCATATCACTACTTCTGATTCCTTTATAGGCTTCTTTACAATGTCTAATCATATATTTTCACCATTATTTCTTTACCTGTTGGCTGTCAACCATTTCTTGTCTCTAGTGTGTAAGAGGACAATTTTAACATCACTATCCTTCCTTTGACTCTCTTTGCTTCTTGGCTTTTGTCATATGTTCTTACAATTACCTTATTAAGGTTGGTAACTTGCCTTCTATTTTACAATCATTATTAATAGTCCTCTTAGGTTTATAGGTTGATAACAGTTCACTGCAGATCACAGGGTATACTCTGATTTTTAATTTCTTACATAGCTTTTTGTTTTTCTTGGTGTTTCTAATTATTTTTGCCCTCATCCTTTTGGCCTATATCATAGCCACAATTATTTTAATACCTTCCATCACATCAAGTATTCTGTGGAATCCTTTTGGCTCCAACTCCCCTGCAGGCATGTCTCCTTGCTTCAGTCTGAACCTGTTGATTTCTTATCCTAACACACAGTTGTCACCTTGGGACTTAGCTGCTCTCCCAAACTGAATCCATTATTTTCTAGATTGTATGTATGGCAACATTGCCTTTTACTGGTATCTTAGGTCAGATTCCCCAGAAGTGGGAACTTCCCTAGAAGTTGAAGTTCTTTATTTTTTAAAAATGTCATGGGTCTTTTGTTATATATCATGAACATCTTTCTCCAGTCTGTGGCTTGCCTTGTTTTAGTTGGTGATATTTACTGATACATTCCTAGTTATATTTTAGAACTTAATTCAGACATACCTTTGAAATTAATTCAAACATCCCCTCTTGTACATCATGTTAATTGTTTCATTTTCAGAGATACAATAACCATTTCCACAGAACACTATTTTAGCCCTTAGGCACGATACATTTTAATTGCCTTCGTTCAGTTATCCTCTTTTCCAGGCAAAATATTTTATTTTGCTCTAGCACTTAGCCCAGTGTCTGGCTGTTTTAAGTACCCAATAAATATTTTCTGAAAGAAAATTATACCCTTGGGATTGTAACCATTCCCACTCACCCCATTCATCCCATATACCGCACTACAATGGTCAGTATTCTTAATCACAAATTCTTATTTCTGGCTTGTTTAAGGGAAAGGGGATTCATTGAAAGATACCAGGTCACTTACAAAATTGTTAGAAAGGCTGCAGAAACAGTCTTGATGTAAATCTAGGAACAACCCCAGAAACATGATACAACAATGGCCTGTTACGGAAGCTGCTGCCACCTCCACCGCAAGCCAGGAACTCAACACTGATGTTACCACTGTTGTCTCCCAAACTTAGTTCTCTCTGCTACTACCTTCACTGACAAATGGAAGTTCTGGGCAGAGCCTGTTTCTCCATATTTCTCACGTCTGTAACCTAAGTCTTGTCAAGTGAAACTGATCTTTGTGGATAGGTCATATGACTGCATGCAAGATGCAAAAGAAGAGAGGATTTGCAAGTATAGGGAGGCAGGACTAGTGCTGAAAATTTCCCCAAATACAAAAATAAGATAGATGAACACAAGTATGACATGCCATTATACCTTCTGGTGTGTTCCTTCAGTACAACATTTCAGTGTTTTCTACTTGAAGGTGTGAAAACCTCAGAGTTTACTTAATCTCCTTATTCATTTTGATCTGACATGCTTAGAAGCAGTAAAAGAAGATCTTAAATATACAGCCAGGTAGTATACCCAAGAAGTCAATAAATTTATATAGTCCTAAGCTTTGAGTTACGTATCCCTTCTGACTTGACTCCTAAGTTCGTTTCGTTCCCATCAAAAATACCGTTTAAGAAGTCACTCAATTCTTGATATAACTTCTATTCGATCTTGCTACATGGCAGAACCAGGCAGTCAAAGGCAGGGAGAGAATATGTGAGGACAAACAGGACTGAGAATTTGATCAATAATATCTTAAAATTCTATGGCACTACCCAGTTTCCAGTCCATTTCCTCATTTATCTCACTGAACCCCTCAACGACAATACACACAGAAGTTGCTCTTCAAAAAAAAAAGGCTCAGGTTTTTCACTTTAGTAGAGTTTATAAGTATGGAGAAGGCAATGGTACCCCACTCCAGCACTCTTGCCTGGAAAATCCCATGGACGGAGGAGCCTGCTAGGCTGCAGTCCATGGGGTCGAGAAGAGTCAGACACGACTGAGCGACTTCACTTTGACTTTTCACTTTCATGCATTGGAGTAGGAAATGGCAACCCACTCCAATGTTCTTGCCTGGAGAATCCCAGGGACGGGGGAGCCTGGTGGGCTGCCATCTATGGGTTCGCACAGAGTCGGACACGACTGAAGCGACTTAGCAGCAGCAGAGTTTATAAGCTAGGGGATGAGGCAAGAGGGATCTAGGTGGTAACAGATATAGAGTTGGAGATGTCAGTATGAACTCTGGTTTAATATAGGGGGGTACATTACACACACAGGTTAGCATACACATAATTCCTTGCTCTGTTGTTGAGAAGGTCTAGAAGCAATAATACCCCTGTAGCAACAAGGCTGAGGTCATAGCTTCTAATATTCTCCAATGAAATGTATCATGACTTTTTGGAGAAGTGGCTGATTCTAGAACTGTGGCAGGGAGTTTACAAGATGAGTTTGTAGAATCTTGTATTACTAGAAAGAAAGTGCTAAAAATATTATAAATAAAAACCCCAAACCTACACAGAATGATAGAGGGGGTGGGCTAGTATGTGAAAGGGATACAGGTACCAACTGAAATTTCCCAATAGCCAAAACTTGAGCAATTTGAGCAGCAAAATAAAGTAGTATAACATTATAATTCAAAATGTAAAATAAATATCCATGAGTCTGTATGTATAAGCAAATAAATGGGGTGATGAGACAAATCATCCATGTAGAAGAATTCCAGGTTTGTGGAGATATTCTCTCCTCAAGGAGGTGGAGCATGACTTTCCCCTCCTTAAGTGTGGGCTGCATATGGTGACTTTATTCAAGTGTGTGGAAAGGGGGCCTGAATTACTTTGCTGGGGCTGCCATAGGAAAGTGCCATGGACTGTGGCTTAAACAAAAGAAGTTTATTTTCTCACAATCCTAGAGGCCTGGAACAAAAAAGGACACTAGGTAAAAACTAAGGAAACCTGAATAAAATACAGGTGTTTGTGGTTTCCAGGTGTCGTAACCTATTTAAGCTGCTATAACAAAATAGCATAAATTACTGGGTAGCTTTTAAACAATAGAAATTTATTTCTCACAGTTACAGAGGCTAGAAAGTCCGAGATTAAAGTGCCAGCACATTCAGTATATGGTGAGAGCTGACTTCCTCATACGTGGCTGTCTTTTCATTATATCCTTACATGGCAGAAGGGGTGTGGGATCTGTCATTTTCACTACTGAGGGACTTTCACCATTACCACATGGAAGGGAGACGTGTGTCAGTGGTTACTGGAGGCACAGAATGAGAGTGGCTAATAAGTATTTGAAGTCAAGTAATTCAGGAAGATAAAGGCAATATAAAGCAGGCGAGTGCTATGGATTTGAGCAGACAGTATTTCAAGATCTAGAACAAACAACTGCTGAAAGAAGCTAGGCTTAGAGATGCAGAGGCTGCTCCAATAGCAGGTGGTCAGCACGCAGGCTAGAAGACTGGGAACAAAAGGCCAGAGCTCAGAGATATTTTAGGAAACACAAGATTAGAATCTAGAATTAGAGTAATAGGTACTGGGAATAAAAATAATTGTACCTTTTGAGTTAAGTACGATCCTTTTTATCTTCCTTGCCTGGGGAGCCTTAAAGTGGGGCTAGGCCTAAGCTCCCAAGTGAGAGGAAGCTAGGATAACTGGCTGGAACTAGGGAAGTGCAGGGGTGGGCATCCAGGCGCACCTGATGTCTGCCTTCCAAATTTCAAGGCTTTTAGGTCAGTTTTTGTCTATTCTTCACTCTGCTTTTTCTGCTTCATAGTCTCGTTCCCCCTGGCTGTTCCTTTACATATCTTTTCAACAATAAATGATTCCCTCCCCAACCAGGGTTGCAAAGACTTAGTGACTGAATACATACACACACCCACACATGCACTCCAGTCTATATCATCTTTTGGATCTTTTAATTAACTGTATGAGGTTCCCACCCAAAGGTCACCTATGCCTCTGCATAGTCCTCTGAGACATTAAATATTAGGGTATGTAACTGCCAGCAAAAGTGCTGTGACCACTAACACTGTACTCTGCCTCTAGAGCTGGACCAGTGTTACAGAATTACTACTTTATGTGACCATGCAGCATAGGCTGCCCCTTCCCCTACCCCTTCAGCCACTTCTTCCAGTGAGCTCCCAGGCCAGGGACTATATTTCATTTATCTCTGTCTTTATGGTCTTCAGGGCTATTGCATGACAGGCCCTTAATAGATTTTTTTTTCACTTTGAGTAAAGCAATGACCACCAGACTAAAAAATGCTGTTTAGTTTTTCTCTCTCTTCTCTATTTAGTTTTTCTCCATTGCACATGGTTATCTGTTGAATTGTGCCCCCTAAAAGATGTTGAAGTCCTCACCCCTACAACCTTTGAATGAGATTTTATTGGGAAATAGGGTCTGTGCAGATGATCAAGATGAAGGCACTAGTGTGGACCCTAATCCAGTATGACCATGTCCTTAGAAAAAGGGGAAATTTAGACAGAAGCACGTATGCACACAAAATACCACATGAAGATGAAGACAGAGACTGATGCAGCAGAAGCCAAGGAATGCCAAAGACTGCTAGGATGCCAAACCTTTAGGATGTAGGAGACAGGCATGGAACAGTCTCCCTTCCAGATCTCAACAGGAACTAACACTGCCAGTACCTTGTTCTGAGATTTCTAGCCTCCAGCCCACACAGTACATTTCTGTCTAAAACATCCAGGTCGTGGTTCTTTAATATGGCGCTAGCAAACTAATACACTTATCACCTTCACTTTCTAACTTTATAATTGTCTGTCTTCCTGACTAAAATGTCAGCTCCATGGGGTCAGGGATTTTGTTTGTTTTGTTTACTTTTTTTGCCCCCTAGGCATGTGGGATCTTAGTTTCCCAACCAGGGATCAAATCGGCACCCCCTGCATTGGAAGCAAGGAGTCTTAACCACTGGACTGCCAGGGAAGCCTCTGTTTTGTTTACCCTTGAAACCTTAGCCTGTAGAATATTTTCTGGTACAATGTAGCTCTCAGTGTCTGTTGAAACAAATACTTTGGAGGAAAGATTTTTCACAATAATTTGGACACTTCATTTGGAAAACAATCTACATGAAAAATTTCCCCCTTATAAAGCAATAATTGAAAACTTTATCAATTTAAAATAGCATATAAAATGTACTCTGGTTACTTCTTTGGGAGGGGGAAATCTTAAACCCTCAGAAGTTGTTCCTACTTCTGGTTTCCCTTGCTCCCTGATGGCAGAGTGCTTGGGACTATGAATATACATGGTTAAGGTAGGGAGGTCAGCCATCAGGGCTTCCTGATTGCTTCTTCCAGCTTTTAAGTCTATTCTCCTGAATGAATTAATGTAAGGTCCAGGGCAGAAAACCCTTCTCCTCTTCCTCATCCTCATTACCTTCCTCCTACAATGGGCTCAAATATTTGAGTGGTTCAACACCTGTGTTCAGGAATTAGAAGAACATAATTCTAGTTTCTTCAGGGGAAAAACAAAACAAAACAACTAAAAAACTTCACTAACGCCTATATCACTTAATTTTTTAGTTTTTTTTTTTTTTCAGTTTAGGGGAAGAAAAAATTTTCCTCCACCCTCTGAGGATCCCTGGCTGGGTCTGAAAATTAAACTGACAAAAAATAGATTAATGCAAGAAGATCATTCTGATTCATATTGCTTTACATGATACAAGAGCCTTCATAAGGAAATGAAGGCCCACATCAGTGACAAAACTTACTAGCTTTTATATTGGGTTGAACAAAGAGAAGCAGTTGTGGGAAAGTGACTTAATGTGGGGAGGCTAAAGGAAGATAAGAATTATAACAAGGTCTGTTTGTATAGAATTCTCTTGCTCTCGATTTCTTGTCCTTGAAGATAAGAATGTTACTTTCCTTCTGGTACTAGGGAGGGTATCTTTCATATAGAAATTTTATTTTCTGCTTTTGAGAAAAAGAAGGAAGGTCAGTATTTTTCTTGTATTTGATGTGTTTCAAGGTCCCCCAACTCAAAATAGCCATTATACCAAAGCAGCACATACCCTGAGGTGGTATACCCTGAACCCCTTCATCAGCGCACTCCCTGGGAGGTAGGTTACTAGCTGCAGGGTGAGAAAACAGAGTGGTTACCCTCCTTATACAAGGCATGGAGAACCTGCGAGGGGTAGAATTCAAATCTCTTCAATCTCAATCCAGTGCTCTTCCTGGTGTACTGCTCATAGCTGTAGATTTTCTCTTTTTTAAACAAAGGGTGGGATCCAAAGATTTGGTTTCAGAACTGGAAGGTACAGAGAATTCTGCAGGTCTCTGTAGTTAATCACCTCTGGCAGCTCTGAGCAGACTGTGGACAGACAGTGAGTAAGGGGAGGACTGGCTCCAAGTGTCCCATCAGTGATCTTCCTTCAAATACACATGCAGGATACACACCACTACCAAGGGCACCAGCCTTGAGAGATGCTCTTGATAGAAATCCCAGAGCCCCAGGACTGACATTAGGCACCACTTAAATTCAAGAAAGTAGGGAAAACCATTAGACCATTCAGGTATGACCTAAATCAAATCCCTTATGATTATACAGTGGAAGTGAGAAATAGATTTAAGGGCCTAGATCTGATAGATAGAGTGCCTGATGAACTATGGAATGAGGTTCGTGACATTGTACAGGAGACAGGGATCAAGACCATCCCCATGGAAAAGAAATGCAAAAAAGTAAAATGGCTGTCTGGGGAGGCCTTACAAATAGCTGTGAAGAGAAGTGAAAAGCAAAGGAGAAAAGGAAAGATATAAGCATCTGAATGCAGAGTTCCAAAGAATAGCAAGAAGAGATAAGAAAGCCTTCTTCAGCGATCAATGCAAAGAAATAGAGGAAAACAACAGAATGGGAAAGACTAGAGATCTCTTCAAGAAAATTAGAGATACCAAGGGAATATTTCATGCAAAGATGGGCTCGATAAAGGACAGAAATGATATGGACCTAACAGAAGCAGAAGAATTGTACAAAAAAGATCTTCATGACCCAGATAATCACGATGGTGTGATCACTGACCTAGAGCCAGACATCCTGGAATGTGAAGTCAAGTGGGCCTTAGAAAGCATCACTACGAACAAAGCTAGTGGAGGTGATAGAATTCCAGTTGAGCTATTCCAAATCCTGAAAGATGATGCTGTGAAAGTGCTGCACTCAATAAGTCAGCAAATTTGGAAAACTCAGCAGTGGCCACAGGACTGGAAAAGGTCAGTTTTCATTCCAATCCCAAAGAAAGGCAATGCCAAAGAATGCTCAAACTACCACACAATTGCATTCATCTCACACACTAGTAAAGTAATGCTCAAAATTCTCCAAGCCAGGCTTCAGCAATATGTGAACCGTGAACTTCCTGATGTTCAAGCTGGTTTTAGAAAAGGGAGAGGAACCAGAGATCAAATTGCCAACATCCGCTGGATCATCGTAAAATCAAGAGAGTTCCAGAAAAACATCTATTTCTGCTTTATTGACTATGCCAAAGCCTTGGACTGTGTGGATCACAATAAACTGTGGAAAATTCTGAAAGAGATGGGAATACCAGACCACCTGATCTGCCTCTTGAGTAATTTGTATGCAGGTCAGGAAGCAACAGTTAGAACTGGACATGAACAACAGACTGGTTCCAAATAGGAAAAGGAGTACGTCAAGGCTGTATACTGTCACCCTGTTTATTTAACTTATATGCAGAGTACATCATGAGAAATGCTGGACTGGAAGAAATACAAGCTGGAATGGGGAAACAGTGGAAACAGTGGCTGACTTTATTTTTCTGGGCTCCAAAATCACTGCAGATGGTGACTGCAGCCATGAAATTAAAAGATGCTTACTCCTTGGAAGGAAAGTTATGGCCAACCTAGATAGCATATTCAAAAGCAGAGACACTTTGCCAACAAAGGTCCATCTAGTCAAGGCTATGGTTTTTCCAGTGGTCATGTATGGATGTGAGAGTTGGACTGTGAAGAAGGCTGAGTGCTGAAGAATTGATGCTTTTGAACTGTGGTGTTGGAGAAGACTCTTGAGAGTCCCTTGGACTGCAAGGAGATCCAATCAGTCCATTCTGAAGGAGATCAGCCCTGGGATTTCTTTGGAGGGAATGATGCTGAAGCTGAAACTCCAGTACTTTGGCCACCTCATGTGAAGAGTTGACTCATTGGAAAAGACTCTGATGCTGGGAGGGATTGGGGGCAGGAGGAGAAGGGGACGACAGAGGATGAGATGGCTGGATGGCATCACCGACTCGATGGATGTGAGTCTGAGTGAACTCTGGGAGTTTGTGATGGACAGGGAGACCTGGCGTGCTGTGATTCACGGGGTCGCAAAGAGTCGGACATGACTGAGCGACTGATCTGATCTGATCTGAAGAGTTCAAAGAACTGAGGGAAGCCGGCCACACTAAAAAGAGGTTGGGTGAAAAATACAGAGATTAGCCAAGCTGGAATGAAAGTGTGGCTGTGTAGGAGGTAGGGGGAGAAGACGGCATGGTGGGTGGAGTGGAAGGGTCACATTCTTGTGCTTGAAGTGCAAGGATAACAGCGACTAGATAGAGAAAGAGGCTGGGACCAAAGGGTATTGGACCGCTATGCAGGCGCAGGCCTAGGAGCGGAGGCTCCAGGGCTGCCCCATGGCGGCATCTTGGTACCAGGCGCACTTATAGTTTAAAAACCCCCTATGCTTTGGTTTCACGAAACGACCCTGTGGCAGATGCTGAAGTAGTCGGGGTGACCATGGTGATTATTTCTCTCAGATTCCCAGTTCTTGCTCACTCCCAGACCTCTAAGGCTAACAAAGCTCTTCTGGAATTCTAGGTTATTCTGTGACCTTCCAAGAAGCCTCTCCCCAAATTCCTTTCTCTACAAATTCTGGGAAGCACAGGAGAAGCAGCCTGCAGAGTCGCAATCATTTACCTGGCCACCCTCAGTGACACAGCTATCGCTTCCCCTCTCGGGGGCTGGGCTATTCTGCACCGTCCTGTACTTGCTTGGGGTCGGGGGCATCCAGGAGGCGACGCGCCCCTGGGAAGGTTGTGCGAGTAGCAGGTGTCCTGGGGCGGGCTTCTGGGCTCTGCAGCGCGGGAGGAGGCGGCGGCGACGCTGGCTGGCAGGCAGATGATGCTCGGGGCCCGCAGCCGTTGGGAGGCAGCGTGAGCCCGAGAGAACCCGAAGCCGCCGCGGTGGCAGCAGCGCCGGAGCGCAGCCTCCTCCCGTTCCCATAATGCACAGGGAGGCGGCGGCGGCAGCATCACTGGCCGCCTGGGTGGCTGTGGCGGCGACCCGGAGGACCCCGGGCACACCGCGCGCGCGCCACTGCTCGCGGCGAGCCCGGGAGTGATGGCGAGCCCCCCGCAGGCCGGCAGCGCTTGAGGCGCCCCGCCCCGCCCCGCCCCGCCCTGCGCGGCCCGCCCCGCCCGGCCGGGCCCTGCCCTCCTCCCAGCCAGCGGCTGCCGGGGCGCTTCCTAGTTGGCGCGGGCGGCCGCCCAGGCGAGGTGCGGCCTCCGCACAGGCGGGGGGCGTCGGCGCCGCGGGGCCCGCCATGGCCGCGTCCGAGCTCTACACAAAGGTAAGGCGCCCCGCGAGCCGCGCCATGGGGAGGGGGCCGCGCGACCCGCCGCCGTCGGCTGTCAGGCCAGGGAGGGGCCGGGGCGCGGGGGCCCGGTGAGGCCCCGCCTGCACCACCCCCTTTCCGAGCCTTTCAAAATCCCGGTCCCTGCCCGCCCGTGGGTCAACCGCAGGGGCGCCTTCCTCGTTCGGGCGTTGATGGTTAAGGCGGCGGGGGCAGCCCTGCCTCGGGGTGCCTCTCTGATCCCTGCCACGCTTCTGGGCCGGGAGCAGTGCGGGTCTCTAAGTGGAAAGAGGCCCCCTGTGGATTTAGTAGGGCGGGCCTGGGTCAGGATTGCTCAGCTCTCAGTCTTGCTTTAGGAAAAATCCTGGCTGGTGGGAGATGCTAGATCTGGTAGATCTGATCGGTCTCTCCCTGAGGGACACGCGCTTAAAATAACGTCTTGTGTTGGTATGCGGTGCCACTTGAACCGCCAGCCAACCTTTCTGTGAGATTTGGAATCCTGCAAACGGTCGCCAGTCGATTTTCACGTTTAGTTGCCGGGTTTCAGATTGCTTACCCTGGGGTGGAGAGCCCCTGGGGAAGATACGAATAAATGCAAGCTGATTTCACTGGGATGGTGGATACTCATTTGTCGCTGGGAATTTGCAATCTGCGTGTAATCCCTCAGAGCCTTGTTAGGCTCCCTGTCTTCACCAGCCGCTGGGGCGAGCCTTCTCCTTCTGGGTTTAGTTCAAGGGAACTGGCAGCCTTTCCTTTCTTATACTGATGCCAATATTCTCTGGTGCTGCTGATCTCTGAATGGCATATTTTGGAGAACTTACCTGTCAAGACAGTGTGTGGTGCCCTTTGTGACTCTGTGTAGTCATGGCATTTTATACTACCACTCCTGTGTAGGTCAGTGTTTTGTCAGCTATTAATTACCTCCAATGCCAGTTAACAGAATTGCCTTAACTACTCTAGTTTGCATTTGTGTCTTGCATTTCAAGTCTACATTTATGGTCCCAGAATCATTGCTTCCAAATACGACCCAAGTAAGCCCAAGTTGCAGCATGTTATAGAAGGAAGAGGTCTGGACCACCCCCCCCCCCCCCCCCCCCCCCCCCGCCCCCCACTCCCCGCATCCAGAGACCTTGATTCTTCTAGTCTGGGCCTTTTCACTTACTGTGTGACCTTGGGCAAATCACTTAATCTCTCTGTACTTCAGTGTACTCATCTGTAAATGGAGTTAATTTTACCTGCCCTGCCTCTCACAAGGCTGTTGTGAGTATCAAACTTAATAATAGATGGGATTGCTTTTGTAACCTGTGAATTTCTTTACAAGTATAAGGTATATTTCTTCAAGCATGAAATGAGTTTGCATGAAACATATCCTGGGATCTCTTTGTTTCCAGCTGCAGATTTGAAAACTACACAATTGAAACTTCTCCCTAAACCTGGTCATTCTTAAGGCATTGTGGATTCTAACATATGATTGAATGCAATTGGAAATTGATCTGAATTTACTTCATTAAGAAACACTTATATAAAGCTAACTATGTGTCAGGTACTGTTTTAAGTGCTTTATACATATTAACTCATTTCTTAGAGGTAAGTGCTAAGAAATATCAGTCATTTTCACAAGAAGAGATAGGGTCTATAAATATTCCTCAATTACTTTGTATAGACTCCATTCTTCACTGCCTGAGGAGTCCATCCTTCAGCTGCCTGCCTATTTGTAGCCTGCTTAACAAGACTGGTTGGATAATACGTTTCTCTTGGATTTTGGATCTGTATTCCCAACCACCGCCCCCCCATACCCCCAAATAATTGGCAAGAAAAAAATTTTAAAGATCCTGGGATTTTTAAAATTTTAAGTTTGGGGGCTTTGGTAGTGGCATCATCACAATCTGTTTTAAAATTCACCCTCTAGTCATTGTAAAGACAAACTGGTTTAGGCATCAATAAGGAAGTTGAGCTTAATTGCCTTCTCCTAAATACATTTGTATCTAAGAATAATCTGGTCACTTGGCTTGTTGGCTTATTCTTTTTGTGAGTGGACCTTAGCTTAATGGCAGGCAGAACTATTAATTGAGCTCCTCCTGAATGCCAGGTACCCTGCGGAATGTTGAGGGGTTCTCACATGAACAAGACACATCCTTTTCCTCAAAGGGCTCACAGCCTGCTTCTTTTATTTTTGGCCCAATTTGAATCTCCAAGGGCATAAATAACCTGCTGTTGCCTCAGCAGCAGGCAGACAGCTGGTATGATATTTATTTGTAGAAGTTAGGGAACAGGTTGGGACATGAGAAGGTTGGAATGAGTCTAGAGATAGAGGCTTGCGTAGTGATTATTAGAGGAAGAGGGAAATCATTAGAAGTAATATCAGTGGATAAACACAAGGATTTTTCCCTTGCAGAGGATTATAGGGAAGGAAGTTCTGGGGTAGTCTACAAAGAAAGACATAATAGTGACATGCCATAATTATGATATTCAACATAAAGCAGTTAAATTTGTAAAGTGCCCTTTTAAATAATGTCATTCAGAGCTTAAAGGCAGATTTAGATGTGTGATACAAATCAGCTCCTATTACAGTGAAAGACAAAAGATCGTTCAGTTTATTCTTTTTAGCTACATTGATAATAGTTTTGTCACAGCAATTTAGCAGGGCTTCCTTTTTGTAAATTTTTCCAGCAGTATAAACATTTTCAGGGCAATAGCCTGGTTCCTAGGATACAGCATTTCTGGAAACTAACATTTTGATTAAAGCATGTTTGTTGTTGGTAAAAATAACAGCTTTATTGAGACAGAATTCACACACCATACAATTCACCAATTTAAAATGTACAGCTCAAGGATTTAGTATAACCACACAGTTGTGTGTTGATTTGCTTTTAGATCCACCTGACTTGTTCCTGAAAGAATCACAGGGGGCTGGGACATCTTATTATATCTGGCTTTAAAAATGTTTGCTAGTCATGACTTGCCAGTGGATATCTGAATCATGACATCACCTGTAACTACTTTCAGCAACTTCAAAGGATTCAGCATTTGTGGAACAGGGTTTATTAATTAGACCTGAATGGGTCACCAACAGCAATAAAATGGCATCCCAGTCTTCCTCTCATCAGGTTCCCAGACTCCACAGGCAGCACATAAATGCTGTCGAATAGCCAGCATTACCTCAAGTTTAATTAGGAGTCCCATAGTTTGTCAGGATGCTGAGTTTTCTAACAGTGCAAAAGCTATCTAAACCCCCAACTTGAGAAGCCAAGTAAACTTCCTTAGGTGAAACACCTGTTAGGCCAATAGATTGTATATCTGTAATCTTCCTTTCCCATTGTATTTCTTCATACCTACCAAAGCCACATGGACTAGATATTTTCTGGGATAGTTCCAATTTTATGTTCTATGCCATTGTCCCTTTAAGGCATCAATCCTGGAAATTCTAATATTTTGGTGTTGAAATTGCATTTTTCAGACTGCTTCCAATATCTTAAAGCAGAACAGAAATCTCTGATATTGTGCCCTGATTTGGGGCTTTGGCAAGTATATTCACTTTTCTAAAGTCTCCTGTCAGGCTCCTTCTGTCTATATTTCTTCCTAATGTTCTTTGGCCTGTTAATGGTTGGAAACCTCTGTAGCCTTTTGTTTGTCCAATTCTTCTCCTTTACTAATTCTAATTTCACTTGACATCCAGCTGACAGTTCTGTCTCAATGGCCTGACTTGTACACATTTTATCTTATTATAGTTATTTGTGTATATGTAAGCCACTCCCGCAATACTGTTAACCCCCTGAGATGCTGATCAGGTTTGTTTACCTCCTATAGAGCCTAGCACAATGTCTTCCACATAGTAGGTGCTCATTAAGTATTTGTTAGATGCATGAAAGAATATTTTAACAGGAGAGAAACAGAAAATAATGGTTTGGGATGATTAGTCCACTTGTAGGACAGAAGCAGAGTACAAAGAAATGGTTAAACAAGTCAGCACATTTTCAGGCATGTTGAACAGGGTGAGTAATAGAGAGGAGAGCTGGGCATCACGGAAACCAAGGAAACTGTTGGAGGAAACAAAATGGAAAGTGATGGACATCTGCTAGACTGAGGTACAGGCAGAAGGTGTGAGAGTTCTCTGTGATGAAGCAGATTCAAGGTAGGAAGGAGAGGGAATAGTGTAAGTTAACACCAGTGGCTCTAGCTTAGAAATTGGAAGTTAATTCTCATGTATGTCGAAGTTTTGCTGACTCTGTGAAACTTGTAAGCTACTCAGAAATACTTCTTTAGACTGCTTGTGCAAAGCAGAATAGTCTTGATTTCCTCTTGAAATTTGTTACTGTTTCTTGAAGTGTGACAGTTTGATGTATTGCCCAGTGGCTAAAAGGTTACCAAAAAGTTACCATTTTAATGAGGGTTGTTACTGCCAGATAAATAGTTTATATATTCCTGGTGCTTTTTGAAGTAGGGGGGCATTAGGATGATCTGAATGGGCTTCCAGGGATTTAACTTCAGCTTCCAAAAGGTTGAGATGGGGTGGAGGGGGATAACGTTCCTATTGAGAGTGTGGAAGAGGCAGCAAAATTCATCAGGAGAATCTAGAGGCACATGGCCCACTGGAGGATGGATTGGCTTTGTTTGTCCCCAGTTTAGGTAGTTCTTAACAAAGTATGAGGTATTATCAGAGTATAAACTCCTGGCTGATTTGCAGAATAAGATCTGACCCTAGGTCAAATACCAAGTGGGCAGCCCCACTCCACTCTGACGGGCCTGTCCTGTCCCACAGTGGTTTTCCCAGACTTTCTCCATTTGTCAGCCTGGGAGACTGTCTTCTTCCTTCCCTCTGGCTCCTACCTCTGTGTCTCTGTCTTTCTCTGATCAACTTTATTTATGTATAATTTGCATGTAATAAAATTCATTTTAAGTGCACAGTTTGAGTTTTGATATTCTGTCATGTATCCACCATCACAAACAAGATACAGAACATTTCTGTCACTCTCAGAAGTTCTTAGGTTCTTGGGTTCTTCTCTTCCCCTGCTTATTCAAAGCATTTACTGGAGTTGGCTCACCTGCAGGGGCAGGGGAAAGAGTTGTGTGTTGTTGTTTTTTTTTTTTTCCCAAAAATGTATGTTATAGTTCCACTTTGGAGCCCAACTGATACTGATAACGATATAGAGACCCGCACTTCATCGACAGTGGGAGAAGGGAGTAGATGGAAAGGAATTTATATGGTTTATTTAATCTTTCTTTCATTCCTCACCTTTACTGATGGTGTTTGCCTTTGATGCCTTGTTTCCTTAGGTCATTAGTGTGCTAAAATGCCCTTTAGTCAATTCAGCCCTTTAACAGTTCTCTTGCCCCATCGACCTTAGTTGTAATACCTGTCTGGGTTTGTACTGATAGAGATTTGTAACCTTTACAGAAACTTATCCCTGGCTTCTTCACACCATAGACAGCCTCCACGTCTCTTTAAAGCCCTTTTCAGTTGAAAGTCTCTTTAACCAGCTTCCATTTGCATTAAATGTCTCCACAGAGGCCTTTTGCCAATCGTAGAACTTAGGGATGATGTGATTATGCTTTAATTTCAAAATAATAGCTGCAAACTTGATTGAAATCAAGGGAGAAGTGCGTCATCCACTCCTAAGTGTTCATGAGGAACATTTATCTACCTCATTTGGTCTGAAGTGCCACTGTGTTCATAAATGTGAGCACAGGGCTGGACTGGAGGGAGAGGGGACATAAAAAAAGAAAAGTTTTGTCTCTCTATTCACTCATACAAAAACATGCATTGTGTTGGCCAGGAATCCTGTGTCTATGGTTGGGGTATATTTTTATTTTATTTTATAATTATTTAATAAATATATTCTGAAGGAACTTCAGAATGGGAGAAATAAAATGATCAGGGAAGTGAAGAGGCTTGACAGAATAAAAAGACAGACTCTTCAAAAAGATGAAGGTAAACTGGGAAAATAGTGAATTATTTAACATCAAGATTAGAAGTTTATAACATCAAATCCCAGTTTAGTAAGGATACTTGTTAGAGCTTGAAATAAACAGTCATTTAAAATGAATTTCTAATCTAACCATTGTTTTAGACATATGAGACACATTGTCTCAGGTTATGATATCAGCTAAGATGTAGATAATAGAAAGGGTCTGGCTAATTCATGGATCATAGTTCTGACACATAGACTTTCCAGATCTCTCTTTGATAGTTTATTAGCCAGAACTGTTTTAGTTGGAAGTGATGGAAACCCAACTCAAAGCCAAAAGGGATTTTATTTGCTTAGATGTCCTAAAAGCCTAGGCATGGCTAGATTCAAGACTCAGACATGGTCTCTGGTATTCTCTGTCACTGGCTTTCATGTCAGACTGCTATTTGACATTGGTTTCATCCTCAGGACAGTTCTTTTCTGGATGAAAAAAGTGGTAAGTGGCACCCGCCAACCACATGGTCTAGCTCTGGGCCTGGAAGAAGAGAGCCTGGTGGAGCATTTCTGACTGACCTTGCTTGTGGTCATGTGCCCTCTCCTGACACTGTGCTGAGGAGGTGATGGGGGAGGAAGGCAGTGAGCAGTCCAGTCTTGCTCATCTCAGAGGCCAGAGGGAGGATAGGACGTTGTGATTGATAGTCCCACTCAGACCTTGTGGGGTAGCTGAAAGCTGTTCCCCATCAGAAGGAATGGTGCTAGAGAGACAAAACAATATCCACTATGAATCAGTCACCAAAAGTGCCAAAGTGCCTGAGTTCTGCCTCCTGTTCTGATTTTTGAGCAGATGAATGGGAGGGTTTTTGACTGGGAGGATATTGGCTATCTTTCCCCTAGAGAGTAACTTCTAATTAAAAGAAAAGCCTTGGAGAATCCATAACAGCAAATGTTGATAAAGCATATGAAGGGGGATAATTAGGAGTATGAGAGTAATAGATATATACTACTATATATAAAATAGATAAGTAGCAAGAATTTATTGCATAGCATGGAAACTATATTCAGTATCTTATAACAACCTATAATGAAAAATAATCTGGAAAAAATATAAAATGGAATCACTTTGCTGTACTCTTGAAACTAACATAATATTGTAAATCAACTATACTTCAATTTTTTTGAAGGTAGATGATTTAAAAATTATCTTTTATTCAGTCCTAATTAGAAAGTAATTTTGTGTGAGTTTATGTGTTTTAAACAAACACTATTGTGTTAGACTAATTTTAAATTAGGCTAGACTAGTTAGAACCTAATTTTTCATCTTACCATACTGGAGTGATTACAATAAGATAATCAGCTATTTCTTTAAGGATACACTGTCTCTTTAAAATTTTTTTATAGCAGTACTTAAAACAACTTTTAAACAAGTTTGATCTCTCTATGCTCAAGCTGAAAAATATCTTCTAGTTTGCTAAGCATCATGCTCAGGTTGGAAGCAGAACTACTAGAGATATTTTCCATAAAATTAGGAAAAGTACTTCTTAATAGTAATAAATTTGGGTCAAAATCTGGATTAAACTTTCATCGATTTAGAATGTGTATTCGTTAAAATCTTATTTTGGAGATGGGAAGTTAAACCCACTAGAGCTAATATTGTATCTTAACCCAGCCTTCCTGTTGATACTCATTGTTTTCATTCTAACAAAGATTTCTCAGCTTCTGCACTATTCTGTTTTCTGGGGACATGTCCTGTGTGTTGTAGGATACTTAGTGGCATCTCTAACCTTTATCTGCCAGATCCAGTAGCAACCCCCAGCCACCGTTGTGACAACCGATCCATGTTGTCTACAGACATTGCCTAATGTTCCCTAGGGAGCAATCCCTGGTCTCCTGCCCCTGCTTGAGAACCACTGCCCTAGATCTTGAGACCTAGATTAGGGTAGGAAAAGTGGGAAAGAGTTAAAAATAAAAATGGAGATTAATTGGAAAAACTTTTAAAAATTGACTTTTTAGTAATACCTCTTCTGCTTATAGGAATGTTGTATTATAGATAATTCAGAAAATAAAAAAAGCATAAAGGAAAATTTTGTAAAAACAAATTATACCATCCAGAGATTATCATTTTCAACCATTAATTTACTTCTTTAAGTCTTTTACCTATTTATATTAGTATTTTTATGATTTTTAAGCTTAATATATATTGAGATAATTTTTATATTATAAATATTTCTTTATTAAAAAAATTTAAAGCAAAAATTTTTAGACTGTGCTGTGCAGCCTGTAGAATCTTAGTTCCCTAACTAGGGATTGAACCCATGTCCCCTACATTGGGAGCTTGGACTTTTAACCACTGGGAGTCCTATAAAATATTCACTAAAAATGTTTTTCATGGCTGCATAATATTCCATCACCCAGGTGTACCATAAATTATTTACCATAATTTATTTTCACCGTGGGCTTCCCTGGTGGTTTTGTTGGTAAAGAACCCACCTGCCAGTATAGGAGACATGAGTTCAAACCCTGGGTTGGAAAGATTCCCCAGAGGAGAAAATGCCACCCACTCCCATATTCTTGTCTGAGAAATCCCATGGATCAATGAACCTGGCAGGCTACAATCCATGGGTTGAAAAGAGCCTGACATGACTTAGTGACTGAACACTACCACCACTACCACCAATTTTCACTGTAAAAAGAAATGTACTATGATGAACATTTGTTGTACATAAATCTTTGCTTGGATTAGTAAGCTTTAGTCAATTTCAGACTCTACATCTCTTTGGCAAGGGTTGGCATTTACGATTTTTCAGGGTAGGGTATTGATATTTATTTCATTTTAAAAATAGCACTTTTTATATATGTTGCTTCAGGGCTAGGATGGCCAGATGTCCCATTTCTGTGAGATGCCTTCTGCCATCCAGTACCTTTATTCTGTTTGGAAAAATCCTCTTAGAGTAGGATATATGTTTACTGAAAAAAACTAATCCTTTTGGAAATCTGAACTATCTACTTTTTCTGACAATTTTCCTTATTGTTGTTCTTATTCACTGTTTCTGCTTGATCTTGGGTGAATCTGGGTCAGAAAGCATAATAGAATTAGAAATATTTTTAAAAAGAGAAAAAAACAAACAAACCCATGAAGCTGCTGTCTTAAAGTATAAACAATTACATTGTAACTTGAAAACTACCTGAATACATGTTATTTCCAACAAAATGAATATATGTTACAAGGATATGCTTGTAAACAGCATATCCTTCTAATTAGAGCAAACTACTATTTGTCTGGAGTGGTCAGAGGATGAGTTTTTCTTCAGCGAGCCGTTAAGAACCTGAGAGACCTTCCGCACAACCACCTGGGCTTCCCAGGTGACTCAGTGGTAAAGAGTCTGCCTGCCAGTGCAGGAGACGCAAGAGATGCAGGTTTGACCTCTCAGTTGGGAAGATTCCCTGGAGTAGGAAATGGCAACCCACTCTAGTATTCTTGCCTGGAAAATTCCATGAACAGAGGAGCCTGGAGGGCTACAGTCCATGGGGTTGCAAGAGGTCGGACACCACTGAGTGACTGAGCACACACCTATTTTAAAGCAATTAGGATGGAACAAAACACACCAGTGATAAAGACGTCACTGTAAAATGGACTCTTCATACATAGAAGGTGTTTCGGGGTTTGTGAGGCCTGCCGGCATTGCTTGGTATAACAGCCCACTTTAAGGACTGGTAGCCACAAATATGGTTGGAGATTGATTGTGTGAAAATTTAGGTATTGAAGACATAGGAAACTTGAGTTGAAGCCTTAGCATCCTTGAAAGTTCTTTGCTCTTCTTCCTCCACTAAAACATAGAAATTCACCTTATTTAGTTTTCATTTGCTTTCTTCTAAAAACTGTGACTTGCATAAATGCATGATTCCAAGGCAGTACAATTAACAAATAATAATGGTGAATATTTACTGAGGCCTTACTATGGACCAGACTGTTCAGAGGACTTTGTTACAACTGTTCCTTCCTTGGCTTCCACCTCTCCCAGTACCTGAAACTCAGGGAGTGTATCATAGCTGTCAAGGCATGAACTCTGCACTTGAATTCTGGTTTGAATCTTGGATTCACTATTCACTATCTCTGTGACCTTAACATTTCTGTGCCTCAATTTCATCATTTTTATAATGGGGATAACAATATTTACTTCATGAGATGGAGTAGCTCTATACAGTCAGCAAAAACAAGACTGGGAGCTGACTGTGGCTCAGATCATGAACTCCTTATTGCCAAATTCAGACTTGAATTGAAGAAAGTAGGGAAATCCACTAGGCCATTCTGGTATGACCTAAACCAAATCCCTTACGATTATACAGTAGAAGTGAGAAATAGATTCAAGGGACTAGATCTGATAGACAGAGTACCTGATGAACTATGGACAGAGGTTCGTGACATTGTACAGGAGACAGGGATCAAGACCATCCCCATGGAAAAGAAATGCAAAAAAGCAAAATGGCTGTCTGAGGAGGCCTTATAAATAGCTGTGAAAAGAAGAGAAGCAAAAAGCAAAGGAGAAAAGGAAAGATAGAAGCATCTGAATGCAGAGTTCCAAAGAATAGCAAGGCGAGATAAGAAAGCCTTCCTCAGCTATTAATGCAAAAAAATAGAGGAAAACAATACAATGGGAAAGACTAGAGATCTCTTCGAGAAAATTAGAGATACCAAGGGAACATTTCATGCAAAGATGGGCTCGATAAAGGACAGAAATGGTATGGACCTAACAGAAGCAGAAGATATTAAGAAGAGGTGGCAAGAATACAGAGAAGAACTATACAAAAAAGATCTTCATGACCCAGATAACCACGATGGTGTGATCACTGACCTCGAGCCAGACATCCTGGAATGTGAAGTCAAGTGGGCCTTTAGAAGCATCACTACGAACAAAGCTAGTGCGGTGATGGAATTCCAGTTGAGCTATTTCAAATTCTGAAAGATGATGCTGTGAAAGTGCTGCACTCAATATGCCAGCAAATTTGGAAAACTCAGCAGTGGCCACAGGACTGGAAAAGGTCAGTTTTCATTCCAATCCCAAAGAAAGGCAATGCCAAAGAATGCTCAAACTACTGCACAATTGCACTCATCTCACACGGTAGTAAAGTAATGCTCAAAATTCTCTAAGCCAGGCTTTAGCAATACGTGAACTGTGAACTTCTGGATGTTCAAGCTGGTTTTAGAAAAGACGGAGGAACCAGAGATCAAATTGCCAACATCCGCTGGATCATTGAAAAGGCAAGAGAGTTCCAGAAAAACGTCTATTTCTGCTTTATTGACTATGCCAAAGCCTTTGTGTGGATCACAATAAACTGTGGAAAATCCTGAAAGAGATGGGAATACCAGACCACCTGACCTGCGTCTTGAGAAACCTGTATGCAGGTAGGGAAGCAACAGTTAGAACTGGACATGGAACAACAGACTGATTCCAAATAGGAAAAGGAGTACATCAAGGCTGTATATTGTCACCCTGCTTATTTAACTTCTATGCAGAGTACATCATGAGAAACGCTGGGCTGGAAGAAGCACAAGCTGGAATCAAGATTGCTGGGAGAAATATCAATAACCTCACATATGCAGATGACACCACCCTTATGGCAGAAGTGAAGAACTAAAGAGCCTGTTGATGAAAGTGAAAGAGGAGAGTGAAAAAGTTGGCTTAAAGCTCAACATTCAGAAAACGAAGATCATGGCATCTGGTACCATCACTTCATGGCAAATAGATGGGGAAACAGTGGAAACAGTGGCTGATTTTATTTTTCTGGGCTCCAAAATCACTGCAGATGGTGATTGCAGCCATGAAATTAAAAGACACTTACTCCTTGGAAGGAAAGTTATGACCAACCTAGACAGCATATTCAAAAGCAGAGACATTACTTTGCCAACAAAGGTCCATCTAGTCAAGGCCATGATGTTTCCAGTAGTCATGTATGGATGTGAGAGTTGGACTATAAAGAAAGCTGAGTGCTGAAGAATTGATGCTTTTGAACTGTGGTGTTGGAGAAGACTCTGGAGAGTCTCTTAGACTGCAAGGAGATCCAACCAGTCCATCCTAGGAAATCAGTCCTGAATATTCATCAGAAGGACTGATGTTGAAGCTGAAACTCCAATACTTTGGCCACCTGATGCGAAGAGCTGACTCATTTGAAAAGACCCTGATGCTGGGAAAGATTGAAGGCGGGAGGAGAAGGGCATGACAGAGGATGAGATGGTTGGATGGCATCACTGACTCAATAGACATGAGTGTGAGTGAACTCCGGGAGTTGGTGATGGACAGGGAGGCCTGGCCTGCTGCAGTCCATGGGGTCGCAAAGAGTCGGACACGACTGAGCGACTGAACTGAACTAATGCACTTAGAAACGTTAGCAATTATTATTGTTGCTGTTCTGGAGAAGGCGATGGCACCCCACTCCAGTACTCTAGCCTGGAAAATCCCATGGACGGAGGAGCCTGGTAGGCTGCAGTCCATGGGGTCTCAAAGAGTCGGACACGACTGAGCGACTTTACTTTGACTTTTCACTTTAATGCATTGGAGAAGGAAATGGCAACCCACTCCAGTGTTCTTGCCTTGAGAATCCCAGGGACAGGGGAGCCTGGTGGGCTGCCGTCTATGGGGTCGCATAGAGTCAGACACGACTGAAGCGACTTAGCAGCAGCAGTAGCAGCAGCAGTTCAGTTACAGCTGTCTTTCTCCTTTCTGTCATGCTGCTTTGTCTTCTTCATAAGCTCAGCTACCTCTTATTGCCCCTTAGAGACCAGGGCTCCTCAGCTCTGTCCTTGACCTTTCCTTCCTCCCACTGTGGCCTGATCATCTCCTGATGAGTCAGGACCAGCCCTGTGCCGATGACTTCCAAATCTGTTTCTGACCTACTTGCTCTCCCTATAAACAACAGACAACTGCCTTATGGCCATCTTTAGAAGCATCTCAAACCTAAAGTATTTAAAATTGATCTTTTTATCTCCTCCTTCTTCATGCCACTGTACGATACTTAACTTCTCCATTCTAGTTTTCCCATCTTTAGGATAGGATAATAGTAATGCCTGCTTCATAGTTTTTTTTTTTGAGGATTAAATGAGATTGTTAATGCAGAGCACTTACAGGAATCCCTGGTACATATTTAAGAAATTTGACCCACTCTGATTGTTGTTATTTGCATTCTTTATGTGGTGAATAGCATCAACATCTAATTCAAAACTCTAACCAAAAACTTAGAAATTATCTTGACTTTCTCCCTCACCCCCCCACCATTCCCATCCTACTCTAACTGATCAGTTTCCATTTCCTGGTATTATTTTTACTCTGTTTTCATCCTTATTATTATTTCTTTCCTGAATCCCCAGGTAGTGTCCTAAGCAATTTTTGGTCTTACTTCCTGTGATCTGTTTTTCATTGTGCTACCTGAGTGATGTTTATGTAGTGCACACATCTGATCCTATCACTCTCTGTCCTGAAATTCCTCAGTGATATCCCCATTGAATTTTTCCTTGAGAATAAATTTATTGATGTAGTGCTTCCTAAACTTTGGTGTCCATCTGAATCACCTGGTCTCATTCAATTGGAGATTCTGACGAAGATCTGGGGTGGGGGTGGGGGTGGGGCGGAGACAACTAACAACTTCCAGGTGATGCCGGTGTTGCTGGATTGAAGGCCATGCTTCCAGTAGTGAGGCTGTAATGCACAGGGCTCTTCCTAACTTACCTTCACCCTGGGACTGCCTCGTCGCTCGTGTTTCCCTTGGGGCATTCCGGTCTTCACTTGAAGTCAGGAGCTTTCCAGGTGCCTTCTTGCTGCTTTGGAGCATTCCCCTTGCCTGGTTTTCTCTACTCTTTGTGAGTTAGTTCCCCCAGACCCGGTCTGGCTAAGATGCCCCTGTGTCCTGACACCTACCACGCTGCATTACAGTTGTCTTATCTCCTTGTATATTTCTGAGCATTGTAAGGACAAGGGAGATATCTTGTTTTGATTACAATTTTTATTGAGATATAATTCACATACAATGCAATTCATCTATTTAAAGCATGGAATTCAGTGGTTCTCACCTGTTTTTTGACCCAGCATCTAGACCAAGGCTTGGTCTGGTAACAAGCCCACAATTCAAATAATACATTAATTAAATAACATGAAAGTACCATTGGCAGTTTTTCTCTAAATCTTCCTCTCCATACCTGTATTTTTGGAATTGAACATTTTAGCATTCATATCATCTTATTTATTCATCATTAACTCTTCATGAGGCTTTCCTGGTGGCTCAACAGTAAAGAATCCACTTGCAATGCAGGAAACTCAGTTTTGATCCCTGAGCTGGGAAGATCCCCTGAAGAAGGATGGCAACCCACTCTAGTATTTTTGCCTGGGAAATCCCATGGACAGAGGAGCCTGGCAGGCTGCAGTCCATGGAATCACAAAGAGTCAGAAATGACTTAGCGATTAAACAACTATTAACTACTCTTACTGAGCTTCTTCCTCCCAGCCCACACTCCCCTTTTTGGCACCAGGGATGGGATCCACTTGATTTTTCTCTTGGTAAGTTCTGATGCGTTGTTATAAATCACTATCCCTTGTTCTCCGGTGCTTCCAGTTCTGTTTTCAGCTCATGCTGTAACAAGCAGTACTGATCCAAAGCACAGATCTCAACATGCTGCTTTCTTGCTCAAGACCCACCTACTATTAGTATGAACTTATTCCTTAGCCTGACATTCAAGATTTTTTCTAGCTCTAATCTCTTGATTTGGTGTTTTACAACACTGGAGTTCTTAGACTTTCTTAGTTCTTATATGTAGCAATCATCTGAAATACTTTTTAAAATGTAAATTTCTGGGTCTTGCCTCCAGAAATTGATACAGTGATTTTGAGAGTCCCGAGAATCTGTTTTTCACCAGTGTGCCAAAAGAGATTCTGATGCAGGTGGTCTGTGGAAGCCCTCTCTCAGAAGCTGAAGCAACCTTGCTGCTAGAGGCTCTGTTCCAGCTTTACTTGACTCTGTTTTTTGTTCACCATGTTTCCCTCTCGTGTGTGTGTGTGTGTGTGCTAAGTTGCCCAGTTGTGTCTGACTCTGCATGGGCTTTAGCCCACGAGGCTCCTCTTTCCGTGGAATTCTCCAGGCAGGAATACTGGAGTGGGTCACCGTTTACTCCTCCAGGGACTCTTATCAACCCCGGGACGGAGCCTGAGTCCCTGGTCTCTGGCATCGGCGGGAGGATTTTTCACCACTGGCACCAGCTGGGCCACACGTGGTTTCCCTCTTGCCACCTAGTGAAGCTCAGTAAGAGTTGATGGAATTGGAGTATTTGTTGAGTGGTGGTGATGAGTTTTTTTAAATTGTAAGATGACATTACTGTTGACATATTTTCAGCCAATTCCCCGCCCCACCCCGCCACCGCCACCCCGGCTATCCTTAATGTTTTACTTTTAATAGAATATGTGAGAAGACCTGGCACATAGTAGTGAC
The DNA here is from genome assembly GCF_029378745.1 of Bos indicus. Lineage (NCBI taxonomy): Eukaryota > Metazoa > Chordata > Mammalia > Artiodactyla > Bovidae > Bos > Bos indicus. The sequence goes on from NC_091769.1 coordinate 57,694,805, forward strand.
CCAGTAAATCATTTTGCTATTTTTAAAGGCAGCGGGAAAAACTGCCTCACTTATGTTAAAACTTAATTGAAAGTCTTCTGTGGTGAAAGATGTTCCATTACTTTTACTAATAATAGGTGTGAAATAGCATAAGAAATGACTTGCAAAATTACTTTGGGAGCTTATTTATTTATAATTTTTAAAATTTGAATTAAAAAATTTTATGGGAGCTTTTTAAAAAATATAACAAAAAAAACTGTGAAAATAATGAATGTTTAGTGCAGAACCTTTGAAAATTCAGAAATACAAAAGAAAAAAATTGCATGTAATCCCATTGTCCTAGATGCTTTTAATAGTTGATGTAAGTATAGTGGAGTTTTCTTGTGTATGTATATTTTCTTTAGCAAAACAGTTTATTTTGTGCAGAGTATTTTGTAGCAAGATTTTTTTCCTCTAAAGAGTATATTTTAAACATTTTCCTCTACCAATACTGTTTTGATCTCCTTAGAGATCAATCCTAAAGGAAATCAACCCTGAATATTCATTGGAAGGACTGATGCTAAAGCTGAAGTTCCAACACTTTGGCCACCTGATATGAAGAGCCGACTTATTGGAAAAGACCCTAACGCTGGGAAAAACTGAAGGCAGGAGGAGAAGGGGATGACAGAGGACAAGATGGTTGGATGGCATCACTGACTCAATGGACATGAGTTTGAGCAAGCTCCAGGAGATGGTGAAGGACAGGGAAGCCTGGCGTGTTGCAGTCCATGGGGTTGCAAAGAGCAACTGAACAACAGCAACAATACCAAAGCATATTCTCAAATACTGTGTTTTTTAATGCTTCCAAGTAATATGTTGCATGAATTAGTCATATTATTCAACCAATCCCCTATGATAACTATGTCCAATTTTTTGACAGTTTAACTAAAGAGAATCAAAAGCCTTTGTGTGTTCCTTTAAAAAGAAACTAATTGTAGTTGTCAGTGAATCATCTGACTATAATTATAGAACATCCCATTTTTCTACAATAACAATATTGGTGCAAAAACTTGATTATCGTATCAATGTTAAGAAGATTAATCCAGTTAGAGCTTAGAAGGACTAAAAAAAAAAAAAATGCAAGAGTATCAAAGCACTCAGGAATAAATCCTTAAATACAACTACATATTTGGTATATTAGAGTGTCAGCCACAACAACCTGCTAGAAGGAAATTCTCCAGACTAGAGAGTTAGATAGATCAAGGTTATTGATCAGCGTGCCAGGGGAATGAAGCAGTAGGTTAGCTCCAGCCTGAGAGGACAGTGGGTCTCTTCCTTCTCCAGGATTTTGGAAATCATATAGTGGGATAAGTTGTGTTGAAGTCAACACATTTCTGTACCTGCCTATTCTTGTTAGTCGAGGAGACTATCCCTGACTAATTAAAGCCATTTGAAATTTGCCAAGCTCCTGCATCCATATTTAATGACGGGACAGCCTGGTTGCTCAGAATATGTTGGATTTAGAAATAAAAAGTTGACTTAGGCTAAAGGGAAAAGAGTTATACAGCAGAGACAGTTATTAAAAAAAAAAAAAATCACATTTACTAAGTAACTTGGGAAATAACCTCTGAGACATAAGATCTTGAAAAGTCTGAAAAGGAGTCTTTTTGTTAATGTATTTCAAATAGACCCCCTTGGTTTACAAATATTTTCTTATGATTTGCTTCCAACTGAAATATGTTGGGAAACTGGGCAAGGGTTCTTAGGGGCCAGCTTCTTCAGAAGACATTGAGTCCCTCTAGGGCAGAAGTGGTACCTCTTTGGGTCCAATAATTTTCTGAGTCTGTGTCAAGAACAATGCCTTATATTTAAGAAAGTTGGAATACTCTGTGGACCATGCAAAGTTGCCTCCTCGGTTATTGCCCAACAGAGTCTTGCAGGTCCAGTTTATCCCTTGAAGCCAGGGCTCCCACTATGGTGTGTTTAATAAAGTGAAAGTGAAAGTCACTCAGTCATGTCTGACTCTGCAACCCCATAGGCTATACAATCCATGGAATTTTCCAGGCCAGAATACTGGAGTGGGTAGCCTATTTCTTCTCCAGCGGATCTTCCCAACCCAGGGATTGAACCGGGGTCTCCTACATTGCAGGCAGATTCTTTACCAGCTGAGCTATCAGGGAAGCCCCATGTTTAATAAGGATGTGGACAAAACATGCAGAGTGCAATTTAACTGGTTAAAGTAAGGATTAGGGTGTGTCATCTGAGTTTATGAAAACCTACATGGTGGGGTCATTTAGAAGAACATGCTGCTAAGTCACTTCAGTCGTGTCTGACTCTGTGGGAACCCATAGACAGCAGCCTACTACGCTTCCCCATCCCTGGGATTCTCCAGGCAAGAACACTGGAGGGGATTGCCATTTCCTTCTCCAGTGCATGAAAGTGAAAAGTGAAAGTGAAGTCCCTCAGTCGTGTCTGACTCTGTGCGACCCCATGGACTGCAGCCTAGCAGGCTCCTCCGTCCATGGGATTTTCCAGGCAAGAGTACTGGAGTGGGGTGCCATTGCCTTCTCCGTTAGAAGAACATAGTACCAGTTTAAAAAATCTGTAAGAGTCCACTGTAATCTATATCATTCTGTATATTAAACCTAGATTCTTAAAATAATGTTTTTCTTAACGTTAAACATCTCCCGTATTCTTATTTGGGCTGCATATCTGTTGGTTATTTTTCAGGATTTTCTAAGGTAACTATTATAGGCTGGTGAAATTTAATAAGTCTGAATGGGTAGAGGCCAAATTAATTGTTATAAAATATATATGGGTAAAATAGTGCCACTACACATGATTCCAGCTTGCAAATTTCTTCTTTTGGGTGGCAATTAAGATTTTGTAAGTCTGAAATTATATAGTTTGATTTTATTCAGAATGTGGTCAATATATAGACACAAAGTCACAGTCAGAGCACCAGAACTACCTCTGTGCATGCTGTTCACTTTAGTCAGTTTAATTCCTTAAGTAGCCAGTTGTCCTTTGGTTTTCATTCTTCAGTGTCACAGCACAGTGACATCAGATGCAGCTGGAGCTTAAAGAAGGGTTGTGTTAATTAATTCCAGTGAAACAAAAACTGCCTCAAATAATTAATGGAGTACAGTCTCATTAAAAGACTTTAGAACTTTTTTTTTCCCAAGGACTAGAGAAGGAGAATGGCACAGATTGTTCACTTGAGACCATTTTAAGCTATTGATGCATCTTACAGTCCTCATCTAGTGGTTCTGATTTCAACATGAATCATTCAGGCCATGTAGTTATTTTCTCTTGAGGCTCTCTCTTTGCCTTCAGTGACAGTTTTCAAGGAAGAAGTTCATGAACTTAGGCTTTGTTACAATCTAAAAATGGCCTCTATTTTATCATTTTATTTATAGCTGTCATATTTTAGTTTAAATACTGTTGACCTAGCAAGCAAACATTTGTGTGTACAAGTAGGGTGGCAAATACCAGGTCAGGTTGCCTGCTGGGTTATTGGAGAGAAGAAGAGACTATGTATGTTCCCATCATTGTTTCTGTCAGCTGATCTTGCTATTATAAGGTTCTTTTTTTTTTTGTCTTCCAAATAGTTAAGGACAGTGGGATTATTGGACTGAGAAAGCCTGAATTAGGGAAAACCAGGTTGTGAAATAAGTAGGAAGATCTTTTTCCCATGTGATTAAATTATCTTGGTTTTCCAACTCAACGTTTTATAATCAGTAGAAGCTTGCATTCTGTGACCTATCCTTTGAGGACACTGCCTTTTAGCAAACTAGAAAGTTTAATCTACCTTTAGGTTTAATAATAGTTAAAAGGGGGCTTCCCTGGTGGCTCAGAGGATAAAGCGTCTGCCTGCAGTGCAGGAGACCTGGGTTCGATCCCCGGGTTGGGAAGATCCCCTGGAGAAGGAAATGGCAACCCACTCCAGTACTCTCCCCGGCAAAATTCCACAGATGCAGGAGCCTGGTAGGCTACGGTGGGATTGCAGTGATCCCGCATGACTGAACAACTTCACTTCTTAATAGTTAAAAGGGGAATAAAAGGAAATTAACACATAACATGTAGTTTACAGTTTTTTTCTTTAACAGATAAAAAAGGTCTACGTTTTGTTGTGTTGTTGAAAACATGTTCAAAAGAGAATGGACTTATAGATGCAACAGGGGAAGAAGAGGGTAGGACAAGTTGAGAAACTTGCATTGACATATACACATTTTGCTCTTGTTCAGTTATTAAGTTGTGTTTGACTATGTGACCCTGTGCACTGTAGCACGCCAGGCTTTCCACTATCATGTGTAAGACAGATAGCTAGTGGAATGCTACTGTATAACACAGGGAGCTCAGCCCAGTGCTCTGTGACAACCTAGAGGGATGGGATGGGAGAAGGGAGGGAGGCTTAAGAAGGAGGGGATATATGTATAATTATGGCTGATTCACATTGTATGGCAGAAACCAACACAACAGTGTAAAGCAATTATCCTCCAATTAAAAAAATTCTTTTAAGATTTTATGTATGTTCCAGAGCTGCATTTTTGGTAGCATAATAATGAAGATATAAAGAAAAATATGCATAAACATATATATATATATATATCATAAAAATGTATTTTTAAAAAGACTGAAAAGGATGGTTTGAGACTGGGAGATTTGGGTATGATTGCCCACATATGTGTTACCATGTGTGGGGCAGACAGGGTTATGTCTGGGAAGGGAACCACCTCCGTAACTCAAGGAACCAATGACTTGCTTACAAATAATATTGGCCCTTGTGCTGTAGAGATGGTACACTCAGAGTAGATGAAACAGAGGAGGGGTCAGAACAAACAGGGCTAATAGAGATATATAGTTCTGTTTTACTTTTGTTTGTATGCTGTATTGCGATATCTTTTTTTGGTTGTTGTTTTGTTAGGTTAGTTGTAATTTTTATCTAAGCTTCTCAAACTAGCTATAGAACATTTGGATTATTTGTCTAGGTTTTGGAAAGGCGTGATATGATTGAAACAGCTCTGCCACTTTCGGATTTGTGTGAATCAGATACACTATGAAAAGGAAGTACAGAAAAGACTATTTAAGTATATAAACAAGAGTTAAGCTTTATAAATCTGGATGCATTGAATAACAAATACATAAAATGAATGGGAAATACTGAGAACAAATAAGGTAACAGTAACGTGACATGTTTAGCAGTATGGTGTCCAGTATGAGGTTGGGTTTCTTCCAGTGTGACCATAGACAGTGCAGGTCCTCACTCGCAGGGCAGCTCGGAGGCGTCGTATGTAAGCATGGATGTAAAGCCTTAGCCCAGCACTTGTTGCATCGTGTTGTTGGTGTTCAGTCGCCCAGTTGTGTCCAATATTTTGGGACCCCGTGGACCGCAGCACGCCAGGTCTCCCTGTCCCTCACCATCTCCCGAAGCTTGGGCTTCCCTGGTGGCTCAGATGGTGCCTCATAACGGAGTCCATAATGTTAACTTTTCAGCTGATTTTATTGGCTTATGTATTTTAAATGATTTGTAAAAATTCATTTCCTTAAAAGAGAAATCATAACTCTAGATAGTTCTCTACTTACCATATTCTTAAAGCTTCTCGATGGTTTCAGACATGAGTTATATACACTAATACAATTCTCCCTTCATTCTAGATGGTGTTTGACTAGAAATACTCTTTCAGTTATGTCTACAATTCAACATTGTCAGCATCTGACATAGCTGTAGCTTTCATCGCAGCCCCTTTATTAATGTTTCCTTCATCAGCATTCTCAACCTTTTTTTTTCCCACCAGAAAAAGGAACTTATTCTAAACCAGGGCTCTTGCAGGTCCTGCACCCAGCTGTAATTAACCAATATAACTAGCACTTTATGAATTATATAGACATGTGTCATAAGCATAAATTTCAAAATAATAATGGTTAAATTTAAAAAAATAGACCCAACTCTATTTTTCTTGCTAATATAAAGGATTGAAAGCCAGATATTCCTTTTTCTAACTTTCGTTATAGTTAGAGCTAGCTGTGTGGTTCAGTTTTGGTCAATGTGATATAACAAGAAATCTTCTAGAGGACCTCTATGGGGTGGGAGTGGGTGGAAATTGCTTTTCAGATAAAAGGAACAGAAGCAGAAGAATGGTTTGGCTGCATATCTTCTTTCTTTCATTCATAAGTGTGGAATATAATGTACAGAGTTGTGGCAGCAAAATTGCAGTCGTGAGATAACAAGGTGGGAATGGAAAGTTAACAAGCGGAAGTGGTAGAGCAGAAAGATAAAGAGTCTGGGTTCTCAGTGATATTTCTGAGCTCGCAGAAGAACTCTGAGGTAGCCTTCCCTGGACTTCTTGTTCATACATTATTAAAGTCCTAGTAGTTTAAGCTATTTAGTCAGACTTTTCTGTTCCTTGCAGCTGAAAGTATTCCTAACTTAAACAAGATATAGCAACTTTAATGTGAATAAAATTAATATAAATTTGTGAGTTTTTGACAATTTGTACAGTGATATTTATGCACAAACAACATGGGAATATGACAGAATCCATGAACAGAAGGGTGAATTCTAGTCACACTTTTGACATTGCAAAATATGAGCAGTAATGTGAAATAAATTAGCCGTAGTCATAATTTATAGGTATTCTGGCCGCTTTGTGAGTCCTTTCCCATATTACCTATGACTTTTTAAAGTCTTGCTTTCCTTGGGCTTCGCGATGTGAACATGACAGATGCAGGGACTGGAGGTTCAATAATAAGGGAACAGCTGGATATGAGAGAACATAAATGGGTGGAAGACATCAATTAAAAGATGAATGTGTATAGACCATACCAGTCTTCCAGCCACGGTTGTCCCCAGGCTATCCTGGAGCTCAATGTTCTGAATTCCAATGGGGGAGGAAGGGAACAAGATATTAAAAAGGCAAAGAAGCAACAGCAGCAGCCATTGAAGCCTGGAAGAATTCCTGGCAGATATTAAAAGTTCCTTCAACTTTGAGATTCATTTCCACTTGGTCTCTTGATCCTTATGTGAAGTTTATGGTGAAGCCATACCAACCATGTGCTTAATTTGATCCTTTCAGATTTTCTAACGGTGTTAAGATGTTTGGTAAGTTTGTCCATTCGGTATGAAACTTTAGAGGTAGGCAAGGAAAGGGGTACAGGTGGGAAAATATAGAGAACTCTTGAGGAGAAGAGTAGTTAGAAAATTAAGAAAATTTGACCATATCATGAGATGAACACGATGGTAACATTTTTCACTGAGGAACTGCTCTCACTTTAAATATTGTCCTTTGCTGAGACTCCCAAGGAAATGCCTCTTTTGAGCATCTTTTAAAAGTTAATCATAAAGGAAGACTAGTTTTTTGTGTAAAGAAATAAACGAAAATATTTTTTTCCAGTGGCACAAAGAAAGAATTATACTTTAAATGGAGCCTGGCACTTGCAAACTCCTATACATGTTCATTTGCTGGTCATCGAGCTTGACAGCTTCTCTGTTCTCTCACTATATGTTTGGGTCATGACTGGCCTTACTGATCATGCGTTTCTGTAGATGAAGCCTTGTTTCTGGTACAGAGTGAGTGAGTGAGTGATAGTTGCTCAGTCTTGTCCGACTCTTTGTGACCCCATGGACTTTAGCCTGCCGCAGGCTCCTCTGTCCGTGGAATTCTCCAGGCAAGAATACTGGAGTGGGTTTGTAAAAGCACTCACTGTAGGCAGATGTTGAAGGGCTGCAACTGCAGCACTATTAGATTTAGATCTTATGTATGAGTGATACAGTGTGATCACAGGCTCCACTTTCCATTTCCTCCTCACTCTGTTCTTAATAGACTCTTAAGTGCTTTTGATCTTATTAGAGTCTATTTGTCTTGTGAATTTTTTAAAATTCACTTTTTGTTTACATATATGGATACTTTCTTGACTGCTATTAAAAAGGTAATTAACATTTCCTAATGATATGGATGGATGTCCAGGATATATTATTAAGTAAGAAAAACCAAATTGTAGTCTGTATATATGTGTGTGCACATATGCCTGTGTTCTGGAAGAATTTGTACTAACCTGTTTAAACAGGTTATTTCTAGAGGTATGATTATGGGAGACCTTTGCTTTTTAATTTATCTATTTCTATAATATTTGGATTTTTATAATCAGCATACTTTTTTGTAATCAGAAAAAAATAAATATTTTCTCTAAGTAGTGGAAATGAAGATGTTTCATAGAAACTTTTTTTCGAGTTAAGAAAAGTTTCTTGACAGTGTATACATGCGTATATATTAATATACATAATATATTAAAATAATTTATAATATATCTGACATGTTTGATGCTTTCAGAACTGAGAAGTCTCACTCCTTATACTTTTTAAGCCTTGGGATGAGCATCTTGGATTAGGCATGAACTAAGAACATTTTTTAGGGAATAGGGGAAAAAGAGGAAGGCTGCCTGTTCAATGTGACTTGAAGAATTCTGAGAGATGCTACAAATAAAGGAAAATCCATAAAGATCTCCCACAGCTCAACAACAAACAATCTGATTTTAAAATGGCCATATGACTTGAATAGACATTTCTCCACAGATGTACAAGTGGCTAGTAAGCCCATGAAAAGATGTTCAGTGTCATTCATTAATCATCAGGGAAATACAAATCAAAACCACAATGAGACACCACCTCACACTTGCCGGGATGCCTACTCTCAAAAAACGGAAAATAAAAGAACAAGTGTTGGAGAGGATGTGGAGAAACTGGAACACTTTACACTGTTGGTGAGGATATAGAATCGTGTGTCCACTGTGGAAAGCTGTAAGACAGTTGCTCAAAAAGTTAGCATAGAATTGCCATCCAATCCAGCAATTCTGCTCATGGGTTTATACCCAAAGAATTGAAAGCAGGGTCTAACAGAGATATTTGTACACCTATGTCCAACCACCGCCACCATATTCCTGGCAGCATTATTCATGATATCCAAAATGTGACACTCCAAGTGTCCAGCAACAGACAGTTGTGTGTGTGTGTATATATACACAGACACACACAACAGAACATTATTCAGCCTTAAAAAGGAAAGAAATTCTGACACAAGTTATAATGCAGATGAACCTTGAGGGTATTAGACCAAAAATAAATAAATCAGTTACAAAGTGATAAATACTATATGATTCCACTTATATGAGGTATGAGGAGTCAAATTAATAGAGACAAAGTAAAATGGTGGTTGACAGCACTGAGGGAAAGGAGGAATGGAGAGTTACTGTTTAATAGGCACAGAATTTCAGTTTTGGTAGATGAAAAAGTTGTGTGAATGGATGGTAGTAATGGTATCACAACAATGCGAATGCACATAATACTATTGAACTGTATATTTTCAAATGGTGAAGATGGTAAATTTTACATTATGTGTACTTTACTCCACCCAAAAATAATAATACTGCTGCTACTGCTAAGTCACTTCAGTCGTGTCCAACTCTGTGTGACCCCATAGACAGCAGCCCACCAGGCTCCCCTTGTCCCTGGGATTCTCCAGGCAAGAACACTGGAGTGGGTTGCCATTTCCTTCTCCAGTGCATGAAAGAGAAAAGTGAAAGTGAAGTCGCTCAGTCGTGTCCAACTCTTAGCGACCCCATGGACTGCAGCCTACCAGGCTCCTCCGTCTATGGGATTTTCCACGCAAGAGTACTGGAGTGGGGTGCCATTGCCTTCTAGTAAATAAAACTCGTTAATGCTTCAGAATCTTCTCTTCTAATAATATTCTTAGGTATTCTCTTTGCGAGTTGTTCTTTTATGAGCATAAATATTTATGATGTCTTATTGTGAGCAAGTATCAGTCCTTTCTTTAGTGATAATGAGACAGGTAGTAGGAGGACATATCTGGAGCTAGGGTTGAAGGTAAAAGGGCAAAAGTGAAAGTGAAAGTGTTAATTGCTGAGTTGTGTCCAACTTTTTCAGTTCAGTTCAGTCGCTCAGTCGTGTCCGACTCTTTGCGACCCCATGGACTGCAGCATGCCAGGCCTCCCTGTCCATCACCAACTCCCGGAGTTCACTCAAACTCATGTCCATTGAGTGGGTGATGCCATCCAGCCATCTCATCCTCTGTCATTCCCTTCTCCCACTTGCAATCTTTCCCAGCATCAGGGTCTTTTCCAGTCAGTCAGTTCTTTGCATCAGGTTGCCAAAGTATTGGAGTTTCAGCTTCAACATTAGTCCTTCCAATGAATATTCAGGACAGATTTCCTTTAGGATGGACTCTCAAGAGTCTTCTGCAACACCACAGTTCAAAAGTATTAATTATTTGGCACTCAGCTTTCTTTATAGTCCAAATGTCACATCCATACCTGACCACTGGAAAAACCATAGCCTTGACTAGATGGACCTTTGTTGGCAAAGTAATGCCTCTGTTTTTTAATATACCATCTAGGTTGGTCATAACTTTCCTTCCAAGGAGTAAGCGTCTTTTTATTTCATGGCTGCTGTCACCATCTGCAGTGATTTTGGAGCCCAAAAAAATATAGTCTGCCACTGTTTCCACTGTTTCTCCATCTATTTGCCATGAAGTGATGGGACCAGATGCCATGATCTTAGTTTTCTAAATGTTGAGCTTTAAGCCAGCTTTTTCACTCTCCTCTTTCACTTTCATCAACAGGCTCTTTAGTTCTTCTTCACTTTCTGCCATTAGGGTGGTGTCATCTGCATATCTGAGGTTATTGATATTTCCAACTTTTTGTAACCCCATTAACTGTAGCCCACCAGGCTCCTCTGTCCATGAGACTTCCCAGGCAAGAATACTGGAATGGGTTGCTGTTTCCTTCTTCTGGAGATCTTCCCAACCCAGGGATCAAACCCAGGTCTCCTGCATTGCAGGCATATTCTTTACCATCTGAGCTACCACGAAAGCCCAAAAAGGCAAAGAAAGGAAGAAATACTTTGAGCCACTAAAAATAATTTAAGTTGCATTACAATTTTGCCTTCACCTGTCCTAGCCCCACAAAGCTTTGAATTCAATAGTATCTCCAGTGTTAGTAAGAATCTAAAGTGGTATTTTATCTTTGATATGCTTTATAGAATTTTAGACTGCATTCCTGGACCAGAAAATCATTTATAGAGATCCATCAAGTATTTACTCGTGTTTTTCCATTAGAAGTTAAAGCAGGTGATTTTTTTAGATAGTAATCTTGGTATTGGGCTGATTTTTCTTTATTAGATATATATGCCTTGACATTGAAGTTTTCAGCCTTCCTCCTTTTGTAATGTATAATTTAAAGGCTTAAATTTCCCTCAAAGCACAACTTTGGCGATATTCTTCTTTTTTTTTTTTTGGTTGAATTTTTATTACCATTCACTTTAAAATGGTTGTATTTACCTTGAGAGTTTCTCTCTGACCCTTGGGTATTTAGAAATATATTGTCTTATTTCCAAAACTTTGGAAATTTTCTAGTTATCTTCTGCTACTGATTTGTAGCATAGTTCCACTGTTGACAGTGAACATATTCTGTTATCTGAGTAACTGCTTTGATATTTGTTGAGACTTGCCATCCTAACCGCCAATTCCATCTGCCCCCAGCTGCTTTTAAGGCTTTTGTTTGGTTTTGGTTATCAGCAGTTGTACTATGATCATATCCACATATGGTATCCATATATATGATTTTCTTTTCATTTTTTCTACTGTTGGTTGTTACAGCTTTTTTGTATGGTTTAATGTTGTTAATCAGTTTTGGAAAATGTTTGGCTGGTGTCTCTTCAACTAGTTCTGCCCTATATTCTCTATCCTTCTAGAACTCAGCTGCATATGAGTTAGACTGTTTCACTTCATTCTTATGTCTCTGATCTTTTATCTATTACTTTATCCTTTCTATTTTTGGTTCAATATGATTATTTTATACTGACCTATCTTTTAATTCACAAATCCTCTCTTCTGCTGTGTCTAATCCATCTACTGAATTCTTAATTTTAGTTATATTTTTCAGTTCTGAAGCTTCCACATGTCTTTTTTTTTTTAGAGTACAATTGCTTTGCAATGTTGTGTTAGTTGCTGCTGTACAGCAAAGTGAGTCAGTTATACATATGCATACATCCACTCTTTTTTAGATCTCCTTCCCATTTAGTCACCATAGATCACTGAGTAGAGTTCCCTGTGCTATACAGTAGGTTCTTGTTAGTTATCTATTTTATACATAGAAATTATATAGGTTCTACTTGCCTTTTAAAAACTATTCAAGCTCTCTGGTAAAATTGCCAACTATTTGTATTTTTTAATGTATTAATCATTTATTGAGGTATAATTGACAAATAGCATTTGGTACTTTCAGGTATACAACATGATTTGATATTTGTATGTATTACAGAATGATCACCACAATAAGTCTAGTTAACATCCATCACCATACATAGTTAATTTTTTTTTTCTTGTGATGAGGACTTTTAAGATTTCTTAGCAACTTTCACATGTGCAGTATAGTATTAACTCTAGTCACCACGCTGTACATTACATCCCATGACTGATTTGACTGATTTATTTTATAACTGGAAGTTTGTACCGTTTGACCCCCTTCATCTGTTTTGCCCACTTCCTACCCCTCTGCCCATGGTAGCTGCCAGTCTGTTCTCTTTCTATGAGCTCGGTTTTTAATCATAGTTTTTTGGAAAAAAGTGTGTGCTTGATCACTCCAATATCTGAGTCACCTGTGTCTCCTTTTCTGTTGTCTATTCTCTTGGATTTTGGTCATTTAGTCCTTTTTTTGTCATGCCTGCTAATTTTTTTATTGAATGGAGCACATTCTATATGAAAAATTATAGAGGCTCTGGATGGTAGCTTCCAGAAATGATTTAATTTTCTTCTGGCAGCCAGACTGATAGCCTTGCCCACTTAGAGATTGAGTTGTTTCACTGTGTTTCAGGCTTTGTAAGGACAGTCAGTTTCCAGGGGCCATATCTTATATAGGATGTTTTAAGGATCTCAGCTGTTGATAAAAGCTGGAGTGTATTCACAAGACCTTTATTTCTTCTAAACCTGAGCTCTAATTTTTGTTTCTTCACCTCTTGAGTTGCCAGAATTTCTACTTAGTTGTTTAGCTTCTTAACGGTTGCTTTGTGCTTGGTTTTTCAGCCACTATCCCTTCACAGCTCTAGTTTGTGTGCTCGGTTGCTTAGTTGTGTCCTTGTAGAAACTGACAAAATACTACAAAGGGAAATCATGAGCAACTGACACCATTTGTTTTTTTCTAAGATCCTGCCCCTGCCCCCACCCCAGTCTTGGAGTTCAAGGCTGATTCAAGGTCCAGCTAGTTATTGTCTTGTTAGACCAGTGAGACTATTAAGTTCTAGGCTAATCCTCTCTGCTCAGCTTCCATACCCCATAAGGTGAATGGGCAAATGACCTGAGGGAAAAAAGCAGCAGTAACTGTAGGACTCACCTCAGTATATTTCCCTTCTTTATCAGAACTTTGCTCTTCACATCATGATTTTTTTGGTTTCCTCCAAACACTTTTAATCAGCTGTTTTGTTTTCATTTGCTTTTGCATTTTATCCATCTTTATTAATTGTTCTCATTGAGAATACTAGTCTGATACAAGTTATCATATCTAGAACCAAAAGTCCTTTGTTAAGCTATTTTATAGGTGTATATTCTAAATACTTTTGTTATGGAGATGAGGAATTACTCAGATGGTTTGATAAAAAATTTTTTTGTCATTTTAAAGGAACTTTCTGGTAGGTAAAGTCACAGTTTATGAAAATTTTATTTTGGGTATCTTATCAATCATTCCAAAGATGTATATAACCCAGCATATGTGCATGTGTGAGTGTGAAGTAAATCCTAAAATAGCTTTCTATTTTTAGAGACAGATTAGCTTTTCCTAATATTTTTAGAATCTTCACTTTTTGTTCTTTGTATAGTGTACAAAGTGAAGACCTAATTTTGATTGGTATTCAGCTTATGATCTATTTATGAAAAGGTTGTTTGTATATATATACATATTTATAAAATCCTTATATTTATTTATTTATTTTGGGTTGCACTGGGCCTTTGTTGCTGTGCACGGGGTTTTCTAGTTGCAGAGAGCAGGGGCTGCTCTCATTGTGGTGTGCAGGTTTCTCATTGCGGTGGCTTCTCTTCTTGTGGAGCAAGGCTCCAGGGCATGAGAGCTTCAGCAGCTGCAGCGGGTAGGATCAGAAGTTAATGGTGCCAGGGCTTAGTTGCTCCATGGCATGTAGAATCTACCTGGACCAGGGATTGAACCTGTGTCCCCTGCTTTGGCAGGTGGATTTTTATCTACTTTGCCACCAGGGAAGTCCTATATTTTTTAATAATGTTTCTTGGAGATGAATTTGGATGATTTGTTTAAATTTTTAAAATAATCAAACCTTAGCTATACATACATACTTTTTATAATTAAAATTTCTCCATATTAATAATTACTTCTGTCAAGCAAGTTTATTTTTCTATTAGTTATAAATCTTTCTAAAATCCGTTATTAAAAATAGGGTGTAATTTATTTTTTATTTGGAAAAGACAGAAGACCCTGATTAAGAATTTTTTTTTAAAAATTAAAAACTACCCTTCAAAGCCAACCAATGCTAATTTTTGAATATAGTCTCTGTTGTAGATACTGTGCTGTCCTGCCTAGATCTGTCTTTGAGAACTTCCCAACCCTTGTGGCTCAGCTGGTAAAGAATCTGCTTACAATGCGGGAGACCTGGGTTCAATCCCTGGGTTGGGAAGATCCCGTGGAGAAGGGAATAGCTGCCCATTCCAGTATTCTGGCCTGGAGAATTCCATGGACTATACAGTCGCAAAGAGTCAAACACAACTGAATGACTTTCACTTTATGTGACTTCAACTCCCTCTTCCCAGCTGCCGTGAGGTGGCTGGGAATATTCTCAGCGTAGCAGAGACATTTTGCCCAAGGTCATACTCTTCTAAGGCAGCCTATATCCGAAGACTGGTTGATGCAGACATGCCTGCATTGCAGGTCAACTTCTCCTCTGCCCAGTGTTTCATTCCCTTCCTCCTATAGTAATAGGAGCGCTCCCCAATAAACTGCCTGCCCACTAGTCTCCATCTCACACTGTGCTTCCTGGGGAACACAAACTCTAACAGTCCCTTTTTAGCTGTTTTCATTCAGTTTTTTTATATGTATTATATATATATATATATTTATATATATTATTACAAATATGTATGTATACACACACATCATCTGTATTTCTGTGCATTTCTTTTCCCTATTTATGACATGAGCATTTCCCTTGTTATTTAAAATAGTTAATTTTTCAGATTATTGTATGAATTGGACATAGTTTATTTAACCTTTGCTCTATTGCTAGCATTTAGGTTATTTCCATAGCTTGGGGATTATAAATAATGCTGTTATGAATATTTATAAAATACATTTTTATGTGTGTTTTGGAATATTTTCATAGAATTGATTACTAAAGATAAATTTTCTCATGATGTACTCCGTATATAAGCTAAATAAGCAGGGTGACAATATACAGCCTTGACGTATTCCTTTTCCTATTTGGAACCAGTCTGTTGTTCCATGTCCAGTTCTAACTGTTGCTTCCTGACCTACATATAGGTTTCTCAAGAGGCAGGTCAGGTGGTCTGCTATTCCCATCTCTTTCAGAATTTTCCACAGTTTATTGTGATCCACACAGTCAAAGGCTTTGGCATAGTCAATAAAGCAGAAATAGACGTTTTTCTGGAACTCTCTTCCTTTTTCCACGATCCAGCGGATGTTGGCAATGAGATCTCTGGTTCCTCTTCCTTTTCTAAAACCAGCTTGAACATCTGGAAGTTCATGGTTCACGTATTGCTGAAGCCTGGCTTGGAGAATTTTGAGCATTACTTTACTAGCGTGTTAGATGAGTGCAATTGTGCAGTAGTTTGAGCATTCTTTGGCATTGTCTTTTTTTGCGATTGGAATGAAAACTGACCTTTTCCAGTCCTGTGGCCACTGCTGAGTTTTCCAAATTTTCTGACATATTAAATGCAGCACTTTCACAGCATCCTCTTTCAGGATTTGTAATAGCTCAACTGGAATTCCATCACCTCCACTAACTTTGTTCATAGTGATGCTTTCTAAGGACCACTTGACTTCACATTCCAGGATGTCTGGCTCTAGGTCAGTGATCACACCATCGTGATTATCTGGGTCGTGAAGATCTTTTTTGTACAGTTCTTCTGTGTATTCCTGCCACCTCTTCTTAATATCTCCTGTTTCTGTTAGGTCCATACCATTTCTGTCCTTTATCAAGCCCATCTTTGCATGAAATGTTCCCTTGGTATCTCTGATTTTCTTGAAGAGATCTCTAGTCTTTCCCATTCCATTGTTTTCCTCTATTTCTTTGCATTGATCACTCAGGAAGGCTTTCTTATCTCTTCTTGCTATTCTTTGGAACTCTGCATTCAGATGCTTGTATCTTTCCTTTTCTCCTTTGCTTTTTGCTTCTCTTCTTTTCACAGCTATTTGTAAGGCCTCCTCAGACAACCGTTTTGCTTTTTTGCATTTCTTTTCCATGGGGATGGTCTTGATCCCTGTCTCCTGTACAATGTCTCGAACCTCTGTCCATAGTTCATCAGGCACTCTATCAGATCTAGTCAGAGTACATCATGAGAAACACTGGGCTGGAAGAAGCCAAGCTGAAATCAAGATTGCCAGGAGAAATATCAATAACCTCAGATATGCAGATGACACCACCCTTATGGCAGAAAGTGAACAGGGACTAAAAGCCTCTTGATGAAAGTGAAAGAGGAGAGTGAAAAAGTTGACTTAAAGCTCAACGTTCAGAAAATGAAGATCATGGCATCTGGTCCCATCACTTCATGGGAAATAGATGGGGAAACAGTGGAAACAGCATCAGACTTTATTTTTTTGGGCTCCAAAATCACTGCAGATGGTGACTGCAGCCATGAAATTAAAAGATGCTTACTCCTTGGAAGGAAAGTTATGACCAACCTAGATAGCATATTAAAAAGCAGAGACATTACTTTGCCAACAAAGGTTCGTCTAGTCAAGGCTATGGTTTTTCCAGTGGTCATGTATGGATGTGAGAGTTGGACTGTGAAGAAGGCTGAGCACTGAAGAATTGATGCTTTTGACCTGTGGTGTTGGAGAAGACTCTTGAGAGTCCCTTGGACTGCAAGGAGATCCAACCAGTCCACTCTGAAGGAGATCAGCCCTGGGATTTCTTTGGAAGGAATGATGCTAAAGCTGAAACTCCAGTACTTGGGCCACCTGATGCGAAGAGTTGACTCATTGGAAAAGACTCTGATGCTGGGAAGGATTGGGGGCAGGAGGAGAAGGGGACGACAGAGGATGAGATGCCTGGATGGCATCATTGACTTGATGGACATGAGTCTGAGTGAACTCTGGGAGTTGGTGATGGACAGGGAGGCCTGGCGTGCTGCAATTCATGGGGTCTCAAAGAGTCGGACACGACTGAGCGACTGAACTGAACTGAAGGATAAAGTTACTGAATATTTTAAGACACCGTGTGTATAATGCTAAACTGCTTCCCAGAAAGATTGTACCAGTTTATACTTCCATCAGTAGTATGTTAATAACTGTCACCAAGTGTCCCATTTGTATAAGTATTCTCTCCCTTCTAAAGAGAGGCTATTGAATATAATTTAAACTTTTCTGAGTGATGGGCTGACGGGATATCCTAATAGAGGTAACTAGTAATGCAATGCTACTGTGAAGCTCTCATAGTCTACTAAGCTAATATACAGGATATTTTCCCATTTTAGGGGGCTTGCCATCTTGATTATGAGGCCATAAAATCTCACTTTTTACTATTCTCTAATTCCCTGAATTTTTCCACCTTCTCTTCCTTTGCAATGTTTACTCTTTTGAGCATCTTCCTGGATTGTGATGGACCTTCTTTAATCCTCAACCAGTTTGTTTAACTTGACATCCTCTTTCACCTCAGCCACCAGGGGTGACTAGACTAGAAGTGGCAACCTGTCCTATGTTGACCCATATCCATTTCCTGGGACTTTCTCAGAGGAGGGAATCTCACTCCCTGTGGTGAGACCTGTAGACTGGGCACTCAGGATGTGTGTTGGGTATCTTTCACCTGTCATGGGATCCAGAAAGTAGTGGTTGCAGATACACACAAAGGGGCAGAGATGAGAAACTTGAGAAGGACTGATTAGCTTTCCAAGTCCTGTTTCCAGTTTTGTCTAAAGCATTCTTCCTACTGTTAAGGCTTCATGAAGAGCCCTATATCCTTAAAATCCTCCTTACCTGTCTAAATTAACTCAATCCTATTAGGACAACATTACTTTTCTGTCTTTAAACTGACATGAACTTGGGACAGATAAAATTATAAAATAAAACTAGAGGAAGAGTCTTTGAATGAAAACTTGAGGGATTCTCCTTCAAGTAAAGCTTAATAAAAGTTTTAGTCTTTTCTTTTGAACACTCAGGGCCATTTGTGCCTTTTATCCCTAGTAGTATTCTGTTTTTTTAAAATAGTATTCTGGATAGTTGAATTTTAGCCATTTTGTAAGTCAATTTAATTTTTTAAATACTTTAGACCAAGATATATTTTTCATTGCTCTCAGGAGTGACTGACTACTGGCTAACATTGGGTTTTGTAAATAGCATGAGGAAAACTTATTATTTATTGGATATTCTTGAGAACTATGTAATTGTCAACCTTTAACATTTATTTAAAAGTCTTTACAGTAGTTGGTTTTCTTGTTATTGAAGTGCTCAGGTAGATAAATTTAGGAGACTCATTAATATTTGCCCAGAACTTGGCATTTAGATAACATATTACAAGATATACATTCTACCTCTTATTTAATCAGAATAACTTGCATTTTGATAACAGGTATCTGGAGGGAACTCTAACTAAATACTGGAGTGTATTTGTTACCCACTGCTAAGTGTTGATCGTAGGCTTTATGGAGTTGATTTGCTTTTCCATTGGAAGGACAGATCTGTGGGTTTTAGTACAGGGTCAACCTAGACAGCATATTAAAAAGCAGAGACATTACTTTGTCAACAAAGGTCCATCTAGTCAAAGCTATGGTTTTTCCAGTAGTCATGTATGATGTGACAGTTGGACTATAAAGAAAGCTGCACTGAAGAATTGATGCTTTTGAACTGTGGTGTTGAAGAAGACTCTTGATAGTCCCTTGGACAGCAAGGATATCCAACCAGTCCATCCTAAAGGAAATCAGTCCTGAATATTCATTGGAAGGAATGAAGCTGAAGCTGAAACTCTAATACTTTGGTCACCTGATGCAAAGAACTTATTTGAAAAGACCCTGATGCTGGAAATGATTGATTGTGGGAGGAGAAGGGGATGACAGAGGATAAGATGGTTGGATGGCATCACCAATTCAATGGACATGAGTTTGGGTAAGCTCTGGGAGTTGGTGATGGACACGGAGGCCTGGCGTGCTGCAGTCCATGGGGTTGCAAAGAGTTGGACATGGCTGAGCAACTGAAGTGAAGTGAAGGAGACCCTTTGCCCCTGTTCCATCTGTAAGTATTTTTCTGGTTTCCAGTCCAGAGATTTCATCTTATGTTTCAGTCACATTGGCAGTTGCATAATGTGTAGGTGGATTAGTGAAAAGCCATCCACACTGGTAGGGAATGTTTTATTGATGATGAGTCATTGATGATGAGTCAAAAATGCTTTCTGTTTGGAAACCAAGGATGGCACTGCTCAGTGACTAACACCTGTTTGCTTCATATAAAACAGGAAAAATGTGTGAGTCTGTATTCCTGGTTTGGGCTGGTCCTCTCTGCATCATTCTTCTTCATCCATCATGGCTTGAGCTGTCATATTGTAGGGGTGTTAGAGCAAGGGGCCAGGCTGTGAAGCTTGTTACGCTGATAGTTCATCCTTGGGCTTTTCATTGTTTTTTTCACCCTTATATTATTATTAAAATCAGATTGCTTTGTTTCAGAGTTAAAAAGTATATACTTTTACTCATATTTCCCCCTACCTCCTATATACCCGCCTAAGTAAACCAAAATTCAATGGTGTCTGTGGAGACTGTGTAGCTGTGAGTCAGAATGCTCAGAATGTCTGGTGTTTAGAACTTGTTGCTAAGGTGATAGATGCTCTGAATCTAGTGTTTTCCTGAGTACAGTATTATGTGAGTAACATGTTTTAGTACTAAAGAGCACATTGTTAAAATGGAAGCATTTTCCAGTCTTTGTTATTATGCTTTGGGAAAGAGTGGCTTCATATTTATTTTATGGCTCAGCAATTAAGGACTCAAAGTATAATACACCTGATTTGCAAAACTATAAATTAAGATAATTTGTCAGCCACTTAATCTGTAGCTATAGTTAAGTTGCTCTTAAACTTTTGCTCAATACATAGTTTGCCTTGGACAAGAGACTACTTTTTCTGTCCCTTTCCCCCAGAAAGAGACATGTTAACTGATTCTTGAATGCCAAGGTTCACAGTCTGTTTACGTGGTCTGGGACAACCTCTCTCCTTGAAAAGTGGTAGCAGCCCAAGGGTTCTACAAGCTTCAGTTCCTATCCCCACAAGCCCATATAGCTCTGTTGATTCACAGCCTAAGCACTGCTTCTGAGTTTTCTCCTATGGTTAAAAACAAACAAGGCATTTCATAATGGAAAAATCTAAAACATGTTCTAAAGTAGAAAAAAAATAGTAAGTTCCCATGTACCCATTCTCCATCTTCAACAATATCAACTCTATCCCCACCCACTTCTGCTCTTCCATATTATTTCATAGAAAATCCCAGAACATACTGTCATTTAATCCCAAATGTTTCAGTATATGCAGAAAGGAATTATCATATTAGGCATGGCTGTTATCCATTGAAAGACTTGCTTACAAGTTTGACCCTTGGTTAGCATCTGGGAACTTGGATTTCAGGAGGGTTCTCATTGTCTTAACTCATAGTGATGCACTGTGCCTAAGCTTTGTGTACAAACAATATCAGTTTTGCTCAACACTTGCTTTCCTTCTGGGAGTCTGGAATCTTGGTATCTGCTGGACAGAGTGGGCCTCTATAATCAACCTCCAGTGAAACCTTGGGTAGGCAATATTGTCACAACTTGTTGCTGGGGGGAATTAAGCACATTCTGTGTGACTGCACTGGGAGAAGACTCTTGGAAGCTCAAACTTGGTTTCCTGTAGATGTCACCCCACGTATCTTTTCGTTTTGCTGATTTTGTTTGGTATTCTTTTGTTATAATAAATCTTAGCTATGAGTACGGTGTACACTGACTCCTGTGAACTGTCCTAGGGTATCACTGAATCTGGGGATCTCTTAACACAGCATCACTAACACAAGCACTTAAAAAATATGGATATACATATGATAAACATATATAATCTTTATAATATCATTATTAGACATGAAATATTCATAATTTTTAATGACATTAGGTGAAATTGGTATTTGCACTTCCTGTTGTATCATAAACTGAATCAAGGTTCTGACACTACAGTTGGTTGATATTACTTTCAGTTCAGTTCAGTCATTCAGTCATGTCCAACTCTTTGCGACCTCATGAATTGCAGCACGCCAGGCTTCCCTGTCCATCACCAACTCCCGGAGTTCACCCAAACTCATGTCCATCGAGTCAGTGATGCCATCCAGCCATCTCATCCTCTGTCGTCCCCTTCTCCTCCTGCCCCCAATACCTCCCAGCATCAGAGTCTTTTCCAATGAGTCAACTCTTCGCATCAGGTGGCCAAAGTGCTAGAGTTTCAGCTTTAGCATCATTCCTTCCAAAGAAATCCCAGGGTTGATCTCCTTCAGAATGGACTGGTTGGATCTCCTTGCAGTCCAAGGGACTCTCAAGAGTCTTCTCCAACACCACAGTTCAAAAGCATCAGTTCTTCAGCGCTCAGCTTTCTTCACAGTCCAACTTTCACATCCATACATGACCACTGGAAAAACCATAGCCTTGACTAGACAGACCTTTGTTGGCAAAGTAATGTCTCTGCTTTTGAATATGCTATCTAGTTTGGTCATAACTTTCCTTCCAAGGAGTAAGCATCTTTTAATTTCATGGCTGCAGTCACCATCTGCAGTGATTTTGGAGCCCCCAAAAATAAATTCAGCCACTGTTTCCCCATCTATTTCCCATGAAGTGATGGGACCAGATGCCATGATCTTCGTTTTCTGAATATTGAGCTTTAAGCCAGCTTTTTCACTCTCCTCTTTCACTTTCATCAACAGGCTCTTTAGTTCCTCTTCACTTTAGGGTGGTGTCATCTGCATATCTGAGGTTATTGATATTTCTCCCGGCAATCTTGATTCCAGCTTGTGCTTCTTACAGCCCAGCATTTCCCATGATGTACTCTGCATATAAGTTAAATAAGCAGGGTGACAATATACAGCCTTGACGTACTCCTTTTCCTATTTGGAACCAGTCTGTTGTTCCATGTCCAGTTCTAACTGTTGCTTCCTGAACTGCATACAGGTTTCTCAAGAGGCAGGTCAGGTGGTCTGGTATTCCCATCTCTTTCAGAATTTTCCACAGTTTATTGTGATCCACACAGTCCAAGGCTTTGGCATAGTCAATATAGCAGAAATAGATGTTTTTCTGGAGCTCTCTTCCTTTTTCCACGATCCAGCGGATGTTGGCAATTTGATCTCTGGTTCCTCTGCCTTTTCTAAAACCAGCTTGAACATCTGGAAGTTCACGGTTCACGTATTGCTGAAGCCTGGCTTGGAGAATTTTGAGCATTACTTTACTAGCATGTGAGATGAGTGCAATTGTGCAGTAGTTTGAGCATTCTTTGGCATTGTCTTTTTTTGCGATTGGAATGAAAACTGACCTTTTCCAGTCCTGTGGCCACTGCTGAGTTTTCCGAATTTGCTGGCCTATTGAGTGCAGCACTTTCATAGCATCATCTTCCAGGATTTGTAATAGCTCAACTGGAATTCCATCACCTCCACTAGCTTTGTTCATAGTGATGCTTTCTAAGTCTCTCTTAATCTACATGTTCCCTTTCTTTTCTTCTCTTTTTCCTTTTTCTTTTTTTTAATTTCCTGAAATTTATTTGTTGGGGAAACTGGGTCATTTGTCCTGAGACTATCCTACAGTCAGTTTCTGCTGATTATTATATTGCCATAGTGTAGTTTACTCTGTTCCTTTGTAAGTTGGTTATTGGATCTAGAAGCTTTTTGTGTGTTTTTGAAAGCCCATGCCTTCATATGTCTTGAGGCTCTGCCTTAATTTCTATTTGATTAATGTTTGCCAACCACTTTGAGGTACTTGGATTAAAGGGGTTTTAACAGTAAATATCTTTGTTTTCATTAGCATGAGACTACATCTTCTGACACTTGGATCCTGACTCATTGCTCTTTAGAGAATCCAATCGAAAGTACATGTTGCAGTGTTCACTGCTTGTCTTAAGGTACTAGCCCTGGCAGAGTTCCCTGGGCTAAAGATGGCTTCAGTTATTTAGGGTTGGTATAGTGCCATGGGGACCAGATATTATGATGTAAGTGGAATGTAGTTTTTTCTTAGTCTATCTTACTATTCTTGAAGACCCTAAAATTTAAAATAGGAAGTGTTAGAAGCCGACTAAAATCTGTAAACCCAGCATTAAATTTGCTATGTGACAGTATCCTTTAGTATCTCAGTAACTAAGTTGTAATTAATGTTACTAAGTTGTTCTTACTTCAACTCTGTAGGTAGGAATAGTCGGACAACAGGATCTAATGTAGGTTTCATAGGCCAACTTTAGTGATACACTTTTTTGAAATGACCATGTATTAGGGCATTTAATAAACATTTAAAATACAGATGTACACTTTAATTTTAAAATTTTTTAACGAAATACACACAAAGATTCCCATTTTAACCATTTGTACATATATAGTTCAGTGGTATTAGGTATATTCGTATTGTGTAACTATCTTTAGAACACTTTTCATCTTGCAAAATTGGATCTCTGTACACATTAAACAAGAGCTCCCACTCCTTCCTCCCTCCAGCCCCATGGCAACCACTTTTCTACTTACTATCTATGAATTTGGCTACTCTAGATGTCTCATGTAAGTGGAATTATACATATAAGTGAAATATATTTCTGTTTCTTGTGACTGACGTATTTCACTTAGCATAATATCCTCAAGATCCGTATGGTAGCATGTCAGAATTTTGTTCCTTTCCAGAGCTGAATAACACTGCACTAAATGTATATATAGTAGTCCCCCCTTATCTGTGGTTTCACGTTCACAGTTCAGTTACCTGTGATCAACCAAAGTCCAAAAATATTACATGGAAAATTTCTGACAGCAGATTTGGCAATGATTTCTTGGATATGAAAATGTTTCATAAGTTTTAAATTGCATATTGTTCTGAATAGTGTGATAAAATCTCGCACCATCCGGCTCCTTCCTGCTGAGGACATGAATCATCCCTTTGTCTAGCATACCCTGCCTGTTAGTTACTTAGTTAGCCATCTTGGTTCAGATCCGCAGTCCTAGTACCTCAGCGCTTGTGTTCAAGTCCCCCTTGTTTTACTTAATAATGGCCCAAAGCACAGAAGCAATGATGCTGGCAACTCAGATAGTCTCTTACTGTGTCTTATTTATAAATTACTTTATGATAGATATGTGTGCATAGGAAAAAATTAGTGTATATGGGTTCAGTTCAGTCGCTCAGTCATGTCCGACTCTTTGCGACCCCATGAACTTCAGCACGCCAGGCCTCCCTGTCCATCACAAGCTCCCGGAGTTTACCCAAACTCATGTCCATTGAGTCAGTGATGCCATCCAACCATCTCATCCTCTGTCGTCCCCTTCTCCTCCCGCCTTCGATCTTTCCCAGCATCAGGGTCTTTTCAAACGAGTCAGCTCTTCGCATCAAGTGGCCAAAGTACTGGAGTTTCAGCTTCAACATCAGTCCTTCCAGTGAACACCCAGGGCTGATCTCCTTTAGAATGGACTGGTTGGATCTCCTTGCAGTCCAAGGGGCTCTCAAGAGTCTTCTCCAACACCACAGTTCAAAACTATCAATTCTTCGGCACTCAGCTTTCTTTATGGTTCAACTCTCACATCCATACATGACTACTGGAAAAACCATAGCCCTGACTAGACGGACCTTTGTTGACAAAGTAATGTCTCTGCTTTTTAATATACTGTCTAGATTGGTCATAACTTTCCTTCCAAGGAGTAAGCGTCTTTTAATTTCATGGCTGCAGTCACTATCTGCAGTGATTTTGGAGACCCCCAAAATAAAGTCAGCCACTGTTTCCACTGTTTCCCCATCTATTTGCCATGAAGTGATGGGACCAGATGCCATGGTCTTAGTTTTCTGAATGTTGAGCTTTAAGTCAGCTTTTGCACTCTCCTCTTTCACTTTCATCAACAGGCTCTTTAGTTCCTGTTCACTTTCTGCCATAAGGGTGGTGTCATCTGCATATCTGAGGTTATTGATATTTCTCCTGGCAATCTTGATACCAGCTTGTGCTTCTTCCAGCCCAGCGTTTCTCTTGATGTACTCTGCATATAAGTTAAATAAGCAGGGTGACAATATACAGCCTTGACATACTCCTTTTCCTATTTGGAACCAGTCTGTTGTTCCATGTCCAGTTCTAACTGTTGCTTCCTGAACTGCATACAGGTTTCTCAAGAGGCAGGTCAGGTGGTCTGGTATTCCCATCTCTTTCAGAATTTTCCACAGTTTATTGTGATCCACACAGTCAAAGGCTTTGGCATAGTCAATAAAGCAGAAATCGATGTTTTTCTGGAACTCTCTTCCTTTATCCATCATCCATCAGATCTTGGCAATTTGATCTCTGGTTCCTCTGCCTTTTCTAAAACCAGCTTGAACATCCAGAAGTTCACAGTCAGATATTGCTGAAACCTGGCTTAGAGAATTTTAAGCATTACTTTACTAGCGTGTTAGATGAGTGCAATGGTGCGGTAGTTTGAGCATTCTTTAGCATTGCCTTTCTTTGGGATTGGAATGAAAACTGACCTTTTCCAGTCCTGTGGCCACTGCTGAGTTTTCCAAATTTGCTGGCATATTGAGTGCAGCACTTTCACAGCATCATCTTTCAGGATTTGAAATAGCTCAACTGGAATACCATCATCTCCACTAGCTTTGTTCGTAGTGATGCTTCCTAAGGCCCCTTGACTTCACATTCCAGGATGTCTGGCTCTAGGTGAGTGTATATGAAAGTTTGGTACTATTCACAGTTTTATGCATCCTCTGTGGGTCTTGTAATGTATGTACTACATTTTGTTTACTTTGTCTGTTAATGGATACTTGGATTGGTTTTACCTTTTGAATATTATGTATAATGCTGCTCTGAACATGGGTGTACAAATATCTCTAAGTCAGCTTTCAGTTCTTTTGGGTATACACCAAGAAGTGAAATTGCTGGATTGGGTGTTAATTGTATGTTTTTGTTTTTTTTTTTAAGAACTGCCATATTGTTTTCTGCAGCAGCTGTACCATTTTACATTCTCAACAACAGTGCACAAGGATTCCAGTTTCTTCACATCCTCTTTAACATTCGCTATTTTCTTATTTTTTTGAGAGTAGACATCCTAGTGGGCATGAGGTAGTATCTCATTGTGATTTTCATTTGCTTTCCCCTCTTTTGCAAAAAAGTGCATTGCCCATTTTTAATCAGATTGGTTGTTTTTGTTGTTGTTATTGTTGAGTTGTAGGGGTTCCTTATATAGTCTGGATATTAGCCCCTTGTCAGATATATGATTGGCAAATATTTTCTCCCATTCTCTGGCTTGCCTTTTCACTCTTGGCTGCATCTCAAGACATGTGGGATCGAATTAAACCCACGCCCCCTGCATTGGAAGCACAGAGTCTTTACCACTGGATCACCAGAGAAGTCCCTGCCTTTTCACTCTTGGTTGTGTACTTAATGCACAAATTTTTAATTTTGCTGCAGTCCAGTTTATTTTTATTTTTCTCTTGCTGCCTGTGATTTTTAGTGCAAGAGCCAAGAAATCATTTCCAAATCTAATGTCAGGGAGCTTTTCCCATTTGTTTTCTTCCAAAAGTTTTATAGTTGTAGGTTTTACATTTAGATCTTTAGTCTGTTTTGAGTTAGTTTTTATATGCAATGTAAAGTTAGAGTCTGACTTCATTCTCTGCAGTTACACTTTTAAACTGTGGTAATGGATGGACATGCCATCTCAAAGGCTGGAAGAGGACTGTTGACTCAGCTGCCCTGTTGACAACTGCTTGCTGTAGGAAACTTGCCTTAGTTCCTCTCCCCGTGGGCAGCCTTACTAATCTGTTTCATTTTTCCCCAAAGTAAGATTTTTCTAAGTTTTAATAAAGTAAGAGAAATTGTTAAATAATATTTACTAATTATAAGTAGTGATTAATTTATAACTTATAGCTTAGATTCTTAAAGCTTTTTATTAAGAAAAATTTTAAATATACAGAATACAAAGAGAATAGCAAAACAAATTCCCCAGCACAGAGCTTCATCAGATGTCAGCATTTTGCATATACTATATCTTCTTTTGCCTCTCCCAACATTTTTTGTTTCTAGAGTATTTTAAGGTAAACCTCAGTCATTGTTATCATTTTGCTATTATTTCTATGTTTAATGTAAATATGCAAAGTTCAAATCAAATATGTATTGTGTTATAGTGTGCTTTTTCTATGTGCTTTATAGTAGAATACTTGTATAATCAATTTATATTTTTTTAAAACCTAGGACTAAGATCAGTCCTATGGAAACAGTGAGAGACTTTATTTTTTGGGGCTCCAAAATCACTGCAGATGGTGACTGCAGCCATGAAATTAAAAGACGCTTGCTCCTTGGAAGAAAAGCTTTGACCAACCTAGACAGCATATTAAAAAGTAGAGACATTACTTTGCCAACAAAGGTCCATCTAGTCAAGGCTACGGTTTTTCCAGTAGTCATGTATGAATGTGAGAGTTGGACTATAAAGAAAGCAGAGTGCTTTAGAATTGATGCTTTTGACCTGTGGTGTTGGAGAAAATTCTTGTAAATCCTTTGGACTGCAAGGAGAATCAAACCAGTCAATCCTAAAGAAAATCAGTCCTGAATATTCATTGGAAGGACTGGTGCCGAAGCTGAAATTCCAATACTTTGGCCACCTGATGCAAAGAACTGACTCACTACAAAAGACCCTGATTCTGGGAAAGATTGAAGACAGGAGAAGGGGACAACAGAGGATGAGATGGTTAGATGGCATCACTGACTTGATGGACATGAGATGAGTAAGCTCCAGGAATTTGTGATGGACAGGGAGGCCTGGTGTGCTTCAGGCCATGGGTTGCAGAGTTGGACACAACTGAGCAACTGAACTGAGGACCAGCAGCATAATATTGACATTTGAAATCGCTTCACAGTTTTATAGTTTTGCATATTGCTTTATGGCATTTCTTTGATTATATCTGCAACTAATATGCCACTTTAGCCTCAGGAACCCAAACCTCAGTAGAAACATTGCTCTTATAGGAAAATATGAACTGCTTTACAGCTCTCCACATTAGAGTGTGATTTCCAAGAACTCATTATTTACAATTATCAGCTACATAGATTTCTAAACTGCTCATTTCTAATGAGAACTCACAGGAAAGATTACAAAAATTTGCTTCTCTTTTTTTAAGTTTCTCTTCTGATGTCTTGAATCCTGGTGGATATCATATAACAAGTTCACCCTCCTGATTTCAACCCCTTACTTTTTTTTATTAAACTGGAGAACTTAATAAGTTCAATAAAGTGGAAGACTTTTTGCTCTAGAAGTGCTGTGTGGAAGTTAAGAATTCAGAAACACATGACCGTTGAATTGAGAGATAATCAAGGGTCTTCCATTGTTATAGAACCCAAAGATGGACTCTGGATAGGTCACCTCAGCAGGCTGTTTGAAGCAGGGCTGTTTCGAACTGGGGAGGAGGGATGAGGGGGTCAAATAAAAAAATAGGTAAACATTGCTCAATTGTGTCTGACTCTCTGTGACCCCGTGGACTGTAGCCCACCAGGTTCCTCTGTCCATGGAATTCTTCAGGCAAGAATACTGGAGTGAGTAGCCACTCCCTTCTCCAGGGGATCTTCCTAGCCCAGGGATCAAACCTGGGTCTCCTACATTGCAAGCGGTTTCTTTACCATTTGAGCCACCAGGGAGGTATTTAATATACAAGTTAATTCCTTTAATCAGAGGAATGAGGACCTTATACAGAGTCTGGAAAGTCAAGAATGATGATCAAGAATAAAGCAAAATTGAAACCAACGAAAGCCCTAAATGTGAAGCCCATTTTTAACACACTCTTCCATACACACCTCAGATAGTTTTGTGTCATATAATCTATTTCTTCTCTTTGAGAGCCACCGTATTTTGAACATTGAGGTTAAAAATGCCTATCACACAGTCTTCTGAAAACATAGTTAAGAAGCATTCATACATAACACAAATACTAATTCACTACTTTCTTAAGAAAGCCCACATTCCCCACACTGATATTTCAAACTCTGAGTGTTTGCTTCACCCGTGTGCCTAAAGGGGTGTTTATTTGTGGGGACACATCCATAGAGACTTGATTGTGAGCATCTAATGACTCCAGTAAGCAAGACAGTGTGGCCTCCACTCCTCTTAGCGTTTCTGTGAATGGCAGTGGCAAGGTATAATGCTGTTTTATTTCTTTCTCTTTTTTTTTCCCTCTTGTTTTAGAAGAATTTCACCTAAGTTACAATTTGAAAAAAATGGCAAAAGAGTTTTTTTTCCCAACTGGAAAAGCCTCTCACAATTTATTAATGGATTCAGTCTCTTTAAAAATGTGAAGAAAAATAAAACACTAATATAAAATGATGGCCTCTCTGAGATGGTGACATTTGAACTGAGGTTTGAATAAGAAAGCTCCTATTAGCACAGTGTAATGTGGGCTAAGTTGCTTCAGTCCTGTCTGCCTCTTATCGACCCCATGGACAGTAGCCCACCAGGCTCCTCTGTCCATGCAATGCTCCAGGCAAGAATACGGGAGTGGGTTGCCATGCCCTCCTCCAGGGGATCTTCCAGACTCTGGGATCAAACCTGTGTCTCCTGTGGCTCCTGCATTGCAAGCGGATTCTTTACCACTGAGCCCTAGCTCAGTATAATGTGAAGTGAAGTGAAGTCGCTCAGTCATGTCCAACTCTTTGCGACCCCATGGACTGTAGCCTGACAGGCTCCTCGGTCCATGGGATTTTCCAGGCATGAGTCCTGGAGTGGGTTGCCATTTCCTTCTCCAGGGGATCTTCCCGACCCAGGGATTGAACCTGGGTCTCCCACATTGTAGGCAGACGCTTTACCGTCTCAGCTGCCAGGGAAGCCCCAGTATAATGTAGAGGGGTCAAATCCTAGACATGTCATCCTGGCTACCTTACCTCACCCAACCTCAGTGCAGCCTAAAAGATTTGCTGTAGTGTTTTCAAAAGAATAACATTCAGAGCAGACAAATAGGTTTGATTGTTGTTTATAGGTATGACTTAAGAAATTTAATTATTTAACATTCAGTTCATTATCATAATGTTAACAAAAAGGAGGGGGTGGAGCTAACAGTCTTTACTCTTGTCTTCTCTGTTAAAGTTCCAGGACTTTTTCTACCAAAAGTGTTTTGTTGTTTTTGTTTTAAAAGTAGTCTACTCACTTCACCTGTATAGTTAGTATCCATGGACAAGAATGCTTAATAAATCTAAAAAAAAAGAATAAATATTATGCTAATTTATGTTTTCCTTGTTATTTCGTTTCAATAGCATTGATCAGTACAACCCAGGGTAAGAATTTCTAAAAGGAGACTTTGTTATGTGAGAATTCAGTATCTCATGATCTCATCAGAGGTTTCATGGAGAGATCAACTGACTTCTTTTAAACCAGCTTCTTAACTCATGTGACGGAAAACTTGACCTCTCCAAAGTCCCCTTAATTCCAGTAGTGATTGTGAATCTACTTTGCTTTGTTCAAATCCCATACCCAAAACATTTTTTGACATTGAAATGATTCATCATCTAACAATCCTTTTTCACATAACAAATTCATATTTTACTCTCTTTTAAAGATTAGTGTTCTATCATTTACAGATCATTAGTAGAGGGGAAGTAATTTAAAGTATTGGGAGCTTCTGTGTCCATTAAAGACTGATTAGAAATGAATATAATTTTTAGTGACAGATACTTAAGTATGAGAGTCCTGTAATTGTTCAACTCAGTCTCTTTGCTTGTTATGCTCACTCAAAAGAACAGTTTATTCAATTTTAAAAAGACCGTATTGAATCAGGAAATAAGGAAATTCCTGAAATTTTTTTATTTTGTCTACAAAATTGTTTTATTACTTTAGAAATATAAAAATACAGTGTATATTCTATGGCATCTCATGTAATGATCACTTAGAAATATTTACATCTGCAAAAACCTGTGAAAAGTGAAGAAGTGGTCAGGGTTAAAGTTCATCTCCTCCCCTGTCTTTTTCAGGTAATAAAAAGAATTAAGAAGGTACAGTGTTTTCCCCCTAAATATCTACTTCCTTCCTTCCTGGCTATTGGAATAGTTTACATTCTTATTTTTTTTTAAGGGGTGTGTGTGTATGTGTGTCTTCTGTTGTAGCTACCCAACTAGCCAGGGCCTCTTGTGTTCCAATTCTTTGCGTCTAATTCAGCTAAACTTTTGAGAAAAATGTAATGTGTAAAAGCAAGGCACAGCTATAAAGTGTTCAACTTTCAGAGTACTTTTGATTCTTCTTCTATAGTCACATTTGTTCATTTAGTGAATTAAATTAATCAACTTACTTTTCCTTAAAATGGAGCTTCAAAGGCCACTGCCTTCTACCTGACCCAGAGCTCAAAATTCCCGTGTTTACTAACAAATCTTTGAGGAGGGATAAAGAAAATGGTTTCTCTAGTGCTGACTGATTTCTTAGGGAGACTTCCAGAGTTCTGGTGTGGTTTAGTCATTCAGTCATGTCCTGCTCTCTGCAACCCCATGGACTGTGGCCCTCTAGGCTCTTCTGTGCATGGGATTTTCCAGGCAAGAATACTGGAATGGATAGCCATTTCCTTCTTCAGGGCCTCTTCCCGACCCAGGGATCGAACCTGGGTCTCCTGCATTGAGGGCAGACTCTACCGACTGAGCCACCAGGGAAGCCCCTCCAGAGCTCCAGCTACTGTAAATGCTTGGGAGAAATCTGCTTGCAGCTGCTTTAAGAAAGGATTAGCACCACCAGCAACAAGGCCTTTGGTCAGAACTACTCATTTTTGTAGTGTGATATTAGCTATATAGACCTGACTGTTTTTCCAAATTACTGTAATGATAAAAGTTGAAGAACCACAGTTAGGGCTTTGATAAAGATGTGGACACAACCATAAACTAAGGAAAGTTCATCTAGTTTAGGAATGGACCCTCAAATCCTTGCCATTGTGTCTTTTAAGTTCATTTGCTCAATTAAAATGTGTACAGGACCTAGGATACTGGGGAGAGGGGTCAGATGTTTTTCTAAATTACGGGATGGGAGTGGGTGGGGAAGGAATGCTGAGTGCTGGGAAGGATGTTTCAGGAGTGTCTAGGCGTGTCCTGACTGCTAAAGGCCTCATATACAAACTTTTTTTATTGCTAAGTCTCTACTAACCGTCCAGATGTCACTTTTTCCTTCTTCTACGTCTGAGACTTCCAGAACATTGCCATCATCAGCGGATCATAAATGAATTCACAGTACTTGCCATACCCACAGTTCCTTCTGAGGGCAGCTGTCCTCACCTGCTAGGACTCCTGCTGAGGAAACACATGACCCAGCCTCTCTGGCCAAGTGACTGGACCAAAGGAGGACCTGACCCAAGGATAGCTCACTCACAGGCCAACTAAGCTCCTGTGATGTTGCTTGATCTCAAAAATTCAGTCTAAATAGAGACAGTAGTATTTAACCAAGCCCTTCAGATATTCTGCTTTGGGAATCACAACTGAGATACAAAAGATCAACTAGAGAAGAATGATGTAGAATATGGGCTAAAATGACCCCATTAACAGTGGTGCATAAGAAAGACCACAAATCCCTACCACTGAGCTTCCTGAGGCTGCCTTGGAATCAGGACTGTGTACCATTGTCAGTTTTGGCTTCTGTGAGGCCCAGCCCTTTTCTAGGTCCTTATCCTTTTGTTTTTCCATGTATTCTTAGTACTCTGTGCTCTTCCTGTTCTTCACTTGAATGAGTTTAAGTGACTCTCAGCTTCTTATAACCTCCAGAGCCCAATTATAGGCCCTTAGGTATCCAGAGGAATAAAAACAGGCAGGTGGTCCAGGGATGTCAGGGGTCAGAGTCACAATTCAGGGCCAGGGATTAGGAACCTGGCCTCAGGCTCCCAGCTTTGAGCTGCTTTAACTTCTATGCTAATGGACTTGTCATATTTTATTTTGTTTTGTTTTTAACAGATTTTATGTTTTAGAGCAGTTTTAGATTCACGGCAATATTGAGCAGAAAGGACAGAGGGTTCCAATATACCTACCCCTCCCAACCGCACCACACACACACATACACAGCCCCCTTTTAAAAAAATGCACTGTGAACAGAAAAATCAGTGTTATAGATATCAAAAGGTTCAATTTCACCTTGTGGAGTTGTTTTCAATGTTTCCACCCTTATTAACCTCAGTGCTTCTGTTTTCTTATAGAAAATCTGTTCTGACCCAGAGTTCCTATATTTCTCAATATGGAATTCTTAGGGTATAGAATGTATTAACATCCTCTTCTCCCAGCTCTGGGTGTTCTCTTGCCTCTTCAACAGCAACAAAGAATTCAAGCCCACTCAGAAAACAACCATCAGGGATATGAATTCTATTCCTTCCCAGTTCAGGGTTTCCTCTGTGTGAGGCCTTGAGGAAAGACAGGTAATGTTACAGACATTTGATTTATTTATATGGGCTGTTCCTAGGCCAGTGGGAGAAAAAAGGCATGGTTGCTATATCCAAGAAGCTCTCAAGCTCACAGATCCTAAGCGTTCCCTTCTTACCTTTTTACATATGATCTCAGCCTATGTCTTCTGTACAGACTCCACCCCAGCTCTTTCCTCTCTTATGGTCATAAGAATATCAACACTGCCCAGCCACTTCCTGTTTTTAATGCCTGCATCTCCAAGGACCATGCTGAGTGAGCCACGTTCTTGCTGACTGCCTCATTTTCTTATAATTGTACTGATGCATTATATTCTGTTTCTGCTAACCATATGGATATACAAAATTTGCCCAAATATATATAACCATGTAACCATACCTTTTCCTTGATGAAAGCTCTAGCCAATTCTTTCATCAACCAGTATTCATTGAATATCTACTATATGCCAGGCGTGAGCTCTGGGTATCTCTCTGGTTTCTTCTCATTTCCTGTTATAATGATTCTAAACTATTCATTGTTCCGCAAACGTATTTCATTATGTTTCACATCTTCATGCCTTTACTCGTGTTGTTTCTGTCTGGAACACACTTCCCCCAGTTGCCTAGCTAATACCTTTTCATCTTTCTAGCCCCATTTCAAGTGTCCCCTCCTTCAGGAAGCCAGTGTGCGCTCCATTTCTTTCCCCACAGTGGGTGATGTTTGCCTTCACTGGGCTCCCATGTCCCCTTGTGCATACCTACACCACCACCACTACCACATCAGGGTAACATATCTGTGTCCATCTCATCAGCAGACCCTTGAGGGAAAGGCCAATATCTTACTCCTTTTTGTTTCTACAGTCCTTAAAACAGTGCATGGAATAGAAAATACACATAATAAACATTTGTGGAACCAAACCGTATCAATCATGGTATTAAGCCAAACAGAAAATCTTGTAGAATCACTGGGTATTCCATGGTTACATTCAACATTTTTTTTTTTTTTTGGTCTTTATTGAATTTGTTACAATATTGCTTCTGTTTTATGTTTTGTTTTGTTTTTGTTTTTGTTTTTTGGCCATGAGGCATGTGGGTCCCCAACCAGGGGTTGAACCCCCACTTCCTGCATTGGAAGGTGAAGTCTCAACCACTGGACCACCAGAGAAGTCCCCTGAACATTATTTTTTATTGCTTGAGACCATTTGCCCAAATTCTCAGCAAGGATGACCCTGGCGTTCGTTCCAGCAATATTGTCAAGCATGAGTTACATACACACCACCTGGTTTTTACTATACAAGAGCTGGCTGGGATTTGGGCAGTATGGATTAATGCTCTTGAGTCCACCACTGGTCTCAGTCTCCAAAGGCCATCAGTATACATGATTATGAAGACTCTTAGTATACAATGAATGTGTGCAGTATGGTCCATTGCACAAATGCCTTGGCTCTTGCAGATACTCTGGTACCCCCAAGTGGAGGACTATAAGGCAACCCAAGCATAAGCCTAGCTGCCAGTGCAGATGCTACATCCCTGGACCTAGATCTGAGCCTGGTGTAGAGTTGAT
Source organism: Bos indicus (assembly GCF_029378745.1). Classification (NCBI taxonomy): domain Eukaryota; kingdom Metazoa; phylum Chordata; class Mammalia; order Artiodactyla; family Bovidae; genus Bos; species Bos indicus. Next base: position 57,730,122 of record NC_091769.1, read on the forward strand.
GCTCAGTAAATACTTGTTGAATAAATGAGTACTTTTGGATAAATGGATTTAGTTATATATACCTGTGAAGGGAGCTATGATTTTTCACTTTGTAGCTCTGTAGATTTTGCTGGAGGCACAGCTAAGGATTAAAGTTAAGAGGAGATGATGCAAAGGAAAAAGTTTTCTTGTGGGACTTCTTATTCCACAGTTTTCAATAATTGTTTACTAGGGGAAAAGACTGTAGGAAACCAAGTTGTGCTATAATGAAAGAATTTAGTTGAGTCTTGATTTTTCTTTCCTCTTGCCATCTGTGCTGCTGTACCATTTCTTACAGATCTATTAGCTGTGACTCAGAGAGGGGGTTGAGGGGAGGGAGGCAGACAGAGGCAGAGGAAGCCAGAAAAGGACTTATGACATCCTGGGGCTGGATTGAGCCAGCTTTGCAGTTGAAATTAATTGCTCTTGAAACTTTAATTTCTTTGTGAATGAGATGTTTGGCCAAATCAGCTTTAACCTCTCTTCTGATTCTGAAATTTCACACTCTGTGTGGTTGGAGAGAGTTAGGGGTTTTCCTAAATTCTGCAGATGTTTCCTGGGTGGATTAAAAGCTGAATATAAATAGATCAAATTGTAGATGATGTAGTGGAGGTTCTTTGAGTTTTAGCTAAAGACTTGGTAGTTGTTTAACAGTGAAGTTTCCATGGTGATTAGCATTTAGTTCTTATTCTCATATGCTGTAGAAAATCAAAGGAATCAATTCCTTTCCTGTCATAATCCCTATTAGTTATTATTAGAGCCAACACTGCAATTGATATGAAAAGACAGACTTCATTTACATAAATAACGAATTTGAACAAAGTGGGTAACCTTTTTTTTTAAGACTAATTTTATTTTTTTTAGAGCAGGTTAGAGTTTATAGTAAAATTGAGTGAAAGGTATAGAGATTTCTCATATTCTCTGGCATTACACAAGCATAGCCTCCTCCATTATCAACATCCCCCGCTAGGGTGGTATATTATAGCTACAGAACCTACATTGATACTTTATAATAACCCAAAGTTCACAGTTTACATTATAGTTCATTCCTAGTGTTGTACATTCTTTGGATTTATATAAATAAATAATGACATGTAGCTATCATTATGGTATCATACAGAGTTTTTGTTTTTATTTTTTTCCTTGAAAGTAGATGTCCATCAGCAGATGAATGGATAACTAAGCTGTGGTACATATACACAATGTAGTATTACTCAGCCATTAAGAAGAATACATTTGAATCAGTTCTAATGAGGTGGATGAAACCGGAGCCTATTATACAGAGTGAAGTAAGCCAGAAAAAAAACACCAGTACAGTATCAGTTCAGTCACTCAGTCATGTCTGACTCTTTGCGACCCAATGAATCACAGCACGCCAGGCCTCCCTGTCCATCACCATCTCCCGAGTTCACTCAAACTCACATCCATCGAGTCAGTGATGCCATCTAGCCATCTCATCCTCTGTCGTCCTCTTCTCCTCCTGCCCCCAATCCCTCCTAGCATCAGAGTCTTTTCCAATGAGTCAACTCTTCGCATGAGGTGGCCAAAGTACTGGAGTTTCAGCTTCAACATCAGTCCTTCCAAAGAACACCCAGGGCTGATCTCCTTTAGAATGGACTGGTTGGATCTCCTTGCAGTCCAAGGGACTCTCAAGAGTCTTCTCCAACACCACAGTTCAAAAGCATCAATTCTTCGGCGCTCAGCTCTCTTCACAGTCCAACTCTCACATCCACACATGACCACTGGAAAAACCATAGCCTTGACTAGATGGATCTTTGTTAGCAAAGTAATGTCTCTGCTTTTGAATATGCTATCTAGGTTGGTCATAACCTTTCTTCCAAGGAGTAAGCGTCTTTTAATTTCATGGCTGTAGTCACCATCTGCAGTGATTTTGGAGCCCCCCAAAATAAAATCTGACACTGTTTCCCCATCTATTTGCCATGAAGTGATGGGACCAGATGCCATGATCTTAGTTTTCTGAATGTTGAACTTTAAGCCAACTTTTTCACTCTCCTCTTTCACTTTCATCAAGAGGCTTTTTAGTTCCTCTTCACTTTCTGCCAGTACAGTATACTAACACATATATATGGAATTTAGAAAGATGGTAATGATAACCCTGTATGCGAGACAGCAAAAGAGACACAGATGTACAGAACAGTCTTTTGGACTCTGTGGGAGAGGGCGAGGGTGGGATGATTTGGGAGAATCTTTAGTCAGCATGTAAAGTCTTAGTTGCAGTACGCAAGATCTAGTTCCCCTGACTAGGGATTGAACCCAGGCCCCCTGCACTGGGAATATGGAGTCTTAACCACTGGATCACCAGGGGGGGTCCCTGTGTATAGGTTTTTATGTGGACATAACTTTTCAATTCCTTTGGGTAAATACCATGGACCACCAGACTTTATCCTAAAGTTGCTCTACCATTTTAATTCCCACCAGCAATGAATGAGAGTTCCTGTGGCTCCACATCTTGCTAACATTTGGTGCTGTCAAGTGTTCCAAATTTTGACCAATCCAGTAAGTGTGTAGTGGTATCTAGTGTGTGCATGCTCAGTTGCTCAGTCGTGTCTAATGCTTTGCAACCGCATGGACTGTAGCACAACAGACTCCTCTGTTCTTGGGATTCTCCAGGCAAGAATACTGGAGTGGGTTGCCATTTCCTCCTGCAGGGAATCTTCCTATTCAGGGATCAAACCCGAGTCTCCTGCATTGGCAGGCAGATTCTTTATCACTGAGCCACCTGGGAAGCCCAGTGGTATCTTATTGATATCTTAATTTGCATTTCTGCCTTGATGCATGATGTGGAACATCTTTTCATATGCTTATTTGCCATTTTATATCTTCTATAGTGGGGTGTCTGTTAAGGCCCATTTTTTAGATAGTTTGTTTTTTATTGTTGAATTTTAAGAGTTCTTTGCATATTTTGGATAATAGTCTTTTATCAGATATATCTTTCTGCAAATATTTTTCCCTAGTCTATGACCTGTGTTCTCATTCTCTTAACATTGTCTTTCACAGTGCAGAAGTTTTAATTTTAATGAAGTCCATTTTATTAGTTATTTCTTTCATGGATCATATGTTTGTTGTATCACCATACCCAGGGTCACCTAGGTTTTCTTCTGTGTTATCTTCCAGGAGTTTTATAGTTTGATATTTTACATTTTAGTTCTATGATCTGTTTGAATTTATTTTTGTGAAAGATGTAAGATCTGTATGGGTTTCCTAGTTGACTCAGTGATAAAGAATCCACCTGCCAATGCAGGAGATGCAGAGGAAGAAAATGGCAACCCACTCCCCTGTTCTTGCCTGGGAAATCCCATGGACAGAGGAGCCTGGCAGGCTACAGTCCATGGGGTCACAAAGAGTCGAATCCAACTGAGCACGCATGCACATAAGATCTGTGTGGATTCATTTTTCGAGTTTGGATGTTCAGTTATTCCAGCACCGTTTATCGAAGACTATTTTTTCTCCATTGTGTTGTCTTTGTTCCTTTGCCAAAGGTCAGCTGACTACGTTTATGTGGATGTATTTCTAACCCCTCTATTCTATTCCGTTGATCCATTTATCTTTTATTTCACCAGTTCTGGTCTCCTTTCCCCAGAGAGGTCTCACAGAGGGTGTCACTCATTCATGACTGGGCAAAAGGATGAATGTTCTGATGACACAGACTTTTAAGTATTGTTCACAAGAGTGGAAACCATGAATGAAAACCTGTTGACTATCAAGCCATTATTTTATAGGATATATTAAAGTGTATTAAACAAAATAGAATCATAAAATGATGCCATTTTGCACTTGCCCTTTTCCAATCAGCAGTATCTTTCCACATCAGTACATGTAGACCTATCTTACTGTTTTTTTTAGTATTCCATTATATAGATATACCATAAATTATTAATTATATATTATACTGTAACTTACTAACTATATATTTCTGTAATTATATTAACCTTTATATTAATACAGGTACATATTAGCCTTTATATTATTGTATTATTTTTAAATAGTCACTTTACAAACAGTGCTACAGAACATTTTTGGAAATAATACTTGTATTTTCTAGTATTTCATGACAAAAATTCCTAAAGACTTTCTGAATCAAGGATGTATATATTTTTTAAAGCTTTTGGTTTTTATTATAAAACTAATACTTATCAAAAAATGCAAAATATAGAAATACATAAAATACAAATCAGATGTCTACCTGCATCCCAGTTTCATATGTATCCCTGAAATATGCATTTCATATTGTAAAAGAAATTACCCAATTGCTATCTAAAAAGGTTGTACCTACTTATATCACCTGTATATGAAAATGCTTATTGTCCACTTTCTTCCCAACCTATGTTATTATCTACTCTAAGTCTTTTCAAATCCAGTACACATCATTTTAAATTGTGCTTTCAATTTGCATTTCTTTAACTACTAGTGAATTGGACACATTATGTTTCATTTTTTTTAATGGTGCTCCTGTGAGTTGCCTGTTTTCTCTTGCCTGTTTTGCTATAGGGTTATCTTTTTCTTATTAATTTGTAAGAGCTCTTTATACAATAAGGGAATTAGTTTGCTACAAAATTTTGAGAAGCCAATTTTTTTTTACTTTGTTTGTGATGTATTTTGCCCCCCAGAAGTTTTATATTTTTCTTAAACGTATTTTGAGCCAGCCTTTTTTTTTTTTTTTTTTTGTCCAAATATAAATCCTAGGACAACTTTTTCTACTGCTTTTCTCAGCTAAAATTTAGTTAAAAGGACATTTTTCCACCCCCATTTTTTTTAAAAGAGAGGCGAATAGACTAGGAAAATGCCTAGAGCCCAGGGATTGTCGGTGCTTTCATTCAGAGGCAGGCTAGCAGGGTTCTTTTCCTTAGGTGACTCAACCAGTCTGCAAGGTGTCTTGCTCAGTTGCCCTCTCAGAGCTGGCTTATTCAAGCATCCCTCCCCTTATCCCTGCTGTTGAACTCCCTCCCAAGGTTCTTGTTTTCAGGGTAAGAATCTCTTCTCTAGCTCCCAACATTCATAAGGCAATACCAACTGAACTGCCCTCCCAGCCCCTGCCCTTTGGCAAATGTGACTCTTTCTCCCTCCAATACAAACCCCATTTGCCCAATATGAGTGACATTCTGGAAGCAATTATGTATATTAGATAAATTCTATCTACATTCAGAATGTGAGGGACAGTAGTATACACACAACTTGGGGCAAGAACAACTAATCACAAGCAGAAGTTGTACAAGATGTGCTTTTGACTGTTTACAGAACTGCTTATTTAGGCTGTTAGAAATATCTGGTCACTCATTACCCAGTTTTTTAAAAAGGCTTTGATGAATCCCTGTCTTCTGCAGTACAAAGACCAAACTACTTAACATGGAATGTGAGGTCTTCCATATCCTGGTCCTGACCTATTTCTTCAGCCATATAAATATATGCTAACCACCTTATCCAAACATTTGTCAGTTTGTTGTCAGGCATTGTTCTAGCCTCTAGAATTTGTGGTTGTCCCTGCTTTTACAGGGCTTTCAGATTAGCTGGGGAGACAGACAATCCCAAGTAAACAAATTGATTTATAGGGTGGCCAGGGAGGACCTTTCTGAAAAGGAGACATCTAAAGTGAGACCTGAAGAATGGGAAGGAACCAGCTGTAACAAGAGTTGGGAAGTCGAGAGAAAGATGCTATCGGCAGAGGGCACAGCAACAGCCTTGAAGTTAGAAAGAGTTGGAGTGTTCTGGGAATAAAAGAAGGCAGGCCCAAGGGCAGGGGCCAAGTTGCACAGTGCATTGTAGACTATAGTAAAGGAATTCAGGTTAAGCCAAACGAGGTGCTTAAATCTGGGGTTGGGATGAAATAAGGGTGATGACAACATAATGTAAAGGTCTTTAAACTTTAGCTCATTTATCTGTTAACAACTCTCTGATGTAAGTATTATTAGTAACTAGTTTTATGGATGAGGTCCCTGAAGAAGGAAGTTGGGTAATTTACTCAAAGTCTTCTAATACAATTGAAGTATTGAGTCACTGGATCTGTCTGACTCCAAAGCCCATGTGCTTAACCTGGACTCTAAATTCTCTTTTGTCTAATTGCTTTGTTTTGTGAGAAAATTAAAATTCAGAGATTAAAATTAAGCAAGAATGAGGCACTGTTCAAAAAAATCAGACCCTTCAATCTGAAAGGATTACAGAATGACCTTTTTATCTGGCAGAAGCTCAGAAAGCTAAGAAAACAAGAGGAGGCCATCATGGACTTATTCAGTGTGTACATGAGAACTCAGGGGCATCTTTTGAAGCTTCAAAGAAGTAATTATAGGTCAAATAAAAGGAAGTACTTTTTATACAGTGGGGAGTAAATAGAAGGAACTGATTATCCCAGATACAGATTGAAAATAAAATAAATTTAGAGTAGCTTTTATGAAGGCTGTAGAGTGAGTTAGTAAAACAGAACCTCTTTTGTATGAAGCATGCCAAAAATTGTAACAGAAGCTTAAATGACTAAAAATATTAGGAAAAATGAGTAAGGGAAAACTAATTCTATGTACAATAATGAAAAAGGAAAACAATTTTAGGTGTGATAATTTTACAGCATTTAAAAATTTTAGCTTTTTATGTATTGAGAAGAAATACATAAACTCATAAAATTTTGTTAGGAGTAGGAAGCCACTATAAAGGGATAGAAAGAAAGACTGTCTTCCTCAGTCATCACAGACAATAAAATTCTTATTTCCAGGGAAATCCATTTTGTTAGACTAGAAGGGTGTGGTCACAACAGTTCCAGGATCCCAACTTGACATCTGAGGAAAAAGCTGAGGCCCCAGTTCTTTTAGAACCTTTGCTTGCTTGTGCTGCATTTGTCTTTCAAAATGTTCTTCCAGCTACATGCAGTTGGAGTTAACTCTTGCTTAAAAACAAATGTCCTTTATTTCATAAATTAGGAGATTTTTACAACCTAAAATTGAGCAACAATGGGACCTGAGCTTTCTCTTATCCCCGTTGTCCCGTCAATTCCTATCGTCCTATTGAGAATCCCCAGCCCCTCGATGCAGATGCTCTTGTCCATTCAGTTTTAGTCCCTTACAGCTGTCACTGTAAGGGAAGAAGAGTGTACACTCGGTCTCTCTAGAGTCTGGGAATTGTTGAGTCAGAGTTTCGTAACTTCAATATCTAATGATTTCTGCTTCTTGGTTTTCTAGTAATTATCTCATCACAGTCAGGGTGCAAGCATGGCCAGAAGCTTCATGGGTCCAGCACCACTTCTGTGGTTCTCCTCCTCCTTCAAGATATCTGTGGGGGCACCTGCCTCCTTGGTATGCATCACACACCTAGTTGAGCCTTCAGCATATCAAGTGAACACCGCAACATTATATTAATAGCCTCAGTTCAGTTCAGTTCAGTCGCTCAGTCGTGTCTGACTCTTTGCGACCCCATGAATCGCAGCACGCCAGGCCTCCCTGTCCATCACAAACTCCCAGAGTTCACTCAACTCACATCCATTGAGTCGGTGATGCAATCCAGCCATCTCATCCTCTGTCGTCCCCTTCTCCTCCTGCCCCCAATCCCTCCCAGCATCAGAGTCTTTTCCAATGAGTCAACTCTTCGCATGAGGTGGCCAAAGTACTGGAGTTTCAGCTTCAGCATCATTCCCTCCAAAGAAATTCCAGGGCTAATCTCTTTAGAATGGACTGGTTGGATCTCCTTGCAGTCCCAAGGGACTCTCAAGAGTCTTCTCCAACACCACAGTTCAAAAGCATCAATTCTTCAGTGCTCAGCCTTCTTCACAGTCCAACTCTCACATCCATACATGACCACTGGAAAAACCATAGTCTTGACTAGATGGACCTTTGTTGGCAAAGTAATGTCTCTGCTTTTGAATATGCTATCTAGGTTGGTCATAACTTTCCTTCCAAGGAGTAAGCGTCTTTTAATTTCATGGCTGCAATCACCATCTACAGTGATTTTGGAGCCCAAAATAATAAAGTCTGACACTGTTTCCACTGTTTCCCCATCTATTTCCCATGAAGTGATGGGACCAGATGCCATGATCTTCGTTTTCTGAATATTGAGCTTTAAGCCAACTTTTTCACTCTCCACTTTCACTTTCATCAAGAGGCTTTTTAGTTCCTCTTCACTTTCTGCCATCAGGGTGGTGTCATCTGCATATCTGAGATTATTGATATTTCTCCCAGCAATCTTGATTTCAGCTTGTGTTTCTTGCAGTCCAGCGTTTCTCATGATGTCCTCTGCATAGAAGTTAAATAAGCAGGGTGACAATATACAGCCTTGACGAACTCCTTTTCCTATTTGGAACCAGTCTGTTGTTCCATGTCCAGTTCTAACTGTTGCTTCCTGACCTGCATACAGGTTTCTCAAGACGCAGGTCAGGTGGTCTGGTATTCCCATCTCTTTCAGAATTTCCCACAGTTTATTGTGATCCACACAGTCAAAGGCTTTGGCATAGTCAATAAAGCAGAAATAGATGTTTTTCTGGAACTCACTTGCTTTTTTGATAATCCAGCGGATGTTGGCAATTTGATCTCTGGTTCCTCTGCCTTTTCTAAAACCAGATTGAAAATCAGGAAGTTCATGTTTCACGTATTGCTGAAGCCTGGCTTGGAGAATTTTGAGCATTACTTTACTAGCATGTGAGATGAGTGCAATTGTGCAGTACTTTGAGCATTTTTGGCATTGCCTTTCTTTGGGATTGGAATGAAAACTGACCTTTTCCAGTCCTGTGGCCACTGCTGAGTTTTCCAAATTTGCTGGCATATTGAGTGCAGCACTTTCACAGCATCATCTTTCAGGATTTGAAATAGCTCAACTGGAATTCCATCACCTCCACTAGCTTTGTTCGTAGAGGTGGTTTCTAAGGCCCACTTGACTTCACATTCCAGGATGTCTGGCTCGAGGTCAGTGATCACACCATCGTGATTATCTGGGTCGTGAAGATCTTTTTTGTACAATTCTTCTGTGTATTTTTTTTTTTTTTTTTTAATTTTATTTTATTTTTAAACTTTACATAATTGTATTCGTTTTGCCAAATATCAAAATGAATCCGCCACAGGTATACATGTGTTCCCCATCCTGAACCCTCCTCCCTCCTCCCTCCCCATACCATCCCTCTGGGTCATCCCAGTGCACTAGCTCCAAACATCCAGTATCGTGCATCGAACCTGGACTGGCTTCTCATTTCATACATGATATTTTACATGTTTCAATTGCCATTCTCCCAAATCTTCCCACCCTCTCCCTCTCCCATAGAGTCCATAAGACTGTCCTATACATCAGTGTCTCTTTTGCTGTCTCGTAAACAGGGTTATTGTTACCATCTTTCTAAATTCCATATATATGCGTTATTATACCGTATTGGTGTTTTTCCTTAATTCTTGCCACCTCTTCTTAATATCTCCTGCTTCTGTTAGGTCCATACCATTTCTGTCCTTTATCAAGCCCATCTTTGCATGAAATGTTCCCTTGGTATCTCTGATTTTCTTGAAGAGATCTCTAGTCTTTCCCATTCTGTTGTTTTCCTCTATTTCTTTGCATTGATCGCTGAAGAAGGCTTTCTTATCTCTTCTCGCTATTCTTTGGAACTCTGCATTCAGATGCTTATATCTTTCCTTTTCTCCTTTGCTTTTCACTTCTCTTCTTTTCACAGCTATTTGTAAGGCCTCCCCAGACAGCCATTTTGCTTTTTTGCATTTCTTTTCCATGGGGATGGTCTTGATCCCTGTCTCTTGTACAGTGTCACCAACCTCAGTCCATAGTTCATCAGGCACTCTATCTATCAGATCTAGGCCCTTAAATCTATTTCTCACTTCCACTGTATAATCATAAGGGATTTGATTTAGGTCATACCTGAATGGTCTAGTGGTTTTCCCTACTTTCTTCAATTTCAGTCTGAATTTGGCAATAAGGAGTTCATGATCTGAGCCACAATCAGCTCCTGGTCTTGTTTTTGCTGACTGTATAGAGCTTCTCCATCTTTGGCTGCAAAGAATATAATCAATCTGATTTCGGTGTTGACCATCCGGTGATGTCCATGTGTAGAGTCTTCTCTTGTGTTGTTCGAAGAGGGTGTTTGTTATGACCAGTGCATTTTCAAGGCAAAACCTATCAGTCTTTGCCCTGCTTCATTCCATATTCCAAGGCCAAATTTGCCTGTTACTCCAGGTGTTTCTTGACTTCCTACTTTTGCATTCCAGTCCCCTATAATGAAAAGGACATCTTTTTTGGGTGTTAGTTCTAAAAGGTCTTGTAGGTCTTCATAGAACCGTTCAACTTCAGCTTCTTCAGTGTTACTGGTTGGGGCATAGACTTGGATTACTGTGATATTGAATGGTTTGCCTTGGAAACGAACAGAGATCATTCTGTCACTTTTGAGATTGCATCCAAGTCCTGCATTTCGGACTCTTTGTTGACCATGATGGCTACTCCATTTCTTCTGAGGGATTCCTGCCCACAGTAGTAGGTATAATGGTCATCTGAGTTATTAATAGCCTAGTCTGTTGTATATGCAGTTTAAAATGTTAATGCTACAAAGTCAAATTGTGAATTTTGTTCAGACAGTTTTTATGGGAATTCTACCATTAAAAAAAAAAGTCTACCCAAGCTTTGGAAAAAGGCATAGTTAGCACATAAGACATAAATATGAATATGTTCTTGTAACATAGAGGCTCTTCATATTTATGCATGTTCTGTTCATTATCTTTACAAGTAATCTCCTGTTGAGAAATGCTGGGCATTTCATTTGGGCAAGCCAGGCTTGTATTTTTAAGTGTCTGTGACAGGATTATTGTTTCCACTCATGTTTGTACTGGTAGCTAATGAAATTATTTTTGATTCTCTTCTGTAACTTCTGCCATGATTGGTTTTCTGTTTTAGCATACCATTTCTTCAGATTTCAAATCCATGAAAATTCTGTGGTTCCTAACAACTCATCATTCATTTGTTTTTTATTTGTTCATTCATTCAGCTGATCTCTCCTGAACATCTACTTTGCTAAACACTGGGCCAGGTGTGAGGGTGATGACAATGGATATATCATAGATATTGTCCCCAAGGAAGTCACAATCTAGTTAAAGAGACAAACCTATGGGGAAATAATTACAATTAAGTTTAAGATGCCTATGAGACATTTAAATAGAGATCTTAGGAAGTTATATGAGTCTGGGTCTGGGGTTCAACAGAAAGGTCTGGGCTAGAGATTGAAATTTGGGGAAAATTGGTGTTCAAACTCATGAAGGTGGATAGAATGCACTGTAAAATTAAAAATAACAATAGTAATAGCTAATCATAATAATAATATTAATGAAGATAGCTAATATTAATTTAATCCTCATAGTAACTCTTTATCATAGGCATTATTATTACTTTTTTTGTAGATGAGGCCCAGAGAAGCCACAGTGTTAGTAAACCACAAAACCCAGTCCAGTCCTACAGCCTGCCTCTTAATACTGCACTAGAAGAGAGAAAAGGCTTCCCTGGTGGCCCAGATTGTAAAAAATCTGCCTGCAATGCAAGGGACTTCGGTTCAATCCCTGGGTTGGAACTGATTTCTTGGAGAAGGGAGTAGCAACCCACTCCAGTATTCTTGCCTGGAGAACTCCATGGACGGAGGAGTCTGGAGGGCTACAGTCCATGGGGTCACAAAGAGTAAGACACGACTGAGCGACTTTCACTTTCAGAAGAGAGAAAAGACTCAGCTCAGAGGTCCAGGCCATTCCAACATTTAGAGGTTGGATGGCAGAGGCAGACCTGTGAAAGGAGTGATGTGATGGGTAGGAGGGAACTGTGAGAATAGGGAATCTCAGAATTCAGGCAAAGAGCATTCCAGGTAGGTTGCCAAGGCCAGCAGTCAAATGCTGCTGAAAGATGGGCACTTCTAGGACACAGGCATGAACTGGGTGATGAGGATAGGGAAAAGGTTTGCCAGGCTTGGAGTTTAATGTGAGTAAAGAGATAGGTATGGAGGAACGAGATGTTGTTAGAGGGGTTAAACACAAGCAGGAATGGTGAAAGATGAGACCGAAGACGTTGTCAGAGGCCAGATCATGAAGGACCTGCAATACCCCAAGGTAGCTCCAGACCGTTGATCTCTGCCAGAAGTGTGCATCCCCAAAGCTGGGGGCAAACAAAACTGAGCTGCCTGTTATAAACAGGAGGGAGCTATATATCTGTGTTATCTCATATAATGTCTGTTTTGTCAGATTCCTTCAAAATTTAGCATGTTGAGTGTTGATCATTTTCAGTTTATAGACATATTGAGTCACTGTGTTGTGTACCAGGAGCTGTCTTAGTATTATAGGTAAATTATACTTTAAAAGCATACAGACTCATGGAAGAAGAAATCCAATTTGTAGTTACCAGAGGTGGGAGGTTGGGAAAGCAGGAATTGGGTGAGGGTACAAACTTCCAGTCTTAAGATAAATAAATACTAGGGATGTAACACACAACATGATTAACATAATCATGTTAATAACATAGCATAACAAACAATATAGTTAACACCACTGTGTGTTATAAATGGAAGCTGTTAAGAGAATAAATCCTAAGGGTTCTCATCACAAGGAAAAATATATTTAAATTTTTTATTTAATTCTGTATATGAGATGATGGGTATTCACTAAACTTGAGATGTAGTAATCATTTCATAGTGTATATAAGCCAAATCATGATGATGTATACCTTAAACTTATACAGTGCTGCATGTCAACTCGGAGAAGGCAATGGCACCCCACTCCAGTACTCTTGCCTGGAAAATCCCATGGACGGAGGGGCCTGGTAGGCTGCAGTCCATGGGGTCGCTGAGGGTCGGACACGACTGAGTGACTTCACTTTCACTTTTCTCTTTCATGTATTGGAGAAGGAAATGGCAACCCACTCCAGTGTTCTTACCTGGAGAATCCCAGGGACTGGGGAGCCTGGTGGGCTGCCGTCTATGGGGTCACACAGAGTCGGGCACAACTGAAATGACTTAGCAGCAGTAGCAGCAGCATATCAACTACATCTCAAAAAAACATGGAAGAAAAAAATTTACCATGTTGAGACATTTTAATTTCAGATTTAAAAATTACCCATGACTTCTTTCAGCACCAAATCATTTATCAGACTGGTAGATGTTCTATGTGGAAGGAAGACATTTATATACAAAGGTACATAATTAGCATGACTATTTTTATACTTCTTTCTATATTGGGAGCAAGTGTTGAAAGTGGTAAAAAAGTGTGAGTTGGTTTGCTTAATTGGGCAAACCTTGATCACAATCAGGGGAAAGTGATTCATTGAGTTTCTGTCCTTCATTATACATCCTGAGTGGTTTTGAAGTCAGAGATTGTCCTGGGTTTGAATTCTGCCTCTGTCATTTATTAGCTAAGTGACTTTGGTGTCAGTTACTTAACCTTTTTCAAGCTGTTTGTTGACTGAGAGACTTCTTTAATAATAAAAATTATAAAGCATATTGCAAGAATTAAGTAAAGAATATGAATTAGGAATTTTCTTTATCCTAATCAAACAAAAAGCCTTACAGTGAAGATGATCAATAGGATTCCTTTCTTTGTTTTTGATTCTATCTTACCTTTGGTTATTTTGCCTATTTAGAATTTTGTAATTTATCCTTAAATACCTGTAGCTAATTGTTGATAGAAATAGTAATTTTTTCTAGATGCGGATTTGAAGGCTGTGCTTATAAAGTGAGACCTAGTTCCTAAAATAATCTTTACAGGAATATTAAAGAACTGTAGTATCTAAAAATATTCATTCTGAAGCTCTACCATATCATATAGAATTCTAGGGAGGATTATTTAATTTTTGCTACTTGATGGTGACAAAATATATTCATTAATTTTCAGTGTTCTTGTTTTCTTCATGAAATTAAAATAATTTCATTGCCTGCTGGAAGCTGACTTCACAGTACATGCACGGTAACTTTAAGAGTTACAAAAAAATTAAAAATCTTAAATTAACCCTGTCATTTGTCATTTATAGAAGTAAATGAACTGGAATCATTCATTTATTAAAATCTTAGCTCTTGGCAGATTTTTTTTTTTTTTTGGTATTATTCCCTGAACCCATTTCTTGGCAGAGCTTCATTCTATGGTCACAACTAATTGGAATACTGAGGATGGATGCCTGGCTGACCCCTGTGGCTTTGACAGATTGTCTAGATGAGACATCCTTAAGTCTCATCTGATGAAATGGGCCGGTTTAATAGCACTTTTCATTACAACACAAAGGGGATCAATTTTGGAGTGGGGGAGGGGAGTTTCTTTCTGAAATCTATTTTAACTAGGGAGAAGAGAGAGAGAGTGGAAAGAATGTTTGGCTTATAAAGTAGACATGGATTTGGATTCAAGCTCTAACACTTTTAAGGTCTAAGCCTTGATACAAGCATACCTTAGAGATGCTGTGAGTTTGGTTCTGGACCACTGCAATAAAGTGAATATCGCAATAAAATGAGTCACAATAATGTTTTGGTTTCCCAGTGCATAATACAACTATTATGCATACACTATACTGTAGTCTATTAAGTGTTCAATAGCATTATGTCTAAAAAAACCAATGTACATACCTTAATTAAAAATTACTTTATTGCTTCCCTGGTGGTTCAGTGGTAAAGAGCCTGCCAAAGCAGGAGATGCATTTTCAATCCCTGGGTCAGGAACATCCCCTGGAGAAAGAAATGGCAACCCACTCTAGTATTCTCGCCTGGAGAATCCCATGGACAGAGGAACCTGGCAGGCTACAGTCCATGGGGTTGCAAAAGAGTCAGGCACAACTTAGTGACAAAAAAAAAAAAAAACAAAACCCAAAAGCTAATCATCATCTTTGCCTTCAGCAAGTTATAATCTTTTTTTTGATGGAGGGTCTTGCCTCCATGTTGGTCTTTGCTTACTGATCAGGCTAATGTGGCTATGGCAATTTCATTAAATAAGACAACAATGAAATTTGCTGCATTAATTGACTTGCCCTTTCATGAACTATTTCCCTGTATCATGCAGTACTGTTTGATAGCACTTTACCCACAAGAAATTCTTCCAAAATGGGAGTCAATCCTCTCAAACCCTGCTGCTTTGTTAACCAAGTTTAAATTCTTTGTTGTCATTTCAGCCATCTTCACCAGGAGTAGATTCCCTCTCCAAAAAATACTTTCTTTGCACCTCCACAAGAAGCAACTCCTCATTTAGGTTTTATTGTGAGATTGCCCTAATTCAGTCACATCTTCAGGCTCCACTCCTAATGCTTGCTATTTCTATCACATCTGCAGTTATTTCCTCCACTGAAATCTTAAACTCCTCAAAGTCATCCATGAGGGTCAGAATCAACTTCTTCCAAACTCCTGTTATGTTGGTATTTGACCTCTTCCCATGAATCATGATTAATGGCATCTAGAATGGTGACCAGAGAAGGCAATGGCAACCCACTTCAGTACTCTTGCTTGAAAAATCCCATGGACGGAGGAGCCTGGTAGGCTGCAGTCTATGGGGTCGTGAAGAGTCGGACACGACTGAGTGACTTCACTTTCACTTTTCACTTTCATGCATTGGAGAAGGAAATGGCAACCCACTGCAGTGTTCTTGCCTAGAGAATCCCAGGGACAGGGGAGCCTGGTGGGCTGCCATCTATGGGGTCGCACAGAGTCGGACACAACTGAAGCAACTTAGCAGCAGCAGCGGAATGGTGACTCCTTTCCAGAATGGTTCAATTACTTTGCCCACTTCCATTAGAGGAATCACTGTCTATAGCAGTGAAAAGTATTTCTTAAAGAATAAGAAAAAGTATTTCTTAAAGAAAAAGACTTGAAAGTCAGAATGACTCCTGATCTGTGAGCTGCAGAATGAATGCTCTGTTAACAGACATGAAAACCACATTAATCTTGTTTTATATCTCCATCAGAGCCCTTGAGTGGTCAGGTGCATTGTCAATGAGCAGTAATGTTTTGAAAGGAATCTTTTTTCCCTTGAGCAATTGGTCTCAACAGTGGGGTTAAAACATTCAGTAAACCATGTTGTCAACAGATGTGCTGTCATCCAAGCTTTTGTTGTTCCATTTATACAGCACAGGCAGAGTAGTTTTAGCATAATTTTTAAGGGCCCTTAGAATTTGGGGTATAGTATATGAGCATTGTCTTCAGTTTCAAACTACCAGCTCCATTGACCTCTAACAAGAGAGTCAGCCTGTCCTTTGAAGCTGTGAAGCCAGGCATTAACTTCTCTCCAGCTATGAGAGTCCTAGAGGGCATCTTCTTCCAAAATAAGGCTGTTTTGTTTACACTGAAAATCTGTTGTTTAGGGTAGCCACCATCAGTATTTTAACTAGATCATCTGGGATAACTTACTGCAGCGTCTACATCAGCAGTTGCTGCTTCACCTTGCACTTCTCTGTTACGGAAATGACTTCTTTCCTTCAACCTTCACATTCTTCTTCTGCAGCTTCCTTACCTCTCAGCCTTTATGTAATTGAAGAGAGTTAGAGCCTTGCTGTAGATTTGGCTTTGGCTTAAGGGAATGTTGTGGCTGGTTTGATCTTCCTTCCAGACCACTCCAACTTTTTCCATATCAATGATTTGTGTGTTCTTTGGAGTAGCACTTTTAATTTCCTTTAAGAACTTTTTCTTTGGATTCACAGCTTGACTATTTGGTGTAAGTGTTTTTGGTCTAGCTCAGCCTTCAATGCACTGTCCTCACTAAGCTTAATCATTTCTAGCTTTTAACTTAAAGTGAGAGACCTGCAACTCTTCCTTTCACATGAAGACTTAGAGACCATTATAAGGTTATTAATTTGCCTAATATCAATATTGTTGTGTCCTAAAGAATAGGAAGGCCCAAGGAGAGGAAGAGCCAGGGAAATAACCAGTAGTTGGAACAGTCAGAACACGCACAGCATTATCAATGAAGTTCACCATTTTATGTGGATGTGGTTCGCTGCACCACAAAACAAGTACAGTAGTAATAGCAAAGGTCACGGATCACCAAAGCAAATGTAACAGGAACAAAAAAGTTTTAAACTTTGTGAGAATTATCAAAATGTGACACAGAGATGAAGTGAGCAAATCTTGTTGGAAAAATGGTGCCAGTAGACTTGCCTGACACAGGGTTGCCACAGACCCTCCATCTGCAAAGTACAGTAAAGCAGAGTGGAGTGCCGTAAAGTGAGGTATGCTTGTATCTGTTAAAAAGCCTCAGAGGGGCACAGGACACTTCTGCTCTTCACTTCCAGCCCCATCCAAAATGCCCCTTTTCTTCACCCCCAGCCATTCTCTTCTTTCCCCCATTTTGGTGTGACCCTCTTTCCCTGCTCCAACCCCTTGGCTTACCATTCTTCCCATCCATTCCCCACTTTGCTGCTGTAGGAGATGGTTGGTGGAAATGGTGGTCACATCACCTTGGTGGGATTGGGAGTGGGGCTTTCTGTTCTGGAAGTGAGGTGTAGCTTCCACTCTACATAAATTATGAAGGGATGGAGGTTTGTTTGGGGGAGGAAAGGGTGTTTCATTACTTCTCTGCTGCGTTGCTGTCTGGCTGTTTTTCCTTCTTTCAAACCAAAATTTCCTATATAATTCAGCTCTCCAAAGTCACTTTCATCTTTCTCTACTTCTAGAAATTAGAGACCCTTTAGAAGATTCTTGGAGCCTCTTTCTGATACTTCTTTTAAGCTACCCTCTTAGAGTATAATGTGTACGGCCAGGAACATTCATGTAATAAAGGTTTATTAAGAAATTATTAGACGGGCCCTGTGTTAAGTGCTGAAGAGACAAAGGTGAATGAGACATACTCTTCCTCTCAAGGAACCAACAATCGGTAGAAGGAGATAGGCAAGCAAAGTCATCATTTAGTGGGATGAAAATTGCATGCGGTAATGGGGACATTGAGAGTAGAGTGCCAAATGATGGTGGGAAGTCAGGAAGTTCTTCTTAGAGAAGGCAGTACTTTAACACAGATGTGAAGGATAAATAGGAGTCTGTTGTTTGAAAGCAAGGGCTTATTTACAATACAGCAAACCCATAGTTTGGCATGACCAGACTGTGGCAGTGATGATTGAAAATGGAGGGAAAATGAAATGTTTAAGAATATGATTCCACTGAGAGGTAAGGTTCTAATCCTGAACCTAGGTGGGTATATGGGAGTTTATTATGTCAACAGATACAGTGTGTGTGTGTGCGTGCGTGTAGTTTCTGGAAAGTCCATCATGTGCTTTAACATCGTAGTTCCTAAATTTTCTACCTGAAAAACATGCCTTTAGGGTTATATGAATTACTTAGTAACCACTTGGCTATCAGTGTTAATGTCAGGGATCAGAGGAAAGGGTATTGATGATTCAGGATTTCTCTTCTGCTTCAGTTCATAGCCTAGAGAAGCACTTAGTTATTATAGGCTTGTTTGAATTGTCACATAAAGCATTCATTTTTGTGAATGTTTTCAATGGGGTATTAAAATTGAACCAAGTAGATTCCATGTTGCCAAACTGCTATGACTTAATAGGGGAACTATGAAAGATGTGCATGTGTGCTGTCTGTAAGCAAATAACGTGCATGGGAGTTTGGGGAAGGGAGAGAATCACATGGATCAGATTTTTGGGATTTAGGGACTGGTCATTTACTGTCAGTCTCATTCCCAAGGTGTGTGAGGCCTCAGAAAATATTATTCTGAATACTCAAACTTTTGGGTTCCTTGACTGACAAAATGCAAGTTCGCAAAACTTCCAGTGAGTCACCTGCATTAATCAAGGACCAATTGAGTGTTGTCATTGTGGTAGAATACAATGAGAATGATGACTGCTGCCTCCTTCAGCACACAGGGATGGGTGTAACCCCTGAGAAGCCATGCTGTTTGGTGCCCCTCTCTTCAGGGACCGGTGCAGGCATGTCCCCTGAACCCGCCTTTCCAGGGCTCTCCCATTAGACTCAGTCAGCTTTATCTCGTCGTAAATTATGTTGTATGACAGATGGTTTTTATTTTCCTTGCAAGCTACTAATCTTTGATGTGTATTTATATTTCAGTGTTTTCTGTTTTAAGCCTTTTCCTCTTTTCTTCATGTCCTACAGTTTTTGTGGCTTTAGTCACAGTACCTCATATCCCAAATCCTTGTTTTCCCTTCTTCTACAGTTTCTGCATCAGTGTTCACTCTTTGCCTACTACTCCACGAGTCTCTTCTCTGAGTCTCTGACTCCTACCCCATCTCAGCTGTGCTTTGTAGCTTCAAGAAAAATCCTGAGGTGGGTCTGTGAAGTTTGCCTTTGCTACTTCTCTTCGCCATTCTCCTGACTTTTCCCCCTTCCCTTGCCCTACCTCTGCCTTAAGTAGAATCAACACAAATGTGCCACTAACTGTGGTCAAGGAGGTAAGCCAGTCTAGATGGGGTTCAAAGATGGCTTAAGGAGCATGCAGTCTAGGGTAGGAGGTCTGAGGTATCGTAAGTGAGGCATTTGAAGGACTCACAAGGTAATGAGGGCTAGAGTAGTGTGAGTTAAAAATGGAATGGGGAGCATTGCAGGAAAGCTTCACCCTCTATTAGCTAATGGAGACAGCTGGTGACAGAGTTGTTACAAGACATTGGACCTTCCCTTGTCTTGTCTTGCTGGGAACTCTGTCAGGGCTGGTTCACTTTGGCTAGGATTATCTTTCACTAACTGCTTTGGTTTCACTAGGTACCTGGGCAGACTTAGTGGGTAGGTGTATCCACTCCTATTTCTGATTCCTCCCTGACTGTTGCTAACATATATCTCTTTTAGGTTCTCGTGTGATCTTGGGACCTTGCCTTCTTGTCTTCCTTTTCAGTCTTCACACTGGATGTAGCTGAACAAGCTTAGTCTTCTTCATCAGGGCTACCATGTGTATTTTCTCTGGGGGCTTAAGGGGACAGTGGAAAGTAGGGTTGGAGGTTTTAGAGGCAATAGGAAGGGGCATTGTCAGGTTGAGATTCCTCTCTATTTTAGTATCTAAGGTATATATATTTTCCCAACTGACCTAGTTCTGTATAGTTGTTTCTGCAGAGTCACTGATCCTCACTGATTAAGATGGAAAAGAATAAAAAAGAGACAGTGGTAATAATAGACTGATTTCTGACCTATTTCTCCTTGGATATTTTCCCCAGAGATAGAAATAAGATAACAGAGAAGGCGATGGTACCCCACTCCAGTACTCTTGCCTGGAAAATCCCATGGACGCAGGAGCCTGGTAGGCTGCAGTCCATGGGTTCTCGAAGAGTTGGACACGACTGAGCGACTTCACTTTCACTTTTCACTTTCATGCATTGGAGAAGGAAATGGCAACCCACTCCAGTGTTCTTGCCTGGAGAATCCTAGGACAGGGGAGCCTAGTAGGGTGCCGTCTATGGGGTCGCACAGAGCCAGACATGACTGAAGTGACTTAGCAGCAGCAGCAGAGATAAGATAAGGGGGAAGTTGGTTGTCAGAGTGATGTTTGGTATTTCAGTATCTTGCCTCTGGTGAGTGTAAGGGCCTTAGCCTCTGTCTTCTATCTGTAAGTGTTGTTAACATCTGGCTCTTGGAAATCAAACCTTTGGCAAAGTACCAGCTCACTACTGCTTCCAAAATACTTGTAGAAATCTGAGCTAGAGCTTGCTATGGACAAAACACAAAGGCACTTCTTTCTAGATTTAGTTGAAAACTCATGTTTAGAGCAGGTCAGCCATGATTCTACATACTCACTTGGACCCATTTTGCTTTTTGTGTTTTCATCAGTCAGGGTAGTAGGTTATTTCATGACTCTGAGTCTCATGTTTCAGACATCTTTTTTGGAACTAGTAAATCCCTTTCAGAAAAAGTTATAGAAATACTGGCTTTCTAAAGTAGGCTTCAGAGTGGAAGCAGTTAGTAAACAGAAATGTTTATTTTTTTAATTTATTTTTTAATTGGTGGAAAAATGCTTTACAATTTTGTGATGGTTTCTGCCGCACAACATTTATGGCAAATCAGCCATGATTATACATGTACCACCTCCCTCTTGAGCCTCCCAGAAATCTTTATTGAATGAGTAAGATTTTAGTAATGTGTATGGATATTACTCAGTTTAAGGGGCTGTATAACTGAGGGAAAAGTTATGAAATAAGTTGTAGTAACATATTTGGTATATAACATTAACAATCACTTCTTATGGAAAAAACACTTAGTAACAATCTCAGCCTATACTTATATTGGTTTATACTTTTCACAGAGTTTCTGTGTGTATAAACCTTGGAGATAAACTAGATGAGTCTTGCTGTCATCCCCCATCTTGCAGATACCTGAAATAAAAGCTAAAAGACCAATCTGGTAGTCCTGTGATTGGAACCCATAACCCGGCTTGGTACCCTTTTCTCTACAAACTGTTCAGACCAAAAATCTGCATGAATCTATGATAATAAGAGATAAATAAAGCAAGGGGTGAGGTTTTGTCCTATTTGTTTGTTTGTTTGTTTCTATGCTCACTTCTATTCAATTTAAGGATTGGCATTCTTTTAGCAAATACTCAGGGCCCAGCTTTGTACCAGATACACAAGCACTTGATACAGTGTTGAACAAGACAAATATGGAACTTATATTCTAACAAAGAAAAATAGTAAATACTTAAACAAGAAATAGCATAAATAAATTCAGGTAGTAATAAAAGCTCTGAAGAAAATAGAGAAAGACTGGCGTTGGTGATATTTTCATATGTGATATATTCCTGAAAATGGGCACCAAGGTTTAGTGTACATATGTTTTAAAGGGAGAGTCCTTTCTAAGGAATCCAAACAGTCATAAAACACCTCTTCATTGTGGTGTTTGGAGGACCCAATCAAAATTGATCTGAAGTTCAAAATTGGCTTAAGTCCAGAGGGTGTAGTTAAGGCTAAATATTTGCTGTTTTAGAAACTCCTCTTGATACCTCTTTCATGATATTGAGGCTAGGATGAATATTCCATTTTACCATTTTCACTCATAATAATGAAAACAAAATATAGACAGCAGTGCCTTCTCATTTTTTAAAAATTAGCAACAGAACTTTCTTCAAAGCAAATTCCAGATGTCCAGTATGTAAAACAGCTGTGGCTCCTCTGCTCATACCATAATGATCCCCCATGAATACTGAGAAATCACTAAGGGTTTGCAGAACACAGGATGAAAACTACAATAAAAAATTCAAATTTTAAATCTTATGATTGAAAAAAATAGCTGTGCTGCTGAAACTGGCACAGCCACTACACCAGAGCTTCCAAATCTTGTTCTTAGACCCATGAAAGTCTGCATTCAGTGAAAAAATAGGTTTATACGTACATTTTAATCTAAAATTAAATTTTGGGGTAGCATTCTTAATATAAGGCAAAGTCAAATTTTAATCAAGGCTATTTCTTCAGAGCATAGTTTCCCCCACTTCCATAGTGTTATTGAGATAGAATTGACATACTGCATTGTATGAGTTTAAGGTGTATGGCATAATGATTGGAATTGCATATATTGTGAAATTATTACCACAATACAGAGCATTGTGCCTTTTAATAATGTGGACTTATGGTACTACTGAGGCTAAAGTACTTTTCATCTGCTAATTTAAAAGTTAAATTTCATATTTGCTGAGTTTTATTTTGTTCATAAACTGTTTAATTATAAATACATCCATGATTTTTTAATATCATTATAAAGTAATTGAATTGCTGGTTTAAATATTTTTTTCTTCTTGTCTTCTAGTTTGCCAGGGTTTGGATACCTGATCCTGAAGAAGTTTGGAAGTCAGCAGAGCTGCTCAAAGATTATAAGCCAGGAGATAAAGTTCTCCTGCTTCAACTTGAGGATGGAAAGGTAGGAATTCTGCTTTTATTTGTTGTTAATGGCATAAAGTAAAGGAAATTCAAAAGGGTAAATTTGCTGTGAGATACTTAACTTCACTTGGAAGTTAAATTTTGAATTAATCTAATATTTTCACTTAACTGATAAAAATGGCAAACAAGTTTCTATCCCAAAGGGTTAGTGAAAATAGCAGATACTTTAAAAAACCCATTATTTTGGCTTATGAATTTATTATGACCTGATTTAGATTCACATCTAATCCTCCCATAGATATTCCTGTTTATCTGTATTTTGTTTAGGATATCACTTAAATAATTCATATTAGCTAAGAAAACAACATTTCAAGACCCAGCTTGAGATATGATATTTGCTGGAAATAGGTATTTGAAAAATATTTACTTAGAAGCTATTATCTATAAAACCCTTTGCTAGTGGCCAGAAAAACCTATAACCAGTTGTGTCTCTATACTTTCCCATCTTCATTCACTGCAGAATAGACTCTTGGTTCCACCCTTTTTATTCTCTCTACTGCATTTGACAGGGCATGTCACACTTTTAGTGTGACATTAATTTCTTCTAAACAATTTATAATCTAGCCAGGAGAATGCAGGATATAAAAAGTAGTTCAATACTGCAATACTAAAAATGTCAAAAGATAAGCTTATGATTAATTCCCAAGTGAGTAATACTGTCCTGACAGTTAATATGTATTAAACACTTACTATGTACCAGGTGTAGTTCTGAGTCCTGTATATCCTATAACTCACTTAATCCTCATAACAATCCTATGAGGTGGGCCTGTTATTATTACCACTTTATGGATGAAATACTGAGACTCAGAACGTTTGGGACTTGCTCAGAGTTATATAGGCATTAAGGGATGAAGTTGGGACTTTGAGCCAGTAGATTGCCTTTATGGTCTGTGCTCATAACCACTGTGCTGTACTGTAAAGACAGTGAGGACTTTAGGGTCCCAAAAGAGGGAAACATCACTGTGGGGTGCTTCAGGGAAGACTCCCAAGAGAAGGAAGAGTTTTGACTAGACAGAGTTTAGATTAACAAAGAGAAAGGGAATAGACTTTGTGAGACTTGGAATATATTTTGAAGATAGTGAATATCACAAGTTGACTGAACAGAGATTTAGAAAGGTGTGTGTTCTAGTTTAAGGCTAGTATGTTAAGGTACTTGCTATGTATCATGTTAAGAAGAGACAAAAAAAAAGAAGAGGCAAAAAATATGCTCTCTGACATTAATGTCAAATAAGAAAGTACATATACTTAGGAATAGTGTGACATAAGATATAATAAATATAAATAAGAAACAAAATAGAACAGAGTGGAGACTGGTCAGAGGAACTGATGAAGGCTAAGAGTCAGAGAGGCATCGTCTAAAGAATGAATAGACAAGGAGGAGTGCATTTCAGGGATCTGGAGGAGCCTCAGCAAGGGCAGGGAGGCATGCACAGTATTGTGCATTTGGAGAACTGTACAAGTTTCATGTTGTTGGGATTTGACGGGAGAGGACTGGCAGGAATATGGGGGTGGGGGGGTACCAGATCAAAGAGAGCCTCATGTTCATGCTGCAACTCTTAAACTTCAACTGGTATACCTGGGAAGTGATTGTAGTGTTTTTAAACGGAAGAGTGCCAAGTTTTCTGTTTTAGAAAGGACTCACTGGTGGTGGAGTGGAGAATGAATTTCAGGAGAGCAAAACAGAGGCAAGGCAATTATTCAGAAAGAAGGCAGGGAAGAATTAGACCAGATTAGAAGGGCCTTGACTACCAAATAAGGAATTAACTTATTCAATATTCATTGATCATCCACTCTGTGAGGCACGTTAGGTACTTTAGGCTATATTTTCTTATGATAATTCGCACAGCAAACCCGTGCGTTCGCATGTGGTATTGTAACTATTTTCCAAATAAGGAAGCCCAGACTCAGAGATATTAAGCAGTCTGCCTGAGATCACATAACCATTTTTTGTATGGCAGAAGCCAATGCAAAGACTAGTCAGCTTTGGAAAAGGACATTAGATCCTAATAAACAGACAAAGAGAGGTCGAGCGTCAGACTGTAAAACTTTCCTCCCCATTTTGCAGAATTCATTCCAACCTGATTTGAACATTTGACCTCTATATATCTCTTTAGTATTAACAAAAGTATTAGCAAAAGTCTTTTTACAAAACTAACTTGTCCATCTCTGCAATTATATTGCTGTTTTTTTCCTTTTCATGTGTTGTATGTTGTTTCCCCTTAATACATAATTGAGTGACAGTCTCCATGTTTGACTTTGCCATAAAGCCATATTCCTTAAAATGAGTAGTACTTCTTAGTTTGGAGGGCCAAGCACTTCATTAAAAGTCTAATAAAAACTATGGACTGTATTTTAAAGAAATACACATATGTGTATGTACTTACACATAGATGCATAGATGCAAAGTGTTAACATCTAATTTTAAGGGATTCTTGGGCCTCTCTGGGTTCAGGAGTTCCCAAGTACCTACCACATACCAAACATTGTCTCCTTTAATTTTTAGCACATGCCTGTGAGCTATTTCCATTATGCCCTTTTTACAAATGAAAGATTAAGGTTAAATAATATACACAAGACCACACAAGAAGTAAATAACAGTTTCAGGACTTGAACCTGCGTTGATCTGGCTCTAGAGCCAAGCTCTTAGCACTCTCTTATATTGTCTGTCACTTATACCAGGTGAAGAGGATAAAAAAAGAATTATTTTCCCATAGAAAATGATCTGGCCTAGTAACTAGGTAGAAAAAATAATCTAGGCTTTGACTTTTCAAACTGTATTAGCAAAAAATGTTGCTATGAGTTAATACATCTAGTGAAAACAGACTCTCATTTTTTGCTGTTTCCACCAATTTCTGTGGTTTTGGGAGGTACCAGGAAAATGTATTTAATAACTGAGAAACAAATCAGGAATAGGAAATGATCAAAATGTGTTAATACATGCCTGTATCAGGTTTTTGCCATGATTTATTCAGATGCTGTATCTTGTGCATTTTCAGGATTTGGAATATCGTCTAGATCCAAAGACCAAGGAACTGCCTCATTTAAGAAACCCTGACATACTTGTGGGTGAAAATGATCTCACAGCCCTCAGTTATCTTCACGAGCCTGCTGTACTCCATAATCTCAGAGTCCGCTTTATTGATTCCAAACTTATTTATACATATTGTGGTGAGTGTGCATTGCTGTCTGAGTGAACTGTGAATTCTTTTTGCTAATGGACATAACCGTGGAAATAATGTGCATGAGAAAGAAGGCTGTGGGTGGATCTTTTCTTAGAAACATATTCACTTCAGAGTTATCAAAAGATTTCAGTTCAGTTCAGTTGCTCAGTTGTGTCCGACTCTTTGTACACCAGGCCTCCCTGTCCATCACCAACTCCCGGAGTTCATCCAACCCCATGTCCATTGAGTTGGTGATGCCATCCAACCATCTCATCCTCTGTCATCCCCTTCTCCTCCCACCCTCAATCTTTCCCAGCATCAGGGTCTTTTCAAATGAGTCAGCTCTTCGCATCAGGTGGCCAAAGTATTGGAGTTTCAGCTTGAGCATCAGTTCTTCCAGTGAATATTCAGGACTGATTTCCTTTAAGATGGACTGGTTGGATCTCCTTGCAGTCCAAGGGACTCTCTCAAGAGTCTTCTCCAACACCACAGTTCAAAAGCATCAATTCTTCGGTGCTCAGCTTTCTTTATAGTCCAACTCTCATATCCATACATGACCACTGGAAAAACCATAGCCTTAACTAGACGGACTTTTGTTGGCAAAGTAATGTCTCTGCTTTTTAATATGCTGTCTAGGTTGGTCTTAACTTTCCTTCCAAGGAGTAAGCGTCTTTTAATTTCATGGCTTCAGTCACCATCTGCAGTGATTTTGGAGCCCAGAAAAATAAAGTCAGCCCCTGTTTCCACTGTTTCCCCATCTATTTGCCATGAAGTGATGGGACCGGATGCCATGATCTTCGTTTTCTGAATATTGAGCTTTAAGCCAACTTTTTCACTCTCCTCTTTCACTTTCATCAAGAGGCTCTTTAGTTCTTCTTCACTTTCTGCCATCAGGGTGGTGTCATCTGCATATCTGAGGTTATTGATATTTCTCTCGGCAATCTTGATTCCAGCCTGTGCTTCCTCCAGCCAAGCGTTTCTCATGATGTACTCTACATATAAGTTAAATAAGCAGGGTGACAATATACAGCTTGACGTACTCCTTTTCCTTTTTGGAACCAGTCTGTTGTTCCATGTCCAGTTCTAACTTTTGCTTCCTGACCCGTATACAGATTCTCAAAAGATTTACCAGTGTTCATTAGCTAGTTGCATTTTATGCTGAATAAACTCTTTTATGAACTTAAATAATATTACTCAGAATACAAAGAACTGGGTCCATCTTTTGCTTTTTCTCTGCATAGAAGTCGTATGCCATATTCAGTACTGATTTGCAAGTTATTTTCATCTCTTACAAAAACCAATACTTGAAGAGTAGGCATCCAAAGACTTATCTTTGGGGCGGGTTCAAAATGTTTTCTTTTTCTCAATATGCTTAGCAGTGCAGGACTGACTTGAGTTGTAGTAACACTTCTTGCTTGATCTGCTTGCCTGGGCCCCTGTTCATTCCAGTAGTAGCTGCCAGTGACCCAGTCCAAGATTTTTTTTCTTCCCCTCTCCTAGCAGTTAAGCATACATGTATATGTTCCCCTTTTCCTTCTTTTTCTTCTTTCTCTGCTTCCTTCTTATTCTTCATTTTCTCTAGCTCTTTTTTCTGTACTGATTTTTTAATCCTTCTTTCACCAAGTATTATCTGCTGAGTCTCAGGTCTGGGATTTCTATCCATTTCCTTCCAAGTCTCTGCTGCATGTACCCAACTTAGTGCTCAACATTTCTTCATTGGGCTCCAGTTTGGGGCAGGGACAGCTATCTTTTCTTCTTAAAAGAATTTATATTCTTGATATTTGCTCTTTTTCTTTCCTACCTATTAAGTCTTTTGGTCAATATTCATTTTTTCTTCAGTTTATCTTTCTTGCACATATGCTACTGCTACCTTCTCATTGAAGCCTTTCCTGTCCACCCTATATTTTCTTCTCCTAGACATCAATATTCCTTCTCTGTTTAATCCCCCATTTACCTTACTATCTATCCTGTAATATATATATATACATATATTTTTCTTATTTATTGCCTGAATTTCCCTCTAGATTACAAAGTCCAGGAGGACAAAGATTTTTCCTTTTTAAAAAAAAAAATTTTTATTGAAATATAGTTGATGTGGTGGCTCAGACGGTAAAGAATCCACCTGCAGTGCGGGAGACCTGGGTTCGATCCCTGGGTAGGGAAGATCCCCTGGAGAAGAGAACGGCTACACACTCCAGTATTCTTGCCTGGAAAATTCCATGGACAGAGGAGCCTGGTGGGCCCCAGTCCCTGGGGTCACAAAGAGTTGGACATGACTAAGTGACTTTGACTTTCACTTTACAATGTTATATAACTTACAGGTGTACAGTATAGTGGTTACAGTTTTTAAAGGTTATACTCTATTTAAATTAGTCTTTTTTTTTTTACTGCTATAAATATAACACTTAGAAAAGACTCAAAACTTAATTGTAGTCAAATATTTGTTGAATGAATGACTAAAGTTAACATATATCTGATATAAAATTTAAGGAAATACCAAAAAAAAGTATAAAAAATGAAAAATAATTACATGTAATTCACCATTGAAAAATAACCAATATTAAGTTGTCTTATATCCTGTGTGTAAATGTAAAAGAGTATAAATAAATATAAAATTGGAATCAGTCTATATATAGTGTGTCGTCTTTTCCCAGGGCACTTAATATTTGTCACAAACATGATCTGGATCGCATGGATATAATAATACATATTAAACCACTCTCCCTTTTTAAAAAATATTTATTGAAATAAAATTGATTCACAATGTCATATTTAGTTTCTGCCATATAGCAATGTGACTCAGTTATACATATGTATATTCTTTTTCATGTTCTTTTCCATTGTGGTTTATCACAGGATGTAGAATATAGTTTCTTGTGCTAAACATAAACCACTGTCCCTCTGTTTTGTATTTTGTTTCTACTTTTCACTGTTACGAATAACATTATAATAAACATCTTTTTTTTTTTTTTTTAATCCCTTTACATGAATATGTGTTTATTTCATTTGGATACATTTCTAGAAGTAGAATTTTTGGTTTAAATATTATAAAAATATTTAAAATTCTTCCAATATTGCCACAATTTTTACTACTTTAAATAACCTAGTCTTGTTTGTAAATGGTTTTTTAGTTAGGACTTAATGGTTCACAGGCAAGTGCTATGGTATATTTTGACTCTTAGCAATTTGTTAGTTTGATATTAATTGAATTTTAACTGTGATTCTCACTTTACCACGTTTGATACGCCCATTAGGATATTATTGACTTCTTTTGGTTTTTTGCCTTTCTTCCCAGGTATAGTCCTAGTAGCTATAAATCCTTATGAACAGCTGCCTATTTATGGAGAAGATATTATTAATGCATATAGTGGTCAGAACATGGGTGATATGGATCCACATATCTTTGCAGTAGCTGAAGAAGCTTACAAGCAAATGGCCAGGTTGGTGGAAGCTCTATTGCTATTTCATTACTTTTATTGGATGTGATCATTTCTTCTTTACTGAGTCACAGATATTTTAAAATACAGTGAATAACAACTTGTAAATTATTAAATAAACAGCCTCGATTGTTTCAGGTGGCCTGAATTATTATCAAAATCACCTAACATTTGTAAAAGGACATATAGTTTTTAAAAATTACCTTTGGTATCTCACTATAATCCTGTGACTATTTAAGGACAGATGTCACATTTTATAGATGAATGGATCAAGGTTTGGAGGTATTAAGCGACTTGCCCAATGTTATTCATCTAGTGAGTGGCAGACCAGAACTAAAAGGCCTAAATGCTGATAGAAATCTGTCTGTATCTGGGGTAATTAAAACAGGAAACTGTGAGTTTTAAGTTAGCGAATTTTAGGGTATCAGTGATCCTGAACAGCATCAGGAAAATGTCTTTGATGATAACTGTGGAACCCTAATAATATTTTTAGAGTGGAGAATGAAAGAAAAATCTACTTTCAAGACTAGATTATGCTCTTGGTAATATAATTTAATGCAAAATTATGCATGCATTGAAGGACAGTCTATTTTTAACCTGTTTCTCCAGTCTACAGGTAAGGATGTGGCATGTTATAAATATGATATTGGAAACCCTCAAGCAGTTTATGGAGAGAAAACTAATACTGCAGAGTTTTTTATTTTCTCCTTTCCAACAAGAGAGAATGTTTGTACATAATTGGACCAGTGTGTGACAGAATTTTAGAATTATTTCAATGACAGAATCCATAGAAGTCATTATACCCTTTTGTTAGTAAAATGGTATTGATACTTCTAATAACAGGTAAAGGCTATTAAGTACTCTTTCTGTGCAAGGCACTGTTTAATTGCCTCCCATTTACTAAGTAGTTTTATCCTTATAGGACTCATCCAAGGTTGGTATTGTCATTTTATAGATGAGAAAGCTAATGATAGAAATGAACTTTTACGAATCAGAAACAAAGTCATGAACATAGAGAATAGATTTGTTTCCAGGGGTGAGGCAGAGTAGAAGAGGGATGGACTGGGAGTTTAAGATTAGCAGATGCAAACATTATATACAGAATGAATAAATGATAAGGTCCTATGTATAGCATAAGAAACTATATCAGTATTCTGTGACAAACCATAATGAAAAAGAACATTAAAAAATAAATGTATTAGTAAAATGATTTCAAAATCAATTGGTCTGACACTATGAAATATTGACATATTAAATATAAAATGACAAAGCACGGTTTTGTTCTACATGTCATATTATTTCAGATTCTGCTATAGAATAGTAACCAAAAGTTTACTTTTAAGTTTAAAAGTGAGAAAATTCCATTTATTGATGCAATTTTTTCCCCCTGAAATATTGGATTGGCCAGAGTTCATTTGGGTTTTTCCACTACATCTTATGGAAAAACAAACTTGAATGAACTTTTTGGCCAGCCCAGTAGAAAAGCCTGACAGTATTTTATTTACTTGGTATTGAGCTCTGCAAAACAATGCTAGCACCTTACAAGTTGAACCTGAGAGCTACTGGGCAGAGAGGGGATTGCATGGTATTCCCTACTTAAAAATAAATCCCTGGGAAATTTTTTACAGTTCATAGAGAATTATATGACTTTTTTGAAAATACTATTTTTAAATATGAAAGCTTGGCTCTCACCATCCATGTTACTGGTAATCCACAGTTTTTGGATTATATGAATATTTCTGGCTTTTTACCCTTTAATTTGCTTTGGTTTCTTAATATTACCTCCTTAGTATTTCCTCTGTGACGCCAGCATGACTTCTTAATGGCAAGTTTGTTTTCCCTTTGTTCAGTTTTGTTTTTAGATAGTTTTAAAATATGCATCAGTCAATGATGATATTATGTTTGCCACTTATATGAATTAATCTACACCCATAAAATGTGCCACAAGCCCATGCATTGGGAGTGTGGAGTCTTAACCACTGGACCACCAGGGAAGTCCCTAAGGTGATTATTTTAAACTGAAATTAGTAAGTACCTTATGGGAAAATACTTTGAGACTATGCAAATATCCTGTTTCTCATAATATGCTTTCACTCACTAATTTTAACATCCATCAGCAGTTCTTACCTGCAGCAGTTATTACTGTGGTGTTTGCCAGGTGGTTGTTTGTTGTTTCCATCATTCCTTCTACAGCTATGGATAGAAGTCTAATCTAAGGAAAAGCTATTTCTTTCCTCCCCAACTTACTTATTATTTATTTTGTATTTGTATCAGTATGAACTCACGGACATGCATTTCATACTATGGATTATTCTGCATTCGAGTGTGTGTACTTAGCTGCTCAGTCATGTCCAACTCTTTGCAACCCCATGGACTGCAGCCTGCCAGGCTCCTCTGTCCATGGGGATTCTCCAGGCAAGAATACTGGAGTGGGCTGCCATTTCTTTCTCCAGGGGATCTTCCCAACCCAGGGATCGAATCCAGGTCTCCTGCATTGTAGACAGATTCTTTACCTACTCTACATTACTATCATTATTTATTTTGTTCAAACTGTCTCAGATTTGGCCATTGAGAGCTCTTTCCAGTGTCCTTTCACATTCTCCATCATCTTTTGAGCATTTCCTAACTTTCTAGCACCATCTGACTCATTTTCTAATTTTCTTGCCCCAACCCCCAATGAATGCAGCCATTTCTTCAAGGACCCCTGGTTCCTTGTACTGAAGAAATGGCACTTAGGAACTAAGATCTGGGTGCTAGATGCATTCATTACGTGGGAATCCTTGCCTATAAACCTTCTCAGTGCACACAGCTAAGAAATACGTTGCCCCCCACACCTTCACCAACAGAAGGTGTTGTCATCATTTAAAATTTCCACCAAACTGACAGGTGAGAAATGGTGTCCTAGTGTTGTTTTAATTTACCTTTCTCTAAGTAGCACAGACTTTTCACATCTTTACACTTACACATCTTTCACATCTTTCACATCTATACACATCTATATAATGTATATATATTTAAAACCATAAAACCATTAAAATTACTGATTCCTCCAATTTCAGTTCAACACCACAGTTTTTATTTAATTTATATTTTGTCTTTATTTTTTAAATTTTTATTGATGTTTATTCTCGCTTTGACTAGTGTTGGGGTACCATATGGTGATCTTCTGTTTTGTTTTTAATTGTATTTATTTTTTATTTATTTTTTGGTTAAATTGGGTCTTCGTTGCTGTATGTGGGTTTGTCTGATTGCAGTGAGTGGGCTTCTCGTTGTGGTGGCTTCTCTTATTGTGAAGCATGGGCTCTAGGTACACAGGCTTCAGTCGTTGAGGCTCGTGGGCTCTAGTTGTGGCGCATTGACTCAGTTGTCCTATGGCATGTGGAATCTTCCTGGATCAGGGATTGAACTCACGTCACCTGCATTAGCAGGTGATTCTTAACCACTGGACCACCAGGGAAGTCCCAAAACCATAGTTTTCATTCTTGATTTCTTTTTTCTTCTTTTAACTTCTTTCTTTGATCTTGAGAAACCTGACTCTCCTTATCCATAGTATATTTACTTGTTTGCTCAATCCTAGAATATTCTTACTTTCAGAAATGCTAACCCATAGCCCTGTGAAAACCAAATTTACCACTCAAGTGCAATATTGTGTCCAGGTCATTTTGTCTTTAGTCTTACATAATATGAAGTACCAATTTCCAAAGTTACCTAGGTTGGTTCATTTTTTCCCCACTTAACTTATTAATTTGTTGAACCACTGTCCCATATATGATCACTTAGATATTTTGCAATTGCAAACAGTGCTACAATAAATAAGTTTGTATATTTATTATTTATTATATACATTTTTATATTTGTATTTCTTTATTTGTTTCTCTTCCAAGTTGCTTTTAAGTCTTGGAAACAAAATATACAGTCTGACTCAGATACACCATGGAGCAAGGCCTAGATAAATGAGATAATTTTGCCCACATCTTGGGGATAAGGGTGATATATATGTCTTTATGAAAACTATTTTTTAAAAAAATGTAAACTCTGTACAACATTCTCCAGGAGCTAAAGCCCAAGAGAACCCACTGGCAGTCTATCATCGGTAGGACCTTAGAGGCATCTCAGGGATGGAAGGAGAGGTAGGCAGTTTTTCCATAGCTGGAGGAGGCTACAGCTGTCCTCATCTCTGCCGGGAATACCAGGCAGTGGCAAGCAGCACTGAAAGAACAGAGTGGGGCAGTGGCATTGGGCAGCTCTCAATATCTTGATCATAAATATTTGGAACATTCCAGTTGGTGATATTTATTGCCAGTGGGGCCAGAGCTGGAGGGAGATTTCTCATCCACAAGGGGCAGAGAGTGCACCTCTCTGCTTGAAGAGGGACGGGAGAGGTGATGGGATCAAAGAGATAGAGCAAGGGACTTTCACATTCTTGGCTACCTCAACTGGACAACTGCCAGAGGGCCATGAGCAGCTTAAACCACCCAACTGCTTCTGGGAGGAGGGTGCAGAATCTAATCACTGACAGGCTTTGGTAGTTTAGGTTCATACCTGTTTCAGAGCTTTTCTCTAACAACTTGCTATCTCAGGAATTCCTCAGCTCGGGTAGAAGTTCTGGTCGAATGTGTCTTCATGTCCAACATTGGTGCTTTTGCTCCAAGCCAGGACCCAGTTGCTCTTGGAACCTATGGCTCCCATGTCTAGCACAGTGCTGTTTGAACTGAACACCATGGTCTTGGTGACTTGTGACACAATGGTTTGAAAATCAAAATCGCTGTGTAAGCAGATGGAGGCATTGCTGGGTTTGGTGCCTATCAGCTAGTACATAGCAGAAGTGGGGTTTGACTTCACATTGTACAGGTTCTTACCCCTAAAGCCTCATTGCTTGCATTGGGTTACACGGTGTTCAGTGCTAATGCAGTAACCTTGACCAGCCTTTAAGAAGACAAGTTAGAGGTGGAGCACATTTTTGTAGTTTTAAAAGTGGCATTGGTAGGTCAAAAGGTAGGTATAAATATATTGCCAGATTCCCTCTAAAAGAGTTGTTTTGGTTTGCATTTTTGCCTAAATTGTTCAAGAGTGTCTATTTCCCCATAGCTTTATCAACAAAATATGTAATCTGTGTGTGTGTGTGTGTGTGCTTAGTTGCATCTGACTCTTTGCGACCCCATGGACCATAGCCCACCAGGTTCCTCTATCCTGGAACTGTCCAGTCAAGAATACTGGAGTGGGTTGCCATTTACTACTCCAGGGGATCTTTCCCACTCAGGGATCAAACCTGCATCTCTTGCGTCTGCTGCATTGGCAGGGGATTCTTTACCACTGTGTCATGTTCTTGCCAGTTTAATGGTATCTTAATGTTGTTTTCATCTGCATTTCTTTAAATATGAGTAAGTTTGAATGTCTTTTCATATGTTTAAGAGCAGTTTCATTTTTTGTTTGTTTCTTTGTTTATGGGCTGAATTGTTGATTCAACTTTTTACATTTTTCTGTTGTTTTTTGGTTTTTTGATCCTCAATTTTAAGAGTTAAATATATATATATATGATATATTAGCCCTTTATCTGTGTTATATTGCAAATACTTCCCCTCAATTTTATTTTGCTTGTAATGTCCTTTTCCAAGCAAATTTATTAATCTTTTTTATTTCTTTGAATTTTACGTCACTGTTAGAAAACCTTTCTCTACACCAAAGCAAAAAAGATTTAATCCTCTTCTAGTGTTTGTATTGTTTTTATAGCTTACCTTTAGATCGCTGATCCCATTGGAGTTTATACTTTTGTATGAGACATATGGATCTAAATTTGTATTTTTTCCAAATGGCTGCACAGTTATCTCAGTGTCACTTATAGAAGCCCATCTTTGCCAGTTATTTAAGATGCCACCTAAAATTTATCATGCCCTTTTTTCTTATTGTTGGTTTTCTTATGTTTTTTTTATGTTCTTGGTTCATAATTTTCTTATGTTCTTGGTTTAATTTCTTGGCTATATTCTTTCCTCTTCCTTTATTCATGTCCCAGTACCACACTTTGATTGTAGTGATTTTATAGTATGTTTTATGTTTGTGTGTCTGATACCATTAACCACCCTTCCCCCCACACAGTGTCTTTTTCATTATTTTCCTGGTTATCCTTAGGCATTTGTTTTTATATGTAGATTTTGGTATTAACTTATCCAACTCTGTAAAAAATAAAGCTAACTTTTGAGCAATAACATGAAGGAAAGGAGGAAGCAAGCCATTCAGATATCTGGAGAAAGAATATTCCAAGCAGAGAGATTAGCAATTGCAAGGACCATACAAAGCCTTGAGGACTTTTGTAGCATATTTGACTTTTTCTCTGAGTGTGGGTTTTGAGCAGGGAAATGACATGATCTGGCAGCTGTGTTAAAAATTCATGATAGATTCCTACCAAAAATGTATATCCTGAATCTAATCATGAGAAAAACTGTAAATGAGGTGTATACTGAAAAATAGCTCTATATACTCTTTAAAATTATCAAGATCAAGATAGTCAAAGAAAGGCTGAGGAACTGTTCCTGATTAAAGGAGAGAGTGGAAACATGCCAGTTAAATGCAGTGAATATTTGGAATTGAATCCTTGATGATGAGGGAGACAGGGTAACTTTGTATGGGGCAATACTGGATGATTGTAAAATAGGAATATAGACTGTAGATTAAATAATGGTTTTTTGTCAATTTTACATTTCCTGATTTTGATCACAGTAGATATGTAAGAGCAATGTCATTGTTCTTAGGAAGTAAACTCTAAAATATGTAGGAGTCATCATGTCTATAACTTACTCACAGATGTTTCAGAAAATATCAAAATAAGAGAAACAGAGACATTTATGAAACAAATGAGCAAAATCTAAACAATTGGTGAGTCTGAGTAAAGCAGGTACAGGAATTCAGTTTACTCTTTTTGCCATTTTCTATAAGTTTGAAATCATCTCAAAGGTAAAAAAACAACCAAAGGACTGAATGTAATGCAATAAGGGTCAATTCTAGGTAACTAGTTAGGTGGATTTTGTATTGATCCAAGCAAGAGCTAATGATAACCTAATAGAGCATAATACAATCAGAGACGGTGAGAAGTGGATGGGCTCTGGATAAGTTTTTAAGGTGAACATAAGAAGGCTTGTTTATATAGGGGTATGAGAGAAAAAGAGAAGTCAGGGATGGTGGCAAAGTGTTTGGTCTGAGCACCTAAAACGTTGGAGTTGCTGTTTACTGAGATGGAGGAAATTCAGGCCGAGCAGGTTGTGCATGTAGGGGTGGAAGTGTTGGAAGAAGAAGGGGGTGGAGTTCCATTTTAGATATTTAAGACTGAAATGGCATTTTCGACATCTGTCCTCAAAGCACAGTTGACACAAGTGATTCCTGCCCCGTAGATACATGTCCAGTGACAGCAGCGTAACTAGGATCCTTGGCTCATTCCTTCTTTCTCAGCATGACGCTTACGGAGAATAGTGTCCTCATAGGAGATTTTCATAGACTAGCCTCTTAATTTTAACTGTCCTGTCAGCTTACAGAAGAGAAGAACTCAGTGGGCTGCTATGTCTGTCTTCTCATATTTTTGTTTCACATTCTTATCAGTCTTTTCTCATCCTGAAACTGATTGCTCGCTGATAATTAAAGCACAGTATTATTTTCCTTAAAACATCAGGGCTTTTTTTTTTTTTTTTTTTTAATCTCTTTTTTCTCTTTAAAACCAAGTAATATTGATTGCTTGATTTGGTATTGTTTTCCTCCACTGTGAATGGTAGAGCAAATAAATTTTATTGATTGTTTCATTTGTGGGTTTTCTTAAAATAAATTTGAGAGTTACATGCATAACCTTAGTGTAAGGGAAACGATATCCATACTAGTCGAAGCTACATAAACAAATAACTATATAAGCTTAAATCTTCCGGTCTCCCTGGACCTCAGCTTATATCCTGAAATAGAACACTTGCACTAGATGATGTAGCTTTACATTGCAGACATTCTTTGGTATGCATTTGTTTCCATGTGGTTCATGGGGACTAATGCAGAAGTCTTTTACTCTTTCCAGTGAAGGGCAAACCATGGTGAGGAGCTTGGAGAGATGCAGAAGGAGCATAGTATAGACTTTTCATCTGGAAACTAAGAGATGTGGAGTGTAACAACTTACCTCTGCTTTAACCTTGGATAAGCCATCTGACCTCTCTGCATTATCGTTTCCCCCAACCAAGAAAAGATAATATTTATCGTGCTTACATCAGACATGAAAATTACCTGAGATGATAAACATAAAAAGCATTTTGAAAAATACTATTTAAATCTAAGCTCTTACTATCATCACAGTCTTCATCATCACGGAGTCTCACGACTCTATTGCTAGGCCTTTCCTTAGGGTGGGCCCTTTTTGCATGTGTTTAGGCAGTCTCTGAAGCTTCACTCTGAGTTTCATTGGCCAAGTGGATGCTGGCAGTTATAGATCATAAAATCTCTCCTGTTACTGCCTGTGATTCACCAGCCATGTGGTACCAATTATTTCTACTTATACAGATATGAAGTAGCACATGCTATGTGATAAGGAATTTTATATATTATATATATAGGGACTAACTTGTATTAGTAATTAGGAGCTACAATGTTTAGAAATATACTGTGTGCCAAGCATGGGATCAGGCATGTTACCTCTAATTTCATTGTACCCCTGGGAGCAAACATCATCACTCCTGCTTTACAAATGAGGAAACTGAGGAAAGTAACTTTCAGACCATTGTGCTAATAGTATGTGAGAACTGAGGTTTGAATCCGGCTCTGAGTCTCCAAAGCCTATCTTCTTTGTTGTTTAATTTTCTTACTTCCAATTACATGACCCTATTTCTATATATCCATTACTGGAAAAAACAGGCTATTTCTTTTGTGGCATCTTTACATTAATTTCACAGGCTCTATACTGATGAAGGGCTTCCCTGCTGGCTCACTGGTAATCTGCCTGCCAGTGCAGGATACATGAGTTCAATCCCTGGGTTGGGAAGATCCCCTGGAGAAGGAAATGGCGACACACTCCAGTATTCTTGCCTGGGAAATTCCATGGACAGAGGAGCCTGGAGGGCTATAGTCCATGGGGTCACAAAAGAGCTGGACATGACTTGACAACTACACAATAACAACATACTGATGAAACAGGCAAGTCAAAGTGACATGAGAACTGACAGTATATGACAGACTTCTTAGCAGAAAATGGGTGTATCTCTAAGGAACACTTGTTTTCATTTCCTGAGTAATCTTTCTGCCTCTGTAGCCCAGCTTTCATTAGTGCACAGCACAGTCTTATAGCAAATATTTCTGCTTAAAAACTAATAGGACGTATTGTCTTATTTACTTATTATCTAGTAAGTTTTAGAGTTTAAATCTTTTCTTCTTGGGATTAATCAAAGGCAGAAATCTTGGAGAAACAGAGCAGAGCCTATCTTAATGCTTGGCAATAATAAAAATGTAGAAAAACCTTGCACCTTCTAACAAGAGAAATAGAGACTACAGTCTCAAGTAAAAGCCATATCACAGTAAATACATAACTTTGGAAGAAAGCATTTTATTATACTAGCTTAATATTTTTCTTTTTTTTTAATCAAGGGATTGAATAAGGGAGAAGCAATTAGATTGAGTGCCTATAAAAAAAAATAAACCTCTAGATTTTGTTTCATGAGAATATGTTCACTTGTAAGCTAAAAATTAGACCATGGCAACACCTGAGAGTTAATACTGAGGTGAGTAGATATAGTAAATGTATTCTGTGTGAGTCAGGCTGGCAATATTTAGTTTCCTCATTAATGACTTGGATATGAATGGAAGGTATGCTCATTAAGTTTGCAGAGAACAAGATGATGGTCTTGGAAATATGAATAGTATTCAGCATGAGCACAATAAACTAGAGAGATTATGTTTTTAAACAGTAAAGTTCAGAAGGAAAATCTGTAAAATAATATACCTGATACAAAATGAAATCTTGATAGATATAATCTAAGGAAAGGCTGGACAGACCAAACAGATACAGATTGAAGGAAAATAGACTAAAGTATAACATCTCTCTCTTTCATCAACCCAGAGTGGATATTCTATCCTTGAATAATTTAGTTCCTGGGGTTTCAGGTGCTTCTCCATAGTTTAATTCTATTGCCTTTTCCTGTACAACCTTGTTTCTCATTATTATTATATATGAGTCAATTCAGGCATCACCTTCTCTAGAAAGCATTTCCTGGCATCTCCTCCTCATATCTCCCTCTCCGTCTCCATGTTTTCATAAGATCCTGGGTAGACCTCTTTTCTTGTAATTGTTGTTGTCATTGTTTAGTCGCTAAGTCATGTCTGACTCTTTGCAACCCCATGGATGTGTAACCCGCCAGACTGCTCTGTCCATTGGATTTCCCAGGCAAGAATACTGGCGTGGGTTGCCATTTCCTTCTCCAGAGGATCTTCCCAATCCAGGGATCTAAATTGCATCTCCTGCACTAGCAGGCAGATTCGTTACCACTGAGCCACCAGGTCCACTATATTTTGACTATAGTTTTCAATCTGTCTCAATAGGCCATGACTGTAGAGTCTTCTATCTTCATAAAGTGTTTGGCATATTGTGACTACTCATTTCATTGTTTAATGAATGAATGAAGCAGTATTTTTGGGTGGTAGCTTTTGATTCACATTATAGCCTCTGGAAGTACTATTGACTAAACAGATCACAAGAGTTCACTTTTACTTCAGGGCACCCAGTACCCAGGCCATTTAGGATCATTGCAGAGACATTTGAGAGGACTGGCTAAGCTAGAAATCATAAATTCTCAGTTCCTGCAGCCTTAGGATACTCCAGATTGATTTGTCCTTGATGAAGAATGGTAAATATGTATTCCTTAATTTGGTTTTATCAGGTCCTTGAAATGATATCTACATCCCAGTAGTAAATGAAGGGTCTTATAAGGACGCGAGCACCTTAAGGATCAGCTAATCAAAATTTGGAAGAACAATAAATTATTATTTACATATTTGCACGCTTTCAACATTCTAAAACTTAGAGCTCAAATAAGTAGAGTAGGATAGACTCTGATATTCACCTTAAAACCATAAAGTTTTTTATCCTTTGTTTTTGGCTGTTTTCTCCCTATCTCTATTATACTTTTCCTGTTTTTCCCTCTTCATATCTTTATTATGTATTACCCTTCTTCCTTTTATGTCTCTAGTTGTCTTTCTTACTTCTACCTATCTCTGCTTTTGTCTCTTTTTGACATTTCATCCTGTGGCCACATATAGCTGAACAACATTTTAAAGATGACTGTACATATTTTATACACATTTCTATTTCCTGTTCTTCATTTAAAAGCAGGTAGAAAGAGCTTACATTTTTTTCCCTTTGTAGCCCTGTGTTGATTTTGACCACCTTAGATTCAAGGGTCCTACAGAGAAGAAATGTTTGGCCATGTCAAATATAGCCCTTTAAGACCATCTGAGCATCTGTAGGCCTGTCCTTTTTCAGTTGTACTTGATCCCAAGAGTTTACCTGGCTTAGAGTACAGGCTGTGGCATATCCAACATCTTAAAAATCAACTCTGGAGTTAAACTTTTAGTTTATAGTATTAATACTTTAGAATTAAGAAGGACTTTGGGTGCTATTTAATCATTAAAATGAGGGAAACTGTGACCCAGAGAGGGCATGCAGTTGCTCAAAGTCATGAAATTGGTAAATGACAGGTCAAAGATCAGAGCCTGATTCAGAGAAATTTCTATAATGGAAGAGTGGTGCTTATTTATATACTGGAGTGCTCTACTAAGCTTGGGGAAGAAGGGAAGCCTCTGCCCAGAAGCAAGGGAATATAATAAATATTGGAGTCCCTTAAAAACTGCTGGTCATGTGGATCCTGGATCCTAAATCTCCTGGAAAAGAAAATGTATCTGGTGTGCTTGAAATCACTGTGTGTATGTGTGTATTTGTACAAATATGTGTAATCCACCTGAACAATCCTTAACCTTATCTCCTTTCAGAGTTCTCTTTTTCCCCATGGTATAGGAAAGGGCTACTACATAATGAAGTTTAAATTTTTTGATATAACATTTTATCACGCATGCCTGCATGCTCAGTTGCTCAGTCATGTCTAACTCTTTGTAACCCCATGAACTGTAGCCCACCAGGCTTCTTTGTCCATGGGATTTTCCAGGCAAGAATACTGCAGTGGGGGTGCCATTTCTTTCTCCAGGGGAATCTTCCCGACTCAGGGATCAAACCTGTATCTCATGCATTGGCAGGTGAATTCTTTACCACTGAGCCACCTGGGAAGCCCCAACTTTTTATCATAAAGACTTGAAATAGTATTTGAAAGGCAGTACAGTTTAGGATAACAGTTCCCACTAATATTTCCTTTTCATCAGACTAGTGGAAGCCTCTTCACCTTGTTTATTGTTGGAAGGCATACTGGGAGAATTTTGTCAAGGTAGCTGTCACACAGGGGATAGTGACAGAACTGATCATGCAGGAATTAAGAAAAGATAATTTGTCTAATTATATTATAGAAGGTAATCCAAAGACTGTTGATAGTGTCCTTTGATTAATGTATCTGAGAACATTAAAATGTTCTAAATGACTGAAAAAGAGAAAGGTGGTATTGGTCCTACAACGAGAACTGGTTAAGAGTGATTTATCTTGAAATCATTTGTACAGATGCAGTGAGAATATCTGAGTCTAGAAATTCAAATAAAAGGGAATGAGTTGATGACTGTGAGATTTAAGGATTTTTTTTAGAAATGAGAATTATATGCAAGCTTTTACTGTTAAGTATTAAATATTCCTTAGTGTGTCACCTAGGTCCTAATTTTCCCCATAGTATGGGAGTCAAAGTGTCAGAACAGGCTGTTTACTGGCCCTGGTAGTGTGATGTGAACTACTTAATCAGGCCTGAGTTGGATATTCCCATTGTACTTTTCAAATTTTCTAAAATAATGTGTTAAGTCCCATTTCTCAACGAAAAAACAGCCTTTATCATAGAAAAATCTTTGTACTTTGGAAACTTATTGTGAGTAATTTTGATTCTACCACTTTGGTTTCTCTTAAACCCACCTGCCTGTCTCAGTCAAGACCACCACAATATTTGTTCAGACTTTCATATCTTTTCATCTGGATCCCTTGCCACTCATATCCACATTGCTGCCAGAGTGATTTTACTGATTAGATTGTTTATTTTCTGTTTAAAACCCTGAAGTAGCACTCTGTGACCTTTAGGTAAACTTCAAATTCCTTAACATCTCATGTAAGATCTTTGTGATCCACTTCTTATTAACCTCTGTGGCCTTATCTGTCATTACTTGATGTTCTAGCCAAATTGAATTATCTAATGTTTCCTAACTTCTCATGCATCTGAGCCTTCGCTTATGTTATCTCCTTTCCCTGGAATGTTTCTTTCCTAACTTCTTCCCTTGCTTTCTCTTACTCATCTTTCTAGACTTTGCTGGATCATCTCTAGGGAGCCTTCCTTGATCACCTCTTCTTCTCAATACATTACATTTATTATAGTCTTTAATTATTAGTTTGTCTTTCCTCTCAGACCATCAGTCACTGGAGGATACAGATCATAGCTTTTAAACTTGTATCCCTTGTATCTAGCACTATGTTTGGTGTGTAGTAGGTGTTTGCTAAGTCCTTGTTGGATAAGTAAATATCTTTTAAAAGATGAAAAGGTCATCTTCTGTAGTGAAATAACTTCCCAATCTTGTGGCGTGTAGGATAGTTCCACTAAAAACCCCTGAAGTCATCTTGTCTCTATAAATTAAGGGCACAAAGGATACCACCTTTATGAACTTGTTCAGTTAATTTGATGGGTTGTAGCTGATTGCTAGTTTCATCTCAGAAAGTTTTAGTTCCTGCTTCTGTCCCAATCAAAGTCATAGCCAAGGCAGACTTATTCCTAGACTCACTTTCAGTCAGTGCACATTTACTAAGCATTTGTGATGTGTAGACTCTGGACTAGGTGCTGGATATTAACAGTATGGTAATATAGGTCCTTATCCTCAAAGAAATGTTAGTCTTATGAGCCAGTTCATCACCTAGAGTTTTGAGTCACTGTATGAGTAAATTAAAGAAGTATGTAATAGTAGATAGTCTTTGAGTTCTAACATATTTGAATGAATCAGCCAGCAAATGAACTGTTTATTCTCTGGTAATGAGGGTACTTTAATAAGAACTGGAATTTGTGAGAGATACTACTTTATGGACTGTTAGCCAGTAGACTATTTGTCATTTTAATTAAGTAGTATTTTCTTCTAAATTCACTTGTAGTAACTCCTGTCTCTTCTGAAGGTGGTTGACAACAGTGCTGTAATATACAAAAATAATTTTATTTATTAATAAAGTGATATATTTGAGATATGTACACACAAAAAATTCAGACTGTTACAGATTCATTCTTAGATGCAATGCTCTCAAATTAATGCTTGATATCTTCTTCTCCTTCTCTATTCA
Organism: Bos indicus; assembly: GCF_029378745.1. Classification (NCBI taxonomy): domain Eukaryota; kingdom Metazoa; phylum Chordata; class Mammalia; order Artiodactyla; family Bovidae; genus Bos; species Bos indicus. The sequence goes on from NC_091769.1 coordinate 57,773,981, forward strand.
TTGTTACTTGGTAAGTTGTTATTTTTATTAGGAAATGTCGTTCTTGGGTTCCTTCTCACAACTTTGCATGTGTGAACGAGCAAGAACTCACCTTGGCTCATTGATGAGAACACAGAGAAAATGATGTTAATCACATTTAGAAGTGGGCAGTAATGTCAGTTGCTCTTCTTTGTTTTACAGAGATGAACGAAATCAGTCCATCATTGTAAGTGGAGAGTCTGGGGCAGGAAAAACAGTTTCAGCTAAGTATGCCATGAGATACTTTGCAACAGTCAGTGGTTCTGCCAGTGAAGCCAATGTTGAGGAAAAGGTGTTGGCTTCCAACCCCATTATGGAGGTAAGACAGCAGCAGCCACGGCCTTCTTACTGTATCCTCTCCATAAGAACCACACTGAAAAATTTGATTGAAACATCACATGTCAGAAAGTTTGGGACCTCCCAACCACTAAGAGTAGGAAAATACTGTTCCTGATATTAGTAAGAGATCTAGGAAAAGTAAAAATTCAGTAAAGTAGGCATTTTAAGTAAAGTCCAGCTATAAAGGATTCCACTGTATTCCATAAACCTGTGTTTTTAACCTACCACTACATTGTTGCCTCCAAGTAGCTGGCAATGGCACTTCTTTTCCTCAGTTAATGGAGTTGTATCTATTGCTGCTTGTACTGGAAGTATAAGCTACTCCTTTCCCCCCAGTCCTGAGCTTATTTAAGCTCCTTCTAAAACGTAGGATTCACTATGCTCAAGCATGATGAGTTTTAGTCTTCCTTTACCCACACTTCGTTTTCTGTATGTAGTCTAACCTGTTTAGCTGTAAGTTTTTATATTTTTCCAGGTAGAACTATAAACTTAAATCATGATCTTGGAAACATTTTTATGCATGTTTCTGTCAAGCATATCACACAGTTTTAGATTAGAAAATGAAATTTACTAATATAAATTCTTGAAAAAAGGAAGATCTGTTAAAAGATGTCCTTTTTTCCCCCCTTTTGTTAATTTAACTTTTTTTTTATTTTTTTTATAATGTTGTGTTGGTTTCTGCCATTCAGCAACACAAATCAGCCATAACTATATATACATCCTCTCCTTCCCTGGCCTCCCTCCCCTCCCTGCCCATCCCATCCTTCCAGGTCATCACAGAGCTACACAGCTCTGTGTACACAGTTCCTGTGCTACACAGCGACTTCTCACCAGCTATCCATCTTACACCCAATCGTGTATATATGTTGATGCTACTTTCTCCATTTGTCTCTCTCCCTCCCCCAAGAGCATTCTCTAATGGAGTCCATCTGCATCTCCATTCCTTCCTGCCAATAAGTTCATCAATACCATTTTTTCAGATTCCCTATATATGTGTTAATATATTTGTTTTTCTCTTTCTGAGTTACTTCACTCTGTATAACAGGCTCTAGGTTCATCCAACTCACTAGAACTGACTCAAACCCATTGAAAAGATATCCTTTCAAAAGTAGACTATATATACAAAGTAGACATGCTCAGACCAAAGAAAACAGACCTTTTCATGTGAAAATTTGAGTATTTTAGGATTTGTAACTGGAGGATTATTTGTGTATTGACGTGATTTTAGGAAAGTTACATTAAATGGAGAAAATAAGTCTCAGTAAATGGAGAGAAATGACTTTGGACATGCAGAAACAAACCTTTTTTTTTTTTTTTTTTTTTACAATAACCCTAGTCAGCATTCCTTATTCCTGTTTCTTTCCCTTTGTCAAGTCTTATTTGTCACCCAAACACAGATGGCGTTTAGAACTGGCCTGGTGCACCAGTGATACAAGTGGTTTTTGCACTAATCAGTCCAGAGGTAATTGTGCCTGGTGTGCAGTGCTGTGTGTGACACTTCATTATAGTATGCTGTGACCCCTTGCCCACAGGGCTACCTTCTAGAGCAGCAGGACTTCTTGGGATTGAGAAAATAAGAGATGTTGGGGAAGTTAAGAGCCTCCTGGGCTGGGGGAGCTATGGAAAGAGAACTGGAAATGTTTTCTGAAATAGCATGGATAGGAGAAAACAGATGCTTATGTCAAAAGAAAGTAGTAAAGATCTTAAGAAAATATTAAGATTTTGAAAGAATTTAAACTATATAGATATAATGGTAGATCCTACTCCTGTTACTATCGTGATAATAGTCTATATAGCCCATTTCTTGTTTTGGTTTAGATAACAGCAAGGATTTACTTTCTGCCATTCTTTTTACTGTTTTTGATCATAACAACAAATTCTTGGTGTTCAACAGTAGTTTAGTCCATTCTTAATCCCTAATGTTAGAAGATACCAAAGTCCTGATTATGATGGTATTAGGAAACCCCATCTCTTCTAGATTCAGACCGTATAATAACATATAAGTCTGGAATGAAGCTTCTGGAATATGTCTAATTGAATGGAATATTTTATGACCTTCTGTATTCTAAAAAAATAACTACATTTTTTCCTACAACACAGATTTGTATTATGTAGGAGTGATATTAAAAATTTGAAATGGCTTCAGATACTACTTTTTAAATACAGTTATAAGGAATTTACCTCATTTGCTAGGAAGAACAAAAAAAGATAAAGACAGCAGTTATACATTTAAAAAAATTAATTTATTAAAATTTTTAATGACAGCAGTTATGCTTAGCTGCTTCTTTCTATAATATTGTTTAGTTTCTCTGCAGGAATTTGGATTAATAAAATTTGTTAAAGAGATAACTACTTTTCAACAATTACAAATAAGGGCATCCCAATTTGAAAGGTTAAAATGGAATATAGGGCTGAAAAATGGTGACAAAGGGTTTACAGTTACAGGAAGAAAACATAGGTAAAATATTGAATATGTGGCCTAGAAAATTTGTAGCTTTTAAGCCTGGCTCAGGATTATGTCTCTGTATCAGAGCCCTTTACTGTGATGTCAAGAAAGGCATGTCTATGTCTCCAGTGATTACAGTCATCCCACACCTTGAACATTGTAGCCCAGTGACTTATGGGATTTGCACATTATCCTTTGGAAAGCCAGCAGCAACTCATCCTCAGCATAGACTCCTTTTGCAAAATGCAAATGATGTACAGAGAAATAAATGATTCTTTTTTGCTCAATTTTATGACATTTGCTTTTTTGCCCTTCTTATTCCTTAGAAATTTTTATCCTAAGATAGGGACCAGGAAAGTGATGGGGGCACACTGGGTCTTAATAGTTCTTTTTCCTCTTTAATAAATTGTAGTTGAAGATTTCCATCTCCATTTAGTAAAGAAGAATAATGCACTCAACATGTCATTGAAATCAGTAGTGAAATCAAGACCACAAAACTTCTTTCCTTTAACAGTTTCTTGCTGATTGAAATGAAAAGAGCATTAGGGAGGCTGTTATAAATACAGTACTTGTAAGGCTGATGAAACACTTAGGGGAAAGGACAAAAGGCACTATTTATATCCAGAACCTTGTGTCCATATCGGGTTAAAGGCTTAGAATCATATAGTTTTATTTTTGAAAGGGATGCTACTGCTCATCTATTCTAGAAGCTGAAGCTGAATGGTTCTATGAAGACCTGCAAGACCTTCTAGAACTAACACCCAAAAAAGATGTCCTTCTCATCATAGGGGACTGGAATGGAAAAGTAGGAAGTCAAGAGAGTACTCTGTTACCTGTACTCCAGTTACTTGGAGTAACAGGCAAGTTTGGCCTTGGAGTAAGGAATGAAGCAGGGCAAAGGCTAACAGTGTTTTGCCAAGAGAATGCACTGGTCTTAGCAAACACCCACTTCCAACAACACAAGATATGAGTCTATCCATAGACATCACCAGATGTTCAATATTGAAATCAGACTGATTATATTCTTTGCAGCTGAAGATGCAGAAGCTCTATACAGTCAGCAAAAACAAGACCTGGAGTTAACTGTGGCTCAGGTCATGAACCCCTTATTGCTAAATTCAGACTTAAATTGAAGAAAGTATGGAAAACCACTAGGCCATTCAGGTATGACCTAAATCAAATCCCTTATGGTTATACAGTAGAAGTGACAAATAGATTCTAGGGATTAGATCTGATAGACAGAGTACCTGAAGAACTATGGATGGAAGTTCATAACAATGTACAGGAGGTGGTGATCAAAACCATCCCCAAGAAAAAGAAATACAAAAAGGCAAAATGGTTGCCTGAGGAGGCCTTACAAATAGCTGAGAAAAGAGAAGTGAAAGGCAAAGCAGCTCCTTGGGCTTTGAAATCACTGCAGATGGTGTCTGCAGCCATGAAATTAAAAGACACTTGCTCCTTGGAAGAAAAGCTATGACAAACCTAGACAGCAGAGATATTACTTTGCTGACAAATGTCTTTCTAGTCAAAGCTATGGTTTTTCCAGTAGCCATATAGAGATGTAAGAGTTAGACCATAAAGAAGGCTGAGCATCGAAGAATTGATGATTTTGAACCGTGGTCTTGGAGAAGATTCTTGAGAATCCCTTGGACTGCAAGGAGACCAAACCAGTCAATCCTAAAGGAAATCAATCCTGAATATTCATTAGAAGGACTGATGCTGAAGCTGAATATCCAGTACTTTGGCCATCTGATGCAAAGAGCCGACTCATTAGAAAAGACCCTGATGCCGGGGAAAGATTGAAGACAGGAGCAGAAGGGGATGACAGAGGACGAGATGGTTGGATGGCATCATCAACTCAGTGGACATGAGTTTGAGCAGGCTCTGGGGGATGGTGAAGGGCAGGGAAGTCTTCCGTGTTGCAATCCATGGGGTTGCAAAGAGTCTTACACAACTGAGCCACTGAACAACTACTGCTTGTCTGTTCTAGTCAGTTAACACATGAGGACACTAATGCTCTTCAGAGGATTAAATGATGCAAGTTGGTGGTAGGGCCTGCTGTGACACCCAAATCTTCAGACTTGTATTTCATTTACTCCTCTACCATTCTTTGCTATATGTTGATATACCTTATACTTAAAGACAAAAGGATCTGTTTCAACCCTGGCAATTCACTGCTTCTTCTCACAGAGTGTAGTGATTTTGGCAGGTCCACTCCACACTCTGAGGAGATCCAAGGGAGGTGACATGTGGAGGTTGGGATAGGAGTTGGGAGGGAGGAGAAGCTGTGGACCACCCTCTCCCAGCTTGCGTAGTTGCTGGGGAAGGTGCTGAGGACAGTGCCCCGGAAGCACTCATTAACTCTCACTGCTCTGCCACTGCTACCACATGTAACCTCATCTGCTCTTTGACAGAGTGTGTTGTGTTGAAAGAAAACTTTGCATTGATCCATTAGTTTCATTTTCTAAACAAAATAAAATAATAGGAATATATGGAGATTCCTCTATATATTGTATGTGGAGATACACAAATTTTTGTTGTGCATTTTGTAGTGTCAAGTTTTGCTGAAAAAGTAGTTTCCAGCCATTCTTTCCATCTTTAATGTTAATCTTAAATTTAGCAGTGTTCTCATTGTCAGAACAGAATAGGATAATACCTGTCATATTCCAGAGACTAAACATGTTTTCTTTGATTGATCAGAGATTCTAATGTGTTAACTTTTGTGGCTGTGCTACTACTGTTTTTATCACTTGTGTTTGTATTGCCTTTTTTTTTTTTTTTTTTCTTATATTGCTTTCTTAATGCTGCAGAACATTCTCATATCTTTCTGCTGCGGTTTCAGTGTACTAATCCTAGTAGTCACAGGCTTTGCATAGGGAAAGATATTAATTATATGAAATTATCTAATTAAGTGTTTAATATATGCACTGTGTGAACCCTTGCTTTTCTAACTGTAGCATGCTTTTTGCTTTGCCTTGAAGGGAAAAATTATAGAAGCATGTCACCTAAATCAGAAGGCAGTGCATATGCCATTTAAGTGTTTAAGATTATAGTAAAAATTTAGCAGAAATGTACATTCTCTACATTCTGTAGCAGATGTCTCACAAGTTAGATACCACTATCAAATTCAAAGCCAAATTTTACTGTCTCTGGTTTCTGAAAATTGCTTTGAATTGAGGGGGTAATTACTAACACTCCACTAATAAGCAATCCAGCTGAAACAAAGAGACCCTGAACACCAGGGCAATATTTCCAGGAAAATATTAGTTTGTCTTAGCCAGTTTATTTACATGAAACAGACTACATTTCAAGAAATCAAAAACTTAGTTATTTAACTAGGATGGCTTATGCCTAGGCAGCCCCTGGTCCCATCCATTCTTTTACTTTGCTGACATGAATGAGTGTGTTCCATGCCTTCTTCCATGGTGAAGACCTCCCAACCGCTGGCCTCCTGTCTGCTGTTTCTGAAAATCACTTGTGTGAAAATAACAAGGCTGATACCGACTATTAGTATATACCTGTGTGATTGTGCAGTGACAAAGCATGCGATTTGCAGAGGCAAAATTGGTTCTGTTTTTAAAAGAATCACTTTTAAAGGGTTGTGTTCACCTCTGTTCTGTCTCTCCCTGAACAAATCTGTTCGTGTCAGGGCATGAATTGCACTTCTAAAACCGTATTTTTTTCCCCTTGTTTTTCAGTCAATTGGAAATGCTAAAACAACCAGGAATGATAATAGTAGCCGTTTTGGGAAGTACATTGAGATTGGTTTTGATAAGAGATATCGAATCATCGGTGCCAATATGAGAACTTACCTTTTAGAGAAATCCAGAGTGGTGTTCCAGGTAAGCCAGGCCAGTATACATACAGATTGCTGTATCATTCCAGAGCTCACTTTATTCCCAGATTCTCTTGAGCATGTTATGTCAGTATTACTACAAACTACATCTGGACTGAAACATGTGAAACAATGCCTGTCAGAGAATATCCCTTAGACTAATAGTCTTGGGACTGGACAGTGATTTAGGTTTAATGATTTTTGCTGTTTCCTCCAGATGCTTGTATGAAAAGATTAGTTAAGAAGAGGTGCTGATAGTTTAGTCTTGTCTGTCACATTTCCCAGTTGATAGGGAAGACATTGGTCTATGCTTCAATGAGTTATAGCTTGAACTCAGTTCCAAAAAAATGTTCTTGACCTTTTTCCTTCCTTCTTTTCTTTCAGAATATGGTATTGTTTAGATAGAATGTTGGGAGTTAATAGATCCTCATAACTCAGTTGTGAACCACTGTCAGAGAACACACTCAAGTCTACGTATTGGTGTAAGACTTTCATTCACACATATGCTGTTAGTCCTTTTGAAAGCAGGAGTGGGGGTGGCTTCCAGGATCTCAGTTCCCCAACCTGGGATTGAACCCAGGCCTTGGCAATGAAAATCTGGAATCCTCCCCACCCCCAGGGAACTCCTGCTCTTACTCCTTTTTTATTTGTAAATGGTAAACACTATACATTACAACACTGACAGACATGTTTATGCTCAGGAAATGTGGACTTACCACTGGAAAACTCCTAGTATAGGACTCCTGGTGACCCACTGCAAACTGTGACATGGGGTTCCTCTAGCTCCTTCACTGGACGCCTGCCTCGTGGAAATTCCAATAGCCCTGGCACTGCCATATAGCTGAGTCTATAGTTTCCATCACACAAGTCTATTAAGGTTTAGAACGTGTAGGAAAAACATACTGAAAGTCATGAGTTTGGGCAGCCTAGAACTATTGAGGCTTTGACTTTAGGGATGTGCCTGATTTATGGCTACCTAAATGTAATACTGTGAACTGTGGTGTTGGAGAAGACTCTTGAGAGTCCCTTGGACTGCAAGGAGATCCAACCAGTCCCTTTTAAAGGAGATCAGTCCTGGGTGTTCTTTGGAAGGACTGATGCTAAAGCTGAAACACCAATGCTTTGGCCACCTCATGCGAAGAGTTGACTCATTGGAAAAGACCCTGATTCTGGGAGGGATTAGGGGCAGGAGGAGAAGCGGACGACAGAGGATGAGATGGCTGGATGACATCACTGACTCGATGGACGTGCGTTTGAGTGAACTCTGGGAGTTGGTGACAGACAGGGAGGCGTGGCGTGCTGCAGTTCATGGGGTCGCAAAGAGTCAGACACGACTGAGTGACTGAACTGAACTGAAATGTAATATCTGATTTGTATAGTAAAGCAATAGTTACCCTCCTCCATTGTTCTCATATCTAGATACATGCAGAACAGTGTTATTGTATACACATGTATGCTTGAATAGGTTAAAAAAATATTTAGTAGGCAGAAGAAACAATGGGGGAAATATATGATCTAAGAGAAGACTGAGTCTAAATAGTACAGATTTGATTGATAGGTAGACGATGAAAGGGAAAATTGGTATGGTGACCAAAGGCTAGTAGTGGGGCCTAACCCTTCTTGTCTAGAAACTGTGAAGCAATTCTAGCTCTTCCCCAACCGTCAAGCCTATATAATATTGAGGATGTTTGGTTATATCAAAGTGAGTCAGACAGAGAGTACATATTTGATATTCCTTCATGTACGAAGATTATCAAAGCATTTCTGTAGATTCCCCAGCTTTTCTAGTTGTCTGTGTACTGAACCCCCTAAAATATTGCCTGAAAAGTGAACATGGCTCAGTCGTGTCCAACTCTTTGCGACCCCATGGACTATACAAGTTCATGGAATTCTCCAGGCCAGAATACTGGAATGGGTAGCCTTTCCCTTCTCCAGGGGATCTTCCCAACCCAGGGATCAAACCTAGGTCTCCCACATTATGGGAAGATTCTTTACCACCTGAGCCACAGGGAACCCCAAGAATACTGGAGTGGGTAGCCTATCCCTTTCCAGCGGATCTTCCTGACCCAGGAATTGAACCGAGGTCTCCTGCATTGTGGGCAGATTCTTTACCAACTGAACTATGAGGGAAGCCCTCTTATTGCCTATTCGTGCTTATAGTCATTGGTATATTGTTTTTTTGTTTAGGGTCTTCTGTCCATGTAATAAGTTTTCTTTACCAGACACCAACCCCCATTATGCATGAAACCTGACCTTGGCCTTACTTGCTGTATTCTTCTGTCAACTGAGTTCAGCTGGTAGAGAATCTCCCTGCAGTGCTGGAGACCTGGGTTCAATCCCTGGGTTGGGAAGATCCCTTGGAGAAGAGAAAGGCTACCCACCTCCAGTATTCTGGCCTGGAGAATTCAATGTACTGTATAATCCATGGGTTTGCAAAGAGCGGACACAACTGAGTGACTTTTACTTTCACTTTCTGTCAACTGAATACACTGCAGAATTCAGGAATATGATGATAGAATATAAGAATTAAGTTTTGTATGAGCAGTATTATTACATTGTATTTTGAAAGTATATATGTGGAAGAAGGCAGTCAGAAAATACTAAGAAATGGTCTTAGAATTGTACACAATTTACCTTCTATTTGAAATATATTTTTATTGATTTTTAAATATATAATCTAAATTGATATGGATGATGTAGTGCATTTGTGGATTTCTTACAAACAACTACAGTAGATGGTCCAGTCTAAGATATGGGAAAGATGGGACTTTTTTCCCCCAGAGTGTTAGGAAGACCATGAATCTAAGAGGTACTGTGAGAAAATATGAGTATTGGGCCAACAGAGATTTTACTTTCCCCAAAAGTCACTGATCTCTTATGACAGTGCCATATAGCAAGCTGTTTACTAGTTTAAAAAACATTACTATCACAAATATTATGTTGAATGTGACTAACAGATACACACACACAGATACACATAGTTAATAAATCACATTTCAATAATCATAGATATTAAACATAAAACTTTTCTGAGTTTTAGATTAAAATTCTGTAATTGAAAACTCTTCTTATTTCAAAGGCAGAAGAGGAGAGAAACTATCATATCTTCTATCAACTTTGTGCCTCAGCAGACTTATCTGAATTTAAAGTGCTGCGATTAGGTATGAATATGACATTAGATTTATTGTGCTGGTATTATCTTCTGTTTATTTCCAAGTTCATAACTTTACTTCTTAAAAAGAAGATTATCTTGTACTGAAATATTTATGGATGAAATAAGAGGTCTACAATTGGCCTCAAGATAACCCATGGGATGGATAAGGGGTAAGTGGCTGTATAAATGGAACAAGATTAGTCTTGAGTTGATGCTTATTTAAGATGAGTGTGATGAGTACACAAAGGCTCATTATACTAGTTTCTCTACTTTTGTGTATGTTTGAAATTTGCCTTGTTTAAAAGGAAAGAAAATATAAAGGAGTTTATGTGGTAGAACCATATGAAGTCTCTGATGAAGAAAGGAGGAAAGTGTTTGAAGAAATTATCCTAGCATGTAGATTGAAATAAAACCTTTAGGAAAGGACTATTCACTTAAACTCTACAAACATTTTGCTCCATTATTTAATTTGAGTCTTGTATTAAAATGTAACTAAAAATACAGACAGTCAGACTCCAGACTCTATACAATTAATTGTGCTTTCACTGCCTCTAAAGCAGAGTGGACATAAGGGTAGAAGTCAAGGCCTTTTCATAGACTGCAAATCTTTTACAATTTTTCCTTAATTGCAGGAGATGCAAATAACTTTCATTACACGAATCAAGGTGGCAGTCCTGTGATTGAAGGAGTAGATGATGCCAAGGAGATGGCACATACCAGGCAGGCCTGCACTTTGCTAGGTATGTAATCTTATCTTTGAATTCTTGGGAGCAATAGCTCTCTGACTCAAGCAACCTTTGATTTGGAATATTGGCTTAGCTACATATTAAGTGGTGAAAATTTGGGGGAGATTTAACTTTTTTTTTTTTCCAGATTTAACATTCTTCATAAAAAATATTTGGGCATCAAATGGGCATAGAATTTCTCTTGGGGATGATGGGAACTATACTGAAAATATGTTATGGTAATGATTGTACAACTTTGTAAATTTACCCAAAACTTTTGAATTGCATGCTTAAGATGGATGAGTTTTATGATATGCACATTATTCTTCAATAAAGCTATTTAAAACATACGTTCACGGCTTCAGGGGAAAGATATGGGACTGTTTACTTAAATTTTTACAAAATCTGAAATGTAGAGCTGAATGGAATGGGTTTCTATTCAGAAGCTTATATTTTGTAGGATTTTTTTGTGTATTTGTTTTTTTTTTCATTTTGGGTGTGTTTTTGTGGCCTGGAAATGTGGTTGAGCTGGCTTGGTGACAAAATAATGTATTACATGTAGTTTATTTGTTTCTGAACTGGCTCAGGTCACTCTCTTGTTTCTAGATTTAAAAAAAATATACTGGATCTACATATAAATAAATTGACCTTTAGAAATGTAGTATACAACTTTTAGTGCTGAATTATTTATTTCAATGTCAGCATATGAATAACTCTAAAGTCATACATTGGTATTTTGAGGAGTAACCTGAGATGAGTTAATTTAAAAGTATTGCTAATCAAGAGTATTCTTGCCTGGAAAATCCCATGGATGGAGAGCCTGGCAGGCTGCAGTCCATGGGGTCGCTAAGAGTCGGACATGACTGAGCGACTTCACTTTCACTTTTCACTTTCATGCATTGTAGAAGGAAACGGCAACCCACTCCAGTGTTCTTGCCTGGAGAATCCCAGGGACAGGGGAGCCTGGTGGGCTGCCATCTATGGGGTTGCACAGAGTCCGACATGACTGAAGCGACTTAGGAGCAGCAGCAGCAATCAGAGTATGATCCAGGACCACTATGGAGCTTGTAAAAATTTAGAATCTCAGACTTACTAAACTAGAATCTGCATTTTAACCAGATCCATTGGTGATTCACATATGCATATTATAGTTTGAGAAACACTGCTTTACTTCCAGTGCTAACTCTGTTTATAAACAGAAAATTGCAAATTTGAAAAGGTCATAACGCAGGAGATGGTAGAAACATTCCTTGTAAAATGAACTCTGAATTACCTGTATATGATTGCATTTTTGGAAATACTTTTAATATTTTTGCTTAAACATAATATATATCTAATATTCTGGAAAAATCTTACCTTATTGAAGAGTGAAGCGTCATCTGGTAAAACACCAAGGGCTGACCTGCATTCTCATCCTGCCTGATCTTTCAGGTCCTGCTCTAGTTCTTTGTTTACTCACTTGTCAGGCTGGGGCATAGCACCAGCCTGAACATTTTTAATTGTGTGGTCTCTTTGAATTATTCTTGGTCTGTAGTTAAAAGAAGTGATTGAATAATTTGACTTAAAACAACCTTACTGAGCCACAACTTGCATTTAGAGTAGAGCTAAATAGTAGTGTTAGTGAGATACTTAAATCGTGTGATGAATTTGTTTAGCACTTACCATGTGTCACACAGTGTGTTAACTTTACTAAGTGTATTTTCTCCTTTAATGTTTACAAACTTCCTCTGAGATAGTCTCTAATGTCCCTGTGTCTCATATCAGAAACTAGAAGGGTGAAGGTGTCTGCCCATGTGAGATGGCAGGTCAGGAGCAGAGCCCGGCTTCCAGCTGAGGCCTGTCTCACTGCACAGCCCATGCTCTAAACCACAGTGCTAAAGTGCATCATGTGTAAAGGTCAACAAAGGTGAAAGTGTTGTTAACTATGGCACATTATAATGTGTACAGCATCTGGCAGTATTCAAGTGTTAAAAATTAAACTCTTAAAAAGTTAAATTATGTGCTTTAATTGTTTAGTTCCTATTCTGAAATTAATCACTGTTCATTTACTCTGTTGTTTCAGGAATTAGTGAATCTCATCAGATGGGAATTTTCCGAATACTTGCTGGCATCCTACACTTAGGCAATGTTGTGTTTATGTCTCGAGATTCAGACAGCTGCACAATCCCTGTGAGTTCAGAGCAAGCTTCCTGTGATGACAGTTGATTTGTGTTTTAGTTTTGTTGATTCTTTATGGAAACAATGTGTTTGAAGTCTCTCTATTAACTAACATTAATAATTATCAGAGAGATAATTACTGGAAAGATACACTGTCTAGAGTAGAATTTTGAACCGTCGATAAAGAAATGTGGATTCAGATCCCTGGTTCACAGTGATTGCTTGTGTGTGTGGGAGGGATGGGGAAGGAAAGAACTTGGGTATATGTGTGAGCTGTATAAACAGAGGTGGGAAATATTCGATGTCAAAGTTGGATTGGTGAGTCTACAGTGAAGAGCTTGTTTGGCCCATGACACACATACTAGAATTGATAAGTTTATTTGTCCTGTGGAATATGGTTTAAAAGTTACTGAAGAAATTGTTAGCAGTGATTACTCCTGGGAAAAGGAATTAGATGACTGGAGAGATGTGGTGTCTTCACTATGATTTACATATTCTTCCCCATGTAGAGATGACTACACACTGAAAATTAAAATTCAATTCATTTGTTTAAACTGTAATAAAACCTAACAGTCTCAGAATGTTCTCATTGGCATTGTGATTTGCAGTATTTTCTGATCACCCCTATCAAAGATCACACACAATGCACACACTCACATATACATGTAGATACTTATTAGGTGTTTTTTTAACTTTATTAAAATGGAGGCAGTTTTAATATAATTAATTCTTTTTCCATCTTGCTTCCTCAAGGATTATAATAGGAAACAATTCTGAGATTTATGTTTCACTCTTCAGACACCCAAGTTGATATTTGCAAATCTACATGTAGATGAATTCATGTGACTTAAATTTGGGTAAATTAGACTTTAGTTTTGAAATACATATTTCAGCATCTCCACCTGGGTTCAATCTCAGCTTTACTATTTATGCACTCTATGTTTTGGGGTGAGTTACTTAGCTTCTCTGAACCTTAGTTTCCTCATTTTTAAAATAAAAGAGACTTTGTTTTTTACCAGTTTTGGACTAGTTGCTCTGATCGCACTTCATGCTGGATAAATTATATTCTAAAAATATTTATAATAAATGCATAAGAACTTTAATAAATACATAAGAAATATTTAAATGTATATATAAACTGAGTGAAAATAGGAACTTGGAACAGAGCAGAAGCACGGACTCACCTGGGAGTGTTTGCTGAACCCAGTGACGTTGAGCTGTGGTTTTCTAGCCAAGTGGGGTGCGGAGGACAAAAAACGGAGCCCCAGACTCCTACAAACAGGGGAGCAGGAAGGCAAGCTTTTGCTAAAGTTGAGACCCTAAATGGGGAACATGCTCACCGCCTTCTCCAAGAGTACAAAGAAAAATCAAGTCTCTAAACTAGGTGGGGGGGAGGGGGGAGGGCAGAAATAGTTCCCTAAAAATTTAGAGCAATGAGCTTTATTTCCCAGTTTGTTTTCATAGTTCCTGGATGGTCCCCAACAGCAACATACATAAAACTTGGCTTAAATTGATCCTGGATTGGTAGTGCCCTGGAAGCTTGACAGAAGCAAATGCAAATCCACCTTCAATCCAGGCCTCAACAGAGTCCCATGAGAAGAGTTACAAGAAATACTGACTCATAGTCAAAAATCTCAAATCTCATGATAAAACAAAATAGAAAGAGCTAGGCAAAACAACAGATAGCAGTCAAACCTGCTAAGAATGCGGAAAGAAATTAATAGCAGATTTGACACAACTGAGTAGAGAAGTGATAAGCTGAAAGACAGACATGAAGAAATGATCCAAAATGCAAGATGGGACCCACAGATGGAGCCCTTAACAATAGTTAAAAGAGATGAAGAATGGAGTAATAGAATCTAATTTTCATCTAATCAGAATTTCTAAGGGAAAGAAAGAAGAGAATGAGGCAGACAAAATGTTTGAGGAGGTAATTACTAACAAATTTCAGAACCTGTGAAAATGACACTACACCACAGATTTGGAAAGGACAAAAAATCCCAGATAGAATAAATAAAAAGAAACCCACTTCTAGGCTCACCATAATGCTACCATAGGCAGAGAGAAAACTCTTGAAACACAAAGAAAGATAAGACGTATAGTGTTGAAAAAGTAGCAATTAAACTGATTGCTCACTTCCCAACTGCAGTAATAGGAGTCAGAAAACAGTGGACCATCTTCATTGTTCTAAGTAAATAATTACTAACTTAGAATCATATATCCAGTAAAGATATCTTTTTAGAATGAGGAAAAGATAGATGTGTTTTTGGACAAATAGAAACTTGTGAAAATTTGTCACCAATAGGCCCTCACTAAAGGAAATATTAAAAGACATGGTTAAGACAGAAGGAAAGTGATCTGGATACAAGATGTAAAATTCCAGAGGGAATGGTGAATCAATAAAAAAATGGGCAAAATTTGATTAATTAAAAAAAATAATTATTATGAATTGAGCTTCCCAGGGGGCACTAGTGGTAAAGAACCCACCTGCCAATGCAGGAGATGAGATATAAAAGATGCAGGTTCTGTCCCTGGCTTGGGAAGATCCCCTGGAGGAGGGCATGGCAACCCAAGAATACTCCAGTATTCTTGCCTGGAGAATCCCATGGACAGAGGAGCCTAGCAGGCTACAGTCCATAGAGTTGCACAGAGTCAGACACAAATAGTGTATTGGGCCACAAAATACTTTTTACAAAAAACTCATTACAGAGGGAGAGGTAGTAGAGAAACCTCACAGACATTCCCATAACCAAGCAACCAGTCAGCATCGCATGAGTTCTGATGCAGCATCCTGAGGAGGGTACCACATCTCTTCTCTAGTATTCCCACCAAAAAGGCATGCCGAATCTGATCATGAGGCAACATCATACAGACCCAAACTGAGGGGCACACTACCCTTCTAAAGTATCAAGTTCTCAAAAGACAAAATGAAATAAAAGGGTGAAGAGCTCCTCAAATTAATAGAGATTAATGAAATAAGATAACTAAATTCAATGTACAAACCTAGACTGGATCCTGGACCATAGAAGTGGGATCCCGGTCCCTAACAACCCTATCCTCAGAGGACATTATTAGGTCAGTCAGTAAAATTTACTAGGTAATAGGGTTGTATCACTGCTAATTTTCTGATTTTATTCTTTGTACTATAGTTATATAATTTTAGGAAAATACACAGTAGAGTATTCAGTATCAAAAGGGCATCAAGTTTGCAACATGCCCTCAAAAGACTCTGAAAAATAATATGTATGTAGGAGAAGGCAATGGCGACCCACTCCAGTACTCTTGCCTGGAAAGTCCCATGGATGGAGGAGCCTGGTGATCTGCAGTCCACGGGGTCGCTAAGAGTCGGACATGACTGGGCAACTTCACTTCCCTTTTCACTTTCATGCATTGGAGAAGGAAATGGCAACCCACTCCAGAATTCTTGCCTGGAGAATCCCAGGGACAGGGGAGCCTGCTGGGCTGCCGTCTATGGGGTTGCACAGAGTCGGCCACGACTGAAGTGACTTAGCAGCAGCAGCAGCAGCAAACGTGTGTGAAAGAGTGAGAGAGAAAGAGCAAACTTGGTAAAATGTTAATGTTTAAGGAATCTGGGTGGAGGGAATACTTTGTACTTTTCTTGCAACTTTTCTGTTAGTCTGAATTTAGTTTAAAATAAAAAGTTTAAAAAACTAGAGTGAATCACCATCCCTTTCTTCCTCCCAAAAAGATAATAAAGTACTGGATAGCAAAGCTTATAGATTGGGATTGAGAGTTTGGAGTTCATGTTATTTAATTACATTAAGTTAGCTAATATATCAATTCTTCTATCATAAAAACATAAACAGAAAGTGAAGCTTTCAAACTAATAAAGAGGAAAATGAACTAAAAAAATAATCTCAAAAATAGCAAGAAAGAGAAATTTTTAGAAAAGGAGGGACAAGTAAAGGCCAAAAAAGTTATTAATAGAAATAATTACAAATGAAGCCAATGTTTTAGTTAATATGGATTGTCAGACCAGTTTTAGAATTCAGGTATATACTTTTGAAAGAAGCATTCCTGGAAAGTAAAGGTACAGGTAGTTCGAAAGTAAAAAGTTGAGAAAGGACACACCATAATAGCTAGGAAAAAACCTGGTAGGGCTGCACTGATACTGGACAAAATGGACTTTGAGGCCAAAAGCAGCGCTAGAGATAGGGTCACTATGTATTGCTAGAGACGTGTATTCGCCAGGAAGATGCGCTAGTTCTAAACTTGCGTGTGCCTAATGATGTAGTCTCAAAATATATAAAGCAAAAGATTGCCACAAGAATAAAAAGACAGATCTGTCTAGTGGGATATTACTGACTTCTCTCAATTACTGATAGGTAAAGAAGTCTAAAAATTAGTTAAGTTGTAGAACATTTGAACCAAACAGTTAATAACATTGACCTCGTACAACAAAATGGTAGTACCATTCAAATAAAATGTTTAGAGTGCTGATCCACTTCTAAATGTCACACAATTCATATATAAATAAGTGAAATAAGCTGCTTATTCAAGGGAGTTGATCCGTGTTGATGGTGATGGTGCTGATTTGTGTCTGAAGTGATTACTTGAGAGGAGGGAACATGAAAGAAAGAAGGGACTGCTTCAGTGGGAAGGGTCAGGGGAGGAGGGTGTCAAGAGACCCAGGGTTTAATGACAATTCTGACATAAACTGGTGGTGTGCTTTTTGCCAAGCTAGTCTTTTGGATGTTATGTCCTAATTTGTCAATTAGAGACAGCAGTGTTCACCCTGCCTGTTCCTCAGGAATGTTATCATGCAATTGAAACATGTGAGTGAAGATGTTAAAAAATATAATGTAACATGAGTTAAGTTAAATAAGTATTTTTAATTTATGAATACTTTTCATGCCTACTCATGCAAAACCTATGGAAGACATTGTAGGGGATACAGGGATCCCTGTAGGTAAGGGGTTCCCAGCCTCCAGGATCTAATGCCTGATGCTCTGAGATGGAGCTGATATGATAGTAACAGGAATAAAGTGCACAGTCAATGTAATGCTCTTGAAGCATCCCCAAACCATTCCCCCACTCTACAATCCATGGAAAAATTGTCTTCTACAGTCAGTCCTTGGTGCCAAAAAGGTTGGGGATCCCTGCCATAGATGATGCAGGGGGTCCTTAGATTAGAAATACTAGTCTAAGAAGCCACACAAATAACTATTAAGTTGTCTGTTTATAACCTTTTAGTACCTCCACCTCACACCTCCCTGCCATTGGCCCTCATTGCTCTTAGAGGAAAGACTAGCCATGGAACAGCCTCTGGCTTCATCCCCTACATTATCTCCCTCACGTAACTTCAATTCCTCACATCTCTGGTTTCCCTCCCACCACAGGACTTTTATACTAGATGTCCCCTCTACTTGGAAGACCCTTTCACCTAGTTGCTGCTGCTGCTGCTAAGTCGCTTCAGTCATGTCTGACTCTGTGCAACCCCATAGGCGGCAGCCCACCAGGCTCCCCTGTCCCTGGGCTTCTCCAGGCAAGAACGCTGGAGTGGGTTGCCATTTCCTTCTCCATTGCAGGAAAGTGAAAAGTGAAAGTAAAGTCGCTCAGTCGTGTCTGACTCTTAGCGACCCCATGGACTACAGCCTACCAGGCTACTCCATCCATGGGATTTTCCAGGCGAGAGTATTGGAGTGGGGTGCCATTGCCTTCTCCTTCACCTAGTTAACCCCTTCTTATTCTTCAGATATCAACTCCATTTCTCAAGGCCGCTGTCTCCTGTCTCCCTGAATAGGGCACATTCCTTATACATGGAATCTTAGTGTCCTCCTTTGTAGTAATTTTAATTTTAATTTTAGGGAGCAATCATTTAGTTAATGTCCATTTCCTCTAGTGACTATAAGTTCTAGGAGGACAGCGTGAAAGTGAAAGTGTTAGTTGTTCAGTCGTATCCGACTCTTTGTGACCCCATGGACTGTAGCCCACCTCAGGTCCATGGAATTCTCCAGGCAAGAATACTGGAGTGGGTAGCCAGTCCCTTCTCCAGGGGATCTTCTTGACCCAGGAATTGAACCCGGGTCTCCTGCATTGTAGATGAATCCTTTTACTCTCTGAGCCACCAAGGAAGCCGGTACATGTCTATTTTTTTCTGCTGGGATATAATATATTTATAGACAAGCTGACTCATTTTCTGACTGACTAAATGAATGTGCCTGAAGATGGATGGAAATAAGTATGATAAAGAGACAAAGGAAGAGGTCATTTTTTGAAGTGAGTCCTAGAAGAGATTACAAAATGCTGCCTAGATTCTGGTTTGATGGATGATTGTGATTATCACCGATCAGCTTCAAATGTTCTTGGTGTTTGTTGTAGGAAAGAAATTGTCAGGTTTAATTGTTACCTCTTTGTTAATATTTTTTCAGTAAATTCTTACTTGATTGATCTGGTCCTAGGAAATAACACATTCTCTTTTGGCAGCCCAAGCATGAACCCCTCAGCATCTTCTGTGACCTCATGGGTGTGGACTTTGAGGAGCTGTGTCACTGGCTCTGCCATCGGAAGTTGGCCACTGCCACAGAGACGTACATCAAGCCCATCTCCAAGCTGCAGGCCACGAATGCCCGTGATGCACTGGCCAAGCACATCTATGCCAAGCTCTTTAACTGGATTGTAGATCATGTCAATCAGGCACTCCATTCTGCTGTCAAACAGCATTCTTTTATCGGTGTACTGGACATTTATGGGTGAGTGTATTTGGCTTAGTGGTCTGAGCCTTTCTTTCTAGACATTATCTAGTAACTCCAAGTAGGTATTTGACTATGTCTCCTACTGGTGAGCTAAAGGGAAAATAAGAAGAGAGTTTTTTAAAGTCTAGTTTCATTTGCTAGTTTGCCTTCTCTGGGTACCTTTCTTTAATGTTGAACCCTTTCCTATACATTTGTGCCTTTCGATGCCTAATTTTTCATCATCCAGTTCACTTTTCAAAAAAACCTTTGACATTTCTATTCCCTTCCCTTCTGTGTTTATGTAAACACAGAATTGTGAATCTGTGAATTGACAAGAGCAGTAGCTTTATTGTAATTCCGATTGTTCCCTACCTGGGGATGAATATGCCCTCAAAAACTCATACTATTGAATATATTCACATGCTGCACCTTGAAAAAAAAATCTCTGCCACTTTGCTGATGTCTATCTGCTGGGTACATATTTCGTGTTACTAACTTAGAAAGCCTTATCCTCACTGATGTGGAAAGTAAGTTTTGCAATGTTAGGGAATTTCCTATTTCTTTTTAATGTGCACATTTTGAATATTTTCTAAAAGCTATTTTTTCCTTTTTCTCCTCTTCCCATATTATTTTTGATTTTACAGATTTGAAACATTTGAGATAAATAGTTTTGAACAGTTTTGCATAAATTATGCAAATGAAAAACTACAGCAACAATTCAATATGGTAAGAATTTTCTTGCTTAAATAATATTCTGCCAAAAATTATTCTTTGAATTCCTGGTATGTGTTTAAACACTGGCTCCTGAAGTGAAGTTATGAATTTCAATTATTATCTATGGTTTAAAGCAGTTAAATTGCTGAGGAACTTATGATTAATGAATGATGCAACCTTGGAAAGATGTTTATGGTCCAGATTGGATTCAAGGTCATCTGCTGTCTGAGAACAGTAAAAATTTGGTCCAAATATATTGAGAGAAGGAAGCAGGAAGTGTGTTAGATAGTGACATAGGGGTGTGAAACTTTGACTCCAGGGATATCATTCAGTTGGTCATCCCAGAGGCTAATTATATGTGGAGTATTAGCAAGATATCAGGACAGTCTGATGATAAGACCATTGGATGGCATCATCGACTCAGTGCACATGAGTTTGAACAAACTCCAGGAGATAGTGAAGGACAGGGAATCCTGGCATGCTATTGTTGATGGGGTCACAAAGAATTGGACACGACTGAGTGACTGAACAGCAACAGGGCAAAAAAGTCAGGACATATTCTCTTTTCTACATATTTTTTATGTATTCTGTTTTACATATTCTCTTTTCAACAGTCTGAGACATTCACTGGGACAATGGCAGTGGAAGGATTTTGAGTGGCTTTTTCGAAGTAGTAATAGCAGATATGTTACCATGGTGTTGAGGGATTTGGAAGCACTTAAAAATGGTTGGGCTACAGGCTCTATGGTGGGATTGATGGTGACCTCTGGGAGGTCACCTTCCAGGACTGCTACTGCCAGTGCCCCGTCCCCAAGGCAAGCCACTGCCAACCCATGCCTCCACAGGAGACCGTCCAACACTAGCAGGCAAATCTAAGCTCAAGTGGATTCAGATTCAACTTAAAACATGTTCCTCAGAATGTCAAATTTCTCAGGATGTTAACAGATATTCCACAAGATGAAGTTATCTTGTTAAAAAAAAAGAAAGAAATGCTGCAAACCCTCTACATCTCTATGTAGGGATTTTAAAAGCACATTAGCTGAGGGGAAGGAAAAAAAAACACAGAGAAATCAAGCAGGAAATATATTTAAACTGGCTAAGCAAAAAAAGGAGAAGGCAATGGCACCCCACTCCAGTACTCTTGCCTGGAAAATCCCATGGACGCAGGAGCCTGGTAGGCTGCAGTCCATGGGGTCACTAAGAGTCAGACGTGACTGAGCGACTTCACTTTCACTTTTCATTTTCATGCATTGGAGAAGGAAATGGCAACCCACTCCAGTGTTCTTGCCTGGAGAATCCCAGGGACGGGGGAGCCTGGTGGGCTGCTGTCTGTGGGGTCGCACAGAGTCAGACATGACTGAAGTGACTTAGCAGCAGCAGCAGCAAGCAAAAAAAAAAAAAAATTAAAAAGATTGGAATACACTCTGCATTGATTTTCTAGGGGACCTTGGGAAAGTTAATTGACCTTGCTGGGCCTTAGTCACCTCATCTGTATAATAGGGATGGTAATAGTTTGCATGTAGTTAT
Source organism: Bos indicus (assembly GCF_029378745.1). NCBI lineage: Eukaryota > Metazoa > Chordata > Mammalia > Artiodactyla > Bovidae > Bos > Bos indicus. Next base: position 57,795,591 of record NC_091769.1, read on the forward strand.
ATGGATTAAAGAATTGGAATATGTAAAGTGCTCACCACATGCTAAGTACAAGTTTTAAGTGCAAGATTAGGCATGATTATTATTGATAAAATAGAATGTTTAAAATGAATTACCTATTGGAATTAGAATATGAAAAAGAATAGAACTGAAGGATGGGTAAGAGCCCTATTATCCTCATTATATGAAGAGAGAGGTTGAGTGGTATACCCTACAATTGATGAATGAAAAATGGAAATTTAAAGATATTATTTTAAGTTACAAAAATAATAAAAACAAAAAGATCTAAAAATTGTAATATCGGAAGGATAGAGGAAGAATAGTAGAGAGTGATATATATGAATTTGGCCTCATCTGTCTCATCAGGAAATCGACAGTTTTAAATGAATAAATAAAATAATAGCTGATAAGCATATACATATTCCCTGGTGGCTCACCTGGTAAAGAACCCACCTGCCAATGCAGGAGACACAGGTGATGTGGGTTTGATCCCTGGGTCAGGAAGATCCCTTGTGGGAGGGCATGGCAACCCACTCCAGTATCCTTGCAGGAAAAATCCCATGGACAGAGTAGCCTGGCAGTCTACGGTCCATGGAGTTGCATAGAGTCGGACATGACTGAAGCAATTGAGCACACAACAACAAGCATATTGTTAGGGCTTCCCTGGTGGCTCAGCAGTAAACAATATGCCTGCAATACAGAGACACAAGTTCAATCCTTGGGTCAGGAAGATCCCCTAGAGAAGGAAATGGCAACCCTCTCCAGTATTCTTGCTTGGGAAATTCCGTGGACAGAGGAGCCTGGCAGGCTACATTCCATGGGGTCACAAAAGATTCCTACACAGCTTAGTGATTAAACAATAACAACAACAACAAAGCATATTGTTCAGAGATAAATACCAGAATAGCTGAGGGAGTTAAAAATGGTTGTTTCCAAGGAATGAGACTGGGATTGAGTTGAGACAGAATAAGGGATCGTTGCTTGTCATCATAAAACCTCTAGACTATTTGATCTTTGTAAAATATTGCATAAATATTGTACTTTGATAAAAATTTGGACCCTCTTTTTGGCAAATTAAGCTACTTAGTATAGTGAAATAATGTAGAAGTGATCTTAAAATTTTAAGCTGTTTTCATAAGAATGTGACTGGTATATTTTGTGTTTCTGCATAAGGAACATTAATAAAAATCTGTCAGACACTAAGTGGAATATTATTTTTTCTCAAGGTTTTCTTGAGTTTCTCAATACTTTAATCAACAGCAGAGCCTTCTGCTCTTTCCCAGTATATTTTGGCACAAGGTGACTGGAAGTATTAAGGAACTAACGCCAGCCTCATTAGGGACTGGCTGATTTGTTTTATTTCTCGAGGACCTCGTGTCTCTGCATGTGTGTTTCTGACCCTTTTGTTTCCCTTTCCCTCTTTCTGTCTCTGTCCATCCGTTTCTTCTCTCTCTTTGCTCATACATACACACACACACACACACACACACTCTCTCTCTCTCTGCACAAGAGAGAGAGGCTTCCCCCTTTCTCTCTTATTTCTCTTCCTTCTCTCTTCCCTCCTTCTTATTATCAGATGGCATATATTCTCCTTCAGATGGTATATATTTTGTCTAGGTTTTTGCTTCCTCACTTATCTCACACTTCCTGTGAAGAAGCAGTGGTTGAGGTGCTTTGTCTTCTTAACTTGCTTAACTCCCATTCATCTTGACTTCTTGCAGCATCAGCTTGCACTGTTAATTGTATGTTTCCCAGTCCTTATATCTGAGAAAAGAGAATGTGATTAACCCAGTTCATTTGTTCATCAGAGATCTCTGGCCCTTGACTAGCTGTGTCTTGGAGCATGGGGTCTTACAGTAAAGAACTTGGTGCTCAGGCTGCTCCCACAGCAGGGGCTGTGGGGTGGGCAGTGGGCAGGAGAAACATGGTGACTGGCAGGTTTAGTGCTTGGAGTCATTACCTTACCGAGTAAGCATCTCTTGCATTATTGAACCTCATGCCCTTAATTTTGCAATTAAGAGTGGAAAATTTTTGAGGTCCCATGGATTTTGCCAAACTAAACATAGAGACTGTTTCTATTGTCAATGTGAAGACCACACTGCATATAGATTAATGAATTAAAGGAAGATAGGACTCATTTGTGAAGAATTATTGCTACCATCAGCCAGGGCATCTTGCTGACACATGGTGCCCCATTTGCCTTCGCATTAATCAAAAGAACAGAAGAAATTTGCTTTCTAATTAGCATTACATAAATATTCATATGTGTGACAAGTTTGGGTGTTTTTTTTTTAAAGCTTTCACACCTGGTTAGACTATGAATGCTGCAAATGAGCCAAGAACAGCATTATAATAAGTATAGAATAATGTGGGAAAGTTCCAGGTGTGTGAGGAGAATAAAGTATCAGAAATCTTGGTAACCCTTAGGTTTCATGGGGGTTTGGGTTCTAAGAAATATGTGTTGTCTGGTAATAGCCACAGAGGGATAATCTTCCCAGAAAAGCTGCAGGACATGTGAGAGAACCAGTGTGACAAAGGAGACAAGAAAGGAAAGCAGAACCCTGCAGGAAGAAGTGAGTAAAGGTCATTAGCACCTATAGAAACTAGAATTTGTGGGTTGGCTCCGTTGACTGGTCAGCTCAATGCAGTGCTTCTGTTGCCCCTCCTTCCTAGACCAACCTAACTACCTTTCACTGCAGACCTCAGGTCACACAGCCCTTCCTCAAGGAAGCCTTCTCTTGCTACCATGTTCCAAATTAGTTAGGAACTCCTGAGCTCATAGCTGGCCATTATTTTTCTCTGGAACATTATTACAGTTTGTAATTCTGTTTCTTGTGATTGATTTCTGTCTGTTTTCCCCACTAGTCTTCAAAGTCTCTTAGGGCTGAGTCTGTGTCTATTTTGCTAATGGTGTGTAGTGACTGGGACATGGTAGACAGTCAATACATATTTGTGCTTAAGTGAGTGGATGGAGATGAGAAGCAGTGGCTGAAGCATTTAGCAGAAATAGTAATGTGTTTGTAGTGGTTGCAGCTGCTGGCAGAATTGGATGTAGAAGCCAGAAAAGTGAGCCATAGATTCCCTGGCTGTGGAGGATAATCAAGGCAGACACAAAAAACCAACTGTTATCTAATTCTGAGGCACATGAACTTCAACACCATGGTCCCTTAAAAGAATTACTTTGTCATGCTGTAAGCATCACCCAGAATGTTTCAGTAGTCTGGAGGGCATCCTCTCTGCAGGTTGTTCAAGGCCAGCTAAGGCATTTCTATGCCCATATGTTTAGCAACACTGTGCGATAATTTAAGGGGCCAAAAAGTACATAGTGTGGTTTTGGATATATACATATCAAAAAATCAAAAGCTGCCACATTTATCAGCTATTTAAATATTCACATACCTAGATTTTCTTGTTTGCCAAAAATCCTAGGTAGCTGAGGTTTTTCCGTGTGTGGTTTATATTTGCTTTCTTATACTGTTCTCTGCCTGTAAATCATGTTTCTCCAAGATTGCTGCTAGAAGCCATTGACTGTCTCAACTTTTGTTTTATACATGTTTATTGACTAACATTTATGACAGTGATGTAGTAATGCCAGTTTTTTTCTTTTTCATTTCAGCACGTTTTCAAATTAGAACAAGAAGAATATATGAAAGAACAAATTCCATGGACACTCATAGATTTTTATGATAATCAGCCTTGCATTAATCTTATAGAATCTAAACTGGGCATTCTAGATTTGCTGGATGAGGAATGCAAGGTAAGTATGATTTTCTGATGTGTTTAATACATCAGAATTGTGCGTTGAGGTAAAATGGGTAAGTAGGTTTAAGCAGGGACTCACTAGTATACGTGAAGTGCCACAGTGGCAACGAGTGGGGTTACCCTAACTGGCATTCTGAAGGATCACTAGCTCCAAAGCGTTCAAAATATGGTTGAGACTAGGAGAATCTCCCCTCCCTTTTCAGCTGATTCTAAGTTATGTGAAAAACTGGCATTAGATACCGCAACTACCAATTTTAGCCACCTTTGTCATTGATATGCTTATATTTGGTACTTTTGTTCAATGGTATGATATAGTTCAGGAAATGTAAGAAATTGTACAAAAGGTATTTTGAATAATAGTTCTAAATATCTATAATTTTAAACTTGACTAGTTGTTCTTTATTACTTATATATATGGTAGGTAAAGAGTTTTAGTTTTAATATTTGAAGATGCAGCATGTGGAAAAAATATTGGATCCCTGGCTTCACTGATGAGTGATTCTAGACAAACAACCTATCCTTTCCCTTCATTGTTCTTTAGTTTATATGTCATAAGTTACAAGTTCATGTGCACTGATCCTCCTAAGCATCTAGATTTCCTACAACATTAAGAATGCAAAGACAAATACTGTATGTTTTCACTTATATGTAAAATCTAAAAAAATAAAACGGACAAATGAATGTAACAAAACAAAAAGAGCCTCCTGGATACTAGAGAACAAACTAGTGGTTACCATTGTGGAGATGTTGGTGAGAAGGGCAAGATAGGTGAAGGCAGGATTAAGAGGAACAAACTACTAGCTATAAAATAAACAAGATACAAGGATGTAATGTACAGCACAGGGAATATAGTCAGAGTTTTATAGTAACTTCACATGGAGTACAGTCTATAGAAATACTGAATCACTATGTTGTACTGAAACTAATATAATACTGCACATCAACTATACCTTCAATAAACAAAAAGAATACATGTAAAGGTGCTCAGTTTCACTTGAAATTAAATAAAACATAAATCAAAACAAAAATAGGACACAGCTTTTTACCTATCAAGTGAGTTTAAATTTGATAATACCAAATTAGTATTTATTGCATATATACTCTTGATGAAGGACAAAAGTTAGTAGAACATATTTTTGAGGAATATTTATCAAGATTTTAAATACACATACCTTTTGAACCAGAAGTAGAAATGCTGAGAGTTTACCCTATGAATATACTTACAAAAGAATCCAAAGTTTTTGTTTAAAAGGAGCCATTGTGGCAGTTTTCATAATAACAAAAAATCAGTAACAACCTAGTAGGCATAAATACAAGAATACTATTACTAAGAAGAAGAAGGAAAAATACAAGGATGGCTAAGTTGAGGATCCCTCTTGGCAAATGTCACATTGCACATGAAAATATGTGGGTTATTTTTAAATATCTTTTGATACTGATTTCTAACATAATTCCACAGTGATAAGAGAACAGACTCCGTTTAATTTCAATACCTTTAGACCTTGAAATTTTTGCAACTTCTTTTATACCCCTGGATATGTCCCAGTGTCTCCTTGCTTACAGTCTATGGGAACTTGGATAGAATTTGTATCCTACTGTTGTATAAAAATTGTATAAATCTTAATTATGTTGAATTGGTTCACAGAGCTTTTCAGATCTAGTAGATCTTCTACTTCTCTGTATATTCATTCTATTAATTTTTGAAGATTTTATATTGAAACTCCAACTAAAAATCTTAATTTATCTACTTAAAAAAATACTTGTAATATATAGTGGAACTATATGTAACCTTGTTCTATATTTTTCAAATCTCCTATAAATGTGTTATCATACTTCCTTAATTTAAAAAAATAAAAATCTTTAAAAATGCAAGGAGTTTATAGAATGATACTATTTGTATCCATGCCTTTAAAGACAGATAAAGCAGTTGGTGGAAATAGTGAGAGGAGACTATTCTCTGTTTTATACCTTTCTGAATTATATAAATAATCTACTATATGCAAATGTTATCTTTATTTAACAAATTGTTTGAAATATATGATAATCATGGTATGTCATCTTTCATTTGTGAGGGTTTCATTGCTATAAAAGTATATTGAGTATTTATTTGATGTCCAGGCAGATTGAGTTACTCAAAGCTTGGGCTGAGTCACCCATGGGCAGGTCTCAGTCATTGCTTTTCGTTCCCAGGTGGCGCTAGTGGTAAAGAATCTGCCTGCCAATGCAAGAGACCCAAGAATCTTAAGTTTGATCCCTGGGTCAGAAAGACCCCCTGGAGTAGGAAATGGAAACCCACTTTAGTATTCTCACCTGAAAAATTACATGGACAGAGGAAAACACACACACACACACACACACACACCAATCATTGATTTGGGACCTCTCAGAGAGAAACGTGAAAGGAATGAGTTCCTGAATTGGATGTTAAAGTTGTTAGGCAAAGTCAAAACACGACATTTTGGGTGATGCATCAGAAGAATCCCATAACAATATTCACCTTGTTTTCTTACTCTTTTTTTCTCCTGAATGTAGATGCCTAAAGGTACAGATGACACTTGGGCTCAAAAATTGTACAACACACATTTGAACAAATGTGCACTATTTGAGAAGCCCCGCCTATCAAACAAAGCTTTCATCATCCAGCATTTTGCTGACAAAGTAAGGAAGCTTTATTATCTCTTTTCTATTTGAATACTTAAGTTCAAAGAGGAAAAAAATCAATAGTCGATAGCAGTTTTTTCTTTGCTGAGCTTTCATTCTTTAGCTCATTTTAGGGAAAGTAAGCTTAATTGTTGGCTTATTGGTTTAACCTAAATGGAATTATATTATGAAATAAGTGTATCTATAATTCTGAAATCCAGGAAACTCTGAAATACACAAGTATTTTCATAATTCATTTAGTGGCTAAACCTGATCTTTGACCTGAAGTAACATGAGGTTATTTATAGTCTTTATTTATCCCAGTTAGGTGGATATTTATATATTTCAGTGTAGAAATATTAATATGTTTGATTACAGATTGCTGCTTCAGATCTACTTAAAGATTCTGGATAGTGACCCCAGAGGTTTCAGAAAAGAAATTGTGGACGATTGTGGCCCTCTGAGATTGATTGAGTGGGTCCCTGCTAATAAGGCATGCAGACCTGCTGCTTCAGAGGTTCTAGAGTCTACTCAGAACATCTGGAGCTGTGACACTAGTTTATATTTCAAGGAGGTTGTGGGGTAGGCGTCTGGTAAGCTTCCCATGGTCCCTGTCAGGAACTGAGGGTTTTCAGAATCTGTCCTACGTCTAGCTGGAGATCTTTGGATGGCTTCAGGGCCATCTAAGGGCTTTGTAGTACAGGCTGGGGACCCTTGAGTGGTAGATAGCTGAAGTCTTTTAGGAACAGGGAGAGTCCAGTCTCATGTAGTCCTCCTACCAGCTCATACGGTATTTACCCAGCCTCCACCTCTGTCCGTGATCATCACTTCAGCTTTTTGCCAGATAGCTGTTTGTTCCTTCTGATCCTCTCTCTCTCTTCAGTCTCTTCTTCCCCAAAGGAGACTTTCCCCTATGGAAAGGTGAACCAGGTTTGGAAGAGATACAGTGGTTGGCCTTGAGGGGCTTATGAAGCTGTTATGAAGAAGAACAGCTTCTTATGAAGCTATGCATGAATTGGGATCATCTTTTAGATCACATTTAATCACCACTGCCATTGTTCTCTAGGAAAAGCAGTATTTGAGAGTTTTACTCTAGAGTTAACATGCTTCTTACCAAGAATGATACTAGTTTCTTAGAATAAAACTAATAACACTTCACTGAGAGCCCATCATATGGCCTGGGCCTAATACTTATTTTTGTTGTTGATGATAAATTGTATCTATTCAAAGCTTTTATTAACTAAGGAGACTTTCCAATGTGTTTTCAGGTGGAATACCAGTGTGAAGGCTTTCTGGAAAAGAATAAAGACACCGTTTTTGAAGAACAAATTAAAGTTCTTAAATCAAGCAAGGTAACCTTGTATAGGCTTTCTCCAATTAGGATATATTCATTAAAATGTTCATGACTTAAGCATTAGCTTTTTAACATATTATAATTTTTCTAACAGAATCAGCCCTGCTGTCGATTTAATTTATCAAATAGATGTGTCATGTAGCATTTTAAATGCCTTACAAATGTTAATTCATCTAATCCTATGATGAGGTGATATTATCACTGCTCCCATTTTACAGAGGAGAGAACTGAGGCACAGAAACTTTGTAGCTAGTCATTTTCCAAGCCAAATTAAAACTCAGGCTGTTGAGCTGACAGTCTGCATTTTTAACCACAATGCAATGGTATTTTATGTGAAATTATTGCCTCACAGCAGTTCCAGGCTCTCTTGTGCCTTTGTGAGATACCATGAGAGAAAATTGATGGTTTTTGGGGTTTGCTATGTCATTTTGAAGGGATGCACCAGAAACATGGCCTTAAGCACTCCATCCAGGTAAAAACTGACCTCTGGATCACTGAGTGCAATTTCAGATGTGGTCCGAAGCACTTTGAAATTATTCTTCTTAGGCTTAGATACCAGAAACACTGTATTCTAGTAGGAAAACAATATTCCAGATTGTAACAAACTGTGATGTGTATCTGAGGTTGATTATGAGGTCGATCCCAACCTCCACCCTCTGACTCTCATCAGGAAAGCGTTAGGAGGGGAGCATGGCTCATGTCCATCCTACAGGGAGCAAACCAGGAAGTTAGTTACTTGGTTACTTAGTTTAACAGAGTAGATATTCAAGTATTCAATGAAAGATTAAAAATATTCATGTGAATTCTTGCAGATTTCTGACCAGCAGGTTCTGTTTTTTTCTAAGAAAGTCCTTTAACTTCAATGGAATGTTATATGAACATTTTGATTCTTGTTTTTGGAATAAAAACTTTTACTTTCAATAGAAAGATCATATAAGGACCAAATTATAGTTTTAACCCTCAGAAAATGATGAGTCTATAGTCTTAAGTACCTGTAGGAAAAAGTCAGTTTTTCACTTATCCTTGTAAGCCCTGAATATTAATGCTTTATAACTCATAGGAATGATGTGTAAGAGAAAATACTCTCACAGTGCCAATCATTGATGTTGTTTAGTTTTTGTTGTTGTTCAAAAACAGTCAGGTCCAACTCTTCACAACCCCATGGACTGCAGCACGCCAGGCCTCCCTGGCCTTCACTATGTCCTGGAGTTTGCTCAAACTCATGTCTGTTGAGTTGATGATGACATCCAACCATCTCATCCTCTGTCACCCCCTCTCCTCCTGCCCTCAATCTTTTCCAGCATCAGAGTCTTTTCCAACAAGTCTGCTCTTTGCATCAGGTAGTCAGAGTATCTGAGCTTTAGCTTCAGTGTCAGTTCTTCCAATGAATATTCAGGGTTGATTTTCTTTGGGATTGACTGGTTTGATCTCCTTGCAGTCCAAGAGACTCTCAGGAGTCTTCTCCAGCTCCATGGTTCAAAAGCATCAATTCTTTGGTGCTCAGCCTTCTTTATGGTCCAACTCTCATATCCGTACATGACTACAGGAAAAACCATAACTTTGACTATACAGATCTTTGTTGGCAAAGTGAAAAACCATGGAATTCTAATGGTACTACTCTAAATAACTTAGCTTACACAGAGCATTCATCAATTCTTATTCCCCAGGCATCCATAATCTTTTGTGACTTTATTCTGAACTTTTCTGATTGGCTAGTGAATCCTTAATTTCCAGAAAGTAGCTCTGCACTCTGAGGAATCATTTGGAGTGACTTCCAGTCTCCATGGGGTTTCCCAGGTGGCACTAGTGGTTAAGAACCCTCCAGCCAATGCAGGAGACATAAGAGACATGGGTTCGATCCCTGGGTTGGGAAGATCCCCTGGAGAAGGGCATCTTCTCAGTGTTCTTGCCGAGAGAACTGGATAGAGAAACCTGGTGGGCTGTAGTCCATAGGGTTGCAAAGAGTTGGACACAACTGAAGCGACTTAGCGCAGCACAGTCAGTCTCTACAGCACTGTTGCAGTTGGGATAGAGGTGGTGTGAGATGTACATCCACTGCTCCCAGTCAGCAGAAAAAACCCAACCCAAGGGCATGAACTTTATATTTTACTTTTTCTGTATCTGATAAGAAGTAAGTGTAACCTACTGTCAATTTGTACTCTTGGAAGTACTAACTTGAGATGATCAATATTTGTGTTATGTGCTTTATATTTGTGGTCATATGGTGTGGGGTTCTGTTTGTGGGTGTATGTGTTTTGTCTTCTTTTTTTTCCTGTAATTTTGCAGCTTCTGGCCAAAATTGTCAACTTAACAGAAGGTGTCTTTTTTTTTTTTTTTTTAATATAAATTTATTTATTTTAATTGAGCTAGAACAAATAATTCCAAGAAGGTGTCTTAATTTATATTTTCCCACCATAAAAATATCTTCTGTTGCCACATCAAGTATCAAGAAACACATAAATTGGGACTTGACTAAATACTATTAAATTGCAACTGTACCAAATACCATGAAAAAGAATTGTAACCTCTGCTCTCAGTGTTGCTAATTGATGAGGGGAAGCACAGTTCATCTACTGAGTTTATGCTGCAAATCTCTCATCTGTAAAATAGAATCATGATAGTATCTTCTTTCAAGTGTTGTTATGAAGATTAAATAGGTTGTATTAAGCTTTCAGAGCAGTGCTTCCTGTATAAAAAGCTTAGTGAACAATGGTGCTGCTACTGAGACGATTTCCCACATCTTCATGAAGCAGTTACTTGGATGCTTCTGTCTTTTTTAATACTGCTTCATAGACATATAAGTTCAGCCTTAAATTATTCAGATTCCTGTCTTAAGTATAGACAGATCAAAGAAACAAGATGGAATGTCCAGGCATATCTACCTGCTTATATATCCGACTGTCTGTTTCTCTGCCTTTCTCTCTTCAAATAAAGTTGGAATCCTCAGTCAATAGGGTGAGGAGTGCTGAGACTGTATAAACTGGTTGGTTTGAGATCCATGAGGAAGGCCAGTGTGGCTGGAGTGAGTAGATGATGGTAGGTGAGTAGAATGTGTAGGATGGGTAGAGAGAGGCCACTTTTTGGAGGCAAGTATGGTAAAGAGTTGGAGAAGGAAATGGCAACCCACTCCAATATGCTTGCCTGGAGAACCCCACGGAGCCTGTGGTGTGCTACAGTTCATGGGATCGCAAAGAGTTGGGCACAACTTAGCAACTGAACAACAACAACAATGGTAAAGAGTATGGATTTTATTCCTGTTGCTTTGGAAAGTTTGGACAGTTTTCATATGGGGGATGGTATGCTATTGTGTGGAGATATGGGGGAAGCTGGAAATGGGGAGTAATAATCCTTGGGAGAGAGAGTGGATTAAGATACTGAAGTTATAGCAGTGGAAATAGCTTATCATTTCTTTGTGGGGAGAGTTGACAGGTCTTGTTGATGGTTTGAGTATGGAGAGTGAGAAAAGGGGAGAAATTGAAGATTATTTCTGTGTTTTGGGCCTCAATGCTGGATGAATAATGAGGCCACTTACTGAGGTGAAGACATAAAAGATCAGGCTTTGAGAGAATGAGTCAAAAGAGTTATGTCTTGGACTCATGGAGATGGAAAACAGACTTTCGGTTGCCCAGGGGGAATGGGTTGGGGGAGGGGTGGGGTAGGAGGTTGGAGTTAGCAGATAGAAGCTATTATATATAGAGTGGATTAGCAACAAGGTCCTACCCTTGCAGCACAGGGAACTGTATTCAATATCCTATGATAAACCATAATGGGAGAGAATATGAAAAAAGAACAACATATATCTATGTATAACCGAGTCACTTTGCTTTTAGTGGAAATTAGCATGACATTGTGGATCAGCTATGCTTCAATTAAAATAAAAGTTCTGTCTTGGACATGTTTTGCCCGAGATGGCAATTAAGTAGTCAAGTGGACATATCATATAGGAAGTTGGAAATGTACGTCAGCAGGTCAGAAGGAAAGTCAGAGTAGGTCATATAAATTCATAGTGTTTAGAGCAAGATGGCACTAGAGCAAGATAGTACTGGATAAGATTGCTTAGGGAGAACAAGTAGGTAAAAATAGTAGAGAATAAGGCTTTCAACTCTGGAGACTGGCCTGAGGAAGAACCAGGAAAAAAGTCTGAGAAAAATGGCCATGAGGAGGCAGGAATGCTGCCTAAAGAAGAAATCATAGAGTAGTTTCTAATATGACAATATAAAATGTACTTATTAGAAATGGAAACTCAATGTAGAGAATTTTAAATTCATAATTTGTGTAAAGAGGACACAAAACTTATGCATATACATGTGTGTGTGTATATTCTGAACTCTAAACATTGAGCAGTTTTCTGGTAGATATTGTAGATATTTGTTAAATTGTAGCACCAGTGGTGAATATGATATTTCAAACCAGCTCTATTACATTGTACACAAAAGAGACAAAACAAATTTAGGTAGGGAGTGCTAATGTAGAGCTAGCAATTTACTTGTGAATGATAGAACAGTATAGGTAGATTCCAGAGTACTTGGCCTATTATCAAGTAAGTTAACATCTTAACTCCATGCTGAGTTTTCAGATCAAATCTATTAGGAACTCTTATTTTTCCCCTTTGTAATACAATATAATGGTAAAACATTCCCCCCTCCCCTACTTTGTAGCCAACCAAGCTATATGAACTCTGTAAATCAAAGGATACATTCATTTGTGTAGCAAACAGCCATTATTGGTATGTCATGTATAACAATTTGTTATATACATCATGAATTATATCCTAAATTATCCTTATGGTTAATATACACATTGTAGCAAACAAAATTAACTGATTTTGTTGTGTAATGAAAGAATTCTCTTAAGAAAATTATTTCTTCTGGAGATACTCTGAGATTATTAGATAAATAATTGGTTATTGCAATTATACTTTTACTTATAAGAAGGATTTATTTTATGTCTATGGAATGTATCACTATTGTAAAGATATGTACATATATCAAAACATTCTTGTTGATTAGTTTGAAGTCTCTTTTGTTCCATAAATTTTTTTTCCAACCACTTTAACTTATACTCTCCACCCATTTATTAACTATCAGATCTTTTAATAGTCTTTCTTTTCGCTATCCTGATAGAACACAAAATTGATTACAGGAATTATGCAGTTAAGTTATAAATCCTTTGAAAACAAATGCAAAGCTTTACTCTTTTTCCTATAATCCAAACTACTTTCTAAAAATTATTAATTCATGATTTTTTAAAAATCTTATATTGTAGAACTAGTTCTTGACACCCTTCCCAATTGTAATGCTTTTAGCTGGTGCTCACCATTTGAATTGGTGTGTAGATAAACGAAGCACGAAGATGGAACATTTTGTGGAACTGAGGTGATAAGATAGGACTTTCAGTTAGTCTTTTGCTCATAAAATAGTTATCATTTAAAACCAGTAAAATGTTTAGAGGGCATTTCCCATGGATTAAGATTTCAGATCTCAGAGGAGCAGTTTTGATTTCGTTTTCCCCCAAAAAGGTTGTAGAATTATTGCATTTTCCACCTATATTTCTGTAGCACTTATGTCCCTTCTGCTCATATTTTTGACTCCTACCACAGATATTGATTATTTCTGGAATGTGACTCTGAAAGGAGTTACTTAAGGAAGGGAATCACTATGGATTACAAATCATCCTAATGTTTCTGTAAAGATTTCCATTTGAGTTTGAGTTTAGAGTGTGATTTCCTTTTACTGTTTCTGACTCAGTTTAAGATGCTACCAGAATTATTTCAAGACGATGAGAAGGCCATCAGCCCAACCTCAGCCACCTCTTCAGGGCGCACGCCTCTCACCCGCACCCTTTCAAAGCCCACCAAAGGCAGACCAGGCCAGACGGCCAAAGAGCACAAGAAAACAGTGGGGCACCAGGTGAGTTCAGGGAGCCGCCGCTGCGGTGCTGCTTCCCTCTGGCTCAACTGGAGCCTCGGGTCTTCTTTTGTCAGCCTCCCAGGTGGGGTCCTCAGGTGACAAGAGGCTGGAGTGCTCACTCTGAGAATGTGGAACTCTGTCCATTCATTCCTCCATACTTGTCCTCTCATATCATAGACCCGTGGCTGCAGAAGCTTTGCCCAAAATCATTTTTTCTACATTTTAGTTCTTCTAGTGCTTATCTTCCCTCACAAACCACTGCTGCCTTTGTTTTGGTCTCTGGCTGTTTCCTCTCTAGAGTTGTACAACTCCTTCAGCCCAGGAACCCCGCCCCCTCATTTCTGATGTCTTGTGCACCCGGGGTCGGGGGAAACATGGCACACAAGCTTTGTGCCCGAATAAGGGCTCAGCCTTGGGCAGGAGACTGAGTGCCAGTCAGTTTGTTTGCCGGAGGAGACAAGAAGCAGGGCCCGACACGGGCCCACAGCCCTCAGTATCATCCCGTGTCCCGAAAGGTAACCCCAGCCTGGCTGTACTCTCAGATTCTCCCCCTCATTTCCTATCCTTTTTTGAAGTCATCTGCTACTTTTTTCAGTATTGTACAGCAAAATTCCCACTATACATGATTAAATGACCTTAATATCCTTAAAGCAAGGTTGTATTTTTAGTCAAAGTTTTGAGTGTACACCAGAAAGCCACAGAAATTTGTATTAAAAGTGTGGGGGGGCGGAATGTGTGTGGAAGAGTGAACTCTAATATAATAATAATGATGATGTGTCCAAATAGGTTCATCAGCTGTAACAAATATACCACTGTGGTGGGGAAAGTTGATGATGGGGAGGCCACGCCTGTGCCAGGGCAGAGGGTATGTGGGAAGTTACTGTGTCTTCTGTCTGACTTTGCTGTAAGCCTTAAACCACTCTAAGAAAATAAAGTCTATTTTAAAGGGTCTGGGGGAGAGGGAAAATTAAGAATGTCACAGAGTAAGCATGTGAATGCTAGGGTTTAAGGAAATTTGAACCGAAAGCCCTAGCAGCTCTACTACCTGGGGCTGGTCAGGCTCACAGGCGGCCAAGTCATCTCCATTAGCGCCATTAGAAGAAAAGTTTAGGTTGTTTTATGTCATCTTTGACTCTGACAAACCTTGATGCACCTTTCTGCTCTTTTTTATGCAGTTCCGAAACTCCCTCCACCTGCTTATGGAGACCCTGAATGCCACTACCCCTCACTATGTGCGCTGTATCAAGCCTAACGACTTCAAGTTCCCATTCACGTAAGTATTTCTCAACTGCTGAATTTAAAAGAATCCATATCTTGTAAGGATTGTCAAACCGGCAGCTGGGAAAAAAATACGTGAGTAAATCTTCATGTCTTGTAGAAGAAATAGTTAATAGAATTTTTTTCAGTTTTTGTTCCCTTTTAAGAGTTTGAGAACAGGGACTTCCCTGGTGGTCCAGTGGCCAAGACTCCATGCTCCCACTTGTTGGGGCCTGGATTCAGTTCTTGGTCAGGGAACTAAGATCCACAGGCCATGCAGTGTAGACCACCCCCACCCCCAACCCTGAAAAAAGTGAGAACAAATTAGCAGCTGGCCTTATGACAATTTTAAACATTTGAGGTCAACCACACATTTCTAGTTCTACTTTCTATTTTGAATTTACTTCAGTTTAAGACCTTTTTGGTTAATTTGGGCTTCAGTTAAAACCAGAGCTGGGTGAGATAAGGTTGCTTTAGCAAAGGCTCACAGTCATCCCTGCTGCTTTTCAACTGTTGAAAGCATCAGAGGAGTCTGCTTTTTACCATGCATCTTGTCCTTCATCAATATCATACATGAGAGGAAGTTTTTTCCAAAACAGAAATATTTCTCTAATTTTGAAGGTAATGCATGCACATTGTAAAAACAATTTTCAGGAAATATAAAACAGTATAAAAGTAAATGAAAAAGCATTTCATTATACCTAGAGAGGTAATAAGTATTAACTGACATAGATCTTGATCAGTCCTTCCCTGCTCTGTGTGTGTTTCTGTGAAAGAGAGACACATTAATAAGAGAGAAGGAATCATGCTGTAACTGCTGTTTTACTTCACTTTCAACTTAATAAATTGTGAGTGTTTTCCATGTTTATAAATACAAATCGTTGTCACCATTTTAAGGCTACGTCATATCCCATTATAGAGACATACCATCATTTATTTAAGTTATTCCCTGTTGATGGCCATTTGGGTTATTCCTTGGCTATGATAAACATCTTTTCCCAAACATTTCTGTATATTTGCCTGCCTGAATATCTCCTTAGACTACTGTATTTCTAGAACAGGAATTTGTGGGTCAAAGATAAGGCACCCTTCCCAAACACTGTAATAACTCCCACTCTACACCTTGTGCATGCTCCTGAACTATGCTCCTGCCACTCCTGCCCGCTGGAGATTCTGCCTTAGACTGCAGGGCATTTCTCAAAGACTCTTGTATTCTTCTCACTCCCAAGAAGTCTTTCTTGAGGAGGTGAGAAGCAGGAAGAAGCTTTCATGCCCTGGGCAACTCTTCTGGACAGCCCCAGGGCCCATTACCTTGAGTCAACCAACCCCATCTCCCATCACCAACAAAACACTGAGAAGACGGCACCACAGAAACCTCAGATAGGTCATTCAGGGCACAACTGGGGAGTAAGGGGAGTGATCATCCTGTAAGAAGCAGGCCTTGCTACTTCCTCTTATAGTGTCAATTTAACATTAATGTGCTGTTTATCTAGAGTGAACTGCAGCTAAGATATAAAATACTTTTTAACTGACATGGACACTTAATGATTAGTATGTATACACTGAGTTAAATAGCTTTTAGAACACTAGTAATTAACAACAACAACAAAAAAAAACTGAATGGGGCATGTTTAATTTGTTCTTCTTGTTAAAGAAATCTTCAGAGCTGGCCAGTCTTTATTCTCGGGTAGCTCTGTATGGTGAACTAAAGAATTATGAGACCAACTAGTCGGGCCAAGGCGTGTAATGAGCACTGCACAGTACAGAGGAGCTTGGGCTTTTTAAATATGCTCAGTGGTATTTCTTATGAGTTTTTGGTGTATGTTCTTACTGCTAGTAATCTTCCCCACTCTCAAAATGGAGTTTTCAATTTTGAATCAGTACTCCAACATTTGAATTTTTTTTTTCTAATTTATTCATTTGGCTCTTTACAAAAGATTTCAGTCTCTGGATTGAGGACAGTAGTTTGTGGCTAGAGCCAGACTTTTTTGTGTACTAATGATTTCCACCTTTACTCATAGGTTTGATGAGAAGAGGGCAGTGCAGCAGCTGAGAGCATGCGGTGTCCTGGAAACCATTCGGATCAGCGCAGCAGGTTTCCCCTCTCGGTGGGCCTGGCAGCTTTCAAATACAAGGGATCCTCATGGGGGAGGTTCCTGCTGCCTTAGATAAGCTGACATGAGTCTCTTTTCATAGGTGGACTTACCAAGAATTTTTCAGCCGCTATCGGGTCCTAATGAAGCAAAAAGATGTGCTAAGTGACAGAAAGCAAACATGCAAGAATGTTTTAGAGAAACTGATAGTGGTAAGAAAGATTTTCACTCATCTGTATCTGAACAGATGTTTGCCAAAGGCCTTGTGATTATAACCTGTACAAGTCCTAGGGGTGTCCAAATAGCACTAATTCAATGAATTCAGGAGTGGGAGCGGGGAGAGGTACACTGTCTTGGAGTTCGAGGCTCCCTGTCTCTACGATGGAAGGACTAGTGAGGACAACAGCCCAGTATCAAGAAACAGGATGGTGAGGCCTGAGCCTAGACTTCAGATGCATTCTTTTTAGAACTGGATCATTTTCAATAAAAATTTACTGAGTACTTACTTAAGAAAGACACCAGGCCAAATGCTGTGTGATTAAGAAAAAATAAGTCTTATCCTCAGGTAACATAGTATGTCTTCTAAATCAATGCATTTTAAAGACAAGTATAATATACCTTAGTGTCTATGAAATGCTGAATGAATGAGAGAAGAAATCAGAGGAAGACAAAGCCACTTCTGCTGTGGGGAGGAGACATGTATTTTGAGTCAGGCCCTGAAAGGTGGGTAAGACTGTGTAAACCTGGAAGGAGACTATCCTAGTAGGGAGCAAAGAACGTGGAAGCAGGAAAGCATAGTTTTCTCAAAAAAACAATACAGTAGGATTTTTGTTTTTGCAGTAAAAAATTGGTGCCTGGGAAGTAAGGAATTCGTTAGGAAATCGGGGTTGATGTTTGAAGGATCTTGCCTACCAAGCTAAGGCATTTGCAGACCTTAGAATGCATCAGAGTCACCTACAAGACTTGTTACACTACAGATTGCCAGGCCCCACCTCCAGAATTTCTGATTTGGTCGTCTGGGATGCGCCCAATAATTTGCATTTCTATCAAGTTCCCAGTGATGCTGATGCTGGTTTGAGGACTACACTTGGATAGCCACTGATGTATGCTGTGGAGAATTTAAGATTCATGAAATGTTTTTTAAAGAATATTATATTTTCACTTATTTGACATTAGGTTGGATGGATTAACTCACTTTGAAGTAATTAGTAATAATTACTAGCTATTAATTAGATGTAATATCTCTTCTCTGGTAATAATTTTTTTTTTTTTCTTGAAATAGCTTAGGCCACTTTCCTGGTGATGTGTAAAAGAATTGGGTCCATTTTGAATTTGGCCCAAGTCCTTTCTAGGGAATGAAGAGCAGAAAGTAGGGACAGTCATCCCACACCAGCTTCCTCCCCTAGACCTCTCCCGGCTGAACTTTGGGACCACAAGGCAGAGGAGGGCAGGCTTGGGGAGCAGGGAGAGGGGAGCTGAGATGAGATGGGGCTGGGAAAGGGAACCACTTACTAGCTTTTCCAGCTAGCTTCCTTTGTAAGATTTATTGATTTAAACTGAAGTAGTTTTAGATGTATGTGATTTCCTATTTTCTCTTTTCATGTACAAGATAGGAAATATTTGCTTACAGTGAAAAGTTATTTTCTCTGTTTTCACTTTGAATTTTACATCACAATATTGATTGTTACAAATAAACTCTCCTCTTTCAACGTGAGATGTTTAATAAATCACATGATTTTGAATAGTTGGATCAGAATGTAATAAACCAAAAATAGTATGCCTATCTATCTGTGTTTACTGCTCAACTTTGCTTATAATCAGAAGTCAGTGAGCATTATAAATGATTATATTTTTGAAATTTGTAGACAGACTTACTATTGATAAAACCAAGAGATAACTGTTGAGAAACTTAACTCTTAACATGAATATGCAGCATTTTTAATCTTTTTGTTTTTATTTTGTATGTATTACTTCCTGCCTTTTTCTTCACACTGGTGTTTTTGTCCCTTCAGCTTTCTCATGGAACTTACAGCCCGATGTAATCCTTACAGCCCGGGTCAGTCAGAGGGAGTGTCAGCATCTCCATTTCCTTGAGATATTTAAAATACAAACAAGCAAATAGTAGCTGCCTATAACCCACAACCAAGTTTTGGGCTTCAGATAATAATTCCAGGTAGACTAATTCTGGAAAATAACTCTTAAACTGCAGTTTTCCTTAAAGTCCCTTCTATTCGCTCAACTTGCCTAGGATCAAAAAGCTGGCTCCATTAGATACTTGTGATGTAGCCCAAGATTTAGCTAATAGTTTCATCCCTTTACTGATACTGCTTTTAGACTTTTTTTTTTTTTTCTCTTTAAAATTCACTTATTTGGTCATCATTTCTACTTCTGAGTATACAGTTTCTTCCAAATACAGGACAAGGACAAATACCAGTTTGGGAAGACAAAGATCTTTTTCCGGGCTGGTCAAGTGGCCTACCTAGAAAAATTGAGGGCAGACAAGCTGAGGGCTGCCTGCATCCGGATCCAGAAGACGATCCGAGGGTGGCTGCTGCGGAAGAAGTACCTGCGCATGCGCAAGGCTGCCATCACTGTGCAGAGATATGTGCGAGGCCACCAGGCCCGATGGTATGTGTCCTGGTGGCGTGTACACGCTTGCTCAGGGGCAGCCAAGATTGGAGAGTGCATCTGACTTATTGTCTAAGCTAGGACAGTTTGGGGTGGGGTGGTCACCCTACCACTCAAGGCAGTTCAGTTCAGTCGCTGAGTCGTGTCCAACTCTTTAAGACCCCAGGAACCGCAGCACACCAGGCCTCCCTGTCCATCACCAACTCCCAGAGTTTACCCAAACTCATGTCCATTGAATCGGTGATGCCATCCAACCATCTCATCCTCTATCATCCCCTTCTCCTCCTGCCTTCAATCTTTCCCAGCATCAGGGTCTTTTCAAATGAGTCAGCTCTTCGCATCAGGTGGCCAAAGTATTGGAGTTTCAACTTCAACATCAGTCCTTCCAATGGACACTCAGGACTGATCTCCTTTAGGATAGACTGGTTTAATCTCCTTGCAGTCCAAGGGACTCTCAAGAGGCTTCTCCAACACCACAGTTCAAAAGCATCAATTCTTTGGTGCTCAGCTTTCTTTATAGTCCAACTCTCACATCCACTCAAGGCAACACCTTACCTTTTCTTAGTTCCAAGGAATTAACTCATAAGACAGTTAAATAGAATATAATTTCACTCACCTTTAGGAATCAGATTGAACCTCAAAAAAAATTACAAATTACTGTCTACTCATGTCCTCAGTATTTATTTTTTATACGTTTATGTTGGGCTTCCCTGGTGGCTCAGCTGGTAAAGAATCTGCCTGCAGTGTGGGAGACCTGGGTTCAATCCCTGGGTTGGGAAATCCCCTGGAGAAGGGAAGGGCTACCCACTCCAATATTCTGGCCTGGAGAATTCCATGGACTGTGTAGTCCATTGGGTTGCAAAGAGTCAGACACTAAGCGACTTTCACTTTCACTTTTAATGGACTTGAAGAAATCATCTGTAAATCAGGACAATCATGAATATAACCTGTTAAAAATGCTTCCATTGAGGTGTTTTTAGGAGCAATAAGCTGAGAACTGTAGAAAAGAATTAACTGACATGTGATTACATATTAGGATAATTTTAATTTAGAGCTATCAGAAGACATGAATTAATGATAAAAAAAAACTTATGCCCAAGTAAATAGATTGAGAAAAAACATCATGTGTTCACAATAGATAGAGCTCAGGAAGCTGGTGATAAGTAGGTATGGTATTACTGTGTAAACTGGTCTGCTATGTAAAGGGTACATAGCCTGGGGTAATAAGCACAGTCCTAAAAGGAATAAACCTTTATGACCTTTAACTTCTTTATTGTAAAATCGAGTGATATGGGACAGCCTACATTTTAGGGTTAGGTAAGGTTCATTTGAGATAACAGATGGACAGGTATTCGGGGCTCATAAACTAACTACAAATATAAGAAATATAAATGTTGATTTAACATGTATGTTATTAGAATAATCAATGGAAGTACTACTTATTATGGCAAGACATTGGTGCTTTCATCCTCTACAAAATGTGTTCCTGGGTTTTTCTGACTACTGACAACTCGCCACTCTTTCTCTCCCAGCTATGCTAAGTTCCTGCGCAGAACCAAGGCAGCCACTATCATTCAGAAGTACTGGCGCATGTATGTAGCTCGCCGGAGATACAAGATCACGCGAACTGCCACAATTGTCCTTCAGTCTTATTTGCGAGGCTACTTGGCCAGAAATAGGTATCACAAGGTGAGGCATTGTTTTCAACTTTTTTATTCATCCCATTAATGTTAATCAAGTCCCACGTCTGTACAAAGTGCCACAGGCCCTCCTATGGATGTAGGACTTGTATGGAAACAAGGAAGATCCCCTGGAGAAGGGATAGGCTACCCACTCCAATATTCTTGGGCTTCCCTTGTGGCTCACCTGGTAAAGAATTCACCTGCAATGTGGGAGACCTGGGTTCAATCCCTGGTTTGGGAAGATCCCCTGGAGAAGGGAAAGGCTACCTACTCCAGTATCCTGGCCTGGAGATTTCCATGTGGTTGCAAAGAGTCAGACATGACTGAACAACTTTCACTTTCCCTTTCAACCAACAATTGAAATATATTTTAAAATATTAAATAATAAGTACATATTTATTCATTTATTAACATGACTTGGAAAAAGAAGGCTTACCTTTTTATTCCCTTTGCATATGTAATTTGGGGGGGAAAAGTGACATTTTTGTTTCCTGTGGCTGCTGTAATACATTACCACCAACAATTTCTCATTGAACTTTCTCACAGTTCTAGAGGCAAGAACTGTGAAAACAAGATGTCAGCAGAGCTACACTCCCTCCAGAAGCTATGGGGGGAGGACCCTTTCCTTGCCTCTTCTAATGCTGGAGGCCACCACTATTCCTTATACTTTTGTGCCCATATCACTCCAAGCCCTGCCTCCATCTTCATTCACATCATCTTCTCTCTGTGTCTAACTTTACTTCCTTTTGTCTGTCTCTTTTGAGAACACTTGTGATGGATTTGGGTCCCGCCTAGATAATCCAGGATAATCTCTCCATCTCAAGATCCTTAACTTAATTATACCTTCAAAGACCCTTTCCCCAAATAAGGTAACATTTACAGATTCATGGAGGAATCTAGGGGTCTTTATTCAGCTAATTATGGTGAGCTTTGAATAGCTAAAGTATATAACAGATGAACAGAAGATTAAGAATGAAACAAATTTGGAAGAATTTACCATGGTAAAGTGAAATCAAATGTAATATCAATGTAGTTAAAGTTGTATTAACTGGAGTATGATCCTATAGAAATATTTGACAAGTAAGCTTTATGTCTAGCACTAATCATTATGACTAGAGATAGTGGATCACCAGATTAGTCTTACCTAATCATCACTTCTAACAATATATGGTCTGGTCAATGAACATTTTTTCTCTCTTTTATTTCAGCAAGGTTTTGAGTCTGTTCTTTAGGTTCGTCCACCTTATTAGAACTGACTGAAATGTGTTCCTTTTCATGGCTGAGTAGTATTCCATTGTATATATGTACCACAGCTTCTTTATCCATTCATCTGTTGATCGACATGTAGGTTGCTTCCATGTTCTAGCTATTGTAAATAGTGCTACAATGAACATTGGGGTACATGTGTCTTTTTCAACTTTGGTTTCCTTAGGGTATATGCCTAGTAGTGGGATTGAAGGATCATATGGTGGTTTTATTCCTAGTTTTTTAAGGAATTTCCATACCATCTTCCATAGTGGCTGTATCAGTTTACATTCCCACCAGAAGTGCAAGAGGGTTCCCTTTTCTCTACACCCTCTCCAGCACCCTCTCCAGCATTTATTGTTTGTAGACTTTTTGATGATGACCATTCTAACCTGTGTGAGATGATATCTCATTTTAGTTTTGATTTGCATTTCTTTAATAATGAGCAATATTGAATGTTTTTTCATGTGTTTTTTAGCCATCTGTGTCTTCTTTGGAGAAATGTCTGTTTAGATCTTTTCCCTACTTTTTGATGGGGTTGTTTGTTTTTCTGGTATTGACTTGTATGAGCTGCTTGTATATTTTTGAAATTAATCCTTTGTTAGTTGTCATTTCCTATTTTTTTTTTTCCATTCTGAGGGTTGTCTTTTCTTCTTGCTTATAGTTTCCTTTGCTGTGCAAAAAGCCTTTACATTTAATTAGGCCCTGCTTGTTTATTTTGTTTTTATTTCTATTACTCTAGGAGGTGGGTCATAAAGGATATTGCTGTGATTTGTCCTGGAGTGTTCTGCCTATGTTTTCCTCTAAGAGTCTTATAGTTTCTGGTCTTAAATTTAAGTCTTTAATCCCTTTTGATTTTATTTTGGTGGGTGGTGTTAGGAAGTTTTCTAATTTCATTCTTTCACTCATAGCTGTCCAGTTTTCCCAGCACCACTTATTGAACGTGCTATCTTTGCCCCATTGTATATACTTGCCTCCTTTGTTAAAAATAAGGTACCCATAGATGTGTGGGTTTATCTCTGGACTTTCTATCTTGTTCCATTGGTCTATATTTCTGTTTTTGTGCCAGTACCATACTGTCTTGATGACTGTAGCTTTGTAGTTTAGTCTGGAGACTGTTCTTTAGAACATATTCTGAATAAGCCAGAAATACCCTGATGCTGGAAAGATTGAAGGCCGGAGGAGAAGGGGGTGACAGAGGATGAGATGGTTGGATGGCATCATGGACTCAATGGACATGAGTTTGAGTAAACTCCAGGAGTTGGTGATGGACAGGGAGGCCTGGTGTGCTGCAGTCCACGGGGTCACAAAGAGTCGGACATGACTGAGCGACTGAACTAAACTGAACAGTCTAGATCTTGGAGCCCTTTGGGCATTGTTAGAAGGAGAGTCAGTTGAGTGATATAGGACATTTCTCTAATCATAGGCAGTATGTGGGCTTGCCCTGGACCCTATTCATGTATGTATTTTACTTTCTTAATTTAAATTAATTTTAGACAACAAAGAAACATGGAAAGCTAATGAGGCTTGAATGAACATATTTAAATAGCTGTGCTTTGAAGAAAATTTGAAGACAGTTTCTCCAGGTCTTTCTGCCCATGCCTGCTTTATGGTTAGGTGTTCTTTCTTTTCAAGCATGAGCTTTCAAGGGAAGGTAAAGCCTTATTAAACTTGACCTATTAGATACGCCAAACTGGTTACTCCCCTGTTTTCCTCAGTACTGTCTTTGGGAACATCTGAACTGGGGTTTGAGGCTATTGGTTAGCAGTAGAAGTCTCTAGCGAGCTTAGCTCCCACTGTGACTGGACCTAGTGAGGGTACCAGCTTAGAGACTAGTTTATGTGTAGGCCATTGGGACCCCCTTAGTGATCCTTCTAGCTGTGATTCAAATCTCAGCCTCCCCTTCTCCAGCTTTGAGAGGTCTTAAAGTGAAAGCAAGTGTTATTTAATGCCTCTGACTCACTCATGGAAATGAGATTGAGAATGGAAGCTCTAATTATATACCATTTCCATTTGACTGAAATTACAGAAATGGACCAATGTCTGAAGTTACATGGGAGAAGGAAATTGAATAGGAAAATTGGCATTAATAGCTTTGCCACTGTGTGCTGCTTGAGTTTTTTTTTTAATTCTGAAAGCCTTCAGTTTGCCATCACTGAGTTTTACCCAGTTTGTCACTAGTCATCCAGATAGACAGGGGCTTCCCTCAGGATTCTGACGTTGAGTGAGAGCAAAAGCCCTGCCTCACTGCAGCGTGATGCATGGTGACTGCACTTTGTGGGAACTGAAGGCTACCTTGGCATTAGGAAAACAGCCCAAAGGTGCAGTCTTGAGTTAGCTGAAGACACTTATATAGGTCTCTGAAACACCTATGTTTATTTTGCTGTTGTTTAGTTGCTAAGTCATGTCTGACTCTTTTGGGGGACCCCATAGACTGTAGCCTGCAAGGCTCCTCTGTCCAGGGGAATTTTCAGGCAATAATATTGGAATGGGTTGCCATTTCCTTCTCCAGAGGATCTTCATGACATAGGGATCGAACCCACATCTCCTGCTTAGCAGGCTGATTCTTTACCATGGAGCCACCGGGGAAACCCATGTTTATTTTGTATTTGATGACTTTAAACACAACCACTTATTTCTTTTGTATCATCTGGGATGGCACATGATTTCATTATTTTTCTCAGCTACATATCCTAAAAATAGGAACTGTTTTTTCAATGATCTTACCAAATTGCTACTATCTGAAGAGACTGTTTCAGAGATTTTTTACACATTTAAAAAAAGTTTCATGAAAGGTATATTGTATCCCTTTATCATAATCACTAGTGAGTACTTAAGTGAATACATTGGAACATTCATATCACACAAGTTCAGTTCAGTCACTCAGTCATGTCTGACTCTTTACGACTCCATGAACCACAGCACGCCAGGCCTCCCTGTCCATCACCAACTGCCAGAGTCTACCTAAATCCATGTCCATTGAGTCGGTGATACCATCCAACCATCTCATCCTCTGTTGTTCCCTTCTCCTCCTGCCCTCAATCTTTCCGAGCATCAGGGTCTTTTCAAATGTGTCAGCTCTTCGCATCAGGTGGCCAAAGTATTGGAGTTTCAGCTTCAACATCAGTCCTTCCGTCCTTCCAATGAACGCCCAGGACTGATTTCCTTTAAGATGGACTGGTTGGATCTCCTTGCAGTCCAAAGGATTCTCAAGAGTCTTCTCCAACACCACAGTTCAAAAGCATCAATTCTTCAGCACTCAGCTTTCTTTATAGTCCAATTCTCACATCCATACATGACCACTGGAAAAACCATAGCCTTTACTAGACAGACCTTGGTTGACAAACTAATGTCTGCTTTTTAATATACTGTCTAGGTTGTTCATAACTTTCCTTCCAAGGAGTAAGCGTCTTTTAATTTCACGGCTGCAATCACCATCTGCAGTGATTTTGGAGCCCCCAAAAATAAAGTCAGCCACTGTTTCCACTGTTTCCCCATCTATTTGCCATTTTATAAGATCATAGTTTTGAAAGGACCTCAAAGTCTTGCTAGTTCAACCCTTCCTAAAATCTAAGAATTTTCCCATCATTCCTGGAAATTATTTGCACAATCTCTGCTTGATGGTCATTAGTGACAAGAGATTTACATCATAAGGATGAATGAGTGTTTATCAGTTTAGGGGAATATCTTTTTTTAAGAAAACACAATATAAAATTAATATCTGTTTACTTTATCTTTCTTTTAGCTTTCCTTTTAAAGTTCTATCCCTACTACCTTTGAACCCCATGTGTGGGTTTGTGCTACATTTGTAAAGCAATGGGAAATCCTCACTAGAGTGGTATTCCTCAAAAATGGCAAATGAGAGAATCATTTTTTTTGTTGTTTCTGGGGGAAAAATCAATAAATTAATAATAAACTTTGCAGTACCCTAAGTGTTGGCTTCTATAGCCTGCTTACCAACCATACCCTATATCCTCAAGCCAGAGACCTAATGCACAGTGATGTGGACCCAGCAGTAAGGGTAGTGGGTAAATCTATTTTACTAGCACATAATTCACAGGGTATCAAGCTCTGTTTATTTTCTGAAGGATAACTGATTGCTTTTAGAAATCATGTAGTTATAAGAAACCTAATGCATTTTTCTTTCTTTTTAGATTAGTTTTCTATTTAGTAATCTGGTGTCTTTAATTTTGATGGCGCTTATGTGTATACTCTGTTTATCATCATACATAGACATGTAATCCCACATATGACATGTGGATGTAATACATGTTTTATATATGTTTCTCAAATTGCCTTTTAAAGATTATATTTCAATCATCTTTTAAAATAATTGGTGCCTCCATATATTTGTGATAAGTACACTCCACATAATACATGGTTGCTTCAGCTTTTCCAGTGGCTTTCCCTTTAGTTAATGTGTGGTTCTCAGACTGCATCCATAGGTTGATAGAGTTGAAATTGAGTGTAGTCCAGGGTCTGACATTACTTGCACCTACCCTTCTCTCCAGATACTCCGTGAACACAAAGCAGTCATCATTCAGAAATGGGTCCGTGGCTGGCTGGCTCGCACCTGCTATAGGAGGAGCATCCACGCCATCATCTACCTTCAGTGCTGCTTCCGACGGATGATGGCCAAGCGTGAGCTGAAGAAACTTAAGATCGAGGCCCGCTCTGTGGAGCGCTATAAGAAGCTCCACATTGGCATGGAGAACAAGATCATGCAGCTGCAGCGCAAAGTTGATGAGCAGGTGTGTTTTGAACAGCAGTCCTAAAAATGCAGCATGCCTAATGAAATACACTGGGATTATCTCCAGCATTGTCTCCTTTTGACTTTACCTTTCAGTCTCAGCAAAAAAGTAAAATGGTAGTGACATTAATGAGCAGGCAATAGTGACAAGCTCATAGGTAAGATTATAATTTCAAGGACCAAGGCGGGAAATTGTTTTTGAGAACACAGACAGGTTTACTAGCAGTCCAAAAGGTTAGGACTGAGAATCATATTGTGCTTTATATTTTACACAGCTCTTTCATCATTATCATTCAGTTATGTGTAATGTATTGTTTCTTTTGTAGATGAGTTGTTTAGCACTGAGATGGCAAAAGAAGCAGGAAGATGTCCATGCTTCTGAGGAATCTGCAGTCTATTTGCAGAGATAACAGTTTGATTTCTTACAGATAGTTATTACCAAGTAATATTTTAGCACCTGAAAATTATATAGGTAGTTAGTGACATATAAATACTAACGATGACAAAGAAAAACAGAAAAGAGAATGAAATAAAATTCATCAGACAGGTTTTCTGAATGGGAAGAGTTTCCAGATGTTAAACAAAGAGATTTGTAAGACGTGATTTTGAGGCCGTTTTACCATTCCTATACATCACTAGCCAGCACATGGTTTTCAGTAGCACACTGATTTGTTTTTAAAAACAAATCTAGATTTTCCTATTCCTGGATTGAGAATCAGGAAAGAGAATTTAGTATGGTAACTCTCCTTGTGACTATGAGAGAATCACATCTATGTTGCTCATCTCATGTAAAACGTAAATAATTGTGTCTGTTCTCTTTTTGTATCACTAAGAGGGGACTGATTGTGTTACTTTAAATGTCACTAGTATTTTGGTTAGAGGCTATATCAGTGCTGCAGTGACACAGCATGAATATGATGAATAGGCATGGTTTTCTCACTAAGTACAATTCATGGTGTGTATATTTACTTGCTGTCACTCATGTGTGTGTTTAAAGAACAAAGACTACAAATGCCTCATGGAGAAACTGACCAATCTAGAAGGAATATACAACTCGGAGACCGAGAAACTACGAAGTGATTTAGAACGTCTTCAGCTAAGTGAAGAAGAAGCTAAGATTGCTACTGGACGGGTCCTCAGTCTGCAGGAAGAAATTGCCAAGCTACGGAAAGACCTGGAACAAACTCAGTCTGAGAAAAAATCCATTGAGGAACATGCTGATAGATACAAACAAGAAACTGAGCAGGTAGGAGCTGATGTTCATATCCTCATCTACTTCTTTCACAAAGGAGATGTGCTGCCATATTGACTTGGTTGGCCATTGTAGCTCAATGTAGTTCTCAGTTGAAGGTAAAACACACATTTCAGTCAGTTGACTGTTCATTATTAGTGTTTTTCCCCAAGGAGTTCTTCTATATATTGGATGAGTAGCTATAGGTCTTTTAGTAGAACGTTTTACTCTACTAAAAATAGAAGGAAAGCAGTATTATAAGAAGAAAATTGATGGCCAAGTACCTACTATACACTCTTTTTGTTGAATGTATAGATCTGTGTGGAGTCAGCCAGCTTAAGGTGATTAAGAAGTAAATTAAACAATAAACTGTCAATAGCTAGTAGGAATTTTTATGGAAACCTATATTAAGGCTGTTTTGAGAAGTCCACCAGAAATCCAAATGTCTACACTGGCCATAGTCAAGAACTACTATGCAAAAAATAACAACAAAACAGCTTACAGATTGACAGATGTTTCCACACTGCAAATTTGTATTAACTTATATCAAAACTTTATTAAATATAGAAAACACGAAGGCTCTCAAGAAGTAATGAGGAGTATTGTTTAAACATAAGAAAAAATACCTCAACATAAGGCTTACTGGGAAAAAGTAATAGATTTTTAGAGATCCTACTAGTATTACCATCTTTAAATGAAAACAGAGTTGACTCTGTTGGCTGTAACTACTTCTGAACCTCCACAGGAGCTTATGCAGTAAGAACCTCTGAAGGAGCTTAGACAGTTCAGGTAGGATAGTGTCACTAATAAGACTGCAATCCTTCCATGATATTCAGGATCCTGATTAAAATAAACCCATCTATATCTTCAACAGATCTTGACTCTGTGTCTGGAAACAGTTTGCCTGGTAGCCTAGTCCATAAAGAATCTGCCTGCAGTGCAGGAGACCTGGGTTCAATGCCTGGGTCGAGAACATCCCCTGGAGAAGGATTCAGTACTCTTCAGTGTTCTTGCCTGGAAAATCATATGGAGAGAGGAACTTAGCGGGCTACAGCCCCTGAGGTCACAAGAGTTAGACACAACTTAGCAACTAAACCACCATTAATATACGTTACTTTGACATGGCAAGCTTGTTCTATTGAATATATATCCAATGAGATACTTTTGAAGTTTAGGATCTGTCTTTCTCATTTTCTCTCTTTCTCAGTCTCTTTTTTCCCCATTTCCTGAGTCCCTGAAAGCTTCCAAAATTCCTTAGAAACTATAGAGTATTAACTTGATAGGGGTATTCTCTTTTCCTTTTCATAGTCAAATTCATACCTTTCTAGTTAGATAGAATAGTATACCCAAACATATTCAGATTTCTCCTTTCTTCTTGTTTTATTATCTGCAGCTTTCACAGGGATATCTATAGGCACTACCATTAAGTCTTTTAGATGGAGTGTGGTAAGAATGAAAACATTTCCCTGGGAGAGCCAGCCTTGTGGTCAGGAAAGCTGCATTGCCAGTCAGCCTGATCAAGGAGCCTAGAAGGTCCAGAGAACTGTGCTTCTTAACCAGGAATGTGTATCAGAATTGGCTGGAGAGTTTTTAAAAAGATACCTGCCCAAGCTCTGGGAGTGTGGGTCAGACACATTTATTTTGAAAAAGCACCACAGGTGATTGGTTGCATAGCCCTGACAAAGAGTGGCTTCTCTCAAGAGCACCCAAAGAACCAAGCCTTTGTACTGAGAGCAGACCTTCTCAGGACAGAAGGAAGAGACTGGACAATCAGAAAGAGCACCTCCTGGCCTGATGTCTGCCGTGGCTCAGTGCTGTAACTTCAGTTCTCTGTTCTTCAGGGATCCTTCGTCACAGCCCATTGTCTCCATCGCTGAACTCTTCATACATTCTTTTTATTATTAAAGCTGTTCCTTTAAGAATTCTATGAACTTACATTTAGAGAAAGGAATTCACATGTCATTTATTCAGGTTTCACTTCAGCACACATTCTATTACAAAGCTAAACTATATAAATTATCAACTTTGCAAAGTTACCTTTGGTTTTGATTTTTGCTTCCTGAGAATCCTTATCTAACCAGAAACCAGAAAGTTAAAAGGTCAACATTTTTTTTTTTATTGTGGTAAAATATGCTTATATGTGACTTTAAATTTACCATTTTAATTGTTTTGAGTGTAAAGTTCTATGACATTATAGTCACATAGTTGTAAGGCCAATGCTTAAATGTGGAATAAAAGTTTACAACCTTGCAAAACTCTTAAAAGGAGATGAAAGTAAAATTCTCAAGACAGAGAACAGGGAGCTTTGGAAGGTCTTCAGCGAATTTCATACTTTTCTTGTCCTCTGTAATCTTTCTGTTGTATCTTGGGTCCACATAAGCATTGTGTTAGGCTTTTGGGGTGAAAAGGTGTTATATTACTTTAAGAGCAAATGCTTTCTAGGTGTCAGGCAATTGGTTAATGCTCAAGGTACAAAGTAAAACAACAACAGCAAATCATCTTTGTCCTCCAGTAATTTCTAGTCAATCAGGGAAGTAAAAGTAAATCATTTATAAGGGGTATAAGGAGGCATTTACAGGGTTCTGTAGCAGTCCAATGGAGAGACATATAATTGGACGAGTTTCTGGGAAAGCTTTCTGGGGGGTAATGCTTGAACCAAGTTTAAAGGATGACTGAATATAACTCAGCAAAGAAGTGAGACAGTGAGACATGGCAGTAAGGAGTGACTACTGTGTGTTTCGTATTCAGTATCGGGTTTCCTCTGTCTGTTGCAGCCATATCAGTTTATTGTTTCATTTTATAGCTGGTGTCAAATCTGAAGGAAGAAAATACTTTGCTGAAGCAGGAAAAAGAGGTCCTCAATCACCGTATCGTGGAGCAGGCTAAGGAGATGACAGGTAAGGCTCATGTGGGGCCAGCCTACTGCACTCCAAACAACCTGAGACCAAGGGTTTAAAAGTTATAACTTTGCGTATTTAGGCTGGCATCAAAAAGGTTTCAGAGTTCCAGAGGCAGGCACTCTAAATATTTGGTTGAATTAGTTGGTGAATTTGTAAATCGTATCTCCCTAAGTACAAATATGAATTCATGCTTAGTCAATATCATATATAACTTAAAAAAATAATTGTATGTATGATTTATAGCTTATAGGAGTCCTCTTGATTTAAGACAAATTCTTGAGCTAATATGTATATTATAGGAGTATATGTATCTGTGTATATTATTGATTTTGCTAAATGAATGAATACTAATTTCCTAAGATCACTCACTTTTTACCATCTTAAAAAAAAAAGACACTAACTAGAGGTAGACATTTATTTGCTGTTGGTAAGATAAATTAAAATGATTATAATTTACAAGAAATCCACATATACTTAAACATGAGATAAGACGATGTATATCAAACTACAGCAATTGGTGGTAGAAATAAAAAGGAAGAGGTAGGTTAGAGTGAAAATATATGAAAAGAATTAACAGATTATTATCATTTTTGATATGGTATTCAAAAGAGGAGCAAAAACTTTCTAAAGTGTTGCAATGAGTTATCAAAACAATAATATGTTATTAGTAATGAGGAAATTGAGGAAAACAAGTCTCTGTTTATGAGGCAAATCAATTAAAATTTGGATGTTAGCTAGGGTCTCCAGATAGAGGTGATCTGAAAGCAAATTGAGATTAAAGAGAGAACCCTCAGGGGTTTTCCCCACACCATACCCTTCTTCCCAATTAAAGGGAATACTGTATAGAAAAGATAATAAAGTCTGGAATTTATAGGATAATCATAGAAAAGAGATAAGGTGAAGAAAAAGAGTCATAAAAGAAAGTTAAGACAGAAAGAGAAAACAGTCATTGAAGATGTAGAAAGAAGGTTGCTAGGATGCAGAATATAGTGGAAAAATCCAGAATGATGAGAACTCTTTTAGGAAAAAGGAAATGTTATTTGATACTAAAGAGAACAAAACAAATAGCAGTGGATTTGCCTAGGGAAAATTTGTTGGTAGCCTTGGGCAGCTTCCACAAACTTGTGAGAATAAAAGGCAATTTATAGAATGTTATATAGAGAAAAAAATCCTTTCACTCATTTATTTGCAAATTATTAAATCTCCAGGACAGGGGAACACTGTGGAGGCAGTCATGACAGGACACTTGGAAGTCCTTGGCCTCGTGGGGCTGACAGAGATGGTGAGCAATGAAGCAGGCAGGACAGATTAAGATATGGGCACAAAATATGAGGTAGGAAGCCCAGTATTTATAAATGTGGCTGGCTCAGCTCATTGAGAGAAAGCACATGGCTGAGATTTAAGGCTTTTTTATTGATACTTTGATCTGCAATCAAGGGCTAGTCTCCACTCTCCAAATGATGTCCTATCTACATGCCAGCCACTAGCGGATAGAGAGGGTAGAGTGAGGTGAGTAAATGGAAAAGTCAAGTCCCCAGCAGCACATAGGAATGGTGACAACAGAGGACCAGGTGTGGCAATTTACCTGAGTAGAATGGAAGGAGTAACAGGACAAGGGCATTCGCAGTATTGGGAAATTGTAAGACAGAAGCCAGGGACTGAGAGATGAGTAGAGAGACTCTGGAGAGCAGGACAGCTAGGTCTTCTGAGAAGTCACTGTTCCCCTAGGGGCCTGAGGAATGTCTCTAACTTTTTCAACAAAAGAATTTTATGAGTAGCCTGAAACAGAATACTAATGGAATAAAAAGTATGTACTTCTAGTTACTAAATGCTGACTAGTGGAAGTTATCAAGGATGTGCTGTAACCAATGAATAAACCAGTTCTGTTCATGGAAGAATACAATAGATGATTGTTGTTTTTAGTAAATTATTTTATTCTTTGGCCATGATATTTTCTCTTTCCCTGCCTCCACTAAGATACTCTTCATAGATCATAGTGCTGCTAAAAGTAGAACCCCTCCCAAAGACTGTAAGCCAGTGCCCATGTATTTATTCTTGCATTTTGTGAAGCTGTCTTTGGTATGTTTTTATCTCTCTCTTCTTTCAGAGACTATGGAGAAGAAGTTAGTAGAAGAAACAAAACAACTGGAACTCGATCTTAACGATGAAAGGCTGAGATATCAGAACCTTCTGAATGAGTTTAGTCGCTTGGAAGAACGCTATGATGACCTCAAGGAAGAGATGACTTTGATGGTGGTGAGTCAAATACTTTTGCCCATTTTTATAAAAAAATTTAAACGTGTGCAAAACTAAATAGAATAGTAGCATAAACCCCCATGTACTCCATGTACTCATCACTCAATTCCAAAACAGTCATCACATTTCTATCTCCCATTCTAACCTATATCACGCTCCATCCAATGGATTCGATTGTCTTAAAGCAAATCCCAGGAATCACATCACTGTATTCATAAATAGTTTTATAAATTCAAACACTTTGAAGACTAGACTATAAGTCAGCATTGCTGGACTTTGTTTATGTACTGAATGACTTAATGTAAAATTTGCTTATAAAGCAAATATTTGTAAGGTCAAGTATTTTCTCAGTAGTTTTTGTAATTTCAAAGGCATATTCCTAAACAAAGAAGATTCATCTGCTATTTGTAATAAATTGTCTTACCTATTTCATGGACTCTTCTGCATCTGGCCAAGTACTTTTTGTACTTTTGATAGTGCTGCACACCATCCCTGGTCTACTTATTCTGATATCAGGAAACAGAGTTCCCTGACAATCTTGTTCCTGCAACCGTCAGCCTTAAATGTAACCTAATGGCACAAATGACCAGAAATGCCCTGAAATATTTGCTGTAAAACACAAGATAATTTGGATGGGTGTGGTCAAGATGGCAGAAGAGGAGGACCCTGTGCTCAACTCTTCCCACAGGCATACCAAAATTATAACTTTACGGAGCAATTGTGTATAAGAATGACCTGAAGACTAGCAGTGTTAAAGTGCTGTTAAACTGCTGCACTCAATATGCCAGCAAATTTGGAAAACTCAGCAGTGGCCACAGGACTGGAAAAGGTCAGTTTTCTGTCCAATCCCAAAGAAAGGCAAATGCCAAAGAATGTTCAAACTACCAGACAATTACACTCATCTCACATGCTAGCAAAGTAATGCTCAAAATTCTCCCAAGCTAGACTTCAACAGCACCTGAACCAAGAACTTCCAGATGTTCAAGCTGGATTTAGAAAAGACAGGGGAACCAGAGATCAAGTTGCCAACATCTGCTGGATCATAGAAAAAGCAAGAGAATTCCAGAAAAGCATCTACTTCTGCTTCATTGACTACACTAAAAACTTTGTGTGGATCACAACCAACTGTGGAAATTGTTCAAGAGAGAGGAATACCAGACCACCTGACCTGCCTCCTGAGAAATCTGTATGCCAGTCAAGAAGCAACAGTTAGAACTGGACATGGAACAACAGACTGATATTGGGAAAGGAGTATGTCAAGGCTGTATTGTCACCCGGCTTATTTAACTTCTATGTAGAGTAAATCATGTGAAATGCTGGGCTGGGTGAGCACAAGCTAGAATCAAGATTGCCAGGAGAAATATCGATAACCTCAGACATGCAGATGACACCACCTTTATGTCAGAAAGCGAAGAACTAAAGAGCCTCTTGATGAAAGTGAAAGAGAATAGTGAAAAAGTGGCTTAAAACTCAGATTCAAAAAACTGAGATCATGACATCTGGTCCCATCACTTCATGGCAAATAGATGGGGAAACGATGGAACCAGTGACAGACTTTACTTTCTTGGGCCCCAAAATCACTGCAGATGGTGACTGCAGCCATGAAATTAAAAAATGCTTGCTCCTTGGAAGAAAAGTTGTGACAAACCTAGACAGCATATTAAAAAGTAGAAACAGTACTTTGTCCACAAAGGTCTGTCTAGTCAAAGCTATGGTTTTTCCAGTAGTCCTGTATGGATGTGCGAGTTGGACCATAAAGAAAGCTGAGCACCAAAGAATTGATGCTTTTGAGCTGTGGTGTTGGAGAAGACTCTTGAGAGTCCCTTGGACTGCAAGGAGATCAAACCAGTCAATCCTAAAGGAAATCAGTCCTGAATATTTATTGGAAGGACTAATGCTGAAGCTCTAATACTTTGGCTGCCTGATGTGAAGAACTGACTCATTAGAAAAGACCCTGATGCTGGGAAAGATTGAGGTAGAAGGAGAAGGAGATGACAAAGGATGAGATGGTTGGATGGTATCACCAATTCAATGGACATGAGTTTGAGCAAGCTCTGGGAGTTGGTGATGGACAGGAAAGCCTGGTGTGCTGCAGTTCATGGGGTTGCAAAGAGTTGGACACGACTGAGTGACTGAACTGAACTGAAGACTAGCAGAAATTATTTCATGCAACTAAAGATATAAAAAACAAACCTCAACAAAATGGGTAGAAGATTAAAGGTTACACAGAACAAAAAGATGTAAAATATGATGACAAAAACACTAATAGTGGAAGAGGAACTAAGAATGCATGGTTGTTATAATGTTTTGAACTTGAGATCATATTTAAATAATTATATATGTGTGTGTATGTATGTATATGTATATGATTGAACCTCCTTTATTGTTGCTTATATGATCCTTGTCATAACCACAAACATATTATAGATATACACATATATAAAAGGAGAGTAATCCAAATATAATAGTAAAGATAGTCATCAAATCACAAGGGAAGAAAGAAAGGAACAAAAAGGAGCTACAGCAACCAGAAAACAACTAACAAAATGGCAATACGTACATACCTATCAATAATTACTTTCAATGTATTAGACTAAGTGCTCTAATCAATAGACATAGAGTGGCAGAATGGATAATGAAAACAAGACATAAAGACACACACACACCTGTGAGAGAGTCAGTTCAGTTATAAAGACACATGTAGACTAAAAGGGAGAGAATGGAAAAAAGATATTCCATGGAAATGAAAAGAAAGCTGGGATGTCAAGAGTCAGACAAAATAGACTTTAAGACAAAGACAGTAACAAGAGACAAAAAAGGACATTACATAATAACAAAAGGATCAGTCCAACAAGAGGATATAATAGTGGTAAGTATATGTTCACCCATCATAGGTGCATCTGAATGCATACAGAAAATATTAACAAATGTAAAGAGAGAGATTGACAGTAACGCAATAATAGTAAGGGACTTTAATAATAGTAAGGGACTTTAATACCCCACTTACATCAAAGGACAGATCATCCAGAAGATTGAAATCATATCAGTCATCTTTTTCCACCACGATGCTATGAGAATAGAAATCAACTACAAGGAAAAACCTGAAAAAACAAATACATGGAGCTAAGCATACACTATTAAACAACCAATGGGTCACTGAATAAACCAAAGAGGAAATTTTGAAAATACCTGGAGATAAATGAAAGTGGAAACACAATGATTATCATCTGTGGAATGCAGCAAAAACAGTTCAAGAAGGGAATTTTAATGGCAAATAAATAAGCAGTCTAGCCTTATACCTAAAGGAAGTATTGTCAAAAAGAAGAACAAACAAAATTCAACATTAGTAGGAGAAAAAAAAGATTGGAATGGAAATGAAATAGACACTAAGAATCAGTTAAAAAGATGCGCAAAGCTAAAGAGCTGGTCCTGTGAGAAGATAAACAAAATTGGTAAACTATTAGCCATAATCATCAAGACAAAAAGAGAGAGCCCAGATTAATAAATCGGAAGTGAAAGAGTAGTTATACCACAGAAATACACAGGATCGTAAGAGGCTACTAGACAATTACATGCCAATAAAATGAGCAATCTAGAAGAAATAAACAAATTCCTAGAAACATACAATCTCCCAATACTGAATCAGGAAGAAACAGAAAATATGAACAGGTCAAATATCAATAATGGAATTGAATCAGCAGTCCACACACTTCCAACAAAAGTCCAGGGCCAGATGGCTTTGCAGGTGAATTCTGTCAAACATTTTAATAAAAGTTAACACCTATGCTCAATCTATTCCAGAAAGCTTCCAAACTCATTCTGTGAGGCATCACATTGATACCAAAATCGGACAAAGAAATCACACACACACACACACACACACACACACACACACACAGAAAATTGCAGGCCAAAATTACTAATAAACATAGAACAATCCAAGTGGTCTGGCTTGAGACACCAACTACTCCTGAGGGCTTGTTTCCCTGTGGTCTCACAGATGGGTCTGCTTTGTCTAAGCCTGGATGTTGGAAGGAACGAGGCAAAAAGCTCTTTGTGGCTTCTGGCTCTTTTCCTGCACCTTGGAAGGAGTAAAGGAAATTGGACAGATCACAAAGCTTTCAGAGGCCTTTTTGAAGCTCTCAGGATTTGTAACCCTAGAAGATCCAGGCCACTGAACCTCTCCACCTCTTCTGCTGGGGGCACCCTCGGAGCGAGGGGCCCAAACCCCACCTTTTTATTTCCTCTTCCTTCAAGTCATTCTTTAACCACTTCTCCAGAAAGGAAGGGACTGCAAATACCTAACTTTTCTATTCCCCACAGGCTTGCTGAATACTAGTTCATTAGTTACCACATGTCATGACACTATCACCTGGGCTCCCTGAATTAATAACCCAAGGATCTTCCCAGAGCAGCTTCCTGTTCTGCACACTCATCCTTGCCACTGCTGACTCCAGAGCTTCAGTTCCATGCATGAAACTGACAGAAGCTGTAATTGCCTGTGTGAAAACCCCCTCCCGTGACCTATTAATATGGTGCAGTAAAATGATTATGCTGTCATTGAATATATCCTGTGGACTTTTGGAGTGATTTTGTTTGATTATAATATGGAAGTCATCATACTTATGCTTCACCTCGTGTGACTAGCCACTCACAACTTTAAGAGGGGATCTGCTGTTAATCAGAGATGATTTTTATCTGAGTGTTTAGTTTTGCAGCTGTACTTGTCACACCCTCCTGGTGCCTCTTTCTGCTCAGGAGGTGACCCTTGTAAGAGTTTGTTAAGACAACATGGAATAGATTGTTTGGGCATGAGAGCATTAGGTCGTGAATATTAGAACCAAGTTAAGGTGGATGCTGTCTTAACTATGCCAAGTTCAATTATTTAATTATGTTGTGTTAACTGTAGCTGCTTATTTGTGTTGCAGAATGTGCCTAAACCTGGACACAAGAGAACAGACTCTACCCACAGCAGCAATGAGTCTGAATACACCTTTAGCTCTGAAATTGCAGAAACTGAAGATATTCCATCAAGGACAGAGGTATATTTTAGACACCTATCAATAAAAGTAAGATGTGCCCATCCTGTTATTAACAGAGAACATTTCCATTGCAGGGAGGACCCCATTTGTTCATAAATGTAACATTTGTTCTATATTCTTTATAAATGACTTGAAGGTGCTTAATTAGCTGTGTATATACATACCTATTACATATTTTTGTCAATCAATATTTCAATTTTTAATGTGATTTTGAGGACCAGATTTTCCCTTTTGTAATTCCCTTTTATACCTTAACATGTTCTGTATGTAAAAAATATATGAATTTATTTTAGACTGAGGTCATTTTTTGAAAAGTAAGCTTTTATCCTAGAATATTATAATATAAACACCAATGCCCTAGAGTTTAGCAGAATTGCTGCCTGTTTGGTGACAGTTTGTATGCATGGAAAACAGCTTATGAATCTGTCTTAGTGTTTTGTGTTACATGGTTTAAAATCAAAATGACATATTACTGTAACTCCAAGAGTACAGTGACTTTAAGTTAGATTGTTCCCAAACCAATTCTCATATCTTCTTCAAATATGATATTAGTTTCTGTAATGGGTAATTCAGGCACATTATTTTCTATTTTTATCTCATATTCTGAGAAAATGGCCAAGTCAGAAATAGACTGCTTCTGGCAGAAGAGCTGAAAAAAATTGAATGATTCTTTCCTTTCTTAGTTCTACTTGGGAATGAAAAGTTTCTCCATCTCATTCTGCTCATTTTAAAGAAAGTGTCACATTGTTGGAATGTCATATAGTTGGACTCATACATTCAAGGGGGCCAAGTAACTGGTCCAAGGTCACAGCTTGTAAGTGGCAGAGCCAGTATTCTAATTGAGACTTGTCTGTTCAGAGCTCCACACTTCACCTCCTCCCACTCAGGGGTTCTACACTGGAGTTCTCCAGTCCCCTTTCTACCTACAGATAAACAGATAACATTAGTCTGGGAACATTGATACAGCAATATGGCCAGTATATAATAGCAGAGGTTGTTCAAGTTATCTGTTGTGCAACAAACCATCCCTGACTTTAGTGGTTTCAAACTACAGCAATTTATTATTGCTCACAGTTCTTTGGGTTTTGACTGGGTGGTACTTCTGTCCCTTATGGTGTGGGTTGGAGTATCTCCCTGCATTCAGCTGGGGTGAGAAGGTCTCCTCCTTGGGTTTCTCCATGTTGCGTCTCTCTTCAATAATACAGTGAGTGGGTTCTAGGAGTACAAGGGCAAAAGATGTCAGGCTGTTAGAGCCAGGCCCAGAACTGGCATGGTAGCAGTTCTGCCACATTTTATGGTCAAAGCAAAGTATGAGGCCAGCCCAGATTCAAGGAGGGGAATGGACTCCATCTCTTAATGGGAAGAAAGTTATTTTTGTTGGGTGATCATTGGTAGCTGTCTTTGGAGATTACCCCAGAGTTAGACTTTGAAGATTTCAAAATTACAGCTTCTGAGCCTTTAGTGGATATAAAGGTGTTTTCTCCAAATTCTTACAGATTTGAGGGGAGAGGTAACCTTTTTCATTTCTCATTCTCACTTGTTTTATGTCAAATGACTGAACTGAACTGAACAGTGGGATTTGGTACAGTTTTCATCTTTTTTGAAAAATGAAGAATGAATTGTGCTTCAGGAATCACCAACAGATCTTGGGGTATTGATACTGTCTGTCACATGGTAGTCATGTATGACCACCAGCAGTAGGTCATACACAGGAAGTCTCCTCTCAGAAACGAGGAAGGATATTGACTGAACTAGTCATGCTTGTTGCTTGTGACTGAGTGCGTGCATCTGAGACGTGGCTGGCTTTGGTTAGTGCTGTCTTCATCATGGGGCAGACTACAGTCACTCTCCTCCTTAGGACTGAGTTCATAACCTTAGCCTCAGTCTCTCTGCATTTCAGTTTCCTCCTCTATAAAGTGGCACTGCTATTATTATCTTACTTTATAGTGATGTTTTGAAGATTAAGTGAGTTAATTTTTACATACTTGCAACAGTGTTAGATACATAATAAGTGTTCAATAAATAAAGGTTTTTGCTCCAATAAACAGGCTTTAAACC
Source organism: Bos indicus (assembly GCF_029378745.1). Lineage (NCBI taxonomy): Eukaryota > Metazoa > Chordata > Mammalia > Artiodactyla > Bovidae > Bos > Bos indicus. The sequence continues at coordinate 57,836,395 of NC_091769.1, forward strand.
CAGTCTAATAAACAGACTGGGTGTGGCCAGGATCAGAAAGATGGGAATCTGTACAACTGATAATAGGAAAAGAGAGATTGATCATCAAAGGGAAGTTGGGCAGGAGACATGGCAATCTAAGGCTATGGCTGTCACTTTGCTCTTCAAGTTACTTACCACCTCCAGGTTTGCATTTCTTCCTGCTACTTCCTCTATAATGGCCAGGTTTACAAATCACCTCTTAGAAACTAAAGGAAAACTTTCAACTCCTGTATGTAGTATTCCCAAGTAACTCCTTTAGAATCCAGGGGCCAGGGCAATAAGGGGATCACTCTTGCTTATGAATTGATTTTTAAATTAAAATAGATTGTTTTGAAACACAGAATTCTGACCTCAATCATGTGTTAATAGCAAAATTTGATGTAAAAATAAAGGATTAATGTCTCTTTAGTCACAAATCACAAACGTGTGATTTGCTGTTCACAAGTCACAGTGGCACCTCCACTGCTGTTTGTGGAGAACTCACCTGCCAGCTCTGCTTGCCTTACAGCCCTCCCACACTTCCAGCGTCTTTGTGGTCTGGGGTTACAAAGACCACGTAACACTTTTGGGAACCATTGCTTTCCCTGCTGTGTCATGCACCTTTCTTAGTAACCATTGACTAATTATCTCAGTTCTGCTTCTGCTCTCAAGCTTCCTCACACTTGTCAAATCCAGGGAAAGCATCACTGTAACTTTCTCAGCTACTGTTAGCAATAATTCCCGGATGACTGCCAGGCCTGTCATGGTAATTTTGTGAAGAAATTCTGTTATTTTCCTGATTTTCCTCTAACGAGAGACTGTTGTTATTTTTTAGATTAGTTTTTAAAGCTTCACTTTCTTGGAAAAGCCCTAGATGACAAAGTCCTTACAAAGGAAAGAAAGCAAAAACAAAACCCTAGACACTTTCCTGAGCTAGATGGTCCAGTCATCCTCCTTGCTCATGTGGTATGGGGAGGACAATATCTCTTTGATTATACATGTCATTAGAGATAAGAATGGGCACCATTTGGAGCACTCTTAGTTACTAATCATTATGTCTCAAAGCTAGTGGAGGTGATGAAATTTCAGTTGAGCTATTCCAAATCCTGAAAGATGATTCTGTGAAAGTGCTGTACTCAATATGCCAGCAAATTTGGAAAACCCAGCAGTGGCCACAGGACTGGAAAAGGTCAGTTTTCATCCCAATCCCAAAGAAAGGCAATGCCAAAGAATGCTCAAACTACCACGCAATTGCACTCATCTCACACGCTAGTAAAGTAATGCTCAAAATTCTCTAAGCCAGGCTTCAGCAATATGTGAACCGTGAACTTCCTGATGTTCAAGCTGGTTTTAGAAAACGCAGAGGAACCACAGATCAAATTACCAACATCCGCTGGATCATAGAAAAAGCAAGAGAGTTCCAGAAAAACATCTATTTCTGCTTTATTGACTATGCCAAAGCCTTTGACTGTGTGGATCACAATAAACTGTGGAAAATTCTGAAAGAGATGGGAATACCAGACCACCTGATCTGCCTCTTGAGTAATTTGTATGCAGGTCAGGAAGCAACAGTTAGAACTGGACGTGGAACAACAGACTGGTTCCAAATAGGAAAAGGAGTTTGTCAAGGCTGTATATTGTCACCCTGTTTATTTAACTTATATGCAGAGTACATCATGAGAAATGCTGGACTGGAAGAAATACAAACTGGAATCAAGATTGCCAGGAGAAATATCAATAACCTCAGATATGCAGATGACACCACCGTTATGGCAGAAAGTGAAGAGGAACTCAAAAGCCTCTTGATGAAAGTGAAAGTGGAGAGTGAAACAGTTGGCTTAAAGCTCAACATTCAGAAAACGAAGATCATGGCATCCGGTCCCATCACTTCATGGGAATGGGGAAACAGTGGAAACAGTGTCAGACTTTATTTTTCTGGGCTCCAAAATCACTACAGATAGTGACTGCAGCCATGAAATTAAAAGACGCTTACTCCTTGGAAGGAAAGTTATGACCAACCTAGATAGCATATTCAAAAGCAGAGACATTACTTTGCCAACAAAGGTTCGTCTAGTCAAGGCTATGGTTTTTCCTGTGGTCGTGTATGGATGTGAGAATTGGACTGTGAAGAAGGCTGAGCGCCAAAGAATTGATGCTTTTGAACTGTGGTGTTGGAGAAGACTCTTGAGAGTCCCTTGGACTGCAAGGAGATCCAACCAGTCCATTCTGAAGGAGATCAGCCCTGGGATTTCTTTGGAAGGAATGATGCTAAAGCTGAAACTCCAGTACTTTGGCCATGTCATGCGAAGAGTTGACTCATTGGAAAAGACTCTGATGCTTGGAGGGATTGAGGGCAGGAGGAGAAGGGGACGACAGAGGATGAGATGGCTGGATGGCATCACTGACTCGATGGACGTGAGTCTGAGTGAACTCCAGGAGTTGGTGATGGACAGGGAAGCCTGGCATGCTGCGATTCATGGGGTCGCAAAGAGTCGGACACGACTAAGCGACTGATCTGATCTGATCTGATGTCTCAAACAGTTTTGCACTTGTCAAGTGTTCCTATCCATAAAATTTTGTTCTTATCTATAGCAATTAGTTAATTTTTTGTGTAATATTAGCTGGTATCTAAAGAGTTATCCCACCCTATTTTAATAAAAGGATTCCTTTTCAACAAAAAATGACCATTCAAAGCTGAGAGGAATTATTCCCAAATGATGACATTTTAATTACAGTGAATGAAATATTATATTCACTTATAGGATGAAGGCTTCAGTTATAGTATGAAAAAAGGATTAAATAATTAAAATTTTCAGGGATATATACATCATTAATGGGCTTCCCCAGTGGTTCAGTAAAGAATCCTCCTGCAATGCAGGAGCCACAGGAGACACAGGTTCAATCCCTGGGTTGGAAAGATCCCCTGAGAGGGAGGGAATGGCAAGCCACTCCATCATTCTTGCCTGGAGAATCCCCATGGACAGAAGAGTCTGGTGGGCTACAGACCACAGTGTGGCAAAGAGTGGGACATGACTGAAGCAACTTTGCGTGTATACATACATCATTAATAAGATGAACAAATGTTAAAATACACAAGATGGAATGTTTATATTATAAATAAGCTAAAATATCAGTATTTGTGGGGTGTATAGAAATAAGTATTTATGTGAATGAAATTCTGTAGTGATTTTATGTTAAGGAAATATGTTTTCTCTATTCTACTAAGTCAGGACAGACAATATACCCAACCTTTTTCTTACTCTGAGCATGATAAAATGGACAGTAAGAAAAGTCCAGGTCTAACTAGCGTGTAGATAAATGACCCTGATAGCCTATAAGTGCCCCACTTCTTGGTTTACTTGATTCTTCTTAGGTGTTTGTTTTTTTCTAGAACTAAAATGATGCTGAACTTGGCACTACTAGGAATTCACAAAAGATCAAAGATAGCTAATGAATATAAAAATTATTCAACCTCATTAAATGGCAAAGAAATATAAGTTAAAACAATAATGAAATACCACTATTGGTATTTCAAATGAGCCAATTTTTTTTTAATGATATAACAGTCGTTGCTGCTCCAGGCAAGGTGGTGGTTACTGATGGAAGTATAAACAGGCCTAATAGACATTAAAGCATTAATGTTTAGATATTTATATACTAGGATGTTTACTTTAGTATATTTCAGTACAAAAATTAGAAATAACTTAAGTGCTCATCTGTAACATGATGATGAAGCAAATGATGGTATACATTTTAATACAGCCATCAAAAATTATGCTTTCAAGTATCATATTATAAATTTGGGAAACAGTTATAATGAATGCCAAGTTTTTAAGATGGTACAAAATTATGATGAAATATTTTTCCTGTTCTATAAATTTATAGAAAAAAGACTGGACAAAAATTATGAGTTTTCTCTGCATATGAGGTTATACTTACAGTTCTCATTCTTGTACTTTTCTTATTTCCTAAATTTTCTATGAAAACTTATTTTGCTTTTATATCAAGAAAAAACTTTTTTTTTAAAAATTGACATTTGGAAATGTAAGATTTGCTGATCAATTAAGAGGGCTTCCCTTGTGGCTCAGTTGGTAAAGAATCCACCTGCAATGTGGGAGATCTGGGTTCGGTCCCTGGGTTGGGAAAATCCCCTGGAGAAGGGAAAGGTTGATAATTATACTTATTAATTATTAATATAACACTTAATTATATTTGTTATAATTAATAATTATACTTTGATTATTTAATTAAATAAATAAATTGTTCTTACCATTCTTTTTCTCTCTGACGAAAAGAGACTCTTTATCTTCTGCACTGAGTCTAATGATACAATTCTTTCTCTTAACTCATTAAAAATTCAAACACAAAGTAAATGAGGTAAAACAATTATGACATTCTCAGAATTTCCATGATGGTTAATTACTTCTTTTTGCTTGTCTTGAATTAGTGTATCTTTATTTAACCTGGTAGTTCTTCCTGTGATTCTGTTTTGGAACCAGTTGACATACTTTTAAATGCTACTGGGTTATCTTTTAGTTTATTAAGGGTTATATATGTTTTGGTTTTTTTGTTTTCTCTCTGTATGATCTCAATATATTTATACTAGCATTTCACCTTTTCAAAAATCATTTTTCCTAATTATAAAAGTAGTACATGCTTATTGTACACAATTCAAATATAGAAATGTATGAAACTGAAAATAAAACTTTCCCACAGTACCTCACATTTTCTAAGATAACCATGATGGCCTTTTAGATTGTTGTATGCCATGGGCTTGGTATATTTAAAAGTCACGTGTATTTTTTTTTTTTTTAAGAAAAATTAGATCACAATATAGATACTATCCTGCAAGTTGTATATTTCACTTAATACTTTTATCTAGAACATATTTATCTACTTGTGTAGATCTACTTCATTGTTTTTAACAGCTGTAAATATCTCATAGTTTGATTATACCAGAATTTATTTAAGTAGGTCTCCTATTGACCAGTATTTGGAGTCTTTTCAGGTTTTGTGATTACAAAAATACTACAGTGAACATCTTTTATATTGATATTTTTGTGTACTTGTGTAAATATTTTTGTAGAATTAATTCTTAAACATAGATTGCTAGTTTAATGGATATACAGATTTAAATTTTAATGAATACAGCTCACTTTCTCTTCTAAAGGGCCTACTTATACTTCCACCAACATCATGTAAGACACTGTTAGTCTTTATCAATATGATGGAGGAAAGTGGTACCTCACTGTTGTTTAATTTGCATTTCTCCATTTATTAGCTCGTTGGATGTGCTATTCATGTACTCTTTGGCCATTTATATTTCTCCTATAAGTTTGACTATTTTTCTATCGAGCTGCTCATCATTTTCTCATCAGATTTTACATCTTATGAATCATCTTGACCATCTTATAATTTCTGGAGTTTAGGAGCCAAGTGAGAAGAAGGTGCCTCTGGACATGTCATTGTTCCTCAAGCTCCAGAAGCGGGTCACAGAGCTGGAGCAGGAGAAGCAGGTGATGCAGGATGAGCTGGACCGCAAGGAGGAGCAGGTGCTCCGCAGCAAGGCAAAGGTGAGCAGAGCTCTCCCACCCTGGGGCCATGGCAAACTGGGTTCTGTGGTCTCTTTAATGGGAACTTAGGCTAGAAGTACTTTAATCAAGTAGGATTTCCTTCAAGTGAGGGCTAAATTCTCTTTACTGTTTTCTGCAGAGCTAGGTAATATTCTGAGTAAAAATTAACAATTAAAATATAACTACTTATTTATAAAGTTCTTAACTTTATGTTTTTCCCTAGGAAGAAGAAAGACCACAGATTAGAGGTGCAGAACTGGAATATGAGTCACTCAAGGTAATGGGAAGTGTCTGGTCAAGACTTTGAATATCTTGTTTTGGCAAGAAACCCATTCAGAGCCTCTTTCTCTCAGAGAACATCCTTGGTGGTACCTGAGGCCCTAGCTTAAGCTCTTTGCAGGCATTATTTCTGGCCTTGCATTGTTACCTTTTTAAAGTTCTCTTTCACAGAAGCTAGATTTCAGCCTAAGCAGTAGCTGCCTTTGGAGGCTGTGGAAAGTAGTAAAGGACATGGACCCTGGTGTCAGACTGCTTGGGTTCAAATGCTGGATCCCCCACTCTATGGCTGTATGCAAATAATCCTCAGTTATCTCATGTATACAGTGGGAACAATGATAATATTTATCTTATAGGACTTTCATGAGGATTATATGAAGAAATTCATGAAAACTGTGTAGAATAGTGCTGAGCACATAGTAAAGACACAACATACGTTGGCTGCTGTCATTATCTTCATCATTTTAAAATACAGGCACTTTATACATCAGCCTTAGTTTTTAACAACAATCCTGCAAGTAAGCATTTTAATTCCCATTTTATAGATGAAGAAATCGACACTAAGAAGTATACGTAACTTCCTAAGATAACCCCACTAGAAACTGACAGGAGCGGACTTTGAATGTTGGTGTCTCTGACTCCAAACCCCATGCTCTAACCGTCACATCCCACTGAAACTATGTGTTTGCAGTGAAAGACAGATATTTGTTTACAGAGAAGAAACATAGTCTAACATTTTAAAGAACAGTTGGAGGGAAGGGGATGGAGGTGGAGAACTCTATCTTCTTAGTGGTTCAAGGCAGAGTCTTACTAGATGGAGATAAGCTGCCACTGTGTGTTCTAGAGCGCACGAACACAGGAAAAGGCCCTGGTTAGGCACATTAGTTCCTAAAATACAGAGCATCTTGGGTAACACAGAGATGAAGCCCAGAGGGGAAACTGTCCCATTGCTTGATTCCGAGCTGGCTGTGCACCACCTGGCTCCTTCCTTTGCTTTCCAGAATCAAAATCTTGAGCCCCTAGAAGTCTGAGCTATCAGATTGTCAGCTGTCAAGTCACCACCAGCTCCAAAAGTTCCCTAGGTTATTAATTAATTTATTAGCCTTAGATTTATTATTCTTGATGTTTTCCGATCATGCCAGTTTTTAAACTTTTTTTCTGCTTTTGAAAATTATGGTTTAAAATAGCTGGAAAATTGCAATAAGGTTCATAATTATAACCAAGCAAAACTAAAAATTAGAAAAGCCACAAAATATTTAACAGTAGACATTTACATATACTTGAGAACTCCTGAGGTCTCTCTAAACAATCATGAATTTTTTTTTGTTTTTAGTAATATTATGCAAATCTAGTCCTGATAAATTATTTCCTATTACTGTGATTTAGAACATAATCTATGCACATTAAGAGGCCCCTGTTCTGTGTGGATTGCTGCTTCCCACAGTCCAGAGCCCTGACAAGTGCCTCCTCTCCAGGCTGTATGGCATCGTGGTGTGGAGAGTGCCTGTCCTCTACCCGCCCAAACCCACAATGCCTTGTTCAACTCCTTCCCCTGAAGACACTAAGAGTGATTCTAAACACTTAACTGATAATACCTTATATTTACCTTACAATTTGAAATGTTTTTCCTTTACCTTATCTTGTTTAGTCATTGTCACACTTCTGAGATAATTTTTATATCCTTTATAAGATCAATTAACTGAGGCCTTAGAACAGTGAAGAGATTTACTATCAGTTGGTAAAGTCTGATCTTGAATCCAGATTGCCAAACAATAGGAAACATGCTAGGTTCCCATCACAACTTGTTTGAAAACTAATTTTCACCCCCAAAATATGATATTTACTGTTTAAATACCCCATAGGACCTTTTTTAGCCTTTCTAAATTATAACATAATTAAATATTTTGCTCCCCCAGTGAAAGTACTACTAGGGTAGTACATTTTTATGTTTGTGGAAAAAGAAAAGGGTGGCAGCAAAGGGTCATCTCCATTATTCTCCTTTGTCTTTTATACTCTTTGCCTAGAAAACCAAATCATGATATGGGTTATGCAAGACAGGAATCAGATGGGATGGGATGGGACAGGCCAAAGGAACAGGGATAGGAATCTGATCTCCAAATCTTCTGCTTCTGCCTGCCTTTCACAAAAAAATTGACAAGGAGAGACATTCTCTGTAGTATGTTAAAAATGAAGCCCAGATCACAAAGTTCCAAAGTGTTAGAGCTGTGTTTCCAAAATGTGGTCCCTGGGCCATCTGCGTCAACAACACCTGGAAACTTGATGGAAAAGCGAATCTGTGGGCGTCACACCAAATCTAAAGCCCTCCACCCTCTAGGTGATTCTGATGCACGTTAAAGTTTGGGAAACATGGCATCGGAGCTTAGGTGTTGAAGTAGAGACATTCATATTTTTTCTGTTGCAGAAACAGAAATATGAATCTGATTACTTCGGTGGGATACTGGGGATAGGAAGGAGCATTCATTTACACATAAGAATGAACTAATCCATGAAAGAAAAGGTTATAAATTCTTAAAGCAGAAAAAAAAAGGTCTTCAGATAGTCTTAGTGTGACATATTGAAAGGTCTAATTTGGTGCTACAAACCTAAAATTGCTTCTCTGGAAGAAACAATAAAATGTTTTATGTTTGTATGGAAGGGTCTCGCTTTCATTATTGTAATGCTAAATAAATCAGCATGGTACTTTTGATGCCTGCTTGCTTCACTATTTCCCACCCAGTATCCTATCCCCTTTGTATTTTAGTGTCAGTAAACAGTTTAGCATCAGAACTCTATTCTGGGCTCCTGTTGCCATTGTTGGAGCAGAGCGTGCCAAGGGCAGTGCTAACTGGTGACATGAGGATGGCTGGTGGTCTGTGACAGTGTGGAGATGGTGAAGGTGGTCTGTGACAGTGTGGAGATGGTGAAGGATGTGTGTGTCCATCTGGATGGCTGAGGGAGGAGGTGGCCCATCCTCTCCTTCCACATCTCAAGGTTTCTGCCAGCACCTTCACAAGCTTGTCACACAGGAAAGAAGTTTCAAAAATATATTGTTTGTTGTTATTGAAACACTATAGAGAATTTTATTAGCTTACATGTCATATAATTTCTTAATTAGAAATTAGAAGCCTAAAATTCCAGTGGTTTTTCTCGTCCGCTTTACAACAGAGATAAGAGGATGCTACTCAACATTTCAGGGATCTGCTCATTTGAACCATTCATTAGAAGTAACCTGACAGTTGGACCCTTATACTTGCACTTGTATTTACACATAAAGAAAACCTGAGCTTCTTAGTACTTACCCAAACTCATACCTAAGGACTCAGCATTCTCTTCAGGCCTGTGAACATACCCTGGGCAGACCTGGAACAAATTTGATTCTGAAACCTGGGTTGATGAAGCAAAGTATCATTCACCTTGCTCAGTTCCACTTGATGTTGACTTTCTGAATTTGCAGAGCTGAGTTCCCAGGGGAACCATTCCCTAGGGTGGCTCTGGTGGTCTTTTCCAGCAGAATTCTTCTGCTTTCCTGGGGAAAGGTAAGTAATCCTATGTAAAGCTGAGGAAGATGGTGATGAACCATTCTTTGTCTCATCCTACAGCGTCAAGAACTAGAGTCAGAAAACAAAAAACTGAAAAATGAGCTAAATGAGTTACGAAAGGCCCTCAGTGAGAAAAGTGCCCCTGAGGTGACTGCCCCAGGCGCGCCAGCCTACCGTGTCCTCATGGAGCAGCTGACGTCTGTGAGTGAGGAGCTTGATGTCCGCAAGGAGGAAGTCCTCATCCTGAGGTCTCAGCTGGTGAGCCAGAAGGAAGCCATACAACCCAAGGTGAGCATGAGCAAGTGGCAAAGGTGGGTGTTGGGGACTGGCCTCTTCCTGTTCTTTCCCTCCAATTTATGTGAAGGAAACCTAAGTGTATTTAGTCTAATTGAGGATATCATCGTTTGAAAAAAAGAAACTCAACATTGTTTAAAAACTGTTGCAAATACCAATTAGACTGAGCAAGAAGCAAGTAAAATCCCAACTGCTTCTCAAAGTTTCACCTCTCACTCATTAACAAAGGGCTTTTAAAATGAATATTTTTATAGTAATCTGACCACAATAAATTTTAATCAGAAATACAATTCTGTTAAGTACAAAAATCCATAAATTACCTTGCTGTGGGAAGCCATTAAATACAATTTTAAATTATTTGTTGAAAATAGCCTGTTTATACCTTCTTGTATAAGCACTGTGCTAAAATTACAGAAACCAAGATAGCCTTGGTTTTTGTAATAATGCTAGCAGAGTATTACACAAGAAGAAGAGGAACTGCACTAGATTGTAAAGACTGGGGTGGACCTCTTTCTTAATGTCCAGTGTCCTTTGTCTTAAGATTTGGTGCAATATGTCATTAGACCAATCTAATAAATGAGGTTTTAAAGAATGTAAGTTGAAAAAAAAAAAAAAGAAAGAAAATAGCCTGTTTAACTGGGAAGATAACACATGTAAAGATTGTACATGAGATCAATGAAGAGAAGTGACATGGAGATGATTTCTGCTCACCTCAAGGAATTCTGTTTAATGTGGGAGTGGGCCCAGATGGAAGGGACTGTATTTAGTGATTCCACAGAAGGGACCTAGGATGGAGATATAGATGGTTCTTTGGAGTCCTTCCCTGCCCTCAGGTAACTTCAGATCCAACACTGCTGTGTGTTGGTGAGAAGTGGGCTTTTTGTCATTTGATACCAGAGAGAATTCGAGTAATCATCATAAAACCTGATCTGCGTTCCTCCTTGCCCATGTTCATGCAGCAAAGTGTTACCAAGAATTAGGCAATCAAGTATCCCAGCTGCATGACATGTCATGTGAAAAATGACTGTAAGTCAGACAGAGACCAGTATATGCCATACAATATGACTTACACATGAAATCTAAAAACAGAAGCAGATTCATAGACCAAACTAGTGATTGCAGGGTAGGAGGCATGTAGGGTGTTGGGTAAAATCGGTGAAGGCAATTAAGAGGTACAAACTTCCAGTTATAAATAAGTCATAGGGATGTAATTTATAGCATAGGGAGTATAGTCAATAGTACTGTAATAACTCTGGTGACAGATGGTAATTAGACATTTTAATGATCATGATCATTTTGTAAGGTATAAAAATATCTACTCACTTTGTTGCATAAATGAAATTAATATAATATTGTATCTCAAAATAATTCAATTTTTAGAAGCCTATAGTATATAATGAATGGGATGCCTAGAAGGTTCAAGAGCACTTCTCTTAGAAATGGTAGTTCTGCATGTGGTTAAGATACCAGACCTGGCACATGACGTACTTGATAACGACAACTCACAGAGGGGACTGAGCCTCTGAGAAACCAGCCTCCCTCTGCATGCTAGCTGGAGTAGAGTCCAAAATGAGGATCCCTGTGTCTGGTTTCCTGTGACAATCTGATATTCTGTAATAACCAGAAACTTTAGTAAAAGTTAATGGAAAGAAAAATGAACCAAGGAACCTAAAAACAGCTCAGCTCACAAGAGCATGTGGCTCTGGGATCACACACTCTCACTCACCTGCCTCACATATTCCATGTGACGACTTCTCCCCAGCCCCTGTTGGGCTGGCCCTGTCTAACCAAGGTCCCTGCTCTCCAGGTTCTCAGCCCACACATAGCATCAGCCTCTTCTCTCTTAAGAGAAACGCACAGGACACTGACTGAGACCTTTCAATCCCAGGGCTGTTTGTCCCACTCCGTTTCTAGTCAAGAGACATTTCACAACTCCTTTGCAGGCAGTGACACCCCATGAGCCAGGTGATGATAGAGTCCAGCCACATCTAGTTTACCTGCTCTACCTCTGCAAGTGTTCTGGGAGGCTTCACCTGGACTAATGAATGACCTCCTGTCAAGGCATTACTGAAACTCTCACAAACCTAAGATAAGAATTTCACCCCAGTACATGAGCAGCAGGCTTGTTTTCTCACATCCTCACAAATACTGTACAATTAGAAAAATCAAAACAACTCAAAAAGAATTTCAACTGAGAATTAAGAGTTGCCATTCCATAAATATGTGTTAATGTCCACCACATGCCAGTTCCATGGATACTAGTTTACATACAGAATTAGTTTTAGGAGAAACCAGTCATGGTTGTTTTCACAGTTAGCTTTTTTATGTTTTGATGGGGACTCATTGATGGAATTTATTTATGGAACTAAGAGTTTGTTGTTTTTTCCATTTGTTTTTCGTGCTTGCTGACTTGTGATTTTTCAGGATGACAAGGTAATTCGAATTTTTTAATTGTTTAGCAAATACTTCTATTTAATCCTAGATTTTAGTTTGTAAGTATCCCCCAATATACACAGTTGATCCTTTCTGGCCACCAAATCTACTTTGGTATTTACAAATTAATTTCCTGTTTGACCTCTTCCTATTTGAGAAGTCAGTGGTAAAATTATGGATGTCATAGGTTCCTGTCTGGATCACAGAGAGGCCTCCATGACTTTTGAACTCATAGTCAGCTCTGTGACCCTCAGTGGTGGTAATGGTGGGCCCCCACAAGCAGGGAGGAAAGCCCTTAACTCAGAAGCACAAGCTCTCACTTCTACCAGCTGTGGGTTTGTCAGCCAAGGGTGAGGAGGAGGCTGAGGAGCTGAGCATCCCCTTCTTGGGAAGGGTGGGATTTTCCTACATGGCGCAGCCCTTTCAGAACTTCTGGTTCCTGTCTTGGCAGAAACTCTTTGAGCAGTGAGTAAGGAACTTCCTAGCGCTGGTAATCTGAGTCTGATCCTATACTTACCTGTTTCTTAGCTAAGGTAGACCAGAGGAGGGAAGGACTGGCTACTTTATACCATCTTTCGTTTAGACTGGCTCACTAGATCAACTTACCTAATTTACTACAAGTTCAAAACCACATCATATAGGTTCTCAGATGTCAGAGAATACATGTAGCATTATTTAATATAGATACTGGTTCTTTAAGTTATTACTTAAAACTAAAATTCTGAGTGTGGGGAATTCCCTGACAGTCTAGTGGTTAGGACTCTGTGCTTCCACTACAGGGGGCACGGGTTCAATCCATGGTTGGGCAACTAAGATCCCACAAGCCATGCAGCACAGCCAAATAAAAAAAAAAAATCTGAGTATGGCTTTTTAAGAACAGAAAGATTTTATGCCTTCATAAAAAAGAAAAAAAAAATTTCTATCAAATGTATAGTAAAATATTTATAAAACATAGCTAAAATACTTTTTAAATGCTATATGTAGTGTTTATGTGAAAGATTTTTAAAATTCAGTAGAATATAAATTCTTTATAGCTTTTATCGTATTTTAAGTATGAATTTATAAACTCACAAAAGGACAGCATTAGCATATAAGTACGATTTTTTTTTTTTTTAATAAATACTGGAATTCAAAAGCAAGTATTTATGGGCCTCTTGTTGGCATTAAAGTTATCTTGGTCTCTAAGATCACAATATTTGAAGTGTATTCTATTATCTCCACTTTACTGTAAGACCTGGGTTTAGAGCAAACATTGACTAAAGGATTAGGCATATAGTATTTAGACAAACAGAGTGGGCCCATGGATTCTAAAGGGTGTTATGCTTTAGAGACTATTAGGACAGTTGTTCTTATTGTCTATTCTTGCCCTGGTTTAGGAGAGATAGAGAGCGGCTGGAGTAGAAGCAAAATTTTGAAATTATATTGGTTGTCAAACAGATTAGACCAAAAAAAGAAAAAAAAAAGGAAGTGAAAATGTTAGCAGAAAAGTCCTTTCTATACAAAATCATTAGTTATTCTGACCTGCCAGATGTTTATCTCAAAAGCTCATATACTATTCCTATACCGTAACAGAGTGAAAAACAGTGAATAACAGCAGATGGTAGATACTTCCAAGGAGCTATATCCTTCCCATTTATATATATCTAAAGATGTGAGAGAAAACTTTAGTTTTGCTGAAACATATAATCTAAACACCAATTTTTTTGTACTGAGTTTTTAACAGAAAAATGAATTTTGTGTCAAACTTTTCATATTTCTTAGGGCATTTGTTTTGTTATAATCAGTCCAGAAGTAAAAGAAAGAACAGCTTTGTACATTCCATTGAATACTTTCTTGGTGTTCTTGCCTGGTTATTGTTTTAAAGCTATATACACTGGATGGATAGATAGATAGAAATAAATATATTTAAAAGTGTATATAAACATTAGAATAGTAACCAGGCAAGAATACTGATATTTATCTATTTATTTCACACAGCATAAAACACACATGGCCCATCAATGATTTTGTTTTCTCTGAAATCACATCATCTTTGTAGTAGAGTGTTAGGGATTCTCAAGAGAGGGACGGAGGTGCCTTGTTCTCTTAACTGCCTGTGCCCCACTCTCTGTAGTCACCCTGGGGCTAGCGTAGATGCTCTGGTGGGGCAGGTGTGTTGTGGAACTCATAAACCCTCTATTCTGTTAGAAAGAAAAATGTTAAATGTGGTCCAAAGCTTTTGAGTTAACACTTAATGTGGAAATGTCTTTTCCCCTTTAGAACACAATGACAGATTCCACAATACTTTTAGAAGATGTACAGAAAATGAAAGATAAAGGCGAAATAGCACAAGCATATATTGGTTTGAAAGAAACCAACAGGTAAGTTGATCTTTCTTTATTCATTTTGGTTTAATCCTGTTGATCTTTAGTCTTCAAGCCAGCCTCTTGTACAGCGAGTACAAATGTTTATGCATTGTTTTGTTAGACATCAGCTGACCTTCAAAAGGGATCCAAAGTTTCCAATATATTCCCAGTTAAAATCTCATTTTAAGACGGTAGCATTACTGATAAGAAATTGAAAGGAAAATGTTCTTTACATCAGGGGAGTATATTTCTGTGTTTTTAGGGCCTTAGCCTTGAGAAAGAAAATCAACTGCTTACTCTGTAGCTTGGACTATCTTGGGTAGTCACTTCCATTTGTTATTCAGGATGGTTATTTGTGAAGGTTTGTAGGGGCAGCTGCAGCTTTCAGTAATTGAAATTTAATGTAAAGAGAAGTGATGAAATAGCTGAATCACATCCGTGTTGGCCATATAATTCTCGAAGGGTACCATGACTTCCCAAGATGGGACCTTGATATTTGAGACCAAGTTTTTGTCACGTTTCCTAAAGTGTTCTGAGAAAATCCTAACGGCACTTAGCTCAGTCTTAAGAGTCTTGGGTGGGCTGAGAGTGCAGATTTGCACAGTCACTAAATGACTGAACTTTCCCCAAAGCTTTCCCTGTAGCTAAGATTATCACTGCTCATTTCTGAAAGTCCTCGGCCTTTCTGCCACTCCTCCTTCCCAAAGAACCTTCATGCTATTAAACTCTGAACTTAAAAGACTACATACTTAAAAGAACTTGGCCAGTGATGATAACAGAGATTATCAGTGTACATCTAGGTCTCTTGATGCATAATATCAGAATTGGTATGCAGAAATACTTCACAGACTAAAGAATACTGCCATGTAAGATATAAGGTATTTACTACCTTCTTTTATGGACAAGAGTAGATAATGCTTATGAAAGTATTTGGTTAACCTTAAATTTTAATTTATGAATGTAAGTTGTAAGCATACCTTATAGCTGAGAATGTGTTAGTGTAAAAAGAGCTATATTAAATTGTTCATCCATCCGCTAAGCTATTCAGTCACCAGATATATATTGTATACCTGTTTCATCCCAGACCATGCAGCAAATACTGGCAATAGAGCATTAAGCAAGGTAAATGCAGTCCTTCCCTTCGCAGAGTTTGTAGAGCGTTGGGGAGATAGCCAAGAGAACTTGGACTTCCCTCCAATGACAGTGGAAGCTGTTGAAAGATTTTTAGTAGGAGAATGGTATGATGAGATTGGAAAGCTAGCCTTGGCTTTTATGTTAGAGCATAGACTGTAATGGAACAAGATTAAAACCATAAAGACCAGTTAAGAGGTTATTCCCATAATTGAATGACTGGTTATAGTGACTTTGACTTAGTTGGTAGCCATTGGGATTGAAAGAAGTGGGACACACTTAGAAAGATACTTAAGAAGATGAGGTGAGCAGCCTTGCAGTTTACTGGATGTGTGATCAGGGGAGGGGGATCATGAAGAGCAACTCCGCAGCATCTGTGGTGGATACTTAGTTATATAGAGGTGCCACTTCACGACGCTGGGTCTGGGATGTGGGGAAGTACAGGAAATTATCAGTAGATTTACAGATATTTAAGGAAGTAGGAAGACATCCAAGAAGAGAACTTCATTCAGAGATTGAAAATATAGATCTGGAACAGGAGAGATGTGTGGGCTGAGATGTAAATATTGAAGTCATCGGCATGTAATAATACAATCGAGACCTTGCAAATAGACCAACTCTCCAGGGAAAGATGGTAAATGAAAGGTAAAAGAGCAATCTATGAAATTCGTTTTATGTAAACATGGTATCAACAACAAAAGTCTAGTAAGAGGAGTAAGATCCTGGGCTCTGTAGTCAGATAGCACTTGCCAGGTATCTAACTTCTAAACTTTGGGGTCTTCTTCTGCAATATGGCAAATGATACATATTGTTACTAGGAGAACTAAATGAAATAATACCTGTGGAAGGATGTAAAACAGTGTCTGATACTTGGCAAACACTCAAAATATTATTTTTATATACTCAATAGAAAAAAACCTCTAATCAGTTTCATCAGTTTTACTTGTTAATTATACATACTTTTAATAAAATATGTGACTTTTCTAATAAAAAAGCAATTTCCCCAGGTCTTAAAATTAATTTTTGATGCAAAAATTTTTTTTTAAGTTGCGTCATAAAAGCTGGGAACTTTGGACATATTTATCAGTTACTCCTATAAGAACTTTTAAAAGCAATTTTAAAAATACAAAACTAGATTTTATCAAGCTAAAAAAAATTCCTACCCAGAAGACTTAAAACCTCATTTTGAAGTGAATTATAAAGATTGCCACATGAAGACAATAGCTTAAATTTTCATTCTATATGTGTATGACTGTTGTGGTTAGTCTCTAACATAATGTGTGACATAAGATCACTCTGCTAGCTGAAAAAAATGTTAAAAACAGATGTCTTTCCCACCTCCTAAGTCATTTATTATTTTGCAGGAAAAGTAGCCCTGGATCCTTGATTATTTTGTTTTAAATTCTCCACCTTTACATGTGATATTACATATTACTCATTAAAAAATATATTAACCAAAAATAATTTCTGTGGTAATGTCTTAAAGTCATCTGTAATTAATAAAGACAGTCCTAGTGACTTAATAACATGTTGAAATGCCATGTGCTACTGTTGACCATCGTCATCTCATTGCCACCCTGTATCCCTTTGTGTTTTGCATTGTTGTTCCTTTTGCATGGAAGACCATCTGCTATGGATTGCCATGAGTTGAATGAGGATGGAGAGCTGTTGCTGGTTTATGAAGGGTTAAAACAAGCCAACAGGTTATACTTGTCTCCTCAAAATGGAATGTTATTAATTTGTTGTTTTTCTTACTAACAGTGGCCTCCTGACTTTAACTTCTGTATTTCTTATACATTGTCTTCCTGGGTAAATTTCCGACACTAAAATTTGTGAATGTCTCACTGAGAGTGGAAGAAAACCCAAACCTCTCAACTAGAGCCCAAACAACTGTAGGAAAGATTAATACATATTACTTAGCTGTTTTTTGTTTGGAATCATGATCAGTTCAAAGGATATCTGTGCCTGGGCAATATAGCTACATTCTCATATATTATCATCATGCTGCCTAACAGTACATGACTTGGCATTCAGTGTGGTTATTGTGGAATTCAGATTTGTGAAACAGCAAACCAGGAGGGTTTCCTGCACAGCTATAGTTCAAAATAATTACCAAACTCATCATGTTAAATATGTTTAGGAGAAAGCAAATAAAATTGAAACAGCAACACTTTTCTAACATAGATGCTCATCTCCTCTAGTGATACTTGTGTCTTAAAATCTTAAAAATACTGGGGTTTTTGTGGTCCTAAAAATACTGTTTTTATGTCTTAAAAATACCATTTCAGTATTTTTAAACTACTTAATATTTAAGTACTTAATTTTTAAACTACTTAATAGACTGTAAATATTTAATATTTAAACTACTTAATTTTTAAACTACTTAATAGACTGTTTTGTTTAAGGAATTTCTACTTATTCTGCTTTTTTCTTATCACATACTGTTGTCATTAACTTTGTGGTGTTATTGGTTCAGATCCTTTGGAAATTTCGTAATCCCCAAAATATTTTTAGTCTGTTGTTTACTCTTTGCTTATAATAGTATCAGTAAGTTTTGCCCAGCATTTGCTAACCAAGGGGATTGGAATAAAAACATCTTTTCTTTCTTCCTGTTAGTTAATTCCTATCTATAACTTTGTCTTGGCTTTGGGAAAGGGAGTGAATGTAGAATGGGGGTGCCTGGTAGAGGGAGGTTGCCAGTTGGCTCTGGTATTCTCTGGCCAGTGCCCTAGTCCATGGCACAGCTGACCTGTATGTTTGCTCAAAGAAGTTCAAGAACCACTCTGTTGGTCCCACTAATAGTGATCTTCCAAAACCATATCTTATTAGGATTCTCTTACTGATAAGGAAGTTATAGGGGAAAAGAAGATGACAAATTTAAAATATAAACAAAATTTAGGAACTCTGTCTGCATTTGAGTAAATCTGTATGTATTTCAGAATAGCACTCTAGCCTTTCTCTCCTTCAGAGATAAAAGTGGGACCCTGGTCACAACCCCCCGCCTGGAATGCTGAAGATCTTCAAGGCAGATTTAAAGTGGGCATTTGTAATCTTGCCCTCCATAGTGATTGTTTTGTGGCAAAGGCATTATAGTAATACTAATTTTGCCAACTTAAATGCTACTTTAAATTAATGCTACTGCAAATGTAGTAAGCCAGGTTAAAGTTATGTCTTTTAATTGTTTTAGTCATCATTTCCTATGAAGCTTTCAAAGGAGTAAAATTCTCCTGTTTTTCAGGGCCTCTGAGAACTTTGTATTTGTAGCAGGATCCTCAATTCAGAAAGACACATATGTGAGTGCAGTCATTTTGTTTCTGGCTCCATTTGAGTTTCTAGACTCTAATCAAGTCAGAAGCTACACAGACACTACAGAGTCCCCATTTTTCTGCCCTTTCAAGTGAGCACAAAGCCTCACACCCACCAGGTAGGGACTCAGATGTCACCTCCCTTTCCTCCATGTGTGGCTTCTCCACAGGCTCCTGGAGTCCCAGCTGCAGTCTCAGAAGAGGAGCCATGAGAATGAGGCTGAAGCTCTCCGTGGGGAAATCCAGAGCCTGAAGGAGGAGAACAACCGGCAGCAGCAGCTGCTGGCCCAGAACCTACAGCTGCCCCCGGAGGCCCGCATTGAGGCCAGCCTGCAGCACGAGATCACTCGGCTCACCAATGAGAACCTGGTAAGGACAGCAGAGCAGCCCTCCATGCTTTAGGAGCTAAACCTCCTTCCTGGATGGGAAAGATGCCGTTCACTGCCCCACACTTGTGACCCTCTTTCTCTAGCCCAGACACAGTAAGGAAAATACAACTATGTTGGTAGAAGTGAAAAAGGCGTGTACTCCGGTGGTTTGTCACAGAAGGCTCAGACGCCTCTCAGCACCTCAGCCCTCGCTTGGAGGGTGTGGAAGATGCTGGCCGGCTGTGTGCTGGGGTCTTGATAGCTTGAGAGCTCAGCTTCCTCTACTGCAGCTGCACAGTCTGTGCCATCCAGGAGGTTGTGTGGTTGTGCCAACCTTTGGTCCCCAGGCGCCACTGAGTCCCTCCCAGCTCCTTCTCAGGCAGACAGCAGGGTTAGAGTTAGTCAGGGAGCAGATGGCAGAACCAAAGAGGGCTGTAGGTTGACCTTGGTTGGGACTCCAGGGTCAAGGAGAAACATCAGGATTCAAGTTTCTACATTCTTGATTCTTTTTAATAGAATTCAGACAGTGAATGGAGAGATTTTTTTTTCCCTTGCCAGATAGATTCCGAATGACCAAGTTTGTTTGTTTGTTTTTCTCTTTCTGTCCTTTCTTTTATAGAAAATATTTTCCAAAATATTTCTTTCTCAGCCACAAAATAACTTTTATTACAGATTTCTACTTAGGTTTGATAAACATTTATTAAATTAAGTCATTGAAAAGTTATATTTCCTTTTTTTTTTTTTGGCAGGTGGTGGTGGGGCTTTGCCACATGGCTTACAGGGTCTCAGTTCTCTGACCAGGGAACTCCCAATTCCACATTTCTATATAAAATCTATACTGAAGTGTCAGACTGGTTTTGAGAAAAGCTGTTTAGGGCTAGTGGTAATTGTTTCTTTAATTCAGGATTTTAATAACTTGTAATAAAGTAATTTGGATTTTCTTTAAAGATGTAACAACCTGAATTATCCATTAGTGATCATTTGCATTACAGGTAGTTTTCTAGTGTCACCTGTTCAACCATCTTTTATATTAGTTGGAAGCAAAACCCAAAGGTATTCTTTTCCCAGTCTGTCCTTCCTTCTGAGGACAGCATGCTGGTGAGACTGTGGCAATGGGAGAGATGGGTGAGGGACTTGAAGTCTAGACTCTTTTCAAAGTGCCTGAAATATCACTGATTTGTGGAGGAAGATCTGAATCATGTCATTTTATTACTCACAAGTATATTGTTGCTTAAACTAACAGTGCTTCAGTGCCTAAGACTTGATAAA
Organism: Bos indicus; assembly: GCF_029378745.1. NCBI lineage: Eukaryota > Metazoa > Chordata > Mammalia > Artiodactyla > Bovidae > Bos > Bos indicus. The sequence goes on from NC_091769.1 coordinate 57,856,928, forward strand.
TATACTCAATAACATAATAATGATTGATTAGCATATAAATTCTGTGCTTTTAAATCATTATCTTAAAATACAAGGTGAAACCATGAAATAAAGATGCTTCTGGGTGGTAGATTCTCAGAGTTGTTTTGCTAAGTTGGTTAAGCATTTCCCTTGCAATCTTGTGTGCATTATTACTTTTCTTTTCGATTTTGTATAGCTGATACAAAAATAAATCAATCCCTTCCATATTCTAAGCTGGTGAAACCTAATTTGAATTTTAGGAAAACTCTTTGTAGGTTCATAGGCTTCTCCTGCCTCACTGATTGCTAATTCAGGAGAATGGATTCAAACTTACCTATAGGGGATGATGCAGTTTTTCAACTGTCATTAGAGTGTCTTATTTTTGCATTTCTGTAGGAAGCACTTGGGCAGAATATTAAAGCACCGGTGGGCCTAGGCTTTGTGTTCTTCGAAACTCTACCCTGAAAACCCTTCCCACCCACCTACCCAACAAACGCAAATACAGAGATGACTGTTCTGCCTCCTCTAGTGAGCAAACTTCACAGGTTGCCCCAAGCTGCCCTTCAGAGAAGGAAGGCACACAGCTTCTGCCCAGTCTTTCCAACATCAAACAAGAGCTCCAACTTGGCCAGTATTCTCACTTTTGTTTGAATTGCCTTCCCCACTCTTGCTGCTGCTGCTGGCAGCAGAGAAAGTGCAGCAGCCTAGGAGTAGGTCTGAGGAGTGAAATAACAGCCTTGCTGGGGAATATGGACCACAGCTCTGTTTACCTGCTAACATCACCTGTTTCCTCCAAGCATGTGAAAATGTATTTGTGGATATAGAATCAGAATCATCTGTACTAGAAAAATTAGAGGGCAATGACAGATGTCAAATCAGAGCCATTTGAGTCTATATATATAGATTCCTTATCTGTGTTTTAAAATATTTTAAAATTGGTTTTGCTGAGAGGTAGCATTCCCCTCAAAGATACAGAAAAACAAATGTCCATTGTGCCTGTTTTTTCAGTATTTTGAGGAATTATATGCAGATGACCCTAAGAAGTATCAATCATATCGGATTTCACTTTACAAACGGATGATTGTATGTAAAAGAGTGCTTCTCTGTCGTCTTCCTCACTGTTTCTAGCCCTCTATAAGCGAAGAGCACTCTGCCTGCCCTTCCTGGGAGGTCTCTTCAGAAACTTCCACAAAACCTGTTTCTCCCCACAGCTGTCTTTTAGCCAGTGATGTCGCCTCTGTCAGTGTCCTGCGTCCATTGTCACCTTTGGTTTGTTATTAACACTAGGCTTACAGTGTGATGGAAGCAAAATATGATTTGAAAGGTAAAGTAAAAATCCAAGAAGCACAACTGAACACTGTGAAATGTTAGCAACTGTTCCTTTTGAATCATTGGTCTAATACCTAAGTCAGCCCTGTCTAAATTGGAAAAAGAATGAATCCTTGTATTTATAAATGCCTTTTAAAATCCGTATCCTGAATAACAACCACAAACCTCTTAAATCATTGCTTTATTTCCACTTGAAGCTCCTGGTTTGCTGTTGCCCACTTTTCTTCTTAATTATTGATTCTTTGTCTCTGCCTGTCATTTGAAAGAATTCTTGATTAAGGAGCCAAGTACCACACCTTTTTTTTTTTAACCCCTGCCCATGAATGTACTGCTTTTGTTTTCTCTTTTTGCACAAATCATATGGAATTATCCCCTTTTTTCCCTATAATCAAAATTATATTACCCAGGAGATTTCTATGGGTGTTTTATCTAACTGTCACTTAGTCTGTTAACCACTCTGTACTGTTCTCTGTGGTTATTTTTTAACTTACCTTTTAATTCCCGAAACCTTTTAACTTTTCTTAAGTTATAGGACTAGTTTTAGCCTCTCCAAAGGGTGGAACTAACTCATAGAGACAGTGCTTCACACACATAGGTGTCAGTTAAAAGCCCCTAAGTTCAACCATCCTTAAAGCTTCACACAAAACTGTGTGCATTCATCAAAATTTACCTTGCTTATTCCCCCTTTAAATGAAAAACTTTCTACTGAAATAGCAGTACATTTTATGAGCATTTAATTGTTTTGCCCCCACGGAGTCTACTGGAGTCTACTCACTCCATAGTGAGCCTGCTGTCCATCACACTGTAAAGGAGTTACTGCACTGTATATTTTAACATTTGCTTTTATTATAGCTGCCTTTCCTATTGCCTGCCAGTTTTAGCCAGGTGGGGCTCCACCAATGAGCTTTTATGGAGCTTTTATGTAAAACTAACTTTTTATGTAAAACTAAGTACTGTTTCTGTAATTTTGTGTCTGCTTTCCTTCTCTGCATTTTAGATGGTTTATTTTGATCTTTCTGTTATATTTCTCATTTTGATCTTTAGGATTTGATGGAACAACTCGAAAAACAAGATAAGACTGTCCGGAAACTGAAAAAACAACTGAAAGTATTTGCCAAAAAAATTGGTGAACTAGAAGGTATTTAAACATGTTTTTATGACAGTTGCTGAACCTTGGTTTTATATACTATCCTAGTGGCTTAAGAGTGTGGCTCAATTTGTGTGTGAATATTAGGAACAATAACAAAAATGAGTTTCAACAAACCTGGCCTCCGTGGAGTAGAAATCTCCATTGCTGAGTGGGGAAAAATGTTCTTTTCATGGTAGTACTAACTTACAAAGAGAGAATTCATTAAATAAACATCTAATGGCTGTCTTCTATATGCCAGGTACTGTGCTAGTTAATATTGCATATCAGTTAAGAGTGTGGATTCTGTACCCAAGTTTCTTGGGTTTAAATACTGGGTCTTCCACTATTAGTCATCTGATATTAGGCAAGTTACTGAACCTGTCTATTCCTCACTATTCCCACCTGTTAAATGGGAATGATAATGATATCTACCTGACATGGTTGTAATGATTAAATTAATTAATATGTAGAATGAATTTAGTACGGTTCCTAACACATAGTAAATGCTATCTACAACTTATTTTTATTACTGTTATTCTTAGTATTAGGGATACTAAGATGAGTAAAACAGAGTCTGTCCTCAAAGAACTTACCATCAAATGCAGAACAAAAAGAAAAGTAAATAGGAAAAAATGAATTGTAGTTATAAAGGAGATTCTATAAAACAAGATTTATGTATGATGATAATGGGAAAACACCTTGAGAAAGAATCGGATATCAGTTTTTATTATATACAAACGATTCTTGTGAGTGAGTGTTCCTTCAGTAAGTAGGTGCCAGGGATGTAGCAGTGAACAGGGCTAAAGCCACATTGTAAGCTTATTCCAGCAACGATCTCATTATTCTAGAGATTTTGAGCCCCTCTTTGGAATTGCCTTCAGACCTATGCAAGCTATTACCATTTTGACCAGAAATGATGCTGTGCAGTCTGACCGCCCATCTATTCTGTCATTGTCACTGAATGATTTTTGCTGTGCTCAAAGGGTGAACATTCCCCATCACTGGGAATGTTCAAAAGAATCTGCCATGATTGACTGTCTGGCTTTCATTCCTCCAACATGCCAGGCCTGCCATAACTCTTCCACCTGTTTGATCTTCCCGCTTCTCTTAGTCAAGGCCTGCTTATCCTTTGAGACCAGAGTTATATGTCACATGCTCAAGAGCAGCCTTTCCTGATCGTCCAGACAGACCCTACGGCTGTACCCTTTGTGGTACCACAGTTCACCTCCCACCTTTGTGGTTTTCACTGTCATGTCTTTAGCAAATTTTCTGTCTGATAACTGGCTTCCTCAATGGATTGTGATCTTTTTGAGCATGGTGACCATCTCTTATTTCCCCTTGTTTTCACAGCACCTACCATATTGTCTGACCTGTCACAATCATTCCATTAATGTTTGTTGAATGTGTACATAAGTGTCAGAAATATTTAGAACAGCAACATGGATATTTACTTTGAAGAGGATAATATTCCCTCCCATGTACAAATACTGAAATATTTGTTTAGATAGCAGATAGATTACTTTATAGTTGTGTTTTATTATATAATCCTTTAGCATTATGTGATTCATCAATTAAAATTTTGAACCTCCAAATCACATACATGGGCTGTAATGTCTATTGGCAGAACTTTAAAAAAATCTTTATTCAGAGAACCCTTCTGCACTAAACTCTATTAATTATATCATAAGATGATAATTAGCAGAATATCTGCTTAAAAGAAACTGATTTTAAGGGTATTAACTTGTAAAATTATTTTTTAAGCTCCTAATGATTCATTTACCATATGCTAGTAACTTTTGATAAATAGAAAAATCACTTATTTTACATTTTTACTTAGCTTTCTTTGATATGTATATTTTTACTTAAAGGGATACATGAGACTATTACATGATGTTAGTGATTTTAAGCCATTATCAATCAGAATTCAACCTCATCAGTTAAACTATCCTGCCAATTGTATTCTTAAATCTATAAGGACATTTGAGAAGGCAATTTCTAGATTAAACAAAAAAGGCATGATAGTCTTAAAAACTGAATTAAATGATACACATCTACAGAATAAGATGAAATTGGCTTATGCGTCTTGAGCACTTACTGAGTGCAGTGTCCTTCCCCTCCCCAAGGCAGAGCATAAAGGCTACAAGCCCTTCCCACACCTTTGTCTCCTGTTGTCTTATCCCCACAGTGTGTAGAAAACACTGATAACTTTGTATAGCAAAGCACCTTCTAATAGCTAAAAGTTTTCTTATTTTTTTCTAAATATATAATAATGTACTTAAATTCTTCTGGTTGAAAATAGCAAGACTTACCTCCTCCTATGGGCTACACTTAATTAAAGAGACATTTTTAGACACCATCTAAGACTTTTTTTAAGGCCAACATACCTAATTTTAGCAGAAATTATATATCTAAATCAAGAGTATTTCAAAGTTTGATGTGCTTTGTGCTATATTTTAATGCAGGAGTGGGTGTTCCATCTCAATTTTCATAAAGTCAGTGAATTTAGACCTAAAAGAATTCTAGAAATCAGTTAATTACTTCATAGGAGAACAGAGCTGAGACCCAGAAACTGTGACTTCCAAAGTCTCAGCCACTTAGTGGCCAAAGTGGAACTAGAATCCATGCCTTCTGAGGACCACTGACTTCTCTCCTTTGTGTTGTATTTCTCAACAGATTCTTTCTTCTTATAGTAATTTATTTGACTGTCTCAGTTAAACCTGAGATCAAGGTCTTCCCTGTACCAAAAGTGAGGGGGGAAAAAAATCTTCCAATTTCCTTTCTTTTTCTAGGATAAAAAGGTTCAGGAATGTTTTTCTCTCAAGTATAAATAATCTAGATGATAAAAATAGGTATTGCTTCAGATCTTTCTATAAAGATGTCTGTATTAGATGGAGCATTGGGCTAAATGACCCCCGGCATCCCCCGAGTCTTTAAAAACTGTGTAGTATTCTGGCTTCTCTCTTTCAGGCTTTATATTTTCCTGATACTACATAAGGGTTGACATTTTAATTAATATATGATTTGTTAAATAAATCAAGGTTATGTTGAGCTGATACCTATATTTTATCTCTGGGTTTTTGTAAAGACTCTAATCTCTGACAAGAATTCAAAGACACAGAAAATTTTAATGAAAATATGGCAAATTTTATCTCTGGCATTTTTGTACAGAACCAAAAATATCTTCTTTAGAGATATATGAAAGGAAAGTGAAGATTTCTTTTAAAACATGTAATCTCTTAGTTAAAATATTCACTATATTTCATAAATTCTGAGGCGCACAATTTTTCACATTTTAACATCTCTGAAATTATGATGTATCTTATAGCAGTTGTTAGGTTGTAGTTTAATTGGCAGTATTTTTCCTTCCTTGGTGTTATATAAAATAATACTATACGTTGTAATCAAATATGATAAAAATTGGTAGGTTTAAAATGTATTGAGTTATTCAGAGTCCACATATGTGCCTTTGTTGATAAACTTAATATCAATACGTTGAATGTGTTTCCTTCCAGTTTCCCCTCATAGAATTGTTCCTGTGGCTCAAAGCAACTAGTTCATAGATGGCAGGGATTCTATTATTTTGTTTTACATACAGAACATATACAGGAGCTGTGAGGGCCATTGTATGCTGATTCTGAGATCCCCCTGGTGTTGTGTTTAAACTGTCTCCAGAAATAATTTATGTAAAACTAAATAGCTTGAATCTCATATCTCTTGTGAAGATGCATGCATTTTTCCATTAGTCCTGTGGTTCCAGACTGTATCATACGTCTGAAACACTAGGTTATGGAAAGTGGCCACAGCCCTGATTTGTCCAATTACAGTATGATGGCTCTCTAGATATCATAATGTTGATAGATGGTGGTGATTTTCAGCGCTGATAGCCCCGATGTGTGATGCTGCAGCATGAGGTGGACGAGGTGTCACCAGGCTCTCTGCCACACAAGCAGGAGCGCTGGCAGGTACTGGTGTTCTCTGTGATAACCTTGTGCTGTGGAACTGGCTTCCCAGAACTAACACGGGAAATTGCCCAGAGTGACAGGAGAAGCACTACTGATACCTTGTGGACTCAGCAAGATAGAACTTTCTAATGCATCTGATCTGCATTTTGTTTGCCAACAGTCTCTGAACTCAAACTTAATCTGCACTTAAACAGATGTCTTAACTGCTCCTCTTCCTATAGATAAGAGAATTAAAAATATGCTTGCTAGCATTTAGCTCCACAAACACTGTTGTAACTCGTGTTCCCTTGCATTTCCCAGATGAGATGAAATTGGAGACTTTTCTTTTAACCCCAAGTTCTTTTCTCACAGCTGCCATCAACAATGGTGATTACTTTTAACATCTGAAAGGGTTGTTCACCAGTGGTTGTACTTTTTTGGTTGCAACTTTGTGGTACGATTTTTAACACTTTACTAAAAACAAACAAACAAAAAAATGAATACATTTAGGCAATTATTTTAATATTAAATACAGAGGCTTCCCCAGGCTCAGTGGTAAAGAATCCTCCTGATAGTGTGGGAGATATGGGTTCAATCCCTGGGTCTGGAAGATCCCTTGGAAAAGGAAATGGCAACCCACTCCAGTATTCTTGCTTGGAAAATCCCTTGAGCAGAGGAGCCTGGCAGACTGTAGTCCATGGGGTCACAAAGAGTCAAACACAACTGAGCGTGCACACACACACACACACACACATATTAAATACAGGTTGTATTATCTGCTCATGGTTTCTTCAGGAATGAGGGGTGCCTCTATAGAATATTGAATTTCCTTCTATGAATTAAAGTCTAAATATATTTAGACATTTATGATTGATACTGATTAGTTAACTAAGAAGTTAAGCCACTTACTTGGGGACATTTAATCTTATTACAAAATAAAATGTATTACAAAAAGATGCTTTTGAATCAGTTAAGATTCTTGATGTTGATAGTAGTACTAGTTGTTGTCAGAGTGACATTAACATATAATTTTACCATCTGTCTGTCCAGTTTTACCAAAAAAAAAAAAATTATTTAAAGAAGGGGCAAATTGGAGAGGGAAATGGAAACCCACTCCAGTATTCTTGCCTGGAAAAGTCCATGGACAGAGGAGCCTGGTGGGCTGCAGTCCATGGGGTTACTTGACTGAGCATGTGTGCATGAGGGTGGAGGGTGACGGGTTGGTAGCAATAAACTGGTAGAACTAAAAAAAATAATAATAATAAAGAAGGGGCAATTAAGTGGCAAATATGGCAAGTTTCTATTGTTACAGAATTCACTTAAAATTAATAGGAACATGAAACCACTCATCTTTTCTACCTGGAAAACATTTTTTTTCTTTTTGTTTCTAATGAAGTGGGCCAGATGGAGAACATATCACCAGGACAAATCATTGATGAACCCATTCGTCCAGTCAACATTCCCAGGAAGGAAAAGGATTTCCAAGGAATGCTGGAATACAAGAAGGAGGATGAGCAAAAACTTGTGAAGAACCTGATTCTGGGCAAGTATTTTGAAAGGTCTTTCTGGTGCGTGTCAGTGGTGGGAGAGATTAGTCACTCATTTATTAGTCACACTGGTTTCTTCAGTCAGCCTTGCGTGCTGTGTGCAGTACTGCCACAGCATTCTGACCCCATCATGGCTGTCAGTCACCCTACAAGGACACCAGCGAGGACTGCCTGTTAGGGTCACGTGAGGTCTTCTCAGCTCCTGTTGCCCATTATAATAACCCAGGAAGCTTTTGAAAAGTGCTGATGTATGTTCCCCCCTGCAGACTAATTACATCAGAATGTCTAGAGGAAAGAACCTGGCCATGTCCCTAGTTCTTTTTTTTCTCTCTCAAGGAAGGGATTCTGACATGTAGCTAGCTGCAGTTGAACACCACTGCCTTAGGCCATTTAAGTCCCTGAATTTCTCTTGTTCCTATTTCCCTAGGAAGGTATATGACTAAATATGTCAGGAAAAACAGTTTAATAGTAGGAAGGAACAGAATTAAGGAAAAGATTCCAGCAGTGGAAAGGGAGGACTGACTGGACAATGGAGATGGGAATAGAAGAAGCCCTTCAGAGCAGCAGAAGGCCTTTGAGTCTGGGTATGAGCCCACTTGGAGAAGGTGATGGCACCCCACTCCAGTACTTTTGCCTAGAAAATCCCATGGACGGAGGAGCCTGGTAGGCTGCAGTCCATGGGGTCGCTAGAGTCAGACACGACTGAGCGACTTCACTTTCACTTTTCACTTTCATGCATTGGAGAAGGAAATGGCAACCCACTCCAGTGTTCTTGCCTGGAGAATCCCAGGGACGGGAAGCCTGGTGGGCTGCCGTCTATGGTCACACAGAGTTGGACACGACTGAAGCAACTTTAGCAGCAGCAGCAGCAGCATGAGCCCACTGGCTCTGCAAGAAGACTTTTTAGGGGAGCATGGGAAATAGTTCAGGAGTGTATGCAGCCCATAAGTTGTAAGCTCAAAACACTTACAAGCCTCTCCTTTCAGCCTTTGCAGAGCATTCCTCCCCCCAGGTGCCAGGGTGGCAGCAGTGTGATCAGCAGTGATTTAATGTTCCTAGAGTTCACGGTGTTAAACTTAGAACTATTTATAGATGCAGAGGCACTTAAGTTTCAGTGTGATCTTCATTTTGAAAAAATGGTAAGAAGCCACTGGTTTTTAAGCATAGAATTAAAAAAGATTCATCAATTCAGTAAACCTTTGGGGCATTCCTACTGTGTGCTAAGCATTTTCCAGGTATTGGGTAATGAACAAAGTCTATTCTCAAAGAGTTTATATTCCATGGGTGGGGGGAGGTAGATAAAAACAAATAAGGGGGTGAGAAAGATAAACAGTGAAGGCAGGTGTATGAATTTATATAAAGTTGTTAGGAAGGGCCTCTTTGACAAGGTGATCTCCTTTGGATAGAGACCAAAGGAAGTAAGGAAGCAAGTCCTGCTGATAGCTGAGAAAAGAACATTCCAGACAGAAAGCCTTAGGGTGGGGACATGGCTGGCGTCGTCACCCAGCAACAAGAAGGCCCATTTAATGGGGGAGCACAGTGAGCTGGAAACAGGAGCAGGCCAGATCACACAGCCATGGTGAGGATTTCGGGTTTTACAAATGAGTGAGATGAGAAGCTACTTGGAAGATTTTCAGAACAAGAGTGACATGATCTGACTACATTTTCTTATAGAATTACTCTTATGTGGAAAGTGTACTACTGTGGAGCGAGGCATGAGTCAGGGAGACCAGTTGGGAAGCTCTCACTGGGTTCCAGGAGAAGATGGTGGCGGCCTAGCCTAGAGGAGCTGGTAGAAAAGTAGCAGGGTTATTCTAGACATGTCTTATGTGTAGAGCCAACAGGATTTGTTGATGGATTAGATGTGTGATGTGAGAAAAGGAAAGAAGACAAAGATGATGACAAGGTTTATATCCTGAGAAACTAGAAGGCAGAGACTGCCACTTACTGAGATGGGACAATTCCTGGAAGAGCAGGCTCCGTGGGAGATGGGCTTTGGGGGACAGGCCTGAGCAGAGATGTCAAAAACCACTTGTTACATGAGCCTAGATTCAAAGGAAAAGTCAGGGCAGAAGATAGACATTTGAGAGTTGTCATTGTGTAAGCAACTAAGATTCTCATGTCCCTACAGTCAAGAAGTCGTCTACTCTAAAATATGCTTTTTTAAAAACATGACCTATTTACCCTGAATGATTGAACTGTTACATGAGAACTGTGCTTTTATATGTCAAAAAGCATTCCTTATGAAGACTTTCAAAGTTATATAAGACTGTTTTTCCTCTTTTCTTTTTTAGAACTGAAGCCACGTGGTGTAGCAGTCAATTTGATTCCAGGGTTACCAGCGTATATCCTGTTTATGTGTGTTCGACACGCTGACTACCTGAATGATGATCAGAAAGTAAGGTCGTTGCTAACATCAACAATTAATAGCATCAAAAAAGTATTAAAGGTTAGTTCATGTTCAACAAATTTCTCATAATGAATATTAATGATGACAGGTCTATACAGAGGTATTTTTCCATCCTTCAGTTCAGTTCAGTCGCTCAGTCGTGTCCGAATCTCTGCAACCCCATGAATTGCAGCACGCCAGGCCTCCCTGTCCATCACCAACTCCCGGAGTTCACTCAAACTCAAGTCCATCGAGTCGGTGATGCCATCCAGCCATTTCATCCTCTGTCGTCCCCTTCTCCTCCTGCCCCCAATCTTTTCCAGCATCAGAGTCTTTTCCAATGAGTCAACTCTTCACATGAGGTGGCCAAAGTATTGGAGTTTTAGCTTTAGCATCATTCCTTCCAAAGAAAATCTAGGACTGATCTCCTTTAGGATGAACTGGTTGGATCTCCTTGCAGTCCAAGGGACTCTCAAGAGTCTTCTCCAACACCACAGTTCAAAAGCATCAATTCTTCGGCGCTCAGCTTTCTTCACAGTCCAATTCTCATATCCATACATGACCACAGGAAAATCCATAGCCTTGACTAGATGGACCTTTGTTGGCAAAGTAATGTCTCTGCTTTTGAATATGCTATCCAGATTGGTCATAACTTTCCTTCCAAGGAATAAGCGTCTTTTAATTTCATGGCTGCAGTCACCATCTGCAGTGATTTTGGAGCCCAAAAAAATAAAGTCTGACACTGTTTCCACTGTTTCCCCATCTGTTTGCCATGAAGTGATGGGACCAGATGCCATGATCTTAGTTTTCTGAATGTTGAGCTTTAAGCCAACTTTTTCACTCTCCTCTTTCACTTTCATCAAGAGGCTTTTTAGTTCCTGTTCACTTTCTGCCATAAGGGTGGTGTCATCTGCATATGTGAGGTAATTGATATTTCTCCCAGCAATCTTGATTCCAGCTTGTGCTTCTTCCAGCCCAGCATTTCTCTTGATGTACTCTGCATATAAGTTAAATAAGCAGGGTGACAATATACAGCCTTGGGTGGACTCCTTTTCCTATTTGGAACCACTGTGTTGTTCCATGTCCAGTTCTAACTGTTGTTTCCTGACCTGCATTCAGGTTTCTCAAGAGGCAGGTCAGGTGGTCTGGTATTCCCATCTCTTTCAGAATTTTCCACAGTTTATTGTGATCCACACAGTCAAAGGATTAGACATGATCTAAGTTGCCAGTTATGGCCACATTTTAGTCTTAACTGATACCTTCCATTATAGGAAATATTCATTATGTAATGTGTCTGTGTGCTTTCTTTGTAAACAGGGCTCAGATTGAACAATAATCAAAATTAACTCAATATACTTACATTTAGTTGTGAAGTAAACTAAGTTTCTTCATAGAAATAGTCTGCTTTAAGGTCTGTCTTAGAACTAAATTAAAAATACTTAGTGAAGTTCATATATATAGGGAATATGATGCTATAGTTAAAATAGGTGTTAAAAACATTTAGTAATACCTAGCCCATTCATATAAAAAGCTGTCTGATAAAATATTTAAAATTCTCTTCTGACTTTTCTTCCCATTATTCTCCAGCTCACCCCAGAATTTTCCTTGTTACCTGAAATGCCTGGTTTCATGTGAGCAGCAACACATAGATACTAATCAGAGAGGAAACACTTGGAAAAGACAGCGAAGTTACATAATAGAACAGAAAGCCCTACATAACTCAGTAATCACTGAGTCACGTTGCATAATCATCCTTTTGACAACCTAGAAAAACAGTGAACGTTATTCTTAGTTTTAACCATTTTTCAGTGCACAGTTCTGTGGCATTAAGTGCGTTCATATTGTTGTATAACTGTCACCATCATCATCTCCAGAACTTTTTCATCTTCCCCAGCTGAAACTCTGCACCCATTAAACACTCTCCCCAGCCCCTGGTCATAACTTTTGATGCCAGTTCTCAGTCCCCACTGCACAGATACTCTATGCAGTTACATTCTGCAGTGCTTACTAAAGTGTGGAGTTTCTAAATATTTTAACATTCAAAAATTGATGAATGTCTTCTGAATGGAGCTCATGTAATTTTTGGTATATTGATGGTATATTGCATTTATTAAACTATGAATTTTACTACTTCTGAAGTTAATGCCTATGAAGACAGCAAAACCAAATCATGAAGTTTTCTCCCTCTCATCTTAATTATAAGAAGAAATTTATCTAATTTGACTAATTATTGTACCAGATTGTTTAAAGATTTAAAATGAGTAGCTACTTGGGACTTCCCTGGTGGTTAAGACTTCCACTTTCCAATGGTTAAGAGTTCGTCTTCCAATGCAGAGGGTGTGGGTGATGGTCAGGGACCAAAGATCCCACATGCCTTGTAGTAGAAAAACCAAAACATAAAATAGAAACAATATTGTAATGAATTCAATAAAGACTTCAGAAAAAAGTAAAATAATTTAAAAAATGTAAAAAGCGTAGATTCTTGATCATAGCACTCTTTTGGAACATCCTTTTTTTAAACTGAAGTACATTTGTCTCGTGTCCTGTTTTGATTTAGAGATGTTGTTTGACATGTGGCCCAGTACTGATGAAAAGTCAGTCTGTCCAGTGCTCTGCACAGGACTCCCTCCATCCCATGTCTGATTCGCTCCTCAGAAATTGTATCTTATTCACTGACAAGATTTTTAACCTAATCTGGGTTTTAGTGCTTCACAATGTTTGTGATTCTCTTTTGTACCTTTAGTCCTTTCTTATTCCCTTCAGTAACCCTCAGGGAAGTAAGTTTGGGTAAGCTAGACTTGGTGAATTGTTTTCTACCTAAAGGGACTACTAAGCTAATATCAATGTAATGAATGGGCATCCCTTTCTAATGGCAAGAAAACAGATCCAAGCAAGGTAACAGCTAATGAATTCAGTGGTTGAATTCTACAGCAGCTGCAACATGAGGCTTTACAACTGTAAAGTGATTGATTTTTTAATTGTTGTTAATGGTAAGTGAAGGAAACAGGTCTTCTGGTATCTAATCAGTTTTTTCAGGCTTTTATTCCCATAAGGAAAAAACTAATTTAGGCTTATTCTCTCTTTTAGAAAAGAGGTGATGATTTTGAAACCGTCTCCTTTTGGCTTTCTAACACATGCCGATTTTTGCACTGTTTAAAGCAGTACAGTGGAGAAGAGGTGAGAAAACCTTGATTACAAAACAGCATGCTATACTTTATCCGAACTTTTTAAGGAAAAAATTTAAAGCACAAAATGTTTAGTCATTTGTTAATTTAGAAACCTGAATTCAGAAGTGGCTTAACAGTTTATAGCTCTATTTGACATTCATTATTTATGAAACTGACTTGGGAAGTGGCATAGTTTCTTCGCTCTGCGAGTTTGTATTATGAGAAAGCACAGCAAAAATAAAATGAGCATTGGTCATTGAATAGTTATCGCACTGAAACTTTTTGGTAAGACGTGAAAATGGGATTTTCAAGGATTGATATATGGAGCTGTTTAAAGAAATGAATCCATTATAGCTTTCTATAATACATTAAAAATGATCATGTTAAAAGATATCTCAATATTTTTCCAAAAATATGTTTTGCTTTTGCTTATAGTGATGTGTTCATCAGTTAGTTGATAGACTTCCTATTTCAAAACTACATATATATAATTATTATTTGTTAATGGCTACATAGTATATATGAGACAGCACTCACTTATATTATGTTGTTTAATTCTTACTTCTCTTTGAGGTTGTAATTCTAACCCAGTTTTACAGATGAGGAAACTAAGGCTCAAAGCAGTTCATCACTTTGCCCACATCCTCTCAGCCATAAGGAGCTGAGCTAGGATTTTGGGTCTGCCCACCTTCAAGAGCTTGTGCCCATAAATGCTGCCCTTCATGCCTCCCCATCCTTTGCTGTCAGGACAGGCAGAGAAGCTGAGCAGTGGCCACTTTCTGAGCACTCACAGGCTTGGAGCAGAAGAATGTCCTGGCAAATGATGGGAAATACAGTATGAATAAGATATGGCCCCTGAGCAGGCGGGACAGACAGACCAGAATCCCCCCGAGGGCCTGTTAAGTCCCCAGTTCTAGACCAGGTTGTCAAGTAAGTTGTAGAGAGGCAGATGCTTGAGTGTGGCCAGAATCCGTCAAGTAGGCAAAAGTACCTGCCTATACAGTTGGCTTTCCGTGTTACCACATACCATCAAAAGATTCCGTTCTAAGCTTGGACTGAGAAGCCTGTATGAATACCATAAAATATAATAAAGGAAGATTTTTTATTTATTCACCAGTCTCTGTAGAAATGACCAATTATAAGAAAATTATGTATGTCTTTCAGGTACAGAATTTATAAGTAAGACTCTATTTAATGAACTGAAGTTAAGAGATTGGTATTTTACATAATTCAGTGTTTGGCAGTAAACCAGCTGTTTCATAAGTGAAAACACTCATTAATTTTTTTTTCAAATTGAGTTCCCCTATCTTGTTTCATTGACATTGCTGGTGGAAAGGCTTAAATGCTAGACTGCCAAGTTTAGATATTATTCAAATGCTAGTAAGAAGTGGAAGCAGGGATGTGATAGAAACAAACTCACAGAATTTGGGAAGGATTATCCTGGCACTTATGTGGAAGTTGGATGGGAACTCTTAGGAGAAAGGTAAAAAAGAGCATGAGGATGTTGATCAAATGAGAGAGTTAAACAGACAGGAGACATTTTATTTCATGAATGTCATTAACTCTGCATTATGGCTCTAGGGCTTTATGAAACACAACACCTCTCGCCAGAATGAACACTGCCTCACCAATTTTGACTTGGCTGAGTACCGGCAGGTGCTCAGTGACTTGGCAATTCAGATCTACCAGCAGCTCGTGAGGGTGTTAGAGAACATCCTTCAGCCAATGATCGGTAAGTCCAGGGCATTGCTGACGTCCAAGTCTGTCTTGGGGCACATGTGTCAGAGCATGTATTCATGTGGAGAAGGTAAAGTAGTAAGACTCAGTCTCAAAATTAGCTGAGGAATCTCAGAACTGTAGCCGTGACTAACTGGGGTACGGCAAAGTCCCTGCTTCTGCGTGATGGAAATGGCAGGATCTATTAATCGTTTCCCTCTCTAATGTGTAATGCCTCTCTCTTAAGATTGGGTTATGCTTTATATCCAGCAACATATCTCAGACCTTGTCCAGTTTTCTAAAACAAAAATACTTGGAACTTTCATCGAGGGCATTACTGCAGAGAACTTTCTAGGGACCCAACTAAAACTAAAGAGACTGAGAAGGGTTTGCAGATTACCTGATAGGCTATAATAACAGGGCTGGAAAGCTACTATGGCAACAAGAACAGGGCTCAGACACTCCATGCTGAGTTGTTCATCTCATGGCCCCTGTAGAATCATTAAAAGCAATTTGGTTTAAAGTTGCAGTTTCTCATTGGATGAGCAACTGATCAGCGTGTGTGTCTATGTATATGAGATTCCATGTACCTCTCTTTATATGTGTGCACTCACTCTGGGTATGCATGTACGTATCAAGCCTCCTATATTCCTTTGGAAAGTGTAGCAGGTGTGAAATTGGAATTAGAGGGCATGTAAAACTTGCAGGCTGCTGATTTTGTGCGAAGCTGTTGAGGGAAGCTCAGGGCAAGGAAGGGCCCAGCTCTTCAGCCCCATGTGACTGCCCACTCCCAAGACCACTGCCTGGTCTCCTGCTTTTCTTACTGCTTGATTTGTTTGCTTCTGAGGCTCGATACTACTGGAGAATACTTATCTTCTCCCTAATTGCCTCTCTCTTAAAAACCTCTCTCTCAAAAATCCTCCCAAGAAACTTTACACATGTGCTATTAAGACTACTGTTTCATATTTTAGAAAATAATCCATTAAAATTTCATGGTAAATTTTTGCATTTAAGGATAATTCTTTCATTGTTTAAAATCCAGATGCCCTTTTATTTGTAGTTCCTTTTCCTTCTATTTTGATGCTCAAATCATTTTCCTAAATTGTGTGTGTGTGCGTGTGTGTGTGTGTGTGTGTGCATGTGCGTGTGTTTCCATCAGAATCTTCTCTGACGTATGAACTTCTCCTTTAGTCTCCGGAATGCTGGAGCATGAAACCATTCAGGGTGTCTCTGGGGTGAAGCCCACAGGGCTAAGAAAGCGAACCTCCAGCATCGCTGACGAGGGTACCTACACACTGGACTCCATCCTGCGACAGCTCAACTCCTTCCACTCGGTCATGTGTCAGCACGGCATGGACCCCGAATTGATCAAGCAGGTGGTCAAGCAGATGTTCTACATTGTGGGGGCCGTCACCCTGAACAACCTCCTTTTGCGGAAGGACATGTGCTCCTGGAGTAAAGGCATGCAGATCAGGTGAGCGAACTCCAACGCCTGTCAGGGCCTTCTCGGGCTGCCTAACTGTGTGCTGGGGCACACGTGAGGCCCGGGCACCTGGCGTCTGAAGCCCCCAGGTGGGCAGTAAGGGCAGACCGGGCATGGAGCTGTTCCTCCTGCCTGACTGACCTTCCTCCACTGTCATTCGTGGTTGCTCCCAGCAGGCCTTCAGCCACTGCTTGTTGGAACCCGGCTGCATGTAAAGTTAACTCATATGAGGGAGTAAATCTTTTACTGATGTTTGAAGTATGCCCCTCTCAGTTTTAAGAAACGCTGCACTCAGTTTTGTCCAATTGCTCCTCAGCATTACCTTATTAACATAACAGAATTATTTTTTTGGCAAATAATTTATTTTAAAACAGCTGGAAAATTCACCAAGAGAGGGGGAAAGTATTTCTCCTATAAAAGTCTATAGTTACTCAATCTTAGAAAATTTGACCTTCTTTCCAAATTTTCCATTCTGACTCATATCCACTGTAGACAGCAGTCAGAAGGTAATGCCTTCCACTCAAGTCATTGAATTTATTTCTCTGCACGCTCTGTTTATACCCACGAAGCCCCTCTTGGCCTGATTACTAAGTCCTGACTGTGGCTGCGTTTATCTGACTCCTATTTTGCAAACCACTGTCACCTGATTGGCCACCTCTTAAAACCTCAGCATCTGTGTAGTTTCTGTGTCTCTCCTCATATTTTCTGTCTGCCTCTTCCTATGCCCCCACTGGCCCTTCTTCCCTACATCCCTAAACTTCCTCAGGCCACTACCTCATCATCCAGGCTCTTCCCTGAAAAGGGTCAGAGCACAGGCTCTAGGTGGGGATCTTACTGTATCCACTAGCTTGGAGTTTGACGTAAGGAACAGAGAGCAATTAGAGGATTATTAGTTCTCTCCTCTCAAGTTGTAAAAAGCTGGAAGGTGTTTTCTGCTCTGCTGTTTAATAAGGATACAGCCATACTATGTGTTCTATTTTTTTTTTTAAGCACACCTTATTTTATAACTTGCTATTATGGCTACATTTCTGTTTTCCATTAAAGAGAATTATAGTCTCTAGAATAATACTCACTCATATAATTATGATTATAAACCTGATTATTTATAGTGATAAATTTTTAAGCACAGCTAATGATTTAAAAAACAGAATTCAACTGAAATTCCTAACAAAGCCATACACAGAAAAATTAACACATTTATGATAACATTCGGTAAATTTGCATCCCCCTCAACCCTTTTTTGACATAGGTACAATGTCAGTCAACTAGAAGAATGGCTGCGTGACAAGAATTTGATGAACAGTGGGGCTAAGGAAACCCTGGAGCCTCTCATTCAGGCTGCTCAGCTTTTGCAAGTGAAAAAGAAAACAGATGATGACGCGGAAGCCATTTGTTCCATGTGCAATGCTTTAACTACTGCCCAGGTAAGGCAGCTTTCCCTATTATAAATTTCATCAAGGGTAACATTCAGGGAAGTCACCAAGGCTTCTAGCTATTGTTCTTGTCTCTGAGCTAACTTCACCTGTGTCAGCGATGATATGTATCAATACTGTAGATCTTGAAGACAGGAGATTTTACCACAAAGTATATTTCAGTACTAGTCACACTCATGCACATTCAACATTCAGTAAATATTTATCCATTCTCTACACTCTTCTGTGTAACGTTCCAGCCACTCAGATAAAACCAGGAACAAGACAAAGTTTCTGTTTTTATGGGGTATACATTCTATACATCCTATGGAGCTTGAACTCCAAAGAGTCTTGTATATTAGTTGATAATTGAATGATTCTTTAGACTTATCTATTTAAGACAGATAATTCTTTTTTTAATTGAAATGTAGTTGATGTATAATATGATGTTAGTCTCAGGTATACTACTCAGTGGTTTGACATTTGCATACATTATGAAATGATAACCATGATAAGTCTAGCAACCATATGTCCCCATATAAGATTATTACAATATTATAAACCATATTCCTTATATTGTAGATTATATCCTCATGCTTTATTTACCTTATAACTAGAGGTTTGTACCTCTTAATCCCTTCACCTATTTTGAATGCCTCCTGTCCCTCCCCTCTGGCAACCAACTGTTTTTTCTCAGTATCACTTAAGTTGTCCCAGAGGTCTCTATAAAGTTTCAGTGATTTGATTTACACTACTGTCTTCCATCTCACATCCACTCACTTGTATCATTTAGTCTACTGTTGATGCCTTCCAGTGTCTTTTTTTATTTCAGTTATTGTATTATTCAGCTTTTTCTGGTTCTGTGTATTTTATAACTCTTTGTGAGTTCATCCCTACTTCCCCTGAGTACAGTGAGCATCTTTATGATCATAACCTTATACTCTTTATCAGGTAGATTGCTCATCTCCACTTCATTTAGTACTTCTGAGGTTATGTCTCATTCCTTTGGTTAAAACATATTCCTATCTTCTCATTTTTCCCCATTTTTTTTTTTTTTCTATGCATTAAGTCAGCTGGTTACATTTCCCAGTCTTAAAGAAGTGGCCTTATATAGGAAACATCCTGTGGGGCTCAGAAGCACGCTGCCCTCTGGTCGCCAGAGCTCTGTGCCCACGAGTACCCCCTATGTGGGTTGTATAGGCCCTTCTGTTGTGACAGGGCCACAGTAGTTCTACTGTGGGCTCCCTAGTGGGCAGGGTTGGCCCCTGGCCTGGTTGGCTGCCCCACCCTGCTTCCTTTGGTTTCTGCTGCCCCATGTTTTGGTGGGACCAGCTCCTAGCACAGCTGGCCATAGGGCTAGGGAAACCCAGGGCTGGTGCTAGGCCCTTGGTAGGTAGTTAAGCCCTGAGCACTAATAAGCTAGTGGGAAGACTCCAAATGTTGCTGAGGATCAGTAATTAATCATTCAGGGAAAGTCTTGAGTTTAAGGCAGTAAAAAGATGGGAAGGGCCTTGGAGGACAGTGGCCACAGCATGAGGCAAGGCACAGGCATAAACATGCCCACTTTTCTTTTGCCGAGTTATTTTTGTGCTGACTTTTGGATTTTTTTAAATGTTCATCACTTATCTCAAAACATAGAAATCTTACATAGGTTACACATAGAATATATATAGAAAGTAATTAGCTGAATACTCAGGATACTGATAACTATTGTTACTTTGAGAGAATGAGAGCATGAAAGTGGGAGTACTTTTACTTTTCATGATTTTTCAAATTTATATTGCTTCTTAAAATGTACAGATATATATTCAGAGTTCAGTTTAGTCGCTTAGTCATGTCCGACTTTTTGCAACCCCATGAATCGCAGCACACCAGGCCTCCCTGTCCATCACCAACTCCCGGAGTTCACTCAGACTCACGTCCATCGAGTCAGTGATGCCATCCAGCCATCCTCTGTTGTCCCCTTCTACTCTTGCCCCCAATCCCTCCCAGCATCAGAGTCTTTTCCAATGAGTCAACTCTTCACATGAGGTGGCCAAAGTACTGGAGTTTCAGCCTTAGCATCATTCCTTCCCAAGAAATCCCAGGACTGATCTCCTTCAGAATGGACTGGTTGGATCTCCTTGCAGTCCAAGGGACTCTCTCAAGAGTCTTCTCCAACACCACAGTTCAAAAGCATCAATTCTTCGGCACTCAGCCTTCTTCACAGTCCAACTCTCACATCCATACATGACCACAGGAAAAACCATAGCCTTGACTAGACAGATCTTTGTTGGCAAAGTAATGTCTCTGCTTTTGAATATGCTATCTAAGTTGGTCTTAACTTTCCTTCCAAGGAGTAAGCGTCTTTTAATTTCATGGCTGCAATCACCATTTGCAGTGATTTTGGAGCCCCCAAAAATAAAGTCTGACACTGTTTCCACTGTTTCCCCATCTATTTCCCATGAAGTGATGGGACCGGATGCCATGATCTTCGTTTTCTGAATGTTGAGCTTTAAGCCAACTTTTTCACTCTCCACTTTCACTTTCATCAAGAGGCTTTTTAGTTCCTCTTCACTTTCTGCCATAAGGGTGGTGTCATCTGCATATCTGAGGTTATTAATACACTCTTATTGTAAAAATTTAAATAATAAAGGTAAATGTGCCTTCAGAACAGCTCCCTCTCCCATCTTGTCCTAACCAAGCCCTGAGTAGAATTGAAAGCAATAGGCAAAGATCCTTTTCGTTTTCCTGATTAGAGGTACCTGGAATGTATGTATTTGATAATATGCTAAAAATGTTGATCATTTTATTTCCCCCAGATTGTCAAAGTGTTGAATTTGTATACACCAGTTAATGAGTTTGAAGAAAGAGTTTCTGTGTCATTTATTCGTACTATACAGGTAAGATCTCCCAGGCTTCCTTTTGCTTCAGTTTACCAACACAGTCATTTGGATGGAAATTTTATAATTTATTGAAGGATAATGCAGTTTTTATTATATTATTGTATCATTTTCATGGTGCATTAATTTTTTGATAATATTGCGGAAATGAAGTGATTTTAAAACAAATATAAACATTTGTCATTCATTGAGGGGTTTTGGTAGAATTTTGTCTAAAAAAAATAAGTTTATAGATTCAAAGAACTGATGTTCTGGTTTTTTTTTTTTTATTTTCTCAGATGCGTTTACGAGACAGGAAAGACTCTCCTCAACTTCTCATGGATGCAAAACACATCTTTCCTGTCACCTTTCCTTTTAACCCCTCTTCCCTTGCGCTAGAAACCATCCAGATTCCAGCCAGCCTGGGCCTGGGATTCATATCACGGGTCTGAAAGTGATGTCAAGGCAAATATTGACAATACATTTCTTGCCTGAAATAAGAACCCATTATTTCAAGTGAGCTACTGAAAACACATTTTAAAAGATAGTACTTATCATCTCCCAAATAAGGGATTATTGACTAGAACTGCCCCTAGGATACTTTTCATCATCTTGGAAAGCAAGATAGGTTCCTTTGTGCCATGTTACCTTCATGACAACACTTGTCCTTGGTCAGTTAGGTGTCTGCCATTGACGTGCAGGTGAATGATGGAAGAAAAGAAAAACATGTATCTTCAGGTGCCAGCATTTATTTTAAATCCTTATCACTGCATCTAAATGATATAAAAAACCTGAATTCCAGATATGAATATGAGCTGTTGTTAAGAAGGCGCCATCAAGGAACCTCCTGTGTGCTAACTGGAAGAACTGAAAGAAAAATCACCGAGTACATATCATACCAGCTTAGGAATTATGTTGATAATGTCAAACTGGAACAAATAAACTGACATTATGTAAAGTAACTGGATAAGTAGCTCCCTTCTATGTGTCCCTATGATGTAGAAATATTAAGAGAATGTTGGTTTGCTTAGAGCATGGAAGTCCATTTGTACTGCAGTTTACTGAGCATTTTAAATTGCTGCTACATACTATGTTCTTTAAAATGTAAGTGATATTCATATTAGGCACTACAACAAGAAGCTTCTCTTTTATCGACTCTGTTTACAGTCCAATCAGATTAGTTTTAACTGGATTACACGCACGTATCTACAGATTCACCCGCACAAGTAGCAGACACTGGGAAGTCATGTAGTAATATGACACAACGTTTGACATTTAGGGATAGGACTAGGCAAAGTGGTTATTGTTGATGTCATTTATTCAGGATGTGTTATATTGATGTGCTCATTAACTTTCCCTGGGTGATATCACATCAGGATACAGTGTTCTGTGAAGTGACTTATTTTTAGTTACCAGATCTGATTCCTGCAGTGCATATTTTCAACCCTGACAGGTTTTCTTTCTTCTTAATTTATTAAGAATTAATCTCAGTATCTAGAGAGGATTGTCAGAATATTCATGATTCACGTCTTGAAATCTTGATTCTTTTATAAATTATGCAAAAGAAAGTATATAATAAATAATTGATTCCACTTTTTAGGCTTTGCAACTTCTATAAATGTTCTCAGTACCACTAGATATTTTAAAGAGCATCATATTAGAAATACTTTGACCTATATAAAAATATAAGGAGATTGCTGAATTTTACAGAGGACTTGGTTTAATAAGACCCAGATTCTATAAGTTTTCATTCTGACATTCTAAGTAAACATATTCTCCATTTGTCCCACAAATCTTAAACAATAAATGTTTCAGATTGTGCAAAAGCAAATTCTTAGCTTTCACTAGAAACTCTGGTTCGGAATTACAATCATAGATTTGTATAAATTAACTGTTAGATGATCTATTAAATATGTGCAATATTATTAATGGAAGTAAAACATTTTCAAATCAGTGATAAAGATTGTTATTAAAAGATAAATACTGTCTGTTAACTTGTTTGAGCCTCAGATTCCTCATTTATACAGTAAGAGTGCTAGACAGCCAGTTTCTAAGGTCCCTTCCACTTCTGAAGTTCTCTCCCCGGCGTGCTTGGACCACAGAGAAGTGAGCTGCAGGTATTCAGTAAGGTTAGCCTAGTGTTTGGAGCACGTTAATTTTGAGGGATTAATAAAATGTAAAATCATAGGTTTATGAAGCTATAATTTTCCTTAAATGAATATGATTTATATTCATGCTTTTAGAAATTTAGTTCAGGTAATTTTTATTAAATTGTGTACTGCTGTATTCAGATTGGATACATTTATTCATTTGCAAAATCAAGCAAAAATGTTACTTTGGACTCTCTCAATTTTCCCTGGTTGTCAATGTGGTTTTCAATAACTTGTGAAACCACCTACTTAGTACTGAATGTGTCAGAGTCTAAGAACATAGATGGGACTTGGGTGGGAGAGATGTCCCCTCAAATGCCACTGTGATTGTAGGCTCCCCTACTGAAACCCGGAAATCCTCCGAGGCCCTTTCCCAGGTTAGTCCTGCGTAGCATGTTCCACGCACACCCTGAGTCATGTCGGGTCTTCAGGCTCACACTCTAGCTTCCACTGCCACTGCAGCCCTTGTCTTTCCCACAGACAGCTTGTATCCTGAGGCATGTCTACTCTGGGCCTTTCTCTCTCGTATCTCCCATCTTTCTGCTACAAAGAGCCTCTATTCCACACCCAAGCCACAGGCTCTCCTGTTCAGGGATGGCCACACAAATATTATGCTATTTTAGGGCTCCAGCTTCCTCCAGGGTCTATCCAGAACCCCAGATGGGGATCTGAATTAATTTCTCTTAGTGGCCTGAAGATCTTTAGTCACAACAGAAATACCTTACAACCACAGAACTCCAAATCTTGGTAAGTCATTCTGTGTCCTAGTTTCTTGGAGATGCAACAATATTCTGCTGACTGTGGGTATCCTTGGCCTCTCTGAGGGCTTCTCACCTTTCCCTCTGTCCATTCACACTTTATTACCCAGCCTCAAACAAACCTCTGCCAGCCTCCACACCATCCATCCACTCACTTATCCATTCATTCTTTCCCTTCCTTCAGCCATGTCAGGTATCCCCTCAACTGTCTACTCACCTACTCTGACTATGCTGAAGGCTGTGGTGGAGTCAGTCTTCAGCTGTTCCACCGACCTGCCTTCAGGCCAGTTTTTACATGAGTTCTCACTGTTTTCACTTCTCTGCAGTACTTAGCATTACCACTAATACGCTTGTTCATAATTCCAACATGACATACTATAGGAACTCAAAGAAAGAGTTCTCTGAGAAAACAATTCACTGTCTCAATAGCCACTTCTCAATAGTCTCTTCCCCACTCACCTTACATGGAGACTGAGCTCACACCTTGGAAAGCAAACCTGAAAACTTAGAAGCAGTTTCCCTTCTTGTACCTTCTCTCAGGTTAAGGTTTTGCTCTGCCTGAGAGAAACTATAATGAAGGGGAAAGATGAGCATGGAGTAAAATCCATGACGTGTAGCTTCATGGTTCCTTCCGAAGTTGTGAGAATTCCCCGTGCACCTGACATTTCTTTCCTCAATTGCAAAAGTACCAAAATATGTATTCCAAAGCCAACTGAGAGGAGATTTGGGGATTTGGGTCAGTTTGTCTCATTTGCTTTATTTCATTCATTTCAATGGATAATTGAAAGTTGCCTCTTTCTGCATAAGTGATGATTCTGTATAATATAGATCAAAGCTTTTAGTAACACAGTTTAATAATTTATTTGATTAGAATTTCAGTAGAGTAATGGTTGTGAGAAATGTCTTCCCTGGTAACCCTAGGTGAAGGCGCACCTGGCACCATCCTGACATGCCCTCATATTCTCTCTTTCTCTCTCTCTTTCTCTTCCACACATACACAGTCTTCAGTAACTTCAACTGTTTCACATAAAACACAGGAAAAATGTCACGCTTGAAGGTGGCCCTTCAGTTCTCCTAGTGAAAGGGCATGTAGCAACAGTACCTTGTGCCTGGCCATCTTTACTCCAGCTCACGTGCTCTGGTACCTCATTGTGTCCTCACAGCAGCCCTGGAAGGCGGGAGGGTCGCTACTGCCATCCTTGTGTGTGTGAAAACTTGAGACCGAGATAAGGCCAGTGACTTGCCTGACTAAGGTTGCCTAGGTTGCCCAAGCTGTGCCATCATTCCACACTCAGCAGTGGCGGTGAGAGCACCTGTGGGGCAGAGACTTGAAAAAGTCCCCAGGTTCCGTTTTGTTCCTCCTGGTGCCCGTGGGCTGCCCTGGCCCAGCACAAGGTACTCTTTTTCTCTATCAGCGTTGAATAAACACTGAGCACCAAGTTCTTGGTGCTGATCACATGGGGTGCCTTGTGCTATCCTTCTTGTCATAGTCACCAACTATAACTGGGCTTCCCTTGTGGCCCAGCTGGTAAAGAATCTGCCTGCAATGCGGGAGACCTGGTTTGGGAAGATCCCCTGCATAAGGGAAAGACTACTCACTCCAGTATTCTGGCCTGGAAGATTCCATGGACTGTATAGTCCATGGGGTCGCAAAGAGTCGGACACGATTGAGTGACTTTCACTTTCACCAACTATAACTAGGTTTGGCTTTTGTAATAGATCAGTACCCCACCCCCACCTTGAGAGGGTGCAGAACTCTGTTTTGGTCATTATTTAGTAGCAGGCTGTCCCAGCCTGACAGGAAATGGAGAGAGCCTCCCAACAGTTAAGAAGAAGGTCACTGTCAACACACAGCCCTCAAAGTCACTACGAGAGCCACCAGGTAAGCTAGCTGAGCAGCCTGGAGAGAACCTGTGGGCGCAGGCCAAGTTCCTGGGTCCCTTCTGAGGGCTGTGTACCAGGCAGGCCATACACAAGTCTTTGTGTGTTTGAACATGGCAGTGTGTGCATGCTGCCAGTGTTGGCTTTGGCGCCAAGAGGTTAGGGAGGCACTGTGTATGCATAAGGGCATTGATTTCTTCTCAGGCTGTGCTGTGAGGGCCACCTTAACCCCTGCTCCCTTCCTTCCTAGAGCTGCCTTAAGTTCTCTGGAACTCCTCTGTAAGGGGAAGTCTTGCCTGGAAAGGTATCTTGCCCTGTTTCTCAAGGTGTGAGGGTGTGGGTGGGCGTGGCCTCCTTTCTTCCTTCCCAGTCTGCATGACCCTCCCCTCCTGTTCCTTCTTCCTTTGCTCTCATTTCCAAACGGGTATTGGAACTCTGAGGCAGCAACAACCTCAGAGCCAATGAAATGTAATCTTAGAGAGTGTTTCCTGACTTTGGGGGGCTCTGTGTTACAAGTAAGCAAATGAACATATGAAAGAAATATAGAGATAATTTAGATTCTTGGTAATTCTTAAATGGCTTGTTTCCCACTGAACTGACATTTTCTTAGGCTAAAGGGTATAAATGTAAAACCTTTCATGGACATTCATTAAAATTTTTTTTAAGAACACTTTACCCATATCAAAACTGGAGTGAAAATAGGAAACAGTGCTATAATTCTAATTCATTGTATTATCCTAAATTAAGTCAAACTGAGATTACAATAGATGTCTCAATAGATCAGAAACTGGAAAGCACTATGTAAAATATTTGCCAAAATACATTTTATACATTTTTTATTTTATAATTTGGTCTAGTTAAAATGCTCATTAGCTCAATTTAATGGGTGTTACTAGATTCATTAAGATGTCTAAATATGAATATCATTTCCTTAGTATTGTAATGTTGCTTGAAATATTTGACAGAAAACATTTCTTTTTAGAAAAATGATTTTTGAATTGAAGTTTGTATGTACAATTCAATGCTTAGTAGGTCAGTATACATTTTCATGACATTTTTCAGAGTCAATAGTTTTAAATATCTTATTGTTATTATATGTTATAAAAACTTAGCCTACATTTCAGGGTCTCTACAACACTTGAGCCATTTAATTTTTCCAACATATGCTGAATTTTTCCTTCAAATGTGGATATATGTGTTATAATCTATGATCCTAATTGTGAATTTTTGTGGAACCCAGGAGTTATGTTGATTTTCTTGTGTCCTTGGAGAATTTAAGTTGCTCTAACAGTGTTGCATAGAAATGAACTTATGACATTTAATATTATTTTAATTACTAACTTCAATTGTCAACTTACTGTGAAATGGATATGTCTTTTAACTACCATGGCATTGAACATTGCAGTTTTTCTTTTTCCTTGTTGGATCTGGAAAAGGAATTCTACTTTGACCTACATGGAAAAACATGATCTAGTTAATCTTTGAAAAGTTCTTAAGTGAAATATTCCTCCATGAAAAAGGAAGCAAAAGTACTGAGAAGTGAAAGGCATTATCAAACAACACTAGTTTTAAACTAAACCCACCCCAGCATATGTCACATGAAATTTTAAAAAATAAGTTAATAATGCACCTCATGTCAACAAAAGCCTTTGAAACATGGGTTTTCACTAGATACCACCTAGTGCTAAGATGAAAACCAAAACAATATCAGATAGACATTTATGCTCTAAATTTGTAGTTGTCTGGTGTTGTACTTAGTAAATGTGTGTCATTAATGCTGTATTCTCCTAGCTATTAAAGAAAATTGTTCAAATAAAGATATGGATGTAAAGGATTTTTGTTAGTGTCATAAATAAACCCACATCACATACACCAACATAGATCACATTTGGGGCCATGAAACACACCTTTAAAATTTAAAAGCCTAACACTAAAAATCAATGACAGAAAGACAGCTGGAAAATCCCCAAATAATTGGAGATTAAACCACTTCACTTTCACTTCTCACTTTCATGCATTGGAGAAGGAAATGGCAACCCACTCCAGTGTTCTTGCCTGGAGAATCCCAGGGACGGGGACGCCTGGTGGGCTGCCATCTATGGGGTCGCACAGAGTCGGACACGACTGAAGCGACTTAGCAGTATCAGCAGCAAATAACACATGGATCAAAGAAGAAATCTCTAGAGAAACTTTTAAATATTTTGAACTAAATATAAGTGAAAATACAAGTTAAAAATGAATCGATATACAAGAACAGAAACAGACTCATAGACAAAGAAAACAAACTTCAAAAAAAGAAAAATCTCTGTTTCAGTTCAGTTCAGTCGCTCAGTCATGTCCAACTCTTTGTGACCCCATGAACTGCAGCATGCCAGGCCTCCCTGTCCATCACCAACTCCCGGAGTTCACTCAAACTCATGTCCATTGAGTTGGTCATGCCATCCAACCATCTCATCCTCTGTCGTCCCCTTCTCCTCCTGCCCTCAATCTTCCCAGCATCAGGGTCTTTTCAGATGAGTCAGGTCTTTGCATGAGGTGGCCAAAGTATTGGAGTTTCAGCCTCAGCATCAGTCCTTCCAATGAACATCCAGGACTGATCTCCTTTAGGATGTACTGGTTGGATCTCCTTGCAGTCCAAGGGACTCTCAGAAGTCTGCTCCAGCACCACAGTTCTAAAGCATCAATTCTTTGGCACTCAGCTTTCTCTATAGGCAAACTCTTACATCCATACATGACTACTGGGAAAACCATAGCCTTGACTAGATGGACCTTTGTTGACAAAGTAATTGTCTCTGCTTTTTAATATGCTGTCTAGGTTGGTCATAACGTTCCTTCCAAGTGGTAAGCATCTTTTAATTTCATGGCTGCAGTCACCATCTGCAGTGATTTTGGAGCCCCAAAAAATAAAGTCTGACACTGTTTCCACTGTTTCCCCCTCTATCTGCCATGAAGTGATGGGACCGGATGCCATGATCTTAGTTTTCTGAATGTTGAGTTTTAAACCAACTTTTTCACTCTCCACTTTCACTTTCATCAAGAGGCTCTTTAGTTCTTCTTCACTTTCTTCCATAAGGATGGTGTCATCTGCATATCTGAGGTTATTGATATTTCTCCCAGCAATCTTGATTCCAGCTTGTGCTTCCTCCAGCCCAGCATTTCTCATGATGTACTCTGCATATATACAGAGTATATATGCATATATACAGAGTGACAATATACAGCCTTGACGAACTCCTTTTCCTATTTGGAACCAGTCTGTTGTTCCATGTCCAGTTCTAACTGTTGCTTCCTGACCTGCATATAGGTTTCTCAAGAGGCAGGTCAGGTGGTCTGATATTCCCATCTCTTTCAGAATTTTCCACAGTCTGTCGTGATCCACAGATTTAAAAGCTTTGGCACAGTCAATAAAGCAGAAATAGATGGTTTTCTGGAACTCTTGCTTTTTCAATGATCCAGCAGATGTTGGAAATTTGATCTCTGGTTCCTTTGCCTTTTCTAAAACCTTCTTGGACATCTGGAAGTTCACAGTTCACATATTGCTGAAGCCTGGCTTGGAGAATTTTGAGCATTACTTTACTAGCGTGTGAGATGAGTGCAACTGTGTGGTAGTTTGAGCATTCTTTGGCATTGCCTTTCTTTGGGATTGGAATGAAAACTGACCTTTCCCAGTCCTGTGGCTACTGCTGAGTTTTCCAAATTTGCTGGCCTATTGAGTGCACCACTTTCACAGCATCATCTTCCAGGATTTGAAACAGCTCAACTGGAATTCCATCACCTCCACTAGCTTTGTTCGTAGTGATGCTTCCTAAGGCCCACTTGACTTCACATTCCAGGACATCTGGCTCTAGGTGAGTGATCACACCATCGTGATTATCTGGGTCGTGAAGATCTTTTTTGTACAGTTCTTCTGTGTATTCTTGCCACCTCTTCTTAATAGCTTTCCTTCTGTTAGGTCCATACCATTTCTGTCCTTTATTGAGCCCATCTTTGCATGAAATGTTCCCTTAGTATCTCTGATTTTCCCGAAGAGATCCCTAGTCTTTCCCATTCTATTGTTTTCCTCTATTTCTTTGCAGTGATCACTGAGGAAGGCTTTCTTATCTCTTCTTGCTATTCTTTGGAGTTCTGCATTCAAATGGGTATGTCTTTCCTTTTCTCCTTTGCTTTTCACTTCCCTTCTTTTCACAGCTATTTGTAAGGCCTCCTCTGGCAGCCATTTTGCCTTTTTGCATTTCTTTTTCTTGGGGTTGGTCTTGTTCCCTGTCTCCCATACAATGTCAGGAACCTCCGTCCATAGTTCATCAGGCACTCTGTCTATCAGATCTAGTCTGTTAAATCTATTTCTCACTTCCACTGTATAATCATAAGGGATTTGACTTAGGTCATACCTGAATGGTCTAGTGGTTTTCCCCACTTTCTTCAATCTAAGTCTGAATTTGGCAATAAGGAGTTCATGATCTGAGCCACAGTCAGCTCCCAGTCTTGTTTTTGCTGACTGTATGGAGCGTCTCCATCTTTGGCTGCAAAGAATATAATCAATCTGATTTCAGTGTTGGCCATCTGGTGATGTCCATGTGTAGAGTCTTCTCTTGTGTTGTTGGAAGAGGGTGTTTGCTATGACCAGTGCGTTCTCTTGGTAAAACTCTATTCGCCTTTGCCCTCCTTCATTCTGTACTCTAAGGCCAAATTTGCTTGTTACTCCAGGTGTTTCTTGACTTCCTACTTTTGCATTCCAGTCCCATATAACGAAAAGGACATCTTTTTCGGGTGTTAGTTCTAAAAAGTCTTGTGGGTCTTCATAGAACCATTCAACTTCAGCTTCTTCAGCGTTACTATCGGGGCATAGACTTGGATTACTGTGATATTGAATGGTTTACCTTGGAAATGAACAGAGATCATTCTGTCATTTTTGAGATTGCATCCAAGTACTGCATTTGAAAATTTCTGTTTACCAAAGGGGAAAGGAAGTATGGGTAAATTGGGATTATGGGATTAATAGATACAAACTATTATTATAAATAAAAGAGATAAACAACAGGATTTACTGTAGCTGTTCCTGTATAGCACAAGGCACTATGTTCAATATCTTATAATAATCTATAATAGAAAATAATCTAAAATATATACATATATGAGAAAGAAATAAGCCTTGCCTGAGTCCTTGTTTTTGTTTTCTCTGTTTTTAAAAATTATATACACCTAACAGAACCCCAAGGTACATGAAGTAAAATTTGGCAAAATTGAAAGGATAAATTGACAGCAATAATAATTGTAGCCATCAATATCATGCCTCTGCTGCTGCTAAGTCACTTCAGTCGTGTCCGACTCTGTGCAACCCTGTAGACAGCAGCCCACCAGGCGTCCCCGTCCCTGGGATTCTCCAGGCAAGAACACTGGAGTGGGTTGCCATTTCCTTCTCCAATGCATGAAAGTGAAAAGTGAAAGTGAAGTCGCTCAGTTGTGTCCACTCTAGCAACCCCATGGACTGCAGCCTACCAGGCTCCTCTGTCCATGGGATTTTTCAGGAAAAAGTACTGGAGTGGGGTGCTATTGCCTTCTCCAATCCCCTTCATAGCCTGCCAGAAAATTTGCTAAATATCTGACCGGTGCTCACAGTTTCATTGGTCTGATCCTTGGCACAGAGAAGAGAAAGAACAGAAGAACCCCCGCTGGCTTGTGTAACAGAGTCTCTCAGTTGTGCCCCCTGCTGCCCACCTGTTCACGGGAGGTTCAAGGAAACAAGAAATGAGAGATTGTAAAAGTCCCTCCAGCCATAGGAGCGAGGACCTCTTACCTTAACCAGAGGTCTTCTGGAATCTGAGACTGGGCTGCATGAGCTTTCTGCTGAGTTCGTTTTTCACTGTCCCGGTTTCCGGCACAATGGGCCTTCCCCTGCTCTGGGTTTCTTTGCCTTCTGCCTCTAGTGCCAGAAGCTTCACTGAGTTGGGCTCCTGCTGTGCATGGCCTCTTCTGCGTGGAGGTTGGTTCAGCCAGGTTAAATCCGAGTTATGGCACCATAGATGTCGCGTGAGTGTATGCTCCCCGGTTCTTTGTCTCATCACAACAAAGATTTGGAGTGACGGACATTAAAGCCCTCAGCACGTCACAGCTCTTGGGTCTTGGGCAAACCGTGTTATAGCTCTTAGGCAAATCAGTGTTACAGCTCTATTTTATTTAGAAGATAGCAGGAGAATCCATCCTTGAAGCGTGAGGGCATGCCAACCCAAAGACTCGAAGGGAAGAAAGTGGAGGAGCATACGGGGGAGGGAGACAGAGAGAGGGAAAGAGAGAAAAGGAGCGCACGCATGTAATTAGCTGAAGTAGACAAAATCAGCAAGAATATATAAGACTTGAAAACAATATTAACCACCTTGATCTAACTGACATTTATAGAACCCTTTACCTATATTCTTTCAAAGTACATACTGATCATTCTTCAGAATAAATCACATGCGAGACAATGAAAAGAGTTTAGTACATTGAACAATATTGAGATCACATAAAGAATGTTCTCTGACCACAGTAGAGAAGGGAAGCAAATTAGAAATCAACAGAATCAAATTAGAAGAAAATAGAAGGAAATTTGCAAAATATGCAAATATTTGGAAATTAAATAAGATGCTTCTAATAACAAAGAAGAAATCACAAGGAAAATTAGAAAATATTTTGAACTCTTCATTTTCTTTCAAAATAAAAATGCAACGAAGTCAAAGTATATGAGATGTCACCAAAGCCGATCATAGAAGGAAACTGATAACTTTAAATTTCTTTGTTAAAAAAGAAGCATTATTTGTAACAGCCACTTTGGGAGAAGGCAATGGCACCCTACTCCAGTACTCTTGCCTGGAAAATCCCATGGACGGACGAGCTGGTAGGCTGCAGTCCATGGGGTCACGAACAGTTGGACACTTACTGAGCGACTTAACTTTCACTTTTCACTTTCATGCACTGGAGAAGGAAATGGCAACCCGCTCCAGTGTTCTTGCCTGGAGAATCCCAGGGACGGTGGGAGCCTGGTGGGCTGCCGTCTATGGGGTCGCACAGAGTCGGACAGGACTGAAGTGACATAGCAGCAGCAGCAGCATCCCCTCTTAGTGCTTTTTGCTGGTAATTAAAATGCTGCTTTATTCGCTATGCCAAAGCCTTTGACTGTGTGGATCACAATAAACTGTGGAAAATTGAAAGAGATGGGAATACCAGGCCACCTGACCTGCCTCTTGAGAAACCTATATGTGGGTCAGGAAGCAACAGTTAGAACTGGACATGGAACAACAGACTGGTTCCAAATAGGAAAAGGAGTACGTCAAGGCTGTATATTGTCACCCTGCTTATTTAACTTATATGCAGAGTACATCAAGAGAAACGCTGGGCTGGAAGAAGCATAAGCTGGAATCAAGATTGCCGGGAGAAATATCAATAACCTCAGATATGCAGATGACACCACCCTTATGGCAGAAAGAGGAACTAAAAAGCCTCTTGATGAAAGTGAAAGAGAAAAGTGAAAAAGTTGGCTTAAAGCTCAACATTCAGAAAACTAAGATCATGGCATCTGGTCCCATCACTTCATGGCAAATAGATGGGGAAACAGTGGAAACAGTGTCAGACTTTGATTTTTTTTTGCTCCAAAATCACTGCAGATGGTGATTGCAGCCATGAAATTAAAAGACACTTATTCCTTGGAAGGAAGGAAGGTTATGACCAACCTAGATAGTATATTCAAAAGCAGAAGCATTACTTTGCCAACAAAGGTCCGTCTAGTCAAGGCTATGGTTTTTCCAGTGGTCATGTATGGATGTGAGAGTTGGACTGTAAAGAAAGCTGAACGCCAAAGAATTAATGCTTTTGAACTGTGGTGTTGGAGGAGACTTCTGAGAGTCCCTTGGACTGCAAGGAGATCCTACCAGTCCATCCTAAAGGAGATCAGTCCTGGGTGTTCTTTGGAAGGACTGACGCTAAAGCTGAAACTCCAATACTTTGGCCACCTCATGTGAAGAGTTGACTCATTGGAAAAGACTCTGATGCTGGGAGGGATTGGGGGCAGGAGGAGGAGACGACAGAGGATGAGATAGCTGGATGGCATCACCGACTCGATGGACATGAGTTTGAGTGAACTCCGGGAGTTGGTGATGGACAGGGAGGCCTGGTGTGCTGCAGTTCATGGGGTCGCAGAGAGTTGGACACAACTGAGTGACTGAACTGAACTGAACTGACACCTGTACAATATTAAATATTCCTAGCCATGAAAACAGCATGACTCCCCATTCCAATGTTCTTTTTGACCCTTGAAAATAAATTCAAACATTTTCTCCACAAAGGTAAAGTGCGATTTTGTCAGCAGATACTTCGTTTTCGTTGATATTACAAATACCTTGTTTTCTATCTTTCTATAATATTTTCTAACTGGCTATTGATCATACACAGGAGAATTATTCATTTTAACATCTGATTTTGAATCTAGTTACCTGACTGAACTCTTTAACAAGTTCTAGTGGTTCTCCTGGATTTTCTATGCAAATAGTTATATCCTATGCTCTTTCCACTAAGCACGCAGAGACCTAAAGAAGCTAAAACTTGGTCGGGAACGCTTTGGAACACACCTTTTTCCTGCTTTGAGAGCCCGCGAATCCCCAGCGGACTAGTTCTTGGCTGAGCGCTCTCTGACCCCGCCAGGTGGACCCACTTAACCGCGGGAACCTGCCGGGCGGCGGGGCGCCCCGCCCGCAGCCCCCGTCCCGCCAATCACAGCGAGGCCTCGCCAGGTGGGCCGGGAAGGGCCAATCCGGGACTCCTTTCCTCCCCCGCCGCCAGCACTCGGGAAAGTTTCTCGGCTGCTGGAAAACTTCTCCCACAGCAGGATCCGGTCGTAATTTGTTGGGCCTGCAGGACGGTTGCCTTCCGCTGGGCCGCGGAGCCGCCCGCCCAGCCCCCGAGCCTCTCATCTCCGCAGCCCTCGAGCTGCCCTGTCTGCCCATGGCGGTAGCCGAGCTATACACAAAGGTAGGCGGGAGGACCAGACCTAAGGGAGGGCGCGTGGGAGGGCAGCGGGCAGGCGCTAGTGCTGACTGTACCTGGCGGCCGGGCCAAACCTGTGCACCTGGCGTTCTCGCCTCGGGGAGGGGCTGCGGAGGAACTGCGGGTCCGGGGAGCGTCGCCCCCTCGAGAGCTCCGGCCCCTGACCGTGGGGAAGGCCCTCTCTTCCCCACCCCTCCCCCGGCAGCCAGAGTCCCCTCGGGCTGGGAAGACCGAGTGCGAGAGGCTGCTGCTCCGGACCCTAGCTTCTCGGTTTCCGGGGGGTCGCGTGTCCTGTTCCTGCGCCTCTCTGCCCCTCCTCCTGAGCCACAGGTGGAATCAGAGTTGCCCATGGAGACTTAGAAACCTCAGACATGGGCAAATAATAACATCCATAATCTTTCCTCTTGGGAGCCCCTCTGAGCACGTTGGCACAGAAGCTGGAACTGCAGCATTCAGGATGTTTTCTAGAATTCCTGCATTCTGACTCTGGGAATCACTCCAGAGCATTCCTCTGAAACCTCCTCTTCGCCACCAGAGGGTTCCCCCCCTACCCCTCCCCGCAACCCCACCCCAGTCTAGGAAGGCCAACATACCCACACGGTGCCCAGAATCTTCTGAGATGAGCTTGGTTAAATACTAGGATAAAAAGTGTGAAAGTGTTGGCCCTTCTGAAAAAAATCCATTCTAATCGCTATAAAGCCATCCCCTACCCCAGTGGAGGAAATCTGTGGTCCCTGGTCCCCAGTATTCAAATGGAAAAGACTAGAATTCAACAATTTCCCCTGACATGTGCCCTAGATTTATGTTTAAAAAGACACTTTTGCTGTAGAAATAAGCACTGGCTGTAAATTTGTTTTAGTTGTTTAAGCAACTTTTTTTCTTCTACTTTGTTTAGTTAATAGTAAAAATATAAATTAACCAAACTATTTCCCCCTCTAATGCATTTCCATTAACCAGAATTCTAAATGGCAGTGTTGGAATAGTTTTACCTGGGAGAATGTGAGTCATCAGATCTTCAAACATGCTACTTAGGGCTTCAACTTATTGAAGGTAAAAGAAAATTCTTGAACAAAAGTATTCTTGGAAGCTACTTTGGAGGACAGAGAAAAAAATTTTGATTCATCCATTTGTAGTAATTTTTCTTGAAGCAAAAATACAGGGATGTGAGGACACCTGTCATCAAGTACCTCACACTAGAAATATTTATTAAATACCAACTACTAGGTACCTTGCCTGGAGAGTCCCAGGGACAGGGAGCTTGGTGGGCTGCTGTCTATGGGGTCGCACAGAGTCGGACACGACTGAAGCGACTTAGCAGCAGCAGCGGCAGCAGGTACCAGGCACAGTGTAGAAAAACTACTATGGACGAGTTTTCTAGAGGTGAGCTTGGATGGACAAAGACTGAGACTCCCAGAGCCGAAGGGCACCTTGATGGCCATCTCCACCCATTTTGTGTCCAAGTAAGTCCTGTGTCCGTAAGCTGCTACCTTTCTTCCCGGTAGCCAGTCAGCCTCCACTTTGTCAGTTTCAGAGCTACCCATCTGTGAAGCTCCCTGTTTAGGTTTTAGTGAACTTGCTTTGTTAAAGAGTTCTTCTTTAAACTGAGACAAAAGCTTACACTCTCTCCCTTGCTTCCCTATCACTCCCTCCCTCCACCTTCCTGCTTGGGGGTGGGGGGCGGGTAGAAAAAAATTTTAAGTGATAGTCTTGCCTCCAGGAGGTTTCTTTTTTAATTTAATTTATATATTTTTGGCTGCACTGGGTCTTCATTGCTGTGTGCGGGCTTTCTCTAGATGCAGTGAGCAGGGGCTACCCTTCATTGTGCTGCTCAGGCTTCTCATTGAGGTGGCTTCTCTTATTGCAAAGAAGAGGTTCTAGGCACTCAGGCTTCAGTAGCTGCAGCATGCGGGCTCAGTAGTTGGGGCTCCCAGGCTCTAGAGCACAGGCTCAGTAGTTGTGGCGCATGGGTTTAGTTGCTCCTTGGTATGTAGAATCTTTCTGGATCGGGATCAAACCCATGTCCCCTGCATCACCAGATTCTTATCCACTGCACCACCAGGAAATCCCAGAAATTTTCTGGTTAATGAGATGTGAGTACTGTCGAGGAATTCAATTTGCTGAGGCCTGGAAAGCCTGCTCAAGGGTAGGGCTGAGAAGCGGAAAATCTTGACTGCCAAAGAGTTAAGTCAGGGCTTCATACTCCAATGAAGATTTTGAATGGGGTGTTTTAGGAAGTCAGATATGCCAGCACTGACCATGGGACTCTGTGCCTGTGGGAGAGAGGCTGGAGTCAGGTAGCTGAGTTCTCAGGTCATCCTAAATGTCCGGGAAAGAATCAGGGCTGCAGTATTAGAAGTGAAGGATGCAAGCTGATTCCAGAGAGCTTAAGATAGATAAAGAAGAGAGACTGAGCTAGGGCCTCTGAGTGGGAGGGGTGAGCCAAGAACGACGTGAGATTAGAGTCTGGATGATGGAAGCAGGATGGTGCTGTTGACGCAGGGACTTCAAGAGGAGGAGACGTTAGGGGAGTTACGAGGCAAGGTTTGTATCTGCAGAGGCTGAGGTGTTTGAGGGGGCTTCCTGGGAGCATTGCCCTGGCTGATTGGAGCCTGGTGTAGAGGATGGGCCAGGAGTTTCTGCCCAGAGGTAGCCACTGAAGCCCAGGCAGTGAGGGCCTCAGCAAGATGTGAAAGAGAGCCAAGACAGGACACTAGGGCTGCATCCCCTCAGAAAGGGAGAGGAGGCTGAGGGGAGGCAGATGGAGCCACTGCAGGGAGGAGGACACAAGAGACCTGGCGTGGGAACCACAGGAAGAGGTTCTGAGAAAGGAGACTCCTGCGAGGCAAAGTGTTGAGAGTAGTTGCTGACAGTTGGAGTGTAAAATGACCCACCCCTTTTCAAAATCTGTTTGGCAATATGCCTTAGAAATGTTCAAAGCGGTTGCTGTTCAGCAGCTCCACTATTTGAAATCTCTCTGAGAAAAACCGGTCCGGCCATCCTCTACTTGAGCCACTCTGGGGGCCCTTGTCACTTTCAGACTCAGCAACCAGCCACAAGCCCCCCCACCCCCACCCCAACCCCCGCATCGTCAGGAGCCACCTGCCAGCTCCTACCTTGGCTCATGCTTTGCCAGGCTTCCTGCTGCCCTGCAGTGCGTTCCTGCAGCTTCACCACTCTGTGCCCTGGTACAGTATCTGTCTGTGCTGCTCACCGGAGCCTTACCTTTACAAATGCAATTTGAGCAGTGCCGCATCGCTCTCTCTCTTTTTAATCGAAGTACAGTTGATTTACAATATTGTATTCGTTTCAGGTGTACAGCAAAGTTACTCAGTTATATATCTTTTTTCAGATTATTTTCCTTGATAGACAAGTGCAAGATATTGATTGTTGTTCCCTGTGTTATACAGTAAACCCTTTTTGCTTATCTATCTTATCTATAGTAGTTTGGATCTGTTGATCCCGTGCTCCTAGTTTATCTCTCCCTCCTCCACTCCTTTCCCCCGTTGGTAACCATACGTTTGTTTCCCGTGTGAGTCTGTTCTGTATATAGATCCATTTGTATTATTTTTTTGATTATACATGTAAAGGTATAATATTTGTCTTTCTCCAACTTAATGTGATATTCTCTAGGTCCATCTGTGTTGCTGCAAATGGAAGTATTTCATTCTTTTTTTATGGCTGAATGTGTGTGTGTGTGTGTATGAGAAACACATCTTCTTAAGCCAGTCATCTGTTGATGGGCACTGGATTGTCTCCATGTCTTGGCTATTATGAATAGGGCTGCTATGAACATTGCAGGGCATGTATCCTTTTGAATTAGAGTTTTCATCTTTTTCGGATATAGGACGAGGATTGGGATTGCTGAATAATACGGTAGTGCTATTTTTAGTTTTTTAAGGAACCTCCATACTGTTTTCCATAGTGACCATCAATTTATATTCCTACCAACAGTATCAGAAGGTTTTTTTTTCCACACCCACTCCTGCATTTATTAGTTGTAGACATTTTGATGATGGGCAGTATGGTCACTATGAGGCGATACTTCATTATGGTTTTAATTTGCATTTCTATAATAATAATTAATTATTATTAGTTGTTGTTTAGTAGCTAAGTTGTGTCCAACTCTTGTGACCCCATGGGCGGTGGCCTGCCAGGCTCCTCTGTCCATGGGATTTCCCAGGCAAGAATACTAAAGTGAGTTGCCATTTCCTCCGAGGCATCTTCCCAGCCCAGGGATTGAAACCACATCTCCTCTGTCTCCTGCATTGGCAGACAGATTCTTTACCATTGAGCCAACCAGGGAAGCCCAATCATTATTAATTAATTGCTAATAATTAGCAGCATCAAGCATCTTTTCATGTGCCCATTGCCCATCTGTATGTATTCTTTGGACAAATGTCTATTGATGTCTTCTGCCCATTTTTTCATTGGGTTGTTTATTTTATTTTGAGTTGTATGGGGTACTTGTGTATTTTGGATATTAACCTCTTGTTGAGGTTAATTCACATTGTTGAGCAGTGCCTCTTCTGAGAAATTTTTGCAGCCAGTCCCTCCATCCAGGCACATTTCATGATGATGTAGCAGCTCCTTAACTCTTTCTCCCCTGTTGACCAAGAGTTTCTAGAGAACAGGGAGCAGTAAGGACTCAGTAAATGTTTGATGTGTGCATGCATGAATGAGTTTTTCTGCTTTCAGAAAGAGCTATGGGCATGACAAAGATGGTGTGGATCATGGTTACTTTTATCTTATAGTCACTGACTACTTCTTATGTGCCAGATGCCATCCTCAGAGGTTTGTGAACTTTATCCTCAGAGCATCTTTCATTTAATCTGAATGCACTGGTCATAACAAACACCCTCTTCCAACAACACAAGAGAAGACTCTATACATGGACATCAAAAGATGGTCAACACCAAAATCAGATTGATTATATTCTTTGCAGCCAAAGATGGAGAAGCTCTATACAGTCAGCAAAAACAAGACCAGGAGCTGACTGTGGCTCAGACCATGAACTCCTTATTGCCAAATTCAGACTGAAATTGAAGAAAGTAGGGAAAACCACTAGACCATTCAGGTATGACCTAAATCAAATCCCTTATGATTATACGGTGGAAGTGAGAAATAGATTTAAGGGCCTAGATCTGATAGATAGAGTGCCTGATGAACTATGGAATGAGGTTCGTGACACTGTACAGGAGACATGGATCAAGATCATCCCCATGGAAAAGAAATGCAAAAAAGCAAAATGGCTGTCTGGGGAGGCCTTACAAATAGCTGTGAAAAGAAGAGAAGCGAAAAGCAAAGGAGAAAAGGAAAGATATAAGCATCTGAATGCAGAGTTCCAAAGAATAGCAAGAAGAGATAAGAAAGCCTTCTTCAGCGATCAATGCAAGAAATAGAGGAAAACAACAGAATGGGAAAGACTAGGGATCTCTTCAAGAAAATCAGAGATACCAAAGGAACATTTCATGCAAAGATGAGCTTGATAAAGGACAGAAATGGTATGGACCTAACAGAAGCAGAAGATATTAAGAAGAGATGGCAAGAATACACAGAAGAACTGTACAAAAAAGATCTTCACGACCCAGATAATCACAATGGTGTGATCACTGACCTAGAGCCAGACATCGTGGAATGTGAAGTCAAGTGGGCCTTAGAAAGCATCACTACGAACAAAGCTAGTGGAGGTGATGGAATTCCAGTGGAGCTATTCCAAATCCTGAAAGATGATGCTGTGAAAGTGCTGCACTCAATATGCCAGCAAATTTGGAAAACTCAGCAGTGGCCACAGGACTGCAAAAGGTCAGTTTTCATTCCAATCCCAAAGAAAGGCAATGCCAAAGAATGCTCAAACTACCACACAATTGCACTCATCTCACACACTAGTAAAGTAATGCTCAAAATTCTCCAAGCCAGGCTTCAGCAATATGTGAACCGTGAACTTCCTGATGTTCAAGCTGGTTTTAGAAAAGGCAAAGGAACCAGAAATCAAATTTCCAACATCTGGTGGATCATCGAAAAAGCAAGAGAGTTCCAGGAAAACATCTATCCCTGCTTTATTGACTATGCCAAAGCCTTGGACTGTGTGGATCACAATAAACTGTGGAAAATTCTGAAAGAGATGGGAATACCAGACCACCTGATCTGCCTCTTGAGGCAGGTCAGGAAGCAACAGTTAGAACTGGACATGGAACAACAGACTGGTTCCAAATAGGAAACGGAGTTCGTCAAGGCTGTATATTGTCACCCTGTTTATTTAACTTCTATGCAGAGTACATCATGAGAAACGCTGGACTGGAAGAAACACAAACTGGAATCAAGATTGCCAGGAGAAATATCAATAATCTCAGATATGCAGATGACACCACCCTTATGGCAGAAAGTGAAGAGGAACTCAAAAGCCTCTTGATGAAAGTGAAAGTGGAGAGTGAAAAAGTTGGCTTAAAGCTCAACATTCAGAAAACGAAGATCATGGCATCCGGTCCCACCACTTCATGGGAAATAGATGGGGAAACAGTGAAAACAGTGTCCGACTTTATTTTTCTGGGCTCCAAAATCACTTCAGATGGTGATTGCAGTCATGAAATTAAAAGACGCTTACTCCTTGGAAGGAAAGTTATGACCAACCTAGATAGCATATTCAAAAGCAGAGACATTACTTTGCCAACAAAGGTTCGTCTAGTCAAGGCTGTGGTTTTTCCTGTGGTCATGTATGGATGTGAGAGTTGGACTGTGAAGAAGGCTGAGTGCCGAAGAATTGATGCTTTTGAACTGTGGTGTTGGAGAATACTCTTGAGAGTCCCTTGGACTGCAAGGAGATCCAACCAGTCCATTCTGAAGGAGATCAGCCCTGGGATTTCTTGGGAAGGAATGATGCTAAGGCTGAAACTCCAGTACTTTGGCCACCTCATGTGAAGAGTTGACTCATTGGAAAAGACTCTGATGCTGGGAGGGATTGGGGGCAGAAGGAGAAGGGGACGACAGAGGATGAGATGGCTGGATGGCATCGCTGACTCGATGAACGTGAGTCTGAGTGAACTCCGGGAGTTGGTGATGGACAGGGAGGCCTGGCGTGCTGCGATTCATGGGGTCGCAAAGAGTCGGACACGACTGAGCGACTGATCTGGTCTGATCTGATCTGATGTGTTAGATATTGCTATCCAATTTTTACAAATCACTCAAACTTTCATGCATTGGAGAAGGAAATGGCAACCCACTCCAGTGTTCTTGCCTGGAGAATCCCAGGGACTGGGGAGCCTGGTGGGCTGCGGTCTATGGGGTCGCACAGAGTCGGACACGACTGAAGCGACTTAGCAGTAGCATCAAGTAAGTTGCCTAAGGTTCCATAGAAGCAATCAAACTAGGATTAAAAGCCTGTCTTCTTAATACATCCTACTGTTACCACCTATTCAACCGCCTTCATCATCTTCAGTTTCTTCAAGGGATCTGACCTTTCTCCCCACAACACAGAGGAGTTTTGGAAAGTCCATCCATTTCATGGCTACCTCCTCCAACATCTGGTTATTTATCAGATCAAATAACCTTCTAATAACTAATTAGTTATTCTAATTACTTCTGGTAACTAAAATGGAACCAATCCCAATGTCCAGCATAGGGCTAGAGTTAAGTGAATTACAGAAAAAAGAATAGTATGAAGCCATTGAAAATGCTACTTATGAAGAGTTCGTAACAACATGGTAAAATGAAGACACAAGAATGTATCCGCTGTGTGATCATAAACAAAATATGCAAAGTATGGAGACCATGTATATCAGTAACAATTCGGCAGTCAGTTCTCTAGCTGCAGAGGAGTCAAGGAGAATGAAGGCTGAGGAAGTATCTTTAGGTTCGGCCTCCAGGATGTCCTTGGCATTGCTTCTCTTTTAGTAAAACTGTGAGGGCAAGAGGGGACACCTGGGCATGATCACAGACTGAAGGTATGGAACTGGTAGAAGACTGAAATTTGAAGATATAAGAAAGGCACCAGGCATGGAATAGCTTCAGAAGGGACTGGTGGACCTGAGGCAGGGTGGCAGGAGTTGAGACATGGAACTCTTTAGAATGAGGTGTGGGCAGGACTGAGAGAGCGTGAGCAGAGTGACACTGCTACCAAACTCTTTCTTACAGTGTCATTCCAGACCTGTCACCATCAAGGCCACCTTCCTCTGGAACATTTTCAATTTCTTGATGCCCATCTTAGTGGCACAGCTCTCCAGGTCTGGCCTGCTCAG
Organism: Bos indicus; assembly: GCF_029378745.1. Lineage (NCBI taxonomy): Eukaryota > Metazoa > Chordata > Mammalia > Artiodactyla > Bovidae > Bos > Bos indicus. The sequence continues at coordinate 57,899,934 of NC_091769.1, forward strand.
CCAGAGGACTGTGGAACTCGTAGGGCTGCAGCCTCTGTGAGCAGCCCTCTGTGCAGGCGAGCATTAAGTCGTGTTCTGTTGGTTTTAAGCAGAGCTGCTGTGTGCTGCTCCTGGAACGCACTGACAAGGTGACTGGGTTAAGTCTTGGCTCCGCTGCTTCCTAACTGGATGACATTGACCAAGTTACTTAACTTCGCTGAGTTTCCACACCCATAGAACGGATTTAAGTCTTGACAGTCATTTTCATTGATTTTTACACAAGTCAATAAATAACTTATATAAAATCCCTAGCACAATACCTGACACATAATGCTTAATAGAGGTTAGTTTTTTTTTTTTAATATTAATCCTATTGTAATACAGTTAATTTTTGGTACCTAACCATTGGATGTTACATTTATTCCTGTTTAATTTTCCATCTTGTTGTTCAGTGTTCTGCAGCTTATCAAAACCTTTTTGAATCTTAAAAAAAATTTTTTTTTAATCTTGATCATCTTTAGCTCATCATTTAATGTGCATATTTGATACACGTGTTCTGGTTTTTTTATCTAAGATATTGGTGACAGTGATGAATGCAGGGTGCAGCAGTAGAGCTTTATAGCATGCTTCTAAAGACCTTAAATTGCTCTTTCTAATTAATCAGGACTCAGGTCTTAGCCGCAGATTCACAAGTTACATTATCCTTTACCCATCTCTTTCTCTTTTTTGAGCTTGAGGAATTCACAAGGCATCTTCACAGAAGTTCTGCTGAGACTCAGATATGCAAGGTCAAGAGAAATGCAGCCCAGGGCCTCAGTCTAAAATAAGGTCAAAACTGAGTTGAGTAATTTCCATTTGGGTATTCTAAACAGTTTTAGACTTCTATATATCATTAACCACTCTGGAAAATTAGATTTATCTATCATATTATATTTATCTATTGTATTATATATGAACAGTTTAGGGATTTCCTTGGCAGTCCAGTGGTTAGGAGTCCACGCTCCCGATACGGGCGGTGTGGGTTCAATCCCTGGTTGGGAAACTAAGGTCCTGCATATTGCATGGCGTGGCCAAAAAAGAAAAAATTAAATTATATATGAGTAGTTCAAAAGAGTATAAAAAGGAGGGTGTAAAGACTAAAATACCAAGTTTATTTGTGCAAACTACTTGGAATTTGAATTTTTGTTCATAAATTTTTATGTTTTACACTAGCTATGGGGAGATCACTGTACTGAGTTCCAGGGCACAGAGACAAGGCTCCTGAAGCTCACATGCCAGTGGTGGAGAAGGGAAGCTACCAGAAACCTGGGGAAGGGGCAGAGAGAGCTCTGAATAGGAAGCATCCAGTCCTGCCTGGGTGGAAGGTATAGTGGGGGGTCGGGGGGAGCTACCACATGTGGGAGTCTTGAACTGACTCCGACTGCTCAGAGCAGTTGCTCACTGCAGGGGGGACGACGGGTGACACTGTGGGTGGAGGAACAGAAAGTGCACAGCAAAGAGCCAGAAGAGTTTGGCATGTTCCACAGTCTGCTCGTGGTTCTCGTGGCAGCAAGCAGGGGATGGACTGAAAATGAAGGTGAGTGAGGCCTGAGTAGGAGAACTGGCTTGACAGTGGTTCCCAGGCCTGATGTGTACCACCATCCATCAGGGGGCACTTCTAGTCTTCATCTTGCTGGGCCCCACTCATGGAAATTCAGGTGTGGGGAAAGGACTCTGTGTGTCCACAGAAACCCTGCGTTCAGCCTGGTGGAGGAAGCACTCAGCAGGCTGTGGGACCCGTCGGGAGAGTGGTGGGGGCAGCACAGGGGAAGCGATTGGTGGCCGTGGCATGGGGGAGTGGATGGGGCACACAGGTGAGCCCTGTTTAAGACGTAGGCCTTCTAGCACCTGGTGTCCACTAGATTGTTAGGGGGGAAGGGAAGGCAGGTGGGGGTGCCCAGCAGTGTCCCAGGTTTCTGATTTGAGGAGTAAGAGAACTGAGGAGGAAGATCGCATTTGAGGCTGGTGTAGTGATCACTTGAGCCCGGCAGTTGTGTGTCAGAAGACATTTAAGGGGTGACGTATGGGAGACAGGTGGAAATGTGGTCTAGACCCACTGAGAGACCTGGGCTGGAAGAACTCCATGGTGCCGGGGGTGGAAGCTGTGGGCATGGCTGAAAGGCTCCAGAAACAGTCTGTCTTGAGGAGAGGCCACAAGGACCTTGGGAGACACGGGAGGAGGCTGGGGAGCTGAAAGGAGCCTGGAGGAATGGCTGAGGTGGAGGAGGAGAGGAGAGGGAGTATGGGGCCACTGCTCTGGCCTGGCTGACCGAGAGTGGGAGACCCCCTTCCAGTTCAGAGAGTGGCGAGGAAGAAGACCCCCAGCACCCTACATGCCGAGTAAAGTCTCCAAGCCATTCAGTGCCTGATGCTGGTAGATCCCTTACATGGGCAGGAGGCATGAGCAGGTGGGGGGAAGGATGCAGCCTGTCCCTGGGGACGTGTCACTTCCTGAGGGTCAGGACTCCTGAAGCCTTTGCCTCCTTCCCCAGCCTCCTGGGCTGGCTGCTGCTAAGTCACTTCAGTCATGTCTGACTCTGTGCGACCCCATAGATGGCAGCCCACCAGGCTCCCCCGTCCCTGGGATTCTTCAGGCAAGAACACTGGAGTGGGTTGCCATTTCCTTCTCCAATGTGTGAAAGTGAAGTCGCTCAGTCGTGTCCAACTCTTAGCGACCCCATGGACTGCAGCCTACCAGGCTCCTCCATCCATGGGATTTTCCAGGCAAGAGTACTGGAGTGGGTTGCCATTGCCTTCTCTCTGGGCTGGGGCACAGCATGATTTCCCTCTGCGGGAGGTAGGCCTCTCCTCTCTCCCGGCCCCACTGCAGGTGGCCCTGGAGGGCTTGGCAGGTGCCTGAGTCCGGGGGCACCTGCCCTAATAGGAAGGAGCCATCCTGAGGAGATCATATGAGAGCTAGTCACAGTGTTTGTCCAAACGCTGCAAAGGTAGCTCTCCTGCTTTGAAGTGTGGCCTTGTGGGTCGAGGAATGTGCGGCAGGAGGGCGGGACCTAATGGGTGTAACTGAGGTGGAACTGGGTAAACTTGGGCTGTTTACTTACCAGGTTGGGTCTCAGCTGCGGGGCTCTAAACAGCTGATAGCCTTGCCGGCGGAGACACCAGGCTTGGTGGGGTGTGGGCAGCCCGGGGGTCCGGGGCTGAGGAGGACATTTGTGTTCTTGCTGGAGAAAAACAGACTTTGGTTTCACGCGACCTGTTACATTTCATGCTACTTTGAGCTAAAACAAACCAGCCTGTGCACTCTCAAGGAGACGGTTGCGTTGAGAGTTCAGGATTATTTTCTAGGCAGGCTCATTTAATTAACAAGTAGTTCAAAGAAGGAGTCCCAAGCTTTGGCTCCCTGGAGTCCTGGCCTTTGAGATGCTCTGTGTGGTATTTGGCGAGTTACTGACCTCTCTGGGCTGGAGTTTGGGAATCAGTTAAACAAAGGGCTTGGGTTGGTTTAGTGATTTTTGCATCACTTCTCAGAGCCCAAGGATTCCATGGAAAGGCCTGGGGGACCTCAGCTGCAGAACATGGTAGGCTACCACCATTTCGTTTGAAGCGATCTCTAAAAAGAACTTTGACTGACAACTTGGAAAAGACAATCTCCCGGGACCCTTTCAGCTATAAAATTCTATAGTGGCCAACTCTTGATAAATGGGATAGTCTCAAATTATTTTTATCATAAAAATATTAGTGATTTATTTTATAATAAAAAAAATTTTATTATAAAAATTTCAGTTTTATAAAGTTAGTAATAATGTTTTCGATAGCAGATCTGATGTGAAAAACAGTAGCCCATGGCTACAAGTATGTGTGGAGTGTGGGTGTGGGTGTCTGCTTGTGAGGCTTCTGTCCACCTGTTTGCCTGGGTGTGTATTTCAAGTGTGTGTCATCACCTGCCAGGTCATTCTTTTTTAATATTTGTTTATTTATTTGTCTGTGCTGGGTCTTAGTTGCAGCATATGGTATGTAGTTCCCTAATCAGGGATGGAACCCCAGCCCCCTGTATTGGGTGCATGGAGTCTTAACCACTGGACCACCAGGGAAGTCCCTGCCAAGTCATTCTTTCTTTCTCTTTAATATTTAGTTATTTATTTGGCTGCACTGGGTCTTATCTGTGGCATGTAGCATCTTCGATCTTTGTTGCAGCACTGGAATCCTTTAGTTCTGGCATGTGAACTCTTAGTTGTGGCATGTGGGATCTAGTTCCCTGACCCCCAGCCCCCTGCGTTGGGAGTGTGGAATTGCTAGCCACTGGACCGCCAGGGAAGTCCCTGCTGGGTCATTCTTCCATTTTCTCTCTCTCTCTGTTTCCCTCCCACCCACCCCACCCCACTCACAAATATTACTCACCCCATGCCACATTTCAGCAAGCTCCTACTCTTAGCTAGCTGTCAAGAATTAAAGCAACCCAGACAACTTAGGGAGTCATGATTGATATCAAATCAATGATATACATACATTTTTGTTTGATAAGTGAGGTAGCTTATATTAACTAATAGATTAATAAATGTGCTTCTCAGCCAGCTTTGTCCTAATCTAGTCCTAGTACCTGAAACTTTGTTTTATACTTATTCTTTATTTCCCTCAACAACTTATTATGAAAATTTAAAGTATATAAAAGAGTTGAAAAAACTTTACAGTCAGCCTCTGTCCCACCACCTAGATTGCAGTATGAATATTTGACTGTATTTGTTGTAATGCATCTGTGCATCTTTTTATACTTCTGTCCACTCCTCAGCCCATCTTATTTTGGGAAGCATTTTAGGGTAATTGCATACATCAGTATGTGTCCTCCTCAATATTCCAGTATGCACATTGTTCAGAGTTGCATATTCAGGTTTTGGGTTTTGGCCACACCACATGGTTTGCAGCGTCTTAGTTCTCCGACCAGGGATTAAACCTGAGTGATGGCAACGAAAGTGCCAAGTCCTAACCACTGGACCACCAGGGAATTTCCAAGAGTTCCATATTTGTTTAGTTCTTCATGTAAAATTTCCAGACAACAAAATGTACCAATCTTAAGTGTACATCCTCTGAGGTTTGAAAAGTGGTAACACCTATTAACCAAAACCCCTTCAAGGTACAAAATGTTGCCATTGCCCACAAGAGTACCTCCCTGGACCCACCATACCTGGAGGCGACTATTGTTCTCAGTTTTTCTCCACATTATATTTGTTTTACTTGTTCTAATACTACATTTAAAGGAGTCATACAGAATGTACTCATTTGTGTACAGCTTCTTTAACTCAGTCTAACACTTGGAGATTCACTCATGTTCTTGCTTATATCAGTAGTTAAGTATTTTTATTGGTAAGTAGTAGCCAATTGTATGAAGATACCACAGTTTTATGTTTTTTTATTCTCATGGACACAGAGTGGACACAGAGTCTAATTTTCAGCAGTTATGAATAAAGTTACTATGAAATGTTCACGTACAAGTCTTTTTGTAAACATATTTTTAATTTTTGCCTTGTTTTGTTTTGGCCATGATGCACACATGCAGGACCTTAGTTGCTTGACCAGGGGTCGAACCTGCCCCTTGCAGAAGTCTTACACACTGCCAGGGAAGTCCCATATTTGCCTTTAAAGATGATATATTCTGATTTATATTACTTATAAAAGTAAAATATGCAAAAACAGAGAATATATAAAATCATAGTGAAGAAGAATGAAAAGTCATAATTATTGCCCAGAATTTTATATAACTGAAATAAGTATGATCTCTCAACCTAAGGAAATATTTCCCCATGGTGGAAAGGCACCAGCAGACCATGGGCCACGTGTTCAGACCAAGCCATCGTTTGGTCATGACATTTGCCTTCTCAGCTGTCCAGAAGCAGAGGTTCACAGAGGACAGTGTCTTGTGCGTGACTGTCCCCAGAGTCAAGGGTGGTGCCAGTGCCAGTTCAGTGACCAGGGACTATACTCAGCAGGATGGCAGGCACTTAGGCAAAAGTGCCTTGACTTTTTCTCCTACAGGCACAAACATTGCCTGTTACAAGAATTTACACACTTGACAATTACCTTCAGACAGTCCATCTGTCCTGGTGAGGGACAATGCCAGAGGACCAGCATTCCTTTGGCCTGTGAGTATAAGGAGGTAGAACAGGGTGCCACTGTAGGCACCAGCCTGAACTGGTTGCTCATCTCAGGTCTGCTTCTGGGGAACCTGGAGTCCCTGAGGCTAGTTTTCTCTGGGAAATGAGGGTTAGATGCTGGATGGCCTATTAGGCTTCATCTAGATCTGGGATGGGTTATGAGCTATCCAGCTTCTGGATTCAGGAATTTTTCTAAGTGCTGCTTCATGTCTCCATGTGAGTGCTTCCCAATTCTTGTTCCCTTTGGCCTGGTTATGTCTCAGGGTAGAGGGGTATCCCGTAGGGGTACCCCATTGCTAGAAACCACTGATATGTGAGCAGAGAGATGCAAATATACACATATGCACATACAGCTCTAGGTTAGAGATTGGCTGAGTTAGCAAAAAAAACCATGTTGACAAACCAGCACTGTGCCAGACACATACATGATAGTTGCCTAGGTGTTGAATCTGTAAATTAATGGCTAGATAGATGAATGAACAATAGAGTAAAGAACAAATAAATGAATGGATGACCACAGAAGAATGTGAGATGTGGGGTCCCGGTCAGAGCAAAAGCAGTCAGTGTATGATGCTGACAGCACGCATGGAGGAGAGAGACGAATGGCTCGTAGAGTCCTATCACAGCTGCCTGGTAGGGACATGGCAGTCACTTTGTGTTTATCTCAAGCAGCATTCAGGAACCACTGGTGAATTCTGGCGAGTGAGGCTGCCTGCTTCCCAATTTATGAGTGTGAATTGTTACATTGTGATAACATACCATAGACTGGGTGTTTCAGCAACAGAGGTGTATTAATATTTTCTCACAGTTCAGGAAGCTGGACAGCCCCCGATCAAGGTGTTGGCAGGGTTGGTGTCTGGTGAGGGTCTTCTGTTTGGTGCAGACAGCTGTCTTCTCACTGTGAACTCCCATAACCTTTCTTTTTGTGCATGCAGGTAGAGAGAGTGTGTTTGCAAACTCTGTTGTATCCCTTCTTCTTATGACATTAATCCTATCAGACCAGGGCGTTGTTACCTCATTTAGCCTTAATTATACCTCTTAAAGACCCTGTCTCCAACTACACTCACATATGGTTTAAGGCTTCAACATATGAAGTCTGGGGAGTGGGAACAATTCAGTACATAGCAGTGTGGTTCAAAAGCCTAAGGACTTGTACATCAGCACAGAGCCAGGTGGGAAACTGAGCTTGGAACTTCTGCACTTCCCATGGAGGGAATCCCTGGCTGCTGACCAGTGCAGTAAGACTGTGGTAACACCGCTGTAACAAGACTTCCACAGCATTTTACAAAGTGCCATCAACTACACAGCTACACAGTCTTATTTAATTTTCCTGGCAAACCTATGAAGTAGGTCTTGTGCCCATTTTGCAGATGAGAAAAGTGAGCAGGAAAAGTGTCTGGCCCAGAGCCACATAGTCCATTAGTGATGAAACAAATCCCTCTGCTCCAATTCATGTCACAGTGCTCAGATCTTCCCACTGAGGGACTCACGGATTTCCCCTCCCAGGCTTTCCTTTTCTTTTCAAGATATATTCAGGAGGCTTTGGGAATTCTGGTACTTGTGACATGAAGCAGCTAGACCTGGTGCGTTGCAGATACACTAAAAATTACCTCAGGGGCTTTCCTGGCAGCTCAGTGGTAAAGAATCTGCCTGCCAGTGCAGGAGACACGGGTTTGATCCCTGATCCGGGAAGATCCCGCATGCTGCAGAGCAGCTAGGCTCATGCACCACAACTATTGAGCCTGTGCTTTAGAGTCCAGGAGCTGCAACTACTGTAGTCTGAGTGCCCTAGAGCCTGTGCTCTGCAGCAAGAGAAACCACCACACTGAGAAACCTGTGCACTGCAGCTAGAGAGTAGCCCCTGCCCTCCACAGTTACAGAAAAGCCCACATGGCAATGAAGACCCAGCACAGCCAATAAATACATTTTAAAAGTTCAGCTGGTGAAGAATCTGCCTGCAATGTGGGAGACCTGGGCTTGATTTCTGGATTGGGAAGGTCCCTTGGAGAAGGGAAAAGCTGCCCACTCCTGTATTCTGGCCAGGAGAATTCCATAGACTGTATCGTCCATGGGATTGCAAAGAGTTGGACACAACTGAGCAACTTTCACTTTCAAAAATTACATCACAAGCAAAAATTAGGTAAAAGTATTTCTAATGAACTTTGGTTCAATTCAGTCACTCAGTCATATCTGACTCTGCGACCCCATGGACTGCAGCATGCCAGGCTTTCCTGTCCATCACCAACTCCCAGAGTTTACTCAAACTCATGTTCATTGAGTCGGTGATGCCATCCAACCATCTCATCCTCTGTTGTTCCCTTCTCCTCTCGCCTTCAATCTTTCCCAGCATCAGAGTCTTTTCCAATGAGTCAACTCTTCACATGAGGTGGCCAAAGTACTGGAGTTTCAGCTTTAGCATCATTCCTTCCAAAGAAATCCCAGGGCTGATCCTTCAGAATGGACTGGTTGGATCTCCTTGCAGTCCAAGGGACTCTCAACAGTCTTCTCCAACACTACAGTTCAAAAGCATCAATTCTTTCGTGCTCAGCTTTCTTTGTGGTCCAACTCTCACATCCATACATGACCAATGGAAAAACCATAGCTTTGACTAGATGGACCTTTGTTGGCAAAGTAATGTCTCTGCTTTTGAATATGATGTCTAGGTTGGTCCTAACTTTTCTTCCAAGGAGCAAATGTCTTCTAATTTCATGGTTGAAGTCACCATCTGGAGCCCCAAAAATAAAATCTGCCACTGTTTTCACTGTTTCGCCATATATTTGCCATGAAGTGATGGGACCAGATGCCATGATCTTCGTTTTCTGAATGTTGAGCTTTAAGCCAACTTTTTCACTCTCCTCTTTCACTTTCATCAAGAGGCTCTTTAGTTCTTCACTTTCTACCATAAGGGTGGTGTCATCTGCATATCTGAGGTTATTGATATTTCTCCCAGCAATCTTGATTCCAGCTTGTGCTTCATCCAGCCCAACATTACTGACATAAGTGAACAGAGAAAACTTTCCCTGAGTCTAGTCATCTAACAATTTGTATTTTGCTTTTAAAGTGCTGAAATTAAACCTGTCTTATTCTCTTGGTCAGTACAACAGGGTTTGGATTCCTGATTCTGAAGAAGTTTGGAAGTCTGCTGAAATAGCAAAGGACTATAGAGTTGGTGACAAAGTTTTGCAACTCCTGCTGGAGGATGGAACGGTGAGGGTCCTTGGTCCTGGCTACCTGTATGTATAAAAGCGGAGCTGTGGGTGTGTACAGGAGGGACAGGCAAATGTTGCTGTGGGTGCAGCCCATGGGTGGGCACGTGAGGGGCAGCTGCTGCTGTGGATCCAGCTGTGTTCTTATGCCCCTCCCGCCTGCCCTGCCCCCACCCCACACTACCTTAAGATATCAAGTTTCCTACATCAGCTGAGTCTCTCTCTGGAGTGAGAAACAGTGGATAGGTCTGTGTTCTGTGCTGCCTTTCTGGGGATTCAGCAATGTTGGGAGGATGCTGAAATACGATTTTATTTTGGTTTTATGAGTCTCAGCAGAGAGACTGGGTGAAGATGAGAAACTTGGAGAGGAAGTTATTTGAGTTGTTGAGCTATAAAGACATCTTACTAGATTCACAGCTAGGCTGACCTTAGGTTTTTAGAATCAAGTCTTTGGGTGCAGAGCTGGACAAAGGATTTTCATGATCTATCTGGATGTGGGAGTTAGTCTGGGGAATATCACGTGAATATTAAAGTGGATTTCCAAGGTATGGAAATGTCTCTTAAGAGACAGAACACGATATTGCCCATCAGTCAGATGGACCTGGATTCGGGGGTCATTTCCTGAGATTCTGGGAAGGGAGACAAAGCAGTTTAAAAAGGGCACATGCTCTATAATCAGACTATCTGGATTCAAGTCCTACCACAGCCACTCACTAAGTCTGTGCCCGTGACTCCTCACCTTCGTCATGTGTCAGCTGAAGTTAGCAGCAGCGGGACCTCACAGGGCTGCTGGAGATCAGGTGAGATCATGCTTGGGGGCATATGCAGGTGCAGGGGATGAGGCTGAGATGCTGTTCTTTCCACTTAGCCTTCCCATTCCCAGCAGATACTCCTGGGGGGCAGTTGTTGAGTCTCAGTCATCTGATTAGGGATCAGATGGCTTTGGAGAGAAAAATCTCAGGGCGGCAGCTGCAGTGGCAGTGTGCTGCTTTAGTAACATGAGCAGGGCTTCAGGTGGCCACATTCCTGGCCCTGAACCAGCTGCCCGGATGGAGGAGGAGGGGGAGAGGCAGGTAAGGTAATAGGCGGCCACACTGTGCTTTATTTAACCCATTGTCTACACCATGAAGGACAAAGCCTGCTTTGTGTAAGAAAATGTCACCTCTGTCTCCATTCTCCATGTTCTTCACATTCACATTTCCCCCCTCCCCCAAAGACTGTCTGTTCCATTTGTCTTTCCCTCTCTGTTTCTTTTACACATAAAATGTACACGTGTGCACACACACAGTGGCTGAACTGGAAAAGGAGGTTGTTGATTTAAAATAGAAAACAGAAAAACTCAGGAAAAGTAAAAAATTATAAACGAGTAGCACTTTTCTTTATCTTATTCTTGAAAGTGTGTAGGTTAAGAATAGCCTGCTTGGGGCAGGTCCATAACATAACTGCACTGATAATGAGCAGGCAGCTGCTCTGGGGCCCTGTGCCCAGTCGTCCTGGAGTGCTCCGAGCTGCTCTCCTTATGGAAAACGGCCCAACAAGTCAAACCCCCTGCCAGCACTGACTGGAGGCATCACGACACAGGCCTCAGAGTCAGCCAGACGCATGTTAACTGAGTGACCTTGGACAAGGATCTTTACCCCTCTGAATCTGTCTCCTTAAGTCTTGGTTTGGGATGCCAAGCCCTCCTTGGAGAGCAGTTTTGAGAATCAAGGGGAAACCAGTGCAGAGTACTTGGCCCAGGGGCTGCAGAGCAGGTTCTTGCTAAGGGGCAGCTGGCTCGCCTTTTCACCTTGTGCCTTTCTGGGAAGGAAGGCAGCCCGGGAAGGTGGAAGAGAAGCAAGCCTGCTGGGTGACTTTGCTCAAGTCCCTTCCCAAAACTGAGAAATGAAAGTACAGGAAGGTAGAACAGGTGGTGAAAAGGGCCCTTAATGCTCTGACACCTACAAGACCCACAAGACCTTTATTCTGCTCAGGCAGTTACTTCCAGAATACACACTGGTGAAATCCCACAGAAGAGGGGCCATCCTGAGCCGGTTACTCGGCCCAGGGCTGAGGTTGATAGAAACAGGCAGCCCTGCAGCAGGAGACGTGTGCCCCTGGGAACACAGGCAGCTGCAGACAGGAGTCACCTGCACAGGGAGCTGCCCACAGACAGACTCACCCACATCAGCTCCTTTGGACACTCCTCACCACCAAGAATGTCAACTTCATACAGAGATGCAGTAACCTTAGAGCTTCAAGGGCCCTTAGATCACTGAGTCATTTAGCAACAAAACCTTGTTTTCAAATGAAAGTTTTTGTGGTACCCAGCAGCTGAATCACATACAAATAGAGCCCCTGTGTCAGAAATTGGACAGGGTACCCAGGTCCCTGGCCATATGGCTTCTCTGTCACCCCTCATTGAGGGTTCTGTAGCTCTGAGGATCCCCAATCCAGTCCAGCGCATCTTTTCACAGATGAAAGAAGAGAGACCCAGAGAGGATAAGTGATACACCCTAGGGCACACAGTCAATACCTTGATCCCCTGGCTCCCAAAAGTCAGATTATTTTCTCACTGCTATACATACATTTGTTTTCCAGAGTGCCAAAGAGGGGTAGATAGGAAAGAGGACAGTGATTCAACAGAAACACTCCAAACCTTTTACTTCCAGAACTTTAATTTCATCTTTGTCCAAAGGAGCTGGATTATTCCATTGATCCTGAATGTCTGCCTCCACTTCGAAATCCTGACATCCTCGTGGGTGAGAATGACCTCACAGCTCTCAGCTATCTCCATGAGCCTGCAGTGCTCCACAATCTCAGAATCCGTTTTGCAGAATCCAAACTCATTTACACCTACAGCGGTAAGGAAAGCAATTCCAGGAGAGCAGGAACGCTTGCTGTCTAGAGCATCCTGATTACGTTTTAGATTATGTTTATATTAGAAATGTTGACTTCTGTCAAAATGCGTAATCACACCTAAACATTTGCCCAGATTGCTATCTAAAAGGTACAGACATCTGAACTTAGAGAATCTGTTATAAAATGAACTATCTCGGTGGGAAGAGTCTTCAACAAATACTAAGCTTGGAGTACCAAGAAAAATGTATGTAGGTAAAGCTTGTGTTTGAGTTTCTATTGGCTATAATAAGTTTATTACTGGAGCAATATTATCATTGTGTTTACGCTGAGGATGGTAAGAGCCTCTCAGTTTTAGTGCATTGCCATCTGTCATCTTGTCTAACCTTAAGGGTGGCCTAGAAATGTAGGTGACATCAGCAGGGAACGGAGATTCAGAGCATAAAGTGACCTACCCAGACTCGCACAGCAGGTTTAATAAGTGGCTGATCTGAAAGTTTCTCAAAAGACCCAAAGAGGTGACATCACTGCATCCAACATCTTTCCTCAGGAATCATCTTGGTGGCCATGAATCCTTACAAGCAGCTGCCAATATATGGAGATCCCATCATCCATGCCTACAGCGGGCAGAACATGGGCGACATGGACCCACACATATTTGCCGTGGCGGAAGAGGCATACAAGCAGATGGCCAGGTGGGGCTTCCTCTGATTCTCCCAGTGCTCCTACATCTGCTGGGCCTCATAGTGGCAGGGAGACAGCTGGCCCAGTCTCATTAAAAGTGACCCTCAGGGACTTCCCCGATGGCCCAGTGGTTAAGAATCTACCTTGCAATGCAGGGAATGTGGGTATGATCCCTGGTCTAGGAACTAGACATGCTGCAGAACAACCAAGCCCACTGCTACAACCAGGGAGTCCATGCGCCACAAAGTTCCTGCGTGCTGTTCCTAAGACCAACAGCTAAATAAATAATTATTTTTAAGTGACCATCAGGCTGGAGGGGGTGCTTGGTAGAGCAGACTGGCTTGTACCGAATAGCAAATGTTGGATATAGCTGACCTGTCTCCACCAAGCCTCCTGGTTTTACTCCTAGATAGTCCTGTCGGTCCTACCAACCTGGGAATAGTCAATGCTTTTCTTGCAATGTGTTTGGTTGGAAGAAAACTGATTTTTTTCTCCACTGTGAGATGTTTAGGCTTTTTTGCCCAGCCAAGGCAGAAGATTCTGATGATAGATGAGCACAGGTTTTAGCTGTAGGATATTTGAAGTTTTATGCTAATATTGCCTCCTCTTTCTTGTGTGGTATGTGAAGTTCTTATTTTGTTAGCACCGGACAAGGCACTGTGCACACACTCCCACACATCACCCTGAGTGCCCTCAAAAGAGCCCATGATGAGGATGCCCAGGCAGTGGTCAGATGACTGAGATTTGAAGCCATCCACCCAAGGTCACTCAGCAAGAGAAAGGCAGAGCTTGGATTTTCCCTCAGATTTCTAGATTCCATGTGTAATTTTTTTTCCTTATAACTATTCTGTTTTGTCTTCAACATCCTGATCTGCAAAAGGATCTTTGTAGATCCTTACAGTTTGCAAAAGAACTTTCATAGACAGCGGTCTAGTTTGAGTCTGGAAACACCTCTGTGAAGTCTTCTGAGCTGCCATCATTTCCTTATTTCCAGATCAAGACTTGAGACACAGGACCTGAATCTGCTACTGTTTACTGCATAACCCTGGACACAGCCCTGAGCTCCCTGAGCTTCAGGGTCCTCATCCGTGAGCTGGATGCTCAGTGACTTAAGCAAGATAGAAATGCATGATTCTCTCATGCAGAAAAGTCTGCTGGGCAGTCCAGGACCAGCATGCCACCTCTACCAAGTCATCAGGGACCCAGTACTTCCCAGCATCCTGATCCTTGGGGCAGGATGCACATCCTCAGAGCCAAGCTAGTGCTCAGCTCTCTTCTCTCTTTTCTAGGCTAGAGTGTTCCAGGGAAAGAGTGTGTCCCTCCTGGTTAAGGAGCCCTCCCAGAAGCCCCACAGAGCACTTCTGCTTATAGCTTATTGGTCAGGATCTACTCACATGACTGTCCCAGCTGCAAGGGAGGCTGGGATATGTAGTCTTTTGTATGGGCAGCAACATGCCCACTAAGAACTGGAGCTTAGACCCTAAGAAGCATGGGGAGGATGACTGTTGGGTCTAGAATTATCAATTAATAACCAATCACCTGGGACACCTGAACCCCATGTCCTCAAGCTCAGCAGGTGTCCTCCATGTTCCAGTCAGGCCATGAGGGACTCTGTGACTCCCTCTTCTTTGAAACACATCAGAGGCAGGGAGACAGGCCAGCTTTGCTTTTGAGGACACCAGTTGGCCCCGAACCTGCCATCCCTACTCAGGTGCTGTGACAAATGATGTGAATTCTCCTCCTTTCCTGAGCCCTGGTGGTAGCATGGAGACTCATGAGCAGAGGGCAGCCAAGCCTGACAGTGCCAGAAAATAAAAGATCTTGAAGGTTCCCCCCAAAGTTGCCAATTACCTTGGCTTTTGCTGCAGCAAGTTTCCTTTCAATCCTAAAACACCATGGATCTAGGATTTACCTTGGCCCCTGCAGGTCTCCAGGGCATCTGCAAGATTAGAATCTGTGTGCCTCAGAGCATACAGGACTACTCCTGGGTGTCAACAGCATGAGCTTATTGGAGCTTCAGAGCTGAGCCAGGTTCAAGCTTGAAGAGCCAGTTTCCTCTGGAGGCCTGTCTAACTGCAATAGCAGAATTGAACATAAAGCAGGCTCTTCTTGGACTTGTGGATACTATACTGGGAATCAGGAGAGCTGGCTTCAGTAACCCCAGGGTGTCATTCATGTCCTCAGCATCTTAGCATCCTCTGTGGAACCAGGGACTCTCGCTAATGTCCTCTCCAGAGTTCCCAGAGAGGCTGTGTGTTCTGTGCATCACCGGGTCACTGTTATGTTCATCTGTAAAATGGATATACAGTATGTGGTGTAGGATTTGTGTGAGGTTTAAATGAGAATCCTTGTAAATTATTCACCAAGAACCTCACACACAAGCAGTGCTAGGATGGCACTGTAAAAAGGTTCCACCATCATCATCTTATGATATGGAAAGTTTAGTGCATTTTTTTAAGATCTCCATGTTATATAACAGAGTATGTTGGCTTATGGAGCACAAGTTTCCAGGCACATCTCAAGTAATTGCTCTCAAATAATGTCTTAAAAATGTTTTTATATTGAAGTGAAAGGAGAAAGGAGGTGACATAGGCCTGAGACTGCTGTCCTTAGAGACTTACGTGCAAGTTTGGCCCATGGTGAGCCTCTGGGAACTTGGATTTCAGGAGGGTTCATAGAACTTCCTAATTGCTGAGTAACAATTGTGAGTGGCTCACTATACCTAAACTGTTTGTGTAAACAAGGTGGTTCAGGCTGAACATCCGCTCTCCTCCTGGGCATCTGGAATTTTGGTATGTGATAGGAGAGGATATGTGACCAGACCCCAATAAAAACCCTGGACACAGTCTCTGTTGAGCATCCTGGGTAAACAGTGTTTCCCATGTGTTGTCATAATTCATTGCTGGAGGAAGTAAGTGCATCCTGTGTGACCCCCCGGGAAAGGACTCTTGGAAGTTCACACCTGGCCTCCTCTGGACTCGGCCCACATGCCATTGACCCTCGCTGATTTGCTGTCTCCTTCTGGTGTAGTAAGTCTTGGCCATGAGTACAAACGTGTACTGAGACCTGTGAGTCCTCCCAGTGGATCACTGGTCTGGGACTGGCCTTGGGAACTCTCAATACAGGGGACACAGCAGGAGACAGAGTTGTGTGTTCAGCAGGATCACAGAGAAAAAGACTAGAAGGAAATTCACTGGCATGTTAAAAAAGTTCCTTTAGCATGATAAACCAAGTCCCTTCTGACTTATCTGCATTTTTATTAGTGCGCATATATTGCCTTTTTAATGGAAAGAAATGAACATTTTAAAAGGATTTTTTAAAAATCCTTCTGTTTGCCTTAGAAACAATAAAAACCAGTCAATAATTGTAAGTGGGGAGTCGGGTGCTGGAAAGACAGTGTCTGCTCGCTATGCCATGAGGTACTTTGCCACCGTCAGCAAGTCCAGCAGTAACACTCACGTGGAAGACAAGGTCCTCGCATCAAACCCCATAACCGAGGTGGGTACCCTGTGGGCATGGGGAGCGGGGGCAGAGGCGTGTATATGGAGAGGTGGGCTGGTTCATGTATACAGGTGTACCTTGTTTTACCGTGCTTTGCTTGATTGTGCTTTACAGATATTTCTTTTTGTTTTTTTAAAAAAACTAACTGAAGATTTATGGCAACTCTGTGTCAAGCAAGCCTACGAGCTCATTTTTCCAACAGCCTTTGCTTATTTTTTGTCTCTGTGTCCTGTTTTGATAACTCTCACGGTGTTTCAAACCCTCCACTAGCAAAAAGATTACAGCTTGTTAAAGGGTCAGATGATGGTTAGCATTTTTTTTTAGCAAAAAAAAATTTTTAATGTGTGTGCATTGTTTTTTAGATACAATGCTATTTCACAGTTAATACACTATATAGTATAGTGCAAACATAACTTTTATCTGCACTGGGTAACCAGAAAATTCATGTGACTTTTATTGTGACATATGCTTTATTCCAGTGGTCTGGAACCAAAACCATAGTATCTTCAAGGTATGCCTGTATGTGGTCCTTTAAAGACCAAAGAAGTAAGAGCAGGAAAGAGCCAGGAAGTCTGTTCCCTAGTGGGATTTGTAGGAGACTGGAGCACGGATTGCTGGTTCCAAAGCTTCTCTGCTCTACCTGCTGGGCTAGAAGTTCTACCATCAGGATTTTAGGAGTCCCCTGTTTACATTTATATCCCAGGGGAAAATTCCTCAACCGCAGACACAACTGGCACACTGAGACCAGCAGTGTTCTCTAGCCAACCAATACCAGCTTTCATAAGCTGATTTTTAAATATTCAGGACTTTTTTTGCAAGTTGTTGTTAAAGCCTTGGTAGTTTGAAATCAGTCATGGTGGAAGTATTTATACCTTTCAAATTGGCAAATGTCACATATCCAGGCTCTTCCTCCTCCCTTCCCCAAGACTGACTCATTAGCACACCACTGACTTGGGCAAACATATGGGCAAGGCCACCCATGATGGCACCAAGGAGTTAAGGAAACAGCCCTCAAGGAAGAAAGAGCATCTGACAGCTCAGGGGAGAGGGAAATGAATCGATTTGGATTTATTTGGAAGCGTAGCAAATAGTTAAGACTGTTGGATTCTTAGACCTTTTCTTTCTGCTCTCTCGAATCAAAATCCTCAATGAATATTTATCAGACCACCTATTTTGTTCAAGTCACTATGCCTGATAATACAGGAAGTAAGGAAAAGATTAAGGTCCAATCCCCAAGTTTAAAGACTCCTCTAACATATTTTAAACTTAAATAGAAAGATAAATCACAACCCAAGATAGCTATAAAAAGGTGTCAAGAAACACTGCGCTGTTAAATGCCCGCAGGATAATATTGTGTGGCTGTTTCTTTAGGGTTGGTCTCACCTGCAGTTATAAGCTCCGTGAAGGCGGGACCGTGTTCCCTTGGTCCATCTTCACCTACCGAGCATGTGGCCCACGGCAGGTGCTGAGCAAACATATGTTGTCTGAAAGTGTAATGACCTGGACAGGAGCGCAGTAGTTGTGCATAGGAAAGGCACTTTGATATGGAGGGTGCTCAGGAAGGGAGAGGGCAAGAGGAGAGACAGAAGTCAAGAGCAGAAGTAAAAAGCAAAAGTCATCCTCAGCATGGGAGGGATGGGAGAGGGCTGTTTTTTGGTTGAGTAGAAAGTTTGAGTAGGGAAGTGATAAGGACAAAAATAAAGGTTGAATGAAGGAAGTGGACTTTAAGCATCTCTAATATTTTAGGCATAGATGAGTTGAGGCACTTTATATTGATACTATCTCATTTAATCCTCCCAACTCTGTAAGATGCATGCTTATATTACAGATAGAGAAATTGAGGCTTAGAAAGATGCTTGCTAGCATCACCCAGATAGTAAAAATGAACCTGGGGCCATAAAACATCAGAACCCATGCTTTCCCTCATCCTGCTCAGTGTCTACCAGTAAGATTGAGGAGAGCCTTGAAGTAAGATTGAGGAGAGCTAAGGATATGTTTCATTCTCTGCAAGCCCCTGCCTTCCAGCCTCCCTCTCTAATCAGATCTTCCCCTAGCATACAGGATTGGATTTTACTATAACTGCTCCAAGAATATGGATGCAAAGGTTTTTTAATGTTGTTGCTATGTTTTGTAGGCTGTTGGAAATGCCAAGACCACCCGCAATGACAACAGCAGTCGGTTTGGGAAATACACGGAAATTAGTTTTGATGAGAGAAATCAAATTATAGGAGCGAACATGAGAACTTACCTGCTAGAGAAATCCAGAGTTGTCTTTCAAGTAAGGATAAAAATATTAGTTAAATTTCCTTTTTCCCGACTTTTATAGTATGGCTCACATTTATGTATTCATTACACAACCTATGTTGTTTGGTGACTTGAGGTAGAATTTTCCTATCTTTCATTTGCAATGTGGGTTATTTTTTTCTGTTTCTTAAAAATGAAAATTGATGATAGGTACAGTATCAATAGAATTTCACAATCAAGGGAAAAGTTTATGACTTTCAATTTTAGGCACTTTAAAAATTCTTAGCATTTAAAGATCGTTTGTCTTTCTAGAACACAAAAACTATTTAAAATAAACGAAGTTGTTTTTTTTGTATTAGGAAGAGAATGGGATCAGAGCTAGTGAGGTGGGGTTTAAGAGAAAGATTCTTCTGTCCATAAAATGGAGAAAATTATCTTCATTTTGACGCAGAAGGAGAGAAAGTAAGCCTTGTATTGCAAGGAGTTTCTTTAAAATTTCAACTAGTACAAATTACATTATTCCCATTTCGTAGCATGTTTTCATTTAATATCATTTTCTCTGAGGGTGGTTATTTGGAAGGCGATCTTGGACCACCAGGTTGGGTCACAGCAAAAACACAGGTAGATGTCCATATCTGTGAGATCAGATTAGCCATCTAAGACCCTCTTATGGAAAACCTCACATTTTCATTTGATAAGGTCTGGTGTGATTTCAGGATTCCTCTTTATTTTACAGTCAGAAAATGAACGAAATTACCACATTTTCTATCAGCTTTGTGCATCCGCAGAGCAGTCGGAATTTAAACATCTTAAATTAGGTACGTAATGCATGGTGTGTAGAAGAGTCTCTTTTTTTGTGTAAGAATTTAAATTCTAGGTTAATCTCTTCTTCTTATAATAACATCACTTTAAAAAAGTATTCTGTCCAAAAACATAAGATCCTTCAGTTCCAGGAGTGGAATTGATGCATTTAACTAAGCAGGTAGATTAGTTAGGGGCAGGTTGGTCCAGGAATCAGGTACCCTTCAACCCCAGGGTTCTTTTCAAAGCTCCAGAGCAATGGAGATCATCCATCTAGAATCACCTGAAGAAGGCTTCTGACTGCTAGGACTTACTGATTTAAGTCCTTAAATTTTATTTTTATCTGAATTTCCTTGGATGGTCATTTTTCTAAGGTATGACATATTTCCCTTTCTCCTGAGACAGAGTATCTATATATATCATAATTTGAACATCCTTGAAGATTCAAAATCATTATTAATTGTAATCATAGTTAACGAGCCACTTTTCCTTCAGTGCAAACAGCCCAGCTCCTGTGGTACCTTAGCTCTCCTGTCTTGGTCACCCGGGCTGAGTTGGTAGATAGAATTGTCTAGTGTATTGGAGTTGAATATACACTCTCTGCTGCTAAGTCACTTCAGTCGTGTCTGACTCTGCGCAACCCCATAGACGGCAGCTCACCAGGCTCCCCCGTCCCTGGGATTCTCCAGGCAAGAACACTGGAGTGGGTTGCTATTTCCTTCTCCAATGCATGAAAGTGAAAAGTGAAAGTGAAGTCGCTCAGCCGTGTCTGACTCTTAGCGACCCCATGGACTGCAGCCCACCAGGCTCCTCCATCCATGGGATTTTCCAGGCAAGAGTACTGGAGTAGGGTGCCATCGCCTTCTCCGACACATACTCTAATCCTGAAGAATTTGTTTGCACTTGTAGAATCTGTTTCTTCAGATGTTATATAATGATAGTATCCATGCCTTATCTGCCAAACAGAATGCAGATAGTGAATGTGGAAGGGCTTTCTGAAGCATCACTTACTATTCAAATTTAGGTGCACATCTGGGCTGCCGTCTATGGGGTCACACGGAGTCGGACACGACTGAAGCGACTTAGCAGCCGCTGGTTATTATCTTGACCATGGTGATGTTTTTGTAACAGTATATGTATGTCAAAACTCATCAAGTTTTCTACAGTTCATCATACATTCAATGAACCTCAGTAAAGCTATATGAAATTGTTAGCTGTGGGAACAAAAACCATGTGCTCTGGAGTCACGCCTGCATTTTACTTCTCGCTCTGCCACAGTCACTTACTGTGAGCGGGCCATTTCACTTTTCTGAGCCTCAACTTCCGAGTCAGCAACGTAGAATTCTAAGGAGTCAGTGGAAAAACATTTGTGAAGTGCTTAATATAGCACATTAAGTGTGAACTGCTCTTCTTGCTTCTGATAAACATGTATGTTCACCTTCTTGTGTCACAAACATCATGATCTTTTGATTTCAGGGAGTGCAGAAGAATTTAATTATACGCGAATGGGGGGCAGCACGGTCCTTGAGGGTGTGAATGACAGAGCCGACATGATAGAGACTCAGAAGACCTTCACACTGCTGGGTGAGCGAAAACATCCTGTCCCAGGAGTGGCCGTCTTCTCTAAGAACACGGGGATGCCCAGCATGCGTGTGTTCTGAAGACATCGAATCAATTCTAAGTTTAGGATGTTGTTGTTGTGTTAGTTGCTCAGTCATGCCCAACTCTTTGTGACCCCATGGACTGTAAGCCACCAGGCTCCTCTGTCCATGGGATTCTCCAGGCAACTGGAATGGGTTGCCATTCCTTTCTCCAGGGGATCTTCCCAACCCAGGAATCAAACTCAGGTCGCCTGCTTTGCAGGTTGAATCTTTTACCATCTGAGCCACCAGGGAAGCCCAATTTTAGGATGAGTCAATCAAAAAACATATTTAGAGGCCAAATGATCTAGATTGTGCGTTTCCCTTGACAGATCTAGAAATCAACTCCTTTGCACTCAGGCTCACTGGCTTGCTGTGAGAAGCATGAGCCATAAACCCTGTGGATGCTCATTAGCTCTTCCAGGCTGACTACAGAGAAGACAGGTGAAAGGAAAGGTCTGAATCAGTTTAGAGGTGTGATGTTGAGCCTACTTGGCCTTGACAGGTATCCTGATGATCATGGTAAAATAAGGGACACCTATATGGAGTTCAGTATGCACCAAGCACCATTCTAAATACTTTGTTGCCTGTATTAATTCATTTAAACCTTATAACCACCTTATGAGGTAGCTGCTTTTTTTTTTTTTTTTGCATTTACAATAGGAAAACTGAGGCATGGAGACAGTAAGTGATTTACCCAACGTTGGGGTGGCTAGTAAAGAGCAGAACTGGAATTTATACCCAGGGTCTTTAGACATCTCATTTGTATACAGAAAACCTGATCTTTAATTGCTAGGATGCTGACCCAGGTGAAGTAGGTACTCTTCAGTTTTTTCCCACCTTGCCTTTCCCAAATGGAGCTCAAGTTTGAAAAGACTACAAGTGATATTTATAAAAATAGTCATTCACTTTCCCATTTTGTGTTAGTCTAGACATACATACAAAACTGCCAAAGCTTCTGATCAATGTGAGACTATAGACCATTTTTACATCTTACAGAAAATGTTTATCTCTTATTAGCCCTAGCTGTTTTCATTGTTGTGGCCTAGCTGATGATATTTGAATGCAAAAGGCAAAGAACTTGAGGTTAAATATATCAGAGTAATAGGTGAGATGAGCACAGTTGTGTAATCAAGAATGAACACAAGATGGTTTCCTAAGCACAATTTCCATCCAGTTCTGCTCCTTCAAAACTGCTTTAGGATTCCCCTGGCGGTCCAGTGATTAAGACTGCCTGCCAATGCAGAGAATGAGGGTTCAATCCCTGGTTGGGGAGTTAAGATCCCACTTTCCTCGCAGCCAAAAAAACAAAATATAAAATGGAAGCAGTATTGCAACAAGTTCAATAAAGACTTGGTCCTTACCCTTTGGGTCCTTACCCAAGTTAAATAAAATGGTCCACATGAAAAAAAAACCTTAAAAGTGACTGCTTTAAGAAGGGCAATTTAGACAGTGTCTAATAATGTGATAAGCAGTTCTGGTGCTTATTAACATTTTCTTAAAATAATAATCATGATTTCAATCTCTGTGTAACGTGCTCCATTGAGAGGCAGCATGAGGAGGGGACAGGCAGCCTAGCTCTAGCAGGGCTCCCAGGGGACCTGTCCTTCCTTCCCACCTCTAATGGCACCTCACAGTGAAATGATGCAACAAGAGGAGGCTTTGCAATCAAATAAGCAAGAATTAAAAGCCAAGCTGGCAGGACTCTGGAGGTTACCCTCTCTAAGACTCAGCCTCTTGATCTGTAGAATGGCTGTATTCCTTACCCACAGGACACTCAAGACAACTGGTAGGGAAATGCACGCAGCACCAGGCTGAGCACACAGCAGATACTTGCTAAATGTTCCTGCCTGCTTTCTGTCTCTATGAACTATACCCTGTCGTCAAAGTCCTAACCATCCTTTGAACAAAACCATCCCCTCCTCCAGGAAACCCTCCCTAATTACTGGAAGTAGCAGCAGCAATTTTCTTCCAGTTTATCACATACATTAGATCATTTTACAAATGTCCACGCCAGCAAGGCCAGGACTAGCATGGGACAAGAGAGGCAACTGGGGTGCAGAGTTTAAGGAGTGCTTGCTCTCACCATGGCATAAGTGCAGAGCTGGCGCTGGGCACCTTGCTTGTGTTACCATGACCCCAGCCCTGCACACCGGGCCAAGATGTTTTAGGCAAAGCCCCCAAATTTTGTGGGGAATAAGGATAGCAGTCCGCTGCCTCCGATGGCTGATAAAG
Organism: Bos indicus; assembly: GCF_029378745.1. NCBI lineage: Eukaryota > Metazoa > Chordata > Mammalia > Artiodactyla > Bovidae > Bos > Bos indicus. Next base: position 57,923,208 of record NC_091769.1, read on the forward strand.
GTGATGGCTGCCCACTGTGCTGTGCGAGGGGGGGCTGGGAAGAAAGAGGCAGAGCTGTCCTGCTTCAGTCCTTCCCGGGATTTGTCTCAGAGAGTGACTGGGTGTGGCTGGCAGGGCAACCGTAGAATCTGTACCTGCTTACTTCCCACCAAGTCTTATTATTTAAAAACACTAGCTTGGTGACCTCCTCTCCTCTGATGGCCTGCGCTTGCCCATTAGACCTCAAAGTTTAGCCCTTAACTATCTATTGTCATGAATTTGCTCAGGCTTTTCCCCATGCCTCATAGAATAGGTCTGTGGCCTCGCACGTGTGTGTGTGCTAAATCGCTTCACTCATGTCCGACTCTGCGACATGGACTGCAGGTAGACCTCCAGGCTTTTCTGTCCTTGGGATTCTCCAAGCAAGAATTCTGGAGTGGGTTGCCGTTTCCTCCTCCAAGGTATCTTCCCCACCCAGAGATCGAACCCACGTCTCTTGCGTATCCTACATTGGCAGGCAGGTTCTTTACCACTAGCACCACCTGGCACAGGTCAGTTATTATCTCTGGGCATCAGTTTCCCCATCTGTACACTGGGGCAGCAATGAAAATACTCAGTCATTTCAGTTATCTATTGCTGTACTCCAAATCTTGGTAGCTTAAAATGACTATTTTTGATAACATATGACATAATTTATCATAATGTTCCTCTATTACAAACATTCAGGTTATTACTGGATTATTGTCATTAAGATGAAACTTTAATGAACAATTAATTCCATTTAACAAATAACCATTAAAATTGCAAACAATCCAGCACTGTTTTAAATGATCTTAACTATGAGTGCTACTCTTTGAGAAAGTGACTTATGCCAGTGGCTCTCAATACTGGAATATCAGGTCACCTGAGACTTTTCTTTTAAACATATCTAACATCTAGATATCACCCCAGACCAACTAAATCTGAATGAGAATATCTGCAAATAATGATATATCTGAAAGAGAAAAAAATAATCATGCAGAAGCTTCTCATTCTAATCTATGAACTGTGTGAAAACTTCGAGATAGACATTTCCAATTAAAAATATCTAACTCTGGGCTTCTTTCCATCAGGAATTTATGAACTAACATTCAATTTCTAACCTAGTCAATGGTTCTAACAAAACTTCTCATTTTAAAAAGATCAGGGACTTTCCTGGCGATCCAGTGGTTAACACTTCACCTTCCAATGCAGGGAGTGCAATTTCAATCCCTAGTCAGGGAGCTGATATCCACCTGCCTCATGGCCAAAATAAAAAAACATAAAACAGAAGCAGTATTGTGACAAATTCAGTAAAGACTTTAAAATGGCCCACATTTTAAAAAATCTTTTAAAAAGTACCACTCCTTAAAAAAATCAAAAATTTTTTTGCTACAAAATTTTATTTTCCAAAGTTCACTTAAACTCAACAAAAGAAAATCGTTATAGAGAAATATACAGTTCTTAATGTTTCTCCACATGCATGCATTGGAGATGGCTGTGAGTCCTCTAAGAATAAGAACTTTATCAATAAGCCAGATATAAAATAATAAATATTGTATGATTCCTCTTATATGAGGTACCAATAATAGGCAAATTCATAGAGACAGAAAATAGAAGAGAGGTTACCAAGAGCTAAGGAGCGGGAGGAATAGGGAGTCATTCAATAATGACTACAGAATTTCTGTTTGGAATGATTTTCTTTAAAAGTATGGAAATGGATAGTTGCACCATATTGTGAATGCAGTTTAACTGCATTGAATTAGGCACTTTTAATTGGTAAAAAATATAAATAAGTAATATGACAATTTATCATTGTCTCTTGTGACTCTGGGCTGACTGGGCTCAGCTGGGCACTTCTCACGTGGGGACTCTTGTCTGGTGGTGGCAGGGGCTCGATCAGCTGAAGACTTCTTCTGTTACATGGGCTGGGGTGACTGGAACTACTGGGCGCAGGGCAGGCATTTCTCTCTCTCCGTGTGGCCTTCCTCACGCATGCTGGTCTCAGGGTAGATGGACTGCACACGAGCTGGCTTCTCCCAGAGCCAGTTCCAATAGGCTCAGGTAGACTCTGTGGGTCTTTTTATGAACCAGCTTCAGAAGCAGTGCAGCATCACTACTGCTTATGTGCTTATAATCAAAAGCAAGGCATAGGATCAGCTGAGTCATGACCCTCAGGGAGGGAACCACAGAGGGTATGAACAATTGGAGGGTGATGCATTGTGGGGGGGGTCATCATTGGTAGCCACCATAGTAGCTGTTAGGGATGATGTGGGAATTAAGAGAGAATGTCTTAAATGGTTTGTGAACTGTGGTATGCTCTGTCTGTAAGAGATCAGTATACGTTTAATGAAAGCGTGACCTCAGTGCATGAATCACTAAAAAAATGTCTTTGGTCAGAGGTTGGCAGATTACAGCCTTTTTTTATAAATAAAGTTTTATTGGAACACAGAGACACTTTTTAACTATGATCTATGGCTGTTTTCATGCTTGATGCTAGAATTGAGTTCTTGTGACAACCTCTACAGCCTGCAAAGCCTAGTAAGAAAACATTTGTTGAACCTTGTCCCAGGTGATAGAGTGAGCATAGTTGATGGGTTCCTTTGACTTTTATTGAAATTTGTGAAAGGACTTGTGGGTGGAGTCATGAGCCTAGCTTCAACCCCAGTGTATCTAAAACATGGACATCTCCTGAGGGCCCCTGACCAGGCAAAGAAGTTTCAGCAGTCTTTGGAGACCTGTTTCCTGCTGTGGAGTGGATTCACATATGGAACTCACTGTAACTTTGAGATTGCCATCATCCTGTGACCCCCACAGCCAATAATCTCATGCTTTGTGTCAATTTCATGGTCTGTGAACCTTCCTTGTCCAACTCAGTAAGCACTAGCCACAGATGATTGTCTATGTTAGTTAAAATGAGATAAATTTTAAAATTCAGTTCTCAGTTGCACTAGGTGTGTTTTGAGTGCTCATAACCATATGTAGCTAATAGCTGCCATGTAGTTCAACACAGATAAAGAACCTTTCATCCCCAAGGAAAGTTCTGTCCAACAGCACATCTCCAACAATGTGAATACCTCGTGTACACTACTTAGCCCATAGGTCGTGTCCTCTTGTTTGTGTCTCAGTGTTTTCTGTCTTAGATGTTGATTCCCTCATGAGCAGACTACCCAGTGTGAATCATACATAGGCTTATAACACATTTGGGCAGATACCTTTCTTAAAATGTCATTGCTAAATAGGTACTTGCTGATTGATTTGTCCATTGCTGTGATTTGTTATGGAGACAGTTTGGAGAGACAGGCAAGGTTAGCAGTGAGGTCATCCAGCTCAGTACCCAGATCCACTTCACAGCACACCCAGTAAACAGACCTCTGGAGTCTGCTCACACTTCTTTGCCTGGTGTGGGGTTGTCAGGAGAGCATCACATTTAGATACACTGGGGTGACCTAGGGCAGCTTTGTGATTCCATGGGTCTTTTCATACACTGCAGCGGTCACTGGCAGTAAATTGCTTAGCCATGACACATGCAGTGTGATTGTGACCTTGGCAAGTTCACTAGACTTTCTGTGCTTTAGTTTCCCCCTCTGTAAAATGGAAACAGTTCAGTTCAGTTTAGTTCAGTCACTCAGTTGTGTCAGACTCTTTGTGACTCCATGAACGGCAGCAGGCCAGGGTTCCCTGTCCATCACAAACTCCTGGAGCCTACTCAAACTCATGTCCATCATGTTGGTGATGCCATCCAACCATCTCATCCTCTGTCATGCCCTTTTCCTCCCACCTTCAATCTTTGCCAGCATCAGGGTCTTTTCCAATGAGTTGGTTTTTCGATCCAGGTAGCCAAGTATTGGAGTTTCAGCTTCAACATCAGTCTGCCAGTGAATATTCAGGACTGATTTCCTTTAGGATGGACTGGTTGGATCTCCTTGCAGTCCAGGGGACTCTCAAGAGTCTTCTCTATAAAAAAAAAAAAAAAGTCTTCTCCAACACCACAGTTCAAAAGCATCAATTCTTTGGCACTCAGCTTTCTTTATAGTCCAATTCTCACATCCATACATGACTACTGGAAAAACTATAGCTTTGACTAGACAGACCTTTGTTGGTAAAGTAATGTCTCTGCTTTTTAATATGCTATCTAGGTTGGTCATAACTGTTCTTCCAAAGAGCAAGCATGTTTTAATTTCATGGCTGCAGTCACCATTTGCAGTGATTTTGGAGCCTAAAAAAATACTAGTACTTTATATAGTTGTAAGGATTAGATGAGGTGACATGTGGAAAGTACTCAGGATAATGCTTGATGCAGAGTTTCATGCTCTTTCTCTTCTGGCTCTGTTTCTGACGTGCTAAAATGATTCTGGTACCCAATTCCAGTGTGTTGCTGGGACGGGGGTCTCCCATACCGCGCTATTCCCTGGACACCAGCCGAGTGTCCTATAGTTCAACTCAGTGCTGACGTTGTCTGCCTGGAGAAAGCATCCGATCTCACAGGTTGAGGGCTCAGCCCCGCCCCTGGCCATGTCAGGTGCCAGCCTCCTGTCCAGGTTGTTACTTGTGCTCCTGACTGAAGGGCTGTAAATCAGAGGTTCCCTTAACCACCTCCTTGAATTCAACCAATTTGCTAAAGCAGCTCACAGAACTCAGGGAAACATTTTACTTAGTATATCACCAGTTTATTATGAAAGAATATAAAGCTCAAGAAAAGCCCATTGGAACAGATACATAGGAGCAAGTATGTGGGAAGGAGCAAAAACTTCTGTGCTGAGTGTATCACTCTCCCCAGTCCCATGGGTTCACTCCAGGGCTCTCCAAACCTTGTCCTTTTGGGGTTAATGGAGACTTCAGTACAGGTACACTGATTAAATCATTGGCCATTGGCAGTCAGTCCAACTTGCAGTGCCTCTCTGCTCCCCGAAGGTTGAGGGGTGAGACTGAAAGTTCCCACTCTCATCGCAGGGTTGCTTCCCCTGGCAACCAGGCCCCATCCACACATGACCCAGGGGGCATTCCAAAATTGCCTCATTACCAAAAGACAGAAGTCTCTCTCACCACTTAGGAAGTTCCCAGGCTTTTAGAAGTTCTGTGCCAGAAACTAGATGAAGGCCAATTTATATATTTCTTAATACAAACCACAATATCTCAAGGAACTTAGCAGACCACAAGTTACCCCCTGAGGGAGCAGAATGGGGTGCATTTTGATCAAGAGCTTACTTCCTTTGTTCTTCTGCTGACTCTCATTTAATTTATCCTTTGATCTCTGCCTGACCATTAAGATCTCTGTCAGAAAGAAAACTCTGGAAACAGATCTTTCCTGGACCTCAGGTTCAAGGAACTTGACCACTGTGTTTCTTGTTGAAACCCACTTCAAGCCATCAGTGCTTTTGCAAGGATTTTATCTCACTGAAGAGAATTACTTAACTAAGGTCTTAAGTTCTTTCTTTGAGTCATTGCTTTGGAGTTGTTATTTCAGTTTTGTCAGTTCTGGAAGGCATGGGCTTAGTCATGGATTATGCAGAGAGTGGGAGTGCCAGAGCAGATTCTCCAAGTTTGCATTTTTAGTTGCTTTTCCTCATCACTTACCTGTCATTTATCATGGTGTTGCCCTGGAGGTTATTTCTTTTAGAATCTGCTGTCCTTCAGGTGGAAATGTTAGCTTGAAATGGGGTGACTGCAAATGTCTGGACTCTGCTTGAACTGGAGGCATCTATGTAATTTTGGTTTGAAATCATATCTGACTTTTTAAAATATTTGTTTATTTTTAATTGAAGGATAACGGCTTTAGAATATTGATTTGGTTTCTGCCATACATCATCAACATGGATCACACATAGTTGTACATATGCCCCTCTCTCCCACCTCCCACCCTTTCCCATACCTCTAGCATGTTACAGAGCCCCAGTTTGAACTCCCTGAGTCATATAGCAAATGAAATCATATGTGACTTTGATTTTGTGTGATCTTTGAAGGAGAGAAGACTCTCCAGGTTTTGAAATTCTTTTGGAACATGACCTAGCTGCTATTGAGATATTCCAGGTATCTTCAAGTCGGAAGCAGCAGTGACCACAATGGCTCTTTCTGGGCATTGAGGGCCTGCTGCTTTTTTGCTGGAGTAAGTGAGGGTCTCCTGTTGGCTGAAAAAAAATACACAACCTTAAAACTGAAAATTATGTTTTATTCAGTAGACAAAGCAGGGCTTGAGCCCAGGATGCAGCCTCTCAGACAGCTCTGAGGGACTGCTCTGAAGAGGTAAGGGAGGAGCCAGGATATATAGGAGTCTTACAGCAAAGACCAGGTAGTCAGAACATCAAAATATTACTGTTAGTTAAAGAAAACCAGGTATCTCAAATTAAGGAATTCAGCGCTTTTCTATCATATATATGGGAAGGTGCAACAGTCTGGGCTCAGTGAAATCATTCCTTTGATAGGCACCTTAGCTACCTAGGACCAGTATTCTGCTTTTCTCCATCCTGAGTCCCCTCAGGGTGCACCCCTGGGGGCAGTGATAGTGGCTGAGAGCTTGATGGCCACAGCATCCATTGTTTGCTGATACGGCAGGCAACTCTTTTCATTCACAAGTGATAATTCCACCTGTATTGGTCAAGGTCCCATGCAAGGAACATGGGGCACATTTAAATAAGATAAAAGGAGGAGAGTTTATTTACCAAGGGAGCAAATACAAATTGCAAATTGTGTGGGGCTGAGAGGGCTGCAAGAAGCAGTAGGGACCTGGAAATAACAACTCTTTCTGTTTGGGCACAGGGGTGTTAGTTGAGCCTGAAAGGAGGGTTGGGAAAAGTCAGCACCAGATCTGGAATAGATACCTCCTGCACAGCCAGCCTGAGGCAACTTCAAGGAAAGAGATGGGGAGATGTACCAATACCTTCTCCTCCTGTCCTCTGATCTCCTGACAGGGTACCAGTTGGCCAGACCCAACCAGAGGGCATGAAAACCCATCACCTTGGTCCAAACAGACCAGCCCCCTGGGTCAGAGAGCAGGGTGCAGAGCTGGAGGGGCAAATGGAGTCCTTCCAGCACCACCATAAAAAGCATTTGGGGAGCTTGTGAACAAAAAAGAAAAAAACATACCAGTAAAAAAAGCACAGCAGGGACTTCCTTGGCAGTTCAGTGGTTAAGAGTTTGCCTTCCAAAGCAGAAGCTTGAGTTTGGTTGGGTAGCTAAGATCCCACATATCTTGCAGCCAAAAAAAAAAAAAAAAACATAAAATAGAAGCAATATTGTAATAAAGTCAATAAAGACTTCTAAAAAAATGGTCCACATTAAAAAAAAAAGTTTAAAATTTTATTTATTTAAAAAAGTAAGCACAACATACAGAATAAATGACAGCCAATTCTCCCAGGAACCTGACATGAAATAGTTTCTCAGATATTAATTTCTGGGTTGAACTTCCTAGCAGCCACCACAGAGGGGAAGCCTGGTGGGCCGAACAGTTTACATTGCGTGTCTGCACACGTCACACTAGAGAGACAAACTAGTGAGCCAGATTCTCCCTGGGGTCCACTCCCTTGTACCCTGTCCCATCTCTTGGCACTGACGGTATTAGAGGGTCCTGAAAGAATTCACGTGCTTATCTTACTAGTGATTATGCAAGAGAAGAAATGGAATATTCCTAATTTGGGAAACATTTTGTTTTCAGGTTTCAAGGAAGATTTTCAGATGGACGTTTTTAAGGTTCTGGCGGCCATCCTACATCTGGGCAATGTACGGATTGCAGCAGTGGGCAACGAGAGATCAGTGATCAGCGTAAGATACGTGTTTGTTTCCCCCATCCTGTGCTGGGAGGATGATCAGCAGAAGCTCTCAGGGTTACCCTGCTTTTGTATTTCAGCACCAGGCACACTGGACCTACTAGGGAGACTAGTTTAACAGGAACAAGGAAGATTGGGGTTTCCATGCGTTACCTTCAAAGAGGAAAGCTTCTGCCCCTTGCAACAGCAGAGAAGGGGGAAACACAACCCCTGTGTGGTTTCCTTTTATTCAACAGATTTTTACTGAAAGCCTGCTATGTGCCAGACACTGTTGTAGGCTCTGGAGAAACATCAGTGAACTAAACAAAATCAGAAGGCCTTCATGAAGCTTTTGATCAAGGGGAGAAAATGGAGGTGAGGAGACACAGTAAAAGTTATAGGCGCTGGCAGCTGGCAATAACCATTAAAAATGAAAATAGGGGGCTTCCCTGGTGGCTCAGTGGTAAAGAATCCACTTGCCAATGCAGGAGACGCAGGTTCAATCCCTGGTCAGGGAGGATCCCACATGCTGCAGAACAACTAAGCCCATGGACCACAACTGTTGAGTCTGCTCTAGAGTCCAGGAACCACAACTGCTGAGCCTGAGTAGCACAGCTACTGACGCCCACACTCCCTAGAGCCTATGTTCCTCACCAAGAGAAGACACCTCACTGAGAAGCCTGCACACCGCGACTAGAGAGCAGCCCCTACTCACCACAGCTAGAGAAAAGCCTGCACAGCAACAAAGACTGAGCACAGCTCAAAATAAAAATAAATACAAATTATTTTTTTAAAAGAAGGAAAATAGGGACTTCTCTGGTAGTCCAGTGGTTAAGACTCCACACTTCCAATGCAGGGAGTGTGGGTTGACTCTCTGGTCAGGAAGCTAAGATCCCACATGCCACAGGACATGGCCGAAAATTTAAAAAAGGAAAGTATAGCAGAATAGGTGGGGACAGGCTATGCCTTTTGAATAGGGCATCCAGAGAAAGCCTTTCTAATTCAGTAAGCAAGTGAAATTGTGTCTATATCTGGAGGAGGAATATTCCAAGTAGAGGGAACAGCAGGTACAAAGGCCCTTGGGCAGGAAGTGTTATTGAAAAAATAGCCAAAAGGTTGGTAAATGCAAAGACAGTGAGAGAAAGGAGAAGTGGCGGGTGAGGTCAGAAACTGTGTATGGGGGAGGGGCACAGATCATGAAGAACCTCAAGGGCTCTGGAGGTGTCTTACCTCCTGACACGTGCCTGAATGAAACCCCAATGGTGCTGGCTTCCTCTCTGGAAATAGGCTTCCCTGTAAGTTTTGTGACCGATTTCATCGTTTCATGGACACAAGATAAGTTTCTGTATATGTGTGTTAGGCAACAAATGCTATGTTTTGGTGTGAGGTATGTGGTTATCCTCAGCAATATCCATGTAACGAGGACAGTCACATGTTAACAATGTTTCTGTGAAATGCAAAATCTCCTTGCTGTTAAAGCTTTGTACTAACAATGTGTGTCTTGGTCAATTCCAGTTGTCATAACAAAATATCACAGGCCGGGTGGCTTAACAACAGAAATCTATTTTCTCACAGTCCTAGAGTCTGGAAGTTCACAATCAAGGTACCAACACAGTTGAGTTCTCAAGATGCTGGCTTGCAGACAGCTGCCCTCTTGCTGTGTCCTCACAGGGCAGAGAAAAGCCAAGCTCTATTCTCTTTCCTCCTCTTATAAGAACACTAATCCCATCAAGGGACCCCATCCTCATCTAAACCTCATTACCTCCCTAAGGCCCCACTTCCAGGTTAAGACTTCAACACATGAATTTTTCATATGACTGAGACATTCAGTCTTACAACAATGCCTCCAGAACAACCGATGAGAACAATTGTTAATTTTGTACACCTGTTCATTTCTCAGCTCTGGTACCTACGGTTTAAGGGGAGAGAGCGCTGAGCAGATGTGGAGGATGTGTTTTTTGGCTCAGTGCATCAGTCCTGTTGCCCTGTAACTAGGAAGTAATTCTTCAGATTATCACACTAAGTGCCTTGCCCCATCCCCACCAGTATCCAGTCCTTGCAGAGTCAGTTCACAAAGGACTGGGAAGTTTGGAGGAGGTGATGACAGCCCTGGAAGATGTGCGGGGTAGTTCTCCCACTGGGTCCTGGCTCATTTACCTCAGAAATGGGCTTCTGCACTTTTTCTTCTGAAACTCACATAGACTGAAGATACGACTTTCAAATACCCTGGCTTTGAACTCTGTTCTGTGAAGTTTGTTGTGAAGGTAGCATTTTGGAGAAGGAATTAAAATTGATAGACTAAAAATCCTTTGTCTATCAATCTTAGAAGACAAATCCCACACACAAAAAATGTCAGATCTTTGTAGAAAATAATTTTCATTCATTTGCATCAAGAATGTGAAATATTGGGCAAATTCAATCTGAATGAAGCCATCTTACATTTTAAAACTTGCTGCCCCTTTGCATTTCCCCCTATAGCTGGGTGTTTTTGTCTCAGAAGGTTGGGTTCCTGCTTAGAAGGAAGGAAACCAATGGCTCAACCAAACCTCATAGTCCTGACATGCTTTATTTTATTGTGATATTGGTCAGAAGGGATGTGGGTGGGCAGTAGGGAGGTGGTAGGACTTTTTAGGTTGTTAGAGCCACTATAACCTGATGCTTTTTAAATGCAGTCATGTGATTTTCCCAATTGACTGAGATGCTGTCTACAGATGAGCCCATCTGGGAAGTTTTCCCTGCCCAAGAGGAATGGTGGTATGCAGTCACATGGGATTGCATCTCCTTGCCTAGTGACAGGAACCCCTAGTTCCTGCTGCCTAAAGCAGGAGCAGACCTTTCCTCGTCTGCTGGCCAGTGGGGCAGCTCTCATGCCCAGGCTTGGGAGAGAAACAAGATTCACTTTGTACATCCAGAAGTCCCCCACCACAGCCCTCACGTTGGCTGGAAAACCACTTCAGTTCAGGGAGCCCACCACGTTCTCCCTGACAACACGCTGAGGTCCCTCCTGGGCCAGACCCCACGCTGGGCAGACCCCAGCTACACAAAGAGTTACAGGGCAAGTGTTGGCTCTGACAGGTGGCCTGGGTGTGATACAAAAGGGCAGAGAGAGGCCTTAAGGCTGTGTCCACAAGCACGGGAGAGGGGGAGGATTGCTTCTGTGGCCTAAACATCACTACTGACATTCTTTGGCCAGAAGGAAAATCTGGGTAGGACACAGCCTGGGATCTCCTGGCATCACCACAGCGGTGCCCAGCCTAGGACCAGGTGCAGGCTCCATGCCCCCACGGGCCCTCCTGCTTCACTCCCAGCCCTGGCTCTGTGTTGTGAGGCCTGATCGTGCCTAGGTCGAGGGGCACAGCTGAGTGGGCCAGTGCCAGTTTAGATGGCCTGATGGGGCTGTGTCTTTTGTTTCTGAAGGAGGATGATGATCACCTGGAGGTGTTCTGTGAGCTCCTGGGCCTGGAGAGTGGCAGAGTCGCTCAGTGGCTGTGTAATCGCAAGATCGTCACAACCTCCGAGACAGTGGTGAAGCCCATGACCAGGCCCCAGGCTGTCAATGCCAGGGATGCACTGGCCAAAAAGATCTACGCTCACCTGTTTGACTACATTGTGGAGAGAATTAACCAAGCCTTGCAGTTTTCAGGCAAGCAGCACACTTTTATTGGTGTTTTGGACATTTATGGGTAAGATTCTCTTCGGTGAGCTTGTCTTTCCTCATTTAAATGTCAAATGCCTGTTATCTTTAGGTCGTTTTTAGTCTGGTTGTTCTTTTGTGTTTCACATGATCAGGAAGATGGTGTTCTCTGGTTTTGCGTCTATGGATGTTAAGTATAGTCTCCTGGGCTACAGTGTCTTTTGTGGAGGGTGCATTAAAAAAATTCTAAATCAGGAATGGCCAACATGAAGAGTGCATGCCAACTACCATGCTGAGTGGTTTCCATGCACTTTTTTATTCCTTAAACAACCTTATAATTGTCCCCATTTTACAGATAAAACAACCAAGGCTTAGGAAGACTCATTCACGGTTGCGCTGCTGGTGGGAGAACCCAGTACCACGTGAAGATTGCACCCACCTCTGTTTTCCTGCAGAGGCCACATGAAGTGTAGAACCCTGACATGCCTCTCCCACTTGACAGCCCCACAGGCCCTGCACCTTGCCCACGAGCACAGGGCCAGAGGCAGGCTCAGACCCGAGCCTTTTACCAACCAGGCCCCTCATGCCTACATCCTCTTCCATTCTTGGATCATAGGGGTCATGTGTTTGCCCCATTCTCCATGAATTCTGATATATTTGGTGGATCAAGCTACCACACTGGAGGGTTTTTTCTAGCTTCTTTTCTTTGCCCAGTCCTGCTTTTCTGGGTCAGACTCATCCTAAAGACACTTAAAGAATAGAGTAGCCAGAGAGAGTGAGGGAGGGAAGCCCGGCCAGCATGGTGGCCAGCTCTGAGAGGAGTTAGCACTTGGGCTTTTGTTTGTTAGAGGCTGGCCTCAAGCGCCTAACCCCTTCCCCTCCCAGGACCAACCCTGGTTTCTCAGAGCGGGAGGGCAGATTTTCCCAGGGAAGGCATCACGGAGTATTCCACCTGGATTGGCGAGTAGCCCCTCACACCCTGGAGAAAGCAACTCACCCTCCTCCCTTCCCATATGGAGGGGCGAGCTAGCTCTGCTGGCCAGCTGCTACCTGCTGCAGGGTGAGGCAGGCAGAATTTCTACCCAAATATAGAGAAATAGTTATTTTGTATGAAATAGACTCAGGGGTGTTACCTGTTTAACACGGTGGTGGTTTGGTGGTTTAGTCACTAAGTCTTGTCAGACTCTCACAACCCCATGGACTGTAGCCCGCCAGGCTCCTCTGTCCATGGGATTTTCCAGGCAAGAGTACTGGAATGGGTTGCCATCTGGGTTCTAAGTTAATACATGTGACTCCCAATTAATAGTATCTGTCAACAGTTATAAAACTCTTACATTGCTGGGGTAGTCTAGTAAATTATTTACCTTAAAAGTAAGGATTTGAGCAGCCAGTAATCATCTAAGTAGACTTTTACATGGAAATAGTCCTGCTTAATAACAGTCTCTCTCATTGTGATGGAAATAAGTGATTGTTATATTTTTCTCTGTTCTTTTCTGTGTTTTCAAAAATAAATAGCCCTTTATTTTTAAGAATATATTATCTCATTCAAGAACACATATTCATGTGCCAGGAACTGTGTCAGGTGTGATGGGTGAACAGAACAGACATCTGGCCCCTGCCCTGTTGGGACTTAAATTTTAGTGGAGGAAGAGGCCATCAGAGATTGGGGTGGCTCCTGGGAAAGGAATAAGTGGATGGATGTGCCACTGGTTAACCAGGCACCAGGAAGAGAGGGGGCAGCTGAGAATTAGGAGTCAGGAGAACAGCAGGCAGGCATCCACAAAGCTGATAGACCACGGTAATCAGGAATTTGAATTTTTGGCTAAGTGGGCTAACTTTAGACAGGAGGAACTGTAAATTTTTAAGAACTTGTTAGAGTATGTTTTAAATTTAAATTTTAAAATTAAACCCCTCTCTAAACATTTAAACGGTAACATGCTCACTTGTCACCCATGAATTCATTTCACCCTCCAAAAAAGTAAGCTCTCCCCTTTAAATAAGAGTGGTACTGTCTGGAGTGAATCCTTTCATGCCTTTCTCCAGTATGCTCATGGGTGGATTAGCCCTCATTCCTGCACACCTGGAGCTGCTGCGAGAGCTGAGCTCAGGGTGAGCTGGGAATAAGGTGGCCTGAAAGGGAAAGTTACCCTGCATGAAGACAATGAAAGCCCAAGCTGTGAGCCTTGAGATTTCAGCTCCGGACGTCATGGAGGCTTGTGGTTCCCTAGCCAGGCAGGTGTTTATGTTCTCTGGACGCCTAGCTGGAAGGGCTTGGGGCCAGGAGTCACACCCCAGGGAGTAAGCACTGCACCACACCCGTTGTGTGGCCTGGAGGGTGTCACTGAACCTCATTTTCTGTGTCTGTAAGATGGGGCCTCTCTCGCAGGGATATCACCAAGGTCAAATGGAAGAAATTGTGAATGCGTCTTTACAAACCATAAGGATTATTCCGATGTGAACAGGAAAAGGAATGTCACTGATGTTTGACATCCCGCCTCTACCCTAGGAAGTCCTGCCTTTGACCCCAGCTGTGGGCTTCAGGGCACAGTGAGGCCCTTCTGCCTCCCCTCCAGGCCCAGCTGTGGCCTGTCTGCAGTGTCCAGCCGGCCGAGCCTCTTGATCACACAGGGCACTAGTGGAATGGGGCTGTCAGGGCTCTGGGTTCTCCTCTTGCTCCATGGACAGTCTGGGACCTTAACCTCCCCAGAAATTCTGTACTGAGCCAAATGGGCTCAGCCACGTGAGACTCCCAGGGGACCCGTGGTTGAAGCTGGCAGGAACCTCTCAGGATTAGAGCGATTAAGAACTAAGGCTTTAGAGTCACCACGAGCTGGGGTCAGATTTCGCGTGTCTGGCACCACTCTGTGATGGTCACCATCTCTTCTGACCGTCATGTGTAACAGTGGGGTGAGGGCAACCCCTCACCTAGGGTGGTGTTAGGGTTAAGTGTGGTGATGGGCATCAGCACCAACACCTAAAGTGCTCGGATTCCTCCTGGCAGGAACGCTCCTCTGCCCAGGTGGTGGATCGGGTGCCCCAGTTCTGTTCAGCCTACATCGTGTTTTACTGCTGCTGCTGCTAAGTCACTTCAGTCGTGTCCGACTCTGTGCAACCCCATAGATGGCAGCCCACCAGGTTCCCCCATCCCTGGGATTCCCCAGGCAAGAACACTGGAGTGGGTTGCTGTTTCCTCCTCCAATGCATAAAAGTGAAAAGTGAAAGGGAAGTCACTCTGTCGTGTCCGACTCTTTGCGACCCCATGGACTGCAGCCTACCAGGCTCCTCCATCCATGGGATTTTCCAGGCAAGAGTACTGGAGTGGGGTGCCATCGCCTTCTCTGACATCGTGTTTTACAGAGTGGGGTAATTCACATAAAAGTCCAGGTTTCTGGATTCTTTGAGAGTCAGGTGACCAGACATCCTGATCTGATTAAGCCATGGCCACAGCTGGCTCGAGCTGAGCAGCAACCATCCTGTAGGGCAGACCTGGTTATCACGGGTCCCACACAGTTCCAGCCACTCTCCATGCTGTTATCTCCTGGCCTTCTCAGCTCCTGGGTCTGCAACTCCAGCGGCAGCCATTGAAAAGTCTGAAGACGGAGGTGGGGCCATGTCTTCCTTGGGCCTGAAGGGGTCTGCTGGGCTGTGACCTTGCTCTTTTCCTCTGAGGACTATGAAAGCGCCCCTCTGGGAGGCAAAACTGTGCTGCCTCTGCCTTCAGCAAGGAGTCGGGGCACAGGAGACAATGTTGCTGTTTTCACTGGGAGCAGAAGTGCTACAGTCAGGTGGACTCATAGCTAAGTCTGACACTGACTGTGTGACCCAGACACATTTTTGAACTTCTCAGTCTTGTTTCCTCATCTGTGAACTGAGGATAATAAGGCTGATGTCAGTGTTGTTGTACAGATTATGTGATATGCCATATTGTGCACATGCCTGCGTTAGTGCCTGCCTCAAGTAGGTGTGTTGTACACACCAGATTCCTTCCTGGGGCAGCCTGGAAAAACGAGACTTACAAGCTGACTGCTAGGATGGTTAAAACAAGAATTGAAGCATGTTTAAAACTCACAGAAAACATAAAAAACAGTTACACTATTAAAGTTGTGAAGAATACTAACCTATAAGCAAGTATGTATGTCCTTCAAGTTATGTCTTAACTAGTTTAAATTGTATTTCAGTTTTGAAACCTTTGATGTGAACAGCTTTGAACAGTTTTGCATAAATTATGCTAATGAAAAGCTGCAACAGCAGTTTAACCTGGTAGGTGACTTTTTTGCCTTCTTGAAACTTGCTCTCAGCTGTGTCTGTCTGTCTGTCTGTCTGAACAGGGAGCGAGTCCGAGTCTGGCTCTTGTCCTCCTCAAATCTCACCAGCATTAAAGAGTCACATGCTGGCTCACTGCACCATCTTGTGGCTGTTTCTTGAAACTGCACCTTCCCATCCGATGTCATTTTTGTGGAGGCACCTGCCAACGTTTGTTTCAGTTCATCACCTGCCATTCTTGGATACAGACCCATTCCAGCCAGACCAAGTCACTTAGTTTCCTGCAGGCTCCGGTCCTTGTGAGCCTCGGTATCTGCACATACTCTCTGCCACAACCCCCCTGCCCCTGTCCTTTCCCATCCCTTCCTCTTCACCTGGAGAACTCCTGCTTGTCTTTGAAATTCAGCTTCTCCCACACAACTCATGAGGCAAAGATAGTGTGACATCATAGAGAGCATGAGCTTTTGCTGAAACGGAAGTGGATTTGAGTCTCAGATTTACCACCTCCTTCCTCTGGGGCCTTGGGTTCTCTGAGCCTCAGTTTTCTCATTTTGAAAATGAGCCAGTTGTATTTTCCTAGTATTCTTGTGAGGAGAAGACTTAATATTGAATAATATTCAGTAAATGCTTCTTTTCTTTCTTATTCCTTGCTCCAGAGTTAATCCATGTATAAGCATTAAATTTCACCCCACATTTGTACTCTGTTATCATTCTCATGGATTCCCTGGAAGTTTAGCATTTAAAACTGAAACTAAGATTTATTCCAAGTGGATATGCTGCATAACTCACCTGAAGTCAAATAGTACATGTGGATCCTGCCCCTCTCCGGACTCCAGGGCCACCTTGCTTCCCAACACACACATTCACCGCAACCTTAGAATGATAAATATGCGAGACACTCTGAAAATAACACATCAGAGGCTGAAATTCCATTCTTTTCTTTTTTTATTCTGCCTTTCCTCCTCTTCCACTAAATCCTTATTTTTCCCCCTTTGATGTTGTTAGAGTCATCTATCAATAGGCAGATCCTCCTGGGAGGGGTAATGACTTAAAATATAAGTATAAGCCCTAGTGAGTTCTCTCCTGGCTCCTGTCCCATAAATCTGGCCTCTGCTGGACCCCTGCATCTGAGTAGCCTCTGGGAGGTAAGCCATGACAAAGGGACCCTGCCACCTTCCTCTTTTGGCCTCGGTGTCGTCTATGCTCCCTTCTGTGGTTAAAGCCCCACCCCTGACCCGGTGTCCTGAGCCTTGCATTCACCCAGCCTCTTTGCTCTTACTCCCCTTCCTTGCAGTGTCCGGCCTCTGAGGAGCCCTGGGCTGAGTCCTGTCTAGGCTCTCCCCTCCAGTACTGGCCTCTTCAAAGCCATTCCCACCCCCAAACTGAGTTACCTTTCCAGAACCTAAGTCTCGACATGAACTCCATGGGTGCTCACTGCCCCCAGGAAAAGGCCACAGGACTGAGATTCTCTGGGGGTTCTCCACGAATCTGGTCTGGCATGATTTCCCCTCTGCCGTCCTCCGCAGCCCCATCTATTACTCCAGCCATTACCATTGTGTGTTCTCTCTCTCTTTCTAGCTTGTGTGGGCACTGTCCAGTTCCCAGCCACCTGTTGGGCTTCCTGCAGTTCCCAGTGGGATTCTCCCATGGGAGCCTTTCTCCTCGCAACCCCTCCCCCTTCTGCCACCTGCAGCCAGGATGAGCCTGAGCCAGCCCTCTGGGAAGCCTTTCCTGTACCCCTGTGGCTCAAACAAGTAATGCACAAAGCTCTTCAAGTTGTTAGCCTCTCACACTGGCCCCACAGCCAGCCCTCTTGGGTGGGCTTGCTCTTAACCCAATCAAAGAGACTGGCTCCATGTTTGACAGCAGCAGTGGCTGAGCAGGGAGAGGCTCCAGGACCGCCTTGAGTGCCAAAGGTGGCAGGCTGGCCCAGAGTTTACACCCCAGGATGTGGGGACCCACTCAGCCTGGGCAGCAAGATGACAACTAGACCCAGGTTAGGACCCCAGCAGCATTGATTGTGGGAAAGGGGAGTGACATGCACCTCAAAGGCTTCCATAAACATTACAAATCAAGTCATGTGCCTACATTTTCCAAATGTTTATGTCCTGTTCTTCAGAAGCACACTCTAATACTCTCTTTTACTTTCTATATTAACTTGTGGGTTTCCAGCATGTCTTTAAACTTGAACAAGAAGAGTATATGAAGGAAGACATTCCTTGGACTCTGATAGACTTTTATGACAACCAACCAGTCATTGACCTGATTGAAGCAAAAATGGGCATTTTGGAGTTACTGGATGAAGAATGCTTGGTAACTTTTAAAAATAATTTTCTTTAACTTCAGAGCAATAATAGATGAGCCTATTTCCAAATAGAATTTTTAAAAATCTACATGTAAATTCCTGATTGATCAATTACCAGTTGATTGGCTGTTAATTCTGGGACAGCAGTCCATAGCAGGAACCCCAGGAGGCCGGGTAAATCTCCCACCCTCAGCATGTATAGCCCACCCATGGGTAACATGCATGACCTCTTAGGTCATGTCCAGCAGGGAGGAGCCCTTTGAAGCTGTCTCTGGGTGTGTATATAGAGTAGACATGGAAACAGCAAGTGACCACACTCCAGTTGTTAATGACTAACAGGAATTGAGTTTTCTCTTACTTCCTGATTCCATGAGTCATCCACTGGGAGGTACAGCTGAAAAATCAACATCATACAATTGAGAAAAGAGTCTCTAGGAATTTTCCTATTGTTATTACCCTCTGGGAGGAACAACTTTATAGTGAGTCAGCCTAGCAGTGGCCTTCATGGGGCCATAGGAAAAAATAACCCTTAGGACGATATTTGGTCTTTTTGGTTGGAAATTGATATTTTAATGTTTAAACACATTTTTTTTCCAAAGATTTATCACCCCCTTCCATGCTCAGATGGTAAAGCGTCTTGCTTACAATGTGGAAGACCTGGGTTCAATCCCTGAATCAGGAAGATCCTCTGGAGAAGGAAATGGCAACCCACTCCAGTACTCTTGCCTGGAAAATCCCTTGGACAGAGAAGCGTGGTAGGCTACAGTCCCTGGGGTTGCAAAGAATCAGACACGACTGAACGACTTCACTTGTCCATGATTATAATGTTGAAGACGTACTGGTATTTTCTCCCTATAATTCTCAATTCCATGGTTCTTCTCACAAACCATCCTTTCTGATGCCACCTATGTTTTAGTCCCTGCAGTGATGTAAGATTAAAAGGCAAGCACCAAGGCCAAACATTCTGGGATGATCTACTGGAGGCAGGGTTCAGAGGCCAGTGTGGGCTCTAGGAATATTTGTACCAAATCTACAGAGCTTCCCTGTTGACTCAGATGGTAAAGAATCTCCCTGCAACACAGGAGACCTGTGTTGCATCCCTGGGTTGGGAAGATCCCCTGGAGGAGAAAATGGCTGCCCACTCCAGTATTCTTGCCTGAAGAATCCCATGGACAGGAGGAGCCTGGTGGGCGACAGTCCCTAACATCGCAAAGAGTTGGATTCAACTGAGTGACTAACACTACAGAGATAGTCCCTAGGTGACCAGTGTCACAAAGAAGTTTGCAGATGTCATTTGGACACTATGTAGTATTAGATTCACAGAGTTCAGGCTGAATATAGCTGGTGATAGCTTCAAAATCACCAGTATCAAGAACAAGTTCTGCAACTAGCTTAGTTCAAGGAGGGAGTTATTAACTAGGCAGTAAAACAAAAGAAAAATTCTTCCTGAGGCAGGAGATGGAAAGGACTACATTTCGGTGCCAACCTTTCTCCATTCAACCAAGAATAAAAATTGTTTTCACCTAATGGAATTTATGCTACTTTTTCCTGAATCTTTAGACTACTTTGGGAAAAAATATTAAAATACTGCCAGTTTTGCAGAAATAAAATCCTTCATCCTTATATGATTATATCACTGTTTCCTTTTCATTGGTAACATCTTGTTCTTCTAAAAGAGCAGTGATAAAATGTCTATTGAAATATCACTCTAAAGAATAAGATCAAAGACAGACTCTTGCCTCTATTGCTGTTAAAAAAGGAGCCTCCCGTGTCGAGCAGTCCACTTGGAAGTGCAGCTCATCTTGGTTTCTTAGAATTAGCACTTTTCCTCCCCTTGGTTAATCTTTTGTCTCTAGTTGTCTTACTTGCTATTTGGTTTGCTTTTCTCTTCCAGTTACCACATGGGACTGATGAAAACTGGCTTCAAAAGCTGTATAATAATTTTGTCAACAAAAACTCTTTGTTTGAAAAACCCAGAATGTCAAACACCTCCTTTATCATCCAGCACTTTGCAGATAAGGTACAGTGAGAGTCTGGAGCAGAGCTGTCTGCCCACGGCTGTCTAGCTGTCCCCTGGGATGAGCAGGCAAGCCAGGGGCTTTTCTGGTCAGAATTGTCACACTTAGCGTGTGGCTGTGATGAGGAATACTTGTGTGTACGCAAGTGTGTGTGTGTGTGTGTGTGTGTGTGTGTGAGAGAGACAGTTCTCAATTTGGCTTTATCACATAATACATGAGTTTCGATTATATTTTTTAAAGATAAACGTATTGCCAGTGGACCTCATTTCTGATTTGGGGCTTATCGTAAGTTCATTAACCATTTATCAGTTTATTTTCTCTATGAAATTGTTCTAATCAAGACTGGATAGGGACCTCCCCGGTGGTCCAGTGGCTAAAACTCCATGCTCCCAGTGCGGGGGCCTGGGTTCAGCCCCTGGTCAGGGAACTAGATCTCACATGCCACACATAGAGTTTGTGTGCCACAACTAAGACCCAGCACAGCCAAAATACATTAAACTTTTAAAAAAGACAGAGTAGTTGTTTCCTACACTGAAAGCTATGTCTTGTTTTTGACCCTTTGCTTTTCTATTGTCATAATTTATTTATTACTTTGGTAACATAGATTGACTCAAGATGATGGGTTTTCTAGGTGATCTTTGTTTTCTTTGTATGTCTCCAATTTCTTATGGAAAAATGTTACTTTAATTTCAAAAATTATTTAAAAAAATCAAATTAAAGAAAGCTTAGAAGATGGAAGGATAAGAAGACAATTCACCATAGCCACCTGCCTAAACATGCTTCCTCATCTTACTTTCCTTCCTCAAGAAAACTCCTGCTGTCTGCTTTATTACCCAGCTGGGTGTTACTCCTGTGGCTTGGCCTGCACCTTGGGATTGTGGGGACAGCCTGGGCTTGTGTGTCCTAGCCACTGATGCTGTGGGTCAGTCTGCTGGTCGTGCCTGGGTGCCCACAGGGGCAGTGGAGGGGACAGCCAGCTGCTCAGCTGTAATAACCTGTGTGGGCGAGAGGAGCGCTGTTAAACATGATCGCCTTTTAGTGCTTTAGTTTTTCACATAGGCTCCTGAAGAGATGCTCATGAAACAAGTGTTGATGTAGCAAGTTATATTTTCTAGCTGTCCTTTATAATTTCAGTTGTGATCCCAAGTTTAAAAAAAAAAAGGTATCAGACTTCCTGCAAAGCACATATATGGGATTTACTTCAAGAGACCCTGTCTATAGTACATGATTTCTGTACATTTAATTCTTGTCATTTGGTACTTCTAAGAGGATCCTCTTAAGAGAGCTAACAACGCTGCATTTTGTGTGGACTGTGGATTGGAGGGAAGAAACCACACATGCCATAGCGTTAGCTTACGTTCTCAATTTAATTAGCCAGGAAAATAAAATTGTTTTCAGAACAAGGCAGCTGTGCTTAGATACAGTACGTCAGCACACTTTGCTGTGGTCTTCAGAGCCCAGACAGAGACACTCAGCTGCCTGGGACACAGTCCCTGCAGACAGTCTCCTGGGAAAGCTCTCTATTTATTACACCATTGCTTGTTTATCTAGTGGCTCACACACCAGCCTGGAAGAACTTACACAACAGTGCTCGTGCTTTATTCACACGGGTGTGTTTACAGCCAGCCAGCGTTCCTGGTTCCTAACCCAACTGTGCACCAGTAAGGATACTTTCCTCCCCATGGGACAAAGCAGAGTCCTTGTCAGGGGTCCCTGAACACCCTCTCTGCCTCCACATTCCAGCACCCCAAGAGCCTGTTTGTTCACAATTTTTAAAATGTTTTTTTATTTATGAAGAATATCACATTTTAAAATAACAGTCCAGAAATTTGACTATTGTAAATAGTGCTGCAATGAACAACAGGGGTGCAAATATCTTTTTGAATTAGTGTTTTGGTTTTCTTGAGATATATATATACACACACACACACACACACCCCCCAGGAGTGGAATTGTTGGATCAAATGGTAATTCTATTTTTAATTTTTTGAGTAAACTCCATACTGTTTTCCATAGTGGCTGCACCAATCTGCATGCCCACTGACAGTACACGAGTGTTCTCTTTTCCCCACATCCTTACCAACACTTGTTATTTGTTGTCCTTTCAATGATAGCTATGCTGACAGGTGTGAGGTTTATCTCACTGTGGCTTTGATTTGGATTTCTCCAGTGATTAGTAGCCCTGAGTATCTTTTCATGTGCCTGGTGACCATCTGTTTGTCTTTGAAAAAATATCTATTCAGATTCTCTGCTCATTTTTGAAATAGGATTCTTTTTTTGTAGTTGAGTTATCTAAGTTCTTGTATTTTGGATATTAATCCCTTTTCAGATATATCATTCACAAATAACTTCTCCATTCTGTAGGTGGCCTTTTTGTTTTGTTGATAGTTTCCTTTGCTGTGTAAAAACTTCTTAGTTTGGTGTAGCCCGATTTATTTTTGCTTTTGTTTCCCTGGTCTGAGGAAACATATCCCCCAAAGTATTACTAAGACCAATGTCAAAGAGCATGCTACCTGTGTTCTCTTTTACAAGTTTTATGTTTTCAGGTCTTACATTTAAATTTTAATCCATTTTGAATTTATTTTTGTGCATGATGTGGGAGTAGTCCAGTTTGATTATTTTACATGTAGCTGTCCAGTTTCCCCAACACCACTTACCGGAGAGGCTGTCTTTTCCCCACCGTATGCTCTTGCCTCCTTTGTCATAGATTAATTGTCCATAAAAGTGTGGGTTCATTTCTGGGCTCTCTGCTCTGTTATATTGATTTATGTGTCTGTCTTTATGCCAGTGCCATACTGTTTTGATGACTGTAGCTTTGTCACTAACTAGAGATTTGAATATTTAAGGAGCCACTCTGGCTATTTTGTTGTTACAGATTCAAGAAGCCTTATGAATCAGAAAGGGCTTCATGGAGGGTTTTTCTAAACCAAACTCTAACCCACTGTAAATCTGACTCTAAGGGTTTTGTGCCTTGGAAAGCTGTGTGGTCAGCTGGTCAGTTTTTCTTTTCTTTCTACCACATTAATGCTGATTCAGGAAGACATTTCTGTTTGAACTCAGAGGATACCACTGAGCTTTTCTGCTCCTCCTGGTGACTTCAAAGGCAAAGAGAACCCTAAGTGAGGTCTTCGTTTATTAATTGCACATATAACAGGGAACAGTCACCCACCTGTGGCCAGTGGAAACTAACAGGTGAGTGTAGGTGAGTGTAGAGTGGCCAGTGAGAAGTCCAGGCAGTGGGAGAACACAGTGCTTCCCATCAGATGACACAGCCCCAGCTTTCCAAGATTTCTATAATATAATGAGGTTGCTGAGACAAACAGAAACTGGATCTCTTTTTAAAACATTGCTTTTATAGCCCCTTCATTAATCTTTCTTAAAAAAAAAAAAAAAGAAACTTGTGGTACTTAGATGCTTTCAGCTTTTGCCTCTTTGGAAATAACGCCTTTGTTTGCATAGGTAGAGTATAAATGTGAAGGTTTCCTTGAGAAGAACAGAGATACCGTCTATGACATGCTGGTTGAAATCCTGAGAGCAAGCAAGGTTTGTAAAGTACTAAAGGGTAATTGATGTTATTCATTGTGTACTTGACATGGACCTAGATGTGTATCAAGAGAAAGAAACATGTGCATGTTATCTGTCTTGTAACAATAAATTGTAGCTTCTACATACAAAAAATCATCCTCATTAGTATAGTGATGAGTATTTTATTTTGTTTTATTTTTATTTTTAGAGAGCTTTTTAAATTATAATTTAAAACTATTTTGTGCCAGTACAGTATATTAATTTTACAAATCTAAAATTTTATCTACTCTTTAAGTATTTGCAAAAACCATACATCCTTCTTCAGCTTTATTGCACACTATAAGAAAATACTAATTTTTAAATTAGAAAATATAAAAATGCTTTCAATATAGAAGAGACAATCTAATTTTAAAGACAATACTGTATAAGAATGTCTACCCAGAAAACAAAAAACTTTCACAGGATACCAAGCTGGCCAGATGCTTCAGAAGATCCAGTACTAGTCCAAGATACTTAATCCCAACTGTATTGTCCTTCTTCATTAGAAATCTAGATGCCACTCAAGGTGGTTTCATATACAAACAAAAAATGACCATTTTAGAATTGGCACTAAAATATGCTTCTAGCTTCTGAAAGCATTCAAATTTTTACTACATGCAAAATCAAAAATCAAATGTGCCGATGATAGAGAGGAAGGACAGTGAAGAAGATCATTTAAAAAGTCATTCACACTTTATACCTTCACTCACAGATATTTATAGGGCACCTACCATACACCAAGCACGGTCCTAGACTCTGGGGAAACAGCAGTAACAAGACAGATAGGGTTCCTGACCTCAAGGAGCTCACATTGCACAGGGAGCAACCTACCTCCCAGATGAGAGCAATTCGTGGAAGGCAGTGCTAAGTAAGTGCTCAAGGAAACCAAAGCAAGGCAGGATGCTGCTCTGCGAACGTGGGCTCCTTGAATCCATGGTACCATGTGCTGAAGTGTCACCGTAAGAGTAACTTCTGGCTTTTTCTTTTCCTCCTTAAACATTTTTCTCAATTTAAGAATTTTAAGAACTCAAATTCTTAAAGTTTGAGAATAAGGATGTTTCATCCACAGTCCTTCATTTTTTGTGAAGATTTGATTATCATACTTATTTTCCTTGTTTTTGAAGGTCTCTTGTCCTTTGTTAATGCTCAGGTGTTTTGACAGTTTCCCAAATAAGCCTGAGCACTTCCCCTAATGGTCATAAATAAATCACAGGCCATGGAAACTTCAGTTATTAACATTGATCTATGACAGAGAATTCAATGTAGAAATAGTCTGTATTTTGTGTACCAAATTAGTTGACGTAATTCACCGATTGTATGTATACTCACCCCAGGCCAGCTTGGGGTCCAGCATGCTGAATTCCTCAAGAGGGATTCAGATTGCCATGAAGCACAGATGGGTCTCTCCACTAAACCCACAAGCTATCAGAGGCCTGGGAATTTCGCATTTACTTGTTCCATGGGGGCTACAGGATACATCAGGCAAGAACTCTCCCCCAAAGGAGATTCTCAATGTCTGATTTAAAAGAAGAAAACATAAGGTCTTCTCTAAGAGATAAGGCATTTAAAGGAAAAAGTGATGCAGAGTAGAAAGTAGTGTCTTAAAAAAAGGTACAGATTAAAGATTAAGATAACTCAGAGGAAGTTGGAATTAATACATGCTGGGATACCAGGAAAGGTATTCTGAAGGGAGTGGGGCTGAAAATATTATAATAGAACCTTAAATAATGGGTAGGGTTTAGATAGCATCACCAACTCATTGGACATGAATTTGAGCAAATTCTAGGAGACGGTGGAAGACAGAGGAACCTGGCAGGCTGCAGTCCATGTGGTCACAAAGAGTCCAGCACAACTTAGTGACTGAACAACAGTTAAATCTGTGGGGCTGAGAATGTGAGGTTAGGAGGGAAGAGGTTCCAAGTGCAGAAGCAACATGAGCCAAGGCACAGAAGGAGGAAGATTATCTCGTTTTCTGACTGGTGGAGCGATACCCACATACAGATATTCACATGGTTTCCTTCCTGCTCTCATTCCTGGGAAAGAAACCATCAGGCATCCCCAGTGAGGGCGGTCCCCTTGTGGAACTGAGATTTGGCCCGGATTGTTACTTTACCCACCACTGGTTTAGACAGGTTGGGATTATGTTGACCTTTTCCTCGATTATACCAGCTGAGGACTGTGGGCAAACACTTTTGACATTAAAACCCTCTCTGTTCTTCCTAGTTTCATCTCTGTGCCAACTTTTTTCAAGAAAATCCAGTTCCTTCTTCCCCATTTGGTTCAGCAATCACAGTGAAATCTGCAAAGCCAGTCATCAAGCCAAACAACAAGCATTTCCGGAGCACCGTGGGGAGCAAGGTACCCAGAGAGTGGCTGAAGGCCCAGCCAGGCTGAGGGCAGGATCAGGGCTGGGTGGGACCATTCTGGGCCTGGACACTGTGCTGTGCTCAGTTGTATCTGATTCTTTGTGACCCTTTGGACTATAGCCTGCTAGGCTCCTCTCTCCATGAGATTCTCCAGGCAAGAATACTGGCGTGGGTTGCCACACCCTCCTCCTGGGGATCTTCCAGACCCAGGGATCGAACCCATGTCTCTTATGTCTCCCGCACTGGCAGGCAGATTCTTTACCATTGCATTACCTAGGAAGCCATGGACATGGACACTGGCACTGGGCTTCTTCAAACCTAATATAAATGCAAAGAAGAGTAGTAGTTCATCGTCATGGTGCCTCCACCTCTGAGCAAACTGTATGTTTGCACAATAACCTGCCTCACTAAGCCCTTGGCTGTTGGGGAGTATTGGACAGAGAACTCCTCTGTCCGTAAAAGCAGGATATGCTGAGATAAACCCAGTCATAGACTAAAACCTTTCATAATAGATGTTTATGCATGAATTTCATTTTTCCTCTTCTTGAGTAACTTATCAAGGTTGAACCTCTTTTTTTAACTTTCTATTTTATACTGGAGTATGGCTGATTAACAATGTTGTGATAGTTTCAGATGAACAGCAAGGGGACCCAGCCATACATATACATGTATCCATTCTCCCCCAAACTCCCCTCCCATCCAGACTGCCACGGGACATTGAGCAGAGTTCCCTGTGCTATACAGTAGAGGCCCTTTTTTTCTTTTAACCTTCATCTGAGCGTTATTATATTCAGGGCAATGTTTGTCGCCTGACCTTGTTTCCTAGTTCCGCAGCTCTCTGTACTTGCTCATGGAGACACTCAACGCCACCACTCCCCACTATGTCCGATGCATTAAGCCAAATGATGAGAAACTGCCCTTTGAGTAAGTGTTCTGCAACAGAGGAGGGTGGGGGCAAACACCGAGAAAGCCGTCTCTGTCATGATGTTGGAGAATTTGCTTATAATTGTCTAGAACTTTACTATTTCTGGGTTTTTAAATGATTCAAAACAAGTCTGCCCTCTACATCTAGTATTAGTTCAACCCCTCTGGCTAAGCCGGCTCATCTCCGGGATTAAGCAAAGGGGCTAGATCTGAAAGAATTATTCTACGGCTAGGGCTTATGCAACTGAGAAAGCCAGAACATTTTCCTTGATGGTGAGAATTTGTATGTGTTTGCAGGAGAAAGGCTGTAGAGGGGTCTGAAGTTTTGCCTTCAAACCTGGCATGAGGTCTTAGGCTTGTTCTCTGGGGCCCCAAGAGGAAGACCCGAACCCACGAGTAGAAGTTACAGAGGGTCTCTTAGGTGACTCGAGCTGAGAGGCACCTTAGGGGCTGCACTGTCCTGTGTCTGGGGTCCTCAGAGGGTCAGACCTAGGCCAGAGGGCCACCTGGGGAGTGTCTTGTACAGGGAACATAGCAACGTGTAGGTGCTAGGATGGGGAACTTGGATGTTTCTCTCACTCTGGTTGTCGTTTCCCCACAAAGCTGCTCCTGCCATCTTGGTCAGAATCAGCTGCTCCCAGAGGAGATGCTTTCAGTTCTTCCCAGTTGAGAATAATGTTTGCTGGGGGTTTATCATACAGGGCCTTTATTATGTGGAAGTAGGTTCCCTCTTTACCACTTTCTGGAGAATTTTTATAATAAATGAATGTTGAATTTTGTTGAAAGCCTTTTCTGCATCTGTTAGGATTAGCATATGGTTTTTTGGAGCCCTCTAAATGATCATACTATAAAGAGTAAAACAGATGTTAAAAAGTTAGTTTGAGGTAAATATTTTGAAAGTCAAATTACTGGAATTAAGTTACTGTGTATCTACCAAAAACTTTTAAACATTTATTCATTTGAATCTAAAAACTGAAGCAGATTTCCATGATCTATTTCTCCTAAATGTTGGTTATTTATTAATTGTTTTCTTACAATAATTTAACGTTTTTTATCAAGACATAAAATATTTTTAAAATGTTGTGGTTCAAAATTGTAGTAAGTACAGAACAACAGTTTGGATGTAGACCTAGGGCATACATTCCTCTTAGTCCAAGTGATGGCATACCATCATAACGAAGAATGGTAGATTAAAGAAGTTATATATTTATGCAAGTATATATATTCTGCTTCATATTTATTATTTTAATAACCTAAATTTCAATAGTTTACTTTTAATTGGAACTATTCTCAAATATCATACATTCTTCAACTATTAATTCACACTGGATAGTCTTTAGAAAGCTGATTTGAAACTCCAAAAAAAAAGAAACAATCAACTGGTCCTTTCCGTGTCCTCAGTGTGGCTTCTGAACTGTTCCACAGAGGTGCTACCCTCAATGACATCCAACACGTATTTATCAAGTATCTGCTGGGTTTGGGGGTCAGACAGGCAGATCCTGGTCCCCAGGAGCTCACATTCGGGGCAGGTCTGCTACACTGTTTATGGGCCTGTTTGTCAACTATGATGATTTAATACATGATCAAATCGTCCTTAAGGTTTGACTCCAAAAGAATTGTTCAGCAGCTGCGAGCCTGTGGCGTCTTAGAAACGATTCGCATTAGTGCCCAGAGCTACCCTTCTAGGTATGTTGTCAGCTCCTCATTTGGGGGGAAGAGTGCCCAACTTCAGGTCTGTGCTGAGAACCAAGGGAGGAACTGCCTTGTGTTCCGGCAGATCTGTCCATAAGATATCCCACCATGCCGTGGGAAGGTCAGAGAGGGTGATAGACGGGCAGCATGGTAGACAGAGGCCACCGTCCCCACCTGCCACCCCATCTGTCCTAGTGAGGGTCACCTGCTGCCCCCCCAGGGCTCCTGGGACAGCGGTCTGGAGGGGGTGGGGGAGACAGTTGTTGAAGTGGAGCATTAACAGAAGTCATCCGGGGAGCACACAAGTGTGCTCAGGTGAGGCTTGGGCGGTGTCCCAGCATCTCTGGGTCAAAGGTCAAGGCCCCCCAAACAGTGGCAAGTAAGCCTGTGGGGTCCACAGACAGCATGTGCGCTTTCCTCCAGCCTGCCTCCTCAGGTCTGCCTTGGTTTTCCAGGTGGACATACATTGAGTTCTACAGCCGCTATGGGGTCCTCATGACCAAGCAGGAGCTTTCATTCAGCGATAAGAAGGAAGTGTGCAAATTGGTCTTACACCGGCTCATCCAGGTCAGTCCTCCTTCCTGGAATCAAGGGCTCCCAAGCACTTGCCTCATCTTTGCCTGTGTCTTGGGGCCATAAATGTCATGAATGCCTGGGAAGAAAGAAGATGTGCCCGAGTGTCTGTGTGCTAAGGAGGTCAGAGCAGACTTACTCATGGAGCATCATCTCCCAACAGCAGGACTCATCTTCAGGGTCCCTCCCCTACCCCACCAAGTCCTCCTGTCCTGCTGGACTCTCCTGCAACCCAGCGACTTCTGTGGGCCTAACTTATGTTACACATTCAGCTACACAGTCATTAAGCCAGGTCGTGGCTCTCAGTGTGGATTTAGAAGGTTGCTGAAGCCATGAGTTTTGACAGAAAAGAGATGGGGAAAGTAGCTCTGATGGCCAGGAGAGGAGTGGTATCCAGTGCAGTTCAGTCACTCAGTTGTGCCTGAAAATGGACTGCAACATGCCAGTCCTCCCTGTTCATCACCAACTCCTGGAGTTTACCCAAACCCATGTCCATTGAGTCGGTGATGCCATCCAACCATCTCATCCTCTGTCGTCCCCTCCTCCTGCCCTCAATCCCTCCCAGCAGCAGGGTCTTTTCCAAAGAGTCAGCTCTTTGCATCAGGTGGCCAAAGTATTGGAGTTTCAGCTTCATCATCAGTCCTTCCAATGAATACCCAGTACTGATCTCCTTTAGGATGGACTGGTTAGATCTCCTTGCAGTCCAAGGGAGTCTCAAGAGTCTTCTCCAACACCACAGTTCAAAAGCATCAATTCTTTGGTGCTCAGCTTTCTTTGTACTCCAACTCTCACATCCATACATGACCACTGGAAAAACCATAGCCTTGACTAGACGGACCTTTGTTGACAAAGCAATGTCTCTGCTTTTCAATATGCTATCTAGGTTGGTCATAACTTTCCTTCCAAGGAGTAAACGTCTTTTAATTTCATGGCTGCAGTCACCATTTGCAGTGATTTTGGAGCCCCAAAAAATAAAGTCTGACACTGTTTCCACTGTTTCCCCATCTATTTGCCGTGAAATGATGGGACCAGATGCCATGATCTTCGTTTTCTGAATGTTGAGCTTTAAGCCAACTTTTTCACTCTCCTCTTTCACTTTCATCAACAGGCTCTTTAGTTCTTCTTCACTTTCTGCCATAAGGGTGGTGTCATCTGCATATCTGAGGTTATTGATATTTCTCCCGGCAATCTTGATTCCAGCTTGTGCTTCCTCCAGCCCAGCGTTTCTCATGATGTACTCTGCATAGAAGTTAAATAAGCAGCGTGACAATATACAGCCTTGATGTACTCCTTTTCCTATTTGGAACCAATCTGTTGTTCTATGTCCAGTTCTAACTGTTGCTTCCTGACCTGCATAGAGGTTTCTCAAGAGGCAGATTAGGTGGTCTGGTATTCCCATCTCTTTCAGAATTTTCCACAGTTTATTGTGATCCACACAGTCAAAGGCTTTGGCATAGTCAATAAAGCAGAAATAGATGTTTTTCTGGAACTCTCTTGCTTTTTCGATGATCCACCAGATGTTGTAAATTTGATCTCTGGTTCCTCTGTCTTTTCTAAGACCAGCTTAAATATCTGGAAGTTCACGGTTCACGTATTGCTGAAGCCTGGCTTGGAGAATTTTGAGCATTACTTTGCTAGCATGTGAGATGAGTGCAATTGTGTGGTAGTTTGAGCATTCTTTGGCATTGCCTTTCTTTGGGATTGGAATGAAAACTAACCTTTTGCAGTCCTGTGGCCACTGCTGAGTTTTCCAAATTTGCTGGCATATTGAGTGCAGCACTTTCACAGCATCATCTTTCAGAATTAGGAAAGCTCAACTGGAATTTCATCACCTCCACTAGCTTTGTTCGTAGTGATGCTTTCTAAGGCCCACTTGACTTCACATTCCAGGATGTCTGGCTCTAGGTCAGTGATCACTCTATCATGATTATCTGGGTCATGAAGATCTTTTTTGTACAGTTCTTCTGTGTATTCTTGCCACCTGTTTTTAATATCATCTGCTTCTGTTAGGTCCATACCATTTCTGTCCTTTATCAAGCCCATCTTTGCATGAAATGTTCCCTTAGTATCTCTAATTTTCTTGAAGAGATCTCTAGTCTTTCCCATTCTATTGTTTTCCTCTATTTCTTTGCAGTGATCACTGAGGAAGGCTTTCTTATCTCTTCTTGCCATTCTTTGGAACTCTGCATTCAAATGGATATATCTTTGCTTTTCTCCTTTGCTTCTCTTCTTTTCACAGCTATTTGTAAGGCCTCCCCAGACAGCCATTTTGCTTTTTTGCATTTCTTTTTCATGGCGATGGTCTTGATCCCTGTCTCCTGTACAATGTCACGAACCTCTGTCCATAGTTCATCAGGCAGTCTGTCTATCAGATCTAATCCCTTAAATCTATTTCTTCCAGTGTATAGTCATAAGGGATTTGATTTAGGTCATACCTGAATGGTCTAGTGTTTTCACCATTTTCTTCAACTTTAGTCTGAATTTGGCAATAAGGAGTTCATGATCTGAGCCACAGTCAGCTCCTGGTCTTGTTTTTGCTGACTGTATAGAGCTTCTCCATCTTTGGCTGCAAAAATCAGTCTGACTTCGGTGTTGGCCATCTGGCGATGTCCATGTAGAGACTCTTCTCTCGTTTTGTTGGAAGATTGATGAAGAGACGCCAAATGAAGACAGAAATGAAGCCTTTCCAGGCACCTCTGCCCTTCTGTGAAAACCACCTATAAGTGGCTGGAGCTCCCCAGCAGCCCAGTTGAAAATCACCCACAATAATAACATCCCCTCTCACCCTCACCCCACAGACACAACCCTCACCCTCCTGTCCACTTCTTCTTCCGAAGAGTCTTTAAACAAAAAAGGCAAAACATAAACTTCCAGGTCACAATCAGTTTTCCTCTTTATGTCAAAGAACAGAGATGTCAAAATAACAATATTGGTGGTGTGTTTGGATCTCTAAACATCTTTTCCAAATACTGTAGAAAATTTGACAGTTTGTTCTGATTATGTCATTTTTCTCTTCCAGGATTCTAATCAGTACCAGTTTGGTAAAACCAAAATTTTCTTCAGAGCAGGGCAAGTGGCTTATTTAGAAAAACTCCGGTTGGATAAACTGAGGCAGGGTTGTATTGTGATACAAAAGCACATCCGTGGCTGGCTCCAGAGAAAAAAATTCCTCAGAGAGAGACAAGCGGCCCTGATCATCCAGCAGTACTTCCGGGGTCAGAAAACCGTGAGGTATGTTGAAACCAGGAGTGAAAATTGGGTAAGTGTTAGTCGCTCAGTCATGTCCAACTCATTGAGACCCCATGATCTGTAGCCTGCCAGGCTCCTCTGTCCATGGAATTCTTCAGGCAATTGGAAATTGGATAGCTATTCCCTTCTCCAGATCTGCCAGACCCAGGGATCAAACCTGGCTCTCCTGCATTGCAGGCAGATTCTTTACCCTCGGAATTGGAATCAAGAAAACTTGAGCAACTGTACGAGTTTCTTCCCTATCACCCCCAGGGCCTCTTTTCTCCCAGGACCCAGGTGCAGATGTGTGTGTGGGTACACAGGTGGCTGTGAGCCTCAAGAGCAGACGGGTGTGTCCTTGGGGGCAGGTGGTGCTGACTCTGCGTACTGTCCCCACATGGCAGAGGTGGCAACCAAGACCTTGATGAGAGAAAGCCCCGATCAGGGTGTTGCTGAAGAGGGCCAGAATTCCTGGTGAGACCAGGTAGAGAGGCTGAGCCGCTAGTCCTTGGGAACTTAAAACGCCTAAGGGTGATCAGGGTCCAAGTGAAGCTTGTGAATAAGGGCACCACTGACCAACCTAACTTGCAGGTAGTGGGGCCAGACCATGCCTGAGAGATCGTGGCAAGGCTCTGCCCACAAGCAATGAGTGCCCTGGGTAGGGCTGCCCGAGTGGAGGACACAGCCATCCCACCCCTCTGTGAGCGCTCCCAAGAGGCCGTCCTGGGATGGCCAGCGAGACGAGCATCCTTCCTGGATAGCACTGTGAGCATCTCCGTGTCTGCCCAGCCTCCCTCCTTCCCTTGCTGTGACAGTAGTAGGAGAGCCAGGTTTTTAAAGATAGGCTGTGTAGCTCAGGTTCCCTCATCCTGAGCCTTATGCCTGACCTCCAGCAGTATCTGGGCTCCTCCACGTGACTGACACACCACAGCCTTCATCTCAGCCCACCCCAAACTGGGCTTGCCATTCCACCACCCTGCCCCTACCTCCTGGCCCACGTTCCCCTAGGCAACCATCTTACATACACTTACAGTCAGTCTCGCTTTCCCTCTCAAGCCTCTGGTTTCAGTTAATTGCAGGAGTCCCCAGGGCAGGAAAGTCCAGAGTTACTGTCTTCCCCAAACTCATGCTTCCTCCATTTGCCTCCTGTGTCTGTCCTGCTTATTTCATTCCCACACCCCTGCCCTGCATGGAGCCTTCATTATCATTTGTGTTTCACTCTGTAGCACAGCCCTCTACCCGCTGCCTCTCCTTCCTGACTTCTAAAGCAGTGCCTCATAGAGCCCCTGCTCCTGCCTCTCATGCTTGCAGTGGCCCCTGTTTCCCAGAGAAGGGCACTCAGCCTTTGACATGGTACTCATGGGTCCCCATGGCTTGGATGGAGCCATAAGCACAGACGCTCTGAGAGGACAGGGATGATACTTGCCTGGTTGCCTCTGCATCCATATCTAGGACCCAGCACAGTGAGTGGCACATAGTACATGTTCAGTAAGTACATATTTTGATAACAAACAGTCCCCATCTATTTTTTCTCACCTCACTAACTACCAGTTTTCTCCATGTATCTTATATTCTGGCAACTCCAGACAAATTCTCTTTTTCTGAATGTTTCAGGCACTGCTAGGCCTCCGTGTCTTCACCTGTCCCTTAGTCTGAAATGCCTTTTCCAGCCTTTACTGTCTTCAGAAATCCTACTTTTCTGTCAAGCCTGGCTGACATGTCAGTTCTTCCCAAGCAGAATGATAGTTCAGTAAGATCTCTCTTACAGATCTTTTAGTAGTAATTTTATTTTTCTTCTTATCCCACTTGACCATTTCTAAGTCTGTTTTACGAGGTTGTGAACTCTGCAAGTAAGAACTTTCTCCTCACCTCCAGGCCATCATATAGGAGTTGACAAACTTTTTCTGTAAGGGCCAAATGTTTGGGCTTTTGGGGGTCTTGTGGTTTCTCTCACAACTATTAAACTCTACCTTTGTAGCATGAAATCAGCCATGGGCTATATGTAAATAATAAGTGTGGCTATGTTACAACAAAATGTGACAATAGCAGGTGGGAAGGTGCAGCTGTGGCCCCAAGGCCATAGTTTTTCAACCCCTGATCTGGAGGTGCCAGCATGATCTCCCACATGAATGACTAGATGAATGAGCAAGCGCAAAGCCAAAGCACAGTTGTGTTGTCACAGCCTCTGTGGGTATGTGAGTGATGGTGGGGTGATCGGCCTGAATGTGAAGAGTGGGATAGTTCCCCTGTGGTGCCTCATTCCTGGAACAGATCCATGTTCGAATCAGGATGGAAAGAAGAAGTAATAACACTGATCTTGACTAGACATTAGCGTAAACCATTCCAACGTTAAATGCATAATTTGCAGAACTTTGGAATATGCCTCAGTTAAGAAGTATTGTGCAAGCTGGTTGCTCTGGGGTGGAAGTCAGTGCCCCATTGGCAACAGGTTTACTCTGCATTCTTTTTAACCAAGGAAAGCTGTTACTGCCACTGCCTTAAAAGAAGCATGGGCAGCCATTGTCATTCAGAAGTACTGTCGAGCGTATCTCGTCCGCAACTTGTACCAGCTGATTCGTGTGGCCACTATCACCATCCAGGCCTACACCCGAGGATTCCTGGCAAGGAGGAGGTATCAAAAGGTGTGGCTTTCTGGGATATGAATGTCTGTTCATATGTGTCTGCTGCAGCCAGGATTTGGTTATTGTTTCCAAAGTCTAGGTAGGAGAAAATATCTGCAAGTAATGCTACCAACAAAGGATTAATTTCCAAAATATGCAAATAGCTTATACTACTAAACATAACCCAGTCAAAAAATGGGCAGAAGACCTAAATAGACATTTCTCCAAACAAGACATGCAGATGGCCAAGAGGCACATGAAAGATTCTCAGCATCACTAATTATTTAGAGAAATGCAAGTCAGAACTACAGTGAGGTAGCATCTCACACCAGTCAGATTGGCCATCATCAAAAAATCTACTAATAATAAACGCTGGAAAGGTTATGGAAAAAAGGGAGCACTCCTACATTTTTGGTGGGAATGTAAATTGGTGTAGCCACTATGCAGAACATATGGAGGTTGCTTAAAAAGCTAAAAATAAAATTACCATATGATCCTGCAATCCTGCTCCTGGGCATATATCTAGAACAGATTCTAATTTGAAAAGATCCACCCACCTCTATGTTCATAGCAGTGCTGTTTACAGTAGCCAGGACCTGGAAACAACCTCAATGTCTATTCACAGATGAATGGATAAACAAGATGTGGTACATACATACCACATACACACCGGAATGTTATTCAGCCATTAAAAAAGTGTGAAATAATGTCATTTGCAGCAACATGGTTGAGGCTTGAAATTATCATAGTAAGTGAAGTAAATCAGAGAAAGACAAATATCATGTGCCATCACTTATATGTGGAATCTTTTAAAATGATGCAAATGAACTTATTTATGGAACAGAAATAGATTCACAGACATCGAAAACAAACATAGGGTTAGTTACCAAGAGGATAGTGGGAGGGGAGTAGAAAAACTAAGACTTTGGGATTAACATATATGCACTACTATATATGAAACAGATAAACTACAAAGACTATACACAGGGAACTATATCTTGTAATAACCTATAGTGAAAAAATCTGAGAAAGAATATATATATAGGTATAGCTGAATCACTGTGCGGTACACTTGAAACTCATACAACATTGTAAGTAAACTAGAGTTCAATTTTTAAAAATCTGAAAAAAAAATAGGTAAACAGAATTGTGTGGGTTGATTACAAAAAATTAGTA
Organism: Bos indicus; assembly: GCF_029378745.1. Classification (NCBI taxonomy): domain Eukaryota; kingdom Metazoa; phylum Chordata; class Mammalia; order Artiodactyla; family Bovidae; genus Bos; species Bos indicus. Next base: position 57,959,311 of record NC_091769.1, read on the forward strand.
TTTCACCCTGTAGGAGTATTCTGGTAGTTACATCTCTCAACACTGAAAGAGTTGATGAGAAAAAACAGTGGAGACCCATTTTGCATTTCCCAAAATCTTCTTTTAAAGATGCTGAAGGAACACAAGGCTGTGATCCTACAGAAATATGCCCGGGCATGGCTGGCCAGACGCAGATTTCAGAATATCCGACGATTCGTGCTCAACATTCAGCTCACTTACAGAGTTCAGCGTTTGCAGAAAAAGTTAGAAGACCAGGTAAGTGTTCATTATGCATCCTTCATATTTACTCTTTCTAACAGATTTATTTTAGTTCCAGACTAGTTCCTTAACTATGCTGTTGATGAAATAAAGTTATTTTAAGGCAAGACAAGAAAAATTGAACATAAAATTTTCTCTGCCCTTTGAGCCACAATGTTATCCCCGTTAGTGGACGTTGTGCATCTGCGCTATACGACAGCTGGATCCCCTTAGAGGACACAGAAATGTCTGTTTAACACCCCGCCCCCACCCCACAAAAGAAAGCAATTTCCTTCAGGTCGCTGCCGGGGTCCAGCCCCGGTGGATCCAGGGAATTCGAAGCGGGGACGGCATCGGCGAGGATCAGGAAACAACTGCCTAATTAAATGTTAATTAAGGATATAAAGAGTAATAGAATAAGGATAGTTCAGTAGGAAAATTCAGTGAAGAAAAGAGACTAAAATAAGGATAGCTCAGTGAGGAAATTCAGTGGAGAAAAGAGGCTGAATAATTCAGCCAGAAGGTGAGAGAAAGAACGACATGGGGAGACCAAGTTTCGGTGAACAAGGCCCACACTTTATTTTCCAAAGTAGTTTTTATACCTTAAATTATGCATTGAGGATAATGGGGGAAGGGGTAGAGTCATGCAGCAAGCCAGGCTTTCTTCCTGCAGACTTATCATATGCAAAAGCTTAGGTGATTTGCATCATCTTCTGGCCCGGAGGCCTGTTAACATTTTAAGACCCTTTCTTCAGAAAACTTATTTTTCTCTAAAGGTGATTGGTCAGGAGCCACCCTCCAAAAGCATTAGATAAAGTTTCATTCCTACAGAGCAAAGGTGTGGTGGGCTATAACAAGAAAAAGAATTAACTCAAGGGTCCCAGGTTATAAACATTAAAGCTACTACTTACACCAATTATATTAATCAATACACTGCCAGGGACACAGCAGGTAAGGGATATGGAGACTTAGCAGCAAACATTAGCCCAACAAGTGAAAAACCCTTCACCAATACAATTTCAAATCAATCTTTTAACTACTCAAAGGAATCTGTGTTTAGACAGTTTAGAACATCTCCTGCCTCTCACAGTTGGGAGGCTCTGAGCGATCACATGTGGCTGGAAAAACCTATTCAGGCAGGCTAGAGGACTTCCAAAGGAGTTTGTAGGTTGAAACACTATCACACCCAGAAACTTTATTAACTGGAGCTATAAGTTAACTCTTGTTTCAGAGAGAGGTAGTGGGGGACAGCCCCCTCTGTAAAGTCAGAGGTGTAGGTGAGAACACAAAGCAGAAAGTAGGCAGACTCTGGTTTTGGGGGTAGATGCTTGAGAATTTCCAGGGGGATTCCTGAGGCTCGATCCCGCCTTTGCGTATGCCAAGCCTCCTTCCTCATGACCTTTGTCATGGGTGGAGCTCCTCGTGCTGGCTCCCGGCAGTGATAGACTTCTAGTTGAGCTATTCCAGATCCTGAAAGATTATGCTGTGAAGGTGCTGCACTCAATATGCAATATGCACTCAATATGCAATATGCCGGCTCCCGGCAGGTCCCAACTAGCAAGGTAGCCCCTTAAGAGATAAGAGTCTGCTCAAATCCTCTAAGAGGTCACAGTGATTTGCTATTTGCCTTGTTGGACTGTGTAAAATATCAATATTTTACTTTGATGTATAGCCCTTTGTCTCAAAAGCTTATATACCTGTGTTTTGACCTCTAACAGGTGGAACAGTCACCAGTTTTCTGAAAAACTGTCTCCTGGGTTATAATCCTCAGGTTGACTCAAATAAAATACTTTATTTCTTTCTTATATTGACTATTGATTAATTAATTTTTTGTCAACACTGAAGATTTATGCCCATGTTAGGAGGTTTAAGCAGTTTATATGGACTACCTGAGCTAGGAAGCAGAAGTACACTGTAAAGGGCTGATACACACGAGTGTGTAGGTTGCACACTGCACAAGGGCACCTGCCCAAGAAAGGAGAGGGAGCTGAAATCCAGTGTGACTTCACTTGCCATGTGTCTTGGTGTAGAGTTGTACTGCCTTGAGGCAAGAGTGTCTTTTTCTAATTTGCACAAAGATGCTACCTTCATGCCAAGCCATGCTCCTTCAGAGCTGCATTGGCCCAGAGGAGTTGCCATTTTTTACTTCCCCAAAGGTCAATGTGGTCTGACTACAGCCCTGCCTAGTTAGGGAAGATTCCCCATTCCATTCCTACTGATAGGAAAAAAAAAAAAAAACCCAAACTCTATACACCCTCAGTCAGTGTGGGAAGGCTGTGTCCAGGAATGTGTCCAGATCTATAAAACTCACTCCTACATCTGTCTCAAGTAATAATCAGATTCTCCTCTGATAAACTTTAAAGGTAGTGCTAAGCTGTATCATAGGAGTCCTTGGTGAGTGGGTGAATGTGCAAACCAAAAACTTGAGGTTTTGATACAGTTCCCCCTCCCTGTGTTGTGCAGCAGTCCTGCACATTATGTCGCTGGTATGGAACAGCCCTGAAAAACAGCCCTGACCACTGGCAGCGGGGCCTGTGGGAGACCCCACACTGCCTGAGCTGCATTCCAGATATTCATGTACTAGGGCTGCCGTGATAAGCCAGCACAGGCAGGGCAGCTTAAACAACAGGTATTTATTTTCTCACGGTGCAGGAAGCTGAAAGTCTAGGATCAAGATGTTGGCATCTTTGGTCTCTTCCAAGGTGTCTTTCCTTGGCTTATACACGGCCTTCTTCCCCATGTGTCTTCACGTCGTCTCCCCTCCCCTCACATCTGTCCTAATCCCTTCTTATAAAGACACCAGTCATACTGAATCAGGGTCCACCCATGTGACCTCGTTTTACCTTAGTTACGTCTTTTAAGACCAAATCTCCAAATACAGTGACATCCTGAGGTACTGGGGACTAGGACTTCAACATGTGGATTTGGGGAGATGAAGAAGACCCAGTTCAACTCACAGAACTAGGGTTGTCCTGGAGCTCCAGGGTTTGGACCAAAAGATCCCCCAACTCAGGAAAGCATTTGCCTGACCAGCTCTGCCTCCTTATTCTCACCGGGTGAAGATGCTTACGGGCCATTGTGATGATAATCATGGTCAGTGTAAAAAAAACCTCCCACTTAGATGAGAAGTTGCAAGAAGCTAATGGAACAGCTTCTTTATTTTGGATAAACCCCTGAGTATCTGATGTTTCTTTCCTCCAGAACAAAGAGAACCATGGGCTGGTGGAGAAGCTGACCAGCCTGGCTGCCCTTCGGGCCGGTGACGTGGAGAAGATTCAGAAACTGGAATCTGAACTGGACAGAGCAGCCGCCCACAGGCAGAATTATGAGGAGAAGGGGATGAGATACAGGGCTTCCGTGGAAGAGGTCTGTGCTGGAAATGACTGTGCACGTAGCTTGTGAGTCTTTCTGTGGAAGAGATCATGGTGCAGCATTTCCCACAGAGATGACTTCTGCACAGAAATCAGATTTTGCTGTTGGCTTTCATTACCAGAGAAAGCCTGCGTTTTAGAGAAGGGAGATCTGAGGCCCAGAGTCTGGAGGGGAAAGGGGTAAGGGGAAGAGGAGACCTGTGCTTCAAGAAGCACACTGTAAGGTTTTCACTGCCTTCCACTTGTGTGGAGTGATGGAAGGCCTGAGAAAGGGCCCTAGGCAATGTCTCCCTCTCATCCAGCATGACCTTGGTCTGCTGTCACTTGTCCACCTGGCGTGCACCCTGGAAGCATCATCCCCAGGGCAGCAGTGCAAAGCGTGGGCAGGTCTGCATCTCGTGTCATAGTAAAAAGAGCAGTAGATGTAAAAACCAGATGTCCCAGGTTGAGATCTTCTCTGTCTGGGAAACTTGGACAAGTCGCTTACCCTCTCTGAATTTTAGTTTCCTCATATGGAAGATGGGAATAACAAAAAGGGACTGACAGAATTACTGTGACGATAAAATTGTCACATGAAATAGTTCAGCCAAGTGACTCATAGCCCTGCAAAAGCGTGAGCTGATATTTTCAAACCCATTATTTATTACCATCCATTCTGCACCTTCTAAAGTCCCACAACACCCAGAGTGGTGACAGCTTGGGGTACTAGGGCATCCCTCTGCCCTTCCGATGACCAAGTGCCCGGCTGCACTAACACAGAGGCTAGCATCTCCCACACTGCCAGTCACCAGTCACCAGCACCCAGGGGCCCCCAGCTGCCAGCCCAGCAGAGACTTTGCTGGAGAACTACTGTGATCATACATCCTTCCTGAGTCATAAGACTCTCGAAGTGTGAATCCACTTTATATCATAAATTTCCTACATTTAATGTATGAATACCCTGGCTATTTTTAGCCAATAAAAAGACAGAGGAGTTGCCTTGACTTTGGGAAGACCTTGGATTTGGTTCTTTCTCCTTGATTTCAGCCCTTGTTGGATGGGGCTGGGAACTAGTGTCTATTGAAGTCACATGGAGCCCTTGCATGTGGAGCTAAACACAGCATCTCGCAGTGGGCTGCTGCCAGCTGTTACCTATGGACGGGCGCCGAGACCGAAAAATAACTAATTTAAAAATATGCAGGCAATGGTGATGAAACTCAAAGCAAGGTTTTCAAAAAACCATTTTTTCCCTTCCCTTTGCTAGAAACTGGCAAAGCTTCAGAAGCATAATTCAGAATTGGAAATACAGAAAGAACAAATACAGCTGAAGCTTCAAGAGAAGACTGAAGAGTTGAAAGGTAAAGCCCGAGGTGGCCCGATGCACATTCACCGGTTCACAGGCCTAGTCCTTCAGGAAATAGGCACTGGGCAGGAATCGAGTTTCAGGCTGAACCAGACGCCTCTGGTGTAATGAGAACACTTTCACTCCACAGAAAATAACTGTATTTAAATTGTGGCAACTGTACCCTGCAGGGTCACCTGGCTTGTTTCCAACTTTTATCAGAGCACAGTAGTCCCTGTCTGTGCCTCAGAATCTCCTGGGCCATTTGCAAAGTACAGATGGGTGGGCCGTAAGCCTGGAGCTGTTATATCAGAAGATGGGGAGGGGGTGATGACTGTGGGTAGTGGTAACAGGGATCATTCAGAATCTCATTTTTTAAAAATTTTATAGCCATCCTTGTGCATTGTCAGGGCAAAGCTGGGATAATGTTTCTGGCTTGCCAAGGATTTGCACTCAAATTTTAGCTCTGGCCAAGTTACCCAGTGTAAGTGGTACCCAGTCCTGTCCCTGAACAAAGACGCCTCCTTAGCACTGAGCCGCGTCAGCCCTGGGCTGTCACGTGCAGACCCTTGGGACCAGCAGCGTCAGTTTCCTTTGGCGTGTGGAGCAGCCATCCGCAGCCTAGCTTGTCCATCTGTACTTGTCCAATTCAGATTCTAATTGCAGAATTCTAATTTATAAAAGATGACAATTACACTCTCATCTTAAGTCCCATTAATAATAAATACCACCCGATTGTTCTTACATTCTTACTTTGTTAAATGTGGCATGAAACAATCAAGGCATTGCTTTTCACACCTATTTCAAAGAGCATTCATTCTCTTTTCACAGAAAAAATGGATAACCTCACCAAGCAGCTCTTTGATGATGTGCGAAAAGAAGAACAACAAAGAGTGTATGAAATCTCGTTTGCTTTAAAGCCACTGCTTCCTTCTCTCTCTGCTGTTTTCTAATTTGCTTCTCAGCTTGCAGGTTGCAGATCACAGATACAGGAGAGCACAGCACGGATATTTTTAGGAAGTGAGAGACAGCTTTGTGAGAGCTACGTCCCCAAGGGTGCACATTTCAGACACTGCACAGGTTCTGGAGTTATGGGCTCAGTGGACCACTGGGCATGTCTTGCTTTCTCTTTATCACCAAGACAGTGACAAGTTCAGAGACTGCCACGTTTTTCAGCTTTCAAGTCCAAGGGTGAAAATTATTGCCTCTTAAACCGTCCTTCTTTGCCCCCTACCCTCACATTGTATCTGTAAACTTGACTCTTGTCCCAGACAGTAAGGCGTGTAACTCACCTCACATAAATTAAGGCAGGTCCAATAGCTCATGTAGCTCAATATAAAAAAAGCAACCCAATAAAAAAAAATGGTTGGAAGATCTGAATAGACATTTCTCCAAATAAGACATACAGATGACCAAGAGGCACATGAAAAGATGCTCAATATCACTAATTATTAGAAAGATAAAAATCAAAACTACAATGAGGTATCACCTCACAGCATTCAGAATGGCGATCATCAGAAAATTTACAAACAATAAATGCTAGAGAGGGTGTGGAGAAAAGGGAACCCTCTGCACTGTTCGTGGGAATAAAAATTAGTGTAGCCATTATGGAAGACAGTATGGAGGTTCCTTAAAAAACTAAAATTAGAGCTACCATATGATCCAGAAATCCCATTCCTGGGCGTATATCTAGAGAAAACCATAATTCAAAATATTATATGCACCCCAGTGTTCATAGCAGCACTGCTTACAATAGCCAGAACATGGAAGCAAGCTAAATATTCACCACAGAGGAGTGGACAAAGAAGATGGACATATATATTAATCAATGGCATATTGTTACTCTGCCACAAACAAAAACAAAATAATGTCATTTGCAGTGACATGGATGGGCCTAAAGATTGTCATACTGAGTGGAGTCAGACAAAGACATATAATATGTGATGGTGCTTTCATGAGGAATCTAAAAGAATGATACAAGTGACCTTATTTATGAAACAGAAATAGAGTCACAGATTTAGAAAACAAATTTATAGTTACCAAGGGAGAAAGGGATAAATCAGGAGATTGGGATTGACATATACCCACCACTGTATCTAAAATAGATAACTAATAAGGATCTACTGTATGGCACAGGGAACTCAGTGCTCTGTAATGATCTATATGGGAGTAGAATTTGAAAAAGAGCAGATATGTATAACTGGTGCACTTTGTTGTACAGCAGAAACTACCAGAACATTGTAAATCAACTATACTCCAATAAAAATTAGTTAAAAAGACAGGTCCCCATAACCTTGAATTGTACCAGCCCCATGTTTCCTGTCTCAACAAACGCTTTGCTAAGATCTAAAGGCTCCAGTCTGTGTCTCTCTCTCTTAAGGGGTAAATTCACAGGTCTTTAGATCTCCAGATAGGGCTGCATGGCAGAGTGCTGGGAAGAGATGGAACATTCTTGGCGTCTCTGTTGGAGGCTAGATGGCACAGTGCTGCCTTGGTGGCAGCATATACAACTTTCCTGTGAAGTTAGTTAGCGGAAGAACCTGGGTCTGGATGAGGGGGCCAGGATGCCAAGAAGTCAGGGGAGAGAGTGTCACTGAAGAACTCCAAGAGTTAATGTATACATACAGTGTTTCATGATCCTACATCAGTTTTTTTTCTTTTGATGTATGTGTGTGCATATGTGAAAGTGGCTCAGTCCTGTCTGACTCTTTGCAATGCTTTGGACTGTAGCCTGCCAGGCTCCTCTATTCAAGGAATTTTCTAGGCAAGAATACTGGAGTGGATAGCCATTCCCTTCTCCAGAGGATCTTCCCAACCCAGGGATCAAACCCAGGTCTTCTACATTGCAGGCAGATTCTTTACTGTATGAACCACCAGGGAAGTCCTTTTGATGTGCAGTTGATTTATAATACTATATTAGCTTCAGGTGTACGACATAGTGGTTCAAAATGTTTATACATTATGCTCCATTTGTAGTTATTATAAAATGTTAGCTATATTCCCTGTGTTATGCAATATATCCTAGCAGCTTATTTATATCATACACAGTAGTCTGTACCTTTTAATCTCCTTCCCCTTTCTTGCTTCTCCACCTTCCCTCTCCCCACTGGTAACCACTAGTTTGTTTTTTATGAGTCTGTTTGCCTTGCTATATTCATTTGTGGTTTTTTTTTTTTTTAATGTTCCACCTATAAAACACAGTGTCTTTTTCTGTCTGACTTATTTCACTGTGCATAAGATCCCTCAGTTTCATCCATGTTGTTGCAAATGGAAATTTTTCTTTCTTATGCCTGAGTAGCATTCCATTGTATATATGTACCACATCTTCTTTATCCATTCATCTGGTGATGGACCCTTAGGTGGCTTCCATATCTTGACTATTGTAAATAGTGCTACTATGAACACTGGGGTGCATGTATTCTTTTAAAATAGTGTTTTCTTTTTCTTTGCATATATACCTAGGAGTGGAATTGCTGCATCATATTTACATCAGGTTTTAAATAGGACTAGTTAACTTTTTACCTTGAAAAGTCTGTTTTTCCATGAATTCTTAACTTTAGAAGAGAGGAGCTCAGCTCTTGGCATCTCCTGGTCATCTGAGGCCACTTAAGAGCGATCATTTCAAGCAGGGGCTAGAGAGCCAGCCTGAGCTCTTTACAGTCCTCTTCAGCACTCACCCACAGCTCAGTCTGGTCCCTGGTCAGCTGACTGGGAAAGACTTGTCCCATCACAACCCTCTGGAAGCTCAAGGGTCCCACAGTCAGTGGGCACACTCCTGGTCAGCTTCCAAGTCTTAGACTACAAGTCTTAAGATTCTCTTTACATAAGATTTCTGGTTGCAATTTGCTTCTTCAAATGTATTTTCCTGGACTCTTAGGAACACTGTAGTTTTTGTTTTGTTTTGTTTTGTTTTTAATCTGAAAACAAAGTTTAAATGTTTGTTGATATTTATAAGAAGAAAAGAAACAAAATCCTATTGGGAGTATGACTCTTCCTCAGGATTTTCCCCTCTGTACTATAAAAGCAAGTCATAAAATGGACTGAGTTGACAGCCCAGCAGGTGGGAAAATGATTTAATAAACTCACAGAGCTCCTTGGACAGCTTCAATTCTGACTGGGCCCCTGTGGGCTGCGTGGGGCTGGTCTAGGTTCTGTATCTGTCTGGGGTTATTTTCTTGGGCACTTACCCTGTATTTAATTGTGCAATCTTCTTACAAGGTATTGGCTTTCTGTGGCCTTTGGGGTACCTGGATTTGCTGCAGTTTATTCTAAAATGTTTGACAAGCTGGACCCTTTTCCTTATTAAATGGCCATATTAACTTGTTTAGGACTAAGCCAGGCTGTTCCAGGATCCTTGATTCTAGGCAGGAGACAGGACTTGGCAGAATGTGCCAAGGTCTTTGCTGAGTGAAGCGGTCCCTTTAGGGGACTATGTGGAACCAGGGTGGCTTGGGGGCTATAGTACCCCAACAACCATTGAGTCTTTAAGTTCAGCCTCCCTCTCCTGTGTTCCCTGTGTGTGATCACTGTAGAGCCACACTTCTCTGATTCTGAAGAGGTAAGAAGCTGCCTTAACCTAAGGGGACATAAAAACAGTCTTCTAAAAATAAGGCCACCGTCCTCACAATAGGTCTTCACTTGGCTCTTCCTTTCTGAGTCTCCTCTTATTTCCAAAATGATGTGTAGTTCTAATTAAGGGTAAAGACCTTAGAAATGGTTCAAATTTTTCTTTTGATGCTTAGACTTCTTGAAAAAAGTTTTGAACTGAAAACACAAGACTATGAGAAGCAGATCCGGTCCTTGAAAGAAGAAATTAAAGCTCTCAAGGATGAGAAGATGCAACTACAGCATCAGCTAGAAGAAGAGCGGGTCACCTCTGATGACCTGAAAGGAGAAGTGGCCTGGCTGAGCAAGCAGGCAAAGGTAAGACTCCTCGATCATCCACGAGCTCTTGGCTGATTTGTCTGCACAAGAGAGAGCGGCTTCACGTCCCCTCGGCTCTGCTGCTAAGTCGCGTCAGTCATGTCCGACTCTGTGCAACCCCACCGACGGCAGCCCACAGGATCAGCTAAAAGCATCCAAGCTTGTTTCTCCCTCCATTCTTCAATGCAAACCATTTTAGTGAGATTGGAAAATTTTTAAGCTTCCACTAGATACGTGAAACACATGTTAGTAGAATAGTTGTTACAATTACACAAATATCCTCTGTAATCATCATGGAATAGCCATGCATAGTTTAGAAGATATGTCGTGGACTCATACCTGAATTTCTTAGCAGAACTGCCCATGTTCAGACTCTGGGTTCTGATTTCCTACTGTTGAAAATAGTAGATTGGACTGTGGAATCCAGAAGGACCACATATACCTGTGAGCCCTTCATCCTTAGCAGCCACGTAAGACTGATGTCAATCTGGGAGTCACATCATCTGGCTGCAGTTTGTATTTCATGAGATTATGTGGCTGCCCTTGGGGTGAAGTGAGTGAGAGGAAACCACTCACTCCCTCTCTGGTAGCTAAAACTATGATCTAAACTCTTCAGTGTGGTATATTAAGGAGATTAGTCTGATTTTCAAAGAAAATAAACCCATTATCATCATTTATACATGTTATAATAAGCCTATAGGTAAATACCTATACCTAAATAAGGGCTTCCCTGGTGGCTCAGTGGTAAAGAATCTGCCTGCCAGTGCAAGAGATGCAGGTTCAATCACTGGGTCTGGAAGATCCCTTTGAGAAGCAAGCCACTCTAGTATTCTTGCCTGGAAAATCCCGTGGACAGAGGAGCCTGATAGGCTACAGTCTATGGGTTGCAAAGAGTTGGACACGACCGAGCAACTAAATAGCAATAGGTAAATACAGATAAGACTTGGAACATTTACTTTAACAATACAGAGAGTGGAGCTTGAGGATGGATAGTCCTAGGTCCTGATAGCTCGCCCTGTGACCCTAAACAATGCATGTTACACTTTTGCATCTTCAGTTTTCTAGTCATTCTACTCACTTCATAGGCATGTTACAGGGGTGAGGTCATATATGTAAAATGATCAAAACATGCCAACTTGATCTCCTATTTTACCCACTGTGGAAACAAAAGCTGTATAACCTTTAAACACTTAGGCTAACTTAGAAAATATCCAGAGATGTGAGGGGAGTTCGGGGGAGCATGGATACAAGTGTGCGTATGGCTGAGTCCCTTTGCTGTTCACCTGAAACTATCACAACATTGTTAATTGGCTATCAGATCAGATCAGTCACTCAGCCGTGTCCGACTCTCTGCAACCCCATGAATCGCAGCACGCCAGGCCTCCCTGTCCATCACCAAGTCCCGGAGTTCACTCAGACTCACGTCCATCGAGTCAGTGATGCCATCCAGCCATCTCATCCTCTGTCGTCCCCTTCTCCTCCTGCCCCCATCCCTCCCAGCATCAGAGTCTTTTCCAATGAGTCAACTCTTCGCATGAGGTGCCCAAAGTACTGGAGTTTCAGCTTTAGCATCATTCCTTCCAAAGAAATCCCAGGGCTGATCTTCTTCAGAATGGACTGGTTGGATCTCCTTGCAGTCCAAGGGACTCTCAAGAGTCTTCTCCAACACCACACTTCAAAAGCATCAAATCTTCGGGGCTCAGCCTTCTTCACAGTCCAACTCTCACATCCATACATGACCACAGGAAAAACCATAGCCTTGACTAGACGAACCTTTGTTGGCAAAGTAATGTCTCTGCTTTTGAATATGCTATTTAGGTTGGTCATTACTTTCCTTCCAAAGAGTAAGCGTCTTTTAATTTCATGGCTGCAGTCACCATCTGTAGTGATTTTGGAGCCCAGAAAAATAAAGTCTGACACTGTTTCTACTGTTTCCCCATCTATTTCCCATGAAGTGATGGGACCAGATGCCATGATCTTCGTTTTCTGAATGTTGAGCTTTAAGCCAACTTTTTCACTCTCCACTTTCACCTTCATCAAGAGGCTTTTGAGTTCCTGTTCACTTTCTGCCATAAGGGTGGTGTCATCTGCATATCTGAGGTTATTGATATTTCTCCTGACAATCTTGATTCCAGCTTGTGTTTCTTCCAGTCCAGCGTTTCTCATGATGTACTCTGCATATAAGTTAAATAAACAGGGTGACAATATACAGCCTTGACGTACTCCTTTTCCTATTTGGAACCAGTCTGTTGTTCCATGTCCAGTTCTAACTGTTGCTTCCTGACCTGCACACAAATTTCTCGAGGCAGATCAGGTGGTCTGGTATTCCCATCTCTTTCAGAATTTTCCACAGTTAATTGGCTATACCCCAATACAAAATGGGCTTGCCTGGTGGCTCAGGTGGTAAAGAATCTGTCTGCAACGCAGGAGACACAGGTTCAGTCCCTGGGTCGGGAAGATCACCTGGCGAAGGGCATGATAACCCACTCCAGTATTCTTTCCTGGAGAATTTCATGGACAGAGGAGTGTGGTGGGCTACAGTCCATAGTGTCACAAAAAGTTGGACATGACTGATCTTAATGACTAGACAATGTAAAATTAAAAAAAAAAAATTTAATGGCCACACAAAAATTCACCAGTTTTGATGTTTTGTTTTTTTTTTTAATTTCACAGGCAAAATTTTATCTGTCCCAAACACTGTTACACCACACTTCAGTAACAGAAGCTGCAGGTTATAGTCTGCACATATATTTTCTCCTTGTTTTTTAATTAAAAACAATAGTAGCAATCTAGACACATGGCTTTCCTGTTTCAATCCCCACCCTCCTTTGTCATGAGTTACAACTCCATGAATGGGTAACATAAATGGAAGGGTTCCATTGTTCAGTGATGCTTCTGTGAGGTGCTTACTTTCACAGATAAGGTGTATACCCTTTTCTCTTCCACTTCCATTTCTCTATCTGCCACCTGGGATGTGGGTGGGAGACTGGGATTCCAGCAGATATTTTGAACCATAAGAACAGGAGCTGCTGAAAGGCATGGTGGAGTAATTGAGCTGGAAATTGCCTGGGACTGTTCTCTCAGTCTTGGATTTTCTATCTCTGTGTTTTAATCAATAACAAAAAAAGGGCACATCTCATTTTTATATTAGCCAAACCTAATCTCAATTGATAAGCCTTCTTAAGAATTACTATCAGTTTAGGGAGATCATATATATAAACATCTGGCCTTACATCAGTTCCAGCTCATCTCTGAAAATTGTACCTGAAAATTGAGTCATATAAACTAAAAATACTTTGACTATGTTTTCTGTTAAATGCTTGATTTTTAAAGCACATCCCTCCCCATTTTTAAGGCAAGCTGCATATTCAGCTCTGTTCATAAGTACATTTTAAGGAAAAGTAATTTAAAAGCTTTTGTGTTTAATGATACAAATAAATAGCAATCACTTTTTAAAGATGTTGTGAGAGCCAGTTGGACATGACTGAGTTCAATGACTAGATAATGCAAAATAAAAAAAATTTTTTTAAATGGCCACACAAAAATTCACCAGTATTGATAAAGTTTTTTTTTGTTTTAATACACACTGATATGACAACTCACAAAAACAGAAAAGAATATCCAGGAGGGGTTATTCATCTCTGTACAGCTCCCACATCTACACAAGTACAAACCTGAGCTCACAGGTGAATACAGGCAGAATGCAGCCTTCTCCCCACAAGCAGCCTCGCCCCCCTCCTGGACTCAGGTCATGCCCTCCCTGCCAACTCCCACAGACCCAGGGCGCACCCTGGCCCTGCCACTCAGTCCCATCTAAGACTAGCTGCAGCCCAAACCCTAAATAGGTGATGACTTTGCCCACTTCTTTGTGTGCAAGATTCCATCATAGAGTGAGAGAGAACTTGGCCCTTGTGCCTGGACTTCTCTCAGCTCCCTCACCTCCCCATCCCCACCCCAGGTAGTAAGGACTTACTTTTTCCCTTTATATAGTAGTGGGGCTAACTCGGTTGATACAACCAAGTACATGTGAGAATAACAGTAGCTCAGATAGTTAAACAATACTTTATGGCCAAACTTTATGAGCAGTGAGGGCTTAACAAGATTTTAACTGAGAAACTGGTGAGGACAACTTGCGTAGATAAATACACAGTACTAGTGTTCCCTTTGTCTGCTGTAAATTGTGACAGCTGTTTTTTCTTCACATGGTTCTGTCATTGCTGGGATTCAGACGATCTCTGAGTTTGAAAAGGAGATAGAGTTACTTCAGACACAGAAGATAGACGTGGAAAAACATGTGCAGTCCCAGAAAAGGGAAATGAGAGGTAATGAAAATATGAGTCACTGAGTCCATGGCAGGCAGGCTGAAGGCATCATAGGTGTCTCCACTCGGGCAGTGTGTCCTTTGATCTGAGGCTGGTTGGTTGGGTATATGGAAGGTTGAATAGTTGGTTGGCTTCATGATTGGTTGGTTAGATAGCTGGTAAGTTAGCTGATGAGATGGTTAGCTAGAGAGTCTGTAGGGCTAGAGGACCGGGCCCTAAAAAAGGAAATGGGAAAATAGAAATTATGCAAAAATGTAATTTATTCCAGTTCTGCCTTTTCCCCTCAGAAAAGATGTCAGAGATCACCAGACAACTTCTTGAGAGCTATGACATTGAAGATGTAAGAAACAGGTAATCATTTTTGCATGAACAAGTATTTAGAAACACATAATACATGAGAGAAATGATTCTCTCACCCTCTTCATGTTTCAGGCTCTCTCTGGAAGATTTGGAACATTTAAATGAGGATGGAGAACTTTGGTTTGCTTATGAAGGACTAAAGAAAGCAACACGGTGAGAAATTTCCCTCAGGATTTTTCATGGTTTTTCAGAGACAAAATACTATTGCAAAGTCAAAAATTTACCTTTCATAGATTTGATTGACAAAGTAAATTCCTTACAGAATGGTCTCATAATTCCTGGGATGATTTCTTCAAGGATTGAGCAGTTAGTTTAATAATGAAGAACAATCTCTTTGTGGGATAACTGGCCAAGTAGTAAAACACATAACCTGTTAAATGAAAACTGATAGCAAACAAGTTAGCCAGTGTTGCTATAGATATATTGTTGTTATTGTTTAGTCACAAGCCATGTCTGACTCTTTGTGACCCTGTGGACTGCAGCATGCCAGGCTTTCCTGTCCTTCACTGTCTCCCGGAGTTCGCTCAAACTCATGTCCATTGAGTCAGTGATGCCATCCAACCATTTCAACCTATGTCACCCTCTTATCCTCCTGCCCTCAATCTTTTCCAGCATCAGTGTCTTTTCCAACGTGTTGGCTCTTCGCATCAGGTGGCCAAAGTATTGGAGCCTCAGCTCAACATCCGTCCTTCCAATGAATATCCAGGGTTGATTTCCTTTAGGATTGACTGGTTTGATCTCCTTGCAGTCCAAGGGACTCTCAAGAGTCTTCTCAGCACCACAATTCAAAAGCATCAATTCTTCAGCATTCAGCCTTCAGCAGTGCAGGAGACCCAGGTTCAATTCCTGGGTTGGAAAGATCCCCTGGAGAAGGAAAGGGCCACCCACTCCAGTATTCTTGCCTGGAGAAGCCCATGGTCAGAGAAGCCTGGCAGGCTACAGTCCATGGGGTCGGTAGAGTACAACGCAACTTAGTGACTTCACCACCAGCCTTCTTTATGGACCAACTCTCACTTTCACTTTCCTAGATATATAGATGTGTTTAAATTTAATATGTTTGCTTTCTTAAAATTAATAAACTATTTTTAGAGCACTTTTAGGTTCACAGAAAGTACAGAGATTCTTAATATACCTCCTACCCCTACACACACACAGCCATCAACATGTGTCACCAGAGGGTACATCTGTTAGAGCCGATGAACCTACACTGACACACCATTATCACCCAGAGTCAATAGTTTACACTCTTGATGTTGTACATACTATGGGTTTTGAAAAATGTGTAGTGACATGTGTCTTTATCATTGTTGCATCAAACAGAGGGTACTTTTAATTATTAGAATAGAAACATAATTTTTTAAATGTCTAAAAATTTTTTTATCATCCACTACCTGTTAATACCACATAACATCACATAGCTGAAGTTTGTAATTATACATTACTAATTCTATAGCCTGTAACCTTTTGGACACAGGTGAACTTTATGTGCTTAGCACCTGGCGCTGATTGTGGGTTTTCATAACTGCTGAGAGTTGTCATCAGGATAAAGACCATGTGGTTAATTTCTTGACCATTCCTCTGACAGCGTTTTGGAGAACCATTTCCAGTCCCAGAAGGACTGCTATGAAAAGGAGATTGAAGCTCTGAACTTCAAAGTGGTGCATCTAAGTCAGGAAATCAACCACCTGCAGAAATTATTTAGAGAAGAGAATGACATCAATGAAAGTATCCGTCATGAAGTTACCAGGCTAACATCGGAAAACATGGTATGATCTCAGCCTTTATTCTAGAGATGTTATGCTTTAGTGAAGTAAAGTTCAGTGTCTCAGCTGGAAAACAAATTACATTTTCCAGGAGTGAAAGAACTGGTTCAGAAGATAAAACTATAAAATTACACCAGCCTAGAAAGCATTTTGAAAGTGTGTACCATGGGATGAGTCCGAGTTCTGTGATTTGTGTGTGCTTTTAAATTTATATATGTTAAATCTAGCCCCAACCCCTTGGAAAGTCACAAAAAGCATAAAGATAAAAAGGTACCTCTTGAGAGGGGCTTGCATGCGGAAGGTCAGTTGCCCTCTTCTAGCTCTTCATCTCACTGTTTCAACAACTTCCTTCTTCCATGATGCCTGCTCTTCTCCACTGCATTTGTCTAATTCTTCCTTCTCACTTTTATCTACTGGTATGAAGGAATGCCTTAGGAATCTAATTATCAAAAACATGCCTTTCTTAACCCCATACCCCCTGCAGCCACCTCCCCATTTCTCTGGGGGACTTGGCCATACTTCTCCATGCCATCTGGCTGTGATAGCTCCACTCATCTCCTGTTTGTGGCCACCCCATGCTGCGGTGTGTTCCTCCCTCTAACTGAATCTGCCTGCACAGAACTGAACACAAAGATTCCTTTTCACCCTGGTCTTAATCTCTCTGCAGCATTTGGTAATTTTTTTTTCTTTTATATATATATATATATTTTTTTTTTAAATTTAAAAAAAATTATACATGTGTTCCCCATCCTGAACCCTCCTCCCTCCTCCCTCCCCATACCATCCCTCTGGGTCATCCCAGTGCACCAGCCCCAAGCATCCAGCATCGTGCATTGAACCTGGACTGGCATCTCGTTTCATACATGACATTTCACATGTTTCAATGCCATTCTCCCAAATCTTCCCACCCTCTCCCTCTCCCACAGAGTCCATAAGCCTGTTCTATACATCAGTGTCTCTTTTGCTGTCTCATATACAGGGTTATCGTTACCATCTTTCTAAATTCCATATATATGCGTTAGTATACTGTATTGGTGTTTGTCCTTCTGGCTTACTTCACTCTGTATAATAGGCTCCAGTTTGTTTTTAATCACTCCCTCTTCCTCTTTATTGTTCTCTTGGCTTCCAGGACACCATGCTCTCCTGGGTTTCTTATCCCACCCCACTGGTTGCTCCTTCTCAACTTCTTTACTGGCTTTTCCTCCTCTGCCTAACCTGGGAGTATTAGGAAATCTCAAGGATGTGTCAGCAGGTGAGGAGAAATGACCCTGGGCACAGCAGATGTGTGAAACAGTAGTTAAGGACCTGCACATTTTTATTTACTACTTGGCTGAAACTTTAATGAGGAGTTTACAGTAAGATCTGATTGCACAATCAAACAAGTATTTTTCATCTTAACTTCAGAGGCACAGGTGTTTTCATAAACATGTACAGTTGAAAAAAAACTCTCCTTACCTGACTGTGCTCAGCTGGTAAAGAATATGCCTGCAATGTGGGAGACCTGGGTTCGATCTCTGGGTTGGGAAGATCCCCTGGAGAAGGGAAAGGCTACCCACTCCAGTATTCTGGCCTGGAGAATTCCATGGACTGTATAGTGCATGAGGTCGCAAAGAGTTGGACATGACTAAGCGACTTTCACTTGCACCTGACTACAAGTAGAAATGGTGGACGTTTAAACAAGCATACAGCTAGACAAGGACAGAGGATTATGAAACTTATTGGATCGTTCCAGACCTCTGATAAGAAAGCAGTGCATGGCCTGGAATTCACAGGGCACAGCAGGACCCCTTTGAGATGATTCTCCTATTTCTGATGAGGAGATGATGTCTCTGAACCAAAGAGACTGGTTGTCATTCTTCCCATCTCCCTCCCTCAGCTCAGCAGAGAATTCCCATAAATCCTCCCAGATGGTGCCCCTCCAGGAGCCCTCCAGGATGTGGAGGGTGGAGCTGGGTGAGAACCACACACTCTGAGCATGCTGGTATTTCTTGTGACAGTATAGGTCTTGAGGTAAAAAACATGATTTCATCCAGTCTAATACCTTGGCTAGCTGTCTTACATAACTATTCTAGACGTATGTTCCATGGGGTTAAAGATCTAGGCAGTTTAGTTTGCTTCTGAGCAGCTCTGGGATTTCAAAGTGTTTCATATTCTAATATTTCCAATTCTTCTCTGAAGATGATCCCAGACTTTAAACAACAAATTTCAGAACTGGAAAAACAGAAGCGAGATCTCGAAATCCGCCTGAATGAACAAACTGAAACCATGAAAGGTAACTGGAACCCTCATGAACCTGCTTTTAGAAAATGGTTTCCTGTTGGGGGAAAAGGTGGTTAGGGAGTTGAGGATGACATGTGCACACTGCTGTATTTAAAATAGGTAACCAACAGGGACCTACTGTACAGCACATGGAACTCTGCTCAATGTTACGTGGCAACCTGGATGGGAGGGGAGATTGGGGGAGAATGGATACATGTATATGTATGGCTGAGTCCCTTTGCTATCCACCTGAAACTGTCACAACATTGTTAATTGGCTCTACTCCAATATAAAATAGAAAGTTTAAAAAAAAAAAAAATAGAAAGTTTTTTTAAAAAAGAAAATGGTTTCCTGTATCCAAGAAATGACCAAAAGGTCATTGTCAAACTGATTCTCCAAGGACTTAGGTGACATAAATGTGAAAGTGGGATGTGTGGACAGTACAGTAAGATTCATAGGCATTTGAAGGCAGCAGCTGCCTCCAAGCAAGCCCTGTTGACTTTTGCTGACTAAGATCTCGGGCTCCAGTGTTGCTTGATATTCCTATTTTTAAAGAAAAAATAGAAATCCAGGTTTTTATGTGAAATATCACAATTTTTAAATAATGGCTTATGAAGTTTTTAAACATTGTTCAGATCAAATAAAACCTCATCTCTAGCTGGGTGCATTTTAGGACTCCTGATAACTGAAAATATGAAATATGATCAAACCCAAATCAGAATGCAGTGGTATGACCCCCCAAAGGACTGATAGCTCTTCTTGTCTTAGGAAAACTAGAAGAATTGTCAAATCAGTCGAATCACAATCAAGAAGAAGAAGGAACACAGAGCAAGTAAGTGTCAACCTGCATGTACCTCAAGCCCACACTCATGCAATGCTTTGCTTTTCTGAAATTGTGGGAGATACCAAAGAAGGTTATTAAGCCACAAAAGCAAGATATTCTTCAGGTGTAAAAATAAATGCTTGTGTACACACACACCCTCCTCTGGGATAATGTACAAGAAATGAAACCAACAAAACATTGGTTGCCTGCAGGAAGGGTAACTGGGTGACTGGTGCCCGGAAGATGGAAGAGACTTGCTTTTCACTGTGTACCCGTTTATGCCCTTAGAACATTATGCCATATGCATAAATTATATCTTCAAAAAACTGATAAAATAATATCGTATGAGAGAGGACAGTGTTTCTCTCAGCAGGCCACTTAGGGTGAGGCTTAAAATCCATTTTGATAGAGAATCTTCATTTGATAACTGCTCCCCCAAATTACATCCTGACCAACAGAGCCCCTGGTGGAACCTTGTGAGAAAAATGTTTTGTGAGCTTGTTGAGATACTTTGTGTAAAATTTTTTTGATGATGATCAAAAATTATTTTAATAGAAATTTTAACCATTTCTCTGGAGAAGCAGATAAAAGAATAATCAGTGGTGTTTTAATTCATTTAAAACGCACATTGAGCTTTGACAAATACATGAAGGTGCGAAGGTGAGTGAGGCATTTGCCCAAACCCTCAATTTCCTCAGTGTCTTGTGTTCCAAGATCCTTACCTGTGTAATTTACTTCCACTCATCACTGAACTTCTTCCAGTCAATCAGAGTGGTGAATTCCCTTAGTCATATTCATGTACAGACACACAGTGCATGGGTTCTTCCCTCTCTCTTAGAAATATAGAAAGATTATGCATTTCCTGCTGACTTGTCCATCATGGAGAAGTTGACAAACCTTCATAGAATCACTGGATCATAACTGTAAAACATTTTTAAAGCTTTATTTTGATTCAATTCTTTCATAATAAAATCTAGATTAAATTATTTATGTGTAACTCAAGTTAGAATTGCAATTTTAGAGCTTTACATTCATTAATAGGGTACCATTTTATATCCTAGTGTTTTTCCATACCACATAACATTGCTCATATCAAATAATATTTTTATAGCTTAGATTAGATTGTGCTTTTGTATGGTAAAAATATTTTGGAAAATTTTATAATCTTTAGAAAAGTCAGTTACCCTGACTTCTTCACTGTGAATTTTATTCACAATCATTTTGTTATCCTAATCAGATTAAAATCGACTCTCATATTATTATTTATCATCAGAGGAATAGATGTCAAACTTGTCATTCAGGTTCCATTCCAATTTAAAAATCCTCAAGATACTTAATTTCAAGAAAAATAAATAAACACTCTACATCCCAGAGAGAATTTCTTCATTGGGAGGGTAGGGGCCAGGTGTAGGAAAGTGGTGGGCATCATTTTGGGACTCTGGATGGGGTCCCTTTTCTTCTCTCTCTGATCCCTGGATTTTTGAGTATCTGATCCCAGGCTTTTCACAAAGGATATAATGACTGGGCTTTTGGTCATAAGGGTATGAGTGGGTATGGATATCTTACGGGAGCCATCAAGGGGTGTGGGCGGGTGAGGATGAGAAATTTTTATCAGATTAAGAGGCTGAAGCAGCTGTGGACTTCTATACCCCACTAACCCTGGTCTCTTCCCCCACACTGTGAGCACTCCCCTATTCAGGTACAATTTGTTTTACACGTAAGGTGGCCAAACTATTTTTCCACTGATTTTTCATGATGATCAAATTTATACCAAAACTTCCTAATCCTTTCCTCAGGACCATAGAAGCCCAAAATGAAATACATACCAAAGAGAAAGAGAAGCTGATGGATAAGATTCAAGAAATTCAGGAGGCCAGTGAGCACTTGAGGAAACAATCTGAAACTGAAAATGAAGTCAAGAGTAGTTTCCAGCAGGAAGCATCTCGTCTCACTATGGAGAAGAGGGTGAGAAGTTTTCTAACCTGTTGATAAATGACTGCCTATGTCCAGGTATCACTGAAAGGGGGGACAGGCCACCCCAAGCATCTGATGAGTAGCATCCACCTCTCACTAGAGCAATCTGTTTCTTTTTCTCAAAAGACAGGTGGCCTCTGAGGTTATGGCCATTGCAGGGGAGCCAGGGGGTTTACGCAGGCTGAGAGAGGACCAGTGGAAGGTCCTGAGCATTGTCCCATGGGCAGTGCTTGTCTGAGATGACAACAGCCTTGCCTGGAGTATGTTGAGGATGCCAGGCTGATGTGTGACCTTCTCTGAACAAAGCTTACTCCATCCAAGACCCCCGCTTGCTTCTGGGGAAATGCTCTTCCCATAATTTTCAGAGTCAAAGTGTTCTTCTATGAAATGATCAAAATAATAGGTGGCTAACTTTTTAAACTATGAAAGTATTCATCCAGTTATAAATGCCCCTGTCAAAATGGCATTTGGCAACTCTGTTAGCTCCCAGAAATGCTTCTGAAATTGTATTGGTGTGTGAAACCCACAAGGATGAGAAGCGCCAGAGTAGCAGATGGAGTAGTTTCCTGGGAGGTGGATGCTCTCAGGCGCCTTCCTGGCCTGGCAGCCTCCAAGACCATGACCAGGTAAGGGCTCACCCAGCCAGTGGTCAGGCTGCACGTGCCCACTGGCTCTGCTCCTCCTCATCAGGCCCCCCCATTTCCTATCTCACAAGAAAAACATGATAGGGTAAAATCATATTTTGCAGTGTCAGAACTTAACTTAAAAGGGTAGTTATATATATAAAAAGAGGAATGCAGAGAGTTTAACATTTAATAGGAAATAATACATTCTAGTCAGATGATCCCTGGAAAATCCCATGGACAGAGGAGCCTGGAGGGCTGCAGTCCATGGGGTTGCTGAGGGTTGGACATGACTGAGCGGCTTCACTTTCACTTTTCATTTTCATTCATTGGAGAAGGAAATGGCAACCGACTCCAGTGTTCTTGCCTGGAGAATCCCAGGGACGGGGGAGCCTGGTGGGCTGCCGCCTATGGGGTCGCACAGAGTCGGACACGACTGAAGTGACTTAGCAGTAGCAGCAGCAGTCAGATGATCCAGATCATCACTTGGGTGATGACCATCTTTTTTGAGAGGGGTATGCCTTTCTCAGAGAATAGGTTTCTCAAGTCACACCATAAGGATAGTCTTATTGAATTTAGGACCCATCCTGATCCAGTGTGACCTCACATTGATCCTTGGTTTAATTGCAACTGCAGAGACCTTATTTCTAGTAAGGTCACATTCTGTGGTTCTAAGTGGATATGAAGGGTTTTTAACTTTCTATTTTATATTGGAGTATAGCCAGTTAACAATTTTGTGATAGTTTCAGGTGAACACTGAAGGGGCTCAGCCACATATGTACGTATATTCATTCTCCCCCAAATCCCCCTCCCATGTAAGCTGCCACACAACATTGAGCAGAGTTCCCTGGGCTATAAAGTAGGTCCTTTTGGTTATCCATTTTAAATAAAGCAGTGTGTACATGTCCATCTAAATGGATGTGAATTTCAAGGAGACACTGTTCAGCCCACTGCATGAGCCTCTGAGTCAAAGAAAATCATTTATTTAAAGTTGGAAAGAAAAGTTTAAGCGATCTTCTATTTATCAAAGAAATACCAAATTAAAGCTAGGTATTTTTTTGATTCTCAAATAATGGAGATCTTATGGTGCTGGTGAGAACACCCTGAAGTGCACCCAGCCACACATGATTTCAGGGGATAGAAATTGGTGTCAACTTTCTTAGGGGCAGTTTGGAGGCAAATGTCAGGAACCTCTGAAAGTGCATTCCCTTTGACTCAGTGATGCAACTTCTGAGATTCTGTCCTAAGTAGATAATTAAATATGTGAACAAGGATTTTCATCTAGAATGGTCAGCATAGTATTATTAGACACAGCAAAAAAAGAAAGGATGCCCAGCTGTAGTGGGTAGATTAAATTATTGTATATCAGATGACAGTTTGGTATATTATCAATGATGGGGGAAATATCTACGGTATAATGAGAAACAGAATTTAAAACTTTATAAGCAGTATGACCCAATTTTATAAAATGGATATATGCCATATTAGGAGGAAAAAAAATGAAATAAAACATAAACAGTGATTTCCTCAGGTTCTGGATTGATGGGTGACTTTTTAATTATTAGATGTATTGTAAAATAGGCTCAAATAGGAGGAAAGAAACTGCGCCCACAGTCCCACATGTGAGGCCAGATAAAGCTCCTAATGTGTTTAGCCAGGAACATGACTGTAGTAGGGAGAGGTAGCCATGAGTGGAAACAGCACAACTTCCCTGGGCTCTGAGAGTCCCCAGAGGGCCCATCCATGGCTGCAGGGACTGATTGCGAGGTGGGAATTGCTGGATCAGAGAAGCCTGAATCCTTTCTGTGTCAAAGCCCTTGGAGTTCAGGGAGAACCTGAATACTCTCTGCCCTTTATAGGAAATATTTATAGGTGTCCAAGACTCTTCTGGTTCTTGAGCCAAATTCAGCATAGGCAGGGCCACCCCCTTTATCAGGAAGGAGAGGCAAAGCCGGGACCCAAATCTCTGAAGCCTCTCTGCCTTCAGCTTCTGACATCAAGAGAGCACATTTTCACACCTGCGTGTGAAAATTTTTAAACTCTCTACGATGGGCATGGCTTTATCAAGGAAAAATTAGATCAAGATAAATGTGGTATACCCATACAATAGGATAGTATAGTATTCAGTCAAAAAAAAAAGGAGTGAAGTACTGGGAATTCCCTGGTGGTCCAGTGGTCATGTGGAGAAGGCAATGGCACCCCACTCCAGTACTTATGCCTGGAAAATCCCATGGATGGAGGAGCCTGGAGGGCTGCAGTCCATGGGGTCGCAAAGAGTCGGACACGACTGAACGACTTCACTTTCACTTTTCACTTTCATGCATTGGAGAAGGAAATGGCAACCCACTCTAGTGTTCTTGCCTGGAGAACCCCAGGGACAGGGGAGCCTGGTGGGCTGCCGTCCATGGGGTCGCACAGAGTCGGACACGACTGAAGCGACTTAGCAGCAGCAACAGCAGCCAGTAGTCAGGACTCAGTGCTTTCACTGATTGGAGGAAACTAAGATCCCACAGCCAAAAGAACAATGAAGTACTGATACCTGCTGCAGCACAGATAAACCTGGAAAGCGTTATTCCAAATGAAAGAAGCCAGACACAAAAGGCCACATGTTCTATGATTTAATTTATATTAAATATTTAGAATAGGCGAATATGTAGAGACAGTAGGTAGATTAGTGGTTGTCCAGGGCTGGGAAGGAATAGGAGGGCAAAGAGGTGCCAGCTAAAAGTTATATGTTTGTTTTTAATGTGATGAAAATATTCTGGAATCAGATGGTGGTGATGGTTGCACAACCAACTATACTGAAAATCATGAGTGTACACTAAGTGGGTGAATTGTGTGGTATGTGAATTACAGCTCAGCAAAGTTCTTACCAAATAATAGAATTAAGATGCTTCTGAGCTAACATCCTCTTTCTTTTGATTTTTGTAGGATCTTGAAGAAGAGTTAGACATGAAGGAAAGAGTGATTAAAAAGTTACAAGATCAAGTGAAGACTCTTACCAAGACAATTGAAAAAGGTAGAAAAACAACATCCATGTTCCAATTTTTTGAACTTTCAGCTACAGTTTACATGTGTTGACATATTACTTCCTGATGTGGTCCAAAGAATTTGAAAACTAAAGAAATGAGTCTCCACTGGTGTGTTTGGGGCCCAGTGATGGGCTAGTGGAGATCCTTAAAGGCAGGCAGGTGGCTCACCACCTCTCAGGTGATACCAGATGTGCTCATGTAATTGTAAGGGGTACCCTGAAAGGAATGCTTTTAACCTCTTTCTCTGTTAACTCTCTCGTTGTTAAAATGGAATTGTGAAAACGTTTCAGATTTAACTGCTTTAAAGTTTATTTCCTCTCTGTTACATGGGGTCAATATCCTACTTTCTATTAGAAGAAAAGATACTAGATAGCTAATTAGATATCTATTAGATAGCTAAGAAGCCAGACTGAAGTCCTCAACATGAACTGAATTGCACACTGAGTGTCCTTATAAGTTCCAGGGAAAAAGATTCTCTGCCTTTCTTTCGTTCGCCTGATTCTGTGTCACTGAATTTTTCTTTTTTTTAAATTGATTTTTAATTGGAAGATAATTGCTTTACGATGCTATGCTGGTTTCTGCCATACAACAGTGTGAATCAACCATAAGTACACATACGTCCCCTCCCTCTTCAGCCTCCCTCCCACCCCCCATCCCACCCCTCCAGGTTGTCACAGAGTGTCCATAGGTTGAGTTTCCTATGTTGTGCATAGCTTCCCACTGGCCGTCTGTTTTACATATGGTAATATATATGTCCAGTGCTTCTCTCGAATTCACCCCACCCTCTCCTTCCCCTGCTGTGTCCACACGTCTGGTCTCTATGTCTGTGTCTCTATTCCTGCCCTGCAAATAGTCACTGAAACGTTCTGACTTTTCTCATCTAACTCTTTACTCATTTGTTCAATATTGCTGCTTTCTCCCAATCTCTGTCACTAAGGTTGTATCTGCAACTCTCTGTTCCTTTTACTATCCTCATTTCTTTGAAGAACTCCTTTATTGGTTTTTTTTTTCAACTTTTCATCAGACTTTAAGTTTCCAAAACCAAAATGAGGCTCTTTTCCTTTCCATAATTATTGATAAAGGTCATCTGCCCCATGAGGGAAGAGACCATGTCTGTCCTTCCCATTACCCCATGGTATCCCCATTGTGGGAAAGAATGAATCAACTGCCGTCTCTGCGTAAGGACTTCCAAAATCCACCTGCCGTTCCTCACTTTTCCTGAGTCCTACTCCCTTTTTGCCTCTAAGATTACTCCTTCACCTTTCTATTATCACCTCCAGCCCAACTTGTTTTAAGTGGAATGCATCAGCTTCCATTCCTGTATCAGGTATCTATTGATCATATAACAAACTACTCCCAAATTTAGTAGCTTAAAATGACAAACACTTAACAGTGCAATTTCTGAAGGTCGAGAATCTATAAGCAGCTCAGCTGGCTGGTTCTAGCTGAGTCACAGTAGAGTAGTCAGCAAGGATGCTGACATCTGAAGGCTTAGCTGGAGCTGGAGTACTTGCTTCCAGGCTCACTCACATGACTGTTGTCAGGAAAAGCCAGTACCTCTAGGACACTCTTTAGGTGGCACTAGCTCCCAAGAAACATGCTCAGATACAAGTCACCACACTTAAGAATACCCAAAATAGGATGTCCTTATCAGGTGCTTCTGCATCATTTATTGGTTTTCCCGGTCTAGATGGAGTTCAGCAATCAGTGGTCCTTCTTACCATAAACAGGTTGCTTAGTAAAATAGTTAACATTCTACCTTTATCAGTCTTCAAGGGAACAGGGCTGGTAAATCACAGAACAAACTCTCATGCAGTAGAAGAGAGTTCTGTTAATTCTTTACCTGTATTATCTTCTTTCTCACCCATCAGAGCCTACTCACTTTTCTTGGCCCAGCTGGAGTGCTACCTCCTTCAAGAACCATTTTTCAACAGTTCTTACTTACCTCTGCATAAATTCTTATGTCCTCTGTATTTATTTTTTATGGCTGCTTAGCAAATCACCGTGAAATTAGTGGCTTAATAGAACATGAAACTTACAGTTCTGGATGTCAGAAGTTCAAAATGGTGTTCACTGGCTTAAAATCAACACGTCAGCAGGGCTTCTGGAGGCTTTAGGAGGAGATTCTATTCCCTTGCCTTTTCCAGCTTCTAGAGGCCACCCACTTTTCCTGACTTGTGGGCCTCTTTCACCATCTTCAAATTTGGCAGCATAAAATCTTTGGAATCATTCTGACATTCTAACTTGTACTTCTATAAGTCACATCTCCTCTCAGAGTGGACATGAGTCTTTGGGGACCAGAAGGCAGACTGTGGCCCACCCAAAGATGTCCACATCCCAATCCCCAGAACCTATGAATATATGACTCTACATGGCAGAGGGATTTTGTATATGTGAGTATGTGAGTATTTTTTTTTTAATTATTTGTTTGGCTGCCTCAGGTCTTAGCTGTGGCAAGCCGGATCTTCATTCATCATCTTTTGTTGTGGTGCACTAACTCTAGTTGTGGACATGGGCTCCAGAGCACATGGGCTCAATAGCTGTGGTACACAGGCTTAGTTGCTCCATGGTATGTGGAATCTTAGGACCCCGACCAAGGATTGAACCCATGTCCCCTGCATTGAAGGGGGATTCTTAACCACTGGACCACCAAGGGGAGTCCCTACGTGAAGGATCTTGAGATGAGGAGATCTACTTGGATCATCCAAGTAGATCCAATATAATCACAAGAGACTTTGTAAGAAAGAGACAGGAATGACAGAGTGAGGGAAGGTGATGGAAGCAGAGAGAGAGAAAGAAGTGATGATAGAAGCAGAGGTCAGAGTGATGTGGCCAGAGCCAAAGAATGTGGTCAGCCTCTAGAAACTGGAAAAGGCAAGGAATGAATTCTCCACTAGAGCCTCCAGAAGAAAAACAGCTCTGCTGACATTTCGATTTTTGTACTGTAAGATCTGTTTTAGTCTATGAACTCCAGAACTGTAAGATTTTTTAAATTGTAGTTTAAAAAATTTTTGTTTTATGCCACTGTAACAGTGGCATAAAACAGCACATAGGAAACTAGTCCAGCCACCTTGGGATCATGCTGTTTGGTGACTGCACACTACATGTTTTGTGAATCTCGTTTTTTTTTTTTTTAACTGTAATAAGGCAGAAGCAATATCCTGTATTGCTTTCATATCCCTACTGCACTCATTATATACCAGGTGACCATGAGAAAATACACTGGCAGCTATACTCATGGATATACTCATAGATAAGAATTGCTACCAGAAGAAATTCTTCAGGCTTCAATAAAGTTTGCATTTATCAGAAAGCCAGAGCATTTCATGGGCAAATCAGCCAGAATGGGATGGAAAGAGATGGAGTAGTCTCATTATAATGCTTGTTATTGTGTATTTAGCTGATTATTTGCCTCTGCCTACAGCCAATGACGTGCACCTGTCCTCAGGACCCAAGGAGTACCTTGGAATGCTGGAATACAAGAGAGAAGATGAGGCCAAGCTCATTCAAAACCTCATTCTTGGTAATGAAACCTGGGACTCTGAATTTTTGCTTAATTTTTGAGAACTTGAGCCTTAGTCATTGCCACGGTCTTGGGCAGGGATGATAGTTCCTCTTTTTCCTCCACTGCTTCTTCCCCTAGCACAGAGCTTCTCAGCCTCATTTTTGACCATGTGATTCTTTGTTTCGGGTGGATAGGGGCTTTGTATTGTAGGATATTGAGCAGTATCATTGGCTTCTATTCTCTAGAATCCAGTGGCAACCCCTAATCATGACAATAAAAAAAAAATGCTGTCAGACATTGCCACATGCCTTCTGGCATCTGCTACCTTGCCTTCAGTTGAGATGCACTACCCTAACCTCTTCCCAAGTCTCATCACATGGTCAGGGTAGAAGACACACCTCCTCATCTTTGTGGTTTAGCACAGGAGTCTTGGGAGAAGTAACCGTGGCTCCCTTGTTCCATTTGCCTTCTGCTGAGAAATTCGTTTGTGTGGCAGGGCCTTCTCAGCCATGGCTATTACAGGAATCTCCCGATTGGCATGCTCTATGGTTGGCAGTCTTAGAACCAGTGCTACTAGCCTGCCTGTCGTCACCATGGAAACCACATAGTCTTCTAGGGAGAAGGAGAAAAACTGCCTCCCTATCAGCTGGTCCCAGGATCTCAAAGCAGAAAGCCCATGTATAGCCTTACTCCTCTTCTCCTAAGTGACCCTCCCCAGAGCACAGGAGCCGCCTACCCATTCTTTTCCACCCCGCACTGGTACACAGCTGCGGGGCCTCTTTGTTCCCCTGTCCTAATGCAGACATGGAGAGGTCTTTGTTTGCTTTTCTTAACTTGTTCTATAAAGTTTCTCTCTACATCCCTACTCCGACTTCCAGCCATTCTCTTCTCCTCAAGGCCAACTGATCCTCCTCTGCAGGACTGTTGTACACCTGTTTTCTCTATTCATGGCAGAGGCATGTGATTGCTAAGATCATTCCATCCTCATCATAGAGGCTGAAGTGGGGGTGCATGGACTGGGGTTCCTCTCTTACCTTGGAGATATGAAATTCTGTCTTTTATTCAACCTTGGAAAAGAGAAAATACTTTGCAAATGAGAAGTAAGAGAAGCAGGTGGCACCTGCATGTATATTTTTGCTAAGAAAAAAAGCCAGCCTTAATTCCTCAAAGGGAAAAAACATCTCTGGGTATTCAGGCACTGCATCAAGTACAGAAAAGCAGACACCCCCACCCATACATAGGTTTCTTATCGGGGGAGCTGCAGTCCTCACCGACTCTCTCTGCTCCAGACCTGAAGCCCCGCGGTGTGGTGGTGAACATGATCCCCGGGCTGCCGGCTCATATCCTGTTCATGTGTGTACGCTACGCAGACTCTCTAAATGACGCTGACATGCTCAAGTCCCTCATGAACAGCACCATTAATGGCATCAAGCAGGTGGTTAAGGTAGGAACTACTTTTCTGACATTGGACCTTGGTATTAGGGCTACTTTAGGAACTTTTGTGGAAATGACCAGATGCCCAGACTTTTCCCAACCTACACCTCCAGTGTTTGGTCAACTACATGCTTCTTCAAGCCAGTCAGAGGCCCAGTGAAAGACGCCAATCTAATTAGGAAAAGACAGCTTAGGTCAGACAGCCCTAAGGGTGGGACACGGCCAGTTACACCTCAAGTCCTTACCTGTAAGACTACAACCTGATGGTCACCACCCCATCACGTCTGTCCCCTCAGGTGTGAGATTCTTGACTGTAGGGAGTATGTGTCTATCCACGTAACAAGTTTGAATGCCAAGGAATAGGAATAGCCGAAAAATACTCATCTCTTCCCTTGGCACTTACATAATTCTCCTTTATAAAACCACAGTATATACTTTTATTCTTAGCCCAGACATGAAGATAAGGTATATGTAAGGGACCAGTAAAATATAGATCCATTATCCTTTATTCCCCTTCCAAAGAAGAAGTGATGTTTGATTATGAGATGTATTTAAAATGTGTAGTTGGGAAAGGCCTATCTTACTTTTAGTAAAATATGTGTTCTAGAAAAGTCATGAGCAATCAAACCCTATCTTAAATACTCTTGGAAAAGAGAAGAAATAAAAGCAGTGAGTGCATCAGGAAATGGGTAATTCTCCCACCGTCCACCCTGCCCAATTTTGTACTAAGAATTCATTATTCATCAGGAGTTAGGAGTAGAAAGCTGACATTGATTTGGTGCTTTACAGTCAGTCTTCATGGGAACCACCCATGTGTTCTTAGAAGAGACTGCCATAAATCATGTTTTCCCTGTCCCTATTTTCCTAAGTTGGGTTTTCTGCAGACACACTCGCATTACGTTCCAGGCTGTAGGCACACGGTGTTTGCCCCTTGTTGCTGCTCTGGAATGTTTAAATACTTTGAAAGTGAAGGGTACATAGCATAAGGAGTATGAAGCCTTTCTTGTGAGCATCTTCCACCTCAGCTTCTTCAACGGCTCCGTGATCCTCCCACTCCAGTGCATAGCACGTTAAAGCAGCCCTCACTTGTTCCACATACCCCCTTGACCACTGGGCCTTTTTCTCACACACCCCCTCCTGGCTGCCAGAGCACTTAAAATACTTGTCTCCACCAACTATTTTTCCCTCTTTGCAGCCTGGCTTCTACCCACATTACTCCACAGAAAGATCACCAGTAATTCCTCTTGCTAAATCCAATGGTATTTTATTAACTTATTCTCTTTAAATGGATTAAACAGTAGCAGCACCTCTTTGAAACTCTCTGACATTGTTTTTTAAAACCCAGGGCTCTCCCAGTTTTCTTCTTATCTCTCTGGTCTTCATTACTTCTGACTCCTTTGCTCATTCCTCTCCTTCCTGTCCCATAAGTTGGAATGTTCTTGCCAGCAGAGTCCTTGATCCTGAGCTCTTGTCTGGCCACCCTTTTCCTTCAAGGAGGCTATCCTTCTGCCTCTCTCCTGTGGTTTTCTCAGCTGCCTTGGTTCCCCATCATTTCTGCATCCTCTGAGTTTTTGTAGCACCGCCTATGCCTACCATGTAAGCTGTCAGCCACCTATTTAACTGTGTCCTACATATGTCGTGTCTGTCTTCCCAGCCAGAATGTGACATTTGGAGGCCAAGGACTGAGACTTTTCTCAGGCATTCCTACAGTGCCTGCTTCAAGTGTCATAACAGATGATATAACCTGTACAGAAGTACTTTGCAAACCATAACCTGCTAAATAAATACGGCTTTATTTTCATGTTGTTGTTCAGTTGCTCAGTCGTATCTGACTCTTTGCAACCCCATGAACTGCAGCACGCCAGGCTTCCCTGTCCTTCACCATCTCCCAGAGCTTGCTCAAACTCATGTCCATTGAGTCAGTGATGCCATCCAACCATCTCAGCCTCTGTTGTCCCCTTCTCCTCTTGCCTTCAATCTTTCCCAGCATCAGGAGGTCTTTTCCAATGAATTTCTCTTCATATCAGGTGCCCAAGTATTAGAGCTTCAGCTTCAGCATCAGTCCTTCCAATGAATATTCAGGGTTGATTTCCTTTCCTTTAGTCAAATCCTTGACTGATTTGATCTCCTTGCAGTCCAAGGGACTCTCAAGAGTCTTCTCTAGCACTGCAGTTCAAAAGCATCATTGTCCAACTCTCACATCCATACATGACTAGTGGAAAAACCATAGCTTTGACTATATGGACCTTTGTAGGCAAAGTAATGTCTCTGCTTTTTAATATGCTGTCTAGATTTGTCATTGCTTTTTTTTCCAAGGAGCAAGTGTCTGTCTTTTAATTTCATGGCTGCAGTCACCATCCTCAGTGATTTTGAAGCCCAAGAAAATAAAATTCTTTTTATAGTGTAAATTTAATAAAGTCTTTAATTAATAAAAGAAGAATTATTTTTGGTCAAAAGCCACCAGCTAGAAAAACAAGTAAGATATGTCTGTTCTTGGCTCAGAACAATAACAAAATCCAACTTTGTCTTTTCTTGGTTTTTTTTTTAAGGAACATTTAGAAGACTTTGAGATGCTGTCCTTTTGGCTTTCCAATACCTGTCATTTCCTCAATTGCCTGAAGCAGTACAGTGGAGAAGAGGTAGGGACGCCTGCTGCTCCATGCTGTGTACTGACTGCCAGTCTGCGACCTCCTTGTGGGCCCGAGCTCGCCGGAGTAATTAGGAATCAGACTGCCCAGCCCAGGAACATCCTCTGCTCCAGCTGGCCTCCTGGCTTCCTTCTTCCCCAGGAGACCAGCTTCACATCACCAGCTGAATGGAGGTCACAGGCAAAAAGACTTCCAGAAGGAGGTTTAGACCCCGGGCATGATACTAAGCCTCAGTGTCCTTGACTTTCAAATTACATGAGGTGGATTCTTCCCTGGTGGTCCACTGGTTGAGACTTCATCTTTCAAGGAGAGGGTGTGGGTTCAATCCCTGGTTGGGGAGCTGAGATCCCACATACCTTGCAGTCAAAAAAAAAAAAACAAAACATAAAACAGAAGTAATGTTGTAACTTAAAAGTCTTTATTGAACCAGTTCAATAAAGACTTTTAAAACGGTTCACATCAAAAAATCTTTTTAAAAAATTCATGAGATAGATTCAGAGATTTTTCATTTTCCTTCTGGCTGTAAAATTCTGGAGTTGTTAATGTTATCACTCTAAAACACAGCCTTTAGTTCAACCTGCCTACGTTTTCATAGCTGTTATCACTACAAGATTTTGGTTATTCCTCCATCATCTGTAAATCCTTTGCCATTCTGACTCTGCTTTCAAGGGGCTAACATTATATTGAAGTTCTTCACCATCAAATACTCACAGAGCATTATTTCACTGACCTAAAAGAACAAAAATGACTGGGATTTTCAATGCTCTGCAAAATGGGTATACCATTCTATAGTCCTATCAGTAGTATATAAAGTTCTAGCGTGTCATACCTTTGCCAACACTAGGTATTGACAGATGTTTTATTGCTTATCAGTCTCATGGCTATAAGATGATACTCTGTTGACTTAAATTGTAATTGCTTGATCACTAGCAAGGTCAAGCATCATTTCATATGCTTACTCATCAGTTGGTTTGTTTTTTAAATTGCCTAGTCACATCCATTACCCGTTTTTCTTAGGGGTGATTCTTTTTTCTTATTGATTTATAGGAGGTCTTTACATAGATTGTGGCCTATCATTAACTTTTCTTTATGGAGTCGTTTGTCATCCACAAGTTTTGAATTTTGATGTACTTAAATCTATCTGTCCTCTTCTTTTATGATACATGATTCAGTGTCCTGTTCAAGAAATTCTTCCCTACCCTGAGATCATGAAGTTCTTTTTTCTTCTAACTTTATAATTCAAATTTAGAGTTCATAATTATGCTTTTATCCATAATTGATGTGATTATTTATCCCAAATTGACATGTGAAGTAATGATCACATATCTTCTTTCAGGAGAGAAAATAAAATATGAGTAATCCTACTAGTATTAAAGAACAAAAGGAGAAATAGGTAAAGAAAATCCAACTTCTAACCAAAAGGAACGTTGGAGCTAAGAGGGGCACAGACCAGTCCTTTAAGATAACCTGGCATCTGTGTGGCTTTAATGGGAGGCATATCATCATCATTTTTAAAAATTTTATTTTTAATTGCATCACCATTATTTAAATCCTTTCTTTACCCACTTTAACCATGTATACAAGGTTTTTTTCCTTGTCTGAAGATTCTTTATTTACTATTTTTTATTTCTAAAATTCCAATGGTTCTTTTTTACCTCTGCCTTTTACAATGTCCTATTCTTATCTTAAATTTTTTTTTTTAATTTTACTTCTTTGAACATTGTAAATGTATTACCATGTTCAGGCTGGGCTGCTGTAACAGAATACCACAGACTAGGTGGCCTGAACAACAGAAATTTATTTTCTCACAGTTCTGGAGAATGGAAACCTGAGATCAGGGTGCAAGCATTGGGTCACTGGTGAAAGTTCACTTCTGGACTTGAAGATAGCCACCTTCTCCCTGTGTACTCACATGGCCTTTCCTCAGTGCATGGGATCTCTCTAGTGTCTCCTTTTATAAGAACACTAATCCTATCAGGTCAGGACTCCCACCCTTGTGACCTTGTTTAACCTTAATAACATGGAGACAGAGACCCCATCTCCAAAGCTAGCCACAATGGAGATTATGGCTTCAACATATAAATTTGAGAGGGAAACAAATACTCAGTCCATAACATCCATATTAAAGCATTTCAGATTGGTCTATACTCTGTAAAGTTATGAATCTCATTTATTGCATCTATCAACCTTTTACAGCAGTTTACTTCCTTGAATGCTTCACTGTTTTTCCTATGAGCTTCCATGGGGGAACAGTAATATTTACAGATCCTTAGATTCAATCAATTATAGATCATGTAGTACTATATAATACATAACTTAGTGAAAAAGGTCCACGTGTAAGTGGACCTTTTTAAGACCTTACACATGTAAGACCTATGTAGTTCAAACACATATCATTTAAGGGTCAAGTGTAGTTAGTTATAGAAAATAAATGCTATCCCAAACACTAAGAATTTGATACAGATCAGACATTAAGTATAGGAGTTATGCTGCTGCTGCTGCTGCTAAGTCTCGTCAGTCATATCTGACTCTGTGCGACCCCATAGATGGCAGCCCACCAGGCTCCCCCATCCCTGGGATTCTCCAGGCAAGAACACTGGAGTGGGTTGCCATTTCCTTCTCCAATGCATGAAAGTGAAAAGTGAAAGTGAAGCCGCTCAGTCGTGTCCAACTCCTAGCGATCCCATGGACTGCAGCGCACCAGGCTCCTCCGTCCATGGGATTTTCCAGGCAAGAGTACTGGAGTGGGGTGCCATTGCCTTCTCCATAGGAGTTATAGTATAAACTTATTGTAATATCATTAGATACAGAGATAGTATTTTAATATCCTATGTGTCTACATTATTCTAATATTTATATGTTCAAAATTACTTTCAGGAATTCATGAAGCATAATAGTCCACATCAGAATAAGAATTGCTTGAACAATTTTGACCTTTCAGAATACAGACAGATTCTTAGTGATGTGGCTATACGAATATATCATCAGTTCGTTATCGTAATGGAAAATAACATTCAACCAATAATAGGTAAGAAAAGAATTGATGACTAAGAAATATTTATAATGATGTTGAGACCTTAAAAAATAAATCTGCATGGAATGTGTAATTGAAAAGAATATAATTTTTTTTAAGCAAATAGTAAAATAATGTATTGGTTTAGTCTTATCCTTTTCTGCCCCACCCTTCCCCCAAAGAAAACAACTAAGTCATGTTGACATAAGTGGTTTTAGTCACTAGGGTGATAGTACTCATAGTAGCAGAAAATGCCAGTGTGGTGTTGACAATCCAAATCGTGACTTGGTCATGTTTCCAGTGGTATAAGCAAACGTTCACACAAAAACCTCTACATCTCCCAAAAACAAGCATTAATTTTCAGAGGTGGTACAGCCATGATACTCAGAAAGGAAGAGAACCATTTTTTCCTCAAGTAATACTATTTTTAGAGATTTTCCCTAACCACAATGCAAATAAGAGATTCACAGTATCACCTTACATAAGTATGCTTCTCTACTGTAGCTTCAAAGAACATAATTTTAGAACAAGAAACTTTACTAATATAAATGCCCACTATTTAATTCTCTGATTGCCTAAAGTGATTACATATATAAAAGTACATGGGTCATAGTTTTCTTTCTGTAAGGGGGATCCATCCTGTAGGGAAAGATTTGGGAGAACCGCTGCTCCTTATGTGGCTAACACTGGTTCTGAGCCAAGTATTTTTGAAATCCTAGAGCTCCACTCAATTTCTTGTATACTTTCTTCAGTTTTCTGAAATTGAAATACTGTAGGCTTTAAGTAGTTCCAGACCATGAGTTGTCATGCTAACCAGCTCTCTCTCCTGTCAAGTTGAAAGAAGAGGAACTGTTCCCCTCCTGTAGATGGTGGTGCATTCCCATCCACCCCTTACAGCCTGGTGTTCCCCAACCCTCCATCCTTCTGCTTTCTCTGCTACAGCTGTATCCACACTAACTCTTGTGAAAATTGTCCCACTCCCTGAAACAGACACACGAGAGCAGGGGAAATGTCCTCTGGGCGTCCCCACTGCATGTGCAAGAAAAGCTTCCATTTTTCTCCGTAGTGCCAGGCATGCTGGAGTACGAGAGTCTGCAGGGCATTTCTGGCCTGAAGCCCACAGGCTTCCGGAAGCGGTCCTCCAGCATAGATGACACGGATGCCTACACGATGACCTCCGTCCTGCAGCAGCTGAGCTACTTCTACAGCACCATGTGCCAGAATGGCCTGGACCCTGAGATCATGAGGCAGGCAGTGAAGCAGCTCTTCTTCTTGATCGGGGCGGTGACCCTGAACAGCCTCTTCCTGCGCAAGGACATGTGCTCCTGTAGAAAAGGGATGCAGATAAGGTAAGATCCATAAGCCACCACTAACCCTGGAGAGGCTGGCTGGAAAGGATGCTCCTGAAGTCCGAGACTGCATGCTCTGCCCGCCCTCCCTCCACAAGAGCGGCACTGCTGGAGGGTGTGCAAAATGACTCTTAGAGCCAAGGAGATCTCAGCCATATGATGCCAGGCCCTCCTCCCATCACTCTACCTATGCTAACTTGACACCCTGGCAGAGTGGCTTCAACTAAGAACTAACTGTGTATTTTAAATTTTGGCCCTCTGTGGTTATCATATATACAGCCAGTACTTGTTGACCACCACCTCTGTGATTAGCACTGGTGGGGGACACAGGAAACAAAGGAAAGGGTGATTTGATCCCTGCTGTTGAGAAGCTAAATGATGATTCAAGACCACTATAATTAAGTCATAAATAAGTGGTACAGGAAGTGCTTCAGAGAGGAGAGATGATTGTGGCCAGAAAAGTTAAAGAAGCCTGAAAACTGTTTGTGAGTAATCAAAAATGGAAGAACATTCCAGGCAAGGGAATGAGTGGGCAAAGCCATAGTGGTAGGACCGAGTGAGGACCCCTCCTCATGCAGGAGTAAATATTAATAGCTCTGTCTAGATTAAGTGCAGAGAAGGAAATGGCACCGACTCCAGTATTCTTGCCTGGAAACTCCCATGGACGGAAGAGCCTGGTAGGCTGCAGTCCATGGGGTTGCTAAGGGTCGGACACGACTGAGTGACTTCATTTTCACTTTTCACTTTCATGCATTAGAGAAGGAAATGGCAACCCACTCCAGTGTTCTTGCCTGGAGAATCCCAGGGACGGGGAAGCCTGATGGGCTGCCGTCTTTGGGGTCGCACAGAGTTGAACATGACTGAAGCAACTTAGCAGCAGCAGCAGCAGCTAAATTAAGTGAAGGCTTATGTCAGGATCTACAGGGCTATAGTAGAGTGGTAAGCTGAACCTAGATTGGGAGGGCGTAAAATGCCAGGCCAAGCATTGAGAGTTCATCCTGCAGACATGGTTATCCAGTTTGTTTGTTTTTTTAAATTTCTTTTTGTGTACTTATTTTTGGCTGTGCTCTCTGTTGCTTTTCAAGGGCTTTCTCTAGTTACTTCTTATGGGGCTATTCTTTGCAGTGTGAAAGCCTCTCATTACAGCGGCTTCTCTAGTTGCAGAGCACGGGCTCTAGAGCACAGGCTAAGTAGTCATGGCATGTGGGATTAGTTGCCTGGTGTTATGCAAGATCTTCTCGGACCAGAGGTTGAACCTGTGTCTCCTGCTTTGGCAGGCAGATTCTTATCCATTGTGCCACCTGGAAGTCTAGTTATCCAGTTTTGAAGTGTGTCAGCTTCTGTCTCTAAACCAAGAAAACACAGATCATTAGCTATTGTTTGAATTAACAGTCACATGATTAGAAACCAAATAATATGGGGTAGGTATTTAAGATTTTTTAATATGCACACAGATTTGATACCTGTAGGTGACAGGAGGATGTAGGGTGGTGGTGATGGCAGTGACACAATGAAAAGTGACCTAAAAAGTTTATTAAGCCAAGTAGTACACAAGAGGCATCCATTACACCTTAGCGTTGGTGAAGCTTGGACATCTCTACAAAGCAGTGTGTGAAATTCCCATGACCCCAGGTTGTGGTTTTCAGATACAAGGGAGTATTCAGGAGGGCTGGGCTTTGTGGGTCTTTTCTTCTTCACTGAGAGGAAAGGCTTCTGTTTATTTCCCAGGCTCTGAACAGATGCCCTGAAGTCCTCTGGGGCAGGCCTCAGGCTTATTTAAAGTCAAGTCATAAACCTACACATGTCACCAAAGTCTTTGCTAAACAACTCTTATTCCACCAGGAGGTCCCCAAGCTCAGTGAACATTTGTCCCCATAGGTGCCCAGCACTCTTTCCTCTCACCAATTGGAAGTGCTATTAGGGAGGTACTGCCTTTCCAGTGTGTTGCTCTGAGTGAACAGCATATACATCTTAGAGACATTTGTTCATTCAGATATTGATTCAGCTTCTGCCATAAACAAGGTACTTCAGGATTGGCAGTGATTTTGCCATGACAACACAAGCACTGCAATGGCAAAACATGAACACAAGTGGAAAATCAAACTCTAAGAATGGAAAAATTAACAGTGGACAGAGTAGCTTGAAAACAGGCACTGGGCTTTCTGACTGCCAGGAGAAAAAAGCAAAACATCAGTAGCTCTCTGGTCTCATCTGGCATGGTGAAGCAGACCAGTTCCTGGGAAAATGTAAAAATTTTCCTAGTACGTAGTTCTTTTTTTTGTTCCTAGTGGGCTGCCGTCTACGGAGTCTCACAGAATCGGACACAACTGAAGCGACTTAGCAGCAGCAGTCATAAATTTATAAGAAATATTATCTCACGTGGAACTTTATCTCACCATCTCCACAATAGCATTTTTATTGCAAGTTCCATTGTGGTTATTTTGCCCAGGCATTTTATATATATATATATATATATACACATATATATATATATATACACACATAATATATATTTTAAATGTTTTTTAATTAAATTAATTAAAATAATTAATGTTTTGCTATTGCAATTTTATATATATATATTTATATATATAAATATATATATATATATTTTGGTTCTGCTGGATCTTCATTGCTGTGCAAATCTCTAATTGCAGCAAGTGGGGGCTACTCTAGTTGCAACGTGCAGGCTTCACACTGCAGCAGCTTCTCTTGCTGCTGAGCATGGGCTCCAGGTGCAGGGGCTTCAGTAATTGTGGCTCGTGGTTTCAGTAGTTGCAGCTTCCAGGCTCTAGAGCACAGGCTCGACAGTTGTGGTGCATGGGCTTAGATGTTCCACGGCAAGTGGGATGTTCTCGGATCAGAGATTGAACCTGTGTCTCCTGAATTGGCAGGTGGATTCTTTACCACTGAGCCTTCAAGGAAGGCCGCCCAGGGTTCTTTGATAAGAACCTAGGTAGGGCCTGTGGAGACAGTTCTGTTAGGAACCAGAATGATGTGGCCCAAGTACAGACATTGCTTGTTGTCCTGAGGGAATCTGGGGAGAATACAAAAGGCATTGACTTGGGTCTTAGAGGACGAGAAGGATTTCAGCCCAAGAACTAGAGAATTGAGCACAGGCCTCAGTGAAGGAATGCTTAGGGCAGGGTATGAATAGCCCTCCTTGAAAGGAGAACCAGAGTGATATGTGGATCTAGAAAGATGAGTTACGGAGACAGAGCGGAGTGCCAGCATGAGAAATGCATGCTTTAGTCCCTCGGGAATGGCAGCAACCTCAGAGATTTTTCTTTTTCAGAAGGCTTTAAACTATGGATTTTTTTTTTTTTTTTAGTAGTTGTGGGATTATTCGGGTTATAGATTTCATCTTAGGTGAGTCTGGTAGTTTTTGGTTTTCAAGGAATTAGCCCGCTTCATCACAGTTGAGGTAAAGTGTATATCACTGTTCAGAATATTCCTTTATTATTCTTTTAATTTCTGCAGAATTTGTAGCAACAGCCCCCATCCACTTCTCTGTGGGTAATTTGTCTTCTCTTCTCCTTGGTCAGTCTTGCTACAGGTATATCAATTTTATGATCTTTTCAAAGAACCAAGTTTTGATTTCATTGATTTTTGTCTTATTTTTTAAATTTAATGGACTTCTGTTCCTGTCTTTCTTCATTCCTTCTGCCTACTTTGCATTTAGTTTTCTTTTCTTCTAGGTTCCTAAAGTAGAAGCCTGGATTATTAGCTCTGAGACTTTCTTTTCTAACATAAGCATTTAATGCTATACATTTCTCTCCCAGCACTACTTTAACTCTATCCCCCAACACACAGTTTTGACGTATGTTGTTCAGTTCATTTTTGTTCAATTCAAAATATTTTTTAATTTCCCTCAAGTCTTACTCTTTGACTCTTGGATGGTATAGAAGTGTGTGTTGTTTAATTTCCAAGTGTTTAGAGACTCTCTTGTTACCTTTCTGTTATTGATTTTAGTTTAATTTTGTTGTGCTTAAAGAATATACTTTGTCAGTCGGACTGTTAGAAACAGAAGGTAGAATGGTGGTTGCCTGAAGCTGATGAGAGAGAGAGAGAAAGGGAGTTGTTGTTCCGTGGATGTACAGTTTCAGTTTTACAAAATGTTCTGGGAGCTTAGTTTCACAACATGGTGCATATAGTGAAGGCTACTATGCTATCCTATACACTTACAATGGTTAACATGGTAATATTTTCTACCACAATTTTTAAAAAGATCCCTAGATGCACACAGGTTAACATACACTGTAGGTTATGATGCTAGAGTTCCCAACCATCCCACTTTGTCTTAGACTTTCCCAGATTTATTTTTAAAACACAAACTTATAAATACTTTTACATTGAAAAAAACAAACTTTATATTTGTTATTGTTGGTCAGTCATTAAGTCATGGCTCTTTGCAACCCCATGAACTGCAGCACACCAGGCTTCCCTGTCCTTCACCATCTCCCAGAGCTTGCTCAAACTCATGACCATTGAGTTGGTGATGCCATCCAACCATCTCATCCTCTGTCATCCCCTTCTCCTCCTGCCTTCAATCTTTCCCAGCATCAGGGTCTTTTCTAATG
Organism: Bos indicus; assembly: GCF_029378745.1. NCBI lineage: Eukaryota > Metazoa > Chordata > Mammalia > Artiodactyla > Bovidae > Bos > Bos indicus. The sequence goes on from NC_091769.1 coordinate 58,000,848, forward strand.
AGTTGGCTCTTTGCATCAGGCGGCCAAGTATTGGAACTTCAGCTTCAGCATCAGTCCTTCCAATGAATATTCAAGGTTGTTTTCCTTCAAGATTGACTGGTTTGATCTCCTTGCAGTCCAAGGGACTCTCAAAAGTCTTCTCCATCACCACAGTTCAAAAGCATCAATTCTTTGGTGTTCAGCTTTCTTTATGGTCCAACTCTCACATCCGTACATGACTACTGGAAAAGCCATAGCTTTGATTAGACGGACCTTTGTCAGCAAAGTAATGTCTCTGCTTTTTAATATGCTGTCTAGGTTGGTCATAGGTTTTCTTCCAAAGAGCAAGCATCTTTTAATTTCATGGCTGCAGTCACCATCTGCAGTGATTTTGGAGCCCAAGAAAATAAAGTCTGTCACTGTTTCCACTGTTTCCCCATCTATTTGCCATGAAGTGATGAGAAAATTTATATGATTTCAGTTATTTTTAAATTTGTTAATACTTGCTTTTATGACCCAGAATACAGTCTACTTTTGTGAATATTCCAAATGCAGTTGAAAAGAATGTACATTCTTCTGTTGTTGGGTAGAATATTCTATAAATGTCAGTCAGACCCAATTTGTCGATGGTATTTTTTGGGGCTTCCCTGGTGACTCAGACAGTAATAATCTGCCTGCCATGCAGGAGACCTGGGTTCGATCCCTGGGTCAGGAAGATCCCCTGGAGAAGGGAATGGCAATCCACTCCAGTATTCTTGCCTGGAGAATTCCATGGACAGAGGAGTGACTAAGACTTTGACTTTCACTTTCATTTTTCAGTTCTTCTGTATCCTTGCTGATTTTCTGTCTACTAATTCAATTGACTACTGAGAGGTGTATTGAAGTCTTCAACTGTAATTATGAATGTATCTATTCTTTCAATCTGTCAGTTTTTGCATTATGTATTCTGAAGCTGTGTTTTTCTTACACTCTGAGTAAGGTGCATACACATTAAACATTGTTATGTCATCTTGGTGAACTGACCCTCCTATCATTATGTGGGGGTCTCTCTTTATCCCATCCTGTTAATTTTCTCTGCTTTGACGTCTACTTTATGGACTTCCCTGGTGGCTCAGACGGTAAAGTGTCTGTCTACAACGCAGGAGACCCAGCTTCGATCCCTGGGTTGGGAAGATCCCCTGGAGAAGGAAATGGCAATCCACTCCAGTACTATTGCCTGGAAAATCCCATGGAAAGAGGAGCCTGGTAGGCTACAGTCCATAGGGTCACAAAGAGTCGGACATGACTGAGCTAAATGAGTCAGTCATATCTTGTCTGAAAGTCTACTTTTTAATTGGATCAGTGTTTTCATAGTATACCTTTTCCCATCCTTTTATTGTAAACTTATTTGTGTAATATTTGAAGTGTAGGCAGCATATATTTGGGTCCTTTTTTTTTTTAATCCAGTCTGACAATCTCTGTTTCTTGTTATATTTAAACCATTTTAATTTAATGTACTTATTGATATATGACATATTTAGATATAAGCCTACATTTTTGTTATTTTCTATTTGTTCCTTCTGGTTTTTATTTCTTTGATTTCCTGTTTCTGTCTTATTTGGGGTTCTTTGAATATTTTTGGCATCGTTTTTAAATTTCCCTATTGTATTTTCTCTATATCTCTCTGTATCTTTTTTAATGGTTGTTCTAGAAATTATAGTATCATACTTACCTTTTTCAATCTATTTGGAATCAATATCTTTTATTTTTAAATTGGATTTTTAAAAAGCTGTTTATTTGGATTTTTTAGTCACACTGCATGGCATGCATGGTATTGGTTCCCCAACAAGGGATTGAACCCATGCCCCCTTCACTGAAAGTTTGGAGCCCCAACCATTTATCACATTAAGTCTACTTGGGCTTTACTTAACTCACTATGTGCTACACTCCCAGCAAATGTCCCCATCTGGGGCCAGGTGGTGGGAGGACAGAGCTAGAGGCATTCACCCCCATCCCCTTGAGCTGCAGTTCCTCCAGCTGAAGAAGTTCCCCTCTCTGATTTAGTTTGCTGCTGGAGCCTGCTGCCACCACCATAGGACTGTTTGGGGCTTGCGCATAACAGAGTGAAGAAAAAGAAAGAAAAGGAGAAATAAGAAAAACAGAATTTCTACCCTCTCTCAGAGTATTAGGACACCCCCTTTTCAGCACCTCAAACCAGAACTGGAGGGTTCCTCCTAGAGCTCTTAGTTATCAGCAATGCCCACTGCTGAATTTCAGGCTGCTTTGAGTTCAAACCAGTGACTAGCCAAGGGGAAGATACTGGTAAACTCAGTATTAATTGGGAGATACTTCAGATTCTGGTCTTCTTCCCCACACCACCTGCTACTGTTTACTTTTCAAAGTCCTCAAATAGTTGTTCCAGGCATTCCATCCAGGTTTTATAACTGCATTCCGTGGGAGACACAAAATGGAGTGCTTATTCCATCTTACCAAGAACTAGAGCTCCCAATACAGATTTTTGAGTAGGAGGATTAAGATGCTCAAAATTCAGATTTAGAAAAACTGTGGCAGAGTTGAATAGGATGGATTAGAAGGGATGAGATGGGAGGCCCATTAGGAATCTACTGTAATAAGAACTTAAACTAGTGGGACAAAATTGAGAATGACAGTGTCGGGGTGGGGGTGGGGTGCTTATCAGAGCAAGAGAAGTCATTTCACATTTATTACCTCCTTATGGAATACATTAACTCAGCATTATTGTCCCAGTGATATAACCCATGGGGAGTTGCTAATCTGGAAGGTCAGAGCTAGAGCTGACCTTAAAGATCACCTAGTTCACTCAATTTCTTAAACAGCTTCATTGATATATAATCTCCATGCCATACAGTTCACTTGTTTAAAGTGTAGAGTCAATGAAGTTTGGTATATTTACAGAATTATGTAACCATCACCATAATGTAATTTTAGAAAAGCTTCATCACTCCAAAAAGAAACCTTAAACCCAGTTATCAGCCACTCTTATCCCCTACCCACATCCCACTGAGTCCCCTCCTCCTCACCTCAGTTCAGTTCAGTTCAGTCGCTCAGTCATGTCCGACTCTTTGTGACCCCATGGACACCAGGCCTCCCTGTCCATCACCAACTCCCAGAGTTTACTCAAATTCATGTCCATTGAGTTGGTGATGCCATCCAACCATCTCATCCTCTGTCGTCCCCTTCTCCTCCTGCCTTCAATCTTTCCCAGCATCAGGGTCTTTTCCAATGAGTCAGTTCTTTGCATCAGGTGGCCTTAATATGGGAACTTCAGCATCATTCCTTCCAATGAACACCCAGGACTGATCTCCTTTAGGATGGACTGGTTGGATCTCCTTGCAGTCCAAGGGACTCTCAAGAGTCTTCTCCAAAATCACAGTTCAAAAGCATCAATTCTTCAGTGCTCAGCTTTCTTTATGGTCCAACTCTCACATCAGTACCTGACTATTGGAGAAACCATAGCTTTGACTATACAGACCTTTGCTGACAAAGTAATGTCTCTGCTTTTTAATATGGTGTCTAGGTTGGTCATAGCTTCTCTTCCAAGGAACAAGTGTCTTAATTTCATGGCAGCCATCACCATCTGCAGTGATTTTGGAGCCCAAGAGAATAAAGTCTGTCACTGTTTCCATTGTTTCCCCATCTATTTGCCATGAAGTGATGGGACCGGATGCCTTGATCTTATTTTTTGAATGTTGAGTTTTAAGCCAGCTTTTTTTTTTTTTAAGCCAGCTTTTTCACTGTAGTCTTTCACTTTCATCAAGAGACTCTTTAGTTCCTCTTCGCTTTCTGCCATAAGGTTGCATATCTAAGGTTATTGATGTTTCTCCCAGCAATCTTGATTCCAGCTTGTGCTTCATGCAGCCCAGCATTTCACATGATGTACTTTGCATATAAGTTAAATAAGCAGGGTGATGATATACAACCTTGATGTACTCCTTTCCCAATTTTGAACCAGGCCATTGTTCCATATCTGGTTCTGTTGCTTCTTGACCTTTATACAGATTTCTCAGGAGCCAGGTAAGGTGATCTGGTATTCCCATGTCTTTCCATACATCAACATGCATCCGCCACGTTTACACCCGTGGCGGATGCATGTTGATGTATGGCAAAACCAATACAATATTGTAAAGTAAAAAAATAATAATAATAATTAAAAAATTAAAAAAAATTTTTCCACAGTTTGTTGTGATCCACACAGTCAAAGGCTTTAGTGTAGTCAATGAAGCAGCAGTAGATGTTTTTCTGGAATTCTCTTGCTTTTTCTTTGATCCAATGACAACATCAAATATATTTTCTTCCTCTACAGATTTGCTTATAATAAATGAAACCATAAAATACATTGTCTTTTGTGAGTAGCTTCATTCACTTAGTGTAATGTTTTCATATTTCACCCATGTAGTAGCATGTGTCAGTATCTCACTCATTTTTATTGTTGAATAACATCTTATTGTATAGATAGACCACAATTTATTTATCTGCCCACCAATTGGTAAGCATTAGGGTTGTTTTCATTTTTTGACTATAATGATTAATGCTCCTGTGAACATTTGTGTATGATTTTTTTGTGTGGACCTTTCAATTCGGAGTTGCTGGGTCAGATGGTAGTTCTATGTCTAACATTTTGAGGAAATGCTTGTTTTCCTTAGCAGCTGTACTATTTACATTCTCCCTAGCAATGTGTGAGTGTTCTCAACACCCTGATTTACCAAGAGAGGTAGAGTAACTTTCCAGGCTCACAAAACAGATTGGTGAGATTAAAACCCATGCCTCTTAACTTATAAACCTATGATAGTAAGTGACAGAAACTAGAATAGAAACCCCAGTGAACTTAGAAAACCTTCTACCAGTTGAAAATTTTCTGATACTTTAGGAAAAGAGTTCAAACAGTTTTTATACCAGTGTAAATCCCCTCTTGGAAGGAAAGTTATGACCAACATAGACAGCATATTAAAAAGCAGAGACATTACTTTGCCAACAAAGGTCCATCTAGTCAAGGCTATGGTTTTTCCTGTGGTCATGTATGGATGTGAGACTTGGACTGTGAAGAAGGCTGAGTGCCGAAGAATTGATGCTTTTGAACTGTGGTGTTGGAGAAGACTCTTGAGAGTCCCTTGGACTGCAAGGAGGTCCAACCAGTCCATCCTAAAGGAGATCAGTCCTGGGTGTTCATTGGAAGGACTGATGTTGAAGCTGAAACTCCAATACTTTGGCCACCTCATGCAAAGAGTTGACTCATTGGAAAAGACCCTGATGCTGGGAGGGATTGGGGGCAGGAGAAGGGGACAACAGAGGATGAGATGGTTGGATGGCATCACTGACTCAATGGACATGAGTTCGAGTGAACTCCGGGAGTTGGTGATGGAAGGGAGGCCTGGCGTGCTATGATTCATGGGGTCGCTAAGAGTCGGACACGACTGAGCGACTGAACTGAACTGAATTGAAGTCCCCCCTTCAAATATCACTATGAGGTTTTCCTTTAAGATATTTTCAAATCTATTATTAAAGGTACATTAATAGATTGTTTTATAAATTATTGTAGTCACTGTTCTTTGCTCAGATTTTCTCCAAAGTTTATTGCTATTATGACCACTCACCCTAGACCATCCTGATCCTTAGAATCATGGATGAGAGCTGATCACCTGGCCCAACCCCCTCTTGTTACAAATGAAGAAACTGCTGGACGTGGTCCTGAGGATCTTAGTGAACACTGGTACCATGCTGGGACATGCTTAGGGACTCTACACCTTCCCCTAAAGTGTTCTAAATGGATCACCCACTATTCTCTGCTCCTCTGGCTTTTACTCCAGGTGCAACATCAGTTACTTAGAAGAATGGCTTAAAGATAAGAATTTACAGAACAACTTGGCCAAGGAAACTTTGGAGCCTCTCTCACAGGCAGCATGGTTGCTTCAGGTGAAGAAGACCACCGACAGTGATGCCAAGGAGATCTACGAACGCTGTACCTCCCTGTCTGCTGTGCAGGTAATCAGGTTTGTTCAGTGTCTCCCTGATCTTCACCAGTGATCATGTGACTGGCATCCCCTTTCCTGGCTTAGCTGGCATGGGGTGCATCTGCATCTCTGTGTGCTCTTTGGCCTACCCACTTATCTAACAAGCATTTATTAAATAGTAACTCTAGACCTTGAAAACCTAAAAGTTCGTATGGCACATTCCCTGCCCACAAAACCACAGATGTGTGTGTGTGTGGGGAGAGGATGTAGGACTGGAGAAGGAGGCTGGAAATGGGGAATTGTCTCACAGTCATCTAATTATATGATGTCCTTGCTCCCATCTATGCTCTTCTCAGTTTGTTTTCTCTCTTCTTGGGGAAAAAAATAACACATGGTTCCTAGAGCCAGATTACAGTATTAAAGAACCACTTGTGGTTCCCAACTGTTCCCAGACCACTGGAACAATCATTTCATGGACAGAGTTATCCTTTTCGTGGCCTTATACTATCTTATGCATTGTTTGCAGATCATAAAGATTCTTAATTCATACACACCTATAGATGACTTTGAAAAAAGAGTGACTCCATCCTTCGTTCGCAAAGTGCAGGTGAGATGCTTAAGATGTGCCTTTTAATTTTTAGTATGAGACAGTGATATTTAATTACCACTATAGAAGTTCAGAATTAAAGTACATGTAACAAATATACAAAGGAAATGCCCACAGGAAAAGTGGCAGAAATCTTCCCTGTCAAATTCCCCCTGTTTTCAGAAGCCATTTTAGCCCTGGTGGCAAGGGACTGAAAACACCAAAACCATGACTCTCAGTCTACAGTCCTTCAGCATGTCTTGTTTCTCATCAGTCTTTGAGCATAGACAAGGGAACAGAGGCTGAATAGAAACAGAGAACCTACGTACTCATTTTTTCTTATTTTAATCCCTAAAGTTTCTTTCCCAATGCCTTAGGGCAGCAGTTCTCAAAAGTTGCATTCAAGAGTCTTTGGTGAGGTGGGGAGGAGTGGATCCTTGAGATAATTTCAGAGAGTCTGCAAAGTCTTCCTTTTTCCAAATATATACCTGTGTGAGGCAGACTTTTCTTCACACACTTCAACCAGAATAGCAAATCACTACAGGTGAATGCAGAAGCAGATACAAGATTCCACCTGTCACATTAAGTCAGTCATTAAAAATTTACAAAATTATAAAAAATAATACTACTTCCCAGTAGTTTTTTTTAAAATTTTCTTTCAAATTTGAGTTATTTTTCAATAAAAATATGTTAACATGTCTTGGGCTTTTCTTGTTATAAGTAGTTTAAATTATTGTTTTATTACTAATATGATAAATATCCATAGCTCTAACCACATGCACGAAAGCTGTTTAGGGTCCTCAGTAATTTAAGATTTTAAAGGGGTCCTGAGACCAAAAAGTTTGCAAACCACTGAACTAAAAATAATTATGAATGCAATAAAAATTTAATACTGAGCTCCACTCATGAGCTGAGAATTATGCCATGAGAATAGGTAAGAATAGAAACTAGATCGATTTACAGTCAGCCCATCCTGGGGGAAATTAACTTCTGAAGTGAAAAAGAGCAAGTAGGTCTTCATGAGAGCTGGCCTGGAAGACCCAAACAGACCATTTCACCTTGTGCTGTGCTGTCGAAAAGCCCCTTTGTGTGTTATCTCACAAGATTTTGAAAGGAGTTTTTCACTGTTGTGTTTTCCTTGCTCTTGACTTCCAGACAGCAACACAGCAGAGCGCGCTGGTTTCCTTATTCATCTTCCCCCTGGTTCTCATTTCAGGCTCTCCTCAACAGCCGAGAGGATTCATCACACCTGATGTTGGACACCAAACACCTCTTTCAAGTCACATTTCCTTTTACTCCCTCTCCACATGCCCTGGAAATGATCCAGATCCCCAGCAGTTTTAAGCTTGGCTTTCTCAATAGGTTATAGCAGGAGAAAAGGGCATAAGTGCACTTTTCTTTCAAAAGCTCAGTGAAGCTCAAATAAGAGGGAGGTGGCTTACACCTGATTGGAACTGGAGATGCTTTGGAATGTGATTTAATGAAGAAAATAAGAATTCTCCCAAATGGGCCACATCTCCTCTTGCTCATGGTGATGGTGCTGCCGCCGTCATCTTGTAAGAATTCACACACACCAGTTGAGATTGGAAAGCCCACATCTACCTTTGGAATCTCAGCCAAATTTTACTAGAATTCCTTCAATACTCATATTTTCTGCCTGGTGCCTCTATCTTATGACAAGGGTCCACCCAGTGGGAGTGAGACTCTCGGGACACAGCTTATCCTGTTTTCTAAGGTTCATGTGAAGCCCAGATATTTATGAAGCCACAAATGGGTTCCAGGATTGTCTTTCAAATAATCCCATTTGACCATGACCCATCAGAAATTCTCTCACCCACACGCTTGCTTGATGAGAGTGGGGGTGCTTCACCAACTCTTTTTACTGAAGATGCTTCTGCATTAAAAAATATTTATTTCAGGCCCCTCTAATTTTTAAGAGAATATTCAATCTGAAATAAATCATGAAGTATTTTTATGTAAATATTCATTTAAAACTAACATATCATTCAAGTCTAACTCCCACATCATTTATCATCTCCTCCAAAAGAACACGTCATTAAATTTTCTCTGCCAACATATTTGCCATAACTTGTCATTGTTTAATATCTTTCATACAATGACTTAAAAAACTAGTTTGAAAAGGCAACCTAAATGATTTTTTCTGTCTTATCAGCATTCAAATATGTTTTAAGATTTCCTCATAAAAATAACTGAAAAATTATGTCAGTTCCTTCTTTTGAGAAATCTCCCAAGTTTTCTGGGAACTGACTATTCCTTGTTCCTCCAGGTTTCCTTATTTCTTCTTTTCAGAGCAGAAAATGTGACTTGATAAGCACTCCTGGCCTGTGGACTCAGTGTTCTTCCATACCTCCCCAGAGTCACAGGCCATGGCTGACTCTAATATGGGCATATACCTTAGGAGTAGAGATAATCCATGATGATGAATTAACGTCACCCTTCCAATATGTAATAATGTCTTTTCATATCATAAATGATTTAATTTAGTTCACTCGGATATATTGTATATGAAGACATGAGGAGTAGAACTTTGTAATATTTTAATCAATAAAATTACCACGTGATCTGGGTCAAATTCTTTTATTTGCCAGGAGATTACATTTTTCCTAAGTGCACAAGGTTTATGCTTTGCTTTAAGGGTCATACTTAAAGATGCTGGAAATGTTACAGATTCATAACACCTCATAAAACATATATAAAATTTTTTAGCAAGGAAGTAAATATGCCCTCTTTGGCTATATCTCCATGTAGCTCCCAGACTGTGCCAGCATTAGGGGCTACTTGGCAGAGAGTTGGCTGGGTTTTGATTCACATGGATTGCCTTCTTCCTGCCCCTTCCAGGTCTCCCCGACACCACAAAGAGCCCATCACTCTTCCTTTTTGGCTCCCATAACTCAAGCTTCCTGTCTGTTTTATAGCACCCATCATGGGCTATAGGACAGTAACATTGGCTGTTCCCTCTGGTACCCTGTGAGCTCCTGGAGAAAAGGTCATCTCAATGCTAGCAAGTGGAACTTCAGGAGCAGAGTCCTACTGGAGGCAGCAGGGTTTGTAGGGGGTCAGTCTTGGGAAGGAGTAGATCTTGCTTGAAGACAAGGGGACCTGCAGAGCCTGAAGAGCATACACATGGAGAAAGGGGCAGGGAAGCACTCACCGCACTGTCTGGATCCATTCTACAAAGACGAAGGTGGAAAGAGTGGCCAAAACCATGAGGTACTGATGGGGTGAGGACTGTGAAAAGGCAGGAGCTGCTGCTAACCTTCAATAACAGGTAAATGTCGGGGCCACTCAGTGAAGCAGGGTGTGAATTCATAGGGGTCAAACCTGCCAAACTCTGCTTCCTGCAGAGAGCAGAGAACTGCACTCTAAAAACTGGTCCACGGGGTTTCTGAGGGAACCTGGCGGTATGGAGGCCTAGGGGGTGAGTGAGTGATGCAACCTGCAGTGAGTGCCCCAGCTGTGAACACAGAGCGGAGGTGGGAAGGAAGAGAGCCGCTGAGCTGTGAAGTCCAGATAAGGAGATTACTTAGACGGATGCAGTTGCCTTAGCACCTTGAAGCTGCAGCTCTAACTTCTCCACATTCTGCTGATCGGTTCCAAGTGTTGACTCTCTGGAAGGTATGTATGTGTTAACATTAGAGTACTCAGACTTCCTTAAATGCTCAGAAAAGTGTTCAGGTGTGTGCATACCAAGTTGTTGACAGGGGTCTTTCTGGGCAGTGAGAGTATAGGTAAAGGAAGTTATGGTAGTTAATCTGTATGTTCTAATTTTTCCACATTTCACATGCATTTCTTCTGAGATAGATAGGTGCTTTGTTTTAAGAATATATTTAGTATTGACATCAGGGGCAAATTAAGCATCTTTACAATTTAATAAGTTTTAAAAACTGACCCACATAACACTTCACATGTCAACGTAAATCTTGAAGTGCAGCATATAGAATAGAAAGAGGCTTCTAACACTAAACATTACATAGTTTTAATGCCTGTGAGACTCACCCATTCATTGTCATGTGTATCAGCAGTTTATTCATTTTTATTAGATGATAATTTATGTATCTATCTAAATTGACGAATATTTGGGTTTTTCCAGCTTGGGGCTATTATAAATTAAACTATTATGACATTCATGGTTTTTTTGAGGATGTAAGTCTTCATTTCTGTTGAGTATATATCAAGGAGTAAAATGATATGTTTGCATAGCTTTAGTGGCTCCTATCAATTAGTTTTCTGGTGTGGTTGTACCAGTTTATTCTCTCACCAGCTGAAGGGGTCCACTTCTCTACATTCTCACCCACACTTCACGCCATCAGTCTTTACTCTTAGGTGTTCTGGTGGGTAAGTAGTGGATTCACAGTGTCTTTTAACTTGCATTTCATTGACACCTAATGATGTTGAGCACCTCTTTATCTGTTTATTGACTGTATGAATATCTGCATTTGTTAAGTGTCCAAGTTTTTGCCCACTTAAAAATAATCTGTACTGAGATACAACTGCACACAACATAAAACTCACTGTTTTATAGCATACATTTCAGTGGTTTTTAGTAAATTCACAAGCAAATTACATTATCTAATTCTAGAGAATTTCCATCACTCCTAAAAATAAACCCCATACTCGTTAAGCAGTCACTCCAACCCCCTACCTCCCACCTGTTGCCAACCTCTAATCTTTCTGTCTCTGTGCATTTGCCTATCCTGGATGTATTGTATAAATGCAATCACAATCTGTGGCCTTTTGCATCTTACTTACTTCACTTAGCGTAAAGTTTTCAAGGTTCATCCATGTTGTAGCACATCAGACTTCATCCTTTTTTTAATTGCCAAATAAGAGTCTACTGGATGAACAGACCACATTTTCTTTATTCATTCCTCAGTTGCTGGACATGTTAGTTGTTTCCACTTCTTTGGCTTAAATGCTGCTACAGATATTCATGTGTAGATTTTTATGTGCACATATGTATTTGATGGTCTTGGAATATGCCCAGGAGTAAATCTGCTTGGTCATTTGGTAGCAACCATGTTTAACTTCTTGAGTAACTGCCAAGCTGTTTTCTACAGAGGCAGCAACATTTTACATTCCCACTGGCAAAGTATGAGGGTAATTTTGCCCATTTTTAATTGGGTCAATGAAGCACAATTTTAAAAGTGAAAACTGGGGGTACCCTATATATCCTACAGTAGGATGTTGGCTTATTAAATTGTGATACTCCATCACTCCATAGTATAAAATAATACTAAAGCTATTACCAAAAAACAGATAGCTCTGTAAGCAGTAACAGAATAAGTTAGGTAAAAAAGCAAGTGGCTAACAATTCCATTTATGTAACTAACAAACTTTTATCTATGGCATCAGAAAACTCTGGAAGAATAGCCTCCAAACTCAGGGAACTGAGTGTAGGGCAGGTAATGGGGATTTTCACTTTTGACTTTCTATCCTTGGCACTGACTTTTTAAAAAAATAATCATGGGGTAGTAGGTGATTTGGTAATTTTTTTTTTTTTTGGAAATGTATATTTAAGTGAAACATTTCAAAGAAATTTTGTGCTTGGCTTAGGGTTAGGTAACTCCTACTGCAGAGCAATCTCATGTCAGAATTTGTTAAAATGGGGTATTTTTATTTTTTTCTTGTCAAAGTGCCCACTGAAGCTTTTGCTCTAGCTGTGAAAAGTTCCCTCATCATAAAAATGATTATTTTCAATAAGTACAATAGACTGTACTAAAATTAAATTTAGCCCATGTTATAAAAACTAAATGGAAAATACCAGGATGTAAAGAGTGCACACGAACAGTATGACTTCTGGTCCTAAAAGTCTATTCCTGCATAGCTAAAATGTGAAGTGGAGTCTCTGGGCAATGGGTTATGGGTGACTGTTTTCTTCCTTATACCTTTCTGATTTTTCCAAATTTTCCACAATGAGCATGTATAACGTTTATAGTTTTAAAATGCTATAATCTTCCAAATTTACTTTGTTGCTTGCTCATGTTCAACCAACCGGATCTAAAATGCTAGCTATACAATATAATTTACGGTGGATATGACTCAAGACTTGTGGTCTCCATTTAAAAATTGGTGTTTTCCAAGAATATGCAATGACATGTGAAGATGAAAACGCTATTATGCAAAAAACCAAAGTTCAAAATTGCATATGGCATGTAATTCCAATTTTTTTAATGTGTATTCATAGATGCCTATGGAGATATTAGAATAAAACATAAAATGCTAACAGAGGTCAGTTACTTGTTAGGACAAGGCATGTAGATGACAGATTTTCCTTTTTCGTGTCCTTCTATTTCCAATTATATATAATGAACATGTACATCTTTTATAATGTGAAAAAAATATAAAATTCAGTATGGGAAAAGTCTTTATCCAGATTTGGAATATTGGAAATTTTTAAAAATTTTTATTGGAGTATAGCTAATTTATAATTTTGTGTTTCAAGTGTACACCAAAGTGAATCAGTTATACAAATACATATATCCACTCTTTTTTTAGATTCTTTCCCCTATAGATCATTACAGAGTACAGAGTTCCCTGTGCTATATAGTAGGTACTTATTCATTACCTATTTTATATACAGTAGTATGTATATGTCAATCCCAATCTCCCAATGTATCTTCCCCCCCATCCCCCAGTAACCATGTTTGTTTTCTACATCCGTGACTCTGCTTTTGTTTTATAAATAAGTTTGTTTGTTCCTTTAAAAAAAATATTCCACATATAAGTGATATCATATGATATTTGTCTTTCTGTGTGGCAATTTTTCTACTTCTCTCTTGGTGGGAGTCGATCTCCCATAATTCCTAGTCGTCCTTCTATTCCTTCTGCATTTAGTTCCTGGGGTTCCTCTCACCTTCCACTCCTGCAGCTACTACTCTGTCCAGAGCATATTTCCTCTTCTCCAGTACTTGATAACAGTCTCTTAACCTAATTGATTTTCCTGCTGTACACTCTCTCTCTGACCTACTTGCAGAAGTGCAAATGCTGGAATAATCCACTTGAATGACGTCACTCCCTGCTGAAAACCCATGGCTCACCTTCCTAATGCTATTACTCGGAGTCCTGAGCACGACCTTGTGACTGGCCACCTTGGCAGGTTTGGGCAGTGGCAGGGGGTGGGGGAGGCGGGGGCAGCATTACCAGGCCTCCACCCCAGGCCAGTCCCTGGTGGGCAGGCCCTTTCCCATTCTTTAACTCTCTTTTTGTGACAAAGCAGAACAGCGTGATGGTGCTGGCTCTGTGGTAAGGGTCGTGGACTTCCTCTGCATACAGATTCAGGCTCCATCACTGACCTTTCCGTTGTTAAACCCTCAGTATCTCCCTTGTGGTAACACAGATGTCCTGCTTCCCTCCCTGGGTGGCTGTGAGAGGTCAGGGCCTCTCACAGGCCCTCTCATGAGTTCCCCAGTCTCTCCCCAGCCCCATGGTTACCCCTGCGTGGTAGACATCCCCCCCAGGGGTGTCCCCACTGCCACCTGCCCCACAAATACATCCTTCTCAATTTGGACTCTGTTCAAACATTCAGGCTAGTGCTCCCAAAGCTCTTTATACTCAGGGGATTTCTTCTTTGAACCTTGACATGGCCCACCCTTTGGAACATGTATTAAATTGGCGTGGCTACGATGACTGTCCCCTCCCACCTTCACCCCCTGGTCCTCATTCTCCAACAGTGGTGCCCCGACCCCTCAGCCTTCCAACAGAAACCTAAGAGACATCCTAGACATCTCCCTCCCCTCTTCCCCAAACATCACCAAGTCCAGTTCCCTCTCCTTTGGAAGCATGGTCCAAGTCCATCCCACAGCATTGCCATAGTACAGGATTCATCTCGTCTAAACTGTGGCCATAGACTCCCCTCTGCTTTTTCCTCACCTCCAGCCTCATCCCCACTCCCCTCCTTTCTCCCGCTGCCACAGCTTCTGCTGTTGTAGCCACTCACAGGGCAGCATAACATCCATGGAGCACTCACTGTATTCCAGCCTTGAGCTAAATACTTCATGTGCTATCTCTCATAATTCCCCTGACACCGCAGATGCTAAGATCCCCATTTGACAGATGAGCAAAGATGCAGAGAGGTGAAGTCACTTGCCCAAGTAGTGGGGCCAGGATTGGGTCAGTCAGCACCCCACCCTTTAGCACAAATGCTTGTTTCCTCAAGGTTGCCTTCCCTTCGGTGACCTGGGCCTGTCTATTGACTTTGGTGGACAGGCAGTGACCCCTGGATCTGTGACTGGCAAATGTTTCATAAATGAGGTGTGTTCCTTACAGGGAACCAATACCACATTTACTTGGTTGGGGTCAGGCTCCAGGTTTTCTGGCTCAATCTTTACTCCAAAAGTTCATCTGGAGGGGAGAAATTTTTTTAAGTTTTAAATTACAGAATCCACTACAAGGGGCTTCCCTGGTGATTCAGTGGTAAAGAATCCACCTGTCAATGCAGGAGACGTGGGTTCAATCCCTGGGTCGGGAAGATCCCCTGGAGAAGTGAATGACAACCCACTCCAGTATTCTTGCCTGGGAAATCCCATGACAGAGGAGCCTGGCGGGCTACAGTCCATGGGGTCACAAACAAGTTGACACGACCTACAGACTAAAGAACAACAACAACATTGTAAGGCCCCACAGGATTAAAATACTGTACTGCAAAGATCAATTGTGTCCATGTCTGTTCTGAAAGTCTATTGTCTGACACTTTCTTACTGATTAAATAAATGAGCTGGTGTTGACCCATCATCTTGTAATAAAGTAAAGGTTACAAATTAACTGCATAGACTTTATTTGCATGTATAGGTCTGAGCAACTACCATGATAACGAGAAGATGAGTTGATGTTTTTTTGCCACACCTCACGGTATGCAGGATCCTAGTTCCCTGACCAGGAATCAAACCCAAGTCCCCTGCAGTGGAAGAGCAAAGCTTCAACCACTGGACCGCCAAGGAAGTCCCAAGATGAGGTTTTAAAAAGCTGTTTCCATTGGCTTTTCTCATACATACACACACACCCCTTCTCCCCTTTTCTCTCTATCTCTTTTTCTTTCTTTTTTTAAAAAAAGTCAACAAAAACATGTATTGTGGAATTCCCTTGCAGTCCAGTGGTTAAGACTACATGGTTCCAATGCTGGGGGTGAGGGTTTGATCCCTGGTTGGGATATTAAGATCCCACATGCCACACGTATGGCCAAGAAAACAAGAAAGAAAGGAGGAAAAAAGGAAAGAAAGAAAAGAGAAGCTGCATGGGAGGGTGACGCATGCTTTGTCTAACAAGTCACTTTATCTAGCTCTCTGCTCTGCTTTCAGCTCAAGAAGTTGATTTTACATCTATGCTAACTACCATGTTAATACAAAGCTTATTAAAGTCTAATACAAAGTTTCTTTTATGAACAAACAGTAGAAAGTAAAAATTTGCAAACCATTATAAAATATTTTTCATACTGTTCATGGGGTTCTCAAGGCAAGAATAATGAAGTGGTTTGCCATTCCCTTCTCCAGTGGACCTCATTCTGTCAGACCTCTCCACCATGACCCACCCGTCTTGGGTGGCCCCACACAGCATGGCTTAGTTTCATTGAGTTAGACAAGGCTGTGGTCCTATGTGATTAGATTGACTAGTTTCTGTGAGTATGGTTTCAGTGTGTTTGCCCTCTGATGCCCTCTTGCAACACCTACCATCTTACGTGGGTTTCTCTTACCTTGGATGTGGGGTATCTCTTCACGGCTGCTCCAGCAAAGCGCAGCCGCTGCTCCTTACCTTGGACGAGGGGTATCTCCTCACCGCCGCCCCTCCTGACCTTCAATGTGGGATAGCTCCTCTAGGCCCTCAATGCTGAAGCTGAAACTCCAGTACTTTGGCCACCACATGCGAAGAGTTGACTCACTGGAAAAGACTCTGATGCTGGGAGGGATTGGGGGCAGGAGGAGAAGGGGACGACAGAGGATGAGATAGCTGGATGGCATCACTGACTTGATGGACGTGAGTCTGAGTGAACTCCGGAAGATGGTGATGGACGGGGAGGCCTGGTGTGCTGTGATTCATGGGGTCGCAAAGGGTCAGACACGACTGAGCAACTGAACTGAACCGATAAAATATTTAGGACTGTTTCATAATACTTTCAGTTTTTATGAAATGCCCAAGAAATCAGAGAAATGAGACTAAAGAGCTTGTTAAAGGTTGTTTCTTAATTTGTGAAACTTTTCTCATACACACACCTCCCTTTTTTTCTCTCCCTCTTTTCCAGCGTCAGCTGGGGTAAAATATGGATCAGACCTTTTTAGTTAACGTATTTGGCTCCTGTGACAGATGCTTCAAACAACGGGCTCTGAGACCAGTTTTCAAGAAATCTGAACAGCTCAACTACTGTTCACTATGTGTAGAAATTGTAAGTGCTGCTTTTTAAAAAAACATTTATGTCATTACCTGTCTTTAAATAATGTCTAATGTGAGGGTCTTGTGACTGGTGGGTTGCCATAGAATCAGGGTACACACACGAACATTTGCATCACACCCAGGCTGAGTGAGACAGTACAGTGTGAGGCTTTAGGATGTGAGCTTTGGTGTCTGATGGGCTGGCTTCAATTCCCAGTTATGTTCCTCGGGGGCCTTGTGCCAGTGGATCTCAGCTCTGCCAAGAGATCTGTTTTCCCATCAGAAAACAACAATATTGCATCTATCTCAGGGTTTAGGGAGGAAGAAGAATGAGTTTATTTTATAAAGTGTTTAATACTCAGCAGAGAAAGCACTCAATAAATGTTTCAGCTTATTATTTTTTAGAGCGAATGCTTTTTCCTTCTGTCTTCTCCTAGTTGGCTTGGCAAACAAGCAAGCTAAAAGGGACTCTGGTAAATAAACAGCCAGGGAGCACCTTCCCAAAGGCTTTGTGCCAGCTGTCCCTAGGAACAGCTCTGTTGAAGACTGAAGCACATAGGCCTCAGTTATGAGCAAAATCAAGCTCAAGGAAAACTGTTCCTTGGACCTAAGCCTTCAGCCAGGGTAGGGACCGAACCAAAAACCTGGCACTTTTCAGAGTATACAAATCAGTCTTCACCAGAGATGGCTTTGCACAGGCTTCAAATCCTGTAGCAGCAATGTCCACAGTCTGGCTGAGGCTCTAGGAATGAGTCCTGTCTCAGAGGATTTGCAAAGCTGTCCTCAGCAGCGCAGCTCAGTGGAGCCCCCACCTGGTCACAAGTGGTAAAGCACACTTTCCCACAGGCTCCGTAGGAAATCTCCATCGTGGACACAATGAGAAAACAAAAACCGAGACACTTAGCTAAGTGGGGAAAGATAACTTTCACATTTTATCCAACTGAAGGGAAAACCGTATTCATCCTTTTGGTCACATTATAACTCCTAACAGTGAACACATTTTAAAAAATTATTCCTGTAAAGCAAATGGCAGATAAGCAGCCTAAGGGGGCACACAGGGTTTGGTGCAGTATAGTAATCCTGATGTCACAGGATTCAGGTTCATTGTGATGGGCTTCTACCTGCAGCACATTTTGTTCTAAACTTGGATCTGCACACTGCAAGCTGAGGACACTCAGTTCCTAAACCTGCTTTCTGGTGGCCCTACCATCCTGGAGCAGTACTATGTGTTAATCTTTCTCTACTTGAAACTACATTCCCTGGACAGATTGGAGCCCAGAATCCCAGATGTCAGGTTCTCTGTAGCATCACAGATTCTTCCCAGGTCAGAACCCTGCCTGCAGATGTTCTTCAGAGGATTGTCATCTGCTCCACCACGAGCACTTGGAAGGTTCCCAAATATTCAGACAGATTCTTTTGACTGTAGAGACCTCCAAATGACTAACAGCTAACTTTTTAATCCGGGTGTTTGGGATTGTGTAGACATAGCCCCCAGTGGGTACTTTTCATGGATGGGGCAACCCTCTAACTCCACCACTGCTGAAATGTAGCAGATAACTTTTCTGACTTACACTTTAAAAAAGCAGTGCACAGCAAAGTAATGGAAGGCACTTAGCAAACTTTGAAAGTGAAAGTCACATCCAACTCTTTGCAACCCATGGACTATACAGTCCATGGAATTCTCCAGGCCAGAATACTGGAGTAGGTAGCCTTTCCCTTCTCTAGGGGATCTTCCTGACCCAGGAACCCAAGTGAGGTCTCCTGCATTGCATGCGGATTCTTTACCAACTGAGCTATGAGGGAAGCCCTTGCAAACCTTGCCAGACATTAAAGCATTCCTTGGCTTCTTCTCCAGATGGTAAACTCCCTAGATTGGAGGATGTTTGGGGGTTATTTTACACAGAACCTTCAGAAGAGGGCACACTCCAGTATGAAGCTCCACTCACCCCAGGTCTTCACGAACACGCAGACCCTGAGTCAGGCACACGTATCCCGCGGTGGGCCATGAAGTCCTGAAGAGGTGATACGAGGATGCTGCTTTTCCCAGGCTTTCTGAGATGGCCTTGTGAGAGGTGTCCCCATGACCCCCGGTCTCATACTTCCTGTTAATTGCTCACATGTACCAGGTAGCCTTCATAATATCAAGGAGCACATAACTGTGTGCCACGCTTTGCTCTGAATGCTCTACGCAGTCACTCCTTATGAGGATTCTATGAGGAAGGTGTTCTCCCCATTTACAGATGAGGAGCCTGAGACACAGAGAAACTGAGTAAGCCACTCAAGGCCGAACAGCACAACCAGGATTCACCCCCAGGCAGTGGAATGTAGACAGAGCCTGTGTTCTTAATATTTTGTTCTAAGGACTCTGAAATTGTTTCTGGGAGAGTGAACCAAGCAAATCATCTCACTTTTCTGTGCCTCTTTTGTAAAACAGAGGTGACAACAGTGCTCATTCAGGGTGACTGTCGTGAGTTACTAATGTAAAGCAGTGGAACAGTGCCTGGCACGAAAGGGACTGGGAAGCGCAGATGCTTGAGTTTGCCACAAAGTCATTAATTTGCTTCCTTGAGGGAACTGCAGCAGCCCTTCATTCTAAGGTGGAGTGACCCGTCATAAGCGACCGGTCTGAGATCACTGATCAGGGGCTCCGAAGCCCTGAGTCTGGGTCCTTGTGAGTCCCTGACCCCATCATCACTTCCTTTGACTGCCCCCCAGGACAGGGACTTGATTCTGTAGTGAATAAGAGAAGAGCAAAACCAAGAACGGGCAAAGACCCCAGAGCTTTTCAGAAGCCAGAACTAGCTTTATTTTTGTATCAGTTCAGTTGAGCTCAATCTCTCAGTCATGTCCAATTCTTTGTGACCTCATGGACTGCAGCCAGGCCTCCCTGTCCATCACCAACTCCTGGAGCTTACTCAAACTCACATCCATCGAGTTGGTGATACCATCCAACCATCTCATCTTCTGTGGTCCCCTTCTTCTCCTCCCTTCAGTCTTTCCCAGCAACAGGGTCACTTCAAATGTGTCACTTCTTCATATCAGGTGGCCAAAGTATTGGAGTTTCAACTTCAGTATCAGTCCTTCCAATGAATATTCAGGACTGATCTCCTTTAGGATGGACTGGTTGGATCTCCTTGCAGTCCAATGGACTCTCAAGAGTCTTCTCCAACACCACAGTTCAAAAGGATCAATTCTTTGGCATTCAAATTTTGTTATAGTCCAACTCTCACATCCGTACATGACTACTGGAAAAACCATAGCCTTGACTAGATGGACCTTTGTTGGCAAAGTAATGTCTCTGCTTTTGAATATGCTATCTAGGTTGGTCATAACTTTCCTTCCAAGGAGTAAGCGTCTCATAATTTCATGGCTGCAGTCACCATCTGCAGTGATTTTGGAGCCCCAAAAAATAAAGTCTGACACTGTTTCCACTGTTTCCCCATCTATTTCCCATGAAGTGATGGGACCAGATGCCATGATCTTAGTTTTCTAAATGTTGAGCTTTAAGCTAACTTTTTCACTCTCCTCTGTCACTTTCATCAAGAGGCTTTTTAGTTTCTCTTCACTTTCTGCCATAAGCGTGGTGTCATCTGCATATCTGAGGTTGATATTTCTCCCCGCAATCTTGATTCCAGCTTGTGCCTCTTCCAGCCCAGCGTTTCTCATGATGTACTCTGCATATAAGTTAAATAAGCAGGGTGACAATATACAGTCTTGACGTACTCCTTTTCCTATTTTACCCTCAGGCACACCTAAACATTAAGTCCCAAACAGGGGAGGTGAGAGGAAGGGGCGTTGGAAGGGCTCTACCATTGGGACTTCGCCAAACTCCCAGGAGCAGGAGCAGTCCTGGGTTGGAATCCCAGCCTGGCCTTCACTAACTGCGCATCCTTCAGCAAGTCGCATATCACTTCCGAGCCTTGGTTTTTCCACCAGCAAAATGGGCACAACGTTCCTGCGTGCCGGCAGGCTGTGCGCTAACATTAGCGTCGCCGGGGGCACGGAGCGGGGGCGCGGGGGCGCGGAGGTGGCGCTGTTCTTGCGGCCCGCGGAGAGGGAGGAGGATCGGCCTCCGCAGCCGGGCTCTCAGCGGCGGCGTACGCGCCGGAGGGCGGGGCGCGCTCGGGGAGGCGACTGGAGCTGCGCCGGTGGCGGCTGGGCGCCCGCTAGCCGGCCCGGCCACCGCCGCCTGCTAACTCGCATCCCCGCTTCCCTCCCGCTGCGTCCCCGCGCGAAGATGGCAGCCGACGGGCTGCATGAGAACGAGACGCTGGCGTCGCTCAAGAGCGAGGCCGAGAGCCTCAAGGGCAAACTGGAGGAGGAGCGGGCCAAGCTGCACGACGTGGAGTGTGAGTGCGGGCCGCGGCGGGGGCTGCGCGCCGGGAGGCGGGCGGTGGGAAGGAGACCAGCGGGGCGGGTCCGGGGGCGGGGGCGCAGGATGGAGGAGTCAGGCCCGCGCCGCCGCCCTGGCTGAGGGCCCGGCGCCCCGGCGCCGCTTGAGACGCAGCCCGATCCCCCGGATGCGCTTGTGGGGGGCCGGAGCCGGACCCTCGCGGGCTCCCAGCACCTCTTAGAGCCCCCCGCCCGCTGGCGGAAGCCAGCCCGCCTCTGGGCGGAGCAGCTCCTGGCCGCTGTCCTCCTGACGGGGGATCGTGGGACCAGTTATCGTCATCACCTGCCTGGACGAAGCAAACTGATCTCATTCTTCCCGTTCCCAAGCAGAGCGGGGTGTAGGGGGTTGTCAGGGGAGGCAAGCGCCCCGAGCTCTTGTGGACACGGCCTAGGGGAAACTCCTGGTTTGGGGTTTGGTTTGGGGATTTTTTCGGTTGTCATTTTACTTTCTCCATCACTGTTCTTTTTTCTCAGTTTTGCTTTTGTAAGGAACCAGACTCTGATTTAAAATCTCACTTTTCCAATCTGAGGGTGGAAACAGGGAAAGGAAGCAGAGGGGCTTACCAAACGCAAACATTTCGTTCATTTGAGGTTGTTAAGATGCTTTTGTTTGGATGCGGTGTGGTTGGCATAAAAGAGGAGCAGCAGTCTTAAATAAATTTACATTATTACTCACGACCATAATGCAGAACCAGCTCTGTGATTTTTATGAGTGAGCAATTAAATAGCCCGGTGACATGATTCCTGGCGGAATCGGCTTCCCTTTACTCTGTCGGGGCTTGGGCTAAGGCCAGGCTTGGGGAAGTGGCTTTATCTGCTTCTTGTTCAGCCCTGAGGGTGAGCCGGACCTTTCCAAGGCACCCTCAGGCACATCTAAGCGTTGTGCTCCTGCCATTTTGGTACCACCCTGTCTGCATCCTCTTTGGAAAAAAAAAATGAGGTTAGTGCTAGGTGCTTCAGCACCTGATTCCTTTCTTTGACAAACCTCTTGATAGAAGTAGATGACCTGAATCTCAAACATGTTGTGCCTTTGTAGGGGCCTCCTTTAAATAGGTAAGCTGAGCCCCTATATCTTTTAGAAATATATTCAGTTACAATTAGCTATAATCCCCAAAGTAATTAAGTAAATTGGGAGTTGTTTTTCATAACAAGAATCAGGGTAGGCAGTCGCCTGCTTTGGTTCAGGTGCCCAGCGTGTCATCAGGAACCCATGCTTCTTTTCTTTCCACTGCTTAAGGCACTCGTGTCTGCCCTGTGATTATGATATAACTGCCACAGCGTCAGCTATCACCTTTGTATCCAGGGCTGGAAGAAGGGGGAATGTGGGCACCAGCCTCTGTTTCTCCTTCTTTTCAGGAAGGCAAAAGTTTTTTTCATAAACCTCCTTTCTCCCCAACATATTTCTCTTTGTACTTCATTGGCCAGAACTAGGTCACATGGCTACAGCAAGGGAGGCTGAGAAAGGAAGTAAGCTGGGCAGGCTGCCATCCCCAAACAAAGTTGGGTTCTGTTATCAGAGAAGTAGGGAATGGCTGATGGGTCTGTCCCATTTCCCTTTGCAAATTCCTATGCTCCACAGACAATAGTGATGATGCCCCGAGCATCATCACCCCGAGGTGTTAGTGCCTCTGGGTCATCTGATGTCTCCATTTTACAGATGAGGAAACTGAGGCATAAAGAGGTGAAAGTGAAGTCGCTCAGTTGTGTCTGACTCTTTGCAACCCCATGGATGGCAACCTACCAGGCTCCGCGGTCCATGGGATTTTCCAGGCAAGAATACTGGAGTGGGCTGCCATTTGCTTCTCCAGGGGATTTTCCCAACCCAGGGATCGAACCCAGATCTCTTGCATTGCAGACAGACGCTTTACCGTCTGAGCCACTAGGGAAGCCCAAAGAGGTGAAAGGATTTACCAAATGATCCCAGCTACTAAGTAGAGGACCCGGGATTCCAGCCCAGCCTCACTTTCAATTTGTTTTATTGTTGTTGTTGTTTGTTTTACCAAATATGTTAGTGCTCAGTGCAGAGGGCATTCTCTAGAAACTCTTTTACTCAACAGTACAGGCTGCCCACTGGGATATTTTTCAGCCTTTTCTGTGAATCTGGTAAATTGCCTGAGACAGAGAGATGGTTACAATGCAGCTTTTCAACGGGGAACCCCTGTCCTGCCCAAAATGCAGGGCTCTCAGAAACCGGGGTCAAATCATGAGCCCACAGCAGAAGGATTTATCCCCACCTGTATATGGCAGAATTTTTGAGTAGAAAAGATCAGAGATCATGTGGCCAGGATCTCATTTATTCCCTCTGCAGCTTCTGGACCACGTCTCTTCACTCTCATGTTAAACCCTTGCTCCACTGAGGCTCTGAGCATTCAGCTGACCTCCCTCTTCCCCTCACCTCTGTTCTACTGTCTCCCGACCTCCCAGCCAGGCTCCCTCCTTTCTTGAGGACTTCGGCACATGGCTCAAGTCCTCCTTTTGACTCTAAGCCCTGTCCCATCCCTGGCGTCTTCAGGATCCACAAGGGTGACCCTCATCAGACACTGGCCCCTCACGCCATCACAGACCCCTGGAATCACAGCACAGCTCCTCTGACCGCAGCCTCTCCCTTAGAGATCTCCTTGATCTTGGGTCGCTGGGCTCTTCCCACTTCCAGTCTCTCAGCCTCTTCCTGAGTGTGTGTGTGTTTGTGTTTTGGTGTTGTTATAGGTGACCCTGTAGCCCCTGTCCTGGTCTGGAAAGGATCTTTAAGCCATAAGCCAAGGTGACCAAGTCATCTTTGCGCGCCTGGGACTCTCGATTTTATAAAATGGAAAGCCTTGCGTTCTGGGAAGACCTTCAGTCCTGGGCAAACTGCAACAGTTGGTCAGCCTTCTGTTTGCTCTACCTTGCCCAAATTCTTGCCTTAAAAAAGTCAATACAACAAAACTAGAGCATAAACATGGAGGAAAGTGAACTTAATTCCAGACTCAGTTCTTCAGCTCCCTTCCCTCTGACCCTCAGACCAGCATCCATACCGCTGGACCCTCATCCCCAGGTCAAAGCCTGGGCCAACTCGTAACTACAGGAAGTGGTTCTTATGGGTGACCTAAGGGCAAGCCAGCCTACATCAAACTCCACAGCCCCACGCCCTGTGCCACTGCCCTGCCTTTCCCCTCACTCCTCCAGCCCCTCCTGCTTCTCCCCATCCTCACCTTCATCACCTTCTCATGACCTTCTGATGACCTTCCCCCCTGAATAGGTGCTTCCTCACCTGATTCTCAGGCATTTTAGAACCGTGAGGTGACAGCTTGTATTAGTTTCATGTTGCTTTTGTACAAATTTCCATAAACACAGTGGCTTAAGACAACATAAATTTATTCTCTTACCAGTTCTGGAGGTGAGAAGTCTAAAAGCGGTGAGAAGGGCTGCGTTCCTTCTAAGGCTTTGTGGCAGAGTCCATTCCTTGTCTTCCCAGCTTCTAGAGGTTGCCTGCATGCCTTGGCTTGTAGCTCCATAAAACTCCAACTCCGCTTCTGTCATCACATCTCTTTCTTTGACTTTGACCCCTTGTCTCCCTCTTATAAGAACCCTTGTAATTAATTACATTGGACCCCCCTGTATGATCCAGGATACTCTTCCCATTTCAAGATCCCTAACTTCATCACATCGTCAAAGTCCCTTTTGCCACAGAAGCTAGCATATTCACAGGTTCTGGGAATTAGGATGTGAACATCTTTGGGGGATGTGGCTATCATACAACTCTTAAAACTACAGGGGTCACTTGCTTCAACCTCAGTCTTCAAGCACAAAAAGTTTTCTTCCCGTCCCAACACCTCTCCCCTTTCCTTGTGAATGAAGAAGCAGCCGAAGGCTTAGGGCTTTCCCAGAGATTATCCAGCTACTCTCAGAGAACATGCAGAGTAGACACCAGGCTCCTAGTAGCTCTCCTTCTCACCATGCTAGGCCATCTCTCAGAAAGCTGAAATTCACATTAAAAAGGGGAAAGGAAACTAAGTCTGTGTGTATATTGAAAGTTGTCAATATTAAGTAAGTAAACCAAAGTGCCCAACAGTGTATACAACATGGTCTTATTAACTTAAACAAGAGATGCTTGTATATGCATTAAATGTGTGGCAGGACGCATGGGAGATGTTATCTCCAGAGAGGGGAGTAGAGGGGGATGTAGAGGTACTCTTAACTTTATACCCATTGGTGTATTTACTGCTTTTGTCATCAAAAGTGAATACTGGAATGAGAGTTAAGATCAAGGGGAAAAAAAGGAGAGAGTTCAACTCTAAAGAGTTCTTAATTTGAAATTAAAGTGACAAATGATCTGGAAGACAGGCTGAAAGCAGACAGCCAGAGGGAGGCTGTGTTCGTTTCAGCCTACATGTGTGAAGGTCTCGTGGGCCTGTGTGGGGGTTCCATGCAGGTTTCCAGCCCCTTAAGGGAAGATTCTATTTTTGTCTAGGAACAGAGTAACTCAAAAAAAGAGACTTATGTAACATCTCTAGGTACAAATCCAGGCAAAATATGGGAAACCACAGGGTTTATCACCCAGTGCTATTCCCTTTTCTATCTGTTCTAAATACAACATTGTGAAAGGTTTTATCTCAAAAGCTCTATGGCTGTAGTCTTGGACTATTCTGATGTTCCCATGTTAGGAAAACCATATTTCTGGATTAGTCTGAAGCAAATTTATTGGTTGACTTTTTCCATGTTCTGAGGAAATATGCTATGTATACTGAGTTTTAAAAAAGTGAGTTTCCCAGCAGAGTAATCTGCTTCTGGCTCTTGTGTGTGTGGCCTATTAGGTCAGAAGGAGCAGAAAGCAAACCTGCCTTTCATTTCCCCACCCCTTCCTCTTGCTAGAAGACTGTCATCATAAGCTCATGCCACTGTGGCAGATTCAGAAATACAGAGAAACACATCATCCGTAAGCCCACCACCCAGAGGTAACCACGTTTAGTATCTTGTGTTTTATAGCTTATGTTTTCACTTTGTGTATATATTTATAAGCATGCTTGGAATTGTCCGAGGTACAGTTTGAGTTGGTTTTTCGTTTGAGCCTAGTTTTAATTGAACCCAGTGAATTGACTAGCCCCATGTATCATTTTTATAGTTCTTTTTAATGTCAGTATTTAAAAGTATGATTTAAAATCACATATTATTCCATCATAAAGGCTCTACCATACGTAATTTGACCCTTCCAGCTTCTAATTCGGGATTTGAGAGGAGGTTTTTTGTCTGTGGCTAATACATGGTTTTGTTGTTGTTTAGTCACTAAGTCGTATCAGACTCTCTTGCAATGCCATGAACCCTATGTAGCCAGCCAGGCTTCTCTGTCCGTGGGATTTCCCAGGCAACAATCCTGGAGTGGGTTACCGTTTCCTTCTTCAGGGGAGCTTCCTGACCCAGGGATCAATCCCATGTCTCCTGCATTGCAGGCAGATTCTTTACCATGTGAGCCACCAGAGAAGCCCAATTTATGGTTTGGGGGCAATTAGAAAATCTCTTACAAACATAAGTGAGGTAAGTGATTGTAAATATTTTCCTTCCATCCAGGTGTTTGAGGGTTTTGTATACATCCCACCCCATTTTGCCTTGGGGTGGGATGACAGAATGAGTTTTTACAAATTAGCTTTGTTTAAGTTTTCTTGCTTGATTCCTTTCATCTTCTACCAAATTGTGGCCATCACAGAAACTGTATATTGGTGCAAAATTTAGAAAGTTAATCAAGATCATTTAAAAAATAATTCTGTTTTCCTGTTTAAGACCTCTCATTCATTTTAAACTTATGTTCTATATTAATAATTGATTTCACAGTGTTTGTTTTCAAGGATATTTTAAGTGTGCTTCCTTTGTGCCTGACTGGAATAGTCTTGCCAACAACCCCATGAGGAAAATGAGGTTGCAGGAAGGCGAGCCCCTGCTCATGGATGTGGAGCAGCTGCACGGGGCTGTGACCTAGAGCCCAGGCTCCTGACGGCTCTGCTCCAGTGCATGCTCCAAGGAGATCCAAGCAGAAAGCTCCCCATCCTCCTGCCACTTACCTTCTAGAGGAATTTCTTCACAGGTTATCATTATATTCTAGAAGTTCTTATTATAGAAACCAGCTGGTTGTCTTTATCATTTCTTTTCTTTTTTGTTTTTCAAGAAAAAGTTAAATCCTTCTGAAGGGGTAGTTCATCAGAAGGCAAAGGAGAAACCCCATCTGCCCTGAACCAAGCTCCCACAAAAAAGATTTACAGGACATATTCAGCTCATTTCCAGGTTTTTGTTTTTAATGTCATTAAAAAATTTTTTTTTAAACTCGAATTTAGTGAATGTGAGATTTGGCAGATAGAAGCAGGATAGAGTGGGTTGGGAGTGAATCTGTGTATAGGAAGAGAAAATGTCATGAGAAAAAATAATTAATAAGTTGGAATGTGTTCAAATTCATGTTATGTAAGGAGACCCCATTTTGCTTGGTGAGTCTTTTTTGGTAAGAGGGACATTGAATGGCTAGGATTGCCCTAATGCTGAACGGAGGGAAGCAGCGCTAGTACAGATACGAAGTTTCAAAGTGAAATACCAACTAGGATATGCTCACAGCTCTGGGGCAAGCTTGTGTAAAAGGCTTGTAAAAAAGTAGAAAACTTCTGTCTGCTTTTAAATTGCATTCTGTATGTTTTTGTGAAGAACATTGCCATAAAAGACTAATGTGCTGTTTATGGCAATAAAAAATGTGGTGTTTTAACAGAAGCAATGGTGTTTTATTTGCCCATTCATGTAGCATTTTATAGTTTAGCAAGCACTTTTAACAACTTGGGTTTTCACAAAGACTTTTAACCTGTGTACTCTTTTCTTTCATCATAAAAAATGGGACAACTAAAAGAAACCAAGACTTCTTGGAGAAGTGGCTGCTTCTGGGGCCAGGGCATGGAGGGGACATGAGCCTGCCAGAAGATGCTCTCAGAGGATGATGTGGTTGTGTGGGAAGGTCTCTGCTGCTTGATGGGGCTCCCACTGAGCAAATCAGGGCCCAGTTGGGCATCCAAATAAATAGTAGCAAAGGATTATAACCTCTTGAATTAAGTGAGAATCCATGAGTTCCCCACTAATGTAAATAAATGAATAAATACACTGGGGAAGAGGGAACCTTCCTCTGTATACTAGAAGGCCAACTGAAAACTTCAGAAGGAACAATTTAGAAAAGTCACCACTTGCCAGCCATTGTAATAATCAGATTCAAGCAAGAATCATTAATGGATATTAAAAGTGGGATATTCAAGTTTGAGGGGTAACATGATATGTATGTGCTCTCAGAGTACATCCCCACAAAGTACTTTTTCATGACAAAAGGCACAATGGTAACTGTACAGTGGAGCACCATGGCAGATGCCACCTTGACCAGGTGATCAGAGTAAGCACCGCTGGGGAGGGACCAGCAGACAGCAGACGCCTCCCGGTGGGGCAGATGCACGGGGAGGACCTCATCTCTGGTCCGCAGTGTTCCTGCCAATGTCCTTTACCCAAAGCTCATTTGGAAGAAGCGTCAGACAAGCCCAGCTGGGGAACAAAATCACTGGAGACAAAAGAAAATGACCACTGAAGGCAACATGTGATCTTAGGTTTTCTTTTGCTATAGTGATATCGTTGGGACAATGGAGAACGTCTCAGTAAGGTCTATAGATTAGACATAGGGTTGTGTCTGTTCTCTGATCATTATACAGTAGTTATGTAAGAAAGTTCCTTGTTTTGGGGAACTATACACGAAAGTGTTTAGAGAGAAAGAAGGGAAGAGGGGAAGGAAGAAGGAAGGGTTTCCCAAGAAGGGGCACTGTTGTCACAGGGCTTACTGCAGGGTCAGCCCCTCGGTCCGGGCTTCCCGGGAGGGAGGTGGGCACTTCCCCAGTGAGGAAGGAAGGGGCCAGTGCCTTGTCCCTCTCCACCCCAGATGCTTTGTCTGTACCAAGACCCTACAGCTTTCCTGGGGCTGACCCCTGGCTTAGAATGCCCCCTTCTGTCCTCCCCACCTGCCTGAAAAAAGGCCCAGCTGAGAGGTGTGGAGGAAAGAGCGACAGAGATGAGGTGAGGAGCCCAGGCACAGCCTCTAACCTGGAAGGGGGAGGCAAGCGCAGCAAGGGGCAGATGCCATGTGATTCCCCCACCACCTCGATGACTGGATGGACCGGATGGCTTCTGGGGCCCTTTCTGCTGTTTCATGTGAACTTGTCTCCTTTTAAGACTCGTCAGTTGACTGCATTTCTAAAAACCCCTCAGAAGCTCTCCCTAAACCTCATGATAAAGGCTGTGGTCCCAGCCCCTGAAGGATTGATTTTTGGAGCATCTTCCTGGTGTACATACTTCCTGCACCTCATGGGTTCAGACCCATAGAATGTTGCCTTGATCTCTGCCGGCACTGTAAGCTTTCAGTAAATCCATGGGGTACTGTTTGCTGGGTTGGTCAATTCGTTCTTTCCAACAGCATGTGGAGGGGACACCAGCCACATCCCAGGCCTGAGCCAGGCGTGGGGGGACCAGAGAGGACACACGGGCCTGCTGTTGAGCACGTGGAGGCACATCCCGGCACCCGATGGGGCAGTTTCTGTAAGGTCATTTGTCCTTGTGACTGGAAAGGAGTCGGTGAGAGAGCCACAAGCCCCTTCTTCGCTCCCAGTTAGTTGTATGAACTGGTATTAGCCGGATAACCTCTGTGAGCCTCAGCCTCCTCACCCATCGGTGGGAGTAGCGACCTCATTCCACTGCCTGCCCCTGAATTGCAGAGCTGTGGCCTTTCAGTGGGAGGATTCTGTGTCAAGCTTTGCAGATAGCAGGCAGTCCTTTCCTCAGGCCCTCAGCATGCATATATGGATGCAAGCGCCTTGAAACACATAGGGTCTTTTTTGATGAAGCATAGTTGATATATGATATTACGTAAGTTATAAACATAGAGTCTGAAGCCCACGGAAAATGACAACATGTCTCTACCTTCTGTGTTTTGTGTGTGCTTAGTTGCTCAGTTATGTCCAACTCTTTGTGACCCTTTGGACTGTAGCCTGCCAGGCTCCTCTGTCCATGGGATTCTCCAGTGAAGAATACTGGAATGGGTTGCCATTTCCTCCTCCAGGGGATCTTCCCGACCCAGGGATGGAACCTGCATCTGCCGTGTCTCCTGCAATGCAGGCAGATTCTTCACCCGCTGAGCTATGGGGGCTGAGCCTGAAAGAGAGAGCATCTCGAGTCCTGAGGGTAAAGTGCAGGAGGAAGAGCCCTGACAGCCTCCTGTTCAGTGTGTGGCTCAGACCTGGTCCTTGGTCACGGGATTGAGCGCACCTTGTCCTTGCAGTGCACCAGGTGGCTGAGCGCGTGGAGGCCCTGGGACAGTTTGTCATGAAGACCAGAAGGACCCTCAAAGGCCACGGGAACAAGGTTCTGTGCATGGACTGGTGCAAGGATAAGAGGAGGCTCGTGAGCTCCTCTCAGGTATGTCACACCCATCGGGTGATGGTGGGCATGCTTCTGGTTGTAAAGCTGAAGGGAAGGAGCCATCCTTTTCAAAAACCCTCTTAGGACATTATGACTCTGCCTGTTTGCCAAAGGGCACCAGTTACCTCGTTAAGAATTCTCTGGCATGCTTGAGAACTTAACTAATTTGGGTAGATTTGCAATTGGCAGTAACTAAAATATTATAAACTCTGTTTGACAAACCATTCAAAAGTTTTTCTTCCTGAGCATATTTCATGGTCTTATTTGTAAGGGAAAGCATTTTTAAATTAGGATGTTTTTCTCCCCCAAGCTGAGGGCATAAGTGAAGTGCCACCTTGGCTACTTTCAGCTTAAGAGTTTAGCAATTTTTACACCTTAAGTAACACATTTAAACTGTGTATTTTGTGAAATATAATTTTTGTCAGTCAGCTTATATAGGTCACATCATTGATTTTGCAGCCTATGTATTACTTATTAAACTGCTGCATGACAAGTTTCCCCCAAGTTTAGCAACTTAATCAGTGGATATTTGGTATCTTACATGGTTTCTGAGAGTGAGGAATCAGGGGCAGCTCAGCGGGATGGTTCTGGCTCAGGGTGTCTCACAAGGTTCCAGTCAATACATTGGTCGGGGATGCAGTCATTTGACAGCTCGGCTAAGGCAGAAGTTCATTTCCAAGATGGCTCGCTCACTTGGCTCTTGGCTGGAGGCCTTAGCTCCTCACTGTGTGGACATCTCCATTGGTCTGCTCATGACGCGGTAGCTGGCCTCCCACAGCAACAGAAGGAGACAGAAGAAGAAGCCATGCTGTGTTTGATGACCTGGCCTCAGCAGTGACATCCCCTCCCTTCTGCTGTATACCACTGGTCCCACAGACCAACCCTGATATAATGAGGGAGGGGCCTGGACAAGGACGTGTCTTTCAGGAGGCTGACTACACTGCTTAGTCCTTTTTATGTCTATATTGGTGTTACACGCATTGAACCACACACTGAGGTCATATATTTTTTTGGCTGATTTAGCTTCTGGCTCCTGCCGCTTCCTTTAGTCCAGCTTTTTCAAAGGAAAATTTGATTTTTGTTTATAGCCCTTATAAATATTAAAACTGGGGCGGGGGGGAAGTGAAAGTGTTAGTCAGTCAGTCATTGTCTGACTCTTTTCGACCCTATGGACTATAGCCCGTCAGGTTCCTCTGTCCAGGCAAGAATACTGGAGTGGGTAGCCATTCCCATTTTCCAGGGGATCTTTCCAACCCAGGGATCTAATCTGGGTCTCCTGCATTGCAGGCAGGTTCTTTACCATCTGAACCACCAGGGAGGTACATATTCTAAATAATCCATGAGCTCTAATATCCATGTCAGTACAGTATAGGACAGGTGTTATTAATCTCCTTTATTACCTACAGATCTAGTATATCACATTGCATGTGCTTTTTAATTTATTGGTTATGTATTTTACTGGAAATGAGAGCAAAGAGAAGTTTTTACTCCTACCACCCTGTCATAGTCAGTATTATTTTAGAGCATTTCTTTCTAGGCTTATTTTTCCCAAATGCTCCATCTTACAAAGAGGTTGTTCAGATGTCTGTGTTGCTGCCTAGTCTTTTAGACTTTTTTTAATCCTTGAAAGAACACCATATGTTGGGTTTCTGTCGCTCTGTACCGCTCTTACTAGAGAGGGAGGGAGGGAAGGAGGGCTGCATCGGCACCGCTGACTCACGCCATCCATCCACCCGGACTGCAGAGGGCATCTGGAGGTGGGTGGAGGTGTGAGGAAGGTGGGGAGCAGCAGAAGGGCCCTGGAACAGACTCTGAGTGACTCAGAGCAGCCTTTCTCCCCTAAAAGGCAGATTAATCCACCTGACTGTGTGGGTGGGGTTGGGGTAGGCTCAATCTCTCCAGGTACATAGGCCCCTGGTGTATACATCTGTGCTCATGGAGGGACCACATTTAGCTCTGAGACTGATTTTAGCCTCACGGGTGCCTCTGTCTCTCCAGAGCACACAGTGGGTGGGTGGTGGGGCCAGGCAGTCCACCTGTGCGCTGGAGGAAGCCTCTGAAGGGAGCGCTGACTTGGGCGATGCACCGAGTCTCTACCCCCACCCCAGCAAGCAGGAGCTCCAGACCCCACCCCACCCCCAGCTCTCTTCTCTGCTCTGTATCTAATCCACCCAAATTTTGTGTTTGGGCCTTTAGTCAGAGAAATTAGACTAGAAGAACTAATGTGCTTAGGAGTCTTAAAAGACTCCGAGCTGCCGGCTTTGACCTTGACCATGACTCCTCAGGCCCACGCAGCATGATCTCAGCATCAGATGAAGTGAAGCAAGCTGCTGTGTCACTTTAGTTCATCAGACCTTGCTGGTGTCCCTAAGTGGCATCCGCCTCACTTACCAGATTTGGCTCCAGATGGCTTGAGTGATTAATAAAAAATCCAGCCCACCATAGAGGCTGCAGATTCTCCATCCCTGAGGATTGCACATCCTCCACCCACGTGCTGGAGGAAATCTACTCGGCCATTCTCCTCCACTGCTGGCCGGAGCCTGGGGGCCTGGACCACCCGCACACCACGTTCTGGGCAGATGACTGCCCTGTAGGGACTGCAGCTCATGTGGGTTTATCTCTGGTGAGTTTGTATTAAATGGATGAGATCATAGCCCCTCCCCACACCCCCAGTGAGGGCTGCAGCAGTGACTGCAGTGAACATGGCCACGTTGTCCGTGGCATCGCCAGCCCAGAGGTCTGTGGAAGTGCTCTGCGTTTCCTGAACAGCTGCCCACGGGGGTCCCCACCATCATAGGTGTGAGTCCCATGTTTGTAGCATAGGTGTGGTAGGTGTGAAACGTCAGGGTAGGGGATGTTCCTGAGCACCTGGAGAAGTCAGACTGATCTCAGAACTGCTCCACAGCTTCCACACAGGGTGGGGAGACCAGGAGTGGTGTGAGGCTCTTATACATTCCTACAGGGAATGTGGACTCCAAGGTGAGTGGTAGAGAGGAGAGACTGGTGGGGAGGGTGAGGAGACGGAGACTGTTAGTGGCTGTTAGGCATCTGAAGGTCATTTCAGGATTACCTCATCCTAGTGAACTCACTGACATTCGGGGTATGTTGGTGATGGGAGTTTACCAGCAGTTTGTGCTTGGTTTATAAATGGTAGGAAAAAAGTGTCTGAGCATTGCTTTCTGTCATTGTATCTATGCAAGGAATGCAGGGTTTAGAACTGAGCCTTGCACCAGGCTGGGAAGTGTAGCCTCATCTATTCCTGTTTCCTCAAGGGTGCATTGTAGGGTCTTGATTGTCCAGACACTTGCTCGGGTTTTCCAAGTGGTTCTGAGCAGTTCACCTGTTGTCTTGTTGATGATTCTTAAACTGTTTGCTCTTTTTTGTTTTTGTTTTGTTTCTCTTGTAGTTGATATGCAATATTATGTTACAGGTGTACAGTATAGTGATGTAC
The DNA here is from genome assembly GCF_029378745.1 of Bos indicus. NCBI lineage: Eukaryota > Metazoa > Chordata > Mammalia > Artiodactyla > Bovidae > Bos > Bos indicus. Next base: position 58,035,052 of record NC_091769.1, read on the forward strand.
AGTTTTTAAAGGTTGTATGCTCCATTTATAGTTATTACAAATATTGGCTATATTCTGTATGTTGTACAATATATCATACGTAATGGTTTGTACCTCTTTTTTAAATGTTTTTTTTTTATTGCGGTAAAAGTCACATAATATAAAACATACTATTTTAACCAGATTTAGCTGCATAGTGCAGTGGCACTAAGTACACTCACTCGGTTGTGCAACTCACCCTCATCCATCTCCCAAATTTTTCACTTTCCTAAACTGAAACTTTTCCTGTTAAACACTTAACTGCCCACTCCCCAGCCCACCCCCAGCCCCTGGCATCTAGCAGTGTAACAGTTTGTACCTCTCCCTCCCCGCCCCTATGCTGCGCCTGCCCCCACCATCTCCCCAGTGGTGATCACTAGTTTGTTGAACTCTTTACTCTTTTCCTCCAGGATGGGAAAGTGATCGTGTGGGATTCCTTCACCACTAACAAGGTAAGGCATTGTCCCCGGCGGATTGAGGCACTCCAGAATCCCAGTCCTGTCCTCATCCTCTCCAAGCATCACCCTAGTGGTTTCCCTGCCCCTCAGGAGCCTACTTGGGGGTGTAAACTCCACAAAAGCCCATCTGTGTTCAGATGGCTCAGCAGCCCACTGTAGCATTCATTCCTCTCAAATCCAGCCCTTGGCCCGGAGAAGAGCATGAGGAGGCTGACATGGAAACAGGAAAGAGTGTGGCCCAGAAACTTGTCCCATTCACACTTGCTACTGTGTTGATGATTTTTCTTCTGATGGATGAGAAGAGATACCAAATCCCCAGTCTTCTATTCCCTCTCTGTCTCCCACTAGACCCCATGGTAGGTGGGGAGCTGAGACTTCCGTGGGATTAAACTGCACTTCATGGGGGTGCTATGGAGTCTGAGCCCCTTGCAAGTCTGGCATAGACATGCACTGCTCCAAAGGAGGCCTAAGTTTAGACTATTAACTAAACGGAAAGGGCAGAATCTATGTGTAGGTGAGCTTGCGTGCCTGCATTGTGTCGGCATTTACAGTAACAAGTACTGTATGTTAAATATGGACTCCAATAGTTACTTAGAAAGACAGTGTCCCTTTCACTGTGTAAAAAATAAAACCCATATCTGTCTCAACAGCATCCTTATTGTGCACTATTGAACATGTTCACTAAATGTCATAATGGGCAGTTGGTGTGGTCAAGAACCATCTTTTTTTTTTATTTTTTATTTTTTAATTTTTAAACTTTACATAATTGTATTAGTTTTGCCAAATATCAAAATTAATCCGCCACAGGTATACATGTGTTCGCCTGAACCCTCCTCCCTCCTCCCTCCCCATACCATCCCTCTGGGTCGTCTCAGTGCACCAGCCCCAAGCATCCAGTATCGTGCATCGAACCTGGACTGGCATCTCGTTACATACATGATATTTTACATGTTTCAATGTCATTCTCCCAAATCTTCCCACCCTCTCCCTCTCCCACACAGTCCATAAGACTGTTCTATACATCAGTGTCTCTTTTGCTGTCTCGTACACAGGGTTATTGCTACCATCTTTCTAAATTCCATATATATGCGTTAGTATACTATATTGGTGTTTTTCCTTCTGGCTTACTTCACTCTGTATAATAGGCTCCAGTTTCATCCACCTCATTAGAACTGATTAAAATGTATTCTTTTTAATGGCTGAGTAATACTCCATTGTGTATATGTACCACAGCTTGCTTATCCATTCATCTGCTGATGGACATCTAGGTTGCTTCCGTGTCCTGGCTATTATAAACAGTGCTGCGATGAACATTGGGGTACACGTGTCTCTTTCCCTTCTGGTTTCCTCAGTGTGTATGCCCAGCAGTGGGATTGCTGGATCATAAGGCAGTTCTATTTCCAGTTTTTTAAGGAATCTCCACACTGTTCTCCATAGTGGCTGTACTAGTTTGCATTCCCACCAACAGTGTAAGAGGGTTCCCTTTTCTCCACACCCTCTCCAGCATTTATTATTTGTAGATTTTTGGATCGCAGCTATTCAAGAACCATCTTGTAGAGCAAAGTCCTAAATGGTCAACGCCCCTGGGGAATGACAGAGATGACAGTAGAGCAGCTTGCAGAGGGCTTCCCTGTATGTGCCCTGCCTCTCCCAGCACTCCTCAGCATCCTCAGGAGTGGGGAGTGGGGACCCTTCCCCGGAGGCCTTAGCATGGTGGGAAGCACACGCTGCCTGGTTTCTGGGGAGTTGCAGTGTTGCCACTGGAGGCCCCTGGCAGGGTGTCATCACTGCTGGTCAGCAGGAGGGCTGCATGCCCTGTGCTGAGAGTGGCCACCTCACCTCCTTCGTGACACCCTGAGGCTATTCATGGTGTCCAAAGGGCTGCTAGACTGGGAGTGACAGCAGAATCTTGACAGGAGTATCAGGGCCAATGTCTCCCCACAAAAACACAGAGGATCATAACAGGAAAGAAGACCAGCGCTCGAATGTGCTTTAGAAACCGTCTAGTCCCATCTTCCGCCTCGCCGGGTGGAGAGGGAAACTGAGGTGGATCCGACGGCCAGCCTGTGTGGCCGCACGTATCGCTGGTGTTGGGACCGGGACCAGGGCCCAGGGCTCCCAGGGAAGTAAGGCCACAGAAGTTTTTTAAGTGTGCCTTGGTTGCCTATCTGTGTAGGCAGGAGAATACGGGTGACTCAGACCCCAGCCAGAATCCGAGGACTTTCATGTCCTCTTAGTGCTTCCATTTTACTGGTTCCCTTTTCTCCCTCCACTCCCCCTCCCCACCCTCACCCACACTCCTGCCTGGAATGGTTTAGGACCCACAGGGGACAGAGGCTATCATATACTCACTCGCAAGTAAACAAACTTACACATATAAAAAGTCAAGAGTATGTTTTAAAAATAGCATCTGAGTAAATAAGATGAAGTGTGTGTGTGTGTGTATATATATACACACATACACACACACATATATATCTGAAATGAAATTTGGATAGTCTTTTCAAAGAAAATGAGCCCCAGTATTCATTCAGAACAACAGGGGGAGTATAGCAGTAAGAAAGAAGATGTTAAGGATACTTTTTTGCTCTGTGAGATTTTTCACTCATAGAATATATGATATAAGGTTTGGATGATTATTGGAGAGCTGAGTCTCCTCACCAGTCTCAACCCCTTTGCAACTGGAATGTAATTTGGTAGATGCCTCAGCCATTTTCCTTGTTAAAAGCTGACACTTGTGTAGAAGCGCCCTCATTTGTTCTGAGCACGGTGTGTGCTGTGTTTCAGGAGCACGCAGTCACGATGCCCTGCACGTGGGTGATGGCATGTGCGTACGCCCCATCGGGATGTGCCATTGCATGTGGGTGAGTAGGGGAGACAGCAGCCTTTCATGTGTCCTGTTAGCCATAAAACACTGTTCTATAAACAAAACATACAGATAAGAACTTGTAATTTTTGTTGATTACTTAAGCATTGTGTAATCCTCCTTGAATTTTACCAAGGAAAAAGAAACTGCAGAATGTCTTTCATAATTGATTTTCATTACAGATTGACATTAGTATAAGTTTAAAATCTATTCTCTCTGCTCTCAGATGCTGTTGGCAGGGACCACAAATTTGTGCAGATACTTCGGAAAGCATGTTGGTAATACGTATTCAAAGCCTTGAAAAATTTATGACCATTGATCTAGTGATTCCACGTCTAAGAACTTGTTTGAAAGAAAGAAATATAGAAAAAAAATGAGCAATAACATTTATTGTATTGTTATTTAAAATAAAGCAAAAAAGGGGAAACAATATGCCCACCAAAGGAAATTAAGTGAATGGTGGTACATGAATTGAATGGAATATTATATACTGTTAAAAAGGAGATTCTTAATGACAGTAAGTGAAAAGAGCATCAAGAGTAATAGAAATATTGTGCCTTAATCTGTTTTTCTTGTGCTCAGTTTAACAGAGTTGGCAGTGAGAATTGCAACCACTATAATTCCCTGTCCTTGTGTTAATTCTGGACCATTCAAAGTATTTCTATAGTAGGAGCTCAGCCATATTTAGAGAAGAAGCGTCAGCATAAAGGCTGCAATGAAGTACACCAAAATGCAATTGTAGTTCTCCTGGATGTTGAGACTATGGATGTTTTTCTCTTTGTCACAATTTTGTCTATTTTCAGTTTTTTTTAAGCATATGTTATTTTTATAATCAAGAGAAAAGGGTTTTATTTCAAATATGAAAATACTGGACCTCCAAGCAAAAACTTTGAAGCCTTCTCCAGCCAGGGTCACCCTAGCCATCACTCCCCACATCTTCTCTGTCTAGACCGTTGTTTTAGGGCAACTTCCCACTCTCTCCACTTGCTGAGATCCCTCTGGAGACCCTGCTTATATACATGCATTTCATATTTTCCCACTTTTTAATAACTCAAAAGTATATTGTATCATTTTATAACTGGATGGCAATATTTATGTAAACTGTATATCAATGTACTTCCTAAAAGGATATGAAGGGACAATAAAAGATAAAGGTATAAATATAGATGTGAACACACATGTTTAACACATTTATATACATATGACACAGTTACAAGGTAGGTGTGAAGGAGTTCAGACAGCTCAGCAGTTACACAGCATAACCCCCACTAGACTCTCCTCAACTTCACATAGGCACAGGGTCATGCCCCAAAATTACCATCAGGCTCAGTAATTAACTAGAACTCAGGAAAGTGCTATACTTAACGCTCACAGTTTCATCACAGTGAAAGGATACAAATTAGAACCAGCCAGAGGAGGAGATGCACAGGGCACAGTCCAGGAGGGGTCTAAATGTGGAGCGCCCAGTCATCCCCTCCCTGTGAAGTCACGTGGCCTTCCTTCTTCTTGCATCACACTGCAGGACTTGTGTGCTTCGCATAGCATTACAACTAATCCTAAGTGTGAGTATCCCAACAGAGCTACAGCGATGACCCTGAAGCTTCAGAATAGGAGAACATATTTCACCTCGAGGGTTAGGGAAGCCCAGTCTGGAGCATGCTTGTCCATTGTCACAGCCAAGTGCCAATCGTTCTCACCCACATGATCTATAAACAAGCTTGCCAAGGCCAGTCACTGGTCATAAACTAGCCAGGCCTACACCTGTACCTCCAAGCAATTAGAAAGGCACAGGGCCTCAGAAGAGAGTACCCCTCCCAAATGTCATTCCCCACTAAATAGAAGCAGGGCTCCTTGGAGTCGGTCTGGGCAGGAAGAGAATAAAGCAAGCTGAAGGTGTTTCCTCGTTCCAGGAAGCAAGGGAACATTCAGTCATATCAGTGGAGTCATATCAAATGGAAAACAAGACCCGCTTGAAGGGGCTCCCAGTGTCCAAATTTGGGATAATTTCAGCATATCATGAAATGATGATAGTAATGAATCTTAACACTTTTGACATGCCTTCCTCACTAAGTTTGATCATTTCTGGCCTTTGATTTAGTGAGAGACTTGCGACGGTTCCTTTCACTTAAACACTTGGAGGCCATTGTAGGGTTAATAATTGGCCTAATTTCATTTTTGTTGTGTCTCAGAAAATAGGCAGGCCTGAGGGGAGGAAGAGAGATGGAGGAACAGCTGAGCGGTGGAGCAGTCAGAACACATGCAGCATTTATCGATTAAGTTCACCATTGTAAATGGGCACAGTTTGTGGCATTCCTAAACCATTACAGTAGTAACATCAGAGATCGCTGATCACTATAAAACATGTAATAACAATGAAAAGGTTTGTAATATTGTGAGAATTACCAAAACGTGACACAGAGACATGAAGTGAGCAGATTGCTGTTGGAAAACTTACACTGATAGACTTGCTTGAGGCAGGGTCGCCACAAACCTTCAATTTGTAAAAAATGCAAAATGCAGTAGAACAAGGTATGCTTGTAATCACCAGCAAGTCACCCTTACTGTGGAAAGATCTTGTGGTCCCCACTCTGACCAAGTAATCAAAGTTGGCACCACCAATCTTGGACTGAGAGGCATGGCAAGCCTCCTAAAGTGAAGCAGTAGGAAAGAAATGCACAAAAATGTCACATTTGTGTTATTGCTAGAAATGTTATACTTAAATGTAACATTAATAAAAGTGAAAGTGTTAGTGGCTCTGTCGTGTCCAGCTCTTTGTGTCTCCAAGGACTGTAGCCCACCAGCCTCCTCTGTCCATGGAATTCTCCAGGCAAGAATACTGGAGTGGGTAGCCATTCTGAACACGACAAATCCAGACTGTGTGACATTCTCTAAGACAACTGACCTAATGAAGTCTCTCATTATAAACAGTCAAAAACTGTGTCTGTCCTGCATTAAAAGATCTTGTTGTTGTTGTTTAGTCGCTCAGTTGTGTCCAACTCTTTGCAACCCCATGGACTGCAGGCCCCCAGGCTCCTCTGTCCCTGGGATTCTCCAGGCAAGAATACTGCAGTGGATTGCCATTTCCTTCTCCATTAAAAAATCTGAAAAAGATATAAAAACAGAATGTAATGTGTAGACCTATTTGGGCTCTGGATCCTTGAGACAGTTGGGAAATTGAATATGGATGGCTTACTACATGGTGTTACGGAATTTTTGTTAGTTTTCTCAGACGTGATAATGAGTTAGTGATTATAAAGGAATGGTCTTATTTTTAGGAGATGTAATTTGCAGACTGAAGTATTTAGATGTAGTATGTCATATCTGCAACTTGCATTCAAATGGTTCAGAATTTGCTCCCACAAATGCAACAAAATGTTAAGTTAGCGAATCCACATGAAGGGATCTGGGAGTTTGTTGTACTACTTTTCTTTCAGTTTTACTATTCATTTTAAAATATTCAAAGTAAAAGTTTAGGGATAGGTTACAACATATAATACCGCCAAAGGAAAACATTTTGAAAGTGTGTGTCAATGAGAAAGTATACACATGTTCTATTGCCCTGTATTAACATTTGACACTTCTGTCTTTCCCTGCTAGTGGTTTGGATAATAAATGTTCTGTGTATCCACTGACGTTCGACAAAAATGAAAACATGGCTGCCAAAAAGAAGTCTGTTGCTATGCACACCAACTACCTGTCGGCCTGCAGCTTCACCAACTCTGACATGCAGGTAAATCAGGGGCCTGCGTGATGGTGGGCCAGCCTGCAGGGGGAGCAAGTTCAGTCGTGGAGAACTAAAGAGGGGGTGCAGGTGAGGAAACTGTTCCAGTGTCCCTCTTTACAGGAGAATGTGTATGCTCCAGCAGTTGGCCCTAAGAGGAAGCTCCTGTTGCTTCTCACTGGTTTTATCTGTACTATAATTTATATATATATATATATATATATATATATATAATTTTATATAGAAGACTAAGTCACTTTAGTTGACTCTTTGCAACCCTGTGATCATATCCCACCAGACTCCTCTATCCATGGGATTCTCCAGGCAAGAATGCTAGAGTGGGTTGCCATGCCCACCTCCAGGGGATCTTCCAAACCCAGGGTTAAAACCCACATCTACTACATTGGTAGGCGAGTTCTTTACCACTAGTGTCACCTGGAAAGCCCAAGTATAATATATATGTGTGTGTGTGTGTATATATATATATATTATAATTTTGACCATACCACATGGCTTGCCGAATCTCAGTTCCCCAACAAGGGATTGAACCCAGATCACAATGATGAAAGTGTGGAATCCAAACCACTAGCCCATCAGGGAACTCCTAGTTACATTATTATTTTTAATAAGATCAGAAATGGGTAGAGTCGGGGCTGTTAATTGTTGGTACAGTTGAAATAATTCCCTGCCATATCAAACCTCCTCCTCTAATTGAGTTGGTAGGGGTGGGAGTGGATCAGGGAATCTTCTGGGGTGGTAGAAATTCCTATCTTGAGTGGGAGAAGTGGTCCCAAGGTCCTTCTGGGTGCTGACTTTCAGAGTTGTGTACTTGACACACCTCATTGTACCTATATTAGACTTCTGTTTTAACAAATGTGAAAAAAGAAGGCTTCATATAGAAAATCTGTACCCTACTTTGAATAAGCCACAAAGTGGAGGTAATACATAGGCTCCATTTTCTTTCAGAATCCTAAACATCCTACACTGCCCTTGTCACTTCTCTCCAACAAACCCTCGTAGATGCCACCACCCACATGGCCAGCTACCAGTGGTGGCTGCACAGCGGGGAGGCTGGGAGCCTGGAGCAGGAGTTGGGGGTCATAAACATGCCTTGAGAGGCTGCCTTGGAGGACTGTGTTGCCAGTGAGGTGTGAGGGGAGCACTGTGGGAGGCAGGCAGCCTGAGAGGTAGGAGGGTAGGTTACGTGCCCTGCATGGCGGAGCTGACCCTACAGACGGTGGGCGGCCATTGCAGGGGCTGGGGCAGGTTGGGTTTATTTGAAGGAGGAGATTGTCTGAGTCAGACTAAAGCCCGTTCTGGTTTCAGCTGACTGATGTCAGGAGGCGGGCCAGTAAGGGCAGTGGCCGGGAGACCTGTGATGGGGAACTGTTCGGTTGCCGTCTGGGGGCCGTGTTCTGACTGGGAGGGCAGTGTTTGCCCCTGTTGTTCGCCACCAGGAGTCTCGCGTGTCTGTGCAGTAGGGGGCACGGTAGCCCTGGCTGCTGCCGTGGCCATTCCTCACGTCTTTGGGTGTGAGGAGCAGCCAAAGCAACAGAAGATGTTCTAAACCAGGTTTTATTATCCTGTGTTTCGTTTTTCTCACCTACAGGTGAGAATGGTAGTATATTCCTCCCTCATGAGGTTTTCTGAGGGTTAAATGAGATGATTCATGTAAAATACTTGGTGGTGTTGCTTAGTAACTAAATTGTGTCTGACTCTTTTGCAACCCTATGAACTGTAGCCCACCAGGCTCCTCTGTCCGTAGGATTTCCCAGGCAAGAATCCTGCAGTGGGTTGCCATTTCCTTCTCCAGAAGTACTTGGTATAAACCCTGGTAAATATCAATAAATGCTAGCTCTTATTATTTTATTATTAACACAAAGCTTCACAGGTAATTCAGATGCATGGCCTTTGCTGGGTACCACTGAACTCATGAACTAAGCCTCCTTCCAGCCCTGGGATCTAAGGTGAAAAATGAAAACCTCAAAAGGCTGGTATAAGACCTGCAAGTTCTATACAATCCAAAATAAATGAGTGACAGTGGAGTTAGAGGATCTGTTTAGTGCATTTATCATAATGAATGTTTGATTTAAAAATTTTATTTTTACTTATAATGAAGAGCACAAATATTTAAAATATTTTAAAGATTAAGAATTTACTGTTAACTTTTAAAAACTATTCATTTCTTTGATCAAAGAGTATGCCAGGAAAATTTTCCATTAAAGAGCTAGACTGAGGACTTCCCTGGTGGCTCAGACGATAAAGAATCCGCCTGCAATGAAGGAGACCTAGGCTCAATCCCTGGGTCAGGAAGATTCCCTGGAGAAGGGAATGGCAACCTACTCCAGTATTCTTGCCTGGAGAAACCCATGGAAAGAGGAGCCTGGTGGGGTATGGTCCATGGAGTCACAAAGAATCAGACATGACTAAAGTGACTTAGCACAGCACACTCTGTTTCATTAATTTTTTACAAAGCTATTAGTCCTGCTAATAAGTTGTTTAGTTAGTTCAGAGTCTTTATCTCACAGGATCAGGTTATTTCCTGGAGCAAGCAGCTAGTTTATTTTTACTTGGTCTCAGTATTGTCTAATGCAGCACTGGGAAAGTGTGGCTTGCCCTGGAATTGATTAACACGGGGACAGGGAGTTAGATGGGCTTCCTGCCAATCCTGTTAACAGAGCTCCAGGAGAGCAGCGACCAAGGCACAGTCTTTCTGCAACCCTGCCACCTAGTGGAGGGCCTGGACGTGGTTAGCACACAGCAAAGGCCTTGGCCCTGTACGTGTGTGTCCGCACCACTCAGTGGCCCAGGGAGCCTCTGGGTGTGGGGTGCATGCTAATGTCTGGGAAGCTCAGTGGTAGGCTTGGCTGCCTGTGGAACCCGCTGGGGGTTCTGTTCAGCAGGTGTTCACAGAGTGCTTCCTACGTGTCAGGCAGGCAGGTACTGCAGGAAGGCCTCCAGATTTCATCCTCTGCAAGAGGACAGGAATGTAAACAGCTCACGACAGCAAGGGTGTCAAAAATGGACTGTCTTTCTCAGTACTGGAGAAAGAGTTCTGTGCTAGAGTCCAGATTCAGCAGGGGTGTGTGTGTGTGTATGTGTGAGGAGCCTTCTCTTCCCTGTGGAACTGCAAGCATCTGCTTGGCTTCCCAGAGGGCCTAATGACACCCTTCCTGTCCTTTCCTGCGGCAGATCCTGACGGCGAGCGGTGACGGCACATGTGCCCTGTGGGATGTGGAGAGCGGGCAGTTGCTGCAGAGCTTCCATGGGCATGGGGCCGACGTGCTCTGCCTGGACCTGGCCCCATCAGAAACCGGGAACACCTTCGTGTCTGGGGTAAAGATCCCAGGAAGATCTCTAGGAGCCCCCTGTCCCCCAGGGAGCCTCAGGGTGGCACTTCCTGTCAATTTGTGGGACTAGATGGGACACCCCTGGAGCAGGGCTGAGACTCCTTGGCTGAGTAGCAGAGAGTTGGCATCCAAGAGCAGTAGAGACAGCAGCCAGGACACCAGGCGGCTCAGGTAGAAACAGCAGTGAGGCATAGCTGTGGTGTGATCAGGGCTTTGGCATCAGTGGGACACTCTCCCACCCCACCCCTGCCAGCCTCCAGCCCCTCCAACTCCCAGGCACAGGGAACAGTGTGTCTGAAGGCTCAGAGTCGGCAGGCAGGCCACCATGGCAAAGGAGCACCAGACGAGTTAGGACACCCGGGACCCACCTTTGCTGCCTGACTCCACATTTCATCCTTTGTAAATTGTGCAGAAGGCACAAAAGCACTTGCCCCCCACCTCCGCATATATTCTACTGTATTATGAATAGTAGAGGGAAGAGTTTCCAGTGTGTTATGCAAGTAGGAGAGGCAAGTATTTCTAGGACATCTGGGAATAAGTGTGGAGAACTGAGCTGGCTGACCTGACCCTGGTCCTGTCTCATCTCTGTCAAGAGACAGTGGTGGGAGGGGACAGAGATGCAGACACCATCTAATGATGTTTGCAACTGGAAGACATAAAGGCCCTTTGTTCCAAGCTGCCCACCTCTTGGTTCTGGACCTCAGGTGAGGGTTGTGAAGCCTCTAATTGGCAGGGACACTGATTCTCTTCTTGAATATTTGGCCCCATCTGTGTAAGTTTAATTCCCGTGTCTTTGTATAACTGTATTTATCTCCAATCAACTACACTGTTTTTTCAGATTGTTGATATCATTATAGATCATATTCTCTCTTTCAGAGTATTAAACTTCATGATTTAGGGTCCTCCAAAGATTTGAAGACACTCTGATTCCTTTGTCCGCATTCTCAGTAAAGATGTTGGAGAGTTGAATCCCCATTGCAGGTCTTTCTGAAACATCAGTATGGTACCTCACCCACCCCTTCCTCTGAGTTGAAACCAACAATCTAATTTTAACCCATGTTTCCTTCTGTTTGTCCTTTGAGACTCTAATTATATAGCTCATGCTTAATCACAGACTGCTCTGCAAAAATTTATCAAAATGCTTCTAGAAGCAGGATAGTATGCATAAACTTGGTGTTTTTGATTCTCTGGGTCATGTTAGCTACCCAGAGAGGGTTCATTTTATAGGTGTTGAGGCCGAGACCCAGGGAGGTGACTTGCCTGAGCCACCCAGCTGACTATGGGCAGCCCCCTGACTGGGCTGCTGGGCTGCAGCTGGCCAGGAGCACCTGGCTGTCCACCTGTCTTCAGGCTGCCCCACACACCTGAGGCAAGCCTGGGGGCTCCCACCATACCCACTGTCCACTTGCCCTCCCCTCTGGCCTTATAGAAGCAGAGATAAAGAGGAGGGGGAAACATGAAGAGAAATGCCTAGGAGGAAAGGAAGAAGGAGGCCCTGGAGAACTTGCAGCCATTTAGAAAGATGGCAGAGAAGAAAACATGCTAAAAAGGGTGTCTGGGTACTTTCTTTTGCTCCCCCTACCCTAGGACCTAGCTCTGACCTCCTGAGGTCAGAGGGAAGTGGCCTTAAAGAAAGCTAGTCTTAGAAAAAAAAAAAAAAAGCATGTTGTCAGAGCCCTTTACTAATGGGAACTGAACGATCTCTGTGATATAACCAGAACTCATACCTGTCTGTGGGCAGTCCTTGCAGTAGTCATAACTCGGGGTAACTTTACGTTTGCAGGGATGTGACAAGAAAGCCATGGTGTGGGACATGCGCTCTGGACAGTGCGTGCAGGCCTTTGAAACACACGAATCTGACATCAATAGTGTCCGGTCCGTGAGTAGAATGTTCTCATTGCTTCTCTATTTTCTGCTGTCTCCTAGCCTGGGCTAATGCTTAGCCTCCAGCCTCAATTTACTTTGCTGAGAGAGGCTTTTCCAGCAATAACAGCTGATGTGTGGTGAGACCGAACAATACTCCAGATTTCTTGGAGCATTTCAATGTAATTTCACCAGGAGCAATGGCTATTTCCTGTCTAAAGGAAGTCAGTGTTTTTTGTTCATTCATTCAACCAATATTTATTAAGTACTTATCTGTTGAACATTATTCCAGGAACTGGGAATATTGTTTTAAACAAGATAAAAATTTTCTACTTTCCTATAGGAGACAAATAAGACAAAGCACAGATAAATGTACAGTATACAAAGATACTGATAAGTTCCATTGAAAAGTAAAACAGGGAACTGTGATGGAGATAGGTTATTTCTTTGACTGGTCAGGCATCTCTGAGAAATTGATGTTTAAATTGATACCAGGATAGTGAAGGAGCCAGGCTTTCAAAGAGCTGGGAGGAGGATCAGGGAGATGAGATGCTCAGGGACCTAACAAAAGGCCAGGTGACCACTTGAGGTGGCTAACATGATACAAGTTTTGTCTTTAAAAGATCACTCTGGCTGCTGTATGGAGAATGCATTGTAGGGGAATGAGAATGGAAGTATTATAGCCAGTTAGAAGGCTGTTGTGTGAGTTCCAGATAGAAGTGATGGTGGCTGAAACTAAAGAAGACACAGTGAGGATAGAAATGTCTAGAATTGGGAAGGATTTGAGATTTTACCCTGATTGCAGGCTATCAAGTAAGGCTTCCAGAGTTTCATGGGTGCTGGTAAAAGGCATAAGATTCCTGGGTTAGAGATGAAGGATAGTTGATTACTAATAGTGATGGTGGTAGCTATGCTAGTTATCCAAGCTCCAGTATCACAGGGTGACATGAAAAGGACTAAATGACACCTGCACATTCAAGGGGTTGCATTTCAGGAGGAGAATCCTGAGCTCAGGGAACCTGAATCTGTTATAAGGGACATAAACCCTGATCCATTTGCTAAATCCAGGAGGGTTGGAAGCAGTGCAGGGAGAAGGCAATGGTTGCACATGGATTCTGGAGTTCTGTCTTGGGCTAGCCAAGCTTGAGATGCTATTGTATGACCAAGTGGAGACGTCAAGTAGGTAGCCGGATCTGGGAACTGGATTCCAAGAGAGAGGTCAGGAGTTAACATATACATTTGGAAGATGGCACCATCAGGACAGCATTTAAAGTGTAACCACTGAAGAATCTTCATTATACTTAGAGGAAAGCACTAGACTTATTCCCCTTAAAAGCTAGAACACAGTAAGAATAATTACTTTATTAGTAGAAATGTTAATAAGAATTTTCTAGCTCACTGACCTTAAATGTAGGAAGGGGAAAAAACTATCATTTTTTGCAGATGTGTAGAGAGTACCTAGAAAATCCAAGGAAATAATTTGAGAAATTACTACAGTAAGTGAAGTTATTAAGATACAAGATAGACTATAAAGCTACAAAAATAAATTCCTATATATTCATGAAATAACAGCTTAAAATTGCATATTCTCTCACCCATGCTGTCCCCTCAACCCAGAACCCTCTTCTAATATTCATCAGGTCTCAACTTACAGTACCCTCTCTCCAGAGGCCTGATTATTGAGGAGAGGATGACTGTAACAGTAATCATATCATTAATTGCATTCATTTTATCTGGCCCCATGCCATTTTTTTGTGTGTATACTGTCTTATTCAGTCTTTACAATAGGAAGTGTGCATTATCCTCCTCACTTTTCAGATGAAGAAACTGAGGCTGGGCCAGTCGAAGTCGCTTGCCAAAAGTACCCCCTGTAGTGAGTGGCCAGTGTAGTCCCCTTTCATCCAATTGCAGCGTCTGTGTTTGTAAGCACTGTCTTATCCCTGACCTCTGGCCAAGCCTTTGGAATGGGGTGTGTGATCAAGGGAAAGTAAGGATATAGGCATCTGCCTGTGTTCAGTGTCAGATACAAATAGACATATTGTCTCATTTATCCTCACCAACACTCTGCAAGGCCAGTGTCACTGTCCCCTGTTTACAGAGAAGAAACTAAGGTAGGCCAGTGGGGCCTCCCTGCTGAGCCTCCGTTTCTGGTCTCTGTAATGAGTAGTCCTTGTGTCCCTAGAGTCCGAGGGCCCAGCGTGGGCCGGCCTTCCAAGAGGCTTCTGATGGTCACCCAGGATTGGGAATCACGGCTCTAAGTGCCTTCTCCCCACACTTCCTCTCTGCAGGTACTACCCAAGTGGAGATGCCTTTGCTTCAGGATCAGATGATGCTACGGTATGTTTAAGTCCTCAAGAGCTTTTCCTATTTGAAGGAGAGATATGCTGACTTAATTTTATGTTTCAAAAATAATTGTTTTCCTGATTACAGAACTGATATGACTTCTATAAAGAAAACTTAGGGGGAAAAAACTAAATTTTGTTAATCATTCTATACAAGAAAAATCACAGTTGAGTAAATTCCTTTCTGTCTTTTTAGTTTTTAAACAAATGCTGTTTTATAATTTGCTTTTTGCACTTAGCAATAGATTGTGAACATTTTCTCATGCCAATAAATACTTTCCTACATTATATATTCTTAATGATTGAATAGTTTTCCATATTATGGATATGTCATCATTTACTAACCAATCTTCAATCTGGGGACATTTAGGGTTTTTTTTAGGGTTTTTTTTCCCTGTTAAAAACTCTGCTATAAGCAAGTATTTTTGGTACCTCTCTTATTGTTTCCTTAGGATGAATTCTCATACATAAACTTGATGAGTCAAAAACTGGCCTAATTTTAAGTCTTTTGATACTAGTTGCAAAATAATGTTGACCTGTTTTTCAGTAGGCACAACCTTACTATGCTCTCAAAATAGCAAATATCTTATTAAATAATGAATTTCACCTTAGTTTGCTATTGTGAAAGAAATGACAAGGAATAGACTGAGAGTTTGTTAATAATGAAAATTTAAAACTTCTGTATGCCAAAGAATATTTAACAAAATATAAGGGCATAGATTTTGGGAATTTTAAAAGCTTTCCTTATCCTTTGTAATTTCTTGGAAACAATTCTAAGGATTCCATTCCTTAGCTATTCTGAGAAAATATTAAAGATACGTATAAAGATTTTGATAGCAGAATGATCATGGCTTCCTCATAATTTTATTTATAAAAGAGAAAAATTAGACACAATCAAGACACTTAGCAGAGTATGGCTAAGTAGATTCTGATCTATCCACATGAGGAATATAACAACCACGTTAATCCTATTTTTTGAAGATTATTATTGAAGCAATAATGAAACAGCCACCCCATTTAAATCCACACGTAAAATAGATTAAGACTGGGACTTCCCTGATGGTCCAGTAGCTAAGACTCCGAGCTCCCAATGCAGGGGTCGCAGGTTTGATCCCTGATAAAGGAACTAGATCTCACGTGTTTCAATTAAAGATGCTACATGCCACAATAAAGACTGAAGACCCTGTGCGTGCCACAACTAAGCTGTTGCAGCCAAATAAGTAATTTTTTTAAAGTAGATTAAAACTGAAGGAAATAGCCAGGTGTTAGTAAATATCTCTAGGATTTCCTTCTTTATGCATTTCTGAGATTTTCTGAATTTTCTACAATGAACACATATTCCTTATCAGAAAAAAAGAAGGCTTACATTTTGTTTTTTGTACTAAAGAAATCTGCATTTGCTGTTTCTTCGAGTCTCCAGTGCTTCATGGGGATATAATAAGAATTGGGATTGAGGAAGAAAACACTGAGAGAAAGAGAAAGGTTTTCCCCCTGACCCTCAAACCACACAAGCTACCGGCACCTGCCTGTAGCTCTGTGATCACTGATGCACCAAACAGGACCCAGAAACAAGTGCCTCTTTGTCCTCTTTGTCACCCCAGTGTCGCCTCTATGACCTCCGGGCAGACAGGGAGGTCGCCATCTATTCCAAAGAGAGCATCATCTTTGGAGCTTCCAGCGTGGACTTCTCCCTCAGTGGTAAGGTTTTCCTGGGACTGTGAAACGGGACCTCAGAGAATCCGTCAGGCTTCCCCTCAGCTGAACTTCCTATGGCTCCACCTGCTGAGAGTCTAGCCTGCACTGGTTTTCCTCCAATGCATTTTTGACACCACATTTTGCCCAGCCTGAAGCAGCTTCCCCAGTCCATACATGAAGGCTGGGCCCATCTAACACTCTTCTTCAGAACAATGATATATCAGAACTCCATCTGCTATGCCTTTAGGCATTTCCTCTCCAGCCTTCCATTTCCCCCTTGACACTTGAAAAGGGACTTTTTTCAGAGGTGGAAGGAGTGAAGCGAGAGTCCCCTTCTTGTTGCCCCGAAGCTCACGTCGCCTCTGCCTTCGCAGCTGGAGAGGCTACCAGGGAAAGTCAGGGCAGCACTGGCACATTGTGTCCGTGGACCATTCAGTTCTCCCAGACACCTTCCAGTCATGCAGCTGTGCCTTTGTGCTGCTGCTGCTCCCTGGAACATCATCTTCCCTCCCTTCTCTGCATGGCAAACTCCTATTCAACTCTCCAAGGCCAACTCAGATAGTGCTTCTCCCATAGTATCCTCTTTGATCACCTTGCCTCTGTGATCACATAGCACTTAACACATAGCTGAGCACTTCCATTACAGCCCCTTCCACACAGCGTGCAATGATACATGAGTCAGCCCGCCCACCATCACCCTCCACAGGGGCCAGCAACTGTGCTTTCTCCTCTTTGAATCCCCAGGGCAAACCACAATGCCTGGTATACAGTGGGCACTAAAGCACTGTTTATTGAATGAATGAGTGAACGAGCACATGAATGAGCGTCATGAAAAGAAAATCAAAAGGAAGGAGCTGGTTGAGTAACCATGTTACCTCTTGCTTTAAGGTCGCCTGCTGTTTGCTGGATACAATGATTATACCATCAACGTCTGGGATGTCCTCAAGGGGTCTCGAGTCTCCATCTTGTTTGGACATGAAAACCGTGTTAGTACTCTACGAGTTTCCCCTGATGGGACTGCCTTTTGCTCAGGATCATGGGATCATACCCTCAGAGTAAGAGAAGCTTTTTCTACATTACTGTGTGTGTGAGAGCAGGCGGGATTGGTCTTCTTGAAAGCAGAGAGGTCAGAGTAAGCTAGGATGGGCCTGGGCAGCCAAAAGAGAGCTCTAATTTCAAGTCTGTAGCCACAGAGGAATGATTTGCCTTGGGAGGTAGTGAGTTTCCCATCAATGCAGGTATTCCAACACAGATACCCTAAAAGTCTGATTCCAGCCTGTGACAAATCCAATTTCCAATCTCACCTCCCAGGAGCACCAGGATCCTTATCCCAGTCACAGACCCCTGTGAAGTTCACACAGAGGCTTCAGGAGACCTATGAAGTCTGTGCAGTTACATGCTAAATTGTGTATATGTGTGCATTTTTCCAGGAATAGTGTCCATATGGCTTTATTAGATTCTCAAAGAGCTCCATGACTGTGTCAGGTGTTAGCTCCCTAGAAATGCCACCAAAATAACTGTTCAGCAAGCAAAACTTACTTCACTGTGGAAGATCACAAGCTTGACAGTCATCTTAGCATTTCAGAAGGAGAGAGCAAAGGCAGATATTTATCTGCCAAAGGTTTTAGGGGTCTGATTGAAGGTAAATCTTTTGATGGAGGGACTTAAGTAGGATTGAACAAATTTGGGACATAGCTTAAGATTGTTTGCTGGACACAGGGTCAGGGGAGGGAGAGAATTTCAAAGACTGTCTAGAAAAGTAGCTGGTCATTTGATGCTGCATATTATCCTAAGAAGTGTATGTCATTTCTAAAATGAGTAATTGAATAGTCCAGTCTTAGGATAAATGGATTTTTTTCAAAATTCATGAAATAAACAGTGAAGTTGTGATTCCATCATCCTGGGCAAGAGTTTGATAAATTAATAAAGCCATGTCAGTATACCCAGAGAGCTGGATGCGTACAGAGAATTCCAGTTGTCAGTCTAAGAATTACCATTCCTTAGCAAGGGGGCCTGGAGAAGGAAATGGCAACCCACTCCAGTGTTCTTGCCTGGAGAATCCCAGGGACGGGGGAGCCTGGTGGGCTGCCATTTATGGGGTCGCACAGAGTCGGACACGACTGAAGCGATTTAGCAGCAGCAGCAAGGGGGCCACAGATGCCCTTCAGACAGTTAACTAAGGGAGAGGGAAGGCGAGGGCCAAAGAAGCGCGTTTGAGTCGCTAGGAATGAAGTATTATCCTTCTGAGACATGTGAGTGCTCTATTTTGGATGCAGTGTGTATGTTTGTGTATTAAAAATTTTGATTTTCTGTCTTTAAACTCAGGTTTTACAAATGTCAACTGGAAAACAGACTGAATATTGTCTGTCTGTGTCTTTGCAGGTCTGGGCTTAATCACAGTGCACATGGGCACCTGAAAATAGAACCTGAACTCATCACATGTAAATAGATCTTACTTCTAGAGGGTCTGAGAGTTTCTTGCAACTTAGCTTCAAGTGAGCAGCTCCGTGACTGACAGTTCACCAAACGCCTCCAACATTACTATTAAAACCATCACCCTGGAAAGATCCCGGTGTGAACCTCCAACACTATGAAAACACCTTCCAGCACAGTGTTTTTCATTTTGAACATTTTTGCAAATATATCTGTTTTTAAGATTATTATAAATTATACTAGTCTCAACTCATTCTCTATTCCTGGTAGAATTCTACTATTCCCAGTAGAATTGACCATTTACTATATCCCGTTTTGTTTCCTGGAATCAAGATTTTTTTTTTGGAGCACTTTAAAAGCTGATTTTTCTTAGTGTGCATTCTGACATTTGAAACCTTCCCCAGGAACTGCTGATTTTAATGGACTATGTGAGGACCACGTTACTTGGTCTTAGAAGAAAATTCCAATTCCAAATGTAATAAGACAAAATCAGTTCTTTTACATGTGTTTTTATTGTGAAAGTATCCTTTTCAGCCTTGCTTCCTCTTGTCTTTTTTTTTCAGGTAAAACATTTCCGTGTCACAAATGAAGCAGAGATATGGGTAGAATAGACAGGTTTGATCTGTGTTTCTTGTGATGGTGGCTTGTATCGGGAGGACGGGACATTTTCTGTCATTAGAGGGAAAAGCTGAGTGCTGTTTGGGACACAAACGCTTCTCAGAGGAACCAAAACCGTTCTATGTGGGAACAGAGGACAGTAAACTTATTTAAAAACCTATTTGTGGTATTAGATGTATTAGGATTAGTAGCATCTACTCAAGCTAAAGTGAATCTTGTCCATATCAATTATACTCATATTTATTGCATTGCAAGTGTAATTACATACACAGATTGTTAGCTCTTGAATGATGATGTCTTTGCTTCACTTATATGGAGGAAAAAAACATAATATCCTGCCTTTATTTAAAATTCAGCAGATCCTTCTGGAAGATACCAAGTGCTTTAGTTGTAGGATCCCTTATTTTCAAGTGTAGAAGCTTATCCTTTGTTTTAGAAAATTCCTCATTCATAAAGACGGGATTCATCACTTAGGGAAATAAAAGGTCACCTCAAACCAAAAACCATTCCTGGGTGAGGCTTGCCCTCTGGGTGGTTGGGTCTGCCGGGCCATGTCCTTGTGTTGTCTGAGGGCTGTGTGTGCTGAGTCCCCCAGATCCTCGGTCCCCTCTCATGGCTCTGCTGCAGCCTGGCCCTTCTCCTTCTCTTCCCTTCTCTCTTCTGGCTTTGCAGGCCCAGCCCCAGGTTCTGCTGCTTGCAGAGGCCCTTCCAGACCTGGAGCCATCTGATAGGCCTGTAAACCTCAGGGGGTGCACCAGGCCCACCGGCAAAACTACTCATTCAGATATCAAAATGAGTCAGAAATTCCCCAGGCCAGCTTTTCCATAAACTCTTAAAATAAACATAATGGTTATATTCAATCATTTGCCAAGAAAACATTTACTAAGGGTTTTACTACACAGTAGGTCCTGGAGTAGAGAGAGACCATGTGAAAGGCTCCTACTCACCTCCCCCAACCTGCACCCACTCCATCTCTGCTGCTCTACCCACCTTGAGAACAAGACAGAAGATGGGCCAGAGCATAGCCCAGAGGGACACCTTTCAGCACCTTCTCCATTTAGCAGACTCCATTCTGATCAGGGGCTCAGGGAAATGGGCAGCAGGTCCACCCAGTTCCTGCCAGCTGCTGAAGTGCTGGCCCCACAACGTGTCCTGTGAAATCCCCAAGCTCCGCTCCCAGAAGGTTCTCCCGAGTTTGTTCCTGGGCTCCTCATTATGGTACTTCCTTCCCTGTCTCCCACAGACCCTTCCATGTGTCTGCACTCTGACCTCGACCTCCCAGAAGTGAAGAAGACAGGGCAAAGGAGAAGTCACTCAGATGCAAGCAAATTCAATGTATATTTGGAGAGGTGGGAGGTATCATCAGTATATGTGCAAAGTAGTCCCTAACTTTACAATCAGAAAAGTGACTTTCAGGGCCCTAAGAAAGTATTCCCTCCAACACTCACCCCCATGGTCAGTAAGCCACCTCCCCTATAAGTATTTAGTCTCACTTGGGTGTTGTTCAGTAGTATTATTGATGAAATACGTGGTTGGGAATATACAGACTACATGGAGATTCAGGGATTAAACTTTAGGTAATAAATTGTATTTTGCATATTGAAAATAATACTGAGTGGAGTTTGTTAATCAGGCTTTCTTTTTTTTTAGAAGACTAGGAGGCAAAGGTCCTAAACCATTGTGGTGAAGGGGCCAAACAGATGTGCCCACTGGTGTGCACAGCCTTGGACACCCCCTTTCCAGCCAGCGAAGAGAAAGGTTAGGCAGAGAAGGGGTTTAACAAGGAGGTGTGTGATGACAGGTGGTGTGGGACATACCTGTGCACTAAAACCAAGGCAGCTGCTTTGAGGGAGCGGGCGGCTGGCCTCCCAGAAGCGGGTCTGGGTTCGGGGTTCTGCAGTGAGCCCGGGGCCAGAGCAGGCACCCATTATCCACTTCCCTCTTCCTATCCTGGGCCTCCTCCACACCCTTCCCTGCATTGTAAGTGACTTTAAAAGAGCACAAGATGTAAGGGCCGTTGCAACCTGGCCTCCTAGTTGCTTGGCCATCTGGCTAGAAGGTGATCCTGCTAACCCTTGATTGATCTTAAGAGGGGGACAGCATAGGGACAAAGGTTTAGACCGAGCTTTTCCACTTTTACAGGATATATAATATCTAAATGCCTCTCAGCCTCAGTTTCCTCATCTAGGAAATGGGAGAGCTCTAAAGTTCCTTCCCTCTTACCTTTGCTGTTCTCATCCTCTCCCTTCCAACTCCTCCTGTCCCTTCTCCCACATTCTTCCCCTTGTCCTCCCATCTTCCCCCTCCTCTCTCTCCTTATTTCCCCTCTTTCCTTGTCTCTCTCCTCCTCCTCCTCCCTCTCCCCCTCCTCCTCCTCCCTCTCCCCCTCCTCCCTACTCTCCTCCTTTTTCATTCTTTCCTCTCCTCTCACCCATACAGTCCCTACTCATGTATCAAAATAGTAATTATTAAAGATTCATCTAGGCTAGTGGTTCTCAATGTTTTCATCTAAAGATATCTCTACACTCTTAAAAATTATTGAGGACCCAAAGAGCTTCTTGTTTATGTGGCTTATATCTATCAATATTTATCATATTAGAAATGAAAACTGAGAAAAATGATGAAACACAGGATTCCAGAAGCACATATTCTACCACCCATCAGTAGCTCTTGAAAACTCCTGAGAAAATCAGAGTTTTAAAAGCCACACGTACAAAAAAGGAGTCAGTATTATTGTGAAAATAGTTTTGACTTTGGAGAGTCCCCTGGAAAGACTCCCAGGGTCATACTGACTTTGAAAGCAGCATACCTGGGCACAGAGAGGCAGTGGGCAAGGCAAGAGACCAGCGGGGGCTGTCTCTTTGACAGTCTTTTCAAAGGAAGACCCTTGGGATTCTGGGGTAAGCCCAACTGCTGAGTTCAAAGATTAACTGGCACTGGGATTGGAGCTTCCCTCCAAGCCTAGGATTGCTGACTGAGCAGGCATTTGTAGATCTGCGTTCCCCACATGTGCCCACTGGCTCAACAGCAAGTTGAACACACAGACCCTAAGGCCCCTCCCTGGAGATCAGGATAAGGCAGGACTGAAGTGGGCTGGGAATTCTGATGAGGGGGCAAGCTGGGGAAGGGTCTCAGTGAATCTTCTTGTCTGTAGATCCTTTGGGAGCACGTGCTCTCTCACCAGTGAGAGGGGAGAATCAGATCAGTCTTCAGAGCATCTGCCAACGCCTTTTTCTCTAACCAGGGCTTGGTGCTAGCTAGGCTGGCCTTCAGGACTGGTCAGTCTCCACGGTGCGTGGACTTACAGTAATTCTGGTGAAAGAAGTGAAATGAATATGTTTCTGTAGTTGCGAAAAGGATGCAGACCCTCCAGGGAGGAGATGGGATCAGAAATAATGTGCTGGTTGATTTAACCACATACATAAGAAAAACTCAGTGCAAATATGGTATGAACATTTATGCAAAGACTGTGACAACAAAAATTGCCTATCTTTGAACCCCAGGTTATCTGACCAACACACCACTGGGGAATGCTTAACATTTGCCTGGTTACTCATGTAAACCAGGAACCAGAAGTCGCTGTCTGTGTTCCCCAGTAATAGGTGGCCTTCCCCTCCTAGGCGTGTACCTGAGGGAAATGAAAACATGTCCACACAGAAACTTGAGCACAAATGTTCAGAGCAGCTCAAAGTGGAGCAATTCAAAGGTTCAACTGCTGATGAATGGATAGCCAAAATGTGGTCTATCTATACAATGGGATATTTTTTAGCAATACAAAGGAATTAAGTACTGATTCAAGCTCCAACATGGATGAGCTTTGAAAACATACCAGGTAAAAGAAGCCGGGCACACAGGACCCCATAGTGAATGATTCCATTTACACGAAATGTGCCACTTTCATGATAGGCAGATCCATAGCGACAGAAAGTAGATCAGTGGTTACTGAGGAGATTGGATATCCTTTGAGATAATGAAATTACACAGTGGTGATGGTTGCACTACTGGGAATATACTACAACCCACTGAAATCTATAAAAGTGAATTTTGTGGTATTATGAATTATATCACAACAAAGCTGTTAAAATGTATATGAAAAAATAGTAGGTGGTCTCTAGCTACTTTCAGTATTTTAAAATCAAAACCAGAAACTGTATAGGTAAGACTCACCAAAAATGTCACAAATTGCATTTGGGTTAGAAGTGGTGCTAGTGAGCCTGGTAACCTTGATCAATTCATATTAATAATATAAGCTCCTCTGTAAAGAGCTTTTACTATGTGCCAAGCAGTATGCTAAAGCCTTTGTACATACCAACTCATGTAACCCTTGTAACAACCTATGATGCAGACAGTTCATCACATTCATTTCTTACATTAGGAAATTGAGGCCGGGAGAGCTGAAAAACTTTTTTCACAGTTGCACAGCTTCCAAGTGGCAGAGCGGAGATTATAGCCAAGTCTGACTGCAAACTGGATAAGAAGTTCTGTGTGGAGGTTATTTATTCATTTGTTTGATTCAGCTGATATTAACCAATGGCAGGGCCAGAAGATTTACTACTAACACCCAGGCTACTCCAAATCTAAGAAACAACTGTGCTTGCTGCTAAAATAAAAAGTTCAAAAATGTAAAATCATGACTCCCGTGAAAATAAAACATGAACCTATATCAAAACATTTAACTTAATAAGGGAACTCATAAGATGTCCCAACCAGCTCAGTTTGACAAGGTTTATATTCCCTTCTGGCAAAATTCATTTCTCACCACATCAGAATCGCTGGCACTTGCAGATCAGGCCCTCGAGAGGGAGTTCTGTTATGGCCACATCCTCTGTCTCTGCTGCATGGCCTCTTCATTCATGGGCATTCATAGAGCAGGCACCATGGCAGCTGTGTAAAGAAGCTCTCTGATAGCCACATAGCACAGAATTTTGTCTACTTGATTAGTGAGATCCTCTATAGTGGCCACCCTTTGGAGGCATTGACATGGGAGACAACTGTCTTCAATCTGCACCTGTTTAGAGGGGTTCACCCACATATCTGTGTCCAAGATTTCCTTGTCACCAGTCTTCAAGGTCCTGACCATTCAGCCAAACCAGCAGCAGCTGCCCAAGTATCAGTGTAGGTCTCTACTCTAGCCATCTCTCACCCCAGACTTAGGGTAAAGTCATATATCCTGCTTCAATTTCTAACCAGTGGGAGGATTTTCCTTCACCACTGTCTTCACAAGCCCCCGGACCCTGAGCAGAGCTATAAGGCTCTAGCCATCCACTTTCATGTGGTACCAGCATATCATATACACCTATCTACAATATATCAATAACCTCAGATATGCAGATGACACCACCCTAACGGTAGAAAGCAAAGCGGAACTAAAGAGCCTCTTGATGAAGGTGAAAGAGAAGAGTGAAAAAGCTGGCTTGAAACTCAACATTCAAAAAACTAAGACCATAGCATCTGGTCCCATCACTTCATGGCAAATAGATGGGGAAAAAATGGAAACAATGACAGACTTAATTTTATTGTGCTCCAAAATCACTGTGGGCAGTGACTTCAGCCATGAAATTAAAAGACACTTGCTCCTTGGAAAAAAAGCCATGACAAACCTAGGCAGTGTAGTAAAAAGCAGAGACATCACTTTGCTGACAAAGGTCTGTATAACCAAAGCTGTGGTGTTTCCACCACATGTAGTCATGTATAGATATGAGAGTTGGACCATAAAAAAGGCTGAGTGCTGAAGATTGATGCTTTCAAACTGTGGTGCTGGAGAAGACTCTTGAGAGTCCCTTGAACAGCAAGGAGATGAAACCAGTCAATCCCAAAGGAAATCAACCCTGCACATTCATTGGAAGGACTGATGCTGGAGCTGAAGCTCCAATATTTTGGGCACCTGATGTGAAGGCCTAACTCATTGGAAAAGACCCTGATGCTGGGAAAGATTGGGGGCAGAAGGACAAGGGGGTGACAGAGGATGAGATGGTTGGATGGCATCATCGACTCAGTGGACATGAGTTTGAGCAAACTCTGGGAGATTATGAAGGACAGTGAAGCCTGGTATGCTGCTGTTCATGAGGTCGGACATGACTGAGCAACTAAACAACAACACAACATCTACAATCCAGGCTTGAGTTCTTGTCCCTCAGTCAACTTGTCATAAGCAACTCCCTGGAGGCCATAGGCATGGAATGAGGGGGCAAAGCAACAGGAGTTGGTGTTGCAATGATCTGAGCCACCTACCTATACAATCCTACGTCAAGGACCTGAGTTCAGTCTCTTACATACCATTTCTATGATAGATTGCTACTGGGCATGCCTAACTTTATAACCAGATAGGTCCAACAGCATCCATATTATGATGAGATCTCAAACTTCATGATCACCTCATTCAGCTTCTACCAAGACTGAGTAGCAAGCCAGAACCTGCTTCTCAAAAGGAGAATGCTGCTGCTGCTGCTAAGTCGCTTCAGTCGTGTCCGACTCTGTGCGACCCCACAGACAGCAGCCCACCAGGCTCCCCCCGTCCCTGGGATTCTCCAGGCAAGAACACTGGAGTGGGTTGCCATTTCCTTCTCCAATGTGTGAAAGTGAAAAGTGGAAGTGAAGTCCCTCAGTCGTGTCTGACTCCTAGCGACCCCGTGGACTGCAGCCTACCAGGCTCCTCCGCCCATGGGATTTTCCAGGCAAGAGTACTGGAGTGGGGTGCCATTGCCTTCTCCCCAAAAGGAGAATAGTTACTGGCAAAAGAGGACATAGATTTGCTTTAAAATCCTACAGGTCTGCACTGCAATGCTACTGGTGCTCGTCAGAGATTCCATCCAGCTTCCCTGTTTGACACTTCAAGTATCATTGGATCTGTTGGATCATAAGACCCAAGTAGTACAGCAGCTTGTTGTTGCCGATTAGTCACCCCATGGACTGTAGCCCACCAGGCTCCTCTGTCCATGGGCTTTCCCCGGCAAGAATACTGCATTGGGTTGCCATTTCCGTCTCCAAGGTATCTTCCCAACCCAGGGACTGAACTCACATCTCCTGCATTGCAGGCAGATCCTTTACCACTGCACCACCTGGGAAATCAGCTCGTGCTGCAGCCTGAACAGCTGCAGAGCCTTCTCTTGTTTTACTCCTAAGTCCACCAGCCTGTAGATGCATTGAGGTTGCATACTCAGATGTGTATGTTCCCTCCAAAGTGACCTACCAAGTTCGTGCCTCTTTCTTTTTGTAGGTGATACAAGTTACAGCTATTCATCTTTCACCCTGGTGGGGATATTTCAAACTGCTCCAGACCAATGAACCCTCTCAAATTTCACAGCTGATACCAATTCTGTGTCTGCCTGAGTCCATTCAGGAGAAAGAAGCCATGGAGTAACATGAACAGAGAAAGATTAAGTATAAGAAGTACATTAACTATAATAGGGGAGTGGAGTAATGAGGGATTGGCTAGTAAAAAGTGGAGAATTTTAAGTAATATAAGGATGTAGCTATAAGAAACAGCCAAAAGCTGAATAATTCTATTATAGCCACAGTTTAACTGTGCTGGGATTGGCCGTTTCTTTGTCCCATCACTTAGACTGTAGGGTCCTTAAGACCACATGCCGTGTTCTCCATTGTATCTCCAGTGCTAAGGGGGAGACCTAGCACCCCAAAGGCTAGGAGTAAATGAGTGAATGAATGAATGCACGAAAGTAGATAATATTGGTACTCTAGTAGCAACATGCAGGAGAATTATCCTGTTTCCTGTCCCGTATGGCCAGATTCCAACACACACCTGGATGCTTCCATCCAATCGGAGAAAATGCTGATAATACTTTCAAGGGAGTCACCAGTGGAGGGCTGTGTGTAGCCTTTGTCAACCTCTCCTAGTATGAAAGAAAGTGTTGGTGGCTCACTCATGTTCGGCTCATGAACTATAGGCCCCTAGGCTCCTCTGTCCATGGAATTCTTCAGGCAAGAATACTGGAGTGGGTAGCCATTCCCTTCTCCAGGGTACGTTCCCCACCTAGGGATCAAACCCTGGTCTCCTGGATTGCAGGCAGATTCTTTACCATCTGAGCCACCAGGGAACCTCTCCTAAAGGAGAGACAAGTCTAGCCCAGCTGCCCAGACTGTCCCCTCCGGGTTCTTAGTCCCCAAGCCGAAAGCTAAAAACAATAACCCCCAAAGAGTCTCACTCTGGCCCTGACTTCTATGTGAATCCATGCACACCACGGGGCCTCGGCTGTTCGGACCGGAACAAGTGTAGATGGGATTCCCATCAAAGGCGCCTCTCCAGACCTGGGAAAGCAACTGCCTGGGGGCGGGCTGAGCCGAGCCAATGCGAGAAGGGGCGGGGCGCCGGCAGGCCCAGAAAACAGGCCGGGGTCGGACCCCCGGTAGAGGCGGAGCCATGGTGGACCCGTTTAGGGAGCGCACCGCCCGGCTGCTGATGGACTACCTGGAGTTCTGCGCCCGGGAGCCGGGCACTCCAGCTCCTGCGCCGTCCACGCCTGAGGCTGCCGTGCTGCGCCACGTGGCCGCACGTATCCAGGAAGCAAATCGAAACGTCTTGCCCCTATACCGCCGCTGCCGCAGGCACCGCGTCGAGCTGGTGGCCAGGATGGCGCAGAGGCTACTCGACGAAGACCCTGGCCCCAGCTGGGGCCGCGTGGCCTCACTCGTAACCTTCGCGGGGTCGCTGCTGGAGAGGCCACCGCAGACGACCCGACGGCAGGAGAAGAGAGACGACGACGGCGTTAGCAGGGACTGTCGGCTCCTGGTGGCCCTTCTGTGTGCTCAGTTCTGCGAAAGGCACCGCGCCTGGCTGATGACTAACGGCGGCTGGGTGAGCGCGAAGGACGCGGGGCTGGTGGGCAGCCTGGGACGCGCCCACGCTGCCGGCTAGCAGAGGGACTCCAAGACGCCAGTCCTGTAGGGCATTCGTTTCAGCAGGACTGGGAAGTTTGGGGTGAAGTCTGACTTTCTGTACTGGTAGAGTCAGTTACCGAAACAGGCCTAGCTAGACAGCTCGCATACGAAACCATTCTGAAAAAGCATCAGGCCCTTCCCTTGACCACCTTTCGGTTTTAGGATGTGCTCGTGTTAGGTCTGGATGCTTTGTTTAGTTAAGTAGATCCCATAGTGATGAAGTCCGCAATGGGGTGACCTGGGCCAGATGGATTCTTTATACAGAACTTTTAGATGCAGCTTTGTTTATGGAGCCCACAGCTCTGCAGGTCAGAGCACCCCAGCCTAAAACATGAGAATGAAAAAGCAGCCCCTGGTCCGTCCCCACATCTCTCAGGAAGCGCTAAGGCGGAGGTGTCTGGGGGGTGGGGTGTGCACGTGCGCCCTGTGGTGGTGCTGACCTGAGGTTCCTTAACTTCTAATTTACTGCACTTAGCCTTCAATTGTGAGATCGCCTGTCGCCCTGGCTCTCAGCTGTAAGTCATTGATCACTGTGGTCTAGGCTGGAGCAGGAGTTTCACTGCTGCTCCATAACGAAGCCGATGATCAAGCAGAATCTGGCCAGCCTGCAGTAAGAGGGTAGAATGCCCTGCTGGGTTCTGAGCGAGACCCCTGCTTCTTTCTTCTCTTCCTTACTGGACTTGAAGCAATGACTGTAGTGACCCAAGTTACAGAAGAAATGCAGCCAAATTATTAAAACCAGCAATTAAAAACATGATCTAAAAAGCAATTGAAACATAATCGAAAAATAATCTAGGGAAGACACTGCACTGTTTGCAATTTCCTGACAGACCTGTATCGATGAATTGGGTTCCTTTTGTGGAGGAAGGATAGTACTGAGTCAGAACCTTGACCTTATACGAACAGTTTAAGGTGTTAGCATTAATGGCATCCTTTTGAGGGGATGGGGGCGTAGGTCTTCAAACTCTCCAGGCCTGTGAATTATCAGAAACTCACCTGAGCCATTAGTCTTAACAAGGCATTTGGCCCCCAAGGGCCTTCCACACGAAAGAGGAAGTTGATGGGGAGGTGGTGTTTTTTTTTTTTTCTCAACTTTTGGCTAATCACCATTGAGTAAGAAACAATCTTTTAATATCAAAATGCAGAAACTCTCCAATTGGGTAAAGAAGACGTGCCCACATCTCTCTCAGCTGCAGTTAAAATGCCACAGTCTGGATTTCAGGTCCCTTCCTGCCCATTTTTCTGAATGGAACTACTTGCTTTATTGTCTCAGGAGATACCTTTCAAGTTAGTAATTTGTCATTTTCCCAGATAGCATCTGTTTTGTGATCAGGAAAAAACAGGCTATAGTATTCTACTTTCTTCTTGGGTTTTGAAAGAAGTGAGTGAAAAGATGAGGATTCCCGCTCTAAGTGACAAAATCACGTCCTCTACGTTCTTCTACCTCCTGTGTTAGACAACTTCTTACAAACCCTAACTGAAAGATTCCTAATTACAAGTAACCTACTGGTCAGGACTTTTTTTTAACTTTTTAAATCCAGGAATTGTCTTAGTGTTTCGTCCAGAAGCACTGTGTGTTTAATTGAGTACAGGTTTTGAGTATTATGAAACAATCTAATTCTCTTCTCCCTCCCCTTTTAGGATGGATTTTGTCTCTTCTTCAGCCACTCATTCCAGCCATCTTGGGAAAGACAGCTGGTCTGGTTTTTCCTCTCATACTGGACAGCAATAATCATAATCTACTTCTGGATAAAATTATCGTGAGTTCTAAAATTCTTATTTCTACCTGCCTAACTCTGAGCAACCAAGCAAAATTGAAATGTGAAAGACCAAATCAGAGTAAACCACCTTCCGAGACATTTTTATCTGCATTCATGTAAGGTCGCAAGAGTCGGACACGACTGAGCGACTGATCTGACCTGATGTAAGGAGTCCTGCAGTGTTTCAGCCAGCGTTTTAACTCCTGACAACCCAGTATATTGGGACAAAGGCCCAAGTGGCTCTTTTTAAAATGGGGGACACAGGGGTCGAAAGGCTTATTGCTCCAAAGAATTACAGAAGAAACTGCTTACCATTAACTACGCAATATGGTGCTATTTGCTACATTTGGATAAGAGTGGATATGCGTCTCTCATCTATCCATGATTTCATGTGCTACTGCTGAGTGATTTGTCAAGGCAGTGTGTCTGGGGTGTAAAAGGATACCACAAGTTCCCTGAGTCACAGTCTGACAAAGAATGTAATAGTAAATCTTTTTAAAGGAATCCTTTCTAAATTCTTCTTGGTTTCTAGAGTTAATGTATTGAAATTTATTAAATTTTATTTTTTATTTCAATAAATTTTTAAATCTTAAGTTTTAATAAATTTATGCATCTTTTTCAAAAATGTAGTTGGTGTTGCTTGGGATTCAATAAGCCTTTATTCTTAGCAGTAACTTGACAGTTTCCTTTTATTGTCTCTTTAAATATAGCACAAACAATCATTTTAAACATTTAATCAATACACAAGTGCTTAGCAAGTCCTTATCTTTCACCTTCCATTCTGAATTCAGTTCATCAGTTGAAGTTGATGGAAAGAGAAAACTTGAAGCCTCTTAGATACTGTACCTGAGGCCTGTGAATTTAGAAGACAAAAGGTAGAAAACAGGAGGAAAACATACATATTTTATTTGTTGCTGTTTTTTACAGGGGACTTTATAGAAAACAAGTGAAAAAGAAACATACTTGGGCTTTGTATACCGTTTTAGCAGAGAATGGAATGACTAAACAAGGGATTCCCAGGTGGCTCAGTGGTAGAGAATCTACCTGCCAATGCAGGAAATGCAGGAGATGATGGTTTAAGTTTAATCCCTGTTTGGGGAAGATCCCCTGGAGTAGAAAATGGCAGCCTGCTCCAGTATTCTCACCTGGAAAATTCCATGGACAGAGGAGTGAGTCCATGGGGTCTCAAAAGAGTCCAGCACGACTGAGGCACACAAGCATGACTAAACAAAGGGAAGGGGTTGGGCTCTCAGGGGTCGTTTTGCATTGGCCAGAAAGTTTGTTTGGGTTTTTCTGTAACATCTTATGAAAAAACCCAAACGCACTTTTTGGCCAACACAATATATTGTGAGACAGTGACTAGGAAATAAATGGGGGAAGCAAATGGAAGATGAGGATTATTTTAGTAAAATTAATGCAGATTCATCTTGGTATTAACTCCCATTGCCAGTAATAGAAGTGTTCTCCCCTTCCTGGTACAAAAAGGCACCTTTCTCACAGGAAATTTATGCCCTCCTTTTAGGCAGGAAGAGGGAGAATAGAGAGCCCTTCCTATATATGCTATTTCTCAGTTTTCTTCAGCTCAAATTAATCAATATGTCAAAGTGGCATATTTGGGGGTAACATATTCTGATCTGTTTCAGTGGTTAACTGTGAGCATAGTTATCCTGCTGCCCACTGGAATCTGTGTCCATATGTCCTTTTAGAGCCAACATGGACCCAGCCAAGCTTGTCAGCAGCCAGGGGAATAACATCTGTGTGGATAAAAAGCCAGCCTAGATCTGCTTCAGCGATGTCTTCATAGATGAAGCTGTTGCTGATGCTGTTAGAACAAGACTTCGACCAAAAGGAATGGATAAAATGGTTCAAGATGGGAGAGGTAATGAGACCATTACAAACGGTGCTTCCATTCTGAAACAAACACGAATGTTATATCCAGCCGCCAGAATGCTGGGAGCTACGGCTCAAGAGAACCAGGGAAGTGGCGCCACATCAGCGGTCGTTGTTTCTGGCTCACACTCTCTCTCCAATTGCTAAAACAACTTTTTTCAGAAATGGATTTATTATTTCTGAGTCATCCTTGAAGGATTTGGAAAAGGGTAATAAAGTCTTGACGTGCCTTGACCTGTGGAACCAAGTGACAGAGGAAAGTTGTTAGCAGTGCAACCGCTTCGTTGAACTCAACCATTGTCTCTCAGTATCAAGTGTAAATGCAGGGAGGAGAGCAACAGACCCACCACAGCTGCTGGCGTAGATCTTAGAGATGTCAGAAGCGCTAAGAAACCTGCTAATCCCCTCGAGGGTGTAATGCTAAGTGAAATAAATCAGACAGACAGACAAATATCGTGTGATCTCTCTTACAGATGGAATCTAAAAAATAATAAAGAACCAAGCTTATAGATAGAATAAGTTGGTGGTTGCCGGAGGTAGGGGGTGGAGGGTGAGAGAAATAGGTAAACTGTCATTTTAAAAAAGAGGCGGGGGCGGGGGGAAAACTTGCTGGGACTGTTCATTGTGAGTTGGTGCAAGGGCCGGTTCTCAACCAAAATGTGGCCAATTCTGACATAAGCAGAATTGAAAAGCCTAAGATTGGGCTTAAAAGCAAATCAGGATAATCAGTGTCTGTTGTGCCCAGATGGACCAAGCCCTGAGGGAAGACAGTCTATGTTCTAAGTGAAGCAAATTTTAAAGATGGATAGAAGTCTCTTCTTAAGACATGATTGTAGTGATCTTAAATTAAGTTTCCTGATCAAAATGAACATTGCAGTAGTTAAGGATATTGAAAGAAACTGGAACCAAGCCACTTGCTCATACTGACCAACTTACTGCTGACATGCTGGGTTTGGGTGAGTGAGCCGAGGGGATCAGTTTACATGATTCTGGCAAACTGCTCCAGGTTACAGGCTGTATAAGCCTAGGAAAAGGTTCCGGTTGTGGTTCCTGGTCCTAACAAACCAGTGCTTGAAGAAGCTGAGCCCTTGATTCATGATGCCCTATGTGTGATTCGTTTTTGAGTGAAGCAGAGAGTTCTTCTTGCAGGAGGGCGTGCTCCAGAAATAGTGGGCCCCATGGTTAACTGGATATGCATGAACGTTGAGTGGTATGAGATCCTACTGCGTTTGTGCCTTTACAGATGTTGAGGCGGTCATTTCATCTACGCTAGCTAAAACTGCTGGGCTGAATCCCATCCCTACAGTAACAGAACAAAAAACAAGCGAAAAACTGGTGTGCCCAAGGAGAAAACGGTAGGCATTAGTGTCCAAAAGGGTGGTATTTCCAGGGCTTTGGAGGAACTGATGGTTCAGCCTTTGTTGGCTTCAGTCAGTGTACTGATACTAGCAACTGAAACTGTCTGGAGCATCCTGCACCTTGATGATGTAAATGCTCAGTGATCTGGATGGTGCTGGCTGGCCCCGTCATGGCCACTGACAGTGTGGCTGGAGTGGACCGCTGCCTTGGTGTCCCTTCTTGTTTGTGAGATTGTTTCCTCTTTACATTCCTGGGCTTGGTCTTCCACTTGGCATTTGCTTGAAATTGTCTTGACACAATGAAAATATTAACTATTTGGTTATAAAATTAAAAAACTGCAGTGTCCCCCCAGGCCTTCCTGGCCATTACTTGCATTTTACAAACAATTGGACCTGCTTTGTTGCCTCATCTTATGAGCCTTTTCTCTTCAGAACATGCAGTTCTGCTTTCTGTTCTGACTTGTTCAGTATGGCAGGATAAGCTGATTTAACTTTCCATTGCCTTGTGTTTTAGGGTGTTTCTCCCTTTATGGGCTATTGGAAACAATATTGCATGGATTTTGTATATGTGCATAGCCCTGCATTATTATGTCTACAGAAAATAATTCTAGAAAAAGATTGAGTCACAGTGGATGTGTATTAAAATTTAGCTGCTGCCAAATTACTTTTCAAAAGAGGTTCTACCAATCCAAACTTACACCAGGTCAGGGAATGCTTAGCTCTTCACACTCCTGCCAGTGTTAAATCATCCTAAGCTTTTGCCTGTATAGCTTGTGGTATTTGTCACCTTTAGGAAAGTCATTCTTGTCCCAGGACTACAAAGAAAGTATTTTATGTCCTTGGTCATTGATCCATTCTGGAATCCTTTTTAATGTAGTATGTGATAGGGAAGAACAAATCTGACTCCATGCTTGATCTGTTCCTTTTACTAACATTTGTGCTTTGTTGCCAATGCTTAGTCATGCTGCCTCTGCACTTCTTGTAAAAGGGTGTTGCCTACTGTCTGCAATATACAGGATAGCCTATTCTCAGGGCTCTGACTTTTAAGAGTCTATTCATATATAGATAAAAAGTTGCAAGACAGAGAATAATATCTATCTTGTTGGAGGTTTACAGGACCATCATGACCTGACCTATGTGGGAAGCTGCAAGAACAAAGGCTTCCCACACCAAGAAGTTTGCAACATCTAACCTAGCCCCTCCCTCACCTTGCCTTCAAAAGTGCTTTGATGAAACTCTGAGAAGTTCCAGGCTTGAGGATAGGAGCCACCTGTCTCCTTGTAGAGCTCTGCAATAAGTCTTTCTGTGCTCCACACTCTGTCATTTCGATTTGTCTGGCTTCACTGTGTGTGGGGCACTTGAACTTGCGTTTGGTAGCAGCATGAAGTAGGACATAGTCCTTCCAAAAGAAGAGTTGGGGTAGTATTTCAGCCTTGTTTATAGATGGTCCATTTTTTCCTAGCTAATTTGAATGTATTATCTAGTTTGTAGACTTATCTTTTTCTTTACTAACAGCGCTGTCTCAATTACTATGTGTTTATAGCATATTTGAACATCTGGTTTTATAGTTTAATCTCCTCCACCATTCTTCTTTAAAAAAAAAATCTTTGGCTATTTTTGTGAATTAAGATAAATTCTAAAAACCAGTTAATAAAGAATCCACTAAGACTTCTCTTTAGGATTTTGAATAGAATGGGATTAGATTATAAATCAATTTGGAAATAAGTAATATGTTTACAATATTGCATTTTCCCTTCTAAGAACATGAACTTCTGTTCCATTTATTTAGGTCTTTTACAGTTTTCTTCACATAGGTCCTGTGTTCTTGCCAGACGTATTCCAGCTCTTTGACTTACATCACCATTGGGAATAGAATCTGGAGAGAATGTTTTGCCTTCCCACAGAGAAGAGGTCACAGAACAGAGGTCAGAGATTGGGGGCGGGATGGAGTGTGGAGAAATAGTTTTGATGACATGACTGAAATCGCATAATTTGAGTGTGCCTAAAGCTACTTGGGGCTTGATAAATTTCCTTTTTGGCTTAAACTGATTTTTTTCTAATTTTTTTAACTTTTTATTTCTTTTTGGAGTTTACTTGATAAACAATGTTGTGTTAGTTTCAGATGTACAGCAAAGTGATTCAGCTAGCATAAATATGTGTCTATTCTTCAAATTCTTTTCCCATCTAGCTTATTAAATATTATTGAGCAGAGTTCCTTATTATTGAGCAGTAGGTCCTTATTGTTTATTGATTTTATATATAGTAATATGTGTATGTTAATCACAAACTCCCTAACTATCCTTCCCATCCCCCCTACCCCCCACCCCCCACACCCTCACCCATTCCCCTCCGGTAACCAAAAGCTTGTTCTCTAAGACTGTGAATCTGTTTCTGTTTTGTAAATTCATTTGTGTCATTTTTTAGATTCCCCATATAAGCGACATTACATATTTGTCTTTGTCTGACTTCACTCAGTATGACAATCTGTAGGTCCGTCACTGTTGCTGCAGATGGCATTGTTTCATTCTTTTTTTAAAGATTTTTTAAAAAGTGAATCCTTTTTAAAGTATTTATTGAATTTGTTACAATATTGCTTCTGTTTTATGTTTTAGTTTTTTGGCCTCAAGGCCTATGGGGTCTTAGCTCCCTGACTAGGAATTGAACTTTCACCTCCTGCATTTGAAGGCAACATCGTAACCACTGGACCACCAGAGAAGTCACTATTCCGTTCTTTCTAATGGCTGAGTAATATTCCGTGGAATATATGTGCCACATAGTCTACCCATTCTTCTGTCAGTGGACGTTTAGGGTGCTTCCATGTTTGGGCTATTTTAAACAGTGCTGCAGTGAACACTGGGGTGCATGTGTCCTTTCAGATCATGTTTTTCTCCAGATGTGTGCCCATGAATGGGATTGCAGAATCGTACAGCAACTGTTTTTAGTTTTTTAAGCATAATTTTTTAGAATTTATTTTTAATTGGAGGAAAATTGCTTTACAGTGTTGTGTTGATTTCTGCCATACAACAGCATGAATCAGCCATAAATATACATATATCCCCTCTTTCTCAACCTGCACCCCCACCAGCTCCGCAGCCCACCCTGCTAAGTCATCACAGAGCACTGGGCTGAGCTCCCTGTGTTGTACAGCAGCTTCCCACTAGCTAGCTATTTTACACACGGTAATGTATATGTTTCAGTACTACTCACTCAGTCTGTCCCACCCTTCCCTTAGCCAGCAGTGTTCACAAGTCCATTCTCTACATCTGCTTCCTATTCCTGACTCGAAAATAGGCTCATCAGTACCATTTTTCTAGATTCCATCAGTCAGTTCAGTTCAGTCACTCAGTCATGTCCGACTCTTTGCAACCCCTTGAATCCCAGCACGCCAGGCCTCCCTGTCCATCACCAACTCCCAGAGATCACTCAGACTCACCTCCATCGAGTCAGTGATGCCATCAGCCATCTCATCCTCTGTTGTCCCCTTCTCCTCCTGCCCCCAATCCCTCCCAGCATCAGAATCTTTTCCAATGAGTCAACTCTTCGCATGAGGTGACCAAAGTACTGAAGTTTCAGCTTTAGCATCATTCTTCCCAAAGAAATCCCAGGGCTGATCTCCTTCAGAATGGACTGGTTGGATCTCCTTGCAGTCCATGGGACTCTCAAGAGTCTTCTCCAACACCACACTTCAAAAGCATCAATTCTTTGGCACTCAGCTTTCTTCACAGTCCAACTCTTACATCCATACATGACTACTGGAAAAACCATAGCCTTGACTAGACGGACCTTTGTTGGCAAAGTAATGTCTCTGCTTTTCAATATGCTATCTAGGTTGGTCATAACTTTCCTTCCAAGGAGTAAGCATCTTTTAATTTCATGGCTGCAATCACCATCTGCAGTGATTTGGATCCCAGAAAAATAAAGTCTGACACTGTTTCCCCATCTATTTCCCATGAAGTGATGGGACCAGATGCCATGATCTTCATTTTCTGAATATTGAGCTTTAAGCCAACTTTTTCACTCTCCTCTTTCACTTTCATCAAGAGGCTTTTTAGTTCCTCTTCACTTTCTGCCATAAGGGTGGTGTCATCTGCATATCTGACATTATTGATATTTCTCCTGGCAGTCTTGATTCCAGCTTGTGCTTCTTCCAGCTCAGCGTATCTCATGATGTACTCTGCATAGAAGTTAAATAAGCAGGGTGACGATATACAGCCTTGACGTACTCCTTTTCCTATTTCAAACCAGTCTGTTGTTCCATGTCCAGTTCTAAGTGTTGCTTCCTGACCTGCATACAAATTTCTCAAGAGGCAGGTCAGATGGTCTGGTATTCCCACCTCTTTCAGAATTTTCCACAGTTTATTGTGATCCACACAGTCAAAGGCTTTGGCATAGTCAATAAAGCAGAAATAGGTGTTTTTCTGGAACTCTCTTGGTTTTTCCATGATGCAGCGGATGTTGGCAATTTGGTCTCTGGTTCCTCTGCCTTTTCTAAAACCAGCTTGAACATCTGGAAGTTCACAGTTCATGTATTGCTGAAGCCTGGCTTGGAGAATTTTGAGCATTACTTTACTAGTAATTTGTGTCCATTGAGTCACTGATGCCATCCAACCATCTCATCCTCTGTCATCCCCTTCTCCTTCTGCCTTCAATCCTTCCCAGCATCAGCATCTTTTCAAATGAGTCAGCCCTTCGCATCAGGTTGCCAAAGTATTGGAGCTTCAGATTCAGCATCAGTCCTTCCAGTGAACATTCAGGACTGATTTCCTTTAGGATGGACTGGTTGGATCTTCTTGCAGTTCAAGGGACTCTCAAGAGTCTTCTCCAACACCACAGTTCAAAAGCATCAATGCTTTGGTGCTCAGCCTTCTGTATAGTCCAATTCTCACATCCATACATGACCACTGGAAAAACCATAGCCTTGACTAGATGGACCTTTGTTGGCAAAGTAATGTCTCTGCTTTTTAATATGCTATCTGCTACTGCTGCTAAGGTGCTTCAGTCGTGTCGGACTCTGTGCGACCCCATAGACGGCAGCCCACCAGGCTCTGCCCTCCCTGGGATTCTCCAGGCAAGAACATTGGAGTGTGTTGCCGTTTCCTTCTCCAATGCGTGAAAAGTGAAAGTGAAGTTGCTCAGTGGTGTCCGACTCTATGCGACCCGATGGACTGCAGGCCACCAGGCTCCTCTGTCCATAGGATTTTCCAGGCAAGAATACTGGAGTGGGTTGCCATTGCCTTCTCCAATATGCTGTCTAGGTTGGTCATAACTTTCCTTCCAAGGAGCAAGCGTCTTTTAATTTCATGACTGCAGTTACCATCTGCAGTGATTTTGGAGCAAAAAAAAAATAAATAAATTCAGCCACTGTGTTGACTGTTTCCCCATCTATTTGCCATGAAGTGATGGAACCAGATGCCATGATCTTAGTTTTCTGAATGTTGAACTTTAAGCCAACTTTTTCATTCTCCTGTTTCACTATTATCAAGAGACTCTTTAGTTCTTCACTTTCTGCCATAAGGGTGGTGTCATCTGCATATCTGATGTTATTGATATTTCTCCTGGCAATCTTGATTCCAGGTTGTGCTTCTTCCAGCGCATCATTTCTCATTATGTACTCTGCATATAAGTTAAATAAGGAAGGTGACAATATACAGCCTTGAGGTACTCCTTTTCCTATTTGGAACCAGTCTGTTGTTCCATGTCCAGTTCTAAGTGTTGCTTCCTGACCTGCATACAGATTTCTCAAGAAGCAGGTCAGGTGGTCTGGTATGCCCATCTCTTTCAGAATTTTCCACAGTTTATTGTGATCCACATAGTCAAAGACTTTGGCATAGTCAATAAAGCAGAAATAGATGTTTTTCTGGAACTCGCTTGCTTTTTTCGATGATCCAGCAGATGTTGGCAATTTGATCTCTGGTTCCTCTGCCTTTTTCTAAAACCAGCTTGAACATCTGGAAGTTCACGGTTCATGTATTGCTGAAGCCTGGCTTGGAGAATTTTAAGCATTACTTTACTAGCGTGTGAGATGAGTGCAATTGTGTGGTAGTTTGAGCATTCTTTGGCATTGCCTTTCTTTGGGATTGGAATGAAAACGGACCTTTTCCAGTCCTGTGGCCACTGCCGAGTTTTCCAAATTTGCTGGCCTATTGAGTGCAGCACTTTCACAGCATCATCTTCCAGGATTTGTAATAGCTCAACTGGAATTCCATCACCTCCACTAGCTTTGTTCGTAGTGATGCTTTCTAAGGCCCACTTGACTTCACATTCCAGGATGTATGGCTCTAGGTGAGTGATCACACCATCATGATTATCTTGGTCATGAAGATCTTTTTTGTACAGTTCTTCTGTGTATTCTTGCCACCTCTTCTTAATATCTTCTGCTTCTGTTAGGTCCATATCATTTCTGTCCTTTATCGAGCCCATCTTTGCCTGAAATGTTCCCTTGGTATCTCTAATTTTCTTGAAGAGATCTCTAGTCTTTCCCATTCTGTTGTTTTCCTCTATTTCTTTGCACTGATCGCTGAGGAAGGCTTTCTTATCTCTTCTTGCTAGTCTTTGGAACTCTGCATTCAGATGCTTATATCTTTCCTTTTCTCCTTTGCTTTTCGCTTCTCTCCTTTTCACAGCTATTTGTAAGGCCTCCTCAGACAGCCATTTTGCTTTTTTGCATTTCTTTTCCATGAGAACGGTCTTGATCCCTGTCTCCTGTACAATGTCACAAACCTCCGTCCATAGTTCATCAGGCACTCTGTCTATCAGATCTAGTCCCTTAGATCTATTTCTCACTTCCACTGTATAGTCATGAGGGATTTGATTTAGGTCATACCTGAATGGTCTAGGGGTTTTTCTCCACTTTCTTCAACTTAAGTCTGAATTTGGCATAAGGAGTTCATGATCTGAGCCACAATCAGCTCCCAGTCTTGTTTTTGCTGACTGTATAGAGCTTCTCCATCTTTGGCTGCAAAGAATATAATCAATCTGATTTCGGTGTTGACCATCTGGTGATGTCCATGTGTAGAGTCTTCTCTTGTGTTTTTGGAAGAGGGTGTTTGCTATGACCAGTACATTCTCTTGGCAGAACTCTATTCGCTTTTGCCCTGCTTCATTCTATACTCCAAAGCCAAATTTGCCTGTTACTCCAGGTGTTTCTTGACTTCCTACTTTTGCATTCCAGTCCCCTATAATGAAAAGGACATCTTTTTTGGGTGTTAGTTCTAGAGATATAATTGGAATATAACATCAGTTTTAGGTGTACAACATAGTGATTACATATATATTAATATGTGTATAATATATATAATGCAAAATGATTATCACAATAAGTTTAGTTAACTTCCATCACCTCATAAAGTTAACAGATTTTTTCCTATGATGAAAAATTTTAAGACCTACTCTCTCAGCAGCTTACAGTTCTGCAATGCAGTGTTATCAATTATACTCAGATACATTACATCCTCAGGACTTACTGTACAACTGGAAGTTTGTACCTTTTCACCACCTTCTATTTTCCCCACCAATAGCCACCTCCTCTGACTACTACCAATCAGTTCTCTGTATCTATGAGTTTTGGATTTTTATTTATTTTTTATTAATTTTTTTTGATGTTTGTGTACCTTTTTATTCCAAATCTACCTTGCTTAACAAACTTCCCCCATCCCAAATAAGGTGACACATAGAAACAGTCTTGATATCAACCTATGTTATAGATTCGCTTTGCTATTTCTTTGGTTTGAGAAGATATTGGGGCTTACATTTGGAAAAATAAATGAAAGGATAAACTGAAAGAACTATTACATTTTATTTAAAGGTTTTAAAAGATACGGAGCAGAGCTCGCAAAAGTTACCTGAATCATTAAAAACCATAAAGTTGGAGAACGGTTTTTTGTTTTTTTTTTTTTAAATATAAATTTATTTATTTTCACAATGGACTTTATTTTTTTTTTTTTTTTAATGAGAACGGTTTTTTAAAAGAGTAGATACCAAAATAGCTTTAAGGAAGGGGATAACCTGTAAGTATTTTAAATTGCTGAAGAAAGCAAAAGAAGACTTAAGATCTGAAGGATAAAAGTTACATTTATAAACATGCTAAAGAATACATTAAAAGAAATAAAAAAGAATGAAGAAACTATACTGTGTCTTAATCCTATTATACATGAACATCGTTTTCATGGGACTCTACAGTCCACTTCAGCAATATTCATACAACAAAAACAATGACTGAGAGAGCTTCAACACTCTTTGGAGCTGGCTATTATAGAATTCATCCTGTATATAAGGTATGCATGAAAAACATCCTGGAAACTCAGAATATCTGCACACAAAATTGCACTTCTTGGTCTTGAATCTGGTAGAGTTGGGGTCAGCTACAACCTGAAGCTTACCATTGTGGGATGGGAGAGCAATTTGAACTCAAGGGGCACTTTGCTATAGTTAAATATTCTATAAGCTTCTCTCAATGCCACATATCTACTGAGAATTAAAGAGTAAATGAAATTTTCTAACCAGTTACAAGAATCCATGTAATAAAGGGTAATCGCTACAGGATTTATACATACTCAGTTTTCTTAAAGCCATAGACTTTATTATAGAAAGTAGAAAGAAAATGGCATTAATAGATCAAGCACATGAATTCCAGAATACTGAATTCCTTTTCCTCTTTTTTTTTAAATTTCTTTTCCTCTTGCTTAACAACCAGTTAAATCCATGGATTGTAAAATTACATCCATGACAAAAATTTTAGTGTTTTGCGTATTGTCAAAGACCACCATCTAAAAAAAAAAAAAAAAAAGACCACTATCTTTACCTGAGTGTCCCATTAACTTTAACCTAGAGCTATTTTTTAACTGTCTATAAAGTTTCTTTTCAAATAATTTATTAATTATAACAACTGGGAAGAGCCGTGTGAGGACCTGAATACTTCAGCCAAGCAGTGCAGACAACAAACTTCCTTCAAACCTGCTCTCCTGCCGGGATTTTTATATACTTAAATAACCATTCTCCCTCACTTCTGCAGGGCTACCAGAAGACAGTGGCATTTCTTGGCCATCACAAGTCTTAGGTAGAATCTTCTCTGTTCCTCGATGTTTGGACAAAGGCTTCTGGACATGAAGTTCATGCCTCTGGTAACTCAGTAATGTTCTCAATAAGAGAGATCTCCAATTCGGGTAAAAGTCACTGAAAGACATCCAGCATGTAGGAAGCACTGTTTGATGCCTCTAGTGATTAGTGGATTAAGGACATCACCCTTTTCCTTACCCCCAGCAGCTGTTAGGCAGGTGATGAACTCTTTAGACAGAGAGGACAGCTCTTGACACAACAAAACTGTCATCTGGCAAAGGGCTCTTCTCCTTTCTATGGTTGTTACTTCCTGCTTCTAGCCATGCAGAACCAGAGCAGCTGTTTTGTGAAGCAGTTCAATTGAGCAGGCAGTCAGTTCTGCTAGGCTCCAGATTGCAAATGCATGGATATCCTCTATTGAATTGTTATTGATTTGCTCAGATTTTTCTGCTTCCAACTGTTTTTTCTTCTTCTTCCTCTCTTCCACTTGTTTGGCCAGGGATGTCCTGATCCATTCATAGGCTGTATTTCTTGCCCTGGCAAGTTTCTCTTGTTTGGAGGAGACATGCAGCTGAGAAAATAGCTCTGTTCTCTCTTTGGTAAAGTCTTCATTCCCTTTCTTCTCTTCCTCCTCTTCCTCATAGAACTCTGCTAGGGAAAATGCTTCTTTGAGTTGCTCCAGTTCAAGTTTTAGAGTCTCTAATTTTTCTCAGATAATTAAGAATAGATTTCACCTTTATTTCACTTTCTCAAGAGGGCATCTCCAGAGCTTCTATATGTGAAAGGCCTTGAAATTCATCAAAGGGTAGCCCATAATGAATTTTCTTGTCTGTTTCCATGGTAACCTCATTGGAAGTCTGTAGCTCTTCTTTCTCCTTTGCCTCTTGTAAAACCTGAGACAGTGTAGATCAGAAGTCTGGTTCATCAGGCCCTTGGTTCTTTTAAATCCAGGATCCCCTTCTGCTATTACATCCCTTGTCTTTTTCCCAGTGAATTCTAAGGCATCCAAACTCCCAGTGATAACACTCTTTCCTGTTCTCTGAACAGCAGTAGAGATGGTCGAGAATACCCCAAATGGCCCACTCATTGGAGAGGACTTTCCATTCTCTTTGGCATTTGTCTCTCCTATTGCATACTGGACTTCAGTTGAAATTTCACTGGGACTAGGGATTCCAAGGGAGGCCTCTGCCTTCTCAATGACATTTGAAATACCTTGTCCTACCTGAGGCTGAGGAGAGCAAGGACTTGCCCCAGCTGCCCCAATAGCCCCATCCAGACTTGGGTACATCTTTGGAAACAGTCTCTTGGCCTGCAGCTTGTGATGCCTGAACAGGGAGAACTTCTGTCTCAAGGTCACTGGAACATTTGGACTCTGGTCTTTTCTGAGTAGAAGCTATAGATTCTGATTTACTCTGACTTGACACTAGTCAACTGACTCAAAAGTCTTGGCTGAAGTTGAGAAGATGATAAGTTCTCATCTTCATGGATGGGAGTTGCTTCAGTTATCACTGCAGTCTCAAGATCATCTTTATCTGACATGATTAGATCATTGCCCAGGCCACCTCCTCCCTCACCACAGCCACAGCCGCCTCCTCGGAGCTGCTCCTACTTATTTTTTATTAAATTTTAATGCAGTATGATTGCTTTACAGTGTTTTAGTCTCTGTTGTACAGAAAGTGAGTCAGCTACATGTTTATATATGTCCCCTGTCATTGGATTTCCTTCCATTTAGGTCACCATAGACCATTGAGTAGAGTTCCCTGAGCATTTCACTAGATTCTCATTATTTATGTATT
Organism: Bos indicus; assembly: GCF_029378745.1. Lineage (NCBI taxonomy): Eukaryota > Metazoa > Chordata > Mammalia > Artiodactyla > Bovidae > Bos > Bos indicus. The sequence goes on from NC_091769.1 coordinate 58,079,169, forward strand.
TTATGCATAGTACCAATAGTACACATATGTCAATCCCAATTTCACAGTTCATTCCACCCCACCTCCTCCATCTTGGTGTCCATACGTTTGTTCTCTGTGTGTGTATGAGTGCAAATAGGATCATCTATACCATTTTCCTAGATTCCATGTCCATGAGTTAGTATACGATATTTGCTTTTCTCTTTCTGACATACTGAACTCTATATGACTGTCTGTAGGTCCATTCATGTCTCTGCAAATGACACAGTTTCCCTCCTTTTTCTAACTAAGTAATATTCCATTGTGTATTTGTACCACATCTTCTTTATCTATTCCTCTGTTAATGGAAATTTACCTTGCTCCCCTCTCCTAGATATTGTAAATAGTGCTGCAGTGAACAATGGTGTGGATGTATCTTTTGAATTATGGTTTTCATTGTGTATTTGCCCAGAAGTGGGATTGCAGGGTTATATGGTAGTTATATATATATATTTTTGCATAAAAACAGCACATTTATTTTTAACTGAAAGCAAAAGATAATAAAAGAATGATAAATATTCCATAGATTTGAATTTACCAAATGAAAATGCTTGATTCTTTTAGCAAATTAATAGGTATATCTTAAATGTTTAGGGTATTTATCTCACCTCTGTGAGCATTATTCTAATTAGCATTTTAAATCTTGGAAAAAGAGCTAAAATCAACACAGGGAATTTAACAGAGTTAAGTGAAAGTTATACATTCATAAAGCAAATAAATTCCAGGATTAGGTAACTCAAAAAAAAAATATTAACTATAGGAAGGTGTGAGCTGAGTCAGACAACTCAGTAATAATTCATTTGAAAAGATCTAAGAACTTAGGCAATAAGTTCAAGGTAAGAGAAAAAGGTGTGGTAAATATGTTTTCAATACATATACTTTAACCTAATTAATTAACACTTGGGGATTAATCTACAATTGAGTGTTGACATCTACATATTATATTTAAAAATGAGTATCACCTCAATGGCAAAATCTTTGCTAGATACTACAGAGAATGAAAAGCAAGGAAAAACGTATATTCCCTAGAAGAATAATCATTGTGGGAGGTCGTAGGAAAGTTGAGTGAAGTGTCAAGTACACTAATAGTAAAAATACAAAGTCGATTCAGAAGTGAGAAAAATGCATTCAAAAGAATGTTTAGATAAGCCAGCTTGAAGTGTATCAACATATTATATATAGGAAATATTATATATAGAAAGTCTGAGCTCAGAACTCACTTCTTATTTGAATAGGTTATAGAAAAAAAGGCTAGTTTGCAAAGCAATATAAAAGAAAACAAAAGGAAATTGATAGGTTGGAAGAAAGCAAAAGAATAAAATTACTGAATGTTTGATTCCTAGAACATTAAGGAAACAGAAAAGTCATGAATTAAACAAGGAGATTTTCCAAAAGAAAAATATAGGTTTGGAATTCAAGAGATTATCTCCACAGCTTTTGATAATTAAAGTTTTACAGGTAAAGTTAAGGGAGAGAATTAAAATATGCACAGACACACACACACACTCAAAATCTAGCCAAGAGCATACTCTTAAGTAATAATCTCATATAGGAGAAGGAGAAATAAAAGGAACTGGCAGAGGACAATTTATGGAGATGGGAAGGGAACCAACATACTTCAGTATTACGAAGAGAGAGTACAAGGAGGTATTCCTCAGGGGTGGAGTGAACTGTGGAAGTTATTTGGGCTTTTCACAAATGTTTGGTTCTTTCCTAGTCACATAAGATTATTCTTCCTGCCTGTGCCTCACCCCTCCCCCACTTAATTCAGGAATGGCCAAGTGGCTTAGTTGACCAATAAAATATAAATGGAAGTACCTGTCTATTCAAGGCTGTGGTTTTTCCCGTGGTCATGTATGGATGTGAGAGTTGGACTGTGAAGAAAGCTGAGCACCAAAGAATTGATGCTTTTGAACTGTGGTGTTGGAGAAGACTCTTGAGAGTCCCTTGGACTGCAAGGAGATCAGCCCTGGGTGTTCTTTGGAAGGAATGATGCTAACGCTGAAACTCCAGTGCTTTGGCCACCTCATGCGAAGAGTTGACTCATTGGAAAAGACTCTGATGCTGGGAGGGATTGGGGGCAGGAGGAGAAGGGGACGACAGAGGATGAGATGGCTGGATGGCATCACTGACTCGATGGACGTGAGTCTGGGTGAACTCTGGGAGTTGGTGATGGACAGGGAGGCCTGGCGTGCTGTGATTCATGGGGTCGCAAAGAGTCAGACATGACTGAGCAACTGAACTGAACTGAACTGAACCTGTGTCACTCCCAGATGAACCTTTGAATGCCAGAGCATCCAGTCACAGGCAGCATTCCGGAAAGTTCTGCTCTACAGGTTAGCATTCCAGGAGTGAGGATAACATAGATCTTCTAGATGATTCTCACTGGACATGTATTGTGACAATCATAGTTTTTAAAATCTTTTGTTTTACTTTTTTAAGTTATGAAATTATAACACATTTATAAGAGACTTGGAAAATACAGAACAAAGTTACATATGGTTCACTATATGTGACAATTGTTTAAGTAGATAAATTAAGATTTTTAGTTGGAGTTTTAATATCAAACTCAGAAATTAACTGAATGAATGTTCATAAAAGTAAAATAATATAGTAGACCTGAAAAGCATTATGAACCAATTCAACATGATTAAGGTTTATACAATTTGCATACAACAGTAGGATACAAATTCTATTCAAGTTCCCATAGACTATAAACTAGGAGACACTGAAACATCCAGAAGACCAGGTACAGAAATGTCATGGTCTAAAGGTATTGAAATAAAACAGATCTGTTCTCTTACTACTGTGGAATTATGTTACAGACCAATATCAAAAGGTATTTGAAAATAACCTACATATTTTCAAGTGCCATGTGACATTTACCAAGAGAGATCTTTGAGTTAGCTGTTGAAACTCTTGATAAAGTTCAAAGACTGAAAAAACATGGAGGGTGATTACAAAGAGTAAAGGATTTAAGTGGGAATTTAGTATCAAAATGAGAAATAATAACAAAGATCTTTTAAAAATCCCATGTATGTAGAAATTAAATGTCCAGTTTTAGATGAGGGTATATCTAAGAAGCCATAACAAGGAAAATTAGAAAATATTTGTAATAAAATAAAAATGAAAAGAGAATTTACCAAAATGTGCTGCATGTAGCTGAAGCTGCTCAATGCAATAAAAGGTGGAGTCTTGAATAAGGTATGAAAACAATAATAGAAACATGATTAACCTAACAGAATTTTTGCAGTTAGATACCATGAAGGCAATGGCACCCCACTCCAGTACTCTTGCCTGGAAAATCCCATGGATGGAGGAGCCTGGTAGGCTGCAGTCCATGGGGTCGCAAAGAGTCGGACACGACTGAGCGACTTCACTTTCACTTTTCACTTTCATGCATTGGAGAAGGAAATGGCAACCCACTCCAGTATTCTTGCCTAGAGAATCCCAGGGACGGGAGAGCCTGGTGGGCTGCCGTCTATGGGGTCTCACAGAGTCGGACACGACTGAAGCAACGTAGCAGCAGCAGCAGAATGATGTGGTAAGTGGAAAGGTACACATGCATATGTTTTCATTGACCCAGCCAGTCTCTATCTTTTGGTTAATGCATTTAATCCATTTCCATTTAAGGTAATTATCAATATGTATGATCCTATTATCATTTTCTTAATTGTTTTAGATTTATTCTGTGTAAGTCTCTTCTTTCTCTTGTGTTTCCTGCTTAGAGATGTTCCTTTAGCATTCATTGTAAAGCTGGTTTGGGGGTGCTGAACTCTTAACTTTTGTTTATCTGGAAAGCTTTTGATTTCTCCATCAAACCTGAATGAGAATCTTGCTGGGTAGACTATTCTTGGTTATAGGTTCTTCTCTTTTATCCCTTTAAATATATCATGCCATTTCCTTCTAGCTTCCCTGGTAGCTCAGTTGGTAAAGAATCTGCCTGCAGTGCTCGCTTCGGCAGCACATATACTAAAATTGGAACGATACAGAGAAGATTAGCATGGCCCCTGTGCAAGGATGACATGCAAATTCGTGAAGCGTTCCATATTTTTAAAACATCAAGAAAAAAAAAAATCAACTGAAAAAAAAAAAAAAGAAGAATCTGCCTGCAATGCAGGAGACCCTGGTTCAATTCCTGGGATAGGAAGATCCCCTGGAGAAGGGATAGGCTGCTCACTCCAGTATTCTTGGGCTTCCCTCATGGCTCAGCTGGTAAAGAATCTGCCCGCAATGCAGGAGACCTGGGTTTGATCCCCAAATTGGGAAGATCCCCTGGAGAAGGGAAAGGCTACCTACTCCAGTATTCTGGCCTGGAGAATTCCACGGACTATACAGAGTCACAAAGAGTCAGACACAACTGAGCCACTTTCACTTTTCACTTTCTAGAGTTTCTGTTGCGAAATAAGCTGATAACCTTATGGGAGTTCCCTCATATGCTATTTGTTGTTTTTCCATTGTTGCTTTTAGTATATTTTCTTTGTCTTTAATTTTTACTATATGTCTCAGTGTGTTCCTCCTTGGGTTTATCCTGTCTGAGTCATGCCTCTGGACTTCATAGACTGTTTCCTTTCCCATGTTAGGGAAGTTTTCAAGCTATTATCTCTTCAAATATTTTCTCAGGTCCTTTCTCTCTCCTCCTTCTGGGATGCCTATAATGCAAATGTCAGTGCCTTTCTTGTTGTCCCAGAGATCTCTTTAAAGTGAAAGGCCCCAGTCGTGTCCGACTCTTCAGGACCCCATGGACTATACAGTCCATGGAATTCTCCAGGCCAGAATACTGGAGTGGGTTAGGCTGCCTCATTTTTGTCATTTTTTCTATATTCTGTTCTGTGGCAGTGATTTTCACCATTCTGTCCTTCATGTCATTGGTCTCTTCTGCCTCAGTCATTCTGCTATTGATTCCTTCGAGTGTATTATTCATCTGTTTGTTTGTTCTTTAGTTCTTATAGGTCTTTAAACATTTCTTGCATCTTCTTCATTATTTTCCCAAGATCCTGGGTCATCTTCACTGTCATTATCATGAATTCTTTTTCTGGAAGGTTGCCTATCTCCACTTCATTTAGTTGTTTTTCTGGGGTTTTATCTTGTCCCTACATCTGAGATATAACTTTCTGCATTTTCTTCTGATTAACTTTCTGTAATGTGATTTTTGTTCTAGCCAGCTGTGGAACTGTAGATCTTCCTGCTGCTTCTTTCTGCCCTCTGATGGAGTAGGCTAAGAGGCTTGTGTAAGCTTCCTAATGGGAGGGACTGGCGGTGGGAAAAAGTGGGTCTTGCTCTGGCGGGCAGGGTGTGCTCAGTAAACTTTAATCAAATTGTCTACTAATGGATGTGATTGTGTTCCCTCCCTGTTAGTTGTTTAGCCTGAAGCGACCTGCCCTGGGGTCTATGGGCTCTATGGTAGGGTTAGTGGTGACCTTCAAGAGGACTTACACCAAGGGTCCCCTTCCAGGACTGCTGCTGCCAGAGCCTGTGTCCCTGCTGCAAGCTGCTGCTGACACATGCCTCCGCATCAGACTCCCCAACACCAGCAGGAAGGTCTTATCCAGTCTCTTGTGGGGTCATTGCTCCTTTCCACTGGGTCTTGGTGCACTCAAGATTTTGTTTGTGCCCTCCAAGGGTGGAGTCTGTTTCCCCCAGTCCTGAGTAAGTCTTGTAGTCAAATCCTACCAGCCCATAGAATCAGATTCACTGGGTATTCCCAGTCCCTTTGTTGGATCCCCTGGCTGGGAAGACTGATGTGGGTCTCAGAACCTTCACAACAGTGGGAGAACTTTTTTTGGTATTGTTCTCCAGTTTGTGGGTCGCCCATCCAGCAGGTATAGGATTTTACTTTATCGTGATTGCACCCCTCCTGCGGTCTTGTTACAGCTTCGTCTTTGTCTTTGGACATGGGGTACATTTTTTTGGTGGGTTCCACTGTCCTCCTGTCCATGGTTGTTCAACAGCTAGTTGCAATTTTGGTGTTCTCGCAGGAGGAGATGAACGTACTTCTTCCTCTCCGCCATCTTCAACCAGCAATAACATTTATTCTTAGCTTTTTAAGGAACCTCTATACTTTTCTCCATAGTGGCTATATCAGTTTACATTCCCACCAGCAGTGTAGTAATATTCCTTTTCCTTCACACTCTGTGCAGCATTTATGGGTTGTAGATGTTTTCTTATCCTGAAATTGGACAATAGTGCTTTACAGTGTTGTATTGGTTTCTGCTGTACAGCAGCATGACTCAGCTATAAGTATACATATATTCCCTTCCTCTTGAGCCTTCCTCCAACCCACACCCTCTGACCTGTAAGATCATCACAGACCACTGCACAAATTGTACTGTGCTACAGAGCTGCTGCATGCTAGCTTTCTGTTTTACACATGGTAGTGTATATATGTCAGTGACACTCTGTTAATTCATCTTACCCTCTCCATCCTCCACAAGTCCTTCCATTGTCCACCAGTCCATTTCTACATCTCAGTCTCTATTCCTCCCCTGCAAGTATGCCCATCAGTACCATTTTTCTGGATTCCATATATATGCATTAGTATATGGTATTTGTTTATCTCTTTCTGACTGACTTCATTTTGTATGACAGGCTCTAGGTTCATCCCCCTGACTACAACTGACTCAATCTCATTTCTTTTTATGACTGAGTAACATTCCATTGTGTGTAAATACATATCACAACTTCTTTATCTGCACATCTGTGGATGGAATCTAGGTTGCTTCCCTGTCCTAGCTGTTGGAAGTAGTGCTGCTGTGAACATTAGGGTACATGTATCTTTTGCAGTTATGGTTTTCTCTGCATATATGCCCAGTAGTGGTATTGCCAGGTCATATGGTACTTTTATTCTGAGTTTTTTACGGACTCTCTGTACTCTTCTCCATAGTGGCTCTATCAATATACATTGCCACCAACAGAGTAGGAAAGTTCTCTTTTCTCCACGCTCTCCCCTGAAGTTATTGTCTGTAGACTGTTTTATGATGGCCATTCTGACTGGTATGAGGTGATACCTCATTGTACTTTTGATTTGTATTTCTCCAATAATTGGACTTCCTTGGTGGCTCAGCGTTAAGAATCCACTGCAGTGCCGGAAACACAAGTTGGATCCCTGGACCAGGTAGATCCCCTCAAGAAGGAAATGGCAACCACACCAGTATTCTTACCTTGAAAATTTCAGGGACAGAGGAGCCTAGCAGGCTAAGTCCGTTGGGTCACAAAGGGTCTGACATGACTGAGCAACTCTCTACATACAGCACAAACATTCTCTTCCTTACTGCAGCCCGTCACAGGTGGGGATTGTCAAATTATCTCCCTGTGAGCTGAACAAAGGAAACTTAGACCAACAGTCAGGCAGAGGGGCTGGGTTTTCGGAGGCATGGCCTTATATATGATTATGATAACAACAACAGGAAAAGAAGTCAAAGAAATAGTTCCAACATGAAGTCAGATTTGCTTCTTCTCTGCCATGTTTACGTGGTGTATCTTTTCCATCCATTTACTTTTAATCTGTGGATATCATATTAAAGTATTTTTTTGTAAGCAGCATATATTTAAGTCATGCTTTCCCCCAAGTCTGCTCCTGCTTTGTTCTTTTTAGTTGTTTACTTTTTAAAGTATTTTTATATTTTTAAGTTTGCTTATTTTTAATTGGAGGCTATTGCTTTACAATACTGTGTTGGTCTGTCATGTATCAACATAACCCTCCCTCTTGAACCTCCTTCCTTCATACTACTCCATCTCACCCCTGTAGGTTGCCATAGACCTCCTGATTTGAGCTCCCTGCATCATACAGCAAATTTCTACTGATTATTTAATTTTACATATGGGTAACGTATATGTTTCAATACTACTGTCTCAATTGGCCCCACCCTCTCCTTCCCCTACTATGTCCACAAGTCTGTTTTCTAAATCTGTGTCTCCATTGCTCTCCTGCAAATAGGTTCATCAGTACTATCTTTCTAGATTCCATATATATGCATTCATTAATATACAGTATTTCTTTTTCTCTCTGTCTTACTTCACTCTGTGTAATAGGCTCTAGGTTCATCCACCTCATTAAAACTGAATCAAGTGCCTTGCTTCTTCAGTTCATTTCAGTCGCTCAGTTGTGTCCAATGCACTGTACCATGCCAGGCTTCCCTGTCCATCACCATCTCCCAGAGCTTGCTCAAACTCATGTTCATTGAATCAGTGATACCATCTAACCATCTCATCCTCTGTCGACCCTTCTCCTCCTGCCTTTAATCTTTCCCAGCATCAGGGTCTTTTCCAGTGAGTCAGTTCTTTGCATTAGTGAAAGTGAAAGTGAAGTCGCTCAGTCATGTCCGACTCTTAGCAACCTCGTGGACTACAGCCCACCAGGCCCTCCGTCCATGGGATTTTCCAGGCAAGAGTACTGGAGTGGGGTGCCATTGCCTTCTCCATTAACAGCAGCAAGACATATTATATTAACTTGGAGCTGGTATACTTGGTGACAGCCTTAGTGCCCTCAGACATGGCGTCCTTGGCCAGCTCCCCAGGTAGCAGCAAGCGCACGGCAGTCTGGATCTTATTGGAGCTTCAGCTTCAGCATCAGTGAATGTTCAGGATTGATTTTCTTCCAGCGAATATTCAGGATTGATTTCCTTTAGGATGGACTGGTTTGATCCCCTTGCAGTCCAAGGGACTCTCAAGAGTCTTCTCCAAACCAGTTCAAAAGCATCAGTTCTTTGGCACTCAGCTTTCTTTATAGTCCAACTATCACATCCATACATGACTACTGGAAAACCGTAGCTTTGACTAGATGGGCCTTTATCAGCAAAGTAATGTCTCTGCTTTTTAAGATGCTGTCTACGTTTGTCATAGCTTTTCTTCTAAGGAGCAAGCGTCTTTTAATTTCATGGCTGCAGTCACCATATACAGTGATTTTGGAGCCCAAGAAAATGAAGTCTGTCATTTTTTTTCATTGTTTCCCCATCTATTTGCCATGAAGTGATGGGACAAGATGCCATGATATTCGGTTTTTGAATGTTGAGTTTTAAGCCAGCTTTTTCACTCTCCTCTTTCACTTTCATCAAGAGACTCTTCAGTTTCTCTTCACTTTTTCCCATAAGGATGGTGTCATCTGCATATTGATGTTTTTGATATTATGAGGTTATTGATATTTCTCCCAGCAATCTTGATTCCAGCTTGCACTTCATCCAGCCCAGCATTTTGCATGATGTACTCTGAATATAAGTTAAAAAAGCAGTGTGACAATATACAGCCTTGATGTATTCCTTTCCCAATTTGGAACCAGTCCACTGTTCCATGTCCATTTCTAACTGTTGCTTCTTGACCTGCCTACAGATTTCTTAGGAAGCAACTCAGGTGGTCTGGTATTCCCATCTCTTTAGAATTTTCCACAGTTTGTTGTGATCCACACAGTCAAAGCTTTGGCATTGTCAATGAAGCAAAAATAGATGTTTTTCTGGAATTCTCTTCCTCTTTCTATGATCTAGTAGATATTGACAATTTCATCTCTGGTTCCTCTGCCTTTTCTAAATCCAGCTTGAACACCTGGAAGTTCTTGGTTCACATACTGTTGAAGCCTGGTTGGAGAATTTTGAGCATTACTTTACTAGCATGTGAGATGAGTGCAATTGTGCGGTAGTTTGAGCATTCTTTGGCATTGCCTTTCTTTGGGATTGGAATGAAAACTGACCTTTTCCAGTCCTGTTGACCACTGCTGAGTTTTCCAGATTTTCTGGCATATTGAGTGCAGCACTTTCACAGCATCTTAGGATTTGAAAAAGCTCAACTAGAATTCCATCACCTCCACTAGCTTTGTTTGTAGTGATGCTTCCTAAGGCCCCTTGACTTCGCATTCCAGGATGTCTGGCTCTAGGCTCCTTTTTATGGCTGAGTAATATTCCATTGTGTATGTACAACTTCTTTAGCCACTCATATGTCAGTGGACATTTAGGTTGCTTCCATATCCTAGCTATTGTAAATAGTGCTGTGATGAACATCGGGGTACATATGTCTTTTTCAGTTATGGTTTTCTTGGAGTATATGCCTAGTAGTGGGATTCTTGAGTCATATGGTAGTTTTATTCCTAGTTTTTTAAGGAATCTCCATATTCTTTTTAGTGGTTTTATCAATTTGCATTCCCACCAGCAGTGCAAGAGGGTTCCCTTTTCTCCACACCCTGTCCAGCATTTATGTTCATTGATGTTTTTATGATGACCATTCTGATAGGTGGAAGTGATTCTTCATTTTAGTTTTGATTTGTGTTTCTCTAATAATTGAACTTCCCTGGTGGATCAGCAATAGAGAATCTACTGCAATACAGGAGATGTGAGTTTGATCCCTGGGTGGGGAAGATCCACTCAAGTAGAAAATTACAACCCACTCCAATATTTTTCCTTTGAAAACTTCATGGACAGAGGAGTATAGCAGGTTAAAGTCTATGGTTGCAAAGAGTTGACACAACTGAGTAACTGTTCACACACAGAAGTCTATTCCTTCTTGTATCCAGTTGCAGGTGAGAAGTGTCAGATGTGAACTGAATAAAGGCACTTTAGTCCAACACTCAGGCAGAGGGGCTGGGTTTACTGAGACAGGGCCTTATGTATGATAATTACAGCAGCATGAAAGACAAGTCAAAGAAGCTGTTCCAACATGGAGTCAGAATTGCTTCTTGGAAACATTAGCATGGTATATCATTTTTTTATCCTTTTACTTTTAATCTGTAGGTATCATATTAAAATATTTTTTGTAGGCAGCAAAAATATTTAGGTCATGTTTTTCCCCCAGTATACTTTTTCCTTGATTACTGTGATGCTGAATGGTTTACCTGTGAAACGAACTGAGATCATTCTGTCATTTTTAAGATTGCACCTAACTACTGCATTTCTAACTTTTTTTTTTTTTTTTTGACTATCAGGGCTACTGCATTTCTCCTAAGGGATTCTTGCCTACAGTAGTAGATATACTGGTCATATGAATTAAATTTGCCCATTCCCATCCATTTTAGCTCACTGATTTTGAAGATGTCAGTGTCCTCTCTTGCCATCTCCTGCTTGACCATGTCCAATTTACCTTGATTCATGGGCTTAACATTATGCAATATTGTTCTTTATAGCATCAGACTTTATTTACACTGTTAGTGTATAGAAATGCAGCAGATTTCTGCATATTAATTTTATAACCTGCAACTTTCCCACATTCATTGATGAGCTCTAGTAGTTTTCTGGTAGCATCTTTAGGATTTTCTATATGTAGTATCATGTCATTTGCAAACAGTGACAGCTTAACTTCTTGTTTTCCAATTTCAATTCCTTTTATTTCTTTCTCTTCTCTGAATGCCATAGCTAAGAATTGTAAAAATACATTGAATAAAAGTGGCAAGAGTGAATATTCTCACCTTGTTCCTACTTCGAGAGGAGATGCTTTCAGCTTTTCACTGTTGAATATGATGTTAGCTATAGGTTTGTCATTTATGGCCTTTATTATTGATGTAGGTTGAGATGGTTAGATAGAGTCACCAACTTAATGGACAAAATTTTGAGCAACTCTGTCTCCGAGAGATGTATATATGGCCTTTATCATTGGCCTTTATTGTTGAGGTAGGTTCCCTCTGTACCTACTCTCTGGAGAGTTTTTATCATAAATGGGTGCTGAATTTTGTCAAAACTTCTTCATCTATTGAGATAATCACATGGCTTCCATTCTGCCAACTAAAGTGTTATAGTTCTTGCTTCTACTGTCTGCCTTCTAGTGAATGAGACTAAGAGGCTTATGTAGACTTCCTTGTAGGAGGGGCTAGTTCCTGCCCAGTGGTGGGTGGAGCTGGGTCTTGTCTTTCTGGTGGGCAGTCCATGCTTCAGTTCAGTTCAGTCACTCAGTCATGTCAGACTCTTTGCAACCTCATGAATTGCAGCATGCCAGGCCTCCCTGTCCATCACCAACTCCAGAGTTCACCCAAACTCTTGTCCATCCAGTCGGTGATGCCCTCCAGCAATCTCATCCTCTATGGTCCCCTTCTCTTCCTCCCCGCAATCCCTCCCAGCATCAGAGTCTTTTCCAATGAGTCAACTCTTCGCATGAGGTGGCCAAAGTATTGGAGTTTCAGCTTTAGCATCATTCCTTTCAAAGAACACCCAGGACTGATCTCCTTCAGAATGGACTGGTTGGATCTCCTTGCAGTCCAAGGGACTCTAAACAGTCTTCTCCAACACCACAGTTCAAAAGCATCAATTCTTCGGCGCTCAGCTTTCTTCACAGTCCAACTCTTGCATCCATTCATGACCACCGGAAAAACCAAAGCCTTGACTAGACGGACCTTTGTTGGCAAAGTAATGTCTCTGCTTTCAATATGCTATCTAGGTTGGTCATAACTTTCCTTCCAAGGAGTAAGCATCTTTTAATTTCATGGCTGCAATCACTATCTGCAGTGATTTTGGAGCCCCCAAAAAATAAAGTCTGACACTGTTTCCACTGTTTCTCCATCTATTTCCCATGAAGTGATGGGACCAGATGCCATGATTTTAGTTTTCTGAATGTTGAGCTGTAAGCCAACTTTTTCACTCTCCACTTTCACTTTCATCAAGAGGCTTTTTAGTTCCTCTTCACTTTCTGCCATAAGGGTGGTGTCCTCTGCATTATCTGAGGTTATTGATGTTTCTCCCAGCAATCTTGATTCCAGCTTGTGCTTCTTCCAGCCCAGCATTTCTCATGATGTACTCTGCATATAAGTTAAATAAGCAGGGTGACAATATACAGCCTTGATGTACTCCTTTTCCTATTTGGAATCAGTCTGTTGTTGATGTCCAGTTCTAACTGTTGCTTCCTGACCTGCATACAAATTTCTCAAGAGGCAGGTCAGGTGGTCTGGTATTCCCATCTCTTGAAGAATTTTCCACAGTTTATTGTGATCCACACAGTCAAAGGCTTTGGCATAGTCAATAAAGCAGAAATAGATGTTTTTCTGGAACTCGCTTGCTTTTTCGATGATCCAGTGGATGTTGGCAATTTGATCTCTGGTTCCTCTGCCTTTTCTAAAACCAGCTTGAACATCAGGAAGTTCATGGTTCACGTATTGCTGAAGCCTGGCTTGGAGAATTTTGAGCATTACTTTACTAGCGTGTGAGATGAGTGCAATTGTGTGGTAGTTTGAGCATTCTTTGGCATTGCCTTTCTTTGGGATTGGAATGAAAATGGACCTTTTCCAGTCCTGTAGCCACTGCTGAGTTTTCCAGATTTTCTGGCATATTGAGTGCAGCACTTTCACAGCATCATCTTCCAGGATTTGAAATAGCTCAACTGGAATTCTATCACTTCCACTAGCTTTGTTCATAGTGATGATTTCTAAGGCCCACTTAACTTCACATTCCAGGATGTCTGGCTCTAGGTCAGTGATCACACCATCGTGATTATCTGGGTCATTAAGATCTTTTTTGTACAGTTCTTCTGTGTATTCTTGCCACTTCTTCTTAATATCTTCTGCTTCTGTTAGGTCCATACCATTTCTGTCCTTTATCGAGCCCATCTTTGCCTAAAATGTTCCCTTGGTATCTCTAATTTTCTTGAAGAGATCTCTAGTCTTTCCCATTCTGTTGTTTTCCTCTATTTCTTTGCAGTGATCGCTGAGGAAGGCTTTCTTATCTCTCCTTGCTATTCTTTGGAACTCTGCATTCAAATAGGAATATCTTTCCGTTTCTCCTTTGCTTTTCACTTCTCTCCTCTTCACAGCTATTTGTAAGGCCTCCCCAGACAGCTATTTTGCTTTTTTGCATTTTGTTTCCATGGGGATGATCTCGATCCCTGTCTCCTGTACAATTTCACGAATCTCCGTCCATAGTTCAACAGGCACTCTATCAGATCTAGTCCCTTAAATCTATTTCTCACTTCTACTGTATAATCATAAGGGATTTGATTTAGGTCATACCTGAATAGTCTAGTGGTTTTCCCTACTTTCTTCAATTTAAGTATGAATTTGGCAATAAGGAGTTCATGATCTGAGCCACAATTAGCTCCTGGTCTTGTTTTTGTTGACTGTATAGAACTTCTCCATCTTTGGCTGCAAAGAATATAATCAGTCTGATTTCAGTGTTGACCATCTGGTGATGTCCATGTGTAGAATCTTCTCTTGTGTTGTTGGAAGAGGGTGTTTGCTATGACCAGTGCATTTTCTTGGCAAAAGTCTATTAGTCTTTGCCCTGCTTCATTCCACATTCCAAGGCCAAATTTGCCTGTTACTCCAGGTGTTTCTTGACTTCCTACTTTTGCATTCCAGTCCCCTATAATGAAAAGGACATCTTTTTTGGGTGTTAGTTCTAGAAGGTCTTGGAGGTCTTCATAGAATCATTCAACTTCAGCTTCTTCAGCATTACTGGTTGGGGCATAGACTTGGATTACTGTTATATTGAATGGTATGCCTTGGAAACGAACAGAGATCATTCTGTCGTTTTTGAGATTGCATCCAAGTACTGCATTTCAGACTCTTTTGTTGACCACTCCTGCCCACCGTAGTAGATATAATGGTCATCTGAGTTAAATTCACCCATTCCAGTCCATTTTAGTTCACTGATTCCTAGAATGTCAACATTCACCAGTATACTGCATTATAAATTAATAAAAAATAAAATAAACCCTCCAAACTCACAGAACTGATTGGTGGTAGCCAGAAGAGGTGACTGATGGTAGGGGAAGTAGAAGATGGTGGTGAAAAGGGCCACCCTGTGGAGATGATGTTTGAGTCCGAGGAGGAGTGGGGAGAGCCTTTGGGAAAGGGAAGAGAAGAGGGGAAAGAAAAGGAGGAAAATAGGAGTGTAATAGCAACCAAGAGGAGGTGGCCCTTGAAGTCAGGACTCCTTAACATCACATGACAGAACCTACAGCGGTAATTTAGGGCTGAATTGCTTTCTGACTGACCCACATGGATTTTGCCTGGCATGGAGGTCTTCATTTTCCTCCCTCTGGATTCTGGGGGTGAGGGAGGTCACAGTATTTTTTTTTCAGTTTTACTGAGGTGTAATTGACATTTATCACTATATAGGTTGAAGGTATACATCTTAATGGCTTAACTTATATTGTGAAATGATTACTACTATAAAAAGAAAATTATTTTTCCTCTAAGGAGAACTAAGGATCTAATAGTTTTCTTAATAACATTCCTGTCTATCATACAGCATTGTTAATTATAGTCATCGTTTGTACATTATATCCCTGCTGCTGCTAAGTCGCTTCAGTCGTGTCCAACTCTGTGCAACCCCATAGACGGCAGGCCATCAGGCTCCCCCATCCCTGGGATTCTCCAGGCAAGAACACTGGAGTGGGCTGCCATTTCCTTCTCCAATGCATGAAAGTGAAAAGTAAAAGTGAAGTCACTCAGTCGTGTCTGACTCCTCACGACCCCATGGACCACAGCCCACCAGGCTCCTCCGTCCATGGGATTTCCAGGCAAGAGTACTGGAGTGGGATGCCATCGCCTTCTCCAACATTATATCCCTAGTAGGTATTTATCTTATAACTGAAAGTTTGTACATTTTGACTACTTTCATCCAGTTCTCCTTCCCCCAACCCCTACTCTTGGTAACCGCAAATCTGACCTTTTTTTTATGATTTGCTTTATTTTTAGATTCCATGTATATGTGAGATGATACAGTATGTCTTTCTTAGATTTATTTTAGTTCACATAATGTCTTACAGGGCTTCCCCAGTGGCTCAGCCAGTAAAGAATCCACCTGCCAATTCAGGAGATGCAGGTTTGATCCCTGGGTTGGGAAGATTCCCTGGAGAAGGAAATAGCAACCCACTCTAGTATTCTTGTCTGGAAAATTACATGGACAGAGGAGCCTGGCTGGCTATAGTTCATGTGGTTGCAAAGAGTTGGACAGGACTGAGCACACATGCCTAGTGCCTAATGTCTTAGAGGTCCATGCATGTTGTTGCAAATGGCAGGATTTCCATGCTGTTGTTATGGCTGAATAATATTCCTGTGTGTGTCTGTGGGTGTGTATGTAGAAGACTCTTAAGTCTCCACCTAATAATAATTAAAATTAATAAATGAGTTCAGCAAAATTGCAGGATACAATATACAGAACTCTGTTGCTTTTCTATACACTAATATTGAATTAGCATACATACACCATAGCTTCCTTTTCCACTCATTGATTGATAAACACCTAAGTTGTTTCCATGTCTTGGGTAATTGTAAATAATGCTGCTGTAAACACGAGAGTGCACATATATTTTTGAGTTAATATTTTCATTTCTTTTGGATATATTTCCAGAAGTCAAGCTGCTAAATTATATGGTATTTGTGTTTTTAATTTTTGAGCACTTAAGCAATGAGTTGTTTCTTAAGGAAGGCCTGTATCATTATAAACTTCCCTCTTAGAACTGCTTTTGCTGTGTCCCACAGATTTGGGAGTGTTGTGTTTCCATTTTCATTTGTCTCAAGATATTTTCTGATTTCTTTTTTGATTTCTTCATTAACCCATTGATTTTTTAGTAGCATGTTTGTTGTTTTCCCATTTTTCTTTCTGTAACAGATTTCTAGTTTCATACCATTGTGTTCAAAAAATATTTGATATAATATCTATCCTCTTAAATTTGTTGAGAATTATTTTCTGGCCTAGGATGTGATCTGTCCTGGAAAACATTCCATGTGTATCTGAACAGAATATATTCTGTTGCTTTGGAATGGAATGTCCTATAGATATCTACAAGTCCAGCTAGTCTGTTGTATCATTTAAGACCACTGTTGCCTTAGTGATTTTCTGAAGTTTCCATTAATGTCAGTGAGGTGTTAAAGTCCTCTGCTATTATTGTATTATTGTCAGTTTCTCCTGTTATGTCTGTTAGTATTTGCTATATGAACATAATATCAGGTGCTCCTGTATAGGGTGTGTAAATGTTAACGAGTGTAATAATCTCTTCTTGTACTGATCATTTTATCATTATATAATACCTTGATGTGAGTATTGCTAGCCCCGCTTTCTTATTGTTTTCATTTGCAAGAAATATCTTTTTCTGTCCCTTCACTTTCAGTTTTTGTGTATTTAGCTGTGATGTGAGTCTCTTATAGGAAGCATATGGAAGGGTCTTGGTTTTTCATCCAATAAGCCAAGCTATGTTTTGACTCGAGCATTTAGTCCATTGACATTCAAAGAAATTGTTGATAAGTATGTACTTATTCCCATTTTATTGTTTCCCAGGATGGGGGATGGAAGTTATAGTTATTCTTTCTTCGCTTTTGTTCCGTTGTGGTTTGATGATTTTCCTTAGAATATGCTTGCTTTCCTTTCTTTTTTAGTTTTTGTGTATCTGTTGTACATATTTGATTTGTGGTTACCATGTGGATAATACCATGTTGACCTAACTATATCTATTTGTGTTAAACTAGTACTCATGTAAGTTCAGAGACATCTAAGAGATCTACGTTTTTTTTTTACTCTCCTTGATCACATTTTTCGTGTTTGATGTCATATTTTACATCATGTTTATCCCTTGAGTGTTTAGTTATAATTGCTTCTACAGTTTCATGTCTTTCTGTCTTCAGACTGCCTTACTTAAGTGACTGATCTTCAGTCACTTTTATATATTTGCCTTTCCTTTGGCGATTTTCCCTTTCCTCTGAATTCTTACTTCTTTTCTATGTAGAGAAGAACCTTTAACATTTCTTTTACGGTAAGTTTAATATTAATAAACTCTTTTAGTTTTTGCTTGTCTGAGTTTTTTTCCTCTATTACTGAATGATTATTTTGCTGTAGAGTATCCTCAGTTGCAGATTTTTACCTTTCTGCACTTGGAATGTATTATGCCACTCCCTTCTGGGCTGCAGTCTTCTTTTACATAATCAGCTGATAGCTTTCTGGGGAAGAGTTCCTTGGTATATGACTTTGTTTTTCTCTTGCTGCCTTTAAAATTGTCTTTTTAACTTTTGCCATTTTAATTATATGTCTTACTGTGTGTCCATTTGGGTTCATGTTGTTTGGGATCCTATCTGTTTCCTATCCCTGGGTATCTATTTCCTTCTTCAACTTTGGGAAGTTTTTAGCCATAATTTCCTCAACTATATTTTCAATACTCTTCTTGCTCTCTTTTCCTTCTGGGACACTTATTATACAAATTATAATATGCTTTATGTTATCCCAAAAATCTCTTAAATTGTTTTCATTTTTTAAATTTTCTTTTTGTTGTTCTGATAGGGTGATTTCCATTATGCATACTTCTGAGTCACTTAGTGTGCTGTTCATTCCTTTCTGTGTATTTTTTATTTCCGCTATTGACTTCACCATTTCTGATTCTTTATATTTTCTAGCTCCTTGTTAAATCTTCCACTATGTACATATATTCTTTCCTCTAATTCAGTTGACATTTGTATTACCAATGCTTTGAATTCTTTATATGATAAATTGTTTATTTCTGTTTCATTACTTTTTCAGAGGTCTTCTCTTGCTCTTTTAATTGAGAGCAGTTCCTGTGCATTTCCATTTTGCTTGACTTTTCTCTGCCTCTGTGAACTTAGGTAAAACAGTTAGGATTGCCTCTTGTAGGGGTGTTATTATGTGGGAGTGTCCCTGTACAGACTGTGTGCCCAGTGCCTTTGATGGGAGAGCTGGATTCGAATGGACACATCCACATCTTGCCTCAGGGTGTGCTGGCAGCCATCACCTTGGTAGGGGGTGGGGCTGGAGATGGAGGGGCTGGAGCTAGAGCTGAGTGTGAGGGGGGACTTCTGCTCTTCTCAGCGGCTGTCATCTTCCTATCAGGGGCAGGGTCTGGTCCCAAGTAGCTGGAGCAGAAGCTCCAAGGTTCGGGCTGACCTGCCCTTTAAGCGTGTGTTTTCCCTTCTCCCCAGATCAAGGACATTCTGAAGCATATGGGGCCCCTGTGGGCTCTTGGCTCATGTCGGTGTAGACAGAGGTCCAAGCTGTCTCTGATGCGCTCTGTGCAGGCACCTGCAGCTTTCTTTCCCTCCACGCAGATGCAGCCTTAGATACAAGTGTCGCTTGTCTGTCACAGCTAGTCAGTGCCCCCAGCCTCTGCTGCCCATGCCCTGTTTTGGATCCACACTACAGGGCAGGAGGGGCCCACATGGACTCTGAACATGTATCACGGGTTGAGCTGTGGAGGAGCAACACCGTCAGAATCTGGGCTGCTTCTGGTATGTGCTTGAGAAAGCTCCACCAGTGGCCACCACTGCCCCACCCAGGCTCCACCACAGAACCAGGTCACTTCTCTATCCCACAGTCAAGTCTCCTCCCTGCTGATGGCCACCCCAAATCCAGTGCTGACCATTCACTTGACTCAGGGTAGGGTGTGCAGGGTGTGCAGGAAACCCAGCAGCTGCTAGAGCAGACCTCTGCCCTGCCTCAGGGGCAGCCCGCACATGGGTGCTTGTTTCAAGTGGACTCCAGGCTTCCCAGAGCCCTGCTGTTACTCCCAGCAATCTTCCAATGAGCCGTGTAGGCTCTTCTTTTCCTTCTGGTGTGGGATACCAGGACTGTGATGCTCAATCTGTGGCCCTGACCAGTCACTCCCTAAGGTGGGTGTCCACCCATGTAATCTCCCTTTTTCTCTGAATTCCCTCCCAGGGGCATAGATCCATACCTAATTTCTATTCTTCCTTTCCTACTTGATCTTTCTTACATCCTTGGTTGTACAGGAGTCCTCCTGCCACTTTCTTGATAGTTTTCAGTGAGAATTGTTCCACATGTAGATGTATTTTTTATGCGTTCATGGGGGGAAGGTGAACTCCATGTCCTCTTATTCCACACCTTGATTGATCCACACACACACACACCTGTAATAGATATATATGTATTCTGCAATGTGTCGGTTATCTAACACTCATTTGATTACTGTGCTCAGCCTTCATGGATTATGGCCTTTGTTCATGATTACTATTTACATCTAGGACTTAGAGTAACCACTTGTATTCTTCTTCTTGGGCTGCCATAACAAAACACCATAGACTGGGTGTCTTCAACAACAGAAATTGACTTCTCACAGCTCTGGAGGCTTTAAGTCCAAGATCAAGGTGTTGGCTGCATTGGTTTCTCAGCTTGCAGATGGCCATCTTCTCATGTCCTCACATGGACTTTTCTCTGCACTGGCATTCTTGGTATCTCCCCTCTTATATTATACCACTAATTACCTCTTAAAGACCCTGTCTCCAAATACAATCACACTGAGGGGTAGAATTTCAACTTACAAATTTTGTAGGGGCCAGTTAAGTCCATAACAACTGTCAATTTCCCATCCTCTTCAAACTAAAACCTAAGAAGCTCAACCCTACTGAAAGTTTTCCATCTTTCCAGCCAGAAAGCTTTCTTACAAAGCCAGACTGTTAGTAGCGAGCCTCCCAGCTTTCACAGTTTACACTATCTAAATCAATCCATAAGGGTCTAAGCCATTGGCATCTTGCTCAGTTCTGACTTCATATCCTATTGAGTACAAGCCACCCCAGCTGATGCTCTGACCCTTTTTCACCATTCTCCTGTCCCCTCTCCACCATTTTCCTTCCTTATGGAAGTGATTATAGCTTGCAAACTTAGATTTTTTTCCTGTGGGCTTCTATCTGCTCTTCTATTATCTATATTCTTTATGCAGTTGAATCTTACTTGTTCAAGACTCAGTGGAAGTATCTCCTCTTCTAGAAGCCTCTTGACAGGACACTTCTCTGCACAGCATTCTATCTTGTGTGCATATTTATAGCTCCGATTGTGTCTCTTGGTGTGTCTCACCCCATCTGAACCATAACCTCCTTGAGGGCAGGGACTATGTCCTTGTTATTCCATTTGTATTCCCAACCCTTGGCACAATGCCTAGGATGTCTAGAAGAAGAAATCCATGGAACTAATTTTTTTTTAGAGTTCCTTGTGCTATACAGTAGGTTCTCATTAGTTATCTATTTTATACATAGTAGTGTGTATATGTCAATCCCAACCTCCCAGTTCATCCCACCCCACCCCCCATTGGTGTCCATATGTTTGTTCTCTAAATCTTTGTATTTCTGTTTGCAAATAGGTTCATCTGTACCATTTTTCTAGATTCATACAGATGCATTAATAAATGATACTTGTTTTTCACTGTCTGACTTACTTCCCTTTGTATAAGTTTCTAGGTATATCCACATCTCTGCAAATGGCCCTATTTTCTTCCTTTTTATGGCTGAGTAATATTCCGTTGTAAGTATATACCATTTCTTCTTTATCTATTGCTCTGTTGATAGACATTTAGGTTGCTTCTGTGACCCTGGTATTGTAAGTAGTGCTACAGTGTACATTGGGGTGCATGTATCTTTTTGAATTATCTTTTCTCCAGGTAAATGCCCAGGAGTGGGATTTCTGGATCATATAGTGGTTCTATTTGTAGTTTCTTGAGAAACCTCTGTACTGTTCTCCATAGTGGCTGTACCAATTTACCTTCCCACCAACAGTGCAGGAGAGTTTTTCTCCTTCTCTCATTCCATCTTCTAAGCAAATGGCACTGTTCGTGGCCATTGTGGATTCCTATTACGATGATCACGGGGGCATCCTTTCTCACTGATTATGCTGATATATTACTAGCTGGCCCTGGTTTATAAGCTATCTTGTTAATGGTCCCCACAAAGAACTAGAAAAAAAAAAACTAATCCCATAATTAGCAGAAGGAAGGAAATAAAGATCAGAGAGAAAGAAATGGAAACTAGATAAAAATAGGAAGAATCAACAAAACTAAGAACTAGTTCTTTGAAAAGATAGCTAGACTATATATGTGCATATTGCTATAAACTTTCAGAACTTCTTTCACTGCATCTCACAAGATCTGAAATGGTATATTTACATGTTCGTTTCAGTAACTTTTAATTGCAGTTTCTTCTTTAACCGTTGGTGGTGTTTAAAAGTGTATTGTTTAGTTTTCACTTGTATAGATCTCACTATAAAACATGTGAAAGGTGTATTGACCCCTTTGTCATTATACAGTGACTATATTTGTCACTTATTTTTTATTTCAAGTCTACTCTGACTGATATAAATATTGCTAAACCCACTTTCTTTTTGCTTCTGATTGCTTGGAATATCTTTTCCAAGGCCTATACTTGGAGCCTATATATGTCTTTACAGTTGAAATGTGTCTCCTTAGGCAGCATTCGGTTCGGTCTTTTTTGCAATCCAGCCAGCCACTCTGTACCTTTTGATTGCTGAGTTCAATCCCTTTATATTTTATATTTTGCTTTCTGACTACTTGTCTTTCCACTGGTTTTGTTCCTTCTGTTTCTACCTTTGTAAGTTGTTTCTTTTCATGGTGATTTGTTCATTATCCCCTTTTTTTATGTTTTGTGTCTCTGATCTTGGTTTTTACTTTGTGGTTACCATGAAGTTTACATACATCATCTCATATATAAATTGCTATCAACAGAAAAGGGACAATTTTATCTTCTTTTAAATTTATTTTTATTGAAGTGTCGTTGATTTACTATGTGTTAATTTCTGCTATACAGAAAATTGACTCAGTTACCTATTTTGTATATTCTTTTCCATTATGCTTTCTAACAGGATACTGAACATAGTTCTCTGTGCTATCTAGTAGTAGGACCTTGTTGTTTATCCATTCTGTATATTATTACTTATATCTGCTAACCCCAAAATCACAATTCATCCCTCCCTCAAACCCTTCTGCCTTGGCACCAAGTGTGTTCTCTATTTCTGAGTCTGTTTTCCTTTTGTAGATAAGTTCATTTGTGTCCTATTTTAGATGCCATATAAGTGATATCATATTTGTCTTACTTCAGTTAATATGATAGTCTCCAGATCTATTCATGTTGTTGCGAATGGCAATATTTCATCCCTTTTATAGCTAAGTAGTACCCCATTGTTTATATGTACCACATCTTCTTTCTTCATTCATCTCTTGATGGACATTTAGGCTGTTTCCGTGTCTTGGTATTTGTGCATAGTGCTGCTATGAACATAGGGATGCAAGTATCTTTTTGCATTAGAATTTTGTCGAGGTATATGCCCAGGAGTGGGATTGCTAGATCATATGTTCCTTCTATTTTTAGTTTCCTGTAGGACCTCCATACTGTTTTCCACAGTGGCTGCACAAACTTACATTCCCACCAACAGAAGGGTTCCCTTGGCTCCACACCTTTTACAGGATTTATTTGTAGACTTTTTAATGATGACCATTCCGCTCGGTGTGAGGTGGCACCTTACTATAGTTAGGTTTGCATATCTCTAATAATTAGTGATGTTGAGCCTCTTTTCACATGCTTATTGGCCATCTGTATTTCTGCCTTGGGAAATGTCTCTTTAAGTCTTCTGCCCATTTTTCAATTGCGTTGTTTGTTGTTGAGTTATATAATCTGTCTCATCAGTCACATCATTGGCAAGTATTTTCTCCCATTCTCTAGGTTGTCTTTTTATTTCTTTTTATGATTTCCTTTGCTATGCAAAAGCCTGTAAGTTTGATTGTTTTTGTTCAGTTGCCAAGTCATGTTCAACTCTTTGCAACTCCCTGGACTGCAGCATGGCAGGCTTCCCTGACCCTCATCATCTCCTGAAGTTTGCCCAAGTCCATGTGCATTGAATCAATGATGCCATCCAACCATTTCATCCTCTGTTACCCTCTGCCTTCAATCTTACCCAGCATCCAGGTCTTCACCAGTGAATCAGCTGTTCACATTAGGTGGCCAAAGTATTGGAGCTTCAGCATCAGTCCTTCCAAAGAGTATTCAGGGCTGATTTCCTTTGAAATTGACTGGTTTGATCTACTTGCTTTTCAGGGGACTGAGTCTTCTCCAGCACCACAGATTGAAAGCATCAATTCTCTGGTGCTCTGCCTTCTTTATTGTCCAACTCTCACATCTGCACATGACTACTGGAAAGACCACAGCCTTAACTATACAGACCTTTGTCAGCAAAAACAAGACCTGAAGCTGACTGTGGCTCAGATCATCAGCTCCTCATAGCAAAATTCAAGCTTCAACTAAAGAAAGCTAGGAAACCCACTAGGCCAGTCAGGTACAACTTAAATCCCCTATGAATATACAGTAGAGTGACAAATAGATTCAAGGGATTGGATCTAGTGAACAGACTGCCAAAGAACTATGGACAGAGGTCCATAATATTTGACAGGAGGCAGCAAACAAAACTATCCCAAAGAAAAAGAAATCCAAGAAGGCAAAGTGGTTGTCCGAGGAGGCTTTACAAATAGCTGAGGAAAGAAGAGAAGCAAAAAGCAAGGGAGTACACCCAACTAAATGCAGAGATCCAGAGAAGAGCAGGGAGAGACAAGAAAGCCTTCTTCAAAGAACAAAGCAAAGAAATAGAGGAAAATTTGATTAGGTACCATTTATCCTTGTTTTATTTCTATGGCTTTGGGAGACTTCTCTAAGAAAACATTGGTACAGTGTACATCAGAGAATGTTTTGCCTATGATCTCTTTTGGGAGTTTTATGGTGTCATGTCTTATGTTTAAGTCTTTAAGCCACTTTGAGTTTACTTTCCTGTAAGGCGAGAGGGTGTGTTGTAACCATTGACTTATGTCCAGCTTTCCCAACATAGCTTGCTGAAGAGACTGTCTTTTTCCCAGTGTATATTCTTGCCTCCTTGGTCAAAGATTAATTGACTGTAGGTGTATGGGTTTATTTCTGGGCACTCTGTTGTATTTCACTGACCTATGTGTGTCTGTGGTGGTACTGCACTGTTTTGATGCCTGTGGCTTTGTAGTCTTATCTTGTGTGGAGGTTGCTGGCTGGCAGGAGGGGGTGGCGAGGCTACAGTGGAACCCGGCTCCAGTCTTCTTGTAGCTGGTGTCTGCCCCCTGGTAAATGAGACTGGGAACTGGGGTCTCTGGCTAGAGGGCTCTGGATGCTTCAGGTCTAGTACACGCTGGTATGTGAGCCTGGGTCATGAGCCCTCTCGTGGACAGGGCCATGTCCAGAGGCACTGGTGGGCTCAGAGGGTCTCATGGCAGCCTCTCTGCTGGAGGGTGGGGCTGGAGCCACACCCAGTTACCTGCTTGACCCGAAGCATCCCAGCAATGGTGCCCACAGGCCAGTTCAAGGCGGCTCCTGGGGCTGAGGAACTAGAGGGAGGGCTCCATCCATGAAGGCACTTGCCCACACAGCGTCCACAGAAGGGGCTCCCCAGAATAACTGCTGTCGGTACCTGTATCTCCAGGGTGGGCTGCAGGTGCTTCTTGCTTCTCAAGAAGACTCTCCAGCATCAGCAGGAGGTCTGACCCAGGCTTCTGTCAAATCACTGCTTCTCCCTGGGTCCTGGAGTGCGTGAGATTTTGTGCACACTCTGAGTGAAGTCTCTCTTTCCTACAGCCCTCTGGGAACCCTGACAGTCAGTACTGCTGGCCTTCAAACCTACATGCTCTAGGAGCTCATCTCTCTGGTGTAGAACCCCCAGGCTAGGGAGCCCTACATGGAGCTTGGACCTCTCACTATTTGGGGAGAACCTCTGCAATTGTAATTATTTTCCCATTTGTGGGTTGCCAACCAGTGGGCAGGGGACTTGACTATATTAGCACTCTGCCTCTCCTACCTGTTGTGGCTCCTCCTTTGTGTCTTTAGTTATAGATGTTTTTTGGTTTTTTTCATCAATGGTTGTTCTGCAGATAGCTTTTATTTGGGTATGCCTGTGAGAAAATGTGAGCTCAGGATCTTTCTATTCCACCATCTTGACGGATTTCCTCCCCTAAATCATTTCCAAATTCTTACACTCTGACTTGCTAATTCTCTCTTCCATCCGATCTGCTCTGTTTTTCAGTGTTTGTAATGCAGTCTTCATCTCACTTCTTGGGCTTCCCAGGTGGCGCAGTGGTAAAGAATCTGCCTACCAATGCAGAAGATGCAAGAGATATGAGCTCAATCCCTGGGTCAGGAAGATCCCCTTGAGGAGGAAAATTCCATGGACAGAGGAGCCTAGCTATAGTCCATAGGGTGGCAAAGAGTCAGACATTTCTGAGCATGCATGCAGTTTTGGTCAAGTATTCCTTCTGTTTACTGATTTTATTTCTTAGTTCATTGAATTGCCAAGTTTTCTTATATATAGCTTGAATTTCTCCATGACAACTCTTTTGAATTCTTTATAAGGTAAATCATAGTATTCTGTGTCTTTGAGTTCAATTGCTGGAAATGGTCATTTTATTTTGGGGATACCGTATTACCATGATTTTTTCATACTATTTGATGAAATGTACCTCTGCACATCTTCATTTGAAATAATGAATGCCTTTCTTATTTAGGTAAGGTTTTGTTTGTGTGTGCACATTCAGTCATGTCCAGTTCTGCAGCCCCATGGACTGTAGCCCACCAGTCTCCTCTATCCATGGGATTTTCCAGGCAAGAATACTGGAGTGGGTTGCCATGCCCTTCTCCAGGGCATCTTCCCAACCCAGAGACCAAACCTGCATCTCCTGCATTGGCAGGCAGATTCTATACCACTGTGTCACCTGAGTGATTCAAGGCTTTTTTACTTCGCTTCTAATATTTCAACAGGCTGGCAATAAAATGCCTTTTTTTTTTTTTTTTTTTGCTTTCCAGAAGGTGGCACTATAGCACAAGATTCTGATTTATTCTACTGGTGCTAAATAGGGAAGACGTGCATGTGCCTGGAAAATTCCATAGACATAGTAGCCTGATGGGCTACAGTCCATGCATGGGGTCGAAAATAGTTGGGTTGAACACACACACATATGCATAAGAAACCTAGTGTTAAAAAAAGGATGGTGATGGAGTTGGGGTGGGGGAGGTATACAGTAAGCACTTGGCACTTTGAGTGTGCCCATGGCCCAGTAGGGGAGTCCTCTACTAAGGGAATGCCAGCAGAGAGAGGTCAGGGTGGGGAGGACATGTCTCAGTGGAATTCTGGGACAAACAGCAGGAAGTCCACACCTTCAGTTGTCCTTGGCTGCCTTCTTTCCTTTCCATCCTCCCAGTCACAGAGGTCTCTCTTCAGGACTCAGGGTGTTGCTGAGGACTCCAGCTGCGCCATCACCAGCTGGATGTTCACTCACCTTTTTCCCTTTCCACCTGCTCTGCCAGAGAAACTGATGCCACTGGCTGCCACCTTCACCGCAACTCCCTTGGTGTGGCCTTCTCCAGGGTGCAGTCCACCCACGTTCAGATACACAGATGGGTGCATCTCTAGGTGTCTTGGTGTGTGTGCAGAGGCACTTTCGTTACAGATGTCTAATTAGTTGTAGGTTGAAGGGGAGAGAAAAAAGGAACACTTCATGCCACCATGATGCTGCCCTCAGTCCCAGCCTCACTCTTGTGATCAACTGCCAACATTTACATTGTGCCCTGAAACACATCCTTTTCTTGTATGTAATTAACAACAGGTGGAAATCAAATCCTTTCAGAAGCCATTTATCATTCAGAGATAACATGTGTGCGTGCTAAGTCATGTTGGACTCTGTGACCTTGTGGACTGTAGCCCGCCAGGCTCCTCTGTCCATGGGATTTTCCAGGCAAGAATACTGGAGTGGGTTGCCATTTTCTCCTCCAGGGGATCTTCCAGCCCCAGGAATTGAACCCACATCTCCTGCATCACATGCACATTCTTTACCACTAAGCCACCAGGGAAGCCCATGGGATTAACAAGACAAGAATGATACCTGTATCCATAGTATTGACAACTGCATGTCCCCCACTGGTTGTAGTCCTGGAAGTCTAGTGGAGAGCATTTCAAGGAGGAAGGAGTAATCAGCTATCAAATGGGTAATGTAGGAGAAATGACCCCTGGATTAACAATGTGGATGTCATTAGTGGTCTTAAGCAATTTTGCTGAAATGGTAAGGGGGAAAAACCTGAATGAAGGAAGAAAAAAAATCAGTCAGTGAATATACTATTTCAGGGAGTACTATCCTAAAGAGAAGCAAATAATGTAATAGCTGGAGAGGAAGCAGAATTGAGATGATTTTTTTTAACCTTTTCCATGTATATTTTTCAAACATACATAAGAATAGAGGAGAAAAGTAACATGAACCTACATGTTCTCGTTACCCAATTTCAATACCTATTGATATGTTGAAAACTGTGCTTCATCTACAACATTTTGATTGGAATATTTTTAAGAACCATTGTTTCACCTCTGATAACTTTAGTGTATATCATTTTCAGATGAGAACTTAAAACTTATCAAAATAGCATTATTAACAAGAGTGCCTTAACATAATATCATAACTCATCGGTGTTTATCTTTTTTTAATAGAAGAGAGGATTTTTAAAGGGAAAATTAACAGCATGTGTGTATACTGATGGGACTGATCAAAGAGATGGAAAGGACAAGAGGTGATGGAGGGAGCAGTGGCTTTACCCAGGTGCAGAGTGGTCGCCTGCGCGAGAGGAGAGAAGGCAGAGTGTGCACACAGATGCACAGCATGGGGGAAATGTGGTGGAGATGGTGTGTGGTGGTTCTATGTAGATGCTTCCATTTTCCCGGTGAAATAAGCAGCAGTATCCTCATCCGGGGTCAGGATGGAAGAGAAAGAACTGGAGGTTTGAGGAGGAGAAAGTGTGCAATAGCAGAGGCCAGGCACTACTTGGCATCCTTAAGAGGAGCAGGAGTAGAAAGCCAAGTCACTTTGCATGGCCACCACTAAAAACACAATTCAAAGGGAGCATGTAAAGTAACTGGTGCAGAAGCAAAACTTCATCATTTCCAGGTTCAGGAATTTATATCCAAATCTATCTGTATGCCAAGTGACTGGACGTTCTAGTTTTGAAGACTGTTAATGAGTGGTCCATTTCAAGGCCCAATGAGGTGGTCACTGTAGAACAGAAAAAATTCTAATCCCGAAAGAGAAACTGCTGCTGTCCCCACCTTCCATTTTATCTCTCAGCTTCTGCTTTCTGATTTGAAAGTTTGCATTATCAATTGGGAATTTCTCTCAGCTTTTTCAGGGCTAATTGCAAATTTAAAAATTATTCGAACTATATTATGACATTCCTCGCCTTTACATTTATCTAAACTCTCCTCTGTAAATTCACTCCTGTCTGCTTTCACAGATCTCTGAAATTATAATGGCTAATTAACATTTATTCAGTATGCACTCTATGCTTTATACTCATTTGAAGAAACGGACTTTTTTTAAGTGACTCGCGCAAAGACACATAACTGGTAAAGGACTTAGTTCTTAAACTAAGGTCATATGACTTCCAAGACCTCTGTCCCAGCCACAATACTTCTCCCCCTTGGCTATCACGCAGAGAGGTCCCCCCCTCTCCCCCATTAGCACAGTGACATGCTGAAAAGCAAACTCAGACCACAGGCTGGACTCCTGACCCTGCCTGCTCTAATCTCAGTTCCACCACTTCCTAACTAAATGACATATTAGCCTTTAGTAACATACATTACCCCATTAGTGTGGAAAAATGCCTGTTAATAGATTTACAACATAAGGTTGTTTTGAAGATTGAATGGGAGCATTACTTAACTCAGGGCCTGCCGCATAATGAGTATTAACTAAATGTTACCTAACAACACTGTTCTTACCACTCATCAGCTTTGGGCAAGTGACTGCACATCTCTGAATATCATGTTCCACTCCCCTGATTTGCTTTGATAGAGTTCTGGGAATCACTGAACAATGTAAGGTATACCTTAGGTGACCATGTTCCTGCTTTTGCCCTGGTAGAATCATAAGGACATCTAATTCTTCAGTTCTCTGATCATCCCATGAAACTCTTTTCACGCAGTGACTGTATTTGTTCTGGGAAGCTGTTATATCCTATCTGCCTATTATTTATTTGGAACTACAGTACAGAGACTTTTATATTTTCATCAGTGCTAATTTCCCACAGAAAAATTGTAAAATTAGGTCACACAAAAATGGTAAAAACAAAGTATTTTTCAGTAGATAATATTTAGTTCTCCAGAGATTAAAAACCTAAGAGACAGGTTCATTAGCACTCAATTCTGCCCAGTAGTCAGATGGGCAGAGACTGGAAGGGCTTTAGGTTCGGGGTGAGAGGATTGGTCTAAAGTCAGTTCTTTTGCAATGAGGTACACCTCCCACCAGTCAGAATGGCCATAGTGAAAAAACTCTACAAATAACAAATACTGGAGAAGGTGTGGAGAAAAGGGAATACTCCTACACTATTGGTGGGAATGGAAAACAGTACGGAGGTTCCTCAAAAACTATATAAATACAGAGTTGCCATATAATCCTATAATCTTACTATTGGGCATATACCCAGAGAAAACTCTTAATTTAAAAAGATACATGCATCCCTATGTTCACAGCAGCACTATTTACAACAGCCAAGACATGGAAGCAAGCTAAATGTGTGTGTTGCGTGCTGTGCTTAGTCACTCAGATTTGTCTGTCCGTGAGGATTCTCCAGTAAAGAACACTGGACTGAGTTGCCATGCCCTCCTCCAGGGGATCTTCCCAACCCAGAGATCAAACCCAGGTCTCCCGCATTGCAGGCGGATTCTTTACCAGCTGAGCCACCAGGGAAGCCCAAGAATACTGGAGTGGGTAGCCTGTTCATTCTTTGAGAATCTTCCCAACCCAGGAATGATTCTACCCAGGAATCTAATCGGGGTCGCCTGCATACCTAAATGTCTACTGACAGATAAATGGATAAAAAAGATGTGATGTGTGTATATATACATATACACACAATGTAGTATTACTCAGCCGTAAAAAACAATGCAATCTGCAGCAACATGGATGGACCTACAGATTGTCCTACTGAGTGGAATAAGTCAGAAAGAGAAATACCATATGACATACCTTATATGTGGAATCTAAAAAGAAATGATGGGGCTTCTCGGGCCGCACAGTGGCAAAGAACCCGCCTGCTAGTGCAGGAGATATGGTTTCAATCCCTTGGTCTGGAAGATCCCCTGAAGGAGGAAATGGCAACCCACTTCAGTATTCTTGCCTGGGAAATCCCATGGATAGAGGAGCTTGGCTGGTTACAGTTCGTTGGGTCACAGTCTGAACACACCCAAAAAGAAATGACACAAATGAAAGAAAGTAAAAGTCGCTCAGTTATGTCCGCCTCTTTGCGACCCCATGAACTATACAATCCATGGAATTCTCCAGGCCAGAATACTGGAGTGGGTAGCCTTTCCCTTCTCTAGGGGATCGTCCCAACCCAGGGATCAAACCCAGGTCTCCCACATTGCAGGCGGATTCTTTACCAGCTGAGCCACAAGGGAAGCCCAAATACAAATGAACTTATTTAAAAAACAGAAACAGACTTATAGAACAAACAGGGTTGGGAAGGCAGTGGCACCCCACTCCAGTACTCTTGCCTGGAAAATCCCATGGACGGAGAAGCCTGGTAGCCTGCAGTCCATAGGGTCTCTAAGAGTCGGACACGACTGAGCGACTTCACTTTCACTTTTCACTTTCATGCATTGGAGAAGGAAATGGCAACCCACTCCAGTGTTCTTGCCTGGAGAATCCCAAGGACGGGGGAGCCTGCTGGGCTGCCATCTATGGGGTCTCATGGAGTCGGACACGACTGAAGAGACTTAGCAGCAGCACGGTTGGGGTACAGGGGTTGGGGGAGAAGATTGGGGGGAAGGGATAGTTAGGAAGTTTGAGATGAACATTATGGCTAACCAACAAGGACCTACTGTATAGCACAGGGAACTCTGCTCAGTGTTATGCGGCAGCCTGGATGGGAGGGGCGTCTGGGGGAGAATGGATACATGTATGTGTATGACTGAATCCATTCCCTGTTCACCTGAAACTATCACAACATTGTTAATTGGCTATACCCCAATACAAAAGAAAAAGTTTAAAGAAAAAAAAAGATATATATATATATTCAATAGAGTGTTACTCAGCTGTAAAAAAAAAAAAAAAGCCTTTTGCAGCAACACGGATGGACCTAGAGATCATACTAAGTTAACGTCAGTCAGAAAGAGAAAGATAAATGCCGTATGGGATCATTTATTTGTGGAATCTGAACTATGACACAAATGAACCTATCTACAAAATGGAAACAGACTCACAGAGAAGAGACTCATGGTGGCCAAGGGAGAGGGGCTGTGAGGGTGGGATGGGTTGTGAGTTTGGGATTAGCAGATGCAAACTGTTAATATCATATATAGAATGGATAAACAACAAGGTCCTACTGTATAGCACAGAGAACTATATATATTCAGTATCCTGGGATAAACCATAACGAAAAAAATATGAAAAATAATATATATATAGCTGAATCACTTTGCTGTACAGCAGAAATTAACACAATATTGTAAATCAACCATACTTCAATAAAGTTCTCACTGACGTTAAAATTTATTTTGGAAGAGTTGTGGTATCTATCTTTAGTCACCTTGCACAAAGCCTTTCTGGTATTTAAAAGTGCTCAGATTTTTGTTTTAGAGGTATATCTGTATCATTCCAAAATTGAAATGTTACATTTAAGTCAAAAGTATGCAATGGTGTGGTTCTTCTGAGGAAAATGTACAGACAGAATTAATGGTCTTCATCAGTCCCTGACCCCTTCCCCAAGTCTTGCAATTTGTAATGCCTACATTCATTGGAACTCAGTTTCCTCACTGGTGGTTAAGTTAAAAGAAGCCCATTTAAGAAAGTACAGTATGTTGACAATCTCTACATTTATGCTGTAGCAAACAGGCCGAAACTCCCTAAGAAAATTGTTTCCCTTCATTCAAGTATCATCAGGCATGATCCAACAATGGCTCAGGCAACTTGGTCATTAGCAGTTTTTTAAAAAAATAATTGTTCTTTTATTTCTTATGTATTTTATTTCCGGGATATTTCATTTAGACTTATAAATATTGAGAGCACAATGCTTAAGGATATAATTATAACCAGTACAGTCTTAAAGGTCCTTAGTTGATGGATTCCAAGTTCACAGTTCTGTTGTCTTCCTCTTTATTAATTTTTTCTCTAAGAGGCATCCACTGGCAAAATTTGGGACAACTTGAGCATCAATTAATAAAGATAAGACATGATTAGAACCCATTGAATAATGGGTAAAATACCAAAGCCCATACTGATAAAAAACAGATACCAAGAAGGGAAAGTCATTTCTCCAAGAAAACCTGGTTCCTTTTAGCAGCAGATGGTATTTACATGCTGAATTGCATTTTACACTAAGATTTTACATCTGTATTCATCTGACTCTTAAATTTTTTATTTTGTTAGGAAGACTAGGTTTGATGGGCTGAAACAGCTTTTTATCCTTTTATGTTTCTGCTATCATTTTTAATCACAAATTACTTGCAAGTGTCCATACTGATAATAGAAAATCAACTAAATATATATTAATCTCCTCCTTTCTTCTCAAAGACTACTGGAAAGACACTACAGTAATCAATAGAAAATTGGGATGGTGTCTTCAGCAGTATGGAGTTTCCAGATTTAATGTCAATGGGAACACATTGACAGAGGAATCCAGCAGAACTGAGAGATTTTTCACAGCCCACTTCAGGCAATAAAGTGTATCTCCAAAAATTGAACTTTCTCTCCCAGAAAACTATGAAATAATGCCAAGATCAGAAGCTGCAAAAGAGGGAGTAGTACCTGGAAGTTGTTGGCTGGGCATCAAATAAACAGTGAAGCACCAGGTCCAGTCTCAAACCCCAGACTTCTGACTCTAGCTTTTTCCCAGTGGATAAAAGCACAATTACATTTTTAATAAATTAGAGTTCTGGCAAGGGAGCCATCAAAGTTAGAATAGAAGCAAGAGGAGCAGCAGAGCCGCAGTCACAAAATACCTGCGAGCCTTCCTGGACCCCTCTCGAGCTGTTGTTCTTCTCAACCCCACCCTCCACAACACCTAAGGTGGACATAAATAGAGTTTCCTGGCCCTACACAATCTCCTAAGATGGAGTTTCCATAGTCTCTACATTCACCAAGGAGGAATTTCCTGAAGTCCCACAGGCTCCTGAGCCCACACATCTGACTCTTCTTTCCTGGCAAAAACTTAGCCAATGAAAACCCATGGCTCCTGTTTACTCTAGCTCTCCCGAATTCCTTTTCGCCTCTATAAGAGTTCTCATGCCTAACCGTGTGGGGACATGCAAGTAACTCCACATGGTTGCAGATCTTGAATTTTAATTCTCTGCAGATTCTGGATACATCCATTCTTGCGAAAGAAACATAGAACAAGCTTGTGATAAGCATAACAACCCTAATTACACCTTAGAATCAGAGAATCTAAGTAACATTAGAAATCATCTAACCCATGAGGATTTCTTTTTTTTTTTCAGCTTCACTGCAGGACATGTGGAATCTTATTTCCCCCACAGGGATGGAATCAGCACCCCCTTAGATAGGTAGAGTTCTGTTCTTTCTTATAATCCACTAACACAGATGTTTCTGGCTCCCCAAAATATCCTAAAGGAGAGTTTTGTAGGCCTCAGAAATCCCATAAGGTGTAGTTTCTTGGGGCCCACAGTGAAATGAGGTAGAGTTTTGGGCATCTCAATCATTTAAGCCACTAAGAGTTTTCCTGAGCCTTCACAATCACCTAAGCTACACTTGGATGGGCCCCCAAAATTAACTAAGGTACCTAAGACAAACCTAGACACCATAGCAGAGACATCACTTGGCCAACAAAGGTCCATTCCAGTCAAAGCTATGGATTTTCCAGTAGTCATGTACAGATTGGATCAGAGAGCTGGACCACAAAGAAGGCTGAGCACCAAAGACTTGATGCTTTTGAACTGTGGTGCTGGAGAAGACTCTCAAGAGACCCTTGGACAGCAAGGAGATCAAACCAGTCCATCCTAAAGGAAATCAACCCTGAATGTTCATGGGAAGGACTCATGCTGAGGTTCCAAACTTGGGCCACCAGATTCAAAGAGCCAACTCACTGGAAAAGACCCCCATTCTGGGAGAGACTGAGGGCAGGAGGAAAAGGGGACAACAGAGGAGTAGATAGGTAGAGGGCATCACCGGCTCAACACACATGAGTTTGAGCAAACCTATTGAAGGACTGGGAAGCCTGGTGTGCTGCGGTTTATGGGGTTGCAGAGAGTCAGACATGACTGAGCAACTGAACAACAAGAGTTCCTTGGGCTCCCGCCATCACCCAGGATTTGTTTCCTGGGCCACCCAAATTCCATGAGTTAGAGATGTGGGTCCAGAAAAAACACTGATGAAGAGTTTCCTGGCCCCTACAAACACACACTAGTTTCCTGGTCTACCACCATCACCCCAAGTATTATTTCATGGGCCCCCACAATCACCTAATCAAGTTCCTAATTCCCCAAATCACCTATGATAGAGTTTTTCCATGCTCCTGGCAATGGCACCCCACTCCAGTACTCTTGCCTGGAAAAATCCCATGGGTGGAGGAGCCCAGTAGGCTGCAGTCCATGGGGTCGCAAGGAGTCGGACACGACTGAGCGACTTCACTTTCACTTTTCACTTTCATGCATTGGAGAAGGAAATGGCAACCCACTCCAGTGTTCTTGCCTGGAGAATCCCAGGGACGGGGGAACCTGGTGGGCTGCCGTCTATGGGGTCACACAGAGTCGGACACGACTGAAGCGACTTAGCAGCAGCAGCAACATTACCTAACATAGAGTTGCTTGCGTGCATGCCTCCATGCGAGCCCATTTGTGTCTGAGTCTTTGTGGCCCCATGGACTTTGGCTGCCAGGCTCCCCTTTCCATGGGATTTGCCAGGCAAGAATAATGGATTGTGTTGCCATTTGCTCCTCCTGGAAACCTTCCCAACCCAGAGACCAGACCAGAGTCTCCTGCATCTCCTGCCTTGGCAGGCAGATCCTTTACCACTGTACCACCTAGGAAGCCCATGCAGTCCCCTAATTTAGGGTGTCCTGTAGCCCCACAATCACCTTAGGTAGAGTTTAAGCCACAGTCACCTACTATAGAACTTCTGAGGCCCACAACACCGAAGGGAGAGTTTTTCCAGCCACCATAGTCCCCTAAGTTCGAATAGCCCAGCCCCATCATTAGTTCAGCTAGACTTTTCCTTGCCCCCACAATCACCTACACAGAATTTTCTAAGCCACCCTCCTCACCTAAGATATACTTTCCTGAATTCAGGAAAATACTTAAGTTTTCAAGCCCCACAATGCTCTAAAGGGAGATTTCACTGGGCTTCCACATCACTTATACAGAATTTCTAGGCTCCCAGTTCACCTAGATAGCATTCCCCAGCTAGACTTTCCTGAGGCCACTATCACCTAAAGTAATTAAATTTTGGACCCCACAATCTCTTAAGAGATGATTTCCTGGCCTCCACACTCACATAAGCTAGAGTTTCCTGAACACCAACAATCACCTAAGGTAGAGTATTCTGGCCCTACAACCACCTACCTTAGATTTTTCTTGGCTGCCTCCCCACCCACCCAATCAACCAAGGTAAGTTCGCTGTGCCCCACAATCACCTCAGCTAAGTTCCAGGGCCACCAAAAAAGCCTACGTTAGAGTTACCCAAACCAGCATGATTACCTATGGTCGAATGTTGGAGGCCCACTCAATCACCTAGACCATCCTGGGTACCACAGTTTCCCAAGTATGAGTATCCTGGACTCACTGTCACTAAAAGGTAGAGTTCCTATCCCCACTGGGCCCCCAAATTCATCTAACGGAATAATGTCTGGCCCCCAAAATAACATAAGGTAGAGATTCCTGTGCCCTCACATCACTGTAAGAAAACTTTCTGGGCCATCACAATCACAAGAGATTTTCCAGGATCCCCACAGTTACCTAAGGTACTATGACCTTTGCCCCCAGAAATCACCAAAGGAAGAGTTTCCTAGGTCCACAATCACTGGAGCCAGTGCTTCCTAGGCCCTCAATCCCTGGAGCTTAAGATTCCCAGCCCCACCAAAATCACCCAAGGTAGGATTTCCTAGGCCTCCAACATCTCAGGGAGTGTTTCCTGGGCCCTCACTATCATCTATGGTATTTACCTGGCTCCACAATCTCCTAGGGAGACATTCTTGGAAATTAGAGTTTCTTAGGCCCACTGTCACCGAACGTAGAGTTTCTGGCCCAACACATCCATCTTGGTCAAGTCTGGGACACAATCACCTACTTCAGAGTTTCCTGGACCCCCATAATCATCTAAGTGAAAGTGAAGTGAAAGTGAAAGTTGCTCAGTCGTGTCCGACTCTTTGTGACCCCATAGACTATACAGTCCATGGAATTCTCCAGGCCAGAATACTGGAGTGGGTAGCCTTTCCCTTCTCCAGCGGATCTTCCCAACCCAGGAATCGAATCAGGGTCTCCTGCATTGCAGGTGGATTCTTTACCAGCTGAGCCACAAAGGAAACCCAAGAATACTGGAGTGGGTAGCCTATCCCTTCTCCAGCGGATCTTCCCAACCCAGGAATCAAATCAGGGTCTCCTGCATTGCAGGTGGATTCTTTACCAGCTGAGCTATCAGGGAAGCCCAAAGTCAAATGCAAAAGTAGGAAGTCAAGAGATATCTCGAGTAACAGGCAAGTTTGTCCTTGGGGTACAAATGAACCAGGGCAAAATCTAACAGATTTTTGCTAAGAGAACGCACTAGTCATAGCAAACATTCTCTTCCAACAACACAAGAGATGACTCTACACAATGACATCACCAGATGGCCAAAATCATATAATTGTATTCTTTGCAGCCGAGGATGAATAGCTCTATACCATCAGCAAAAACAGGACCTGTAGCTCAGATTATGAGCTCCTTATTGAAAAATTCAATCTTAAAATTGAAGAAAGTAGGGAAAACCACAAGGTCATTCAGGTATGACTTAAATCCTTCATGATTATATAGTCTAAGTGACAATTAGATTCACAGGATTAGATCTGATAGAGTGCCTGAAAAACTATGGACAGAGGTTTACAACTTTGTACACGATGTGGTGATTAAAACCATCCTACAGTAAAATGAAAGCAAGAAGGCAAAATAATTGTCTGAGGAGGCCTTACGAATACCTGAGGAAAGAAGAAAATCAAAAGGCAAAGGAGAAAGGGAAAAATATACTCATCTGAATGCAGAGTTCCAGAGAATAACAAGGAGAGATAAGCAAGCCTTCTAAAGTGAACAATGCAAGGAAATAGAGGAAAACAATAGAATTGGAAAGACTAGAGGTCTCTTCCGGAGAAGGCAATGGCAACCCACTCCAGTATTCTTGCCTGGAAAATCCCATGGATGGAGGAGCCTGATAGGCTGCAGTCCATGGGGTCGCTAGGAGTCGGACATGACTGAGTGACTTCACTTTCACTTTTCACTTTCATGCATTGGAGAAGGAAATGGCAACCCACTCCAGTGTTCTTGCCTGGAGAATCCCAGGGACGGTGGAGCCTGGTGGGCTGCCATCTCTGGGGTTGCACAGAGTCGGACACGACTGAAGCGACTTAGCAGCAGTAGCAGCAGCAGAGGTCTCTTCAGGAAAACTGGAGATACCCAAGGAACATTTCATGCAAAAATGGACACAATAAAGGACAAAACCACAAGGACTTAACAGAAGCAGAAGATATTAAGAAGAGGTGGCAAGAATATGCAGAAGAACTGTACAAAAAAGGTCTTAATGACCAAGATAACCACCATGGTGTGGTCATTCATGTAGAGCCAGACATCCTGGAGTATGAAGTCAAGTTGGCCTTAGGAAGCATTACTACAAACAAAGGTAGTGGAGGTGATGGAAGTCCAGCTGAACTATTTCAGATCCTAGAAGATGATGCTGTTAAAGTGTTTAACTCAATATGCCAGCAAATTTGGAAAACTCAGCAGTGGCCACAGGACTGGAAAAGGTCAGTTTTCATTCCAATCCCAAAGAAGGGCAATGCCAAAGAATATTCAGACTACCATACAATTGCACTCATTTCACAGGCTAGCAAAGTAGTGTTCAAAATCCTTCAAGCTAGGCTTCAGCAGTATGTGAACCTAGGACTTCCAGACTTACAAGCTGAATTTAGAAAAGGCAGAAAACCAGAGATCAAATTGCCAACATCTGCTGAGTCATAAAAAAAAGCAAGGGAATTTCAAAAAGACATCTACTTCTGCTTCATTGACTACACTAAAGCTTCTGACTGTGTGGATCACAACAAACTTTGGGAAATTCTTTAAGAGATGGGAATACCAGACCACCTTACCTATCTCCTGAGAATCCTGTATGCCAGTCAAGAAACAGCAGTTAGAATCGTGCAGGAACAACTAACTCTAAACTGGGAACAAGTGGTTCTAAACTGGGAAAGGAGTACGTGTTGGGAAAGGCTGTATATTATTACCCTGCTTACTTAACTTAAATGCAGAGTACATCATGTGAAATGCCAGGCTGGATGAATCACAAGCTGGTATCAAGATTTCCAGGAGAAATGTCAATAACCTCAGATATGCAGATGACACCATCCTAATGGCAGAAAGTGAAGAGGAACTAAAGAGCCTCTTGATGAAGGTAAAAGAGGAGAGTGAAAAAGATGTCTTAAACCTCAACATTCAGAAAACTAAGATCATGGCAGTCAGTCCCATGACTTCATGGCAAATAGATAGGGAGAAAAATGGAAACCATGACAGATTTTATTTTCTTCAGCTCAAAAATCACTGTGGACAGAGACTGCAGCCTTGAAATTAAAACATCCTTGTTCCTTGGAAGAAAAGCTATGACAAATCTAGACAGCATATTAAAAAGCAGAGACATCACTTTGCCGACAAATGTCTCTATATTCAAAGCTGTGGTTTCTCCAGTAGTCATGTATAGCTGTGAGAGCTGGACCATAAAGAAGGCTGAGCACCAAAAAATTGATGCTTTCAAATTGTGGTGCTGGAGAAGACTCTTGAAAATCCCTTGGACTGCAAGGAGATCCAACCAGTCAGTCCTAAAGGAAATCAACCCTGAATATTCATTGGAAGGACTGATACTGAAGCTCCAATATTTTGGCTACCTGATGCAAACAGCTGACTCATTGGAAAAAGACTCGGATCTTAGGAAAGATTGAAGGCAAGAGGAGAAGGCAATAACAGAGGATGAGATGGTTGAATGGCATCACTGACTCAATGGGCATGAGTTTGAGTAAACTCTGGGAGTTGGTGATGGACAGGGAGGCCTGGCATGCTGCAGTCCATGGGGTTGCAAAGAGTCAACACAACTTAGTGACTGAACAACAGAATTTCCTGGACCCCTACAATCACTAAGCTAGATTTACCTGAGTCCCCACGATCACCTAAGCTAGAGTTTCCTTTGCCCAATGAAGGAAAGTTACATGGTTCAAAATAGCCTGGAGTTAAAACTCCTCTCCGGGTTCTCCCCACCACTCTATGCAAAACAAAGAATTCTCTCACCCGAAAAAAAAAAAAAAATGGACATTAAGGTTGATTATGTCCAGCTCCCAGCCAGTCCAGCCTGTAAAGTGCCGGTCTCCCTCTTTTTCTGAACCTCGCCTTCTCTAACTCCCTTACCCTACACTTTTTGGTGCCAAAACCCAGGAGGTTGAGATTCCTTCTCCTTCTCCTTCTCCACGGCCAGCTCCTTCTCCTTCTCCACAGCCAGCTCTTTGGCTAGCTCTTGGAAGCCTGCCAAGCCCACTTTCCCGCCCGGGCTTTCAAGACCTCCTCGACAGGACACCCTATGCCTTCGTGAACAGTACAAGTCCTGTGTAAGGGCTTTATTGGTTTTCCACATAACCCAAGGAATACTGGCCTCTCTCTCTCTCTCTTCCTCTTTTCTCTATACTTTCTTTTCCATGAGACCGACCAACTCCAGGACAGAGGCCTTTTGCCATTCGACCTCCCTCCATCCACCACGAATTCTCACCTGACCCAGTAGCCCAGGTAAGCTCGGACAGTACGCTAGGGTGCCATAGACTACTATCATCCTTCCCATGTTCCGGGGGAACCCTCAGGCCAAAAGGCCCTCTGGAGAGGTTCTTGGGGGACACCCCTCCCTCCTTCATAGTCTCTCTCTCTCTCTTTGCCCAGTCAAAAGATGACCTTTTCTCTCGACCAGACAGTCGCTAGCCATTTGCTATGGGGGCAAACCAGTCTGTCCCATGGGACTCTCTCTTAGCCTGTGAAAACGAAACCTCAAACCTCTACTCTTGACCGATCTCAAGGTTCATAAACTCGAGTCACTTTGCACTCAAATTTGGCCTCAGTACAAACTGGATAACCAAAACCACTAGCCTGAGTTAGGACTTTTGATTTCAATATTTTATCAGATCTCACTAACTTCCTCAAACGGAATGGCAAATGGTCGGAGGTCCCCTATATTCAAGCCTTCTGGGACCTTAGAAGCCATCCTTCTCTCTGCAAGGCCTGTTCTACCTATGAAATCCTCCTCTGCTCTCTCCCCCTCCCCCATTACAAAAGAATCCAAATCTAAAGCCCCTAAAAGGCCTCCTAAACCCTCAGCCCCCTATTTTGACCCAGCAGATGAGCCTCCTCCCTACAGTCCAGGAGAGAAAGCTTCCGGAGACGGGACCCCATCCTCTAGCGCTTTCTCCTGCAAAACAGGAAACCCCGAAAGAGTTTTCCACCCCCGCTCCATCGGCCAGGACCTGAAGCAAATACATTTCCTCTCAGAGAGGTAGCGGGACCGAGGGCCCTACACGGGTTCATGTGCCTTTCTCAATTTCTGATATGAGCCAAACTGAAGAAAAATTGGGATCCTTTTCAGAAAATCCTACTAGATATAGAAACGAATTCCTCCACCTCACACAAGCATATCATTTAACCTGGAATGACCTTTATTAAAGTTAAATGCCACTTTAACCCCTGAAGAAAAGGAACGGATATGGCAGGCAGCCTGGACCCATGCTGATCAGCTCTATAACCAAGATAGGACTCATGCGGTGGCTGATGATGCAGTCCCTTTAACTGAGCCACGGTGGACATATCAAGCAGGTGATGCCGACATCCAGTACCTACGTCATATGATTACCTGTTACTTAGAAGGAATGCTAAAAAGCTCTCACATTCATGTTAACTACGACAAGATTAGGGAAGTGACTCAAAAAAAAAAGATGAAAATCCTGCCCTTTTTCTTTCACAGCTTACTGAGGCAATCCAAAAATACAGTAGATATTTCCACCCCTGCCGGACTTCTGTACCTACATGTCCAGTTCATAAGCCAGTCATCCCCCAATATTCGCGGAAAACTACGCCAGTTAGAGAAGGGCCCTCAAACCCCTCAGCGAGATCTCCTAGAAATAGCCCTTAAAGTTTTCAACAATAGGGAGGAAGAAGCGAAAAAAGGAAAGAAAAGAAAGGCCAAACATGCTTTATACAGCAGCTATCCAAGGAGAAAATTCAACCCCTTTGGCCCATCAACCTCGGCCCAACCGTATGAGACCTAACCCTCCAGGCCCCTGCTTCAGATGTAACCAAACGAGACACTGGGCTAAGTCCTGTCCAAATCCCCGGCCACCCACCAAACCCTGCCCCACCTGCAAACAGTGGGGCCATTGGAAAATGGATTGTCCTCAGACACTACCCACCAAATCTCGGGGTCCACCCCAGGCCCAACAACAATGGGCCAGGAACCAGACTCAGGGAGGCCCTGGCACCCCAGACCATGGTTCCTCGGATGAGGTGAGAGATGATCCAATTGTGCCTGAGTTACTCCAGTGACGGAGCCCAAGCTCCAGACCCCAAGTCTGCCCCATACAGATGGACTCAGAGCTTCAAGTAATTGGCATAGTGGTCAGACACAAAGTCTCGTTTCTAATAGACATTGGAGCAGCCTTTTCACTTTTAACCTCCTCTAAGGGCCCTCTCCCAGAGAAGGCAATGGCACCCCACTCCAGTACTCTTACCTGGAAAATCCCATGGACGGAGGGGCCTGGTGGGCTGCAGTCCATGGGGTCGCTGCGACTTCACTTTCACTTTTCACTTTCATGCATTGGAGAAGGAAATGGCAACCCACTCCAGTGTTCTTGCCTGGAGAATCCCAGGGACGGGGGAGCCTGTTTGGCTGCCATCTCTGGGGTCGCACAGAGCCGGACATGACTGAAGTGACTTAGCAGCAGCAGCAGCAGCAAGGGCCCTCTCCAACCTTCAGAAGTGGCCATCGAAGGGGTCTCAGACATCCCTTTTTATCCCAAAATAACCCCTCCTTCTCCTTTGTTCCTTTGGCAAAGCAACACTAACACATTCTTTTATAGTAGTTCCTCAATGCCCAATGACGTTGATGGGACGTGATCTTCTGGCTAAGCTACAAACTTCTATAAACCTCCCATTCTTAGATCCCATATCAATTCTTTGCATCCAAATGGCACCTGAACCATTGGCCAGCCCTCATTCCCAAAACCTGCCCCGATCTTCCCCAGATAGATCCTCAGGTCTGGAACACTGAAGCCCCCATCAGTAGCTAGACACCATTCCCCCGTGTGGTTCTTTCTTAAAAATCCCTCTCAAGTAATAACCCAAACTCAATATACCCTGACCACAGAATCCCGACAAGGACTTAAACCAATAATCTACTGACTGCTCAAAGCCGGCTTTTTGCAGCCTATCTGTTCTATTCATAATACTCCTATCCTGGCAGTTAAAAAGGGACCCCACTCCTGGTGTCTAGTCCACGATCTTCACAAGATTAATGAGGCCATAATACCTGTACACCCCGTGGTCACTAACCCTACACCCTTATCTCGCATATTCCCCCTGACACACTCTATTTCACGGTATTAGCCCTCAAAGATGCTTTCTTTACTATACCTCTACACCACTCCTCACAGCCCCTATCTGCCTTCACCTGGATGGATCCAGACACATATCAATCTCAACAATTAACTTAGACCGTTTTACCACAAGGGTTTAAAGATAGCCCTCATTTTTTCCGTCAAGCCCTTCAAAGAAACCTACAAACTTTAGACCTAGGCTCTACTACCTTACTCTAATATATGGATGATTTACTGTCACATAGTTCCTCTCGCCATAACTGCCTAGTCCACACTGTGATGGTATTAAATGCCCTCGGCAACTGGGGCTACAGAGTCTCGTCCTCCAAAGCACAAATAGCTTCTACCACTGTCAATTACATGGGACTGCTTCTCACTCCCACATCCAAAATAATCCCAGCTCAGAGACTGCGAGCCTTGACACAGACCCCCAGGCCCCAAACCAAGAGGGAACTTCTTTCTCTATTACGTCCATTAAACTTCTTCCAAATATGGGTCCCAAATTTTGCTCTCTATGCAAAACCTCTCTACCAAGCTACTCGAGGAAACTTAGATGAACCCTTATTGGCCCCCACCTTTCTCCACACCCCAACACAGACTCTTATCAAACATTTACTACAGGCCCCTTCTCTTTACTTACCTGATTACACCAATCCTTTTTCCCTTTTTGTACATTCTCAACAAGGACATGCCTTAGGGATTCTGTGCCAAAAAAGGGAGGACATATGGGGCCCTCTGGCTTACTTATCTAAACAACTCAATCTCATCACGCTCGGATGGCCACCTTGTCTCTAGGCCTTAGCTGCAACCACCCTCTTAATACCTGAAGCCCAAAAACTAACCCGAAATGCTCCTCTAAATGTATGCTCACCTCATTCCTT
Source organism: Bos indicus (assembly GCF_029378745.1). Lineage (NCBI taxonomy): Eukaryota > Metazoa > Chordata > Mammalia > Artiodactyla > Bovidae > Bos > Bos indicus. The sequence goes on from NC_091769.1 coordinate 58,123,614, forward strand.
CAAAGATTTACTCTCTCATCAGGCTTTCCTTTCTCTGCCCGCTGCTTGACTACAGATCCTCCAGCACACCTCCTCGACCCATCCCTTTCTTTTATGCCTTGTAAACCTCTGAATCCTGCTAGCTTACTCCCTATACCAGATCCAGAAGCAGAACATCTATCTCATGACAGTGTTCAGACCTTAGATATGACACTTAATCCCTTTGAACATTTAACTGATCAGCCCCTTACTGACCCCAAAGTCTCATCCTGCTTCATAGATGGCAGTGCCCAGAAACAAGCCCCATTTGGGGCTGGATATGCTATAGTTCAGGGACAGTCCAACAAAGTTATCCCCCCTCACCTCATCAAGTCAGCCACACTCCCAGCTCACACATCCTCACAACAGGCTGAACTGATAGCTCTTACACAAGTCTTGACCCTAGCCAAAGACCAAAAGATAAACATTTACATTGATTCCAAATATGTCTATAACATATTACATTCTAACATTATAATCTGGAGGGAGAGGGGATTCCTGACTCAGAAGGGCACACCTGTTTCTCAATGCTTCTTTTTATTTCTGAACTCCTCCATGTGGCTCAGCTCCCAAAACAAGCTGCTGTAATACATTGCTGGGGACATCAGGGACATAGTCCTATCTCCTTTTATAACAATATAGCAGATCACGAAGCAAAGTGACAGGCTGCCTCTGTTAGTCCTGTCTTCACTATAGCCCAAATTGACGAGCCTAACATCCGCACATTACTTTCATATTTACATTCCCTTTTCCACCCCTCTGCAAAAGTACTTAAGGCATTCCTTAAGAACTTTATTGAACTAAGGACGATATGATTTATTTAAATAATCTGACCCAAACTGTACCATTTGTCTGCAGACAAATCCTAATTCTAACATTCGTGCCCCCCCACCCCCACCCCGCCTCGTTTCCCCACCCACCAAATTCACGGACATCTTCCCGCACAAGACTGGCAGGTAGATTTCACCCACATGCTATCTGTAAAAAGGGTTAAATTTCTCCTAGTCTTTGTAGATACATTTTCTGGATGGATTGAAGCTTTCCCGACTACTAACAAATGAGCCCCTTCTGTGGCTCAGCTTATTCTTAATGAAATCCTCCCAAGGTTTGGAATGCCTTCCTCCCTCCAGTCTGACAACGGACCTGAATTCGCATCCCAGATCACCCAAAATATTGCACGAGCCCTTCAAGTTCCTTGGAGGTTTAACATTCCTTATCATTCCTGGTCTTCCGGTAAGGTTGAGATAGCCAACTGAGTCCTAAAAGAAATTCTGACCAAATTAACGATCGAACTTCATTAAGACTGGACTAAACTTCTCCCTTTAGCCCTCTTAAAGGTCTGGGCCTTACCAAAAAAAAAAACCCTTAAATATCAGTCCATTCGAGGCCACGTATGGGAGGCCCATAATACTCTGGGTCTTCCCCCGTCCCAGGACAGTCCCAAATTTCCTTCCCACCTTCCTTTTCCTTTAATTGCCCAGATACAAGATGCCCTTTGGCAACATATGGATAACTTACTCCCTCGACGACACCACAATCTTCCATACCCATCCCTTCAGGTAGGAGACAAAGTCTATATGACAGTTCAGTCCCACTCAGATCTAACCCCAAAATGACAAGGTCCCTACATGGTAATTCTGCTGACTCCTACCACCGCAAAATTAAAAGAAATCATCCCTTGGGTACACATCACTCGTTTAAAAAAGTTTATGCAGCCCAATGATGAAAATGCTTGCCAGACTAATACTTATCAAGTTTCTCACACAGTCCCTACAACTCTACAGCTCTCACGGCTTCTCCTGGCCCCAACTGGCAACAGATGAGCCTGTCGTTTTCATGGCTGCAATTATTCCTGGAACAACTTCTGGCAGATATCTAGGTCTGGAGTCCTCAAGGATCCATGTTTGAACACGTTGAAGATTACATCTCCACCCTGTGGCTACAAGAAACCTTTTATAACTTTTACCCCTTTGAAATCCAATTCTTTTCTATCTTATACTCACTTCCCTAAATGTTGTTTAACATCTTCTTATCCTCCCTTCCTCCTCTGACCCACAAACTCCTTCAAAATCCTAACCTCAACTATCTATTCCAGACCCTTAATTTAACCCATACCCTTCTCAATGCTTCTAACCCACAATTGGCTAAAGACTGCTGGATATGTTTATCCATAACTCCTCTGGGAGATTCAGCCCTCCCCACATCCATCCTCGACTGGACCACAGGTAACATGTCCCTACACCACTCATATCGTGGAGAGCCTTTATTCATCTTATATCTTAAATATCTTCACACTAGTGACCAAATCAGAAATTCAGACATACTCTTAGAATCTTTATTCACCAAACTTCCCTCCTTCAACAAAAAACCTCCAATAGGAGGCCCTATTGCCCAGAGAGTAACACTGTTACAACCAGCTCCTTTTTGCGTATCCAGAAATTCCCAAACCAGTTCAAATGACCAACCACCATGGGCACAATCCCTAACTCCATGTGCAACCATACCTCCACCTTACTCTTTGCCACTGGAAAGGCTATATATAATGTTTCTGGTCCTACAGGACACTCTTTAACCTTTACAGGGCAGTTTCCCTCAGCATATTCCTCCACCTCTCCCATCGTTGGGGCCACCTTAGCAGGATCTCTGAGTGTCCTTGAACGAATGATCAAGACCCCGCCTCGACTCCTTTTCGCCATTGACTTCAGCTGTTGTATTATGACACCTGGCCTATTTTTCCTGTGTGGAACATCCACATACCTCCGTCTACCTACTAATTAGACCGGGACCTCCACCCTTGTATTCTCCAGTCCAAACATTTTAATAGCCCCCAATGATCAGTTCACTCACTCAGTCATGCCCGACTCTTTGTGACCCCACGAACCACAGCTTGCCTATTCCTCTCATCCACAATCGAATAAGACAAGCCATTCATTTCATTCCCCTCTTAGTAGGACTAGAAATAGTGGCTGAAATTGGAACAGGAACGGCCAGCTTAACCACCTCCAACCAAAACTATCAGACACTATCTAAAGAACTATCAGACACTATCTAAAGACCTATCAGACAGCCTCCATGAAATAACTCAAGGCCTAATAACTATCCAAAATCAACTTGATTCCTTGGCAGCCGTAGTATTACAAAATAGAAGATTAGATCTATTCACTGCAGAGAAGGGAGGTCTGTGTCTTTTTCTAGACAAATCCTGCTGTTTCTATGCCAACTAGTCCAATATTGTCCAAGGAGCTGCAAAAAACCTTACAGATCAAGCCTCATGAATCCGCCAGAGATTAAGCAACTCCTGGCAGTCATGGTTAACTGATTGGAACTGGATGCCTTGGGTTTTACCCCTTCTCGGACCATTTATTTTTATCATCCTCCTACTCACCTTTGGGCCTTGTTTTTTTAATCTTTTCAGGGATTCCTCCAAGACCGAATCCAAGCCATTTCCTGAGACCAAGTCAAGACTATTCTTTTACTTGAGACCCTGACGGCTAGAATAGAAAATCAACACTACGGGCCTTAGACTTCCTTCCTCCCAGACCACAAACCCCTGACTCTCATTTATCAGCACAAAGAAGCCCTGAACATTAATGGCATCCACCTCTCTTTATCTTTTTGTATATATTTCTTAGGGTCTGGAATGAAGGAAAGTTACATGGCTCAAAATAGCCTGGAGTTAAAACTCCCCTCCAGGTCCTCCCCACCATTCTATGCAAAGCAAAGAACTCTCTCTCCTGGAAGGAAAAAAAAAAAAAAAAAAAAAGGACATTAAGGTTGATTACACCCAGGTCCCAGCTGGTCCAGCCTCTGACCAATCTCCAGAATTCTTTGCCCCAGCCGTTTAAGAGATAACTACTCCAAAACACCTTGCAGAAGAACAGGCCCCCTTAAGATAGTAGCTTTCCACATATATGCCTATATATACTTACTCTTTTCTTGGGTTAGTGCAGCAGCTCACTAATCTGACTGCTGCCCTTTCTCGCCTCATTAAAGGTGATCTGTTCCTGTAAAGCGCCTGTCTCGTTCTTTTTCTAAACCTCACCTTCTCTAACTCCCTTACCCTACACCCACCTTCCAACCAAGGGAGAGTTCCTGGGCCACTGCACCACGTAAGTTAGACTTTTCCAACTCCTCAAAATCACTTTAGGTAGACCTTTCTAGGCCCCCACCATCAATTATAGTAAACTGTGCTTGAACTACACTCACCTAAAGTACAGTCCCCAAAAGCCCCAGAATCACCTAAGCAATTGTTTTTGGCTCTCATAATTACCTAAGGGCGAGACTTCTGGACCCCCATAACCACTTATGGTAGAAGTTCCTCATCCCCCACAATCACATAAGTTAGTACCTTTGCTCCTGCAATCACCAAAATTTCCTTAGACCAAAAGCAATGAAGACAGTTTCCTGGCATCCCCAAATCACCTGAAATAAAGATTTCTGGTCCCTCATGATCACCTTAAGTAGACTTTCCTGAGCCCAAATCAACAAAGGTAACTATCTAGTCCCAACAATCACTAAGGTAGACGTTCTAGGCAGTTTACCTACAGTTACCTAAGCCAGAGTCTCCTGGGCCTCCCACAACCACCTAAGCTAGAATTTCTAGGGTCCCACAATCACCTAAGCTAGGGTTTCCCAAACTCCCACAATCACATGAGGTAGAATTGCTGGCCCCCTATAATCACCTAACATAGGGTATCACGAGCCTGCAAGAATTACATAAGCTAGAGTTTTGGGCCTCCTAAATCACCTAACATAAGATTTCCTGGGGCACCAAAGTCACTGCTATATTTTCATATACCTAAATTACCTAAGATTCCTGAGTCCAAAATCACCTAATGTAATGTTACCAGGGTCATTAATTTCACCTTAGGTAGAATTTCCAGGGCCCCCAGTTGCTAATAGTACCTTCTCCCCCATGAGGAACTAAGGTTGATTCCTGAGTACCCACAATCTCCTGTTTTCTGGTTACACAATCACCCAAGATAGAGTTTCCTAGAATTAAATGACCTAAGGTAGATTTTCCTGGCCTCCATAATAGCATAATTACAGCTGCAGTTTCCTGTTCCCCTACAATTGCCGAAGGTACAATTTCCTGGGCCCCAGGTATCACCTGAGCTAGAGATTCCGGGCCTCCCACAATCCCCTTCATTAAACTTTCCTGGTCTCCCAAAATACTCTAAGGAAGGTGTCCTGAGTATCAAAATCACCTAAGGTAGAGGTCATGTGTGCTCAGTTGCTCAGTTGTGTCCAGCTCTTTGTGACCCTACGCACGACAGCCTGCCAGGCTCCTCTGACGATGGAATTCTCCAGGCAAGGATACTAGAGAAGGGTGCCATTTCCTCCTCCAGGGATCTTCATGATCCAGGGATCCAACCCTCATCTCTTGTGTCTCCTGCAATGGCAGGTGGTTTCTTTACCACTGCACCACCTGGGAAGCCCCAAGGTAGAGATCACAGACCCCAAATCACCCAAGACCCACAGTCACCTAAGATTGAGTTTCATTGACCCACAATCACCCTCTCTCTACAACTTCCTGCTGCTGCTGCTGCTGCTAAGTCGCTTCAGTCGTGTCCAACTCTGTGCAACCCCATAGACGGCAGCCAACCAGGCTTCGTGGTCCCTGGGATTCTCCAGGCAAGAACACTGGAGTGGGTTGCCATTGCCTTCTCCAATGCATGAAAGTTAAAAGTGAAAGTCAAGTCTCTCAGTCGTGTCAGACTCTTCGAGACCCCATGGACTGCAGCCTACCAGGCTCCTCCGCCCATAGGATTTTCCAGGCAAGGGAGAGGGTGGGAAGATTTGGGAGAGTGACATTGAAACATGTAGAATATCATGTAAGAAACGAGTTGCCAATCCAGGTTCGATGCGCGATACTGGATGCTTGGGGCTGGTGCACTGGGACGACCCAGAGGGATGGTGTGGGGAGGGAAGAGGGAGGAGGGTTCAGGATGGGGAACACATGTATACCTGTGGCAGATTCATTTTGATATTTGGCAAAACTAATACAATTATGTAAAGTTTAAAAATAAAATAAAATTAAAAAAAAAGAAAATAAAAACCAACTTAAAAAAAAAAAAAAAAAAAAAGAGTACTGGAGTGGGGTGCCATTGCCTTCTCCGCTACAACTTCCTGGGCCTCAACAATCACCTAGAGTAGAGGCCACAGCCCACCACATTGATCTAAGTAAAGTGTGGGCCACAATCACCTACTTTAGGGTTACCTGGACCCCTGCAACAACCTAAGGCAGAGTTTTCCTGGACCCCTACAATCAGTAAAATAGAATGATTGGCCCCCACAAAGTAATAAGTAGATTTTCCTAGGCACCCACAGTCATTTAAGGTACATTCCCCTAGAGCAGAGCTCCCCAACCTCCGGGCCATGGACTGGTACCTCCTGTCAGATCAGCGGCAGCATTAGATCAGAAATAAAGTGCACTGGGCTTCCCCAGTAGCTCAGTGGTAAAAGAAACTGCCTGCCAATGCAGAAGACACAGGTTTTACCCCTGATCCGGGAAGATCCCGCATGCCATGGAGCCAATTAAGCCCACGCACCACAACTATTAAGCCTGTGCTCTAGTGCCCAGGAGCCAAAGCTACTGAGCCCACATGCTCTAGAGCCCTTGCTCCACAACAAGAGAAGCCACTGCAATGAGAATGCCACACACTCCAACTAGAGCAAAACCCATGCAGCAACAAAGACCCAGCACACCCCCAAATAAATAAAATTTTAAAAAAATCAATTTAATGAAAAAGAAAGAAATTGGAGAATAAATGTAATGCATTTGAATCATCCCAAAACTATCTCCTGAGCCCTAGTCCACGGAAAAATTGTATTCAATGAAATCGGTCCCTGGTGCCAAATTGGGGACCACTGCCCTAGAGCCCCACAGTCACCTATAGTTAAGATTCCTGGGCCCCCACAATCACTTATGGCTTATTTCTCCAGGCACCCACAATCACCTAAAGCACAATTAGCTAAGGCAGAGTTTTCTGGGACCATCATCACCTAAAATAGAGTTTCCTGGGCCCTCACAGCACCTATCTAGTAACCTGAGATTACCAGCCTCCTACAATCACCTAAATGAGGGATTCCCGGGCCCACATAACCTATGCTGAGAGTTGTCATGCCCCCACGACCACCTAAGGTAGAGTTTCTTGGGCCCACACTATTACTATCACCTAAAGTAAGTTTCTACCAGGGAACAGGGCTTAGAATTGGACAGAGCCAGCACATCAGTTAATCTAGATTAGAAACTCTCAACTCCAACTGTATAGAGAATCACCGAGGGGATCTGACACCAATGCCCAGGGATCCCCCTACCTCCCCTGAAAATTCTGATATAGTTGGTCTACACACCAACTGCAGCATTCCCAGGTGATTCTAATCAGTAGCAAGAATTAGATGAGATTTAGACCCTCATCAATAACCATTAACCCCCAAGGTTCACAAAAGAGAACTCCAACTGCATAGCAGAAGCAACAACATGGCAGAAAGAAAATTTCCAAGGGAGCAGAAGCAAAGAAGAAACTAGAATACAACATCAGTGCCTCAGATTTGGAAGCCTTTTAACAATCTTCCTGCGATAAAGTTCTTGGAAATGAGAAACATTACTGAGATAAATTTGCTGGGCCTTCCACTAATTTTTGCAATTTTTACATAAAATTCACCATTTTACCAACGTAAATTGTACAATTCAGTGTATTTACAATGTTATGCAACCATTGCCATTATCTAATTCCAGACATTTCCAGCTCCTATAAAGGAAACCCCACATCCATTAGGCAGTCACTCCCAATTCTCCCTCCCCCAACCCCTCACCACCAGCAATGTACTTCCCATCTCTGGCTTTGCCTATTCTGGCTGGTCATTTCATACAAATGGAATTATACAACAAGTGGCCTTTAGAGTCTGACTTCTTGCATTCAGAATTATATTTTCAAGGTTTATCCATGTTCTAGCATATGTCAGTATTTCATTCCTATTTATGGCTGAGTAATACTTCATTGTATGGCTGTATCCACTTTGTTTATCCATTCATCTGTTGATGGACATCTGGGTTGTTTGCTGTTCTTGGTTATCATGAATAATGCTGCTATGAACATTCTTTTATAAGGTGTTTGTGTGGACATATACTTTCAAGGTATATTCCTTGGCGTTCAATTACTGGGTCATAAGGTAGTTTTAGGTTTAACATCCTGGGGAAATGCCAAACTGTTTCCCAGAGCAATTGTTCTATTTAACATGCCCATCAGCAGCACAGGAGAGTTTCAGCTTCTTCAACTTTCCAACCTCAGGGTTTCAAAGGGGGAAAGGAAAGAGCTGCCTGGGCACAACCTGAGGAAAATACATCTTGTGCCTTTAAAATGCAGAGAGGACTCATGACTTGTGCCCCCTACCCCTTCACGTTTCCAGTGCCACATGGCCACCCATCCTGACGTACCAGCCCCAAAACTGACTGACAGACAGGGCACCTCTCCTAGACAAGGTAGGAGATCAGCCACTGACTCCTCTGTCTGCCCCACACAAAGTCAAAGGTGCTTCCCCCACAACACTTGGCCACTTTTGCCCCGTGGCCTCCATTCTGCTTTGTCTGCCACTCAGCTGTCACTACAAGTTCTGCTCAAGAAGATAATGAAGTATGTGATTTTACATTTCTCAGCCAAACCTCTTCTAATATTGTTTAAAATTCAAAGGAATTGAAAACGCAGGTGAACACAATAAAAACCCTGAAACAAGGCACTGCTGTGCCCGTTTGTTAGGCACGCTCTTGGGGACAGGTTTATGACTTGCTGCTGCTGCTGCTAAGTCGCTTCAGTCATGTCCGACTCTGTGCGACCCCTTAGATAGCAGCCCATTAGGCTACTCTGTCCCTGGGATTCTCCAGGCAAGAACACTGGAGTGGGTTACCATTTCCTTCTCCAGTGCATGAAAGTGAAAAGTGAAAGTGAAGTCGCTCAGTCGTGGCCGACTCTTAGCGACCCCATGGACTGCAGCCTACCAGGCTCCTCCATCCATGGGATTTTCCAGGCAAGAGTACTGGAGTGGGGTGCCATTGCCTTCTCCGATGACTTACTGCTACACCTCTCCAATTCTGGTCACCAGGTTAATGACCCTGAACTTGAACACTGGGATCCAGACAGCGTCTACCTCGGCAAAGCTCGCGCATTTTCTGAGCTCCTACGGAGATCTAATTCACGTACTGCTGAAGCCTGGCTTGGAGAATTTTGAGCATTACTTTGCTAGCCTGTGAGATGAGTGCAATTGTGCAGTAGTTTTAGCATTCTTTGGCATTGCCTTTCTTTGGGATTGGAATGAAAACTGACCTTTTCCAGGCCTGTGGCCACTGCTGAGTTTTCCAAATTTGCTGACATATTGAGTGCAGCACTTTCATAGCATCATCTTTTCAGTTCAGTTCAGTCGCTCAGTCAAGTCCAACTCTTTGTGATCCCATGGACTGCAGCACGCCAGGCTTCTCTGTCCCTCACCAACTCCCGGAGTTTACTCAAACTCATGTCCATTGAGTCAGTGATGCCATCCAACCATCTCATTCTCTGTCGTCCCCTTCTCCTCCCGCCTTCAATCTTTCCCAGCTCAGGGTCTTTTCCAATGAGTCAGTTCTTTGCATCAGGTGGCCAAAGTATTGGAGTTTCAGCTTCAACATCAGTCCTTCCAATGAATATTGAGGACTGATTTCCTTTAGGATGGACTGGTTGGATCTCCTAGCAGTCCAAGGGTCTCTCAAGAGCCTTCTCCAACACCACAGTTCAAAAGCATCAATTCTTCAATGCTCAGCTTTCTTTATAGTCCAACTCTCACATCCATACATGACTACTGGAAAAACCATGGCCTTGACTAGACGGACCTTTGTTGGCAAAGTAATGTCTCTGCTTTTTAACATTCTGTCTAGGTTGCTCATAGATTTTCTTCCAAGGAGCAAATCTCTTTTAATTTCATGGCTGCAATCACCATTTGCAGTTTTTGGAGCCCCCAAAAATAAAGTCAGCCACTGTTTCCATTGTTTCCCCATCTATTTGTCATGAAGTAATGGGACCAGATGCCGTGATTTTAGTTTTCTGAATGTTGAGTTTTAAGCCAACTTTTTCACTCTCCTCTTTCACTTTCATCAAGAGGCTCTTTAATTCTTCTTCACTTTCTGCCATAAGGGTGGTATGACCTGTGTATCTGAGGTTATTGATATTTCTCCCAGCAATCTTGCTTCCAGTTTGTGCTTTATCCAGCCCAGCGTTTTTCATGATGTACTCTGCATATAAGTTAAATAAGCAGGGTGACAACATACAGCCTTGACATACTCCTTTCCCTATTTGGCACCAGTCTGTTGTTCCATGTCCAGTTCTAACTGTTGTTTCCTGACCTGATTTCTCAAGAGGCAGGTCAGGTGGTCTGGTATTCCCATCATCTTTTAGGATTTGAAATAGCTCAACTGGAATTCCATCACCTCCACTAGCTTTGTTCGTTGTGATGCTTCCTAAGGCCCACTTGACTTTGCATTCCAGGATGTCTGGCTCTAGGTGAGTGATCATACCATCGTGGTTATCTGGGTCATGAAGATCTTTTTTGTACAGTTCTTCTATGTATTCTTGTCACTCTTCTTAATATCTTCTGCCTCTGTTAGGTCCATACCATTTCTGTCCTTTATTGTGCCCATCTTTGCATGAAATGTTCCTTTAGTATCTCTACTTTTCTTGAAGAGATCTCTAGTCTTTCCCATTCTATTGTTTTCCTCTATTTCTTTGCTTTGATCACTTAGGAAGGCTTTCTTATCTCTCCTTGCTATTCTTTGGAACTCTGCATTCAAATGGGTATATCTTTCCTTTTCTCCTTTGCCTTTCACTTCTCTTCTTTTCTCAGCTATTTTTAAGGCTTCCTCCCACAACAATTTTGCCTTAAACTCAAATATGCAGAAGACACATTCAGATATACAGATAAGACCACCCTTATGGCAGAAAGTGAAGAAGAACTAAATAGTCTCTTGATGAGAGTGAAAAAGTTGGCTTAACACTCAACATTCAGAAAACTAAGATCATGGCATCCAGTCCTATCACTTCATGGCAAATAGACAGGGAAACAATGGAAACAGTGGCTGACTTTATGTTTTTGGGCTCCAAAATCACTGCAGATGGTGACTGCAGCCATGAAATTAAAAGACGATTGCTCCTTGGAAGGAAAGCTATGACCAACCTAGGCAGCATATTAAAAAGCAGAGACATTACTTTGTCAACAAAGGTACGTCTAGTTGTCAGGCGAGTGTATCGTCAGTTCTGTCTTCGTCTCAACAAAAATTTGAAGCGACGGACATTAGAGCCCTCAGCATGTCATAGCTCTCAGACAGACCGTGTTATAGCTCTCAGGTCTCGAACAGACTGTGTTATAGCTCTTAGATCAGTGTTACAGCTCCGTGTTATAGCTCAATTTTATTTAGAAAATAGCAGGAAAATACATCCTCGAGGAGTGAGGGCATGCCAACCCTAAGACGCGAAGAGAAGAGAGGAGCCCCTGCCCTTCGGTTCCTCTTTTTATATGTTTTTTTTTTTTTTTTTCTCCCCCTGGGCCTGCCCTTTATAAACTGGGCTAGCCAGGAGTGCTGTTTGTTCTACCTGAGGTCCTCACTCTGGTCCTCGGACCTTCCTTTGTTCTATTTTCACAGGCTTTTCCCTTCCTTGTCTTTTAGCCACCGCCATTCTGGACTCCTGTTTCCTATTCTAACTACCTAACATAGTCAAAGTTATGGTTTCTCCAGTAGTCATGTATGGATATGAGAGTTGGACTATAAAGAAAGCTGAGCATTGAAGAATCGATGCTTTTGAACTGTGGTGTTGGAAAAGGCTCTTAAGAGTCCCTTGGACTGCAAGGAGACCCAACCTATCTATCCTAAAGGAAATCAGTCCTGAATATTCATTGGAAGGTCTGATGCTGAAGCTGAAACTCCAATACTTTGGCCACCTGATGCAAAGAGCTGAGTCATTTGAAAAGACCCTGATGCTGGGAAAGATTGAAGGCAAGAGGAAAAGGGGATGACAGAGGATGAAATGGTTGGATGGTATCACCAACTCAATGGACATGAGTTTTGAGCAAGCTCCAGGAGTTGGTTATGGACAGGGAAGCCTGGCATGCTGCAGTCCATGGGATTGCAAAGAGTTAGACACGACTCAGTGACTGAACTGAACGGAGACTCGAGGCTCTGCAAAGCGGTGGCTGAGAGCACACCTCTTCACACAAGCGCTTTGCCTGTGACCCAGGTGTGCTCCTCTTCCTAGCTGGCTGCCTGGGGACCTCAGCACTGGAGCGATGCCTGGTGCTTCACACTACCCCCTAATCAGTCATAAACATCAGGCCAGAGGTGTGTGCTAACGCTGAAGCACTGCAGGCCCTCCCTAGCCCCTGTGTTTTTCCCAGGAAGAGGATGATGGGCCAAGCAGCAGAGATGAGCTGGGATGGGAAGGTTGAATGAAAGCGGAAAGAGAAGCCATGAACAGGGGTGCCACTTGGTACCAGCATCACCTCTACCTTCTGCCGCCTCGAAGCAGCCCTCCTGGCTGCTTCTCTGGAGTCCCTTTTGCCTGGATATTTAACCTAGCCCTGTCCCAAACTTGAGCCTTCCACTTTGAATTTTGACTCTTTTTGTAATTACCTTAAATCCTTCCCTGGTGGCTCAGTGGTGAAGAACCCATCTGCAATCCAGGAGATGTGGGTTCAATCCCTGGGTCGGGAAGATCCCCTCTAGGAGGAAATGGCAACCCACTCCAGTATTCTTGCCTGGGAAATCCTGTGGACAGAGGAGCCTGGTGGGCTACAGTCTATGAGGTCACAAAAGAGTCAGACACGACTTAGCGGCTAAACAACAACAAAACTCTTGAACACTCCAGTGATGATTATATGCACAAAGCATTTAGAACACTTCTATTATAGGACCTCCCTGGCAGTCCAGTGGTTAAGACTCCGGGCTTCCATTGCAAGGGGTGCAGGTTCCATCCCTGGTCAGGGACCTAAGATCCCACATGCCAAGGGGCAAAGCGAAAAAAAAAAAATCCACTGCTGTTATAACTGCATTCCTGATCCCAGAGCCAGCCTGAGAGAGATCTAGCAAAGCCTAGAGACAAGGGCAGAGATGGGGGATAGGTCATGTTTCAGGGAGTGGGACTCCCCATTTTGCTTACAAGCCAGTTTCCGCCCTAGGCCTCAGGTAAAGAGACCCCATAACTGCCGAAATTATATCCTAAGAGGTAAGACACAATGAGCCCATTCCTCTTGACTTGGATTATAATGATAGTGACTTTTGATTTCCTGATAGAGTCCTGGATCTCCTGGCACAGTCTTTCTTCCAAGTGTTTTCTGCATTCAATTAATGAAGAATGCCAAGTGGGGAAGACATTTCTGCTCATCTAATGCTTATCCATAAAACATATTTTAAAAAATAAGATTCAAACCTGATGAGTCATGAAGTCATCTTGCCTCAAGACTAATAAAAGACAGTCTGGTAGCCCAAAGGGATGTACAGGATCATAAAGAGACCATCGGTTTGCATGTATCAGTTTGCAAAATGTAAGCATTTTGAGAGCTTGATTTTATGTGTTTCTGCTTTCAGAGGTCACTGGCTACCTTGTGCTCTAATCACCTGATGAAGAGGAACCCTCTGAGTATCTGGCTTTCAGAAGCTGAAAATGCAAAAAGAAAGGATAAAGTTAAGAAATCTGTGATCTGAACCCTGCACCCTTATCCTGTGTTGAAACCATGGAGGCCACTGCTCTCCTGATGTTAGGATTGTAGTGACACTGACCTTGACTTCTCCATACAGCCTAGATACCCTGGTCCAAAGCTGCCTCCATGCTGGGCCAGCATGTCAGCCTTCACTTATATCTTCACATCACCTATTCTTCTGGGAACGGGGTCAAACTCTTTATTATTTTCTAGTCACTATTTAAGTATCCTATGAGCTTTATTTAAAGGAATTAGGGTAGGACTTCCATGGTGGTACACTGGATAAGAATCTGCCTGCCAGTGCAGCAGACATGGATTCAATCCCTGATCCAGGAAGATTCCATACACTGTGGAGTAACTGAACCTGGGATCTAAAACTAGTGAGCCCATGAACTGCAACTATGAAAGCCCATGTACCCTAAAGCCTGTGCTCCACAAGAGAAGCCATCACAACGAGAAGCCAGCAAACCACAACGAAGAGTAGCCCTGGCACGTCACTACTAGAGAAAGCCCTTGCACAGAAACAAAGACCCAGTGCAGACAAAAATAAAATAAATGAATAAGTTGTTTTTAAAAATAAAATAAAGGGAAGCAGGTAAATTGTAAAATATGTTCCTCAGTTTGTTTTTAGACCTGTGGGTCTCAGTCTTGATATACATCAGAATCACCTCAAGTACTTTTAAAACTATGGATGCCTTTGCCAGCTCTGGAATCTCAATTTGATTGACTTGTGTGGGGCACAGCTTGAACAGGTTCTAGAAGATTCTACCATGCAAACAGAGTTGCACAGCCAGAGTTGAGAACCACCTCATTAAATGCTTACCCGATAGTTAACCTTTCATGATAATACATTTCCTCTTGAGCCCAATCAAACTAATTGATCCAGTAAAGATTTCAGTTAAATCTCAAGATAGTTAAAGATTTCCACTTAAATCATTGTCAAATTTCTTGTTTTCTTTTTTACTTTTTTTGAAGTAATATGCAGTCATAAATTAAAGAGTCTAATGGTTCAGTAAGATCTGTTGGAGAAACAGTTCTTAGACCCTCTCCTGCCATTTCCCAGCCCCAGAGACAACTCCTTTCAATGCTTTTAACTGATTCTTTTGGATTTGCCTCTATATCTTTAAACAGAATTTTTGGATTATTATTCCTTGATTATCAGTGTGGCATGTTATCTATTGTCTTCACACCATGATAGTGAAGACTTATCTTTTTTATCCCCTCAACTCCTGCCACACAAATTTCTGTCCCTCTACTCCCACCCAATATATTTATATCATGATTTTGCTTAAATAAATATTAATTTTTTACATTATTTTGATTTTGTACACCATTCAGAGCTGAGCCATGTAACAAACTATGATTACTTCTCCTTTCATGTACATTTCTCTTATTTCCTTGAGTTAATATCTGCCTTAATTTTCACTTGATTAGGTTTTTTTAAGTGAATATTTTTATTTTTAATCAATTTATTTTTTTGCTGCACCTGGAGGCTTGTGGGATCTTTAAACTCCAACCAGGGACTGCACCTGAGCCCTCGGCAGTGAAAGCTCAGAGTCCTAACCACAGGACCTGAGGAGAATTTCCCACTTGATTAGTTTTTTTTTATTAGTTTTCTATGAACTTTTCAGTAATCCATCCTTAAATTCTCCAACAGTTGTTTAAATCTCTTCTCAAGACATTTTTCAAATTCTAAGTTCCCACAAGCCTTTGGGTGCAGCAAAAAAATAATTAAAAATAAAAATACTCACTTAAAAACCTAATCAAGTGAAAATTAAGGCAGGTATTAACTCAAGGAAGTTAGTTAATATCAGGTATTTCATACATTTCATCTTCCTGAAGAACTGTCTCTCAGAGCTTTCTGACCTGCTCAAATCTGTGCTGGTTGCCATCTGTACCTGGTACACAATTATTATCCTGCAACATCCATTCAGTATCATCATCCTGGGATTGCCTTAGCTTTTATTGCCTGTAAGATCTCCTGTTTCTTTTTTCTAAAACTTTACATATTTATTTTAATTTTTGGCTGTGTCAGATCTTTGTTGCAGCACGTGGGCTTCTCTCTAGTTGTGCCACACAGGGTCCAGAGTTTGAGGACTCAGTAGTTCAAACATGCTGGGCTTAGTTGCCCCCTGGCATGAGGGATTTTAGTTCCCCTACCAGGGACTGAAACCACCTCCCCTGCATTGGAAGGTAGATTCTTAACCACTGAACCACAAAGGCAGTCCCAGATCTCCTGTTTCAGTACCCGAGTCTTTTCTCTTTCTTGGTTGACTCCATCGTTTTGCTGAAATACATCCTCCACTAACTTCTTGAAAAAGAGTATGTGGGAGGTAAAAAAAACTGAAGCCCTTGCATGTCTGAAAATGTCTTAGTCCCACCTTCACAGTTGATTAATATTTTTAGTATCAAATTCTAGATTGTAAATCATTTTCCTTCAGTATTTTAGATCCATTTCTTCATTTTCTTCTAGTTCAGTGTTAAAGGCAATCTTCCATGTTTTTTTAGCTTGCAGTGTTGACTCCTGATCCTTTTTTGGTGGCTCATTTTTTTCTCTCCAGAAGCCTTTAGGATCTTCTCTATGACCCTAGAGTTCTGAAATTTCACAATGATATATGGGTATGTTTTCATCCATTGTTCTGGGCACTTAGGTGAGCCCTTTCAACCTGAAAACTGTGTCCTTCAGTTGTGGAAGTTGTTTCCCAGCTGCCTTTGCAGCTAGAAGTGTCCATGTGACATGGTCTGGCCAATGAGGTGTTAGCAAAAGTCTGTCAGGAGGTTCTGGGAAATCTTTTGCTTCCCTAATATTGAGACACAGAAAAGTGCTAGTATGGCCTCTTCTTCTCCTTCCCTTGAATACGGATTCATATGGATAAAAATGGAACTGTAAGAGTTATCTTGAACCCATGGGAGATAGGCAAAATAATCACAGATGTCATCCCTGATAATTTTTACCACTGATGCAGTATCAGAATCTGAGTGTCTCCTGAATTTTTCACATGAGAAAAATGAATCTGTTTTTTGTGTGTTTTTTTTTAAATAAACTCTGTAGGTTGGATTTTCTGTTACTTGCAGCCAATTATTCCTGATAGATTCCTGCTTACTGTAGATGCTTGATAAACATTTATTTGGCTGAATGCTATAGACAGGATGAAAGATTTGAGCTCATAGATGTCTTACACGAAATTGTGTCTTCTCTAAGGGAGAAAACTGAGAAAGAAAAGTGCCCAGGTTGGGATGTCCCTGGCAATTCAGACTCTGCACTTCCAATGCAGGGGGCACAGGTTCAATCCCTGATTGGGGAACTAAGATTCCACATGCTGTTTAGCATGGCCATAAATAAATAAAAATTTAAAAAATGTATCCAGGTCTTTTTCTTGGTGTCTTCAAAAAACCTCTACATAAAAGAGGAACTTGATCAAAGCACCCGAAGATACCAAAGGTGCTTGGGGGAACTGAAAAGAGATCAGTGTCATGGCTATGAGACAGCATTTAAAACCCCACTGCACACACTTCACAAGCTTAGAGAATTATAGTATTTGGAGAGTAAGGGGTGGCATTTCTTAAATTAGCAAGAGGGGAAAAAAGACCTAAAAGGTCTGGCAGGGGAATGCTTGGTTTTATCAAAAGTACTGGCATACCCATTGATGCATCTTACCTATAATATATATTGAACCTAAATAATAATTACACTGCAATCTGTGTTCCTGGGCTTCCCAGTGGCACTAGTGGTAAAGAACTTACCTGCCAATGCAGGAGACATAAGAGACACAGTCTTGATCCCTGGGTTGGGAAGATCCACTGGAGAAGGAAATGACAACCCACTCCAGTATTCTTGCCTGGAGAATCCCATGGACAGAGGAGCCTGGCAGGCTATAGTCTGTAGGGTCGCAAAGAGTTGGACATGACTGAAGTGACTTAGCACAGCACACAATCTGTGTTCACAAAGTAGACCAGTCCAGAATCAGAGTTTTAACAAGGAGCAAATGAATGGCTTAAGAAATAAAGCTCATTTCATCCTAAAAACCAGACACTGAAACTTTCTAGAAACAAATGCATTTCAGCATGATTGTAATTGTATGTTTCCACCACACTAAAAAATCAAGCAGCTACAGCAAGAGTAAATTTTGTTTAAAAGACATGTATTAAGCACCAATTGCACATCCAGAAAAGGCTTAATTTGGCTATGAAACTGACTTCCTGCTAAAAAGTCAGACAAGGTCAGATAAAAGGGACTTAGCATCATGGTCGACCACAGGATCTGGTATACCTTTGGGAACAAGAGTTGCCCCCACAGCTGGAGACCAGGGTAGCTATTCAAGGGGAGAAGCCTATTTCTCAGAAATCAGTTTTCAGGAAAGAGAAGTTGGGTTTTCTGTGGTTTGACAGCTCTGACCAGTCTTTACTGCAGCTATTTATATTTTTAAAGCTGCTTTCCAGTAACTGTGAGCAGCCCTCGAGTTGGCAACTGTCCTAGGAGGGTGGTGACCAGGGCCTGCTCCATGAGGAGGTAGGGGGGAGGGGAGAAGGGGAAGGGATGTGACGACTGAATAAAACAAGGGGCCCAGAAATAGCAAGTGGCATTGCAGTGAGGTGAGGGAAGGGCACCTGGTGGGCTAAGGGCAGCAGGTGACCTCGTGCTGACTGAGCCACTGGGCGAACTGGAACCTAGGCTGCATGAGGGGAGTACTTGGATACAGCGCTACTCTCTGCTGCTCTCCCAACATGACCATCTTCATGGTCACTGAAGAGATGAGGAGAGGCTCTTAAACAGTAATTCTTAGTAATCCTGGCTCTTCTCTTTATTGGAGGTTTCAGAGGGTCCCCTGGCCACCAGTGAGGTGGAGGGATGCAGGCCCTGGCTGTGCCCAGGCAGGAGGAAGGTCACACTCCCCTCTAGGCTCGTGGGGAAGGCTTGGGTCTTCGAGGGTCCCAAGATGCTTGGTTTGCCTCTTTTCTGCTCCCAGAGGGGAGAATAAATGAGCACAGATGTACATGCATACCAGAATTGCCAGTGTGATTCGTTCAACTTCCTTTGAAGAGAATTGAAATTCTCTCTTAACCTTAGCTCTTTACCTGTTGAAGCTAGTTTTTTGTTTGTTTTATGGTGGTGCCATGGAGCTTGTGGGATCCTAGTTCCCTGACCAGGGATCAAACCTGAGTCCTCAGTAGCAAAAGCTGAGAGTCGTAACCACTGCACCACCACGGAATTCCTGAATCTAGATTTTTAAATTATTTATTCAATTGTGTGTTCGTGTGTGCATGTGTGCTCGGTTATGTCCGACTCTTGGCGACCCCATGGACTGCAGGCCCGCCAGGCTCCTCTGTCCATGGAATTTCCCAGGCAAGAATACTGGAGTGGATTGCCATTTCCTCCTCGAGGGGATCTTCCCAACCCAGGGATCCAACCTGTATCTCCTGAATCTCCTGCACTGGCAGGTGGATTCTTTACCACTGAGCTACCTGGGAAGCCTTTATTCAACTTTAGGAACAATTTTTTTTACATCTTGGTCCTTTTTATGTGGCACAGACACCTTTTTTATTATTTTTAAACTTCTATTATGGACAATTTCAAAAATACAAATTTAGATGAAACAACGTAGTGATTCCTCACATTCTACAAATCCAGCCTAAACTGTTATCAACTCACAGCCAACCTTTTTCATCTTTTATATGCTTCCTTACAACCTATCACTTCAAAAAGCAAATCCCAACCACTCGAGGCAAGCTTCTGAGTTCTTTGACCTGCACATAGCGGTCCTCAAGTGGTCCTGCTTTCTGGTATGACAAAATGTTCCAGGTTCATCCTGTACTTATACTGTTCCAGTAGAATTAGCCATTTCCTTAAATAAGAAACAGTATTTCGAGAATGCAGTCTGGGTTCCCAGGGTGCTGTTGCATCAGCTGATCACCGTTTCTAGGATACAGTGCCTACTTGGGCATTCTTTTCAGGCTCTAGTAAACATTTGGACTCACATCACTACAATAGGCCACACTTGGCATTGACTTCACTTAGAATAAGGATACAGGACAAGAAACAGCCCACCAACAGGGGAGTGGCAGGCCTTTGTCTAGGTACCCCCATTCCTTACCCCTTGAAGGAGGTCATCAAAAGGACGTGACTGCCGGTTGATCCATGAGCTGGACCCAGGCAGTCAGAGGTTCCTCATCCACTACTCGCTCCTTGGAATGCATGTTCTGCCCTGTGTTCCCACAGTGGGAGCTGTTCCAAGGATGCAGCCTTGAGTAAGGTGTTATTGAGACCACCTGGACAGTATACATAACTGAACCCAGTTAAGGCAATCAACCCTCTGTATCCACAGGTTCCACATCCTTGAATTCAACCAACCTCAGATGGAAGAGTCAAAAATAAATTCCAACGGCTTCTGAAAAGCAAAAGTTGAATTTACCAGTGGACCAGTAACCACATGGCATTTACGTTGTATTTACACCTACTTACATAGTATTTACATTGTATTAGGCATTGTGTGTAATCTAAAGATGATTTAAAGCATAGGGAAAATATTCATATACATTATATGCAAGTACTATGCCATTTTATGTAGGGGGCTTGAGCATCCACGGATTTTAGTATCCATGGGGGTCCTGAAACCAATCCCCTGAGGATACCAAGGGAGGATGACTGAACTTTTCATTAAGCTTCTAGCAGGCAGGTGCTGGAGGGCGCCAGAAATCCTTTCATCTTTCGGCATCCTAGGACAAGCCTTGTATGTAAGTTGCTTTGTTTGTTAAAGCCTGCCACCTACCAACCTTGAGTGGGCTGCCTCTTTCTTCAGTCTCTCCTCCTTGCCCTCCCTGTACAGGAGCCAGTTTGCAAACTGATACCACCTCCCCCCCAAAATTACCAGATAAAGTATAGGATGCTTAGTTACACTTGAATTTCAGATAAACAATGAATATAATCCTCATATATAATCTTCATATAATCCAACTAGAAACTAATATTCTAATATTAGCAATATTTTTATGGGACTAGCTTGCTTCCCTGTTCCCTCAAGGGATATGTCCAATTCCAAGAGTCATACTTCTCAGGAAACTGCAAAGCCACAGCTTTCCACCATGTCTTTCTAATTCATTCACTGTCCTCATTGTCCAGATATAGTAGGTCATTTTTACCATAAACAATGTTGCTTAGTAACGTAGCTGACATTCTACCTTCCTCAGCTTTTCAAAAGAAGAGAACTATAAAACGTAAACTTCACAGAGAATGAGAAATGATTTTTTTTTTTAGCCCTATGCAAATAGAGGCCTTTTCAGCGGTCAGAGCTAGATCAAAGTAGAAATAGATGATAAAGGAAAAACTCAATTTTCCACCTGAGCCAGGAAAACCCCAGTGTTTTCCTACTGTGTCTTCTTTACTACTCACACAAAACACTTCACTTCTGACACTCCTGATCCCCAAATGTCTGGAAGTTTTCCCCTACACCAAGCAGAAACAAAGGAGAGGCAGTCAAGAGACAGCAGCGCAGTGTGCGGCAGGCTTCTGCTTCCCTCAGAGAACATATCCAACAAAACACCGTTGAGATCTTCTGTGAGACCTTAAGCTCCGCCCAGCCCGAGGACGTTAACTTCAGGCTTTGCGCGAGGTTCCTGGAACACCACCCTGTTACCTCACCACCAACCAATCAGGAGAAAGTATGCAGACTGTGGAAGACCTCAAAGACTCTGACCCCCGCCCCCCAGGTGTTTCTCCCTTCAAACACTATCATGGCCCCTGCAGAATCTTCAGAGCTGGTTTTTGGACATGAGTTCACCTTCTCCCCAAGTTGCCAACCTCCTGAATAAAACAACTTTTCTTTTCTAATCAACACTCACTCTTGTGTATTGGCTTTTAAGTGGCAAACAGCTGAACCTGAGTTTAGTTACAGTACACTTTTTTTTTCTTTACTAGTAATACATATGCTTATAACTTTTAGTAATGAAAAATGGAAGACATATAGTGTTGAGTTATCTGTCCACAGGGGTTATTTAGTACCTACTATATGGTTGGGGCTTCCCTGGTGGCTCAGAGGATAAAGCGTCTGCCTGCAATGAATGCAGGACACCTGGGTTCAATCCCTGGGTTGGGAAGATCCCCTGGAGAAGGAAATGGCAATCCACTCCAGTATCCTTGCCTGGAGAATCCCATGGAGAGAGGAGCCTGGCGGGCTACAGTCCACGGGGTCACAAAGAGTCGGACACGACTGAGCGACTTCACACACACACACACACACACACACACACACACACACACACACACACACACACATACATATGGTTGGCACTGCTCTAGGCATTTGGGATACATTATTGAACAAAACTGACAAGGTCCTGCCTTCTGGGAGCTTACATTGAGTGGATGAGGGAGACACACAACAACCAGTTAGCATAAGAAATAAGAAAATTGCTTAATAAGTAAGAGATGAGAAGTGTTAAGAAAACAAAAGTAGAGGAGGATGGGGAACTGGAATGCTGAGGGGTGGGGCAAGGGTTGGCTGCAGGGCTAAACAGAGGCACAAAGGCTCCAAGACAAAGGGCTTAGTCCACAAGACTATCAAGAGAAGAACACCTATATGCAAAAGTACATCTATGACCTCACCTGTTAAATTAATGCTTTAACAACTATACTATATATATATCCATGTGGTTTCTTTACATATCTTGTATTTTCATAGAAAAAAAGTACAAAATATCTACAGTGGCTATCTGTGGAAGAATATGGTGATTTTTTTATTTAATTTTTTTTTTTTTATAGTTTAGTGTATTTGCTATGTTTTGTAGCTCAGTTGGTTAAAAATCTGCCTGCAGTGCAGGAGACCCGGGTTCGATCCCTGGGTCAGGGAAGATCCCCTGGAGAAAGAAATGGCAACCCACTCCAGTATTCTTGCTTGGAAAATCTCATGGACACAGGAGCCTGGTGGGCGGCAGTCCATGGGGTTGCAAAGAGTCAGGCACGACTGAGCAACTAACACTTATAACGTCAAATAGACCTAGTTTATTATCAGAAGTAAAACAATATATAACATTACACGTTTTAAAAAGCAGAGCTATTTTACCTTTCAACCCCAGGAAAGGTGTTCTTAAAGGGGCAAGGAGGTGTGGTTTGACAGCAGTAAGGGGTCTGACCTTTCTGAGGAGACTGTATTCTTCCTCAGGTGGGAGCTTTACCTTTAAATAAGGAGGCAGCTGAGTCAGGAGTCAGGAGTTGGATTTCAAGGGAGCCATGTGTAAAGGGTAAATTTTTCAAAAGTCCACCTCCACACCTAAAGAACCATGCTCAGAGTGGCTGGAATGCTTCTGACACTCTAATCCTGCCTCTCTGGTCAGTAATAATACAAAAGTCCATTTCTGGAAATAAAAACAAAAAATAAATGGGACCTAATTAAACTTATAAGATTTTGCACAAGGAAGGAAACTATGAGCAAGGTGAAAAGGCAGCCTTCAGAATGGGAAAAAATAATAGCAGATGAGACAACTGACAAAGAATTGCTTTCCAAAATATACAAGCAGCTCACTCAGCTCAATACCAGAAAAATGAACAACCCAATCAAAAAGTGGGCTGAAGGACTAAACAGACATTTCTCCAAAGATGACATGCAGATGGCTAATAAACACGTGAAAAGATGCTCCACATCACTCATTATTAGAGAAGTGGAAATCAAAATCACAAATGAAGCATCATTTCATGCCGCTCAGAATGGCCGCCATCAAAAAGTCTACAAACAATAAATGCTGGAAAGGATGTGGAGAAAAGGGAACCTTCTTACATTGTCGGTAGGAATGCAAACTGGTACAGCCACTATGGAAAACAGTGTGGAGGTTCCTTAAAACACTAGAAATAGAACTGCCATATGACCCAGAAATGCCACTGCTGGGCATACACACCAAGGAATCCAGAATTAAAAGAGACACATGTACCCCAAGGTTCACTGAAGCGCTGTTTACAATAACTAGGACATAGAAGCAACCTAGATGTCCATCATCAGACGAATGGACAAGGAAGTCGTGGTACATATACACAATGGAATATTACTCAGCTATATATTAAAAAAAAAAAAACACATTTGAATCAGTTCTAATGAGGTGGATGAAACTGAAGCCTATTATACAAAGTGAAGTAAGTCAGAAAGAGAAACACCAACACAGTATATTAACACATATACATGGAATTTAGGAAGACAGTAATGACGACCCTATATATGCAAGACAGCAAGAGACACAGATGTAAAGAACAGACTTTTGGACTATGTGGGAGAAGACAAGGGTGGGATAATTTGAGAGAATAGTATTGAAACATGTGTATTACCACATGTAAAATAGATGACCAGTGCAAGTTCAATGTGTGAAGCAGGGCACTCAAAGCTGCTGCTCTGAGACAACCCAGAGGGATGGGGTGGGGAGGGAGGGGGGAGGTGGATGCAGGATGGGGGGAAACATGTGCACCCGTGGCTGATTCACGCTGATGTGTGGCAAAAACCACCACAGTATTGTAAAGTAATTATCTTCCAATTAAAATAAATAAACTAATTTTTTAAAGTCCATTTTCCTTGAAATCAGTTAGCAAGTACAGTTTAGCAAAACTTGGACTCAACAAATACAAGAAGGAAGAATATGCTCCTCGACCTTAGGGAATTAACAGTTCAACAAGAGATTACCCTTCCACTGGGAAAGGAGGAAGAGACCTGTGGGGCAAGGGAAGATTTGGCAGAGATTCATCAATGCAGAAGCAAATGTGAATCAGCAGGATGTTATCAGATGCTTGAAAGATGGGTACATAGAGGAGGGAAGGGCTCCAGGGGAGGAGGGCAGGTGGAGAAGCAGAAAGAGGCAGAGGCCAGCAAGTCCATACTGGAGGCACAGGTAGTGCTGTGAAAAGCCTGTGACCTGAACTGATACTGGGGATTTTGCAACCTCATGACCCCGAGGAAGGGGTCACCAGGAATTGCACTCCTGGCCATGGGTCTCTTAGCAAACCTGACCCACATGAAACCAAAGAGCAAAGAAACACTTGTGGTTCGTGATGCTGAAGCAGCCATCCCATTGCTGCCAACCAACTTGACTCTCAAGTGTTTACTTACCTGGTCAGAGGGAAGCTGGGTGCAATCCCGCTTTCATCGCTGAGGCTTGTTTCCCTGCATGCTTGGAAACATGGTGGGGCAGGTCCTGGCCAGAGGATGAGAGAATGAAGGGGGACTAGGCATGCTCCTGGGAGAAAATGTATCTTTCTCATCCCAATACATGATGTGCTGGGAAAAGAGAAGAAGACCAGCTATCCCAACCTGGGGGTCAGGGAAGGCTTCCTGGAGGAGACAGTACTTAAACTGGATGGGAAGAGCATGTGGGAGTCTAAGAGGAGAGGGTTCCAGGCAGAGGGAGCAGCACAGGAGAGGGAATGGGGCATCTCTTTATGCAGTAACCTCAGCCTGGCTGGAGTCTGACATTGAGTGCGTGGACAAGGTAAGGGGCGATGCTGGAGTGGAGGCCACTTTCTCTGCAGGGCGACGGGAAGCTTTGAGGGTTTTAAACAATGGAGTTAGCTGATGATTGATACCGAAGTTTACTAAAGTCACCAATGACCCTTGTGTTGCCGAATCCATTTTGTACTTTTCAATCTAACGTGAATTCTCAAGGTAGCGTTTGGTCCCACTGCCCTCTCCCTCCATCCTAGAGCATTCTCATGTCTTGACTTCTCAGTCACCACATTCTCCTGGTTTTCTGTCCACATCCCTGGTCACTCGTCTCAGCTTCTACTTCTCTCACTGGGCTCTGAATGTTGGTATTTGACAGGGTGTGTCTTGGCACCTTCTCACCATTCACTCTTGCTCTCAACCACCTCATTTATTCCCATGGCTTCACATGCATCTATTACACATAATAGAATTAGGGGAGAGGAGAGGACTCAGAATCAAGTCAAATCAAGCATAGGGTCCTGCTTCCGGGGTGTCATGGCTGAGTCTGCATGTTCATACTGAACCATCAACAATTGTGGGATGAGTCAGAGTGGAGAGGGTCAGAATGAGTAGTTCAGAGATCAGTAGAGGCATGTAATAAGGTGGGGGGCGGGGAAGAGGAGAGTTGCAGATTAGTATAGTTAGTGTCCTGGATTAGAAAGAAAGCAGAGAACACAACTCACTGTTCCCAAGCATGGAAGGAGTGGTGAACACTGATGCACATTAAAAGACCAAGTCCAAGGTCATAGAAAAATGTGATTGCAGAGAGGTTCAGGAAAGACGCATAGGCCCATCTGATTCCAAAGTCCAGGAAATCATCCAAGGCAGGGATCCAGACCACAAGAGCAAGGCCAGCAGACTGGTGGCCCTGGCCTGGCTTGAACTTCTGCTGTGGTGTGGGCAGGCAGGCAGGCATCCAAGGATATGCTCCCAGACGAGGACAAAGGCTTGGGGGTGTTGGTGGACTCTGTGTGCAGTCCAGACCACACTGACACATTCATGGTGAGACAGGGAAATCATGAGCCATTCCTGGTCCCTTATGGTTTCCAACCTTACATGCCCCAGGACAAAGAATTTAGCCACTGATAAAGCAAATTCCTTTTGTACTTCATTAGGAGTAAGGCTGCAAACAAGATCCAAACATGGTCTAAAGAAATTTTTGTGGCATTTACAATCAGCAGGAAAAGGCAGATTATTCAGTAAATGATGTTAGAACAATTGACTATCTATTTAGAAAAAACTAAGTTAGAGTCTTACCTTAAAATCAAGAACAAAAATAAATCTAATAATTAGTAGTTGATTTTAAAACTTTCCAGAAAGAAAAGCCTAGGTTCCAATGACTTCATTGATGAATTCTATCAAACATTCAAAGAAGAACTAATACTAATCTTTCACAAACTCTCCCCCAAAATAGAAGAAAGAATATTTTCTAATTCATTATTTGAAAAGACAACCCCCTGAATGGGAGAAAATATTTGCAAATCATATATCTGTTAAGGGATTTGTACAGAGAACACATAAAGAACTCTCACAACTCAGTAATAAAAAGACAACCCAATTTAAAAATGGGCAAAGATCCAGGTAGATATTTCTCCAGTGAAGATATACAAATACCCAATAAACACATGAAAATATCTCAGCATCATTAGTCATTAGGGGAATGGAAATCAAAATCACAATAAACAGACATAGAGAACAAACTTATGGCTATCAAGGGGAGAAGAGGGAGTGGGATGGATTGGAAGGTCACAATTGGTGTATACATACTTCGTTGTTGTTTAGTAGCTAAATCGTGTCCAACTCTTTTGAGAAGCCATAGACTGAAGCCCACCAGGCTCCTCTGTCCATGGGATTTCCCAGGCAAGAATACTGGAGTGGGTTGCCACCAGTCGGATTGAACCCATGTCTCCTGCATTGACAGCAGATTCTTTACCACTGCGCCATATGGGACCTGCAATACATTTTCATGTCTGAGTGAGAAGCTGAGAATAACCAGCCTTCCACCTTGAGGCAGCAGGCTAAAAGTAAGCCCTGGGGGATCTTTGAAATGTTTAGTGTAAGGAGAATTTTGACCCAGCATTTCTACTTCTAGAATTGTATCCTCAGAAATGTTTCAAAGACACCCAAAGAATGTTTACTACAGCTATGTCTGTCAGTCAGTCAGTCAGTTCAGTCACTCAGTCGTGTCTGACTCTTTGCAACCCCATGAATTGTAGCACGCCAGGCCTCCCTGTCCATCACCAACTCCCGGAGTTCACTCAAACTCACATCCATCGAGTCGGTGATACCATCCAGCCATCTCATCCTCTGTCATCCCCTTTTCTTCCTGCCCCCAATCCCTCCCAGCATCAGGGTCTTTTCCAATGAGTCAACTCTTCGCATGAGGTAGCCAAAGTACTGGAGTTTCAGCTTTAGCATCATTCCTTCCAAAGAACACCCAGGACTGATCTCCTTTAGAATGGACTGGTTGGATCTCTTTGCAGTCCAAGGGACTCTCAGGAGTCTTCTCCAACACCACAGTTCAAAAGCATCAATTCTTCGGTGCTCAGCTTTCTTCACAGAAGTAGTAAACAATTAATGTCCATTCATAGGAAACTAGCTACAAATGATGAATCCTTACCATTAGACACTAAATGGCCATTTAAAAAAAAACTCAATTACTGATGACATAGAAAGATGCTTGAAATGCATTGTTAGAGAAGAAAAATAAGTTACAGAACAGTATGTCTAATGTGATCCCAATTTTGAAAAAGTAATGGTATAGATGTTTGCATATGCATAGAAAAAATTCTGGATAAGTACACAATGAACTATAACAGCAGTTACCTGTGAGGACTGGATATTTAGAAGAGAGAGAGTATGGGGGGTGGGGGGAGGAAATTTTCTTTGTATACCTTTGAATCATTTTTATACTTTGATAAATATGGAAAAATAAAGCAATTACCTTAGGAGAAAACCAGGAAGGAAGCAGAGAAGGTGAGAGGGAAGGTATAATATAGGAATAGTAATTAACATTGATTTTTACCTAGGTGATGGAGTTTTGGAGAATTTTTCCCATTTGCCTATCTGCATTTTCTAATTTTTCAATGAGTTTTTATTAGTTGTTGAAAAAAATAGTTAGAAATAAAATAACGTCCTAATGCCTTTCTGTTCACCAGTTAAACAGATAAGGAAAGACTCGGTGACACAGGTACAAAAGGATTTAGTTTCCAAACAATGAAGCCATTTAGAAGAGAATGTTAAGAGAAATGGTGCTGGAAACACATATAGAAATGAAATCCTGGTGCTTCCCTGGTGGTCCAGTAGTTAAGATTCCACGATTACAATGCAAGGGGCATGGGTTCGATCCCTGGTTGGGAAACTAAGATCCCACATGCCACCTGGTACAGTACAGGGAAAAAAAAGAATGAAATCCTAAGTCAAATACTTAGTAATCATGAAAATGTCTCTCTGAGGCATCAGAACTTCAAAATTTTAAGGTATTTTTGGTGCAACATGGACTTGAAACTTGAAAGTTCTATTATGCTAATTGATCATTATGGACTACAGTACTCAACTGACATGTGTGAGTCCATATAGTAAATAAGGTAACATTTTAATTTGTTAGAAGTCTTAGAACTCCTTTTGTCTTTTCTCCCATTGGTAAGTAAATAATCGAGTCAGGCAGGTTCCGTATCTTAAAGCAAGATAGACAAGGAAGTTTATTCCAACAATATGACATTTTTGAAAACCAATCATTTTTTAAACGTTAAAAGTATATTTGCATATGTGTGAATATGGTGTGTATATCTATCTATCTGTCTATATATACTATAAGTATGCTATGTTAGGATACATGTGATTACCAGGCACGTATGGTGGGGATTTCTGAGAGGGAGTAGACAACTGGGGAGAAACAAGCAAAGAGAGTAAAATGCACTAAAAATGTATGAAATTACCTTTATGTATTTGTGTTAAATAAAAAACAGATTCAACAAACATTTGAGGATTTACTATATGCAGGCCCTCTTCTAGGTGTTGAAGTAGGTCATCAGTGAAAAACTCTGACAAAGATCTCTACCCTCAAGAAGCTTACACTCCAGAAGATAATAAACTTTAGACATAACATGTTAGTAAATCATAACCTACATTAACTGTGGTGATATGTAAGGAAATAAGACAAAATATTCAATGAATGAGTAGAAAACCGACACTTCTCCTGTGTCTTTGCCCTACTACTACTACCGTACTCACAACATTCTGACACTACATGTTGAGGGTGTTTTCCAATTCTGCAGTTGGGTCTGCAATTGGGAGACCAGCTGGGTCTCCCACAAATAAACTCAGTTCTGACACTGTCTTTCAGGACAGAGCATCAGATCCCACGTTAAGGGGATCTGAGGCTGCCCCCACTTCAGATGCCAATCACAAGCAGTCCCAGGTTACCTGCAACTTTTAACTTGGCTACAAATTGAGGGTTCCCACAGCCTCTTCCCCTTTGGATTTGATTATTTTCCAGAACAGCTCATAAAACTCAGGAAAATGTCTACTTAACGCTTAAAAGTTTATGCTGTGAAATAAAGGATGTGATGAAGGATGCAGATAAACAGGCAAATGAAGAGATACAGGTGAAACCTGGGAGGATCCTGAGCACAAGAGTTTCTTCCCCATGTAGTTGGGTGAATCACCTTCCCAGAATACACATGTTTTCATCAACCTGGAAACTCTGAATTCCATACTTTTAGGATTTTTATGAAGGCTTCATCACATTAATAGGATTGGTCATAAATCCCATTTCTAGCCCCTCTTCCATCCCTGGAGAATGGAGAAAGCGGCTGAAAACATCAAGCTTCTAATCATAGTTGGTCTTTCTGGTCACCAGTCCCCATCTAGAAGCCTACCAGGTGTCACTTCTTTGGAACAAAAGGCACTGCTAACACCCGGGAAATTCCAAGGGATTTAGGAATTCCGTGTCAGAACTGGAGTCAAAGACCAAATATTAGAACATAAGATGCTTCTAGTGGTCTTATCACTTAAGAAATTACAAGGATTTTAAAAACTCTGTGCCAGGAACCAGGGGCAAGGACCAATATATTTCTACTATCTCACAATGAATAAATATAATTTTTAAGAATTATAATTAATGACAATTAAGTGATAGATACATGCTGCTGCTGTCACTTCAGTCGTGTCCGACTCTGTGCGACCCCATAGACGGCAGCCCACCAGGCTTCCCCCGTCCCTGGGATTCTCCAGGCAAGAACACTGGAGTGGGTTGCCATTTCCTTCTCCAATGCATGAAAGTGAAAAGTGAAAGGGAAGTCGCTCAGTCGTGTCCAACTCTTAGCGACCACATGGACTGCAGCCTACCAGGCTCCTCCGTCCATGGGATTTTCCAGGCAAGAGTACTGAAGTGGGGTGCCATTGCCTTCTCCAGATAGATACATAAAAATTAAATTAAAAGAATCTATACACATATTTTTAAATTAAAAATAAAAAATTCCTTTATCAGTAATTGGTTATTTAATACCACCAACAGAGAAATATACTGGTGTGACACTTTCAGTTCAGTTCAGTCGCTCAGTCATGTCTGACTCTTTGCGACCCCATGAATCGCAGCACACCAGGCCTCCCTGTCCATCACCAACTCCCGGAGTTTACCCAAACTCATGTCCATTGAGTCAGTGATGCCATTTAACCATCTCATCCTCTGTCGTCCCCTTCTCCTCCCACCCTCAATCTTTCCCAGCATCAGGGTCTTTTCAAATAAGTCACTTAGCAGACATTAAAGGAAATTTTTATTCTAATTAAAAAACCTGAAAAAGCACCTAAGAATTAGGTGGCCTGAATTCTAGTCCTGATTCCACCACTGCCCAAACCTGGGGTAGTTACTTATTTCTCTATCTGTATCCTTAAACTTGCAGTTGGGGATAATAATATATGGTCTACTTGACTTCATAGGGTTATTGTGAAACTCACATGAAGTATATTAGTATGCTCTAAACGTCATCAAACAGGGACTCCCCTGGTGGTCCAGTGGTTAAGAATCTGCCTTCCAATGTGGGGGATGTGGGTTCCATCCTTGGTCGGAGAAGTAGATCCCACACGCCACAGAACAACCAAGCTGGCTCACAGCACCAAAGTGCCTGCCACCACAATAAAAATCCAGTGCAGACAAAAAAAAAAAAAAATCCTCAAACACTATATACAAATCAAAGAATTGTGATTGATGAAGCTACAGATTGTTCTGATAAACCCAACAAGAGACAAGCCAGTGGAATCAATGCCTGGAAGACCCCGTGGGGTCCAGTTGCAAAAGCATTGTCCTTCAAAATGATCGAGGAAAGAGAGTTTATCACCATGTGTCGCAGGCACACTGGGGACAGCCATCTAAAAACAACCCCTCTACCTGCCTTCCACTCTCCACTAAAAGGGCTGACTTCCAGCAGCAATGTTTCCTCAACACAACCCAGTCACTGGTAATAGTTAAACACAGGTGGGCCAATATGATTTTCTTCCAGAGAAGCTTTGACTTAGGAGAGGGAAACAGAGAGATGCACACCTAGACAGAAGCATTCTGTACATCCGGAAGTTACACTTGAAGTTGGAGCTGTGAGCAGCCATCTTTGGGCCAGGAAGCCCGGTTGGTCTAGAAAGAATGAGGCAGGGTTGAGAAACAGCCCTCCTTGTGCTGCTGGTGCCCTCCAGCCTGGTTCTGGTTCTTCTTGAGGCCCAGTTCTTGGGCTCCATGAGTCCCCTGTTGAATCCCAACAAATTTTCAAAGGTTAGCATGGTTTCTGTTGCCAAAGTTCCTGAACTAAACATACAGTCTAGGCCTGGCTCATTTGGCAGGGTTACGATTAACAGGAATAGCACAGAGGCAGTTAAAAAATAAACCACCTCGTCCTGGCTTAACTGGGTCATGAACATATTGTGCAACCCTGACAGGTATAGTCATTCCAACAAAGAGAACAGGAAAATAGGCAAGCAGCTGAGTCAGGAGCAAAGACTGTCATTAACCTAAACTGCACCCACTTTTGGAAATGCAATTCAGGAAAATGAACCTGCTGGACCAGATGACATTTTTTTGAGAATTTCTAACTGCTCTTGAGACTGCAATTTAGAGCTTCTTAGTTATGGAGAGTCACACCTAAGGAACGCCAAAGTTATTCCTTCCCCACTGCAAATCATAGAAAGGCTGGAGAACCATGAACACTATAATTTAACCTCAAAACTATTTAGCAAATAGAAAAGTCAATGCTGCTGCTATTGCTGCTAAGTTGCTTCAGTCGTGTCTGACTCTGTGCGACCCCATAGACGGAAGCCCACCAGGCTCCCCTGTCCCTGGGATTCTCCAGGCAAGAACACTGGAGTGGGTTGCCATTTCCTTCTCCAATGCATGAAAGTGAAAAGTGAAAGGGAAGTCGCTCAGTCGTGTCCGACTCTTAGCGACCCCATGGACTACAGCCTACCAGGCTCCTCCATCCATGGGATTTTCCAAGCAAGAGTACTGGAGTGGGGTGCCATTGCCTTCTTCGAGAAAAGTCAATAGAGCCTCACTAGCCCTGAGCCCCGTCAATCCAAAAGGAAATTTAGAAAACAGCAGTCAT
Organism: Bos indicus; assembly: GCF_029378745.1. Lineage (NCBI taxonomy): Eukaryota > Metazoa > Chordata > Mammalia > Artiodactyla > Bovidae > Bos > Bos indicus. Next base: position 58,156,387 of record NC_091769.1, read on the forward strand.
CATTCATTTCCTTCATGCCTTCATTCAACAAATATTGAGTGTCTACTATGTGCCAAGTACTGCGTTAGGGGTTGGGGATACAGCTGTGAAAAAAACTGATGAGGTCCTTGTCTCAAGGAACTTATGGTCTAAGTGGAGAGAGACAGACAATATAAAATGGGGATATTATGTGTTTGTGTATTTGCTGGAAAAAAATCAACCAGCGCAGGTGTACAGGAGTAATAGATGTGTGTTACCTCACATGCACTGGTCAGGGACAGCCTCTGTGATAAGTTGATGTTTGAACAGAGACTTCTAAGAAGGGAGGGAGGAAGGGATGCTGCACTCTGGGTCGAGCTTTCTAGGCCGAGGGAAGAGCTAGTACACAGCCTAAGGTGGGGGCCGGTGGGAGCCAAGGTGGCTGTTCATCCCTCTCTCACTTTCCCTCTCCTACGTCAAAATGTTTCATGAACTTGGCAAGGAGTTGTGGATGGGTGCCTTGTAGGCCTCAGTCAAAACCTTCACATTTATTCTGAGGAGGGCAGTCATTGAGATTTTGAGTAATTGGAGGAGAGACATGATCTGATTTATGATTTAAAAGGATCATTCTGGCTGCTGTACAGAGAATAAACTGTAGGGGATCCAGGGAGACCAGAAAGGAGACTATGGCCATAGTCCAGCAGACAGATGGTGGGTTAGATCACGTAGCAGCGATGGAGATGGTGAGAAGTGGTCAGACTCCAGATATTGCCATAGACTCACTGAGGGATTGGTTGTGGGTTTTCAGAGGAAGGAACACCGAGTGACTCCTAGGCTTCTGACTTTCAAATGAAGACACTTGTTCTCCAGGGAGACAAAAAGCAACGCAGACTATTTACAGCAAACACAGAAAGTGGACATGAACTGTTTAGTCTTCATAGATCTGAGAGCTGCCTGTGCTGGAGTAGTTCAGGCCAGGGTTTGGGCTGAGGAAGGATCAAAACCTGGAGGCAGGAGTTGGGCAGAGCTGATGAGCAGTATGCCTAGAACAAAATGCCATCTGTATGTCAAGGCCAGAAGTTATGATACTTAGATAAGGGGAAGCGATAATGAAAGCAAAGTCAAGGTCAGAGTTCAGAGTTTCAGTCCAATTGGGGAGGGAAAGGCAACAATGGAAACAGGACAAGAGCAAGGATAGTTTATGATATATGACACATTCTGCTAAAGAGTTTGAATACATTTCATTTAATCCTTACAAAACCCCATGAGTTAGGTGTCATTAGCCTTATCTTACGGATAAGGAAAAGCAAGAGGATGAATAACCCACATATGGCTGGTAGGCAGTAGAACACAGTATTAAGCCTGGTTTGGATCTGACTCTGAAGCTTGTGTGCTTAAAGACTGCACAATACTGCAAGTTTCAATGTCTCAGTAGGCAGCTGAAGTCATCTCAAGTTATGTGGGTGTGGGAGTGGTAAGCTCAAGTGGAAGCAGAGTCCAAGTACACAGACAAATTTGGATCCAAATTTGTGGTTTTAAGCTGGACGTGAAGAAACAGGCTTGGGCTGGAGTCTGAAATCAGAAGCCCAGGATCCGGCAAAGCAACCGTCATCCTACTCCAGCAGCACCGAGCTATAAGGAAGGCATTGTACATGCAGACATACCCCAAGGTAAGTATCCTGTTTAGCTAGACTTGTAACACTATCACTGTGCTGTATCAAGACAGCAAGGGTTAGCATACAAATCCAGTGGAATTTGTTAGATCTCCGCATTGGAACTGAGATGATGTTCCAACATGGGTAATCAAACATCCATCTTTTCTGTAAGATACTTATTACACACTAAGCTTTGGAAGAGCTTGTAAAGATCCTTCTCTTCACCTGGTTTATTTAAGGAGCATGCCCCAGGCACTATGAAGAAAGAGGTTGGTGAGTTCACAATGCTCTTTCAAAGGTAAACAACTTTGGACTTTGAATACTTTTGTTTCTGGCAAGGTTGCACTGAACACAAAGTTTCATTCTTATTCTGCTTCAGGGTCATTAATTTACTCAGCCCAGTGCATCTATTACAGAAATAAGACCTAGAAGGAATATATACTGGTAAAGGTTAAACATCATGGCTATTATAGTGGGTTAGAATTCAAAAGGTGTCCCATTCAGAGTTGTCCCAGGTAGGCTGTATTATTACGCTCAAGTAATCTGTATCACCTAAATTAACAAGAACCTTAGGTCCAAAGAGTAAGTGCCACCCAATGAGAAGATGAGTTAATGGTGAAAGTGGATCCAAAACTTGGATCTCCCAATTTGTCCTTTTTCCTCTCAAGCCAGATTTCAAAATATTAAATAGTAAGAAACCCTAATATTAAGAGGCAAACTATTAATTATTAATATTTATTAATAGTAGATACACGATAAACCCATTTAGGGTAGAGTCTTTGCTTGTTTTGAATTCAACAGTAAATGGAAACTGAAAAGGCCAGGATTAGGAGGTGAGCAATTCAAAGAACAAAACCAGCCCACTAAATGTGCTACAGAAAACAGTACTTCTAAATAATTTCGAAAGGAATAATACTGTGCAGAACCTAGTAAAATACATTATTTTAACCTAGAAGTAAAGGTGATACCATATTGGATTTTATTTTAAAAGTTTGGTTTACTCCCTAGATGTAGGCCCAAGTATAAATTTATAAAATTGACTCACCTGTCCCCAAGCTACAGCAACTGCAGTGAGAAATAAGAAGCAAGACTATCTCATCATCATTGAAGCAACTGCACAAAAATCCCTAAGGTGTAGTCTTAACTTTGTCGTGAAGTTGTTTGGAATTAGAAATTTCGATTTCTACAACTCCAATACTTTGGCCACCTGATGCTAAGAACTGACTCATCTTGAAAAGACCCTGATGCTGGAAAAGAGTGAGGGCAGGAGGAGAAGGGGACGACAGAGGATGAGATGGTTGGATGACATCACCGACTCAATGGACGTGGGTTTGGGTGAACTCCGGGAGTTGGTGATGGACAGGGAGACCTGGCGTGCTGCGGTTCATGGGGTCGCAGAGTCGGACACGACTGAGCAACTGAACTGAACTGAACTGTACTTCAAGTAAACACACCGAGCCTGGTAGGGTTAACTGAGAAGAGTTGGTTTCTTCTTTGGGAGGATGTGATTAACAGGAACTTTCATACACTTGGACAGCAATGTAGCATCTCACAGACTTGAAGATATGTTTTCTCTGTGATCTAGCAATTGTACTATGTATTACCCAAAAGACACTCTTATATGTGTTTACAAGAATTCTCACTGCAAATGTGTTTGTAGCAGCAAAATTTTAAAAACAAGTGTCATTTCAAAAATGGATACACTGCAAAACAGCAATTAAAATGGAATTAGGAGGCCTACACACACCAACATAAACTTCAGACATGTTGAATGAAAAACCTAAGTTGAAAAAATATGCCATGATTTTAACATGCAACATTACATATACAAAAACTGTGCAAAGAATGATAAACCAAATTCAGAAAGCGTCTACCTCTGAGGACAGAGGCAGGGAAATGAGATGTGGGAGGGCTGAGAGGGATTCAGTTTTATCTGTAGGTGTTTATCTGACACAAACTGACATTAGATAAACTAATAAAGCAAGTGGTATGTTTTTAAAAAAATTCTTTTTCTACATGCTTGAAATCTTAAAGACCAACCAAAGAAGTGTGGGAGGGAGGGTGTTGCTATTTCCAAATTAAACCTAATATCTAAGATTCAGAAGTAGCTCTAAAAATCGTGATGCCAAGCCATTAGTTCAGAGATGTGACTCATCTCATGACACAGATCATCCAAAAGTCTGAAAGCTGCACCACAGCTGGGACATTCCTCTAAGTCATAATCAGTCATTTAAAAATTATTTTTGGACATAGACAAGATGGCAGAATAGAAACCCCTAGACCTCACTACCTCAGAGAAAAACTGACTTAACAGCATATGGTCCAAAAAGCCTTCATGAGAACTCCAGACACCAGTTGACAATCTCAAAGCCAAGAACAGATACACTTAAATGAATAATTTGAAAAGCAGTTTTATTTCAACCATGTCAGCCCCCTCCTCAAGCCAGCATAGCTCCTGCTTGGGAGGGAAAGCCCACCCACCCTGTAGCTCCTCCTTTGGGAGGGAAATGGAAGACTGGAACAATCCCCCACTGTTCCAGGTTTTGGGGGGCTGCCCAAGAGACTTGATTTCAGTTTGGCCTGATTAAAAGCACCATTCTTGAATGCCTGGGGGCCAATGAGAACAAAAGAGAGCTCAGGGAATTGCTGTAGTATCAGACAATCTCGGACATACACTAGACAAAGCAACCCTCGGAAAAGAAATCTGGCTGGGGGATGAAGAGTTGGAGCGGGGGCGGGGAGGAGTTTATACATACAAGTACAGAGATTACACAATCCTATAAAAGGTTTGAGAAACTTCTCTAGCTGGGAAGCTCAGTTCATTTCAGTTGCTCAGTCGTGCCTGACTCTTTGGGACCCCATTAACCGCAGCACGCCAGGCCTTCCTGTCCATCACCAACTCCCGGGGTTTACCCAAACTCATGTCCATTGAGTCAGTGATGCCATCTAACCATCTCATCCTCTGTTGTCCCCTTCTCCTCCTGCCTTCAATCTTTCCCAACATCAGGGTCTTTTCAAATTTGTCAGCTCTTCGCATCAGGTGGTCAAAGTATTGGAGCTGACAAGACTGGTGATATTTCCCAGTACAAGTCAGTCTGTAAAGCAGGCAAAGGTACCTGTTTTTTCAAATGCAAAAATCAGAACAAAGAAAATAACAAGACACATGAATAAACAGGGAAACAAAGCTCAAAGAAACAAAATGAATCTCCATAAACTGACCAAAAAGAAATGGAGATCTATGAATCACCTGACATATGGTGGACACATGTCATTATACAGTTGTCCAAACCCACATACAATAGCAAGAGTTAACCCTAATTAAGGTAAACTATGGACTTAGGCTGATTCTGATGTGTCAGTGCTATGTTCATCAATTATAACAAATGTACCACTCCGGTGGGGGATGGTGATAATAGGGAAGATTATACATATATGGAGACAGTAGATATATCAGAAATCTTTGTACCTTATGCATACTTTTGCTGAGAATCTACAATTTCCCTAAAAATAAATTCCATTAAAAAAAGACCAAAAAAAAAAAAAGGCTTCAAATCAACAATCTAATTTTACACATCAAGGAGCAAGGGAAAAAAACAAAAAAAGAACTAAACCCAGTTATCAAGAACTAAACCCAGTTATCAGAAGGAAGAAAAAAAAACTGGAATAGAAATAAATGGAAATATAGAAAAAATAAACAAATTTAATAAATGCTGAGCCAGAATAAGAGAGTCAACATAAATCAGAAATGAGAGAGAAATTAAAAAGGGATCATATTAGACTATAATGAACAACTGTATGCCAACAAATTGGATAACCTAGAAGAAATGGATACAATTCTGGAAATACGCAACCTACAAGAGTGAATTGTGAAGAAGTGGAGATTAAATCAATCATCAAAAGCCTCCCAACAAAGGAACCCCAGGACCAGACAGATTCACTAGAGAAGTTTAACATTTAAAGAAGAATTAATACCAATCCTTTTGAAACTCTTCCAAAAAACTAAAGAGGGAATACTTCCAAACTCATTCTATGAGGCCAGCATTATCCTGATAGCAAAATCAGACAAAGATATAAGAAAATAAAACTACAGACCAATATGCCTGATGAATAGATACAAAAATCCTCAAAAAAAAAAAAAAGCCCAAAACAAGCCAACTAAATCCAGTTGCATCTTAAAAGAATTATATAGTATCAGTTCCGTTCAGTGTAGTTCAGTCGCTCAGTCGTGTCCGACTCTTTGCAACCCCATGAATCGCAGCACACCAGGCCTCCCTGTCCATCACTAACTCCTGGAGTTCATTCAGACTCACGTCCATCGAGTATATAAGAAAATAAAAACTGTCCATTATCAACTATGGACAGGTGCAATTCCTGGAAAATAAGACTGGTTCAATATATGAAAAAAATCAATGTAATACAGCACATCATCAGGAGGTCAAAACCCACATGATTACTCTCAAGAGAAAAAGCATTTTACAAAATTAAACATCTTCTCATGATTAAAAGAAAAAAAAACCTCAACACAATAGGAACAGAAGGAAATTACTTCAACATAGCAAAGGCTACATATGAAAATCCACAAGTAACATCATATCCAAATGTGAAAAACTGAAAGCTTCTCCTCTAAGACCTTAAGTTTTTAAGGTAATTTGAGTATATAAATTCACAACAGTGATATTCACTGAAATCACTGAATTCATTATAAATATATGTATCTTTAAAACCTTTGTGAATCCACATGAAATCAATAAATAGGTCAGTGCGAAGGCAGAAAGTCCAGATATTAAGAGAATGTATGAAACAAGAATGGAAGACAAACAGGAAAAGTGAAGTTAAACAAAGAATGGTCATATTTGGATAGGTAAATGGGTATGTTCTTGAGCAAAGGAATGATGATGCAGAACAAATACATTTAATACAATTAAAATACAAATACATCCTCCAACCGCACAGTTCAAAGCTTCCACATACATCTTATATAATAGCTTTGAAATCTATAAAGCCTTACCATTTTAATATGTGAGGTTAAGTCAACAAGAGATTTCTGTGTGGAGACAAAAAGTCTTTTTCTTCTAAGTCTTTTAGCCTAACATAGTTTAAACTGTAGCCACAATTCAAAGATGCTGAAAAGTGGAACTAGAGAAGATTCTGCTAGTGATTTTCATTATAGCTAGGTAATCATTTTCATTACCTAGAGTGAAAGTCACTCAGTCGTGTCCGACTCTTTGAGACCCCATGGACTATACGGTCCATGGCATCTTCCAGGCCAGAATACTGGAGCGGATAGCTGTTCCCTTCTCCAGGTGATCTTTCCGACCCAGGGATTGAACCCAGGTCTCCCACATTGCAGGTGGATTCTTTACCAGCTGAGCCACCAGGGAAGCCCAAGAACACTGGAGTGGGTAGCCTCTCCCTTCTCCAGCGGATCATCCCGACCCAGGAATTGAACCAGGGTCTCCTGTACTGCAGGAGGATTCTTTACTGGTAGCTGAGCTACCAGGGAAGCCAAAGAGTTAAACAGGAGCCATATTTGCTGGCCATGTTTTATTTGTCCTTTTTCTTCAAACAGGATAACCAAAGATACAGACAGTATTCCATAAAGTAAAATAGATGAGACAAATTCTAAGAGACTGCGATGCCACATGCTACATTTAACCTAATTTTATTCATGCTTGCTTTGGGATGGGGAATAGATCATTCAGTAAAAACATACAGTAAAAACAAAATATGTCTTATCATGTACAACTTTTAAACTACAATAATGATGTACCTTAATTACTTCCATGCACACAAGTCTAACATTACAGTTTTTTAAAAAATAAACACAATTAAGACTTCTAGGAGCATTTTATAATAAAGTAATTCCTAATTTTTCTTTGTAGATAGATCAAGCACCTCCAAAATACAAATTCCTATACACAGTGAGCGCTTTACTTAAAATGAATACTTAAGTAAATTAAGTACGTGGACAGCCTTAGGATAAGCTGACATTATATATTCAGCTAAGTAGGCAACAAACCATAGTGCCAAATGGAAAAAAGTGTATTTGCAAATAAATCTCAAAAACTAACTTTTTATCATTAAATACAGAAAATATACTGATTTGCTAAAATAAATAAGATGTGATGTAACACTTCACTATAAAGAATGCATACCAGAACATTTATAAACAGTGAGTGAATCTCATTAAGAAGAGTTTACTACAATAAACGCTGGCTAAATAGAAGTGCATATTGTGAAGCACTATGGGTGGTATATGTTTTGCCACATACTCTTGTTACCTTGAGGTAGATAACACATGTGTACCAAATTCGGCATTCATTTTCAGTTGCTGCTGGTATCATGTGTTTTTAAGAAATGTGTACAGTATGAAAAACTTGAAAATACTCATGAATGAAAAATGTTTTAGGAAAAAAATAGATATTTTCATGCAATTATGTACAGTCTCACTGTGTAAATTTCAAGGCAAGATTTTTGTTTCCTGTAAAACAGATCATTGTTCTATAAGAGAATGTTTTTTACTTGTCTTAGTGCATTTCTTTTGTCTCCTCCTGCATTGCATTATTTTGCTCTATTCTTTATTTTTGTGTGCAAACGACATGCCAGTTAAAATGAAAACCATCTCACATGTAGAAAAAAAGTCTGGATTTTAAAAACCAAGAAAAAAATCCTTTCTAAATGACACCATCTGATTCAAGTAAAAAAAAAAAAAAAAGACTTAAACACTAGTAATAAAAAAGACAAAACACATTTCATGAAGAATACAAAGGGAAATGTCTGCTGAGTGTTTTAGTTCAGATGTTTCAGAATGCTGCTGTATGTCTTATGAGGAATCTGAGGGGAAGATTTCATAGCAGAAGGTGTTAATGTGGCCTGTATTGACTTAAGTGGTGACCCAACTGGACTGTGAAACTGTGGGATGCCTATGGATTCAAGCTGCTTGTTGAAGAGGAACTCCCCACTGCTGTTCAGAAATCCTTCCTCATTTCCTCTCTCCCCAAGCTTCCCATCCTCTACCGGCTCAGTTTCTAGCATTTCAGTATCTTCTTTCCTGCTAAAAAACTTGTCCAGGTAACTGGTATAAGTGTTTTCCTTTTCAATTTGCTCATCTTTCCTTACCTCACAACAAAACTGATTTATGAGAAAACAGTCCTCCCCACCACCCACAAACTGGCTATCCCAAGAAGATTGATACAATGCTTCTAATTGAGCCAAATTTGCCATTCCTTTTTCCTGTTTTTCTCGGCTTACTGACTTTGATATCAAACTTTTCAATTCTAATTGGGACACTGAGCTATTCAAGTCATTTAATTTGTCAACAACATCAGCAGCCTCATGTTGTGAACTAAGTTGAATAGTTCCTGCAATAAAGGAATCAAAGTCAAATCCCTGATTCTTTTCCCTTTCTTTTTCAGCCAGTTGCTGTGATGCTTCCTCTAAAGCTATCTGGGCTTTAACCAATCCATTCCTTTCACATTTTGACTTGCCCTTCTTATCAGATTTTTCTTTGCTTTGTTCTTTCCAATTAGAAAGATCTATAATAAGCTTGGGTTCATAATAATGATTAACTTCACTCTCTCTCCAAACTAAGTTATCTAAATATGATGATGACCTCGTTTTGTAGTTACAAGTATGGCTACACTCCAGATCACAGTATTTGTTTTCATGATGATCTGGGTACTGCCAACAAGGCTCAGTAGAGTAACTGGTGTCAAAAGCAGGATCCTCCAAATACTTTTCACGATCTCCATCCAAATATTTTCGAGGATCAACTTGTACATCTTCTTCATCAGTGACATCAGACAGAGCTCTTGGGTCTAGTTGAACTTCCTCAATATCAAAGTTGTTATGTATAGGCCAATCATGCTCTGAAAATTGACAATCATGGTACCTGAAAAAAATTAATACATTAGTGTTACTCCAGGTATATGATTTCACTTTCAAATTTACTGCATGCCTTTTGAGTCAAAGCACTATGCTTGCTAGGTCTATGAGGGGAATAATAAGAGTATTAAGTCATATAAGAATTTATAATCTTAATGGATAGGTAAGCCCTGTTACTATATAAAAGCAGTATGATGCAACAGAGCATATAATTATATAAACTGCACATAAACAGCTGAGTGGCTGGCTGGTCTACAGTTCAATTTCAAAATTTCTATAAATATAATTTCACACACGGGTGAAAAAGAAAACCTTTATGGCCACAAAATGTAGATCCCTAATTTCAATCAGGTGCCGTACAGATTTTCACTCTATGGTAATAAAGCAGACTAGAGGAAGGCTTGCTGGAACTCATCACCATAAGTAGAACAAAACAAGTCTCCATGTAAATGTGTTACTGAATGTGGTATCCTCTTACTGACACATTACAGCAAGGTGCCCACACTACAACCAAGTACAGGCAGACTAAGACACAAGCGAAAACAGTGGCGGTTGAAGAGGAGAGAATAGAAAAGAAATCAGATGACTTAACTAATAAGTATGGTAGAAAATGTCGAGATTGGAAGACATCTGGGTATGTGAGAAAACAACTATATATATAGATAGTAGAAATGTTCATGTAGATGGTTGGCAGATATGTTTGATCATAAATACTTCAACATTTTAGGAGTTAAAAAATGCAGCAAGTAAACAAACTAATTTCAACATTAACTACTTCTTGTTCCAAAGTAGCATTTAATTTTTCCCATTATGTATATACTAAGCAGTAACTATTAAATATTGAAATTACATAAAGGCTATTCAAAGACATCAATAAGTTTAGCAGAAAGCCAAAAAGACCATTTCTAAACTTTTAAGATTTTTACATTGTCTTATCATATACAATTTAAAATAAAACTCACTAAATTATGTTTTATTCAAAACAAAAGCTTTTCCTAATTTAGGGTCAGTTTTACCTTTCCCAGTTATAAATGTGACTATGAGTTTCATCCATAAGCAAAATATCATCAACTTCATCTTCAATATGAAAAGGATGACTTGAGATTGGCTCATCCATTGGAAAAGAATAAATGCTCATGTAAGGATGGGAAAGCGCTTCTTCTGCTGTCAATCGATCCATGGGGCTGAATGTCAAAATTTGTTCCAGGAAATCCAGTGCTACAAGAGGAAGGAAAAAACCTTAACTGTACTGGAGGTCCAGCAACCCATAAAGAAAAAAAGGGATTACACAATTAAAAGGTAAGTTAATTGAAGTTCTGTCAGAGAAACAAAACAACTTACTTGATTCACTGATTAAAAAGACATGTGTCCAAGAAACAAAGTAAGTGTCTGAAATATATCCCAATCTCATATTATGGCCAATTATAAAGGAAAAGGAATATATGAAGTTGAACCATATGAAATTTTCATTTTTGTCAGTCAAAAAACAGCAATTTCATATGGCATAACCTGATACATAGGTCCTAATTTCAGTTCTGCAACTCACTAGGTTAGCTGGATTACTAGCTATGTGGAACTGGAGAGGTTAAACTTGCTGAACTTCCATTTTTTCATGTATAGAATGGATACAGAGATAGGTATAAGGTATAAAAATGAAATGTATAGTGTTTAGTGCTCAATATAAAGAAAGCCCCTTGCTCCCCTAACCTCATTGACCAGCTGTTGTACTAATTTTGTTGACTTCTGTTTCACACCAATCATACTACTGCAGATCACACAATGCATTTGATCACTTTAGGGCTACAGCATAGCTACCACAAACCCAGATCTTTTCACTAACTCAGACTGCATCACTGTCACCAGCCTTCTACCACCACCACACACTTGAATGCCTTATGAGTGACACCATCTTCAACTCTGAACCATTCCCACCTTCTACTTTTTCTGTTTCCTAGTTATACAGTACTGATAAAAGCTGGATGCAAAATCACGTGTGTGTGTGTGTGTGTGTGTGTGTGTGTGTGTGCGTGCGCGCGTGCGTGTATCTCTCTCTCTCTCTCTTTAAGCTCTCTACAGACTCACACATACTGTGGAATTTCAACTGGCCTTTGAAATGGCTCAGCAATGTTCCTCACCATTTCTTTTTGCTCTCAATCTTCTCATTGTTCTAAGCAGATAAACCTTCACATTTATCTCAATCCCTACTTCTTCACTCTGGTCTGTCACACATCTACTGATCCTTGCCTTCTATCTCAACAGAAAAGCTAGTTAGCACTTCTCTAAAACTAAGCTGCACTCTAGAAAGGACCTTATTCTCAACTCCCAATCTCTCATTAATATTAAAAGTAGCTGACATTTATACAGTGATTTATATTCCACAAAGTGCTTCACTACATTATCTCATTCAATCCTCAGATCAGTCCAATGAAGTACTAAAGAGAAGAAAGGTAAGGCTCCTTGTTATTCATACCCTTCAGTGGCCCAGGGCTGAGGTTCCTGCCTGTGCTCCAACTTTTCCCCACCCGCCTCTACTATATTACCCTAACCTAGGAAATGATTTCATGATACATCAAGCTGTTCTTGGTTCTTCTGCAAGTCAATGCCCCACGTGTCTCAAGGCAACAGACAATCTAAGGCACAGTTACTGATAGTTGACTCAGCATAACTGCCATTCTCAGAGTGAAACATATCCAACTACATGAGAGGAATATACTCTAGAATCCCTAAAACTGATAGCAGGGAGAAAAGGGAGGGCTAACAGTCAGGCTGAACTCCCAAATGTATGCAAATAAAAAACATTTCCATCATTGTGAAAATTCTATTGGATAGCCCTGCTCTAGAGGAAATCAGTCTATTTACTACAATGGTATGCTAAGACAAAGAAATAAGTGGTAAACTATAGAGAAAGGGAGGATAAAAGGTAACCATGAAGGAAAATTTAAAAGATTTGGGTATCCATTTAAAGACACTAACCAGTACAGGGTTCCAGTAGTCTTAATCTGTCAATTCACATGTACTTAATCTTGTCTGCTTTTTCCCTCTGAAGATCATAAATAGAATGTGAGAAAGGAACATATACTACTCTAAGAGTTCCCCATTGCTCAGAAGGTACTCTGCCTCCAAACAAAATTCCAGTGGTAATGAAGAAGAAACTTGCAGAGCACATCTATGTAACAAGTCTTTAGCTTCAGGAACTTTGAACACTCTGCAATGCATTTGTACGCGAGTACAGGTGGCACTAGTGGTAAAGAATCTGCCTGTCAATGCGTAAGATGCAAGAGACGTAGGTTTGATCCCTGGGTTGGGAAGATCCCCTGGAGTAGAAAATGGCAACCCACTGCAGTATTCTTGCCTGAAAAATCCTGTGGACAGAGAAGCCTGATGGGCTACAGTCCATGGGGTCGCAAAGAGTTGGACATGAATGAGTACGTGCGTGCACCCACACATGCACAGAGTTCTATCACTTATAAAAATCAAGAATCCTTGTTCAATGGTTACTTTAATGAACCTATTATCAAAGACATTTGTTCAACACATTATGAATAAATCCCAGGCACCAACTAAATATTCAGGTTAGTTCACAGCTGACTAATGAGGACAAGGGAAAAGAAGATTCAAATTTAATTAGGTTACAAATGCCTCAACAGCAACGTTCTGTATTACTAGCTTGCCTGTTTTGATAAGACTCAGCAATGGCAACAGTGACTCCAAGCCAATCCCTGAGCACTCTCTCTCAATTTGGCTGAGCAGGGTCATACCTGCAGAGCAGACACATGTCCTGCTTGCCTCCCCACCTCTGGATTCTGATTTAACATTCTGCACTTTTTAAAGAGTTCCAACAGACAACTCTGAGGCATAGTCAAGTGCTACATGACTGCTGTTCAGTTATGAACAGGATGCCATCATGACAATGGCAACAAGATCAGGAGTCAGAAAGTCAGCAATATATTACTGACTGTAAAGATACTCTAAAAGACGGGTTAAAAACGTAGCATTCCTGAAAAGGAAGCTTATGAAACCTGTTGAAATTAAATACAGTTGCTTCCTTTTCATTCAAGCATTTAATAATGAGTTCCAAGCATAGCTGAGGGGAAAAAAGACAATGTCATCAGTTTTGCCATCCAGTGCCTATTTCTCAAAACACTTGCTAAGTTAAAGCACTTTGATACACATTAACCTTAACTACATAATGATCAGAGTGGGTGATATGAACAATAAACATATAAAGAGAAAGTTTAAGATGTTTAGGAAACTCTATCTCCCTAACTTTATGATTCAGGAAAAAACTATCACAATTCTGGCATGGATACAGCTAAATACAGTACAATAATCCTTAAAGGTATGATACAATCAACTTTTAAGGAAGATATTTTTCATTTCTAATGCTCTTCTTTTAAAAAATGTTATCTTATTACAGATAACTATTACAGCATTTAGACTTTTGTATCTTATTTGTATCAACAAACCCTGAAGATACATCTCTCCATTCTGATGTATGAAATTAACTGCTTTAATGGTCAATGAAGTTTTGATTCTCTCCATGTTCCTATTAAGTCTACACAAACTGTCACATTTAGCACCCAGTATTACTAACACCAATCTGCAATCTTTTATGTAACAAGTTTGTTCATATGTAGTTTTGATCTTTCCTCCATCTTTTCCTTGCTCTAAAACCCCTGCTTTCCTTCAAATCAATACCCTCTTTCATATCTAAATCACACTTATATTTGTACCCTTACTTATTTATCATATAACCCTCAGAGAATCCCATTCCAGCTCAATAAGAGTCAGTGATAAACACGTTCACCTAGCAGAGATGATCAGAAGTAAAAGTTGGAAAAGCACATGGAGTCAGAACCAGAAAAGAGGGGTACACTGGAATCTGGAAAATTATTCAGAGCAAAGAAAAGATTCCCAGCCTAAGTGCTTGGCTATAAAAAGGAAAGCAAGAGCTTAAGTTTTAGGTGCACCTTGAGTGTCTAAAGACTATTTGGGAGAATGCCACATCTATAACAATAAAAAGCTAAAGCTTCCCTACACACATCCTGCTCACACACAAACACACCATTACATGATGGTTACTCTTCAGTTATAGTACCTTCTCGACTAATTCCTGGAAGCAGCTGAGTTAAAGGTTTGTGTGGCTCAGTCATGTCATTTCTAATGTAAACTGGAATTACGCTGAGAAGCTCCTGACGATCTTCCTCATGGACAACAGGAATAGATTCTAAAATCAGCTGCATCTGTTCAAGTTCATGTGCACCTAGATAAGATTAAAAAATACCAAATACAACATTAATAAACACATTTCTCAATGTTTAACCTATTGGCAATAAACATTCTAAAGCTACAGGAAACTAACAGAACTATAATGACCATCAAAGAGGAAAATGGTTTTAACTGCATCATTAATCAGCAGATTGCACTACTTTGAACATCATCATCAATCTGCTCAAAAAGCTTATCTTTTTCAAATTCTGCTCATTGATATGTTCAGTTTTAGCTGCTTTGTTTCCGTAAGAAATTGACTTGAAGTCTGGTCTCATATTAAGGTATCAGAAAGTAGTGAAAAAAGCAATAAACTGAGATTTAAAAGATGAGATTCTAGTCTCAACCATACATACTAATTAACTCACTATAACTCGGAGAATATTTAACACGGTGATGATTTAATTTCCCTATCAATAAAATAGAGCCTTAGACTAGATTTGTGAAACAGAAAGTTTTATAGTTATGGATTAAGCTCAGTTAACATTTCAGAACCACTATTAAAGAAATAAAAGGGGAAACTTCAGGGTAAATGGGCAGCTAATATTTAAAAAACAAAACATTCATTTGTTTTTCCACTTATTTCTAGAAACTCATTCAACAATCAAAATTTTTCTTGAGTGCCTACCATGAGCAAGGTACTTTAGAATACACCTGTGAAACAAAACTGACCAAATTCCTGCCTTCGTGGAGCTCACAGTATAATGGAGGAAGACAGATAACAACTTCTGTAAACATTTACATCCAACAGTGACAAATGAAGAAAATTAGAGTAAGCTAAGGGGGACAGAAAGTGAAGAGGAATTAAAAAGCCTCTTGATGAAAGTGAAAGAGGAGAGTGAAAAAGTTGGCTTAAAGTTCAACATTCAGAAAATGAAGATCATGGCATCTGGTCCCATCACTTCATGGGAAATAGATGGGGAAACAGTGGAAACAGTGTCAGACTTTATTTTGGGGGGCTCCAAAATCACTGCAGATGGTAATTGCAACCATGAAATTAAAAGACGCTTACTCCTTGGAAGTAAAGTTATGACCAACCTAGATAGCATATTCAAAAGCAGAGACATTACTTTGCCAACAAAAGTCTGTCTAGTCAAGGCTATGGTTTTTCCAGTGGTCATGTATGGATGTTGGACTGTGAAGAAAGCTGAGCGCCAAAGAATTGATGCTTTTGAACTGTGGTGTTGGAGAAGACTCTTGAGAGTCCCTTGGACTACAAGGAGATCCAACCAGTCCATTCTGAAAGAGATCAGTCCTGGGATTTCTTTGGAAGGAATGATGCTAAAGCTGAAACTCCAATACTTTGGCCACCTCATGCGAAGAGTTGACTCATTGGGAAAGACTTTGATGCTGGGAGGGACTGGGGGCAGGAGGAGAAGGGGACGACAGATGAGATGGCTGGATGGCATCACCGACTCAATGGACCTGAGTCTGAGTGAACTCCGGGAGTTGGTGATGGACAGGGAGGCTTGGCATGCTGCAAGTCATGGGGTCACAAAAAGACAGACATGACTGAGCAACTGAACTGAACTGAAGGGGGACAGAGAGCACTGTTAGGAGTAGGGTTAATTTATATTAACAACCCCTTGGTTGTTATGACTGTATCATCCTTATGACCAAGGAAGGCCTCACTGAGAAGCTGACAAGGAAGTTAGGTAATACACCATACATTCATAAAGAGGAAGGGAGTTCCAGTAAGATGAGAAAGGGCCCAAAGGCCTAGAGGAGACAGTGGGCTTGGTGTGTACAAGAAACAACAATTAGGCAAGTGTAGCTGAAGTACAGTGACTCAGGAAAGTGACAGGAGATGAGCCCAGTGGTACCAGAACACTGAGAGTTTACATCATTCTGAATTAGATAAAAAACCATTACAGAGTTTTGAACAGAGAAATGCCATGAGCTGTGTTTTCAGAGCATTACTATGTGGTTATGTGGTAACTAGACCACAGACAAGAAGAGTTAAAGCAGGAAAGCCAGTTAGGAGATCATGCGTTAGACTAGGAGAGGCAGAATGGCTTCCTGGACTGGGAGGATGAGAGTAGTGAAAGAGATACTAGCAGTAAGATTCAAGATATACTTTAAAGAAACAGCCCATAAGACCTGTAAGGAGAAAAGTGAAAGATGACGCCAAGATTCTGGCCTGAGCAACTAAGAAGTGGGTCTGGTTTACTAAGATGAGGAAGACAGCAGAAAGAGGAAGTAGGAGGGAGAGATATCAGGAGGTCAGTTTTGGATAAGTTAAATTTGAGATGCCATTAAACATCTAAGTGGAGATACTGAGTAAGACCAAAAAATAAGGTTAGAACACTTACTGTAAGTTAAAAATACACAGATTTCCAATGAATGCTTAGGCCTTGCCTTTTGGTGCTATTAATATGAGGCCTATCCTAACCAATAGATTTCCCTCATGCTGCTTTTACTGAATGGTTCACAAACCTACTGAAAAGGTTTTTAGAAGGGACCTACAACTGAGTCTTTCAAATCATTTCATAAACATTTCTGTTTAATTAAGTGTTTAAAGTGTACAAAGGTTTAAGATAAAAAATTGTTTATTTAGAGGTTTTTATTTTAATCCACCTGAACTCAAAACTTTCTCATGCACTTTTTTAGACTCCCTCATAGCACCAAACTCATTATAAAACTGGTTGTTTCTGAAATATCACATCAGTCAGGCCAACAGGATATGGCAGTTCAAGCAACAGGGTTGATAGGAGACAAAGAAAGAATTACTGAATTTACAATAGCTAAAAAAAATTTCACCAGGAAGTGACAAACACTGACAGAATCAGGTAACACAGGTATCATTTAATAAAAACAACCGACAAATATTGATCTATAAAATAGGAAATTATATTTAAGAAATAAAGATATTTCTTAATTTTTTTAAGATGTTTCTTAAAGAAACACTAGAATTCAGACTAACTTTACTGAACAATCCAGTAAATATGTAAGTGTTCTCAATCTTTAAAATACCATTTTATCTTTTAATTTTAATAGTTTAGACTATAATAAATTGGTTTAAATCTTACATAAATCTTGATTCATAGAAATGTATGAAATTATTTCTCCTTGGGATAATTTTTCCATTTATTTTAAAATTTCTAACCTGCAAAGAGGGTTTTACCAGTCAGCATTTCAGCAAAGATGCAGCCTGCAGCCCACATGTCAATGGCTTTAGTATAATTATTAGGAGAAAGTAAAAGACGTGGAGATCTGTACCATTTAGTAACCAATCCTTCAGAAAGATGACCCTGAAAAAGAAACAAAAATATACTTTTTACTTTAGCTGAATAACAGTACATAAAACATGATTCATTAAAGCGCCCTTAATCTAAAAACAAACTGTAATTGTAAAATCCTTAAACAGTACTGGTGGTTTCTATGCCTTTTTTCAAGGCTCTTGCACTTCTGAGGCTGTATGGAGATTAAACTCCCCCTGTAACATATCATCTACAACATGATATTCTCATGAAGTATTCCGACCAAAGAATACTATAAGAATTTAGTGTTAACTCTAGGGCACATATTCACAACAGGTTTGAGAAGAGAAGCTATTTATCACTTCAAGTCAACAATGAAGTAGGTATGCTTTAAATCAATGAGAGAAAAGTCAGGAAAGAGTACCAAAGGTGAGCTATTCATAAAGCAATACCAACCTCCTTACTGACAACCCAGGGGATGTGGCTATACTGCACACGCCATTCCTAATCAATTTCACTACTTTTTATTTATGAAGTATTTGACAAAAACAGTTAAATATATGTTGCCTTGTTTCACTCTAAAAATAATGCTGAGAAAATATGAAGGTAGATATTAACACTCAGGTTAAGGAGTCTGCAGGTCATATAGTTTAGCTGGATGTAGAAATGGAACTCAATTTTAGATAGTGTAACTCCTAGTTCAGTGTTCTATCCACAATACTTCACTGTTATCCATAAAGATGTGGTCATCCATTTCATTTTGGTACTCAATTTTGATCCTGAAGTTTTTTTAAAGTTAAGTTATACTCAATGTGAGATGATACATGCAAATACCAAGATGTGTCTTAGATGTGTGCTATGGGAAGCCAAGCAAGCAGGCTTCCCAGGGATGGTTTATACCAAAACAGCTCCATTTTTACATTTTAAACATCACAGTCCCATATATGATTTCATTTGAAAACTAAAAAACTAAAACTAAAGAGTTCAGCTCAAAAAATATCATTAATTTCCTATACAAAAGCAAATTTTATTTAAGGCAAAGTTACTATGAATTCTTCTGCCTATTCTTATTGCCTACTTTATGTTTGTGCAAATTTAGATTTCAAACTAAGTTTGCTAAACAAAGCATAACAGAAGAGTATATCCAAACAAACAAAAAAAAGTAAAAACTGAAACAGCAACCTTCTGCCCTAAACACATGATATATCCTACTTTTAAGTAAGAGAGAGTTTCAGTTATTACAAATAACCAGAATTTGTATTTAACTAGGATCCCGTTCCACCTTCACTTCAAACACAGGGAGACTGTGAATGGAAAAAAGGTAGTATGCAAAGTTTAATACAATTAACTACAAATTCTGCCACAACACACAAAGGAAATTACAAGCACCTGTTTCTGATGATGTGTATCAATTTAGAGGTCTGCCTCAACTGACTTTCCACATACCTTATGGGAATAATGGGGATCCATGATCCGTGCAAGACCAAAGTCACCTATCTTCAGCACCAAGTCTTCAGTATTAATGAAAAGATTAGCTGGTTTGAGATCTCTGTGCAGCACGTTTGCTGAGTGAATGTATTTGAGCCCACGCAGCAGCTGATACATGAAAAGCCTGGCGTGCTCTTCCAGTAAAGGGCCCTGCTCCAGCACATTAGCCAAGTCTGTCTCCATGTATTCCTGAACAATGTAAACACTGCTCAGTTCGGTAAGAGAGCCCACGTCATCCGTTAACTGGCTTCCACTAGGACCAAGAATTTCAAACACCTTCACAATGTTATCGTGGTCAAGTCTTCTAATAATTTTGATTTCGCGTAGAGCATGTTTGACACTCTGGGGATCAGTAAGGACAATTTTCTTGATGGCTACTCTTTTGTCACAGTCATTGTCTACAGCAGAAAAAACCAAGCCATTGCCTCCACAACCCAATGGTTTTAAGTCCATATACCTAGAGCCCAGATCAAAACCATGAATGTTCATGAGACTTTCAAATTTCTCTGCCATTTTTAAACCCTTACTATTGGCTTTTCCTTTCAAATTGTTGAACTTGTGTGAACAAGGAAGAAAACTGGCATCGAAAGGAAAGATCTTTTAAAAAGGGAGAAAAAAATAATTCTGCGTCCACAGCAAGATGGTTTCTTGATGCTCATTGCATATGCCAACCAGGCCTGTTGAGTTCCCCTTAGATTTAAAGCTCAAAAAGCTCTACTCATACTGAGAATTAAAAAGATTGCAGTACTCATAGTTCAAGAAAGGGACAGCAACTCTGCAGACATTTAAAGAAAACACTCAAGAAACTCAAACGGAATGAAATGACATACTATGCACTCAGATTTACTGTGCTGAAGGATTTAACATTTAACAAAAATGTGAATAAATATGCACACAACAGGCTTCTATGAACATTCTCCTCACAGTGCAGATACATTCAGTGTTGGACTGGTCCTGAGCAGCATCATTCTAAGGTGCTGGTAAGCGCTATTTCCGTTTTGCTTCTTTTCTTCCTCTGTTGCTGTATATTTCAACAGGAAGCCCTGGCGGCTGTTGGTTAACAGAAGATGTCTTTTGTTAGTGATCAGGTGGCTCCAGCTCACCACAATCACAATCAAAGCTACCGTCCATCTTACTCTGATACAACCTGGAGGATGAGAAAAAAGAAGGAAAAGAGTCACCACTGCAGGAAATGCTCTTTTAATCAACTTTATAAAATGACACAAACTGGGCATTTAGCTATAAGCTACCACTGGTGGTGTATTAAACTTACATACGTCACTAAATGGAAAGCTTACCCTCAATCAAAAATAGCTACCTATGTTGTAAGCAATTCACATGTGTTGACTCAGGCTCCAGACCTCACCATACTAGATTCTTTGTATTATCTAGGTCATTAGGCCGTATAATTTCTTAAATGCCAATGAGCAAAGGAAAAGTTCATAATATTTTTACAGAATTCTTTAGAATTTTTCAGTAAAGCATTTGCCACATTTTTCTAAAAATACATACATAATATCTTAAAGTGTTAGTTCATTAAAGGGCATGTTTATTTATTAACTCTGCCTGACAGAGTTAATGCCTGACAATACCTAATGAACAAAAATGTAGCAGTACAAATAAGAAATTTGCCAAATATGCTCTTAAACTTACAAGGTGAACTTCGTAAGTTCACTTACAAAGGGGTGAACTTAAACAGTGAATTAACCTATGAATAAAGCCTATGAAATGTTTAACTTCACTGATGATCAAAAATATCAAATTACTTCATGAAGATGATATTTCAGATTGGAAAAATAGTTTGAATGAAGTGTCTCAACTGCAAATATCAAGTCTGGAGAGGAATGTAGAAAAACAGGAACTTTCCTACAAAAATGGTGAGAGTTTACAAGGGACAGTTAGGGAGTTTGGGATTGATATGTATACAAAATGTTATAATTAAAATGGATAACCAACAAGAACCTACTGTACAGCACAGAGAACTCTGCTCAACATTATGTGGCAGCCAGGATAGGAGGGGAGAGTTTAGGCGAGAATGGATACATGTACATGTATGGCTGAGTCCCTTTGCTGTCTACCTTAAACTATCACATCATTATTAATCAGTTATAGTCCAATTTAAAATAAAAAGTTAATAAAAAATTAAAACAAAATAAAGTTATCATAAAATATTGGGAAAGAGTAAGAACATCAAAAAACAATTTGGCATTAAGTAGATACATAAGTAAATAAATAAATATCATACCTATGACTTGGCAATTTTTCTTCAAGGAAAATTCCCTAGATAAGTGCTTACAAATGGATATACAGATGTTCATTTTTTTTTTTTTTTGGAATAGCAAAATAACAAAAACAGCCTAAACTTTCAACAATAAGAATAAATGAGTTATAGTCATACAGTGAACTACTATATAATAGTAAAAATGAAGATGGCAGAAATCATCAAATATATACTAAATTTAAAAAGCAAACTGCATACAGAAACATGCATGCTGCAACTAGTTATAGCAGGTGGATAAACATGCAAAATCAAGCTATTTTAACGTACATTCAGATGTAGCAAAAGTATAAAAACATAAGATTGATAAATAACAAATTAAAGATAATAATCACCTTAGGAATGAAGGAAGAAACAAGAATGGGGCGGGGGGATTACACAGCATGCTTCAACCAATCTTTAATGTGTTATTTTTTAAAAAACAACTGAAGTATGACAAATTATTAGAATGTTATAGAGTTAGGTAGAATGTAAATGAAGAGTTCATACTACAGGCGGAAACATAGGCAGACAAAAAGCAAAACACATATTAGATGGCAATAAGTGGTATGGAAAAATAAAATAGAAAAAAGAGACAAAGAGGGTAGTGAGGAAATGCCTCTCTCATAAGGTGTTACTGGAGCAAAGCTCTAAGGGAGGAAGTAAGGAGGTGGGTGGGCCTTAAGGATGTTATGTGGAAGTAATTGTTATAGACAGAGGGGGCTCCAATTTAAAATAAAAAGTTTTAAAAAATCAAAATAAAATAAATTTATCATAAAATATTGGAAAAAAGTAAAAACATCAAAAAGCTATTAGGCATAAATAAATACACTAAGATGAGCATTTGTTTCATGTTCCAGAAGCAACTAGGAGACCAATGCAGTAGCTCATTTAAACATATTAATACACGCCTATAAGCATGTAATACAGCCTAGACCCTTAAACGAAAAGGCTTCCTGTTGCTGACTTTTGACCTTAAAGCTAGTATAGGTGCATATACAATGCTATTTTCTCAATGAGTCTGAAAGGACTGGAAATAGGACAGCTGCAATAATCCTTGGTTCAAAGAGCTAATTATAATTATTTAAAGGCAGGAGAAACTTTTATCAGTGAATGAAATAAAGCTGTCCATTCTGAACCTGAAGACATGACAACTTGCAATCACCTTCAGGTGTGGCTTAAGAACTGCTAGGACCAAACACATCAGCTATTTCACAGTGGTGAAGCTTCTATACAACAGAGGAATCTACCTTATTTCCCTGTCTGCTTCATTCATATTTCTATATACTTCACATGTGGAAATATATGATCCTGAAAAATAAGGTAACAGCATATGCTTCAATCTGAGCAAATCTTCCATTCTGAGAGATCCATAAATACGAAAAATAACTGTGTGAGAAACTGATAATACGAATAACTCAGAAACTAAGTAGATAAATGACCCCTCTTGCCCTGATGTAGACAATTCCTTAAAGATCAGTCAAGTTTTAAGTTTTTGATAAATGTACATTTTTATGTCTGTTTAACAGACTTGACATAATACTAAAACCTCTAAGTACTCTCATAAGCTTCTAGTTCACTAACACAGCAATCAGAGACAAGCAGAAATAACGCTTCGCTAAAACACCACCACTGTCATTCATGAGAAAAGTATCACAGTAGAAACTCCATTCAGAGGATGAATTGCAGACTCAAGACCTCCATCCATATGGGGCCCCTTTCAATCTCAGTGAGATCAAGAAGCATTACAGACCAGAAACAAATGTAAGGATGAGAATGCCCTTTCGGAAATCTCAAAGACACTGGTCATCATTTACAGGGGTAAAGAATGGGTAAAAATTCATTTCAGGGAAGGTAAGAGCTTGTGCCTAGGCTGAGAGCTACAGAGTTCTCATTACAGACTCAGATGATGCCTATACTGAAAGCCTTGAGCAAACTTTACAGAAATATGAGACCACAATCTCAAGAAAGAATGTAATATTTATCAACTAAACTGTAATTCCACCAGACAGTGAGGACTGTACCAATAAAAAAAACTGGGATGGAGGAGTGGCGGAGGAAAGGTTGGGGAGTGCTTGCCTGTATAGTCGCCTCACTGCTCTGTGAGTAGTAGTCTTCAAAGTCCTTCAATATCTGTTAGACCAAAAGCTTTTTACCACCTTTTCATCCAGGAGCTTGAAAAGTAAGCCCACCTTAATCAGTAAGTTGGAGGTAATGCCATACCTCTGTATGATAAAGTGGATCTAGTAAATGCTTCCAATTCAGTGCCCTCCATTCAGCAAGTATTTGCAAATTGTGTTATGTACTTGTCAGCATCCTAAGCACTGCAGATAAAATGGTAAGTAAAAATAGGCTTGACCCCTGCCCTCATGAAGTTTATAGTACAGCTGGAAACAAACAACAATAGGAAAAAAGGGAATGCAGAAGGGAAAAAGCAGTACAGGATGCTGTGAGAGCCTAGACACTGGGTGATCTGACCTAATTAGAGCAGTCAGGATATGCGCCTCTGGAAGCCATAAAAAGCCAAAGGCCTCCCATGCTCCTCCTTAGTGACTATGAAAACAGCTTCTTCCTTATCACTATGACCCTTACAGCAGCTACATTTCAAATCCTGATCTTGTCCAATCACCTCCATCTTTCACATCCACCAAGCAGTCATCGGGCATGCAACTGCAAGTAAACTGGATCAGCAGATTACTGGTCAGTGCATCCTCCATCCACCTCAACAACCTCTAGAAATGTCTCATTTATACCATTTTCTCCACCATCTATCATGTTTAACTTCATAAAAGCAAAGTTCAAGGCTCAGACTCAAGATGTGCAGTTCTCCTTCCTTTTGCACTTTCTACACACTTCAAGGGAAGAAAGGGAAAACCAAGCCAGGACAGTAACTTTAAAATGACCCTTCCCACCACCTTTTTAATTTCTATGTCTCCAAATGTTTCCCATTCCTACTAATCTGAGTGCTGATACTGTGTTGCTTGGAGAGAGATCACTGGTTAAGTTTTAATTAGCTAAGTTGATGTTGCTTTGTTTTTAACAATTTGGTAAATAAAAATGAAGGGCAGAGAATGATTTATAAGAATGAAGCTGGCTCTTTGGTCTTCTTTTAGTGATTCACCATAACATGGAAGTAAAAGCTCTCTGTGTAGCCAGGCTGAGTACCAGCTTCCAACATTTACAAGATAGTTCCCTGAAACTACATTAGCCACAAATGTTGCCTCGAGCTTTTTCTTCCCTAAATTGCCTCCTGCTTTCTGTCACTTAGCTCACTCCATCACCAAGAGAAATGCAGGTACTCTAAGTCAGGCCTAAGTGTATGAAGTCATAAAACACAAAAGAAAGAAATAAAAAAGACAGTAGAATAACTTCACTTTGCTTTCATGCATTGGAGAAGGAAATGGCAACCCACTCCAGTGTTCTTGCCTGGAGAATCCCAGGGACGGGGGAGCCTGGTGGGCTGCCGTCTATGGGGTTGCACAGAGTCGAACACAACTGAAGTGACTTAGCAGCAGCAGCAGCAGCCTCATTTCCACATTCTACAGAAATTCGATTTTCTTTCCCTTCTTACCCATGAACAACTTGGTAAGTGTCAGCAAGTACAAGTTTGAGGTGAGGGCCTTAAATATGAAGGTTACTTGCCTGATATTCCCTTCCATCTTCTATTCTGCTGCTTCTCAGGTTAAATGCTGACTTGGGTCATCTGGCCTGATCACACTCACTCACTCACTTACCCCCACCCCTCACCAGCTCTTGCCTATTTAGCTCTTCTCCAGGGTCAACCGAGTAACCTGAGTTAACTGGCATTCAGCCAGCCTCACATCTCAGCCAAAGCTCAGTTACTTTTGGAGAGAAGGGAAAGGTTGAGCTCTACTTACATTCACCTAGGACGGTTTCCTAACCCTGGCACAGAGAGGTGTTGTTATAACAAATTCACCTTTCCCTAAGATCATGTTCTCAAGCTCTCATCAAAGCTACTAAGCTTCTAGGGCAGAGAAAGCCAAAGACTACAGCTTAACTGCTTGCTTATACGCATTCCTGACAAAGCTCTTACTCCTAATGCAGGGTAGCCCACAGTTATCAGGGACCCCTCTCAGGATTTGGGCCTCAAGGAGGTCGGAAGTGCAAACCAGTGTCAGTGAATCATCTCAGGAACTCGGTGTGAGAGGGAGGACCTTGACACTTAAGCATCAAAGCCTAAGGGGCTTTTGCCTGCTATCAGTAACTACCATTAGCTACAGAGACAGACTTTCAAAGATGGATGCTTACATAGCTTCTAACAAAGTAACCAGTTTTTTAAAAACTTCTAGTCCTAACTTCTGTTCTTAAATTGTCTGAACCTTTGCCTAAATGCATTTTAACATTAGGGACTTCAACCATTTAAAAGGCCATTATAAGATAAACGTCATATGTTTATTTTGATGCTCATATCTAGTTGCTATTTACTCTAGGTACTCACATTGGAATATCAGAACTTTACAGATTAGATAAACTAGTCACACGATCTCTAAAGTGAAAGTGAAGTCGCTCAGTCGTGTCCGACTCTTAGTGAACCCATGGGCTGCAGCCCACCAAGCTCCTCCATCCATGGGATTTTCCAGGCAAGAGTACTGGAGTGGGGTGCCATTGCCTTCTCCGTTAACAGCGGCTAGGCATACCCTTCCAATTCTAAAAGTCTATGACCTATGAAAGCACAGTACAAGTTTTCTAACCTGACTAGGTTTTGCTCCCACTTAATATACTAGGACGCCCAGAATGGTGGAACTGTGATTGAAATTGCTATAAAATTAACATTAAACATTTAACAGAAAACATTAAACACAATCCCATCTACAAATTTATGGCTGGAAAATTTAAAATAATTTTAATAACCCTTCAACCCCTTCCTATCTTCCTCCTGTCAGAGCTGTCATTTCTAAGACTCTTCTCCTAACCAATGGCAAGGAAACACTGGGGCAAATATATAAGCAGAAGACACTTGGGCAGCCGCCTTCTTCAAGTACCTTTGGAAATCTAACGATTCCAACCAAACAAAAATGAATACAAATTTCTATAGTAGTCGAGAGACAGCTTATACAGTGTTACAGTAACAAATAACCCCCAAACCTCAGTGAGTAAAAAGACCTTTTAAACCTGGCTCATGCAACAAGTGAAACAGCTGTTATTCAAACTCCTGAAGGAGCTATACCACCTCTATCACAGCCACTCAATGTACCAGAGGGAAAGAAATGAGAATCTCTCACTGATATGTAACGTCGTGCGTGCTCAGTCACGTCCAACTGCTCACAACTCCATGGACTGTAGCCCGCCAGGCTCTTCTGTCTTAAGGATTATCCTGGCAAGAATACTGAAGTGGGCTGCCATGTCCTCCAGGGGATCTTCCTGACCCAGGGATGGAACCCGCATCTCCTGTACTGGGAGGCAGGATCTTTACCACTGATCCACCTGGGCCGCCCCACTGATTCGTAAACCTTCATCCAACAAATCATACACTTCACTTCTACTCATATTTTACTGACCAAAGCAGGTCACATGGTGGCACCAACTTCAATGCAGTAGGGAAATGCCATCCCAAAATGGCCCAGAAGCAGTTTTTAAGAGCTTTCACTGTTTGTTTCAATTCTTCCATCCATCCACTACATTTTTATTCAACAAAACCTTGAGTGCTTATCAAATGCCAGGCACTGTCTTAGGCATTAAAGTATAGAAGGGATCAAAATAGTTTAAAAAAAAAAAGCCTCATGGAGCACGTACTCCTAGAGCATTGTATTCCACTGCAGTAGATTCCATTGTAGTAGACTTCTCTCTGTCCACTAGGCTTGCTTTCTCTTTTCCATAGCATTTTCCTTCCTTTGTCTTTTGCCATCCATCCCCAATCTCATTTAATCTACCCTCTAATCTTCAAATCCTCTAATCTTCATTTTCTAGGGCACCACTCCCTTCCCCCTTGCTGCAGTTCTATTTTTAAAGGTTTGGGACTAAGTACCTTTACTGACATTTTCTGAGCATAGTTCCTGATGGTAGGCACCTTAAACACTACTGAATGAATTAATGTAAATAACATAGAAAGCTTTGGAGAACACAGGCTCTACCCTCAGATTTTTCAGAATTTGATCACATTCTGACCTACCATGTGGGAACATCGGTGATGACTCCAGATACGGTGCTTTCCTTTCCAGGCATTAGCTCAGGAGCCTCACCCTATGGTGAACATATAGGTCTGCCAACACACGAAGAAAGCAATTGATTTCAACCCAGTTGGACTGGAGAAACAGAAAAACGTTAGCTCTGTTATAGCTCCTAGTTTGTTTTGCTGAGGTAGTGGAGAGGGACTGCACCACTGAAGCAGTGCCCTATATAACCAGATGAGCAGGACTCTGTAAAAAGTCCTGCTAGCCTGGCAAGTGGGTATTGTGAAGATATGGAAGATCATGCCAGTACTCTCTGATTGTACTGTTCTTTATCCCATGTTAGGAGAATCTGAAAGCACCACAGCTTTCCAGACTGGCATCAAAAATACAACAGCTGTCATTTCTGAGCTAACCCTGGTGAGGGTCTGAAGAAGGTTCCACTGCTCAAGGCCACAAAAAACATGTCTGGACCCCCACCAAATGGAGACAATCACATGCTTACTTAAAAGTGTGCCCAATTTTTAAAAAAAATTATTCAGAATGGCATATAGCTTTTCTGGAATATCTTTTCTCCTTTGTTTCTCATTTTCTCCAAACCTAAACAAGAAAGCTTGTAAGATAGAAAATAGTGTAAGTAGGAACTTGCCTGATGGTCGAGTGGTTAAGCATCCACCTTCCAATGCAGGGGACACAGGTTTAATCCCTGGTCCCAGAAGATTCCACATGCTATGGAGCAATGAAGCCCAGGCATCGTAACAATTGAGCCTGAGTTCTAGAGACTGTGAGCCACAACGAAGACCCTATGTGATGCAACTAAGACCTGATGCGGCCAAATTAAAAAAAAAAATAGCGTAAGTCTCTTTCAGCAGTTTGATACTGCTGAAAACTTCTCATCTGATGTCACCAACCCCATATTAAAAACAAAGAAGCACGAAATAAAGTGATCTGAAGTTTAGTCTAGGATCTGTGGCGAAACTAGCTTTGTAATCAAAGCCTCTCATATTACTATGTCTCAGTTCCTCATCAGGAAAATGATGTAGCTAAACTCCATGATTTCTTCCAGCTCCAAAATATTTTAAGTTTAGTGAAAGACTCAGGATTTCCACTTCTGATTAAAATGCAGAAAGTTGCAAGACACCATTACTCTCTCCCGATAAACCATGATAAACTGAGTAAGCTGCTGCTGCTGCTGCTAAGTCGCTTCAGTCATGTCCGACTCTGTGTGACCCCAAAGACCAGGCTCCCCCGTCCCTGGGATTCTCCAGGCAAGAACACTGGAGTGGGTTGCCATTTCCTTCTCCAACACACGAAAGTGAAAAGTGAAAGTGAAGTCACTCAGTCGTGTCTGACTCTTAGCTACAGAACTGTAATTAAGAAATATACCTGAAAGCTAAGGATGCAAAGAACTCTAAACTCTAGAAAATATCAAGCCCTTCCTAACACAAGAGACCATGGTTATTCTCATTTCTCATAAAGTTGCAAGAGAACAAGATATTTTCCACTAACAGGACGAAGAAGAAACCAGTCAAATTTATAAACAATGATATTTGCCGCACGCGGATTCAGGTAACAGATTAGAATTCAGAGGAAGCCCAGTTACAAGCCCTACCTGCCAATCCTTCCCCACGGGTCTTCACTGAGAGTACAAGTCTGAAGCCAAGTCAGAAAAGCTGAGGGAAAACCTCATGAAGCATATGGGTATCCATTTTGTCCAAGACAGATGCCCCTCTCAAGGTGGAGGTCAAGACACGAAGTATGAGATAAATCCCTCAAAGGCACTCGAGTATAAGGCAAATATTCTTCCTTAAGAAAATGGGCAAAAACCTGATGTAAAGAAAACCGGAGGTGGTACTGGAAATCAAAGAAAATGTCCAAGCAATCCAAAGAGCCAGCAGCAAGGCTGAAAAGTAGTTCAGAAAGCTGACATGATTTACAAAGCTGACAGGGCAGAAGTATGTGATGAGACAATGGGCAAAAACTTCCCCAAACTGATAAAGACATCAACTCACAGACCTGGAAGGTCAATGAACTGCAAGCAGGATAAATACAAAGAAAAATCTAGGCACATGATAAACTGTTGAAAGTTAGAGAGCGGGAAGGTCAAAAGCAACTCTTAAAAGCAACTATGAAAGAGAAAAAAGTATATACTAGGGAAAAACAATAGGAACAAAGGCAGACAAACACAAAAGCTAGAGACAACAGAACATCATCTCTCAAGTGTCGAAAGAAACAACCAGCCCAGAAGTCTACATCGAGGGAAACATACTTCAAAAAGGACAAAACAAAAACATTTTCAAAGAGAAAAAAATGAAAAGAATTTGTCCAACAGATTCCCATTACAAGAAATGCTAAAAGAAGTTTGTTATCATGAAGATGAACCAAATGGAAGATCTACAGAAAGCATAAATAATTGGAAAAAGCAAAAAGCCTTAAAAAAAAAACAACCCAATCCACACGTTTAAATGTCTTTAAGAGACTATTGATTGTTTAAAGCAAAAGTAGTAATGTATTGGGGTTACAGCATATGTAGAAGTAAAACATAAGAGCACAGTGTGTTTCAAGAGGGTGACCTGAATCATGCGGTCTTAAGGTTTGCAGTGTTAGTGAAGTAGTTTATACTGTTTAAAATAGACTGTGAAAATAAACTGTGAAAAATAGACTGAAAAAAATAAAAAGGCTCAGGGGTCATCCTTAAACACCTTCTCCCTTTTTGGTCATCTGTTGCTGTATGTGCTGTTTTAGTCAAGAGTCGTGTTCGACTCCTTTGCGACCCCACGGACTGTAGCCTGCCAGGCTCCTCTGTCCATGGAATTTTCCAGGCAAGAATACTGGACTGGGTTGCCACTTCCTTCTGCAGGGGACCTTCCTGACCCAGGGATCAAATCCATATCTCGTGCATTTCCTGCATTGGCAGATGTATTCTTTACCACTTAGCCACCTGGAAAGTTCCTTTTTGGTCATTATGTTTACTTAATAATATCCCATCAAGGGGAGTGAAGGGAAAGAAAAAGAGAAAACTAAAATCACCAATTGTAAGTAATGATTCATTTTCCTAGGCAGTTTTTGTGTAATTTTTACATCAATAATAATACAAACTAATACATTAGCATTTAAATACCACAGATTCACTGACACTTTCAAAGAAGATAAAAATTTACCATGTTACTCAAGACAAAGACACATATTTTATTATTTTTCCCACATATTTTAATTGAAATAATTTTTAGAGGCTCTACTTTATAACTTAAAAGTATACAGTTTTTAAGAATTTAAGAACTACATTATGGAATACAATTCAAAAAGTTTTAACTTGAGGATATAAATAACATTATCTGGTACATATTTATCTTACATTATCAGCTTTTATAAAAGCAATTAATGAAAAAATTTGTATTATAAAGGAAATCACAGCACTGAACATGAGAATAGATTTTTTTTAATATAGAACAACAGAAAGCCTAAGAATGTATTATATATGAAGCATACTACTCTTACACTAAATCCTCCTAACAACACTGCAAAATGGGTCCTGAGATTTTTAGAGAATTTAAATAACGCATTAAAGGTCACACACACTGAGAGCCAGAATTTGAACTTCAGGTTTCAGTCCAAAGCCCATGATCTTCTTTCTAATAGTAATGTAATTTATTGACAAGTACACTGTACCTTTCTTCCCAACCCTAGTGTTTCTTATATACAGGACATTCTTCTGCATAACCAGAATACAATCATCAAAATCAGAAAATTGACACTGGCATAGTATTACCACCTAATACTCAGATCCCATTTAAGTTTTTGCAACTGTACCAATAATGTACAGAGAGCTAAAAAACTCAGTTCAGAATCATGTTACAATGACTACAATGCAATCTTTAACATATTTTTCCCTTCAGAAATTTAAGGGAGCCAAACATTTTATAGGTGCACAAAAATTTACTGAGCACTTGGCATGTGTCAAGCAGTGTTCTATGGCACAGTGGAGAATAAGACAATTAAGGTTCTTCTGCTTCCAAACAGTTTACACTCTAATGAGAAAAGACCAACAAGTAAGTATAACTTCAGGTTTGGCCAAGTGCTCTGATGGAGTGGCTTGGAAATGGCCATCTAAAATGCTGTAACCCGAATAGTAAACGGAAGCAGCACTACTAAGAGATGGAACAAGAGGATCCCAAACAGAGGGGAAAGAAATACAATCTAGATCAGGATGTAACTTGGAATTTTGGAGGAAAAGAAAAGAAGCCAGTGTACTGACGGTGTCCTTAGTAAAGGGAGCAGGGAGTGATGCGAAAAAGAGGCACGATTCTGAATTTTATAACTAAGAAAGCTATTGAAGAATTTTAAGCAGACAACTGGCATGGTTGCATTTCCATGTTTCCAAGATAATTCTAGCTACTGGGAGGAGAATGCACTGAAGAAGATGGTCAAGTGAAAGCAGAGACCAGTTAAAAGCTATTTCAGCAGGCCACATGAGATAACGGCGACTGAGACCAGGCTGGTAGACATGAGGAAGAAAACCAGGACAACCCGAATATTCTGGAGACCAAGAAAACCTGGCGATGGATTGGATATGGAGGATGATACAGGGAAACAGGTTTTAAGCATAACTCCTAGGTGCCAATTACTGAGATGGGGGAGACTGGGATAACACTATAAGAGAAGGAGTTCTATTTTGGACACATTAAGTCTATTCAGGTGAGATATTTAAACCAGAAACATATATTTGATAATTATTCACATGTAGATAGTGCTTTATTGACTATGCCAAAGCCTTTGACTGTGTGGATCACAATCAACTGTGGAAAATTCTGAAAGAGATGGGAATACCAGACCACCTGACCTGCCTCTTGAGAAACCTGTATGCAGATCAGGAAGCAACAGTTCGAACTGGACATGGAACAGACTGGTTCCAAATAGGAAAAGGACTACGTCAAAGGTGTATATTGTCACCCTGATTATTTAACTTATATGCAGAGTACATCATGAGAAACGCTGGGCTGGAAGAAACACAAGCTGGAATCAAGATTGCCGGGAAATATCAATCACCTCAGATATGCTGATGACACCACCCTTATGGCAGAAAGTGAAGAGGAACTAAAAAGCTTCTTGATGAAAGTGAAAGAGGAGAGTGAAAAAGTTGGCTTAAAGCTCAACATTCAGAAAATGAAGATCATGACATCTGGTCCCATCACTTCATGGGAAATAGATCACTGCAGATGGTGACTGCAGCCATGAAATTAAAAGACGCTTACTCCTTGGAAGGAAAGTTATGACCAACCTAGACAGCATATTGAAAAGCAGAGACATTACTTTGCCAACAAAGGTCCGTCTAGTCAAGGCCATGGTTTTTCCAGTGGTCATGTATGGATGTGAGAGTTGGACTGTGAAGAAAGCTGAGCGCCGAAGAATTGATGCTTTTGAACTGTGGTGTTGGAGAAGACTCCTGAGAATCCCTTGGACTGCAAGGAGATCCAACCAGTCCATTCTGAAGAAGATCAGCCCTGGGATTTCTTTGGAAGGAATGATGCTAAAGCTGAAACTCCAGTAATTTGGCCACCTCGTGCGAAGAGTTGACTCATTGGAAAAGACTCTGATGCTGGGAGGGATTGGGGGCAGGAGGAGAAGGGGACGACAGAGGATGAGATGGTTGGATGGCATCACCGACTCAGTTGACATGGGTTTGGGTAGACTCCAGGAGTTAGTGATGGACAGGGAGGCCTGGCGTACTGCAATTCATGGGGTCTCAAAGAGTCACACACGACTGAGCGACTGAACTGAATGAACTGAGATAATATTTTAAAAACTAAATTGAATGAGACTATCTATGGACAGAACTAAGAGAAGAGGAAGAAAGTCCAGGACCAACCTCTGTGTGCTTAGTCGCTCAGTCGTGTCCAACTCTTTGCAACCCCAAAGACTGAAGCCCATCAGGCCCCTCTGCCCATGGGGTTTCGCCAGACAAGAATACTGGAGTGGTTTGCCATGCCCTCTTCCAGGGAGATCTTCCCAACCCAGGAATCGAACCTAGGTTTCCTACACTGCAGGTGGATTCTTTACCAGCTGAGCTACCAGGGAAGCCCAGACCAACCTCTGGGATATGCCAATACTTAGAGGCAGGAGAGGAGAGAGAAGCCTGTTAATGTATGACAAGGTGTGAAGTAGGAGGAAAACAAAAATATGTGTCCCATAAACTAAGAGAAGCAGGTGAATAGGCAGGAAACTGTTAACAATACTGAATGCTGCTATAAGATCCTTTAAGATGGATTTGGTAAATGGTATCGCTGGTAACCTTGACTTAAGAGTACTTTCAGTGGTGAGATGGTGACACAAGTCTAGAGTTGAAGAACAAAGCAAAGTGGAACGAGAACACAAAGATAGTTCTTGAAAATATGCTTCAAAGTAGACTAGAGAAATGAGGCAATAGCTAGAAGAGAAAAATGTGGAATCAGGAGAGGGTTTGTAAGAGATTTCCACTCTATATCTACACTGTCCAGTACAGAAGCCAATAGCTACACATGGATACCAGGCAAGTAAAATATAATTAGCATGACTAAGGAACTGATAATTTTTGTTTAAATAGCCAAATGTGGCTAGTGGCTACTGTATAGCTCTATAGCACATTTGTATATCAATAAAGATACCGGGTTCGATCCCTAGGTCAAGAAGATCCCCGGAGAAAGGATTGGCTATCCACTGCAGTATTCTTGCCTAGATAATTCCAAGAACAGAGGAGCCTGGAGAGCTCCAGGGGGCCCATGGGGTTGCAAAGAGTTGGATTGGTACTTTTACTTTTCACTTTTTCAAAGACAGTCCAATAGAAGGGGCAAAATTCATGAGGCAGGCAAGAGACGAGTCCTTAAGAAGCTAAGAGAACGGGACTCCCCTGGTGGTCCAGTGGTTAAGACTTCACTTTCTAAGGCAGGGGGTGATGCTTCGATCCCTGGTCAGGGAGCTATGATCCCACATACCTCTTGGCCAGAAAACCAAAAGGTGAAACAGAAGCAATATTGTAACAAGTTCAATAAAGACTTTAAAAATGGTTCACATCAAAAAAATATTAAAAAAAAAAAGATCAAGAGAAGGAATTTAGAGCACAAGTGGAGGAATGTACTAGGGATATACATGAATGAAGCAAGGCAAGAAGTCATGTAATTGGTGGGAACCAACAAGATTTAAAATCAGAATCTTAAACATAAAACTAAATACAGGCTGTAAGAAGCTGAGAACAAGGGAAAGGGAAGGTAATTCAAATTTACTGAGTGTCCATTAAGTGCCAGGCATTTTCTAAGTGGGGATTCTTTGGTGGCTCAGCAGTAAAGAATCACCTACAGTACAAGAGAAGTGGGAGATGTGGGTCTGATCCCTGGGTCAGGAAGCTCCCCTGGAGAAGGAAATGGCAACTCACTCCAGTATTCTTGACCAGAAAATTCCATGGACAGAGGAGAATGGAGGCCTACGTCTATGGGTTCACAAAGAATCGGACATGACTGAGTACACACACACATTTTCTAAGTAAAAAACTATTTCTGTTACTCAGAACCACCACCTTTTAAGTCTCATTTTACAAACAAGAGCACTGCTCCAAAAGATAAAGCAAGTTCACCAAAATCATGCAAGATTTGGACACAGGTCACTCTGACTTACTCTAGGGTTAGACTCTTCCCACTGCATAAGGTGGAAGGTTAAGAATCACTCAATGTTTCTACACCTGGAAATAACACAAGAAAAGGCAGATCAATCTGGCAGCTATCGACAACTGCCAAAAAACCTGGAGATATTACGCCAGAGGCAAAAACTGTCCCCTCAATGCTATCCATAAGATAATTAAGGAACACTTACTTAACAGGTTATTTATTTTAAATATTTACCTACTTGGCCAAACCAGATCTTAGTTACAGCCTTTGGGATTTTCAGTTGTGACACGCATACTCTTAGTTGGGGCATGTGGGATCTCGTTCCCTGACTAGGGATTGAACTAAGGCCCCTGCATTGGGAGTGTGGAGTCTCAGCCACTGGACCACCAGGGAAGTCCCTAACAGTTTATTTTTAATATTTTTAAATCCAAGTGTTTGAGACAAACGGGGAAATAGATATTCTTGCAGCTTAGATTCGGAGAAGGCAGTGGCACCCCACTCCAGTACTCTTGCCTGGAAAATCCCATGGATTGAGGAGCCTGGAAGGCTGCAGTCCATGGGGTCGCTAAGAGTCGGACAGGACTGAGCAACTTCACTTTCACTTTTCACTTTCATGCATTAGAGAAGGAAATGGCAACCCACTCCAGTGTTCTTGCCTGGAGAATCCCAGGGACGGGGGAGCCTGGTGGGCTGCTGTCTATGGGGTCGCACAGAGTCGGACACGACTGAAGTGACTTAGCAGGAGCAGCAGCTTAGATTATCTACACTATTGAACACAGGAGTATATCAGAAAATTGGCATTGCTTTATAATAACTACTAAACTAATACCTAGGCATTTTAGGGATGTAGGTAGTTAGAAACCTACCATCACTCCAATTTGTAAATTAGGAGGAAATTATTAAGTTTAAGTGAAGTGAAGTTGCTCAGTCCTGTCCGACTTTGTTGTGACCTCATGGACTGTTGCCTGCAAGGCCCCTCCATCCATGGGATTTTCCAGGCAAGAATACTGGAGTGGGTTGCCATTTCCTTCTCCAGGTGATCTTCCCAACCAAGGGATCGAACCTGGGTCTCCCACATTGCAGGCAGACTCTTGACCATCTGAGCCATCAGGGAATCCCAAATTAAGCCTAATCAGTTATTAAATTACAGCTCAAATAATTTTAAACTTAATGTGGGCAAAGATCATCTAAATATGTGCTGTCCAATACAGTAGCCACTAACTTCATGCAGCGGAGAATAAATTAATTAGAAATACATATAATTAAAAATTCAGTTCCTTGGGTATACTAGCCACCTGTCAAATGCTCAACTGTCATGTGGCTAGTGATTATCTCACTGGACAACACAGAGTAAAATACTAATACTTCTATGATCACAGAAAGTTCTACTGGACAGTGATTAGATTCTCAATCTTCCTTTTGATGTTTTTTAGGAGGGTCAATGGAAAGAGCAACTCAGAAGACCTGAGTTTTCCAAATCAGTCACTAACCAGCGGAGCAACTTATGTATGCATCACTTAGCAGTGTTGCCAGAAATGAACATGCGTTTGAATCACTTGAGAATCTAGTTAAACTGTAGCTTCTAAATAAGTCTTGAGATGGGGTCAGGATTCTGCATTTAATTCCCAAATGATGCTAATACTACTGGTCCAGAAATCACCCTGTACCAAGATTTTAGATCACTCTGGGCCTCAGTTTCTTGAGCAGTCAAAATGATGTACCTGGGGGAAGATAAAATGTCCATAACTCCTCCGTAAAAACTAACATTTTATAGTTTTATGGTTGTACAGAATTAAATGCACATAAGATTTCTCACATTCTGAAGAGACAGTATCTTTCCTGAAATAAATTTTTTTCCCTATGAAAAAGACATCAAATTTAAATGAAAATCAATGGGAAAATGTCGTTTGCTACAATCTCTGTATACTTTTTCAGAAATGGATTTAAAAGGTAGACATGTTATGTAAGATAAACCTTTTAAAAAGTATCAAAGGGGATACACTACACTTTCCAAATATGCAGTTCAGAAGGAAAAAAAACACTGGTGGATTCTGCCCATGCCACTATTACTTTAAAGGAATCAGTTCCACATGAAAAGCAACTCCTAAGGGGAAAAAAACCCAGTAACTACAATAACATTTTTGTTTTTGTAAAGTCTCAATCAGGACTGAGCAATAAAACCAACCAAAATCTCCGTATCTCTAGCAGGCTATAGGGTAACGTTAAGAGTCCACAAAACAGGCTAAAGGAGCTGACAGTGGGAAGCCAACAACGCTACAAAGAATTTACTATTGAGGCATGTTCTATTTTAACAGGGGCCCTAAAGTAACACAGAATTCAAGTGGGCAATGCAAACACAGAACTGGAAAGCAACAGGGAGGCTCATCATCATTTCATAAGTCAATACCTCATAGAAGGAAGACAGACTAACACAACCAGTTTATAAATTCTGAATTAAGCATGACAGGTAATTACCTACATTCTTAAAACACAAACACACACTGGAAATACACGTTCAACCTCTAAAAGGCTTTTGAAAGTCTTTAATACTTTCTACTTGTATTTTTATATTTACTTTAGTAGGAAGTATATTTTAAAGTTTTATCTAAACTTTATTAAAGTTCCCCTATATAAATCATGCAATGTTCTTCCAAAATCTCTTCAAAGATTTAATTCACATTAATACACTTTACTGCCCACAAAACCATTCAAATAAATCACTGAGAAGATAAATAGTATACACAAAG
Organism: Bos indicus; assembly: GCF_029378745.1. NCBI lineage: Eukaryota > Metazoa > Chordata > Mammalia > Artiodactyla > Bovidae > Bos > Bos indicus. The sequence goes on from NC_091769.1 coordinate 58,194,606, forward strand.
AAAAATATGAGAATGGCGAGTTTTTCTTCTCACTTTTAAAACACATTGTTATTCTCAATCCCCATTTTTCTCAATCTTATTTTAGGTCAACCTGCTAAACAATGGCTTTCTACAATCAGTCAAAATAGTTTATTACCAAATTTCAATGTAAATCTTAAATTTGGAACTATACAATCAGCTTATCTAAGAAAAGGACTGATGAAAAAATAGTGCCTATAACAATACCTATTTTAACTTTTAAATTATTATATATTATAGTCTATTAAATTAATATAGATTAGAAAAAAGAAGAAAGCACTATATATAATTCCACCAGAGTGAAATGCTTATGTTCAGAGCTTTATCTGATTAAACACTGCTGTAGTTTTACAACACAAACTAATTTCTAGATAGTACAAAGTTAACTTTTACATTACCAATGAAAACAAAAAGGTTAATTTCTATCTATACCATAAAAGTACTATCTGTAAAAAATCCATAAGAAACCTCTCTCATCAATAGCCAAGGAACTGCTGTGGCACTGGCCAAAAAGTTCCCTCCGGTTTTCACCTAACATTTTACAGGAAAACCCAAATGTACTTTTTGGCCAACCCATAGGATCAAATATTTCATTGCCCCAACTGACTAGCAATTAATTTTACCTTTCTTTTCAACAAATGTTACCAAATTCCACCTGCAGGATATAAGATATCCCTTTAAAATGCAATTTCAGAAGCCATTACTTTTTTAGAGAATCTGTGGCTCCTCTGTGTGATAGAGAATTATAATGTAGACAGGAGCATTTTAGCCTATCATTAAAAAAAAAAAATAGTGTATAAAAAAAAGGGCCACGTAGCAGTCCGTGGGCAGGATGAGTCATCACCCAACTCAAAACTTGCAGCACTTCGAAGCTTCCTCCTACCCGACCCCATCCCCTTCAGCAATGTACCCTGAGTCAGCAAACCTTACTATTTTCTCAGTTATGAATTCTCACGATGTTTAAACGAACTTATGCAAAATGCTGCAACACTTTTAGTACTAACATTTGTCATTAGAACACGTACTTTTTCTATCGCAAAATTAACTGATCTTCAAATCAATCTTCTCTGGATTCTTTCTTAATCACAGAAAGTAGCAAACATTTTTAATCCTCTTTTGCAAATAACTGAACTACAAAATATGGTCATAAAGGTTTTTATAAATAATCCTCCATTTCCCAGAGCTCTTTCTCTAACAGTAATTCTTAGGTGATTAAAACACCTCCTGCTCAAATCTGGTATATTTCCTAGACGACTGCAATTCTTGAATTCAGGACACCAATAAGCAATTTTACAAGTTTCACAAGGCAATTCTTACTCAGTGATGTAGCATATATATGTGAAAGGACTCTCTGCTCCTTGGCACATAGCAAGCCCTTCCTAAACATGTCTGAACAACTACCCATTCAAGAAATGTAAAGTCTCTGCCACCGATTACCAAGCATATTTCAAACATAAGTATCTGACATTCTACGAAGAAACTCTAGAGGCAATTTCCTTTCAGGGCCCACTCCTGTTTGATCCCTTCAATCTTCTAATTAGACTACTCTTTCCATTTCAGTTCCCCAACGTTCGAGAGAGAGGATGCGTCCAATCAGAGCTTTAAAAAATAACAAGGCTAGACGACTCAAACAATCGGAAAAGTACTCTGAAGCTGTTATCGCTCTATTTTGTCCCCTGTTAATTTTTCTTTCCTTTGATAAATCATCTTGTATCTGTAAAAAAAAAACAAAAAACAAAAAACAAAAACTCAGACTGACTTTGGAGGGCATTTTTAGCGATGAAGGAAAAGAACACTAATTGTGCTGCAAATGCAGTACCTCACGTTAGTGGACCTTTCCCAATGAGCGAGCAAAGGTAGAAATAAAAAGGAAAGGAATCGAAAAGATCCTGCTTCGGAACGCTCCCACCTAACACCTGAACCAGTCTTACCAATCAAGGAACAAAAAGCGACCAAAAAAATCCTTACTTTTCAACAAACCTCACCAAGTCAGAGAAAAATGCACCGAGAAGCGAGGAAGCTCTTTTTCAGTGAACCGACAAAACAAGTTTTCATTTGGGGACTTTCAAGGACCACCCCCGCTGCGCGTCCCGAACGCAGCTCAGACAAGGCTGTAGTAAAGGGAGGGGGAAGAAATTAGGAATTCCGATTTGGAGGAGTTTTTCTGTACCTCCTTAGCGGCCAGATTCAACTCGGGCAGAGGACTTCGGGGCTCCGCGCCGAGTCGAGTGACCGGCGCGCTACGCAATGTGCCGAGTGCACTGGGAGACTTTGCCCGGCCGGAGTCAGCTGAGGCCGAGTCACCGGAGTCGGATGGGGGAGGAGACGCGGGAGCATTTCGAAAGGCGGAGTGCCAGGAAGGCTAGACTCCGCGCCACCTCACGCGGCTGGGGCGGGTCACCCCTCCCGGCCGCCGCCCCGCGTCAGCCCGCCGCCGGCCGGGCCGGGTTTCGAACCTGCGGAGCCAGACGTAAGCGGTCGGGAGGCAGCCGGCAAGCCGGGCCCGAGGCGGGCGCGCACTGCTGGGCCCGGCACCCGGGCCCGCGAGGGGCGTGCCGGGTGGGAGGGGCGCGCCGGCCGCTCTGCCGGCCCCACGCGGGGACCCCGGCCCGCCGCCGGCGGCCCGCGGGAGGACGCGCCGGCCAGGCCCAAGAGAGCGAGCCGGCGGGCGGGCCGAGGGCGGGCGGGAGAAGGAACAAAAGCGCCTTTGTTGAGCGACGGCCGCCGGAGGGTCACACACAATGGAGGAGAGAGCCGGCTCAGCCACCGGGCCCGCCGCGGCGCCCTCCTGAGCCGCCCCGGCGGCGCGCCCCGCACACGCACACACATATACCTACCGGACTTCTCCGACTCATCGAGGGAGTGCGGGGCCCACGGACAGCCCCCAGTGTCGGCTCAGGTCTCCGGCTGTGCTGGCGGCAGCGGCGTCTCCGAGGCTCTCGCTTTGCCGCAGTCGCCGCCATGTAACCCCGACCCGCGAGAGAGGGCGAGGAAGAGGGGGCGGAGGCTCTGGAGCCACGCCCCCGTACGTCACAGGCTCACTCCACGGGTTCCCCCGCCCCCGCCCGGCCCAGCGCGCCGGCACGCGCCGGAATTTCCAACGCCCGTGACTGGGCTCCTCGCGCCGCGGGGGCGGCAAGAGAAGCACGCGGGCTTGTCCCCAGCCTCCGGTCTGATGCGCTGGGCTGGGCTAGGGAGCTGGCAAGGAGGTGAACAGACAGGCACTCTTCGCTCTGCTACTTGACCCAGGGTTAGAGCACATAGTGGTCAAACTCTTTGTGAGCGTTTACTGCGCACCTACTACGTGCATGGGACTGGACGACCTAGAGGAACAGGACTTCCCCATCCCCTGGGAATTAGGAAGCTGGACCCGAAGATGGATGGACTAGAAGGCAACAGCCAAGGAACAAGGCAAACGCGTTAAAGGTCAAGTGCTAAGACAGGCTTCTAAATGAGGTTGCCACCGCTGACCTTTCAGCCAAATGAGAAGGAGCCCGTGAAACTAGAGGAGGTGGCGGGGAGGCGGGGGTGGGGGGGTGGGGGTGGCTGTTCCTGCGGAGGGAACAGAATGAGCAACGACATGGAGGAGGGGAACACCTGGCTTGTTGCAGGAACTGGGACTAAGCCAGTCTGAGGGAAGCGTAGAATTTGGACAAGAGTGTACAGTGAGAAAAGTGGGAAATGTAGATTGGTACCTTCTTGGGCCCACTAGGACAAAAAAAAGCTTATTTATTTATTTTAGTATGGCTGGTTGAATCCAGGAAGCCTTCCAGTATTTGTGTGAAATGTAGTAGGTATTTATTAAATTAGAGACGCAGGTCAGCATTTTTTTCAGTAACCGAATCACCATTTCTGGTGAGAACCAAACGTTTGGCAATCAGATATCCATTATTATGCGCATCCTCAAGCTTCAAGCTGGAGGCAAAGACCACTTCAAAGCTCACATACTAGCCTGAAGTTAAGTGAGTGGGATGGAGTTTGAATGGTTTATTTTTTTTTATATTTAAAATAATGCCATTTGAATAACAGGTGTGAAGAGGACACAGTGAGTAGATAAAACCAAGAAAAAGGGAAGGGTTGTCCTAACCACAGGATTTCTTATTTGTGAATGCCGCTTCTCTGCAATAAGAGCTCCTTCTCTTTGACCACTGTACATCCCTGCTCTGCCTGCTGGAGCTCCTCTGAAATTCATGACACCTTTCCTCCCCCATCCATCAGTGTTTGAACACCAGGAGGAGAGGGTTCAGTTCAGTTCAGTCGTGTCCGCCTCTGCGACCCCATGAACCACAGCACGCCAGGCCTCCCTGTCCATCACCAACTCCTGGAGTCCACCCAAACCCATGTCTGTTGTGTCGGTGATGCCATCTAACCATCTCATCCTCTGTCATCCCCTTCTCCTCCTGCCCTCAATCTTTCCCAGCATCAGAGTCTTTTCAAATGAGTCAGCTCTCCGCATCAGGTGGCCAAAGCATTGGAGTTTCAGCTTCAACATCAGTCCTTCCAATGAACACCCAGGACTGATCTCCTTTAGGATGAACTGGTTGGATCTCCTTGCAGTCCAAGGGACTCTCAAGAGTCTTCTCCAACACCACAGTTCAAAAGAATCAGTTCTTTGGTGCTCAGCTTTCTTTATAGTCCAACTCTCACATCCATACATGACTATTGGAAAAACCACAGCCTTGACTAGACGGACCTTTGTTGGCAGAGTAATTTCTCTGCTTTTTAAGATGCTGTCTAGGTTGGTCATAACTTTCCTTCCAAGGAGCAAGCATCTTTTAACGTCATGGCTGCAATCACCATCCGCAGTGATGAGGAGAGGGTAGAGAATAAATAAGAAGCACTGTGCTTTCCCTTAGCTTATAATGTGTCAAAGACCACTGAAATAACCTGTTGCTCAAGCATAGCCAAATTTGTTGACAGTTTTAGTAGCATCTTAGAGAAAGAGGTCAAGGGTAGGAAAGCTTCAGAGAATTAGGGTTAAAAACAGGTCTTTCAATGAAAGCATGTTTGAGATAAGACTAAATTTTGTGATATAATATTTGAACTACAAGAAGATCAAACCAGTTAATCCTAAAGGAAATCAACTCTGAATATTCATTGGAAGGACTGATGCTAAAGCTGAAACTCCAATACTTTGGTCACCTGATTCAAAGAACTGACTCATTAGAAAAGACCGGATGCTGGGAAACATTGAAGGCAGGAAGAGAAGGGGACGACAGAGGGTGAGATGGTTGGATGGCATCACCAACTCAGTGGACATGAGTTTGAGCAAGCTCCTGGAGATGGTGAAGGACAGGGAAATCTGGCATGCTGCAGTCCATGGGGTTGCAAAGAGTCAGACATGACTGAGTGACTTAACAAACAACAAATCTTTGGATTAGTAGACCTAGGGAAGAGTTGTGAAGCAAACCTTAAAAAGTCAACAGTTATTTGATAAACCCAAGAGTAATATTATGGAGGAGGGGCTGTTTACCTTGAAGAAGGCTAGGTCTCTTTGTTGTTCAGTTAAATGGACTTTGAGGAAGGTCTTGAAACTGCAATAGTTATTTGCCACTTCATCTTTTGGGGCAGAAATTTCTTGAAATTAAAATCATGTTTAAGCATATGTTGGGGTTGTAGAGTCAATGTAGTCAGTTTTAGTTCTTAACTCTATTGTGTGGCTGTAAAAAGTTTAAGTTCTCAGTAGTTTTTCAAACTGCCAAACATAGTGAAGTCATTTTGGTGGATTAAGATGTGAAATTTTTTCTTAATGAAATAGAAAAAACTAGAGAGCATAGCCTATAACATAGAGTAAAAACATTGTTTTGTGAAACTTGTGTTTTGATTATGTATCTTATTCCAACAAATCTAAAATGTCATCAATTAGGACGGAGGTTCATGACATTGTACAGGAGACAGGGATCAAGACCATCCCCATGGAAAAGAAATGAAAAAAAAAGCAAAATGGCTGTCTGAGGAGGCCTTACAAATAGCTGTGAAAGGAAGAGAAGCGAAAAGCAAAGGAGAAAAGGAAAGATATTCCCATTTGAATGCAGAGTTCCAAAGAATAGCAAGGAGAGATAAGAAAGCCTTCCTCATTGATAAATGCAAGGAAATAGAGGAAAACAACAGAATGGGAAAGATAGACATCTCTTCAAGAAAATTAGAGATACCAAGGGAACATTTCATGCAAAGATGGGCTCGATAAAGGACAGAAATGATATGGACCTAACAGAAGCACAGGATATTAAGAAGAGGTGGAAAGAATACACAGAAGAACTGTACAAAAAAGAGCTTCACGACCCAGATAATCATGATGGTGTGATCACTCACCTAGAGCCAGACATCCTGGAATGTGAAGTCAAGTGGGCCTTAGAAAGCATCATAACGAACAAAGCTAGTGGAGGTGATGGAATTCCAGTTGAGCTATTTCAAATCCTGAAAGATGATGCTGTGAAAGTGCTGCACTCAATATGCCAGGAAATTTGAAACACTCAGCAGTGGTCACAGGACTGGAAAAGGTCAGTTTTCATTCCAATCCCAAAGAAAGGCAATGCCAAAGAATGCTCAAACTGCCACACAATTGCACTCATCTCACCCGCTAGTAAAGTAATGCTCAAAATTCTCCAAGCCAGGCTTCAGAAATACGTGAACTGTAAACTTCCAGATGTCCAAGCAGGTTTTAGAAAAGGCAGAGGAACCAGAGATCAAATTGCCAACATCTGCTGGATCATCAAAAAAGCAAGAGAGTTCCAGAAAAACATCTATTTCTGCTTTATTGACTATGCCAAAGCCTTTGACTGTATGGATTACAATCAACTGCGGAAAATTCTTCAAGAGATGGGAATACCAGACCACCTGACCTGCCTCTTGAGAAACCTGTATGCAGGTCAGGATGCAACAGTTAGAACTGGACATGGAACAACAGACTGGTTCCAAATAGGAAAGAGAGTACGTCAAGGCTGTATATTGTCACCCTGCTTATTTAATTTATATGCAGAGTACATCATGAGAAACGCTGGACTGGAAGAAGCACAAGCTGGAATCAAGATTGCCGGGAGAAATATCAAAAACCTCAGATATGCAGATGACACCACCCTTATGGCAGAAAGTGAAGAGGAACTAAAAAGCTTCTTGATGAAAGTGAAAGTGGAGAGTGAAAAAGTTGGCTTAAAGCTCAACATTCAGAAAACAAAGGTCATGGCACCTGGTCCCATCACTTCATGGGAAATGGATGGGGAAACGGTGGAAACAGTGGCTGACTTTATTTTTCTGGGCTCCAAAATCATTTCAGTTGGTGACTGCAGCCATAAAATTAAAAGACGCTTACTCCTTGGAAGGAAAGTTGTGACCAACCTAGACAGCATATTAAAAAGCAGAGACATTACTTTGCCAACAAAGGTCCGTCTAGTCAAGGCTGTGGTTTTTCCAGTGGTCATGTATGGATGTGAGAGTTGGACTATAAAGAAAGCTAAATGCCGAAGAATTGATTCTTTTGAACTGTGGTGTTGGAGAAGACTCTTGAGAGTCCCTTGGACTGCAAGGAGATCCAACCAGTCCATCCTAAAGGAGACCAGACCTGGGTGTTCATTGGAAGGACTGATGCTGAGGCTGAAACTCCAGTACTGTGGCCACCTCATGCGAAGAGTTGGAAAAGACATTGGAAAAGAGTCTGATGCTGGGAGGGATTGGGGGCAGGAGGAGAAGGGGACGACAGGATGAAATGGCTGGATGGCATCACCGACTCAATGCACATGAGTTTGGGTAAACTCTGGGAGTTGGTGATGGACAGGGAGGCCTGGCGTGCTGAGATTCGTGGGGTCGCAAAGAGTCAGACACAACTGAGCCAGTGAACTGAACTGAACTGAAGACACCAATATTTTATGTAGTATAAGAAAGTAAAACTATCCAGATGATGATACCCTATTGCTACATCCTAATCACAGAGATATTAAAATAGAGGAAGTACTTCTTAGAATTGATGAACTAATTGTAGATATCTATAAAAATGCTAATTGGATCACAGTAGCACTTCCCTGGTGGCTCAGCTGGTAAAGAATCTACCTGCAATGCAGGAGACCTAGGTTCTATCCCTAGGTTGGGAAGATCGCCTAGAGAAGGGAACAGCTACCCACTCCAGTATTCTGGCCTGGAGAATTCCATGGACTGTGTAGTCCATGGGGTCCCAAAGAATCAGACACGACTGAGCGAATTACATTTAGTGCTACTTATTGGTCATTACTGCTTTGAGCTGTGTTATTGCTAAGCATTTGAAAGCCACCATAGTAGTGGAAGAATGTGGGAAAGAAGCAGGTAAGTCCACCATAAGGCAGCTTGAAATGAGTGCTTCCTGAGCAGAAATGCAAAGTACCTGCTCTTATTGGAAGGAACAAGTGATGAGGTCTAGAGATACCAGGAAAGTTTCAACCCGAAGACAGAGCATTTGAGCTGGGCTTGATTCCATCAGCAAAGTATGAGGAAAAAGACATTTCAAGATGAGAGGGCAGAATGTACAAAAGCATGAATGTGCTGGACACGCTTTGGAAAAAAGTCTGACAGGACTGGGGAAATGAAGGCAAGTTAGTACCCAACTGAGAAGGCCTTGTTTGGATGCCAAAACTTTTGGATTTATGCTAAAGGCAGAAGGAGAGGAATTTAGATGATTCAACTAGTATTTAAGAACGGTAATTCTGGAATGAATGCAAAGGATAGATTTGGTGAACAAGAAGTTGGCAACAGGAAGAAGGTAGAAGGATTCATCTACATTGTTGTTTTCTGCCATGCATCCAGTCTGTCTTACTCTGGTGACAATACTCTGATGTCGTTTAAGGAGCCACCCTTTCTGTGTAAGAATTCTTTTTGTTACAGTGACAGAAAACCCAATTCAAATTGTGTTTTAAGCATGAGAGGAGGGCAGGGATGGAAGAGAGGGGAAATGTGTTTCTATTGGGCATAGAAAGGGGATGTTAATACAAGTGATACTTGAAGACAAATCAACTGGCCTTGATGAAGGGAAAGTCGTGAGTCACCCAGGTGGGTCCCATTTTTCCTGTTTGAGTTTAGATTCCCTCATTAGGCTACTTGTTTGATCTTTTTCCAATTCACTTACTATCTTCCTATGAAAATAAACTGTCAGTATCTTGATTTTAAAGATGGAGGGTAAGGCAGATATTAGACATATAGACCACCAAGCTTGATGCCAATTCCTGGAAATTTTCTAATGTAAATCATTAAACATATGTTAGGGAAAATGTAACAGTTAATAGGAGTCATCATAGATTCTTTTCAAGTAAATAATGACAAAAGAAATACCACTTCTTTCTTGATAGGATTATTATATTACTAAATAATGGGTAGTGTAGTCTTGATCATCTCAAAAAGTCAAAGCATTTTTGTGGATAAGATTGAGAAATATGGGTTTAGATAATTGTAGAGACTGAACTGAACTGAATTGTAGAGAAAGTTTGATTCAAAGACTGCTAATTACTGGAGAGACATTAATCTTGAGGCTTCCAGTCTCAAGCGATACAGATTTGTCCTCCTTTGTCAAGACTTGGGCAATATTTTTATCAATGTTTTGAGTTAAGATTTGAGGAAGATACAGAACTCAGATCTGAATATGTTGACAGAATAGTTACTCAAAATAATTTTTTTTAAAAAAGATGACATCTGGTTGCAATAAATACAAAGCATAGTATCTTTGTTCAAGAAATCATTTGAAAGGGGCCAGGATTTAGGAGACTTGACCTGATAGTATGACTATAAGATAGAGATATGCATACAATGTGAGCTGCCACCAAAAAAAAAAAAAAAAAAAAACCTAACAAAATGTAGACTGTGTTAATGCAAAACAGTGTTCAAGTCACAGGGGTACTAGACCTATGCTATTCAGTTCAGAATTTCTGAACTCATGTGTTCAAATATAGATACAACATTAAAAGAGCTCCTTGCATAACAAATCAGAATTCTTTAGAAGGAGACATCCAGGTAGAGTATGGAAACCATTTTTTCCTCTAAAGAAAAGATGAGGGAATTCGGTCTGCTTAACCTGCAGAAAAGCAATTTGCTAAAGAGTTGTTATGCAGAGAGTAGATTTCTTCCATATTGCACTGGAGTTCAGATATAAGACCATCAGGAGGGCTATTATGGAGAGGAAGATTTTGGCTCTGCATAAGAAAAGACAGTTTTGGATACTGGAATTGAGCCCCGTAGTCAGGACCTCCTGGTGAAATGAGTTCTACATCACTGGAAGCATTCAATCAGAAAACAATGGCCACCTGTCAGGGATGCTATAAAAGGAATTTCTGGGGGGGTGGGGGGAGGAGGGGCCTATAGAGAGGTGATAACATCCAAGGTCTTTAATTGGAAGTTTCCATGTGTCAGTATTTATACTATTAATTTAAAATGATTGCTTTTCTAGACATGGTTTCCAAAAGAATATGTTGTGATTTTCTTTGTAAATAAAACAACTTTCCACTGAAGAAATTGATTGCCAAGTCCAGCTGATTCTTGTTCTTTGTGGTAGTTACGTTCTGTAAGGTTGCTTTGAACACTGAGCTAGTGACTGCTGAACCATTGCTTTTAAGGGGGATACAGGATTAGTTTCCTTTATTTATTATTTATTCATTATTATTTATTGTTAGTTTCCTGGTAATAGCCTTTATCAAGTAACCCTTTCAGATAAACACTTTATAAACATTATTTCATTCTCTTAGGCTATGATAAATAGGATATTGGAGAAAAGCTGTAATGCCATAAGCTACTTACATTTTTTAGACAAAACCTAGCTTTCTTTGCAACAAAATCTCAATCTGTACACTTACTTTTTGAATAATGGTTATGTAACTAACCACTTAAATATACTGGGAAATACCTATTCGGATAATTTTACAAGAACAACAGATAATCAAAGGATCCTCCCTGTGATTTATCTGCCTTGGAAGTCAGTATTTTCTGGAAGTGGGATAAATTTGCAGAATGGTAGAATTAAATGACTAATACAATAGTGCAGCTCCTGTGGCAACACACACACAAACACTTTTTAAGAGGGAGCAGAGCTATGGTGACACTCTTGGCTTTAGAGAAATCTGGTATGAGGGTTTTCTTATTTATACTCTGTCCGTCCTCTTCCTATCTTGAGAGCCCTGTTAGCCTGAGGAGAAGAGATGCTCCTGAGTTCTGGAGATAGTCCACATTTTTGAAGTGAACTCTTGAGACCACAAAGTCTTCTATACCCATCCTCAGTTTATGAGAACAATCTGGGCCTCCAGCACATGATCAATGCAAATTAAAGTAAGATTCGACAAACTGTTCCTTAGCCCATCCACCGAGTGATAAATATTTTGAATTGTGGGGACAAAGCAGCTTTCAGTACACGAGGTCATTCCCCTCCTTTTTGCACTCCAAATTGTCGAGCTATCTGCCATTTGGGGAAGAAGGTGGTCACTATGTGTAACTCTAAGGAAACATGCTGAAGATGTGTTTACATTGGTCATTCTGAGTGCTCAAGTTATCAACTGGTATATTGTTCAGTAGGTCTACCTGCCACAATCTCATCTTCTATTTGATGTATTTTGCCAGCTGTCAGTTACCACCATTGGAACAACTTTCCCTGAAGATGTCATCCCCAGAGGCCAGTACCCATCTCTGAGACCTGACTGAAGCCTTCACCGTTTCCAGTGAAGAGTACCCTAGGAGTGGTATTCTGAAAGGAAATGGCCAGACCCTCAGGAGGCTTAAAAGATCCATCTGCCCATCCTGGGAAGCTCTATCCTGTGAATTCCCACTGCAGGCTATCTCCCCATCTTTGACCCTTGCCCCATATCCAGGGCATTACACAGGACCCAAGCTCAGAAAGACCCCATGTTTGGTTTCATACTCTCCTCTCACCATCTTGAAATCCCTAGTAAGTTTATCTTTGAACTCATGCTTGTAGGGCGGTTGGATGGGACAATGGAGCATCCACATCCATTTGAGCAGGAGATGGATGCAATTCGTGTCCACTGTTCTTTGCCACCCTATTCACATGCAGTTTTCTCAGTGCTCCGTGAGGACAGAATTCTGGTGGACTCACAATGCACTGGAGTTCAGTGAGACACAGCAAGGAAGTACAAGGTGTGATACATTTATAACTGAATAAGTGGGGGTGCTGACAGCTCTGAGAGGCCATGTTTCCATTGGAACCAGAACTTGCTTCAAACACAGAAAGAAGGCATTCTAGGAAACACAAAAGATCAAGGAACCCTATCACGTCCTTTCGTTACTTCCCCTTATTAGTCAACCACTTGCATGCATGCTAAGTCGCTTCAGTCGTGTCCGATTCTGCAACCTCATTGACTGTAGCTTGCCAGGCCCCTCTGTCCATAGGATTTCCCAGGCAAGGATACTGGAGTGGTTTGCCATTTCCTTCCAGGCCGAAAATATTTCTTTTTCCTTTCAGCCATTTCTTATACCTCAGTAAGTCAAAGCTAGAGAGTGTTGGTCCAATGTGTATATCAGGAAGTGACAAAATAATGGTCAAGTTAGTTTTCTGCTGCTAATGGTTAGTTGCTTTCCACTGCTCTGGTGAGATCAAAACACATGCTCATAAGAGCTGCGACGTAGAAGTCGGGTCATTTTAGTGATTTCACATAGGAGGTAAACACTCATATTTGTATTTCAAACTATATTTATCTTACAATAAAAATATAAAATTCATGCTGACAACTTGTTTTTAATTTTTCCCTATCTAGAATATTTGTTATAATTATTGACTGTCTAAAACACTGTAAGTCAAGAGAGACCAGAAAGAAAGGAGAAAAGCTTTATATTTTAGTACCTTTCTTTCTTCCTACTCTATGAATAAGAGGCCTCAGAAATTAGGTAGCCAACTTCGAACCCCCCAGCCCACAAAAGAGTCCCAATAGCCTTGCTTTGGAGAAAGTGGGTCTGGAAAAGACACTCTACCTGCCTGCCTCCTGTTCACTGACGACGGGGTTAGGGCAGGAGAGGTGAGAGAGTGCCTCTGCTCTGTGGGTCGGGCATCCAAGGCTGCTGCAGGACCAGCTGCCCACTCACAGGAGCTGCATGTCCTATAGTAAACAGTGGCTTCTACTCAGGAGGTAGGAAGTGGGGGCGGAAGGAAGTCCTTGTTCTGCTGTAGAGCACATTTTCCCATGGAAACAATGTTGTAGGTCACAGTTCTCATCCTCTTGTAGTCCAGCTGCTTGTGGGCTAAATGGGCTTCTAAGAGTTGGCTTGAGAACCTAACCAGTATTTGTCACATTCTCTGGGAAAAATGCATTTTCAGTTTCAAACAACTAAATGAGAAATCAAAGTTTGGGAACATAACTCTCATTCAGAGACTATCTGTATTTTGCTAACTCAGAAGAAATGCTGAGCTCTTAGAGAAGGATGGTATGTGTAAGACCCAGATGAACAACTAAACATTAATGAGAAAGGTTATTAATTGTAATAACTTCACTGTATCCACCACACGGTATGAAGAGTCCAGTCCTTCAGACTTGCTGCTTGAAGAACTTGTGTGCAAATTCATCACGGTTGACTGGTCTCTGGCAACCAACACATACCAACCAAACCCAAAAGACTTCACTGTAAACTCGATACCAATTCGTAAAGAACATGAGAAAAACTATACTGAGTTGGGCTAAAAATTCATCCAGCCTGTTATTCTCTGACGTCTACATTTTATTCACCCTAAACTCTAGTGTGGGGCATAGTATCTGAACATAGTATCCTCCCAATAAAATGTTTGTTGAAAATGAAATGTTTTTGAATATCACAGTTGCCCCCATGACATTAACTTCAAAAGGTAAATAAGAATTTCCTCCAAATATCCACTTATTTACTCCTATTTTTAAAGCAACTGTCTTAGGAAATCTTTGATTATTGTAGTTGCTCTTTTCTTTGACCTGGTATATAGACTAGGCTCTTTTTTAAGGTTTTCAGGCAGAATTAGATGCTTTACACCAGGTTTAGCCTCATTACCATTTTGTCAAAGGTAGAACAAAACAGTGCTCTCAGTTTTGTTTTCCACATTCTTAGCAAAGAGGCTAAGAACGTGGAAATCATTGTTATATGACTTTAGCAAACAGCAATAGCTCATGGTTCTCTTTCTTGAAATAAAACATAATTCCAAGCTCATCTTCTTCCAAGTGTCTTTCAGACTAACCACCTAAAAGGATTATCAAAAATCAGTACGGAATGAAATTCATTTGCCATACTTCTGTCCGCTCACGTGGCTTTGTGCAATTTATCTTTACATCAATTTAGATTGGCCCGCTTGGTGTTTACTACTCTGGAGAGCTTAAGGGTATCTCAGTCTAGTGAATTTTTTTGTATGAGCCCACTTTAAAACAGTCTATGAAATTTTTTAAGTTTAGTCCTCTAGTAATCCTTGAGGATTCCACCCTGAAATCAGAAAAATCCATCCAGTATTTTGGCACCAACAGTAGTCAGCAGACCTTGGTATTGGCCCCAGTTCTGCCACTTACTAGTTGTTAGAGTCCAGGCAAGTCATTTAATCTTATCGTTAAAATGCCTCACTCCCTTGCAGGCTTGTTCCAAGGATCTCAGGAGATAATGTGTGTGAAAGCACTCTGAAAATGCTAAACGACTGTATAAATAAGGGGTGCTATTAATATCTCTACCCAGAAGCTTGCCTGTTTAAACCATGGTTTCCTGAAGTTAAGCCAGCTCTCTCTCTTCTTTCACTCAATTCATTTCACAGATACTCCTTTTAAGTGCCTGCTTTACCCAAGGTAGAACTTTCTCCCTATTTTTTGAGTAACTTAGCTGGGTAGGGCTTTTCTTCAACATTTAGTGTGTAAATTGGTTAAAAAAAAAAAAGGTTTTGAAGAATGCAGCTTTCACTGCTTCCATACTTATTTATCCTTCAAAGAACTGTGATCAAATAGTGAAGCATGAGACATGCTGGAGCATGCTGCAAAGATAGAAGGCCAGAAGACTCTGCCTGCATCTTCCACAGAAAACAGGAGTGTTTTCTCTGCAGCCCAGGAGAGACAAAGGAAAGTTCAGACAGGTAAAGCTGATGACACAATGGGAAGGGGATGAAGAGAAACTGTGTAAAATCTCTACAGGCCCCAACAGTCAGAACTATCAGAAAAAAAAGATTTACTTACATGAAAGCAGCTTACAGAAGCCTTAATTTAGCTGGTGGTCCATTCAGCAAAGAAAATTTTCTTCCAGTTTTAGAAGCTTCTGAGGGTTTGTAAATACTGTTTCCAAAGGAAAAACAAAAGGGAAACGATTCTTGGGGAAGAGGGAAAAAGACAGATTTTTTAAAATGATTTAGCCGTACAGCAGATTATGAAGGAGGGAAAAGGAAGAGATTAAAATGATTCTTTCCCTCCTCGCTCTGTGACTCAGAGATTAATTTTAAAAATAATCTTCATCCCAGTATGAGAAGCTGAGCAAAGACATGCATCTTCACATTTCAAGCTCCATGATGGGCTTGGAGAGGAAAGGAACAAAAGAGGGAGATAAGAAACAGTAACCATTAACAATAATCTGAAAAAGATTTCACCTACTCAGAAGAGGTGAGGTGAAATTAAAGGCAGGTCTAGCTGTGATGAAATAGGAACCTCCTGTTATTACCCTATTCTGAAGTATGTTGTATCAGCAAGGATGAAGCCTCAACTTGCCTTTTCAGTCTTACCTCCCACTGACTTTTCTGGTGATCCATATTTTACTCATTCAAACGAGTTTTCATCTTTCAACACCAATCCCCTTTTCTTTGTATCGGCAACAGAAGGCTCTTTTCTAGGTGTTTCCTTAGTCACATTTAATTTATGTTAGCATGTTCATATTTTTTGTTTTGAATTGAAAGCATTCAAGCTTACAAAAAAGTTGCACACATAGCATCATTAACTTTTTTTTACCTGGATATTTCGAGAGTAGGCTGCTGGCATGACAACTGTGGTGGACGTTGAGATGCATTGACCAGATGCCCGTCAAGGAAGGATCTTTTGCCCAGTCATGAGGACTGTGGTTGACACACATCTGTCAGTGGTCATTTCCTTCAGGTTTGGCCTCACCTGCAAAGAGCCACCTTGCCTAAGGAGATGCCCCTTTCCCAAGTGGCCCAAATCCAAGGACTCATCAAGCGAAGAATAGAGAAGCCTGGCTATATTAGCCCTGTGCAGGACAACTGCAATGGGCCATTTCTGCTAAAGAACTCCCAGTGGGGTTAGTTGAGCTTATCCAGTTTGCGTCTCAGATTAGTACCTCTGTCTGCCCAGTCTTGTTTCCTTCTCCTCCAATCCATAGATATTGATCCCAAGAGCCCTTCTCCATAATTATCCTGAACACTAAAGCCTGTCTTAGTCTGCTTCCTGGAAAACCCAAACTGGCACAGCTGGAGCAAGGAGAGACCTGAGAAAGCAGATGATAAGATGGGATTTTGGAGTTGGATCACCACCTGACTTGTAGGAGGACCACATCGCTGGTGATGAATGGAGCACAGATGGCCCCTGGCATAAGGTAGCAGTCTAGTTACTTACACCTCCACCAGTGGTGAATTGGAATAGCATACTCGTGAAAGAGAATGTATTAGTTGGTGCAATATATGGAGAGAGTAGTAACTATAAGGACAGTGGAATTGTATGGTTATTGCTTAGCTCTTTTGAAGCTCTAGGAGAAGAAAACAAAAAGCTGAGCGAGTGGATAGCAGGCAGCTGAAAGCCAACAGTGAAAGCCAGAGTCTCTTTGGCAAAGAGACTTTAATAACCAGCAGAGGGAGCACAGAGAAAGATAAGGACCAGACAACACTAACTCATCAATGTGGCCAAGCTCCAAAGAAGGTTAAACTACTAACTAGACTAGGTCTCCTAGTCCAAGGGCAGGGCTTTTGTTGGGGAAGAAGGAGACCCTGACACATACCTTCCCAGGTTTCTTTTCATCCTCTGAGCCTGAAAAAGTGAGCCACCCTTTTCTATCAAGAGCCATCCACTCCCCTTGCTGGAGACCATACCAAGGACTCTTCCTACAGTACAAAATGTGTCTCCTCAGGATCTTCCCCCTCTACCCTCCTGTCCACAAAGTCTATACCTAGGGGTAAGGGGCAGCATAACTCAGCTGGGGACATGCTAGGTCTGATAAGGGAGGAAAGAAACCGTATCCCAAGGGAGTAACATGATTTAACTGACATGGATTGCAGTGAATTTGACAAGATGTGTACACTGAAAACTACAAAATTTTGTTGAAGAAAGTTAAAGAAGACCTAAATTAATGGAAAGATAGTCCATGTTCATTTATTAGAAGACATAATATTAAGATGGCAATATGCTCCAAATTGATCCATAGATTGAATGTAATCCCTATCAAAATCTCACTCGGTTCTTCTGCAGAACTTAACAAACTGATCCTAAAACTCATATGGAAATGTAAGGGACCCCAAATAGCCAAAACATTCTTGAAAAAGAACAAAGGTGAAAGATTCAGTTCCCAGTTTCAAAACTTACTACAGAGCTACTGTAGTACTGGCATAAGGATAAACACGTAGATCAAGGAAAAAAGGCTGACAGTCCAGAAATAAATCTACACATTTATGGGGCAGTGGATTTTCAAGAATACCAAAAAAATATTCTGTGAAGAAAGAATAGTTGTTTTTTTTTTTCCAATAAATGGTGCTATCCACATGCAAAAGAAAGAATTTGGACCCTTATCTCACAAAATACACAAAACTTAAGTCAAAATGAATCATAGTCTTAAATGTAAGAGCTAACACTATAAATCTCTTAGGAAAAAAGTATAAATTTTAGTGACTTTGTATTAGGCAATGGTTTCCTAGACATGATACAAAACAGTCAACCAAAGTTTAGATCATCAAAATTAAAATCTTTTCTTTTAATTAAAATCTTCTGTGCTTCAGGGAACACTACCAAGAAAGTCAAAAGACAGCCTACAGAATAGGAGAAAATATTTGCAAATCATATATCTGATATCAATCTAATACCCAGAATGTATATATAGAGGAGCCTGGCAGGCTACAGTCCACAGGGTCACACAGAGTCAGACACAACTGAAGCGACTTAACATATATATATATATATATATATATATATATATATATATATATATATAAACTTAATAGTAATAAGACAAATAACCCAATTTTAAAATAGACCAAGTATTTGAATAGACATTTCAATAAGAAAGATATACAAATGGATAAAAAAGCATATGAAAATATGTTCAATATCAGTGATTTTTATAGAAATGTAAATCAAAACCACAATAAGATACCACTTCACACCAATGAAGTGAAGTCTCTCAGTCGTGTCCGACTCTTTGCAACCCCATGGACTGTAGCCTACCAGGCTCCTCCCTCCATGGGATTCTCCAGGCAAGAGTACTAAGAATGACTATAATAAAGAGAAAGAGGGCTTCCCTGGTGGCTAAGTGATAAAGAATCTGCTTGTCACTGCAGGAGACATGGGTTCGATCCCTAATCCGGGAACATCCCACGTGCCTCAGAGCAACTAAACCTGTGTGCCGTAACTATTGAGCCTGTGCCCTAGAGCCTGGGAGCGGCAACCACTGAGCCCACGTGATGCAATTACTGAAGCCCGCAAGCCCTAAAGCCTGCGCTCTGTAACAAGAGAAGCTTACGCAACGAGAAGCCCAGGCAATGAGAAGCCCGCACACTCACTGCTCGCTGAAACTAGAGAAAAGCCCATGCAGCAACAAAGAACCAGCACAGCTAAAAATAAATAAAAGTACAATTTAAACAAGAAAATGAAGTGTTGGTGAGGTTGTGGGAAAATTGGAACCCTCATACACTGCTGGTGGGAATGTAAAATGGTGCAGCCAGTTTGAAAAACAGTGTGACAACTGCTAAAACTGTTAAACATAAAATTACCATTTGACCCAGCAATTCCACTTCTACAAGTATTCTCAAGAGAATTGAAAACATAATGTCCACACAAAAATTTGTACACAAATATTTATAGCAGCATGATTCATAATAGCCCAAAAGGGAAAACAACCCAAATGTTAATCAAACGATGACTGGATAAATGAAATTTGCTCTATCCATAAAATGGAATACTATTCAGTTGTAAGAAGGAATGAGAGTCTGATATATGCCACAACATGGGTAAACCTTGAAAACATTAAGCTAAGTGAAAGAAGGCAGGCATAAAAGGCTACATATTGTATGCATCCACTTAATGACATGTCCAGAGTAGGCAAATTCTTAGAGACAGAAAGTAAGTTAGTGGTTGCCAGGGGCCGTCAGGGAGAATAAGGAGTGAACTGCTAACTGGCACAGGGGTACATTTCAGGGTGATGAAATTACTCTAAAATAGATTATGGTGATGGTTGCCCAACCTTGTGAACATACTGAAAAACATTGACTTGTATACTTCAAAATGGTGAATTTTACGTATAATGCTATCTCAGTGCTTTAAAAAGGACTCAGGGAAGTGAGCATGCTGGTATCGATATACTATGAAAGACCAGAAACCCCACCAGATGACTGTCCCACGGAAGGACGGGGAGGATACACCATCTACAAAAGCAATACAGGATGTGTTGGTGAAAACGTACCAGCCTGGCTATGAAGTTCAGTGGCGGCTCTTTTGCAGGCTGGACTGATGGTAGGCTATATTATTGTAAAACTCACTTCCTTATTAGCAATGGAGTTAATACAACCCAGAAATAATTGAACCAGATGGCATCACACAAGTGTCAGAAACCATGAGGGTACAATTATGATAATAAGTGGTAAGATCAGAGTGGCAACCAGGGGAACTTGACCAGCAGAGAGTTATGGAGATAATTAATGAAACTTGGTGTCACTTGCTAAAAAAATATATGGGCAGCCAATAAGGGTACTACTCAGTTTGTACAAGCAAAAGAAAACAAAAAGGGTGTAGGGCAGGGGGCCCCAACCTCCAAGGTCTAGCCTAATGATCTGAGATGGAGCTGATGTAATAATAATAGAAATAAGCTGCACAATAAACGCAAGCACTTGAATCAATCTGAAACCAACACCTCCCTGCCAGTCCCTGGAAAAACTGTCTTCCGTGAAGCTGGTCCCTGGTGCCGAAAAGGTTGGGGAACACTGCTGTGGGGAATGGAACTATTTGAGAGCAAAGTTTTTGAATACTATCGAAATTAAATTGGTACTAACTGGAACAACGTTGCTATACATTAAAGTATTAATAATAATCCCCAGGGCAACCACTAAGAAAATAACTCAAATATATACGACAAGGGAATTAAAAATGTTACATTGGAAAACATTCTTTAACGCAAAGGATGGCAAAATGGGAATAGAGGAGTAAAAAAGCCATGGCGTATGGAAAAGGCAAAACGGCAGCTATAAATCCTTTAATATAAAATGACTTAGCCAGTTGACTCCACCTTTGGACTCCACCTGTGGCCTCCACTGACCACACCGTTGCTGGTGCAATGGATACTTGAATAAAGTGGCCATGCAGCAGAGATTGAGGCTATTTTGGCCCATAAGTACAGGTTCCTGCTTATTAGAGCTGATCTAGTTATTGCCACTGCTAAATGTCCAATTTGACAGCAAAAGAGCTCCTGATATGGCACTGTTCCTCAAGGAGATCAACCAACCGCCAACCAGTTGGTGGCAAGTTGATTTCTTTGAGACTCTTCTACCCTAAAAGGTAGACTGTTTCATTCTAACAGGAATGGACATATATTCTAGGTTTAAAAGTCTTACCTTCAGGCCTCACTCTGGACTTAATGTTTGATCCATAAGCAGGAGCTTCATATAACTTTGTATCAAACCAGGGAACCTAACTTACAGCAAAAAATACATGAGAGTGGACCGGTGACAATGGTATCAGCTGGTCATATTGCTTACTGAAACACTGTGAAGCTCCTGGCCTGACAGAGCATCGGCGTGCCATGCTGAAGGCACAGCTGAAGTATTAGCTGAAATGCAACACTCTGTGAGGGCCATCCCCCCTGGAAGCATTAAACACATTGAATCGAAGATCTTTATATGGTTCTGTGTCCCCAACATGAAGAACACATGAGTCTGAGAACCAAACTATGGAAGTAGGAATAGATCTGCTTATCATTACTCCCAATGACCCCTTGGGGAATTTATGCTTCCTGTTCCTTCAATTCAGAACTCTGCAGGGTCAGAGGACCTCATTTCTAAAAGGGGAATATTTCCCACCAGAGGATACAGCAGAAGTCCCTTCGACTTACTAGCTAAAACTTCTGCTGGGCATTTTGGGCTCCTAGTATCCAGGGATGAGTGGGCTGGAAGTAGAGGAACCATCTTAGGGGTTTTAACCCTAATCTTCAGAGGGATTTAGGTCTGTTGTTATACAGTAAGGGTAGAGAAGAATGTTTCAGCACCCAGACAATCTGCTTGGGTGCTTCTTGTTATTCCTTGCCCAGGTGAAATAGTAAATGCATAGTGCATTAAGGATATGGTGACCAGGAACCTCTCTGGGATGTACATATAGATCATACTCCCAGGTAAGTCACTGAGGCCAAGAGAAGTGTTAGCTGAGAATGAGAGAGATTTAGAAAGGATGGTTGAGAAAGGAGGCTGTAAGTTTCAGTATCAGCCCCAAGACCAGCTGCAGCAGAGAGCCGTCATTTGTTTGTCCTACAAGCCTTCCTCCTCTAAGTTTCCTACCAGGACAGGCTCATCAGAAACCTGAAGAAGCTATTTCTCAACACATATGAAGAAGTAGAGCCAGGAGCACCACAGGGATGAAGGCAGAGATGACCCACCAGGACTTCCCCTTTGCAGAGGGACTTCTTGTCCCAGCTAGTCTGTCCGCAGACAGTCTTTAGGCAGGAGAGAGCTGCCTTACCAGAGCTCACACCCCTTTGGAGACAACTTACATCCTTTAGGGCTTCCCTTGTGGCTCAGCTGGTAAAGAATCCGCCTGCAATGCAGGAGACCCCGGTATGATTCCTGGGTTGGGAAGATTCCCTGGAGAAGGGATAGGCTACCCACTCCGGTATTCTGGCCTGGAGAATTCCCCGGACTGTATGGTCCATGGGTCGCAAAGAATCGGACACAACTGAGTGAGTTTCACTTTACATCCATTAACTAATCAAGGCATGGTTTTAAAGCTTAGTCATTTCAGCCTGGTTTGGGACAACACTAACGGGCTGTTTCACCTCCAAAGCTCCGCGTGAGGTTAGTTCAGGCTACTGGGCTTTCCTCATATGCAGCTTGCTTTTCCTTCCAGCTAAGCCTGCTTGCTTCCTTCTCTTCCCTTCCACAATTGTTGATCCCAAAGGCACTCCAGATAAACATCCTGGACACTAAACTCTGACTCAGTCTTCTTCCTGCAGAGTCTGAACTGTGAAAATGCCCCATCATCACAAATACTATAGTACATTATTTTTTACCAGTGAATATTCATCTAGATAACCCCAGTACAATATCAAAATCAGGAACTTAACTTTGATACGTTACTATCTAATCCTCAGACCTCATTCAAATTTTGTCAGTGGTCCCAGTAATGTCCTTGTACAATAAAAGGATCCTGCTCAGAAATTATGCATTGTATTTGGTTGTCTCTTCTGTCTTCTTCAATCTTGAACGGTTCCCTAATCTTTGCTTTACTTTCGTGACCTTGATACTCTTTAAGATTGGTGGTCATGCACGCTCAATCATGTCTGACTCTTAGCGACCCCATGGACTCCTATGCCGCCAGGAGTAGCCCACCAGGCTCCTCTGTCCTTGGGATTTCCCAGACGAGAATACTGGAGTGGGTTGCCATTTCTTCCTCCAGGGGATCTTCCTGACTCGGGGATCAAACCCACCTCTCCGTCTCCTGCATTGGCAGGTGGATTCTTTACCACTGAGCCACCGGGGAAGCCCACTCTTCAAGATTATGGACCACTTATTTTTGTAGAATGTCCCTCCATCAGTTTGTGAGAGGTTTTGTCATGATTAAATACAGGTTATGCATCTTTGGTGGAAGGGTTAGGGAAGTGGTGCCGTGTTCTCACTGCATCCCACCAGGTGGCACGTGACTTCAACCTGTCACTGGTGATACTAACTTGATTAAGGTGGTATCTGCCTTGTAATTAAGTATTTTGTGAGGAATTAGTTAAAAGATATGTAGATATCCCATTCTTCATCAAATTTCCTACTTATTATTTTTTAAATTTATATCCATATTGGCCAAGGAATTCCTACTTTATTCAATGGACTATGATCCATTACTGTCATCATTTCAACACCCAGACTGTTCCACATTTGGTGAGTGGGAGCTTCTTCAAGTTGCTTCTTTATCCTTTTAACAAATCTCCATCATTCTTTTGCACTCCCTTGCTTGCTGCACATGATTGTCCAAGCTTATTTTGTACTTTTCCTGCCGCAACTCTGGAATCAGCCATTTCTCCAAGCAGCTCTGGCTCCTTTTGATGGAGAATGGCATTCAGAAACTAAGATCCCAGTGTTAAGCATGCTCATTGCTATTGAGGTGTCACCATTCTTAAGCCTTTCAGTGGACACATCTAGGGACTACATGAAATATATATGTGTATATTTATTTATGCATATAAATTTACATTTATGTTTACCACATTTTACTTCTATATTTCTATATATGTTCAAAATCATGAGTTCACACTGATTCCTCCAATTTCAATCCAACACCAACTAGTTCATTCTAGTTTTTTCACTATTCATATATATAATTACCATCTCTACCAGTGACAAATGTAACTCCCATTATCCTTAGTATGACTGTCATATTTCATTAATCTTTCTGTGTGTAAACAGTCTCCTGTGATTGACCCTCCTCACCACCTCGTGCGGACATCTGCCTACCCTGCACTGGACTGCTGCTCTGCCCATGTACCTTCTGCATCTCCAGTGCTCCGAAATGCACCGTGCCCTACATAGTCACCTTCCTCGCCTTGGTCTGACACCCTGTGCCAGCTGGTCTTCCTTCAATGGATGGCCTCCTCACCCAGTTTGATCTCTGCACCCATACTCAGCCTCCTTTCCTCCTCTCCCCGCACCCTCCCCCGCATGTGGATAGCGATCTTACCTTCATTGGGTTCCAACACCTGGCAACTACAGGCTGTCCCTCTGCAGGGACACCATTCTCACTCTGCTCAAGGTACCACACTAGTATCCCCTCCTTGGGGGAAGGGGCAGGGACACCCTCTTCATCTCAGTCAGGCCACCTTCCATCAGATACTCTTCTCATTGGTCTTGGGCTTTAACATCTGCACCTGCCTGACCTCTTACCCAGATGCCCTCTTCATACATCTCAGCCATCACAGTTCCACAACCTCATCATGGACATCCTCCTTGCTTGGGCTCCATTACATGGCTTTTGGATTGATTTGTGCAGAAAGGCAAAGGAAGAGAATGGGAAGATAGAAGAAGAAGTGGCAGACCATTAATTCATTCTTTAAAATTCATTTTTATTTATTTATTTTTTGGCCACACTGCACAGCTTGTGAGATTTTAATTCCCTAACTGGGGATTGAACCCATGCCCCCAGCAGTGAAACTTCAGAGTCCTAACCATGCCAGGGAATTACCTAAAGTTCATTTTTAATAGAATCATTTTTCTGAGATTCACTTCCATTTGCTTTATGGTAGATCTAGTTCTTTTTTTTTTTTTTTTTACTAGATTTATTTCTGACATCATGTCTGTTATATTCATTTTTTGCCGAAAGAGTCCAAGCTGCCTCTCAGCCCATTCCTTATCTGTGGTAGCCACTATCTCCTCTATCAGAACCAGATGGCTCACACAGGTCAATAGACAACAGGTTGCTCAATTGAAAAGTTCCCCTGTCACCATTATTTTCAGTAGGGTTTTTAGGATAATATGGATATGGGTGTGCATATTTAGAAAAAGGGCATCTTGCTTCAACACTTCCAATTTCTTTCTCTGTTTCCTTTTCTCTTCCTATCAGAAGTTTGTTAATCTTGCTAGGTTAGTTGAAATAGAATCTCAGTTGCCTCTAAATTTCTGCTAGACATTTTCCCATAGCAAGATACTTCAAAGGTATCCTCAGATCCCAATAAGAGTGGATTATTCCCTGCTCTTCTACCAGCTGTTCTGTGTGTCTTTATTCATGCTGGTACCTCTGCCTGTCTATCCTCTCACTGATTCTCCAGAGATCAAAGCCTTACATCCTGAAAAGTACACTTTGCATGCTACCTCCCACCAAAGTCTTTACAAATATCCCCAGCTCTGAACCTCAACAGAACTCTGTGTGTACTTATGACATAAATCCTGTTCTGACGTTATCATTGCTAGGAGACAGGAAACTAGTTCCTTGGTTATAGGTACCATTTCTTTTCTACCTGGAGGCCTTGCACATAGGAGAGACTCCATACATTTGCTGAATTGACACGTAATAAAGGTTTCTATCTTTTATATTAATTTTTCTTTTTACATAGTATTCTCTTCAAAACAGTTACACTTCCAAGTTGTTTTTTTTTTTTTTTCTGGCAAGAGAGAGACCTACATTTTCTCCCTCACAGAAGAGAAAGATGTTTATTTTTATCATCTAAAGGACAAGAAAGTGAATATATTTATCTTTTTTCAACTTGATGCAATAGGTTGTCTTAGTATACCAAGAAGCAAAATCTAATCTCAGAGTAAATTCATATTTGCCTATGCAAGCCTATATTTTTATCCTGCCCAAATGGCATACCATTTTGACTTTTGAAGTTATTAAATGTTGACATTGTCCTAGAACATATGCATTACTTTGCATAGTGAACAAAATCATATTTTCACCTGCAGAGAGATGGCCCCAATTCCTCACTCCCCATAGGAATTATGTAACTACAGTAGGAGACCGACCTGCTTCTTTTGTGTTGGTCTTAGCCTGGATTCTCATAATCTGTTCCAAAGTAGGGCATTATCAAAAATCTAGGCTGCTTTGCCATATTTTTTCTCCATTTAACTGTTTATTGCAAGGGCGATCATTAGGTTGTAAACTCTTTGACTCGGGAGTGTCTTCCAAGTCTTTTGTATCCTTCTTTTGTAGGTGATGATAGCACACTGTAGATGCACTATGAATGATTTTACCAAATTAGTCTTAGAGCACTTCACTTCCCTGGGCTCTCACTACTAAACTTGCTGTGTTCAGAAGCCAAAATTAAGGACGTTTAGTGTTCTCCTGCAGGCTTTTACTGTTTTTGGACCTCCATTTATCCCTAGTGGCCTGATAGCTATTGCATCAAGTTTTTAGAGTTAGCAATTTAAAGAATTTTATTTTTTTGTTTGTTTTGGCTGTGCCTCGAGCCTTGCAGGATCTTGCAGGGATTCAACTTGAGCCCTCACCCTCGGCAGTGGAAGCATGGAGTCCTGACTGCTGGCCCGCTCAGGAGTTCCATTAAGCTTCTTTCTATGTCACGCCTTGAAATTGGAAGAACTGGTAGAGAAAGAAAAGTTGGGCACCATAAAGAGATTTCCCATTTAGTAATAGAATTCCTTCTGGCAAGTATCTGTAGTAGGCTGTTATGGCTCCCCCAGAATGTCCATGTCCTAATCCCTGGACTCTGTGGATATTACTTTGTATGGCAAAAAGGAAAAAAAGACTTTGCAGGTATGATTCAGAATTGTAAGATGGGGAGATGATTCTGGATTATCAGTTCAGTTCAGTCACTCAGTCCTGTCCAACTCTTTGTGACCCCATGGACTATAGCACGCCAGCCTCCCTGTCCATCAGCAACTCCCAGAACTTACTCTCACAGCCATACATGACCACTGGAAAAACTATAGCTTTGACTAGACGGACCTTTGTTGGCAAAGTAATGTCTCTGCTTTTTAATATGCTATCTAGGTTGGTCATTACTTTCCTTCCAAGGAGTAATCGTCTTTTAATTTCATGGCTGCAGTCACCATCTGCAGTGATTTTGAAGCCCCCCAAAATAGTCTGTCACTGTTTCCATTGTTTTGCCATCTACTTGCCATGAAGTGATGGGACCAGATACCATGATCTTAGTTTTCTGAATGTTGAGCTTTAAGCCAACTTTTTCACTCTCCTGTTTTACTTTCATCAAGAGGCTCTTTAGTTTTTATTCACTTTTGCCATAAGGGTGGTGTCATCTGAATATCTGAGGTTATTGATATTTATCCCGGCTATCTTGATTCCAGCTTGTGCTTCATCCAGTCCAGTATTTCTCATGATATGCTCTGCATATAAGTTAAATAAGCAGGGTGACAGTATACAGCCTTGATGTACTCCTTTCCCAATTTGGAACCAGTCTGTTGTTCCATGTCCAGTTCTAACTGTTGCTTCTTGACCTGCATACAGATTTCTCAGGAGGCAGGTCAGGTGGTCTGGTATTCCCATCTCTTGAAGAATTTTCCACAGTTTGTTGTGATCCACATAGTCAAAGGCTCTGGCATAGTCAATAAAGCAGATGTTTTTCTGGAACTATCTCACTTTTTTGACGATACAACAGATGTTGGCAATTTGATCTCTGGTTCCTCTGCCTTTTCTAAATCCACCTTAAACATGTGGAAGTTCACGGTTCACATACTGTTGTAGCCTGGCTTGGAGAATTTTGAGCACTACTTTGTTAGCATGTGAGATGAGTGCAATTGTGCAGTAGTTTCAGCATTCTTTGGCATTGCCTTTCTTTGGGATTGGAATGAAAACTGACCTTTTGCAGTCCTGCAGCCATTGCTGAGTTTTCCAAATTTGCTGGCATATTGAGTGCAGCACTTTCACAGCATCATCTTTCAGGATTTGAAATAGCTCCACTGGAATTCCATTACCTCCACTAGCTTTGTTCGTAGTGATGCTTCCTAAGGCCTACTTCACTTCACATTCCAGGATGTCTGGCTCTAGGTGAGTGATCACGCCATCGTGATTATCTGGGTCATGAAGATATTTTTTGTATAGTTCTTCTGTGTATTCTTGCCACCTCTTCTTAATATCTTCTGCTTCTGTTACGTCCATAATATTTCTGTCCTTGTGACCTAAATGCAATTCCATGCATCCTTAGACTAGGAAGATAGTGGAGATTTGACACATAGAAGAGAAGGCAATATGACTATAAAGGCAGAGATTGAAGTGATGTGGCCACAAGCCGAGTGCCAACAGCCACTAGAAGCTGAAACAGGGAAGAAACAGATTGTTCTGCTATCTCTGGAGGGAGCAGAGCCCTGCTGACATCTTTATTCAACCCAGTGAGGCTGATGAACTTCTGATCTCCAGGAATGTGAAAGACTACATTTCTGTTGTTTTAAGCCATCAACTGTGTGGTAATATGTTATAACAGCCAAGGGAAACTAATACAGTATTTTATATTTCAAACGTTTCTATACTTTCTTTCTACTGTTCCCCTTCTTTAGCCTGGGGACTTCTCAGGTGGCTCAGATGGTAAAGAATCTGCCTGCAATGCAGGAGACCCATGATCAACCTCTGGTGGGGAAGATTCCCTGGAGAAGAGAAGGGCTACCCACTCCAGTAATCTTGCCTGGAGAATCCTATGGATAGAGGAGCCTGGTGAGCTATAATCCATGGGGTTGCAAAGAGTTGAACACAATTGAGTGACTAATACTTCACTTTTTTTTAGCCTATGTATGTATGTGTGTGTATGTATATATATATATAAAAACTCCCATTTATTCTTTTTTTCCTAATAGATTTTTCCTGTTGGTGTCCCTAAGAAAACAACTTTTCATATCTTTTTCAATACTTAGATATTGGGTTTCAAAACAATTTAAGAAACATTTGAAGACCATTCACTGAACCTCTAGCATTGTTTAGAAACTCTGGGGGGACAGAAAGGATAAATATAAATTCCATCCTTAAGTATCTTCATCCTTAATTAATTAAGAAAGTTTACATAATGTTATGGTCCAACATGTGATAAAGTGCAAAAGATAAGCACCAAAGACAGGAAGTGCTGCAGAAATTCAGAAAAGTGAGTAGTCTGCAAGAGGTATAGAGTAAATTGAGAGAGTTTTATTGAATAGGTGGATTTTGAAGTCAGGCATTTGGACAAAAGAAGAGTTAAGATTTCATCCTCTGGGCAGTGATTTTTTTTTTTTTGGGGGGGGGCAGTGATTTTTCATCAAGAATTTCATCCTCACTGTTATTTCTTCTTACAGTATGAAAGTAGTCTAGACTTTCCTTAAAATATTTTAGAGGTATAAAAATCAGAATGTAAAAATTTCCCTATAATTCTACTACTCCTGGAGAAATGCTTTGCTATCAACTTGACATATATTCATCCAGATTTTTTTCTGTACATAATGTAATGTTGCTTATATACTTATTACAGAAATGAATTATGCTGTAAATATCTGTTTGCCACCTGCCATTAAAGATGAGCAAAATGAAAAGGAAAATCATATTGTAGGATGATTAATCTTTTGGCAACATATATGTAGATCTCTTGCATGCACATTTCCTGCATCTGTTCTAATTATAGTATAGACTGTACTTAGGGGAGAAATGGAAACAAAGGGGAGAAGCTATGGCTGATAAAACAATCTGGGCAAAAATATTAGGGTAATGGCTATGACAGTAACTGACAAAGTAAGAGACTGGGGAATTTTTCTATTAAGAGTTAGGAAATATGTTTATATATTTATAGATCTAGGGCCACATAAATAAAAACTAACTTCTCCTTTTAGCTTTAAGAGAGGAAAAAAGATGAAAGATTCCATTTACCACATTTTAAGTTAGTCATATGCTCTGATTGTAGTAATAGCAGTCCCATAGGAAAGAAATTGCTTTGTGAGCAGTGACAGCAGGGTTAAGTATTTTATGTATAATGATGTCTTCCCTGATTATGAAAGCATTATATAATTATAAAAGCATTTGTAGAAAACATGGAAAATACTGAAAGATAAAACAAAAAATAAAATCATCCAGAATCCCATCACTCAGCTATAACCACTATGTATACTTTGTCATATTTCCTCTCAGACATTTTCCCGTGCAAAGGAATGCACATAAACGAAACTGAGATAATACAAGATGTACAATTTTTACTTGACAATGTGTCATAAGCATCCTCCCAGGTATTTAAATATTCTTTTAAAAATCTTTGTTTTCTTAAATTGGCATTTTTATTCTTTTGGTGGATTACAACAGTGGTGAGATTTTGTTGTAAAAAAATGGAAACGAACACAGAAGTATGTGGGTAGGACATGAAAGTCTTCTCATAATCTCACCTCCAAGAGGTACAGAGACTTCTGTTCAGTGTGCTGGAGTCTGCTCACACTGCTCATTGAGCTAATTGTGTGCGTCTTTCTCTGACTGATTTCACTTGCATAATGCCCTCAAGTTTCATCCATGTTGTCTGTACCAGGATTTCCTTCTTTTTATGGCTAAATAATATCCCACTGTGTATTTTTACCATATTTTCTTTATCCATTCATCCACTGATGAACACTTAGGCTGTTTCCATGTCTTGACTATTGTAAATAATGTTGCAATGAATATGGGGGTCCAGATATCTCTTTGAAACGGTGATTTTACTTCCTTCCCCAGAAGTGGAATTGTTGGATCATATAGTAGTCTAATTTTAAATTTTTGAGGCACTTCCATACTGTATAAAATATCCACTTTTTCTAGTTGGCTTTGGCAATCCAACAACGGATTACAATTATGCCCTCTACTTCAATATATATTCATCAACCTAATCCTTGCTTCTTAGCATTTTA
Organism: Bos indicus; assembly: GCF_029378745.1. NCBI lineage: Eukaryota > Metazoa > Chordata > Mammalia > Artiodactyla > Bovidae > Bos > Bos indicus. The sequence goes on from NC_091769.1 coordinate 58,225,243, forward strand.
CTCTGTGACTGCATTATAATTTATTCAAACAATTCTACATTGATGGGTACTTTCATTGGTTCCAGTTTCTGGTTATCATATACAAAGTTTCAATGAATATTTTGTACATATATATCTGCATGTGTTCTTCCCTGGTGGCTCACTGGTAAAGAATCAGCCTGCCAATGTAGGAGAGGCAGAAGTCACAGGTTCGAACTCTGGGTGGGGAAGATCCCCTGGAGGAGGAAATGGCAACCCACTCCAGTATTCTTGACTGGGAAATCCCATGGACAGAGGAGCCTGGTGGGCTACAGTCCATGGGGTCGCGTAGAGTTAGACATGACTGAACACGAGCACGATCTGCATATCTCTTCAATTATTTTCTTGGGATAAATTTCTAGACAGGAAAGGTTGAATCAAAGAATATTCCCAGTTACAATTTAGACAGATGATAACAAACTGCCCTTTAAACAGTTTCTTATACTCACATCATTGGTATATGTTAATATCCTGAAAAACATACTTTAAATGATTGCACAGTATTTCAGTTTATAAGTGTCTGATAATCTATTTGATCAATTTCTTATTATGGTGTTTACAGCACTTCTCATTTCTTTAAACAATGTTATAATCAGCACCCTTGTTCTCATGTGACTCTCTTGTTTTCCTAAGAAAAATTCTTTGATAATGGAACTACAGAGTCAAAGGTAAGAATATTTTTATGACATTTTTATACATATTATTAGCTTCAGCTCAATATTTAGAACTTAAGATTCTTTTAAAGAATTTACTTGATGTTAAGTAAAAAGAATTTTTTTTTTAATGACTAATATTGTTCTTGCAAATAAAGTCTTACGGCTCTCAAATAACCTTTAGGCTATTTTCCATTTAGTTATTTCTTTGAGATTTTAGCCCCAGGATTCTACCCTGTTCCCCCACCCAAATTTTGTTTCTGTGTTAAGTAGCAGATAAGATATAAATGTGTTTGCATGTTGGAAAATTAAATATATCCATATATCATATGAATCATTATTAACCTGCAGTCACACCAATTAAGACATAGGATTAACCCTACCTGTCATTTCCTTAAAGAGTAAGGAAATAAACTGCAGCCAAAGAAATGAAATCTTCAGTGGACTCTTTAAGTAAATTTCATTTTATGAAGCACAAGGAAAAAAATTTTAATTTTCCCAAAAGGTAACAGTTACTTTATTTAAATTGATCACTTTTCAATAGATACATAAAAATCAGAATGCCTACAGCTGAAAAATATTTCCTTAATGTTTGCTAGTCTTAAATGTATTGCTTTTTAAAATCTGGGATAAAGAAAACAAGTGGACAAATATTTCTAACTTTTTAAATATGTTTTTAATGTTATTACTATGTAAAGTTAGTTTTTCAAATCTCTCCTTCACATCCCCTGCCCATTTCCTCAAGTCAATTTTTTGCTAAAGGAAAAACTGGTGAGGGGGGTGGGTACGGGTGGTGTGTGCGTGCACGTCATTTTGTAGAAGACAGAGGTGTGCGTGTCTCATTTTGCAGAAGATGGAGGTGTGTGTGTGTCATTTTGCAGAAGACCCGGGGTTTCTTCAGGGTATACCATCACCATCTTGTGGCTTGTTGCCATATTACTGTTAAATGTTTTAACACCATAATGCTTTTCTTTTCTTTTTTTTGCAATTTCAAGCATGAAATGCAGTGTATCTTCTTCTGGTAACCCTTCTCTGGATTAGATGAAATAAACTGAGGGCCAGAAACTGCCTGCATGCAGAGTTGCCACCCTATCGTGAAATGGTATCTCTGCATTTATGTTGTATTCTCACATGATGCTGAAACAACCAGCTGGATAAGGAAATCCAGTGAAGAGATGTCGTTTTACTGTAAACTGAAATCTTCAGTTATCTTTTGTATCTTGTGTGTGCCAAATCTGTTTTAGTGATTCCTTCTGATCTGTAAAAATATTGGTTGTCATGGGAGCCTGTAAATCTTTCCCCTCTCTTTGGTTATACTGCCGGAGTATTTTCTCATTTTTGTTTCAATATTCCCCCACTTTAGTACTATTTTATTATTATTTAAAAAATTTTTTTCATCCTTTTCTCTTGTAGATGCTTCTTCTATTCTTTTTGTCTCGTTAATACATTTTTCCTTCTTTTCTCTCCCTCCTCATCCTCACTTTCAGTTTCTTTGGTATCCCTGTAGCAGATCACTTGACTTACTCTGTGGCTTGTACTAACGTCTGCACCCACGGTGCCCCCACCTTCTGTTCCGTATCCTCCTTTCTTTGTTCCTTCTAACTCCTTCCCCCAGTAGCTGACGTTCCAGCTTTTCTAGTGTGGAGAGCACTGACCTCATCTGATCTTCCGCTTAGGTCTTTTAAGGACACAGCTTCCTGGTAACCCTTAAGCTCCCAGGAAGAATCTAAATCCTACCTCTTCAAGGAAGCCACTCCCTAAATTTAACTCTAGATTCAAGAGAAAAGGTTTCAAAAAGACAATCTTAGCTCAGTCCTAAGAAATAACTGACTCATTATCTTAATTCTGTTCTTTTTTCTCAGCACAAGTGCAAGTTTTCATAGGAAGTGTACCAGGATGTTTTTCAAACTCATATTTGCATGTCCAAACTCTCGTTTGCATAGGGCACAATTACTTACTAGTGCTTTGGAGTTGACATTTGTCTTATAAAAGTGAGTTAGATTAATGACAGTGAGAAGAAAAAGATTTGGCTAAAGGACTTGCTGTCATTTTGGAAAACAGCTGAAACTGTATTGTGAGATGTATATTTCTGTCTTTTCTTGTCTCATCTTCCACCAAAATGCTAGCTTCTAAGAACAGACACTTGTTCTATTTTGTTCTCTGTTGTGCCTAGAATAGTTTCTGGCACAGAGAAGGCACTTAAATCCTTACTGGATGAAGGTATCAGGTATTCTATTAGTTTTGTTTCCTTCACAGTCTGTTCATCCTGTCCTCTCACGGAGCCTTCGGTCCTCTTGTTCCAATCTGGACCAGCATCCCTCTAGGCCTGCAGACCTAACTTTAGTCTGCATCTGTGCAGTCTTAAATTTCCTGCTTCTCAAGTTTTTATCTTCCTTGGTTTAGTCCATCTTTTTTGGTGGGCCACATTCATCAACTGTACAGTTTTTGAGTAACTCTTTCAATTGCTATTGTTGTGTGACAGACCACTTCAATATTTAGTGGCCTCATGCCACAACATTCACTTATTATCTCCTGGTTTCTGTGAGACAGACATGCAAGAAAGGCTCAACTAAGCACTGGTGGCCTATAGACTGGAGCTGGAACTGCAGGGGGTGCACGGAAGCTGAGGGCTGGCCATACATTTCTATGTAGTTCCTCTGCATGGGCTAGTTGGGTTTCTTCACAGCACGGCAGTCTCAGGACTGCTGACATATAGGCTGGTTTCCACTGAATCTTACTGCTTTTCCCGTGTACCAAATGACAGTTTGTCGAGTATAAAAGTCTAGAATGGATTATTTTCCTTCAGGATTTCAAAAGCAATTCTCCATTGTTTCATAACTTTCAGAATTATTGAACAGTTTAGTGTTAATTCCAAGATCCTTTGAAGGTCAGCTGATTTTTCTCTCTAGAAGTTTTTAGAAAAATCTCTTTATCCTCAGTGTGCTGGAACTTCATGAAAATCAAGGAATAGATTTGATAAACTAACTGAAGTTTTGCTTGATTGAATTTTAAGTTCTACTCAATTTTATATCCTGATAACTGGGTTTCCTCCCATTACTCCTTTATTCTAGCTTGAGACATCCTGTCTGTCTTAAGTCTGTTCTCATTATTATAACAAGATACCACAGAGAGGGTAGCTTATAAATAATAGAAATTTATTTCTCACAGCTCTAGAGGCTGCGAGGTCCAAGGTCAAACTGCCAACATGGTTGGATTCTGGTGAGAGCTGTCTTCATTGTTCATAGCAAAAGGCTTCTTACTGTGTCCTCACATGGTAGAAAGGGCTAATGAATTCCATTCCGTGGGATCTTTTTAAAATAAGAGTATTAATCCTTTTAAAATGACCTAATCACCTCCTGAAGGCCCTATCTTCTACTATCAGCAATTAAGCACTATGATTTCAACATGAACTTTGTGGGGACACAAACATTCAGACCACCGTACTAAGAAACCTTTTTCGACTAACTCCTAGGGATATTAATCATTTTCTGGCTCCCCATTCTTCAGCACTTGAATATAATATCAGTGACTACACTAAAGCTTTTGACTGTGTGGATCATAATGAACCGTGGAAAATTCTTAGAGAGATGGGAATACCAGACCACCTTACCTGCCTCCTGAGAAACATATGTGTGGGTCAAGAAGCAACAATTAGAACCAGACATAGAACAACGGACTGGCCCAAAATTGGGAAAGGAGTAACACAGGCTGTATATTTAACTTATTTAAGTTATGTAACTTCTATGCAGAGTACATCATACGAAATGGTGGGCTGGAATCAAGATTGCTGGGAGAAATATCAACAACTTCAGATATGCAGATGATACCACTCTAGTGGCAGAAATGAAGAGGAACTAAAGAGCCTCTTGGTAAGGGTGAAAGAGGAGAGTGAAAAAGCTGGTTTAATGCTCAGCATTCAAAAAACTAAGATCATGGCATTCAGTACCATCACGGCATGGCAAATAGAAGAAGTAAAAGTGGAAACAGTGACATTTTATTTTCTCGGGGTCCAAAATCACTGGAAGGCTTCCCTGGAGGCTCAGCAGTAAATAATCAGCCTGCTATGCAGGAGACACCCATTGATTCCTGGGTCAGCAAGATCCCCTGGAGGACGGCATGGCAACCAACTTCAGTATTCCTGCCAGGAAAATCCTGTGGACAGATGAGCCTGGCAGGCTATGGCCCATGGGGTCACAGAGTCAGACATGACTGAACAACTGAGCACATAAAATCACCACAGATGGTAAGTGCAGCCATGAATTTAAAAGATACTCCTTGGAAGGAAAGCTTTGACAAACCTAGACAAGATATTAAAAAGCAGAGGCATCACTTTGCCGATAAAGGTCCATATAGTCAAAGCTATGGTTTTTCCACTAGTCATGTACGAATGTGACAGTTGGACCATAAATAAGACTGAATGCTGAAGAACTGATGCTTTCAAATTGGGGTGTTGGAAAAGATTCCTGAGAGTCCCTTGGACTGCAAGGAGAACAAATCAGTCAATCTTAAAGGAAATCAATATTGGTTTCAAGAAATCAATTCAAAGTTGAACTGGAAAAGTCATTGGAAGAACTGATGCTAAAGCTGAAGCTCCAATATTTTGGCCATCTGATGGGGAGAGCAGACTCATTGGAAAAGACCCTAATGCTCAAAGGCTAAAGGAGAAGGGGGTGGCAGAGGATGACATGGTTAGACAGCATTACTGACTGAATGGACAAGTATTTGTACACACTCCAGGATATGGATGTGAAAGACAGAGGAGCCTGGCATGCTATAGTCCATGGGGTCACAAAGAATCAGATATGACTCAGCAACTGAACAACAAACTGGCACTTGCCACTTATTTCTACAAAAATTAAATTATGTGCTGCTGCAACTGCTGATTTTCAACACTCCCTGAAAGGAGCTCAGGATGGAGAGCAGAAATGAGGCACTCTGTGCTGGGGGTGGGGGAACTGGCAAAACATGTCTTCAGATAGCAAGATAATTTCAGGAGTCAATTTATGAGTGCAATTCTTGTATCACTTCATATCTAGAAAAACACCAAAATCCTTCATGGTGGTGATTCTCTTTCATGCATAGCAGAAGCTTCTGGAAAAATATGTGCTTGACTACATGTACTCTCCCTTCACCAAAATCACATATATACTGTTCTTCCCTCTCTACCTCTTCAGAGCAGTTTCTCAGAGCTATCTGAGGCTCTGTCTCCTAGGCTGCAGTCTTCATTTTGCCCCAAATAAAGCTTAATTTGCAACTCTCATGTTGTGCATTTTTTTAAAGTTGACAGTAGTTCAAAGCGCTTCTATATATATGAAAAAATCATCTTTGCTCTTATTTTTACATCTGCATAGCACCCACTGCAGGGACTCAATTCAGTAAGAACTCTAATAAAGGCAGATGATAAGTGAACGCTCTGTGTTTTCCAAGAAATGAGCTGCCCCATTGTTCATTCAGGGCTTCCCAGGTGGCACAGTGGTATAGAATCCATCTGCCAATGCAGGAGACTCAAAAGAAGTAGGTGCGGTTCCTGAGTCGGGAAGATTCCCTCGAGTAGAAAATGGCAATTCACTCCAGTATTTTGCCTGGAAAATTCCACAGACAGTGGAGGCTGGCGGGCTACAGTCCATGGGGTCGTACGACTGAGCACAAACACAAGCACACACTGTTCATTTGCTGCTGGAGAGACTTTGGGAATTCTTCTCTTTAGCTCAGATCAAGCTGTGCCTCCTAAATGCTAACTCCATCCACAAAGTACTCAGAAATGAGCCACATGATCCTCCCATGGGGTGGCAGTTTACCATAAATGGAGTGAATTTGCAGTTAATGTATTGTTTAATCAAAATGTTGTTTTTCCTCTAAGTCTTTCAGATGTTATACAAACATTATAACAAATATTTCTGTTTTGCAACTTGATGGAAGCATAGATTTTTATCAATTTTAAAGATAGATACCTTATAGAAGTGTTTGTAATGTTACACTAATTGTGTCATGTTATTTGTGTTGTGTGAGCCAACCTAGTTTAATCTTTGTTCTTTGACTAGTGGGTATTGGTTACTATTTTGAGGATCTTATGAAGGCAGAACATGGGAAAAAGACAAACTCTCAAAAACTGGAAAAAAATGATAAAGCTATCCTGGAGATGTTTTATCCAGTTACTCACCTAACATATGAGATTTTCCATCCCTAGAGCAAAAGAAAAGATTATCTTAATGAATAAATGAATGAATGAATCTTAATACCCAAAGTTAAAGTAAAACACAAACCCAATAGGATAAACCTGTCCAGCTCTGCTAGTAAATGAAAAGACTATTTGAACACTGTAAACATCAATGATAGTGATCTTGGTGTAACCTCAGGCAAGCACTACCTGTGACTAATTAAGCTGAAATCTAATTAAATGTATTAGATCCTGTCTGAAGACAATTTGAATAGAAGAGCAATGTATAGCAAAAACAAACAAAAAACAAATCAAGGAAGCAGAAGTTATTTGTTTTGCACTATTCATATGAGATAGACACATTAATTCTGCTAGTCAAGGTGGGTAGGGTGATTCAGCAGGCCTCACTGTAATTCAATTTGTTACAATTTAATCAATGCTCTTTTCAAGGACAGTATTCCAAATGAAAATGAAACTGAATCACAATCACATAGAATACTGGTTTTTCCAGCATTCCAGAAAGTTTTAAAGTGATCCCGTCTACTTACTCTTATATTATCCATTTTATACACAATAGCTCTAGGATAACATACTCAGTCCCACTTCTTGTCCATTTAAACCCTATCAGGCACTCCTATTTACAACAAAAATATACCTCATAACCTCCAAACTAAAAAATCTACTGTTGATCAAAGCCCCCATATTGAGCTAATCAGATAATATCTTAACACTGGATGTACATTTCTGAAAATTCAAAATTCCTAGAAAAGACCTAGTTGTTTAACATATCCAAGTCACTTCATTTCTTTGAGCTTCTGTAAAGCAAAAGGTTTTATCTAGCACTGACCTATTAAAAAATTCTATTACTGCCTGATTTTATAATGTGCAATTGTTTAACCACATTCCCCAGCAAAATTAGTTTTTTTCCTGAAAAAATAAGTCAATGGAATCGAAATTGTGTTTTTCTAGCTGCAGGCTGCAAGCCATTAAATAAATCACGAAATCAATTTAGTAGATGCACTGCCTGTCAGAATAAAACAAAACAAGCTTAAACAGAATAAAATAAAAGAGAATAGGAAATCTCAGGTTGCATCTTAGTAATCAGTACTGTTTTGTGATTATTTGTTTCAATTTTATATAAAAGTGTGTACCGGGTTAGGATGGCACATTTTTGATATCTGACATACAGTACTCTAAAGTTGTGGTCTGGAGAAGGCAATGGCACCCCACTCCAGTACTCTTGCCTGGAAAATCCCACGGATGGATGAGCCTGGTGGGCTGCAGTCCATGGGGTCGCTAAGAGTTGGACACGACTGAGCGACTTCACTTTCACTTCTCACTTTCACGCATTGGAGAAGGAAATGGCAACCCACTCCAGTGTTCTTGCTTGGAGAATCCCAGGGACGGGGGAGCCTGGTGGGCTGCCGTCTATGGGGTCCCACAGAGTCGGACACGACTGAAGTGACTTAGCAAGCAAGCAAGCAAGCAAAGTTGTGGTCAGACTGGTCAGAAGATGACCCTTTTAGGGGTATGAGAGGTCCTTCCTCTTCCGATCACACACATATGTGTGTGTGAGGACAGATTTTCTTCACAAGCTTCAACCAAAACCTTTCTCAAGATTGAATGCAGAAGCAGGTATGAGAATTCAGCTGTTTTCATTTGAGGCAGATACCAAAGACGCTTTCAAAACTGTAAATAATTCCACTCTTCAATTTTCAGAAATAAGTCACTTAAAATCTTAAAATGCTATTTTATGTTAACTCGTTTATTATTGTACAACGACGTTTTAAAATTTCTGCCTTAATTACTATTACAGTAAATATCAATAGATACAAGCCACATAAACAAAAGCATTTTGAGTCCTCAACAATTTGATAACAGCTGATCCGTATAAAACAAAGGACTGCAGGCCTGACTCCAGGCAGGTTTAACACAGTCACAGGCCCTTCCTGGGAGCCCCCAAATACCACCCCCTCCACTGACACTCAGACCTGATGTACCCAGGTGAGAATCCTCGCGAATAAGAACAGATATTGACGAAGGGCGGGGTTGCTGGACGTAAGAGCGTGGGCAAGTGCGGGTTCAAAGTGCAAGCGAAAACAAGCTTCCAGTAGAAAAGGAGACTTTTTAGCAAATCTTTGCGACACTGTCGCGTTTCGTTGGTTCCGTGCCGTAAACGCAGTCGGGGAGTCGCTCCCGGTCAAGACTGCGGCGGACGTGCCCTGCAATGGCGGATATGGAGGACCTATTCGGGAGCGACGCCGACAGCGATCCTGAGCGTAAAGGTGGGGTCCGCAGGGCTTCGGTGGAGGCGAGCGTGGTGGGCCTTCTCCGGCGGGAGCCCTACAGCGACCCGATTCCGGGTCTGTGAATGCTCTGGCGCCGCTGGCGGATGGCGCTTCCTCTACTTCTGCCTCAGCGCCCCCTGCCCTCCCGGCGGTGCCAGCCTTTTCCCGAGGGAGGGGATGAAGGGACAAATGCAGAGTGTGTGCCTCGAGATTCTTGGTGTCCATCGAGCAAGCCGAGCCTCCTAGGCGCGGGGCAGGAATGGAGGCCGGTGAGCCGGCGCAGCGAGAGGAGGAACCTTAGAGTCCTGCTCTGCCCTGCCTTGCACATGGACTGTTGTGAATGAATGGAAATTACGTGTTCAGGAACATGGGTATGGACTGGATGAATTTGCAGAGGGGCTCTGATTGTCCTTTTGAATGAAACCAGAACATGGCGTGATGGAAAGTTTAAAATGTCTGGGTGAGAAGACTGGGAAGGTTACTGGGGTAGGGCTGCATATAGGTGTTACGCGCTGGAGATAATGTGTCCTCCGAAGAAGTGAAGTCGCTCAGTCATGTCTGACTCTTTGCGACCCCGTGGACTCTAGCCTACCAGGCTCCTTCGTCCATGGGATTTTCCAGGCAAGAGTACTGGAGTGGATTGCCGTGTCCTCCGAGAACCTGTACAAAACTCTAGAATTTTCATTGAGTCGGTGGTATTAGATTGGGGAGCATATGAAGTCTGTGTTTGGAGAGAAGGGATGAAGGATTTGGTGATGAAATGAATTAATAAGTGTATGTTCATGATGCAGGGGAGCACCAAGTGGAATCTAGTGTGAGGGCTCTGCCAGGATGGATGTCCTGAAGGTTCTGGTCAGGATAGGTCTGGAAGTATAGAGCCCTTATACTAACTCTTGTTACACTTACTTTTCTAATGTTTTCATTACCCTATCTTCTGTATTTGTCCGTATCCCATTCACCCTTCTAGGAACCGGAGCCATGTGAACCCTGGCATCACTCACTTCCATGAAGTTCATTCATTCATCCTTTATAGATCCCCTATCGTATTATAGCTACTTTGCTAAGTGTAGGGATTATAATGACGCAAAGAGCATCACCCTCCCTCAGTTAACTTCATCGCTTAATACATAAATAATTGAATAGGTAGAAGCAGTAGTGAGTGTTTGAAGGTCTCCTGCAGAGGTGAGGGTCGGAAACGGCCTGCCGCAGGGACAGGGGCACTGGCAGCTGCAGTCCTGGGAGGCATGGGTTGACATAAGTCCTTTTGGGAGGTCCCCAGTAGCCCTAACATAGAGCCTGTAGACTCCAAGACTGGGTTGCCTCAGTTGTTAGTGTTAGTCGCTCAGTCGTGTCCAGCTGTTTGTGACTCTATGAACTGTAACCCGCCAGGCTCCTCTGTCCATGGAATTCTCCAGGCAAGAATACTGGAGTGGGTTGCCATTCCCTTCTCCAGGGGATCCTTCTGACCTAGGGATTGAACCCACATCACCTGCATTGCTACATTCTTAACCATCTGAGAGTTGTTAGGCCAAACAGCTATCAGGGAGGGAGCACAGCCCAACCCATTAGCGGACAGTTGGATTAAAGATTACTTGGCAAAGCCCTGCACCGGGAGAGCAGGACCCAGTTCCCCCCCCAGCCAGTCCCTCCCATCAGGGAACGTACACAGTCCTCTTATCCTCATCCATCAGATGGCAGATAGAAGCAAGAACTTAATAATCCCACAGCTTTCAAAAGAAAACCAGGATCACAGAAATCTAACCAAGATGATCACATATGAAACTATGAGCCATGCTGTGCAGGGCCACTCAGAATGGTCAGGTCATGGTGGAGAGTTCTGACAAAACATGTGTGGCCTGTGGGATCTTAGTTCCCCAACCAGGGATTGAACCTGGGCTATGGCAGCCAAAGCTCTGAGCTCTAACTACTAGACTGCCAAGGAATTCCCAAGATTTCCTTCTTTTTTTTATGGCTGAATAATATTCCTTTGTATATATGCCATATTTATAGTGGCGTGGATAATATTTTGTTGTTTGTATGCACCACATTTTGTTTGTCCATAGATGGACATTTAGGTTTTTTCCGTATTTTGATAATGCTGCAGTGAACATAGGTGTGCATATATTTTTTCAAATTAATGTTTTTGTGTCCTTTGGATAAATACCCAGAAGTGGACTAGCTGGATCATATAGTAGTTCTGTTCTTTTTCTGAAACATTTCCATACTGTTTTCCATAGTGACTGCATCTCTTTACAATCCTACCATTAGTGTACAAATGTTCCCTCTTCTCCATATTCTCTCCAACACTTGTTATTTTTTGTCTTTTCGATAATAGTCATTTCAACTGTGGTTTTGATTTTCATTTCTCTTTCAATTAGTGATGTTGAGCATCTTTTCATGTACCTATTGGTATGTCTTTTTTGGAAAAATGTCTATTCAGGTCTTCTGCCCGTTGAGATCTATATATATAATATGAGCTCTTTATATATTTTTGGTGGCGTGCTGCGATTCATGGAATCGCAAAGAGTCGGACATGGCTGAGCGACTGAACTGAACTGACTCCTTTATCAGATATATGATTTGTGAATATTTTACCCTATTCAGTAGATTACCTTTACATTTTGTTGATGGTTTCCTTTGCTGTGTAGAAGTGTTTTAGCTTGATATGTCACACTTGTTTATTTTTGCTTTAGTTGTCATTGCTTTTGGTGTCAAATCCAAAAAAATGATAACCAAGCCCGATGTCAAGGAGCTTACTGCCTATGTTTTCTTCTAGGAATTTTATGGTTTCAGGTCTGAAATTTAAGTCTGATCCATTTAGAGTTAAATTTTGTGTATGGTGTAATAAGATAGTGGCCCAGTTTCATTCTTTTACATATTGCGATCCAGCTTTCTCAACACCATTTGTTGTTCTTTCCTCATTGTGTATTCTTGGCATGCTCCTTTGTTGTAAATTAATTGACCATATATGTGTGGCTTTATTTCTGAGTTTTTTATTCTGTTGCAGTGATTTATGTGTCTGTAATACAGTTTGAAATCAAGGGCATGATGCCTCCAGCTTTATTCTTTTTTTCTCAACATTGCTTTGACTGTATGGGTTTGTGTGTATGTGTGGTTTCACACAAATTTTAGAGTTCTTTGTTCTATTTCTATAAAAAATGCCATTAGAATTTTGATAGGGATTGTGTTTAAAATGTAGATTACTTTGGTTAGTGTGGATATTTTAACAGTATCGATTGTTCTAATCCATGCGCAATCTTTCCATTTATTTGTGTCTTCAGTTTCTTTCATCACTGCATTACAGTTTTCACTGTACAGGTCTTTCACCTTTTTTGGTTAAATTGATTCCTGAGTATTTTATTCTTTTTGTTGCAGTTATAAGTGGGATTATTTTCTTAATTTCTCTGTTAGCTTATTATTTATATATAGAAACACAACTGTGTATTGATTTTATATTCTGCAACTTTACTAAATTTATTTATTAGCCTTGGAGAAGGAAATGGCAACCCACTCCAGGGTTCTTGCCTGGAGAATCCCAGGGACAGGGGAGCCTGGTGGGCTGCTGTCTATGGGGTCACACAGAGTCGGACACGACTGAAGTGACTTAGCAGCAACAGTTTTCTGGTGGAGTCTGTAGGACTTTCTATATATAATGTGTCATCTGCAAATAGTGACAGTTTTAGTTCTTTTCAGTTTGGTTGCTGAATATGCCATTTTTATGTGAACAATTTAGTGGTATTTAGTACATTTAAAATGCCCTGCAGCCACCACCTCTGTCTAGTTCTAAAACATTTGCATAACCTCAAAATAAAACACCACACCCATTGAGCAGTTACTTACCATTTGCTCCTTTCACTAGCCCCCGTCAACCACCAATCTGCTTTTTACATCTATGGATTTTCTATGTTCTGGACATTTCATATAAGGGGACTCATACAACATGTGGCCTTTTGTGTCTGATTTCTATCTCTTGCCATCGTGTTTTTGAAATTCATCCGTATTGTATGTATCAGTACCTCATTTCTTTTAAATGATTGAATAGTATTCACTCTATGTATATATCCCAGTGTTTATTTAGCCACTGGTGAACATTGGGTTGTTTCCATGTTTTGGCTATTTAAATAGTGATGCTGTGAACATTTGTTTACAAGTATTTGTGTAAGTGCCTGTTTCCAGTTCTCTTGGGGTGGAATTGTATATATATATATGTAGGGGTGGAACTGCTGAGTCATATGATTCTTTGTTTTACTTTTTGAGGAGCAGCCAAACCATTTTTGGACCAGCCAACCATTTTTGTAACCATTTTACATTAGCACCCGCAATGTTTGAGGGTTCTATTTCTTCACATCTTTGCCAACATCTGTTTTACCTTTTCTTTACTCCTTTTTAAAATATAGCCATCACTGTTGGTGTCAAGTGATATTTCATTGTGGTTTCAATTTGCATTTCCTAATGGCCAATGATGTTGAACATCTTTTCATGTATTTGTTTATGTAACCGTGGAGAAATGTATATTCAAGTTCAATGTCCATTTTTTAAAATGGGTTGTTTGTTTTTTTGTTGTTGTTATAAACATTCTTTATATATTCCAGATTGTTGTTGTTCAATCACTCAGTCATGTTCGACTCTTTGCGACCCCATGGACTGCAGCATGCCAGGCTTCCCTGTCCTTTACCATCTCCCGGAGCTTGCTTGAACTCATGTCCATTGAGTTGGTGATGCCATCCAACCATCTCATCCTCTATCATCCCCTTCTGTCTTCAATCTTTCCCAGCCTTAGGGTCTTTTCTAATGATTCGGCTCTGAGCATCAGGTGGTCAAAGTATTGGAGCTTCTGTTTCAGCATCAGTCCTTCCAATGAACATTTAGGGTTGATTTCCTTTAGGATTGACTGGTTTGATCTTACAGTCCAAGGGACTCTCGAGGCTTTTCCAACACCACAGTTCAAAAGTATCAATTCTTCAGTGCTCAGCTTTCTAATGGTTTAGCTCTCACATCCGTACATGACTACGGGAAAAATCATAGCTTTGACTAGATGGACCTTTGTCAGCAAAATACTGTCTCTGCTTTTTTAATAAGCTGTCTAGATTTGTCTTAGTTTTTCTTCCAAGGAGCAAGCATCTGTTAATTCCATGGCTGCATTCACCATCTGCAGTGATTTTGGAGCCCAAGAAAATAGTCTCTCACTGTTTCCAAGAAAATAAAGTCTCTCACTGTTTGCATTACATATGCATCATATATATGGTTTGCAGATATTTTCTCCCATTTTATAGGTTGTTTTTTCACTTTCTTGATAATATCCTTTCTTGCACAAAAGCTTTTCATTTTGAGGAAGTCCAGTTTATCTTGTGTTGTTGTTTATAATTCCTTCATTTTTGAAGAATAGTTTTGTTGAATATAAAGTTCTTGATTGACTCAGCACTTTGAATATTTCATCCCATTGCCTCCTGGTTTTTATGGTTTCTGATGAGAAATCAGCTGTTATCCTTACCAATGATCCTTTGTGTGGGATGAGTTGTTTCTTTTTTGCTGCTTTTAGGATTTTTCTTTGTCTTAGGTGGTTTGATAATGATGCGCTTGGGTTCTGTCTCTTTAACTTTATCCTTCTTGGTATTTGTTAAACAGCTTTGATGTGTATGCTCATGTCTTTCATCAGATTTGGGAAGTTTTTGGCTGTTATGTCTTCAAATGTATTTCCTGTCCCTTTCTCTTTTTTTTCTCTTCTTCTGGAACCCCCATTATGCATAGATTGGTACACTTGCAGTTTTCTTACAAGTATTTTAGACTCTTCATTTTCTTTATTCTTTTCTCTTTTGTTCACCAGACTGGATAATCTCAATTATGTATCTTTTAAGTTTCCTGATTGTTTCTTCTTCTCACTCACATCTGTTGTTTACCTCTAATGAATTTTTCATTTCAGTTATACTTTTCAACTCCAGATTTTCTGTTCAGTTTTTGGAAAAATAATATCTGTCTTTTTATTGATATTCTGTATTTGATAAGATATCATTTTCATTGTCTGGGCTTCTTTAGGGACAAATTGTAACCTTTCTTTTACATGTATGGGCCATACTTCATTGTTTCTTTGTAGGCATTATAAGTTTTTGTTGATAATTGGACATTTTGAAATTATATTGCGGCAACTCAGGACAGCACACTCCCTTCCCCACCCCCACCCCCAGCATTTATTGTTGCTATTTGTTGTAGTAATTATTGTTGACTCTTTTGAACTAATTTTGTAAAGTCTGCAATTTTTGTATGTGACCACTAAAGTTTCTGCTCCATTAGCTTAGTGGTCAGCTAGTGATTGGACAGAGGTTTCCTTATATGCAGAAAAAGAAACAACAACAATCACAGAAGAACTTCCAGACTTCACAGGTTGTCTCTGTGTGTGTTAGGGCATGGTTTTAGCACTCCACCAAGTAGCTTACACTCTGTCTTTGCTTTCGTTTCTTGCTTTCATGGAGCCTGAAGGTCAACCAAAAGTGAGGTCTTAGGGCCCTCTTGGTTCTTTCTTGAGCATGTGCACAGCCCTGGGGAAGTGCATGGCTTTCCAGATTGCCAAGAATATATGGGAGGATTTTGTTTGTTTGTTTGTTTCATTTATTGTGGGAGGTTATTTTTTTTCTCTATAACAAACTTTTGATTTTGTATTAGGATATAGCCCATTAACAATGTTGTGTTTGTTTCAGGAGAACAGTGAAGGGACTCAGCCATACATATACATGTATTCATTCTCCCCAAAACCCCTTTCTCATCCAGGCTGCCAAATAAAGTTGAGCAGAGTTCCATGTGCTATACAATAGGTCTTTGTTGGTTATCCATTTTGAATATTGCAGTGTGTACATAATCTTCCCAAAGTCCCTAACTATCCCTTCCCTCCAGCAACTATGTTTGTTTTCTAAGTCTATGAGTCTCTTTCTGTTTTGTAAGTAAGTTTATTTGTATCATTCCTTTTTAGATTCCACATATAAGGGATGTTATACGATGTTTCTCCTTCTCTGTCTGACTTGTTTCACTCAGTATGACACTGTCTAGGTCCATCCATATTGCTGCATATGCCTTATTTCATTATGTTTTAATGGCTGAGTAATATTCCATTGTATATATATACCATGTTTTAGTCCATTCTCTGTTGATGGACATTTAGGTTGCTTCCTTGTCTTGACTGTTGTGAATGGTGCTGCAGTGAACATTGGGGTGCATGTATCCTTTCAGATCATGTTTTCCTCTGGGTATATGCCCAGGAGTAGGATTGCAGGGTCATATGGTAGCTCTGTTTTTAGTTTTGTAAGGAATCTCCATACTGTTCTCCATAGTGGCTGTACCAATTTACATTCCCACCAACAGTGTTGGAGGCTTCCCTTCTCTCTACACCCTCTCCAGTGTTTGTTGTTTGTGGATTTTTTGATGATAACCATTCTGACCTGTGTGAGGTGGTAGCTCATTGTAGTTTTGATTTGCATTACTCTAATAATTGTCAGAGAATCTTCCTTGGTGGCTCAGATGGTAAAAGCATCTGCTTATAATACAGGAGACCTGGGTTCAGTCCCTGGGTCGGGAAGATCTCCTGGAGAAGGAAATGGCAACCCACTCCAGTACCCTTGCCTGGAAAATCCAATGGACGGAGACGCCTGGTAGGCTGCAGTCCATGGGGTCACAAAGAGTCAGACACAACTGAGCGACTTAACTCACTCACTCACTCAGTAATTAGCGATGTGCACATCTTTTCATGTGCTTGTTGGCCACCTGTATGTCCTCTTTGGAGAAACATCTCTTTGGGTCGTCTGTCCATTTTTCGAGTGGGTTATTTGTTTTGATGCTGTTAAGTGTCATCAGCTGTTTGTAAATTTTGGAGACTAATCCCTTATTGGTCATATCATTTGTAAATGTTTTCTCCCAATCTGTGGGTTGTCTTTTCATTTTGCTTATTGTTTCCTTTGCTATACAAAAGCTTTTGAGTTTAAATAGGTCCCATTGTTTATTTTTGTTTTTATTTCCATTATTCTGGGAGATGGATTGAAAGAGCTCTTGCTGTGATTTATGTAAGAGAGTGTTCTGCCTGTGATTTCCTCTAGAAGTTTTGTCATCCTTTTAAAGTCCTTACTGCCCATATTATGTCATTCCTCAGCCTTTTCATGGAGAAGGAAATGGCAGCCCACTCCAGTATTCTTGCCTGGAGAATCCCGGGGATGCAGGAGCCTGATGGGCTGCCGTCTATGGGGTCACACAGAGTCGGACACAACTGAAGCAACTTAGCAGCAGCAGCAGCAGCAGCAGCCTTTTCAACCAAGCTTTTTAGTTAGTCTGTTGTTTGCCCTAACTGTTATTCATTGTCCCAAGCAGACGAAACTAATACACCTACCTGTAAAATGTTTTGAGTATGCACCTTAGCAACAAGAGTGTTCCAAGTTATGTGTGATAAAGTCAAGTCCTTTGAGTCAGTCCCTTCAGTGATCCACCAGACAGATCAGAACTAACAACCATGATTCTTTGCGAATGAGGTGCTGTCTGCTCCCTCCATTAGTGGCACATGGGCCAGAAATTCAGGGTTTTATATTATCTTCAAGGCAGTGTTGATCAAGGTGTGGGTAGGGGGCAGTGTGGGGGTGGGGATAGGGACCAGAGTATGTTAGAAGATCCCTAAGTTCTGTGTTTTTACTGAGATTCAGCTTTTTTTTGTCTCATTAAACATTCCCCTGGTTGTTGCAACTTTTAGTTTCCAGAGTCTGAGAAGATAGATTCTAACAGCTTTTAAGAAGTTTTTTCCTTGCTTTTATGTTGGGATGGACTTTTAATGTTCCTTATTCTGCTTTTTTTTTTTTGCTTACATCACCCTGTGTTTATATGATCCCATAGATTCTGACTCTGGATCAGGCTCGGATTCTGATCAAGAGAATGTTGCTTCTGGCAGTAATGCCTCTGGGAGTGAAAGTGATCAAGATGAAAGAGATGACGCAGGAAAACCAAGTAATAAGGAACTGTTTGGAGATGACAGTGAGGATGAGGGAGCCTCTCATCATAGTGGGAGTGATAATCACTCTGAAGGATCAGACAATAGATCAGAAGCTTCTGAGCATTCTGACCATGAAGACAATGATCCGTCAGATGTAGATCAGCACAGTGGATCAGAAACCCGAAATGACAATGATGATGAGGATGAGGGTCATAGATCAGATGGAGGGAGTCATCACTCGGAAGCAGAAGGTTCTGAAAAAGCACACTCAGATGATGAAAAATGGGGCAGGGAAGATAAAAGCGATCAGTCAGATGATGAAAAGATACAAAATTCTGATGATGAGGAGAGGGCACAAGGGTCTGATGAAGATAAACTGCAGAATTCTGATGATGATGAAAAAATGCAGAACACAGATGATGAGGAGAGGCCCCAGCTTTCAGAGGATGAGCGACAACAGCTGTCTGAGGAGGAGAAGGCTAATTCTGATGATGAACGGCCAGTGGCTTCTGATAATGATGATGAGAAACAGAACTCAGATGATGAAGAGCGGCCACAGATATCTGATGAAGAGAAAATGCAAAATTCTGATGATGAAAGGCCACAGGCCTCGGATGAAGAACACAGGCATTCAGATGATGAAGAGGAACAGGACCATAAATCAGGTAATACACTTATGAGAACCAAAGTGGTTTAGTAGAAGCATTGAGGTACAGCAGGGGCTCATTGATTCTTCTTACAGTCCCACCTTTAGTACTCTGGTTTTTCTCTTCTGTTCCTTAATTTCAACCTTTTCTAACTCTATATATTTTACTTGTAAACATTTTCCTAATCCGTGTATTGTTTCTGTCTATTCCCCTTGCATTTCATTGATGATAGATCAGGAAGAAAAAAATTTAAAGAGGAAAGTCTTAGAGCAAGGTGTATAGTGCTAAAGTAGCTAGATACCGAATAGAGTTAGTTCCATTTTTGTGGGTAACTGAAGAGCATGCCCCAGATGAGAATAGATGTGCCTGGGGGTGGGGGGAACCCCAGTGCCATTGAAATGACCGGTTTCCAGTTCAGTTTATTAGAGATCCGAAATTTCATCCTCCAGAGGTAATCAGGCTCCAAGGAGTTTACTCAGACTAACCACAGGAAGTTATAAAAATTGAATTGCAAGATTGTTTCAAGAGCATCAGTTATTTTTCTCTTATCATTGTATCCTTTGGGGGGAAATCTTCATTGGATACCAAATTGTAAGTCAGGAGGTTGCCTGAGGAGCATAATATCCAGAATGACAACATAGGCTGGATGATCTCAGTGAGTTATGATAGCCTGACACATGCATCCTCATCCTGGGGAGATGTGCTTGCATCAGAACATTCATTCCCTGAAGACAGCAGGAAACATAGAGCGGAACTTTGGCTTTTGGATCCCTTTTCATAATAGCTACTTACACTGTTTTCTTGAAGTTAACACATTCTTCATATAGAATATTAAAACAGTTAACCATCTGATTTCTTTGTGTTATACAAAAGTCACTTTGATTAAGTTGGAAGTCTTCCTGTAGTAATATCTGGGTTGCTTCATTTTTATAAGTAATTGATTATAATTATATATTGGTTCTGTCTTCTTAGAGAGCTGCAGTATGGGGAGTGGGAGGTCTTTTCCCCTGGAATATATACCTCAGGATAGCTATCAAGACTGCATTTTAACATTATTTAGGAGAGGAGGTCAAAAAGTTTCCAGAGATGGATATAGATCTATATAGACTATAAAACTGCAGTAAGTATTCAATAACTAATTCTGGGTAGAGTTATTTGTACTGGGAACACCCAGAATCATTAAGGCTTATGCACTACTTCCCAAATACTAGCAGACTAACATAAAACTAAGAGTGGGAGTCTTGTCGCTGGTCATCCTGCTTAACTAGTTCTACAGCGGTTGGGTTTGAAGTTGAAAATTATGTGAACAGTTGTACCATCCAGAAATGACATATCCGTGTCTTCCATTACAGCATATTTCCTTCTCTTTTGTCTTCTGTATTGAATGGTATATAAATTTAAAGTTTTAGAACTGCTTTTCTCATTCTCCCAAGTTTTCCTGCTCACAAAAACCAATGTTCCTTTTTTAATTTTATTTCAAAATTAACCATAGTAAGTTGATTTTTTTGTGTATATGTAGAGTTCTCTTAACATTAACGCATGTATAGATTTTTGTAACCATCACCACAGTCATGATACAGAAAGGTTCTCCTAGCCCTAAAAAACTCCCTCATACTGTCCCGTTTGTAGTCATATGCTTCCCCAGCTGGAACCCTTAACAACTCCTGCTCTGTTCTGTCACTGTGGTTTTGTCTTTTTGAGAATGTCATCTTATAAATGAAATCAGACAGGAGTGGTGCCTTTTTTCTTTCACTTACTGTAATGCATTTGAGATGCATCCAAATCGTTAATCGTGTCAGTAGTTCATTCTTAGTTATGACTGAGTAAGTTTCCAGTGTATGGGTGGTCCATAGTTTATCTCCAATGTTGCTTTTCAAACACAAAAAATCAAAGTGATGGTATGACTATGATTATGCAGAACTTCTGATTCTACTCTTACAGAATCTGCAAGAGGCAGTGATAGTGAGGATGAAGTTTTACGAATGAAACGCAAGAATGCAATTGCATCTGATTCAGAAGCGGAGAGTGACACTGAGGTACCAAAAGGTACTCTACTTACTTCTTTTATATATGTATATTTCCATTCCTCTCTCTGAGTTTATCTATGGTACATTCGCAACCCTGGGTGTTTACCCCCGACTGCAGGACTCACAGAAAAGAGTGTGGTTACGTTTAGTGTACCCAGGGAAGTTGTACAGATATGAGAAACTGCTCACACTTAAGTAGTTGAAGGACCTGCTTCATTTGTAGTCTGAGTGAGTCTGCTGTTAGGGGCCCGAGGCTCTGTTGAGGAGGAAGTGGCATTGCCTGTTCTTCAGGTTGAATAGTGACAGTTCCAGGACAGCTTGTTAGCTTGTTCTTAGGTTCTTAATAGGTTAATATTAGATGAAGAAGCTGATTCTTCAAGCTATTTTAGATGCTGCTAAGTCACTTCAGTCGTGTCCGACTCTGTGTGACCCCATAGACGGCAGCCCACCAGGCTTCCCCGTCCCTGGGATTCTCCAGGCAAGAACACTGGAGTGGGTTGCCATTTCCTTCTCCAATGCAAGAAAGTGAAAAGTGAAAGTGAAGTCGCTCAGTCGTGTCCGACTCTAGCAACCCCATGGACTGCAGCCTACCAGGCTCCTCCATCCATGGGATTTTCCAGGCAAGAGTACTGGAGTGGGGTGCCATTGCCTTCTCTGATTTTAGATGAAGAGTTCATAAAAACCCAGTGTTAGATAAGGTAGGTTTTTTGTAAGGATATAAGATCTACCTGGACTTCCCTGGTAGCTCAGCTGGTAAAGAATCTGCCTGCAATGTGGGAGACTGGGTTTGATCCCTGGGTTGGGAAGATCCCCTGGAGAAGGGAATGGCTACCCACTCCAGTAGAATAGCCTGGAGAATCCCCATGGACAGAAGAGCCTGGTGGCTACAGTCCATTGGGTCACAAAGAGTCAGGCACGACTGAGTGACTTTGAGGGGGTTCCCTGAAGCTCAGACGGTAAAGAATCTGCCTGTGATGCAGGAGACCAGGGTTCAATCCCTGGATTGGGAAGTTCCTCTGGAGAAGGGAATGGCGGTCCACTCCAGTATTCTTGCCTGGAGAATTCCATGGATAGAGAAGCCTGGAGGGCTACAGTCTGTGGGGTCTCTAAGAGTCAGATACGACTAAGCAACTAACACACACACATACGAGATCTACCTGTTTATGTATGACTACATTTCAAATGGCAAATTACTATACAATAAAGATGTTAGTATAAAAGTTACAATAACATAATTTTGATAATTTGCACAGCCATTATTGTGCTGAATGGTAGTTAGGCATTAATGTTAAATAGCTTATATAAATTATCACAAGTAACAGTATAACTAAAGCAAACATTTAGCAGGTCAACTAGAGAGAAAAGGAGACAGCTGGACAGAACAACAAGCTCTGGGATTTACTTAAAGATCTTTGGGTCTATAACTCCTAGTTATGTACATGGACTTTGGAATCAGATAACCCAAGTTAGAATCTTTGTGATTCTACTTTCCAACTGTATGATTTTGGTCAAATTAATTACTTACTAAATTTCAGTTTCTGATCTGTAAGAGAGAGAGGATGCTATCACCTTATAGTGTTGTTGTGAGAATCAGATATATTAATTACTTTATTTTGTTCACATTTACTGAGAATCTGCTTTGTACTAGTACTATTCTGTGCACTCGGAATGTAGCAGTAATCAAAGACGTCTCCCTGTAGAACCCACATTCTGCTGGGGTCAGGGTAGGGTAGAGAGACTGATGATAACACGGTAAGTAAATGAAATATATAGCATGTTAGATGATGATAAAACCTAAGAAGAAAGTAATCAGGTGGGCACAGGAGCATAGTCTGGAACCAAACCTGAGATATCTCCAAGGTAGTCCTGTATTCCATGGTCTGGATGTATCAGTTTATCCATTTACGAACTGAAAGACATCTTGGTTGCTTCTAAATTTCGGCAATTATGAGTAAAGCTGTAGACATTTGTGTGCAGGTTTTTGTGTTGATATAAGTGTGTAGGTCCTTTGGGTAAACACCAAGGAGCACAATTTCTGGGGCATCTGGTAAGAATATGTTTAGTTTGGTAAGAAACTGCAGACTGTCTTCCAAAGCGGGTGTGCCGTTTTGCATTCCTACGTGAATCAGTGAATGAGAGTTCCTGTTATTGCACGTTTTTGCCGGCATTTGATGTTGTCAGGGTTCTGAATTTTGACCATTTTAATAGGTTTCCTTCTCTTTTTCAGTGGTCTGTCCTTTGCCTTGTCTTAGTGACTCACTCTCATGATTTTACCCTAGACCATGTCATTACCAAAATGGCAACTCTTCTATAATCTCAGTTTCAAGCAGTCTACCTATTGACCACCCTCCTATCTTCCTGTCATCTCCTTTACTACCCCACTTTGGTTTATTACAGATTATAGTTGATGTTATTGTTTTGCCTGTACTTGGGTGAAGTTCTTCCTGAGAGGAAGGGAGCCTGGGTAGACATGACCTGTAATTGTAAAACCTGAGGGATGACGTGGAGAATAGGCCTGTATGGTGTGCTTAAGCCCCAAATTTGAGTATCTGGACTGTAGGAGGATATTGGGGCTCCTGAGGAATAAAGGAAAGTGGAAAAACAGTAAGTAAAGGAGGAAAGAAGTGCCTCCTGTGCACTTTGCCCTTCACTGGATTTGCCCTCTTCCTCTGCACAGACACTCTAGTTAGATCCCTGAGTGCCAGGCTCAGAGTTGTGTTTGGGTGGTTTCCAGGTGCCGGGTCTAGGAACTTTAGGAATATGTTGAAGTGATAGCTTTGAAAAATCATTGTTACAGGTATTAAACACTGTGCCTTTTTCCTCTTGCATTGAAGATAATAGTGGAACCATGGATCTCTTTGGAGGTGCCGATGATATATCTTCAGGGAGTGATGGGGAAGATAAACCACCCACTCCAGGACAGCCTGTTGTAAGTAAAATTACCAGTGAGAACTGTAAGAGAGAACTAAGTGTCTCTTTTATGCTAGGAAGAGGAAGTCGGTAACTGAATTGCAGTATGGAAATACAGTGAACGTGTGACTTCCTCATTTATGTAGAGAAGTCTTGGTTATAAGGAGGATTAGAAAAAACTGTCTTGAAACGTCCTTCTGTGGAATACTACTCAGCAATAAAAAGGATTTATATATGCAGCAACTTGGATAAAGTTTACTGATATATGAAATTTACTGATATATGCAGCAACTTGGATGAAGTTCCAGGGAATTACGCTGAGTGAGAAACAGCCAGTCCCAAAAGGTTAAGACTGTATAAATCCACTCCTATAACAGTCTTGAAATGACAGAATTATAGAAATGGAGACAAGATTAATGGAAATTACAGCAGTGGAATGAGGGCAAGAGGGAAGTGGATATTGGCTATAAAAGGGCAGCGTGAATCCTTGTGGTAATGGGAATGTCCTTTATCCGCCTGGGTCAGTTCAGTCTCCTGGTTGTGATATTGTACTGTAGTTTTTGCAAGATGTTGTCACTGCGGGAAAGAAGATAGAAAGAAAGAACTGCCCGGTGTGAGGTGGGCCCACACCTTAAGAGACTAGACTGCATGGACCTGTGAATTGAATAACATTTATTTGAACATTTTTCTTGTTCATGTCAGCAAGTGTGTTTTGTTGATAATTTTCTCTAATTTTAATTGATAAAGTGACTTCATATTCAAGTGTCTGTTAATTTCACATTTCTGTTGGTGAGTATGTGGAAGATAGATTTATCATAAAAGAGATGTTTTCTTGCTTTGATGCCTCTAAACTGATCTTGTTTTTCTGTGGGGGTTTTGGGGGGTTGGTTGGTAGGGATGGATAATAGCCCTGAAGTCTTGTCTCATTATGCTTCTTATCTGCCTAAACGATTAAAGTGTGGAAATGGAGCTGGACCATCTCTAAAGTCCCATCAAGCTCTAAAATTCTGTGACTCTTTTACTAGGATGAAAATGGATTGCCTCAAGATCAACAGGAGGAGGAGCCAATTCCTGAGACCAGAATAGAAGTAGAAATACCCAAAGTAAACACTGATTTAGGAAATGACTTATATTTTGTTAAGCTGCCCAACTTTCTCAGCGTAGAACCCAGGTAAGGGGATCAGTTGATAGTTTTTTCATGTTGGATAGGAATATGTAGAATGTTGATATTTTTCTTACTTTGTATGAATTGACTAGTCACAAAATGGAAAACTGGTTATATATCTCTGAAAAAATAAAAATCAAATATATCCTTTTATAGAAAAAAGTATGGACTATTGGTAAAGGAGATTTATAATGCTTGTAGTTGTTTTTAGCAGTCTGTTACTTTCTTATGAATTAACAGG
The DNA here is from genome assembly GCF_029378745.1 of Bos indicus. NCBI lineage: Eukaryota > Metazoa > Chordata > Mammalia > Artiodactyla > Bovidae > Bos > Bos indicus. The sequence continues at coordinate 58,250,305 of NC_091769.1, forward strand.
TATCACTAGTCTTGGGTGTTTCTGACTAATGAAGCCCTGAAAAAACTGAAATTGAGAGTAGTGAAGTTTGCTAGAAAAACTGCAGATGTCCTCTATAGCAGCCATTGTGGATCTAGAAAAACTAAGGGTTTGGACTGTTAAACAGCACTGATGGATATTATTCACTAAGTTACACGCAAGCTCTTCGTGCTATTTAAAAACTTTTTCCTAAGCAAAATGTGGAAAGCTAGGATATACGTGGCCTACTTGTTCAGAGACTTACATAAGAATTAAGAGTACTTGAATATTTCGCCTTGCTTGCTCTTTATTACAAGCAATATGTATTAATACCAAATTTCAAGAAGGTGTAGTAATTTGAATACATCCTTATAGTTGAACATGAAGATATTTGACTATTATGATTTTTAGTTATTAGGATTTTTTAAAGTTGCTTTATATAGCAGGAATATTTCTTACAAAATATGACTAATAGTTTATTTTAAAAACAATTTGTAGACCATTTGATCCTCAGTATTATGAAGATGAATTTGAAGATGAAGAAATGCTGGATGAAGAAGGTCGAACCAGGTTAAAATTAAAGGTACCATTCTGTGCTTTACCCTTTTCTTTTCTTCTTTTATAAAGTAAAACCTGGGGATACTAACTTGAGACTTAAGTTTTTGAAAATGATCTCTGTTTCCTGTGTGGTCAACAAGTTAATCGTCTACCTTTTCAGAATAGTTTTTAGAAAGAAAATAGCATAGCTTTTTCTCTGTAAAGATGTCACTTTTTTTTATCCCTTTTTTTTGTTTGTTTGCTCTATTACATCTTTTGGTGCTTTAAAAAAATTATTAGCTACTTTCTTCATAATAAGTTGTACTGTGGTTTGTGTTTAGAACAGCTCCCTCCATATTTGTTGTGGGTTAAGTTCTAGCAACTTCCTGCAAGGGGAAATTATCTTCAGGTTCTTTGATCTATGGATGAACAAATCATATACAAAAGAAGAATTTATTACTGGTACTTAACACTTCACCACATGGCTGTCTTTGTATTTTTCCAATTGTTCGTGTTCACTATTAGGAGGGATTTTTATTGTGCTAAATTCCTATTAATGCTTCTTTTTGAGATCTTGTACTGTCTGGTTACTCTGTCCAAGGAGGGACTCTAATCTTCCTTTAATCAAGGAGGATGTAGGTTTAAGTAGATGGTTTAGAGCTGAGTTGTAGCACAGTAACAAGAAACAGTTGAACTCATGATACCGAAACTGGTGCTATGCATTTTAAATTCTTAAATCTGAAGATTTCCTGTAAATACTTTTTTTTTTTTTTTCCAGTAGATATTGTACATGGTATTAAAATATTAAGAAGTGAGAGTCCAGCCTTCTTAGAATTCAGGGGCTGAACTTTTAGAATAGTTCCATCTTTTCAAGTTTAATGGATCCATAAGTACCTAAAGAACCTTGATATAAACTGGTTTCTCTAAAATGCATGAGCTTCCAAAGGTTTTCAGTGAAATTTCATTACTCCTCCCACTTAATGGAAATGTAAATCAGATGAGGAAATGGAGATAAACAGGCACCATTAACTTGGTCAAGGTCACACCATTAAATATATAGGCTCTTTTTTTTGCTCTTTTTACTTCCCCTCCTCTGTCTCCATGTTAGGTTATCTCTTAATGTTTCCCTTGGAACATGTGTATATCTATTGATTTAAGGGTAGCACTGTTAATTTTTCATGACTGATTTAGTACCTCTGGAGTTACTCTGTTGCTTTTATTTCTCATCATTTATATAAATTAATGTGATAGTTCTTATTTACTTACTTTTTACTGATTTTTACATTTTCCCCTTATCTTTTATCATGGTACATCAACAAGTGTCCATGTATCTCTGTTTTAAGGTCACATAATACCAGACTCTAACATCAGCATTAATGTCTAGAAATAAATGTTTTACTCTGAAATCTTAGTGTGTAGACTACAAAATGTCAGTGTATAGCAGACTATTGGTTTTTAAACCCTTGATGGGTGATGGAAAATAACCTTGGATCCTTGGTTTTTTTGAATGATGCTCTTGAGACAAGGCCTACCATTCTTAAAGAGTCAGTTGGTGGTATGATTAATTCTTTAATGAACAAAGAGCCAGGTACAGTGTACGTACCTCTCTGCGTTCTGTGTCTTTAGAAGTGCTTTAATGTGCCTTTCATCCCAATAGGGTAAGACCTAGCAGAGTATTCTATCATAGCATCATTATTATTTGAATCACCTTATGTAATAGGAAGCGTTTTTCAAAGTGGCTTCACAGTTAATAATGGCCCCTGTGTTTTCATATTTGTATGTGGCTAACCTGTTTTATGCTTCCCTTGTGGCTCATGTGGTAAATAGCCTGCCTGCAATGTGGGAGACCTCTGTTTGATCCCTGGGTTGGAAAGATCCCCTGGAGAAGGGAATGGCTACCCGCTCCAGTATTCTGGCCTGGAGAATTCCATGGACTGTGTAGACCATGGGGTCGCAAAGAGTCAGACACGACTGAGCCATTTTCATTCACTCACTCAGCCTATTTTATAGGGCTTCTCCGGTGGCTCAGTGGTGAAGAGCTACCTGCTAGTGCAGGAGACATGTGTTCTCTCCCTGGTTTGGGAAGATTCCCCTGGAGAAGGAAATGGCAGCTCACTCCAGTATTCTTGCCTAGAGAACCCCATAAACAGAGGAGCTTGGTGTGCTACAATCCATGGGGTTGCAAAGAGTCAGAATCAACTTAGCAACTAAACAACAACAACAACAAACCTATTTTATTTGAGAGGGAAGGCAGGAATAATGACAGATCATTTTGTTTACCTTCTTTTATTAAGAAAAATTTCAAACATAAACAGAAATAGCAAGAACAGTGAAGTAAACTCTCACGTACCCATCATTCACTTCAGTGGTTGTCAGGTTGGACATCTTATTTCATCTGTAGTCCTTACCCTATCTTACCCAGACTGTTTGGAAACAAATCTCAGATACGACATCATATTTAATATTGAAAGTGAAAGTTGCTTAGTCGTGTCTGACTCTTTGTGACCCCATGAACTATATAGTCCATGGAATTCTCTAGGCCAGGGTGGGTAGCTTTCCCCTTCTCCAAGGGATCTTCCCAACCCAGGGATCGAACCCAGGTCTCCTGCATTGCAGGTGGATTCTTTACCAGCTGAGCCACAAAGGAAGCCCAAGAATACTGGAGTGGGTAGCCTATCCCTTCTCCAGTGGATCTTGCCAACCCAGGAATTGAACTGGGACCTCCTGCATTGCAGGCGGATTCTTTACCGAGATACTGCATTCTTAATCAGGCAGCTTCATAGTTGTTTGTTTATTTAGTGAGGAATAAAGAAGGACAGGGGGAAACTGGAAAGAAATCATTAGGATACAGTTGTAAAGGCAGTTAGTTAACAGAGGAGATCCAGAAAATCTAGCTGGGAGTGGGAATGGCTGCTGTTAGGTAGATGGTAGGGGCAGAGGCAGGGGGATGCTTGGGCTTCAGTCTGTCGGTTTTCAAAATGCTGGCTTTGCTTTGATGCCATCTTAGCTCACATTCTCTTTCTCTTTGTGAGTGTATCCTTTTTCAGTTCTTTACTGTCCGTTTTAGTGCATTTCCAGGATGTGGCATGGATAAACTACATGCATTTAGTGTGCTGTATTTTCCTGGAAGTCCCATTGAATTTTTAATTTCAGTAACAGTGGTTTTCATTTTAGGAAGCCTTTGAATATTTTGCAAATCTGCCTGGTATTCCCCCTCCCCATAAAGTTAGACTCTAAACCTGCTCAAACTTGGGGTTTTTATTTTCATAAGGTGCTGTTTTTTCCTTACCTATATGTGGGGGTTTCCTTATCTTTCTAAGCCAGTAGGCAGTTTTTTAGTCCCACATTTATTGGGTTTTTAGTTCTGCTTTATATAGGAGTCTCAATCCTAAATTGCTATATCATATGGCTTCAAACCTTATGTCTTGTCCTGCTAGCTCTTTCTGTGTCTTATAACTTCTGGAGGTTACTACAGATTTAGCACCTGCTCGGAGAAGGCAGTGGCACCCCACTCGAGTACTCTTGCCTGGAAAATTCCATTGATGGAGGAGCCTGGTGGGCTGCAGTCTATGGGATCACTGAGAGTCAGACACGACTGAGTGACTTCACTTTCACTTTTCACTTTCGAGCATTGGAGAAGGAAATGGCAACCCACTCCAGTGTTCTTGCCTGGAGAATCCCAGGGACGGGGGAGCCTGGTGGGCTGCCGTCTGTGGGGTCACACAGAGTCGGACATGACTGAAGTGACTTAGCAGCAGCAGCAGATGCTCTGGCACTGAGCTCTCTCTGTAGTTCAAGCACTGGGAGTAGAAATTCACATGGGCATATTTTCTTTCCTGTTGTTTTTTTTAATCTAATGTCTCTAGGTGATTAAAACAAGTTTTCAATGTCCTCTTTTCTGTCACTGTCTGTCCATGCTTATTCTGTGATTATGTATCTCTTGTGGAGAGAAGACGCAAAAATGACAGTATTCTAAGGCACTTGTGTTTTTAAAACAGGTAGAAAATACCATAAGGTGGAGGATACGCCGGGATGAAGAAGGAAATGAAATTAAAGAAAGCAATGCTCGAATAGTCAAGTGGTCTGATGGGAGGTGAGCACAGATGCCTGAAGAGTGTGGAAACATACAGAATGTGGCTGGGAGGGATGATGTTTTGCAGTAAGACCTTATTTGGGGTATACCTCTTATTAAAGGATTTCTGTTATTTAGTCTCTGGCATTGTATAGAAAACCTCAGAAATAAGTAAGCAGTTGAGGGTCGTACAGGCTGGTGGGAGACTTGTTAAAAGTAGGCTGGAAATGTGATCATCCTCTGGCTATAGCACCGTAGTCAGGAAAATTAGACCAGCTCCCCTGCCCATTGCGTACTACTCCCTAGAAGCTGACACTTTAGTAAAGCTGCCCTTCGTTGGGAAGGTGGTAGGGGTTGAGTGAATGTCACAGCATGTTTTGCTTCCTAAACATAAACACGCAGTGTTCTTTACTTCTGTGTAAGTGTTTTTTCACATCATGCCTTTTTATTCTTCCCTTGCTTCTGAATTCTGTGTTAGGAGAGAAAACAGCCATTGAATCACATTCGAAGTGAACTAAAATGAGAGTGAAAGCTTTCTGACTAACGTGTGAAGTGTTCCTTCTTTTCAGCATGTCCCTGCACTTAGGCAATGAGGTGTTTGATGTTTACAAGGCTCCACTGCAAGGCGATCACAACCACCTTTTTATAAGACAAGGTACCGGTCTACAGGGACAAGCCGTCTTTAAAACCAAACTCACATTCAGGTAATTACTCTCATCAACGTACTATTTGTTAAACAGTAAAAGCAGTGAAATACAGGTGTTGTTCAAAGTGCCTGACTCCTGATTGGCGTAACCTCACAGTATAGTTCCCCAAAGACCAAGATCTGGTTCTCAGCTCTGAAGGTTCAAAGGCTCTTTTGTCAAGTGCTCTGAAAGTTGCTGCTTCACAGGGAGCCAGGTCGTGCTAACCAGAGCTCCAGGAGACTGGTATGTAAACCAGAACGTCAGTGTATTAATTCTAGAGATTACTATAGCTGCCAGGAGGCCTAAGAGTACTAACTGGGCAGTATACCTTCCTTTTTAGTAAAATATACCTGTGAGACTGCTAGAGGTTCTTAGTGGGCGTGCGATCAGAGGAAAGGCCGTGAGTTGGTGGGTATGAAGGCCAAGGTCATCTGTTCTTTAGGCCCTGCATCCATTACCTCTTCAGGCAGTCCTGCACACTTGGTCAGCGGGCAAGCGCATTCCCCTTGTTGAGACAGGACAGGCAGTGCAGTGGAGCATTCATGTTTTTCTTTCCTTGATTCTAAGCGGATCATCCTCCTTGGGTAATGCTTACCTTACCTTTAGAGATGGCACAGTATTCTTGGTTATGAACTACATTTTCAAAATTGTAATGGTCAAGATTACAGGCTTTGGAATCAAATAGACCTGTATCCAAGTCTCACTTCCACATGCATGACTTTGGGCAACTTTTCTCAGTTTTCCTTGCCTCGGTTTCCTAATATATAAAATGTAGTAATGATCTCATAGAGGAGCTGTGACAGTGAAGTCATGTAATATAGAAAACACGAGAGTACAGTGCTTCGCACTCGTTATTCAATGAATGCTTCTTGGTTTTTGGTTTTGTTTTTCTTTTTTTTTTGTTTTCTTTCTTTCTCTTAATTTTTATTTTTTAATGAATGCTGTGTGAGCCCATCAATTTACTGCTTCTAGAGGGTGATCATGCTATGCAAGCCTTTTTTACACAAGCTTTCCATATTTTACTTCACTTGTGGAGGTGAGAATGGTTTAGTAAGCTGCAGAATGAAGAGAGGTTAGAATCCCCATCTAGTATATTGTTTTGTGTCTCTGCCTATTTTTTCATGAGAATGGGAAATGCTCACTGGCCTCATCTGATGTTGGTATGGCTGGCTCACAAATGTATTTGCTAAATAGTGAGGTATTTTTGTTCCTTTCCTGCAGACCTCACTCTACAGACAGTGCCACACATAGAAAGATGACACTGTCACTTGCAGATAGATGTTCAAAGACACAGAAGATTAGAATCTTACCAATGGCTGGTCGTGATCCTGAGTGCCAGCGCACAGAGATGATCAAGGTATGTTGGCTGAGCTTTATCCTAGAATTTTGATATATTAAGAAAAGCATTTCCCAAAATGTTGTTCATCCTCTCTTATTGACCCACCTTTCTTCCTTCCAGCTGTCATGAACAGGGAGCTGGTTTCCATTTCTTAAACATTTGGCAAATAAGGGTGATGTGGTGAGGGTCCTAAAACAGACCCTGGCTTGGTTTCTCTCCCACCAAGTCCTGAGAGCAACCTGTTGACTAAAAGAATCTGAACCTTCACAGATAACTTCAAGGATGATGAAATAAGTCATCCATGGCTGACTTGGTGTCCATGTCAAAAATCAGTGGAAATGCTCGAGAATTAGTCTAGATAGAATATAAAAAGACCAGAAGTTTCCTCCGTTTTCTGCGGAAGGTAGCAGGGTTGAAGGACCTGCAGACTCCAGGACCACGTTGAGAGATGCCCAGGCCCTCCTTCACTTCCCCAACTCCTGTGGAAATGCACAAGGAATCCGCTAGATTGTTTTTAATCTCTGTTCTGTTGACAGTGATTTTTACAGGATTAGATCTGTATGCAGTAATAAAGCAATTAAACAAGGAATCAAGGGAATGCCAGGACATCCCTGATCTCTCATTGCCTGGCCCTGCCCAGTGAACCCCAAGGTGTGGAAGCCAGGCAGATAGACGAGAATGAAGGGTCTATTTTGGGGCTCAGAGCCCCTCTCTGCCAGCACCCCCTCATCCTGCTGTTAGCTGTGGGGAGTGCCCTGGGTTGACGGCCCCAGGCAGGAATATCTGGGCGCCTTGGTAGTTTGGTGGAGCCTGGGCAAGTCAGGTGTGTCTCAGGGTGAAGAGAACCTGCTTCCCTCAGGCATCCGCTGGGCATGGACGCGGCTCCTCAGGCTGGTCGTGCCCTCTGGACTGTTCCTGGCTGCAGAGGGGATGCTGCAGCTCCCAAGGCTGTGCCCATGCCAGTTGTGATGGGGCGGTTGGTGTGAGGGAGCCTTCTGCCTCTCCACCCTGTGGTGTCTTCACGCCTTAGAACTGAACATGATGATGACCATGTGTGGTAACAGACGTGAAATGCAGAGAACTCACCCTGAGGACACAGGAACTGGTGTTATCCCAGGCAAGGCATTTTCATGTTGTTTAGAGTGAGGTAGTTTCGAGTGGGCATTAGGTGAGGTCATCTTTTTTAAAGTTCACTAATTTGCTTCTTTACAGAAAGAAGAAGAACGTTTGAGGGCTTCTATTCGTAGGGAGTCTCAGCAGCGCCGCATGAGAGAGAAACAGCACCAGCGGGGACTGAGTGCTAGTTACCTAGAACCTGATCGATACGATGAGGAGGAGGAAGGTGAGGAGTCCATCAGCTTGGCTGCCATTAAAAACCGATACAAAGGGGGCATTCGAGGTGAGTTTGAGCAGAAATGAAATTTCGTCATTTCAGGGTCGTGGAATTCACCTTTGCATTAGGTACACTGTGAATGCGAAGTCATTGGGCATTTTATTTTTAAGGAATCAGTGTTAATGAGTGAGACGTTTCAAGGTCTCAGGAGCTAGTCAGCCTAAAAGAGTAGAAGCTGCTTGTACTTGAACTTCTAGACTCGTCTCTTGAGCCTCTGTTCCCTGGTTTGAAAGTCTGCCAACTGTTTATCTTAGAACTTTTCTCAACTTTTAAAATTACTAATTAGAAATCAGGAAGTTCAGTTTTTCAGAGAATACATGTGTTTTCTTTCAAACTTCTCCATTGTATATTCTTTTCTTTCACAAGTACCAGTAATTTTTAATGGTCATTTCAGCACATACTGAGTTCCAGGCAGACACTCAAACATGGATCCTGTTTGGTCCTCATAACAATGTTATGACCCAGTTACTATTATTGTCTTGTTCTTTTTAAAAAATGTTTAATTGAATACTAAAGTAATTGCATTAGTTTCAGGGTTACAGTCTAACGATTCGGTATTTGTGGGTATTGTGAAATGATCCCTATAATAAGTCTAGTTAATAACTTCTGCCATCAAAGTCAGTTGTAGAATTCTTTTTCTTGAGATGGGAACTTTTAATATCGGCTGTCAGCAACTCTAAAATATGCAGTGCATTATTATTAACTTCAGTCACCATGCTGTACATTGTATCTCCAGGATTTATCTGTCTTCTAACTGGATCCGTTTGACTCCCTTTGCCTCCACCCTCCACACCACACCTCAGGCAGCTGCTAATCTGGCTTCTGTATCTATGAACTTGGTTCTTTGTTTTCCGTTTTTTTCACATCACACATATAAGTAAGATCATACGGTGGTTGTCTTTCCCTGTACGACTTATTTCACTTAGTATAATGCCTCAGGGTCCGTTTTTGTCTCACCCTTATTGAGGAAACTGAGCCTTTGAGAGGTTGAGTGGCTTGTGCAAAGACATAGCTGGTACACAAAGAGTTGGAGACTCAGGCGGCCTGACTTCTGAGGCATCTGTCTCGGCCACAGTACTGCCTCCAGAAGTTTCCCCGAAGCCAGCGAGTGAGATGTTGTGCTGAAAAGTAAACTGAACCCGAAGGTGGGGGTCCAGGCTGGACACCCCAGTTCCGCCTGCTCTGATCTTAGCCCTGCCACTTTTCAGCTGGATGACTTTTGGAAAGTTACAGTACCTCTTTTTTCTGTTACCTTATCAAGAAAAAAGCTGCTTATTAGTAAGTGTTTACACCATGAGGTTATTTTGAGAATTGACTGACATACTGCATATTAAATACTGTATCCAGTGCCCGGCATATAACAAGTACTAAATAAACGTCACACAAAACTATCATCGTTGTACTTAGCACTCATCAGCTTCAGGAGTGACTCCACATCTCTGAATATACCACATTCCCCATCAGTAAAATGAGGATCTAATCTTCTCCAGATGAGCTTTAATAGAGCTTTGGGAATCACTATACAAAACCTTGGGTCACCTTGCTCTGTTAGAATGATAAATTTTAAGAACACCCACCCAAATTTCTCTTTCTCTGACGATTCCATGGGATGCCTTTCTCCTTTTTTTTTTTTTTTTTAAACAGCAACTGCATTTGTTCTGGTGGACTTTTTACACCCTTCCTACCTGTCTATTATTTATTTTGGGACTACATATAAAGACCTTTTATATTTTCATTAGTGCTAATTTCCCACAGAAAAGATTAATTGTAGAAATACATGCTATATAAATTAAATAAAAACAAAAAATTGAGGATGTCTTTAGGAGAGAGTTATATAATATTCAGTTCCCCAGTGATTACAGTCCTAACAGGCAAATTTATTAACAGTCAGTTCTGTCCGGTAGTCAGGTAGGCAGGGAGTAGGGAGAAAGGCAGGGCTTTGGGCTCTGAAGTGAGGAGGTTGGTCTAATAGCAACTGTTCTTATTTCACCATGCTTCACCTGAGCTGGGGTGTCAGCACAGACTTATTCATCTCCATCTCCCTTGGAAATGTCTACCTGGCAATAGGTGGTCTTACAGGCCCTGGAAACCACCTCCTGTTTTATCTCCAAAGCTTGAGTTAACTGTTACCTCTATGAAAGAATGACTCGGGCTATTTTGGAAGAATAGTGATGTCTGTCTCTTTAATCATCTTGCATACAAACCTTAAAAAAGTTTTTTAAAATCAGTCTCGTATTTGAGAGGACAAGTACTTCGTTTCAACAGATCTCAATTTACATTTATCTTTAAATTTTGAATATTTTTTTATTTTTGGCTGCGCTGGATCTTCACTGTTGCTGCAGGCTTTCTCTAGTTGCGGCAGGCAGGGGCTACTCTCATGGTGCTCAGACGTCACTGCGGTGGCTTCTCTTGCTGTGGAGCATGGGCTCTAGAGGCGCAGGCTTCAGTACCTGTGGCCCGTGGGCTTAGTTGTGGCATGTGGAATTGCTCCTGGACCAGGGACTGGATCTGCATCCCCTACATTGGCAGGTGGATTCTTATCCACTGTACCACCAGGGAAATCTGAAATTTTAAAAGTTCTTAATTATTTGCTTCTCTGTAAACAGTATACAGAAGGAACTGAAGATACACATCAGAAGAAAGATCCAGGAATGGATTATCTTTGAAAGTCACTCACAAATCTTACTCTTTGCTTTCAGAGGAACGAGCTAGAATCTATTCATCAGACAGTGATGAGGGATCAGAAGAAGATAAGGCTCAAAGGTTACTCAAAGCGAAGAAACTCACCAGTGATGAGGTAAAACTAAATTTATTCAATTCTAGAGGTTTACCCTGTACCCACATGTTAATGACTGAAATGAGGAGGAGCTCACAGCCTAGGAGCACAGACATGTGTCTACATACTTCACTGAAGCTCAGTGAGATAAATCCAGAAACAGGCTGGGAGTGGCCCATTAGAGCGTCTAATACCCCTGCTTAGAGAAGGAGACCTCTTCTTGGTGTGTTGAAGGAAGAATGCTAGCACAGGGCACACCAGCCAGGATGGGCATGCCAGGTAGATGGAGAGGCCTGGGGGAAGACCTGCCCTGAGAGAGCCAGGCTCTACTGGAGAACTATTATAGAAAGCATTTAGTGTGGGTAGACTGTGTATCTCTTCTTTCTTTTGCTCTTTTAAAAAATTTTTCAATATGTTTTTAAAATTACAGAAATAATTCTTATGGTAGAAAAATCTTTTCTTTTTATGTAGATTAACTAGTATTTGAAATAGTATTGAGTAATTCAATAAAATAAATTTCCATGTGTTACTGAAATAATAAAATTTCAAAGGAATTTTAACTTATATTTTTAACAGTATCCTTTTCAAATTATGAGAGTTCAGGTACTAAAATTTTAATTAAGTCTTTTTCAAGATATATGTAACTTGATACATGATATATGACATATAACTTTATATGATGTTATATTCAGGTGTACAGCGTAATGATTTGATTGATACATGTGTATATTGCAAAGTGATTACCACAGTAAGTCTGGTTAACATCCATCACCACGATAGTTATGTATATTTTTTGTCTTGTGATGAGAACTTTTAAAGTGTATGGTCTTAGCAACTTTAAGTTGTACAATAGAGTATTATTAACTACAGTCACCATGCTGTGCATTACATACCCAGAACTTACTTATTTTATTTAAGTTTATAGATTATTGTTATTTTTGGTGTTCTTGAACTGTTCTGTGGTATCCTACTTTGAATTTCTTTTGATTTCTCTGATTGGGATCTGTTAGACTTTCTGAATTTATAGATTGATATCTTTCATTAGTTCTGAAAATTTCTCAGCCATTAATTCTTCAGATATTCCTTTCTACCATTCTTTTTCCTTTCTTCATGAAACTCTGATTGGATGCATGTTATTCCTTCTCACTTTATCCTCCATGACTCTCAAGCTGTCCTTCATATTTTCCATGTCTTTTTAGCTTTGCGTTCTTGGACAGCTTCTTCTAGTTCACTGTTTCTTTCTTTAGCTGTCTAATACATTGTTGATCTCTTTTACTCAATTTTTAATTATTTCAGTTTTTTAATCTCTAGAGGTTTAGTTTTTCAAATTGGTCATTTAAAAAAATCCTGCTCCTAATTCATATTTTTCAGTTTCTCCTTTATGTCTTTAAGTATTTTAAACCTACTGGTATGGTCTTTTATATCTGATATTCTGAAGTCTTTACATATGTGGTTTTACTTCTGATTCTTTCTGATAGCTGTTTTATGATGACTTATTTCTCCATGTGTTCTGTGATTAAATGATTGATTTACTCAGATCAGTGGGGATTTTTATAGCCTAGATTGATGGCCCTGAAGATGATATATATTTGCTTCTTGGATACCTTGGGACTACTTTAAATTATATTCTTGGAACAGATCATTTTAGTTATTGGAAGTATGGCTTCTGACTTGTTGTTATGAATTTTCCTAGAAATGTTTAAATTTTCTTAATCCCCTCTTAATTAGTTCAAATGTTAGAGACTGGAAATTACCCTTGCAGGCATTTGAAACAGGGGTTGGCAAACTACATCCCGCTGGCTAATCTAGCCTGCCCCTGTTTTTTTTTTTTTTTTCAAATAAACTTTTTTTTCAAAATCTACCCATAGTTAATCATTTATGTATTGTCTCTGGATGTTTTCTTTCTGCGGTGACAGAGTTGATTAGTTGCAATAGAAACCATATGTCTTGTACAGCCTAAGACATTTGGCCTCAGGCCCTTTACCAGAATGATTTGCTGACCCCTGCCTCAGAGAAAGGGGCCTGGGCTTATCTCTAGTTCACCTGAACAGTAAAGATACAGTCCTTCGGGGTCTGTTGTTTATCTGCTGCACTTGGCCTTTGTGTCCTGTCCTCGGCACCCTGCAAGGCATAAAAGCAAAACTTGTAGTTCATACAGTTCGGTAACTGTCGTCAAGGAGAAACCCTGCTTTAGTGCTCTGCTCGTCTCTGTGGGTTCCTGGTTTTGCTTAATTTTTGGCTTGTGATTATACCTTATTTTCTTGCCATCACTTGGGTTTGTTTATAGTTTTTCATCGTTATTTTCAGTGAGAGGGTTATTCAAAGGGCTCTTCTGCCATATTGTGGAAACATTGTTGTGTCCCTGTTACTCATGATTTTAATGTACTTTGATCAGTTTGGCCTTCTGTGAACTGTGAACTTGCATGAGCTCTTTTCTCATGAGAAACGGAATTTTGTCCTTGTGTTATTGTTGGTTAATCACAACATTTAGTATTTCCCAGTCTTCTTGGAAGTGGTATGCTATGGAAGATAAATAGACAAAATTGTTAAATTATTCTGCAACATATTTGTTTTAAATTAGATAGGAGATGTCTTAATGATGCATTTACAGTGTGTTGAACTGTTGGCAAACAGCTGTCGTCATCTAAGCAGATGCCATTTTATTTATTGGCAAGCAGAAACTGAGTGAAAATTGAAAAATGTCATGGGACTTCTGTTTATTCCTAGAATTCTCAGAAATGAGATTTCAACCTGTGATCCATCAGATAGCCTTCTTCAAGGCCGGGCAGTTAGAAACCTGTAACTGCGTGACTTAAAAATACCTCTCGCGAATGCCTCCTAGCTGTCTGTTACAGGAGCTGCCCTCTACCTCCCCCACCCGAATACTCGCTGTTAAGTCTTCCTGTTGCCCCTCCCCGCCGCCCCCCTTCCGCTTCTCCTTTCCTGACAAGAGACTTTGCTTCTGCCTGGACCTCCCAACCTCCTCACTACCCCAGTTCAGGTCCTGGAGTGGGTTACAGTGGGAGAGCCGGGGGGAGGCGGGGGGGGGACCTGCTCTAGGCCTCTCTCCTTATTTGCGCACTAAACCCCACCCACACGCCATGAATCTAGATATTCCTCTGAGATTAAGCCAGTTTTCAAACCTTAAGTCCCTGTACCAGAGAATGACCATTGTCATGAGAGCATTCCTTGATATGGGGGAAAGGACAGGGCTCTGGATTGCTGAATCTTGGGGCTACCCTCTACCTCTCATATTGGCTTGAGCAAGGCATCTCACATTTCCAAGTCTGTTTCCTCACCTGTTCTATGGGACTTATGCTGTCTGCCTTATAAAGTTGTATTCTAGTTAATAACAGATATGAAAGTAGGTGTCACAGTGAATGCTCATTTCCCTTCCCCAATAGGGACTAAGTTGCAAAAAAGAAAAAACAAAGCTTTTTATCCTCCCTTATTTTTGTAAGCAGAGAAAATTTTAGAAAACCTAAATTACTCCCAGGGTGAAAGGCTGGTAGTAGTAGAAGAAACTGTGGAAAAGGGAAAGATCCCGTGGAAAGGAACATGCAGACGATGGGAAGAAAGGGTGGCATGTCCAGGCCGCAGCTTTCTTGAGTAAAAGAGGCGACCTGCTGAGACTTCCCAGAATGTGGTACTGGTGGTCTGCTTCCTTCTGCGTCTCTCTCCTCCCCCTGCTCTGCCCATAGAACCTCCATTCCTTCCTTGGCAGCTGTCTTTATGGAGCCATCAGCAACTTGGAACAACTGTAGCTCCAGCTTCCCCTCTAGAGTGAGGCTTTCCCAAGGCCGAGGTTCAGAGTATGTTTCCCTGGAAGCCTTGGCTCTCTGGGTGTTGGTTTCTTGTACTTTCAGATCAGATCAGATCAGTCGCTCAGTCATGTCTGACTCTTTGCGACCCCATGAATCGTAGCACGCCAGGCCTCCCTGTCCATCACCAATTCCCGGAGTTCACTGAGACTCACGTCCATCGAGTCAGTGATGCCATCCAGCCATCTCATCCTCTGTCATCCCCTTCTCCTCTTGCCCCCAATCCCTCCCAGCATCAGAGTCTTTGCCAGTGAGTCAACTCTTCGCATGAGGTGGCCAGAGTACTGGAGTTTCAGCTTTAGCATCATTCCTTCCAAAGAAATCCCAGGGCTGATCTCCTTCAGAATGGACTGGTTGGATCTCCTTGCAGTCCAAGGGACTCTCAAGAGTCTTCTTCAACACCATAGTTCAAAAGCATCAATTCTTCGGCACTCAGCCTTCTTCACAGTCCAACTCTCACATCCATACATGACCACAGGAAAAACCATAGCCTTGACTAGACGGACCTTTGTGGGCAAAGTAATGTCTCTGCTTTTGCATATGCTATCTAGGTTAGTCATAACTTTCCTTCCAAGGAGTAAGCATCTTTTAATTTCATTGCTGCAGTCACCATCTGCAGTGATTTTGGAGCCCAGAAAAATAAAGTCTGACACTGTTTCCACTGTTTCTCCATCTATTTCCCATGAAGTGATGGGACCGGATGCCATGATCTTCGTTTTCTGAATGTTGAGCTTTAAGCCAACTTCTTCACTCTCCACATTCACTTTCATCAAGAGGCTTTTGAGTTCCTCTTCACTTTCGGCCATAAGAGTGGTGTCATCTGCATATCTGAGGTTATTGATACTTCTCCCGGCAATCTTGATTCCAGCTTGTGTTTCTTCCAGTCCAGCGTTTCTCATGATGTACTCTGCATATAAGTTAAATAAACAGGGTGACAATATACAGCCTTGACGTACTCCTTTTCCTATTTGGAGCCAGTCTGTTGTTCCATGTCCAGTTCTAACTGTTGCTTCCTGACCTGCATACAGATTTCTCAAGAGGCAGATCAGGTGGTCTGGTATTCCCATCTATTGAAGAATTGTCCACAGTTGATTGTGATCCACACAGTCAAAGGCTTTGGCATAGTCAATAAAGCAGAAATAGATGTTTTTCTGGAACTCTCTTGCTTTTTCCATGATCCAGCAGATGTTGGCAATTTGATCTCTGGTTCCTCTGCCTTTTCTAAAACCAGCTTGAACATCAGAAAGTTCATGGTTCACATATTGCTGAAGCCTGGCTTGGAGAATTTTGAGCATTACTTTACTAGCGTGTGAGATGAGTGCAATTGTGCAGTAGTTTGAACATTCTTTGGCATTGCTTTTCTTTGGGATTGGAATGAAAACGGACCTTTTCCAGGCCTGTGGCCGCTGCTGAGTTTTCCAAATTTGCTGGCATATTGAGTGCAGCACTTTCACAACATCATCTCTCAGGATTTGGAATAGCTCAACTGAAATTCAATCATCTCCACTAGCTTTGTTTGTAGTGATGCTTTCTAAAGCCCACTTGACTTCACATTCCAGGATGTCTGGCTCTAGGTCAGTGATCACACCATCGTGATTATCTGGGTCGTGAAGATCTTTTTTGTACAGTTCTTCTGTGTATTCTTGCCATCTCTTCTTAATATCTTCTGCTTCTGTTAGGTCCATACCATTTCTGTCCTTTATTGAGCCCATCTTTGCATGAAATGTTCCTTTGGTATCCCTGATTTTCTTGAAGAGATCTCTAGTCTTTCCCATTCTGTTGTTTTCCTCTAGTTCTTTGCATTGATCGCTGAAGAAGGCTTTCTTATCTCTTCTTGCTATTCTTTGGAACTCTGCATTCAGATGTTTATATCTTTCCTTTTCTCCCTTGCTTTTCGCTTCTCTTCTTTTCACAGCTATTTGTAAGGCCTCCCCAGACAGCCATTTTGCTTTTTTGCATTTCTTTTCCATGGGGATGATCTTGATCCCTGTCTCCTGTACATTGTCACAAACCTCATTCCATAGTTCATCAGGCACTCTATCTATCAGATCTAGGCCCTTAAATCTATTTCTCACTTCCACTGTATAATCATAAGGGATTTGATTTAGGTCATACCTGAATGGTCTAGTGGTTTTCCCTACTTTCTTCAATTTAAGTCTGAATTTGGCAATAAGGAGTTCATGGTCTGAGCCACAATCAGCTCCTGGTCTTGTTTTTGCTGACTGTATAGAGCTTCTCCATCTTTGGCTGCAAAGAATATAATCAATCTGATTTTGGTGTTGACCATCTGGTGATGTCCATGTATAGAGTCTTCTCTTGTGTTGTTGGAAAATGGTGTTTGTTATGACCAGTGCATTTTCTTGGCAAAACTCTATTAGCCTTTGCCCTGCTTCATTCCGTATTCCAAGGCCAAATTTGCCTGTTACTCTAGGTGTTTCTTGACTTCCTACTTTTGCATTCCAGTCCCCTATAATGAAAAGGACATCTTTTTTGGGTGTTAGTTTTAAAAGGTCTTGTAGGTCTTCATAGAACCGTTCAACTTCAGCTTCTTCAGTGTTACTGGTTGGGGCATAGACTTGGGTTACTGTGATATTGAATGGTTTGCCTTGGAAACGAACAGAGATCATTCTGTCGTTTTTGAGATTGCATCCAAGTACTGCATTTTGGACTCTCTTGTTGACCATGATGGCTACTCCATTTCTTCTGAGGGATTCCTGCCCACAGTAGTAGATATAATGGTCATCTGAGTTAAATTCACCCATCCCAGTCCATTTTAGTTCGCTGATTCCTAGAATGTCGACATTCACTCTTGTCATCTCTTGTACTTTAAGATACGTTAATTGGTATATAGTCTTAGGTATATTTTGGGTTAAGTAAGGTTTGAGAGCTGTTTACAATGTGAATTTTACACTCAACCTGAAAAATAAATTGTTAGAAGCTAGCTCCTGTGTGATTGTGGGTTGCCGGTTCCTTTGTCTTTAGGGACCTGCATTCATGACTGTGAGGCTTCCCAGGTGGTGCTAGTGGTAAAGAACCCTCCTGCCAGTTCAGGAGATGTAAGAGGCTTGGGTTCGATCCTTGGGTCAGGAAGATCCCCTGGAGGAGGGCATGGCAGCCTACTCCGGTATTCTTGCCTGCAGAATTCCATGGACAGAGGAGCCTGGCAGGCTACAGTCCATAGGGTTGCAGAGAGCCGGACATGACTGAAGAGACTTAGTATTCAGGAACTCATTCATGACTGTATTAGGAAGCTTTGTGTTCATCTAATATATTTTTGTCATGTGTTGTATTTACATGGCACAGGGGTTTATTCCAGCTCAGTTCGAGGCAGAATCCCACACTCCTAATTTCTTAAGATGAGGTCTCCCGAAGGGTGCCACTACCTTTCTAAATCCTGAGAGTAGCAGGCCTGCATGCCTTGGCTGGACTTCACTGTGCTTCTGTGTAGCTGCCAGGGCAGTCGGTCCTGGAAGGGTTTTCGGAGCTGAATTCTGGAGCGTCTTACCCCAGACAGAGGATTAGAACTGGTGCTGGTTAGACCTCTTTGGGAGAGCTTTGACCTGGCTTCTGCGCTCCCAGCTGCTGGGCATTATGTAGGACCCTTCAGGACAGTTGCTCCCACCTTTTAGAAAGCTGTTCTTTTATTCACCCAAACCCATTAAAAAGTTTTAGAGCTGAAGAGACCATACACACTGAAATGTACTTGGGCAAGGTTGCCACCAACAGGCTTGTGTGTAGTGTTTAAGGTAAGATCCATCAGCTGAAAATCAATGAAAAATGGTGGCAGTAGTCAGCGTCCTCCTTGCTTTTGCCTGAGTGGGCTTGGGAGAGAAGTGTCTGGGTTTGCCCAAGGCTGGGAAGTAGATAGGAGGCTAGTCAGAGCCTGGGGGCAGGATCCATCTTCCAGGCTTGCTGTTGGGGTGACTTTAGTGCCGCCTGCTGGGAAGTAAGTGCAGGGGACCTCTGGATCTCTTCCTGCGGGTTCATAACTGTCCTGTTTGAATTCTATGACTTCGGATCTGTGGGAATGCATTTGGGATAATAAGGCAGGAAACAAGTGTGAGGTACGATCTTGCTCCTCAGAGGCCAGGCATAGGGACCATCAGAAAAAGTGGCCATGCCTGCTTGGATGCTACATCCAGAAGCAGTCCTTTGACAGGGTAGTAAGAGGCCTCACCTTCCCCAGCTTCAGCCTTAAACTGGTCACCCTTATTTTTGGTGAAGAGTTTCATTAAGGTAATTCGGGAGTGTCATATTTAGTATCATTTCATTTTAATCAATATTTGATATTATTCAGTGTTGTTCTGTTTGAATTCTATCTGTAAAAATTGTTTTAACTTCCTCAGTTTTTTGTTTCTGTTAGAACACTGTGCAGCATGATTTTAAGCTTTGGAAACTTGTGTATGAAGGCCTTTAATTTCTTCAAAAATTGTTTAAAAATTAAAAAAAAAATACATACGTGGCTGCGTCAGGTTTTCGTTACATCATGTGGGATCTTTCATTGTGGCACACAGGCTCGCTAGTTGTGGCAAGCCGGTTTAGTTGCTCTGCGGTGTGTGGGGTCTTAGTTCCTAGACCAGGGACCGAACCCACGTTTCCTGCATTGCCAGGCGGACTCCTAAACAGGACCACCAGGGAACTCCCTCAAATATTTTTTTAAAAAATCTTTGAGTTTTTAGTACATCCAAAACAAGAAATTACTTTTTTTAATTGACAATCTTTATAAGTTTTTTTACATAATGAAGAAGTGAAGTCTGAGGAAGTGGAGAAAGAGTTTAAGTAAAATATTCAGCAGGACGAGTGGTTCACAGGCCAACCTCTTTGGGAGAGCGCTAACCCTTCCCGGGGCAAAGCCGGTTTCCACTTCCCTGCAGCCCTTCTCCATGTACAGCGGCTTCTTCCCTCTCTGAGACTGGGTCACAGCTGCTTAGCAGTTCACCCTTGTGGTTTTGAAGTTGGGTTTTAGGATCAGTTTTATAATTACTCTGGAGTCATTTTGAACACCTCTAGTACTTGTAAGATTTGGAAACTGCCATGACCTAAACCACTGGTTTTACAGCTGGTAAACATTCTTATTACAACAATTATGTTATTTTGGGTTTTCTGAGGGTTATTCAGCTCAGAGCTACTTTTGATAAACCTTTATAGAAATATTCTCTATGAACTTTGAGACTTTAAAGATTTTTATCTGTTTAGGAGGGTGAGCCTTCTGGAAAAAGGAAAGCAGAAGATGACGATAAAGCGAATAAAAAGCACAAGAAGTATGTGATCAGTGATGAAGAGGAAGAAGATGATGATTGAAGTGCAAAATGTGAAAACTTTATATATTTTACTGTACAGTTTGTTTTATAAATATGATGTAAACATGAGTTATTTTGATCAAAAGAAATCGATTTGCTTTTGACTAATTTTAATTGTAATAAAACATTTTAAAAAGTAAGTCTCTGTTCAAGAAATGGACTTCTTCCGAAGCCGGTTGATTTTGTTCATGCTTTACACTAAATCTTAGGTTTTAGTACATTTCTCCCAGGCCCTGCAAAGAACCTGGCCAAGGCCCAGTGAAGAAGGGAGGCATTCTTCTGGGGTGCAAAGTTTTTAAAAATTGACACAAAAAGCTTCCATAATTATATTCGTTTGCTAGGGCTGCTATAACAAAGTACCACAAACTGGGAGACTTCAAACCATAGAAATGTATCCTCTCATAGTTCTGAAGCCTGAAGTCCTAAATCAAGGTGTCAGCCGAGCCATGCGCCCTCTGGAGGCTCTAGGGAAGACCTCCCCTGCATCGTCTTAGCTTCTGGAGGCTTCCGGTGTTCCTTGGCTCGTAGCAGCGTAACTCTGATCTCACCTCTATCTTCACATGGTGGTTTCGCTGTGTGTCTGCTCTGTATTGCCAGATCCCACTCTCCTTTAAGGACACACACTGGTAGGTTTAGGGTCACCCCTAGTCCTCTGTCCGCTCATCTTAATAATTACATCTTCAAAGATCCTATTGCTAAATAAAGGTTCTGGTTGGATATGAATTTGGAAGGGTCCCTATTCAGCCCACTACAATAATCAAGTTAAATAATATTGTGATACAGCATTTTAAAAAACTAAAATTAATGCAAAAATATGATGGACAAAATGTCAAAAATTCACATAAAGATGATCTAGCAGGTCTGGGATGAGGGTCAGGCAAGTGACAGGAGTTGTACAAGTCCAGAACTCCATGGATCATCTCTATTTACAATTTTGATGTTTTGTTCAGTGGGATTTTTTGTGATTTAAAATGTATTGCAATATTATTTCTCTTGATCACTGAGATTTTGGCAGCCCTTAAGTGAGTGTCTCATTTGTTGTATCCTAGGCATGGCCCTGCTTTCTCACAGATGGTGATAGGCTTCAACAGTGAGCACTCCAAGAGCTGTTTTACCTTTTCTTGAGGGTACCTTTTATGGCTAGCACTGTAAGTCATATACAGAATCCACCACATTCTGTTCATTGGAAGTGAATCACTAATGTGAGCCCATATTCAGAGGGAGGAAAATTTGACTCCCCTTGATAGTAGAAATGGCTGAGTTAGCAGATAGATACATTTTAAATCTCTAAGACACATATTTGTGTTTTCTGCAGTGCTCTTCTACACGGACTAATCTTTCCATTTCTTTCCATTATGGACTAGGGCTGTTAGTACAACCCAGGAATGGTGGCTATCTATGGGAGGCTTTCCCTGAAACCTGGTTATAGAGAAGTGGCACTGAAGGAGAAGGTCCTAACTCGCCTTTGTGTCTCTTTTCCTGACTCACAAACCTGTAGCCTCTTTGCTATTGGCTTATCAAGTTGAAACATGTCTGGCCCTTGAGAGCCTTCATTTTTGACTCTGTCCTTTCTAGGACAACATAGTTTCTGTTTTTTTTACTAGTAGATACTTATGTGACAATGACTGAGCTCTTGGAGTCTCTCATCTCCAAACCTGCCCCTTCTATGCAGAGCTTGGCGGTGAAAGGTCAAGCCTCTGCAAGCACGTTTCAGCTTTGCCAGCTGCCCCCTGTTAGGGGGCGCTGGAGAAGAACTGGGAGCATAGATAACAAAGAATAGGTTGCTCCTTCCTGTTTGCTTATAGAACTTCGTGGGGGCTTCCTGTTGAAGGGAGCCAACCAGGAGTTGTTCGTCTCAGCTGAGGCGGTATATTCCTACAGCTGCTCAGTTCAGTTTGCAGTTTTACGAAGACTTGAAGAGCCAGCTTCATTGTATTCCTGAGAGACATCAGTACCAGCTGGACACTTGTTTTCCTCAGGTGTGAGTTTCAGCTCCAAGGGGCTCTGTTAAAAGTTTTTAAGTTTAGGAATAATTCTACGTTTCCCTTTGTTCCCTTATCTGTAGGGGTGGAAGTGGTTCTCTGAATTTGCTACTTTTGTCATCCCTTAGGAATTTTCTTTGTATTTCTTGTAACCAAAATCAACAGCTCTAAACCTAATTGCGATTTTTAAAAAACACTAAAATGTATTTGTATCAACAACCGGTATGTTTTCTGTGGCCCAACCTGGACCTGAGTGGTAGTCCAGGAAGCACATCCTCAAAGATGAGGTGCTAGGTTGGTTTGGGTTTGAATGCAGGTCTGAGTTCCTCACCAAAGGGAAACGGTGATGCCTTGGCCTCATGATGAAGCAGATTATCCCCTGTGGTTGTGGGCTCAAGTGGCTGCTACACTTGTTAGGCAGTCCTGATGACTAAGGACTGGGATGGGGTGCATACCTCTGAGTGCCCTGGAGCACTTACAGAAAGTTTACAAGCTTAGGTTGGCTTTTTTTAAATTGAAGAATTGATTTACAGTGTTAATTTCTGCTGTATAGCAAAGTATTTCAGTTATATGTATATGTTCTTTTTTATATTCTTATTTACTATGATTTATCACAGGATGGGAATACGTTTGGATTCAGACAAAGGTGAAAAACAAAGTTTGTAGTCTCTCTGAGCCTCCTTTGCCTGTGAGAAGCAGTTTGCCTCCCTATGTCTGAGGAAACTATTAATAGTTTTTTTTTTTTTAATATATAGTTGATTTAAAGTTTCAGGTGTACAAAAATAGTGATTTGAATATTTTTTATAGATGATACTCCATTTAAAGTTATGAAATCCTGGCTATGTTTCGTGTGCTGTACACTAACTATATCCTTGTAATCTAGTATTTTATACACACTAGTTTGTTCCTCTTAATTCCCTACCCCTATTATGTCCCTCCCTGCTTCTCTCTCCCTACTGGTAACCACTAGTTTGTTTTCTATTATCTGTGAGTCTGTCTGTTTTGTTATATTCACTGGTTTATTTTTCAGATTCCATATATAAGTGATAATATACTGTATCTGTCATTATCCGGCTTATTTCACTAATAAGCATAGTACCCTCTAGGTCCATCTATGTTGTTGCAAGTGACAGAATTTCCTTCCTTTTTTATGGCTGAGTAATATTTCATTTTATATATATATATATTCACACCATATTTTTTTTTAAATCCATTTATCTGTTGATGGACTGGTTGCTTCGATATCTTGGCTATTGTAAATATTGCTGCTATGAACATTGGGGCACATGTATCTTTTAGAATTAGGGTTTCTGTTTTTTTCAGATATAAACCAAGGAGTAAAATTACGAGATGGTAGTTTTATTTCTGATTTTTTTTTTTTTAATTATTTATTTTTGACCGTGCTGGGTCCTCATTGCTGTGTGGGCTTTTCCCTCTAGTTGAGGGAGTAGGGGCTTCTCTCTAGCTGTGGCGGATGGGCTTCTCAGTGTGGTAGCTTCTCATCTTGCACAGCATGGACTCTAGGGTGCGTGGGCTCAGTAGTTGCAACTTGTGGGCTCCAGAGCACAGGCTCAGTATTTGTGGCACATGGGCTTAGTTGCTCTGCAGCCTGTAGGATCTTCCTGGATCAGGGATTGAAACCATGTCTCCTGCAATGGCAGGCAGATTCATCGCCACTGAGCCACCAGGGACGCCCCTACTTTTAGTTTTTTGAGCAACTGCCATACTGTTTTTCATAGTGGCTGCACCAATCCACATTCCCCACAACAGCATGCAAGGGTCTCTTTTTCTCCACAGTCTCAGTGATACTTGCTATCTATAGACTTTTTGATGGTAGTTATTCAGTGAGGTGATATCTTACTGTGGTTTTGATTTCTATTTCTTTGAATGATTAGGAGTGTTGAGCATCTTTTCATGTGCCTCTTGAACATGTCCATGTCTTCTTTGCAAAAATGTCTATTAATGTCTTCTGCCCATTAATCAGATTTTTTTTATATTGAGTTGGATGACCTGTTTATATATTTTGGATATTAACCTCTTATTGGTCATATCATTTGCAAATATTTTCTCCCATTCAGTAGGTTGTGAAACTAGTCTTCTTGCTTGAAAATCCTGTAATAACATCACTTGGGTCAGTTTTCATTCTCCTCAAGAACCACTCAGCTGAGTGCTGTCTTACCCAATTTTTACCAATAGATCCATCACTAGGATCTTATGCACTGGCAAAGAAAGCGTAAACTTCAACTGAAGAAGAAATAGCTTATACATCAAAACAGTTGCAAGGTTTTGCTAATACATATGGGCAAAAGCCTGGGGAATATGTGGGAAAGTGGATTCTAAGAATGTGAGATGAAGGAAGAACACTTGACTGCCTTGGGTGTCAAATTTACTGATACGGGTGCACTTATATATTCTGGACATGGCTCTGTGCTTGACTGGGTAACTAAAAACACTCAGTGGTAGCCTACATTTAATGAAGTTGAGATACCAAAGTTTCCCTGGCATTGTGCAGAGGGAATCCAAAAACAAGGAGACAGGAGTGTCGAAGTAGACATGTCTTGTATGGCCTGCACACCACCCCTCACCTTCCCCAACTACATTCCCTGAGAAGGCCAGCTTAAAATATCAAACATTTCATATATCTCTCAGTCCTAAAGGTCAGGAGTGGTGTAGCCCTGGCCCAGGGTCTCTCACAAGGCTTTAGTCAGGATGTTGGCTCATCCAACATTGAGTCAGGATGTTATCTCAGGCTGAAGGATCTGTTTCCAGGATGGCTCACTCTCATGGTGCTTGAGCGGGGGGACTGTTTCTCACCACATGAGCCTCTCCATGGCAGTTTATGTGTTTTCACATCGTGGTAGCTGGCTTCCTCCAGAGCAAGTGACCCAAGGGAGAAAAAGTGAGGCAGAAAGGCCATGATGTCATGCTGAGCCTTGGAAGTGAAGCTATATTATGTTGATCACATAAACCAACCATGATGCCTGTTGGAGGGGACTGCACAAGGGCCAGAATACCAGAGGCAGGAATCCCAGGGCTCCACCTTGAAAGCTGGCCATCACAGCAACTTGACTTCCACCAACTAACTGCCATTTTCCTTCTCTGTAGTCACTCTTGCTTGTTAGGCTTCTGAGGCCCAGGCTCATGAAGCCAGTTTCAGGATGGCTTAATAAAGATTTGGTTTATGAATCTTGGAAATATAGTGAAATGATGGGCCAAGAACTATGTGAAGAACTTCAGTCAAGAGAAATTAATTAATATGATGCATTCTTTCCCAACATTGAAGATTATAGTGGGACAATGGATCTGTTTGGAGACATAGATGACATTTCTTCAGATAGTGATGGGGATAATCAACCACCCATTCAAAGAGAGCCTGTTACAGTAAGTACAAATCTCCCCTGAGCCCATTATTCAAAGCTAAGAAAAAAGTTTCAGAGGCTGATGGGCCTGACTCTCTCATATAGAGAGAGTCTGGAACATCTGATGAATAGGTGACTTACTTAGCTATGTTGGGAATTTCTGGATATTAAAGGGCATAGAAGGAATTGCTCAGAATGAATCTGATGCCAAACTTTAGAGGCTAGACTATGAGGATTCATAATTTGAAAACCTTTGATTCAAAAGCTTTTCTTACTCAAACTTGTGCCGAGACGTGTGTATTACTTGACATTTCCCCCTGATTTTAGTAGTTACTTAGTATTGAAGTGTTGTATAATTTCACACTTGTGTTGCTAAATATCTTATGAAAACTAGGTATGTCAATATTTTTTTCTGGTAATGCAGGCTGACACGTCTTGTTTTGCATGGTGGTTTTAGGGGAGTAGGATAGAGAGGATGAAATTTTAAAGTGAGACTGGAGGGGCTGCTGACTACTTTATCTCTGAAGTGGTTTCTAAATTTACTTCCTGTCAAACCTGCATCTGCCTGCTGCGGAAGGACAGCTAGAGCATTTCTAATGTCACCTCAAGCTCTCACGTTCTGATTCCTTTCTTAGGATGGATGTGGAGTGCCTCAGAACCAGCAGGAGGAAGAGCCGATTTCTGAAACCAAAACAGAAGTAGAAATTCCTAACATCAACTCTGATTTAGGAAATGAATTATACTTTGTTAAACTACCCAAATTTCTCAGCATAGAATCCAAGTAAGAGGACTGATTTAAAGTTTTATTTTTCCTGCAAGATATTGAGTAAAAGTATGTGGACTGTAAATGTTCTTGTTTGTAATGCATTGGCTAATCACAGAGGTGGGAGATTTTTCATGTAACTCTGAAAAAATAAATTTAGGGTGTGCTATGGTAGAAAATGATGAATTTATTGGTATGAGAAGGCTTTACTGCTAATAATTCTTTTAGCATTTTGGCACTTTCTTATCAATGAGCAGATATCATAGCTGATGAAGATGTTTTTTATTCTCATAAAGCTGAAAAATTGGTAAACGAAGGTGAGAAAGTTTGCTGGAAAAATCACAAAAGTTCAATGCAAAAGCCATTAATCTAGAAAAGATGATGATATTTGAAAACAAAATAGTGTGGTTGGGTCCACACTATTTTGTGAACCATCATGATGGTTCACAAGTGCAAGCTCTTGTGCAATTAAACATGACACCTTTCTTTAAAAATATGAAAAGGTAGATCATGTGTCACCTATACCTTAGAGGACTATTTCACCAAACAAGAAAACAATTTAAAAATTTTGAATTATTAGTCACATTTGGATTTTTTTCAGGCAAAAAAAATTTTTAATAAAATTTTTAAAAAGTCATTTGCATACTTCTTTGAAGTTTTACTTGAAGTTATTTGTCTACTGTGATTTTTTTAACATATTGGTACATGTTATAAAGACTTATAGTATTATATTCATACTAAAGATGGCTAATACAACATTAAAAAACAATTTTTAGGCCTTTTGATCCTCAGTATTATGAAGATGAATCTGAAAATAAGAAAATGCTTGATGAAGAAGAGAGAACCAGGTTAAAATTAAAGGTATCATTCCACACTTTATTCCTTTTTTTTTTAAGCTTTTTATAAAATAAAATACAGGGATAACAGTTTGAGATGAACTTACAAAATGATCTTTATTTTTTGATCAATAAATAACTGTTTAGAATGAGGAATTAAATGTCTTTTCAGAATATTATTAGGAGAGAAGGTACATATCCTTTTTAAAAAATTGTTGTAGAATTATCACTTTTCTAACCTTTCTTTGGCAGTTGTAATTTTTTGACAGCAGTCAAGATAAGAATTCTTGAAAATTGTTAGCTACTTCCTTCAGGATAAATAATAATATAATTAGATATACAGAACTGCCCCTCCAATTTTTATCATGGATAGTTCTGAGCTGCTTCCCATAGTAAAAATATCTGACTCTTTATGGAAATTCAGCTTATGCACAGAGAAGAGGTCTTGTCATTAGGGGGTCCCCCTTGAGAAGACCTGGAAAGCAAAACCCTACCATTGCTCTCATAGGAATGGCATTGTCTTTAACCGGGTATGGAATGAGCGTCTGCCAGAGGCCACAGTGGTAGCAATGGCAGGAACCATTCTTATACTACTTTTCTAATTTGGAGTTTCTCACCATATGGATAAAGCAGAAGTCGCAGGTTTTAATTTATTGTTTATTACTGAATTACATTTTTTAAAAAATTAATGCTCAGAGCTTTCTTTCCTACAGGACCTTTCTTTAGTCCTTCTTTCATTGGGTTCATAACCCTTCAAGTGGGGTTGCAATAGAAATCTCAGTTATAACCTCCTACCTCATATGGGCCCTAAGTTTTTGCTTCCACTGCCATGAGGTGGAGCTCAGAAAAGATTAAAACAGAACATCTGGTGAGTTTAACCAGTGTCTATAGGTATCTGTAGTAGGAGGGTTTCCGTGTTGCCTAATCATCTATTTTTCGGTGAGCTTACTTTCTCACCACCTCTGAATTCTTGGCATGTGATTATAAATCACTTGAGAAGAAAAGAACATGCAGTCTGGTTTTGTATATGAAAGTGTTAGTTGATCAGTCATGTCTCTTTGTGATCCCATGAACTGTAACCCATCAGACTCTTCTGTCCATGGGATTCTCCAGGTGAGAATCCTGGAGTGGGTTGCCACACCCTTCTCGAGGGCATCTTTCTGACCCAAGCATCGAATCCAGGTCTCCTGCACTTCTGGCAGATTCTTTACCAACTGGTTTTGTATGCCTTTGTGTTTTATATCAGATAGAAAATACTATACGATGGAGGATACGCCGGGATAAAGACGGAAATAAAATTAAAGAAAGCAATGCTCGGATAGTCAAGTGGTCGGATGGAAGGTGAGCACAGACCTGAGGAGAAACACCCACAGGGAGGCCTGGGATGAATGAAGTTTTCTGTATAGGACCATATTTGGGGATCTTTTTTCATTACAGAATTAACAAAATCTAGTAGCAACCCACTCCAGTACTCTTGCCTGGAAAATCCCATGGATGGAGAAGCCTGGTAGGCTACAGTCCATGAGGTCGTGAAGAGTCAGACACGACTAAGCGACTTCACTTTCATTTTTCACTTTCATGCATTGGAGAAGGAAATGGCAACCCACTCCAGTGTTCTTGCCTGGAGAATCCCAGGGACGGGGTCGCACAGAGTCGGTCACCACTGAAGCGATGTAGCAGCAGGCCTCTTAGTGAGTGAAGTGAATGAGTGAAGTCGCTCAGTTGTGTCCGACTCTTTGCGACTCCATGGACTGTAGCCCACCAGGCTCCTCCATCCGGATTCTCCAGGCAAGAATACTAGAGTGGGTTGCCATTTCCTTCTCCAGGGGATCTTCCCGACCCAGGGATCGAACCCAGGTCTCCCGCATTGCAGGCAGATGCTTTAACCTCTGAGCCACCAGGGAAGTCCTCTTAGACCACATATTAAAAAGCAGAGACATTACTTTGCCGACAAAGGTCCGTCTAGTCAAAGCTTTGGTTTTTCCAGTAGTCATGTATGGATGTGAGAGTTGGACTATAAAGAAAGCTGAGTGCCAAAGAATTGATGCTTTTGAACTGTGGTGTTGGAGAAGACTCTTGAGAGTCCCTTGGACAGCAAGGAGATCCAACCAGTCCATCCTAAAGGAAATCAGTTTTGAATATTCATTGGAAGGACTGATGCTGAAGCTGATACTCCAGTACTTTGGCCACCTGATGCAAAGAACTGACTTATTTGAAAAGACCCTGATGCTGGGAAAGACTGAAGGTGGGAGGAGAAGGGGATGACAGAGGATGAGATGGTTGGATGGCATCGCCGACTCAATGGACATGAGTTTGAGCAAGCTCTGGAAGTTGGTGATGGACAGGGAGGTGTGGCGTGCTGCAGTCCATGGGGTTGCAAAGAGTCAGACACGACTGACTGAACTGAACTGAACTGAACTGAGGCTCCTGGCATTATCTGGGAAACCTGGGAGAAATAAACAGGGTTGAGGTCACAGTGCTGTGCTGGAAGACTCTAGACATAGACTCAAGAAGTAATCAAATTCACAGTATCTACCTTATTGAGATGAAAACATAATGTCAGTGCCCATATGTGACCATTAGACATTATAGATTGGTATGTTTGAAAAAATGATTTCTATTTTACTAATGAAGTCATAGAGATTGGGAAATGATAAAACAATTAGATTTCAAGTTGAAAGGAAGATGGATTTTACCACCTTTTACTTTGAAAGGAGGTAGGTTAGTTGTTTCTAGTATCTTTTGTCTGTCTTAAATCTTCAGTATGGGGACAGGATCCTGCAGTTCCACAGCATTTTAAGAATTGCTAACAAGTTAGAGGAGACTTCCCTGGGAGCTCATGATAAAAAACCCATCTGCCAATGGAGGAGATGCAGGTTTGATCCCTGGGTTGGGAAGATCCCCTGTAGAAGGAAATGGCAACGCACTCTGGTATTCTTGCCTGGAGAATCCCATGGACAAAGGAGACTGGTGGGCTGCAGTCCATGGGGTTGCAAAGAGTCGAACACAACTTAGTGACAAAACGTGACAGAATGGAAGCTATAGGATTTGTTAACGATCCATCCTAATAACTGAACTATTTCTGTTTCCAGCCTGTCCCTACATTTAGGCAACGAGGTGTTTGATGTCTACAAGGCCCCGATGCAGGCCACTCACAACCACCTGTTCGTCAGGGACGACACTGGTCTGCAGGGACAAGCCGTCTTCAAGTCCAAACTCACCTTCAGGTAACTATTCATAGTGACCTCTTGCTGCTTGGCAGTTTGAGCAACAGGTTAGAGAGGCTGGATGTGCAAAGAGCCTGACTGACACGATGTTGAGGTGCAGCTCCCCAAGGCCCATGCCCTGGTTCCCATGCCATTTTTCACCTTTGCAACAAGTTCCTGTCTCTCAGGGAGCCAGTTCATGCTATGGAAGCCAACACGAGGCTGCTGTCTAAACCAGAAGACGAGTTATTAATTCACATTGATCAGCACACCTGGTAAGAGGCCTAAACTGTCTGTGCCACTCTGCTGGTCAGCATGTCCCTTCTCTTCAGGGCCTTTTACCCGGGAAGCCGGCTGATTGCAAGCATGCTCTTGGTGTGTGCATGTGCCAGAGGAAAGGGCTGTGGGTGCTGATGTTACTGTCCGCCGCTGTTTGCTGTTGGTGTGATTGCCTGCAAATGTTCTTAGTAGAGTGAGTCATTTTTGTCTGTTTGCCGCAGACCTCATGCTACAGACTATGCCACACATAAAAAGGTGTCCCTGCCACTTGCTAGTAGATGCTCGAGGATGCAGACGATTAAAATCTTACCAGTGGCAGGTCCTGATCCTGAATGCCAGCGTGTAGAGTTGATTAAGGTATGTTGGCTGAGCTTTATCCCAGGATTGTTTAGGGGCATTAAGAGCTGTGCTTTTCAGAATATTAAATCATCTTATTGTGACAGTCATTTTATTTCTTGTAGTTATCAGGGAGCCAGCTTTAGCTTCCAAGTGTGTGGTTAACCATAGAAATGGTCATAGTCAATGGGCCAGTGGTGAGATACAGCAATCCAGACACTCAGGTGTTCTCTCTCCAATCTGTGAGCTCTCAGCGGGAAACTGACAGTTTTTAAAAAAACATAACCTTTGATACATATCATTAAACTGTGTTAGCCAGAGGAGAGGTGATGTAGGAAGGTCAGAAGGACATTCCTGACTCAGTCAACACTGGCCCTACCCGTGGAGCCCAACATGTGGAAGCCAGGTGGATGGAAGGGAACAAGGGCTCTACTTTGGGACTTAGGGACCCTCCCCACCAGCACGCCCTCATCCTGCCATCAGCAGCTGTGGGGAGTGCCCTGGGTTGACAGCCCCAGGCACGAATATCTGGGTGCCATGGTCGTTTGGTGGAGCCTGGGCAAGTCAGGTGTGTCTCAGGGAAGGTGAAGAGAACCTGCCTCCCTCAGGCATCTGCTGGGCATGGACGCAGCTCCTCAGGCTGGTCGTGCCCTCTGGACTGTCCCTGGCTGCAGAGGGGATGCTGCAGCTCCCAAGGCCGTGCCCATGCCAGTTGTGATGGGGCGGTTGGTGTGAGGGAGCCTTCTGCCTCTCCACCCTGTGGTGTCTTCATGCCTTAGAACTGAACACGACGATGACCGTGTATGGTAACAGAGATGTGAAATGGAGAGAACTCACCCTGAGGACATAGGAACTGGTGTTATCCCGGGCAAGGCATTTTCATGTTCTTTAGTTTCAAGCAGGCACTAAGTGAATTCATTTTTTTTTAAGTCTTTACAGAAAGAAGCACGTTTGAGGGCTTCTGCTCACCAGGAGACAATCCGTCTGCAGAACCAGGGGGTGCCAAGTGCCCCCTACCAGGACTCGAACAGTGATGAGGAGGGTGAAGCCGTCGAAAACCACAACCAAGGGGAACGCGGAGGTGAGTCTGGTGACCACTGAGTGTCTGTCCTGCTGTTATTCACTGAGGACAATGCAAAGGCCTTTTCTCCTGTTTTTGTTAGGACCACTTTCTCACATGAAAAGTTGGCTGGGAAAATAAGGCACCCCCATAATTAAGAAAATCAACTAAATAATTTATGTCGTCATTGTAAAAAATGTATAATAGGCAGTTTGCCTGATTGTATAATTAAGGACCCAGTGTTAAACTTTGTAGTTTTAAAAAATGTGTGCCTGGAGCCCTGCGGGTATTTAAAAGTGAACAGTCTCTCTGAGAGGAAAAAAACCTCTCCAATGTAAGTCATTTAAGCATGTTTGAAAGCTGTATGTATCTCTTCATGAAAACTTAAAAAAAATGGTTGGTGTCTCAACAAAGGGAAATATATACAGTGGGAAGTAAGAACATTCAACAGTAAAAAAAAAAACTTTTTTCAGGAATAAATGGGTCTTCATCTTTGAAGGTCAGTCCCATATCTAAAGTCCTCAAATTTGCTTTCAGAGGAAGGGGCCAGAATCTATTCTTCAGAGAGTGATGAAGGACCAGATGGAGATGGGGCTCAAAGATCACTGACAGCAAAGAAACTCACCACTGATAAGGTAAAACCAAATTTATTCAATCTGAAGGGGTTTGCTCTGTAGCCACAAGCCGACTCCCGGAATAAGGAGCTCAGAGCCCAGGAGCACAGACAGGTGTCTACACACCTCCCTACAACTCAGTGAGATGAGTGCAGTAACAAGCCTAGGCGTGGCCCAGAGGAATGCCTGACACCTGTGTGCAGTGGGAGGCAGCCCAGAACAGTCACCCTCTTGTTGGAAGTTGAAGGAAGTGTTAGGGTGGGTGTGCCGGTGGACAGAAAGGCCTGTGAGAAAAGACATGTGGCTGAGACACCAGGGCCCAACTAGAGAACTAGAAGTAGTTCAATGAAATAGATCAAGGGCCCTCTCCCGATCACCATGAGCATAATAATGGTGCAGGGTTATTTCATCTCCATGTTATTGAAATTATCTACTTTATTTCCTTTTCCACTTAAAGATCACAAGAAACTTTAAGTCTTAATTACACAAGTGACTCACTCTGTTCTTGCCATTGTACCATATTCATTTATCCAGTGTTTTCTGAACACATAACTCACTCCACTATGGGTCTTGAGTTACAGGTCAGAGGAAACATCCCAGTAACAGAAATGGCTCTTACTATGTAGAAGAAGCACTCATTTTTCATGTGAAAAAATCTATTTAAAACTTGGAAACCATACTGAAAAAAGCACATAAAACACAAGCAGTCCTTTAAAAAAAGTCAACAGGCTTTAAAATAGTGAATTTTAGACAGAGAAAGTGAAGTACTGAGGAAGCAGAGGAACATATTTCAAGTAGTAATGAGGGGAATCCACACCTAAATAGAGTGACGTGTCCCTTGGCCCTGACCGCTGGAAGTCCGGGCTCCCCTTGCCTGACCTGTAGAGACAGTGTCTGTGGACAAGGTCATCGCTGGAGGGTCGAGTTCTAACTTGAAAGGCTGGCTCCCCCACCGGCTCAGAACTACTTTAGACAGAATTTCCGAAAACATTCAGTATTGAATTTTACACCTTCTCTCCTTATCTGTTCAGATGAACCCTCCAGAAAGAGGAAAGCAGGGAGTGAAGAGGAAGAGGATGACTGAAGCATAAAACGTGTACTTACTATAAATATGGTTTTCAACTGCTTGCTTTAAAACAGTAATGAAATGACTTGGGATTGAAGTGAGGAACTGAATTCCTTTTGCATAATCCTAGTTGTGGTTTTAAAATGTTTGGAAGCAAGTCTGTGACTTCAGAAAATCCATTGTTCCCAGGTGAGGCCATTTTGGTAACAGTTTGCGCTGTGTCTTGGGATTTTTTTGTCAGAGCAGGCATAGCACAAGAGACTCAATGCTTTGTTACGTGTTGTATGGGCCTTACCAGTTCTAATCCTCAGAACAACTCAAAGGGCTGCTGCTGTTCTCATACTACAGATATGGAAGCTAAGTTAGAACTTAAGACTTTTATCCAAAGCTTTTTCTTCTCAAGTTAAAAAAAAAAAGCATTTTTGAGACAAGGATCAGGAACTTATGTGCACAGCCATCACACTGCTGAGCAGGTCTATTACTGACCTTAGGGAGAAAGACATCCAGAATGCTGGGAGAAATGGTCACCAGGAGCTTAGAGAAAAACAGAGCGCTGGGAAACAAGATACTAGATGTGACTGTTAGCTTTTTGACTAGTGCAGTAGCTGGAACATAACAGGTACATGAAGTTTTTTGTTGTTCAATGTACAAACCAATGATGTTACCTTGGGCAAGTTAACTTCTCTGAAGTCAGTTTGCTCAACTTGGTGGGGTCTGGACTTGACCATTGTGAGTCTTTCATGATTTAATGTTTATATTCCTCTACTTCTGAGAAGTGAAAAAATATGTTCTTTTTTTTTTTTTAAAGAGTCTTATTGTTCAATAGAAAAGGTCAAAGAAAAATGGCCCACTTACCATGCAGGAAACCTGGATATACATTATAATTCCCTCCCTTTTATATATTTAAAGTGTAATTTCATGGAGTAAACACAGCCATAATTAGCACCAGCTCCAGAAAGGCCATTTAGAGACTCATCTAAATTGCTGAGAGGTATTATCACAGCTCAGTCATAAGGTTGACTGTTCTTTACAATTTTATTGAAGTATAGTTGATTTACAGTGTTGTGCTAATTTCTTTGGTACAGCAAAAGTGACTCAATTATACACACATAAACATCTTTTTCATATTTTTTCATACTTTTCCATTATAGTTTGTCACAGGATATAGTCCCCTGTGCTGTTCATCCATCCTGTATATAATAGGATGTCTGTTTCTGTGCCAGTACCACACTGTTTTGGTCACTATAGCCTTGTAGTATTATTTCAAGTCTGGGAGGGTTATGCCTCCTGCTTTGACAATTCTGGCTCTTTTATATAAAGTTTTATATAAATATTAGGATTATTTGTCTTAATTCTGTGAAAAATGAAATGTGTTAATTTGATGGGGATCGCATTAGATCTATAGGTTAGGTTGGCTATTCTTTATAGAGGTGGCCTTGAGTCTCTGCTACAGGATGGGGGCTAAAGCTGGGCTGAGCCTAGAGGCCACCAACCCTTGCAGACATGCTGGAAAGCTTAATATTTGGTACCTAGAGGAGTGAGGTGCCATTGGCTGAGCAAGAAGGCACTCTCCCCACGGCTATAGCGCCTGTCTCCAAGGCCACTCAGAGGAGGAGCTGAAGTTAACTGACAACTGAAGCACCCAAGCCTGTGACTCACCAAAGCGGACAGGCATCAAGGTTTCCCACATGTGAACGTAAGCCCAACAGCCATTCTCGGAAAGCCAGCCAATACTAAAGATTCAAGAGAAATTTCTTTATTCCTTAAGTTTCAAAGCTGAATTATTTGATTTATCCCTAAAATTTTCCTCAAACCCATTACACGTTTCACTGATTTCCTCTTTTGGTTGGTGGATTTAGGTGACTGATAAGCAGTATCTTTGCTTTACCTTAGAAATAATCTCTAATAGCAGGATTGGCTCCCCTCAGGCTCAGAACACACTGTATCATAGGTCCCTCTTTCAATTTGTCAACTCAGTTTAAAAAAAAACAAAAACAAAAACTCAATTTGACTTTATGGACAGGCCAGACTGAGTACTGATGGTATGAGACTGAACCATAGGAACTTACTACCTTATGGGTGTAAATGGTCAAGTACTGACAGTTTCAGAATAACTCAGGGAAATTAATACACTTGTTCTTAAAAGGTATATAAGGAGTGAACTTTAGAACATAGGAATTAAAGGGATTTTCCAAACAGTCAAAGTCTACAGTATATTTGATAGACTGTATTGAAATTATTTGTTCCAATATGAAATGGTAAATCCTAAATGCCTGTAATCCATATTCTTCAAAAGAAAATTCACTGTGCTATTATGAACCAGTATTATTAATATGAATATTCTGTAATAGTTTATTAAAATTGAAAAAGTAAGCACTTACAGCATTTTTATATTTTAGCATTAAAAAATGTATTTAAATGCCCAATTTCATGTGACAAAGAACGCACTGTTACAAAAGTAATTTTCAAGCTTTTAAACGTACCTGAAACCAAATATAATTCATCCAAAAGACTAAAAAAAAAAAAAGTGGGCACTTTCTCAAAATTACAATGGTTTTTATATATTCTGCGTGTGTGCATGCACATGTATGCATGAACAATTTTCTTTATAATTTACCTTCTTTTTACAATTCTTAAGCAGACAAATCTAAACAGTTTAAACAGCTGAATCAAATTGTTTTCCTTTTGACTTAAGGTGAAATTTAAACTAAAAATTTGCTTTACACCCATGAACAAGCACCCAGAATTTGTTTTTAAACCATACTCTCTGATGAACTACAATATCTGACAGAAAAATTTTAGACCTATTAATTGCTTTGCAGCATTTAAAACATTCTGATTGTCTGTAGAAAAGGAAGTTAAGCCTCACTCACATATGTGTACTGTAAGAGAGTTTGATTATTTTAAAAGTGTACAAACTTGAACAATAGTGCTAAATACAAAACATGGCTGGTGGTGTTTCACAGTGTTACAATCTATTATCTAGCTACCAGAGCAGATATCCCAAGTAAAAGTCCTTATATATCAGTGAAGGCTGTCTAAAATGCTTGGTAGAGGTTTAAAGATTGGCTTCTCTGAATGATCAGGCTGCATGTTAGAGTTTAGCATTAACAAACTTATAAATGTTTTATTATAAAAATTTTCCAATGTGTTCAGTTTTTGTAGGGAAAGACATACAGAACTAAATTATAACATACAAGAAATATGACATAAGAAAGAATGACCAAATTAAAATGAGCTAATATAAATTCTTTGCTGATTGTAAATACAATTTTCTCAATTTAAAACTCGGTGAAGAGTTCCTTTGAGTGAGAAGTAGCTAGAAACATGAATGTTCAATGAGAAGTGATGGAAAAGAGGGTTCTATGGATGTTTAGACTGAAGAACTCACACCCCTTGATAGGAGTTGCTCTGACACATCCAATGTGTTTGGGTCTTGTGGGTGCTGTGTCTTCAGTTAATACTACATGAAAGTGGAGTGGCCTTGAGAGCATTATGTTAAATGAAACAAATCTGAAAGGAAGACAAATACTATATGATCTCATGTATTAGAGCCTAAAAAGACTAAATCCATTGATACAGCCAACAGACTGCGGGTTGCCAGCGTTGGGGTGTGGAGAGTGGGTGAAATGGATGAACGTGGTTAAATGGTATAAACTTCCAGTTATAAGAAAAGTAAGTCCTAGGAATGTAATGTCAGCATAGTGATGACAGTTAATACTACTGTATTATTACATATTTGAAAGTTACTTAAAAGTTCTCATCACAAGGAAAAACATTTTTAAAAACTATGTGAAGTGATAGATGTTAACTAAACTTACTGTAGTAACCATTTTGCAAGTATGTGCATATATCAAATCATTATGTTTTATACCTTAAACTATGTTATATGTCAACTATCTCAATAAAACTAGAAAAAAAAAATTTAAGTGACGTGACATTGTAATGGAGGAAAACTAGGCAGTACTGAACTTACAGAGAATGGAAACTGCTGTAGATTCCAGAAAAACAATGATCCTTTTTTCTGCCAGGAGACAATGGTGATTCCTGATTTTATAAGGAAAAAGTTAGAAGTTCTAGGACCACAGAGCCAAAATTTTACAATTTTATGAAACCTCATGAATTGTTTAATCTTATTTTAATGGCAGCAAGGGTTAAAATAAAGAACAACAGAACATAACTTTTTATCAAAACATGTTTTCTTTTATAATTTTCTTTATACCATGGATTCCCCTTTTTAAATGAAAAAACATCAGATACTGTCAATGGAAAAAAGAATTTACAAAGCTCTATACCTGTTAACTTTTTGAGGGAGTACCTACTGCACAAAGCAAGTATGTGGGTTATTTCATTCAAATCATGAGAATCTGCAATTTAACAATCAAGGTAATTCTCCTTAGAATTTCTAACAGTCTAATTTTTTTAAACACAAAATGTTTATTTGGTCTTTTAAATGACAGGCACCCTTAGAGAATGTATTCCACCTATTCTTTAGACTGCTACTAGGCTTTAGCTACAAGTATATAGCACCAAAATCCATTTTAATAATATCATTAATATTGATTTTAATACATATAATCTCATGTAGACAAACTGGAAAAATTAGAACTTCTGACAAATATGAATATAAAATTTTATAAAATGTGAAATTAAAAGCTTTTAAAAAAACAGCAATTTAAAAACGCAAAGAACAGTCTTTGCTTGGATAACGAGATAAATCTATACTGGTTACACTACAAAAACTTAAATGTCTTAGAAGATCTTTGGTTTAAAAATCAAGACTATTTCACAATTCTATTGTAAAATTTTAGCATAATATAGAAATATTGAAAGTTACTAAAAGGATAAGAAGTGCCAGATTTTGTTTTTTTGAGAGGTGCCAGATTTTTAAAGATCAAAGTAAACATCCGTTTTCTCCCTTGTGTTACAATTTGTGAAAGATTTTCTGTATTCAGATAGATGAATGCTCACCTTTAGTTAGTTATTAACAAATCTTTTCTTCCATTATATAATGAACTGTAGCTCAGAACTGGAATGGTACAAGCAAAACACTCAACTTCTTCATACTTTGATAAATAATAAATGAAAAGATATTACCCATAAGTATAATACAGAATTCTAGGTGGGGCCCTACCTACCTATATTTAAAAAAAAAAAAAAGACTTTTGCGAAGACAGGGTAACATAGTTATCAATTCATTGACTTACAGGGCAGGGCAAAAAAGGAAGCCTTGCTAAAAGTGTTCTGGCGGCTCTGAACTCTTGGTCCATGCCAACTCCCCCCTCTGTTGGAACTGTGCAGTCTCTAAAAATCAAGTACATTTCCAAAGTCATTTATGAAAAAGGAGAGAGGGAGAGCCAGTGAGAGTGAGCCTGACTTGCTAACTTGAAAAAAAAAAAAGTCTCCAGCACCCTATAACCAAAAGGGAATAGTGGAACAGTGCAAAGTCAATCTTTGGCCCCTTTCAAACACTGGATACTGATTCCAAAGAAACTCACACTCAGTCCTTATGAGGAAAGCTTTCACCTGTCAAGAAGACTTATTTCTATAGCATACAGGGAGCCATCTAGCTCGAGACAAACTGACTAGTCCAAGACAAAGGAGCAGACATTTTATAATTTGGTTTCAAGAAGTTTAAAAAAAAATTAAGAACACATCTCTCCCCTATTCTGGAAAGAGATTCCTCCCTTTAGAAAAATCTCCCTGTAAGTGACACAGCCAGGCCTGAATTGTTCAGATTCCTTCGTGCCCTGTCCTCTGTAGCTGTACGGCCTCTGCCACCTCCTGCTCCCGGGACTGCCCTGGAACCTGGCATGAATACAGGTCCACATGGTCTGTCACACTACTGGACCTGGAGTGGCCTGCCCACCACGCTACACTGTTCAACCACTCACTTTAATACTCTGAGTGACAGGAAGACATCTTGTTATGAGAAACTACTTTTATACAGTATGGACCAAAAAGTTCAAGATGAAAGGAAACAGTTAATAAAAATTAGATTTATCAAGAATAGTCATTTTCCTTATTGGTTGGAGAATCTGTAGTAAGGGGTGATTGTATACCAACCAGACAACTCTGCACTGCATACAGGAACATCTCACTATCCTGTGTAAACTCTTAATTTATACACAGGTCAGCTTCTGATTTACTTTACAGTAACCATCAATTTAAAGGACTGTTCTGCATGCTCCTGAGACTTAATCTCCACCATTTAATAAGTCTGATTTCATGTGTTTAACAACAGCTTTTTTTTTTTTAACCTTAAATAACAGAGTTAGTTAGCTGTATGCCTTTTACAGGGAAGAAAATAGCTTTCCTACTCAAGATTTTATTTCTACTATGAACTTTCACAAAAATTTAATAATGCCCACATTATTAAAATGAAAGTCTGTAATGAATTTAGACATAGCTACTTTTTAAACCAAGTGTGTAACCTAGCCAAGATGATGACTTTGTTTAAAAAAACTGTAGGTGCTGAGACACCTCAGACAGGTGCAGTGTGGGGAGGCACAGGAGACCGCTTCCTCTCGCCTGGAAACCTGCTTTGACTCTAAGACAGATGACCAAGTTTTAAGTCATCTGTTTTAAGATGTTGGCATTTTGCTTTTTGCAAGAAAGAAGTGTGTGTGTTCTAGAAAACACGGAAAAGTCTCCATGCCATGGAATGAGGAAAGCTTTGAAGTGCCTTGTACCTAAGAAGTACGACAGCAGTTCTGACATCAGCAATGTCCCTTTTTGACTTAAAAAATATTGGTCCTTAAAATGTTCATATTATTCTACATAAATGACTTACTAAACTTTTTTACAACTGTATTTTTTTTAACCCAACTCATCACAGAACATTTAATTAAGCTAAATTAAAATCAATTTTAGCACAAATAATGCTTTAGTATACAAAATATCACCTACTATTGATTTTGCAGTTTGAAACTGGTAACAACCTTAAACTAGAAAAAAGATACATGTAATTAAAAAAAAAATTTCCAGTCTTTTCCCTTCTCCCCAGGAAAATTTTACATCTGATATCACAAGAACCCTCGATGACCTTTCAATGTCTTCCAAATATGACAGGTTGGCAGACTTACTGGTGGTCTCCTTCAACTCGTCTCTTGCGAACTATGAGAAAAATAAAGAATGTTAGAAATCCCTGTTAGTTTGTACAATGTTGATTTGCTTGTGACAAGTTTCTGTGCAATCCAGTTAGAGTTGTAAAAAAATGGATTGTCCATTTGTAGTTCACACAGCCATTAAAATAAAAAACTCGTATCCTTTATTATTAAAATAAAAAACTCATATCCTTTACTGTGTTCACTTACCTGCTGAGAACTGAGGAGCTAAGCTCCCCTGTGCTTATACAACAGCAACATTAGAAATCCACAGTAGAATGGTCAGCAGTCACCTTCAACTCACTGTGCCTGTCTCATCCATGTATTAAAAAATTTTATACCTCCATTAAAAATGGTAACTTATCATATTAAATTTTGAAATAACACACAGGCAGCTGGGATTAGAAAGTATGAAAGGTAATTTGCATGCCCTTCTGGTTATTTCCTTAGTTTGTGAAAGAACATACCAAAAATACTTTTGAAAGTTTCAAAGGTAAGTGAGTTGCTACTACTGCTCTCCAAATTTTCCTTCTCTTATCTCCTACAAAATGAGCCAGTTTGGGGCTCTGAGAATACAACAAATGCAAAGTAATGCAGATGTTAGACCCTAGTAACATGGTGATGTCACCTCTGGCTACCATAAACTCGGGAGGTCAAAGTGGTTGACCCACAGTTAGCAGAGTAAACAAAGGCGCACATCTAAGGGTGCCCAGCCTAGGCACGGGCTGGAGACCCTGAGCTGCGAGGCCATGCTTGTTGGCAGCAGGGTGAGGTCTTCAGTCAGGATCTTGCTACCTTCTCTCTCACCTATCAGCCACCAGAGAACATTTGCTGAGAGCTGGCAGCTCAGGGCTCCTCAGCATTGGGCAGTGGGAACCTGCTGCTTTTTGTAGTGTGCTCTTTGGCAAGCAAGGCAACCTCTCTGAGCCTCAACTCATCCTCTGTAACAGGAGAATAGTGACACCTGAACCTCATGGCTGTGCAATTCAAGGCTGCTTCAAAGTGAAATCGCTTAGTCATGTCCGACTCTTTGCGACCCCGTGGACTGTAGCCCACCAGGCTTCTCCATCCATGGGATTTTCCGGGCAAGAGTACTGGAGTGGATTGCCATTTCTTTCTCCAGGGGATCTTCCCGACCCAGGGATTGAACCTTGGTTTCCCGCATTGCAGGCAGATGCTTTACCCTCTGAGCCACCAGGGAAGCCCCAAGGCTGCTTAGTATTGTGTTAATATAGAAAGCATTCAGTGGGGTTAAGGAATGGTCCTGAGGCCAGCCATCTTTTCAGAGTGAGGAAAGCCAATTTAGCCTTTATAAAGTTAGAGGATCTGCATGTACACATAATTGGTTTTGATACTCTTACCAGTAAGTTAAGTTCCTCTGTGTAAGTTACATGGTTGGTCTGTTAATTTCTATACTCTCTTCTGTGGAAGCAAGCAGGAAGGCAGCTGCCTCTGTGCAGCCTGAACTGGCTGTTTTAAGAGAGGAATGAAAAGCCAACAGGTGCACAGGCCTCCTGGCCAGGCTACAGGTCTTGCTCTCATGTCGTTCTGACTGCTGGCTTCTGTTCACTGGCCTTTAAGAGATGACTGGACAATCAAGTGACGTGAATAAAAGCCTGTCCAGCTATTGGCTGGGCGCTGGCTAGAAAATGAAAACCAGGAGGGCTGCAGTTTCAGGTCCCCATGAACATTTATATACACAGTTATATAACTGTGTGCACCTCAACTCTAATTTTAGCCCATGTTAACAAAGAACAAGTTTACTGAAATATTAGGGGAAGAAATCAAATGGAGAACTGAGTCTGCAAATACAAACTTAATTCATGTATATAGATATCTGAACCACATGGATATATCTGAAAGGCAAATCATATTCTTTAAAGTAGAACATTTCCAAGAAAATTCTGAATTGCAGTAGTGTTTGGATATTATTGGCAGACCATTTCAGATGTTAAAATGCATATTATTCTAAAAATGCACATTAAAAACAAGATCGATAGGACAGATAGAACAAAGTATAGAAAACTGATTACATAGTTAGTGAGTGTCAAGACAGGAACATAAGACAGAGTTCAATCGAATGTTGCACATACACCATATAACCTCTTTGCTGTTATAGCCGTGATACTTCTTAGCTGGAGAGATGGCGAGTAGGTAGGATTATTTCAGTGAAAAGTTGAGACTAAGAAAACAATGAGAGAGGAAGACGTTATCAACAACTAAAGCTAGGATACAGCCCTATTTGCAAGGTGAAGGAAAATTATATGCCCCAGAGATGCTGTGCAAGTTGTTAAGTCTTGTTCTCTGATATCTCTGTCCAGTTACCACATACTAGAATGCTTGTAAGAAAACAGTCTTAATAGGCTTGCCATCTTGATCTACAGGCAGAAATCAAAGTGCAGGGTAACAAGTAAAACCAGCTGAGCGTGCAGGGAAGGTAGGCTGCCGCTGCTGCGCACACAGGACAGCAGAGGATAGGCAGAGGCCACTCCTGACCCCCGTTCCTCACTGGCGCCACGTGTTACCTCAGCAATTCCTCAGTTCAGCCTATAGACGAGAGACTAATACATTTGGCCCTATTCACAATTCTTTAGCAATTTCTTTCCAAAACCCCCTCCACTAACATAAGTTCTCCACACTTCATGATTAGTCAATTGCCAATAAATCCTAACTGATCTCATTTCTTCTCCATCTCTGGAAGAGTAGTAAGAATCGTGTTTTTGAAGCATCATTTTAATCATGCACTCAGTGAGTGCCCTAAAATGGCTCTCAAATACCTCCACATAAATTCCAAAGAAATCTAAGTTCCTGACCATGTAACTTTAGTGCCTCCTATCAGTATTCCCTCTTAATCCGCTGGCAGCATTTTATTTTCATTCTGTTAGCTTCAAATAGCAAGTACTTGAGCAAAGTTTATTCTGGATC
The DNA here is from genome assembly GCF_029378745.1 of Bos indicus. Taxonomy (NCBI): domain Eukaryota; kingdom Metazoa; phylum Chordata; class Mammalia; order Artiodactyla; family Bovidae; genus Bos; species Bos indicus. The sequence goes on from NC_091769.1 coordinate 58,293,758, forward strand.
CTGCATCCTGTTAAGAAAGTCAGTTCTCAAAATCTGCAGGCTGTCTTCAGCATATAAATATAACTTGCTTAGTCCCAAATCTGAGCTTCTATCCACGCAATTCCTCACTCCAGGAATGTCCTTATTCTCATTTTACGCCTGAGACCCGTGTCTGAAGCTCTGGTTTGGACCAGAATGAAACAGCGTGGGGAGGGCAGGCGGTTTGTCTAGAGAGCTACCAGCACAAAGCCATTTGCCCTCAGCTTGGTGTCTGACCACATGGCCTCTTCATCCTCTTACACACGCCTATGCACAACTCCTTAACTTCCCAGTGTTGACAGAAGGCAGCCCAGGAAATTGTTTTCATCTCTTCCCTGCATCTTCCACCTGCCAAAAGTCTTTCTTGCTCTGCTATCAGGCCTTCCTTTCTGACAGATCTGGACAAAGCATCTGCCACAACACGCATGCAGAAGAGCACAACCGCTGAGCCCTCAGGGGCCGGCACCCCTTCCGCGTGCAGGGTTGGATACATACAGGCCCTCGCGGTGCTGCTCCTGCCAGACGGCTGCTGGGACCTTCTCTAGGAGGGACATAGGTGACAGATGGCTAGGGCTACAAGGATGCTGGTGGGATCCCAGGAAAGCTAAGGTGGTTTCAGAGGAGAGGAAGCATGGAGACTCGCTCTCTCCATTCGTCCTCTCCGTTCTTCCTCTCTGCTATCTCCCATTCTGGAAGAGTGTCCCAGGAAAGCTGCTTAGTTAGGAGAAAATTCAACTTTGAGCAGGATTCAAATTCTACTACATTTTTTTTACTTAATAAATCTTTATTAAGTACCTACTATTGTCAGACATGGTTTTAAAGCTGTGGATTCAAAAGATACACATGGCCCCCGACCTTCAAAAGTTTAAAGTCTTAGAAAATAAAATAGATTATTAGAATGAAGTATAACCTAGTAAGTAAAAAACTAACTTTTTAAAGCCAATAAGGTATATGTTCTTAAGGTTTTATAACTGTGAAGTTCAGTTAGACTTGAGAAACACTGCTGTAAAAGGCAAAATTTAAATTCCTGAAGTGTAAAAAACAGAAGCTAACTAATGAAGAAATACTAAATAATCAGCATACTTTCCAAACTACATCTAAAGTAAACAACACACACCAAATTTCCCTTTTAAAAAAAAAGAGGCTAAAATCTGCTACGAGAAATTACAGTCATCAAAGAACAAAAAGTCTGAACTAATATTTTTCACAGTGATCTGGATTAAAGGTTTTTCTGCTCCAGAAATCTTTAAAAATGCAAAGGCAAATATGGCTGAAGCCTAAAAGAACTAACTGCATCACAGTGGAATGTGACTCCCTTTAAATAGATTGCCAGTCAGGTTCGATGCACGAGACAGGGAGCCCAGGGCTGGTGCACTGGGACAACCCTGAGGAATGGATGGGGAGGGAAGTGGAAGAGGGGTTCAGGATGGGGGACACCTGTACACTCACGGCTGATTCATGTGAATGTATGGCAAAAACCACTACAATACTGTAAAGTAATTAGCCTCCAATTAAAATAAATTAATTAATTTTTTAAAAAGAAGTATTTTAATTCTCTGCATGCATTTTAAAAAATATTTCAATGAGAAGTGTTAGTTGCTTAGTCATGTCTGATTCTTTGCGACTCCATGGGCTGTAGCTTGCCAGGCTCCTCTGTCCATGGAATTCTCCAGGCAAGAATATTGGAGTGGGTAGCCATTCCCTTCTCCAGGGGATCTTTCCAACCCAGGGATCGAACTTGGGTCTCCCACGTTGCAGGCAGATTCTTTATAGTCTGAGCTACCACGTAAGCCCCTTCAATAAGAAACACCAAACTTAAAATTCAAAAACTACATGTCTGATGCACAATACTGGATGCTTGGGGCTCGTGCACTGGGACGACCCAGAGGGATGGTACGGGGATAGAGGAAGGACGAGGGTTCAGGATGGGGAACACGTGTATACCTGTGGCGGATTCATGTTGATATATGGCAAAACCAATACAATATTGTAAAGTTAAAAAATAAAATAAATTCAAAAACTACAACTATTTTATATATCACCACGTGAAACTGAATTTCTAAAAGGGTGAAACTTTCTGGTTTGATCAAAAGGGCAAAATTTTCCTATAATGTTGAATTCTTTGTTTTAATACCTCCAAGAGGTAACTTATAACTGAGAACAAAATATCTGTTGTAGAAAACTATTTCATATTTCACTAAAAGCTACGAAGTAGGTTCTCATCCACTAACCTAATAATCACTACAACTTCATTTAAACCGAACTCTAATTCAGTCAGTATTAAAAGAACTGCAAACCCTGTGTAAAAACTTACTAAAAACAAAGTTCCTCCAATACATTAGCTTAATATTACAGTTCAGAATTTTGATTTCATACCAAGTATGTCTTACCTAAGTCATTGTTTTTTGTTATTGCATTAGCTGCCCTGGTTCGGGGTCCTTGCTGAGTAAACTGATATCCAAATTTAAGGATATTGGTATTTTCCTCAAGCATGTTGGCCATTTCCAATTCTACAGCTGTCCCCAGCTGCTGCCTCTGGAATAATTAGAAATAAAGAATAGTATTAATAAGCTAGTTCAAAATATAAGTCAAGTCTAAGACATTCATGTATATGCTGATTCTTTCAAAATACTTTCCCAATTCTTACAACATATAAGAGAAAAAAAAATAAGTTCAGTGTATAATCATATAGACATCAAAAAAATGTGGATTATTATGAGATACCACTTCATACTCACTAGGATGATTATAATCAAACAGATGGACAATAATAAGTATTGGCAACATACATGGAAAAATTAGGAGCTTCAGACAGGCTGGCAGGAATGTAAAATTGTGCAGCTATTATGAAAAAAAATTCGGCTATTCCTCAAAAAGTGAAGTGCAGGGTTACCATGTAACCTAGCAATTACACTCCTAGGTATATACCCATGAGAAATGAAAACATATTCATAAGAATTTGCACCTGAATGTTCATAGCAACATATTTCTACAATCCAAAAAGTGGAAAGTATCCAAATATAATAGATTCTTCAACCATAAAAAAAGAATAGATACTGGTAACATACTACCACATGAATAAACCTCCAAAACATTTTGCTAAGTGAAAGAAAGCAGACACAATAGACCGCGTATTACATAACTCCACTTATATGAACTGTCCAAAACAGGCAAATGCATGGAGACAGAAAGTACATCAGTGGCTACCAGAGGCTGGTGGGAGAGCTGAACATGAATTGACTGCTAGTGGGTTTGAATCTCTCTTTGGGGTGATGGAGGTGTTCTGGAGTTAGGCAGTGGTAATGGTTATACAGCTCTATGAATGTACTAAAAACTGTATGTATACTTTAAACAAGTAAATTATATGGTATGTGAATTAAATCTCAACAAAAGATTGGAAACATTGATTAAATAGCATTCTGGTTAAATTTTTTTTGGTTAAATTTTAAGATATAATTCTATCTTCATAATCTATAAAATTTATTTATGTTGGGAATTGAGGGAGTCATTTACCACATATTAAAAAAAAATAACTGGATTCACTTTTCAAATAAAATAAACTGAAGTATTTCACTCAAATGTATATGTTGTTTTATTTTTAGTTAACTACATTCTAGATGGAAATATTTCTAACATGTGTTTCTCTACTTCTCTAAAGAAAAGTGCATCTGGCTCTGGGTGATCCGGCAATATCTTAGGCGGTCAGCACCCAATGTGGCTGGACAGAAGCTGTGCCCTCAGGGTACCCTGGATACTGGAGTTTTCCGTTTTTCATGAACTATTCTGTTTACCTCGTGTCTGAGACTGACATGTTATAGCCACAGAAAGGTTATTATGTGGCTATTGCTACCTAAGAACTGAAAACTTTGAGGCTGGACTGTCACCTTTAAGAATCCTTCTAGTTCAAAACCACTAGCCATCTCAATCCTCTACAGACCAACCAGGGAGAGCTGCTTGTATACCTTTCTATACACTAAGATTCTGAATGCCCCAAAAGTTCTCATCCCTTTTCAGGCCTTTGCCTTCCCAAGGGCTCCCTGGAAAGCCTTCCTTTTGCCTGCCTCCTGAGTCCCCAAGCCCTGCAGGGAGTGTGGGCTGCAGCTTCTTCAAAGCTGCTGCTGTAGACCACCAACCTGGTTGTCAATTTTCAGCTCCATCAGGGTTTCGTTCTCTTTCAAAGCATCAATCAGTGCTAGAATCCCAACTCCTGTAATAAAGTTGGATTCCATATTTAAGCTCTTCAAATTTTTGTTCACTCTTAGCATATCTGCAAAAGCCTGGAAATTACAGAAAATAATTGGAGATTAGTTTGACAGCACCTGGTAAATAAACACTGAACACGCCTGAAGAAATACACACATCAATACAGCTACCTTAATGTTTCTTATTAGATTGTTTAAGCTTGACAGGCCACCTCACAGATCTCACATGTATCTACTTTTCACATGCACTTGGTCGCAAACTTTAAATTTGTTGTCATGTGTAATTCTCTGTTGCTAACACTCTCTACTGCTATTCATTCATGCTTCTGCTTATTGCTTCTTTCTCCCATGTTTCTCAGACTTTCTCTCAGTCTCTGTGTAGGAATAACTTCATCAGTGTCTCTTTGGGACAAGTTTTCTTACTTGGGTCCTGCTGTAGCTAGGTTACAGTGAAGCCCAAATGAGGGGAAATTATGAACTAACTGCCAAAGCAAGAACAGAAAGGCCACAAATAACTGGAATTGCTAGAGCATAAGAACTATGGAAAAGAAGGGCCTAACTAAACATTCACCACCTCAGAGAACAGTGTCTTGCATCTGCTTGCATTACAATTTCTCACAGGATGTGGCAGTGCTAGGCATTTGACCCAGTGCTTAATAAACACTATACTGAATAATTAACAAAGCCTGTAAGTGAGCAGAGGGGAAAGAGAAGGGCTGGGGAGGGGGGTAACGGAAGAATATGAATGTGAGTTTATTAATACAGCCCTGCAGAGGGGTCAAAAGAAAGGCCAAACTCCAGAGAACATGGGGTAAGATCAAACTTAAAAGTCATTAAAGGCAACAAGGGCAGCCACACTATAAAGAACTTGAGGCAGGTATCTACCCTCCTGAACTACCTATTAGCAACAACTGGCTAGGTGACCTCAGGTAAATTCCTTATCCATCCATCCGTACCCACATTTATTAAAATGTTACTAACGGCCTTAGAAAGGCAATGCCAAAGAATGCTCAAACTACCGCACAATTGCACTCATCTCACACGCTAGTAAAGTAATGCTCAAAATTCTCCAAGCCAGGCTTCAGCAATATGTGAACCGTGAACTTCCTGATGTTAAAGCTGGTTTTAGAAAAGGCAGAGGAACCAGAGACCAAATTGCCAATATCTGCTGGATCATCGAAAAAGCAAGAGAATTCCAGAAAAACATCTATTTCTGCTTTGTTGACTATGCCAAAGCCTTTGACTGTGTGGATCACAATCAACTGTGGAAAATTCTTCAAGAGATGGGAATACCAGACCACCTGACCTGCCTCTTGAGAAATCTGTATGCAGGTCAGGAAGCAACAGTTAGAACTGGACATGGAACAACAGACTGGTTCCAAATAGGAAAAGGAGTACGTCAAGCCTGTATATTGTCACCCTGTTTATTTAACTTATATGCAGAGTACATCATGAGAAATGCTGGACTGGAAGAAACACAAGCTGGAATCAAGATTGCCGGGAGAAAGATCAATAACCTCAGATATACAGATGACACCACCCTTATGGCAGAAAGTGAAGAGGAACTCAAAAGCCTCTTGATGAAAGTGAAAGTGGAGAGTGAAACAGCTGGCTTAAAGCTCAACATTCAGAAAACGAAGATCATGGCATCTGGTCCCATCACTTCATGGGAAATAGATGGGGAAACAGTGTCAGACTTTATTTTTTGGGGCTCCAAAAACTGCAGATGGTGACTGCAGCCATGAAATTAAAAGACACTTACTCCTTGGAAGGAAAGTTGTGTCCAACCTAAATAGCATATTCAAAAGCAGAGACATTACTTTGCCCACAAAGGTCTGTCTAGTAAAGGCTATGGTTTTTCCAGTGGTCATGTATGGATGTGAGAGTTGGACTGTGAAGAAGGCTGAGTGCCGAAGAATTGATGTTTTTGAACTGTGGTGTTGAAGACTCTTGAGAGTCCCTTGGACTGCAAGGAGATCCAACCAGTCCATTCTGAAGGAGATCAGCCCTGGGATTTCTTTGGAAGGAATGATGCTAAAGCTGAAACTCCAGTACTTTGGCCACCTCATGCCAAGAGTTGACTCATTGGAGAAGACTCTGATGCTGGGAGGGACTGGGGGCAGGAGGAGAAGGAGATGACAGAGGATGAGATGGTTGGATGGCATCACTGACTCGATGGACATGAGTCTGAGTGAACTCTGGGAGTTGGTGATGGACAGGGAGGCCTGACGTGCTGCGATTCATGGGGTCGCAAAGAGTCGGACACGACTGAGCGACTGAACTGAACTAAATGGCCTATTTTTGATAGGCACTGCTCTATAGATTCTGACGTAAAACACACAAGTCTCTACCTCATGGAGCTTACATTTTAGTGGGGGGCCCAGATAATAAATAAGAAAGCAAAACGTAATGTCAAATGGTAAAAAGAACTATAGAGGAGGAATAAAAGGCAAAGCAGGGTAGATGGGGAGTGTTGGGGAAAAAGCTGGCTTGCTATCTTATATACAGGGCTCAGGAAAAGCCTCCCCTGGAGGGTGACATCTGAGCAAGGACTCAAATAATTAAGGCGATGAAGTTAAACTATGTGGAGCATCTTTAGGGAGATAGGAGCAAGGAGGCTGTACAGCTGGAATAAAATGAAAAAAATAGCAACAAAGGAGGTGAGTCTCCTCAGCTAAGGCCTTACTAGGCCACTGAAAGAATCTGATTTTTACTTAGTGAGACAGGGATCTGCTGGAGGCTTCTGAGTATAGGAATGAAATCATTTAAGTTTTAAGAGTCACTTGTGATGCTGTATAAAGAGCTGGCTCTGGGGCAGGTAAGGTGGAAGCATGCAGTTAAGTTAGGAGGCCACTGCAATAATCCAGATTAGGGAAGACAGTGGCTTGGACCAGGTGGTGGTGGTGAAGATGGTGAGAAGTGGCTGGATATAAAGGAAATACCTGAAGACAGAGTGGGATATACATTTAAGGTTGTGACAAAGGGAAGTCACTCCATTATTATTATCTTGACTTGAGCAAATGAAAGAATGACGTTTCCATTTAGTGAGATGGGGAAGAATGTGAGAGAGGCAGGTATGGGATGGAAGTCAGGAGTCTGGTTTGGGATTTCGGTCTGAGACTTCTGTTAGACATCCAAGTAAAGCTGTTAAGGAGAAGCTGAACATGGGTTTGGAGTTCAGGGGAGAGGTATGAACTGGAGATAATAATGTTGGGAGTCACTGGCATACATGGATAATATATGGCAATGAAACAGAATGAGATCACCCGGAAAGTGAGTGTAGACGAAGAAAAGAACAGGGACGAGGGCCAAGCTCTGAGCCGTTTAGAGGTTCAGATGCTGGGGAGATGAGAAGGAACCAGTTTAGGGACCAGAGGAAGAATGCCCAAGCAGGTAGGAGGAGAATGAAACGGACTGATACTCTCAAAGTCAAGAAGAAAAGGGTTTATATCATAGTCAAGTGGGACTTCCCACAGAAATGCAAAACTGATTTAACATACAAAAGTTAAGCAATGTAATATGTATTAATTGAATAAAGGACAAAAACCACATGATCACTTCAACAGACACATTAAAAAGCATCGATAAAAACCCAACACTGTAGATCCATAAATGGAACCCTGTACAGGTTTTAAAAGAATGATGTAGAACTTTATATGCTGATAGGAAAAGACCTCTAAGATATATTAAAGTAAAAAATTTAGTTGCAGAACAGCTTACACTGCACTCTAAACTCCACTGCATTTTAAAACTCCATTCATGTTTTAAAATTTTCAAAGAAGGGAAATACATGGAAAAAATAAATATAAAAGGATAGTAAATAATATATTGCCTAATAGTAATCAGAAATTGAAAAAAGAGTAAAAAAATTTTTTTAAACTGATACTTGCTTTTATTGACTACTGAACATCATGGTTACTAACAGTAGCTCTTAGAACACAAAATTTTTTAAACTACACTAAAATTATTTATTTTTAAATTTATTTTTATTGAAGTATAGTTGAATTAAAAAAAAGTACATCTTTTCATAAAACCAGTTTAATCACCTTTGTAACATATCCTGGTATTACACAGTCATAATTTCAATATTATTAGTCACAGCTTACTTACAGTAGCAACAGGGTCATTGCTTCGGGTGGCTGCAAGACTGAAATATTTCACATGTGTGTTGGTTTCCAAAGCCTTTGCAAAATCTTTTAGGGTTGGAATTGGGATATTCTTGAAAGACAAAAATATGAAACATTATTACATTTTAGTTTTCAGTAAATTCAGTCCAATAATCAAAGACATCTCTACTTTCTCTTTTGCTTAAAATGTACTCAGAAATTATGTAACATATAACCACTGTCCTACAAATGAAAACTAACAACTCAGTCACCTCATCTCTTTGACTGTTCTAGTACTGTATATCTGTTGGCATAGAGCAAAGCATACATCACTGCTTTTCTAGCACAAGGTTAAAGAAAATTCTCACTATTCTCTTTTTAATTATTTGTATTATGAGTATTTAAAATGGTTCCATTTTTCTACAAAGAGAAAGATGTGGGAATCTACTTATAGTGCTTTCTGAGGCAGATGACATATGTTCTCAGTCACAAGCTGTAAGGTGTTAAGAAAGATTAACTTGAAATGAGGAAAGAGACAGTTTTAGGAGACATCTGTTTTTCCTCTTAGTATCAAGACTTCAGCTTCCTGTAGCCTGGTTATTTTCAGATCATTACTATTGATTTAGAGACCAAGATACATGAGAACTAAATTAAAAAAAAAAAAAAAAAGATTAGTGATCAACTAGGCACATTAGCTTTTCCCAAGGCTTTCCTGCCTCCACTCACAGGAAGGAACACCCACAGAAAGCACAGAGGTCTAATTCCCTAGGTTCCTGTAATTTCCAGATGTTCTTGCTGCCTTCAATTCAGATAAATTAACATTTAAAATGAGGAATCTGTAACAAGGCTATCATACAATGGCTAATAATACCTAAGAGATCATCTGAGTTTACTCTTCGGTAATTAATTATCCTTATGCTCTCCTAACTCATTTCTTCTTTTTTTACTTCATGGAAGAGTTGCATTTTAAAAGTCCCAGTAAGATCCCATAAAACCCACTTCTGGGTGTGTAATCAAGAGAAATGAAAACACATATTCACACAAAAACTTGTATGTGAATGTGTATAGTGGCTTTATTTATAATTATCCCAAACTGGAAGCAACTCTTAAGTCTCAAGTCTATCAGCTGGTGAATGGACACACAAACCACGGCACATCCAAAGAAATACTGCTCAGCAACACAAAACCGCAAACCACTGAGACATGCAACAGCACAGATGACTCTCACAAGCGTTATGCTAAGTGAAGAAACCAGATTCAATGGCCATACACTATATGACTCCATTTATATGAAATTCTGGAGAAAGCAAAATGATAATGGAAAGAAAACAGATCCATGGTTGTCAGGGGCTGGAGCTGGTGGCAGGAATGAGGACGGAGGGTGTGACATGTTCTACATCTGACAGTGGTGGTGGTGGTGCGATTGTATGCATTTGCTTTAACTCACAGAAGTGCACACTAGACAGGGAGAATTTCACAACATCTACATTATATTTCAAGGGACCTGATGAAAAAGACAAAAACTGAAAGACTAAAATGCTCCTATAAAAGGGCAGTACTTCGGAAGCCCAAGACATATACTGCCATCTGCAGAGTTTATATTTCTATTAATATATGATAGCCTTTAAAAAGTAAATCAGAAAATACTCTTATATCTTAACTTCTAAAATAGAAGAAATCGCTGTTAGCATACTACTAGAAGTAAAAACTTTACCATTAAGTAGAAGGGATCAGTCTATATCAAAACTGCCCAGCTCTCAGCCGAGGAGGAAAATAGCTTTCTGCCTGCTTATCACACCTACCTTTATATTATTCAAATTAACTTCAACAAGATAAGCATCATTTTCTTTAATCCTCTTTAAACTTTCTTCAACATTGGTTGGATTTGGGGGCTCATCGAATACTGGAAGAATCTTTTCCCCTTTTACCACATCTGCAGTAACAAATGGAAAGAGCAAGTATGTCACTGATTGACACTGTTATAGTGAGAGCATATATTAACTTGGAAACACATAGCACACACACACACACATGCAGTAGAACTAATTTATAAGTTTCTTTCCCCAAATTTCTAAAAGATCATTTATGTGCTGACACACAAAGCACTGAAATAAAGCTTTACTGAATATAAGTACCAAACATAATTCAACATTTAATTTGCTTGCAATGTATCAGCCTTCAAAAATGAGTATTTTCACTGCCTCTTGCCTCCTGGTGTATTATAAGATATTTTTATCACAAAAATATATTTGCTGATACAAGCTGACACAAATGGTGATCCCATTTACTTTTAGCAATGTTCAAGATAAAGTTCTAATACGATAAAATCTCATACCTCAAAGTTCTAATATAATAAAATCTTAACAACTGTTAAGAGATTAAGAAGAACTGAAAAAAAAAAAAAAAAAAATGACAAGCAAATGCAATGTGTGACCCTTCTGGATCCTGACTTGAACAAACCAGCTGTGCAATGGCATTTTTGAGAGAATATGGAAAATCTGAATGTGGACTGGTTATTGGACAACATGAAAGAATTACTCATAATCTTTAAGTTTGATAACGGCATTGTGGTTATGTTACAAGAAGAGCCTTTGTGAGAGACACATATGGAAATGGGTGAAGTAATATAAACAAACAGGATTTGCTTTAAAATATTTCTGGGAAAAAAAGAAAAAAAAATAAAACAAACAAAAAAATAAATAAAATATTTGGGGGAACAAAGCAGAACAGATGGGAGGGAGGCAGTCAGTGGACGAAACAGAGCTGGCAAGGTGTGAAAAACAGTTGAAGCTGGATAATGGATATGTTATTCCCTCTTCTATTATGTATGCTTGAACATTTCCACAATAAAGAGAAAAAAAAAAAAACAGGAGAATGGCCAATTATAGAACATTCATAAAATGGAATGTTATAAAGATGTTTGAATGAGGTAAATCTATATGCACTCACTAGGAAATGTGGTATGTTGCTAAGCAATACATTACATAGCATAGATCAAAATCCTCACCACCGAGTTCATGGGATATTAAAGCTAGCTTCATCATTCTAAAACTTCAGCTCCTTCACAGGCAAATTAGAGATGATAATACTTATTTCATAGAACTATTGTAAGAATTGAGAACAATTTACATTCAAGAGCTATGCACAGAAGAACATGGCCCATGGTAAGCATTCAAAAAAAAAAATTAGCCAGCAGTATTATTACTGAAAACTTGAGTAACAAAAAATACCTCTTGTATGATCCCATTTTTGTAAAAAAAAAAAAAAAGAAAAGATATTTATAACATGTGTACATATATAAGTTTATATAAGCATAACACGAAGTCGGGAAGGATACATTCCAAATCGTTAATAGTCATGGCTGAGGGTGGGGTGGTGGTGCAGGAAGTAGAAGGCAGGATGGCTGTGAATAGAGACACTTACTTCTTGTGCATGTAAGTCATGTTTGAATTTACTACACAATATGCATTATTTTGGTAGTTTTAAAATGTCTTACACATGAATTTTTAAAAAAGCTTTGCTTTAGTCTAACATTGCATCAGACAAAAAGGTTTAGGGTCTGAAGAATTCTTTGCTTTCTCCTGAATCTGATTTTATAATATAGTTTCTTAGTCAGCACTGTTGTAGACTTCCTGAAAATTAGGAACACCAAAAACAAAATGTCAATTAAAGCCAAGTTTGACTGGTTTTTATAGTATTTACCATTAGCATTATTTAGTAAGGTGAGAGTGGTTCCTATTATGTCTGCTGACACATTAAGCATACAATATTTAACATTCTATTTTCAATGGTTTTCTATTGTCAATACCATGTAACTGGAATCTCAGGATTCCAGCACACATACGTAACATTTGGCATGCAAATACTGAAGTCATTACATGGAGGAAACAAAACATAATTAACAAAAGATTAGAATTCACAAAGCATTATAAGTTCTTACTTGAAAAATGTTCTTGGTCGACACCATTACTGCTTCCCACTATGTTGCAGAACTGTGTATTTGTTATCAAATTGTGCATCCCAAGAATAGCTACAAATATAGAAAAAGAACGTTATTTTATACCCCCAAATTTCTATCAGTGATTTTAATATTCTCTGGACATTTTCATATTCAATTAAACACACATTTTTTAGCCCAAAAAAGGAGACAACATGATTAAAAAAATCCCCTACAATCTCTTTCTTATCAATACCCTTGTACTTTCTCCCCACGTCTGAATTTAGACACAGCTGGAGCCAGCTTGACCCTAAATGTAAACCTGTGCTTAGCTCCATCTGGTGGCCAAGAGAGAAAATGGAAATGATCTACTGCTATCCATCCACCCTTCTTACAATGTTTCTCCAAACAGAATGATAAAAAACAGATTTTCAACTTAACCTTGACTCTTAATATTAATTTACATTTGTACTTCAGCTGAGAGCAGAGTACTAAAAAGTACAGTTGAATTCTCACATTTAAGATTAAAATCACATCCCTTAGGACTAGAAATAAATGTGGTTTTGTTTTTGCTGCCCTTTTGCACAAATGAGGCAGAAGCTACTACTGTACTGGCCCGTTCCATTCTGATGAGTGTACTGTTTACAAGTTCATAGTCCTCAGCCCCCCAGGGAATAAGATACCTGCTCCAGGTGTGGTACCACACCCTGACTGTGCTTCTCTTGTTAATTCTTAGGGTTATTTGGTACTAAGATCTTCCCAGGCATCGTATTTTTCTATCTAGGAAAATGGGTGTGGGTGGAGGTAGCTGGGGGCAGACACTGGTCCAGATAAGAAATGGGTAGTGAAAAAATCACAGGGAGGTTTGGAGTTCCATCTAACTTCAGGAAAGTTAGGAAAGTGGGATGATAGCTCAGGACTACTTTATCTAATTTCCAGTTACCCATTTCTGGGTCTTCTGATAAAACGGGATACCAGTTGACCTTGGAGATAGCTTTTAGCTGAGCACCGGCTGATGAAAGTCTTTAATAAAGACTTTCAAAGATGGCAAGAAGGGGGAAAAAAGACATCCAATAATCAATAAATTCCATTAACATTAAAATTTGATCATTAAGAGAATTTAAAGAAACAAAATCCTTTATGTCAGATTTACAGTGTTAAAAACAAAGCCAAATATACGGTTACATATTCAGGAGCACTTCGCTAGGCAAAGCCAGCATTTGTGTAGTGAATACAGGTATGTGTTGGCATTTTCCCCCTCTATTCTCACTCACAAATTAATTTATTTTAGGAGATACCTGCGAGGTCACACAATTCTGTATCAGAAGCACTTGTCAAAGCTTCTTCTAGTTCTGGATCAAGAGACACTTTTTCTTCTGTAAAAGTCTGTACAGGTTTCTGTTTGGGGATAAATATTTTCCCTGTAAAACAAAGCAGTTTGTTAATTTCACTATTACTGCTAGTAACTCATTACCATTTTGTTCTAACAGAAATTATTAGAAGTATGTACAACTGAAGCTGAAATAAAAATCAAGATTAACATCTAAAACATATGTATGTATGGCTGAGTCCCTTTGCTGTTCACCTGAAGCTATCACAGCATTTTTAATCGGTGACACCCCCCAAAATAAATACAAATTCATTATTAAGAATGCTTAAAAAATAAATAAGGAAAGCAAAAAAAAAAAAATTAACATCTACAATAACTCTGTTTCATCTTCAGTGTGTATTTATAAGTTTCCAATGCAATATTCTGGCCATAACAATCAGAACCAAAAAAAAAAAAAAAAAATGAACTGAGAAATTTTCCCATTTGTGAAAGTAAAATAGGTTCTTTTTGGAGTAATAATGAGTTATTCTACAAATATTAAAAAAAAAACTAAATCATAAAAAAAAATCTATAAACAGAGTAAGGAAATAAAACAATTCACTTTCTTATTCTTAAGCCAAGAACTGCTAGAGTCCCTGGGGGATGGCAGAGGCAATTCAACTTCTAAAAATTTGGACTTCCCTGGTGGGGCAGAGGTTAAGAATCTGCCTGCCAATGCAGGGAACACGTGTTCAGTGTTGGAGAAGATGCCACGTGGCAGACAGCATCTAAGCCTGTACACCACAACTACTGAAGCCCTTGAGCCCTAGAGCCTGGGCTCTGCAACAAGAGAAGCCACGGCAATGAGAAGCCTGTGCACCACAAGAAGAGTCGCCCCACTTGCCCCAACTAGAGAAAGCCCTTGCACAGCAAAGAAGATGCATTGCAGCCAAAAAGAAAATAAATACATTCAAAAACACTTCCAAAACTTTAAGTTCTAATTGAAAAGAGATTTCTGTATGTACTGAGTGGTCATCTGAAACCTTCTGGCACTGTTCTTCTAAGTCTGGACAGTAACAAGGTTACTTAAGAAAACAGTTCTTCTAGAAACCCATAGTTCTTGGTATGTGAAAATTTGATATTTTATTACCATATGTTCAAAGAAAAATTTAAAATGTGAAGTGAATGGAAAATGATAATGATATAACTGCAGCACAAGCTGACCAAACAAGATATATTTACACATAGTGGGACCAAGTTACCAAGACTGCCTCTCATTTACTTCCCGAGAGAGGTAAAAATTGTAACTAAGTGATCTAGGAAGGCCTTCACAGGTGTGTCTTCACAGAAGTTCAATTATTTTCTTTTCTATCAGAAAATTACCAGGAAAGTATGAGGCCATGTGGCCTGGTAAATCTATGCAGTGTTCTATCAAAAGAAATGTTTGTGGACTTAATAATCAGGGCAGTGAGTAATGTATAATTCTTGTTCAAGGTAAACAGCAATCAGTGTAACTCATAAGGAAACCTCCCACAATGCACACTGCTCCCAGGAATCTGGCCAAAGCTTGTCAGGTATTTTCAGCTCAGTTCAGTTCAGTTCAGTCACTCAGTCATGTTTGACTCTTTGCGACCCCATGAATCGCAGCACGCCAGGCCTCCCTGTCCATCACCAACTCCTGGAGTTCACTCAAACTCATGTCCATAGAGTCAGTGATGCCATCCATACATCTCATGCTCTGTCGCCACCTTCTCCTCCTGCCCCCAATCCCTCCCAGCATCAGAGTCTTTTCCAATGAGGCAACTCTTCGCATGAGGTGGCCAAAGTACTGGAGTTTCAGCTTTAGCATCATTCCTTCCAAAGAAATCCCAGGGCTGATCTCCTTCAGAATGGACTGGTTGGATCTCCTTGCAGTCCAAGGGACTCTCAAGAGTCTTCTCCAACACCACAGTTCAAAAGCATCAATTCTTCGGCATTCAGCTTTCTTCACAGTCCAACTCTCACATCCATACATGACCACTGGAAAAACCATAGCCTTGACTAGACGGACCTTTGTTGGTAAAGTAATGTCTCTGCTTTTGAATATGCTATCTAGGTTGGTCATAACTTTCCTTCCAAGGAGTAAGCGTCTTTTAATTTCATGGCTGCAATCACCATCTGCAGTGATTTTGGAGCCCAAAAAGCCCATCTAAAATATCTTAATTTCTGATATTATATTTCTTATTTTTTAGTATTTCCGTTTATTAAAAAAACAAACAAACAAACAAAACCAGTCTTCATGTTTCTGCCGAAATTCCTCATCTGTTGATCCATGTGGTGCACCTTGTCCAGCAGATCTGGTATTTCTGTCATAAAGTTTCTGACTCATAACACCAATATCTGGATCACCTCTGGGTCTTCTATTGATTGTCTTCTTGATTATGGGCCACATGTGTCTTAAGATCTTTGATTTTGTATTGGGCATTTTTGTAGAAAAGTATAGCAGAGACTAAAGGAAATTATATTTGCTCCCAGAAAGGGGCATGGCCCTCAGGTCAAGACTGAAGTTACATGCTTTACAGTAGAGCTGAACTTGGGCTTTTTGTTGCAACTGTAGTTTGATTCATTTCCTCACTTGAGGAAAGATGAGGACTTAATCTTCAGCAAGGCCTGGGATTAGAGCTCTGGTGAGATTTTGAGAGCTCTGAGATGCCTACTTCTTTCAGCCCTGCTCTCGTGTTGTCTGCTCTACACTTTGTGAATGTGGAGGTGAACGGAAAAGGATTTCTCTCAGTTCTCCTGAGCTAAAACCATGCCTCAGGAATTTTCTCTCAGCTTTGCTTCCCTGCCTTGGTTCTTAGAGTAGGATCCCTAACACTAAATGAAGACCTAAAGGGCAGTGTGGTCTCACTCCGTCTTATGCAATGCACTGTCCAATATGGTAGCCACTGGCCATATGTGACTAGGTTTAAGTTAATTAAAATTAAAAATTCAGCTTCTCAGTCACACTAGCTATGTCTGGCTAGTAGCTACCACACTGGTTAGCACAGATCCTGAACACTTCCATCATGGCAGAAAGTTCTAGTGGACAGAACTTTATAACTATAAACTATTTAGCTAGACTATAACTTCACTGGTTTATACTCTATCATGTTAGCCCATACATAGCCATTAGAAGTTTAAAAGTTAGGCTGACTTCTTATTCCTCTGTACGGTGGCTTCTGCTTTTTCTCTACATTTCAGTCAGGAAAGAAGGCAGAGAGAGGGTCACTTCTCTTATGGAAGACTTACCACTTTCTGGAGTCACTAAGATTTGTGTCTTCAAGCTCTCTGGTATTTTTTTTTTTTTTAACTGTGATTATGTAGTTTATATTGTTTGTTTTGGTGAGAATAAGAACTTTCTTGCAACTTCCTACATCTGAATTAGAAGTCTTTTTAGCGAACTATAATGCACTTATATTAATAAGGAAGCTTTCAACTGCATGTAACAGAATACCCAATTCAAAGTGGTTTAAACTGGTGCTTCTCAAGCTTTAACGTGCATGTCATCCATCTGGTGATCTTATTAAAATGCAGACTCATGCAGTAGGTCTGATGCAAGCCCTAAGAATCTATATTTCTAACCAGCCTCCCAGATGACCAATGATCTACAGATCACTCTCAAAGAACCAAGGGTTGGAACAGTAAGTATTTTTATCTCATTTAATAACTCCACAGGGAGGTGGCTGAAGGTTTAGTTCAGTAGCTCAATGTTGACATAAAAAATTCAGACTATATTTTCTCTTTGACTATAACCAGCACGGAGGCATTTGTTCTTAGGCCATTAGTCTCAAGATGATCTTTGTAACACTACATATCACAACCTCATGCAGCAAGGTCATGACAGGAAGGAAGGGAACTTTCTCAACTGCTAACTTTTGCTAAGGAAAACTGTCTGACAGATTCCTCCTCTGGTCTCACTGACCAGCACTGGGGCCATGCTCCCCTGCAAGAGTAGCTAGAAAAGCAACATCTGGCCTTTTCAGTCTATTTCAGAGATGGATTCTGCCAGCAAGGAAGAAAGGATTTGTGAATGGTTGTTCAACAGAAAACTATCACATTTGTCCCAGTACTGAACCAGATGAAGCACTGTGCTCCCTTAATTCCCTGAACATTTCACTATAGCTACACGTACACATTTGGCATGTTTGGCTGTCCTCTGTGAGCTTTTCAGTGTTCTGTTCCATCCCCACATTCTTGCCTTGCTCACAACAGGCAATTCAATTTACTGAATAAATAATTTGGTGATTGCCTCCAGCTCATTTATCTCATTGAAGGCAATGACACCCCACTCCAATACTCTTGCCTGAAAATCCCATGGATGGAGGAGCCTGATAGGCTGCAGTCCATGGGGTCACTGAGAGTCAGACACGACTGAGCGACTTCACCTTCACTTTTCACTTTCATGCACTGGAGAAGGAAATGGCAACCCACTCCAGTGTTCTTGCCTGGAGGATCCCAGGGACGGGAGAGCCTGGTGGGCTGCCGTCTATGGGGTCGCACAGAGTCAGACACGAATGAAGCGACTTAGCAGCAGCAGCAGTAGCAGTAGCAGTGTATATTTCTGGAAAAGGCAATGGCAACCTACTCCAGTGTTCTTGCCTGGAGAATCCCAGGGACGGGAGAGCCTGGTGGGCTGATGTCTATGGGGTCGCACAGAGTCGGACACGACTGAAGTGACTTAGCAGCATAAACTATAACCTAAATACCCTGGTTCAAAGTTACACGGCAGAGTGAGCACAAGAACACGGGTTCCCAAACTCTCAACCCAGTAATTTTTCCAATAAACTGGTGGTTTATCAAACTTAACCCTTTAGCAGTGGACATTTCAACTCAAATCCCTATCTATATGGCAGTAGTGAAGTGAAAGTCACTCAGTCGTGTCCGACTCTTGCGACCCCATGGACTGTAGCCCACAAGGTTCCTCTGTCCATGGGATTCTCCAGGCAAGAATACTGGAGTGGGTTGTCATTCCCTTCTCCAGGGGATCTTCCCGATCCAGGAATCGAACCCATGTCTCCTGCATTGCAGGCAGATTCTTTACTGACTGAGCTAGGAGGGAAGCCCCCATCTATATGGTAGAACATAATTAATCTTCTTAGAATCAAATTTTGGAAGTCTGGTGATTATTAGATAATCTTTTATCATTAGTTCACAGGCAAAGGCAAATCCAAATCATAACATCCTGAAAATTCCATAACACTTTTCACAGTGGCTGATGTAACAAAGTGGCATACAATTCAGATGGTATGCCTTTAATTGCCATGTCAGGATAATTATATTTTCCTGAGCAAAATCTTATGGGGACTTTCAAATGTCTATCACCATGGCTAATGCTGGCTGCACAGTGGATTCACCTGGACAATTTTGATAAATTCTGATGTCCAAATCCCAACACCCTACCCCACCCATTGAGATTCTGATTTAATTGGTCTGATGTGCTGTATGGGACATCTGGATTTTCAAAAGCTCTCTAGGAATTCTAATGCATAGCAGCCAATGTCAAGAACCACTGGATTATAGTATTCACTTGGTAAACAAAACTACATAAACTATCAAATAGCTGCCCACATCTTATTCTAGGGACCAATGGAATCTAAAGTGTTACAAAACTCTAAAATGTTTATTTTTGTAATACTTACCTACAGACCATAAAGGCATTATTCATATCTAATTTTCCCCAAAAAACCTTTGCTAATACTTACAAATACAAAATGAATCTCATCAGAAAAAACAACAAAGCAAAACAAAATTTCCAAGAACTTAGGGAAATTCTGTGACAGCATTTTGCTTAATTTATACAGCTGTGAAGTAATTTGATGCCTCCTCTGATACTCCTCTACATAATTCCTCTGTATGTAGAGATTTTTGCTGTAGCAGTATTTAGTTTATACAGTTTTGTGCTTTTAACAATACAAAAAATAATCACTTCATATTTCTTCATGATTAGTTTAACATGAATACACTGTAAGAATTATACTTTAATGAGTATGTATAAAATCTTATAGAAAACTAAAAGAAAATATTTCTAAAAAAGGATAAAAGAGGCAGAACTTAAGTTTAGTATTATGAATACAAAACCTAAGGGGTCTTCCCCAAATTGATTTACAGACTTAAACAATCCCTTGAACAAATCTCAGCTATTTGCAGAAAGTGACAAGGTGACACTAAAATTCATGTAGAAATCCAAGGAACCCAGAATAGCCAAATAATCTTGAAAAAGGAGAACAAAGCTGAAGGATTCACACTTCCCAACTGAAAAACTTAATACAGAGTTATTGTAATTAAGATAGTATTTTGATGTACAAGGAAAGACATTTACATCAGTGAAACAGGGTTCAGAACCCAAAAATAAATTAGTATATTTATGGCCAATTGAATTTCTATCAGTACAAGGATATCAAGACAATTCAATTGAGCAAGGGCTGTCTTTTCAACAAATGGTGCTGGGACAATAGCAAAAGAACAAAGTTGGACCCTTATATAATATACCATACAAAAATAATAATTCAAAATGAACTACAGATCTAAATATCAGAGCTAAAACTATAACACTAAAAAAACAAAAACAAAAACATAAGCGTAAATCTCCAAGATCCTGAATTAGGCGATGATTTTTTAGATATAACACAAAAGTACAAGTAACAAAAGAAAAAATACACCGGACTATATAAAAATCTAAAACTTTTGTGGGACAATTGACACCACCAAGAATGTGAAAAGACAAGCTCTGGAATGAGAGAAACCGATTTCTAATTACATATGTGATACAAAATCTAGAATATACAAAGAATATTCATCAATAATAAATCAAATATTGACTGACAAAAATCAGCAATAAAAAGACATCAATTTAAAAATAGGCAAAGGATTTGAAGAAACACTTATCTAAAGAAGATATCAGATGTCTAAGAGCACATGAAAAAATGCTCAATACCATTAGTCATTAGGATAATGCAAATCAAAACCACAATGAGTGTTATCACTTCACAGCTACAAAGATGGCTATAATCAAATAGACAAGAGTTGACCAGGATGCAGAGAAATTAGAACCCTAATACTGGTGGTGGGAATGTAAAATGGCACAGCCACTTTAGAAAACAATTTTGCAGTTCTTCAAATTGTTAAAAAAACAGTCACCATATGACCCAGCAATTTCACTAGTAGGTATAAACAGCAACTTGTACACAGGAAAACGGAAAGCAGGTTGTGTGCTCAGTCATGTCTGACTCTGCGACCGCACGGTTTTCTCAGCAAGAATACTGGAGTGGATTGCCATTTCCTCCTCCAGGGAATCTCCCCAACCCAGGGATGGAGCTTGCAGAACTGGCAGGCGGATTCTTTACCACCACGCCACCTGGGAATCACAAATGTTCATAGCAGCATCATTCGTAATAGCTAAAAAGTTGAAACAATCCAAATGTTCATCAACTGATGCACGGATACACAAAGTGTGTGTTTCCATACAACGATATATTATTGATCCATATAAAAAGGAATGAAGCACTGATGTATACTAAAACACAGATGAAACTCCCAACCCAAACATCAGGCTAAGTGAAGGAAATCAGTTGGAAACACATATTGTATGATTCCATTTATTTGAAATGTCCAGAACAGGCAAATTTAGAGAAAAAGTTGATGACTGGTCTCCTAGGGCTGGAGCGTTTCAGTGAGGAGTAGAGACTGGCAGCTCATGGTTTAAGGTTTCTTTCAGGGATAATAAAAACGTTCTAAACTTAAGACTGTGCTGATCATGACACAACTCTGTGAATGTACTAAAAACCATTGAGTTGTACAGTTTACATGGGTAAATTTTATGATATGAGTTGCATCTTAATAAAGATGTTTTTTTAAAAAAACACTAAGGGACTGCAAGGAGATCCAACCAGTCCATCCTAAAGGAGATCAGTCCTGGGTGAACTCCAATAGTTTGGCCACCTGATGCGAAGAACTGACTCACTTGAAAAGACCCTGATGCTGGGAAAGATTGAGGGCAGGAGGAGAAGGGGACAAGAGGATGAGATGGTTGAATGGCATCACCAACTCAATGGACATGGGTTTGGTTGGACTCCAGGAGCTGGTGATGGACAGGGAGGCCTGGCGTGCTGTGGTTCATGGGGTTGCAAAGAGTTGGATACAACTGAGCGACTGAACTGAACTGAACTGAAGGGGCTGATGTATTAAATAAGGGCTTTTTTTTTTTTTTGGTCGTTTTGAGTAAATTTATATTTGGCCCCCTAAATTATAAAGATTAAAAAAAAAAAAAAGGTAATTTTATGAGACATATTCAACCAGACAGTGTGTGTGTCAAAATCAGCTGTTTTCTGAGAAATACAGAGTTAACAAACTGCTTGATCAATTCCATATTAACAGAAAATACCTTTGTAAACATGGGTGTTAATTTAGTCTCATAAATGAGATTTAAGTTACAAATCTTAATTACTAAGAGACGCTGATAAATTAATCTCCATTATAACAATTAATGTGATACGTGCCCTCAACATCTTACAGGATGAATGAAATGCTCAGCTTTTATTTGATGTACAATTATGTAGGGGTGTAAAGGGGTGTGTGTGTGTGTTTGCAGCAGGTAGGGAAATGCATAAATTTGATACTACTTTTATCCAAAACCATCTGTTAACAAACTTCATTAGTATACTATTTTATTATGATCATCTTCCTTCTGATGTGTTTTTTCAAATCATGGATTCTCAATCTCATTCTGATAAAATGATTTAACACATATAAAGCAACTGGTATACAGTAAACACAATAGACCCATGTTAATTCTTTATTCTTATTTTCTCTGGAATTTCTTGCATGTGTATGTGAGAGAGATAGAATTTTCCAAAAACAATCCTGGAGTACTGAAAACCATTAAGTCCCAAGTGTCTATATCCATGATTCTTTAATTCAGAAAATGAAGATTGGCTAGGCATGGATATTTTTGAAAATGTTCCCTATATGGTTCTCATTTTTACCTACTCATGTTGATAAAGTGGTAATCTGTATAATTACAGAGATTATACTTATAAGATTAGGATGAGTAATCTGTACTAATTTTACCTTTTCTCTCCTTGAAGTACGGTCAGAAAGCCCTGACTTCTTTTAATATTTGTATTTATTTGAAATAATACAATGTCTAAAAAAATGGCTATTCACTTCTGTTCTTCAGTTACACAGCATTCTATCTGACAACTTTAATTTCCTTATTTAACAAAGCAATGTCTAAAACTGGATTTTAACAAAGCAATGTTAAAAACTGAAATTAGAGTTCTTTACATTGTAGCAAAATATGAAAATAAGGAATGATAAGATCATAAAAAATCTTTCACCACTCCCAAATGCAATAAAACAAAAGCAGGGCTATGACTCTTGGTTGCTAAGAATGTTAAAATAGCTCAGTAATGTTTCTGCAACTACAAAATGACAGCTAAGGAAATAGAAGAAACCAAGATAAAATTTATACAATAGTAGCTGAAATGTAGGCATTTATCCAGACTGTGTTTGTGCCAAGAGGAGAAAAGAAAAAAAAAAAAGGAATATTTTGCCAAGACCCTTGTTATTGTTCCAAAAATCAGTAAAATATTATGAACCATATTCATTTTATTGCCAGGACCTTTCTTCAAAAGTCCTCATCCCTTCTGCTCTGATACCAAGTTACAACTATCAGAATGTTAAGTATTGTCTTTGTCATGGTCCCATCCTTGCTCAGTATATAGAAAGTACAATAAATAGAAACAGAGGCGTCTCTTACTTATTTCATTTCTATAGAGAAAGGCCCTAGCTAATTTTACTACGTGTAAAGATTTAAGGGAACTCGGCCACTATAATGTCCATAGGGGATTTTGGGACAGCTTTTTGATAGGAAGTGTACAAACCAGAAATCAAACAAACCAAAGGACCAGGGAGGCAGATTCTGGAGAGGAATTTTTGTTTTGACCCAGTAGCACCCATGACACCTGCTCAATATTACAATATGATCATCAATAAATGCCTCGTTTTTTTGTCATTTAAAAACATTTTATTTATTTAGTTTCTGGCTGTACTGGGCCCAGTGCACAGACTTCTCATTGTGGTAGCTTCTCCTGTTGCAGCGTACAGGCTCTAGGGTGTGTGGGATCAGTAGTTGTGGTGCACAGACTTAGCTGCTCCGCAGCATGAGGGATCTTCCTGGACCAGGGATCAAACTCATGTCCCCTGCATTGGCAGGCAGATTTCCAAACACTGGATCACCAGGGAAGTCCCAATAAATGCCTCTTTATTCAACAAATGCTTAGTGAGCTTGAATAGTCTAGATAATGAGCCAGAAAGACAGCATAAGGAAAATAAGAGATTCTTTACTTTGAGGAGCTTATACTCTAGTTGAGGAAATTATGTATCTATAGTATGTGATTCTGGAGTCTTCCGTTTCTGGCCAACATGGAGGAATAGGGTCAGGATTTACCCATGATTGCATGCCAAAAAGGGCAAAACATAAGGAAGAAGTTTTGAAGACACTGATCATCGGGCAAAAAAGAACAGTGATTCCTAAGAGGTGAGAAACACAGTAAGTGCCGTGACTGCCCAGGTTACTGCCTGGAGAAGAGAACCCAGGCTGCAGCACAGGGAATAACCCAGGTAGAGCCCGGGGAACTCTCTGAACCAAGGAGACGCAGCTGAGGTCCAGAAAGATAAGGGCAGTTAGTGTTTATAGGACAAAGCATCAGAGAGGGAAGAGTTACACAGAGAGCACACTCTGGAGATCTACAGAGGGCTGCCTTTTAACATTCAGCAGAGTACGGATCAGCAGATATGAGTGATGAAACTACCTTGGGTCAAGGAAAAAAACCACTGAAAAGATTAGAAATAACAGTGCAGAGGCTCATGCAGGGCTGGGCACAGAATGTTCTCCCACTGACCAGCCTGGAAAAACCTCATAATTCACAGGGCACTGGGTTCAGTTCAGTTGCTCAGTCGTGTCTGACGCTTTGTGACCCTATGGACTGCAGCATGCCAGGCCTTCCTGTCCATCACCAACTCCCAGAGTTTACTCAAACTCATGTCCATTGAGTCAGTGATGGCATCCAACCATCTCATCCTCTGTTGTCCCCTTCTCCTCCTGCCCTCACTCTTTCCCAGCATCAGGGTCTTTTCAAATGAGTCAGTTCTTCACATCAGGTGGCCAAAGTACTGGAGTTTCAGCTTCAGCATGAGTCCTTCCAATGAATATTCAGGACTGATTTCCTTTAGGACAGACTGGTTGGATCCCCGTGCTGTCCAAGGGACTCTCAAGAGTCTTCTCCAATACCACAGTTCAAAAGCATTATTCTTTGGCTCAGTGGGTAGGGAACTCAGAAGGGTCTCCCTTGCCTCTGTAGTGGAGAAACGATGAGCCCTAAACTGAACACAGCTCTAGTCTCACCTAACAAATCTTAAAAAGCAAGACCCCAAAGGATCAAACTGTTTCCAACTAACTTAATCATGTCTCAGAATGAAACTCAAGAACTATTTGTAGGTCAAATATCCTGCAGTCAAAAAGTTAAAATTCATAATGTCTGGCATTCAATAAAAATTACCAGCATGCGAAGTAGAGGAATTCAATCCATAAGGAAGAGGAAAAAAATCAATGTATTAAAACTGACTTGGCAATGACAAATGATAAAATTAGCAGGTAAGGATATTAAAATAGTTACTATACTGCATAGGTTCATATGTTCAAAAGGTTATGTAGAGACATGGAAGATATGAAACAAAAAAAAAAAAAGAAGAAAAGGAACAAAAACTGACAGGATAAATAGAAAAGGATATACTATGCTAACACTAATCAAAAGAAAGCAATATTGGTTATATTAATATCAGATAAAGTAGATTTCAGAGCAAGAACATTACCAGGGATAAAGAAGGTCACTTAATAATGACAAAATGGGCAATTCATCAAGAGGATATAACAAGCTTAAATCAATTAAAATGAAAAACCTAATATTACAGCCTCCAGTGCAAGAGGCAGTGCAATTCTGCAGTATGTAGACTATATACAGACACGTTGGAGGGAAAGGCATATCCACAGCAGGTATGTTTATTCAGGGAAAGTTTTCCATAAAACATGAACGATGAACAGTCCATCAGGCTAACTCCTCACTCCAAAGGAGTAGTGAGTGAAATCATTCAAAAGATCCAGTGACCAGTCTGCAAAGGGGATGCCTGCATCTGTGTGACTAATTTCAGTAGCCCAGTCTACTGGGCTGAGAAGACCACTTTCTAGAGGTGTATAAATGACATTTACAACTCACGAAATTTCAGCATAAAAATACTCAGTCTTTATTCTGAAGTTAGTGGAAAACAACTGCCCACTGCCAGTTACATAATCCTGCTGGTTGACTTAGGCAGTTTAAAATTATGATCTTTCTGGTTTAACTAAGGAATCAGATCTGCCTTTTCTCCACAAGGAAATCATGTACTCAGCAAGACGAGAAAAGCATCTTTCAGAAAAGAGTGACTATAGTAAGTTTTATGGAGGGCTAAGGTAACTGTGAATAAAGAATCTGGAAAGTTTATGAGAAACCCTTAGTTTAAGGCAATCGGTTAAATTCACCTTTAGTAAGTTAAACAGAGCAGGGCATAGGAGATTCTTGAGAAGAAAACCCAACAGCATTCCTTTATCTGGAGAGAAAGGGAAACCACCAGAAAGAAGAGATGTCCACCCTAAGGGTCAACTTAGAGTGCAGGCGTGCTCTTCAAGGAGAGGAGGAACCCAAACTGTGGGCGTCAGTGGCTCGAATGGAGGAATTCTTTGATGGTGCACTGGAGTGAGTGTACAAGGTACAGTAGGTTCCAGTCTATGAAATAAGAGAAAATGAGGAGGAAAAAGTCTTAGGCTAGGCTAGATAAGGGGGAAGTGTGATATCAGAAGTGGGGAGGAAGACTCCAAGCAAAGCAAAGTGAAGTGAGAGTCAGTAAGAAATACTGAAAACCGGGTTCAAATATTCCTCTAAGTGTCAAATCCATGGCCAGGCTCTAAGCCTTATCTATCCTGGAGACAGAATATTCAATGTATATAAAAAGAAGATGAGAAATAATCACCAGTCAAAACTCTGCGTTTCCAACATTCTCAAGAGTGAGAAAGAGCTGGATGAATATTCTCCTTTGCCCTTAGTCTATGCCTCAGTTACATCTTCTGTGACATTTCGAGGAGAAAGAGGTAAAAAGCTTCCCAATATTTTAACATGTACCTTCAAGTAAAAGGAGAATTATATTACAATTACGCTGTTTTAATTTTCTTAAATATTTAGTTTCTCAATATCCTGAACATAGTAGGCTCATAAGAAAGATATTTTCATTAATCTTTACCAAGATTACTTGGTACCATGACCATTCCTACCTCGAGCTGGTTAGATTTTAGTTAGTCAGTTCAGTCACTCAGTAGTGTCCAATCCCATGGACTGCAGCATGTCAGGCTTCCCTGTCCATCACCAACTCCTGGAGCTTGCTCAAACTCATGTCCATAGAGTCAGTGGTGATACCATCTAACCATCTCATCCTCTGTTACCCCCTTCTCCTCCTGCCTCCAATCTCTCCCAGCATTAGGGTGTTTTCCAATGAGTCAGTTCCTCAATCAGGTGGCCAAACTATTGGAGTTTCAGCATCAGACCTTCCAATGAATATTCAGGACTGATTTCCTTTACGATGGACTGGTTGGATCTCCTTGCTGTCCAAAGGACACTCAAGAGTCTTCTCCAACACCACAGTTCAAAAGCAGCAATTCTTTAGTGCTCAGCTTTCTTTATAGTCCAACTCTTACATCCATACACGACTACTGGAAAAACCATAGCCTTGACTAGATGGACCTTTGTTGGCAAAGTTATGTCTCTGCTTTTCAATATGCTGTCTAGGTTGCTTTTCTTCCAGGGGGCAAGCATCTTTTAATTTCATGGCTGCAGTCACCATCTGCAGTGATTTTGGAGCCCCCCAAAATAAAGGCTGTCACTGTTTCCCCATCTATTTGCCATGAAGTGGTGGGAATAGATGCCATGATCTTAGTTTTCTGAATGTTGAGTTTTAAGCCAACTTTTTCACTCTCCTCTTTCACTTTCATCAAGAGGCTTTTTAGTTCTTCACTTTCTGCCATAAGGGTGGTGTCATCTGCATATCTGAGGTTATTGATATTTTCCCCAGGAATCTTAATTCCAGCTTGTGCCTCATCCGTCTGGCATTTTGCATGATGTACTCTGCATATAAGTTAAATAAGCAGGGTGACAATATACAGCCTCGACATACTCCTTTCCCAATTTGGAATCAGTCCATTGTTCCATGTCTGATTCTAACTGTTGCTTCTTGACCTGCATACAGATTTCTCAGGAGGCGGGTAAGGTGGTTTGGTATTCCCATCTCTTGAAGAATTTTCCACAGTTTGTTGTGATTCACACAGTCAAAGGCTTTGGCATAAGTCAATAAAGCAGAAGTAGATGTTTTTTTGGAACTCTCTTGCTTTTTCTATGTTCCAGCAGATGTTGGCAATTTGATTTCTGGTCCTTTGCCTTTCCTGAATCCAGCTTGAAATCTGGAAATTCTCAGTTCATGTACCGTTGAAGTCTAGCTTGGAGAATTTTGAGCATTACTTTGCTAGCATGTAAGATGAGTGCAATTGTGTGGTAGTTTGAACATTCTTTGGCATTTCCTTTCTTTGGGACTGGAATGAAAACTGACCTTTTCCAGTCCTGTGGCCACTGCTGAGTTTTCCAAATTTGCTGGCATATTGAGTGCAGCACTTTCACAGCATCATCTTTTAGGATTTGAAATAGCTCAACTGGAATTCTATCACCTTCACTAGCTTTGTTTGCAGTGCTGCTTCCTAAGGCCCATTTGACTTCGCTTTCCAGGATCAGCACAAGATGGTTAGATTTAGATGACCTAATAGATGTGTATTGTGGATTCTACTGTAAACAATGTACTTAAAAACAATCTTTAACATATCTTTTGACAGCTATGCCTTATTAGCTGACTAATACCTTCCTCTTGCTGTCAAAAAAACTACAATTATTAAAAGCAGAACATTTATTAGTGTAGGACAAAACATTCCTCAAATGCATTGAAGATATAAGCCTTAAAATTCACCTAATTAGGATTAACTCCTCCTTCTCAGATTTTGACCTATGCTTTTAATTCCATAAAATGTACAATTATTTCACAAATCACAAATTGAAATTACTAATTTATTTCTACATAACAACCCTCAAGTATTCTTACTCTGTAGGTCTTTTCAAGGCATTTTGAGATGATCCAGAAAGACAAATTTGGCATGAGTATATAGTTTTTGGTCATGGTCAAAAAGAAAAATCATGAAATGTCTAATTTTCAATTTTATGGGGATTCCCTTTCGTCACACTAGTTCTGTATAATTTTAGCTCCAGAAAGAGTGTGCCTTTAAGTGAAAAAGTAACAAGTGTAATTAATCATCATCTAGTCCCAGAATATGAGAAAGTAGTTGGATAACTTTTCCTTTCAGCAGTTTCCAATTTTTTTCTTTAAAAAAGAAGTGAGTCACCTGATTGATCTTTTAAAATAATTTACAATGAAAGGTCCTATGAGATTTTAGAAAGAGCTGGAAGGAGCTCAAGAAACTGAGTGAATTGCTATAACATTCCCTGGCACAGAAAGCTAATTCTGCCAGTGGGGACTGAACTCTGAGACCAGTCATCTTAGTAAGAAAAATGATTTAGAGACTAATGGCACATTTTATGGATTCTTATCTAGTCTGAGCACAGCAAAAAAGTAATGTTTTTTATTTCTTAATAGGTTTGCAAAATTGTTTTAAGAAGAACCAGGAGAACCTCTTCTGTCTAGGGAGACATCCTTCATCTGAAAGTCTATCTCCTGTGAAATAAGGCATTAAGAAACCTGCGACTCAACCCAGGTGTTCAGGTAACAAGTCACTGGAGAGGCAGCTTAAAAAAACAAACTTCTGAATTTTCAGAGCTAAGGAGGGGATTCACAGTTAGCTTGATTGGAAGGTATGCTAACGCGATGTAGATAATTTATTCTGAATGTGATCAAGATCTTGGGGATGAGACCCAAAGAAAGGAAGGCAGATTAGTGACTATGGATAACCAAGGCCAACTAACTTAAGGATGAGATCCAGAGTGGCTTTAAAAAGCCTAGAGCCATCTTTTAGCTGTATTTCAAAACAGAGCTCTGTAACCAAAGTTCCCCAACTGATGAAGATAAACTTGTCCTTTGTTAGGTCTAAGACACTTGTAACATGATTTTTAAGGCTTGGCTCCATCAAGTGTGGGTGGTAGTGTTTTCTTCCATCAGATAGAGTGTTGAAACTCAAAAGCTTATCTTTGGGTTTCCCTGGACCCATTCCCTGGGTCCAATGGTTAAGAATCCACCTTACAATGCACGGGACACCAGTTCGATTCCTGGTGTGGCAAGATCCCACATACTGTGGAGCAATTAAGCCCATGCACTCAAAACCACTGAGCCCGAGCTCTAGAGCCCATAAGAGACAACTACTGAGCCCACGTGACTCAGAGCTTATGCTCTGCAACAAAAGAAGTCACTGCAATGAGAAGTCCACTCACCTCACCTAGAGAGGAGCCCCCATTTGCTGCAATCAGAGAAAGCCTGCATCAGCAATGAAGATCCACCACAGTCAAAATATAAAATAAATCAATAAATCTTTAAAAACATACACACAGACACTTATGTTTGTGGTTCTGAACCACTCCTCCATGACAGAGAATGGAAATCTCTTATTTGGTAACAACACCTTATGACCCTGTACAATGATTACACTATAAAAGATTTTTAACACTGATTTTTCACTATATTCATGAACAAATTTGATCCTCTCAAAAACTATATGAAGTAGGCAGAGCAGATATGCAGGTTATATGAGTCCATCTACACAAATGTCAAAATAAGCAGAACTAATGACTGTATTAAAAGTTATGACGGTGGTTACCTTTGGGAAGAAGAAAGACAAGTGACTGGGAGGAAGCATGAAGGGACTTTCTGGAGGTGCTGATGTCTTGACCTGGCGGTGATTACATGAGTGTGCTCACTATATAGTTCATTGATTTGTATCCTCCTTATTTGGGCATATTCTGTAACTATGTTACACTTCAATAAAAACTTGATTTTTTAAAATGATGTGGTGCTAATCACTGCATCATAGCTGCCTATAAACAGTACTGAACAGACATATATGGTGAAAGAGGCAGTAAAAATACTGAATGTATTATAAAATGAAAACCACTAATTGTGAATGCAAAATTACTTTTTAATTCAGCCAGTTCCATTTATTTCATACCCATTTACAATGCAAAGTAAAAAATAAGAAAAAAGATTATATAAAAGGAAACAAAAACTATTATAGTTAAGGATATAATATTTTTTTTCTATCATCACCATATTCCCCACCTCTATCATTTCTCCCTTTTGATATTTTCTTATTTTCCACAATTCTCTGCCTTCTTTCCTATCTCCTCTAACCCTCCAAGATCTTTTTCGAGATAACTGGAGATGATAACACAAGAGCATACTGGGGAGCTTCCTGGGTCAGCTGAGGACAAATGCAGCTCTTTCACATCTCTTCTTTTCTCTTCTTGTCCTCAAATTCTATATTTTTCCCACCATATCTTTCTTACATCTCTCCTTTTGTTTCTTACGTCCGTTCTTCCTCATTAACACCCTGAGTCCATATGAAATGCACATAATTGTAAAAAGCAGTCTTATAAAATTATGTTCCTCTATATAAACAGGACTGAAGCTTTAAATAGTGTTACAAGTATGGCTGTACATATGAAAATATAGCCAGCAGTCTTTTCTTTGACAAATGCAAAGAAATTGATGCTTTTTCTGTCTTTGTGATTTTCCATACTTCAAAACTAGGCATTGGTTTTCAGTGCCTTTTCTGGCCCCCAAACACCTGACGAACATGACATACCCAGCATTACAGCAGTGTGACGGTTAATTTTATACGCCAATTTGGCTGAGCATGGTGCCCAGCTATTTGGTCAAATATTATTCTATTAGTTTCTGTGAAAGCATTTTTTGGATGAGATTAACATTGAAACCAGTAGTCTTTGAGGAAGCAATAATGTGGTGGGTCTTACTATCAGTCGATGGCCTTAACAGAACAAAGGCTGATCTTCGCTGAGAGCAAGAAGGAATTTTGACAGAAGACTGCCTTTGGGCTACAACTGTAACTCTTCCCTGGGTCTCCAGCCTGCCAGCCTATTTGGCAGATTTTAGACTTACTAAGCCTCCATAATCACATGAGCCAATTCCTTATAATAAATCTATTTTCACTGAGGAAACAACCTATTATACAACTGCATCAAAGAATAAAATACTTAGGAACAAACCTGCCTAAGGAGGTAAAAGACCTGTACTCAGAAAACTTTAAGACAATGAGGAAAGATACTGAAGACAACACAAACAGATGGAAAGACATACTATGTTCATGAATTCAAATAATTAATATTGTTAAAATGATCATACTCCCCAAGGCTATCTACAGATTCAATGTAATCCCTATCAAAGTATCAAAGGCATTTTTTCTTTTTTACAGAATTACAACAAATAATTTTAAAATTTATATGGAAACACAAAAGACCCCCTAATAGCTAAAACAATCTTGAGAAATAAAAATGAAGCTGGAGGAATCAGGCTCCCTTGACTTCAGACTATACTACAAAGCCACAGGTATCAAAACAGCATGGTGTTGGCACAAAAAGAGAAACATAGATCAAATGAAAAGAATAGAGAGCCCATAAATAAACCCATGCACTTATGGTCAAATCTTCTATGATAAAAGAGGCAAGAACATGCAACAGAGAAAAGACAGTCTCTTCAATATGTGGTGCTGGGGAAACTAGCCAGTTACTTGTAAAATAATATAATTACAACATTCTCTAACACCATATACAAAAATAAACTCAAAATGGATTAAAGACCTAAATGTCTGACTGGAAACCATAAAAATCCCAGAAGAAAACATACACAGAATACTCTTTAATATAAATCCTAGCAGTCCTTTTTTGGATCTGTCCCCTAAGGCAAAGGAAAAGCAAAAATAAACAAAAGGATGTAATTAAACTTGAAAGCTTTTTGCACAGCAAAGGAAATCACCAACTAGATGAAAAGACAACCTACTGAATGGGAAAAAAAATCTGCAAATGATATGACTGATAAAGAGTTACTACCCAAAATACATAAATAGCTCATAAAACACATCAAAAAAAAAAAAAAAATTAAAAATGCACAAAAGGCCTAAAGAGACATTTTCCCAAAGAAGACAAACATATGGCCAACAGGCACATGTCAACATCATTAATCATCAGAGAAATGCAAATTAAA
This sequence comes from Bos indicus, assembly GCF_029378745.1. Lineage (NCBI taxonomy): Eukaryota > Metazoa > Chordata > Mammalia > Artiodactyla > Bovidae > Bos > Bos indicus. The sequence goes on from NC_091769.1 coordinate 58,326,695, forward strand.
ATCATAATGAGATATCACACCACACCTGTCAGAATGACTATCATCAAAAAGAATACAAATAACAAAAGTTGGTAAGGATGTAGAGAAAAGGGAACCCTTGGTGAGAATGTAAATTGGGGTAGCCACTGTGGAACAGTATGGAGGTTCCTCAAAAAACTGCAAACAGAACTACCATATGATCCAGCAATTCCACTCCTGGGTATATATCTGAAAAAAATAAAAATGCTAATCCAAAAAGACACATGCACTCAGTATTCACAGCAGCATTATTTATAACACAACAGCCAAGACATGGGAGCAACCTAAGTGTTCATCAGCAAATGAACAGATAAAGAAGTTGTGGTATGTATGCACAATGGAATACTACTCAGCTATAAAAAAAAAAATGAAATCTTGCCATCTGAAACAAAACAGATAAACTCAGATGGTATTATGCTTAGTGAAGTAAGTCAGACAAAGACAAATACTGTATGTTATCACTTACATGTAGAATCTAAAAAACAGAGAATATACTAGTGAATATAACAAAAAAGCAGCAGACTCACAGATACAGAAGACAAACTAGTGGTTACCAGCAGGGGAAGACAGGGGGAGGGGAAAAATAGGGACAGGGTATTAACAGGCATAACTACTATGTGTGGGCTTCCCAGGTGGCTCAGTGGTCAAGCATCTGCCTGCCAGTGCAGGAGACTCAAGAGATGTGGGTTTGATTCCTGGGTCAGGAAGATCCCCTGGAGTAGGAAATGGCAACCCATTCCAGTATTCTTGCCTGAAAAATTTCATAGACAGAGAAGCCTGGTGTGCTACAGTCCATGGGGTTGCAAAGAGGTAGACACAAATGAACACACAGACACACACATTATGTATAAAATAAACAGGCTACAAGGATACATTATACAGCACAGGGAATATAGCTAATATTTTTAATAACCAAATGAAGTATCACCTTTAAAAATGTGAATCACTTTTAATAACCAAATGAAGTATCACCCTTAAAAATGTGAATCACTGTGTTATATACCTGAAACTTCTATTTCATATATCAACTATACCTCAATTTTTACAAAAAGGAATGAATGAACAAATGAATAAATAAATCTGTCTCTACACACAGACACACACACCCTTTTGGTTTTCTTTCTCTGTAGAACACTGACAAATATAAGTATCTAAGTAAGGCACTGATTCTCAACTAGAGATGAGGGGGATATGGGGTTGATAAAAAGAGCAAAGGAGTTGGGGATAATAGGTAATTTTGAAAAGGCCTGATGCAGACTTTGTGAATACTGATTCAAAAGCCATCCACAACCTTTGTCTATTACAGAGATGAAAATGCTAAAATGAATTTTCTCCCTTTGCCTGTAGCTAAGGGGTAACCCTGTGACAGGGCTGTGGCCATATTCTTGAGAATGGCTTCCTTCCTGAATAAAAAGCTAAAGCCTCCCTAGGAGAAAGCACCATGCTCTAACCATTCTCCCTGCCTGGTCTATGAAGGATTCAGATGTCAAAGCAGTGCCTGGAAGAATTGAAGATCAGCTCTACTGCTGCCACCATTCCCCAGTGCTCCATGCACAGTATTCTCAACAGAAAGCAAGCAGAATCTGGCTTCTCGGGCCAACCTGTATTGAAAGCTGAGAAACTTAACCTATTTCATGTTAAATATTATTATATGCTGCTGCTACTGCTGCTAAGTCGCTTCAGTTGTGTCCGACTCTGTGAGACCCCATAGACAGCAGCCCATGAGGCTCCCCCGTCCCTGGGATTCTCCAGGCAAGAACATTGGAGTGGGTTGCCATTTCCTTCTCCAATGCATGAAAGTGAAAAGTGAAAGTGAAGTCGCTGAGTCCTGTCTGACTCTTAGTGACCCCATGGACTGCAGCCTACCAGGCTCCTCCGTCCATGGGATTTTCTAGGCAAAAGTACTGGAGTGGGGTGCCATTGCCTTCTCTGAAATATTATTATATAGAGAGCTTTAAAAAAAATAGCTGTACTCGTTCTCCACTGAGGCCAGCTAAGGTCAAAATCTTTAGTGGGAAGGACCTGTTCTCGAAGAATTTCCCAAAGTAATAATTATGAAGCATTGATAATTAAAATTATAATGGTTATGAATCATTGAATTAATAAAGAAGGCTGTAGGGTCTTAAAAAGAGTCTTTGAAAATATGACCTGAATTTTTTTTAATGGCATTCCACTTTAAACTTAAGAGTTAGGGTTGAGTGGCACTTTGACATCACTGCATTTTGTAATGTAGTATTCCATTTAAAATTTTACCTCAGTTAACTTTTAGTATCTGTTACAGTTGAGAACTAAAGAGTTCCTCAGAGAACTAAAAATCACTATGTAATAAAACCTCACTAACAAATCATTAACAAGGAACTTATGGGCCAAGTTATTGAACGTAAAAGAAATGCCCAAATTACCTAATAATTTTTAAAGTCAACAGTATTATATCTTTGAGGCTATCCATGATGCAGCTTTAAAAATATTTTCTTCAGTTCTACCTATAAGAAAAAAAAATCAAGTGCTACTGAATCATGTTTTGTGCTTCAAAGTTTTGTACTTACCTTTTTTTTCTCCAGTGTAGGGCACATAGTCTTCCCTGTCCTTATGCTCCAAAGCTTCCTTCTCCAGATATGAAAGGAGGTGTTCTCGATCAAATGGCCCTGTGGCAGACTTTGATGTCTGGTTCTTCTGCCGGAACCCTGCAGGCAGAAGGGCGTTCTGCCAAAGAGAATGAATCAGCCATTATGACCAGCACGAACGCTAATGCTGTATGCGTCCAGATGTTACCCATCTAAGAAAGAATTATAGACTAGAATGAGATGTAGGCATTAAAGACTTCATCATAGGGTTCGAGGGCAGCAACATAAAAGTATTCCAAATGAAGTTTTTTAAAATTAGGTAAAATTAACTTATACTATTATTTAAATAGGCATAGCACCTCTTCTTCAGAGAGTATTCTACTAGCAGGAAACACCCTTTATTTTTTAAGTGTCCTGGGACAGTAACAAAAAATAGTTTGTGATGCTTAATAACAGCTCAACATATATGTATATACAGAAAATATTGTAACATTCATTGCAAAAGAATGCTAAATGACTATATACATCATAGTCCTTCATAATGTCTATTTCATCATAAAGATTTTTTTCACAAGAAAACTATGTATACATACAGTATATCTATACAGGATATCAGGCAATTAACATTTACATGTTTGTGTTTAAATGCAATGTGTTCAACTTCTATATGGACGTATGTGTGTATACATCGGAACTAGGATGTATTTGGAGCAACCACTGTCATTGGCTACTCGTGCACTAAGACACTCAGAGATTCTTATGGCCAGAGTTATATCCCTAGGTTTCCACATGGGTACAGACTTTTTGAGTGCACAGAGCAACTGACAGTTGGGGGAGAGGTGGGAGGCGATGGACTAAAGTTTTCTTTTTTAGGTCCTACTCTGTATTTTCACTAAGCCCAAGAATGACAAGCAGTGACTAGACAATGACAAAAGGGTCATCCTTTTGCTTGTCAAAAACCAAAGAGGTGATATTACCTTGTCTCACAGTTCTTAAGTATTCTTTGCTTTGAAAACGGGAGGCAGACAAAAAGTCACATAAAAGGGCCAACTCTGTTATGAAGTACCTCCCAATATTCGTGAGGATGTTGAATCTCCTGGCTGTTTTAAGATCATTTTTCATTGGGGTAATCTTATATGGATAATGATAAAAACAAATTTTCATTGTATAACTAAAAATATGGTATGGCATTTCAACTCTGGCCATTTGCTGAAATCCACAATAATTTTCATAAAATTCATCTTTTGTGTTTTCTTCATGTAATTTTGCATGTATTACACAAAAGTTCATCTTTCAAGATGAAATACAAAAGAGATCTGTTCCTCACCATGCACCAAAAATGTTTCTACAACATAAAACTGTCTATAAGAACAAAAAAAAAGAAACACAAGATGTCTACCCTCTGGCTTTGAAATCAAGGCAAGAGCTTCACATGAGGAAACCATTCTCAACCAACAATCCTGCCATTTTTACTTCCTAAAGACCTGTCTAACTTTCCTCCACCTCTAATTGTAGACCAGACAATTACTCTGGTCTATACTACGATCCAAGCTGGGATGGAAAATTACAGAGGCCTCTCAACTGGTCTCCCTGGATCAGTTGCCAAATACTCTTCAACCTTCACTCCACCCCATCCCCCGACCCTAGAGGTTACCCCAGCCTCACCTCACACACCCTCTCCATTCTAGCTACATCAGCCCTGCTCCTCCCTTTTACCTGCCATGTACTTCCTTCCCTGGGACGCTCTGTCCATACTTTTTTGTTCTTCATTTTCCAGAATGCAGCTTCATCCCTCCACGGAAAACTTTTCCTGACCTCCCATTATATGCTCTTATAGGCTTGATTATTTGATTAATGTCTAACTCCCCCAACTCCTACCAGCCTGTCTCATGAGGGCAAAGACCACGCTTTTGTTTAGATCACTCTTGCATCCCTAAGCCTAGCATAGTACCTGAGATATATAGGTTGCTTCCCACCTCCAATAGTTATTGAATAAAGACTTTAAAAATACATTTATTTTATGTATTCATTTGGCTGTGCCAGGTCCCAGTTACAGCACTCGGCACCTCTGACCTTCGTTGCGGCACATGGGATCTTTAGTTGTGGCATGCAGGATATTTAGCTGCCCCATGTGGGACCTGGTTTCCTGACCAGGGATCAAACCTGCGCCCCTTGCATTGAGAGCATGGAGTCCTAGCCACTGGACCATCAGGTAGGCCCTGAATAAGGATTTGAGAATACTTTTTTAAAAAAGATTGTTTTGATGTTGACCATTTTAAAGTCTTTACTGAATTTGTTACAGCATTGCTTCTGTTTTATATTCTGATTCTTTTGGCCTCAAAGCATGTGGAATCTTACCTACTGGACAAGGGGTCAAACTCTCACTCCCTGCATTGGAAGGCGCAGTCTTAACCACTAGTTCACTAGGGAAATCCCAAGGATATTTTTAAAGAAAAATGCTCATTAAGGCAAATTAATGCAAGCTACTTCCCTTCACTATCAATAAGACCCTTATACATATACTGCTATTTCATGGTGGTAGCAATAGAGTTGCAGTGTTCCACCTGCCTATTTAAACCCATATTAAACATACAGGTTTTAAATGATACATTAGCTGGAATCCTGGCTCCTTAAATACAGTTTTTGACCACAAAATAAATGAGAGCTATCTGGCTTTGGAGGCCAAAAGCTAAGTTTTATTAGAAGTACACTTTAATTGAGTAAGTTAATAGATCATAATTACTTAACAGATAAAAATATATTTTATCTATTAATAAATAGATAAAAATCTCATTAAAATTACATGCTTCTCCCTTACAGTGAAATGCTGTTGTAATAATTAATTCCCAGTTTAGAACTGAAAAAATAGCTTTTGCCTAGACTGATTGGCTGTCTTTTGGAGACAGAAGTTTCAAAAAACATTTAAGTTAGCAAATGAGTAAACTGAATGTAGCATAAGGAAAGTAAAATAGCCCTCCAAAATATTTATAATGAAATATCATATTCACACTGCATCAAGCTGTCAATAAACATCACTGTTCTTCTAGTCTCAACTAATAGTACCAGGGAGTCACAACTAGGATTGGGGAGTTTACAAAATACATCCAAAAGTTAGAACTCAAGTCTCTCCATACAAGAAGCAGGCCATGGATTTCCAAATAAGAAAATAAAAGCCATCAGCTTTTAGACCTACAGCATAAGGCACAAATTAAAGGGGACTCACTGTCATTTAACAGAAAGCCCACCAGACTCTACCAGGCATCAATCAGGTAGTGAAGGATCTAGTCTCAGGTCTTTCCACAATTGTAAAACTGAGGCAAGTCACCTAACTTTTTGTTTTCTATCTGTGAAACAGAGGACAAGAGCTAGGTCAATTTTTCTCAGCTAAGGGTGTTTTTGTACCCCAGGGGACGACTGGCAAGATCTGGAAATATTTTTGATCGTCACAACTGGCAGGAAAGCATGTTAACCATATTTTAAATTTTCTGTATTTTAGGATGCTTTGACATTGTGGGGGCCTTGCTAATCCTGGAAAGCACGCCCCTCGCAGGGCTAACCAGTTCCCATGGATAGCAAACAACTCTGTCTGTCATCAGTGTGCCTTTCATACGAAACCAGAGACTACATCCCCAACCACCTCTTCTACCTCTCACACACAAAGCCAATACTTGCTCTGCCCTAAATCGGCCCAGGACCAGATACCAGATAACTAGAAGCCACTCCTGTAGCCCAGAGACACTGAAATTATTCAAACTGCCCAATCCTACGCTTGCCCACACTTGCTTACTCTGTCTCACCTATTTTTTCCCTTGGAAAGCACAATACAAGTTCTAGGCCATACTTGCTCCTCATTCCTTCTGACTCCTGGCCAACCCCCTGCTTCCCGTGGCGGCCCTGCGCAGCTTGGTGTGCCTCCTGCTGTTGGGAACTGTAAGTAATAAACTCTTCTTTCAAGTAAGTTATTCTTACATGTCATCTTACCAGACCTGATTAAAACAAAATCCCAGGTACATTTTAAAACAGGAGGGTGTGCTATTAGTATGTAGTGAGCAGGGGTCTAGGATGCTGCTAAACATCCTATAATGCATCAGACAGCCTACAGCAAAGAATTACCCAGCCCCAAATGTCAACAGTGCCAAGGCTGAGAAACTCTGGACTAGATGAAAGCTTTATGTTCCTACTGTTTGATTCAAATAGGTCTGACAGGTTGAAATGCCTGGGGAAGATTCTGCTGTGACATGCAAAAGAGCACTGTTATTCTGAGTTATCCTACAGACTTAGGTGCACTAAAAAATCTTCCTTACAATAACAATTATGGTTAAGGGATTTGATCTGTAGTACAGACACATTAACCAAGTGCTGAAGAAATGCTGAGAATAGGAGTGTAATGCTCAATAAAATTTAAAAAATATTCTAGCAGGAAATAAACATGTGGTAGTGACAAGAACACTTTCATAAAACAAACTCTACTACAATCCGTAAAAGGCACTAAAAATCAATGTCTTGGCATAATAAAACATGGTAAAGAAAAGAAGCCCAGCAAATAGTCATTACCTTCAGATTAGGGAGGCATAAACTCAGTGTTCTCCCCTCACTGCCACTTACCTTCACCCCCCACCCAACTGCTGCTACCCCCGGAAACGTATCAGGGATTAATAATATTCAAGGATCAAGGATCTCTACCTTAGCCTTAAGTAATGTATAAGATAAACAACATCCATTTTGCAAAACAAAACATATATTCAGGTCTGCTTTACATGGATTGCAGTACTGCCCACAGTCTACTTAGATCTATTCTACCAATGACTGGAAACCTTGATCCAGTTTGTTCAGCATCTTTCAGAAAAGTAAGCATTAGATTTAAGGTCATGAAGAACCTTCTAGAGACACTTTCTACACCGCAACCATCCTGATATAGAAGCCCTGAAGAGGCACAGAGGCTGGCATATGCTGTATTTTACCCAAAACATTGTTCCCTGCCCAGAGAGAAAAGATTTCTTAAAAGGGAGAAAATTTCAGGATATGTTTGAAAATAAAAACGTTGGAAAAAATGCTTAGACTAGTTATGTTACTAGAGATACAAGGCAAAAGTGGGGGAACTGAAGAGGCAAAAGTTTATTTGGATAAAGAGGAGGAGTGAGGGCAGTGTCAGGGAAAAGCCATGAAAAAGATAAGTGCTCGAAGGCAGCTACTTAGTATCAAAGGGTTTCAAAAATTATTTCATTTCTCTTTATGACCTAGCACCTACCTCAGGGTCAAGATCATCCAGAACAGTTTCCAGTTGTTTCAGTTCTACTTCTGACAGATTCCCAAGGAGTTCGTCTTCATCCAGATCCTTGTATTTTTCTAAGTCCTTCCGGAACGACAGTGCCATGGTTTGCAGTAGAGGAAGTCACTTAATTTTTGCTATCCAGTACACTGAGAAGTGATTTTTTTCCTCAAAACTATAGAGAGAAAACAAAAACATTTAAAATGTTATGTCATGTCCACCTTACTTCGATCTATTCTAGGTTAAGTGAAATGTAATTTCCATGTATGGTAAATTCTTTGACCATATATCACGCACTACCCTCCTCTATCAATCATTAAATGCCTTTACCTTTTGTCTTTTGTTGACAAAAAGCAACCAACTGAAAAGAGAAAGCCACAACTAGGAAGAAAGAGGTGAAGGAGCAAATAAAATTCAAATCCATTAAAACAGCTTCTTGATAGTACTTAGATTTCCTGATAACTGAGTTTTAGGGGGGAAGAATTTATGTATCAAAATATAATTTTTTCCATCAATGGTTTTCAAATGAATGCTACCAGAGTACTTTGTTTAAGCACAGTATGTTTGAGGTATGCTTGTTTTGCTATAAACTGCTTAGAAGAACATTATTTTCTGACTCAATGTAGAGGGGATATTAATATACTTTCCACAGGAGAAGTGGCCATTGGAAAAAAAATGAGAAGGTGCATTTTAAAAATATTTTTGATAAGGCATTTTTTCCTTCTAATTTATATTTTGCTGCATTATGAAAATAATACATTTATTTGGCAAAGTAATCTAGATTCCAAGTTGAAATAAAATTCTGAAGAAAGTGTACTGATTATTTTTTAAATATGAAATATTATATATATTCTAAACAATACATACTAACATTATTAGGAAAAGGCATCTTTAAAGTTAAAAAAAAAAAATGACATAGCATTCTGAAAAATGCTTTAGGAAAAAACTCAATACTATGCTGCAATATGTCATCCACTGACCGGAAAGATTGGTCAGGTGGGTCTGGTGATAGGAAAGGATCTCACCATTTCCTCGCCATGTCCATCCCTCCCAAACAGCTCTGAAGTGACTCAAAAAGCAGCATCTTTCCAGATACAGCAGGACTGTACCACAGGAAAAAAATACTTAAAATAAGAATCACAAAAAGTATGAAATAAAAATGAAGTATTTCTATAAATTCTAGCTACATATGTGGATCATTTTTCTCACAAATGTTTCTGTGTGATTAAGAAATAATCCTGAGATTTAGCGATGTGGCTAAATTTTTCGGCTGTAAAACGCCCAGTACTTTAAAGTTGAGATACACTTTCTACTCCCTTCTCCCAATTTCTCCTAACTTAATATTTTTACTAATACATTTTCCTCCTCAAACTAGCAACACTTTATGGATCCTTTTATGTGTTTTCATCTCCTACGAAGAAAGGAAGGTTCACTACAGGGGTCTGTCAGCTAGCAAACATCTGGGTCCAATAACAAGCAAATAAATGGAGCTGTACTTACACAGATGTTAAATTAGAGGCATTTTGTATAACAGCCCTAGATGGGTCTGGCTTACACCTGTTCTGCTGGCACCTCATCTGGTTTAGCATCAACCCTGGATTATTTTTCGCTTTTTTGAACACATAATTATTATCATTATTGTCATTACTAAGCTTGGTAAACCTCCTCTGTACTTTCAACTTTAAGAATACATGCTTACCAAGCATCCAGGGAGTGTATCTTCTCAACTAAAAACAATAAAGTTTGTGGAGACTATTCAATAGAAGGTATTAGCACTTTCAAATATATTAACCATAAAATGCAATTTTAAAGAAGGTGGCAGGTAACTACAGAGGAAAAAATAGAAAACATTTTGAAAAAATACTTCCTTCATTAAAGTATCAGTGATATGGTATTCGAGACAGATAAGGGTAAGAAACTGATAAGTACATGAATATGTACTAAGAGTAACCAGCTTTCACTATTTTTTAATGTTTGAACAATCAATTCAAAAAGTCTTTAATGTAGTTTAACATATTTTTGAGGTTTATCAGTTCAGTTCAGTTACTCAGTCATATCTGACTCTTTGTGACCCCATGGACTGTAGCACGCCACACCTCCCTGTCCATCACCAACTCCCAGAGTTTACTCAAACTCATGTTCATCGGTGATGCCATCCAACCATCTCATCCTCTGTCCTCCCCTTCTCCTCCTGCCTTCAATCTTTCCCAGCATCACGGTCTTTTCAAATGAGTCAGTTCTTCACATCAGGTGGCCAAAGCACTGGAGTTTCAGCTTCAGCATCAGTCCTTCCAATAAATATTCAGGACTAATTTCCTTTAGGATGGACTGGTTGAATCTCCTTGCAGTCCAAAGGACTCTCAAGAGTCTTCTCTAACACCAGAGTTCAAAAGCATCAATTCTTTGACACTCAGCTTTCTTTATAGTCCAACTCTCACATCCACACATGACTACTGGAAAAACCATAGCTTTGACTGGCAAAGTAGTGTCTCTGCTTTTGAATATTGTGTCTAGGTTGGTCATAGCTTTTCTTCCAAGGAGCAAGCATCTTTTAATTTCATGGCTGCAGTCACCATTTGCAGTGATTTTGTAGCCCCAAAAAATAAAAGTCTCTCACTGTCGATCATTTCCCCATCTGTTTGCCATGAGGTTTATAGCATACAATAAAGCCAACACTGTGCTTAATAAATACTTCAAAGAAATAAGTATTAATTATTTTGAGCATCCCCTCACCTTACTCTCAAGTGTTCCAGCTTGGGCCATAAAATAAACGGTCATCCTGCAAAAGTGGGGTTCAGCTGCTCACTGCTTAAAAGCCAATCAAGAGGCAAGGTTGGTGAAAAGGACACTTTGCTTTATTTTGGATGCCAGAAGCTGAGGGTGGGGGGTTGTCCAAAGGCCAACCCCCACTCTCCCGGCCAACAATCAGTGGGCTAGAGCTTTTATAGGCCAAGGGAGGGGGCTACATACAGAAACAGCACAGTCACCTCTGACAGGCATCTGAAATTGGTCATTGGTGGTCTGATCAGCATCATCTTGATATGTTTTAAGTACAGTTAATCTTTAGTTCCAGGGTTGGTTGGTTTCCATTTCTTAAGGCCAGCTCTTGGAATTGTGTCAACTTAAGTCTTGGCTACAATCTGGTCATCATGTAACTAACTTCTCCACTGGTGGGGGTTTCAGTATCTATTACAGCTCACAGGACATGGCTCAAAACATTATCTACAACCCTTGTGTATGTGTCAGTCATGTCTGACCCTTTGCAACCCCATGGACTCTAGCTTGCCAGGCCCCTCTGTTTCTGGAATTTATTGTAGCTTACAGTAAAGAATCTGCCTGCAGTGCAGGAGACCTGGGTTCAATCTCTAGTTCAGGAAGATCCCTGGAGAAGGGAATGGCTACCCACTCCAGTATTCCTACCTGGAGAATTCCAGGGACAGAAGAGCCTGGTGGGCTACAGTCCATGGGGTAGTAAAGAGTCAGACATAATTGAGTGACTAACACATACATACAGCCCTTGAGGAGGAACTGAAAGTCCCTGACTTTGCTTAATGGCTAAACTAGTGTTATTTGGCCTCCTTTGACTGTTTTCCTTTGTTTCTTCATGTTCGCACTTCTCTGATTAAACTTATTCTTTAGCTAAATAGTTTCCACAGAAAAAAACCAGGTAGAGGACACGAAGGACAATATCCATAGGGTCCTGCTCCATTTCAGTCTTACTAATAAGGTACCGTAGCGGGCAATATGATAGGAATGAGGCATTAGGAGCAAAGGCAATGTTACATGCCACTCAGGATCTATAGATTTGGAACATGACATCCCTTAAAGTGACTGAACAGATTACTCCAAGAGTGGCTCCTTATCCCAAAGTAAATCTGTCACACAAAGCACTGAATAGTATTGCTTAAAGATTAACAAAATGAACACCATGAGAACATACAACCCAGCCTCAGAAAGAGAACATTACTAGTACTCTCATGTTCCCCTTTCCATCCCTTCCTCTAGAAGTAGTAGCCAGAAGAAGTATTGAATTTTTAATTAATCATTCTCTTACTTTCTTTACAGTTTTACCTCAAATGTACATATCTTTAAACTGTTTTAGTTTTGCTATTTTTGGTACATATACACATGTGGACTTGTACATTATGTATCTTCTCTTTTTCCTGATATATTTATTTAATTTTAAAAATTTCTTACAATGCTGTGTTGGTTTCTGCCATACAACAATGCAAATCATCCATAATTATACAAACATTCCCTCCCTCCCCTCCCACATCCCATCCCTCCAGGTCATCACAGAGCGCAAGACTGGGCTCCCTGTGCTACAAGCAACTTCTCACTAGCTACCATCCTGCACCTGATAGTGGGTATATGTTGATGCTTGCTTTATTCATCTCACTCTCCCTCCCCACACCGTGTCCACAAGTATGACTTGCTTTTTATACTCAACATTGCTTTGCGTTCATATTTAGAGCTGAAATTCTTTCCTTTTCATTTCTATATAATATTCCAATGTATAAATGGACATCTGAAGACCTGCAGTCTTTCCTGCTCTATTTTTCTGCTGTGAAATAGGCTGCTTGTTGCCTCTTTACTTGGTATACACGTGCAAGAGTTTCTCCAAGTTGTCCAAAGCTAGGAATGGAATTGCTGGGACAAGGGTATGGTATTACCAACTTTACTAGGTAATGTTAAACTACTTTCAAAGTGGTTGTATCAATTTAGATTCCTGGAAGATTCAGTGCATGACAATTCATGTTGTTCATCCTTGCTAACTACTGGTATTATCAGACGTGGGGTATTTGTACCCACTCTGGCGGATATGAAATGATGTTTCACTGCGGTTTTAATTTGCATTTTGCTGAGTTGTGAAGAGGCTGTGCCTCTTTATATGCTCTTGGCCTTCGTCACTTAGACACAGTGGTGTTCCTTACTCTATGAAGAGCCTCTGCCCATTTTTATATTGTGTTATCTTTAAAAACAGGGTAGATGCTCTTTACCATATTCTGGATACTAATCTTTGTCAGTTATACATTTCAAATCTCTTCTTCCATTTTAACTCTTACTAATTTATTAAGGTATTTCTTGGGGAAAACATATCAAAATGTTTTTCAGTTATCTAAGGAATTTACTTCCTTGACTTGTTTTTTCCTTTTCAAAGCAATGCAAAGGCATTTCCTTTAAGTTCAGACTATGGAATTTTGCCAAGAGGGAAGAACTTCCAGGTAGTTCATCCTACCTAACGTTGCTCAAAACTCACCAAAAGCGTTCAGATTCCTAACCGGATTGTACCTCTCATCCTTCACTGAGGATTAGCTGTGTAGTGACAATATGCCAAGCATTAGCAAGAGAAGCTTCGAACTTCTTAGGAAGGGAAGCTATGGAAGCTGTGCTTAGCTCTGCTTTCTGTCCATGGATAACATGTCCTCTCTTGCTTGCCCTTTGACATCTGTGTATTGGAAGGAGAACAAATGCTAAATGGTTTCAACCAGTGTCCTAGAGGAAGTACCGTAAATCTACACTGAGTCTACAGGAACTTCTTTTAATCGCCAAGCTAATGTAAAATCCATTTCATAAAAATACACTTCACAATTTACACACTACAAGAATAGATTTTTTTTTTAACATAATAGTCTCATAGTTATTTTTTTTAAAGGTTGTATATAAGCAAAAGTTAGTTTTCCCAATTAGGTAAACTTTCAGGCAGAAGTAGAAAATTTTTAAACTTGAAATTCTGGTATGATCAGACTCTTTAATTCTCTATCCCTGACTCATTTTTTGGAGCAGCAGTTTTCAAGTTTTAGAGTGAATCAGAACCCCCTGGAGGGCTTGTTAGAACGTCACCCTAAGGCCCCACCCCAAGTTTCCTGATTGAGTAGGTAGAGGGGTAGGGCTGAAAAGCTGCATTTTTAACAAGCTGCCAGCTGGTGCTGATGCAGTCAGTCTGGAACCAGGCTTTGAGAGTCACTGCTCTGCTCTGGAGGAGCCGACTGTATACATTCTGACACCCGGATGGCTCATCCTCCTGGCAGCTGTCTTGCCCTGCTCACAGGCTGGAGAGCTCTGTTAGAACAGCCCCAAAGTCTAGAGGGGCTGTTGCCAGGATGCGGTTCCCTTTTCACTCCACCACTGCTCCCCTAGATTCAACTATTGGAAGCAATACCAAGGAACACAGGGAAACTCCTGGAATGTTCCGCCAAAAGCCTTCATTCCATTAACCAACTTCTTTTCAGTTATTACCTGTCTCTAGAATCCTTCTCCTTTTCCACACATGACTTCCAGATGGATTGTCAGCCATCTCATTTGACAGATGTTTTAAATTTTAGCTTTCTATTTAGATTTTTTTTAAAATAGCTATATTCTAGATCTTTGGGATCACTTTAAATGAAGCATTATTATGAGATTCCAGATGCCATATTTACATTTATATTTATCACTGCATTAGCACCAGGTAGAACTGCTTTAATTATTCTTGTGGAAAATTCTTAAAGAGATGGAAAAACCAGACCACCTGACCTTCCTCCTGGTAAATCTGTATGCAGGTCAAGAAGCAACCGTTAGAACTGGACATGGAACATCAGACTGGTTCCAAATCGGGAAAGGAGTGGTCAAGGCTGTATATTGTCACCCTGCTTATTTAACTTATTTTCAGAGTACATCATGAGAAATACAAGCTGCAATCAAGATTGCTGGGAGAAATATCAATAACCTCAGATATGCAGATGACATCACACGCAGAGCAGAAAGCAAAGAAGAACTAAAGAGCCTCTTGATGAAAGTGAAAGAGGAGAGTGAGAGTTGGCTTAAAACTCAACATTCAGAAAACTAAGATCATGGCATTGGGTCCCATCACTTCATGGCAAATAGATGGGGAAACAATGGAAACTGTGACAGACTTTACTTTGCTGGGCTCCAAAATCACTGCAGATGGTGTCTGTAGCCATGAAATTAAAAGATGCTTGCTCCTTGGAAGAAAAGTTATGACCTCACTACAGAGCATATTAAAAAGCAGAGACAGTATTTTGCCAACAAAGGTCCATCTAGTCAAAGCTATGGTTTTTCCCATAGTCATGTAAGGATGTGAGAGTTTGACTATAAAGAAAGCTGAGCGCTGAAGAACTGATGCTTTTGAGCTGTGGTGTTGGAGAAGACTCTTGACCCTTGGATTCAAGGAGATCAAACCCGTCCATCTTAAAGGAAATCGGTCCTGAATATTCATTGGAAGGACTGATGCTGAAGCTGAAACTTCAATACTTTGGCCACCTGATGCGAAGAACTGACTCACTGGAAAAGACACTGATGCTGGGAAAGATTGAAGACGGGAGGAAAAGGGGAGGACAAAGGATGAGATGGTTGGATGGCATCACCAACTTGATGGACATGAGTTTGAGAAAACTCCAGGAGTTGGTGATGGACAGGGAAGCCTGGTGTGCAGCAGTCCATGGGGTCGCAAAGCGTTGGACACAACTGAGTGACTGAACTGAACTGAATACACAGGCAGTTTTAATACCTAAATGATGCATTTGCACAAAATGGAGACAAAATACTATGTAACCAAAGGATTCTCTGAGGTTCAAATACAGAAAAATAGTAGGAAGAATTACGTTCGCACATGGCAGATGGTCGGAGAGGCATAATGAATTCATACAGAACTTGAAGCAGTCAGAACCATATTCCCATTGACGGCAATTTAGTTTTCGCAAAAACAATCAATTAACACTAGGATCCACAATACTTTAAGAGAAATACCTCTCTACTTAACCAGTCTCCTGTTATTCTCCTTTAGTTTCACTTTTTTTCTAAAATAGAGTTAGATCTTGACACTATTTAAAAAACAACTGGTATACAATGGGCAGAGATAGCCTCTTCAAACTGGACAACTACATGTAAAAGAATGAAATTAGAATACTTCCTACCACCACACACAAAGATAAACTCAAAATGGATTAAAGACCTAAATGTAAGACCAGAAACTATATAAAACTCTTAGAGGAAAACATAGGCAGAATACTTGATGACTAAATCACAGCAAGATCCTCTATGACTTACCTCCTAGAGTAAGGGAAATAAAAATAAACAAGTGGAACCCTCAGTTCAGTTCAGTTGCTCAGTCGTATCTGACTCTTTACGACCCCATGGACTGCAGCATGCCAGGCTTCCCTATCCATCACCAACTCCTGGGGTTTACTCAAGCTCATGTCCATTGCTTTGGTGATGCCATCCAACCATCTCATCTTCTGTCATCCCCTTCTCCTCTTGCCTTCAATCTTGAGGAGTCAGTTCGCATCAGGTGGCCAAAATATTCAGCTGAAGTTTCAGCTTCAGCATCAGTCCTTCCAATGAATATTCAGGACTGATTTCCTTTAGGATGGACTGGTTGGATCTCCTTGCAGTCCAAGGGACTGCAACACCACATTAAGTGGGACCTTATTAAACTTACCTGGAGAAGGAACTGGCAACCCACTCCAGTATTCTTGCCTGGAAAAGCCCATGGATGGAGGAGCCTGGTAGACTACAGTCCATGGAGTCGCAAAGAGTCGGACATGACTGAGCTACTTCACTTTCACTTATTAAACTTAAAAGCTTTTGTGTTGAGGTTTGACAGAAAACAACAAAATTCTGTAAAGCAATTATCCTTCAATTAAAAAAAAATGAATTTTTTTAAAAAAGGCTTTTGCACAGCAAAGGAAACCACAAACAAGGTGAAAAGACAACCCGCAGAATGGGAGAAAATAACAGCAAATGAAACAACTGACAAAGGATTAACTCCCAAAATATACAAGTGGCTCATACAAGTCAATACCAGAAAAACAAACAACTCAATCAAAAAGTGGGAAAAAGACCTAAACAGACATTTCTCCAAAGAACACACAGAGATGGTAACAAACACATGAAAAGATGCTCAACATCACTCATTACTAGAAAAATGCAAATCAAAACTACAATGAGATATTACTTCACACCAGTCAGAATGGCCATCATCAAAAAGTTTTATAAACAATAAATGGTGGAGAGGGTGTAGAGAAAAGGGAACCCTCTTGAACTGTTGGTGGGGATGTAAATTGATAAGCCACTAAGGAAGACGGTATGGAGATTCCTTAAAAAACTAGGAATAAAACCACCATATGACCCAGCAATCCTATTTCTAGGCATATACCCTTCGGAAATCAAAATTCAAGAAGAAACATGTACCCGAATGTTCACCGCAACACTATTTACAACAGCTAGAACATGGAAGCAAACTAGATGTCCATTGACAGATGAATGGATAAAGAAGCTGTGGTACATATATATGAAATATTACTCAGCCATAAAAAGGAACACATTTGAGTCAGTTCTAATGAGGTGGATGAACCTAGAGCCTATTGTACAAAGTAAAGTACGTTGGAAAGAGAAAGATAAATATCATATACTAACACACATATATGGAATCTAGAAAGATGGCACTGATGAAATTATTTGCAGGGCAGCAATGGAGACACAGACATAGGGAACAGACCTGCGGATGTGGTGGGGGGAGGGGAGGAAGGAGAAGGGGAGACGTATGGAGAGAGTAACATGGAAACTTACATTACCATATGTAAAACAGACAGCCAACAGGAATTTGCTATACAACTCAGAGAACTCAAACATGGGCTCTGAAACAACCTAGAGAGGTGGGATGGAGAGGGAGGTGGGAGGGAGGTTCAAGAGGGAGGGGATATATGTGTACCTATGGCTGATTCATGTTGATGTTTGGCAGTAACCAACAAAATTCTGTAATGCAATTATCCTTCAATTAAAAAATAAATTAATTTTTGAAATTCTTCCAGTAAAAAAAAAAAAAAGACAAACCCCCCCCCCAAAAAAAAACCCCACAACTGGAATTACATGATTCAGAGTTACATTCTTTCAATATATGAGGAGTTAACCCTCATTTCATCACTATTTCAATAGGCAGGCTCTGGGTTCAGCCTCTTTTCTCTCTTTAATGCACACATGTGGTCATGTGCTCTGGTTCAAAAATCTAAGTCTCACAGTATCTTCAATGGGATAAGGTAAAGTACAGGGTCATTTGGCCTGCTGCCTATTTTTGTAAATAACATTTTACTGGAACATACTCGCAGTCACGCTCTTATGTATTGTCTGTGGTTGCTCTTGTGCTACAATGGCAAAGTTGAGTAAATACAACAGAGATCCATATGGTGTGTCAAACCTGAAGTATTTACTATCTGGTCCTTCAAAGAAAACAATTGCCAACTCCTGACCTACCAGATAAAATCCAAACTCCTCAACACGAGATACGAAGTTTACAAACGGATCCCAGCTAGCTTTCCAACATTATTTCTGGCTGCTGACCATCACATAGCCTATGTGCCAAATAGTCCCTAAAGTTTTAGGTCTCTATGCCTTTGCTTATTTCCCTCTCTCCACAATGAATGCACTCTTTCTCATCTTCCTCTGTCCTCAAATCCTTACATATTCTTTAAGGCCTAAGTAAACGTCATACATATCATCCTGGACATTTTCTCTGCTCTCCATTCCTACCCCCAGGAAAGATCTTCAACTGATAAGATCAACATATGAGGATGAAAAGAGAATGTTTCCCAAAAAAGTAGAACAAATGACTCTAGAATGGTAATAACATAACCACAGAAAGAAAGGGTTGCCATGCAGATATAAGAAAATGGGGTTCATTAAGCAAGATTTGGCCATGTTCATTCAACACAAGGAAAGCTCAGTGTCCTAATCAGCAGATGTGATTGGCTAGTTCCCACTGCAGTTATAAGCCTTGTAGGAAGCAGCTCAGATGGCCAATGCTTAATGTCATTCAATATTTACTCAGTTCCCCTTATTCTTCTCTGTGCTCACCAAGTAATCTAATTAAAACTTGGCTATTCACATAGCTTTCCTCACTGTAAATTAATAAACTGATGTTTTGACTGAAGCACCAGTCTCTTATGAGTGCGGTTAGTACAGGCCGTTTTTTAAGAAATCAGGCACCTACTGATGGATTGAAATCAGGTCTCTGCAAAAACAAAGCTGAGGACCACCACATGAATTCTATCCCAGGGTTGGCTGGCCAACTACTTATAAAGACACCCTCTATCTCAAGTCAAAGCAACAGTGGCAGTGTATTCAGTCATTGTCTGTTTGTCTTGCTGGACACTGTGAGTCCCTCGCAGAAGAGATTCTCTCCCAGAGCTCATTTCTTACTGGGATGCCATCAATAGGCACAATACTTGGTTATTCACAGGTAAGACAATTTTGATTTAACTGGATCATGTATCACTCTCCCCTTTCCTTTTTTTGGTAGTCCCTCTACGTGCCCCTTTCCGTACTGTTTATGGCGTTCTCGAGGCAAGAATACTGAAGTGGTTTGCGATTCCCTTCTCCAATGGACCACATTTTGTCAAAACTCTCCCATGATCCATCTGTCTTAGGAGGTGGCCCTGCACAGCATGGTTCATAGCTTCACTGAGTTACACAAGGCTGTGATCCATGTGATCATTTTGTTTAGTTACCTGATGTGAAGAGTCAACACACTGGAAAAGACTTTGATGCTGGGAAAGATTGAGGGCAGGAGGAGAAGGGGGTGACAGAGAATGAGATGGTTGGATGGCACCACTAAATCAGTGGACATGAGTTGGAGCAAACACTGGGAGATAGTAAAAGACAGGGAAACCTGGCGTGCTGCAGTCCATGGGATCCCAAGGAGTCAGACACAATTTAGTGACTGAACAACAACAACTACCTGTCCCAGATATCTACAATCTCCTTGTTCCCAAATTGGGAAAGGAGTACAACAAGGCTGTGTATTGTCACTCTGCTTGTTTAACTTATATGCACAGTACATCACATGAATCACAAGCTGCAACCAAGATTGCCGGGAGAAATATCAGCCACCTCAGACTATGCAGATGATACCACGCTAACGGCAGGAAGTAAAGAACTAAAGAGCCTCTTGATGAGGGTGGAAGAGGAAAGTGCAAAAACTGGCTTGAAACTCAATATTTTAAAAACTAAGAACATGGCATCCAGTCCCATCACTTCATGGCAAATAGAAGGGATATATGTGGAAGCAGTGACAGATTTTATTTTATTGGGCTCCAAAAACACTGTGGGTGACTGCAGCCATGAAATTAAAAGACAACTGCTTCTTGGCAGGAAAGCTACGACAAACCTAGACAGTGTTAAAAAGCAAAGACATCACTTTGCCGACAAAGGTCCACTGTAGTCAAAGCTATGGTTTTTCCAGTAGTCATGTACAGATATGAGAACTGGACCATAAAGAAGGCTGAGCACTGAAGAATTGATGCTTTCTGAACTGTGCTGTTGGAGAAGACTCTTAAGAGTCCCTTGGACTGCAGGGAGATCAAACCAGTCAATTTCATTTCCTAAAGGAAATCAACCCTGAATATTAATTTGAAGGACTAATGCTGAAGCTGAAGTTCCAATACTTTGACCACTTGATGAGAAGAGCTGACTCACTGGAAAAGATGCTGATGCTGGGAAAGACTGAAGGCAGAAGGAGAAGGAGGCACCAGAGGATGAGATGGTTAGATAGCATTACTGACTCAATGGACATGAATCTGAGCAAATTCCAGGAGAGAGTGGAAGACAGAGGAGCCTAGTGTACTGCAACCCATGGGGTCGCAAAGAGTTGGACACGACTTAGCTACTGAACAACAACAATCAGTCTTTCCATACTTCTGCTAATTCTTTACAGCCTTTGCATTAGTCATCTTTTCTTTAGTATCAAAACATTCAGAATTCTCTGCTGTCTAATCTTCCTCAGTTAAAACAAAAGAAAAAACATCTGATTATCAGTGACCAGACCTCTGAAATGAAACACATGCCCTGAGGAAGATTTGATTTTCTTTTGAGTAAATAAATGAATTTCCTCCTTGCGGAATACCAAGCCTCACTCTTTAGATGTGCTGGGCTTAAGACTGTGTGTCTTTTCCTCACTGGCTTCTCCTAGGACCTACTGGTACTGAACTAACCTCGTCCACCAGATTAGAAACTTTTTTTTTCTGTTTCAAGATTCCCAGATGATTATTTGCTTTCCAATATATTTACTGTTCATTC
Source organism: Bos indicus (assembly GCF_029378745.1). Lineage (NCBI taxonomy): Eukaryota > Metazoa > Chordata > Mammalia > Artiodactyla > Bovidae > Bos > Bos indicus. The sequence continues at coordinate 58,347,617 of NC_091769.1, forward strand.
AACAAATATTTTTGAATATCTTCTGCACCAGAAATTGACTTGTTCCAGACAACAGGCAGGAGTAGTATACAAGACAGCCAAGTTCCTTGCTCCAATTTAGTTTAAAGGTAGCAGAAAGACAAAAACAATGAACAAAAGACCCAAGGTAATAATAACATATATGATAAGAAAAACCTAGGACAACGCTATAGGTGACGTGAGGTTCAGAAAAGTTACTTTAAGTGGTTTTGATGACTGTTCTGAAAGGTGACTTTTCAGCCAAGATCTAAGTCTCTTGCAACTTTCTCAACCTAGGACTCTCCTAACAGTAGTAATATAGGTGAGAAGCAGTGATGACTTTGCTTGAATTTATAGCTGTGAAGACAGAAGTGGAAAAAAACATGTAATGTATTTTAGAAGCAAAGTTAAAAGGACTTGTTCATAGACTGGCAGTAAGGAGATAAGGACAAGAGATGCCTGAAGGGCTGACCCCTGTGCTAATTTCAGTTTGTATTTAATAAACTTTTTGTTGTTCTATACTTATTTTTTCTGAAGAGCTGAACATGGCCCTATGCTACCTGTATTTCTAGGTCTGGAAAAAAAAAAGGTTTTTGGTTAATAGCTTCATAATGGTTTGAGATCCACATTGTAAATTGTTTTAATAAATTTTCAACAAACTAATAATAACCAACTAACTAACCCAAATAAACCAATTAAAAATTACTAAATAAAACTGCTGGCTATGGCTTGGTGGCCCAGTGATTAGGATTCTGGGCTTTCCCTGCTGTGGCCCAGGTTCAATCCCTGGTCCAGAAAATGAGATCCTGCAAGATGTGTGGCATGGCTCCTCCATACCCACCCCTCCCCTCAAAAAAGGGCATGATTTTGTTAATACTACTTTTGGCATCATCTTTTGCAAAGAGCTCAGTCTAAAAAGTGAAACAAGCAAATATCTGCCATGATTTTTTTAAAAAAATACTACACAACTACTGCTCCTAACTTACTTTCTCACCAATATTTTTGACAATTATTGTTGAACTCCTGAGGAAGAGGCGATCATGAATTTGGCACACTGTGATTTCAAGATCCACACAGCTGACTCTTTCAACACCCAGTCTGAGTTCCTTGACTTTCTTCTGAGGGTCTGGTCCTCTGCCCTATATTAGCTCTACAGTCCCATGGCTGTAACGTAATGCTAATCATTACCAATAATTATATCCCTCCATAACTCAATTTCTTTGATCTTCTCTCTCTCTCAGGAACTCTTTTATCAAAATCCCAATCCTAGTTAAAACACTCTTCCTACCCCTCACCTGTACCAGACTGGAAGATAAAGCACAAAAAAAACACACGAACTGACTAACCATATTTAATATTTATCACCCCACTAACATCAAACTAGTGGGTAATCCCATTGTATTACCCTGGTCCAGTCACTCTCTCACAATCAAATATGACTATTTTACTTCTTATTTTCTTTACTTTCTTATTTTCCCTCAAACCTTTAATATTTCTTACCTATCACTCTCAGATGAAGATTCCACCTTAATATTTCACTAAGAATATTGAAGCAATCATAAAAGGATATGTAAGTTCCCACTGCTACATCTACCAACTGACCTGAATGTGTACCCATAAGTCTACTTTCCTTCTTGTTTTCATAAGCTGTTGAGACTCTTTATTTACGGCCAATCCCATAGTCCGTGACAAGATCCCATTCATGCTCATATATACATTATTATTCCAATAAGTTGACCTTTCTCAACAGGATCATGACCATCAGCACACAGATAGGAACATACCTTCCCAAATTAAAAACAAACATTCCTTTGACTTTATATCCCCCCCAAACACTTCACATCTCCCTCTCAACTATTTCTTTACTCTTTATAGCAAAATTCCTCAAAAGAACTATTTGGTTTTGGTACCCCAAATTGCTGCCCTCTTATTCTACCTTCTTCAATCTGGTGTTCATTCCTAGCACTTACTCCACCCAAATTGATCTTGTCAGCAATAACCTGCATGGTGCCAAATCCAACTGTCAATTCTTGAAGCAGCATCTGATAAGAGATCACGCTTTTCATCCCAAAACACTTTTCTCACTTGGCTATGGTGCCATTATTTTCTCCTGGTCTCCTCATATCTCTTGGCTGCCTCGCCTCATTCTCCTTTGCTAGTTTCTCCTCGTCTTCCTTACCTTTGAACAAGGAAGCATCCCTAGGACTTAAATTCTTTGGATAGCCTCTCTTCTATACTTACTCCCCAGGTGACTTCATATACTGACAACTCCTGGATTTGTATCTTCAATTTGGACCTCTCTCCCAAACTCCAGACATAAAAATTTCTACCTATGTAACATTTCTACTTGGATGGCTTACAGATATCTCAAACACATATATACTAACAGACTCTTAATTTTTTCCCCCCAGACTTACTACTCCCGCCATGTTTTTACCATTTAATAAACAGCAACTCAGTCAAATCTTGGAGTTAACTTGGACTTCTCTCATACTCTGCATCTGATCCATCAAACATTTGGCTCTATCTTTAAAACATCATGGACTTACCATCTCCACTGCTTCCACTTTGGTCTAAGTCATCATTATCTGTTTCCTGGTCTATTGCAATCCCCTCCTAACTGGGGCTCCTGTAGGCCCATATAGCCTGTAGTCTATTTTCAGCAAAGGTACCACAGGTACCTTATTCTTTTTAATTGAAGTTTTTATTGAGATATTTATAGATTCACATGCAGTTGCAAGAAGCGACACAGAGGGCTCCCTTGAACGTGTTGTCCAGTTTTTTCTGACAGTAATATATATATTCATATTACTACATATATTACATATATATTATATATATTATACATACACATATATGTATTATACATATATACATACATGTATATATTATATACATATAATAACTTATATGTAGAGTACATCATGAGAAATGCTGGGCTGGAGGAAGCACAAGCTGGAATCAAGATTCCTGGGGAAAATATCAATAACCTCAGATATGCAGATGATACCACCCTCATGGCAGAAAGTGAAGAACTAAAGAGCCTCTTGATGAAAGTGAAAGAGGAGAGTGAAAAAGTTGGCTTAAAGCTCAACATTTAGAAAACTAAGATAAGGGCATTTGGTCCCATCACTTCATGGCAAATAGATGGGGAAATAGTGGCTGACTTTATTTTGGGGGGCTCCAAAATCACTGCAGATGGTGACTGCAGCCATGAAATTAAAAGACACTTGCTCCTTGGAAGGAAAGTTATGACCAACCTAGACAGCATGTTAAAAAGCAGAGACATTACTTTGCCAACAAAGGTCCGTCTAGTCAAGGCTATGGTTTTTCCTGTGGTCATGTGTGGATGTGAGGGTTGGACTGTGAAGAAAGCTGAGCGCCGAAGAATTGATGCTTTTGAACTGTGGTGTTGGAGAAGACTCTTGAGAGTCCCTTGGACTGCAAGGAGATCCAACCAGTCCATCCTAAAGGAGATCAGTCCTGGATGTTCATTGGTAGGACTGATGTTGAAGCTGAAACTCCAATACTTTGGCCACCTGATGCGAAGAGCTGACTCATTGGAAAAGACCCTGATGCTGGGAAAGATTGAGGACAGGAGGAGAAGGGGATGACAGAGGATGAGATGGTTGGATGGCATCACAGATTCAATGGACATGGGTTTAGGTGGACTCCAGGAGTTGGTGATGGACAGGGAGGCCTGGCGTGTTGCAGTTCATGGGGTCGCAAAGAGTTGGACACAACTGAGCAACGGAACTGAACATTTTGCAAAGCTATAGTATATCACAATGAACATACGGACACTGACATAGTCCACTGATCTTAGTCTGATTTTCCAGTTTTACTTATACTCATATTTGTGTATATGTGTATAGTATGTTCCATACAATTTTATTATCTTTTAGGTTTGTGTGCCTACCACTACAGTCAAGATACTGAATAGTTTCAACATCACAAAGATTCCCCATGTTGTCCTTTTATAACCATACCCATCTCCTTCTCTAATTCTATCAAACAACATTTGATGCCCTCCATTTCTAAAATTAAGAAATGCCCTCCATTTCTAAAATTAAGTCATTTTAAAAAAGGTTATATACATAGAATCACACAATATGCAACCTTAGGGATCTGGCTTTTATCATTAAGCATCAATTCCTAAAGATTCATCCAAGATGCTCTGTATCAATAGTTCACTTTAAAAAGTTATATTCCATGGTACGTATTTTCTGCAGTTTAACCATTCAGATGTTGAAAGACAGTTCTTGACTATTACAAATAAAGTATCTATGAACATTTGTGTATAGGTTCTTGTGTGAATTGGCCGGATCCCATTAACTAATCAGAGTAAAAACCAAATGGATTTCCAATGATCCACACAGCTGTACAACATCCCAGCTCCCCCAACCCAAGACCCAACACATCTCCAACCATTCTTCACTTTGTTCACAGCACTTGAGCAACATTTATCTTCTTGTTCTTCCTCCGACAAACCAGGCGTACTCCTGACTGAGGGCTTTTCCACTTGATGTTCCTTCTACCTGGAAAAATCTTCCTTAAAACGGCTAAATGACCTGTTGTTTCACTTCTTTAAGATCTTTGCTTAACAAGCAACAAAAGTTTACTGTATTGCACAGGAACTATAGTCAGTATCCTGTAATAACCTATAATGGAAAATAATATATGTGCATATGTGTAACTGATTCACCTTGCTGTGTACCTGAAACACTGTAAGTCAACTATACTTCAATAAAATAAATATATTAAGAAAAAAATCTCTGCTTAAATATCAACTGATTTGAGAGGAGTTCTCTGTCCACTACATATAAAATAACAACTCCAACAGGCTCATCCACTACTGTACTAGGCATTCTCTACTTTCTTACCCTATATTTCTCTCTATATTATCTAACATGCTATGTATTATCTATATCTTGTCACTAAAACCTAAACTATATTCCATCAAGGACTTTGCTTTGTTTACTGCTACATCAAGAATACATCATGGCACAGGCCAAAACTAAAAAATAACAAACATATCTAATCTTAAGACTAAGGGTAAACTTACGAAAGTCACGTTAAGTCAACCTGGAGTCGTTCAGGATTACTGAAACACTAACCTTTTACCTTTAAAGCTTTGTTCAGGATGTTTCGTCCTAGATCAAATATAAGTTAAGAAGTTGCTTAAGAAATAAATCAAGGCTTATTTACTAAGAAGCAAATAAATTAAGCTAAAAATTAATAGGAAAATTAACATTTGATTGAGCTAACTCTGTATTTTTAGCTTTTTTTCCTTCAAAATTTGCCTTTTTCAAAATAAAAATACGAATACCTACAAGCATAGCCAAAACAAAAAAGAATGACAATACCAAGTACTGTTAAGAATGACAATATCAAATACTGGCAAGGATGTGGAGCAAGTGATATGCATCATTTGCTAACAGAATGCAAATTGAGTCAACCAGTTTAGAATACCCATACCACAGTGGTGTAGCAATTGCCAGTCCCATAATTCCACTCTTTCCAAAAACCATGTATAAGAAATTAGTATCCTCTGCTCAGAGACACTGTGTTTAGCTAGCATAGCTCTCTCTCTAATTACAGTAGGTATTAAATTCAGGTTTGTCTTTTTGTTTCAGGTACTGACTATTGGCTGGTAGTCTTATCCTTTTATGCTGAAGAAAATTTAATGACTACACATTTCTTTTTAACCAATAAAAGTATTTCAATGTTGATACATATTAGATAACAGTACTCAGGATCAAAATATTCTCTCTGGATACATATCTATTAGTCTTTTGAATTGAATATGGTTCATCATCCAAAACTTGTTAAGTTTCTGATTCAGTATGTTTTGGTTAAAAAAATTCAAATCAACATTCCTTTTTCATTCTTGTTTGGGCCTGGCTTCAAAAATAACCTGGAAACAATTTTAAAATAAGCTATCTCTAACATTTAAAGCATCTAAATCTGTCCTATTTAGTGTCAGCCCTGAGTTTCAACTCTGCTGGTTTGAGGAACATTCCCTTTGATGGAGAAGGCTGGAGTAAAGAAAGTCCTCTATTCCTGGCATTTGCTAAAGCACAGGAATATCTGTCAGGAATACTGTGCAGCAGATTCCTCAACTGCAAGAGTTTAAAAGTCTCACAGGTCATTTCCTTTTTATGAGCTTATGATTCTAGATAACAGTATAACCAAAAAATGTACTTTGGACACCACTGTGTCCAAAATACTATGCATACCATATTTACCTTCTAAAAAATAAAAACCATTTTATTTTAGGTGTATATAACATATATTACTTTTGCAGTAAATAAGACATTTTTTAAAGGAAATAACTGGATGTTACATCTTTCTGTTCTGTTCACTGCCTCTTTTATACCATGAAGCATAAAAGGCAGGGTGTTAAATAATGATTTTTGTGGCATTCATAGGATGCTACAGTTGACCTAGATGTGGGTACATCTGAGTGAGGAAGTTGCTCAGCACTCAGAAGTTTGAGAAAATGGTAGTTGATTATTCTATGTAAAAGTTCCATGGAAACTTACCAACCTTCACTAAGTATGAGATTAGTTAAGCAGCTCTTTCTTGCCATTGTAACTGATGTTATCTTGATTTTTTTTTTAAATGAGGTCTATAGACCCACCCTAAAAGCACAAGGAAAGAATATAAAGTCTGGAGACTGAGGGCAGTCCAGAAAAACTTGTTAGGGCCAGAACAAAAAAGAGATTTAACTGGAAGCAGGTTATCCAGTGTGACCTTAAGGGCAAAAGCAACCAGGTCATTTCTGTGACTATTAGGAGAAATACTTCATAGGTTATTCATACCACTTCAAAAACAATCTTTCAACAAGACTCTACTGAGAGACCTTGTGGCTCCTATGGGAGCACCCCACTTCCTTTTCTGGTTCAAAGTAGCCAAGCCAGCTCCCAGTTGTAGCCCACCTCCTCTCTATCTATTCTTGGTGTAGTTGCAGCATCAGAGATCCAAGGCAAGGTCAGAGAGGAACCCACTCTATTTGGATGAATGCCACATCAACCACGCCCTTAGCAAACCCAGTTTATAAGTACCAAATATTTTTCAGTCTTCCTTTTGGTTTGTTTAATAGACTGGGTAAACGAGGAAATGTTCAAGCTTTTCTAAAAGTTACTGCAAACTCAAAAAACCCTTAAAATAGAAATGACATCATAAACAAGTCTCTCAGGGTATTAAGGTTACAGAGCTCTTAATCTCTGTTGGTTAACCTAAAGGATCCTTCTATCAGTCACACTGCAGACAAAACCAAATATGAGGTGACTTGCAGGAAAAGCTTATCAGTGCTTAGCCATCAGTCAAAATACTGCATTCACTCCAAGTATACAATGGAGAGACTGAGAGTTCTCTCTCTCTCTCCCAAGGGAAGTATTGCTATGACTCCTTCTTCCTCTTGCAAAAATTTTCTTAATACACCAAGTTAGTAAGCAATGAACTACATACTAAATCCTAAAATAAACTAGGCTAGATCTAAAAGAAATCATGCTGAGATCAAGCTGAGTTTTATGCAGTGAGCAAAAGGTGAACAGCAACATCTTTCCTCAGTCTCACCCTTTTGAATTTCCTGGGCTTCAGACCAGATTTTTTCCTTCATTCTGAAAAACTCCTTTTCAGCCTTACCAATTTCCCCATCTTCAAATCAGTAAATGTATTTGTATACATTTATTAAGTGCCAATTACATTTAATGTGCTGTCCAGGAGAAGGCATACACTGGACGTAAGCGGGTAGGATATAGGGAGAGGAAAAGGACCATGAAAATGAAAGGAAAAGAATTTCAGATAAATTCTCTCTCCCCATTTTATGTTTCTCAAACTGGAATTTTTAAAAATTAATTTATTTATTTGAATTGGAGGCTAATTACTTTACAATATTGTGGTAGTTTCTGCCATACATTGACATGAATCAGTCACGGGTGTACATGTGTCCCCCATCCCCCTCCCCATCCCATCCCTCTGGGTTGTCCCAGTGCACTGGCTTTGAGTGCCCTGCTTCATGCATTGAACTTGGACTGGTCATCTATTTCACATATGGTAATATACATGTTTGAATACTGTTCTCAAATCATTCCACCCTTGCCTTCTCCCACACAGTTCAAAAGTCTGTTCTTCACATCGGTGTCTCTTGTGCTATCTCACATATAGGGTCTTCATTACCATCTTTCTAAATTACATATATATGTGTTAATATACTGTGTTTTTCTTTCTGTGTTTTTCTTTCTGACTTATTACTTCACTCTAATAGGCTCCAGTTTCATCCACTTCAGTAGAACTGATTCAAATGCGTTCTTCTTAATAGTTGAGTAATATTCCATTGTAAGTATGTACCAAAGCTTTCTTATCCATTCGTCTGCGGATGGACATCTAGGTTGCTTCCATGTCCTAGCTATTATAAACAGTGGTGCAATGAACATTGGGATGCACATGTTTCTTTCAATTCTGGTTTCTTTGGTTTGTATGTTCAGCAGTGGGGCTGCTGGGTCGTATGGCAGTTCGATTTCCAGTTTTTTAAGGAATCGCCACACTGTTCTGCACAGTGGCTGTACTGGCTTACATTCCCATCAACAGTGTAAGAGGGTTCCCTTTTCTCCACACCCTCTCCAGCATTTATTGTTTGTAGACTTTTTGATAGCAGCCATTCTGACTGGTGTGAGATAGTACCTCATTGTGGCTTCGATTTGCATTTCTCTGATGAGTGATGTTGAGCATCTTTTCATGTGTTTGTTAGCCATCTGTATGTCTTCTTTGGAGAAATGTCTGTTTAGTTCTTCAGCCCATTTTTTGATTGGGTCATTTATTTTTCTGATATTGAGCTCCATGAGCTGCTTGTATATCAAACTGGATTTTTTTTTAAATTTTATTATTGGAGTATAATTGCTTTACAATGTAGTGTCAGTTTTTGCTGTACAACAAAGTGAATCAGCGATATGTATACATATATCTCCTCCCTCTTGAGCCTCCCTCCCACCCCACCCCACATCCCACCTTGCTAGGTCATCATAGAGCACCGAGTTGAGCTCCCTGTGCTATATAGCATCTTCCCACTAGCTAGCTATCTTACACATGGTAGTGTATATATGTCAGTGATAATCTCCAAATTTGCCCTACCCTTTCCTTCCCCTGCTGTGTCCACACGTCTTTTCTTCACCTCTGCGTCTCCATTCCTGCCCTGCTAATAAGTTCATCTGAACCATTTTTCTAGATTCCATGTATATGCATTAATATATAACATTTGTCAAAATGAAATCTAAAGATCATAAGAATCAAAGACATGGCAAAAACAGGGCACAGAGACCATAATATTCAACTGCAAATTTACTGATAAATGCAGATTCAAACTCAACACTGTAAAGTTTTCTTCAGATACACTGCTGAGCTCTCTCAATATGCCAATGTGGTGACCAGCAAGTGGGGCACACAATGAAAGTAAATTTGATTCTCCCTCAGACCCTCTCTTGCCACTTTCCATCCTAAGAGTACAGCCCAGGTGGTACATTAGATGAATCCATCACTGGGATGTCTCTTCACTTCTCCTTCTCCACTCCCTTTTAACATCCACAGGTATGTACAACCTTATCCTATAGCAATGCTATGTATCAATAATTGTACCACAGAAAAGGATTAAGAAGTACATCATTCACTGTTTAACTGAAAATGTGTTTCTATAGAAAAATAAACTTCTGAATGAGGAAACTATCCTGGGAGAAATCCACTGTTCTCAACAAAATGTGACTATATGAAGATGTACATAAGTGTTGCTAGCAATACTTGCAGACCTGCTGACTAACATTTTTAATAAGGTATCAAAATACTTTGTGTGAAAGCTGTCTCAGCATTTGCGAGACTTAAAAAAGTGAAAGTTTTGGTAAAACATGGGACAAAGTGCTCTAAGGAATTATTAGAACTAATCTAAGCCATCAAAAAAGCTTAAAAAGCAAGAGAGTTCCAGAAAAACATCTATTTATGCTTTATTGACTATGCCAAAGCCTTTTACTGTGTGGATCACAATAAACTGTAGAAAATTCTGAAAGAGATGGGAATACCAGACAACCTTACTTGCCTCTTGAGAAACCTATATGCAGGTCAGGAAACAACAGTTCGAACTGGACATGGAACAACAGAATGGTTCCAAATAGGAAAAGGAGTATGTCAAGGCTGTATATTGTCACCCTGCTTCTTTAACGTATATGCAGAGTACATCATGAGAAACACTGGGCTGGAAGAAGCACAGCTGGAATCAAGATTGCCGGGAGAAATATCAATAACCTCAGATATGCAGATGACATCACCCTTATGGCAGAAAGTGAAGAGGAACTAAAGAGCCTCTTGATGAAAGTCAAAGTGGAGAGGGAAAAGTTGGCTTAAAGCTCAACATTCAGAAAATGAAGATCATGGCATCTGGTCCCATCACTTCATAGGAAATAGATGGGGAAACAGTGTCAGACTTTATTTTGGGGGGCTCCAAAATCACTGCAGATGGTGACTGCAGCCATGAAATTAAAAGACACTTACTCCTTGGAAGGAAAGTTAGACAGCATATTCAAAAGCAGAGACATTACTTTGCCAGCAAAGGTCCGTCTGGTCAAGGCTATGGTTTTTCCTATGGTCATGTATGGATGTGAGAGTTGGACTGTGAAGAAAGCTGAACGCCGAAGAATTGATGCTTTTGAACTGTGGTGTTGGAGAAGACTCTTGAGAGTCCCTTGGACTGCAAGGAGATCCAACCAGTCCATTTTGAAGGAGATCAGCCCTGGGATTTCTTTGGAAGGAATGATGCTAAGGCTGAAACTCCAGTGCTTTGGCCACCTCATGTGAAGAGTTGCCTCATTGGAAAAGACTCTGATGCTGGGAAGGATTGGGGGCAGGAGGAGAAGGGGATGAAAGAGGATGAGATGGCTGGATGGCATCACTGACTCGATGGATGTGAGTTTGAGTGAACTCTGGGAGTTGGTGATGTACAGGGAGGCCTGGCGTGCTGCAATTCATGGGGTCGCAACGAGTCGGACATGACTGAGCAACTGAACTGAACTGAAGCCATCACAATAAGCCCATATCCATAACATACACACAGAATACAGCTACTATTGTTATCTGTGTTGTGATACTTGTATCTGTAATTACAAAATAATGCACAATCTTGCCCAAAATGTCAACTAGTACAGGTGATATATCTGCTAGTGTTTTAATCCTTCCAGACCAGATTTTGTTTTGAACCAACAATCTCTAATAAAATTCATCCTTTCTACTAAAATTCTACCTTCCCCCGCCTTTTTTGGAGGGTAAGTCTGGTTGTATTGTAATGAGGAAAATATAGCAAGTTTTAAAAGTTTAATAGGAAAACTTTTCAGTCTTAAAAATAAGTGAAAAGAAAGTTCTCAGTTTTAGCTAGACTATAACTCAAATCCCCTTTCTTTCCTAGAATGAGGAAAATTTTATTTCTAAACTGCCGATGAAAACTTCTGAGTCTTTCCTGAAGACACAACAGACTATGACAAATTGAAATATTGGGTTAGCAAAAAATTTCCTTGGGTTTTTAAGTAAAAATAAAAGATACATTTTTCATTTTCGCCAAAAACCTCACTGAACAACATATTCACCATTTTGTATCACTACCTTCTGTCATTTTTCAAGGAACTTCATAATTCCATCTTTCTAAAACATTTTATCTTTTTGAGCAAAGAAGTGTTCCAGGTACTTTTTACAATCTTCCAGAGAATTGAATTTTTTTCCATTTAGAGAACATGGTAAAGACCAAAATAAATGGACTCTGAAGGTTCAACGTCTGGTGAACAGAACAAACGGATCAGAACTTCCCAGCCAAGCTGTAATAGTGTTTGCCTAGCTATCAAAGAAACATGCAATCTTGCGTTATCTTGACAGAAGACTTTGGGTTTTCTGTTGACTAATTCTGGACACTTCTCATTGAGTGCTGCTTTCAGTTGGTCTAACTGGGAGCAGTACTTGTTGGAATGAATCATTTGGTTTTTCAGAAGGAGCTCCTAATAGAGGACTCCCTTCCAGTTCCACCATGTACACAATATCAACTTCTTTAGATAAAGACCGATCTTTGGTGTGGTTGGTGGTGGTTCACTGCACTTCCCCACATTGTACAGTGTCCAGTTTTCATCGTCATCACAATTTGTTTTAAAAACAGAACACTCTCATTATGTTTTAGAGAATCACATGCAGAAACACAATCAAGGTTTTTCACTTAACTTACGTGAAAACCATTAACATAACCACCGATAAACATAACCAAGCTGGTGCACATGATTCTCAATGCTTGATTTGGATGATTTGAGTATGTTGGCTATCTCCCACATGGTATAATGCTGACTGTTCTATTTGATCACTATCAGTGTCAACTGACTGGAGCACTGTTCAGTGAGAAATTTCCACCATGAAACTCTGCAAACCACTTTTGACATGTTCAATCATAGTACTTTCTCCATATGCTTCACAAATCTTTTTTTCACATTTCAATTGTGTTTTTACCTTTCTTGAAATAATATAGCATAATATGCTGAAAATGCTCTTTTCCTTTCACCTTCAATATTAAAATGGCTACATAAAAACTGACCTATTTTGTTTTTTTTTTTTTAAATGCCACACTGATATAACAGCTGTCACAATACAATCTAACAAAACTGTCTTAAATGAAGTTAAAGACAACCGAGCACAACTAGAGCCATGGTATGGAAAAAAATAAGCAAACTTTTTGGCCAACCCAATACTTAATAGAATTCACTTATCCCTCAAGGAGAAAAAAACAAACACAAACCAAAAAATCCAGAAAGTAATCCAGAATTCTTGGGGAGAGAAAAGCTTAGCATTTAGTTCCAAACATTGGGGGTCAGTAGATCCATGGACGTTAAGGGCTCTGTGACTTTGAGCAAGTTACTTCCCTTCTCAGTTTTTCAGGCTAGATGAGGAATAACCAAGATATGTCTTAGTTCTGACAATAGACTCCTCCAGGTCCAGACACAGCAAATCAAACAGCCTTCTCCCAGTCAGCGTAAACTCTCCTCAGTCTTCAGGCAGCCACTACCAACAGATGAGAAGTGGGAAAGGGATGAAGCCTATTAACTTCATTCCCAACTCCAATGTCCTCAGGTCTCTTCTAGCTCTAATGTCTGTGATCTTAAAGAAATACTAACCAAACTTGAGGGAAAAAATAGTAACTTGCCCTTATCGCTGTCAGGATGAACAATGTACAAGCAGAAAGGGAAAATATGAGTGCTGAATCATGCTGCTGCTGCTGCTAAGTCGCTTCAGTCGTGTCCGATTCTGTGAGACCCCATAGACGGCAGCCCACCAGCTCTGCCGTCCCTGGGATTCTCCAGGCAAGAACACTGGAGTGGGTTGCCATTTCCTTCTCCAATGCATGAAAGTGAAAAGTCAAGGTGAAGTCACTCAGTCATGTCCGACTCTTGGCGATCCCATGGACTGCGGCCCACCAGGCTCTTCCGTCCATGGGATTTTCCAGGCAAGAGTACTGGAGTGGGGTGCCATTGCCTTCTCTGAATCATGCTAGGTAAGCTCAAAAACCACAAAGTGAAACACTTTAGGAAAGCGACTTGGAAAACAAGAACAGATTAAACAACAAAAAAAGTAAATAATGAAGTCAAACATGGGCCTATGGTGTTATGCACTAGAGAAGAAGTTAAAGTAGAATGACCATATTAATAAATGCTTTCTTGGAAAGTTGCCAAATAAAGCAAATTTCTACAGATCATTTCCTATTTTTCCAAAATAAAATTAGAAATGGTTCTATGAAAACATGAATTCCCAATACATAATAAATCATAAGAATGAATGCAAAAGAATTTTAGTCACAAAATTAAATACAAATTTTATTAATATAGTAAAAATGCTGAAGTATAAAGCAGCATATGCACTTCTGCCTTGTTACTTCATTTTTTCTTTTTAAAATAAATTTACAAGTAACTTCTGTCTCTATTTCAATTAAAATTTAAAACCAAGACACTCAAAAATAGGACAGTACTAGAAGATATTAGGGAAAAGACTTTAGAACAAGGAAAATAGATTGGGAAAACAGATTTAGAATCTAGGAAAGAGGTGTTTGGGAAACAGGCTTCATAAATGCTTTAGTTTCAGAAGGTGATAGTCTAAGAAATTTTAGATTGAGTGACTCAATTAACCCCATTAATTCATCCATGTCCATTCCTCAAATCTGGCACTTTTCTCTATTACCACAAAAAATACTAATGGTAAACAAATGATCCTTATGGTCTTTCTAAAAGTCTAGGATCACTCAAGTTTTAAAAATAAGGGCCTTGGGACCAACTCTGGAAGGGCTCATAAGAACCAGAGACAAATTAGAGAACTAAAGAAACAGGGAGAGTGTGCACTAGATCTCCAGCGGACCCTTTTGAGTTCTGTATCACGCACATGTAATTTTTAATTTGAATAACAAATAAATCATTCATTTTACTTTGCAGTTGTGTATGAAAAACAGTGACAAATATTGCCTCTGAGTTTATGCATGCCATAACAAAAAGTTTCATTAAAGAGTGTGGCAGATTCATGTTGATATATGGCAAAACCAGTACAATATTGTACAGCTAAAAAATAAAATAAAATAAATTTAAAAAAAAAGAGAGTACTATTAAAAGAATTTCAGAACATTAAGGGGAAAATCTAACAATTTATGAGACCAATAGCAAAAATCATTTAAAGAGATATATAATTATCAATTCTCCAAAGCTCCAGAAGCTTGGGACCAAAGGCCTTATATAATTAAAACTCAAACTGGGAAGGGGCCAGTTTTGGGGTGTTTTTCTCTAAGGAAACATCAAGAGGAATCACTTTAGCTTTCCCAAAGTTCTGTGCAGGCCTTTAAAGATTTCTGTTTCTGGACTCTGCCTCATCCCAGGAATGGTTCCAGTACCTAGGAAAATTTCTGGAGTCTCATAAAGAGAGGAAGTGAAAACAATGCTTTACCAAGCCCTCTTTCCTAGGGACAAATGAACTCCTTGCCTGACGTAAGCTTTTGCTTTCCTGCTCTAACGATCTTGATCATAGTCACCCAACTACGCTTCCTCAAACAGTGCTTCTACATTACACTTGTTTGCTTAGAATTCATTTTTATTTGTTAATGGTTTGTATTTTGACAGTTTCTTGGGTGATTTTCCTAAAACTCCACCTTTCTACTTTTTAACTAAGGATTATTAGGAATCTTCAGGTCTAATCAAGCTGGCTCAAGGTCACACAAATATCCTAAAGTTCACCTTTACATCTGTGGCTCATTTGTTGCCCCAAATGGACTGCACTTCTCTTCAACAATCCTCCCTACCCCAGTGCCAAATTTCACTTCTCCATCCTATCCAAATTTGCATACCCTTCAAAGATTAGCTCAAGTCCATCTTCCTCAAAGCCTTTCCTAGCTCCTCCCAGGCTACGTGGCCTCTTTTCCACCCTGAAGGTTAACAACGCTCAAGATGCACCACCCCATTTAGCCCCAGCACTTTCATTAACTCAGGTGTCTGGTGCCCTGTCTGCTATGAATGCATGCTCCCCTTGGACTGTGCCTTACTCCTACATGGTGAAGTATTTCATACCTAACATTGGAGAAGTACCATACGTGTGACTTTTAGGGTCACCACTCATTTTACCCTAATCAATTTCAGGAGACCAGGGACACACCAAGCTTTGCCATAGCAATTAATTTTCAGACTAACATAGAGAAGCAGTTATGTTTGGAGAGGCACATGCCTATAATTTACATAACATGTCCTAATGTCTCAAGGGGTAGGAATTAGGGTATAATTCTCAACAGGTGAAGAACACCTAACAGCAAAGAATGAGTTCCCTCACTTAATGCCAAAAGGAGCCATTCTTCAAGAAAACAGCACTATCCCAACACTTTGACTTTGTGTCCCAGGCATAGAGAACAACACGGTTGATGAGATACTATGGTATCCCGAGTGAATAACTGAAGCAATGATCAACAGATGGAGACACGTAAGTAACCACTTGGCAACCAGGAGCAAGATCACACAGCCCACCACAAGTGATCTCAGGAACAGAAAGGGAGAAGGCCAAGATGACTATCCTCCTATAGACTAAAGACAGCACTCAATATTTTTTGAGAAGAGAAAGTTATCTGCTGTTACTGAATTGTACACTTAAAGTGGATAAACTTTATGATACATAAATTATGCTTCAGTAAAACTATTTAAAAATCTTTGGGGTGACTTGAGCTGGCGTACTTGCTTGTGGTGAAGCATCTCACAGTCCCGTAAGGAGAGGGTACCACGGGTTTTTATTGGAATTTTAAGACAGAAGGCACAAAACCTCTGGTGCAAAAGCCGAAAATTTTCATCATATTACGACAGTAGAGCTTCCAATAATAATAAAAAGTATCAAAATATAGTCTTTGAGAAATACATATAGATACAATAAAAACCAAACCATATAAAACTAATGAAATAGAACTGTGCAGCTAGTGGGGATAGTTCAGGAGAAAGGAGAAATGGAAGGGGTGGGGTGGAAAGAAAAACTAATATTTAAGACTGTTGATAGTTGGAAAAAAGCAGAAGTGATGAAAGAAAGGAAATCTTAGAAATCATTGCTATTGGTCAAGAAGCTTGGTTTACTGTCCCCAAGGTCATAATGTCCACCTTGGCATACGTTCTTTTAGTAAGGGCTAGGGACATTTTTCCTTTAACAGCAAACAAAGGAAATCAAGAAAGCCACATAGAAAGGAGTAAAGGCCACTTAATTTAATGCAGAGAAGGGGAGGAGGTTACTAAGAGCTTAGTATAAGACCCAAAACAGGAGTTTAGGATAATATTCAAATGGACACTTGATGCCAACTATAAACTAAAATTTTTAAGTATTAGAATAAGACTGTCTATATCTTTCTTACATCTTAGTAACAAATTTCTTTCATTAATCTGAGTTCTCAGATTAACAAAGAGGCCATATGTCATACTCCAACATAATGAAGAGAAAAATAAAGGAATGATTTTTATTTGCATACCTGTTATGTGTCAGCTACTTTAGCAAATACATCTCCTCATAGCAAAATATTTAAAATATTGCTATCCCCATTTCATAGATGATGAAACTGAGGCTCAGGATAAAGAGCCTGCCCAAGGATACATAACTTCCTTCTCAACAATGGATGTGAGACTTGAACCTGACCCTAAAATCCGTTTTTTACACTCTATCATGCTGCCTCTATAAAATACTTTCTACCAGTTTTTACTTTTATGTTACTACACACCACATACTAACAGAACCAAGTTGCTGAAATGGCAGTAATTGGCAAAAGAAGCCACAGCTGAAGGCAAGAGAAGGAAAAACCATAAAAAAACACAGAAGTGTGGGGCAATGTAATATAACTACCTCCAAACTGCCAACAACCTCAGAAGGCAAATCAGCAGCACAGAATAATACCTGATGCACAAGGGTATGCATGTTCAGCTGAACACAATGAACTCTGAATTCTACATCCTCCAAATCATCCTAAAAGAATTTAAGACCAGGAAGAGCTTTATAATGCATTTTACCAAAAATGACATTTAAAATAGATTTTTAAAAAGAACTTAGTCTTCTTACAGACAGTTCTCTTTGCAAACTTGGGCAAGCTAGGGAGTGACCTTCTGTCTCTGTTTTCTCATCTGTAAAATGAGAATAACAACAGTACCTATCTCAGGCAGCTGATATATTAATTCATCAAATGAATACATCTAAATCAAAACAGTTCTTGACATAGAGCAGATGTTTGATAAATTTTGGCTAATAAAGTCATTATCTTCAAAGTTCATTTTAAAGGAATAGCTTCATTAGTTCATGCTAGGTAAATGAGATATCATATTGAGATCCATATAATCCAAGTGATTAACTGAAAATTCTGGGTGAGAGCAATGAAGACTGAAAAAAGATTATAAAAAAGTGAGAGATGACAAATGTACAAAGAAAGCAGCACAAGAGAGATGTTAAGTCACCACTTTGCCTACACTTCTATCAACATTTATCTCATAATATAATCAGTTGCTTAATATCTATTTTCTTCATAGGCCAAGAGTCTTTTAAGGGCAGGCATTTATTTTTATATTATCAGCTCAGTACAGGGCTTGCAGCATAGCAGATACTAAATGTATAACAAAATTAGAAGGGAGTGGGACTCAGTAAGATTTGAGATCTATGATGGGAGGACCTGATTTTAACAGTCCAAATAGGACTGGGGGCAGAGTCAGTAAAAACTTATTATCGCTTTTTATTTAATTGATTATCAATATTCTATTCCTTCTGAACTAGGAAAAACATTTCAAAAATGTTTAAAAAATAGTTGATTTGCTCTAAAATGAGAAATCTTTCAAATGATGATAAAACAAACTTTGGTAATTTATTTTTAATATTAAAAATATTGCTCTGATTTGCCTGTTATGCCCCAAAGTTAATTCTAATGGTCAGAAAGTGGAAAGTGAAGTTGCTCAGTCGTGTCCGACTCTTTGCAACCCCATGGACTGTAGCCTACCAGGTTCCTCCGTCCATTGGATTTTCCAGGCCAGAAGTCATAGCAATAAACTGATGCTAAAGAGACACACCTACTTTTTAGCTGTCAATCTGCCAGATGCAGTGCAGATACAAAAACACAATGACCTCTGGTACCAAAGTAAGCAGGGCTGGGGATGACCAACCCTAAACCACCTTGTCTGAGACCTCCCTTACCTCAGGCCTTTTGAAGCACACAGCCATAACAATGCCTCCTTCCTCACAGATGTTCAGTACAGGGAGTACCCCTAGCCTAAGAAAGATCAAATCCATCTTCAGGAATCTGAAAAGCTGGGAAACAAAACCTAAGTTGAGAGATCATATATCGTCCAGTCTAGTCTGGAGGCAGCCTCATAGCAAGCCAAAGTCACAAATTAAGCTGAAGCTAAGGGGGAAGCAGAAGCCAAAGGAAAACAGAGAAAGTCAGGAGAGGATGGAGCAGGGCTGGGACATTTGCCACAGGTGTAAGATTTAAGAGGGCACCAAGAAACTCAGTTACAAAGACAGACGATATTTTAAAAAATCCAAATTACTGCTCTGGAATGGAGAGGAAGCACAGAAGCTGAAGAGAGCCCATGTAAACTGTTCAGAGGGAGGAGGACAGGAGCTTTCCAAGTGCCTGCTCTGGGTTCCAGCTGTAGTTCGGTGCAAGGAGCTCAGGCACCTGAACTGGGTAACACCCACTATAACTCCCAGCCTTTCTGCCATAACTTCAAGTAAGCTAGCTTAAGCGGGTAGTGTTCCGAGACCTAAGAACCCTGATTAATAAACTCTATTTTGGGAAAATGAGACATGCACATAAAGCTTTTGTGTGTGTGTGTGTTGTTTTTTAAATTAAGGCAATATATAAATAACTGACAAAAGAATGGTACCAGCAATTAGTACTACAGAAGTTCAGAGATCACTGTGGGTGATCAGGGAAGGATCTTGTATCCAGATAGCAGGGCGGAGCTATATTTGAAGCTAGAAGATCAAAGTACATGTTAAAAAGGGATGGGAGGAGGATGAGAAGGGAGCCAGGGAAAGGAAAGGAAGAAACTTAAAAGGAAAGACATGATCCTCTGTATTACAGCAACGAAGTAAACATGGTTCCCTGCTCTTCTGCCTCCAGCCCTCAGATAACACTGCTCATTACACCTGAAATGTCCTTTCACCCTCTGCTCACGTTGAGACCCGTTCTTTCAGGGACTGGTTCAAACATTTCTTTGAAGAGGCTCCCCTAGTATCTGACTCAGAAGGAGTTATAAGCCAGAACTCCTATTTAGCAGTGGGAAAAGATAGACAAGAGGAAATGGCAGATGGGAAGGCTAACTAAGAAGCTGAATGCAGTGACGAGACCTGTACCCTGGTGGAGAGCAAATGATGTCTTAGAGGAGAACAGGAAGTGAGACTCTTTGACAAGGAGGACTAACAGGGGCTCAAAAGTGGCAAAGCTAAAGCAGGTGTAGCTGCACAGAGGGCTTGGTAGAGATAAAAATGTGTAAATCCACCAAGGTCCATTTCTGTGTATGGTTCTACCATCTTCTCTAAGATACTGTAGTTCTTTGGGACAAACAAATGGAGGGGGTTGACTTTTAAATAATCCTTTACTGATTTTTCCTAATCATAATAATCTTTCTTCCCTACTTCCCCACTCCCCCATCCCAACCACCCCTCCAATCCCACCTTCAAGCCAAGCCAAGTAGCCCAGAGGCCATTATGACAAAGTGGGGGGGGCGGGGCGGGGAACAGTTCTTTAAGAATACTAACTTGGGTTAATAATCACCCACCATGAACAAAAATAAATCCTGGGTATATCAAATCTAAGCTAACTACAACAATCTTACATACAAGTCTATGAAAGTGAAAGTGAAATCACTCAGTTGCGTCAGACTCTTTGGAACCCCGTGAACTGTAGCCTACCAGGCTCCTCCTCCATCCATGGGATTCTCCAGGCAAGAATACTGGAGTGGGTTGCCATTTCCTTCTCCAGGGGATCTTCCTGACCCAGGGATCGAACCCGGGTCTCCTGCATTGGAGGCAGACGCTTTAACCTCTGAGCCAATATATTGGTACATATTAAATAATACAAACATGACGATTGCTACTGATTTAATAGATTGATAGTTTCAGGAAGTGTTTTAACACCAGGAGAATATACTTGAAATAAACTCAACTTACCATCAGTTCTCATTCACTCTTGTCCACTCATGCCTCATTTCCTCCCAGCTTACCATATTTCCACCCGTTTTCTCACATGCGCTTCAGGAATTATGTTCACATGTGCATACTTGTAGTGATATTAGTGCTTAGATGTGCCCAGATGTAAAACTGTCATTTTTAAAGAGTAATCTCCATGTATCAATTACCTTAGATTTTAAGTGTGTCTTGGTGTGTTTGTGTTCTTCCCTCAGACAGTAGGTGTGTTTGAGCACACATACCCGAGGGAGTGTCTCTCTCTACAGATCAAAAAGGGTGCATGTCTGTGGAGGAACCTAGCCTGTGGTACAATTCTCAAAGTGAATTATTAAAAGGGTGAAATAATAAATAGAAAACAAGCAAAAAGAGGCAAAACAAGAAGGAGTATAAGGGCAAAAGAAGTCTGTCATAAAAGATGATGTATTGTATGACATTTATATGAAATGTCCAGAACAGGCAAATTCATAGACAGAAAGTACAACAGTTGCTTATGGCTAGGGGGGTTGGGAGGAAGTGGGTAGTGACTACTAATGGGCACGCGGTTACTTTTTGATGTGATGAGAATGTTCTAAAATGAATTGTGGTGACGGTTACCCAACTCTATGAATATACTGAAATCCACTGTCTTTTACACTTTAAGTGAGTGAACTGTATGCTGTTCTCGTTCAGTTGCTCAGTTGTGTCTGACTCTTTTCGACCTCCTGGACTGCAGCACACCAGGCTTCCCTGTCCTTCACTATCTCCCGGAGTTTGCCCAAACTCATGTCCATTGAATTAGTGATGCCATCCAACCATCTCATCCTCTGTCGTCCCCTTCTTCTGCCTTCAATCTTCCCTATCTTCAGGTTCTTTTCCTATAAGTCGGCTCTTTCCATCACATGAACTGTATATGTGATTTATATTTCAATAAAGCTGTTACTGAACTGAACTGAACTGAACTGAAAGCTGTTATACATTAAATAGAAAAAGAATAAGGAAACCAAAGTTGTCCTGCATTTCCATGGAAGGGTAACTCTATTTTCGAAAATCTCAACTGTCTTCTACTTCAATTTCAATCAAGCTTTAGTTTCAAGGTTTCCCACTGCTAAGTCCCCTAGTGGTCTCATCTCCATCTCCAGCTTTATTTGTCTTTACTGACAAGGGTGACCCACATACAGAACACGGTGTCCACTGGTTACCACAGAAAAGGACATGTACACTATGATTTCAACCATAAAAATATGTATGTGGATGAACAGAGCCTGGAAGGAAATGAGAAAAAACAAAACAGTTATATTAGAGTAATATGATTAAGGTGATGTTCTTTTTAAAATGTCACTGTGTTATCAGTCAATAAAATCTGATAATCTGATAACCAAGAAAAAAGAACCAACCTTAGAAATTGTTTCAAGACAAAGTCAGGAACTGTGTGTCAAAAAGGATTGGACTGAAGTAGTGTAGCAGAAAGATGAAAACTAAAATGCATGGGTTTTATATATATATGACTATGTGTATATATATGTGTCAGTCGCTCAGTCGTGTCTGACTCTTAGCGAACCAGTGGACTGTAGCCCACCAGGCTCCTCTATCCATGGGAATTTCCAGGCAAGAATAATGGAGTGAGTTGCCATTCCCTTCTCCAGGGGATCTTCCTGACCGAGGGACTGAACCTGGGTCTCCTGCATTGCAGGCAGATTCTTTACCATCTGAGCCACCAGGGAAGCCTTATATATGTGTGTGTGTGTGTGTGCACACGTGCTGAACAAAGGCAGGTGCCTTCCTGCTTCCTTCCACATTAGAGAATATAGAAATTAACAGACCAATCATGTCACTTAAGCAGGGGAACTTACTGGTAAGAGTATCAAAACCCATTATGTGTACATGCAGATCCTCTAACTTTATAAAGGCTAAATTGGCTTTCCTCACCCTGAAAAGATGGCTGGCCTCAGGACCATTCCTTGACCCCACTGAATGCTTTCTATATTAAAACAATACTAAGCAGCCTTGGGGCTTCCCTGGTGGCTCAGAGGGTAAAGCGTCTGCCAGCAATGCGAGAGACCCAGTTCGATCCCTGGGTCAGGAAGATCCCCTGGAAGAGGACGGCAACCCATTCTAGTATTCTTGCCTGGCAAATCCCATGGACAGAGGAGCCCGGTGGGCTAAGTCCAGGGGATGGCAAAGAATCAGATACACTGAGCATGCAAAGCACTCAACATCCTTAATCATCAAAAAAGAACGCAAATTAAAACTATAGTGAGGTACCATTTTATATCCTTTAGTATGACTAAAATAAAAAGGGCTGATGGCACTAAAATTTGGTGACATTAAAATTTGGCAACTAGAACTCACATAAACCACTCTGGAGACCTGTTTGGCAACTTTTTAATAAAATTAAACATACATCTTACCCTATGACTCAGTAAATCTACTCTTAGGAACTTCTAAAGAGAAATAAAACACTTATCCACACAAGACTCATAAAACGTTCATAACAACTTTATTCCTAACAACTCAAATCCAGAAATAGCCCAAATATCCATCAAGAGGAAATGAGATACACAAATTGGAGTATATTCATACAATGGAATACTATCCATCAGTAAAAGAGAAACCACTGATACTACCTACCACTGATACACACAACACTGACAAATCTCAGAAACATTCTGTTACCATTTATGTCAAGTCCAAGACTAGGCAAAACAAACCTATGGTGTCAGAAATAGGGAGTAAGAAAGTGGTGGCCTTTGGAGAATGTGTAAAGGAAATGGCTGGAAAGGGGCATGAGGGTACTTTCTATGGTGATAAAAATATGTTCTATCTCGTTAGTAGAAGTTACAACAGTGTATAAAATGGACAGAACTACTTGAACTATTGAAGATGTGTGCATTCTATGGAATGTGAATTATACTTCAGTTAAAAAAAAGAAAAAATACAATGTAGTACTCTGCTTCAAGACAGAAGTTAATGATTTTGTTTCAAATGAAATTTTAGAATACCACACACATACATGTTCAATTACTTGCTATTCACCTCTCTATTCCTTCGTTATTGTAAACCACCTAGTGGGTTACAGATGCCTATAGGTATATAGATCAAAAGTATATGTGTTCATGTTCAGGTTTCATTAATGTCAAATCAACTTTGACTATTCACAAATTTCAATACATGCCTAATGGACTGTGAGAAGTTCGGTAAAAAATGTTTTTCTAATATGATTTTATAGTTGTCATTTTAGAGGGTCTGAAATAAAACTGAGAAAGGAAAAGGCAGCTAAATTGGATGTTAGCAAGGATGGGAAATAGTATTTTGGCAATTATTACAACCCAAAGAATAAGGCTCTCAACTACTTCAATCAAGACAGAGTCATGTATGTTTAAATTTAAGGACAACTGAAAAGCATGAAGAATAATTTGCCAGGTAATTTGATCTTTAAAACATAACATATACTAAAGAACAGCAGCAGTGTACATCACAGACACCTAAAACTCACTGAGACCTTTTCTACTGTTATCACTGAGTTCTCTGTGCCTCTTTCCAGGTCTGTTTTCATCTTGACCACCTCTTACCCTCCACAGGACAGTGCTCAGATCTAACTGATTTTCATAAAGCCACCTCACTCCAGGTTCCAAATAAATAAACTTTTGAAGTTGCACTCTATTCTATGTAGATATATTATAAATACATTCAAACAGTATAGAGAGTATATAGCCTAGGGGAATGCAGATGATCACTTAGTGGAAAAAAGATGACTTCATTTGTTACCTACTCCCATGACTGTTGAAGATCTCTCCCTCTGAACTCCTACAGCATGTTTTTATTCCCTACAGACAAACTTACAGTGCTCTGAACTATAAACAAGTACACATGCCTAATCTCGGAGACAGCAGGCTCTCAGACAAAAAAATATATATATATCTTCTATGTCTGTAGTCACCAGAAGCCTAAGACAGGGTCTTGTACAGGTGGGGGCAAAACACATGTTGAATCAGTGAACTACCGAATTAATATGAGTGAAAACGTGTGAGGGTGAAAGAGGAAGAGAGATGGGAAAAAAAGATCAGAGAATACAACAAAGAGAAAGGAGAAGGGAAGGAGCAAAAGAGAAAAAAGAAAGGGCAAAACCTTGGGAAGGAAATTATTTTTGTTAGAGAGAAGGATTATTATTATTTTTAATAATGAAAGAGGGTTGGAAAAAGCCATTGCTATGCATCTCATATCACAGCTATCAGCACTGGTCTTTAAACTGTCATTATAAACACCCTAAAACATCTCTCAGCCCTTCATATTCCAAGTGTCATTTCCCAATGCAACTACAGTATTCCCTATCTGACCAGAAGATACAAAGGCCCCACTTCAAAGCTACCAGACACTGGGTAATTTATGGTGAGAAGCGTCACTCTACCCCATTCAAGTCCTTTCTGTTGTGATGAATCTGTGTTTCATTTAAATAAACCAGGAGCTGAAATTTGAAAAATCTGATTAGAGGAATCTGAGCACTGTAACTGGATTTGACCTGTAAGTATTTAACTTTAGGTGAAGTTACTCATTGCAGAGTAATTTGACCTGGAAGATATACCACAAAACTTTGGAATTAGTCATAACAACACACACAAATTGAGCATTAGGTCAGTGACATCCTAAAGAACTATTTTTGTTCCTTTATACCTAGTACAAGGGCTCGGAATGACAGGTGTGCTCAATGTTCCCTGAATGAATAAAATGAATTTTTAAAGTCAGGTATTTAGGGCTGATAATCTTGGGGTCATCTGGCCGAACAACCTCATTTTAAAGATGAACAAACTAGAAATCCTGAGAGCTTTGAAAGCAAGCAAGCTAAACAAGCCAAAATATACTGCATCTGACATTTTCCCTTTTCCTTACTTTCCTAGAAATGTGTTAAGTGATTCTAAGTATTCTAATAAAATAACTTTGGCTCTTAAAGAAGTGAGAGGGTTAAAAAAAAAAAAAGGTGCCAAAGGACTTCCCTGGTGATACAGTGGATGAGAGTCTGTCTCCCAAGGCAGGGGAAACAGGTGGGTAAGAATCCACAGGCGGTGTGTAACTAAGCCTGAGAGCCACAAATACTGAGCCGGTGTGCTGCAAAGTCGCTTGGCCTTTTAACCTGTGTCACCGAAATGAGAAGCCCTCGTACCCAAGGAAGAATAACAGACCCCCCCAGCCCCCGTTTGCCACAACTAGAGAAAGCCTGCCTGAGGCAATGAAGATCCAGAACAATCAAATAAATAAAACTTTTAAAAGGTGCCTAGGACTAGGAAGGAGAGACTAGCAAAGGAAAATGAGGTTAAAGAAAATTATTTTTCTAAGCCTAATATATTTTTGGACAGGCCAATTTATTAATCAATTTAATCTGAAAATTAATCTGAAGGAATTCTCAGAAAAAAGAAACACGAGGTGCATGAAAATGTTACAAACCAAGGGAGACCGCACATAACTAGTTTAAATCTCCACAGGCTTATTTCCTGTTCAAGTACGACCTCCTGGGATTACGTTTTACTGCAATGTTCATTACCAGATGACTTTTGGTTTTAAGAGAAGCCAAGGGCAAGTTGGAAATGCGATTCTTAACTAAACATAAAAAACCCCCCAAACCAAACCAAACAAACAAAAAAAAACCCCTATGTCTGTTCTCACTTGTTTGTAATCAGGATGCAGGCTTGCAGAGGTAACACCCCAATTTCTGTAAGCAAAAATATAACGACCCAGTCACGTCCTCAAAACAAACCAACATACAAACTTCACAGCCGGATCCAGCTGTCCTGCATAGGAGCCAGGAACTTATTCTAACAGCAAATAGATCAAAAGGGGGAACGCAAGACAAGCCAGATTTCAATCAAAAAGGAAAGGGTGTGCCCTGCTTTTTTTTTTTTTTTCTTTCCAACTTTCACCAAGCAGAAATCTTTGAAGGAGTTTCTTGGTGAAAAAAAACCTTTAGACGCTAGTCCCCGGAGCTACACCCCGGCGAGGGGGAAGGGGCAGGCACCTCGAGCTCTCACGACAGCGGCCCGCGCGAGCTCCAGCCCGGCGGGGAAGGGGCCGGTCCCGAACCCCACGAGGCCGGGCCCCCGAGTGATTCATCAGCAACTCGGGGTTCGCGCGCCTCCACCGCGGGCGACGCCCCAACACGTCCCACGGCTGCTACCCCGGCCCGTCAGCTCTGAAGCAACCCCCAGCGTCCCCTCGCTCCCCGAGTGGTATCGGTAGGGAAGGAGATCGCAAGCCGGGCGGCTGGAAAGCAGCAACCTCTCCCGCCTCAGCCACCATGGCCGGTGCGACTCCCTGCCCGCGCCCGCAGACGGCCTTCCTGGAAAGCACCGGACTGGGCTTACCTGACTGGCGTCCGCTGCGGCCACCGACCTCCTTCACAAACCTGCGGGGACTGCCTGCCGCTCGGTTCCCAGTACCCGCCCGTCCGCCTGCGTCCGCCTCCCAGGGAGTGGTCGGATCCACCCGCCGGCGTTCCCCCAACTCGACGGCGCTGGTTCCCACTCCGCCCCCAGACGCGCGTGCGCACTCCCAGATCGAGGAGGCATCCTGGGAGTTGTAGTCCGAGCGAGGAGGGCGCGACTCGGCGAAACCCTGGTATTTTCTTTTTGGTGGACGTTGAAAGAGGCTGTGAATACCAAGACTTAACACCAGCCCGAGGAAACGTCCTCTGCTCGTGGAATTATCTACCTTGGACCCTTTGAGAGCTATAAACAGAAGCTAACGGCTCATTAGTATAGATTTCCTTTTTTACTTTGACTTGTAGTCAAGAGGGACTCACGGCAGGACTTGTATGCTTGGTTGCTAATGCGAGGACATGACTTTGAGTCCTCTAAATTTTTCTTGAAAAACTGATAGAAAAGGAAACAAAGGCCAAGACACGAGAGAGACATAAATAAGGAGATGTCACCTCAAGGGCATTGTGACCCTAGTGAGTTCCTTAGGTATGAAACCAGGGATGATGTTGCAGAGATCAGTTTCAGCCCCACCCCAACCTCGCATTTTAGCTACAAGCTGTACACCAGGCAGTGGAACTGAAGTGATGGAAGTGGGAGAAAAAATAGTAGAGCTGCTTAGCCGGGAGCTGGGGCAGGTGGACACTCTGGAGGCGAAGAGGAAAAGAGCAGGAATACTTTAGAAGACAGCTCCACGGTGGCTTGTGAAATGGCTGCCTTTTGTCCTGTGCTCTGAGGAGAGGAAATAGCCATGACCTTGCTTTCATTAATCACTCGCCGGTAATTTTCCTGGTCTGCCCTTCAGGAATAAACCATTCATCGGAGCCAGCTCCACTTTGATACGCCTTCTTAAAAACAAAACAAAACAAAACAAATGCATCCAGATAGAGGACTGAAGTGCCTGCTTGAGATACATTCCAGCTACTTCAGTTCGGTCGCTCAGTCGTGTCCGACTCTTTGCGACCCCGTGAACCACAGCCATGAACCACAGCCATGAACCACAGCACGCCAGGACTCCCTGTCCATCACCAACTCCCAGAGTCCACCCAAACCCATGTCCATCAAGTCGGTGATGCCATCCAACCATCTCATCCTCTGTGGTCCCCTTCTCCTCCTGCCCTCAATCTTTCCCAGAATCAGCGTCTTTTCAAATGAGTCAGCTCTTCGCATCAGGTGGCCAAAGTATTGGAGTTTCAGCTTCAACATCAGTCCTTTCAATGAACACCCAGGACTGATCTCCTTTAGGATGGACTGGTTGGATCTCCTTGCAGTCCAAGGCGCTCTCAAGAGTCTTCTCCAACACTACAGTTCAAAAGCATCAATTCTTCGGCATTCAGCTTTCTTCACAGTCCAACTCTCACATCCATACATGACCACTGGAAAAACCATAGTCTTGACTAGACGGACCTTTGTTGGCAAAGTAATGTCTCTGCTTTTTAATATGCTATCTAGGTTGGTCATAACTTTCCTTCCAAGGAGTAAGTGTCTTTTAATTTCATGGCGGCAATCACCATCTGCAGTGACTTTGGAGCCCCCCAAAATAGAGTCAGCCATGAAGTTTCCACTGTTTCCCCATCTATTTGCCATGAAATGATGGGACCAGATGCCATGATCTTAGTTTTCTGAATGTTGAGCTTTAAGCCACTTTTTCACTCTCCTCTTTCATTTTCGTCAAGAGGCTCTTTAGTTCTTCTTCACTTTCTGCCATAAGGGTGGTGTTATCTGCATATCTGAGGTTATTGATATTTCTCCCGGCAATCTTGATTCCAGTTTGTGCTTCCTCCAGCCCGGCGTTTCTCATGATGATGGTTAAGCACCTCCCGGCATTTACTTCCGGGAGCGCCTGGGTAAACATCCTGGAATTTCATGCAGTTAGAATCTGCTAATTTAACAATAAAGATCACTAATGATTTGGGGGTTTTCAGAAGAAGAAAAAGAAAATAAAAACAGTTCCAAAATGCAAATACTCTTAGAAGGCTATTAACATGAAATCGTGTGCCACTGCATCTTATTTTCTATAGCGTATTAGTGGGAATCTGTTTCTCAAATATTCTTGGAGATAATAACTGAGAGCAATGTCCTACAGAATTCAGAATTCAGGTTCAACTAATATTTATTGAATACTTAACCCACACCAAGAATTGTGCCAACACTCCCTTAATAATATATCATCCAATCCTCTAAATAACCTACAAAGACTATGTTAGTATCTTCTGTTTCTACATATGAGAAAACTAAGACTCAGAACATTTAAATAATCTGTGCAAGGTCACACAGTCAGTAATTGTGTGAGATCCAGAAATGAAGTACAGGTAGCCTGACTCAAATTCTAGCATGCTTTCCACCGTTGATCAGACTGTCTTCTGCTGCTGCTGCTGCTGCTAAGTCACTTCAGTCGTGTCCGACTCTGTGCGACCCCAGAGATGGCAGCCACCAGGCTCCGCCGTCCCTGGGATTCTCCAGGCAAGAACACTGGAGTGGGTTGCCATTGACTGTCTCCTAAATCTCATCCAATTCTTTAAGATAATCTGTGACTACATCTTAGTTCAGTTCAGTTCAGTAACTCAGTTGTGTCCGACTCTTTGCGACCCCATGGACTGCAGCACGCCAGGCCTCCCCGTCCATCACCAACTCCTGGAGTTTACTCAAACTCATGTCCGTTGAGTCGGTGATGCCATGCAATCATCTTATCCTCTGTCGTCCCCTTCTCCTCATGTCTTCAATCTTTTCCAGCACCAGGGTCTTTTCAAATGAGTCAGCTCTTCGAATCAGGTGGCCAAAGTATTGGAGTTTCAGCCTCAACATCAGTCCTTCCAATGAACATTCAGGACTGATTTCCTTTAGGGTGGACTGGTTGGATCTCCTTGCTGTGACCACATCTAAAGTACATTAAAAAATTTTCTAATACAGTCCAGGAAGATGCTCTTACTGGAAGAGCTGAATATCTGGATTCACTTGATAGTTCTGAATTTCATTAGAAGTTAATATATAGGTATTGTGACTAACTAAAAAGTCTCTTGTGAGTTCATGCTACACCTCGGGAAAAACTGACAAACCAGAGCGTCTGAAAAAGCAAGGGAGCAGGGTTATCCAGATATGGTTTATTTTAAGGACTTTGCAGTAATACAGCTTCTTCTGCTTTACTCTTTAGGCAGAGAGGGCTTTTAATTCAGTATCTGACTGATTTAAAGATGACACATTTCATCCCTGACCTTCCAATACAGGGTATTAGATATACACTAAATATATTTTCTTTTTTAGCTCTTTAACTTGTCCCTAACAAATGCCTTCATCTTTTGAAAATAAAGTGATTTGGTGATGGATTCTTTTCCTTTCTTCAGACAAGTGTTATCATATTATAATGACAAGGTTGACAAATATGAATCTCCTAAACCCACATACATTAAATATCACAAATGGGGCCAGAGGCATTACGAATAACATTTAAGTATTGGATAAAACTGTAAAAGCAAAACAAAACCCAGAATCTTCCTCACTGCTTTCTCTAACTATAATTTATTTCTCTATACAAGTGCCAGAACGGGTCTTTTTAAAACAAATCAGATCATGTCACCCCCTTCTCCAAACCACTTAGGGCTTCCCCAAATATTTCCAATACAATCCAAAGTTACAACCCCCACCAGTCCTTACGTGATTATTTTATTTCCTACCACACACACACTCTTTCTCTCTGCTCCAGTCACTTCAAGTTCTTTCTAGTATACTGGAGAATGCATTCCTCCCAAATACTCCTGGCTCATGCCCTCATTTTCATGAAGGTTCTGTTCAAATGTCACCTCTGAAATGTCTTCTCTGATCATCTTACCCTTTCTCCCCTTTACTTTGTCTTCTTAGCACCCTGTTGCTACCTAACATCTTGCTTGATATACTAATGTAAGCTCCAGGAGTTCACATCATTTACCCCTCTCTCCCTAGCATCTGCAACAATGCCTGACATATAGTAGGTATTCAATAAATACGTGAAATAAATAACCTTCCCTCCCCCTCCTGCACAGGAGTGGGACACAGAACCACAGGGTTCATGGTAAAGACCAGTCAAGGTTCTGATGCAGCCATAAACACCAGCTGGGAGAGGATTTTGCTCCACAGGCAAGAGCCAGTGAAACTCATCCTGAAATGGAGACAGAGCTCTCTTTTTAATGGACTACGCTTTACGAGTTGCCATTATTAGCTTACAGTTCGAAAAGCACAATTGTGGAAGAGGGAAAAAAAAGAGGTAAAACCTGAAAATTATATTTACATAATTAAGTGGAAACGGTAATCTAACTAAAAGGTTCGGTTCAGTTCAGTTCAGTTTGGTCACTCAGTCGTGTCCGACTCTTTGCGACTCTAACTAAAAGGTTAATCTGACTAAATAATCTAACTAAATGGAGGATTTCAATATTGTTCCCAATTATTTGCTCTCCTGTAAAGACTGCTTTACCCACTGTTATATGATTTGGAGTGCCTCCCTATATATATTCTCAGGTTTCTTTTCCTTCTTTCTTCACACAATTGTTTTTATATCATCCTCGCAAAACTTATAAACATGAATTTGCTTTGACCAGTAAAATGAGTGGAAGTGATGCTAAGACATCTTTGGGTGGAGGCTATAAAAGTGCTATTTCCACACCTGTGCTTACTCTTTCCTTCTCCCAGGAGGATGGCATGTATCAGATTGAGTCTTGTCCTTCTGCCTGGGTTTTGGAACAGGTCACATGGAATCAGAGCTTTGGCTAAAAGCAGGTGTTGACATGTAACTCGAGCAGGAAGTGAACTGAGAGTTAGGTTTGTTTGTTACTATAGACTGACCTAGCAAAGCTGACTACTGCAGTGCCTATTCCATGAAAGGCAAGCCTCTGAAATAGAAGTGGTATGGCACCCCTCCCCCATGCATTTAGCCCCACTTCAAGTAATTGAAGTAACTTTCATTAAGTTTAGTGTACAGAAGAGAAGGAATCTGAGGCTGTTAGGTAAAATATTTGAGTAAGGAACAGAGTACACTTCCTGTTTTCAGGGTTTAGTGAGAGTGAAAGTGATTGATAAAGTGACACAGTAACTTTACTCAATGTTTTACAAGCCTAATTAGTGTTATCTTTAAATTTCCAGCCAGAGTAACTCATAAAGCCTGTTGCACTGAATCATCATTTGCAAATTAATGCCAGCAGCAATTTTCTTGTTATCAAAAGTTTCCTTTAGGAAATAGTTTCCTTGATATACTTATTTTTTTTTTTAATGTATTTTATAGCCCAGCAGAGAAAACGTAAGCTGAAGACATCAAGTTGTAACAAAAAAGGTAAAGATTTCATTCCTGGGAGCCTGGAGTTGGTTAAAGCAGTGCGAGGTAGGAATCAGAGAAGACAGACACCATAGCTGGTGTGTATGATTTTAAAGGAAGGATTTAAGCCTTTAGCTTGAAATATCCTTCCTTAGCACCCCCATGTCTGCTTGTTAGAAGCTTCCTCATGTTTCATTGTGCATCTCAAATGCTTGTTTCTCACTCAAACTTCCCCTAATGCCATCAGCTGGAATTAATTTTGCCATTCCTCACATTTTCATATCCTATTGTACCTCCACTGGAGGTGCACTAAATATACCCACCTTTCAGCCAGATGACAAAGGGCTAATTCAAATTTTCAGCCAAAGCCAAAGTTGCTCATAAATGTCACTATCAAAAAATAAATTTCTAGGATACACAAATAAACCTAAAAACTGATGCCCAAATTTAACTTACTGTTTTAATATTATTTAAAGTATTAGTGCTTAAATAGTAAAGCTTAACATAGCATAGGAATAATAATTTCCAAGCTCTGTGAGCTGGAAGACTTGTACAGTCACTGGAGAGAGTCATATTTCAGCTGAGGTGAGTAGATGAACAGAGCCATGTCCTAAATGTAACTAAGAATTAAATTCTTGTTTTAAATTATATGTTCTAGGTACACCAAAGATTTCCACAAAGAATAGAGTTATGATATAATCTCTTCTTATCCTTCCTTGTATCATTACTTAAAGTTTTAAAAACATTTATTGAATAAAAAAGATATACTTGTTATTCCTAAGGTATCTAGCTAATGCAGTCCGTATTTGTAGTAGCTGTCAACCTATTTCTCTACTTAACTGCTTGAAAGTTCTTAATAATTTTTGAGTTGATTTCTTTTTAATTGATGTTGAACACAAAATGAAGGAATTACTACAGATTTTACTTAGCCAATCAGCAATATAATTTAATATTGCAACAATATTGCAATTGATAGAATTGCAACAAATAACAGAGATTCCTCACTAGATTAAATCTATAATACCCGCCTATATCTAAAAATGAACATTCATAAAATAATAGCAAATCTAAATGACATACTTTGTTATCAGTGACACTGTTGACTGATTAGATATAATAATAACCTTTAAAAACATATAAACATGAATCATGACAAAGTTCAAGGATGACCGAAATAATAGTGAAGTGAAAGTGAAAGTGAAGTCATTCAGTCATGTCCGACTCTTTGTGACCCCATGGACTGTAGCCTATCAGGCTCCTCCATCCATGGGATTCTCCAGGCAGGAATACTGGAGTGTGTTGCTATTTCCTTCTCCAGGAGATCTTCCCAACCCTGGGATTGAATCCGGGTTGCAAAGAGTCTGACACGACTGAGCGACTTCACCTTCACTTTCACTTCACTATTATTTCCCTTATCCTTGAACTTTGTCATTTAACTTAACTTTGTCAGTTAAGATTTGTTAGTTAAGATGCTAAACCTAGATAGCATATTGAAAAGCAGAGGCATTACTTTGCCAACAAAGGTCCGTCTAGTCAAGGCTATGGTTTTTCCTGTGGTCATGTATGGATGTGAGAATTGGACTGTGAAGAAAGCTGAGTGCTGAATAATCGATGCTTTTGAAATGTGGTGTTGGAGAAGACTCTTGAGAGTCCCTTGGACTGCAAGGAGATCCAACTAGTCTATTCTAAAGGAGATCAACCCTGGGTGTTCTTTGGAAGGAATGATGCTAAAGCTGAAACTCCAATACTTTGGCCACATCCTGCGAAGAGTTGACTCATTGGAAAAGACTGATGCTGGGAGGGATTGGGGGCAGGAGGAGAATGGGATGACAGAGGATGAGATGGCTGGATGGCATCACTGACTTGATGGACGTGAGTTTGAGTGAACTCTGGGAGTTGGTGATGGACAGGGAGGCCTGGCGTGCTGCAATTCATGGTTGCAAAGAGTCGGACATGACTGAGCAACTGAACTGAACTCAAAGTCTTTATCCACACAGATGGTAATTAAGTCACATTTTTTCCATTCTATCTTTTGTAGTTGGTTTTTGGATTAAGAGTAGAAAACTGTACTGTTGTTTCTATACAACTTTGTCTGTTTAGATACAGGCATAGACTTTGGCCTGTCTAGATAGTTTTAAACCTGTCAAAGTGTTCCTTGTCTATCCTGGAGCCTATGAGCTAAAGATTCAATCTATAGTCTATGAGTATCACATCCAAATTACTGATGAACTGTTAACTAAAACTCACCAAGGAAATAGCTGAATAGTGGCTAAGCCCTTCTGGTTGAAATTCTTCCATTCATCAGCCTTTACTTATGATCATGAATTAAAAAGACTGTTTAAACCAGCCATTTAATTACTTTGATGAATTGTTGTGCAGCCCATGTTTTTCAAGGATACGTGAAACTTTCTCAAATGTCTCAATGAGATCTAAACTCTTATGATTTCCTACCATTTATTTTATGTGAACCTATGCTGCCTCTTTGGAGAAGGCAATGGCAACCCACTCCAGTACTCTTGCCTGGAAAATCCCATGGGCGGAAGAGCCTGGTAGGCTGCAGTCCATGGGATCGCAAAGAGTCGGACATGACTGAGCAACTTCACTTTCACTTTTCACTTTCATGCATTGGAGAAGGAAATGACAACCCACTCCAGTGTTCTTGCCTGGAGAATCCCAGGGACGGGGGACCCTGGTGGGCTGCCGTCTATGAGGTCACACAGAGTCAGACACAACTGAAGCAACTTAGCAGCAGCAGCATGCTGCCTCTTAGAGATCACTGCTTCACTTCTAAGTGCTTACAAACCACTAAAGTGGATAATATACTTTTCTAAAATGTTGCTCAGGACCAATAAGTTCAGTGGTCTAGAGTTTGGAGAACTCTCCCATCTTTGCCCAGCTTCCACCTCCACCACCAAACCTTTTGAGTCATGCATTGATTCTCCTACAGCATCGCATTTCTTAGGTTGGTTGGGCCCAAAGTGTAGCCCGCCTCATTAAAGCATGCATACACCTAGTTCCTGTGAAGGCCCTGTGATATGAGGGACACTTGCAGGATGCTGTGGGCATCTGATTGTGTTCCCTGACTGGGAGAACTGAGAAGTTAGTTGGAAGCAGGGCAGAGAGGGTGTGGGGCACCACTTCCTAGAGCCCCAGAGAAAGGCTGTATGATCAAACCAAGAGAAGGTGTCCATAACAAAATCAAGCATAACATACAACTGACCCAAAATCAAGGAGTCACTCCTGAGGCCAGACTGCCAAATCCAAAGGAGGGCACCCAGAAAGCAGGGCAAATGCAAGCAGGGTGAAACATCAGGGGATTCACGAAAAGCTAAGTGAGGGGGTGGGTCAGGAGTAACTCCTGAGTCAGCTCTATCTTATTCATATTTGATTCATGGAGTGATGGGGGAGGGCCTATCTGACAGAAAGGGGATGGATGATGAAAACACAAAAACTAATAAGATTCAGTCCTTCTTAAATTCCCAACACTGTCAGCATAAAATGGAGAACTTTGTCATTAATATCCATGGATACTTATTTAGGTTAGAATTTTTCTAATATCTAAGTGCCTTCTATATGCCAGGAACTGCTCTAAATGTTTACATGTGCATCCTCATGATAGCCCTAATGGGAAGCTGGGTTGTGATTCTTATTTTAGAAGTGAAGAAACTGAGGCTGGGTAATTTGCAGAAACTCACACAACTAACAGAAGTCAGATTCTGATCCCAAAGTGCACACCTGTAATGCCTATTCATTATAGCCCCATAGACTGAAAGAGAATTCTTCAAATAATTACTATACTTCCTTGACCATGAACAGGTATGAGACAGCAAATCCAGAAACTCGACACAGGCCTTCTATGCTTCTTCTTGGACTTTGTCATCAGTCCAAGTGACAAAGAGTTTGAGCATAGTTCAACAGGGCAGCAGAAAGAATAGGTTTTCCTGTTTTTCTAGGACAAACCTTTACAATGTAACTGTTATTTTTAGTGTTCCCTGTTTTGAATTCCAGCCTAGTTTACAAAGAAAGCAATTCCAAAATTAATATAAAAAATTCAAGGTAAAACACTTAAAACCTCTTTGAGTTACCTGTATTCTTGTTCCCATTTATTGTAACAAATGTGAACTGTTTAGCTGAATGTTGTATGTGTGTGTGTATTTTCATTTTGATAATAACGTCTTGTTTCTCCTCTGGCTACTTCTGGTTGTCTGTCTACTTCTTATCTTCTTCATAATAGGGACACTCTAAGGTCCTTTCTAGCAAATGTACTTTTCTAATATGAGAACACGGTGCCAATCATTTATTTTAAAAAGACCAGATGTCTTAAAATTATCCAGATTAAATCAGTCCTTGCTTTCATTTTTAAAAAGAAAAGTTTATTAATTCCTAGTGTTCTGTACATTTTCACTTGGAAATTTCATTCCAGACACAAATGAATACATTATTATCTCTAAAAGCAGAAAGATATTGATTAATTAAAACAGTATACATTTACCTTAGCGTTAGATCAGGCTGGCAAATTCCAAAGAGTCAAACACTGCATCTATTTATGCCACCTGGGATCCTTATTAATTATCATGGGAAAAGTACTTCACGCTTCATACATTTTGCTTTTTCACACATTTCCCACAAAATGTTCAATTTCACATTTAAAAGGCAAATTAGTTTTCAATTCCCTAATGAATATAATCAATATCTACCTTTGGAAAGTTTCAAAGTGAAAAACGAAACTATGTGCATTTTCCAATAACCACTTAGCCAAATAAATATTGCCATTATAAGTTTAAACAGCTTACAAAGTATTATTTCCTTTGTTCTCTTCAAAATAATACAGGGACACATCAAGTCACATATTACAAGCATCTGAACTGGGAAAGTATTACACACTGGTGGCATGCAAGTATTTTACATTTTTTAATGCAATGAAAAATGCTCTTGTTTTCTTTAAATAGATGAAACAGAATTAAGATAAAGTTTCAATTAAAATATAAATATTATTCCATGAATATAATGGGGTTTTTTAAAAAGCAAAGTGGCAGAGATGAGAATTTTAGTTCTGAAGAATTTCTTTCTTAACTAAAGATTGTCACTGGCAAAATTTGGTACTAAAATAAAATGTCCTTTAAAAGTACACCTTCTATCCATCTCACCATATGGCCAATTCTTATCTATCCACATTTAGATTATCCATGGGAAAGTGTTAATCCTGGACAAGCTTCTCTCAGTCGCACAGTGTACTGTGTGATTGGCTTCTATTATTCAGTCGATATGTGCTCAGACTCTCTCCGTCTTTAAATAAAAATCTATGAAAAACATGCCATGTTTACTATGCTCAGTTTCTTTACATTTCCTTCTTTCTTTTGCTACTAATTTTGAGGAGAAAATATATTTTAAAATGTCCTTTTTGAAAAGGCTGCTTCTCTAGAACTATTCTGAAGACAGTAAAAACCACTGAAGAGGAAGAAATAGCTCTGTGGAATGTTCAGACCCCTTCCTCTGAACAAAGCCTACGGAGGAGAGAAGGAGCCACAAGGGAGGCATAGAGCACCCACGTTCACAGGTGACAGAAACATTGAGAACCACAGGATTGTAACATTTGGGAGCTGGAAGGGACCTTAGACAGCATCTAATCCACTCACTCATTTTACAAAGGAAATGAAGATTAGATGAAAGACCCGCCCAAAGTCAGACATAGTGAAAAAAGTGAGAGTGTTAGTTGCTCAATTGTCTCACTCTTTGTGACCCCATGGACTATAGCCCCACCAGGCTCCTCTGTCCATGGAATTCTTCAGGCAAGAATAATGGAATGGGCAGCCATTCCCTTCTCAGGGGATCTTCCCAACCCAGGGATCAAACCCAGGTCTCCTGCTTTGCAGGCAGGTTCTTTACCGCCTGAGCCACTAGGGAAGCCACACAGAGCTGATGTCGAAATCAGTTTTATTTTCCAAAAGTATCACATGGTGGCAAATGGAGCATGATTCTTGCGGGGCTGGAGGACATTTCGATTCAAGCAACATTTATTAAGCACCTATTATGTACAAGGCACCTTACTAGATGCTACTGAAGATGCAAAGATTCATGAGACAGTCCCTGCCTCCCAGTGCTTATGAAAGTCCCTTGAGGCTATGTTTCAATATCTTAGCAGAAAATAATACTGATCAGGGCTAAGGTTGCTGGTGATAACAAAGCAGCTGATGCCTGGGAGAGCTGACCTCACAAGTGATAGTTTCTCCCCTTTGTTATTAGGGCTCAAGCCTGTTACACAGCTGCTGGGGCCCTAACGACAGTCTTCTTTTCTAGGCCTCCAATCACACCTCAAGCCTTAGCCGAACCCACCCCCTGAGTAGTGACAGAGCTCACTGGAGAGCAGCGGTGCTCCAGACCCTCCCCTCAGTTCTTAATTACTGTTTGTTTCCCCCTGTGTCCAGCCTTAGGCTCTCTGCAAGGGTCCTGACCATATCCCAGGGTGCTGTCAAAATGGCCCAGGAAAATGCGCCACCCCCCCACATGCACACTTCACTGGTATGTCTAACACCCACAGCACCTATCTACTACTTCTCCGACTTCTATGTTGAAACTAAAATAACTCCAGTCCCCGACATCATACCCACGCTTCAATTCCCCGTATTCAAAAAGATGTGAAAGATGTAGTTGTTGCTTAGAAGAAAACAGATTCAAGAGGCAGTGGAAAACAGTAGTGAATCGATAATAAAAAATGATCTCCCACTTTTGTACAGCCCTTTCCAGTATCGTGTTTTCATCCCAATAGCTGATATATTCTCACCACAACTCTGTGAGGTAGTTAGTGAAGGTTATTCCCATTATAGTATAACTGAAGAACCTTAGGTTTGAGAGACTGAGTGACTTGCCCCATAGTCTCCCAGCTAAGAAAGTATGGAGCCAAGTGTCAAGTGTCTTGACTCCAAATCCAGTGCTCTTCCCCCTATATAGTCTATAATTGTCAGGCAATTGAATGAATTGCCCATGATCATATACCTGCTAAGTGTTGGTGATGGGATTAGGAGTCAGTCTCCAAATCTGTTAGTATGGTGCCCTTCCACCATACCAACTAGCAGAGCCAATGTGCTCAGAATGACTACCATGGAAGATGTCAGAGAAAAGTCTAGTCTCCTTCACCCTCCTCCAGGTCAACGATGCATCACAGAACTGGGATAACCTCTGATATGTGTACAACCTTCCTAGAACAGGCAGGTTATAAATTCAAACCTTGCCACTCCTCCTCCATCCATCTTCTGAATGTTTAATCATAGCTGTTACGGGCAGAGGAGAAAGAGGTAAGCTGAGCAGAGCTTACTTCTACCCTTAGGCAAGGGAAAAACATTAATTTCCATCTACCTTCTCCACAGCACCTAGCCCCTCCACACTACTAAACTCCTGAACCACAAAACAAAATTTGATCTGACCTAGAGTTGGGAGCAAGAACAGTGACTACATCCTTGAAATTCTGGGTCCTTTTCTCTCTCCAGCTTGTTACCAGGGGCCTGATCATGTGATTTTCATCCAGAGGGCACACCTGATGCTCCCAAGAATTCGCACACCTTTCCTTTGCATGTGTCTCCATCCTTGAGTATTGAGGATGGCACAGTGAGTGGCAGGGATGTTTTAAATTAGGAGCAATAAGGGGAAATTGTTACTGTTACTGGAAGGCAAAGCTAAAATATTTCTTAGTTCTCTGTTCATTACAATGAATATAGCTATCATTGCTTCATTAGTGGAAGAGAAGAAGGAAGCTACAGAATCATGATTTCAAACCCAACTCCAGAAATAGTTCTCCTGGGGATAGGTAACACAGCACAGAACCCAGTGTTCACAGCTCCCTGCTAGTTTTTACATATGCAATCAATACTTGAGCTAAAAAATGGTATCTACTTTCCAAAAGAGCACTCTACCCCAAAACCCAGAAGCACAGGTCAAATTATAATAGTCTTACACTTCCTGTCTCCTTCACAGTGCCTAGAAGAGGGCTAAGTACATCATGACCACAAAAAAGGAAAATATCCTCAAACTCTTGGAATTTTTAGAGGGCTATCTTACACTTAAAGCATGTTGATGCTTAAATCGGTTTCAGGATTGACTGAAATGTTCTCATGGCAGTTATTCAGAACACACTGGTTTCCTTAATGCTGGTGCCCTGCCAGGGGCCACATTTCTGTCTGGAAGGGAAGCAGCCGTTCTTTTGATTTGATGTGCCAGGCTTCCCTTACGGAAATTGTTTTGAGGAGTATAGGCATTGGGATGCTTTGTGAGTTTTTAAATGGAGATGGGCTTGTATTGTAAGATGAAGTGCGTGCTTTAAGATGGGTGAGTTGCACGAGCCCCTTCAGGTTAGCGATTCTCTACCTAACCTAGGCCCGCATCAACTCTGACAGAGGAGAGGGGAGAGGAGCTGGGAGACAGCATCTCCCTTCACTCAGGAGTCCAGCTTTGGCCAAATACCTCCTTTATAGTATTTGGCAATCTTTAATGTACAAAATATTTATATACAATATATCCTACAAAAATCGAAGGAAGGGGCCTAAGCATGTTGATGGAGATGAAAACACTTTCACTCATACACTTTAGGCATATGGAGAGACTTGGTGCTGGAACAATGAAATGATTTCCAAGCTTCCCTAAGAGTTATCTTCCATAATGCTACGAAATTTGGTGGTTGGTGACCTAAGCTGCAATTTCTAGGGAGTGATTTCATATTTAACCTGGGCCTAAAGCAGCTCTAAAAAGAACAAGGGAAATGGGGCTGGGGAGAGAGTATCTCCCTTCAATCAGTGGTCCAGATGCAGCCAAATACCCAGGTAGATATTTGGCAACACACACACACTCACATGACATTTATTTACATTATGCCCTACTAAGATGAAAGGCAGGAATTTAATCGTGCTGATGAGGATAAAGCAGCTTTCATTACACACTTCTGGCAGATGGGGAGATGTGCTGGACTAATGACATGATCTCTCTAGACTTCCAGAATATCTCCAAAAAGTTATCTTCCACATATGCTGGGATGGGTGTTGGTGACAGGAGCCTGTAAGTCCAGGTGAATGATTTTACACTTAGGGTGGGCCTGTACAAGTCTAACAGGGGAAAGGAGGTGGTCTGGGGAAAGATGACCTCCCTTCAATCAATTGTCCAGATGCTGCCAAATATCTTGACATAATATTTGACAAAATGCATATGCATAAAGATATTGTATATACATTATGCTCCACCATGATGGATGGTAAGGGATAACCATGCTCAGGATCACGAAGGAACTTCTACTTACATACACTGCAGAGATGGGGAAATGAAGTCCTAGGTTAATTAAATGATATATAGGCCCTCTAAATTTAAGTTTATCTTCTAATAGTTAAGTGAATACTCATGGAAATGCCACCTTTAAAGCTACTTCAAAAACACAGGTAATGATAAGTTGATTAGTAATAAATATTTGATTTAATAGATTCTATATACATTTGACCTAACTATTTTGTAAGCTAAAAACAGTGCTAAGTTTTGACAATATCCCATTATTTTGCTTTAATACTATCAACAACTGCAGCACAGTCACCATCAAGTCCTGACCTTTTTCCTTCTTCCTGCCAGGGTTTGCCTTTAGCCTCGGGACAACAGTATCTTGGGGCTGCAGGGAATACTCTGTGTAGGATCCAAGATTTCTTAGGGGAGAAAGCAAGAAAGAGAGTAAATGAGAGCAGAAAGGAAAAAGCCTTACTTAGTGGGGCATGTCAGGGACTCTGCACTTGAATATATTTGCAACAAATCTGAAGGGAAAGGAGAAAGACAACTGAGAAACAGAAATGTTCTTCCCTTTGGCAACATGGTAACCAAAACATGTATACAAAAAACAAAAAAAAAAAGAAGAAAAACTATACATTTTACCCAGTGCTATGCTGATGGTAGATGCATGAACCAGCAACCTGGGGACAGGTGAGATAGGGGAAAGTCTTGATTTATA
Organism: Bos indicus; assembly: GCF_029378745.1. NCBI lineage: Eukaryota > Metazoa > Chordata > Mammalia > Artiodactyla > Bovidae > Bos > Bos indicus. The sequence goes on from NC_091769.1 coordinate 58,390,032, forward strand.
ACATTTATCAATTTCCATGCCATGATCAATTTCAAACTACCAACAAGAAGTATGGAACTTCTTAGTTGGGAAGAACTAGCGAGTTGGGGAGAGATGTATAATAGCATACCACGATATAGTATTTCTGCCAAAAAAAATGTGTGCCAAAAACACAATAGGTGCAAATAATCTCAAGAGTACGAAAATGGCAAAATGTATTTTTGAGTATTACTTTTTTATATATAATTATTTAATTGTAAGTGCATGCCATTTAATTTTTAATAATGGTTGTGCTTAGCAACCAGTTTTCAAAATTCTTGATAATTTAATAATGGTGAAACCTGTATGAGTTGGCTCCAACATACCACACCTAAAGGGAAAGAAAAAAAAATCAAATAGTAGTTACTACTTTTTTTTTTAATATATAGGGAAATCTAGCAGAAAACTAAAGAATCTTTGCGATTTCCAAAATTCAATATGCTCTGCTCATTATTCCCTCAAAAAGTATAATAAAATATTCTTACATCTTAAAGGATTTTATTTTGTTTTTTTCTTTTTCTTTTTTCAAAAGATTTTAGAGCTAGAGATGTGGACACTTACAAGTAAATATCTAATTTTATTGGGTTGGTCAAAAAGTTCGTTTAAAGGTCAAAAAAGTTGGTTGAAAAGATATTACAGAAAAACCCAAAAAAACCTAAAGAAAGGACTTTCTCTCCAGTTTCTGTGCCTTTTATAAACTAACTAGAATTATGTATGAGTTGTTTTCCCATTTATTTATTTTATTGCTATCAAGCAACTCAGGAACACTCAATTACTTAGTGAATTCCTCTGCCTGAGTCAGCAACTCCTTTAGCTCCAGGTGTCATCAAGACGAAGGACACTACCTTTACAAGGCTCAGGATTACAGAGAAGAAAGAGAAAGAACTGGAAGGAAAGGAGGGGGAAGAGGGAGAGGGGCCTAAGGCAATGTCAGAGGGCCATTAATTCTAGCCTTAGGCACTGACAGTAATCAAAGAGCTGGTGCCAGAGGCTGCAGTCGCAAATGTCCTTAGCTTAACATGACACTGTTGGCTGCTGGAAAAAAGATTCAAGCATCTATCAGCCAGTCATCGAAGTTGTACTTTCACAGGCTTTGTCCTTGAGATGACAAACTCTGGATAAATAATAATTCACATTTTTTCCTGATGTTTGCAAATGTCTGGATGGATCATGCCATGTGAACAAAATCTACATAATTATCTTGAACGTTCATATCTCATCCTGTGATCTTGTTGCCCTAAAGACAAAGCAATAAATGCTTCTAAAATCTGCCAAAATAATGTAATCGTGTGTAACAGATAACCTTGAAGTGCAATTATTACTGTTTTACTTAGAATGTACTATTTGAAAAGCTTTCCTCTTATAATTTAAAAATTTCCCATCATGGCTGGAAAACTTTAAAACAGTTTTATAAAATGTTATCCATAGAGTGATGTTAAAGACCGAATGTATGTGGAATAATCAGTAAAAGTAGCTAATTCATTTTGCTATGCATGAGTCTGGCTTAAAGCTATATTTGTGGGTGAATAAATATTTCATACTTATTTGCTAAAGCTGTGTTTATGTATCATAATGCTGTCTTCTTTTTATGAGGATGACACCACTGATCTTCAACCAGCAGGGCATTTGCATTTAGTGACTTTTCTGGAACTAAGGGAGAATTTGTGCCAAGCTGGTCACATTTTCTCACTCAGTGAAAGATTGGCAATACTAACTTCTTATGTGGTCAGGAGAACACTTCTGTTGTATTTAGCCTAACTCAAAGCTAAGCATGTAAACAGAGGTAGGCCTCTATCTTAATCACAGTTACAAACACATTTATATATTAAGTTCCTTTCAACGGTTAAAAAAAAAGTTCACATAAGAAAGCAAGATAACCCAATATGAAAATGGTTAAATCATTTTTGATTGCTGTCACGACTAAGATCTGCATAAATCCATTGGTGCAAGTCGCCAGAGGTGTCCAGGGACAAATAAAGCAGTTGCATATGTTAAAAAATCCAAGACAAATATGTAGCACTAAAAAAGAATAACAGTTAAATTATTAGTTGCTTGGCTAATGGAAATGAACAACCTTTGATAAAATGGTCCCAGTGAAGAAGGAGAAGAGCTTCTGTTTTTAAATTGCTGCCGTGGGGAAACTTCGCCTCTTTTTGTGGAAGTTTACCTTCTGTCTCCTTCAACTCGCTTTTTACGAACTAGATGAGAAAGAAAAAAAGGTTTGAAAAGACAAAATGGAGGAGAGGGAATATTCCTTAAATTTCAGACAAACAACAATAATCACACAGAATAGCAATCCCACACGCTTGAGGACAGTTATTCAATAATTATCCATGGCAACACATGGAAATGATCGAATAGCCCAGTGCTTTGTGGAATTTACATTTAAATAAAGCTATATCTGATAGTTGGGAACTTGAATCTTAGACCTTTCCAATTTCAACGGAGTAGAAATCTGAAACAAACCCATGAGATGGTGAACCTCTCCTGTTTACTTATCCATAGCACATCTTCTCAGCTTCTGTGAAACTCAGTCACCAACTGGCTAAAACTAATTCCCTAGGATGATACATTCACAATTCTGATTTTGAGTTGAAGACCAGGAAGAGCTGCAAACAGAAGTTTAAAGTTTCTAAACCTGTTTTAAATGGAAACTTCAAAATAGCAACCTCCAAGGAAGGCGTGCTGAAGAAGGGAATGGCTACCCACTCCAATATTCTTGCCTGGAGAATTCCATGGACAGAGGAGCCTGGCAGGCTACAGTCCATGGGGTCGCAAAGAATCGGATACAACTGAGCAAAACAACAACAACAAGGAGGGTGTTATTCAGGTGTCAGCAAACTCAGAGATTAAGGTTCATTTAATCCAGTGTGAGTGTGTGAGTGCTCAAGTCACTTCAGCCTCTTTGCAACTCTGTGGACTGTAGCCCGCCAGGTTCCTCCAGTCTCCTCTGTCCATGGGATTCTCCAGGCAAGAATATTGGATTGGATTGCCATGCCTTCTTCCAGGGGATCTTTTCAACCCAGGGATTGAACCCACATCTCCTGTGTCATAGGCAGATTCTTGACCCACTGAGCCACCTGGGAAGCCCCCTGTAATCTGGTACTTAGTAACAAAGGAGCTAGCCTGACTGCCTTTCCCAACTTCTACAACCTTCTTTCCCCTTTCACATCCCTACCTGCAGGCTCCTCTGGTGGGCAGGAAGAGGACTGCTCTAATCTTTCTGGATTTGGCAAAAAAAAAAAAAAAGTGCCTTGGGCTGTGCCCTATCTCATCTCCTCACTTTACATAATCCAGACTGCTCCTGCCTCAGATGCAGAAAATCTGACAAAAGCTATTCCCATGATTGCTGCTCTTGGGCTCAGGATCGCCTCTCCATTTCCTCTAAACCTCCAGTTTTGCCTATTTTTCTTTGTTCAGAGGAGGACCTTCGTGTTTTCCCAGGTATCTTCTGACTGCTGCTCTAAGCATTCCCGTTTGCTGCCCACTGCGCCTCACCCTTTGCACCTCGGAGGTGAGCACCGCCGTATGCCCAGCCACCCTCTGGGTGCCATTCACTGCACCTTGGCTGGGCTTCAGGGCTGAGGGTAAGCATGTGTGGGCAGGGACCTGCACACTAACATTTACCTGCCTCTGACAGTTCTAACCCTTAGCTTCCACTTTGTCTACCATCTGAACCCTCCCCAAGGTCAGCAATGTACTTGGTGGGACAACTTGTCCAGTTTCTCTAAGGCCTGGCATTCTGCCCCGTACCTCTATTGAGGACTGAAGCCTGTTATTGGCAGGCTACTTGCCAAGTGGACTGCTGGTACCTGGATGGTCTTTTTCTACACTGTTTCAGGTGGCTAGGATGTCCCCAGATCAAGCTTTCCCAATCGGTGCCATTCTTTTTCACTGTGGTTGACCAGGACATTCCCCATCTCATTCTAACATAAGTCACAAAAGAGTGGGTAGCAGGAAAGATAAAAGAGGGACTAACTGAAAAAGCTACTTCTGAGTTTAACCGTTAAAAAACATAGCTCTACTAGGTCATTTCACATGTAAATCACCAAGGTATCAGACACAACCATACTTAAACACAAGTACAAAAACACAGGAGTCAAACATAAATGAACTGGGAATTTCCATGTCACTGTGTCCACTTTCCGGTGTAGATTAACAACAGAGGATGATTACACATAAGAAGTAAGTAAAGGAGAAATAAATATACAAAGGAAACCAAGTAAAAATCAAAGGCTGCTTGGGAAAAAAATTTTCTCTTGAAAGAATGCCACGATAAAACGTAAACACTGTAAAGATAATGTGGATTCCTATGACCATGTAATAATATACTTCTGATGAAGGGCTGACACCAAAGGCCAGTGGAATGGTTATCTATCTGTGAGATGTTATATCTGAAGTGGAGAAATGAATGGCCATCCTGCTCTTGTAATTACTAACAGCACATATTATGCCTGCATTACCCAGGTCATTGTTCTTTGTGATGGCAGCTGCCACTCTTGTTCGTGGTCCTTGCTTGGTAAACTGATATCCAAACTTGAGGATCCTGGAATTCTCCTCCAGCATCTGGGCAATTTCCATCTCCACGGCTGTTCCCAACTGCTGTCTCTGATTGCAGATGTGGACACAAACAGAAGATGGCCAAGAAAGAAGAGGAAATAGTTACTCACATTAACTATGCATGGAAAGATGTACAGCTATTTGTCGGACAAAAAGGCAAAAGTCTCAATTTGAAACAAAGTCACTTGAGATATTTTCTCTCATACACCTGTTCCTTGTTTAAAAGCAAAATCCAACAGGCAGCTGAATCTGCTGGCATGTTAAATTGAAAAGACTAGGCAAATTATTTACAAAAGAAATGACAATTCCAGATATAAAATTAAAGCAAAATTAACACGTGGTGTTTCCACTTTACCCCAGTATCTGTTGTTTAAACAAATGATTTTTTTTTTTTTTTATAGTGACAGTCTTATAGCAATCAATCCAGTTACAAAATCTTCTATTCTGGGATCCATATCCAAAGATATCTGAAGATCATCAACTAGATGGGTGGCCATTCTCTCAGAACAGAGTCTCAGTAGAAGATTCTCAAGAGGTTTTATTAGTGTGGTTTGAACCATGGCCAGGTGAATTATCAAACACTAAATGGGTTATTGGGTTACAGAAAATTCTCTGTTTTTTTAAGTGGTGGAAAGAGTATTTTTGCTTTTGCTTGTTTTTTGAGAAACAGAACAATAGTAGGGTTTAAAATGGGGGCATGTAAATATAGGAATCCACAGATAAATTTAAGGAACATAGTACATTTTTTCCATAGTCTATCATTAATTTTTTTAAAAAACTACAAAGAAAAGACAAAAAAGTATATAAAATAAAAAGCTCCCTTCCTCCAGACTCCCAGTTCCCATGAAGAAAGTCAGTTTGGCATGTCGTCTTCGAAACATTTTCTGTGCATTCATGTCCATGTAATCACATGTAATGTCTATGTTTTCTTCATATAAATGGATTACACTAGAATATTATTCCGGGTTTCCCTGGTGGCTCAGATGGTAAAGAATCCGCCTTCAGTGTGGGAGACCTGGGTTCAGTCCCTGGGTTGGGAAGATTCCCTGGAGAAAGGAATGGCTGAATGGCTACCCACTCCAGTATTCTGGCCTAGAGAATTCCACGGACAGAGGAACCTGGCAGGCGACCCACAAAGAGTCAGACTGGACTGAGCGACTTTCACTTTCAGCATATTATTCTAGGGTTTTTTATTTTTCATTTAACATTAGGAACATCATTTCATGTAGGTAAATATATGTTTTCCTCATCCTTGTGAACAACTGGATAGCATTCCATTGTAGTAAGTGATCATATTTGATTTAGCTACATCCTACTGACTTACACTGCTTTCCATTCTTACAGTTCCAAACAAGGCTGTGGTGAACTTCCCTTGTACACAAAGTACCAATATGTCCTGGGGCATTTCTGCCAGTGTGCCTGCAGGGTACATGATAGTTGGCTCCAAGAGGAAGCATTTTTCAAATGTTGATAAATGATTGACTTACCCTCAAAGGTTATGACAATTTGTACTCCTGCTGATAGGGTCAGAAAGTTAGTTTTCCCTACTCTAGCCAACATGGAATATTATGAATCTTTTTCATCTTTTTCAATCCAAGGGGTAAGAATGTATTTCACTTATATTTAATTGCTTTAACTTGCACTTCTCAAATTATGACTAAGAACAATTAATTTTCTTATGCATTTGTATTTCTTTGGAAATTACCAACCTGTCATTTGTATATTTTTCTCCCAGCTTGTGGTTCCTGTTTTTAAAATTTATACATTAGGAAATTAGCTTTTTGTCAAAAATGATGAAAAAATTTTGCTCAGTTTGTCTTTTGACTTTCCTTTTGATTACAAGACCATTTTTCATTTTCATATGGTCAAATTCGTGTCTCTGAGATTCTATGTCATGCTGAGAAAACCTCTCCACTTCTGGTTTCTTTCATTTGTTTTATGATTTCATATATTTTAATATTTAAATCTTCATTTTACCTGGAATGAATTTTAGCAGAATAATTAAGATATAGCCCCAATGTCATTTTGTTCCAAAATGCTGGAGAGTCACGTTGTAAATCAACTATACTCCGATAAAATTTTTTTAAAATGCTAGTGAGTAGTCCCACCATCTTTTACTTAATTTGTTCCCCTACTGAGTTAAAATGCTACCTTGCTGCAAAATTCTCAGGTGTACTAGGCTGTGTTTCTGGACCCTATCGTTCTGCCAAGTCTATGTCTGTGCCTGACTCATGCAATTTTGATTAAATGTATTAAATTACATATCAGTTAAATACATTAAATTATATATTATTATAATACCTTTAAAATATAATACTATATTGAAACATATATTTTAATATATATACCTTTTAAATTTGGAAAATTTAAGTACTGAGTACATGAGGAAGAAAAGTTAGTGAAGGAATTTCTATGTCCTAGGCAAGTTCTAAGGATTAACTCTGCTCCTCTTTTTCATCCAGCAACCTATCAAACGAGTTTTTCCTCAAGAAAAGAACAAAATGTGATACTTCCAGTCAGACAATAACAATTCTGGATATCCACAACATAGAGATTAGTGTGCTCAGCAATCGGCAATGTAAGGTTATGGGAGAGAGAGGCAGCAAAAATGTTAGAGATACTGACCTCAACGCTTCATGAGCAACTTTAGCTCATGACACGACGCCATGAACTGTAGCCCACCAGGCTCCTCTGTCCATGGGATTCTCTGGGCAAGAATACTGGAGCCGGTTGCCATGCCCTCCTCCAGGGGATCTTCCCAACCCAGGGGTCGAAGACCCAGGTCTCCCGCATTATACAGGTGGGTTATTTACCATCTGAGCCACCAGGGAAACCCACACTTTGGAAAAGCAGGACTGGACTAGGAGTTGAGACCTAGGTCAGGGCTGCCGTAGTTACGACTTATGTGCCCGGGGTACAGGTGCTAAGGGTGGAGGTAGCTGACCAAGGAGGGTGACATAAAGTCCCTCTATTTCCTTTCACAAAGCTTAGGCATCTGGAGTCCTAGATTTGGGTAACACACAGGTTGGGCATGCGATGGTGTATATAAAGGACATAAGATCTGAAGACAATTATATTGGGAAAAGGGCATATAAAAGAAGGTGAGGAAGTAATACAGCATAGAGCATCTTTCTCAGCCTGAGTCTTTTTTTTTTTTGTTTTTCTTTTTTGAGATGTCTTGTGTTATATAAACCTAGGGCAATAAATGGGCACCAAAATTTCTTATAATTTGGATATATTTCTCTTTTTTTAAGTCACTAAATACAAAGAAAAAGAAACAAAATTTAAGCATACGGTTCTTCAGATCACCTTTTTTGAAGTGACCACTTTTCTCTACGCAGATTTATTCAGCAGTTACCCATCTGTTTCACTAATACGCATCACTGATTGTTCTTCTCACAGGGGCACCTGATTCGATCACAGCTTGTTTACCTGGAGCCTAGCCACGGCAGCCACCCCAGTGCAGGATTTTCTGCAGGCCTTAGCTTTGGTGGAGGTGCCTGCTGCAATGGTGCTAAATTGGTCTCAGCTGCTGCTCCTGCCTGAGACACTGTCTTAGAGATTATTTTATTTCAGACCCTTCTTCATACAGATAAGGAAACTGAGGTCTGCTTCTAACAGTCTATGCTGCCGCTGCTGCTAAATCGCTTCAGTTGTGTCCAACTTGTGCGACCCCATAGACGGCAGCCCACCAGGCTCCCCCGTCCCTGGGATTCTCCAGGCAAGAACACTGTGAGTCAACAACAAAATTTGGATGGAAGACAGGTTTTGACTCTGAATTTCCTCCTTCTGGAAATAAAGCAAATAATTTTTCCAGTTGCTCTAGAACTTAATCCTCTTGTCACAAGTGAAGAGAACCCATTTCGGAGGCAAATTAGGAAATGAAAGTTGAAAAAGGACACAAATCCCTTCTGAGCTGACTGAAGAGGAGGTGGAGGTTGATGCTTCAGTGCAAGTTTGGACATTGTATGTCAGGGTCTTCTTCACATGCATTAAAAAAAACCCTTTTATTTATTTATTTATTCTGGCTGTGCTGGGGCTTTGTTGATGTGGGCTTTTCTCTAGTGGTGAGCTTTTCTCTACTCTGTGGTGAGTGCTGCTGCTGCTGCTAAGTCACTTCAGTCATGTCCGACTCTGTGTGACCCCATAGACGGCAGCCCACCAGACTCTGCCATCCCTGGGATTCTCCAGGCAAGAACACTGGAGTGGGTTGCCATTTCCTTCTCCAATTCCGTGGTGAGTAGAGAGGGGCTATTCTCTATTGTGGTCCACAGGCTTCTCATTGCAGTGGCTTCTCTCGTGGAGCACTCTAGAGTGGCTCTAGAGTGTGCAGGCTTCACCAGCTGTGGCACATGGCCTCAGTAGTTGTGGCTCGTGGGCTCCAGAGCACAGGGTCAGTAGCTGTGGCACATGGGCTTAGTTTTTCCGTGGCAAGTGGGCTCTTCTTGGCCTAGGGATCGAACCCGTGTCTCCTGCATTGTCAGACAGATTCTTTACCACTGAGCCACTAGGGAAACCCCCACATGCATTCTTAAAAGGTACTCTAAATTTTCAGGATTTCAGCTCATTTACTAGGTATAAAGTTTCTAGATTTAGCAAAGAAAAATACAGGACACGTGGTTAAATTTGAATTTCATAAAATAACAATTTTTCAGTATGAGTACATCCCAAATATTTCATGGGACACACTTGTATTAAAAACTCTTGTTTATCTGAAATTCCAATTTAACTATATTTTATCTGGCAACCCTAACTAAGTAGTATTAAATATCTTAAGAGGAACTAGAAACAGTATCTGGGACATTATTTCAGATGAGGGGTTTCACAATGGCCTAAACCAACATAGAAAGTTAAACCTGCTTTGGAACAAGGTATCCACTTCTGTCTTAGCTCTCCTGGAAACATTTACCAGGAGTCCTCTTAACTTCTTCCTGATACTAGTCTATTTTATACACATCCCTGAACCATCACTCCTTTTTACTCCCTGCCTATTTCCCTCTTGCTTGTCTTCCTACTCTCCACCCCTTCATGATCTTCTCTTAATTGCCTAGCAGCTGGACACACATCAGGATACAAGGAGTGAGCTTCCTGAGCGGGTACGGCCACATGTGCACATTCCTGAGGACTCACTCCACATTTCTGCACAGGAAAGCTGTTTTGATGATGCAGCCCTCTGGGGAGGGTGAGACTGAAAGGGTGCCTGTCTCCTGGTGGGGCTCCCCTGCTCCCCTGGCAACAAGCCTCAGGAGGAGTCTAGGAATAGATTAACCTACCTCTAATTAATTAATTCAAATTAAATTTGAATTTCAACTAGACAATGAATAATTTTTAGTACAAGTATGTTTCAAGAAATATTTGGGATGTACTCATATAGCACTGAAACAGCCCATGTGTCCTGGAGCCAAATAAAGGAGAGAAGAGCTATTCATGGGTCTTCCGTAGCTTTCCAAGCTTAGGTGATAGTTTCGGGTGGGGTCTAGACCAGGGATTTTCCCAGAAATGCAGAGGACACTCCCCCCACTGCCCTTCCCATCACCCCACAGAGGGGATGCTTGGAGCACTAGTCTCCTTGTTCGCTCTTTCTGGTCCATTCCAGGGTTCTTTATTCCAACTATATTGTGTCTAGACCTTTCAGATTTCCTGAATCCCATGGCAGACACATCTCTGCAGCCAAAGGGACAGGGCACGACATCATGCTGAGAACAGAGAGTTGTTGCTTGCAGGCAGGAGCCAGCTGAAGCCGGTAGAGCAACTCCAGAGACTCTGTAGGCTGAGGCTGGGAAAAGAGGTCTTCAGTGTACAGGAGGGGGTGTCTCCAGGGAAAAGCAGCTTGCTTTGGCTGCCGGGACCCCAAGAAGTGCTGCAGCAGAGCTGAGACTGTGATCACACTGTGGGTGTGGCCTGCCACTCTAAACCAGGCTGTCTTCGAGAATCCCAACTCCTTTAAATAGGCTCTATGGTCAGCACCAGACAGGAGGAGCCTGGGATTGCTGCCTGGCTCTGACAGCCTCCAACCCAGGGCAGGGAGGCTGTTTCTGGGTGTGGCTACTCTGCTTTTTTTCCATAGTCCCAGTAAGAGGCAACAGCAAGACTGGAGCAGGACTGCGCCAAGGTTCCTACTAACAGGCAAGGATGACAAAGGCCGAACAAAGCTGTTGTCAACACCTCTGCCAGTCTCCTCTCTCTTTCCTCCGGTGCCTGACCAGCCCAGGGCTGGCTCTTTCTGTCCCAGGCTGCCCCACTAGACATTGTTTAATTATTAAAATGTTCTCCCACTCACCCTCCACAGGCCAGAAGCTGCCCTAATTACCAGGAAGCCAGAATATCAAATTAAACTTTTCACAGAACTTTGTCTTTTAACTCCCTCCATTATGGTACTCCTCCCTTTCACATGTACCCTGTGAGTTAACTCACCTGGTTGTCAATCTTGATCTCAATCAACGTGTCATTTTCCTTCAGTGCTTCTACAAGAGCCAGGATCCCAGCACCAGTGATGAAATTGGATTCTATGTTTAGACTTTTCAAGGTCTTGTTTACTTTTAGCATATCTGCAAAGGCCTTATGATGTGAAAAAGAAATAACCTTTAGGGTTTCTAAAGATTTATTTACCAAACTTCTCGCCATCACATTAAATATTTTTTTTACAGTACTTAAGGAAAACCTTAGTTAAATCATACCTTCAAGTAACAAAGATAATAATTTAAAAATGCAATAAAAATAGTTCGGTTCAGCAGCTCAGATTTATAAATTCCACATACTTGCAAAATTAAAAAAAAAAAAGATTGTTGTTGTTTAGTTGCTAAGTTGTGTCCAACTATTTTTGACCCCATGGACTGCAGCCCTCCATGTTCCTCTGTCCATGGAATTCTCCAGGCAAGAATACTGGAGAGGGTTGCCATGCCCTTCTCCAGGGGATCTTCCCGATTCAGGGATCAAACCCACATCTCTTAAGTCTCCTGCACTGGCAAATGGGTTCTGTGCCGCCTGGGAAGCCCCAATTAGGGTGTCTCACTACAAACAGGAACAGGTGGATCAGCGAGAGCAGGTGGAGGGCACACCAGCTCTTCCTGAAGCTTCCCTGAAAAAGAGCAACTGCCTGTACAGCCATCAGTGAGAAATCTCCCAGGAAGAGGCTCGGTGAGGGTGCTGGGTCCCAAGAGTAAAGCAGTGCAGAAATGGAGGCACCCCCAGATCTTCCACCAGATACAGAGTGGGAGAAGGGACAGGAGAGATGGCAATGCCCAGGATGGAAATACACTGAACCATGTCCCTCCCAGAGGGAAGCCCTCCCAACTTGAGCAGTTGCCAAGGACTCCCCGGTTGCCTGCTAGCTTCTCATATACACACTACAGAGAAGGCGGCTCATCAACTCATCTGCCTGCTTACAAAAGCACTCACTCATTCGTTCATTTATTCACTCATTCACTTAGAAAAGATTATGTGTCAGGCTTCTGCTTTGTGCTAGCTGTAGAGAAAACAAAATTCCTGTTTTAGGGAGCTTATATTTCAGCAGGAGAGGCGGAGTCAATAATTACTAAATAAAATGTATGGCCTGCCAGATGGTAACAAATGGAGAAATCTAAAGGGGCTTCCCTTTTAAGGGATAGGTCTTTTGGTGAACCAGATCTACATAACTGCAGCGGAAATAGTCCCAGTTTACACAAATCAATTTTGTTCTGTATTTGGAACTATGAACAGGCAAACAATGACTGCTAGACCTAACAGGAAAACCAACATCAGGAGAGAAAAGTTGAGTTCACGAAACAGGTCAGCATGCTATGCAGGGAACACAGAATATTCAGAGAACAGAAATATGTAAAACTTTTAAATGTTATCAATTCTCTCCACCTTGCCCTACTTCAAAATAAGACAGAAAGAAAATAGAGAAAGCAAAAATACTGTGATCTGCTCACAGAGAAACAAGAATCAGACTGCCATTAGTCACTAGACTTTAAGGCCCATAGAACAGAGGCTTTAATATATTTATACAGCCAGATAATTATAAATGCTAGTGATAAGTTCTAATTTTTTTTTTTTGGTGTCAATCTATACACCTAACTGAATATAATGAGACAAAGTATATAAAGCTCAAAGGTGTGAAACAATAGAATAACTACAATTTAGAGCTAGAAAAGGAAGATGAAGTAGAAAGAAGAGAGAGTAAAGAGTTGCCCAATATTTTCTAATGGAGAATCAAAAACTATCTGAGATAATAAATCAAAAATAAAAGTGCATATGTATTAGTGCATTTCTACCTGGTTGCACACTAGAATGACCTGGACGCTTTAGAAAAATATACCAGTGCTTGGGCCCCACCAGATGAATTAAATCAGAATCTCAGACTGTGGCCTAGACAGCTGCTTTGTTTTGCTTTTTATTATTGTAGTTGATTTTTTTTTTTTATTATGGTAGTTTATTATTGTAGTTGACTGCATTTTTCAAAAGCTCTTCAGTGACTAATGTTCAGCCAGGATTCAAAATCACTTTAATTGAAATCATATAGACAACAACAAAAGGAATGGAAAACAAACTGCTAACAGTGATTGCTCTCGGGAGAAGAACAAGGAACCGCTGAACTCTGTTTTTATGACAGAAAGGACAAGAAGAAGGAAGAGAAGGATTTCAACTTGGGACAAGAACAGGTTTTCCAACCTTGAGACTATCGACATCTGAGGCTGGAGAATTCTTTGTTGTGGGAGGTATCCTGTGTCTTGTGGGAGGTTTAGCAGCCTCTGAGACCCACAAAATGTCAACAGTACCCTCCCAGTCATGACAACCAAAAATATCTCCAGACACTGCCAAATGTTCCCTGGAGGGCAGAATCACCCTGAGTTGAGAGCCACTGGACTAGAAGAATAATCCTGTGTATTAGTCAAGCACTTGTTTGAACTACAAGGAAAGCTCAAGGGTTTGCATTGATGTTAGTGTACACCATGTAAATTAAAGTGTATTTATTCAGTGCTAGGTCTTTAATTAGAAGTAAATGTACACATTTTAATTAGAGCCCCAAAAAGGAATGTATCAGGTCTTTCCTTATGGATTCTCCAAGCTTTGGGATTTACTTCTGCTATTAGAATAACAAAATGTCAGAGCAATTAGGCCTTTATAAAAAACTTGCAGGACCTACTGGCAAGTAGCCACGATCTTGCCAATTTCTTTTAAACTGGAGAAAACACTTTTCTTATACCGAACAAAACAGGGAAGAGAGACCCAGCCAAACACAAGCCTGGGCTCCAGGCCCAGGTTCACTGCAGTTCAGCAAATATTTGAGCATCTATTACATGTGCTGGGGATAATAACGTTAGTGAAACCAAGACTAGATTTCTTAAAGGTTATATAAATAGTGTAGAAATACATTTTTAAAGAGAAGGTTTGCTTTCTGTACTTCACAGTGTTGTGAGGAAATTGCAGTTTCCTGCACTGTCCAAATCTGTACCCTCGCAGGCAGTAGCCACAGGACTCACGTGGCTATGGAGGCCTTGAAAAGTGCCTCTTATGAACTGAGATGTGTGTAAATATTAAAATGCATGGGATTTCAAAGATGTAGTATGGAAAAAATACTGCAAAAGACCTCATTACATATACATTTTGAAATGATGGTATTTTGGATATGGTGGTTTAAATAAAATATATTATTAAATTTAATTCCACCCATTTTTTTTTAATGTGGTTACTGGAAAATTTAAAGGTCCATGTGTAGCTTACATTTGTGGTTCTCATTTTATTTTTATTTGATAGTGCTGTCCTAAACTTCTGATTTTTATGTGGCATCCCTATTAATAACAGCATTAAAAAATAACATATTTGGACCTTTTCTCTACATTGGCATTCACTAGTGTGGCAAGTTTAACACTCCCTGCTATAGGAGTGATTATATGGAAATACTTGGAGCATGGTAAACTGAATTTGACTACAGATCACTTAAATTTGCTTCCTGGCTTGGTCACAAGCTGGGTAATCTTAGTTAAGACACTCAAACTCTGAGCCTCAGTTGCCACATCTGTAAAATGGGGATAATGTCATCTCACATCCACATATTTTGTCTGTATTCACTATAATCCCACAAGTATTTTGTAGAGTCTATTTCTGAACCTTACATAGAAAAGAGTCTCCAAGCTCTTGCTTTAATGCTGATTTGTAATTCTCAACACTGAGTTGTTCAGCCATAATCACAGTCTGAATATCTCTGCTGCCTGTGGGATAATCAACCAATCTTCAACCTATAGAACAGTTCTTTCCTGACGATAGCATAGCTGAAAGGGGAACCATCTGGGGTCAGCAGGTGAGGGCTGGACCTTGTGAAGCCATCCAGGTAGAAGGCTGAAAGAGGCTTTTCTTTTCATTCTAAAGGATAACAGTTATTCCTTGCAGTTGTATGGTGTGCTTGTCACAAGGCATACATGCAATACATAGTTGTTGGATTGAAAACTAGATCAAGCAGATTATTATATTTGATATAATAATATATATCTTAATATATTATTAATACATTTGGGCCTATATTATATTTTATATACTAATATATAATATAAATATATTATAGATATAATGTGTGTTAATGTATATTATTAACATATTGGGCTATGTAATGGATATATATATTATATTAGTCCATTTAGCAAGGTATCTATTTGACCTAGAGTAGAAATTAGATTATTTACTAGTGCTGACAGTAAACTATGAACTAGTTGTATCCCTGCCATTTTACTGTAAATATTATATTAAACATAAATTATAAACCATTTATTTATCCCTTTAGTTATTTACATACGAAATGCACTGTGAATGTTTTTGCTTAACTGAAAACAAATCTAGTAAAGGGCAGAGATTACACACAAAATCATACACAGATAAGAACCCCTAAATTGTTAACTTTACCTCGCCAATGATCTAGTTCTGTTCTTTTTCTATTTCAATGATAGGCTTCAAATTCAAAACTGCTTTCAACCTACAAATTTAGACATGTAATAATTGCTGGTGAAAACATTGTTCTGTAGCTTAGCCCCTTTCTTACATGAGTGCTTACTTCACATTTGCTGTCGTCATCATGGAAACACTGCCTATTGCTCAGAGGTTAGAGGGCACATCCATTCATTCATTTAACAAGTATTTTTCAATACTTGTTTTTCAACATCTACTCTGTACCAGCACCATGGTGGGTAGCATTACTTTCTTGCTGTCCCTTTTTAATGCTATTTTAAATCTTCCAAAAGACATGTTACTTTAAATCAAATCATCAAGTCGAGAAACTTTTATTTTTCAAGTGCTGAGCATCAGATCCTGTAGAACCATTGATGTGGCCTAATGCTCAGGCTTCTGACAACTGGCATAGTTTAGCAAACATTACAACAGTGAGGTAATGTATTTAAATATAGCATAGCTGGGTGGTTAGGTATTTTGATTGTGGAACCAGGACCCAGTGATGAATCCTGGCTCTGTCCTTTGCTGATTGGGTTACTTTGGAAAAGTTACTTAACCTTTCTGAGCCTCACACTGCTCATTTGTTAGAGTAGGAACTAATAACAGTTCACACCTCATTGTGTGTACTGAGGATTCAGTGAGATGACCAAGCAAAGGACAGGGATCAGAGCTGGCAGTTACTAATTGCTCAAGAAATGTGAGCTATTAATAGGAGGAATAACAGTAGTATTAATGTAATAACAGTAGTAGTATTTACTTGGGCTCAGCTCAGGGGTTTCCTTATTTACCTCAATCAACTAAGGCGCATAGAAGGAATAGACCTTTTTGTTTTTTTTTCATCTTCTGGTTAACAATATCAAACAAAAATGTTTTAAGATTTGGTTGTTTAAAATATTTTTGAGACATATGAATCCACTTAAAAGATTAAAATGAAATATATGTTAACATTTTTTCTATGTGCTGAAGGCTTCCTATAGGCTTTCATGGAGGAGGGGTCTCATATCCATTTATTGTGATGGAATGCTACTGCAGGTGCAAACGTTTCAGAAAATTTGTACTAAGAATAGAACAAAATCTAAATATTTATTTAGCTAGATGCCTAATCTAATATCTTTCTCCTAATATTGTAGTGTTAACAAAATTCTAGTGAATTCAAAGTGCCTGACTTGTGGGTTCTTGTTTTACCATCTCATTATAACTAATTTTGTTTATTAATTATACAGAAAATACATTGACCAGATCTGAACATTGTTAATTGACAAAACAAATTACAAATAGCTTCTACTAAATTAAATATCTGAGGGCTGTATTTCTAGGGATTCTACTCACAATTGCCACAGGGTCATTGCTGCGGGTTGCGGCCAGACTGAACTTTTTCACGTGAGTGTTGGTCTCCAGAGCCTTTGCAAATTCCTTCAGGGTTGGAATTGGAATGTTCTGTGAGAAAGACACAGATTGTTGATGAATCCTTCTATAGCACCTTCACCCTAAGCTCAGGACCCACAGCTTTTACATACAGCAGGTCCCCGACCTACGCATGAGTTTCGTTCTGAGAGCACATTCCTAGGTCCAATGTGTACGTAACTCCAACAAAGTTAGCCTAGGTACCCAACTAACACAATCAGCTAGATAATACTGTGTAACAGGTGTATAATACTTTTTCACACAAATAATACATATATAAAAAACAAACAGAAAAAACAAATGTTTTTAATCTTACAGTACAGTACCTTGAAAAGTACAATAGTACAGTACGACAGCTGGCACACAGGGGCTGGCAAGTGTGTGTGCATCTTTGAAAGTTCACAATTTGAAGGTTCGTATTTTGGTGACTTAGATGTACCTTAGATTTTATCCTCTCTAAAAGACATCGATCGTCCATCTCTAGCAACCAACCTATCCAGAGTCAATAGCACCACTTAGTGTCCAATAAGGGAATCTAACAGTGTGACACTCGGGCATCACTTCTGTTTATCCTCCGAATTATGCACACACCACCCTTCCCTCTTTTTCTCTTTCATTCTCTATATTCTAGCCAGACTAGAATTAAACTAGCTCTAACTCATCTTTCAAGACCCAGCAGAAATATCACCTCCTTTGTTTATTGATTCTCTTAGGCAGAATCAACTTCCCTTACCTGCAATTCCGCAGAAATTGGGGGCTTACCACATCACGTTATAATTATCCGCCTAGTGTTTTGCTCCTAATTTAAGTTCTTCAGAATCGAGACTGAATGAATCTTATTCCCCCTTCCATAGCACTTAGCACAGTACTGAGCACCGGAGAGGCAGGCAGTACGGGGCACAGCTAGAGGCTACCATGAGTTCATGGAGCACTACAGGCCAGCTCTGTGACTGGGGACACTGGAGTCTTTTAAAGTCCCACTAAGGATTAAATGAGATAATGAATTTCAAGTATTTAGCACCGTATATGTCACATAGCTAGTAGTTAATAAAAATTAGTTGATATTATTAAATGCTAGAAATTGGCCTAATAAGAAGGAACACAAAAGGTGTCAGCTAGTGTTTTCTCTTTCCCTCATTCTTTCTCTCTCTCCCTCTCACACACAACACAATTTCTCCTCCCTTTGAGAGTGCTAAGACTTTGTCAAAGCAGAAGTGACTTCAGAGAATAGGCTATAAAAGACATTGTGGCTTTCAGTTTACTCTCTCTTTTTCTCTTGGGTCATTTGCTCTGGGGGAAGCAAGCTGTCATGACGTGAAGATATGTTGGCGGCCCTATTAAGAGGTCCATGTGCTGAGGAACTGAGGCTCCTGCCAACAGTCACATGAGTGCACCCTCTTGCAAATGGAGCCCCAAGCCCTGGTCAAGCCTTGAGACGACTGCAGCTCTGGCTGACAGCTTTACTACAGCCTCATCTGAGACCCTGAGCCACAGCTACCCAGCCATGTCACTCTCAGATTCCTGACACTCAGAAATTATGTGAAATAATAAACTGTTTGTCGTTTTAAGCCTCTAAGTTTTTGGGTAATTTGTTCCTCAGTAGTAGATAACTAATAACACTTGTTTAACACAAGTACTGTAATTCTTTTCAAAGAATTCTAGAAATAATTCTCTTTTTTTAAACCTACTTCTTTAATTTATTTAAAACATTTATTATTATTTTTTAACTTTTTATTTTATATATTAGAGAATAGCCAATTAACAATGTTGTGATAGCTTCAGGTGGACATCAAAGGGACTTAGCAATACATACACGTGTATTCATTCTCCCCCAAACTCCCTTCCCATCCAGGATGCCACATAGCATTGAGCAAATAAATCCACTCCTTCTGAATAGGATATTTTGCCTCAAAATCAGCGACTATAAAGGATTTAGAACATGTGTAAAGGCAGGCAGTCATCTCCAGTAAGTTTTCTGACTGAACGATAAATCAAGTGACTGACAGCAATCATAATGAAATACCTTAATGTTGTTGAGGTTGACTTCTTGCAAGCTGGGGTCATTGGCTTTCATCTGCTGTAGACTTACTTCCACATTTGTGGGATTGGGTGGTTCCTCAAATACTGGCTTGACCTTTTCACCTTTGACCACATCTAAGACACAAGTTTAAATTTTAAAAATAAAATGTAAGGTCTCTCCCATAAAAATCAGAGACAACTTCTCCCCAAATGACCTTGTTTTCATATGTGGTGATTCCAATAATATTCTAATATCAGTGACAGCAAGCTTATTCTCAACTCAGCAAGCAGAGGAATGGTGTGGCTCTGAGTTACAGCCTTCCAGGTTAGTGTTTTCAGCTGCAATGAGAAGTCTCAGTGGTTGATGCTCCATGGAGCCAAAAGTGCAGGAGGCTCTACAGCAAACTCAAACTCCTAAAAGAATATCCACAGGTAGTTATAGCTGCTCCATACGGACCTCTTTCAAACTATAATAACCAAACCAAAGAATCTAAGATGCACAAAAATGAGTTCCTTTATTTCCTAAACCTTAATTCTCCCCTGGCCCATCCTCTGATTTCCATCTTGGAGCTCTAATTTTGAGGATGGTATAGGAAGAGAAAGGAATAGAAAAGAAAAGTGGAAGAATTCTCAAAAGCAGTTAACAGAAAATGTTTGCAATGTATGTAACACACAAAGGGTTCATATCTCAATATACACAGAGCTTCTACAAGGCAGTAAGATAACCCAGTGGAAAATGAACAGCTAATGATCAGAGGAATCTCTATCAGTCAACCAAAAAAATATAAAAAGTAATTAAATTCCGAGAAATTTAAAAATAAGATACCGTTTGATTTGCCAAAAAATGTAAAAAGATAATATTCACAGTCAGCAACAACGTGGATGAAAAAGCATTTTCATATACTGTCAGTGGGAAGGAGAGATATTCCATGTACAGAAATATTCAGTGTTGTCAAGATATCAGTTTTTCCCAAATGCAATGCAATCCCAATCAAAATCTCAGAAATTTAGTTTGCAGATATTAAAAAATGATTATAAAGTTTATATAAAGAGGAAAACTACACAGAATAGCCAGAACAATATTGAAAGAGAAAAACAAATCCAGCAATTCAACCTAAAGAAGACTTAAAGCTATAGGAAGGAAGATAGTGATATTGGTGAAAATATGCAAATATATCAGTGGAACAGAATAGAGAGCCCACAAATAGACCCACATAAATAAAATCAATTGATCTTTGACAAAGCAGCAAAGGTAAAATAGTGGAGAAAAAAGTAGCCTTTTCAACAAATGTTGCTGGAACAACTGGACATCAACATGAAGGAAAAATAACAGAATCTAGATACAGACCTTATGGGCTTCTCAGGTGCTGCTAGTGGTAAAGAACCCACCTGCCAATGCAGATGTAAGAGCTGGTTCAATCCACGGGGTGGGAAGATCCCTTGGAGGAGGGCATGACAACCCACTCCAGTATTCTTGCTGGAGAATTCCATGGACAGAGAAGCCTGGCAGGCTACCTACCATCCATAGGGTTGCAAAGAGTTGGACACGACTGAAGTGACTTAGTACGCACACACAGACTTTACACTCTTCACAAAAATTAACTCAAAACAGATCATAGACCTAGATTTAAATGAAAAACTACAGAACTCCTAGGAGATAACATAGGATAAAATCTAGATGACCTTGGGTTTGAAGATGAAGTTTTAGATACAGCCCTAAAGGCCTAATCCTTAAAAGGAAGAATTGATAAACTGACATGCATTCAAATTAAACATTTATACTCTGCAGAAAATACTCTCAAGAGCAATGGGGAGAAAAAGCACAGACTGGGAGAAAATATTTGCAAAAGACACATCTGATAGACTCACAGATATAGAGAAAAAACTAGTGGTTACCAGTGGGGAGAAGGAGAAGGCGAGGGACACTATATTGGTATAGTGAAAAAAAGGGTTGTTATGGGATTATTTGAAATCATGTGTGTGAATACATCAAGGCTGTATATTGTCTCCCTGTTTATTTAACTTATATGCAGAGTACATCATGTGGAATGAATGCCGGGCTGGATGAAGCACAAGCTGGAATCAAGAATGCCAGCAGAAACATCAATAACCTCAGATATGCAGATGATACCACCCTTATGGCAGAAAGTGAAGAGGAACTAAAGAGCCTCTTGATGAAAGTGAAAGAGGAGAGTGGAAAAGCTGGCTTAAAACTCAACATTCAAAAAACCAAGATCATGGCATCTGGTCTTATCACTTCATGGCAAATAGATGGGGAAACAATGGAAACAGTGACAGACTTTATTTTGGGGGGCTCTAAAATCACTGCAGATGGTGACTGAAGCCATGAAATTAAAAGATGCTTGCTCTTCGGAAGAAAAGCTATGACCAAACTAGACAGCATATTAAAAAGCAGAGACATTATTTTGCTGACAAAGGTCTATCTAGTCAAAGCTATGGTTTTTCCAGTAGTCGTATGGATGTGAGAGTTGGACTATAAAGAAAGCTGAGTGCCAAAGAATTGATGCTTTTGAACTGTGGTGTTGGAGAAGACTTGAGAGTCCCTTGGGCTGCAAGATCAAACCAGTCAATCCTAAAGGAAATCAATCCTGAATATTCATTGGAAGGACTGATGCTGAAGCTGAAGTTTCAATGCTTTGACCACCTGATGCAAAGAAGTTACTCATTGGGAAAGACCCTGATCCTGGGAAAGATTGAAGACAGGAGGAGAAGGGGATGACAGAGGATGAGATGGTTGGATGGCATCACTGACTCAATGGACATGAGTTTGAGCAAGCTCTGGGAGTTGGTGATTGACAGGGAAGCCTGGCCTGCTGCAGTCCATGGGCTTGCAAAGAGTTGGACGTGACTGAGTGACTGAACTGAACTGTGTGAAACTTTTGCAATTTGTAAAATATTATATAATTTTAAAAATCTTTGATTCCTTAAAAAAAAATCAGAAAAAAATACATATGATAAAGCACTTATCCAATATATACAAGAACTCTTAAAACTCAATGATAAGGAAACAACATGATTTTAAAAATAAGCCAAAAATGTTAAGAGATATCTCACCAAAGAAGATATACAAATGAAAAATAAGCATATGAAAAGATGCTCCACATCATATGTTATTAGGGAAATGCAAATTAAAATAGTGACACACCACTACATACCTATTAGAATGACCAAAATCCGGAACATTGACAAAACCAAATGCTGGTGAGGATGTGGAGCAACAGAAATTCTCATTCATTGCTCATGGAATTCAAAACCAAACATCTTACCATAAGATTCAGCAATCATGCTCCTTTATGTTTATCCAAAGGAGTTTAAAATTTATGTCCAAAATCTGAACACGGATATTTGTAGCAGCTTTACTCTTAATTTACAAAATTTGGAAGCAACTAAGATGTCCTTAGTAGGTGATCTGATAAACTGTGGTATATCCAAATAATGGAACATTATTCAGTGTTAAAAAGAAATGATCTATCACTGCCACATGATTTAGCAATTCCACTCCTGGGCATATGTCTAAAATAAGCAAAAACACTAATTTGAAAAGACACATGCATCCCCATGTTCACAGAAGTATTATTTACAATTGCCAAGATATGGGAGCAGCCTAAACATATATCAACAGATGAATGATAATATATACACATATGTACAAACAAATATGGGCTACTACTCAACCATGATAAAGAATGAAATTCTACCATTTTACAACAACATGGATTAACTTGGAGGGTAGTATGCTAAGTGAAATAAGTCAGACAGAGAAAGACAACTACTTTAAGATGTCACTTATATGTGAATCTTAAAAGAACAAATTAGTGAATATAACAAAAAGGAAGTAAACTCACACATACAGAGAACAAACTGGTGGTTACCAGTGGGGAGAGGAAAGAGGGGAGGAGCAAGACAGAGAATTAAGAATTCTCTTAATTAGAGAATTATTTTAATAGAGAATTAAGAAGTACCAATTCTTATGAATAAAATAAACTATGGGATATATTATATAACATAGGGAATATAGCCAACTCCATAATAATATATAATAACTATTAATGGAGCATAACCTTTAAAAACTGAATCACTATGCTGTATACCCATAACTTATATAATATTGTACATCAACTGTTACTGTTACAATAAAAAAAAAGAAAGGCTCTATCAAATCTTGAAAAGACACAGAGGAACCTTAAATGCATATCACTAAGTGAAAGAAACCAGTCTGAATAGGCTACATACTATATGATTCCAATTATATGACATTCTGGAAAAGGCATAATGATGGAGAGAGTTAAAAGATCAGCAGTTGCCAGAGGTTAGTGGGGAAGGAGAGATGAACAGGCAGAGCACAGAGAAGTTTCAGGACAGTGACACCACTCTGCCTGATACCGTAGTGGTGGAAACCTGTCATTGTGCATTTGTGCAAACCCACAGAATGTACAAACCCAGCAGAGAGCCCTGTTGTAAACTGTGGGCTCAGAGTGATAATGATGTGTCAGTGTAGGTTCATTAAGTGTAACCTACAATGGTTCATTAAATGCACCACTCTGTGCAGGATATAGCTAAGTGGAGAGGCTGTGCATATGGAACGGCATATCTCGGTACCTTTCTCTCAATTTTGCAGTGAACACAAAACTGCTCTAAAAAAATAGTATTTTAAAAAGTTAATGATATGTGTGTATGTGTATGTATAACAGCCCAGTAGGCTATGCATCAAACTTTTTTTTTTCATAATAAACATGTTGTCAGAATGTTACATTTTGGTATTGAGATTAAAAGGATGAATATTTTTCATTTGTATGCATAAGAAACCAGAAGGAAAATAAAAGGAATATTGCTCACTGTCTGGGTAAATTACCCAGTATAAATGGTGGTTGACAGACACATTGCTGAGACTAGAAAGCATTGCCAAAGTCACCATTAGAGAGAATAAACTATAATTTTATTAAGAAAAGCTGTGATCTTCTGTGAGTTTTCCTAACAGCTGTATCACACTGTACTGAAATTATTTGATTATTGATCCGTCCCTCCCACAGATAGATAAGTTCCTTTGGGCAGGCACCATCTCTTTTACCTTTGTACCTAAGCCTAGAATGTTCCTGACAGTAAATATTTAGTAAATGACTGATGAATGAGTAAGTGAGAGAGGCTAATGAAGGGTACATTTCTCCAGAAAATGGTGACAAAGAAGAGAGTGGTCTGGAATGTTCTGTGGCAAATCCACACCAGTGTGTCTTTCATGCTTTCTGGGGGAAGTAGGTACTCAAATTCTAATGACAAACATCCATTATTGAGACAAAGAGGCAATCGAACAGAGAAGGAAATTTATCTAAAATACTACAGGAAATCAACTCTGAATATTCTTTGGAAGAACTGATGCTAAAGCTGAAGCTCCAATACTTTGACCACCTGATACGAAGAGCTGACTCATTGGAAAAGACCCTGATGCGGGGAAAGATTGAGGGCAAGAAGAAAAGAGGGCAACGGAGGATGAAATGATTGGATGACATTGCCGACTCAATGGACATGAGTTTGAGCAAACTCTGGAAGACAGGGAAGCCTGGCATGCTGCAGTCCAAGGAGTTGCAAAGAGTCAGACACGACTTGGCCACTGAACAACAGCAACAATCACAAACATCCATAATTAAGACAAAAAGACGTTTCTCGAATAGAGAAGGAAAACTTAGCTAAAATACTATAGCTAATTAAAGCGTCATTATGACATAAAACTCTCCTTTCTGTGCTAAGCAAACCTTTTTATCTGTCATTTCCTCCTTTGACTGAACCTATCAGGAGAGAATTTGCCTGCAATGCAGAAGATCATGGTTCGATTCCTGGGTTGGGAAGATCCCCTGCAGAAGGGATAGGCTACCCACTCCAGTATTCTTGGGCTTCCCTTGTGGCTCAGCTGGTAAAGAATCCGCCTGCAATGTGGGAGACCTGGGTTCGATCTCTGGGTTGGGAAGATTCCCTGGAGAAGGGAAAGGCTACCTACTCTAGTATTCTGGCCTAGAGAATTCCATGGACTATATAGTCCATGGGGTTGCAAAGAGTCAGACACGACTGAGTGACTTTCACTTTCACCAGGAGTGTGTTCTGGGCAACACACTCTGATCGGTACTAGTCACACTGCCAGACAGGGCTCCCAGTGCTGGCCACTTATTCTGATCTGATTACTCACAGCCCAGTGATCCTTGGTGAACTGACAAAATCCACCTTCAAAGCCTAAAAGAATTCCAGACTCCCCAGGGGCCCAGTCAACAAGCCTCTCTCCTATCAGCAACACCCGGAGGCTCCCAGGTTTCATAAAACCACATATTTCATGTCAACTTACTTCTCACAGGCCCTTTGCCACCTTTTGTGTTGGTTGTTTCTTCATCAAACTTGGGATTGTTGAGCAAATTGTGTACTCCAAGAACAGCTGAAAAGCAAAAATAATCTGTGAATAAAACTTAAGTTTGAGAAAGCTTGTTAAGATATCCACATTGTTAATTTTCCCTTTGCAGAACAATTCTTCATACCATAAAGATAAGTCTCTTGACCTCACTTGTCTTGCAAAGTGTGTGACACATGTATAGTATTAAATAAGCTTTTTTTTAAATCCCTCCTCCTAAGATCACTAGCATTCTTCACATCTTTCTACATCTATATATCTGGAGTCGTGTAGGATCTGAGGGACAACGGTCTAGTGAAAGTGAAATCAGCAAATGAAAATCTGCTTAGATCTCCTAGTTAAGTAGATTCATCCCTATGTTTTCTCATCTGTAAAATTTGAACGTGGGACTGAGTCTAATGATATTTTAAGCTCTAAAATTATATAGACTATAGTATGTAGTTATTCTGGAGACAAAGGGCTGAAAGATCATGGTCCTCTTTCAGTGTAGGCCTCCCCATTGCTTTCATCTCTCAGTACCGAAAAGAGTGGTTCTTTTCCCTTCTAGAGCATCCCAGGGTGGGAAATAAGAGATGTCGGCAATAAAAGGTCCGGTAAGCAGGCTGAGATTTTGAGTCTCCTGTACTACACAGAACTCACACCAGAGGGCAGTACAGTATGCAGGAGACAGCACCGGCCATAACTGAACACGGAGCAGGCACTAACTGCCACTGCCCACCCAGCTTTCCCTTCCTTAATGAACTCCAGGTGAGAAATTCCAGGAGGCCTACTGGGGAAGGATCCCAGAATAATCTGCCAATGGTGGCAGGGGCCCACCTCTGAGCTCCTCATCGGCTGTATACTATACTCTAGAAGGACTGCCCATATAGCCAACAAAGGGTAAATGTTCAGAGCCGGCGAGTGTAGGGGTTTAGAGGAGCAGTCAGGAGCAGTCAGCCTGAGTTTAAATCCTGACTCTGTTATGTACTATCTGTATGGCTTGAGAAGTCATTAAATGCCGCTAAGCCTCAGTTTCCCCATCTGTAAAACAGGGATAATCATTACACTTTACCTATTACAAGGGTTAAATGACTTCCTATGTGTTACGCACTGTTCTAAGTGCTTTACAAATTCTTGTTAAATAAATAAGAATTTGTCACTGTGTTTTTGGCCTTGTCTAGGGAGAATAAACACAGGACTCTGAGACCATCCAACAAGCATATCTTGCTTTGGCCCCATATTCACTATGCAACTTATGATTATAATTTCACTCCCCTTGTCAAGTTTTAATTTTAGAATAAGGCAGAGTTGGTTCTCCTGGGAGGAAGGAGATTATTATTACTCATGTCTTCCAATGGAATAACAATGTGAAAATTCTTGCCAAAGCTGTGGACTGTTTTTCAAAGCACCTCTATCCTGTGGGGACCTAATGACCCTAATAATGCAGATTTCCATCCAATCAGCACACAAATACGTGGGTACATGCATGGAATCTTTTTCAAAGGAAATACAAGAAACGGGAGGAAGCTTATATAATTCATTACATATTATTGTACTATTTGGGTTTTTTCTTTAAAAAAAAAAAAAACTTTTTACTTTATATTGGAGTATAGCCAATTAACCAGAGAAGGCAATGGCAACCCACTCTAGTATTCTTGCCTGGAAAATCCCATGGACGGAGGAGCCTGGTGGGCTGCAGTCCATGGGGTCGCAAAGAGTCGGACACGACTGAGCGACTTCACTTTCACTTTTCACTTTCATGCATTGGAGAAGGAAATGGCAACCCACTCCAGTGTTCTTGCCTGGAGAATCCCAGGGACGGGGGAGCCTGGTGGGCTGCCGTCTATGAGGTCGCACAGAGTCAGACACGACTGAAGCGAATGAGCAGCGGCGGCGGCAGCAGCTTAGCCAATTAACAATGTTATGACAGTTTCAGGTGCACAGCAGAGAGACTCAGCCACACATACACATGTATCCATTCCCCCCCCGAAACTCCTCTCCCATTCAGACTGCCAATAACACTGAGTGGAGTTCCCTGTGCTATACAGTAGGTCCTTGTTGATTATCCATTTTAAATATAGCAGTGTGTACATTTGATCCGCCATTCCCTAACTATCCCTTCCCTGGGTTTTTTCTATCTGTATGTATAACCAATTCACAGTTCACATATAATAATAATTATTATTATACTGTTGCTATTGTTAAGAAAACGAGAAAAAATGAGCAGACTGGGCTAAATATGGATGTACTTTATTGGGGAAATATAACAGTAAAATGGGTTCTGCTCTATGGTTAGGTTAATATAACTAAGTGGGAATCAAAAACAGTGACTGTGGGAAAGAACAAGACATTTTGTGATGGAAATGGAAATTTTGTGATTATAAAACGCCAAATGTGAAGCTCTTTTGAAGGCATAAGGGCTGTTATTTTGTTGTTTAAATTCTCAACACTCCTTCATATTTCTTCTCTTTGACTTCTCACCGTAACTCTTGGATTTTGTAGGATAGGTGTTACTGTGGGTACTTTTCAACTGAAATATGATTTTACATTTTATAGCTGAGATACAGTGAAATGTTTGCTCAGAGAGCTTAGGTGACCTGCATCCAGCCTCTCAGCTGCCTAATGGCTGAAGTCAACTTGATACCATAGTAACAATCAACAGTGACTGACACAGGGGCTCAGAGGCTGTTCCAGGGGGTCAGTGCATGTCTGGAGGTCACAGAGCTAGACAGAAAAGCTTCCCAGAGCTGAGGACTAACCTGCAAGGTCATAGAGTTCAGTGTCGGAGGCGCTGGCCAAAGCTTCTTCCAGTTCTGGGTCCAGGGTCACCTTTTCTTCTTTATGAGTTTCTATGGGCTTTTCTTTGGGGATAAAGACTCTCCCTTTAAATCAGAAGAAAAACAAAAGCATTGTGTGCTGCTGCCTTGTTCTAGGGGAAGTGAACTAACCAGAGAATGTACAGCTCTGGTCATTAAGAGCTGAAGCATTAAACCAATGCAGGTCCAACCAGGATTAGTGGGTTAGTGACATTGGCATCATCTCAGAAATTAAG
This sequence comes from Bos indicus, assembly GCF_029378745.1. Classification (NCBI taxonomy): domain Eukaryota; kingdom Metazoa; phylum Chordata; class Mammalia; order Artiodactyla; family Bovidae; genus Bos; species Bos indicus. Next base: position 58,418,393 of record NC_091769.1, read on the forward strand.
GAATCCTGGTTAGACATGCTCCTGGGTCACTGGTGGTCTTCCTGGGGCCCTGTACACACCTCACTCTGATCCTTCCACTCTTTCTGGAAAACTTGTTCTCTGCTCCTTTAACCCAATCATGTGGCTTCTCCTAAGCTCCCCTGAGCAGCTGTCCACCCCGTCTGGACCCCTATTTATTACTCTGGCTGCTCCTGGACGCCTAACCCCCTAAGAACCATCTGCAGATTAATCTGGATCAGGAGTTAATTCACCATAGCTGCTCCCCAGACCTCTGCTCCGAGAACAGAAGACGACAGCTTTCCTCTTGTTATTCTCTCACTACCCTAATACTGCAAGCTAATTGGCCTTTTATTGAAGAGTTGACATTACAATTAATTTTTTCCTTCACCATTGGTCTAACAATAACCATGCTGCCATAGAAACAGCTCCATGTTTCCACTGCAAACCTTGGTTATTTGCCCAATTTGTCACTGCCCAACCTTACTTTCTTAATAAAATGACACCATCAGTGGTTCATGGGGCACTGGATGCACATGGTTCAGAGCTGCCATGACGCTGCACAGGGAAGGCAGCAGCCAAGGAGCTGGCACTCCTGCTTCCGTGGCCCCAGCACAGAAGCTGAGATGGCATTCATTCCAATCCATGTTGTCCAGTGCCTGCCCCATGCCAGTTTCTGTGCCAGGATGCAAGAGAGACACAGTCCCACTGCGGATCTCAGATTCATGTGACACACACACAAAACTGGAAGTAAGCAAAAGGATGAATGCTGTCACAGTGCTACGGGAGCAATAGAAGGATGTCATGATAGAAGGAGCATGTTTTAGACAGAGGTCAGGGAAAGCTGGAGGCCCTGACATTTAAGCTGGGACTCTCAGCAGGTAAAAAAATGGGGAGGCAGGTGAGAGAGAAGACGACCTTGGGGTGGGAAAAGAAGTTGGCAGGTTTGGGGAATGGAGTGAGGACAGTGGGGCTGAGCTTAGTGAGGGGAGGGGAGATGCAGTCAGAGAGGTGGGCCGGGTGAGCTCTCCATGACTCTGAGCACCGTGGCAATGGTTTGAGACAGTAAGCAGGGAATGACATGATCGGATCTGTGTTTTAAAAAGACAATGGATACCATGAGGTTATCGGTGATTCCAGTTGTATTTTGGGGACCAAGTCACTGTTACAGCTGAGGAACCTGGATAGGGGATTGGTAGCCACTTTTCCTCCAAAGGGGAGCTCAGGGTGGGGAGCTAGGGAGGAAGATTTTCCTGTCTTAGTTCAGAGCTCACTCCTTGCTGAAGGAACATCCTCTTACTCCTCAGGCCCCTTCCAGGTCTATCAGAATGTTTCTCACTAGACCACATGCTCCCTGAGGGCAGGGCAGGGTCTGCCCTGTGGAGGTCCCAGCACCTGGCACAGGGCTCTGAGGCCAGGAGGTGGCTGGTAGGTGCTAGAGGAACAGATGATTAAGTGCACTGGCCTCTAGCGGAAGCATCTAACAGAGGCAGACCCAGGCAGACACCTGCGACTGAGACAGGCCCTGGTCAGGAGGAACACGCCAGTGCTTGATGCTGCTTTACACTTCCGAAACTGCTTCTTTAGGGCTTACATTTTTTTTTTTTTTAATGAAACGAATTTGAATACCATTACACCCTAAGTATTCAGTTCATTTTGGGCTTCCCAGGTGGTGCTAGCGGTAAAGAACCCACCTGCCAATGCAGGAGACTTAAGGGATGCAGGTTAGATCCCTGGGTGGGGAAGATCTCCTGGAGGAGGGCATGGCAACGCACTCCGGTATCCTTGCCTGGAGAATTCTATGGACAGAGGAGCCTAGTGGGCTACTGTCTATAGGGTTGCAGAGTCGGACACGACTGAAGCAATTTAGCACAGCACAGCACATTCAGTTGATTAGCCTATGGGTTCCTTTTTCTGTCCCCTTACTCAAGCAGATTATTACTTTTTGTGGCTAAGCAGATTTTTTTTTTTTTTTATAAATTATGGTTACCTGTGTGGGTTTCAGAAGCCAGATTCACACTTTTCTAATGACAATATTCTCTCTTTTGAACTGGCAGCTTTTTTTGTTGTTCTTGCTGTTCAGATCTTTAATTTCTCTGCACATTAGTCTGTATTTTTTAAAATTTTATTGAAGTATAATCAATTTACAATATTATATCAGTTTTAGGTATACAACAGATTCAATATTTTATAAATTAATTATATTTAAAATTATCACAAAAGAATGTTTATATTTCCCTGTGCTATACAATACATCCTTGTTACTTACTTTATACATAGTAGTTCGTGTTTCTTAATCCCATACCTCTATCTCACCCTTCCTTTCCTTTCTTTCCCTTCTGGTAACGACTAGTCTGTTCTCTATTTGTAGCCTACATCTTCTGCCATGGTTCTTTTTTTTTTTTAATAGACTTCATTGTTTGGAGCAGCTTTAAGTTAGCATTGGGAAGTACAGACAGTTCCCATGACCGCCCTGCCCTTCAACCTCCCCTCTAATGACAGCCCACAGCAGTGTGTGCTTGTTACAACGGCTGAACCCACACGGACATCACTGTCACCTAAAATCTAGTTTATATTAGTGTTCACTCTTTTTTTAAAAATTTGGGGTTGTTGTTTATAACATTGTACAACAAAGTGAATTAGCTATATGTATAATATATAGATCTCCTTCCTCTTTGCCCTTCCTCCAACCTGGCCCTCATCCTACCCATCTAAGTCACCACAGAGCAGCGAGCCAAGCTCCCTGTACTATGCAGCAGGTTCCCACTGGCTATCTCTTTACACATGGCAGTGCATGTATGTCAATCCCAATATCCCAGTTCATCCCACCTCCCTCCCGGGCCATGCCCACATGTCCATTCTCTAGGTCTGTCTCTATTCCTGCCCTGCACATAGGTTCATTTGTATCAGTTTTCTATATATGTATTAATATATGATACTCTTTTTTCTCTTTCTGACTTACTTCACTCCACCTAAATATCCATCAACAGATGAATAGATAAAGAAGATGTGGACTATATACAATGGAATATTACTCGGCCATAAAAAGGAACACAATTGGGTCATTTGTAGAGACATGGAGGACTCATCCTTGGTGGTGTATGGTCTGTGGGTCTGGACATGTGTCCACACACATATGTCCACCAGCTACGATGCTTTTAATCCTACTGAATCCAGTTCAGGCTTAGTTCCCACTGTCAGGCCAGTTCCCTCACCTGACCCTCCACAACAATACACTGGGGTACTTACGTTGTCAGACTGCACCTGTGGTCCTTACCTTTCTTTTCTCCAGTGAAGGGCACAAAGTCTTCCCTGTCTTTCTGCTCCAAAGCTTCCTTCTCCAGGTACATAAGGAGGTGTTCGCGGTCAAACGGGCCCGTGGCTGCTTTCTGTGTCTGGTCTTTCTGTCGAAATCCAGCTGGCAGCAGTGCACTCTGATGAGACAGAGGAATGAGCAGGAAAAGGGGTGTCTGATATGTTTTCCCTCCCTGACCCCTGCTGTGTAGGGGGAACTTGGGCAGAGCACACCTCGCAGAGATGAGGGCTGGAGCTCTGGCATATCTTTGAGGCCCTATTCACTCTAACATTCTGTGTTGACGGCGGGTGATCCCAAAGAGCTCAGGCAGAACTCAGGCGGCTGAAACAGCCTCAGATTGCTGCAGCTGCCTTCTAGAACAAGCCACCCTTCACAGCCTCTTTCCTTATAGATCCCACTTAGGTTTGTCCAGCAGTGCTCCCAGGGATGCATATGGAAGAGCCAATATGGCCACACTCTCTTCTTTTTTTATTTTTTATTTTAAAAAGGTTTTTTTGGCTGTGTTGGGTCTTCATTGTCTTGTGGGCTTCTCTAGGTGTGGCACTCAGGTTTAGTTCTTCTGAGTCATGTGGGATCTTACGTTTCCCATCCAGGGATCGAACCCATCTCCCTTGCATTGGAAGGTGGATTCTCAACCACTAGACCACCAGGGAAGTCCCCACACTCATTTCTAATCTCTCCTGGGAAACATCCAAGCTGGTAAGTGAACATTATGATAGCTATTGATATCTGCTTGATGAAACATAGAGGTATCTCTTTTAAGTTTCAAAAGCAAAAAAAGATACTTGCATTTTTTAAAGTAAAAAAAATTCCAAATTATCTGGCATTATAGAATATCATATAAATATTTTAGTGGATGTTTTTATTTATAGTAAAATCACTATTTTAGATGTCTCTGCCTCTAAGTTTGAGATAATACTAGCAGGGCTGAAGAAAGTGCTTGATAAACAAACATTATAACAAGCTATTTACCTTTGTAAGAGCTCATAAAAACATGAAATGCTCCATTTAAATCTATTTGATATTACAGTTACAGTTATTCTAATATATCCATTATTGTGAGATCACCAAGATTTTAACTTGTTTATATATATTAAAGAAATGAGATATTAAAAATATCTGCTTTGGGGGCTAAAGATTTGGTTTAAATACCATCTCTGACATTTACCAGGTTACCAGTATGGGATCTTATGTAAATTACTTTTCCTGGTCTGTCCCCTTATTTATGAAATGGGGATAATATAATTTAAGTAAAGGACTCCTGGGCCCAGCAGAATACATGACTCAGAATAAACTTGGTCATGTTTCTTTCCTCTTTCTTTTTCCTTTCTTTTTCCATAAGTCAGTCTAGTCCTTCTTGGAGTCAATGGAAAATATTTTCTGGCATTTACATTAAACTGGTTTTTGAGAAATGAAATTGCCATATCAAATATGTGGCTACTGAGGTTCTCCATGGTTTATAAAAAAGTAAGTGATTCAGAACCAATTAGGGAAGAACACAGACTCTGCATTTGTAGTTCAGGGATTCCTATATTATTGTTTAAGGACATGCTATATCATGCATCCCACCTTATCACTAACCACCTGCTTCAGTTCCAGGTCACTAACCTCAGGATCTAGGTCATCAAGAACATTTTCCAACTGTTTCAGTTCCTCTTCTGAGAGTTTGCCAAGAAGCTCATCTTCATCAATGTTCTTGTATTTCTCCAGCTCTTTTTGAAAAGGGAGTGCCATGGTTTCTTATATGCCTTTCTCATGGGCCACGAACATTTAACTGTGCCAGCTTCCTAAGACTTCAGAATACTAATAAGAAGAAAGAAAGACTGTTACCTCCTTTTGATAAATAGGACTTATTAGCAGGAGACAGAGCTATGCTATCTGCCCATGGAGTCTTTCCACTGGACGAAACAGTCAACAAAATAAGTAGTATTATCTTCATCACAGCCTGTGTGCTTACAAAGTATTTTCATGCATATTATCTCCCTTATTTAGATTTTTACAATGATGTGGAAAGGAAGCCTGGAGAGATATAGATATCACATTTTACAGATGAATATTCTGAGGCCAAGTGAAACATGAGGCAAGGGGGCAGGGCACAACTTTTAAAAGAATGACATAGCCATAGGACATGACAAAAATTGGTTAGAACCAACAAGGTCCAAGGTGGCAGAAGATGTGACTTCCAGTAAACATTGAGCCTTATTATATGCTCACTGTAACACATTAGCATCTAAATGACACACCCACAGGAGCCAGGACAGTTCTGAGGTCAACCAGCAAAGGCCAAAAAGTGGGCAGTGGCCCATTTCCTGGAAATCTCCACCCTTTTCCCCAAACAGCTGGAATACTCCTCCCCCTTATTCAGTTTCAGCTTAAGTTCAGTCGCTCAGTCGTGTCTGACTCTTTGTGATCCCATGGACTGCAGCATGCCAGGCTTCTCTGTTCTTCACAATGTCCCGGAGTTTGATCAAGCTCATGTCCATTGAGTCAGTGATGCCATCCAACCATCTCATCCTCCGTCATCCTCTTCTCCTTTCGCCTTCAATCTTTCCCAGTGTCAGGGTCTTTTTCAAATGAGTCAGCTCTTCGTATCAGGTGGCCAAAGGATTAGAGTTTCAGCTTTAACATCAGTCCTTCCAATGAATACTCAGGACTTATCTCCTTTAGGATGAACTGGTTGGATCTCCTTGCAGTCCAAGGGCCTCTCAAGAGTCTTCTCCAGCACCACAGTTCAAAGGCATCAATTCTTCGGTGCTCAGCTTTCTTTATAGTCCAACTCTCACATCCATTCATGACTAAGGGAAAAACCATAGCTTTGACTAGATGGGCCTTTGTTGGCAAAGTAATATCTCTGCTTTTGAATATGCTCTCTAGGTTGGTCATAACTTTTCTTCCAAGGAGCAAGCGTCTTCTAATTTCATGGCTGTAGTCACCAACTGCAGTGATTTTGGAGCCCAAATAAATAAAGTCTGTAACAGTTTCCATTGTTTCCCCATCTATCTGCCATGAAGTAATGGGACCAGATGCCATGATCTTGGTTTTCTGAATGTTGAGTTTTAAGCCAATTTTTTCACTCTCCTCTTTCACTTTCATCAAGAGGCTCTTAAGTTCCTCTTTGCTTTCTGCCATAAGGGTGGTGTCATCTGCATATCTGAGGTTATTGATATTTCTCCTGGCAATCTTGATTCCAGCTGTGCTTCATCCAGTCCAGCATTTCTCATGATGTACTCTGCATATAAGTTAAATAAGCAGGGTGACAATATACAGCCTTGAACACTTCTTTCCCAATTTGGAACCAGTCTGATGTTCCATGTCCAGTTCTAACTGTTGCTTCTTGACCTGCATACAGATTTCTCAGGAGGCAGGTCAGGTGGTTTGGTATTCCCATCTCTTTAAGAATTTCCCACAGTTGATTGTGATCCACACAGTCAAAGGCTTTAGTGTAGTCAATATAGCAGAAGTAGATGTTTTTCTGAAACTCTCTTGCTTTTTCCATGATCTAGTGGATGTTGGCAATTTGATCTCTGGCTCCTCTGCCTTTTCTAAATCCAGCATGAACATGTGGAATTTCACAGTTCATGAAATTTCACAGTTGAAGCCTGGCTTGGAAAATTTTGAGCATCACTTTGCTAGCATGTGAGATGAGTGCAGTTGTGCAGTAGTTTGAGCATTCTTTGGCATTGCCTTTCTTTGGGATTGGAATGAAAAGTGACCCTTTCCAGTCCTGTGGTCACTGCTGAGTTTTCCAAATTTGCTGGCATATTGAGTGAGGCACTTTCACAGCATCATCTTTTAGGATTTGAAATAGCTCAACTGGAATTCCATCACCTCCCCTGGCTTTGTTCATAGAGATGCTTCCTAAGGCCCACTTGCCCCCTCCCCCTCATTAGCCTATGAAATTACCCATTGCTATAAAAACTGACAACCCATACCCTGGTGCTGCTCTAGCCTCCCGGGATGGCCCACACTCTGTCTGTGAAGTGTGTTTCTAAATAAATCTACTTCGTACCTATAACTTTGGAGAAGGCAATGGCACCCCACTCCAGTACTCCTGCCTGGAAAATCCCACGGACGGAGGAGCCTGATAGGCTGCAGTCCATGGGGTCGCTAAGAGTCAGACACGACTGAGTAACTTAGCAGCAGCAGCAACCTATAACTTTGTCTCTCACTGAATTCAGTTTGCAATGAGACATCAAGAACCCAAGCTTCATTAAGTCCTGAGACCAGGTGTGTGCTCTCAGTTAAAAGATCGCAGGTTCAAACCCCAATCAGAGTTGCATGGTTTACGCAAGCGACTGAGAGCCTTGCTTGAGGTCTCACAGCTGGGATGTGCCAGGCCTGTGGAGTCCCCGTGGAGTAAATGCCTTCCCACCAGATTACTTTGCCTCCTTCAGCTTTCCACAGAGAACAACAATGAAAAACAATGCGCTAATTGTAAGGCAGTTGTAAGGAGCAGACTTGTGTCTTTTCAGAGGGAGAGTGATGTGAAGAATACAAAATGGGGCTCATTCAGGAAAGAGAGTTTGAACCATCCATGTGAGAAAGCATTGTCAAGAAACTCCCCTGCAACTAAACTAAGACAGAGTCTAAAATTCTGGCTACTCTCTCCACTCTTCTCCCTTCTTTTCTTCTTTCTCCACCTCCCATTCTCTTTCTAGTCTCATTTTCTTTTTGTTTCTAAAGCCATTCTCCCCAATTCTTTGTGCATGCTAAGTCACTCCAGTCGTGTTCGATTCTTTGCGATCCCATGGACTGAAGCCTATCAGGCTCCTCTGTCCATGGGATTCTCCAGGGAAGAATACTGGAGTGTGTTGCCATGTCCTCCTCCAGGGGATCTTCTCGACCCAGGGAATGAACCCACATCTCTTATATCTCCTGCATTGGCAAGCAGGTTCTTTGCCACCTAGTGCCACCTGGGAAGCTGTAATTCTTTGTACCCCTAGACTATTCTTTTTTCAACTTTCTCTTTTTATACTACCTCCCTCCTAAACTTCCACTCAAAATGAAAATTTTCTCCAATCCCTTCTTTCTGGCAGAGGGACTTTACTAATCTCCTCTAGAAAGATAATACTGCATTCAGGAAATAGCAATGTGCTTAACTGACTGTGTTTCTCTTTTGGCAGTATTAATATCAAGCAGATATTTCAAGGCAATAAATACTTGTGTAAACCTACTGTTTGCCAGGCATGGTTCTAAAAAACAGGAATACACAGATAAATAAGATATGACCCCTTCCCCAAGGAGATCACAGCTCAGTGATATATACGTATGTGTGTGTGTGTGTGTGTGTGTATACATATATATGTACATATGTATAGGATGTCTTCCCTATACATCTTGCCAAAGAACCAGGGCTTTATTCTGTTCCAGATGGGGAGTTACTATACATTTTTCAAGAGATATATAACCTTTGAAAAATAGGCTGCAAAGCATGTTACAGCCACTGCAGCCAGCCCAACGGTGCGCCCTGAGGGGACTCAGGATAGGAAAGAACAGAATACTGGCCCTAGAAAAGGTGCATATCAAAGGAATGATTTCAGTGAGCCCAGTCTTTTGCAGCTCCCCACACATAAAAAAGTGCTAAATTCATTAACTTGAGATGTTTGGTTTTCATTAATTAATAGTAATCTTTTGATGGTCTGATTCCCTGGTTTTTGTAGCAAAAAACCCTATATATATGGGTTCCTACCGGTTCCTAGCATACCTCTCGGAGAAGGCAATGGCACCCAACTCCAGTATTCTTGCCTGGAAACTCCCATGGACGGAGGAGCCTGGTAGGCTGCAGTCCATGGGGTTGCTGAGGGTTGGACACGACTGAGCGACTTCACTTTCACTTTTCACTTTCATGTATTAGAGAAGGAAATGGCAACCCACTCCAGTGTTCTTGCCTGGAGAATCCCAGGGACGGGGGAGCCTGGTGGGCTGCTGTCTATGGGGTCGCACAGAGTCGGACACGATTGAAGTGACTTAGCAGCAGTAGCAGCAGCAGCATACCTCTCAGAGTTATCTGAGAGACTTCTGACCAGGTTTGAGTCCTCAGAAAGTCCACTGAATAAGACATAATTCTCAGCTTTGAGGTTGTGCTTTTTTTTTTTTTTTTTCAGTCGACAAGTGCTGCAGCAGAAGTCATGAACACAGTAGGATGGGTGGGGGAGTTGAGTGGAAACTGTGAAAAAAGTTGTGTTCGAGTCTTGAAGGAAAAGGTCATGAGGCGGATGATGTATGCAGGGAATGGCAACAGCATAAACAAAGGTACAGGATAAGGAGGGACTTTCCTGGTGGTTCAGTGCTTAAGACCTTGCACTTCGACTGCCAGGGACTCTGGTTCCATAGCTGGTTGGGAAACAAAGATCCCATATGTTGCAAGGTGTGGCCAAAAAAGCAAAACCAACAAAGACAAAAAAGAAAGTACGTGATGCTTGGTGAATGGCTGGTGTGGCTAGAGGGGAGGAGCGGGGGGAGAGGAAACAACAAAAGACAAGGTGGGGACGCCTGTGAAGGGCCTTCCCTATACATCTTGCCAAAATCTGGGCTTTATTCTGTTCCAGATGGGGAGTCACTACACATTTTTCAAGTAGAAGAGTTGGTCTGAGAAGACTTGTTTTCAGTAAGGTAATTCAAATGGTAAGAATGAAAACCAGGTTGTTACAGAAAGAGATTGGATGTGGGTGGGCCACTTAAGAGCTATTGGAATATTGTTCCTCTCTCCTTATTTCTACTGTTTACCATGTACCAGTTTCTGGTTTTCTATTTTGGTGTCTTTTCCATATCCAATGTAACTCTCTTTCCCTTCCATCTGCCTCCCTTCTTTTAAACTTCTATTTTGGTGTCTTTTCCATATCCAGTGTAACTCTCTTTCCCTTCCATCAGCCTCCCTTCTTTTAAACTTCTTTTAAACATCAGCCTCCCTTCTTTTAAACTTCAATATTCCAGTAAAAAAAACAAAACCAAAACAAACCAGAAAAACCCTAGCCTACTAAAGTCAGAGAAACCAACTGGACTGTATACACTGTTTTCTGGTCCCAACTACCACTAATTTATTATGTGAGTCTGGACAAGAATCTCAGCCTGCCACGCTCTTAGCTATCAAATGAAATGGTTGAACTACCCTATGGAATAGATTCTAAGACACACGGTTTCTCACATTTAACACCTGGAAATTGAGGACTGTCCCACAACTGATGGTCCTACAATTACTCGTGACCTAGCAGTGGTCAAGAAGTCATATCTGCCCTGCCTATAAATACATAAATATGAAAAGCAACAGCTTCGAAACTAGCAAAAGGGGTGTCAGGGATTTGCAAAATGTCCCAGGGACTTTTTAAAAGAGTGAAACACTCTTTTAAAACTTATCATAAGGTTTAAGAGCCAACATCAAAGCCTTTTAGATTTTTTACAGGTTTTTAAATTTTAAATAATTTACCATTTATTTAAAATTTAAGAAGTTACCACTCTTGATGGCACGGAGGAGATATTGTGTGGAAAAGACGAGTGATTCAGAAAGTTGGAATCTGAACATGAAGAAGCTTTAAGACTATTAACCAATTCATTTCCATTTTCCCTTTTTATGTATGCACAGAGGTGATATATGATTTTTTTTAAACTATGCGTATCCGTAGACACTTTATTTGTAGTAGCCAAAACCGTAAACAACCTGAATGATCATTAGTAGGTGAGGAGATAAACAAATTGTGGTAACCCACCTAATGGAATTGAGAAGTAGAATATTTCCTGCCATATCAGTAAACAAAGGCTCTCACAGTCATCAGTGATTGCAGCCACCATCAATGCTGAGCCCCGAAGGAACTCGGGAAGGAAAGAATACCTGCCATCTAGCAGCCATCAGACCACAGTCATGCTCCACAGTGAGCCTTGAGGAAAGTCAGGATGTGAAAACACAGGATACTGGCCCCAGAGAGGTGAGGTATATATTAAAGGAATGATTTCAGTGAGCCCAGACTCCTGCATCTTCCCATACATAGAAAACCACTAAGTTCCTTAATTTGAGATATCTGGTTTCCCTTTAATTAACAATAATCTTTTGATGTTCCGATTACTTGCCCTTTGTTGCAAAACTTCTATATAATCTGCCACCCCCATTTGCCTCCTCAAAGTGGTCTCTCAGGATTACTTGAGATGCTGTCTCCCAGGCTTGACATCCTAAAAATCCCCACTGAATATAACATAACTCTCAACTTTTAGATTGTGAATATTTTTTAAGTCAAAAGAATCTACTCAGAAATAAAAAGTAATGAACTATTGATACATACAGCAACATAGATGAATCTCAAAACAATTATACTGAATGAAAGAAGCCACACCAAAAAGAATGTATGTGGCATGCTTCCATTTGTCTAAAATTCTAGAAAATGTAAACTGATCTATATGACAGCAAGCATATCAGTAGTTGCTTAGGGATGGAAGAGAGGTAGGGAGGGGAAGAGGAGTATGAAGAGGCATGAGGAAATTTGGTGGGTTTCTCATAACGGCTTCACAGGTGTATGCATTTGTCAAAACTCGTCAAACTTTTGCTTCAAATATGTGCAATTTGTTGAATGTCAATTCAAAAAACTATGTGTAAATCTAAAACAGCTCTTCAATACAGTAAAAAATACATTTTTAAGAAGGGTCACTTTCTTTTTGGTAATGCTGTGTGCCTTTCAGGATCTTAGTTCCCTGGCCAGGGACTGAACCCAGGCCCTGACAGTTAAAGAATCAAGTCCTAACCGCTGGCCCACCAGGGAATTCCCAAGACGGGTCACATTTTATTTGGTAGCATGGGCACTTCCCTAGCGGTCCAGTGGTTAAGACTTCATGTTTCCAATGCAGGGTGTGCAAGTTTGATCCCTGATGGGGGGTGGGGCAGAGGGAAAAAGATCCCACATGCTGTGAGATGCAGACAAATGATGAAAAAAATTAAAGACAATAATTGGCAGAATTTTTCTTCACAGTGCTATGTAAAATATTGGTATATTTTATGACTCAGGTATCTTAGATAAGATTCTATTTGTAGTTCTGGTCCAGAATTCTACAAGTATACCCCAACTTCTTATCTTCCCCTGAAACAGACTAGTTCTGGTTTTCTTGATCATACCATTAATTTACCAATCATGAGTAAGTGTTCGTGTGTGTGCTTAGTTGTTCAGTCGTGTCCGACTCTTTGTGACCCTATAGACTACAGTCTGCCAGGTTCCTCTGTCAATGGGATTCTCCAGGCAAGAAGACTGGAGTGGGTTGCCATTTCCTCCTTTAGGGGATCTTCCCTACCCAGGGATTGAAACCACATCTCCTGCACTGGCAGGCAGATTCTTTACCCCTGAGCCACTTGGGAAGCTGAATCTACCGCTCACTTCCAAAATTCTGATCAGCTGAATGTACTCCCTTTCCACCCTTGTCTCACCGGTTACCATTTCCACTGGATTCTTCCCGCATGATACTTTTCACATCATCCTTTTCTGTCAGTCTTGTTTTAGATCTTTGTTCCTTTGGACTTGGAGTACCCTCATTGCATTTTTAAAGGATTCTATTCTTCCCTCTAAGCCATCAGAGTACTATAGTTAGATCATCTTTCTTCACACTGCAAACAAGCCACTTCCCTGATTAAGGACTTACAATGGCTCCCTTTTGTCTACAGAATGAAATTTACACAACCTAGCATCCCAAGCTCCCACTGTTTGGCTTTGATCTGCACTTTGCATTTTCTGTCTTCATAACTTTCCTGAGGGAGCCCTCCAACCCAGCCAAAATGGTTTATTCACTCTCTGTGGTAGGCAAAATAATGGTGCCCTAAAGATGCCCACATGCTAATCCCCAGAATCTGGGATGTTACTTTACATGACAAAGGACTGGGTGTGATTAAATCAAGGATCATAAACTAGGGAGACTATCCTGGATTATCTGGGTGGGCCCACTGTAATCACAAAGGCTCTTAAAAGATGGGACAGGAAGGTAGAAGAGTCAGAGAATGAGATGTGATGACAGAAGCAGAGGGACAGAGTGATGCAATTGCTGGCTGCGAAGATACAGGAAGGGGCCAAGAGCCAAGAAATGTGTGCGGCCTCTAGAAGCTGGAAAGGTCTGGGAATGAATTCTCCCCAGAGCCTTCAGAAAGAAATGCAGCCCTGCTGACAGGCTGATCTTAACCCAGTGAAACCTGCTTTGGACTTCCCACCTCCTAAGCAATGCCATAATAAATTGTGCTGTTTTAGGCACCTGCATTTGTGACAGCAGCAATCAGAAACTAATATACTCCCTTATTCATGGACTTCCATTTTCCCAGATAATTTTTCTGGACACTAGTTTGTCCCTTCCCTCTGCATTCACTCCCGGCACTGCTCTGTGCCCCACGAAAGTGATGTATTTACACAGCATCATCAGGCTTCCTTGCTCTCTGACTTGTTTGGCCAACAGGAGGCACTAGCAGGAAACTGGAGGGAGGCTGGTGCAGAAGGCAATACGGCCCACTAGCAAGCCTTCCCTGTAGGGCTGCCCCCACCCCTGTCTTGCTGACTTGAGGCCTGGGGGTGATGAAGGGTCCCTGTGTGGCTGGTGCCAGATTTCCGTCTTGTTGGACTCCTTACACCCTCCCTACAACTCTGTAAATAGGATCCTTATTTAAATTCCCTCAAATTACTCAGTTGAGTGTGTCCTCTGTTTCTTGTTGGGACCTTGGCTGATACTGTAATGTCACTTGGAATGCTGTTCTCTGCTCTCATGGCCAATCCATGAGCTTTGCTTTGGAGACCTGGCTCAGGTCCCAGCTCTGCGGACCACAGAATGTCAGGGCTGAGTGAGGCCTGAAAGGTCATCCAGTCCAGCAACATAGATGGTTTTTCTCCTACTTCTCTGACCACTTCTTCTTGGTCTCCTTTGGCAATTCTTCCTCTGCCTTAACTACTGGCATGTTACAAGATCCTGTCTTACCATTTCTTTTCTTACACTGCACATTCCCCCTGGGAGAAACTTGTCCCCTCCAAAATTCTCATTATAATCCACATCCTGAGGACCCTCAAATCTTTGATTAAGACTTTGTTCCTTGAGGACTAGATCCATGTATTCCCACTGCTGAACCAACACTTCACTGAATCAGGCATCTCAAATGGTAGAAGTACTTGCATCATCTTTCCTGCCAAATAGCTTCTCCTCCTCTGGAATTTCCAATTTCAGAAATTTGGCCAAGGAAGCAGGGAACCATCCTTGACATCTCCTCTTCCTTGTCTCCTCCTCATTCATCAATCCAGTCCTTAAACCTAAACATGTTGAGGATCCATCTGCTTCACTCATCTGCACTTCCATATCCAGTCTCAGTCCATTTTGATCAATTCTTCATACAAATGGCCAAAGTGGTCTTTTAAAATAATTCTTCCCTAGTTACTTAAAATCCTCCTGTGGCTTCCCTTTGCCTTGAGGATAAGGTTCAGACCCACAGTCTGACCTCTGTCATCCTCATCAGCCTCATCCTGCTCTGTATCCCCAGCTTCCCCTGGCTCCAGCCTCCTGGACTGCTTCCAACTCCTGGATCACGCCTTATGTTGTTTCCTCTGCTCAGAGCACTCTTACCCCTTCTTCCTCTGGCTGACTGCTAGCCAGCTCAGCTCATCTTCCAGTCTCAATGTAAGCTTCAGTCAGTTTGGTGCTCTGTAATAACCTAGAGGGGTGGAATGAGGGGGCGAGTGGGAGGGAGGCTCAACAGGGAGGCAAGGTGATACACGTATACATATAGCTGATTTGCATTGTTGTACAGCAGAAGCTAACATGACACTGTAAAGCAATTATACTCCAATTAAAAAATAAATATGAATGTAAGTTTCAATTCCTCGAAGTTGCCTTGTTTGTAATCCCAGGCAGGTCTGAGTCATTCCCCACCCCAAGGCACACCCCTTGTTCAGAGCTCTTCTTGACTTTATTACAACTGCTTGTTTTATCTCTGTCTTTTTTGCTAAGCTCTGTGAGGGTGGGGACCGTATCTGTTTTAGTCACTGTTATGGTCCTGGCTCCCAGCACAGGTCTTGACCCAGGATAGGCATCCAACAAATATCAAATGAAGGAAATGAGCTCAGAAAGGTGAAGTGACCTGTTGGTTCAAAACTAATCCCATCATATCCACAGCCTCCACTTTCTGTCATGGAACTTTCTGAGGCCACTTAAGCACAAAACAGTTGCTCTGTTCCCTAAATTCAACTACACCGCCAAACCCTAGAGGACAGGGATGATGTCATGATTCTTCTATTCCTAGGCCTCTTGTAGATTCATTCAACAAATATCTACTGACAGCCCACCTTTTTTCACTGCTGGGACAAGAGCAGTGAGCAAAACAGATGATATCTTGTACTGGACCGGAGCTGAGCCTACAGTTTGGCAGTAGGAGAGACATTAATTAGGTAGTTACAATAACATGTTAATACTATGTGACAGTCCCTGTTAAAACAAACTGCATATGTTGCACTCGTGCATCAGGAGGGTGTGAAAAATAAAAATAATGCACCCTCCTGAAGCACAACTTTGAAGATTTGGGGGAAAGCTGGTTTTATTTTTAATAACAAATATAGATGTATGTGGACATATTATTCACACAGCTTTTAAAGTCAAATCACAGATTTCTGGCTCAAGGATGGCCTGCTTTAGCCCCTACTCAGGGCTCCAAGTGTTCACACTTGCCCTCTCCTCCTATTAGTGATGCCGCAGTGGAAAGCTTCCAACATCACTGCAGTCTCACCTCTGGTAGAGTGCTTGTCCCATGGCGAGCTCTCAACATGCAGCAAGAGACTAATGAGCACACTGGAGCGAAGCAAGTGCCAATCAGCGCTTCAGGAGTCCAGGTGCACATGCATACCAAGAAGGTTAGAAAACGAAAACAGGAGCAAGGACGGGAGCTGAAGGAAGGACGACTTGGGCCCTTCAATAACTCTCCCTATGAGAGACATGAACCCTGAGAAGGAGAGCAAGCAGTGTGGCTTTCTTTACTTCTTCTCCCACTACCTTACTTGTATATGTATTTCATAACTGGCATGAAAGAGGAAAACCAGGTACAACACAAAGTGCCCAAACTTTGGCCTCATCTCCACGCAGACTTGGAATCAAACCCAAATTCAGCCCTATTTAATAAGCCTGCTCCAAACCAAAGACCCATTTTTACAGAAGAGTAACAAAAAACACTTGTAAAACCTAGTGAAAAGTTTTTTAAATGGGTAAAACTGCCATGAATTGCTTAGGAGTACATATGTATCTGGGAAAGCTACAAAGGACAACACATGGAAAGGACAGACATCTCAGAAGGAGGGGCGGGGGATCTGATGGGGAAAGGACGACCTGACCTTCCACCTCACTGATGATGATTTCATCCCAAGAGGGGAGGTCAGTATTATTCTTTATTATGTATCTTCAATATTTTATAATAATCTTTAAACAATGAGTGAACCAGTTTGCACAAGACAGCCAAATCTACATTTTCTAAAACTAATAAATTAGAAAAAAAAAATCAGCTTAGCAATATATCCTCCAACAAAACAAAACAGGAATTTTTAAATTGGAGTATAATTGCTTTACAATTTGTGTCCATTTCTGTTGAACAACAAAATGAATCAGCTACATGTATACGTATATCCCCTTCCTCACCCCCCCATCCTACCCCCCTAGGTCATCACAGAGCACGGAGCTGAGCTGCCTATGTTATAAAGTAGCTCCCCACTAGGTATCAAAACAGGAAGTAATCCTACATATTTAATTTCTTTCTAGCTGCAGGCAAATACAAAGATGTGTACAAAACACATAGCCTGTGTTTTGGAACCTAGCTATTTCAAGATGGCTCTTTCGAGTCTGTTTTTTTTTTTTTTTTTTTTTTTTTAAGTAACCGAGTGGCTCCTGCCATATCCTCAAAAATCTGTGCAGGAGATGCGGGACAGAGAATGGGGTGTGATAAGGAGGAATTTCAGGCAAAAAATATGAGAAAGCAATTGGAAGGGGCAAGCTGAATGGAGAATGAGGAATAGATCTTACCAGAATGAAAAGATCTCACAACACAAACGTGGCCATAGCTTAACCTGCTCAAAATAGTCTCCTTTTAAAACAGTGTGCCCACCAGTAAGCACTCCCTCCAGGTTCAGAAGAGAACAGAAGACAAAAAGCATAGGTCTTGGAGTCAACTAGCCCGGGATCTGATGGCTACAATCCATGTGCGAGTGACAGCCTCTCCGAGCCTCTGTCTCATCCTCGGTGAAACAGGCAGAGCAGTACTTATCTCAGAGGGTGGGGGTGATGTTTAATGTGGTGACGTATGTACCGGGAACAGCTGCTAACACGTGCGAGCCCTCAGTCAAAGCCATTTCTCTTTTGTCCTTGGGTGCAGTCTTCTACGTGGGCTATTTGTTCCCTCCATTATCCTTGTCAGGATCTGTTGAACGTGGAGAGGCAGCACCCTATAGGAACCCTGGGTCAGCGCTGCCAGGTGTAGTGAGCTGCCATGGGGAGGCTGGCCAAAGTATGAGATAGGTTTCCACCTGGGCAGGAAGTTGCCAAGAAGCTTCCTGGCGGGGGCAGAAGGGTTCTAACATGGAAAATCTCACTGTCTGCTCAGACCGCCACCTGGTTTCTAATTCTCCTGGCAGGTCCTACTCCCTGTCGCTGCCCTATCCTTTGTCTGGCCCTATTCTCTGCTTTCTAAGGAGTTCCTGTTTATGGACTTCTGTGTACCTCCTTGCCTTCCACTTGGGTGTCTGGGTCTCCAGCTGTCTATTGGTTCTAGCTATGTCCCCTCATCTTGGCTTTGGGAAGTTATGGGCTTCTCACTTCCTGACTGGCACCAAGGGTTCCCTACCGTTTGTTGACAAAAGCTGGCTGCTGTCTGCTTATGAATCTTTGACTCAACTATCTTCTCTCCCTCTCTGGCATCTATCTCCTAGTTTGATTTTGATCAAAGCTTTGTTAAGGGTTACAGGTGCTATGTGCCCTTTGACTCATGACTGCCCATCAAGATGATATGCAAAATATTTAATAACTGGTGTGAAATGGGCATTGGGCATCAGAATGGATGTCAGCTATAAACAAGAGGGGTGGCTGACCCTGCATATATTGGCTGAACAGCATCCCAGCTCCCTAGACTCCAGACCCCTCCCCTCTGCTCTGACAAGAGGCCTCCTGGTTCTTTCACTGGACTGAAACCTCAGATTTCCTCCTTACTCCTCACATCCTGGCTTGCTGCAGCTGGTCTTGTGCCTTGTGTCATGAGCTCCTATTACCCACAGTCCTAGGGCTGACCTTCTCATTCCCTCTCTATTCAGCTATCACCAGGGAAACCCAGGAATACAGACGATACACAGGAAAGAGATGGGCTAGCCTTGGTGCCAAACCAGGGGGGCAAAACATAAAAGCATATGAGTGTGTCTGTGTGTAGGAAAAAATCCTTGTAGCAAAAGATTCAGTATAAAATTAAAGTGTTATATCTTAAGAATTGGTTTCTTAAAATATAATCTTAATCTGTTTTCTTAGTCTGGTAATAGGAAATCTCTTCTGCACTTGCCTTCTATGAGCTCCTTTGATCCACTTATAGTCTATAAGGAAACATTTGGTTGTATGTGATTCACAAATAAAGCGAACAAGAGGAAATCCTTGAACTTCTGTCAGAAAGCTGGGTCTGTTTTTCCTCCAATGTTCCCCTAATTCAAAATAAAAAGAACCAGCACCTAGAACTTCCTGCTATAGAGGCGCAGTTCTTGAACTCAGAGAGAAAAGGGACAGCGCTTTCAGGATGGTTTGTGGGGAGGGCTAGAAATTCTAAGGTATGGGAATTTCAGAATTTGAGGTTGGAATTAGGGGATGGGGTGTCTTAAGAATAAACGATTGATAGTAGTTAAGACAAAGCAAGAAAGAGAACTTCCCCTGACCCCACTCACTCCTCCAACAGGACTGAAGTCTTGAGTGAGCGCAGTGAGACACAGACTCACTGTGAGCTCCCTGCAGGTTCACTGCAGGCGTCCACACTGTCCTCCGCAATCCTTTCTCTTTGTTTGCTTGTCTATTTGATCGATCACCCCAACTTTTAATTTAAAAAGTTCAAATCTACAGAAAAGGTACAAGAACAGAACACCCATATACCATTCTCTTTGATTCACTGTCGTCATTTTGCTACATTCTCCAGCTTCCTCCCCAGCCCTTTACTCCCCCTACCCTGAACCAGCTGAAAGTTGCAGATGTCATGCCGTTTTGCCTCTAATGCCTACATCTCAAAAGAAAATGACAGTGTCCTACATGACCACCGTACCATCGCTGCACCTAAGGAAGCAAAAAGTAATTCCATGATATTTATCTAATATGTAGTCCATAGTCAAATCTCTCCAATTGTCTCCAACTAATCATAGCTTTTTTTTCTTCTTCTGATTTAGGATCCAAAGTTCATACATCCCAATTTATTGTTAAGTCAGTTGAATATTTTAATCTACAATACCCTGGCCCCACCATCTTTTTGGCAGGAACATTACACAGTTATGACCACCTCACTGCATAACCCAACAGGAGACTCATGGTATGTGTTGGTATGCTTGATCATTCAGCCGAGCTGATGACTTTCTCATCTCTCTATTGTAAGGACACATTTTCCCTAGGTACTATGTGGCAAGATACTTTGAAATAATGTCAAAATCCTCTTCCCTAACAACCTCTGGCTCAAAGGTTTTGTCATCTGTGGATGAATCCTTGCCTGAATCAGTTACATTAGAGTTGCAGAGCACTGGTTTTCTGATTCTCTCATTCCTTCTATTGTGTATTTATTATGCAAACAATGACCCATCAGTACCCATCCTCTCTATCCTCAGTGTCTGAACTCTCTGGTGACTTTCTCTGCGGTTCCTCCCCTTCTCCTTGCTCACCATCTCTGAGGGCTCCTGCCTAGCCCTGGGGAGCCATTTACATCTCCCTTTACCTCTCATCAGTTCACCTTCAGCCAATTAAAAACAAACACAGAAAATCCACAGCATGTTGTTGTCTACATATTTATACTAATTCACAAAAATTAAAACAGTTGTAATGCATATTTATTGGATTAGACTGCAGAGAGTAGAGAAAACCAGTTCTATTTTTGAAAAAAAATCAAGTTGCCTAAACCCTGAAAAATCTTTCTTCCTCACTAGGTAAAACCTCCTCTTCTGTCAGTGTCAGGCTTTCTATAATGGTGTTGAACAGACGCACCCTCCTCTCCTTAGTTTCTTGATATGAGAGCCTTGGAAGAACAGAGGTTTAGAAATCATTTAGGCGGAATACCCGGTTTTACATGGAGAAAGAGGTTAACAGAGGTGAACAGACTTGCCCAGGGTCCCTCAGCTCCTTAACGGCAGAGCTAGGGAAATGGGTTTTTATGATACCTGCTCCGACCTTCTTTTCATTCCCTTCTCAAGGACCTGGTGATCCCGATGTTTAATAGGCAAGAGGAAGCCCACTGCATTCACAGCCTTCGTTGCTAAATCGCATTTTGCCTGCATCACCTTCCCATCTTTGAATACTTCAAAAATTCCCATTAGGAGCCATTATTGTCATTATTAAAAACCAATTTTCACTCCTGCAGGTCAACAAGGAAAATTTAGGAAGACTCAAGGGAGCACATGCTAACATAACTTAAACCAGAAAAAAAAAAAAAAAAAGAGTCTCACGACCTGCATCAGGCCGCTCTCATAACGCTGCTTTCTCGGAGGCTGAAACACCCTGCGGGTGACAGTTCCAGCCGGAGTCCACCTTTCCCCGCCGCCCGATCTAACGCTGCAGTGACAGGCATTAGGCTCCAGGAGCTTGTCAAACGTTCACAGGAGAGAAGTGGGGAACAAAGCCCAGCGTGGAAACACCCGGCCCCGCAGCTCAGGGAGGACAGAGACCGCGCCCTCCCTGCGGCGGCTGGGGGATGCAGAGACTGCGGAGCCGCAGTGCAGCGCGTGGGACCCACACCCGCTGGGCGCCTCCCTCCCGCGCAGCCCTCCACCGCGCTTTCCTCCGCGCCGCGGGCCGATCCGAGGAGGCCAGAGGCGGTGCCGGCTCCGCGCGCCCTCCCGGCTGAGCGCCGACCCCGCAGAGCATCCTTCCGCGGGCAGGGAGGGCGCGGCCGCCCCGCGCTGCTGGCCTGGGGGCTGCAGACGGCACCTCTCCCGGGGGGGCCCCCACCCACCCCCGGCGCGCTCACCCGTGCGTGCGCCCATCCCGGAGCGGGCGGTGCGTGCAGTCAGTCCGTCTACCCCGAAGTAGCGGGGCCGGAGAGCAGGGCGGCGCCGTGGCCCGGGAGAGCGCGGCGATCAACAGGCGGCTCCCGGCCGGGCGCGGCGCCGGGGCGCGCGGCTGCCTCGGAGCAGGCTGGGAAGCGTAGTTCGGAGCGGCGAGCGGCGGCCGCGCGGAGGCTGGACCCCCTGCCCCTGGCTGTCACCCCGGGCTTCCCCACCCTCCGCTGCAGGTGTCCTCGCCCGGAATCTGAGTCCCGACCCTGTAAGCGCTGTGCGGGCGAACAGGACCTCAGCCTTGGGACCAGGCTGTAACGGGCTCTCTTGAGAAGCCCGGGGCTACGGATAGGGTGGGTGGCAAAGGCTCTCCAAGCTCGTGAGGAGCAGCTGGGTGAGTGAGCACCGTTACTTCGAAGCCGTGAGAACACCGGCTTAGACACAGACGAGGCCTGTCCTGGGTTTTACTGGCTTTACGCCGGCCTCAGGCGGAGCGTGGGGAGTAGTGGTTGGGGCACATGCCTGGGCGTAGGGAGGTGGGGTGTGGCGAGGCTGATCTAAAGTTTGTGGGTGAGGATGTTCGCCAGCCCATGCACACGCGGTGGCTTCACTGAGAGCCTCAGCATCCTCATGTGTAAAGTATAGACTTAAAGCTTGAAAGTAAGTTGTGAGGACCAAATGCATTTTAGGTGCGTATGTGAAAGCCTTGTGGTCAGGCCCTTAGCACATACTCAATAACGTTCCTCAGGGGTTACAGGGAGACCCAGGCACACTTCCGATCTTGAAAGCCCTGTGTATAATGCTAAGTTGTATAGTTGGCCTCGTTGGTCTGGATAAATAAATGTTAAAGCCCACCGAGTTTGCTGTTGTCAGCTATTTAGCCGGCTCACTTCACCCAGAATATGTACTGTGATGTGTCCTCTATGCCAGGTTCTTGGGAGCTACAAAGACAGAGAAAATACTGTCTGGTCTGTGAAGCATGGAAGCGGGGGTGGGGGGTGGGGGCTGGGGGTGGTGCGACCTAGGACAAAGATTGAAATTATGAAAATACATGGCATAATAAGGTTACCTTCCAAAAGCATTTTCTACCACATGTGACGTCTCTCCTTTTTGAACTCTTGCTGCATACTTTCAATGCAATATTTCACGTTATGGTGGGATTTGCATTTTCCAGATGTGGTGGAAGGAAAATGAACCAAAGGGATGGATGCAGCATTGCTGGCATAATCTCTGAAACAGGCAAAGAGTGAGTGGATGTGAATCAGCATCATAATCTGGCAATGACCTGTGCAGTGGTCATGTGACCCCCCCAAAAATGCTGCAGAGAAAATTCCATGTTTGAAAATAGTAGCATCACTTTGCCTTTGTGGAAGTACATTCCTATCCATGTTCTCATTTGACTTTTCCGACAACGCTGTGAGATGCAGGGTGAGGATTTTCTTCAGTCAAGAGTTCCAAGAGGCACAGAGAGGTGATATGAGTTATTCAAGGCCATCCAGCTGGTCACTAAGCCTTCTCTCCTTCTGTCCTGGCCTTCTCTGAAGAGGCACTCTCAGTGCTGTCTTTCATTTGTACATTTCAAAACAGGGCCATGTTTTCCCCAGGAAGAGGGCTGAATCAGAAAATAAAGTTAATTCTTAAAGGCTCTTGGAACTATAAGCTAGAACAATGGCATCCGGTAGCTGCTGACCGAGAGCCCAGTGTTGTGTCCACTAGCAGCTCTGTAGTGATGGACTACACCTTCTGTCACTACACTGTAGCGATGGACTACAGACTCTGGGGAACCTCCTCACCAGAATGGCGAATCTGCAAGAGAAGGAGTGAAATGAAAGGGAGGTGTGGCCACATCAATTTAAATCACATTCCCATGTTTTCCTGTATTTTTTTTATTCCAAATGTCCTATGTAACAGATCAGATGCCTTTGACTTTTTTTATGTTGTACATTTGTCACAAATTATAGCTTTCTGTTAAATAAGAATAGGACTGCTTACAGATCAAGCTAGTCGCTTCCCCAGAGAAAGCTGGTGGTAGGCATAAGCTGAAAATAACAAAGCAATTTTATCAGATTGTAAGAAAGGGTAGCAAATGTTTAATATAGCAAAGATGCTTTGTTGTTGTTGTTCAGTCACTAAGTCATGTCCAACTCTTTGCGACCCCATGAACTGCAGCACACCAGGCTTCTCTGTCCTTCACTATCTCCCTGAGTTTGCTTAAACTCAGGTCCATTGAGTCAGTGATGCTATCCAACCATCTCATCCTCTGTTGTCCCCTTCTCTTCTTGCCCTCAATCTTTCCCAGCATCAGAGTGTTTTCCAGTGAGTCGGCTCTCCATATCAGGTGGCCAAAATATTGGAGCTTCAGCTTCAGCATCAGTCTTTCCTATGAATATTCAGGGTTAATTTCCTTTAGGATTGACTGGTTTGATCTCCTTGCTGTCCAAGGGACTCTCAAGAGTCTTCCCCAACACCACAGTTCAAAAGTGTCAATTCTTCAGTGCTCAGCCTTCTTTATGGTCCAACTCTCACATCTGTACATGACTACTGGAAAAACCATAGCTTTGACTATACAGACCTTTGTTGGCAAAGTGATGTCTCTGCTTTTTAATACACTGTTTAGGTTTGTCGTAGCTATTCTTCCAAGGAGCAAGCGTCTTTTAATTTCATGGCTGCAGTCACCATCTGCATTGATTTTGGAGCCCCCAAAAATGAAATCTGACACTGTTTCCACATTTCCCCCATCTATTTGCCATGAAGTAATAGGACCGGATGCCATGATCTTAGTTTTTTGAATGTTGAGTTTTAAGCCAGGTTTTTCACTCCCCTCTTTCACCTTTATCAAGAGGATCTTTAGTTCCTCTTCACTTTCTGGCATTAAAGTGGTATTATCTGCATATCTGAGGTGGTTGATATTTCTTCCAGCAATCTTGATTCCAGCTTGTGATTCATCCAGCTCTGCATTTCACATGATGTACTCTGCATATAAGTTAAATAAATAGGGTGACAGTATACGGCCTTGACATACTCCTTTCTCAATTTTGAACCAGTCCATTGTTCCATGTCCAGTTCTAACTGTTGTTTCTTGTCCTACATACAGGTTTCTCAGGAGGCAGGTAATGTAGTCTGGTATTCCCATCTCATTAAGAATATTCCATAGTTTGTTGTGATCCACACAGTCAAAGGCTTTAGCACAGTCAGTGAAGCAAAAGTAGATTTTTTTTTGGAATTCCCTTGCTTTTTCTATGATCCAGTGTTTGTTGGCAATTTGATCTCCTTTTCCTCTGCCTTTTCTAAATCCAGCTTGAACATCTGGAAGTTCTTGGTTCATGTACTGCTGAAGCCTAGCTTAAAGGATTTTGAGCATAATCTTGCTGGCATGTGAAATAAGTGCAATTGTATGGTAATTTGAACATTCTTTGGCCTTGCCTTTCTTTGGGATTGGAATGAAAACTGACCTTTTCCAGTCCTATGGCCTTTCTTAGTCCTGCTGTTTACCAAATTAGCTGGCATTAATAAGTGCAGCACTTTAACAGAATCATCTAAGATTTGAAATAGCTCAGCTAGAATTCCATCGCCCCTACTAGTTTTGTTCAAGTGGGCCTTAGTAATGCTTCCTAAGGCCCACTTGACTTCACACTCCAGGATATCTGTCTCTAAGTGGTGAGCGACCACATCATTATTGTTATCTGGGTCATTAAGAGCTTTTTGTACAGTTTGGTGTACTCTCTTTCTCACTGGCTTCCTTGTGTTTTCCCACAAGGAAAATGTATGCATGTAATGAGATGAATGAAGCACTGTTTCAGTTGAAGACTGTGAAAGGAAGCTGGCAAACAAATGATTTCGTAGGTTAAAGTCATAGTTGGCAGTCAAAGCAGAGATACAAGAGCTATCCAACAGTCCCAGCCCCATTTATATGAAAATTCAAAATTGAAACACAACTCCTAGAGCTGGAAGGGACCTTACAGATCATCTTGTCTCGTCTCTTCTTCATGCAGTGAGGAGACTGATACATCAACAGTAAATTCTCAATGGAACATATAGCATACATCACTGAGAACACACAGAATATACTGTTGCTTGCCTACTCATCATCCATTCCCCTCTCTTCCTTCTTTACAGAAGCCTGTTCAGATGTTTGTCTATTGGGGAACGTGATGCTATTACCATCCCATACCAACCTATCATGGGTACGGGGAATAGAATCCTATTGCCTGGCCTTTCAGAGATTAGGGGTGGGCATGTGACCCAGTTCTGGCCAGTGAGACCTAAGGAGGGGGTTGCTGAAGGGCTTCTGGGAAAGGTTTTCTTGCTCTTAAATAGAGACATAAAGAGAAATATGCCACCATCTGCATGGGATGTTGTTGCATCTGGCTATGCTCCCTGAAACTGGAATAGCCATCTTAGAGCTATCAGAGGTTCCAAGCTTAGGACAAAGCCAACACACTGATGATGGCAGACTAAAGAGAATGAACTTGGGTCTGTGATGTTGTTGTTGAGTCAGTAAACCAATCAGCCCTGGTGCTGCCCAGCTTCTGGATTTCTTGTAATATGAGATAATAAATATCCTTATTGTTGAGACCATTTGAGATAGAGTTTTCTGTTACTTGAAGCTGAAAGAATCCTAAGTGTTGCAGATGAAATGTGAAAACAAGTTCTTTGGATAGAATGAAGTTGATAAAAACAAACAACAACCACAACCCAAGGCAAAGAATAGGGATATTATCACCTTATGGATAGAAGCATGCATTTTAACTATGGTTAAACTATGGTTTCTAATCCAGACAGATCTGGATTGAACCCATTTATTTACTGCTTGCTTGATTGTGGTCACATTTCTTTAACCTTTCTAAGCCTCGTTTTCTTCACTCCTAGGCTGGGAATATTAATACTTACTACATGGGGCTGTTGTGAGGATGAAATTAGATAATTTGTGTCAAGTAGGCTACAAAGGATGTGGTGCTCAGTAACCACTAAAGGAGTGATGACTATCTTGATGAAGTATGAATTATCTTATTTATAGTGTAATAAATAACACAGTAACAACAAGCATCTAAAAGTGAATCACTGTATAATAGTGCTCATGTTAAATGAGACCACAAGTGTGCAATCAGCAGAATTCAGAATGTAGGAAACTTTACAGGACAACCCAGTTCTTCGATAAATAAATTGCAAGAAAAATAAAAGATGGAGAGCTTATGCTGCTGCTAAGTCACTTCAGTTGTGTCCGACTCTGTGTGACCCCATAGACAGCAGCCCACCAGGCTCCCCCGTCCCTGGGATTCTCCAGGCAAGAACACTGGAGTGGGTTGCCATTTCCTTCTCCAATGCATGCAAGTGAAAAGTGAAAGTGAAGTCTTTCAGTCGTGTCCGACTCTTCGTGACCCCATGGACTGCAGCCTACCAGGCCTCTCCGCCCATGGGATTTTCCAGGCAAGAGTACTGGAGTGGGGTGCCACTGCCTTCTCCAGAGAGAGCTTATAGATACACAGAAATAAAAGAGACAAATAACCAAATGCAATGTGTTGATATTGATTTGAATAAAGCAGTTGTTTGGTTATCTTATGGTATTAATTTAAAATTGTTTGCATGTGATAATAGTATTGTTATTTTTTAAAGAGTCCTTATCTTTTGGAAAGATATTACTGAATATTACTGAAAAAATGCTGAATATTTACAGAAGAAATAATATCTGAGATTTTTCTTTTCAAATAATCCAGCATGAGAGTATTTATGAAATAAGATAGGCTGTGAGTTGATAATGGTTGAAACTGAGTAGTGGAGCTTTATTAAACCATTCTTTTTACATATTCTGGGTACCTTTTGACCCCTTTCCTCATGATGAGAACTTTTTAAGGTCTATTCTCTTAGCAACTTTCGAATATGCAATACTGTATTATTAACTAGAGTCACTATGTTGTACATTATATCCCCATCACTGGTTTATTTTGTAACTAGAAGTTATAAAATATATATATATTTTTTCTATATATATTTATATATATTATTATATATATATAATATATATTTATATTTATATAATTTCTATATATATTTATATATATTCTATATATAAAATATATAGAAGTTTGTATCTTTTGTCCCCCTGCACCCGTTTCACTCACTCCCCACTCCTTGTCTCTGGCCACCACTAGTCTGTTATCTGTGTCTAGAAGCTTGGTTTTTGTTTTTGTTTTAGAATACACATGTAAGTGAGATTATACAGAATTTGTCTTTCTCTTCCGACTTATTTCACTTAGCATAATGCTCTCATGTTGTCGCAAATGGCAAGCTTTCATTCTTTTTTGTGGCTAAAATATCTCTGTATTTTTAAAAGACAGCTTCCCTGAGGTAGATTTCGCATATCATAAATTTACCCTTTTAAAGTGTACACTTCAATGGTTTTTAGTATATTCACAAAGTTATATAATTGTTACCCAATCTGACTTTAGAATATTTTCAAAATCCCAAAAAGAAGCCCCATATTATATATCAGCAGTCACTCCCTCTTCCCCTAACACTCCCAGACCCTGACAAATACTAATCTATTTTTTTGTCTTCTCTGGATTTGCTTATTCTGGGTATTTCATATAAATAGAATCATATAACATGTGGTCTTTTGTGACTGCCTTCTTTCACTTAGCATAATGTTTTCAAGGCTTATGAATGTTGTAACATGTATCATTACTTAACATTTTTATGATCAGTTCAGTAATACTCTACTGTACTGGTATATCACATTTTCTTTATTTTTCAGTTGATGGACATTTAGTTTAATTCCACATTTTGGCTATTAAGAATAATGCTTCTATGCACATTTGTGCACAGGTTTTCAAAAAATTTTATTTATTTATTTTAAAAGAAACAAAGATAAATATTTTTAATGATAAAAGTTACAATTCACAAAGAAGATAGACATCATAAACTATTAGACACCTTAACAACAAAGAAGCAAAGATAATAAAGCAAAAATCAGAAGAAATAAAAGGGAAAAGAAAAAATATATAATCATAGTGAGACATACTAACATTTCTCTGAGAATATTTTTATCAAGTGCAGAAAAAATAAGAATAGGAGTATCTTGAATGGTGTCATTAATAATTTAAATATATTTCTATTTAATTTATATTAATCATATCCTATTTATAGCTCATACTTCGTTATTAGCTATCCATAGGACATTTAGAAAAACTGGCAAAAAATTAGACATTACTAAATTTCAAAAAGTAGAATTTTTTTTATGTGTGTGATTCAGTTATACACGTTATTTTTTAAATTATTTTCCATTATGGGTTACTACAAGACACTGACTATACTTCCCTGTGTGCACAGGTTTTTGTATAGACATATGTTTTTATTTCTCTTGAGTATATACCTAGGAATGGAATTGGTAGGTCATGTGGTAACTTTGGGCTTCCCTGGTGGCTCAGATGGTAAAGTGTCTGCCTGCAATGCAGGAGACCCAGGTTCAATCCCTGGGTTGGGAAGATCCCCTGGAGAAGGAAATGGCAACCACTCCAGTACTCTTGCCTGGGAAATTCCATGGACAGAGGAGCCTTGTAGGCTACAGTCCATGGGGTTCAAAGAGTTGGAACGACTGAGCGACTTCACTTCACATCACGGTAACTTTATGTTTAGCATTACTATGTTTAGCGTTTTGAGAAACTGCCAAACTGTTTTCCAAAGTAGCTGCACCATTTTATATTCTTACCGGTAATGTGTGAGCATTCCAATTTTTCCATATCTTTGTCAACACTTGTTGATGTGTCTTTTTAAAAATAATTATTATAGCCATCCCATTTAGTGTGAAGTGATATCACATTGCGGTTTTGATGTGCATTTCTTCAGTGCATAATCATATTGAACAATTTTTTCATGTGCTTACAGATCATTTTTATATTTTCTTCAAAGAAATGTCTATTCAAATCTTTTGTCTACTTTTTAAAAACAATTTATGTTTTAATTTATTTTTGGTCGTGCTGGGTCTTGGTTGCTGTGCGCGAGCTTTCTCTAGTTGCAGTGAGGGGCTACTTTCTAGTTTGGTACATGGGCTTCTCATTGTGGTGGCTTCTCGTTGAGGAGCACAGGCTCTAGGGCACACGGGGCTCAGTAGCTGCTGCTCGTGGGTTCAGTAGTGGTTGTGCATGGACTTAGTTGCTCCACAGCATGCGGAATCTTTCCTTACCAGGGATCAAACCCATGTCCCCTGCATTGGCAGGCAGATTCGTAACTATTGGACCACCAGGGAAGTCCACTTTTAACTGGGTTATTTTGTCTTTTTATTACTGATCTATAAACCTTTTCCATATGTTCTGATTATAAATTCCTTTTCAGACATATTATTTGCACGTATTTTTTCTCATTCTGTGAATTGTTCTTTTTTCTATTAATAATTTTTTGATGGTATCCTTTGGTAAACACTCTTTATCAGTTTGAAGAAGTTCCTGTCCATTCCTACTTGGTTCAATGCTTTTATCATGAAAGGGTGTTGGATTGCATCAAAGACTTTTTCCAGTTTATTAAGATGATCATGTAGATTTTTTTCATTTATTCTATTAATATGGTATATTACATTTATTTTCAGACCTTAATGAATTATTTATTCCTGAGATAAATCCTACTTCATCATGGTATATAGTCCTCTTTATAATCATTGCGTTTAGTTTGCTAATATTTTGTTGAAAACTTTTTTCATATTCATAGGAGATATTGGTCAGTGATTTTCTTATCTTCTGATGTGTTGACTAGTTTTGATATCAGAGTAATTCTAGCCTTATAGAATGAGTTAGAAGTGTTGCTTCCTCTTCTATTTTTGGGAAGCATTTATGAAGGATTGATAATAATTCTTTAGATGTTTGGTAGAATTTACCAATGAAACCATCTGGGCCTTGGCTTTTCTTTACTAAAAATTTGAAAATTACTAATTCAATCTCTTTGGTTGAATTCAGATTATGTATTTCTTTTTGAATCAGTTTTGTTAGTTTGTATCTTTCTAGGAATGTATCCATTTCATCTAAGTTTTGTAGTTTCTTGGCAAACAGTTGTTCATAATATTTCTTTATTATCCTTTTTATTTTTGTTGTGTCAATATTGATGTTCCCCCTGTTCATTCCTAATTTTAGTATATGCATTTCTCTGTTTTTTCTTATGGTCAGTCTGGCTAAAGGTTTGTCAATTTTGTTGATCTTTTCAAAGAACCATGTTTTGGTTTTGTTGATTTACTCTATTTTTTTCTAGTCTCTATTTCATTTATTTTGGGTATAATCCTTATTAACTTTAATTATGGCCAAGATGAATTCTACGAAGAATTTGAGGAAGAAATAATACCTATTTTCCATAATTTCTTCCCAGAAAATAGAAGCAGAAGGAACACTTCCTAACTCATTCTATGAGGCCAATATTATCCTAATACCAACACCAGATAAAGATATTACAAGAAAGAAAAATTACAGGTTAATATCTCTTATGAAAATAGATGCAAAAGTCTTCAACAAAGTATTAACAGAGCCCAGCAATATATAAAGAAGTTTACATTACTAGCAAGTGGGGTTTATTCCCAGTATACAAGGCTGTTCAACATTCAACAAATCAGTGAATATACAATTAATATAATCCATCGCATCAACAGGCTAAAGAAGAAAATAATCCTATGAGTGTATCAATAGATATAGAAAAGGCATCGACAAAATCCAACATTCATTCATGATGAAAAGCTCTCAAAAAGGTTCTCCCTTTTCTAGAGGGGACCATCCTCAACATGATAAAGAAGATGTATAAAAAACTACAGCTGACATACCTAATGGTAAAAACTAGATGCTTTCCCTCTAAGATCAGAAACAAAATGAGGATGTCTCCTCTCACTGTTCTGATCCAGCATCACACTGAATGTAGCAAGACTAGGAGAGGGAAGGTATATATAGATTGGGAAGGAAGAAATAAAAGTCTTTGTTCATAGATGACATGATTGTCTATGTAGAAAATCCCAAAGAATTATTTTGAAAACCTTCTGGAACTGAACTATGTATATTACCATATGTGAAATAGATCACCAGTCCAAGTTTGATGCATGAAACAGGGCACTCAAAGCTGGTGCTCTGGGACAACCCAGAGGGATGGGATGGGGAGGGAGATGGGAGAGGGGTTTGGGATGGGGGACACATGTACACCTGTGGCTGATTCATGTCAATGTATGGCAAAACCACCACAATATTGTAAAGTAATTGGCCTCCAATTGAAATAAATTAATTAATTAAAAAATTAAAAGTTGAGAGATACACATACATATATATGTATATATCATATATATCATACATATATCATATATATAACATGCATATCATATATATATCACATAGAATTTACAAGCCATTCCAAAAAATTATTTAATCTCATATTTCTAACTGAATACACATGCAAAGGAAATGGTTGTCATTAACTACATTGTTGAGTTGTAACATTAGTATTTTTATTCTCAGATTGTTGTATATGTAATACTCAATAAAACAAACCAGAAACCCTGTTATCTCAAAAAATAAAAAAACCTTCTGGAACTAATATGTGATTATAACAAGGATGCAGATTATAAAGTCAATATACAAAGGCAATTGCTTTCCTGTAATTATAATTTGAAATTAAAAACACAATATCATTTATGTTAGTACCAAAAAATGAAGAAAGAAAAAGATATTTAGGTAGATGTATAATATCTATATGATTAACAAAACTCTGATGAAAGGAATCAAAGATTTAAGTAGTGAGCTGTTTCAAGTTTATATAGAGAAAAACTTCATGCTGTTAGGATGCCAATTCTTTCCAACATGATCTGTAGATTCAGTGCAATCTCAATTAAAATCTGAGCAAGTTATTTTGTAGATGGTGGTGGTTTAGTTGCTAGGTCGCTAAGTCCAACTCTTGCGACCCCATGGGCTATAGCCCACCAGGCTCCTCTGTATATTGGATTTACCAGGCAAGAATACTGGAGTGGGTTGCCATTTCCTTCTCCAGGGGAATCTTCCCAACCCAGGAATTGAACTGGAATCTCCTGCAGTGCAGTCAGATTCTTTACCGACTGAGCCAACAGGGAAGCTTATTTTGTAGATATCAACCAAGTAATTCTAAAGTTTATATGGAAAGGTGAAAGACCTAGACTGGTCAATGCAATACTGAAGAGGAAGAACAAAGTCAAGGGCTTAACGCTACTAAACTTCAGGATTTACTATAAAGCTACAGTAATCATAACGGTGTGATACTGATGAAAAAATAGGCAAATAGATCAATGGAACAGAATAGAGAGCCCAGAAATAGACTCACACAAATATAGTTAACTTATCTTTGACAAAAAACAAGGCCAACTCAGTGGATACATAATAGCTTTTTTGACTAATGGTGCTTAGTAACTCAGAGAAGGCAATGGCACCCCACTCCAGTACTCTTGCCTGGAAAATCCCATGGACAGAGGAGCTGCAGTCCATGGGGTCACTGAGGGTTGGACACGACTGAGTGACTTCACTTTCACTTTTCACTTTCATGCATTGGAGAAGGAAATGGCAACCCACTCCAGCGTTCTTGCCTGGAGAATCCCAGGGACGGGGGAGCCTGGTGGGCTGTCGTGTATGGGGTCGCACAGAGTCGGACACGACTGAAGTGACTTAGCAGCAGCAGCTTAGTAACTGGAC
This sequence comes from Bos indicus, assembly GCF_029378745.1. Taxonomy (NCBI): domain Eukaryota; kingdom Metazoa; phylum Chordata; class Mammalia; order Artiodactyla; family Bovidae; genus Bos; species Bos indicus. Next base: position 58,451,560 of record NC_091769.1, read on the forward strand.
ATCCACATTGCAAAAGAATACATTTGAATGCAGAGTTCTCACCATTCACAAATATTAACTCAAGATGGAACATAGATCTAAGTTCCAAACACAAATAGAAAACAACTTCGGAGAAAATCCAGGTGACTCTGGATTTGATGATGACTTTTTAGATGCAACACCAGAAGCAAATTCATGAAAGAGAAAATTGATGAGTTGGGCTTTATTATAGTTGAAATTTTCTACTCTGAGAAAGACACTGTTAAAAGAATGAAAAGGCAAGTCAAAGACTGGGAAATATATTTGTTGGCAAAGTTGTGGAGAAATTGGAACTTTTGTACATTGCAGCAAGTTGGAATGTGAAACTATACAACTGCTATGGAAAATAGTTTGGTGGTTTCTTAAAAAGATAAACATATGACCCAGCAATTTCAGTCCTAGGTATCTATCCTAAGAAATAGAAAATAAGGACTTGAATAGATATTTATAAAATGCCAATGTTTATTGTAGCATTATTCACAATTGCTAAAAGGTAGAAACAACCCAAGTGTCCATCAGCAGATGAATGGACAAACAAAATGTGATATATCTATATTATGAAGTATTATTCAACCATAAAGAGGACTGAAGTTCTGACACATGTTACAACATGGATGAACCTTGAGAACATTATGCTAAGTGAAACAAGTCATACACAAAAGGACAAATATTATAAGTTTCTATTTACATGAAATGTCTAGAATAGATAAATTTATAAGAGATAGAGGTTACCAGGGGCTGGAGAAAGCAGGAATAGGAAGTTACTGCTTAGTGATTATAGTTTTTGTTTGGGGTGATGGAAAAGTTTTGGAAATAGACAGTGTTGTGATGGTTGCTCAACATTGTAAATTGTAATTGGTGCCGCTGTACTTACAAATGGTTCAAGTGGTTAATTTTGCTATATATGTATATGTATTTTTTACCACAAATAAAAAACTAATAATGTACTATGAATGTAAAATACTTTATATGGGTGAGTTGTATGATATGTGAATTATTTCACAATAAGGCAGTTAAAATATGCAATTATGTAAATATAGCACAATTTGGAGAAGGCAATGGCACCCCACTGCAGTGTCCTTGCCTGGAGAATCCCAGGGACGGGGGAGCCTGGTGGGCTGCCATCTATGGGGTCGCTCAGAGTCGGACATGACTGAAGCGACTTAGCAGCAGCAGCAGCAGCACAATTTACTTATCTGTTCTGCTGCTGAATAATTGATTGTTTCCAGTTTTTGTTATTCTGAATGATGCTACTGTGGACTTTTTCACAACATATCTCCTGGTGTACAGGTATGAGATTTTCAACAGGGGATATACAGGGTCTAGTATTGGAATTTCTCATTTGTAGGGAATGCACATGTACAATTTTATAGTTTTGCTTATCTTAGCGAGTGTTTTTCAAAGTGGCTGTATCAAATTATACTCTTCCCAGCAATGAATAGAATTCCTATCTTCTCTGGTCACTGGTCTTGCAAACTTAGATTTTGCCAATCTGGTGAGTGCAAAAGGGTTACTCTTTCATCTTAATGTAAATTTTTCTGATTTTAAATGAGATTGAGCATCTTTTCATATGTTTATTCACAATTAGGATTTTTTCCTTCTGTAAAATTCTAGTTATGCCCTTGGAATATGTCTTTTTTTTATTATTATATAGGAAGTAGCTCTTTAAATATTCTGGATACTAATCTTTGGTTGATTGCATATGTTAAAAATAAAACATTCCTTACTATCAACATTTATGCAGTTTCTGAATTCAGATAGCCAGATTTCAAATAATGAAGAACACCTAGTTTTCAGATCTATTTGGTTCTTGCTTTTCATGTAAAAACTAACTAGAATTTGGATACTGAGGGATAATTCAACGTTTTATTAAAATACTTTTGGTTCCTAGGACACATGTCTCTTAATTTCTAATTTGTCTTTTTGTTTTCCTTAAAGTATCATCTTGTTAGCAGAAGTTCTCAAATTTAATGTTGTCATGCTTATTAATCATTTATAAATAAAACTTTTTTTAGTCTATCTAAAGGAATCTTGTCTTGAGAACATAAGGATATTTTTCTCTATATTCTTCTAAAAGTTTTGAAGTTTTATCTTTCACATTTCAGTCTGTAATTCAGCTGAACTTGAATTTTGTGTATGGTAGGAAGTAGAGTCTACAATGTAGATAGCTAATTTTCCTGATGTCCTGTGTTTTACAGACCATTTCCCAGTGATCTGCTACCTTTGTCATAGACGAAGTTCTCCTACATTTGTGATTCTGTTTCTGGTTACATTACTCTTATCCACTGGTTTCCCAGCATCAAAATCATCCTGTTTTAACTATTATAGCTTTATAGTAACTCTTGATATCTGGTAGAGCAGTTTCCTTTTCCTTATTCTTCAGAAATATCTTGGTTATCTGTGAGTCTTTGCTTTTCCATATCAACTTTAGAATTAGCTTGTCGTATTTCTTGCAAACTTGTTGTTATTGCATAGAATATACAGATCAAGTTTTAGAATATTGAAATTTTATACGATAGAGTCTTCCTGTCTGTGAACATAGCATAGTTTTTCTGTTTATTTAAACTGTCTTTAATGTATTTTTGGGCTTCCCAGGTGGCTCAGTGATAAAGAATCTGCCTGCCAATGGGGGTTTGATCTCTGGATAGGGACAATCCCCTGGAGAAAGAAATGGCAACTCACTCCAGTATTCTTGCCCGGGAAATCTCATGCACAGAGGAGTGGGGAGGGCTACCGTGCATGGGTTGTAACGAGTTGGACACGAGTTAGTGACTAAACCCCAATGTATTTTCATAAATTAAAAACTTTCTCTATAAAGGTCTTGCTCATCCTTTATTAGACTAATTCTTTGATTCTGTCACTTAATCTATTAATGTCAATATTAATTGAAACTCTTTATCTATAATCTATAAATGTCAATATTAATTGAAATTCTTGAGTTTCTGGGATAAAGTCATCTTGTTTATGATGGATTACTTTTTGTATGCACTGCTAGATTTGGCTTAATGATATTTTAAGATTCTTATATCTTTCTTTATGAGTGTGATACTTCCTCAGCTGGTTTTGGTTATGGCTATACCATGATAAATATGGTTATATTATGAACTGATTTGAAGATAGTTCCTGCTACTTCTGTTCTGAAAGAGTTTACGTAAGATTGGATTGATGTGCTCTTTGAAAGGTTGATAGAATCTTCCAATAAGATCTTCTGATGCTAATATTTTTTTTTGCTAACAAGATTTTAAACTCTAGTACTGATTCAGTTTCTTTAATGGTTATAGAACCATTCAGACTTTCTATTTCTTCATGTGTTAGTTTTAGACAAGTTGTTTTTGGTTCTAGCTTTCAAATTCCTCTTGTTTTGATACATGAGGCTGTCTCTTTTTTATTGCTGGCTCAATTATGAATTTCATTAAAAATTAAATTGTTATTTAATTGAATTTAATTAAATTCATTAAAAAATTAAATACTTGTGTTAGGAGGACTTCAAATTAGTTTAGACTTCCAGTTTGCCAGAATCAGAACCAGATATAAATATCTTCAATTTTATTAGACATGGTCCCATAGCTCTTCAAAGCGGTTGCACCAGTTTACACTGCCACTAACACTATTTGAGAATTTCTGTTGTTCAATAGGACTCTTATCAATACTTTAATTGTCCAGTTCTTCTATTTTTGCTAATCTCATGCCTATGAAATTATAGTTTTAAATGGAATTTCTCTGCTTATTGGTGAGTCTGTGCATCTCTTCATTGGGCTCTTGAGTTTTATTTTCTGTAAATTGTCTATTCATATCTTTTAATCATTTTTAGTGGATATTTTTCTTATAATAACTTGTAGGAATTTTAACATATTCTGGATAGTAATTCTTTGTCAGTTATATGCATTCAAATATATTTCCCCAATTTTATACCTTGTCTACTCAAAATTTTAAGGTGCATTTTCAGGACAGAGGTTTTTATGTGTATAATTTGTCAGTTTTTTTCTTTGTAGTTTGTATTTTTGGTATCTTGTTTAAGAAATTCTTTGCTATCCCAAGGTATAAAGATATTATAAACGTTTTAAAGTTTGCTTTTCCCAATTATGTGTTTACTCAATGTACAACTGATTTTGGCATATGATATAAGGAAGAGATCTAATTTTTTTCCACAAGAATAATTAACTGTGGCAGCAGCATTTTTGAACATAGGTTCATTTCTTTGATATGTGTGGGTCTGCTTCTGGGATTTTTTTTGATGTCCCTTTGTTACATTGGTCTTGCCCAGCATCACTACTGTAATGGTTTAGTTCTCATCCCTTTGTAATAACTCTTGATGATTGTGAAGTTAAGTCTCCCTTCTTCATTCTTCTTCAGCTAAGTCTTGGCTCTTCTTAACCCTTTATCTCCTATATGAATTTTAAGATAAGCCTGCCATGCCCTTTGAAGAATCCTATAGGAATTTTGGTTGGAATTTCAAAGTATTTATGTATTAGTTTGGGAAAGAAATGAAATTTTTCATTATTTTGTATCTTCCCATCCATAAGCATGGAATATCTGTTTTTGTTTACATCTTATTTTATGTCCTTTAATAAAATGTAATAATTTTTTCCATATAAAGCTTGCTTCTCTTTTATTAAGTTTATTCCTAATTTTTCTTTTGGTATCTAAAAAGATATCTTTCCACAATTATATTTTCTGATTGTTTGATTCAATTGGTAATTGCATAATGATCTGTGTCTTATAGTTTGAACAGTTCCAATTTTAGACATTATCTGTATTACCTGTAAATATTTTAGTATTGTTTATGATCAGTTAATAACAGTTAATTTTTTTATTTCAATCTTCATTTCCCTTTCTCCCTCTTTTTGTTATTGCATTGGCTAGGATTTCCAAAACAAAATTAAATAGAAGCAGTGACAGAAGCCTTCCTTTTCTTATTCTTGTTCTCAAAGGAAGTACTTCTGATGTTTCACCAGAAACATCAGTGATGAGGTTTGTTCTGTTTTGTAGGCAGATATACATAAAACTAATTTTGAAGTTCTAGTTGAAGAAGGAAAAAAAATATATATATATATATATGCAAAAAATTCAGTCTGAGCTGCAAATGTAGATGTTTAACTTTGGATTAGGGAGAAATCAGTATAAAATTCACAGGAAGACTAGTTATTTGGAAACAGTGCAAATCTATGTAGGAAAAAAACAACTCACAAAGAACTCTAACGAAATAATATCAAAAAAGCATTGATTCAAGCTGATTAATTTCTGAGAACTAGAGGAAACTTCTAGAGGGGCTTCTAGACGAGACTTGTAGCTAAAGGGGCTTCCCTGGTGGCTCACCTGGTAAGAATCTGCCTGAAATGAGGGAGATCTGGGTTCAATCTCTGTGTTGGGAAGATCTCCTGGAGAAGGGAAGGGCTACCCACTCCAGTATTCTGCCCTGGAGAATTCCATGGACTATACAGTCCCTGGGATCACAAAGAGCTGGACACGACTGAGCAACTTTCACTTTCAGTTTCAGAGGAAACTCTAGCTTTTTGATCACAAAAAGGAATCATGGAGAAAATCCTGAGAATTGTGTTGAATTTATTTCAGACCATTTTATAACTGTTTTGAAGGTGTTTTATGACTTGGGATTTCTTAAGGCTGGAAAAATTGAAAATAACTAGGGACAGCTTATAAATTAGTCCTGATAAGAGAGAAGTGGGATGGCTTATGGATCTTTATACATTTTTGGTGTTAACTTTTCCCCTGCACTTATACAGAGGACTTGGTCATTTTATGAAGCAATTCAGTGATCATTTTCTGCCCCTTTATGTACTGTTCCATCTTTTGGGAATCTCTGATTCTCAAAGTCATTTTCCTGTTTCCTTATTTAGGCCTGTCTTTCCCCATTTTATATCAGCACTTCCAAAACTGTAGAAATTCTGAGGGAAAAAAGGGGGTTCCATGGTCAAATAAGTTTGAGAAGTACAGTGTCAAGCAAAATTCAATCGCTTATTTCACTACAGGACCTTCTAGAGCCTTAAGTATTCTAATGTGCATTGTGACTCCCCAAAAGGCAAATAGAGATTGCAGTGTTTCCTCAAGTAATTGATCATGGAACCCTTTCCAAAGAACATCTAATAATACTGATAGAACCCAGTTCATTAATCTTCAAATAAAGACTGCCGGTTCTTCGGTAAACTTTTCTTTAGTGGAAGATATGCTCTATGCAGCCTCTCTACTAGACTTCAACTCGGAGGTCAATTTCTCCTGTTTTCTTGAAATATTACCCGATCTCCTTTATATTTTGGAACACTTTGATCTCCTTTACATTCTGCCTCTTTCTTAGGTCCTGGGATGGGCACTCTGGATACCACCCAAGAGTTCAAGTTCATCCATAGAAGACTTTTGCTAAATAACCTAAACAGCTTTCAGGATCTTTTTACTCCACCTCAATTCAACTATCAATACTTTTGATGCTTTATTCAAGGCACTGAGCTAAGTGCACACTGCTGAAGCTAAAAAGGATAAATAAGATCTAGTTTTACCTCTCAAGAGTATATATAGAAGAAATAAGACAAGTGTAGGACACAAAACACAAGTTAAATGCTAAGCAAGAGGTACAAACCACCTTGGAGTTCAGTGGAGAAACAGTAACAAGTGGGCATTTGGGGGGCAGGTACAGGTGGGAAGAATCAGGAAAGATCTCATTTTGGGATGTATCATTTGGGATGGACCTTAAATTTTTCTTAAATGTAAACAGAGAGACTGGAGAAGGGTTACAAGCATAGGGTATAGCATATGCCAGGCATGAAGGTAAGAAGGAGGGCAAGTTCAAGTGCTTCTGTCTGGCGGGAGCATATGGAGTTTGCAGGATGAGTTGTAGATGGGGTATGGCTGGAGCGTGAACAATAAAAATGGAAAAAAGGAGTTGAGTGCCAATGTGAGTTATATAAATACTGTTGTCCATAGGAAATCATTGAAGAATTTTTGAGTGGGATGGTGATTCGGGGACCACTTGTTCCTCCCCATCTCTTATCCTGTCTTCTGAACTCTAGTTCCTTTGTCTCTGTCCAGCACAGCCACATATCGAAACTTCAGCCAATGAATCAAATCTCCAGTCTCCTAATCTGCCAATAGGGTACCTCCTCTTGAAGAGCTGTCCAGAGTACAACAGAATCCCGAGTGCTAGATTCTAATAAACGTCCACCCACTCTGTGTAGTATACTATCAGAAGGCAGAAAGTTGAGGAGAGGGTGTTTAGATAAAGAATACAGATAAGAGGTGAAGTTAGTGATAAAATTTTGGGGAGTCATGATTTCAGGGTATTAAGGAGGAAAATGATAAGAAAAAACAGCGGACAGGTGGTAAATTCTAAGTAGTGAGCCAAGAGAATGGACTGTAGCTAGGCAGACTTGCAAGGCAGCGCAGAACTAAAATTGGCACTGGTGAGCAGTGAAGAGTGAAACCAGAACGAGTGAAGGGTTTAGAGGTCACACCAGGCCTTAGAAGCACTATCCTCCCCGGAGTGTTGAGGGCACCGAACCCTGAAAGGCTGTTGAGATGGGCCTGGAGAAATTATGTGTGTTTAATGGTCTTAATTTTTCTGTGAGGTCCTGGGGTAATGGGGGCTGGGAGAAGCTGAAGATATAAGAAAGCTGAAGCCTGCTATGGAATCAATAAAGGAGCAGAACAAAGCTTTGGTGTTTTGCTTTGGGCAGAGTGGGGCTTTGTCGGCCCGGCGCGGGATTCCACCTCGGGACCGAGGGCGTCTATGGGGCCCCAGTGGCTACACTGCCGGGAGCCTTAGCGCTCTCCGCCTGTCGCACCGCGGGGCCAGTCGGGTGGGCAGGGTGGAGCCGAGCGGTCCGCGGGGCAGCAGCCGGAGCTCGTTCCGCTCTCCCTCCTGCAGGTGCGCCTGGAAAGGCGGACGCGGAGGAGCGGGCGGCCACCATGGCGGGCCCGTATCTTCCCACCGAGGCCTCCAGCCCGCCGCCCCCGCGGAACGGCCCTTCGCAGCCCCTGTGAGGAGGAAGAGGAGGTGGCGGCGGACGAGGCGCCGCCCCTTTGGCGAGCTTCCCGACCCGGCGGCCGCCGCAGGACCCATGGCGGATTCCTCGCCCGCTCCGTCCCTGCGGGCAGGCGGCCCCCGTGAGCCCCGGCCCTCGGCCCCCTCGCCACCGCCGCCGCACTCGCGTTTGGGCTCCGAGGCCGAGGAGGCCGAGCTGTCGCTGAGCCTGGCACGCACCAAGACCCGCTCGTACGGTAGCACGGCCAGCGTGCGGGCGCCGCTGGGCGCCGGCGTCATCGAGCGCCATGTGGAGCACCGGGTCCGCGCCGGCGACACGCTGCAGGGCATCGCGCTCAAGTACGGAGTCTCGGTGAGCAGGGCTGGCGGCCGCGGGCGGGGGCGCAGCGGCTCGGGGCGGGGCGCGCGAGGGGCCAGGCGTCGAGGAGCAGCCAGCGGACCCCGGCGGCTCGGCCTCGAGCCGCTCGCCCAGCGCGCGCTGCCGGGACAGCGACGGAAGGCTATCCCGGGTGGGCGCATCGAGTTCCCGATGCCCTGCTCACACTCGGATAGGATCCGCCGCGTGAGGAAGGCCAAAGAGGACCAGGGCATCGGCACCACCTGGACCCAGATTCGCCCGATTTTCATTCCGGGTCATACTGCTATGTAATATTTCCTGAAAGCCGAACTGATGTGTGGGTTTGGGCAGATAATTTTGTTTTCTGGGTAAACAAGCACTATGATGGGTCAGGAAGGGTACAGTTGTTCCCGCCGGATGGTTCTGGTTCTATTGATTATGCTTCTTTATTTAGAAGTGAAATTACACTCCTGGGCTCACTGGCAACTGTGAATGTGACACCTGTCGCTAAGCAGTGGCCAAGAATGTGGTCCAGGTGAGCTGGAGAGCTGTGTTTATTATAAATTTATAAGTGCAGGTGTGCCTGTGCCTTGGGCCTATTGCATTACACCTCTGGGAAGAACATGGAAACCCGAGGGAGCATATTTTTCATTAAAATTACTTATAATTAACTCTAAACTATGTGATAGCCTTTTTACATATGAGTTGTTACCAGTTTTCACTGTTCTTCCCTGAAGCACCCGAGACAGCAATAGGAAGAAAGGTGATCTTGTCTTTATCTTTCTCTGCAAGTGAAACTCTTTCTGGCTCTTCACCAGTGACAGAGACTGAGTCATCTCGTTTGCACACCCAAGCTGGTGTGTGTTTACCTGGCAGGTCCTACTGTCATTTAAACAGTCTGAGAGCAGGGATCTTGCTGTGCAGACATGTACCGAGGATTTCGTGCCGTGGTTTGTCCTGTTCCGCCTGCTTGGGAGTTTCTAAATGTGAACATAGAACTTCAGTCCTTATATTTGCATTCATGGGGACTGGTTTGAGCCAGAAGAAGCAGTTAGGAAGTTATCAGTAGCTACACCTTCTGCTGAGGGCCTGCTGTGTGCCAGGCATTGCATTTGTCCTGTACCATCTTGTTCTTACTCAGTTTGATTTCCGCTAAGGCTTGGAGATAGGTGTAATTAATCTCCTTTTTACAGAGGAGAAGTAAGGATATTTTCCAGTATTCCATTCCAATATTCCAATGCTTATTCATTGAGATTAGCTTGAATTAGCACAGTGATAAAACATTTGCTTTGCTCTAGGTATTACTTCTGATTTCCATCCTTATTTTTATCCTAGTCTTATCAAGAGCTATCTTGCTCATTTTGATTCCTCCAGAAGGACGGTCTTTTCTCTGTGGTTTCTGTGCATCTTTTCTATTCAATACTAGGCCAGGCTCACTGTACCTAGGAATCCAAGATATCCAGAGAGTGTCATTTCCCTGACCCCTACCCACAGCAGTCTCTCTGCTCCTCATTGCCCTCCATGATTCCATTTGGGTTGCTCAGAGCTCCTGAACATCTGTTCACTGCAGTTCTCCACCTTTGATCAAATGCTTTCTAATCCCTGTTTTCGCTGATGTAGAGCCTGTTCTTGATAACTTTATCATCGCTTCTCATTAAAGTATAAGTCAGATTTTTTATTACCTTTATAAAGACTTAATTGTATGATGTTAAGCTCAAATATAGTGAATTGGGAACTATAATCTGTAACCACAATCTATTTTAGTGTTTCTCAACTGCACCCCTATAGATACTAGGGACTGGATAATTCTTTGTCTCAGGGGACTGTTCTGTGCATTGTAGGATGTTTAGCAGCATCTCTGTTCTCTGCCCAGTAAATACCACTAGCACCACCCCCCCACTCCCATCTAGAAATTCATTGACATATTCCCTGAGAAACCCTCCCTCTTGGTTGAGTACCAATGGTTCTCATTTATTTTGGACTTTGAACTCCAGTTGATGAAATTTTTAGAGACTCTTCCCACTGGTTATACAGAACTAGTAAAAGTGCAGATACTCACCATAACAGTGAAGTGATATTATTGCAGTTATTAACTACAGATGTTTGGATTTATTCATTGAAAATTGGTTTTATGTGGAAGTTAAAAAGGCAGAAAGGTTTTTCATTCCTCAATTAAACAGAAAGAAGTTGAGTTAGTTAAGTTTCTCATATTGATTGCCAAGATCACCCACATCGTATTTAAATTAAATTGCTTAAAGGAGTAGGTGATGAGAAATTGGAGATTTAGAGCTTATCTCAAACCTACTGGATCAGAATATCCAGTAAAGGAGCCCAGGAATGTTCCTGTTTTATAAGCATGGCCCCTTTTCTCATTCAAAATGCACTGTCCCTTCTTGGGATCTTTGAACTTGCTGTTCCATCCATCTGTGGGGAGCACTTTCCCTGATAGCTGTGTGCAGGGCCATGTCATAGCTGGGGGAGCTGTGCAGTCACATAAACTCCACGCTTAGAGGAATCATGCAGTTAATGCTCTGCTGTTGCTGTCTTTAAATATTTAATAATTTGTTAACAGTGGCCCCACATTTTCACTTTCCTTGTGCATGTGTGCTCAGTCACTTCAGTCGTGTCAGACTCTTCGCGACTCTGTGGACTGTGGTCTGCCAGACTTCTCAGTCCATGGGATTCTCCAGGCAAGAATACTGGAGTGCCATTTCCTTCTCCAGGGGATCTTCCCAATGCAGGAATTGAACCCATGTTTCCTGCATTGCAGATGAATTCTTTACCAGCTAAGCCACCTTGGGACCTGCAAATCATGTGGCTGATATTGGCTTTGTGACCTGCTTTCTCACTGCCTTCAAGTCTTTGTTTAAATATCTCCTCCTTGAGGCCTTCCAGGCCACTCCATGTCAAATTGCAAGCTTCCTTCACCCCAGTGCCCTTCCTCTCTTTCCTGTTTCGCTTTCTCAACAGTGTTTATAATTCATCAGAATTTTTTTTTTCTCCAGCTTCTACCTTTCTGGTGATACACTAGTGAATAACTAAAAGTTCTTATCCTCATGGAGCTTATATTTTAGTCAGTGGAGACAGTAAGTAAACAAAGTATATTATATGTCAGGTACTGACAAGCAAAATGAAAAAAAAAAATTAAGCAGGGAAAGGAGATTAGGCTGGTGGCTGTGGCTGCAATTTTAAATGTTGTGTCCATGGAAGACCTCAGTGAGGGAAACTGAAACTACCGGGGATGAATCGAGAAGCTATTAAATATAGTTCAGATCTCAGACAGACTTGCTGGGGCTGGAATTTCCCGGGCTGTGCTTATCTGCACTGAGACATTAAGTCCCTTCCCCTAACCCAGTATTCTGTATTTTGCTACAGCTTTTTCGGTGATGCCAGTTCCTTTCATTGGGGGCAAGCCTGTGAAGGGAACTGACCAATCGGGCAGCTGCTGGAAACTTTTTGTTTCGAAGCCCTGTGTATAACTAGAAAGTGAGTGAGGGGCAGCAAGGGCAGCTATTATTTGCACACACTTTGTCTTTTTTGTTTACCCCCTCACAACTTCCCTGACCTCTACCCTCTCCAGACAGTTGTGCCAACCCCCCACCCTGTGTCCAGAGTCACTTCCTGTCCAGTTTTATTCCTAGGTCTTCTCTTTGTCTTCCAATGAGCTGTTGAGCCCACTTGCTTTTCACTTCTCCTATCAGAAATCACCTTGCTGAGAAAAGGTGAAATGATTTTCATTTTAGGGGGAACAAGTGCGGTGAGTTAGAAATGTAAGTGTATGTAAACTTTTGTGTTTAGAACTTTAGCCCCTTCTGCTGTTACTGGAAATTGTTGACTTTGCTGGTCAAAGGGGAGAGAACCATAAATAAATGGTATTGCCTGTTGTAAGAGGTATGGTACTAAGGTAGCCCTTAGTAGCTTTAGGGTTTAATAGATTCTCATGCCTTTTTTATTTAAAACCAACTTTATCAAAGTATAATTTATATACTATAGAATTCACCCATCTTAAGTGTACAATTCAAGGATTTTTCAAGAGTTGTGCAGCTGATCTCGGGTGGCCTTAGCCTGCAGTGGCTTGGAGTGGGGCTTAGGTTCCCAGTCAGAGATTGAGGCCGGGTCACGGCAGTGAAGGCGCCAGATCTTAGCTACTAGACCAGTGGTCAGAGACAAGGGCCCTGACCCTTCAGCTTTGCAGAAAAGAATTTCCACGGAGACAGAAAGTACTGAGGCAAGTAAAGTATTTATTAGGAGGGAAAAAAGAGTACAGTATGTGTGGATAGACACATGGGCAGATTCAGAGGGAGAGTCCCTGAGTTGTGCCCTCGTGGCAGTTTGAATTATTTTTGGGGGCCTTTTCTCCAGTTTTCCTTTGGCCAATCATTTTGATCTGCCTGGTTCACAGTCCATATTTGGTGTATCTCAGGATCCACCCATGTGTCTGCACACATCGCTTAGCCAGGATGCATTCTACCCAAAAGGTGTCTGGGTAGAACATCCCTTGACAGAATTCTCCTCTGGCCTCCAAGGAGCCTTTCTGCGCATGTATGGTCAGGGAAGTCTCCTGACTTCGAGAAATATGTGGTCTGAGCAGGACCCAGCCTCCTCCCCTTTATTGTCCTGCTATTCTTGTCTTCCAGTTTCCATCAATAGAGAATGAATCTCCAATTGCTTTACTCTGGGGGGCCCATCTGCCTCTGGCCTTCCAGCCGTGACCACAGTCCAATTTTAGAACATTGCCATTACCTTGCAAGGATCCCTTACTCCCTGTTCCCTTCCGTCATCCCAGATAACCATGAGTCTGCTGTCTAATCTCTAGGTTTGCCTTTTCTGGACATTTCATAAATGGGATCTCATATATTATTCTGAGATAACATGGAGAAGAAATAAATTCTTTTCCTTATTAGCACATGGCAAAGGAGAAGTCTGATCATCACTAACCCTTAGAATTTAATAGGAGACAGCCAGGTGAGGAGGTTGAATCCAGCACTCACTAGGAAATGATCTTGAGAGAATCCTTTAACATTTAAGTCTTGTTTTCCTATAATGATAATAATAATCAAATGAGAGTTGAGTGTATATGAAAATATTCCATAAATGACACAATGCTGTGTTAAATGTTTATTATGTATCCTGAAATGTTTGGGAGGGTTTTTTTTTTTTTTTTCTTTTAAATGAATGGAGAGGAAGAAAAAGAAGCTTTGAATATTGCATCTCCAGTTAGGTAGGTGGCCTGATGAAGCTGATCCAAAATAGCCTTTGGGGAGAGTTCTTGTTCAGGCCCAACAGCAGCTACTGAGATCACTTTTCAGGAGACATTTTGTGAATTCAGAGTGAATTCACCTTTGCACCGTGTATTTACAGGGGAGTCATTTTAAACAAGTTGTTGATAGATTTGTTCCATCTGATTTTACCACAGTGGTCCTTGGGGCTGTCCTGTCAGCTCTTACTCGATTATTCCATAATCTGTTTCTTAGTGAGCAGATGGTAAATTTCACTGAGTCATGCTACTCAGTCCTGATTAGGAAAGACTTTTAAAATGAAAACATTTGGCTGCTGTATCTCCCCCTCCTAGTCATCTGCCCTCAGGAAACAAAGGGTTGTTCTGCATTACTCTGAAAAGGTCACACTTTCTATTTTCATCACTCATTGGGTAGTTGGAAATACTGAAGGAGGGCAGGTGGGAAAGGTGTAGAGTTTTTCAGCTCTTCTCGGATTGGATCGTGACTTTTCTTAGTTTTATGTGAGGTGAAATTCCCAGAACCTTAGACCCATCTAAGTTCAGATGAAAGTATAAAACATTCCAAAGCAAATTAAAATATTTCACTGTTTGGGATTATTTATATCCCTTGTCTGTGCTACTGCAGTTTCTTATATAACTGGGCTTCCTGTTTCAACTAACACCTCTTTCTTACCAATCCATTTTCCATAAAGTGGGATGATCTTCAAATCATTCCGCTCACTTCCTCCACACACCCTCCAATGGCTTCCCATCACATTTAAAATAAAATCCAAATTTTATTTATTATATGAGTGGCCTACAGCTTGCTCTTTACTCTCTACATTTCAGCCGTGAAATTTCAGCTGGGGCCTTGTAACTACTGTCTCTGGCAAGAATCCTTTTTTGTTTCCCCTGACTTTTTGCATGGCTGGTTTCATTCCTTAACTTTACTATTGGTTACAGAGTTTGGAGCCTATACTTGTAAAAAAAGAACAAGTTAAGATCAAATTAAATAGCTTTTAAAAAGAAAAAAACTTAATGCTGTTACCTTGGGGCAGTGACAACATGTTATTCATCTGGGATTGTTTATATGAAATTTTCTTTATATATTTTTACTTTGTGGGAGAAGTATTTTTTATTGAGAGAAAATTCCTACCTCCTTTTCATTTGCTGAATACATGTTAGGATCTGCCCTTGTTGCTTTCTCAGTTTTAACCAAATTTAATGATAGTTGCTAGCATTTTTAAGTGCTTCCTGTGTGCCATGCATTGTTGTAAATGTTTTACATGAATTAACCCATTTAATTGTCATAATAATCATATTATATAAAGTACTATTATTTTCCTTAATTTACAGAAAATAAAACAGACATAGGGAATGATTAGAAAATGGTAAAGCCAGGGCCCTTGTTTCTGCTTGCAACCTTATATTAACCTCATTTATCTGTTTTCACCTTCAGTTTCAAATCTGCCCGTCCTTAGATTGGTTCCCACCTTGATGCCAACTGTGGATGTTGCTGATGTTCTTGATGCTGGCATCTGTGTGTCATCTTAGAATCTAGATCATCAGACTCAACATATAACTTAAATACTTGCTGGCAATGCTGAAATGGAGGTGAAGCAGTCCCTGACCTGGAGAAGCTCATAGACTTGTTAAAAGAGGCAGTTCTATCATTGCATCAATGGTACAGTGGCATGCACGAGGGCTGGGGGCCCAGCCCTCACTCCCTGGGGACTCCCTGGCTTTACCCAGCTGTGGACTCAGTCGCTTGTCTTGTGCTTCCTGTCATAAGCCCCTTGCCTGGCTATGATGGCCTTTCTTGCTCTAAGTGATAGATGTATCAGAGTCCCCAAAGACCACAGCTAGCGTACTCCAAGGTGTGGCCCTTGAGGGTTTAATGCAGAGACATTTGTAGAAGTGGGAATAGGATTAAGGGATTAAGGGATGGTAAAGACGAGCAACAGCAGGGAGACATTACTCCTAGGCCTGAGGGCCGGGGGAAGGAGTGTGGTACCCGAAACTGAGGAGAGTGGGAGGAGTGGACAATGGGGCTCCAGGCAGGAACTCTACCACAGAGGGATGCAGGTATGGGAGTCATGGTGTGGCCATGCTGCTGGTGGCCTTCTTTTGGAACACCGACCGGAATTCTAAGAACAAGGGGCCTTGGGAAGTGCAGTTCTGATGAGGTCAGCCTCCTGGGGTCAGAACAGGCTCAAGAAGACTGGGGTATGGATTGGAAGCTGAGGGTGGGTTTAAAGGAAGAAAAACCAACACAATAGGTAACTTACTACTGCTTTCTGGTTACTTCTCTGGGTTCATCTTTTAGGCCTATTTCTCTGCACACGTGCGTGCATGGTTAGTCATGTCCAACTTTTTGTGACCCCATGGACTAACCCACGAGGCTCCTCTGCCCATGGAATTCTCTAGGCAAGAATATGGGAGTGGGTTGCCATTTCGTCCTCCAATTTCTCTGATCTATGTTAATTATTAATCCATCCATCCTAAGCACTTAGTGTGTATATCTTTGCTCGACCTGGGAAGCTGTAGAAATAACAGGTCTTGTCCTGAGGGAATTCACAGTTTATGGTTGATGTTCCCAGCCCATACTCAACAACCAGATCCTGGTGTTCCCAGCTGTTTCTGCCTTCCATCATTATTTCCAGATCACAGTGACTATTAGCAATTATAGGCCTCTGCCAATAAGTATTTCAATGGGTGCTGTATCAATGAGGTTCTTGCATTTATAAGTGACAGAAAACTCAAATTGAACTAAGCAAAAAAAACAAACAAAAAAAAACAAACCCCAAAATGTGGCATTTACTGGCTTATTACTGGAACTGAAGGGCATGGGGGTATTTGGGCTTCAGGCTTTGGTTCAGCACTCTAATGGATCTCCTCCAAGGTGACCTTGTAGTTAAGTTCCTTGTGGTAAAGGATGGCTGCCAGCAGCTCCAGACCCATCTCTTTCTCGAAGGAAAAATAGAAGTCCTTCACTTCCCGGACCCAGCAGAAGTCTCCTTGCATCTCTGAATTGTTCTGAGGTGGGACTGTGACCTGTCAGGACAGCTTGGGCACCGTGATGCTTCAAAGGGCAGGAATGAGTCATGTGTTCACCTTGGAGCCAGGAGAGGGCTCAGTGTCCTCGGAAGCCCTTGTACTAAGAGAGATGGAGGACGTGGTGAAAACAAGAGGCCCTAAAGGCAGACTAGGATATACCTGAACCTGCTCTGGACACATTTTCAAGTTCTTAAAGTGCCTCAAATCTAAGCCTAAACTAGACCAGAGACACTTAATAATTCTGAGATTTTAATTTTGTCTCTAAAATGTATCTGCATATGTTCTTTCTCACCCTTGCCTTCTCTCCTTTAACTAGAAACTAGAACATAAACGACCATCCTACACAAAAAATAAAAGATAGCATTGAATGTGCTATTTTGTGGATTCAGCTTATAGTTAGAAAGCAGGAGGAACAGGGTGTATTTTATTTGACTTATTTTTTCAGGCGCTTTGAAGTAGAAATCTAATTCTTTCACTCAATCGATTTGGCATTAAAGGATCCCAGAATTGGGTTCCATTAGTCATGTACTTTAATCTTGGTGTTGTATGGACTTCAGAGTCAGACAGAAATTCTGGCTTATACAGAACCATGTACACTTGGTCAGATCAGTCATCTCTTGTGCCTTAATTTCTTCATAGGAGAATGGAAAGTAAGTACCATTTACTGCTAAATTGTCTCTCCCTTTCACATCTATGTCTTTACATCTGTGTCTCTATCCTGTATGCATATTTACATATAAACTCCCATTTAATCCCTCCAACTACCCTGTGAAGGGTAGATGATACCTGTTTTATACACGAGGAAATAGGCATAATGAGAGAAGTAACAAATTTATGTTCAGTTTGTGTTGGTGAAGCTGGATTTGAAACCAGATCTTTCACATCCCCAAGCCTGTGTGCTTAGCTATTATTCCAAGCTGTCTTGTTGACATATCTCACAAGATCAGATGGTGTAGTGCATGCAAAGAGCCTACTAGCATGGTGCAAGTTTGCAGGCTAGTTGGCTGGAGAAGCCTGCAGATGCATGATAGTGTGGTGTGATGAACCTAAGCAGGTGCTTCCCTGACAGTTCTGCACCAGCACAGCCGAGGATGCTGTCTGCACCTACCTGCATTTGGGGACCTAGGCATGCCACTTCAATCTCTTGAGTCTCCCTTTCCCCATTTGTAAAAGAGATAATATTGCATAACTGTTAGGAAGGTTAAATGAGGTAACACATACAAATTCCATTTCCCCTTTCATCCCTACCTTACATCTCCATTTCTTTGGTTTGGAGGAATTCACAGGCTGTGAAAGAGTTTGAAGTTTTGAAACCTGTATAAAATTCTGGCTTCTGCATCTCCCCATTGCATGATGATTCCATGGCATATAATCTCCTTATTTTGTTTCTTTTATTTGTAAAGTGGATTTTCAAGTACCTAATCCATAAGGTAGAGAAAAATAAGATACTCCATGTAAAGAGCTCCCTACCTCTTTCCTTACCTCTCCCACTTCTACCCATTCTTCAAGCCCCCATCTAAAGTCAAAAGAGTCAAAATCGGAACCCCCACCTTCTCCGTGAGGCCTTAATGACGGCAGTCCCAGCCTACACCATTCTTCCTAATTTTTGTACTTTCTTCCTTTACCACCTTCTGTGTCCATTAAATTTACCAAACACAATTCTAGAGATGGGAAGCACTCCATAAAGAAAATCACTGCACTGTGTAGTTTGTTTAAATCAGATAATAGAAATGTTAAAATATGATTGAAATGTATTAAATAATTGCTAAATATTCTACATTTTTTAACTTCAGGGATTTAAGTTGCTTGGTAAAAGCTGCCTTAGAGGGGAAATAATACAACTGGGGAAAAGTTAGTCTTTCTTCTTATAAAATTGTGAAAGAGAATTTTCTGGCATCTCTTGAAATAACTGGGGGTGTCTGGGAATCAAGAATCTCAAATCCAGAGAAAGCATATTTTGCTCATGAGTATTTTTAGCTTATGTTGTGTAATAAGCCCTACTTTTGGATTTATTTATATGTAACTGTTTTTTTTTAAACATTTTAGATGGAACAAATTAAAAGGGCAAATAAACTGTTTACCAATGATTGTATATTTCTGAAGAAAACTTTGAACATCCCAGTTATATCAGAGAAGCCTTTGCTGTTTAATGGACTTAACTCAGTAGATTCTCCAGAAAATGAAACTGTTGATAGTTTTTCTCATGAAGAGGAGCTGGTAGCGGCTGGGGAAGACGTCTCTCCTCTCAGCCCTCAAGAATTGGATGTTCAGCCCATGCAGCCTGAGGAAGTATCAGCCAGAGATTTTCTGCAGAGGCTGGACTTGCAGATTAAGTTATCAACACAGGCAGCCAAGAAACTGAAAGGAGAGAGCAGGTAAAAATACCCTGGAAAAATGTCAGAGGCTGAGTAAATTCCTCTCAAGATGTCCTTGCTTGGTCAACTTGTCTTTTTTTGCCTTTAAAACTAGATTTTAATGCTAGAAAAGCATTTTTAATGTATAAAGTGTAAATAGAGCTACTGCATTCTATATAAAGCATTGTCTGTTGCAGTGCTTTTATTTGTGGTACTTATAAAAAATTTACTTCTTTGCTTTAATAGCGTAACTATCCAGCTAAGCAATTCTGGAGAGTGTCCAAGTAGACCTCTAGTTGATACCATCAGAGGAACCAGTGTCCTAGAGAATGCTTGTAAAATGCTGTTCTTTATGAAACTTGTCAAGGACATTGTCTATATTGGTTACCAGATATTTCCTAAATAAGGTCTCATGTGAACTTTTCCCTTTATTCTTTAATTTGGTACTAAGGCAAAACTTTCTCTTATAGAATCGATTTCCTTCTTCCTTTATGATTCCTAGAATGACACAACTTACTGTGTTTTCTTTTTTGCCCTGGCTACCAGAAAGCTTGCAGCCAAAACTGGTCCTCAGTTCAACTAACCATTGCTGATGGTTAATGTATTTTGTTGTTATTTACTTGCTCAGTCATGTCCGACTCTTTGTGACCCCATGGACTGTAGCCTACCAGGCTCCTCTGTCCATGGATTTCCCAGGCAAGAATACTGGAGTGGGTTGCCATTTCCTTCTCCAAGCGATCTTTCTGACCCATGGATTGAACCCGAGTCACCTGCTTGGCAGGTGGATTCTTTACCACTGAGCCACCTGGGAAGCCCTTAATATATTTTATCCTGCTTTCCATAGTCCTGATTTTTAATTTCTGTTTTACCCATCTTATTATATATATATGCCTTTTGTTGTAGGTACCTCAAATCCTTTTGACAAAGAGGTAGACTATTAAAGATACAAACAAATATAAATGTGAGTTTAATTAACTTATAATTTAATATAAATTTATATAGTATAAACAAATACAAATATATGATAAATACTATTCTTTATTCCAATAACTGAGACAGCAGTAAAATGAGGACAATGAAGTATACCTTAGTGTTTGCATTTTGTACAACTTTCAAGGCATGCATGATGTTATAAATTGATATAACTCCTACCCTGGATATTAAGTTGTACAATGAATATATGTATTTTCTGAGTACAATTTTTAAACACTGATTTATGCTGTGTTTCTTTTTTTTTCAGAGATGAAGAAGGTCTCTATACAGCTTCCCTTTATCACAGTTAGATGATCAGGGGGCATAATCTAACCTGGTTAAGAGATGGCTGGATCATAAAGAAACCAACAACAGATGATTCAAAAGCATCCTTTTGGATTCTCATAGCAATGGCACCCCACTCCAGTACTCTTGCCTGGAAAATCCCATGGACGGAGGAGCCTGGTAGGCTGCAGTCCATGGGGTTGCTAAGAGTCGGACACGACTGAGCAACTTCACTTTCACTTTTCACTTTCATGCATTAGAGAAGGAAATGGCAACCCACTTCAGCGTTCTTGCCTGGAGAATCCCAGGGACGGGGGAGCCTGGTGGGCTGCCGTCTATGGGGTTGCATAGAGTCGGACACGACTGAAGCGACTTAGCAGCAGTAGCAGCAGCAGTATACATCTTTAAATCACAAGTAATTAGTTACAGCTACGGCAGTTGCAATGAAGTCACTAGTTTCCTCAGGCTTTCTATGATTTTCAGTCTTTATTATGGCATGATAGCAAAACTGTGTCTTAATGCTCATCACTTTTGCGGGTGGTGGTAGTTTTTAGACTAGCTTTTGTAAATACTAGCTGACATAAAGCCTCAAAGACTATTTACATATTCAAGCTGAAACAATGTTTATCTCCTGAGAAATCCTAATTATGTGAAAAACATGGTTGCTGTTTAAGTGATGCTGATTTTGCTATGTGTTTATAACTTAAGTGCTATATATATATATATTTCCATATGTATGACTATAAAGCAAATTTTGTCTGCTATTTTGTAAAAATAAACTACAGAAGCCTGAATGAGAAAATAAACTATGTTTTCATAATTGCGTCTTCAGTTTTTTCCAACAAATGGGAATACTAGATTTTTAAATTACAGTTTTAAATGGTGACAGCTTCTCTAATGATCTTTATTGTTATAATCACAATTTTGGAAAAGGTTTCAAAAATCTAAAAGCAAATAAATTGCAATTACCAGTAACTTTTGCATCTAAGTAATATCTGATTTGTGTTTCAGATATAGTGAAAACATGGGATATATCAAAGAAGAAGTAAACAACACCATGACTAGACACACTGGTAAATTCTAGCTTAAATTTCATTGATAAGTCATGTTATAGAATGTTGCAGTCACTGTTGCTCATTTGAAGGACTAAGGACTTAGTTAGCTTTTTAGTCACATAATTTGTCTTTTATATATGTACGAGTTACAGCAGTAAACTTTAAGCAATGCATTATTTATAATGAAATATTTTTTATTGGAGTATGATTGCTTTACAGTGTTGCATCAGTTTCTGCTGTACAATGAAATAAATCAGTGATATATGTACGTATATCCCCTCCCTCTTGGGTCTGCCTCCTATTCATCTCCCCATCTTACCCCTCTAGGTCAGTATCACAAAGCACCGAGCTCAGCTCCCTGTGCTACGCAGCAGGTTCCCACTCCTTATCTATCTTACATATGGTAGTGTGTGTATATATGTCAATCCTAATCTCCCAGTTTGCCCGGCTCTCCCATTCCACTACTCCCGGGTCCACACACCCATTCTCTATGTCTGCGCCTCTATTCCTGCCCTGCACATATGTTCATCTGTACCATCTTTCTAGATTCCACATATATGCCCTAATATATGATACTTGTTTTTCTCTTTCTGACTTACTTCACTGTGTATGACAGAACTCTAGGTTCATCCATCTCACTACAGCTGACTCAGTTTTGTTCCTTCATGTGGCTGAGTAATATTCCATACAATTAAATATTTTTTTATTTCAATGTCTATTCAGGAATCAGGTTAAATAAATCTTTCAGCTTCCACAAGAAGTCCTTGTATTTATCCCTCCTAAAAGGAGTCTTCTTTCTTCTTTCTGTGAGGCAGCAAGGACCTTTTTTCCCTCCTCCCTCTTTTCTCTTTGCTCATTTTCTTCTCCATCTGGCTCCTCCAGGTGTTCCACGAAAATGGAAACAAGTGCCCTTGGGGTTAGTGCAACAGAACGTGCGGTACCAGAATTGCACAGACTCACCCCTTAAGGCTGACCAACAGGGTATATTGTCACCCTGCTTATTTAGTTTATATTCAGAGTACATCATGAGAAATGCTGGGCTGGATGAAGCACAAGCTGGAATCAAGATTGCCGGGAGAATTATCAATAACCTCAGATATGCAGATGACACCACCCTTATGGCAGAAAGTGAAGAACTAAAGAGCCTCCTGATGAAAGTGAAAGAGGAGAGTGAAAAAGTTGGCTTAAAGCTCAACATTCAGAAAGTTAAGATCATGGCATCTGATCCCATCACTTCATGTCAAATGGATGGGAAACAGTGTCAGACTTTATTTTGGGGGGGCTCCAAAATCACTGCAGATGGTGACTGTAGCCATGAAATTAAAAGATGCTTGCTCCTTGGAAGAAAAGCTATGACCAACCTAGACAGCATATTAAAAAGCAGAGACATTACTTTGCCAACAAAGGTCTGTCTAGTCAAAGCTATGGTTTTTCCAGGAGTCATGTGTGGATGTGAGAGTTGGACTATAAAGAAAGCTGAGTGCTGAAGAATTGATGCTTTTGAACTGTGGTATTGGAGAAGACTCTTGAGAGTCCCTTGGACTGCAAGGAGATTCAACCAGTCCATCCTAAAGGAGATCAGTCCTGAATATTCATTGGAAGGACTCATGTTGAAGCTAAAACTCCAATATTTTGGCCACCTGATGCGAAGAACTGACTCATTTGAAAAGCCCCTGATGCTGGGAAAGATTGAAGGCAGGAGGAGAAGGGAATGACAGAGGATGAGATTGTTGGATGGCATCATTGACTCGATGGACATGAGTTTGAGCAAGCTTGGGGAATTGGTGATGGACAGGGAAGCCTGGCATGCTGCCATCCAGGGGTCGCAGAGTCAGACACGACTGAGCAACTGAACTGAACAGGGGCATGAATGGAAAGCAGCTGTTTGCCCTTGTCTTAAATTTCTCGCTTGTTCATAATGTACGTAATCCCTCGTATTTTGGGTTTCGTCCCCTAATTTTTTCTCATGCTTTTTCTCATGATAACTGCTCATATTTTCTCACATTATTATTATTTTTGCTCTATGGTTATCTCTTGATCATGCTTTGCTATTTCTTGCAGCCACTACTACCTGCATTATAGACAGGGAGTTGAGAAAGCAGAAAAGTAAAAGGAAAAAAATTAGGAAGGGGAACAGTCATGTAATAAGGAAAGGTCGAGGCCTCTTTAAAAAAAAGTCCAGGAATTAGTTTTAATGTAAAGAGTTTTTATGATAAAATAATATGAAATTTGAGAGTAATCCAAAAGATGCAAATCCAAAAATGCCATCCAGAAGACAATTTGGAAATGAAGGGCACGATCTCAGGAACATTTTTCTGAGTGTTTTATTTTTGCCTAAGGTCTCTCTTGGCAATTTCTAGCCAAAACATCTCTTCCCTCATCTTCAAGATACTGAAAACTGAATTCACCGAGGCCATGGTCAAACTGTGCTGGACTAGAGTCCTTTAGTCACTGCCTTGCACACAGAAGCACTGTGGAGGAGGAACCGAGACAAGAATCTGGGTTCTAATTCTGGCTTTATCATTTCTTGGCCATCAGAGTTTGGGTGTGTCCAGTGCCCTTTCTGTGAACCAGTTTCCTCATGTATAAAACAGGACTGACCATTTCCTTCTGTCTTGTTTATCAATAGGAGCTAATGAATGTCAGTGTGCTCTGAAAGCTACAATGAACTCCCCTAGTAAATACCTTATTTTAAAAATACTGCATAGATATTTAGGTAAACTATTAGGCAAGTGAACGGAGAAAATGCTTGGGTCACAATCAGTTAATTCTCTCTAATGTAGAAGCAGCATTTTTGGACTACAGGCCATGGTGAAATTGAGTCATTTATCAAAGGTGAGTCATTCACATGATCTGACTCATTGTGCTTTGGCAAGGGTAGTTCAGGCAAAGATGTTTTAGTTCCTTCTCACTATTAACCAATGGGCACTAGCTTTTCTAAAACATTATGAGTTTTGTTTCTCTGTGTGTCAGGCTGTGGTTTTTGTTTTTGCAACTCTAGAGAAGGTGGGGAGAAGCAGCAGTGGTCTCCTCCCTGTGAAAACACCATTTGTAGCTTCTCTGTATGTCCCCCATTCCTCACCAAAAACTGAATACGAGGTAGGGGTGTTCAAGACAGGTAGCAGAAGCCATCTGAAGTAAGATAGCCGATATACAAAGCATTATGTTATTTTTATGATTTTCAACTGAAATATATAGAAAATATATAATTAATTTATACCGAATAATACATTTTCAAAGCATTCTTTGGTTTGTTAATTCAAAGCATTAACACTTCAGGAGGAAGCATCACTGTGTGTTGTTTCTTGACTGTGTCTGTGGTGGTGGTTGAGGAAGAGGGGTTGCAAGGATCTAACATTCGTTAACCTTATCCTCCAGGGAAGCTCATCTACAAGCTTTGGTTCACAGGGAAGGAAACGATTTTTTAAAAAAAAACTTTTTATTTTATATTGGAGTGTAGCTGATTAACAATGCTGTGATAGTTTCAGGTGGACTATCAAAGGGGCCCAGCCGTACATATACATGTGTCCATGGTCCCCCAAAGGAAGGGAATGATTTTTATCTTTATATTTACCCTTCCAAGCTTCCCAGGTGGCGCTAGTGGTAAAGAATCTGCCTGCCAATGCAGGAGATGCAGGAGATGCAAGAGAGGTGGGTTCCTTCCCTGGGTCAGGAAGATTCCCTAAAGGAGGAAATAGCAACCCGCTCCAGTATTCTTGTCTGGAAAATTCCATGGACAGAGGAGTCTGGCAGGCTACAGTCCATGGGGTTGCTAAGAGTCAAGAACACACATCTATCTACCCCACTCCCTGGTCCTCTTGCTCTCTGTTGAGAAACCTTGGCTTGGATCAAATTCAGTTTGGATAACTTGAGTCTGGCATCAATTTTTACCTTGCTTTATGTAGTATTTTATGACCTCATTTGTCTTCTTGGAGAGTACATAGTTCGGTATCCCTCTTAAGAGAAAAACTCAATTTCTGAAATCCCACTAATAGGAAATGTTGAGAGTGGGGAGAAATGGTTAATAAATCCAGCAAATCCTATGCCTATTTTTCAGGTTCCTTTTTGTGCCATTGGGCCTGATAAAGAGCCAGCAGGCGTAGCCAAAAAAGCTGATAGCTACACGTTAAGCTCTAGAGGCTTTGAGGAAATGTGAATTTATTTCAGCTCCCCAAGTGGAAGAGGTACAGAAGTGACATCTTGTAACAGATAGTCTATGAGGTGCTTTGGTACCCAGCATGCCTTGAAAACAGCCCCCCAATTCTTCAAGGGGGGGTATTTGTATGTGTGACACAGTGGAATGAGGGTTCAGCTTTTAAGTTCACTCCATTACAGGCTTTTCCGAAGCAACATATATCTGGTTATAAAATGTAAATCTATAAGGAAATAAGAATTCTATATACAAACTCTCAGCTTACATACAACTTTACTTTTCAGATAGTATTTACGGCAAGAAAGCTATTGTTTTAACCACTTTTAAGAGTAACTACTGTAAATTCAGCACTTTCTAATAATCGTTGGGTCAAAATAACTTTAATCACAGAATTAGAAGTGTTTTAAACTACACTACATTTTCTGAAACAGTTAAAAGACTCCTGGGTCGTTTGCCATTTTTACAGGCTACTGTAAATACGCTTAATAGCATCGGCTTCTTCTTTATCAAGGATGCCTTTCTCCACATAAGCATCAGCTTGTTGGTTGATGAAGTCCCTCATCTTTGAAAGGTCATAATCTGGAAAATATCATTCGAGTATCATGAGCAAAGATCAGGAAAGCACAATCCATTACACTGATTACTATTGGTGAAGCATTTTGTGCAACGCAGTTACCATGCCCATCTTTCACAATGGAAGGCGTTTTAGTTCTTGGCCTTGTTGCAGTAGTTTACAGCTTCAAATCATGTTTATATGCATTCTATTATCCCATCTGCTTTTCATCACAACGTTTTGAGGCATTCAGGTGGGGAGAATAGCCCTCATTTGACCAGAAAGGGAACAGGTTCATAAACCAGGGCTTCACAAACTTTAATGTTTATATCAATCACCTGGGGCTCTTGGGAACTTGCAGATCTGTATTCAGTAGGCCTGAGTAGGGGAAGGGGACCATATTCTGCATTTTAAACAAGGTTTCAGGAGATGTTGATGCTGCCGGTCCAGGAAACACACTGTGGGTAACAAGACCCTAAAGCTTAAGTTCCTTATTCAAGGTCACACAGCTAGTAAAAGTTATGATCAGAACCAGGTGCTCTGACTTCTTTAACTTGTTACACTGGGTAAGCCCATGTTGCTATGACAACCCACTTTTTTTTCCATATTAAGAATTACCTTGATTTTCATGTTGTTTGAATTGTATGCAGGGAGTGAAAAGCGAAACCATAACCTCTTTGTGGTTCCTCTGTCCTACTTAAACAAAAAATTTATGTAAACCATTGAACCATCCACAAAAAACAAAGAGATCCTCAACCAAATAAGGAGGCTGCTGGTGGCATCTTTCTGAAGGCTTGGAAAAAAACCCCCACATCTTCCCTTGATGCTTTAAGTATTATATACTTATTGTTTTAAAATAGGGAAAATATAGAAACACTAAATTAGTATTTAAATCACCTGGATTCTATTATCATTGATAACCTCAGTGGATATTTTGTTCTGTTTCCTTTTAGCTTTTCAGTGTATATCTCAACACAGTTGTGATCACAGGGTACATTTAACCTTATATTAATAACTAATTCCCTTCACTCAATTTATACAGTGAACATTGATATTCCTCAGAAACATCATTTTAAATCGCTACATACAATACATCCTAGGGAGGCATTAAAACGAATGACTCATGACCCCCGTGATTGGGCATGTAGGTCTTCCACGACACCCCCCAGGCCATGAGCTGCCTGAGGCTGAGTTTCTTGGGTGCCATGCCATTCATCTTGGCTGTTGGCAGCTTCTGGAACAAAGGTCTGCCTTCTGTCAGTTTGTAAAGGGAAGAGAAAGGACGGTGGGGGGGTGCAGGGTGTGGTACAAAAGCTCTGAGCGATTCCATGGCCACCTTTAGCTAGCCTGACTAGAAGCTGAACCTGGGTCGCCCGGGCATCTTTAAGCCTCTGCATGAAAGGAAAACCAGACCAGAAGGACCCCTTTACAAGGATCAGGTGTTTATCATATCAAGGGGAGCTGAGGCGCAGAGAGAGGTTGTTAGGAGGGCATTTGCTCCTTTTGGTTTGAACACGGCCATGACGACCGAAGAGACAACTAGCAGCACCGAGCATTTTACAACCGCATCTTATTTGCTCCTCACAAAACCCCACGAGGAAAGCGTTAGTGTCCTCATTTCAGAGATGAACAGACGGGACAGAGGAGGTAAGTCACTTGCTCAGGTTATGATAGAATCAGGTTCTGAATTCAGGTCTGTCTGTAGTCACTGCTTTGATCGTTCTATGGCCTTGAAGTACTGAATGTGAAGCATCTAACACATGCAGGACATTCAATAAGTGTTTTGTTTCAGTTTTGACTTTCCATTCTCTCAGGCACGAGTTACAGAATCAGGCTGAGTGTATATTTTGTGCGCACCTCTCAAGTGGCTTCCTGACGGACTCACAGGGCACCAAGAGGCACTGGTTCAAATTATTTATAACACTGGCTTTTCAGAACTGGTTCTGGGTCAGTATCTTTAGTGGGACAAAAGGCAAACTCCCCCAAAACATCTGTGAACAGATGATTTGAATAGACAAACAGGAAAATATTTTGCTTTCTTTTGAAATGGAAAAATGGAAAAAACTCTTCTTTATAACATGGCTGTCACTGTGTGAAAATGGGGTGGAAAACCAGCATGGTGCAGAGGAAAGGCTGTCGGAGCCGCTCCCAGTTCTGCCCTAGCTGGCGGTTAGAGGGCACCAGGAGTAGCTACCTTGCTAACTTAAAAAGGTTTTAAGGTTGTTAAGACTCAAAAAGGATAAGGGCTATTATTCGCTTTTTGAAAAGTACAGACTTTCTTTTTAAGCCTGCTTAAGATTTCATTATTCTCCTCATTGTCACATCGTGTGGCCCTCCCTTTCCTGAGTTTGGGAAGTAGATTCAGGTCACCCCAGGCCCCTGTCAAGCAAAGGGCATCTGCAGAGGGTAAGGAAGGTCAGAACCAATGGTAAGATTTCCTGTTCACAGTGTCCCAGCCACTGTATGGCTCTAGGAACTGGGTCTCCACAGGCTTTGAGAGATGACCCAGACCAGGCAGAGCACATATAAATGTAGTGGAGGAAGAGCTCACTGTTTCTGCCTTGAGAAGGGGGAAATGCATGTCTCCCTCACTTCCTAGAGGCAGAAGGAAGCCCAGACCCAACACTATCATTCTGAAGTTTATTCATAAAGCCTCCAATATGCAAGCACTAGCGTTCCATGCTTTACTAGTTGGTCATTTCTAGAACAGAAAGATTGAATTGCAGGATGTTGCCGGTTATGACCAGAAGTCAGATTTATGGGTTAATCAGTGAAAGAAAGAACATAAATACTATGGTTGGTGTGTACAATTTACACTGAATTTTGGTACATACTGAATGCATTTTGGTACATACTGTATTATACTGATGCTAAGATAAACTTTATAAAAATAATTTTAAAGTCTTTGCCATTATTAATGGCATGTTATAATTTTTCTTCTCAAGTGGTACATGAAGCGATGGTGCATTTTTCAATCAATGACAGATTGGTGAAATATGGTTCATGTGACTTTTAATGGAAATGACAGCTGGCTAATTCATATCATTTTGAACCAAATGAAATAAAATATGTGTAAAGGCCTGATAATAATTTCCACCTTGCTCGACTTGTATGATCACAGGCTAAAGGAGTGCTGAAAACACCTCTTGTTCCCACTGTGTTCTGTCTCATTGGTTCTCAAGCTTGGTTGTACAGTGGAATTATGGGAGCTTAAAAAATACTGATGCCTGGGTCCTGCCCCTTGAGCTTGAGTTAGTGGTCCTGTGGGCATTAGGAGATCTGGCA
This sequence comes from Bos indicus, assembly GCF_029378745.1. Taxonomy (NCBI): domain Eukaryota; kingdom Metazoa; phylum Chordata; class Mammalia; order Artiodactyla; family Bovidae; genus Bos; species Bos indicus. Next base: position 58,480,837 of record NC_091769.1, read on the forward strand.
GGTGATGTGAATGCATTTTCAAGTTTGAAAAGCCTTGCTCCTCTCATTTTAAAAGCATCAGCTACTCTGGCTAGACTCCTGGAAATCATACTAGAATCCTCTCTCCATGTGGCTCTGGAGTTTCTCCTTTCTTCTTTCTCCCCCTGCCCTCACCTTGGTTTAAGCCCCATCCTACCTGCTCCAAATCCTTGCCTCCTATCTCTTGCCTGGTTTCTGAGGTTTTATTTTTTCAATCTGTAACCACGCTGCTGCCAGAAAGACTTCTCAGTCGTTAACCTAATTAAGCCCTGATTTAGTCTCCTCTGGCTAAAATTAACCTCCTTTGCAGGGTGCACAAGCCTTTTCCTGACTTGGACGCTGTCCATCTCCCTGGCTCTGTCTGCAGGTCCTCCCAACAGAGCACCCCAGTGCTCCTGGGAAAATGAATGGCTCCAGCTCCCAGAATGCATCACTCTTTTGTCCATTTATGTCTTTGTGCTCAGTGTTCCCTCGGCCTCCATCTCTCCTCACTCAAAAATTCTTCCTTGCCTTTTCAGCACAGGCTTTCCTGCAGCCCTTTCTCCCAGTGTAAAGAGATGTGCCCTCTCCTCTTATCTCTTCACCACCATGCTTATCATGTTAGTCCTGAGCGAGGCCCCCCAGAGCTTTTTGATGGCGTGAGTCATTTGGCAGGGGGTGGGGGGTGCTGCATCTTATGGTCCTTCATATTTCTGGCACTCAGAACAGAGTCTGGTTCTGTGATTTGTTTTGAGTGAGTGAGTGACTGCCTTTGTGACTGCAGGGTGCACGCAATAGGAGCTCAGGAAAGGTTTAAGATACTTCAAGAAAAGGGGTGGGGGTAGACAAAAGAAGATGGACAAAATGTTGATAATTATTGAAGGTGGGTGATGGGTCTGTGGGGATTTATTATACTATTTTCTCTGCTTCTGTTTGACATTTTTTCATAACAATGGAAAAGAAAATGCCTTTGCTTGAAAGGATGATTTAAAAATTGAGAGAAATGGAGGTCTGTTCCCTTTTGCATCTGAGGGGTGGTGCCAAGTCTTTTGGGCTGAGAGGGGACTTTAGCCTAATTTGACTATGAGGGTCTTTAATAACAGTTCCTGCGAATTCCCTAGTGGTCCAGTGGTTAGGCCTCTGTGCTTTCACTGCTAGGGGCCTGGGTTCCATCCCTGGTTGGGAAACTAAGACCCTGAAGGCTGCATGGCTAATAAAAAACTACAAAATAAGAGCTCCTGACAAATGGGTGATGTTTGCAATTAACAACCACACTAAATCCTTACCTTCTTTATTTTCCTTTTTGTTGTGTTTCTTCAACCAATCAATATTTTTTCTGATGGCTTCCAAATAGGCTTCTGTTTTCCCTGAAAAATTTAAGAGCACCTATATTAAACACTCATAAAAACTATCTGCATCTCTTTGTAAAGATCACACTTCTGTTAGAGACCATGAACAAACATTGGACTTATCGAGCACTTGGAGAGTGTCCCTAACAGGGATAAGCATCCAGGAGGCAGGTCCAGGTTGGTAATATCAAGGGGCCATTATCCCCCACACACAAATAAATACAGTTTATCTTGGCAAAGAAGAGTTTGATTGAGTTCACTGGATGGGTTGGTTCCTACCAGTCTCAGATTGGTTCATTTCCAGTTAGGCATGGTTCTTTCAAACTAAGGTGTATTATCAGGTCAAGAACTGAATCAGAGTGGCAGATACTTAAGAATTCAACACCAAATAAGTGATAAGTCCAAGTCTATGGCTTTGGATAAGCTGCACACAGGCCTTCGTCCAATCTGGGAGGGAGTGTGTAAACACTGAGATGAAGAGGAGACCTGGACCTCATTTCAAGGCTTGGATAGAGACCTTTAGAACTCATTCTAGTATTAAAACTCCCCCGGATGTAAAACTCTCTGATAGGCTTTAAGTGTGGCAGGAGGATATGGGCATCACTGAAGTATCCGCTCTGTGACACCCTGTAGATGCACTGTGTCTGCAGTGTGTAGGTATTGTCATCAGCTTAGAGATGAGGAAACTGAGGCTCAGAGAGGCTAAGTGATTTCCTGAGGCCATACAGGAAATAACAGAGCTGAAATTATGACTCTAGTCTGGCTAAGTTTCTGCTACCTGCTACTTATCTAAAAGAAAAGACTGTATTCAGACATGGATACTGATGTAGCCTTGTTCTGTATCAAAGAGTCAACCATCTCCTTAATCAGGTGAGTCCCTAATGCTTAGAGTGTCTGCATCAAGAGATCAGGTGACCTGAAGAATACTGGATGACCCAAGAAAAAAACGCCTTCAAAGTCCAGGGCCTTTGCAGAAGCAATAGCTGCCAGGGCTCAGTGCGGGCACCATCTGTTCTGAACCCTCTTTGAGCCCTGTTGCCTCTAGTCTCCTAACCAGACCTCTTGGTTGAGCTTCCTGTACTACGTGCTTACTATGTACCAGTGGCTGTGTTTTGTGTTCCCAAATACTTGGTTTCTTTTACTCATCACAACAACCTTTTGAGCTAATCCTATTTAATCCCCATTTTAATAGGTGAAGAAACTGAGACTTAGAGACAGAAAGTAACATGCTGAAGATCACAAGGCTAGTAAGAAGTAGAGCCATGCTTGAAGCTGGGAACATCTGACTATAGTCCATGAATAGTAACGTTGCCTTAAGATTTGCTGATGTTTCAGTTTCCACCACATTCACCTAAGTGACTTCCTGAGCATCTTCCTGATCTTGTAAGCCCACTCTTACCTCCCCACTGGGTTGCATGTTAACTGGTCCCCAAAGAAGCACAAAGAAACTCCTTTGCAAAAAAGAGATAAGTGAACAAAAGAAGAGAGTCACAATTTCTAGTCCCTATTCACTTCAATTGCCTGTGTAGAAAAAGCCTTGATTTTAATGCTTTTCTTTTAAGAATGTTAAAGCGCATGAAAGACCAATGTCCACCAATGGATGTCATAACATCGCAACACAAAGAATGTAGAGATTTTCATTGTCTATTGCCCTTTTGTAAGAAGAACATCTGGATTTGGTAACAACAATAACAACAAAACAAACAACCGAAATAAAACCCAAAACCAGTGTTCTCTATTTTGTATTAATTCTGTTAGAAAAGGCATTTTGAACAAGGAAAGAAATCTTAGTGTAGACTATTTCTAAAGAACGCAATTTCATTATTTTTAATGAGTTTAAATCAATTAGTGTTTCTCATAGGGTTTGCTTTAATGAACAGTTAATAATTTGTCATTAGCACATCAGGTAATTAGAATTTCTAAAACATTTGAGGATGTGTGAAAATAGTCTTGTTCTTTGAATAATTTTAAGCATTCTTCCCACAATCTTACCTGTGATATCATATCCTAATATGGAGAGCTCATTTTTTAAAATTTATTTTATTGAACCATAGTTTTACAGTGTATTAACTTCTGCTGCACAACAAAGTGATTAAGTCATACATGTAGATACTCTTTTCCATTACTGTTTATCACAGGATATCGAATATAGTTTCCTGTGCCACACAGTAGGACCTTGTTGTCTAGCCTTCCTATATGTAATTGTTTGCATCTGTTAATCCCAAACGCCCAACCCACCCCTCCCCTCCCCCCACCTTCGCCCAGCAGTGGCAACCACATCTGTTTTTCATGTCTGTGAGTCTGTGTCAGTTTCATAGATATTTGTATCATATTTAGCTTTCCCATATAAGTGATATCATACAGCCTTTGATTTTTCTCTTTCTGACTTCACTTAATACGATCTCTGGTCCATCCGTGTTGCTGCAAATGGCATTACTCCATTCTTTGCAGAGCTGAGTAGTATTCCATTGTATGTGTGTACCACATCTTCTTTACTCATTATCTGTTGATGGACATTTAAGCTGTTTCTTTGTCTTGGCTATTGTGACTAGTGCTGCTGTGAACACTGGGTACGTGTATCTTTTTGCGTTAGTTTTCCCCGATATATGCCCAGAAGTGGAACTGCTGGATCATATGGCAGTTCTATTTTTAGTTTTGTAAAGAACCTCCAAACTGTTTTCCATGGTGCTTGCACCAATTTACATTCCCAACAATGTAGGAGGGTTCCCTTTTCTCCACACCCTGTGGAGAGCTTATTTGAGAAAAGGAGTATCACAGCTTAGTTTCTGTTTATATATTGCATTAAAAATTCTCAATTAGAGTAAAATATAAATATGAGGTTTTGACCATAGTGTAGCAGACACTGTTGATTCTCTACCCTCATGCTTCCGTTATTCCAGATATGCTACTATAGAAGCCCTCAGCTGAGGGTGGACAGATTGGGCAGATACACACCCCAGCTTCCTTGGGCTCATTCCACATGGTCCCTGGAGGTCTGAGTCTCACCAACCACAGTTGAAGTCTGCTCATTAACACACTGTAGGGGCTCCTTTGCCTCCCCTGTCTCATAGACCTGTCCCTCAGTAGAGCTTCCTGAGGTCACCTCCCAATTAAAAATTCCACCTCAAATCCCCTTCTCAGCATCTGCTTTGAAGGGAACCCAACCTAAGACAACTGGAAATCGGGAGACCCAGCATCATCTTGTCAGGTTGGTTTTGCTCAGTGACCAATAATCTATAAAAATGGTGTTGAATTTTAAAAGTATGAAATGCATGAAAAATAATTTTATTTACCATATTAACATTATCAATCCACAACAAAGAATGAATTTACTGCAAATTAAAGAAAACTAGATTGTAATTCATTAAAAGGCATCACTTTGCACAAATTCTTTTTGTGTTTTTTTTTGGTAATCTTGAGACTTCCCTGGTGGCTAAGACTCTAAGATCCCAATGCAGGGGTCTTGGGTTCAATCCCTGGTCGAGGAACTGCCACATGCTGCAAATAAGAGTCCACATGTCGCAGCTGAAGATCCCACATGTCACAACGAGGATGGAAGTTCCCGCGTGCTGCAACTAAGCCCAGGTGCAGGCCAAATAAAGAAATATACATTTTTAAAGAAGACTACTATTCTGTGGATCGAAACATATGGGTTAGGCTAGTTTCCCTAACTTAAAATGGAACCCCCCCATCACCCTCATTCCCATTTTCTGCTTTATTTTTATCCATAATACGTATCACTTTCTATCATATCATATAATTTATTAAGTTTATTATTTATCTTCCTCCCTTAGAAACAGTTCTTGTTTGTTAATGTACCCCCATGCCTAGAATAAAGCTTGACACGTAATAATAGACACTCAATAAATATTTGTTCAACAAGTAAATGGATGAAGCCTTCTTATATAGAAGCTAATCATAATCAGAAGATTGTTTTGTGAGCATGGAATCCAAACCAGGGAAACTACAATTTTAAAGAAGAATAAACTGTATAGGTCTTCCTCCCTCCCTGCCTTTTTTCCTTCCTTCTTCAAAATATGAATTGCTTATTTACAAGACTTGAAATTTAATGGTTCTGAATTTAAATGGTAGTTACATCAGAAACAATTTAAAACACCTATGACTGTGCTAAACAAACTATATTCACATGGCATTTAATCTTCACAGAGCTCTATGAAATCAGCGTTATTGGTCCCATTTCGCCCATGAGGAAACTCAGGCTTAGAGAGGGTAAGTGATGTGCCCAAGCAGACAGCTGAGTAAGGGTCAGAACCTGAACCAGAATGAATCTGGGGCCTCTAATGAATGGAATTGGGTAAAATTCACCCTTTAGACTGGAGATTTAGTGCCTGTTGTTGTTACCAAACTGGTCAAACAACAGGCAGTGTTTCTCCATCTTGGCTGCACGTTGGGTTCACTTGGGAGAGCTTTTAAAAATCCTGATGCCCGGGTCAACTCCTCATACCAATTACATCAGCATATCTGGAGGAGGGACTAAGTATCAGGACTTTTTTTTTTTAAACAATCCCGAGTCAATTTGAATGCGGGGCAAAGTTTGGAAACCACTTTCACTCATACTGAACCCACCCGCCCCCCGCCACTACATTTGCTGGTGCACTGGAAAAAACAGGAATAAAATCAGGTGTCTCTCTGCCCTCAGAGAAGCAGCTAGTTCCTATTTACATTTCCTCTTCTCAGGAGCTGTAAAGCAGATCTTTTATTTACATAGTGTGCACTGAAAGCCCATGAGAGTCCACTTTGGAAAGCTGGCCTATTTTCAAATTAATTTCAGCTTCCTTTGGAAAAAAATAGCTCATGGCTGAGGTAATATGGCACAAGCCTTAAAACATATGCTGAAGCAGATGGGAAGAGGGCCAGAGTCAAGATGTAGCCCTGCTTTTCTGACTGTTCTGATTCTCAGCCCTGCAAGAGAAATATCCTTGTATATACATGAATTTGTTCTGATTCTGACATGCTCCTGTGATCTGCCAACATCCCCCTCCAAAAAAAAAAAAAAAAAAAAAAACCCAACTCTGTAGAAATCAGTATGTTTAACCTACTGAATATTGGATATACTAAAGATATTAGATGTTCAAAAACAGTGCTTGTGAAAATTGTTTGATATATAGCTTAAAATTCTGTGCAGTAAAGATTGTACAAGTACAGGTTTGAACAGAGCAACTGATAGTGGTATCATGGATGCCAAGGTGGGTTCCAGAGCCATTCAGTTAAAAAATTTCGGTAGGAATTCCCTGGTGGTCAATCCTGGGGATTCCTGGTTCAATCCCTAGTTGGGGAACTAAGATTCGACAAGTTGAAGCACAAACAAAAACAAAACAAAAGAGTTTGTGCAAAGTGATGCCACTTGACATGCCTGCAAGATGCAGCATGGGATGCTGGGAGGGATGGGCAGTGGTGGGAGTCAAGGGACACAAGTTCAAGGCCCAGCTCGATCGCTGTTTGCCTATGAGCTCTTGGGTGAGTCAGTTCATCTTCTGAAACTTGGTTTGCTGCTGCGGCTAAGTCGCTTCAGTCGTGTCCGACTCTTTGCAACCTCAAGGACTATAGCCCGCCAGGCTCTCTGTCCATATGATTCTCCAGGCAAGAATACTGGAGTGGGTTGCCATGCCCTCCACCAGGGGATCTTCCCGACCCAGGGGCCAGACCTGCATCTCTTGTGTCTCCTGCACTGACAGGTGGGTTCTTTACCACTAGCACCACCTGGGAAGCCAGAACCTTGGTTTACTTATTTGTAAATTAAGGAGTAAATTCTGAAAGAAGACTCGTGGTTCCTACACGTGGGGAGAAATTCTCCTTTGCTCTCCTGCACACTCTTGTGTTGGTGGTAGGTCTCTGGCCTGCCTGAGCTCCTGGCACAGGTGCTGACTCACTGGGAGAAGACAGCTTCAGTACTTTTGCTCCTTTCTAACAGAATGCCCTGGGGCTTGCATAAAGGCAAGACTTTTCTCCTCTCACGTTGCTTTAAACATAAAAGCATCCCCATGAGTTAGTCGACTTTACTATCAATTTATTAATTAAATAAGCTTCTTTCTCTTTTTTGGCTTCTGTAAAGAAGATAGGGGAGTGATAGGATATTTAGGGAAAAGTTATCTTAGAGATCATCTTTTTCAACTTAATTCCATTATCTAGCCATAAAATTGACAAATGATAGCACTGGAATGAGTTTATGGGTATGGTAATGCTTATTTCGCCCCTTGGATGATTTTAAAAAAGATTTTCAGTGACTCATAGAGCAAAAGTGAAAGAGTAAATGTCAAACTGGCAAAAAGAACCACAATTAGATCATGGAATAAACTTTCACAATTCTTCGGTCTCCAGAGAGCAATTTAATTGAAACATTAGGCACCTTTATAGATATGGCTGAAATTGGAGTAAATTTGATTTCACTGGCATTTTCCCATATTTAGGAATAATGATCAGATCATTCAAATAACTGCATCAACTAGAAATCAATATCTTAAAATATTATTCTTAGTGTGAGCCCCTGTAGAAAGCAAGAGTTTGAATAGGCTACAATATTTATAAAGATGGATAGATTATGTTACATAACTGGCAATTAAATAGGATTTTTTTGCATTAAACTTGAAGTGAAATGCATGTGAACTTCTTTATAAGTTGAAGAGTGATATAGATGTATGCTATTTTTGTTGTTTTGGTATTATTCCCTTTCCTCACAGACCCCAGCATATGCTTGGCATGGTTAATCAATATTTGCTGTCGTTAGATGGAACCCTCACCCCATGTCACAAGACCAAAACAGACTTCCTAAAGATATTCCTGCCAATGTGTCCTGTTTCTAATTATTTCCTTAAGTGGTTTTAGCTGAGCCATTACCTCATTTCTCGTTCTGCTCTGAAAGTCCTCCAGCTTTCTCTCTGAAGGGAGCCTATTGTATACACTTGTGACTCACATTGTACTTGCCTACATATGACTTAAGAGCTATTCTTAGGTAATTTCAGAGCTGTCTGTGTCCTCAAAGGCAGACATTGGTCCTTAAATTCCTTCTGCAGCTTTCTGAGCATATTGAGCCTGCTATTGGAATAAATGTTTATTACTGAATAAATGTCTCAGGAAATCCAGCCAACCCTGCCTTCGCCCACATGAATTCTTTTATTTTTCAACCTAGAGACAACAGGTGTTTTCTCACTGAGTTTTATATCAGAGAAGAAAAGTAGCCTTTGAGAAAAGTACAAATAAATCAACTATGAATACAAAGATGTATGTCATAATGTGTCTTTTCAGGCATTAATTGCATTTTTTCCAAGAAATGTTGGCCCTTGGCTTAAGCTCAGTTTGGTGTCCTCTAAACTGTACTAGAATCAGTTTTTCTTATTCCAGAGTAAAGAGGATAGCATGAATAAATTAAGTCTCTAAATAATGGAGCTGGGGCAGGTTGCGGGGGGGCGGGGGGGGGCAGGGGGGGGCGGGGGGGGGGCAGGGGGGGAATTAATTTTAGCCCTGAATCCCTACTCTTAATGTTTCAGGACAGCCCATTGCAAGGGTTCAACACTAAGTGGATGGAGTTTTAACCTTCTCTCTTCCCATTATTATCGAATGGAAATCCTAATGAGAAATCTAACCTCATCATTAGTCTCCACTTACATCCTAAATAGGAAGTAGTGAGCTACCAAGGATCAACTCCTGCATATTCCTTTTTTTACATAATGCCTTAAGCAAAGAGACATGGGAGAACCCATTCCTAGGGATATTTGCACAGCAGTATAAAGTGTTGTCCTAAGCAATGAGCATGATTCCTAGATGATGGCACATGCTGTTCTAGGGAAGGACCGTCATCACACGTGGGTTGCTCCCAGAGGAGATGATTCCGGCACACTGAGCTGGAGTCCTCTGTGCTGCCCAGTTCCTAGCTCTCTAGCTCAGGCCACAGGACCATTCTTTTCTTGGTTAGCTATCTTTCAGAAGCTCACCACTCATCCATTAGGATGGCTACCATAAAAACCAAACAAACAAACCCAGAAAATAAAAAGTGTTGGTGAGGATGTAGTGAAATTGAAACCTTTGCACACTGTTGGCGGGAATGTAAAAGGGTGAAACCGCTATGGAAAACAGTGGTTTCTCGAAAAATTAAAAATAGAATTATGTGTATGCTCAGTTATGTCTGATTCTTTGCAACCCCATGGACTTATAACTTACCAGGCTTCTCTCTCCATGGAATTCTCCAGGCAAGAATACTGGAGTGGGTAGCCATTGCCCTCTCCAGGAGATCTTCCCAACCCAGGGATAGAACTAGGGTCTCCTGCATTGCAGGCAGATTCTTTACCATCTGAGCCACCAGCGAAGCATATGACTTAATAATTCCACTTCTAGGAGTATTCCCCCTGCCCAAATTAAAGATTTTTGAGTCTTGAGATATTTGTATACCCATCAGTGCATTGTTTACAATGGCCAAAAGGTGGAAGCAACACAAGTGTCCACAAACAGATGGATAAAGTGTAGTATATATCTTCAATGAAATATTACTCAGCCTGATAAAAGAAGGAAATTCTGACACATGTTACAACACAGATGAAGCTTGAGAACATTATGTTAAGTGAAATAATCTGGTGGCAAAAGAACAAACAATGCATGATTCCACTTATCTGAAGTACCTACAGTAGTCAAACTCATTAAGACAGAACATGGAGTGGTGGTTGCCAGGGGCTGGAGAGGCAGAGGGGATGGGGAGTTACTATTCAATGAGTATAGAATTTCAGTTTTGCAAGATGAAAAGAGTTCTGGAAATGGATGACGTGATCATAGCACCGTAATATGAATGAACTTAATGCCACTGAACTGTACACTTAAAAATGCTTGGCTGGCTGGGCTACTAGATGCCAGCCTATGACTGTTTTTGAAATACAGAAAGAGGAAGAAGAATACAAGATCCTTACACTTTTGTTCTTTAGCTCCTACCCCTGATTGCAAGCCCCATCTATATGATCCCCCAGGCCCCTCATGAAGCAGGGGCACAATTCTTGAGGTATAAGCCTACTGTGTTCTCCCTTCCCCTGGCTGACAATTAAAGCCATCTTTCTATTTCTTAAAAAAAAAAAAAAATTGCTAGGATGGCAAATTAAGAAGCTATTTGAAAAAGTTTATCACTCATCCAAAGTAGGCCTAGGGTTGAGTGGAAGTATCAAGGCAGCATGACTGCTCACCAAATGTGACACATATATTACCAATCCCCCCTTTCCATGCCCATGACAAACACTATTAATTAATCATTGCAACATTCTTTCCTCCTGAGTCCAGATGCAGCCTCATAACCTTTCCCAACATAGGCTATTACCAAACAATTAGAGTTGACATGTCAGCTATGGCAATGTAGAAGAAACTTGTGATGGTCTACGAAATCCAGCCTAGAGAGAAGAAAGGTATAATAATCTAAAACTTCATGAGATAGGAAAGATCAACATGAACCTCATATATTAAGAAAAAGTTCTTTTTTGGCCCTGTCTCAAAAAGTCCGAGCAACTGAAATACTTGCAGTACCCTTGGCAAACATCACCACTCATTTGAACCTGTATAACTTAGGTTTAATTTTCTATATTTTCTATATAAAGGAACCAGAATTCTTTGAAGGAGAATTGATTTCAAGTCCTGGGGCAGGAAACTTCAGAGTAGCTCTAGAATAGCCTGTTTAGGAATTTGTGATTAACAGATATGCACCACTATATTTGTTGTTATTGTTTAGTCAGTAAGTTATGTCTGACTCTCTGTGACCTCATGGACTATAGCCCACCAGGCTCCTCTGCCCAGTGGGATTTCCAGGCAAGAACATTGGAGTGGGTTGCCATTTCCTTCTCCAGGGGATCTTCCTGACCCAGGGGTCCAACCCAAGTCTCCTGCATTGGCAGGTAGATTCTTTACCACTGAGCCATCAGGGAAGCCCCCACTACTATTAATATGTATAAATAAACAATACAGACCTACTGTATATCACAGGGAACTATAGTCATTATCTTGTAATAACCTATAATGGAAAAGAATCTGAAAAGAATGTACATACATATTTTGCTATACACCTAAAACTAACACAGCATTGCAAATTACTATACTTCAATTTTTTTTTAAAGGCTTTTGTTGCTAGAGAGAATAGATGCTTTAAAAACCACTGGGTACAGTGCAAAAGGGACAGAAGAACTTGGAGGCAGGGTTCCTACTGCCTAAGCTACACCAATTTAAACAGAAAAATCATCATCATCACCATTATTATCAACTGGAACAACTTACAAAAATGGAAAAACTTAATATAAGATATTAGCAAAGAGGAGACTGGTGGGCTACAGTCCATAGGGTCTCAAAGAGTCGGACACGACTGAAGAGACTTCGCATGCATGCATGGACGTTAACAAAGAAAGTAGTATAATCTTTTAATTTCTTAATATAAGAGAGATAGTTTGTACTTTTATTGCTGTTAATTAAGTTACAAGGTAATACATAAATAGCTAGTTTCTTTTCTACTTAATACACAGACATTTTAAGCATGGGTCTGTTAACAAATATGAATGTGAACCTGTTTCTGTATGAGCAGGAAAGATTGGGAACTTGCATGTGGATCAGTCTCTTCAAAATTAAGAGCTAAGAGATGGTTGGATGGCATCACTGACTCAATGGACATGAGTTTGAGCAAACTCTGGGAGTTAGTGAAGGACAGGAAAGCCTGGAGTGCTGCAGTCCATGGGGTCGCAAAGAGTTGGACACAACTTAGTGACTGAACAACAGCAAATCTGTATGACGAGTCCCTTGATTGTTCATTTGAAAGGATCACAACATTGCTAATTGGCTATATCCCAATACGAAATAAAAAGTTAAAAAAAAAAAGAGTATATCACAAGAACATGATCAGCTTTTGTGGCCTTACATTACAGCAAGAAATAAGCAAAGTCTGTCAGTTCATTGCCACTTAGGATTATATGTACTAAACAATGAAAAAGGACCCCAATGACGTGTTTCTAGATGATAAAATAGTTGAATGTCATCCTTGCTACCTTCACCCCCAATAGAGCAATGATCCATTCCCTCAGCTTCCAGGGAATGAAACCTCTAGATGACCCTACTAATAAGATACAGATAAGATATAAACAAGGTTCCAATTATACCAAAGAGTTCAATATATCATAATGACAAAAAAAAAAAGTAGGTTTAAGCCATCTGTTCACAACTTCTGGTAAAGACACTGAGTTTCAGAAAAAGAATATCTGAGAAACAGATAGAAATTTTCCATGACATAACCAGAACACTTTGTAATTAAAGGGGCTCAAAACACTGGACTATGCATCCAGATCCCACATAATGACCTGAAATCTGGGGGTTAATGATTTTGAACTTGCAACTTGACAGAGTATCTTTCTTTGAGGGTATGGTAATGTGTCTCAAAACCTAGGAGGATTATATAGACTTACTGCTGCTGCTAAGTCACTTCAGTCGTGTCCGACTCTGTGCGACCGCATAGACGGCAGCCCACCAGGCTCCCCCATCCCTGGGATTCTCCAGGCAAGAACACTGGAGTGGGTTGCCATTTCCTTCTCCAATATAGACTTACTAGAGTTGAGTAAAAACTGAACCCCAGGAATGTGTAAGTATAAGGATAAAAACAGGTTTTATAATTACTTAGCTAGTTTAGTGTAGTGCTTTTTTTTTTAAGTATTTAGGTTATTTAAGAAAATTTGATATATTTGATTTATTTTTAAACAAGTTTTTGAAAGTTTCAGGTTGCAATCACTATAAATGATTAAGCAAATCTGCTTTGTTAAATCCGTAAATTTTGATGACTTTGTTGAATAAGTAGTATATGACTGTTTAGAGGAGTGTCAATTATGTTTAAATAAAAATTGCTTAATTTATAAGTTCAGAAACTAGACATTGAGCAATGCACAAATGGTCATGAATGTTTCTCCCCAAGCACAGAAGCCCACTGGACACTAAAGACCATCAAAAGATGAAACCAATTTGCCATCCCAGAAGACTCAAGGCCATTAAAAAAGATTTCTATTCAAATAAAGTACCACATGCTGAATTCTTTCTATACAGATGGTGCTAATTTCTCAGATTTGGTGGGAGTTTGCCTTTCGGATCAAACTTCAAGTGAAAGTTTTTGCTTCCCCAATTTAATTGTCAATTTCGTACCTTTGTGCTCATCTGTCTTTCCTCTTGGGTTGGAGTCATCATCTTTTGTGGAATCCTTCAAGGTTCCATATTCCTTTTCCATCTTAGCAGCTTCTTCCTTGGTACTGTCTGTTTCTTCATGACTCTTCTCTGATGGCACTGTAATCAGATTGTACACTGTTATAACCCTATTTCATGTATTAATTCCAAGTGTAGAAATAAATTTTATTGAAAAAGTATAGTTTGAGGTCAGACCATTTTTTGAGCTGGAAGGATCTTACTGATTTACCTAGTCTGATTCCTCTCCCTCCTCATTTGACAGAAGAGGAAACTGAGGCCCAAAGAGAGGAGAGATGTGCGGAAGGGATGTGCTAAGCCACTGAGTTGACAGAAGAGCTGGGCCAACTCCCCCACTCCCAGTTTTCTGGATTCTGGTTGTGTTTTTTTCATTCTATCACACTGTGTTATTCTCCTTATTTTAATCAACAAAGATATTCAAGTGAGATATGTCAGTTTCCAAAGTACTGAGTCTTGATTTCAAATGAAAATAACTGCAGTTGCCCCATCTCCTCAATGTTATTTTTGAAGAACAGTCTGTTCGAATAACACATAAGGGTTTGAGGCTGTGGCTGGACTTCTCTCCTGCCTCTTTCTTCACACTTCTTTACCCCTGGTCACCCTAACACAAAGAAGAAAGTTGGACCCTTGCTGTCAATAATAATCCTTGCTCATTTCTCACTTAAAAGAACTGTATTTCTGGGATTTCCCTGGTAATCTAATGGGTAAGACCCCCTGCTTCCACTGCAGGGGACAAAGATTTGATCTCTAATTGAGGAATTAGTATCCCCACAATTTGGTCACACAACATGGCCAAAAAAACCCTATATTTCTTTCTAAAAATGCTATATTGAATTAAAGAATCAAACCATGAAGTAAGTAACCCCTTGAAAACAACTGTAATGCATTACTGTGGTCAGTAAACTAGGGAACACCAAGCAGTCTAGTGATAAGCTTTTTTTCCAATAAAAGGTTTATTACTACAGAAAAATAGGAAAAAAGAAATCAGTTATTGTCTCATTTTGTAAAATATCCACTACTAGTTTTGTGGGGTAGTGTGTCTATATACGTATTTTTGGATGCGTAATTTTTTCCTAGTAGTACAATTTTGTTCCTTGCTTTTGTCATTAGCATCATTATGGAACAATGTTTCCAGGTTACTAAAAATTGCTTGAAAACATCATTTTAAAGGGGTATGTATTATATCAAATATATGTACATAATCTCTGTGGTAGGGACACAAAATTAAAGTATACACAAAATTATAAGAGTTTGCAATCTTTTCTCTTTTTGCCCATCTTGCATCCCTGAAAGGCTACCCCATGGCATTTGACATGCTAAGCAGGGTGATGGGTGGAGATGCAGGGGTGAAGAAACCGAGACAAGGGCATAAGTCACACCACACAGGGCACAGACTGTCCCAGAGGAGAGAGAAGGGGACAGCAAGGAAGGGAACAGCAGAGAGGGGACAGAGGGTCCAGGACACTGGTCTGGGTGATGGTGATCTGGGCAGAGAAAAAGATACCTAAAGGAGAATTTTAGAAAGGATTGTTTAACTCATGACACAGTTCTCATCTTTATTCACAAACCACCACCTAAAAGTCTTCAATAAAGCCTTCATTTCTTTTTAGTGCTTCTTGGGATCGGATTCTGTAGTGAAACTGGCCAAGGTTATAGCTACTTAATCCTATGGTTGGATTTCAGATGTTCAAACTTTTTGAAATCTGTAATTCTTTACCAGTATTTACTGACATTTATGATTTACCCCTCAAAAGGGTTATTTTGATAAAAGCTGGAAAATAAATAGTAAAATCATACCTGCGAAAAGTTTGCTCTTATTGTCAGTAACATTTTTTTCTAGTTTATTCTTGGTCTGAAGAGCAATTGTTTCATCCAGGTTTTCTGGAAGAGGGAGGAGAAGAAATAAAATGTTATGTCTTGAAAGATGATTTCAAAATTCTACTAAAAATGTTTAAATCTCACCCCAATTATCACAATAGTAATTCCACAATATTAACAATGCTAGTTGACTTCACTGGTGGTACAGTGGATAAGAATCAGCCTGCCAATACAGGGGACACAGGTTCAATCCCTGATCCAGGAAGATTCCACAAGTGAGGAGCAACTAAGCCCATACACCACACTACTGAGCTCTTGTGTCTAGAGCCTGTGCTCTGCAACCACAGAAGCCAGCACAATGAGAAGCCCACACACCACAGCGAAGAGTAGCCCCTTCTCATCACAACCAGAGAAAGCCTGCACAAAGCAAAGAAGACCCAGTGCAGCCAAAACCAAAATGAAACAAAAAAGCAAAACACTGCTAGTAAGATGCTTTGATATGGATTATATTTCTGGAAATCATTGACTCTCAGGATGGAAAGGCATTAATTAGAGGTCCTCAAGTTCAGCATCCTAGTCAGTCAGTTGCAGAAGTCTCTTCCACATTTCTGGCCAGTGTTAGAACACATCCAGGGTTGGGGACTGTACTGAACACCTGTGGTTTTGGTCTACTCAACGCCTCCTAGTAACTACATCTTGATTTTCCTTTGGAAAGCCCACACCTCTCCCACTCTCAGCATATTTGGCTCCAGTGGTGGCTGAATGGGCTTCCCTGGTGGCTCAGATGGTAAGGAATCTACCTGCAACATGGGAGAAAGTGAAAGTCGCTCAGTCGTGTCTGACTCTTTGCGACCCCATGGACTGTATAGTCCATGGAGTTCTGCAGGCCAGAATACTGGAGTGGGTAGCCTTTCTCTTCTCCAAGGGATCTTCCCAACCCAGGGATCAAACCCAGGTCTCCTGCATTGCAGGAGGATTCTTTACCAGCTGAGCCAACAGGAAAGCCCAGACCCCAGTTCAATCCTTGGGTTGGGAAGATTCCCTGGAGAAGGGGATGGCTACCCACTCCAGTGTTCTTGCCTGGAGAAATCCATGGACAGAGGAGCCTGGTGAGCTACAATCCATGAATAACCCAGGTCTGCCTCCCCCATCCCTTGGGCTATAGTTCTAGGAGAAGCAGATAACTCAAGCCAGGCCAATGAGATGCAATTCTAGGAGAAAGATGTTCTCTTTCCATGAGGATTGGTATACCATGAAGATGTGAGCTTGAGGCTGTGCCAGCCATCTTGTTTCATAATGGAGTTGCTTATGTGGAATAAATATTCAGAGAGTCAGTGAGATGGAGAAGAAATGGATTCTCACACTTTGGTGGGCTTCACAAACGTGAAGCTAGACTATCCCACCCTCGGACTTTTTGGTTACATAAGGAAATAAATTCCTTTTTTGCATAAGCCAAACAGTTGGATTTCTGTCACTCAGGTCCCTCACTATGAGGCAGCTAGTTCTATTGTTAGTCTTAAATTTTTTATTTTCATTAAGATAGAGCACTGTGTAAGTTTAAGGTATACAACATGCTGATCTGATACACTTATATTCTGCAAAATGATTACTCCCAAGAGTTAGCTAAGTCCTCCATCATGTTAAGTGTCTTAAGGGTGAGAATTTCTCTACTCATATTAAGCCAAAATCTGTATTCTTGTCTTTGTCCTAATTCTGCTCTTTAGAGTAACATCTTGTAGGTGTTACCAGATAGGAGTCTAGACTCTGACCACTTCAAGGCAGTAGTGAATTTGAATCCATACTCTTGGTATTCAGTTTATTTAACCAGTCAGATATCCATCTCACTAGTAGGACAGGACTATGTGCAAACAAGCATTTCTTTACAATTAGTCTACAAAGATTCCATTATTTGTGTTACTTCGCCTCAAGAAAATTCTTTCTTCTACCCTACCCCATCCCTTTTTGAGATGAAAATCAGTATATTCTATTGTGTGATGCCTTCTGCTTTCTTTTCTGAAATAGCAACCACAGCTGGCAACCTTTGTAGTCACCACATACTGTTGGGACCGGAACAGAAGTGTAGACCACTGATCGTTGTCACATGCTGAGATGGAGGAGAAGAAGTTAGTTAATTCTCTCCCTTCTACTCATGCTGCATCTGAGCTCTCAGGGGTCTGAGAGTATACCTCCATGGCAGTGGAGGCCAAAAGCCAACATGCTTGTACAGAAAATTCTTTACATACAACTCATTTTCTGATTGTAAAAGTTATACATGAAAATGATAAGAAAATTGTAAAGAAAAAATAACACTTATTTTGCTCAGATCATATTTTGGTATATTTCTTTCCAACTTTATGTATGTATGTCCATTTTTTAAAATTTATTTATTTTTTATTGAAGGATAATTGCTTTACAGAATTTTGTTATTTTCTGTCAGACATCAACATGAATCAGCCATAGGTATACATAAATCCCCTCCCAGGATATCCATTTTTTAACACCAGAATTAAGGTTATGTTCTAAATGGCTTTAAGCATACAACAGTATATCATGAACATTTCCCTTAGTCTTTCTAAACCATATTTATTGTTTATAAACATACAATTATTAAAAACACAAACATTAAAAATAAAATTTAGTCTAAGTAAGAATAAATAATAATCTTGTGGGGTAGCAAGATTATTTCCATTGTTTTGTTTCTATAAGCCAGTGCTATCCAATAGAACTTTCTGCAATGATGGAAATACTCATTTCTGTGCTATTCAATATGGTAGCCATAGGCTATCTGTGGCCTTCAAATGTGTCTAGAGCAAATGAGAAACTAGATTTTAAATTTTGCTTAGGTTTAATTATTGTTAATTTAAAGAGCAATATGTGACTATCACATTGGACAGCATACCTATAAATAATAGTGGAATAAAAATAAAAAACAAGGTCGGGGGGGAATACATGTATACATAAAGCTGATTCATTTCACTGTACAGTAAAACCCAACACAACATTGTAAAGCAACTAAACCCCAATTAAAAAAAAATACTTCATTTGTTGTAATTATACTCTTAAAGGGTAAGAATCAGTGTTCTTGCTGATTCGTGAAACTGTAGTTCAGTGTTCACAACTTCCAAGAAAAAATAAAATCTTAAAAATTGAAAAAAAAAAAAGTAGAAATACCTGGCTTGCACACAAGACTTTGTGGCAGATTTAATTTATTTTCATAGGATAAATGACTTACGTGTGGAATTTTTGAGTCACCAAGTATTAACATGAAACAGTGGTTGATTTGGAACAATGTTTTTGATCTACTATTAAGTGAGTAAAGTAGGCCACAAAGCATGGTGTGTAACTTAAGCCCATTAAAAAAAATAAGAAAAAATTAAAAAATGACATAGGTATGTATGTGTGTACACACAGAAAAATATCTAGAAGGATATAAATCAGAATGTTACCTGGATGCTAGTATTATGAGTGGTTTTTCACGTCTTTTTAGCATCTTTTTGCATTGACTATTTTTTAAAGATAAATATATTCTTTTATAATCAGAAAAAAAGAGTAAAACTAGTTTTCATGTAGGAAAAAATGGCATTTATACAGAATAACTCTGGATTACTCTGTCCTATGATATTTTCTCTTCCATTTAATTCTCCATCCCCTGTCAGTGATCAGAGTAAGGGGCCCTGAATTCATCTTGCCCAAAGGACATCTAAGATGAGTGGTATTTGTTAATTAACTAAAACAAAGCAGGAAAACAAAAGGCTTTTTTTCTTCTTTTCACAACCTGAATGCAGAATCAAAGATTGTTTCAGCTTATCTATAAAGTTCAAGGAATCAAGGGTCGACAAACATTTTCTATCAAGGGTCAAAGAGTAAATATTTTTGACTTTGTGGGCCACACAGTCTCAACTACTCAACTGTCTCTGTAGCACAAAAGCACCTATGGTCAACACTAAAACAGAGGAACATGGCTGTTCCAGTAAAACTTTATTTACAGATGCTCACGTCTGAATTTTATTTAGTTTTCTCATGTCACAAAATACTATTCTTCTTTTGACTTTTTTTCAACCATTAAAAAAATGTAAAAGCTATTTTTAGTTTGTGTGCTATACAAAAATAGGTCATGGGACAGATTGGGCCCATGAGCAATAGTTTATCAGCCCCTGATATAGGTAACAGAGTCTTTGATCTCACAGATACAAGACTGAGGTCCAGAAAGATGGATGCTCTCCTGGGCATGACAGACATGGTCTGAGGCAGAGCTGGGAGCAGGAGGCAGAGTTTCTGCTGCCCAGTCCAGTGCTCACCACACACAGACCCCACTGGTTAAAATCAAGACATTTACTCCCAACCATGTGAACACAATTGAAAAAAAGACAAATTTTAATTCTGTCTCTGAGAAAATGATTAGAAAATGTTAGTAAAACAGAGTACAACAGATGTGAAATGTTTGTAGTTGAACTGGATCTATAAAGAACTGAAAATGTCAGGTTAATTTTATTTGTATACATTGTCAAGCTGGGCAATTCTGGTAACCCAGATGAGTCAGGCTATTTTGGTATAAATGATCAAGTTAGTAAAATAATTATTCCCAAATCTCTCATTCATTTTGGACAAAGAAAACTAGCCACTGTGAAAACAAAAGAGATAGGACTCTCACCAAGATAGGAGACGCCTTCTTCTGGAGATATGGTGCCATATTTTACCATCATCTTCACAAAGTCAATCAAGGTTTTCATGATAGTAATCAGGGTTTCTTTCTCTTTTGCCTCTTTTTCTATATAAAAGGACAAAATATTTTTTTTTAATGGTGGCATATAGTTTCATCTTTTAATGTTAATTTATGAAGTACAGCATCTTATTGAAATAGTTCTCCCTACATTTATAGCTAAGCCATTTATAGCTAAAATACATTTATGAAAAGCCCACATCATGACTGGGAATATAGGACAATGTACTGATATACTTAATTTTTTCACAAATGAGTAGTTATAACTTTTCCAAAGAGGTTTACCATAATCTAGAATATTTTATTGATAAAGTTTGCAACCAGGAATAATAGAAACTCAAAGGAAAGTTAGAAGATTGGTAACCCAATAACCCTTCTCTACTCTTATGTTTTTGAGGGCAAGAATGACCTCTTTTCATTAATCAAGCTTAATACTTGAAATAGGAACACACATGTATGTTTAGTTTTTAAATGCAAGGTTGACTTTTTAACAGGAGTATATATTGCCTTCAACCTCGATTTCATTTCAAAGAATATACACAAATCATGAAAATATTCCAATGGTACAGAAGTAAAAAGTGAACACAATATTCTCTTCTTCCCCCTCCCCGCAATGCTTAGTTCCTATGGGCAAAACCACTATAGATTAACTTCCTATAGATTAACCACTGTTAACAGTTTCTTGGAAACTTCATATTTGACATACTGTTCTGTATCTTGATAGAACAAGGTGACCAGTGATTCTACAGTAGTTCAGTGGCTGCATTAATTCTAAAATCAGGGGAAAAAAAATCTATTTCCTTGAAGAAAAGAAAACCTATGTTGCTAGAGGACAGCTTCCCTGCTCTTTTTGCTGCCATGAAGGATTTTCTCTACATACTTCTTCTAGTCTTTCCCCCCACCTTTTCAGCCTTCTCGCAGATGGGGCTGGTAGCCAACAGCCATCAGTCTACATTTCTTGACTGATGGGCATTTGGAATCTCCTTTCCACTGCTTTGCAACAGTGGAAGGCAGGGACCTGGAAAACAGGCCTATTTTATAAACTCCAACCATTTTAGGACTAGAGCTGTTCTGAGAGGTAGACTGAGGGGTAGGGAATAGGCAAGCCCACCGCTGGTTCTCACACTAAGCTACATTCTACAACCTAGTGTGTATCAGTATTGAAGATACTTTCATTTTCTGTTTAATTATTTCTCAATTGGTTCAGACCTTGAGTGAAAAAGGTGGGTAGTATCAAAGCCCTCAGTATAAGTATTTAAATTAAAAGTTTACAAA
The DNA here is from genome assembly GCF_029378745.1 of Bos indicus. Lineage (NCBI taxonomy): Eukaryota > Metazoa > Chordata > Mammalia > Artiodactyla > Bovidae > Bos > Bos indicus. The sequence goes on from NC_091769.1 coordinate 58,502,203, forward strand.
AATAAAGGCAAGAAAGAATGGGGTCAAGGAAACTGAAAAGATTAAAGCACATAAAATAAAAAATATTTCATACGATGGAATCTGAAAATTACCATATAAAAGTCACAAACTTGGGAGAGAGGAAGGTGGGAGAAGAGATGGAGGAGAGAAGTCCTGGGAAGTGCAGGTGAATGATAACTTCAGCAGTCACATTATTTTCTCAAGGTCATATCCATAAAAATATTTAGTATCATGCTGATGCACTTCACTGACAAGAAGTGACTCACCAAGATGACAGAGGTTCTGAGCTGGGTATCTGCCAACCAATAGGGCAGGATGGCTCAGAATGGACCCTCAAGATGCATAAGCCCTGCAGACACCAGCAGGGGGGCTGGGTGCCATCTGGTCAATGTCTGGGACTGAAGGACAAAAGGATGTTCTCCAGAAATGAAAGCTCACTCTAAGGTCACTTTGGGAAAATACGTTACAATTACAGAAATCTTTATTACGAATGTTCAGTCTGGGGATGGATCTTTAAATAGGAGGAAGAAAAGCCATAAGTCAGTACAGGGCATCTATCTAGATAATAACAACAGAGAATTGGCACATTATTATCCTCCTTGCAGATTAACCAAAAATAAACATGAACTGAAATCTTCAGTCAACTCATTTTGGTGCACTTAGAAAAGAGAACACTACATTAAGGATTTCATTTTTTAGAAAAGCAAATCATTTCCCAAGTGCGTTTTGAGCTCCTGACCTTTATTAGTCCACTTCAATTCATTTGAAGACAAGTTGAAAATACTTAAAAAGCAAAATTCTATATAATTTAAAAATAATAAATTATGTTCCATACACTGTTCTACTGAAGGAGGAAAATAAAACCTTAAAGAGGTTTGCAATAAAATCTTTGGCTGAACTGGGTCAGGCTGGGAATGCTCTCTGATTCATCCCTACATGGGTACAAGGTTCTCTCCAAAACCAGGAATACAACATGTGTTCAATACCTGTTTATTGAACAAATAAATGCACCCTCTGTTAACATGAAGATTAAATTATCCAGAAATCCCACCTTTCCTGATTATCCTTTCCTAAATATTTCCATGACTAGTACACTTCTTTTGAAAAAAATCAACGAGAACCATTTTCCCCGAGGCCGTAATATATGTCATTGACGGTTGAATTTAGAAACTGAAAACAGGAAGAAAAAAAAACCCACCCACACATTTCCTGGAATTACTGTTTCTGTTTCACATGATCAGAAAAAAATGTTTACCTGAATCAATACTTTTCAGTAGTGCATAGAAGTTTGGGAAATACTGGAGTTCCTCAAAGTTGTCTTCACTGTAGGTTTTAGTTCTCCTTTCCAAGCCGTTTGTCAAGGTTAAGGTGTTAGATACTGTTTCATCATTTTCTCCATTAGTAAAAGCATCTTGAATTGCTGCCATTGGAGTCTCCAGTTGTGGGGAGGGGGGCGGAAATCAGTACAAAATAAACATTTTGTTAGAACTAATGGACACTCGTCTGTGATGCTCTTGAATTTTAAAGTGCACGAACACCTCTTCTTTCACAAGATCAAACTCTTTTCCAGGCATGTGGGCATCAAGTCACATGGGAAGGGCATTGAGATTTAGAGACAGGTGCTTTACCTGAAGACCCTGAATCCTGCTCCAGGGAGAATAGGCAGGTTCCTGTTCTGGCCAGGTTTCCCTTTACCAATACTCATGAGTGTTTTTTCATAAAATTGCCTTTCACTAAGGAAATGAACTTTGAGTTTTAGAGTCTACCAAGAGGGATGGTGCCAAGATACAGGAAAGCCTGTCACAATGTCTGATACTAGCAGAACGTCACACCTTAGGGATTTCTGGGTGACACTTTAAAGCCTGTCTGGGAGGGTACACAGGATTTTTTTCCCAGACCTGATGTGTAGAAAATGTTCCCTATCATAATGATCCATTCTCCACTTAGTGAACTAGGCAGAAATGTAAGAGCTTTGCTTGCCTCTTCCTCTTCATTTCCCTACATTTGATCCATCAGTAGCCTTATTGGCCACACTTTCTAAGTTTATCCCAAATTTATACATTTCTTGCTTCACTGCCCCACTCTAGTCCAAGCTGCCTTAACTTCTTCCCTTCTAACTGGTACACAACTACCTTCTGATGTATTCCCATCCCTGCATTTTCCATGATGTAGCCAAGGTTATCTTTTTTAAAGATACGTAGTAGCTACACTGTCTGGTTTCAGTCATTTGGGTACTCCATACATCCTTCTCTTGGTTGCCTTTCATGCTCACAAGTTAACTCCTATTCAGTTAGTAACAAGTCCTGCCCTTGTTAATTCCTATTCAGTTTAGTTAATGCCTAACTTCAGTTTTTGGCTCAAGTCACCTCCTCCAGGAAGCCTCCCCAACCTAAGTCCAAGATAGGTTCCTTTTTTATGAGGTTTTACAGAACCATGTTTCTTTTCTCAGAGCATTTAACACAGTTGCAATTAAAATACATGACTATTTGAAGACCATCTACCTCTTCCTTTAGACTTTAAGCTTCATGAAAACAGGGATTATACCTTTCTAAATGAGCATTGTAACCCCAGTGCTTGGTACATAGTTGGTATCTCAATAAATATTTATTGGAAGAATAATTTTGTTTTCATTAATGCATATGGACATTTTAGAGGTGAGAAGTAAGGAGTACATAATGGGAGTGAAGGAAGAAAATTGCTATGTCAGTTTTACTTCAGACTGGTAAGCTTGAATGAAAGCCATGAGTTATGTGATAAGTCTAGAAAATTTTTTTATGGTAGATGGATCTTCCAAAGCTGTTTTAAAAGATGATAAATGGTGGAGATTGGAAGTAGGGAGAACAAAGGAGAGCTTTTAACCTAGCTGGTAAAAACAGAACAATTCATACCAATTTCCGTTCTCTAGCCTCCCCTAAAACAGGACCATAAGTCCATAAGCCACTTTTCCCTTGTATTTGTGATCAGGTGTTGGAGGGGATGAGGGGTCATGGGGTGTGGGCACTCTGGTGAAGAAAATGAAAGGAGAGGTGAGGAGTTTGATATTCTCTTATACCCCCTATGGTTGGCTCCAAATAGAAGTTTAAAAGAATTCGAGGAGGAGTGAATGATTTTAGTAGCTTGGCTAAGGCCAAAGAAAAGATGAAGAGGTAAGGAGTCCAGGGAGATGAAAGATTTCAGGATGACAAATCTCAGTAAAGGATGACACAGACCCCTGAGTCAATGGAAGGAGGAAGCAGCAGGTGGAAGGGCACAGGGTAGACGGAGCGGCAGCGTGAGGCAACTAGCTCTGCAGAATAAAAAGTTGGTGAGGACTGCTGTATTTAAAATGGATAACCAATAAGCACCTACTGTATAGCACAGATAACTCTGCTCAATGTTATATGGCAGCCCGGCTGGGAGTGGAGTTTGGGGGAAAACAGATACCCGTATATGTATGGCAGTCCCTTTGCTGCCCACTTGAAACTATCACAACATTGTTAATCGGCTATACCCTGATACAAAATAGAAAGTTTAAAAAAAGCTGGTGTGGAAAAATATCAAATCAATCCAGTTTTTTTTTTTTTTTTTATGGGGGGGGTGTTGAGGGCAAATGATGACATCCACTGTGAACAGAAGTTGGATACCAAGAGTTGTGAAACATTTGAATCCAGTGCACTGGGATTATATGAATTGTACGTGAGATAACCATTTCACATAATATGTGTTATTTTACTCTGGGGTATAGGACATAATCTTTACTATGTAATATAACATGACTTTTTACATTATTTTCAAAGCGGAGTTCATTTATATCTTTTAACTCATTGGTTCATTAAAATATATTTTAAGTGGACTAAAAATTTCACATACCCCAAATCTTATTTGGCACCAGCTAAAGTATTAATTACACAAGGATTGTATTAATTATGGCAGAAATTTCTTATGGCAGAAAGTGAAGAGGAACTAAAAAGCCTCTTGATGAAAGTGAAAGAGGAGAGTAAAAAAGTTGGCTTAAAGGTCAACATTCAGAAAACGAAGATCATGGCATCTGGTCCCATCACTTCATGGGAAATAGATGGGGAAACAGTGGAAACAGTGTCAGACTTTATTTTGGGGGGCTCCAAAATCACTGCAGATGGTGACTGCAGCCATGAAATTAAAAGACGCTTACTCCTTGGAAGGAAATTTATGACCAACCTAGATAGCATATTCAAAAGCAGAGACATTACTTTGCCAACAAAGGTCCATCTAGTCAAGGCTATGGTTTTTCCAGTGGTCATGTATGGATGTGAGAGTTGGACTGTGAAGAAAGCTGAGCGCTGAAGAATTGATGTTTTTGAACTGTGGTGTTGGAGAAGACTCTTGAGAGTCCCTTGGTCTGCAAGGAGATCCAACTAGTCCATTCTAAAGGAGATCAGTCCTGGGTGTTCTTTGGAAGGAATGATGCTAAAGCTGAAACTCCAGTACTTTGGCCACCTCATGTGAAGAGTTGACTCATTGGAAAAGACTCTGATGCTGGGAAGGATTGGGGGCAGGAGGAGAAGGGGATGACAGAGGATGAAATGGCTGGATGGCATCACCGACTCGACGGATGTGAGTTTGAGTGAACTCCGGAAGTTGGTGATGGACAGGGAGGCCTGGCATGTTGCGATTCATGGGGTCGCAAAGAGTCGGACACGACTGAGTGACTGAACTGAACTGAACTGTATTAATTATATACGAATCCAAGTACACACATCCATGCACATGTGTATACACACATATATAATTGATGCATATGTATTTGCATATACTTACCACTTTCTCTGGTATTTTCCCAGTCTGACTCTCAGTCTTGCTTGTTGGTTTATTGAGTTCCTCTTCATAATTATTGGCTTCCTTAGAGATCAATTTTTGTAAAACCTCTGCAACTTCATCTTCCAATGTGTGTGCCTGGCTTTCTGTAATCTGTTACAAAAAGTCAAAATATATATAACTTAGTTCTATTTTTGTGGTTTAAAAATACTAAACTCTTTAGCTGAACACATATTTTTAGAAGACAAGAGAATGTTCTGGTCCATCTTCTGAACATCCCTTGTTTATGCCCCTAGTACACACTGACTGTCACAGTGACTGCCCAGCACTCCTGGGAAGAGGCCGTCTTTACTGTTGGAACCCACAGAAAACAATCCTCAAGTTGTTTCTCAACCCTCAGGTGCAGGTCATGGTAGGCAACTGTTGAAACCTGCAAATTTAGCGCCCTCCTAAAGTCTGCCATGGATAAGGCAATGGCACCTCACTACAGTACTCTTGCCTAGAAAATCCCATGGATGAAGGAGCCTGGTAGGCTGCAGTCCATGGGGTCTCGAAGAGTCTGACACGACTTAGCGACTTCACTTTCACTTTTCACTTTCATGCATTGGAGAAGGAAATGGCAACCCACTCTAGTGTTCTTGCCTGGAGAATCCCAGGGACGGGGGAGTCTGGTGGCCTGCCATCTATGGGGTTGCACAGAGTTGGACACGGCTGAAGTGACTTAGCAAAGCCTGCCAGGACTGTGTTAATGTGCCTGGGAACCAAGATGGGGCAGGGTCAGGGTCAGATTAGATTGTGTAGGGCTTCCCAATCATTGCATGGCTTTGCACATCTTATTTCTTTCTCAGCTCACACATTTTTAAAACATTTCTGCTGGTTAAATCCTAACCATCCTTCTAAACTCACTTCAAACACCTCCTCCTCTGAATCTTCTCCTTATTGCTTAACTGGATATAACCCACCTTCTGGCATACTAAATCATGCTGATGGTTCTTACACAACTTGTAGTGTGAGAATGTGTGTGCTTGTCTAGTGCCTCTGCTAAAGCATAAATTCCTAGAGGGAAAGAATGGAGTCTTACTTGTCCTCGAAACTCATGGTGACTGGTATAAAGTAGACACATTATAGACATTTGGCTCTTTGAATCAAGTGGTTTGGCTTCTTAGCATGTTCCAAACTGTACGAATTTGGTTTGTTCTCATGCATATGACTTACTAGGCCAAGATTCAGCAGTTTGGAAACGATCCTGTCAAATACTCCTCTGTCGTTTTCCTCATAAATCCTGGTAGCAATTTTCTGGACAATGTCTTCAGCAGTTAAAGGAGTGCCATCAAGTTGATGAAGGCCGTCTGGGTCATCTAGACAGAACAATCACAACTTCACATTGTGGTGATCACAGGCCTGTTTCTTGGATTACATTAGATTTATAATTTGAATCTTGTACACTCAGGTATGTTTGGAATATACTTAAGGTGAGGCTTTGTCCATGTAAACTCTTGGTTTGAAATAAAATTTGACTTCAAGAATCTAGGATGGTAATGGAAATTCTGAAAGCTTCTTATGCGATTATAAAAGGAAGATCTGAAGACAACATTTTTAGTGCTAATAGTACAAAAGTAAAATACCAATAGATAATATGCCGTATTGTTCAAAGCACTCTTCTATATATTACATAATTTGATATTCCATTTCCACACAAGGAGTAGGCTGGTATTATCTGCACATGTATTCCCTTTGCAGGCAAATTCCTGGGCTGGGGGAGGGGGAACCTGCCTCACACCCAGAATCAAAGAGTATGTACTGAAGATTTTGTGACTTACTTGGAATAACTGTTCACTTGTGAACAGGTATCAGGGCGCCTTTATGTAAGGCAGCTTAATGTGACAGCTCTTTCTCCAGAGAATAAGGAACTTATTTTATGTCCCTGAAATTTAAACTTTTAAAATGTGATAACAGATTTGCACAATACAGTATGTAAATCTATGGAAACCTCTCCAGATAAGCTTGCTGACATGTGTGCTTGGCTTTCCTGGGAGTACGTTTGGCAGGACCACTCCAGACTAAAGCAAGGGCCCATCCTGAGGAAACGGAAGGATACAGTAGAGTTGGTGGCAAGGAAGAATGGCACCATGTCCCACAGAGCACTCCCAGGAAGCAACTGGTCTTTTCCAATCTATATTACATCATTGACTCAAAGGACATGAGTTTGAGCAAACTCTGGGAGACAGTAAAGGACAGGGAAGCCTGGAGTGCTGCAGGCCATGGGGTAGCAAAGAGTTGGACACAACTGAGCAATTGAGCAACAGTCTATACCCCCTGGAACAGGATAGTCATATGTGCAAGTTTACAAGGCACTTAACTCCTCTTGTCACCTCTAGGCAGCTTGGAAAGATCAGAAATTTAGCTCCAATGATCTCTCTTGTTATTTATGTATTCTTGGACCACTATAAAGGAAGTTATTAACAGCATGTATTTCATGGGATTCTGAGGACCAAATGAGATAAGATGTAAAAGCACCTTTTAAATTGCCAAGTATCATACAAAAGTTAATGTAGTTGTATTACTATGGACAGTGGATTTGCACCTGAAATAAAGGAACTGCAGTTATCTTCTAGAGAAAATAGACATTGAATCCCTAGCCAAATTCTGTCCAAAGAATTCTGAACATATCCACCCAAAGAAAGAAGAACCTAGTACATAATTCTATTCTGGTTCTATCTTTTTCTTCTGTAGCTCGTGGGGATTCATAGATTTTTCCAGACTCTGCAAAGATGGAAGGGTATGCAGCCTCAGGCAGAATATCATCTTTGTGTTGTTTGGAAGAAAGCTTAGGAAAGTGAGCAGGGTGATTACCCATGGAGGGCTGGGAGTGCTCTGACAGTGTATTATTGCTGAATCGCAGGCCAAGCAGTAAGCTGCAAGGCCTTTGAGTCCTATGTACGAGAGTGACTAACAAGCAAGAAAGTCCCTTAGAAAACCCTGTAAAATCAGCTGCCCTCCTGGCTGACTGAAAATTGGGTTCCTCATCCATTTTTTCCAGAGCAGAGATTCACTGTCACTTAGGTCTGATTTGTCCATTTGTGGGTTGCAAGTCAGACTCTGGGGAGTAAGTATAGCAGAAACTACCCAGGCCTAGGGAAAGGCAGAAGAATTTATTTCCCTTCCCATTTATCCCTTGGGATCTGAAAAAGGAAGAATAGTGATTGCCTGCTGAAGCTGGAAAATAACTGCAACAGCTGCTTTTAAGTTCATTTAATTCACTACAGAGAGAACATTAGCAAGACTCTAAAGAAGTAGCCTCTTTCCTCCCCGCACTGCTGGATTCTCTGGAGCCAAGAATTCAGATCTCCCCTAGTGCAGGTTGGCTAGACGGGGTTAATAGCTGAACTGTGGGGCAATGCTCCTTGCCTTCTGTGATTTCCCCTGCTCCTCCACAATGGAAAGAATTACTCAGAATGACTTCTCTACTGCTCATGAAGGGGTATTTCACCCTCCTATATAGACCTCAGAGGGGAAGCAAACATGAGTTCAACATTTATAACTTTTTAAAGCAGCTCCAGTTCTAAGTGGATATAAAAGGGCCTTGTTCCATCATCTGCCCAGTTGAGTTTGAATTTTCAGCAACTAATATGGCACTTAACATTCATTTATTCAATATGTTAGTATTAAAGTCTTAATAGGGGCTGAGACTGGAAATACAGTGATAAATAGTTTAGACATGGTCCCTAACTACACAGAGCTTACTGTCTAGCTCATAGTCTGATAATTAGTAATTTCTCAATGAATATTTGTTTGGTGAATGCACAGAGAAGCCCCAAAGCAATATTTCTTAAAAGAAACTTGGAAAAATCCTAACTCACACATACTGCAGAAAACACCAAGAAGGAGAGTTGTTGGGTTCTCCAGCACAAGCTCATTCAGAGGTTTCCTAAAGGTGTAAAAGTGCCCTGCAGAAGTTAGGCCCCTTGGCCTCTCTATTGGATGAAAGTTTGCACGTCTGAGGCTCTAGTCACCTGGGTGGTCCCAAACCTTCTGGTTCCAGGATTACCAGGGTATGAGAGAAGATTAACAATTTACTCATAAACCATTCTCTCCAAGAATCTTCTATATATACTCAAGTGGACTTAAAATGACCTCTAGGGCAAGCATAGAGCCATCAGCCTAGCATTTGATAGTTTAGAATCTATTTGGGATGTTAATAAAATGCTGAACAATGTTAAAAATAAGGTGCTCAGTTAGTGATCAGATCACAAACAGATCTACCTCTGTCTGCATGCACAACCCATCTGACCAAAAAACAGACAAACATTAGATGATTTTTATATTTTTATTAAACGGTCAACTCAACCCAAGTGGTTGAATCTGTTTCACATGCAGCTATACCCAGTACCCATTTATTGCTAGCCCAAATATTTTAGGTTAAAAAGAGTAGAATTCAAAAAAACTTTTTCATGTAGTACACAACATGAAATGTATAAAAATATAGACCATCTCCCCTACCCCATACATATACAACACAATTCTCCTCAGGCTATGATAGCCTATAAAAGTCTAATTAGTAGTTGTTTTCTGGCAGAGATAATCAGTATATTTCTCTTGTGGCCCATGGAAGAGAATTAAGACACATAAGAAAATCTATAGTCACTCCTAAGAACCAGTACTCAGAATGGAAGACACACTGAGGAATTGAGGCAGATCTCAATGCCTCAGGACAATATTTAATTTACTCCCTCATGTATTCCCTTATTTGTGCATTTGTTCATTTATCAGTTCATGAGCTCCAGACACTGGGACTATAGTCTTTCTACTCTCACTGAGTTTTCAGTTTATTTTAGGAGACAAAGATAAATCATAAGTAGTCACACTCAGGGATGTAAAATTACAAACTGCGATCAGTGCCATGTTGGAAAGAAACAAGGTTTCTATCAGATCATGTGCTGGATAAACCAGAGAAGTAGACAGTCCAGGTAAGACTGTAGATGACACATTAAGGATTTTCGGTTTTATCCTGAGAAATGGGAATCTATTAGCAGGTTTTATGCCAAAGAGTGACATGCTCATGTTTGTGTGTTGAATAGATCACTCTGGCTGCTACATGAATAAGCTGGAGGGGGTCAGAGCGAATGCTGGAAGATCCATTAAAAGATTATGCTGTAGTTCAAGTGAGATATGATTGGAGCTTGGAAAAGGATGCAGGTGATTAGTAACAGAGGAAAAAAATTGAGATGACACATAGGAAGTAAAAATGATACGACTGATGGATTAGAATGTGAGGGGTAAGGAAAATAATGGTTTGACTCCTAGATTTGTCTTGAAAAATAGGATGTATAGTAGTGCCTTTCCTAGAGGAAAGAGGGCTAAATTATAAGGTTTACAGAAATTATGAGTTTAACATTGGACATGTTAAGTTTGAGGTGCTTCTGAGACTTCAAAGGGAAGATGTTAAGTTGGTAGACAGTTATCGGTCTATAGTTCAGAGAAGTCTGGCTAGTGATATGAGACATCAGGATATAGATGGGAACTGAAGCCATGGAAAGGTTAGAATGCCTAGGGAGACAGGCTATAGCTAGGAAGAGAACACTGGAAAGGGAGTAATAAGTATTTCACCTTGAATTGTGTGTGTCAGGTATTTTGTTGATTTAATTATATGGGAGTTATGATATTTTGTATTTATAGTTAAAATAAATTAGAATGTTAAAATGAACTCAAAGGACCCTTTAAAGAGACAATAAAACCTGGGCTTCTGTGGAGCTGGAATTGTGCATGATATCAATTAAGTTTGGGCATGGACTAATAAAGGATTGTGAGTGTGTAAGAGAGATTTTCAAAGTATAGGACTTTCTCTTACCTATAATGGGAAACTACAGATTAGAGAAAATAGATAGCAAACATTCTTTTTCTTCATTTACCTTGAAATTTACGGTCCAGTCCACTCTTAGTAGAATCATAATCATCAATCAGTCTTCGATTCTTGGTTGAATCAACATCTTCCACATTCAATTTATTATCATTTGGGGAAATTTTTACAGATTGTCTTTCTTTCTCATTTTTTTCCTTTTCTGTTATGGCCTTTAGCAGGTTCAAGTTATCAACAAAGGAAAAATTGCTTTCACCTGGCTTGTTTTCTGGAAGAAAAGCCCCCAAGCCCAGCACATCCATTTTAGTTAAGCTTCTCACGGCCTACATTATTTAAATTAACATCAACTAATTTCTTATTACCTGGAGGGTACGTTTTTTTAATCTCGTCTGCTTCTGCTTCAGCAATCTGTGAAACAAACAGGAGATAGACCCGGTTTTAAATCATTGCTCTACCACTTACCAAATATGATAGCTAAATAATTTAATCCTTGTGGGATTTAGTTTTATTGTTTGTAGGATATAAATAATATTTTTTTATCTCAAAGTATTGTCATAAAGATTAAATGAAATAAAAGAACAAATGGTCTATAAATATTAATTCCCTTCTCTGATAATATTGGTAAAAGATAAATCTCTGATAAGTTAAGAAATCTTACAATAGAGTGGATGTGATGTTGAGCTTACTGGATTTTTATGCAGTCAACTCTTTGTTTTATACAGAACTCTCTATATTCAACTGTCAGGATACAGAAATTACCAAAATTATATTTCCCATCATAATTTCAGTCAGTTTATTATTAAGTTTTGAGGTCTGTGAATTCAAAATGGCTAAAAGGTCACAGCATGATTACATTAAATAGTATAACTAAAATAAAATGAAATAACATTTACTTCTGACCTACCTGCTCATTCAAAGGTCTTTCTGCACTTAATTCTCTATTATGTAGGGGTTTGTCTAGAATAAACACACACAAATGCAAATTTAATTGTGTATTCGAAAGACAATGTGTCTCATTAAATAAAATCTTCAAAAAAGAAAATAGAAATATTTTTGGATGACTGTGAAACAAAAATATATATTGACAAAAATTATAAGATTATACAATAAAAATGATTATCAGCGTTGCCTTGCTTATTATCCCAGTGTATAGAATTACACTTTTTTTTTTTTTTTGCTGACCAGAAATCTAACAGAGTTCTAACACTTGGTTTACCAGCTGTTTTCAAGGAGACAGAGCATAATTTGGATTGGAATTGTTGGCACATTAAAAGCTTTTTTTTTTATCACACATTGAACATGTTATGAACAGAAAATCTGAGAAAGGTTGTAAGATGACTAGGGAAAAAAACAAACAAACAACGAAACCACTTTAATAGACGGAAAAGCCACCCCCTCCCAATTTCAAAATAAGATTTTTCAAAACAATCCATGTTACTGCTCTATCATTTAAAAAGTGAGGAAAATCTGTCTTCTGGCTAAGTTCTAACCGATTTCTTTGTCAATGTGCGTGGATATCATGTGATCAGAAAATGAGGCACGGTGATATACAGCTCGTGCATTATATCAAGCTTTACCTTCCGTAGCAAAATAGAAAGGAGGTGGGAAGAAAAGGGTCCACGTACCTTGGCTACCTGCCGGTTTGGGGAAAGCCTGAATTGGGCTGCTGTGGAGCATCAATACCACAATCCAAGTGCCGGTCCAAAGGAAACCCATTCTTCCACGCTTGGCTTCGGAAACAGCCTGGCGCCGGGCTCCTGGAGCTGTAGCTTTTGTTATGAATGAAAAGGAGGAGTAAAAACAGGAAAAGCTAGGAGAGTGGGCGCGGGGAGGGCTAGTGGCGGGGATCTGCGTCTAGTGGAGCTCTGCTGGGCTCCGGAGTAAAGGGATTAATTAGACAGTGGGCGCTCGGGACTCAGGTCTCCTCCAGGTGGAGGAGAGCGCTGTCCGTCCCGTGGGTGCTGAAGTTCCTGTGACAAGAGCGGGCAGCGGGTCGGCTTGGGCGTAGCCTTATTCTCGCTCCCTCCTTGAGAGGAAGTGAGGATGGAAGCGCATGCTCTCTGAGAGTCAGAGGCGGGAAGGGATGGCGTCAGCAACTCCAAAGCTACTCCAATTCTCTCCACGAATGGAAGCGGGGGAGGGACGACAGACGGGCTAGCGTATTTTCTGTGCCGCAGTCCTAGGGCTGATCCTGCAATCAGGGTCGTGGACATCATGTCCTAACCTTGCAAGTAAATGTTACCTCAGGGACCAAGTGCCTTCTCTGCCTGTGCACCTGTTAAGGAAAGCTAGATAACCTTAGGCAAAGGGTTCTGCTTTGAAATTATTCTGGGATATCTTCTCCAAAAAGTCCTTTCCATTCCACTGTCTGTACCTAAAAGACAGATATAATTCTTATATTCTTAGAAAAGCTGTGCCTTTTGTAATTTGGGTTGACATACCAGGGCTCTCTTGGTGCTCTTGTCTCAGCTCTATGGAGTCTTTTTAATTGGGATATTTAGGGAACGTTCTTTCAAATAGATTGCTGCAACACAGTCACTCTCCTAGATGCTGAAACAGAACACACACACACACACACATCATTGCCTGTCCCCCCCCTACACACACACACACCATTGCCTCCCCCCCCACACACACCATTGCTTGTTCCCCTAAGAGTGAATATCCTCAACACTCAGGGGTAGGTGAGCAGCAGGAGGAGCCAATTTCGATAAAAAAAATTTCCCTTTCTCACGATGGGAAACCCCTCTTCAAAGAAAGAAAGGAAAAAGGGGAAATGGGATGGGGGTGGGGGGGAGGAAGCTGCACTTCTGTAAAATTCTTCCCTGGGATTCAATTATGTCTAAGAACTTGGTTGTTTCAAGGTTCCTTGAAGAGACGGGATAGTCATGAAAAGCATTTTTCATCATAACCAGGTCAGGGAGGTGCTTCCTATATTTCGAGAATATTTCCAGAAGCCTAAGATTATTGCATGAAAGGAGCTAGCAAAAAAAGACTTTAAAATAATGAATACAAGCAACACTAATAATGTGAGCAGGGTGCTGAGTAAGTTGTTTAGTCTCTGAGTTTTAAACAGATCTTGGACCCTTTCCTTTGGACTGTGGCATGCTGGGAACTAGTCTGAATAATGATCACAGAGAAGAATTCAGCACAATCAGGCCTTTGATTTCTGTATCCCTGCTTTTCAAGGAGCAAGTTAGTTGTTCAAGTACCTAAAAATAAATAAACAAGCAAGCAAGCTAACAAACAAATCTCCCTCATTCTGAAGGGCTTTGGGTTTGGATATCACTCAAATACTTTAAGAATCTAAAGAGTACTTTGGATCTAGCACCTACTTTAAAACAAATAGTTGTCAAGAAACAGTAATGCAGCCTTGGGGGCAGGGTCCAGGTTCCCCCTCAAGGGAAACACATAATATATTTGAGATCGTCTGTAGAACTAAAAACCCCACCAAATTGAAGATGTTAACTACTTGATGGAGCACTCTTCATTCCAGAGAAGGTCACAGTTCTCCCATCATCACCTGATGCCCCATTTGCCTGGCAAAGCAATAAAGCTATTTTTTTTTTTTTACTTTACAATAAATAAATAAAGCAAACAGTTGTTTCTTGGCAGTAATTACATAACATTAGTATCCCAGTAGGCCGCATTTGAAAAAATTAAATCTCCCAATTTGAAATCCTATCCAAGTGAAGGGTAAATTTCCTTATTTTCCTCTTCTTTAAAACAGAGGTGGCAGGCTCTGTTTACTTTGCAATGTAATTGTGGAGAACAGTTGAATACATGTCTTGATAAAATCATTTTGTTTGTTTTTTTCAACTTCATGGTGCGGCATGTGGGATCTTAGTTAGGGATCCAACTCTTGCCCCCTTCTTGGAAGCACGGGGTCTTAACCATTGGACTGCCAGGGAAGTCCCTTGATCAAATCATTTTATGCCAGGAATGTTTTGACACAGCCTAAAAAATAAGTCATGAAGTATTTTTAGCTTTTAAGAAACATTACCAAAAATTTGGTGAAATAGCCATTCATGGAGACTTACTCTGTCGCTGATCTAATCCCTGAGCTCCACTCCATCCTATGTCCCATCCTTTAACTTGCCTTTCCCCACAATGTGTGTTTGCAGTTGGGAGGGTCTCAGGATACAACTAAGGTAAGGGATGGCTATTGGACTTCCCCTGTGGTTCAGGTGGTAAATAATCCACCTGCAATGTGGGGACCTGGGTTTGATCCTTGGGTTGGGAAGATCCCCTGGAGAAGGGAAAGGCTACCCACTCCAGTATTCTGGCCTAGAGAATTCCATGGACTGTATAGTCCATGGGGTTGCAAAGAGTAGATCGACTTTCACTTTCACGGCTATTGAGGACATTGCATTGCTTGCCAAAAATGAAAAAAGTATTTGGCTTTTCCCTGTCATTTGCACTCAAAGTGTTAAATCTAAGAGTGTGTTTCTGACCAAATGAACTGTGGAGCATGGGGTAAACTCTAAGGCATGAATTAATTTACATTTCTAAGTCTTATGGATTTTTTTTATCAGACTCAGCATAGGTCTATGAGTAGAGTAATCCTAAGTTTCATTTATTCATTCATTCACTTAAGGGATATTTATTGAGCACTCAGAATGTACCAGGTATTAAGATAATTGCCAAGTATACAAAGATAAGTAAGATATAGTCACTGCTGGTTTTGTAGCCTGGGAGAAATGACTGATTATAACAAGCACCACCGCAACTATTTACTGAATGCTCTTCACGTGCTACACATTGATGTCACTTAAATATAAGTGAACAAATAAACACAAGAGTGTTTATGGGTTCCCTGTGGTATATGCAGAGTTCAGGTGGGGTGCAAATAATGGAGTGAATGATCAGGAAAGGTTTCAAAGAGAAGATCTCTTGTTTTAATCATAAAAAGATTAAAATATTCAATTGTTATGTAAAAGCACACCAGAAACATTGAATAATATAAACAAATATATGTTGAAGTTGCAAGACAAGTATCACTGAAGCAGATCAGGTGATTGTGAAATAAACAACATACAAGGCACAGTAACTTCATCAGTGTTACACATGGATTGATCATTCAGTATAGAAGATGCCTTTCGAGCTTAGTCTTGAAGATGGAGATACTTGAAGTTTTTTAGAGAAAATTTTATATTATTATTGCATGTTGTATTGTAGAAAGTCTCAGACAAACACAAAAGGAGTAAAAATATTGAAACAAAATCCATGAATTCATTACCCAATTTCAGTAATCATTAACTCATGACCACTGTTTTTATTTTATATTCACCTGTAAAAATCCCAAACTTCATATCATTTCACCCACAAGCATACCAGTATGTTTACCTAAAAGATAAGAGTTCTTTTTTCCTAGCATTATTGTCATACCTTTATCATATCTCATAATAATAATACTTCACTATCATCAAATATTCAGCCAAAGTTCAGATTCCCCACTTGCCTTATAAATATTTTTACAGATGGTTTGCTTAGATCACAATCCAAACAAGGCCATACATTGCATTTGTTTGGCTTGTGAAAGACACATATCAGTATAAGATATTGCAAGATTTTCTGTTCATTTCCCAAGACATGTTGGTTGCTTCTTTAGAATACTGTGCACACTTCCAATACAGCATGTGTCTTATTGTGCTGCTCTTTGTACATGATTCTTTTCATTTCAAAAATAATAAATATACATTGAAGGAAAAATTCTAAAAATACAGTAAGCTAAAAGGGGAAAAATCATCTAATAGAGGCAATCCCTGCTAACTTTGGGCATATTTCCTTTTGGTGCATGTTTTTCTAAGAAAATGTTTTGTACATATGTTTATAAAATCTTATTTCTCGTTGTATACATATCTGTCTATCCTACTAATCTATGAACTCTCCAAGGGGAAAGGTCTTATCTTGCTCACCCTTCATTTCTCAGCCCTTCTTACAGTATCTGGAAATCTGCTTGCTTAAGTAAATGAATGAAGTGATGGAGGCTTGTCTGTTTACCTTTGCTCTTCAAATGCTGAGACCTTGATGGCTGCCCCACATTGGAGGATCATGACAGTGTTGCAGTTCCAGGAGCTGCCAGTTCCTTCAAGAGCTGTTAGCCACTCTGTCAGCGTGATTATCCACTCAGCATTTTCTTAACAAAGGAGAGTAGTCTTGCAGAAGAGGTATTCACGAAAGGACTAAGAATAGAGAGACAGAGCTGGCAAAAGCTTTTACAGCTACAGTTATAGGCATGGATTCATTGCTGTTAAAAAGGCTGACACAGGATGCCAACACTAGAGATGGCTGTTGGTGTGGCTCAGACGAGAAATGTGGAATCTGGAAGTTCACCATGAGATGGAAGTTGAAGTCATCAAGGAAGATGAAAATGAGCAAATAAGACAACTGAAACAAGTGAGGACTTCCCTGGTGGTCCAGTGGTTGTGAATCTGCCTGTCCACAGGGGACATGTGTTCCATCCCTGGTCTGGGAAGATTCCACTTGCTGCAGGGCAAATAATCCTGTTTGTCACAACTACTGAGGAGCCTGTGCACCACAGGAGAAGCCACTGCCATGAGAAGCCCGCTGCGTTAGTGAAGGGTAGCCCTGCCTCTCTGCAATTAGAAAAGCCCGAGGGCAGCAATGAATACCCAGCACAGCTATACATAAACAAAACAAGGAAAGTGAAAGCATGGAAATGAAAAAAGTATATGAATAAAGAAAATGGGCCCAAATGACAAAATGTGATAGGTCACCTACAGAGAGCAAAGTGCCAGCACTGAATCTGAGTGGGAAGGAGGAGAAGGTGGCTGGATGGCAAAGTTTTCTGTTGTTTGCTTACCTTGTTTGTACGATGACTAAACCAGATTGGGTCAATCATTTGCTCCAGGGGTCGTGGGAGGAAGAAGTGAGTCATACAAGGGCTTTCTCCAGGACAACAATGGTAGAGCAATTTCCCAGAAGGAATAGGGTGAGCGAGTAAGGCAAACAAAACAACAGATGTTCATTACATTATAGAATGTAGTATTTAAGATAGGTTAAACATTACTGAGTAAAAATATCAAGTTTCCTGTTAGCAGTATGATTCATATCATAAAAGTTGTGTACATGTGTGTGTTCATAAATAGTGACTTGAAAATTTTATTTCCCATTATGTTTATCCCATTATGTCACTCCTAAAGGAAATCAGTCCTGAATATTCATTGGAAGGACTAATGCTGTAGCTGAAACTCCAATACTTTGGCCACCTGATGCGAAGAACAAACTCATTGGAAAAGACCCTGATGCTGGGAAAGATTGAAGGCAGGAAGAGAAGGGGACAAAAAAGGATGAGATGGTTGGATGGTATCACCGATTCAATGGACATGAGTTTGAGCAAGCTCTGGGAGTTGGTGGTGGACAGGGAAGCTTGGTGTGGTGCAGTTCATGGGGTTGCAAAGAGTCAGACATGACTGAGCAACTGAACTGAGCTAAACTGATTATGTTTAGAGTGGTTGCTAGGTTAGGACTTTTTCTTTGTTAATTAGGCAGCTGTAAATTCCTTGAATTTTCAACATGTGTATGTACTGGTTTTATAATCAGAAAAAAACTCAATAAAGCAATATAATCTGTATAAATAATTTTATATACTAAAAGATATTCTATTATGTTTCAGACAATTTAAATGAATTATCTTCTGGGATGTGAAAATAGAAAGTGATAAGATCAGCAAGAGGGGAATGAGAATTCAGTGAGAGGGTTTTTTGTCTTTTATTCTGGTACTACTCAATACCATTCTAGGTGATTTTCACAGTGCATGGTCATTGTTCATATTTTCTTTTTATTGTGACCTCTTTGAGAGGAGGTGCTGATGAGGACTCACCTTTCTATCTTAGTGCCTAGGGTACTGTAAAGAAGTCAGTTAATGTCTGTTGAATAAATTTTATCACCTTATGAATCTATCCACAACAGTCCCTCTTACATGAGACTTGACACCTTTTCCTAAGCCACATGTGTACCTCAAATAGCCAAACTTTGCCAGACATCATCCCTCTCCATCAGCCCTGCTAATCCCCTCCCATTGCAGGGGTAAAACTGCTACCTGGTCAGGGTCATGTCTGAGGTGGGCTAAGGCTTCCCAAGGGCTCCTCAAGTTAGTATCCATCCTACACCCTCCCAGGTCCTGCAGCTGGCTTCTGTGGCACCAGGATTTAGGGATAGGGGGTTATCCAGGCTTTCTCCCTGTTCTGTAGTGGTTTGGGGTTTGTGGGAAAGGAAGTTAAAGGATACAAACCGGGATTCCTTTCTATATGGTCCATTCTAGGACTTGCTGAATTACTGACAGCATGTGCTTCCTTGTGGATCTTCACAAGGTACTAGCTGTAACACGTGTTCAGCTGGCATGAAGTCCAGGCCATTCTTGACTTCCTCAAACACAGCAGGCCTACTTCTGCTGCAGGGCCTTTGAACTTGTTTTCTCTTCTTGCAATGTTCTTCCTCCAAATAGTTCCAGGGCTTAATCCCTTAACACAGATCATATCTTTGCTAGAAATCATGGTCTTGGGAAGGCCTAGTGTCTCAGGTTGAGTTCCCTGAGAAACAGACTCTGAAATGGAGATTAGCATGCAGGATAGTCTCTTGAATCAACACCTATGGAAGGGAAAAATGAGAAGGATTTGCCAGTGGAAAAAACTGAGCCATGACACAATATCAGTGGAGGTTTTAGCCAACCTTGCAGGGGATCTAAAGATGAGATGATCCTTCAGAACTGTCTGGAGTTGCGGCAAGAGATGTAGGCCTTTATACTCCTGAATAGATCAGTCATTGAGTATAGGCCTTACCAGGAAGCAGTCAGGACCCTGGATGAGGTGGTTCTTTTCAGCAGTTGCTGCTGCTGCTGCTAAGTCGCTTCAGTCGTGTCCGACTCTATGCGACCCCATAGACGGCACCCCACCAGGCTCCCCCATCCCTGGCACTCTCCAGGCAAGAACACTGGAGTGGGTTGCCATTTCCTTCTCCAATGCATGAAAGTGAAAAGTGAAAGTGAAGTCGCTCAGTTGCGTCTGACTCTTAGCGACCCAGTGGACTACAGCCTACCAGGCTCCTCCATCCATGGGATTTTCCAGGCAACAGTACTGGAGTGGGTTGCCATTGCCCTCTCCATTTCAGCAGTTGGGGGGATAAGATTTTCAGTTCTAAAGTGGCATCTGAGCAAGGCATCCCAATCTTCACCACACATACCCTGACCCCCTTGTTTAAAGCTGTAGCCACTGCCCCTGCATTCTCCCCGCCCTCCCTCTGCCTATATTTCTCCATTGCTCTTACCACCTAACATACCGGATAACGCACTTGTTGATTTTCTTTATCTTTCTCTAACTAGACTGTGAGATTTTTGTGGACAGGAATTTTATTTTATTATTATTATTATTTTTTCACTGCTGAATCCAAACACCTAGGATAGTGTCTGACATGTAGTAAGTGTGCAAGCCATATCCATCCCTGGAATATGCTTTAAAACCTCAGGAATGAGAACTCCCTAACTGTCCAGTGGTTACAACTCTGCACTTTCACTGTTGAGGGTCCTGGGTTCAATCTCTGCCGGGAGAACTAAGATCCTGCAAGTCAGTGCAGCCAAAAAAAAAGCAAAAGCAAAACTAAAAATAGGAAAAAATATATAGCTAGATTAAATATAAAAAATAAGATTGGCCATTAATTGATCATTATTGAATCTGGGTAATGAGTACACATATACAGATTCAATATACTAATCTCTAATTTTGTATATGCTTGAAATTTTTCACAATAAAAAGCTTTAAAAGAAAAGGGTTATTTTAAATTTACTGCCCATCAGTAGAGACAGCAATAAGAGAGATTGTTCTTCTTTCTCCTAAAGGTGTATCTGAAAATACAGTTAAACATCTTTCTTAGTGGAGCAGAAAATCAATAGCTTTGCTCTGGTGCTCCGAAGCCCATCCCTCCAGCCATCCCTGTAGGCATGCTGATGTCATGGGGACCCCGGATGACTTGGCTGCCCATGCACCTGAAGGGTTCGTGGTAAAATTTCAGGTTTCTTCTCCTTGGATATCAACATTTTACAGACGTTGGCGAATGAGGCCAGTATTTCCTGCTTGACAGACATTGCATAAACACAATTAGACAGGACTCATGCATTCTGAGAAACTAAGAGTGATTATTGGATTTCCCCTCCCATCAATCATGGAAGAGTGGGCACTAGGAGGCTGGGTGAGAGTGGGTTGACCCACAGAGGAAAGCAGTTCTCTCTTCTCTGCCCCATCTACTCCAAACAAACCTGCAGGGAAGCCCTGCGTGGTCTGACTCCTGTAGCCTCCCTGACCTCATTCCCTTGCACGCACCCCCAAGCCCCTGAGCTCAGTCTACACTGGCCTCTGCTGTCACAGGCACAATCAGACATGCCCTCACACTGGTGCCTTTACAGCGCCTTCCCACTCTGCCTGGAATATTCTCTGCATGGCTAATCTCTTCACCTCCTCCAGACCTTGGGTCAAGTGTCACCTTCTCTGTGACAGATTATTTAAAATTATACCTATGTCTGCCACCCCTGTATCCCTACCTTATTACCTCGCTCTACTTTTTCATTATTTCTTGCCACTTTTCTGTTTTGACATACTATTTAATTTTTGATCTATCTATCCTGAGTACCCATAATAGTGCCTGGAACATAAATAATTATCAAAAACATTGAATGAATGAATGAATGGAGCTCAGAGTCATGTGTTTCTCAGCCAGTGACCACACATTAAAGATTTTCAAGGCAGTCCTGGTTTTAACTCTGTTCCTGATAGGATTTCTCTGCTTGCCTTCATCTTGCTCTATATCTACAAGCCTTCAATTCATATTTTAAAACAACCAGAGTGATTTTTTAAAAGTTTAAGTCAGGGCCTTCCCTGGTGGTCCAATGGGTAAGTCCGCCTTCCGGTGCAGGAGATGCAGGTTTAATTTCTGGTCAAGGAACTAAAATTCCACATGCCATGGGACTACTGATTCCATGCGCTCTGGAGTCTGTGGGCCACGACTAGAGAGAAGCCTGTGCATGGCAACTAAGACCTGACAGTTTAAGTCTGATGGAAGGTACGGGTGGGGCTTGGGCAGAACAACATGGAGAGGTGTAGTAGCCTGCACCTGGTCACAGGTAGGAGACATTACCACTAAGGCCTGGGTCTGGTGTGAGCTGACAGGACTGTGGCTTTTGGTAGAGGATGCAGCCGAGATGAGGCAATCTATTAATAACAGGGAGGGAGCCAAGGAAATAAATCTCCTGGCACCACTTTCCTTTCTTCCAGTCATCTCCTACAAGTGTCCCCGGTGGCTGAAATCAACCAGAGACCAGAGGGCAAGGGAGTCACCGAGACAGTCCTTGGAAGTCAACCTTCTTGAGTACAGAGCAGAGCGCACCGTGAATCCAGGGCAGGGGCGGGGGAAAGAAAATTGAAAATATCCACCTTATGTCTTCTTTCATGCTGCCCCACTCCTATGGCCCTTCACATTGTTCCCAGAACATGGCAAGATTTCCCTTGACACAGGACTTCTGCATGTGCTTCTACCTGGAGTGCTCCTTCACAGACCCAGCTCCTTCTCATCCTGGCAAATGTCCCTTCCTTAGACAGGTCTTCTCTGATCAGTGTCCTCACTCAGCTGTCCCCTGTTACATCATTCTGTTTCTTTCTTAGCATTTATTGCAACCTTTAATAAGTTTGTCTCATTGTCCATCTCCTCCTCCAGGCTATGCAAGCTCACTAAGGGCAGGAATTTTCTTTCTTCTATTCTGACACCTGAAACAGAGTCTGGCATCTAGTAGGTGCACAATAAATATTTTTTTAAATGAACAAATAGATAACCAAGAAAATTCTAAAATAAAATGAAGGGAAGTGTCTTACACATACTAAATTATAAAGCTACTCTAACAAGAACATTTTGACCCTGGCACAGGAAAAGAACACTATAGTCCACAAATAGAACCACTGCAATAGCTTCCTGCAATATAGTGATTCATTATATGATAGAAGTATCACTTAAAAATCAGTGGGGGAAAGATAATTCATTCATAAATGATGTTGGGATAATTCACTAGCAGTATTTAAAATGATAGATGTATTCCTTATAACTTCATTGAAGTAAGTTGCCTATAGATCAAAGATTGAAATATGAAAACATGAAAAATTACGTGACTACTTTTATGATCTTGAGAAGAGAAATGCTATTCTAAATATTACAGACAAAACAAAACATAAAGGAAAAGAATGATACATTAACTACCTAATTAA
This sequence comes from Bos indicus, assembly GCF_029378745.1. Taxonomy (NCBI): domain Eukaryota; kingdom Metazoa; phylum Chordata; class Mammalia; order Artiodactyla; family Bovidae; genus Bos; species Bos indicus. The sequence goes on from NC_091769.1 coordinate 58,525,099, forward strand.
ATTTTTTTTATAAAGTATGTTATCACAAGTTTGAAAGCTGTGGAAAATACTTTCAAAAATAAATTTACATAATGTATTAAAAGTTATTAATAGTCAATAATAGAATAAAAGTGGGTAAAGGACACAAACAGGAGCTGGCTTGAAGTAACCCCCAATTACAAACTCACAACAATTTTAGCATCAAAATAAAGACACAGGAAAACTAAAAGTAACACACATGACAAATAAGCCATGAGGCCATAACAGATACTTAAAGTAGGAGGAGTTGAAATCCTTTTTACAGAAGAACACAAGCTAACAAATTAGAAAAGAGTACTAGAACTAGAAAATCATCACTCTGCAACCTCATATTGCAAGAATTATCAATGAATTCTAAAACAATTATGTGAGGACATTTCCAAGTTTCTATAATATTACTGCACAGATTACTTGCTAATGCAAAGAATATGTTTACCTTTAAGATGGATTTATTTGGTAGTTACCAGTTTAATTTGGTGGAGAAGGCAATGGCACCCAACTCGAGTACTCTTGCCTGGAAAATCCCATGGATGGAGGAGCCTCTTAGGCTCCAGTCCATGTGGTCGCTAACAGGCACGACTGAGCAACTTCACTTTCACGCATTGGAGAAGGAAATGGCAACCCACTCCAGTATTCTTGCCTGGAGAATCCCAGGGACGGGAGAGCCTGGTGGGCTGCCGTTTATGGGGTAAAACAGAGTCAGACATGACTGAAGTGACTTAGTAGTAGCAGTTTAATTTGGCGGTGAAACTTAGCATCACTCATTATGGGACTTGACATTATATGCCTCTTGAAGGGATGTAAAATCAAGTCCACAAGCACCACTATCAAGTGTTCATACTATTTCCAAAGACGCTGGTTTATTTTGCCCGGAGTAGAATCTGAACATTGGCACTGTAAGTGTTAAAAAATTCACTGTAGTCTGCAGTCAAGTTAGACGGCAAATCACTAAATATTTGAAAGGTAAATATTGATACCTGTATGAATTATTTTGGAATTATATATGAGAGTCCTAAGAACATTATTGCAATGGAAAATCATCTTCCTGATTTTTGCAGAGTTTCTCAGCCAATCTATCTTTTCCAAAGATCATCTCTCTCCTCTTTTGCACTATTATAAGCTTTTAAATGAATATGAACCTTTAAATTATATCATAAAAAGAAATTATAAGAAGTTCTATAGATCAAACATAAATGTTATTAAGGATTTTTGACATAGTATTTTAATTAAAAAATGTGTGCATCTGTCCTCTCACTGTCTAATATGAATACTATTAGAAAAGGAAATTTCACTGTTGAAGTAATATTTGATGTGACAGATTACTTGCTAGTCATGGGGAAAGGAAGGATGCATTGTACTATGCAAGAATCGGGATGTCACCACATACTGTGTGATTCTATGTGAAATGACTAGAATAGACAAGCCTGAGACAAAATAGACTAGCGCTTGCCTAGGGCTCGGGGCTGGTAGTGGCTGGGAATTGGGGAGTTACTACTAATAGGTATGGGTTATCTTTTGGAGATTATGAAAATTACCTGAAAGTCATTATGGTAATAGTTATACAACTCTGTGAATATACTTGGAGAAGGCAACGGCACCCCACTCCAGTACTCTTGCCTGGAAAATCCCATGGACGGAGGAGCCTGGTAGGCTGCAGTCCATGGGGTCTCTAGGGGTCGGACATGACTGAGGGACTTCCCTTTCACTTTCCACTTTCATGCATTGGAGAAGGAAATGGCAACCCACTCCAGTGTTCTTGCCTGGAGAATCCCAGGGATGGGGGAGCCTGGTGGGCTGCCATCTCTGGGGTCGCACAGAGTCGGACACGACTGAAGTGACTTAGCAGCAGCAGCAGCAGCAGCAGCAGCAGCAAGCTTTTAGATATAAATTCTAGGGGATCTTTAATTCTAGGAATAAATTCTATATTTTTGTGAAGAAGCAATGAGACACATCTAAATGGAGAAAAATTCTACCAGAAAACTCTTCTAGCCTCCCCAGCAAGTCATTGTTATGGAAGGGAAAGTGGATAGAAATAGTTTCAGATTTCACAAGACTTACAACATGTAACAAATGCAATAGATGCTATTTGGAGCAAACCAACTAGGAAGAAGATTTTTGATACAATTGAAAAATTCAGGAATAGAATGGGTATTTTATCATATAAAAAGAAGAGTATTAATAATTTGTTAGAGATTGTGGTTATATGTACTTAATTTTTACAGATGTCCACTCTAGTATTTAAGGAGTGAAATGTCATAATGTCTGTAATTTAATTTTTTTAAAAAATCAGAAAAAATGTAGATAAAACAAATATGGCAAAATGTTGACTACTGTTAAATCTAGGCATGTATGGGGACTTCCCTGGTGGTCCAGTTGTTAGAACTCCACGCTTCCACTGCAGGGGACCTGATCCCTGGTCGGGGAAACTAAGATCCCACAAGCTATGTCGCGCAGCTAAAAAAGAAAAAAAAAAAAAAAAAACAAAACTAAGTGGATATATGGGGGTTCATTTTACTAGTTCCTCTGTCTTCCATTTGAAAATTGTCATTAAAAAACTTTTAGAGCCAGGAAATTGTGAAATCTGTAATGATAATGCAAAAGAATTATCCAAAGATTTTTTTCCTAAGAGATATTTGAATAAGAAGTGTAAATAATTTTTAGCAATTCTGAATTCTGTGTTAAAGTACAGGTGGCTGGGACTTCCCTGTAACCATCTTCTAATGGTTAAGACTCTGCTTCGAACGTCCGTGGTGGTACAGTGGATAAGAATTTGTCTGCCAATGCAGGGGACAAGGGTTCAATCCCTGATCTGGGAAGATTCTACATGCCATGGAGCAACTAAGCCCATGCACCATAACTATTGAAGCTGGTGCACCTAGAGCCTGTGCTCTGCAACAAGAGAAGCCACCCACAATAAGAGGCTAAGGCACCGAAAGGAAGAGTAGCCCCCACTCGCCGCAACGCCCTGCTTGCTGCAACTAGAGAAAGCTCTCCTGGCAACAAAGACTCAGTGCAACCAAAAAGAAATAAAAATTTAAAAAAGGACTGCGCTTCCACTGTGGAAGTCACGGGTTGTTTAATCCCTGGTTGGGGAACTAAGATCCCGCATGCTGTACCTCTCAGCTAAATAAAGTATAGGTGTTGTATCGACTTCGGCGGTAGACGTGTGTGTGACAAAATAACAACCCAAATATTATTGAAATTTGTATTGCATTTCATAGAATACTGTTCTTTTTTAAATAAAGGGAATTTAAAATGTATGTAACTATGTAAAACTTCCATGCACATAAATTCACATACTAGGAAATGTCCTTTATCATATTATGATCCCTACATTGGGATCACAAAATACAGCAATGTTAACCGCATGTTAAAAGTTAGAAGCACTGTATTCTTAAAATTTCAGTAGGAGTCAGCAGACAATAGTAAGAAAAAAGAAACTTGTTAATTTCTTCAGGTACTGATTTAGGGTTCCATAGTCCAATTGCTCCCCCTGTGCTGTCTACCCAAAGATTTCTGTCTCATTTCTGGTCTTTCTTTTATTTTTGGCCATGTCCTGTGGCTTGGGGAAACTTAGTTCCCTGATCAGGGATTGAACCCAGGCCCTGGCAGTGAAAGCACAGCGTCCTAACCACTGGACCACTAGGAAATTCCCCATTTCTGCTGTTTCTTGCCACTCGGGTGACCTGGGGAAAGAAGAGGCACATAGATTGTCTCAGTAGGGTCAATGGCAAATCATAAACAAATAGCTATTTTGTCTTACTTCCAGTCAAGACATTGTTAGTTACACTTAAGGACAGATTAGGTGTGAAGCTAGTGAAGCATGCTTAAACTTGTACACACTTCTTCTAAGGGGAATACCTTTAGCTTTTGTTCACATGCTGTGTTTAGTCTCAGTTGTGTCCAACTCTTTGTGACTCCATGGACTGTAGCCCACCAGACTCCCCTGTCCATGGGATTTCCCAGGCAAGAACACTGGAGTGGGTTGCCATTTCCATCTCCAGGGGATCTTTCTGAGCCAGGGAATGAACTAGTGTCTCTTGCATTGCAGGTGGATTCTTTACCTGCTGAGCCATCAGGGAAGCCTGTAGGCTTATACTTTTGTAAAAATTCGAACGAGTTTAAAACACAATTGGTTGAGACCTTTGTCTTTTTCATCAAACTTCTCCTCATGCTGGATCTTGGGTCAGTGGCCATGGGCGTTTCTGAAAGTCAGAGAAATAATTAGTAGTAATTCCTTAATATCATCCAATAAAGTCCTGCACAAAATGTGTGTGTCACTATGCTGGTCCATAAGCTACTACTATCTGTCTGTGAAGAAATAAGTAAAGAAATTGAGAACAAGCATAACAATTTCATAAGATAATTTTGTGTCTATTGACTCTAATAATGATAAAAACTATAGACATTTGTTGTACATCTTTCTTTCACTTCATTTTTCTAGTAATTAAATTTTGTTTTATTTTACAAATGTAAATTTGTTGGGCAAAATTTGTTGGGCAAAAAAACTTAACTTGAAGAAACACTGATTAAGTTTCTTTAATCTAGAGTATCCTCTTCTTCTTTCATATCATTGAACAATTGCCTTGCAAAATTATAATCCCCCTCCTTTCTGATTTGTCTGATTTTTTTCTCAACACTTTTGTTTTCCAATTTGCTTTTTCATTTTCTTAACAGTGTCTCTTGAGAGGCAAAAGATTTTAATTTTGATTAAGTCCCATTATGGATTTTTTCTTTTATAGTTTGTGATTTTGGAGTTGTAGTTAGATAGGTATGGGTAAAAAAAAACAATGAAATAATAAGAAAAACACAAAAAACTCAAAACATAAATCCTTGAATCTCACATAGTTTAAAAAATTAACTCAAAATGGATCACAGACCTAAATGTAAAAGTGATAACTATAAAAACTTCTTTTGTTAGCTCCTTTAAATCTTTTTTTAAATTTTGTACTGGGATATAGCAGATTAACAATGTTGTGATAGTTTCAGGTGGACAGCAAAGGGACTCCGCCATACATATACATGTATTCATTCTCCTCCTAACTCCCCTTTCATCCAGGCTGCCAAATAACATTGAGCAGAGTTCCCTATACTATGCAGTAGGTCCTTGTTGGTTATCCATTTTAAATATAACAATGTGTACCCGTCTATCCCAAAGTCCCTAACTATCCCTTCTCCTTATCTTTTCTCCTGGCAAGGATCATTCCTGAGTCTGTGAGTCTCTATTTTATAAGTAAGCTCATTTGTATCATCTTTTTTGTAAATTTCACATAGAAGAGAGGTCACACAATATCTCTCCTTCTCTGTCTGACTTACTTTACTCAGTACGACAATCTCTAAGTCTATCCATGTTGTGGCAAATAGCATTATTTCATTCTTTTTAATGGCTGAATATTATTCGGCCATAATCATACACAGATAATCATTTGGCCATTATCATATACACGTAATTGTATATGTGTACCACATCTTTATCCATTCCTCTGTTGATGGACACGTGGGTTGCTTCCATGTCTTGGCTGTTGTAAAGAGTGCTGCAGTGAACATGGGGGCATGTATCCTTCTGGATCGTATTTTTTTTCCAGATATATGCACGGGAGTGGGATTGCAGGGTCATATGGTAGCTCTAATTTTAGTAAAACTATAAAATTTGAGAAGACAACATAAAGGAAAATCTTGGTGGCCTTGAAGTTGGCCAAGATTTCCCAAGGTGATTCCAATGTCTGGCCAAGCAGGATTGAGAACCATCAGTAATTCCATTCCAGATAACAAGCCAGGTCAATGTGAGTTAAGGGGAACTATCTCAGGCTACAATGTTTCTCAGATTTTAATGGACATACAAATCACCTGCTGCTGCTGCTAAGTCGCTTCAGTCATGTCCGACTCTGTGAGACCCCATAGACAGCAGCCCACCAGGCTCCCCATCCCTGGGATTCTCCAGGCAAGAACACTGGAGGGGGTTGCCATTTCCTTCTCCAATGCATGAAAGTGGAAAGTGAAAGTGAAGTTGCTCATTTGTGTCTGACTCTTAGCGACCCCATGGACTGCAGCCTACCAGGCTCCTCCGTCCATGGGATTTTCTAGGCAAGAGTATTGGAGTGGGGTACCATTGCCTTCTCCGACAAATTACCTAGTTACTTAAAAAAGAAAAAAGATGTAGTAGATCTCAAATTGTCTTCCCTCTGGTCTTTTAGTTATGTGAAAAAATATGTTATTTAAAGTTTAAGCCACATTTAGCTGGGTATACTGATGCATTCCCTGAAGGACAGCAATGGCAACCTACTCTAGTATTCTTGCCTGGAGAATCCCATGGACAGAGAAGCCTGGCAGGCTACAGTCCACAGGGTCTCAAAGAGTCAGACAGACTGAAGCAACTTAACACAGCATACTACTGATGCATTCATCTGAAAGTATCTTATCAGTCCCACTTTTATAATCTCATTTTTAAAATTTAACAGCAGACAGAAGTCGTAAATGAACCACAAGTGTGACGGAGCTGCTCAAAATAAGGAAATGCTATTTTCAGTTCAGTTCAGTCAGTCGTGTCTGACTCTTTGCCACCGCATGAATTGCAGCACGCCAGGCCTCCCTGTCTATCACCAACTCCTGGAGTTCATCCAAACTCATGTCCATCGAGTCAGTGATGCCATCCAGCCATCTCATCCTCTGTCATGCCCCCAATCCCTCCCAGCATCAGAGTCTTTTCCAATGAGTCAACTCTTCACATGAGGTGGCCAAAGTATTGGAGTTTCAGCTTTAGCATCAGTCCTTCCAAAGAACACCCAGGACTAATCTCCTTTAGAATGGACTGGTTGGATCTCCTTACAGTCCAAGGGACACTCAAGAGTCTTCTCCAACACCACAGTTCAAAAGCATCAATTCTTCGGCACTCAGCTTTCTTCACAGTTCAACTCTAACATCAGTACATGACCACTGGAAAAATCATAGCCTTGACTAGACGGACCTTTGTTGGCAAAGTAATGTCTCTGCTTTTGAATATGCTATCTAGATTGGTCATAGCTTTCCTTCCAAGGAGTAAGTGTCTTTTAATTTCATGGCTGCAATCACCATCTGCAGTAATTTTTGAGTCCCCAAAAAATAAAGTCTGACACTGTTCCCCTGTCTGTTTCCCATGAAGTGATGGGACCAGATGCCATGATCTTCATTTTCTGAATGTTGAGCTTTAAGCCAACTTTTTCATTCTCCTCTTTCATTTTCATCAAGAGGCTTTTAGTTCCTCTTCACTTTCTGCCATCAGGGTGGTGTCATCTGCATATCTGAGGTTATTGATATTTCTCCTGGCAATCTTGATTCCAGCTTGTGCTTCTTCCAGCCCAGCGTTTCTCATGATGTACTCTGCATATAAGTTAAATAAGCAGGGTGACAATATACAGCCTTGACGTACTCCTTTTCCTATTTGGAACCAGTCTGTTGTTCCATGTCCAGTTCTAACTGTTGCTTCCTGACATGCATATAGGTTTCTCAAGAGGCAGGTCAGGTGGTCTGGTATTCCCATCTCTTTCAGAATTTTTCAAATTATTCCAGTTTTTGCCTTCTTAAAGTGAACATGAAAAAACAAGAACTTATGTAAGGATAATGAACTTAAATGGAAAATTTAAAGATTGGAGAGATTTTTTTTTTTTAAATAAAGACTTACTCTTTAACAACTAAATTCAAATATTGGAAGCATTACCATATAGACTTACTTTGTACAAGTCTAAAAGACAAAACGATCCAAGTTATTCAGAGGTATAATTTGACACCATATAACTGTAGGCATTTTAATGATTAGAGCTGTTGAATGATAAGAGTTGCTCTTGTGAGAAAGAGAGAACTCCCTGTCCTTGGAGTGTTCAAACAGAGGATGGTTGTCTTGCTATGAGGAATATTGTAGTAAAATGGAAAATCACAGGAGATGACCACTAGGGTTGCTTCAGCTTTGAGATGCTCAGCTTCAGGGTAATTTTGCAGCTCCACCTCCGTGCTGTGAGAGGCTCAGGGCTTCCTCAGGCTTCACGCGGCTGCCTTATTCCAGGTGCAGAGGTGACTGGGCAGCAACATCTCTCAGCAGCTTTTAATCATCATGGTAATGAATCAGAGCAGGTGTCCTCCAAGGTTATTTTTAGCTGTAGCTTCCATGGTAACAGTAATATTCACTGCTAAACATCATAGAGTGAGATGAGATTACCAGTTTTTCAAAAGGATGAAACTCAGGAATAGCCAAATGGAAGAGTTGTATAGGGCAAGGAACAGGGAAAGAGTGTGAAGCTTCCATGCTCTCTGAGCACACCTCTGTCTCCAAATCTCCACGCATTCACCAAACCATAAGCTCTTATAATCTCATTTTTAATATCTACTAATTGAGTAGACATAAATTGGGTGTATCATTTTAAAAAATATTAACACTGTGATTCCATAGCACTTTATTTAATTATTTATGGCTGCCCTGGGTCTTGATCGCTGCTCGAGGACTTTCTCTAGCGGCAACGAGTGGGCGGCTGCTCTCTAGTTGCAGTGCATGGGCTTTTCATTGAGGTGGCTTCTCTTGCTGTGGAATGCAGGCTTCAGTATTTGTGGCTCATGGGGCTCTAGAGCAAGAACTAGGTAGCTGTGGTGTGCAGGCTTAGTTGCTCTGAGGCATGTGGAAATCTTTCTTGACTAGGAATGGAACCCACATCCCCTGTATTGGCAGGCAGATTTTCCTTGGACCATCAGGGAAGGCCCAAGTATATAATTTTTTTAAGGATTTATTTTCTTGGTAGGTTTCTAGGAGGGAATTTGTTGAGTCAAAGAATATGAATATTTTATATTGCCAAATTTCTTTGCATCAGACAACCTGAAAACTACACTGTCTGGACATGAAATACAAATTAATTTAGGCTAAAATTTCTGATGTAAATGAAAAGCAAATAATGGCATATTTTCCATAAATGATACGATTGTGTATGTAAAAAAACAATGGATTCTGCTTTTGAAAAACAGAATAAGCGATGTTAGCAAGGTAGTTTCAGAAGGCAAGGTCAATAGTTTAAATGCTATTGTATTTCTACATACTTGTAACAGCTAGATAATGATTTTTAGAGGGCCAAACTTTACATATCCTTTATTCAACTCACTTAAGTCATCCAAATATTATTCCTAACTTTTGAGACAGTCTTTTAAACACTGAGACTTCTTTTACATCCGAAGATTATTTTAGAGAAAGAAAAGCCATCATGCTTAAAGCTGGTGGTGAGCTCAGCTACACGTAGACTTTTGTGATATAGAGGTGACCTTTCGAGTACCAAGTCTGGTGTCTTTAATCCTTTCTCACAGTATGAAGTGATGGGGTACTTTTACCCAAGCCAGTACTGAATGTGTGTGTGTTCCTCGCCAGATGCTGGTGCAATTTTAGTTATAACGGTTCTGCAAAAGGCTTTCTTCAGAGTAACTAGAAATGAGCGATTAAAGGTCTTTTCTGGTTGTTGTAAATGAACTGCTACTGCTGCTGCTGCTAAGTTGTTTCAGTCGTGTCCCCATAGACAGCAGCCCACCAGGCTCCCCCATCCCTGGGATTCTCCAGGCAAGAACACTGGAGTGGGTTGCCATTTCCTTCTCCAATGCATGAAAGTGAAAAGTCAAAGTGAAGTCGCTTAGTCGTGTCTGACTCTTAGCGACCCCATAGACGGCAGCTTACCAGGCTCCTCTGCCCATGGGATTTTCCAGGCAAGAGTACTGGAGTGGGTTGCATTCTAAATAGTAAGATCCATATCCGGTTGTTGGCTCAAGATACAGCTCTATTCTCTCAGCAGGATTTGTTTGGTTTTATTTATTTATTTATGGTATAAATAACTGACATAAAACATTATATTAGTTTCAGGTGTACACTACAATGATTCAATATTTGTATACATGGCAAAATGATTGCCGTGATAAGACTGGTTAGCACTCATCTCTGCACATAATTACAGACTTTTTTTCTTGTAAAGAGGACTTTTAAGATTTACTACCTTAGCAACTTTCAAACTGGCAATACAGTGTTATTAATTATGGTCACCAAGCTGTACATTAGATCCCCATTTGTTATTTATTTTACAACTGGAAATTTGTTCTTTTTGAATCCCTTTACCTGTTTTACCCACCCCACTCCCTGCTCCTGGCAATTACCAATCTGTTCTCTGTATCTATGAGCTTGGTTGAGGTTGTGGTTGTTTTAAGACTCCACATATAACTGAGATCATACCATATTTGTATTTTTCTGACTCATTTCCCTTAGCATAATGCCCTCAAGGTCCATCTATGTTATCACAAGTGACAAATTTAATTCTTTTTTATGGCTGAATAATATTCAATTTGTGTGTGTATATATATACATCTTCTTTATCCATTCATTTGTTGATAGACACTTAGGTTGTTTCCATATCTTAGCTATTGTAAATAATGCTGCAATAAATATGGGGATGCATATATCTTTCCAAGTTAGTGTCTCTGTTTTCCTCAGGTAAATACTTAGAAATGAAATGCTGGACCATATGGTAGTTCAATTTTTAATTTTTAAAGGAACCTCCATACTGCTTTCCATAGTGGCTGCACCAATTTGCATTTCTACCAACAGTGCACAAGGGTTTCCTTGACTCCACATCCTCTCCAACACTTGCTTTTTAATAATAGCCATTCTAACAGGTGTAAGATGATGTCTCATTTCAGTTTTGATTTAAATTTCCCTGATGACTGGTAATGCTGAGCAGTTTTTCATGTACCCGCTGGTCATTTGTTTGCCTTTGTTGGAAAAATGTCTATTCAGATCCTCTGCCCATTTTTCAATTAGATTATTATTATTTTTTGTCATTGAGTTGTATGAGTTCTTCAAATATTTTGGATATTAACATCTTATCAGACATATGATTTGCAAATATTTTCTTCTATTCAGTAAGTTGCCTTTTCATTGTATTGATGGTTCCTTTTGCTGTGCAGAAGCTTTCTAGTTTGATGTAGTCCCATTTATTCATTTTTGCTTTTGTTGTCTTTACTTTTTATGTCAAATTCAAAAGATTATCACCAAGACCATTCTTCTACTAGGAGTTTTACAGTTTCAGGTCTTAACATTCAAGTCTCTAATCCTTTTTGAGTTAATTTTTGTATTTGGCATAAGACTGTGGCTCAGTTTCATTCTTTCGCATGTTGCTGTCCAGTTTTCCCAGCACCATTTATGAAACAGAGTTTTCTTTCCCCATTGTAAATTATTGGCTGAGGTGTCAAAATTAATTGACCAAATTTATGTCAGTTGTTTTTGTTGTTATTCCAGAAAGGAATGTAATATGCTAACAGGTTATATTAATAAAAATATATGTGATTTTCCTCTATTAAAATTTTTTGCAATTTTTTAATGAGAAAAATTAACATTACAAGCTTTTAAAAAGAAGCTATTTGTTAACGCAATCCTCAGAATAAACTTCTAGAAATACCATACCACAGTACTGACCTAGCAAGTTTTTGCTGAAACAGTCCTACTTCTTTCCACTCATGTGACACTGGACACTTTATAGAATTAGGTTTACATGGAAAGTACTCCTGAAATAACAGAAGGTACTTATTTCATCCCAGATAATCTACCCAACATTTAGGAAATACTGCCACCCAGTGGACGGTAGGAATTTAGTTCCTGTTTCCAGCAATTTCGTTCCTGTTGCAGTCACTTCAGTCGTGTCCGACTCTCTGCGACCCCATGGACCACGGCCCGCCAGGCTCCTCTGTCCATGGGATCTTCCAGGCAAGAATACTGGAGTGGGTTGCCATTTCTTTCTCCAGTGATAAAGTATGAAGTGAGTGAAGTGAAGTCGCTCAGTCGTGTCCGACTGTTTGCGACCCCATGGACTGTAGTCTACCATGCTCCTCCGTCCATAGGATTTTCCAGGCAAGAGTACTGGAGTGGGTTGCCATTGCCTTCTCCTCCTGTCGCTTTAATTCTGTATAAAAGTCAAAAGACCAAAGGCTGTGCGTGTATGTCTGTGGAAACTTCAGAGGCTTGGGTTGAACCAGGAGGGTTAACTCAAATAGCTGCTCATGTATTTGTGAGCCAAGGAGGAAAGATGAAATCCCAACTAGAAGGGAAGCTGAAGTGGGAATCTTCAGGGGTTCCAGGGACTGAATTGTACACTGAGTATACTGAGGAATGCACGTAGTAGGCTGAATAATGCATCTTGCTTCCAATTTTAAAATCTATCCTAGGGAAATAATCATGGATGTGCAAAGATTTAATGTTGGTGTTTATAATTTTTTTATAACAAGAAACATAATGCATAGTCCTATAATTGAGGATTAATTGAATAAATAACAATACACCTCTGTAATTAAAGTGACCATTAAAATGATATTAAAAATGTGCAGAGACAAGATACTGAAAATCTATTTTTAGTGAAAAATGCAGATCACAAAGTAGCATATATCACACACAGGTAACAGACCACAAATATATCAACATTTTGATAATGACAATAATAATTAACATATATTCAGTGATTACTATGTGACAGGTAGATTAAAATGACTACTTTGGACCCACCTACTTTTTCCTTCTCTAACTTAATCCTTCTAATGCTTCTCTCTAATTCCATTCCTAGCCTTGCTGGGGCCCTCGAACTCTTTAGTAGCCTGATCAAGTGTATGGACTCCAGAATAATGTTTTTAAATACATAAAACACATTGTATTAAATAGGAAGCAAGTTACTTTGAAATACAATTATTAAAATATCTAAAAATTATGATATAGTAACATGTATATATATATATATGTATAGTATATATTTTATGTTAAATAATACATATATGTTATATATGTTTCTTTATCAACATATTAAATAAGATGTAGTAGAAGGTATGGGCTTCCCTGGTGACTCGGTGGTAAAGAATCTGCCTGTATGGCAGGAGGTGCAGGAGACATGGTTCGGTCCCTGGGTCGGGAAGATCCCCTGGAGGAGGGCATGGCAACCCACTCCAGTATTCTTTCCTGGAGAGTCCCATGGACTGAGGAGCCTGGTGGGCTATATAGTCCATTGGGTCATAAAGAGTCAGACATGACTAAGTGACTGAGCACACACACACGTTACTAGAAGGTATAGTAATAATTTTCTAAGTGGAAATATTAATGTGATATTTCAAGATAATTACAACTATGATTTGATATGGAAGTATTTGTGATTTCTGTTGGTGACAGTCATTGTGTTTTGTTGGCTGTTTTCATAACTGGAGGAAATGTTAAACTGCAGCTACAAACTAGCATTAATACCGTTGGGATGTATGGTAAGAACCTGGCCCTCCAGTCTATTATCTAGCCAGTTTCAGATCATGTCAGTCCACTTTCAAACCCCCAAGTAGCTTCCCATCTCATTTAAAATCTTTACCCCAAGAAAATCTGGCTTCATAGTTTCCTTCCTGATAGCATTTTATACCAGTCCCCTTCTCCTTCCCTGCCTTCCAGCCTTGTGTGCAATTCTTTTAAAAAATTCTTTATTGAATTTGTTGCGATATTGCTTCTGTTTTATGTTTTTTGGGGGGATGCCCTGAGGCATGTGGGATTGTAGCTCCCCAACCAGGGATCCAACCAACCTGAACCCCCTGCATTGGAAGGCAAAGTCTTAACTAATCACTGGATTGCCAGGGAAGTCTCCTGTGCAGTTCTTTGATTACAGTCAACTACAGTCCTAGCCTGGTTCCAAATAGGGAAAGGAGTGTGTCAAGGCTGTATATTGTCACCCTGCTTACTTATATGCAGAGTACATCCTGAGAAATGCTGGGCTAAATGAAGCACAAGCTGGAATCAAGATTGCTGGGAGAAATATCAATAACCTCAGATACGCAGATGACACCACCATTACGGCAGAAAGCAAAGAAGTAAAGAGCCTCTTCATGAAAGTGAAAGAGGAGAGTGGAAAAGTTGGCTTAAAACTCAACATTCAGAAACTAAGATTATGGCTTCTGGTCTCATCACTTCATGGCAAAAAGATGGGAAACAGTGACAGACTTTATTTTTGAGGGCTCCAAAATCACTGCAGATGGTGACTGCAACCATGAAATTAAAAGACGCTTGCTCCTTGGAAGAAAAGCTATGACCAACCTAGACAGCATATTAAAAAGCAGAGACATTACTTTGCCAACGAAGGTCTGTCTAGTCAAAGCTATGGTTTTTCCAGTGGTCATGTATGGATGTGAGAGTTGGACTGTGAAGAAAGCTGAGCACTGAAGAATTGATGCTTTTGAACTGTGGTGTTGGAGAAGACTCTTGAGAGTCCCTTGGACTGCAAGGAGATCCAACTAGTCCATTCTAAAGGAAATCAGTCCTGAATATTCATTGGAAGGACTGATGTTGAAGCTGAAACTCCAAAACTTTGGCCACCTCATGCAAAGAACTGACTCATTTGAAAAGACCCTGATGCTGGGAAAGATTGAAGGCGGAAGGAGAAGGGGATGACAGAGGATGAGATGGTTGGATGGCATCACCGACTCAATAGGCATGAGTTTGAGTAAACTCTGGGAGTTGGCAATGGACAGGGAGACCTGGCGTGCTGCAGTCATGGGGTCGAAAAGAGTCGGACACGACTGAGTGACTGAACTGAAATGAACGGTCCTAGACTTTGCTTCTGCCATTCTCTCTGCTAAGCATTATTCTCATACATATTGGCAGTGCTTGTTCCCTTAGATCAAGGATTGACATTTTCCGTAAAAGGTCAGAGAATCACTATTTTACACTTTGTGGTCCATATCACCTCTGTTGCAACTACTCAGCTCTGCTGTGATAGTGCAAAAGCAATCATAGACAATACATAAATGCATGGCTCCAATATATCTTTGTTTTTGGACACAAATTTGAATTGCTTATGAATTTCACATATGCAATATTTTTCCAAGAAATTTTAAATCATTTACAAATGTAAAAACCAGACGGTTCTTTACCACTAGCACCACCTGGGAAGACCCTTAGCTCTTTGAGCTGTACAAAAACAGGCAGCTAGCTCGTCAAATTTGACTCACAGATTGCTGACTGCTTCCTTATTTATATCTACCAGACCTCTGTTCATATGTGCTTCTTTGGAGAGCTCTTCTATGGCCACTTCATTCCATATAGCCTTCCCCTTCTCTATTCCTTTGCTTTGCTTTATTTTTATTCATTGAACTCCTCCAGACCCAATATATATTTTTTATTTGCTTATTTCCTATCTTCCTTCTAGCATATAAGCACCGTGAGGCAGGACCCTGGTCAGTTCTTTTTTTCAGAACCTCTGTCAGTATGACAGAACCTGAAACAAAATAAAGGCTCAATACTTCCTGAATGAATATTTTAGTGCTGGTTTGATATTGTGACTTAGGGCTTCACCAATGGTTCAAGCAGTAAACAATTTGCCTGTGTGCAGGAGATGTAGGAGATAGGGGTTTGATCCCTGGGTTGGGAAGATCCCCTGGAAAAGAAAACGGCAACCTACTGCAGTATTCTTGTCTGAAAAATTCCAGGGACAGAGGTGCCGTGGACAGTCAGTCCACAGGGTTGCAAAGAATCAGACACGACTGAGCGCACATACACACAACACACAGTAAGAAATAAATATTTGGTCTTCATTCCTGGTTTTTGGCACAGAGCTCCTGCAACTTGGAATTTCTTAAGTAATAAGAATGACAAAAGTGTCTTTTATTATGTTAATAAAGTGACTTTAGGACTTAGGGTGTTGGTAGCCAGGAGAACCATGTGATTTTAAGGTTGGAACTTTCATCTCCACTTCCCACCCTGACCTGTGGATAGGAGGTAAAGGGGGTGGAAAAGGGGCTGGAGTGTGAATACATGTTCATAGCTAATGATTGACTCAATCATGTTTATGTAATGAAGCCTCCTTAAGTGAAAGTGAAAGTGAAGTCACTCAGTCGTGTCCGACTCTTTGCGGCCCCATGTACTGTAGCCTGTTAGGCTCCTCCATCCATGGGATTTTTCAGGCAAGAGTGCTGGAGTGGATTACCATTTCCTTCTCCAGGGGATCTTCCCTGAACCTGGGTCCTCCCGCATTGCAGGCAGATGCTTTACCGTCTGAGCCACCAGGGAAGCCTCCTTAAACCACCCCCCAAAAAGACAGCTTTGAGAGCTTCTGGTTTGACAAACAATGGAGGTTGAGGAGCATGGTGATTCTCTGTGTCCTTTCCCCATACCTGACTGTATATATCTTTCATCTGGCTATTCTTGAGTTTTATCGTTTATGGTAAACTGGTAATCTAGTAAGGAGACTGGTTTCCTAAATCCTGTGAGCCACTCTAGCAGATTAATAGAACCCAAGGAGGAGATCATGAAAGCCTCTGATTTCTAGCCATTTCCAAAGCACAGGGGACAAACTGGTCTTAAGACTGGTCTCTGAAGAAATGAGGAAGTGCCCTCACGTAGAACTGAGCCCTTCACCTGTGGGGTGTGATGCTCTCTCCAGGTGGATAGTGTCAAATTGAGTTATATTAAAGGACTGTCACTGGTGGAGAAGTGCTGGGTGGTGTGGGAGACCCCCTACACACATAGACACACACACCAGAATTGGGAGCAGAACCCTTAGCTGGTCATCTCTCTATGATATTACTCATTAGAATTAGAATTTCTTGTGGTGGTCAGAGTTAGGAATTATTCTTAGATATAGTCTGAATCAATGCAGAGTAAAATAAAATGATGTTTCTATTAACAGTGAATTTTTATGAAGCTGTATTCAAATGGAAATTATGGCAAAATCAGATTTCTCTAAAACTGTACTTGTGATTGATGTTTTTTGGACCTCTATTGAATTCTCTATACTTACAGTGTTGGTTTGGTTTTGTACATTAGTCTGTTTAAATTATTTTGTACTTTGATAGCCCCTGCATCAGCTATCCCGGGCATCTACAAGTCTGACAATGTTTACTATGTTCCTCAGGACCTATCAGAGTAATGCAGAAGGGGACTGATTCTACATGGCTCTTTCAGGTGGCTGGAGCGCCGTTAATCCAACCTATGGGAAAATCTTGTAAGTGGTCCTTTAGGTCAGGATTACAGGAAAGTCCTCCACACATGAATTAGGAGTGGAGAGAAGGGGGACTTCAGATAATTCAACCAAAAGTCAATAGCTGAGGTATTCAAAGCATAGGAAGTGTTTGTTGCTGTTATTGTTCAGTCACTAAGTCATGTCTAACTCTTTGTGACCCCATGGGCTGCAGCACACCAGGCTTTCCTGTCCTTCACTGTTTCCTGGAGCTTGCTCAAACTCGTGTCCATTGAGTTGGAGATGCCATCCATCCATCTCATCCTCTGTCACCCCCTTCTCCTCCTGCTTCTCTGGTGACTCAGAATCCCTCGGGTAAAGAATCCGCCTTCAATGCTGGAGACCTGGCTTCAACTCCTGGATTGGGAAGATCCTCTGGAGAAGAGAATCACTACCCAGTCCAGTATTCTTGCTTGAAGAATTCCATGGACAGAGGAGCCTGGTGGGCTATATAGTTCATGGGGTTGCAAAGTGTTGGACACAACTGAGTGACTAACACTTTCAGTTTCAGGAAATGCTTAATATCAATATTAATATGTCTAAAGGGAGGATGTGTCTATCATAAGGGTGTGGAATCAGCTGTGGAGAAACAAAGGTGATCCTTGAGACCAATATCAGCCTCACTTCTCTAGCCTTCTGTCAAGCCTCCTAATAGAATATCTCTGTTCAAAGTTGGATATTTGGATCACTTAACAAACTCTCTTTGTTATATCTGATTCCACATTCATATGGACACATTTTGAAGATTCAGCTACTCATGTGATAAACCCACAGGGAGAGAATAGGCTGCTAAGATTGACCCTACACTGTGGGCTTGTTTTTCTGTATGTAATTTCAATATAGCACTGTTAAAATGACATTTGGTTTTAATCAGTTTCTCAGGGATTTTGTAAGCAGGAAGAGATCGAGTTTCTGAGTGAGCCAGGCTGAAGGTCAGAATCTCAACAATGGTGAATATACCAAGGGACTTGCCGTTTTGCAGAGGCCAGTTTGGGACATTGATAAGCATGTGTATTTTGGCATGATAATCCAGTAAGGGTTTTGTCAAATTTCCCTCTGAAACAAAATAAGTTATTTATGGCATTAGTTATACTATTGAAAAATGAACATTAAATAAATTTGACATGATTTGTTCTTAGTGAGTGCCTGCTGGCTCTTGATAAATGTATTCCTTTAAATAATTGCCACAAGATGTTTCGATATCTATTAAACACTTTTCCAGGTTTACTAGTTTGAAGTTTTTGGTGTCTCTACTATCCTCTTTATTTTATTTATTTATTTGGCTGTGTCAGGTCTTGGCTGTGGCACTCAGGACCTTTAGTTGTGGTGAAATCTTAGTTGCATCATGTGGAATCTAGTCCCCTGGCAAAGGATCACACCTGGGACCCCTGGACTGGGAACATGGAGTCTTAACCACTAGACCAGCAAGGAAGTCCCTGAAGACTAGCCTTTGAAACACCATGCTCTGTCCTTGGATAAGAAGGTGGTGAGGGGTGAGAGGTGGAGGTAGAAGGATATAACTGCACCGTTTCTCTGTTTAAAATGTCTGTGTGTATATAACGTGAAAAAAAGACATCAAAAAGTTCTAACTAGTTTATAGTAGCGACTAACGTGTTCTAAATCCTAAACACTTGTATTATTATATTTCATCCTTAAATCATATTTTAGAGGTGTGGTTTTATTTTTATTATTCAGATGAAAACACTGAAGATCAGAGAAGCAACCTGCCTAAAGCTAGCAGTGGCACCAACTGAGCTCAAGTCCATCTGATTCTAAAGCCTGTGTTTCTGATTGATTGATTGATTTTTTTTTTAATTTATTTAATTTTGGCTGTGCTGGGTCTTCGTTGCTGTAAGGTCTTTCCTCTAGTTGCGGTGAGTGGGGGCTACTCTTTGTTGCAGTGCAAGGGCTCTCATTGCTGTGGCTTCTCTTATTGCAGAGCACAGGCTCAATAGCTGTGGCGCACAGCTTTCGTTGCTCCCAGGCATGTAGGATCTTCCCAGTTCAAGGGGCGAACTCGTGTCTCCTGCATCGGCTGGCACTCTCTTTACCACTGAGCCACCAGGGAAACCCTTGATTGACTTTTAATTGATGTATAGTTGAGCTACAATAAAGCCTGTGTTCTTACCTCCACATTATATCAATCAAACAAGTCCTGGCCTATTCTTAAGATCATTTATTCCTCAGTGAGTACATCTTGAATCAGAGAAAAATTGAGCTGAGTGACATTACCATTTCTGGTATTTATAACAAATTTGAAATGTGAAACAAAATTATATTCTGTTACTCATTTGTTTAAGATGGTAACTCATCCTTAAGTTTTTTAAACCCCATTCATTAGTACCTGGATGTTAGCCTGAGCCAGAGGAACCAGCAGGAAATTCTCCATTTACAAATCTGGAGAGAAAAAAAAAAACCAGGGAGTTTCAGTGCTACAGCAAAAATGTTTATTAAGTATTTAGTATCAGGCATAGATATAATAGAGGCCTTCCCTGTTGGCTCAGTGGTAAAGAATCTGCTTGCAATGCAGGAGACACATGCAGAAGACATGGGTTCAATCCATGGGTCAGGAAGATCCCCTGAAGGAGGACATGGAAAACCAGTCTAGTATTCTTGTTTGAAAAATCCCATGGACTGAGGAGCCTGGCAGGCTACAGTCCATAGGGTCACAAAGAGTCAGACAGAACTGAAGTGACTGAGCATGCACACATGCATAGACATAATAATATAGTTTACAGTGTCCCTAGACCCTGACTAAACCCAGTGAGGGCAGAGACTGTGCATAATCCAGCTGCTTCACAGAGGTCCTGGGCCAAGCAAGGAGCTCAATAAAGTCTGTGAAATGAATGAATGAATAAACAAAAGGCACTTAGAAATCACAACAGATAAATACAAATTGACAGGAGACTTCTTTACCCAACTGTAGCAAACTAGAATCAAGGGATATCTCTTAATGTTTATTAGGTTAATATAGGCAAAATAAAGGACACAACGCTAGGTAAAATGAAAACAAAACAATACAGAATTAAAACAACAACAACACAGAATTGAGAACAAAACAACTCCAACCCCAAAGCCAAAAACAGTCCCTGGCCCTCCAGCAGCACTGAAGACAGTAGGGGGTTCAGTTCAGTTCAGTCGCTGTGTCTGACTCTTTGCGACCCCATGGACTGCTGCATGTCAGGCTTCCCTGTCCGTCACCAACTCCCGGAGTTTACTCAAACTCATGTCCATCAAGTTGGTGATGCCATCCAACCATCTCATCCTCTGTCATCCCTTCTCCTCCTACCTTCAATCTTTCCCAGCATCAGGGTCTTTACAAATGAGTCAGTTCTTCACATCAGGTGGCCAAAGTATTGGAGTTTCAGCTTCAGTATATCAGTCCTTCCAATGAATATTCAGGACTGATTTCCTTTAGGATGGACTGGTTGGATCTCCTTGCAGTCTAAGGGACTCTCAAGAGTCTTCTCTAACACCACAGTTCAAAATCATCAATTCTTCGGCGCTCAGATTTCCTTATTGTCCAACTGTCACATCCATACATGACTATTAGAAAAACCGTAGCTTTGACTAGACGGAAGTTCACGGTTCACATACTGTTGAAGCCCGGCTTGGAGAATTTTGAGCATTACTTTGCTAGCGGGTGACATGAGTTCAGTTGTGCAGTAGTTTGAACATTATTTGGCATTGTCTTTCTTTGAGATTGGAATGTAAACTGACCTTTTCCAGTCCTGTGGCCACTGCCGAGTTTTCCAAATTTGCTGGCATGTTGAGTGCAGCACTTTCACAGCATCATCTTTTAGGATTTGAAATAGCTCCACTGGAATTCCATCACCTCCATTAGCTTTGTTCCTAGTGATGCTTCCTAAGGCCCACTTGACTTCGCATTCCAGGATGTCTGGCTCTAGGTGAGTGATCACACCATTGTGGTTATCTGGGTCATGAAGATCTTTTTTGTACAGTTCTTCTGTGACCTGTAGGGGGAGTGACCTTATTTAAGAAAACTGGAGTGATGCATTCCTATCACATGCTTTATTAAGGGCTTGCCTTGTGGCTCAGCTGGTAAAGAATCTGCGTGCAATGCGGGAGACCAGGGTTCAGTCCCTGGGTTGGGAAGATCCCCTGGAGAAGAGAAAGGCTACCCACTCCAGTGCCTGGAGAATTCTATGGACTGTATAGTCCATGGAGTGGCAAAGAGTCAGACACTAGTGAGCCACTTTCACTTTATCATTATAAAAGATACTTAGTGTTTTCCTGAAAGGACTCAGTAACATTGATACCTTTCCTGATGATTTAGTTAGGAAACAGGAACCAGATTATAATTCTATTATAAATTTGTATTGAATTCTTCAAACATACAAGGCAAAAAGAGAGATACCATTTTTTGAGCACTTGGTTTGTAGTAAGTGTTCAATAATGGTCTTTTGATACTTTCACCAGTATTGTCCCTAGGCTTTATAGTGTCTCAGTGATACAGATGTCTTTGTTAGGTGAAATGTAATAACTTTTTGTTATTATTAAATTTGACTTGAAACACTTAAACACTTACGTAGCACTTATTCTATGCTAGGCCGTATCGTACGACTCTTTGCTACCCCATGGACTATAGCCCACTAGGCTCCTCTGTTCATGGGATTTCTAGGCAAGAATACTGTAGTGGGTTGCCATTTCCTTTTCTGGGGGATCTTCCCTACCCAGGGATTAAACCCAAATCTCTTCCATTTCCTGCATGAGCAGCTGGATTCTTTACCACTGTGTCACCTGGGAAGCCCCCCAATAATAATGATTTTTTTTGTTATTATTATCAAATTTGACCAGAAACATTTCAACACTTATATAGCAGTTACTCTATTCTAGGCAGTATCCTAAGTATTTTATATTTAAAAATAAACACACATTAAAAAAAATTGAATTCCTAGGTATTAATTTACTTAATTCTTACAAAAACCCATGAGACAGGCACTACTATCACCTCCATTAAACAGATTAGAAAAGACAGGGTGTGGCATGGTTAATGTGCTCAAGGTCACATAATTAGCAAGTGGTAGATCTAGGATTGGAGAAGGCAACGGCACCCGACTCCAGTACTCTTGCCTGGAAAATCCCATGGGAGTGGAGCCTGGTAGGCTGCAGTCCACGGGGTCGAGAAGAGTTAGACACGACTGAGTGGCTTCACTTTCACCTTTCACTTTCATGCATTGGAGAAGGAAATGGCAACCCACTCCAGTGTCCTTGCCTGGAGAATCCCAGGGACGGGGGAGCCTGGTGGGGCTATGGGGTCGCACAGAGTCGGACACGACTGAAGCGACTTAGCAGCAGCAGCAGATCTAGGATTTGAACCTAGCATATTTCACTAGCTTCATGTGATGCTGCCTGCTACTTGGGATTTTGTTCATTAGAAACACCAGGGGAAAACTGCACCTCCTACTCAATCAGAATTTCTAGCAGTAGTGTCCATGATCTTGGATCTTAACCAACTTTCCAGGTGATGCTTCTACAATTAGCTCAATGTGAGTCCATGATTTCGTTGACAGTTTTGTTCTTTCCTTTGTTCTGTAATATAACAATATTCTTAGAGTTGATGGCACTTTAGAGTAGATGAAATACAAAAGATGTTTCTTTCATCTCTCAGAACTATCCTTTTTTACCTGATCAGTGAATGAGTTATGTATATACGTTCTTAGCAGACTCAGATTCTTATATAGAAAAAAACCAGAACGTGAATTACAAAGTGAAAAGAAATGTTGTGAACCCAGAAGACTAGATGGTAGTCCAGAATAAACCCTCACCTTCACCCCTTTCTGCCATATTATTCCAATTTTGTTGAAATTTTTGAAATATGGGTGGGATGGAGAAAATTGAAGGCAGAAATAACAACTGATTGAGCTGAAAGGTGTAGATAACTTATTATAAGGCTGGTGTGATTATCCCTGGGTGTTCAGTTCACCATACTGACTCCTTTTAGGGTTCAGGCAGGATCCTATCACATTCATATCATCAAGTTCTATGTAGTGAGATATTCTCAAACTAATATTACTTTGCTCACTTAGGCACAATTAATTCATAAACCCCTGCCAACATATTGATCAGGATCTAAAACTATTGAAAAATAAAACAAAAATAAGAAAAGTGTTCTAAAGCTAGCAAATGATCAATTACAACACAAACTCACTCAAAAATTAAAACAAAAAGTCAAAATCTGTTAGAAGCTAGTAATGCAGAGAAAAACATCTTATTGAAAGAGCAAAGTGTAGAAAAGCTGAATCCAGGTGTGATTTTGTAGCTTGAAAATGTCAAAAGGGGAATTCCCTGGTGGTCCAGTGGGTAGAAGGGACTTTCCTGGTGGGTCAGTGGTAAAGAACCTTCCTGCCAATGCAGGAAGATTCCCTGGAAAAGGAGATGGCAATCCACTGCAGTATTCTTGCTTGGAAAATCCCATAGACAGAAGAGCTTCGTAGATTATAGTCCATGGGATTGCAAGAGAGTTGAACATGACTTAGCGACTAAACAACAGCAATAACAACAATCAGTGGTTAGGACTCTGCGCTTTCACTGCAGGGAGCCCAGGTTTGATCCCTGGTTGGGGAACTAAGATCCTGTAAGCCAAGTGGCATGGTGCAAAAAAAGAGAAAAAAGAAAAATTGTCCCATTGGAATGATTAGCAATAAGCCAATGGCCAAAGCTCTGATAATTTTTAGTTTTATAAAAGTAATGTGATTTTGTTCTACAACTGAAAGAATTTTAGGGAATTATGGCTTTCTTAATTTAGACTTCTCCCTACAACTGTCCAGGTATTTAAAATTAAAAGCAATCTAATGTCTGCTATGAAAAAATATTTAGTAAAGTTACAATCTGAATAGTGTCTGTCTAAAATAAAATTGTATGGCCTGCTAGCTTTGGACTTGGTACTCCTTGTGTCTTCAGCTCAAATCAGTGAGAAAGTCACCCAGCCAACTGGAAATAAAGGAGTACTGGAGTGTAGAAGTACACCCACACATCCGTGCTGGAGAGATGGGAGGAAACCTCTAGGTAAGAGGCAGTACAGGGGGAAAAGGAGCCAACTCAAGTAAAGAAAGGCTAATTGAGCAGAACCTCAGTTTAGGAGCCTGCAGAGATAATCATGGAGCCGCTCTTCAGTCTCTACGAGGTGCTTGGCTGTCTTTGAGAATGCTATGGATTTGTTGCTTCTTTTTTCTGTATGCTCTTCACACTTCTTTGTCTGATGCATATTCCATGACTCTGACAAGTTAGGACTGATCACATAAAACAGAAGGGCAGTCAGTTCCGTTCAGTCGCTCAGTCGTGTCTGACTCTTTGCGACCTCATGGACTGCAGCATGCTAGGCCTTCCTGTCCATCACCAACTCCTGGAGTTTACTCAGACTCATATCCATTGAGTCGGTGATTCCATCCAACCGTTTCATGCTCTGTCCTCCCCTTCTCCTCCTACCTTCAGTCTTTCCCACCATCAGGGTCTTTTCATTTTTTTTCTTGTTTTTAATGCATACTTCTCCAACAGATTTATTTCTTTAAAGGAATGGATTTTGAAGAGAAAAAACATGGGGCAGAGAGGTGTGGAATAGAAAATAAATACAAATGTAAGCTGTTTTACTAATTGCTTTATAACCACAAACTAGTACAGAGAATGTCCTGTACAAAACACAATAAAGGTTCAAAGATGGAGGTGTTCCCTTAGTCAAGGTGAAGACTTCAGTCTCTGGTATTTGGAATTTAGGCTGCAGTCCTTGTTTTTGGATGGATCACTGGGTGTGTGGCACAGTCCATGCTTTTAACCAGATTTGAACAGGAGAATGGCCACTTGGCCCAGGTAGAAGTAGATGAAGTGTTTGGTTTCCTGTGTCGCATAACTACCGAAGTTCCTCCCCACGATTCAGTGACAGGTGGGGTTGTACTTCTTGTCAAACTCCTTCTTGATATGGGCCACAATGTCCTTCTCTATATTATACTTTTCCAACGCCTGAGTAGCACACTCCACCGAGTCCTGTGGCATCTCCTCTGACATATCGGCATTCTTGGTAACGGCCTTTCGGTCACACATGGTTACCAAGGAGCAGGGGCTGGCTGACTGCAACGGTCTCCTGGGGGAGGGGCTGGCGAAGCTCGCTACTGAAGCCATGGTGCATCTCATCTCTTTGCATCAGGTGGCCAAAGTATTGGAGTTTCAGCTTCAGCATCAGTCCTTCCAATGAATATTCAGGACTGATTTCCTTTAGGATGGACTGGTTGGATCTCCTTGCAGTTCAAGGGACTCTCAAGAGTCTTCTCCAACACCACAGTTCAAAAGCATCAGTTCTTCGGCACTCAGCTTTATTGTCCAACTCTCACATCCATACATGACACTTGGAAAAAACCATAGCTTTGACTAGACAGTAATGTCTCTGTTTTTTAATATGCTGTCTAGGTTGCTTTTCTTCCAAGGAGCAAGTGTCTTTTAATTCACGGCTGTAGTCACCACCTACAGTGGTTTTGGAGCCCCCCAAAATAAAGTCTGTCACTGTTTCCCCATCTATTTGCCATGAAGTGATGGGACCAGATGTCATGATCTTAGTGTTCTGAATATTGAGTTTTAAGCCAACTTTTTCACTCTCCTCTTTCACTTTCATGATGAGGCTTTTTAGTTCTTTTTTGCTTTCTCCCATAATAGTGGTGTCGTCTGCATATCTGAGGTTACTGATATTTTCCCCAGGAATCTTGATTCTAGCTTGTGCTTCATCCAGTCCCAAGGAGAGTGTTTATAAACAGCATTAAGCAGGGACTTCCCTGGTGGTCCAGTGTACTCCCAGGACTGCACTCCCAATGCAGAGGGCACGGATTTGATACCTGGTCAGGAAACTAGATCCCATATCATGCAACTAAGAGTTCAAACGCCACAACTAAAGATCCTGAACGCTGCAGTTAAGATCAAAGATCCCTAGTGCCACAGCTAAGCCCTGGAGCAACCAAGTAAATAAATATAAATGGATAAATAAGTGAATGAAAGCCAGTTCCCTTATTATTATCCTTAAAAAAAAAAATGGATAAAGCAGGTATTTCATGGACATCCAGAAAAGAAAAGGAAATGGGCCACACAGGATTAGCACTTGATGAAAGTACAAGGCCAGAGTCTATGAATTCCATTGGTAATGGTTCCTATTGCACTCTACTTTGTTTCCTGGTTCCCAGTAGCCCAGACTTTTGGGTTCATTTAGACATCATTGTTTGGCCTGCTCTTGTGTTCATGTCAGTTCTATATTTACAAGACCTTTGAAGTCCTATACCCATCATGATTCGGCTCTATGTCCCAAGTTTTCATTCCCAGCTCCAAGAATCTGATCTGCCCAGCCAGCCAGTATGTCAGTTCTAATTTGAATAGGTGAGGAACCCTGACCCAGCTAGCTGATGTAATTCTGCCTTTGTGGCAGTCATATGGGACAAGAGTCATCAGTTAATTTCCTTCTTTCAACAGAGAAGGTAGATGGAGACAATTTCAAAGAAGGGGTGTGGTTTAGATTGGCATCCCGAAATACGTCTGTTATATTTGGCACAATTAATTATTACTATGTAGTTCCTATTACATAATTATTACTATGTAGTTCTTGCCTGGAGAATCCCAGGGGCGGGGAAGTCTGTTGGGCTGTCGTCTATGGGGTCTCACAGAGTCGGACACGACTGAATCGACTTAGCAGCAGCAGTTCCTATTACTATTATTGCTTTTGTGTGACTGTGTGGTTTTTGTTATTTTTTTCTTGCTTCATTAGACTCTCAGCTCCTAGAGGGCAAGATTTAGCACTGTGTGACCTCAGTGTTCTTTGGTTTCCTCATCTATAAAAAGGGATTTGTTGGGGCCCAGGGCAGGCTGCTTCAAAATACTCCTCAATGGCCTATTGATTATTTTTGAACTAAAGTTACTTAAGAAGTGATCAGTGCAGGAGGGACTTTGGTCCTCCTTTCTGTCTCCTGAAAGTAGGAAATAAATCTCTCATATGAAAGGTGCACTCTCTATTTCTGGAGTGTTGACTGAAAAAAAAAAAAAAAGTATAGCCTGCAAGTTGGGAATTATATTTTATTTGGTCACCTTAGTGAGGACTGTAGCTGGGATGGCAGCCTCTCAGACAGCCCGAGGAATTGTTCTAAAGAGGTAAGAAAGGAACCAGGCTATATAGGGGTTCTTGCTCAAAACAAAACATGCAGTCAAACATCAAAAGACTACTGCTAATTACAAAAAAACAGCATCTCAAATTACTGATTTTAGTGCTTCTCTATGTAAAGGAAGATGTAAGAATCTGGACTTATTGAAATCATTCCTTAATATGCATCTTAACTGTCTAGGGCCTGTATTCAGTTTTTCTCCATCCTGAATTCCCCTCAGGGCGCACCATCAGGGCCAACTCCAGTGGCTGATGGCTTTAGGACCCACAACATCTTTTGTTTACTGAAATGGCAGGCAAGGTTGAATATGAACAAACCTTCTTACTTTTAATGTACTACCCCAAGCCCAAACTTTGTTTAGATGCTTCACTGATGAAGCATTCAAAGCCTGATTTATTTATTCTGTTAATTCCTCACAAATGTATTGTTTCTTTGTCTACAAAATATAAAATCTGTCTGCTTTGAGCACTTCTTAGGTCCTAGTTCTGGTGTTAGTGGTAAAGGAACACACTTGCCAATGAAGGATATGCAAGTGTTTTGGGTTCGATCCCTGGGTTGGGAAGATATCCTGGAGGAGATCGTGGCAACCCACTGCAGTATTCTTGCCTGGAGAATCCCATGGACAGAGGAGCCTGGCGGGCTCCAGTCCATAGGGTCACACAGAGTCAGACACGATCAAATTGACTTAGCACTTCTGTACACAAGAATTAAATTTGTTTCTTTTTCTCATGTTAATCTTTCTTGGGTCAATTTTATTATTAGTCTAGCCACAAGAACTCAAGAGGCAGGGTGGAAAATTTCCTCTCATTCACAGATTCATAAAAGTATCTAGGTCATTAGGTGCTTGTAAGGGTTAAAGATAATGTGCTCAGTAAATATTACCTATCAATATTCTCTCCTCTTCTTTGTAGCTTCTTCAGTTTCCCTGTTCCCAACATACAAATGGTGAGTGGCATTTAAAAATTTGTGTGTGTGTTTGTGTGGTTGGATTGAATTCTTTGGGAAATCACGAGTGGATTTTGCCTTAGGAATGAGTAGGATCACTTCTTTCTTAAGAAAATGCCAATTGTGCCTTTTCTTTCCCAGTTCTCTCACTGTTCCATTTTGGTGATATTGCAGATCAATTTTCCTCAATGATATAGCTCTTTTTTTTTGCCCTTTTTGACTGTGCCACACAGCATTAGTTTCCTGGCTAGGGATCAAACCCACACCCCCAGCATTGGAAGCCTGGAGTCTTAACCACTGGACTTTGAGAGAAGTCCTAACCATATAGCTCTTATATATTGTACGTAAATTATTTGCTTACATATGTTTAACATATGCTAAATAGGTTGCTCTGGGAAGATACTTTTCTGCCTTTGTGTCACATTTGTGTCTGTTAAAATCTTTGCTTGGAGCTTGGCACAAAGGAGCTCAGTATTGAACAAGTATCTGAAGATCTAGCTCTGAGCTCTTATTCTAGCAGGCCTGTAGACAGATATCCAAGTGATAAAGTGCCAAGAAACATTCAAGACTTGGAGATGGTCAAAAGAAATGATTGGATGTCCTTTCAGTAGAGTGTTGGGCATTGTCTGGGGGAAACTTAGGGATTATCTTATTCTATTTTGCTGATTCTTCTATTGACTAGACTATTTTAAAACTGTGAGAGTAGAAGTTAAATTTTAGGAAGCTAATAGCAATACAAATAATTCACGTTCCTAGCAATGCAAATGAATTTTACCAGGCAGAACATATAAATCTCTCAGTCAAAATGAACTTGCTTTAACATCTTTCTGGTTTTCTCATTAATGAATGAGTTGAATAAAATCTTTGGCACAATTTCATTTTGTATTTGCATGGGAATAGTGATTTTAAGTCTTTGAAAAAGTATACTTTAATAGAAATAATGTGATAAGTCCTGTAAAGGAGGCACAAAGACTGGGGAACACAATGTGGGATCAATTTATTTGCCATCACTGGGGAGGGAAGATTTCACCCAGGAGGGGACTTTTAAGCTGGAGTTTGAAAGAAGAGTTGAATTGAGGTGAAATTGTAGTTAGGAGAGAAGATGGAGGGAAAGAAAAACTGCAGTCAAAACAGAGTAGCTGTGGGGTCTGTTGAGGGATTCCCCTTGGCTCCCAATGCTTAAGAGGCATTAAAAAAAAAAAAAACTAGAGATATAAACCTTTATTTTACAACTTTGTCATAATTCATTTTTGAATGAGACATGTACTGCTGCTGCTAAGTCAGTTCAGTCGTGTCCGACTCTGTGCGATCCCATAGATGGCAGCCCACCAGGCTCCCCCGTCCCTGGGATTCTCCAGGCAAGGACACTGGAGTGGGTTGCCATTTCCTTCTCCAATGCATGAAAGTGAAAAGTGAAAAGTGAAAGTGAAGTCACTTAGTTGTATCCGACTCTTCTCGACCCCATGGACTGCAGCCTACCAGGCTCCTCCATCCATGGGATTTTCCAGGCAAGAGTACTGGAGTGGGGTGCCATTGTCTTCTCTGGAGACATGTACTGAGGACAGTTTAAAATACTGGGAAAGCGAGATGCTGAATATCTTCCAGCTAGGAGCAAAGATGTGGCCACTCTTGGGGCCTCAGGCAGCATGGATCAGATGCACCAGTGTTGTCCAACCCGTTTTACTTAGAGCCACCTCCTTTTTTGAGGGCCGTTAGTCCTCATTTCCTGCCAAATTTTCACAAGAGGCTTCCTGTTCTTCCAAATGAGCCTTAGAGCTCTCACTGGCTCTTCAACCACTTTTAAGATGTGGGGAGACCTTGGAGTTAGCCCTCCTGATACTGTGGTATCCCATGGAAGTCATCATCAGCTCTAGGATCAAAGGCCCAGTAGGGATTTGACCCCTTTAGGTATCACAACACATACTCTATGTAGATTTACTGGGGATTTAGAGCTTGTTGTTCAGTCCACAAGTCATGTACAACTCTGCGACCCCATGGACTGCAGCATGCCAGCTTTCTCTGATCTTCACTATCTCCCGGAGTTTGCTCGAATTCATGTTCATTGTGTGGACATGAGTTGGTGGTGCTAACTAACCATGTAATCTCTCTGCCACCCCCTTCTCCTTTTGCCTTCAATCTTTCCCAGCATTAGGGTCTTTTCCACTGAGTTGGCTCTTCGAATCAGGTGGCCAAAGTATTAGAGCTTCAGCTTCAGCTTCAGCATCAGCCCTTCCAATGAATATTTAGGCTTGATTTCCTTTAGGATTGACTGGTTTGATCTCCTTGCAGTCCAGGGGACACCCAAGAGTCTTTTTCAACACCACAATCAGGACTTATTCAGGATTTAGAACTGAAATGCTTGTCTTCTTAACAAATTTAGACATATTTTCATTCATATTTGAAATTTTGTGTGTATGTGTACAAATTATTATATTTTAAAAATAGTGAAATATATCCCACAACCCCTTATTCTTATTGAAAATTTAATTCTGCAATAGGAAAACTGCCACAGATTAACTACATAATGTTAATCATGAGCATGGTTTCCTAATTAAATCTATTAATAGACTTAAATGCCATCATTTATATTTTTTCTCAATATAAAAAGAAATACATGTGTTCATTGTGGAAAAATTGGAAAAAAAATGGGCAAAAAGATTAAAATTAAACTTGTTTTTAATAATTCTACCAACTAGACACAAGAACTGTTAACATACCTTTCAGGATTTTTTCTTTGTTCACACAGAGAGTTTGTTTTTTTTTAATTTATAAGAAAATGGCTACTTCTGTCTTTCAATTTTAAAAATCAAAGTGAAATTCACACAACATAAAGTTAGCCATTTAAAAGTGAGCAGGTCTGGGGATCTTGTTGCAAAACATTTTCATCACTGCAAAAAGGGATCTGGTACCCATTAAACAGTTACTCCCCATTCCATCCACTCCCACCCTCTGGCTACTGCCAATCTGTTTCCCGCATCTCTGGATTTACCCATTCTGGCTACTTCATATAAACAGAATCATACAATATGTGACCTTCTGAGTCTGTCGTCTTTCCCCGAACATACGTTTTCTGAGGTTCAGCACATTACAGCATGTATCAGTACTTCATGCCTCATTGTGGCTGAATAGCATTTGAGTGGATGTATATATCACAGCTTATCCATTCCTCTGTTGGTGGATGGCTATTTCTTTTTACAATCTGCTTGTTAAAGTACATAATAAAACTTTAATACATCCTGAACATTTGTCCTTGAACAGTTTTTACAGTCTTGCTCCACAAGAGGTCACAGGAACATGCCTATACAAATGCAACATTTAGAAATAGATTAAAAGTAGAGTTAAGTCAGAACTTCGGATTTTGGGTTACTACCTCATGCATATCAGTACACCCCCACACTGGCAAACACACACTGTGATTACCATCACCATGAGAGCCAGACCCTCCTGAGTTTCCTTTTTTGTTTCTGCCTTCAGATATGAATTCTTTCTTGAAGGAGGGGATATTATGAGGAAGTGCTGATTCCTGTTCACTGTCACCTCTCTTGAGGGATGTGGTGTTAAGAGGCCCAGTCTTTTAATCATCTTGGCCTGTCCCTAAGAGTGCTGTACTTGGTGGTCTCAATACCCTCATGCCTAGCTATTTGCATGATTGTATTCTTTTCCAGCAACCAGAAGAACATACTCAGTTCATTTCATTCTCTAACTCTAGGACCAGATTAGTCCCTATTTAGACACCTATTACTGTCTATTTAAACATTTATTTTCTCAAGCCCCATGCCAGAAAACTCAATTCATTTCTCCAGAGGCATGGAATGGTCTGTGTATGCCTCAGCAGGCCACACCTAAGTTTTGCTAACTAATTTCAACTATTGTTCCTCATCTCAAAGCCACTGGCCTTTAGCCCCACAACCACTATCTGTCCCTCCCCAATGGATGGGGTATTTTGTTTTCTGGGGTCTTGGAAAGATATGTGAGCTCTAAAGTATTTGTCAAATTTTTACTAACTCAATTTACATAATGTACCCCCAATCCAGCTAATAACTACTTGGCTTAATAAACATTTCTTGAGTTCCTACTGTGTTCTAGGCACTCTGCCAGGCTTTAGGAACTAAAAAAAAGAGCTAAAAATATGAGTTAGGATTTGAAACGATTCTAACAGCATTCACAAAAAATAGTGGCTTAAACAAGACTATCTTTATTTCTCTCTCATGTAAAAATCCAGATGTGGAAAGATGGCTCCACAGTTGTCTGGGACTCAGAGGAAAGTGTCCAAACTTTCTACTCTGCCATCCTTGGGGTTGAGCCTCATCCACATGTGCCAAAACAGAGCTCCAGCCATTGCATCTATATTCTAGAGAAACAGGAGGGAAGGAGGAAGGAGAAGGCATCAAGGCTATGATGACTACCTTGTAAGGAAAATTTCCAGAAACTGTTGTATATCTCGTCTTCAGTTTGTTGTTGTTCAATTGTTCAGTCGTGTCTGACTCTTTGCGACCCCATGGACTGTAGCACACCAGGCTTCCCTGTCCTTCACCATTTCCTGGGGTTTGCTCAAACTCACGTTCATTGAGTTGGTGATGCCATCCAACCATCTCATCCTCTCTTGTCCCCTTCTCCGTTTGCCTTCAGTCTTTCCCAGCATCAGGGTCTTTTCCAATGAATTGGCTCTTCACACCAGGTGGCCAAAGTATTAGAGCTTCAGCATTAGCATCAGTCCTTCCAATGAATAGTCGGGGTTGATTTATTTTAGGATTGACTGGTTTGATCTCCTTGCTGTTGATGGGACTCTCAATTGTATTTTCCCACAACGCAGATGGAAAGCATCAATCCTTTGGTGCTCACTCAGCCTTCTTTATGGTCCAGCTCTCACAACCATATGACTACTGGGAAAACCACAGCTTTGACTATATGAAACTTTGTAGGCAAAGTGATGTCTTTGCTTTTTAATATGCTGTCTAGGTTTGTCATAGTTTTTCTTTCAAGTACCAAGTGTCTTTTAATTTTGTGGCTGCAGTCACAGCCAACAGTGATTTTGGAGCTCAAGAAAATGAAGTCACTATTTCCATTGTTTTCCCATCTATTTGCCATGAAGTAATGGGACCTGATGACATAATCTTCATTTTTTGAATGTTGAGTTTTAAGCCAGCTTTTTCACTCTCCTTTTTCAACTTCATCAAGAAGCTCTTCAATTCTTCTTCACTTTCTGCCATGAGGGTTGTGTCATCTGCATATCTGAAGTTATTTATATTTCTCCCAGCAATCTTGATTCCAGCTTGTGCTTCATCCAGCCCAGCATTTCACATGATGTATTCTGCATATAAGTTAAATAATCAGGGTGACAATATACAGCCTTGACGTAGTCCTTTTCCAATTTGGAACCAGTCCATTGTTCCATGTCTGGTTCTAACTGTTGCTTCTTGACCTGCATACAGGTTCTGGTGGAGGTAGGTAAGGTGGTCTGGTATTCCCATTTCTTTAAGAATTTTCCACAGCTTGTTGTGATCCACACAGTCAAAGGCTTTCACTTAGTCAATGAAGCAGCTGTTTTTCTGGAATTCCTTTGCTTTTTCTATGATCCAGCAGATGTTGGCAATTTGATTTCTAGTTCCTCTGCCTTTTCTAGATCCTGCTTGAACATCTGGAAGTTCTCGGTTCATGTACTGTTGAAGCCTCAGTCAGTCAGTTCAGTCGCTCAGTCGTGTCCGACTCTTTGTGACCCCATGAATCACAGCACGCCAGGCCTCCCTGTCCATCACTAACTCCCAGAGTTCACTCAGACTCACATCCATTGAGTCAGTGATGCCATCCAGTCATCTCATCCTCTGTTGTCCCCTTCTCTTCTTGCCCCCAATCCCTCCCAGCATCAGAGTCTTTTCCAATGAGTCAACTCTTCGAATGAGGTGGCCAAAGTACTGGAGTTTCAGCTTTAGCATCATTCCTTCCAAAGAAATCCCAGGGCTGATCTCCTTCAGAATGGACTGGTTGGATCTCCTTGCAGTCCAAGGGACTCTCAAGAGTCTTCTCCAACACCACAGTTCAAAAGCATCAATTCTTCAGTGCTCAGCTTTCTTTACAGTCCAACTCTCACATCCATACATGACCATTGGAAAAACCATAGCCTTGACTAGATGGACCTTTGTTGGCAAAGTAATGTCTCTGCTTTTCAATACGCTATCTAGGTTGGTCATAACTTTTCTTCCAAGGAGTAAGCGTCTTTTAATTTCATGGCTGCAGTCACCATTTGCAGTGATTTTGGAGCCCAGAAAAATAAAAGTCTGACACTGTTTCCACTGTTTCCCCATCTATTTCCCATGAAGTGATGGGACCAGATGCCATGATCTTCGTTTTCTGAATGTTGTCTGAATATTTGAAATCCTGAAAGATGATGCTGTGAAAGTGCTGCACTCAATATGCCAGCAAATTTGGAAAACTCAGCAGTGGCCACAGAACTGGAAAAGGTCACTTTTCATTTCAATCCCAAAGAAAGGCAATGCCAAAGAATGCTCAAACTACTGCACATTTGCACTCATCTCACACGCTGGTAAAGTAATGCTCAAAATTCTCCAAGCCAGGCTTCAGCAATACGTGAACTGTGAACTTCCAGATGTTCAAGCTGGTTTTAGAAAAGGCAGAGGAACCAGAGATCAAATTGCCAACATCTGCTGGATCATAGAAAAAGCAAGAGAGTTCCAGAAAAATATCTATTTCTGCTTTATTGACTATGCCAAAGCCTTTGACTATGTAGATCACAATAAACTGTGGAAAATTCTGAAAGAGATGGGAATACCAGACCACCTGACCTGCCTCTTGAGAAACCTGTATGCAGGTCAGGAAGCAACAGTTAGAACTGGACATGGAACAACAGGCTGGTTCCAAATAGGAAAAGGAGTCCATCAAGGCTTTATATTGTCACCCCACTTGTTTAACTTATATGCAGAGTACATCATGAGAAATGCTGGGCTGGAAGAAGCACAAGCTGGAATCTAGATTGCCGGGAGAAATATCAGTAACCTCAGATATGCAGATGACACCACCCTTATGGCAGAAAGTGAAGAGGAACTAAAAAGCCTTTTGATGGAAGTGAAAGAGGAGAGTGAAAAAGCTGGCTTAAAAGTTGAAGCCTAGCTGGAAGGATTTTGAGCATTACTTTGTGAGCCTGTGAAATGAGTGCAATTGTGCGACAGTTTGTCTTCAGTTAATATCCTGTTTGTCAGAACTTTGCCACATGACCAAATAGCAAGGTAGCAGGCTGGGAGATGTGGGCATCTATTTTCCAGGTAAAATGTGGGATTCTAGTGAGGAGAAAACAAATAATGGTGAAGGCACTCAGCCATTTTGTCATCAAGACACAGGCCCTGCCCTCTGGACAGATAAGGGAAGGGTTGGAGTGCATGACAGAGGGATCCAATTCACTCTGGGCACAGCTCTCCAGAGATGAACTAGAGCAAACTTCAGGAGATAGGGAAGGACAGGGAAGCCTGGCATGCTGCAGTCCATGGGGTCACAGAGTCAGACACGACTTGGTGATTAAACAACAACTGAGAAGGGAGAATAGAAACTAGTCAGGCAAAGGGTGTGGTGGACACGATGGTGACTGTGGTGATGGAGTTTCTAGATGGGAGTGGTAGCCAGTTTCTAGGCTAGACAAATCCAAGGAATTAGTAAACTGTCAGTGTGGTTGCAACATATACTTAGAGTTCAGAGTATCAAAAAAGGAAACTAGAAAGATAAGCAGGGGTCAGTTCATGTCATGTCTGGTGTATTTTACATAGCAATTATTTAATTGGCAAAAACTAAAACCAAAAATATTAGTTTCCCTGTAAACTCTCACTTAAATGAGTTTATGAAACATTGATATTTAAGGAAATAAGTTTTGTTTATAGAGCATTTTACTATTCAGAGTAGAATCAGTTTCTGCAAAGAAATGAACCATTTACTATAATTCCTCTAAGATGATGTGTCTTCTCAGATCCTAGCAACAAAAGAATCCAGGTAGATAAAAATTTACCTTATTCAGCTGCTTATAAGATTCATCCCTACTCTTCAAAACAGTGTTTAAAAATTGCCCTGTGTTTAATGTGGGGCTAGTGGTAAAGGACCCACCTGCCAGTTCAGGAGATGCAAGGGACTCAGGTTTGATCCCTGGGTCAGAAAATCCCCTGGATGTGGGGGCATGGCAACCCACTCCAGTATTCTTGCCTGGAGAGTCCCATGGAGTCCCATGGAGAGCCTGGCAGGCTATAGTTCATACTGTCGAAAAGAGTTGGACATGACTGAAGGGACTTAGCACACATGCACTGTGTTCAATGTACCCATATTAGAGATAAAAGGCTGAAAGCATAAGGTATGAGTAAATAACTAATATTCTGAGATACAGGCACCAAGAAGACAATAATTTGATGCTGCCTGGGCTTCCCAGGTGGCATTAGTGGTAAAGAACTTGACTGCCAATACAGGAGACATGAGTTGTAAGTTTGATCCCTGGTTTGGAAAGATCACCTGGAGAAGGGCTTGGCAACCCACATAAGTTTTCTTGCTTGAAGAATCCCATGGACAGAGAAGCCTGGCAGGCTACAGTTCATTGCATCTGTAATGGGGAGTCAGGGCATGCATTGCTATCCACCAAAGAAAATAGCATCTTAAAGTGTGAGACATCTGTAAGAAAACTGTAAGGTCTCCACAACTAGAGTAAACATTTAAAAATATGGGTATCAGACCCCTCAAACAAATGGACTCACTTGGCAAATTCATATTTAAAACATACAGATAGTTCACCAATAAAGAACTGATAATAGGACTTTCCTGGTGGTTCAGTGGTTGAGAATCTGCCTGCCAATGCAGGGGACATGGGTTCAATCCCTGGTCCAGGAAGATTCCACATGCCACTGAGCAACTAAGCCCGTGCGCTCTGTGCTCCGCAGCAAGAGAAGCCACTGCAGTGAGAAGCCCTTGCACTGCAACTAGAGAAAGCCCCTGGTGCAGCAATAAAGACCCAGTTCAGCAACAACAACAACAAAGAACTGATAACAGACATATTAAAGATCAGCATTATAACACTAGGCTTACAAGTAGAAATTCCAGTTACCTCTGTAGGTAAGAATAAGAATGACAGAAATGATGCCCTCTAATGTTTGAAGAGGAAATCCTTGAGTTCCATGGCATGGTAGTCAGCCCCCAAGGTGGCACCCAGTGATTCTCATTTCCTGGTATTCACTGTTTTGGAAAATATTCTCCCACACTAGATCATGGCTCGCCTGTGTTTCTAATAAAATATGGTGGAAGTGATGGTGTGTAACTTCTGAGGCCAGGTTATAAAAGACATTGCAGTTTCCTCCTTGGTCTCTCTCGGATCACTGGTTCTTGGGGAAGCCAGCTGCTATGGAGTGGACAATGCTATGGGGAGGACCGCATAGCCAAGAACTGAAGCTCCCCCGCCCTGCAACCACGGAGCCACCAGGATCAGACTGCCAGCCATCAGAGTGTGCTGTCTTGGAAAAGGGTCCTTCAGTTTCAGTCAAGCCTTCAGATGACTGTAGCCCTGGCTGACACTTCTTTTTTAGGATAGCTTTATGAGCCTACAGTTTATTTATAATAAAATTTACTCATTTTAAGTGTACAATTCAATGATGTCTAGTAAATTTACAGAGTTGCGCAACCATGACCACAGTCTATTTTTAGGATATTTTTGTCACACGCAAAGAAACCCCATGCTCATTAGCAGTTACTTCCCATTCCACCACCAGCCCCAGGCAACCATGAATCTTCTTTCTATGTCTATAGATTTGCCTTTTCAGAAAACATAATCAAAATGAATCATGCAATATATGGCCTTTGTGTCTAGCTTCTTTTATTATCTGGCTGACATTTGGAGACACTCCAAGAACTAGAACCTCCCAACTAAGCCACTAATGAATTATTGAGGCACAGAAACTGTGTGTTTATTGTTGATTTTAGCCACTAAGTTTTGGGGTAATTTGTTACACAGTAACGGGTAGCTCGGAGAAGGCAATGGCACCCCACTCCAGTACTCTTGCCTGGAAAATCCCATGGATGGAGGAGCCTGGTAGGCTGCTGTCCATGGGGTCGCTAAGAGTTGAACACGACTGAGTGACATCACTTTCACTTTCACTTTCACTTTCATGCATTGGAGAAGGAAATGGTAACTCACTCCAGTGTTCTTGCCTGGAGAATCCCCGGGGGGCGGGGCGGGGAGGGCGGGGAGCCTGGTGGGCTGCCGCCTATGGGGTCACACAGAGTCAGACATGACTGAAATGACTTAGCAGCAGCAGCAGCAATGGGTAGCTAGTGCACAAGAGTATGCGATTACTGCTGGGAAACTACCTCAGACGGCCAATGTTCCATTAAACCCTAAAGGTACAATATTTTTATTATTAAAATGTGTTGACTTATAGTTATGAAATAAATAATCATGGAAATGCAATGTACAGCATAGTGACTATAGTTAATAATACTATATTGCATATTTGAAGTTGCTAAGGGAAGAGGTCTTAAAAGTTCTCATCAAAAGAAAAAGAATTTTTGTAACTATGTGAAGCCATGGATATTAGCTAGACTTATTGTGGTGATCACTTACAATATGTATAAGTATCAAATTCTTATGTTGTGTACCTGAAACTAATATGTCAATTATACTTTAATAAAAAACAAAACAAAACAAAACTTGTGGACATGAGAAGCCATAACTTACAGCTGTATTGAAATATTGTTAATGTTACAAAACTGATACTTTTTCTAATTTTTTTTTTTTAAGTAATTACCAGATCAGAATAAGAATCCCCACTTTATTTTCAGGTCCATGCAAAAGGTTGATGAACTAGGAAGAAATGACTGTAGACAGTTAAATGTAGTAAAGCTGTCCTAGTGGGTGGGCTACTAAGGAAACTTGCCATATTAGTCTGGAATGAGTTTTGATTGATCCGATTGGACAACAAAAGGCTTGGCTGTGATTCCAGGAGACTTAACTAACCAGTTCCGAGTTTAAGGTGTTGCTTTGCTATCATGAAGTCATTTAAAGGATTTGTGAAGGAAGAGTGGTATAGGTGGATGCAGCCTTCAGATTTTCAGTTGATACCAAAAGGAAGAAGGAAGAGGTCTCTAATCTCACAACTGTGTGACTGGGCCAAACCCTCATGGGATGTTGTAAAACGAGAGCCAATAGTGAAATGATTTAAATACTGTGAAATTAAAAATGCTCTTGACAATCTGAGTAAAAGTTTTTGTTTGATAATGGTTTTGACTCTTTTATGGGGGGTAGGGGGGCACACTGCACAACTTGTGGGATCTTAGTTCTCTGACCAGGGACTGAACCTAGGCCTTGGCAGTGAAAGCCATGAGTCCTGACCACTCACTGGACTGCCAGGGAACTCCTTGACTCAGTCTCTAATGCAGTGAAAGCTGATGATTAAGAGATTCATCTAAAGTCCAGTAGCAGCAATGGTTTTCAAGCTTCAGAAATGTTTCTTTAAGTTTTGAGGGTGAAGATTAAAAATCTTTATGACACTTAGAAACTGTTCGTTTCTTAGTACATAGCTATCATTCACTAAAACCCTAGCTTCTATAACACATATTCATTTTCCCTGTTATTCAACATGTATTACTGTTTAGTAAAATATTTGCCTTATGTATGAACATAATGTTGGGATTCCTTCAAACCTATTAATCTGCTTATATTTTGTTCCAGTTTTTACAGAAATGTTTGTCTACACATATTACACCTTCTTTAAAGGAATTTATTTAAATTTACTGTATTTAACTGCTTGCCTTATACCAATTCTTACTGCTACATACTGTATATATAGGAATTATTCCAAATGTATTTGATACTGTGGCATGCTTTTTAGTTGCTAGTACCAAGATGCAGCACCAGTACTTGCCTTTATAGTGTATCATGCATAGTACGGGGTTTCATTTTTTGTGTGTACATTTTGCTGTCTGTGATATTTTCCCTTTAAAAAAAAAATATGGCTTATTTCATGGGCTTCCCTAGTGGCTCAGTGGTAAAGAATCTGCCTGCAATTCAGGAAATGCGGATGTGATCCCTGGGTCAGGAAGATCCCCTGGAGAAGGAAATGACAACTCACTCCAGTATTCTTGCCTGGGAAATCCCATGGACAGAGGAGCCTGGTGGGCCACAGTCCATGGAGCTGCAATAGTTGGACATGATTTAGAGACTAAACAACAAAAACAACACTTACTCATGGTTAGTAATATATGGTTAAACATACAGAACCCATGATTTCCTGGAACCCAACATACTGTACATGGTATACTTTATTTACACAAGTATGTTATACTTCCACAAAACCATTGAAAATCATTTAAACGCTTTTACACTCACACAAATAAATGCATGTATACTGAAGTGAAGTGAAAGTCACTCAGTTGTGTCCCACTTTTTGTGACCCCATGAACTATACAGTCCATGGAGTTTTCCAGGCCAGAATACTGGAGTGAGTAGCCTTTCCCTTTTCTAAGGGATCTTAACAACCCAGATATAGAACCCAGGTCTCCCTCATTGCAGGCAGGTTCTTTACCATCTGAGCCATAAGGAAAGCCCAAGAATACTGGAGTGGGTAGCCTAGCCTTTCAACAGTGAAACTTCCTGACCCAGGAATTGAACTTGGGTCTCCTGCATTGCAGGTGGATACTTTACCAACTGAGCTATCAGGGAAATCCCATGTATACTGACAAATACTTTTTTTTCAATCACTATTAATACTTTATCTAGAATTATAGTAGGCATGACTGATCTTCGTATTTAAGCATTTTATTTTATTTTTTTCACTTCAAAGATTGATTTTTTGATTTTTGGCTGTGTTGGGTCTTTGTCACTGTGCAGGGGCTTTCTCGAGTTGCAGAGAGCAGGGGCTACTCTCTCATTGTGGTGCATGGGCTTCTCATTGCAGTGGCTTCTCTTGTTGTGGGGCACAGTCTCTAAAG
Organism: Bos indicus; assembly: GCF_029378745.1. Lineage (NCBI taxonomy): Eukaryota > Metazoa > Chordata > Mammalia > Artiodactyla > Bovidae > Bos > Bos indicus. The sequence goes on from NC_091769.1 coordinate 58,566,182, forward strand.
CTCTGACTCAGTAGTTGTGGCACAAGGGTTTAGTGGCTCTGAGGCATGTGGGATCTTCCTGGAGCAGGGATTGGACCTGTGTCTCTTGGACTGGCAGGTGGATTCTCAACCACTGGGCCACCAGGAAAGCCCCTGACAGGTACTTTTTTTTTTTTTGACAGGTACTTTTTTACCCCATACATTTTTCAGGAAAAACTGGGTGTTACTCACTTTAAAATCTTGTATTTCAGCACAAACAGAGTACTATGATTCAGGCATCAAGAACATAGAGGAAATAAGATACTGATCCTGACTTGAAGTATCTACAACTCCAGTAGAAGAAACAGACACAAACCAAGACTGAGATCCCTATGTGATATGTGTGTTTCAAGAGGAAGAAGCCTCAGGGTGTTTGGAAATAGACAAGAAAGGTTTTGAGTAACCGACTTTTAAGTTCTGGTTTGTCAGATCAACAAGGGGAAGGAGAAAGGAAAGAGCATGAACCCAGAAGCTTAAGAGAACCCAGTATGCCCCAGACACAGCAAATAGCTCTGTGGGGCTGGAGCATAGTGGGTGTGAGGGAACAGCCTGAGATAAAATAGGAGGATTAGGCAGAAGTTGTAGAAAGTGGAGATTTTAAGCAGAGGAATTTTTCCCTTAAAAAGGTTTCTCAGGCTGCAGAGCTGTGGATGGATTGGAGAGCACGGAGATGAAAAGCTGTCAAACCAGTTAGGAGGCTTTTAGAGTAATCACTTGAGAAATGATGAGGTAAAGGGCAGCAGGGATGATGAAGGGCATGAATTAGAGACCTGGAAAAGTGATCCTTGGATATGGACAAGAGAGAGAATGGGAGTGAAATTAGCTTGCAGTTTCTAGTTTGGATGACTGGGGGAACAGTTATGCCATTAATTGAAGATGAAAATAAAAAGGCCTTAGGTCACTGGGAATTATCTTTTGACTCGTTTCACTAAACAGATTACCAACTCTGGCCAGGTTTTTTCCTGTAGTCTTCCCCAAATTTCTAATTATGCTCACAGTGATAACAAAGTCACCTTTCTAAAGAAGCAGAGGTTGATACATTTCTGCATTTGAAGCATTTGACGGACACCCGCATCCCCACCCCACGAGATTCCCAGGTGGTTCAGTGGTAAAGAATCGACCTGCCAATGTAGGCGACAAGGTTCAATTCTGGGTGAGGAAGATCCCCTGGAGGAGGAAATGGCAACCCACTCCAGTATTCTTGCCGAGAAAATCCCATGGACAGAGGAGTCTGGCGGGTTACAGTCCGTGGTCGCAGAGTATGACTCGATAGAGCACGTACACATTCCTTGCCCCAACCCCCCACCCGCAGCTACACACACTGCGGGCAGATTGAAATCTAAAATCGAAGCTTTTTAGTGCAACATTCAGGACTCCACGTGTTCAGGCTGGCCACAAACTAACTTCTTGCAGGTATCCATCTCATGTTAACTACCTTTCCTTTTCCCCACCCTATATATCTTCAGACTTAAACATTAATCTAATCTTTGTTCCTCTAACCTGCCAGGTGCTAGGTCGCTTCAGTCGTGTCTGACTCTTTCCGACTCTATGGACTGGCCCATGGGCTCCTCTGTCCATGGGATTCTTCTGGCAAAAATACTGGAGTGGGTTGCCATTTCCTCCTCCAGGGGATCTTTCCCACCCAGGGGTCGAAACTTCATCACTTATGTCTTCTTACATTGGCACATCCTGTCACTTTACACTTCTAAGCCTTAGCTCAGGTTATTTTCTCTATTTGAAGGCAGCGTTTATGTCAGCCTCTTCCTAACACCCATCCTCTTCTTTTTCTTCTGTGGTGCATAGACTTTTGTGTCTCAATCCTAACACTTTTGGCGTTCTGCTTGGTTTTATAGTTGTATCTTGCTCCCTTCTACTTTTTGCCTCAGTGACGTAAATCACACACACAGTATAGGCTGGAAACCTTGTGACAGACAGTCTAGAAAAATCAGGGAATCCGTGACATCACGCATGAAAAAAGAGTCTAGAGGAGTCACTCATTCCAGGGGGCTCCTTTCGATGGTCTAGAACAAACTTGTGACGAAAAGGGGGAACAAAATAATTTGCTGTTAGACGTCTTCTCTACACAGTTCCAAGATATTTTTACTGTTTACATCAAATAAAATATCTAATGCACTGTACTTTTAAAAAGCACTAAGGGATTTAGATTTACAGAGGAGGGATTTCCTGGTGACGGGTGTCCTCCTGAGGTCAACTGCACTGACCATCATGCAGTGTGTTTGGTAATGGATTAAAGACTCAGAGAAGGAAACACACACCAGCGGTGCGTCTGAGAGAGGAATTGGGCCTTGGCCAGGAGAGGCCTCCACCCCGCCCCGCGGCCACCCCGGCGACCGCCCCCAGCGGCCGCAACCTAGAGGCTCCAAGGGAACTCCCGCAAGTCTGCGCGCGCAATCCCGGGACAGGGGTCCGCGAGGCGCGCGCTATTGCCCTGGAAACCTCTGTGCGCGCACGCGCACAAGCGGGGCGTGAGAAGACCTTGCTAAGGGCTTAACAGCGGGAGGAGGGGTTTACCCTTCCCCTCGTCCGGCGCTGCCCAGAGGGTGGACGCGCGCGCCGCCCACCTCCCTCGGGAGGAGCGTCTCTTCCAGCACGCGCCCGGCTCGCGTTCTCCCCCACCCTCTACCCCTCCCCCTCCCGCACACTTGCTCTCCTCCCGCATTTGTGCGCCGGTGCAGCCGGCGGTGGGAGCATCCGGGCATTTCCGCAGCCGAGCGGCGAACCGGGCGTCGGCGGCGGCGGCGGCGGCCGAAGAGCTTCTATAGCTGGGACGACGCCGGGGGGAGACGAAGCGGGGACGAGGCCTTAAGCCAGAGCCGCAGCGGGGTGGGTCCCGAGAGAGGCGGAGCGGGAAGCTTTCTCGCGGCCGGAGCAGGGACGGGAGCAGGGCTCTTTGCGCTCCTCGCGCATTCGCCTCACCAGCTGGGTCTCCGGAGATGCATCTGCATCAGGTCCTTACCGGAGCTGTCAACCCTGGAGACAACTGCTACTCCGTGGGCAGCGTCGAGGATGTCCCTTTCACGGTGAGCGGTAATCCGGGAGTCTGAGGGGAAGAGGCCGCGGGCTCGACGCGGGGGCCGAAACACCTTGTCCCGAGCCCACGCCTCCTCGGTAGGCTGCGAAGTGTTGGGGGGCCCCGCCCGCGTCCTCTTTGCACCCCAGCTTAGGGGGCGGGCCGTGGGACTGTGAGTCCTGCGACTGCTGAAGGAAATTACCCGTCTGGGGGAAGGTTTAGGAATCCACCGTACTGTCCGTCCTCAGCAAGCGGGCCCCTGGGGGTGACTGGACTAGAAGGTTCCTCGCCTAGGATGGCCCCCCGGTCTGCGGTGGAGGAAGGTGAAACCACTGAAAGCCCAGAGCGTCCGTTTCGCACCTGCTCTTGGAGGCGCAGAGACTCGGTCTGTCTCGGCGCGTGGAGACGATGCTGCACCTGGCTCCCCCTGCCCGCGGTGTTAGGGCAGCGAGGAGCCGCTGGAGCCGGTGGCTTTAAGCCCGACCCTCTGCCTCCTGATATGCAGAATCTTAATTCCCACACGAAAATGGAAAAATTAATTCTCTGCCCCCGAGAAATTTAGAATGGAATAATTAGAGTGACAGAGGCCTGGGGAGCTGTTATTTATCACGAGATCACGGTTTGGTAACCTCCCTAGATAATATTTTAATCCGTTTGCCAGGTAGGCTGGTTTGTTTATGAGATAAGGCAATGTTCAAATTTTATGACAGTGTTTTTGTTTGTGAGGTTAAAGTGTATGTAAACAGTAATGTGTTAGAACCTCTTAAAAATCTGGGTGAAACAGATATGTTTCTCAAGGAGCATGGCTGAATTAGTCCCTTTGAGAATGGGATGTTGTTAGTATAGCCAATTCAAACCAAGCCCTGGAGCTTCTTTTACCCGTAGAGAGACTCCGATGGATTCATGAGTTTTTTGTATTAAATTCGTCCTCTTCAGAACAAAATGTAGACGATGAGACCTCGACTAAATACACATTGTTATTAATAACCATTCTGCTTGGTAAAATTGGAAATAGTATAATGATGTGCTTTTAAGAAAAGGGAAACACTTTGTCTGTTTTCCAGAAGCATGTTTTTACAGCTGCAGAAATAAGAAAAGCTCCTGCAAAACTGCAGAATCATGTAGCACAGTGCATTCTGGAGCAGAAATTATCATTGTGATGCATTAGAGATAACCCCATAATATTGCTTTTTGGGCACTTTAATTGTAAATGTAATCAACTTGGCTTTGTACCAGTTTAGAATGAACCATTAGAAAATATAATTTGCCTGACTGTATTGTTATACCTATCCGTGTCAATGTTGTCATCTGTGTTTTGTGTACTGGTGACGTAAAAGATCCATATGGTGTTGAACTTGGGCTTTAGGTGTGTAGACAGTTTGGGGGATGTAGAAGATATTTCCTTCTCCCCTAGTTTTGTAGCTGGAGAGGAAGTTCACCAGGGTTAGAAGAGCAGGCTTTCTCCATCAAGAAACCAGTCTGGAATCTTGGCTTATGGGGTATCTCTGTACTATTATGGTGGTGGTAGTTTTTAGTTTTTATCTAGAATAGAGCGGTGTCTTATTGTGAGGCTGGTATATAGGGCTAAACAGGTTCAGGTGCAGTCAGGAAAAGCCAGTTAATGCTGCGCAGGTGTGGTTATGCTGTAGGCCGCCCATGACCAGGTCCTTGGAAATCATTTTCAAATCTTTTTCCTCCTCCCTCATTAGTCTGTTACCACGTCTAGCTGACTGTCTTCAGTGACTATCAGATTTACCCCCTTTCATGTCCTTAGCTTATTGTAGAACCTTATTTGTATTACTTAATATTAAGGATTTCAAAACTGGATTTTCTGACATCTCTGATCACTTCAGTTCATCCTCCATGCAACTGGTGTATAATAATCTTCAGATACCGTTTTATCCTTTTATTCTTGGCTCAATAATACTTAGTTGTTCCTGATAGCTGTATTGTGAAATTTAAACTTGTCAGATATTCTTCTGCTGTCTTTGACTTTATATTTGAGTGTGTACTCTTTATCTTGGCCTCTCTGCTACAGACATGCTAATCTTCTTACTCCAGCCTACATTTTTATGTAGACAAGAGAATCCTTTTTGTTTTCCCAAATAATGACTTACAGTTTACCTGGTTTAGGATGGCTGCCTGTGACACTGGGTCTTTTGGAATTTACACTCTTGTTGTATACCATCTCATTTTAATATCTTGGTTTTGAATGCACTGATCCAGCTATAATTTTGCCTTGAACTAGAAATGACCTTTTGGGCTCTGTGAAGAACAGAGTTGCTTGAAAAAAATGAGAACAAGCTGTTTTCAAGTACTTAGGAATCAGTTATTTCAATACCAGTGATAGTACAGGGAAAAATGAAATTAAAAAAATTAAAAAATGAAATAAAAAAACCTCCTTTATGTTAGCTTGCCATTTCATTTGTACAGGAATCAGATGAAGCAGCTCTAGTTCTGAGTCAGGTGACTAAAAATGGGACCAGCCAGGGCTGTAATGGAAGTCTCGTGACTTCTCATCTGGTGGGCTTTTTTTCTGTAGTATGTCTCTTTCCTGTCAGAGTCCTTGCTCTGAAGGGTGTGTTTGTGTGGAAGGCCTAGACATGGCCAGTGTAGAAGGAAAAACCATCTTGGAGCTAGCCAGTAGTAGTCTGAGGACCTTTTCAAAATTGGGCAGATCAATTATATCAGAGTCTACACACAAAGTTTTTGAAAAAGAGTTGTAAAAGAACTTTAATGTGTTCATGACATTGTAATTGGAATACAGTCATCTATTTATATTGCACCGTGTGTGGTGGCGGTGTTGTCAGGGCATGATCTCTGCTCTGTTGACATGGTGGTGCAGTTTGTAGTGGACAGTCCCAGTGATGAGTGTACTTTTAGTGCTGGCATGTGGGCTGTGATGCTTTTGACTTGTGTTTTGACAGTTTTTTTAAACACTCCATTGTAATTTTATAAATACACTTACATAAATGCCACCTTTAAATAGTTCTTTTCTCTTCAATATAAGTTCTGAGTTCTGGAAATATTGTTATCTTGCAATAAGTCAGGTCCCAGGTAGTTCAGGGTTGATCTTCTACCATGTATGAGCTTTGTTGTACTTTTATTATGCCATCAAGACATTTCCAGCTACCTTCTTAGAGGTAGGTAGGTGGATGTTTAAGGATTAATGCAGCAGATAGTGTAAATTTCTCCTTATTTATGTTGTTTATTACTCTCTGAAAATAGTCTTTAGTTTATTAATTTTACTTTTCTGTAAGTCTAGTCAAGGCTATGGTTTTTCCAGTAGTCATGTATGGATGTGAGAGTTGGACTATAAAGAAAGCTGAGTGCAGAACTGATGCTTTTGAAGTGTGGTGTTAGAGAAGGCTCTTGGACTGCACAGAGATCCAACCAGTCAATCTTAAAGGAAATCAGTCCTGAATATTCATTGGAAGGACTGATGTTGAAGCTGAAACTTCAAAACTTTGGCCACCTGATGCAAAAAGCTGACTCATTTGACCCTGATGTTGGGAAAGGTTGAAGGCGGGAGGAGAAGGGGACGACAGAGAATGAGATGGTTGGATAGCATCACCGACTCAATGGACATGAGTTTGAGTAAACTCTGGGAGTTGGTGATAGACAGGGAGGCCTGGCGTGCTGCAGTCCATGGCGTTGCAAAGAGTCAAACACGACTGAGTGACTGAACTGAACTGAAGCATTAGAATATTAATTAAAACAATGATGGTACATGATGATTATTAATATTAAAATATTTTTTCACTTAAGGGGTATAGTCTATATTTTCAGACATATAAGGGGTGTTGATGTTATTTACTCCATTCTAATATGAATTCAACACACTGAAGGATATTAACAAAAATTAGCCATTTCTAGCCTCAGGGAACTTATACTGGCAGAGATAAAAATGATGTACATAATTACGATATAAGGCAGATGAAAGCGATCACATGTAGTTGGGAAGGTAAGAAAAGATTTCTTGGAAGATTGATACTTAGAAAGACAGAGAGTGGTATTAGGTGTTTCTGGATGGCAAGAACAACAAATGCAGGGCACGGGACATGGGTTCAGTCCTTGGCCCAGACAGATCCCACATGCTACGTGTAACTAAGTCCGTGTGCCGCAACTACTGAGCCCATGCACCTAGAACCCACAGGCCACAGCTGCCCAGCCCATGCTCACAGCAACTGGAGAAAGCGTGCGGGCAGCAACAAAGACCCGGAGCAGCAGAGTCAAGGAGTGGTACGATATAAAGGACGTACTTGTTTAGTTGCTCAGTTGTGTCTGACTCTTTTGCAACACCATGGATTGTAGCCTGCTGGGCTCCTTTGCCCCTGGGATTTCCCAGGCAAGAATTCTGGAGTGGGTGGCCATTTGCTCCTCAAGGAGATCTTTCCCAACCCAGGGATTGAACCCGTGTCTCCTGCCTTGGCAGGCGGATTCTTTACCCCGGAACCACCTGGGAAGCCCAAAGGATGCATTACTGGGTGACTGTTCTTTCACAAAAGTGGTTAAAAACAAACACAGGACTTAAAAAAGCAAAACAAGACTTCTTTATTAGATAGCAAATTCAGTTAGAATTTTGAGAAATAGGATTCGTAAACATTACCTGGGGCTTTTTAACTTTCTTTGCTGCTCTGGGTCTTTGTTGCTGCCTGCATGCTTTCTCTAGTTGTGGTGAGCATGGGCTTCTTTTCTAGAGTGTGAGGGCTTCAGTGGTTGAGGCTCATGGGTTCCAGGTGCCTGGGCTCAGTAGATGTGGTACTTGGCTTAATTGCCCCACAGCAAGTGCCATCTTCCTGGGTCAGGGATTGAACCCATGTCCTGTGCATTGGCAGGCAGATTCTTAACCACTGGACCACCAGGGAAGTCCTTTACCTATAGCTTTTTGGGAAAATGTATTTTCTGACATTCCTGACTTTTATTATTATTTTTTCTAGTAATGAAATGAATGAAAAAAAACCCTTTATTTAAAAGTTAGAAGATAATATTATGATTTTTTTGACATTTAGATATATTTTAATTCTATTGTAGCATAATAGTATTCTAGTCCCAGAATTACAGCAGCACTAAACTTTGAAAATAATCAGCTTGTTTATGCATTTAACAGATATTTGTTGAGCACATGGATGTGTGTGGCTCTGTGGAGATTTTAAAAAACAGAACAGAACATAGTCCTGATTTCAGGGAGTTTATTAAAAAGTGCAAGAACCTGGTAATCTACTAGGGGAATTAAGACATATACTTCACCACAGCAGGCCAGCTGTGTGGTATTGTGAGGTATTTAAATTCTTGGAGGAATTCAGAGGAAAAAGAGATCACTTTTGGCCGGGGAAACTGGGGAGTTGGACAGAAAAACTGCTGCTATCCTGACTGGTTATCAACAGGTATTAAGGACTTTACCTATGCTGAGAATAAAGGAAAGACAGAAGTCAAGAATTTAGAGTGGACTTGTTTTCCAGGAGAAATTGGCCCATTTATTCTGGGAGAGTAGCTTCTTGTGTATTTAAATTGATACATTTTAGAGTTTGTAGCCTTGTATTCATTGTTAGCCTTTAGGTTAATAGGAGGTTCTGTAAGTTTTTTACTATGTCCCTGTGTAGATTGTTAATTAGCCTCCCTTTTAGAGAAGACTCTTGGCAGCTACCCTGAAACTCTGGGTACAGCCCCAACTAGTGCCTCCCTAGAAATGGGAGGTCAGAGACCAGCTACTCATAGGACCCTTGGTTAAGTCACTGAACCTTTTTTAGGTTTATCATCTGTAGAGTGAGGTTCTTAAATTAGGTTCTCTTTAAGTATTCAGACCTTGGATGGCATTATATGGACCTCTCTAGGAGAAAATGGAACCAGAAACATAAAGTAACTGTGGTGAGGTTGTGGGTCTGGAGTCTGTGTACACTGCCCGTCCACTTGTATGTATGTACTAGACTGTTGGTCACACTTCACAGTCAGGGAACCTGGACCTCCATTCTGGCTCAGAGATTAAGCCGTACAGAGCCTTTGTGAAGTAGTGGGTCTTCTTTGGGCTCACAGTTGAGAAGGAGGCTCTTGTTTATGATTGTATTCTCAGTATCTGGTCCTTGGTACTGTCAGAGTGCAGTATGGAGTGGGTGGGAGATGGGGCCAGGGTGATGGTGTTCAGGGTCTCTATCCCGTTAGATAGATTTACTCCTTTACTTTCTGTTCTTAGCTTTTTGGGTATTTAAAAGATGACTTTAGAAATTATCTTAAAAGATGATATAAATGAACTTATTTACAAAACAGAAATAGATTCATATAAAAAACAAACTTGGTTATCAAAGGGGATGTGGGGTGGGGGAGAAAAATGAGTTTGGGTTAACATATACACACTACTATATATAAAATAGGTGAACTACAAGGGCCTACTGTATAACACAGGGAACTATACTCAACATCTTAGAATAACCTACAAGGGAAAAGAGTCTGAAAAGGAATGCATACATGTGTATACCTGAGTCATGTGCTGTACATTTGAAACTAACACAGCATTGTAAATATGTAAATACTTCAATAAAAAGATTTTAACATCTTTTTAAACTTGGATCTTGAGACACTTAGAACAAATTAGTTTCAATATTTAATCAAAAAGAGTATAGGATGTTGGGTTACAACCTCAAAGGTGCAGTGGAAAAACAAGTCATGCCTGACCAATTTAATTTCCTTCTATGATAGAATGCAAAGCAGTTTAAAAGGGGATACTAATAGAGAATATCTGTAATTTAGATTCAGTAAGGGTCTTCTAACTTGTGGCTTATCTTTTAAACAAGTTTGGAAACCAAATATTTTAATATTATGAGAAGTTTCAGGGTTTTCAATCTTTTTGAGTTTGTAGAATCCTTTTTCATTGTGTTTTTGCTCTGGAATGCTAATTCATGATATATTAGGACCTGTTATTGAGGAAGCAGGTGCAGGCTACACAGGTGGTGTGACTATAGCCCACGTAACCCAGGCACTTGATACATAACACAGGAAACCAATCGACTGTGCTTTTATTCTCAATCTGTCTCATGTTATGATGGCTAAGGGCTCCTTTAATGCTCCCCTTTCCCTCCATCCTAAACACACAAAAAATATGGTTAGCGTACATCTTTTTGATGGAGAAGTCACTCAGTATAAAGGGGTCACTGGATAGAACCAGGCTCCTTTAAACATAGTACATGATAATTTGGTGTGGTGATTTGAAAAGCATAAATGACATCCTCTTAGATTATCATTGGATATATGTTCCTTTAGGGGTATTCCTTTAAAAATTGGACTCTTTCAGGAATAATAATTTAATTTATACTAAGTCATGTTTTCTTCTGTGGTTTTAGAAAAACCTAGGAAACGGGAGACTATTTGGGGATTATGCAAGGGGGCATAGAGAGACCCCCCCGGCCAAAAAAAAAAAAAAGTTTTGGCTCAGTCTGAATTCAGAGACACAGATAGCTTACATGGTAGCTACAGTTCAATAATAAGGCTGATATTTTTCTAGGAGTAATGACTTTGGTTTTGTGATATGCCAGCAGCCTCCTCAAGTTTTCTCTGGCCTTGACTATGTCTCTACTTAAGAGGATCTAATCAGAAGGAGATATTCAAATTATTATCATGTACTCTAACCATAACATCGGAGAAGGCAGTGGCACCCCACTCCAGTACTCTTGCCTGGAAAATCCCATGGATGGAGGAGCCTGGTAGGCTGCAGTCGAGTCGGACACAACTGAGCGGCTTCACTTTCACTTTTCACTTTCATGCATTGGAGAAGGAAATGGCAACCTACTTCAGTATTCTTGCCTGGAGAATCCCAAGGAAGGGGAGCCTGGTGGGCTTCTGTCTGTGGGGTCGCATGGAGTCGGACACAACTGAAGCAGCTTAGCTTAGCAGCAACCATAGCATCTTTTATATGGATAAATTGTCAGTGTTTCCAGCAAAAGCCAGTTCCTCTGTTGGTACCGATGATCTTAAATTGGAAGTCATTTTACCCCACGTAAGGCATTTGGCAGTATCTGGAGATGGGTTGTTGATAAGGTTGTGGGGGAAGGACTATCATCTAGTGGGAGGATGCCAGAGATCCTGATCAATATCCTTTGATATGCATGACAGCCCCCCCTCCCACCATGAAGAATTAGCCTGAATTGTCAATGCTGCTGCCATTATGAGAAACCCTGGTTAATATCCTAGGTCCCATCTCCTCTTATCTACTCAAGGGTATTGCTTTAACAGTTTTTCTTTTTGCTGTCCTATAAAATTGCTTTTTATTCTTCTTTGAAATAGTTTCTTCATTTTCCTCTCCTGGTTTTCTTTTACTTCCCTTAAGTACTTCTCAGCCTGATTCCAGATTGCTGTAACTAGCTGTTTCTTTAATATCTCCCTCTCGAGTGTAATAGCTATCTGATAATATTCTCCTCCTTCAGCCTTCTCTAAATCAGTAAATGACTACCTTATCTTTTTTCCTCCCTCAGTTCCCTTGGAATCTTTTCTTTCATTTCCACTCCAGACCTAATGTTGCCAATTTCTGTTGGCTATTCTTCAAAATGCATCCAGAATCTGCCCACTTGTCACCTGTGCTGCTCCCACCCTGGTCCAGGACACCATCATCTTTTTCCACAATTACGGCAATAGGTTCTTAATGGGTCTCCCTACCTGGTCTGCTTTTAGTTTTATCCTTCTTCAGTTTATTTTCAACACAATAGTTGGAATGATCCTATTACTGTATAAATCAGATGTTGTTAGTTTCTTGTTCAAAATTTTCAAATGACTTTTTTTTTTCCCCCAGAGAAAAGACCCTAGTGCCTTCAATGCCCTTTATTACTATTTCTTTAAGCACCTAGAACAAAAACTGTTGGGTATAAAAAAGTACCCAATAAGTTAATAGATGAAAAAGGACACCTTAGTATAATATGAAACATTCTTAAGTAAACATGACCACTTTTATAAGATTATTTTATAATACTTTTGATATAGGTCAATGGCAGTTAGGCCATATTTATATAAATGAGTTATAGAATGGGGGCAGGGAAAGCTCAGAGAATACAGTCCAGGTATAAAGCTTCATTGATCTGGTTTAATCTGTGTGCGTGCATGTGTGCTCAGTTGTGTCTGACTTTGTGATACTGTGTACTGTAGCCTGCCAGGGTCCTCTGTCTGTGGGATTTCCTAGGCAAGAATAGTGAAGTGGGTTGCCATTCCTTGCTCTAGGGGATCTTCCCAACCCAGGGATCAAACACGCATCTCTTGCATCTCCTGCATTGGCAGGCAGATTTTTTACCCCTGAGCCACCTGGGAAGCTCCTGGTTTAATCTAAGGATGCATATTAATATATTAAGAAGAATTGACGGAGAAGGCAATGGCACCCCACTCCAGTACTCTTGCCTGGAAAATTCCATGGATGGAGGAGCCTGGTAGGCTGCAGTCCATGGGGTCACAAAGAGTCGGACACGACTGAATGACTTCGCTTTCACTTTTCACTTTCATGTGTTGGAGAAGGAAATGGCAACCCACTCCAGTGTTCTTGCCTGGAGAATCCCAGGGACAGGGAGCCTGGTGGGCTGCCGTCTCTGGGGTCGCACAGAGTCGTACACGACTGAAGCGACTTAGCAGCAGCAAAGAATTATGATGTTGATCTTTCTTTTTCCACATGGTTTATTTGCCATCTGTATGTCTTCTTGGTAAAATATCTGTTTATATCTTTCACCTATTTTTCTTTTCATTAACAAATAAATAGCTCCTTTTTATCCTCAAAAAAAAAAAAAAAAGAAGAATTGACAGATTTTATGCCTACTAAGCAGTTCTAAATTTTTCACAGTTGTGTTTTTAAATGACTCTAATACTATTAGCAAGGTGAAAAGACAGCCTTCAGAATGGGAGAGAATAATAGCAAATGAAGCAACTGACAAACAACTAATCTCAAAAATATACAAGCAACTCCTACAGCTCAACTCCAGAAAAATAAATGACCCAATCAAAAAATGGGCCAAAGAACTAAACAGACATTTCTCCAAAGAAGACATACAGATGGCTAACAAACACATGAAAAGATGCTCAACATCACTCATTATCAGATAAATGCAAATCAAAACCACTATGAGGTACCATTTCACGCCAGTCAGAATGGCTGCGATCCAAAAGTCTACAAGTAATAAATGCTGGAGAGGGTGTGGAGAAAAGGGAACCCTCTTACACTGTTGGTGGGAATGCAAACTAGTACAGCCACTATGAAGAACAGTGTGGAGATTCCTTAAAAAACTGGAAATAGAACTGCCTTATGATCCAGCAATTCCACTGCTGGGCATACACACTGAGAAAACCAGAAGGGAAAGAGACACGTGTACCCCAGTGTTCATTGCAGCACTGTTAATAGCCAGGACATGGAAGCAACCTAGATGTCCATCAGCAGATGAATGGATAAGAAAGCAGTGGTACATATACACAATGGAGTATTACTCAGCCATTAAAAAGAATACATTTGAATCAGTTCTAATGAGGTGGATGAAACTAGAGCCTATTATACAGAGTGAAGTAAGCCAGAAAGAAAAACACCAATACAGTATACTAATGCATATATATGGAGTTTAGAAAGATGGTAACAATAACCCTGCATACGAGACAGCAAAAGACACACTGATGTATAGAACAGTCTTATGGACTCTGTGGGAGAGGGAGAGGGTGGGAAGATTTGGGAGAATGGCATTGAAACATGTATAATATCATGTATGAAACGAGTTGCCAGTCCAGGTTCATGCACGATACTGGATGCTTGGGGCTAGTGCACTGGGACGACCCAGAGGGATGGTATGGGGAGGGAGCAGGGTGGAGGGTTCAGGATGGGGAACACATGTATGCCTGTGGCGGATTCATTTTGATATTTGGCAAAACGAATACAATTTTGTAAAGTTTAAAAATAAAATAAAATTAAAAAAAAAATTAGAGATTAACCTGATACCTGGACTGTAGGGATTCTGTATTTTAAGTTACAGGTTTTAAAAAATAGCTGAGGTGGGGTGGGGCCTGAAATTGAAAATTGAGTCCAACAAAGACTTGATTGAGGTGGTTGCCCCATGTGGTGGTAAACTGAACTCAGCTAAAGCAGTATTCCTGATTAGAAACAAGATTTTCTTTAGAAAGTAATTTTAAGAATGTTGGGAATTCCCTGGCGGTCCAGTGGTTAGGACTCCATGCTTTCACCTGGTTGGGGAAAGCCTTGGGGAACTGCCAAAAAAAGAAAAAAGAATGTGCTAATAAATACACTCCTGGAACATTTAAACATGACTATCATTTTATGCTGAAAAAATTTTATATAATCCAAAGCCCAGGTTGGCCATTAAAACCAAAAGCAAACAAAAATCATTAAGAATTCGATTTTTTGTTTTAATATTATTAATATGGTATTTAGTGTTAAAAACTCAACAGTGCAAACAATGATGAAATATAGAAAGTGGAAAGGAGAGTTTCCTTTTCCCAGGAGAATTTTGTTTAGCCTAACTTCCTGGTTATCTTTGATTGAAAAAATATTTGAGTGCTTAAGCATTGTGCATACCCTCTAAGGCAAACCAGTTATTAAAAATACACTGTTGTATACTGTTGGTGTGTATTGCTATAAGCTGTAAACTAGTAAAATTGCTAAAGTAGTTGAACAGTAGCTCTTCTTTCTGGCAATATTTAATAGTGCTCGTTGTATGTGGTTGATATATAGAAACAATTTTTTTTGAAATGAAAGGATTAATATTCATCTTGTATGTTAAAGTGGTATATGAAATGAAATGTTTTACGATTTAGATTTGGTATAGGAATTTTGAATCTTAGAATTAAAGAATTTAGTCAAAGCCACACAGCAAAACCTGTGGTAGGATTAAAACTGGAACCAGTAAGCAGATGGGATCTAATTAAACTTAAAAGCTGTTGCATAGCAAAGGAAATCATTCACAAAGGGAAAAGACATCCTGTGTAATGGAAAGTATTTGCAAATTGTGTGACTGACAAAGGATTAATGTCCAAAATATATAGGTTAAAAAAAATAAAAAACAACCCAATAAAAAAATGAGCAGAAGACCTGAGTAGATGTTTTTTGTTTTTGTTTTTCCCAAAGAAGACATACCTCCAGAGAAGGCTAATAGGCACATAATTATCAATGCTGAGCATTTTTTTTTTTTAATCAGAGAACTGCAAATTAGAACAGCAGTGAAGTATCATCCCATACCTATCAGAATGGCTGTCATCAAAAAGTCTGCAAATAGTGAATGTTGGAGAGGATGTAGAAAAAAAGAAACCCTTGTACACTCTTAGTGGAAATGTAATGATGGTGTGGGTACTCCGGAAAACAGTCTGGAAGTTCTTCAGAAAACTAAAACTATCATATAGTTCCATGCCTGAGTATATATCCAGAAAAAATGAAAACACTAAATTGAAAAGACAACTTCACCCCAATGTTTGTTTATATTATAGCTGGGATATGGAAGCAACCTAAATGTCTATCAGTAGACAAATGGATAAAGAAGACGTGGGGTATGTGTGTTTGTATTTATATATACACATATACATACGCAATAAAATAGTATTCAGCCATAAAAAAGAATGAAATTCCACCATCTGCAGCAGTGTGGATGAACCCATGAATATTATGCTTAGGGTTGTTGATGTTTCGTTGCCAGTTGTGTTCCACTCTTTTGTGATGCCGTGGGCTGTAGCCTGCCAGTCTCCTCTGTCTACAGGATTTCCCAGGCAAGAATACTGGAGTGGGTTGCCATTTCCTTCTCCAGGGGATTTTCCTGACCCAGAGATAGAACCCATGTCTCCTGCTTGGCAGGTGGATTCTTTACCACTGAGCCACCTGGGAAGCCCCGTGTTTAGTGAAGTGAGTCAGGTAGAGACAAACACTTCATGATGTTACTTACATGTGGAATCTAAAAACTAATATAAACAAATGATATGCAAAAATAAAAACAGAAGTGGACTCAGATATAGAAAATAAACTAGTAGTTACCAAAGGGGAGGGGTAAGGGAGGAGGGGCAAATTAGGAAAACGGGATTAAGAAACACAGAGTACTATATATATTGGGCCACCCAGAAAGTTTGTTTGGGTTGTTCCATAATCCAAATGAACTTTTTGGGCAACCCAATAGAATAGGTAAGCAGCAGGGATATATTGTAAAGCACAGGGAATTATAGCTATTTTTATCTTATAATAATTTTTAATGTAGTGTAATCTATAAAAATATTTTTATATTTGCTGAAGAGACTCTTGTCCATTGTGTATTCTTGCCTCCTTTGTTGATTAGTTGGTGGGAGGTGTGTCAGTTTATTTCTGGGCCCTCTATGTTGTTTCATTGATGTATATGGCTGTTTCTGTGCCAGTACCACAGTGTTTGACTACTGTAGCTCTATGGTATTGTCTGAAGTCTGGGAGGATTCAAATTATGTTTCTTCTTGATTCAGTTTTGGCAGGCTATATGTTTCTAGAAACTTGTCCATTTCTTCTTGGTTGTACATTTTTTTTGGCATTTAGCCTTTAATATTTTCTTATGGTATTTTGTATTTCTGTGATTTTGGTTGCTGTTTCTCCTCTTGCATTTTTTATTTTGTTTATTTGGCTCCTCTCTCTTTTCTTCTTGGTAAGCCTGGCCAGAGGTCTATTTTTGTTTATCTTTTCAGAAAATCAGATCTTGGTATTATTGACTTTTTAAAAAATCTCTCTTATTTCCTCTCTGATTTTTATTATTTCCTCCCTTCTATTGACTTTAAGTTTTGTGTTTCATTCTTGAAAGACATTTTTGCTAGGTTGAGGATGGCAATATTTTCTTTTTAGCGTCTTGAAGATGTCATCCTTTGTCTTCTGGCCTCCACTGTTTGTGTTGAGAAGTTAGCTGCCAGCCTGTTGCTCCTTTGGAAGCTGTATTTTTGCTTTTTTTCCCTCTAACTGCTTCTAAGATTTTTCTTGTCTTTCTGGAGTTTAACTGTGTTGTGTCTAAGTGTGCCTTTTTTTTTTTTTTTAATCTTCTTTGGGACTTTTGAGATTTTTGAACCTCTGAGTTGATGTGTTTCATCAAATCTGGAAATTTTTCGACTAATAGCTCATTGAATATTGTCTCTGCCCCATTGCCCTCATGAGACTAACACATTAAACATACATTAGACTTTTAGTTCTATGTCTAAAACTATCTCTACTGTATTTTCATTGTTTTCAGAAATCGTTTT
Source organism: Bos indicus (assembly GCF_029378745.1). NCBI lineage: Eukaryota > Metazoa > Chordata > Mammalia > Artiodactyla > Bovidae > Bos > Bos indicus. The sequence continues at coordinate 58,583,421 of NC_091769.1, forward strand.
TTTCTAAATCCCTTTGCTAATCCTATCTTAAGTAATATCTAATTTGCTCTATTGTACTTACTGCACTGGCTAGTCCTAGATTTTGTTTTATGTATGTGTATTATAGGATTGAAAAAAATGGTCCTTTTTTGCTGAAAGTTTTTATCATGAAGACATCTTGAATATCGTCAATTTTTCTTCATTGATATGGTCATGTGATGCTTTCTTTAAGCTATTAGTGTGATAAGTTACATTGTGATATTTTGCAAAATGAATTAGCCTTGTATTGCTGGTATAAATCCCACTTGGTTATGGTGTGTATTATGTTTTTTATATAGGACTGGATTTGATTTGCTAATATTCTGTTGAGTGCTTTTGCATCTGTGTTCATCTTGAACATACCCATTGTCTTTTCCCCTCATATTGTTCTTGTTTAGTTTTGGTATCATTGTAATGCTGGTTTTGTAAAATAAGTTTGTAAGTGTTTCTTCCTTTTCTATTTTCTACCAGGGATCAGGTAGAATTGATATCATTCTGTAAGTTCTTTAACAGTTAAAGAACTATTAAGGTAATTAATTCATCTGGGGTGTGTTTTTGTACTTTCTCATTTTGGAGGAATTAGTCTTTTTCTTCTGTTTCACTGTTAGATTTATGTGTGTGGAGTTGTTTACAGTATCTTATCTTTTTATTATTTGCAAGATTAGTACTGATATTCTTTCTTTTCTTGATATTTGTAACTTGTGTCTTCTTTTCTGTGTATACTTCTAGAGGTTTATAAGTTTAATTGAACTTTTTCAAAGAACTGTATTTTAAAAAATAATTTATTTTAAATTGAAGGATAATTGCTTTACAATATTGTGTTGATTTCTGTCATACATCAGCATGAATCAACATAGGTATCATATATCCCCTCCTCCTCGAATCTCCCTCCCTCTTCCTACCCCATCCCTCTGGGTTGTCAGAGAGCCTCATCTGAGTTCCCTGAATCATACAGCGAGTTCCTGTTGACCGTCTGTTTTCCATATGGTACTGTATGTGTTTCTGTGCTGTCTTCTCCATTTGTCCCCCTGGCCCTGTGTCCACAAGTCTGTTCTCTATGTCTGCATCTCCATTGCTGCCCTGCAAATAAGTTCATCAGTACTGTCTTTCTAGATTACATAGATATGCATTAAAATACGATATTTGTTTTTCTCTTTCTAACTTACTTCACTCTATATAATAGGCTCAAGGTTCATCCTCTCATTAGCACTGACTGAAATGCATTCATTTTTATGGCTGAGTAATATTACATTGTATGTATATACCACAGCTTCTTTATCCAGTCATCTGTTGATGGACATCTGGGTTGCTTCTGTGTCCTGGCTATTGTAAATAGTGCTGCAGTGAACATTGGGGAACGTGTGTCTTTTTCAATTATGGTTTTCTTAGGGTATATGCCCAGTAGTGGGATTGTTGGGTCATCAGTTCAGTTCAGTCGCTCAGTCATGCCCACCTCTTTGCGACCCCATGAATCGCAGCACGCCAGGCCTCCCTGTCCATCACCAACTCCCGGAGTTCACTCAGACTCACGTCCATCGAGTCAGTGATGCCATCCAGACATCTCATCCTCTGTCATCCCCTTCTCCTCCTGCCCCCAATCCTCCTAGCATCAGAGTCTTTTCTAAGGAGTCAACTCTTCGCTTGAGGTGGCCAAAGTACTGGAGTTTCAGCTTTAGCATCATTCCTTCCAAAGAAATCCCAGGGCTGATCTCCTTCAGAATGGACTGGTTGGATCTCCTTGCAGTCCAAGGGACTCTCAAGAGTCTTCTCCATCACCACAGTTCAAAAGCATCAATTCTTTGGCGTGCAGCCTTCTTCACAGTCCAACTCTCACATCCATACATGACCACAGGAAATACCATAGCCTTGACTAGATGAACCTTTGTTGGCAAAGTAATGTCTCTGCTTTTGAATATGCTATCTAGGTTGGTCATAACTTTCCTTCCAAGGAGTACACGTCTTTTAATTTCATGGCTGCAGTCACCATCTGCAGTGATTTTGGAGCCCAGAAAAATAAAGTCTGACGCTGTTTCCACTGTTTCCCCATCTATTTCCCAAGAAGTGATGGGACCGGATGCCATGATCTTCGTTTTCTGAATGTTGAGCTTTAAGCCAACTTTTCCACTCTCCACTTTCACTTTCATCAAGAGGCTTTTGAGTTCCTCTTCACTTTCTGCCATAAGGGTGGTGTCATCTGCATATCTGAGGTTATTGATATTTCTCCCGGCAATCTTGATTCCAGCTTGTGCTTCTTCCAGTCCAGCGTTTCTCATGATGTACTCTGCATGTAAGTTAAAAAAGCAGGGTGACAATATACAGCCTTGACGTACTCCTTTTCCTATTTGGAACCAGTCTGTTGTTCCATGTCCAGTTCTAACTATTGCTTCCTGACCTGCATACAAATTTCTCAAGAGGCAGATCAGGTGGTCTGGTATTCCCATCTCTTTCAGAATTTTCCACAGTTTATTGTGATCCACACAGTCAAAGGCTTTGGCATAGTCAATAAAGCAGAAATAGATGTTTTTCTGGAATTCTCTTGCTTTTTCTATGATCCAGCAGATGTTGGCAATTTGATCTCTGGTTTGGGGAACCAGTGTTATTCCTAGTTTTTTAAGGAATCTACATAATGTTCTGTTCTCCATAATGTTTGTAGTGACTGTATCAATATGCATTCCCACCAACAGTGTAATAGGGTTCCCCTTTCTCCACACCCTCTCCAGCATTTATTGTTTGTAGATTTTTTTTCTCTTTTTTTGATAATGGCCATTCTGACAAGGTGTGAAGTGATAGCTCATTGTAGTTTTGATTTGCATTTCTCTAATGAGCGAGGTTGAGCATCTTTTCATGTGTTTATTAGCCATCTGTATGTCTTCTTTGGAGAAATGTCTGTTTGGGTCTTTTGCCCACTTTTGGATTTGATTGTTTTTCTGGCGTTGAGTTGTAAGAGCTGCTTGTATATTTTTGGAAATTAATCCTTTGTCAGTTGTTTCATTTGCTTTTATTTTCTCCTATTCTGAGGGTTGTCTGTTCACCTTGTTTATAATTTCCTTTGCTGTGCAAAAGCTTTTAAGTTTAATTAGGTTCCACTTCTTTATTTTTGATTTTATTTCATTACACTAGGAGGTGGGTCATAGAGGATCTTGCTGTGATTTATGTCATGGAGTGTTCTGCCTACGTTGTCCTCTAAGACTTTTATGTAGTTTTGGTCTTACATTTAGGTCTTTAATCCATTTTTACTTGATCTTTGTGTATTGTATTAGGAAGTGTTTTAATTTCATTCTTTTACACGTAGCTGTCCAGTTTTCCCAGCATTTCTTATTGAAGATACTGTTTTCTTCCCATTGTATATTCTTGCCTCCTTTGTCAAACATAAGGTGCCCATAGGTGTGTGGGTTTCTTGCTTGGCTTTCTATCTTGTATCATTGGTCTATATTTCTGTTTTCATACTAGTACCATACTGTCTTGATGACTGTAGCTTTGTAATATAGTCTGAAGACAGGAAGGTTGATTCCTCCAGCTCCATTCTTCTTTCTCAAGATTGCTTTGACTATATGGGGTCTTTTGTATTTACAAGTTGTGAAATTTTTGCTTCTAGTTCTGTGAAAAGTAACACTGGTAATTTGATAGGGATTGCATTGAATCTGTAGATTGCATTTGGTAGTATAGCCATTTTCACAATATTGATTCTTCCAACCCAGGAACATGGACTATCTCTCTATCTCTTTATGTTGTCTTTGATTTCTTTAATCAGTGTCTTACAGTTTTCTGTATGCAGCTCTTTTTGTCTCCTTAGGTAGATTTATTCCTAGGCATTTTATTCTTTTTGTTGCAGTAGTAAATGGGATTGAGTCCTTAATTTCTCTTTCTGATTTTTTGTTGTTAATGTGTAGGATGCAAGTGATTTCTTTGTACTGATTTTGATTTCTGTGACTTTACTGTATTCACTGATTAGCTCTAGTAGTATCTTTAGGGTTTTCTATGTATAATGTCATGTCATCTGCAAACAGTGTGTTTTACTTTTTCTTTTCCAATGTGGATTCCTTTTATTTCTTTTTCTTCTCTGATTGCCATAGCTAGGACCTCCAAAACTGTGTTAAATAATAGTGGCAGGAATGGGTACCCTTGTCTTGTTCCTGATCTCAGAAGGAATGCTTTCAGTTTTTCACCATTGAGAATAATGTTTCCTGTGGATTTATCATATATGGCCTTTATTATGTTGAGATAAATTCCTTCTCTGCCCATTTTTTTAAGAGTTTTTATCATAATGGATGCTGAATTTTGTTAAAAGCTTTTTCCGCATCTATTGATTATCATATGGTTTTTATCTTTCAGTTTGTTAATATGGTGTATCACATTGATTTGCTTATATTGAAGAATCCTTGCATTCCAGGGATAAACCAAACTTGATCATAGTGTAGAAGAAAGTCATCCAGTCGTGTCCGACTCTGCAACCCCATGGACTATACAGTCCATGGAATTCTCCAGGCCAGAATACTGGAGTAGGTAGCCTTTCCCTTCTCCAGCAGATCTTCCCAACCCAGGAATTGTACTGGGGTCTCCTGCATCACAGGTGGATTCTTTACCAACTGAGCTATGAGGGAAGCCTGATCATAGTGTATGGTCTTTTTAATAACTTGCTGATATTTGTATGCTAGTATTTTATTGAGGATTTTTACATGTATGTTCATCAGTGATATTGACTTGGATTTTCTTTTTTGTATGTGATGTCTTTGTCTGATTTTGGTATCAGGTTGATGGTGGCCTTGTAGAATGAGTTAAAAGTATTTCTTCTACAAGTTTTTGAAAGAGTTTCAGAAAAATAGGCATTAGCTCTTTAAATGTTTGATAGAATTCACCTGTGAGGCCATCTGGCCATGAGCTTTTGTTTTTTGGAAGATTTTTGATCACTGTTTTGATTTCAGTGCTTGTAATTGGCTTGTTCGTAATTTCTATTTCTTCCTGGTTCAGTCTTGGAAGGTTGAACGTTTCTGAAAATCTGTCCATTTCTTCCAGGTTGTCCATTTTATTGGCATATAGTTGTTTGTAATAGTCTCTCATGATCCTTTCAAAGAACTAGATTTTTATTTTGTTCATATTGTTTTCCTGTTGTCACAGGACAACAATTTCCTGTTCATCGATTTTTCCTTATATCTTTATTATTTCCTGACTACTGCATGCCTTGAATTTGTTTTGCTCTTCTTTTACTAATTGATTAAGATGGAAGCTTATATTACTTGTCTGAGGATATTCATATTTCTATGAGCATTTATATAGTAGCCACTTCAACATCTATGTGTGACAGTTTCAAAATCTGTGTCTGTTGATTGTCTTTTCCCATATGAGATTTTCACAGCTGTTTGTATGCTGAGGAATTTTGCATTGAACCTGGGCTGTTTAAAATATTGTGTTATGAGACACAGTATTTAGGTTTTGTGTAAATTCTGTGGAGGATGTTAATTCAGCAGGCAGTCAGCTTATTTGGGTTCATGCCAAAAGGTCTGACCGGCCTCCTATAGGTTGTAGTTTCAGTGTCAGTTCCATTTTCAAGGGCCTTGCGGTGCTGTTTGAAGATAACCTGTGTATATGCAACAAGTGGCCAGTATACAGTAAGACCTGGGCAGTGGTCTTGCCAGTAGTTCAGATCCCCAGGGTGTTTATTCTGCTGTTTTAGGTATGATCTATGCATGTGCTGCCCAGGGATGAGCCCAGAAATTTATAAAAATAAGCATTGGATTGTTCTTCGAGTTCTTCCCTTTTTGTGAGTTCTCTGATACTTTCTGGTTTGCTAGGGCTCCCCTTGGTGGTTCTCTGGCTGGAAAGTTGAGAGTTCAGTTACCCTGCTCTGTGCTTCCTGTGACTGTTTGTGTTCAGGCCAAGCAGCAGTAGGGCAGAGAAAGGGAAGTACCAGGGATTCCCCCGAGTCTTGTGGGATTATAGCTCCTCCTGTTGGAGCTCTGAGATTGCTTGGGGCTGACATATGAGAAAATGGAGAAAAGAACAGGATAAATGGGGAATTTTCTCTCCCTCTCTTTGAAAATTGAGAGTCTCTTTTCCTGTTTCTTGAGCCCAAAGTAAACTGCTGCTCCTGGAGCTCTGTGTTCTGGTTTCATCCTAGCTTTATTTTTTATTTATTATTTTTTAATATAAATTTATTTATTTTAATTGGAGGCTAATCACTTTACAATATTGTATTGGTTTTGCCATGCATCAGCATGAATCCGCCACGGGTGTACACGTGTTCCCCATCCTGAACCCCCCTCCCACCTCCCTCCCCGTACCATCCCTCTGGGTCATCCCAGTGCACCAGCCCCGAGCATCCTGCATCGAACCTGGACTGGTGATTTGTTTCACATATGATATTATACATGTTTCAGTGCCATTCTCCCAAATCATCCCACCCTTGCCCTCTCCCACAGAGTCCAAAAGACAGTTCTATACATCTGTGTCTCTTTTGCTGTCTCACATACAGAGTTATTGTTACCATCTTTCTAAATTCCATATATATGCATTAGTATATTGGTGTTTTTCTTTCTGGCTTACTTCACTCTGTATAATAGGCTTCAGTTTCATCATCCTAACTTTAAACTCTCTGCTAGTACAGTAAAGTTCAAATTTTGTTCTTTCCTAGTTCACCTGTTATCATTTACTTTTAAGAGTTTTAAAATATTTATTCCATGCATTTTGTCCATGTTTTAATAGCTGCATTCAGTGGCAGAGACATACTGTCATCCTTACTTGGACCTGAAACTATGATACTATTTTTCATATCATCAGAAAATATCAAGGATCAGCAATAAATCTAATAATACATGTAGAAGATTTCTGTGGGCAGAATTTAATAAGACTTTATTGAGAAACCTAAACAACAGGACGTAGATACGATATGTATGGACTGGGAGAATCAGTACTGTAAAGGTATTAATTATTTCCAAGCTTATTTATAACTTTGATGTATTCCCAGCCAAAAATTTAAGAGGATTTGTGAGATGTGATGGAATGATTCTAAATTTGATGAAAATAGATACGGCCGAGATTAGAAAAGTCTTTTTCTTAAGATGAGAGGACTTCTGCCAGCCCAAGATTTATAAAGCTGTAGTCATTAAGGTAGTGTGGTGTTGGTGGCCTAAAAATATACCAAAGTAACAAAACAGAGCACCAGAAACAGACTCACACATTCCTTGATGCTTTTTTTTTTTTTTGGACCATGCTGTGTGACATGTGGGATCTTAGTTTCCCTATTGAGAATCAAACCTGTGCCCCCGTGCATTGGAAGCTCAGTCTTAACCACTGGACCACCAGGGAATTCCCAATTGATGCTTGATTTATGTCAAAGATGACATGGTACAGTAGTATAGAATGGTTGATTGTCTTAGTCAGTAGTACTGGGACATTTTCTTATTTATATAGAAAAAAAAAAAGAAACTTGGCTTCTATGTCACCCCATACACAAAAGTGAACTCCAGGTAGGTTATAGATCTAGTCTGAAAGACACAACAATAAAGCTTTTAAAAGGGTTTATTTTCTTTATTCATGACCTTCAGGCTTCAAAATATTTCTTAAAACACTAAATATACCACATTGTATATAAATAAATTTATTTTTTTATAGGAACCAGATTTCTCATTACTGAAGAAGGGAGTTAAAAATATGTAATGTGGGAAAGCTAGAATGAAACCTGTGGTGGATATAATCTGATTAGAAGTGTCAGTGGGACATCATATGTATATGTGTATATCCATATATGTATATGTTCAGATCAGATCAGATCAGTTGCTCAGTCGTGTCTGACTCTTTGCGACCCCATGAATCACAGCACACCAGGCCTCCCTGTCCAACACCAACTCCCGGAGTTCACTCAGACTCACGTCCATCGAGTCAGTGATGCCATCCAGCCATCTCATCCTCTGTCGTCCCCTTCTCCTCCTGCCCCCAATCCCTCCCAGCAGCAGAGTCTTTTCCAGTGAGTCAACTCTTCGGATGAGGTGGCCAAAGTACTGGAGTTTCAGCTTTAGCATCATTCCTTCCAAAGAAATCCCAGGGCTGATCTCCTTCAGAATGGACTGATTGGATCTCCTTGCAGTCCAAGGGACTCTCAAGAGTCTTCTCCAACACCACAGTTCAAAAGCAGCAAATCTTCGGCGCTCAGCCTTCTTCACAGTCCAACTGTCACATCCATACATGACCACAGGAAATACCATAGCCTTGACTAGACGGACCTTTGTTGGCAAAGTAATGTCTCTGCTTTTGAATATGCTATCTAGGTTGGTCATAACTTTCCTTCCAAGAAGTAAGTGTCTTTTAGTTTCATGGCTGCAGTCACCATCTGCAGTGATTTTGGAGCCCCCCAAAATAAAGTCTGACACTGTTTCCACTGTTTCCCCATCTATTTCCCAAGAAGTGATGGGACCGGATGCCATGATCTTCGTTTTCTGAATGTTGAGCTTTAAGCCAACTTTTTCACTCTCCACCTTCACTTTCATCAAGAGGCTTTTGAGTTCCTCTTCACTTTCTGCCATAAGGGTGGTGTCATCTGCATATCTGAGGTTATTGATATTTCTCCCAGCAATCTTGATTCCAGCTTGTGTTTCTTCCAGTCCAGCGTTTCTCATGATGTACTCTGCATATAAGTTAAATAAACAGGGTTATGTGTTTATAATGTGTAAATTTGTGTATGTATTTATATATATTTAGAGAGCAAGAGAGGGAGAGAGAAATTATGTATAAAGCTGTAAAGAGCAATATTGCATAGGAACCTGGAATGTCAGGTCCATGAATCAAGGCAAATTGGAAGTGGTCAAACAAGAGATGGCAAGAGTGAATGTCGACATTCTAGGAATCAGCGAACTGAAATGGACTGGAATGGGTGAATTTAACTCAGATGACCATTATATCTACTACTGCGGGAAGAAATCCCTCAGAAGAAATGGAGTGGCCATCATGGTCAACAAAAGAGTCCGAAATGCAGTACTTGGATGCAGTCTCAAAAACGACAGAATGATCTCTGTTCGTTTCCAAGGCAAAGCATTCAGTATCACAGTAATCCAAGTCTATGCCCCAACCAGTAACGCTGAAGAAGCTGAAGCTGAACGGTTCTATGAAGACCTACAAGACCTTTTAGAACTAACACCCAAAAAAGATGTCCTTTTCATTATACGGGACTGGAATGCAAAAGTAGGAAGTCAAGAAACACCTAGAGTAACAGGCAAATTTGGCCTTGGAATACAGAATGAAGCAGGGCAAAGACTAATAGACTTTTGCCAAGAAAATGCACTGGTCATAATAAACACCCTCTTCCAACAACGCAAGAGAAGACTCTATACATGAACATCACCAGATGGTCAACACCGAAATCAGATTGATTATATTCTTTGCAGCCAAAGATGGAGAAGCTCTATACAGTCAGCAAAAACAAGACCAGGAGCTGACTGTGGCTCAGACCATGAACTCCTTATTGCCAAATTCAGACTTAAATTGAAGAAAGTAGGGAAAACCACTAGACCATTCAGGTATGACCTAAATCAAATCCCTTATGATTATACAGTGGAGGTGAGAAATAGATTTAAGGGCCTAGATCTGATTGATAGAGTGCCTGATGAACTATGGACTGAGGTTCATGACATTGTACAGGAGAGAGGGATCAAGACCATCTCCATGGAAAAGAAATGCAAAAAAGCAAAATGGCTGTCTGGGGAGGCCTTACAAATAGCTGTGAAAAGAAGAGAAGCGAAAAGCAAAGGAGAAAAGGAAAGATATGAACATCTGAATGCAGAGTTCCAAAGAATAGCAAGAAGAGATAAGAAAGCCGCCTTCAGCGATCAATGCAAAGAACTAGAGGAAAACAACAGAATGGGAAAGACTAGGGATCTCTTCAAGAAAATCAGAGATACCAAAGGAACATTTCATGCAAAGATGAGCTCGATAAAGGACAGAAATGGTATGGACCTAACAGAAGCAGAAGATATTAAGAAGAATGGCAAGAATACACAGAAGAACTGTACAAAAAAGATCTTCACGACCCAGATAATCACGATGGTGTGATCACTGACCTAGAGCCAGACATCCTGTGAAGTCAAGTGGGCCTTAGAAAGCATCACTACGAACAAAGCTAGTGGAGGTGATGGAATTCCAGTGGAGCTATTCCAAATCCTGAAAGATGATGCTGTGAAAGTGCTGCACTCAATATGCCAGCAAATTTGGAAAACTCAGCAGTGGCCACAGGACTGGAAAAGGTCAGTTTTCATTCCAATCCCAAAGAAAGGCAATGCCAAAGAGTGCTCAAACTACCGCACAGTTGCACTCATCTCACATGCTAGTAAAGTAATGCTCAAAATTCTCCAAGCCAGGCTTCAGCAATATCTAAACCGTGAACTTCCTGATGTTCAAGCTGGTTTTAGAAAAGGCAGAGGAACCAGAGATCAAATTGCCAACATCTGCTGGATCATGGAAAAAGCAAGAGAGTTCCAGAAAAATATCTATTTCTGCTTTATTGACTATGCCAAAGCCTTTGACTGTGTGGATCACAATAAACTGTGGAAAATTCTGAAAGAGATGGGAATACCAGACCACCTGATCTGCCTCTTGAGAAATTTGTATGCAGGTCAGGAAGCAACAGTTAGAATTGGACATGAAAGAACAGACTGGTTCTCTAAATAGGAAAAGGAATTCGTCAAGGCTGTATATTGTCACCCTGTTTATTTAACTTATATGCAGAGTACATCATGAGAAACGCTGGACTGGAAGAAGCACAAGCTGGACTGGAAGAAGCACAAGCTGGAATCAAGATTGCCGGGAGAAATATCAATAACCTCAGATATGCAGATGACACCACCCTTATGGCAGAAAGTGAAGAGGAACTCAAAAGCCTCTTGATGAAAGTGAAAGTGGAGAGTGAAAAAGTTGGCTTAAAGCTCAACATTCAGAAAACGAAGATCATGGCATCTGGTCCCATCACTTCTTGGGAAATAGATGGGGAAACAGTGGAAACAGTGTCAGACTTTATTTTTGGGGGCTCCAAAATCACTGCAGATGGTGACTGCAGCCATGAAATTAAAAGATGCTTACTCCTTGGAAGGAAAGTTATGACCAACCTAGATAGCATATTCAAAAGCAGAGACATTACTTTGCCAACAAAGGTCCGTCTAGTCAAGGCTATGGTATTTCCTGTGGTCATGTATGGATGTGACAGTTGGACTGTGAAGAAGGCTGAGCGCCGAAGATTTGCTGCTTTTGAACTGTGGTGTTGGAGAAGACTCTTGAGAGTCCCTTGGACTGCAAGGAGATCCAATCAGTCCATTCTGAAGGAGATCAGCCCTGGGATTTCTTTGGAAGGAATGATGCTAAAGCTGAAACTCCAGTACTTTGGCCACCTCATCCGAAGAGTTGACTCACTGGAAAAGACTCTGCTGCTGGGAGGGATTGGGGGCAGGAGGAGAAGGGGACGACAGAGGATGAGATGGCTGGATGGCATCAGTAATTCAATGGACGTGAGTCTGAGTGAACTCCGGGAGTTGGTGATGGACAGGGAGGCCTGGCGTGCTGTGATTCATGAGGTCGCAAAGAGTCGGACACGACTGAGCAACTGATCTGATCTGATAGAGACATATAGATATGGTGGGAATGTATGTATGTCCTGGAAGTCATTGCTTCTAAACCTTTCAATGGAGAGTTGAAGATGTATGTTGGTGTCCACATACATACACACAGACATATCTGTTTCCTATTCTGTCAGCTGAGAGGGGCCTGGTTGGTACTCCAGTGGCAGAAATGACTGGCATCAAGATCTTGGTTTTTAAATGCCATTTTCCACTAATAGGAAACAGCATTGGAGAAACATCTGATTCTAGGTTGGATGATAAGCCTGGATGGAACCTGGAATCTCTTACGCCAGAAAGTAAGGAATTGTTCAAAGTATGGCGAGAATATGTCAAAGAACACAGGGCTAGCTTGAAGGATTCCTACTGGCCAAGTCTGGGACAACTGGAATATGAAAATAAGTGATGGTAGTAGATTATCATCACCCTTTGAATGAGGTAAGAGTCCATGATCTTAATGTGCAAAAATCATTAAGAAAACTCAAAGGGAAGGGATAAATTAGGAAATTGGAATTAACATATACATATTACTATATATGAAACAGGTAAATAGCAACTTCCTACTGTATAGCACAGGTAACTGTGTTCAGTATCTTGTAATAAACTTTAGTGGAAAAGAATATGAAGAAGAATATATGTATGTATAACAATCACTTTGCTGTACACCAGAAACTAACACAGTGTTGTAAGTCAGCTACAGTTTAACTGCACTTCAATTAAAAAAAATAAGAGGAATTCCCTAGTGATTCAGTAGTTAAGATTCCATGCTGTCACTGCCAAGTGCCTAGGTTCAATGCCTAGTCAGGGAAATAAAATCCAATAAGTTGCTCAGCCAAAAACAGAAAACTCTTCCTTATAGAAGAAAGTCAATTAATAATGCAATGATGGAATTAGAAAATTACCATTAGACAGCCATCATATTTAATAGTAATAACTGACTAGGTAAGAATCATCAAAGGGATGCTTGTAGGAATATCTTCCTGCAAGATACTTATTAATTACAAAGGAAAATTAATACTTTTATAGAGGAGAAACTTTGCAGATCCTGCCTTTGTCACCTGATCAAAGTTAACATCACTGGAGATGGGACAACATAGATGAATGTGCTTCTTAGTAAAATGCTGTGAGACAGTGGCCACATTTCTATGCTGTTTCTGCCCAAAATCCATAACTGTAATCTAATTATAAGGATCTGAAAATGTAGCCCATGGATTTGAAAAAGATAATTGCGTCACATATATTTAACAAAGGTTTAGTATCCAGAATATAAAAATACCTACAAATCAAGAAAAGAACCGAGAACTTTTTAGGAAGTAGATAAAAGTCTTGACCAGGCATTTCACAAAAAAGAGAAAATCTAGATGAATTACGAGCATACGAAAAGGGAATTTTCCTCCATAGTAATCAGAAATGCAAGTTGAAATCATGAAATACCATTGCATACTTACCACATTTGCAAAAGATTTATTTGACCTGTCTGGTGATGGCCAGAATATCCAGAAATGGAAATTCTTATACTTTGATAGTGAGAATATTATTTCATACAGCTACTTTGGAAAATGTTTTATCATTATATACCAAAATCTAAGATATATGTACTCTATGATCTATCAGTTCCTCTTCTGTATATATATTCTAGAGAAAAACATTTAATATGCAGTATATTGCTACAAGTTCTCTTGCCTGGAAAATCCCATGGACGGAGGAGCCTGGTAGGCTGCAGTCCACGGGGTCACAAAGAGTTGGACACGACTGAGCGACTTTACTTTCACTTTTCACTTTCATGCATTGGAGAAGGAAATGGCAACCCACTCCAGTGTTCTTGCCTGGAGAATCCCAGGGATGGCAGAGCCTGGTGGGCTGCCGTCTATGGGGTCACACAGAGTCGGACACGACTGAAGTGACTTAGCAGAATATTGCTACAAGAATATACAGAGCAGCATTCTGGTTTATTTGTTTTTTAGAGCAGCATGGTTTTTAATATGCAAGCTGTTCAGGGACTTAGAATGGATGCATTGTGGTACATAAAAGGTAATATTAATAAAGTAATAATAAGTAATGAAAGTGAATGAATCACAGCTATGTGTATCATGTATCATGAATTTATCTCTGACCAGATATTCCTAAAAAAAGCAAGATAAAAGAATATATGCATTATGCTTTCATGTACACAAAGAGAACTAGCAAAACTAACTGAACTATTTAGGCATGCATGCACAAGTAGAAAAACTACAGAGCAAAGCAAGGAAGTGGTTTCCCAAAAAAGTCAGGGTAATGCTACTCTGCTTGCAGGAGAGAAGTGTACTTTTGAAGGGACATGTGGTCTTTTGGACTGCTGGAAATACTGTCTTTTTAAAGTGGTGGTTACACACATGTTCATTTTAAGTTTATTTTTTGTGATGTCTGTTTTATGTAAACCTCTAAATTAAAAAAAAATTGGCTTAGTGGAGTTTTCTGAGTAAGTGAATATAGATGTATTTTGTATTTTTGCCCATGATTTTTAATGAGAATCTGAAACCTTCTTTGTAAATTTAGAAATACATAAACAAAAACTTCCCGCCTCTCCCTTTTCCTGGCAAAATGTAAACTTCATATGATAGAGAGACCTTGCCTGTTTTCTATCGCATTATGCCCTGAGTGCCTGGTCCACACTAACTGCTCAGTAGACATTTGTTGACTTGAATCCCCAACAGTCATCTTGCTGTAAATACTTGTTCAGAGTTAAATGGAACAAGTCAAGATACAAATTACCTAAGTAATGGGGAATTGTAAGAATATAGAAGAGTAGAAGACTGGCTGAATGAAAACTGTTGCCTGCCATATCAGTAAACAAAGGATGTTGCAGCTTGGAACACAGGGCAGAGATGACTGGGCTGCCTGCAGCCAATCCTCAGCCACTGCAGCCACCCCCAAAGGTGAACTGCCAGGGGACTCAGGATGGCAAAGAAAGGAACACTGGTCCTAGGTAGCTAAGGTGCATATCAAGCTATGCTTTCAGTGAGCCCCCTCTTTCATTTTCCCATATATAGAAAAGTGCTCAATTCATTAACTTGTGATGTCTGGTTTTCTTTAGTTAACAGTGATCTTTTAATGTTCTGACTACCTGGTCTTTGTTGCAAAACTCCTGTATATCCTAACTTCTCCCTTACTACTTCAGAGTAGTCCCTCAGAGCTATCTGAGAGGCTGCCTCCCAGCCTTGAGGTCCTCAGAAAGTCCATCAAATAAAATATAATTCTGAATTTTTAGGTTGTGTATTTTATTTTTTTTCAGTCAACAAGAAAACTCTTCCAAGAATCTTGTAACACAAGGCGTACATGGTACTGCTGGGCCTCGGAAATCAGGAAGCTGGTCATCTCTGGAGCCTGGTTCATTTGTCTCTGTGGCTCTCATAATATCTCAGTCTCTCTCTCTGTTGGATCCATTAAACCTGGCTTACATGAGGATGCAAAGGACTGCCCTGGTGTTTGTGTAGAAAGTCCTGTGGGCTTTACTGCCTATTACTGCCTGCTACATTTCTTAGTATTTCCTTGAATATCTGGAAATTGGAATCTGACCCAGGTCACCTTTTTAAGCCAGGCCACATCATGGATTACCTGCCAGAATATAATTT
Organism: Bos indicus; assembly: GCF_029378745.1. Classification (NCBI taxonomy): domain Eukaryota; kingdom Metazoa; phylum Chordata; class Mammalia; order Artiodactyla; family Bovidae; genus Bos; species Bos indicus. The sequence goes on from NC_091769.1 coordinate 58,598,641, forward strand.
TTAGTATTAAATTCTTGGTCTTCAGAATCAGTGTCAAACCCTGGTTGGTCCAAGCAGTTGTATGCAGTGAGTGTCTCTCATGGCTGCCCTCTCAGAAGGACTGTGGTTGGGGCAGTTTTGCTTTGAAAGGTCTGTGAGTATGGTAGACAATACACTTAACATGATAAAGCATAATTTTTCTATTATGGGATATTTAGATTTCCATTAACAATTTTTTGTGTGTGTGAAATTCTTTATTGGAATATAATTGCTTTACAGTGTTGTTAGTTTCTGATGCACCGCAACGTGAATCAGCTATACGGATGCGTATGTCCCCTCCCTCTTGAGCCTCCTTTCCACCTCCCCATCCCACCCGACTCCTGTAGGTCATCACAGAGCCCATTATTTTTTTTTTTTTGACTTTAAATAATACTGCAGTAAACATCTTGGTACTAGTTTTAATGTTTGTTTGCATGTCTGAATGTCTTTCAGGATAGAGTCCTAGAAATAGAATCAAAGTACTTAAATCTCTTTAGAGTCTCTTAATTCATATTACCAAATTGTTTTCCAGAAAAGTTACATGTTTTTATACTGCAGTGATGTATGAGAGTGGGAGGTGTACCATATTCTTGATCATTGGTTTTTGCTGCTTGTTCTTCAAAGATGAAAAAAAATACACTTGGCTATTTAGTGCTCCAAAGCCTTTCTCCAGATACATACAGGTTCCAAGGGATCACAGATGACTACTTTAGTGACTGTGTCTCTGTTATGCATTTTTTTGCTAGCTTTCTATCCTAGCGTGTCCTCATTGCTACTGCTGCAATATCTTGGACAATTCCACATTTTCCTTGAAGCCCTGCTCTGCATGTCCCCAGTCTTTGTACCAGTTGAGGTTCCACTCAGGGCAAGGGACAGAGGAACCGAAGTAAAAGCAAGGTTTATTTCTGTATACACATTGAATCATCAAGGAGGGCAACTGAGCTTCAGGGTGATTTGAACTAAAAAACTGGTAAGATCAAACTGCCCCTTCTTAGATAGTTTGGATACATGTTCTCTTATGAGTTCTTACTTATTTCTTGATATCTCATCCATTTGCTTCTCAAACTGGTGATTTCAATTTCACAGTGCACATGGGTCTTAATGGCTGCCTTATCCCTGAATATGTATGACTTTTCAGATCAATTCTTGTTGATTCTGGTTTCTTTGGCTTAAATTCCTCAGACTAGACTTTGGCATAGCTCATCCTTTCCATCTGTTAGCCACTGGTCATTATTCTGGACCCATCCTTGTCTCCTGTCAGCTTTGAGTAGGGGAAAGAGTCATAAGGTATAAAATATTTAGGGTTCTATGTAAAATAGTGTACACTGGATTACGTGATCTTTTTATCAAGATATTTGGAAGCACATTTGTGTACACTTAACAGAACCACACTTTAAAGGTGAAAGGAGTCTCAGAAGTGATCTAGTCACAATCTTTTATTTGGCTGATTGAGGAACTATGTACAGAGAGACTATGATTTTTACATTGTTATAGTCAGTGTTAGCACCCCTAGGTTCTCAGGAATGTACTCTTTCCATCATATTGTAGGGTTGGAAGTTTAATTACAATTTAGCTGGGAAATATTTTTATGAATACTATCAGGACTGTCTCCCTCAGAATATCAACATTTAAGTTAAATGATTTTCTGGAAATCCCCAGTAGTTACAAAATAATTGAAAGTTGTCATAAACATTACATATTAATATTGCTATATAATATACTTAACCTTAAAATTCTTTCACATGGAAAGCATATTAAGAACAAATTAAGAAGCGAAATACTGGATACTTATTTTCTCTATTTCTAATAATTTAATGTCCAAAAAGTTCATTCTATTTCTTTAGATGTAGAAGTTTTAAAAAGTAGTATTTTACTTCAATATTCTCTATGAGGCAAATAGATGGAGAAACAGTGGAAACGATGGCAGACTTTATTTTTTGGGGCTCCAAAATCACTGCAGATGGTGACTGCAGCCATGAAATTAAAAGACACTTACTCCTTGGAAGAAAAGTTACGACCAACCTAGACAGCATATTAAAAAGCAGAGACATTACTTTGCCAACAAAGGTCCATCTAGTCAAAGCTATGGTTTTTCCAGTGGTCATGTATGGATGTGAGAGTTGGATTATAAAGAAAGCTGAGCTTCAAAGAATTGATGCTTTTGAACTGTGGTGTTGGAGAAGACTCTTGAGAGTCAGTTGGACAGCAAGGAGATCCAACCAGTCCATCCTAAAGGAAATCAGTCCTGAATATTCATTGGAAGGACTAATGTTGAAGCTGAAACTCCAATACTTTGGCCACCTGATGCAAAGAGCTGACTCATTGGAAAAGACCCTGATGCTGGGAAAGATTGAAAGCAGGAGGAGAAGGGGAGGACAGAGGATGAGATGGTTGGATGGCATCACCAACTCAATGGACATGAGTTTGGGTAAACTAGAGTTGGTGATGAACAGGGAGGCCTGGCGTGCTGCAGTCCATGGGGTTGCAAAGAGTTGGACACGACTGAGCAACTGAACTGAACTGATGAGGGAAATTACTTTTAAGCTTTAGAGTACAGATTTGATGAGGTTGAAAGGTAATTCTCAGTTTTTATACGTGCTGGCCAGTCCATAGGGCTTACTGTTACCAGTGTATAAATAAAAGCGCAAAAAGATCCAAATTTATATGCCACTGTGTGTGCCTTGTGACTTAAAATTTTGATTAAATTGTGTGAACTTCCATTTCCTCATAGCAAAGTGGGGTTAATGACTAACTGGTAGATTTACTGCAGTCTTGAAAGAAAGACTAGGAATATGGAATGCCTAGTACAGTACTTGTTACCCAGCAGGCTTTCAATAAATGGCAGATTTTTCTTGTATTTATTTTTCTAGCTTTTAATTACGGGTGCCCTGTATTTATATGAATCAAAACTCTAAGGGAGAGGTGGTAGTCTAACAGTAACACTGTGGAGTTTTCTTGTTAAATTAGACTATAACACTTTATTAGTGAAACCTTTCAACATGCTTAGTGCCTCTTGATTGATCAGTGCTATTCTTTTTAAAATATAGACCCATCTGTCAGCAGTTGTCAGTGATCTTAAACTTTGACCCTGCAACTACCAGGATGTTAAAACATCCAACTACTCCATAGAAAATGCCAGTTTAATATACTTGTACTCTGTTTTCTTTTAGTAAAGGTCATGTTTGTGTAAGATTTTAACGAAAATTGGGAATTCCCTGCTGGTCCAGTGGTTAGTACTCAGTGCTTTCACTGCTGAGGGCCTGGGTTCATTCAACCCTGGTCAGGCAGCTAAGATCCCATTCCTTTACAGTTTAATTTAGCTAAGACTGAAGGGAAATCTGAGAAATTAGAACTGTGTTTGAGTTATGAATATTAGTTATTTGCATTTTTAAAAACAATATAGTCACAGTGATGAGCATCTGTAAAACTGAGGTTAAAGCAGACTCTGTTACGCCTATTCAGATACACTTAATAATTGTTGAGAAGGACAATGAACCCACTAGAGGAAGCAGTAGTATATTATGATCATGATGGTGTGTTAATTCAGAGAATTTTATGGCATTAGAAAATGAGACATTTTTTTCATGTGTAACATTTTAATAAAGTAGAAGAGAGTTGCTTTGTTTTTCAGCCTCAACTAATTGACAGGACTCCTAATGAAATTTTGGGTATCACAACTAAAAACATAGAATCTTGGTAATAACAAATACACAAGTTTTTAGCTTCCATGTAATAATTTTGGGGTAATATAACACTTTGTCTAAGAAAGAGATTCTTTAAGACAAAGGAGATTTATGGTCCCTGGGAAAATCAGCACATTCACTTGACTTTAAATATTATTTGCAGGATTTCAGAGACCTCTCCAGATCAACTATGACTCACACACAGAGGACTCAGGTTGAAAACTTCAGCCAGGTTGGAAAGTTAGTTTCAGTGCTCAAAGAGGAGACTACTTTTCTCTTTCCTCATAGGATGGATTTGGTCTCCAAAAGTAAGGTTAAAAGAAGTGAGGGTTGATATTTTTAGAGCATGTCATTGCCTTAAGAACTTGGGCTACACAATTATCTCTTAGTTATAGTAGTTATTCTTTATCATCATAAGGACAGTTCAGTCCTTCCATAAAAGAAACTCCCACATGAATAGAAGGAAAAGATGCTTTTTAGGACTCTTCCTCTTTTCTTGGACTTCATCTTTGTGTTTGGACAAATCATATCCTTGACTTAAGGATAAAATATTTTATAGGTCATACTGTTATACGTACTGGTATATGGTACTACGGCATAGGGATGGTTCTCCCAGGAACCCAAGGGAAGATGAACTTAGTTAAGCAATTCCATTTGTTCCAGAAAGGGCTTAGTGCCCATTTTCCTGCTTCCCTGTAATGATCCTGTGACCTCTGTACCACATGTAGAGTAGCTAGTTCAGAGAGATTTATTTACCTAGTACAAAGGAGCCCACATCCTGTACTCTCTGGAGCTGTGTTAGTATTTGCTTGTAGTCCCAGTGAGTACTTGCTTTTCTTCCTGCACTATAAATTCTTCCTCTGGTAAAACTGAATTCTGATGAAGAATGGAAAAAATTGCATTTGACCTAAAATTGAAAGAATGGAAATCTCTTGAGTAATTATAGATTTTGTAGAAACCTTCTTAGTTGCTGGTCTGAGCTAGGTGCTGTGGGAAATTATACTTGGGACTGTAATCCCTTGTGGCTCAGCTGGTAAAGAATCTGCACACAATGCGGGAGACCTGGGTTCAATCCCTGGATTGGGAAGATTCCCTGGAGAAGGGAAAGGCTACCTACTCCGGTATTCTGGACTGGAGAATTCTATACAGTCCATGGGGTTGCAAAGAGTCGGACACGACTGAGCAACTTTCACTTTTCACAAAGATGTACATAGGCCTTTAAGACATCTTAATGGAAGAGAGTTGGGGTGATGCAGTGGAAGGAGAAGGATCTTTATTATGACGTAAATGAATCCTCACTCTGTGAACTTGGGAGAGTCACTTATCCTTTCCGGGCCTTGGTTTCTCCATCTTTGAAAGGGGGCCTGTGAAGATATAATGTTCATATCAGCCCCTAGCAGACTGCCTGATCATAGAGGGTATTCAATAAATGGTAAATAAATAAGGAAGGCTTTGATAGATTCCCTTCTGGTGGGTCTTCTAAATCCATGATGCTATTAGATCGGAAGATGAGCCAAAATATCTCTTTCTTTGTATAGCTACCATCATAAACTTGGCCAAATTATTAGTTTATATCAACTGTCTGAACTCCGTATTCTTAACCAAATTTCCAGGTATATAGACATCTGGACCCGGAAATGTGGAGTAGCTAGTTTATGTTTGGCCAAGTCAGAGAGATTTATTTACCTAGTACAAAGGAGCCCACATCCTGTACTCTCTGGAGTTGTGTTAGTATTTGTTTATCAGGATAAGCAAATAGGATAATTTTGAATCATTTATTGTTATACAGGTATCTGTATCTATTGAGGGCTGCTTATGTGCTGGGTGCTGGGAGTACCGTGGTAAGCAAGAATCTGATCCTTGCTCTGATGGACCTTTCAGTATAGTAGCAACCAGATAAACACACATGTATATAAAATCTTATGAGCCTTCATGTAATTAGAATTCATGTAATTCAGTAGTGACTGATATGAGTCCTCTGTCCTTGCATACTTGGGGGTTATGTGTACTTTAGACTCTTTGGAGAAAGGTAAAGAATTATAGTATTCAACTTCTGTACTTTTCCACCTCTTTGTCTGCAGTAGTTCATGGGTTCCATTTTAGCCATGACCATGGATATTATCGGAGAAGGCAATGGCACCCCACTCCAGTACTCTTGCTTGGAAAATCCCATGGACGGAGGAGGCTGTTAAGCTGCAATCCATGGGGTCACTATGGAGAAGGCAATGGCACCCCACTCCAGTACTCTTGCCTGGAAAATCCCATGGATGGATGAGCCTGGTGGGCTGCAGTCCATGGGGTTGCTAAGAGTCGGACACGACTGAGCGACTTCACTTTCACTTCTCACTTTCATGCATTGGAGAAGGAAATGGCAACCCACTCCAGTGTTCTTGCTTGGAGAATCCCAGGGATGGGGGAGCCTGGTGGGCTGCCGTCTATGGGGTTGCACAGAGTCGGACACGACTGAAGTGACTTAGCAAGAGCAAGATGGATATTATATAAAATAGTAGGCATTACCTAAGGGTGGTTCCACAGGAGCCTGGTACCACACATTATTGTTCTGTTATGATGGTTAATTACTAGTTTGATAAAGGATTTGACTGTTTTAGACCAGTGGTCCCTAAACTTTTAGTGATGGTGTAGTATTCTACTCTGTGGATATTCATTAATTTAACCACTTCTCTACTGATGATGATATTGTTCACTCACCCAGTCATGTCCGACTCTTTGCAACGCCATGGATTGCAGCACGCTAGTCTTCCCTGTCCTTCACCATCTCCCGGAGTTTGCTCAAATTCAACTCATGTCCATTGCTTCAGTGATGTTGTCCAACCATCTCATCCTCTGATGCCCTCAGTCGTCTTCTCTGTCTGCCCTCAGTCTGTCCTAGAATTAGGGACTTTTCCAGTGAGTCAGCTGTTCACATCAAATGACCAAAATACTGGTTCTTACTGATAGGTGATATGATTATTCTCAGTTTTTGCTGCTTTAAATAATGAAGCAGTGACTATCCTTCTCTATATATTTTGGCAAACTTTGTAAGTATGCTTATAGTAGAATAAGGACTTGTCTAATCAAAGAGTATGTTGTATGTAATTTTGATAGATATTGCAAAATTCTTTTACCCATGAAGATTCTCATTTAGTAAGTCTTAGGTGGGACCAAGCAATTTGTATGTTTAACAAGTTCCCTAGGTGGTTTTGATGCAGCCAGGTTTGAGAACTATTGCAGTTCAGAAAGATGGCAAGATTCTCGACTGCTGAGGAGCATGGTACATGTCCTGTAGTAAAGGTCAGGCAGTTATGGCCATCTAGGGAGAAGTAAAAATCCTCTTCAGTGACTGAGCAGCAGGAGCCCAGGTCCGGAGCAGCAGTTGCTGGGGATGGCCCATCTTCCAGAGAAGACTTATCTGAACTATTTCGTGTCTCTTTGACATGTCATATAGGGGAAAAGAACATAAGAATTATAAGGACCTGAATTTGAATATCTTCCACTTACTGTATAATTTTGGGAAAATAAATGAACTTGAATGTTTATTTATATAATGATAATCTCTTCCTCTCAGGTTTGTTGCAAAGGTGAAAGAGGGAGTGACCTAATGTTTATTGAATGCCTTTTGTCTTCGGCGAGTAACTTAACACATCTCTCTCTGTTGCGGCAGTTCATCCTTTAATTGTGATTGGTGATTCACTAGGTGATCTCCCCGTTAGACTCCCTGGGACCACATCTTGGGTTTTTGTATTCCCAGTTGCTATCCCAAACTTGGGACATCACGCACTGTTTTGTTTCTTTAATGAGTGATGTATGCTAAGCACTGTAGATAGAGTTTCTACTTTAATTCTATTATCCTGTGAGGTAAGTACTGTTTCCTCCATTTTACCACAAGGAAGAGCTCAGAGAACTTTGGTAACTTGCTTAAGATCAAGTAGTACTGCAGAACAGACATTGAAAACCCTGCCTGTGGTAATTCCAGTCTCCGTCAGGTTTTGCTCTTACCATCAATCTGCTTTGCTGAGGTAATGCTATAAAGCACTTTGGAAATTGTGAAATGTTTAAGGGTAAGATTATTTTTGTTATTTTAATAATGTAAGTGTAAAGACTTTTCTGCCTGTACTATTACCAATCAATTTAGCTTTCTCGAATGTATAGTGTAGCAAATCTGCCTTGTCTGGGAGAGTATAAGTAGTTATTTCCTCCTGTGAGTGATTTTTTTCCCCTATATTTCCTATGCTTAAAATTCTATTTTTGTTTTTCCATTTGGGAAACTTTTTGGTACACATAAACACAGGAGTTGAAGGTATTTGGTAACATTGGAAGTTTTGGTAACAGGTAGAAATAGTGTCTGTCTTTCCGGTCTTTACCTTCAGTTCCCTTTTTCATTAACAGCCGTATGTGGACCTCACTGGCTTAGATGTTAACAGATGTCAGCCCTGGCTACTGGATATCTGTATTTTGCAGGATGTGACCATGTTGCTTAAGGCTGTAGAAATAGTGGGGCAGGGGAAACACCTCATAAACCTTATATTTATGGTGCTTTTTAATTTGAGAATTATCTTGTTAGGTGTTTTGAATATTTACTTGTAAGTTGAGTTTGGAACAACAACAACAAAATGTCCCCATCCTCTGCTCTTTGTGTCATCATAAAATTCACAAAGTTGCAAAACAGGAATAGCACACATCAAGAAGTGTGGCAATAGGAAGAAATAAGGTAGTTTTGCTCAGTATAGTTCTGTTGAACAAGGGAATTTTCCAGGAACTTGACTTTGTGTTTTGTTTTCCATAGCAAATATTTGTCACATTTTATATATTGGTTTGTTTTTTATTTTGTTTAAATGTGTGTGTGTAGCCACTTAGAATTGGTTTCCTCCCCATCTGTGTGTCTCTTTCTCTCTGTGCCTCTCTCTCTCTCTCTCTCTCTCTCTCTCTCTCTCTCTCTCTCTCTCGCTCGCTCTTATCTGTTGTGCTTGAGGGGAGGGGGCTTCATCATGGATTTATTTAGGCAGTTGAGTTTGGTTAGTGTTTGCCTGTAGTACATGTAATTCTGCCTCGGGGGTTCATGTCTATTTAACTAGCTCTTTAAGCCATGTGGAATTGTATTGGAAAATGCATCTGATTTCTATCTTGATCTTCCTGAAGCCTGGTTTGAACCCTGGGAACACAACTGCAGCCTTCAATGCCTTATTACTCTCAGATGAAGGTTTTATTTTTCAGGGTCTCATCTCATCTCTGAGATGAGCATTAGAGAGAAATTCCAAACAAAAGGATTAATGAGGTATGGAGGCTGTAATGTTTAAGACCTGGAAGAACCTTTTTTCCTGTTAGTTAGCAGTGACTGAATGATAATGTATGGTGTGTCATGCATCTGGTGTGACTTTTTATGTTCTGATTTGGAAATTGATATTTTTAATATTACGTTAACTGTATTTGTAAGTTATGTCATAGTATCCTTTGCAATAGCAACAGAAACTAAGATTAATAATAATTCACAAGTTACATATTTTACATAATATAAAACTTTTCTTTTTAGGCGTATGGATCAGGCTGTGATATTGTTATTTTGGCAAGTGACTTTGAATGTGTGCAGATCATCCCTGGTGCTAAGCATGGAAACATCCAAGTCAGCTGTGTGGAGTGTTCTAACCAACATGGAAGAGTAAGGGATTTATTTACTTTATTAAATACCATCTTTTAATATATTTAACTATCTCAGAGAATATTCTTATGCTTCTGTACAAGGCTTGCCTACAATTTCTAATTATGTAGTATACCTTGCTTAGATGGCTATTTGTAGGAAAGGGTAATGATAGGTTGTATACAAATCATGAAGAACTGTTAAGCTGATAAGTGATAATTGTTCTTCCTGTATATACTGTCTTAAAAGATCTGCAGGCTTCACATTCCTGTTCCTATTGATATTCTTCCAGTTGATAATTCTGGCAGCTTTTATGCCAGTAGCAGGAAAGTAAACCTTTATCTTCTATACCTAGCATACCTTCTCTCTCTCAAATAACAATAATGTCAGATTTTTATCAAGAAATGTAGCAAGTTGTTAACATCTAGTATAATATTTGTTATATAACTGATGCTTTGTAAAGTTTCTGTTAATTTAATGAAACTATTTGTCATTTGAAGAATATTAAAGCTCATTCATTCAGATGTTGAACAGAGAATTTATTTTAAAATTATTCAAATTTCATCATTTGTTGCTCTCCCCCCAAATTTCAAACATGATATACATCAAATTTTCATTATATGTAAAGTAAATATAGCATTTTTGCTGTATATTCTAGCAGTTCTTTAAGGCCAGTATTGTGTAGCAGAGTTAAATGTTTCTATGAGAATATAAGAATGATATTTTTCCTGTAATAGTTTTAGTGTTCTAGAAATTTGTATTTACTTAGTAATAACAAATTTTATCAAATATATATTTAATCAGAATATTTATGGTGCTATATAGTAATGCAAATTTATGCCAAACAATAAATTACAGTTATTATACCATTTCTACCCCTGCCCACCTGCTGGGTACCCATATCGTCCTACCTTCCCGTTTGTATCAAGCTTTAATATTTGTATGAATAATATGACAATCCAGTAAAAAAACCAAAAACTGACATAGTATAAAACACTGAATTTCCTGGTGTTTTCTGATACTTGTTTCTTGCTTTTATGATTTTTTTCCCCCATTTGTTCTCCTTAAGTATTGTTTACTTTTTAGAAAACACTCAGTGTCAGATTTCTCATTAATTTTTCATTGCTTATCTCCCTATGCCAAGTGTGGTAGCTTTAAACCTGCCTGGAGCTGTTATGATAGTTGTCAGAGACACATTTTAAAAAGTTATTTATGTGCTGGTGATAATAAGAATAAGCAGATTCTCTGGGAGCAAAGTTTTTTTTTTTTTAATATAGAAGACCTTGGTTTTCATAACCATGTTTTTACTTTTTCTATCCTGGTTGGAGGTAAAGAAGACCAAGTTGAGACATCCCTGATTCATTGTCTTTTAATGCCATCTTTTAAAATTTTCTTTATCTCCAGTCCTTGTGATGGTTACTCTCAGTTTAGGACTTTGTATTAAGCCATGATAATCATTTGTTCATTCATTCATCTACATGTTGAATGTGATCATTCATAACACTTCCACCTGAGTGTTAACCTTAGCCAGGCATTTTAAGTAGCTCTTCTCCTACCATTGTGGAGGGAAAGCTTTTTCTTGAAAAGAGTTTTAGATATTAAATAACAATTAAAATAACATTTTTTTTGTGTGTTAGAGTGCCCTGAAATCAGAGTGGATCTTTTTGGTTAACCTTAAAAACCAATGCCTAATTTAGCTTTATAGGTTAACTCATAGACCCATGATAGGTGTGAGAAGAGAGGGTTTTTGGTCTGTTCCCTGCAATTGGTTCTCTCTTGCCAACAGGAGGATAGACTGGGAACTGGCTTTCAAGGAATTACTAGAGAACAGGCACTGATAGCTCCTAGGGAAAGAGGAATTTGTGGGTCGTCTTCTTAGGTGTGTGACCTGGAACAAAGTCCTCTTGGCCCCCAGACCCTTGGCTTAAGTTCATTGGAGATGGCCACATCAGTTGTTTATCCTTTAGTTGCAGAATGTCTCTCTGGTTTCTCCCTAGTCCATTTTTTCTATTCCTTCTTCTCCATGGTGTTCCCAATTGGTAATTTTTTTTGTTTGATGGTATGGTTCATGTCATTTTTTTGATATATTTTTAATACCTGTTGCTCTTTGATGTCTTTTTCTACTTCTCATGGTTTTAATAGTATTTTCACTGGACTGTAAGGTTTCTGACAGATGTACCATTGAAATGTATCTTTGTTAGTAAAATTTATTTATGTATTTGAAAATGAAATTTTTATAGGAAAAGATGATTTCTTTGAATAGGTCAGCCTTATATTTGATATGTAAAATAAAGCCTGTTGAATTTTTGAACAGAGAAGAGATTCTTAAGTCCAGGACTTTTCCAGTTATATTTATGGAAAAGAATAAACCATGAATACTGTATTCGGATTGCATGCAGTCAGTTTACACATTATTATAAAAAGGAAGTTATTTTTGTTTTCTTTTTTCCTTAAATATTAATGCTTTGTTTATTCTCTTTTAGATTGCAGCTTCATATGGTAATGCTGTTTGTATTTTTGAGCCCTTGGGCATAAATTCTCATAAGAGAAATTGTGTAAGTATTAAATGGTAGTAGAAAAGTTTTGTAATTGAGTTTGGAATCCAGTTGACAGCAGTAAAGAGCTCCTTAGGAGCAGGTGCTGAAGGTGGGCTGGAATATCAGTGTGAAGTTAGTCTGGTGATTTATGGTAAAATCTTTTACATTCACTGGGAATATATCCCTAGGCCTTTTAGAAACTCAGTTTTCTAGAATATTCCTAATTGAGATTGCCTTGTTAATTGGAATCTACCGTAGTTGAACTCTTATTTATTATTTCTTATCTAGATGACTAGTCTCTTGTCTAATGTCTATACGTATCCCTTGCCTCTTCTCTTAGCAGAGTAGATCATGTTACTTTTCTGGTAAAAAGTCTTTTATGGCTTCATATTTCTCACATGTAAAGCCCCAGATTCTTAGAACGGACCACAGTCCTTCCTCCACCCCTCGTCTTGCCCCTGCATCTGTACCCATTTATTACCTCTCAGAGCTCATCTCCTATTTTTGTCCTCTCTGGTCACTCCAGCCGTAGTGGCATTTTCACTGTTCTTTGGGTAGTTGCCCTCCCATCTTAGAGCCTTTACATTGGTTGTTCTTTTGTCTGGAATGTCCTTCTTTCTCTAGATAGCTCCAGGCCCAGCTCTTACAGACCCTTTGTTTTTGTTCAGTAGTACCTTTTCAGTGGGATGTGCGTTGACTGTCCTTTTAAGAATTGCCACTTGCTTCTCCCACCTTCATCCTAACCTGCCTGTCCTTCTATTTTTAACCTTTTTTCCGTAGTACTTAACCTTGTTTATTTATTTATAGATTACCATTTAGTAAGTAACGTAAGCTCCATATAAGCTCCATGAGGGTAGGGAGCTTTGTTTCTTTTGTTCACTGATGCCTCTCAAGTACTTAGAACAGTATTTGGAACATTACTTCTACTCTCTGGGTACTGAATTATATTTTATGTTATTTAATACTCAGAAAATCCAATATGGGTAGAATGCTTTAAAAAATTTAAAATTACTGTATGCATTGGGACTTCACCATCTGAGACATATTTTCAACTGCCAGTGTGAAATCTGAATGCCAGGATTTCACTTCTTGACATATTTACCAGTAATTAAAAAAAAATATTGTATTATTAAATGCAGTAAATAAGTGGTTTTGATATTTTTCATTAAACGTATGTATGTGAATATTACATTACTTTTCAGAAGTACAAGTTATATCAGTCTTTTCCCTCTAATAGTGTTATGAAATACATATCAAAGTTTTGGGTACTTAAGAGTCATCTAGAGTACATATTTAAAAATTCAGATTAAGTAAATAAATGATACAAATGACCTTATTTACAAAACAGAGACTCAAACTTCAAAAACAAACTTACAGTTACCACAGGGAAAAAGGGGAAAGTATAAATTAAGAGTTTAAGATGAACATATACACACTAATCTATATAAGATAGATGATCAACAAGGACCTACTGTGTAGCATAGGGAACTCTACTCAATATTCTGTAATAACCTATATGGAAAGGAATCTGAAAAAAATATATGTATATGTGTAACTGATTCACTTTGCTGTACACCTGAAAGTAACACAATGTGGTAAATAACTTGTACTCCAATATAAAATAAAAATTAAATTAAAAAAAAGGAAAAAAATTGAGATTCCAGACCTCACTTCCAAAATTTTTGCTTTGTAATTGGTCCACAAGTTACACTCTGAGAAAATATTAAAGGAAAGAATACTAGGGATAGCTCCAGTGTTAGGAATAATTTAATTATTATTTTAAAATAGATTTGTTGAGTAGTATTTAAAATACTATTGTGACTTGTTGGGTTAGTAGAGATAGGGTTTAAAAAATAACCTTTTCCCTAATTAAAAAATATAAAATTATTTTTATATACTGAAATTCAGGTTTTGTAGTTGTATTTTGAAATTCCACTTCCAGATAGTCATGAAATCTTGAATAAATTATTTAATTGTTAAAAATATTTTTAAGGTATTATAATTAGAGAGGGTATTATCATTTATTAAATTATTACTTGCCAAACAGTTAATATATAACTTGCCTAATAAAAGTTGGGGATGACTTGACATGCATTAAGTTGCACCGTACTTTCACAAAAGTACATTTTATGTTTGTCTACTGCAAAGAAATAGCTAAACTTTTTTACTGAATTTAATGTGAAAGGCCTTTGGTTTTTAAATTTTAAATCTTCTTTCTATACTTTACAATGAAAACAGTAATAAAATAGGATGCAGATTACTCAAATATAATATATGTCAGCTTTGTGGGTTTTATGTATTACATAGTTTAAATTTGTTGACTTTTTGGAAGGTTGAAAGAAAAAGTGAAACTGAAAGTCGCTCAGTCATGTCCAACTCTTGGGACCCCATGGACTATCCATGGAATTCTCCAGGCCAGAATACTGGAGTGGGTAGCCTTTTCCTTCTCCAGGAGATCTTCCCAACCCAGGGATCGAATCCAGGGATCGAACCCAGGTCTCCCACATTGCAGCTGGATTATTTACCAACTGAGCTATCAGGGTAGACCTAGTTTTATTTTAGACTTTGACGCCAGAAGATGATGTTAATTTGCACTTCATTCTGATGTGCATTTGCTTTGTTTTTACAAATGTTTATTGAGCATCTGTGTACTAGACATTACCACACTTAGTACACAAAGCTCATTATGGCATAATTCCTGCCCTTGAAGAGTTACAGTGTAATAGGAGAGTCAGACATATAAACAGATAATTCAGTCTGATCAGCGTTACCATGGTGTGTGTGTGCTAAATCGTTCCATTGTGTCTGACTCTTTGCTACCCCCTGGACTGTAGCCCTCCAGGCCCCTCTGTCCATGGGATTCTTCAGTCATGAATTCTGGAGTGGGTTGTTACAGTGGTATAAAGCAAGTAAAAACTGCTCTGAATGCTGCCAAAATGTCAGAAGAGGCTTCACTGGAGAGGTAATGGTTTAGCTAGTTATTGATGTAACTGTAGGAGTGTGCAGATAGAGAAGAAAGGATACCCTAGGAATAAGAATGTGTTTTTAGACAAGGAAGGAAGCCTGGGAGACATGCTTTGACTGGGCATGGCAAACAGCTTTATATGATAGAATAGTAAGTGGAACCACTGTAAATGATTTTTAAAACAGTATTTTGAAAATAATAGTGAAATATTTATATTTGTTTCAGATCATGAAGTCTTAAGTTGAAGAAAATGATAATGTAGTGTTTGTGGATATTATTTTGAAAACGTATCTTTTTCTTTTTTTCTTTCTCTGTATATTTCAGCAACTCAAGTGTCAGTGGCTTAAAACTGGGCAGTTTTTTTTGAGTTCCGTGACATACAATTTAGCATGGGACCCTCAAGGTATTTAGCAATTATCTTTAAAAATTATGGAAAGTTAATAATTTGTTTTAAGTGTATGATTACAATGTGATATAGCCTCCCACAATAAGAAAATGATCAGTAATATTCTTTTTTTTTGGCTACTGAATGAGTGTACTTTCTTTTTCATATAAACTGCTTTGTATAGTGCTTAATTTACTATTAGTTCTGTGCTTCCCCCCCTACTTTTGAATGTTTGTTCCAAGAAACAATGATGATTTGTTTCATTAGTTAATGTGTTGTACTTTTATTGTATTTATTAAGAAATAAAATTAGGAATAAAACAAGGTAAAAACCTATCTCATTTTGTTATTTGTATTTCAAGAAATTATTGTCTTTAATATTGAAAGATTAGAAACTTCTAATAATAATGGTTATTGTCCCTTTTTACATTCGCAGTTAATGAGGGTAATTTTAATAGTCTGTAGAAAAAAACATTTTATTAATCTTTAGTTATGTCTCATAGCCAGAGAATATCCTGTGTTGTATATGTCAGAGTCTCTTTGGGTTTGTTTTGTTATTCTACTTTGCTGGTTTTTTTTTTTTTCCCCTAGATTTTACCTGATAGACAATGTCTCTGTACGCTTTTTGTTGTTGTTGTTCTATTTCTCTCAAGTTTTCTTATCTAGTGATTCATGCAACTTTTTAAGTGGATATACTCTACAAGTATTTTTCATAGACAGTTTTGCTTATTTTTCACGGAACAGTTTATAGACTGGAGTAGACGCCCTCATGTGTATTTATTTCTCCAGATAATCCTTGCTTATTACAGAACATTCTTTAATTTTCAGATAACAGATTGTTGACAGCAACCGATTCTCTTCAGTTGTGGGCTCCTCCAGGAGGTGACATTCTGGAAGAGGAGGAAGAAATCAATAATAAAATTCTTCCTGTTTTAAATGATTGGAAGTGCATCTGGCAGTGCAAGTTAGTGTCTCACTCTGTTGTTCATTAATTTAAAAAATGCTTCCTAAACAAAGTTCCCTTTCATAATGATCTTAGAAGCCTAGAAAATAGACTTTTTCTGACCAAAACCCATTATAACTTCATCCTCTAATATGTGCTACAATAGATTGTTAAAAAAAAAGATGAAAATATTTTCATAGTTAATAACCTCAGGACTTGGGTTCAGATGGTTGACACAAAGGAAGTATTCATTAGCGCATAAACTATAGATGGGATAGGCAGAGGGAAGGTGTGGTGAAAGGATGGCTGTACCATTGACAACACAGATTATATGAAGGGATCCAACTAGCCAGGGAAGGTGATGAGCTCAGTTTTTAAAATGTTGCATTAAGATGTTGGTGGAGCATGTAGGTTGTGATATCATTTAAGCATGTTAATTGCATTCTTTGGATCCCCAAAGTGAACCTTGGGTTGGTTTTAATGAGTTAATTTGTATTTTTAGGGAGGTGAAATATTTAGATTTATTTTTAGAGAGGTGAAAACACTCTTATTTGATGATGTTATGAAAAATCTTATTTTGACCATATATATATATATATATAAAAGGTGTTCTAGATTTAAAAAATGCTAACTGTTTAACTTTGTCTTTTTAGAACCTCAGTATCTGTACATTTGATGGAGTGGTCCCCTGATGGTGAATATTTTGCTACTGCTGGAAAGGTAAAGGACCAAACAATACATAAACAGGAAAAAACAAAAGAATTAGAAATATTCCTCACTCATTCTCATTTTCAGATTTTTCATCTGTAAAATTGGAAGGATCCTACATTACAAAGGTGGCCTGAGGAATAGGTGATAGCTTTGTGAAATACTTGATATGTCTCCCATAGGCAGTTGGCATTTGGGAAATAGTGGCTATAATTTTTATTATTTGACCATTGCAAAAATTTATGGTTTTTAAAAATAATTTTTATGTTTAAAAATAGCATATATGCATAATTTAAAAAGTAAAATAATACTACTAGATTTGCAGTGAAAAGATGCACTCCCTTCTGAATCCCACTCTTAATTCCTGTGTCCTATAGGCAGTGATTTGTACAATTGCGTATTTAAATACTTCTTTCCATATTCTTAAGTAACTTGCTTATGCTACCATTGTTTAACTATTTTGTTTTTCTTTTTGGTTTTATATATCATCTCTGGCCTCACTACTATGGAGACTGAGACTAGTTCTCTAGCTGATGTCCCCAACTCCATCTCCACTTAACCACACATATGTGTATTCACTTCCCTTCCTCCTATCTTTCTGCTCTAAGTGTCTCATAATATTTGGGAAAACCAGTATTTATTATGCACATTATTAAGAATATGTAAAAGATTCTTCATGGAATCATTACTTTGGTGTTAATAGTATGTTTTACTGTTTGCTTAGTTTTCTGTATACCTAATTCATCCCTCACACCTCTGATGTTCTTTGAATCTCCTCTCAGTATAATTCCCGGTAGAAGGTATCCTGGAAATGTGTATTCTCTTTGCTCTGGCTTAGTTGCTCAGTCTGGCTTAGTTGCTCTTGGAGTCTAATATAGAGCTCTCAGTTCAGGATTTTCTTTTACCAACCTCAGGGAATTCTCTGTCCATCTTCTTTGTTAAATTCTCTGTTTCTTAGCATCATTTATCTTCTTTCCTTATTTTGATGGAGATATCCTCTAGTAGGTTCCTGAGAAAAGATGAATGGGGAAAAAACACGTTAGAGGCCTCTCAAGTCTGAGCAGTTCTTTCTTCTGCTGTTATGCTTTATTTGACTGAGCATAGAATTTGGTGGGAACTAATTTTCCTTGAGAATTTTTTTTAAATTTTATTTTATTTTTAAACTTTACATAATTGTATTAGTTTTGCCAAATATCAAAATGAATCCGCCACAAATGTCATGGTTCTGTTGCCTTGCAATGTTGCTATTTGAGAGGTACAGTGCCATTAAGACCCTGTTCTCCCAGCTCCATCCAGCTTGTAGAGGTTTTAAGAATCTTCCCCTTATCCTGGTGTTCTGAAATGTCAAGATGTGGTGGAATGGGTCAATCAGCTATAAATATTTACATACAGAGATATATATATATATATATATATATATATGGGATAAAGACTCTTTTTGTGTAGGTAATTTGATGTACCCATTCAGTCTGAAAGCTCATGTTCTTCAGTTCAGGGGAATTGCTTTATATTATTCCTTTTGTGTTATCTCCTTCCTTTCATGTTCTCTTTTCTCTCATTCTGAATCTCCCCTTATTCAGTTGTGGATCCTTCTATACTGATCCTCTAATTTTCTGTGGGCCCCCTCATTGTTTTTTTGTTTGTTTAAATTCTGGGTTTTTTTTTTCAGCTTTAATTTTGAAATAATTTTTTCCTACTGTCACATTTTTTATTTTCAGGAGTTTTTTTCACCTAATTCTATGAATGCTCCTTTAACTTTATGTAGTATTTCATAAGTATAAAATGATAATTAAATACATGCAATGTATTTACTTGTATTCAGTTGTGTATGGAATTAAAATTTCCATATTACACTTCACAAGGCAAGGATAGATTTTCCAACAACATCAGAATTCACTCAAGGCTCTTTGAGTTGATCTTTAGTTGTAGAACACTCAACTGTATTGTGGTTGAATAATTATTTGGCACAGAGGTAATTAGTTGCTCAGTAGTTGATGACATTATAGACAGGAAGACTGCGTAACACAGGCAGAAAGACTGCAGTTGTGTGCAGTTTAGCAGTAAACTAACAAATAACTATTTCAAAGAATATTTGGAGGTATTTGCATGAGGTATTACATGATGTGAGCTGTCATGTAATAGTAACACATCTGTGATTTCTTTTAAACACAAAGTCACAAATACTGTTAATATCATTTTGGTATGTTCTTTATATTCATAACTGAAATTTAGCATGTCC
The DNA here is from genome assembly GCF_029378745.1 of Bos indicus. Classification (NCBI taxonomy): domain Eukaryota; kingdom Metazoa; phylum Chordata; class Mammalia; order Artiodactyla; family Bovidae; genus Bos; species Bos indicus. The sequence continues at coordinate 58,617,750 of NC_091769.1, forward strand.
TTCAGTTCGCAGTTATAAAAATAGAGAAGTAATTATTTTCCCTGACTCAAGTTCCTGGTAACTCTGGGTCTTGGTTTTCTTGGTTTCTCAAGAAGCAGACTCCAAGACAAGGATTCTAGTTCAAGTCATTAATATGGGTGGTGCTCACAAAGAATATACTGGATTTGAGGCAGGGAAGTAAAGTTGCTTTAAAAAGACTGTATTTACAGGTGATGAACAGGCTTAAATCTCTGGGTAATTCTGGGAGCCAGCGCTTCTTGCAACATTATGTTCCTCACACTCTTCACACGCATCACACATACACACATTAGTTAAGGGCTAGTGAGGGCAGAACATTGGTTCTCAGCTTTTATAAACAATTTCTGAAAAACTCAGGCAAAGTTATGTAGATACTGTCAATTGGAAATGGCTCACTGAAATGCTAAGGCATGAGAGGATACAGTTGACATATCAAAAATATTTTTTGTATCTTGAATTCTATCTGCAGGTGCCTTGCGTTAGAAGAGCTCAGAACCTCTGGTTTAAACCTGGATATTTTATTTATTTATTTTTAATTGAAGGATAATTGCTTTACAGTATCGTGTTTGTTTCTGCCAGGCATCAGCATGAATCAGCCATAGGTATACATATGTCTTCTCCCTTTTGAACCTCCCTCCCACCTCTCTCCTCATCCTACCTCACTAGGTTGTTACAGAGCCCTTGTTTGAGTTCCTTGAGTCATAAAGCAAATTCCCATTGGCTATCTATTTTAAATATGGTAATGTAAGTTTCTATGTTACTCTCCCCATCCATCCCAGCCTTTCCTCCCCCCAACCCCTGCACTGAGTCCATAAGTCTGTTCTCTGTGTCTGTCTCCATTGCTGCCCTGCAAATAGTTTCATCAGTACCATCTTTCTAGATTCCACATATATGCATTAGTATACAATATTTGTTTTTCTCTTTCTGACTTACTTCACTCTATATAATAGATTCTAGGTTCATCCATCTTATTAGAACTGACTCAGATGCATTTCTTTTTATATCTGAGTAATATTCCATTGTATATATGTACTATAGCTTCTTTATCCTTTCATCTGTTGATGGACATCTAGGTTGCTTCCATGTCCTAGCTGTTGTCAGTAGTGCTGCAGTGAACATTGGGGTACATGTGTCTTTTTGAATTTTGGTTTGCTCAGGGTGTATGCCTAATATTGGGATTGCTGGGTCATATGGTGGTTTTATTTCTAGTTTTTTAAGGAATCTCCATACTGTCTTCATAGTGGCTATATCAATATACATTCCCACCAATGGTGTAAGTGCAAGTTGACCAGTCGTGTCTGACTCTTTGCAACCCCATGAACTGTGTAGCCTGCCAGGCTCCTCTGTCCATGAATTCTCTAGGCAAGAATACTAGAGTGGATGGCCGTTCCCTTCTCAGGTATCTTCACAACCCAAGGATTGAACCCAGGTCTCCTGCATTGCAGGAGGATTCTTTACCATCTGAACTACTAGGGAAGCCTAAAAGTACTGGAGTGGGTAGCCTATCCCTTCTCCAGATCTTCCCCCCCCAGGGATCAAACTGGGGTCTCCTGCATTAAAAGAGGTATATTCTTTACCAGCTGAGCTACCAGAGAAGCCCAGCAGTGCAAGGGGATTCCCTTTTCTCCACATCCTCTACAGCATTTATTGTTTGCAAACTTTTTGATGATGGCCATCCTGACTGGTGTGAGCTGATATCTCATTGTAGTTTTGATTTGCATTTCTTTAATAATGAGCGAGGTTGAGCATCTTTTCATGTGTTTTTTAGCCATCTGTGTGTCTTCTTCGGAGAAATGTCTGTTTAGGTCTTTTGCTCACTTTTGGATTGGGTTGTTTGCTTTTCCGGTGTTGACTTACATGAGCTGCTTGTATATTTTGGAAATTAATCTTTGTCAGTTGTTTCATTTGCTTTTATTTTCTCCCATTCTGAGGTTGTCTCTTCATCTTGTTTATAGTTTCCTTTGCTGTGCAAAAGCTTTTAAGTTTAATTAGCTCCCATTTATTTATTTTTGTTTTTACTTTCATTACAGTAGGAGGTGGGTCATAGAGGATGTTGCTGTGATCTGTGTCATAGAGTGTTTGGCCTATGTTTTTCTCTAAGAGTTTTATAGTTTCTGGTCTTACATTTAGGTCTTTAATCTATTTTGAGTTTATCTTTGTGTATGGTGTTAGGAAGTGTTCTGATTTCATTCTTTTACATGTAACTGTCTAGTTTTTCCAGCACCACTTATTGAAGAGGCTATCTTTGCCCCATTGTATATTATTGCCTCTTTGTCAAAAATAAGGTACCCATAGGTGTGTGGGTTTATTTCTGGGATTTCTATCTTGTTTCATTGTTCTACATTTCTGTTTTTGTTCCAGTACCATAATGTCTTGATGACTGTAGCTTTGTGTTACAGTCCGAAGTCAGGAAGGTTGATTCCTCCAGCTCCATTCTTCTTTTTCAAGATTGCTTTGGCTATTCAGGGTTTTTTTGTGTTTCCAAAAGAATCGTGAAATTTTTGCTTCTAGTTCTGTGAAAAATGACATTGGTTATTTGATAGGGATTGCATTGAATCTGTCGATTGCATTTGGTAGTGTAATCATTTTCACAATATTGATTCTTTGAATCTATGGAATATCTCTCCACCTGTTTATGTTGTCTTTGATTTCTTTCATCAGTGTCTTAAATATTTTTCTGAATATAGCTCTTTTGTCTCCTTAACTAGGTTTATTCTTAGATATTTTATTCTTTTTGTTGCATTGGTGAATGGGATTGATTCCTTAATTTCTTTGATTTTTTTCACTGTTATTGTATAGGAATGCAAGTGATTTCCATGTATTGATTTTGCTTTGCTAAATTCACTGATTAGCCTTAGTAATTTTCTGGTAGTATCTTTAGGGTTTTCTATGTACAGTATCATGTTGTCTGCAAAGAGGGAGAGTTTTATTTCTTTTCCAATCTCGATTCCTTTTCTTTCTTTTTCTTCTCTGATTTCCATAGCTAGGACTTCCAGAACTATGTTGAATATTAGTGGTTAGAGTGGGCACATTGTCTTGTTCCTGATCTTAGAGGGAATGCTTTCAGTTTTTCACCATTTAGAGTAATGTTTGCTGTTGGTTTATCATTTATGTCCTTTACTGTGTTGAGAATTCCTTCTATGCCCATTTTTTTGTAAAGTTGTGTGTTTTTTAAAATCAAAAAAGCCTTTGAATTTTGTCAAAGGCTTTTTTTGCATCTATGGAGATTATTATTTGGTTTTTATCTTTTACTTTTTTAGTATGGTGTATCACATTGATAAAATCTGGATATTTTATTTTTTGTCATCCACATTTAAATAAAAAATCCACGTACAAAAATTCTATGGTTTGAGGAAGAGGTAAGGTTTCACTTTTTCCATATGGATATCCAGTTGTAAAGCTAAATTTATTGAAAAGCCTCTGTGTTGCCACCTTTGTCAAAAGCAAATATCCAAACTAGTGTGGCTCTGTTTCTGAATTCTTTTCTCTGGTCCATTGGTCTTTCCTTGTAGCAATGCCACCTTCATTTCTATAGCTTTTAAATTGTCTTGATGCGTGGAAGAACATATTTTCACATCTTGTTTTTCTTCTTCAAGATTATCCTATCTACTTTTGGCTCTTTATGCTGCTGCTGCTGCTGCTGCTAAGTCTCTTCAGTTGTGTCCGACTCTGTGCGATCCCATAGACGGCAGCCCACCAGGGTCCCCCGTCCCTGGGATTCTCCAGGCAAGAACACTGGAGTGGGTTGCCATTTCCTTCTCCAATGCATGAAAGTGAAAAGTGAAAGTGAAGTCGCTCAGTCGTGTCCGACTCTTTGCGACCCCATGGACTGCAGCCCACCAGGCTCCTCCTTCCATGGGATTTTCCAGGCAATAGTGCTGGAGTGGGGTGCCATTGCCTTCTCCATGGCCCTTTATATTTCCATATAAATTTTAGAATGAATATGATAAATTTTATAAAACCAACGGAAAACCTCTTGTGATTTTGATTGATACTTCATTGATTCTATAGATCAGTTTTGGGAGAATTGACATCTTTACAGTTGAGCCTTCTCATCTATGAACATTACATAGTCTTTCATTTAGATCTTTTTACTTTTCTCAGTAATGTTTTATAATTTTTTGCAGCAGTCCTAAGTATCTTTCGTTGGATTCATTCCTAGGTATTTGATATTTTTGATGTTGTAAATGATATCATTTTATAATTGTATATAGAAATGCAATTAATTTTTGGTCTTGTATCTAGCAGTCTTAATAAACTCAATATTAACAAGTCCTCTGTAGATCTTTCTGTATTTTCTGTGTGCATAATTCTATTATTTGTGAATAATGACAGTTTTATTTCATCTCTCCTAACTCTTAAGTGTTTTAATGTCTTTTCCTTTTTTTACTGTAGTATCTAGAACCTCCAGGATAGTGTTGAGGAAAGGTCTGAGTTTGGTTATCTTTTCCTTGTTCCCAATATCAAAAGGACACCTTTCACAGGGTCACCATTAAGTATAATATTTACCATAGGTGCTTACTATACTCTTTTTTAGATAAAAGAAGTTCCCTTCTTATTTGTAGATTGCTAGAATTTTCAAAACAGCAAATGTTGAATTTTAGCAAATACTTTTTCTGCATTTAATGATATTGTCATTATTTTCTTATTTTCTTTATTAGTGAGATGAAATTTGTTGGACTTATTTATATAAATCTTGTGTTTTTGAAATAATCTCAACTTGATTGTAATGTGTTGTCCTTGATGGATTTGCTTTGCTGATGTTTTATTTAGGATTTAGGAGAGCTGTCTGTTAGAGTGAGACTTGGCAAATATTTTTTCCTTTTTTGTACAGGTATACCTGGTTTTATTGTGCTTTGTTTTATTGGGCTTTGCAGTTAATGTGTTTTTTAGCACTTTGAAGGTTTGTGTCAACCCTGTGTTGTCAGATGATGGTTAGCGTTTTTTTAGCAATAAAATATTTTTAAATCAAGCTGTGTACATTTTGAAAGCTGTAATGCCACTGCACGCTGAGTAAACTACTGTACAGTGCAAATGGAGCTTCCGTGTGCACCAGGAAACCCGAAAATTCGTGTGGACTCCCTTTATTGTGATAGTATTTGCGTTATTGTGGTGGTCTGGAACTAACTCTGTAATATCTCTGAGATGGCCTGTAATGATTTTGATTTCAGTGTCGTGCTGGCCTCATAAAATTGGATATATATTTTTAAAATATAGTCAATAGAATGGGTTTCTGCAAGGTTGGTGTTTTATTCTTAAATGTACTGGTGAAGCCATCTGGACCAGGAGTTTCCTTTGTGGGATTCAATTTTTTAAATAGTTATAGGGCTGTTCAGATTTTATATTTCTTTTTTATGTCAGTTTTAGTAAATTAGATTTATATGGAATTTTCCAGTTTTAACTAGATTTTCAGATTTATTGGTGTAAAATTGTGCAAAACGTCTTTTTAATATATATATGTGATGATTTTTTTCATCTTACTAAGAATTTATCAATTTTATAAATCTTTTCAAAGAACTGACTTTTGGTTTTGTATGCTTACACATTGTATGTCTGTTTACTCTTTTATTAATTTGTTTGGTTCTGTTTTGTCCTCAAACTTTTTTAGATGGATGTTCAGCATTTTTTGTTTCTTTGCTTTTTTCAGCAGATGTTGTTTCTAATGTGTACATTTAACAGTAGAGATGTCCCTTTAAGCTTAGCTTTATCCCATAAGGTTTTTTATTATGCAATTTTTGACATGTATTATTTTCATTATGATTCTAAATACAAATTTTTCTAATTTTCATTGTGGTTCATTTTTTGATTCATGGGTTGTCCAGAGTATGGATTAGAGCCTGGTTCAATTATGTTGGGTGGTGGTGGATGGCATAGAAGTGTTTTCTTGGTGGTGACAACTTTTATTTTGTGTTACTAAGTAAACTTACAAGTAATTGGTTGTTAAAATAATAACCAGCGATAGTGTTATAATAGTGACTACTAGTAGTTGACAGTTCAGTTCAGTTCAGTCGCTCAGTCGTGTCCGACTCTTTGCGACCCCATGAATCACAGCACGCCAGGCCTCCCTGTCTATCACCAACTCCCTGAGTTCACCCAGACTCAGGTCCATCGAGTCAGTGATGCCATCCAGCCATCTCATCCTCTGTCGTCCCCTTCTCCTTCTGCCCCCAATCCCTCCCAGCATCAGAGTCTTTTCCAATGAGTCAACTCTTCGCATGAGGTAGCCAAAGTACTGGAGTTTCAGCTTTAGCATCATTCCTTCCCAAGAAATCCCAGGGCTGATATCCTTCAGAAGGGACTGGTTGGATCTCCTTGCAGTCCAAGGGACTCTCAAGAGTCTTCTCCAACACCACACTTCAAAAGCATCAATTCTTCGGCGCTCAGCTTTCTTTATAGTCCAACTCTCACATCCATACATGACCACTGGAAAAACCATAGCCTTGACTAGATGGACCTTTGTTGGCAAAGTAATGTCTCTGCTTTTTAATATGCTGTCTAGGTTGGTCATAACTTTCCTTCCAAGGAGTAAGCGTCTTTTGATTTCATGGCTGCACTCACCATCTGCAGTGATATTGGAACATCAAAAAATAAAGTCAGCCACTGTTTCCCCATGTATCTGCCATGAAGTGATGGGACCAGATGCCATAATCTTCGTTTTCTGAATGTTGAGATTTAAGCCAACTTTTTCACTCTCCTCTTTCACTTTCATCAAAAGGCTCTTTAATTCTTCACTTTCTGCCATAAGGGTTGTGTCATCTGCATATCTGAAGTTATTGATATTTCTCCCAGCAATCTTGATTCCAGCTTGTGCTTCCTCCAGCCCAGTGTTTCTCATGATGTACTCTGCATATAAGTTAAATAAGTAGGGTGACAATATACAGCCTTGACATACTCCTTTTCCTATTTGGAACCAGTATGTTGTTCCATGTCCAGTTCTAACTGTTGCTTCCTGACCTGCATACAGGTTTCTCAAGAGGCAGGTCAGGTGGTGTGGTATTCCCATCTCTTTCAGAATTTTCCACAGTTTATTGTGATCATTTCTGTTTGTTTCTTCTTTGGTTCTTTTATGTCTTTGGTAAACATTTCTTGCATCTTCTCAAGCTTTGCTTCTGTTCTTTTCCAGAGATCCTGGATCATCTTCACTGTCATTATTTTCTGGAAGATTGCCAGTCTCTACTTCATTTAGTTGTTTTTCTGGGGTTTATCTTGTCCCTTCATCTGGGACATAACTTTCTGCTTTTTCATGGTTATTGATATTCTGTAATTGGTTTTGTTGTAGTTGCTGTGGGATTGTGGTTCTTCTCACTTCTTCTGTCTGCTCTCTGGTAGAGGAGGCTAAGAGGCTTGTGTAAGCTTTCTGATGGGAGGGACTGATGGTGGGAAAAACTGGGTCTTTCTCTGGTGGGCAGGACCTTGCTCAGTAAAGCTTTAATCCAGTCATCTGCTGATGGTTGAAGATGGGCTCTCTCACTGGTAGTTTTTTGGCCTGAGGCGACCCAGCCCTTGGGGCTTGTTGTTGTTGTTGTTCAGTCCCTCAGTCATGTCCAGATCTTTGAAACCCCTTTGACTGCAGCACGCCAAGCTTCCCTGTCTTTCACCATCTTCCAGAGGTTGCTCAAACTCATGTCCATTGAGTCAGTAATGCCATCCAACCATCTCATCCTCTGTCATCCCCATCTCCTCCTGTCTTCAGTCTTTGCCAGCATCAGGGTCTTTTCTAGTGAGTCAGCTCTTCGCATCAGGTGGCCAAAGAATTAGAGCTTTAGTATCAGCATCAGTGCTTTCAGTGAATATTCAAGACTGATTTCCTGTAGGAGTGACTGGTTTGATCTCCTTGTAGTCCAAGAGACTCTCAAGAGTCTTCTCCAGCACCATCAAAAGCATCAGTTCTTTGGCACTCAGTTTTCCGGTCCAAGTCTCACATCCATACATCACTACTGCAAAAACCATAGTTTTGACTATACACTTACCTTGGCAAAGTGATGCCTCTGTGTTTTAATATGTAGTCTAGGTTGGTCCTAGTTTTTCTTCCAAACGCAAGTGTCTTTTAATTTCATGGCTGCAGTCACCATCTGCAGTGATTTTGCAGCCCAAGGAAATAAAATCTGTCACTGTTTCTATTGCTTCCCCATCTATTTACCATGAAATAAATACCATGGGACTGGATGCCATGATCTTCCTTTTTGAATGTTGAGTTTTAAGCCAGCTTTTTCACTTTCCTCTTTCACTTTCATCAAGAGGCTCTTTAGTTCTTCTTTGTTTTCTGCCATAAGAGTGGTGTCATCTGCATATCTGAAGTTACTGATATTTCTCCCAACAGTGTTGGTTCCAGCTTGTGCTTCATCCAGCCTGTCATTTTGCATGATGTACTCTGCGTAGAAGTTAAATAAGCAGGGTGACAGTATACAACCTTGATGTACTCCTTTCCCAATTGAACCCGTCTGTTGTTCCGTGTCTGGTTCTGTCTGGTTGGTTCTTGACCTGCATACAGGTTTCACAAGAGGCAGAGAAGGGGTCTGGTATTCCCATCTTGTTAAAAATTCTCCAAAGCTTGTTCCACACAGTCAAAGGCTGTAGTGTAGTCAGTGAGACAGAAGTAGATGTTTTTCTGGAATTCTTTTGCTTTTTCTATGATCCAGCGGATGTTGGCAATTTGATCTCTGGTTCCTCTGCTTTTCTAAATCCAGCTTGAACATCTGAAAGTTCTCAGTTCACATACTGTTGAAGCCTAGTTTGAAGAATTTGAGCATTACTTCGCTAGCATGTGAGATGAGTGCAATTGTGCGGTAGTATGAACATTCTTTGGCGTTGCCGTTCTTTGATATTGGAATGAAAACTGACCTTTTCCAGTCCTGTGGCCACTGCTGAGTTTTCCAAATTTGCTGGCCTATTGAATGCAGCACTTTCACAGCATCCTCTTTTAGGATTTGGAATTACTCAGCTGGAATTTCATCACTTCCACTAGCTTTGTTCATAGTGATGCTTCCTAAGGCTCACTTGACTTCCCATTCCAGGATGTCTGGCTATAGGTGAGTGATCACACCACCATGGATATCTGGGTCATTAAGATTGTTTTTGTATAGTTCTTCTATGTATTCTTACCACTTCTTAGTATCTTCTGCTTCTGTTAGGTCTGTACCATTTCTGTCCTTTATTGTGCCCATTTTTACATGAAATGTTCCCTTGGTATCTCTAATTTTCTTGAAGAAATCTCTAGTCTTTCCCACTCTGTTCTTTTCCTCTCTTTCTTTTCATTGTCCACTTAAGAAGGCTTTCTTATCTCTCCTTGCTGTTCTTTGGAACTTTGCGTTCAGATGGCTGTGTTTTTCCTTTTCTCCTTTACTTTTTCCTTCTTTTTTCTCAGCTATTTGTAAGGCCTCCTCAGACAACCATTTTGCCTTTTTGTGTTTCTTTTTCTTGGGGATGGTTTTGATCATGGCTGCCTGTACAGTGTTACAAATCTCTGTCCATAGTTCTTCAGGCAGTCTGTCTATCAGATCTAATTCCTTGAATCTATTTGTTACTTCCACTGTGTAATTGTAAGGGGTATGATTTAGTTCATACCTGAATGGTCTCGTGGTTTTCCCTACATTCTTCAATTTAATCTGCATTTGGCAATAAGAAGTTCATGATCTAAGCCCCAGTCAGCTCCCGGTCTTGTTTTTGCTGACCATATAGAGCTTCTCCATCTTTGGCTGCAAAGAATATAATCATCTGATTTCAGTATTGTCCATATGGTGATGCCATGTGTAGAGTTGTCTCTTGTGTTGTTGGAAGAGGGTGTGTGCTGTGACCAGTACATTCTCTTGGCAAAACTCTGTTACCTTTGCCCTGCTTCACTTTGTACTCCAAGGCCAAATTGCCTGTTACTCCAGGTATCTCTTGAATTCCTGCTTTTGCATTCCAGTTCCCCGTGATAAAAAGGACATCATTTTTTTTTTTTTTTTTTTTGGTGTTAGTTCTAGAAGGTCTTGTAGGTCTTCATAGAACTGTTCAACTTCAGCTTCTTCGGCATTAGTGTTTGGGGCATATTCTTGGATTTCTGTGATACTGAATAGTTTGCCTTTGAAGCGAACTGAGATCATTCTGTCATTTTTGAGATTGCACCCAAGTACTGCATTTTGGACTCTTATATGAGGCATCTCCATTTCTTCTAAGGTATTATTGCCACAGTATTATAATGGTCATCTGAATTAAATTAACCCTTTCTGGTCCATTTTAGTTCACTGATTCCTAAAATGGCAGTGTTGACTCTTGCCATCTCCTGTTTGACCACTTCCAATTTGCCTTGATTCATGGACCTAACATTCCAGGTTCCCATGCAGTATTGTTCTTTACAGCATTGGACTTTACTTTTCACCACCAGACACATACACAACTTGGCATTGTTTCTGCTTGGGTCAGCCTCTTCATTTCTTCTGGAGCTGTTTCTCCACTCTTCTCCAGTAGCATATTGGACGCCTACTGACCTGGAGAGTTCATCTTTCATTGTCATATCTTTTTGCCTTTTCATACTATTCATGGGGTTCTTAAAGCAAGAATGCTGAATTGGCTTGCCATTCCCTTCTCCAGTGGACCATGTTTTGTCAGAATCTCCACTATGACCTGTTTTGGGTATCCATACATGGCACGGCTCATAGTTTCATTGAGTTAGACAAGGCTGTGATTCATGTGATCAGTTTGGTTAGTTTTCTGTGATTGTAGTTTTTATTCTGTCTTCCCTCTGATGGATGAGTATAAGAGCCTTGTGGAAGCTTCCTGATCGGAGAAACCGGCTGTGGGAAAAACTGGATCTTACTCTGCTGGACAAGTCATGCTCAGTAAATCTTTAAACCACCTCACCTTGATTTCTTTGTCTTTGGATGTGGGTTATCTTTTTTTCCCTAGGTACCAAGCATCCTCCTGTTGATGGTTGTGATTTTGATGCCCTCGCAGGAGGACATGAGTGCATGCTGTTCTACTTGAACATCATGTTGAACCCTAAGCTAATATCTATATTTTTTAATGTGTGGTAAATTAAATTTGTGGAGGGCTTACGAGTATTTTAACTTTTTATCTAAGCTAGAGTCTTACTTATTAAAGAGCCCTTCCCCCCAGGACATACCCAAGTAAATCTTCAGCTTAATAATTGTTTTTTTTATTTTGTTTCCTTGATAGGTTTATTTAAATTCTGTGTGTGTTTCCAGATAAAATTTGAAATTATTTGTTCTAGTTCTGTGAAAAATGCCATTGATATTTTGATAGGGATTGCATTGAATCTGCAGACTGCTCTGAGACCTAACCACTGGACTGACAGGGAATTCCAAGTATGAACATTTTAGCAATATTAATTCTTCCAGTTTAGGGACACAGCATATCTTTCCATCTGTGTCATCTTCAGTTTGTTTCATCACTGTCTTACAGTTTTCTGAGTATGGGTCTTTTACTTCCTTAGGTAGGTTTATTCCTTGGTATTTTATTATTTCTGATATGGTGATAAATGGGATTATTTCCTTAATTTCTCTTTTTGATACTTGATTGTGACTTTTAGAAATGCAACGGATTTCTGTATATTAATTTTGTATCTGGCAACTTTACTGAATTCATTGATGAGTGCTATTAGTTTGTTGATAGCGTCTTAAGGGTTTTCTGTGAATAGTGTCATGTCATATGGAAACAGTGACAATTTGTATTCCTTTTATTTATTTTTCTTCTCTGATTGCTGTGGCTGGGACTTCCACAACTATATTGAATATGTGTGATTAGAGTGGACACCCTGTCTTGTTCCTGATCTTAGAGGAAATGCTTTCAGCTTTTCACTGTTCAGTATGAAGTTAACTTTGGGTTTGTCATATATGGCCTTTATTATTTAGAGGTAGGTTCTCTCTGTGTCCACTCTCTGTAGAGGTTTTAGTGTAAATGGCTGTTGAACTTTTTAAAAAGCTTTGTTTAATTTATTTTTTAATTGGAGGATAATTGCTTTACAATGTTGTGTTGGTTTCTTCTGTAGAATAGGACAAATCAGTCATAATTATATATATAAATCCCCTCCCTCTTAAGCATCTGTTCCCTGTTCCATCCCACCCCTCTAGGTAGTCACAGAGTGCCAGGTTGGGCTCCCTGTGTTATATAGCAGCCTTCCACCAGTGACCTATTTTACATATGATAGTGTATATATATCAGTGCTACTTTCTCAATTCATCCTACCCTCTCCTTTACCCATTGTGTACACAAGTCCATTCTCTAAGTCTACATCTTCTTTCCTTCTCTGTAAATAAGTTCATCAGTACAGTTTTTCTAGATTCCATGTATATGCATTGATACAGAATATTTGTCTTTCTCTTTCTGACTTACTTCACTCTGTATAACAGTGTCTGTGTTCATCTCACTACAACTGGCTCAAATTCATTCCTTTTTATGGCTAAGTAATATTCTGTTGTATTTTTATTTTTATATATCTTCTTTATCCATTCATCTGTCAGTGGACATCTAGGTTGCTTCCATGTCCTTGTTATTGTAAATACTGCTGAGATCAACATTAGGGTACATGTGTCTTTTTAATTGTGGTTTCCTAAGGGTATGGGCCCAGTAGTGGGATTGGTGGGTCATATGGCAGTTTTATTCTTACTTTCTTAAGGAATTTCCATACTGTTCTCCAGAGTGACTTTATCAACTTATATTCCTACCAGTAGTGCAGTAGGGATTCCCTTTTCTCCACATGCTCTCCAGCATTTACAGTTTTTTTTTTTTTTCTTTTGGTGATTGTCATTCTGAATGGTAGGAGGTGATACCTCATTGTAGTTTTGATTTACATTTCTCTAATAATGAGCAATGTTGAGCATCTTTGCAAGTATTTATTGGCCATCTGTATGTCTCCTATGGAGAAATGTCTTTTTAAAAGCTTTTTCTACATCTATTGAGATGATCATATGGCTCTTATACTTCCTTTATTAATGTGATATATCACATTGATGTGCAGATACTGAAAAATCCTTGCATCCCTGGGATAAATCCCATTTGATTATGATATATGAGACATTTAATATACTGTTGAATTTGGTTTGCTAATATTTTGTTGAAGATTTTTGCATCTATATTCATCAATGATATTGGCCTGTATTTTTTGTGTGTATGTGTGATGTCTTTGTCTTGTTTGGGTGTCAGGGTGATATGCTGGCCTCATAGAATAAGTTTGGAATTATTCCTTCCTCTGCAGTTTTTTGGAATAGTTTCAGAAGGATAGGTGTTAAATCTTCTCTGAGTGTTTGGTAGAATTCACCAGTGAAGCCATCTGGTCCTAAACTTTTGTTTGTTGGGAGTTTTAAAATTGCTGATTCAGTTTCATTATGGATAATTGGCCGGTTCATGTTTTCTATTTCTTCTTGTTCAGTTTCGGAAGATTGTACCTTTCTAAGAGCTTGTCCATTTCTTCTAGGTTGTCCAGTTTATTGGTATATAGTTGCTTAGAGTAGTCTCTTATGATCCTTTGTGTCTCTGTGGTGTCACTTATAACGTCTTCTCTTTCATTTCTGATTTTACTGATTTGGGCTCTCTATGGTGTACACTGGAGAAGGCAATGGCAACCCACTCCAGTACTATTGCCTGGAAAATCCCATGGACAGAGGAGCCTGGTAGGCTGCAGTCCATGGGGTCGCTAAGAGTCGGACACGTCTAAGTGACTTCACTTTGACTTTTCACTTTCATGCATTGGAGGAGGAAATGGCAACCCACTCCAGTGTTTTTGCCTGGAGAATCCCAGGGATGGGGGAGCCTGATGGGCTGTCATCTAGTCGGACAGAGTCGGACACGACTGAAGCAACTTAGCAGCAGTGGTGTACACACACACACACACACACACACACACACACACACACACACACACACACACACAGTGAAATACAACCCAGCCATAAGAAAGAATGAAATTTTACCATTTGTAGCAATGTGGATGGACTTGGAGGGTATTATGCTAAGTGAAATAAGTCAGACGGACAAATACTGTATATCACTTATTATGTGGAATCTAAAAAATACAACAAACTAGTGAATTAAACAAAAAAAAACAGGCTCAGAAATTTAGAGAAAAACTCTATAAATATAGAGATAAATATAAATATTGAGAACAGTGGTTAATGTGGGGAGTGAGAAATGGGGGAGGGGCAGTGTAAAGGTAGGGAATTTTGAAAAGGGGGTTATTATGGGATTATATGAAATCGTGTGTATGAAACTTGAAAATTATATATCACTATAGATTTTAAAGGCTCTTTCAGTATAAACAAATTCTGTTCATGTTTATGAAGTTTATATCTAAACACTTTGTAAAACAATTGATTACTTTTTAAAATTTGAAAGTAACTTAAAATATCTTTTTTCCAAAAACATTTTCCTTAATAGAGGATTACCCATTGAGAAAAAAACTGGGCTTTCTCGGGGCTAGAGTGAGAAGAATTTTTGAAGAGGATGATTTTGGCAGGAAGGGAAGGAGCAGGCTACAGAATGTTCCCTGAAACTTTTCCTCTTCTTGAGAGTGCTTCTCTTTACCTAGATATACTGTTTTGGTTACTCAAAGATTGGCTTATTGACTCTTATTTTCCCTTTAACATGGGAATATCTTTACTTCTTTAGCATAGTATATATTTATTATTAAGAGAAACATGCAAAGAAAATGAAAATCCCATGCCAAATAGCCCTACCCCAAGTAACAACAACAACAAAAAGGCCACTGTTCTCTATTTAATATATATTCTTTTAGACTTTTTGATGCCTTTGTAAACCACACAGAAGTGTATGTGTATACATATTCTTTAAGCTGATTTATTCACTTAATGTATCAAAGACTAATGTGTCAATACACATATATCTTTAAAGGCTACATAGTTTTCCATTATATGAATGAATGTATATCACAATTAATTTAACCAGATAAATATTAATGAACATTTAATAGTTCTGATTTTTTTCTGTTGCTATAAAGAATGAACATCCTTTTGTGTAAATCTTGTCCCTGTATTTTTTTTTTAATAATTAACTCTATATGGTGTAATTATCTCATTAAGGTAATTAACCTAAAAGGTTTAATTAGCATAAAATGAAATTATATTTAAAATATACAGTTCAGATTATTTTAATAAATTTAGAGACCTGTGTAATCACCACCATGATCAAGTTATTGGACAGTTCCATCGTCTCAGAAGGTTTCCTTTTACCTCTTCCCAATTAATCTTCACTCCTATTCTTAGTCCCAGATAATAAATAGCTGCTCTCCTTTCTATCACATAGATTTGCCTTCATTAGAGTTGCATGTGAATGAAATTGTATAGTTGAATACTAGTATATATATCTATTGTGTCTGAATTCTTGCACTTAGCACAATATTCTGTGATTAATCTATGTTGTATGCATCAGTAATTTGTTCTTTTTATTTCTGAGTTGAATTCTATTACTTCAATATTTCATAATTTGTTTATCCATTTATCTGTTGATGGACATACAGGACATTTGGCGTTTTAGGCTAAAATGATCAAAGCTGTCATGACCATTCATTTGCAAGTCTTTGTATAAACATTTTGTTTCTCATGGTTGGAAAAATACAGTAGCAGTGAAAATGGTAGATCATATGGTGCTTTACAAAGAGGTACCAAATACTTTCCACAGTTGTACCATTTTGCATGCTCACCAACAATTAAATAGTTTCAGTTGCTTCACTTGCTTGCCAACATTTGATACCGTCAGCCTTTTTAGTATTAGCCATTGTAATAGTTTGTGTAGGTGGTATCTTACTGTTGTTTTCATATGCATTTCTCTGACTTCTAATGATGTTGAGCACATGTTTATTGGGTGTCTATATCCTTTGGTTGGTAAAGTGTTTATTTGCCTTTGCCAGTTTAAAAACATTGGGTTGGTTTTCTGATCATTACAGAATTGTAAGAGTTCTTTGTAAATTTAGTATAATTGAAAGATAAAGGAGAGCAGGAAGATGATGAAGAAATAGGATGGTGAGACTACTTTCTCCCCCACAAATTCATCGAAAGATCATTTGAATGCTGAACAAATTCCACAAAACAACTTCTGAATGCTGGCAGAAGACACCAGCCGCCCAGAAAGGCATCCCATTCTCTTCAAAAGGAGGTAGGACAAAATATAAGAGAAAAAGAGAGACAAAAGAGTTAGACACAGAGACTCGTCCTGGGGAAGGAGTCGTGAAGGAGGAGAAGTTTCTAAACACCAGGAAACCCTTTCACCGGCGGGTCTGTGGGGAGTTTTGGAATCTCAGAGGACAAAATAACCAGGAGGAAAAAAAAAAAAACAAACACCCCCACATATTACTAACCTAACTGCAACTCCCAGCAGAGAAGTAGCGCAGACGCTTGCATCCACCAGAGGCGAGCTGGGGCTGAACAGGGAGGCACCAGCTACATGCTTAGGGTAAGGACAGGGCCTGAATGCCCTGAGGACAATCTTAGGGAGCTAACATGAGATAGCATCCAAACTGTGGGATAGCCAGAGAGAAAAAGAAAATGAGAGAGAGAACTTTCCCGGGAAAAGCTCTAACCTGAGGCATGGCCTGGCCCACTCACAGACCAAAGGACTGAGCAAATAGCAGAGGAGAGCTAGCTGGCTGCAGATTGGCCCCTCCACCCACTGGAGGCAGAGAGGCAGGCGGGTGACTGCCAGAGCCAGAAGGCAAGGGGCAATCTCGCCCCCGGAGATGGTACCCTCTACCAAACTGCGAGTGGGCTCCCAGTTGCTAACCAAGTCTTCCTGGGATCCTAGATGGTTGACATCTGCCAGGAGGGTCGCAGTCAGAGATCAGCTCCCCAGAGGAGACGCACAGCACACCTGAGATGGCGCTCCCGGGAAACTGAGTGACTGGGACCTGGGAGGTGATGACGCACCACCCACTTGGGGAGAATGTGCTTGCCAAGCACTTGGTTGCCTGAGCTGCTTGGACCTGGGAAGGCCACAGAACTCAGGCTCAAACGAGTCTGTGCCTTTGTGGAGTACCCATGAACCCGAACCTGAGTGGCTTAGACTTGGGAAGTGCACGCAACCCAGGGCCTGCTTTTGACAGTTCCCCTGCAGAGCAACCTGGAGCCTGAGCAGTATAGACTGAGAAAGCACACACATGAGCGGGGGCAAACCCAGCATGGTCCGGATACTGTGAGCACTCCGCAGATACAGTGATGTTTGTTCTCAGTGTTCCTCCCTCCCCACAGCACAACTGAACAAGTGAGCCTAAATAAATGACCACCTTCGCTCCCTTGTGTCAGGGTGGAAATTAGACATTGAGTTCAGTTCAGTTCAGTCGCTCAGTTGTGTCCGACTCTTTGTGACCCCACGAATCACAGCACGCCAGGCCTCCCTGTCCATCACCAGCTCCCAGAGTTCACTCAGACTCACGTCCATCGAGTCAGTGATGCCATCCAGCCATCTCATCCTCTGTTGTCCCCTTCTCCTCCTGCCCTCAATCTTTCCCAGCATCAGGGTCTTTTCAAATGAGTCAGCTCTTCGCCATCAGGTGGCCAAAGTATTGGAGTTTCAGCTTCAACATCAGTCCTACCAATGAACACCCAGGACTGATCTCCTTTAGGATGGAGTGATTGGATTTCCTTGCAGTCCAAGGGACTCTCAAGAGTCTTCTCCAACACCACAGTTCAAAAGCATCAATTCTTCAGTGCTCAGCCTTCTTCACCGTCCAACTTTCACATCCATACATGACCACTGGAAAAATCATAGCCTTGACTAGACGCGGAAGAGACTTGCAAACAGAAGAAGCCAAATTAAACAAAGAAGAGGGAACTGCTTTGGAAGTGACAGATGCAACAGATTAAAATCGTGTAGTTAGCACTGATTACATTGGAAGGGGCCTGTAGACCTTAAGAAGAAGTATAAGCTGGAACAAGAAACTATCTGAAACTGAACTGACCCCACACTGCTCTCAGAAGCTTCAGAGAAATCCCTGTATATATTTCACTATTATCATTTTTTAATTTAAAATTAAAAAAATTTTTTTAAAGTTCTTTTTTACTCCTTTAATTTTAATTTTTAAAACCTACTATTACCTTGCCAAAAAAAGACCATATTTTAAAGCAAATTTCATATATATGTATTTTATAATTTTTGCAATTTTTTTTTAATATTGTATTTTTGAAAGTCTAATCTCTACTCTGGATTTTTAATCTTTGCTTTTTGGTATTTGTTATCAATTTTGTACCTTAGGAATCCAGTCTTCAGTTACCCACTTTTACTTAGGAGTGTAATTACTGGCTTGATTGTTTTCTCCCCTTTTGACTCTCCTTTTTCTCCCCCAGGTCACCTCTATCTCCTCCCTCCCCCTTCTCTTCTCTACTTAACTCTTTGAATCTCTTTGGGTGTTCTGGGCTGTGGAGAACAGTAGGGAACTGGTTACTGGCTAGATTGGTCTCTTTACTTTTGACTCCCCTTGTGATCCCCCAGGTCACCTCTATCGCCTTCCTCCCCCTTCTCTTCTCTGTGTAACTCCATGAACCTCTCTGAGTGTTCCAGACTGTGGAGAGCAAATAGGGAATTGATTACTGGCTAGCTTGCTCTCTCCCCTTTTGATTCCTCCTCTTCTCCTCCTCGTCACCTCTAACTCCCTCCTCCCTCTTCTCTTCTCCATGTAACTCAACCTCTCTGGGTGTCCCTCACTGTGGAGAATCTTTCCACCATTAACCTAGATGTTTTATCATCAGTGCTGTATGGATGGAGAGGTCTTGAGGCTACTGTAAGAATAAGATTGCAAACCAGAAGCAGGAGGCTCAAATCCAAAACTTGAGAATACCAGAAAACTCCTGACTCCAGGAAACATTAATCAACAAGAGCTCATCCAAGAGCCTCCATACCTACACTGAAACCAAGCTCCACCCAAGAGCCAACAGGTTTCAGAGCAAGACGTACCAAGCTAATTCTCCAACAACACAGGGACATAACCCTGAGCATTAAAATACAGGCAGCCAAAAGTCACACCAAACCCATAGACACCTCAAAACTCACTACTGGACACTTCACTGCACTCCAGCGAGAAGAGATCCAGCTCCACCCATCAGAACACCCACGCAAGCTTCTATAACCAGGAAACCTTGACAAGCCACTTGTCCAGTCCCACCCATAGGGAGGAACCTCCACAATAAAGAGGAACCACAAACTTCCAGCCTACAGAAAGGGCACCGCAAACACAGCAGTCTAAACAAGATGAAAAGGCAGAGAAATATTCATCAGGTTAAGGAGCATGATAAATGTCTACCAAACCAAACAAAAGAGGAAGAGATAGGGAGTCTATCTGAAAAAGAATTCAGAATAATGATAATAAAAATGATCCAAAATCTTGAAAACAAAATGGAGTTACAGATAAATAGTCTGGAAACAAGGACTGAGAAGATGCAAGAAAAGTTTAACAAGGACTTAGAAGAAATAAAAATGAGTCAATCAATAATGGATAATGCAATAACTGAGATCAAAAGCACTCTGGAGGGAACCAACAGTAGAATAACAGAGGCAGAAGATAGGATAAGTGAGGTGGAAAATAGAATGGTGGAAATAAATGAAGCAGACAGGAAAAAAGAAAAAAGAATTAAATGAAGACAACCTCAGAGACCTCTGTACAATGTTAAACACCCCAACATTCAAATCATAGGAGTCCTAGAAGAAGAAGACAAAAAGAAAGGCCATGAGAAAATTCTTGAGATAATAGTTGAAAACTTCCCAAAATTGGGGAAGGAAATAGCTACCCAAGCCCAAGAAACCCATAGAGTCCCAAACAGGATAAACCCAAGACGAAACACCCCAAGACGCATATTATTCAAATTAATAAAGATCAAACACAAAGAACAAATATTAAAAGCAGCAAGGGAAAAACAACAAATAACACACAAGGGGATTTCCATAAGGATAACGGCTGATCTTTCAATAGAAACTCTTCAGGCCAGAAGGGAATGGCAGGACATATTTAAGTGATGAAAGAGAAAAACCTACAACCCAGATTATAGTACCCATCGAGGATCTCATTCAAATATGAAGGAGAAATCAAAAGCTTTACAGACAAGCAAAAGCTGAGAGAATTCAGGACCACCAAACCAGCTCTTCAACAAATGCTAAAGGATCTTCTCTAGACAGGAAACACAGAAAAGGTTTATAAACTCGAACCCAAAACAACAAAGTAAATGGCAATGGGATCATACTTATCAATAATTACCTTAAATGTAAATGGGTTGAATGCCCCAACCAAAAGACAAAGACTGGCTGAAAGGTTACAAAAACAAGACCCCTATATATGCCATCTGCAAGAGACCTGCCTCAAAACAAGGGACACATACAGACTGAAAGTAAAGGGCTGGAAAAAGATATTTCATGCAAATGGAGACCAAAAGAAAGCAGGAGTAGCAATACTCACATCAGATAAAATAGACTTTGAAATAAAGGCCGTGAAAAGAGACAAAGAAGGACACTATATAATGATCAAAGGATCAATCCAAGAAGAAGAAATAACAATTATATATGCACCCAACATATGAGCACCGCAATATGTAAGGCAAATGCTAACAGGTATGAAAGGGGAAATTAACAGTAACACCATAGTAGTGGGAGACTTTAATACTCCATTCACACTGACGGATAGATCAACTAAACAGAAAATTAGCAAGGAGACATGAACTTTAAATGATACAAAGGACCAGTTAGGCCTAATTGATATCTATAGAACATTTCACCCTAAAACAATGAATTTCACCTTTTTCTCAAGTGCACACAGAAACTTCTCCAGGATAGATCACATCTTGGGCCATAAATTTAGCCTTGGTAAATTCAAAAGTTAAAAAATTGAAATCATCTCAAGCATCTTTTCTGATCACAATGTGGTAAGATTAGATGTCAACTACAGGAAAAAAAAACTATTAAAAATACAAACATATGGAGGCTACATAGCACACTTCGAAATAACCAACAAATCACAAGAAATTAAAAAAAATCAAAATATGCATAGAAATGAATGAAAATGAAAACTACAACCCAAAACCTATGGGATTCAGTAAAAGCAGTGCTATGGGGAAGGTTCATAGCAATACAAGCTTACCTCAAGAAACAGGAGAAAAATCAAATAACCTAACTCTACACCTAAAGCAACTAGAAAAAGAAGAAGAACCCCAGGGATAGTAGAAGGAAAGAAATCTTAAAAATAAATGCAAAAGAAACAAAGGAGACCATAGCAAAAATCAACAAACCTAAAAGCTGGGTTTTTGAGAAGATAAACCATTTGCCACACTCATCAAGAAAAAAAGGGAGAAGAATCAAATCAACAAAATCCGAAATGAAAATGGAGAAATCACAACAGATAAAACAGAAATACAAAGGATCAGAAGAGACTACAATTAGCAAGTATATGCCAATAAAATTGGCAACTTGGAAGAAATGGACAAATTCTTAGAAAAGTATAACTTTCCAAAACTGAATCAGGAAGAAATAGAAAATCTTAACAGACCCATCACAAACATGGAAATCAAAACTGTAATCAAAAATCTTCCAACAAACAAAAGCCCAGGACCAGATGGCTTCACAGCTGAATTCTACCAAAAATTTAGAGAAGAGCTAACACCTATCCTACTCAGACTTTTCCAGAAAATTGCAGAGGAAGGTAAACTTCCAAACTCATTCTATGAGGCCACCATCATCCTAATATGAAAACCAGACAAAGATGCCACAGAAAAAGAAAACTACAGGCCAGTATCACTGATGAACATAGATGCAAAAATCCTTAACAAAATTCTAGCAAAAAGAATCCAACAACATATTAAAAAGATCATACATCATGACCAAGTGGGCTTTATCCCAGGGATGCAAGGATTCTTCACCATTTGTAAATCAATCAATGTGATATACCACATTAACAAATTGAAAGATAAAAACCGTATGATTATCTCAATAGTTGCAGAGAAAGCCTTTGACAAAATTCAGTGTCCATTTATGATAAAAACCTTCCAGACAGCAGGCATAGAAGGAACATACCTCAACATAATAAAAGCCATATATATAATAAACCCACAGTAAACATTATCCTCAGTGGTGAAAAATTGAAAGCATTTCCCCTAAAGTCAGGAACAAGACAAAGATGCCCACTCTCACCACTACTATTTAACATAGTTTTGAAAATTTTAGCCACAGCAATCAGATAAGAAAAAGAAAGAAAAGGAATCCAGATTGGAAAAGAAGTAAAATTCTAACTGTTTGCAGATGACCTGATCCTTTACATAGAAAACCCTAAAGACTCCACCAGAAAATTACTAGAGCTAATCAATGAATAAAGTTGCAGGATATAAAATCAACACACAGAAATCCCTTGCATTCATACACATTCATACACTAACAATGAGAAAGCAGAAAGAGAAATTAAGGAAACAATTCCATTTACCATTGTAACGAAAAGAATAAAATACTTAGGAATAAAGCTACCTAAAGAAACAAAAGACCTATATGTAGAAAACTATAAAACGCTGATGAAAGGAATCAAAGATGACACAAATAGATGGAGAAATATACTGTGTTCATGGATTGGAAGAATCAATACAGTGAAAATGAGTATACTACCCAAAGCGATCTATAGATTCAATGCAATCCCTATCAAGCTACCAATGGTATTTTTCACAGAACTAGAACAAATAATTTCACAATTTATATGGAAATACAAAAACCCTTGAATAGCCAAAGCAATCTTAAGAAAGAAGAGGAACTGGAGGAATCAACCTGTCTGACTTCAGACTACACTACAAAGCTACAGTCATCAGGACAGTATGGTACTGGCACAAAGACAGAAATATAGATCAGTGGAACAAAATAGAAAGCCCAGAGATAAATCCACACACATATGGGCACCCTATCTTTGACAAAGGAGGCAAATGGAGAATGGAGAAAAAGACAATCTCTTTAACAGTGGTGCTGGTCAACCACTTGTAAAAGAATGAAACTAGAGCACTTTTTAACACCATACACAAAAATAAGCTCAAAGTGGATTAAAGATGTAAATATAAGACCAGAAACTATAAAACTCCTAGAGGAAAACATAGGCAAAACACTCTCTGACATAAATCACAACAGGATCCTCTATGACCCACCTCCCAGAGTAATGGAAATAAAAGCAAAAATAAACAAATGGGACCTAATTAAACTGAAAAACTTTTGCACAATGAAGGAAACTATAAGCAAGGTGAAAAGACAGCCTTAAGAATGGAAGAAAATAATAGCAAATGAAGCGACTGACAATTAATCTCAAAAATAAACAAGCAACTCCTGCAGCTCAATTCCAGAAAAATAAGGGACCCAATCAAAAAGTGGGCCAAAGAACTAAACAGACATTTCTCCAAAGAAGACATACAAATGGCTAATAAACACATGAAAAGATGTTCAACATCACTCATTATCAGAGAAATGCAAATCAAAACCACAGTGAGGTACCATCTCACACCAGTCAGAATGGCTGCTATCAAAAAGTCTACAAACAATAAATGCTGGAGAGGTTGAGGAGAAAAGGGACCCTGTTACACTGTTAGTGGGAATGCAAACTAGTATAGCCACTATGTAGAACAGTGTGGAGATTCCTTAAAAAAAATGGAAATAGAACTGCCATACGACCCAGCAATCCCACTGCTGGGCATACACACCGAGGAAACCAGAATTGAAAGAGACATGTGTACCCCAATGTTCATTGCAGCACTGTTTACAACAGCCAGGACATGGAAGCAACCTAGATGTCCATCAGCAGACAAATGGATAAGAAAGTAGTGGTACATATACACAATGGAATATTACTCAGCTATTAAAAAGAATGCATTAGAATCAGTTCTAATGAGGTGGATGAAACTCGAGCCTATTTTACAGAGCGAAGTAAGTCAGAAAGAAAAAACACCCAATACAGTATATTAACGCCTACATATGGAATTTAGAAAGATGGTAACGATGACCCTATATGCGAGGTAGCAAAAGAGACACAGAGGTAAAGGACAGACTTTTGGACTCTGTGGGAGAAGGTAAGGGTGGGATGATTTGAGAGAATAGCATTGAAGCATGTATATTATCCTATGTGAAATAGATTGCCAGTCCAGGTTTGATGCATGAGACAGGGTGCTCAGGGCTGGTGCACTGGGTTGACCCTGAGGGATGGGATGGGGAGGAAGGTGGGAGGGGGGTTCAGGATGGGGAACACATGTACACCCATGGCTGATTCATGTAAGTGTATGGCAAAAGCCACTACAATATAGTAAAGTAATTAACCTCCAATTAAAATAAATGAATTTTAAAAAATTTGAAAAAAGAAAGATAAATGTAGATATTTCCTCCCAGATTATGACTTGCTTTTTAATTTTTTTTAAATGGTGTCTTTTGATGTATGTTGTTCAGTTACTCAGTTGTGTCCAAGTCTTTGTGATCGCATGGACTGCAGCTTGCCAGACTTCCCTGTCCTTCACCATCTCCTGGAGTTTGCTCAAACTCATGTCCATTGAGTTGGTTGTGCCATCCAACAAGTTTGTTTTCTGTCATCCCCTTCTCCTCCTGCCTTTGATCTGTCTCTGCATCAGGGTCTTTTCCAGTGAGTCAGCTCTTCTCATTATGTGGCCAAAGTATTGGAGCTTCAGCTTCAGCATGAGTCCTTCCAGTGAATATTCAGGGTAGATTTCCTTTGGGATTGACTGGTTTGATCTCCTTGCTGTCCAAGGGACTCTCAAGAATCTTCTCCAGCACCACAGTTCGAAGGCATCAATTCTTTGGCACTCAGCCGTTTTTTAATTGTCCTGCTCTCATATTTGTGCATGACTACTGGAAAAACCATAAGTTTGACTGTACAGATCTTTGCAGGCAAAATAATATCTTTGCTTTTTAATACACTATCTAGGTTTGTCTTGCTTTTCTTCTAAGGAGCAAGCATCTTTTAATTTCATGCTGCAGTCACCATCCACAGTGATTTTGGAATCCAAGAAAATAAAGCCTGTCACTGTTTCCATTTTTTCTCCATCTATTTGCCATGAAGTGGTGGGACCATATACCATGATCTTTTGATGTGTTGGATTTTGAAGAAATCCAATAATTTTTTAAATATTGGTTTGTGCTTTTTATGGCCTAGATTAAAAAAATTCTTTGTCATTAAAAAAAAAATTTTTGTCTATCCTGAAATCACAAAGATATTTTACTATGTTTTCTCTTAGAAGTTTTACAGTTTAAAAAAATATGTATATATACGTATATTTTATTGAAGTATAGTTGACTTAACACTGTTCCAAGTGCACAGCAAAGTGATTCAGTTATACAAATACATGTATATTATTTTTCAAATTATTTTCTATCATAGGTTATTATAAGATATTTACTATAGTTCCCTATGTTATATAGTAAACCTTTGTTGCTTGTTGCATACCTAATTTTTTATTAGAAATATAGCATTCTATTCATACTAAGTCAAGTGGAATCAAAATGTCATAATTTTTTTTTAGGCAAAAATTGATAAGTTTTCTAATATATATTGTACATATTTATATATATATATGTATACAAAAGTTTTACTACAGTTGATAAAGCCTTGAAAAAGAACAGCAAAAAAAAGAGATGGAGGAATTGGGGAACATAAACTAAATGAAATGGGAGCAATGAATATGAAATAGAAAAAGTAATATACTAGATAAAAATAAATGATCATCATATAGTCCACTTGTTTTTAAACATGACTGTTCATTAGAAACATCTGGAGCTCTGGAGAAAAAAAGCAATGTCTGAGTATTTGTATTTTTCAAAAAATTTCAAAATAATTCTCATATGAATCTGGATTTTTAAAAGTGATTACAGCCTTTCTTATTAGATCCTAGTTTTGGTTATATAGAGTTCTTATTTTCCTGTTGACCAAATGAGTCAGTGATATTAAGTGTGGAGTAGTTACATCATCACAATAGTAAAAGGTGTTTATCAGTTCGCACAGTCAATAGCCAGACAAAAATAAAATAATTACAATTGCAATTCATAATGGGAACACGATTAACTTAACAATATAAAATAATTACATACAATTTTGGGGGGGTGTCAAGTAGAGTGTTGTGGTAAGTGAAAGTGCATATATGCACGTGTTTTCGTCTCCCAGCCAGTCTATGTCTTTTGGTTGGTGCATTTAATCCATTTACATTTAAGGGAATTAAAAACTCAGCAGTGGCCACAGGACTGGAAAAGGTCAGTTTTCATTCCAATCCCAAAGAAAGGCAATACCAAAGAATGCTCAAACTACCGCACAATTGCACTCACCTCACATGCTAGTAAAGTAATGCTCAAAATTCACCAAGCCAGGCTTCAGCAATATGTGAACCGTGAATTTCCAGATGTTCAAGGTGGTTTTAGAAAAGGCAGAGGAACCAGAGATCAAATTGCCAACATCCGCTGGATCATGGAAAAAACAAGAGAGTTCCAGAAAAACATCTATTTCTACTTTATTGACTATGCCAAAGCCTTTGACTGTGTGGATCACAATCAACTGTGGAAAATTCTGAAAGAGATGAGAATACCAGACCACCTGACCTGCCTCTTGAGAAACCTATATGGTTTCTGTCTTCCCTCTGATGGGTGAGGCTGAGGCTTGTGTAAGCATCTTGATGGGTGGGAGTGGCATGGGAAAAACTGGATCTTGCTCTGGTGGGCAGGGCCTTGCTCAGTAAAGCTTTAATCCAATTATCTGCTGATGGGTGGAGTTGCACTCCTCCCTGTAGTTGTTTGGCCTGGGCTTCCCTGGTGGCTCAGAGGTTAAAGCCTGCAAGGCGGGAGACACGGGTTCAATCCCTGGGTCGGGAAGATCCCCTGGAGAAGGAAATGGTAACCCACTCCAGTATTCTTGCCTGGAGAATCCCATGGATGGAGGAGCCTGGTAGGTTACAGTCTATGGGGTTGCAAAGGTTACAGTCCACGGGGTCGCAAAGAGTCGCAAAGGACACGACTGAGCGACTTCACTTTCACTTTCAACCAAGCTCTGGGTCTGTGGGCTCTATGGTTGGGTTAACGGTGAACTTCAAAAGGGTTTGTGCCAAGGGAAACCTTCCAGTGCCCCTGTCCTTGTGGTGAGCCGCTGCTGACCCATGCCTCCACAGGAGACCCTCCAACACTAGCACATAGTTTTGGTTCAGTCTCCTGTGGGGGTCACTGCTTCTCTCCCCTGGGTCTTGGTGTGTGCAAAATTTTGCTTATGCCCTTCCAGGCTGGAGTCTCTTGTTTCCCCAGTTCTTTATAAGTCCTGTAATCAAATCCTACTGGCCCTCAACACCAGATTCCCTGGGGATTCCAGTCCCTTTGTCAGATCCCTAGGCTGGGAAGCCTGATGTTGCGTTCAGAGCCTTCACAACAGTGTGAGAACTTTGGTATTATTGTTATCCAGTCTAAATTGCAACCCACTCCAGTATTCTTGCCTGGAAAATCCCATGGATGGAGGAACCTGGTAGGCTACAGTGCATGGGGTTGCAAAGAGTCAGACACGACTGAGCGACATTTACTTTACTTTTACTTTAGTCTGTGTGTCACACACTTGTCAGATATGGGATTTGACTTTATCATCATTGTGCTCCTCCGACCATCTGCTGTGGCTTCTTTGTCTTTGGACATCGGGTATCTTTTTTTTGGTGGGTTCCAGTGTCCTCTTGTCGATCATTGTTCAACAGCTAGTTACTGTTTTGGTGCTCTCGCAAGAGGAGATGAGTGTATATCCTTCTCCACCATCTTGAACCAGAAACCCTTAGAGTTTTGATTTTTACATTTTGGGATTTTTTTTTTTTTGCATTTGATTTGAAGTCAGTTTTTTCCCAAAGGGATATCAAGATAATCCCAGTTACATTTTGAAAAGGGAATCCATTCTCCATTGAATTTCCTAAACAGCTTTGTTGAAAATCAATTTTCCATACATATGTGGATCTGTTCTTGGCTTCTTTATTTTGTTCCATATATAAGTTAACATACACATTTATGTGTGTGTGTGTGTGTATATATATGCTTTTATGCTAATGATATGTGTCTTGATTATAGTGACTTTATAGTTAGCTTTGAAATCGAGTAGTATGACTCCTCTTTTTTTTCCCCTTTGGGAATTATATTTATTAAATAAAGTACTTCTATGAACATATATACTCCTCAGCTATTCTTTTTTTTTTTTTAACTTTTTACTTTGTATTGGAGTATAGTCGATTATGAACTCCTTATTGCCAAATTCAGACTTAAATTGAAGAAAGTGGGGAAAACCACTAGACCATTCAGGTATGACCTAAATCAAATCCCTTATGACTATACAGTGGAAGTGAGAAATAGATATTAGGGACTAGATCTGATAGACAGAGTGCCTGATGAACTATGGACTGAGTGAGGTTCATGACACTGTACAGGAGACAGGGATCAAGACCATCCCCAAGAAAAAGAAATGCAAAAAAGCAAAATGGCTATCTGAGGAGGCCTTAAAAATAGCTGTGAAAAGAAGAGAAGTGAAAAGCAAAGGAGAAAAGGAAAGATATACCCATTTGAATGCAGAGTTCCAAAGAATAGCAAGGAGAGATAAGAAAGGCTTCCTCAGTGATCAGTGCAAAGAAATAGAGGAAAACAGTAGAATGGGAAAGGCTAGATATCTCTTCAAGAAAATTAGAGATACCAAGGGAACATTTCATGCAAAAATGGGCTCAATAAAGGATGGAAATGGTATGGACCTAACAGAAGCAGAAGATATTAAGAATGAGGTGGCAAGAATATACAGAACTGTACAGAAAAGATCTTCAAGACCCAGATAATCATGATGGTGTGATCACTGATACTCACCTAGAGCCAGACATCCTAGAATGTGAAGTCAAGTGGGCCTTAGGAAGCATCACTATGAACAAAGCTAGTGCAGGTGATGGAATTCCAGTTGAGCTATTTCAAATCCTGAAAGATGATGCTGTGAAAGTGCTGCACTCAATATGCCAGCAAATTTGGAAAACTCAGCAGTGGCCACAGGACTGGAAAAGGTCAGTTTTCATTCCAATCCCAAAGAAAGGCAATGCCAAAGAATGCTCAAATTACTGCACAATTGCATGCACTCATCTCACATGTTAGTAAAGTAATGGTCAAAATTCTCTTAAGCCAGGCTTCAGCAATATGTGAACTGTGAACTTCCAGATGTTCAAGCTGGTTTTAGAAAAGGCAGAGGAACCAGAGATCAAATTGCCAACATCCGCTGGATCATGGAAAAAGCAAGAGAGTTCCAGAAAAAACATCGATTTCTGCTTTATTGATTGTGCCAAAGCCTTTGACTGTGTGGATCACAATCAACTGTGGAAAATTCTGAAAGAGATGGGAATACCACACCACCTGATCTGCCTCTTGAGAAACCTGTATGCAGGTCAGGAAGCAACAGTTAGAACTGGACATGGAACAACAGACTGGTTCCAAATAGGAAAAGGAGTACATCAAGGCTATATATTGTCACCCTGTTTATTTAACTTATATGCAGAGTACATCATGAGAAATGCTGGGCTGGAAGAAACATAAGCTGGAATCTAGATTGCCGGGAGAAATATCAATAACCTCAGATATGCAGATGACACTACCCTTATGGCAGAAAGTGAAGAAGAACTAAAGAATCTCTTGATGAAAGTGAAAGAAGAGAGTGAAAAAGTTGGCTTAAAGCTCAACATTCAGAAAACTAAGATAATGGCATCTGGTCCCATCACTTCATGGCCACTAGATGGGGAAACAGTGAAAACAGTGGCTGACTTTATTTTTCTGGGCTCCAAAATCACTGCAGATGGTGAGTGCAGCCATGAAATCAAAAGACGCTTACTCCTTGGAAGGAAAGTTATGACCAACCTAGACAGCATATTAAAAAGCAGAGACATTACTTTGCCAACAAAGGTCCATCTAGTGAAGGCTATGGTTTTTCCTGTGGTCATGTGTGGATGTGAGAGTTGGACTATAAAGAAAGGTGAGCACCGAAGAATTGATGCTTTTGAACTGTGGTGTTGAAGAAGACTCTTGAGAGTCCCTTGGACTGCAAGGAGATCCAGCCAGTCCATCCTAAAGGAAATCAGTCTTGGGTGTTCATTGGCAGGACTGATGTTGAAGTTGAAACTCCAATATTTTGGCCACCTGATGCGAAGAGCTGACTTATTTGAAAAGACCCTGATGCTGGGAAAGATTGAGGGTAGGAGGAGAAGGGGACAACAGAGGATGAGATGTTTAGATGGCATCACTCACTCAATGGACATGGGTTTGTGCAGACTCCAGCAGTTAGTGATGGATAGGGAGGCTGGCGTGCTGTGGTTCATGGGGTCTCAAAGAGTCGGACACGACTGAGCGACTGAACTGAACTGATAGTTGACTAAGAATGTTGTGATAGTTTCAGGTGAAAGTGAAGGGAACTAGCAATACATAATACGTGTATCCATTCCCCCCAAAATGGCCCTCCCTTCCAGGCAGTCATACAACACTGAGTAGAGTTCTGGGTGCTATACAGTAGGGCCTTGTTGGTTATCCATTTTAAATATAGCAGTGTGTACATGACCATCCCAAACTCCCTAACTGTCTCTTCCCTTTCAGCAACCATATGTTCTGTTTTGAAGTCTGTTACTCCTCTGACTTTTTTCTTTTCAGATATTTTTGGTGGTGTCAGTCCTTTGATTTCCTTACAGATTTTGTCAGTTTCTACCAAAAAAAAAAACAAAACCCTGCTGTGATTTTGATGGTGTTTACATTGTATCTCTACAGGTCAACTTGAGAAGAATTGTACATTAGTAGTAGTTGGTCTTCTTATCTACAAATGGGGTGTACTTCTCTTTTTATTTAGGTTTTCTTTCTCTGAGCAGCATGTCATCATTTTCAGTGTAAACAATTTATCTTTCTAATGTAAAACGTATTTACAAAAATTGCATTTGTAATTATTGGTAACATACAGAAATAGAGTTGATTTTTTAATTTTGAGCCTTAATCTCATGACCTTGCTTATCAGTTCTAGCAGCCTTTTTGGGTAGTTTTCTTAGGATTTTGTGAATAAAGACAGTTTTACTTCTTCCTTTCTAATCTGTATGCCTTTTATTTTTTTCCCTTACCTAATATATCGCAAGTACTAGGACATCTAGTACCATTTGTTGAATAGAAACAATGAGAAAAGATGTTTTTGTATTGCTCCCAGTTTTATAGGAAAAGCATTGTCTTTTACCACTATATATAAGTTGAAGGTTTATCATAGAGTCACTCAACTTGATCATGTGATGTATATTCCCTTTTATTTTTCTTATTTCTGTGTGTTGAGAGTGTTATTTTTCCTCCATGAATTAGTGTTTACTCTTGTTAAGTGCTTTTTCTGCGTATAGTGAGATAATTATGTAGGTTTTCTTTTTCATTCTGTTATCAATAATGTGATGAAATGCAGTTACTGATTTTTCCAATGTTAAACCCATTTGTCTTTGCTGGGATAAACTCCACTTGGTCAAAACTTGTTTTTTAACATACTACTGGATTAAGTTTAAAGGTGTTTGCATCTTTGTTTATGAAACATATTCATGTATAGTTTTTTTATGTCTTTGGTTTTGGTGTCTGGCTAATAATAATGCCCTTATACAATGAGATCATTTTTTCCTTAATTTTCTGAAACAGTTTGTGAAGGATTGGTGCTATTTCTTCCTTAAATGTTTGGTAAAATTCATCAGTAAAGCCATCTAGGCTAGTATTTTAGTTACAGTTTTAGGGTTTTGTTTTGTCCTTTGGTGAGAAAATTTCAAATTGTGAATTCATCATCTTTAATAGATGTAGAGCTATTCAGGTTTTCTGTTTCCTCCTTTGTCAGTTGTTTTGAAATTATCTTTTAAGGGATTTAACATTCATCGTTGCATTGATTGGGATAAAATTGTTCATGATATTCCCCAGTTCCTTTGTTGTTTATGGGATCTGTAATAATGTCGTATCTTTCATTCTTGATAACAGTAATTTGTATTTTCTCTCTAAATATTTTTGATCACTCTAGATCATAAATTTTATTGATCTTTTCAAAATAGCTTTTGGATGAATTGATTTATTGGGTTTTTTTCGTATTTTATTTCATTGGTTTTTATTCTTCCTCTTATCTCTTTAATGTGAGTTCTCTTTGCTCTTCTTTTACTTGATGCTTCAGGTTGAAGCTTAAACCATTGATTTGTGACCTTTCTTCTTTCTTGATGTATAGCATCTAAAGCTGTACATTTCTTTCTAAACACTCATGTAGCTACAACCCCCCAAGTTTGATGTTTTGTTTTTATTTTCCTTCAGTTCAACATATATAAAATTTTCTCTTGTAATTTAGAAGTGTTTTTGATTAGTTTATAAATACTTGAGGATTTTCTCTAATACTGATTTCTAGTTTAATTATTTGTGGTTTTAGAGTTTTAGATAGTAATATGTAAAAGTGTTGAGGCCGCTTCACTAGGGGGAAGCTAGTGGGAATGGGAGAAGGGGCTAGATTGCCTTGGTTGTGGAGGCTCTCTGACTTTCCTTTTGACTCCTTAGGGGCTCTCAGGTACATTAAGGGTTTTTATGGTACATAATCTGAAACTACTGACATAGACTGTGCAGTAAATTTGGGAAGGTGAAAACGATGCTAGGTGAAGAAGGTACTTGGAGGAAAGCAACTAGTGCATGGTTAAGCGCTTTGTCTCAGAGTAAGTACTTAAAGAGATCTGTTGTGTAAATCAGATATCTGAATAAATGAGCCCTCAGTAGAAACATACATTATGTAGTATAGATTGAGAATGAATACTAAGATAGAGAAGAGGCAGAAGTGTTTGTCCAGTTCAGATGAAAATATTTGCACCTATACACACTTTCCAGAAACACATAATTTCATTGTTTCTTAGAGATTGAGATTTTTTTCCATAAATGTTATTTTATTATTTTCCTTCATAAACTTTTCACCATTGAGGATGAAGCACTATAAAAGAGATAGTTCCTGTTAAATAAGATAAAATTGTTTAGGCCTTGTAACAAAATTCTTAGAGCTAAGTAAAATGATTGTCAGTGCCTATTGGTATACCTTTAAATATCTTAAGTGGGCATAAAGGTGGTTCCCAAAAACTGCCTAAATGTCTTCTCATCATAAGAACACACTATGGCCCATGAGCCAAGAATGGATTTTACATTTTTAAAGGGTTATAAGAAAAAAACAAACAAACAAACACAAAACCAAGAAAAATCTGTGTCAGAGGCTGTGTGGTCCACAAAACTTACTTGGCCCTTTACAGGAAAAGTTTGCTGCATCCTGACTTAGAATAAGAAGCAATTTTTAAAAAAAGGTTTGACTCATCCTTTCAGAATTCCAGAAAGGAGAAAAGGATAATAGTGCCAGATAACATGGTTTCTTTCTTATCCAAGCTATCATCTGGTTTCAGAGTCTTTTGAGTCTTGTCTTTACAGGGAGGACCCTGGTGTATTGAAGTGGGGAGTTTGGCTTCAATCTCTATTTGAAAACCACCTTTGTGTAGAGAATATTGATAATGAACACATGGTCCATTTATCCTTCATGAATGGTATCATTTAGAGTAATAAGCATTTTATTAATAGATTTAGTTCTATACTATATATATAAACTTTATATGTATTTTTTATATATAGGTTAATTTGTAAAGCTTCTGTTCAAACCACTTAAATTTTGAATTGTGTGTGTACAAATTAATTTTCTGTTGGCCTATATATTTTTACAGGATGATTGTCTTCTGAAAGTGTGGTATCCTATGACTGGTTGGAAGTCTTCAATTATACCTCAGGATCATCATGAAGTGAAAAGGAGACAGGCGTCTACTCAGTTTTCCTTTGTGTATTTGGCACATCCACGAGCTGTAACAGGTTTTTCATGGCGTAAAACTAGCAAGTATATGCCCAGGTTAGACGAGTGTGTCATATAACTTCATTTTGTATACTTATATGTTTATAAAAATAATGAAAACAAAAGTTCTTTTGATATGGTGACAGTTAAGAGCATAGGTTCTGGGTGTCAACTGCCTGAATTCAGATTCTGCTGTTGTTACCAGGTTTGTGAGCTTTTGACTAAATTTCTTAAGCACTCTTTGCCCTCGTAGATAAGGGGAGCAGTAGTACCTACCTCAGAGCGTTGTGTGAGACTGAACTACGTGAGTGCGTGTGAATGCTTACACA
Organism: Bos indicus; assembly: GCF_029378745.1. NCBI lineage: Eukaryota > Metazoa > Chordata > Mammalia > Artiodactyla > Bovidae > Bos > Bos indicus. The sequence continues at coordinate 58,651,908 of NC_091769.1, forward strand.
GGCCTTTGCACACTGTGTGTGCCCAGGCAGCGTTAGCTAGTATTGTCAGTATTAGCAGCAGCAATAGATTCTAAGAAGCAAACGTTTGCAGGTAACGGAAAAGCACACATTAAGGAAGAATAAAACATGGTAATAAACTGTTAGTAATCCACATGCTGGTAAAGTATAACCGCATACAGTGAATAAAGTGTCCCAACTTTTTCTTAAGGCTAGCAACAGAAACTTATCAAATTATTCTCATTGTTACAGCATCTTTTAAAAGCATTTGAAAGATTAAGCAAGCTATAAAATAGCCTAAACAAATGATTTTTGTATTATATGTAAGTTCTAAAAATGCTTGCTTAGAAATCTGTATTCCTTCTTGAGGAAGGGTTATTTCATCTGCTAAGTATATCTGAGCACCATTTGCCCTTGATGGGAAATCTAGCACACTCAGTGTGGGGCTCAGTAAATGATAACATGGGAAATGTATACAGCTTTGGAATCTAAATAAAAGGCTATTCTAACTTAATCTGCTTAAGTTATCTGCACCTATGGAAAACATTTGCAGAACACTTTACCTTTGACTGAGTCAGATTCTGTGTAAGCATTTTTTTAACAGGAAAAGTTTTTGTGCTTTTTTTTTTTTCATGATGAGAGGTTAAGTCACTTCAGCTGCTTGATACTGTGACATTTTTGCTTAACTTAATGGAAATTGATTTATAGTTTGAAATTATAGTCTTCTTACAGTTTTATTAATACATTTGTTTCTCTATTTGTAACTGTTTAGATTATAAGAAGGATAAGGCGACTACTGTGATCAACCACATAGTTTAATTATAATTAATGATCTTTTGTTATGGTCATTCTATAATTTGTAGTGACAGAAATGTAGGTTTCCTTTTGCTATTTTGTTTGTTTTGTTTAGGAGATACTAATCCTCCAGAGCCTTGTTTTCAAGCAGCACATGTATATAATCTGGCATTAATTTATTTGTTTCCTTTGTCACCCCCACTTCCTAGTTTTTATGGTGTTCAGCAGTACTGTGTGTGATTTCAAGCTCTTTGATTGATACTTTTTCTCCACACAGTGTAACTTCTAAAACAGTTGGACACATACTATACTGTCATTTAGTTTAGCTATTCAGAGTTTAAGTTTAATGTATTAAGGTGAGTGTCGAGCACAGTTAGGTTGTTCTTATTTCATGGTAACAGATTGCATCCTGAGTCCAGCCTGCCACCTTGCAGGTCTGAGCAGGTAATAAATGAGTGTTGGTGAGAGTGTGAAGTAGTCAGTAGAAATCCATTATCATTATTGGAAAAATAACTGCAGATAGATATACTGTTAGTTTTGTACTAATATCATCTTTAAGCATGAGGAACTAAGTATGAATAGCCTTTAATTTTTGATGGCATTGGTATTCATAGTAACTTCTGTTTATTTCTCTTTATCATTAGAGGTTCTGTATGTAATGTGTTATTAACTTCCTGCCATGATGGTGTCTGCCGGCTCTGGGCAGAAACCTTACTTCCAGAAGACTGTCTTTTGGGTGAGCAGATTTGTGAAACTACCACTTCCAGCGTTTCTAGCAACCTTACTCATGCTGGAAAACACAAAGACAGAATACAGCATGCTCTTGAGGTACTATGTTATATAAAACAGTAAATGAATCTTGAAGATAATGTGTCATGTAAAAGTCCTTGGAATTGGTTGTAATTAAAAATATATTTTGTGGGGAATTCCCTCGTGGTCCAGTAGTTAGGACTAGGTGCTTTCTCTACCAGAGCCCAGGTTCAGTCCCTGGTCAGGGAAATAAGATCTTGCAACTTGCATGGCATAGCCAAAAGATAAAAAAATAAAATACCACAATAACCTTTAAAATATAAACAGAAATATTTTGCTTTTGTTTCTTGAGGATTGAATTTTACTAACTAAAAGTGACTTAAAAAATAAAGTTAAAAATGACTGTGAATAAGAATAAAAGTGTTAAGATATTAAGTGAACTTACATAATTGCATAATTTTCATGGTTTACTATTTTGAAAGTGAAATAATTATTCTAATTTTTAAATACACTATAAAAGTACTTTCTAAGAAATTAAATTTTTATAATATAGTGTGAACTATTGTGCCCATTATGATTAGGGAATAAAATGAGATAAACATATTACTTATGCTTATTCTAAAATTAGGAGAACAAAAAAAAATGTGGAGTTTGTAATCCAACTCTTCCAGTATGTGTGTTTGTGCATTTTTTTCTTTATTTATAAGATTGAGATTGTAGTAATGTTTTATAACTTGCTTTTTATACTAATGTGTTATAAACATCTCTCTACAATACTAATTATACTTTTACATTGCATATTTACATGAACACTTTAATGGTTGCATAGCCAAAATGGTTTTTGGATTTTCAGCAGGCAGAAGTATTTTGGGGGTTTGATAGGTTTAAGGATGTGGTCCTTTAAATTTTTATATAAAGTAGTCCTGCTCTGATACTGTGATTAGGCACTATTTATACATTTTTTTCAACATTTAAATCATAAATTAAATTAAAAGAAGTCAGAACAGAGTTATAGTATGTTTTGATATTGATTGCAATTTAGTAGGGAAAAGTATTTTACTTACTAGATGTTTACAATAATTTATATATACTTGTGTAACATTTTATCTTTAAATTATATATACGCATTTGGAGGCTTAAGGACTTTTAGATATTTTTGTATCCTGCATGTTACCTAATATATTGCTTTTCAAGTATTAGTTAAACTTAATTACTGCCACATACAGTAAAAGCAAAAATGTAATATGTAAACAGTGATTTGACAGTTTTACACTTTTAATAAAATGTTCAATAGTAGTATTAAAATTGTTTTTAATAGAAAAAGCCTGATTACTTGACTTACAAGCTATTTTGCTTTCCAACACCCTTTCCTACAAAACTCCTAACTGTGAGGTATATATAATTCTATATATACTTAAATTATACCTTTTGTTTCTAGGAGAAAATAACTGGCCTTGCCAATCTAATTTAAAATAATGATAAATGTCAATGAGTGAAAATAATTTGATAGGTATAATCAAAGAAATAAACAGGGAGACCAGAGACAGAGGACACACCATAGAACTGATACTGTTTTTCACACGAAAAGTGACAAGAGCTGTGGAATTGAAAGGAAGGTGCAGATATTTTACCTTAATACAGAAATAACTGAGAGGATGCTACATTTTGTTTAACAATGTGAGGAATAAATGAAAAGAATGGTATATTATTAAATATTATTAGGCATGGTTTTGGGGTTGGTTGTGTGACACAACAAGAAAGTGCCATGAGGTGGAGTTATGATGTGGAGAAAAGATGGTGCCAAGAGTTGACATGGCCCCATGGGCAATGGCACCCCACTCCAGTACTCTTGCCTGGAAAACCCCATGGATCGGGGAGCCTGGTGGGCTGCAGTCCATGGGGTCACTAAGAGTCGAACACGACTAAGCGGCTTCACTTTGACTTTTCACTTTCATGCATTGGAGAAGGAAATGGCAACCCACTTCAGTGTTCTTGCCTGGCGAATCCCAGGGACGGGGGAGCCTGATGGGCTGCTGTCTATGGGGTCGCACAGAGTCGGACATGACTGAAGCGACTCAGCAGCAGCAGCAGCATATCAGAATAGTTCAGATGATGGGGTATGTCAGTACAGAATTTTTATCATAGATACCTATCACAATTTAAGCAAATTCCACGGGTCATCACTTTCATGAGGTCTTTTCTGCTAAGTTAAGGTTTCCCGTTGTTATTCTGTATTTTTGTACCCTCTTTTTGTCTTTATAATAGAGGTTATATATGATTATTTAGCTGGCTATGTAGTCCTTGGGTCTGCCCTGGTGGCTCAGAAGGTAAAGAATCTGACTGCAATGCAGGAGACCTGGGTTTGATCCCTGGGTCAGGAAGATCACCTGGAGAAGGAAATCACAACCCACTCTGATACTCTTGCCTAGAGAACAGTGAGAATTTTCAGGAGGAATATTCTTTCTGGTAGGAAGATTTGGAATTTTTTTTAAACACTCATATGACTAGTAAATTTCATCTCAGTACTGGGATATTCCCAAAAAACTAGACTTTGGATTCCTAATCTTTATAGCAGTTTCTGTAGATAATAAGTGTTTTTGAGCAACTGCTACCTTCAACTATAAAATATGCAAGGCCAATGGAGAATATATTCAGAGTTGTTCTATTGTAGTTTAATTTTCCTATAAGATAGGTTTTATAGAAAGGAAAATTGTAAGATCCTTAATTATCAAAAGTACTTTGATCAGCATTAGTTAGACTTCCCAGACTTAGATTTAGTAATTATTTTTCTGTTTTAGACAATACACCATTTGAAAAATTTAAGAAAAGGACAAAGGAGATCTTCTGTTCTTGTAACTCACACTGAATTAAAGCCTGACCAGACGACAACACATGAAGTTCAAAGACATATTTCCCACCACGCAAATGCACTGTGTCATTTTCACATTGCAGCAAGCATCAACCCCGCCACAGGTAAAGGATAGTAAAGTTTTACTTACTATCTGCTGAAATTAGATAAATTGAAAAGTAGGACTACTTTTATAATCTGTTTTTAATTTTGTATTAATACTCCATGTTTCCTTTTAAAATACTTCTTAATTAGAATAGAAATATAAGATGCCATTTCTTAAATTGAGACTGTAATTCTCAGGGAATAATTTCGGATAAGTATTTTTGAACACCTTAGTTTGTCTAGAATATAGCAAAGTTTCTAAGTAAATTAGAGGTTTAGTTGAACCTGGGGATGAACAGAAGTGGCGGCTTGGTTAATTAGTGTGATATTCCTTCCTTCCTTCTATATTTTCACCATTATTCTCTCTTCTCAACTCTTCTTTATAACTTTATTTTTGTATAGTTTCCTTTATATTTCAGCATATCTTGTTTTATACGCTCATACACTTTCTTGTCCTGCATTCGAGATAGTTTTTCTTCTAAGCTTTATATTTTATTTTTGCTTTTTTCTTCCCCTGTAGTTGAGAAGTATTTTCAGGCAGGTTCACTGTTGGCAAGAGCATATTTAAAACTTCTGTTTAAGTCATTGTTTTCTTTCTGCATGAAAAACATGTGATAAGGCCTAGGAGTTTCATATTATATTGCTTGAAGAACTATATTTGTACAAAGTTATAGGAGGGATTTATCTGGGCTTCCCAGATGGTACAGTGAGTAAAGAATCCACCTGCCAGTACAGGAGATGCAGGAGATGCGGGTTCAATCCCTGGGTTGGGAAGATTCCCTGGAGGAGAAAACGGCAAGCCACTCCAGTATTCTTGCCTGGAAAATTCCATGGACAGAGGAGCCTGGCAGGCTACAGCCATGGACTCACAAAGAGTCAGACATGACTGAGCATGCACACATGTGGTTATGGGGCTTCCCTGGTGGTTCATTGTTAAAGAGTCCACCTGCCAATGCTGGTGGAGAAGGCAATGGCACCCCACTCCAGTACTCTTGTCTGGAAAATCCCATGGACGGAGGAGCCTGGTGGGCTGCAGTCCATGAGGTTACTGAGTCGGACACGACTGAGTGACTTCAATTTCACTTTTCACTTTCACGCATTGGAGAAGGAAATGGCAACCCACTCCAGTGTTCTTGCCTGGAGAATCCCAGGGATGGGGGAGCCTGGTGGGCTTCCCTCTCTGGGGTTGCACAGAGTCGGACACGACTGAAGCGACTTAGCAGCAGCAGCAGCCAATGTAGGAGATGCTGGTTCAATCCCTGGATTGGGAAGACCCCTGGAGAAGAAAATGGCAACCCATTCCAGTATTCTTGCCTGGGAAATCTATGATCAGGGGAGCATGGTAGGCTACAGTCCATGGGGTTGCAAAAGAGTCAGACATGATTTAGCAATTAAACATAGTTATGTTTTATTGAAATGGCAGTCTGTTGCTTCAGGGTAAAGATAGAGGATTTTATTTTTAAATATTTATTTATAAAAGATGATACTCAGCAGATGGAGTTGTGAAAAAGTGACCTTTAGATGCTTACCCCCATTGTATTAAATAATAGTGGTTATAGGTGTGTGTTGTTCAGTATGGTGGCCATGAACCACATGTAGCTGTTTGAGCAATTGCAATTCGGATAGTCCAAACTGAGATATGCTCTAAAATACACACTGGATTCTTAAGACTTTAGAAAACAATGAAATAATGTAAGATCTCTTATTAATAATTTTATTTAATATTGATTACATGTTGAAATGATAATATTTTACATATATTGGGTCAGATAAAATATATTATTAAAATTAAGTTTACCTGTTTCTATAATGTGGCTGCTGTTGCTGCTAAGTCGCTTCAGTCGTGTCTGACTCTGTGCGACCCCATAGATGGCAGCCCATCGGGCTCCCCTGTCCCTGGGATTCTCCAGGCAAGGACACTGGAGTGGGTTGCCATTTCCTTCTCCAATGCATGAAAGTGAAAAGTGAAGGTGAAGTCGCTCGGTCATGTCTGACTCTTAGCGACCCCATGGACTGAGGCCTACCAGGCTCCTCCATCCATAGGATTTTCCCGGCAAGAGTACTGGAGTGGGGTGCCATTGCCGTCTTCGTATAATGTGGCTACTAAAATAAAAATTATGTATTGGCCTTGTATTTGTGGTTTGCATTATACTTCTATTGAGTAATAGAAGTTTGCTGTGCTACTTGATTAAATGTTTTTTTTTAAATAGATTATCTTTTCTGACCTAACATCTTAATTGTATTCTAAGATTTATAACACCACTTGTTTTCATAATGGTGGTGGTTTTAGATTTTTATAGATTTTCAACCTTTGTAAAAGAACCTTATCTTGAGTTATTGACTATGATGAAAACTTCAAACAAAAAACAATCAGTGATAGTATGCAGATACTGTGTTAGAAAGTTTTGACTTTTACCTGTATGTACTATTCTAATCAAATGAAATAGGGTCACAGGATCATTCCTTGTGGATAGGCATTCTGTTACATCATTTGAGTCTAAGTACTAGATGTGTTCTTGTGGCCATTAGGCCTTGTCTTCTAGCATTTTTTTTAACTTTCACCATTTAGCCAGTTTTAACCATCTTCACCCTAACTTATCTACACATTATTTTAAAAATTCCTTTGTACAAATAGTTAACATTGTGTTTATAGGTACTGTTTGTAAAAAAATATATTTAGGTTGACCTAATTGTTAAATACAAATAATTTTATATTGCAGGACTTGTCCGCCTTTTTTTTTTTTTTTTAAGGAAAACCTCTCAACCTTAGAGTAAAGTTGAAAGCATAATATAGTGAATACCCATGTGCTCTTTACCCAAATTCAGTCATTAACCTTTCACCAGGTTTGCTTTTATTCTCTGTGTGTGTGTGTGTGTGTGTGTGTACCTTTTCTCCCTTCTCCATTATCTTTGGCCGAGCCATTTGAAAGTAGTCACTGATATTTTCCTTCATCCCCTAAATATTTTAGAGCATTACCTAAATATTTCAAAATGTGTCTTCTGATAAAAAGACTATATTCTAATGTTATAGTTCCTATTAACATCTAGATTCTTTTTTTAAATGCATTTGTTATTTCTCTTTAAATCACACTAATTTAGAATAATCACTCTTCAAAAAAATGTCTCAAGACAGTTATCTCTCAGTTATCTTTTAGGATGTCTTACAGTCAGAATATTTGTCCATGATAAGATTTGGGTTGAGATTTGGATTTTTACCTAGTACATAGGTATGTAGGGAATGTACTGTTTTACAGGATTGTTAATTTACATTTCTTATTTTATTTGATTTGTTTAATTTCTGTTAGAAAACCAGGCTTGTAACCCAGGAAGTAGAATAAAAGAACACTTTGGAGCTTTATTTAACATTGATATTTATAAATAAAACACTTCTAGAATATATTACTTATTTCATCTTTAGATTCTCACTTCTTTTGCAGAGGACAGTCTTTTTTCTTTCTATTGAGTGGGTTCTTTATAATTTGATTCGGGATTAAGGAGATGGTTGTTGTTGTTTTTGAATTATACTATTTTGCATGAACTGATCTATAGCATGCATTTCAGTTACCCCACATGGACAAAATCTGCTATACTTAGAAGTTTGTTTGCCTTCCTGCGTTCTTTCTTAGCATTATTTGCCTCAACTTTTAAGGAAAGTTTAAAACAGTCAACAAAGTCAGAAGAATAGTACAGTGAACACTGATTTCACCCACTTTGATTCAACAGTTGCTAACATTTTCCCAATTGCTTTATTCTCTTTGTGTATACACACATATGTATATGTATATGTGGGGGTGTGTGAATGAAATTTTTTTTTTAATGTTTTCAAAATAACACATCATAGCACATCACCCTTACATAATTTAGCAAGTGTCTAAGAATAAGGAAATTCTCTCACATAATCACAATATCATTATTGTACCTAAGAAAATTAGAAATAATTCCATGGTCTCTAATCATCATAGTTAAATTTCAGTCATCTCAAAAATGTCTTTCAGAGTTTCTTTTCTGTTGTATCTTTCTGTTCCCTTGTCCTCAAACCAGGATTCGATAAAAGTTTGTGCATTTGGTGTGTTTGGCTTTTAAATGATTAATTCCATGTAAGTCTATGCCATTAATTCATTTACCATTAAATTTAATTAAAATTTCAAATCCTGCTAGAGTTATATTTACTTTTTGTTTAGCACATATTTTGTGTAATGGAATTAGTCTTTCTAAGCACATGTAGTATTTTAAAAGATGTTAAGAATTGATACAGAAATTTTATCTTTTTTGATTCCACAGATATTCCAAATGTCTTTGTTGGCACTGTATTTAACATTGATGATGGAAATGGGGGCTTTGTAGTTCATTGGTTAAACAACAAAGAATTTCATTTTACATCATCTACTGAAATATTTATGCAGCAATTAAGAAAACTTTCTGAAAGGCAGGTAGATCATGAAAGTGATGACGGCAATAAAGAAGATGAGGAACGTTCACAGGAGGAAAGAGAGAGGGGTTTACATATGAAACTAGATCATGGTGAGTATCCTGTATTCAGGTTTTTCTTTTTTTCAGGCTGACAGCTTTTTATGAAGCCACTTTTGGTTTGTAATCTTTCCTTATTCCTCTCCTTCTTTTTCACTTTTCCATTCATTCCACAGGTCTTTTCTGACCATCTAATATGGACCATCTACCATCTAACTTTGGTCTCTTATAATGTATTGCTTTGAATAATGTATTACTTTGCAAGCATTGTTTTTTGGCGGGGGCGGGGGTGGCGGGGGACAGGTTTTGCTAATAATAGAAATGATAAAGATAATGTGATAGTGTGAATGAAATTTTGATTTATCTAAAACTAAGAAATGTAGTAAATTTCAGTTCAGACCAGAAAATAATTTCCTTCCTTGTTCTTTTTCCCCTGGCCATAAATTGGGAAAGGGATTCATGATCGCTAAAGATAGTATGCTGTTTATTGATTGTCTAGTATGTAAATAGGCTTCCTTGGTGGCTCAGAGGGTAAAGCCTCTGCCTGCAATGTGGGAGACCTGGGTTCAATCCCTGGGTTGGGAATATCCTCTGGAGAAGGAAATGGCAACCCACTCCAGTACTCTTGCCTGGAAAATTCCATGAAAGGAGGAGCCTGGTAGTGTATAGTCAATGGGTTTGCAAAGAGTTGGACATGACTGAGCGATTAAACTGACTGAGTATGTAAGTGAATTTTTATAGTATTATTACTATGTACTGATGAATTTATTTTCTGACTTAGAATTATCCCTAGATAGAGAATCTGAAGCAGGTACAGGATCATCAGAACATGAAGATGCGGAAAGAGAGGGAAGTCCCAGAACCTATGCACGGCCTATTATATCAATGCCACTGCCTACGGTCCTGCTTGATCGGAAGATCGAAATGCTGCTAGCTGAATGGAATAAGAATCCTGACATGCTTTTTACCATACACCCAGTAGACGGTACCTTCCTAGTGTGGCATGTAAAGTATTTGGATGAATATAATCCTGGAATATTTAGACAAGTCAAGGTATATTTTACTGATGAAGCAGTTTTTACATTTCTTAAAAAAGTGAAACAGATGCCATTCAGATTTAGCAGTTTTTCGGAAATATTTAACCATTTTATTTTTGATAAGCAACTGAGAAGAGAATAACTTGCTCCCAAAGGGGATCAATAATAGCCAATTTTACAAACGTAATTAATTCAAGTAAAATAAATTTAACTATGAAATGCTATAGTGAACGTCTGAAAATGTGTATATTAGGTTTTTTTCCCTAGGAATTAACAGTATTTTGAATAAACTTAAGAAATTACCCTAGGAGGCTTCCCAGGTAGCCAATGCAGGAGACATAAGAAATGTGGGTTCAATCACTGGGTGGGCAGATCCCCTGGAGGAAGGGATGGCAACCCACTCCAGTATTCTTGACTGGAGAATCCCATGGACAGAGGAGCCTGGAGGGCTGCTGTCCATAGGGTGCAGAGTCAGACACGACTGAAATGATTTAACACTCAAGAAATTATCCTAAAAATGTGACTCAGGATGAGTCCCCCCACTACTCCAGTTTTATTCATTAAATCTAGCTATCTTTATCTGTTACCTTTCTGAACAATATTTGTTTAGATTTGTAGTTGTAGTCATTTAGATGTACAGGCAAGACACCTGCAACTATTTCTTCACTCTTCTCATAGGCTATGAATAGAGATGGTATTATATAAATAGAGGACAAGGATTAGAACATAATGAAGTTGAAAGTGATTTTTTTGCTAGGAAGCTGAGGTTTGACATTTTGAAAATTAAAGTATTTTTAGAAGACTTTGAGAGGAGGCAAACTACTTACACTGAGTCATAATAATTGTGTTTTTCAGGTTTCTTTTTCTTCTCGGATTCCTGTTGCATTTCCATCTGGTGATGCAAGCTCTCTTAGTAAAAATATCATGATGTATGCCTGTATAAATGCTGTGAAAGATTCTCACCACACTCCCTTACACCAAGACATGCTGGCTGAATGCAGTCCTCATGGATCACTGACGCACTCTGGATCACACAGTACAAATATGAACATTTTAGCCCCCACAGTAATGATGGTCTCTAAACACATAGATGGCTCTCTCAATCAGTGGGCAGTCACGTTTGCTGATAAGTCTGCCTTTACCACTGTTCTAACTGTATCTCACAAATTTAGATATTGTGGTCATCGATTTCACCTCAATGATCTGGCATGTCACTCCGTTTTACCGTTATTATTGACATCATCTCATCATAATGCTCTGTTGACTCCTGAATCAGATTTTCAGTGGGCCTCAGACAGTAAATTAAGTAGATTGATAGATCCTGTAAGACACATAAAGGGTTCCTTGAAACAACCTCTCAGAAATGCAGCAACGCGTACATTTCATGACCCGAATGCCATCTACAGTGAACTTATTCTGTGGCGTGTGGACCCAATAGGACCCTTGTCATACACTGGAGGAGTGTCAGAGTTGGCACGAATTAACTCTTTACATACTTCAGCCTTCTCTAATGTTGCTTGGCTTCCAACTCTTATTCCCAGTTACTGTCTTGGTAAGTGTTCATTTTAATAGTAAAATTAATAAATCTTTAAAACTGTTATTTATATACAAAGTAATTTATATTTATTATTATTGGGGGCTTTTAATAAGTATTCAAATGTAGGTATCTGACTTTAGAGTTTCTAAAAGTTTGTTTTTAATTTTTTCACTCTCATAACCTATTTTCTATTGAATTTTTTGTTGATAATTTTATATTTATTAATTGTATCCATTTCATTGTGATTCTGGACCACGGTTATACCTAAAAAGAGAAGTATGGAATTTTTTTTCTTATACTTCAGTCATTAATAAAAATATATATTATAATGCAGAGTGTTTACTTTCTCAGGCACGTATTGCAATTCTGCTAGTGCTTGCTTTGTTGCTTCTGATGGCAAAAATCTGAGACTCTACCAAGCTGTAGTAGATGCAAGGAAATTATTGGATGAACTGTCAGATCCAGAATCTTCAGTAAGTATTTCCTAATCTTTATTAATATATCTAAGCTAAGAAGCCATTCTCTTTTGTCTAGGACTTTCATTTGTTAGTAGGTGTTCAGGGAGTAACCATTTGTTCTGGGCTCTCTGTAACTAGTTTGTTTTTCCTTAATTTGTGTTTCAAGGTAAATGAGGCAAAATTACCATCTAATGATGCCTTCACTGCTGTGGCCCAGATTCAATCCCTGATCGAGGAACTAGAATCCCTGTAGTCCAGAAAAAAAATTACAGTTTATACAGCACACATCAATTTTACATTTAAAGAAATAAATATGAATTTTTTTCCTAAAATAAATTTTTTTCTTGACATTTTTCACTCTCTCATTTGGTTCCGTTAATTTTTCTTTGTTCAAGAAAGGTTTTAAGAGAGCTTCACCAAGCTTTATGTTTAGGTTGGGAAAATTTGAACTTTTCTTAGCTTGAGTCATTATTTTTAAAAGTCCTGTGGTTAGAATATGTTATCAGTGGGTGGCAGTATCTCATTCCACTCGTTCTGTATTTCAGCTGGAAGTCATGTATGTTAGTTAATACTCAGATTTGAATGGTGAATTTTCCATTTAGCTATGAAAACATGGCTTTTTATAAAATAACTGTTCTAATAAAAATGCTCCAAATATTGAAAATCAGTGACTGTTTTTGAATGCCTGTCATGTGTTCCTAGATGTATAGGGACTATAGTATCTGCCTTTAAGGAGATTTAAATTTAGTTTAGGAGATAAATTATTAAAATTTTAAATAACAGTTTAAGACAGAAGAAGTGTCTGAAGGTGATATATAATGAATTGGCAAACACTATTTCATAATTTGGAGAAGGCGATGGCACCCCACTCCAGTACTCTTTCCTGGAAAATCCCATGGATGGAAGAGCCTGGTAGGCTGCAGTCCACGGGGTCGCAAAGAGTCGGACACGACTGAGCGACTTCACTTTGACTTTTCACTTTCATGCATTGGAGAAGGAAATGGCAACCCACTCCAGTGTTCTTGCCTGGAGAATCCCAGGGATGGGGGAGCCCCGTGGGCTGCTGTCTATGTGGTCGCATAGAGTCGGACACGACTGAAGCGACTTAGCAGCAGCAGCAGCATTTCATAATTCAAGAGGTGAGAGAGATCAGATTAGGGTAGCCATAGAAGTTTTTATTACGGACAGTATTTGAGTTCATTTTTGATATAGAAAGATAGATCCTTAGTCTTTGTTGAGTGAGAGGATGGCCTGAAAGTGGATATAGGAAAGTACATGTTTAAGTAAGTCTTGTTCCAAAAACAGTGATAATTGGATTGGAGTCACAAGGTTGACATAGAGAAAGTCTAGAAAAGTAGCATCTTAAAATTATGTAGGTGGAAGATTTGAAGTTCCCCTAGTCTAACTAGCTGTCTGATGCTTTGTTTCTCTCTACCATATTCCTGCCAGCTTGTCTCCCGACTTCTGAGGAGGAAAACTCCACTCTAAATGCAGCACATTCAGTCTTTGAATTACCATCACAGTTATATTGAAATTAAATTTGTAACCCTTAAAATCTACTTGTTAGCTGTAGTTTCATTTAGAATAAGTCTAATGTTTCTTATGGGCTTCTCAGGTGGCTCAGTGGGAAAGAATCCGCCTGCCAGTGCAGGAGACATGGGGTCAATCCCTTGATCAAGAAGATCCCCTGGAGAAGGAAATGACAACCCACTCCAGTATTCCTGCCTGGGAAATCCCACGGACAGAGGAGCCTGGTGGGCTACAGTCCATGGGATCTCAAAAGAGTTGGGCATGACTGAGTGACTAAACAACAACATTTCTTACATGAGAGATCACCTCAGACACCTGTCTTGTAATCCCCAAATTTGTTCCCTCAAGCCAGACCTGCTGCTCCTCTGCCCATAAATTTATCTAACTGCTTTGTATTTGACCCTGGTTACTGTTCTGAGCAACTTTCGGTTTGTTTATACACTGGAAATTGTAGGATCTCTAGAATATAACGGTATTATGCCCTCTCTCAGTAGATTATGTCTTGTCAGTCATGCCACATTCTTTGTATGTAATTAACTCATATTGAGCTTTCAATTAAATGTCAGTCTTTTTTTTTTTTTTTTTGCCAGCAAGCCATCTTATATTTGTGCATTTGAATTTGGGACTCAAATATAGACTTACTTCCCTATTGCGTTTAACTCAGTAGTACAGGTGTTTAGCATCTTTTTGAATCCAGATTCCGTTATTTGTGTTACTTCCGTATGACTTACATCATCAGCCTGTTCGATGAATGTTGTTCTGCGTTTTCATCTAAGTCAATTAGACGAAATTCAGATGTAATTTCTGAATTTTATTACAGAAATGTTAAATGTACTGGGCTGAAGAAAGGACCTAGCAGTATACATTTGAAATCTTTCTCCATTTTTTATTGTCTAGAATATTTCTTCAGCTTGTCCCAAGTATTTGCATGAGTCAGCTTGTCATGCAAATAAAATGCACCCTGTCTGCCAAATCTCTTGTAGTCAAAAAAGGAAGTCAGATTTGTATGAGATTGTTTTAATGTATAGTAGATTGTGTGTACCCTGATGTCTTTTGATGACTAAAATGGACTAAATAGACATCAGACTCTTTATTCCAGCTTACAGAAGTATGCTCTTTTCCTTTTTGAAAATTATAACATTTGTCTGCTTCTTGTCTTTTGGCTGTGGCAATCCCCATAATTTCTGAGAATATACTCTATGGTTCATTCTTCTCATTGGCAAAATGTATCAATAACCTGGGCATTATTTTTCCAAGAAAATAGAAATTTCATTTAGAGCAGATGAATACGTTCTTGGAATTTTAAAATTTATCTTGGTCTTCTGCTGCAGTGTGGTTACAAATGTACTTTTTTCTTAAACCTTCCATTTTAATTTTTTTAAAGTTAAAATGTAATATTCACTGTAGAAAATTTTTGACCCTTTCTACTTTCATAAGCTAAATTCTTGAACAGAAGACTCTAGAGACAGGACTTCCCTGGTGTTCCAGTGGTTAAGAATCCACCTGCCAATTCAGGGGACATGGGTTCAATCCCTGGTCTAGGAAGATCCCATGTGCCCTGGGGCAACTAAGCTGGTGTGCCACAGCTACCAAAACCCCACACTCTAGAGGCTGTGCTCTGCAACAAGAGGAACCCCTGAGTGCTGCAGGCAAAATTAAAAAACAAAAAGAACACATTCCAACGTTGTGAAAAAAATCTACTTATCTAATTTTCTCTATATGTACTTTTTTTTTTTTTTTTCCATGTAAAGTAACATATTCTTAAGTCCTAAGAATTAGAATGTAGGCATCTTTTGGGGCCATTATTCTGACTACTACAGCACACTAATTTCATGTTCAAAATGAAGATATGAAAAATTAACTGAAATGCTTTAGATTTTGAATTGCTCACTGGAGAAAAATAATGTTATGTGGATAATCTTTTTTACGAAAACCAGCCACTGACTTGGTTTTTAAATATTTTGATAATTTAAGTCTTATAGAAATTTCATCTGAAATAGTTTTAAGTGACATGCAGTGTCAGTAATTTGTAATATAAAGTCAGCATTGTATTTGGATTTTCTAGAACCAATTCACAAATTTTGCTTAGTGTAGTCTTACCCATACTAAAAGTGGACTTGGGAACTTAAAAAAAAAATCCAGTCACAATGTTGCAAAAAGAAGTTTTGGTAAGCTGAAGTTAAATTATTTTTGGTAAAAATAAATTTAAAATGATTTTGTGAGTTTCAATATACTACCTTTCATTTTTTAATGTTTTTCAACCACTTTAATGTTCTGAAAAAAATTAACCTTAAAAAAAAGTATGAAAACATGTCTGTGTAATTTTACTTTTGTCTTAGGCTCCAATATGGTTCATCAAGACACTGTTGGATCCTGTATTAAAACATTTGCTACTTTTTATTCATTATTATTTACTGTATTAATTTTTATTTAAAAATATTGCATTAAGAATTTATTTATCTTGATTTT
This sequence comes from Bos indicus, assembly GCF_029378745.1. Classification (NCBI taxonomy): domain Eukaryota; kingdom Metazoa; phylum Chordata; class Mammalia; order Artiodactyla; family Bovidae; genus Bos; species Bos indicus. The sequence continues at coordinate 58,667,901 of NC_091769.1, forward strand.
TGAGCTTTTGATGACCCCTTAAAATTGAAGGTGACATTGAGTGGGATCCTGTAGTGTTGAACAAGGCATTCAGTATGTTTGTTCGTTATAGTGCTGGCAGATAGATATTCCTGCAAGGGGATCTCAACCATGGCTATATGTTGGATGCAGCTGAAGAGCTTGTAAAATGCCTGATGGTCAGATTGTACCCAAGAACCAATAAGTCAGTATCTACAAGTGGGACCTAAGCACCAGAGATTATTCAGTGTGCTGAGAACCGTTGTTCATAGTTGAACCGTAGTTCAAGGCTGAGAACCATTGATCTGCAACAGTACTTCTTAAACTTCAGCATGCCCGTGAATCATCTGGAGAGCTTATTAAAATAAACATGTATTAGCTTTGGAGTCTAAGAGACTGCATTTGTAAAAAGCTGCTGCTCCAGTGACCACACTTTTAAGGAGCAAAGATTCATGGTGTGTTAGAGAAATTCCGGTGTTCTAACCTCACTAATTGTAGGTCACAGTTGAGTCCAGCTTTCAAATGGACAAACCCAGCAGACTGTTGGCAGCACTTCCAGGTGTCTTAACTAACATTTAAAATCCTGAATCTTGGGTGAATGTACCCATAACAATAAATTCATCCCTTCCCAAGCACTTATTTTGTTTTTGTCTGATAACCCTAGAATCTGTTCCCATGCATGCCCTCTGGAGTTCTGCTGATATAAATTGGAAAGATCCTACAATTGCAGTGTATATTGCTACTTTCCCATAGCTAACCTTGTACTTACACCCTGGGCTAAGCTGGGATCTTACTACTCTGAGTGTTCTGAAGGCAGTAAGAGTGGAGGTAGTACTGAGGAGAATGGGCATCTCCATGAGAAGTAATTGCTTCAGGTGAAGTTACTGAAAGGTTTCTGTGCAAGAGAGGGCTGCTTGGAAGGAGAAAGAAGGAAGACTGCGTTTTATTTATTTATTTTATTTTTTAGCAGAAAGATTTTGTGGTTTGGGGATCCAGAGTTAGACTTCCTCTGTTTACACATCTCCATCCCAAGTCACAGAGTCCCACTTCTTCTCATCATTTGCCCCTATTGTTGAGGGCAAGTACAAGCCCTAGCAAGATTGTACTTTTAAATAGCATTGTAGATCTGCAGCCATCCACATAGGCACAGGGTCATGTCCTCAGCCAGGTCTGTGTTGGACCATTAAGGTTGCTAAATAAAGACATGTTCAAAGAACTAGATGTCTTGAAATTGTATACTGCTTGTGTAATGGTGGCTCAGATGGTAAAGCGTCTGCCTGCAATGTGGGAGATCTGGGTTCGATCCCTGGGTTGGGAAGATCTCCTGGAGAAGGAAACGGCAACCCACTCCAGTACTCTTGCCTGGAGAATCCCATGGATGGAGGAACCTGGTAGGCTACAGTCCATGGGGTCGCAAAGAGTCGGACATGACTGGGTGACTTCACTTTCATTTTTACTTTATGTAATCACTGTAGGTTTTTCTGCTTATTTAATTTTAAATATGAGAGTGAGTATAAAAAGTTGAAATATTTCTTTGAATTTGTGAATTGCCATTGTAAATCAGTGAATATTTAGAAGAGCCTTAAATATCCAAGATGCTGTGTCATACTGACAGTAGATTCATATATTGTTGACTATGAACCTTCTCTTTCTTTCTTTTTTTAACAGAAACTTATTGGAGAAGTGTTTAATATTGTGAGCCAACAGTCAACTGCTCGACCTGGCTGTATTATTGAACTTGATGCAATAACCAACCAAGTAAAAACGTGTTTGTGAATTGGTGATATTAACTTGCTTTATCCCAGAGTGCTTTACGGGTGTATGATACACAGTTGAACCTCGAATGTGGGAATTAGAGGCACTGACCCTTCTCACTATAGAAAATTCACTTATAACTTAACAGTCGGCTCTCCACGTCCTCAGTTCTGCATCTGTATATCCAACTAGCTGCAGATCATGTAGTACTGTAATATTTACTATTGAAAAAATTCCACCGAAGTGGACGTATGTCATTCTTACATGTTGTTCAGAGGTCAACTGTATTTCATTCAGAGAATAATTCTGTTGTTTGATACTAAATATACCCAACTTCTTTTGATTTCTGTAGTCAAAATTTACAATGCTTTATGTACAGTCCAGCTGCACAGAGGCTCAGTTTGTGGTTTTTCTCTTTTTATTGTTACTTACTTCAGCTCAGTAGATGCCTTTGGAGTGTTTGGCTTGTTAGGCTGAGTATTATATATTTTTTATGAGATCCATTAAAATGAAGATAGAAGTAGGATCAAAGCATACATTTATTCTCTAATCATAGATCTTTGATGTGGGCGCTGTTCTTCCCTAGTTGACTTAGGAAAGAAGGAGAATGCTTTTGTCTATGGGGAGTTTGTAAACCCCATCATAGCCCTCAGGATATTTGTTTCTTCAGGGCAGGGTCATGTTTATGGACTGAAGGGGATAGAGTAGTATATTCATTCCAGATATGAAAAAAGGTTACTTTGTTGAGGAAGTTGCCAACAATTTTCAAACAAGGAAATGAAGAAAGAGCTGACCATATTTAAAAACAAATACATAATTAGGTCATTATTTTTTCATAGTCCCTTGCACATTATGTCAGGCAAAATTTCCACCACTGTAGAGAAATGATCACATCAGCTCTTGGCAACAGAAATGTGGCTGCCAGACTCAAGTTACTAATTTCAGGAAACCCTTAACCTATAATTTCCTTTTTTTACTCCATAGGGATATGGGAGAAGAGTGTATTAGCTTCATTCCCGTGAATGTCTTAATTTTTAGTGAACTGGCTGTTAAAATTCATTTCCCCAGCGTACCCCCTTCTCTACTCTTCACTCTGGTATATTATTACAGACCTTTTTCACTTAGCATTTCGATTTTTACTTCATTCTTATTGAAGATTTTTTTTCCCTTTCCATTTGTGGCTATCTTTATCACAAGGGCTGGTAAACTGCCAAGCACTGACAAATGACTTACGCTTATAAATTACAAACTTTAAAACTCATTCTACATTTGTTTCCAGTGTGCTGTATTATTTCTGTATACATAAAGGTGTCACCCTTCCCTTTTCTCACATTTGGGCAGCCCTGGTGGCTCAGTGGTAAAGAAGCTGCCTTCTAGTCAGTCCCTGGATTGGGAAGATCCCCTGGAGAAGGAAATGGCAACCTACTTACTCATGGACAGAGGCGCCTGGCAGAGTACAGTCCATGGGGTTGCAGAAGGTTGGATACAACTTAGCGACTACACAACAGCAGCAACATTCTTCTTCCTTGGAGGAGATGACTGTTTATACTTTGACTGTGAAGGGATTTTTTTTTTAGTTTTTCTATATAGAGAGACATAAAAATACTTTATAATTTTCATTAAAAATTTGTTGGTCAATCTGATCAATAGTCCTTTAATTTCCTTCTACTATGAAAGGAGGCTGATTTGCTTTATACCCTAAGATTGTAGCCCATCCATTGAGTGCCAGGATTATCACAGTTGCTTCTCTTCCTTGAAATCCATGGGACAGCTGTCTAATTAATTGTCTTGACTTACTTCCACAATAAGTTTGTGTTTGGATTTAGCCTTTCTTTGAATTTCAGTTCACTTTTGTGATTCTAAGTAGCTGTTTGTGATCATCTGTACTCTTCTTCTCTGTGTGGTCCCACATGATTATGTAACATCAGCTGATTATGATGTTTCATCCATTCTTTTAGAAATCCTCCTTACTTAAATGTAGATACATTTTTTCACAGATGTGTCATTCCCACTGGCTGTTATGGGATCCTTCATAATTCCTACTAGACAGATTTTTTGGAAGTACTTTGTGGAATTTTCTGGGTTTTCTTTTTCTGGTTCTCAAGTGGAATAAGAAAAAGGAACCTGCAGTAGTGTGCTTAATATGGTCTGCATGGCCTTCTCCATCTGGTCTTGAAACCTGTTTTTTTTTTTTTTTTAATTTTTTTTTGCAGTATTTTTTTTCCGAGATGCAAACCTGTTGATTTGTTTTTATTAGTTTCACAGTTCTGCTATTGACTATAGAATATTTGAAAGTAATTTATCTAATGATTTTTTTCTCTTGTTTTTCCCACTATATTTTGTTATTCTATAAAGAATAGAAATTGTTGGATTTATTTCTACATTAGGGTTCTTGGAGAGGTAGTGTAAGATATGGAATTGCAAAGATAAAACTTTACTTTTTTTCATATTTGTAGTGTGGCTCAAATACACAGTTGCTTCATGTGTTTCAAGAAGACTTCATTAGAGGATATAAACCACATAAGGAAGATATGGAAAAAAAGGAAACAGAAATATTTTTTCAACCATCCCAAGGTATTTTTAAAAATAGTCTTGAGTTTGATACCTTAATCTTAAAAAAACTCTAAACTTTCACTGAGTGTAGATCTTTTATCACAAGTCATCAGTCTCATGATTTTTGACAAATACACCAGTTCTGTGATTATGTTTTTTTCTGGGTAAAGAACATATGTGGGTAAAAATTGGATATATTTATTTTTTAATTAAACTTTTTGGGATGTAACTGATTAATAATGTTGTGATAGTTTCAGGTGGACAGCAGAGGGACTCAGCCATACATATACGTGTACCCGTTCTCCCCCAACCTCCCTAAAAATTATATTTTGAAAGATACTTTCACTGGTGACATAGCCTTTTGCCAATAAATGTTATTTATGGAATCTAGTTTAATTGTTTAAAAATTTAACCTTGATTGTTCAACACTACAGTTAAATTATTTTGATTGGTAGTAGGTATCCCTGTGGTATCTTAAGGAAGCCAATTAATTGTAGTATAAGTATACTAAAGATTATTGATGACTGTAGAAGGAAGATACTATGTTGTATGGTATATATACCAGGAAACTCAGATACTCTGAGCATTAAAGGTACTGTCTCATAGATTTCCTTTCTGAAGGGTTGTATTACTTTCTTCTTGAGAGAAAGTAGTTCTCTTAAGGCCATTCAGGGGTAGGATGGGGAGGGAGGTTTGAGAGGGAGGGGACATATGTATATCTATGGCTGATTCATGTTGATGTATGGCAAACACCATCACAATATTGTAAAGAAATTAACCTCCAATTAAAAATAAAATGTAAAAATGTAAACCATATGCTGTTTAGTTTAAACTTTTATTATTTAGCTTAAAATATTCCTTTTAGAGGTTACAACTTTGTAATTATAGAACTTTCATGTTCTATTTGAAAGTGAAATTTGAAAATAGAACATACTGAGTAGAATACTTTCTGTTTGAAGACAGGAAAGATATGTCCTACTTTAAGAATTCATTTTCTGTGATGAATAGTTTTTAATTTTCAAAGAGTTTCCAGATATTTTATCTGGTTATAGCTTGTAAGTATTAGAAGGTCATGAGTATAGCTTTTATCACAGAATTATGTACAGACTTTTAAGGAAGACATTTCTACTGAATTTGTATGGTTAATTTGATTTCCTTTAGTGGAAAATCAGAGTGAGTTCCTGTACTCTTTGAGGCTAGCTCAAACATCTTCTCAAACATCAGCATGAATCAGCCATAGGCATATATATGTCTCCTTTAGTTTTTGTAGTTCCCTCAATATTCTTGATTTTCTAGCTGTTTTCTTAAGGGACTTGACATGTGTGCTTCTCCTCTTCCCTTACCCTGCTGCATGGTATACACTGTTAAGTGTTTTGTTTTTGGCTGTGCTAGGCCTTTGTTGCTGCGTGGGCTTTTCTCTAGTTGTGGCAAGTGGGGGCTGTTCTCTAGTGGTACACGGGCTTCTCATTGTGGTGGCCGATCTTGTTGCGGAGCACAGGCTTTAGTAGCTGCAGCTCACGGGCTCAGTGGTTACAGTTCCCGGGCTCTAGAGCACCGGCTCAGTAGTTGTGGTGCATAGGCTTAGTTGCCCCATGGCATGTGGGTTCTTCCCAGATCAGGGATGAAACCCGTGTCTCTTGCATTGGCAGACAGATTCTTTACCACCGAGCCACCAGGGAAGCCCAGCATTGTTGGTTCTTAATTTGTTTGGATCCATATCCATATAGAGTCCACACATAATGTTTCATTTCTAGGAGTCTTTTAAGCTAAAGCAATCCCCCTTTATACTCTTATCATGCCACTAATTTGTTTTAGAGAAAGTTATTTTATAGCAGTTTTTCTGACCAGTTACTTGTGGATGTCATTTAAAATTTTTCCTATGAAGTGCAAATGAGCTCTTATGTCCATCACAGAAGGACATAAGAAAGAACAGAATGTTAGGATGTCTCATTTTTAGTGATGCTAGGATTCAGAAAATTCACCTGGTGGCGCCAGTGTAAAATATGCCAGCAATCTATTATCTCATGGTTTCTTCCACTGATATTGTTGCTTTTCAGTCAATTATTTCATTAAGGATTGTTCAAGTATGATTTTCTAGTTTTATTAATTCTCATTTATTTATTAGCTGGAAAGCATTTGTAAGGAAAAGCTTTTCCTTATCCACGAGAGCTTTTTGGCTGTCTTGAAATAGAGTTCTTTTTAGAAAAGTCAGAGTAAGTGCTTAGTTCTTTCTCTTTAATTGATTTCAAAGGAGTTTGTTCCCAGGTTCCTGCTGGTGGTTATGGATGAATGTTGTTGTCTTTCTTTTTACTTTGTGTGTCATTATGAACCCATTTTAGAAAAACTCTTTATTGAATAATATGCATACAAAGATATATCAATCATTAATTTTTATATACTTAACATATTTCAGTGAGTACAATCATAATTTTAATGTTCACATTGTCCTATATTAGACTGGTAAAGATACTTTGAATTGGTCCTGAGTCCTTTTGACACAACCCTATTAGTTTTGATAATTTGCTTTCTTTCAGGCACAGCAAGATATACCAGCCTTCTCTTGTAAATAGCCTTTGCAAGAATGGAGTCACCCCCCGCCCCCAAATTGTTCCTTCCCATGGAGCATGGTATTCAGAGGCCACAATTTGCGTTTTAGCAGTGCTCCTTCCCAATGAGTTGCCATTATGAGTTTTCATTTTTTTCTATTCTTTCGTTTCATTGAATGAAATATTCTTTAAATTCTGTGGTGCTTTACAGTTTTCAAAAGTCTCACGCCCATAACTTCATATAATGTACAGGTTTACATTTTTCAAGAAAGTTTTTGCTGTCCTTTGTAGATCTCATTATCCTATATGAAAAATGTAATTGTCAACAGGAAAAACTATGTTCACAAATAATCTTTTCATAAAATGTAAAATTTCTAAAAAGTCTCTTCGGTACCACCACGATCAACCCTCCATCCATGACTGTTAATTTTTTTTTAATGCTATCTTACATATAGAAAAAGCAGAATATATGTTTACTTCATTCTTTGCATTTAATTTCCAGTTTTCCATTTAAGGAGTTGGTGCCCCACTTACTTCCAGGGGCATCCAGTGAGGCTGACTTGCTCCTGGGCTTTTCTCCCTCTCTCGCTTTGCTTTCTCTCTCTCTCTCCCTTTCATTTCTTCCTTTCGGTCCTTCTTGTCCTTCCTTTCCTCATTTATTGTTAAGTGCCCTCTCATTTTTGGTATTTTTATGAATGTGTTTTAATAAATTGTGTTCATTTTTATTCTTTGTTGCTCAGATGGTCCCATCTTTGATCAGTAGGCATCCATTCATGTTGGCTTTTGTACTTAATGACATAGCCCCATTAGTCTTTGATAGCCACTTAACTTTCAGCACAAAAGATATAAAACTTTATAAACATCTTTTCTTCCTTTTCCTTCCAGTTTCTATACATAGCAAGAGATTTTGTTTAAACAAATGTCTTTCTCTTAACCCTATAGAAACATGTGAATGTGTGAAGTCACTCAGTCGTCTCCGACTCTTTGTGGCCCCATGGACTGTAGCCTACCAGGCTCCTCTGTCCATGAGATTTTCCAGGCAAGGGTACTGGAGTGGGTTGCCTATAGAAACATGTTAACTTAAATATTTCTTTTCCTTTAACAATAGGATATCGGCCACCACCATTTTCAGAAAAGTTCTTTCTAGTAGTAATTGAAAAGGACAGCAATAATTGCTCTATTCTCCACATGTGGCACCTTCATCTTAAATCCATACAGGCATGTTTAGGTAAGTAATTATATAACAATTTTATGTAGAGATAATGTGAGATAAATTCATTTTTACTGGACATGCTTTAGGTTGGTTAAAATGATGATCCAGTGAACTGTAAATTGAATTGCTGAGTTGAAGTATGTATATGCCAAACTTTTAATTATAGGGCCATAAATTGCTAATTTGAAACAGGTTAATCTAAAAACAAACCAAATGGGTTCAGTGAGACATATTAAATTAATAAATTTGATTGATTTTTAATTAGTGTGTACTAAAGGTCTGTTATGACTCTGTTCTAGATACCATGTCTCTATAAGTCAGTTTTGCCTGTGAAATTAATATTATAATTTTTTGTTGGTTAATACACACTGTCATCTGATGCTGTGCATATTTGCTATAACATATCTAAAAGAAGCAGATTTTCTATTTAGAAAAATGTGATTCTGAAGTTCAAAAGGGTGGAACTGATTTTGTGGAATATTAGGAAATGCAGCAGTGATTAAAAAAAAATTTCAGCCACACTTTTGCCATTCATGTTCATATTGATGTTTTTTCAAACCAGAAGATGTGTAATATGAAGTACAGAAATTGATTATGAATCTTTCTTTTTAAAACAAACTTTGACTTCCTGAGAGAGAATTTAAATGAATAATTGCATGGTTAGCCTTATCAAACTGAATCTGCCTTAAATTGGTTAATCCAAAATTTTTGAGAGTTTTGAAAATTGATGATTATATAATTTTAATGATTTTATACATACTAAACATTACAGAAAAATACTAGTGTGTATGTTTTTTGTTCCCTTGGTAATCAACATCATCATGTAACTATGTAAATAGCAGTTCTAACTGGGCCCTGAACTGGCATTGAAAAAGTCAAATGATGCAGTAGAACCTTTACCCATGCCTGGTTGAGCCTAATCCTCTTGTGGTAGGAGGAATCCCCAAATCTTTTCAAAGCCTTTGGAGTTAATTCTTGGCATAATGTGTTGTTTCACAGAAATGCAGGAGTAGAGGGATCTAAAATCTTGTCAGGAAGATAATTTTATTTCTTTTTTTTTAAATTGAGGTAACATTGGTTGATAGCATTATATAAGTTTCATGTCTACAATAGTTAATTTGACTTCTATATACACTACAGTTTGCTCATCACCAAAAGTCTCGTTTCCATCTGTCACCATAGAGTTGACTCCCTTTACCCGTTTCACTCCCCACCACCCCACACACACATCCTCTTTCCCCTTTGGTGACTACCAATCTTTTCTCTGTTTCTGTGTTAGTCTTTATTTGTTCATTTATTACTTAAAAATATTCCACATATGAGTGAAACCATATGATATTTGTGTTTTTCCATCTGACTTATTTCACTTATATAATACCTTCAAGGAAGAGAATTCTTAACCTACCAGATGGGGACAGAGGGTGAGATGAACATACAAATATAATAAATAAATGTTGCAGAGTATCTCATACATGTCGCAGAAGCACAAATAACTAAATCTGCTTAGAGATTTTTCACTTCACCTAAATGTGAAAGCTGAAAACTTTTTAAACAAAGATCAAGATCACTGTGCTTACAAAGCCATTCAACTAGTACTGTCTGAAGTTTGTCTGAAGTTTCCTATGTTCTTGAAATCGTGTTTATTGTTTCAGCATTTGATAGTTGATAGGCGGGTATTTTAGTGTCTTCTTTGCCACTAGCTAATTATAGGAGCTTAGGAAAATCATTAAGCTTTCCAAGTTTAAATTTCTGCATCTCTTGAGTGAGTCAGTACCTTGTTATTCGTTAATTTGATTTATGACCTATCTCTTTCAGAAACACCTCGGCTGCTTATTAATGCAGATTTCTGGAATCTACCCCAGAACAACTGAGTCAGTGTTTCTATGTTTAGGCCTGAGAATCTTCATATTAAAGCTTCCTCAAGTTTTTGATGTGTTTTCAAGGTTGAAAACAGTGAAACTAGGGAACATAAGTTTTTTTTCCCTGTATCTTACATGTTGTGCTTCTTCACTGACAGTATCCCTGTGATGTAATTGATGATGCTAAGAAAGGGTGAAATAGTTTAAGAAAATTCTCTCAAGGAAAATTTTAAAATTGATCTTGTCTCCAGAACACTTTGAAGAAACTATATTTCTTATATTATAACAAAGTATTGTTCTAGTTCATGTACACAGTGATGATAGTAATCTATTTCATAATTTGTTTTCAAAGCTAAAACTTCAGAAGGTGTTTCATCAGAGAGTCTACTTTCAGTCCCTGGACAGAAGCATGTAGACTCTTCTCCAGAAACCTCTCCTAGCATGAGCCCCATGTCACATTCCTCATCAATTGCCAACCTTCAAACTGCTAGTAAACTGATTCTGAGTTCTAGATTGGTATATAGCCAACCTCTTGATCTCCCAGTAGGAGTTGAAGTAATAAGAGCAACACCGTCAGCAGGTAAGATGTTAAAACTGGACACTTGTAGCTCAGAGCAGTCTTCAGTGCATAAGATGGATGTCTCTTCTGAAACAGGTGTAAATTTGACACTAAAAGTTTTGTTTTCTAACAGACTCACAGACTTAGAAAATGAGCTTATGATTACTAGTGGGGGGAGGATGGAGGAAGGGATAGTTAGGGGGTGTGGGCTGGACATGTACACACTGCTGTATTTAAAATGGATAACCAATAAGGTCCTTCTGTATAGCACAGGGAACTCTGCTCAATGTTATGTGGCAGCCTGTATGGGAGGGGAGTTTGGGGGAGAATGGATACAGATATATATATGGCTGAGCCCCTTTGCTATCCACCTGAAACTATCACAACATTGTTACCTAGCTATGAAAAGTGAAAGAAAGTGTTAGTCTCTCAGTCATGTCTGACTCTTTGTGACCCCGTAGACTGTAGCCCACCAGGCTTCTCTGTCCATGGAATTCCCCAGGCAAGAATACTAGATTGGGTAAGCATTTCCTTCTCCAGAGGTCTTCCTGACCCAGGGATCAAACCCACATCTCCTGCATTGCAGGCAGATTCTGTACTGTCTGAGCCACCACTGCAGTATAAAATAAAAAATTAAAAAGAAAGATTTGTTTTCTACTAATGATGCATCTTTTTAGAAACATGTATATATTAGAAATTATTTCCTGTGATAAATATAAAATAAATACAATCAGCTTGTCAGACTATGGTGTGGATGTTTTAATGCAGGGTTTCTTGCCTGCACTGTGGTTTCCAGGGAATTCTCCAGGCAAGAATACTGGAGTGGGTAGCCGTTCATTCCCTTCTTCAGGGGATCTTCCTGACCCTGGGATCAAACCCATGTCTCCTGCTTTGAAGGCAGATTCCTTACCATCTGAGCTACCAGGGAAGCCCCCTATAAATAGGAATACTGTGATAGCAAAATTGCAAAGAACATATATGTTCATATGTGAATTATTGAAGCTTTTTTTTAAAAAAAAAATTAAGGCTTTTCATCCACATTGTGTTATTATAAAGTATGTTTGAACAGGAGTTGGCAGATAGTTTGGGGGGAAAATATAGGATACAAGTTTATAGTTTGGTTTGCTTAAAGTGATACTGACTTTAGCAAGGTGGATAAAATAGTTTGGAGAACAGGACTGACATCTGAGTTTAAAATGATCTGTCACTTGCGGAATTTGTGATTGAGGAGTTCCTAGAATAGTGTTTTTGAAGAATCAAAATCAGAGTTTCAAGACTATTCCAGTTACTGGTGAATGATTTTGAGTATGAGATTCTCTTACTCATCCCTAGCTTTTGAAACTTTCAAAGTATTTGGAAAGCTTATGATATATGCAAATAAGTTTATTAGAATTAATAATGATAAATTCTATTTTGCAGGGAATTTATAAAATGCTTTAAAACATCTTACTGGACAGTAACACTCCAAGGGAAGTAGTAACATAATCCCCATTAGATAGGTAGAACAGACTCAAATGTTTAAGTGGCTTTCCTACTGTTAGGAAGGCGTTGATAGACTGGAACTTGAATCCAGGCTTTCTGATCAATCTTAAGATTAAGATCAACCAATCTTAATCACTGTTACCCCTCATGTTATAGTTGACAATAAATGGGAAGTGTTAATCTTTTGGCCATCAGGAATAAATGGTTCTAGTTCATTGTTAGGAGAGCATGAATTAAACCTGTGAAAAAGGTGAGATCTAATGTCTGTCTGGTTGACTGAAAGCATTTTGTGGTGGAGTAGATCTAGTGTCTGGATTATTTGAGGGCCAGTTAGAGGAATTTGAAGGGCAAATTCTAATGACTGTTAATGTATTTATGATGAAAGTGATAAAAGATATAGCATGAAATTCCAGTGAAGTGTGTGTGGTAAAGATGTAATTTATAGCAGATAACAGGTTTATTGATTGATTAAACTTTGACTTGTTTGATTGATTTTGAGTTTTATTTTAATGAAATATTTGATTTAGTAAGGGACTACAGAGTTATTCTGAACAAGCTCATAGTGGATTTGAATTAATCACATTCTAGACTTTGAGTATTAACGTATTATTTTGTGATTCTCTTATTATGATGACCTACTTTTTCTTTTTTAAGGCCATTTGAGTTCCTCTTCAATTTATCCAGTGTGCCTTGCACCTTATTTAGTCGTTACAACTTGTTCTGACAATAAAGTACGCTTCTGGAAATGTTGTATGGAAACCAACCTACAGTGTAAAAGTGATGAGAAGGAAACCTATCATTGGAGAAGATGGCCCTTGATGAATGATGAAGGAGAAGATAATAGCAGTACAGTGAGCATCGTGGGAAGACCAGTTGCTGTTAGCTGTTCATACACGGGTCGCCTTGCAGTGGCTTACAAACAGCCGATCCACCACAATGGTTTTGTTTCAAAAGAATTTTCCATGCATGTTTGCATATTCGAATGTGAATCTACAGGAGGGTCAGAATGGGTTTTAGAACAAACAATTCATCTTGATGATTTGGTCAAAGTTGGGAGTGTACTTGATTCAAGGGTCAGTGTTGACAGTAATCTCTTTGTGTACAGCAAATCAGATGAACTTTTGAGCAAGGATAGATACCTTATTCCGAATATCAAACATTTAGTACATTTGGACTGGGTATCAAAAGAAGATGGTTCCCACATTCTCACAGTGGGGGTCGGTGCTAATATCTTCATGTATGGGCGGCTTTCAGGAATTGTGACTGAGCAAACCAATAGTAAGGATGGAGTAGCTGTCATTACTTTACCACTAGGTGGAAGTATCAAGCAAGGAGTTAGGTCACGATGGGTTCTTCTTAGATCTATAGACTTAGTGTCCTCTGTTGATGGTACACCTTCATTGCCTGTCTCTCTCTCTTGGGTAAGAGATGGGATCTTGGTGGTAGGAATGGATTGTGAAATGCATGTATATGCGCAGTGGAAGCACGCTGTCAGATTTGGAGACGTTCACACTGATAGTTTTGAGGCAGAAGAGACAGCAATACAAGATCATTCTGCCTTTAAATCTAGTATGTTGTCAAGAAAAAGTATTGCTGAAGGAACAGCTATTGCTGATGATGTTTTTTGTTCACCAACTGTAGTTCAAGATGGTGGCTTATTTGAAGCTGCGCATGTCCTTTCCCCTACTCTCCCACAGTATCATCCCACCCAGCTGTTGGAATTGATGGATTTAGGGAAAGTTCGCAGGGCCAAAGCTATTCTCTCTCATTTAGTAAAATGCATTGCAGGAGAAGTTGCAATAGTTAGAGATGCTGATGCTGGAGAAGGCACTAAGCGACACCTCTCTCGAACCATTAGTGTAAGTGGCAGTACAGCAAAGGATACAGTCACCATAGGCAAAGATGGTACTCGGGATTATACCGAGATAGATTCTATTCCTCCACTACCCTTGTATGCATTGCTTGCTGCTGATCAAGATACAACCTACAGAGTTTCAGAAGAAAGTACCAAAGTGCCACAGAGCTGTGAAGATCATGCAGAAAGTCAACCAGAGGACCAGTACTCAGAGCTGTTCCAAATCCAGGATATAACAACGGATGATATCGACTTAGAGCCAGAAAAGAGAGACAACAAATCAAAAGTAATAAATCTTTCTCAATATGGACCAGCTTACTTTGGCCAAGAACATGCTAGGGTACTTTCTAGTCATCTCATGCACTCAAGTCTACCAGGCCTTACTCGTTTGGAGCAGATGTTCCTTGTAGCTTTGGCTGACACGGTGGCTACCACCAGTACTGAGCTTGATGAGAACAGAGATAAGAGTTACTCAGGTAAATACTCTCACTAAAAATTTAGAAAGTTATTGTCAATAGAACTAACTGTCTGTGTTATTTATAAAATGACTCACGTATTAAATTGCAATCTTTCTTTAAACCTTACAGGGAAATGTTCTCTCTAGTTGACAGTTACTATTAGGTAATATGATCAGTTGTGAAAGAAAAGACAATTGGGGTAGACTCTGACTTGTGCACATAACTTATGTATTTGTGATATCTGTGTGTATCCTCACCTGAGTTTTTATCCTGAAACTCTTATATAATTTTGGACATACAGTCTTTTTTTTTTTTTTTTTAACAGATTTATTCTGTTTAAAAATAAAAATGGTTTATTTTTATTTTGCTTTTAGTGATAAAAATGGTCCATTTGTTAATTTTACTATTGAACCACCAGGTTTGTAAGGAGCTACCCCCCCCCCCCACAACTCCCCCGGCACAACTTGTTCATCTTCACATTTCTAGGTATAAATAATTTTTTTTATAATCACCTAATTTTCTCCAAAAATTCTTGAGAAAGAGGTTTTCATACATTTTAATGTAACGCGTGTCTTGCTTAATTCATTCTGTAATCAGAAAAATTTTGGCTACCTCCTGAAACTAGATTACATTCTTTTTTATGCAGATAGTTGAAGGTAATGGTGTTGATTCTAAATCATGACATTAGCAAAAGATACCGAAAATGATTGATCATTCATTCATTCAGTAAATACTGTGGAGGAGTGAACAATTGCTATGTGCCAGGAGCTTCATGTACTTTATCATATTTAAGTATCACAACAATCTGCTAGTAGGTAGCCATTATTATACTTGATTTTTTTAGAGAAAGATACTGAGAGATTCAGGAACATATAAGATCTCATAGATAGTAAATGGCAGAACTGGGATTCAAATGTGGATAAATCATTGCCTCCAAGCCTGTATTCTTTTAATTATTTCACAAGTTTTACAAGTTTGAGGAAAAAAGTCTGTTCCTCAAAGCTACCTGGAATATCTCTCTTCATATAGACTTATGCCCTTGTAATGTGTCTCCAAAGTTTTTTGTAGATTAAAATAACTAGTGACTTTTAGAGGATTTTGCCTATGACTTATTTTATAACTCTAGTAATTAAAACTTTTTTGAATCATTATGAGGTTGTATGCAGTAGAGCAGGATTCTTCCCAGAAGAGCCTTAAGCCTTTGTTTCAAACTTAATATTTATTAGTATATATTAGAGATATTACTCTGGGGTATTAAGAAAATAGCTATGTCACAATCTGTGAAAAATAGTTTAGATTTTCAGATATAAAACTGTATCCTTCAGTTCAGTTCAGTTGCTCAGTCGTGTCTGACTCTTTGTGACCCCATGAATTGCAGCACGCCAGGCCTCCCTGTCCATCACCAACTCCCGGAGTTCACTCAAACTCACGTCCATCTAGTCAGTGATGCCATCCAGCCATCTCATCCTCGGTCATCCCCTTTTCCTCCTGCCCCCAATCCCTCCTAGCATCAGAGTCTTTTCCAATGAGTCAGCTCTTCACATGAGGTATCCTTAAGTAGGCAATATAAAAATTGTTCCTCCTATCATAGACTTTCATGAGGTAGATGAGGCAGGAATGAATGTCTCCATTTCACATGTGGGAAACTGAAGCTCAGAGATTAAATAGTTACTTATCTCAGTTGATGGATTCTAAGTAAGTGAATCCCTCCATTGTTCAGATGAGACAACCTAGAGGTATTCCGGACTCAGCTTTCTCTCACGCCCCAATCTAGTCCATTGTCATATGCTGTTAGTTCTACTGTGTGGAGACTCCAGACATTTCTCATCACCTCTCCTGTTACCACTCTGGTCCAAGTCACTGTCACATCTTGCCTAATTATTGACAAAGGCTCCTAAAACTGGTTCATTCCTGTTACTTCAGTCTGTCCCTCACATGGGAACTAGTGATTGTTCTAAAACAAAATCACCTTAAATCTCACCTCTGCTCAGTAAACACTGGTGGCTTCCCATCTCACTTTAGAAAAAAGCCAAATCCTTCAGTGGTCTACAAGGCTCCAGGTGATCTGTCTTCACATCACTCTACTGCATTGGCTTCCCTGCTGTCCCACAAACACACCAGGCACAGTCATCTCAACATCTTTGTACATACTGTTTGCCCTGCACAGAATACTTGTCTTCCAGATTTAGGCACCCTTCACTCCCTAACCACCTCAGATTTGTGCTGAAATGTCATCTTGGTGGAAAGTTCTTCCCTGGTTGCATAATATAAAATAGAACCCTCTTACTCCAGCACTCCCTTTTCTCCCAGTCCGGCTTTATTTCTCTCTGTAGCATTAATTTTCCACTAGACACATTACTTCTTTGTTGTTTCTCCCTGTCTCCTAAGATGTAAGCACCCTGGAAGTAGGGACCTTGCCTTATTCCTGCCCAATCTGCAGTACCTAAACTGTGCCTCCGATGTAGCAGATGCTTAATTTGTTGAATGAATACATGAATGAGTGTATGAACAAATACAGCTGATGGGAAGTAGAGCTGGAACTTTGACAGTTTAAAATGTTTTATTTTCTTCAAGAAAATATTTGATTCAATACTCTTGAGTACTTCCTAAGTGGCAGTTACTGGGCTAGGTGCTGTTAGTATTTTTCTGTTGCTTTTATCCAACAGTGGCTATAATTTTGAGTTAACTTATCATGCTTTCATACCTCTGCTCAACTTTTGACTAAGAGCAAATTTGTGAGATCAGAATTGGAGTTCAACCTTAACTTGGTAACACTAGCCTGAGGAGTCAAATTTCAAATATGGATAGTACTGTATTTCATTTGAGCTAACCAATCTAGAAAATATTAACCTGTTTAATTATATAATAAATAAGTTTACTATGTAATTCCTAGTTTTTAAAATAGGAAAAATTCTCATAGGGAATATTTTTTAAAATTATACCTATTACTTTTTATTGGATTTCAAAATTTCTTTCCTTTTCTTTTATTATGAGTAGCTCTAAGTACTATTATTACCTGTACTGATAGGTGCTTACATTTTTCTCAAATTTTTTCTTTTGACCATTTTATTATATACATGTACTTATTGAGAAGCTATATGCATTGATAAAGATATTGAAGTATTCAGAAAGGAATACACTCATATGTATTTTTTGTAAATTATTATTTAATGTTTATTTTCTAACTTTCCATTGGTTTATGACCTGTTGCATTCCTTTTTCCTTAAATTTATATTGTCTTTAAAGGAAGAGACACATTGGATGAGTGTGGTTTACGGTACTTATTGGCGATGCGCTTGCACACTTGCCTTTTGACATCGCTGCCTCCTTTATACCGAGTACAGCTACTTCATCAAGGTATTGTTTGAACCTTTGTGCAACTTTTATTTCATATTGAAGTGGTTGGTGTATTCACTGTTGTGTATAAACGTTAGATAAGTCATCACATGCATACCCATCACCAGCCTTAAGATCTTCCTGTCACAGGGTACCCACTTACCCTTTAACTGTGTTATTTTTCGGCTGTACTCTGTGACTTTTGCTCATCTGGCTCAGTTTCTCAGACTTCAGTCATCAAAAGTCATAGTACTTTAGGAGTAAACTGGGTAGTCTGGTGTTATAACCTAAAGTGGTCCTGAATTTCTATGATATCTGATACCCTTGCTTTAAAAATTTTGCCCTATGCATTGTTATTTGTGTTTACTTTAATATAAGCATTATAAGTTATTTACTCACAACTAAAGCTAATGTTTCAGGAATATCTGCCACATAATAACCCAGTAGATTTGCATACTTCCAGCACACTGCCACATATGCTGATGTGAGATATATAAACTTATATCAGCCCCCTAACTTAGAGATTAAAAAATCAAAACTGTAGAGTTTAAAGTGACCTGGCAAGACACAGGTTGTTAGAGTTTGAATTAGAATTCCAGTGTAGTGGGCTGTGTCCCTTTTGAAACCAGCATCTTGGATACAGCCCCATAAAATATGTTTTAGTATTGTAGGACCTAGAATGTCAGGCTTTATAGTTCATTATTCTTACCCATAGTACTTACCCTTTACCGTCAATAAATGCTTTTTTGAAAATATGATTCTAACAGCTGTCTAATAGTCTATCATGTTTTTAAACTATAATTCATCTATCCTTAATTTTTTTCTAAAAATACAAATTTTGCTTTTTTTCTTACTTGAATTATCATGCTACTGAATGACCTTACAACTTTACATATAAATATTCATATATATCTAATTACTTCCTCATATTAGTTTTCTGGGGGTGAAACTACTGAATCAAAGGGTTTGAAAATTCTTAACACTTAGAAGTATTGCTACTTTCAGAAAGACTGTGCTAACTTAAATTCCCAGAACCAATGTTAATGATGCCAAAACTCAACTCATTGCAATACTTGATATTATCATTTAGAACAATCTATGCCATTTGGAATCGGAGAAGGCAATGGCATCCCACTCCAGTACTCTTGCCTGGAAAATCCCATGGATGGAGGAGCCTGGAAGGCTGCGGTCCATGGGGTCTCTGAGGGTCGGACATGACTGAGCGACTTCACTTTGATTTTTCACTTTCATGCATTGGAGAAGGAAATGGCAACCCACTCCAGTGTTCTTGCCTGGAAAATCCCAGGGATGGGGGAGCCTGGTAGGTTGCCGTCTATGGGGTCGCTCAGAGTTGGACACGACTGAAGCGACTTAGCAGTAGCAATGCCATTTGGAATAGGTTAAAAAATGGTATCTCAAATTTTAGTTTTAATATTTTAAATTTTAGTTTTAAATGATCAGATGGTACTGAATCACTTAATGACAATTATGTACATTGCCTAAGGAGACTTAAAACACCTCAAATTCCTAAAGCTTTGTCAAATTCCATTTTCCCTTTAGTACAGTTAAAACATTGGAGATGAGAAAAGTGACTGGTATTGTCGGTGATGGTCTGGTAACAGTTTTCAGGGAAAAACTTAAATAGCTAGTTGTTGTTCAGTCGCTAAGTTGTGTTTGACTCTTGTGACCCCATGAACTGCAGCACACCAGGCTTCCCCATCCTTCACTATCTCCCAGAGTTTGCTCAAACTCAGGTCCATTGAGTTGGTGATGCCATCCAACCATCTCATCCTCTGTCCCTCCCTTCTCCTCCTGCCCTTAATCTTTCCCAGCATCAGGGTCTAAGTAGCTAGTAGACAAGCTAAGAAGAACAAAGATATATTGCAAAGAATAGCCTGATGTTGGTAGACAAATAAAAATAAGTGCCTGTTGGTGTGCCTGGTTTTTTCTTCTTAATACCTTTTTTCACTTCTAATAGTTAGGTTTCCAAATAGAGTCACTGCTCTCTTAATCTTATTTTTGAACCAAATTCCTCTGACATGCTTGTTGTATATTTTGGTTTCCTTTTAGTTATACCAAAAATTTAATCAATGAAATTTATTTAAGGGTATAGGGTATATTTTATATTGTTATTTTATATTAAAATGTTTGTGTCAGCAAAAGTATGCATTTTGCATTGGCTTATAATAGCAATTTCTAAAGAAGTGTCAATTTTTTTATAGTTATTTCATACACTGACTATTTCTTAAACCAGACAGATTTGGTGGTGGTGGTGGTTTTGTTGCTAAGTTGTGTCCAATGCTTGTGACGCCATGGACTGTAGCCTGCTAGGCTCCTCTGTCCATGGGATTCTCTAGGCAAGACTCCTGGAGTGGGTTGCCATTTCCTTCTCCAGGGAATCTTCCTGACCCAGAAATCAAACCCAGGTCTCCTGCATTGTAGGCAGATTCTTTACCAAGTGAGCTGTGAGGAAAGCCCCGGACAGATTTAAATATAGAATTAATCTGCATTTTAGGGTATGACAAAATACAAATTGATGTTTTTAAGTTTTGTTCATTTTCCTCTACATTTATAGTGACAGTTAATTTGCATTGATTCTGTGAAATGATTTCAAACACAGTTGTATAGAGATGGTAGCAATGAGAAATGTGTTGAGAGTCCTGTGTTGTAATGTGACTATCAGACTGTCATTGGTGTCAGGCATTTCTTTGTTTCCAAAGGGATTCTTGCAGATGGCTGACTTGACTGTCTGGCTTCTCTCCTGGGATCCTCAGGGTTCTTCCCGGGAGCATTCTCACTGTCTCACATCTCTCCGTGGTTCACTTCTGTCATGTTTCTCTTTCACCTGCTCCAAGTGGAGTAAAACCAGTCATTCAGCTGTTGACAGACTCATAGAGGGTGTCACTAAATCCATTTTGTTGCCTCTAATACAGCCTAGATCCCTGTCAGTTTTTTTTTTTTTTTTAATCAGGGCAAAAAAAGTATTTGCTGTATACCATCAGTAATTAGGCAGCTTTAAACTCTCTTTATAAAGGAGACACCAAAGACAGAGGAACGTGCCTCCTAACAGTTCTTCCTTGGGGCTGTCATTAAGGTGAGAGTTTGCTTTCAGGTAATACGTATAGCTTCTTGACCAGAGGGATGAATGGGGCAGTTTTCAGTGTCCAATAGTGATGGATGTGGTCTGCAAGCAGGTGGCACTGTGAAATGGGACCTACATGTTCATGGAGCACATAGGCTTGACCAGACCTTTTATTCTTGATTGGTTTGGTATGTGTGAAAACGTATGAATGGCTCAGTATTCAAATATCTTTCTTTCTAGTGATTAGCTTTTAATGTTTCCATTCTTCCAGCAAATATATTTGAGAAAAAGAATTTGGTTTTGTGTTTCCTGTCAATGATCTTGTATTTAGATACTTACACTATAAAAGTTTGAATGAAGAAATCCTTTCATACTTTTTTTTTCTGCTTGAAAATTCTCTCTAGGAGGAATTACATGAGTATGTAGAAAATTACTTTTGTTTGTTTTGATCGAGTTCTGATGCTTATTATTTTGTCTTTTTAATTTAGGTGTATCTACTTGCCATTTTGCCTGGGCTTTTCATTCTGAGGCTGAGGAGGAGCTGATTAATATGATTCCAGCAATTCAGAGAGGGGACCCTCAGTGGTCTGAATTGAGAGCTATGGGAATAGGTTGGTGGGTCAGGAATATCAACACTCTTCGAAGATGCATTGAAAAGGTAAGTGTCATTGCATTTTGGAGTTAAGTATTTTCTTAGAGTATAAAAGATATCTTCAGAAAACCTGTGGTGAGGGATTCATCTGTACATCTTGAGATCTTGAGAATTTCTTAAATAAAAATTTTTGGACATTTCTGAATCTTGACCTTTATAAACTCTCCATTCAGTATATCAGTTATCTTTTACCATATATACTAAGTATATAATACTTATGCCATGTATACTAAGTATATAATACTTACGGAATATAGTATATTCTGCTATCAGTTGAGATGTGTCCCGGTTTAGGAAAATACAAACTGTATGTCAGTTATATACATTAGATAGAAAAAACATTGTTTTTATAAAACAGATTCTCTGCATGGCTAGGTTAATACATAACAAACTTCCTTTGTACATTTAAAATACCATTCAAAAAGTTTTGATTTGTGGCACTTGAGGAAGATATCTATGGCAGCAAATGAAACATGCTATAAATTTCAAGATGGGTTTTTGAAATCAGTTTTCTAGTAGAAAAAAAATGTTAAAAAATTTTTAGTAGAAGCTGAAAATTATTTCAGTGTTGGCAGAAACTAACCATGACTGAGCATCCAGGCTTGGTTCTAGTTGCTTTTCATAAAATATTTCATGTTATCTTCTCATTGGCTGCATGTTCCTATCTTGATTTTCCACCTGATAGAACTATGACTCAGAGAGTTTGGGTAAACAGTCCACTGAAATTCTCAGAAGTACAATTCATGATACATTTGTGGAGTATGAATTCATTTCTTTCAAGAGGAATTTACTCCTCTAAAGTAGTAGTTCTCAAATTTTAGTGTCTGAAGAATCACCTGGCAAACTTATTTGAAACACACATCCCTCACTTCCACTCTCAGAAATTTTTTTTTGTTTTTTTGTTTGGCCGCACTGTATGGTTTGGGGTAGTTAATTCCCAGACCAGGGATTGAACCTGTGTCCTTGGCAGTGAAAGTGGCGAATCCTAACCACTGGACAACCAGAGAAGTCCCCATTAAATTTTTTCCATATCCCGAAGCAAAGGAAAAAGAGGAGATCCTATTTTCTCTGAAATGTTCAGATGTTGCCTACAAAGTCTCTTTAGTTTTTTATCAACAATGTGTCTTGTCATTATAAATTGAGTATTTCTTACAATACATATAATTAATTTCCACAAGTCATTTATCTCTTAAAATTCAATCAAAAGGATATGTAAGATTTTTTCTCTTGAAATGTATGTTATAAATCATTAACTGAAGATGAATAAAAATTCTTGTAAAAATTATTAAATATTGAAGTACTAAAATAATTGAAGGCAGAGAAAATGCTTAAAAAGGGGGAGGAGAAATAAAAGCATTGAAAGTAAAGCATTTTTGTGATGTGACTTTTAGGTATCTTCCCCTGTCTCTCCCATGCCTTGGTAGTGTTCTACTCTGCCATCAGGCAATGTTAGCTGAAAAAACATATCATTTCGCTTCTCAACTTAGTTTTATGCAGATGTTAGCTTGGTATGTTTGAGAAGTATATGGTCTGCATGGTACTGTGTTCAAAACAGTATGTATGTATGTACAATTGTACATACATGTACATACATGTACAATGTACAATATGTACAATAATGTTACTGGGTTAATAATTTTTAAATTTACATTGAGTTCATTGGTTCTGTATAATTTAGCAAGTTTGGCCGTATGGCTCAAAGGGGGGTTGGTTGTCTGTTGTGGTACATGGGGAATTAGGTATTCATTAAGACTTTTTTCTTGTGAAATTTCTAAGAACTAAAATTTGAAGGCCGTTCAAAATAACAGAGCTTCGACCATCTACATTTTAATTACATGCCAGAAAGCATGTGTCAGTCCTTCAGAACTGTCAAATTTGATTGAAAAATACCAAGTTATGTTTGTTTAAAAAAAGAAAAGAACATTTATTTTTGCCTGTAGTTTTTTAAATGTGTGTGTGAGTATAATTGATATTTGTTCATAGATGTCTATCAATATTGTAAAATCACATATATTTATATACCATAGAAGTCAACATTTTAACTTTAACAAAACATTAAGGAATTTAATATGCTTAATTTTTAAGAAAAGGTCTCACCAGGAATTCTCTGGTGGTCCAGTGGTTAGGACTCTGTGCTTCTACTTCTGGAGGCCCAGGTTCAATCCCTGGACACAAAACTAAGATCTGGCAAGCTGAGCAACACGGCCAAAAAGAATAAATCATGTCTATCAAATATTCTGCCTTCTTTATTGTTTCCTGTGTTGGTTTTGTCACTGTCTGGTTTCTAATACCTTTTGCACCCCTTGTTTACTGTGTGACCTCAAGTAATTCAGTTAACCTCTCTGTGTCTCAGTTGCTTTGTGTAAAATGGGGATAGTAATAGTACTTCTTGGATCATGGTGATTCAGTAAGACAAATGAAAGGTGCCTGGTACATGGTAAGTAGTCAGTAAATACTAGCTGCTGTTACTGTTTTTATTGTAATTATAGGTATGCCAAGGGTTGTCTCTAGGAGCATGTGTTATGAGCTACTGGAGACTGTGGAAGAGAGTCATTTCTTCCCATCGTCATAGTTTCTGTCAACCATGGAAGTAGTAGGGAAACATTAATTGTTGTAATTCTTATATCAAATAGTTAATTCAGTTTTTTATTGACCATTTAGGTTGCCAAAGCTGCTTTTCAGCGTAACAATGATGCCTTGGATGCTGCATTATTCTACCTTTCAATGAAGAAGAAAGCAGTTGTGTGGGGTCTGTTTAGGTAAATTGCTTCAACACTTAAAATGATTTAATGGAATGAAGATTGTGCTGTGAATTGAAGATGTAACACTTTTGAAAGTACTTGGATAAATCAGTTTCCTTATTTGTGCCTTGGTTTCTTTATTTAAGAAAAATAAGCACCGTATTATTTGAGCTTAACTAAAGAGTGGGATATTGTTAAAAATAAGTTGATGAAAACAGTTGGGAAAGTAGAGTGCTCTTGCTTCCTACTTACGTGTACGTATTTTGAATTTTCTCCTTGTTAGAAGAAATGAAGCAAAGCTTGATAACAAATACATCTCACTAAAGTTGTTGTTCGTCTTTTAGCTGGCTGTTTGAGATTTTCATTGTCTATTTTCATATATTCTGTACAGGATTAAATATTTGAAATTTGGTTTAACCACTTGTTTGTGCTCTGGTACCAAGGTCACAGCATGATGAAAAAATGACAACATTTTTCAGCCACAACTTTAATGAAGATAGATGGCGTAAAGCTGCTTTGAAAAATGCTTTCTCTTTGCTTGGAAAACAACGCTTTGAACAATCTGCTGCTTTTTTCTTGCTAGCTGGTTCATTGAAAGATGCCATTGAGGTATGTCTGAGAAAATGTGCTATGAAATACCTGTAAGAGCTTGAAAACCTTGGAAGGTCATAGAGTAGATTGTAATGTTTGGTCATGTGTTTATAAGGATAGAGGGTAGAGAATAAACACAGAGGTAACTAACTTAAATAGCGGCACTGTGACAATGGAATTATAAACAGATGCAAGTGAGAAGCATAAATGGGACATTTTATATAGAGAATACTGCATTTCAAGGTAAGTATATGCATTTCAATTATAAATATATAGAAGAAGTGGTTTATGAATATCTTCTTCCTGGCCATCTTGTGATTCTAAACTATTGAAAGTGTGCACAGGTCAGAGTCCCCTTACTTGGTATAGACAGGCAGATATTTTAAGTTCTTTTTCTTCTAAATGAAATTCATAGCTAAGGAACTGAGATCACAGTTTATACTGTTTTGTAATGTAGTCATCTTAGATACTGGAAGGTGAGTGGGAAGAGATAAAACTTTGCATTTTTGGATATAGAATCTTGATAGCTGATTAAGAGAGTAATTACAGATATTTCTATTTATGAGATAGTCTTCTTAGGATATCAGTTATAATGAATAATCCAAACAGGTGAAGGAAAAATGTAATTGGAAATAATACATCATGGAAAATATCCAGCAAAGTGAAAGTACTCTGTATAGAATTAGTCCTGTTTTCAAAATTATCTTAAGGTGTGTAACTTTTTAAAATAACAAATATTTATAATTTTCAGATGGGAAGTTTAGCCTAGAAAATACTCAGGCAAGAAGAGAAATATTGATTGAGATGCTCATATTGCCTGAAGGACCTCAGATTCTCAGATGAGTAGTTACTTTAGAATACAAACTCAAGAGAGAGTAAGAATAGCGTATGTAGCTTTATTTCTTAAGCTACTTGCTATGTAAATAGAAGATTCTTTTAAAATAGTAATAATTGTGTTTTTATATGGGAATATATTTAGAAATTAAGAGGAACTGATTATATCACAGGTGTTATTTAATTTAAAAATGAACCTTGTTTAAATTAATCCAAGTCTAAGATGGTACTGATATACCTTCTTTTATGCTTATTTTATAAATGAACTTTCTAGATTGGAAGCTACTGAGTTCTCAGTTCAGTAGCTCAGTCATGTCCGACTCTTTGCAACCCCATGAATAGCAGCATGCCAGGCCTCTCTGTCCATCAACAACTCCCGGAGTTTACTCAAACTCATATCCATTGGGTCGGTGATGCCATCCAGCCATCTCATCCTCTGTCGTCCCCTTCTCCTCCTGCCCCCAATCCCTCCCAGCATCAGGGTCTTTTCCAATGAGTCAACTTTTTGCATGAGGTGGCCAAAGTTTTGGAGTTTCAGCCTCAGCATCAGTCCTTCCAATGAACACCCAGGACTGATCTCCTTTAGGATGGACTGGTTGGATCTCCTTGCAGTCCAAGGGATTCTCAAGAGTCTTCTCCAACACCACAGTTCAAAAGCATTAATTCTTCAGTGCTCAGCTTTCTTCACAGTGTAACTCTCACATCCATACATGACCACTGGAACAACCGTAGCCTTGACTAGATGGACCTTTGTTGGCAAAGTAATGTCTCTGCTTTTCAATATGCTATCTAGGTTGCTCATAACTTTCCTTCCAAGGAGTAAGCGTCTTTTAATTTCATGGCTGCAATTGCCATCTGCAGTGATTTTGGAGCCCCGAAAAATAAAGTCTGACACTGTTTCTACTGTTTTGCCGTCTATTTCCCCATCTATTTCCCATGAAGTGATGGGACCAGATGCTGTGTTCTTAGTTTTCTGAATGTTGAGCTTTAAGCCAACTTTTTCACTCTCCTCTTTCATTTTCATCAAGAGGCTTTTTAGTTCCTCTTCACTTTCTGCCATATGGGTGATATCATTTGCATATCTGAGGTTATTGATATTTCTCCCGGCAAACTAAGTTCTAGTTTCTTAAATTTCTTGCTATTTCTTAATCACTCTCTCAACCTCTGGACCTCTTTCCTCTACTCTGATAATATAAATAGTGGATAATTTCAGGAGTTCAGTGGGATATTTCATCTCTCTAAATAATTATCATTAAATAAATATTTATTAATATTTAAATTTATAGGTATGTCTTGAAAAAATGGAAGATATCCAGCTAGCCATGGTAATTGCCCGTTTATATGAATCTGATTTTGAGACTTCTTCCACTTATCTGTCCATCCTAAATCAGAAGATTTTGGGTTGCCAAAAGGATGGCTCAGGATTCGATTGTGAAAGATTACATCCTGATCCTTTCCTCCGTAGTCTTGCTTACTGGGTAATGAAAGATTACACCAGAGCATTGGACACGTTATTAGAACAGACACCAAAGGAGGATGATGAACATCAAGGTAGGACATTTTATGTGTTTCTCTTTCTCTTTTTTTAAAAGGCCGTTTCTGAATAGATAACATATACTTAGATAATACACACACACACACACACACACACACACACACACCCCGCCCCGCCCCGCCCCCCCCCCACCCCTGCCCTCTTCGTTGCCAGACTTACTTTTCAGCTTTGAGAAATCAGCGTCAAAATTTTTTATGTGGCTAGAAGTTCAGTCACTTACTACCTGTAATTGAATCTGGCATTTTGTTATCATAATTTTAGTAGTACTAAGAAGATTTCACACATGTTTTTACTCTCATAGCTATATATCAAGGTATATAAGATTACCATACTATTCTAATTTCATATATATTAAAGTGAAGCATACAGAATATTCCCACATTGCATAGCTCTTTCCATGTATAATAGCCAGTTTTCTAAAAAAGTGTATATTTTGGTTGTTACACATAGTTGGTATGATGTATGGGCCTACAAAAACTTTATTCTTGTGTGATGAACTTTCTCTTAGTTATCCCAAATAATTTATTTTCCTAGAAGCATTTGGAAGGTATCTATTAGCATTGTTTGCAGTAATCATAAAATGGAACATTTTAAGTATTCAGTAATAGAATAGTTAAATTAATTATAATGTATCCATACTGTAGAAACAGTATGCTATTAAAAGTGAGGTAAGTGAGGTAGAGTGATGTGTTAATGTATGTTGTATTCAGTGAAAAAAGTAAGGTATAGAACAATATGGTCCTGAATTGGTGTTTTTCTTTCTAACTTACTTCACTCTGTATAATAGGCTCCAGTTTCATCCACCTCATTAGAACTGATTCAAATGTATTCTTTTTAATGGCTGAGTAATATTCCATGGAATTTAGAAAGATGGTAACGATGACCCTATATGCGAGACAGCAGAAGAGTCACAGATGTATAGAACAGTCTGCTGGCCTCTGTGGGAGAAGGCGAGGGTGGGATGATTTGAGAGAATAGTATCGAAACATGTATACTATCATATGTGAAACAGATTGTCAGTCCAGGTTCGATGCATGAGACAGGGTGCTCAGGGCTGGTGCATTGGGACGACCCTGAGAGATGGGATGGGGAGGGAGGTGGGAGTGGGGTTCAGGATGGGGAACACATGTACACCCATGGCTGATTCATGTCAATGTATGGCAAAACCCACTACAATACTGTAAAGTGATTAGCCTCCAATTAAAATAAATAAATAGAAGAGACATCATTTTCCTTCCATATCTTGTGTTGTTTAGACTTGTACTTTAGTGTTAATTTCAACAAATGTATTAAATTTCTCATTTCGAAAAAAACAAAAAAA
Source organism: Bos indicus (assembly GCF_029378745.1). NCBI lineage: Eukaryota > Metazoa > Chordata > Mammalia > Artiodactyla > Bovidae > Bos > Bos indicus. The sequence continues at coordinate 58,696,290 of NC_091769.1, forward strand.
CCAATATGGTCCCTGTATTTATGTGCTTATGGCACACATACACGTACTGTGTGCACACACACGCTGTCTGGTTTCCCGCTCCCTCTCTCTTTTTTGTTTTCTGGAACAAATCATAAACTAAATTGGCACTGGTTACCTTTTAGGAATAGGAGGGAGAGATACAAGCTTTTACTTTTCATTTTGTACTTTCATTAGTTATAATTTTATGTGTTATTTTTAAATACTTAAAGAGCTTAAATGAATAAAGAGATTCAGGCTCATTTTTTATTTTCTTCTTTACAAAAAAGAAGTGTAATAATTTAATACAGTAGTCCCCTCTTATCCACAGGGATTATGTTCTAGGACCCCTAGTGGATTTCTGAAACGGTGGATAGTACCACATCCTATATAAACTATGTTTTTTCATATATATATGAGATAAAGTTTAATTTATAAATTAGGCACAGTAAGGGATTAACAGCAGTGACTAATGATAAAAGAGAACAATTATAACAACAATATACTGTAATGAAAGATGGGAATGTGGGTTTTCTCACTCAGAATCTTATCGTACAATTTTAATGCCTTTTCCATCTTAACAAAGCACTTATCATGCACTGTGCCCATAACGTCTGCAGTTTTAGGTGTGACAGAAAAACTAACATGAATTTCTTTTTCGTTCTTCACAATTTTGTGGATAGAAGATTTTTTCTGACCATAGATAATAGTACCCTTAGCTTATGAATTTTTTGCTTTTCTTGTTAAATAGAGAACTTTCAAATTTTCATATAAAGGAAGCACTTGCAGCTTCTCTTTGGCATAGATGAACTGCCAGCATAACTACTGTTGCATATGGGGCTCTTTGTTATTAAATAAAATGAGGGGGACTTGAACACAAGCACTCTGGTGCCCTGATAGTGGATCTGATAATCGCAGTGGCTACTAAGTGACTAGTGGGTGGAACACTTTGGACAAAGGATGATGATCCCTGTCCTGGGGAGGATGGAGCAGGATGGTGCGAGATTTCATCTTACTTCTCAGAACAACTCACAATTGAAAACTTATGAATTGTGTGCTTCTGGAATTTTCCATTTAATATTTTTAAACCTCAGTTGACCTCTGGTAACTGAAACCGTGGGAAGCAAAACTGCAGGCAAGAGGGGGACGACTGTAAATATTAAAAAAAAAAAAATTAAAGCAAAGGAAATAAAACCTTTAGAAGAAAAATATCTGAGCTACCCAAGTAATTTTAATAAATTTTAAATAATAAATTTAATAAATTTTAATAAAAGGTACACATTTTTACAGATTCTATTTATTTCTTAATATTTTCCAGGTTAACTTTTAAGAGGTTGTTATTGGGGAAATTTTAATGTATACATAAAGAGTTATACCCATCTAACACAATCAGCTGTATTAATACTGCACTGTAATAGATTTATAATATTTTTCACACAATACATAAACACAAAAAATAATAAAACATTTTTAATTATATGGTATCTTGAAAAGTGCACCAAACATGTGAACTAATTTATATTAGACATGCAAATGCCTGTTCACATCTTTGAAAGTTTGCAGTGTGAAGGTTTGTATTTAGGGAACTTACTGTATAGATATATTTTGAAGCAAACCCAACAGATCATTTCGTCTGTAAATATTAAAACATGCATCTCTAAAAAATAAAGACTCTAAAAACATAGCACATATCAGTTATAACACATAACACAGTTTTGTAAGTAATCAAATCCTCAGTGTTCAGATTTCCCTGGTTGTCTTATAAAATCTTATACAGTTGATTTGTTTGACCCAAGATCCAGGTGAGGCCTGTATCATGTGATTGGTTGAGGTGCCTCTTATGTCAGTTTTCATCCATATTTAGTTACTGCAGCATGCCTCACCCCCGAATTTATTTGTTAAAGAAGTCAGATTGTCTGTCCTGTAGTTTCCTGAGTTTTAGATTTTGCTGGTTGTATTCTTGTTGTTTCATTTAATGTTTTTTTTTCCCCCTCTGTTTCTCTGTATTTCCTATAAATTTGTAAGTAAGATTTTAGAGGATTTTAGTAGTTTTTTTGGCAGAAATATTTAATAGATGGGTAGAGCACTTCCACCAGGGAACTCATTTGAAAGTGTTAGTTGCTCAGCTGTGTCCAACTCTTTGTGACCCCATGGGCTGTAGCACGCCTGGCTTCTCTGGCATGCTTCCATGGCGTGCTCCATGAAATTCTCCAGGCAAAAATACTGGAGTGGGTTGCCATTCCATTCTCCAGGGGATCCTGCCATCCAAATGATTGAACCTGGGTCTCCTGCATTGCAGGCAGATTCTTTACCATCTGAGCCAACAGGGAAACCCTCAGGGAACTCATAATGTCAGCTTATTTTGCTTTTTGTGGAATTAACAGCTATCAGTGACTGCCATCTACATTAGTTTTTGTAAAATGACAATATTCTAAATTTGTCATTTTATCCTTTTTGAGCTGGAATGCTTCTCTAGAGTACAGTCTCCCTTGGCAATGACTTGATTACTCAATTCCAGTCGTATACATAGTAAAAGGAATATAAATGTTTGATTCTTATTTACTAGTTTTCAAAATAATAGCTTGGTTCTCTAGCATCCTAGAAAGGTGACCAATTAGCTTTCATTTTTTAAGGTTATTTTGAATCCACAGATTAAAATAGAGTTGTGTTTTAATCCATTGCAAGTTATTATTATGGATGCTCAGATTATCAGAGCCTCTTTAAGTCCTTGCATTTGACATTTTTCTTTGATAGTTTCTTTGCTTTCTGGTATGGTAAGATGTTTCAGGCTCATATTATACATCTCCTGCCCAAGACCTGGAAATGACCAATCCTCCAAAGAATCCTGGTTCCTTTTTGTTGGGAGTGATATTTAGACACCACAGCCTGAACACAGGGATCCCCATTGCTGCAGGCGTGGCCATTGTTCCTAGGTTATTTCAATGAATGAAGCTAGTAAAAATTTTCCACCCTGAGGTACATGTGTTCACACTGACATTTCTAATTTCAGGTATAGAGTTCTGATATTTCAAAAATGTGTATCATGAAAGCTTGGATTCTTATGACATTAACATAATTATTTGCTGTTTTATATTATATATATATATATATATATAAAATAGTTTCAGAGTAATGATGCAGATATTTTTGCAACAGCATGGTTACTGAGAACAGCTTAAGCTTTTTTTTTTTTCAGTTTTTTGTTTTGATGGTATATATGACTCAGGATGGTCAGTCATATTACTTATTTTTAAGTCACTTTTTAGTTCCTGTCTTGTGATTATGGTACCAGCTTGATGCAAACAATCATTTGTGTAATTTTGCTTTTATTGTAAATTTTTAAAAAGTAAATTTCCTTTTAGAATTATATAAAACGTTAAGTGGTTTTGAAATAAAATGAAGGTATTTTTAGAAGAATCTATCATCTTTCCTCATCTTTCTACCCTGTTTTACCCTCCCTTTTTAGGGGACCAGTTGAAAAAAAATTGTGTATTTTTTTCCTATTAAAAAATGTGTGTGTGTGTATGTAGATGTGTTTTTAATTTTTCTAATTTTTTAAATAAAAGATGGCTTACTATATATACTTTCACTTAATATATTCTGGATATCACAGGGAAATTTTAATTTCAGCTATATTGTGTGGATGTACCATAGTTCAACTAATTCTGGGTTAATAATTAAGTTTCCTTTATTTTGAGGAAATGCTGACACACTTTATTCTTTTGTAACATAATTACAAATTAACATCATACCTTGCAATTGTCTCTGATTTCTATAGTTATCATCAAGTCTTGTAACCCAGTGGTGTTTAGTTTCTACAACTACCTTCGAACTCATCCTTTGCTTATTCGAAGAAACCTTGTCTCCCCTGAAGGAACTTTGGCAACTGTAGGTCTCAAAACTGAGAAGAACTTTGTTGATAAAATTAACCTCATAGAAAGAAAATTATTCTTTACTACAGCAAATGCTCATTTTAAAGTTGGATGCCCTGTTTTAGCCTTGGAGGTACTCTCCAAAATTCCAAAAGTTACCAAAGCGTCTGCCTTACCCTCAAAAAAAGATCAGCCTGATTTCATTTCTAAAAAGATGGATGATGTACCTTCAGAATCAAAAACTCTGAGCGACAGTGATAGAAGTTTTGGCACTGATTGGTCAAATGTCACTTCATCACAGATTGACTGGAGTCAGCCAGTGGTAAGGATAGAAGAGGAACCCCTTACTCTTGATTGGGGTGAAGAGCATGATAGTGCCTTAGAAGAAGAGGAAGAAGATGCTGTTGGTTTAGTAATGAAAAGTACAGATGTCGGGAAAAAAGATAGACAAGAAGATCAGAAAACTCCAGACCCTAACGTGTTACTGACCCCTCAGGAAGAGGATCATCTTGAAGGTGATACTGAAGTTGATGTGATTGCTGAACAACTAAAATTCAGAGCTTGTTTAAAGATCCTTATGACTGAACTAAGAACATTGGCTACCGGTTATGAAGTAGATGGAGGAAAACTCAGATTTCAGCTCTACAACTGGCTTGAAAAGGAAATTGCTGCCTTGCATGAAATATGTAATCATGAATCGGTTATTAAAGAATATGCCAGTAAAATGTATTCCAAAGGAGAGAGTGATCTTCTAGATCAGGAAGAGAAGGTGGATAAACCAGATATTGGCTCCTATGAGCGGCACCAGATAGAAAGGCGGAGACTCCAGGCTAAACGAGAGCACGCGGAAAGACGGAAGTCATGGCTGCACAAGAACCAAGACCTCCTTCGAGTGTTTCTTAGTTACTGTAGCCTCCACGGAGCCCAAGGTGGTGGTCTGGCCTCAGTACGAATGGAGCTCAAATTCTTGCTACAAGAATCACAGCAGGTATCAACCTTATATTTGTTCTCAATCTTGGTTATTTTAATAATTTCAGTAACTCTTTCATTTATAGTTTTAAAGCTCTTTCTACCAGTTAATTTTAACATGATCAGCTCCTCTATTCATAGAATCAGATATTTACACTGTGCATACATATTTTTAGACAAAAGTTTTGATAAATAGAAGTAGGCTAAAAGCTTGAGAGCACAGCTTTGTCAAACTCATCTCTATACCTTCTGCATCTCGCATAGTACCTGATACACCAGTTTTTGTGGAATGAGCAAGTACATTAACATACTGCTTTTACTCAAATGTTTACTGCCAGTATTTTTATCATATAACTTAATTGCTTTTTTTTCTCCTTCATTTTAACCACTTTGGAAAAAATAACCCACTGTCACTCACAGGAAACTACAGTGAAGCAGCTCCAGTCGCCACTGCCACTGCCTACCACTCTACCTCTGCTTTCAGCAAGTATTGCTTCAACAAAAACAGTCATAGCTAATCCTGTATTGTACTTAAATAATCACATCCATGATATACTCTATACTATTGTTCAGATGAAAACACCACCTCATCCCAGTATTGAAGATGTGAAGGTAATGTAAAGTTTATGATCATTTGATACTGTACACACTGAGAAGGTAAATAAGTTATACTACTCTTCCAGTTTGAACTTGGAAGAAATATTTAAAGTATTCTTATTTGCTGCCTTCTGAGTCTGATCAGTTCAAGACTGTCCAATGAATGTAAGTTGAAAGTAAACATTCTTGAAATTCTGCCATTTGCCACACTGGATGGAATATTACGCTAAGTAAAATAAGTCAGATAGACAAATACTGTATGTTATCACTTATATGTGGAATCAAAAAAATAAATGACTGTATGTAACAAAATAGAAATGGACTCACAGACATAGAAAACAAACAGTGGTTAACAAAGTGGGCATATGTATATGGGGGCACATTAGGGGTAGGGAGTTAAGAGATATAAACAACTAAGTGTAAAATACTTAGTATAAAATAATTAAGCAACAAAGATATCAGATCAGATCAGATCAGTCGCTCAGTCGTGTCCGACTCTTTGTGACCCCATGAATCGCAGCACGCCAGGCCTCCCTGTCCATCACCAACTCCCGGAGTTCACTGAGACTCACGTCCATCAAGTCAGTGATGCCATCCAGCCATCTCATCCTCTGTCGTCCCCTTCTCCTCTTGCCCCCAATCCCTCCCAGCATCAGAGTCTTTTCCAATGAGTCAACTCTTCGCATGAGGTGGCCAAAGTACTGGACTTTCAGCTTCAGCATCATTCCTTCCAAAGAACTCCCAGGGCTAATCTCCATCAGAATGGACTGGTTGGATCTCCTTGCAGTCCAAGGGAATCTCAAGAGTCTTCTCCAACACCACAGTTCAAAAGCATCAATTCTTCGGCGCTCAGCCTTCTTCACAGTCCAACTCTCACATCCATACATGACCACAGGAAAAACCATAGCCTTGACTAGACGAACCTTTGTTGGCAAAGTAATGTCTCTGCTTTTCAATATGCTATCTAGGTTGATAGCACAGGAAAATATAGCCATTATTTTAGAATTATCATAAAAATATTGAACCACTATGCTGTACACCTGAATCTAATATAATAGCTTCTTCTTACTTGTGGAAAAGTTACTGTCTTCCTTTAAGACAGGCAGATACTTTTTTGGAAAAATTAATTCATTTTCTATACCGTATTCTTAACACACATTCCTTTAGATCCCCATCTTGTTTAAATGAATCATTATGTAGAAATATTTATAACTGTTCCTTACATGCTGAGATACTATGAAAATGTAAGTTCAGGAAGTATCTTGGGGAAAACCATGATTGATTAGAAGTCCCAGCGAAAGTACTCTCATTGGTATCTGCCTGAGGATTTTGTTTTGTTGGAAACTGTGCAGTAGTTCAGGGTAATGAGAATATGGACAGAATTCAGTTCAGTCGCTCATTTGTGTCTGACTCTTTGTGACCCCATGGACGACAGCATGCAAGGCCTCCCTGTCTATCACCAACTCCCGGAGTTAACTCAAACTCACCTCCATGGAGTCGGTGATGCCATCCAACCATCTCATCCTCTGTCGTCCCCTTTGCCTCCTGCCTTCAATCTTTCCCAGCATCAGGGTCTTTTCAAATGAGTCAGCTCTTCACATCAGGTGGCCACAGTTTTGGAGTTTCAGCTTCAACATCAGTCCTTCCATTGAACACTCAGGACTAGTCTCCTTTAGGATGGACTGGTTGGATCTCCTTGCTGTCCAAGGGACTCTCCAGAGTCTTATCTAACACCACAGTTCAAAAGCATCAATTCTTTGGTGCTCAGCGTTCTTTATAGTCCAACTTTCACATCCATACATGACCACTGGAAAAACCATAGCCTTGACTAGATGGACCTTTGTTGGCAAAGTAATGTCTCTGGTTTTTAATATGCTGTTTAGGTTGGTCATAACTTTCCTTCCAAGGAGTAAGCGTCTTTTTATTTCATAGCTGCAATCACCATCTGCAGTGATTTTGGAGCCCCCAAAAATAAAGTCCGACACTGTTTCCACTGTTTCCCCACCTACTTGTCATGAAATTATGGGACCGGATGCCATGATTTTAGTTTTCTGAATGTTGAGCTTTAAGCCAACTTTTTCACTCTCCTCTCTGACTTCCATCAAGAGGCTCTTTAGTTCTTCTTCACTTTCTGCCATAAGGGTGGTGTCATCTGCATATCTGAGGTTATTGATATTTCTCCCAGCAATCTTGATTTCAGCTTGTACTTCATCCAGCCCAGCATTTCTCATGATGTACTGTGCATATAAGTAAATAATCAGGGTGACAATATACAGAATTAACTACCCCAAATTAAAACTATATCCTATGCTGAAAACGTAAAAGCAGGTAGATGCTAAGAAACCCTAGGGAGGATGGCAGGATCTGGAGAGTTGATCAAACTTCCTCTGTACTAGCCTAAGTGTATTTGTCCTGTGCTTTTTCCAGTTCCAGTGGCTGATGTCATTTCAGTTCCCCAGCATTTTTTCTTTAAAATTTTTTTGTATGAAATGCACATTCAGTCTCTGGTAGTGTGTGCTTCTGAAGAACCCAAGATTAACTGGTCATGTCATCCTATTGCTTGCATGCTGAGTCGCTTCAGGTGTGTCCACCTCTTTGCGACTCTGTGGACTGGAGCCCACCAGGCTCCTCTGTCCATGGGATTTTGCACACAAGAACACTGGAGGGGGTTGCCATGCCCTCCAAGGGATCTTCCTGACCCGGGGATCAAACCCATGTCTCTTGCATCTCCTGCATTGTTAGGCATGATCTTTACCACTAGTACTACCTGGGGAAGCCCCTGTTGAGATTACTTAAATTATTTGATAGGTGAATATGGAAAAGTAGAAAATTCATTCAGTGCTTATAATTACGTTGGCATTTAATGTAATCTAAGTTAACATTTCTAGTTCCAGGAAATTTGGATAAGCTTTGAAAAAGTATGAAACTATTTCTAAGATCCCTTCAGATTTTAAGATTGTAGGAATCAAGTGTTGATTCAGCATGGCACTGTAGGTTTTGATATTATATTGATAATTTTTTAAACTATCAAAATTTAAAATTTTCAGACTGCATTACTTCTAAGTGGATGGATATCTTGCTTTCTGGAAAATTAACCATTTCACACAGTGATTGATACATTTTCTAAACATTTAATTTATTCTTATTGATAAGATCAGTTCTTCAGTTTCATCAAGGGGAATTTAATAAGGCAAGTTTAAATAAAAGCTCTGAAAATTGTCTGCTAATTTTGGTTCTCTTTTTTTTGAGTATTACTATTTAAGCTATTCATTAGCAGGCTAGGAAAGTCCCAGCAATGTGAACGTTGACACTTTACTCAAGGCCTGCAAAACGGCAGGCTCACAGTAATGAATATTTGATAAATATGTGTATAAATCAGTTAACTTTGTTGTAAGAATGCATATTAAATTAGGTGAGTGTTATTTTAGAAGCTTTAAGGCAGAGTTAGCAGTCTCATGTAGGATCTAGTCTTATTTATGATATTGCTAGTTTCTTGGATATTTTCTGATCTTTAACCTACTACTGTTTGTAGAAATATCAGTACAAAATGTAATTGTGGCTGTTTTGGTTTTAGGTGCACACACTTCATTCATTAGCAGCATCACTTTCTGCATCAATTTACCAAGCATTATGTGACAGTCATAGCTACAGGTAAAAAAAAAAAAAAATCACCCAAATAGTATTTATACAGCAAAAACATTAAACTGTACCACAGTTATATTAAGGTTCTGCTTCCAAGGGACTGAAAAATCCTGGAATATGACCACCGTGTGTACTTTATGAGAATGAGAAAATAATTGTTTAGTTTAGCAATCACCTAGTAACAACAGAGACAAGTAGAAAATGACAGATGGTAAAGGAAAATTATCATCACCATCTTCTTTTTGTTTTCAAGAAAAGAAGTATCCATTATCCAAAGTAATTTATAATATGAAGTTTTCTAATTTTTTTCTCCCTTAGGAGCTATTCCTTTGGCATTAGATTAGTTCCTGTTTGTTTGCTTTTCAGTTGAAAGAGGGAAAACTTTTGAAAAATGATAAAGTACATTCCTAGCATTGAATTATTAAAATCAATTTTACTTACCTCTTTCGGTATCAGTCTTTAAAAGTGATATCAATAGATGTAATGGTTTGAAATTTTGTTAAATGTCTAATTGCCTTCATCAGTGTATACTTTATATTTTAATGACCGGGGCAATATAAGTAGTAAGAAATTGAATCAGTCAGAAAGATGACCTAGACTTAAATGAATTATGTTAATAAATGAAAAGTTTGTACTATAAATAGAATCACATTAAATGTATATTAAACATGTATCTAGATTTTTTTTTCTTATAAACTCAGCAGCCTCTTGTGGGAAGACTGTTATTGCATAAGGAGTTAACTCTCTCAAAATGGCCTAACTCTGATGTTAGCCTAGTAAGGCCATGTCTAAGTGAACTCTCAAAACTTGGAAGTGTAAATAAGAAAAAGTTTATTTAGTTGACAGTGATCACCTTAATGATCAAAGACAATTTGTTTGATATCAGTCACTGCTTCAAATGGTGCCAGATGAGAATCCAAATACATTTTGTTTAAATATATCTTTTCTAGTTCTTAGGCTGTGATTGACTCTCTGAGAAGTCATATTTATTTTCTTCTTGTGTATTTCCCACACTCCATAAAGATGAGGAAAGTAAATATTTGGGCATGTTTGACTTTAGGTTTTTCTAAAATAGTTTCCTGCAGATTTAGTTGACCTTTTAATTCAGAATTGAGCTTGCACAACTTGGCAGGACTAAGAATGCAACAACATAGTTGCTGAAACTTCTGATATTCCTGGTAACAACAGTAATCTCCTTACAGCAGACTTTTAAAATACAAATAAGTGAATATGGAAAAGATTTTTAAGTTTTAAGCGGCATTTGGGAAAGGTTTTAAAGACTAAATGTCATCTGCCCAAATAGAACATTTGGTATTTTCTTTTAAAAAACTATCAATAAATATTTGTAACTAATTTAAAAAACTTTCTGAAATAAGTTATTATTGGAACATTGAATTCAGTTTTAAGAGTTTTGTTTTTGCTACAGTTATTTAAAAAGTGTGTTTAAGGTATACTTGCTTATTACCTCTGTGGACAATAAATAACAGAATTTTGTTTGGTTTGGCAGTCAAACAGAAGGAAACCAGTTTACAGGAATGGCTTATCAAGGGCTTCTTTTAAGTGATCGTCGAAGACTAAGGACAGAAAGCATTGAAGAACATGCAACACCAAATTCTTCTCCTGCTCAATGGCCCGGTGAGAACTCGAGTGCTGTTTTTATATTTGTTTAAATTTTCTATTTGGAAACTCCTTTTTACAAAACTATTAACTGGTTCCCTGATTGTTGTTGTTTGTGGATTTGGTGAATCACTTTTTGTTTGTTTGTTTTTGATGATATTTTCTGCCATGGATTAGGAATTCTTAAATATTATAATGTTGTCTGAAGATTCAGAAAGTTAAGGCTTCAAAAACCAGCTGTGCTGACCAGCATAAAAAAAGCAAGGTTTAACATCTTTCCCAAGGGTGAGCACAATTGTGTTTCTTATCCTTAGACATCCTGAGTTAGAGTCTTAGAGAGCCAGTATCACACACGTTTTTTCACTGATGTATCAGAATACAGTCATTCTCAAGATGTTGGTATATTTAGGACAGGAGTGACCGTCCTGTTACACATATGTCATGGTGTCTGCCAGTCCTTTCCCTCTGGTTAGCTCTTTCTCACTCTCAGTATCAGTTATTTCAAACCTCTACTCTCATCATCCTTTCCTCATTTGCCATGTCATTTAATTTTTACTGTAGTTTTATAAATTTCTACTCTTAATCTATATCTATGATTACATGTTAATGATCTTTGTAAAGAGGGGCAATGGAGGAAGTGACAGACTCAGAGTGTATATTTAAAATTCTTTTATACATGTTTCTCCAAACATTGTTGTTTTGACTTTTTATTGAATTTCAAACTTGTAAAAGTTTCAAAAATGGTACAAAGAATTTTTGTATAATCTTCACCCAAATTTCCCAACGTAGACATTTTACCATACTTGCCTTATCATTCATTCCTCCTCTCTCCCTCACTTATTGTGTGTCTGTGTGGATACATATATATATACTTTTTTTCTGAAATACTTGAGGATAAATTGTAGAAATGATGCCCCTTTACACATATCAGTTTATCTTTCCTAAAAATAGGCATTCTCTTATTAAATATAACATTGTTACCAAAATTTAGGATGTGTTAGGAAATTCAGCATCTTAATATTGATACAGTACTGTTGTCTAACCTGTAGGGTTTTTTTTTTTTTTTTTTTGATAGTTTCACCAATCATCTCACTGAAGTCTTCCATGTTGTATTCTTAGTTGTATTGTCTCACGAATCTCCTCTAATATGCAGTCCTCCTTTCTTTGTCTCTCATGACTTTGACACTTTCAAAGAGTACTAGCCAATTATTTTTTAGAATGTTCTTATGTTTCAGTTTTTCTGATGTTAATATTAGATTCAGATTATGAAGAGAGATTGTACCCTTCTCAGAGCAAAATAGCAAGAGGCACATGATGCCACTTTGGTCCCAGCACTGGTGCCATTAACTTTGACCACTTTGTGTGGTAGTTTCTGCCAGATTTCTCCTTTGTAAAATTATTCTCTTTTGCAATTCATAAGTATCTTTTGAAGAGAGTGTTTGAGGATTGTGTAAAATGTCATACTTTTACCTGCTAATTATAATGTTCAGTGATGACTCCTGCCTGAATCAAATATAACTGTGGAGATTACTCAGTGGTGATTTTCTAATTCTATGTGCTTCTTTCTACGTATTAGTTGAAATTGTGATATAAGGAAGAGCTTTCTCTTCTTTTTGTTTATTCACTCATTTATTATTTCATTGTGGATGAATGGATTCCTGTTTTAGTCTGTAGGTTATAAACAATTTCTATCATTTATTTTGTTGTTCAAACTATGGATGGTGATTTAGTCACTAAGTCGTGTCCAACTCTTATGACCCCGTGGACTATAGCCCTCCAGTCTCCTCTGTCCATGGGATTTTCCAGACAAGACCACTCAAGTGGTTTGCCATTTCCTTCTCCAGGGGATCTTCCTGGCTCTGCAGTTGAACCCAGAATCTCCTGCTTTGCAGGAGATGTAAGAGATCTGGGTTCAATCCCTGAGTTGGGAAGATCCCCTGGAGAAGGAAATGGGAGCCCACTCCAATATTCTTGCCTGGTAAATCCCATGGACGGAGGAACCTGGTGGGTTACAGTCCATAGGGTTGCAGAGTTGGACACGACTGAAGCAACTGAGTATGCATGCATAAGTGGAGGAAAACTGTGGAATTATATGTGTATCTGTCTATCTATCTATCTATATATATCCATGTGTGTATATTGATACTATATATATAGTATAATATAGATACATAATTGTGGTTCAATTGCAGATTTGGATGTGTTTCCCTTCTGGAGCTTTATGCTGATATACTTCTTTTAATATTATATACCCTTACAGGTGTGAGTTCACTTATTAATCTCTTGAGTTCAGCCCAAGATGAAGACCAGCCAAAATTGAATATTTTATTGTGTGAAGCTGTTGTCGCTGTGTACTTGAGTTTATTGATACATGCTCTTGCCACAAATTCCTCCAATGAATTGTTTCGACTTGCAGCCCACCCATTAAACAACCGAATGTGGGCTGCTGTTTTTGGAGGAGGTGTGAAACTTGTTGTGAAGCCTCAAAGACAATCTGAAAATATTTCAGGTAAGATAAATTTGATAACAATAATGTATATAAGTATAAATAGTTTCTTATATGAAAATTAAAGTTTTTTTAATGTTTTAAGAATTTTTGTTTTGAAAATCAGTGATGTTTAATGTATAATCAGTCTTAGAAATATAAATAATCTCATATTAGAATAAAGAGTACAGTTTCAATGTAACATTTTTTGATAAATTTGAAAAGAATAAAAAAGAAAAAAGGAAAGGTAAAGTTAAGTGAGGAAATAGTGTTGAGGAATGAGGTCGTGGAAAAGGATAGTTTTTATTTTTTTATAGTTTATCATGGTGATTTTGAGTTTATAAAAGCTTTATTAATAAGTTTTGGTCATTATCATAAATAACTGGGCTAAAATTTTTGGACTTTCCGTAATGCACAAAGTTGAGTTAGGTCTGAACTCATTGCCATGATATATAGGCATACATAAGAAAAACACTCAAGGATTGTTGATTGAAGTAAGTAAAAGCATTAAGGGTGTTATCTGTAACATAGCATGGAAAGTTAAAGATTTCTTAACTATGGAATAGTAAGCTAATCTGTATCCTAGTCAATATTCTTTAGAACTTTCTTTAGCAATGTGTTTGTTTAAAAGGTAGAAATATTAATTGAGAATTATTTTTTTTGCAACCCACATTCTTTTCTCAGCTTTTATTTTAAGATATCACACTTATTTTTTTAAAGTTTTTAAAAAAAGTTTTTAAGTAGAGAAGATTTAGATAAATCCTTATAGTTCTTACAGAGTATACCAGTAGTTGGCTTTAGATTAAGTTCATGGTCATACTCAGGCTCTTCCAGTCATGCACATGGTCTTTGAATTCCATTTTCTGTGCTCTTTTTTTTTTTTTTTCTTAGGGATGAGAATATATTTTTAGTCCACTTTTTAAGATGGTAGGATGGTAAGGTATAGACTGATGCCATGGGAACGTTTTCCACCTTGGTGCTGTAACACAGAAATTGCCTGTCTTAATTCATCCATAGAAATGCTCATGTTACAGATGATGAGATAGTGGCTCAGAGAACCACTAGCTAAAGGTACAGGTTCTAACCTGTGTCCTTGGTGCCCAAGATCGAATCAAATGAATAAGTTCCCATGTAAATCAAAGTAAGGGAGATGATCTTACTGACTCCCATTGTCTCCACTCCTGTTACATATGGATGACTCACCTCCGTCTTCCTTTCCAGTTGTAATCCACTGTAAATTGAAAAGTTTTCCTCCCAAATCACTTCTTTTCTCTTCCTGAGTTTTCTATTATTGTTTCATGGTAATTCACTCATCAAATCATCATGCTTAACCTTCTGAGGACATATTCATGTTTACATTCACGTACACCTGCCATATGCCAGGCTTTTGGGGTATGGTGAACAAAACAGACAAACCCCATACTTTTCATGAAGCTTACACCTAGTACAGGTAAACACACAATTAACAAATCATAGTATTTCAGGTATGGTCAGAACTACAATAAAAATATAGCAGAGTGAGTAGACAGAGAATGATGAGGGAAAAGGGGGTGGGAAGAGTTTAGTTAGGGTGGTCAAAAGACACATTTCTGAATAGATGACATTTGATCAGAGTCCTAAGGAAGTCAGGGATCAGATTGTCCAGATACCTGGGGCCAGAGCATTTCAGGCAGATGGGGAAGTGAGTGCAAAAGTCATGAGGTTGGACTAACTTGACTTTTTCCAAGAACTGTTGTGCTGGCCAGATGGCTATCCTGAGCCAGGGAATATGGTCAGAGATGAGATAAGTAACTGGGGGCAAGGTCCCTTAGGGCTTCATGGGTCATTTATTATCACTGTTATTCTAAAGGAAGATAGGAAACTACTGGAAGATTTTAAGCAGAAGAGTGATGTAATCTGATTTAGATGTTTAAAAGACCCACTCTAATTGCTGGGTGGAAAATAGTCTGTGTGAAAGAATAAAAGTAGGGAGCCCATGTGGGAGGCTGTGGGAATAGCCCACTTAAAAGATAATTGTGAAGAACAAATTTGAATCAGTTCTAGTGAGGTGGATGAACCTAGAGCCTATTATACATAGTGAAGTAAGTCAGAAAGAGAAAAACAAATATAGTATATTAACACATATGTATGGAATCTAGAAAAATGCTATTGATGAGCCTGTTTCCAGGGAAGGAATGGAGATGCAGATGTAGAGAATGGACTTGTGGACACAGTGGGGGAGGGGGAGAGTGGAACAAATGGAGAAAGTAACACCAACATACGCACACTGTCAGGTGTAAGATGGATAGCTGGTGAGAAGTTGCTGGGTAGTACAGGGAGCCCACTCTGGTGCTCTGTGATGACCTGGAGGGCTGGGCTAGGGGGAGGAGAGGGAGGCGAGGGAGCGAGGGATGTATGTATAATTATGGCTGATATGCATTGTTGTGTGGCTGAAACCAACACAACGTTGTAAAAATTTAAAAAAAAGAAAGTCTTCTCCCAAAAGATAGTTGTGGGTTACCATCAAGAGTGAATGGATAAGCAAAATGTGGTATATAAGTACAGTGGAACGTAATTCAGCATAAAAAAGAGTGACTATTAACACATGCTATAACCAGCATGAACCTTAAAAATATGATGCTCAGTTTAAGAAGCCAGACACAGAAGGTCACACAGTGCCTGCTTCCATTTATATGAAATATTCAGAATAGGTAAATCCATAGAGACAGAAAGCATATTGGTTGCCATGGGCTAGGGGGAGAAAGGAATGGGGAGTGATTGATTAGTGTGGAGTTTTCATTTGGTGTGGTGAGAATGCTTTGCAACTGGATAGGGATGTTGGTTGCATAACAGTATGAATGTACTAAATGCCACTGAACTGTACATTGTAAAATGGTTAATTTCATGTAAATTCCACCTCAATTAAAAAAAGATAAAAGTGGTGTAGCCTAGTCATGTTCATCAAAGAGAACTTGAGATAAATTTTCTGTGACAGGGAGCCTCAGGAGAGGACCAGGCTGACTTCTTCCTGGCTATCTCATATCCAATTAGTCCTGAATCCTTTTGATATTCCTTTTATGTATTTCTCACATCTAAACCTGCCTTTCGGTCTTTACCACCCACTGTGCTAGTTCAGGCCGTTCCGTCCTCATTGATCGTGCAGACTTCACCTCATCACGTGCCTCATTCAAGATGCCTTCATGAGAATGGCCCACAGGATGAGTTCCTAGCTTTCTATCCACAAGCTAGTCCATGCTCCAGAGAATCCCTGTTACTCCCCTCCCTGACCACCTGTCTAGCAAAAGAAAATTATTCCTCATTTAGCCAAGCCATTGATCATTTGTTTCTGGTGTCAACTTCCTCTTTTCACATTGAGCCTCTGCTTTTCTTTTAAGGCATGCTTTATATCCTACATATACATTCAGTGACTCTTTCTTGAACAGCATAGCCAGAAATAATCCCTCATGTGCTCTGTTTACTACTTGTTGAATCTACATCATTTATTTGATACATTGTATATAGAATTGCTTGAATACTTGTTCCGTATATTAATGGCACATAGGCTGCTTCATTGCAAGTTAATCCTTTATAATCTATCCTCATCTACATCTCTGTCATGATTGCTGGAAAACTGATGCAGTGACTAGAAAAGTTCACAAGCACAGATACAAGTAATTTAGTGGAAACTAAAAACATGGCAAGAATGTTCTTTTCAAGGCTGAAAAGAAAGGTTAACTCTTTGAATTAATAATGGAAAATAAGAATGGGATTTTTTTTTTTCCTGTCTTTAAATTCAGCACCTCCTGTTCCTTCTGAAGACATAGATAAACACCGTAGGAGGTTTAACATGCGAATGCTGGTCCCTGGAAGACCTGTAAAGGACACTACCCCACCACCTGTGCCTGCAGAAAGACCATCTTACAAAGAAAAGTTTATTCCTCCTGAACTTAGTATGTGGGATTATTTTGTTGCAAAGGTAAGGGGCCTAAGGAACACATGCTTTATGTGTGTCTGTTTGCATCACATAGGAATGATGGGGCAGCTTCTGGGTTCAATCACCATAGTTCAGACATTTCATCTCTCAACTCCAGAAGCTGAATAATCATTCAGAAATGATCAGACACTTGATATGGTTGAGACAAATTAAAATCATATGGGACTTAGGTATAAACCAGAACTCAGTTTACTAACATAATCAGCATCGTCCTTTTCTAGGGACTGGAATACTTGTATCTACCATCTAGCATCCCTTCCGATTGTCAGTAGTTACTTTGGTTAGCATGAAATTAGAGCAGGAGAAGGTGGACGGATATTTCAGAGTTTCATCAGACCATGGGTTTCGTGGGGCCCACGACATATCTATTTCTCCAAAGCAGAAGGAACTTCTCTGGGGATCAGATTCTCATGGGGACTAGATCCTACACAGTCCCATTTTGTACAGTGCTGGGTGTGTGCTTTTCTGCACTTGGTGTTTTGAGCACTTCACATTCTATTGATAGGTTTCCTTCTTTACCTCTGTTGCATTATAATTCTTCCTACTCCCAAGATTGTTTGGGAGCAAATCCAAACATGAAATTTCATTCATAAATATTTCATTATGTATTTTTTAAAAAGAAGGGTTTTGAATCAGTAACACACAAGCATTCTCTCTCTCTCTCACATAGACACACAAACACACACTCAAATTTACATGCACACACACTCACACACGGTTCTTTACTATCAAGTATCCAAAGAGTGTTCACATTTTCCCCCATTATACCTTAAATGTTTTTGAACAGTTGGTTTGTTAAATCAGGATCCAGAATGATTCATATATTACAGTTGGTTGATATGTCTTAAGTCTCTCTTAATCTGTAGGTTCTACCTCCAACTCACTTTGTTAAATTTACCCCTGCCCCCTTTTTGCCCCAAAATTTGTCATTTAAAATTTTTCAGTGGCTTGCTGATGGCATCCCTGTGTTTGGTCTTTTGACCATATTCCTCTGATTTTCTGTTTTTCTGTAAAGTGAGAGTTAAATTTAGAGACATTATCACATTCCACCATGATTAGGTAGGGAAAAGGGAGTACAGGATTACTTCATAGGTGGTTTTGTGTATTTCCACCAGGAAACATTCTTTTTTGGGATGTTAATTGATGATCTTTGCCTGAATCCATTATCATAAATTTGGGGAGTTTTATTTATTTGCTGAAATATTTCCTTATTCATCCTATTTGGTTAACCTGAAGTGCATTTTAAAAGAGAAATACAGGATAAATGCTTTATTCTTTGCTTTTTGTACCAGTTTTCAGAGTGATGAGTTGATTCTCTAGCATCCTTCAGAGGAAGCAAGTGACTTTTGTTATTATGGATTTCAACATGTTTTATGTATTGAATATTTTAATCCACTGCAGTTATCCTATGTAAACATTTTATATTTTGATCCCAAATTAGAGAAAGTACCTTCATGAATAGATACATTTTATAAAGCTGAGATTATTATAATGCTGGATGCAAGTTAAATTTCCTCATCAAGTATCCAACTATTTCAAATGTCAAGGGCTTGAAGCAAGGATCTGCTGGAAATTTTATAATGCAAATCAAAACTCCAGTGATGTATCATCTCACACCAGTCTGAATGGCTATCATCAGAAAGTCTACAAACAATGAGCACTGGAGAAGGTGTGGAGAAAAGGGGACCCTCCTACACTCTTAGTGGGAATGTCAATTGGTATAGCCACTATAGAGAAACAGTATCCCTTAAGAAACTAGGAATAAAACTGCCATATGACCCAACAGTCCCATACTGGGCATATACCCTGAGAAAACCATAATTGAAAAAGATACATGTACCCCAGTGTTCACCGAAGCACTACTTATGATAGCCAGGACACAGAAGCAACCTAGGTATCCATCGACAGATGAATGGATAAAAAAGTCGTGGTACATATATACAATGGAATATTACTTAGTCATAAAAAACACATACAAGTCAGATCTAGTGAGGTGGATGGACCTAGAGCCTATTTTACAGTATGAAGTAGGTCAGAAAGAGAAAAATATCTTGTATTAATGTGTGTATATGGAATCTAGAAAAATGTTACTGATGAACCTATTTGCAGGGCATCAATGGAGACATAGAGAATGGGCTTGTGGATGCAGTGAGTGAAGAAGAGGGTAGAATGAATGGAGAGAGTAGTATTGAAACATATTACCATATGTAAAATAGATAGCCAGTAGGAATTTGCTGTATGGTGCAGGGAGCTCAAATTGATGCTCTGTGATAACCTAGAGGGGTGGGATGTGGTGGCAGGTGGGAAGGAGGTTCAAAAGGAAGGGGGCATTTTTATTTGCCCTACAGATTTTAAGTTTATTAGTTTGAGGCAAATTTTGTTTGTTAAAATCATTTATCATTTTGAAGTCTTAAAAATACTACTTTGTCAATTTTGCTGCTACTGCTAAGTCACTTCAGTCGTGTCCGACTCTGTGCGACCCCATAGACGGCAGCCCACTAGGCTGCGCCATCCCTGGGATTCTCCAGGCAAGAATTCTGGAGTGGGTTGCCATTTCCTTCTCCAATGTATGAAAGTGAAGAATGAAAGTGAAGTCGCTCAGTCATGTCTGACTTGTATCGACCCCATGGACTGCAGCCCACCAGGCTCCTCCGTCCATGGGATTTTCTAGGCAAGAGTACTGGAGTGGGGTGCCATTGCCTTCTCCGTTGTCAATTTTAGGTTTTCTCTTTTCTGGTAAGGCTGCTTCAGATATAAAAGGTATCAAACTGCCCCAAAATACTTTGGAGCTGTTGCTGCATAGACAGTGTGTCCTTTTAAAGATTCACATTTTGACTTAGCTGATCAAATGTTGAATTTTTAAAAATTATCAAAAATTAGGTATTAAGAATCTATCTCAAAATGTGAATCATGTGAAATAACTATTCATTTTGATGAGTATGTTATAGTTTACATAGCCATTTTCCTATTAGCTTTTTGCTATATTTTTTCATTTTTATAAATAATCTGAGATTAATAATCTGTTTTGCAAAGCCTATTCACATTCTGATTATGTAATTAAGAAGTACTGGGTCAAAGGCTTTTGATATATATCTCCAGATTACTGATTTATACTCTGAGAATAGTTAGCACACATATGACTTTACTCTCGTTAAGTATTCCTTTTTTGTTTTTGTTAATTTGATTAAATTTTTATTTCCTGTTATAGTGATATAAAAATGTTAATGAATCTACAGCCATTAGGTTTTCTACTTTGAGGAACTGACTGTTCATGTTCTTAACTAAATTATCTATTAGAACTGTAATATTTTTCTTACTTTTAATGAACTATTTATTAAGCATATTAGCAATTTATCTTACTTGTGATACTTTTTCCAGTTTATTTTAATTTTATTTGTGTTTTTAACATACAGAAGTTTTAGGAAGTTTATTTAGTCATGTCTATCCATACTTTTGGAGAAGGAAATAGCAACCCACTCCAGTATTCTTGCTTGGAGAATCCCAGGGACGGAGGAACGTGTTGGGTGCCGTCTATGGGGTCGCGCAGAGTCGGACACGACTGACGTGACTTATTTTTATAAAATGATGTTACGTTGTTTTTAAGCAAAGTTCTTCCCACTAATAAATATTTGCTTTTGTTATCGTCTCCTCTCCCTTTGTTCGCTCTTCCTCCTCCTCCTCATTCTTTTTAACTTTTAACTCTCCTGTTCATCTAGAGTGAAGTGAGAATCAGACTTTGGTGCCCTCCTTATCCTCTCTTCCCACTCTTACAAGCAGTTTTGTCTTTCCTTCCCTCCCAACACCTTAAGATGTTACCTTTGTCATACATACATTAATTTCTTATTTATATACTCTTCTTGGACTATATTTTTCCATTGATCAATTGCTAGACTGCACTTGTTTTAATTACTGATTTTAATATTCACTAAGAAACCTTATCTTTCACTTTAGACAGATTTCTCAGCTAATCTTACCTATTTTTTTCTTCCCTGTGAACTTTACAGTCATTATCAAGTTTCAAAAAAGGAAAAGAAATCCCTATGGAAATTTTTATTGCAATTACCTAAAACACATAAAAAGAATCATTATTTTTAATGCTCCAGTCTCCTTATTTAGATTTTAAAGGGATTTGTAATTTCCTTCACCAGTAGGTATCACAGTTGTCATAAAGTTTTTCCCTTTGGTATTATGTTTCTTAATTACGTTTTTTTCTTCAGAGTTTTTGAACTAGTTGTTGCTGATATATAAGAAAAAGACTATTAATTTAAAAAATATTTGTGTTGTATGTAGCTATTATTGAATCTGAGAGTTTTAACTTGGTTTCTTGACTTTCCCAGGTCTAGTATAATTTTCAAAAGAAAATTTTAATTTAGATTGACACCACTTTAAATGTTCATTATTAGGATAAAAATAACCCAATTATACATTCAAATATAACTTCACATTTTATTGCAGCCATTTCTCCCTTTGTCTGATAGTGGAGTTATATATGATTCTGATGAAAGCATTCATAGTGATGAAGAAGACGACGATGCTTTTTTTTCAGATATACAGATACAGGAGCACCAAGACCCTAACTCCTATAGGTAAATGAGGCTTTCTTCTTTTTCTTTCTGCCTTTTCTTTTGTAAAAATTCCTGATATTACTGGTTTTAAGCAACATTACTATTATATCATGAATTTGTATAAGAACTGACATATTTTCAGGTTAGGAATTCTTTACTTTCGAGGTAAATTGCTAGATAGTATAGTATTTCACATCTTGTTTCGAAGAATAGCTGGCAAAAATATTTTTAGTGAGGAAAAAATTACATAATTTATTGATATGCTGTTAGATTCCATGTGGCTGTATAATAAAACCCTTTCCATTGTTGCATATCTTTTATTTTCAGAGACTGCAAAAGTACTATTTTTTTTTTAGTAGTAAATGGTTAGGAAAAAACAGCTTATTTTCTGGGTGGGAGATTGGGCCAAACAATTGACACAGTACTATGTTCTCATGATTTTATTTTTCGATTAAGCAGAATTTTTTTAATCCTATTTGAACAGCTGGGCTCTTCTACATTTGACAATGGTTAAGCTTGCACTTCACAATGTCAGGAATTTCTTTCCCATTGCTGGATTGGAATTTTCTGGTAAGTTTGGAATTTGGAAATTAATGCTAATAATTACCAAGTTTCTTGTTACAAGATCCATATAAAAGAACTAAAAAAAAAAAAAAAAAAAAAAACTGCATTGGAGATGTTATGAGGTGTCTTGTTTATCTTAGGTTCCAGTGTGTGGTTTTTAGTTCACATGGCAAGAATTACTGACTACCTGGAAGGTTGGAAGAAAAAGCAGGAAACCAGCCTGTAGAAGTGGAACATTTTCTCAGCTCATATTAGAAAGCTGGTCTTTTGTTCAAAGCATTAATAATCCAAATGATGTTAGATTAACAGTTTCAGATTTATTTCTATTTTCAGACGGTTTGGCTCTAACAACTTGGATTTTGTAAATATGTGGGGATGGTCGACATCTTTAATCAAAGTAAAGTATATCCTGTTACATTTTAGAGTTGCCTGTAACATCACCATTGGGTATTGCTGTGATTAAAAACTTGGAGAATTGGGAGCAGATCTTACAAGAGAAAATGGATCATTTTGAAGGTCCTCCCCCCAACTATATCAACACATATCCAACTGACCTTTCAGTTGGAGCTGGACCAGCTAGTCTTCGAAATAAAGCAATGCTAGAACCTGAGAATACTCCATTCAAGTAAGAATTCTCTTATAATGCTAATAAGAGTAGCTTGGCTTAACCTTTCTGGAAGACAGTTTGGCACAATATCATGCCAGTAGCCTTTAAACCATGCATGACTTTGAATTTGCAATCCCGTTTCTAGCAGTATATGCCAAAGAAAATATCTGAATTCTGGATAGAAAATTATTTTTCCCCTATTACCTATACTTCAATAGACAATTTTATAATCAGGAAGAAACCTTTATTTTTGTCATCATTTTAAGAAGTCTTAAATGCTTTGCGATAACAGTCTACATATGCAAATAAGATGCTACTGACCTTTTGTCTGTAATTTAATGCTAAACACAGTAAGGTTTTTTAATTGATGTTTTGATCTTCTGTCTGTTCATCTGTGTGCTGTGTGCTTAAGTCACTTCAGTCATGTCCGACTCTTTACTAGCCCATTGACTATAGCCCACTAGGATCCTTTGTCCATGGGATTCTGCAGGCAAGAATACTGGAATGGGTTGCCATCCCTTCCTTCAGGGATCAAGCCTCTTATTTCTTGTCTTTTGGCAGATGGGTTCTTTATCGATAATTCTACCTGGGAAGCCCCTTTTGATAAGCAGCATCCTGTTTTTTGAGGCAGCTGGCCATGATGTAGAGTATTGCTCATAAACTTGAAAGATCAAGGCTTTTTAGTTTGTTAGGCTGTTAAAAATTAAATGTGGGACTTTATATTTATTGATGATATGCTATAACCAGCAGATCCAACCTAAAGGATAATTTAAAAAGAGAATAAAAAGAAATTCATTTGACTCTCAGCTCAGCTTGTCCATTTGGAGAATCAGTAATTAGAGAATTAATTGCCAGATGAAGGAATGATTTATAGAACTAAAAATTCAAAGTGAAACATTAAATTTTGTTGTGGTTAATGCTATATTTTCTTTGAAGTAATGGAGGTTTTAAAAAATTATCTGCAAATAATGAAACATTTTCTATACTAAAATAGTGTGATACTTTTTTTTTTTTTTAACTAGATCCCGGGATTCTTCTGCACTTCCAGTCAAACGACTTTGGCATTTTCTTGTTAAACAAGAAGTACTTCAAGAGACATTCATGAGATATATTTTCACTAAGAAAAGAAAGCAGAGTGAGGTATTTTGGGAAAAAAAATTCTCTCATAATTTTCATTTAGTTTTCTTTAACATTTCTAATGATTCTAGTTTTTGATTTATTTGAAATTTACTTTTGGTTTGAACTCATTATCTTTCATACATTATAGGTAACATTGTACCAAACTTGAGAGAATTTTTTTAAGATAAAAACTTACAATTTTTATTTCATAACAATGAAACAACATAGGTCCTTAGATAAATCCGGTATAATCAAATGAAAGTTGGTATGTCCTTTATAATATTTGCCATTGGGATTTTTACATGTAACAAACATTGTGAGGGATGGCTTAGGGAATTTAATATATAAATGAGTATACTCTATGTTATGATTCTCCAAATACTATTTAATTGAAAATGCAGCATAACCCTTTATTTACTTAGCATTTAGAAATGAACAGGATAAACTGTAGAAGCAACAAATTCAAGATAATTTTGTGAGAGAGATTAAACTACAGAAATAACAAATGTGAGATGAAGGAGATTACTTTTAAAAAGTGAGGCAGAGATTCTACACTGCATGGTGATTTTTAAGCTAAATATAAGTTAGGAATGTAATGCCATACAGAGTTCAAGAAGAACCATGAATTTGAGAGAGTGGCACTTTCGACCTTAAAATGATCTCATTATAAAATGAAGGGTACACAGATGGTTTATATAAGCATTTCAGTCCATTTGGCTATTTAATGAGCTAATGAGCAGTTTGAAGAGTGTTCTGAGTGTAAGATGTGATTAAAGATTTGGCAAACAAAAACAGTGAGAAAAGAAAAATGAATTATATTTCACACCAAGAGGGACAGTCTATGTGGTTCAGTTTCCCAAGGTAGAAAGTAGAACTGCCTCTCACGTGTTCCCCGTGCCTACGGCAGCAGAACTAGACTCACTCTTTTCACTAGTCATTCACTCACTTGGATGGCCATTGTGGTCAGTTCTGGTCAACAGTCATTTATTTTTTCTGTGGATTTAAAAATTATGTACTTAAGTGAGGAACTGGAGGAATGAAGTATAGGGATTCTTTTGTATCTTATAAGCTTTTTTTAATAACGAAAGACTCCAATGGTATGGAAATTATTGATGTAGGGTTTTGTTGAGGGAACCCCAGAGCTATATTCATTTCCTCTCATTTAATCTGTTGTTTACTGCATTTTCTATAGTGATACTGAGTCCAAATCCCATAAAGTAAGATATAGAAAGTCTAAGAAATAGATTTAAAAGATATTGCAATTTTAATTAGAGCTCTGTTATTCACAGAAAGCCAGTTCAAGCCAGTTTATTGAAGGATCAATTTTCTGAGTGTTAGTTCTTCAAATTATTGACTGATTTCTTGAAAGTATGCTTTAGTTGTTCATAAGGTTTCTGACAGTTTTGTTTTGTTGAATCATCAGAGCCTCAGAGTGCTGTGGGAAGCCAGGGTCAAGGTTGATCAGACCCTCAGTACTTGTCTTGCGATTCAGGATCTGCTGTTTCCTTTCTGGTTTCCCTCATTCTTAACAAAAGTTTCCCTGATTCTGCCCCTTACCTCCACTTCTCTATGTCCCTCCATCTCTGTGCTCTTGGAATCAGGAGCCCAAGCTGTATGTACTTTTCTGTTTTTCTACCAGAAGAGGCTCTCCAGGTACAGGGATGTGGGACAGACATAAATTGAACGTTTCTTAAAATGCTGCTTATGTAAGTGTTCGTTGGCTCCAGCATGGGAAGTACATTGCTGGGGGTTTACACGGAAGAATTTTTATCATGTACCCTTTTGTACCTTTGAATTTAAATTGTTGAATGAAATCAATATCTTGTTCGTGCTTTGTGTTCAGTCGCTCAGTTGTGTCTGACTCTCTGACTCCATGGAATAAAGCCCACCAGGCTCCCCTGTCCATGGAATTTCCCAGGCAAGAATACTGGAGTAGGTTGCCATTTCCTCCTTCAGGGGGTCTTCCCAACCCTGGACTGAACTCCCATTTCGTGTGTCTACTGCATTGGCAAGTGGTTCTTTATCACTGCTCCACCTGGGAAGCCCAGTGTCTTGTTCAGTACTGTCCAGTAGAACTTTCTGTGATGATGGAAATGTGTATCTGTTCTGTACAGTATAGTAGTCATCAGCCACATGTGGTTATTGAGCCACATGTGGTTATTGAGTTGAAATACAGCTAGTGTGATTGAGGAACTGAATTTTTAATTTTGTTTAAACAGCCACATGTGGTTAGTGGCTATTGTGTTGACTAGCACAGATCTGCTGAAAAAATGGTTTTCATTTATGAAAAAACATTATAAAAACAATGTTAAGGCTGTTAGGACGAAATAAAATTGGTAATTTAGTTCAGAAATATGCAAAATTTATTAAAACTACCCATATAATAAGAGTGGTTTATCTTTTTAGATTATTAAATAGGATATTGGTGGTCTATAGGTTTGGTAAATCTAGTGAATTAATTACCAAAATTGGCAAAATAATCCTAAGAATGCTAAAATTTTGGCTAATTTTTAAAAAATCACTTAATAAAAATAAAATTCTGAGAAATGCTGAAATTTTAGAATCACTAGAAGATATGTTTACTCACTGAGTATGTTAGAGACTACTCTACAGAACAAGTCTTTGTGAAATCGGTAAGTGTGGGAAGCTTAGCCTCTTGATTAAAGGTGGATAGGGTCTTCAGCAGTTGGCTTCTGCTGAGTCACCCTCTGCACACATGGTCCCATTCCTTCAGCGTCAGCTGCAGCAGCCCTCGGGCAGTCACAGAAGGCGTGGGGCGTTGGGCATGTTGGCTGAAAGAGAAGCAGGCACTTCAGGAAGTTTTGGTATTAGGAGGAATATGTTGCTGTGATGAAACCTTCAGCGGTTTCCACAGCAGAGCAGAAATACCACTTCTGATTGTAGGCATCCCTAATGGTCCCGTCATCAACCAGGAGCAAAGTTATTTGTGTGATTCCTTTCCCAAGCCTCAGCTCATCAAACATGTACTTGTAAGGAGAAAAATCCTAAGATTATGTGTAGTAAATGGTTGATGTGAATTTTAATCCTTGGATCTCTCTTCATGGATATATTCCTTCTGAGTAAGAATGAAATAATTATCAGTACTTTTAATCTGTGTTTAGAAAAAAAAAATTTTCATTTTTTACTTGAAATAAACCCCTATAAGGATAGGAATCTCTATAGTAGAGAATGCATCTGCTTGTATAAATAGGTTTTATTTTTCAAAATTTTGGGTTTTTTTGAGTTTACAGTTAGAACTTCCAAGTTATATAACTGACATACAAATAATGAATTTAATGAATTTTTATTTTCAAATTGCTTTTAAATGTATAATACATAAATTTTGCCTGTTTTGTGTTGTGTTTTATCTGATATCACATTTTACTCAGTTTAATTCTTAATGTTGTGCTGGTAAATTCATTTTTACCATCTTTAAGTGATGGAGTGTCCATTTCAATTTGAAGATTTTCTTTTTTTTTTTTTATAATTCCGTTTCATGCGTGTGTTTTGCATTTGTGACGATGTGGTGTTGTTTAAGTCTATAGAAGAACATGTGAAGCAGGTCAAACAAAACTGCGTAGCAGAAGATTGCCACATCAAGGTAGTATTCCATGCTCTCAAATTTAGCTCATTCTTTAAAGTTCAAGGAGCTAACCCCTCATCTCTGATACTAACCATGATCTGCCCAGCTGGCTAACTAGTCCGAGTGCTCACTGCTCCCACACACCTCAGTGGCACAGGGTAGGAGATGCTCCACTGTGTCAGGCTTGAGCTCTCTTGCAGTTGGTTCTTCTCCTTGTTGCTTCCTGTCCCGTCTTCACTTCTGTCCCTTTTCAAAATCTATTCTAAAGCGTGATTGTTTTATGCTTCCTCCTCCTTGCTTCTGCCTCTTGTTTCCTTCCTATCACCTTTGACTCTAAGCATAACACTTTCCTCTCATCCATCTCCTTCATTCCTTTATAACTGTTCTTCTCTCCAACTTCTTACTCCTATCTCATCACCCTTATTTAAAAATATATCATTTCTTACATGACTCCATCGTCTTTCTGTGTCTTTTTCTCTCACATTCTTGCTGCTATGTCTTTGTGCACTTTGGGAAGAGACAAGAGACACATTTTCCATTATAAACACTAATGAAAATTATGTTAGCTAATCTTTTGTGACAGTTACTCAATATCCTGTAATCAAATGGAAATTTTGTAATTGGGGTGATTACAGGGCATCAGAGAATCAAAGCTAGTTCCACATTTAATTACCAACACACTAAAATTACTGGTACCTTCTTTCTTGCTGCTGCTACATTTTCTTCTTGTCCTTTTAAGTTTTGTGGGACATATGTATATCTTTATAAAGCTGTGCTGTGACAACTAAAACTGCTGACATGTGTCTTGTAGGTTGAAGCAGATCTGGGCTATCCAGGTGGAAAGGCAAAAATCATTCATAAAGAGTCAGATATGATCATGGCATTTTCCATTAATAAGGTAAATGCTTCAGTTATTATGAAGAATGTAGTACTTTGATTTAGTGAAATTGCTCAGTTATTGACTCTGCCTTTGCTTTATAGGCGAACTGTAATGAAATTGTTTTGGCTTCAACACATGATGTACAAGAACTCGATATTACTTCTCTACTGGCCTGTCAATCATACATATGGATTGGAGAAGAATATGACAGAGAATCCAAAAGGTTTGCTTATCTTATATAGTCAATTTATTTTATTTAACACCAAAAACATTTTGCATGGGGTATAGTAGTCAATTTTAAATATAGCTTTCTTCAAAGAGTCTATTAAATGGTTATGCTTGTGATTTGAATTGTCTCGAAAACTATTTGTGTCTCTCTCCCTTCATTTGGGAAGGAGACAAACATAATTGGTTTAGCTGCCAATAAAGGCTCTCCTTTACTTCAGTATACAAAGTACTCCTACTTCTTCCATTAGACCCTGAGCTACTCCTAGGGTTTGAGTCAGAATAATCCTCAAAGCCTAATGCTAATTACTGACATTTAACTCCAAAGAAATGTCAGAAATTTACACAGTGATAAATAAATTTACCTGATTTGCATAATTACTGTAAAAAGCAGAATACACAAATATATTAAGTAGACTGAGTCATATTTACTAATTTTCAGTGTTTCTTCTTGCATATCTCCTTATAAGCATACCTTTTTTTTTTTTTAAGATAAAAATGTAGACAGCCTTACTTTTCAGTAAAACTCTGGACACTGCACCAAGAGTGCAGGAACACTTTCCTATTTTGGGGTGTCTCCTCCACGTTTGCCCTCCCTCTTCTTTTCTCCAGACTCTTGGAAATTTTATGTACTGGGAATGGTGCCAGGATAGCCTCTTCCACTGTTCTGGTTCTCGCTTGTTAGTATAGAATATAACTAAGTTGCAGTCATACTTCAGGGTAGATGGAACTGTGTTATATAACAATTAAAAATTAACATTTTAATGTGATAACTAATATCTCACTCTAGGAAAACTTTTAACTCCGATTTCTTCAAAATGTATGAATTTTATAAATGGGTATCTGTACTTGAAGAGAACATACAATCTTTTTCTATACAGGATAAAAAGCCAATCTGTGTTAAATACTTCAAAACAAACATTTGCTCTAATTTGTACAACAACAAAATTCCCCCAAACATTTAACTTACATTTTGCCTAAATGCAAAAAGTTAACCAGTACTAAAACTGGTGATGATTGGGACTTGTACCTAAGTTTTCCTCATGGATATTTATTCATTTTATTTTTTTAAAATAAAGACTGTCCTTTGGGAAGATAAAAAGGTCTGTAATTGGAATTTGTGTTGAAAAATGGAACTTTCACAGTAACACACGAATGTTTTCCACAGTTCAGATGATATTGATTATCGTGGTTCCACTACAACTCTTTATCAACCCACTGCAACCTCCTATTCAGCAAGTCAGGTGCATCCATCTTCCTCTCTGCCATGGCTGGGCAGTGGACAGACTAGCACTGGAGCGAGTGTGGTATGTCATTTACTATTAGGTATGGTTTCTGGATATGGACTCGCTCAAAAATAGGTGTAAGTCACTTTGACAGAAGAACGGTGGGCTGCAGAGCTGAGCCCTGGCCAGCAGTAGTAACCACAGTGACGCTAGCTAGCGTGATGTGAATATGTGACAGGTGCATGCTTGTTTTTTTCTCGTAACAACCTAGGTGATTTTCATTTTATAAATGAGCAAACTGAGAGGCACATGGTGGTAAACAGAGAAGGAAAGAATTCTTGTCTACTCTGTGTTTGAAAAGTGCACCAATGACATTATTGTTAATCATGGTAGTTAAGGGGTCCCATTCTCATGTTCTGCTCTGAAGACTCTGGAGATAGTTCTGATTGTCCTCAGGGACGGGCACTTGGAGGAGAGTTCCCTTTATCCCTAGATGAAGCCGCTCGGTGTCCTCACAGTCCACACAGACCAGGGCCAAGCCATCAAGTGACTGTGCTTCCCCAGCCTGTTCAGACAAGTGTCACGTATTTAGGGGGTCAGAAAATCCACAACAGGGTTTATTTAAGTAATAATCCAGTGTGAGAGAATAAATGTTATTAGAATTATAGAATTAGACGTGGCCTGAAGCATATCCTTCCTATCTCTTGTGTGATGCCACAATATAAATTCATTTTCATCTTCTTTTAAAGCTTATGAAAAGAAATCTCCATAATGTTAAAAGAATGACGTCACACCCAGTCCATCAGTACTGTAAGTGTTTTATTCATTGTCAAAGAACTGTGAGTGGCCGCTGTCATTTTGAAGCTGGCTTATAGAATTGGAAATATTGGAACCCTTTCCTAAGCATTATATCTTAAGTTTTTGCTTTTCCTCTTGTGTCTCAGATCTTACGGGTGCTCAGGATGGCAGTGTACGAATGTTTGAGTGGACACGACCTCAGCAGCTTATCTGTTTCCGCCAAGCCGGCAATGCAAGAGTCACCAGATTATATTTTAATTCACAGGGAAACAAGGTTAGTTCTAGGGGGTTACTACTAAATTCATCTGAAAATATTTGTGAATAAATGGCTAGTAAAGCTACATCTAAAAACAAATTCAGTCACTATAGATCTAAGCTTAGCAGGCAGTTTGGAATGGAAACAGTGAGAGATTTATTTTTGGGGGGGGGGCTCCAAAATCACTTCAGATGTTGGCAGCAGCCATTAAAGTAAAAGACACTTGCTCCTTGGAAGAAAAGCTGTGACCAACCTACACACCATATTAAAAAGCAGAGACATCACTTTGCTGACAAAGGTCTGTCTAGTCAAAGCTATGGTTTTTCCAGTAGTCATATATAGATGTGAGAGTTGGACTATAAAAAAAGCTGAATGCCGAAGAATTGATGCTTTTAAACTGTGGTGTTCGAGAAGACTCTTGAGTGTCTTTTGGACTGCAAAGAGATCCAGCCAGTCCAGCCTAAAGGAAATGAGTCCTGAATATTCATTGGAAGGACTGATGCTGAAACTCCAATACTTTGGCCACCTGATGCTAAGAATTGACTCATTTGAAAAGACCCTGATCCTGGGAAAGACTGAAGGTAGGAGAAGGGGATGACAGAGGATAAGATGGATGGCATCACCGACTCGATAGACATGAGCTTGAGCAAGGTCTGGAAGTTGGTAATGGACAGGGAAGCCTGGCGTGCTGTAGTCCATGGAGTCACAAAGGGTTGGATACAAATGAGCGACTGAACTGAGGCAGTTTGGTGTCTGTTTATATAGCCCTTTGGCTCTCAATAAGAGCATAAATCCACAGAATTTTGTGTGGATCAATTAATCATCCACTTACAGATACACTAAATATTCTGTGATTGTAAAGAATTCTGTTTCTGTTGCATGTGTTGATGGTACCCCTGTGTGAAGTCAGGCACCTGAGAGAAACCAGTTTTTTTTTTCCCCTAAATTATACTGTAGAAATTTGGAGTAAAGCAGTGAAATAGGCATGGAAAAGCCTTTAAAAGGTGGCAGGATATTTTCAGTACTTGGGGTTTCCTGAGACCAACCTAGATAGCATATTAAAAAGCAGAGACATTACTTTGCCAACAAAGGTCCGTCTAGTCAAGGCTGTGGTTTTTCTAGTGGTCATGTATGGATGTGAGAGTTGGACTGTGAAGAAGGCTGAGCGCTAAAGAATTGATGCTTTTGAACTGTGGTGTTGGAGAAGACTCTTGAGAGTCCCTTGGACTGCAAGGAGATCCAGTCAGTCCATTCTGAAGGAGATCAGCCCTGGGATTTCTTTAGTACTTTGGCCACCTCATGCAGAGAGTTCACTCATTGGAAAAGACCCTGATGCTGGGAGGGATTGGGGGCAGGAGGAGAAGGGGACGACAGAGGATGAGATGGCTGGATGGCATCATCTACTCAATGGACATGAGTTTGGGTCAACTCCGGGAGTTGATGATGGACAGGCCTGGCGTGCTGCGATTCATAGGGTCACAAAGAGTCGGACACAACTAGCGACTGAACTGACTGAGAACTACAGCAGCAGGAATGTACGTACAGGCAGGATGTTGGTAAAGTAGGACTGGGTGACTCTCCTTTTGATAAGTGATTTTACCTTTGACATGGCTACTCAGAAGCTGTATTTAATATTTACACTATTCTTACAGTGTGGTGTTGCGGATGGAGAGGGTTTTCTGAGTATCTGGCAAGTAAACCAAACTGCATCAAATCCTAAACCTTACGTGGTAAGTATCACTCAGTATTCCCGGGGTACATGCAGAGGCTGCCTTGTTTGTGAAGTGTTTGTTTCAGACAGCAGATCCTACTGGTAGATCTTTTGGGAAAGGGACCGCTCTGCAGGAACCACAGCCCAGCACCCACTGCCCTCATTCTAGGTCAAAATAACCAAAGACTTTGGTCATCCTTCAAGCTGTGAAAACCATTGTATTTGAAAATTTTTAGGGACCTTCCCTGTGTGTAGTACTATTTAAGACACATTTCTATTATACTTTTATCCATTTTGAAATCTCTAACTTCTTAATGATAGAATTTTATAGTGATTCATTTTAGGTACTATAATAAGAACCAGACAGTTCCATGCATGCCAGTTTGCTCCAGAATATTACTTACTAGATTTTAAAAGTGACTTCATCCATTAATCCAAATCCCGTTTCAGTCATTTGATGATGCAGATGAGCATGTCTGGAGATGTTTCTCTTAAATTAATACATTATAGACTGTGTCATAAAGTCTTTATGGAAGTGGAAGTGACCTTCAATCTACCCTCTGGCCTTTGTCATTTCTGTAATATACCAAAATAATTTCAAACAGAAAAATGTCTATTTTATTTTAAATACCCTGCTCCTCCTCCTGACTCCTCACCTCCAAGTTTCTGTTCTTCCACACCTGATACAAAAAGGAGAGTCATGTCTGTCTCAGTAAGTGGTTTGCTACTTACTGGAACATCCTGGAACAGCTCTGGAACATCCTCAGGCAGTCTTGGGCAACCTTAAACCTGTGGATTATTTTGCAGGACTACTTTTGACTTTGTTTTTTATTATTGCTCTTTACCTGGAGTGAAGGCAGGGCCCACAGAGGTGGTAAGGAAGCTAGGTATCTATATTAAGGTTACAGTTTGACTTGAGTCCTTCAGGTCTAAGACTAGATGGGCATGTAGGAGTTGTTCCTCTTTGGGTGGTGGCTGTTTGTTATGATTTAATATTATTAAAGCTTATTAAATGTATTTGAGATAAGCACTAAAATTGCCTGGACCCTTAATATAATTAAATTTCTTGCTTAAATTCATGTACTTGTTTTATCCCTTTGTTACATAATCTAAAAAAGTCACCTTTAATTCCATGTTTTTACCAACTTCTTTAAGTTTGATATTAGCCAAATAATGTGCAGATGACAGCAAATCCTATCATTTACTCTTTATTCTGGATTTTAAAAACTGTCTACAGCTTTTGCATGTAGTAAATGATTAGCAGAGCTGTGTGTGTGTGTGTGTGTGTGTGTGTGTGTGTGCTGTACCACATCTTACTGGGTTCTGAGATAACAGCAGCTGCACTTCGTTCCCACAGAGCTGGCAGTGCCACAGTAAAGCCACAAGTGACTTTGCATTTGTTACCTCTTCAAGTCTAGTTGCCACATCTGGACACTCCAATGATAATAGGTGGGTTGACAAAGATGCAAACCAGAAATAAGCCTATTTTAGGCAGAAAGGCACTCTTGCTAGAAAGTATGCTATGCTAAGTCACTTCAGTCGTTTCCGACTCTGTGCGACCCCATAGACGGCAGCCCACCAGGCTCCCCCATCCCTGGGATTCTCCAGGCAAGAACACTGGAGTGGGCTGCCATGTCCTTCTCCAATGCATGAAAGTGAAGTTGCTCAGTCATGTCCGACTCTTAGCGACCCCATGGATTGCAGCCTAACAGGCTCCTCCGTCCATGGCATTTTCCAAGCAAGAGGTACTGGAGTGGGGTGCCGTTACCTTCTCCAGAAAGTATGGATTTCTATATTTAGTCAGGTTTTACAACCTCAGAAATACAAAAACTGTTACAAATTCTTTTAAGCAGTTTTCCTTATCAGAAAGAGGCAAAAATTACTCCCAATGTAATCTACTAATAAGTATGTGGAATTTTTTTTTAACCGGTGTTAAATACTGGTAGATTTTTGAGACTCTAGCACAGAGTCGGACACGACTGAAGCGACTTAGCAGCATTCTCAACATTTTCTTTGCCTTCGATTGTTTTCATTGACAGCATGTGCCCATGAATGATACCTCTCATTTCCCTGTGGTGTTGATGCCCAGGGATAGAGAAGCATCTCTTCTACTCAGGAAATAATGTCTCATTTTCCCTGGAGTAATAATGGAAAAGAGAGAGGGCCAGGAGATGAGATGGGGACGAGTCAGGTGGGACCCATGTGAGACACAGAACCCTGTAGTTTGAAAAGGATAGACTCTTAGAAGTGATATATCCTCAGTCCTAACCTCTACTACCCTCGTCCTAGTTGAGAATCACTGCTTTATAAATGTAAGTGAACCAAAAAACCGTAAGACTCAATAAGTAAAAATACTTGATGTAAATCCCAGTGATGATTTAGAACAACTTGTCTATGATGTATTTTTATTAGAAATGTATGCCTCTGGGACACATTGATAACACCTGGAAACAGCCTCATTCATGGTGAGTCAACTCTTCGATTTTCATTATGCTGTGAAAGAGTGCTTTCCTGGTTTTAACTAGTAAATTCAGTGTGTACAGTTTGTTCATGGGTTAAAAATGGAGAAATGTATAGAATGAATAAAATTCTAAAAGTTAATTGGAATGCTGGCTGGCTTGCTGAGGTAAATATGTATGGACTCAGACATCCAGCTAGGCTCGAGTAATCTTTGTGTTGTATTCCCTTCGGAATATATGGTATGGGGAGTGGTGCTAGTGGTAAAGGACCCACCTGCCAGTGCAGCAGTCACAGGAGACAAGAGTGCGATGCCTGGGTTGGGAAGGTCCCCTGAAGGAGGTCATGGCAATCCACTCCAGTATTCTTGCCTGTGGGATCCCACGGACAGAGGAGCCTGTGGGCTTCAGTCCATATGGTTCCAGAGTCAAGGCTGCTGAAGGAGTTAGTGGCAAAGTATTTATTGAGCTCAGCAGAAATGAGATCATATTTTAAAGAATTAAACCTAACCATAAAATGAAAGTCAACCTTATGATGAATTAGAAATATGAACAATGCCAATTGAACATTATTCCTTTTGTGACAGCGTTTCCAGATTGCCATCCTAAAGATCAGTTTTCCACACGATACCACCAAAAATGCTCAAAGCTCTAGTAAGTTTTGAGTTAAACAAAGCTAGGTGGACTTAAAGATTTCTTTTATGATGAAGAGGTATTATTTGAGAGATGTAATTTTCAATTTTGATTGAAAAATTGTTTTGGTGAATAATTATTAACATCTTTTAAATTAATATTAAGGCTTTAATCATATTAGAATGCAGAGAGTCCCAGGAAGGATAGCTTCTTAATTTGTAGCTGGCAGTTTTCACACTAGTGTAGTTTTAATTACTTCATTAGGAAGAATAGTTGATTTACAGTGTTTTTGAAGTATAGTTGATTTACAATGTTAATTTCTGCTATATAACAAAGAGATTCAGTTGTACATACATTCTTTTCCATTATGGTTTATCACAGGATATTAAATATGGTTTTCTGTCTCTAGACAGTTTTTGATAAGGCTTTATGTATAGACAGGGACTGTGAAAGGGTAAATACTTGTTGTCATTGGTGGGTGTTAGTAAAGACATCGAGTATCACTGAGAAGCTTGTTCTCCTCTGCATTTTGGCTTCTGCATTCTTAGGAGACAGTATAGCTTAGTTAGGGCTTAAATTTCCTGTGTATATGTGTGTTTTCATACTAAGGTTATGAATAAGAAGTTTTTTTTCTGTCAGCGCTTGCAATCTTTTTACTTTGATCATGATTATAGAAATTTAGAAGGGAAACTGTGACAGTAATTTCTGTATTACTGAAATGTGTATTTAAAAATTACCAGCAGTACCAAAGTAGACATGGTTTGGGAAAGGCTCTTGATGTTTCTCTCCAGGTTTCACATGCCACGATCATGGTGCCACGGTGCTTCAGTATGCACCAAAACAGCAACTCCTCATATCTGGAGGCAGGAAAGGATATATCTGCATTTTTGACATCAGGCAGAGACAGCTCATGCACACATTCCAGGCGCATGACTCTGCTATTAAGGCACTGGCTCTCGACCCCTGTGAGGAATATTTTACTACAGGTTCAGCAGAGGGTAACATCAAGGTGAGTCATTATATGAGAGATGTGCAAATGTGCTATTATGTTTATCTTCTGTCAAGGCTGATTGGGAAGGGGAACCAAAGCAAAAAACTAACCACCCTCTTTGTGCGAACACCGTCTGTCTCTTGCTTCCTTCCTTCCTTCTTTCCGTGTGGTTCTTGTTAGGACCTAGAAAACCAGATGAACTCAGTATACTCTCAGGTCATAAAAAGCTTTAAAGAACTCTATGTGTTTAATTAACGCATGGAGTTTCTGGGGACCTCCTCCCCTCTCCCCACCTCTGTCTCCAGTCCCTGACTCTATTTTGCACAGTTGGGGTTTCCAGATAAGTGAGGCAGTACTGTTCTTTTATACTGCCCCAGGGCCAAAGCTTAGTATGTCAGGAATGTACTTAATTGAACTAGAGATGGGGTTATATATGGTTAATATGAAACAAGAGGATGTGAAAAAAAGGAATTTGAAAGAAGGTACAGGGAACTGTAAAGATAGTAAATGGCCCTGTGAGTGGTGTTATTTCTAATTAAATAAGCTGTTGGGAAAGAGGTAGTTAAGGGGAAGGTTGGGCTTTAAAGAGGTCATTTGGGCTGGGAGAACACAAGTGAAGGCCTTGTTTTTGAAAGTTTCTCATCTCTTTCTTAAAAGACTTACAGTTTTTGTTTTCACGGTTTCCTCTAAACTAGGTTTGGAGATTGACAGGCCATGGCCTAATTCATTCATTTAAAAATGAACACGCTAAACAGTCCATATTCAGGAACCTGGGGGCTGGAGTCATGCAGATCAACATCACCCAGGGCAACCGGATCTTCTCCTGTGGGGCAGACGGGACATTGAAAACCAGGGTTTTGCCCAGTGCTTTTAACATCCCTCATAGAATTCTTGACATTCTGTAGGCTTAAAGGTTGGGGCTTTATTTTTATAAACACTTCAGTTAAAAACACCCTGCAGAAATTGTTAGGCATTTCTGCTTTCCAAGCAGTTGTTTACCCACTGAAAACAATACAGAGAATCTCTGTGTAGAATCTGATCAAAGGTGAGTGTTAGGCCGCGTTGTGCCTATGTGGGCTGGTAGAATGACTGTGCATGTAACCTTTATCATGCTGACAATATTTAAATAAAGCAAAACCTAGTATTGTATGAAGGGTAGCTATTCTTTACAGCATTTAGCAAACCTGACTCAGAAAACAATCAAGGTTAGAAGTTAGCCTGTAACTAAGTTATAATAATGAGAAGGACGTTTATACCAAATCTAGGAAGAAAATGTTGCTGTTTCAGGTTTTTCTTCCTATTCTTACCACGATTGTAGCATGCCTGCAGTCTCCTTTGTTGAATGAAGAACAGTCATAAGGAGTTAGAAGCTCCAGGTCACCAGAAACACTCTAAGCTTTGGAGCCCCGTGCAGTGACTTGTTCTCTGCTGTGAGAGGTGTTTCCCATTCTTTTCCTGCTGAATATTTTTCCTGTTAGTGTTTATACTGAGCTAGTACTGTAATTTGCAAATGAGTGCAAATTTAAATGCAATGTTTTCCTCACAGTTTGCACATTCACATTTTTTGGACTGCTAGTTTTTCTATTTAAATATTTGCCTTCATGTTAGGAATGTAATAGTTGGACATGACATTTTTGTAGTTAACCAAACCATACCAAGTTAATATTTCTTTTTTTAGTCCAGTTTAGTACTTTTTCTTTTCACTATTTAAGGTTAAACACTCACAACATTTGAAGGCTATGTTGAAACTACACCAGTAGAGCATTTCATATTATAATTAAAATGAATGTTAGGCTTTTTGTGGCCAATTAATAGTTGATGAGATTGGTGATATTATTTATTATCACAGCCTATTGTATAAACTATGCAGAGTTAAATATTATTTGCTTGAAAAATATTAGCCAATGTTGTCATATTTTGATGTACTTCTTGGTTATGACCAAAAATATGTTCTTGAAATATTGAAACCAGTGTCTGTGTGTTTAAATGTTTACCAGCAAATTGTCTCATCATGTTAATGAGAATGTTTAATGCCTGTGCAGTAAATAGTAAAATATAATGGCATCAAAGCACCTTTCTCTGAGGGCAGTGTGGTATTTAGGCTGTGAAATACATATGTAAAAGAAAAATAAATGTTATTTGTTAGAGTTTTATCTCAGTTTGGTGTGGCATTCTTTGATAATAACAGTTGAGATCATTTTAACTTTAATAAAACTTAACTATTGGAAAATTCTTAAGATATTGGGCAGTTCATTCATTTACAAATATTTATGAGTGCCTTCTATATGAGAAGCCATTTTAGGAAACGGGATACAGAGGTGACCAGACAGAAGGCACGCAATGTTGGGATTCAGTAGGGTAAGAACATTACTTTATCTTCTTGTTGATCGAAGTTAGAGTGCATTTTGGTGTCCACACTGGTGAAGGAGCTAAGCTGGGGATGGTGCTCATGTGGACTGGTGAAGAAAAGGGAGGATGCCTAAATACTTAGGAACACAAACGCGACAAAAATGATAAGCATACACATACACTTACTGGGGCTTTCCCCAGTGGCTAAGCAGGTAAAGAATCTGCCTGCAACGCAGGAGACAAGTGTGTGATCCATGGGTCAGGAAGATCCCCTGGAGGAGGAAATGGCAACCTGCTCCAGTATTCTTGCCTGGAAAATCCTAGGGACAAAGGAGTTTGGCAGGCGGCAGTTCATGGGGTCACAAAAGAGCCGGACATGACTGAGCATGCACATACACTTACCTCAGTTCTGCATACAGTAACTTCTATGTGTTGCATTCTCTCCATCACTGTATGTATTATACTAAAATAGTACCTGGTGATTTGATCAGTCTAAGATAATAGAATTTTTCAAAATTGTAGATGATTTACAATACTGTTAGGTATGTAACAAAGTGATTCAGTTATATATATTTTTCCAGTTCTTTTCCATTATATTGAATGCAGTTCTCTGTGCTATACAGTAAATCCTTGTTTATCTATTTTATATATAGTGGTGTGTATCTGTTAATCCCATACTCCTGATTTATCCCCCATACCACCTTTCCCCTTTGGTAACCATAAGTTTGTTTTCTATGTCTGTAAGTCTGTTTCTGTTTTGTAAATAAGTTCATTTGTATTTTTTTTTATAGATTCCACATATAAATGATATCATTTGTCTTTCTCTGAAGGTTTACTTAGTATGAAAATCTGGAGGTCTATGGGCTTCCCTGGTGGCTCAGAGGTTAAAGCGTCTGCCTGCAATGCAGGAGACCTGGGTTTGATCCCTGGGTCAGGAAGATCCCCTGGAGAAGGAAATGGCAACCCACTCCAGTACTCTTGCCTGGAGAATCCCATGGATGGAGGAGTCTGGTGGGCTACAGTCCATGGGGTCGCAGAGTCGGACATGACTAAGCGACTTCACTTTCACTTTCATCCATATTACTGCAAATGAACTCTGGGAGCTGGTGATGGACAGGGGGGCCTGGCATGCTGCACTTCATGGGGTTGCAGAGTCGGACATGACTGAGTGACTGAACTGAACTGATCCATATTACTGCAAATGGCAGCATTTCATTCTTTTTAATAGCTGCATAGTATTCCATTTTATATATATATATATATATATATATACATATATATATATACACACACACACACACACATATCTTCTTTATCCATTCAGCTGTTGTAAACAGTGCTGCTATGAACACTGGGTGCATGTATTTTCAAATTAGAGTTTTCATCTTTTCTGGATATATGCCCAGGAGTGGGATTGCAGGATCATATATGCTAAATCTAGTTTTAGTTTGTTTTTGAGGAACCTCCATACTGTTTTCCATAATGGCTGCTGGAATTTACATTCCAGCCCAACAGTGTAGGAGGGTTCCCGTTTCTCCACAGCCTCTCCAGCGCTTATTGTTTGTTGATTTTTGATGATGGCCATTCTGATGTTCATGAAGTGATACTACTCCTGGGCATATATCCAGAGAAGACTATAACTCAAAAAGGTACATACATACCAGTGTACATTACAGCACTGTTTCACAACAGCCAGAACTTGGAGGCAACCTAAATGTTCATCAAAAGATGGCTAAAGAAGATGTGGTGTGTGTTATATATATATTACACACACACACATGTACACACAACAGAATATTATGCAGCCATAAGCAAAAAAAACCAAAATGCATTTGCAGCAACATGGATGGACCGAGAGATTGTTACACTGAATGAAATCAGAGAAAGATAAATAGCATATGATATTGTTTTCATGAGGAATCTAAAAAAGGATACAAGTGAACTTATTTAACACAACAGAAGTAGAGTTACAGATATAGTAAACCAACTTATGGTTACCAGGGGGGTAAGGGAAGGTAGGGATAAGTTGGAAGATTGGGACTGACATATACACAATACTATATATAAAATATCAGAGAAGACAATGGCACCCCACTCCAATACTCTTGCCTAGAAAATCGCATGGACAGAGGAGCCTGGTGGGCTGCAGTCCATGGGGTCGCTAAGAGTCGGACACGACGGGGTGACTTCACTTTCACTTGCATGCATTGGAGAAAGAAATGGCAGCCCACTCCAGTGTTCTTGCCTGGAGAATCCCAGGGACAGGGGAGCCTGGTGGGCTGCCGTCTGTGGGGTTGCATAGAGTTGGATACGACTGAAGCGACTTAGCAGCATATATAAAACATAAGGACCAACTGTATAGTACAGAGAACTCTACTCAATACTCTAATGGCCTATATGGGAAAAGAATCTAAAAAAGTGAATGTATTTTACTTGTTCTGAAATCTATTTTGTCTGAAATTAACATAGCTATTTTAGTTTTCTTTTGATTCATGTTAGCATAGTTTACCTTTTTCCATTTCTTTACTTTTAATCTGTGTCTTTAAAGTAGGTGTTGGGTCTTGGGTTTTGTTGTGGTTTTTTTTTTTTTAATCCTGACTGTCTTTTACTGGTATATTTAGATCATTTACATTTAAAGTGATTATTGATAAGAACATGGTAAATATTAATACAGCTATAACTGTTTTCTCTTTGTTGCACTTTAAAAAAATCTTTTCTGCCTTCTCTGGTGTTAGTTGAGCATTTAATATGATTCAACTTTATCTTCTCTTATTAAATCTATTATACTTCTGTAACAGGAGTGTAAGTGGCTGCTCTAAAATTTTTCTTATACATTTGCCACAGACTTAAGTTACTTTCAGGTAACATTATACTGCTTCATAGATAGTGCAGGTATACTATACTGTTCCCAGTTCCTCTCTGCCGCTTCTGTAACGTTGCTGTCATTCACTTCCATTTTCCATCATCTTAGTACATTGTCTCTGTTATTACCTTTAACAGTTACATATGGAAATCAGTTGTGAGTAAAAAAAATATGATCTTACCTACATTTATTTCTTCTATTTCTTTTCCATTCTTTATGCAGATATCAGTTTCTGATCCATATAATTTTCTATCTCTTGAAGAACTTTAACCATTTCTTGCAAGGCAGACCTGTTAGTGAGATTTCCACAGTTTTTGTTGGTCTGAAAGACAAAAAAATCCAGTATAATTCTTTTCCTTGCTTCTTTCTTTTTTTTTTTTTCTTTTTTCTCTGTACCACGTGGCTGGTGGGATTTTAGTTCCGTGGCCAGGGATTGAACTCAGGCCATAGCAGTGAAAACATCAATGCTAAAACCCCCAAAACAAACCCATGAGGCATTGTTTCTATTGTTAGTGATAAATAGCTTTCAGAATCCCTGTTTTATAGGTAAGACAGTTGAGACTCAAACTCTGCAATGTAAGAATTCAAATGAGTTTCACTCCTCAGTTCAAACCCACACAGCCCTACACTGTTTTGTAAATATTGCCCTCAGTTCAGTTCAGTTGCTCAGTCATGTCCGACTCCTTGTGACCCCATGAATCGCAGCACGCCAGGCCTCCCTGTCCATCACCAACTCCCGGAGCTTACTCAAATTTGTGTCCATCAAGTCGGCGATGCCATCCAGCCATCTCATCCTCTGTCGTCCCCTTCTTCTCCTGCCCCCAATCCCTCCCAGCATCAGAGTCTTTTCCAATGACTCAGCTCTTCACATGAGGTGGCCAAAGTATTGGAGTTTCAGCTTTAGCATTAGTCCTTCCAATGAACACCCAGGACTGATCTCCTTTAGATTCATGGACCTAACATTCCAGGTTCCTATGCAGTAGTGCTCTTTACAGCATCGGACCTTGCTTCTATCACCAGTCACATCCACAGCTGGGTATTGTTTTTGCTTTGGCTCCATCCCTTCATTCTTTCTGAAGTTATTTCTCCACTGATCTCCAGTAGCATATTGGGCACCTACCGACCTGGGGAGTTC
Source organism: Bos indicus (assembly GCF_029378745.1). Classification (NCBI taxonomy): domain Eukaryota; kingdom Metazoa; phylum Chordata; class Mammalia; order Artiodactyla; family Bovidae; genus Bos; species Bos indicus. Next base: position 58,739,403 of record NC_091769.1, read on the forward strand.
CTCTTTCAGTATCCTATCATTTTGCCTTTTCATACTGTTCATGGGGTTCTCAAGGCAAAAATACTGAAATGGTTTGCCATTCCTTTCTCCAGTGGACCACATTCTGTCAGACCTCTCCACCATGACCCGCCCGTCTTGGGTAGCCCCACATGGCATAGCTTAGTTTCACTGAGTTAGAGAAGGCTGTGGTCTGTGTGATCAGATTGACTAGTTTTCTGTGATGATGGTTTCAGTGTGTCTGCCCTCTGATGCCCTCTCGCAACACCTGGGTTTCTCTACAGATATCTAAATACTTCTCACAGATTCCCATGGACTCTCTGAGAAACATATGGTAGGCATATTACTGATACTAGATATGTCTTTGGACTTCATGGTGGATTCTTCAACTTAAGCTACACACACACACCCACACACACACACCCCCCCCAAGTTAAGGGAGTTAAGAGTATGCAGGCTAACACAAAGAGCAAGAGGAAATAAGCTTGTGAGAGACTCTTATCCAGTCCCTAAAGGAAAACTGCCTCAGGCTACCTGTATAGGACAGGATGTGTTGTATGTCTGTCAGTCACGCAGTTGTGTCCAGCTCTTTTTGACCCCATGAACTGCAGCACACTAGGCTTCCATGTCCAGCCCCTTTGATGAGGCCAGGGATCTGATTAGTCTGGTGGTCTGGCATGTAAAGCACCGTGGGAAGTCACAGAGAGAACAAGACTGAGAAGTTTGCCTCGGGCATATTCCACTCAAATTCAAACCTAGGAATCTAGCTTTGGCTAAGGCTCTGTTTGACCCAGGAACCTGAGGTGGGCAGGAATCATCCTGTAACCTTGTGGACACTACCTGTAAGTATAATGGCACCACACTTGCTTAGGGCACCCGTAAGTCACAAGGCTTAGGGAGTTGTGAACGATAACCACTGTTCTTAGGACCTGTCCTGTGGCAGGTATTGCAGAGATATATTCCAAACACCTTGGACTTTCAGGTGGCCAACCTCACAGGTATATTTTCCAACACACACTGGAAGGAACAACAAAAATCACATAATACCACACTTAGGGCAAAAAGACTCAAGATCCCTGATTCCTGAAGGAATACCAATCAAAGGGACAAGGAGACATCAAATCCACCAGGCAAATTAGGTGTCGTCACAAGGCTACAGGCACTAAATGCGGGAGAGGGGCTGGAGCAAAGGGAGCCCCCGACACTGTCGGTGTGAAGGACTGGCAACTCCCAGAAAAATGGACAGTCTTCGAATGCCTGCCAAAAAGTTCTCAAGAGAGACTAAGCCTAGGCGCTGACATTCCCAGCCCTGGGCGTAAACCCCTAGAAACCTATCATTCAGAAAGAGACGTGCACATCCACGAGCACTGCAGTAATATTCACAGGAACCAAGACAGAGAAACAGCAAAATCCCCACCGATACGTTAGAGCTTCAACAAGATGTGCCGCCTATAAGGGACGGACTATTACTTGGCCAGAGAAAACCCCACTGAGAGATGGGGATGTTATTCCCCTGGAAGCCACGGGGATGGAAATTGAAGGATCCTATGCTCCAGAGACTCAGCCAGACAGAGGAAGACCACAGGGCCCATGATGTCCCCCTCTGGACTGAAGAAAAATAAACGAAGGATCAAATTTATACCCCAAAGAGAGACCCTGAGAAAGTTCTATCTCGTACCAAGGGAACCAGAAAAAAAAAAAAAGACAAATCCAGAAGTGAAGGGGGTAGGGATGAATTAGGGGGTCCAGGCTAGCAGAAATAGAGGACTCGGTATCCATCATAGATAATCCACCAGAATTACCAGCTTTTACTTTCTTCTTTCTTTTGTTTTTCACATACACACAGAAGTTTCTACCTCTGACCCGACCACAGAAATGGCAGTCTCTAAAGGTAATCCACAGAGGTAGTCTCTTTGCTTCCTCATATACACTGAAAACTGGGTCAGACATAGATAATCCACAAGGACCTTATGCTCAGCAGGGGGCATGACCTTCTGCAAGAAGCTCTGTGACAAAAAAAACCCAGAAACATAGATACAGCCTATAGTTATCATCATACCTGTATCAGAGGTCTGTACACTGACAACAAGCACAGAACAACCAATCGACTATACAACATGGGCATGATGTCAAAGGAAAAGAAAGAAAAGCAATTCCAACTGTATCCCCTTGAACCTACTTTATTTGACGTTTCTCCTATACCAGGAGTCTACTCAAGCTTGTGTCCCAGGTTGGGACAGGGTGAGGTCGAGACAGCCTGGCAGTGTGCCCTTCCTGAGACCCCTTTTCAACCTCTAGTGCCTGCTCGGCTCTGGCTGGGACCGGAGTCTGGAGTGGAATCAAGGCCTGGAGGATCTTGGGAGCAATTGTCAACTGACCTCCACCCTCTCCTGGTGCTAAGGTTCCCAGCTCAAGCTTCCTTCCTGAGAGTGCAGCTTCCTAGGCACTTTGGTGTCTAGATCTGGGCGCTCTGGACCTGTTGGGATTAGTTAAAATGTGGGAGAGTATAGCTTTAAGGAGAGGAAGCTGTGGGACTCAAGCCCCTAGGTGTTTGCTCAGACACATTGCACTGGAAGGTGCAGCCCAGGAACCTGACATTCCCTAAGGCTCCGGTTGCACTAGGAACCCAAGGTGGATGTGGAAAAATGCTGCCCACTTGTGGACATGTCCTGTCAGTACAATCGGACAGCCAGGGCTTCGGGGCACCTAGAGTCCACAGGGCATGGGAAGCTGTTAACCATAATGGCTGCCCTTAGGACTTGTCCCGGGACGGGTATTGCAGAAGTAAATTTTGGCCAAGATGGAACTTCAGGAAGTCAGTTGCTACAGCTATATTATCTTCACACCTTTGAAGGAAAAATCAAAACCAGAAAACCTAAACCTCAATAAGAAACCAAAATGCTTCTGCATTCCTAATGACTGCAGGCATGTCCATTAGAAGGATGACAAGAAATCAAATCCCACTGGTCTAGTTATCATTCTCACAGGGCTACAAACAGTAACTGGGAGACTGCCTGGAGGAAAGGAACCCTGCTACCTACCCCTGGGAATATACACGGTCGGTGCCCAGAAGAAAGGACAGCCTCCAAATACCTGCCCAAACACTGTCAAGGGAGGTCAGTCAAGGAGCTGACATTTCTACACCTTGCTCTAGATTCCGAAAAATCTATCATTCAAGAAAACACAGGGACCCCAACATGCACTGCACTTGTAATTACAAAAGCCTGTCTATTCCTTCTGTAGCTATTTCTCCACTCTTCTCCAGTAGCATATTGGGCACCTACCAAACCGGGGAGCTCATCTTTCAGTGTCATATCTTCTTGCCTTTTTGTGCCATTCATGGGGTTCTCATGGCAAGAATGCTGAAGTAGTTTGCCATTCCCTTCTCCAGTGGACCACATTTTGTCTAAACTCTCCATCATGACCCATATGTCTTGGTTGGCCCTACACAGCATGATCATAGTTTCATTGAGTTAGACAAGGTTGTGATCCATGTGATCAGTTAAGTGTATATGTGTATATGTTTGGTCCATATGTGTATATGTTTGGTAGCTCAGAGGTTAAAGCGCCTGCCTGGAATGCAGGAGACCCGGGTTCGATCCCTGGGTCGGGAAGATCCCCTGGAGAAGGAAATGGCACCCCACTCCAGTACTCTTGCCTGGATAATCCCATGGAGGGAGGAGGCTAGTAGGCTACAGTCCGTGGGATCACAAAGAGTCGGACACGACTGAGCGATTTCACTTCACTTCACTTACACATACAGACCAATTAGGTGTATGTGTGTACTCATATGGCTGATTCAGTTTCTCTACAGAAGAAGCAAACATTGTAAAGCAACTATACTCCATTAAAAACTAATAAAAAACAAAAAGTAAAATAAAATAAAGCCCCTCAAACTCATAGACAGAGAACTGGTTGGTGGTTGTAAGGGGAGGTTGTTGGTAGTAGGGGAAAAAGAAGAAAGTGATTATAAGGAACAAACTTTCAGTTATAGATTAAGTCTTGAGTATTTAAGTTACAGCATGCTGAGTATAGATAATATAGATGAAAATACTGTATTGCTGATTTGTAAGCTGATAAGAGACTAGGTCTTGGAAGTTCTCATCACAGATTTTTTTTTTAGCTATGTCAGATGTTGGATATTAAGTAAACTTACTGTGATCATTTCACATTATATATATACATAAAATATGTATAAAATCACTGTTGCATGGATTAAAATTAACGTGATATTACATGTCCATAAAACTGGAGAAAAAATCCAACCAACAAATTGATTGCCTGCTCCCCCTAAACATGAAATGAAGTCTCAAATATGAAAATGGTCAATTTGTCAACTGCACATCAATATAGAAGAAATGCGAAGGGAATATAAAGGAGTCAGTCCGTCAAGCCAAAAGAAAATGGTACTACACGGAGGTCTGGACCTTCACAAAAGACTTAAGAACACAAGTAAGTATGTCGGGAAATTAAAGACTTTGACTTCACTATTTACCTCTGTTTAAAAGACAATCAGATTCCCTGAAGCAAAAATATTACAAACATTTCTGGTTTTATAACATATGTACTGGTGAAATACATGACACCAATGTCAAAGAGGCCAGGAGAGGAGAATGAAAGTATGTTGTCAAATACTGCATATAAAATGGTATATTGCTGAGGGAGACTGTGATAAAGATACACAGTTAAATAAAGTGAAAGAACACAGAAGGGACTTATAACTGCTAAGCTAGAAAGAACATAAGGTGAAATTACATAAAAGTTTTCACTCCTCCAAAAGATAGCAGCACACGGGAAAAAAGGGTTCAAAGGACACATGAGACAACAGAAGGACAGTAGATGTGAACAAAACACATTGATCATTACATTAGATATAGGTGGTGTAAACTTGAGGGGCCGAAAGGCAGACAGTTTCTTGCTGCAAGTCATGAAGTCTTTGTTGCAACGACATGACTCTGTTGTAGCACAAGTGCAGCCACAGCCATAAAGGAATGGATGTGGCTATGTTCCAATAAAATAGTATTTTCAAAAACAGGCCATCTACCAGGCCATAGTTTATTAGTCTCTTAAGTACCTCAATTCAGAAGTAAATATGGGGCAGAAGTAAGTAAATACACGACAGAAGTAAATATGGGGAAATAGCATGATCTATACATGCTGTCTACAAAAAAGATTTCAGTACGATACCCACAGATTAGAAGTAAAAGAATAGAAACACATAGATATACCATACTAATGTTGCAGAGAAGAACCAATTCTGACTCCATGTTGGGACTGTTTCTTTGACTTGTTTTGGTTGCTGTTGTTATAATCATACATAAAGCCCTGCCTCAGTAAACCGACCCCTCAGCCTGAATGTTGGATTAATGTGCCTTTGTTCAGTTCACAGGCAGATAATTTGACCCCCTACCTGTTAATGGCTGCAGGAAAGAAAGATTATTGGTGCTGTGTCTGCTCAAAACTGTTTGACGCTTTGTCACCTGGTGGATTATAGTGCACCAGGCTCCTCTGTCTGCGGAATTTTCCAGGCAAGAATACTGGAGCGGGTACTCATCCCTTTGTCCAGGGGATCTTCCCTACCCAAGGACTGAACCAACATCTGCATGGCAGGTGGATTCTGTGCTGCTGAAGGTCCAGAGCAATCCATTGATTAGAGAAACATAAATCAAAACCCCAGTGAGGTATCCTCTCACACCAGCCTCAGAATGTCAGTTATCAAAAAGGCTACTAACAATAAATGATAGAGAGGGTGTAGATAAAAGTGAATCTTCTACATTCTTTGTGGCTATGTAAATTTATACAGCTACTATGGAGAACAGTATGGAAATTCCTTTAAAAACTAGGAATAAAACTAATATATGACCAAGCAATCCATTTCTGGCCATATATCCAGGAAAACCCATCATTGTAAAGGACACATTTGCCCCAAAGTTCACAGCAGCACAATTTACAATAGCCATGACATGGATGCAGCCAAGATGTCCATTGACATCTGCCTTGATAAACAAGTTGTGATACATATACACACAATGGAGTATTACTCAGCCATGAAAAGAAATGAAACTGAGTTAGTGTATGAGGTGGATGAATCTCAGAGTATGTCATGCAGAGTGAAGTAAGTCAGAAAAACAGGTATTAATTCATATATATGGGCTCTAGAAGAGAGAGATATATACTTCTGAATCTATTTTCAGGCAGGGCAGGAAAAGACAGGCAGTGGGGGAAGGAGAGGGTGGCATGAATGGAGAGAGTAGCATTGATATACACACACTTACTTGTATAAAAATAGATAGCTTGTAGGACGGAGAAGGCAATGGCACCCCACTCCAGTACTCTTGCCTGGAAAATCCTATGGACGGAGGAGCCTGGTGGGCTGCCGTCTATGGGGTCGCACAGAGTCGGACGTGACTGAAGTGACTCAGCAGCAGCAGCAGCTTGTAGGAAGCAGCTATGGAGCACAGGGAACTCCGCTCAGTTCTGGGTGATGACTTAGACAGGTGGGATGGTGGAGATGGTGAGAGGGAGGCTCAGATGGCGGGAATGCTGATTCACATTGTTGTACACCAGAAATCAGGAAGATATTGTAAATCAATTATACACCAACTAAAAAAATTAAATATTATCTGTACCACCACCAAGTTCTGGACAGAGTGTGGAGAGAAGGGAACTGTCCTACGCTTTTGGTAGGAACATAAATTGATACAGCCACTATGGAGAACAGTATGGAGATTACTTAAAAAACTAGGACTAGAACTACCACAAGCCCAAGCAATGCTGCACCTGGGCATATACCTGACAAAATCTATCGCTGAAAAAGCCACATCCTCTGTAATGTGCACTGAAGCACTGTTTACTTTAACCAGGATATAGAAGCAACACAAATGTCCATCAGTGAGGACCAGCTAAAGAAATCATGGTACATATACACTGGAGTATTAGTCATAAAAAGAGAATGAAGTGTGCTATATGCAGAGATGTGGATGGACCTGGGGACAGTCATACAGAGTTAAGGCAGAAAGAGAAAAAGAAATATTGTATATTAACATGTGTGGAACCTAGAAACGTGATATAATGAACTTATTTGCAAAGCAGATCTAAAGAAACAGAACAAACCCTACAGACATCAAGGTTAAAAAGGACATTGGGAAGAATTAGATTTGGATTGACAATTTATACTATTGAGTCTATGTCTAAGATAGATAACTAATGAGAACCTACTGTATAGCTCAGGAAACTCCACTCATTGCTCCATGATGACCTAAATTGGAAGGATATCCAAGCAGAAAGCTGATGCATTTTCTGTACAGCAGAAAATTGAACATGGTAAAGCAACTATACACCATTAAAATTTTTTTAAATAAAAATGCCAAACTCAGAGATACACAGAACTGATTGGTGGTTGTTAGAGGAGTCTCTTGGTGGGAAAATTAGGAAAAGGTAGTGAAAAGGTACAAACTTCCAGTCATACAATAAGTCCTGGTGATATGATGTACAGCATGTTGAGTATAGATTGTAACACTGTATTACATATTTGTAAGCTGCTCTGAGCGTAGGTCTTAACATTTTTACTATTTTTTTTAACTATGGCAGGTGATGTATCTTAACTAAACTTATTAGGATGATCATTTTGAATTACATATGTACATACATATATATATATGTATATACATATATAAAATCACTATGTTGTACACTAAGAAATGGAGAATTTCCTGCCATATGAATAAATCAGGATCACAGTCAGCAGTGATTCCAGCCCATCTAATGTGAACTTCTGAGCCCAGAGGGCACCCAGGAAGAAAAATATCTGCTATTCAGCAGCCATCAGCCACTCCCCAGGGTGAGCCTTGAGGAGCTTGGGCGGGGGAAAGAAAAAGTCAGGATAGTGGCTTCTGATAGCAGAGATGCATATGACAGGAATGATTTCAGTGAGCCCAGACTCTTGCATCTTCCCATACATAGAAATGTGTAAAATTCCTTAACTTGAGATATTTGGTGTTCCATAATTAACAATAATATTTTGATGTTCAGACTACCTGCCCTTTGTTGCAAACTTCTATATAATCTGACTCTTCACCCGCCTCCTTGGAGTTTCCTCAGGGTCATTTGAGATGGTGTCTCCTGGGCTTGAAGTCCTAAAAATTCCCACCAAATAAAACTTCCTCTCAACTTTTAGGTTGTGACTATTTTTCAAGTCAACAACACCTAAAACTAATGTGCCAATTATACCTCAATACTACTGGAGTAAAAAAATCCAACCAAGAAACAACTGATTACCAAATATGCCTAAACAGTAAATGAAATCTTAAATATACAAAAGGTTAAACAATAGGTCACCTACAGATCCAAACAGAAGAAATGTGAAAGGAATGTAAAGGAAGTCAGTCCTTGAAGCCAAAAGTAAATGGTGCCACATGGAGGTCTGGATCTACAGCAAAGAGTAAACCGCATCAGTAATGGCAAAACTATTGTTAATTATGTAAAGTTTTTTACTTCATTATTTGCCTATCTTCAATAGATAATCAGATTGCTTGAAGCAAAATAATACAAATATTTTGGTTTATAAAACATGTACTTATGAAATACATGACAAAAATATTAAAAAGCGCACGAGAGAAGAATGAAAGTATTCTGTCCATGTTTTACACTGTGTATAAATGGTGTATTGATTGAAAGTGGACTGTGACAAACATGCACATTATATGGTGGATTCATGTTGATATATGACAAAACCAATACAATATTGTAAAGTTAAAAAATAAAAAAAAAAGTTATGACTACTAAGCAGAGAAAGGAAATAAGGTGAAGTTATAAAAAAAAAAACTTTCACTCATTCAAAAGACAGCAGCAAAAGAGGAAAAAAGGAGCAAAGGACACATGAGACAAGAGCAGGACAGATTTAAACCAACCATATCCATCTTTGCATTAGATGTAAATGGTGTGAACCAAAGTTCAGCAAACCTTTTCTTACAGGGCCAGATGATGAATAGTTTCCCTTTGCAAGTTACCAAGTATCTGTTGCAACTCCATGACTCTGTTGTTGCACAAAAGCAGCCACAGTCAAAAAAGAAATGGATGTGGCTATATTCTAATAAAATATTATTTTCAAAAACAAGCCATTGACCAGGCCACAGTTTACATATGGCCATAGTCAACAAAGTCATAGCTCCTGTCGCAACACCTCAATTCAGAGGCAGAGGTAGACTGGGGGAAAAAGCATGACCTAAATATATGCTGCCTAAAAAATGTGTTTTAACAGTATGCATAGATTAAAAGAATTTTAAAAAAGTGTACCAGGCTAACATTGTAGAGAAGAGCCAATTCTAACTCCATGATGGAATTGTTTCTTTGAGTGGTTTTAGTTGCTGTTGTTATAATCATACATAAAGCCCTGCTTCAGTAAACCCAGTCCCTCTGCCTGACTGTTGGACCAAAGTGCCCTTTTTCAGTCACAGGAAGATAATCTGACCATGCCAACCTAAGCATAGTTTCAGGAAAGAAAAGATTGTTAGTGCTGTGTGTGCTCTGTTATGTCTGACTCTTAGCCACCCAGAGGACTCTAGCACACAGGCTCCTCTGTCTGGGGAATTTTCCAGGCAAGAATACTAGAGTGGGCAGCCATCCCCTTCTCCAGGAGATCTTCTCTACCCAGGGATTGAGCCCACAACTTCTGCATTGCAGGCAGATTCTATATTGCTGAGGCTCCAGGGCAATCCAATTGCTGCTGCTGCTGCTGCTGCTAAGTCGCTTCAGGTCGTGTCCGACTCTGTGCGACCCCATAGATGGCAGCCCACCAGGCTCCCCTGTCCCTGGGATTCTCCAGTCAAGAACACTGGAGTGGGTTGCCATTTCCTTCTCCAATGCATGAAAGTGAAAAGTGAAAGTGAAGTCGCTCAGTCATGTCCGACTCTTAGCAACCCCATGGACTGTAGCCCACCAGGCTCCTCCATCCATGGGATTTTCCAGGCAAGAGTACTGGAGTGGGTTACCATTGCCTTCTCCATCCAATTGTTAGAGAAACCCAAATCAAAAGCACGAGGTATCATCTCACAAAAGTCAGAATGGCTATCATCAAAAAAGCTACAAACAACAAATGATGGTGAGCATGTGGCAAAAAGTGAACCCTCACATGCTCTTGGTGGAAATGTAAATTTATATAGCTACTACCGGGAATAGTATACAGATTCCTTAAGAAACTAGGAATAAAACTACCATGAAACCATGCAGTTCCATTTCTGGACATATATCCAGAGGAAAACATTATCCAAAGAGACACATGTATTGCAGTGTTCACAGCAGTACAAATTACAATAGCCATGGCATGGATACAACTGAAGGTCCATCAACATCTGCCTCCACAAATAAGTTGTGATATATATACACAGGGTCTTCCTCAAGGTTCATATGGCAAAGAATCCACCTGCAATGCAGTAGACCAAGGTTCGATCCCTGGGTTGGGAAGATCCATTGGAGATAGGAATAGTATCCAGTCCCATATCTTGCCAGAAGAACTCCATGGATAGAGGAGCCTCATGGTCTACAGTCCATGGGGTTGTAAAAGTTGGACATAACTGAGCGAGTAACACTTTTCACTTTTCATATATATACAATGGATATTATTCAGCCATGAAAAGGAATGAAATTGTCAGTGTGTAAGGTGGAGGAACCTAGAAGACAGTCGGTCACAGAGAGTTCAGTAAGTCAGAAAGAGAAAAACAAATATGGTAAACAAATATATGTGGAAGCTAGAAACGTGGTATAGAGGAACTTATTTGCAAAGCAGACCTGGAGGGATAGAATATACCTATGGACATCAAGGTTAAAAGAGTTTTGGGAAGAATCGGGTAATTTGGACTGACAAATGTACACTATTGAATCTATATCTAAGATAGATAACTAGTAAGAATCTACTGTATAGCTCAGGGAACTATACTCAATGCTCTATGATGACCTAAATTGGAAGGAAATCCAAAGAAGAGGGGATATATGTAAACATAGAGCTGATTCACTTTCTGTACACCAGAAACTAAAGCATTGTAAACCAACTATACACAATAAACAATAAAAAAAAAAAAAAACCCAAACTCATAGATTACAGACAACTGCTTGGCATTTGCTAGAGGAGGCCCTTGGTGGTGGGGGAAATAGAAAAAGGTGGTGTATAACTTTCCTGGGGATGTCATGTACAGCATGCTGAGTATAGTTTTTAATGCTGAGTTACATATTTGTAAGCTGCTCTGAGAGTAGGCCTTAACTTTTTAAAACTATGTCAGGTGATGGATGTTAACTAAACTTACTGTGATCATTATTATCTATTACATACTATATATACATATATATGTGTATATTTTTTATATATATATATATATAATCACTATGTTGTACACTGAGAAATGGAGTATTTGCTGTCATATCAGTAAACCGGATGTCACAATCATCAGTAATTCCAGCTGTACAAATGTGAATTTCTGAGCTCAGAGGGTGCCCATGAAGAACAATACCTGCTATACGGCAGCTACCAGCCACTCCCCAGGGTGAGCCTTGAGGAGCTTGGGGGTGATGTGAAAAAGGCAGGATAGTGGTCCCTGATAGCTGAGATGTGTATGAAAGGAATGATTTCAGCAAGCCCAGACTCTGGCATCTTCTCATACATAGAAAAGTGCTGTATTTCTTGAGATATCTGGTTTTCCTTAATTAATAATAATATTTTGATGTTCAAACTACCTGCCCTTTACTGCAAACTTCTATATCACCTCACTCCACCCCTTGCCTTCTTGGAACAGTTCTCTTAAAGTCACTTGAGATGCTGTGTCCCAGGCTTGCAGTCCTAAAACTTCATACCAAATAAACCATTCTTCTTAACTTTTAGGTTGTGACTACTTTTTAGGTCGACAACACCTAAAACTAATGTTACAAGCCAATTATATCTCCATAGTACTGGAGGAAAAAAAGACAACCAAACAACTGACTACCTGCTCTCCCTAAACATAAAATGAAGTCTTAGATATGCAAATAATCAAATGATTTGTCACCTGCACATCCATATGAAAGAAACGTGAAAGGAATGTAAAGGAAACCAGTCCTTGAGGCCAAAATAAAATGGTACCTCATGGAGGTCTGCATCTGCACAAAAGAGGGAAGAACACCAGTAGTGGTAACTACAAATTATATAAAGACTTTTACCTTTCTACTTACATCTCTTTAAAAGACAATCAGATGGCTTGAAACAAAAATAATATAAAACATTCATGTTCCTATAACACATGAACTGATGAAATACATAACAACAATATAAAAAAAAGCCAGGAGAAGGGAATGAAAGTATGTTGTCAAAGTTCTCACACTTCGTTTAAAATGGTGTATTGTTGAAAGGAGACTGTGATAAAGATACACAGTATCAGTTCAGTTCAGTCGCTCAGTCGTGTCCGACTCTTTGTGACCCCATGAACAGCAGCACGCCAGGCCTCCCTGTCCATCACCAACTGCCAGAATTCACTCAAACTCATGTCCATCGAGTTGGTGATGCCATCCAACCATCTCATTCTCTGTGGTCCCCTTCTCCTCCTGCCCTCAATCTTTCCCAGCATCAGGGTCTTTTCAAATGAGTCAGCTCTTCGCCATCAGGTGGCCAGTATTAGAGTTTCAGCTTCAACATCAGTCCTTCCATTGAACACCCAGGACTGATCTCCTTTAGGATGGACTGGTTGGATCTCCTTGCAGTCCAAGGGACTCTCAAGAGTCTTCTCCAACACCACACTTCAAAAGCATCAATTCTTTTGCACTCAGCTTTCTTTATAGTCCAACTCTCACATCCATACATGACTACTGGAAAAACCATAGCCTTGACTAGACGAACCTTTGTTGGCAAAGTAATGTCTCTGCTTTTGAATATGCTATCTAGTTTGGTCATAACTTTCCTTCCAAGGAGTAAGCATCTTTTAATTTCATGGCTGCACTCACCATCTGCAGTGATTTTGGAGTCCCCCAAAATACAGTCTGACACTGTTTCCACTGTTTCTCCACCTATTTGCCATGAAGTTATGGGATCTTCGTTTTCTGAATGTTGAGCTTTAAGCCAACTTTTTCACTCTCCTCTTTCACTTTCATCAAGAGGCTTTTTAGTTCTTCTTCACTTTCTGCCATAAGGGTGGTGTCATCTGCATATCTGAGGTTATTGATATTTCTCCCAGCAATCTTGATTCTAGCTTGTGCTTCCTCCAGCCCAGCATTTCTCATGATGTACTCTGCATATAAGTTAAATAAACAGGGTGACAATATGCAGCCTTGATGTACTCCTTTTCCTATTTGGAATCAGTCTGTTGTTCCATGTCCAGTTCTAACTGTTGCTTCATGACCTGCATATAGTTTTCTCAAGAGGCAGGTCAGGTGGTCTGGTATTCCCATCTTCAGAATTTTCCATAGTTTATTGTGATCCACACAGTCAAAGGCTTTGGCATAGGGAGACTGTGATAAAGATACACAGTATAAACTAAAACACCACCACTAGGACTTATAACTACGAAGCCACAAAAGGAAATGATGAAGTTATAAAAATGTTTTCACTTGTCCAAAAGATAGCAGCAAAAGAGAAAAGGAGAACCAAGGACATATGAGACAATAGCAAGACAGTAGATGTAAAACAATCATATACATCATTACATTACATATAAATGGTGTAAACCAAAGATCAACAAACCTTTTGTACAGAGCCAGAAGGTAAATAGTTTCCCTTTGCAAGTTATGAAGTCTCTGTTGGAACTATATAATTCTTTTGTGGTAGCACAAAATAAGCCGCAATCAATACATAATGAAATGGATATAGCTATGTTCCAATAAAATATTTTTTTAAAGTCCCTGTTTCAGTACATCAATTCAGAGGTAGAAGTAGATTGGGAGGAAAGCATGATCTCAATATATGCTGCCTACAAAAAATATTTTAATGTGACGGCCACAGTTAAAAGGAAAAGTATAGAAAAGATGTACCTTGCTAATTTTGCAAAGAAGAACCAGTTCTGACTCCATTTTGGACTGTTTCTTTGACTTGAGTGGTTGTTTTTATTATGATCTTATATAAAGCCCTGTCTCAGTAAACACAGTCCCTCTGCCTGACTGTTGGACAAAAGTGCCCTTGTTCAGCTCACAAGGACATAATCAGACCCTGCCTACCTATGAATGGCGGCAGGAAAGGAGAGATTGTGTGTGTTGTGTGTGCTCAGTCGCTCCATCCTGTCTCACTCTTCATGACCCCATGGACCCTAGCACACCAGGCTTCTCTGTCCATGTAATATTCTAGGCAAGAATACTGCAGTTGGTAAAGGACCAAATCCAGGGGACCTGCCCACCCAGGGATTGAACCCACATCTGCATTCCCGGCAGCTTCTTTACCACTGAGCCACCAGTGGAGTCCACTTATTAGAGAAATGCAAACCAAAACCATAATAAGGTATCATCTCACATCAGCCAGAATGGGTGTCATCAAAAAGGCTACAAACAATAAATGCTGAAGAAGATGTGTAAAAAATAGAACCATTCTACATTCTTGGGAATGCAAATGGATACAGCCACTATGATGAACAGGATGGACATTCCTTAAGAAACTAGGAATAAAACTACCATATGATCAAGAAATCCCATACCTGGACATATAACCCATCAAAAACTATGATTGTAAAAGATACACCACTACAATATTCACTGAAGCACTATGTACAATAGCCAGGATATAGGAGCTCCATAAATGTCCTATTACCTGAGGAATGGATAAAGAAACCATGTTTCATACATACAATGGATTTTTACTCAGTCATGAAAAGGAAAGAAATTGTGCCATTTGCAGAGACATGGATAGACCCAGAGACAGTCATACAGAATTCAGTGTTTCAGAGACAGAAAAGCAAATATTGTATATTAACACATATATGTGGACTCCAGAAACGTGGTATAGATGAACTTATTTGCAAAACAGACCTAGAAACAACAGAGAGAACAAATCTATGTATATCAAGGGCAAAAGCTGTGGCGTGAAGAATTGGGAGATGTTTATTGACATATATACACTACTGATTCTATGTCTAAGATACATCACTAATGAGAACTTACTGTATAGCTCAGGGACCTCTACTGAATGCTCTAGGATAACCTAAATTGGAAGGCTATCCAAGAAGAGGGGATATATGTAAACGTATAGTTGATTCACTTTCTGTACAGTAGAAACATATATCATAAAGCAACTGTTTAGTTGCTAAGTTATATCCAACTCTTTTGTGACAGCATGGGCTGCAGCTTGCCAGCCTTCTCTCTCCATGGGATTCTCCTGGTAAGTAAACGACTGGGGTGCCATTTCCTCCTCCATGGCATCTTCCCAAAATAGGGATTGAACTTGCATCACCTGCATTGGCAGGTGGATTCTTTACCACTGAGCCAGCCAGGACACCTGTGAAGGAACTATACTATATTAAAATTAAAAAAAAAAAAGCATAGAACTGATTGGTGGTTGCTAGTGGAGACCTTGAGGTGATGAATATTAACCAAACTTATTCTAATAATTGTTTTACATTACATATTGTATATATAATATGTATGTGTGTGTGTGTATATATATGTGTATATATATATATAATCACTATGTTCTACACAGAGAAATGGAGTATTTTCTACCATATCAATAAACTGGATGTCAGAATCATCAGTGATTCCAGGCCTCCAAATGTGAATTTCTGAGCCCAGAGGGCACCCAGGAAGATCAATATCTGCTCTCCAGCAGCCATCAGCCACTCCCCAGAGTGAGCCTTGCTGAGCTTGTGGGGGATGTGAAAAAGACAGGAAAGAAGCCCCAGATAGCTGAGATGCATATGAAAGGAATGATTTCAGTGAGCCTACACTCTTGCATTTTCCCCCCACACATAAAAGAGTGCTAAATTTAATAACTTGAGATATCTGGTTTTCCGTAATTGACAATAATATTTTGATGTTCAGACTACCTGCCCTTTGTTGCAAGCTTCTACATAACCTGATTCCTCCCCTCACCTCCTTGGAGCAATTCTCTCAGGGTCATTTGAGATGCTGTCTCCTTGGCACAAAGTCCTAAAAAATCCTGCCATATAAAGCAGTACTTTCAACTTTTAGACTGAGATTATTTTTTAAGTTGACCATACCTATAACTAATATACCAAGTATACCTCAATACTACTGGAGTAAAAAAAAATGCAACCAATAAACAACTGATTGCCATATCTGCCTATACATGACATGGAGTCTTAAATATACAAAAGGTCAAACAATGTGTCACCTGCAGATCCAAACAGAAGAAATGTGAAAGGAAGGTAAAGGAAGTCAGTCCTTGATGCCCAAAGGCAATGGTACCACATGGAGGCCTGGATCTACAAAAAGAGTGAACAGCACTAGTCACCTCTGAGCCACCAGGGAAGTCCATTGTAAGATTATTGGTAATTATATAAATATTTTTACTTTGCTATTTACCTCTCTTTAAAATACAATCAGATTGCTTAAAAGCAGAATAAAACAAACATTTCTGGTTTTATAACATATGTACTGGTGAAATATATGAGAACAATATTAAAAAGGCCGAGAGAGGAGAATGAAAGTGTGTTGTCAGTGCTCTTACACTGTGTATAAAACGATGTATTGCTTGAAGGTAGACTGAGGTAAAGGTAAATTCTTTATCATCTGAGGCACCAGGGAAGCTCCAAAGATACACATTATCAACTAAAGTAAAATTAAAAAAAAAGAAGTTATAACCACTAAACCAAGAAAGGAAATAAGGTGAAGTTATAAGACTTTTCACTCATCCAAGACAGCAGCATAAGAGAAAGAAAAAGAGAACACATGAGACAAGAGCAAGACAGTAGATTTAAACCAACCATATTCAAAACTACTGTAAAATGCTTTATAGAAACAAAATTATTAATGAAACATGACCAAGAAATTGGTATGTTTTCCATAGGTCTCCTTTCCATAGAGATTGTCTTGATACCCAACGACACTCATTATGTTAAAGTCTCAGTATCTTAGAGTTGAAAAGAATCTTATTAATATTTTCTATACTAGTAGTTCTGAAATTAGAATTACCTGGGGCTATATATACACATCGGAAAAGGCAATGGCACCCCACTCCAGTACTCTTGCCTGGAAAATCCCATGGATGGAGGGCCTGGTGGGCTGTAGTCCATGGGGTTGCTAAGAATCGGACACGACTGAGTGACGTCACTTTCACTTTTCACTTTCATGTATTGGAGAAGGAAATGGCAACCCACTCCAGTGTTCTTGCCTGGAGAATC
The DNA here is from genome assembly GCF_029378745.1 of Bos indicus. Classification (NCBI taxonomy): domain Eukaryota; kingdom Metazoa; phylum Chordata; class Mammalia; order Artiodactyla; family Bovidae; genus Bos; species Bos indicus. Next base: position 58,756,697 of record NC_091769.1, read on the forward strand.
CCAGGGACGGGGGAGCTTCGTGGGCTGCCGTCTATGGGGTCGCACAGAGTCAGACACGACTGAAGTGACTTAGCAGCAGCAGATATATACACATGGAGAAGGCAACGACACCCCACTCCAGTACTCTTGCCTGGAAAACCCCATGGACGGAGGAGCCTGGTAGGCTGCAGTCCATGGGGTCGCGAAGAGTCGGACACGACTGAGCAACTTCCCTTTCCCTTTCCCTATTCATCGTTACTTTAGATGTAAATAGTGTAAATCAAAGCTCAGCAAACCTTTTCTTAAAGGACCACATGGTATCCAGTTTCCCTTCGCAAGTTACGAAGTCTCTGTGACAACTACATAACTCTGTAGTCGCCTCACAAAAGCAGTTGGGGTCAACACAAGAAATGGAGTTCAGTTCAGTTGCTCAGTTGTGTCCGACTCTTTGTGACCCCATGAACCGCAGCATGCCAGGCCTCCCTGTCCATCACCAACTCCTGGAGTCCACCCAAACCCATGTCCATTGAGTCGGTGATGCCATCCAACCATCTCACCCTCTGTTGTCCCCTTCTCCTCCTGCCCTCAATCTTTCCCAGTGTCAGAGTCTTTTCAAATGAGTCAGCTCTTCACATCAGATGGCCAAAGTATTGGAGTTTCAGCTTCAGCATCAGTCCTTCCAATGAACACCCAGGACTGCTCTCCTTTAGGATGGACTGGTTGGATCTCCTTGCAGTCCAAGGGACTCTCAAGAGTCTTCTCCAACACCTCAGTTCAAAAGCATCAATTCTTCGGTGCTCAGCTTTCTTTATAGTCCAACTCTCACATCCATACATGACCACTGGAAAAACCATAGCTTTGACTAGATGGACCTTTGTTGGCAAAGTATTGTCTATTCTTTTTAATATTCTGTCTAGGTCGGTCATAACTTTCCTTCTAAGGAGTAAGAGTCTTCTAATTTCATGGCTGCACTCACCATCTGCAGTGATTTTGGAGCCCCCAAAAATAAAGTCAGCCAGTGTTCCACATCTATTTCCCATGAAGTGATGGGACTGGATGCCATGATCTTAGTTTTCTGAATGTTAAGCTTTAAGCCAACTTTTTCACTCTCCTCTTTCACTTTCATCAAGAGGCTCTTTAGTTCTTCACTTTCTGCTATAAGGATGGTGTCATCTGCATATCTGAGGTTATTGATATTTCTCCCGGCAATCTTGATTCTAGCTTGTGCTTCTTCCAGCCCAGTGTTTCTCATGATGTACTCTGCATATAAATAAGTAGGGTGACAATATACAGCCTTGACATACTCCTTTTCCTATTTGGAACCAGTCTGTTGTTCCATGTTCAGTTCTAACTGTTGCTTCCTGACCTGCATACATATTTCTCAGGAGGTAGGTTAGGTGGTCTGGTATTCCCATCTCTTTCAGAATTTTCCACAGTTTATTGTGATCCACATAATCAAAGGCTTTGGCATAGTCAATAAATCAGAAATAGATGCTTTTCTGGAACTCTCTTGATTTTTCAATGATCCAGCAGATGTTGGCAATTTGATCTCTGGTTCCTCTGCCTTTTCTAAAACCAGCTTGAACATCTGGAAGTTCGTGGTTCATATATTGCTGAAGCCTGGCTTGGAGAATTTTAAGCATTACTTTACTAGCATGTGAGATGAGTACAATTGTGCAGTAGTTGGCTGTATTCTAATAAAATATTTTCAAAACAAGCCATAGTTTACTAGTCCATTGTTTCAACATCTCAATTCAGAGGCTGAAGTAGATTGGGGGAAAAGCATGACCTAAGTATAGGCTGCCCACCAAAAACATTTTAATATGATAACCACGGATTAAAAGGATGGAAAAAGATATACCATGCTAAAGTTGCAGAGAAGAACCGATTGATTCCATGTATGAACTGTTTCTTTAACTTGATTTGTGTTGCTGTTGCTACTATAATCATTCATAAAGTCCTGCCTTAGTAAACCCAGGCCCTCTCCCTGACTTTTGGACCAAAGTGCCTTGTTCAGCTCATAGGGAGATAACGGATCCTGCCTAACTATGAATGGCTACAGGACAGAAGAGTTGGTGTGTTCTGTGTGTGCTCAGTCGTGTCTGACTCTTTGCGACCCCATGGACTGTAGTACACCAAGCCCTAGGTCTGGGGAATTTTCCAGGCAAGAATACAGCATCGAGTTGCCATTTCCAACTCCATGAGATCTTCCCCTCCCAGAGATCGTCCCACTTGTCCTGCATTGCAGGTGGATTTGTTTTACGCTGAACCACCAAAGATGTCCAGTTGTTAGAGAAATCCGTATCAAAACCACAATGAGATATCAGCTCATACCAGACAGAGTTTGAATGAGTTTCATCAAAAAGGCTACAAGCAATAAACGCTGGAAAGGGTGTAGAGAATAAAGAATCCTCTCACACTCTTGGGAATGTAAATAGATACAGCCACTATGGAGAACAGGAGTGAGATTTCCTTAAAAAGTGGGAATAAACTACCATATGACCATGAAACCCCACTTCTGGTCATATATCAGAGAAAATCATCATTCAGAAAGACACATATACCCATTGCTCAGAGCATCACAAATTACAATATCCAGCACATGGAATCCACCACTGATGGATGCCTGAATAAAGAAGGTGTGACATATTTTATGTATTTATATATATGGGTTTCCCTGGTGACTCAGCTGGTAAAGAATCTGCCTGCGATGCAGGAGACCCCAGTTTGATTCCTGGAGGAAGATCCCCTGGAGAAGGGATAGGCTGCCCATTTGAGTATTCTTGGGCCTTCCTGGTGACTCAGATGGCAAATAATCAGCCTGCAGTGTAGGAGACCTGGGTTCGATCCCTGGGTTGGGATGATCCCCTGGAGGAGGACATAGCAACACACTCCAGTATTCTTGCCTGGAGAATCCCCATGGACAGAGGAGCCTGGTGGGCTACAGTCCATGGGGTCACAAACAGCCACAACTGTGGCTGTGTACAGCACAGCACATATGTGTACATACATACATATACATAAACATATACATACAGTGAAATATTGTTCAGCATAAAAAAGGATGAAAATTAGTGTAGTGAGGTGGATGAACCTAGGTCTGTCTTACAGAGTGAAGTAAGACAGAAAGAGAAAACTAAATATTATACATTAATACATGTATATGGAATCTAGAAAAATGATACTAATGAACCTAATGAACTTGTGCTCATTTCATATGCTAGCAAGGTAATACTCAAAATCCTTCAAGCCAGGCTTCAGCAGTATGTGAACTGAGAAATTCCAGATGTACAAGCTGGATTTAGAAAAGGCAGAGGAACCAGAGATTACATTGACAACATCCATTGGATTATAGAAAAGGCAAGGGAATTCTACAAATACATCTACTTCTGCTTCATTCACTATGTTAAACCCTATGACTATGTGAATCACAACAAACTGTGGAAAATTCTTCAAGAGATGAGAATACCAGACTACCTTACCTGCCTCCTGAGAAATCTGTATGCGGGTCAAGAAGCAACAGTTAGAAATAGACACAGAACAATGGAGTGGTTCAAAACTGGGAAAGGTGTACGTCAAGGCTATAAACTGTCACCTTGCTTTATATGCATGGTACATAATTCGAAATGCCAGGCTGGATGAAGCACAAGCTGGAATCAAGATTGCTGGGAGAAATAACCACCTCAGATATGCAGCCGATACCACCCTACTGGCAGAAAGCAAAGAGGAACTAAAGAGCCTTTTGATGAAGGTGAAAGAGGAGAGTTAAAAAGCTGGCTGAAAACTCCATATTCAAAAAACTCAAGATCATGTCATTGGGTCCCATCACTTCATGGTAAATAGATGGAGAAACAATGCAAACAGTGACAGATTTTATTTTCCTGGGCTCCAAAATCACCGCAGATGGTGACTGCAGCCATGAAACTAAAAGACACTTGCTCCTTGGAAGAAAAGCTAAGACAAACCTAGACAGTGTATTAAAAAACAGGGACAACACTTTACTGACAAAGGTCCATCTAGTCAAAGCTATGGTTTTTTTCAGTAGTAATGTACAGGTATGAGATATGGATCATAAAGAAGGCTGAGTACAAAAGAATTGATGCTTTTGAACTGTGGTGTTGGAGAAGACTCTTGAGAGTCCCTTGGACAGCATGGAGATCAAACCAGTCAATCCTAAAGGAAATCAACCTTGAATAGTCATTGGAAGGACTGATGCTGAAGCTTCAATACTTTGACCAACTGATGTGAAGGGCTGACTCATTGATAAAGACCCTGATGCTGGGAAAGATTGAAGGCAGGAGGAGAGGGGGACAGCAGAGGATGAGATGTTTGGATGTCATCACTGACTCAATGGACATGAGTTTGAGCAAATTCCAGGAGATAGTGAAGGATGAGGAAGCTTGGCTTGCTGCAGTCCACGGGGATGCCAAGAGTCGGACATGACTTAGCAACTCAACAACAACAACAATGAACCTAATACAGAGCATAAAAAGAGATATGGACATAGAGAACAGGTTTGTGGACACAGCAGGGGAAGGAGGGTGTGGCACGAATTGAGATAGTAGCACTGACATATGCACACCTAAATGTGTAAAATAGGTAGCTAACAGGAAGCAGCTGTATAGCACAGGGAACTCAGCTCAGTGCTGTGGGATGACCTAGACGGGTGGGATGGTGAAGTGGTGGACGTTCTGAAGCGGAGGCTCAGAAAAAGGATATAGGTATGCCTAGAGCTGAAGAGTTGAAGTCTCCATTGCAACTACATAATTCTCTTGTAAAACAAAAGCAGTCACAGTCAATACATAAAGAAATGGATGTGACTATGTTCCAGTAAAATAATATTTACAAAAATAGGCCATCTATCAGGCCATAGTTTACTCCTCCCTTTTTTCAGTGCTTCAATTCAGAAGCAGAAGGAGATGAGGGGAGAAGCATGATCTAAGTATATGCTGCCTACAAAAAAATTTTAATATGATACACACAGATTAAAAGTAAAAGGATAGAAAAAGGTATGCTAATGTTGCAGAGAAGATATATTATACTAATGTTGCTAATTCTGACTCCATGTTGTAACTGTTTCTTTGACTGCTTTGAGTTGCTGTTTCTATTATCAGTTCAGTTGCTCAGTCGTGTCCGACTCTTTGCGACCCCATGGACTGCAGCACGCCAGGTGTCCCTGTTCACCACGAACTCCCGGGGTTTACTTAAACTCATGTCCATCGAGTTGATGATGCCATCCAACCATCTCATCCTCTGTCATCCCCTTCTCCTCCCACCTTCAATCTTTCCCAGCATCAGGTCTTTGCATCAGGTGGCCAAAGTATTGGAGTTTCAGCTTCAGTATCAGTCCTTCCAATGAATATTCAGGACTGATCTCCTTCAGAATGGACTGGTTGGATCTCCTTGCAGTCCAAGGGACTCTCAAGAGTCTTCTCCAACACCACAGTTCAAAAGCATCAATTCTTCAGCGCTCAGCTTTCTTTATAGTCCAACATTCACATTCATACATCACTACTGGAAAAACCATAGCTTTGACTAGACGGACCTTTGTTGGCAAAGTAATGTCTCTGCTTTTTAGTATGCTGTCTAGGTTGGTCATAACTTTTCTTTCATGGAGTGAGTGTCTTTTAATTTCATGGCTGCAGTTGATGGACGAAACAGACGAACAGGCTCCATCTTGAAAGCAGGACTCCATCTTGGCCTGGACTGTGGACTTTGAGCTATATGCCCAGTGTCTATGGAAAGAACATACCAACTGGAAAACTAGACCCCCCAGATGGAAGAGCCCCAGGGCTCATACCTAGATTCCCCATCACCTAAAAGAATACCCTAATTATCTGTGTAACCACACAGAGTCATAAATTCTATTATGCTTATTGGGGTATCACCACAGGCCTACTGATAATTGTTTCCACTGTTAACTACCTAGGCCTAAGGCATACGAATCATGGGTTAACTTTGATTGTATCTTTCATTTCCTTTGTTCAGACTAGTTTCAGAGAATTTGGGGAGGTGGGTTTGGGCATGTACACTTAGGGTATGTAAGGTTTTCACAAAAACTGATTGGGGTCCTTGGCTAAGAGGAGACTCTGCCTGGGGCCTGCCAGTGTAATAAACTGCACTCCACTATCTGCGTTGTCCTTCTGAGTGAGTTTGTTTCCCAGAATGAGTGGCTACAACACAGTCACCATCTTCAATGATTTAGGAGCCCCCAAAAAATAGTCTGTCACTGTTCCATTGCTTCCCTATCTATTTCCCATGAAGTGATGGGACTGGATGCCATGATCTTAGTTTTCTGAATGTTGAGTTTTAAGCCAACTTTTTCACTCTCCTCTTTCACTTTCATCAAGTGGCTCTTTAGTTCTTTGCTTTCTGCCATAAGGGTGGTGTCATCTGCATATCTGAGGTTATTGATATTTCTCCCGGCAATCTTGATTCCCATACACAGAGCAATGCTAAATTTCTTAACTTGAGATATACTGTTTTCCTTAATTAACAATAATATTTTGATGTTCAGACTACCTGCCCTTTGTTGCAAACTCCTATATAACCTGACTCCTCCCCCTTCCTCCTTGGAACAGTTCTCTCAGGGTCACTTGAGATGCTATCTCCTGGGCTTGAGTTCTAAAAATTCCCACCAAATAAAACTTTACTCTCAACCTTTAGGTTGTGACCATTTAAGTAGACAACACCTAAAACTAAGGTTATATAACCAATTATATCTCCATAAAATTGGAGGGAAAAAATCCAACCAACAAAGAACTGATTGCCAGCTGTCCCTAAACATGAAATGAAGTCCGTCTAGTCAAGGCTATGGTTTTTCCAATGGTCATGTATGGATGTGAGAGTTGGACTGTGAAGAAGGCTGAGCGCCAAAGAATTGATGCTTTTGAACTGTGGTGTTGGAGAAGACTCTTGAGAGTCCCTTGGACTGCAGGGAGATCCACCCCGTCCATTCTAAAGGAGATCAGCCCTGGGTGTTCATTGGAAGGAATGATGCTAAGGCTGAAACTCCAGTACTTTGGCCACCTCATGCGAAGAGGTGACTCATTGGAAAAGACTCTGATGCTGGGAGGGATTGGGGGCAGGAGGAGAAGGGGACGACAGAGGATGAGATGGCTGGATGGCATCACCGACTCCATGGACATGAGTTTGGGTGAACTCCGGGAGTTGATAATGGACAGAGAGGCCTGGCGTGCTGCCATTCATGGGGTCGAAAAGAGTTGGACACGACTGAGCAACTGAACTGAACTATGCAAAAGGTCAAAGAATTTGTTACCAGTAGATCCATATAAAAGAAATGTGAAAGTAAAGTAAAGGAAGTCAGTCCATGAAGCCAAAAGAAAATGGTACCACAGGAGGTCTGGTTCTACACAGACAGAGAAGAGCGCCAGTAGTGAAAACGACACTGGGAAATTATATAAAACGTTTACCTCACTGTTTAGCTCTCTTTAAAAGAGAATCACCTTGCTTCAACAAAAATAATACAATACAAACATTTCTGGTTTTATAACATATGTCCTGGTGAAATACATGACAACAATATCAAAAAGGCCAGGAAAGGGGAATGAAAATATGTTGTGAAAGTTCTTACATTGAGTATAAAATAGTGTATTGTTGAAGGTAGACTGTGATAAAGATACACAGTATAAACTAAAGTAAAATAACACAAAAAGAACTAATAACTACTAAGTGAATAAAGGAAATAAGGTGAAGCTATAAAAAGTTTTCACTTGTCCATAAGACAGCAGCAAGTGAGAAAAGGGGAAGAAAGGACACATTAGACAACAGCAAGAAGGTAGATGTAAACCAGCCTTGTTGATCAATGCTGCTGCTGCTGCGAAGTCGCTTCAGTCATGTCCGACTCTGTGCAACCCCATAGACAGCAAGCAGCCCACCAGGCTCCACCGTCCCTGGGATTCTCCAGGCAAGAACACTGGAGTGGGTTGCCATTTCCTTCTCCAATGCATGAAAGTGAAAAGTGAAAGTGAAGTCGCTCAGTCGTGTCTGACCCTCAGCGACCCCATGGACTGCGCCCATGGGATTTTCCAGGCAAGAGTACTGGAGTGGGTTGCCATTGCCTTCTCCCATTAGATGTAAATGGTGTAAACCAAAGATCAGCAAACCTTTTCTTAAAGAGCTAGTTTAAGAAAACTTTGCCAGTTATGAAGTCTTTGCTGCAACGACATAACTGTTTTGCTGTAGCATAAAAGTAGCCGCAGTCAAAACAAAGAAATGGATGTGGTTATGTTTCAATAAATTATTATTTACAAAAACAGGCTGTCTGCCAGGCTATAGTTTACTAGTCCCTGTTTAAGTACCTCAATTCAGAGGGAGTAGTAGACTGGGCGGAAACCACAACTTAAATACATTCTGCCTACAAAAAAAGATTTCAGTATGATATCCTGTACTGAGTACACATGCTCCCATGTCCAGCTCTTTGGCAACCCCATGGACTGTAGCACACCAGCATCCTCTGTGAATGGAATTTTCCAGGCAAGAATACTGGAGCAGGTTGTCCTTTCCTTTTCCAGGGTATCTTCCTACTCACAGATTAAAAGTAAAAGGACGGACATGATATTCCATACTAAAGTTGCAGAGAAGATCCAATTCTGATTCCATGTTGGAAATGTTTTTGACTTGCTTTTTGGTGCTGTTGTAATTATAACCATATAGAATGCAGTGCCTCAGAAAACCCAGCCCTTCTGCCTGACTGCTGGACTAAATTGTCTTTGCTCAGCTCATAGGGAGATAGTCTGACCCTGCACATCTGTGATTACCTACAGGAGAGAAGAGATTAACACATTCCTTTCAGAAATTGGCAGTTCCTGGAGCTGTTTTGCAAGTCTGATTGCCCCTTTTTACTTTGCTTCTTCACTGCCTCTCCTTCTGCATTCTGCCTTTTTACTTTATTTCCTCACTGCCCCCCACCTCCATCTCTGTTCTACAAGAGAGCCTGGCATCCTGACCCTGATAAATGGGTATTTTGAGACACTAGTCTGCCATCTTCTCAGTCAGCCAGCTTTCCTACTAAAGTCGTATTCCACGCCTCCACACCTTGCTCAGATTTGTTGGCCTGGCGACTGTGTGGCCTAGAGACTGAGTTTGGACTCTGTACTTCTAATAGGAACCAAAGGGAAGATGGAGGGCCTATGTTTGCATTAGCCAGAGTACATCTAGAGCAGAAGAGGGGCAGGGTAAAGAGAAAGAGAGAAATCAAACAGAAAGATGGCTACCTCTTCCGCCAAATGAAGCAGGTTGCTGGTATTTATTTCATCTCCAGACTCTTAGGAATGAAACTAACCAAATAAGACAGGAAACCTCTGTCATGTAGCTGTGCCTTTAGCCTTTCTACTGTACTGGAAGGATCAAAGGAGCTAGAAAGAATGGAGGGATCCTAGGCCTTTTTTTTTTTTTTTTTTTTGTGGTGGCAACAAAAATTTTTATTCAACTGGTTCAGAAAAAAGTTTTGGAATGAATGCGTTTAGATAACCAAATACACTTTAAAAACAAATCTTTGCCAAATAGTTTACTTAAACTTCAAAACAATTTTTTTGTAATGTATAATTAACTACCCATAGCTTTGTCATACCATAAACATGCTAATAGATGGTTGTTCTCAACATTCAAATCGTTCTAAGACTGGTAACCAGATTTACACAAGTGTTAATAAGGGATTAAAACCATGACCTTGACAAAGTTAACTTACCCTGAGCTCTTGGAAGGTTTGTCTGTTTAGTCTTTGGAGGTCCCTGAATATCATTTTAAGTGTTACCATGTTACTTCTGCTGGATAATAGTGCAAGTGCTAAAATGTAAAAATCACGTAGTACAAGGTTTGGAAATCATGCAGTTTAGATGCAGAAAAAAATTAAATCAAGGCAAAATCCTTTTACTGAGGAAACTGAATAAAACAATGTGGTGACCATAAGTCTGAAGGATGGCTTCATTTATAAAATTTTAACAAGTAACTTGTAAAATGACAAATTTATCATAATCTAATTAGATAAGGGCATTAAGTAAATTATCAACACAAAAACTGTCATTCTTCCATTAGAAAAGGAGCTGGACTCTCACAGAAGTTAGTTACAATTTAAGTACAATAGAGAAGCAATACATACTTGTTACATACTTAACAATGCATCTCGAGTGTCTGAGTTTTGTAAGCTATTTTATCAATAGTGTTCACTTTTCCATTGGCTCAGACAGTAAAGGAATCTGCCTGCAATGCAGGAGGCCTGTGTTGGATCCCTGGGTTGGGAAGATCCCGTGGAGAAGGGAATGGCAATCCACTCCAGTATTCTTGCCTGGAGAATTCCATGGACAGAGGAGCCTGGCAGGCTATAGCCCACAGGGTTGCAAAGAGTCAGACACAACTGAGCAACTAACTAACACGTTTACACCTTTATCAATATTACTCTATTTCCTCACTTTTGGAAGACAAAGACCATTTCGCTTAACACTTCCACAGATAGACAACCCACTTTGCTAGTTCTTAAAGCTATCAGGCTTCTTGACAGATTTCAGGCAAAAGATAATTTGTGGTTTCTTCTACTTTATCCTTATTGCAATTAATCCCCAACTAGAAAGGTGCTGATATTCCTTGCATTTCAATTGACAAGTTTTGCTATGAAGCATTTTAAAATAATTAACATTGTTTTGCCCACTCCTTCAAATAATATTTTTAGAAGTCATGATTTCTCAAAGGAGGTTTATATATACCATGCAAATAGAACAGCACCCATATGCACAGAGGCACTAAGAAAAAGCTAGAGGGTACTGCTTACCATTTTAGCTGCAGTCACCTAGACATTAAAAACTAGATTTGAAAAAGCAAAACAAAAACTTTTCATTTGGGGCAATGCAAGAACAAATAGCAGTTGAATCTGTGTATCAGCTGTCTATGTATGACAAGTGATAAATCCATTTGACTTCAGACAACTTTTCAAATAAGTTTATTTGAAGCAAAATAAACTATTGCCAAGAAACTTCATGAAAATTTCATCTCAAAAGGGTCAAAAAAGGAGAATTATCTGCTTTGAATTCTTTGCATTCAGGGCTGCAAACCAAATACACATTATTACTTAAATCAGTGTTATTTAAGAATTTCCAACATTGACAACTCTTGTAAAAAAGCATCCAAGCACAGGAGAGAGAGCTGCAGCACGCAGCATTCTTATGGGTAAGCAACAGACATCTGAACTTACTTGCAGACACCGTGAGTCACTAGTGAACTCTGCTTCCAAGTACTCCTGCAAGGCACACGATAGGCTCAGTACATGTTCTCAGCCCCTCAGCTTCAGTTCACATTACCACACTTACAGATCTGTGACAGAAGAGAACACACACCATACAGCATTCACAGTAGTTGACAAACACCGTTTCACTTAACACATTCAGCTAACGTAGGTTAACTAAGAACAAAACTAAAAGTCTTCCAACAGATGCAGATGTCCTTTGAATGCAAAAAACATTTGTATGTTATTTGCTATCACTGCTCTCAGCACACTCTCTTACCAAAGCCACAGGACTGAGAGACACATCTTGTGTCTTTTTTGTAACACAAGTTACAAAATATCCATTATGCACCACCAAATCTCTGCACAGGCTCTTTCCTTTCCTCGCTCATTCTGTCACCATCATCAATTCCACACAAGGTTTCAAAAGTTTTAACAGGCCTCTGGTTCTATATCCCAGCCTTGCATTCACAGCATTGATACAAGCCCATGAAATAAAGAGTAGTGTATAAAAATGTGACACTTACTATCAAAGATGCAGCCTGTGCAGCGTGATAAGAATTCTTGAATGAGAAAGCATGCAGACAGAAGTATTCCTGTGGTAGAATTATTTACAGCACTACTTTCAGCAAAGTGCTTCTTCCATAAACATTTGAAATGAGATGAACTGGAAAGATTAAATGAAGGCTTTGTATTGTACTTTTGTATATGAAGGAGACAAGGGCTAAAAAAACAAAAACAAAAGAACCAAGCACTGTGATACCATGCTCTCCAAAGAGGAGATTTCCCAAGGGAAAAAAGTGATATGGTGGGATTTGAATGAAAACAAGAAAAACATAGTTCTAATCAATGGTTTCCATTTTGAACATGCAAATAATTCACTTCACAAGTCCATGGATAAAATATTGCAGGAGAAACATTTTGTAGTGTGTTGGTTTATCAGTCAGGTTAATAGCAGTTCACTTTCAAACACTCAATACTTCAACCCTTTATGTAACAAAACTTCTAAAATTCATTTAGCTCTTTTTCTAAAGAAAAATGCCAGATATACTGCTGAATATACTCCACACTGAAGAAGCCAATTTTAAAAATTCTTAAATACGTATTTTACAATATATTTACCATGCGTTTAGAAAAATTTGAATTCCCACTAGTTTATACCAACTAACTATAACCCAAAGTCAATATTCCCTAGCCAGAAGATTCAGAATCCATGCTTGGGCCAAAGCCTACATTAAAACCACTGCCTGACCCTGCATTTGATGCTGATCTCCAACCAATTGCTGCACCTGAATTAGAACCACTCTAAAAGTTATTTCCAGTACCCAAAGCCTGACTCGGCTCTCTCTGCATGTTGCCTTGGCTTTGGTTATGACCTGACAGCCCTGGCTGGTTCTGGTGACTGGCTAACATGCCCATCATACCCCAGCTGCTGTGCAGAGCTGCCTGGGCTGCAGCCATCATTGCTGGACTAATGCTAAAACCACCAACTTTCCTCCATCTGCCCATATTACTACCTGGATTATTTCCCAAACCAGCTCCGCCCTCTCTACTGCTGATCTACCGAATCCATTCTGACTCCCAAAGCCACCTGGATCACCACCACATCTTCCACTGCTGTCTGTTGCTACCGTGTTCAGGTTCAGCCTTGGATATATGTATGTCGATTCCTTGAATGGTCACGTCCTCTCCACACAGAGACTGGGCAACCTGATCATCTGCAAATGGAACTAGGCAAAAGCCCTGAACAGCATGGGATTGAAGACGTCTACCACTTCCCCGTACTGGCAAAAGAACTGCCGCAGCTCATCAGCAGTCATGTCCTCTGTACAGCACCCAGTAAACACCTTTCTGCTTCCCAAAGGCTCCTCTGGGCTTTGCTTAGAATTTGGAAGTTTACAGTCACACTGTTGTCCATCTATCACATGTTGCTGTGACATGACTTTTACCTGGGTTTCATATTCCATGAAATGAACAAAGTCAAATCCTTTCAAATGACCAGTTTTTAAAATATGCATTTATTTGGCTGTGTCGGGTTTTATTAGTTGCAGCATGTGAATTTTTAGTCGTGGTATGTGGGATCTATTAATAATTCCCTTAACAGGGATCGAACCCAGGCCCTCTGTATTGGGAGTGCAGAGTCTTAGCACTGGGCCACCAAGGAAGTCCCTGAATGACCAGTTTTAGAATCTTTCTTGACCTGAACCCTAAGACCCTCTCCAAGGGTACTAAAATACTCTTTTAGGTCCTGCTGTTTTCCATGGGAGACCCAACACTATTTCTGGACTACTTTTTTCGTGTTCACTGCTGATGAAGCATCCATTTTTCTTTTGTTATTGTGATAGCTGACATCGTACACCAGATTCCCTCAGCCGGCATTAGGGGCACGCAGAATACCTCCTACCAGATGGACACCTCTCATACACTGAGACACTGGCTTCCTGTAGTGCAGACCACGTGCCCCTAGAAGCTGGGCTGCATTGTCCCATCATTTTATGATGGTATGCCAACGGGCTTGTCATCTTCATCTTTGGTTACCCGAATATATTCAGACATCTTTGCTTGCCTTTCTGCTAGGAAGCCCGACAAGAAAACCGAAGCAGCGAGGAATCCTAGAGCAGTCTGGCTACCACTTCGCTACCGCACCCCTAGGCTTCTTTCTGAAAGGCAGGAAAGAGCAGTTACTCAGAGTGTGGGCTCTGGTATCTGACGTCTCCAATTTGAATCTTAATTTCACCATTTACAAACTGAGTTAGAGTGAGTTTCTTAATATCTTTTAGTCTGGAAAAGGTGGATAACATTTATACCTTATGGACTTTCTATGAGAACTATATCAGATAATACATGTGAAGCATTTGGTACACATCTCACAGTCAGCACTCAAGTGAACTCTGATGACACTGATGTTGCCAACCACCATGGTCTGTGCAACAATTTTTAAGTTGACACTATGACCTCCATCCTCTAGCAATAAAATGTTCTTAAATATAAGTACCATTTGAACATTGATAAATAATAAGGACTTACTATGGTAGCACTCTACTCAATACTCTGTAATGATCTATATGGGAAAAGAATATAAGAGTGGATCTCTGTATATATAAGAAAGAAAAATTACCATTCGGGATAGCATGACTTAACCCAGGTGAATAAGGGAAAATTCAGTTTTCTAGCTTTTTCTTTTACTTTCACACTACAACAAAACAGAGGACTTCTGACACCAGACGTGTGGGAGTTTTCTCGCGCTACAAAATTCTTGGCTATTCATTGGTGTCTTAAAATTCTACTCAGTTCTGACATCATCTACCTGGAGATAGCACAAGAGCCCCCAGCTAAGGGCTCAGTCCCGCACAGGTGCTCCTGCTTCAGATGCCAAACCCAAGTCCAGACAGTTGCCTGTGCTTCTGAAGTTCCAGTGGCTTCCTCCTTGGTTGAGACTAATTTGCAACAGCATCTCACAGAATTCAGAGGAACGTTTTCCTTACTAGGTTACCATTATAAAATGATAAAACTCAGGAATAGCCGGATGGAAGAGATGCATAGGGCAAGGCGTACAAAAAGGACTTGGAGTTTTCATGCTGCCCCCACCCACCGCCCCCCACATCTCCACATGTTCACCAACATAGAAGTTCTCCAAACCGTGTCCTTTTGGGTTTTTATGGAGACTTCATCATATAGGCATGATTGATTAAATCATTTGCCACTTGTGATTGATTCAACCTCCAACTCCACTCCCCTCCCTGGAGGCTGCGGTGGGACTGAAAGTTCCAACCCTCTAATCACAGCTGGCTATACTGGTAAGCGGTCCCTGTGTTCATGTTACCTAGGGGCTTTCCAAAAGTCACTTCATTAACAAAAGACACTTTAATGGCGCTCATCACAGGAAATTTTGTGGTCTAGGAGCTCTATGCCAGAAAGTAGACAAAGACTAATATATATTTATTATAAATCATGAAATTGTATCAGGTTTCAGCAATCTGAAACTACGTGTAGGTCAAACCCAGCCCACACCTTTTTTGTGCAGTCTGCAAGCTAAGAATGGTTTTTACGTTTTTAAATAGTTAAAACCAGGACTTCTCTGGTGGTCCAGTGGTAAAGAATCCCTGGTCCAGAAAAATTCCACACTTCGCAGGGCAGCTAAGCCTGTGAACCACAGCTACTGGAGCCCCTGGGCCTAGAGCCTGTGCTCCACAAGGGAAACCACGGCAGTATGAAACCTGTGCACTGCGAGGAGGAGTTCCTGCTCGCCACAGCTAGAGAAAGCTGGTGCACGGCAGTGAAGACCCAGCACAGACAAAAATAGATCTATTTTTAAAAGTCATCTTTAAAAAGAATAGTTAAAACCATTTTGTAACACATAAAATGATCAAATTCAAATGTCAGCGCCCATAAACAAAGCTATATTGGAATCAGCCATGCTCACTCATTGACCTATTGTTTGCGAGTTTTTTAGCCACAGCAGCAGAATTCAGGAGTTGCAACGAGATGGTGTGGCCCACAGAACCTAAATATTTATTATCAAGCCTTTTACAGAAATAAATTTGCCAACAAACTTGATCTAATGCATCCTTGAATTTCCCCATTATTTCTAAATGACCACAAACAGCAACTTGGAAACGGCCGACCCTTATAGCCCCATTCCAAATAGCAGAGTCCCAACATTTTCCTGGCCAGGTCCTCACCTTGGTGTGGCGACCTTCTTTTGTTGGGAGTTTAATTTTCTTTGAAGCTTGCAAAAAAGCTTCTTTGGAGCTGATCTTCAAGTCCGTGGTCTGGTCTTCAGCTTTCTCTGCCTTCCACTGCAGAAGTCAAGAGCCTCTTTGCGTGCTGTTAAGGAGGCCCTGGGCTTTCCACGTAGCTTTCAGTTGGCAATTGCTCTCACCTGTTTATTATCTTTTTTCCTTAGCAAGTGCCACCTGATTTCATGATCCTTTGATTCCCTGTTTCTTCATGATCTCTAACACCTGATACATAACACTAGCTGATGCATTCCATTCCCACTGCTACATCATTCCAGTTTCCCACCAGTGAAAGCTTTAACGATTGGATCATCTCGTCTCACTGGCTATTTTTGCTCAATCACTAGCAGTCATGAAGTCCCTGTTACAAACAGGGTGGTGGATGATTCCACTTCAAAGCTGCATCAGCGACTTCTTTCTGGGACCACTTCATGTTAGGGGTGCCAGATTTAGCAAGTATAAATACAGAACTCCCAGTTAAATTATGAATTTTGGATAAATAAAACTTTTAGTATGTGCTTAGTCGCTCAGTCATGTCTGATTCTTTGCAACCCTTTGGACTGTAACCATGGACGGTCCATGGGATTTCTCAGGCAAGAATACTGGAGTGGGTTGCCATTTCATTTTCCAGGGGATCTTCCTGACTCAGGGATTGAACCCACATATCCTGCATTCAGTTCAGTTCAGTTCAGTTCAGTCGCTCAGTCGTGTCTGACTCTTTGCAACCCCATGAACCACAGCATACCAGGCCTCCCTGTCCATCACCAACTCCTGGAGTCCAACCAAACCCATGTCCATCGAGTCAATGATGCCATCCAACCATCTCATCCTCTGTCATCCCCTTCTCCTCCTGCCCTCAATTTTTCCCAGCATCAGGGTCTTTTCCAATGAATCAGCTCTTCGCATCAAGTGGCCAATGTATTGGAGTTTCAGCCTCAACATCAGTCTTTCCAATGAACACCCAGGACTGATCTCCTTTAGGATGGACTGGTTGGATTTCCTTGCAGTCCAAGGGACTCTCAAGAGTCTTCTCCAACACCACAGTTCAAAAACATCAATTCTTTGGCACTCAGCTTTCTTTATAGTCCAGCTCTCACATCCATACATGACCACTGGAAAAATCATAGCCTTGACTAGACGGACCTTTGTTGGCAAAGTAATGTCTCTGCTTTTTAATATGCTGTCTAGGTTGGTCATAACTTTCCTTCCAAGGAGTAAGCGTCTTTTAATTTCATTGCTGCAATCGCCATCTGCATTGATTTTGGAGCCCAGAAAAAGAAAGTCAGCCACTGTTTCCACTGTTTCCCCATCTATCTGCCATGAAGTGATGGGACCGGATGCCATGACCTTAGTTTTCTGAATGTTGAGCTTTAAGCAAACTTTTTCACTCTCCTCATTCCCTGCATTATAGGCAGATTCTTTACCCACTGAGCCATCTGGGAAGCCCCTAGTATAAGTATATCCCTGCCATTTCTGGGACATATTTATATTTAAAAAATTTTGTTCTTTATCTGAAATTAAAGTTTAGCTGGGCAACCTGCATTTCACCTGGCAACTCTACAACAGGTTCCTCTGGAAGCAAATTCTGAGATGGAGCTTAGTTAGCAGGGTGTCATTAAACAGTGCACTTACTATCAATACCTTTGGGAGGATTGGAAGAGAAGGAAGCAGGATAGCAGAAAGAAAAGTCTGTGATGCAGGCCCAGTGACAGGTCTGGCTGAGCCATGGGGATCTCTGGTACTAGAATGGCCCTTTATAGCAATTCCAGGTTGGGCTGAATTGTCCAAGCCTTTATACTCACACTGATCCATCACTTGATGAGGAGGTGCTTCCTGGGTGAAGCAAATCTCTGCAGACAAGGCAAATCCTGAAGGGTCTGACAGCCGAAGGCTATATGCTGACAGCACTCCCAGCATCAGGGGCAGGAAGTCTTTCCTGACGTGGAATCCATGTAGTGGGTACATCACAGTGTTTACTATGCTTGGAGAGAGGATTAAAACATTGACCAGAGACAGTAAATGATATTTAAGAAGGATATCAATGGACATGAGCTTGATCAAACTCTGGGACATTGTGAAGGACATGGAGTTGCAAAGAGTCAGACACGACTTAGCAACTGAAAAACAGCAACAAGGACTTTTCCATTTGAGCATCTATGATGCTCAAGTGAAATAATGCTCAAGTGAAATAATGATCAAGTGAAATAATGCTCAAGTGAAATAATGAAATAATGAGTTCCATTGCCTAGAAGAGACCACGACACATAGATGGTAAGCACCAGGCAGCAGTTACATTGATGTCTCAAAAAAACTGGGGCAGGAAGGGTTGTCCAATGGTGAGGCAATTTTTAGAGTAACAGGCAGTGCTGTGCCAGCTTACTTATCTACCTCTTGGAAGGTGATGACTGTTGAGGAATTCTTTGTTGGGGAGTGTTCTATGCCTGACTAGGCTTAAATTGGCAAATTCCTCTAGATACAGCTTTTTATTTTTTTTTTATTTTTTTTTTTCTCCAATTTTATTTTATTTTTAAACTTTACATAATTGTATTAGTTTTGCCAAATATCAAAATGAATCCGCCACAGGTATACATGTGTTCCCCATCCCGAACCCTCCTCCCTCCTCCCTCCCCATACCATCCCTCTGGGCCGTCCCAGTGCACCAGCCCCAAGCATCCAGCATCATGCATCGAACCTGGACTGGCAACTCGTTTCCCACATGATACTTTACATGTTTCATTGCCATTCTCCCAAATCTTCCCACCCTCTCCCTCTCCCACAGAATCCATAAGACCGTTCTATACATCAGTGTCTCTTTTGCTGTCTCGTACACCGGGTTATTGTTACCATCTTTCTAAATTCCATATATATGCGTTAGTATACTGTATTTATGTTTTTCCTTCTGGCTTACTTCACTCTGTATAATAGGCTCCAGTTTCATCCACCTCATTAGAACTGATTCAAATGTATTCTTTTTAATGGCTGAGTAATACTCCATTGTGTATATGTACCACTGCTTTCTTATCCATTCATCTGCTGATGGACATCTAGGTTGCTTCCATGTCTTGGCTATTATAAACAGTGCTGCGATGAACATTGGGGTACACGTGTCTCTTTCCCTTCTGGTTTTCTCAGTGTGTATGCCCAGCAGTGGGGTTGCTGGATCATAAGGCAGTTCTATTTCCAGTTTTTTAAGGAATCTCCACACTGTTCTCCATAGTGGCTGTACTAGTTTGCATTCCCACCAACAGTGTAAGAGGGTTCCCTTTTCTCCACATCCTCTCCAGCATTTATTATTTGTAGACTTTTGGATCGCAGCCATTCTGACTGGTGTGAAATGGTACCTCATAGTGGTTTTGATTTGCATTTCTCTGATAATGAGTGATGTTGAGCATCTTTTCATGTGTTTGTTAGCCATCTGTATGTCTTTTTTGGAGAAATGTCTATTTAGTTCTTTGGCCCATTTTTTGATTGGGTCGTTTATTTTTCTGGAGTTGAGCTGTAGGAGTTGCTTGTATATTTTTGAGATTAGTTGTTTGTCGGTTGCTTCATTTGCTATTATTTTCTCCCATTCTGAAGGCTGTCTTTTCACCTTGCTAATAGTTTCCTTTGATGTGCAGAAGCTTTTAAGGTTAATTAGGTCCCATTTGTTTATTTTTGCTTTTATTTCCAATATTCTGGGAGGTGGGTCATAGAGGATCCTGCTGTGATGTATGTCGGAGAGTGTTTTGCCTATGTTTTCCTCTAGGAGTTTTATAGTTTCTGGTCTTACGTTTAGATCTTTAATCCATTTTGAGTTTATTTTTGTGTATGGTGTTAGAAAGTGGTCCAGTTTCATTCTTTTACAAGTGGTTGACCAGATTTCCCAGCACCACTTGTTAAAGAGATTGTCTTTAATCCATTGTATATTCTTGCCTCCTTTGTCGAAGATAAGGTGTCCATATGTGCGTGGATTTATCTCTGGGCTTTCTATTTTATTCCATTGATCAATATTTCTGTCTTTGTGCCAGTACCATACTGTCTTGATAACTGTGGCTTTGTAGTAGAGCCTGAAGTCAGGTAGGTTGATTCCTCCAGTTCCATTCTTCTTTCTCAAGATCGCTTTGGCTATTCGAGGTTTTTTGTATTTCCATACAAATTGTGAAATTATTTGTTCTAGCTCTGTGAAGAATACTGTTGGTAGCTTGATAGGGATTGCGTTGAATCTATAAATTGCTTTGGGTAGTATACTCATTTTCACTATATTGATTCTTCCAATCCATGAACATGGTATATTTCTCCATCTATTAGTGTCCTCTTTGATTTCTTTCACCAGAGTTTTATAGTTTTCTATATATAGGTCTTTAGTTTCTTTAGGTAGATATATTCCTAAGTATTTTATTCTTTTCGTTGCAATGGTGAATGGAATTGTTTCCTTAATTTCTCTTTCTGTTTTCTCATTATTAGTGTATAGGAATGCAAGGGATTTCTGTGTGTTGATTTTATATCCTGCAACTTTACTGTAGTCATTGATTATTTCTAGTAATTTTCTGGTGGACTCTTTAGGGTTTTCTATGTAGAGGATCATGTCATCTGCAAATAGTGAGAGTTTTACTTCTTCTTTTCCAATTTGGATTCCTTTTATTTCTTTTTCTGCTCTGATTGCTGTGGCCAAAACTTCCAAAACTATGTTGAATAGTAATGGTGAAAGTGGGCACCCTTGTCTTGTTCCTGACTTTAGAGGAAATGCTTTCAATTTTTCACCATTGAGGATAATGTTTGCTGTGGGTTTGTCATATATAGCTTTTATTATGTTGAGGTATGTTCCTTCTATTCCTGCTTTCTGGAGAGTTTTTATCATAAATGGATGTTGAATTTTGTCAAAGGCTTTCTCTGCATCTATTGAGATAATCATATGGTTTTTATTTTTCAATTTGTTAATGTGGTGTATTACATTGATTGATTTGCGGATATTGAAGAATCCTTGCATCCCTGGGATAAAGCCCACTTGATCATGGTGTATGATCTTTTTAATGTGTTGTTGGATTCTGATTGCTAGAATTTTGTTAAGGATTTTTGCATCTATGTTCATCAGTGATATTGGCCTGTAGTTTTCTTTTTTTGTGGGATCTTTGTCAGGTTTTGGTATTAGGGTGATGGTGGCCTCATAGAATGAGTTTGGAAGTTTACCTTCCTCTGCAATTTTCTGGAAGAGTTTGAGCAGGATAGGTGTTAGCTCTTCTCTAAATTTTTGGTAGAATTCAGCTGTGAAGCCGTCTGGACCGGGGCTTTTGTTTGCTGGAAGATTTTTGATTACAGTTTCAATTTCCATGCTTGTGATGGGTCTGTTAAGATTTTCTATTTCTTCCTGGTCCAGTTTTGGAAAGTTGTACTAGATACAGCTTTTTAAAAAGGAACACCTTTTGAAAAAAAATCTTCAAAGTTAATTATTGTTTTTTTCCAAAGACCAGATCCTTCTCTTGGACATGTCTGAGTAAGGTGGAAACCATGATCATAAAGTTAGGAAAAAATGTCTTATCTTCACCGACACTTAAGCTGTGATGTTAGGTGAAACTTCTCTGGGTTCACTTTTCTAGGCTTTAAAATGAGAAGCTTGGGATGGTTTTTATGTGAAGGTTCTATCTAGTGTTGACGTTTTGTAATCCTGTGATTGTGTATGCGGCTTCTTGGCAAAAGAATTTGGAACACTAACCAAGCCAGGTTGCTAGACACAAGACTTTAGCAATTTTAGAATTAATTTTTTTAGATTTTTAGAAAGTAGTTTAACAACCACTGTTCAAGTAGCTCAATTTTTGAGGCTGATCATGACAGATTGGAAGGGAAAGTAGGGAGACAGGTTAATTTCTTGCATATTTTAAATCTTACTGTGAACAGCTATAAAACTGGATATGTTAGCATCCCATGCAAAGTCTGAATGGCCCAGGTAGAGGGGAAAGGCTATTTTCTCTGAGGACTTTTCTTTCTTTTTTGCTTTGTATTATTTTAATGACAAAAGTCAGCAGCAGTGCATGCCTGGGCCTGTCAGGAACAGAGACTCTTCTGGGGAAGGTTATAAAGAAGTTCTCTAGGTCAAAACGGCGGGTCCTTGAATTTTTTTTTCATGATTTGAGGGCAGTTTTTCTGTAAATTTGTTGCATGACTAAGGGACCATTTTTTTGGTGGCATGAAGTGTTAACTCCCTAGTCATGCAGACCAGCAGAGAGACACTTATGATGCTGTATACCTCTCACTCAGGTCGGCAGCCCCTGAATAAGGCTGAAAGAATAACAGGGTCACTCTGGTTCCCTGTAGGTTTGAAATATAAAAGTACCACTTATGATTTATCAAGAATCATATAATTTTTAGAGCACTTTTCATTTCACATGGAAAAACCAAAGGAGGTAAGTAGTACTTTCCACATTTTACAGATGACACAGAGCTTCTGAGGGATTGAGAGACTTGCCCCAATTCACACAAATCCAATTTTAAAAATTCCTTCAGTGTTTAGCCTGTAACATCGTGTCCTTTTTAGTAGCCTAAACTAAGCCAATAAACTAACAAATCTTCATTGCACTTATGTCTGTTGCTGCTGCTACTGCTAATTCGCTTCAGTCGTGTCCAACTCTGCAACCCCATAGACGGCAGCCCACCAGGCTCCCCCGTCCCTGGGATTCTCCAGGCAAGAACACTGGAGTGGGTTGCCATTTCCTTCTCCAACGCATGAAAGTGAAAAGTGTAAGTGAAGCCGCTCAGTCGTGTCCGACTTGCAGTGACCCCACGGACTTCAGCCTACCAGGCTCCTCCATCCAAGGGATTTTCCAGGCAGGAGTACTGGAGTAGGGTGCCATTGCCTTCTCCACTTACGTCTGTAAGTATCTAGTTTTAGTAAGTAGTTGCACATTTTTCATGTTTTCTGATAGAGAAAACAATCCATATTAATGACTTTTTTCAGTACTCAGAAGGAGCCAGCAAACTATGAGAGTTTGAATAGAGGGGCAACAAATATGAATATAATTATACCACAATACTGGTTTTTGGTTATCTTTTCTTCTAAACATTATGTATAAATTAACATCAGGTAATAATAACAGTACACTTGTTTCAACATGTGATTATGTTCAGCAATGATTATTTTTATTGACTAATTAAAGTTAAATAAATTACAACCTAAAAAGATACATTCACCATGATCCATTCGTTGTTCAGAATAGCTTAGAATCTGTGGTTACAGATTGGAAATTATGGCTTTTAATAATGTGGTTCACCAGGTCATAGCAGCTGCATGAAAACTGAGAAGCTCAGTCGTGAACTTCTCCTTTAGATGGTCTGTGATCAGCTAGTCACAGTCAAAATGTAGTCAGTGCAGTTAGAAAAAGACACCTGGTTCTTTAAGAATTTTAGTGTCTTGTTTGACTTTTTATCTTGCAACCTTGGAAGGTAACAGACTGTGGAGGTACCTAAGATCAGAACTCTTCATTTTAAAACTCTCCTCCCAGGACTCTTTCTTTGCCATAACACCTGGGCTAAGTGATAGGGCACAATATCAGTTTGCAAGAAAATGCTTTGAAACGGGGTCCACCCAACCTCTGAGGTTGAGAGGGATGGTTCTATTTACTCTCTGGTGGGAAGTTATCTGCTTTAGATTAAAGAAGAATTAGGGAATTATCTGGTTTGATTCTGACATCAGAAGTGCAAATGTTTGAAAAGTGCTTTAAAGTAACTTTGCTTATAAGCATCAATGTAAACTGCTAAAATGATATCTTGATTTGAAAACATTAGCTGGTACATTCTATTTTAGCAGTGAGCTCAAACCTTTTTTTAAAATCAAGCACTGTTTGCAGGAAAGAATGAGTAAAATCTGAATTCTTTACACTCTGTAAAGACAAACTTTTCAACCCTATTATGAAATTACTCTCTAATTTTTGTTTGTTGGTCAGACTCAGTTGTCCTTATATTACTCTGCCATAGTGAGAAAAAAAAAAGAGAGCAAGAAATCCCAATCTATACGTCTCTAGCAGTGAGTATATGATTCCTTACCAACAGTTAAGGGTGCCAAGATAAATCAAATACCAAGACTGGGGTTTCTAAAACTTTTTCTAAAAGAAATATGGGCTAATTCAATAACTAACCTCTTTTGGTTGTTACTATATTTACAGTTAGTATTGTATATATTACTATTATAATCATCACTATGAAATTATATATATATTCAGGTCCCCTGTGTCCAGAAACAGCCAACATATATTTTTAAATACTTTAAAAGAAGAGCAGCACATATTAAACACATTGATCTTGAACACGAAACTCTATTCTACTCTGTTATAAAACATGAATCTGAAGAGGACATTTTTTTTAAAAAGCTGTGATGACATGATACAACCAATCTAATTAACAAGTGGGGGGAAAAGTCTCAAATACCCATTATTTTGAGAACACAGCAACAACAAATTCCCTCATAGCTGCCTAGGTTTATTCAGGGGGTGTGGAGACTCAAATATTTCAATCTGCACATTCCCTGAGTTTTAAAATGCTTCCACTAATATGGTATAAAACCAGGACTCAGGGCCACTAAGAATCGATGAGGCGCCAGTGAAAAAGTTTTCAGAAGCTCCCCCCTAACACATGCATGTACTCAGTGAGGGCAAACTGCTGAGAAATCTTTACATAAGTATTTCCCTAGGTGTCCTTCCTGGCTGTAGGACCCCTGGACTCCTCTCTACTCTCGGTGGCCCTGCCTGGACCTCAGTGCTGGGCTGAAGGATGTTTGAAGAACCGAGTTGGCAGAAAATATATGTATTTAAGGGCATTTAGGAGCAAGTACACGGAAAAACTATATGAAAAGATCTTAATGACCCAGATAACCACGATGGTGTGATCACTCACCTAGAACCAGACATCCTGTAGTATGAAGTTAAGTGGGCCTTAGGAAGCATCACTACGAACAAAGCTAGTGGAGGTGATGGAATTTCAGTTGAGCTATTTCAAATCCTAAAAGATGATGATGTTAAAGTGCTGCATTCAATATGCCAGCAAATTTGGAAAACTCAGCAGTGGCCACAGGACTGCTGAGGCCTGTTTTCATTCCAATGAAAAGGTCAGTTTTCATTCCAATCCCAAAGAAAGGCAGCACCAAAGAATGTTCAAACTACAGCACAATTGCACTCGTCTCACACTTTAGCAAAGTAATGCTCAAAATTCTTCAAGCCAGGCTTCAACAGTACGTGAACTGTGAACTTCCAGATGTTCAAGCTGGATTTAGAAAAGGCAGAGAAACCACAGATCAAATTGCCAACATCTGTTGTGTCATAGAAAAAGCAAGAAAGTTTCAGAAAAACATCTATTTCTGCTTTATTGACTATGCCAAAGCGTTTGACTGTGTGGATCACAACAAACTGTGAAAAATTCTTCAAGAGATGGGAATACCAGATCACCTGACCTGCCTCTTGAGAAATCTGTATGCAGGTCAAGAAGCAACAGTTAGAACCAGACATGAAACAACAGACTGGTTCCAAACTGGGAAAGGGGTAAGTCAAGGCTGTATATTGTCACTCTGCTTATTTAACTTATATGCAGAGTACATCATGCAAAATGCTGGGCTGGATAAAGCACAAGCTGGAATCAAGACTGCCGGGAGAAATATCAATAACCTCAGATATGCAGATGATACCACCCTTATTGCAGAAAGCAAAGAGGAACTAAAGAGCCTCTTGATGAAAGTGAAAGAGGAGAGAAAAAGCTGACTTAAAACTCAACATTCAAAAAATTAAGATCATGGCATCTGGTCCCATCACTTCATGGAAAATAGATGGGGAAGCAATGCAAACAGTGAGAGACTTTATTTTGGGGGGCTCCAAAATCACTGCAGATGGTGACTGCAGCCATGAAATTAAAAGATGCTTACTTCTTGGAAGAAAATCTATGACCAACCTAGACAGCATATTAAAAAGCAGAGACATTACTTTGCCAACAAAGGTCCATCTAGTCAAAGCTATGGTTTTTCCAGTAGTCATGTATGGATGTGAGAGTTGGACCATAAAGAAAGCTGAGCACCAAAGAATTGATGCTTTTGAACTGTGGTGTTAGAGAAGACTCTTGAGAGTCCCTTGGACTGCAAGGAGATCCAACCAGTCCATCCTAAAGGAAATCAGTCTTGAATATTCATTGGAAGAACTGATGCTGAAGCTGAAGCTCCAATTCTTTGGCCACCTGATGTGAAGAACTAACTCTTTAGAAAAGACCCTGATGCTGGGAAAGATTGAAGGTAGGAGGAGAAGGGAACGACAGAGGATGAGATGGTTGGATGGCATCACCGACTCGATGGACTTGAGTTTGAGTGAGCTCTGGGAGTTAGTGATGGACAAGGAAGCCTGGATGCTGTAGCCCATGAGGCTGCAAAGAGTTGAACACGACTGAGTGACTGAACTGAACTAGGAGCAAGTTAAACTGGATTTTCTCCTGGCATCCAAAGGGACCAGATCACATTCTTTAAAACTATATTTGGGTAGTTATAAAGTAATTATCTGCCAATTAAAATTTTTTAAAAAGTCACAAGGAGAAAAAAGCCAGATAACATATATTAAAAAGAAAAACTACATTAGGGTAAGAACAGTTCATTAACTGCTTTTTTTGGTGGGGGGGGGGGGGGCACGCTTAATTTTATGCTGTTCTCACCCTTGTGCTTTACTATAAACTCAAAGGAAATAAATGACCACTTTTTAGTCTGAAACAAAAAAAAATATATAACAAACAGGCTCAGGTCAATAAGCCCTTCTAAGAATCAGGCTCACTTTACTATTCTAGATCAGGGATTGGCAAACTATTGTTATTAAAGGCCAGAAAATAAATGTTTTAGATTTGGGGAGCTGTTACTCAACTTTCTTAGAGTGATTCAACACTGCCAGTATACAGCAAAAGTAGTCACAGCCTATAATACGCCTGTGACAATACGCAAATGCCTCTGATTGTGTTAATAAAACTTTATTTACAGAAACAGCCAATGGGCTGTCTTTGGCCCAAGGGTCACAGTTTGCCCATCCCTGTTCTAGATAATAACCACGAATGGCACCTTTCTTCTGAAAACTGCAAAGTGCCTCTCAAGGTTCTCACTGGATTAATGTCCACTTGCACAGTATTTGCTCTGAGAGCAGATGCAGATCTAGGGCAGAAAGACCCTGCAGGACCTGCAGATTCAATGTTTATGAGCCGAGCTGCAGATTGGCATGGTCAGAAATTGACAGGAACCCAGGAAGCCTGTTTCTGCTTCAATGCAGGCAGCTATTCCTGGTTTTGGCTAATTTTGGCGTGGTAATCAGGAGCTAAGGATGATGCCCACTTTGACGCTTTGGTGGCTGATGAAGATGCAGAGAAAGGTAATAAGTTAGGGGTAATAAGGTACCTCAACAGCCTTAAAGGGTCAGTGCAGCTTCCAAGACAATAAACATAAGTCGGCACTAAGGAATTCATTGCTCAGACCACCAGGCTGATCAACTCACAGGTAAATCTGCTCAGCCATGGCTAAAAGCCAAAAATAAAATCCAAAACCAAATACACAAAACCAAATACACAAATACGCAACAGCTAAGAATCACAGAATTCCCTATAGGTAAGGAAATCTTACCAATCATCTTAGCCAGTCCTTTCATATTACCAGTGGGGAAAAACAAGACCTAAAGAGGGAGAGGTAACTTGCCCAGCTAGTTTGTGAAGGAATTACCAAATGCCAGCCATTTTTGAGTTCCAGTCTGTTATTTCCCCCTACAGAATCCGAATTAAAGGGGAAACACCACGTAAGCACCCGTGTCGTGAGATTATGACAGCTAATTACCTGACCGCCCTTAAAGACAAGTTTCCTATCGGGACACACATGGTGCCAGAGAAGAGCTGAAATTTACTGAGGGGAATAGAATGCTTCCTATCACTGGTGTAATGCAGCTGACAGAAACTGCACAGGATAAAGCATTAAATGGCCATCTTCCCAAGAATACAAATGCTGGTCTCTCATATTGTACGATAACATGGCAAGAACAGACTGGGAAGTTCTTAGAGCAAAGTTTGCATTGATCTGTTTCCCTCCTAACAGGTCAAAGGCAAACGTTATCCTCGTATCTTTGGTGTCAGTGACATAGAGGATCCCTCGGGCAATGAAGGCGTTGCCGGCCTTGGACTTGGGGTACGTAGTGTTGATGTGCTGCACCACGGAGAAGGTCCTCTCCTCCAGCTGTGCGACAAGGATGCTTGAGCCATCCACGCTGGAAGCATAGATAATCCAAAGGCCCTTTTCATCTACAGCTAAATTGAAGTACGTCTTGGAATTCGCAAAGAGGTATTTTCGATCAAAATACAAGGCATTTTCAAGCTTCAGAGTTTGGGATGTTTCTTTGCCAAATTCAAACCTGAAATGTGTAAAAAAAAAGAAAAAAGTAGATATGAGATACCATTTTTATGGACAAGGGTGGTTTTTAGGCTCCTCTGTTAACCTAGGGTGGGGCCTGGGATTTTGCATTTCTAGTAAGTTCCAGGTTGTGCTCATTCTGCTATTACATCTGCAACACCGTGAGCAGTGAGGGTGCAGAGGCTGGTGACTACATCTCAGTGTCCACCTACTAACCATGTGACCTCGGTAAAAGTCCTTCACTTCCTGAATCCTCAGGTGTCTGCTGACCTCCTGATATGCCCTCTCAAAGCTGCAAGGGGCCTTAGAAGATAATCTAGTCTGTCATTTCATTTTACTCATGAGAAAAGGAGATGTGACCAGCTCAGGAATACAGACAAGCAGTTTAAACTCAGGCTTTTGACCTCCAAGTTTGAGGGTGATTCCTCTACTCCACGCTGGAGTTTTAAGACAAAAGTTTCACAGCAGGCTCAATGAAGGAAGTCAGCAGCTGAGAGGTGAAGTAGCAAAGTCATGGCTGTAAAGTCACTTTTCTTTCTTTGGTAAGCAAGTAGATCAATGAAGTGACGGCATGAAACCCCATGCCCCTCAGCTCCTGGAGGCTGTTTGATTTGGCAGACTCCAAATCTACATCAGAGCAAAAGTGGATTTTGATTCAGCTTCAGGAATGAAAATTCAGGGACTCAAGGCTAAACGAAAAGAAAAGCACTAGGAGGCGCCATTGAGCAGCAGCAGAACT
The DNA here is from genome assembly GCF_029378745.1 of Bos indicus. Lineage (NCBI taxonomy): Eukaryota > Metazoa > Chordata > Mammalia > Artiodactyla > Bovidae > Bos > Bos indicus. The sequence continues at coordinate 58,785,757 of NC_091769.1, forward strand.
GTGACAGGTGCGAAGCTGCGGGGGATGCACCGGAGTACAGCAAGCTCGAAGCCAGTTAAGAAATCCTGAAGTAAATTGGAAAAGAAACTAGACAAGAGTGAGGGCTTGAGAAGGTCTTTCATGCTCATCTCTGCTTTCAGGGCTCCCCTTCCTCTGAATGCCAGGGATTCAGGACTGTCCCTGTCTGGTACTGGCACTGACAGTTGCTTTTCTTGATGAGGTTCGTCTCTCCCAGCAAAAACAGGGTCTAATTCCAGTCTGCCTCTGATTCTCCTCCCAGACTGTAGTCAGGCACTGGAGCAGGGCCCCAGTACAGTTGTTCTAACCTCACACAAGCTTAGTGCCATTAGAAGCCACTCTTTCTTAGGGTGGCCAATCCTCCTCTGGGCCTCATTCACCCCAGAATACCCCACGTAACTGCTCTCAGTTGCTCAGTCATGTGTGACTCTTTTGCGACCCCATGGACTGTAGCCCACCAGGCTCCTCTGTCCAAGGGATCTCCCAGGCGAGAATACTGGAGTGGGTAGCCATTCCCTTCTACAGGGGATCTTCCCGACCCAGGGATCGAACCAGCTTTGATTGAACCTGTTTGGCAGGTGGATTCTTTACCACTGTGCCACCTGGGTGGCTCTACATATATGGCAGCCACAAGGCTTCCTAGTGGTAAAGAACCCGCTGCCAATGCAGGAGACAAAAGAGATGTGTGTTGGATTGCTGGGTTGGGAAGATCCCCTGGAAGAGAGAATGGCAATCCACTCCAGTATTCTTGCCTAGAGAATCCCATGGACAGAGGAGGCTGGCAGGCTACAGTCCATGGGGTCGCAAAGAGTCAGACACAACTGAAGCGACTTAGCACACATGCACATGCAGGGACTGAATGAGAACAAATGTCACAGAAAGCAGTGTGTGTGGGGAGAGAGGGCTTCTGAATGGGTGGCGGGCCAGTTATCTTTTTCTTTTAGCACAAGATTCTGTCTAGATGAGGTAGCCAGGAGGTGCTGAGGTGCTGAGGGAGCCCAGGATGGGAGGTGGTGCAGAGGCACAGGAGGGGGGTGCCTCCAGCCACGGCTGACATGTGTGTCTGACGTGGCTGGTTTGACTGCATGATGTACTAGCAAGCCCGTGCCCATGGAGGAATCCAGTCCTCCCTCAAGATGCAGGTCTCTTGTTTGGAATGATGAGGACCACAGCTTTCATAACACTGGAATTGTCATTTCCAATGGGAGTACAGTTGGAGGGCTGCAGAGGTTCTCATCCATCTTTCCATTTGTAGTGAGGGCATGGAAGTCACCGGAAGTGGTGTCTCTCCTCTAAGGTCACAAATAAGTAGGTGGGAGGGTTGGAACTTGATTGCGTTCACTGCTCCCTTGATTTGCCCAAGATGATGTCTGCCTCTAAAGCCCAGGACTTGATGTCTTCTTGAGCCATGCAGACAACCTTTAGCAATTCTTGTGCGGAGCCAGGAAGCCTGGGCTGCTGTCCTGGGCCCCGACTACCTGGGTGGCGTGGCCACCTCTCCTGCCCATGGGAAGATGGAGGGCGTGTGGAGGTGGCTTGGTGAGGGCTCTGTCAGGATGACAGAACCACCTGAAGGCCTTGCAGTCTCTAGTCCTCAGAGATCTCAGCTGTGACATGAAATTCTTCACACCCAACAGTTTTCAGAACAAAACCGATTTGGGGGTGTGACACCTTCCTGCCAGAGGGAGGCCTGGATTCTGCCCTTTTTTCCCCAAAGGATGAGAAAGCTTCCGCCCCCCACCCCTGCCACCCCCAGTCACTCCCAGCTACCTTCTCTCTGGCCCTGAACTTACACTTGGTTCCAGACCAGCAATAAATGCAATGGGGGCTCACTCCTTGTGGCCTGCGGTTCATTCAGTCAGCAAACCCTGACTGACCTCTGGCTGTGCGCCAGGCCCCGGGAACATAGAGGGTAGAACCACAGTCCCTTCCCTTAAGTAGCTGAAGTATGACTGAAGTGCCACGCACAGTAGGTACCAGCTGGGATGGGCGAGGAGGGGCAGCGGGGCCCTGAAGGACTCACCTCACTATGGTGTTGGAGCCTCCCTTGTGGTAGTAGAGAGAGTTGTTGTGAACAGTGTGCCCACAGCCGTGGAAATAGTACGGGAGGTGGATGAGCGTGTAACTGCCATTCAGCAGTGAGGGCTGGTCTTCGAACTCCTTCACCCTGATGCCTGTAGGAGGGAAACCAGGGAAAGGCAGTCACAGCTTGGAGGTGAGTTGGGGGAGGCGGGGTAAAAGGACAGAAGGTGAGAGTCAGACATCCCGCAAGGGTCCTTGTCCAGTTTCAAGATCCCAGGCTCCCAAACCCTAAGGCCAATTCTCTTCTGTGGATTCCTGAACCATCTTTTGAACACAGTAACCAGAGTTGCCTTTGCTCCTCCCAGGAAAATGGTATCATGCCCTCCCCTACAATTTCATCAACTTTTCTGCCACAGGCCTGCATCGTGAAGAGCACCTGTGCGGTCACCTCCCACCACTGCCCTCCAAGGGGGCCATGCTGCCTCTGTGCCTTGCTCTTCCCTTTAGAGCCACAGGTTCCCTTTCAGCTGGTCATCTGGACAGTTACTGCCAGCTGATGAGTGAGCCCGGATGAAACCAAAGTAGCATGTCTGAGCTATTGCTCTGACTAGTCGGCATGGCCAGGCCTCTTCTGGCATGGGGCCACTGCAATGCCTGACCACATCTGTTTGGGACAGTGTGATGCAGTAGACCTTCGAGATGGTACCTCACCCACTCCCCTGGGCTCTCAGATACTGTGGTATGTGAGAAAAGTGGCCAAAAGGATTCTCCTTAAAGAAAGATAGCCTGTGCAAAAAAAAATAAAAATAAAAATTGTCTCTGGCATTTCTTCTTCATTATGGTTTCAGGGTTTATAAAGGGTTTATCAGTCAGGATGCTATTTGTTTCCTCCTGGACACTTTGCCAAAAAGCTGCAGTGGAGGCACCCTGGTCACGTCCCTCTTATCTGAACTGTGAGGTTTGTCACCAATGTGCTCAACTGAGAGCAGCATTCTGCCCACTTATTTGGGCTTTCTAAAATAAAAAAAAAAGCAATTCTGTGACACCAATGAGCAAGGATTTCAGACACAGAAACAGGATAAGCCTGAAGGGAGGCAACAAAGGAAATATAAAATTACAGCAGAGATATGGCTCATCTGCCAAGTAAAAGCACCTGAGAAATGTTCAGTCACCCAGATGCGTTCATCACTCTTGTTAGCAGACTCTCTTATCCAAGTCCCAAACGTCTCTTTAACTTTCAACACTTGTATTGGACTTCCAATGGATGTGATCATGGATTCTATCAAAAGAAGAGAAAGTTACTCACCTCCCAATTATGACTGTCACCTACAAATTGGCAGTTGCCATTGGCACTTGCCCTCTACCTCTACAAGGATTAAATCATGTGCTGATGCAGCTGCTGACTTTCCACATCCCCTACAAGGAGCTAAGGGTGGAGAGCAGAAATGAGGCACTCTGTCCTCAGTGGATGTGGGAGTGGGGGACTGGTAGAACAAGTCTTCAGATAGTTAGATATTTTCAGGAGCTGATTTTATGAGCCCAGGACGAAGAATTGATGCTGTGAAGAAGATCTGAACTGTGATGTTGGAGAAGAGTCCCTTGGAGTGCAAGGAGATCCAACCAGTCCATCCTAAAGGAGATCAGTCCTGAATATTCATTGGAAGGACTGATGCTGAAGCTGAAGCTCCAATTCTTTGGCCACCTGATATGAAGAACTAACTCAATGGAAAAGACCCTGATGCTGTGAAAGATTGAAGGCAGGAGGAGAAAGGGACAACAGAGGATGAGATGGTTGGATGGCATCACTTGTGTGGCGATGACTCAATGGACATGAGTTTGAGTAAACTCTGGGAGTTGGTGATGGACAGGGAAGCCTGGCATGGTGCAGTCCATGGGGTCACAAAGAGTTGGACACGACTGAGCAACTGACCTGAACTGAACTGAAGTCATGTATCTCTTCATATGGTGGCTCAGACAGTAAAGAATCTGCCTGCCATGTGGGAGACCTGGGTTCTATCCTTGGGTAGGGAGATACCCTGGAGAAGGAAATGGTAATCCACCCCAGTATTCCTGTCTGAGAATTCCATGGACAGAGAAGCCTGGCTGGCTACAGTCCATGGGGCACAAAGAGTCAGACATGACTGAGAGACTAACGCTTTCACTTTCTAAGTATCTAGAAAAGCACCCAAATCCTTCATGGGGATGACTGCTCCATGTGACTTGCAGAAACCTTCTGCAAAAAACATGTGCTAGATTGCATGTACTCCTCCTTCACCAAAATCACATATATACTGACCTTTCCCCCTACTGCTCTGGAGCAGTTTCTCAGAGCTACCTGAAACGCTTTCTCCTGGGCTATAGTCCTCATTTTGCAACAAAAGAAACATGACTCACAACTCTCACATTGTGCTTATTTTATTTTTTTAGTTCATATGACTTTAAGGTATCTGATTTCTGAGTTTTAAAACAGGATGCTTTGGGACTTCCCTGATGGTCCAGTGGGTAATAACCTGCCTGCCAACGCAGGGAATACAGGTTCGACCCCTGGTCCGGGAAGATGCCACATGCCGCAGAGCAACTAAGCCCGTGTACCACAACTACTGAGCCCACACTCTGCAGCCCTCGAGCCACAACCACTGAGCCTGTGCAACACAACTACTGAAGCCAGTGCACGTAGAGCCTGTGCTCCACAACAAGAGAAGGCGCCACGACGAGAAGTCCTTTCATCGCAACTAGACAGTAGCCCCCGCTGCTGCAGAAAGCCTGTACACAGCAATGCAGACCCATGCACAAATAATTAAAAAAATAAACAGGATGCTTTGTTTCTGTACCTGCTTGTGGGGAATGGTGTTCACTGACTTTCTCATCAGTTTTTCCAACCAAGGTGTCATCATTTGGTACAGCACATGTCTCACCTAAAACAACAAAGATAATCAGAGCAAATGCAGTTGGCACGGTGAGATGTGTATAAGTTTATAACTGGTGCTTTCCGCCACCTTATTCCAGATTCAAGTTCCATAAGCATCCTTGGTTTTTGCTTGCTTGCTTTTAAGCACCAACTCATATGCTTCCAATTTTTTTTCCTCTGCCTGGTGAGTTCCCAACAAGCATTTCATGATCATAGTTGCTAAGACTGTACAATCTTGAGAGGATGTCAGTAATAGGAAAATGTCACCTGAGTCAGCTATCCTAACTCTCAACAATCTGGGGGAGGTGGGGAAGGCTTACTGACACGTTCCTGGCCACTCTGGGCAGGTGGGAATCTATCACAGTTTGTATTTTCTGGAGGGATTTTCACCCTCAGGGAAGTTGATGGGGATGAGGGAGCAGCCTCATGATGGGGTGGCCCATTTCATCCTGTCTTCCTGAACTGCCAGGGAGCAGAGGAAGAATAAGCCTAGAGACAGCCCAGACCAGAGAGGTCGGGGCCCCTTTCCCCTCCCCACTTTCCATCTGTTTTTTTCTGCTCGAAGACCTGTGGGACCCAGGCCCTTGAGGGGCACCTGATTCACAGTTGGTTTGAGGCTATGACTAAGCATAGATTCATCTTCCTTAGCAAATGGGCTGAACTCAGACCTTTGGTGAAGAGGTGGCTCAGGTGGCAGAAGCAGGACAGAAGGCAGGGGTAGTGTGGCCAGTGTGGAGATGAGAAGGCACAGACTGGCTGGCAGCAGGTCTCAGCAAATCGGGCTTTCTGGGAAAGGCCAGGACCCCACTTCCCTAGGCAAATTCTGAGGGTTTCCAATCACCTGTGGTTGCTAGATAGAAAGGAGCACCTCCACTGTCGCTAGGGAAACACACAGAATAAACTAGAGAGGTGTCTTTATCAGTAAAATAGGGAGGCTCTTCTCAAATGTTCCTTTAGCTGGATGAGCCCTGTCTCTCTAAAGCCCTTCTGCCATGGATGAGAGCGGTCTCGGGGCTGTTAGACTCCCCACACACAATCCTGCCTCTCAAGTTCCCCCCTGAGTTTCCACTTAGAGGCCTGGGCTTCGCACAGAGAGGGACAGAGAGACCCTCCCATTCTTAGTCTGAAGAAGGGGTCTCATTAACTCGTGCAGGACCTACCCACCAGCTTCTGAAGCTGAGGGGGTGGGATGGGATTAAAGGAAAGGGATAGGAGGAGCAGGAGCGAGGGCCAAGCTCAGACGCTGGATGCCTGGCAGCCAGGACCCACTCCTGGGAGGCAGAGCAGAAGGAAATGGCCTCTCTTTTAAAGCAGTTTTCACAACCCTGAAGCCCAACCCCTGCCGACCAGCCTCTTAGACAGGCTAGGCTGGGAGGGCACCTCTCCAGCACCCCTCTCACTGCTGACAGAGCCTCTGGCAAGTCCGAATTCCACAGAAGCAGGGCCAGACTTCCCCTCCTCTCAGGGGATGGTTCCGCTCAGCCTGCACCCCCAGGGAGGCTGAACAAAGGGCTGATGCTAAGGGAAAGGGTGGTATTGAATTAACAGCCTGCTCACTGCTGGGCAGGGTCATAATCAGGCTCCATTTACTGGGCGTGACGGTGACATCTCTGAAAGCTCAGATTCACCCACTCTGAAACTGAGTGTGTGAGCCCCCCAACCCAAACATCTTCCAGAAAGAACAGTGCACCAGACAGAATGAAAGAGTGTTTAGGAAAGTGGTGGAGAAATCCACAGCAAGTGAGAAAGAAACCCCAGTCAGGACCCTCTTCTCTGCTTGCCAGGAAGCCAGGCATCTAGTTGTGCCTCCTCATGGCCCAAGTTAGGGGAATAAGTCCCTGAACATCTCTGTGTGGAGAAGTTATAGCAGCATCTGAGAAGGACTTTTCATTAACTCGGCCCTTGATTTCTTCTTAGCTCTCAACCCCATGGCCACCCCTGTCACAACTGGCCAAAGAACAAGCCGTCCAGGCTTGCCAGAGATCAGGCGCCCTTGCATTACTTTGCCAAGAAAGGTCCGTCTAGTCAAGGCTATGGTTTTTCCAGTGGTCATGTATGGATGTGAGAGTTGGACCATAAAGAAAGCTGAGCACCAAAGAATTGATGCTTTTGAACTGTGGTATTGCAGAAGACTCTTTGAGAGTCCCTTGGACTGCAAGGAGATCCAACCAGTTTATCCTAAAGGAAATCAGTCCTGAATATTCATTGGAAGGACTGATGTTGAAGCTGAAACTCCAATAGTTTGGCCACCTGATGCGAAAAGCTGACTCATTTGAAAAGACCCTGATGCTGGGAAAGATTGAGGGAGGGAGGAGAAGGGGACAAGAGAGGGTGAGATGGTTGGATGACATCACCGACTCAATGGACATAGTTTGAGTAAACTCCGGGAGCTGGTGATGGACAGGGAAGCCTTGTATGCTGTCGTCCATGGGGTCGCAAAGTCGGACATGACTGAGTGACTGAAATGAACTGCCCTTTGTTGGCTTATTCTCAACGTGTGGATTTCTGTCTCCGAAAAGAAAATGCTCCAAGCAGGGGCTTTACAGGCAGGCACATTGGGGTTTGAATCCCAGCTGTTGCTTACTAACTGAGTGACCGTGGACAGACTACGTAGCTCCCTAGGGTTTCAGCTTTGTATCTGTGAACTGGTCAGAATACGACTCCTATATCTTAGGGCTAGTGTAGAATTAAATGAACTGAGCACTTAGCCCTATGCCTACAACATCGCTAGCATTGTTAGCAAAGCTTAGAGGTGGTGATGGCAGTACTGGGGTATCTATGGGGAGTTAGATGATCTGAATTTCCCCATCATCTCCATCCCTCCAACATCAGTCAAGCCCTCCATGCTCCAGAGATGGTGGATTTGGCAAGAAAGAGGAATAGTCTGGTGATGGCTCAGCCTTTATAGAGAATCCACCTGCCAAATAGGAGACCTGAGTTTGATCCCTGGGTCAGGAAGATCCCCTGGAGAAGGGAATAGCTACCCCTCCAGTAATCTTGCCTGGAGAATTCCATGGTGGAGCCTGGCAGGGTATAGTCCATGGGGTCGCCAAGAGGTGGACATGATTGAGCGACTAGCTCAAGTGAAGGAAGAGGGATGAGGGCAGGAGGCAGGAGGCCCAATTCTAAACCTGCCACCAGTCCTTAACCTGGGCAGGCTGTTCAGGCCTCCCAGGTCGGTGGAGAAGGGGAGGGAATACTCGCTTTGGGCAAAATCTCCACTTATTAAAACAATCTGGTCACAAAATCTGGGTGAAGCCTGAGAGCTTGGGATTGTTCACTGAAGAGGTAGCTCCCTAGGGCAGGGGTGTGTGACCTGGGCACTGGCCGTTGAACATGTTTGGCTGCCGAGGGCCTTTGGATCTTCTGCTTCCAGGGGGACCTGGAGGACCCGGAGGGCCTGGGGGCCCAGGTGGGCCAGGTGGGCCAGGTGGGCCAGGTGGGCCTTGGTCACCTTTGGCACCTGGAGAAAGAGAGAGAGAAGCAGGGGTGGGAGTTGATTAGAGAGCTGTAAGCAGAGATGGGTTCCACACAGGGGAAAAGGAGATGGAGCCGCTCCAGGGAAGCTGGCCAAAACCTGGACAGTGGTCCTCCAGCACTCACTCACACAGGGTCAAGGGAGCTCCCACAGAAGGTGCTAAGTTTCAACTAGGTGCCAGGAACTGTGCTGGGAATTTTAGAAATCTTCCCTTCGTCCCTCCCAAGTACTCTGTGAGGCAGTACCAGCAGCTCCTCGGGTGACCCGGGTCTCAGGGACATTCAGGGCTTTGCCCCAGGTCACAGCTGGAGCAGAGCTGCCCCCCACCCCAACACTCAGGGCTGTCTCACTCTTTAGCTCATCCTCTTCTTCTTGGCTAATGTTGGGAGATCTCAACCCTGACTGTTTATTAAAATCACCCAAGGAGCTCAAATACAATTATAATGCCTGGACCCCATCCCAGATCACTTCATCAAAATGATGGGGAAGCTGGTCATCTGTAGTTTTAAAAACCTCCAAGGATGCTTCCAGGCATGAGAGACACTGCTCCATGCTGTGGAAGAGATCGGGGGTAGCTGTCCAGCTTTGTGACCTTGGGCAGGCAGTGTATCCCTCTGAGACTGGTGCTTCATTTCCAGAGTCTCATACTCCCTGCCCTGCCCTGTGAGAACCCACTGAGGTCACCAGGGTGAGTGCTCTGATGGTTGGTTTCCCTACACATCAGCAGGTGGAGTCACTACACACTTCTAACTTCAGGTGGCCGTGTGGGTACAGCCCTTTGCAGGGGCCTTTGGTTCTGCAATTTGCATAAAGATGCCGCTAGTCTGGGATATTCAGTCCTTTGGTTCTACACGCCTTTCCTGGGCTGACTGGTGATCTGAGATCTCTTTAGCTGCCTCTTCCCAGCCCCACCAAATAGGTCTTTTCAGCTGCTTTAGAACTGAAGGGGCAAGCAGGAGTCACAGAGGCTGAGGGTGGTTCTAAGCCCCCAGCCGAAAGGGCAGAGATCATGGCAGATGTGGTCCAGCCCTCCTACTCCTTCTCTGCCCTCTGGCCAGAGGACACACTGAGCTCTGGCCTGGTCTCTAGAGTTGGAGTACACTCAGAGCTGCTGCTTTCCTGAATGCTTTGAGGTCACCCTCATTTGTTTGGTAATATAGGGGTGTGTGACATTCTGGATGTGTAGCTTTCCCATATAACTGAATATAACATGATCTTATAGTTTCAAAATATATTCACACGCACACACACACACACACACACACACACATATATATATATATGAATCCTGTCAAAACACCTCTTAAATCTTACATATTTTGTGCATAACCTCCTTTTTTTGGAATAAGCCATGCTAAACCTAATTTGATTTTTCCTGGGTGCTTTGATCTTTACACAGTACCTGGTAAATGGCAGGTGCCCAAGAAATTTTTAAAGCTGGATGGGACACTGATTCTGGGTCACTGTCCTGAACATCTATCATCCTGGCTTCTCGAGGACAGATATCATGTCTTACTCATTTTCATATTACCATTTTCAGCTGTTATAGCAAAGTCCCTAATTCATAAATGGTGTTCTCTGATATTCAAAAATGCTTATTGAACACACGAATAGGATAGTTATGCTTTTCTAGTACAAATGGTCCCCAAAGTAAAGTGCTTTTAAAATTCTGCCTCTTCCTCCTCCATGACCATCAGCCGGCACTTACTCTTTCCACCATGTCATTGCCTTTCTGAAGCTTGCTGTGCCACAGACATCAATTCCCTGCTTTTAACCTGGGCTGGAAACCAGATAAAGAAGATCAGCAACCATGTTTGCCTCAATCCTATGTTAAGAATCTTAGGATAAGGGGCTGAAGATGGCCTGAGCTCAACTCTGAAGCTTGTACTTTCTGTCTGTTGTCCTTTGAAATTTCTCACTTCTCTTGTTCTGGATTGTGCTGGATTTAACAGATATTTGGGAAAAGGAAGTTTCCTTCATCCGAAATCCATCCAACTATGGCATGGTGCTTTATCTCAACTGCTTATGCTTAGATCTCAGATTTGGTCTTACCAACATTGGGCTTACATTACACATGGTTTTCTCCCTGTCAAAAGCACAGGACTGTAAAACGTGCTATGAAACAGAGGGGCATCTAGGGCAGATAAGGAGAGATGACCCAGAGCAGCCCTGGTACAAGAAACCAGGATGGTTTCTGGGCCCATTCACCCCGGGAGACCGCAGCACCAGCCCCTTACCTGCGGGGAGCACGTCGTTGGGCACGTCCCCTTTGTCTCCCTTGTCACCCTTCTGCCCTGCTGGGCCCTCGTTTCCAGGCAAGCCCAGCTCACCAGGGTCTCCCTTTTCCCCTGGAGTTCCTGTGGCTCCAGGGGGCCCTGAAGGGAAAAAAAAAAGATTTATGAGCCTGTTGTGCAGGAAATTCTGGTATACTACTTTGTAATACTGTGCTTTGTGTTTTTAAGGTGAAGCAAAACCAAATACATAACACTTCATAATCATTTTAGGACAGCAGCAAGGTACAAATTCATGAAAGAATATACTTCTAGGTAGTTCTGTTGACTTTTTTTAGAGACATTTTGCTGGGCCAACAGGTTGGAGAGAGGAGTGAACCCCAAGAGGGACAGTCACAGTGAGAGCAGAAAGAAGGGGAAGCCTCATCAGAAATCTGCCCTCCCCACCCCAGGAGGGAAGGCTGAGCACTTGGAGGACTTTGTTAGGCCCTTGAACAGTGGATGTTGTCATCTGCATTATCTGGTGTATCCCTCACAATACTGGGGTGGTAGGCTGGTCAGTTTTCCTTACTCTCACTTGGTAGAAATTGGAAATAAGGCCTACAGGGTTTACAACTGAGGCTGAAAAGTGAGCAGCAAAAATCTTGATTCCATCTCCAATGCCCTTTTCTGTGACATTTGGATACAAAATATTTTTAAGCAAAATAGCAAAACAGGTCACACTGCTTTAGGACAAGCATTATGAAGGAAGGAGATAGTGTGAACAACAGGTAATGGACAAAATTTCTGTCTCTGCCCACAGGGAGACATCACTATAGGAACCACAGTCCTACTAGGAGTAGTCAAGATCAGGCAGTGACTCATTGCAGCATTGCAAAATGGGCAGCACAGCATTCTGATGCTGGGGAGAAAGGAAGCCAATCTCACGCATCATAAGATGCCCCAACTCGTAGCAGCTTCCACACAGCAGCTTCGCTGAGGTGAGGAGACAAAAAAGTAGAGTTTGGGCAGATAAAGGTGGCTGGGATTCATGGGACAGAATATGAGAGAGGAGGTATTTGTGTAGAAAGAGCTCTGGTGAATTTCCCAGGGGTTTCCTCAAGTCTTTGGCAGAGTAATAGTCTGTATAAGGTGAAAGTCTACCAGGCAGGGAAAAGAATGAACAGAAAGCCACTCACTATATGGCTCTCAGAGCTTGAACAGGGAAGGGTCCTCATTCCTGCCAGTCAAAGCAGAGGGATCTCAGAAAATGGCAGGCTGTGAGATAGAGTCCTTGGAAAGACTTGTCTTAGTAGTGAGGCTAAATTAGCTCAGCAGTCAAGGCTGCTGTGGATCTATCATAACAAACCTTAAAAATACTGAGCAGTAAGCTTAACTGCCTGCCAGGATAGAATTCAAAATCTGAATCATTTAGTCAATGTAATGTAGCATATTAATAATTTAAGCAAGGAAAAAATTACGTGATCATCTTGATGGATATAGGAAAGACATTTGATAAAATTCAACACCTATCCTGAATAAAAATTCTCATCACACTAGGAATAGAAGGAAATGTCCTCAATATGAAAAAGGGCATCTGTGAAAAGAACCTACAACTAACATCATCTCCGGAGCTTCCCTGGTGACTCAGATAGGAAAGAATTCTCCTGCCAATGTAGGAGACTCGGGTATGATCCCCAGGTCGGGAAGATCCCTGGGAGGAGGGCATGGCTACCCACTCCAGTATTCTTGCCATGGACAGAGGAGCCTGGTGGGCTATAGTCCATCGGGTCACAGAAAGTCGGACATGACTGAGTGACTAAACAACAGCAATGTCCCTAATAATGAAAGACTGAACGCTTTCCCCCTAAGATCAGGAACAGGACAATGGTACCTATTCTTGTCACTTTAAATAAAGTACAATAAAGCAAAGAAAAAGAAACAGAGGCAAACAGATTGGAGAGGGATGCATTAAAACTGTCTTGTAGAAAATTTATTAAAAAGCTGCTAGAACTTAGGAGCACCTAGGGATACTAAGAGGGAAAGTGATTGCTTACTATGTGCAAAGGTACTGCCAGATATGGATAAATTAATATGATATCCCATTGCAGGCACTGTTTGTTCATTTTGACAAGAGCCTCCTGGAGATATCACTCAACAGAGATATTTTTCAAAGGGGCAGAGATTTTGGGCAACAGAAAAGAGCCAGAGGCAAGTTTCAGTGAAAAACTTCAGTTTCTCTCAACCTCTATAACCAAGAGGCCTTAGGATTCATTGCTTTTTCTAATTATGTGGCCAATCCCAAGCCCCTTTTTAAAGGTTCTGGCTGAGTGCCCCACCAGCTTGGCAAGTCCCCATTCCCCAACTGTCATTTTATGACATCGCCACTGTCCTCCCTCCAGATTTAAAACCAATTCTGATCCCCACCCCCAACTTCCTACCAGCTACACAGGATGCCTATATAACCATCCCAAGAGAATCATAGACTTTCAGATAGGAAGGCACCTTAGAGGTCATTTAGATTAACCTCCCATCCAACCCTGAACACGTCTCGACCCCACCTGATTGGCTCTTCTCAAGCCCTTGCAGCAATGGGGAGGTTATTATTAATAAATCGTGTCACACCACAGATGGCGCTGGAATACCCTGCACTGCCATCCTAGCCCATTGTTCCCTAAAATGTGCAACTGGCACTCCTACCACCTTTTCTCTATGCCAAGGGGCTGATAAGCTCTATTAGATTCAAGGGAGCCTACACAGACCATCCCAAGGAAGACAGCAGTGTATGAAAGAACCTGAAAGTGTTGATCACTGTTAAAAAATGCAACAAACAGGGAAACATTTGCTCAATTTCTGCCAATGGAATTGCTGGGGACACAGTGGAAGAGCATGTGAAGAAGAGCAAGGGAAGCGCCTGCAGTGTAGGTACTGGAGGCTGTGCCGTGGAGTCAGTGACATGGTTGAGGCAGGTCCCACAATGCATCTCTCACACCACACTGAGATCCCATGGCTGGGGGGTCACCTCTGTCCACAGTTATCAGGACATCTTTCTGGAAAGAGGTTCACTCACTGAAAAGCCCTTAATCAGGGACCTCTGCACGAGCGGACGTTCTTTTGTCAGTATTTTAAATAGGCAATTTGGCACATTATCTGAAGGACACAAAAGATGAGAACGTTGCCATAGAGTCCAGCCAGCACAATGCACCCGAAGATAACTGACACCTTCGAAAGGTGTCGTGTGACTCACATTCAGCAGTGCTCAGGGAAATGGTATCTTCTAGTTACTTGAGGGTTTTCTTTTTCAAGCATTTATTCTAGTCACAAAGAGCTTTTGGCATCATCGTTCGCTTTCCTCTTCTTTTATTCCTTCCTTTTATGCATTTTCCCCCTTTCTCAAAAAGGCCAGGTGTGAAACAGGAGAACATTCTCACAGCTGTCATAATGCACAGGGGCTGGTGTTTAGCGCTCAGGATATTAAGGACTTCTGCTCACGGGTGTATTTTGACACTCAGCTGTGTGTGCACATGATCACTTTCTTCAAGAAAGGGGAGGGGACGTTCTGTTTATGTAGTCTTCGCCACCTCCACAGAGTTTTCCCTCTTCTTGGTTGGTGCAACCACCTCGGCCGTGCCCTGGCCGTGGCATGCAGAAGTACACCACCACCTCATCACGTTCGCTGGCAGAGGAGCCAGATGTGGCACTGTCTGCCTTCCCCGACTTGGATATGGGCAGGGACACTGGTAAACACTGAGTGGCCTGGATCAGGGCAGTGTCTGTCCCATGGCTGCTGGCAGGCTTGGAGTCAGCACATTCTGCAGGAGAAGAAAGGCCAGACTCTGCTCGCCTTGCTCGGGTGCTGGGTGTGGCTTTCTGCTGTTTTCCTTTCCCGTTGGCAGTGCCCACTCAAAACAAGTCATTTTCCCAGCTTTAGAGTCTGGGGTTGTGTGATCAACTGGGGTCAACGCCATCTTCACTGCAGGGGGTGAAGGAGGACATCTTATTTTTGGTAGCACCATCTGTCACCCACTGAGGCGGAGGAGATGGGAGCTGAGGGTGTTATGCAAAACCCAGACCCAAGGCTGGGATGAATAAGGAGGAGGATGTTTATTTCTGTTTTTGTGGGGACTCAATTTTTAGAGAAAACACGAAAGCATTAACTCTTGAGTGAGAAAGTGAGAGGCAGATGGAAAGAAAGAAAATGCTTGGTTTTGGGGCACAGCACGTCAAACTTCGGAAAGGACGCTGTTTGCAAAACTGACGACGGTTAAGTCCAATTCTCTCTAAATCTAAGTTGATGGTTTCAAACAAATGTAGGCATTTCCACTCAGATTTCCTTCCCCACCCTTTGAAACAACACCACCACCTAATATCTAAAACGAATGCAGCACTTGCTCTGTGTCAGACCCTATTCTAAGCACTTGATATATATTTATATATATTTTATATATAAATTTAGTCTTCCTAAAAACACTATTACTATTCTCATTTTCCAGTTGAGGAAACAGGGCAATTAAGTAACTTGCCCAAGTGCACACAGCTAGTAAGCAGAAGAGCTGGGATCCAAACCAAGACTTCAAGCTCTGACTCTGGCCTATTCCACTCTTGTTCTTAGCATTCCTAAGATCAGAAAGCAAGGGTTAGCTTCATATTTCAATATCCTGGAAACAGCTGTTGGTCTGGAGCTCTAAACTCTGGTATCATTAGGTTGGTCTTCTTCTCAAGAGCCCACAGTGGCTCCCGACTGCCTTCTGCAGACACAGAGCTAAAATCCCTGCTCCCTCCCCACCGTACCATCCTCACCTGGGGCCCTTCTCATAGGCAGGGCCAGCCTCCTGAACAGTGCCTCCAAGTAGGGCCTTTCCCTTCTCTCCTTGCACTGCCCTCCCCATTTCCCCTCTATTTATTTCCAAGGTGTGGATCACACGTCTCTCTTGTCCTTTACACTTAGCTCTACAGTACAACTCATCCTCTATACAGGATCCTATTTGTCCATTATCTGCACAATTAAGTTTTCTTCTGGCAGCATTCCCTTCTGTACAGTATAAAGCATCTTCATATCAGAATAACCAGTTACAGAATTCATGCTGTATATAAACTATCTTCTCTTCCAACAGGACTGCAAGCCCTTATAGACAGAAACTATGTCCTGCTGTTCTCTCAGTTCTTTACTGAGCCTTAGCTGGGGTTGGCTGAGAGCTGTGTCAAACAACAGGATGCACAAGGCACAGCCTCTCCCTCACAGACAAACACTGGAGCAGACTGTTTCAAAACCGGAAGCCATGTTAGAGTTGTTGGAAGCCCTGCTCCTCAGTGTACAGGTGAGGAGACCCAGGCCCTCGAAGCCAGAGTTCAAGGCAGGTGCGCCCAGAATGCCTTTCCTGGCTCCCTTCTGCTTGCAGAGCAGGGATAATTCTTTCTGCCTGACACGTGGATACTTGATGAACTGTGCGTCCTGCCTGTGTCCTAAGGGCTTCTCTGAAGGGCTGGCTCCTTCCCACCCTCCTGGTGAGACTCAGAATGAGGCTCAGCAACATCCTTAGACAATTAATAGCACTAGCTCCTAGTGCCCGGGCTTCCTTCCCCCTGCTCCTGCTCTGTAGCACCTCCGGTAATGCCTCTTGGACTCAACCCCCTCCAGCCTGGAAGTGTTCTGTGCTGTCGTGTTTAAGAGCAGGGGTCCAGGAGTCAAGGCCTGGAGTCAAGCCTGCCTCTTATGCTTACTAGCTTTTGGACACTGGGCATGTTATGTCCACTAGTTCAACAATGACTTGATTGCCGCCTTCACTGGGTGCACCAGGCTCCGGAGCCTGGTTCTCATGGACCTCACGTTCTCCCTAGGTGGCCAGACCATTAGCACATCAGCGAGCAACACGAGGAGAGGAGTTCAGGGAGGGATCTATGCTTCGGAGGAGAGCAGGGGATGTAACTGAGCTGGTGAGGCGGGGGCCAGACACGGAGGTCAGGGGCGATCTTGAAGAGGAGGAGGTATCAGCTGCGATTGCTCCAGGTCACGGATGGGTGGGGGCACAGTGGTGCACAGGCCCTGACCGAGGGCCCCGGCCTGTTTGGAAAATGGAAAGATGAGACTTCTTCATCTGGAAAAATAAGGCCCACAAATATCCCATCTCCTGGGGCTGTTGTGAAGACTCAGTGAGGTAAATGTAAAGCGGACTTGGTAGAGTGCCTGACAGTGAATGTCAGCTATTAATATATACCATTGTTAAGAGATCACCGCTAGAGTGCACAGCCTGCTGCTGCTGCTAAGTCGCTTCAGTCGTGCCCAACTCTGTGTGACCCCATAGACGTGCACAGCCTAACCCAGTCCTATCTCTGTGGAACATGGGCTCTTTAGCCTGTTTTTGGAAACAGTACTTGTTGTTCCCTCATTCTGGAAGGCATGCCCACTCCTCCCCTCTCCCAACCCTCCCTGCCAAACCACTAAAGATCCTGGAGCTCTCTGCTGACACGATGGCCCCTCCTTCTCCATGGCCATGACCCTGGCCCTGAGGGTCACATCCTGCATGTGGCTGGCAGAGAGACCCAGACCACCATGCAGAAGGTTCTGGAAGGGCCTGGCCCCCGCCTCCCACCTCACCTGGCTGTACGCCCCCTCCCCTAGCTGCCCCAGCAGGGCCTTGGCAGGTGTGTGCACTCCACTTGGGCCACCGTCTGCCTTGCTCTTGTCCCTCAGGTCTGACGTCAGACATTACCTCTTGACCCTCATTCTCCGCCCTGCTTATAACATACTGTTCTTTCCTTTCTGCACCTCACACCGTGATTACAGATGTATCTGATTGTTGACTTTATGTCTGCCTCCCCACCAAAGACAGAAAGTTCCACTATACAATAGGGGCTGCATCTATTTTGTTTCCGCACTAGCACTGGGAACCCTCTCAATAAATGCCTGCTGAGGAATGTTCCCACCATCTCCTAGGGTTCCTCCTGCTGCTCAGCCTGTCCTTGGCCTCCTTTGCTGGCTCCTCCCTTCTACTTGGTCACTAGATACTGCTGCTCCTCCTGGATGGGCCCAGGCTCTCCTCTTGGGTGGCTCCCTCCCGAAGGGGCTGGGCTCATGGCCCAAAAGCCCATCGCCTCGGGTGACTCCTTAAGGTACACCTCGAGCCCCAGGGTCTCCTCTGACTGCAAACCTGCATCTTCAAGGCCCTCTGACACCTCCTCATGACATTTCAAGGCATTTCAAACTGAGCACGTCCCATGCTAGGACCTAAGTTGGTCCAGGGCTCACTATCTTAGGGAAGAGCCGTCAGGCAGGAGGAAGACCTTGGAGTCAGCCTTGGTGCTTCCCTCCCCCTTCCTACCTATATTTGCCTTCCCCAAGTACTGCTGATGTTACCCCCAAATATCACTCAGCTCATCAGCCTTTGCACATCCCACCTGCATCCCTTCTGCCTGCCTGCTGAGTAGCCTCTTCACTGTCTCCCTGTCTTGGCTCCCATGCTTGCTCGAGTTTGTCCTCCCCCAGTGGGGGTATCACAGAAAGGCAGATCTGATCATGTCACCCTCCTCCTCAAAACCCCTCTGTGGCTTCTCATGGCTCCCAGAACAAAGCCAGTTCCTCTCTGCGGCCCTGCCAGCTCTGGCCCCTCCTCCCACTCCCTGCAATTACACTGATCTCTGGGTGGGATGAGAATGCATCCTGGGCCCAGGAAGGGAGCAGGGGAGGGCATTCATAGGCCCGGGGCTTTGGCAGGGTGGCGGGGACAGCACAGCCCTTGCTTTCTAGTTAGATGGTCCAGGCTAGAGTCTGAGTTGGTCGAGGGCTGAGCCATGCTCCCAACAGCCCGTCCTTAGAGAAAAGCTTTTCACAGCTTCCTCCCTTCCCTCCTGCAGCCTGCCTTGTGTGGCTGCCCAGGGAGGTATGCAGGGCAAGGGGCTGAGTACAAACCCTGGTTCTTAAAAGGCCCAGGGCTAACCTGATTTGGCTGTGTTGCCTCTCTGGTGTCAACTTGACCACATTCACCTCTCATCCTCTCTGTCCAGCTACCCTGGCTAGGGCAGGAACTGACCCCTGAAAGAACTTGGGGTACCAGTACAGACACTCTTGCCCCTTCCATCTGTCTGTTGGCGTCAGAGCAAGCAGAGGAGTGGCCATCAGTTCCCAGGAACACTGCTTCTCCCAGGCAGCCTGGACATACACCGTCATCAGGGTCGGACCAGAAAGGTGGCCCTTATAGCCCAGGACACAGCGGCTTCCAGGCAACACTTAACCGGCCTCGCATTCAGAGATACAGCACCTGTCCCCCCTGCACCAGCGCTGGCTCATCCAAAACGCAATGATGGAGACAAAACAACCACGGGATTTAATTCGAAAAACTGTGCCTAAATACCCATTTTTCCTCTTTTTCCATTGGCTCCTTTTTCGCCTTTTGGGCCCTGAGGACCAGGCTGTCCGTCTGATCCGTTGTGTCCTGGTAATCCACTGGCTCCGGGAGGCCCTGCATCAAAACACGGGAAACGGGAACACTGATAAAAAATGTTCACTGAAGTTAACATTATTTCCTTTAGCCAGTGAGACTGGGCAGGCATCAAGGCCTCTCCCAGAGCTTCTCCTGCTTCTTCCTTTCCTTCCCCACCGTCCCCACCACCACCCAAAGCAGTGTCAGATAGCGAATGGTGATGGCAGGCTCTCAAGAAGGAGGGAGCAGGAGAGCTGGTGACTCGGGTAGAGAGAAGGCAGGGACAGAGCTGTAGTCAAGGCTGCCTCTGGATTCTTCCCCCTTCCCTGCCTCAGTCCCTTCTGAGGGATCCTGGGAGCCAGCCACCCACATCCTCCCTGCAAACTCGGAATATCTATAGGTTCTTACCTGCTGGGCCAGGTGGTCCTACAACAGAAGAAAAATTTAGATGATAAACCACAGATAGAAGTAAGCTAACTCCCGAACCCAAAGAACAAAGAGCATCTTCCCCCTCTTAAAACATACTAATCATCTATGGGCCCGAAGGAATTGCCCTGTGCCTTTTATTTAGAACTCAATATGTTTACCCAAAGATCCTTAAAAACAATTAGACAAACACCCATAGCCCAATCAAACCCACTTTTGCTCAAGTTCCAGTGGACTAAGAATAATTTCTAAGTTGCGTCACCATAGACTCCGAAGTCAACTTAATTACATGAGGTTTGGTGACCACGTGGGTGGGCCCTGCTGCAGCCTGTGTGCAGCTAGGTGTCAGGAAGTGCTGCATTTGCAGGGCTGAGAGCCAGCTGTCCTGGGAGCAGCCCCGAATGCACTCATCCAGACAGCCTGTCTCCTCTAGGCCACCCAGGGGAGTTGAGAGCAAAAGCTGGTTTGCTGGGTTTCTATTTTGTTGCACAAAATTGCCTGAGAAAACCTGAGGGCTCAGATCAGGTAACAAATACCTTTCTTCATTTGTAATCACCCTAAAAAGGATCTAAGGTGTTCAGGTGAATCATTTACACATAATCTAACACAATAAATTGCTCCACAAACAGTTTTAGTGTCAATTATTCCACTTAATAAGCACTCATACAGACCAGTCAGGTTGCATCACGAACAGTTGAGGGTCTTTGTTTCTCTGACCACAGAAACAATCACCAATATTGGAGTGGGTGCGTGTGGGCTCAGTTGCTTCAGTCATGTCCGATTCTTTACAACCCCATGAACTGTAGCCCACCAGGCTACTCCATCCATGGAATTCTCCAGGCAAGAACACTGGAGTAGGTTGCCATGCCCTTCTCCAACTGGAGTGAGTAGGTCTGTCTAAAGATCCAAGTCCTGTGACTTTTCAGAAAACCACCATTTACAAAGCACTTACTGTGTGCACCAAAATCTACTCAGAGAAACCTTGGGACTTCCCTGGTGGTCCAGTGGTTAAGAATCCGCCTAATAATGCAGGGGACATAGGCTCAATCCCTGGTCTGGGAAGATCCCGCATTCCTCAGCACAACTAAGCCTTTGCACTGCAACTACTGAGCCCACACACCCTGCAGCCCACATCCTGCAACGAGAGAAGCCACTGCAAGGGGAAGCCCATGGTCTGGCCGCAGTGAAGACTAGCTCCGGCTTGCAGCAACTAGGGAAAGCCAGCGTGCATCAATGAAGACTCAGTGCAGCTAAAAAAATTAATAAAATAAATTTTTTTAAAAAAAAAAAAAAAAGAAATCTTGGTCCTTGAATCTGTCGTGTTTATAATCGAACTGAGGAAGGTGAATACTCTGAAACCACAGTGAGATATGAGGGAGCAACAGAGAAGCAACCACAGAGGTGCTGGGACAGTCTGGGCAAAGGGCAGTCTGAGCAGGACTTCAGAGAGGGTAAGCCTTGAGTTGTAGCTCTGAAGACCCAGGGGGCCTGAGACAGTTGCAGGGGTGAGGGCTGGGCACCCCTGCATGAGACCAACTGGAGCAAAGGTCCAGGAGTGAGCGAGAGGAGGGAAGCTGGCCCAGCTGGAATGTGTAGTGATGAAGCCGGGGTACTTGGCGGAGGGATATGGCACAGCAACACTTGAAGGCCTGATAGCGGGGCACAGACAGTATCTGCAAGGCAGCGCGGAGCCATAGTAGAGTTTTAAGAAGGGAAGATGACACTGAAATCAGTGCGCGTTTGCGATCCTTTCTGTAGATGGAATACAACTAGGGAATGAGATGAGAGAGAGAAAGAGGCGGGGGTGGGGGTGGGGAGGAGAAATTATCCATAGGATGTTTGTAGTTAAAACTTGGGACAAGGTTGAAGATAAATGTGGTTGGTGACTGTAGCGTTCTAGAGGGAGCTAGAAATGCGAGAGGTATTTTCAGCAGAAGAACGGGCAGGACTCCATGTCTGGTTGGAGGCAAAACAGAAGGCCTCTCAGATGATTCGGTGCCTGGATACTGATGAGCCTATTTGACAGACTTGAAAACTTTCAAAAGAGCAAAGTGTTTGACAGTATGTTTTATATATATATAGTCCTATATTGCGCAAAAATGATTTGCTGAAAATGGCACGGCATTTTCTAGGATCAGGATAGCCTGTAGTCATACCACCAGATGGCGCCACAAACGCCCTGGTAAGGATGCAATGTGGACTTTCCATAGCTGTCAGAAATCAATCCACAGTCAATCCGGACGGCTGATAGAAGCCAAAATCAGATGTGCAGGTTGGTAGAAAAAAAAGGTGAACAAGAAAGAATCAACTGTATATAGTAGGTTGCAAGAGTTCTCAGGACAGTCCATTGCCATGCAGTGGAGTATTAGAGAGAGGTCCTGGCCGGAGCTGTATACTTAGGGCACATTAGTTAGGGCCAAGGATACTGCTATGATGAGGTGCTTAGATTAGGGTTTACTGACCCTCACCCGACGTCCTTGACATCCTACGGCTACAGTTCTTAGTCACTTGAGGCCTAGAGTCGACTAGAATGCTTGTAAAGATGCAGATACCTGGGACCAATCTGGAGATTCTGATCCAGTTTGAATTAGCGTGAGGCCCGGGAACCTGCATTTTCACGAAGCACCACAGGTTACTGGCGTGCAGGTGGTCCTGGGTCCCCTGGACCTGATGTGAAAGTTTTCTGGGAAAAGAATCAGTCATTACCCTTACAGGGGTTCCTAACCCTAGAAAAACTGGGAGATACTAGCCTTGAGGTAAGAGTGAAATATCTGAGCCAAATCTGGGGATGCAGAGAGGGGGACACACCCTACCTGGAGGGAGGCAGGAGACAGAAGCAGCGCCAGGAAAGAGAGAGAGAGTGCTCTGGAGAAGGAAGAGTGAGGCCAGCCCAGCAGGTCCCATGCATGTGTGCATCTCAGCTGTGTCTGACTCTTTGTGACCTCAAAGAGTCTGTCAGGCTGTAGCCTGTCAGGCCTCTCTGTACATGGGACTTTTCGGGCAAGAATCCTGGAGTGGGTTTCCATTTCCATCTCCAGGGGATGATCCTGGCCCAGGGGTCAAACCCACATTTCCTGCGTCCCCTACATTGGCAGGCAGATTCTTTAACACTGCACACCACCTGTGAAGTCCATGCTCAGGCCTTGAAACTAGAGAATTTCAGAAGAGAAAGGATGACAGTTTCAAAGAGCTCAGGGGCAGAGTGATGGTGACTGTCCCAGGGTCCCCAGGATACCAACAGAGCTGCTCATGGCCCCTCTCACCCAGAAGAAGCCCCAGATATGAGTCATTATAATAATGTCAGATATCAAATAACATGTGCCAACTAGCCCCTAGAAAACTGTCTTGCAGGATGCTTTCTCAGCTCCTGACCCTTGTCCCCTTCTGGAATAAGAGACCCTCTGGGAACACGCATAGGCAGTCACTTTCCTATTAAGGCTGTACGCAGAGCTGTTCCCTGGGCCTGCCACCAGCGCACTTATACAAGGTTCCATGCTAAGAAGGGGGATCCTCACTTGGATTGGACTGGCTACAGCTTTGAGGCCTCAGCTCCCACCCTCTGTGTGCTGGTCCACCCTCTGCAACTGGCCCTGCTGATAGCTATTCTGCCAGTCCCAGGGCACCTGATGTGGAAAAATATGTATCTTTCCCCACATGCCCCATTAAAGTGGAGCTTTGGTCTAATCTCATTTATTTGGTGCATTTCAATTTTGGATTATGGCCATGACAACCTTAAAAATGAGAAGAGTTCGATATTATTTCAAGTGCCAACTCCAATCAGTTAGTACAACTTTCTGCAACACGAGAAAAGAATGACTTGGGACCTGAGGCCATGCTAGGTGGCAACAGTGATCCACGACTGATGCCTGGGTATAGGATAAGAAGTGTTATCACAGACTTGGAGTCATGTCTCTGCAAGGAGAATGGGCACTGTGGATTTGAAGCACGTTGGTCCCAACAAGCAGTTCAGCAATATGATGATTTAGAGATTTTCCAACAAGCCTGTATGTGGAGGCCACTGGAAGTGAAGAATTACCCAAGACCTGCCTTCTTCACGATAACCTGCTCTTCCAGAAGACATGCTTCTGGGGTCCCAAGGAAACTGGGATCAGGGATAAGATGCATCCAGAAAACCATATGTCATTTGACAAACTCTGCATTAGCAAAATCCTAAAGCCTGACTGCTCTGTCCTTGTCCCCAGAGCAGCCACAGCTGAGTCCTGGGAAAGGAACAGGAAGGGGCTTTCCTGGTCACAGTTGGACTAGCCTCAAGTCACAAACACCTGCTTTTTCAAAGATGACTCCAGTGAAGAGCTAGATCTTGTTCTCAGGCCCAAACCCAGGCTCTGTCCTGGCAACTCTTCCTGAAGGTGTCATCTGGGAGCCTTGTAACCCTGTAACCTCTGGACTGCTGCTCTCTGCCTCTCCCCCTGAAGCTCCCTGGTTCAGTCCTGGGTCCTCTCACCTCCCTGCTCCCAATCCAGGCACCTTGGCCTATCCCTGGGTGCCTCCTTGCCTTGTAAAAAAGTACATACAACTTGTACTTTTCACACCTAAGTTTTAATTGAAGAGCTTTCTGTGTAAAAGAAGACCCAATTTCAAGCTGTCATGAAAAAAGGAACTGGCTTTTGAAAAGCATTTTTAGGTGCCAAAGAATAACCTCCTCAACCCATCTCCAGCACAGATGCGATCCCGTCAATCTCTCCTAAGTGGTCTCAATAGCTCTGGCCCACATTCACTGAACAGCCTGGCTCTCATTCTATCACTATAAAAATCAAAAAGGAAGAGGCTTTTCCTGTGCCTCTCAACAGGGCTTTTGTGCCTGTAATTCTATCCATTTGAGCATTTCTCTAGCGCTCATTACTGTCACATGCAGCAACGCTGAAAAGGGACTCCCAGAGATGTAAGAAATCCTTGTGCTTAAGCCACAAGGGTTTCAGAATAAAGGACTAAGCTGTTCTGAAGATATTTAATTTTCTGTGAGGGCCGAAATGTGACTTGAGTAATAACTCAATTAGCATTTTCTAAGAAGCCACAGGATTACAGCTTTTCTCTCTGAGGTTAAACTAAGCCAACAAGAGTCGGGTTTGGACTCAGAGTTCCTCCAGGAAGCATCTTTCTTGCTAGCCCACCACCCCCATTAATCACTTACAAAAATCACAGATTTAGTCATTCTACAAATGCAACCAGAGTTCCTAATGCCGGGCAGGTAGCGAGAGGCCCTGGGGAGAATACTGCAGCAGGTTTCTGCATGTCCATGCACACTGCAGGGCTTCTCAGCCTTCCCCAGCGCAGCCCTGTGAAGAGACCAGGACCTCCTCAGAGCCTGCAGCCTTAGACTGAGGAGCCCCAGCACAAGCTCCAGATGGCTTCAAAGTCTTGTGCTTATCTTTAGAGTCCATGGGAATGGTGCATTTATTCCATAAGAGAATTTTTTTTAATTGAAGAATAGTTGGCATACAAATTATATTAGTATCAGGTGTAGTACATCATGATTCAACATTAATATATTTTACAAACTGATCACCACAAGTCTAGTAATCCTTCACAATACTAAGTTACTGTGATAATACTGACTGTATTCCTTATGCTGGACACTACACTCCCATGGCTCATCTATTTTATAACTGGATGTCCATACCCCTAATCTCTCTCACTTATTTCACTTAGCCCCTAGCCCCTCCCTCTTGTCTCCTCTGGCAACCACCTGTGTGTCCGTGAGTCTGTTTCTGTCTTATTATGCTTGTTCACTTGTTTTGTGTTCTAGATTCCATGTATAAGTGAAATCATACATTTGTCTTTCTCTGTCAGACTTATTTCACTTAGCATATTACCCTCTAGGTCCATCCATTTTGCTTCAAATTTCGTTCTTTTTTAGTGACTGAGTAGTATGCCATTGTGTGTATTTATACCATACCTTCTTTATCCATTCATATATCAATGGGCACTTAGGTTTTCATATCTTGGCTATTATAAATAATAAATAATGCTGCAGTGAAGACAGGGGTGCATATATCTTTTCTAATTAGCTTCTTATTTTTTTCAGATAAATACCCAGAAGTGGAATTGCTGGATCATATGCTACTTCTATTTTTAATTTTTTAAGGAACCTCCATACTGTTTTCCATAGTAGCTGCACCAATTTACAGTCCTGCCAACAGTGCATAAGAGTTCCCTTTTCCACATCTCCTTGACACTTATTTTTAGTTGTCTTTTTGATAACAGCCATTCTAACATGAATGAGGTGATATCTCATTGTGGTTTTAAATTGCATTTTCTTGATGATTAGTGAAAATGAGCATCTCTTCATGTGTCTGTTGGTCATCTGTGGGTCTTCCTTGGAAAAATGTCTATTCATGTCTTCTATCCATTTTTTAATTAAATAGATTTTTATATTGTGTTCTTTACATATTCAATATTTTGAATTAACTACTTATCAGATAAATCAGTTGCACATCTATTCTCCCATTTGCTTGGTTTGCTTTTCTGTTGATGGTTTCCTTTGCTGTGCAAAGGATTTTTAATTTTTTGTAGCCCCATTTGTTTATTTTTTCTTTTGTTGCTTGTACCTGAGGATACAGAGCCAAAATTTACTGCTAAGGCTGATGTCAAAGAGTATACTTCTTGTTTTCTTCTAGGAGTTTTATGGATTCAAATCTTATATTTAGGCCATTAATCTGTCTTGAGTTTATTTTTGCAGATGGTGATCCAGCGTCGTTCTTTTGCATGTGGCAGTCCAGTTTCCCAACACCATTTTATTGAAGAGATTGTCTTTCTCCACTGTCTGTTATTGGCTCCCTTGTCATAATAAATTGATGATAGAAGCATCTACTCTGTTCCGTTGATCTGTGTGTCTGTTTTTGTGCCAATTCCATGCAGTTTTGAGTCACTGTGCTATACAGCAGAAAGTAACTCAACACTGTGAATCAACTACTCTCCAATATTTCTTTTAAAAAAGAACCGTACAGTTTTGATTGCTATCTTTGCAATACTGTTTGAAATGAGGAAATTTGAAGTTCTTTGTTCACCTTTCTTAAGATTGCTTTGGCTATGTGGGGTCTTTTGTGGTTTCATACAAATTTTAGGGTTATTTCAGTTCTGTGAAAAATAACATCAGCATTTTGATAGGGATTTTATTGACTCTGTAGATTGCTTTGAGTAGTATAGTCATTTTGACAATCTTAATTCTTCCAGGTCATGAATACAATACATCTTTCCATCTGTTTGTGTCATCCTCAGTTTCTTTTATCAGTGCCTTGAAGAAAAGCTACGACCAACCTAGACAGCATATTAAAAAGCAGAGACATTACTTTGTCAATAAAGGTCCGTCTAGTCAAGGCTATGTTTTTCCTGTGGTCATGTATGGATGTGAGAGTTGAACTATAAAGAAAACTGAGCACCAAAGAATTGATGCTTTTGAACTGTGGTGTTGGAGAAGACTCTTGAGAGTCCCTTGGACTGCAAGGAGATCTAACCAGTCCATTCTGAAGGAGATCAGTCCTGAATATTCATTGGAAGGACTGATGCTAAAGCTGAAACTCTAATACTTTGGCCACCTGATGCAAAGAACTGACTCATTGGAAAAGATCCTGATGCTGGGAAAGATTGAAGGTGGGAGGAGAAGGAGACAACAGAGGATGAGATGGTTAGATGGCATCACCAACTCGATGGACATGAGTTTGATTAAACTCTGGGAGTTGGTGATAAACAGGGAGGCCTGGCGTGCTGCAGTTTATGGGGTCACAAAGAGTCAGACGCTACTGAGCAACTGAACTGAATTGAAATGTAGTTTTTTGAGTTGTTTTTGTTGTTCAGTCACCATGTCCGACTCTTTTGCGACCCCATGGACTGTAGCCTGCCAGGCTTCTCTGCCCATTGGATTTCCCAGGCAAGAATACTGGAGTGGGTTGCCATTACCTTCTCCAAGGAGTCTTCCTGACCCAAGGACTGAACCTGTGTCTCCTGCATTGGCAGGCAGATTCTTTACCACTGAGCCATATGGAAAGCCCAGTTTTCTGAGTACAAGACTTTTGTCTCCTTAGTTAAAAGTTCACATATAACAACTTATGTATAAAACAGTCTCTTTTAAGTTGGTGGTCACTTAAGTTTGAGCACGTTCTACAAACATTACACTTTTACCTTCCTTTCCTTCATTTTGTTTCTGACGTCATACTTTACATGTTTTTATTTGTGCATCACTGAACTAATTATTTTAGTTATAGATAATTTTACTACTTTTTGCCTTTTAAACTTAATACTAACTTCCTTGGTAGTTGATTCACTACCTTTACTATATGTTTGCCTTTATCACAGAGATGTTTTTCTTTCATAATTTAACTATGGCCTTTTCTTTTCTATTTAAAGAGGTTTTTTTTTTTAAACATTTCTTGTAAGGTCTGTTTAGTGGTAATGAACTCCTTTACAAGCTTTCTCTTGACTGCAAAACTCTTTATGTCTCCAATTCTGAATGATGACCTTGTTGGGTAAAGTATTCTTGGCTGTAAATTTTTTTCTTTCAATACTTTCAATATATCATGCCACTCCCTTCCCACCTATAAAGTTTCTGCTGAAAAAACAGCTGATAGTCTTATGGGGGTTTCCTTGTACATAATTAGGTTTTCTTTCTTGCTGCTTTTAAGATTCTCTCTTTAATTCTTGACATTTTAATTATAATGTGTCTTGGTGTGGACCTCTTTGGGTTCGTCTTTTTGGGGGATTCTCTGTGCTTCCTTTACTTGGATGTTTGTTTCCTTTGACAGGCAAGGGAAGTTTTCAGACATTATTTCTTTAAGTAGGATTTCTGTCCCTTTCTCTCTCTGTCTTCTTCTGGGACCCCTGTGATGCAAATGTTAGTACTCTTGATCCAGAGGTCTCAAACTATCTGATTGTTTAAAGTTCTCTTTTCTTTTCAGTATTTTGATCAGGTGATTCCCACTGTTCTTCCAGACTGTAGTCTTCCAGACTGCTGATCTGTTCTGCATCCTCTAATCTGCTGTTCATTCATTCCAGTGTATTTTTCATTTCAGTTACTGTATTCTTCAGTTCTGATTGGTTCTTTTTTCTTATATTTTCTCTCTCTTTGTTGAAATTCTCACTGAGTTCATCCATTGTTTTCTCGAGTCGGTGAGCATCTTTATGACTGTTACTTTGAACACTTTATCTTGTAAATTGCTTATCTTTGTTTAATTTAGCTCCTTTTCTGGTGATTTGTGTTATTTTTATTTATTTATTTTTTTCATTTGAAAGGTATTCCTTTGTCTCTTTATTTTGCCTAATTCTCTGTGCTTGTTTCTATGTATTAAGGGTGTTGGCTACATCTCCTAGTTGTAGAAGAGTGGCCTTATGTAGAAGGTGCGGCTCAATGGTGCAATCGCCCCAGGTCACCAGAGCACTGCTGCAGGCCTGCTGATGTGTGGAGCTAGCTCCAGTGCCACTGGCTTCAAGGCCAGGCTGGGACTATTGTGAGTGCTCTGTGGTGTGGGGCTGGCCCCCTAAAGTGGGAGCTGCTTTGGAGGGGGGTTGGTGCCAGCTAGGGCTGCCCTCTGGGTAGGGCAAGGCAAGATGTATTTTGGAGGGACTGGCTGGAGTCAGTCCTCAAGGGAGCATTGGGGTGGGGCACACAGTGTCAGTTTGGTGGAAAGAAACAGAAATGGTGTCTGCCAGCACTTCCATTCCCAGAGGAAGTTCCTCCAGATCCCTGTCCCTCCAGCACATGCCTTAAAATTCATCAGTGAATCTCCTTCTTATGTGACCCAAGCACTTTTCAAGCTGCTGCCTCTGTGCTGGAAGTTAGAGTGAATGAATGTGTATGCAAGGAGCAGAGTCCCAGATTCCCACAGCCCTTCAGTTCTCCTGAATGAAAGTCTCACTGGTTTTCAAATCCAGGTGTCGTGGGGGCTCGTCTTCCCCATGCACGTCCCACAGGCTGGGGAGCCTGATGTGAGGCTTGGATCCCTTGCTCTTCGGGGGGAATCTCTGTGGCTGTGACATCCCTCCTGCTTGTGGGTTGCTGCACTGGGGGTGCAGGTTTGACTAGACTGTGTCTCTGTTCATCCTACATGGGTCCCTCACTGTGTCCTTTTCTTTCTGTCCTTAGTTTAGAAAATCTGTTCTGCTAGACTTTAGGCTGTTCTCGGAGATAATTGTTTTGTAAGTAGTCGTAGTTTTGGTGTGTCCATGGGAGGATGAGAGCTCAGGATCTTCCTACCCTGCCATCTAAGATCTGGACCTCTCCATAATAGATTTTTAATGCAAAAATAACTTCCCTCTGTTTCCTCAGAATGCTGCACCCCCTTCAAAGAGACAGGAAATGCAGTGTCTGCGACCAGGCACTGTGGGCCTGTCCCTGGTGGTCAGTGCCTGGTTGGGGCAGAGGGTGATGAATTGGGTGACTGGCCTCAGTTCAACGTACCACACATTTCTGATTACCCAAGACCTAGTTATTTTCCATGGTCATACTACTATGGGAACAATGAAAATGTTATTATTTTTCATAATTTTAAATTGATTTTTAGCCCATTAAAAATGTCTGGTAAAAGCAAATCAACGTGTATTTTCATAACCTAAAGTGTTTCTAGGTACTCATTCTGTCCCCAGCCCTTTGGCCAGAGCAGCATTCCGCATGTGAGTTTGTGAGCTCTGAAGGCAGTGGGCAGGCACTCCTCCCCTGAGATGAGAAGCCAATCTGCCAGAGTCAGGTATAATCACACCAAGACCACTCCCCAGGGACTTCCCTGGCTGTTCAGTGATTCAGACTCTGCCCTTCCACTGCAGGGGACACGGGTTTCGGTTTGATTCCTAGTCAAGGGAACTAAGATCCTGCATGTCCACATGCCTTGCAGCCAAAGAAAACCAAACACCACGACTCTCTTTCCCTGCTCCATCCATCAGCCATTCCAGGTCCTAAGGCTTGATGTGCCTTGAGGTTAATTCTGTCCTTCCTTTCTATTTGTCTTTGATTCATTGAATAGAAGGGGACAGGGTGTGACCAACTTCCAGTCCCATCGAGCACATAGTAGGCACCGCATAGAGAAATCGTCATAAAAAAAGTTTTCTTGACTAATTAGCAGTTTGCATCTAGAGCTTCCCATTCAAGCTATATGTACGATATGGGGAAATAACTACTTCTGGTAAGGGCTCTCTACTACTTAGCAAGGTCTTTTTCCTTTCTTTTCCCTTTTAAAACACTAATGGGAATTAGTGTTGGCCTCAGTTCAAGGTACCACATATTTCTAATTACCCAAGACCTAGTTCTTTGCCATGGCTGGATTTCTATGGCAATACCAAAAATATTATTGTTTTTCAAAATTTATGTTACTACTGAGTTTTAGCCCATTGAAAACATCTGGTATACAAGTAAACCAGCAAGCATTTTCATAAAGCTAAGGAGTTCCTAGGTGTTCACTCTGCCCCAGGCCCTTCGGCCAGCACACGCCCTCCCCATGTGAGCTGCTCTTGGTCAATGCTGGCCAGCTTACCTGTGAGGCAGATGCCCCTGGTACTGTTGCACAGGTCCACCATTACTCGGATCTGTGGGAAGAGAGGACCATTACCAGCAGCACGGTAGGCAGTAGACCCTGAACTTGCTGTTTATTCAGACAAGCAGAAAACAATTATAAAAATTTCCAAAATAGCTTCAGAAGAACAGGTAGAAGTCCGAGGAAAAGTTAACCTAAAACTGAAAAGACACCCCTGAAAGAGCTAAAGATTTTTCTTGTATCAGCAGCTATTTCTATTGACGTCATCAACAGAATCTCCTTGATTTCTATCAAACTCTGAGAAGGCAGAGGATGGGGGAGGAACAGCCAGATCTAAACCCAAGCTGGCTCCCCAGTGTCTGAAGGACTCAATCTGTGGATCTGAATAAACAGGACTGGTGAACTTAGCAGTCTGAAGCACATACTTAACTCTGTAAGTGGGTATGGGTAAGGTACTTGACTCCTTGATGTTTCAGTTTCTTCTGAAAATGTAGATTATATGAATTGCTGCTTTCAGGGTTAGGGAGCTCCATGCATGGCGTGTGGAAACTGCCCTTAGAGCAGTGATTCTCATGTCATGGGGACACTGCTTACTTGCCATGGGATGTCCATCTGGAATGCATGGTCACTGCACCATGCTATCAGCTTGACACAAGATTTCCACACACCACTATACACTCTCCCCTCTGCCCCCATTCATTTTCCATGCTGTTGCTTGTGAGCTTCACAAAAGCCAAATCTGATCGGGTCAGCCCTGATTCAATCACTTTCGTGATGCCTTGCTGCTCTAAAGATACAGCAAAATTCCTCTATATCTGGCCTCATCTCACACCATCCCCCCCTCTCTTTCTGTTCTGTAGTTCTACTTCCCTAGTGGCTTAGTGATAAAGAATCTGCCTGCCAATGCAGGAGACACAGGTTCAATCCCTAGGTCAGGAAGATCCCCTGGAGAAGGAAATGGCAACCCACTCCGGTATTCTTGTCTAGAGAATTCCATGGACAGAGGAGCCTGGTGGGCTACATTCGGGGCTATAGTCCATGGGGCTGCAAAAGAGTCGGACACAACTGAGAGACTAAAACAACAAATTCCATTCTGTCTCAGTTTGCTTATCTGTGAAATGGGGCTATTAGTAGTACTTAACATCTTAGGAGGAGGAAATGGCAACCCACTCCAGTGTTCTTGCCTGGAGAATCCCGGGGATGGTGGGGCCTGGTGGGCTGCCGTCTATGGGGTCGCACAGAGTCGGACACGACTGAAGCTACTTAGCAGCAACATCTTAGGATTGCTGTGAAACTTAAGTGAAGTTATATATGAAGTTCTTAGAACAGCTCCTTGGATGTAGGAAGCTTACACAAAAGTGTGTTCTATTTTGTGAAGGCAGCAGAAAGTACAGATGAAGGCATGAATCGGGAAGTCAAATTGCTTGTGTTCAAATCACGGGTTTGTCATTCACAAATAGTGTGACTTAGGGAAAGTTACTTAACCTCTCTGTGCTGCAGCATCCTTGTCTATAAAGGAGCTAACAGTACCTACCTTACTTATAGCATGGTTATGTGGATGCATGATTGAATACATGCAGTACACTCACAACAGGGCCTGGTATGGGATAAGCAAACTCTATTTACGCTATTGTTTTGATGGTCTCTTGGATATGCCAGGAATGATTTAGTTAATTTATCAGTTTACCATCTAAGAATTTCAAATTCATACATAGAGAACATTTTAAACCCAAGTAAGGTGGCATTTCAAAACTGTGGGAAGAAACCTTATCAATTGGGAAATGGAGTTGAGACAGCTGGATACACATCTAGGGGAAAACATAAATACAGATCCCTATTTCACTCCTTACACTAAAAAAGTTAATTGAGCAGCATTAGTTGAAAATTTTAAAGTTAAAAACAAGCTAGTAAAAATACTGAAGGAGACCTTTGGAAAAATATTTATAATGGTATTAGAGTAGGAAAGACTTTTCTAAGGAAGAAACAATCCCCATACTATATATAGGAAAAATGTGATAAATTTGACTGTCTAATAATTAAACATTTCTATAAGACATAAAATAGTATAAACAATAACAAAGGAGAAACACAAACTTAGAATAATTATGCAAAGAGCTTGTATACAGAGAGCTGCTACAAAGCAATGAGTAAAGGAACAAAAAACAAAGGAAAATGGGCAATGGATCCAGGCAGAAAGCTCAAAGAAGGAAAATAAGAGTGTCTTATCTTCACTTATAGCTGAAGAAACACATCCAATTATGAAATACTATTTTTACCTTTTCGGTTTGTAAATAAAAAGAATAACAGAGTACTTCCCCAAGGGTATTGGGAAAGGAGCACTCTCATACTGTGTTGATGGAAATGCAAAGGGACACTGCCTCTTTGGAGGGCATTTTGACAATATCTACTCAGATTTAAATGGATCTGTCTTTTGACTCATTATATTTTATGATTTATCCTACAGATACACTCATGTATGTATGACAGGATATATGTACAAAGATGGTTATTTTAGAAATGTGGGCAAGAGCAAAAGGTAGAAACAACCTCAATATTTATCAACAAAGTCTGGTTAGAGAAATTGTAGCATATTCATACAATGAAATACTGTGGTAAAGACTAAATTTAAATCCATAAAGCCAATATTGAAAGATTGCTAAGATAAATGAAAAAAAAAAACAAACAAGATATAGAGAAGCTTTCATTTAAGTAAAAAAGTAGTACATATGAAAATGCTTCTATACACTTTCTCTCTTGCTACTTTCCAGATTCTCTTTGTCTATGACTTTCTAGACTATTTCTGGAGAGAACCTTAAAAAGGAGAACTAAAACCTAAAAACTCCTCCTTAAGTAAGGAGGAGTAGAGAGCCAGGGTGGGAAGGAGCTATACTAATGCCCGCACTTAATAAAACAAAATGCACTTTTGTTTTATTCAAAAATTTTGCTGATTTCTCTCTCAAACTCTTTTTAAAGAAAACTTGTTTTGATTTGAAGGGAAAATTTGTTTTGTCTTCTATAGGTTTATTTTGTTTTCTAGGGGACCTGGAGGAAGACTTGTACTGTATTTACTGTTTGTGAAGTGTGTCACAGGTGCCTACTGACTACTTTGGAAATTTATTGTGAAATATATCATATATACCACAAAAATATAAAATGTGTGCCTACAGTATAAGATGAATAATAAAACAAACATCCATATACCACCTCCAGCCCAGCAATGCATTAGGACATCCCAGGTGTCCCTCCCAACATAAACCGTTCCCTCCTAGCCCCCAAAACTCTCTAAGCTGAAGTATTTTGGGCAGTGGGACTCTCCCTTTTGTATAGATAAGAACAGAGAGGCTTAGCAAGGTGATGTCATTTACTCAAGGTCACACAGCTTGCGCGTGGAAAAGCTGGGCTCAACTCCAGGTTTCCTGATTCTAGGTCTACTGTATTTTCTGTTGTGGCTCGGATGAGTATTATAACATAGCCAGAAGAAATTTCGATTCACTGCTTTGGGTCATTTTCATAAATTCATGCAATCAGCTGCACTACAAAATTTATCTTCTTAAAATATGCATAATTGTTCATTGAGAGAACCATTAGAGACTTCATAAATGCCTCATTTGTTGCCTGGGGGATCACAGCAGGAGAAGTAGTTGGAAACAAAAGGAGCATCAATAGGGAAAATTAACCTTTCTCTCTTTTATGTTCATCACTGGAGTTGGTGTTAGCATAGCTTCTATAAAAGTGATAAAGATGGAGTTTTCATTTCCTGACCTTTTGGCTTCATTTATATGCTAAAAGTTAACTTAGATATTTACCAGTAAATTGTGTCAGTCTTCACTTGGGAATATTCTTTAACAAACATGGTTTATATAAGATTGTATCAAAGTAAAACATGGTATGAAAAGGTATGACCATAAGAAAACCAGAAACATTTTTTTTTCTGTACTAATAATGCTTATGAATTTGGATGAAAATCAGAAAATTCAAAATTGAAAGTCATAAAACCTAGCTTGTCAAGTTAAGGAGTCATATTTAGTATACCAGGCTTTCTAGATCTTCATTTAGGATTTGAGAATGGTGAACTGAAAACAGCCTCAGAACTCATAGCCCTGGGGGTGTCAGGCAGGATCCATGCAGGACGTGGCCCTGCCCTCTCTCAAGGCCATCTACCCCCACCCCACCACTGTTCGACTCCAATCACACTGACCATCACCTCTGGTCTTTGCCAAGCCTTATAAATTGCTCACATCTTCACAGAGGCCTCAGCTCAAATGCCACATCGTTAAGAAGGCTTTCCCTGACTCCCTACCTGAGAGTAACCCCAGCAGCCAGTCCCCATCACCTCAAGGCTTTCAGCCTGTGTAGCACTCACCTTTATCCAATATTATCTTGGCTTCTGTATGCATTTGTTTATTACCTGTGCCTTTCCTCCAAAGAATGAAGGCATTTTGACAGCAGGAGAATTTGCTATTTTGTCTGTATCCCTGTGCACAGAACAGTACCTGTTTCCAGACCTAGAACTTTTCCACTGGTGAGATAGGGTTCAAGTAGCAAAGTATGTCAATGGTCTCCAAAGGACAGCTTGTCTTGAGAGCAGGTGACAACGGCTGTCAACCTGGGTGTAACATAAAGAATGGTACCCCCGGATAGCTTAGGTCAGTTTTGCTGAGGAGGTGGGGCCATCCTCCCAGAAGAAATGCTGTGGCATCTCAGGGTCACCTTGAGGTCATGCTGCAGTGGACGAAGACATATCACAATACATGGGGACTTGCTTTCAACTTTTATAACATATGGCAGCAATGAAGGAAAAGACAGCCCAAATAGGTCCCATCTGTGGCCTGACCAGATCTCCCAGTTTTCTCTCTGGATACAGAACTGGTCTCACTGGACTAGTAGAACCCATGGAATCTTGGGCAATTCAGGGGCAAGGAAAAAGCCTCTGAAGAAAAATAATGGACTTCTTGCTAATCTGGCACCAGTTGGCTTGAGTTGTCTTTAATTAAAACTAAAAATAGATGGGACTAATTTTGCAGCCTCTATGAGAAAGAAAATGCTATGAACTGGGAACCTCACTTGTAAGAAGACTATACAAGGATATCTGATGAGAATGTTCATCTCTACACTGTGATGGCAAAAGCATGCAAACAATCTAAATGTTTATCAGTAAGGCACTTATTGGGCTTCCCTGGTGGCTCAGATGGTAAAGAATCTGCCTGGAATGTAGGAGACCTGGGTTCAATCCCTGGGTCGGGAAGATCTCCTGGAGAAGGGAATGGCAACCCACTCCAGTATTCTTGCCTGAAGAATCCCATGGACTGAGGAGCCTGGTGGGCTACAGTCCAGGGGGTCACAAAGGGTTGGACATGACTACGTGACTAACACACACATACACACACACACACAGCAAGGCACTTATTCAGTTCAATTCAGTCGCTCAGTCATGTCTGACTCTTTGCGACCCCATGAATCACAGCACGCCAGGCCTCCCTGTCCATCACCAACTCCCAGAGTTCACTCAAACTCACGTCCATCGAGTCAGTGATGCCATCCAGCCATCTCATCCTCTGTCGCCCCCTTCTCCTCCTGCCCCTAATCCCTCCCAGCATCAGAGTCTTTTCCAATGAGTCAACTCTTCGCATGAGGTGGCCAAAGTACCGGAGTTTCAGCTTTAGCATCATTCCTTCCAAAGAACACCCAGGACCGATCTCCTTTAGAATAAGGCACTTATTAAGCAGGTGCAAAAGAATGAAGTAGATCTATGTGTACTAATCTTGAAAGCATACTGCTGAGTGATAAAAACAGCACAAGCCACATAACAGTAGAACTTTTTGGTTGAAAAAGAACATTTAGATATGTCTGGATAAGCACAGAGAAAAGTTTGAAGGCTCATGAACCAAACCATTGAGATCTTGTTTCCTATTGAAGACTGAGACTAGGAGATTAAAGGGTAATTTTCACTTATTAGTTTATATCATTTGAAAAGATATATTGGGATTATGGGTGGTTTTTACTTGCTGTGTTTTTAATAATTCAGAGTGAGAGAAGAGAGCATGAAAACATTATATGAGCCCAAAGGATGGTTTTAATTACAGAGCTTTCCCTAGGAATCACAATGTCATGTATTCCTCATTACGCCCATCATTTGGAATAACTTGGACAGATCTCTGTTTCTTCTAGACAAGTGAATGTAGAATGAACTAGAATAGCTGTCTAGTGATTTTGAAGTTGTTTATTAATCATAAGATTTTTCTTTTTCCCACATAAATTGCCAACCCCCTAAATAGAAAACAAATAGAATGGAGCTACTTTGGGTTGACCTATCCATAAAATGAGAGAGTTGAAGTAGACAGATGATTTCAAATTCTACTCCCAGGAGGAACTGGGGAGGAAGTAGGGGGAGACACCCAGAGACCTAGAGTCAAGCGGAGGAGGGATGAGAAAGTTGAGGTCCAAAGAAATCAAGTGAAGTAGCTGGCCCAGGCTCCCAGAGCTGGCTTCCAGGACAGAAGTCCTATTTCGTACCACATCTATATTTTTTGCGGCTTCCCAGGTGAAGCTAGTGGTAAAGATCCCGCCTGTCAATGGAGGAAACCTAAGAGATGAGGGTTTGATCCCTGGGTCAGGAAGATCTCTTGGCAACCGATTCCAGTATTCTTGCCTGGAGAATCCCATGGACAGCCTGGTAGGCTGTGGTCCATGGGGTCACACAGTGTTGGACACAACTGAAGTGACTTAGCACACACTACTATTTTTATACCATTTAGATTTTGCAAAAGGAATTGTGTGAAATTCAACAGGAAATGCAAATCTCTGCTTTAGTTTACTTTGAATGTGAACAAGACACTAGATTTTTACTAGTTGATTTTGCATCAGCTTCAAGCAGTCTCTTCTGTTCAAAAATGAAAGGCTTAATCAAAAGTGTTTCTTTCTCATCAAGATGAATAGAGCGAAATGCAGTGTACTGCCACTGCTCATCTGCACACAAAGCCTCAGGCGGTTGGCCGGCTGCCCTCTTGAACTCCCTTCCTCTCACATTTGACTGTCAGGACTGATCATAAAAAAAAGTAAAAGAGCGAACCTCCCCATCACCACCAGTTTGCATGCTGCTGAAATAATGTGTCTGTCATGGCTTCTCTGCCGTTCCCCAAGTACTGGCTCTGGTTTGCTGTGGAGGATGCTGTTTAA
This sequence comes from Bos indicus, assembly GCF_029378745.1. Classification (NCBI taxonomy): domain Eukaryota; kingdom Metazoa; phylum Chordata; class Mammalia; order Artiodactyla; family Bovidae; genus Bos; species Bos indicus. The sequence continues at coordinate 58,823,889 of NC_091769.1, forward strand.
TTCCAAGTCACCTTTCAGATGTGACCTATTTTGTAACTTAAATTCCATTTTTCTTAGACAACTGTATGGCTCTCCTTAATTGTGCAAATTGCTGCTATTATGTGCATGCAAATAGTCCTTTAGAAACAGTTTCCTGGGAGTGGATAATCAGCCTGGGATTAAGCTAGGAAAGCCTTGGCCCAGCTGAAGAATTTGACCACAGGTGTTAGAGGAATCCCTCATGGAGTCTGAAGCTGGGGTCAGCTACCCCAGACTCATCCCTCTGAAAGGCAGGAATTCACACTGGGACCAAGATGTGGTGATGACAATCTACGGACCCCAACAGGAAGGTAGGCTTTGCCATGTCTGTGGATGAAATACTGAGGCATGACCTTCTTCTTGCAGTGCCACAGGAAGATCAGCCAAAGGTCCAGGCATTTGTTGGTGCAAGGGAACAAATGTTGGCCATCCCATGCCGATGGCTTGGAGCTGAGTGCTCTTGGTTCAAATGGTATCTTCAGAGTCCAGTCAAATCCTGCCCAACCTTCCCCAAAGACCTCCATCCCCACTGACTGATTCCTTTACAGCCCAGCAACATCACTGTGCTCCTTCATGTTGTTCTGGCTCCCCAACCAAATAGGCATCTATTGGTAAGAACTCTTTCATCTTCTTACTGTATGCCCCATTCTCTCATCTGGTCCCTTTGCCAGCATTAGAATGACATTCAGCATATAGTGGATATTTGATAAGTATTAATACCTCCGTCTAGTCAACGCTATGGTTTTTCCAGTGGTCATGTATGGATGTGAAAGTTGGACTGTGAAGAAAGCTGAGTGCTGAAGAATTGATGCTTTTGAACTGTGGTGTTGGAGAAGATTCTTGAGAGTCCCTTGTACTGCAAGGAGATCCAACCAGTCCATTCTAAAGGAGATCAGTCCTGGGTGTTCTTTGGAAGGACTGATGCTAAAGCTGAAACTCCAATACTTTGGCCACCTCATGTGAAGAGTTGACTCATTGGAAAAGACTCTGATGCTGGGAAGGATTGGGGGCAGGAGGAGAAAGGGACGACAGAAGATGAGATGGCTGGATAGCATCACCGACCCGATGGACAAGAGTTTGGGTGAACTCTGGGAGTTTTGGTGATGGACAGGGAGGCCTGGCGTGCTGCGATTCATGGGGTCACAAAGAGTCGGACATGACTGAGCCACTGAACTGAACTGATTGATTACCAGGAATGGAATGTGCTCTTCAGCCAAAGATATTATTCCTTTTTAACCAGTAGATTATGGGAACCAAACATCTAGCATGTGGTTACTGTTTCTCTTTGTGTCTATTTGCCTAAGATAACTTTATTTTGGCAAATACTCCACTAATCCCTAGAAAACGGGAACCCGGAGATTTGAGGATTATCCTATTAGGTTCCCTGAGACGTGGCCATCTCTGTCCTGCCCATAGCAATATCATCACAAAAGCAGGAGCTATTGATGTGCCCCTGCTTTGGATGGAAATAACACAAACCTTTCATGCTCTCTTGAGTAGAGACATCTGGTTAGGGCTGAGTCAGCCAGACAGAGACTGGGGTGCTGAATGAAAAGTGGTCTCAAACATCAAAGAAAATGCAGTGTAAAATTAAAAGACATTTGCTCCTTGGAATAAAAGCTATGACTAACCTAGACAGTGTATTAAAAAGGAAAAACATCACTTTGCCAACAAAGGTCTGTATAGTCAAAGCTATGGCTTTCCAGTAGTCATGTACAGATGTGAGAGTTGGACCATAAAGAAGGCTAGGCTGCATTGAATTGATGTTTTTGAACTGTGGTGTTGGAGAAGACTCTTGAGAGTCCCTTGGACAGCAAGGAGATCAAACCAATCAATCCTAAAGGAAATCAACCCTGAATATTCACTGGAAGGATTGATGCTGAAGCTCCAATACTTTAGCCACCTGATGCAAGAACCAACTCACTGCAAAAGACCCTGATGCTGGGAAAGATTGAGGGCAGGAGGAGAAGAAGGTGACAGAGGATGAGATGATTGGATGGCATCATCCACTCAATGGACATGAGTTTGAGCAAACTCTGGGAGATAGTGAAGGACAGGGAAGCCTGGCATGCTGCAGTCCATAGGGTTGCAAAGAGTTGGGCACTACTTAAGAGACTGAACAACAAAATCACCCCCCCCCCCCCAAAAATGAAAACCCTGTAAAAGAATTAAAAGATAACACCCAGGGCTGAAAGGTGTGGTATAAAGTACATGGGTTTTGGGAGTCAGACACAGTTAAGTCTGATGTGAGTGCCAGTTCCTTCACTCACTGGCTCTGTGATGTTGAACAGGATGTTTTATCTCTCTAAGCCTCAGTAACCTCAGGAGTAGATGGACTATTGGTTAGAGTCTCCCTGTGTCCAGGTAGTGAATATTAGCATGCTCGGCCTCTCCACCATTTCTTGGGTACACTGCCAGCAGGGATTCCCTCCCTCACAGACTCAGGTATTCAGCTGCCTCTTCAATATCTTCTCTTAAACATCTAACAGAAATCTTGGTATTAACATACCCCAAGCTGAACTCTTGATATTCCCCTCAAAATCGTTCCATCTGCAGTTCTTCTAGCTCATTAATGACAATTCTGTCTTTCCACTACTTGGGCCACTAACTTTGAAGTCATTGAACTCCTTCCCCCCGCCCCCCACCTCACATCACATGTTCAAGCTGTCAGCAAATTCTAGCAGCTTGACATCAGACATATCTAGACAGAGTCCAGTTAGCATTCCACCCCTCAGCCACTGCTACCACCCCTCAGCCACTACCGTTTTTTCACTGCAATAGCCAAGTAAATAGCTTCCCTGCTACCACTGCCCATGCTTCCCCTCCAAAGAATCTAGTCCACTGTAGTGATCCTTGGGAAAGGCAAGTCAGATCATATCACTCCGCTTAAAATCCTTCAAAGACCCCCCGCCCCCCTGCCCACAAAGGCCAGTGTCTTTACAACATCCTGCAAGGCACTACATGAACTGGTCCTCTGGTCCTTTTTCTGCCCAGTTATCCTCTGACCGCATTTCCTACTACTCCCTCCCACTCCCTCTTCTTTCTGTTCCTTGTGCTCTTTGTACACTCCCCCATCTCGGAGCTTTTGCTCTCACTCTTCCTTCTGCCTGAACAGCCCTTCCGTAGATTTCCACACGGCTCACTCCCTTACCTCCTTCAAGTTTTCTGTTCAAATGTCACCTTCTTAGTGAGGCCTTTCCCACCCAGAAGACTTCTAACTGCATCTCCCCCTTCCTGCTCCCTAATCCTCATGCTGCTTTATTGTTCTTCATAGCACTTATCACTTTCTAATACTGCAGGTAATTTACTTATTTACCTTGGCTCTTGTCTGTCGCTACCCCCCCCCAGAATGTAAACCCCAACAGGACAGGGATTTGCATGGTTTGCTTATACTGTTTCTTGTGCCCCCACGGTGTGCCTGTGATACAGTAGGTAACTACATGTCAGATGAATGAAGCAATCTCCAACAGGTAGAGCAGGCCTGCTAAATCAGTCTTACCGATACCTGACACAAACTCCTATTTGATGGCTAGCAAGAATTCTTAGAAAAGACTTTAAAAATACTCCAGGACTCATCTCCAAAACTCCTCATGTGTAAAGAAACTAGATTCAGAAACTGGCAGGTATCTTAGTCTATATGCCCTTGCTGAGTTGTAGATGCCTGTATCAATGAAGAGATATTCATCAAATACCTCGCTAATGGTGTAGCAGAGTGGTGAGATATATTTAAAGAGACAAAGGTAACTAGAGATGACAAATTAGAGACCAAAACTGTACACAAACAAAGTTTTAGTTGTGATACAGACAATAAGTGCATAAGAGGTTATGGGTGGAAGAGATGAGTGTTCTGAAGTGAGCTAAGAATCACTTGTCTCCCCCAGGCCTCTAATGGATTTTTCTGAAGCAGGAGTGCTGCTGGAATAATCTTTCACTAACTGTTAATAGTAATATTCTGTGCTCCCATTATTCCTTTCAACAAGCATCTTCAGATAATTTTGATTTTTATCTAAGTATGCTTATCTTCACCTTATAGTCAGAAAAGTATACATAAATGGTAGTTAAGTAACTTGTCCAGTGTTGAGGGGGTGGACAAAGAATTAATCCATTATCCCAAACTCTGCCCTTTGGCATTCTTTGTACATAGCAAAAACATTTGTGAAGATGTTTTGTCAAGCTACTCCCTGCTCAGCCCCCTCCTCCCTCTGCACAATAAACAGCTATAAGAGGTTAGTCCAGGAAATATTTAGAGGAGGTCCCTGGGTTTAAAGGAGAAGGAAATGGCAACCCATGCCAATATTCTTGCCTAGAGAATCCTGTGGACAGAAGAGCCTGGTGGGCTGCCATCTGCTGCTGCTGCTGCTGCTGCTAAGTCGCTTCAGTCGTGTCTGACTCTGTGCAACCCTATAGACGGCAGCCCACCAGGCTCCCCTGTCCCTGGGATTCTCCAGGCAAGAACACTAGAGTGGGTTGCCATTTCCTTCTCCAATGCATGTAAGTGAAAAGTGAAAGTGAAGTTGCTCAGTCATTTCTGACTCTTAGCAACCCCACTGCAGCCCACCAGGCTCCCCTGTCCCTGGGATTCTCCAGGCAAGAATACTAGAGTGGGTTGCCATTTCCTTCTCCAATGCATGTAAGTGAAAAGTGAAAGTGAAGTCGCTCAGTCATTTCTGACTCTTAGCGACCCCATGGACTGCAGCCTACCAGGTCCTCCATCCATGGGATTTTCCAGGCAAGAGTACTGGAGTGGGATGCCATTGCCTTCTCCAGGGGCTGCCATCTATGGGGTTGCAAAGAGTCGGATATGACTGAAACGACAGCAGCAGCAGCAGCAGCAGCTGGGTTGAGATGCTCATCCACAACAGTTGTGGATGTTGTTAGCACTGAAACATTGGCTGGATGAAACTGTTGCTTTGACAAACATGCTGTTTCTGTGGGGTTCAAAAAGTTTGGATCAACAGAAGAATGAATGCATGAGTTCACCTTGAACATGAATATTTACAAATTATGCTTAGTGTAATTAACTTCCCTAAATTCAATACCCAGCATATATGTATGGTTTGAACCCATGAGCCATACATAAAAATGACTATCTGGGAAATAACATTCTTTCTAGAGGTCATTATATAGGCTTTGGGAACTGACTTTTACTTTTTAGACTTGTAAAGACCTCTCTGGTGGAGAACACATAGTTCTTGGAAGAAGGGTATTCTCTTTTCCTTGAATATTCTTTCCTTCTTCAGTTTTCCTTCCCCTTTTCCTCTACTTTCATCTCACATTCAATCTCAAAACAAATGCAGCATTCTCACATCTAAACTAACCCATTTCAGTTCCCTCAATTCTGATCACTCCACCGTCTTTGGATGGATGTGGACCAGGTGGCTTCTTTCTCTTTTCTTACATCCAATTAGTTCCCAAGTTCAATTCATCCTTATTTCGTGGTATTTCTAGGATATAGATCTTCTCCATTTCTGATACCATCACCTTAGCTAGACAGAATCATTTCCTGCCTGGACTAAGGCAATAACTTCCTAACTTTCTTCCTGCCTCTCATCTCTCCCCAGTACAATCTTTCCTGTATTGTACAGCCAGATCAGTCCTATAAAATTGCTTCCTTCATGAGTGCCCCATGGAAGATTCTCCCAATTGCTCATCAGATTCATTCTCAGCTTTTCAAAAGTAGAAATTCAAGGCTCTTTCTCCTGTGGCCCCCTTAATTCCTCTCCCACAGCCCAAACTCCTCAGTGTAGGAAAGCTTCTTGCTCTCTCAGCCTTGCAACCATGTTCATTCCTGTCCCCAGACCTTGGCTCAAGTTATTAACTGCATTTGCACTGACTTCCCCTCCTTGCCTGTCAAATCTCATCAACCCTTCATTACCCATTTCCAGTTCTGTCTGCTCCACAAAACCTTCCTTCATCACTTGAGTGAGGACCAGTTTTCTCTGTCACTGCCCTGATGCTCACTGTTAAAGAATTTTCTCTAAAGGCCTGCCTGTTCAGAGGGATGGATTCCAAGGACCTCAAGTGTTGCCTACAGGAAGAAGGCATTTTCCACCTTTGAGTGAAAAGATTCCAGACCCCAAAAGCACTGAGTCACTGAAATACTGGGGAATTATTTTGCAGTTGCTAGCTCATCATTTTAGCTTGGGTACAGTTACCCACAACGCATTTCCAAGTCCTTCACAGTTTTACATATAGCTTATGCAGCATCTCCAAAATTCCCAGCACTTTGATGAACACAAGAAACTTTCTGAGTGACCGGAGATGGGGTTACTCTACTTACAGCATTCTGAACAATTCCACGAATTGCATTTTAAGTGATCTTTAGTTGGCCTTGTTCTTTTAACTCTACCTTTCAGTAAAGAAAATTGTGTCTGAACTTCAGTTAAACTAGAAGTAAATTATATCTACTTAAAATATAGAGCTGTTACAACTCAAAGAGCTGCATAAAAAAAGCATTTGATGGGCTGAAAAATGCTCCCTTTGTAGCAGAATTACAACCTAAAAGCTTCAGCTTGTTTTACACAACATGACCTTTAGTCTGTAGATAAAATGCATGTAAATCAAGCTTGAATGTCAACTAGATTTGGCCAAGGATATTTTTGAGGCAGGGAGGGAAGAAGAGTTTAAAGAATGTAGATTTTTAAAATGTCTTTTTTCGCCAGATAAGTTATGTCTTATAAGATCTAGGACTATTTTGGTAGTTCCCACATAGGTACCCATATCCTGGATAACATGAGACACCCCACCTCAAGAAGTAAATTGTTCCCCTTTCTTAGAAGTTTTTTGCTCTATCTTCCACTCACATTTTGTCAGTCTTCCAAATGAAAGCATCCAGAACTTTTTTTCAGAACTGCCATCAACAGAAATCAACAGGAGTACACAAGAACTATGCCAGTATCTCAGAATGGGGGTGAAGATGACTCTCCTCATGGGTGTCAAACCTCGTCATCAGTGGCCATGAACAGGGGTGAGGCGCTGGGAAAGCCTGAACTGTTGAAGAAGCTACATCAAGGCTAATTCTGTTTTGTTTTCAATGACGAGATGATTTAGGTTGGTGCAATGCCACCCTAGGCTTCAAAAGGCAAAATAGGATCCCAAAGCAGCAGCTGATAACAGCACATATGATCAGACAACTTGGCATTCTGAAGAGACTGAAGATAAAGAGTAAAGCCAGAAACACGATACTGAGGGCATGGGGCAAGGAGGGCTACAAGATAAACTCACAGCGATTAGCCTCAGAAACGGCTACAATGAACAGTTACTGGAAGTCTGGCTATACCAGGCACTGTCCTTTAACTATATCATCTCCCTTAAACTTCCAAACAACCCTTTGAGGTGCATACTCAATATTATTATCTCAGTCTTACAGAGGAGGAAACAGAGGCTGGGAGAAGTTAACAGACTTGCCCAAAGGTGCCCAGCTACCAAGCTGTGGGCCCAGGATGAATCTGCTTGATTCCCAGGCCCACACTACTTACTGCCATAACGTACTTCAGGGAAGCACTGGGGAGAGAGAATTTGCCTGGGAACCTGACCGTGAAGAAGAAGGAATTCCAGGTCTCCCGAGTTAAGGGCAGGCACATAATGGCAGCAGCATCGTGTGAAGGCAAGCCTGGACCAGCCAAAGAGAGATCCTGAGATAAGGGCTTTGTGGAGGGTGAGCAGCATCTCAGCATGGGAAGACTCATGGTCTGAGAAGTTCTGCAACGCACCCAGAAAGAGCCTTCTACCCAGAGATCTCTCAGCCTGTCATCTAGTAGGCAGTGGTGCGAAATGACAGGCAGGTCTGACAGATTCAGCCGTCTCCCCAGAGTGGAGTGGTGCTTTTCCAGAGGGTGGAACATGACCTTGAGTTCATTTTATCCTTGGCTCAGAAGGTTGAAGGAAAGGCGGGGAAACAGCAGAAAAAGATGGGAGTGGACAAGTCACCAGGCCCTGGGAGGTTCATCCTGCTCAGGTTGTATGGGCTCAGGGGGCTTATTCCTGCTGCCCTCATCTCTGCTGCTATAGCTAGAAAGAAACTAGGAGCTTTCGCATAACCACAGGACCTGAGAGTAGGTCCAGACAGTTCAATGCCTTTCATGCAGGCCAACACAACCTTCCTGTCCCCACAGGTCCAGATGCTCAGTCTTGACCCACTTGTTTCTTCCATAAGTCCTTAGAGAAGCATGACAACTGTACATCTTCCCTGAAGGTTTTATCTGCATGTATGCAGAATATGTATCAATGAAGAAAGTGTCTGAAGAATGTAGCTAAGGGGCCAGCCCTCTCCTGTCTTCCTCACATACCATCACGACCTGATACATGAACAAAATTTGTGGGTGTGTTCATAGTACCAACACCAGACACAGCTTAGCTGAGATGTAGCTTCAGGTTCTCTCTTACCCTTAACTGATACTTGGACATGGCTTCTGACATGCAAATTAACGTGTGACATCCCAAATGCCCATTAGCACATGCTGGTATGAGAAAGGCCACAGAACCTGCCCTCCTCTCCCGCCACAGCCAGGCTCCACACGTGGGTTATTGCTTTGGCCGCCTGTCTTATTTTGTTCTGCTCTGTCAGGCCTCTGAGCTCTCATCAGGGCCCAGTCTATACAATAGGACCTAATGGGGTATAAGTTTCTCCCCTGCAACTGAACCAAATAGATGCGGTTTGAAACAAGGCCTAGATATGAGGCTAAAGGGGTGGCTATTCTAACATTATCCACTCCAGACTTGGGAAGTCAGCTTAGAAGGAACCAGGCTTGAGGGCTGGCTCAGTCCCACTGCCTCCCTCTAGAGTGAGTCTACTCTCAGTGCAGCTCTGTCCTGGACTCTCTCCTGCAGGAGGGCTTAAACCCCAAGGTTAACACTCTGCTTAAACAACCCCGATTTAGTAGCTTAGCTCTCCAAAGGTACAATGCCTAGGGCCCTCCAGTCCCATGGACCACTGTCTAAATGAGAGGTCGGTAAACTTTTCTATACAAGATAGGAAATACCTTAGGCTTTGTGGGTCATATGGTCTCTGGTGTGACTACTCAATCCTGTGGTTGTCATGTGACAGTAAGCACAGACAATACATAAACAAGTGGGCATGGATGAATTCCAATAAAACTTTATTTATAGTTATTGAAACTTGAATTTCATACAATGTTCATGTGTCACAAAATACTGTTCCTCTTACTTTTTTCCTATGCACGTGTGAATGTAAAAATCATTAATTCACAAGCTGCACAAAAACAAATAGCAGGCTTGATTTGACCTTAGGCCATAGTTTGTTGACTCCTGATCTAAATCCTCAGCTTTTACACCATGGAAGTGACCCAGTTCAAGGGGTGGGAAAGGCAGGTAACCCCTGCCACGATCAAGCTAAGGCCTTCAAGGAGATACAGCATCCATGCAAGCAGAAGCTGTGACTACGGTAATGTGACTTTTGTCCCCTGTAAATAAGATAAGGTACAGATTCATGTACCTCAGAGTGGTCATCATGAAAAGCTGTTTGCTACAATGCATTACTAGTTAACATAGCTGGAATCTCCTCTATGAGAACTGCCCACAGTAAATGTTTTTGAAAGCCACAGTGACTGGAAATCTCCATCCACTGAAGGTAGAATTTATGTTTTGTGCTCGCATTTAGTCACTAAGCTGTGTCCAACTCTTTGCGACCCTATGGACTGTAGCCCAGCAGGCTCCTCTGTCCATGGGATTTCCCAAGCAAGAATACTGGATTGGACCACCATTTCCTTCTCCAGGGTATCTTCCCAAACCAGGGATCAAACCCACGTCTCCTGCGTTGCCAGGCAGATTCTTTACCACTGAGACACCAGAAAAGCCCCTATAGTTGATGTTTAGGGACAGCCAAAACCAAAACAAAATGAAACCAACCAAACCAAATGAAATGCAAAAAATCAACTCCACTTAACCACCAACAATGATAACAATGGTACAGATTTCACTATCCTTTCAAAATTAGGCTGGGAAATCAGTGGTGCGGGTGGGGGTTGTGGTGGAACTAAATAAAACCGTTTTGTTCAAGACCAAGTCTTAACTCAGCCCCTAACAATGTGAGTGTTGTTCGGCCAACACACTGTCAGTCAAATAAAAAACATGTTGAGAAAATTTTTGTCAATACTTAAAAGCCAAAAGATTTCACATAAAAAGACAGATTTTTTACTTTTCTTGACAAAAATCAAAAGATCAGGCACACGAGGCTCTCATTCATGTACAGCAACCATCAGCAAAAGCCTCCCCTGTAGACAGAGCACATAAGCCTTGGGTGGGCACAGTCCCTACTGTGCCCTACAGCCCCCAGCCCAGTGGCAGCTGCCATGTAACCTTGGGCTTGCAGCCTTTTCACTCACAATAAGAGTAACACAATCACGTGGTTCAAAAGTCAAAATAATGCACAGAGCTATGCAGTGAAGTCTCATGCCCACCTTATCCCGACCCTCCCTAAGTAAGTGATTTTGTTCATTTCATTTATTTTTCCCCTTCTTTCTTACACTTTTGTCATTTAAAAATATATCTTGGGGGTTGTTCCAATAGCAGAACAGAGAATTTACTCATTCTTGCTTTATAGCTACCTAGTATCCCAGTGGATATATACGTCAGTTTATTTAATTAGTCCTGTAGTGGACACAGGATGTTAGTCTTTTGTTTTTACCGATGTTCTGCAGTGAATAACTATGTGCATATGTCATTTCATAGGTGACAAAGTCTTGTGCAAGATACATTCCCATAAGCAAGATTGCTGGGTGAGAGAGTAAATGTATTTGTTATCCAAAGGTATTGCCAAATTGCCTTACTTATGGGCTGTAGCATTTTGCATTCCAAACAGCAGTATAAGAGCAAGTCTGTTTCCTTTTAGTTTCCCCAACAGAATATGTTGTCAAACTTTTGCAGTTGCCATTCAGAAAGGTAAGAATTATATTTTGGAGCAGTAATTGCATTTTTAAATCAAGAGTTCTTTTCCTGTGTTTTTAAGAGAAATTTGCATTTCTTTTCCTGAGACCTATGCGTTCCATATTCCTACCGGATTCCTATTTCTGTTGTGGGTTTCCCTATTAAATTCTTACCTTGTTAAATTGGCTTCTAGAACTGCTATATATATATATATATATATATATATATATATATCTTCTGCATATATATAATCTGCATATGTAATATATGCAGAAGATTAGCCCTGTACCTATGATATGAGCTGCAAATATTTCTTTCCAGTCTATCATTTATCATTTGCCTTGGATAATGGTGTATGTGTTTGTTTTTATAATTGTTTGTCATGCAGTTTTTGTTGTTGTGTGTATCCTTTTTAAATGTGGTTAAATTTATTCATTTATTGTTTGCTTTTGGCTTTTGAGTTATAGTTCTCATTTCCCTTTCCAAGATTAAAAATGAACTTACTCATATTTTATTCTAACAGTTTTAGAACTTCATTTTTTAAATGTAAACTTTTGATTCATTTAGAACTTGTTAAGGCACACATTATAAGTAGTACAACTTTCTTCCAACTGGGTGCTTAACCCAAGATTTTAGGGAGGATGATAAAGCTACCAGAACATCAATAAGGGTGAGATTTGAAGAATAGGATGAAAGAGAGAAACTGATGTGGGGAGGAGTGAGAAGAGCAGTGGGAGGGAGTGGAGACTATACAGCACCAACGTCTCTTGCAGGAGCTCCTGGCAGATGGGTTCCCATTACTGGTCTAGCTCAGTGGTACCCAGGACCCTTTTCATTACTTTTCTCAAAAATACTCACTTCCTTTTAAAGATTTAATGGCTGTACCAAACTAATGGGCTTCCCAGGTGGCTCAGCAGTAGAGAATTGCCTGACAAGCAGGAGACGTGGGTTCGATTCCTGGATTGGGAAGATCCCCCGGAGGAGGAAATGGCAACCCACTCCAGTGTTCTTGCCTAGAGAATCTCATGGACAGAGGAACCTGGTGGGTTGTAACGAAAGGGTCAGACACAACTTAGCGACTAAACAATAACAACCAAACTAATTGTACTTAAGTAATAATTAGTTATTCTGTCCTTTTAATAAAATCACTTACAGCTGCCAATCAGTTTCTGGTCAGACTGTGCTAACCAGAATTAACATGCTGAGTTGAAGTACTTTCAGCCAAAAGCATAGAACTTAGAAGTACTGGTTGGCTTGAGAAGGCTCATCTTGGATAAATGAGCCATTTTTGGAAGACTTTTTGCAATGCTGAAATTAGTCTGCATGCAGTTTCTTTGTTCCGAGATCTCTCAGGACATAGGACTTCAGTAGTGAGGGGACCTCTGATCTCACCCTCATTGAAGACCTACTGGCACTATATAGAAAGGTGAGGTAAAGTGTAGACTTCAACCCTAAGAAGTTGGTACACTTACCTGCATGCTGTATCCTACATCTTTAATAGTTCTCTTAGCAATTTTTCTACTTAGGTGCCCTGTTGTTGTTCAGTCGCTAAGTTATGTCCAACTCTACATGCCCTGAGAAAGTTCTTTTTAAAAGTTGTTTCCTCATGCGAATAATTCTCTGTTCTGAGAAACACAGAGAGTAAAGATGAGGAAAATCTACAGAGGTGAATGGTGAGAATGTTGTCACAATAAAGTATGTAAAAAGCTTTTCACCGTTAAGTTGGTTCCTTTGCCTAAAGCAGAGGCCTCAAGGCAGACCTGGTGAGAGTGAGGTACTTAATACAACTGACCACCATCAGGAAGGCATGCCAAGGCCCTTTGTGTTGGTGAGTGGGCACCCGCCCTCGGGTGCACTCCTAACAATTAATTAAGAATCTCTGGGAGATGGGTCCTAGGCATCAGTCATGTTTAAACTCCCCATATGGTTTCACTGTGCAACCACTGCTCTAGAATGGAGTTATTCAAAGTGTGGTTCTCAGACCAGCAGCACCAATATAAGTGGGAGCCTGCTATAAACACAGAGCCTCAGTCCCCAACTTATAGCTTCTGAATCAGAATCTGTATTTTTTACAAGATCTCCAAGATCTTCAGATGCACGTTAGAGAAGTGGTGGTCTAGAGGAGCGTTTCTCAAAGTGTTGGCACCTGGACCACTTGTATCAAACTCACCAAGGGGTTGGGAGGGTGGGAGATGGGTAGGTCAGGGGACCTAAGGAAGCTGATTCTGGAGATTATAATTCTACAAGTCTGAGGGTGGGACCCTGAAATCTGCATTTTTAATGTGTTCCCAGGTAAACCCTAAGTCTACTGTTTGGGAACTACTTCCAAAAGGACTGTGATGGTGACTTTCTCCTGGCCTGCATGGAAAATCCCTCAGTGACTCCTAAAGGTCAAAGCACATCCATTGCAAGTGGGGGATGAGCTGGGGACAGTCTTCAAGTGCTTCTCATCCAGGTAAATGTAATGTCTGTTCTCTGACTTGCTACAGAGCAGGTAGTGGTAGTTAAATCAGCTTTCATACTGACACAGATATGAGTGTCTGCATTCTCTTGGATTAATGATGAACAGAATGCAATCTGGATACATAAGCCTCTACCTTAAAAGCAGGATTAAAAATATAAAATGTTGATGCTCAGGTGCAACCTTCTTGGATGGTTTAACAAACCCCTAAAAATGCACAGTGGAGAGCCAAGAGAAAGAGTGAATTTCCCTAAAGAGATTTTTTCACTTTACAGAGGTCCTTTTCTGAATTTTTTGCTTGGGTCCAGATTTTTAAATGATAATGTGGGTTAAAAAAAAAAAGAACTCAGGAATGGAAAAATGTGATCCTTCCCAAAAGATGTGCTTGAAGTGTGTAGTACTTTCATGTAGTTATGAAAGCACTTCAGCTCATGTAAGCTATTTAAAAGCTTCTATGATAATAGGATTAAGTGAATTTATCTTCAAACACCTAGGATTCTGAAATATGGCTCACACTTGACTTGAGATGACAACTGAAATCTTTGTAAATTTAAAGTAAAATATCCATCACAGCTGTAATGGATAATGAAATAGAATGGGGAAATGCAATGTGATCCAAGTGTAATAGTTAGATAATTACTGAGCTAATATCAGCAAAAACAAATGAAGTTAAAACTGGAAGAAAGATTTTTGAGGCTTTGCTTTAAAGACTTTTTAAAGTGCAGTGTTTCTGAAATCATTTTTGAGGAGCACAGTGGCCTTTGAAAATCTAATGAAAAGCTCTGGACTCTCCCCTAGATGCATGAGCCTATGAAGAGCTCACTCTGACATTTCCTGAGGTTCCATAGACTTCTTGGGGGCTTCCCAGGTGGCGCTAGTGGTAAAGAACCCTCCTGCCAATGCAGGAGGCATAAGAGAGGTGGGTTTGATCCCTGGGTCGGGAAGAACCCCTGGGGAATGAAATGGCAACACACTCCAGTATTCTTGCCTGGAAAATCCCATGGACAGAGGAATCTAGTTGGCTATAGTCGATAGGGTCTCAAAGAGTCAGACATAGCTGAGCGACTGAACTGATAGACGTCTCTGAGCCCACATGATAAACCCCAACCTTCACATTGCGTTTTGACAAAGTTGCTCTATGTTGATTTCCATTATTTGTAACCACTTGGTACCCAAGAGTAAATTTCCCCTCAAAAAGGTCCCAGGGGTTGGTAAAATTAAGACTGTTTTCACATAAACCTAAACTATTAGGTTGTCAGTCTTGGTGGGATGAGCTGAGGCCAGGTGAAAAGCCAGACCAATAGATGATGTCAGAGAAAGAATCACTTTACAGAAGTGTGTGCTCTTCCAGAAATGTTACATCTGTGCTCTCAGGGGCCCCCTGCGAATTTCACAGGCAGAGCTCGGGCCGCTGTGGCTCCTGTCACACCAGAAGGTGAAAACCTGTGTTCAAAGTTACGAAGTAGGCTCTTAAGAACATTGCCTACCCACTAATTTATCTGCAGTCTGAACGACGTCAGAGCTGGAAGACTTACCCCTTCACCCCTCCCCCGTTTAATAGATGAGGAAACTGACCCCAGATGGGCTAAGGTGCTCGCCAAGGTGATTTCCCCAGCGGGTTCACACCCAGGACTTCTCCCCAAGGCACCGTGCCATCTGGCCAGGGGAGGAGAGGATGTCTGAGGCTCTCTCCCTACACTGTCCGCTGCCCACCCCGCGGGGGCGTCAAAGGGAGCTGAGACCCCGCCTACCGGCACCATGGAGTAGGTCATCATCATCAGCATGTCGTGGCTTTCCGCACGGATGTGCTGCGCAGGCTCCCCGCCGTGGCTGCGCTTGTTGCGCGCGGCACTCGCGGGGTCTAGGGGTGGCGCGGGCGCCCGGCGAGGCGCGCGACTCAGCTCCGCCAGGAAGGCGCGCAGGGCGCTGTCCTCGCGCTGCTCCCGGCCCCGCTGCTCCTCCAGCGCCCGGAGCGCAGCGCTCAGCCCGCGCCATTGGCACAGCGCGAACACCGTGCCTGCGGCATTGAGCGCCGAGAGCAGCGCCACTGCGGCCAGGGCGCCGCGCAGCCCCCAGCCCGCGCCCCCGCGGCCTCGCTCCGCGCCTCCAGCCATGCTCTGCGCGCCTCGGACTGTGTCCGGCAAGGCTCTGCCGCCTCTCACCCCGGCAGCCTTTATACGCCTCGGGCAAGCCGTGGGCTGGTGGCAGCGCCGTGAGTCACGCCGCCCTTTGGCCCTGCTGGCGGGGCGGGCTGGGGACAGTAGTAATGGGGCTCGAGCAGCCCGGAGGGACAGGCCGGCGGAGTGGGGGACAGGAGCGAGACAGTCTGCGGAGGAGGGCAGGCTCACACTCCTGGTGCCTGGCCAAGCAAACTAGCAAACCCGCCTGTCCTTCCTTCTCCCCCACTGCCCTGACCGTGGGCATTGCCATGGCCTAGACGGGTATAAGGAGGGTCAGACTGAGGGGGAGAGCAGGAATTCTTATGGCCTGAGATGTCGCTGGATTCCACCCCCTCCTCCCCCTACACTGCCCTCTCTGGAGAAAAAGATCAGCATGCCCAGATGCCAAGGCATGTGCCCACTGCCCCTGGGCAGTCTGCTGTTGGGCTGAGTCCCAGGCTGCCTGTCATTCCTCCCCAGGGTCACAAGGCCTCATGTGGCCACTGAAGACCCTACTCCATCTTTCCTGGGAGGAGAATGGATAGAGACCGGGAAACAGCTGGCATTGGATGGTTCAAAAAGCCATCCATCAGAAGGAGAAAGGCCCAGCCCTGCATGACAAGCAGGGGTCATCTGTGAAGGGAGATTTTCAGAATGTGACTGGCCAAGAACTCTCTCATGAGATCCATATCTGGGAGGTAGCACAGTGATGAGAAAAAAAACTCCAGAGTGGAAACTGGGAGGAAAAAAAAATACTCCTGTTTCTAACCTTATTCTGCTGCTACCCAGCTGGAGGGATTTGTCCCAAGAACACTCTGGTCGGATTCTGAGGTGCTCTCTGGCTGAAGGTTTGGGATGGTGGCCAGGCCACTACTGGACTTTACCTTGCTGCTGCTGCTGCTAAGTCGCTTCAGTTGTGTCCGACTCTGTGCGACCCCATGGACTGCCGCCTACCAGGTTCCTCCGTCCATGGGATTCTCCAGGCAAGAGTACTGGAGTGGGTTGCCATTTCCTTTTCCAATGCATGAAAGTGAAAAGTGAAAGTGAAGTCACTCAGTCGTGTCTGACTCTCAGTGACCCCATGGACTGCAGCCCAACAGGCTCCTCCGTCCATGGGACTCTCCAGGCAAGAGGGGGGCAGTTGCCTCATACCTCCCGGCTACCTCTTCACAGCTCCCTCCAACTCCTGTTAGCTCATATGCTTGTTGTGCCTCAAAGGCCACTAACCACCCCTGCCCCTGGCCCCCAAGGCAGTCACTTCTCAGTCTCTCCCAGGACCTCTTCACTCCCCATTTTTCTCAGTTTCCTCTAGAATGACTACCTCCCTGGGGCCCCAGGGCCTGCAGGAGGCCCTGGTGGTGTGGGAAGCCACAACTTAAAACCAAGATTGCTGTTTCCACAGCCCATTATCTCAGAGAAGGAGCTGGCTCCCTGCCATTGAGCCAGCTGGAGCTGTCAAGGTTCTGTGTCAAGGTCTGGATTCCTTAGTTTTAATCGAGGCTGACCAGCTTGCGTATTCTTAAAAGAACATCCAGGATGAGGAATCAGGAAAGCATAAAGGCCCAAGTGCTTCATGAACGACCTCAACTATGGGGACATGAGGTCTGGTAGGGGATGGAAGTGATACAGACAGTGTCCCAATCCCAGCATACTATGACCTATTGGAAGAATTGCTATCTATCCTCCTCTCTTTTCATTTAGGCTTAGGATGCCAATTTTCAGGCTTACAACCAATAGGGAGAAGTCACAGAGAGGCAGATTGGAGATCAGTCCCAGTAAGATCTTCATTTAATTCACTAAAAGATTACTGAGTGCCTACTGTATTTCAGGCACAGTAATGGGTGCTGAGTACAAAAAAATGAACAAGACAAACAGTTTGCAGAGGAAGCAAAAGGAGCCTCTTGAGGGTCCTTTTATCCCAATGCTCATACAATTACTGTTGCCTGACTATCTGTTACCAATGCCCACCATTAACAACAGTGTACAGCTTCTGAAGTCAGGGGCCACATCTTGTTTAACCCTGTCTCCTCCCAACACCTAACACAGTCCCTGGCTTAAAATGGGCATTCAGCAGTTACCTGTTGAATGAGCAGATTAACAAATGAATGAACGAAAGGCTGTATGGTGAGGCATGGCTTTGTTAAATGATGTGTGTGTAGTGATAGTAGAGCTTAAGCATGAAACTGCTTATGCCACAGAACATGCCCCCCTTTCCTTGGCAGGCTGCCTGTCTAATGGTCATGGGAGTGAATGCAGCCTGACACACACATCCCCATCCCTTCTGGTTCAGAGCCCACAGCCTGTAGAAGGAGTTCCCCTTGGAACAAGCCTGGCTTTATCTGACAACCTCAGAACAAGCTGCTGCCCTTCTTGGGATATAGGACTCCACTTGGCATGAACACTGGGCTAGATGGTTAGAGTACATGAGATATTGTATTGAGAGGCTAAGAAGTAGGCAAGAAGAGGACAAAGGAAAAGCCAGATTTCCCAGAATCTTCCACCTGATTCTTCTCCCATTCCCTCTCCAAGTCTTTCTGTGCAAGAATACAGTGTTTTACAAGAAAGGAGAAGGCTGGGGCATGTTATGGTGGCCTACGAGGCAGATCTCTTCACCCATCCCTCACCCCAGACCAACTGTATCCAAGCAGCTGACTTTGCTCTGTTCTCTTTCCCTGTTCTCCTCTCTCCTGCCTGTGCCCTGTACACCGCACACCCATCTTTCTCCTTCTCTGGTCTATCTCAGGGTTGCCCCTGTTTAAGATCTAGCTCAGAACCTCCTTTCTCGTCAGGCCTTGCCATCCATGCCCACCTCAAGCTTTCCCACTCCCTGAACTCTGCAAGCCTCAGGTACTCAGAGGTTCTGAGCAAGGGCTTTGGAATCAGATGGACCTGAACCAGAAACTGCTTTTTATGCGACTTTAGGTACCTTACTCAACTCAATTTCTTAGTTCTTCTGGATCTTAGTTCTTTTGTTGGGTTATAGTGTGCTTAAGGAAGGTATCTCTCTTCACTGTGTCTGTCACAGCAGGGACTTGTGCCAAGTAAGAATATTTGATTAATTGATTGTCAGTGTTGTTTTCAGGAACAGAATTTTGAGTGGCTGGTAAACTTAGCCTCTTGTCTGAATACAGTGACTTTGAGGTTGGTTATAGGCGGCCCTTCAATCTTTGGCTTCTTAAGTCTCCTGAGACTTTTGAGAGGCAGGTATGTCTGTGTAGACTGCCCTGCCTAGTATCATCTGGATGAGCTGGTACATTGTACTTATTATTAAAAAATAAAGTTAGCTATTAATCTGGCCTGTTGTGGTGACATAGGGGGTTCAAGGTACAATGGGAACCTGGGGAGATATCTGAGTTTCCTTTGCTGGAGACCAAGGGAGCCAAGAACATCATGTGCTGTCTTTACAATAAGTAGTTTTTCCATTAAAAGGCAGATGCTTCATTTTCAAAGGTTAAATAGAATGGTCTTAAAAAATGATTCCAGGTTAGCTTTAGGGCCCTGGAGTATAAAATCCAATTCAATAATACACTCCAACTTGAATTCCATAGCATTTTCTCCTGATGGTGAAGTGAATAGTTTTCATTTATTTTAAGGCCTGGCACTTGGGTATTTTGGTCCAAAGGTTGGCAGCTATGCTGTGACTTCTGATGGTGCTTTGCTACCTCCCCGGCCCTATTCTTCCTCTTTACCACCAGTTAGGGAGAAAGTCTGTCTGATTTTTGTCAGCATGTACATCTATCTCCCACCCAACTGCCTCTGCTTTTAACTCCCTATTTCTACATTTTAACCCCAAGAAACTTCAAGTCACCCAACCGAAGTGAGAAATTCTCTCACTTTCCCCGTTTGTTCACTCACTCATTCATTCAACATTTGTTTATCCACTTGTTCGACAAATTGAGTGCCTACTTTCTGCCAGGAACTGTGCTGGGATCTAGGAATAAGATGGAGAGCGAACTGGGACACCATTCCTGCCTTCCTGCAACCTGCAGTCTAAGTAGGGAGATAATTAACCAAATAGATCTCACAGATGTGAGGGTATAATTCCAAATGAGATGATGAGATAGATGCCCTGAAAAAACTGACTGTGATTCTGTGAGATTGTACCACTGAGGAACCCATCTTACATGTGGAGTACGGGGCCAGGGAAGGCTTCCCAAAGGAACTGACGATGGCTGAGTTGGAAACTAAAGGTGAGTTGTCATTAATAGGTGACAGTTTGGGTGGGGGAGTTGCAGGCAGAGGGGATAGTATGTGTGAGGCCCTGAGGAACCATAAGAAGGCCAATGTGGCTGCAGCGCGGAAAACACTGGAAACAAGGAAGGGAGAGCGTGCAGTGAGGCTGGAGAAAGAGTTAGGGGCCAGTCTCTGTGGGTTAGACCTCGTAAGGCGGGGTCTTTACTGTAAGAGGAGTGGGAAGCCAGTGAGGAGTTTTGAGTGTGTGTGCTGGGGTGGTGGGAGGTTGCTTTGGTGGATCACAGGTGACGGATTTTCATTTTCAGAGATTGCCTCTTATTGTTGGATCTTCAGTGGCTCCTGGCACTACTGAAACTCTAATCTCTACCCCCACCAGACTACATCTCAGCCTTTAAAGCCATTTTTAAGAATGAAATAAGAAAACATTGAGTTCCAGAAAATGCCACTTTTTCTTTCACTGCACATTTGAAGGCAGTTGAAACATAAAACCCTGACTAACATTTAGATGATTTGGCTAATCTTGATATTAACTGAGGTTTTTGTATTATACCCAGTAACATTTGCATTTTCTGAGAAGTCAGCCTTCGGCGCCTTAGGCTGAGACCACCAAATCATGTTATGCCTAGGACTGAGATGATGAGATAGATGCCCTGAATGAGGCTGGATGATTCTGCGTCCCTTATGAGATTTTGGTAGTAGCAGATTTCCACCCATCATAGTTATAGTTTCTTAGACATCTGGGTAACCCAATCATTGATAGACTGGAGCTGTCCCAGGTTGTACAGTAGTGCTATTTCAGATTTCCGCTCTACCTTTCCTGTGCTTTCTTTGTTCCCTTTGTTTGCAGTAAACATACCCCTCCACCAATCCCATCCTGCCCTTTTAGTGCATGGTAGCCAGTTGTCACAGATTGGGTACCCTGGAGTAGATGCTGAGATGGAATTTGGGGTACAAGATATTCATTAGGGATCAGTACCTATGAAAGAAAGAGAGGAAGCAGAACTGAGCAGAAGAAGTCCAGTTCAGTGTAGTCCTACCAAGCCTTAGCCAGACCAACTGGGAGGCTCTGGATTGAGTATTGCCCATCAGTATACTGTATCAGGCCAGAATGACTGGGCTTTCTCCCTCATCTCTCTGGGTCACCGGGCAGATGTGGGCTGTACTGGGGAGGGTGTGGCCTTGGGCCAGTCAGCTCTTGAAGCTGAGGCACACCTCCCCTACTCCTTGCAGCAAGTCCTCCTTTGACGGGGGATGTGGGCACATCTCCATGTCCACATCTCCACCTGATTGGTGACAGACAGGGCCCCAGACTCCAATATTAGTAGAATCTAAATTGTAACCTTGTTACACCGTAAAGAGAAGCTTTCTTTTTCAACTGGAGTTATGGTCTTTCAGTAAATAAAAGAAGTAATTGTTTTCAGAAACTGAAGGGAAAAATATGAAGAGGAGCTCTGAGTGGTTCTGAAATGGCTAAATTCATGGAAGTAAGTTAATACTGCAAAGCCCCACTTAAGAAACTTGAACCACTGTTTTCGAAAAATAAAACAAAGCTTTATATGTGTAGAGCAGTTCAGTTTTCAAAGTACTTTCTCATGTCATTTGAGCCCTGTAATAAGCCTGTGAAGTTTGCAGGGTAAGTCTTACAACCATTTCACAGATGGAAAAGCAAGGCTCAGGTTGGGTAAGCAATTTGCCCGAACATCATCCTGTTGTAACCTCACCAACATCTATCCATGCCCTCTTCATTGAAAGTGGGAACCTTTTGGGCCTAAATCTTGGCCAGTCAGGAATGCTCAAGATGATGGGCAGGAAGTAGGGAAAATAGGACAGGGAAAGGATTCAATTTGATGAAATGGAAAAGGGCTTAGAGAGGCACTTGGCTCCAAGGCTTAAAAACAAAGGCGGGGTAAGCACTCACTGCTAGAATGTGTGCGCTTCACAAGGGAGAGGAAACCAGTCCTAGATCTGGCATTTTATGGTGGGTTTACAGAGAGCAATGATGTCAGAATATGATCTCCTGGAGACTAGGTAGTGCAACCATCATTTCTGCATCTCAGAGATGAATAATAAACCTGAAAGAAAGATGAACTAGGAGACTAAGAGCCCAGGACCTTTTCTTCTTGGGGTCAAAAGGCAGATTGACAAGCAAGATTATATATGCCTCATCTCTCCAGCGGCTAAGTGGGAGGGACCAAAGGGATTCCTGCCAATATCAAGACTGGTGAAGATGGCACTCCATCTACAGAGCCAGGGGACTGAAGCCAGGCATTGGAGGACTGCCACCAGCCAGGGGGAGTGCAGGTCAGACTACAGATCCTGACTTCGATGACTTTCTTTTTTTAAGAGATGTGCACAGCTGTGATATTGGGCTATGTCTCACCTATCTTTCCCTCTCTCTCTCTCATTCTTTTTTTTCCCCATTATCTTACACAACAATTAGGAATGAATTACTCTTGTGTATCATTTTACCTTCTTTCTTTTTAAAATATTTATTGTGGTAAAAACACTTGACATGAGCTCCACCTGCTTTACAAATTTTAAGTGTGTGATACAGTGTTGTTGACTGTAGGTACAATGTTGTACAGCAGTTCTCTAGGATGTCCTCTTTGTGCTTAACTAAAATATTATGTTCTTTGATTAGAAACTCTCCATTTCCTCCCCTGCTCAGTCTCTGGCAACCACCATTCCACTCTTTGATTCTATGAACTTGACTATCTTAGATACCTCACATAAATGCAGTCACGCAGTATTTGCCTTTCATGACTGTCTTTTTTCATGAAGCCTTTTTAGTATAATGTCCTCAAGGCTCATCTATGCTGTCTCATATTGCAGAGTTTCTTTATTTTTTAAGGCTGTGTAAATGTTCCATTGGGCTTTCCTGTTGGCTCAGACAGTAAAGAATCTACCTGCAATGCGGGAGACCTGGGTTCAATCCCTAGGCTGGGAAGATCCTCTGGAGGAGGGCACGGCAACCCACTCCAGTATTCTTGCCTGGAGAATCCCCATGGACAGAGGAGCCTGGTGGGCTACAGTCCATGGAGTCGCAAAGAGTCAGACACAACTGAGCAACACACGACTGAGTGACTAAGCATACACATAGATGTTCCATTGAATGTATATACCACATATTTTTAATACATTCATCTGTTGATGGACGTTTATGGTTTCCACATTTTGGCTATTGTAAATAGTGCTATAATGAACACAGAAGTGCAGAAATATCCTTAAGATCCTGATTTCAATTATTTTGGATGAATACCCCAAAGTGGGATTGCTGGATCATGTGATAGTTTTAACTTTTTGAGGAAGCTTCATACTGTTTCCCACAGCAGCTGCACTATTTTATAGTCCTACCAACAGTGTACAAAGCTTTCAATTTCTCTACATCCTCACCAACACTGTTGACTTTTGCTTTTTTGATGATAGCCAGTGTGAAATGATATCTCATTATGGTTTAGATTTGCATTTTCATAATGATTAGTGACATTAAGCAGTTTTTCATATACCTGCTGGCCATATGTATATATTGGCATATGTATATATTCTTTGAAGAAATGTCTACTCAAGCAGTTAGCCCATTTCTTTTTTTTTTAAATTTTATTTTATTTTTAAACTTTACATAATTGTATTAGTTTTGCCAAATATCAAAATGAATCCGCCACAGGTATACATGTGTTCCCCATCCTGAACCCTCCTCCCTCCTCCCTCCCCATACCATCCTTCTGGGTCATCCCAGTGCACTAGCCCCAAGCATCCAGTATCGTGCCTCGAACCTGGACTGGCATCTCGTTTCATACATGATATTTCACATGTTTCAATGCCATTCTCCCAAATCTTCCCACCCTCTCCCTCTCCCATAGAGTCCATAAGACTGTTCTATACATGAGTGTCTCTTTTGCTGTCTCATACACAGGGTTATTGTTACCATCTTTCTAAATTCCATATATATGCGTTATTATACTGTATTGGTGTTTTTCCTTCTGGCTTACTTCACTCTGTATAATAGGCTCCAGTTTCATCTACCTCATTAGAACTGATTCAAATGTTTTCTTTTTAATGGCTGAGTAATACTCCATTGTGTATATGTACCACTGCTTTCTTATCCATTCATCTGCTGATGGACATCTAGGTTGCTTCCATGTCCTGGCTACTATAAACAGTGCTGCGATGAACATTGGGGTACACGTGTCTCTTTCCCTTCTGGTTTCCTCAGTGTGTATGCCCAGCAGTGGGATTGCTGGATCATAAGGCAGTTCTATTTCCAGTTTTTTAAGGAATCTCCACACTGTTCTCCATAGTGGCTGTACTAGTTTGCATTCCCACCAACAGTGTAAGAGGGTTCCCTTTTCTCCACACCCTCTCCAGCATTTATTATTTGTAGACTTTTGGATGGCAGCCATTCTGACTGGTGTGAAATGGTACCTCATAGTGGTTTTGATTTGCATTTCTCTGATAATGAGTGATGTTGAGCATCTTTTCATGTGTTTGTTAGCCATCTGTATGTCTTCTTTGGAGAAATGTCTATTTAGTTCTTTGGCCCATTTTTTGATTGGGTCATTTATTTTTCTGGAGTTGAGCTGTAGGAGTTGCTTATATATTTTTGAGATTAGTTGTTTGTCAG
This sequence comes from Bos indicus, assembly GCF_029378745.1. NCBI lineage: Eukaryota > Metazoa > Chordata > Mammalia > Artiodactyla > Bovidae > Bos > Bos indicus. The sequence goes on from NC_091769.1 coordinate 58,848,226, forward strand.
TTGCTTCATTTGCTATTATTTTCTCCCATTCTGAAGGCTGCCTTTTCACCTTGCTAATAGTTTCCTTTGATGTGCAGAAGCTTTTAAGGTTAATTAGGTCCCATTTGTTTATTTTTATCGGGTTATTAATAGTTTTTGTGCTATTGAATTGTAGGAGTTCATTATATATTTTGGAGATTAACCTCTTATCAGATATATGGTTTGCAAATACTTTTTACCACTCCCTAAGGAAATGGTGAACCACTGCAGTGTTCTTGCCTGGAGAATCCCAGGGACAGGGAAGCCTGGTGGGCTGCCGTCATGGGGTCGCACAGAGTCGGACACGACTGAAGCAACTTAGCAGCAGCAGCAGCAGCATGTCGTCTTTTTACTCTGTTTATTGCTTCTTTTGCTGTGCAGAAGCTATTTAGTGGGATGTAGTCTCAGTTATCTCACTTATCACATATTGCCTTTGCTTTTTATGTTAGATCCATGGAACCATTACCAAGACCAATGTCATGAAGGATTTCCACTATATTGCCTTCTAGAAGTTGTAGAATTTCAGGTCTTACATTTAAGTCTCTAATCCATTTTGAGTTAATTTTTGTGTATGAGGGTCCAATTTCATTCTTTTTAATATTTATATCCAGTTTTCTCAATACCATTTGTTGAAGAGACTATCCTTTCTCTTTATGTATTCTTAGCACCCTTGTCAAAGATCAGTTGATTATACATGCATGAATTTATTTCTGGGTTCCCTATTCTGGTTCATTGTCTATATTTCTGTCTTTATGCTAGTACCATACTGTTTTGATTAGTACAGTTTTGAAATATATGTTGAAATCAGGAAGTGTGATGCCTCCAGCTATGTTGTTCTTTCTCAAGATTGATTTGGCTATTCATGGTCTTTTGTTGGTTCATGTGAATTTTAGATTGCTTATCCTATCTCTGAAAAAAAAAAAAGTTGCCATTGAGATTTAAATAGGGATTGCATTGAATCTGTAGATACTTTGGGTAGTATGGACATTTTAAAAATATTAAGTTTTGTTATCCATGACCACAAACTGTCTTTCCATTTGTGCATATTTTCTTTGATTTTTTTTTGGTTGTTGTTGTCAGTTTTGTAGTTTTAAGTATGTAAGCCTTTTACTTTCTTAGTAAAAAGACTTTTAACTTTTTGGTGCTGTGGTAAAGGAATTGTTTTCTTAATTTCTTTTGCAAATAGTTTGTTGTTAGTGTATAGAAACACAACTGATTTTGGTATTTTACAACTTTACTGAATTTGTTTATTCTAACAGTTTTTTTTTTTTTAATGGAGCTTATAGGGTTTTCTATTTATAAAATCATGTTGTCTGCAGACAAGGACAAATTTACTTCTTTTCTTCCAATTTAGATGCCTTCTGTTCCTTCTTCTTGTCTATTTGCTTTGGCTAGGACTTCTGGTATTGTACTATGTTGACTAAAAGTGGTGAACGTAGGCATCCTTACCTTGTTCCTGATCTTGGAAGGAAAGCTTTAATTCTTCAATATTGAGTATGGTGTTAGCTGTGGGCTTCTCATTTATGGACTTTTTTATACTGAGGTACCTTTATGCTATTCCTAGTTTGTTGAGAAGTTTTTATCATGAAAGAATGTTGAATCTGTCAAATATTTTTCTGTATCTATTGCAATAATCATGTGATTTTTATCCTTTATTATGTTAATGTGGCTCACATTAACTGATTTTCATTTGTTGAAAAATTGTTACAACCCAGAGATAAATTCCATTTGGTTATGGTGTATGATAATCTTAATGTGCTGTTGAATTAAATTTGTTATTAATAGTAAGGATTTTTGCATCTATATTTATCAGGGATGTCAGCCTGCAGTTTTTTTGTTTTTTGTGGTGTCTTTGTCTGTCTTTTGGTAACAGGGTAGTCTCATAAAGTGAATATGGAACTGCTCTCCCCCGCCTTTAAATCTTTTGGAAAACTTTGAACAGGATTGGCACCAATACTACTTTAAATGTTTGGTAGAATTCACCAATGAAGCCATCTAGTCCTAGGCTTCTCTTTGTTGTAAGGTTTTTGATTACTGATTCAATTTCTGTATGAGTTACAGGTCTGCTCATATTTTCTATATATTCATAATTCAGTCTTGGTAGATTGTATGTTTCTAGAAACTTATCAGTTTCTTCTAGGTCATCCAGTTTGTCGGTACATGATCATGCATAGCAGTATCTTTTAATCCTTTTATTTCTGTGGCATGGGTTGTTCTGTCCCCTCTTTCATTACTGATTTTATTTGAGTCTTCTTTTTTTCTTAGTCTAGCTAAGGGTTTATCAGTTTTGTTTATCTTTTCAAAGAACTAATTCTTAGTTTCATTATTTTCTATTAATTTTTTATACTCTATTTCTGCTCTAATCTTTATTATTTCCATTCTTTTGCTAACTTTGACCTTAGTTTGTTCTTTATTTTTCTTGAGCTGTAGAGTTAGGGTGTTTAATATCTTTCTTCATTTGTAGTGTATTTATCTCAATAAAATGCCCTTTTAGTATTGTTTTTGCTACATCTTATATGTTTCAGTATGGTGGCTCAGATGGTAAAGAATCTGCCTGCAGTGCAGGAGACCTGGGTTCGATCCCTGGGTTGGGAAGAACCCCTGGAGAAGGGAATGGCTATCCACTTCCATGGGGTCACAGAGTCGGACACGACTGAGTGACTTTCACTTTCACATGTTGTATTTATTTGTCTTGAGGTATTTTTCTAATTTTTTTTTTGACCTCTTCTTTGAGCTTATTATTGCTTAACAGTGTGTTGATTAGTTTCAACACACTTCAACACACTTGTGAATTTTCCAGTTTTCCTTCTGGTGCTGATTTCTAGTTTCATTCCATTGTGGTCAGAAAAGGTAACAATCTTCTTAAATTTATTAAGGCTTGTTTTGTGACCTAATATGGATCAGTCCTGGAGAAAGTTCAATGAATAATTGAGAAGAATGTGTTCTGCTGTTGTCTAGAATACTCTGTGTATATCTGTTAGGTTCATTTGGTCTATAGTGTTGTTCCAGTCGTACGCCTTCTTATCAATCTTCTGTCTAAATGTTCTATCCATTATTGAAAGTGGGGTATTGAAATAGTCTATTTTTTATTGTTCTCTATTTTCCCTTCAGTTGTTGTAAACATCCTGTTGATGTTTACTTATGTGATGAAGTGCTCTGATGTTGAGTGTGTGTTTATGTATATGTGTGTGTATGTATATGTGTGATATCTATCTATCTTCCTGGTAGAGTGACACTTTTATGTAATATACTTCTTTGTCTCTTGTAACAGTTTTTGCCTTAAAGTTTATTTTGTTTGATGTAAGATTAGCCACTTCTGCTCTCTTTTGTTTACCATTTATATGGAATACCTTTTTCTATCTCTTGTTTTTCAGCTTATGTGTGTCCTTAAATCTAAATTGAGTGTCTTATAGACAGCAGGTATTTGGGTGCTGTTTTCTTATCTGTCTAGCCACTCTATGTCTTTTCATTGAGGAGTTTAATCCATTTACATTTAAAGTAATTATTTATAGGGAAGGATTTTCTATGGCCATTTTCTTGTTTTCTGATAGTCTTGTAATTCTTTTGCTTGTCTTTTCCTCTCTTACTGTCTTACTTTGTATTTTGTTGATTTTTTTGTATTGCTATGTCTTGATTTTTCTTTTGTGTAACTTTAGGTATTTTGTCTCTATGGTTACTTTGAGGCTTACATAAAATATCTCATAGCTATCAGAGTCTATTTTAAGCTAATAATTTAAATTCAATCAGATACAAAAGTCCCACCCTGTAAGTTCTCCTGATCCCTCCTTATGTTACTATTGTCACAATTTACATCTGTTCATGTATGTATCTTTTAACATATTTTAAAATTATAGTTATTTTAATATTTTTGTTTCTTAATATATACACTAGAATTAAAAATTATTTACCTACCACCATTACAGGAACACAAAATTCAGAATTTGTGTATGTATTTACCTTTACCAAGGTTTTCATATTTCTTATACTATTGTGTTGTTGTTTAGGACACTTTTATTTTAATTTGAAGAACTCCCTTTAGCGTTTCTTATATGGAGAGTCTAGTAGTGATGAACTCCTTCAGCTTTGGTTTGTCTGGAAATTCTTTATCTTTCCTTCATGTTTGAAAGATAGTTTGCCAGGTGTAGTATTCTTGGTTGGCAGTTTTTTTCCTTTGAGCACTTTGAATATATCATACCATTCTCTTCTGGATGGCAAGCTTTCTGCTGGGAAATCACTGATTGTTTTTTGGTGGCTCCCTTCTATGTGACAAGTTTCTTTTCCTTTGCTGCTTTTAAAATTCTCTCTTTGTGTCTGAATTTTGACAATTTGATTAAGTCTCAATGTGGGGTGTTTTTTTTTTTTTTTTTCCTTTTTTTTTAATTTGGTTCATCTTATTTAATGTTCTTTGGGCTTCGTGGGTCTAGAAGTCTATTTCCTTCTCCATATTTGCTAAGTGTTCAGTCATTATTTCTATGAATAAGCTTTCTAGTCCATTCTCTCTTTTCTCTTTCTGGGATACTCACAATGCAGCTATTGGTCTATTTTATGATGCCCCATAGGTCCCTAAAATGTCTATATTCTCTCTCTTTCCCTTTTGCTCCCCGGACCGAATTATTTTCAATGATTTGTCTTTGAGTTCATGGATCCTTTCTCTGTTTTATCAGTCAGGTGCTGAATTCCTCTAGAAAAATGTTCAATTTAGCTATTGTGTTCTTCAACTCCATGACTTCCGTTTGGTCTTTTAAAATATTTTCTACCTTTTTGATAAAATTATAATTTTGTTCATGCATTGTTCTCTTGACCCCAGTGAGTATCTTTATGACAGTTATTTTGAATTCTCTGTCACGTGGATCATATAATTCCATTTCATTAGGGTAATCTTCTGGAGATTTATGTCTTTTCCTTGTTTGGGAGATCTTTGCATGATTTTTTATTTTCCTCAACTTTCTGTGTTAGTGTCTGTGCTAGACAAAGTACAGTAGCCTTGTATAGGAGGAGACACCCACCAATTAGCCTGGCCAGCAGTTCTGAAGGCCTCTCAGTCTTTCATGCTAAGCTAAGCTAAGTCCACTTCTGTTGTTATTTGCAGTCTGTAGATGTCTAGGGTTATTGGATACTCTGTGTAACATTTTTCTTTCCTAAAGAGAATCTGGAAACTAGGTTTAAAAAAAAAAAAAAAAACACTGCTTGCTCTATGCTGCAACATGAAAGGGTACTATGCAAAAAGCTTCTTGATGAAAGTGAAAGAGGAGAGTGAAAAAGTTGGCTTAAAGCTCAACATTCAGAAAACGAAGATCATGGCATCTGGACCCATCACTTCATGGCACATAGATGGGGAAACAGTGGAAATAGTGTCAGACTTTATTTTTGGGGGCTCCAAAATCACTGCAGATGGTGATTGCAGCCATGAAATTAAAAGACCCTTACTCCTTGGAAGGAAAGTTATGACCAACCTAGATAGCATATTCAAAAGCAGAGACATTACTTTGCCAACAAAGGTCCATCTAGTCAAGGCTATGGTTTTTCCAGTGGTCATGTATGGATGTGAAAGTTGGACTGTGAAGAAAGCTGAGCACCCAAGAATTGATGCTTTTGAACTGTGGTGTTGGAGAAGACTCTTGAGAGTCCCTTGGACTGCAAGGAGATCCAACCAGTCCATTCTGAAGGAGATCGGTCCTGGGTGTTCTTTGGAAGGAATGATGCTAAAGCTGAAACTCCAATACTTTGGCCACCTCATGCGAAGAATTGACTCATTGGAAAAGACTCTGATGCTGGGAGGGATTGGGGGCAGGAGGAGAAGGGGATGACAGAGGATGAGATGGCTGGATGGCATCACCGACTCGACGGATGTGAGTTTGAGTGAACTCCGGGAGTTGGTGATGGACAGGGAGGCTTGGCATGCTGCAGTTCATGGGGTCGCAAAGAGTCAGACACGACTGAGCGACTGAACGGAACTGAACTGATGGTGACTGCCAGCTCAAATCTATGTCTTTGTTTTCACTAGCCCCCAGTTGGATAGATTTTGCCAGATCCCATCAACGTTCCAAGACAAACAAGTTAGAAGCTAGTCCTGCAGGGAGCCCCGGGAAAAGTTGTGGTATTGGAAATCTGGGCCAACTCTTTCCCTTGCCAAGGAGAATCAGGCAGCTATGTTTTTTGTTTGGTCACTCTGTGCTAAATAGAGAGGAGAAGCCATGGTATCTCCCAGTCCACATGGCTGTCTCTCTTCTCCCCTGTGTGGTTAGACTATGCTGGACATGTCAGAGCTCCAAGACTGGCAAGACAGAAGCCAGTTCTCTGAGTAGCCCCATTGAAAGAAGATTGTGGCACTAGACATGTGGAACAGCTGTTTTCCTTCCCAGGAGAAACTTGGAGCTATGGTTTCTCTTCTTGGTCATATGGAACTGTACTGGGGTAGCAATTATTGCAAACAGGTGTTTTGACTTTCCTTACTAGCTTCAGCAAGTCTGGCTTACATGAAATTTTCAGTTGGTTTCTGGGTTTCTGACTGAAGTAATTTTGTCCATGAATTGTTGCCAAATTGGTGTGTTTGTAATAGGAAAGAGGGCCTAAGTCTCTCTACTGTAACATCCATCTCAGATATCACTCTGAAATGATTTCTCGAATGGAATCATACTGTTTTCTTAAAGCTGGGCATGTGAGCACCTGATCTCTACACTGCCCCTTCTTCTGTGATCATAAGAAGGCACCAGTATCTGGCACCAGTAGGTATCCTGGCAAAGGGACCAGCTGGGTGAGAGGGAGAGGAATCATACAGGTGCACTGAGTTTATCTTTGTTCCTGAGAGTAGCAAGTGAGAGAAAACTGGGGAATGAGAGTCTTCCTCCTGTGGCCTTGATAAGGGGACTAATACCACCACTTGTGGGGCTGCTGCTTCTTAAGCTTCCCTAGCAGCTGGCACTGAGCCCAGGGATCAGACAAAAGGAAAGACTACCATAATACCTAAGGGGCCCAGCAATACTCGTAGAAGAGACTTACATGAAACCAAGGCAATAGAGAACAATGATAACTTTAAAAATAAGATTAGGATGTAAAGATTGCACTGAACACAAAAAGACTTTCTGAAACTAGAGGGCAAGCTCTGCAGACAAATTAAGTAGATGGAAAAGAGGTCCATGGGGTCACAAAGAGTCAGACACAACTAAGCGACTAACACTTTAAGTAATAGGAAGTAAAATTACCAAGCTAAATTAAACTCTGCTGATTGGAAGGTTTCGGTAAGTTGTGGGCAAGACAAATGAGTCATAGCTTGGTAAATTCCTGAAGTCTGAGAATAAAAAGAAAAGCTTGTTCTCTTCCAGAAAGAAAGTACAAGTTACTTACAGAGGAAGAAGTATCATGAGGGCATCAAATTTCTTGTCTATGACACTTGAAGCAGAAAGAGGACTAGAGTGAATCATGTGAGGATTACCAGAAAAAAAAATACTGCATACTGAGAATCCTGTAGCAAGATCTTACCCTCCTGTCAGAGCCATAGAAATATATTTGAGGATATGCAAAAATTCAAAGGACATGTCACCCACATCTTTTATCAGAGAAAATAATATTAAGAAGAGAGCTAATCAAACAATGAATGAATCAGTTTAAAGGTTTCAGAATGGAGGGAGGATAGAAAGGGAAAAAAAAATCTGTTGAACAAGGATCTGTAAAATATACAATTAGTTACATTTGGATGGATAATAATAGTCCATTTAGGAATGTGTAATAGAATTGCACAAAATAGAAGAGACATATTTCAAGGGAAATGTTAATAATAGCCTGAAACTAAAAGTACTAAAGGAGAAAGAGGGGAAGTAAAAGTTTGCCACAGGTCTCATGTTGCTGTGTGAGAGTGGGAAGTGAAAGCATTCTAAAGATTTTATCCTGCAGAGGAAGAGAAATAGCAGGAGAATGGCGAATTTGGAGGAAATAGTTGGATGCATCTTCATTTAATGGGTCTGCCTGTGAGTGACACAAAAGAGACGGCAGCTGGTAGAATGGAAAGGGACAGCTCCCAAACTAAGAAGGAAAATAAAAGAAATGAACAGCAACTTGAGCTAATTAATACAAAGGAAATAGGGGGAGGGATGAAATAAGTAATGAATATTAAGTGAAATAAAAGAAAGAAGTCACCGATGACTTGTTTGTTAAACACAACATATACTTTTCTGCCTCAGTGTCAGTCTTGCTCGACCTCTCTGCAACATTTAGCCACTCACTCCCTCCTTCTTGTCCCTCCTTCCTCCCTTGGTTTCCATGATATCACTTTATTCTAGTTTTCCTTCTATTTCTCTGAGCATTCTTTCTCACCTCCTTCAACTGCTCTTCAATTTCTTCTCACCTCAATGGCCAGTATACTTATGGATTTTGCCTTATGTGCGTGCTTAGTCACTCAGTCTTGTCCAGCTCTTTGCAACAACATTGGACTAACCCCATTAGACTGTAGCCTACCAGGCTCCTCTGTCCATGGAAATTTTCAGGCAAGAACACTGGAACAGGTTGCTATTTCCTACTCTAGGGGATATTCCTGACCCAGGGATCAAACCCATGTCTCCTGAATTGGAGGCAGATTCTTGACCTGCTAAGCCATCAGGAAAGCCTGGGTTTTGCCTTACATCCTCTCTATAGACTCAGATTCTCTTGGTGACTTCATCTACTTCCAAAGCTTTTGATCACCGCCTACCATGGAAGACTTTCAAACTCTGTAGCCTATGCTTCTCTTTTGAGCTCTAGACCCACAAAGTCAACTACCAATGGGCTCTACCTGGAGGCCCATAGGGACTTCAAATTCACATCCAAACTTTCCCCAAGTCTCCTATTGCTTTATTCCCTTCAGTTCAGTTCAGTTCAGTTGCTCAGTCATGTCCGACTTTTTGTGACCCCATGGACTGCACCATGCCAGGCTTCCCTATCCATCATCAACTCCCAGAGTTTACTCAGACTCATGTCCATCAAGTAGGTGATACCATCCAACCATCTCATCGTCTGTCATCCCCTTCTCCTCCTGCCTTCAATCTTTCCCAGCATCAGGGTCTTTTCCAATGAGTCAGCTCTTCGTATCAGGTGGCCAAAGTATTGGAGTTTCAGCTTCAACATCAGTCCTTCCAATGAACACCCAGGACTGATCTCCTTTAGAATGGACTGGTTGGATCTCCTTGCAGTCCAAGGGACTCTCAAGAGTCTTCTCCAACACCACAGCTCAAAAGCATCAATTCTTTGGTGCTCAGCTTTCCTTATTGTTCAACTCTCACATCCATACATGACTACATAGCCTTACTAGACAGACCTTTGTTGGCAAAGTAATGTCTCTGCTTTTTAATATGCTGTCTAGGTTGGTCATAACTTTTCTTCCAAGGAGTAAGCATCTTTTAATTTCATGGCTGCAGTCACCATATGCAGTGATTTTGGAGCCCAGAAAAATAAAGTCTGACACTGTTTCCCCATCTATTTCCCATGAAGTGATGGGACCGGATGCCATGATCTTGGTTTTCTGAATGTTGAGTTTTAAGCTCACTTTATTCCCTTAAAACAAAACAAAAACCCTTATCAAGTTCATAGAAGGAAACACCATCCCTTTTACTTTTTATTACTTTATTAGTGATGGCAATATTTTTTTCATATTTTATTTATCAATTGTGTGTGTGTGTGTACACACAAACCCTTCCCCCCTTGATATTCCTTATACCCCTTCCTTCCTCCCCTGTGCCTTAATTTGCCTCAGCCAGACTATTGCAATATTGTCCCTAATGTTTGTCCTGTTCCCAGTCTTCTAGCTTATGCACCTAAATTTGACTCTTCAGTCTCCGTGATATGTTTACTACACAGATCTGATCATGTAACTCGTTTGCTTAAAATATTTCAGCTGCTTCCTACTGCCTTCATAGTGAAAACCAAACTTGCTGACATGATTCACACAGGGACTTCCATGACCTGCCCCCTGTCTGTTTTCTCTGGCCTGTTTCTTACCATCCCACACTGTGCCTTATATTCCTTCTTCCAGCTTCCAGGAGATACCCGCTCCTTCCCTGACTTCTGCTACAGCAGCACTCATCTCTAGCCTGTTTCGTCCTTCTTCCCTTCTCTATCTGCCCCAACTTAAATTCATACTTCAAAATTATGCTGAGTGAAATGAATCAGACAAATACCATATGATAGCATTTATATGTGGAATCTAAAATAACAAATAAACAGGCTCATAGATACAGACAAAAAACTAGTGGTTGCCAGAGAAATGGGCAAAATAGGTAAAGAGGGTTAAGAGGTACAAACTTACAGTAGTAAACTAAATCATGGGGGTGTAATGTACAGCATAGGGAATATAGCCAATAATACTGTAATAATTTGTATGGTGATAGGTGGTAACTAGACTCATAGTGTGATCTTTTCACAGTGTATAAAAATACTGAATCACTATGCTTTACACCTGAAACTAACAAAATATTGTATGTCAACTATACTTTAATAAACAGAACATCTTACCTCTGCTATTCCCTCTGGGGAAACCTCCTCATCCTTGGGTGGGATAAATGCCCCAACTATATGCTTCCACTGTGATTGTGTTTACTTCTCCTGGTGTGCATCCCGTCATTTTATAATTGCCTTTTTACCTGTCTATCTTCCTGTCAGGCAGTGAGCTTCTTAGTGTAGGCCTACATCTTGTTCATCATTAAAGTCTCAGAACTTAATGCAGGCCTGGCATGCAGGAGACATTCAACGCATTTTTGAATGAGTGAATGAATACTTGATAAAATGAAATACCCTTTCTACAGTTTCTTTCTGAAGGCTTCTTTCCTGACCACAAGATTCAGTCACTAAAGGGGAACTAATCAAATTTTCACATTGCCATTCCCTCTGCCCAGAGAGAGAGGGTGCGCCTTTGAGAAACTGTCTTCATCCCAGGTGGTATTTGAAGGGGTTCTCTATATATCTGCCTACCTTGTAAAATTCCCGTCTTTGGTCCTAGCCTTCTTGGCCTCCTGGGAAACACTACTAATACCAATGTCTCTCTGAAAAGGTCCTCTCTGTTTCACAGAACACTCTAAACCTGAGTGTCCAAGCAGATACTGCAAAAGGGCCCAAGCCCCGGGGGGCCAATCAGTTGTAAAAGCTGCTTGTTGGCCGTCCCTCCCATTCCTGTTTGCCACTGCCTGCTTCATGCTGAGTTTGGGGTGGGGTCCTGTGTGCTGTAGCTGGAGCCTCCTAATACAGTGCTTCAGGGTATCTTAGAGTGGACCAAGGGCTATGATGGCGAGAGCCCAGCACCCTGGAAGGAGGCACCAGAAGGCAGGAGGCAGGCCAGGGCAAGGACATGGCTCAGACTTGTGTGGGAGTGTATTACATAGGGCTCTTCAGAGAAACAGAACCAATATAATGTGTATATAGATAAGTATAGATAATACATAGATGGTCTATATACACACATGTGCGCACACACACCCACAGATTTATTAAAAGGAATTGACTCACGTTATTTTGGAGGCTGACAGATTACTCAGGATGTTGGCAAGCTGGAGAACTGGGAATCTGATGGTGTGGCTCCATTCTGAATGCCAGCAGGCTTGATACCCAGAAAGAGTCCTTGTTTCAGTTTGAGGCCTAAGACAGGAAGAAGTCATTTCAGTTTGAAGACAGGCAGGAGGAATTCTCTCTTACCCAAGGGAGTCCCAGAATTTTGTTCTATTCAGGACTTAAACAGACTGGATGAGGTCTCTCCGCATTAGGAAGGGCAATCTGCTTTATTCAGGCGATTTAAATGGGACTCTAATCCAAAAATATTACTCATAGAGAGAACTGTATGGAGGTTCCTTAAAAAACTAAATAAATAGAGCTACCATGTGCCCCTGCTATCCCACTCCTGGGCATGTATCCAGAGAAAAACATGACCCAAAAAGATACATGCACCCTAATGTTCATTGTAGCACTGTTCAAAATGGCCCAGACATGGAAACAATCTAAATGTCCGTCGACAGAGGAATGGATAAAGAAGATGCAGTATATATATGTATATATATATATAATGGAATATTACTCATCCATCAAAAAGAATGAAATAAGGCCAATTGCAGCAACATGGATGGGCCTAGAGAGTATCATACTGAGTGAAGTAAGTCAGAAAAGGAGAAATACCATATGCCATCTCTATATGTGGAATTAAAAAAAAAAAAGATACAAATGAACTTACTTACAAAACAGAAAGCGACTCACAGACTTAGAAAATGAACTCATGGTTTTCAGGGGGATGGGATAGTTATGGATTTGGGGAAGATTATGTACACACTGCTATATTTAAAATGGATAACCCACAAAAACCTATTGCAAAGCACATGGAACTCTGTTCAATGCTTTGTGGCAGCCTGGATGAGAGACAGGTTTGGGGGAGAATGGATACATGTATATGTATGACTGAGTCCCTTCACTGTTCACCTGAAACTACCACAACATTGTTAATTTTCTATACCCCAACACAAAATGTTTTTGGTGTTAAAAAAAAATAAAAATGTAAAAATTAACTATACTTCAATTAAAAAAAAATAACTAATGCTGAAGAAAGTTTATGTTTGTGTACCAACTCTGTGACAATTTATTGTAACTTCCTCCTCCCTGATAATAAGTGATTTCAAGACAAGTGAAAAAAAAAAAAAAGAAGAAAGAAAAACAGCAACAAAAATACACTCATAGAATCACCCAGAATATTTGGCCAAATAGCAGGCACCCCATGACCCAGTCAAGCTGACACATAAAATTAAGCATCATAGAGGGCAATAGGGTAAGCAGAAAATCCCTAATTCTAGCTACTGGAAGACACTCCCTCCCCCACAATACACCCCTGCCCTCTAATTTAGACTTCCCAGAGAAAGTGGTTCCACCTCTTAAGACGTATTTTTAGAACTTATGGAGGCATTTGTCACAATGATGGGGGGTTGCCACTGACACTTAGTGGACATGGGCAGAAATGTCAGATGTTCTGCAGCGGTCAGGACAGTCTACACCACAAGGGACTATCTTACTTGACTTTCAAACAAACTGGACGTTCATGTCTGTGAAAATCTTATTCATAACTATCAGGGTTGAGCTTCCAACTTCATTTTATATATAAACACAAAGGTGGGCTTTTTTTGCTTTTAGCTTTAACACACATTGAATTTCTCAGGAGTGCAAGGTTGGATGAACATGGTAAATTTTGTTCAGAACTTTACTGAGGGTTGTTCACCATTCTGGAAAATAATATTACAAATGGCAATGCCAGTCACAGTAGTTGAGTGGCCCTTAAAACACACGTGAACCTGTGTGCGTTCGTACGTATTGAATCCATGGTCATTCTGCATATAGGTGCAGACATCCAACTCCTCATTAGGTCTTACAGTTGTAGCTGTGTACTTTTTTTTTTTCAGGTATTGACGTACTTATCATTTTACTATAAATTATTTTTCTTTGTTCCTTGAATATAGTGCAGTGAATGTACGATTCTATATTTTTTTGAAATTATGGATTTTAGAGGGTAAATTTTGTGTATAGGCAGATTGTTTTATCTCTGGTTTGGCTTTGAGTATGAGAAAGGGAGAGTTACAAATTATTTGTTATAAAAAGTACATCAGATCTAATGTTACTGAGAGCCACTATTCCAGGTGATCCAGTGTCCTGAAGAAATGCTTCTCTATCCGTCAGTCACAAGCCTGGCCCCAAGGGGCCTGTACAGTGAGGATACTGGGTCCTCACAGCCCAAAGTGAAAGATAGTAATATAAGGTTATTATCTTTCACTTCGGGCTAACTTCAGAGATTAACAAATCCCTAGGCAAGTGGCTGATGTGTCCTGCTCCTTAGTATCATTGAGATATTACTTTATTTAACCAAGGGATGGAAGGATCAAGGGGCTTCCTACTTAGTTACTCCCAAGAGCTTATCGACTCTGCCTCCTCCATGAAGGCTGTCTGGATCAGTTCCACCTCAAGGAACCTCTCTCTTCCTTCCCTGATCTGCCTATACTTCTCCATTTTAACTTCTTTTCATGGATTCATTTCATATCTCCTCAAATGAGTTGTAAATTCCTTGAGGGGAGAGGTTGATGTGTCCTGTGCCCCAAGGTACTCATGAAAGAATTTTGAATGAATAAATGGATAAGTGAATAAATAAGTGGATGTATTATCATGTGGAAGGAATATTGGATAGCTCTACTAATTTATTCCTAGTGTCTGTGGAAATAAAATAGAAGGGACTGTTTTGTACCTTCTAACCAGCCAGCTCACCAGCTAAACCCCTAGTGGTGCCTTGGGCTTTAATCAGGAATTTAATTAGCCCTGGCACCTGATTCTGGAAGAAATGGAGAACAGCAATGAGCTCAAGCCAGAGAGAGCTGGGCTGTCACCAGTGTGACATATGGTGCCATATATCACCTGCCAGCTTCCACGTAGGTTACTTTACTTCTGAATGCTAGAAGTGTTTATTCTTTTGAGATGCTAGATATCTAAGATCTGTTATTGATTGCCTGAAACCAAGAACCTGAGCCAGTTTGGCTGATTAGGAGTGTATACAAAGTAGTTAGAGGTGTAGAGGGTGTAGGGAACACAGGTCTAGATTTGGATTCAAGAGACTGACTTGATCTCTGACTTTTCACCAACTAGCTATGTGGCCACGGACAAGCCAGTTCATATTTCCAGGTTAAAAGTCTACGAGTCAGTGAAATGCAGTAAACTACTATTTGAAGGAATTTCACAGTGATGCATTGGCGGAGGTAGATGTGCCATGCAGTGAAAGACACTCAAGCTTTAAAGCCCCTCATTATACCGGCTCTTCCCAAAGCCCTGTGCCTTTGTGCTTGAATGCTGTCTTATGTACATGGGTCCTTTCTTTAGGTACTTCCCATAACTTCAGACAGTTTTGATTAAAAAAAAATGAAAGTTTAGATACCTGGGATTTACTAGTTTAATATTAAGCTTTAGCCGTGTTTTACACTTCATTGCAGTTGAGATTTATTCCAACAAGTTTTTTTTTTTTCCTGTAAGGTCCATGTCATGTTCCTATTAGTTTTGCTATTGTCTTATTCTTTGTTGTCCAGGAGTTCTGGACATTTGACTTAGTTACTGCAGATGGAGTTTTTCTTTCTTCATTTTCCTAGAAGAGCTTTGCCTCTGGCCTCTTGGAAACCATGGCTAGGAGACGCTAGGTGAATTATGGATTGAGCTGACTGCATTCAGTAAAATCGGTGCTTACTCCATAGCAACCTGATTTGGACACCTACTTTAATCAAATGGGAGAGACTAGGGAGACTCAGGAATTCTCTGTGTTACTTGTTGGGTAAGTATGAGACAAGCCCCCTGGTTTAGCATCATACTGTGAGCACAAGAAGACAGAGCAGGGAAAGCAGATGGTGAAGGAGATGAACATCTTTAGGCTGCAAGTTCTTACAAGCACCCACAGCACATCTCTCCTCAGCGTGCTTTTCAGAAGCACTCTAAGGGCTTTGCAGTGCGCACCCACTCCAATCAAACTGGGCCAGTTTATCTGGGCTTAGGAGTTCTCTTAATTACTTTGTCTTTCTTGTTTATTTGGTATTTTATTCCCTTTTGTGGGAAGCAGAGAAAGAACTGTTTTCTTTGTTTATTTTTCCTGGTCATTTTCACCAAAAATGAGGTTACATCTCCACTTCTGACTTCAATTTGTGTCAAAGAAAAGACCCAGCATTTTGTTACAGTATTTTTTACCGATGACCTTTGTTTTCCCAGTAATCATTTCCTCCTCAGAATTATGACCCACAGAGATCCAGATAGCTGACAGTAAAGACTCTGCATCAAAAAAAAAAAAAAAGACTGCATCAGAGGACAGCTGAAATGGGTTTACTCTGTCTGTCTGAAACTTGCATTACCCACTTATGCTTTTTCTCATTGAAATTTAATTTCCATATGTTTGTTTACTGTTGGATTTAAATCAGTGTTTAGTTTGTTTTAAAACAGCTTTGAATTGGCCTTTTATCTTTTTGGCTCATAATTACCTTTTAGTTTATATTATTTTCTGTTTCATTCTCAACCAGCCATGAGTGGATTAGGAGAACTGGGTTCTCCCCCAGCTCTGATCAGTGTGTGACTTTGTCATCCAGCATGCATTACTTAATTTCATCAGACTGTGGCTTAATAAACATAATGGCACCTCTCTTTACAATATTTGAGTGTCCTATGAATTGGCTTTTTAAGAAAAAATAATTCACTCATTTCTGTTAGCATTTTTAGAAATATTTTCAAGCTTATATGGGAGCACATTATCATCATACAAGCCTAATGGTAATTAGGAATAACTAGAATAATTGCCAGCATAGTATTTATAAATATTGATTTTGGGAAACTATGAGAAATGTTTACATTTAAATAAGGAGAGTGTCCATTGTGTTGGGTGTTGGAGGGCTGTCCTTTGACTGAAAGAAGTGTGAGAATAGCCCCTTTCCATGGGCTGCCTCATTTTAAAATAGCACCAAGAAGTGCTGCCCAGTCTTCAAGGGGGCTGAGAGATGCTATAAACAGTGCCAGAAGGACCACATTCTTGTCTTGGTTTTAAAAAAAAAAAACAAAACATGTCTCTGGGTTTTATCCATAACACAGACCCTCCTCTCTTCTGCCCTGCATGCCAGTCTCCTGCTGCCCTGTTACAGCCCAAGCCAGAAACCCTGCCTGTGGTGTTTTCTTGTGGGGGGAGGATCCCTACAGGGATTAGGAGGTGGGAAGGGGACAGAGCATGATCCGCAGGCTGGAAGGGAAAGTGCTGGCTGGCATCTCTCCCTCCCCAGGGCTTCTGAGTGGCAGAGCTGTGGCAGAGCTGACTTGAGGAGGGGGCCGCTTCCAGACACGCAGGAGGAAGTGGTGAGGGGCACCGACATGCTGTCTGTGCTGAGCTTTACTATTTGCAAGCGCTCTCACATGATCGAGTGGGCGTAGGTCAGAGGCTCCAGAGCTATTTTATGGTCATAAAAGTCAGATTTCAGAGTGGTTAGATAAATTTCCCAAGAGCACACAATTTTTAAAGACAAGGTAGGGCCAAACCCAAACCCAGAAATTTGGTGTTGGAAGCCTTCTGCGCCACAAAACATCTCCCTCTCTTGGTTCATCTTTGATGCTTCGAATTCAACTCTTCAAAATTGATTTCTGTGGGAATGTAATGGCTTTTTTTCTCCTATGAGACATCCATATTTCCATTCCTGAGGAAACACTGAACCTGAGTGTGAGTTAGTCAGAAGTCTCCTTCCCACTTGAGTGCAGATCCTCTAGAAGGAGTTTCTCAGCAGTCAGGGGAGGAGAGGGCTGGAGAAGCCCCACAAAGTGGGCAATTGTAGGCTGCCCAAGGGCCTGGATTTGTGGGGTAGAGGGGCTGTGAAGAGGGGTCCAGAGGAGGCAGCCCAGGAGGCCACTGAAAGAGTGAGCTTGGGAGGAGGGCAGAAGGTCAATTTCCTTCTTTCTGCTGGGCCAGCTAAGGCCTGTCCAGGGCCCCTGTGGTTCCGGCAGTCATTTGGTACAGAAGAAAAAGCTGAATTCCTTGGAGTCATTATTGAGGCTTGAAAGTTTGGAACCTCTGTGTAAGCAGCAGTGTTGGGAACAGTTCAGCCAGAAGTGGACTGTGCTCCCTGAAGACTCATCATTCTAGCAACTGCATTGTTTCCTAATGGGATCACCAGTTAAAGACTCATGGAACTGAAAGGGGCTCCAGAGTGGAAGAGAAACCTGGAGGTCCTGACATCAGGGACTTGCCCAAGGCCACACAGTGAGCTAGTCTCACCCCAAACTGTTGAAATTAAAGGTATTTGCGAGGCCCCGATGGGAGAGTTTGGAGGGCGAAGGTGGACACCGTGTTGTCAAGCATTAGAGTATGATAGTTTCTCTCACAAAGTTCTCTATTCTTCCAAGTATTTAAAAAATGACAGCTGAAGTGGGGGGGGGGGGGGGCTATGATATATTTTAAAGCAATTTGATGGTGTTATTGACATTTGAATATTTCCAATTTGTTTTTACTGCTCGGGTGGTGAACAGCAGCAGTAGCAGCAACAAACTCTTACATCACACTTCACTCTAAAAGCCAAAGCAGTTCCTTTCTGTAAATATAGTACAAAAAGAGACAGACATCTACATACAGTAGCTCTCTATCTTAATATTCCCTTCATGCTTCCAAATCAGGTAAGGGACTGAACAGTTCAGAGAAAGCTTCATCTGTTCTTGGCGGGAGGTCAGGAAAGAACAGGGCCTGGTGAGCAGGCCACCTTTCTCCAAGAATGCCAGGGCCCTTCAAACTCACAGATGAGCCCCACCCCGACCCAGCAAGGTGGCAGGAAGCAGCACTCAGTCCACCTGCAGTCCAGGAAGCAGCCCTGGCAGCCAGCAGTGGGAAGGCCCTGCAGACAGGACTTAGGAATAGAGCCTCAGCTCTACACTCTCACCTCTGACAAGGGAGTAATGTGCTCCCTGGCTTAGCTGCTGCTCTCAGGAATTTCAGTTTCCAGGCTTCTTTTCTAAACAGCATTGCTCTCAACGTAATTCATGGGATATTGATGAATTTCCCTTTTTCTCCTTCTAGGGAGCTCCTCCCACAAGAGCCTAGGCAACCTCCTTCCCAGGACAGGGTCCCTCCTGCACGCTCTTTTGCAGGCAGGCCTCCAAGGCCAGAGGACGAGCCCCTGGTGCTGTCCACCCTCTCTGTTTCTGTCTGCTCAGTTCAGTAGGTGTTCACTGGGGACAGCCTCTGGGTCCAGCCTGGTATGTGTGGCAATGGAGCTGTCCACTGTCTGACCCCGTGGCTATAGGCCAGTGAGGGAGATGGCTGTGGGGTCATGAAGGGGCAGGGCAGAGGGGGGCCTCCAGAGTGGGGCTGAGGAAGAGGCAGATGGTGCACATCGCGTCTCTCAGCTTGTTGGGGCCACAGAGCACTGCAAGAATTGCCAGTGTCCACAAACAGAGCCTCCGGGACTGTCTATTTTTCTCACTCCCTTGGCACCTGACCATGTGCTGTTTTGTTCAGGACTGTGGCTTACCTGTGCATCTGAGTTCTGGCCTCAGCCAGATGACAAGCCCCTTCTGCTCGCCCTAGTGCTTACTCAGCTCAGGGCTGGGGTGGAGGCAGAGGTTCCCTCCACAGGTGTTTGGGAAACACACTTGTATTGCAGGTGGCTGGGGCCTGGGAGAGGGCTCATGGGCAGTGGAGGCATCGGGGGCTTGACTACCTTCCTTCAGCCCCTTTCTCCCCAGAGACAACCAGTTTGCTCCCAGACTTAAGGCCAATGGCTCATGACAGAGTGGTGAGAAAGGACCGGGTCAAGAAGCTGGGCCACTGCACAGAGGGGAAGGATCATTTGACAGGGGCAAAGTGAAAAGTAAATGTGTGTGAAAAAAATGACTAATATTTGATTGTTGCTTCATGGCCTTTGATTGTTGCTTCATGGCCTATCAGGGATTTCTCATCCTTGATTAACTTCAGATAAGGTGGGCATTGGTATCATTTCCATTTTGCAGATGAAAAACCTGAGGTTCAGAGAGTGTTGACCTACTAGAGATCACACACTATTAAGAGGTAAACTGGGACTGGATCCCAGCCTTACTTAGGCCAGTCTCTGCTGTTGCTTGGCTAAAAGAGAAGCTAGTACATGTGCACGGTACAGATTTCAGAGTTCCTTTTGTGCCCATCAGCTGGGTGTAAAAGAGTGTTTGTGCTGCTGCTGCTAAGTCACTTCAGTCATGTCCGACTCTGTGTGACCCCATAGACAGCAGCCCACCAGGCTCCCCAATCTCTGGGATTCTCCAGGCAAGAACACTGGAGTGGGTTGCCATTTCCTTCTCCAATGCGTGAAAGTGAAAAGTGAAAGTGAAGTCGCTCAGTCGTGTCGGACTCTTAGCAACCCCATGGACTGCAGCCTACCAGGCTCCTCCATCCATGGAATTTTCCAGGTAAAAGGGTGTAGAAGGGTGTATAAATGCAACATACTGCTGTATACAAAACATTTACTGCATGATTTTCTTAAAACTTCTGTAGCCAATGAAGCAATAAGCCTTTGCTAATCATGTGGATTCAGCTACTTAACTGGCTGTCACTTATTGGTGACAGTGATAGGTTATGAGGATTGTGTAAAAACTCTAAGAATGTCGACAAGGTTTAATGATTATTTTGACTATGCTACAACATGTGTTTGCGAGAATTGTATGTGCTTCTGCATTTGACAAAATCTGCTTATATCTTCAGAAAACCTTGTTATGAACACATTTAAAACAGAAATATAGATCAACAGAACAGGATAGAAAGCCCAGAAATAAACCCACTCACCTATGATCCATTAATCTACAACAAAGGAGGCAAGACTGTACAATGGAGAAAAGACAGTCTCTTCAATAAATGGTGTTTGGAAAACTGGATAGCTACATGTAAAAATATGAAATTAGAACATCCTTTAATGCCATATTCAAAAATAAATTCAAAGTGGATTAAAGACCTAAATGTAAGACCAGATACTATAAAATTCTTAGAGTAAAACAGAGGCAGAATACTATTTGACATAAATCTCAGCAATATCTTTTTTGATCTGTCTCCTGCTGCTGCTGCTAAGTCGCTTCAGTCATGTCCGACTCTGTGCAACCCCATAGACAGCAGCCCACCAGGCTCCCCTGTCCCTGGGATTCTCCAGGCAAGAACACTGGAGTGGGTTGCCATTTCCTTCTCTAATGCATGAAAGTGAAAACTGCAAGTGAAGTCACTCAGTCTTGTCCGACTCTTAGTGACCCCATGGACTGCAGCCTACCAGGCTCCTCCGTCCATGGGATTTTCCAGGCAAGAGTACTGGAGTGGGGTGCCATTGCCTTCTCCGGATCTGTCTCCTAGAGTAATGGAAATAAAAACAAAAATAAATAAGTGGGACCTAATTAAACTCAAAAGCTTTTGCACAGAAAAGGAAACCATAAATAAAACAAAAAGACAACCCACAGAATGGGAGAAAATATTTGCAAACAAAGCAACCGACAAATCATTAATCTCTAAAATTTACAACAGCTCATGCAGTTCCATATATATTAAAACAAATAAACAACACAATCAAAAAAACCAACAGAAGATCTAAATAGACATTTCTTCAAAGAAGATATACACATGACCAAGAGGCATGTGAAAAGATGTTCAACATTGCTAATTATTCAGTTCAGTTCAGTTCAGTAGCTCAGTTGTGTCTGACTCTTTGCGACCCCATGAACTGCAGCACGCCAAGCCTCCCTGTCCATCACCAACTCTCAGAGTTCACCCAAACTCATGTCCATCGAGTCGGTGATGCCATCCAGCCATCTCATCCTCTGTCGTCCCCTTCTCCTCCTGCCCCCAATCCCTCCCAGCATCAGAGTCTTTTCCAATGAGTCAACTCTTCTCATGAGGTGGCCAAAGTACTGGAGTTTCAGCTTTAGCATCAGTCCTTCCAAAGAACACCCAGGACTGATCTCCTTTAGAATGGACTGGTTGGATCTCCTTGCAGTCCAAGGGACTCTCAAGAGTCTTCTCCAACACCACAGTTCAAAAGCATTGATTCTTTGGTGCTCAGCTTTCTTCACAGTCCAACTCTCACATCCATACATGACCACTGGAAAAGCCATAGCCTTGACTAGATGGACCTTTTTGGCAAAGTAATGTCTCTGCTTTTCAATATGCTATCTAGGTTGGTCATAACTTTCCTTCCAAAGAGTAAGTGTCTTTTAATTTCATGGCTGCAATCACCATCTGCAGTGATTTTGGAGCCCCCAAAAATAAAGTCTGACACTGTTTCCACTGTTTCCCCATCTATTTCCCATGAAGTGATGGGACCAGATGCCATGATCTTCGTTTTCTGAATGTTGACCTTTAAGCCAACTTTTTCACTCTCCTCTTTCACTTTCATCAAGAGGCTTTTTAGTTCCTCTTCACTTTCTGCCATAAGGGTGGTGTCATCTGCATATCTGAGGTTATTGATATTTCTCCCGGCAATCTTGATTCCAACTTGTGCTTCTTCCAGCCCAGCATTTCTCATGATGTACTCTGCATAGAAGTTAAATAAGCAGGGTGACAGTATACAGCCTTGATGTACTCCTTTTCCTATTTGGCACCAGTCTGTTGTTCCATGTCCAGTTCTAACTGTTGCTTCCTGACCTGCATATAGGTTTCTCAAGAGGCAGGTCAGGTGGTCTGGTATTCCCATCTCTTTCAGAATTTTCCATAGTTTATTGTGATCCACACAGTCAAAGGCTTTAGCATAGTCAATAAAGCAGAAATAGATGTTTTTCTGGAACTCTCTTGCTTTTTCGATGATCCAGCAGATGTTGGCAATTTGATCTCTGGTTCCTCTGCCTTTTCTAAAACCAGCTTGAACATCTGGAAGTTCATGGTTCACGTATAGCTGAAGTCTGGCTTGGAGAATTTTGAGCATTACTTTACTAGCGTGTAAGATAAGTGCAATTGTGTGGTAGTTTGAGCATTCTTTGCTAATTATTAGAGAAATGTAACTCAAAATACAATAAGATATCATCTCACACCAGTCAGAATGGCCATCATCAAAAAGTCTACAAAAAATAAATGTTTGGAGAGGGTGTGGAGAAAAGGGAACCCTCCTACACTGTTGGCGGGAATGTAAATTGGTACAGTCACTATTGAAAATTTATGGAAGGTCCTTAAAAAACTGAAAATAGAGATACTGTATAATTTAACAATCCCACTCCTGGGTATATATTCAGAGAAAAACATTGTTTGAAAGGATACATGTACACCAATGTTTATTGTTTTATACAATAGTCAAGACATGGAAGAAATATTCATTATTAGATGAATGAATAAAGAAGATGTGGTACATTTATACAGTAGAATATTACTCAGTCATTAAAAAGAATGAAATAATGCCATTTTCAGCAACATGGATGAACCTGGAGATTATCATTCCCAGAGAAGTAAGTCAGACAAAGACAAATATATGAAATCATTCTTATGTGGTATTTAATTTAAAACAATACAAATGAACTTAAACAAAAACAGATTCACAGAGAATGAATTTATAGATACTGGGGGTATGGGCAGAGGGGAAGGATAGACTGGGAGTTTGGGATTGACATGTACACACTGCTGTATTTAAAATAGATAACCAACAAGGACCTACCATATAGCACAGGGAACACTGCTCAATACTCTGTAATAACCTAAATGAAAAAAGAATAGATACACGTATATGTGTAACTGCATCACTTTGCTGTACACCTGAAACTACCACAATATTGCTAATCAGCTATATTCCAAAATAAAATAAACATTTTAAAAAATAAAATAAAGAGAAAGCTTTGTCTTCAACAAATTTAAATTACTCTTTCATGTCTGATTTCAGATACTTTAAGTGGTACATGAGAGAACAAGAATATTGACTATAGTGTTTATAAGGAAAAGAACGAATATTCTATTAATAACTATTAAAATCTGCTAGACTTAGGCTAAGTCTGATATATCCCTGATATATCTAGTCATAGTAAAATAAGGTGAGCATATTCTGTCTTCAGCCTGATTAGGGGAGCATGTATAGGGGTGAGAATCGTAGACTGAGCTTGGAAAGAAACAGCAACTGTTTGGACAGAGGAAAGGGAGGTTGTGCAAGACAAGAACAGGGTAGACATGTGATGGCTAGGGCAAAGCCTGGCATAGGGCTTGTCCCTCACACTTAGGCAGTGGATGTAGAAGGACCAAGGTCTATCCGTTGCCTTCAGCTTTGCAGGCTACAGTATCTCAGGGTGTTTCCGGTGGAATTTCCAGAAGAAAGCCAGGGTGGTCAGCTTAGGGGAATATGCGGTTCATGTTGGAACACTGGACATACCACATTACTGGAGAGACACACACTGGATGATCAGCAAAATGAAACTCAGCTTTGCAAATGCTGGCAGTGATAGGAGATTCAGTTCCAATGACCAGTTGTTTATTGACTGAATGTCAGTGCAAATCAGAACAAATGCATTCTAACCATGACAGTCACAGGATGGACGCAAAGAACGAAGTGTCCCTGATCCCATGAAACAGCTTGCTGGAATTTGTGAACTCTAGAACCTAGAATGGGAGGACTCCGATATCCCTGCCCCATGACCAGACAAAATTGAGAGCCCTCACAGAGGACTGGGCATCCGTGGGTCCACTGTCTTCCAGGAGATGCCTCACCCACACAGGGTCAGGTGCAGAGTATGATGGTGTGACTCCTGGATGGGGTGCCGGTTCCTGATGCAGGTGGAATGAGCACAGCTGGAATCTGGCAGGAGATTCTTAGTGCTGGTCAACCCATCAAACCAGGTAAGTCCTTGGAATCTGAGCAGGAACAGGAGACTGTTCCATGCTTTGGCAGAGACTGGGGAGATGTTAGAATGTGGGGCTCAGAACAGGTCTATGGAGTTGAACAAACATGGCTTTTTACCTCAACTTTGCCGTCAACTGAGCAACATTGGATAGGCGACTTTATTTCTTGAGCCTCTGTTTCTTCATCTTCATCTGTAAAACAGGAATGGACATTATAACTTTATTAGGCTCAAATAAATGAGAGTAATCAGATAATATATAAAGAGCAGGCAGAGCTGTACCTGACATTCGGGGAGGGGCTTACTACACAGTAAAGGAGCACCCTGGCCATGGTAGCCACACAGAGGTGGCTAATCAGGGGGCCCAGAAAGGGTCCTCAGATTTAAAGGTAGGTCTGGCTCCTAGATTTTTGGCAATTCACAAAGTTCTGTCCTGGAGGGTGGGGGGGCAGGCGACTGGAACAGTGCACACTCCAACTCCCTGGCTATGTCGGAGTGTAGAACCTCCATTTCTACTCTTGCTGCTCCAGATCCTTTCAAATGCAGAACAGAATTGCAGGATAACACCAGACTGAGTGTCAAGAGAATTGAGATTGACTCTGTCCCTCCCTGGCTGGGTGGC
Organism: Bos indicus; assembly: GCF_029378745.1. Lineage (NCBI taxonomy): Eukaryota > Metazoa > Chordata > Mammalia > Artiodactyla > Bovidae > Bos > Bos indicus. The sequence goes on from NC_091769.1 coordinate 58,873,151, forward strand.
CTTAGGCAAGTCCTGTAACCTAGGCACAGATTTCTTTGTTTGCAATGGGGGCAAGGTCATCTACTTGTCTGTCATAGGATCAAATCTGACCTCTTTGGCCTGGCCGTCAAATTCCTTTCATTACATTCTCTGGTCTTGACTCCCATAAATTCTTTTCATACCCACATGGACCTGCAAAACCAAACCTTTCTTCTTTTTTCCTTCATACCCAGACAGAACCTTCTTGCCTAAGTCTTGTGTCTAAATCTTATGTACCTCTGCATTCCCTACAGTACGTAGTACAGGATCTTTCATAAAACAGATGATCATTTTATCAATCAGGATTAGGTTTGTTTACATGTGACAGGAAAATAAAAATAGTATCTTAAACAAGATAGGAATGATTTCTCTCTTATGGAAAAGAGATCCAACAGAATTGGCCTAGAGCTGGGATGATGGCTCCAGAAGTCAGGAACAAATGCTCCTTTTGTCTTCCTGCTCCAACATTCTTAGCACATCACCTCATGGTACACTGTGGCTGCCAAGTCCTAGTCATCTCATTCTCATTCATCCAGCATAAAAGAGAGGAGAAAAAGCACAAAAGGTGTCTTCTATCCCTTGAGGAATACGTTCTGGATGCTATATGCGACTTCTGCTCATATCATTTTGTTGGCTAGAACTTCAGTCACATGGTCATTCTAGCTGTAAGGGAGGTTGGGGAATATTCTTTATAAGTGAGCATATTGCTATTTCTAATAAAGTTGATAGGGAAGAGGGAGGGAAGAGATACTGACATACCCATATGGTTGTCTCTGTCAGTTACTTAAAAGAATGAAAGTTATGAAAGCCCACTACCAAGTTCAAAGCCTCATACAACAGATAAGATTATGATTACAAAACGCCTTGTTTGAAATGGTATGGGTGTCCTTATCTTTAGGTTGGAAACATCTTGATTCTTTTTCACCTCAGGTAAGAATGTGGTGACATGGTTTTTCATGGAATGATAATTCAGGGTTCTAAGTGAAGATACATTATCAGCCCTTCCCCCTTTCTACATTCTACAAATGATGAAACTGAACTCCAGGGAGGTGAAGTAATTTGCCTGTTGTCCCATAATTAAGGAAGGAACCAGGGCTAGAATGTGAGTTTCTGGACTCGGTCAAGGGTTTTTCTGCTCCTCTGTGGAGGAGTGGCCCATTCGGTTTCTAGAGGCCTTGAATTCTGTGGGTCTCCCAGTCCTGGCTGGGGGTGCTACGTGTCCAGTTCCCCTGTAGGCAGATTTAGGTCACCACGTTGTCAGCTGCATCCTTGCTGGCATGTAGTTAAAGCCTTCCATCTGAGAGGGGGAAACTTCACGAAATGGAGGAGTGTGCTATTTAAATAACGAGACTTTTTCGCTCACAGCAAATAATTACCTCCTTTCCTTTGTACCTAGAATGCACAGGGTCCTGAACGAGGTCCTGAAGAGAAGCATAAGAAATGGTCGCTGCCCTTGAAGATGTGGATGTACAGATTCAGTCTTCTTTTCATTCATCTGTTAAAAAAATTATGTATTGAGCTTCTACTAAAGGTGGATGCTGGGTCCAAGACTGGGGATACAACAGTAACTGTACAGACATGCTTCCTGCTCTGAAACTGCTTACAGTCCAGTGGAGGACACAGACCAGTGAGCAGGCAACGACAAAACAGAATTAAAAGTGCCCTGAGAGGGAGGGGACAAGGTACTCCAGGTATGTCACCTGGACCGGGCTTTAGGGGGAGGGTCAAGGCTTAGTGGGTGAGATAACATTGAAGAGGAGGCCTGAAGATCGAAGACTGAGTGCTGTGTGAGGTGCATGGAGGGTGGAAAGGAAGAGTGATCCAGATAGAATGTCCAAAGAAGTATGCCTGAGGAGCTGAGAAGGATTTATCATGACCAGAGTAAGACAGGCCTCCGTGATGGTGGTGGAAGAGAGGGGTGGGGAATATTGAGAAATGTGATTGGAAAGGTGGGCTGGACTTTGAAAGGTCTGTTAGAGAGTTCATATTTTATCTTGATGCTAGTGAGATCAAGTGCTTGTGGCATAGTTGTATCTTAGAGAGTCCTCTAGCCTCAGGGTAGAGAATGGATTGGAGGGCCAGGTCTAGATGTAGGGAGACCACTTGGAGGCTGTTGCAATGATGGTGGCCTGAACCAGAAAATGGCCTTGAGAGGTAGATGGAAGTGGATAGATTTGAGATGTTGCTGAGAGGCACAACCAATGGTCTTTGGTGACTATTGGAAGTAAGACACAAGGAAAGATAGAGGAAACCAATATTCATAAAGAAAAAAGTTAAACAAAGGCAGATGTTAACAAAGCCATGGAATAGGGGGCTATCCAGGAAAAAAAAAAATGGTTGCATGACTGTATTTAGAGGTAAGAATAACTGCTGTGGGCTGAAAAGATATTAGAGGGCTTCTTGGAAGAGTTGAGATTGGAGCTGGGTCTTATGTACAGGTAGGATTTTGATGAACGGAGAGGATGTTCCAGGCTGAACAATGATGCAAGTAGAAGTACTGAGATAGAACTGTGTGTTTTTTTAAGCAGATGGTTTGGTTGTGGTTTTCTTGGGAGAGCCACAAAGAGCTGGTCCTCCAGGGGGTACAACTAAAACTTTTGATGAAAGGAAGGACTGGAGAGATGAATCTCATTGCTCTTTCAGAGTGGTAGAGTGTTCGTCATGCATCCCAAGGCCCCTTGTGTTGGAACCTCAAGGGGTCTGTGGATCATTAGACAACCCAGCATGACCAAAATCCCACAGATCCCAGTTTCCACCAGAAAAAAAGACAAAAGGTCCTCCTTCCCCCAAAGGAATGCTTTTATGCCTGTGGGTTTTTGTAGTGACCCAGGTCCCATGGTTAGAGGTGCTATGCCTGGGTGTTGCATTACGATTTCTAAACCCCTAAAGAAGCCTGTCTGGCAGCCTACATTCTGAGTAGGGCCTGTGGACCCAGCAGAAAGACTCTTGAGCCCAAGACTATGAAAGACACAGCTGCATAACCAGGGGTGTGGAGCAGCCTCTCTGGCCATAGGGGCAAGTGTCCTGCCAGGTACCATGCCCTCTGAGCACCCTGCCCCACACCTCTGGGTACCGGCTCCAGCTGATGGCACCCTCATCCCATCTACCCTGTCTCAAAATCTGCTGGTATCTCCTGTCTTGGTCCAGCCTCTAGCCTCTGATATTAGTTCTAAGGGCTGCTGCAATCTTCCCAGGGACCCCTTTCTAGGGGCACTGGACCCTGACAGTGACCTCTAAGGTAAATAATTACAACCACTTGAGGAGCCACAGTGCCCTAGAACTGTGCCGGACTCTTCATGCCATCAATTCTAATGCTTACAATCCTCTTGTGAAGCACATATTATCCCTTTTACTGAAGAAGAAATTGAGGGAGATTAAATGGCTGCCCAAAGCCACCAAGCCAAACTGTCCTCTGTCCCACTGTCCTGTTTGTGAGTCAGGGAAGTCCAAGAGAAAACGTCAGCAGCATTGTGCTAAGGCATGTCACAAATGTTACATTTTTATCCTCACAAGGGCTTAGCAAGACAAGTACTACTATTCCCTTTTTACAAACAAAAACACTGAGACTCAGTTTACTTATTCCAAGGTCACATAGCCAAGAAGAGACAGAGGTGGGATCCAAACCTAAGTCTGTTACCAAAACTTCCTCTCTCCACCTGTCCAGTTTCCTAAACAGGTGAGCATCAAACCTCATTTCCTGAATCCAGACTCCAGTGCCCACGTAGAAAGCACACAGATTCCAGGGACATAGTTACATTAGAGTTGTGTGCCTGAGGTCCTTTCCCAGCCCCCTCATGTGAGCCTTTTTAAGTTTTTGTAGAGGGAAGAACCAGGACCAGAGATGAGCAAGGGCTGTGCATAGCGCCATTCAACCACTCTATTTTCTCAGTTCCTCTGCTCTCTTCATGTCTCCTGGATATGGTTCCAGGGGTTTGGCCCATGATCCCCGCTTATGTGATGCCTATACTCCACTCCTCCAACTCGCTGCACCCCACTCCTCCCCCACCCAGCCTCCTATTCCAAAGCCAAGACTACTCAGCTTTGATTCAGATTGAATGAGTCATTAAGGGTAAAACAAAGAAGAGGAGGTCTATTCCTTTGCTAGATGAAATGAGCCTACCCACCTTTTGTCCTTCTTTTTGTTCTGAAATGACAGTGTGCAATGACTCAGTATTCACACTCAAAGAAGACTACTTTGTATTTTTTTCTTGAAAATGAAATGAAATAAATGAACTGAAAATGGCTCATGCTGGGAGGGAAAGAAGTCCTCTGAGCACATCAATGCAGCCTGGAGGCTGAATGAATGTGCAGGAATGCGAGGGGACAGAATTCCATGGTGAGGAGGAGCAGATGACAAGGCCACGCAACAAAGCCCTTCAAAACTCCTCAGTGGTAAAACCTGAAGAAGCAAGCACCAATCCCCAAGTCTGCTTGATTTAGCAAGCACGTTCACAGGCACTGGAGGGAGGGAAGAAAGGACTTTTGCAAAAGAGCCTTCATATGCAGGGTGGGGGGATGGAGAACTCTGTGTGTCTCATACCAGAGAGCCTCCCCAGCCAAACGGCCTGGCTGGAGGCAAATGAGAGGATGGGAAAGGGACAGCATATCTTGGAGCTGACTCTCAACACTGTGTTCCTCTTGGGAGGAATGAGCCCAGAGGATCTAATCTACTACATCCTGCCCTCCTAAAGTAGAGTAACTGGCCCTGCTCCCAGTAGCTGTAGCTCACAGCTTGACTCTGGCATTACCCCGGGCCTCTGATTGTTGGTGTGGGAAAAGAGCACAGAATTGGGTGCCAGACTGTTGGCTCTTTCTCCGGCTTAGTGCTGGATGGTCTGGGGTAAAACCTCTCAGACTGGTTTCTCTGAGAAAACAGGAGGTGACTGCTCTCAACTACCTGAGAAGGTGGTGGTTGTGAGGATGAAATGATAAAATGTGTGAAATGAGACCTATTCTACTAACTGTAAGATGCTACATCAGTGGTATTATCACTGTGTTTACAGACGTGGTAAATTAAATGTTTTCTGACAGACTTGATGTTACCCTGGGAATCCAAGGCAATGGGGACATTCCACTTTTTGGCATCTGAAAAAGCTGATGTTTGAAATGAAATTATTGAAAGTGAATATTTTCTATGGCGTTTCCTTTCCTTTGCAATGAATTCCAGCCTTTCCATAGTGCTTGAGATGTTCTGTTAGCAAGCTGCTGGGGAAAGTCGACCTCGATTCTGGTTGCTTTGAAACTCCATTTTTGGTTCTGTTCAATGAGCATCTCCATTACAGTCAATGCCTTTCAGTCATTACAAAGGGTGCAAAATTTGTGGGAGGACAATGGTCTCTTGTTTCACAGTATTGGGTTTGATAAATAATGTTATTTTTGAATAGAAAAGTCTACATAAGAACTGCTAATGGATATCTTAGAGCTGGAAGGGAAACTAGGAGACCATTTAGCTCAAACTTGAGATTTTCCAGATGAGGAACTGAGGACTAGTCAGGGGACCTAGTTTTTCCTGGGTCTCACACTTGAGTCAGTGAGCCAGGATTAATCATCTCCCAAGTGTCTTATATTTATGTGCTCCTTCCCTGACACCAGGGTCAAGAAATCTAGATGTGTTTAGGGTCTAGGCAGGCGAGAAGGAGGGCGTTGGTGGGTAAGATGGTAGGAAGGGATGTTCAGTTTTAAGTTTATCCTGTTTGTGGAGAGTCTGTAAATTTCTGCCTTTCACCAAATTGGGGACATCTTCAGCTATTATTTTTCCAAATATTTTTTCTCTACCAACCTCTTTCTTGAGAACGCCAAAGACATGGATGTTAGACCATCTGATATCTTCCCACAGATTCCTGAGGTTCTATTCATTATTTTGCAAACATTTTCTCTCTGTTCTTCAGATTGAATAATTTCTATTTATCTCTTTCAGCCTACTGACACTTTCTTCTGTCTTTTGCCTTCTGTATTAAACCTATCAAGTGAATTTTTATTTCATGTATTTCCCAGTTTTAAAATTTCCATTTGGTTCTTTTACTTTTTAAAAAATTGTTTTTGATTTTTTACTGAGAAGTTCTAGCATTCCATTCTTTACAAAAGTGTTTGCCTTTACATCATGAAGGATGGTTATAATAGCTGCTTTAAATTTTTTCTAGTAATTACAACATTATCTTGTCTTTTCCTTGATAAATGGTCAGATTTTTCTGCTTCTTACCACGTTGGGTAATTTTAGATTGCAATCTGGACATTTTGTATGGTATGTAATGAGACTCTGGGTCTTCTTAAAATCACAACAAAGTGACAAGAGAAAAAATGAGGACTACTCTCATACTCTTTCCATCATAGGATTATGTGGATTTTTCTGAGTTCCTCAATCCAGAGGTAGAGGTTTTCTCTCAGGGCTTTTAGGTACCTGAGCAGCTGGCATGGTGGTGGCAGGACAGTTTGGGAGCTGCATCTGGCCTTAAGGCTGAGCTAGAAGGAGATCAGCCCTGGGATTTCTTTGGAAGGAATGATGCTAAAGCTGAAACTCCAATACTTTGGCCACCTCATGCAAAGAGTTGACTCATTGGAAAAGACTCTGATGCTGGGAGGGATTGGGGGCAGGAGGAGAAGGGGACGACAGAGGATGAGATGGCTGGATGGCATCACTGACTCGATGGACATGAGTCTGAGTGAACTCCAGGAGTTGGTGATGGACAGGGAGGCCTGGCGTGCTGCGATTCATGGGGTCACAAAGAGTCGGACACAACTGAGCGACTGAACTGAACTGAAAAAATAAAAAAATGAGAAAAAAGAACAGGGTTTTCTCCCACTCTCTGGATTATTGGGTTCAATTTTTCAGATCATTTGACCGGAAAAATGGGCTGTTTCTTGGAGCTGCTGCTGTCCATGACTGCCATGCAGTTTCATAACTGTACAGCAGTCATGGACAGGTCAAATCCAGGAAAAAAATTTCAAGAAACTGGCTTCTATCATATTGATCATTCATTGTATTTTTATTTTTCCCCCAGACTTTTTGCTTTTACCTACTTTTCAGAGTCCTCAGTTAATTGCCTTGTTTTTTTTTTTTTTTTGTATCTTGTTCAGAGTGTTTAATTGTAATAAGTGGGAGAGAGAGTGCAATGTGTCTCCTCCATTTGGTTGGAACCAGAAGTCTAGTAGCACACATAGAATCCTTTTTTTTTTTATTGTTGGTGCTCCTCTGAATGTCACTGGTAGCTGCCCACTGATAGAACTTGTATTTGGGGATCCTATATACCTTAGTCTGGTGGTGCCAGCTCCCAAGAGTCTGTGGCTCCAAGTTTTCTGCCTTATTTGGCTAGATATTCATTGCACATGTTCACTTGGCAAAGATGTATTTATATGCCCCTATGTGCTATATCCTGGATTATATGCCCCTATGTGCTATATCCTGGGGAAACAAAAATGCCTAAAACTTGACCCCTGCCCTCAAAGAGCTCACGGTATAGTGGAATAACAGGAATGTGGACTAGAAATTTAGGACCCAAACTTAGTTCTTTCTCAAGATCTCCTGTTAGCCCCCAAACCACAATACATAGAGAGCATTTCCCACCTGTTCTGGGGCTCTGCCTTTCTAGAAAACATCTTTAATTGCTTCTCTCCTCTAAGGGGGACCAACCACGAAGCACTTCTATCAAACAGTATGTAAAGTACTACTTGTAGTTTTGTGAACTTGACAAACTGCCAAGATTACTCTGTATAGAAATCTTTTTGTCCACTACATATAGTCTTAGAGAACACAGCCTGGTTTGGGGTTCCAGAACTCAAAAGGGAAGTGAAGACATGGGAGTTTCCAAAGTAGTACTTGAAATGGAAAAAGAATGGAATCAGATATTCAGTTCAGTTCAGTTCAGTCCCTCAGTCGTGTCCGACTCTTTGCGACCCCATGAATCGCAGCATGCCAGGCCTCCCTGTCCATCACCAACTCCTGGAGTCCACCCAAACCCATGTCCACTGAGTTGGTAATGCCATACAACCATCTCATCCTCCGTCATCCCCTTCTCCTCCTGCCCTCAATCTTTCCCAGCATCAGGGTCTTTTCCAATGAGTCAGCTCTTCACATCAGGTGGCCAAAGTATTGGAGTTTCAGCTTCAAAATCAGTCCTTCCAATGATTATTCAGGACTGATCTCCTTTAGGATGGACTGGTTGGATCTCCTTGCAGTCCAAGGGACTCTCAAGAGTCTTCTCCAACACCACAGTTCAAAAGCATCAATTCTTCAGTGCTCAGTTTTCTTTATAGTCCAACTCTCACATCCATATGTGACCACTGGAAAAACCATAGCCTTGGCTAGACAGACCTTTGTTAGCAAAGTAATGTCTCTGCTTTTTAATATGCTATCTAGGTTGGTCATAACTTTCCTTCTAAGGAGTAAGCGTCTTTTAATTTCATGGCTGCAATCACCATCTGCAGTGATTTTGGAGCCCAGAAAAATAAAGTCTGACGCTGTTTCCACTGTTTCCACATCTATTTGCCATGAAGTGATGGGACCAGATGCCATGATCTTAGTTTTCTGAATGTTGAGCTTTAAGCCAACTTTTTCACTCTCCTCTTTCACTTTCATCAAGAGGCTCTTTAGTTCTTCACTTTCTGCCATAAGGGTGGTGTCATCTGCATATCTGAGGTTATTGATATTTCTCCCAGCAATCTTGATTCCAGCTTGTGCTTCCTCCAGCCTAGCGTTTCTCATGATGTACTCTGTATATAAGTTAAATAAGCAGGGTGACAATACACAGCCTTGACGTATCCCTTTTCCTATTTGGAACCAGTCTGTTGTTCCATGTCCAGTTCTAACTGTTGCTTCCTGACCTGGATAAAAGTTTCTCAAGAGGCAGGTCAGGTGGTCTGGTATTCCCACCTCTTTCAGAATTTTCCACAGTTGATTGTGATCCACACAGTCAAAGGCTTTGGCATAGTCAATAAAGCAGAAATAGATATTTTTCTGGAACTCTCTTGCTTTTTCCATGATCCAGCAGATGTTGGCAATTTGATCTCTGGTTCCTCTGCCTTTTCTAAAACCAGCTTGAACATCAGGAAGTTCACAGTTCACATATTGCTGAAGCCTGGCTTGGAGAATTTTGAGCATTACTTTACTAGCATGTGAGATGAGTGCAATTATATTAAAAAAAAAAAAAAAGAAAAAAAGAGTGGGAGAAGAGGAGGCCACCTGCCAAGGAGATAATCCTTCGTAAGGAAGATGAACATCTCCCTCCCTCTGCCTCTGCCTTGCTGCCTTTTCTCTTTGAAAGAACTTACCTTCTCTTTCTACATAAAAGTAAGACCAGAGTATTGAATTTGGGAAAGGAGATAAAAATGTGAGGAAGAACAGGGGCCAACCATTGAATTAGCTCAGGTACTAAACATCAGCAAGGGTACTGATTATCTTGCCATTCTTACCACACTGTGATAAGATTTGTGGTTCTTAGGTGGTACACAAGGAGACCAGGACTCAAAGGGTGACATGATTTTCTCTTAAAGCAGTAAGACCATAGACTAGAATCCAGGTCTTCTGCGTATGGGTTCTATTTTCTCTACTGCATCAGCATCTAAGATTCAGTCTGAATATGTTCCCTTCTCACATTACTAGAGCCATAGCAGTCTTCTGCGTGACGAGTGTGTCATTTTGAGGACTTTGGGAGAAAGACATCCTGCCCCTGACAATGGGATCTACAGGCTCACAAAAGAGGAAGAATTCTGCTAGGAAGCCACGTCCCAGCTTCTTCAGACCTAGATCTCCTTGGAGTATACTTCAAGCAAGTGTTAATCACCCTCTCTAAAAAAATTTAAAAATCAGAACCTATTATTATACAAAGGAAGAAAAGCTAAGCTAAAGGAGGGCTCATTTTCCAAGACACTTTCCTCTGAGCAGAAGGGTGATTTGGGAACAGAGGACAGCCAGCAAGTAGCAAAGTAGCAGGGTTATCCCTCTGAGTTCCTCCCAGGCCTCAGTGCTGGCCCTTGCTCAGAGGGGAGCTGGGTGCTCTGAGGTGCGGGGGGAGGGGAAGACTTCTCTTCTTCCTAACTGGTTGGTGAGGAGCAGCTTCTCCTCCTGCTCCAGGAGGGTGGGGGTTACCTGCATGTTGCATTCAGACAAGACAGGGCTTCTCCTTGCCCATCTCCCTTTTGGCTCCTTTTTTTTTTTTTCCCACCATCTCACGCCCTCTCTATAATTTAATAACAGGGAGAAAAGAAGTGAATGTTGCTTGAGCCCCATCTGTACCAGACACCTTGTTAAGCACTTTACGTTCATCTAGAAGAGGGGCTGGTACATTGTAAGTATTCAACAGATAATTAGCTCTTACCTTTAGCGTCTCTTCATTTCACTAGAATCCAGGTACAATCCACCTAAGCAGTAGGTGACTCCTTAGTCTGATTGCTGAAGATGTAGGCAAGAACAATGTCAAAATGGCAGGGATTAAAATGAAACTAACATTAGGGCTGATCACACAGACTTCTTGAGGAGGAAACAGGAAACCCAGAAACTGACGGCTTAGCAGGGAGCCGAGTAAGAAGATATGTGGAAGCCTATAGAAACTTAGGGCCCAAGCAGCATCTCTCAGCATCAGTTTGGACCCAAAGAGCATCTTTAAATCTTGGCTCACACTTGCCCTGGAGGAAGCAGCCTTTCACACCATTACCATGCTCTGTTCCTGATGTGGCTAATTTTTAATCTCTGAAATTCTCAATTAGGCATGAGCTAATTCTGTAAAAATGTCAGAATAAGCCCATGTATGATTATATTTCTCTGCAAAGAGAAAGAAGTTTGCCTAGGCCACTTGGCTGCACCAAACAAACAGGGTCCCAGCCAAAACCTTTGAAGGCTTGTGACGCCAGTAGATTCCCTAGAGAGGCACCATGCTTTTTGAATTTGTGTGTGTGTGTGTATTGTATTTTGATTGCTATCTTCTCCTCTCCTTCCACTGCCTTGGCTAGGTCTTTATCACTTTCACTGTAAATTCCCCATCGGCTCCCTGCCATCAATTCAGACAAACACAGCTAAACACGGATTTTCATAAAACATTTGCTTTTGATGGATCCAAATGACTTCAGTGGCTTTCCACTACATACAGGAAAGATCTAGACTCAGTAACCAAAACTTTCCATAGCTGCTTGCTTTTCCAGACATCTCTACTTCCTGCCATGAATTCCACCTCCAACATAACTGGTTCACTTAATATTACACAAATATGCCTAGACTCCTCTAACCTTCCCAACTTTTTCCTGCGTGGACCAGCGGTCCCTTCCTTCTCAGTCCTCATCACTGATGGGACATTAACCTTCCTTTAAAGATGGGCTCAAGGTTGGTCACTTGGTCTCTAAGCAATTTCCCCATCCTCTGCAATCACACCTTTGTCTGGACTCCTCATGTCACATGAAATTAGATCGCTGTTATATCTGAAATGTGTTTCCACGTGTGGATATGACAGCAGCTCACAAAATAGAATAGCACTTAATATTCTATTGAGAGGGTGGGATGCATGGAGAGAGTAGCATGGAAACATATACATTACCATATGTAAAATAGATTGCTATTGTTGTTAAGTCGCCAAGTCATGTCCAACTCTTTGCGACCCCATGGACTGCAGAATACCAGGCTTCCCTGTCCCTCACCATCTCCAGGAGCTTGCCCAAGTTCATTGCATTGGTGATGCTGTACAACCATCTCATCCTCTGTTGCCTTTTTCCCCTTCTGCCTTCAATCTTTCCCAGCATCGGAGTCTTTTCCAATTAGTCATCTCTTTGCATGAGATGGCCAAAGTATCAGAGCTTCAACCCCAGTCCTTCCAATGAGTATTTGGGGTTGATTTCCTTTAAGATTGACTGGTTTGATCACCGTGCTGTCCAAGGGACTCTCAAGAGACTTCTCCAGCACCACAGTTCTGAAGCATCAATTCTTCAGCACTCTGCCTTTTTTATGGTCCAGCTCTCACAGCGTACCTGACTACTGGAAAGACCAGAGCCTTGACTGTATGGATCTTTGTTGGCAAAGTGATGTCTTTCCTTTCACTGCTTTTTAGAGCCCAAGAAGAGGAAATCTGTCACTGTTTCCACCTTTTCCCCTTCTATTTCCTATGAAGTAATGGGACCAGATCTTTGTTTTTTTAACATTTAGCTTTAAGCTGGCTTTTTCACTCTCCTTCTTCACTCATTAAAAGTTCTTTAGTTCCTCTTCACTTTCTGCCTTTAGAATGTTATCATCCACCTATCTGAGGTTGTTGATATTTCCCTCCACAATCTTGATTCCAGCTTGTAACTTATCCAGCCTGACATTTCTCATGATGTGCTCTGTGTATACGTTAAATAAACAGGGTGACAATAAACAGCCTTATTGTACTCCTTTCTCAATCCTGAACCAGTCAGTTGTTCCATACAAGGTTCTAACTGTTGCTTCTTGACTGGCATACAGGTTTCTCAGGAGGTAGGTTACATGGTCTGGTATCCCCATCTCTAAAAATTTTCCACATTTTGTTGTGATATACACAGTCAAAGGCTTTAGCATAGTCAGTGAAACAGAGACAGGTGTTTTTCTGGAATTCCCTTGCTTTCTCTATGATCCAGTGAATGTTGGCAATTTGATCTCTGGTTCCTCTGCCTTTTCTAAACCCAGCTTAGACATCTGGAAATATCTATGTAAAATAAGGTAGCCAGAAGGAATTTGCTTTATGTTTCAGGGAGCTCAAACTGGTGCTCTGTGGCAACCTAGAGGGATGGGATGGGGTTGGAAGTGGGAGGGAGGGGACATATGTACACCTATGGCTGATTCATGTTGATGTATGGCAGAAACCAACACACACTGTTAAGCAATTATCCTTCAATTAAAAAGAAAAAATAAATAAAATTAGGGAGATGAAAAAAATATTCTATTGCACAATCTACTAGAGATCTGAAATTTAAAGATAACTTTTTCACTTAGACTGTTTTATTGTTTTTAGTAGAGACTTAGGGCCCTTGAGATGGTATCAGAAAAAGAGATGAAGGGTTTTCTTTTTAAAGCTATTTGTCTTTCCTGTGGATATTATATAATCTCTTAATTATTCCCAGTATTAAAGAAATAATCCCTCTGAACCCTTTAAAATTATTTAAACATTGATATGATTCACCAGTTTGAAAGAAACTGGTGTCACCCTTCCAAAATTGTTTTTAAAAGAAGAAGAAAGAAAAACCAAATATTGGCTCTTCTGGGGGAAAAGCAAACTGGTTGTGCTTTTATTTTTTAAAAAAATGCACCACAGAACAGTGCAACTTGTTTCTGTGCCTTTGGTAGCAAGTAACAGCACAAAAGGGCTTCCCAGGAGGCGCTGGTGGTAAAGAATCTGCCCCCAATGCAGGAGATGTAAGAGACATGTGTTCAATCCCTTGGTCAGGAAGATCCCCTGGAGAAGGAAATGGCAACCCACTCCACTATTCTTGCCGAGAGAATCCCATGGACAGAGGAGCCTGTCAGGCTATGGTCCATAGAGTCACAATGAGTCTGACATAACTGAAGTGACTTAGCATGCACACACAACATGAAATAAAGTCCTAGGAAATGAGTAAATTTCAGGGAAGAAATTTGCCAAGTTTCAAGAGACACAAGTGAAGGGCTTGTCTTTGACTGAAACCCACTGTTGATACCTTCCCAGGGTGTAAATTTCATCTCCGGATCCTCTCCTCTGCACTAATCTCCTATTAGGTGGAGAACTCAGAGACCGGCAGCCAGCACCACTTACTTGAGCTTTCTTCATGAGAGGGGAAGACATGGGTTTTAACCCCTACCTCAGGGATTTTTAGGAAGAGGGGGAGGCTTCTTTGCTTGATTTTATATTTCAGCACCACTCACTGAATTACTCTAGCTGGCAAGGATGCTCTTTTGCTTCCAAAGCTTCTCAAAGGACTTTAGATCTCACATCTTCCTCTGTCTTCAAGGATGTAAGAAGACATCCTTTACTGATTGTACTAGTTTTCCATTGCTACATAACAAATTACCACAAACTTAGTGTCTTCAAACAATAGAAATCTTTCTTGCATGGGTCTGGAGTCCACGTATGAGTTGGCTGTGTCCTCTGATAATAGTGAAATCAAGGTGTTGGCCAGGGTTGAAATCTCATCCACAGCTTAGATTTCTCTTCCAAGCTCTCTATTTGTTGGAAGAATTCAGTTTCAGCTCCCGAAAACCACCTGCTATTCGCTTTCACGTAGCCCTTTCAACAACATGACAGGATTGCTTCTTCAAGGCCAACAGAAGAGCATCTCAGCTGCTTGAAATCATTCTGACTTCGAAAACCTGGACTCTTTTCAAGGGTTCACCTGCTTAATTCAGGCTCACCCAGAGAAATCTCCCTTTAAATTAACTCAAAGTCAACTGATTAGGGTCATTGACTTCATTTACAACATCCCCTTTGTTATACAAGGTAATAATCACAAGAGTGAAATTCCCTCATATTCATTAAGTCCTGCTCACTGGCAACCCCCTCCAGTATTCTTGCCTGGAGAATCCCCACGGACAGAGGAGCCTGGTGGGCTACAGTCCATGGGGTCACAAAGAGTTGGACATGACCGAGTGACTAAGCACAGCTCATTCTCAAGGGGTGGGGGGATAACACAGACATGTGCATGGTGGTGAGGGGATGGAATCTTGGGGGCTGTAGAGGTAGAATCATAAGAATTACCTTAGAATCCTACCTACCACATCTCTTTTCCTCATGTCCGAGGTCAGCGTGGCTCAGTCTTCCACTGAATATTTTGGCAGAACAGGCTGCAGGTGACTCTACATTCCCCAGCCTTTATCGTGATGTGGCCCCCTGGCCAAAGCAAGGCCCAGCAGCCGGCCAGCAGAGAGTATGTAGGGATGTAGAGGGAGTCGTCAACTGGCCCAGAGCACTGGGGCATGAAGGCAGTGATGAGGGCACAAGTGGAGCAGTGAGCAGCGGCAGTGTTCACGGGTTGAATTCGTATTGGGTGAATTTGGTTTTGAGACAGTCCTAACCATACGACTGCTCTCCCCACTAGCTGAGTTTTCCTGCTAGAAATATGACATAAGTCGTATAGGTTATGCCTTATTCTTAGGAATCTTCCCAAGTCACATTTTCCTATAAGAGTTGATATTACATTGGAAGAAGAGAACCAGCCATGTGGGGGCTAGTAAACACTCAATTTTGAAGTGCAATCCTAAAGTTTACCTTGTAGAGTTTATGCTCATGCATCTTTTAAAAAGTAAGTTGAAAATCTTGAATATTATGCCAAGGATATTCTCTCAAAGGAGGCACAGAGGTATTGTCATGTCACTAGGAATCTCACGGCTTACAGAGATTCTCTTGGAAGACTAAGAGTGATGACTCCAATCATGTCCGGTCTGCTTTTCTTCCTTCAAAACAAGAAAATTAACTAAGTAATATTTGGAAAATGCATAAAATGTAAAGGAAATAAACATTCCTCATAACCTCATTACCTACTGAAAACCATCATTAACACGAGTTGGACTGGGAAAAAATAGGGAGAGAGTTATACTCCTGCAAAGGACTGTTTACCCCCCTTCAAAAATGTGCATTAGTCATTAGCTAAGTGACAGTGGGTAGATGGAAAGGTGACTTTATTCAGTGATATTTTTCTACCTGGCTGGCAGCTAAAGAGAGAAGAACTGGGAGAAAGTAACGGTTTTTGCAACACCCCCAAGGCAAGAGATATATTCATATTAATGCAAACCAAGCACCAGGGAGATGGCCAAGTGGGAACTTCAACTCAACATTTATCAAGCCCTCAATATATCTCCCAATCCAGAAAAACAATAAAGATGTTAATCTTTTAAATCAGTAACTAAAGACCACATCAATATTCATTTTAAACAAAGTTGCATGTAGAGCACATTTGAGGTTTCTAACAACATTCTCCTCCTTCCTGGCCTTATATTTCTGGATTTTTCTGCTGTAACTGGTGAGCTTGGAAGAGCTAGAAGTTCCACTCCTATCGCTCTATTGTCACCCCCATCCCCAACACTTTCCACTGGGACACCCCTTGCATCCCACACCCTTCCCTTTCCCTCATACTTGCTCCTTTGCAAGATTCACTCACTCCGGTGAGCCTAGGCTCCATCTCTTCACTCTCAGCCTAGAAACTTCCGGCTCCTAGGGGACTTCTTACTGACCCACCAGCACATGCGGTTGCAACTCCAGTTGAATTCCTCATGATACCTCCTTCATCTTGGCCCACTGCCTCCTGCCATCTAACCAGCTCCACTGGTCAGTCTCTTAGAAGGGGCCTCTCCCAGTCATTGGCCATCCCCTGTGCACACATAACCTGCTGTTTTCACCTCCTTGTCTTTGCTCAGACTGTTTCCACCACCAGGGAGGCAGATACTTCCTTTCAGAAACTTATTTTCAGAAATTCTGCCTAACAAAATCCATCTACATCTCTTGCTTGGCACCTCCACATGCTCATGTGTTTAGGGTGGGCTCTGTATGTTTTCACTTGTCTGTCTTGTTGATATTCTTGATCTATTGGTAATGACAATACTAAGAATGATTACTATTTAAGGGCTGCTAAGTGCCAGGGCATACACCTTTTAAAAAGCCAAAGGCATAGAGAGAAGGAAACCCACTCAGAATACTAAGGGACAGTGATTGAAAGAGTGTCAATAAATAGCCCTCTCAATCCCCTAAATTCCTCGCTTGCCCAGATTGTCATGCCCAAATTCTCTAACATACATGGCTTTGAGGAGTAAAGGTTCATACCCTCACCTCCTTCAAAGACCCCACCTCCATCTTTCCCTCTCTTCAGTGCAAAGACTTCTGGGAATAGCAACATTCTAAGCTGTTAACAGCTGAAGCCTTCCCAGAGGACTCAGTCCCACAGTGACAGTTGGCTGAAGACAGTTAAAGAGAGATGTCCTTCAGCAATGGCTGGGATTGAGAAAGGGAGGGAAGAGGGAGGCCAGTCCTAGGAAGAGGTAGACTCCACACTCAAGGCTACCAGCAGAGCACACTGTATCATTGTTAGAGCCTCCCTCCTTCCTTAGCCTTTTCTGCATGCCTCAGAAAGGGTTCACAGGGCTCAACCCTGCAGAGGATCCTGAGATGTGTCAGACATGGGTCCTGCCCTCGAGGAGTTTACTGTCTAATGTAGAAAATGCCAAGTACCATAGCAAATACCATTCTAAAGGTCACTGGGGCTGCAGAAGAGAGAAAGATGCAGGTTGGGCATCAAGAAAGGCCTGTCAGTGGAGGTCGCATTTGAGCTGGACCTAGGAGGCTGAGAGGAAATTTTCCACAGGCAGAGATTGAAGGTGGTACTAGTTATGGTGATGGGTAGCTGCAGTCTAAAACTGTGATCTGAAGAGAGGATAGCTGGAGAAAGGTGCAAAAGAGGCCAAGGAGGCTCTGGGCGTATTCTCTAGAAAGAGGACACCAAAGATGACACTTGGCCTGCTTTACCTTTTTTCCCAATACTGCTTAGAGGAAAATAGGCTTCTGTTTATAGGGAGCAGTGATTAAAAGTTGAGAACTCAGGGTTGGAATGACAGGTGCTCTCTGAAGGCAGTTAAGGTGACCCTCAGCCCCATCATCCTATGAGTTTGTGATTTGGAAGGGCAGCTAATGATACACCTTTAGACCCAGGCAAGATGTTTCGATCAGTGAATGCCCTTAAGTGAACAATGAGGCTTCACAGCAGAATGGGACATGGGACCCCATAGAGTGAAGATGCTCAAGACTGTTCATTTGAATCTGCAAGAATGTCAGGTCCATGTTTAGTTCATGTCTGCCAGCAAAAATAGTATGGGCACATGTTGTGAAGTGTCTGTAGGCAGAAGTGAGAAGACTGGAGCTGACCCAAGGTGGGGAGGAGAAGGAAAGAGTTGCTTGATGCAAACACACACACACACACATTCAAGAAAGGGCAACAAGATAATACAAAGACAAAAGGGGAAATGTATGTAAGAAGTCTACACTTTAATCTAGTTCTCCTTTTCTCCTTCATTGCTATTTTAGAATTGTAGCTCTGTAATTTTTGTAGAAAATTTGTGAAATTTTTTGTTTGGCAAGGATATTGTTACCTAAGTTTTACTGTTTTAAAAATGTTTATGTAACTTCCAAGAATAATTTTTGCTTAATTATCAGTGATATCACACCCTTTAGACTTTTGCTTTTTAAGCCCAACCATAACCAGTATTTCCCCAGGGTTGTAGTCACTCCCAGTAGTCTGAATTTAATTAGCAGTAATCCTAGCCTTGGAAAGACAAAGCAACCTGAAGATACTTTATGGAAAAGAAACAGGCAGTTAAATCAGGTCTAGTCCATCAAAGGATGAAGAGCAGAACACTCCGGCCTGAGAGAGCAGCAGTAGCATGTCTTCACGGCCAGATAAGAAAAGGAACAAAGGCATTGTTGGTCAAGCCAGAGTAGGGTCAAACAGGTAGGCCCGTGAACCCTCAGGAGTGGGAAGGGGACATTCATTCTCTGCTTGACCTTTTATACACCTAGCTCAAAGGGGAGGACCCTTGGCCTCGGAGGTGTAGGCCTTGCATCCAGAATTAGGTGAATCCTGCCATTGGTCAGCTCAGGACCATAAAAGGCTAAACCTGATTTGGAAAGGAAGCTTTGTGCCCTCTCAGGTACCTGCTCAGTGTCTGCCCTTGCGCAGTGGGAACCAGAGAAGAGTGCAAATAACCTGAGGGTACCAGAAAGCGAAGGAAAAGAAGAGGAGCAACATGGCCAAGTCCAGTGCAAGAAACTGCCTTCGGGGATTTCCCACACCGGTATTCTTTCAACCTCCAAACTCAGTCTTTCCAGCCTCTGCCTTACAGTTTGCCACCAAAGACTAACTTTCCCATGCCCGTTCTAAGCCCATCAAAATACATCTTCAGCCCTCAGCGTGGCAGGTCTCCTTGGATCTGACTTCTCTTCTGATGGCTGCTCCTACCCGCCCCTGGTCCGACTCCATTATCTTCCTTGGGGAGGTGGCTTCCTTTCTTAGCTTTCTGTTCACTTCTCTTCAGCTCTTTCTCTTTCCTGCTGTTTCTCCCATCACACTTTGCCGGCCTTCAATCATATTGGTGTCTAACTCAGTTTGTCCCCTTACTATTGTTTTCTACTTCTGGGGGGGCGATGATTTTCTTAAAGGGAATGTCCTTCTTATTGAACATTGTTAAACAACAACAACAAAAGTTACACTAACAGGGATCTCTAATCACTTGATATACTGAAAGGGCCTTGAGGATGGGTATAATTTGGGGGAAAGAAAGGCTGTTCCTTGTAGGAGGGAAAAGCAGCAGGGAGCCAGTTCCCCTTGTAGGGCCAGGGCTAGAGGAGGAGCTAGCGGCAGCCCTCTTCAAACTCTGTAGGCCTCCAGCAAAGGAGCTGGTGCTAGAGCTGCAGGCCTGCCCCGTATGGTGGTAGCGCTCTTCAGGATCTTATTCCAGAAACTCTCTGCCTTGACTATTGATTGGCAGGGGAGCAAAGGGTCAGTTTCACTCAATGCTGTCAAACCTTTCTATTGCACCCTGAAGATGACTTTGAAAAGCACCAAAGGGATTTCTAGAGACTCTTAGCTCTACACAACAAGTTAGTATGCTGTTGGTAGCTCTTCTTGTCAGCTGTGGCTTGGGGTAAAACAGAGCACTCAGTAACCTATGTAGAAAAATGCTGGAAGATTCCAAATGTTTGTTGCAATGATTTCCAAAGTAGCCTAGAGAAAGTAAGTTGAGTTGAGATCGTAGAGTTGCCCTTTAAGTGGACTCCATAGGGGTTACTTCTCCCTCAAAAATCTCTTGGTGAATTTCTAAGAAGAAAGGGGTCTAAAGAGCATTGACTCAAACTGAGCTCAGAACTCCTGGTGGGCTGGCTGACGAGCTCAAGGAGCATATTTGTGGCAGCGTGATCTGTCCTGCCTCGTTGGCTGCCTCTCCATTCTCCCTGCTGCTCAGATTGGCTCCACATTCTCCTGCCTTCACACAGAAGAATTTGCACAGACGAGAGCCTGCCCATCTCCATGTCTGCCCAGTGAAATCCTACCTCTCCTCTAGGCCAGCTCAAATGTCACTGCCTCCGTAGGACCCCCCCATGGGTATCCTGTTGGAAGTGCACATTCCCTCCTCTAGACTAAGTGGCCATTTGGTCAGGAGCTTATCTGAACTCTAAAAGCTGGAGAGTTAGTGACGATCTTGTCCCCCCCCCCCCCCAATAGGCCATAAACTAAACGTGAAAAGTAGACTGCTGAGCCCCAAAGTCAGGACAAACCAGAAGGGCGACGCTTGTTTTCTGAACCATTACACACTATCTCTGTGTGTGGAAGTACCTCAAAAGGGTTCCTCACGGCCTTTTCTTCCTGAAGACACGGTCAGGTCTGCAGATGTAGGGTTTGAGCAGCTGTGGCAGGGCATCTCTGACCACATGGCCCATCTTTTCCAGGCTGTAGCTGACCTGATCAAAGGCCACTTTGGAAACAGCTCTGTCCTAAGAGCCACTAAGAACTGTGGAGGCAGGAGTAGGGGAGGAAAGACAAACATCAAAATTCTTGTATGATCCTGAGTAGCAACTGGCCAACTGGGGGATGAGAATGGGTGGCATGGCCTTTCATCTTTGGGGTCAGCAACATGCCTGGCTGCAGGGCAAGAAGGCCAGAACATCTGTCAGCTGGGCAACAGCTCCTATGAATGAATCGCCTTTGTCTTGTTGGTGGGGGGGACGGATGTGTTTGTTTGCTCAACAGAAAGCCATGCAAACCAGGGATCAAAAGGAAGCCCTGGTGATGGCAAGAAGCCCAGGCGCCACCAGACAGAAGATGCCACCCACAATGGAAAAGGAGTGCATAGGGGCTCAGGATAAAGGGTCCTCTGTTTTGGCAGAAGGTACCTCGCTTCTGTATGGAGCCTTCTGAGGCAGAGTATTGAAGGAGCAAGAAAGTGCCTTTGTTGGTTCCTAGGAACCTGCATGGAGCTGGCAGATGGGGGCCTGGCCCCAGGCACTTGCCTTCCTTGCTTTCTGCTAGCTGTAGGAACAAGCTCACAGTTGCACTCAGCTCAGGCCTCGTTTTTCTAATTTGAGGAAAAGCAGTGATCCATGACGCCAAGGGCGATTCTTTGCCCCCAGATCAGCTCCTTTTTTCACACTTTGTTCCAGCCCTGCTGGCTTTTTCTCAGCAACATCTAAAGTGGGAGAACAGTATTAATGGTTGAGGCAAACTCTTAACTACTAATGCAAAGGTTCCTGAGAAAGCAAGGATTCAGGATTTTGGAAGCAAACATTACACAAGGTTGATTGGCATGGAAGGGAATGTCCTAGACCACTGTTCAATAAAGGAATCCTTTAGAATTTCATCATAGAAATGGCAGAGCTGGAAGAGTCCTTAGAAACCATCTATTCCATTTTTCCCCTCCCTAGGCAACTGCTTCCCTTCTACAGATGAGAAAGTGAAGTGGATGGTAGTTAGAGATGAGGCATTTACTGTCAGGGCAGAGCTGGGGAAAGAAGCCAGGTCTTTCTGATTCCCATGTGAATCCTGTCTCCCCAGAGATAGAATTTTTTTCTGGATTCCTTTATGCTAATTTCCAAGATACACATGCTCACAACATATCCCCAGCTAAACACCTTATCATTGCAAGCATCATGAAGTGGCCACATCATTACCGAAGGGCATAAAGGATAGTGAGATGTCAATATAACTTGTCAAACGTGCCAGTGTCAAAGTTAAAACATTAATTTACTACATTTTATTTTTTATGGCACAGGCTCAATAAAGCTTCAAGTCTTTCCCACAATGTCTAAAAAAGATAATTAGACAACCCCAAAATACAGAGTTTAGGCATTAAATCTCAGCTTAGAGCCAGTGGACAGATGACCTTATTTTTTCAGGTGGGGGCCATAACGCAAGTGAGTAAGGAAGGGCTGTTTGGTTTTATACTACCGCAAATGGCAGCTGCACCCCAGCTGGTGGGTCCTCCCTGGCTCTCAGTGTGAGTTTCCTCTGTAACTGCTCTATGCTCTCTGGGGTGTGTTGGTTCTATGGCAAGGGACAGGGAGCTGGATTTGGAAAGTCCCCTCTCTGCCTCTTAACTCATTCTTCCAGACCCAGCTCAAATGTCTTCTCTGTGAAGCTTTCCTGGGTCCTCCCCCCATTCCTCAGAGTGGCCCCAATCCCCCCCTCCCCATTCTAACTTCTCCACAGTGGCCCTGTTCACCATGTCCCTTACAGCCAAAGTACGAGGTGACTCTGCTAGGTCGTCCCAGCCCTAGAGGTGCTCTTGTTTGTAATTCCCAGTGTTTCAGCCTCACAGAGTACTGTGAGAATTTTTATGCCAATCAGTTCAACTGGAACGCTCATGAGGTCTGAAGTTTGTAAAAGACAAAGATTTCACTCTTGGGGCGGGTGTGGGGGTGTGTGAGGGCACGGTATTGAACCAGGGAGGTTGGGGAGGGGACAGGGAGCGGAGACGTTTGCAGGAAAGCCTTGTTGAAATCGTGGAGGCTGAGGTGGACTATGACCTCTGGGTCACTGGAAGAAAACTCCTCCCCAGGAGGGGATCACGGCTACAGCAGCAGCTCTGAGTCACACAGTCAGAAAGGCATTAAAGATTGGAGGCAAATAGCCATTACTACAAAGGATAAAATGGCATTCTCCTCCAAGTACCACCTGGTAGGCCTAGCATGCTGGGCCAAGGCTGCCGTTGTTTGGCTTGAAGCTTGCTTGCTGGGAAATAGGGGGCTTGCCATAATTTTGAGTTAGGAACAGGTGGAGATGGGAGAGGCCTGATTGGGGGTTTGGAAAGTGGGCCTGGCCCCTCTTTCCTCTTGACCCTGCTAATGGTTGATGATTCGGCCTCAGACAAACCTGCTTCCTTAAAGAGGGTCTCAGGCAGAATAATTCGGATTAGGTGACAAGATGAACTTTGGAATTCCTTCCAGGTCTCGAGGGCTGGGATCCTAGGGCTCCACAAGCCCCATTCCCACCACATACCTGTTCACTGGTGTCTCTGGAGGGAGGTGTATACATAAGAGTTGTCATGTGGTCCTTTTGGAAAAGAGTTGAAAAGACTTGACTTCCCACTCATCTTCAAGGTGAACCTTCCCTGCAGAAAACAGCTCACAGTTCAACTGGTGCACCGGCAGGAGGTGATAAATCCTGACCCAGGAGACCAACCCCAAAACGTCTTTCTTCCAGCATTCTGAAATACTTTATATAAAATAATTGTACTGTATTTTAGAGGTGTATAAACATGAGTTTGAGAACAGTGGTTCCTAAGAATTCACTTTACAAACAAAAATATGAAAAAAGGTGGTGGCGGCAAGGGCAGGCTGCACCAGGAACAGCATTTTTCCTTTTTCTAAGATATTAAGGGAAAAACCCAAACTCTGATCTGTGATCATTGTTTCATGTTTAGCAAAACACTTTAATGTAAAAAAAAAAAAGGGAAAAGGATGTAATCTCAGCATAAAGGACAGACCTTTTACACTGAATTTAGCTCTATGAAAAAAGGACCTCATTGTCCTTATTTCAGTGAGAAGTTCACCACGGAAGGACACTGGTCCATGATTGGCCCTGGGGCCCCCTGGTTTAGAGGAGAGAGTGTCCTTTGATGGTGGTCACTGGGTCCACCCCGCTGCTCGTTTGCCTGTTTTAGCCACTAGCCCACACTACAGAGAACCGACGGTGATGGCTCCCTCCTGCCACCCACTGTGCCATGTGGATGTGGGAGAGCGAGACTCATGAACACAAATCAAACCTATAGCCCTTCTTTTCTATTTCCTTCCGACTTCAGAGAAACAGTACAGTTCCTCTGCTCCTCAGATTCTTTCCCTTAAGGCCTCTTCTGCCATAATGGCTGCCCAGAGGGTTGCTGTTAAAATAAAACTCCAGTGTCCACTCCCCTTCCCGGCCCCAGTGACACAGCACCCCCACCCCCCCCCCCCACACACACAGAGCCCCCCATGCCAGTTTTTATTCTCTGCTGCTTTGGAAATGTGTGGTCTTTGCCTTACTGCACCCTACTGCACCACCACTCCTCAGCCCCAGCCCCAAGCCCCTCTTTAACCCTCCTGTTATCTAGCATCTATCCTTACCCCTCTGGAATCACTTGAAAACTTGAAAAGTAACTTTTGGAAATCAAGGGGTCTTTTCTTGGTTGTCCTCAAACTCAACTTGTGATCCTTAAAATGTTCCTGTGCTCCTATAAACAAGGCTCTGCCTGCCTGGCCACGTCTCATTGTGTCCCTTCTCTCTTTTCTCACTCTTCTCTCCACTCCCCAAACCTCTCTGCTGCCAGAGCTTTGTGACTGACGTTGCAGCCTGCTTTCCCAGAGCCACAGCCAGAAGAGGACAAGAGAGCCCTGACTGGGCTGGCACTTCATTCACTCTTTCTGGGAAGTGCAAAGATGTGGAGACAGTGTCAGTTCCGTCTGGCAGCATCAGTCGTTCTGAGCTTGGTCTTGGTTTATCGGCTTTTATTCCGTCTCTCACCTAACCCCAGCTTTCTGTACCCAACACCAGTGCCTCCCTGAAAGCCTCCCAGGTGGACACTACCCTGCTGCCTGCTTCTGTGGGCGGGAAGGATAACACTACATGCTTTGCTGCCCTTTACGGGGCTCCCCAAATCCTGGTGTTTCAGTTACCTGGAGACAAGGCAGCTGGCAGGAATTCTGTGAGAGAGGGGCGGGAAATTAGGAGAATGAAAGTCAAGGAAGATCCCTGGTGGAAACTGAGAGAAAAGTGACCAGACTGAAGCTTGTCTAGACTTTTGAGTAACACGTTGGCTAATGTTTCGCCTGTCCTGAATCACCCTGGCATTACCAACAAAGAATAATGCATGATCCTTCTTGAAGTAAAAGGAATTTAGTAACACTTCACAGAAAATTCTACTGTAAATATTGTGCCCTACCTCAAAATATATTTTTTTTTTATAAGGAACGTTGTTAATTCACTGCAAGCCCACTCAGCCACTGAAGAATTTAGGGTATTCAGCTGGAGAGCTTTGTAATGAACAAGTAGCTCAATTATTCTACTTTCATTATACAATCAGACATTCTTTGGCATCAAGGAATTAGAGCATATTTTCTCTGGCAAATGGCAACAATTTGAAGACATATCCTACATAAGTGGTTCTTGAGTAAATGTAGCTCCATTTTAAAATAGGGATTTCCACATGATTTAACCTCTTCTGGTCTGGTCTCAGCTGGTTCATTCAAGGACCAGGGAGAGCATTATTTAGTGAAGACTCGCCAATTTTGTGTTTAAAATAATTTGCACAGACAGTCAACAGTGTTTTGCACCAGGCATTGGACCACTAAAGTTTGTTCCCGTAACTCAGCGGATTTGGCCCCTTCCCCTTTTCCATCCAGCGCTCCTCTGGAAGCTGACCTTTCTACCTGAGACTACCATGGCCTGTGGAGCACTCAGCCCTAGCAATCCCGGCCTCTCCTCAACCCTGGACTGCCAGCCAGAGAGCCTGGTGACTGGAGACTAGGCCTGTGAGGGCTAGAGGACGGCAGTCAGGGGAAAAAAAAGAAAAAATTCTTCTCTTGAGGATAAAGCTGCCCTCCACCCACACAGAGGGACCTCAGACCTTTTCCCAACGTACATGTATAAGCAAGCCCCCACTAGCCTACGCTCCTTTGGGCAGTTTAGAAAAAGGTGTCGCATCTGGATGGACCCAGGACTAGGCAAGAAAGCAGGAGCTGGATTTCATTCCCACTTGGCCCCTGCACCTTTGGCCCTAAGTAAAGAGGTCTTTTCCTTGGCCTTTAACATTGTTCCTCCTGAATCAGAGGCTGACGAAATAGGTAAGACCAAGAAGCAGCTTAAATCCACACAAGTTGGATATGATTGGCCCCTTTTGGAAATGCTCAGAGCTTTCTACAGATTTGGGGATCCCCAAGGCTGCTTGTCAGCCTGAGCCATTACTGCTCCCACACAGAGTGGTGGGTTGGTTGAGGTGATCGCCAAGATTCTAGCATCATGTTAGAGATACGCTACTTTTACAGCCAGTGGTGGTGGCAGAATGACCCCCACCAGAGAGTTTGAGTTGAAAGGGAGGTGCTGTAAAACTGTTGCCTCTGAAGTATGGTCTGTCCAGGCCAATAAATAATCTGGTTGGGGATGATTTCTCTCTTTGCACACTGCAGGGATTGTGAGATGAATGATTAAATCTGTGCAATCCTGCCTGAAGGAGGGAGAGTCCCCTCCCCCACCCTCCCCCACCTCTTCCAGTTCTCTCCTCTTTGACTCTTCTTGAAAGAAGAGTCCACACTCGCTGCTCAGCAGCTCCTCTGCTCACCATCTGACAGAATCTGAGTGGTGGCAGAGCAGCAGTGTTCTTCTAATGGTTGAAGCCACTAGCCTCCTCCTGCTTTTTCAGCTTGTCAGTATAGTGTTCTAAGCTTATGGCTTCTTGCTCCTGTCTTTACATTGCCCTCCTTGGACTCTCCAGTTAAATGATCCACTCCTGGTTTTCCTTCTACCCCGTGGCTTCTTTTCTGCTTCTTCATTAGTTCCTGAACCGAGGGTGTCCCTCAGGGTGGTGGCCTGCACCTTCTTTTCTGATCTCTGTGTCTATGCTGGAGATCTGACGTGTCCAGGAGTGGCTGATGCCCAGGTTTGTCTCTCCAGGTCCTGATCTATCTACAGATCTCTAAGCCCACAGCTCTTGACTGCTGACTGGACTGCCAGCCCCTCAACCTGTTCAAAGTGGTCATCTTCCCCCTCTATTTTGCTCCTCTTTCTGGCTTCTGTAGATAAACACTCTGCACCGCCAGGGGCAAGGACTTCAGGGTCATGCTCCTAGGCTGGACTCTGGCTCTGCACTTTAATGGGTAGCCTTGGAGGTAAGGTCCCTGGTTCTCAGGTTCCTTGTAGGCTACCAATGCTCCTTCCATAGTAAGAACTTGCTAGATGTTGATCACCTTGTCCGTTTCTTCTTAGCACGAACATCTTTCCTATAAGGGGGTTTGCCTCCCTGGGTGCTTCCTGGGAAACTGAGTGGGAACCTCAAGTAAACAGAGACCGAGGGGTTAGGAGAGCGGGCTCATAGGGGAAGGCACCATTCAAAAGACGTTTTTGCAGTTACCTAGTTGTTTAACATAATATGTTCTTTCCCTTCCCCTACACTTCCCCAGATTCATGTCAGTTCTTCTGAACCATCTCTCACATTGGTTGCCTCCTTTCCACCTTGAGGGGAAGTTATCTAAGTCCATGTGACCAGTCTCTCTGCCTTGAGGCTCTGTCCAGTCCATCTTGCCCACATGCGGCCTCCCTGCTTGAACACCTGCAGTGACCCCACCCCCACTCCACACCTTCACTTTAAGGTTTCGGATCTGCCACCAACCTAGTTTTCTGCCAGACCTTGACTGGCTCAATCACAGGGCATGCTGGGGTGAAAGCGGCACAGAATCTTGCATTTGGTGGGAAGGAGAGCCAGTGTTCTACCCAAGGGCATCCAGTCTAGAGCTTTGGGGTCCTGGCAATGGTCAAGGTGAAGTGCGGGCCTTACCTGCACCAAGGTGCTGAACTCTTGCCCTCGTCATGGCAAGTCTTGGGCAGGGAAGCAAACCTGTGCCCCACAGAGCCAGTTAGAAATCAAGGCACTACAGGAGGACCAGCTGGAAATCAAGACAGACTCAGGGAATGGAGAAAGAATTCCGGCCTCCATGTGGAGAGCAACATGACAAAGGAGAGGGAGGGAAGAAAGCAGGGCTGTGATTCTGGGCTTTAGGCAGTAAGATGAATTCTGGACTCTGAAGGCAGAACCTCAGCTGTTTATCTTTCTGTTCCCCGGCTCTAGGTGGGAATCTTGCAAATTCTGCTTGTTTATTTGGTTTTACACCTCTCACTAGCTTTCTTTCCTCCCATAGATGGCACTGGGTCCTATGAAATCTTTTACATCATCTGACGAGCAGGAATTCTCACAACCAAGACAGAAGACAGATGGGTGATGTTTTGCCATAAACCTCCATCTTAGGTACTGAG
This sequence comes from Bos indicus, assembly GCF_029378745.1. Taxonomy (NCBI): domain Eukaryota; kingdom Metazoa; phylum Chordata; class Mammalia; order Artiodactyla; family Bovidae; genus Bos; species Bos indicus. The sequence goes on from NC_091769.1 coordinate 58,901,102, forward strand.
CACTATACTCAGCCAGTGCGAGAAAACTTTTTTCAACTTTCTTGGAGATTTTAGGAATAATAAAATACTCTTTATCATTTTCATTTGGCTAAAATGCATTCTTTTTCTCCTTTAAAGAACTGCAGGCAGCTCCCTCCATTTCATAACCGTTAAATAAGTAGTCCACCACGTGCTGAGAATTTAGCTGCCCACCACTCTTCTGGTCCCCTAGCTATTCCTAGCAGCTTCTATGTAAGCATCCTGGATTTCATTCTGGATTTGTTCTTTAATGTCTAATAGCTAACATTTACTGAGTGCTTACTATGTGCCAGGCACTGTGCAAAGAGAAACACATTGTATCTTTCCCAAGTGGTTCCTGGGAATAATCTGAGCAGGAATGTGAGATAAAAGGAAACTCTTAGGAGCTGGGGAAGTATGGGCTCACACAGGATTGGACCAGCCAGGGATAACAGTCTTCAAAAGGTGCATTTGCAATGCACCCTCAGTTTCCCACCTGCTGTCTGCCTTCCATTCACTCAGCGCTGGGCCTGAAGTTGGGTGGTGGGGCAGGGCCAGGCCAGAGGAATGTGGGGGCTGCTTTCACTGAACCTTGCCAGCCTCTGCTGGGTCTGGTAGCAGGAATGTTGTATAGGATATTGGGGCACTGGAAAGGGCCTTTCTCAGGCTCCTCCAGCTCCCTGAGGGTTAATGATAAATCCCTTCAAAGGGGCCAGTCTTTATTCCTTGATTCACTGGAAAAGGGCTTAGAAAGCAAATAGCTCTAGAGAAGGTGCTGGGGTTACCTCCCATTTACAAGAAGAGACTCGTAAAAGTTTGACTCAGGAAGGCTTTCTGGCAAGGAGTGTGGAGAGGATGGTGTGAGAATCCTGCCTGTCTGAGGGGAGTAGGGAAGAAAGGGGACACAGTGGGCAGCTGAGAGTTCAGCAGGCAAACCTGCCATCTGAGCATGGCTGGGAGCTCCAAAGCACCCAACCAGCTGAAGGTGGAGGGTAGTTTGCAGCCTTACGTGAGAGGAAACCCAAGAGTGATGACAAGCAGAACCAAGCTGACATCCCTGTGGATGAGAGCAGGGCTCTTGTAACATGAAGCCTGCGGTTAGAGTCAGGGGCAGGGCCCCTGGGGAGAGCTGCTCCATGCCCAGAATGATGCCAGGGGAGCCATCTACTCACCTGGGGGCCCCCCTTTCCCCCAATTCATGATTTGAGAAGGAATTCTTTTAAAATGTTTTTGGAAATGTGTATAAACTGCAACAAGGCACTTGAAATGTAAGGACTTGTGTATTTAGTAAAGTGCGAAGTAAATTACCTTCACTGAAATGAATTAAAGCACCATAGAAAGTAGGATTGTCCCCACCAATTCAGTATGTCTCATTACTAGGGAGCTGTATCCCTACCCCTCCTCCCACAAAGAAAGTAACTAACCCCAAACCCTAGTTCCACAGCAACATACCTATTTCAGAGAAATCCCTCCCCACTTAGTTCACCTTCCATTTCTCTTGACAGTGCAAGAAGGATGCTGGAATCCAGTGGGGTGTGTGTGTGTGTGTGTGTGTGTGTGTGTGTGTGTGTGTGTGTGTTGGGGGTGGGCTTACCACCATTACTTGCAGATCCCTTTGTTGAAGGTTGCCAAGAAAGGTTGGGAGATGTCAGAGCCCCCTCACTAACTGTGGCCATATGCTAAGTGGAGGGCCAGCTGGGAGAAGAGGGCACAGGGCTCAGTAATCCCCTGCCTTGATTTAAACAAATGGTCAGTACCCCGGGAGTTGGGGGCTGGTTCGGGAGATAGGGGTGTCCCATCAGAAAGGCAAAGCAGAGACCAGACTGAGGGCAAAGAGGCTGCTGTCAGCACTGAGAACAGTCTGAGTTTAACTGGAAGTAGACTGTTGGGTCAGGGGGTCAAATCAGGGCTTCTGTTTCCAGGAAGGAAGGGATGGAGGGTGAGGGGAGGGGAACAGGCTGGGGGATACGTGACCGCTATCCATGTAGTGGGCTGCAGAAGCGTGCGCGGCGGGGTGGTAGAGCTGGCATGCTTATTAGACAGCTCACCCAGACCGAGGAAATGGGGTCAGATGAATCCCTACTCAGTACTAAACACTTAGGCCCCGGGGAACTGCAAGGAGTTATGGTGGAGAACCTGACTTGAGTAACAATGTGGAATGCTAGGGGTCAGCTCCAAGGCACCAAGGCCTAAGTTAGAAAGCTTGGGATAGACAGTGAGTTGGTACCACGCTTTGAACTGTAGACAGGGCTGTGGCTACTTGAACAAAAATCCTTGTGTCAAGACATGATTGGTCTGGGAATATGGCAGGACTGAGAGCTCAGGTAGCTCAGCTGTCAGGCCCTGAGGAGCACCAGGGAAGGTGGGGGCTGGGGACATGAGGTGAAGGGTAAGCGGCAAAGTTCACTGTCCATCTACTAAGGGCTGCAGACTCCAGCAGCCCAGGGATTAGAAGATGAGTAAGACATGGTCCTTACTCTTGAGGGGTGCATGAATTTGGGGGAGAGATAGGTTGGGGAAAAAAATAGAGACTTTAGCACCTTGAGATGACTTGTCACATGCATGGTGCTTTTAAACTATTACATGAAAACAGCTTTCTACTACTTAGTATTTTACTCCAATAACACTCTTTAGCTAATATATCAACTCTTTACTAATATATCAAATTCAGTTATCCATGGACTATTTCACTGAGGCATTGAACTTTTTAACATTCCACCTTCAATTCACACCCCACCTCGAAGATGTCAGAATTTCCTATTAGTTACCAATAAAATCAAGCTGGCGACCTGGATCTGCTTTGGGTTGGACATCCAGAAGGCAGTGCTTTCGTTTCCTTTAATAGGTTTAGCCCTGCATCATTGCGGATTATCAGGAGTCAGTATGATAATTACTTTGGGGGTTTTAACTGAACAGTTAGAGGAGGGGGTGCCATTTGAAAGTAAGAGGGAGACCCGCAGGGGCAGAGTTAGGGCCAAGGTGCTTGTGGCTGGGAGAGGAGGAGGGGCCTGGGGAGCCAGTGTGGGAACAGACACCTTCCAGCAAGGTTGTGTACCAAAGCCTGAGCGGCAGCTGTTTGAGAACTGGAAGAGGCTCACTGCAGCTTCAAGGAAGCAGCATCATGAAAAGCCCTAAGTACCAGGGGGCTCTGTTTCCTGGTCACTTCAAAACAGACCTTCCCTGGTCTGCTAAAGCAATGTAAATCTACATTGCTTTAGCAGTGCCTCTTGGAAACAATCACACTTAACCCCGTGGCAGTGGTTAGCCCCTGTCTCTCTTGGATGACAAGGCTGTGTTGTTTTCCCTTTCCTTGAAAGTTATATTTTCTACTCTTTTGATTGGGATTGGTCTAGGGAATTGGAAAGGGCAGGATAGGCAAGGAAGACTGATAAATTTCCCAGCTCATTCCCAGAGGGTCTATTTTTCTTTTGGAGTGGGTGTCATCTAGATGAGTTATGTGTAGGAGGAACATGCAGGGGCAAACCCTAACGGTTGTTGACCCTGCCCTCTCCTGATCACTATATGGATAGAAATGATGGGTGGGATGGATCGAAAGCCTTTTCTGCTGGGATCACCCTTGGCAAGACTGGGGCAGCACTTCTGTCCCCTCCAGAGGCCTCCTAGAGGTGTGTTCTGAATATGCCACTGCTTACCTCTCAAGATGTCATGGGCATGAGGTCTCGACTTCTTGCTTGTATGTAAGCCAGAATATCTCCTCTGTGTGGATCTCTTCCTTTCATTGCCTCCTGGGTGGTTTTCATCAGCCTTCCACTGGATGCCTGCTGCATGCTTTGCTGTTGTTTAGTCGCTATGTTTACAAATCAACGAATCTCCTGCAGGATGAAAACAATTGGGAAACCCTGAGTGGGAAGGAGGCAATGGTGTCGGAAGCACGGGCAACTGGAGAACATTTGTTCCTTTGAGGAGGATTCCCTTTAAGCTAACTGAGGACTGATGCCCTTACACAGTGGGCTTTGGACATGCCACGTGGTTACAGCACACTTGGCTTCAAAATGCAGTGTTAGAGTGAAATAAGCACTGTGTACTCTGCTGGCTGAAAACTGTGGTTCAGGCAGGAACCAACCTTTAAAGGAGGGAAACAAAAACCAACAAAACAGGTTCCTGAAGACAGAGCAGTTTAGTTTAGTGCTTTTTGGCCTTTATCTTAGCCCACCTCATTTCAAGATGTGTGGCTGTCCCAGGCTTGAGCAGGTGTGCATAAAGATGGGGCAGAAGAGAGTGCTTCCCTGCAGATGAGAGGTGGCTTGATGGGGGGATGTACAGGGAGAATGGGAAGACAGGGAAAGATTGACTCAGAGGTGGATCAGAGAAGGGAAAGAGAGTAGTTTTAAGATAATTTTGCTCAGTTTATTTGTATTTTGCTAAAGCAACATTGTTGGCTTATAATTGTGTTGCAACTATTAATTATCTCCCTTTGATCTCTCTTGAGGAGGATTAGAAGATTCTAGAGCTAGTCTACAGGGAAATTTGTTTAGTGTGGATATTAATGTATGTGCCTTGTGAGGACATGTAATGCTCATAAGTTCAAGAGCACCAGACCCTTAACTTCTGTTTGCTTCTACATTTCCCTACCACAGCATATTCTTCTTTTGCTTCCCATTCCTTTTCCCATTTTTTTTTTCTCACCCAGGAAACTACTTAACAGATGGGTATAATACCAACTGCGAAAGAGGGTCAATGAGGGCCAGACAATCTATGAAGAGAACATCATGGTTCTTTCTCCAAGAAAAGCAGTGAAATTGGATTACGTGGTGGTTCTTATCAGGCTGAGCTCTTTTGTTACGTTAATTATCATACAAATTGCAGTCCGAGAGCTCCCTGCCTTGAATATCTGGCAACCAACAAGATGGGTTTGGACATACATGCTTGCTCTGGAGACCAGGGGTGGTGGATGGGCTCTTTGTTGCGGTCTTCAACATGTCAGAGCAAGGTGCTGCTGAGGCCTTTCTGGAAGGGGGTTGCTGTTGCTCCCCCAATGGCAGGCTGGTTTCCAGAGTGTTGGTATGACCAGAGCTTTGGGGACGTGGGGTGGGTGGAAGCCATATTTCCTGTGGCGGGGTGGAGAAGGAGGGGAGAGAAGGGGCGTTCTATCTAGCAGGAGAGAAGGGGCAGAGGGTTGTTACAGGTACATTATCTAGATAGTTGGATCAGGTCTGTTACTGGTGACAGGGACAAGGGCGAATCTTCCCTGAGCACCCAAGAGATACGCTGTGTCTGGCCTTGCTCTTTAGGTAATCATTGGAGAGTATGCCTGTGGACAGATGTATACCCCCAAAAAGCAGGGATACAATCTGGATGGGGGAGCAAGGTGTTTTAGAGGGATTTTTGCTGAGTAAGGCTGTGATGATGTGCCTAAAGGGGTGATGACACGTGATGTCTTAAAGCCTTCATCACTGCCAGGAGAAGGTGGGACCAGGAGGAACTGCCGTTAGGGAAGGCAGCAATAACGTGAGCCTTGAGGCCTGCCTCTGTGTCTCAGATCTTAGCATGCCAGAAGTCCCTGTGGATTTCAACAAGAGTTTGGAGTCCAGAGAAGCAATCAGCACAAGGGCAAGCTTGGTTGCAGTACTTCTAGCCAGGATGGACAGCCGTCTCTGGGAGAGACACGTCCTCTCTGCACCTTCACCTCACACCTCCCAAAATGGCCCTGAAGTTCAATTTGAGGCAGGTGTGTTCTGCTGCCGTCACTGTCCAAACCCTGTTCTTTAATAGCAGCCACTGCGCTGACAGCTAGAGGAGACTTTTCCGGGGCGGTGGCTCCTCTGTGGCCCTCTGGTACTCTGGCTTTTAAGAGTAGCTTTCTGCCCAGCACACAACATTGGCAAGGTGCCTTGTTTGGTACTGCTTAAGCTTTTACTAGTTGCTGTAGGCTGCCTGCATGCAGAGATGTCCCTTGAGAGAGGACCTCAAGCACTTGAGGCAGCCTCCATTCTTATCTAGTAGGGCATGCTCCTCTAGATAGGCCCTTTGCCCTCTTCTGGGGATATTTTCCCACAGAATTTGGCATGGGAGTTGCAGGCCACTATACTGGAATAGGAGTAGGTCCTATCCACTTTCCAGGATAGGAGTAGGTCCTCCTAACTAACTAAGAAGGGGGCTCTTCTATTTCTAGAAAGTGTCTTCGGTTTTCAGTCAAGAGAGGCAAGTCCTGGGGGAATTACTGGCAGTTGGGTAGGAGGCAATAGATGCAATAGGGTGCCCAGGTGGGAGTGGCATCAAAGAAAACTGCTTTTATCAATGAAAGGCACTGGAGGCAGCAACCACTTCTGCAGAAGATGTCTTGGGGCTCGATGTCTCTCAGTGTATACCGTCTCCCTACTCTTCTGGATTCCCAGCTTCCCCCTCATTCCTGAGGTTGGGAGATGGAGCTTATATGGGCTGAGCAGCACCACAGCAGTGGTAGAACCAGGCTGTGGGGGCTCTTTGGTCCATTCATCTGTGGAAAAAGTGGTCTGCTGCAGTGTAGGATCCCAAAAACACCAGATCACATTCCTTGGTGCAAACAGTTTATTTCCTGTGAAAAATGTCCTTTCAGTTTGGGACGCTTGTAGGAAGAGGCTTCATGGATCCAAGCCTATTTTCTTCAGTCACACAGGGTTGACAACTGAGTGGGTCCTTCACAGACCCGCTACATTTCTCACCTCCACCTAGGCAGGTGAAAGCCTGGAGCTTGGCCAAAGATTGGTATCCTGAGTGGTGCCTGAATCACCTTCCAATGGGCAAGAGGTGGCCAAAAAGACAGGCAGGGGCCTCATGTCACAGAGGTAGAAGCAAAGAAATCCAAAGCAAATGGCCACAAGAGTGGGGAGAGTCAAAGCAGAGCCAAAGGAGTTGAGATTAGGGCAGATGGATAAGAATAAAGGTGGGTTTTATTTTCAGATTGGACTCCAAAATATAAACATCTGCAGAGCCTGCTCCTTTGGAGGGAACCAGGCACATGCGGTATAGGGCCAAGGAATAGTTCAACCTCTTCAGGCCCAGTTTTTTTTCCTTTGACTTGGAAGTTAACAAAACCATTTGATTGAGGTCTAAATGCAAAAGCCCTGTACAAAGTATGTGGAATTGGGGAAAGAAAAGTATAAGGTGGTCCCTGCCTTAAGAAACATGCAATCAACTTCATGGCCTCTTTCCCCCTAACCTCCTCTACGTTTGTCTCATTCCTTCAACTAAGGACCAATCACGTACTCGGGAATTTTAATTTCTCTTGCCTTTTTCTGTCCCTAATTGCTCTCAGATCCCTTCCCTTTCTACTTCCATTTCTTTCTTAAAAAAAAAAAAAAAAAAAGGCAATAAAGAAAAATTGGGGGGATTAGAAAGGGAGAAGAGACTTTAAGGGAAATCTTGGTGACATACCTGAGTTTATTCTGCAACACTCACATGCCCTATATCCATTTGACTCATAGCTTGGGCTGGGCAAAGTCAGCGTTTCCTTTCCTCTTATAATGAATTTCTGCTGAGCATTAGCCCCATTCCATTTGCACAGGTTGTAATTTTTTTTTTTTTTCCCAACTGCCATGTATCTCTAAATAAGTTGATACTGGTGGGTCTTTCATCTACTCTGTAAATGAATGATGAGATGATTGTAACCTAACAAAGATCAGCACAAGGTAATGAATGAGAGCCAGACCACTTCATCACCCCACCTGATGCTTCCATCCCACCTCCTAGCCCTGGCTCCACATTCTCCCACATAATGTGTTCATCATAACACTATTTAGGAGTCAAGACAGGCATGAATTCTTTTCTAATGGCAAGCACTTTGGAGGCTTGTTTAAATATATATATATATATATATATATATATATATATATAAATAATTCTAGGTATTCTTTTTATCTTACCTGAATCTTAACTCCAAGTCTTTGATCCCTTATTGCTTGCTTGCTTCTCACCTAAGATGGGACCAAAGAGAACTGTGAAGGATGGAGGAGGTAGGAAAAGAGATGGAGGATGGCAAGGTGTTATGAAGTCATAGAGTTAAGGAGTGTATATAGCTTTATTTTGCTCCCCTACATCACCTATCCTACCTGTTAAGAAGCTTCACATGCTACCATTCTTAGTCTTTCATTTAAAAATATATTCCTAAAATGTAAATGTCCCCTGGGAGGGGTAATACTTGAATGACAGCTAATTTGAGGGGAGAGTCTCTCAATGGGCAAAGTCACCACACAGTGGGAGAGAAAGAACCCCAAGGCCAAACCTTACCTACTTAACCAATTGTTTTTATTGCTGTCTCCTTGATGGTGCTGCACAGGGGAGAAGATAAAAGGCAGATTTGTACACCAGCCCCCTCCTCCCAGCATGGTACAGACCTGCAGCCGTGGCAGCTGTTCACACACAGAAATATCTGGCTGAAGCCTAAGATCACTTCAGTTTCCCAACTGAACATTTTTCCAAGTGCAGCATCTTTTTTCTCTTAATTTTCCTTTGAAAAAGACAAAAGTAGCTCCACAATTGCCCTGTCTTCATACTCCAAACTGCACCCAAGTTTACCTGGGACAGGTATATGTGTGTACATAAACGTACATCTCAGACCCCCCCATGAGGAGTCAAAGTTTCCGAGAGCCCCGTGAGGTTGTAACTCTCTCCCAGGGAATCAGCGGTGTTACTCCCTGTCCATGGGAGCGTACGCACAGATCTTTTCTCCTCCTCATGGTCCGTTTTCTATTTGTGATTAGTAATTGGCTTCTCTTGGTACGTTACGATCTATTACAAAAGCCAAACACTAAGAGGGCGAGCTGAAATGACAAATTTTGGTTATAATTTATGTTGGCCTCTGACATATATATTTTTTTTAATGATTTGGTCTCTAAGCAACTGATCTCTTAGCAACAAGAAGCACCTTTATAAAAGATGGCACACAAAGAGTGATTGCCAGAAAAGCCACCCGGTTCTTTAAACAGCAGCGCATCATTAGCAAAACTCACCATCTTCAAGAGTCCAAAACTAGAAGTGACCAGCAGACCCAGGTAACCTTGATATTTGCACATTATCCTGAAAGAAAAAAAACAACTCATGCAACTATTGAAGAGAACAAAATTCTTTGAGATATGTTCCTTTTTTGAGGTCTTGTTAGTTGGTCTTGGCTAACTTTTAATAGAATGTATTCTATTAAATAACTGTTTCTTGATTTTTAAAAACAACTTGGACTTGAATTTTGTGATCAGAAAACTGTTCACTTAAAATATTTTATTGGCATGAGGATGGAAGGGGGAAGCAATCTCTCCTTTTTCTGAGTTTATTTCTGCAGGTTTTCATTTGAGGGGAAAAAATCCACACTGTGGCAATATAGAACTGTGCAAGTATCACCCCGAATGGTATGCTCTGAGAGGGGGAAATACGTGAATTTTTTTCCTAGTGCATTTTTAAGCTGCTAAAATATTTAAGGAGTATCCAAATAATTTTACTTCTAAACTTCAGCTTTTTAATCCAGTTTCTATTCCAGTAGCAAGTGGTCTTTTTTTTTGCAAGTATTTATGGACCGGTTTTTCTCTTCTCTCTTTCATAGCACAAAAGCAAGCATTTTTCTATTTGTTTTCATTACCATCAGAAAAGATTCATTCCAAAGCTAAAAATAGAAATTCCAGGCATCTGTGCCTTGTTTCCTTTTTTTTTTCCAGGTACCCAGGAGTAGCTTTAAATCTTTCTAGAAATTTGGAGTTAGAGATGAGGAACCATTTTTTTCATCTGAACTCCGTCAATTAAGACTGTGTAATTATAATCCCACTTGGGGATTGCATAAAAAGATGTGTTGTAAGAGTGAAATAAAAAATTTTCCAATTGAACCTGGAAAGATTATAGAGATACCACAGATCTAAGCAAAGAGACTTTAGAAAATTTCAGTTTCAATAAATTAGACAAGTTGGGATGATGATACTTTGGTTTTTTATAACAATCGTGTGTGCCACTTATCTTTAAATTGAACCATGTGCTGACACCTTTTTGAAACCAGAAAATGGGATATTTAGTCTAAATACAGAGTTCAGTGGGTCAGGGCATTCAAAATCAGGACAGTCCCAGAAAATCTGGGACCTACAATTGCTCGGTTAAGAAAATGCTCCTTAATCAGCACAACACGATCATGCTTGATTTTAAAAGCTGCTTATGACTTGTGTTTCTGTTACTGCTACCAATTTCAGGCAGAAAGAATTCCTTCTTGTGATAGCTTTGCTTGGAAGTTAGCAGCTTGGGTATTTTAAATTGAATTGCAGAAAGTTTTTTTTTTTTTTTTTTAAGCGATGTGCTATGCAAGTACAGAGAAACATAGCTTTGTCCTTTAGAACTAAAGACTTACTGTACTTCTGGTCATTATTCTGGAAACTTGTTTGTGGATTTAAGGAACTTGGATAAATAACTATAAGATATAACTTGTGTGGACTGTGTTTGGATGTATTTCCATTTTACAGCGTACCACAGTCTCCTAAATATGAAGGGGAATTAAAATAAGTGAAAATATGATAACATTTATATTATAAGTGGTAGTTTTTTCAGTGGTTCTTTAAGATTTTTCAGATCCATTCACTATGTCTTTTGAGGGTTACATCTTCTACATTTTGTCTATGCGTAAGGAAACAAAGGGGCCCACAACACTATAGAGCTTGTCATTTTGTAATGAGCTGTCTGGCCAAGACAGACAAACAATGACAAAATCTGAGATATACAATGAGATACTTAGAACAGACTGGCTACTATAGACTAAGGCAATTTGTTCTGCTGTTTTGGGATTAGTTACTTCTGAAACACACACACAAATACACAAATGGTCTCAATATAAATCATAAACCAGGAAATCAAAATAAGCCTCTCCATTAGTGAGGGCTTCCCGGGAAAAAAGATAGTTTCATGAACGAAAAGCTTCTAATTATTTGGTGTCTAGGATTTTCAGACAGACTTAATGGCCCTTTTCCTTCAACTTTAGGGGTGGGATTGGGCTGGTAGGGTGGGGAGGGGTGTGAGGGGAGGGTAACAGCTGGTAGACCCACTGGCAAACTGTCCTGCTTTGTGGGAGGTCCACACTGCAAACAAATCCATTTACTCTGGACACCTTAATACCTGAATTGAAATGGTCAGTCAGAAATGATCAATTATGACATGATTGGCTTTTTAACAGAAAAAAATTTAAATGAGTCATACTTGAGATAATTTGGTCTTTCTCTGGTGAGAAGGGAGCAAGAGAAAAACCTTCGGAGCAGCCCCTATAGGCTGGGTGCTTTACAATATGCAGTTCTGTTTAATCCTCACAACAACTGTGCAAAGGCATCAGCAGCTCCACTTGACATGTGTGTGAACCGGGCTCAGCAATTTGCCCCAGGAGGTTACGTGAACAGTGAATGTAAAGTTGGGATTTCCACTTAGGGCCAGTCTGACTCCCCAGCCCATGCACTCTCCTTGTGCCACAATGGCACAAGCTACCATTTTAAACTGACCTTCAAATAGTCCCTCTAGTCTTAGTAAAGCAAACGTTTTTAGTAGGTGGCTGGTGGTGAAGCTTTAGGCATCTTTTCACAGCAGAGAATCCTTAACCCCTGGTTCTGGGGTGACTCAGATCCCCAATTTTCAATGGTTGTCACAGGCTATGAATTGGAGGGGGCATTTGGCTGGGCTGTGGCACTGGCAGTCACAGGGCATATGGCCTCCTTGCTATGACACACATCTCAAGTCAAGTGGGGTAGGACTCTTTGAGGTACCCTTTCTGTGAGAACAGAGCCTGAGGCAGGGCTCCCTAGGGGGCAGCCCCTGATCACAACAGTTAGGGGCTGCATGGGTAGAGGGGAAGCAGGTCAAGTGACATGCCACCAAGTTGCAGTGACTGGGAAGAGAACCCAGGCGGGCTTGGGTGAGGGTGGGTGAGATGATGCTACTGAAAGCAGAGCTTCCTCCGAGGGACACTGCTTCAAAGTTGCAGGACAGCAGTGCCCCGTGCAGTCTGGTTCTAAAGCCTCTGGTCTGTACGGATGCCCCTTCTTCAAATATCCCTAACAAAGGGATGAGTCTTAGTTAATTTAACAAAACTTCCCTGAAACAGTATTTGAGGAGGAGATCTATAGAGGAGGGAGGGCCAGGACTGCTGTGACTAACCCTGGAACAAAGCGCTTTACATGCGCTTGTCTCTTTTGATCCTTCTATCAGCTTAGAGACCTGAAGAGTCCTGCCCAAGGCTTAACTCAAGTCTCTGACTGGAAATCCTGTGGTTCTTTTCCTGCAGCTGGGAAATAGGATAGTGTTAATATATACAAGCACATACATATTCTAAGGTGTGATATAGATCCAGAAAGGTTTGGGGTTGGAAATGATCTGCCTTGAACTTGGCATGATCATCAAATGAATACCAGTGGGGCAGCTCTTCACCTGCTACACTTGAGTTCATCCCTGGAGGAAGAACTAACACGCCAACAGATGTAACAGGCAACTTTCCACTTCTTTTTCCAGACTTTGTCTACTGGGGTATACCCACAGGTAATCCCTCCAACCGAAAAATCAGAGGGCCAGTGGGCAGCTTAGGAAATGTGAAAAAAAATGCATGATAATAAGTTCTGCTTTTGCATAAAACATGATCATTATATTTGTGCAAAGATATCCAAATAATTCACATGCCTCTACTGCCCTCGAGTACTTGTCTTCAATCGCACTCATACTCTTTGAGTTCCTGCCTGGTGCATGGTGCTGTGACACATATGGTCAGCACATAGATGCCAGATACTGACCTCGGACAGCACAGGCCATGCCCCTGTCTCTATACAGGGCGCAGAAAGTCTCCTCTCATCTGGCATCCCTGGGTAGAAGAAGAGGGCCCCTTCATTTCTTAAAAAGTATATCCATTGCGGTTTGGGAGCTGACTTAGAGTTTGCCTCTTTTAGACTTCTCAGTTTAGAGGGGAGGAAACTGAGTTGAAGTGATTTGCCCAAGGTCTATGCAGCTAGTCACAACAAGGGATAGAACTCAGTCCTCTTGACTCCCAGTCCAGTGCTCTTTCCTCTGTATTATAATTATTAAGAAGAAGAGGATGAGAGTTCAAACTATTACCCCTATTTTACAGATAGAAAAACTGAGAGCCTAATTCAGTTTAGGAGTGACTGCCACTCCAAAATTATGAAAATTCTTAAGTTTATGGAAGTGATTTGCAAGCTCCTCAGGAATTCTATTTTCCACTCTTCCTGATGGAAACACATATGCAGAGTTCAGTGCTGCAGTGAACGCGCTGAAGCGTTCAAAGGCTGTGCAACCTGCTGATCATACAGTTTCTCTCCTATATGAAAAGTAAGGGGATTGAAACTGGTCCTTGCCATGATTAAGCCTAGTATCCAAACAGATTATGCATTTATAGATTCTCCTAAAGAGGCAAACCAGCATATATCTGCATGTCAGATATGTCACAGCCATGCCCCACACCAAAACTTGATGACAAAGGGTACTGTTTCCCTCCTGTTGGACCCACACTTGAATTTGGTACTACTCCAGAAAAGGCTCTAACAGAAATACCCTGATATGCAATTAGGGGAGCTCGACAATTGTGATGACAATTCTAAAAATTCAACAGAAATGTGTGAACCCAGCATGGACTGAACTCTCTGTGCCAAGTTCTGTGCTAGGACCTTTACATGGGTTTTCATATTTAATGTTGATGACCTATGATGCTAGCATTGTGAGCACTGTTTTCCATATTAGGAAGCTAAAACTTCTTCACTTAAGGAACTCGCCACCATAAAATGGTAGTTGATTATTCAATATATGTTTACTGCACTTAAATGATGTGCCTGGCACTGGACTAGATGCTGGTAATATAAAGTTAAATAAGACATGGTCCTCATCTTGAAGAAGCTTATAGCCTGATGATATTCATTTCCAGCTGATGTGAGAACTTCTGCTTGTCAGAGCTAGATTAATGTAAATATAGTATTTGCTAAGTAAATTCTAAAAGACTTGCTCTAGAACATTCATTTTGAAGGTTGGAAAGGGTTAGAGAAGCAATCCTAGGATAGCAAAATATAGGACTAGGGTCTACAATGAGAGGGAAAAATTAGAGACAGAGAATTGGCATTCATGACACGTGGAATAAAATGGGCAAAAAGCATGGAGGTGAGAACGATCAGCTCACATAAGAGGGCCAGCAAACCTTGGGTTTCTTCTCTTGGCTGAAGGTGTTCCATGTTGAGGAATAATGTGAACAATAAACTTGGTGATACAAGACACTGGCAGAAAACCTTAGCAATCAGACAAAGCCGTTTGAATTAAGTGATCAGAAAATGAGTCAATAAAAATATGCTGATTCAGGCTCCTGGTTTTTGAATATCACTAGACTGTAGACATCTGTGACAAATAATTCCAGAGAAAGAGTTTTGTTCATGTGTTATTGATCCTAACTTGGGCATACTACCAACTAGATCAGTCTTTTGAAATCCTTGAACTAATCAGGAGTGAACTGATGGTCCTGGCCTGGGCAACAGATGCAGAGGATAAAACCCAACTGGAGATGAGTTCAGAGCAAACAATGGGCTAGGCTTTGTGATTAGATGAAAGAAGGAAAGGAGGAAAGAAAACAAAGATAATGCTGGTAACCCTAGAAATAACAGAAATTTAGGAATTAGCTACCTAGTAAGATTGGCTTTCAGTAAGGTTTAGATATTACAAATGTGCTTATTCAAGTGGGAGACATTCCTTGAAAACATTAAATATGTCCCCCAAAGTATAAATCAAGATATTTAGGGTCTAAGAATTTGTGCTGTTTTTAGAGTAGAAGGTGGGAGTGGGGGGCAACCTGGAAAACATCATGTAGATGCTAAGCCATTAGAATTTCCATGATGTTTTAATGGTTTTATGTGAAGATGAAGAGTAGGGGTACTCTGGAATACCCAAGAAGCCTGGGACCACACCTTTCGGCAACTGACAGACCTGTTAAAAAGGGTCTTGCTCCTACAAGTGTTTGGAAGGGTGTCTCTAATGAGTGTGGAGAGGGACAAAACAGAAGACCTCAGTCTGCAGACTGGGTGACCCTGGGTGATTAATGAGAAAAGAGGTCACCATAAGGAATTAGGACAGAAGACAGATAAAAGGTGGCCAGAGACTTTAGAAGAGAGCCCAAAGCAAATAGTTGCAAGATGTTCTTTGCAGCAGCAGAAAAGTAAAAATTTCTGACTGGCAAACAGTTCATCAGACTAGTGAAAGAGAAGTCATTGGTATCCTCAAAAGGCAGCATGTGGAACAGGAAGCTGGTGAACCAGGAGGGGTGGAACATCAGAGCCCAGTCCGGCCTCCTGACGTGCAAGCCCATGTGCTGGATGGATGCATAATTAGTCAATACAAAAACCTGGCCATCAGCATCAATCTGTTTTAATATCTAGCTGTCTGGCTGAGTCAGACTGGGGAGGAAAGAACATGAACTTTGGGAGTCAGACAGAAGGATTTTAATCCTTCCTCAGCCAGCAATCAACTGTGAGACAGTATCGAAAGATTTAACCTCTATTTCTTTATCTTTAAAATGGAACTGCTTTTACTTATCTTACAAGTTTTTTTTTTTTCCTTTTTTAAAGACTGAGGCAAGGAAAAATGCCTATAAATTATGGTTAAAGGTACTCAGTACATACCAACTCCCCTAGGACAGTGGGTTGTGTAGCTGTGTTACTTAGTGTCTTGCAGTTCTTAAGAGGATTTTCAGAAACTGTTTTTGAAGGTCAGGGGCAGGGAAGTTCTGGAGAGACAAAGGCTGAAGCTTCAACTACACCCTACTCTTACTAGAGCACTGCAATTCCATAAAATTTTTATTTAAAAATATGATGAAAGCAGAGACAAAATGACAGAGACTAGTAATGAATTTAGCAAAGTTTCAGGCTACAAGGTTAATATACAAAATCCAATTGTATTATATTACATTAGTAGCAATCAATTGAAAAAAAATTAAAAGCCATTCCAATACAATAGGACAAAAAGCCATAAAATACTTGTAATAAATAAATTAAAAAAAGTTTAAGATTGCTACATCAAAAAGTGCAAAACACTGCTGAGAGAAATTAAAGATCTAATGGTGAGATATATCAGATTTGTGCTCTAAGGCTGTATCTTTAAGGCGGCAATTCTGCCTAAATTGTTCTGTAGAATCAATGAACTGTCAATTAAAATTCCAGCAGGCTTTTTGTTTAGAGTTTCAAAGAACAAAGCTGATTTCAAGATGTATACAGAAATGCAAATAACCAAAGTATGGTGAGTTAGGGACCTCTGAGAAGCAGGCAGGGAGACTGGATTTAGATATGCAAGAGATTTCTAGAGGAAAATGGGGAGGAGAGAAGGTGGGAAAGGGAGCAGGAACAGACAAGAACACTGTCAGATCCCAATGCAGGTCGGGCACCCATGAAAGGAGACAAGGAGGGAAGAATTGTGTGCAAAGGGCTTCAGACCAGAGTGTAATTGAGAGTTTTAGTTAGGAAAGGGGTTGTCCCCAGGCAAAGATTGCCTTTTGGAAGGGTCTTGCATTGGACGGAATGGGTTATCAGAATACCCATACCATACTCAGTCATTGGTTGGAGCTACCAAGAGAAAGATAGCCTTTCTGTGAACTTGCTGGTGAATCTATAGAGTTAGAGTCATCAACCACACTTCCAAAAGCAGGTTCTTTTGAAGGAGATCTGAGAAGCACACTTCCATGGCAAAGTTATTTATTGAGCTGCTCTGGGTCTTAGTTGCAGCATGCAGGATCTTTTAGTTGTGGCATGAGAACTCGGTCACAGCAGGTACTAAGGACTAAGGACTCTCAGTCTAATTCCTCAACCAAGGCTTGAACCTGGACACCCTGCATTGGGAGCATGGAGTCTTAGCCACTGGACCACCAGGGAAATCTTGCAAAGTAATTTATAAAGAACAAAGTTGGAGAATTTGTCTTCCAAGTTACCAACCTTATTGCTATATTTCAATACTTTCTATAAAGCTACAGTAATCAAAAGTTTGGTATTGGCAAAAAATAAACATACAGATCCCTAGAACAGAATAGAGAGTCCAGAGAGTCCTACACATATACTGTCAATTTTAAACAAAGGTACCAGGGCTGTTCAATGGGGAAAGAAAACTTTTTTCAACAAATGGTGCTGGATCAACTGGATATGGTTAAGGAGGTAAGGGGTGGGAGAAGCATCAACCCTTAACTCACACCATACACAAAAATTCACTCAAAATGAATCACAGACCTAAATGTAAAACCTAAAACTGCTAAACTTTTAAAAGAAAACAAGAGAAAAAAATCTTTGTAATCTTGAGGTGGTGAAGTTTCCTTAGAATACATATAAAAAGCACAACACAGAAGAAAAATTAATAATTGGAATTCATCAAAAGTTAAAAAACTTTAGATCTTCAATAGACAGTAGGAAAACAAAGCAGACCACAGACTAGGAAGAAAATATTTGGAACACATATATTAAACAAAAAACTTGATTTCAAAATGTTTAAAAGAAAAAAAAAAAAAAAAAAACCTCTTAAAATTCAATAAGACAAACCAATTTTATAAAACAGGGGAGGGAGTTCCCTAGTGGCCTAATGGTTAGGATTCCAGGCTCTCACTGCCAGGTCCAGGTTCAGTCCCTGGTCAGGGAACTGGGGCCCTGCAGGCTGTATGGTGCTGCCAAAGCAAACAAAGCAAAAAAGGGGAAATACTTGACCAGATGTTCACAAGAGAAGATATATGGCTGGCCCAGCCCTGCTGACCTCCACAGCTGACTTGGGCTGGGTCTCCTCTTACCTGCTCAGTGAAGCAGGTTGGTGTGGGGGCCGGAGTTTAAAAAAAGAAAGAAAAAAAGATAAATGAATGGCCAGTAAGTTGGCTAAAAATAGCTCAAAGTTATTAGTAATTCAGTTCAGTTCAGTCACTCAGTTGTGTCTGACTCTTTGCGACCCCATGAATTGTAGCACTCCAGGCCTCCCTGTCCATCACCAACTCCCAGAGTTCACTCAGACTCACGTCCATGGAGTCAGTGATGCCATCCAGCCATCTCATCCTCTGTCATCCCCTTCTCCTCCTGCCCCCAATCCCTCCCAGCATCAGAGTCTTTTCCAATGAGTCAACTCTTCGCATGAGGTGGCCAAAGTACTGGAGCTTCAGCTTTAGCATCATTCCCTCCAAAGAAATCGCAGAGCTGATTTCCTTTAGAATGGACTGATTGGATCTCCTTGCAGTCCAAGGGACTCTCAAGAGTCTTCTCCAACACAATTCAAAAGCATCAATTCTTCGGCGCTCAGCCTTCTTCACAGTCCAACTCTCACATCCATACATGACCACTGGAAAAACCATAGCCTTGACTAGACGGACCTTTGTTGGCAAAGTAATGTCTCTGCTTTTCAATATGCTATCTAGGTTTAGGGAGAGGCTAATTAAGACCACAATCAGATACTTCTAGAATGGTTAAAATTAAAAGACTGACGCATATCAAGTGTTAGTGAGAATGTGGAACAACTGCAACTCTGATACTTCTGGTAATTTGAAAGATAATTTGGCAGTTTTAAAAATGTTAAAAATATAGCTACCACACAATGCAGCCACATTCTATTCTTGTATGTCTGTGTTCATTGTAGCCTTATTTGAAATAGCCAAAAAGCTGGGAAACAAATTGAAGGTTCATTAACAAGTGAATGGATAAACTGTGGTTTAACCATAAAATAGAATGCTACTCAGCAATACTGAGAAACAAATTGTTGAACTGAACAATGACATAAATGAGTCTCAAAACCAATATGCTAAGTGGAAGAAACCAGACAAAAGAGTACAGATTATATGATTACACTGAGAAAAGATTCTCAAAAATGTAAACTGATCCATAGTGATAGGAAGCACATTTGTAGTTAAGGATGAGGCAGAGGAAGGGATGGCTTACAAGATGATGAAAATGTTATCTTGATTTTGGTGATGATCTCATTCATACATAGATATGTGTCAAAACTCATAAGATTGTATGCTTTAAATATTTGAGGTTTATTATATGTCAATTATGCCTCAATAAAGTGGTTTTAAAAGGATGAAGGAAAGAGATAAGAGCTAGTGTAAACCATGCAATCCCATCAATACAATAAAAGGATTTGAACAGTGCCCTAGAAGAAACATAGGGAAGAGTGAGTCTAGTACTTTGCTTTCCTACTTGTCTATTTAGAATCTGCCTTTCCCTTAGGCTGGAGAGAGTGGAGAAAAAAAGAGATGCCTAGTAACAACCGGCTGTGGCAGTTAAAGCTTCTTGGAGCACTCCAGCTTGCTAGGCTGGGGTCTGCACAAGGAGTGCCCTTCCCTTTTGACAGGGGAGCAGGCAGACTAGCTGCCTGGGTAAACACCACAGGGGTTGGTCGCATAGAGCCTGGAGCTCAGAAGGGGGTTGTACTTGCTGTTTAATGGTCTGCAGTCACCATATTGACTCAACAGTTTTATCTTTGAGTCTTTGTTTTGTGAGCAAAGTCCCATGAGACTGAATGCACCAGGAACTTGGACCCTTGGCTCAAACAGGGTCATGCCTCCTGCAGCTTCCCAAGTTTTGGATTCCCCACTCCTCTGTCCTGCCCAGTGAACATGGCTGGGCACAGATGGGAGAAGGACAGGACTGGTGCACAGCCAAGGGGACTGAGTCATCACACGGTGGTTGCCCTAAGAGTATCCCTGTGCCCAAGAGAGCACAACAGCAAATGGCAAACTTTAAAAGGCGGAAAGACCATGGAAGAAAGGAAAATGCCTTTCCCTCCCTGCTTTTTGACCAAGGGGCTCCTCCTTTTCACTTTGCACTGAGCTGTGCAAATTCTGTCTATGCTGTGGAGCTGCCTGCCTGAGATTGCTGTGCTCCTCCAAGACCTACCTGCCCAGTCACTGCAGCTGTGGACTGCCACCATGACAGGAGATGGGCCAATTTTGCTCCTAAGAGCTTTCCCACCACTTGCAGGGGAAAGGTGTGACTCAATGACAGTGGAGCATTGTCAGGAGAAGTCTGGAATGTAGGGCACATTCGCTCTACAGAACAGGAACTCTATCAGGGTAGAAGCAAGGGAAAGTCTTGCTTTCCTGAGATCCCTCTGGATGCAGACTTCCCTGCTTGTTGATTTCCTCTCCAGTGTGGAATAAGAGTGAAAGTCCCAATGTGGTATCTTGAAAAAAGTAACCATGACAACAGCCAAGTCCATAGAGAGAGTAGTAGAATGTATTGAGCTCACCTTCAATACCTAGCCCTTCCTTCCGGAATGACTGCTCCTACGCAATGATCCAGCTTCAACAAAAGAGCAGAAGGGAAGAGCAGGCCTGGAAAACCTTCGTGTGCCCAGGCCCATCAGAGATTAGCGGTATCTCGTTGATTTGTCAGTTCTGTGCCTTCAGCTGTCTTTACACAGTCCAGGTAGTCCAAATCAGCTTTAGAAAACTTATTCTGAAAGAATGAGAGCAGATAGGAGCTCTTTTTAGAAACATGTCTGTTAAACACATGTGTTTAGAAGTAAAAATAAACTTGGAAAGTTTCATTAAGTGAGTTGGGATATGATCAAACTTGTGGCCTAATCTTCGACTCCGTGGTTGGAGAATGAACTGGTAGGAGTGTTTTTCCTTTGGTCCCAGGGGAAGGGCTTCCCACCAGCCCTTCTCCAAGGCAGAATGAAGCAGTCCAGTCTTCAAGGGCTCTGGCTGGGAAGAGAGGAGGTCTGGGTTCTAAACTCTACCACTAACTTGGGACCTTGGGTGTGCGGTTTAGCCTCTTAGGCTGAGCCAGTGTTTGCCCTGCTCTGTCTGTGGATGTAAATCACTGTGACCTGTGAGAGCATATCACATATTTGTCTTTGCTTTTCTCTGAGTCTGGCATTTTTTGCAAGGTGAAAGATAAGTCTTTCCTCTGCCGAGTATGGGAAGACTTGGGGAGAGAACAGAGGGTTATTGCAGCTTTCCACTGAGGAAACCAGCTATTTTTCTCAGTGTTGGGGGAAGGCAGATTTGCTTTGTCTCTGAGATTATAACTAGACTTATCAAGACTGGTCATGTATGCCAGCCTGTAGCCTAGCACTTAGCTCACTGGGCATCAGAGATCTGAGGCTCTAGAGCCAAAAAGTTCAGGCAGGCATTGGGTCAGAGAATAACAGATAATAATCAAAGGAAGTGGGGGAATGCCAGCCCCATTGAAAGGAACAACAGACTGTTGGCCATAGGGACTGTGGGTCCAGTGTGGGCCGATCTGAGTTTTCCTCAAGAGAGGCCTGAAATCTGGGCTTTTAAAACTTCAGATGTCCAAACCTTTAAATAACCGCAGTGAAAACAAATTTAAAGCATAATGTAAGCCAAAGTGAGACAGGTTAGCGGGCTGGGAGGGTTAATGACAGAAACTCTGGTTAGTGGGGGAAACGCAAGAGCAGGCCAGTCGCGGCCCACTCCTGCAGACAGCCCAGGTGGAAGCAGGGCCTCGGGTGTGCTTGTGTAGGCAGCTCACCTCCTGTCCGTCAGCTGTCCTCTTCCGTCTCCCCTTCCTCCAGCCTGAGGCTGCTTCACCTCTACGTGGGAGGAGGAGGTTTAGGCCCTCCTATCACCCAACCTTTTCCCAAAGCCACCACTGTGGCCAGTCCTCCCTACCCCTATAGGGCCTGGATTTTGAGACTCAAAAGCCAGGAAAGTATTTTTTCCTTCTGCATTCTGCTTTTCTGAGGCAATGGAAAATGCTCAGCTGATTTAATGAGGAGAAGGTATAAAGGTAAACCTAGTAACGCTAACTAACCTGACCCCAGCCCAGGGGTTATACTGGATGGAGGAACATCACACACAACAGGAGGCTCAAATGTGGGCCGTGTGCTTGGGAAGTTAGGGCTAGTCTGGTATAGCTGGTGGCTGCTGCTGCTAAGTCGCTTCAGTCGTGTCCGACTCTGTGCGACCCCATGGACGGCAGCCCACCAGGCCCCACTGTCCCTGGGATTCTCCGGGCAAGAACACTGGAGTGAGTTGCCATTTCCTTCTCCAATACATGAAAGTGAAAAGTGAAAGTGAAGTCGCTCAGTTGTGTCCTACTCTTAGCGACCCCATGGACTGCAGCCTACCAGGCTCCTCCATCCATGGAATTTTCCAGGCAAGAGTGCTGGAGTGGGGTACCATTGCCTTCTCCGATAGCTGGTGGAGTGTAGGGCAAGTAGCAGGGGAGAAGACTGGAAAGACAGATGATATAGGACTTAACATAAAAAGAAATTAATTGGCTTCGATGTCTGATTACTTATGTGTTATTTTTGTGGTCCAATTCTACATCTGTTTTGTGTAATCTTTTCATCCAAGCACTTTAAAGTGACATAAAGGGCTTCAGAAAGCATGATCTGGAAACCATGCTCATCATAATTTGCCATCTACAAAGGATCCAAAGCTGACACAGCTGAACTCATTTGAGGGTATAAGTAGCCCCGGACTTCACTGAGAGGTGCACCACGGCTGTCACTAAGCTTTCTTGCGATTTCAGAAACTGCTACCACTTTCTGCATGCCCTCTCCCCGCTGCCCCCACCCAGTTCCCATTGCCTACTTTGCCAGACTCCACCAAACTCTTCTTCCCCCAGTGACCCTTTCAAATCCATCTCTGACCCCTGAGGACACTGTTTTCCTTTCTACCCTCTCAAGCAGAGGGTTTGTTTCCAATGGTACAATCTCCAGTTTCAGTGTCCGGAACCTGGGCGCTGCCTCTGGACCGTCACTCTCTTTTTCTTTCTAAAATACTGTAACATCCTTGAGGTTCACGCTGTCCACCCCTTACCCTGACTTCCCTCCTCACTGAAGCCTTTAGCCTCTCTCTCCGGGTCTTCCTCTCCACTTTACTCTAAGGCACTACCATCCTTAGTGCTGATCAAAGCAACACCCTGGCTGCAGAGTTTGTTGACGACTGCACCTTCAGTGACCTTCTTCCTCCACCTCAGCACACTTTGAGAGGCGTAAGTGAAACCTTGCCATCATCAGAAACTGCACCCACTCTGACAACCCATCCTCATCATCTCATCACCTTCCAGCTCATTTACTCAAGTCCCCTCACTAAAATATTCTCCAGCCTCACCGAGATCTCTAAGCCAGTGCCATCACCACTTTCTCTATGTCTTTGAACTTCCTCCTATCTTGAGCTTCTTCTGTATCTGGCCTAGAAGCCATAGTTCTTCTTATAATAGCCTCAAAATATTACTGAGTCCATGGCGCCCCTTTTGCTTACCCTTGCCCGGCAAAGCCCCACAGATAGATAGATAGATAGATATACCTGTGCCTGAGTAAACCAGTATTACTGGAGAACATGGCACAGCTGGGTATATGGGCGTGATGCTAACTAACTTCATGTTTGCCAACCTTGTCTGTATCCTCAACACTGCTCAGCCGTTTTACCATGCTTTGCTAGAAGCTCCTGCTACTTTCACAAATTTCATTTCCTCTTTAGGCTTCCAATCCCTTTATTGTCAAGACATGAAGAGAATGATGACCTCCATACTCCAGGGAGAATGACTCTTTCCCTCCTCTTTATCCCTACAGCACTTCATTCAAATGGTCAATATTATTGCCAGTCGTATATAACACAAGTGATTATGTAGTTAACTATGTCAAGGCATTGTGCCATCTCTGATGAAATAGCTACTTCAAACTAAAACAGCTGGAAAACAGTCATAAGTTGAAAGAAGTATATTTATTGTCTTTATTTTCTTGACTTAACAATTAATTAAAAGCATCTTTTCATTTTTTTAAACAAAGTTCTGGTAGGGAATGTTAACAATGCTTATTGCTCATTTATAAATAAGATTTATATATACTCCTTCCTTTGGTTTTGGAATTAACAATTTCTTATTTCTTTCCAGAATAGCTTGAGGCACCACCTTGGAGGAGCCTCTAAATGACTCTTGTATCCTGAAAACCCATGGTAACCTCATTCCTACTCTGCTGGTTCCAATACCTTTCTGTAAGCTATTTGTATGTGCATGCTGTAGCCTTTTAAAAGGGGCCAGACAGTTTTAGCCACACTGGATCAAATAATAACATGGTTTAATTCATACATGATGTGGATTGGATTATACAGATGTATAATCCAATGTATACAGATGTACACAGATTATTCAGAATGTATCTGAATACAGGTCCTATGCTGTCACCAAGAGCATTTTACCATCTAATTCCAGCCAAATCCTAATAATACCACAAGACTGGGACTGTCTATCTGGGAGACAATTCCCAGTTCCCATCTCCTTCCTCTGTCTAGAGTAATCCATTTGCTGTTCCACCTTTGTAATTTGCATACTCCTTTCATGCGGAGTTTATCACATAAAACCTTGCTATTTTTATATGTATTCGTGTCTTTCTCTTTAGCTGTATCAGGATCTTCTTAAAGGCACAGATAATATTCTCTTTGAGTTCCTCCTACCTGCTCCCACACCTTCCACCCACCCGAACTGGAATCCTAACACCATGCTTTGCACTTAGTTGAAGTTCAGGGTTCCAGAAAAGTTAATGGATGAATGAATCATAAACACAATGTGGGTCATTTCCCCCATGCAATGCATCACCTGTCTTTGCCCACTCTGAAAGCGCTCAGCCTCTTCTCTGCCCACTCCCCCAGCTTCCCATAGTTTCTCCCCATCTGTCTGGTATTCATCTCTACCTCTAAAGTGCTTTCCAATCTGCTGAAATGCTGGTGCCTGCACCATAACTCCCTCTTTTAACTCCTTTTCAAAGCCATTCAGAAAGACTTAATCCTAAGGCTTAGCACTCTTCCATTTGAGAACTGTCCTACCACTCTGGGCTTCTCCAGCCCTGATAATACTGCTCACTCCCCCTCAATCTATGAAGCCTCCCTTAGCAAAGGAGCCAGTTGTCTTGGAACCAAAAGAAGCTATGTGCAGTGCCCAAGTCACCCACTAAATCCCCCTGGAAACTGAAGAGCTGGATGTGTTTCTCCCTAGGTTCTTTCCTTATGCCATCTTTTCTTGAACATCGCCAAAATGCTGCAACTATCTCCAATTATTCCTAAGCTTAAGTGTTTGCCAGAAACTGATGCATATGTAAAGCATGCACTCTTACTGTTCATGCAAAAAAAAAAAAAAAAAAGAAATTTTTTTTTTTTGCTTTAGTGATTACTTAACAAATGTTCCTGGCTATAATGACCCTAAATTCTAACTCTGCCTACCATTACTCCATAGATGTTTTCACTAACCACTACCTCCTCTAACGATCACATCGCCCTCTCATTGGGTGGGAGGTAGGGGGTGCTGCATCATTAGTCCCATTTTACAGATGCACAGTCTGGGGCTGGAAGAGAGATTTTGTGATTTTCCTAAATTGCCATGGTTTGTAAATGGCGGTGGTGGTACTGAGACTTTCCTACTTTCTCAAGCTTTTGTCAAATTTGTCGTGAGCAGCATTTGCTGCAGCCAACTTTGGTTCCTTGGGCATGCAGTCATTCATTTAAATGCTGGCTTCTTTGTTTATTTTTTGATTTAATATCTTCTAATTGGATAAACCAGATTTACATTTTAAAGGGAAAATCACCCTTATAGTCCTCTTAGTTTTTATAAATCTTTGTAACAATTTTAACTGGCCCCTATGTTAGAATTACAAGCAGCCAAAAGATATACATGGAGCACCTCCTTGTTAGCCCTACTGCCAGGCACAGGGAGGCTGGTGCGGGGTGGGAAATGGCACGGGATAGGGTGGGGAAGAAGCGCAGGGAGCTGGAGGGCCTGGAATGCGGTCCACGTTCCCCTGAAGGAGTACCTTTTCCAAAGTTTATCCTTCCTAAGGTGGTTTTTTCCTAAATCACAGAAATGTGCTGCATAGGCTAATAGAGGTCTTGCTAGAAGGGGAAGGGGGCGAGATGCAGGATAGTTTACAATCTAATCTCAGAGTCAAGCCACATGCCCCCAAGTCACACGCACACAGAGGCCCCCACCTGGGTTGCATTGGGATAAAAGACATGCTAGAAATGTCACCAAAAATGTACACCAAAAGCTGGCTGCAGCCATAGGCAATAAAGGAAAATAAAGGGGAGGTGACTGTAGGGTGAGAAAATCTGGAAAGCTTTGTAGAGAAGAGACTGATTTGGAAAGCACACAATCCTAGCTGAAGGAGGGCAATGCTGTCCTGTCCCCTGGCCTACCTATTGCTTGCTTAAGGAGACTCCAGGCCTGTGGAAGTAAGTAGGATATGAAATGCTAGTGTCCGCTACAAAGGAGAGGAGAGAAAAGAAAGCAGGGGCCACAGAGTGGGCAAGGGCATGCTTCTGAGCCACACTTCCTGGATCTGCGTCCTGTTTTGCCACTCAGCAGCTACGTGAACTTGGGCAAGCTACTGGTAGATTCTGGACTTCAGTACTGGTAGTGCCTACCTCCTAGAGCTGGTATACAGATTAAATGAGAATATTACCCACAAAGTGCATAGAACAGTGTCTGGCACACAGTAAGTGCTCAATAAGCGTTAGTTATTATTATGATCACACATGCATACATGTGTATACATTTACCGATATGTACACATGCTGCTGCTGCTAAGTCACTTCAGTGTGATCCACAAGTAGTACTGGGATCCATAGATTGAGATTGATTCTAAAAGACACCAGGAAGGGTCAGAGAAAGAGGACTTGACCATCATGTGCTGCTGCTGTTTTTACATGAGTTAACACTTTGAGATAACAACTCAGAGGAAAGGACAGTAACGAAGATGGTGATGTTTGGGACTGATCTTATGTCCTGGGCTCAGGCCCTGGAGCAGAGGGTTCAAACATTCAAGCCCTGCTTGGATTCCCCACACCGCAACCTGGAGGCAAAGCTGCCATTGGCTTTGCTGCTGTCAGAGGCAACAGTCATCTGAGTTGTGCCCTCCCCAGGGGTTTTGTGGTCCAGGCCCTGGAGGTCATGGAGACCAGCCTCATTGCTAAGGGGAATTTCCAGGCTGCTCTCATCACTCTGACAGAGTCACTGCCTGCTCTGCCTTGCTCCAGACTGAAGGGCACACACAGGCCTGCCCCAAAGTGCAGGAAGTTGGGGCCATCACCCTACCCTCCACACTTGGTGAAATCTATACTCTTGGGCAAGTTACTTAATCTCTTCAAACTACATCTCTAAAATGGACGCGATAATAAAAAATCATTACGGGACCAGTTGTGTGGTTTAGATACAACACGGTAAAGTTTAGTATTCTATAAAAGGTAGCCATTATTGTCGTGAATAGCTTCAATTGCCCTGCTGTTTTGATGCTGCAGGTAGCACATCTGAAAGCACACCTGAAATTCATAATTATGGTGACCAGAACATGTATTGACCAAAGAGGGGAGTTTTTGAGTAAAGGGAGTGCTGTTAGTGATGGCTCTGGGACAATAGGCATAAAGTGGGACTGTTTTGGGTAAACCAACCAGTTCACGATTTTCTACCCATTAGGAAATGTTTTCTCCTTCTTGACATTTCTGTCTTTTGAAAGACATTTATCTTATTGTTTATATTGCTTAGCTCTCGTTGATGGGGGAATGAATATGTGCTAGCCCTTCTACCTAGCACTCTAAGGAAATGAACTCTAACACCCTTCTGATCACTATAGGAGGTAGGTGTGACCTCTACTGCACAGCTATGGAACCTGAGGCTCAGGGAGGTTACATAACTTGCCCAACCAAGGTTACAGGTCCACTAATCGGTATCTTGGGGATTTCAGACATCGGCCAAAGCCTATGACTTCTACTGGATTAGAATGTTTAGAGGCGATTTGAGGATGATTTGGGGGGCCTTGACTCCCACCTCTCACCTGCTGGACCTAAAGGTGCATATCTTCCTCCCACGTGTGCACCAATTCCCAAATCATCAGCTCTGCAGAACCATTGCCTGCAATCTGATGTTCATAGAAATGGGAGCTTCATAAATACAGCTATTAAACCTGCTCCTGGTTTGTTTGTATATGGAATTTTGTGTAGTTTTCATAAGACCTGAAGAGTAATAGCTAAGCCGGCAGTAGGTTATATCTCTATTTTTTCCATTTTTATATTCCCTGCATGGGGTGGGGTGGGCAGCAATATCTCTAGACCTGATGCTCCTCATAGATGAGCTATACAGAACCCCTTGTTTTGGGAATGCCCACTTTGAACTCTGCCCTGGTGATACAGATGAACTGCCCTACCTAATAAGTAGCTATTGTGGAAAACATTAACCTTTGAAAGCTTAGTTCCATGGGAGCAAAGCTATGGCTCCCATAAAACTGGGGAATGATACTCAGAACTCAGCTGAACTTTGGGGACAACTTTATCATTTCTGGGGCCCTAATTTTCAGGAGGATAGCTCCCATGGTGTAAGCTAATGACTGCTTCCTATAGCGGCAGCATGAGTATGAAAAGTGCTCTTTGGCAAACACATTATTCACCCATTGTCACAGAGCCTGTCGTGTCCAGGGTGCTCATCCAGAAGTAATATCTTGTCATAGCAAGCACAAGTTTTCCTCCATACCCTTTGGACCTGGTTTCTCAGGACCGCTGATAAGAGCTTGCATGTAGAACTTGGCATCACTAGCAGGCAAGTCACAACTTTTGTCTCAACTAAACTTCAGCCCCAGGGACAGTCTTCATCCAGGGGTTTAAGGGCTTCCAAACTTTCAACAGTGGCATTGATGCCAGTCCTGAGGAGTGGGAAGATCAAAATTCCTCCCTCCCTACCCACTTGCAAGCAAGCAGACTGAGAAATCTATTCTCAAATATTCTGTTGAGTAAAGATTCCTTTGTTATTTTAACTGGGTTTTTATGGAGACAGGGATTCATTTTTGTGTCCCATGTCCTGAGTGACTTTAATGAGAAATGGCGGAAGTCAGTTCAGGGGAGCCCACATGCCCCTGGGTCTAGGCCCCCACTTCACTCCCCTGACAGATCAAGAAACCATGCAAGAAATTACAGCGTTACTCTTCCAGAGACCTTCAGCACAAATAATGCCTGCTCCTGATTACCAGAATTATGCCTGCATCATTTGGAAAGAGGGAGATTCCCTGCTTTTGGTACAAGTACTGTCTTCTTAACCATCAGGGGTGTTGTACACACAGTTCTATCTCCCTGAAATAGGTCACCACTTGGTGGTTCTTTCTTTTGGTAAATACCTGCTATCTTTAAGACTCAGCTTAAGGGGGGCACCTGACCTCATCTGGAGGACTTGGAAGATCTGGAAGTTACATAGGGCTGAACATGCTCCCTGTGACAAACTTCATCTCATTTTTATACTTACTAGTTCAAGGCCTGCCTTCATTCTTGGGTCGCAAGCTCTAGTTCAACCTGGACCTGTCAGCCATGTTCCTCACATGGCCATCACCTGGCAGAAGCAGAGAAGGCTCTCACTGAAGGAGCGGAATATTTGGGAGAATGTGTCTGGTGCAGTGGTGGTAGCATGTCAGAACCTTGTAGGGACCCCTGGAATGCTTAGCTGAAGCTGGAGATGCTTTCTGTCTCCCTTTCAGGGATCACTGGATGGTTAGTTTCTGCTTTGCTCCTAAAGTCCTAGAGAGTTAGAAGGAGGCTCCAGAAAAATCATGCCTTCCATTTGATTATATCACTTTATGGTTTATATAGATATTTCACCTATGCTATCTCAAGGCAAGGAAGGTTCTCTTATTTCCATCTTACTGGCAAGGACACTGAAGTCTCAGAGTGGTATAGTAACTTGTCCCCAATCACACACAGTATGGGGCGGAACTGGAAAGTGAATTATTTCCTGCTGTGACACAACTACATTAATAATACAGCGTCATTAAAAACTATAACAATGCTGATTATGTCTAACTTCCAAGTTCCAGCTGGTCACAGATCATTTGGAGCCTTTTTCAAACTGTCTCTATCACTTACCAAGGATTCAATCATTGCCTTTTTGCAAGTTTACCCTGCCTTGAGGAAATTTTTATTATTGGAATTCTTATTCCTGACCAAAATCTCCCATGTTCTGTGTGTCATCCATTCTTTGATAAGCCATTTTTACGTGTTTGCAATTCTGCTCTTTCCTTCAGCCAGGACACTAACCTCCATGTCTAGCCTATGTTTATTCTTCTGGGTCTCCAAGTGTATCTTTTTTCGCCTTTCATCCCCTGATACTTCCTATGTTACCCTTTCTAACTCTGGACCCTTCCTTAGGTGAGGTCTAGAGTACCTACGACATCAACGATGCTGCTTCAGTGTCACAGGGTCTGGCCTCAGAGCCACATGACTGCTAAGTTAACTACTATGTCAGTCAATTCACGCCCAAACAGGCGATTCTCCTGTGAGCCTAACTGCTCAGTCTAATATCACAAACACCACGGACCACCTTTGTTGGAACTGCTTTCAGAAATCAATGGCACCTTATTTTTAATATCCTCAGTAAGCTTCTGGTTCAAGATGATGGGTGAAGCACATGCTACAGCCTTTCCTTGTCACCCCCAGTCTCTGAAAGTGATAGAAAAGATAGTTTTTACCTTCATAACTGAATTATAAGACAAGAAGTGTAGCCCTCCTTGGGCCAGAAATTCTGGTAGTGTAAAAAATGTTGGGATCAACCCAATGAAGGAAACAAATCAAAATACATATGGGAGAGAAGAGTATCCCTCCATAAGCAGGACAAAACCCAGTAGGGCTCCACACTGAAGGCCATGGATAAAGGAAGCTGGAGAGAACCAGGGGCAACCAGCAGATTGAAGAGCTGGCCTCAGGAGCTCTTATGCATCTTCTCTCCTCCTACCAAGTGGCAGCTGAAGTGGGACTCTGCCCAAAGAAGCTATGGATAGGGAGGAGTGGGGCTGGAGACACAGAATATACCCAAGCCCTGCAGCCTCGGCGCTAAGGTATTCTGACTAGTAGCATGCCTTCCCCACTCTTCCTGAAAAGAGAGTACAATCTGCAGCAGAATATCTGGCTTCTTCCAGTCCTTCCCCAAAAGGTGGGAGAACAGAAACAGCCCAGCTAACAAAGAAATTCAGCCACAAAAATGAGCATATAGTTAAGACTCACCAAATATTTGGTGACTGCCAATACCGTGGAAGGGAGTTTATTTCACGAACTGTAAACAGAAGAGTTTATAATCGACGAAACAGGGCTCTAGAATGTGTTGCATCAACAGCCTCAAAGACACCAGCAGGCATTGCATCCATCAAAGGATGAACAGATAATGGACATTAGTACTTTGGCTTTTGAGATATAAATCTGAATGAATGGACTGAAAAGCCAAATACATAACAGTTGAAGTGATGGCTGGGAAATTCAGTCAAGGAAGTACCTTAGAATGTGGCACACAGAGATAAAAGAGATGAGAAATACAAAAGAGCAGGTAAGAAACAAGAAGGATGAATCTGTCAGACCCAGTATTTGTCTAACTGGCAATCTAGGAAATATTCAAAGAAATATGAGCTAAAGATATCCCAGAATTGAAGAGGACCTCCTAAATACTCAGCACTATAAATAAGTCACAGGTATCTCAGTGGGGCAAGGTTTTCATCCACTGTAGACAGACTTGATTTGGGAAGCAGCAGAAAGCCATTTTAAGCCCAATGTAGTGGAAGAGATCATCAAACTCCATTCTTATTGACAATGAGATATAAGCTAAATTAGACGGAAATTTAAGACATTTTTGCAAGACTCATAAATTAGTTCTGAAGATGCTTGCTGCCTCGACTGTTAGCACCCACACATACAGTTTAGCTAGTAGGATTTCCTGTTTTCTTAAAACTTCCTCTAGTTTCCTTGTATAGGAGTATACATATGCTAGCTTCCTAGCATAAGAGTATCTACACAAATTAGAAGCCAAGGAGTCAAGTAAGAGAGCAATGCCTCTCCTGCATCCTCCCTCAGCATCCTCACCCCTACTTCTGGTTCCACCAGTGGAAATTATTAATGCTTCCCAATGTGACTCCAGCTCCTTTGGTCTCATCATCCCAACTACACTGCTCGGTCCTACCTCCAAGCATTGCCAAAGCCCTCTTTTCTGCTCACCATCAAAATCCTAGCCACGTTCCAAGGCTCGGCACAAGTCCCACCTTTCACATAAAGGCTTCTTGGGCCGCCTTCTGTGCTAGTATCTCTTTATGCTTGTGACGACATCATGCTTATTAGTATTTCCTCCTCCTAGCCTGCAGGCTCCCACAGAGTGGAAAGAGTGCCACACGTGAACAGTTCCACCAAACTGCTTCAGGTGCCTGTTAAAATGAGAATACCCTCAGGAGAGACAATAAGCTGAAGGATTAGCCCCTGGAGACTAATTGTTTTGGTGAGATGATTTCCTCTGACTGGTCAGGGAGAAGGAAGCGAGTGGATAGGAAATGAAGAGAGAGAGTACAGCCAAGGAAATGTGGTGGAGAGTGGCTCTAGAGTTGTACTCATGCCACATCAGTGTCCCACGACCACCAAATTACTCCACGGCACCGGGGTCACAACTGCTGACACATGGACCACCAAGGAAGCTTAGAGATCATCTCATTCCCAGGCCCCTCAGAGCATCCAAGAAGGTGCGGTTACCTGCCTGCAAGGACACAACTCCAGTCCAGAGACTCTGCTCTTACCAACTGTACCCATACTATCCCTTATTACCCATACTCTCGTGGGAGACTGAAGACTAACGGCAGTAACAGCGTTTATTGAACTCCATGTGTTTCATATAGATACTCTGGTAAGGCTTCAACATGCTTTATCTCTTTTCCTCTTCACAGTTACCATATCAAGAAACACTATTATTTCCCCAGTTTTTCTGATAAGGAAACTGAAGCAGAGCTGTAGCAGTAAATGTACTCGCACAGTGATAGGGAGTCCATCTGAACCCTGGAAATCAGATGGCGCTGGCAGGGGTGCAGGAGGAACTTTGAGTTCCCCCCGTCAATTGTTTTCTCATTCTCTGAACCTGCAATGCCTTTCCCTCAACTTGATGTCTTGAAAACAATACTCCTCCTTCAAGTCCTGCTCATTAGGCCATACCCAGACTTCCCAGGATAATCTCTCCTCTACCCTATCATTGATCATGCTTCTGGTTGAACAATTGTAATTTGAGCTTATATTAACAGTAATAGGGCTTCCCTTGTAGCTCAGTCAGTAAAGAATCTGCCTGCAGTGCAGGATACCTGGGTTCAATCCCTGGGTTGGGAAGATCCCCTGGAGCAGGAAATGGCAACCCACTCCAGTGCCTGGAAAATCTCATGGACAGAGGAGCCTGGTGGGCTGCAGTCCATGGGGTCGCAAAGAGTCGGGCACGACTGAGCGACTAACGCTAACACTTAACGGTAATATGAATGACTCTGTCTTGTCCAAATTAACTTCTTGAGGGCAAGGGCCTCATATGGTTCATTGCATTATTCCCAGGGACTAGAACACTGGCTGGTAATTGTAGATATTAAATTTTTGGAGTGAATACAGTAGTCTGCATGGGCACTTGCTCTCGATGAGACAGGCTCCCCCATGGCAGAAACCCAGAGATCCCATCAGTCTGGATGCCCACTGAGGCTTAGGGCAACTGTGGACAGTGTCAGTATGAAGTGGGTCCCGGACGTGTCCCTCATTCTCCCTCTAAATATTTCTCACTGGCTCCGCTGGCTGCATAATTTACCACTGTATCAAGCCTTCCTCATCTGAAAGATGTTGGCGCCCGGTGAAAAGTTAAATGACATCAAAGTTCAAGGAGATTTCATTCACTTAACAACCTGGAAATCACACTCTACTGGTCAACAAAGGTGGTTCTGATCTGGAAAGAGCCTCTGGGACATTGGAAACCTGAAGTAGTAGGTGGATAAAGGATCTTAGGAGTTGTAAATCCTGCAGGGAGTCCAGAACCCAGCATTGTATTCAAAGTATATTGATTACTGAGTGTTTCTCCACAGCTTTCATTAGATTCTTAGAATGATGCGTCTGGGGCTCTAAAGAGAATGAGAAGAGCCAGCGGAGATGGCCAAACCTGGCCACTTGCACCTCACATTCCCTGACATCCGAGGTCAGTGCCAGGTACATGAGCCTGTAGGTGACACTGGCTGGCCTGAGGGTAATCGTGCAAAAGAGCCAAGGAAGGTGAAGAGGGAGAACGCACTGGGGAAATCTGTGAAGGGAAGCTGAGAGAAAGGGTAAGAACCCTGGGCATCAGATCCACAGCTCAAAGAGGTCATGTGGCCCAATCCCCTTGTTTTATAGATAAGGGAAGGAGGTCCAGAGAGGTTAGGTAACCCCACTGTTTGAGGTCAGTCAGTGGCTCCCTCACCAGAGATTGGCCCTGCTCTAGGCCATTTCTATGGCCTCACAGTTTGTTCATTAAACAACAGATAAGCTCACAAGTAAAGGCCGGTATTGCTGCATTTATCTGACTATTTGGGTGGTGGCTTCGGGCCAATTCATTGCTGGAATTTGGCATTTGGAATCAGAGATAGGGTAAGGAAAACATCCCTCTGGGCACATGTGAATGCATCATGACCCCATTAAGAAGCGTAGCTTGTCAACTGTTCATTCATTCCCTTCACCAACATTTACTGAGCACATACTAGGTACAGGCACCCACGGTGTCTTCATCAGAGGCTCCAGAGAGGAGTGAATAGTGAGGATTTGCCTTGGAGGAACTTGCGCTGTGGTGATGACGAAGGACATCCCACTGCAGAGGCAGCTTTGTTACTGCCCTTCAAAGGACTTATCACAACCAGGTAGGTGAGCCAACGCAAGGCCTCTGGGGACCTCGATGTGGTAAATCTTGGACACCAAGGCTCAGACGTGGCTATGAATCTTGCCACAAGAAAGAGGTTCAGTGGCCTCTGGCTGGTGGCCCCGGGGCTGCCCACCCCTGTTTAGGAACCTTTCAGGTTGGTTTTGGAGTTGCGGAGTCACACAGCTCTGTGTGCCAGGGAGACTCTGAAGCTTGAGGAGCAACAGCCGAAACTGCTGGTGCCCAGTCCCAGAGGTTTCAGTTTGACCCTGGGCTCAGTGAATCCTGAGGCAGAGAGGATCCACATCCTTGACTGGGGCCCCAGGGAGGCTTGGGGAGTGCACAAGGTCACAGGGCTAGTTAACCACAGAGCCTAGACTGGAACTTGGGTTCATGACTCCAAATCCCACTACTGTGATGCTGTCACTTCTGCATTTCCTCACCTCAGGTAAAAAGTCAAAATTGGGCTGAAAAATCCCACTACTAATAACCCTTTGAGGCCAGATAACATGTTGTGAAGCCACTCAGTCACGTCTGACTCTTTGAGACCCTATGGACTGTAGCCTACAAGGTTCCTCCCTCCATGGGATTCTTCAGGCAAGAATCCCAGAGTGGGTTGCCATTTCCTTCTCAAGATAACATGTTAGATCTTTTAAAATTGAGTTGAAAAGTGAAGTGGTGGGAAACCTCTTGAACTGCTGCTATGGGAATGATGCCCAGCCTGGCCTGTTCTGCCTCTCCATGAGACAGGCTCAGCCTGCTGGTGAGAAAAAAGTATGGTTTGGATGTCAAGTGGCTCCTTACAAAAGGCTCTGAGGATGCCATGGGTCTCCAGTCTCTCGACATCAAATCCCACCCCCCCCCCCACCCCCAACCCAACTTGTCTCATGGCCTGAAAAGGCCATCATCTAGAAGGCTCTTCAGGGGGTCAATGTTGATACTTTAAGACAAACTCACCTGGGGAAGGATATCAGATGCAGCCTACTGGGAAGACAATGGATTGGGTGTCTGAAGGACAAGAGGGCAGCCTCGGACGGGTGAAGGTGAAAGCTGAAGTAAAAGGGCAGTCAGTAAGCAGCTGTGGAGAAAGGAGCAGTTTCACAAGCATGCATTGGAGTCATGGGACCTCAAAGATGAGTAGGAAAGCCCCAGGCCTGCCCGACACCCAAGAGCTTTGGGTCTGTGTGTTCATGTGAAACGTGGATTTTGGTATTTACTAGAGAGGGAAACTTGCCTTTCAGGCTCCATCAACTGTCTTTCCTATGTGTAAGGAAAGCTTGTGGCTGAGGTCTCCCTATGGTGCCCTAAAGGAGAGTCCAGGCCAACCACACAATCTTTATCCCACCAGATCTCCCTTGTTGGTTTCTATTATCTCTCCTCCAGAATAAGAAATTCCCAGGGGCTCACCTGAATGCCTGCTAGGAAAAATGACTTACTCACCAGTGTCATGACCCCAACGCCAGGACATGGAAATCAGATCACAGAATGTGCACACGGAAAACTTTTCCCACTTTTAAGTGACCATTGACAAGTGATCTGGCTTCTCTGGATCTCATGTGGTTGGTTCAGTTTTCAAAGGAGAGAACTGTGCTATTGTAAGGTCTTGGAGTTTTGCTCCCCCCACCACAACCCCGCCTGCCATCCCAGATCTGATACTCTGTGTTTCCTCGATGTAGAAGTTCATGGGCAGTTTTGCCTCCCATCTTACAGACTTGTGGTCCTCACATGATGTCCTGGTTTACAGCACCTTCCTCAGAAAATTTTCCACATACCTCCTGTATCTGAATGTAGTGCCTTGTTCAGACAGGGCCCTAAATGTTTAACGAGAGCCTCCACAACTCTAATGACTTGGCAGTCAAAAGCAAGAGTCTCTCATGACCCACATCAAAGGGAAAGGAGGAGGGATGTTTCTACTAGGTGAGAAAAGGCTCAAGGAATAAGAGGAAGACACAGACCGCTCCTGGGAGGCTCGCAGGGCAGAACCAGTTGAACTCGGGTGACATGGGGGAGACATGAGGTAGGTTATCTGTGGTTCAGTGAGGCGTCAGAGTGTGGGTAGAGAGAGCCAAGAAATAAGGCTGACTAAGGATAATTCTGGAAGCCTTGTAGTTATGTGGAAGCAAAAAAAGTTTTTAATGGGATCGATGTAATGAAAACTGAGTTGGAAAACAATCTGGCAGCAGCGTGCAGGATGAACTGAAAGGGATGGTCTGAAGAGCAGGATGTCAGGTGACAATGGAGAATAAAAACCTGCATAGAGATGGAAATGGTTCAAACACAGGGGACAGATTTGTAGTGAGCACATGCATAGCCCTGGACACTGTTTCCCCTGTGGGACATAGTTGTAAAGGATGTAGATGCAGACCCCCAGCCTTGGGGGACTTCATCTTCCAGGAGCCAAACAGAAGGGAGACAACCCTTAAGAATGAAGACTTCATTTTATTCAGCAAAGGATTTGAGGAAACATACACATCCAATTCAGAAGGATAAATATAAATTTAACTGTTTTCCTTAACATCCCTTTAGATGAAACAATGATTTGTGTGTGACTGACCTTATAAACGGAGAAGGCAATGGCACCCCACTCCAGTACTCTTGTCTGGAAAATCCCATGGATGGAGGAGCCTGATAGGCTGTAGTCCATGGGGTCACTAAGAGTAGGACACGACTGAGCGACTTCCCTTTCACTTTTCACGTTCATGCATTGGAAAAGGAAATGGCAACCCACTCCAGTGTTCTTGCCTGGAGAATCCCAGGGACGGGGGAGCCTGGTGGGCTTCTGTCAATGGGGTCGCACAGAGTCGGACACGACTGAAGCGACTTAGCAGCAGCAGCAGACCTTATAAGTCACTCGTAGTTGAAGGCCTGGCGCCACAGCACGACTAGGCAAAGGCAGCTGCAGAAGGGATTTGCACACCAGGTCCAAGTGTGCAATGCCTGAAAGGCTGTGGTGCTTGACACTCAGCAAAGGCTGCAAATGGGCTGGAGTCTGGATTGGACCCATGGAGAGATGTTATGTTTGGCATCACATCTGAAAATCTGAGAGGAGTCCTGGGCTCTATAACATCTACCCATCTCCACAACTGTGTCATCCGTGTAGTCCTTGAAGTCATCAGATCTTGGGAATGCCAAGAGTGGAATGAAGGGTCCACCAGAAAACTTCAATTTGGGGAGATTTTTCCCAACAGAGGCTTTTGAAAACCACTGGATATTAGATTTTAAGGTAATGTTTTGCAAAAGTCTACAAGGAAGACATTAATTTGCATTCAACTGACCACTGAGAATACGTTTTGATCATTAATGGAGCAGAGGATAGGGTTAAGGTCCATCTCAAAAATTAAGATATGGGTTCAAAGGTAAAGGGAAATCTTGTGTTAGAGACAAGACATTTTTAGGGAATATCTTTAGAACCTTGTGATAATGTGTTTAGACTGGGATATGGAGCAAATATTCCTAGAGGGTAGGAAAGTAAGGGTAAGGGGTAAGTAAAGAAAGATTTTGAGAATGACTGGGGAAATGATATATGAGAAAGTTGGGGTGGGAGGAGAAGTTTAGAAGGAAGTTAGTGGATTTGGTTTTAGCCATAAATGTGGAGTGATGGTGAGACATCTAAGTGCTGATGTTCACTAGGCACTTGATATTTCAGATATGGGGGTAAAGAAAGAGGACAGGGCCAAGAAGGGAACTGAGGGTGGGTACGCACACAACAGAAAGAGCTAAAGTCAGGAAAATAAATGAGTTCTCAAAAGGAGTATGAAGCCAAGGGCTAAGCTCTTAGGCTGGGAAATGCTCAGGGAGCTAGGAACAGGTACAGAGGAATTTCTTATTACAGAGGAGCAGTGGGAGAAAAGGAAAAGCCTATCAAAACAGCCATGGGCAAACAGATACAAGAAGAGATAGCCAAATGGGTCCAAAGCCATTGGAGTGAAATCAGATGAACAAAGATGGAAGGGGAAAAGGTACAGTCTAGGAGGTAGGAAGGGCATTAAAATCTCTGGGGACTGATGGGAGTGTAGGTAAAGCAGAAGCCGGAAGTTATGAGGAAATGGATTTAAGGGAAATGGTAACATGGGTTATTTGGAAGAAAAAGAAGTTAGCCTGCAAAGAAGATAGGAGGCCAGAGATGTAAAAGGAAAACAAGGAGAGGCAGCCAGGAAAGAACCAGGCGTGTAGTGAGAGGACACGGAAAGTGTGTTTGGGTTAAGAGTATGGGCTTTCAGCTCTCCCAGATTGGTGCTCACCTCCCACTTTACCACCTGCTTTGACATGCTGAGGCCCAGTTTCCTCATCTGTAAAATGGAGGTATAATGAACTCATTCTAGAAAGTTGTTGTGGTGACTGAGCCCTAATACATGTAGAGCACTTGGTGAAACATTCCGGGTGAGAGTGAAACTGATGCTACAGATATCTGGTCTTGTCCACACTCTTCAAGGGACTCTTGACACCCACATCCAGGTTGTTTGTTTCTCTTGTAAAACAGCAATAACAGCTGTTATAACTTTTTCTAAAAATAGAAAAAATTAGTTTTTGGAGATTCATGCCTTTTGAACATTCTCCAGCTTCCATCTTCCTCTCTCTCAATTATCATAGCATCCTAGCCACGCCTCCTTGCTCATCAAAAATGCTAGCACTTAGCCATGAGCAGCCTCTCCTGGTTTCTTGTTAGATTTGGGCCAGTCCTCCCCCACCTTCTTTTTATAAGTTTATCCTCTATATTCTGTCATCAAATTTTGGTGTCCCTTAAGACACCCTTCTCAGTCTATACACTTTCCATAGCCCATAAGTCAGCTTAGACCTCTTTCCTGAATTATAAATTGTATATTGCCTCTTGGATATTCCAAACCTCAAAACTGGTCCAGGCTCAGAAAATGGCACACCACCCCTCTAGATACAAAGTGTGGAGACTTAGAAGGCATACTTAACATTTTCCTTTTTCCTCAAATCATTGTGTTTATATCATGACCACCATGCCAATTTAACCACCAAATATCTCACAAACCTGTCCACTCGTCTGTTTCCCAAGACCACGATACTGCCTTCTATTGCCTGAAAAACTATAGGAGTCTCCTCCACCCTCTCCAACACCCCTCCTCGCACTGTGTTCTTCCCACTGAAGTCAGAGATTTGTATTTTTAAAATGCAGGTATGACTTTGTTGATTCCTTGCTTAAAGCCCTTCGGTGGCTCCTCATTTCTCTTAAGACAAATTCTAACCTTTTTAATATTCCTACAAAACTTTGCACAGGTGTATGTTATCACTTCAGCTCAGCCCCAGTGCACCCCACACTCCTCCTGCTCTCCGGGCCCCAGGTCCCCAGCCTTCTTCCTGTGCCTTGCTGACCCTTCTTTCTGCTTTACATCATGCTCACCCTCGCTCTGCTCCCATTGGTCCCAGGTCGCCAGTCTCATTCCAGAGCCCCTCCTTGAGATAGGACCCTCTGCAGCCATAGGTCTTCCTGTCCTCAACTGGATGTTCTCACTCACTTGGGGGAACCATTCAATAAACATCTGTAACTTCTCCAAGACTCTGTCAGTCCCTGGGGGCTGAGGTCACATCTGTCTTCCTCCTTGCAAGAGCCCCAGTAGTCAGGCTTCTATCTATGGAGACTGAGATCAGAAGGTGTGTTAGGGAAAACCAAGGTGACTGGGTTGTGGGGGCATGAAAGAGAGATGGGCCAGGTGTACTAGAGAGAATGAGGAGGGCAGGCTTGGCACCCAGCGCTCAGACCCTAGGTGGCTGTGTCTTCTCCCTGCTGGGCAGGTCACTGCCATGCTGCAAGGTAGGATTTGATAGGGTCTGGCCAAGTTGGACAGCACTTTTGCAAGGTAAGAGCCTGCCTTCATACCTTGCAGAGGGTCAGGGCTGTATCAGGGGATCTGGGAGGCCCTTCCAGCACTGTGGGGCCCAGAGTATATTCTGACCCCAAGACACTGGTACACCCAGCCTCTGCTGTGCCCCCAGCTGACTTTACCCTTGCTCACACTGGGGACTCTGTACTGGTATTTCTTTATCTCGAGGTTGTAGGGCATTAAGGTGGTAGGATACCTGTGCTCCACGCAGCATGGGAGCACGGGCCTAGTTCAACAGGAGGCCAAAGTCTCTGCTTGGTACGATGTGGGATGCTTCAGTGAAGGAGACCACTCTGCAAACAAATGCCTGGAGAGCCAGGTATGTGAGATGGCTTTTGAAGGTACGTAGCCACATGTGTGTATATGTATGTTTGTGGGTGAGGGGAAACTCTTCCTGGCACAGGGACGTATAAGTAATCTCTCTGAAGTTCTAGGACCTTACTCCATTCCTGTACCATAGCTCAAAGGCCTATGTTCAACCTGTGTGGCCCACTGGAATGTTCTATTGGACAGGAAAACCAATATGCAAGGCAGGGAGAATCTTTAAGGACCTTTCCATTCAGAGGTCAGAAACGCTAACTTTTTAAAAGGG
Source organism: Bos indicus (assembly GCF_029378745.1). NCBI lineage: Eukaryota > Metazoa > Chordata > Mammalia > Artiodactyla > Bovidae > Bos > Bos indicus. The sequence goes on from NC_091769.1 coordinate 58,942,123, forward strand.
AGTTGTTCTGAATAGGCTGGGAATGAATATACATAACTGAAAGGTCCGTGAATGTAGAGACCAAATGAATCCCATAACAGGGAGCTAATGCCATGATTCAGAGCATGGGCTCTGGAAACAGACTCCACAGGTTCCAATCCCACCTCTACAATAACTAGCTGGGTGCCCAAGGGCAAAACACTTATCCACACTTCAGTTTTCTCATTTACAAAATGGGTACCATCATACTTAGCCTACTTATTGTGAGGATGAATGACTTACTATTTGTAAAGTGCTGGGAACATTGTGTTGACACACAGCAAATGCTTTGTAAGCATTAAAAAAATTCTCATCCGTTGGGTCTTTAGTGCCCTTTGAGGCATCTTTATGACATATTTTTGAGGAAGATGAGGAATCAGGCTTCTTTGCCCCTGCAAACATTTAGACATACAGGCAGTGCTAACATTGTACAGTAGTGCAGGACAGTAAAATGACCATGCAAGCTGAAACCATGCAAGATAATCCTAAAAATTGTTCAGTTCAGTTCAGTTGCTCAGTCGTGTCCAACTCTTTGCGACCCCATGAATCGCAGCACACCAGGCCTCCCGTCCATCACCACCTCCCGGAGTTCACTCAGACTCACGTCCATCGAGTCAGTGATGCCATCCAGCCATCTTATCTGTCGTCCCCTTCTCCTCTTGCCCCCAATCCCTCCCAGCATCAGAGTCTTTTCCAATGAGTCAACTCTTCGCATGAGGTGCCCAAAGTACTGGAGTTTCAGCTTTAGCATCATTCCTTCCAAAGAAATCCCAGGGCTGATCTCCTTCAGAATGGACTGGTTGGATCTCCTTGCAGTCCAAGGGACTCTCAAGAGTCTTCTCCAACACCACAGTTCAAAAGCATCAATTCTTTGGCACTCAGCCTTCTTCACAGTCCAACTCTCACATCCATACATGACCACAGGAAAAACCATAGCCTTGACTAGACGGACCTTTCTTGGCAAAGTAATGTCTCTGCTTTTCAATATGCTATCTAGGTTGGACATAACTTTCCTTCCAAGGAGTAAGCGTCTTTTAATTTCATGGCTGCAATCACCATTTGCAGTGATTTTGGAGCCCAAAAAAATAGTCTAACACTGTTTCCACTGTTTCCCCCTCTATTTCCCATGAAGTAATGGGACCAGATGCCAGGATCTTCGTTTTCTGAATGTTGAGCTTTAAGCCAACTTTTTCACTCTCCTCTTTCACTTTCATCAAGAGGCTTTTTAGTTCCTCTTCACTTTCTGCCATAATGGTGGTGTCATCTGCATATCTGAGGTTATTGATATTTCTCCTGGCAATCTTGATTTGTGTTTCTTCCAGTCCAGCGTTTCTCATGATGTACTCTGCATAGAAGTTAAATAAGCAGGGTGACAACATACAGCCTTGACGTACTCCTTTTCCTATTTGGAACCAGTCTGTTGTTCCATGTCCAGTCCTAACTGTTGCTTCCTGACCTGCATATAGGTTTCTCAAGAGGCAGGTCAGGTGGTCTGGTATTCCCATCTCTTTCAGAATTTCCCACAGTTTATTGTGATCCACACAGTCAAAGGCTTTGGCATAGTCAATAAAGCAGAAATAGATGTTTTTCTGGAACTCTCTTGCTTTTTCGATGATCTAGCGGATGTTGGTAATTTGATCTCTGGTTCCTCTGCCTTTTCTAAAACCAGCTTGAACATCTGGAAGTTCACGGTTCACGTATTGCTGAAGCCTGGCTTGGAGAATTTTGAGCATTACTTTACTAGCGTGTGAGTTGAGTGCAATTGTGTGGTAGTTTGAGCATTCTTTGGCATTGCCTTTCTTTGGGATTGGAATGAAAGCTGACCTTTTCCAGTCCTGTGGCCACTGCTGAGTTTTCCAAATTTGTTGGCATATTGAGGGCAGCACTTTCACAGCATCATCTTTGAGGATTTGAAATAGCTCAACTGGAATTCCATCACTTCCACTAGCTTTGTTCATAGTGATGCTTTCTAAGGCCCACTTGACTTCACATTCCAGGATGTCTGGCTCTAGGTCAGTGATCACACCATCGTGAATATCTGGGTCATGAAGATCTTTTTGGCACAGTTCTTCTGTATATTCTTGTCACCTCTTCTTAATATCTTCTGCTTCTTTTAGGTCCATATCATTTCTGTCCTTTATCAAGCCCATCTTTGCATGAAATTTTCCCTTGGTATTTCTAATTTTCTTGAAGAGATCTCTAGTCTTTCCCAGTCTTTCCCATTCTGTTGTTTTCCTCTATTTCTTTGCATTGATCACCGAGGAAGGCTTTCTTATCTCTCCTTGTATTCTTTGGAACTCTGCATTCAGATGCTTATACCTTTCCTTTTCTCCTTTGCTTTTCACTTCTCTTCTTTTCACAGCTATTTGTAAGGCCTCCCCAGACAGCCATTTTGCTTTTTTGCATTTCTTTTCCATGGGGATGATCTTGATCCCTGTCTCCTGTACAATGTCACGAACCTCATTCCATAGTTCATCAGGCACTCTAAAAATTGTACTGTGATCTATAAAAATTTTCTTGAAACATGAAAAACTCTATTACTATAGTTGTTAAGTGTATATGGAAGTGTAAAAAAAAAAAAACCAGTATTTTAATACATTGTAATATAAACATTCAAACATTGCAATTCTTAAAGTGTTTTTTTCTTTGTAAAAAATATTTAGCAAGAGTATGTCAGCAGTCCCTGCTGTCTTCTTTTTGTAGAACTGGAACATTTTTTTCTATGCCTTGCTGAAAAAAAGCTGTAATATTCCTCCTTTATAAATTTGCATCAGCTTCCAATATCTTATACTTTGTGCTCCCAATATTGTAATATCTCTCTGAGAGTTTCTTAAATGAGAAATTTTTGCTCTCAGCACTTCCTCTGCAACATCATTCTCCTTCACTTTCTTCACTTATGCTTTTAACACTGGTTTCAGGTTTCATCAATGTAGACAGAAACCCTGAGGGTCTTGACTGTCAGGAAGTCACAAGGAGCTTACTCAGAATGAGCTTTACTTACTCAGTAAAATTTCAGTCTGGAAACTGAATACCTAAAAACTCAATCTGTTCAAAGGAACTGCTCACTAACAAAGGAACCAAATGATAATAGACACAAGGCTGACTTTTCAGTCTCAATTTACATATATTTTTTAAAAAGGAAAAAAACTACCCAACATATGTGCAAGAAGTTTTAGTGCCTTGCACTTAGCTGTTAATGATTACTTAAATAGTAGAATAATAGGATGAATCAATAGCGTGAATCAGGCAACTGAATGAATTCAACTATGTCATGAAATTTCTGTTCTTGCCAGAAATGTGTCCTTGATTGCATATCTAAGATCTCATATAGATAAGGGGAGAAAAGTAATTATATATACTTCGGAATCTGATGAAAATTATGGCTTCTTTCCCCCATAAAAGAGCAGATATAACATTTTATTCAGTATTTCAAGGAGTTTGCATAACCCCTGATATCCACTTAAAAACTTCATTAAGAATCTAGAACTTTATCGCTAGGTAAAACTCAGCCAGTTGGATCATAAAGAAGGCTGAGCGCCAAAGAACTGACATTTTTGAACTGTGGTGCTGGAGAAGACTCTTGAGAGTCTCTTGGACAGCAAGAAGATCAAACCAATCAATCCTAAAGGAAATCAATCCTGAATACTCATTAGAAGGACTGATGCTGAAGCTGAAGCTCCAGTACTTTGGCCACCTGTTGCGAAGAGCTGACTCATTGGAAAAGACCCTGATGTTGGGAAAGATTGAAGGCAGGAGGAGCAGGGGACAACAGAGGATGAGATGGTTGGATGGCGTCATTGACTCAATGGACATGAGTCTGAGCAAACTCTGGGAGATAGTGAAGGACAGGGAAGCCTGGCATGCTGCAGTTCATGAGGTCACAGAGTCAGACATAACAACTGAACAACAAAAACCCAGCCAAAGTCTGTTTCAAGAACACTGCAAGTCTTGGAAACTCAGAACACTTTTCAAGGGAAGATAATCCTTGGAGTAGTCACCTGGGACCAGGAACTGAATGGAATGGTTGCTCATTCTTCATTACATAAGACTATTCAATATAAGTCTCTTCAACAAACTACAATCCTTGAAACTCTCTTCTGAGAGTATAGGTATTAGAAATCCTTATTGAAAAGAAAGACTCAACACTACATTGTTGAAAAACACTGCAGAGGGGAGTGGCCAAGATGGCAGAGTAGGAAGACCTTGTGCTCACCTCCTTCTGTGGGCAGTCCAAAATTTTGATTATTTACAGAGCAACTATCCATGAAAGTGATTTGAAGTCTAGTAGAAAAGATCTATAGCTCAAGATTTAAAGAAGGAACTATAATATGGGTAGGAGGAGCATATATATAGTAAAGTCAAGACCGATACCTCCAGGTAGGTGAACCCACCAACAGGAGGATAATTACAATTGCAGATATGGCCTCCAATAAATGAGGGGTCCAGCTTCACATAGGACTCCTCAGTCTGGGAGTTCTACACTGGGAAGATGAGCCTCCAGAACATTTGGCTCTGAAGGCTAGTAGGGCTTGCTTTTGGGCTTCCCAGGTGGTACTAGTGGTAAAGAACCTGCCTGACAATGCAGGACACTTAAGAGATGTGGGTTTGATCCCTGGTTAGGAAGATCCCCTGGAGGAGAACATGGCAACCCACTCCAGTATTCTTGCCTGGAGAATCCTGTGGACAGAGGAGCCTGGTGGGCTACAGTCCATAGAGTCACAAAGAGTTGGAAATGACTGAAGCAGCAGCAGAAGCAGGGCTTGCTTTCAGAAGCCTCAGAGGATTGTGGGAAATAGAGACTCCACTCTTAAAAAGTGTACACAAAACCTCACGTGCTCTAGGGTCAAGGGCAGAAGCAGTCATTCAAAAGCTAGCAGGCCCACTGGTGGATCTTAGAGATGCTCCTGCAGAATCAGTAGGCAACTGAACCTCAATTTGAGGATGACACTAGCAGCAGCCATTTGGGGGTGTGGATCCCACCACAAGGATATTGTTGCTGGTAAGCACCATTTTGGAATCCTCCATCTAGCTTATTAGTGTCAGGACCTGGCTTATCCCCACCAGCCCATTGATACCAGTCCTGGAAACTCCCACATCAGGTGCCTAGGCTAGATGGGGACACATCCCAGCCTACCAGCAGGCCTGTTTATATACAAACCCCTGAGCCTCTAGACACCCTGGAACATGGCCCCCCAACCAGGGAACCAACATTAGCCCTGGACCCAGTTTCACTCATCAGGGAGAAACCAGCCCTGGGATCTCCTGGGCCCCAGCCCTGCCCACCTACAGGCCAGCATCAACTCTGGGACCCCTGAAGCCCTACAGCCAAAGACCCCGAAGACCAGATCTTCCCACCACTGACCTGGAAGTAACCTCAAGACCTGACTTCACCCTCCAATGGGTGGACAACAGCCCTAGGACCCCCTGGGCCATGGTTTTACCCACAGGCCGACGGACACAGCTCTGGGACCACCAAGGACCTGCAGCTGGCTGTGTCACAATCCAGTGAACTCACCAGTGTGCCAGCACCAGAAATGGGAACCCCTAGGCCTACAGCCAGAGAACCCATGACCTGACTCTGCCCATCAGTGGACTGGCAGTAGTGCCAGCACCTGCCCTTATTGGTGGTTGGGCACCAGCCCAGGGCCCACCCACCAGCAGGCAAAACAACCAACCCAGGATCACAGTAGCCCCAGAGGCAGCTATGTCAAGACCCAACCTACCCACCAGGAGATTGGCACCACCCAGGAATGCCCTGGGCTCTGGCCCTGGCTAACAGCAGGTCTACAGCAGATCCAGGACACCTTGGGAGGACACCCTGGGAGGACATCCTGGGAGGACAACTCTCAGCCAGCCAAGTCAGGATTTGACTATGAAATATGTCAGAAAGAAACGGGGAGAGGGAGAAAATTCAGAGTTGTTAAAATTCATTCACACTTAAAAAATCAACTCAAAATGACTGTGTGTATATATATATATATATATATATACACACACACACACACATATACACACACATATACACACACATACATATATGCTCATATATATATTACTATATATAAACATTTTGGTAACTAGAAATCAAAAATCTATAGTAGATATACACAGAAAAAAAGAGGACTCCACACATAACACTAAAAATAGCCATCAAATTACAAAGGAAGAGAGAAAAAGGAATAAAAAGCTTCATCAAACAAAAGAGAATTAACAAAATAGCAATAAATATATAACAATGAATTATTTTTTTAATCTGTTTTTTGGGGGCTGTGCTACATGATATGCAGGATTTGATCCCATGTAGTTCCCTGATCAGGGACTGAACCTGTGGCCCTTGCATTGGAAACATGGAATCAACAACTGGATCACCAGGGAGTAAATAATTACTTTAAATGTAAGTGGAGTAACTGCGCCAATCAAAAGACATAGAATGGATGAATAGATATGAAAACAAGACCCATATATATGCTGCCTATAAGAAACTCATTTCAGATCTAAAGACATACAAAGTGAGGGGATAGAAAAGTATATTCCATGCAAATAGGAAAGAATAAAGCCAGGACGCCAGTGCTTATATCAGACAGAATAGACTTTAAATACTGTTACAAGAGACAAAAAAAAAAAAAGCTACATAAAGATCAAGGGCTCAATCCAGCAAGAAGTTTAACAATTATAGTCATATATGCACTCATCATCAGTTCAGTTCAGTCACTCAGTCATGTCCGACTCTTTGTGACCCCATGAATCGCAGCACGCCAGGCCTCCCTGTCCATCACCAACTCCTGGAGTTCACTCAAACTCACATCCATCACGTTGGTGATGCCATCCAGCCATCTCATCCTCTGTCGTCCCCTTCTCCTCCTGCCCCCAATCCCTCCCAGCATCAGAGTCTTTTCCAAAGAGTCAACTCTTCCCATGAGGTGGCCAAAGTACTGGAGTTTCAGCTTTACCATCATTCCTTCCAAAGAAATCCCAGGGCTGATCTCCTTCAGAAGGAGATCAGACTTCAGACTGGTTGGATCTCCTTGCAGTCCAAGGGACTCTCAAGAGTCTTCTCCAACACCACAGTTCAAAAGGATCAATTCTTCGGTGCTCAGCTTTCTTCACAGTCCAACTCTCACATCCATACATGACCACTGGAAAAACCATAGCCTTGACTAGACAGATGTTTGTTGGCAAAGTAATGTCTTTGGTTTTCAATAAGCTATCTAGGTTGCTCATAACTTTCCTTCCAAGGAGTAAGTGTCTTTTAATTTCATGGCTGCAGTCACCATCTGCAGTGATTTTGGAGCCCAGAAAAATAAAGTCTGACACTGTTTCCACTGTTTCCCTATCTATTTGCCATGAAGTGCTGGGACCAGATGCCATGATCTTCGTTTTCTGAAAGTTGAGCTTTAAGCCAACTTTTTCACTCTCCTCTTTCACTTTCATCAAGAGGCTCTTTAGTTCCTCTTCACTTTCTGCCATAAGGGTGGTGTCATCTGCATATCTGAGGTTATTGATATTTCTCCCGGCAATCTTGATTCCAGCTTGTGCTTCTTTCAGCCCAGCATTTCTCATGATGTACTCTGCATATAAGTTAAATAAGCAGGGTGACAATATACAGCCTTAATGTACTCCTTTTCCTATTTGGCACCAGTCTGTTGTTTCATGTCCAGTTCTAACTGTTGCTTCCTGACCTGCATATAGGTTTCTTAAGAGGCAGGTCAGGTGGTCTGGTATTCCTATCTCTTGAAGAATTTTCCACAGTTTATTGTGATCCACACAGTCAAAGGCTTTGGCATAGTCAGTAAAGCAGAAATAGATGTTTTTCTGGAACTCTCTTGCTTTTTCGATGATCCAGCAGATGTTGGCAATTTGATCTCTGGTTCCTCTGCCTTTTCTAAAACCAGCTTGAACATCTGGAAGTTCATGGTTCACATATTGCTGAAGCCTGGCTTGGAGAATTTTGAGCATTACTTTACTAGCATGTGAGATGAGTGCAATTGTGTGGTAGTTTGAGCATTCTTTGGCATTGCCTTTCTTTGGGATTGGAATGAAAGCTGACCTTTTCCAGTCCTGTGGCCACTGCTGAGTTTTCCAAATTTGCTGGCATATTGAGTGCAGCACTTTCACAGCATCATCTTTGAGGATTTGAAATAGCTCAACTGAAATTCCATCACCTCCACTAGCTTTGTTCGTAGTGATGCTTTCTAAGGCCCATTTGACTTCACATTCCAGGATGTCGTGATTATCTTGGTCGTGAAGCTCTTTTTTGTACAGTTCTTCTGTGTATTCTTGCCACCTCTTCTTAATATCTTCTGCTTCTGTTAGGTCCAGATCATTTCTGTCTTTATCGAGCACATCTTTGCATGAAATGTTCCCTTGGTATCTCTAATTTTCTTGAAGAGATCTCTGGTCTTTCCCATTCTGTTGTTTTCCTCTATTTCTTTGCATTGATTGCTGAGGAAGGCTTTCTTATCTCTCCTTGTATTCTTTGGAACTCTGCATTCAGATGCTTATATCTTTCCTTTTCTCCTTTGCTTTTTGCTTCTCTTCTTTTCACAGCTATTTGTAAGGCCTCCCCAGACAGCCATTTTGCTTTTTTGCATGTCTTTTCCACAGGGACGGTCTTGATCCCTGTCTCCTGTACAATGTCACGAACCTCCATCCATAGTTCATCAGGCACTCTATCTATCAGATCTAGACCCTTAAATCTATTTCTCACCTAAATACATAAAGAGAAATATTAACAGACATAAAGAGAGAAATTGACAGTAATACAAAAATCGTAGCGGACTTTAACACCCTTCTTACATCAAAGGACAGACCATCTAGACAGAAAATGGATAAGGAAATATTGGCTTTAAATGACATATTACACCAGAATATATTAATAGATGTATAGAACGGTCTATCGAAAAGTGATGCATGTGCATGTAAATCATTCTCCAGGATAGATCACATCCTATGCTACAAAACAAATCTCAGTAAATTTAAGAAGATTGAAATAAAATCATGCATCTTTTCCAGCTACAAAGTTATGAGCCTAGAACCCAACTACAAAAATGCATAGAAGCTAAACAATATACTAAACAGCCAATGGATCACTACAGAAATCAAAGAGGAAATTTAAATATCTGGAGACAAATGAAAATGAAAGCAAATCATAAAGGTAAGAGCAGAAATGAAAGAGAAACTTAAAAAGAAAAGATCAGTGAAACTAAGCGCTAGTTCTTTGAAAAGATAAGATTGGAAAACATTTAGCCATACATCAAGGAAAAAAAAGAGGACCCAAATCAATAAAATCATAAAAAGTTACAACTGACACCACAGAAATACATAGGATCATAAAAGATTACTACCAGTTATATGCCTATAAGGTAGATAATCTAGAGGAAAATGACAAATTCTTAGAAGTCTACAACCTCTTAAGACTGAATCAATAAGAAACAGAAAATATAAACAGACCAATTACTAGCTATGAAATTGAATCAGTAACACAAAAACAAAAACCTCCCAACAAAAGTCCAGGACCAGATGGCTTCATAGGTGAATCCTACCAAACACAAGATAATCTAACAGTCTTTTCAAACTATTCCAAAACTTTTCAGAGGAAGAAATACTTCCAAACTAATTCTACAAGGCCAGCATCACCCTGATACCAAAACCAGATAAAGATAACACACAAAAAGAATATTACAGACCAATATCACTGATGAACATAGATGCAAAAATCTTCAACAAAATATTGGAAAGCCAAACTTGACAATACATTAAAAGGATCATACATCATAAATAAGTGGGATTTATACCAGGGATGCAAAGATGGTTTCATATCTGCAAATCAGTCCATGTGATTCACCACATTACCAAACTGAAGAATAAAAATCATAAGATCATCTCAATAGATGCAGAAAATCTTTTGACAAAATACAATATCCATCTATGATTAAAAAAAAAACTCTCAACAAAGTGAGAATAGAGGGAACATAACACACTAAAGCCATATATAACAAGCCCACAATTAACATCATACTCAATGTTGAAAAGCCGAAGTATTCTTTAAGTTCAGGAGCAAGGATGCCCACTCTTACCACTTTTATTCAACATAGTTTTGGAAGTCCTAGCCACAGCCAACAGAGAAGGAAAAGTTACAAATGGAATCTACATTAGAATGGAAGAAGTAAGACTGTCACTGTTTGCTAATGACTTGATAATACACATAGAAAATCCTAAAGACACACCCAAAAAATTTACTAGAACTCATCAGTGAATTCAATGAAGTTGCAGGAGACAAAATTAACATGCAGAAATCTTTCTATACATTAATATTTATTAATATTAATATTTAATAATATTGCATTTTTATACAATAAAAGGCACACTACTAGAGAAAATTTAAAAAATAATCCCATTCACAATAACATCAAAAAGAATAAAGTACCTTGGAATAAATCTAATCAAGGAGGTAAAAGACCTATACTTGGAAAACTATAAAGACACTGATGAAAGAAATTGAAGATGACACAAACAGATGGAACGATATACTGTTCTCATGGACTGGAAGAACTAATATTGTTAAATGATCATACTACCCAAGGCAATCTACAGATTCAATAAAATACCTATCAAAAGATAACATTCTTGAAAGAACTAAACGAGTAATTCTAAAATTTGTATGGAAACTAAAAAGACCCCCATTAGCCAAGACTATCATAAGAAGAACAGGAGGTATCACACTCCATGATTTGAAACAAAGCTATAATCATCCAAATAGTATACTTCTGGCACAAAATCAGACACATGGATCAAAGGAACATAGTGGAAAATGCAGAAATGACTCATTTCTGATATGGGCATGTAATCTACAACAATGAGGAAAAGACAACTCTTCAATAAATGGTACTGAGAAAACTGGACAGCTACACACAAAAGAATCAAACTAGACCACTCAGACCATATACGAAAGAAAATTAAAACTAGATTAAAGACGTCAATGTAAGACCTGAAACTTTTAGAAGAAAATACAGATTTTGACACCAGTTTTAGCAATATTTTAGGGGATATGTCTCCTCAGGCAAGGAAAACAAAATAAAATAAATGGGAATACAGTGAAAAAATCTTTTGTACAGCTAAGGAAACTATCAACAAAACAAAATGATCATCTACTAAATGGGAGAGGATGATATGTCCAACAGTGTTAATGTCCAAAATATATAATGAACTCTTTTCAATATCAAAAAAAACAACCCAATTTAAAAATGGGCAGAAGACTTGAATAGACATTTTCCCAAAGATACACAGATGGCCAACAGTCACATAAAAACATGTTCAACATCACTAATTATCCAGGGAAATGCAAATCAAAATCACAATGAGATATCACTTTATACCAGTCAGAATAGCTATTATCAAAGAGAGAACAAATAAGTTTTGGTGAGGATGTGGGGAAAAGGGAACACTTGTGCACTATTGGTGGGAATGTTGATTGCTGTAGCCACTCTGGAAAAAAGTACAAAGCTTCCTCAAAAAATTAAAAATAGAACTATCTATGATCCGGCAATTCCACTACTGGGTGTTTATGGGAAAAAATGAAAACACTAATTCAAAAAGATACAGGAACCCCTATTTTTTTGCTGAATTATTCACAATAACCAAGATATGGAAGCAATCTAAGAGCTCGTTAACAGATGAATGGATAAAGATGATGTGGGGTGTGTGTATAAAATGAAACATTACTCAGACATAAAGAGGAGTGAAATATTACGATTTGTATCAACATAGATGGACCTAAAGGGTATTATGCTAAATGAACTAAGTCTGACAGAGAAAGGCAAATACTATATATGATTTCACTTATATGTGGAACCTAAAAACCAAAACAAATGAACAACCATAAGTGAACAAAGTCATAAATACAAAGAACAAATAGGGGTTGCCAGAGGGGAGGGGTTTGGGGGAGGGAAATAGTTGAAGGAGATTAAGAGGTACAAACTTTTAGTCACAAAATAAGCTAGTCATGGGTATTAACTTTACAGTGTTGGAACACAGTAATAATTACATAATATCTTTCTGTGGTGACAGATAACCACTAGACTTATCATGGTGATTATTTTGAAATGTATAGAAATACCAAATCACTATGCCATGTGTACCAAGAACCAAAATGGTGGTGTACTTCAATTAAACCTCAAAAACAAACTCATAGAAAAGGAAATCAAATACGTGGTTGCCAGAGGCAAAGGGTGGAAGCTGGTGGCGGGGGCGGGGGGGGGGGGGTTGGTGGTGGGGGGGCAGGGAATTAAATGAAGGTGGTCAAAAGGTACAAACTTCCAGTAATAAGATAAACAAGTGCTTCCCTTGCGGCTCAGCTGGTAAAAAATCCTGCAATGCGGAAGACCTGGGTTCAATCCCTGGGTTGGGAAGATCCCCTGGAGAAGGGAAAGGCTACCCACTCCGGTATTCTGACCTGGAGAATTCCATGGACTGTATAGTCCATGGGGTTGCAACGAGTCGAACACGACTGAGTGACTTTCACTTTCCAGTAATAAGTACTAGGTAAATAAGTACTAGAAAAGATAAAGACAATATGATAAAGATAACCGACACTGTGCATCTTATATATGAATTATTGAGAGACTAAATCCAAAGTGTTCTCATCACAAGGAAAACTATTATTTTTCTATTTCTTCAGTGTTGTATCTGTATAAGATGATAGATCAGCACTAAACTCATTTTATAATCATTCCAGGATGCATGTAAGTTGAATCATTATATTGTACACCTTAAAATTATATACTGCTGTATGTCAATTACAACTCAATAAAGCAGAAAAAAAAAAATGCTCTCCAAGAGGAAAAAGGAAAGAGAAAACCACATCAGAACCAGAAAATCAAACTGAAAATTATCCTGTACAGGAGATTAGCTGCTGTGGAGAGCTTGGTGGCTGGGTGGCATCCGAGCCTACTGCTGGTGGTATCAACCAAGCCATCTCTTTCTTCCTGCTTCCCCACTTCTCTTTTTCCTCCTCTCTTTTTATTCTTTCTCTCCTCTTCTTCTCTCCTACCACCTCTGTCATAGTCCAATGTGTACTGCTTCAACCAGCACATGGTGCAAGAGGTTTTCAAGCTTTATTAAAGCCAATAGGAAAAGATTGTCCTGTTGAATTCAATAGACAATTTATGGGAGGCTCTGAGAATGCCTCAGTGATGCCTGAGAAATACCTTCTGACTGGAGAAGCCTACCCTCTGGGGGAAGTAATCCCAAGCAAGCAAGGTAGTTGGGGATTGTGCTTTAAAAAATGTATTTGGCTTCGGGGGGAAAAATATTGCCTAAACAGAAACTGCTGATGAAGTCACAGAATGACTCCACCTCTGGAATGAGCTGCATTTTCATGTATTTTGGTATGAAATTTGGCTCTTAATTGAGAACTCAGTCACTCTACCCACTCAAGGGCAAGGTGATAAGGTTCTATCAGACCAAGAGTCTAAACGAACCTGAGACTCTACCAAGGTCAGAAATGCTGCACTTCAAGCCAAAAGATCTCTCTTGGGCTTGCTTGTTTTGACTCGTGACTATAAATTTGTCTTGTCTAAGTGTCCAATCATATTATAAAACAAAGCGCCAATCTCTACGGTACAGCATCCTCTGAAGCAACAGGAGTCCTAAATGTACATTTTGGGGATTTTCTAATTTTTCCACTCTTCTGATCTCCACAGGACTTTAAATTACTTCCCCTGAGATCAAGTAAAACAAAATGCTTTTGGAAGTGCTGAACCCAAGGCATTACAACGTCACCAGCATGGTGTCCGAAGTTGTGCCTATTGCCAGCATTGCAATCCTGCTGCTCACTGGATTTCTTCTCTTGGTTTGGAATTATGAGGACACATCCTCAATACCAGGTAAGGCAGTCGTCTATTTCTGTATCTAAAGAGATTGTTTCCTTGGGCTTTTGATCCACGAGGGTAAAGGAGATTCTACGAAATGACAAAGAGTAAACCTGGAGAGCTGGCTGAAGTCCACAGCATGTAAGCAAATGAGGACTCAGGTGAAAAAATGTTTAGCCAATTATCTGCACATGTTTAATGACAACATTAAAACAATACCTCAGATAATCTCTTCCAGGCTCCACTTTACTTTGGTAAAATAGACTTGGCACAAGTATCCTTTAAAATAAGTTTAAGATGGGGACAGCAAAGTAAAATTCCAGGAACTTATTTTTCTTTTGATTCAAATTCGTTCCAATTTTGCTCTGAAGGTGAAAATGTCTCTGGAATGCCTTCTGTCCCCCTTTCTGTCTCATTCCCACTTTGCCTCAGCCATGTCCTCTGCCCTCTCCCTTCTCAAACTTATTCCTTCTCTTTATCCCATTCTTTATTTTCTTTTATTCTTGGATAAGGTGGTGATGTTGATGCCAACATAAGAGCTGGATGGATCCTGGATAGTGGAAGAAAAATGGGGGACCACTATCATTGCCTTGAAAACCTAAAAACATCTTCAACAAGCTCTGTGGACCAATCAAAAGTAGAGCATAATATAGTTATCCAGATAATTCCAGTAGAAACACCATCACTCTACACTGTCATACTAACTCAGAATTCTCAGAAATATCAGATTGCTTTTTAATTTTCAGGGAAAATTCCTCACAGCAAGCATCTGTCTCCAGTCCCATAAGATACTTGATAAGGCTTTATTTCAAGAGCATACTCATTACACACTTTCAAGTGTGGGCCTCTTTGCACAGTGATGGAAAGTGGGAGTGTAGGGCTGCTGCAAAATGCCCTGGGTCTGGTTTCTTTATCATTTTTGAGAGAACGGCCTGTCTCTCTGTTTGATTCAGCCTGGTATTTTAGGTTACTTTAAATGCCCAATGTAATGGAATGCTTAGTTGGTTTTCTTCTCTACTCCCTGATAGGGGTCTGAAGGAAGACTGTTCCATGGTCTTTAGCTCAATGAACCCCTTCTCCATCACTGCCCCTTTCTCACTGGATTCTCTTCCCCCAGTGGGCACCCAAGTCAGGGTCCATGAATGGTAGAGGGGAGGGAGGGGCTATTTTTAACAAGTCGCCCCAGAGGTTTGCGTTGCAGGTGATGGTAGAACTGCCTTGGACCTTTGGGGAGGTGGGGGGAGGCAAGCACAGAATGAGCATCCCTGAAGCTCTGGACCAGGAGCCAGAAAGGGGCAGCTCCTCTGTCTACCACCTCTGGGCTGGGGATATCAGGCTGTCACACGCTGACAGTCTGTGACACAATCACACAGTGCTGTCATTCTCAGCCCTGCCTGAGGTGGGTCCTCACATGGACTTTTCATTTCCCAGGTGGTTTTCCTGAGCACTCAGGGTTGAGAGCCACAGAATGGAGCCCAACCCCTTCATTTGAAAGAAAGGGAAATTGAGCACCAGAGACAGCCTCTGCCTGGTCCAGGCGGTATGAGTAACTGTGGAGCCAATCTCTTCTGTTCATAGGTGAGGGGTTAAAGCCCCAGAAGAGAAAGGGCTTGCCAGCATCTTAGCTGGAAGGCAAGTGGGAATAGGGGGAGCAGGGGGACCACCAGGAAGTCCTAAATCCCAGATGGATGTTCATTTTGCTACTAGGGAGCTTCTATTGAATAGTTCCATGCTTTCCCTGGGGAAAGGTGAGGTCTGGTTAGAACTCTCTAGTTCTAGAACCCTCTAGGCCAGATCCCTCCAATCATCAGCTCTCTGGGCTCTGAGTTTTATGCATATGGAGAATCTCGGGGTCAGTGGAGCCAAAGAGTTGAGAAGGTACAGTGAGCCAAATCCCTCAGTTTAACAATTTTGAAAGCAGTTTCACACCCACTTTCTCCTGTGAACCTCTGGGCACTCTGGTGAGGTAAGTGTGTTGATCCCTACTTTGCAGATGAAAAAGCTGAGACATAAAGAGGCCAGATGTCCATGGCTAGTAGACGACGAAGCTGGGACTCAAATTGAAGCTTCCTCAACTCACATTTACTGAGAGGCCCCGTATTATCAGGGCATGGGGAAGGGGGTCCAGGAGTGTGAGAGGTAACCCACATAGGCAGAGGACATAGTGCCAGGGAGGGCCGTGAGGGTTGGAGAGGAATCATTCCTACTTGGTGATGTGCAAGCTTCAATTTGGAGAAACTGCGCCAGTTCGCTGATCTCTGACAAGACTACTGTTACCTGGCGCCTGGCAGCTCTCCCTTCCCCAAGGTTACAGGGTGATGTCTAACCTTGCACGTGGGCCCTCTCCCCCAGACCCTGTCTCTGCCCTGTGCACCACATTCTTTATGGGAGCGCTGGGGAAAAAGGTATGGTGACACAGTTTCCTTTTGCCTGTTAAAAATCTGTTCTACATAAAATGCACAAATAAACATGTGATCACAGATCAGAACAAAAAGGAGGATGCTAGCAGGATCCCAGAAACTCCTCTTGTGCCTTTCCAGTTATACCCTCTGTCACCCCCAGAAGTAAATAGCCTTCTATTCTATAATGATCACTCCCCTGCTTTCTGATAGATTTTTCACCTAATTTCATATTCTAAACAATATCCTTCAGTATTACCTGCTCTTGCATGTTTTAGCAATAGGAATCCTATATTCCTTATTCTTCTGTCTTGGTTTTTTCCTTACATTTTTGCCTGTAGGTTTCATTCAGGTTGTGGCATGCAGCTGCAGTTCATATAGTATGCAGTTACATGAACACCTCACTGTTTAGTCACCTATTCTACTGCTAATAGACATTTGGGGTGTCTTCATTTTGGGGCTATTGTGAACAAGGCTGCTATGAACATTCATGTGCACAGGTTTATTTTGTCTAATGAGGTTTAGCTTAAGATTCTCTTCTTAAACCCGTCCATTCAGACTGAAATGATTGAGACCATAAGGAATTGGTGTGGTGTGGACTACTTTTTACTCGTAGAGCTGTGAAGAGCCTCATGTTAATTAACTTGTGTTGTTGTTTTAATTATTTTGTGTGTGTGACTCACCCATATAGATCAGAAGATATAAAAGGACATTTGGATTTATAGGAACAAGAACAACAGTATCTTAAACAATTGCTCTTTTGAGTAGTGCTGAAATACTGATTATGATCTGATGACTTTCCTAGGTCCCAGCTACTTTCTGGGAATTGGGCCCCTCATTTCCCACTGCAGGTTCCTCTGGATGGGGATCGGCAGTGCCTGCAATTACTACAACAAGATGTATGGAGAATTCATGAGAGTCTGGGTATGTGGAGAGGAAACCCTTATTATTAGCAAGTAAGTCTCAATAATTGGAGAAATACTTTAAAAATCAAGGTTGGGATATTTCCTATTAAAAAGCAAACTCATTTTGATATTTTGCCATCTTTGTTTCCAATGTCTTTACTACTTAAATAAAGATGAGTGATTACCAGGTTAAAAATCTAACACTTGAGACAAACAGAATAATTGGGTTTTGCTTGAGACCTGAGGCATATATAATGAATTCTGGAAAGACTGGAAATTATTCAAAATATCTCTGAGCAGGGAATGTGGAAACTTAGAATACAGAGGATTTGGTTTTGACAAAACACTTGAAGGAGAGGTGTTATCTTTTATACTTCCCTAAGATTTTGGTCTTAACTGTAGAAGTAAGCATGAAAACAAATGAACAAATAGTAATAAAAAAACAAATACCTGAGGGGAGCGGAATTCTGATTGCATCAATTTGCTGATGTGTTTCTAATGCCAACAGGAGGGTAGACAGCAGACGAAGAAGGCGTTCTTCTCTTTACAGAATGCTGCTGTCCTAAAGTGACTGTCAGTGTGCCGGTAAAAGCAATGGTATTCTCCTGCTCCATTACATTTTCCAGATAACTGGTAGACTGAGTTCACTTCAGTGTTAACAAAATATGGATCAACTAAAGAACTAGCTTTGTGAAATATTAGTTTTCTTACTGACTGATCATAGAAAATGAAGCATTTAAAATAAAGCACATATCATAGATGTTCAGCTACTTTGCTAGAATTTAGCAAAGCTAACTGCCAGAATGTCTCATTAATGAGATTTTATATTTATAATCCCTGACAAAGATTTACTCAGAAACTAAGACTGACCAGGGTATTTTACTTATTTATTAGAATTGTTTCTTCAGATACATAGACTATTGCCCAGAAATAAGTGAAGCATTTCTGGAAACTACATTGGCTTTTTTTCATGCCATATTATACATCATTTCCGAAAATACCATGGTAAACACAAAGCCTGAATACTTTGAGCCAAATACTTGAAAGAAGGGAGGAGGGGAGAAAAAGATGTTATCCTTTCAAATATTTCTACCTATCCAAGAATGTTATTTTGAACCAAACTAATTCCTCAATCGTTGCCTGGGTGTTTTCCCATTTCATTCAGTTTGCTGTTGTAAGAGTCTTAATAGTAACTAAGACAGACCATGTTTATATAACTAAACATGTTTATACAGCTTCTGCGGAAATGTCATTTTGGGTGGAAATGTCATTTCACTGGGTTAAAGTCAAACACCCCAGTACAGTGGTTCTCAGACTGTGGTCCCCTGACCAGCAGTAGACACATCTGGCTTTCCATCCTTGGTCCCTCCCTGACACTCTAAATGAGAAAATCTGGGGTCGGGGCCCAGGGATCTTTGTCCATGAGGCCTCCAGGTCATTCTGAGGCACACTCCAGTTTGAGACTCACTGCTCTAACGGTGAGAATATAGGTGCTCTTAGGTTTTACTCCTCTTGGTGTATTGAGCTCTGCTTAGCCAAATTTAAATGAATTTGACATGTTCTCATTTTCAGAATCATTACTTCACTCATTTTTGCAGCCAATTTTCAGTCTCAAAATTGTCCTGGAACAGATGACTATTGAGCTTGGGAGACTGGGACACTACCTCCTGCTCTTTGATCTCCCAGGGCAGCAAGTTGCCTTCCAGCCCTCCTCAAGTCAGCATCTGCCTGTCCCTCAGATACCGGTGAAGGGATCCACAGGATATTTATCCAAAAGGATGACACCTGCAGCCCGGGGTCTAGAGCAGTGCTTCTTGTCTTGGCTTTACATCAAAGTCGCCCAGGGGGCTGTTCAACATCCCAATGCCCAGGTCACATCCCAACTTTTATAGTCTCTTGATGGGGGGACCCAGGCATTGATGGTGTTTAGAGCCCTCCAGGTAATTCCAATATGCTGCAGACTGGAGGGAGGAGAGGAGGTAAGAAGCTCCCAGGACAGAGGGCTTTTCCCTTCAGTATGGGGAAATGCTGAAGCAGGTTGGAGTGGATTCATCTAATTTTCTCCCCCTAAGGTCTAGGTCAGGTGATGGAGGTGCAAGACTAGACCTGGAGGGAAGAATGAAGCACCTGAGAAAGGATCAGATGACCAGGACAGAAACAGCTCATAGACAGTAGATACTCAGATCCCCAGAATAATGCCCAGGAGCCTCACAGGCAATTCCTGAAACAGGATCCTTGTCACAGCACGTGCCATCTGACCAGTCTGCACCTTACAGGAATGTGACCTTACTGACCCCCAAACTGTCAGGTGCTTCCTTCACACTGAGGACACAAACAGCCTTCTGCCTGTGCCCAGCTCCATCTCTGCTCTCCCCGTTCTTCCCTGGTCCTGTCCTCACAGGCTCTTCTCTGGTTGGAGTCTCTGTGTTCTCTATAATTGCCTCTGAGCCGCTCGATTTTGTTGTTAAGGGCTGAGCTCCCCACAGGAATAGGACGTGTTTGTCCCCATCTCCTTCCCTCGCTGCTCTTCAGATCCTTCCAGAACTTCCTGTACCTCTTGAAGAGACCCCACTGGACCCCAGAAAGCTTTTTCTTTGAATAATATGCCAGGTCTTTTCTCTTCAGAAAGTTTGATATCTGTCATCATTACAACTGTGCTGAGATTATGGCCCAACTTTTCAATTCAGCTTAGTTCTGAAGTGGTTGGGGCTGCAGAACTTTGGGTGGGGGAGAGTCAGGCACCAGGGCTGCTGGGCTTCTGCCTGAGCAGCTGGGGGGGGCGGGGGCGGGGGGAGGGCATCTGATCATCTGTAGGTAAAGTGTGCACAGTTCCCCAGGCAGGGGTGCTGTAAATAATGAGGGGCCACAGACACTTCGTGCCCTAAGTATATATTGGTGTTTGCAAGAATATCAAAAAGAAGAACATGGGTAGCATCAATAAGCGAGTAGCACTTAATACGCTAACTGGGGTCAAATTGGCCCATCTGCTACCAGTTTAAATACTATTGTTATAGTGTTTATATATCTGTTTTAATAGTGCATAAATTTATCCCCATGTTGTGGGATTTTTATGGTAAAACTCAGATAGTTCCAGGCAAACCAGGATGGCAAACCCACACTATTATCAGGTAAATATGTGCTGTATAAAAGATGAGGTGGGTGGAACATCTTTCGGATGGGGAAAAATCAGGATTCCATTTCAGATATGTTGACTTGACTTGCCTAGTACCACTGAATGGGATATTAAGAAGGAAGTTCTGACCATCCAGACCTTCTACTGTAGTCATAAACTAGCAAAGGAGCTGAGGAGGAGAGCCAGACAGAAAAGGGAAAACCAGGAGAATGTGGTGGTCTGAAAGCAAGATGAGGAATGCGTGGCAGGGAGGATGGAACTGTCAAGTATCCAGATAGTGCCACAAGACTAGACAGAGATGTGAGCATTGCATTTAGCACCAGGCAGGTTAAGGGTGACCTTGACAAGGGGAGTTTCAGTGGCATTCTGGGGGCAAAATGTGGCCACTGTGGAGAATGGGAGAGAAGAATTGGAGGTGCCAGGTACAAACTCTTCAAGGATTTTGTCCTAAAGGAGGCAGAGGAATAGAATAAGGGTTGAAAGGGGTATTTGGTCCAAGTCTTTTTGTTTGCTAAGATACAAGATACTATGACATGTGTGCTTTGGTGGGAATGATGAGTCACAGAGGAAAACCATCGATGCAGCAGAAAGGAGGAGTGTGCCAGGTGAGATGACAAAGAGGTTCAGGTGACATGTGGAATTGGCCTTGAATAGGGACATGGAAGTTCATCCCCAGTAACAGAAGTGAAGTTGAACATATGGCACTGATCCTGATGGTTGGACTTGCTTCTGTTTTCTCATTAAAATAGGAAATCAAGCCTCTATGTGTGTGTTAGTGGTGTCCAACTCTTTGTGACCCTATAGACTGTAGCCTGCCAGGCTCCTTTGTCCATGGGATTCTCCAGGCAAGAATACTGGAATGTGCAGCCATTCCCTTCTCCAGGGGATCTTCCTGACCCAATCAAGTCTGTAGTTGAGATTAAAGGTGAGGAAGTAGAACAGTGAAGAGAGGAGGCAGGATATAACAGTCATAGAGGAGACAAGAGCATGATTGGACTCAGGAAATGTACTAGATTGGGCAACTGCACCATGGGCCCATTTGAATTTAACTGAGACTCCTTCTGTGTGTGTGTGTGTGTGTGTCTTTGTGCATCTATGGTTTTTCCCTGGCCCCATTCAGCTGCCAGGTGCAAGCAGAGTAATCTAAGAGTTGGCTTTAGCAGGGTTGAGATTTTACCAGGGAACGAGGACAAAGTAAGTAGAGGTCCAAGGAGGTGAGGATGCATGACAGGCAGAGACTTTAATGATAAACAAGAAATATTTTCCCAACTTTTTAGTAAGAAAAGTTCAAATGAACAAGAACGTTAGAAGAACAATCTCCGAACAATCTCCCTACTTTTTGTCCCCTGACCTTGACCTTCTGAAGAAACCATGTCAGTTGTCTTACAGGATGCCCCACATTCCATATGCCTTTCATTGTCTCATTATGGTGTCATTGAACATACTCTTCTATTCCTGGTATTGCCTATAAACTGAACACTAGGTTTATAAGCTCAATTCAATTCAGATTAACTGTTTTGTAAGAGTATTTTCCTGTTTAGTCCTAGATACTTCATATTGCATCATAATCGGGAGCCCAGGGAAGGTGGTCCCATATTATGAATACTAAATCTGATCAGCTTAGGGTCGTTGCAGTCAGGTCTCTGTTATATTCATTTTCTCTTGCAGTGACCTCAGTATTAGAGCTGCATAAGATTATTAGAGGGCAAAGGACAGGGAAAACGTGGTAAGACTAATGGAGTGTGAGTGACAGGCACAGAACAGGTGTACAGGAAGCAAGTGTTTTTGAATGTTTGGTACCAGTTGTTCCATTGATTATCTCCCCATATTTCTAGTACTCATCAGTCTTGAACCTCACCATGGGTCTGTGAGTTCTTTAAACTCAGAAGGGAGGTCTTTTTTTTTTTTTTTAACCACCTAAATTTCTTTTTTACCACCTAAACTGACTTCCTGACTACTTTTCATTCTGAAGAGACAAAACATTTGCCTTCTTTGGAGATAGCTTTTGACTTCGGTCATGTTTTGAGAAGAATAACAACTCCAGGGACCAGGCATCTTAAACTACCCAGTATCCTTTCTGAGCTTGGGGACTCTGGTCTCTTCTCAGTGGTGAGAGGCCCTCACTCTCTCAGTCAGTCAATCCATGTAACATCCCCCTTACCTAGTGTTACAGCCGGTACAATTATGGGAAGGAGGTCTCCTCTGTCCTCCTAAATGTCAGGAGAGCTCTGGGCTGAGGTCCTTAGCGCCTCACCAACCTTCCCTTCTTCGCTCTCCTGATTTACTCTGGTTAGATAAGACCAGCCTACTTTTGATAAGTGATTTTGTTTTAAACTGCTTGTCTTTAGTCACACTTTCCTTGCTGTGTGTATCACCTCTGTCTTGCCTGCATGTGCGTGCTAAGCTGCTCAGTCATGTCTGACTCTTTGTGACCCTATGGACTGTAGCCCGCCATGTTCCTTGGTCCATGGGATTCTCTAAGCAAGGATACTGGAGTGGGTTGCCATGCTCTCCCTGAGGGGATCTTCCCAACCCAGGGATCGCTTGTATCTCCTGCATTGACAGGTGGGTTATTTACCACTAACACTACCTGGGAAGCATTCTTTGCCAAGTCAGAGCCTCTGTCTCAGGATAAGTAAGATATTGGTGCCCCTTAAAGAACACATTGCCTTTAAATGGTAGCTCTTTATTAACCAGCATTTAGTTGGATTGATTTGGGATTTCTTATTCTCTTTTTTTAAATTGATGAGGTAGTTCCTCAAAACATATGGAAAGACCAATATCTTTTATGAAATATGCCAAAGCTCTAGGAGTCAGAGTAGAAAAATACTGTTCTGCCTGTTTCCTAATTAAAATGTGTATACTAGTTTGTGAATAATGAGGAAATAAATTGCTTGCTTTCTGCTTTAATTATAGAATGAGGTGGGGGAAGATGAGAAAGCTAGAGGCCTAAAATCTTTTAATTAATAAGAGTTTCAGTCCTTTTATACCATGACATTTCCACACAGGACAAAATTTGGCTAGTTGGTTAAACTAATTCCCTGAAACACAAATAGAAGCATCTGGATATTTGGTTTTTTGCTTTTATAGTTGCTAAGAAGAGAAAAACTTACCCAAAACTTAGGATAATTTGATTAATATTATCTGGGATTAAATCAAGAATATATGTGACTTAGAGAGTATTTTGGTTTGAAAATAAGATTTTGTTCCTAAAATATATATCAAGTAAATTCATTCATATGATAATTTTGTTTTCATTTCATAGCACTGCCATTATTTCAGGGGCTTTCTTTTAAAGTTTAAATGGGATCTTGAAATCCATCACAGATGTGTGGGTTTGGCTAGTACTTAGCCCACCACCTAATCTACTCAGTTGGAGCTGAGCTCCTTTGGCCCAGGGTCTTCTATGGCAATGTGTTCTCACAGGCATTCACTGAACAACCTCATTAGAGATAAGTCATCCTTTCAGGAGCCAATTGCAACTTGGAGCGAGAGGACCACCCTAGCTCACTGGAAGAATAAATGCATAGGGTATAGTAGCCACTCCCAATCTTTGAGTGTTGTCTGTTCAGAAAACAGCCATAGTAGGAGAATTTGCAGTTGAGAAACAGAATTTTAGTATAGAAGGAAGGATGAGCCAAAGTAGTAGTGAATACATGAAAATCTGTACAATATTAAGCACCAAAATAAGGGAGAAAATAACATCTAAAGTAAAGCTAACATCAGAAATAAGTTATGCGTCTAGAATTTGCACAATTGAGCACTGTGTGATTCTTTCCAACTTCTATCCCCTGCACACCAGAAAAATTCCAGATGCTCCCTCTTTTGCAATGTCAAAAAGATGTTTATAAATATATCCTAGGGATTTTACTGGCAGTCCAGTGGTTAAGACTTCACCTTCCAATGCCTGTGGTGTGGGTTCCATCCCTGACAGGGGAGCTAAGATCCCACACGCCTTGCAGCCAAAAGAATCATGACATAAAACAGATACAATATTGTAACAAATTCAATAAAGACTTTAATAATGGTCCACATCAAAAAAAAATTTTTGTTTAAAAATATATTTACTTTCCTGTTATAATGTGCATATTTTCCTTTATTCCTCTGCTCAAATGTTTGATCCCTTTCTGATGTCATGATCTGTGTCTCTTCTGAATTCCACTCTGGCCTTGGACACATGGAATAGTGGGAAAGCTCTAGAAGGTCTATTTTAACTTCCCTAGCAGACTTGAGCAGATTGGCTCTTGAGCCCCGAATTTAAGGGTTATATCATTTTAGCTCTGCCTCTGGCAGCTCCTCACCAGAGCACACAAAGTGGGCATCTTTTATACACATTCTGGCTTCTGTCTTGTAAATACTGCTGAAGCACAGACTAATACTGGTTCACCCTGCACTGACTTTCTTCATGTCTCCAGCAGCTGCACTGCAAAAAACCTCTACTTCTCTGCTCACCACTCTGTCCCTCTTTTTAATTTCCAAACTCTGCTTCTTTTTTTCTGATTATCTCTGTGAAAAAAAGGCTGTCAATTTGAAGATACTCAAGTGGAAATTTTTTGAAGTTTCAGAAACATATAAGGAGGAAAGTCACTCTGCTATGCTTATGTGTCACTAAGATGTATTTACACTTGGCCATGTGGTCCACATAAAAATACTGTGTGACATAAACCCTGTAATCTGAAGAGCCTGTTGTCCTGCCCTACAGAGGGGTCTGGGTAACAAGCTTGGAACAGCTGTGCTAGCACAGGGAGGTGGAAGGTGGTACATGAGACCTAAGGTTGGTCCAGTGATTTGTGTAAGCTTTGTATAGGGTGAGATTTATGCTGAGATTTTTTTTTTCCCTCTGATGGGCAAGGCTGAGTGAGGTGGTAATCCTGTCTGCTGATGACTGGGTTTGTATTTTTGCTTTGTTTGTTGTTTAGATGAGGTGTACTTCCCTGGTGGCTCAGATGGTAAAGCGTCTGTCTACGATGCAGGAGACCCAGGTTTGATCCCTGGGTTGGGAAGATCCTTTGGAGAAGGAAATGGCAATCCACTCCAGTACTATTGCCTGGAAAATCCCATGGACAGAGGAGCCTGGTAGGCTACAGTCCATGGGGTTGCAAAGAGTCGGACACAACTGAGCGACTTCATGTACGTACATGTATGTAGATGAGGTGTACTGCACAGGGTGCTACTGGGGGCTGGGTGATGCCAGGTCTCGTATTCCAGCGGTGTCCTTTGTGTGAGTTCTCACTATTTGATACTCCCTAGGGTTAGTTCTCTTTAGTCTAGGGTCTTGGAAGTCAGTGCTCCCACTCCAAAGGCTTAGGGCTTGATCTCTGGTCAGGAACGAAGACTCCACAAGTGGTTTGTTATGGCATTAAGTGAAATTAAAATAAATACCCCAAAACGAGAAACCAAAGATGAACCCCAGACAAATGACAGTTACAAAATCAGGCAAATAATAATTACGATAATGGAATATACACATATACATACACACCCATAAGCAAAATCAAAACAGTCCAACAAAAACAAAGTACAGTAGATTGATCTGGTGAACAAAGGAAATACTTATATCTACCAGTTAAGAACAAAACTAACTAAAGCACAAGTTGGAAAACAAAACTAAAGCACAGTGCCAAGTGGGGAATAAAACAATGGAAACAAAACTAACAAATACATTGAGAGGAAAGGAAAGAAAGAAAAGAAAGAAAGAATAGGTATGCAAAGTTAAATAGAGGTAGATAAAGAAGATTTATATACATTAAAGATTAACTGCAAGGGGAAAAGAACAGTAGGAAAAGCAAATAAAGGGATAATGTAGAAAAAATAATAATAGGTTTAAAAATTAAAATTAATAAAAGGAGGGAAAAAAAGGAAGAAGAAAAAAAAAAGGCAAACTCCATAGAACTGCAAAAACCCAATGGAGAGGCAGAGGTTTATAACAACAATAAAAAATGTGACTGAGAAAAAAAAGCTCAAAAGCGTAATTAGATTTCATAGTGTCAATAAAATCAACAACTACAACAGAGGGGGGTAGGAAGGGGAAAAAAAAAAAAGAAAATTAAAAAAAAATCCAAAGAATCTACAGAACAAATCAAAACATAAGAATAATAAATGTTTTTCTTGAGTCACTGCTGTCAGAGTCCTTTCCCTCGCTGGGAGTCACAGTCCGCCTCACCTCCCTAGGATGCCCTCCAACACTGTGCTGATCTCTGGACCTGCTGTGGGGCAGCTCAGATTCTAATCTGGTCCTATTCCTGTGTGTTCTTTCCTCCAATGTCCACAGCTATCAGAACTAGTGCGTTTTCTTTTGTGGGAGCTCTCAATGACCTTTTATATATTTCACAGACACAGAGTCTGCCTAGTTGATCATGTGGATTTAATCTGCAGCTTGTACAGCTGGTGGGAAGGTTTTGGGTCTTCTTCCTTAGCTACACTGCCCCTGGGTTTCAACTGTGGTTTTATATCCACCTCTGCATGTGAGTCATTCATTGGGGTTTGCTCTGGAGGCTGCACTGGAGGACTTGAGTCTGTCCCTGTGAGGGCCAGGTGTGGAGGTGGAGCAGCTGTTTGGATTGCAGGGGTTCCGGCGGCACCAGGTGCTCAGGAGAGTTGGCAGCTAGGACAGAAGGAAATATAGAGTTCTAGAAGGGTATGGCAACCAGTATTGGCCAATACGCTCCAGTATTCTTGCCTGTAGAAACCCCCTGAAAGAGAAGTCTGGCAGGCCACAGTCCACAGGGTCGCAAAGAGCTGGACATGACCGAAGCAACCCTGCATGCTTAGACACAAGACTTTTGTTGCCTGTGGCAGCTTTGCCCCAGTAAGGGTTGAGTGTGAAGGTGGCGCAGCTGCTTGGCTTGCAGGAACCCTGGCAGCGCCAAATGTGCAGGGACACAGACTGCCTCCACTCCAGGAGTTCTTGCCCTATCAGAGTCTTTTTTTGAGCCTCTTGTAACTGGCAATTGGAAGGCCTCTTTGGCCAGTCTTTCTCCATAGTTCTGCCCATTCAGGCACTTAGAGGGCTCCCTTGCCTGGGGTCCTCCTCTGTTGTTCCGCACGTCAGACACATAGACATGGCTGGGCTCCTACTCTGTAGATCAGCATGTCAAGCACTTAAAGGGGCACCCTGGGTAGGATCCTACTCTGTAGTTCAGTACATCAGGTGTTTGATGGGCCAGCCTCTCTATTGTTCAGCTGAGGATGCGAGTTTTGCATGGTTCTAGAAGCCAATGGCGCCCCACTCCATTACTCTTGCCTGGAAAATCCCATGGACGGAGGAGCCTGGAAGGCTGCAGTCCGTGGGGTCGCTGAGGGTCAGACACGACTGAGCGACTTCACTTTCACTTTTCACTTTCATGCATTGGAGAAGGAAATGGCAACCCACTCCAGTGTTCTTGCCTGGAGAATCCCAGGGATGAGGGAGCCTGGTGGGCTGCTGTCTTTGTGGTCTCACAGAGTCGGACACGACTGAAGTGACTTAGCAGCATACATTATTTTATGCTGGTCAGGTACTCTTGTCTGCTCTCAGCTGGTGTTCTGCCTGCATTTCTGTGTCTGAAGGTGTATTCCTGATGTATCCGTGAAGAGAGATGTACTCCACGTGCACCTACTCCTCTGCCATCTTGTCCTCCTAAAATTTTTTATTGAAGTATAGTTGATTTACAATGTTTTGTTAGTATCAGGTATACAGCACCACTTTAATTGAAGAGACTGTCTTTTCTCCACTGTATATTCTTGCTTCCTTTGTCATAAGCTAATTGACCATAGGTGTATGGGTTTATTTCTGGGCTTTCTCTCCTGTTCCATTGATCCATATGACTTTTATTCCAGTATCACACTATTTTGACTACTGTAGCTTTGTAGTACGTAGAAGGCGATGGCACCCCACTCCAGTACTCTTCCCTGGAAAATCCCATGGACGGAGGAGCCTGGTAGGCTGCAGTCCATGGGGTCGCTAAGAGTCGGACACGACTAAGCGACTTCCCTTTCACTTTTCACTATCATGCATTGGAGAAGGACATGGCAACCCACTCCAGTGTTCTTGCCTGGAGAATCCCAGGTTCGGGGGAGCCTGGTGGGCTGCCGTCTATGGGGTCACACAGAGTCAGACATGACTGAAGTGACTTAGCAGCAGCAGCTTTGTAGTATACTCTGAAGTCAGGAAGCCTGCTTCCTCCAGCTCCATTTTTATTTCTCTAGATTGCTTTAATTACTCAAGGTATTTTGTGTTTCCAAATTAAAAAATTTTTAGTTTCTAGTTCTGTGAAAAATGTCATTGGTAATTTGATAGGGATTACACTGAATCTGTAGATTGCCTTGGGTAGTATAATCATTTTAACAATATTCAATCTTCCAATCCAAGTACATGGGTATATCTTTCCATCTGTGTGGTCTTCAATTTAGTTCACCAGTGTCTTTAGTTTTCAGAGTACAGGTCTTTTGCCTCCTTAAGTAAGTTTATTCCTAGGTATCATATTTTCATTGATGTTATTGTAAATGGTAGTGTTTCCTTAATTTCTCTTTCTGATCTTTCATTGTTTGTGTATTTTTGCAATATCCACAAATCAATTGGTGTGGTATACCACATTAACACACTGAAGAGTAAAAACCATGTGATCATCTCAAGAGACGCAGAAAAAGGTTTTGATAAAAATTAACAGCCATTTGTAATAAAAACTCACCAGAAAGTGGGCATAGAGGGAATCTATGTCAACATAATAAAAGCCATGTATAAAAAACCCACAGCAAACATACTCAATGGTGAAAAGCTGAAAGCTTTTTCTCTAAGATCAAGAAAAAGACAAGGATGCCCACACTTGCCATTTTCATTTGCTATAGTTTTGGAAATCCTAGCCACAGCAATCAGAGAAGAAAAGGAAATAAAAGAAATTCAAATTGGAAAAGAAGTAAAACTGTCACTTTTGGAGATAACATGATATTACACAGAAAACCCTATCCTTTCAATTATTAAATTATTTAAATGATTGATTTATACTTCCAATGCCATAGCCTAACTTATAAGCAGCCTTCATAAAAGAGCTTCTCACCAAAGTGAGCCTCTCTGCAGAAGAATTCTGTACTGCTGTCCTAAGATAATATTCTCTTCACATGTGGAGGCCCCATGATGCGTTCAGCTAGAATTTTTAAAAATTCTATAATACTCAGTGTCTTGTCATGCCCTAATTCTATTGGTATTGGAGGTAGGAAGCAAGCCCTGGAGGAGATCTGTGGGGAGGGGGGCTGCCTCCTTCCTACCTACTTGTTCCGAAGGCTGAGCCTAGGCTGTAAGAACTGGTCCAGGAGCGAGGGTAGAGGGCAGAGTAGTGGAAGAAGAACTGGGAAGTTGAAGGAAGCCTGGGGTATTGGCAAAGTCCCAGGGATGCCACATCAAGGGCTATCTAATGGCTCAACATATCCTACATCTTGGGAGAACTCTGTGACCCTCTAGACCCTGGTGATTCATGATGGATGCAGAGCCCCAAAAGAATTGCTGTCACCACCACAGAGAGCCTTCCAGGTCCACCCAAGTCAGTCAAGCTCAAGGCAGAGGTACCCAGGTATATCCTTCAGTTCCAGAATGATACCCCTGGAGGGACCAGGCCTGATTAGAGACTCTGGGGAATAGGTGGTACAAGGCAGAACTGCTGCTTCCAGACTAAAGTGATGAGACTTCAAATATTCCAGCATCTCCCAATCCTGAGATTCACCTCTCGGGGAGGGGAGAGAAGGGCACCACTGGCTGCTTCAGGGCTGGAGGCTCTTGGAAACATGGTGATATGGAGGGTGCAGTTTCTTACAGCCTTGCAGCTTTGACCACATTAATGGGTAATATTTTAGAGACTTGGTGTTAGAGAAGAAGGGCAAATAACAAATAACTCTGTGTGTGTTGTGTGTGTTGTTTGTTGATCTTTAGTGATGCCCAAACAGAGAGCTAGTAGGTAGAAATGTTTTAACTGGAGGAGGAGGTTCTTGTGCTAACACAAATACTTATTTAATCTAACACTAGAAATTATGCATTTTTGTCTAGATCAAATGCATTTGCTACAAGAGCCAACAGGTAGTCAAACTCACCATTTTGAGTTCTTGACCCTTAAAATTCAATACCAAGTTTTGCTTTTGCTGCAGGTCCTCAAGTATGTTCCATGTAATGAAGCACAGTCACTACATATCCCGATTTGGCAGTAAACTTGGGTTGCAGTTCATCGGCATGCACGAGAAAGGCATCATATTTAACAATAATCCAGCACTCTGGAAAGCTGTTCGACCTTTCTTTACAAAAGGTATTCAGGTGCCGGGTACATTCTGCTGCTTTGTCTATGAACATGTCTGTTTTGAAATCATTTTTAACTTCTTCTGCTTCATAGTTTTAAAATGGTTACAGCTAACATTTATTACTCATGTATTATATAGTAGGCACTATTTTAAACACTTAATTCTTAATTCCACAGCAACCCCAGGTGGTAAATAATAATACCACCTACATTTTGCAAATGAGAAAACTGAGGCATAAAGAGGTTAACTATCTGGCCCAATTTCCATCATTAGTAAATGTTAGCACAGAAGACAACCCCAGAGCCTACATATTTAACCACTTTGATCTGGTTCTTCCTGTTTCTACATCCATCTCATGGATTTAAAAAAGAATTGGCTCTCTATACACTTAATGTCACTTCAATTAAGAATTTAGTGTGTCAGCCATATTTCGGGCTTCCCTCATAGCTCAGTCGGTAAAGAATCTGCCTGCAATGCAGGAGACCTGGGTTCGATCCCTGGGTTGGGAAGATCCTCTGGAGGAGGAAATGGCAACCCACTCCAGTATTCTTGCCTGGAAAATCCTATGGACAGAGGAGAGGAGCTTGGTGGGCTACAGTCCATGGGCCGCAAGAGTCGGACACGACTTAGTGACTAAACCACCACCAGCCATATTTAGCATAGCCAACATGTTTGCTGAACCATTGGTTGACATCCCACATGTTTTAACAGAAAACAATTTGCAAATAACAGAGAATTTTAAAACTGTGAGTGGCTATATATGTCATTTCTTCCAGGCTCTGAGTTTTTTACTTAAGTAAATACATTTCTAGAGAGCTTGTGACTTTTCCCCAAGGCAACATAGCCAGATTATGGAATAGCAAAAGCTAGATTCCAAACATCTTTATCTAGTGTTTTCCCTCTTTACCATCTGCCACTGGAATTGAAGTCTTATAGTTTTATGGGTCAAAAGTCTGATGTGGGTCTCACAGGGCAATAATCAAGATACTGCTGCTGCTGCTGCTAAGTCGCTTCAGTTGTATCCGACTCTGTGCGACCCCATAGATGGCAGCCCACCAGGCTCCTCTGTCCCTAGGATTCTCCAGGCAAGAATACTGGAGTGGGTTGCCATTTCCTTCTGCAATGCATGAAAGTGAAAAGTGAAAATGAAGTCGCTCAGTCACATCCGACTCTTAATGACCCCATGGACTGTAGCCTACCAGGCTCCTCCGTCCATAGGATTCTCCAGGCAAGAATACTGGAGTGGGTTGCCATTTCCTTCTGCAATGCATGAAAGTGAAAAGTGAAAATGAAGTCGCTCAGTCATGTCTGACTCTTAATGACCCCATGGACTGTAGCCTACCAGGCTCCTCCATCCATAGGATTCTCCAGGCAAGAATACTGGAGTGGGTTGCCATTTCCTTCTCCAGTCAAGATACTGGGAAAACTATTCCTTTCTGGAGGATCTATGGAGAAAATGTTTCTTTGCCCTTTCCAGCTTCTAGAGGCTGCCCACATTCTTTGGCCCATGGCCCTATCAGTGATATTACATTCTGTTTATACATTTGAAATGTGGCTTCAAACTCTTGAACTTGAAGGAAAATCAGACATCAGCCTGGAACTGATATTCAAGGCCAATCCTTTCACGCAAAGGATTGATTCATGAAGGAATTAGCTGTCCCACTTGTGGATGTGACAGTCACCCAGAAAACAGCATCCCCACCTTCCATATCTCCAACTCCTTCCTTAAGTTAGAAATTATGCTGCCAACCCAAGCTTCCTTTTTATACATGGGTGGAAATGCTTAGAGTCTAGAACCACTTACAGGTCTCTTTCTTATTTGTAAAGTGTGTCTTCAGGGGCTCTGCAGCACAGCTGATTTGCTTTGTTTGAGCACTATGAATTTGACAGAAAATCTGAATAACAAAAGACATAAAAAAGCAATTACTCCTAAAGAAAACTCAAAGAAACTTAAAACAAGGAGAGAAATAATTTTAAGAGTTAAACTCTCAAGTTAGACCATCTACCATCATGACCCACTAGCTGCTAAGACAGTCAGGGACAAAGCAAAGGGAGAGAATAGAGCTAGTTAACTCTACCAGGTTTCATTCATTCCTCTATTTGACAAATACATTTGGAGACCTACCATGTACAATGGACTTGAAGTACAAAGCTAATAGGTTATCATTGCCCTGAAAGAGTGCACAGTTCTGTGAGAAAGACTGCTCAAACAAGGATTTGTTTTGTTGTTATGACATTGATTGAGTACAATAAATGATTGCAGTTTGAAGAGAAACTAAGATTAAGAGAGTTATATTTGGTAAGGGCTTCCCAACTGACTCAGTGGTAAAGAACCCACCTGCCAAGCAGGAGATGCAGGTTCGACCCCTCAGTCAGGAAGATCCCCTGGAGAAGGAAATGGCAACCCACTCCAGTATTCTTGCCTGGGACAGAGGAGCCTGGTTGGCAATAGTCCATGGTGTTGCAAGGAGTCAGACATACCTAGCGACTAAACAACAACAAAAACATTTGGTAATTTAGAAAATTAGCTGCGACCCCATGGACGGTAGCCTACCAGGCTCCACGGTCCATGGGATTTTCCAGGCAAGAATACTGGAGTGGGCTGCCATTTCCTTCTCCAGGGGATCTTCCCAACCCAGGGATCAAACCCAGGTCTCCTGCATTGCTGACAGACACTTTACCATCTGAACCACTAGGGGAGCCCAACCTATACTAAACAGTAAGCACCTTAGATCAAAACAGTAAGATCCAATTTAAATAGTTCTGTAGCAATATTCTGCCATCCAATGAAACATAAAATATCCTATTACCAAATCCAAATCTTCTTTAGAAGGGTATATAATAAACATGGAAAATCACAGATTTGTGATTTATAACCACAAGTATTACATAGTTCAATTGCAATCTCACAAATGATTTGTTATCATATGAAGAAAAGTATAATTTTGAATAGCCTGTTTTTAAAATATTTATTTTTTTCATTTTTAACCATAAATGTGATGACCTGCTGTAGAAAATTAAGAGAATACAGAGAAAGCATAAAGAAGAATATGAAAATTTCCACCCAGTTATTGAATAAAAATCTGTGGTCAGTTAAGCTCCGAACATAAAAAGCCAAAATTGCCTGATTGCTGTGTGCCCTGGAGTTGGAGGTAGCTCACTCTGATGTTGTCCCCTTCAGCTTTGTCCGGCCCTGGCCTGGTGCGCATGGTGACCATCTGTGCTGATTCCATCACCAAGCATCTGGACAGGCTGGAGGAGGTCTGCAATGACTTGGGCTATGTGGACGTGTTGACCCTCATGCGGCGCATCATGCTGGACACCTCTAACATGCTCTTCCTGGGGATCCCCTTGGATGGTACTGAAATTTTCATTCTCATGACTTGACATTCAGCCTTTTACTAAACAGGGCATGAGAAGGATAATGAACTCATGGAAAGATACACTTTTTTGTACACTGTTCTTATTTAAATCTTTCCAAGTATTCCTAAAGTGTTTTCCTAGTATGTCTGCATCCTTTATTTATAAACTCTTAAATATTCATAGCAAGAGCCATCTTCTATTTCTTTTGTATCTCTTCTCATTGCTCTAGGAAATAGGATAATTCCACCCACAGCTGAAACTTAATAGATGTGATCATTTCATTTGGTCATAAATACATCCTACCACCAAACCTATGTATTCAACCATTACCAACCTTCTTTTGTATATGATATATATGCATACATACACACATACATACAAACCCATAGCCACATTCAATCTATTTAACTTTCTATGTATATATACAAACACACACACATAAATATACCCTTACACCTCTCCCTCAAAGCCACTAAGTATGAAAACTTTGAGCTGATGCTGCTTAAAATGATGATGATAACTACCATAAATTTAGTATCTACAATGTGCCAAGTAGTATAAAAAATTGCTTCACATAAAGCTTGTGATTTAGCATTTATAACAATCCTGGCAAGATTTCTCACTCAAGAAGATGCTTTCCTCATTATATTATAGAAACAAACATTAAACACATCCATTTAACTCTACCACCAACAAAAAAACCCCAAACATTAATCACGTGGACTCATTCCATTCTGCTGTTGTCAGCTTAAAGAAATTTCTCCCGATTTGATTTCTAACAGTGTTCACTGATTCATACATTCATTCAACTAATATTTATCAATTGCCTATTTTAT
The DNA here is from genome assembly GCF_029378745.1 of Bos indicus. Lineage (NCBI taxonomy): Eukaryota > Metazoa > Chordata > Mammalia > Artiodactyla > Bovidae > Bos > Bos indicus. Next base: position 58,976,905 of record NC_091769.1, read on the forward strand.
GGCAGGTTTAGGTTCTGGGGTTACAGCAATGAACTAGATAAAGTCCTTGCCTTCAAAGAGTGTACATCCCAGTGGCCATATGAAGAGTAAACAAGTTACTGTCTAGTAATATTTTAGGCAATAATAAGTGCCTTGAAAAAAAAAGTAGGGCAAAGGGCTAGAAAGTGAAGGGGGGCAATTGGAGACAAGCCAAAACTATAGTGGAGAGAAGGGGTGATCAGGAAGGTCTCTGATCCTCTGATGTGGAATGGACATCTGAACAAAGCCCCAGATGAAGTTTAGCCCTGAACCCCCTACAGATCTGAGGGAAGAACATCACAGGAATAAGAACAAGGCATGATTTCACTCTTGCCCACACCAACTGAGCTATCACACCTGCTCCCTGATTGACCACATTTGGACAAGCAAACAAATGATAAGTCCTCCCTTCCTTTTCTCCACTCTCCTTGTCTCCTGTCTCCACTCTTTAATTATTTCTTTCAAGAGGACATTATAGTCTGATTGACATCAGGATGGGTGTCTCATTCACTCTGAGGACCTTAGTCACAGCCTCTTGTCTGAACTCCTTTCAGACAGGCACTGTAGAAGTCCTATTTGCCTGTCCCACACACTCCTAAGGACTGACAGTTACCTATTTTAGAAGTCCCTTCTCCTTGATTCCCAAACAGCCTTGACTCTTAGGAGGGGTAAGGAAAAGTGCATTGTACAACTCTCTGTTAACTTATGGATGCAGATTTTGTTGCTAAGAGCCTGCATAATCCATACAGAGTTATGTGTATTTCCACCTGCTCAATGGGTCCTTGTTAAACTCTCAATGGGCTTGGGGGACACGGTGCACCAAAGAGGAAAGGACATGGCCCTGAGGTCAGATAGGACTGGGCTGCAGCCTAAGAGCTGCCAGCCACACTGGCTGTATGCTGTTGGGCAAACTTCTTCATTTCTATGAATTGCAGCTTCTGCATCTGCACAATGAGGACATTCTCACTCCCTTCGCAAGACTCTTAAGGATGAAATGAAGTTTCTTTGTAAAGCACCTTACCCTGCGCCTGGTGTTTAGCAGTTGAAAATACATGTCTCTTCCCTTCCCTTGTGTATAATTTGAGAAAAGCAGTGTTTTTTCTTTTCTCTAGTATTCAATGTAATTCAAGAAAATCAATTAAGAACTGACTGTTCAGGAGACTTAGGATAAGGCATTGAAGACTACAACATAAATTCTACACTCTGAACTGAAATATAAGCAGAAGAATGGCAAGGCTTTTTGCCTTTGGTACCAAATTGAGGCCATAATAGCATTAATTACTTTTTATTTCCCATGGTCAGGAAAACAGAAGGTGTTGGAGGCTCAGCCAAAGAGAATCATGTGAGATTCTAAGCTGGATCTCTACCATAAACATGAAAACTGGCAAATCTCTGGTTAACTTGGCCATTTAGGTGCTAAAGTAGAATGAATTAGTGTTGATTTCTTTGGTGACATTCACGTGGCTGTAACACCCACTGAAGACAGAACTTTGTCCTGCTTAGAGTCCAAGATGCTAGGAGAGTCTACAGGGGATCTTCTTTCATCAGCATACCCTTCTTGGACTCATATTTTTGCTCATCTGCTCTGATGTTTTTGCAGAAAGTGCCATCGTGGTTAAAATCCAGGGGTATTTTGATGCATGGCAAGCTCTCCTTCTCAAACCAGACATCTTCTTTAAGATTTCTTGGCTGTGCAGAAAGTATGAAAAGTCTGTGTAAGTAACACATTTTGGAATAATTATTGATGAGACTGATTTGTGTGTGTCTCAGATATATCTGGCCTCTTTGGCAAGCTTTCTCGTCCCCAGAACCACAGGGAGCTGTTGATTAAGATGCTGGTGAAGCACTTCTTACAGCGCTTTGGGCACATGTGGCCAGACCACAGCGGAAAGGCAGCCTTTGGCCCAGGGATGCTTTTCATCTAGGAAGCTAAGAACCCCAAATCTAGAACTAGGACACTGCAGTGTGTTTTGAGTTGAAGACAAAAGGGTTGGCTGAACCTATCATTATTATTTGTCAAAATTTTCTTTTCATGTCTAGAAAAATGGAAACATGAAATCATTTATTGTATTACATTGAAACAATTTAATTTAATGCAACTTGTAAGAATTGACAGTAGTCACAAAAGAATTTTTTCATGATGAACTTTTATAAGGTGTGCTTTTTTTGTTTGTTTAATTATACATCTTATGTCTTGGGAGATCCTAAAATTGTCATTAAATGGCTTTGCCTTGGTCTCAGACTAGTCTAGCAGAAGACTGGACAAATGCCCAATGGCCTGCTGGATAATCATTGGGTTTTTAGGTGCAAGTGTTGTTGTTGTTTAGTCACTAAGTCATGTCAAACTCTTTTGCAACCCCATGGATTATAGCCCACCAGGATCCTCTGTCCATGGGATTTCCCAGGCAAGAATACTGGAATGAGTTGCCATTTTCTACTCCAGGGGATCTTCTTGACCCAGGGATCAAACCTGTGTCTCCTGCTTGGCAGGCAGATTCTTTACCATTGAGCCACCAGGGAAGCTTCAGTGTATAAGTTGCCAGCCACTAAACATGCCACCTCTAACCACCAATGGAAAACCCAGGGGATTTAGAGGTAGACAGACCTGATTTGTATCCTATCTCTACCACTTAGTAACCAAATGGTCTTGGGAAGTTCTTTAAAATAAAATATAACCTACTTTCCAGGGTGGGATATGAGTTAATGAGATCCTCTATGTAGGTCAATCAGCACAGGGCATGACACGTAGGCGACAATAAACATGTTAGCTGTCTTCATACCTCTGTTCATATCTTACTCAGATGTCCAGACTGTCTTAAATTCTCCAACTCTTAAAGTTCCTAAACTTGGTTGAAGAGCTAACTTCATCCATTTGCACATGTTGAAATTCAGTAATATTAGTCTCCAAGGAGGAACTCAGCTTCATGTTGCTCTTACATGTTTGCAACTGGTCGATGAGTATCAGGTGGATGATTTGGACACGTGGTCCTTTAAATACTTCTCTTTGTCTCAACCAGAGCTTAGTGTGACTTGAATCAATAAGGTCAATTATTCATCTCTTCACTCTGGTCAGATTTTGTGGTGGTTTAAAGAGTCATACTGGTCTGCAGCTACATTTGGTCATTATTTTATCTTCACTATTGTCAGCAGGCCCACAGAAACTTATCACATGAGACTGTTCCTCTTTGTTTTCTTTAAAATTAGCTCAGCAACATTCTCTCGATATATAAAATTTGCTAATGGATAGCGAACTAGGTAACATCTCCTATGACCGAGAGCAGCAAAGATCTAGAGAAATTTTTTAGTCTTCTTCCCCATATGCCCTTGCAATATGCCAATATTTGTTTTTTGTTAAGATATCAATAACATATAAAATTATGTTTCAGTTATACAACATAATGATTCAATATTTGTATACTCGGTAAAATTATCATAATAAGTCTAGTATCTTTCACCATACACAGTTACAAAATTTTTCTTGTGATGAGAACTTTAAAGATCCCTCTTAGCCACTCACAAATATACAACACAGTAATATGAACACATACTGTTCATGACATCTCAGTGACTTATTATAACCCAAAGTTTGTATCTTTTGATAATCACCACCACCAGTTTGCCCCACCCTCAGCGTCATGCCTTGGTAGACAACCATCTGCTCTACGTGGTTATGAACTCCCACTTTTATTATTTTTAAATTAATTAATTTATTTATTTTACTTTACAATATCGTATTGGTTTTGCCATCCCACTTTTAAAAAGATTTCACACGAGGCTCTCCTGGTGGCTCAGGGGTAAAGAATCTGCCTGCCAGTGCAGGAGCACAGGTTCGATTCTGGTCCAGAATGATTCCACATGAGCCAGAGCAACTAAGCCTGCGGGCCACAACCATGGAGCCTGTGCTCTAGAGCCTGGGAGCCAGGACTCCTGAGTCCAAGTGCTGCAGCTACGGAAGCCTGCATGCCGCAGAGGCTGTGCTCTGCCTCAAGAGAAGCCATCACAATGAGAAGCCCACACCGCAACTAGAAAGTAGCCCCCACTCACTGCAAACTGAGAAAAGCCCAGGCAGCAGTGAAGACCTAGCACAGCCAAAATGAATAACTAGAATTAAAATACAAAGATTCCACATATAAGTGAGAAAGATTCCACATGCAAGTGAGAAAGCCAGTATGTATTTTCTCTATCATGCCAATACTTAAAAAAATACATTGGATTTAGCCTTTTGGTAACAATTCTCAACACTTAACTATAGGTCATAGCCTTGATTTTGCTACCAGTAGCTAGATATGTGGCTAACTCTGGTTCCTTTATATGAATTGTAATGTATACATAATTTAACGATATTTGCACATAATTAAGCATAAATTTGATTATTCATGAGTACTAATAGCTTCATCTACAGCATTTCATTTTATTTAAATGGCAAATAAATCCATTTTTTGGTGTCTTAACTGAGTACAACAGGTAGATTATATTTTCACTTTTATTTGCAGCAAGGACTTGAAAGATGCCATGGAAATTCTCATAGAAGAAAAAAGACACAGGATTTCAACAGCAGAGAAGCTGGAAGACAGCATAGATTTCGCCACTGAGTTGATTTTTGCTGAGGTACAGATCTCCACTGACCATAATTCCCACACAACATATGTGTATGACTGTATGCGAGCGTACGCAGTTGTTCAGTCATGTCCTACTCTTTGTAACCCTATGGACTGTAGCCCACCAGGTTCCTCTGTCCATTCTCCGGGCAAGGATACTGGAGTGGCTTGCCATTTGCTCCTCCAGAGGATCTTCCTGACCCAGGGACTGAACCCAGGTCTCCTGCATTACAGACAGGTTCCTTACCGCTGAGCCACCTGGGAAGCATGTATGATTGTGTATAGGTGTCTAAAAATTCGCCCTTGTCAATTGCTGCATGTTTCTGCTTTTAAATGTTTGCTTTAGTGTTTATATAATACCCAAACTAAATAGCTCAGTATTAGACAATCTGATTAGACGGATCCTTAAGATTTAAACATCTCTGTGTCTGTACAATACAAAATATGAAAACCAGGGAGTGCAAAGACATTAAATACATAGATAAATGTCTAAACTGTTCAGCTTTGAGCTGAAGATTATTCATAAAAATGTCCACTGTCAATTCCAGAGACTTGTAATTCCTACGATTTCATTTTGTTGAGGTGATTGATCCTTGAGTGCCACCTCCCTTTCTGTTCTGAACCTCACTCACTTTCCCAATATTTCTCTCCCTTCCTATTCTTCAGAAACGTGGTGAACTTACAAGAGAGAATGTAAACCAGTGCATATTGGAAATGCTGATCGCAGCGCCAGACACCATGTCTGTTTCTGTGTTCTTCATGCTGTTTCTTATTGCAAAGCATCCCCAGGTTGAAGAGGCAATAATAAGGGAAATCCAGACTGTTGTTGGTAAGAATTTATCAAACAAACAATAAGCTCAGAAAACAATTTCTTGATATTAGCTTCTATGTCCTAAAATTTTTATGTCAAAAACTTTGTTAAAATCTGCTCAGAGAACAATAAGGCAAGTCATTGGGTCGTATTTTCATTATGCCAGACAGGTTAAAATGATGGTTCCTCCTGTGTTTTCCTAATTTTAAAATAGCACATACTCACTGAAAAAATCCAAATAATGGAGAGATGTATAAACAGAAAATAATGTCACCTGAACCCAACCACTTTTCTCCTCAGCCTCATCCCAATTCCCAGAGGGAATCACTGTTATTATTTTGTGTATTCTTCAAGGTCTTTTTAAAGGGTGACATAAGCACATACATGTGGTTTTATATGTCTGTGTTTAAAACACATGAGATCATCCACAAGGATTTGCTACCTTGTCAGTACCAAAGGCTTTTGAAGGTCCACTTAGGGAAATCGCTATCATTTAAGGCAGCGTTTCCGGGTTTCCAGCAGTCCTTTCTTCCAGTTGGGAGCAGAGGGAGGAAGAGAAGGTGATAGCAAAGGCAGAGGAGTAATCAGTTTCCCTCCCCCACGGTCCTGGACTGCCAGGCCCTTCTTCCCCCTACCCTCTCCTCCGCTGCAGGGGAGCCCCCAGGTCCTTGCTCAGCTCTTCCCAACTCCATCTCCTCCTGCTCTGCCTCTGCTTCACATCATTCTCGCATTGCTTCTGATATCCCCACTTTCCCCTAAAAATACTGCCACATTCAAGTCAGAATTGCTTTCTGGGAGAAAATGAAATGCTTTATTTGGAACATGCTTCACATAAGTAATCTCTTTAGGAGTACATTTCAGACACATGTGAAGAGATATCTGTAATGATAGATTTTTCTTTGTTGACTTTAAAGAGTCTCTATGAAACAACCTATTTCTTTGATGAAAGGCAATACATTTTAAAAAAAATTTTATCTTATTTACCTTTAAAACAATTGAGTGCTGCTTGAAATAGTTGACAATAAGGTGAAATTTCATACAAGTATTAAATATGTGAAAGAAGGTTTCTGCAGATGTGCTGTTGTAGGAGGAAAGCTGCCTGGGAAGGTAGATAGCGAGGAACCACAATAACCCCCAGGCTTTGGTTCTGGAATGTTTTCTCGAGCACCCATTTTAGGTTATGGGTTCTATGCCAGGTGTGGGGGCACCGTGGTGAAGGAGCCAGAGCCATCTCTGCAGTCCTGGGGCTCTCAGTATCATGAGGAAAAGAGAACGCAACAAGCAGGCTCACTGGAGCAAGAAGGAGAGCCATAGAATGACAGACTGTAGACAACAAGGAGGAAATTGCTCTTGAGATCATAAGCCTTTAATACAATTTCCTTGAGAGGTGAAAAGGGCTTGTGCTCCATGATGTCTCCCTGACAAAACAGTCCTCTTGAAACATAAAACCGGGACAAACACTAGTACATGTCCACGTGCTCCCTCTAGGCCCACACACCTGGTCATTCCTAGGAAATGACTTGGATTACCTTCCCTATCATCTGCCCTCCACCTCCCCACCCCAGATAAACACAAAGAGCAGTACATGAAGGGCTGGGTCAGTAGAGTTCTCTGACCAAGTAAGACCTCTCCTGGATAGCATAGTTATACAGGAGACAGACCTGCCTTGGGACTCTGGGTTGAATTTCATTCTATAGAACTGATACTCCATTTGAGAATGCTTTAGAGTTATCTGAGCCTGTCTGACCAGTGTTGGGCCATACTGAGACTGTAGAGGTGTCCACCAATCCCCAGCTCACCTAGGGCTTATCTCAGGACCCCCTTTTGTGTGGTGGGGAGAGGGAGTTCTTGGCACCTTAACACACCAGGTTGTCCTGGATGAGATGGGGAGGAGGGATAATCAAAGACATTTTCTGACAGAAGACTGCACAGGATACCAGAAGAGAACATTTCCTTGAACATGATTAAACTCACCATCTCACTTTGACTAAAGAAGAAATTAACATCTTCTAGAATTTAGAGTAGGGAACCAAACTCAAGAACCACAGAGGTGGCAGATAAATGTTTGAAGCAGACTGAGTAGATCTACATCATGCTGCAGAGAGTTTTTCTATAGGGCTCCTCAGACACTCAGCCTCAGCCAACTGCGGCCATGTGGGGATGCGGATCCAATGTTTTTCATTTTTGTTATTTTCTAGAAATTTAGACTTAACTATGAAACCCCTAGATGTTCAGATAATAAAATTCAAATCAAAATTTTCATAAGACATTCTACGGAACAAGCACAGGATATTTTACTCCAGTTATTGGTTTACATTAGAATTATAGATATACATTTTTTCAACTAAGAGCAAACTGTTCTGTGGAAAATGTATGATTTTAAACACTGACCATATATTGAAACTAACATGAGCTGTGTCTTTTTAATCTTATTCTACAGGTGAAAGAGACATAAGGATTGATGATATGCAAAAGCTAAAAGTGGTGGAAAACTTTATTAATGAGAGCATGCGGTACCAGCCCGTTGTGGACCTGGTCATGCGCAAAGCCTTAGAGGATGATGTCATCGATGGCTACCCGGTGAAAAAGGGGACTAACATTATCCTGAATCTTGGAAGAATGCATAGACTCGAGTTTTTCCCAAAGCCTAATGAGTTTACTCTTGAAAACTTTGCCAAGAATGTAAGAGTCCTTCCTTAAAACTGAGCGTGCCACCCTTGAAAGCATCAACTGTTAAATCCCCTCTGTATTTGTGTTTGTACATTTCATTCTATTCACTCATCCCCTCCAGTCTCACCAGGAGAGAACACATTTCCCCTGGCTAGAACATGCCCATCAGTTCTGTCCTCGAGCCAAGGAGGCTGGCTTTCCAGCTCTTGGAAATGTTTTCATGGAGGGCACATGAGAGATCAAAGTGTGAACAATTCAGGCCCTTAATTTGCCTAAAATGAGATGAAGTTTATTTAACCAACCCACTTTTCCATTTAAACTTATCATATTGTCATCATGTAGATTCAGCTGAAGCATCATCAATGATGATTAGATGGAAATCAAATGAGAAGAAATGATTTGTTTTTTGCAGTCTGCCTTTGGTTCTCCAAATGGCCCCACAAGTACTAGTCTCTATTCTAAACAGGATTTGGTAATTAGAAGAACTCCCACCTTGTTCTTAATTGAGGTGTACTGGAGATTCTGCCTCTGTTATGTCAAATTCCAGGCAATTTTTTAAAAAATCTGAATTATCCATACAGTTCCCTCTGTGCCCCCTTTTCCATTGCCATATTGGGAAGAGATATGATCTAAGTTAAACCAGTTCTCTAATTCATTTTGCTTCTATGTAAGCAACCCATGCCATGTTGCCAATTGGTCTAAAATAACTAAGCATCTATTAGGTGCCAGAATCCAAATGGGGACAAGACAGAGAGGTGTGTCCCTTTAAATATTTGTATGACAAAACAATATTTAGATTCTTGGCATTAATAGGACAGGAAAGCACACTTTTGCCTAAATTGTCCTTGGCATCAGGTTATATGACCTGGCACAACAGTCTTTGCCTCAGTGACTGGCAGAACAGCAGTAAAGATGTGGCCTTCCCACAGAGCTAGCTGAGTACTTCACATGAAAACATAACTGGGGATTGTTGAGGCTGTGTCTGTATCACAAAGGGTGAATCAAACTGGAAGGAGAAAGTCTTATCTGAGTCATAGTCATTCCTGTCTGTGAAGAAGCAGTATGGCCAAATCACTAAAACCAAGCATTCTGACTGACTGTGGTTTCAGGGTGAATCAAACGGAGACGCATGACTCTAGCCTTTACTACTCTGGCTAATTCTCTGATCTCTTTCCCAGGTTCCTTACAGGTACTTTCAGCCATTTGGCTTTGGGCCCCGGGCCTGTGCGGGAAAGTACATCGCCATGGTGATGATGAAGGTCGTCCTGGTCACCCTTCTGAGACGCTTCCACGTGCAGACTTTGCAAGGTCGGTGCGTTGAGAAGATGCAGAAGAAAAATGACTTATCCTTGCATCCAGACGAGACCAGAGACCGGCTAGAAATGATTTTCACCCCAAGAAATTCAGACAAGTGCCTCGAGCGCTAAAGAAGTTTGGTCAGTCCCTGCCCCAGAGCACTGCTCAACAGAACTCCACATGGGAACCACCCATCTTTGCCAGGTAGTCCTCCTCACATGAACAACCATGGCCTGTGCCATTTTATAGGCTTACCTCCTGTGGGTTGTCAGCTAGGCAGGAGACACGGTTCATCTGACCAGATCCAAACCAGACACCAGACTGCAAGAGAAAATAGAGGCCAAGAGTTTGTACAGGAAACTGCAGCCCTAAAGACCCAATTCCACAAAACATGCTTTGCATGAAAGTGAAAAGTGAAAGTAAAGTCGTTCAGTTGTGTCCGACTCTTAGCAACCTCATGGATTTGCAGCCTACTAGGCTCCTCCGTCCATGGGATTTTCCAGGCAAGAGTACTGGAGTGGGTTGCCATTGCCTTCTCAGTTGGAAAAGACAAGCCACCAGCAAAACTCACCCCAGCTCCTTACTGTCCTACACTGAATTGGGAGCTTTTTAACATCTGGGGCAGAAGCACTCAATTTGATTACAAAGGCCAGGCCAACATCTGCGTACCTTGGATCAAACATATCTCCTACTATGAATAAAACGGTTTTCATTTGCTTTTTGGTGGGGTGGGGACTACAACATCCATACCCTTGGAGAAATGCTTACAAATTCAGCATTTGACTTTTCCTACAAACTACATTCAAGTAACTCTTGTTTATCCACATGTGACTTGTCTGCAGAAAAAGTTAAATTGAAGACTATCCTTTCCCAATTTCTCAATTTATTCCTCTCTTACCTCTGATACAACAGGTGTAGATTCAGGTATATGAATACAAAGTAACTTATTAATAGCCTGAATAAGATATAATTACTACCATTCATCTGCCATACTAAAAAATTCACACAATACATTTTAAATTAAATAAAATTCCTCTTTTCATATCTGCATAGTTGCTTAGCTCCAGGAGTGCAGTAACCAAGAGATAAATTTAGATAATGGCACCTATTAACTCTTACTGAAGCTTCTGTGATTTTCAGGGAGGGTAAGACTCTGAATGTATATCTAAATCTACAACCCAGTGGGTTCAAACTCTAAGGAGTGCTCCTTGTACCATTATCCTTCTCTCTCACCATTTCTTCCCTCTTCTTTCTTTCCATGACCCTAAGCCAAGAGCAACAAGCATATCAGTAGAGAACACAGCCAGGGTAGAACCCCTACAATCACATTTTATCCTAGCTCCAATTTAACAGTTACCTATGAGATTTAACAGTTAACCTGATTTACTGAATCACCACTCTATGTAACCATAGAAAAATGCACATCTTGGAATTAGCGCCAAATCAAACAGATGAGTGAATTTTCCAAGTATTAATAGTATTTTCCTTGTGTATTATTGATATGGCCTTACAAGTGTATCTGCTGAATGCCACATAAAAACTCAAAAACTAAATTCATTTACAAATATGTAAATGTTTGCCATTGAGTCAACCTGAATATTCTTCTCATCCTGCTGTTTGGCAGTAGGGCAACAGCTGAGTATAAAATGAGAATGTAAGCTACTGAGAGTGGAAGCTCTTTTCTTTCTTTTGGAATCCATGCCTGTCCCTTATTCTCACTCCCCATATTTATTTTCAAGATCAATACTGAATTGACACTCTGGCCCAGAGATATTCTAATTGACCCAGAAATCAAGTAAAGGAGAAGCAGGAATCCTAAAAATTAAAGGATGGGCATTAATAAAGCAGCAAGTATTTGAAATTGAAATTATCTAGATCATCTATATGACATAAACATATGCAGAAATATATCTGTGTATCTGGATGTATCTGTGTTGTCAGGTCTAGAAAATGAAAGTCACTCGGTCATGTCCAACTCTTTGTGACCCATGGACTATACAGTCCATGGAATTCTCCAGACCAGAATACTGGAGTGGGTAGTCTTTTCCTTCTCCAGGGGATCTTCCCAGGGATCCCAGGGATTGAACTCAGGTCTCCCACATTGCAGGCTAATTCTTTACCAGCTGAGCCACAAGGGAAGCAGTCAGGTCTAGATGAGTATCCAAACACTTCAAAAGCTTGAAAGAAAAGGATTTTAGACTGAACGGATCCTCATTAATTCACTTGGTGATTATTAATGGTTTCCTTGTCTGGCTGGAGCTACATAGTAGAGCAAAACAGACTTTGGATCCCTGTACTTCATCCATCTAATTCTCCTGAACATCTACTGTATTTAATATGCATATATGCAGCCAAGGTCATACTCTGCCTATACAAAGTGAAATGGAAGGTGAATATAGTTGTATATAGATAATGCAGATACAAAAATATGCTCGGGGAAAACTGGGGTGGGGTGGGGGCAAGGAGAGAGGGAAAATATAGGTTAGCGTTGTCTAAGCAAACTCTCCCAGAAACAAGTTACCTGGGTAATTGTTCAGCTTGTCACTCTTTTCCCGGTATTGACAAACCTCATAAGTATGTACAGACTTGGCTTAAGGAATATGGAATGTCATTGACTTTACATTGGGTTGATGAATGTATATTTGAAAATCCTGTTTTCGCTTCAGAATTTTGCCTTATTGTTAAGTACTTAATTGTGACTCTGAATGTGCTATGTATTCTGTCTTCACCACCTCTCAAAGAACTGGAATGTATAAATTATTAAGGAAATGCATACACATGAGGGCTCTATCATTTTCAACCTGTGAGGAAAACTGTAGTCTCCCATCTTTGGAAGTTCCAGACACCTGCCTCTGCCTTCATCGACCTCTTACTCTTCCCTCCCCCAAATGGAAAATCATCTCATTTAGAAAGACTCCACATAATGGGAAATGCCAGTTGGAAGCTGTCACTTTTTATTTCTAAGCAGCACCCCTCACCATTCATGGTGCTAATATTCCACAGAAGTGTGGGGCACTGGCCCACTGGAAAGAGTGCTAGCTGGGCCCTCCTCAATCTCCTGTAGTAGTTGGTCTCTGGAACTGAATTTCTCATCTGTATTTGCAAAAAACTGGCTAAACTTTGTCAAAGTATGGAGTTGAATGGAATTTGTGGTACTTTCAGTTGAACTTAGCTCAAAAACAAAGTCAAGCGCTAAGGGCAAAGACAAACTCTCCGTGGCTCAACTCAAGATGTTACTCATTCTCTTACTGAAGTTTTTAGCCGGTTTTGACCTATGTCTAGGGAGTCACTGCCATGCCATTTCCACCAGGTCAACAAGACAAAAGGAATGCATATAGATAAGGTAATCTGGTCCTCAAACCCAGCCCATCAGGCATACATGCCTCTTTTATGTTCCACCAAGAAAGCATTACAGGAAACCCAAACAGGGGCTCTGTATCAACCTAGAGGGGTGGGATGGGGAGGGAAATGGGAGGGAGGTTCAAAAGGGAGGGGATATATGTATACCTATGTTGATTTTGACAATGATTCATGTTGATGTTTGACAGAAAACAACAAAATTCTGTAAAGCAATTATTCTTGAATAAAAAAATAAAAAGAAATATTACCGACTACAGAACAAGTTAAAATTCTTATGAGAGTTTTTATGTTAAAGTTAATTAAAGTTAAAGTTCTTATGAATGATTACTATAAGAATAATCTTAAATGCACTGTACTTACAGCCTAAAGCAAATTTTTCACAGACTTTAGCATTTTAACTTACTGATAAAACATTTCTTGTAATAAATATTGTAAGTCGCAAGACCTGGAAGCTAAGCCTGCAGTCCAGGTGTTTTTAATGTTTCTTTCACCTACAGATCTACAAATAAGGAGGCAGTAAAGTCTTGACTCTGGGCCCAGCCTTTTTACAAATGTATACTTGGGTCAAATGTTTATTTACTTTCTCATATCTCAGTTTTCTCATCAATCCAATAGGAATAATAAATTCCTCAGAAGGTTGATGTGGCAATTACAAGGGATAATTTAGGTGCCGCTCTCGGCACAGTGTCTGGTATAGGGCAACCTCTCAGCAAGCCTTGCGCCTGATAATGGTGATGCTCAGTAACTAGGCTGATGATGACACTCTGAAACCTCTTTTCATGCTCTGGAGGGGCAGAAGATGTGCCAGATGCTTCTGCATTCATGATCTCACATTAAATTTCCTGACAACTCTCACATTAGTATGATTGCCTGGGAAGGCCCACACTGTATAGATGATAAGACAAAGGAGACTTGCCCATAAGGACTCAGCCAGTAAAGGAGTTAGATTCTTGGCCCATTTCTCATTCCAAACCCTCAGCCCCTCCATTATGCTGCCTCTCTGCAGCAGGACTCACTGCTGGAAGGCTGAGGAGTCTAGTCCCAGGTTCTGGGCTCTCACCCATGTGATGTTGGGTAAACCCTTTTCAAGTCTCACTTCACCTCATGTTCATCTCATTACCCAAAGAAAATAAGTCAGGAAATATCTTGGTTTCATCATCCATAAAATTTGGATGATTTTACCTGCCTTACCCACTTCCCATGAGTGCTTGGAGGCTCATGCTCAAGATAGGTGTTTCATGGGAAAGTGCTGTAAAACTTCACTTAGTATAAGTGGATGGTATTAACATGTGGATTGCACCAGCTGCCTCAACTGGAAATTATCAGATTCCATTAAGCTATTACCTAACCATCAGGAACATTCTTAGTTTTGCATAATCTCAATTCATGTGGTACTGCAAGAAAAAAAAGAGTGGAGGAAAAAAGTAGTAATTTACTATTCAGTTCAGTTCAGTCGCTCAGTCGTGTCCGACTCTTTGCGACCCCATGAATCGCAGCACACCAGGCCTCCCTGTCCATCACCAACTCCCAGAGTTCACTCAGACTCACGTCCATCGAGGCAGTGATGTCATCCAGCCATCTCATCCTCTGTCATCCCCTTCTCCTCCTGCCCCCAATCCCTCCCAGCATCAGAGTCTTTTCCAATGAGTCAACTCTTCGCATGAGGTGGCCAAAGTACTGGAGTTTCAGCTTTGGCATCATCCCTTCCAAAGAAATTCCAGGGCTGATCTCCTTCAGAATGGACTGGTTGGATCTCCTTGCAATCCAAGGGATTCTCAAGAGTCTTCTCCAACACCACAGTTCAAAAGCATCAATTCTTTGGCACTCAGCCTTCTTCACAGTCCAACTCTCACATCCATACATGACCACAGGAAAAACCATAGCCTTGACTAGACGGACCTTTGTTGGCAAAGTAATGTCTCTGCTTTTGAATATGCTATCTAGGTTGGTCATAACTTTCCTTCCAAGGAGTAAGCGTCTTTTAATTTCATGGCTGCAGTCACCATCTGCAGTGATTTTGTAGCCCCAAAAAATAAAATCTGACACTGTTTCCACTGTTTCCCCATCTATTTCCCATGAAGTGATAGGACCAGATGCCATGATCTTCATTTTCTGAATGTTGAGCTTTAAGCCAACTTTTTCACTCTCCTCTTTCACTTTCATCAAGAGGCTTTTTAGTTCCTCTTCACTTTCTGCCATAAGGGTGGTGTCATCTGCATATCTGAGGTTATTAATATTTCTCCTGGCAATCTTGATTCCAGCTTGTGTTTCTTCCAGTCCAGCGTTTCTCACGATGTACTCTGCATATAAGTTAAATAAGCAGGGTGACAATATAGTCTTGACGTACTCCTTTTCCTATTTGGCACCAGTCTGTTGTTCCATGTCCAGTTCTAACCGTTGCATCCTGACCTGCATACAGATTTCTCAAGAGGCAGGTGAGGTGGTCTGGTATTCCCATCTCTTTCAGAATTTTCCACAGTTTATTGTGATCCACATAGTTAAAGGCTTTGGCATAGTCAATAAAGCAGAAATAGATGTTTTTCTGGAACTCTCTTGCTTTTTCGATGATCCAGTGGATGTTGGCAATTTGATCTCCAGTTCCTCTGCCTTTTCTAAAACCAACTTGAGGGCAAACCAGACCTCATGATGGCCATAAAATCCTCTCAATTTTGGCCAAATTGAGAAGTGCTAAGAAACCCATGTGAATTTCTGGTAAATTAAAAAAAAAAAAAGAAAAAAAGAAACCCATGTGAAGTCAAGTGGGCCTTAGAAAGCATCACTACGAACAAAGCTAGTGGAGGTGATGGAATTCCAGTGGAGCTATTTCAACTCCTGAAGATGATGCTGTGAAAGTGCTGCACTCAATATGCCAGCAAATTTGGAAAGCTCAGCAGTGGCCACAGGACTGGAAAAGGTCAGCTTTCATTTGAATCCCAAAGAAAGGCAATGCCAAAGAATGCTCAAACCACTGTACAATTGCACTCATGACACACGCTAGTAAAGTAATGCTCAAAATTCTCCAAGCCAGGCTTCAGCAATACATGAACCATGAACTTCCACATTTCAAGCTGGTTTTAGAAAAGGCAGAGGAACCAGAGATCAAATTGCCAACATCCACTGGATCATCGAAAAAGCAAGAGAGTTCCAGAAAAACATCTATTTCTGCTTTATTGACTATGCCAAAGCCTTTGACTATGTGGATCACAATAAACTGTGGAAAATTCTGAGAGATGGGAATACCAGACCACCTCACTTGCCTCTTGAGAACCCTATATGCAGGTCAGGAAGCAACAGTTAGAACTGGACATGGAACAACAGACTGGTGCCAAATAGGAAAAGGAGTACGTCAAGGCTGTATATTGTCACCCTGCTTATTTAACTTATATGCAGAGTACATCATGAGAAATGCTGGGCTGGAAGAAGCACAAGCTGGAATCAAGATTGCCAGGAGAAATATCAATAACCTCAGATATGCAGATGACAGCACCCTTATGACAGAAAGTGAAGAGGAACTAAAAAGCCTCTTGATGAAAGTGAAAGAGGAGAGTGAAAAAGTTGGCTTAAAGCTCAACATTCAGAAAACGAAGATCATGGCATCTGGTCCCATCACTTCATGGGAAATAGATGGGGAAACAGTGTCAGACTTTATTTTTTGGGGCTACAAAATCACTGCAGATGGTGACTGCAGCCATGAAATTAAAAGACGCTTACTCCTTGGAAGGAAAGTTATGACCAACCTAGATAGCATATTTAAAAGCTGAGATATTACTTTGTCAACAAAGGTCCATCTAGTCAAGGCTATGGTTTTTCCTGTGGTCATGTATGGATGTGAGAGTTGGACTGTGAAGAAAGCTGAGCACCGAAGAATTGGTGCTTTTGTACTGTGGTGGAGAAGACTCTTGAGAGTCCCTTGGACTGCAAGGAGATCCAACCAGTCCATCCTAAAGGAGACCAGTCCTGGGTTTTCATCGGAAGGACTGATGCTGAGGCTGAAACTCCAATACTTTGGCCACCTCATGCAAAGAGTTGACTCATTGGAAAAGACCCTGTTGGGAGGGATTGGGGGTAGGAGGAGAAGGGGACGACAGAGAATGAGATGGCTGGATGACATCACTGACTAGATGGACGTGAGTCTGAGTGAACTCTGGGAGTTGGTGATGGACAGGGAGGCCTGGCGTGCTGTGATTCATGTGATTCATGATTCAACTCACAAAGAGTTGGACACGACTGAGTGACTGAACTGAAGAAACCCATTATGATGGAGATGGATATCAGACAAACTCTTCTTTTGGCAAAGATGTCAGATATGAATGAAATAGTTCCTTATCTGGTTATTTCCAAATATCCAGATATTTAATCCAGCCAGACATAGGCATGGGGGTTTCCTCTTCTAGCCTAGTTCAGCTTGGATAGATTAGGAGCTGAGAACACTTCGTTCTTCAGCCTTTCTTATTTCAATTTATTGTGAAGTGTTCATTCTTTCACACCAAGAAAGCAATCATAACTGTAGGTACTTTCTTATTGTGTTCAGCCCTTTACAAAATTATTTCATTTAATTCTTCCAATAATACTACAAAGCAGATATCTCCCCCATTTTACAGATTAATTCTGCCCTTTCAGCCATTAAATTCTTGCTACTAGCTTTGCTAACTGTTCACTGTGCTTAGGTACTCAGTTGTGTCTGACTTTTTGTGATGCCATAGACAGGACGCCACCAGGCTCCTCTGTCCATGGGGATTATCCAGGCAAGAATATTGGAATGGATTGCCTTGCCTTTCCACAGGGGATCTTCCCAAACCAGGGATTGAACCCAGGTCTCCTGCATTGCAGGCAGATTCTTCACTGTCTGAGCCACCAGGGAAGCCCAAGAATACTGGAGTGAGTAGCCTATCTCTTCTCCAGGGGAACTTCCTGACCCAGGAATTGAAATGGGGTCTTCTGCACTGCAGGCAGATTCTTTACCAGTTGAGATGCTTGCTTCGTAGAGTTTCTCAAACCTCCCCATACAAACTTCAGCATACATGCTCCGTGTCTCAGGTTCTCTTATCAACACCTGCCCCCTCCAGTTTTTCTTGATCTGCTGAATTTATCTACCTCAGTTATAAAACATACATAAATCCAAAATCTTTTCCTCCCTTCAAACATAGCTATTTTCCCAAAGAATTGCTTAAGAAAATTATAAGCATCAGCAAGCAGGACTTGTGGAAGGAAAGGAGGTTCGGCCTTCCAGATACCCCCAAAACAACAGCATTTTCTTTACCTAAAGATGAGGCTGTTCCTACCTGTACAGTGGTGTCTAGGTTACAAGGGTTCCCTACTCCAAATGTCTAGAGGAGCAAGGCACTTATGATCTGTAAGTAGAGCCTGTGGGAAAAAAGGAGCATGTCTCACCTGTAGGCACCAAACACAGGTTCAACGTTCCGAAATACACTGTCAACCAAACCAAGTCATCCATGAGCTGGACTGGCTCACTAGTACCTCCCTTCCCATGGGAAATTAACGCTTTCCCTGACCATCAACACTTTCCCTCAGGCAAGCTTACCACCTTCCACAAACATAGGTGAATGCGTTTACTACTCATTGTTGTTGTTCAATCAGTTAAGTCATATCCGACTGTTTGCAACCCCATGGACTGCAGCACACCAGGCTTCCCTGATCTTCACTATTCCTGGAGTTTGCTCAAACTCGTGTCCATTGAGTCAGTGATGCCACCCAACCATCTCATCTTCTGTTGTCCCCTTCTCTTCCTGCCCTCAATCTTTCCCAGCATCATGGTCTTTTCCAATGATTTGGCTTTTTGCATCAGGTGGCCAAAGTATTGGAGCTTCGGCATCAGTATCAGTCCTTCCAATGAATATTCAGGATTGATTTCCTTTAGGATTGACTCGTTGAATCTCCTTACAGTCCAAGGGACTCTCAAGAGTCTTCTCCAACACCACAGTTCAAAACCACCAATACTTCAGTGCTCAGCCTTCTTTATGGTCCAACTCTCACATCCATACATGACTACTGAAAAAATCATAGCTTTGACCATTGTTGCAAAGTTATGCCTCTGATTTTTAAATGCTGTCTAGGTTTGTCATAGCTTTTCTTCCAAGGAGCAAGCATTTTTTAATTTCATGGCTGTGGTCACCATCCACAGTGATTTTGGAGCCCAAGAAAATAAAGTCTCTCACGGTTTCCATTTTTCCCCCATCTATTTGCCATGATGGGACCCAGATGCCATGATCTTAGTTTTCTGAATGTTGAGTTTTAAGCCAGCTTTTTCACTCTCCTCTTTCACCTTCCTGAAGAGGCTCTTTAGTTCCTCTTCACTTTCTGCCACTAGGGTGGTATTATCTGCGTATCTGAGGTTGTTGATATTTGTCCTGGCAACCTTGATTCCAGTTTGTGATTCATCCTGGAATCAGGATGTGATTCAGCCTGGCATTTCTCATTATGTACTCTGCATATAAGTTAAATAAGCAGGGTGACAAAATACAGACTTGACATTGGTCTGTTATTTCTATATCTTTAAGAATTTTTCACAGTTTGCTATGATCCACTAAAGTCAAAGACTTTAGTGAAATCAGTAAAACAGAAGTTGATGTTTGGTTCCTCTGACTTTCCTAAATCCACTTTGTACATCTGGAAGTTCTCAGTTCATGTACTGTGCAAGCCTAGCTTGAAGGATTTTGAGCATAATCTTGTTACCATGTGAAATGAGTGCAATTGTACGGTAGTTTGAACATACTTTGGCAATGTCTTTCTTTGAGAATGGAATGAAAAACTGACCCTTTCCAGTCCTGTGGCCACTGATGAGTTTTCTGAATTTGCTAGCATATTGAGCACAGCACTTTAACAGCATTATCTTTTAGGATTTTAAATAGGTTAGCTGGATTCCATCACCTTCATTAACTTTGTTCATGGTGATGCTTCCATATGGCCCACTTGACTTCACACTCCAGGATGTCTGGCTCCAGGTGAGCAACCACATTATTGTGGTAATCTGGCTCATAAAGACTTTTTTTTTAAACAGCTGTTCTGTGTATTTTTGCCACCTCTTCCTAATCTCTTCTACTTCTGTAGGTCCATACCATCTCTGTCCTTTATTGTGCAAATTATCCCCAAACTCACCACCATTAATCAGTCATTTATTATGCTCATGGATTCTGGGGTTTAGGAATTTAGACATGGTACATCAAGAGTGGCTTGCCTCTGCTCCATGATGTTGTTGGAGGTAGCTGGAAAGCTTGAAGCCCAAAGGCTAGAATCTTCTGAAGGCTCCTTTACTCACATACATCACATACATCTGCCCCGGGAGCCTCAGATCCCATACACGTGGCCAGTTGGGCTTCCTTACAGGATGGTGGCTGCTTGGGTTAACTACTGTACAGTCACTTCTTCTCACTTTGTTATTACTAAGTAGCTTATAGAGAGACAGTATGAGGCTGAATAAAAACTCTGTATCTCAATCATAACTTTTTCACTACTTTTAGCATCTACTGATGATTTTTGCCTACAGCAATTCATGTACTATTGTTGCAAACTCTATTTTTAAATGCCAGTTTACTTCACAGACAACTACATTTCTTCAAGAAGTTCAAAATCCAAACAGATTACAGGTTAAATCTCAGAGACATAGAATCCCTCTTGCTCACAAAACTTCATCATTGATAAAGCCTCTTGTTTTTCTAGTTTGACAATCTTTGTTAATCCAATAGGCTACCAAAAATGATATCTCATTATACATTTAATTACACTTCTATTCTTATACACCGAAGTTGAGCATCTTTTCATGTTTGAACCATTTACATTTCCTTTTTGATAACTGTTCATATCATTTTTCCATTTCACATTTACTTGCAGGATGCTTTTTATATATGGGCTTCCCTGATAGCTCAGTTGGTAAAGAATCCACCTGCAATGCAGGAGACCCCACTTTGATAGCTGGATCAGGAAGATCCGCTGGAGAAGGGATAGGTTACCCACGCTAGTATTCTTGGGCTTCTGTTGTGGCTCAGCTAATAAAGAATCCGCCTGCAATGCAGGAGACCTGGGTTTGATCCCTGGGTTGGGAAGATCCCCTGGAGAAGGGAAAGGCTACCCACTCCAGTATTCTGGCCTGGAGAATTCCATGGACTATACAGTCCATGGGGTTGCAAAGAGTCAGTCATGACTGAGTGACTTTCACTCACTTTTATATATGCAGAAGTAATTATTGTATAAAATAGCTCTTTATCAGTTACACAGGTAGCAAGTATTTTTCTCAGCTTTGTGTTTGCCCTTTCTCTTTTAATTTTGCTTGAAAATTCTTTCTCATGCACACTTGTTTTTGTTATTTCTATGTAGTTGCTGCTAAGTCACTTCAGTCGTGTCCGACTCTGTGTGACCCCATAGACAGCAGCCCACCAGGCTCCCCTGTCCCTGGGATTCTCCAGGCAAGAACACTGGAGTGGGTTGCCATTTCCTTCTCCAATGCATGAAAGTGAAAAGTGAAAGTGAAGCCGCTCAGTCGCGTCCGACTCTTAGCGACCCCATGGACTGCAGCCTACCAGGCTCCTCCGTCCATGGGATTTTCCAGTCAAGAGTACTAATTTGTGTGTATGTGGTTTGTTAAAAGATTATTTCACATTCTGCTATTATTAGTCAAATCACTCATATTTTCACATATTACATTTATAATTTTATTCTTTATGAATTTTTTGGGGTCTATCTGGAATTTGCTGTTAAAAGTGAGTTAGAGATCCAACTTTTCTTTTCATATAATAATGTATTTAATAGTTGTCTGAACATCATTAAATGAATAATTTACCTTTTCCCTACCTGATACAACTTTTATAATGTAATAAATTCCAGCATATATTTGCCTTGCTTTTTAGTCTATATTAGTGATATAGTCATGTTTTAATTATCATAGATTTATAATATTTTAATATTTGGTCTGACCAGTATCTTTTCATTATAATTTTTCTAAGAATATGCTTCTTTTTCATGTGAACTTAGATTCAGGTTATATGCATAAAAATGTGAGTTTAATCATATAAACAGATACACATCAAAAACATGTTTAGAATGCTATGTTAAGCCACACCAAAGAGGATACCAAAAAAGTCTTGAGCAGTGGAAAGGTCTGATATGTTTGAACTTCTATGGATTTGAAAAGACTTTGATACTGATACATCTGTGTGAAAAGATGTAAAGTCTCCCTAACTTAATCCAGAAATATATTACTTTCACGATAACATTTATTTGGGGAATATTTTATCTGCTTCTCACTGTTGTAAGTGAGAAGCAATTGCAGCTTCTATATAGTTAAGTGTTTATAAGTACTTCAAGAGTTTATACATTCCATAAGTTTATATCACTAATGGAAGAGCATGTTATTTCTTTCAACATCAATCACCAACACACTAAGTAGGAAATGAATCTAGGGCTCCACACAAAGGCAAAAGACCAGTATTTTGTCCTCTTCTTATCCGTTCTTCAAACGACCTCACGGGGAGGGAGATATGATAACTCTTAATTTTTCAAGAAATATAAAATCAGCACAGTTGTATGGCTTCCTTGACCTCTACAAAGTCAATGCTTCTGCTCAGCCAGCTTCAACAACTTTCTCTGTCTGTCTCCAGCTGGTTCATCAAGTAACCGCTATTGCAAGGCTTTGTCCCTACTGTGTATAGAAACCTAAATAGGAAAAAAAGGAGAAAAAGTAGTTTATTTCAAGCCTTAGAAGAGGCAGAGATAAACTTCATAAAATCCTAGAAAAGAAGCTGAGATAGATGGGAAAAACTCAGATGGTACCCCACTCCAGTACTCTTGCCTGGAAAATCCCATGGATGGAGGAGCCCGGTAGGCTGAAGTCCATGGGGTCGCTCAGAGTCAGACAGGACTGAGCGACTTCACTTTCACTTTTCACCTTCATGCATTGGAGAAGGAAATGGCAACCCACTCCAGTATTCTTGCCTGGAGAATCCCAGGGACAGGGGAGCCTGGTGGGCTGCTGTCTATGGGATCACACAGAGTCAGACACGACTGAAGCGACTTAGCAGTAGCAGTAGCAGTAGGACTCCTATACGAATGAGTTCCTCAGGAAAGTCAGGCAGGATAGTGGATAATGCCTGGTTAGAGAAAAATGGTCATTACATTTGTTTGTAGGTTTATTCTGAATGGTTTTACAATCCTTAAATACATCTTTGGTAAATTTTCAACTGTTGTATATAATGAAGATTTGAGTGGTATTTTACAAAGAGAAATTTGCTTTTATGGAGCTGAAATACCATAAGGTTAATTCTGTAGTTTATCAAAAAGCAAGTGTTCTGCAGGGAATCCTTTGGACAGCAAGGAGGTCAGGATCACTCCTAAAGGAAATCAACCCTGAATATTCATTGGAAGGACTGATGCTGAAGCTCCAATACTTTGGCCACCTGATGCGAAGAGCTAACTCATTGGAAAAGACCCTGATGCTGGGGAAGATTGAGGGCAGGAGGAAAAGGGGACGACAGAGCATGAGGTGGTTGGATGGCATCGCCGACTCAGTGGACGTGAGTCTGAGCAAATTCCAGAAGATGGTGAAGAACAGGGAAGCCTGGTGTACTGCAGTCCACAGGGTCACAAAGACTGACTGAGGGACTCAAGAACAACTGCCGAGAGGCAAGTGAGTCTCTCTTGCGACTTAGGAAACATTTCTGAATGGGAAATAGCAAAGGAAGGTTCCATTTGACAGCCACTGAGAGGATAGAGAAGTCTAGACAGAAAATCCATAGTTGTCATTTCTGAATGGAAAAATCTTGAAAAACTGCTCAAAGTATTTAAAGTGAAGCATCACAAATAGAACAGGAGCTCTGAGACCTATGTACCATGCTTCTCTTCTGCTATACAATATAATTTTCACATTTCCTCTTACCCAGAGTCCTGCTTTGTTGACTTAAGTATTCATATTCAGTGGATGGACCATGTGAGCTGACCATAACTCAATGTTCAAACCTGACTTACTTGACTCTTCCACCTTCAAAACTGCCTTCTCCTCTGGCACGAACCCTCCCTGTTCTCCAGATGCTACAGCCTGTCATCTAAGGCTATCGTTTCTACATTCAAACTATTTTTAAATTAACACTTCCTTCCTACTGCAACATCCCAGTCCTGGCCTTTATCCTTGAATTCTGGATTCTCTCATTTATTCAACACATTTTGACCATGCACTGACTGCTGGTATATTCAGCCACACACTGGGCAGGCGGTAGAGACATGAGGCAGCACCACCTGCGGACCGGGGAGAGGGCTTATTCACAGAGGATTTCAGGTGAAACTGTGCAAGTCGAGAAGGATGAGGAGCTTCCCTGCTGGGCCTCTTGACACGAACTCTTTCTAATTCAATCCACCATAACTTCTCTTCAGCCTGACTGCTCTCTCATTCTTGAGTCAAAGCTTTCAAGTTCCCTCCTTCATCCAGGCAGCTCATCCACTGAATCTGTCTTGCTCTGTGCTCAGAGATACAGATGGGGTGAAATCCAGTCCCTGGCCTTAAGGAGTTCAAAAGGAGAAAGACCAACAGAACCACAAGTATGGAGCTGCCTGAGGCAGGGATAACAGGTGCTCTAGGGGCCCAGAGAGGGCATAAGAAGTTCTGCTAGGCACTGGAATAGAGCTGGACTGGTGGGGGAGGGGGGCAGGGAGCGTTGTTTTCCAAGAGAAGGTGACATTCACACTGGACCCTGAAAGATGAGAAGGTTATCAGCTGGACGTGGGGGAAGGCTAGGCAGAGAGCATCCCAGGCAAAGGGAGCTGCAACTGGAAACACAGAACAAACGGAGGGTCTGTAACTGCAGTCCCTCTCCATGGTGGGAGAGGAGGTGCACAGTTATTGGGTAATGACCCAGATTCTGACCACCTCAGAATGGTCGTGATGGCCATGTGTTCCCTCCACTGGGTAGATTTATCATTCCAGAGGGTGCCTGAGGCAATAACAACTAATAATAAGGTTTCAAATGAATGAAATCCCATGCAGCCACTTCTGACTCATTTCACATGCCACTGCACTGATATGGCTGGGCTTGTATGGGGCTCAGCAGTCACTGAGAATCCGGCCCTGGGATCAAGGCTCATATTCACAAGTCCCAGTGTGGACTGAGGTGGTGTGTGTACTAGACTGAGGCACCGATGACCAGCTGCAGGAGTGCTGCCATCTGATGGCTCAGATGAGTTTTCCTCTAGGATTGCTCTCAGTTGAAGAGAACAGCCTCATTCAAAGTCATGACCCCTTCCCACAGATAACCCACATCCAGCGATGGATGCAGGGAACAAAGCCTGGGCCTCCCACCTTTATACAGAACAACTTGAAGGGACCGTTCCAGCTCCAGGGCCTCCCGTGGGATTGGCTGACCTCTGTCACATCTGCACAGCACTTCAACTCCCTCTCCCCACCCTGCTGTCTTCATACCACCATAGGTGTTCATCCCAAGAGTACCCCCAGTGCACATACATCTCTGCCTGTGAGTCTGCTTTCCAGAGAACCTGATCCACAACAGATACCCTAGGTGACTTGGTTCCAATGTAAACAAACCAGATGGTATTAAAATAGTTTCAGAAAGACTGTACCAATCTGAAGGAAGTTGGTCAGCCACGGAAAGCCTGGAGAGGTTCACCCAAGCTCTGTAGAGAAGGAGCCTCGTTAAGGCCTTACCAGCTCTGTTCCACCTGGAAGGATGCTTCCCTCATGGGGACAGAGGGTTGCTGAGATCTGGTGCCATTAAATGAACCCATATCCTATAATTAAATCCTCTCTCCCCATTCTTACGCTCAGCAATAGATACTCTGATTCTCATCTGCCTTTCTGTGTACCTGCAGACAGAGAGTCCTGAATGTGCAGTCCATCTGGCGGTTACAATTTCTTATTTTCATCAGCACATTGACTTTCAGGCTTGGAGCCTGTCTCCACAAACTCCATTAGCCTGGGTGGATTTATTGGTGCTGAGACAGTGAGGGAGACATACTGCAAGCCTATAAAGCAGAGCCTAAAACTTGGATGATGGTCAGTTTACCATGGCAATGACCTTCTGGGGGTGTCTCAGTGGACAGACACCCCACTGCTTCTTATGATGTCAGCTAGACTTTCAAATGTCTATAGACTTATTTCAGAGGGAACACAGAAGCAGTTCTGCTTTCCCCATGTAGCCCCTTCTCAAACCAAACTCACTAGGAAACAGACCTCTTTTACCTCAAATGTCAGGGGAGATGACTGATCAGAGGTTGAAGAGATTTTTCACAAGCAAAGGAAAGGAAAAGAATTGAGAATTTTCCAAGGAATGAAACATGACTAAGGCTCTCCTGTAAGGACATGTAGTTGGTATATTAAAGCAAGATTTGTATAAGTAATTTCCTTGGAATAAAGGAGATAGTTTCACTGGTAACTGCTTTCTGAGTTCACTTTAAAACCTCAACAGTAAACTGAGTGATGCTGATAAAAATAAAAATTCAATTTTTAAGGAAACACCAGAAAAATTTAAACATATAGCTTTTTCTCTTTGGCGCTTTTTCTCTTTGGCCCTTTTTCTCCTGTCTAGTGTGCACTGTGCATCTGTATTTACATTAACCAAACCACCCCTCAAAGGCAGAAATACCTGCTTAGCCATAAAGATCAATTTTTCTCCTTCTGACACCAATCAGGTAGCTCCTTAGACGATAACAGTTTTTCTTAATCCTATAATGGACACAAAGACCCATAACTCACCATGTAGATGTAGACATCTTTGGTGATCTTTATATACAATGCCAACAAATAATTTCCCTTAATCATAGTGGTTGGTGCAGGTCAGACTAGTCAGACAACCTTTGGAGATAATGGACCAAACCTAATAGAAATTCTTTAAATAAGAATTTAAATAATTATTTATGATTTCACCAAAGTTCTTAGCTATGTGACTTGTATCTGCCTATTTGCAAGATTGGGCTTCCTGGGTTGTGCTAGAGGTAAAGAATCCACTTGCCAATGCAAGAGATATAAGAGACTTGGGTTGGATCCCTGGGTCAAGAAGATCCCCTGGAGGAGGGAATGGCAACCCACTCAAGTATTGTTGCTTAAAGAATCCCAAGGACAGAGAAGCCTGATGGGCTACAGTTCATGGGGTCACAAAGAGTTGGACACAACTAAAGTGACTGTGCACACGTGAATTTACAAGATTATTATTCCTGGTATTACTAGATGTGTATCTGAGCCTCAGATAAAATGAATGATGATTCAGTTCAGTCGCTCAGTCATGTCCGACTCTTTGCGACCCCATGAATCCCAGCATGCCAGGCCTCCCTGTCCATCACCAACTCCCGGAGTTCACCCAGACCCACGTCCATCGAGTCAGTGATGCCATCCAGCCATCTCATTCTGTCGTCCCCTTCTCCTCCTGCCCCCAATCCCTCCCAGCATCAGAGTCTTTTCCAATGAGTCAACTCTTCGCATGAGGTGGCCAAAGTACTGCAGTTTCAGCTTCAGCATCATTCCCTCCAAAGAAATCCCAGGGCTGATCTCCTTTAGAATGGACTGGTTGGATCTCCTTGCAGTCCAAGGGACTCTCAAGAGTCTTCTCCAACGCCACAGTTCAAAAGCATCAATTCTTCGGTGCTCAGCCTTCTTCACAGTCCAACTCTCACATCCATACGTGACCACAGGAAAAACCATAGCCTTGACTAGACGGACCGTTGTTGGCAAAGTAATGTCTCTGCTTTTCAATATGCTATCTAGGTTGGTCATAACTTTCTTTCCAAGGAGTAAGCATCTTTTAATTTCATGGCTGCAGTCACCATCTGCAGTGATTTTGGAGCCCCCAAAAATAAAGTCTGACACTGTTTCCACTGTTTCCCCATCTATTTCCCATGAAATGATGGGACCGGATGATTAGGCAACCTGAAACTATTATCAAATATATAGTCTTATAAGATCAACCATCTTAACAATGTAACTCTGGATATGGGAAGAAGCAAAAGAGGAAAGTATTCCCTGGACCATAACAGGCTAGTAAAATAGGCAGTCCAAAGGCCTACTCCACTAATAAGTAATAATAAAATCCACCCTTGACATGGGAATAAAGCTTCCTGGCACCTTGGAACAAACTGGTCATGAAATGCCTATCAAACTTGGTTGAAATAAAGACCAAAAGAGACCTCTTTTCAAGGGTCTATTGACCATCCTCGATGAGGGTCAGGGGTTCAGAGCGTAAATCATGAACTGTCACTGCTGAAAGGACCATGGAGGTGAGAACAACACTTCCAATCTACAGATAAGTGACCCGAGGCCCAGAGAAGGGCTGTGGCAAGTTGGGAGAAGAACCAAGGCCTGCTAGTAGACAAGCCCCCCAAATGCCAGTCTTGGCTCAGAACCTGAGCGGACCCTACTGCCAGCTGTACTTCCTTCTCTACAACACTGGGAGGTAAGCGGAGAAGAAAGGGAAGATGGCTTGATGGAAGGGGCTTCTGAGCCAGACAGACTGGCCAGATCTGCTGCTTTCCAGCTCTGCAAATTTTGCTGTCATAGAAATAGAGTCTCAGTTTCCCCACCTAAAAAGTGAGGACAGAATGTGCCCTACAGGTTGGATGAAGTGAGATGAGATGCCTGATAGGCTCAGCAATCCTGCCATTAGAGCACGTGCTCCCTCAAGGTTGTGTCCTGCCCACCCTCCCTCTCTCCCTCTACATCAGGAGCTCCAGCTGGGGCCACAGGCAGGCTTGGAAACTAATCATGGATGATGTGAGGTGGAGCATCCCAGCAGCTAGTTGCATCTCCTGAAAAACATTAATCTGAAGACCTTATGAGAAGAGACTTTACCTATGTACACAGCTGAGGTTCTGACTCACAGGCAAACTGGGGTTCAGTGGGAAGGGATAGGGAGAAGCAGAGGGATCCTTATTTTGGATCAGCAAAGGCCTGGGTTCACATCAGATACACCCAGGATGTCCAGAAATCTTTGAGGGAAGAGGGAAACATAAAATAGCTGCTGAGAACCTGTGGGCCAGCAGGGATGTGAATCAGTAGTAAAATCCATGTGTTCCCATCAGTGGGGTCTCCTGGTCTCCTCAGGCTGCTGAGGACTGCAATTGCCTCACACCCCACATATTACCAGGAAGAAGTCTACAGGGGGTCCTAAGGGTGGGGGACTCCAAGAAGAGCCCATTGGCTATTTCTGTCACCAAAGCTGCTCCTTTCCAGCTTACCTCTCATGCATTCTCCTCCATGTACCTTTCAACCCTTCTGTCTGCACTCCTCTGACTCTCACTTAAAAGCCATGTCTGATTTATGTCAATGTATGGCAAAAACCACCACAATATTGTAAAGTACTTAGCCTCCAATTAAAATTAATTAATTAATTTTAAAAAGAAAAAAAAAAAAGCCAATTTGTACCCAAGGAAGCCTTCTCCTATCTCAATGCCCCTCCTGGAGGAAGTTCTTCTCACCTCCTCAGCTGGAACCTTGGACACATTTATGGTCCTTCATGCTGGCCTGGGTCTCTGTCCCATAGCAGACTCTGATGGGCTGGGACCCTGTCCCCAGACACTGTGAGTCTCCTGGTGCAAGAAACACTGAACTAGTCACCTCTGTACCCTCCCCAGTGCCTGACACAGTGTTGGTGTCTTTAAAATGTCAATAAAATGGAATCATTGGGTAGCTGTCTCAACATTCAGAAAACTAAGATCATGGCATCAGGTCCCATCACTTCATGGCAAATAGATGGGGAAACAGTGACAGACTTTATTTTTTGGGCTCCAAAATCACTGCAGATGGTGACTACAACCATGAAATTAAAAGATGCTTGCTCCTTGGAATAAAAGTTATGAACAACCTAAACAGCTTATTAAAAAGCAGAGACATTACTTTGCCAACAAAGGTCCATCTAGTCAAGGCTATGGTTTTTCCTGTGGTCATGTATGGATGTGAGAGTTGGGCTATAAAGAAAGCTGAGCACTGAAGAATTGATGCTTTTGAACTGTGGTATTGGAGAAGACTCTTGAGAGTCCCTTGGACAACAAGGAGATCGAACCAGTCCATCCTAAAGGAAATCAGTCCTGAATATTCTTTGGAAGGACTGATATTGATGCTGAAACTCCAAAACTTTGGCTACCTGATGTGAAGAGATGACTCATTTGAAAAGACCCTGATGCTGGGAAAGATTGAAGGCACGAAGAGAAGGGGATGACAGAGGATGAGATGGTTGGATGGCATCACCGACTCAGTGGGCATGAGTTTGAGTAAACTCTGAGAGTTGGTGATAGACAGGGAGGCTTGGCGTGCTGCAGTCCATGGGGTTGTGAAGAGCTGGACACAACTGAGTGAATGAACTGAACTGAACTGACTGTCTAATTATTGCACACATGTGCAAGTCTTAGCCTTTACATTTAAGTCCCAGGAGCCCACAGTACCCCTCCCCAACCCCCTGACCACCCACACCAACCAGCACACGCACACTGCTGACCCTTCACTGGTTTAAGGCATTGCACTATCTTTGCCATTTTCCTGATGGCCATGGGTCACAGGAAGGGGTCATACCACAACCTCCCAGCACTTCTCTGGGGTAATCCATCCTTGCAATCCATCCACCTGTAGCTATTCCACAGCGCTAGCTGCACCCAGCACCAGCCCTCAAGACCTCTTTGCTTCTTCCTCATGTCCTCAGGTACTGGAGCTCCCCAAGGCTCCCTTGTCCTAAGCAACCCTTCCTACTCAGAAGCACGTGTCTCTGAACCTGTGTGTCCACCTTGTCTCTCTCTGCAGTGCCATGGGCTCTGATTATGGACACTCCTATCAGAGTGCCCACAGAGGATGGGGGCACACTTGAAACCACGCACACAGGGATGAGCACTGGGTTCTGGAATGCAGACACTTCTGCAGATAGAAGAGAAGATGAGGACTTGGGGACTTATTTGTACAGTTCTAGTTCTCTAAAGTTACAGGTAGGTATTCTAAAGCCAATGTGGCAAATAAGAAGGGTGTCCATGGTTGGCAAAATATTCTGCATGTATGTGCACATATATACCATAATTTAAGATTTTTGAAAAGAACAAAATTTGAGGATATGAGTACAACATACTTTTCACTCACACTTTGTACAACATCTCTGCCTGCACGTTCTCGCCTTCTTCCCAGTGGGCCTCAGGCTGCTTAGGGCTGCCAGTCCCGGAGCCCATGGTGAAATTAGCAAGGGGAATGCCTACAGAAGCCACACACAGTCCTTCAATCTCATAGGATGGAGGGTGTAGCCAAGTAGACCCAGAATCACTTTCTTCCACAGGCACACCAAAATTACAACTATTTACAAGCAACTACTGATGAGAAAGATCTGAAGATTAGCAGAAAGGATCTTCTACAACTGAAGATATACAGAAGGAACCACAACAAGACAGGTAGGAGGGACAGGAGACTTGGTTAAGATTCCTACGCACTGGGTGGGCAGTCTACTAATGAGAGGATAATTATAATTGCTGAGGTGTCCCCTGTGAGTCAGGGATCTGAACCCCACATTGGACTCCTCAGCTAGTCATTCTGTGCAAGGAAGATGAGCCCCATGGACTTTTGTAGGTTTTTAATGGCTAAAATCAAATGTATCTCTCCATTTAACTTTTATCATAATATAGTTGATTTATAATGTTGTTAGTTTCTGGTGTAAAGCATAGTGATTCAGTTACAGTTTTACAAATAAATATACATACATACTTTTTAAGATTCCTTTCAATTATAGGTTATTGCATGATACTGAGTATAACTCCCTGGTCTTTAAAGTAGGTCCTTGCAGATCATCTATTTTGTATATAATAATGTACATATTTTAATCCCAAACTCCCCTTTGGGATTGATCCCTCCCCTGCTTTCCCCTCTGAAAACCGTAAGTTTGTTTTGTATGTCTCTCATCCTGTTTCTGTTTTGTAAATAAGTTCATCTATATCTTTTTTTTTTTCAGTTCCACATATAAAAGCGATATCACATGGTATTTGTCTTTGTCTGGCTTACTTAATTTAGTATGATAATCTCTGGGTTCATCCATGTTGCTACAAAAGGCATTATTTCATTCTTTTTATGGCTGAGCAATATTGGGTATTTATACCATATTTTCTTTATCCACACTTCTTAATGCATACTTCCATGTCTTGGCTATTCTAAATAGTGCTGCTATGAACACTGGGGTGCATGAATGCTGCTGCTGCTGCTAAGTCTCGTCAGTCGTGTCCAACTCTGTGTGACCTGATAGACGGCAGCCTACCAGGCTCCGCCGACCCTAGGATTCTCCAGGCAAGAACACTGGAGTGGGTTGCCATTTCCTTCTCCAATGCATGAAAGTGAAAGGTGAAAGTGAAGTCGCTTAGTCATGTCCGACTCTTCGTGACCCCATGGACTGCAGCCTACCAGGCTCCTCCGTCCATGGGATTTTCCAGGAAAGAGTACTGGAGTGGGTTGCCATTGCCTTCTCTGGGGGTGCATGTATATTTTTGAATTATAGTTCCCTCCGGACATAAGCCCCAGAAATGGGACTGCTGGATGATACGGTACCTCTATTTTTAGTTTTTTAAGGGATCTCCAGACTGCTTTCCACAATGGCTACACCAATTTACATTCCCACCAAAAACAGTGTAAGAGGCTTTCTTTTTCTCCACACCCTGTCCATCATTTATCATTTGCAGACTTCTTTGTGATAGCCACTCTGTCTGGAGTGAGGTGATACCTCATTGCATTTCTCTAATTATTAGCAATACTGAGAATTTTTTTCATGTGCCTATTGGCTATCTGTCCATCTTCTTTGGAGAAATGTCTATTTAGATCTTCTGCCCATTTTTTGATTGGGTTGTTTGGTTTTTTAAAATCGAGCTGCATGAGCTGTTTGCATATTTTAGAAATTAATCTGTCAGTCACATTGTTTGCAAATATTACTCTCATTCCATAAATGGCTTTTTGTTTGTTTTTGGTTTCCTTTGCTGTGTAAGGCTTCCCTGGTGGCTCAGATGGTAAAGTGTCTGTCTGCAATGCGGGAGACCCAGGTTCGACCCCTGAATTGGGAAGATCCCCTGGAGAAGGAAATGGCAACCCATTCCAGTACTCTTGCCTGGGAAATTCCAAGGATAGAGGAGCCTTATAGACTACAGTCCATGGGATCGCAAAGAGTTGGACACGACTGAGCGACTTCACTTCACTTCATTTTACTTGCTGTGTAAAAACTTTTTAAGTTCAGTTAGGTCCCATTTGTTTATTTTTGTTTTTGTTTCCACTACTGTAGGATACAGATCCAAAAATATATTGCTGCAATTTATATCATAGAGTATTCTGCCTGTATTTTCCTCTAGGAGTTATATAGTATCCGATCTCATGTTCAGGTCTTTAACCCATTTTGAGTTTGTTTTTTTATATGGTGTTAGAGAATGTTATAATTTCATTCTTTTACATGTAGCTGTCCAGTTTTCCCAGTACCACTCTTTGAGGAGACTGTCTTTTCTCCATCATATATTCTTGCTTCTTTTGTTGTAGATGAATTGAGCATAAGTGCATGGGTGTATTTCTGGATTCTCAGCCCTGCAGGACATTTGGCTTTAAGGCCAGTAGGGCTACTTTTGGGAGAGCCAGAGGTCTGTGGCAAATAGAGAATCCAGTTCTAAAGGATGGACATAAAATCTCACAAGCTCACAGGCTTTCAATTTGAAAGGAGCCTGGGTCAGACCTACTTGCTGACCTTGGAGAGCCTCCCAGAGACACAGGAAGCAACTGAAACTCAGCCTAGGAACTTAGACACTGGCAGCAGTCATTAATGAGAGCACATCCTACCAAGAAACACTGGTGCTGGAAATCACCATTGTGAAATTCTCTGCCTAGACAATCAGTGCAGGGACCTGCTCTCACCCACTTGCGAGTCTGCCCCAGTCACAAGAAGTCCCAGTACAGGCAGTCAGCTGGGTGGGGATACTGCCCCACTGGCCAGCAGGCCTGCTGCTGAAGGACACCCTACGCACCCAGCAGCCCAAGAACTGGCCCTCCGTACCAACAGGCCAGCAAAGCCCCAGGACTCCCAGGATTCTGAAGCTAGTCATCAGACCCAGACCACCCACCAGGCCTACATTAGCTCTAAATCTGGCCTCACCCACAAGGCGTTAGGCCCTAGCCCTTGCAGGCTGACACAAATTCTGGGTGTCAAACTAGGGCCCTGCTGCCAGAGACCCTGGGACCCTGCTCTGCCCAGCAGGGGGCCAGCACTAGTCTTGAGAAGCCCCACTCTGCCTTGGCACTGCCCACCAGCAGGCTAACACCTAAGGACCTAAGGAAATCTAAGGACCTTCCAGCCAGAGACACAGATCCACTCAATCAGTGGGCCACCCCTAGACCTGGGATCTTGCCTTACTCATCAGTAGGTGGACACCAGCCCTGGGAAAACCATGGCCCTGCAGCTAGCTGTGTTAGGATCTGGTGCATTCACCAGTGGACCGTCACCAGCTCTGGGTCACCCCAGACTCCACAGTCACCCAATTCCAAGCGAGGAATTGGCCCTGCCCGGTAGGGGGACATCAGGCCTAGTGCTTCTGAGCCATGGTCCCACCCATCAACAGTCTGGACCCACAAGCAGCCACCCCAGGACCAAGCTCTGTCACCACCAGATCAGCATTAGCCCAAGGACCCTCTTTCCTGGGCTTCAAAGCCACTTTATGACCTGGACCTGCCCACTACATGTGGCAATCTATGCACAAGGCAGGGCCTGGCAACCAACCTGACCTTGGTGCAGCCACATCAATCACCATACCCACAATAGTCAGCCTGCCACAACAGAGACTCATGCAGCCAACATAGAGGGCACCCCTAAAATATATTGCTCAGGTGACCAGAGGGCAGTGTACTGCTTGGCCCTGTGGGACATTTCCTCATAAGGAAGTCTCCAAGATTAGAAACAAAATCAACATACCAAATGCATGGGAATAAAAACAGTGAATTATGCAAAATGAGGCTATAGAGAAATCTGTTCCAAATCAAAGAATTAGATAAATCCCCCCAAAAATAATTAAGTGGAAATAAGCCATCTACACACTGAAGAGTTTGAGGTAATAATCATAAAAATGATCAGAGTCAGAAGAAGAATGAAGAGTGAGAAATTAAAAGTTCTCATCACTGTAAAAAGCTTACTCTTTGGGGAAAGTAATTTTCAGCAGGAAGCGGGTGAGGGATCGCTTTAAAAAAAAAAAAAAAAAAAGGTTGCCTCCAGGGAAAAGATTGCCTAAACAAAATGCTGATGAAGTCACAGAATGACTCCATCTCTGGAATAAGTTACATTTTCATGTGTTTCAGTAAGAAATTTGGCTCTTAAGAATTCAGTCACTCTACCTACTCAAGGGCAAGATGATAAGGTTCTATCAGAACAAGCATCTAAGAACCTGATACTTTGCAAAGGTCAGAAATGTTGCACTTCAAACCAAAAGCTCTCTCTTGGGATTGGTTGTTCTGACTTGAAATCACAAATTTGTCTTGTCTAAATGTCCCATCCCATTATCAAACAAAGCACCCATCTCGATAGTACAGCATCCTCTGAAGCAACAGAAGTCCTAGATGTACCTTTGGGGGATTCTCTAATTTTCCTGCCCCTTGATTTCTACAGGACTTTAAATTGCTTCCCCTGAGATCAAGGACCACAAGATGGTTTTGGAAGTGCTGAACCCAACGCATTATGATGTCACCGGCATGGTGGCCAAAGGCGTGACTGTTGCCAGCATTGCAATCCTGCTGCTCACTGGCTTTCTTCCGTTGGTTAAGAACTCTAAAAACACAACCTCAATACCAGGTAATATGGCCATTTAGTTCTATATCTAAGGAGAATGTTTTCTTGGGGTTTTGGTCCATGAGGGTAAAACAATTTTGAAAATGACAAACAGTAAATCTGAGGATATGATTGAAGCCTCAATACATTAGCAAATGAACTCAGGTGAGTATTTTTACAACAATCATCACATGTAAGTACATGCTATGTACATGTTAAATGAAAGCATTACAAATATCTTAGATAATCCCTTCTAGTTTGCATTTTGTTTTGGTAAAATATACATGGTAGAAGTATCCTTTAAAGTAAGTTTAAGATGGAATAAAACAAGGCAAAATTCC
Source organism: Bos indicus (assembly GCF_029378745.1). Classification (NCBI taxonomy): domain Eukaryota; kingdom Metazoa; phylum Chordata; class Mammalia; order Artiodactyla; family Bovidae; genus Bos; species Bos indicus. Next base: position 59,012,738 of record NC_091769.1, read on the forward strand.
AGGATTGCCTTTGCTCTTCTGATTCAAATTCATTCCAACTTTGCTCTGAAGGTGAAAATGCCTCTGGAATGCCTTGTGTCCTGTCTCCCTCCCACTTTGCCTCATCCTTGTCATCTGCTCTCTCCCTTCTTGAACTTATTCCTTCTTGTCATCCCACCCTTTATTTTCTTTTATTCTTCAGTGTGGTGGTGATGGTGGGGCCACCATAAGGGCTAGATAGGCCCTGGACAGTGGAAGAAAAATGGTGACCACTGTGGACTATGGATCCTTTGAAACATCACACCCTGAAAGAATCTTTAACAAGCAGATGAATGGATAAGAAAGCTGTGGTACATATACACAATGGAATATTACTCAGCCATGAAAAAGAATGCATTTGAATCAGTTCTAATGAGGTGGATGAAACTGGAGCATATTATACAGAGTGAAGTCAGTCAGAAAGAGAAACACCAATACAGTATACTAATACATATATATGGAATTTAGAAAGATGGTAACAATGACCCTATATGCAAGACAGCAAAAGAGACACAGATGTAAAGACCAGTCTTTTGGACTCTGTGGGAGGGCAAGGGTGCGATGATTTGAGAGGGTAGTGTTGAAACGTGTACATTATCGTATGTGAAGTGGATCACATGTCCAGGCTTGATGCATGAGACAGGGTGCTCAGAGCTGGTGCACTGGGATGACCCTGGGGGATGGGATGGGGAGGGAGGTGGGAGGGGGGTTCTGGATGAGGAAAACATGTGCACTCGTGGCTGATTCATGTCGATGTATGACAAAAACCACTACAATATTGTAAAGTAATTAGCCTCCAATTAAAATAAATTAATTAATTTAAAAAAATAAAAAAATTTAAAAAGCATATAATTATCCAGATAATTCTAATAGAAACCCCACCACTCTACACAATCAGATTAACAGAATTCTCAGAAATATCAGACTGTTTTGTAGTTTTCAGGGAAAATTCCTCATAGCAGGCATGTGTCCCCAGTCCAGTAAAGAATTCTGAGTCAGTCAACTGCTTATAGTGTTATTAGAACAATAACAAGATTAAGACCCCTTGACCTAAGACTCCCAAACTTGTTTTTGTTATGTAGACATTAACAAAGACTTTCCATTTTAAGGGCAAAAAGAAAACCCTGACAGTCTTTTCCACATTAATTCAGCTACTTCAAAGTTAAGTAATAAATCTTGTTTATCAGATTTGGGCTTTGACATCCAATTTAAATAATTCACACAAACTACCATCTAATATTACCATCTAATATTCACATCTAAATTACCATCATTGTACTGTCTCAGAGAGTTGAGTGAGTTTGGGTCCCAAGACTAACTCACTGACAAAATGGAATTCAGGAGTAAGATATAGAAATGTTATAACTTTACAACAGGACTCCTAAAATCTTTCCAACAAGATATTGATTAACTTATCACCATCATCCCTGAAATCAAGCTACCAGGTTTGTTCTCTGATATAAGCAACAGCAAATCCCCTGGCTGCTCACCAGATTCACACTCTTTACAATTCTGTCATCATCTACATCAGCAAGGGTATGAGGGCCACTGCTCTTCAGAAAAACCATGTCACCAGACTCGACTCTGTCTGAGATACTGATCAGACCCACTGCCTCGTTACTCAATGCTTTGTTTTATTTTGTCTAATGAAGTTTAACTTGATTCTCTTCTTAAACCAAAACCTTTTTGGGAAAAAAAAAGACAAAACAGAAATGGATGTCTTTTGTTTGGACATTGTCTTTGCAGACCACATTTCTCACAGTTAAAAAGATGACACCAAAACCATAATTTAATTCAAACCTACCCGTTCCATTCACTGGTGCTTTCAAATCCAAAGTTTCCAGACAAAACTCGGCAGCCAGACAAATCTGTCAGCTGGTCACTTGTCCTCATTTTCATTCCTATTCTCAGAGGGACTGATTGACTTGTATCTGACACCACTGATACCATTTAACACAGCAAGAGTAGAGTAGACATCTATTCCAGTCCATTCAGACTGAAATTATTAAGATCAAAAGGAAGTGGTATGGTATAGAATCTGGACTACTTTTCATTCACAGAGCTATGAAGAGCCTCATTTTAACTTGTGTTGTTGTTTTAATTATTTTGTGTGTGTGACTCACCTACATACATCAGAAGATGTAAAAGGACATTTGAATTTATAGGAACAAGAACAGCAGTATCTTAAGCAATTGCTCTTTTGAGTGGTGCTGAAATACTGATTGTGATCTGATGACTTTCCTAGGTCCCAGCTACTTTCTGGGAATTGGGCCCCTCATTTCCTATGGCAGGTTCCTCTGGATGGGGATTGGCAGTGCCTGAAATTACTACAACAAGATGTATGGAGAATTCATGAGAGTCTGGACACATGGATAGGAAACCCTCATTATTAGTAAGTAAGACTGTTAATAATTGGGGATATATTTAAAAATCAAGGCTGGGTTTTTTTTTTGTATTAAAAAACAAACTCATTTTGATATTTTGATGTCTATTGCTAAAGATATCTTTTTATTACTTAAGTCAAGGAGGACACCTGCAGCTCAAGAAGTAAAGCAGTGCTTCTCACCCTGGCTTCTATTCAAAACCCCATAGCCCTGGCTATAAACCCAATTTTTACAGTCTCCAGTGGGGAGGGAACCCAGTCATCACTAGATTTTAGAAGTCTCCAAGTGATTGCAGCATGCTGCAGAGCTGGAGGGAGGAGAGGAGGTAAGAAGCTCCCAGGACAGAGGGCTTTTCCCTTCAGTATGGGGAAATGCTGAAGCAGGTTGGAGTGGATTCATCGAATTTTCTCCCCCTAAGGTCTAGGTCAGGTGATGGAGGTGCAAGACTAGACCTGGAGGGAAGAATGAAGCACCTGAGAAAGGATCAGATGACCAGGACAGAAACAGCTCATAGACAGTAGATACTCAGATCCCCAGAATAATGCCCAGGAGCCTCACAGGCAATTCCTGAAACAGGATCCTTGTCACAGCACGTGCCATCTGACCAGTCTGCACCTTACAGGAATGTGACCTTACTGACCCCCAAACTGTCAGGTGCTTCCTTCACACTGAGGACACAAACAGCCTTCTGCCTGCGCCCAGCTCCATCTCTGCTCTCCCCGTTCTTCCCTGGTCCTGTCCTCACAGGCTCTTCTCTGGTTGGAGTCTCTGTGTTCTCTATAATTGCCTCTGAGCCGCTCGATTTTGTTGTTAAGGGCTGAGCTCCCCACAGGAATAGGACGTGTTTGTCCCCATCTCCTTCCCTCGCTGCTCTTCAGATCCTTCCAGAACTTCCTGTACCTCTTGAAGAGACCCCACTGGACCCCAGAAAGCTTTTTCTTTGAATAATATGCCAGGTCTTTTCTCTTCAGAAAGTTTGATATCTGTCATCATTACAACTGTGCTGAGATTATGGCCCAACTTTTCAATTCAGCTTAGTTCTGAAGTGGTTGGGGCTGCAGAACTTTGGGTGGGGGAGAGTCAGGCACCAGGGCTGCTGGGCTTCTGCCTGAGCAGCTGGGGGTGGGGGCGGGGGGAGGGCATCTGATCATCTGTAGGTAAAGTGTGCACAGTTCCCCAGGCAGGGGTGCTGTAAATAATGAGGGGCCACAGACACTTCGTGCCCTAAGTATATATTGGTGTTTGCAAGAATATCAAAAAGAAGAACATGGGTAGCATCAATAAGGGAGTAGCACTTAATACGCTAACAGGGGTCAAATTGGCCCATCTGCTACCAGTTTAAATACTATTGTTATAGTGTTTATATATCTGTTTTAATAGTGCATAAATTTATCCCCATGTTGTGGGATTTTTATGGTAAAACTCAGATAGTTCCAGGCAAACCAGGATGGTAGCCCACACTACTATCAGGTAGATATGTGCTGTATAAAAGATGAGGTGGGTGGAACATCTTTCGGATGGGGAAAAATCAGGATTCCATTTCAGATATGTTGACTTGACTTGCCTAGTACCACTGAATGGGATATTAAGTAGGAAATTCTGACCATCCAGACCTTCTAATGTAGTCATAAACTAGCAAAGGAGCTGAGGAGGAGAGCCAGACAGAAAAGGGAAAACCAGGAGAGTGTGGTGGTCTGAAAGCAAGATGAGGAATGCGTGTCAGGGAGGATGGAACTGCCAAGCATCCAGATAGTGCCACAAGACTAGACAGAGATGTGAGCATTGCATTTAGCACCAGGGAGGTTAAGGGTGACCTTGACAAGGGGAGTTTCAGTGGAGTTCTGGGGGCAAAATGTGACCACTGAGGAGAATGGGGAGAGAAGAATTGGAGGTGCCAGGTACAAACTCTTCAAGGAGTTTGTCCTAAAGGAGGCAGAGGAATAGAATAAGGTTGAAAGGGGTATTTGGTCCAAGTCTTTTTGTTTGCTAAGATACAAGATACCATGACATGTGTGCTTTGGTGGGAATGATGAGTCACAGAGGAAAACCATTGACGCAGCAGAAAGGAGGAGTGTGCCAGCTGAAATGACAAAGGAGTGACATGTGGAATTGGCCTTGAATAGGGACATGGGAGTTCATCCCCAGTAAAAAGGGATGAACTAACAGAGAGATTAGTTCATTCCTAGCCCAGGGATTGAAGCCACACCTCCTGTGGCTCCTACATTGGCAGGCAGGAGACTTTACCACTTTACATTGGCAAATCCTTTACCACTGATCACCTAGGAAGCCCATATCCACGTGCATCAATAGCCTTTTCTCTAGCCCCTTTCAGCTGCCATGTGCAAGCACAGACTTAACTAAGAGTTGGCTTTAATCAGGGTTGACTTTTTACATCTTACAGAATGTCCCACATTTCATATTTCTTTCAATGTCTCATTATGATGTCATTGAACATTCTCTCTATTCCCGGTATTGCTTATAAACTGAACACCAGGTCTATTAGGCTCAACTTGAATCAGGCTAATTTGTAAGAATACTTTCCTGTTTAATCCTATACACTTCATATTGCATCACATCAGGAGACTGGGAAAGGTGGTCTCATATTATGGATACTAAATTTGATCAGCTTAGGATGGTTGCAATCAGGTCTGTCTGTTAATATTCACTTTCTCTTGCAGTGACCTCAGTATCAGAACCGGGTAAGAATATCAGAAGGCAAAGGACAGGGAAAATGTGGCAGGATTGTTGGAGTGTGAGTGACGGCACAGAACAGGCCTACAGGAAGCAAGTGTTTTTGAATGTTTGGTACCAGTTATTCCATTGATTGTCTCCCCATATTTCTAGTACTCATCAATCTTGAACCTCACCACCGGTCTGTGAGTTCTTTAAACTCAGAAATGAGGGTGGCTTCTCTTTACCACTGACACTAACTTCCTGGTTACTTTTTATTTTGAAGAGACAATAGGTTTGCCATCTTTGGAGATGGCTTTTGACTTCAGTCATGTTTCAAGAAGCATACTGACTCCGGGGACCAGGCATCTTACACTGTCCACTATCCATTCTGAGCTTGTGGATTCTCTGATCTCTTCTCAGTTAGTCAGTGTAATATCTCCCTCACCTGCTGTGACAGGCTGGCCCAACTGGGGGAAGGAAGTCTCTACAGTTCTCCTGAATGTCGGGAGAGCTCTGGGCTAGTGTTCTTAGCTCCTCACCAACGTTCCCTTCATCATTTTCCTGATCTACTCCAGTTAGAGAAAGCCAACCTATTTATTTTAAACCCTAAAGAAGTGTATATCATTTCTGTCTTGCCTACTTTGTTCTCTGCCAAGTCAGAGCCTCTGACTCTGATTTGTCTCTAACTGAGATATTGGCACCCCCTGGTGGACAATTGATTTAATCGTTAGCTCTTCAGTAGCTAACATTAAGTTGGAGAAGGAAATGGCAACCCACTCCAGTGTTCTTGCCTGGAGAATCCCAGGGACAGAGGAGCCTAGTGGGCTGCCATCTATGGGGTCGCACAGAGTCGGGCACGACTGAAGCGAAGCAGAAAGTTGGGTTGAAGTTTTTGTTTTTAATTAATTTATTTTTAATTGGCTTCCCTTGTAGCTCAGTTGGTAAAAAATCTGCCTGCAATGCAGGAGACCTGGGTTCGATTCCTGGCTCGGGAAAATCCCCTGGGGAAGGAAGTGGCAACCCACTCGACTATTCTTGCCTGGAGAATTCCATGGACAGAGGAGCCTGGCAGGCTACAGTCCATGGGGTCACAAGAGTCAGACATGATTGACAACAAATTTTTAATTGGAGGATAATTGCTTTACATTACTGTGTCAGTTTCTGCCATCCATCAACAAGAATCAGTCATAGGTATAAAGATGTCCCCTCCCTCTTGAAGCTCCCTCCAACTCCACCCCATCCCCTCCCTCTAAGTTGTCACAGAGCGCTGGTTTTGGCTCCCCGTGGGCTGAAGCTTTTAACTGGGCAGAATTCATCAAAACATTTGGACACACCAATGTGTTTTATGATATACCCAAAAGCTCTAAATGTCAGAGTACAATAGTATTCTTTGTCCTCTAAGAACTTAAAATTTGTTGATCCTAGTTTGTGAAGTAAAAGTATACCAATGACTTACTTGCTGCTTTGATTATAGAGTGAGGGAGGAGATGGTAAGAATAGCTAGAATTCTGAAATCTATCAATTAACTAGAAGTTCAGTCCTTTCTATGGCATGATGTCTGTACATAGGGCAAAATTTTATCTGTGTGTCAATCATATTAATTTCCTGGAATACAAATAGAAGTATCTGGATTTGCGTCAGTATTAAATATACAATGGAATAAATAAAGCTACCCTACATTTTATACTAAAGAGAACTACCCTGTTATCCTTTATCCTCTCAATTGTAAATTATTTAAATGGTTGATTTTTCTTGCCAATGCCGTACCCTAAATTATAAGCAGTCTTAATAAAAAAATCTCAACAAAGTGAGGCTCTCTGTAGAAGCATTCTGTACCACTGTCCTAAGAAGACAATATTCTCTGCACACATGGAGGCCCCAGTTTGTCTTCAGCCAGGAATTTACAACATTCTATAATGCTCCTCGCTTATTGTGCCCAAATTAGACTGGGATTGGGAGCAGGAAACAAGTCCTGGAGGAGGAGATGGGTGGGGAAGGGTTGCCTCCACCTTCCTAGTTGCTCTGAAGCCCAGTCCAGGGCTAAAGAGCTGGGTATGTGAGTGAAGATAGAAGGCACAGTAGTGGAAGGAGAACTGGGAAATTCAAGGAAGCCTGGGCTATTAGCAAAGTCCCACAGAAGCCACATCAAGGGCTATCTAATGGCTCAATATATCCTATGTCTTGGGAGAACTCTGTGACCCTGAAGACCTTGGTGATTCATGATGAATGCAGAGCTCCAGGAGAGCAACTGTCACCACCACACAGAGGATTCCAGGCCCACCCAAGTCAGCCAAGCTCAGGGCAGAGGTACCAAGGTATATCCTTCAGTCCCAGAGTGATATCCCTGGAAGGGCCAGGCCTGATTAGAGACTCTGAGGAATTGGTGGTACAAGGCAGAACTGCTGTTTCCAGACTAAAGAGATGAGACTTCAATTATTCCAGTACCTCCCAATTCTGAGGCTCCCTTATGCAGGGAAAGGGGGTCTTGGGGGTGGGGGGTGGGGAGCAAGGAGAAGGGCACTGTCTGGAGTGGGGCTGCCTCAGGGCTGGAGGCTCCTGGAAACGTGGTGGTGTGGAGGATGCACTTTCTTACAGCCTTGCAGCTTTGACCACATTAGTGGATAATATTTTAGAGACTAGCTATTAGAGAAGGGCAAATAACAAATAACTCTATGTGTGCATTGTTTGTTGATCTTTAGTAATGCTCAAACAGAGAGCTAGTAGGTAGAAATGTTTCAACCAGAGAAGGAGGTTCTTTTGCTAACACAGAGAAGGAGGTGCTCATTTAATCTGAATACTAGAAAGTATGCACTGAATTTAGATCAACAGGCATTTTCTACGAGAGACACCAGGTCAGCAAACTCATCACACTGAGTTCTCCTGACCCTTAACAAGTAACCCCAAGGGTTTGCTCTCTCTGTAGGTCCTCGAGAGTGAGAGAGTCAGTTCCTAGGCAGGTTGATAGGGAGTCTAGGGGTCCCCAAGGAGAGAGGGGTCTGGAATTCTCAAGGAGGAAGAAAGGACAAACTTTTTTTTCTTTCTCCACATTCCTTAGGATTATATAACAATAATGTATCCTGCCTAAGGACAGTCTTTGGATTCAACCTTCTGTTATCTTAAAATGTTAATTATGGGAGTAGACCTGGTATTTACAAGGATGTATCTTGCCTGAGGACAGTGTTATCTTAAAATGTTAATTATGGGAGTAGACCTGGTCTTTACAAGGATGTATCTTGCCTGAGGACAGTGTTATCTTAAAATGTAAATTATGGGAGTAGGTCTGATGAGGTCTTTACAACCTCCAGACATTCTTTGGATTATATAACCTCCTTGTTAACACTAGCAAGTGGGTACTCTTTCTACCCCCTTCTGATGCCTATGTCAGAAGCTTTCTCTATCTCCTTTATACTTTAATAAAACTTTATTACACAAAAGCTCTGAGCGATCAAGCCTCGTCTCTGGCCCCGGATTGAATTCTTCTCCTCCGGGGGCCAAGAATCCCGGTGTATTCACGTGATTCAACAACCACCTTTCAAGAGTGTTTCACGTAATGAAGCACAATCGTTATACATCTTGATTTGGCAGCAAACTTGGCTTGCAGTTCATTGGCATGCATGAGAAATGCATCATATTTAACAATAATCCAGTGATCAGGAAAGCTGTCAGAACTTACTTTATGAAAGGTATTCAGGTGTGTGGCTAAATTCTGCTTTTTTGTCTATGAATATGCCTTATGAAATCATTAACTTCTGCTGCTTCACCGTTTTGAAATAATAAGAGCTAGCATTCATTCTGGGTTTCCCAGGTGGTGCTAGTGTGTAAAGAACCCGCCTGACAATGCAGGAAACACAGGTTCAATCCCTGGGTCAGGAAGAGGCCTTGGAAGAGGGCATGACAACCCACTCCAGTATTCTGCCTGGAGAATCCCCAGGGACAGAGGAGCCTGGAGGGCTATAGGGTCACAGAGTTCGAAATGACTGAAGCGACTGAGCACAGCACAGCATTCATTACACATGTACTCTGTAATAGGCACTGTTTTAAACACTGGATGCCTTAATCCCACAGCAACTCCATGTGGTAAATATCACCTACATTTTGCAAATGAGAAAACTGAGGCATAAAGAAGTTAAGTGAGTGAGTGAAGTCGCTCAGTTGTGTCCAACTCTTTGCGACCCGGTGGACTGTAGGTACCATGCTCAATTTCCACCATTAATAAAAGGTAGCACAGAAGAAAACCTCAGAGCCTACATATTTAACCACTTCAATTTAGTTCTTCCTGTTTTTACATCGACCTTATGGATGTGAAAAAGAATTGGCTCTCTATACACTTAATGTCACTTCAATTAAGAATTTAGTGTGTCAGCCATATAGTTGATTTAACAGAGCAACATGTTTGCTGAGCCATTGGCTGACATCCCAGATATTTTAACAGAAGGCAATTTGCAAATAACTTCGAGAATTTTAGAACTGAGAAGGGGTGCATTATCTCTTCCAACCTCTGAATTTCATACTTAAGTAAATACATTTCTAGAGAGCTAGTGATTTCCCCCAGGCAACACAGCCAGATACGGAAGAACAGAAACTAGATTCCAAATATTCTTATTTAGCGATTTATCTCTTTACTATACCCTGCTGAAATTGAAGTCTTTGGCTTCAAACTACATATTCCTTATCTTACAGTTTTATGAGTCAAAAGTCAGATGTGAGTCAGTTCAGTTCAGTTCAGTCACTCAGTCGTGTCCGACTCTTTGCAACCCCATGGACTGCAGCATGCCAGGCTTCCCTGTCCATCACCAACTCCTGGAGCTTGCTCAAATTTATGTCCATTGAGTCAGTGATGCCATTCAGCCATCTCATCCTCTGATGTCCTCTTCTCTTTCTGCCTTCAATCTTTCCCAGCATCAGGGTCTTTTCCAGTGAGTGGCCCTTCGCATCAGATAGCCAAAATATTGGAGCTTCAGCTTCAGCATCAGTCCTTCCAATGAATATTCAGGATTGATGCCTTTAGGATTTACTGGTTGGATCTCCTTGCAGTCCAAGGGACTCTCAAGAGTCTTCTCTAACACCACAGTTCAAAAGCATCAATTCTTTGGCATTCAGTTTTCTTTATGGCCCAACTCTCACATCCATACACAACTACTGAAAAAACCATAGCTTTGACTAGACAGACCTTTGTAGGCAAAGTAATGTCTCTGCTTTTTAATATGTTCTCTAGGTTTGTCATAGCTTTCCTTTCTAGGAGCAAACGTCTTTTAATTTCATGGCTGCAGCCACCATCTTCAGTGATTTTGAAACCTAAGAAAATAAAATCTGTTACTGTTTCCATTGTTTCCCCATCTATTTACCATGAAGTGATGCGATTGGATGCCATGATCTTAGTTTATTGAATATTAAGTTTTAAGCCAGCTTTTTCTCTCTCCTCTTTCACTTTCATCAAGAGGCTGTTTAGTTCCTCTTCACTTTCGGTCATAAGGGTGGTGTTATCTGCATATTTGAGGTTATTGATATTCTCCTGGCAATCTTGATTTCAGCTTGTGCTTCATCCAGCCCGATATTGTGCATGATGTACTCTGCATAGAAGTTAAATAAGCAGGATGATAATATACAGCCTTGACGTCCTCCTTTCCCAATTTGGAACCAGTTTGTTGTTCCATATCCGGTTCTGACTGTTGTTTCTTGACCTGTGTACAGATTTCTCAGGAGGCAGGTAAGGTGGTCTGGTATTCCCATCTCTTTAAGAATTTTCCACAGTTTGTTGTGATCCACACAATCAAAGGCTTTACAATAGTCAATGAAGCAAATGTTTTTCTGGAACTCTCTTGTTTTTTCTATGTTTTTCTATGATGTTGGAAATTTGATCTCTGGTTCCTCTGCCTTTTCTAAATCCAGCTTGAACATCTAAAAGTTCTTGGTTCATGTACTGTTGAAGCCTAGCTTGGATAATTTTGAGCATTACTTTGCTGGTGTGTGAGATGAGTGCAATTGTGCAGTAGTTTGAACATTCTTTGGCATGGCCTTTCTTTGGGATTCATGATGTGAGTCTCATATGGGGCAAAAATCAAGACACTGACAAGGTTGTGTTCTTTCTGGAGAATCTAGGGAGAAAGTGTTTTCTTGACTTTCCCAGCTTCTAGAGTCTGTCCATTCTGTTCATATGTTTGAAATGTGGTTTATACATTTGAAATGAGGTTTCAAGCTCTTGAATGTAGAAGCAAATCAGACATCAGCCTGGGACTGACATCAGCCTGTCAAGGCCAACCCTTCATGCAAAGGATTTATTCATGAAGGAATCATTTGTCCCACTTGTCAATGTGACAGTCACCCAGGAAACAGCATCCCAGCATATCTCCAAGTCACTCCTGGTCAGAAAGTGTGCTGCCAACCCAAACTTCCTTTATATATATATATATATATGGGTGGGTGAAAATGTTTAGAGTCTACGACCACTCACCAGGTCTCTTTTCTTCTTCAGAGTGTGCCTGAAAGGGCTTCTGCAGCACAGCTGATTTGTTTTATTTGAGGACTTTGACTTTACAATACAATTGAATGAAAAATACAGGAAAAAAGAGAGATTATTCCTAAAGAAATCTTATAGCAACCTTGAACAAAAGAGAGAAAGTAGGACTTTAATAGTTACGTCTAATGTTAGACCACCTACCTTCAAGATTAATAGCTGCTCAGATGGTCAGGAGCCAAGCAAGGGAAGAGATCAGAGCCAGTTCACTCCACCTGGTTTCATTCATCCATTCATCCACTAATTCTAGGGGCCACCATGTTCTGTGGACATGATCTATAAACTAATAGGTTATTACTGCCCTTAAGTGTTTTCAGTTCTGTGAGGAAGACGGCTCAAACAAAACAGAAATTTTTTTGGAAATTTTGACATTGAGTACAATAAATCTGGATGTAGTTTGAAGAAAAACCAAAATTAAGAGAAAGGTATATTTGGTCATTTATAAGACTATGCATGTGTGTGTGCTAAGTCACTTAAGTCATGTCCAACTCTGTGTTACCCTATGGACATAGCCTGCCAGACTCCTTGGTCCATGGGATTCTCCAGGCAAGAATACTGGAATGGGTTAGCAGACCCTTCTCCAGAGGATCTTCCAGACCCAGGGACTGAACCCGGATCTCCTACATTAGTAGGCAGGTTCTTTCCCTGGTGGCTCAGACGGTAAAGCGTCTGTCTACAATGCAGGAGACCCGGGTTCCATCCCTGGGTTGGGAAGATCCCCTGGAGAAGGAAATGGCAATCCACTCCAGTATTCTTGCCTGGAAAATCCCATGGAGAGAGGAGCCTGGTAGGCTACAGTCCATGGGGTCGCAAAGAGTCAAACACGACTGAGCCACTTCACTTTCACTTTCTTTACCATTAGCGCTGCCTGGGAAGACTACTGCTGCTAAGTCGCTTCATTCGTGTCCGACTCTGTGCAACCCCATAGACAGCAGCCCACCAGGCTCCCCTGTCCCTGGTATTCTCCAGGCAAGAACACTGGAGTGGGTTGTCATTTCCTTCTCCAATGCATGAAAGTGAAAAGTGAAAGTGAAGTCGCTCAGTCATGTCCGACTCCTAAGGACCCCATGGACCGCAGCCTACCAGGCTCCTCCATCCCAGGCTAACACTTTACAAATATGAACTACAATTAAACAGGAAACATCTTAGGTATAAAAGTAAGATCCAATTTGAATAGTCCTGTATCAATATTCTGCCACCCACTGAAACATAAAATATCATCCTGGTGAAATCCAAACCATCTTTAGGGAGAAATGTATATAATAAATATAGAAAATCACTGATTTGTAACTTATGACCACCAGCACTAAAGATTTCACTTGCAGTCTCTCAAATGATTTGTCATAGGTAGAATACAAGTTTAATTTTGAGGCATCTGTTCTAAAAAAATTTATTTTTCATTCATCCATTCATTTATTTTTAATAATAAACATGATACTTGATACTGGACAATTAGTAGAATATAGATGAAAATTTAAAGATGAAAATTTCCACTCATTTAATAAAAATCTGTGGTCAGTTAAGCTCCGAACATAAAAAGCCAAAATTGCCTGATTGCTGTGTGCCCTGGAGTTGGAGGTAGCTCACTCTGATGTTGTCCCCTTCAGCTTTGTCTGGCCCTGGCCTGGTGCGCATGGTGACCATCTGTGCTGATTCCATCACCAAGCATCTGGACAGGCTGGAGGAGGTCTGCAATGACTTGGGCTATGTGGACGTGTTGACCCTCATGCGGCACATCATGCTGGACACCTCTAACGTGCTCTTCCTGGGGATCCCCTTGGATGGTACTGAAATTTTCATTCTCATGACTTGACATTCAGCCCTTTACTAAACAGGACATGAGAAGGATAATGAACTCATGGAAAGATACACTCTTGTACACTGCTCTTCTTTAAATCTTTCCAAGTATTCCTAAAGTGTTTTCCTGGTATGTCTGCCTTCCTCACTTATAAGATCATAAAAATCCATAGTGGGGGGCATTTTCTATTTCTTTTATATCTCTCCTCATTGCTCTAGGAAATAGAGCATCCAAGGAAATCCTAGAGCATCCTAGGAAATAGGATGATTCTACCTATCTATTACATTTCAGATTAGAAACATATCTATTATGTTTCAGATTAGAAACTTAAGTTTCTAATCATTTCATTTGGTCATAAATACATCTAATCACCAAACCTATGTATTTAACCATTACACACCTTTTGGCCATTCTTTTGGCAAAAATATAGATATATACATACACACATACACGTATATATGTGTATATACACATACACACACAAAGAAACATTCTATCTCTCCATACACACACACATGCACGCATGCACACACACACAACACATAAATGGACAAACACACCTCTCCCCCAAAGTCACTAAGTGTGAAAACTTTGACTCTATCTATATGATGATAAGGGTACTGCTGCTGCTGCTGGAAATGATGATGATAACTATCATTAACTTAGTATCTACTATGTGAAAGCAGTATAAAAAGTTGCTTCATATAAAGTTTGTGATTTAACATTCATAACAACACTGGAAAGATATTTCACTTAAGAAGATGCTTTCCTCACTACACTACAGAAAAAAATCATTAAACACACATATGCAACTCTACCACCAACAGAAGATCAAATATCAATCATGTGGATTCATTCCATCTTGCTATTGTCAGCTTAATGTAATTTCTCCTGATTTGATTTCTAACAGTGTTCACTGATTCATATATTCTTTCAACTAATATTTTTTGATTGCCTATTTTATGGCAGGCTTAGGTTCTGGGATTACAGTAGTGAACTAGATAAAGTCCTTGCCTTCGAAGAGTTTACATCCCAGTGGACATAAGGACAGTAAACAAGTAACTATCTAGTAATATTTTAGGCAATAAGTGCCTTGAAAAAAAAGTAGTGTATAGGACTATAAAGTGAATGGGGGTGGTTGGAGAGAGGCCGAGACTACTGTGGAGAGAGAAGGTGGTCAGAAAGGCCTCTGACCCTCTGATTTGGAATGGACAACTGAACAAAGTCCCAGATGAAGTGTAGCCCTGAACCCCCTGCAGATCTGAGGGAATAACATCACAGGCATAAGAACAAGGCATGATTTTCACACTCACCCACACCAGCTGAGCTATCACACCTACTCCCTGATCAACTACATTTGGACAAGCAAACAAGTGATAAGCCCTCCCTTTTTATTCTCCACTCTCCTCGCCTCCTCTCCCCTGCTCTGTAATTATTCCTTACAAGAGTCATAGGACCCCTGTCTGACTGACATCAGGATGAGAGCCCCATATGCTCTGAGGACTTTAGTCACAGCCTCTTGCCTGGATCCCCTTTCAGATAGGGACTCTCAAGGTACTTTTCTTGCCACACACATCTCTCCTAAGGATTGACAGGTACCTATTTTAGAAGTCCCTTCTTCTTGGTTCCCCACTAGCCTTGATTCATAGAAGGGGTAAAGTAAAATGCATTGTACAGCTCTCTGCTAACTTAGGGATGCAGACTGTGTGGCTAAGAACCTGCATAATCCATACAGAGTTATATGTATTTCCCCCTGCTCACGAGGTCCTTGTTAAACTCTCAATGGGCCTGAGGGACCCAGTGCACCAATAGGAAAGGACATGGCCCTGAGGTCAGATAGGACTGGGCTGCAGTTACGGGCTGCCAGCCACACTGGCTGTATGGTGTTGGCAAACTTCTTCATTTCTATGAACCACAAATTCTGCATCTGCTTATGTCTCTTCCCTTCTCATGTGCATAATCTGAAAAAAATAAGTAGTTATCTTTTCTCTGGTATTCAATTTAATTCAAAAACACCCATTAAAGAGCTGACTGCGCAAGACACAGGACAAGGCATTGAGGATTCCAAGATGAATTCTACACACTGGACTGAAATACAAACAACAGAATGGGACGGCTTTTTGCCATGCCAGGTGCCAGAATTGAGGCCAGAACAGTTTTAATTACTTCTTATTTCCCATGGTCTGGAAAACAGAAGGTGTTGAAGGCTCAGTCTAGGAGAAGGATATGAAATTCTAAGCTGTGTCTCTAACACAAACTTGAAAACTATAAATATCTCTGATAAACAAGTAGGATAAATTAGTGTTGGTTTGTTAGGTGACATTCATGTGGCTGAAACACCCACTGAAAGCAGAACCTTGTCCTGCTTAGAGTCCAAGATGCTAGGAGAGTCTACAGGGATCTTCTCTCATCAGCATATCCTTCTTGGACTCATATTTCTGCTCACATGCTCTGATCTTTTTCTGTTTTTCCAGAAAGCATCCTTGTGGTTAAATCCAGGGTTATTTTGATGCATGGCAAGCTCTCCTTCTCAAACCAGACATCTTCTTTAAGCTTTCTTGGCTATGTAGGAAGCATGAGAAATCTGTGTACGTACCACATTTTGGAATAATTATTGATGAGACTGATTGGTTGGGTCTTAGCTATTGCTGGCCTCTTTGTAAGTTGTCTTGTCTCCAAAACCACAGAGATCTGTTGATTTACATGCTGGTGAAGCACTTCTTACAGCACTTCAGGCCCGTGTGACCAGACCACAGAGGAAAAGGTAGCCTTTGGCCCAGGGGAGCTTTTCACCTCGGAGGTTGAGAGCCCCATCTCTGGACCTAGAACACTGAAGTGTGTTTTGAGTTGAAGAAAAGGGTTGGCTGAACCTGTCATTATTATTTGTCAGAATTCTCTATGCATGTCTGAAGAAATGAAAACCAAATCATTTTATTGTTGTGCTGCTTCTGAATGAATTTTACTTAATTCAACTCATAGGAAATGACAGTAGTCACAAATTTTTTTCATGATGAATTTTTATAAGATGTCTTGTTTGTTTATTTATGTATCTTATATTTTGGGGGAATCCTAAAATTGTCATTTTTGGGTTTGCTTTGGTCTCAGCTTACCCTAACAGAAGACTGTACAGATGCCTAATGGCTTATTGGATAGTCATTGGGTTTTAAGAGTATGAGTAGCCAGCCACTAAATGAGCCACTTCTACCAACCAGAGGAAAGCCCAGGGGATCTAAAAGTAGACAGACCTGGTTTGTATCCTATCTCTACCACTTGGTAACCAAATGGTCTTGGGAAGTTCTTTAAAACAAATTATAGCCTACTTTCCATGGTGGTATATAGGTTAATTAGATCCTCTATGTAGGGCAATCAACTCAGAGCATGACACATAGAAGGCAGTAAACATGTTATCTCTCTCCATCCCTCTGTTCATATCTTCCCCAGATGTCCAGAGTATCTTAAATTCTCCAGTGCCTTAAGTTTCTAAACTTGGTTGAAGAGCTATCTTCATCATGTTTTCACATTTTGAAATTCAGTAATACTAGTGTCCAGGAAGTCAGTTTCACGTTGCTCTGACGTGTTCTCCAGTGGTCGATGAGTAGCAGGTGGATGATTTGGACACATGGGCCTTTAAACACTTCTCTTTGCTTCACCCAGAGCTTACTGTGACTTGAATCAAGAAGGCCAGTGATTCATCTCTTCACTGTGGTCAGACTGTGTGGTGGTCTGAAAAATCATATTGAACCACAGCTACATTAATTTAGCTTCACTATGGTCAGTAGGCCCATAGAAACTTACTTCATGAGAATGTGTAACAGTTTTCTTTGTCTTCTTTGAAATTAGCTCAGCAACATTCCCTCTCTATATAAATTTGCCAATGGTTAGTGAACTAGGTAATATCTTCTCTGATCTAAAGCACTAAAGACCTAGAGAAATCTTTTAATCTCCATCCTCTCATGCCTTTTCAATAATATCAATACTTTTATTGTTGGGGCCTAATTGACACATAACATTATGTTACTTTCAGGTGTACAGAATGATTCAATATATGAATATACTGAGAAATACTCATCACAATCTAGTTAACATCTTTCACAAAACATAGTTAGAAAATGTTTTCCTTGAATGAGTACTTTTAAGATTTACTCTCTTAGCAACTTTTAAATATGCAAACAGCATGTTAACTGTAATCACCATGCTGAATATTACATCCCCATGATCTATCAATCATATAACTGAAAGGAAGTTTGTACCTTTGACCTGACCCTCTTCACCCATTTCACACCCAAACTACAGGAAGCATCCATGGCAATCACCAATCTCTTCTTTTAACAAAGAGCTTGGGATTTTTGCTTTTTTTTTTTTTTAAGATCCAATATATAAGTGAAATCATATAGTATTTGTCTTATGTCAACACTTTTAAAATATATATATTTATGGAAAGGATTCTGGGACATCTACTTCCATCCATAGATATCCAATTTTATATTTTTCCCTCTTTGAATTCCCAGTTTTACAAAAGTATCATTTTGTACTTTTTATTTTGTTAAGTGTAAGGTTTTTTCAGTCTCAGAATACATTGAAGGTGTTTGTGGCTTAGACTAGGAACCTAGCCACAATTATCTTGTACAAAATACATTCAGAGTTCCAATAGACACATTCTTATAAGTTTGTAAGTCAGAGAGTTTGTATTTTCTGAAAACTATCACTAAACTCAATTTTTCCAGTTTTTAATGACATACAAGTTCTAATGCATACATTTAATTAGGAGCAACTTCTAACCTGAATAGGAGGAATCCCAATGGATATTCACAGGCCCCTGATTCTGGCACAGGGAGGAAGCAGATGCTTAGAAATGGATTCAACTCTATCAAGACATTCTCTATGAATTCAAAGTCTAAGGGCATTTCAGTGCATCCCAGACATTTGGGGACTACTGCTTAGGTGAGTAATGTTGTGAACATTCTAGACCACCACTGAGTGAATATAGGAGACACTCAACAAATATTTGCTGAACAAATGGCTGGGTAGATGAATAAATGAACATGAATATATCCCTGCTATATATTTGGAATGACGTGTGAGTGTGTGCCTGTAAGTGTACTCACAGACATACACAATAGTAAACATCCTTATTTGGAATGACACATTAAATTACTCTCCTGAAGAATATCTCTCAATGTTTAAACATCTTCCCTGAGAAACCAAAAAAAAAAAAAGGAGAAAACTTTAAAAATAGGAGGAATATTAAAGAATATTCCCTTACTTCTGCTAAACTGGAGTAAACATAGAGGCTATTTAGGTCAATTGAGTATTTAAATGTGTAGGCAAATGTGTCAACAAGAATTTGAAAGAAAGATTTATTGTACATTTAACCTAATACAGAATAGTATTCTCTGAAACTGGGGAACAATACAATTATACATGAAAGCATATACTTAAAGACAAGAAGAGCAGAATAGAGATCTCAAGATGACCTTAATGTTCATCTAGTCTGATCTCTTCACTTTAAAAGAGACATACACCTCAAAGACTAAAAGTAGGTTATGTGGAAGGACAACAACCTGGAGCAGAACCTTGACTCTTCTCCAGGGTGTTTTACCGTTCACCACACTCTCAAAATGCAGAAGCCTCTTGATGTAACTAGTCATTCATTCAACAACGATTTAGTCAGTGTTACTATGAGGCGGAAACTTCAAGGTATGAGATAAATATCAAAAGGAATAATTCCTGTGTAGAAGAGGAACCTCAAATTTAATCATCTTTGGGGTTATGCAGATAAAAATGGCCTAAGTGGATATGAGATAAAGAAAATGGAAGTGCCCATGGCAGACTGAGGTGTGCGTGCTCCTACCAATGGCATTCACTAGCTTTGGGATTTGATGTTTAATTTAAGCACAGTGCTGGCCCAATCAAATATCAGAAAATTGGATTTAGCATTTTGGTACCAGTTTTCAACCCTTAACCACAGATTACAATCTTGATTTTACTAGCAGTGCTGAGATATAGTGGCTAACTCTGGTTCCTTAACTTGATATAACATATATAATTTAAGGATATTTGCAAAGAATTAAGTATAAACTCAGTTATTCATGAACACTAATGGCTTCAATTAAGCAAATTTTAAATGGCAATTGAATTTGTTTATCTAGATGTCTTATCTGTGTACAAGTAGGTAATATTTCCCATGATTTTTCCAGCAAAGATTTGAAAGATGAAATGGAAATTCTGATAGGAAAAAAAAAAGACATGGTATTTTCATAGCAGAGAAACTAGAAGACTCTATGGATTTTGCCACTGAGTTGATTCTGGCTGAGGTACAGCCCTGCACTAGCCATAATCCCTCACAACATATGTGTGTTACTATTTCTGTATAGGTGTCTAAAAATTCCCTATTAATTATTGCATGTTTTTGCTCTTGAGTATCTGTTCCAGTATCATGTCCAATCCAATAGTCAATCAGGTAAGACTTTAAGTCTGAAACATCTGTGTCTGCACAACACAAAATGTGAACACCAAGGAGTCCAAAGACACTAAATACACAGAAATCTTTGGTTAAATTGTTCAGTTTTAGACTGAAGGTTGTTAATGCAAAAGTCTATCATCAATCCAAACGATGCATAATTCCTATGATTTCATTTTATTGAGGTGATTGATCCTTGAGGGCCACTTCGCTTCCTGTTCTGACCTTTCCTTCACTTTCCCAATATTTCTCCCCCTTTCCATTGTAGAAACGCGGTGAACTGACAGGACAGAACATAAACCAGTGCATACTGGAAATGACAATCGCTGCACCAGACGCCATGTCTGTCTCTGTGTTCTTCGTGCTGTTTCTCATTACAACGCATCCCCAGGTTGAAGAGGCAGTAATGAAGGAAATCCAGACTGTTGTTGGTAAGAATTTATCAAACAGATAATAGAGATTAGAAATCAATTCCTTCTGAACATCAGTTTCTATCTCCTAATGATCTTATGTCAAAACCTTCCTAGAACCCATCCAGAGAATAATGAAGCAAGTCACTGTGTCATATTTTCATTATGCCAGACAGGTATCAGTGTTTTTCTGATATAAAAAAACACATGCTAGTTGGAAAGAAATCAAATAATGGAGAGATTTACAAAGTAGAATGTAATATCTCTTGATTCCTCCTACTCTCATCTACAGCATTGTTCCCATTCCCCAGGGGGAGTCACTATTGAGGGGCTGGGTTGGTAGAGTTCTCTGATCAAGTGAGACCTCTCCTGAATAGAGTAATTGTACAAAGGCAGAGTTGCCTCGGGACCCTGGGTTGATTTTCATTCTGCAGAAGTGATATCCCATTTGAGAATGCTTTAAAGTTTTGCCAATTCTGAGGATAAATTGAGCCTCTCTGACTGGTATGGAGCCAAGCAATCAGAGACTGTGGAGGTGTCCACCAATTCCCAGCTCACCTGGGACTGATCTGAGGACCCCCTTTTGTGTGGTGGAGAGACAGGATTTTTGCCACTCTGTCGCACCAGGTTGTCCTGAATGAGATGGGGAGGAGGGACAATCAGAGATATTTTCTGACAGATGACTGCACAGGATACCAGAAAAGAACATTTCCTTGAACGTGATTAAACTCACCATCTCTCTTTGACTAAAGAATTAATGTCTTCTAGAACTGAGAATCGGAGAAGGCAATGGCACCCCACTCCAGTACTCTTGCCTGGAAAATCCCATGGACGGAGGAGCCTGGTAGGCTGCAGTCCATGGGGTCGCTAAGAGTCGAACACGACTGAGCGACTTCACTTTCACTTTCCACTTTCATGCCTTGGAGAAGGAAATGGCAACCCACTCCAGTGTTCTTGCCTGGAGAATCCCAGGGACAGGGGAGCCTGGTGGGCTGCCATCTCTGGGGTCACACAGAGTCAGACACGACTGAAGTGACTTAGCAGCAGCAGCAGTAGCAGAATCGAGAATAGTGGACCAAACTCAAGAACCACAGAGGTAGCTGATAAATGTTTGAAGCAGACTGGGTAGGTCTACATGATGCTTCAGAGAGGAGTTTCTCTACAGAGCTCCTCAGCCATTCAACCTCAGCCAACAGCTGCCATGTGGAGATGTGGGTCCAATGTTACCTGGCCTTGTTTTTCTACAAGTCCAGATGTCTCAATGACATCCCTCAGATGTTAAGATAATCGACTTCAAATCTGACTTTTCATAAGACTTGGTGGACAAAACATAGCATCAGATCAGATCAGTCGCTCAGTCGTGTCCGACTCTTTGCGATCCCATGAATTGCAGCACGCCAGGCCTCCCTGTCCATCACCAACTCCCGGAGTTCACTCAGACTCACGTCCATCGAGTCAGTGATGCCATCCAGACACCTCATCCTCTGTCATCCCCTTCTTCTCTTGCCTCCAATCCCTCCCAGCATCAGAGTCTTTTCCAATGAGTCAACTCTTCACATGAGGTGGCCAAAGTACTGGAGTTTCAGCTTTAGCAT
The DNA here is from genome assembly GCF_029378745.1 of Bos indicus. Taxonomy (NCBI): domain Eukaryota; kingdom Metazoa; phylum Chordata; class Mammalia; order Artiodactyla; family Bovidae; genus Bos; species Bos indicus. The sequence continues at coordinate 59,034,590 of NC_091769.1, forward strand.
CATTCCTTCCAAAGAAATCCCAGGGCTGATCTCCTTCAGATTGGACTGGTTGGATCTCCTTGCAGTCCAAGGGACTCTCAAGAGTCTTCTCCAACACCACAGTTCAAAAGCATCAATTCTTTGGTGCTCAGCCTTCTTCACTGTCCAACTCTCACATCCATACATGACCACAGGAAAAACCATAGCCTTGACTAGACGGACCTTTGTTGGCAAATAATGTCTCTGCTTTTGAATATGCTATCTAGGTTGGTCATAACTTTCCTTCCAAGGAGCAAGCTTCTTTTAATTTCATGGCTGCAGTCACCATCTGCAGTGATTTTGGAGCCCAGAAAAATAAAATCTGACACTGTTTCCACTGTTTCCCCATCTATTTCCCATGAAGTGATGGGACTGGATGCCATGATCTTCGTTTTCTGAATGTTGAGCTTTAAGCCAACTTTTTCACTCTCCACTTTCACTTTCATCAAGAGGCTATTTAGTTCCTCTTCACTTTCTGCCATAAGGGTGGTGTCATCTGCATATCTGAGGTTATTGATATTTCTCCTGGCAATCTTGATTCCGGCTTGTGTTTCTTCCAGTCCAGCGTTTCTCATGATGTACTCTGAATATAAGTTAAATAAACAGGGTGACAATATACAGCCTTGACGTACTCCTTTTCCTATTTGGAACCAGTCTGTTGTTCTATCTCCAGTTCTAACTGTTGCTTCCTGACCTGCATACAGATTTCTCAAGAGGCAGGTCAGGTGGTCTGGTATTCCCATCTTAAATTTTTTCAAACTGACCTATAACAACACTGAAATTAGCATGACCTTCTTTGTCCTTTTTGTCTGCTTCCACAGGTGAAAGAAAAATAAAGAGTGATGATATTCAAAAGCTAACTGTGGTAGAAAATTTTATTAATGAGAGCATGTGATACCAGCCCGTCATGGACCTAGTCATGAGCAAAGCCTTAGAGGATGAAGTCATCGATGGCTACCCAGTGAAAAAGGGGACTAACATTATCCTGAATCTTGGGAGAATGCATAGACTCGAGTTTTTCCCAAAGCCTAATAAATTTACTTTTGAAAACTTTGCCAAGAATGTAAGAGTCCTTCCTTAAAACTGAGTGTGTCACCCCAAAAGCATCAACTGTTAAATCCCCTCTGTTTCTGTATTTGTACATTTCATTCTATTTACTCATCCCCTCCAGCCTCACCAGGAGAGAACACATTTCCCCTGGCTAGAAGATGCCCATCAGTTCTGTCTTCAAGCCAAGGAGGCTGGCTCTCAAGCTCTTGGAAATGTCTTCATGGAGGGCACACGAGATCAAAGTATGAACAATTCAGGCCCTTAATTTGCCTAAAATGAGGTGAAGTTTGTTTAACCAACCCACTTTTCCACTTATCACATTGTCATCATGTAGATTCAGCTGTAGCATCATCTATGATAATTAGATGGAAATCAAATCAGAAGAAATGATTTGGTTTTTGCAGTCTGCCTTTGAGTCACCAAATGGCCCCACAAGTACTAGTCTCTATTCTAAACAGGACTTGGTAATTAGAAGAACTCCCACCTTGTTCTTAATTGAGGTATACTGGAGATTCTGCGTCTGTTATGTCAAATTCTAGGCAATGATTCTTTTTTAACCTGAATTATCCATATAGTTCATTGCATTACCCCATTTTTCAATTTCCATATGGGAAGAGATATGATCTTAGTTAAACCAGTTCTCTAATTCACTGTACTTGTATATAAGCAACACTTACCATGTTGCCAATTGGTCAAAAATAACTTACTAAGTATCCTTCAAGTGCCAGATAATATGTAAGTCCAAATGGGGACAAGACAGAGAGGTGTGTCCCTTTAAATATTTGTATAACAAAAAATATTTAGATTCTTGGCATGAATAGGACAGGAACGCACACTTTGCCTAAATCTGTCCTTGGCATCAGGTTATAAGGCCTGGCACAACAACGGTCTTTGCCTCAGTGACTGGCAGAACAGCAGTAAAGACGTGGCCTTCCCACAGAGCTAGCTGAGTACTTTACATGAAAACGTAACTGGGGATTGTTGAGGCTGTGTCTGTATCACAAAGGGTGAATCAAACTGGAAGGAGAAAGTCTTATCTGAGTCATAGTCATTCCTGTCTGTGAAGAAGCAGTATGGCCAAATCACTAAAACCAAGCATTCTGACTGACTGTGGTTTCAGGGCGAATCAAACGGAGATGCATGACTCTAGCCTTTACTACTCTGGCTAATTGTCTGATCTCTTTCCCAGGTTCCTTACAGGTACTTTCAGCCATTTGGCTTTGGGCCCCGGGCCTGTGCGGGAAAGTACATCGCCATGGTGATGATGAAGGTCGTCCTGGTCACCCTTCTGAGACGCTTCCACGTGCAGACTTTGCAAGGTCGGTGCGTTGAGAAGATGCAGAAGAAAAATGACTTATCCTTGCATCCAGACGAGACCAGAGACCGGCTAGAAATGATTTTCACCCCAAGAAATTCAGACAAGTGCCTCGAGCGCTAAAGAAGTTTGGTCAGTCCCTGCCCCAGAGCACTGCTCAACAGAACTCCACATGGGAACCACCCATCTTTGCCAGGTAGTCCTCCTCACATGAACAACCATGGCCTGTGCCGTTTTATAGGCTTACCTCCTGTGGGTTGTCAGCTAGGCAGGAGACACGGTTCATCTGACTAGATCCAAACCAGACACCAGACTGCAAGAGAAAATAGAGGCCAAGAGTTTGTACAGGAAACTGCAGCCCTAAAGACCCAATTCCACAAAACATGCTTTGGAAAAGACAAGCCACCAGCAAAACTCACCCCAGCTCCTTACTGTCCTGCACTGAATTGGAAGCTTTTTAACATCTGGGGCAGAAGCACTCAGTTTGATTACAAAGGCCAGGCCAACATCTGCGTACCTTGGATCAAACATATCTCCTACTATGAATAAAACGGTTTTCATTTGCTTTTTGGTGGGGTGGGGACTACAACATCCGTACCCTTGGAGAAATGCTTACAAATTCAGCATTTGACTTTTCCTACAAACTACATTCAATTAACTCTTGTTTATCCACATGTGATTTATCTGCTGCAAAAATTTAAATTAAAGACTGTCCTTTTCTTTTTTTTTTTAATTTTATTTTATTTAACTTTACAATATTGTATTGGTTTTGCCATATATCAAAATGAATCTGCCACAGGTATACATGTGTTCCCCATCCTGAACCCTCCTCCCTCCTCCCTCCCCATACCATCCCTCTGGGTCTGATTGCTCAATTTATGCCTCAGCCAGATCACATATGTCCTATAAGAAAAAAAATTCATGTGATGTGCTTCAAATTCAAATAAAATTTCTTTTGTCATGTCTACATTGTTGCTTAGCTCCAGGAATACATTAACCAGTAACTTTAGGTAATGGCACTTATTAACTCTTATCACAGCTTCTGTGATTTTCAGGGAGGGGAAGTCTCTAGTCTATATGTAAAGCTACAACGCAATGAGTTCTCACTTCTAAGGAGTGCTCCTCATGTACCAATATCCTTTTCCCTTAACATTTCTACCCTCTTTCTTTCCATGACCCCAAAAGCAAACAGCAACATTTCAGCAGAGAATGTAGCCAGGTTAGAACTCCTACAATCACATTTTATCCTAACTCAGATTTAACAGTTACCTTCGAGATTTAAAAGGTATGTAGTTTATCTAATCATTACATGTAGCCAGGCACAAAATGCACACCTCAGAATTAGCTCTTAAGAGAAAATCAAATAGATGAGTGAATACTCCAAATACCAGTTTCCTTGTATTATACCACCAATCTGAATGTATGTACTAAAGGCCATTAAAGATTGAAAAATTAAATTCATTTAGAAAGTTGTAAATGTTGGCCATTGAGTCAACCTGAATATTCTTTCATTATGCTATTTGTCAGAGCTCTTTTCTTTCTTTTGGAGTCCTGGCCCATCCTCCATACTTTGTTTTTTGGCTGTGCATCACATCATGTGGAATCCTACCATCCTCCATTCTTACTCTCAGATCAGTACTGAATCAACACTCAGGCTCATTCCCAACTGGCCCAGAATCCAGGTAAAAGGGAGAGGTATCACAACTAGTCAGGGATGGCAGTAGAAAAGAAGGAAATATTAACACTTTGTCGTACACCTGAATCTAACACATGTTGTGAATCAACTATACTTCAAAAAATAAAACGTAGGAAATACTTGAACTTGGAACTATCTGGATCATCTATATGGCCTAAACATATGTGGAGAAAGGCCTGTGTACCTGGATATGTCTGTAGTCAAGTCTAGACAAGCATCGAAATAACCCAGATCTCCAAAGGAAAGGCCAGGATTTTAACACTTAATGTTTCTACCATAATTCACTAGATGATTACAAATGCACAGTTTACTGTGATTAGAGCTCTACAGCAGAGGAAAAACAGACTTTGGATCAGTATACTATACCCATCCAAATCCCTTGAAATCTACTGTATTTAATGTGCATATATGGAGCCAAGGCCATCATCTATACCGTCAAACTTAAATGCAGGATGATATAATGTGTATAGATGATGCAGATATAAAAATATGCACAGGGAAATCAGGATGGGGGTGGGGACCAGAGGAGGACAGGAAGAGGAAGTGCTGGTTTCCATGCACTTTCTTAGCAAGTTCAATGCATTTGCTTAGAGAGTTCTAAGAAAACTCTCCCAGAATCAAATTATCTGGGTAATTATTCAACCTGAAGCTCTCTTTTTCCTGTATTGACAAGTCCCATATGTTTGCACAAGCTTGACCTAAGGAATTTGGAAGGTCATTGACTTTTTAGTGGGCTGATGAACATGTATATGAAAATCCTGTTTTCAGTTTTGCTTTATTGCTAAATACTTAATTGTGACTTTGAATGTGCTTTGATTCTGCTTTCACCAACTCTCAAAGAAACTGAGATGTATAAATTATTAGTGAAATACATACATATAAGGGCTCTATCATTTTCAAACTATGAGGAAAATAGTAGTCTCCTATCTTTGGAAGTTCCGGACATCTTCTTCTGCCTTCATTGACATATTACTCTTTCCTCTCCCAAGTGGAAAATCATCTCATTCAAAAAGGCCCCACATAATGGGAAATGCCAACTGGAAGCTGTCACTTTTTATTTCTAAGCAGCACCTCTCCCAGCTCACCGTGCTAATATTCCACAGAAGTTTGTGGCACTGGCCCACTGGAAAGAATACTAGCTGGGGCCTCCTCAGTCTCCCGTATTACTGTGTCTCTTGGACTGAATCTCTCACCTGTACCTGCAGAAAGACTGGCTAAATTAAAGCTTGTCAAACTGACATGAAAGGAACTGGTGTCCTTTCGGCTGGGTTTCTCAAAGTTTTAAGCTCTTAAATTATGAGACATAGAAGCTGAGCCTGCGGCCCAGGTGATTTTTAAAGTTCCTGCCAGCTACAAATCTATAAATAAAGAAGTGATGATGCCTTGAATCTGGGCTCAGCATTTTCTTAAATGTATGCTTTGGGGGCTTCCCTGGTGGCTCAGATAATAAAGAATCTGCCTGTAATGCTGGAGACTCAGGTTTAATTCCTGGGTCAGAAAGATCCCCTGGAGAACTGAATGGCTACCCACTCCAGTATTCTTGCCTGGGAAATTAAAAACAAAAACAAAAAAAAAACCCCATGGACAGAGGAATGTGGCAGGCTACAGTGCATGGGATCGCAAAGAGTCTGACACAACTGAGCAACTAACACTTCTGACCAATCTATGCTTTGGTCAAATGTTTATTCTCTCACACCTCAGTTTTCTCATCAATAAATCCCTCAGAGGGTGATGTGGCGATTACAGATTAAGGTCTGGAGAAAATATTTTTTAGATAGATGAACAGCAAATAAGAAGGCCTTGGTGGGGGGATGAAGCTTGGTGTGTTTGGGGGCTCACAGGTGGTAGAGCTGCAGTGTCATGATCAGAAGGGAGCATGAAACAAGGTGAAATTGACGAGGTAGGTAGATGGAATGGAATTGCGTTCCTCCAAAATTCATGTGTTGAAGCTCTAAACATCAGTGTGACTATTTGCAGACAGGTTATTTACAGAATTAATTAAGGTTAAGTGAGGTCATAAGGCTGGGAAGAGTAGGACATAACAGGTTAAGCATCCTTTTAAGACAAGTCAGTAGAGAGTGCTTTAGTCACCTGAGGATGCAGCTGGAAGGCAGCTGTCTGCAAGCCAAGAAGAGATTCCTCACCAAGAACTGGCCGGACCTCTATCTGAGACTTCTAGTCTCCATAACCATTAGAAAATTCATTTCTGTATTTTTATTACTACACAGGCTATAGTATTTGCTTGTGGCAGATTAAGCTAAGACAGCAGACCATACTGGGCCACAAGGGCCACAGTAGGAAGCTGAGTTTTAACAGAGTTGTGCTGAGTCCAGGGCTTCATGGCTTTAAGTCAGCTGTGCAGGTTTCAGGAATTTTGTGAGCTGTTAACTGTCAAGTTCAAAGCTAAATGTTGTATATAATAATAGGGATATTTGCAGCAAGGAAATTGGCAAATACTATAAATCAAGGCTCTTCTCTCTCTTCCCAAAACCCCCTTCCAAGAGAACCAGTTGGCAACTATTCAGAACACTAATGAGGTATGTGTAATTTAAGTTCAATCATTTGTCACTGGAGGGTTTAAGCAGGATGATGAGTTGACCTAATTTATATTTTGAAATAATCACACTGGCCACTGTCTGGAGAATGGCTCCTGGGGCATGAGAGTATAGGCCAGGGGATTCAAGAAGAAAGACTTGAATCCAGATCTTCTGACCCAAAAGGCTAGTGATCACTTTACTGTCACAACTGAGGACACCTTTAGTATTCCCTTCCTGAGCCTATAGAACCTTATGGAAAATATGCTTCTTTAATCTTTTGCTCAGGCGCCCAATTTCCTAAAACTTCAATCAGAAACCAGCTCTCCTTCACCCCAAATCACCATCAGGATCAGGCTTTATAGATGAGACCCTCAAATGAATCAGAGTCTCAAAGACCCTCAGAGAAGCAGGGCCTAGGGAGGACAGCAGCCATATGGCCCCCACCCCAGTGCCAAACAGGAGTAGAGAGTGACCAGGGAATGAGACGTGACCAACAAGTCTGTAGCTGAATTTCTAGGGGAGTCAGCCAACTCATTCAAGATGTGGTTGGATTAAAGAAACTAAACAGTGTCATGGCACCTTCATTTCCTGAGTACTGGCTTAGTGTGACAGCAGAGCCAGCTGGCCTGGGTTTGAATTCCCGCTCCACCACACGACCTCACAGCATGACCCTGGGGGCCTGGTACCTCAGTTTCCACACTGGTGACTCAGTTGTCACACCTGGTACCTCAGTTTCCACATTTCTAAAATAGGGGTGGTGATAAGTTTGACTATCTTAAATTTGGATCCACATCCCACACAGAGTTAGTAGCAGATAAGGGTTTGCTTCTGCTATATCTGTGTACCAGACACTTTAATCTTCACATCCATTGTAGGACATGGACTCAGGGAAGAAGTGATATCAATGAGGCCACATGCCCAGGAAATGCAGAGATAGATCTGAACCCCAGGCTTGTCTGGTTCCAAAACCTCAACAACTAAAGCTTCCTGACAAAGAGAGGGAAAACTCTCTCCAAGAAACCAGGAAATAGAGATGAACCAAGGAAAATTATTCAAATGCAAAGAAAAATGTAAGACTTTGGACTAAGCAAAGGCGATTACCGGATTTCCTTTTAATGGGATGGTGGGGTCTTCTCTGATTTTATGGGGGCTCTGTGCCTTTCAGTGCCTCTGAGTTATTTTACAACTCTGAAAATTAAAGGGATAGCAATACAAAGATATCCCATTAAATCTACTGCTGTGGGTAAGAATCCCTTAGAAGAAATGGAGTAGCCCTAATAGTCAACACAAGTGTTCGAAACGCAGTGCTTGGGTGCAATCTCTAAAATGAAGGAATGATCTTGGTTAATTTCCAAGGCAAACCATTCAATATCACAGTAATCCAAGTCTATGCCCCAACTACTAATGCCAAAGAAGCTGAAGCTGAACTGTTCTATGAAGACCTACAAGACTTTCTAGAACTAACACACACACACACACACACACACAAATAAAAGATTTCCTTTTCATCATAGGAGACTGGAATGCAAAAGTAGGAAGTCAAGAGATCCCTGGAGTAACAGGCAAGTTTGGCCTTGGAGTACAAAATGAAGCAGGGCAAAGGCTAACAGAGTTTTGCCAAGAGAATGCACTGGTCACAGCAAACACCCTCTTCCAACAACACAAGAGACAACTCTACACTTGGATATCACCAGATGGTCAATACCGAAATCAGGTTGATTATATTCTTTACAGTTGGAGATGGAGAAGCTCTATACAGTCAGCAAACACAAGACTGGGAAGTGACTGTGGCTCAGATCATGAACTCCTTATTGCAAAATTCAGACTTAAATTGAAGAAAATTGGTAAACCACTAGACCATTCAGGTATGATCCAAATCAGATCCCTTACAATTATACAGTGGAAGTGAGAAATAGCTTCAAGGGATTAGATCTGATAGACAGAATGCCTGAGGAACTATGGTCAGAGGTTCATGACATTGTACAGGAAAAAGGGATCAAGACCATCCCCAAAAAAACGAAATGCAAAAAAGCAAAATGGCTGTTTGAGGAGGGCTTACAAATAGCTGTGAAAAGAAGAGAAGTGATAAGCAAAGGAGAAAAGGAAAGATATACCCATTTGAATGCAGAGTTCCAAAGAATAGCAAGGAGAGATAAGAAAGCCTTCCTCAGTGATCAGTGCAAAGAAATAGAAGAAAACAATAGAATGGGAAGGGCTAGAGATAACTTTAAGAAAATTAAAGATACTAAGGGAACGTTTCATGCAAAGATGGGCTCAATAAAGGACAGAAGTGGTATGGACCTAACAGAAGTAGAAGATATTAAGAACAGGTGGTAAGAATACACAGAAGAACTGTACAAAAAAGGTCTTACTGACCCAGATAACGACAATCACTCACCTAGAGCCAGACATCCTGGAATGCTAAATCAAGTGGACCTTAGGAAGCATAACTAAGAGCAAAACTAGTGATGGAATTTCAGCTGAGCTATTTCAAATCCTAAATGATGATGCTTTTAAAGTGCTGCACTCATTATGCCAGCAAATTTGGAAAACTCAGCAGTGGCCACAGGACTGGAAAAGGTCAGTTTTCATTCCAATCCCAAAGAAGGGCAATGCCAAAGAATGTTCAAACTACCACACAGTTGCACTCATTACACATGCTAGCAAGGTAATGCTCAAAATCCTTCAAGCTAATCTTCAATAGTATGTGAACCAAGAACTTCCAGATGTACAAGCTGAATTTATAAAAGACAGAGGAAACAGAGATCAAATTGCCAACATCTGCGGGATCATAGAAAAAGCAAGGGAATTCCAGGAAAACATCTACTTCTATTTCATCAACCATGCTAAAGCCTTTGACTGTGCGGATCACAACAAACTGTGGAAAATTCTTAAAGAGAGGGTGAAACCAGACCGCCTTATGTGCCTCCTGAGAAACCTGTATGTAGGTCAAGAAGCAACAGTCAGAACCGGACGTGGAACAACAAACTGATTCCAAATTGAGAGAAGAGGACATCAAGGCTATATACTGTCACCCTGTTTATTTAACTTCTATGCAGAGTACATCCATCAAAATGTCAGGCTGGATGAAGCTCAGGCTGGAATCAAGATTGCCAGGAGAATATTAATAACCTTAAATGCAGATGACACCACCCTAATGGCAGAAAGCAAAGAGGAGCTAAAAAGCCTCTTGAGGTGAAAGAGGAGAGTGAAAAAGCTGGCTTAAAACTCAACATTCAAAAAACAAAAATCGTGGCAACCAGTCCCATCACCTCATGGCAAATAGATGGGGAAAAAATGGAAACAGTGACAGACTTTACTTTCTTGGGCTCCAAAATCACTTGGATGGTGACTACAGCCATGAGCTTAAAAGACACTTGCTCCTTGGAGAAAAGCTATGGTTTTTCCAGTAGTCATGTATGGATGTGAGAGTTGGACTATAAAGAAACCTGAGCACCAAAGAATTGATGCTTTTGAACTGTGGTGTTGGAGAAGACTCTTGAGAGTCCCTTGGACTGCAAGGAGATCCAACCAGTCATTCCTAAAGGAAATCAATCCTGAATATTCTTTGGAAGGACTGATGCTGAAGCTGAAACTCCACAATTTTGGCCACCTGATGCAAAGAACTGACTTATTTGAAAAGACCCCAATGCTGGGAAAGATTGAAGGCAGAAAGAGAAGGGGACATCAGAGGAGGAGATGGCTGGATGGCATCACCGACTCAGTGGACATGATTTTGAGTAAACTCCAGGAGTTGGTGATGGACAGGGAGGCCTGGCCTGCTCCATGTCCATGGGGTCACAAAGGGTCAGACACAACTGAGTGACTGAACTGAACTGAACTGAATTTAAGAGTCTCTTGGATAGCAAGGAGATCAAAGCAATCAGTCCTAAAGGAAATCAACCCTCAATATTCATTAAGACTGAAGCTTCCATATTTTGGCCACCTGATGTGAACAGCCAACTCACTGGAAAAGACTCTGATGCTGAGAAAGATTGAGGGCAGAGGGAGGAGCAGTTTGTTGCTCCATGCCCTCCATAGTCCACGTGGTCGAAAAGAGTCGGACACAACTGAGCGGCTGGACAACAACAAGTACAAAGAATTCTTCTCCAAAGACAAGCAAATTTTGGAACCCCCTAAAAATAATAATAAATCAAGTTTCAAGTCCATATATAAACTTACTTCAACATTCCTTTACCCCATAGAAAATTGTGATCTTTTGACTTCTCCTTTGAACCAGTATAATATCATCTCAGTTTTCTCACCCAATCAGTGAGTTAGATAAAAATCTTTGACAAGTGTTCATTTTATGTTTTTGTGAGAATTATGATTTTACTTCTTAAAAAAAATCCTCTAACACAGAGAAAAGGACAGGTTCAGAATTGTGCCCTGGGATCTCCTGAAGAAGAAAAATGTCCACTCTCTGCCATAAATACAGTATTTTATTGGACACCAGCAGACCATCTTTGGATTCAACCATAAATGCTTTTACATTACGAAAGTCTGTATTTTTTAAAATGGCATAAAGTTCAACTTACAGCCACATCTATTTTAAATATTTTCTAAATGTTGTCCTTACAAATTATTTTTATATGGTGCTACAATTCCAATCAAAGTTGTCCACAGTCTGAAAAACATCTACCCTGGATGAGTATACTATTAAATATATCAGTGGTTATGTGGAGGCTTTCCTTTGGAAAACAACTTGTATGTCACAGCTAGAGTGTATTTCCTGAGCCATTATGCTCCTTTGTTGCTATTGTAGTTCCGTTGCTCAGTTGTGTCCGATTCTTTGTGACCCCATGGACTGCAACATGCCATGGATTATGCTCCTAAAATCTCTTAATCAAGAACACAGAAGTTGGATATGGGTATTAGCACTGGATTGTGGCCCCAGATGAAATGCCTGGAAATATGAACAGTGGTTGTCTTGAAACGAATTGAAGTACTCTGACTAAAGAATCAGGAATGAGGAGATGAAGAAGTTATTGACCCTGCGTCAAAGTGAGAGGGTTGGCTCAGCTCACTTGGACATTCCGACAGAAGCCCTGACTGAGACTGTCGTTCAGTTGCTAAGTCCTGTCCAAGCCTTTGGCCACTCCACGGTCTGCCACATGCCAGGCCTTCCTGTCCTTCACTATCTCCTGGAGTTTGACAAAGACTGCTTGAGTATAAAACAGTAAATTAAATTATTTGGCAACCAAGTTATCCTCAGAGGTCTTGGATAGACTTGGAAAAAGTATATATTTTTCCAATTATTTGTTCCACATAATTTTCAAGTGATTCTCTTACTTTTTCCTGAATTAACATAGCCAGAGGGTGACCCTAAAATTACACTGTAGTTTATGTTCTTCTAGAAGATTCCATTTGAATTATTTTCCTGAAATTCAAGTTATTCACAATATAATGAAAATGTTTATTAATGTCTGTCAAGACTAAGGGTTTGCACTAACTACAGGTCTTCCACCCTTCAGGGGGCTGATTACCACCCAAGGTGCTGGATGTCACACCTAGATTATACCTGCATTGTGGTTACTCATTTATAAAACTTGGCTGGTGTCTATGAATTTGCTGCTTTACAATGACAAAATAGGTGCCCCTGGTGCTGTGTTGAGTAAGGTTCCCACCTGAGGCTCGTCTACAGATGCTGGGACCAGTGATGCTCCATCCTGTGCTGCAGCTCCTGGCACCTTGAGTCCCTTACCACAGAGCAGTCGCATTTGTGTGAAATGTCTCTGTTACTTATGATTTCAGTGATTTTGCCAGACGCAACGTTGAGCTGAGTAAGAGTACGATTTAGTGTAGCCCAAGGGTCTACACTGAGAGGAAGAGATAAGAACACCGGGCAACTGTGCCGAGGACAACAGGGATGCATGGGCACTTCCTCTGTGACAAAAAATAAGCTCCATCAGAGCATCAAAACTTCTTGCCAAATGTTGCCCAGGTGACTTAGTGAACAAAGCCACAAGCCCGCATGCCCTTATACCCCCCCACCCCGAGACACCATCACCAAGTACTTGTAATTACATTGCACTACACTTGTCGTTGCTCAGTCATGTCCAAGTCTTTGCAACCCCATGGACTGTGGCTCATCAGGCTCCTCTGTCCATGGGGTTTCCCAGGCAAGAACACTAGAGTGGGTTGCCATTTCCTTCTCCAAGGCATCTTTCCGATCAAAGAATCAAAACCTCATCTCCTGCATTGCAGGTGGATTCTTTACCACTGAGCCACCTGGCACTGGTTCCCCTTTATCCTGAGGACATGATCCACCATCCCTACTGGATGCCTGAAAATTTGGGTAGTACTGAACCCTAAATGGGCAATGCTCTTTCCTATATATACATACATACATGTGGTAAAGGTTAATTTATAAACTAGGCACAGTCAGAGGTTAACAATGATTAATAATAAAATAGAACAATTATAATATTCTGAATAAAAGTTATGTGAATGTGGTCTGTATGTCTCTCTCAAAGTATGTTGTACAGATTTAATGCCTTTTCCATCTTAACTAAGCACCTACCACATTGTGGTCATGTGAGTAACAGAATGCTTGGTAAATACCACATTGTGCGAAGGTTTGTTACTACATCAGACTCCATCTTCAGTGCCAAACAAAATCCCTATAAGCTCTTGGTTTCTGCTGCTTTTCTCTTTCTACATCCTGAGTCGGGTCTTTCAAGGGCTAGAAAGCAGGTCAGCCTGCATGCCAAGAAATATAACCCAGTTTACTTTCTGAGCCATAAGATTCCAAGTCTCAGTTCCTGTGGGCCTGGAGACCTCATGCAAAGGTTCTGAGGCCGTGTTCAGGATCAGGAGGAATAGGTGGCATCTGGTAAAGTTGTCCCACCACAGGGGGATGCAGGTCAGCAGCTCAGAGACAGCAAATGGAGGGTGGGGATGAGGTTTGGAGTGAGAAACTGAGGTCTGAGAAGGGAACATGATGAAGGGACATCTTTAACGGGACTTACAGGTGCCTGATTTTGCAAGTGGGGAAACAGATCCAGAGAGGGTACTTGCTGTTCTGGTAGGTGGCCCTCCTTGAACTAGAACCCAGGTTGCCCAACTTCTCTTCCAATGCTTTTAAAATAGGTCTTTAGCTCCTCCATGCTGTCTCCACCCTAGTCAAGTGACCACACAGAGTAGATTTGCCAGGACAGCAAGCAATTTCAACAGTCTTTGCTAAAACATTTCGATTTGTCAGAGCACAGGTCCAAGTCAGAGGTTTGGGTAATACACCACCCTCTCAATCGGAAGTAGAACCAAGAAGTGGACCCAGGCCTCACTCTCCTTGAAGATGCTCCTGCAACAAGCTGGGAGAAAGCCCTGCTATCCCCACATCTGCCAGTAGGGGGTACACACGGAGAAGGTTTATCAGCTGTGCAGTCTGGCCGCGGCCAGCAGAGGGGAGGGCCGCCTGCCTTGGTTTCCAGCCAGGGACCAGCAGTAAAAAGCCGGTATGATTGGTTTTACTGTCTAGCAAAATGAAAATACTCCCAGATGCTCATTTATTCTATAATTTCAGATTCCTTAGTGCTGAAGCTGACTAGCTCCAGACAGGGCACTTGAATATAAATCATCATCAGGATGCAAAAGAGCTATGGTCTTATTCTCACACTTGGTTTCTACATCTGAAAGTAGAGGGAACCATTGTGTCCCCCTGTGGCTGCTGAGGGGCACAGACTATCATTTGCTTATCATATAGTAAGGACTCACTGTGTACTATTGGCCAGCAGTTGAAAGTGATTTTACTTTATTAACATATCCCTTAAGTAAATATTTATTGAGCACCTACTATGTATAAGACTTGGGAGATAGAATAATGAATATCACACTTCATTCTTCATAAATATCACAATTATTATTTTTCATGCTTTAGCTATTTTTATATTTTTTTTCCCTAATAACAGCAATTCTATAATCTCTGGTTTCTTTTGCTGTCCTTGTTATAAGAAGTTCAACACTAAACCTGAAGGCCCAGCTTGGCTGCTCTTTTGTCCATTATGACCAGCAGATTCCTTCTTTTCTAGTTGCTTGTCATATTCTACTGACATTTATAGTTTACTAAGTCACTGTATATCTCTTTGACCTGCCTTCTCATCCACAGCTATGGACAGCCTTGCTGACAGGAAGCACTTGTCAGAGACTGGAACACTTCAGGGAAAGAGGGTGACTGCCCAGAAAAAAAAACACACACACAAAACACACATATTTACAGGTAAGGAAATGACTAAATCGGCCTGAGGGGAAAGGGGATGAAGTGGAAACAGTAGTAATCAAAACAGCTCTGAGAAAGACAGGACTGGTGCTCTGGGGCAGAAATATGGGTAAAAATAAAGATCCTTCCCAGGGCAGCTCCCAGTGAGGGCAGAGAAGAAAAAGGAGAGGAGGTGGTGGAGGTGAGCCCTAAAAAGCACAGATTAGGGGAGAAGTGCTTTGTATCCATTTCAGGGATGAAAGAGGACAGGGAAGACAACTAGAAATAGGTTTCCCATCAAGGAATGAAGAAGAGCAGGGAGTAGAAATCACTGCCCAGGAGGGGAGAAACTTACCCAGTTACCTGAAGGGAGAAGTTCCTGGGGTCACTGGTTGCTGAGCTGATCTCAGGTCCCCCTGTGATTGTCAGATGGCCTCGGTCCCGATGTTCACACACCTCCATGAACCAGGATGGGTATAAGGAGGTAGTGAACACGTGTGTTAGAACACTGCAGTGCTCAGCACACATCAAGGGAGCTGCAGATGGGCCAGCACACTTGACCTGAAAGAAGAAAAGGAAAAAAGAAAACATGCTGATTGTAGCAATGGAGAAGTAGCCTATGCAGCTGTTAAGAAAACATCTTGGCCAAACAATTCACAACTTTTCTTTTAAAAGCTAAGTAGACTCCACAAAATATGTACCTCCGTGTGCCAAAAGGTATGTGCTGGAACCATAAACTGGAAACTACCAAAATGTCTATCAATCAGAAAATGGAAAAAAAGATTGTATTTTCACACAGCAATGAGAATGAACAAACTGCAGCTATATACAATACAAATGAATCTCATAAACAGAATATTGAATGAAAGAAGCTAGACACAAAAGAACGCAGACTATGACTGCTTTTACATAAGGATCAAAGGCAGGTTGCATTATGATGTTACCAGTTTGGGTGGTGGTCACCCTTGGGGTACTGATGGGCACTCTGCACCAGCTAGTTTCTGGGGTGCCTGTCATGTTCTGTTTCTTGATTGGCTGCTTACAAGCATATACATTCGCTTCGTGAAAATTCATTGACCTGTGCATATTTCTATAAGTTTTATGTTAGATTTCAACACAAAGTAAAAACAACAATACAAGCAGTTATGAGAGTCTTGACACTGGGTCCCAGGAAGGGCAGTGGGTCATATGGCACCCACCCCAGTGCCAAACGGGAGTAGAGAGCAACCAAGGAGTGAGGCATGACCACCAATTCCATAGCTGGCTTTATAGGGTAACTGGTCAACTCACTCACGTCAGGATGTGGTTAGATTAAAGAAACTAAGCAGTTCTGTGGCACCTTCATTTCCTGAGTGCTGGCTGAGTGTGACAGCAGAGCCAGCTGGCCTGGGTTTGAATTCCAGCTCCATCGCATGACCCCACAGCACGACTCTGGGTCAGTGTCTTAAACACCCACTGTCTCAGTTTCCTCATCTCTAAAATAGGGGTAGTGAGAGGTTTGACATTAAATTTGGATCCACATCCCACACAGAGTAAGTTGCAGGTAACGGTTTGTTTCTGTTTACATCTGTGTGCCAGGCACTTTAATCCTCACATCCACACAGGGACTCAGGGAAGAAGTGATTTCAGTGAGGCCACATGCCCAGGAAATAAGAGAATAGAGATCTGAATCCCAGGCTTGCCTAGCTTTTCTGACAAAGAGGGAAAACTCTCTCCTAGAAACCAAGAAATGGAAAAGATAAACAAGAAAATCATTCAAGGGTGAGGAAACATGTTAGACTTTGAAACAAGTGAAAAAGATTACTGGATAGCCTTCCAATGGGATGCTGGAGTCATCGCATTATCTGACTCTATGAGAGCTCTGTGCCTCCCATTGCCTTTTGAGCCATTTTGTTGTAGTTTAGTTGCTCAGTTGTGTCTGACTCTTTGCAACCCCTTGGACTATAACCTTCCAGGCTCCTCTGTCCATGAGATTCTCCAGGCAAGAATACTGGAGTGGGTTGCCATGCCCTTCTCCAGGGGACCTTCCCAACCCAAGGATCAAACAAACATCTCTACGTCTCCTGCATTACAGGTGGATTCTTTACCACTAAGCCACCTGAGAAGCCCCTCTGAAAATTGTAAATAAGGGATAGCAAAGACAAGTAAATAAATTCTGGAACCCCCTACAAACAATAATAAAGATCCAAATCCATAAATAAAATTATGTCAACATTCCTTTATACCATACAAACTTGTGGTCTTTTGATTTCTCCTTTGAAACAGTTATATCTTACCAGTGCCTCATTCAATTAGTGAGTTAAATAAAATCTTTGACATGTGTTCATTCTATGTTTGCATGAGAAACACGATTTTACTCTTTCAACACATGGGAAGAAGACAGGTTCAGATCTGTGGCCCTGGGGCTCCCTGAGGAAGGTCTAGTCTTTGCTCTACTGAAATCTGCTGGTAGGAGGCCAGGTGGCCCGCATGCTGCAGGCATGATGCCAAAGCCCCAGGTTTGGCCTGTGCTCTGCTTCCTGCCCAGGACTGGCAAGGACTGTGAAGGCTGGCTGGACCGTAGAAGGAACTCTGGCCAACCTGAAAGCAATTAACCATGAGCAGGGAAGGATGCTACAATAGCAAAGCCAGGGCTGTGGGCACCCAGTCTGCCTACTGCTTCAGGGGGCTGCAGGGGGAAAAAAAAAAAAAAAAAGAGTCTAAGCCAGCATCATTAAGACTAGATCTTTTTTTAAATGAATTTATTGATTTTAACTGGAGGCTAATTTCTTTACAATATTGTAGTGGCTTTCACCATACATCAACACAAATCAGCCACCGGTGTACACGTGTCCCCCCTCCTGAAATCCCCTCCCACCTCCCTCCCCATCCCATCCCCCAGGGTCATCCTAGTGCACCAGCCCTGAGCACCCTGTCTCATGCTTCAAACCTGGACTGGCGATCTATTTCACATATGGTAATATACATGTTTCAATGCTATTCTCTCAAACCATCCCACCCTCACCTTCTCCCACAGAGTCCAATAGTTTGTTCGTTACATCTCTGTCTCTTTTGCTGTCTCGAATATAAGGTCATCGTTACCATCTTTCTAAATTCCATCAGTTCAGTTCAGCCACTCAGTTGTGTCCGACTCTTTGTGAACCCATGAATCGCAGCACGCCAGGCCTCCCTGTCCATCACCAACTCCCGGAGTTCACTGAGACTCACGTCCATCGAGTCAGTGATGCCATCCAGCCATCTCATCCTCTGTCATCCCCTTCTCCTTCTGCCCCCAATCCCTCCCAGCATCAGAGTCTTTTCCAATGAGTCAACTCTTCACATGAGGTAACCAAAGTACTGGAGTTTCAGCTTTAGCATCATTGCTTCCAAAGAAATCCCAGGGCTGATATCCTTCAGAATGGACTGGTTGGATCTCCTGGCAGTCCATGGGACTCTCAAGAGTCTTCTCCAACACTACAGTTCAAAAGCATCAATTCTTCGGCGCTCAGCCTTCTTCACAGTCCAATTCTCACATCCATACGTGACCACAGGAAAAACCATAGCCTTGACTAGACAAACCTTTGTTGGCAAAGTAATGTCTCTGCTTTTGAATATGCTATCTAGGTTGGTCATAACTTTCCTTCCAAGGAGTAAGCTTCTTTTAATTTCATGGCTGCAGTCACCATCTGCAGTGATTTTGGAGCCCAGAAAAATAAAGTCTGACACTGTTTCCACTGTTTCCCCATCTATTTCCCATGAAGTGATGGGATCAGATGCCATGATCTTCATTTTCTGAATGTTGAGCTTTAAGCCAACTTTTTCACTCTCCACTTTTACTTTCATCAAGAGGCTTTTGAGTTCCTCTTCACTTTCTGCCATAAGGGTGGTGTCATCTGCATATCTGAGGTTATTGATATTTCTCTCGGCAATCTTGATTCCAGCTTGTGTTTCTTCCCATCCAGCGTTTCTCATGATATACTCTGCATCTAAGGTAAATAAGCAGGGTGACAATATACAGCCTTGATGTACTCCTTTTCCTATTTGGAACCAGTCTGTTGTTCCATGTCCAGTTCTAACTGTTGCTTTGTGTTAATAAACTGTATTGGTGTTTTTCTTTCTGACTTACTTCACTCTGTATAATACACTCGTTTCATCCACCTCATTAGAACTGATTCAGATGCATTCTTTTTAATAGCTGAGCAATATTCCATTGTGTATATGTACCACAGCTTTCTTATCCATTCGTCTGCCAATGGACATCTAGGTTGCTTCCATGTCCTAGCTATTGTAATGCTGTGATGAATATTGGGGTACACGTATCTCTTTCAATTCTGGTTTCCTCAGTGTGTATGCCCAGCAGTGGGATTGCTGGGTTGTATGGCAGTTCTTCCATGGCAGGCTTCCCTGGTGGCTCAGACAGTAAAGCGTCAGCCCGCAATGTGGGAGACCAGGGTTCGATTCCTGGGTCAGGAAGATCCCCTGGAGAAGGAAATGGCAATCCACTCCAGCACTCTTGCCTGGAAAATCCCATGGACAGAGGAGCCTGATAGGCTACAGTCCATGGGGTCGCAAAGAGTCGGACACAACTAAGCAACTTCACTTTCACTTTCATGGCAGTTCTATTTCCAGTTTTTTAAGGAATCTCCACACTGTTCTCCATAGTGGCTGTACTAGTTTGCATTCCCACCAACAGTGTAAGAGGGTTCCCTTGTCTCCAGCACCCTCTCCAGCATTCATTGTTTGTAGACTTTTGGATAGCAGCCATTCTGACTGGCGTGAGATGGTACCTCATTGTGGTTTTGATTTGTATTTCTCTGATAATGAGTGATGTTGAGCATCTTTTCATGTGCTAGTTAGCCATCTGTATGTCTTCTTTGGGGAAATGTCGATTTAGTTCTTTGGCCCATTTTTTGATTGGGTCGTTTATCTTTCTGGAGTTGAGCTGCATGAGCTGCTTGTATATTTTGGGGATTAATTCTTTGTCAGTTGCTTTGTTTGCTATTATTTTCTCCCATTCTGAAGGCTGTCTTTTCACCTTGCTGATAGTTTCCTTTGTTGTGCAAAAGCTTTTAAGTTTAATTAGGTCCCATTTGCTTATTTTTGCTTTTATTTCCATTACTCTGGGAGGTAGGTCATAGAGGAACCTGCTGTGATTTATGTCAGAGAGTTTTTTACCTATGTTTTCCTCTAGGAGTTTTATAGTTTCTGGTCTTACATGTAGATCTTTAATCCATTTTGAGTTTATTTTTGTGTATGGTTTTAGAAAGTGTTCTAGTTTCATTCTTTTACAAGTGGTTGACCAGTTTTCCCTGCACCACTTGTTAAAGAGATTGTCTTTTCTCCATTGTATACTCTTGCCTCCTTTGTCAAAGATAAGGTGTCCATAGGTGCGTGGATTTATCTCTGGGCTTTCTATTTTGTTCCATTGATCTATATTTCTGACTTTGTAACACTGGATCTTGAAGGGCTGGAGTTTAATTTCTTTCTCTGCCCATTTCTCTTGAGTTTTATTTCCCCAAATCATTGTTTAGTCACTAAGTCATGTTAGCCTCTTTTGCAACCCCATGGACAAGACCCTTACAAGGTTCCTCTGTCCATGGGATTTCTCAGACAAGAATACTGGATTTGGTTGTCATTTCCTCCTCCAGGGGATCTTCCCAACCCAGGGATTGAACCTGTGTCTCTTGCATTAGCTGGTGGTTTCTTTATCACTGAGCCACCAGGGAAGCTCCAGGTGAAATACAACTCAGTCTAAAAGCACGTCAAGTTCTTGTTAATCTATCAAAGAAAGGTAAATATTTCACAAATTTTAACCACATGTACAAAGGTGAATTAAAGTATTCTTTTAAGAGGAAAAAGTAGCTCAGGGTGGGAATAGTAATGACTGGCATTTGCTTTCTGCCAGACATAATCCCTAGGGCTTAGCATTTTTTCCTTTCAAGACAACCTCATATTTACAAAACAGAAAGAGACTCACAGACTTAGAAAACAAACTCATGGTTGCTGAGGGAGAACAGATAGTTAAGCACTTTGGGAAGGTCATGTACACACGGCTATATTTAAAATGGATAACCAACACAGACCTACTGTATAGCACATGGAACTCTGCTCAGTGTTATGTGCCAGCCTGGATGGGAGGGAGGTTTGGGGGAGAACGAATATATATATGCCTGAGTCCACTATCCACAACATTGTTAATTGGCTATACCCCAATACAAAAAATATTTTTAAAGTTACAAAAAAAAAAAAAAAAAAGAATAATGCAAAACAAACAAACAAACAAAAAAAGACAACCTCATGAGGTGGGAGGAGTTATCTGCCCTTTCTGTTGGAAAGTGAAGTGAATCTGGGATTCCACCCAGCACTAAGACAATCACCCTCATTGAGTGAGTCCTCAATCACAGAGCACCCTGGGAGGACCTAGGTTGTGGAGGTCTGCATCTAGACTCGAGAAGGCAATGGCACCCACTCCAGAACTCTTGTCTGGAAAATCCCATGGATGGAGGAGCCTGGTAGGCTGCAGTCCATGGGGTCGCTAAGAGTTGGACACGACTGAGTGACTTCACTTTCACTTTTCACTTTCATGCATTGGAGAAGGAAATGGCAACCCACTCCAGTATTCTTGCCTGGAGAATCCCAGGGACGGGGGAGTGGGGTCGCACAGAGTCGGACACGACTGAAGCGACTTAGCAGCAGCAGCATCTAGACTGGTGGCTCTGAGGTGCTAGCCGGACCTCCAGGTGGTGCTGTCCAGTCAGAAGTTGAAAATGTAGAACTGCTAAGGAGAGGTCGGATAATTTATCCATTCAACAAATTGTTTATTGTGAATCTATTTTGTGTCAGGCAGTTTCAGACTGACTAAAAGAGGCAAAATTCCCTATTCTCATAGAGCTAAAATTCCAGTTAATAAGTGAAATATATAGTAAGGTTAGGTAGGGATAAGTTTCATGGAGTAAATCAAAGAAGAGAGAATGAATCTGGAGAATTAGGGAATGGGGGTGGCGGGGATGCAAATGGACTTCCCAGGTGGCGCTAGTGGTAAAGAACCTGCCTGCCAATGCGAGAGACATAAGAGATGTGAGTTTGATCCCTGGGTCGGGAAGATCCCCGGGAGAAGAAAGTGGCAATCCACTGCAGTATTCTTGCCTTGGAAATCCCATGGACAGAGGAGCCTGGAGGGCTATAGTCCATGGGTCGCAAAGAGTTGGACACAACTGAAGTAACTGAGCATGCAAGCACTCACAATGATGCAGATATACTGAGTATGGTCAGAGAAGACCTCAGTCAGAGGGCATCCATGTAAAATCTGAAGTTAAGTGAGGTAATAAGCCATGCAGTTATCCAGGGAAGAACATTCTGGATGAGGGGGAAAGCAGTGCAAAGACTCATGGTAAGAAGGTACTTGGCATATTTGAGGAACAAAAGGCCATGTGGCTGGATGAGAGTCCACAGAGGATAAGTATGTCAAAGACGAAGCTGGAGAGAGGTAGGAGGTGCAGATTATATACAGCCTTTCACACTCAGGCCAATGGGGAAGGTTCTGAGCAGACCAGTTACAAATGATCTGGCATATTTGAAAAGAACCACTCTGGCCACTTCATGGATGATGAAATGTAGTGTGACAAGAGAGAAACAGGGAGGTGACTTAGGAGCCAATTCAGTAGTAGCCAAATTCAGTATCCAATTTCAGACAAAAAGTGATTGGAAAAGAGTTGTTACTGGATATGGTGAGAGGTGCTCAGATTCTGGATACATCTTAATATAATGGGATCTGGGGAGTCTTCAGAAGACTTTGAAACCATTCTTTAAGGATCTTCCTGAGGGCCCCAACCCCGAAAACCTTTCTTGAGGAGCTGGACCTAGGATGGCAGAGGAATAGGACAGGGAGACCACATTCTCCCCCACAAATCCATCAAAAGATCATTTGAACGCTGAGCAGCTTCCACAGAACAATGCTTGAACACTGGCAGAGGATACCAGGCACCCAGAAAGGCAGTCCATTCTCTTCGAAAGGAGGTAGAACAAAATATAAAAGACAAATGAGAGACAAAAGTTAGGGATGGAGACCCACCCTGGGGAGGGAGTTGTGAAGGAGAAGTTTTCCAAACAGCAGGAAACTCTGTCACCAGTGGGTCTGTGGGGAGTTTTGGAATCTCAGAGGGCAACGTAACTGGGAGGAAAAAAAAAAAAAAAAAACCCACAGAAAAAGCACCTAACCACAACTTCCAACAGAGCCTTGGGTCTGCCACCATTGAGCAGAGGCTGGACAGGGAGGTGTGGGTTGCATGCTTAGGGTAAGGACCGGGCCTGAATGCCCTGAGGACAATCTGAGGGAGCTAACAGTGAGATAGCAACCCAAACTGTGGGATAGCCAGAGAGAGAAAAAAGAGAGAGAACTTTCCTGTGAAAAGCTCTAACCTAAGGCGCAGCCTGGCCCACTCACAGAATAAATGATTGAGCGAATACCAAAGGAGAGCTAGCTGGCTGCAGACTGGCCCCCTCCCCCAACTGGAGGCAGAGAGGCAGGTGGGCAACAGCCAGAGCCAGAAGGCAAAGGGCAATCTCGGCCCCAGAGATGGCATCCTCCACCAAACTGTGAGCAGGCTCCCAGTTGCTAACCAAGTCTTCCTGGGATCCTGGATGGTTGACATCTGCCAGGAGGGTTGCAGCCTGAGATCAGCTTGCCAGAGGAGACACGCAGCACACCTGAGACGGCTCTCTTGCAGCATACCCAGGAAACCAAAGAGCCAGGACTGGGGAGGTGATTAAGATGCATGGTCCACCTGGGACAGTTCACTTGCCAAGCACCTGCTTGCCTGAGCTGCTTGGACCTGGGAAGGGCACAAAATGCATGCCCAACTGAGTCTGTGCCTTTGTGGAGTACCCAAGAACCTGAACCTGACTGAGCAGCTTAGATCTGGGAAGTGCACAAAATGCAGGGCCCGCTTTGGACAGCACCCCTGCAGAGCAACCTGGAGCCTGAGCAGTGTAGCCCAGGAAAGCACACGCAGCCTATGAGCTGGGGCAAGCCCAGTGTGGTCCATACACTGTGAGCACTCCCCACACACACCAGTGATATTTGCTTGCAGTGTTCCTCCTTCCCCACAACACAACTGAACAAGTGAGCCTAAATAAGTGACCACCTTCACCCCCTTATGTCAGGGAGGAAATTAGACACTGAAGAGACTTGCAAACAGAGGAGGCCAAAATAAACAAAGAAGGGGAAACTGCTCTGGAAGTGCCAGGTACAACAGATTAAAATCCTGTAGTTTACATTGACTAAGCATTGAAAGGGTCTGATAGACCTTGAGAAGAAGTATAAGCTGGAACAAGGAACTATCTGAAACTGAACTGACCCCACACTGCCCTCAACAGCTCCAGACAAATTTCTAGCTATATTTTTATTGTTATCATTTTTTAATTTTTTTATTTTTAATTTTTAAGTTCCTTATTATTCCTTTAATTTTCATTTTTATAACCTACAGTTACCTTGCAAAAAAAAAAGACCCTATTTTAAAGCAAATTTCATATATATATGTTTATAATTTTGTGATTGAGTTTGTTTTGTATTTTTAATATTACATTTTTGAGAGTCTAACCTCTACTCTAGATTTTTAATCTTTGCTTTTTGGTATTTGTTATCAATTTTGTACCTTTAAGAATCTAATCTTCAGTACCCATTTTTACTCAGGAGTTCAATTTAATTAATGGCTTGATTGCTCTCTCCCCTTTGGACTCTCCCTTTTCTCCCCCAGGTTACCTCTATCTCCTCCCTCCCCTTCTATTCTCTATTTAACTCTGTGAATCTCTCTGGGTGTCCCAGGCTGTGGAGAACACTTAGGGAACTGATTACTGGTTAGATTGGTCTCGCCCTTTTTGATTCCCCCTCTTCTCCTCCTGGTCATCTCTATCTCCCTCCTCCCTCTTCTCTTCTCCAAGTAACTCTGCGAACCTCTCTCTGTGTCCCTCACTGTGGAGAATCTTTTCACCATTAACCTAGATGTTTTATCATCTGTGCTGTATGGATAGAGAAGTCTTGAGGCTACTGTAAGAATAAGACTGAAAACCAGAGGCAGGAGGCTTAAATCCAAAACTTGGGAATACCAGAAAACTCCTGACTCCAGGGAACATTAATCAACAAGAGCTTATCCAAAAGCCTCCATACCTACACTGAAACCAAGCTCCACCCAAGAGCCAACGAGTTCCAGAGCAAGACATACCATGCTAATTCTCCAGCAACACAGGAACACAGCCTAAGCATTAAAATATATGCAGCCCAAAGTCACACCAAACCCATAGACACCCCAAAACTCACTACTGGACACTTTATTGCACTCCAGAGAGAACATTTTCAGCTCCACCCACCAGAACACAGACACAAGCTTCCCTAACCAGGAAATCTTGACAAGCCACTAGTCTAACCCACCCACAGGGAGGAACCTCCACAATAAAGGGGAACCACAAACTTCCAGCCTTCGGAAAGGCCACCCAAATAGAGTAATCTAAACAAAATGAAAAGGTGGAGAAATATTCAGAGGTAAAGGAACATGATAAATGCCCACCAAACCAAACAAAAGAGGAAGAGATAGGGAGTTTACCTGAAAAAGAATTCAGAATAATAATAATAAAGATGATCCAAAATCTTGAAAACAAAATGGAGTTACAAATAAATAAATAGACTAGAGACAAGAATTGAGAAGATGCAAGAAATACTTAGCAAGGACCTAGAAGAAATAAAAAAGAATCAGTAATGAATAATGCAATAACTGAGATCAAAAGCACTGTGGAGGGAACCAACAATAGAATAACTGAGGCAGAAGATAGGATAAGTGAGGTGGAAGATAGAATGGTGGAAATAAATGAAGCAGAGAGGAAAAAAGAAAAAAGAATTAAAAGAATTATCCAAACAACCTCAGAGACCTCTAGGACAATATTAAATGCCCCAACATTTGAATCATAGGTGTCCCAGAAGAAGACAAAAAGAAAGATCATGAAAAAATACTTGAGGAGATAATAGTTGAAAACTTCCCTAAAATGGGGAAGGAAATAGCCACCCAAGTCCAAGAAATCCAGAGAATCTCAAACAGGATAAACCCACGGTGAAACACCCCAATACACATATTAATCAAATTAATTAAAATCAAACACAAAGAGCAGATATTAAAAGCAGCAATGGAAAACCAACAAATAACACACAGGGGGATCCCCATAAGGATAACAGCTGATCTTTCAATACAAATTCTTCAGGCCAGAAGGGAATGGCAGTGATGAAAGTGATGAAAGAGAAAAACCTACAACCCAGATTACTGTACCCAGCAAGGAACTCATTCAAATATGAAGGAGAAATCAAAAGCTTTACAGACAAGGAAAAGCTGAGAGAATTCAGCACCACCAAGCCAGCTCTTCAAC
This sequence comes from Bos indicus, assembly GCF_029378745.1. Taxonomy (NCBI): domain Eukaryota; kingdom Metazoa; phylum Chordata; class Mammalia; order Artiodactyla; family Bovidae; genus Bos; species Bos indicus. Next base: position 59,060,791 of record NC_091769.1, read on the forward strand.
AAATGCTAAAGGATTTCTCTAGACAGGAAACACAGAAAAGGTTTATAAACTCAAATGCAAAACAACAGAGTAAATTGCAATGGGATCATACTTATCAATAATTACCTTAAGTGTAAATGGGTTGAATGCCCCAACCAAAATACAAAGACTGGCTGAATGGATACAAAAACAAGACCCCTCTATATGCTATCTACAAGAGACCCACCTCAAAACAAGGGACACATACAGATTGAAAGTGAAAGGCTGGAAAAAGAAATTTCATGCAAATGGAGAACAAAAGAAAGCAGGAGTAGCAATACTCATATCAGGTAAAATAGACTTTGAAATAAAGGCCATGAAAAGAGACAAAGAAGGACATTATATAATGATCAAAGGATCAATCCAAGAAGATATAACAATTATAAATATATATGCACCCAACGTAGGAGCACCGCAATATGTAAGGCAAATGCTAACATATATGAAAGGGGAAATTAACAATAACACAATAATAGTGGGAGACTTTAATATTGCACTCATACCTGTGGATAGATCAACCAAACAGAAAATTATCAAGGAAACACAAACTTTAAATGATAGAATGGACCAGTTACACCTAATTGATATATATAGGACATTTCACCCCAAAACAATGAATTTCACCTTTTTCTCAAGTGCACACAGAACATTCTCCAGGATAGATCATATCCTGCGCCATAAATCTAGCTTTGGTAAATTCAAAAGAACTGAAATCATTTCAAGCATCTTTTCTGATCACAATGCAGTAAGATTAGATGTCAACTACAGGAAAAATCTACTAAAAATACAAACATATGGAGGCTAAACAACATGCTTTGATTAACTAACAAATCACAGAAGAAATTTAAAAAAAATCAAAATATGCATAGAAACAAATGAAAATGAAAACACAACAACCCAAAACCTATGGGATTGAGTAAAAGAAGTGCTAAGGGGAAGGTTTATGGCAATACAAGCTTACCTCAAGAAACAAGAGAAAAATCAAACAAATAACCTAACTTTACACCTAAAGCAACTAGAAAAAGAAGAAATGAAGAACCCCAGGGTTAGTAGGAGGAAAGAAATCATAAAAATTAGGGCAGAAATAAATGAAAAAGAAACAAAGGGGACTATAGCAAAAATCAGCAAAACTAAAAGCTGGTTCTTTGAGAAGATAAATAAAATAGACAAACCATTAGCCAGACTCATAAGGGAAAAAAGGGAGAAGAATCAAATCAACAAAATTAGAAATGAAAATGGAGAAATCACAACAGACTACACTGAAATACAAAGGATCATAAGAGACTACTATCAGCAACTATATGACAATAAAATGGACAACTTGGAAGAAATGGATGAATTCTTAGAAAAGTATAACCTTCAAAAACTGAACCAGGAAGAAATAGGAAATCTTAATAGACCCATCAAAAGCATGGAAATCGAAACTGTAATCAAAAATGTTCCAATAAGCAAAAGCCCAGGACCAGATGGCTCCACAGGTGAATTCTACCAAAAATTTAGAGAAGAGCTAACACCTATCCTACTCAAACTCTTCCAGAAAATTGCAGAGGAAGGTAAACTGCCAAACTTATATTATGAGGCCACCATCACCCTAAAACCAAAACCAGACAAAGATGCTACCAAAAAAGAAAACTACAGGCCAATATCATTGATGGACATAGATGCAAAGATGCTCAACAAAATTCTAGCAAACAGAATCCAACAACATATTAAAAAGATCATACATCATGATCAAGTGGGCTTTATCCCAGGGATGCAAGGATTCTTCAATATCCTCAAATCAATCAATGTGATACACCATATTAACAAATTGAAAGATTCAAAACCATATGATTATTTCAATAGATACAGAGAAAACCTTTGACAAAATTCAACATCCATTTATTATTAAAATCCTCCAGAAAGCAGGCATAGAAGGAACATACCTCAACAGAATAAAAGCCATATATGATAAACCCACAGCAAACATTATCCTCAATGGTGAAAAACTGAAAGCATTTCCCCTAAAGTCAGGAACAAGACAAGGGTGCCCACGCTCACCGCTACTATTCAACATAGTTTTGAAAGTTCTAGACACAGCAATCAGAGAAGAAAAAGAAATAAAAGGAATCCAGATTGGAAAAGAAGTGCAACTCTATTTGCAGATGACATGATCCTCTACTTAGAAAACCCTAAAGAAACCGCCAGAAAATTACTAGAGCTAATCAATGAATATAGTAAAGTTGCAGGACATAAAATTAACAAAAAGAAATCCCTTGCATTCCTATACACTAACAATGAGAAAACAGAAAGAGCAATTAAGGAAACAATCCCATTCTCCATTGCAACAAAAAGAATAAAATACTTAGGAATAAATTTACCTAAAGAAACAAAAGACCTATATATATAAAACTATAAAACACTGGTGAAAGAAATCAAAGAGGATGCAAATAGATGGAAAAATATACCATGTTCATGGATTGGAAGAATCAATAAAGTGAAAATGAGTATACTACCCAAAGCAATCTATAGGTTCAATGCAATCCTTATCAAGCTACCAATAGTATTTTTCACATACTAGAACAAATAATTTCACAATTGGTATGGAAATACAAAAAACCTCGAATAGCCAAAGCAATCTTGAGAAAGAAGAATGGAACTGGAGGAATAAACCTGTCTGACTTCAGACTACACCACAAAGCTACAGTCATCAAGACAGTATGGTACTGGCACAAACACAGAAATACAGATCAGTGGAACCAAATAGAAAGCCCAAAGATAAATCCACACACCTAGGGACACCTTATCTTTGACAAAGGAGGCAAGAATATACAATGGATTAAAGACAATCTCTTTAACAAGTGGTGCTGGGAAAACTGGTCAACCACTTGTAAAAGAATGAAACTAGAGCACTTTCTAAAACCACAAAAATAAACTCAAAATGGATTAAAGACCTACATGTAAGACCAGAAACTATAAAACTCATAGAGGAAAACATAGGTAAAATAGTCTCTGACATAAATCACAGCAGGATCCTCTATGACCCACCTCCCAGAGTAATGGAAATAAAAGCAAAAATAAACAAATGGGACCTAATTAAACTTAAAAGCTTTAGCACAACAAAGGAAACTATCAGCAAGGTGAAAAGACAGCCTTCAGAATGGGAGAAAATAATAGCAAACAAAGCAACTGACAAAGAATTAATCTCAAAAATATACAAGCAGTTCATACAGCTCAACTCCAGAAAGATAAACGACCCAATCAAAAAATGGGCCAAAGAACTAAACAGACATTTCTCCAAAGAAGTCATACAGATGGCTAACAAGCACATGAAAAGTTGCTCAACATCACTCATTATCAGAGAAATGCAAATCAAAACCACAATGAGGTACCATCTCACGCCAGTCAGAATGGCTGCTATCCAAAAGTCTACAAACAATGAATGCTGGAGAGGGTGCTGAAGAAAAGGGAACCCTCTTACACTGTTGGTGGGAATGCAAACTAGTACAGCCACTATGGAGAACAGTGTGGAGATTCCTTAAAAAACTGGAAATAGAACTGCCATACAACCCAGCAATCCCACTGCTGGGCATACACACCGAGGAAACCAGAATTGAAAGAGACACGTGTACCCCATTGTTCATCGCAGCACCGTTTACAATAGCTGGGGCATGGAAGCAACCTAGATGTCCATTGGCAAACGAATGGATAAGAAAGCAGTGGTACATATACACAATGGGATATTACTCAGCTATTAAAAAGAATGCATTTGAATCAGTTCTAATGAGGTGGATGAAACTGGAGCCTATTATACATAGTGAAGTAAGTCAAAAAGAAAAACACCAATACAGTTTATTAACACATATATATGGAATTTAGAAAGATGGTAATGATGACCTTATATTTGAGACAGCAAAAGAGACACAGATATAAAGAATAGACTATTGGACTCTGTGGGAGAAGGTGAGGGTGGGATGATTTGAGAGAATAGCATTGAAACATGTATATTACCATATGTGAAATAGATCGCCAGTCCAGGTTTGAAGCATGAGACAGGGTGCTCAGGGCTAGTGCACTAGGATGACCCTGAGGGATGATGGGATGGGGAGGGATGTGGGAGGGGATTTCAGGATGGGGGACATGTGTACACTGGTGGCTGATTCGTGTTGATATATGGCAAAAGCCACTACAATATTGTAAAGTAATTAGCCTCCAAATAATAAATAAATAAATTAAAAAAAAAAAAAACAAAACTTCCTTGGAAAGCCCTCTCTTGGTGTTTCCAGGATGACAGACCCATAACTCTTGAAAAGAAACCTTCCTGGCCTTTGTCAAGTGCCAGGTCACTGTACCAACTTCCTCTCCCCTATGGATTCTGGGCCCCTCTCTAAGATGTAGAGGGCTTCAGATACTGAGTAGCACAAGTTCCTCTCATTCTCATCAGATTTCCCTTATGATCAACACAAACGCCACCAGGAATGATGTTTCAGTTCCTATTACTGCATTAAAAACCACCCTAAAACTTAATGACATAAAATAGTATCATGCTCTTGGATTCTGTGGGTCAGTGACTCAGACAGGGTAACATGCTCCATTGTGTCTAGAGCCTCAGCTGGGAAAACTCAATGATGAGGGGGCCTGAAATCATCTGGAGGTATCCTCACACTCTGGCTGTTGGTGCTGGTTGATGGCTGGGACTCCAGCTGGCTGTTAGCCAGAACATCTACACAGGGCCTGTCCCTGTGTGGCATGGCTTGGGTTTCCACATCTTGGTGACAAGCTACAGTGGTGTGTGTTTATACATAAGACTTAGACCTGCAGCAGCCAACTTATTAAAAAGGGATACACCCCAAAACAAGATCAGCACACTGAATATAGCAAAGCATGGGGGTGAAAAAATCAGAACCACTGAATTTAGCCCAGAGCACTCTATCTGAAAGGCTTCCTGGTGGTGCGAGTGATAAAGAACCTGCCTGCCAATGCAGGAGATGTAAGAGACTCGGGTTCAATCCCTGGGTTGGGAAGATCCCCTAGAGGTGGGCATGGCAACCCACTCCAGTATTCTTCCCTGAAGAATTCCATGGGCAATGGAGCCCAGCAGGCTACAGTCTATTTAGGGTCACAAAGATTTGGACAGCAAAGCTAGTGGAGGTGATGGAATTCCAGTTGAGCTATTCCAAATCCTGAAAGATGATGCTGTGAAAGTGCCGCACTCAATATGCCAGCAAATTTGGAAAACTCAGCAGTGGCCACAGGACTGGAAAAGGTCAGTTTTCCTTCCAATCCCAAAGAAAGGCAATGCTAAAGAATGCTCAAACTACCACACAATTGCACTCATCTCACACGCTAGTAAAGTAATGCTCAAAATTCTCCAAGCCAGGCTTCAGCAATATGTGAACTGTGAACTTCCTGATGTTCAAGCTGGTTTTAGAAAAGGCAGAGGAACCAGAGATCAAATTGTCAACATCTGCTGGATCATGGAAAAAGCAAGAGAGTTCCAGAAAAACATCTATTTCTGCTTTATTGACTATGCCAAAGCCTTTGACTGTGTGGATCACAATCAACTGTGGAAAATTCTGAAAGAGATGGGAATACCAGACCACCTGATCTGCCTCTTGAGAAATCTGTATGCAGGTCAGGAAGCAACAGTTAGAACTGGACATGGAACAGACTGGTTCCAAATAGGAAAAGGAGTACGTCAAGGCTGTATATTGTCACCCTGTTTATTTAACTTATATGCAGAGTACATCATGAGAAACGCTGGACTGGAAGAAACACAAGTTGGAATCAAGATTGCCAGGAGAAATATCAATAACCTCAGATATGCAGATGACACCACCCTTATGGCAGAAAGTGAAGAGGAACTCAAAAGCCTCTTGATGAAAGTTAAAGTGGAGAGTGAAAAAGGTGGCTTAAAGCTCAACATTCAGAAAATGAAGATCATGGCATCCAGTCCCATCACTTCATGGGAAATAGATGGGAAACAGTGGAAACAGTGTCAGACTTTATTTTTCTGGGCTCCAAAATCACTACAGATGGTGACTGCAGCCATGAAATTAAAAGACGCTTACTCCTTGGAAGGAAAGTTATGACCAACCTAGATAGCATATTCAAAAGCAGAGACATTACTTTGCCAACAAAGGTTCGTCTAGTCAAGGCTATGGTTTTTCCTGTGGTCATGTATAGATGTGAGAGTTGGACTGTGAAGAAGGCTGAGCGCTGAAGAATTGATGCTTTTGAACTGTGGTGTTGGAGAAGACTCTTGAGAGTCCCTTGGACTGCAAGGAGATCCAACCAGTCCATTCTGAAGGAGATCAGCCCTGGGATTTCTTTGGAAGCAATGATGCTAAAGCTGAAACTCCAGTACTTTGGCCACCTCATGCAAAGAGTTGACTCATTGGAAAAGACTCTTATGCTGGGAGGGATTGGGGGCAGGAGGAGAAGGGGACACCAGAGGATGAGATGGCTGGATGGCATCACTGACTCGATGGACATGAGTCTGAGTGAACTCCAGGAGTTGGTGATGGACAGGGAGGCCTGGCATGCTGCGATTCATGGGGTCTCAAAGAGTCGGACACGACTGAACGACTGATCTGATCTGATCTTAAAGCAACTTTTATAAAACCCCCTGGTGGCTCAGAGGTTAAAGCGTCTGCCTGCAATGCAGGAGACCTAAGTGCAATCCCTCGGTCTGGAAGATCCACTGGAGAAGAAAATGGCAACCCACTCCAGTATTCTTGCCTAGGAAATCCCATGGACGGAGGAGCCTGGTGGGCTACAGTCCACAGGGTCGCAAAGAGTCGGACACGACTGAGCGACTTCACTTTCACTTTCAAAGCAACTTAGCATGCACACACACATGCAACCTACCTCAAACTCCTTGTTCAGTAAAATAAAATAAATTTTCTGTGGGTTTAAACAAGTTTGAACTGAGTTTTTCTGTTATTGCTGCTAAAGGCAGTATAACTGATACTGGTCCTCTAATCTGTCCCTTGCCAACACCTGCTGGATCATTGAAAAAGCAAGAGAATTCCAGAAAAACATCTATTTCTGCTTTATTGACTATGCCAAAGCCTTTGACTGTGTAGATCACAATAAACTGTGGAAAATTCTGAAAGTTATGGGAATATCACACCACCTGACCTGCCTCTTGAGAAATCCAAATGCAGGTCAGAAAGCAATGGTTAGAACTGGACATGGAACAACAGACTGGTTCCAAATCAGGAAAGGAGTACATCAAGGCTGTATGTTGTCACCCTGCTTATTTAACGTAGATGCAGAGTACATCATGAGAAATGCTGGACTGGATGAAGCACAAGCTAGAATCAAGATTGCTGGGAGAAATATCAATAACCACAGATATGCAGATGACATCATCCTATGGCAGAAAGAGAAGAAGAACTAAAGAGCCTCTTGATGAAACTGAAAGAGGGGAGTGAAAAAGTTGGCTTAAAGCTCAACATTCAGAAAACTAAGATCATGGCATCTGGTCCCATCAATTCATGGCAAATAGAGGGGGCAACAGTGGCTGACTTTATTTTTGGGGGCTCCAAAATCACTGCAGATAGTGATTGCAGCCATGAAATTAAAAGATGCATACTACTTGGAAGGAAAGTTATGACCAACCTAGACAGAATATTCAAAAGCAGAGACATTACTTTGCCAACAAAGGTCCATCTGGTCAAGGCTATGGTTTTTTCAGTAGTCATGCATGGATGTGAGAGTTGGACTATAAAGAAAGCTGAGTGCCGAAGAATTGATGCTTTTGAACTGTGGTGTTGGAGATGACACTTGAGAATCTCTTGGACTTCAAGGAGATCCAACCAGTCCATCCTAAAGGAGATCAGTCCTGAGTGTTCATTAGAAGGACAGATGTTTAAGCTGAAACTCCAATACTTTGACCACCTGATGCAAAGAGCTGACTCGTTTGAAAAGACCCTGATGCTGGGAAAGATTTAGGGCAGGGGGAGAAGGGGATGACAGAGGACGTGATGGTTGGATGGCATCACCGACTCGATGGACATGAGTTTGGGTAAACTCTGGGAGTTGGTGATAGACAGGGAAGCCTGACGTGCTGTGGTCCATGGGGTCTCAAAGAGTCGGACACGACTGAATGACTGAATTGCACTGAACTGAACTGAATCTGCCCCTTCTCTTGTGGGCTACATACTCCTAGGGAGGAAGCAAAGGATAAAGTAACCACTTGTGACATTTGACATCCTGCCCTCAGCAAAATGCTATTTCTCATGTAATAGCTGGGGCCCAGGGCCCTGTGGCCATTCCCGCCATGGGCCTTTGAGCCATAATGCTTGACACCTTTATCTGGAAAGGCAAGGAACCAATTCTTTTTGATTATCACAAGGTATATCCAGTCAGAGAAAGGAACATAGTTCTGATGTGGGGGTAATGACGGAAGTAAACACAAAATACCATGAAGGTGAGAAAAACCCTGCAGATGTGGTTCTATCACTCTGATTCTGAGGGAGTCACTTGCCTTAAACCATGTGTGAGATGAGAGCAGACACTATCAGCACCCCATAACTACTGCATGGATCTGTCAGTTCATTGCCGCCAACCTCAAGCTGCCAGTATGCCTGTGCCTGGACCTTTCCTCCAGAACTGTGAGCAGGCCCTCAGCCCACATGCAAAGAAGTTCCAGAAGTGCAAGGAATTACCCTGAAGAGTGAAAAAGCTGGCTTAAAATTCAATATTTAAAACACCAAGATCATGGCATTCGGTCCCATCACTTCATGTCAAACAGATGGGGGAAAAATGGAAACAGCAACAGATTTTATTTTGGGGGGGCTCCAAAATCACTGCAGATGGTGACTGCAGCCATTAAATTTAAAAATGCTTGTTCCATAAAATTTTAAAAATCTATGACAAATCTAGACAGTGTATTAAAAAGCAGAGACATCACTTTGCCAACAAAAATCTATATAGTAAAAGCTATGGTTATTCCAGTAGTCGTGTATGGATGTGAGAGTTGGACCATGAGAGCTCTCTCATTGTCACTGGAAGCATCCTGAGAGATGTGTTCAACACTCTTTTCCAGAGCTCCCCTCAGGACTGAGCTCTATTCGCCTGCTGGGATCAGTTCAGTTCAATCGCTCAGTCGTGTCTGACTCTTTGCAACCCCATGGACTGCAGCATGCCAGGCCTCCCTGTCCATCACCAACTCCTGGAGTTTATCCAAACTCATGTGCACTGAGTCAGTGATGCCATCCAACCATCTCATCCTCTGTCGTCCCCTTCTCCTCCCATCTTCACTCTTTCCCAGCATTAGGGTCTTTTCAAATGAGTCAGTTCTTAACATCAGGTGGCCAAAGTACTGGAGTTTCAACTTCAGCATCAGTCCTTCCAATGAATATTCAGGACTGATTTCCTTTAGGATGTACTGGTTGGATCTCCTTGCAGTCCAAGGGACTCTCAAGAGTCTTCTCTGACGCCACAGTTCAAAAGCATCAATTCTTCAGCATTCAGCTTTCTTTATAGTCCAACTCTCACATCCATATGTGACTACTGGAAAAACCATAGCTTTGACTAGATGGACCTTTGTTGGCAAAATAATGTCTCTGCTTTTGAATATTCTGTCTAGGTTGGTCATAACTTTTCTTCCAAGGAGAAAGCATCTTTTAATTTCATGGCCGCAGTCACCATTTGCAGTGATTTTGGAGCCCCCCAAAATAAAATCTATCACTGTTTCCATTGTTTCCCCATCTATTTGCCATGAAGTGATGGGACTAGATGCCATGATCTTAGTTTTCTGAATGTTGAGCTTTAAGCCAATTTTTTTCACTCTCTTCTTTCACTTTCATCAAAAGACTCTTTAGTTCTTCTTTGTTTTCTGCCATAAGGGTGATGTCATCTGCATATCTGTGGTTATTGATATTTCTCCCAGCAATCTTGATTCCAGATTGTGCTTCATACAGTCCAGCATTTCTCATGATGTACTCTGCATCTACGTTAAATAAGCAGGGTGACAATATTCAGCCTTGATGTACTCCTTTCTCAATTTGGAACCAGTCTGTTGTTCCATGTCCAGTTCTAACTGTTGCTTCCTGACCTGCATACAGGTTTCTCAGGAGGCAGGTCAGGTAGTGTGATATTCCCATCTATTTAAGAATTTTCCACAGTTTGTTGAAATCCATGCAATCAAAGGTTTTGGCATAGACAACAAAGCAGAAGTAGATATTTTTCTGTAACTCCCTTGCTTTTTTGGTGATCCAAGGTATATTTATAATTTAATCTCTAGTTCCTCTGCCTTTTCTAAATCCAGCTTGAATATCTGGAAGTTCACAGTTCGCATACTGTTGAAGCCTGGCTTGGAGAATTTTGAGCATTACTTTGCTAACATGTGAGATAAGTGCAACTGTGCGGTAGTTTGAGCATTCTTTGGCATTGCCTTTCTTTGGGATTGGAATGAAAACTGACCTTTTCCAGTCCTGTGGCCACTGCTGAGTTTTCCAAATTTGCTGGCATATTGAGTGCAGCACTTTCACAGCATCATCTTTTAGGATCTGAAATAGCTCAACTGGAATTCCATCACCTCCAGTAGGTTTGTTCGTAGTGATGCTTCCTAAGGTCCACTTGACTTCGCATTCCAGGATATCTGGCTCTAGGTGAGTGATCACACCATTGTGATTATCTCGGTCATGAAGATCTTTTTTGTAGAGTTCTTCTGTGTATTCTTGCCACCTCTTCTTAATATCTTCTGCTTCTGTTAGGTCCATACCACTTCTATCCTTTATTGTGCCCATCTTTGCATGAAATGTTCCCTTGGTATCTCTAATTTTCTTGAAGAGAGTTCTAGTCTTTCCCATTCTATTGTTTCCCTCTATTTCTTTGCACTGATTATTGAGGAAGACTTTCTTATCTTTTCTGGCTATTCTTTGGAACTCTGCATTCAGATGGGTATATCTTTCCTTTTCTCCCTTGTTTTTTGCTTCCCTTCTTTTCACAGCTATTTGTAAGGCCTCCTCAGACAACCATTTTGCCTTTTTGCATTTCTTTTTCTTGGGGATGGTCTTGATCCCTGCCTCTTGCACAATGTCATGAACCTCCATCCATAGTTCATCAGGCACTTTGTCTATCAGGTCTAATCCCTTGAATCTGTTTCTCACTTCCACTGTATAATCATAAGGGATGTGATTTAGGTCATACCTGAATGATCTAGTGGTTTTCCCTACTTTCTTCAATTTAAGTCTGAATTTGGCAGTAAGGAGTTCATGATCTGAGCCATCCGGTCCCATCACTTTATGGGAAATAGATGGGGAAACAGTGTTAGACTTTAGTTTTTCTGGGCTCCAAAATCACTGCAGATGGTAACTGCAGTCATGAAATTAAAAGATGCTTACTCCTTGGAAGAAAAGTTATGACTAACCTAGATAGCATATTCAAAAGCAGAGACGTTACTTTGCCAACAAAGGTCCATCTAGTCAAGGCTATGGTTTTTCCAATGGTCATGTATGGATGTGAAAGTTGGACTGTGAAGAAATCTGAGCACCAAAGAATTGATGCTTTTGAATTGTGGTGTTGGAGAAGACTCTTGAGAGTCCCTTGGACTGCAAGGAGATCCAACCAGGCCATTCTGAAGGAGATCGGTCCTGGGTGTTCTTTGGAAGGACTGATGCTAAAGCTGAAACTCCAATACTTTGGCTACCTCATGCGAAGAGTTGACTCATTGGAAAAGACGCTGATGCTGGGAGGGATTGGGGGCAGGAGGAGAAGGGGACGACAGAGGATGAGATGGCTGGATGGCATCACTGACTCAATGGACGTGAGTTTGGGTGAACTCCAGGAGTTGGTGATGGACAGGGAGGCCTGGCGTGCTGCGATTCACGGGGTCGCAAAGAGTCGGACACGACTGAGCAACTGAACTGAACTGAACTGATCTAAGCTACAGTCAGCTCCTGGTCTTATTTTTGCTGACTGTATAGAGATTCTCCATCTTTGGTTGTAAAGGATCCTATTGGGATAGCTAGGGTTTAACGTACCCTTCATTGACTGCTTTCCTTCCCTGTATCACTTTCCTACTGGAGTTTGTGGCCCCTCCCAAATCAGTTAACTTGTACTCAAATCTTTGTCTCAGCATCTGCTTTTGGGGGGAGGCCCCAAATTAAGGCAGTGATCATAGGGGAGTGGACAGGGTATGTACTAAAGCAGGTGAGTGGGGAAATTCCTGAGGGATGAAATGACAATCTAGCTACCGTCTTCTCTCTATTGGGAAGTATTGGAGGCATGAAACTCAGGCTTTTGGGAATTGCCAACTAGGAGATGAGACTCCAAAGTTTTCAAGGCCCACAGTTGATCTGAAGTGCCCAGTTGTTGAGGCCTTCAGTTCAAATGGGTGCCTGGACACTATTCATGTTGTCTGACTAGATTCCAATTCCGGCACCACCACTGGGTGATGTTTCATTCTGACAATCCATTCATCTCCTTGCCCCTGCCCCCATCTTCCTGCAGCTGAGGAAACTCTCAGCAGTGATGAGCATCAAAAATGGGTCTCCTTTTGTTCTTATCCATTTGATGTGTTTATTTTCAAGATTGCATTTGTGAAAAGCATTTAAACAGCACCATTTAGAAGAAAACAAAAGTCACCAGATGGAAAAATAGAATAAAAGACATGCACATACACAAAATTCTCCAAGCAATATAGGCAGGGCAGCAGGAGTTACTGTGACCCTGCTGTTGGAATAATGCAGCTGTGTTGGAAAAGCTTCCTGCTCTTGACAGCCTAGAATTTTCAAAAGAGAGCTGAACAGAGGTCAACAGAATTCCATGCTGTAATTTGCTTCTTGAGAAAGTTTGGCAAACCTTCCTTCTCCTTCCCTCTGGTAAAGACAGAAGAACAGTTGCTAGGATGACCATCTATATTGAACTATAAAGTACAGGCAACTTTTTCTTGGAATAATGCCTTCAGCTTAGCCCATATCTAATTTTGACAGGCCAACTACAAAGCCAGATGGACAGGAGAGCAAGAGAGATGGCAGCTGCTTCTAAGGCTGACAGACATCACCTCCCATCCCTTCAAGAAATCAAGAGAACCAACCTGCTTTCCCTCTCTTTCACATGCCACCACCCAATGCAACACAATTTTGCCTCCAGTCGTTGTTGCTGTTAGGTTGCTAAATCATGTCTGACTCTGCGACCCCATGGACTGCAGCACCCCAGGCTTCCCTGTCCTTCACTATCTCCTGGAGTTTGCTCAAACCCATATCCATTGGGTTGGTGATGCCATCCAACCATCTCATCCTCTGTTGTTCCCTTCTCCTCCTGCCTTCAATCTTTGCCAGCCTCAGGGTCTTTTCCAATGAGTTGGCTCTTCGCACCAGGTAACCAAAGTATTGGAGCTTCAGTTTCAGCATCAGTCCTTCCAATGAATATTCAGGGTTGACTTCCTTTAGGATGAACTGGTTTGATCCCCTTGCTATCCAAGGGACTCTCAAGAATCCTCTGTAGCACCACAATTTGAAAAACTTCAGCAGTACTCCAAGGGTGGCAGAATGACTGACTTCCATTCACAAGTAGCTCTAGTCATTGCCTGTTCCCGGCCTTTCTTTCTCCCAGTGGTGAACACAGGGAGGAGAAAGATGGCAGTGGGAGAAAATGCTTCAGTCAGGATGGTGCTCTGGGTCCTGTGAGGAGGAATCTTAACATTAACTTTTTCTGATCTTACCTGGGCTCCCAGCCCTCACAAACATCCATGCTGGATATAAAGTGTCTAGGGCATGCCCCCATATGCCCAGAAGAGGGAATCTGGTCACAGACAGCAGCAGCAGGAATTATGTAGCATGCTGGCTCTGGCAACAGGAGGGGAATATTGGCCACATAGTCAGGTACTCCCCACCCTACCATTTATCAACTGTATGACACTCAGTAATTCATTTAATCTCTCTGCACCTCATCTCTGCATCTGTAAATAGTAGCTCCTACCACAGATAGTTAACATGAGAAAGAATATAAAATGTTAATGCCTAACACATCATAAGCTCTCTATAAATGGCAGCTTCTATTACTGCTGTGGGAATATGGCTGTGGTTTCTAACACTGTGAACAAGTATGGGTGAATAACAGCTGTTTCCACAATTATCATTTTTAAGGCTGTTAACATGATTGTAGCTGTGTATCTTAGAGCAATAATGATTATGAGAGAACCCAACTGGGATTTCACATTAAGAAACCAATCACATTAAGGGAAAAAAATAGCATATCAGGTACTGGGTGGACAGTTAGGACAGCCGGAGAGCATGTGGAAAGTTACCAGAAGGTCCAGCTGTGATCAAGAGGGCTTCCCAGGGGAAGAACTCATTCGGCCTGACAAGGACACAGGAGCCAGAGGAAAAGGCAGGCTCTGACAGACAGAACTCTGTGAGCCCTGGAGCAGAACCCACACACACAGGCTTCATTAACCACAAAGTCATGAGAAAGGTTTTACAGAGTCTGAGACTCTCTGAGGAGAAAAGAGATTAAAGACCACAGGCAAAGCCATCTCTGTTTCTGAGTATCCTTGTCAGGCCAGGCCTCCCTGAGCCCAGCCATGATGGAGGATACAAAGCCCCCTGTGGACTGGTCCCAAAACTACCACAACTCATGTCTCTAGAGCCTTAATCTGAACTCATTCAATAATGGGCTTCCCAGGTGGCACTAGTTGTAAAGAACCCTGCCTGCCAATGCAGGAGACATAAGAGATGTGGGTTTGATCCCTGGATTGGGAAGATACCTTACAGGAGGGCATGGCAAGCCTGGCGGGCTACCATGGGGTAGTGGGGTCGCAAAGAGTCAGACACGACTGAAGCTACTTAGCACACATTCAATAATATCAAGCACTTCCCACCCTTTCATATATACAGGATAGCTATACATGGCTGGGAAATGCCAAAACCACCTTAGTGAGAAAATTCCAGAAACAAAGAAGAAAGATTCTTTAAGGAAAGGGATAAAATAGAGATTTTGGTAGGGCTAAAGATGGTGTGTGAAGAGGTGCACAGAAGAATACTGGTGTGACAGTCTGACTTTTATAATAAACTGGCTCAAAGTTCCAAAACCCTTGGAATTTCCTGAGTGATAAGAGTGATAAACGTGTCATGATATTTATAACCAATGCTTTTCAATCACACCTGAGTTTATGTTTATAAGGGGCTTGTGGAAAGCACATAAGGATGGGGGCTGATTGCCAGGAAAATCAGCCATGAGATATGAGGATTAGAACTTTCAGTCCCATCCCTGACCTCCAGGGAAGGAAGAAGGGCTGAAGATTGAGTTCAGTTGCCAATGGCCAATGATTTATTTAACCAATCATGCTAATATAATCAAGCCTCCATAAAAACCCAAAGGACCTGTTTGGGAGAGCCTCCAGGTTGGTGAATATGCAGAGATTCAGGGAGAGTGGCAAGCTAAGACAGCATGGAAACTCTGCCCTTTCCTCACACCTTGCCCTATGCATTTCTTCCATCTGGATGTTCCTAAATTATATATGTTTATAAATAAACTGGTAATCTACTAAGGAAAATGTTTCTATGATTTCTGTGAAATTCTCTAGCAAATTAACCAAGTGGGGTCATGGAAACCTCAGATCTATAGGCTATTAGAACCACAAGTGACAATCTTGGATTCACATCTAAAGTGGGAGCGGGCAGTCTTGTGGAACTGAGCTGTTAACCTAGGGGATCTAATGTCATCTCCAGGTAGATAGTGTGAATACTGAGTTAAAGTGTAGGACACCCAGCTGGTGTCAGAGAATTGCTTTGTGCAGAGTGAAATAAAACCCACACATTGGAATTGCTATCACAATCCTACCTGAGGAAATTTTTCATAACTCAGTGAATGGCAGTGAGCTCCAAAGAGCATCAGACCAGGGGTGGGGGTGGAGTGCCTGAAAAAGTTGAAAAATATTTTTCACCCAAGGATATTCTGATATACACTTATCCCCCCAGGAGCTAGAAAGCAATGAGAGAGAGGCCTTGTCTACCAGAAAGAATTCCAAGAGGTAGGAAAGCAACCTCCTTGTCAAGGAGGTTGACAAAACCAAACCAAATTCAGCCTAAAGAATTCAGGGAGCTGAATAAGTGTAGTGGGCCACAAGTCTGTAGTAAGGACCCTAAGGGAAAGGCGAGAGGGCAGCAGGAGAGGACCCATCATGCCATAAACCCTAGGCATATAGTGGGAGTAGGATCACAGCAGAATGGAAGCCTTTCTCACTTCCAATCTAATTTTCTTCCTTAGTATCAGACTGATTTTGTGGTGGGTGGCAATGTGCCCAAATGAAAAAGTCTGTTTCCCAACCTGACCTGCAGATAAGGATGGCCACATAATTAAAACTCTGGCCAGTGGTACAACTGTGGTAACTTATCCACAGACATAAGTTATTGAATCAGACATTTGGGGAAGCTCCTTAAAAGAGCAGGTGACTCAACTGGGATGCCCTTTGGCATTTCCTCCTTCCTTCTTGCTAACTGGAATTCAGATATGATGACAGGAACCACAGAGGTCCTCGTGGGACTATGAGGCAACCCTGAGAATGAGAATGCAAAAAGATATAAAAAATGTCTGAGATGATGATGTTCACCTACAGATTTATTTTACATGAGAGAAAAATAAAACCCTATCCCTTGTTATTTCAGGCCTCTGTCACTATGACAGTATGATAGCCAGCTTCCAAGTTGGCTCCCAGTGATCATCACATCCTGGTATTTGTGTTCTTGTTTAGTCCTTTCCCACACTGAATAGAACTGACCTGTGTAACCAACAGGATGTTGAGGAAATGATGGTGTGTGACCTCTAAGGCTATGTCCTAAAAGACATGGTAGATTCTGCCTTGCTTTCTCCTGGATCATTCACTCTTTGGGAAGTCAACAGCCAAGTGTTGAGAGCATTCAAACAGCCCTCTGGATAAGTCCATGTGGCAAAGAACTGAGGTCACCCAACAGTCAGGAGCTTCCCTGATAAACTCAGTTTGTAAAGAATCAGCCTGCAATGCAGGAGACCCCGGTTTGACTCCTGGGTTGGGAAGATCCCCTGGAGAAGGGAAAGGCTACCCACTCCAGTATTCTGGCCTGGAGAAATCCATGGACTGTATAGTCCATGGGGTCACAAAAGAGTCAGAGTCGCAAAAGCATCAGACACAACTGAGTGACTTTCACACACTCACACCAACAGTCAGCATCAACTTGCCAGCTATGCAGATGACTTCTTAGAAGAAGATTCTTTACTTCATCAAGCCTTTCAGATGACCGAAGTCCCAGCTGACATCCTGACTGCAATCTCAGTGAAGACCTCAAGCGAAAACCACCATATGAGCTGCTCCTGAATTGCTGACCCATATAAACTGTGAGATAATAAATGTTTGCTATTCTTTTAAGATACCAAATCTGTTACACAGCAATAGATAATATACAGACACACTCAATTCCTAACTGATACAAAACCTAAGGGATCAACTTGACATGGCCACATCTTGAATGATCCATATTCTCCAACCCGCTGAACTCCCATCCTCAGAAGCACGGCTTCCCTTCTCCTCTTGCCACCTCCTCCTGAACACATGAGAAGCACTCAGCACCCTCCTATGTGTTAGACATGGATTGATTGCTGCTGCTGTCACCAAAGAATCAAGTTTACTTTGTTTCACTTGAAGAGTGGTGTCTACCAGTTCTTTGTCCTCCCATTTTGCCCAGGCACAGGAATTCTCACTTCCACACCACCTCACCCCAAAGTATCTACAGCCCCACGATCTATTATAGAGTAGACCTACCAGTACCCTGACCCACTGAATGGGGGGTACCCATGTGAATTAGTGGAGATCTGGGACAAGTTTGGGGGAACAGAGAGGAGGCCCTCAGCCAACGCCTCTGATGGGCCCTCCTCAGTAGACGATAAGACTTGCTCACAAAAACTGGCTCCCTCAGGTCTCTTTCTGGTGTTTCTACTCCAGTTGTTCTCTCCAAAGCCATGGAAGATCTATCCAATCTGAGGGGTCAGAAATGTGCCCACATGATGCTTGAAAACTCTTCTTATGCTAAGAACTTTGAAAGTTAGACCAGAAATGTGCTGCAGCTTCCATTCTGATTCTATAAGGGATCTTGTCCCTTCAAAGAAGGAGACAACTTCTCTAATTGCCTTTTGATCATGGAAAGAAAGTTCTTAGAATGGAAGTGAAAAAAAAAAAATGATGAGTTCAAGACAGGCTAGGGGAGAACTTCAATAAAGATTTTGAACGTAAACTACATGTCAGGGTTCTCCAGAGAAACATTACTTGAAGGATGAAATCTGTTGTAAGGAATTAGTTCACACAATTATGGAGGCTGAGAAGTCTCGTGCTCTGTCATCTGCAACCTGGAGACCCAGGAAATTCCAGTCTGAGTTTAAAGGCCTAAGAAAAAGAACCACAGATAGTCTAAGTTCCAGTTCAAGGGCAGGAGAAGAAGGACACTTGAGCTCAGCAGTCAGTCAGAAAGACAGAATTCAACCTTCCTCCTCTTTCTTGTCCTGTAAAGGCCTTGAACAGGTTGAAGGATACCCATCCACTCTGGGAGGGCAAACTGCTTTACCCAGTCCAACAAATTCAAATGGTAATCTCTTACCAAAACACCCTCACAGACATACCCAGAAATAATGCTTAACTAGATACCTGGGTATCCCATGACACATTCAAGTGGATGTATAAAATTAACTATTACTTCAAGAAAACTTATTTATGTCACTCCCTGCCTCATACCCAATGCTCTGGCGACAAGAACCTCTGTATATGTGCTATGTTGCTTTCTCCCTTTTTCCATGATTCTCTGCCCAAAACAGTCTTTTCTCAACATCCTCTCTGGCTAAACCATATTCATATTTTAAGACTCAACCTAAGGAACCTCTTGGGGTGTGTTAGGAGCAGCCATGCACACTTCCAGAATACCCTTGCTCTTACCCACTACACACGGCTCCCATGACACTCTGAACCATCAATGGTCTTACATCACTGACTCTGTATATCTCTATCTCCCCTATCACTCTGAGCGCTTCTTAGGATAGGAGCTTTGTCTAAATCACTGTTTCCAGTCCTTATCTAGAGTCTAGAACAATGTCAAGCAAATAGCGATGCTCAACAAATGTGCACTGGGTGAAAAAACAATTGAATAAGTGAGTGAATGTGTAATGTGCACTGCACAGTGGAACACAATCCTATCCATTCTTAGGTCAATGTCAATTTCATTTTCTTAACCTAGAATCATTGTCCTCAAGCAACACAAGGTAGAGGGGCTGCTTTCTAGCCCTGTGATTCCCCACTCTTAAAGCCAGTATTTGAACCACCACACTTAGGAGCAAGAATCTCATTTCACGTCATTTTTCTCACTCAAATAAATCTAGGTTCAGTGACTCTCCAGAGTGGTGAGAAATTCAATCTCAGGCACATTTGGGGGTATCAAAGTATAATTTTCAAAATACTAAAACATGTAATTTTCATATAAATATACAAGGAATATGTATCAAAAGATTTCCATAATTTATTAATAGGGAAAGACAGGATGAAAAAAGCTGATTCAAAGGAGGGCACAAGAAAATGAGTCTGTGATAAAGGAAATAGGGCAATAAGATTGCTAAATTAACTATAAAATTGGTTAATGCCCTGCTGCTGCTGCTGCTAAGTCACTTCAGTCGTGTCTGACTCTGTGAGACCCCATAGACGGCAGCCCACCAGGCTCCCCGGTCCCTGGGATTCTCTAGGCAAGAACACTGGAGTGGGTTGCCATTTCCTTCTCCAATGCATGAAAGTGAAAAGTAAAAGTGAAGTTGCTCAGTTGTGTCTGACTCTTCGTGACCCCGTAGACGGCAGCCTACCAGGCTTCTCCATCCATGGGAGTTTCCAGGCAAGAGTACTGGAGTGGGGTGCCATCGCCTTCTCTAAGTTAATACCCTCCACAGCAACAAAACCATCACTCTTGAGGTTACCTTCTCTACCAAACAGAAGCACTTGCATCTCAATCAAGCAAAAACCATTCATCTTCTATTAGTTTCCTACAAGCAAACATCTAATTTTTAGAGTCTGGGCAATAGCAACCATAAAGAGAGAGCTCAGCAAATTTACTTTCCTGTAGAGAAAGCAAGTGAACTCTAACCTGGACATAATTCTATCAATAAAGAGGTTAAAATGAGAAGCAGTTAAGGTGAAGTTAGGGGCTATATAGTTTAAACAAATGTGGAAATGAGACTAAACTGGATTTTGACACAATGTGTATCTGTGGCAGGGGAGCAGTCCATGCAATGTGAATAAAAACAATAGAGAGAGATTGTAACAGGGATACCAGTGCCAATGAGTATGCAAAAAAGAAAAGAGAGAGAGAGAGAGAAGAAACAAAAGATCTAGTGTTTTCAGATGGTGATCTGATAGAAAGACTAACCAATTATAGTGGGCAAATACCCAAAATGTGCCTTGATACAGTATTAACAAAGGGGTTTATTGGGAGTCTAGAATGCGTGTCCAAATCCTCCACTCTGGAATTCTCTGCTACATAAGAGAGAACTCAAAGTGTGAAATAAAGATTTCCACTCCTACCCCCTCACACTGTTCCTCCAAACCTAAAAGTCAGGACCTGCAGCACAAACGAACAGCCCCCTTAACTCCTTGGGCTAGAAGGAGCAGGGAGCCAGAAGGCCCGCCTGTGGTGGAGAGTCTTGTCTGCATGTTCTTTCCTCACAAAAGTGGGAAGGGTAAGACCTCTAAAAACCAAAACTGTGGTGACAAAACTTGATCTCAATTGATAGAACTGAATGGAACTGAACTGAGTGGCTTAAACAACAGACATTTTCTCACATTTCTGGAGGCTTTGTTGTTCAGTCACTGAGTCGTGTCCGACCCTTTGTGACCCCATGGACTACAGCACTCCAGGCTCCCCGGTTTTTCACTATCTCCCAGAGTTTGCTGAAACTCATGCCCATTGAATCAGTGATGAGATCCAACCATCTCATCCTCTGTCACCCTCTTCTCCTCCTACCCTCAATCTTCCCCAGCATCAGGGTCTTTTCCAATGAGTTGACTCTTCGCATCAGGTGGCCAAAGTATTGGAGCTTCAGCATCAGCATCAGTCCTTCCAATGAATATTTAGGGTTGATTTCCTTTAAGACTGACTGGTTTGATCTCCTTACTATCCAAGGGACTCTCAAGAGTCTTCTCCAGCACCACAGTTCAAAGGTATCAAAAATTTGGTGCTCAGCCTTCTTTATGGTCCAATTCTCACATATGTACATGATACTGGGAAAACTATAGCTTTGACTATATGGACCTTTGTTGGCAAAGTAATGTTTCTGCTTTTTAACACACTGTCTAGATTTGTCATAGCTTTTCTTCCAAGGAGCAAGCATCTTTTAATTTCATGGTTGCAGTCACCATCCACAGTGATTCTGGAGCCCAAGAAAATAAAGTCTGTCACTGTTTCCACTTTTTCCCCATCTATTTGCCATGATGTGATGGGACGAGAAGCCATGATCTTAGTTCTGGAAGCTGGAAAGCTTCAAATTCTGTTCATGGTGAGATCCTTCTCTCTGGCTAGGAGCTATCATCTGCCTTCTCACTGCACCCTCACATGGTGAAGAGAGGCAGCTCTGGTGTCTCTTCCTTTTCCTATAAGGGCACTAATCCCCATGGGGACCCCATCCTCATGACTTCATAGAAACCTAATTACCTCCCAAAGGGCCCAATACCAAATACCACATAGGATTCAACATATAAATTGTTGGAGGGAAACAAACATTCTATCCATAACAGCACCTAAAACTAAACGGTTTAATTAGGGGTTGAGATCCTGTACCACACCCAGAGATTACTAATGTTAACATTTTGATATCTAATCTGATACTGACTTTTAAAATTTCCCTGTTTTTGGGTACTTAGGAAGGTGGTTTCAATTTTACCTATTAAAAAATTCTGCAATGATTATTTTCTATGACATATTCTCAAAGAATACACAGAAAAACTATACAAAAAAGGTCTTAATGACCTGGATAACCACAATGGAGTGGTCACTCACTTAGAGTCAGACATCCTGGAGTGTGAAGTCAAGTGGGCCATAGGAAGTATTACAATGAATAAAGCTAATGGAGATGATGGAATTCCAGCTGAGCTACTTAAAATCCTAAAAGATGATGCTATTAAAGTGCTGCACTCAATATGTGAGCAAATTTGGAAAACTCAGCAATGGCCACAGGACTGGAAAACATCAGTTTTCATTCCAATTCCAAAGAAGGACAATGCCAAATAATGTTCTAACTACCATACAATTTCACTCATTTCACCTGTTAGCAAGACAATACTCAAAATCCTTCAAGCTAGGCTTTAACAGTATGTGAACCAAGAACTTACAGATGTACAAGCTGAATTTAGAAAAGGCAGAGGAACCAGAGATCAAATTGCCAACATCCATTGGATCATGTAAAAGCAAGAGAATTCCAGAAAAACATCTACTTCTGCTTCATTGACTACACTAAAGCCTTTGACAGTGTAGATCACAACAAATTGTGGAAAATTCTTCAAGAGATGGGAATACCAGACCACCTTATCTGTCTCCTGAGAAACCTGTATACAGGTCAAGAAACAACAGTTAGAACTGGACATGGAACAATGAAATGGTTCCAAATTGAGTAAGGAGTACATCAAGGCTACATATTGTCACCCTGTTTATGTAACTTATATGCAGAGTACATCATGCAAAATGCTGGGCTGGATGACTCACAAGCTGGAATCAAGATTTCTGGGAGAAATATCAGCAACCTTAGATATGCAGATGATATCATATCACCCTAATGGCAGAAAGCAAAGAAGGGCTAAAGAGCCTCTTGATGAAGGTGAAAGAAGAGAGTGAAAAAACTGGCTAAAACTCAACATTCAAAAAAACTAAGATCATGGCATCTGGTCTCATCATTTTATGGCAAACAGATGAGGAAAAAATGGAAACAGTAGAAGATTTTATTTTCTTGGGCTCCAAAATCACTGCAGACAGTGACTGCAGCCATGAAATTAAAAAATGCTTGCTCCTTGGAAGAAAAGCTATGACAAGCCTAGAGAGTATATTAAAAAGCAGAGACATTACTTTGTCAACAAAGGTGCATATAGTCAAAGCTATGGTTTTCCCAGTAGCCATGTACGGATGTTAAAATTGGACCATTAAGAAGGCTGAGCGCCAAAGAACTGATGTATTCAAACTGTGGTGCTAGAGAAGACTCTTGAGAATCCCTTGGACTGCAAGGAGATCAAAGCAGCCAGTCCTAAAGGAAATCAACCCTGAATATTCATTGGAAGGATTGATGCTGAAGCTGAAGCTCCAATACTTTGGCCAACTGATGAGAAGAGCCAGCTTGTTGGAAAAGACCCTAATGCTGGGAAAGATCGAGGGCAGAAGGAGAAGGGGACGACAGAGGATAAGATGGTTGGATCTCATCACTGACTCAATGGGCATGAGTTTGAGCAAACTCTGGGAGATAGTGAAGGACAGGGAGATAGTGAAGGACCGGGAAGCCTGGCATGCTGCAATCCACAGGGTCGCAAAGAGTCAGACATGACTTATCAACTGACAACAACAAATGTATGTTTTCTAAGGCTCTTGAAACATGTTGCCAAATGACTTTCCAGCATTTTTGGTTGGTATTCATAAGGCCATCTGAGCACAACTCACTCACTCTGAGTCTTACTGCTGCAGAATTATTTTTTATTTGTAGAAAACCAGCACATGTGTATGATAAAGTATTCAATTAGTGCAAGAATGTGTTTACACTTTTGCTGCCGACTTTGAATCCGTTTTTCCAAAGGAAGGGAGGGAAGGAGGAAGGGAAGTTGAGGAAGGTTAATCATGTTCCATATATTTTCCTTAAATCCCTCTTAGCCTTTGCAACTGTCTCCACTAATATTTTCCAATTCTGTGCCTTTAGAGGCCAGGTTAGGATAAGGATTCTCTTTATATTCTAAGGTTGGCCTTCCCTCTCCTGATTAATCTCTGGAGTTTGCTGAATCTTTGCTTTTGCTTTTCAAATGCAGTTAAAAACTTCTTTCTACCACATTTTTTCCCCATTTTAACAGGATTTGACATCCCCCTAAGCATCAGTCATGGTTGAGAAATTAGAGAAAAGGATGCTTAACATTTGTAAACCCCATTAGATCTCTGGCTACTGAAATGATCTGCTATATTTTCTTCAAACAACATGGCTAGGGCCATCATGAGACTATACTTACAGCGAGGCAGTCTCCTCTGATTTTAGCAAGAGTTTGCCCTTTAAAGTCTGACCCCAAGAAAGATGATCCATCTTCACTCTAGACTCTTGGGGCTGGACAGAGGAGATACAGGCCCTATGTTGGTGGCCCATGAAGTGAAGTGAAGAAGTGAAGTGAAGTCGCTCAGTCGTGTCTGACTCGTTGCGACCCCATGGACTGTAGCTTACTACGCTCCTCTGTCCATGGGATTTTCCAGGCAAGAGTACTGGAGTGGGTTGCCATTTCCTTCTCCAGAGGATCTTCCTGACCCAGGGGTCGAACCCAGGTCTCCCGCACTGTAGGCAGACGCTCTACCATCTGAGCCACCAGGTAGGTCCATGAGTACTGCATAATTGAAGGAAGGGCCACAGGGAGCACAGGTGTTTTGAATTGATCAGGACAAGAATCGTCCACCATCACAGCACAGCACTGTCCTGCCTGCCAAGAACCACCCTCCTTGAATCCTCATCCTCCTGAACCCTCAGCTGGTTATGGTAGAAGAGAAAAACAAACAACCCCACACAGATTCATTATAATCCTGCTGTGTAGGTCAGATCAATTCATTTTGGATGACACATTCCCCAATACCTACTCTGGGGCCACAGAGATGAATCCAACCCAAAAACTTCCCTGGAGAGGACACACACTGTGATAGGGTTCCTTCTAAAGCTCTTCCCTTTGAATCATAGTTGGCATTGTACAAAGCCATGTCCTGTGGCAAGAAATAGGCTCCATGTAATGGAGCAGTTTCTGTAAGATGTGGCCCTTGCAGGGAGAATACATCAGGCTGTGCAAATTTCCCTGTGATAACTTAAACGACTAGCTCCAGATGAGGAAGTAAGTGAGGAGTAAACAGGAAGGGGCTCTGGGTCCTCCTCTGCTCCCTGTCCCAGCTCTTTACCGCTGGCTTTCTTCTCTGACAGCTAAGTCCCAGAGTCCCCATGCTGTGCTATAGCGCTGCCTCCAGCCTGTCTGCTTATCCACAATAGCTCTATCTTTTTTCCTTCTCCTCATAAAAACCCTTTTCCAGAGTCTCAGCCCACCCTGTCCCTCTAGACTTCTCAGTTTCACACCTCATTGTGTGACCTCTATTTCTATTTGGTCTCTAAAACCATTCAAGCCCATAACCTAAGACTTTCTTTCTCATTTACCAAAGATATAATAAGGCTGTTGGCTCCATGACACTACTCAGACTTGTAACACATGAAAGAAAGTCATCAAATAACACTTCCATTTCCCAATTTTCCATAGACTTCATATATCTGGCAATAAGTTTTCAAGTACTATGTTTTTCATGGATGTATCTGTCATACAATTGAGATTCGACTGTGCAAAATAAGACTTCATTGCTAACATATTGATTTTTTAAAGTGTTTTCAGTTTTATCCTCAATTTGTAGCCAAATTCTCATTTGTCAACTATTTCTTATATGTCTTAACACAGTTACATTTAGGTCTCATGCCAATAAATTCAGGCTAATTTGCATCATCAAATGATACCATATTTTCATGGTAAACAGCCTATCTTTAGATTTAACTATAAATGTTTCCATTTTATGAAAGCTTATAATTTAAAAATGATATAAGTTCAGCCTATAGCCACCTCTCTTCTAAATACTTTTGTCCTTACAAATTATTTTTGTGTCTGATGCTATAATTCCAGTCAAAGCAGTCCAGTACCTCTGAAATGGAAAGTATCTTATTAGACATTCCAGTGTTTAAGTTAAGGTTTTCCTTTGGAAAACAGCTTGCAGACCGCAGCTGGAGGATATTTCCTGAGTTATTATGCCCCTAAAACTTCTTAATCAAGAACAAGGAATGAAAAGGTTGAATAATGGTGTTGACACTAGATGTGGACCCAGATGAAGGGTCTAGAAATATGGGCAAACACTGCCTTAAAATTATTGAAATTCTCTGACCAGAAAGGCAGGAATGAGACAGTGAACACATTACTGATGCTGCTTCCAGGAGCAGAGGGTGGGCCCAGTCGACTTGCACATTTGAACCTAGATCCTGGCCATCCTGACAGAGATTGCTGAGTCCTGGGAATACAACAGGGCCTCCTTCAGCTCTCCATCATGAAAGGGGGGCCCGAGAGCCCAGGTCACAATGCCACTCCCCACTGATGCTTAGCTGAAAACCTATCCCACTCTCTGGAGTCTACCAACCACACCCTCATCCAAATTTAGACATTCCCTGACCTGGCTGGATCTGGCCCCTGAGATGTTCCATGGTGCTGTTCAAAACAAAGAAACAAGATGCTTTTAGGGCCAAGGAACACATTGGCCTCACCAGGAGGCCCCAGCAGCTCCTAATGGAATCAGCATGGGCCATGACACAGACTCCTCACTTTAATTTCTGATTTGCTACCAACTGGGAGATCTTAAGCCAAGTTTCATCACCCCTCCTAGTCCCCCATTTCTGCATCTATAAAGTACAGATAATATGATATGGGGATGTGGTAGCCATACTGAAAGTATGCAAAAGAAAAGGATTATGAAAACACCCAGTACAATTATCAGTCTGGCAATATGTTGATGCTAGCTTTGAACAGTTTGCATTACTTTCTAAAAATAAAAAGGCTGTTAAGAAAATCTTATGAGAATTCATCTTTCCACTTGTATAATTTTCATAAAAACTCTGGAAGTGTTAGCATGTAAACAATGCCAGATACTCATTTTCTTTATAAATATCTATAATTGAAATCAGCTTTACAAAACAGAACAAACCCAAGTAAATTATATGCACATGTAATTACAAAATTTTTGTCTCATTAACAAAAGCTTATGTAAATCCAAATTAGGAATGTAAAGAGCATCCTTGAACTTTTTGATCCATTTCTTCCAGCTTAATTGCAAAACTCTTAAGAACCATACAACTACTCCCACTTTCTGAACTAAATCCAAAAGAAGACAGAGTGGAGAATGAGCCAAAACCCGAGCCTTGGGGATGCCCATGCTTTAAGGAGGAAGAATTCTCAAAGTCATTGCCAAACATAAAATAAAAATTAAAACTACTACAATAGCTAAAATTAAAAGGACTGAAAATACTAAATGTTGATGAGGATGGAAAGCAACCAAAACTCCCATAAGTTGCTGATGGGGGAGTAAAATGGTACAACTTGGAAAGGTTATTTTGTTATACATTTGAACATGTACCTATTATACTTCTGATCCTAAGTGTCTACCCAAGAGAAATGAAAATATATATCCACAAAAAGTCTTGTATAAGAATATTCATTATGGTCAAAGACAAAATACAACCCAAATTTCTACCCCCAGGAAAATGAATAAATGAACCATGGAATAAGATGCATACTACTCAGCAATAAATAGGAAAAAACTACTGTCAAATGATACCAGTTTCACAGACATTATGCTGAGTGAAAGAAGCCAGTCATTAAAAAGTAGACAATATATGAATCTATTTATATGAAGTCCTACAAAAGACAAAAACAATAGTGAAAAAAATCAGAAAAGTGACTAAGACCAGAGAATATTCTAATCTTCCTACTTTTCAGGTTTGTAACTCTCCTCTTCGGTAGTAAGAAACCTGACCCCCAGAACAATTAACATATTTACTCATTTGCTCAAGCCTAGGATACACAGCAGAGAAGGCAATGGCACCCCACTCCACCCCAGTACTCTTGCCTGGAAAATCCCATGGACAGAGGAGCCTGGTAGGCTGCAGCCCATGGGGTTGCGAAGAGTCAGACACGACTGAGCGACTTCACTTTCACTTTTCACTTTCATGCATTGGAGAAAGAAATGGCAACCCACTCCAGTGTTCTTGCCCAGAGAATCCCAGGGATGGGGGAGCCTGGTGGGCTGCCGTCTATGGAGTCACACAGAGTCGGACACGACTGAAGCAACTTAGCAGCAGCAGCAGCAGGATACACAGAAAGTAATTCAGAACTGCTAACTCATGCCACTGAGAAAAGCTGTCTACTATCTGGAGTTCAGCATTTGTTTTCAGTAATTTTTTAGGCAATATTTATACTGAGTGAAGTGCACATATAATTATGTGTATGGTTTGACGTATTTTGACATATGAACACACACACTCCTATGGAGGCATAGAACATTCCATCACCCTAGGAAGTCCCCTCATGTCCCTCCTTAGTCAGTCCTTCCAGAATTAGTCACTTTTCTGATTCTTTTAGGCACATGAAAAGATGTTGAACTTTGCTAATTATTATAAAAATGCAAATGAAAACTGTGAGATATCATTTTACACCAGTCAGAATGGCTGTCATTTAAAAGTCTACAAATAACAAATGCTGGAGAGGATGTGGAGAGAAGGGAACCTTCCTACATTGTTGGTGGGAATGTAAGTTGGTGCAGCCACCATGGAAACAGTAAGGAGGTTCCTCAGAAAACTAAAAATACAATCACCACTGTTGTTGCTGTTGCTATTCTGTTGCTCAGTGGTGTCTGACTCTTTGTGACCCCATGGACTGCAGCAGGCCAGGCTTCCCTGTCCTTCACTATCTCCCGGAGTTTGCTCAAACTCATGTCCATTGAGTTGATGATGCAATCCAACCATCTCATCCTCTGTCAACCCCTTCTCCTCCTGCCTCCAATCTTTCCCAACATTAGGGTCTTTTCCAATGAGTTGGCTGTTTGCATCAGGTAGCGATCCAATTCCTGGGCATATATCCAGACAAAACTGTAATTCCAAAAGATATATATACTCCAAAAGTTAGCAGACATAAGGTTTTATATGGTTAAAAAATAAGGTCGTACTATATAGCACAAATAACTATGTTCAATATCCTACAATAAACCATAATGGAAATGAATTTTTTAAAAGGAATGTATATATGTATACATATAGACATGTGTATGTGTAATTATATCAATTTGCTATAGAGGAGAAATTAACACAACATTGTAAATCAACTATACTTCATATTTTTTAAAGCAAAATGTTAAGAATTCAAAAACAAAACAAAAACAAAAAACAAATAAATGCATGAACCTGGAAGGTATTAAATGGGCTTGAAAAAGTTTAAAAAAAAATAAGAATACGCTCATTTTCATGTGATCTTAGATTTAGTTTATATGCTTAAAAATGTGATTTTTATCAGAAAAGTAATTTATTTCTGGATTAATTTAGGAAGACTTGACACTTTTTGATACTGAGTATTCTCAAGTATATGAAAGGTCAAACATACCAGAACTTTCCATTGTATAAGACTTCTTCTGTACCCTCCTTTTTAGTTGTGCCTAAATATAGTATTTTAAATGTGTTTTTGATACAAATCTATTTATACGATTAAATTTACTTGGAGGGTATTTTATATTTTATCACTATTACAAATTAATTGTTTTCTCCCATCAAATCTTCTAATTGATGTTGCTTACATAGAGGTAAATGTTTATAAATAGTTTATAAGTTTTCTAAGCTTATAGCACTTAATAGGAGGAAAAAGATTTTCTTTCTTTATCAATCACCAACTCACAATGGCAGGAAATAAATCTAGGATCTAGGGCTACATACCAAAAGAAACTTCAGGGAATTCTTGTTTTTTTTCCTCCTGATGAAATGAAATAGAACACTCAGCACACTCGCTTTGGAAATAGTAGATAGATAGACTGTCTTAACTACATTAGCCCCGGTTAAAACAAGTGAAGAAATAATGAGAATGAAACTGAGACTGAAGTGTGAAAAACAGAAGATTTTGCAGTGCTTGTCAAAGGTCATAACCACACATGCTTTTAGGGTATGGACTTTGCAGTCACAACACTGCCCTCAAAAGAAAAAAATATTTTCTTTAATGTGACTATGCATAATTCTCAGAACTTTTCATAGTTTTCTAATTTGAGGTAGCAAACTCATATCCCAAAGGGGGCCAGGCAAGTGACTCAAAGGAGTGACTGGGGATAATGAAATAGGGAAAGGTGAGGATTGGTGGAAACCACCTACCTTGTGCTCCACTAAAGGGCCAGAGTTCCCTCAGCACCAGTCAGTGGCCTTCCTGAACTAACTGAGATTCATGTTTCTGTATCTTATAAATGTTTAAAGCGAAGCCAGAAATCCAGATATAACACATGGATGTTCCCAGGCCCTCAGGCCAACCAGTGTGCATCCCTCCCTGCTTTCACCCTTGCTCTTGTACCTCCAGCTCACTGGTGACCCCAGCAGTGAAGAGAAGCCTGTACTCCATGGTAGCACTCAGCATGGGCCATGTGGAATCCAGCTGAGGCTATCTCTGCACTCCAGACCGAGCACTACCACCCCAGTTGAATGGGATCTGCACCAGAGACAGATGTGGAAAATTAACTTCTGATTTTTAACATTCTCTTGTAATGGCAATGACAAGTTCCAGGAAACTGCCAATTTCCTAAAAGCCTCCTCTCAAACAAAGAGCTGCCTGGCCCCTTTTCCTAGTGGACTGCATATGGGGCACCACTTGACTGCTCACAGAATGGCAACTGAAGTCTGTGATCTAGACTCCAGAGGGGAGGTGGAGCCTCCCCTCCACACGCAGAATGCATAGATTGGTCCACATTTTGTGAAAGAATCCTCCAAAGCTAGCACACTCTTAATTAACTAGAGTCTCTTTGTGAGCAGCTTCTTTTTAAAAGAGCTCTATTGATATATAACATTGGTATCCTGATTTGCAATTTTCAGAGTGTCTTCTGCCTTCTTGTCCAATCTTAAAACCACCCCCTGTGGGAGATGTTAAAATAATCTTCATTTTACAGATGAGAAAGCTAAGATCAGCGTGGTTTGATGGCTCACCCAAACTCCACAAAACCAGTGTTTCTGTGGAGGCATTAGCCTTCTGTCTACCTTCAACTGGTTCATCAAGTAACCCCTACCACAAGCCTTTGTCCCTGTTTTATGTGAAAATCTATGTTGGTAGAAAGAAACACAGAGTGTGATTTCTTTCAAACCTAAGAAGAGGCATAAATAAACTTCACAAAATTCTATAATAGAAGCTGAGGTGCACGGACAGATCTCAGGAAGAGAGCCAGCTAGAACCCCTGGAAGATGAGTTCCTCAGGAAAAGTCAGGCAGGATAGCTTCTGGTGGGAGAAAAGCAGTCATTCGATTTGTTTGTATGTTTATTCTGAACAGTTTTTCCACTCCTTATATGTACCTTTGGTAAAAATGTTGCCTGCTTCATAAAATGAAGTTCTGTGTGGTTTTTTACAAACAGGAATCTGTTTTTATAGAGCTGCAATCTCTAAGGTTAATTTCGTACTCCGTCAAAAAGCAGGGGTTCTCCAGGGAGGCAAGTGAATCGCTGTTGCCACCTAGTGGACCTTTCTAAATGGTTAACAGCAGAGGAGGCTCGCCGTGGGTGCTTTGAGGCTTCAACTGCATCTCGTCAATGACATCCGTGTGACAGCTACTGAGAGGCTAGAGCAGTCTGGGCAAGTCAACCCATAATTAAGTGTCATTTCTTATTAAAAGCAGATTGCATTTAAAAGATCTTGAAAAATTCCTCACAATGTTTGAAGCATCACAAATTGAACAGGAGCTCTCACCTAAACGATGCACTGTACGTCTGTTCTGCTCTCCAGGATTATGTTCACATTTTCTCTTAATCAGAGTCATGCTTTGTTGACTTAAATATCTATACTAAGTGGATGGACCATGTGAGCCAATCATACTCTACATCAAAGCCTGATTTACTTGATTCTTTGGACTTCATACGTGTGACACCTGCCTTCCTTGTTGTCCATCTACAACAGCCTGTCAACAAAGCCTATAATTTCCACTTTCAAACTTTTTAAATTAACCCTTCCCTCCTACTGCAACATCCCAATCCTGCCCTTTATCCTTGAATTCTGGATTCTCTCATTTATTCAACACATTTTGACCATGCACTGACTGCTGGTATATTCAGCCACACACTGGGCAGGTGGTAGAGACATGAGGCAGCATCACCTGCGGACCGGGGAGAGGGCTTATTCACAGAGGATTTCAGGTGAAACTGTGCAAGTCGAGAAGGATGAGGAGCTTCCCTGCTGGGCCTCTTGACACGAACTCTTTCTAATTCAATCCACCATAACTTCTCTTCAGCCTGACTGCTCTCTTTCATTCTTGAGTCAAAGCTTTCAAGTTCCCTCCTTCATCCAGGCAGCTCATCCACCGAATCTGTCTCACTCTGTGCTCAGAGATACAGATGGGGTGAAATCCAGTCCCTGGCCTTAAGGAGTTCAAAAGGAGAAAGACCAACAGAACCACAAGTATGGAGCTGCCTGAGGCAGGGATAACAGGTGCTCTAGGGGCCCAGAGAGGGCATAAGAAGTTCTGCTAGGCACTGGAATAGAGCTGGACTGGTGGGGGAAGGGGGCAGGGAGCGTTGTTTTCCAAGAGAAGGTGACATTCACACTGGACCCTGAAAGATGAGAAGGTTATCAGCTGGACGTGGGGGAAGGCTAGGCAGAGAGCATCCCAGGCAAAGGGAGCTGCAACTGGAAACACAGAACAAACGGAGGGTCTGTAACTGCAGTCCCTCTCCATGGTGGGAGAGGAGGTGCACAGTTAGTGGGTAATGACCCAGATTCTGACCACCTCAGAATGGTCGTGATGGCCATATGTTCCCTCCACTGGGTAGATTTATCATTCCTGCGGATGCCTGAGGCAATAACAACTAATAATAAGGTTTCAAATGAATGAAATCCCATGCAGCCACTTCTGACTCATTTCACATGCCACTGCACTGATATGGCTGGGCTTGTATGGGGCTCAGCAGTCACTGAGAATCGGGCTCTAGGATCAAGGCTCATATCCACAAGTCCCAGTGTGGACTGAGGTGGTGTGTGTACTAGACTGAGGCACCGATGACCAGCTGCAGGAGTGCTGCCATCTGATGGCTCAGATGAGTTTTCCTCTAGGATTTGCTCTCAGTTGAAGAGAACAGCCTCATTCAAAGTCATGACACCTTCCCACAGATAACCCACATCCAGCGATGGATGCAGGGAACAAAGCCTGGGCCTCCCACTTTTATACAGAACAACTTGAAGGGATCATTGCAGCTCCAGGGCCTCCCGTGGGATTGGCTGACCTCTGTCTTCATACCACCACAGGTGTTCGTCCCAAGAGTAACCCAGTGCACGTACATCTCTACCTGTGAGTCTGCCTTCCAGAGAACCTGATCCACAACAGATGCCCTAGGTGACTTGGTTACAATACAAACAAACCATGGTATTAAAATAGTTTCACAAAGACCGTACCGATCTGAAGGAAGTTGGTCAGCCACGGAAACCAGGTAAAGTAGTTAGTGGCAGTGCTCACTCATGCTCTGTGCTGGGAGAAGGAACCTTCCCAGTGCCTCTCCAGCTCTGTTCCCCCTGGAAGGGCACTTCCTCCTAGGGAAATGGATGTGTAGTGCTGCTGAGATTTGGCGCCATTAAAGGAACCCACATCCTGCAACTAAATCCTCTGTCCCCATTCTCATGCTGAGCAATAGATACTGAGATTCTTATCTGCCTTTCTGTGCACCTGAAGACAGAGAAAGCCTGAATGTGCAGTCCATCTGGCAGTTACAATTTCTTATTTTCATCAGCACATTGACATTTAGGCTTGGAGTTTGTCTCTGCAAACTCCATCAGCCTGAGTGGACTTATTGGTGCTGAGACAGCGGAAAGCACATATGTGCAAGCCCAGAAGGTAGAGCCTAAAACTTGGATGATGGTCAATCCACCATGGCAATGACCTTCTGGGGGCGTCCAGTGGACAGACACTCCACTGCTTCTTATGATACTTAGCCTACACTTTGAAATGTCTATAGACGTAACTCAGTGGGAACACAGAGACAGTTCTGCTTTCCCAATGTAGCCCCTTCTCAGACCAAACTCACTAAGAAACAGACCTCTTTTACCTCAAATGTCAGGGGAGATGACTGATGAAAGGTTAAAGAGCTTTTTCACAAGCAAGAAAAGGAAAAAAATTCGAGAGTGAGCAAGTCCAGCAACTTCCCCTGGAGTGAGCAAGGACCAAGGCCCTCCTTGAGGAGGTACTGTTGACATATTAATGCAAGAATTTCTATAATAATCCTCTTGGAATAAAGGAGACGGTTGTTCTGGTAACTGCTTTCTGACTTCACTTTAAAATCACAACAGAAAAGTGATGATATTATAAGCAAATAGCCAGTTAAAATCATGTCTGCCCAGCTTCCCTGATACCATGGAGAACATCCACTCAGCTTCTAGTTCCTGAGAGCAGGAGGTCAGATTATTACCTTCCAGGTCCTGTCATTGAAAAATGGAATTCTAATGGGCATTTCCTTTCTCTCACAATCTGGTGTTTCTCTTCAGGGAGAGGGTATTCTCCAAATCTCTGCTTTTGAAAATTGACTTCAAAATGGAATTTGGGATATCACTCTCACCTCTGCAACACCTCTATCTCCTCCCTAATTTCTCTCCTCAGCCCTGTAATACATCCCGTTCCTCTGTGAAGTGTAGGTCCCCAGAGGTCTACCAGAGAACATGGATAGCCTCTGGTCACTTGGTCAGTTGAGGGGACTTCCTCCAGGATAGGTGTCTGTGTCAGCTGGGCCTGGGGACATTAAGGTTGAGTACCAGCAAAGCCTGTCTCAGAGTGGCAGTGCTGAAGGAGAGCTCCAACTATCTCCCTAAGCCCCTCTCTTGCTCTTTAGGTAAATGAGGCTCAGAAAGTGTCATGAGCAGAGTCCAGAATGGATTCCTAGACCATTCTAGGACATGGGCCCCTTCCACCAGGACATTTGCTGAGCTGTTTCATTCATGCACTAATCAATCCCACATCTAGACAACCACTTGGTCCACAAATGTTCACTAGGCCTCTACTGTGGATAAGCACAGATATGGAGTCACTAAAAGGAGCAAGAATAAGGGCTGATGCTGAATTCATTTATTAGTCCTTACAGTTTTCTTATATGGGGAATCTTTGGGATTTTCTATATATAGTTCATGTCATCTGTGAACAGAGATCATTTTACTTCTTCATTTCCAATTTGGATTAACTTTCTTTTTCTTGCCTTATTGTTCTAGCTCGGAGTAGGGAGGGCTTTTTAAGGGCTCTGCTTGTGGCCCTACAAGGCTGTCTTCCTCCCTTCTTCAAATCCCCTGTATACTAAACTAACTCTCTTAGCTTAATTGACTTGCCCAAGGTCATAGCTAATATTCAGTTAAGGCAGGCATTAGTCTGAGACCTATTCAACCACAGATTGCCCTAGCTCTTTCCACCTTCTCTTAAGCTAAGAAATCTATCATTATTAATGACATTTTTGAAGAGGTAACACCCATCAGCATCTCAACATAGATGCCTTTTGGAAAGGGAATTTCAAAATTGGGTCTGTATTGACTCTGGGAAAGCAGAGAATGAGTTAGAATTGGATCCAGGAGGAAATGGGGCCTCTGGAGAGCAAAGAAAAGGCAGAGGAGGTCCTTAGGTAAGGGGTGGAGTAAAGAGGAATAGGGTTGATGGGAGGCTGTGTAAATTCTGATCGAGGTGGCTTCCTGTTTTCCAAACTCTCATCCATAGGGTATCAACAGCATGGTTTTTGTAATAGTATAGAACCACCTTGTACTATTGTTGACTCTGTTTTTCTAAAAATAAATATATTTTTAAAGGAAACCTTATATCTCTACTCTAAATCCCTACCAGAATCATTTGCCATAAACAGAATTTAACTGTAGAAAATAAACACAATGAAAGTAATATCATATTGTTAAATTTTAACTAAATAGTTGTCTGCCAAAAGATGCCAGCCTGGGGCCTATTTTCTCTGTTAAAGAGAGAGATTAGCATGCGTTAAGGAGGTGTGGAAAACTACCACCGAGCTAAATTTCTCCTTGAAACAATTAGAAAAATCAGGAAACCATTAAAAAGGGAATAACTTCCTCATGCTCTAATTCAAAGTTATTTTATGTTGGGATGATGTCCCATCTAAAATTACCTCCCATACCTCCAATGAAACATATCCTTAAATAAAGAAATTCTGAGGCGGATTATCAGATTTGTTTCTGTGAAATGAGTCCAAAGCTCCAACCCAGAGAATCCATGAGAAATGCGGGTTGTGGCTGAGAAGGGAATTTGGAGCGTTTCTACGGAGGCAACAGCTTGGAGGGTCACTAGAGGCAGAAGGGACTGAAGCTTGAGAAACACAAACTTCTCTTAAACCCACAAGCAGTTTTCCTAGCAGGATCTTTGGGGAAAGCAAGAGCCTTCAAAGGTTAGAGACAAGAAAGGGAGCTAGCAGGTTCTGCTAAGAATTCTCGGCTTCTGGTCTCTGTTCACTCTTTCTCCCTTTTTTCCCGCCTCCCTCCCTCCCTCTCAACCTCTCTTACTCTCTCCTTTCTTTCCTCTCTCCCTCCTCCATTTCTCTCTGTCTCACTCACTCCAATCTACTCTAGTTCACCTTATACACATAGAAAACCATGGAGGGAGGCATGGCAAAATGTCATAGATATTATATATATTAATACTTGAGGGCTGAGAGTGGAAGAAGCGGGGCTTGATAGGGACTTTGTGTGCAAACTTTTATTTGATTTAAAATTTTCAATGAATATTTATGAACTCAATTAAAAACATTTTCATGTCTTGAAAATAATCAAAAAGAATGACTCGACAAGCAACATGGAAACTGCATTCCTGCCTAAAGGGAGATGTTTTCAGCTTAAGACTCTATATGAAAGTTACCCTATTTACCAAAAAAATCAAGTATAATGTTCCACCACCACACTGGCAGCACGATATGGGGTATTCTAATTAAAAAGGTATAGGAGCAAGACTACAGCACAATAAAGTTTTAAAAGCTATTCTAATAAATAGCAAGCAGTTAGCAAAGAGCATATTGAAAGGTTTAATTTCTTTTTAATGATGGAGTGTGCATTTTAAAAGAACTTCTAGCAGGTAAAAGCAAATCATTTTGTAAAATGCCTTTGAAAGTACTTTCCACTATTATTTTCTACATTTACTCCTAGTTGCTTTTACATGGTGTTATCACACTTTGAAATTGTTTTAATTATTTGTCATTTATTTTTTGTCTCTCCAGGCCCCCACACCTCCCATAGAATATAAGTCCTTAGGAGTGGGAACCATATCTGCCAATTACAGTCTCTGGCAAATAATAGGTGCTTAATTAATTTGTTGGATGAATGGTTGGTTGAATGAATACAATGATAAAGATCCTTATATAAGAAAATAACAATCTCAGAACAACCTACTGTTGGATAAAAATAGAGTAGAAAACTCCTTAGAGATGAAAAAATCTGCAGGACATAAGAAGAAAAAGTGGCAGATTGTAGAGAGAATACTTGGCTAAGGGTTTTCACCAGGTTTTTAGTGAAGAGACATTGCAAATACCTTAGCTTTACTGCCTAAAAAGAAATTTTTTTTCATTGCTCAGTCATGTACAACTCTTTGAGACCCCATGGACTACGTAGCCTGCTAGTCTCCTCTGTCCATGGACTTCTTCAGGCAAGAATATTGGAATGCCAGGTAGCCATTCCCTTCTCCAAGGAACCTTCCTGACCCAGGGATCTAACCCTGGTCTCCTGCATGGCAGGTGGATTCTTAACTGTCTGAGCCACCAGGGAAGTTCACATTACTGCCTAAACCAATACCTAAAACTTTTAAATTGTTGTATGTGCATGTACACTCAAGTTAACTGTAGTATAAACTCTATAGATTTCTTCAATTAATAAATACAAGCTTGGGGTTTGGAAAGAGAACGTGTTTGGGGGTGAGACCAATGTGGTTGTGAATTCCAGCCCCAACACTATGAAAGAATGTGTGTGCTCCTGATTCAAACAAACTGAGAAAATATTTAAGAAACAGTTGGGGAGATTTGAACACCAGAAGGCAATGGCACCCACTCCAGTACTCTTGCCTGGAAAATCCATGGACGGAGGAGCCTGGTAGGCTGTAGTCCATGGGGTTGCTAAGAATCGGAAACGGCTGAGCGACTTCACTTTCACTTTTCACTTTCATGCACTGGAGAAGGAAATGGCAACCCACTCCAGTGTTCTTGCCTGGAGAATGCCAGGGACGGGGAGCTTGGTGGGCTGCCGTCTACGGGGTTGCACAGAGTCGGACACGACTGAAGCAACTTAGCAGCAGCACCAGCAACAGCAGCAGCAGCTTCTCTTATAGCAATAGATTCTCTAAATTTAGCCCAAAAAGTGACATCCCAGGACAAAAATTACATTTTGCAACCTCCCTTGCAGTTAATTGTGGCCACATGACAAAATTCTAGGCAATTGGATGTGAAAGAAAGTGAAGCAGGTAACTTCCTGGGAGAAACATTGAAAGGAAGGGTTATGATCTTCTTTCCCACTCCCTCCATTCTTTTGATATAAATTTATTTATTTTAATTGATTGGAGCAGAGATGGACTGTATGTACTCTTGGTTCAGGCAGATAAGGGAAACAGTTGATGGAGCACAGCCACTACACCAAGCCTTGGCTACCTACCTCCAGCCTACTGGGTAAAAGAGAAATAAACCATTTTATCTAAGCCACTGTTATTCCATGTCTCTACAACAGGCAGCTAAGTCTATTTCTTAAATAATATACTTGCCTACCTCTGATCCCCTGACCAAAGTTTTATCATTCTTAAAGGTAAAAAACACACATAATTGGAGTCTCCAAACAAGAGGAGGAAAAGCATGAGGCAGAAGGAATATTAGAAGACACAATGGTTGAAAATTTTCCAAAACTGATTAAAAAAAAAAACCCAAGTCACAATTCCAGAAGACATTTGAACTATGTACATCTGTACAAGCAGAGTAAACACAAAGAAAACCACACATACCATGCCGTAATAAAACTGGTGAAAATAAAGACAAGAAGAAAAATCCAAAAAGCAGTCAGAAAAGTCATTTATTTGCCCAGTGACTGAAACAGATAAAGGCCCTGAAAAATATTTGTTGAATGAATGAATGATGGCTTGGATGAGTGTTTGATAGACTCAGACCATCTTGTTGCTCAGCAGGCTGTAGTAGAAACACGGAAATGGGTATCAGGAGACCTGAGTTCTAATTCCAGCTCTGTCTTAATTAGCAGTATGAAACTAGACAACTGCTTACTTCCTCCAGACCTCTGCTTCCTTGCTACAAAATGAGAGAGTCGGATTTCTGCCTCTGATAATGGCAGAGTAGTTTGTTGCAGACCACTCTCCCACTGAGAAATCTCAAAAAGCTAGACAAGATATAAAAGGCAAAAGCAAATTTTTAAAGTATTGGAGAGAAACCTTGGCAGCCAGTACTTGAGGAGACAGGATCTCAGAGAGAAGGGAACCAACTGAAGTGAGTTCAACAATCTGCCAACACTTTGGCCCACAATGTTCTTCCTGATTCATAAGTAATTCAGGATGAGTGAATAAAAACTCCAGCAGAAAGAAGAGCCTAAGAGTTTGGGAAGCTAACCTTAGTTCTCAGCAGCTGCACAGGATTGAAGAGACAAAAGTTGCAGTGTATCTAAAACATTTTCCTTGCCTGGAAGCTATAAAATTCATAATTTAAAGTAAAACCTAGTAAGTCATGGATGTGTGTTGTGATCTCTGAAGTAACCACAAAAGAACTATAATAAAAAGCTAGCAAAGGAGGAAATTCAACAAAAAATATATTTCATCTACCCTGAATTCATGGAGACAGAATGCACATTTGTGGTTACCTGGGACAAGGAGAGGGGGAATTGGGGAGCAACTGCTTAATGGATATAGGGTTTTCTTTTTGGGGTGTGACTACATAATGGATATGATATTTCCTTTCCAGGTGATGAGAATATTTCAGAACTAGACAGAGGTGATAGCGGCACAGCATTGTGAATGTACTACATACCACTATGTTGTCCACTTTAAACGTTAATTTTATGTTATATGAAGTTAACATCAATAAAAAATGTTTAATTTCAATACAAATTACAAAAAATATCTAAAATGCTTGAATTATCCAAAAGAAAACAAGGGGACAAAGAAAAAAATGGAATACAGAACAGGTGAGGAAAAAGAAAATAAGAAACACAAGACGATAAAATTTAACCCAATGTATCAATAATTATATCAAATATAAATGGTTCTAATATATTGATCAAAAGACGGAAATTATCACAAAGCTCTCAAAAAAGACACACTTTAAATATCAAGATACAGGAAGGTGAAGTGAAGGAAGAAAAGATATGCCATATAAACATAAACCTAAGGAAAAGAGTGGAGCTGAACTAATACCAGACAAAAACTTTGAGATAAGAAGAATTACTAAAATAAAGAGGAACAACTCATAATGAAAAAACTCAGTCCACCAAGAAGCAATTCTAAGTTCAGTTGTACCTCATAGCACAGCTTCACAAATAGGAAGCAAAACTTGACAGGATTAAAGATAAACAGGCACCCCAAAGGGGCTTCCCTATAGTTCAGATGGTAAAGAATCTGCCTGCAATGCAGGAGACCTGGATTCAATGCCTGGGTCAGGAAGATCCCCTGGAGAAGGGAATGGCAACCCACTCCAGGATTCTTGCCTGGATAATCCCCTGGACAGAGGAACCTAGCAGGCTACAGTCCATGGAGTTGCCAAGAGTCACACACGACTGAAGCGACTTAACCCACAGCAGAGTGGGACTTCCCAGGTGCCACCAGTGGCAAAGAATCATCCTGTCAGTGCAGGAGACACCAGAGACGCAGGTTCAATCCCTGGGTCAGAAAGATCCCCCGGAGGAGGGAACGGCAACCCACTCCAGGATTCTTGCCTGTAAAATCCCATGGACCGAGGAGATTGGCACCCACACACAAACCAAAAAAAGGCACTCCAAAAGTCACAATAGATTGAATATGCCTCTCAGTAACTGATAGAACAAGTAGAGAAAAAAATGACAAAAATACCCAAGATTTTAACACCATAATATACCAAACTTGATCTTATGAACTCATTAAGAATGTTGTACCTAACAACTGTAGAATACATCCTTTTCTCAAAGTGTACCAAAATGTTACATTTACCAAAATTGATCATTTTCAAGCCATAAAGCAAGCCTCAACACAATCCAAAGGACTGAAATTCCACAAAGTATGATCTCTGACAACAGTAGAATTAAGCTAGAGTCAAAAAAAACAAAAAACAAATAAAAAAACCAAGAAAATCCCTGTTTGGAAATCGAGCAACACACTTCTAAAATGAAGAGGCCAGGACATATGCTCTCTAGAGTCCCCTCAACATCTGATGGTCTCTGAGTCTGAGTGCCTCATTTGCCAACTTTCCATTTCACGCTGAGCAGTGCAGGTCACAGCAAATTTTCCTCATGTCAGGAGGCTTTGGGATTGTCAGTTTTTGCTCCGTTCTCATTGAGAGAGAGAGAGAGAGATTCCCCAGATAAAGAGAGACAAGCTCCTACTTGCTCTCCTTCCTCTCTCAGGCTCACGAGGTTCTGCAGGCAACATTTATACTCCCAATGATCACTTTTCCCAACTTGAGGACGTATCTTCCAGATTCCTGTGAGCTCGACCAGTCTGATGACAGAAGCCACTCCATTTCCAAGGCTACTCACAGGAAGTGTGGCAGGAGCCACCCAGAAAGTGATGGCTGGCCCACGAACAGACTCCTCAGACAGGACCCAGGGAGACTAAGAGGCCAACAGCTTGGAGACATCACTCTGCCCTGAACTCTAAGAGCTGGGCCATTTGTGGTCACCTTGTTTGGGCTCCTGAAGGTGGCTGAATGTAAGTCATATAAACCTGACTTCCCTTGATTGGAGGAGTAAGGCCTGGTGTAAACCAACTCCCAGACTGCCAAGAGCCCCCTTCAGTGACCTGGTCCAGCTTTGCCATGTGCTTACTTAAAAGACTGAACACTCCTTTACACTAGGGTAAACATGACTGATAAAGTTTAACAGGCATCCAAACCTCATTAGCTCAAAAAACTTTTATTAAGCTCCTACTACTTGACAGGTACTCTTCTAGACACAATAGAGTTGCAAAGGTACTCTACAGAGTTGCAAAGAGGAATCAAATGGATTCAGAAGTAAGAGAATTAAGCTTTAAAGTGTTGGGGAAAGTATTTTCAGGAACATTCACAAAGACTAGCCCATGAATGGGTCTGAAGTGAAGCATCTTCCCGAAATCAGAGCCT
Organism: Bos indicus; assembly: GCF_029378745.1. NCBI lineage: Eukaryota > Metazoa > Chordata > Mammalia > Artiodactyla > Bovidae > Bos > Bos indicus. The sequence continues at coordinate 59,103,074 of NC_091769.1, forward strand.
GGACCATGACCAATCCTGGAGCCTGGAACAGTACAGGTCTAGCTCCACAGTGAAAGTCATGGAGTGGCCTTCCCCCAATACCAAGCCCAGTTCCAGGTCTCCTGCATCATAGATTACCAGATTCAGAAACTTCTGGAGACCCCAATAAAGTAGACAGACATATGGCTATGGGGCATATAAACAATTGCAAAAGGCAAAGCCACTATTACATTCAATCTTGTATTACTGGTGTCATAGCAGAGCCTCTTGGTCCCAAGAGTTGCACTGAGCCCTAGAGAAGACTTGCATGTCATTCTCAGGTAGCACTGTACTTATGTTTTCACAAACGGACAAAAAGAGAAGAAGACATGTTCCTATGGGAAAATGGCAAGGAGTGATGGCTATGGGGACAGGTGTAGGGAAAGGGTATACCTGAGTCCAGATGACCTAGCTGAGATAGGCAATGAGCAACCACCAGCCCTGCCTGGAGGTCTGAGGGACCAGCTCTGGGCTTCCCCATAGGCAGCTGTGATGTCTGGTACACCCCATTCACCTGCCCCTCAAGCTCTCTATCCTAACCTCTGCCCCAAGCACACTTGTAGCTCTGGGCTCAGAGAAAGGTGCCTGCGTGGATCACTGTCAGGCTTACCTCCTCAGTCCAGGAGCCAGGCCACCATCCAGGCCACAAAGCTGATCCACTGACCTGTGCCCAGATGAAGTGACTGGCAGCCAGCTAAGAGCAGGTTCCATGGCATCACAGAATCAAAGTTGAAGGGATAATATGGCTAATCCCTCGTGGCTGGGTGAGGAAGCAAAGACAGAGGTCTCTGGCTCCCCAGACCTAGAATAGGTTCTTTCTGCCTATTCTCCACCTGGCAGGTTCCTATGGAGCTGTGAGAAAACACACACACACACACACACACACACACACACATATACACACACATGCACACATACATGGGTAGACTCCCCTGACACACACACATCAGGTGCAGAATTGAGCCCTGACCCCTGGCTGGTGGTCTGGTGTTGCCCATGTGACAATGCTCACATCCTGTTTGGCTTTCCTGAGGTTTGAAATGGATAGCACATGGCACTGAGGTCCAGAGAAAGTGAAAGTCTTTCAGTCGTGTCCGACTCTTCACGACCCCATGGACTATACAGTCCATGGAATTCTCCAGGCCAGAATACTGGAGTGGGTAGACTTTCCCTTCTCCAGGGGATCTTCCCAACCCAGGGATTCAACCCAGGTCTTCCAAACTGAAGGCCGATTCTTTACCAGCTGAGCCACAAGGGAAGCCCAAGAATACTGGAGTGGGTAGCCTACCCCTTCTCCAGGAGTCTTCCCAACCCAGGAATCAAACCAGGGTCTCCTGCATTGCAGGTGGATTCTTTACTAACTGAGCTACGAGGGAAGCCCACTGAGGTCCAGAGAGGGGTCACAAATACCCCTCCTGCAGGGTTGGGCAGAGACTCCCTGAGGGACCAGCAGCCAGTCTTCACAGGCAAGGGGACGTGGCCGGCTCCTTCCCAGTGCTCTCCAGTTCCTGTGGAGTCCCTCAGCATTGTTTCCCATCCTGACAGTGTGACACACACCTGGCTTCTCAGTGGCAACCTCCACTCTCAGCATAAAGGGTGAGTAACAGCACTCTAAAACAGAAAAAAGAAGATGCATGCCCCACTCTATGAGATGAAATCCTTTGGGGACAGCCAAAGGGAAAAGAAATGAACATTTACTATATATTCGCCATGAATTTTCACATATGGTCTCAGCAACAGTGAAGGAAGGTAATAATTTCCAATTTTACACACAGGGAAACTGAGGCCCACAAATGCTACGAGAGTTATACAATTTCTCAAAGTCACAGCACTAGTGAGTGGTGGGATGTCATTCAAACTCAGGTCTTCTTAATGGGCAAGAAGAAAAAAGTCTTGAAGGCCAAGATGGTGGTTTGAGAAAGAAGCAGTATGTAGAAAGGACAAAGCTGAGTATAAAAGCAAAACACAAGGTATTTGAATTTATTTTTTAAAGCTTGAATTTCTAAAAGAAAGGAATTTATATATGAGATATGTTACATTTCTGGTAGGTTTTCAAAAAAAAATAATAGATTCTTCCCCACTGAGTGAATTTATATCCAGCCTGAGTCCAAAGACTTGGTAACCTTGGATGAGCCACTTAATCCTTTGGAAAGAGGATTGGAGACAGACCAGAAATGAGTTGGCAGAAGGAGGAAACTGAAGGCTGCCGATGTGAATGACAAATGCTAGAAATGTGGATGTGGAAGGGCAGAGAGAAACAAGCAGACATCTGGAAAGGGGGGTGACGGCTGATGGCAGCGGGCAAGCAGACAGAGCATTTTAGAACCCAACCATCTGGGGCCCTACAGACAGGGGAGGAAGCTCAACTATAATCTCCGTGTTGCTAAGAGCTCATCTGATTCAGGCACTGCCCCAGCAGGGCCTGAAGCCTAGCAAAGAAGAAATTCAATCTTGTGCTCAAATGGACAAGGTAGAATTCTAACAGACTCCTAAAGGGATACTGTCCAGGAGCCCAGAACAATGCTGGTACAGAGGGAAAGATCAATATCTGCTTATCAGATGAATTAATAAATCAGGATATCTAGTTCCTGACCCACCTCTGGTTCTCCATCAGTCTAAAGAAAACAATTTAACCCGCCAGGATCTAATTTTCATCAAATCTAAACTGAAGAGCTTATACTGGATAATCTCCAGCCTCAGGTACTGTATGGCTGCAAGGCTGAAAACTCCCTGGCCAAAGCACACCCTGTCAAAGAAGAGAGTGGGATAATGCCAACAAACCATGGAGGCCATGGGTGCCAGCCCAGGGTTCAAGAATCCTCTTTGAGGAAAAGGCAGTGAGTAACCTCTGGGCTGGAACACAGAAGACAGTACAGAAAATTTATCCAGTCTCTCTCTCTCGCACATGATTTCTCTTTCTCTCACACACACACACTTACACACAGGCATTTGCATACAGTCCCTCTCATCTCCCAGATCCCCCTTACCAGCCTGGAAAATGTTTCAGCCAGATGTGTCAGTTCAGGAAGTTCTAATCCCTGGCCTCCCACAGCTGCTCAGACTCCCATGCATGTGGCCTTGTGTTATTTCAAATGTGAGATCCATCCCCCATCTTTCCTCCTTCATCCCATCCTCCATCAATGCCTACCACTCATGAAGCCTTCTGCAGTGCCCCGGGGGCATGGACACAAGCTCCCGCCTCAAAGACCCTCTCCAGTACTGACTCCCCAGATGCATTTGAGTAGTCATTTAACCACTGTGACTCCAGTTCCTCATCTGTGAAATTAGGAGATAATGTCTACCCAAAGGCTTTTTGCAAAAATTAAAGAAGAGAGTGAACATAAAGAACCCTCACACTGCAATAGGGGTATTGAAATAGGGGAGACAGATGGAGTCAACTCCAAATTCAACAAGGACAAGTGGGGATTCCCAACCAAAAAACAGAGTGAGGGGTCAGTGTTTGGAAAATGACTAAGAGGAGACATCAGTGTTAGGGTGATTCTTGCTAGACTGACTTAACAGGATTCATGATGAAGGCCGGCCAGGATAGTCAGGTTCCAAAGGTGAGAGATGAGAAATTTGACTGTACATTGATGGTGATCAGTATCAAGGGTGGAGGAGTCTCTCTAAACTGACTTAGAAAGAGTCTTAATAAAACTGGGTTTGGCAAGAACAGACATGGAAGCCCAAGGTTAAAATCTAATCAAAAAGAGAGTTCAGAGGACCCTAACAAATGTTTAATCCAAGGAGAGAATCTTGGTAAGCTGCCACAATCATCCAATTTACAACTGTCAAGCCAGACTCTGGGCCTCAGTGTTTCAAGTCCTCAAAATAACCCTAGAAGGAGGATTCAGAGTCCATCTCTATTTCACTGATGAGAAAATAGGGGAATCAAGAGCCCAAAGTCAGACTGTTGGTAAATGACAGAGCTGAGATTCGAACCCAGAAAGTCTGGCTCCAAAGCCCAGAGCCCTCTTTACCCACCAGATGACACAGCTTCCCATCTGGTTTATCTTTGGTGGATTTCATGCTTAATTACTCTCTCCACAAATTTGGGGCAGAGAGACCCAAAGAGATAGGTATCTCAGGCCATCCTGCTTTACAATGGGCCACTCCTTCTCATCCCAGTCATTACTCTGGGGCCTAGAAAGATAAGCCAGTGTAATGGATACTCCATAATGTGATTTGACCAACAACAACATTGGTACACAAAAGAAGAAATCCATAGCAGATTTCTGCATTAGTTTCTATTTCTGTTGTGTTCTGCTTTTGTTTGATAATAAGGGGGAGGAGACTGGGCTTGAACACTCATCTGCAGCAAGAATTTTTTATCACCAGGGCCTGGAAAACAAAATGAGTTTTAATTTCTTCCAATTTTTATTTCAACTTTGCCAGTGGACATCTGTGCTCATGGGCTTGGAAGCCATAATGCACGGCTAACACTTTCCAATAATTTTCTTTTGATAATTCCTCTGACAGTGTGAAGAAAAGGGCCTGAACATGGATTTAAACATCACATGACAGTACTTTCCCAATTTTATGTGGCAAATTGATACTTTTCTTTTTCTACCAAGATAATAAGGGGAGGAGGGAATGATTTCTCAGAAGCGAAAAGCATTGGACTAGGCATCAGAAAAGCCGGGCTCTCATCCAGGCTCTGCTACCTACTCTTGAGCTGTGTGACCTGGGGTGGTAACTTCACCTCTCTGGGCATGTTTCAACATTGAGAAGTGAGATGCTTATGCTATCTGATCTCCAAGTCCCTCCCAGCTCTGAAATTTCCTGCATCAATGATACGTACAGTGCTAGGAGACCTTCACCGCATCAGTATTTTGGCTTTGGACCTAGTTTGAGTTAACCTGGCTTGCTGGCTAACATAGGGGAAAATCCAAAATTAATTGTGTACATTTATGAACATATAAAGGGCAACATTTACGTCAAGGATCCCACATGATATAGAGGGCATCAGAATGAGCACATAAACAATAGGGAGTAGTGGAAACAGTGGTGCACAGTGTCTCTAAAGCTGGCAAGAGTGAAAATGCAGACCCGATGTGACCAGAGTCTGAGTTTTCAAGAGAAGATAGAATACTAGATTCGTATGTGAGACTTCTTAATTTTTTAAATACTACTGGAGCCAGAGAAAACATATTCATAATCCCAGTTAGCAAATACTGGGTCATGTGTGGGATTCCCTGGTAGCTCAGCTTGTAAAGAGTCCATATGCAATTCAGGAGACCCTGGTTCGATTCCTGGGTCAGGAAGTTCCCCTGGAGAAGGGATAGGCTACCCACTCCAGAATTCTTGGGCTTCCCTGATGGCTCAGATGGTAAAGAATCTGCCTGCAATGTGGAAGACCTGGGTTGGATCCCTAGGTTGGGAAGATCCCCTGGAGGAAGGTATGGCAGCCCATTCCAATATTCTTGCCTGGAGAATCCCTATGGACAGAGGAGCCTGGCAGGATACAGTTCATGGGGCTGCAAAGAATCGGACACGACTGAGCAACTAAGCACAGCCCGGCATGGGTCAAGTGTACTAGCTCTCCACACCCTTCTCTTGGCTCTCAGAGCTCCAAGTATGAAAAGCTTTCAATTCTGTTTACTCATCTGTCTCCTTTTTGGGCCTAGAACATCTTGAGTGTCCCTGATTCTATGTCAGTCTTGAGCAGCACATTGTGAACAGTTAATAGAATAAAGGAATCTTATTACTTATAACTAAAACCTCACAAAAGATCACGGACTGGGTGGCTCAAATAAGAGAAATGTATTTTCTAACAGTTCTGGAGGCTGGAAAGTCTAAGATCAAGGTTTTTTCCCAGATTCATTTCTAATGAGGCCTCTCTTCCTGGGTTGCAGATGACCCTTCTTCACGTGGCCCTTCCAAGGTATGTGAGTGCAGAGAGCAAGCTCTCTGGGGTCTCTTTTATAAGGCAATAAACCTATTGGGTCAAGCCTCCACCATCCTTATGACCTCTTTTAAACTTAACTACTCCCTTGGAGGCCCCATCTCCAAATACAGTCATACTGGGGGTTGGGGCCTTAACATATTAATTTGGTAGGCACACAAACATTCAGTCTGGGGCAGAAATTCCCTGGCACCAAGTGGTTAGGACTACGCACTTTCACTGCTAAGAGCCAGGGATCAATCCCTGGTCATGGAACTAAGATACCACAAACCACTTGGTGTGGCCAAAACAAAATTTATTTTAATTAAAAATTTTAAAAATAAAAAGAAATCATTTATTCCATCACAGTCACCTAATTCCAATCCACAAGAATTTACTAAGGAAAGAAAGTACAGGACATTGAGTCCAGAGGGCAAGAGGGTCAGGAATTGCAGAGGCCCTCAGCCAGGCATGCCTGAGCCTCTCTTCTTTTCCATGGCCTGCATTTCCTCAAGCCTTGCTGATGCTCCTTGCCCCTCATTACCCACTGAGCTGAGCAACAGGCTCTCCCAGGACCATGGCCTTGAGCTTTCCTACAAGCCAATACAAATACAACACCAACTGGGCCACCTCCAGCATCCACATAGCCATGGAGGCATCATTATCCTCACTTTTCCTAACAAGAAAATGCAGGCCCAAGTAGGTGGAGTAATGTGTCTAGTGAGTAGCAGGGCCCAGATTCAAACTCCAGCCTGGATGGCAACAAGGCCTTTGCCCCACCCCCTGAGCATCACTGCTTTCCTGCCATCCACCTCTCCACTAATTATCCTGTCCCAACCAAGAACTTTCAGAGCCAGCACCTGAACCACAAACTGATGTTTACCAGGAGTCAATCCTCATATTCCCCAGACATCTCACACCCCATCTAATTGTCGCTTTCCCTCAGAGCCAGTCTTAGCATGCTACAAATGGCAAATGATCCAGGGTGAGTGGCTTCTAGGGTCCCAGCAAGGCCACCTCACTCAGAAGTGCTTTCTTAAACACTCTGCTTTCTGATGATTGAATTTTTTTTTTAACTTCCTAAGTCATGAGATTAAAAGATGCTTACTACTTGGAAGAAAAGTTATGACCAACCTAGACAGCATATTAAAAGGCAGAGACATTACTTTGTCAACAAAGTTCTGTCTAGTTAAACCTATGGTTTTTCCAGTAGTCATTTATGGATGTGACAGTTGGACTATAAAGAACAAACTGATGCTTTTGAACTGTGGTGTTAGAAAAGACTCTTGAGAGTCCCTTGTACTGCAAGGAGATCCAACCAGTCCATCCTAAAGGAGATCAGGCCTGGGGGTTCATTGGAAGGACTGATATTGAAGCTGAAACTCCAATCATTTGGCCACCTGATGCGACGAGCTGACTCATTTGAAAAGACCCTGATGCTGGGAAAGATTGAGGGCAGGAGGATAAGGGGATGACAGAGGATGAGACAGTTGGATGGCATCACCAATTCAATAGACATGGGTTTGGGTAAACTCTGGGAGTTGGTGATGCACAGGGAGGCCTGGTGTGCTGCGGTTCATAGGGTCGCAAAGAGTCGGGACATGACTGAGCGACTGAACTGAACTGAACTGAAGCCTGGTTAATGATCAGAATCATTCAGGAAGCTTTTTATTTTTTATATAATGAAAAAGCTCATTGGTCTCTAAGAAATAAATGTTTATTGTAAAATGTTAAACAATATATAAAGATATAAGAAAATAAAACTCACCTGAAATTCTACCCTGAGATAACCATCACTAACATATCATGACCTTATTTATATATATAATATATGGGTTTTATGAGGTCTTGTCACACATGCTGTTTTTACTGCTACCTCTTTACATGTGGCTTGGGGAGGGGAGGTTACCTTCTTACTCTGCCTCCGTCCCCTGTTACCCACAATCTGGCCCAGGTTACCAAAGTTAACAACTTTTTCTATGCTCATCAATTATATGCACACACAGACAGGCATTGACTAATGATAGAAATGAAAACAATGACAGGTTTAAAAGGAAGATCTGGATTATCCTTTGATTTATCCATTTTTTTAAAGAGCAATCATATACATTTTGCCGACTCTCAATTTCCTTGTTTAACCCTCATGGGAATACCTTTGTCATCTTTTTTAAAAGTTCAAAACATCCCGTAATATTGATAGTGACAGCACATTGAACTATTCCCCTACTGATGGAAATTTTACATTTATTTTTATCTCTATGCAACAAATATTCTAGGACATATCTATCTATAAACACTACTTCTATCCTATGAAAGAGATTCTCGGCAATGGAATCACTAAGTTGAAGTGATGCACGTCTTCAATTTTAACTACTAATGCCAGATTTCTTTCCAAAATGTTGTAGCAATCTACCCTTCTACCAACAGAGTACAAGTGTACTCAATCCTGCTTCCCACCAGTAGTAGGTGTTATCATTCTCTAGTTTCTGTCAGTCTGATGGGTGGAGAGTGATAACCTATTGTTACTCTTTTTTTTTTACATTTTTCTGTCTATCAGAGACCTTGAGCATGTTTTTCATGTTCATTAGTCATTTGGGTTTGTGTTACTGTGAATAGTCTGTCCTTATCCTCTGCCCATTTTTAATTGGATTGATTGCTTTTTATAAATTTTGGTTTTATATTGGATTATAGTTGATTACCAATGTTGTGTTAGTTGCAGGTATACAGTAGAGTGGTTAAATTATTCATATATATGCATCTATCCTTTTCAATTTCTTCTCCCATTTAGATTATTTCATATATTGAGTAGAGTTCTCTGTGCTATATAGTCAGTCCTTGTTGGTTATCTAGTTGCCTTTTTATTATCAACTTGTAAGATATTAATTCTTTGGAATAGAAACAGGCTAACAGTTCACCTAACCTGTATCTTCACCCTCCTGGGAACAGCCAGACTACATGCCCCAGCCTCCCTGGTGCTTGGACATATCGATAGACCAAGTTTCAGCTGCTGAAGCATGCTGTAAGTGTGCTTCACTCTCAGATCCAGGTCATAAAATGCCCACTTGTGAGTGTCCCTCCTAATGGTCTTCCCCAACAACCTTGGAAGCCACATGTTAATGACTAAAAGGCACAAAATGGAAAGAGCCTGCGTTCCCGAACGCATGGCTGGAAGACGGCTGCATCCAAACATCATGGACTTCATATGAGTGAGAAGTTGATTTCCATCGTGTTAAACCGTAGGAGTAATGAGTTGGTACCTATAGCAGTTAGTGGTGCCCCAACTTACACCTAACACCTGCCATATGTGTTACAACTATGTTCCACAAACTATCACTGTGTATCAACTTTAAACTAAGATCATGGCATCCAGTCCCATCACTTCATGGCAAATAGATGGCTAAACAATGGAAACAGTGACAGACTTTATTTTCTTGAGCTCCAAAATCACTGCAGATGGTTGACTGCCTCCATGAAATGATAAGATACGTGCTCCTTGGAAGAAACGCTATTACAAATCTAGACAGCATAGTAAAAAGCAGAGATGTTACTTTGCTGACAGAAGTCCATATAGCCAAAGCTATTGTTTTTCCAGTAGTCATGTACGGATGTGAGAGTTGGACTATAAAGAAAGCTGAGTGCCAAAGAATTTATGCTTTTGAACTGTGGTGTTGGAGAAGACTCCTGAGGGTCCCTTGGATTGCAAGGAGATCCAACCAGTCCATCTTAAAGGAAATCAGTCCTGAATATTCACTGGAAGGACTGATGCTGAAGCTCAAACTCCAATACTTTGGCCACTTGATGCGAAGAACTGACTCAATGGAAAAGACCCTGATGCTGGGCAAGATTGAAGGAAGGAGGAGAAGGGAACAACATAGAATGAGATGGTTGGATGGCATCACTGACTCAATGGACATGACTTTGAGCAAGCTCTGGGAGTTGGTGATGGACAGGGAAGCCTGGCGTGCTTCAGTCCATGTGGTCGCAAAGAGTCAGACATGACTGAGCAACTGAACTGAACTGACCAACTTTGTAGTAAAATTTAAATTTTAAAATGCCTATATTTTCTTGTACTCCTTTATTTTATAGTTTCTATATTTTCTATCTATAAATGATCTCTTGGAAGCTTTTCAGAAATACAGATTCTAAAATTCATCCTGAAAAATTCTGCTATAAGCAGACTGTAGTGGAGGCAGGAAATCTAGATATTTTTAACACTCCCTTGGTGATTCTATTACTTTCCCAGGATTGGCAGTATTGCTCAAGCCATTAATGTGGCACCCCCTATCAAAATGGAAGGAACTTGGGGTAATGACTGCCTTATTATTAACTGATGCCTCTAAGAATAATATACCTGTTTTCTAAAAGCAGATTCCTGAAGGGCTAGGGAGAGAGCTCAACCTGAAGCTATGTGTATGCCCATCACTCTAGAAAGCTACAAGGGGTTCAAATCCTGACTCCTCTATTTGTCTGTCCTTGGGCAAGTGACTTACCTTTTCTGGGCCTCCGTTCTCCTCCTCTGTAAGGCTGGGGCGATTATAATTTCTATTGTGTGATATGAATATTGACTTAACTTTCAGGATCAAACCAAAGATAAAGATACACATAAAAATATTTAATTCTAAACCTGGCACTGGAGCCTATTATACAGAGTGAAGTAAGCCAGAAAGAAAAACACCAAATACAGTATACTAACGCATATATATGGAATTTAGAAAGATGGTAACAATAACCCTGTATACGAGACAACAAAAGAGACATTGATGTATAGAACAGTCTTTTGGACTCTGTGGGAGAGGAAGAGGGTGGGATGATTTGGGATAATGGCATTGAAACATGAAACATGTATAATATCATATGAAACGAATCGCCAGTCCAGGTTCGATGCACGATACTGGATGCTTGGGGCTGGTGCACTGGGACGACCCAGAGGGATGGTATGGGGAGGGAGGAGAGGGAGGGTTCAGGATGGGGAACACATGTATACCTGTGGCAGATTCATGTTGATATATGGCAAAGTCAATACAATATTGTAAAGTTAAAAAATAAAATAAACCTGGCACATATTCAAACAGCTCTTACAGCTCTATGTCAAAATAAATAAATAAATAGGCAGATCTAAATAGACATTTCTCCAAAGGAGACATATAGATGGCAAAAAAAAACCATGAAAAGATGCTAAACATCACTAATTATCAGAGAAATGCAAAGCAAACTACAACAAGGTATCACCTCACGCTGGTCAGAAGAACCCTTATCAAAAAAATCTACAGACAATAAATGCTGGAGAGGATGTGGAGAAAAGGGAACACTTCTACTCTGTTGGTGAGACAGTCAGCAAAACCACAGGGGCCAGAGTGGGTCTAGAAGTCAGGTATCAGAGTTCGAATGTGTGGGAGGCAGGTGTAGTGCAGCTAATGCTCTCCCATGCTCACTAAAACCCCCACAAAAACCTCTTCAGACCATTTACAATGCTGCCTTCCCAGCTAGTTTAAGACTCAAATTTGATCTCATGGATCCCACTAGAAGCCCTTTAGCGGCTCCTCTTCCCTTAGGGTTACATGCAAAGACTTTAGCACAAAACCCAAGTCCCTCAAGACTCAAGGCCACAAGACACCCTCCATTCTAACTACCCCAAAGACAACATGTCAGTCCCTGGCTGCCACAGACTGCTCAAGTCTTCATGCTTCTGCTCACATTGCTCCTTGTCTGCCTGAAGGATCCCACTCAGCATCGGAATCAATTTTAACTCTTCTCCATGGGCCCCTCTGCCCTCTCTCCCCCACAGCCCACACTTTCTATCCCCACTTACATTTTCTTCATATCTTTATTTTAGCATTTTCACACTCCATTGTCTCTATTTGTTCCTTGCCATCTTCCTCTGTCTCCACAGCCTTATCACTGTGGACCCACACAGCCAACTGCCTACTCACCCACTCCACTGGGAAGGAGCACAGGCATTGATCTGGACTGAACTATATTCCCCTAAAAGAGGGAAGTCCTAACCCCAGGTTCCTGTGAGGATGACCTTGTTTAAAAATAGAGGTCTTTGGACATGTAATTAGTTAAGATAGGATTGTACTGATTAGAATGGGAAAACTTCAATATGATTGATGTCCTTAAAAAAGAGAAGACACAGTGATGAAGCTCCAAAACAAGGAATGCCAAGGTTACCAGCAACCACCAGAAGCTAGGAGGAGGCAAAGAAGGACCCTCCCCTAGAGATTTCACAGGGAGTGTGGCCCTGTGGACACCTTGCTTTCACATTTCTGGGCTCCAGAACTGTGAAAGAAGACATTTCTGTTATTTTAAGCCACCCAGCTTGTGGTTCTTTGTTACAACAGCCTGAGCAAATTCATATAAAAACTTTATATATATCAAGGTGAAGGGTAGCAGAATATGCCACTCCAAATATGCCACTTGAGCATAAGGATTTGTGAGCTGAATGCAATTGAAAAGGAGCAAATAAAAGTTTTCTGTTCTCCCTCTTTTTGCCTGAGCGAAAAGTCAAAGTGAAGTCGCTCAGTCACGTCTGACTCTACACGTGTACACGTGTAGTCCGTGGACTACAGCCTACCAGGCTCCTCCCTCCATGGGAGATTCTCCAGGCAAGAATACTGGAGTGGGTTGCCATTTCCTTCTCAAGGGGATCTTCCTGACCCAGGGATCAAACCTGGGTCTCCCACATTGCAGGCAGATGCTTTAACCTCTGAGCCACCAGGGAGTGGGACATAAATCTGTAAAGATGTTCCCCCTCCACTCTCTAACAGGAAGGATAGAAATTAATCACCAGAGACATCTCTAGATTCTTATCAGCCCACCAGTGAAAAAAGTGAAAATGTTAGTCACTCAGTCACGTTTGACTCTGCGAGCCCAAGGACTGTAGCCCACCAGGCTCCTCTGTCCATGGGATTTCCCAGGCAAGAATACTGGAGTGGGTGGCCGTTTCCTCCTTCAGGGGATCTTCTTGACCCAGAAATTGCACCTGGGTCTCTTGCATTGTAGGCAGATTCTTTACCAAGTGAGCCACTAGGGAAGCCCATTCCAGAACAGTCTATAAAACAAAGTTTACTAACTAGTCCTTATCTTCCGTAAGTCTCCCATATACTTGCCTTCTTACGAAGGAAGATGAGGCAAAAAAAAAAACTCCTCCTCTGCCTTTAAAAACATTCTCTAACCTCTGCCTTCTAAACATTCTCTAACATAGGACAAAAAATTAATTCAAAATAGATCAAACACTAAATGTAAGGCTGGACACTATAAAACCCTTGGAGAAAATATAGGCAAAAATATTCTTTGACATAAACTGCAGCAATATCTTTTTTTTTGACCTCTTAGAGTAATGAAAATAAAAACAAAAATAAACAAACTGGACATAATTAAAGTTCAAAGCTACTGCAAGGCAAGGGAAACCATCAACAAAATTAAAAGACCACCTACAGAATGGAAGAAAATATTTTCAAATGATGCAATAAGGAATTAATTTCCAAAATATACAAACAGTTCGTGCATCTCTACATTAAAAAAAAAAAATCCAATTGAAAAATGGGTGGAAGATCTAAAAGGAATTTCTCTGAAGAAGACATACAGATGGCCAAGTTCAATTCAGTTCAGTTCAGTCACTCAGTCATGTCCAGCTCCTTGAGACCACATGGACTGCAGCACGCCAGGCCTCCCTGTCTATCACCAACTGCCAGAGTCTACCCAAACTCATGTCCATTGAGTCAGTGATGCCATCCAACCATCTCATACCATGTCGTCCCCTTCTCCTCCTGTCTTCAATTTTTCCCAGCGTCTGAGTCTTTTCCAGTGAGTCAGTTCTTTGCATCAGGTGGCCAAAGTTTTGGAGTTTCAGCTTCAACATCAGTCCTTCCAATGAACACCCGGGACTGATCTCCTTTAGGATGGACTGGTTGGATCTCTTTGCAGTCCAAGGGACTCTCAAGAGTCTTCTCCAACACCACAGTTCAAAAGCATCAATTCTTTGGCGTTCAGCTTTCTTTATAATCCAACTGTCATAGCCATACATGACTACTGGAAAAACCATAGGTTTAATTAGACAGAACTTTGTTGGCAAAGTAATGTCTCTGCTTTTTAATATGCTGTCTAGGTTGGTCATAACTTTTCTTCCAAGGAGTAAGCAGCCTTTAATTTCATGGCTGCAGTCAACACCTACAGTGATTTTGGAGCCCAAGAAAATAAAGTCTGACACTGTTTCTCCATCTATTTATCATGAAGTGATGGGACCAGATGCCATGATCTTCGTTTTCTGAATGTTGAGCTTCAAGCCAACTTTTTCACTCTCCTCTTTCACTTTAATCAAGAGGCTCTTTAGTTCTTCTTCACTTTCTGCCATAAGGGTGGTGTTATCTGCATATCTGAGGTTATTGATATTTCTCCCAGAAATTTGATTCCAGCTTGTGCTTCATCCAACCCAGCGGTTCTCATGATGTACTCCGCATAGAAGTTAAATAAACAGGGTAACAATATACAGCCTTGACGTACTCCTTTTCCTATTTGGAACCAATCTGTTGTTCCATGTCCAGTTCTAACTGTTGATTCCTGACCTGCATACAGATTTCTCAAGAGGCAGGTCAGGTGGTCTGGTATTCCCATCTCTTTCAGAATTTTCCACAGTTTATTGTGATCCACACAGTCAAAGGTTTGGCATAGTCAATAAAGCATAAATAGATGTTTTTCTGAAACGCTCTTGCTTTTTTGATGATCCAGCAGATGTTGGCAATTTGATCTCTGGTTCTTCCGCCTTTTCTAAAACCAGCTTGAAAAAAAATAAAATAAAATAAAACCAGCTTGAACATCTGGAAGTTCACAGTTCATGTACTGTTGAAACCTGGCTTGGACAATTTTTTTACTTTTGTGTGAGATGAGTACAATCATGCAGTTGTTTGAGCATTCTTTGGCATTGCCTTTCTTTGGGATTGGAATGAAAACTGACCTTTTCCAGTCCTGTGGCCACTGCTGAGTTTTCCAAATTTGCTGGCATATTGAGTGCAGCACTTTCACGGCATCATCTTTTAGGATTTGAAATAGCTCAACTGGAATTCCATCACCTCCACTCGCTTTGTTCATAGTGATGCTTCCTAAGACCCACTTGACTTTATATTTCAGGATGTCTGGCTCTAGGTGAGTGATCATACCATTGTAATTATCTGGGCCATGAAGATCTTTTTTGTATAGTTCTTCTGTGTATTCTTGCCACCTCTTCTTAATATCTTCTGCTTCTGTTAGGTCCATACAATTTCTGTCCTTTATCGAGCCCATCTTTGTATGAAATGTTCCCTTGGTATCTCTAATTTTCTTGAAGAGGTCTCTAGTCCTTCCCATTCTGTTGTTTTCTTCTATTTCTTTTCACTGATTGCTGAGGAAGGCTTTCTTATCTCTCCTTGCTTTTCTTTGGAACTCTTCATTCAAATGGGTATATCTTTCCTTTTCTCCTTTGCTTTTCACTTCTCTTTTCAGAGCTATTTGTAAGGCCTCCTCAGACAGCCATTTTACTTTTTTGCATTTCTTTTTCTTGGGGATGGTCTTGATCCCTGTTTCCTGTACAATGTCACGAACCTCTGACCATAGTTCCTCAGGCATTCTGTCTATCAGATCTAATCCCTTGAATCTATTTCTCACTTCCACTGTATAATCATAAAGGATTTGATTTAGGTCATACCTGAATGGTCTAGTGGTTTTCCCTACTTTCTTCAATTTCAGTCTGAATTTGGCAATGAGTTCATGATCTGAGCCACAGTCAGTTCCTGGTCTTGTTTTTGCTGACTGTATAGAGCTTCTCCATTTTGGATGCAAAGAATATAATCAATCTGATTTTGGTATTGACCATCTGGTGATGTCCATGTGAAGATCTTCTCTTGTGTTGTTGAAAGAGGGTGTTTGTCATGACCAGTGCATTCTCTTAGCAAAACTCTATTAGCCTTTGCCCTGCTTCATTCTGTACTACAAGGCCAAATTTGCCTTACTCCAGGTGTTTCTTGACTTCCTACTTTTGCATTCCAGTCCCCTCTAATGAAAAGGACATCTTTTTTGGGTGTTAGTTCTAGAAGGTCTTGTAGATCTTCATAGAACCGTTCAACTTCAGCTTCTTCAGCATTACTGATCAGAGTACAGACTTGGAGTACAGTGGTATTGAATGGTTTGCCTTGAAAACGGTCAGAGATCATTCTGTTGTTTTTGAGATTGCATCCAAGTACTGCATTTCGGACTCTTGTTGACTATGATGGCTACTTCATTTCTTCTAAGGGATTTCTGCCCACAGTAGTAGATACAATGGTCATCTGAGTTAAATTCACCCATTCCAGTCCATTTTAGTTTGCTGATTCCTAAAATGTCAATGTTCACTCTTGCCATCTCCTGTTTGACCACTTCCAATTTGCCTTGATTCATGGACCTAACATTCCAGGTTCCTATGCAATATTGCTCTTTACAGCATCGGGCTTTGCTTGTCTCACCGGTCACATCCACAACTGGGTGTTGTTTTGCTTTGACTCCATCTCTTCATTCTTTCTGGAGTTATTTCTCCACTGATCTGTAGTAGCATAATTGCTCACCTACCGACCTGAGGAGCTCATCTTTCAGTGTCCTGTCTTTTTGCCTTTTCATACTGTTCATGGGGTTCTCAAGGCAAGAATACTGAAGTATCTTGGCACAGATGGCCAAAAAGCACATTAAAAAGGGCTCAACATCACTAATTATCAGAGAAATGCAAATCAAAAGTACAGTGAGGTATCATTAGCAGCTCATACCACTCAGAATGGCCATCATCAGAAAGCCTACAAACAGTAAATTCTGCAGATGTGGAGGAAAGGGAATTCTTTTACACTGTTGATGGAAATGTACATTGGTACAACCAGTAGGGAAAACAGTATGGAGGTTTCTTTAAAAACTTAAAATAGAGCTACCAAATGACCCAGCTATCTCACTCATAGGCATACATCTGGTGGGGGGGGGACGTATTTTTTAAAAGATACATGCATCCCAGTGTTCACTGCAGCACTATTTACAATAGCCAAAGGCAGAGGCAATCTAAATGTCCATCAACAGAAGAATGGATAAAGAAGATATGGTACATATATACATAGACTATTACTCAGCCATAAAAAAGAACAAAATAGTGCCATTTGTAGCAACACGGATGGACCTAGAGATTATCATACTGAATGAAGTAAGACAAAGATATCGTTCATATGTGGAATCTAATTGTTGAAAATTATATAAATGAACCTACACAAAACAGAAATAGACACACAGATTTCAAAAACAAACTTATGGTTATCAAAGAGGAAATGTTCAGAGAAGAGGTAAATTAGGAGTCTGGGATTAATATACATACACTACTATATATAAAATAGATAACAGAGAAGGACTACTGTATAGCACAGGGAACTACTCAATTTTTTGCAACAACCTATCTGGGAAAAGAATCTGAAAAAGAATGGATATATTTATATGTATAACTGTATCACTTTGCTGTCCACCCGAAACACAACACTGTAAATCAACTAAACTCCGATAAAAGTTTTAAAAAGAGGAGAGAGATACTTTCTAGAAGTTGCATAGGATTCTTCCATTTGTAGCTCATTGGCCAGAATGTAGTCATGTGCGTGCATGTGCGTGTGTTTTAGTCGCTAAGTCATGTCCGACTCTGTGACTCCATGGACTGTAGCCTGCCAGGTTTCTCTGTCTATGGGATTTTCCAGTCAAGAATACTGGAATGGGTTGCCATTTCCTTCTCCAGGGGCTCTTCCCAACACAGGGATCAAACCCAGGTTTCCTGCATTGCAGGCAGATTCTTTACCAACTGAGCTACAAGGGAAGCTGTAGTCATATGGTCATACAAAACTACAAGGAACACAAGGAAGTGTACCTTTCACCCAGACGAAATTGTGGCCAACAGAAGCACAGTAGATGAGGAGTGACCTCGTCTTATAAAATTATTCCAATAAATAAATGAAAACAAAATAATAGACTATTACTATCTTGCAACCTCCAATGAATTAATGGATCGAAGCACTGAGCATCAATAATTGCTAATATAAGAGAAAAAGAGTGAAAACCAGACATTACATGCCTCCTGATGAAAGAACACTTAATACTAACAATCCAGTTAAAACAATGTTATGAGTTTGATCAAACCTCTGGTAATTAGCAAAACCAAACCTGTAAGAAACTCTATAGGTCAGATAGATCAGGTTTTTCAAAAGATAAACGGTAAGAAAGAGAAAGGGATAGATAGGAATGAGAGGTTTAGGAGATCTCAGAGACAGGTCAGTTTTCTAAAGAGCAAAGTCAAACTTTGTTGTCTAGAGATGCACAAAGCAGGTAACCAAACTATGGAAATGATTACCATAGAAGTCATGACTGTAGTTACTTTGGGAGGGATGGTGGAGTTTGTCATTGAGACAGAGTACATGGAAGGACTTCTGGGGCAGATGGCAGAATTCTGTGCCTTCACCTGAGTGGTGGTTTGAAGGATGTTAACCTTATAAAAATCCACTAACCTAGTGTTTTTTTGTGTATGTCTTTTTTTCTATTTGTGTTTTACCTTACAATGAAAGAGTTAAAATGAGCAAAAGGAATGTTTTTCATTCAAAAGCATTACAGCCTTCGATTAAAGAGAATGCCAGAAGAAAATTTAACAGGGTGGCAAGATACCCACTATCATCAAAGAAATACCTGAATAAATTTTTCCTAATCTGCAGGTGCTCTCAACAAGGCAATGGAAAGGTTGTATACACTGCTATACAAGAGTATTCCTTACAGAAAACAGTTTCTAGAAGACCTTTTGACTAAGAAGTCTGAGCCCTTAATTCATTGCCAAGGAGTTGCTCGGGGAAACCTCAACTGGAGCCAGAAAAGGCCCTGTTTCCTAATAAAGAGGAGGTGGCCGCCTGGCACAGCCACTCACCCTGTGAGTCAGGGAACATGAGCTCCCACTTTAGCTCAGTCATTGCCTCCCTACGTGACCTTGGGTGAGTCACCTAAACTCAGTTTCTCTGTCAGCCAAATGGAGAGTGAGTATTGAATGAAGTCATCTAGAGGCCCTTCCAGCTCTACCTTCATACAATCCTGATTCTAATGTAAGATCTCTCAGAGGGTGGTCTCTCAGCCACCTGTGTTAGAATCACCGGTTATTAAAAACACCCCATCTAGAGCTAATTAGTCAGACTCTGGGGATGGGGCATTGGAATTTGTTTTTTTCCAAATACCCCAGGTGTTTCTTATACATGCAAGTTTGAGGCCCACTGTTCTAAGATATCATTTAGGCAGAAAGAGGATGGAAAGGACTTCACATCTCTTAAACTCCTCCTATATGCCAAAATGCTAGGGCATTTTGACTCTTTGTATAAAAGAAGGTAGTATTTCCCATCCTACAGATGAGGAAAAGGAGGCTCAGAGACTCAGTCACAGAGCTACTAAGTGAGGTAGTATGTGAGGTGGTAAGTGATCTAGTCAGAGCTAGCAAGCTCTGTTGGAAATAGAGGGCTTCGCAAAAAATTAGAAAGGGAGGGAGGAAACTAAATTCAAACTGAGAAAGTGTCTTGGTATTGGAAAGATCCTAGTTGAGTCATCATGTTATGTATCTGTTACCAGCAAAGCCCATTAACAATTCCCAGGAAATAAAATCTGGAAAAGATAAAGTCTAACCTTTTTTGGTCCTTTGTGTTTAGTCTGGTTTGTCTTGCTCCTAGGGTACCGAGGATGGAGGTACACCACCGGGAACTCCAGACAAGAGTTCCTAGCGCGGCATAGCTATGCCGACACCTCAGCTTTGCAGCCTGTGCAGGGACACTACGGAAAACTCTGCAGTTCAAGATGGCGGCAGTGGTGTGCCGTGTGCAGAGATGCTGCACCCGGCACCTCAGCGTGGTGGGCCGTGCTCAGAAGATTGCAGTGGAGGGCTGTGTGCAGAGATGCTGGCCCTGCCACTTCAAGCCGGAGCACCTGTGAGCAGCGCAGATACACCCAACCAGGAAGAACTCTGCCCCCTCCCTGCTGACAAGAACTCTGTAAAACAGCCCTGCTTTTGGCCTGTTGCCAAGGACTTTGCAGGAGAGCTAGTGCTCTAGAGCAAGAGCTCACGCCCTTCCTTGTTTGAAGAATAAAGCTTTCCCATGCTTCTGAGTCGAACTCCATCTCCTTCTATCGGCATGAGTGACACCCGGGGCAGGAGGACCCTTGCTGGGGACTGACTGAAGGGGTAATACTTTCAACACAGGCACGTACCTTACAAAACTATCTTTTGCTTAATATTGTAAAGAAGAGATGTGTGGGCAGTAACAGGAGGGATGATGTGGGAGGGCAGGGGAAGGTCTCTCCTTTGACTAATGAGGAAGGTAGCAGAAGATACTCTAACACTTGAAGTTTTCTGATGCAGAAAAATAAGGCCATAAAATGGCCTAGAGAATAAAACAGCCAGGAATAGCTTTTGACGCCTGCATGTAAAGGAAGAATTTATAATAAAACAATCTTCTGGCATACTGATTTATTTAAAAGTTGCTATAAAATATGACCTTTAAGTATAGGGATTATTTAATACATCTGAAATGTCTTGATGAAGAAAAATTGTTATGAAAAAGGACTGAAGATGCTATGACTAGAGCAGATCTCAAGGAGACTTTGCCTTACAAGACAGATCATGTGTTTGCATCCCCATTGTCTGGGGTTAGCGCCCCCAGTACTGGGGGAGAGAAGAAGATAACGTTCTTAAAGGTGAAATCTGAAAGTACAAAATCATCAAAGTCCTAGCCGATGGCACAACCATGGGAGAGGGGAGTGGAAAGTGCTTTTGAATATCTGTTAAATATTTTTTAAGTAAATCAAAGGATGGAAGGGGCCGCAGTGTATGTATAATAGCATCCAGCTCTCTGGGCAGGGAGAACTAGTGTTCAGAGAGCTTCTGGCTGCCAAAGTCAGGCTGTGGGAGGTGAAAGTGTTAGTTGCTCAGTCGTGCTTGACTCTTTACAACTCCATGGACTATAGCCCACCAGGCTCCTCTGTCCATGGGATCTCCAGGCAAGAATACTGGAGTGGGTTGCCATGCCCTTCTCAGGGGATCTTCCTGACCCAGGGATTGAACCCTGATCACCTGCATTGCAGGCAGATTCTTTACCATCTGAGCTATCAGGGAGTAAAATGTGGCCACCACTAAGATCACAGAAAGATTTTTAGTCTTTAGTTTCATGTGCTATGTCACTTCAGTTGTGTCTGACTCTGCAATTCCATGCCCTGTAGCCCACCAGGCTCCTCTGTCCATGGGATTCTCCAGGCAAGAAAACTGGAGTGGGTTGCCATGGAAGATCCTCCTCCTCCAGGGGATCTTCCACCCAGGGATCAAACCCACATCTTTTATGTCTCCTGCATTGGCAGGCGGGTTCTTTACCACTAGCATCACCTATGAAACCCTTAGTGTCATAGCCTATAGTTTACAGCCTATAGTATCAGTCACTAAGGTGGACACAGGGGTCGGGGGGAGGGGGTTTATATGTGCCATAGGAGGCCGTAACGTTAGTTACATTACAGGAAAACGTAACTAACAAGAAGAGATGGTAGAATGAAAACTAAAGAGCAAGATGAGCCAAGAAGTGCCACAGGGATACAGAGAAGTGAGATACTCTCTCAGCCAAGGGCTTCCAGGGGAGCCAGTTTTCAAAAGAAGAGACTGGTAAGCCAGATTCCAAATGGGAGAAAGATGAGAAAAGGCAGTGTGCACACCACACAGCATAGTTGGGGGACATTGAGGCAGTCAGCTAACTTGGAGAGGAGGGTCCCACAAGGAATGTAAAAGGACAAACGGCCAGATCAGGGACAGAGTAGGGGGCTT
This sequence comes from Bos indicus, assembly GCF_029378745.1. Classification (NCBI taxonomy): domain Eukaryota; kingdom Metazoa; phylum Chordata; class Mammalia; order Artiodactyla; family Bovidae; genus Bos; species Bos indicus. The sequence continues at coordinate 59,124,820 of NC_091769.1, forward strand.
GAATGACAAGATGAAACAGTTTAAAAGTTATCTTACAGGCAACAGGGAGCTACTGAAAGGTTCAGTTCAGTTCAGTTCAGTCTCTCAGTCGTGTCTGACTCTTTGCAACCCCATGAATCGCAGCACGCCAGGCCTCCCTGTCCATCACCAATTCCCGGAGTTCACGCAGACTCACGTCCATCGAGTCAGTGATGCCATCCAGCCATCTCATCCTCTGTCGTCCCCTTCTCCTCCTGCCCCCAATCCCTCTGACTGAATTATGGGAATCATAGTAGGAACAATTATAGACAACAGAATTATTTTCCAAGATGACACTGGAGCCTGTGGCTGTTTTCTGTCTTCAGAACTTTTTATGTGTTTCTAGTCCTATGTCTGTGTAACCCCATGTGGCCTCTAAAACTTTTTAAATTGTATAACTTAAGGAACAGAAATCTTTATGATATATCCACAAAATGGAATGCTATGCAGCCATTAAAATGATGAAAAGGTAGGAATCATATGAACAGACATGAAAAGATGCCCAGAATTGGTTTTTTAAAGCAGGGTGCAAAGCAAGTAGGCATGATCCCATTTTTGCAATAAAATCACAAGAGAGAGAAATGGAGATGGAGAGAAAGAGAGACAGGGGCATAGAGAGAGGAATCTGGAAAGAGGCATATCTAACGGAGGTTATTTCTGAGATGTGAGATCATAGGTGAATTTCACTTTTCACTGTCATCTGTCAATATTTGTGAATAATGAGAATTTTTATTAATATTACTAGTCATGATCAACACAAGCAATGAAGATGCTTCCATTTTGGAAAAAAATCTGCTTATAAAACAAGTCTTGGAAGCTTGGTGGCATCTCCTCAGAAGCACCTCTCTTCCTCTTCTGTCTCCTAACAGATACTCTTTCTGTCCAATCTCTAAAAAGAAACTCTCACCATTTTCCTGCCTTAACCTCACAGTTTCTCTGCTTTATTCTCCATATTGCCTGCTGCCCTCCATTCAGAGGAAGGGGCTTTCTTTCCCCTCTCTCAGGCCCCTTTTCTCTGGTGTCTTCTGTCTCCCTCTTACTCTTGGCTTCCTTCCCAACAGAATTCTCTCCCCTAAAACCCTTCCCCACTCCCTTCTGTTCAGCCAAACACCCCAGAGAAGTGGCTACCCTTGCTAGCTGTATTGCCTCCTTAAACCTTGAGGTCAGTTTCCATTTCCCCATCCTGTAACACTGTGCTTTTTAATGCAGATGAAATTGGAAGGGGGCTTTCCACCTCCTTTCCAGAAAACTCCTCTGCAGCATTTAATACCTGCACTGGTCTGCTTCTTCTTTTTTTTTTTTTTTTATTGGAGGGTACCTGCTTTACAATGTTGTGTTGGTTTCTGCTGTACAACAATACAAATCAGGCATAATTATATATATAATTATATATGTATCCTCCCTCCTGAACCTCCCTTCCCCCCTCCCACCCCACCCCTCTAGGTCATCACAGAGCACCAGTCTGGGCTCCCTGTGTTATACAGCAGCTTCCCACTAGTTATCCATTTTACAAATGATAGTGCACTGGCCTTCCTGAAACAACCTTTTCCATGGTTTCTCTGACAGACTGCAGACCCAACCCTTCCCTCTCCTCTCAGACTGCTCATTTCCAAACCTTCCCTGATTGGTGTTCTCTAAAACTCTGCCCTGAGCCTTCTTCTCTGCTTTCTGACACCTTTCCTGTGGATGAACTTACCTACATCAGAGACGCATCATCTTCCCTCCAAGCCTCTGAGTTCTCTGTTTCAGCTCCTAGCGTCCTGTCACATGGGATAGTTAATGATGATATTTTAATTTCCACCATCACTTACCTGCTAAGGCCAAGTGATTCTACTGCTGAAATGTCTTGTTATAACCTGAATGTTTGTTCCCCCCAAAATTTATGCACTGAAGCCCTAACCTCCACAGTGACGACAGTGAAGGTGTTAGAAGGTGGACCTTCAGAAGGTGATTAGAATCAGATGAGGTCATGAAGGTGGAGCCCCCATGATGGGATTAGCGCCCTCAGAAGAAGAACAAGGGACTCCAGAGCTCGCTGTCTACCATGTGAGGACACAACCAGAAGGTGGCCATCTGTAAGCCAGAAAGAGAGGCCCCTGGAGCTAAACCTGCCACAATCTTGATCTTGGACGTGCCAGCCTCCAGAACTGTGAGAAATCAATGTCTGCTGTTTAAGCCATCCAGTCTGTGGTATTTTGTTATGGCAGCTCCATCAGATTAAGACACATGTTAAATCTCTAGTCCCACCCCACTGCCACTGCCCTGGTTCAGGTCCTTGTCATTGCCTGGGTTGTGACAAAACCCTCTTTCCTGAGTCACTCACCTTTACAAACTAACCTTCCAGCTGAGACCAGAATTTCCTTTCTGAAACACGAGCCTGATGATGTCATTTCTCTGCTCAAAACCAAAATTCAGATTTCCCACAGGTCATTCCACAGAACGTTTGTTCCATGTGTTGTTAACAGCTGGTGCAGCAAAATAAACAAGGGGGAGTCCAGTTCTCAAATAAGTTGGACTTATTGAGAAACACTGGGTTAAACAAAGTTCAATGGGTTTCTTTACTGTAGAATTCAGCACAGTCCTTCATACACTAACAAAAACTTTGAATCTCCAAGAAAGAAGTTATAAGTGCATTATTTCTCAAATATATTTGATCCCAGAAGTCTTATAAGTTTTTGTTGTTGGTTTTTTGTTTTTTTTTTTTTTTCCCCCCAACAGAACACTCATGCTCAAGAAGGATTCTGGTAGAGAGGGCATAAGACTGAAGGAACATGTATCCCTGTGTCACTGCTTGGACCTGCCCAGAATGGGGCAGCCCCACCAGAAACACCAGTGATGGACTATTGGGTGCATTTTTATTGTGTTTAGCCACTTAAACTTCAAGGTTGTTTGTTATAGCACTTAGCCTTTGCTGTCTAATGCAGAATGCATGCAGACTTTTAAGATACTTGCAAAAGAAAAGAGATGATCTTTTTCAGCCTGGGAAGTTTTGTCATAATAATAGCCCACATGGATTGCAGCTTTATTAAATATCAAGTAAGGCGATGGTATTCTGTAAACATTATCTCACTTAATCCTCTTACCCACAGAGTAGGGTGAATACTATTATTGCCCTTTTTCACAGATTTAGAAACTACAGCTGACAGAGGTTAATAACTCGGAAGTAAGAGGGTCAGGATTTGAATCCAGTTCTTTCAGTTTCTGGATCTTAATCACATTGAGGTCCTGCCTCCTACCAAGGTTATGAGGTCAGAAAAACTGGATTTCAAGTTCAATGTGTTAGTTACCTAGCCCAACAGAACATGGAGAGGACTGACTTCCTTCCAGTCTTTACCTAGACCAGTGGTTCTCAACCACAGGTGATTTTGACAGGGGACAAAAGACAATATCTGGAGAAATTCCGGACAGGGGACATTTGAAAATATCTGGGGAAAGTTGAGACTGTCACAACTAGGGAGATGCTACTGGAATCTAGTTGGTAGAGGACAAGAATGCTGCTAAAACATCATATAATGCACAGGGCAGCCCCCCACGACAAAGAACTGCTGCTGCTGCTGCTAAGTTGCTTCAGTCGTGTCCGACTCTGTGCGACCCCATAGACAGCAGCCCACCAGGCTCCGCCATCCCTGGGATTCTCCAGGCAAGAACACTGGAGTGGGTTGCCATTTCCTTCTCCAATGCATGAAAGTGAAAAGTGAAAGTGAAGTCGCTCAGTCGTGTCTGACTCTTAGCGACCCCATGGACTGCAGCCCACCAGGCTCTTCCGTCCATGGGATTTTCCAGGCGAGAGTACTGGAGTGGGGTGCCATTGCCTTCTCCCTGACCTAAAATGCTATAGTGCCAAGATTGGGAAACCCTGATCTAGGCATCTTATACTTTCACTGATAGAGCCCAAAATGTCCAGAATAAATCCACATTCATACTTGGCACAAGAAGTTTGTTTGAAAACTCTGCTTTCTGCCTTAATGCCTAAAAGCAGGAAAGGCAGTAGCCAACAAGTAGCTTTTGGTGCTCAGTGGCCAAGGCTCATTGTGGGAGAGAATCCAGCCCAAAGAAGACTAGCCACAGAGAAAGAATTTGGCTTGGCAAGACCTCAGGAACAATATATGGTGGCAGAACAGAAATTCTCTTGAAAGAATGCCAAACCCTTTTGGTTTCCTAGTAACGTAATTTTCCTGAGATTTCTCTCATATTTGAATTTGCAGCATCCCCACACCTATTTTAAGTCAAAGCAACAAAAGAATTTTTTTAATGCCATAATAGAATCAGCTTCTTGGGGAGGGAGAGAAACCTAAAAGACATCTGGCCCACCCCTACCCACATCTCTGGTGTATGGCCCCCTGTTTCAACATCATATGATTGTAGAAAGGGGATGTCACCAGGATCCAATTCCATTTCCAGAATATTCTGTTAGAAAGTTTTTCTTCCTAGGTGCAGAAACCTGCTTCTCCAAACTCTACTTGTTGCCTCTAATTCATTCCATTGCCGAAGGTTGCAGTTTGTGGGAATGAATACAAGGGGACTAGAGGGGATGGAAAGTGTTCTTCAGTGAAAGCTTGAGTCCCAGGTGCTGTGGCCTGTGGTTTATACACATTATTTCTAATCCTTCAACAATGTCTCATAGCAACCTCAGGTTAACCAGCAGGCACAGCCTCCCACCCCTGCCTGCTGTCTCCATTTCAGAAGAAACCTTGTGAGTTCTATTTTCATATGAAAACGTCCCTTTGGCATTCCGTTCATTCATTCACTCAGCACATATTTACTGGACACTTGCTATGTGGCAAACTTGTACCAGATATTTAGGGTATAAACTTTGGACAGGTTGACCTTTCAGGACAGTGGAACTGCCACATTCTGTCAGCAAAGGAAGCCCTCAATCTAGGTGACTATTTATATTATCTGCAGCAAAAAATCCCTAGGCTGATACCCTCCTGGAACCCCAGGAGAATCAGGGTGTGAGAGAAGACAAATGACAAAGAGGTGAGCCTGACAGAAGACTGAACTCTCTTTTGATGTCCTCAAAATCTTCAGGGGCATCGGCAAACCTCACAAAATGCTTGCCATGATGGGTGCCCCATGGAAACTAGTGTGGCTGAGCTCCACATCAGGGTAGATGTGAGAGAAAACAGGACGCAGAAGCCAGAAAACAGTTTACTGAGGGAACTTCAAGGCTGTTACATCCTAAGGCTTCATCAGGCTGTGGAGAGGATGGTGGTTTGTGGGAGGGGTTGTGTAGGGTTGTCTAGAATGCAAGAAGAGGGAGCTCCCTAATTCACATCTGACTTCTGTTTATCTAGGCCTCTGGTACAAGAGTTCATTTGCAGAAAGAGCTCCGGTGCATTACCATCATTCCCTCAAAACAAGTTCACACACATCACCAAAGGGAATAAAGCCTTACTGGTGAAATCTGGGGTACTGTGGCAGGTTACTGGGGCCACACATGGTGACAGGGAGGATTTTGGTACCTTCCTGTGCCCCAAGGTGCCACCTGAAGAAATCATCTCCCCGAAGTACCCCTGGGGAGAGCCTGTCAGGAGACTCATCGGCAATCCCTGAGGAAGAGGGGAGACCACCAATGAAACAGCAATAGAAAATGAATTATACTGAGATGTCTCCAAATGAACCAAGGGAAATTGCATACAATTATATGCTTTTGCCATTATTTCTCAAAGTGGGGGTCGACTTTCCCAATGAGGTTTACATCTGGAGACTGAACAAAAACAGACTTACATAGTTTCATGGAAGCTTCATAATCTCCTGAAAATTCCTCCAAAAATTGAGGTAAATGTGGAAGTTTGCAAAAAGAAAAGTTTACTAAAACATAATTTTCAGTTTGAATGGTCTATGAAAAAGTTTTTATATCATGTCCATTTTCATTTCAGGCTCATCTTGTTGAAATAACATTGTCTTTCATTTTTGTTTTGTTTTTAGGCACGTAGTTAAGCAAGAAAAAGGCTCTGTTCTGCCTGCTAATAGGGTTTTATGGGTTATTGTCGTCCATGTACCCTGTCTCTCCCCCCACCCCCTCATCTTGCTAATTGACTCCTTAAGACTAAAAAGATCTCATTTCTCACTAAGCAGACCCAGGATCAAATCTCACAGGTAATAGGTGCTCATTAAGAACTTGCAGACCTGAGGGGGATTGTGGGGAAAGGCAGCAGCGTGGGCTTCTCCTCAGAATAACAGGAGCAGGAAGCAGCCATCTCAAAAGGGCATCTCTTTGGGGTGCCCACGACAGCAGAGACTGAGCCATAATTAGCTTTGTGTTCCCAATCCATGGTACCCAGAGGGCGAACGTTTGATGTAAGAGGCCAGGCATGCAGGCCAGAAAAAAGAACATTTATGCATCAGGGGAAGTACTATAAATGCAGGCATTTTTCACTTGCAATCAGGGAGCTCTGGGCCAGAGGAGCAGCATGGTTTGGGATGCTGGCATAGCAGAGCCATCACTGGTGAGGAATGGCAGAACAGTTTTCAGGATCTTCATTCCTGCTGGGTGAACAACGCAGGCAAAATGCACAGAGCAGCTCCTCCATGCTGGAGCTGCAGGGCTGTCCCTGTTACAATTCTCAGTTCAAAACCTCTTTCTGAATACATTCAACTCTTCATTTTTGGGGGAGGGGCTCTGGGGAAAGACAGATTTGGTTTCACCTGAAATTTCACCGCTTACCAGCTGTGTATGATCTTTAGCAAACGCTTTAGCCTTTCTGAGTCTCCATTTTCTCATCTGTAAAATGGGGATAAAATTTAGTAACATCTATCTTACTGGAAAATCTTGATAATCTTGACAAATGTAAAGCACAGTGCCTAGCACACACCAAGTACTCAATGGATTTCCCAAGGGCAGGAAAAGGCTTACCCAGGGTGAGCCCTGGACCAAATCAGAAGGTGGAAGGTGTTTGTCCACAAAGCATCTTATAGCTTTGAGCAGTGATTCTGTGCAAACAAGCCAGCCCCAGGAATGCGGTGGGAGGACTGGCCAGGCACACAGTGGGTGGCACAGAAGCCAATAGGTGGCTGAGCTAGAGCTAAGGAGAACCAACCTGCAAGGTGCCTGCTCCCACCCTAATGTCAGGGGTAGGGGATGGGGATGACCAAGGGAAGGTTATAGGGGCCACAGTGGGGGCAGGGAGGAGGCTACAGGAGCCAGCAGAGGGATGGTCCTTGCTGATGCAGAGGGAGGCACAGGGTTACAGCTCCAGGGGAATTGGCAGGCAGTTTCCAGGGTGTCGTCCAGATAAGCTGGGGCTTGGGATGCAGGTACCTGGCTCTCTGGGAGAGATGCCGTGGCTTGGCCGGTGCTGTCTACCAGGGTTTACTTCAAGCCTTCCAGGCACTCAGACTGGGAATGTGGAATGACCACTCCTGCCCGCCTCCCACTCTGTCCTCCTCATTGACTCCCTCCCCATGCCTCTCCCAGCTCCCCCAGGCCCTTGGGGGTCCTCCAGCACAGCCTGTGCCCCTCTGCCTGGGACACACTTCCCCATGTCTTTGGCTCACTTGTTGGCTCACTGCACACAGCTTCTGCCCCACTGTCACTTCATCCGAGAGAACTTTGCTGTCTGCCCATGTGAAACATGGCACATCCAGCCCCTTATTTTCTTCACAGTGCTCATCACCCTCTGACCCATGGCACATTTATTAGTGAACTTGTCTGCCTCCTCCAGCATAATATACACCCCATGATGGCCAGGACTCTGTTCCTGCCAGTATCCTCAGAGTCCAGCCAAATGTCTAGCACCTGAGCATGGAGCTGCTCAACAAAAACTGTGTGAATGAGTGAGTGAGTGAGTGAGTCAACTGCCAAAACTCATCTGCTGGTAGGTGAAAGACACTAACTCACATACTGAACTGGCTCCAGAACCAACCAGGACTGAGTACATATGGCCTAATGAAGGTACCAGCTGCAGGAACAGGGAGAAGGGGCTGAGCGTAGAGAAGGCAGCATTTCAGCCTGGGACTCCCCTGGATCTGCTCCAAGGATCCATCTAGGGATGTTTTTATTAAGAGGCTCTTATACACTAAAAGCTTCCTCTTGGTGCTGTGATCTGAATCCCTGATGGTGGGACTTTAGGCACATGCCCAGCAGGAGAGAAGGTATGGAGCTGTTTGGCTTACCCAAACCACACCCCTTAAATAACCTCATGCCTACTTAGAAGGTTAACTCTAATAGCAGCTAAAAGTCCATTTATGCAGGCAAGCCATTAGAGAGATTTGAGAATTTAGGTCATAGTTCCAGGGGCATCATCCAGATAAATAACAGCATGCAGTCAGGGCTTGGATGGAGTTCTTGCCCACAGGTCTGGGTTTCTTCTCTCTGGGGCTTAAAATCACTGCGTGGCAGAGGACGCAGCCAGCAGGGGATCTTTACCGAATCCTTCTTGCCATGAAATGCAAGAATGTCCAGGCACTGCCTAGAAGCCCATGGTCATGATGCTGGCCTGATCTCCTAGCTGAACCCATTGAAAGGAATTATTTCAGTACCAAGAACACCTTTTTCCAGTTTCTGTCCATGAAATTGAAAGTGTTAGTCGCTCAATCACGTCCAACTCTGTGTCCCCATGGACTGTAGCCCACCAGGCTCTTCTGTCCATGGAATTCTTCAGGCAAGAACACTGGTGTGTGTTAGTTGCTCAGTCATGTCTGACTCTTTGTGATCCCATGAACTATAGCCTGCAAGCCTTCTCTGTCCATGGAATTCTCCAGGTAAGAATACTGGAATGGATTGCCATTCCCTTCTCCAAAGAATAGTGAAGTAGGTTGCTATTTCCTTCTCCAGAGGATCTTCCTGACCCAGGGATCAAACTCGACTCTCCTGCATTGCAGGCAGATTCATTATCTTCTGAACCACCAGGGAAGCCCCTTCCATCTGGATGTGAAGAGAAAAGGCAAATGCCTCTCTATGTGCCAGGGCCCAGAAACAAGCAGAAACCTCACCCACAGTGGTGGCCAACATCTGAGTTTTTCAGGAGTCTCTCTGAAGAAGCAATGATATTCTTCTGAGGAGGGTGAGGTGTGGTGGTGATAATATGGAAGGGGGAAAAGAAAACAGCTCAGAAAGTGAGGATTGTGTAAGAGGCTGTCCCCTGGGGGCATGTCTCTGCTTCCTATGCATCCCCGCCTGCTGCACTCCAGGCCTCTGTTTCCTTCCTCCAGCAGGACTAGTTGCAGCAAAACCCCATTCCCATGAAAGAGATGCATCTGCACTTGAAGAGGATTTGACCTATGCCTGGAGAAGCACTCTAACCCATGTGTACCTCAGGGTGGTTATCAATTCCCACCATAACTGGAAAGGGCATGGAGTCCGAAGCTTAATTCTCCCACTTAGCTGTGTGACCAGGACAAGCTTTTCAAACTCTCTAATCAGTTTTTTCATTTGAACTTAAGATATGTCCATAGGGCCATCTGGATGAAGCATGATTAAATGCAATCTAATCCATTACTTTGGCCCAATACTTTGGCCACCTGATGCAAAGAACTGACTCACTGAAAAAGACTGTGATGCTGAGAAAGATTGAAGGCAGGGGGAGAAGGGGATGAGAGAGGATGAGACGGTTAGATGGCATCACCGACTCAATGGACATGAGTTTGAGCAAGCTCCGGAAGTTGGTGATAGACAGGGAATCCTGGCGTGCTGCAGTCCATGGGGTCGCAAAGAGTCAGACACAACTGAGTGACTGAACTGAACTGAACTGAAATACAAATTAATACATAAAGGATCTACAAAATGCCCACAAGCCAATGGGTGCTCAATAAATACACTTTTCCTGTTGAAATGCCTCATTGTTAACTTACTAAATGATGTTATATTACTTTGCAGTGGATTATTATTTCTTTTAACTTCCAGTCTAGATGGTCCCTTTTAGCTTCTTGTAGTTTTGTTTTGGATAATGTAAGATATGTTTTATCTTACCATTTTATTTTGCTTACAATTTTGTGGGCTTCCCAGGTGGTGCTAGTGGAAAGAATCTGCCAGCCAATGCAAAAGATGTAAGAGATACAGGTTCAGTCCCTGGGCCAGGAAGCTCCCCTGGAAGAGGGCATGGGAACCCATGCCAGTATTCTTGCCTGGAGAATCCCATGGTCAGAGGAGCCTATTCATAGGATCACAAAGAGTCAGACACAACTGAAGTAACTTAGCATGCATGCACACAAGATATGTTTGGTTTTTAATAAAGTTATAATAAAGCTTTATGTTGGAACTAGCTCAATCTAATAACATTCTTAAATTTTAAGGTGATTTGAGGGACATTCATTCCTGCATTAATTCATTTATAGCCCAATTGCATCAAAACACTTGTTCCAAAAGTATTTTTAAGGGGCTTATAAAAATAGATACAGAAGGATATAAAGAAATAAGATTAATTGTTATATGTTGGTCACAGAATTAGTCCTGAGCTTCCTAGAAGCCAAAGCAAAGAGGAAAAGCTGAACAAAAATAATATTCACAGTGTTTGTAAGATACCAACTGCTCCCAAGAAACACAACTTTTCCTGCACTGAGCTCTAAGTGACCTTGATCCCCTCTCAACAGTATCTCTACAGAACAGCTGCCTCTGATCCTGTCTGTTGGTATAAACCAGGGCACCACACCTGAGGGCTACTCAAAAACAATCCAACCGAGGTAGGCTTTCTGTTGGTTGGGCTTGATTCAGGGGTGGGATTTTACTGACAGGAATCAATGAAATGTATATCTCTTACAGTTACTAGAGATGCATAACAAATTACCCCCAAATTTAGTGACTTACAACTACCATTTTATTTTCCTTACAATTTTGTGGGCCAGAAATTTGGCCAGACTGTAACATCTTTGGACAATACAATACCTTTTATGCAATCACCCATAAATACTGTATCTGCAACTAAGCCTTGATGAGAATTAAGTAGATCTAAAGGGCTTACAGGGTGTCCTTCTGGTGCCAAACATCAAGGAAGAATGTCTTGGCTTATATACAGCAGGTTCGAGAGTCACAGTGAACAGACACTGAATGAAGCAGCAGATTCTCGGTCCCCATGTATATCATTCTGCTCAGTCTCCACAACAAGATACCATAGACTGGGTGCTTAAACAAAAGAAATGTTATTTACTCACAGTCTGGAGGCTAGACGTCTGAGATCAAAGTCCCAGCATAGTCAGGTTCTGACGAGAGGTTTTCTCTTGAATTGCACCTGGCCACCTTCTCATTTCCCTGGTAGCTCAGCTGGTAAAGAATCCTCCTGCAAGGCAGAGGACCCCAATTCAATTCCTAGGTCAGGAAGATCCCCTAAGAAGGGATAGGCTACCCAGTCCAGTATTCTTGGGCTTCCCTGGTGGCTCAGACAGTAAAGAATCCACCTGCAATGTGGGAGACCTGGGTTTGATCCCTGGGTTGGGAAGATCCCCTGGAGGAGGGCATGGCAACCCACTCCAGTATTCTTGCCTGGAGAATCCCCATGGACAGAGGAGCCTGGCAGGTGACAGTCCATGGGATCGCAGAGAGTCAGACAAGACTGAGCAACTAAGCACAGCACAGCACAGTACCTTCTCACTGTGTGTTCACATGACCCTTTCTTTGTGTGAGCTCATGCACTTCTATCTCTTCCTATAAAGACACTAATCCCATTATAAGGACCCTACCTTCATAACCTCATCTAACCCTAATCACCTCCCAAAGAACTCATCTCCAAATACCTTCAAAGTCGGGCTTCAACATATGAATGGGGACACAAACATTCAGTTCAGAATATCATGGCTACAGATATGCCTGCATTCAGTTGGAAACAATGTCAATTCCTGAATATGTCCAAATATCTGGAGTCTTTAATCAAGTAGACAAATCATCCACATATGTGAATTTTTCACTTTTTTTCCAGTTTAGTCTTATAGTTAAAACTCAAGCCAGAGACTATGGTACAGATATAAATAGAGCATCATTATATATAATTTGGAAAGGATTTCACTGGTGTACATCTGTAAGCAGTTCAGGAACACTTTCAAGCTGTGTTTACATGATATCAAACATCTGGATGAAAACTGAAAAAAATAATCAATTTGGATTGGAAACAAAACAGAAGTACAAATCTCAGTGCACTAGCTCTCAGAATACTGAACACAGTATTCCCATACCGCAAGAATGAGATAATGGTGCACAAGAAGGGCTATTAGAATGACCAGGCGGTGGGGAGGGGCTTCTGTGGGAAGGCATACTTTATTTTTTAATTTTAAGTTTCTTATATTATGAAACTATGATAACACGTTTACAGGAGAGTCGGAAAATACAGAACAAGGTTACATATAGTTCCACTATATATTATGGTGATTTTTTTCAAGCAGATAAAATAAGATTTTTAGTTGGAGTTTTAATATCAAACCATTTACCTCTTACCTCTTACACTGAGGTAAGACCCAAGCACACTGTTTACACAGTCTGGGGGACAGAGCCAAAGGAGAAACTGTGGGTCAGTGAACATGCAGGGACCCAGGGTATGCTGAGTGCCGGGCTACAGACAAGACTCATCCCACTCCTCGTCTTGTGCCGGGAGAAAGGGGCTTGGTCAGGACAGTTTCGGACATTAGCAGGGAAGTGGTGGATATGTTCAAGGCATGCAAGATGGCAAGCTGAAGGTCCTCAGAACTGGCATCTGAAGAGGGCTGAGGCAGGCAGCCCTGACTTATTTAAACTCACACATCAAGTTCATGACAAAAATCCAGGTGTCTTCACTCTGACATGCCAGAAATTACCCAACACTTAGTGGTCCGGAAGCAAAGCCAAGAAGATGTGGGTTCCAGGAACACCAGGGATTGCTGGCCCAAAATTCTCATGAGGGTAATTCTGGGGACAAGGGCCTAAGGCCAAGCCAGGGAGTCAGAACCTCTAGCTGTCAAAGCAAAGCATCCCGGCTGGCTGGAAGGAGGCAGGCCTTATGCTAGGGGAAGAAGGAAAAGGGGCCAACACCTCAGCAAGCAGAGAGTCAGAGAAATTAAGGCAGGAAGCAGAGAGAGACTGAAACAGGGTGCACTGGGACAAACCATCATTGCTGATACTCTGGCAAGTTCTTTGTTTTGACATAAATTCAAGGCTGTCCTGGGCATAGGGAGTAGAGCAGGATGGTGAAGACACAAGCTCTCAGATGAAAAAGAGTGATGGTTGAGGGAGCCTGAGCTCTGGCTTGGGTACAGGGCATTTATTTGGGCAAGGTTGGAGGAAGTGTGTTGTTGCAGCATTCAAGACATGGGTAAAGAGCTGGAAGGAGGGAGACTGTGGATTTGGAAATGAAAGAATAAAATCAAGAGATCTGTGGAAGAAATAGCATTAGAATTTGATAGAACTGTGAACGCCAAAGTGGAAGTAAGACCCCCCCCCCCGAAAAAAATCACAGAACTAATTTGAAGACAAATGTGGGGAACTGGGAGGCTGTTGGTACCTTAGGTAACTGTGGAGATTTTGGAAAGATGTGATTTCCGGAACTGAGAGTTAGTGTTGCTCTGACTCACCGTCCAGTCTAGGAGAGGAGAGCACAATGGGGTTAGGATTCTGGTGTCCAAGGCTGCCTCTTTCCTTTGGACCACTTCCTGTTCCTGCTAACTCTTACAGCAGTATCACCTGGACCAAGGAAGGAGACAGGTGTTCCCTACACTTGTTTCCTGGGACAGAAATCCAATACTTGATCCTTGGACTTATCAACTTCATCAAGAGAAATTAAAGTATGAATTATAGGAATGTGAAGGGTAAAGTGAGTTCCTGGATTCTTGATAAGTATGTGACTTGACAAAATCCACACTGGAAGAAAGTAACACAAAATCTGGAAGGATAGAAGAATATAATTAAGCCAACTGGAAATATGTTGTCAACGTGTCTGTTTGGGGGTAGGATTAGTTTATTTGAACAGGGTCACGGTAACTCAAATATTATATTGTAATGATGTTATCCTGAAAGAGCTTCAGTAAATCTGATCACTCATGACTGTCCAGATAACATAAATTTGGGAAGATCTAAAAACCAGCTAAGATTGATACTGACAGCCAAAAGAGAAAGTTGTTGAAACAATGGAAATTCCCATGGGATGATACATGTTAATAGTTTGACCTAGAATAAATATTACATTCTTGGCTAGGGGAGGATTTCCCATCTATGCTATAGTGTTTGAGGTGTTAAGATGATCACATCTGTAACTGAGAGGCCAGGGAAGTGATCAGGACAGGCCCAGGGGGCCTGCCAAGGAATGGCATTAATTTATGGCTTTCCTCAGAGAATGATCAAAGGTTTATGGCAACCAGGAATAAGATCCAGGGCTTGAAAGATTCCTCTCTTAGAAGTGTTGATGGCTTCAACTGGGATGACTGAACACAAAAGGGAGAGACCAGTTAACGGGCCATGCCAAGAGAAGATTTGGTGGGAAGGAAAAATGTTGGCTAGGGAGGAGAGAAGAATGGAAAATCTGAGAATCCAGGAAAGAAGGGGAGTGGAGGAGAAAGAAGGGAAGGGGAAGGAGCCAAAGTAAGTTTTTAATGAGATAAAGAAATTTGAAAAAGGGCTTAGTCAACTCCTACTTTGATAATTCCATTCCAAGTGGAGATGGGCTACTGAAACCCTGGTAAGCAGGAGTTCAAAAGAAGGGAAAGACAGCACTGGGAAGAGATTTGGGAACTGAAGGCAGAAGCAGATTGAAAACGGGATGTAGTAAATGACAGTAAACAGCCCATAAATGAGCATGACGGTATAAGTATCCTGAACTCAGACCCGAGACCTGGGTTCTTGCCCCACTCTGCTCCTAAAGTTGGGAAAGCCACTCCATCTTTCTGAACCTGTTTCTTTACATTTAAAGTGATGGGGTTAGACTAGGTGGCCTTGAGCATTCCTTTCCTTTTCTACAGCCCTCAATTCAACATAGACATTATGAAATCAGAGACTTATATAAATGGAATCTTCCAGATTGGAATGTGTATTTAGCTTTTCTAAGTACAAAATGCTTTGAAGGGAGGAAAAAAAGGTTCCACTCAACACTTGGCGAGCGGTATTTGTTCTGTAAAATAATTAGCGAGTATTATTGAACTAGGTTGTCACATAATCACAAGAGAATTTTTTTAAAAAAAGGATTTAGGAGACTCAATTTTCCCTCCCATAGATCAAAAGAGTGACTAATAGAAACCATGGGTGGATGGTTAATAAAAATCTGTACAGGAGGAGAGAGCCAACATGAAATGAAAAGAGTGCTGATCTCAGGTCAGGAGCCTTGAGTTCTAATCCCAATTCTGAAAATATATAATTTTTAAAAGAATAATGCAGGGGACCAGTTACAGGGGGATGGAAGAGCTGAGAAGCCAGAGGGAAGTGTTTGTGCCCTGGAGTGTTTGTGCTCAGTCATGTCCGACTCTCTGTGACCCCATAGACTGTAGCCCACCAGGCTCCTTTGTCTATAAGATTGTCTCAAAAAGAGCAGGTTGCCATTTCCTATTCCAGGGGATCTTCACCACCCAGGGATTAAACCCGCATCTCTTGTGTCTCCTGCTTGGCAGATGGATTCTTTACCACTAGCACCACCTGGGGAACCCCAAGGAAGCCTAGATATTAGCAACAGCAGGAAGCCACTGCCATCCTGGGCTGGAGGGAAAAAAAGAGAGGATGTGCTATTACTGGAACCCAGAGGCCATGGTCACCTGATGGAAGCTGGAACTACAGTGGGTCCATCAGTGGGAGCTGGAGCCAGGGAAGAGATACAGCAACAGTCACAGGACTGAAGGATGGAGGGCTGGAGAGAATATCCCGGTTCTTTCTTGCCCTGTCCTCCAGTCTTCTGCCAGTGCTTCACATTGCTAGATCCAGCTAGCAACTAGCTCATATCACAGGATGGCAAATGCAACCTGCAACGGCCAGCACTTCCTCCATACAGAGCAGAGAACGTGCAAGGATGGATCTGAGGACAAGCAGGCCAGGAATGGCCCTAAATACAAATTCTGCTTTCTTGTAACACGGACCCATAGTGTTACAGATCAGCGTGCAACTTATAATACTGTGTGTAACTTATAACAGTGTGTAACTTATAACACTGATCTCTAGTTCCCTATCGGCCTAGAGTCTAGGTCTTCACACGTCTGAGGACATCCATCCTGTCATGTCTTGTTTTCTTTCTTTCCCAAGCCTGACATTCAAACTCCCGTATACAGAATACTTCCCAAACCTCCTTCACTGTTCTGGTATCCCTCCTTCTGGGAGCTCCCTGGGATGTGGTACCAGATGTTCACAAGAGCCCTGGTGACCCGAACACCAGCTCAGAAACAGAGGACTAATCCCGCCCTTCGTGTAGCAATGCAGCAGTCATCCCACTGCTGACTCATGTGGAGTCTATGGACTATCAAGACCCATGTACTTTTTTCCTATGTGATTTCAAGTCTTTCCTGACCTGTCTTAGCAGGGTAACCACACATTTGATAAGCACAACCAAATTCATCCTCCAAAGCGCTGGTTTAAAAAGAAGAGGAGGAGGAAGAAAAAGAATAGAGTTAGACCAGAGCAAAGGACAGAGCTCTGTGTCACTCCACCGGAGATCTCCCTTCAAGTTAACTCAGAACTATGAATCAAGCCTCACCGGGTGGTGCTGCTCAACCAGTTCTAGATCCACGAACAGCAAAGGAATTATGCAAGACTTTATCAAATTCTTTACTTATATCACAATGTATAATATCCACGGCAGTCAGCTCTCTTCACTTCAAGTACAGAGTGCTTAACTAATACTTGCTGCCTTAAAGTTAAATAAAATTATCTTGATTCACCTAATGATACTGTTTAAAGAAAGTTAACATGGTCATCTTAATGGAACATCATAATGAGCCCATGTTGGCTGCTGGTGATCACCACTTTCTTCTTTAAACAAAAATAAACCTACTTGTTCCAGACTTTTTCTAAAGAGTGGCCAAAAAGGCCTGTTATGGATCTGTGATTCCTGAAATCTACTCCTTTCTTACTTTAGAAAGCTGGGGCAATATTGCCCCTATATAGTCTTTGGGTACTCTCTTATGTCCCTAAACTGGAGGGATTCTAGTTGCTGCTTGAGTTTCATGGGTCTTGAGACCACCCTTCTCCCCAGTAGGAATAAATTGACCCTTTCCACACCAGGAAGGATCCAAGAAGATGGGAACACATATAGCACAGCAAAATCCTTCATTTAGGGTGCCCATATACAAGCCTTGCGGATGGTTATAAGAACAGCTCCAATACAGCACCCTCACATCCTGCAGCCCCCAGACGGAATGCCACATGGGGCCCAAGATACCATATGTAATCAGGGGGACTCCCAGCGGGGCCAAACCTATGATCCTGCTCCTTCTGTTTAAAAGGCTTACAAGCAGCCCCATAGGAAGCTGAGCCAAAACACAACAGAGATTGGGGCCATGGAGTTTTCCTCTTTATCTCTCTTCCTCTTCCCTCTTTTTCAACTTCCCTCTCCCTCTGAATCTGTGCTTTAGAGTCGCTATCATTGCATTTGCTGCTCAGGAAGCTGTCCTGTAGGCAGCTCATGAGGGCAGAACTAAAAGCCTGGGAGAACAGCCTGAAGCCCAAATGACCAGCTTCTTCCACCCCTGCATCCCCACAGGTGTCTGGACATGGATGGGACTGTGCAGAGGACACAGTGCCCACCAAAAAATGCAGAAGGATGTTCTCTATTCCTCGCTTCAACCCATAAAAATGCCCTCTGAGCTCAATCAATGCTTGATAAATTCAAGAATGAACTCAACTAACCCATCCTCTGCCAAGAGGGATCGTGCTCATTAAAATTCTTGATAACCTTAATGTTTCAGGATAGATACAGCTATTATTTTGTTAGCCATAATTTTCTGTCTTGTTTTTTCCTCCCAAGAACAATGGAGGCTGCTGAAGGTTGACAGACACTGATTAAAGACAGGTGCAAAGATTTGGACATGAAGATATTCACTGATGCTATTTTAGCAGAAAATTGGAAACAACCTGTATGCCCAACAACAGAGGATGTTTAAATACCTATGGTACACCCATATAATAGAATATCGTGCAGCTTTTAAAAATCATGTTGTCAGACAGTAGATGGAGTGATGTTCACCACTGTTAAAAGGAAAAAGCAAGTTACAAAAGCAGATTGCTATACACACAAAGAAGGATATTTTTCAAAAGATATGCTAATAATTAATGCCACTGGTGGAATTATGAATGGATTTTAAAATCTTCTTTTGCTTGTAAGTTTTTCCCCCTTTTTTTTTTCTACAGTGATGTGCATTGCTTTTGAAATAAGGCAAGGTGGGATGGGTAACAATAAAAATTATTTTGCTAGCCAGGAAAAAAAAATAGGAAAATCCCCTTCTTTCAAGGCTGTCTTCCAGCATCTTGTTCTGCCAGATGGATAGGAAGCAAGCTCAAACCCCACTGGTCCAGCTTGCCCAGAGCCCCATGGAGGTCACCTTGGCTCTGGGCAGAAGCTTCCTTGGTGCCAGCAACCACCTCGAGACGAGTTATTAAAAATGAGGCGGTCCCAGGCGAGATCTGGTTCCAAAGTACCAAGGGCCACTTCAGCCCAAAGAAATGGCAGTTCCAGAACCCTGTGAATTTTCAAAGCAGAACAGCAGCCCTAGCTTGGGAGAGGAACCTCCCTCCCTCTCTCCTCCCGGCTGCCTGCCGAAGGTTGCAGACGGCTCCCTTTCCATCCCACAAGAGGAGACAGGCAGATGAGTCATAGAACTGGCTTGGATTAAAGGAGTATTATCGTGTTAGAAGAAATGGATCTACTTTATTATCTGTTTCTTGTCGCCTTACAAATAAATATGCTTTTCCCACCAGACAGATTTCCTTAAAAAGCCACCGATTTCATTAGCTGAAGCTAAGAAATGACCAATATGAGTTAGAAATGTTCATGTCTGAAGAGTAGCCAAGCTGAAAAGATGTAGTGGAAACACTGAGGAAAGTGGTTTATAAGTCTAGATTCAAGTCTGCAAAGTGATGCCATTCTTCTAAAAATATACAGAGGAACCACGGAAGTCCTTTCCCCTTTTCTAAGAGCTTTCTCTTTCTTTCTTTTAAAGAAACATACTAGGATTGGTTTGTAAATCTGAGATTCAACACCTCAGATTTCCCCTTTTTTGTCGAGATGATGATCAAGCGATACTATTTTAAGGACTTCCTTCTCTTATACAGATTTTTCCACACTGGGAGGACAGATAAGGTATGTTCCACTAATGTTCCTGATTAAACCCACTTGCGTGCCAGCAGTCATTTCCCTTTGTCTTGCTATCCCATGACAACAGATTGCATATCATAGGAAATTGGAATGGAGATTTTATTTGGTTTGGATCTCTCTTCTCCATTGTTTAATTCCACATTCAGTTTTTCATTCTACATCTGCCTCCTTTTGCAGACATATACTACGATTAAAACGTCGGAGAAGGCAATGGCATCCCACTCCAGTACTCTTGCCTGGAAAATCCAATGGACGGAGGAGCCTGGTGGGCTGAAGTCCACGGGGTCGCTAAGAGTCAGACACGACTGAGCGACTTCACTTTCACTTTTCACTTTCATGCATTGGAGAAGGAAATGGCAACCCACTCCAGTGTTCTTGCCTGGAGAATCCCAGGGATGGGGGAGCCTGGTGGGCTGCCATCTATGGGGTCGCACAGAGTCGGACACAACTGAAGCGACTTAGCAGCAACTATGATTAAATACAGGGATGGCTAAACGAGTTGGTGTTGCTTATTGCCGACTCACTTCGTAGACTTCTCAGGAGCACTCTGACCAGCCCTCTCTCTCCCCAGAGTTGCAAAGAGTCAGACATGACTGAGCACACACACACACATACCCTCTGCCCTCAGAATCTCTGGTCTAAAATGTACTATGTACTCAGTAAAGAGCTGATGACTGACGTACATATCTCTGTTGTTAATTGCACTCCCAGTACTTTGTTTACTGTTGATCAAGTTCCAATAGTCAGTTTCCCTGTTTGCGCTAAGATGTGTGGATGTCTCAGTGATATTTCTGTCTTCAACCCAGATCACCTGTCCATTAAAACAAACAAAAAAGAAAAATAAAAAAAGCTTCCACCAAGTGCCAGAAAAGTAGGTCTAGGGGGGCAGAGAAAGTTTCACATTTCCTGTTGCTGAATTTAGGCATGGCCCTTAGAGGAAGCTGGATGACTTTTCAATCCAATATGCTCTGTTCTCTGATGCTATCATCCTTGTTTTTCCTTAGGACTACAAAGCCATGTTGCCAAACTTTTTTTAATGACCCAGCTATTTGTTTTTTGAGTGTCAACTTTTATCCAACTGTTGCTATGACTTTTTTTCTTTTCACTTAAAATTGTGATTTTAAAATATTTTGTTTTTCTAAATGGAATCCATTAAATCTAAGAGCGTTCTTTCCATTTATCAAACATGAACTGTGTGCCAGGCATTGGGTACTAACTAGCTTCCACACTCATTATTTCACTCACTCCCTTACAACCGCCCTATGAAGGAGATGCCATCACCTGAGAAAACTAAGGGAGGTTACACCATTTGCCCAAGATCTTATGTCTAGCGAGGGTTCTTTAAACCCTTCCAATAAAATCCATCCAGCTCTTACTAGCTTAAGTCCATGAGTTTTGCCATCCAGAAAACGTTTTCTGAGAACCCAAAGGAGAACTGTATTTGCATTCTGAAAAGTCCAGACCTCCTCCAAAAGAGGCAGACTCCAGGCAGTCAAGAGGCCAGACTCACTTGTGACACTACCTTAGTGGTCAGTAGAAAGTCCAGACATCAGATCAGATTTCAAGGCCCAGCTCACCCACATATACTGAGCCTGAGACCATAGGCTCAGAGACAGTTTCCACATCTCAAAATGGAGATAACAGTTTAAGTTATCTTCGAAACTGCCAACTTTCAACCATTTTTGACCTCCAAAACAAAATTTTTTTTTCAAATTCCTCACTGGGTCATTGTAGAGATTAAAACGAGTGCACAGAGGAAACAATAAATGGCTCTTTTGGGCAGACTTTTCTCTTTCCAATTTCATTTTGCTCAGGTCAATAAAGTGTGTCCCTGTTCTCTGCCCACACTTTACATGTTGAGAAGCCGGCTTAAGGTTATGTAAGTGTTGGAACTGATAGTTCAGGAAGAAAATATGACTGCGTGGATAATCAGGAATTAACAACAAAGGATCCCCTCAGGCCTTAGTGCTCCGTGCATTTCCCTCCCCCCCCCCCCCACCCCAGTTTAGTCTCTTAATTACTAAATCAGTATACAACTGCTTCTCTCTCTTTTTTTTTTCCTTTTATAAAGTGGAAGGAGGAGAGTATTGAGGAAATTTAGCACTCTATGTTAAAGTAAAGGTTTTTAAATCCATTCTTGCCAGAGTCTGTGCCTGGAAATGGCTTGGCTCCTCGGCCAGCAGGAGGGGGAGTCCTGCCTTGGACGGCAGCTCGGGCTCCAGACCACGGCCGCCGCACCCACGCCGGGAGAAGAGCCACCAGCGTTAGTTGTACCTGCCGCACGCTGTTTACCTCCTCGCTAGGTGCCAGGCCCTGCTCTCGGCCCCTCACATGCATGATTTATACACTCCCCTCACACCATTCGGGACAAAAGGGAACTCTCATTTTCCCCATTTTCCAAGTGAGGAAATAGGCACAGAGAAGTTAAGTCACTCGCCCAAGATCTCCTAACTGTGAAGTCAGACTCGAACCTGGGCAGCTCCAGCATTCCCACTCGGAACCTCTCCTTTTCCAACTTGGTTTTTCATCTAAGAATTCTCCAAACTTGGCCACCCCCAAGGGAAGGGGCTCGGCATCGCCAACTCGCACGACCTAGCCGGGCTCCGCAGGTCCAGGGCTGCGGGTGCCCGACGCGGGGCGCGGGTGGAGGAGCGGCGCCTCCCCCGGGTATTTAACCCCAGTCTGGAGCCCGCGGGGCGCCGGACGCTCCTGCTCCTCCCAGCTAGCGCCTCCCCGCCCTCCTCCCGGCTCTCCCGGCGCGCCCCACCCTCCGCCCCGCGCTCGCCTCGCGCACAGGCACCGGCCGGCGGGCGCGGGGAGCGGAGAGCGGGCCGCGCTGGCCTCTTCCGAGCCGCCCCCTGCCGCGGCCGCCGCGCATCGCCCGGCCGGAGTGCGACGCGGCTGCCCGAGTCCGGACGCCGGCCCCGGACGCCCCGGGGACCGGCGGGCGGCTGTGGACGCCAGCCGGCGGCATGGATTCAGATTCCGGCGAGCAGAGCGAGGGCGAGCCCGGGACCGCCGCAGGTACGAGGGGTCGGGGCAGCCCCGCTAGGAAGAGTGGGGCATTGAGGAGGGGAGGCCGGGGCGGGAAATCCCGAGTATTTCTCGGAGCTGCCGGGCGGGAGGCCGATCCCCAACAGTCCGATCCTTTCCAGGCCGGGACTGGGACGGCTCTGCGCTCTGACTTTGCTTTGGGGTTTTCTCCCCATTGCATCTGGGCGCTGGAGGGAGAGTAGGTGCGTTTGAGGGTGGCTCTCCGCGCTGCAGGGCTCGGGTCGTCGGGCCGGGGCAGGAGGTGGGGAGGTATCGGGCCGGGGTTGGGGAGGGGGGGTGGTTCGGGAAATCCGTACCCTGTAGTTTGCTGCAGTGAGGGTTGCAACACATCTGCTTTTTGAAATAACTTTCCAAGAGCCGGCCGGGTCCTCGAACCCCGGGCTCCAGGGACGCTGCGGAACAGATGACCGGCTCGAGGGCGTGACAGGACACTCGGGGAAGAAAATGCCCCCGCGGGTGGCCAGGCAGGACTCAAACCACAGCTCGTGGTTGCGGTTCCCGAGGTTGCTAGATGAGCCGGTGCAGAAGCGTTGGCCCATCGCTGCCCTGCACACGCGGAGAAGGTCCCCCACCAAGGGTCCAGGGAGACAGACACATCGGCGCGCGGGGGCCGAGCTTCGCCTTTAAGGGGCGCAGCCGGCTTTTCACAATCGATAGTTAATCGAAACGATGGGTGGATGCTTACTTAGGAAAAAGATGAATGTCCTCCCCCGCCTCTCCCTGATACTGAGCAACAGGAGGAAGCCACCCACAGCCTTGAGTCGACTTACCGCCGGGCTCTGCCCACCTCCACTGGCCAGCTCCGCCCGCCGCCCACGGGTCCAGGGGCAGAAGACCTATGGTACTCACACATACCCGTGGCTCCCCTCGCACCACGCCACCCTGCAGGCTGGCCCTGGCCAGCAGACCTGTGACCTGAGAGCTGGGGTCCTCGGGTACAGATCGGAGGTCCCAGACTAGTCCCCACTCTTCCCACTGTCAGACCAGGGTCCCCAGGGTGGGGACCAAGTGTCAGGAGGCACCATCAGCCCAGGCGTGCCTGTAGGAAAGTCAGGCTCAGGAATCAGGCAAGTCAGCGCCAGAAGCTGTGCCAAAGGCCCTGCATATATTATTCTCCTTCATCCTCACAGCACCTAGCCTGGTGGTTATTATCTCCATATTCCAGAACTGGGTTAGGTGGCTTACCCATAAATCATAGCCAGGGCCTAGCCAAGGGCGGAGTGACTGCCTTTCTGTTGCACCTCACAGGGCAGCTGGGTGGGAAGAGAGGATGGCAGAGAAGCAAGGTGGCATCGTCAAGATGCCTATGTGTGAGGACTCCTATCTCTGTGCAAGGGCCACCTGCTTTCTGTAGGTATGTGTGGACCTAATTAATAAACATGAGCTCTTCTCCAACCTGTGTGTTCCCATGACTATGAAGCACCAAGCTTTTGTTTCACAGGTGGCTTGTGGATCTCTTCCCATCATTTAAAAGTTCCAGTGGGTGTTTTGTGTGTATCTAAGTATATCTCTAGAGTTCAGAAGGAGGAGGGGAGGTGGATACATTGATACTGAAACTTTACTCTCTCAAAATCTCAGGAACTAAGGTGCTCTCCCGGCTCCCACCCTCAGATCTTTTATGTCAGTTGATGGAGAAGGGAAGGAGGATAGGAGGCTTTGAGAAAGAGGAGGGGAGGAAAAGGGGGAGGGGGGCGGGTAGCAAGAGACACTCAGAAGAGTTGGTACTTGGATGACAGGGGAGGAAAAGAGTTCTGAAGGGTCTGGTTGCTTCTCCGGGCAGCCTGCTCTGCAAGGAATATCCCTGAGGGTTCATGTCTGTTTGTGTGGAAGACCTCTACACGGCTAACAGCAGCTGAGCCGTGACTACCAAGGTTGGATGGATCCCGTGAAGAATAGGGCAGCCAGTTCTATGAGCTGTCACCATTTGTTTGTGCCTTACTGTTTTATACAGTCATTTCTTCTTCCTCTGTGTGCTTGAATCTCACAAGTTGAACATTTATTTGAATGTCACAAGTCATTCTGCTAAATGGCATTCAGTATCACTCATTACTTTCAGTCTTAAAGTCTTCGTGACACACCTTCAAAACTAAGTGCTAATTCATCACCTAGCTGTGGCTACATCCTATCGAAAGGAAACTCCTGTTGCAGCTTCAGATACAGGTTAAATTATCCATAGGGGTGATCACTGTCCCTGTAAGTAACATGACATCCATCTGTGGACCTGTAACTGTGCAAGCTGAGTGGGTTTGTAACTGAGGACAGCAGAGAAAGTGGGGCATCTTGGAGTATTAATGTGTGTATTTGTGTGTACCCGCCTCACAGGGAGCTGAGATGAAGGGCTGCTTCCTCCTCAATGCCCTCTCCTTCCTGAACTTGTAGAGAAGCCCTGCTGTAAGATGGACTGTATTAAAGTCCTGAGCCTGGACTCTGGAATCAGAAAGACCTGGGTCTCAATCTACCCCCGTGTGCTCTAAGTTGCTTCAGTTGTGTCCAACTCTTTGTGACCCCATGGACCATATCCCACCAGGCTCCTCTGTCTATGGGATTCTCCAGGCAAGAATACTGGTGTGGGTTGCCATTCCCTTCTCCAGGGGTTCTTCCCAACCCAGAGATCTAACCAGCATCTCTTACATCTCCTGCATTAGCAGGCGGGTTCTTTACCACTAGCACCACCTGATGGGCAAGTTAACTTCCTCATCTGTAAAATGGGGATAACATTTTATAACATTTATAAAACATGTATAAAACATTTATAACATGTATAAAACAATTAGTATTATTGTCATTATTATTACATTAATGTAATTGCCTGAGAAGATTTGTTTTGAATTTTCTCCTTTTCACTCTGTCTCGTGTATGTGTGTGTGTGTGTGCACATGTGTTTGTTTAGGAGAGGTTATTTTTAAGTTACCTCTTCTCATCCTCATCTTCTAGTTCAAGGCATAAAGACGGGGACCTTCAAAACTACTGCTTTCACCATCCATCTCTTCTAGCTCTAGAGAAATTTGCACAAAGTAGAGAACACCTTATCCAGTCTACCTTCTAACCTGGAGGTTAGCCATTTTTATGCCACTTCCGATAGAAGAGTGGTTAATCCCCACACACACTGGTTCACCTTTTCCCGTCAAGGTAACAGGAGACAGGGGAGATAGTCACTATTCTGCTGTCCATTTTTGCCCATCTCATAACCTTCCTGGTCAAAAACTGGCAGAGGAGTGAGGAAATGTTTTTACTGTACCCCTTTCAAGAGCCTTTTCCAAAGATCTCCGCAGTATCTGCTGTACTGCTCTCTCATGGAGCAGTCCCTGCATAGGAAGGTCAAAGGGGGATTGTGGATGAGATTTGTCCTAATCTGCATTTTCTGGTTTTCAAGAAGCACAGGATGGTGCTTCCATGTCATTCTGCTGCCTGCAGCTCTCCTTTGCCTCTCTGTAGTTTTATGGTTCTTTCTATGATTAGGAAAGAGACAGCATTTATGGAACACTGGATTCTTTCCAGAGACCCAACTTGGCAGTCTCTCCTTTTACAAACCCACCATCCATCTCTCAGGAATCTTAGAGCTTGGTATATTAACTCAGCACTGATTCAGAGTTTTTCCTAAGAAGCAACAAGTGAGTAAACATTAGCAGTGTCAGTTTCTTTCCTTTCTGACTTGTAAAACTGAGATCGTCTACCCCGGCTGAAACAGACAAGCTCCTTCTACCCAGAGGTAGCGCCAAGCAGTCACACTGATGGAGCATCCCTGTGTCTGGGTAAGTGCCACAGAAAAGCGTTTCCATGTGATAGAGTTGGGATGTGATCAGGAAACCTCAAGATAATAAAAGAAGTGGGAAAACAGCAGGCTCCTGACTTTGCCCTCCTTGTCTTTCCCATTCCCTAGGTCCTAAGCTTGGTCCAGGTAGACAGAGTGGCAAAGGAGTAGATAGGATTCAGTAGTTAGCCAAGAGGAGGTAAGGTGTTCCAGAAATCAGACACCATTGAGCAAAGGCACAGATAAACAGGGAAGAAATTGGAGTGGAGGGCATATACTAAGGTGTGCATGTGTGTGTGCTAAAAGTTGCTTCAGTATGCCCAACTCTTTGTGACCCCATGGACTGTAGCCTGCCAAGTTCCTCATCTGTGGGATTCTCCAGGCAAGAATACGACTGGGTTGCCATGCCCTCCTCTGGGATACTAAGGTGTACTGGGAAATAAAGTTAGATGAATGAAGGGAGAGCCACTTACTAGAGGGGGTCTTAATAACTTGGTCCTGGCAGCACTGAAGGAGCCCTAGCTGAGCTGATAGTAGAGCAGAGATGTCCCTGACTGAGAGCTGTGTTTTCAGAAGCCACGTCTGACAGACATGAAGTAGGGAGATGGCCTAGGCTTGGAGCCACGGCTACCAGGGTGTGACCACACAGTCAGAGGGGATGGTATCCTTAAGCGAGGCAGAAGAGGAAGGATGCAAATGCCATTTCAGAGAAACAACAACAACAGAAGTTGGTGACAGATTGTACAAAAGCAGTAAAAGGAGAGGGACAGTGGAAAGGGACTGGCGTGTGGAGTTGGGCTGAGGCAGGGAAATGCAGGAGACAGACTTCCCCACCCCACCAGTGCTTCCTTTCTTTCCATCAGATACTTAATAGTGAGGAAAAGACCCTGAAGACAGGAAAGATTGAAGGATGACAGAGGACGAGATGGCTGTATGGCATCATCAACTCAATAGACGTGAATTTGAGCAAGCTCCGGGAGATGGTGGAGGACAGGGAAGCCTGGCATGCTGCAGTCCATGGGGTCACAAAGAGTCAGAAATGACTTAGGGAGTGAAGAGCAACAAAGTTTTGCTCAAAGGCACTTCCCCCTACCCATAGTAAATTATGCTGGGACGTTGGTTTTGGAGGATCATGGGGTTCTGGAGTTTGTTGATTCTTATTGTTGGGTTATTTGTGGAGGCTATTCAGTAACATTTGTCGCCTGACAAATTAACAATCGATGGACTGAACAACCAAACAAGCACAGGCAAGGACACCACCTGGGGAAGATGAACTACTTGGCTATTAGTCATAGTCCCAGGTCTCATTCTTATTTTGGACATTTTCAGGGGCTTCGGCCCCAACACACAGTGGGCTGCTTTGAGGATCAGGACCTTGTCTCATGCTTTCATGTTTCCAAGGTTTTATGGACATTATAAATGAATGAGAAATTTGAGGAGCCTCCTGAGAGCTCTGCACTAAAAGGCCAGATGGACAGCCAAAAACCTGTCCTATAAAGTAGGGCTGCCAACGCTTTCCTTCAGTGCTTTGCTTCAGTGTTTTAAGATCACTTGCACTATCTGGGACTCTTGTTGGAAAGTATGGGGGCATGAAAAGAGATACAAGGATACAGTCCATTCTGTCTCCAGGAGGGCTTGGGATCAGATGGGCAGATAGGACGCAGGTACTGATGGCCACAGCTTAAGCCAGTACAGGAAGACTCTCACACCGTTGCCCTGAGGTTAGATCCTGGCCACGTCTCTGTTTATATGTTTTCTCTTGACACCAGCCACTTTCCATTGTGTGTTTTACAGTTATTCCTGTACATGTCTTATCTCTGGTATTGGTCTTAGCTCCCTAAGGATAAAGACTGGGCCTTTTTCCTCTGTATCGCCTCTCATCAACACCACCTGTGTGCCCTAAACACAGTGGTAGGTTACTGCCTGGCTGGCTGGCTGCTTGGATAGATGGATGGATCTACAAATGCTGTTATAAGTTGGTTCTCCAGGAAGCAGACTCTGAGATGGAGGTTAGCATGAAGTGTGTTTATTGGGAGAGGGTCTTGGGATCAATACCTGGGGAAGACAAACAGACAGGAGGGATGCCAGGCTGGGCAGAGGGAGAAGCTGAGCTGCAGAGCAGGCCCAACAACAAGTTGAAGGTGGAAAGCCCTACAGAACTGAGTTGAGGTGAGGGACTAGGCTTTTATATCACCTGGCTTAATGATCAGTCGTTACATGCAGGCCATCCCTGCATCTTGGAAAAAGCTGTCCCCTTCAGCTGAGAGCTGTCTGCAGGCAGCACTTCAGCAGCTTGTGGAGTGCTTGGCCTTTCATTCCTGAAGGGGGACCTGGAGCGTACACCATGGCATCTACCACGGGTGGCTTCCATAGTTCTCCAGGAATGTTTCATGGGGGTGGCAGCCCTGCCTGTGGGCAACTATGAACATTATCTGGACCTAATTAGAGCAATTTAGATAGCCAGATGAAATTAACCATTCTAGATCTCACAGATCTGCACCCAGCTGTTCAACCCATACAACCCAATAGATATTGGTTCATCACCTGTTTTGTGTTCAGTAGGTGAGGGGTACTATGGTAGCAGACAGAAATGGTGTTAGGGACCTCCCTGGTGGTCCAGTGGTTAAAACTCCACTTTCCAATGGAGAAAGCGTGGGTTGGATCCCTGGTAGGGGAACTAAGATCCATCCCACATGTCATAGGGTGTGGCCAAAAATTAAATAAAACTTGTTTTTTGTTTTTTTTTTCTTTTTTTAAAAAAGAAATGGAATTAGATGTGGCCCTGTCCTCAAGAGGCTTGCAGCCATAGGGAGAGAAAATGCCTACCCAGTATGAATCTGTAAAATTGACAGCATCAGCAATAAATAGTGGAGGATTCAGGGACTTCCCTGGCGGTCCAGTAGCTAAGACTCTGCACTCGCAATGCAGGAGGCCCAGATTCAACCCCTGGTTGGGGAACTAGACCCCACATGCCGCAGCTAAGACCCAGTGCAGCCAAAGAAATTAGTTGAAATACATTTGTTAAATAGTGTCAGGTTTGGAGCGTGGGGCGTGATGGTCTGGGGTTCTAGGGGAAGCCTCATGGTGGAGATGGGCCTTGAGGACAGCCTTGAAGGAGTGAAAGATTTCGACAGGGAGAAGAACGAGCCAAGGGACTCAGAGAAGGAGGGACAGACAGGAGTCCGTGGGAAGCCTGGCGTAGCCCGGGGGGCCCCCTTAGAGGGCCAAAAGGAAGAGAGGGTGGACATATTCAGAATGTCAAATTGGGTGTTGTGGTGCTTGTGGCCAATGTGTAAATTTCTGGAGATGGAGACAGAATGTCTATGTGTATGTAAATATAAAGCTATTTTCTACGTTATTTTTCCCTAAAAATATGGCACCTGCTTTCTTATTTGTCAGCAAAACCAAATAATAGTTACACTTTCCATTAGCACTTTTCTTTAATTGGTTCATTTTCCTCCAGAGTTACCATTGGTTCCATCTGAATTCACATGTAGATCTCTGTAAAGACACTATATACATAATTTTGTTTTGTTTTTCAGTCACTTGGCTTCCAACTCTTACTGTAAAATGCCTGTGTAGGTGGGTGTTTGGGCTGTACTGTGTACAAGTATAAATATAAAGGCTTGAGAAGAAGAATTTAGCAGATAAGTTCTCTGAGATAGCCCAGTCTCAGAAAACATAAAGAGTAGTGAGAACCCTTTTCCCCAACATATATTATCACATGCCCCCAAAACATATTTTTTATACATCAGAAGTGTTCTTTTTAGGCAACTGCATAGCACAAATTCTGAAACTGCCTTAGAACAGTCTTCATGTTCATATTGGATTTTCTAAACATCATTGCCTAGGAATAAAATTGAGCTTGTTCATGGAAAATCTAGTGTGCAGACTATAAAAATGGAAGGCTTGGCCGCAAAGAAAGTGCTAGACACACCCTAATAGAAACCAGTATTTTGTAATTCAGTTCTCCGGGGAAAAAAAAGAGAGAGAGACACTTTGGTGGTATCCAAATACTGGTTTAAACAGCTGGAAAACCACAGAAGCAGCCACTAGTTTCTAGATTGTCTTCTTGAAAATAAAATATGCTTTCTGAGAACATTTTCTAGCCTGGAAAGGAAGTATTTTGGTGATACACAGCTTTATGGAAACTTGCAGTTAATGTTTTTATGGTAGAGGCATCCAGTTTCATGTGCGGGAGGAAATTCTGTAAAGGGTTGTTCTGGTGAGCACACACATCCCGCATTCCCAATTTGGAGCCTGAGGGTTATGCTAGGAAGATATAGCCAGATTTTGGGGGAATAATATGGGAGGGAAGTGAAGGGGGCTGTCTGCCTGGCAGGCCGCTGCATTAGCTCTTCCCTACCCCACTTGAGTCTGGTTCCTTGGTTTGCTTGGAATGACATCAAGAAGGTCAGGAGAGAGGACTGGGGCCCAGGTCACAAGGTAGAGAAAGTAGATTTAAGAAGTTGTGGCATATACCAAACAAGATGAGAAATGGTCTTTGCCAGCCAGAGTCCAGTCCCAGAGGGCCAGTCCTGAATGTAAAATA
The DNA here is from genome assembly GCF_029378745.1 of Bos indicus. Classification (NCBI taxonomy): domain Eukaryota; kingdom Metazoa; phylum Chordata; class Mammalia; order Artiodactyla; family Bovidae; genus Bos; species Bos indicus. The sequence goes on from NC_091769.1 coordinate 59,155,376, forward strand.
ATAGTGATGTTTTGAATTTGTACTTAATTTTATATTATTTAAGCACATGCAATGTATTTGAGACCAGGTTAACTATTTATATGGTATTTAAGACTTACACAGGCCTTATAGGTTAGGTACTATAAATAGCCCCATTGTATAGACCAGGAAACTGAGGCATGGAGAGGTTAAGTAACTTGCTCAGGGATATTCAGTTTCTCAGTGGATATGAAGCTGGTCTAAACTCCAAACATGGTGCTCTTTACCAGGTAAACTCTGTTGTTAGATCAGTAGATGCCACCAGGCTCCTTTATATCCACCACCAGCTCCCACAGGGCCCTTGGACTACAACGTTCCTTCTTCAGGCACCTACTGGTAGGTTAGGACATTCTACCTCCAGAAGGCCCTGTTTGAAGCTGCAGACATTTCCTGCAGTGGCCCAATAATACATGGGCAAAGAGGGGCTGTCATGGGTTCCAAAACAGGAGCTAGTAAGGGTTGGTTTAGGAGGGAAGAAGAGGAGAGCAGCACAAAGCAGCTGTCAGGGAGAGAAGGCCCTGGAAGGACCCTGCAGCCATGTATATGTCTAAGGTCCTGGCAACGTGGTGGAGGAGGAGACAGAGAGGAGAGAGGGTTGAAAAGCAGCGTCAAGAGAGATGCCAAACAAATGCTGCCTCTATCAGAGTGCGCTTAGACATTTTTTCCACTCCAGTATTTAGAATCATTCTAGATATAGAATCACCAGGACATGGTGACCAATTGGACTCAAGGGCAAGAAAAAACTCGAAGTTGAGACTATGGCACAATGATGAGATACTGAGCTGAACAACTTGGGTTTGGGTTTCTTACTTATTGCTTTCCAGTAACATTATTTTCCAACCAAAGGAGTACAAGCTCATGATAGAATATGCAAAAACAGTACAAAGAAGAAAATTAGATTGAGTCCCAAGAATAGATGGGCTTTTCCAAAAGAGTGTAGTCCAAAAGCCATCCTGAAAAATGCAAGAGACCTTTATTTAGGGAGGAAGGAAGTTTTGTATGGAGAAGGAAATGGCAACCCACTCCAGTATTCTTGCCTGGAGAATCCCAGAGACGGGGGAGCCTGGTGGGCTGCTGTCTATGGGGTCACACAGAGTCAGAGCCCCACTTCTGAAATGTTTAGTAAGAACATTGGCTACACTGCCAGACAGCATCAGCACCAGAGCTAGAAGCCAGATACTCTGGCTCTATTGGTCCCCCAAAACATATGTAATTGTAAAAAAGGATCAGAGTTATTCTGGATGTTCGGATATCAAAAGGACCGCTTCCATGTTTCCTTTTGACACCTTCCACCGTGTTCTTGCCATCCCCTCCCCTTTTCCTCTCCTGAGCTTTCTCCCTCCCAGCACAGCTGCCCAGAAGTCAGACACCACAGGCCCACACCAGGCCCTTCCCATGTACCAGGCCCACTTCACCAGTCAGGAGAGCCCTACATGGAGCCCTTAGAATATTTTTACATTTTTTTTTATACCCAGGAAGAATTTGGTAGGTTTTATAGATGCATGGCGACAATTGCAAAGGTTAATTTACTTTGAGTTTAATAACTTCCAGCTTCGGGAATAGATTTATTGGTTTCTAGTTCTCCAATTACTCTGTTTAGATTGATTTTTTACTTTATAAGGAAAGAGGTAAATTTGTTCACCTGTGTTAGCCTCTCTCTCACCCTTAAGATTTAATTCATTGATTCAATCTCAGTCAAACAAAGCAGGCAGAGCTAAGTTAATACATTCAACTTTTAGCGAGCCCAGAGCAGTACATGATGGGAATTAAATGTGAATTTTCTTGACTTTTTTTTATTTTGGTTTCTCTGATCGTATGTAATCCTGATTTTTCCTGCTGTTGTTGTTCAGTTGCCCAGTCGTGTCCAGTTGTTTGAGACCCCATGGACTGCAGCATACCAGGCCTCCCTGTCCCTCACCATCTCCTGAAGTTTGCCCAAGTTCATGTCCATTGCATCGGTGATGCCATCCAGCCATCTCATCCTCTGATGCCCTCTTTTCCTTCTACCCTCAATCTTTCCCAGCATCAGAGACTTTTGCAATGAGTCCACTGTTCACATCAGATGACCAAAATACTGGAGCTTCAGCTTCAGCATCAGTCCTTCCAATGAGTATTCAGGGTTGATTTCCCTGAAGATTGACTGGTTTGATCTCCTTGCTGTCCAAGAGACTTTCAGGAGTCTTCTCCAGCGCCACAGTTCAAAGGCATCAATTCTTCGGCATTCTGCCTTCTTTATGGTCCAGCTCTCACAACTGTACATGACCACTGGGAAGACCACAGCCTTGACTATACGGACCTTGCTTTTCAACATACCGTCTAGGTTTGTCATAGCTTTCCTGCCAAGAAGCAATCATCTTCTGATTTCATGTGTGCAGTCACCATCCACAGTGATTTTAGAGCCCAAGAATAGGAAATGGGGCTGGATGCCATGATCTTATCTTTTAATGTTTAGTTTTAAGCCAGCTCTTTCAGTCTCCTCCTTCACCCTCATCGAGAGGCTCTTTAGTTCCTCTTTGCTTTCTGCCATTACACTGGCATCATCCGCATATCGGAGGCTGTTGATATTTCTCCCACCTGTCTTGATTCCAGCTTGGAACTCATCCAGCCTGGCATCTCTCATGATGTGCTCAGCGTATAGGTTAAACCAACGGTGACAGCAGACAGCCCTGTCGTACTTCTTCCTTGATCTTGAACCAGTCAGTTGTTTCATGCAGGATTCTCACTGTTGCTTCTTGACCTGCATACAGATTCCTCAGGAGGCAGGTAAGATGGTCTGGTATTCCCATCTCTTTAAGAGCTTTCCACAGTTTGTTATGATCCACACAGTCAAAGGCTTTAGCGTAGTCAATGAAACAGAGGTAGATGTTTTTCTGGAATTCCCTTGCTTTCTCTATGATCCAGCGAATGTTGGCAGTTTGATCTCTGGTTCCTCTTCCACTTCCTTTTCCCTGTATCCCTCCTCAATTTCCCCTTCTGCCATCCTTCATTAATACCTTTTTTCTACCTGTGTCTCCTAAGGCTTTGCTCTTGGCCTTGTTCTTTTCTAACAATACACTTTCATTTGGAAAAGCCTGCCCACTTTTCATTTGGAAAGTGGAAAAGTGAAGTCGCTCAGTCGTGTCCAACTCTTTGTGACCCCGTGGACTGCGACCTCCCAGGCTCCTCTGTCCATGGGATTTTTCAGGCAAGAGTACTAGAGGGGGTTGCCATTTCCTTCTCCAGGGGATCTTCCCGACTCAGGGATTGAACCCGGGTCTCCCACATTGCAGGGGGACGCTTTACCCTCTAAGCCATGAGGGAAGCCCTTTTTCACTTGGAAAAGCCCGCCCATTTTTCCAGCATGAAGCTAAAGTTTCCCAAAGCTGTGGTCTAACCTGGTCCTCTCTCCAGAGCAAGAATCCTGCCCGTCAAAGTCATCTGGGTTTCATCTCCTTCCTGTCCAGGAGACACCCCAACTCAGCATAGCTACACCTGGACTGTTACCTTTCCATCACCCTCTCTCAGCTCTTCTGATGGCCTCACCAGCCACCAAGTCATTCAAAATTAAATTGTGAAGTCATAAGAAGAGTGACGGAGAAGGCAATGGCACCCGACTCCAGTACTCTTGCCTGGAAAATCCCATGGACGCAGGAGCCTGGTGGGCTGCAGTCCATGGGGTCACTAAGAATTGGACACGATTGAGCGACTTCACTTTCACTTTTCACTTTCATGCATTGGAGAAGAAAATGGCAACCCACTCCAGTGTTCTTGCCTAGAGAATCCCAGGGACGGGGGAGCCTTGTGGGCTGCCTTCTATGGGGTTGCACAGAGTTGGACACGACTGAAGTGACTTAGCAGCAGCAGCAGCAAGAAGAGTGAAATCTCCTATACATGTGATCTCATAGCAAAACCAGGACATGGAGAAAGCAGGCATTATTCCCAGTTTATAGATAAAGAAACACATCCACAGAGATTATTTACCCCAAATCACAAAATAAGTCGTAGATTTCCACTATTTAAAGCTACATCCCCCTCCAAAAAAAAAAAGGGGGGGGGGGGAGGGGCAGAAACAAATCTAAATGTTCAACCTAAAAATATATAAGCCCAGACTTTGGGGTCAAATGGGTATATGTTCACACCCCACACATGACTTGAAGCACTGCCTAGAAACATTTCAGAATCTGTTTCTTCACATCCCTGGGGTGGCTATCAGGTTTTCATGTGTGCTCAGCTGCTCAGTCATATCCAACTCTTTGCAACCCTATGGACTGTAGCCTGCCAGGCTCCTTTATCCATGGAATTTTCCAAGCAAGAATACTGGAGTGGGTTGCCATTTCCTCCTCCAGGGGATCTTCCTGATCCAGGAATTGAACTGGAGTCTCCTGCCTTTCCTGCATTGCAGGCAGATTCTCTGCTACTGAGTCACCTGGGAAGCCCCATTCAACCCAAGCATATAGGTAAATATTCAATCAAATAATTACTGAATAATTAAATACATAATGACATTTCTATACTGTGGAATATTACTCAGCTGTTAAGAAAAATTAATTTGGAAAAAATATAGATGTTTGTATTATAATATATGAAGAAAGCTTGATAATCTATGATCGCAATTTTGCTATATACATACATGTACACATATATACATGTATATTTATTTATACATGTACACCCATACACCTGTACCTACATATCAATACATCCCTTTTTAAAAATTTGTATTGAAATATAGTTGATTTACAACGTCCTGTTTAATTTCTGCTGTACAGCAAAATGACTTGGTTATACATATACATATTATTTTTCATCCTTTTTCATTATAGTTTATCACAGGATACTGAATATAGTTCCCTGTGCTATAGAGTAGGACCTTGTTGTCCATCCATCCTACATATAATGGTTTGCACCTGCTAATCTCAAAATCCCAATCCATCCCTCTGCCCTCTCCTCCTTGGCAACCACAGTTCTATTCTCTATGTCTGTGAGTCTGTTTTGGTTTCATAGATCACATACCCCTTTTTTCTTATAGAGAGAAGGGGAAGAAACTCTCCCTCCATTCACATTCATGAACTTTTTTTTTTTTTTTAAATCCTGGAGCAGAATTAACCATTCTGTGTGATGAGTTTGTAGGCAATTTTAATTTCCATCTTTTTTGCTTTCCTTCCATACTCAATGAGAATGTATAACTTGCAGCAGATTTTTATTTTAAAAACCACCCGAAATGAGATCCAGTGGACTTGTCCACTGCTCATCCTTCTGACTTTCTTGCAGGTTTGTCCCAGGTCCCTCTATTTTCTTCCTTGACACTCATTCTTCCCTCTGTTCCCCATGATCCTCTTCCCCATCAGACCAGGCCTCCATGGGTTCTTTTCATGGGCTCCTGCTGGCTCGCTGGTGGGGGCAATTCTGGACTTCTCTCCTCAGCCCCCTTCCTACTTACCCACTGCCCTGGCAGTGCTCTGCACCTCCACCTTATCACACCCTCCCTTCTGAGCCCATCTGGCCTGAGCCCCTATGCCAGGTATAGGAAGTATGAATACTCAGGGTGGATAAAGAGCTTATAGATTTGAGGCCAAGAGCCTCGGAACCTTGCAAGCCAAGTGGACCTGCTGGGTGAGTTTGCTGACCCAGCCATTATGGCTCTAGACTGTGGCCTTGCTGCTGCTTGCTGACCAGCAGTGTGTACAGCCTCTATCCCTGACCCTGCTCCCTCCCAACCCCCATCCCAAACATGAGTGACTTTCAGTTTCCACTTGTTCATCCTCACACTGATTTTGTCTTTATTACTTTTACAATTTGAAAAAAAACACCCTGTGTACACCCATGGAAGATTCATGTTGATGTATGGCAAAACCAATACAATATTGTAAAGTAATTAGCCTCCAATTAAAATAAATAAATTTATATTAAAAAATAAAAATTAAAATAAAAGAAAAAAAGAAGAGGCATTTAAAATTCTATTTTAACAGGATTATTAGCTTCTGGGAGGTATTGGTCTTCCACCCTCAGGTTTGATCTGTCTTTCCAAAAAAGTTCATTATTGAAATGTTGTTGTTGTTTAGTCGCTCAGTCATGTTCAACTCTTTGTGGCCCCATGGACTTCAGCCCCCCAGGCTCCTCTGTCCATGGGATTTCCCAGGCAAGAATACTAGAATGGGTTGCCATTCCCTTCTCTCGGGGATCTTCCCAACCCAGGGATTGAAACCCACATCTCCTGCATTGGCAGGCAGATTCTTTACCACTGAGCCACCTGGGAAGCCCATTGAAAAGTTAATATGATATTAAGTATTATATGTATCTATTTCTGAAGGAATTAGAAATTATTGAGGTCTTATAATAACCTATAATGGAAAAGAATCTGAAAAAGAATATATATAACTGAATCACTTTGCTGAATACTTGAAACTAACATAGCACTGTAAATTAACTATACTTTAATAAAAGAAAAAGAAGAAATGTATTGGATTTTGTGTGTATCTTGGAGCTGATATAAGAGATATCATGGCCCCAGTATTATTTGCTGCCTCCCTATCTCCACCTTATTTTACTCTAGTCCATCAAATAGGAATAGCCCAGTCAGGAAACTTATAGGAAACAAAGGTGTTCACCCTTTAGACTCACATTAACTAGCGTTTTTAACCTAGTTTTAAATTAGCCCCATTCACCCTTAATGACTGATATTCCCCATCAGCTAGAATTTTGTCTATCTTTACTTTCTTCATTTATATTATAAAATATGATTATTTTATGAGGTCACAAAGAGTTGGACACAACTGAGTGACTGAACTGAACTTATATTGATACTGATGATTATTTTACTCATTCTCAGATATAAAAACATATAGTAACTAAGCATTTTCACCCTTCCAGAAAAGTTCCTCCTTCCATTAAAAAAATCACTTTCTTAATCTTTAAATGGAAAGCAATATCAGTTTCCTTATTGAAAAGCCATATCTTATTAATTGCAAGTGGGTGAATATGACAACTGTGGATTTTAAAGGAGAGATCAGAGACTATGAGAGGAAGAATAATTGAGATATGAGTACATTCCTAGAGGAAGCAGGTGTTTATGTCTAGAGTGATGGATGGTACATCCTAAGACCAGCAGGTTCTATAAGCACCCAAGCAGGATATCTAGAGACTATCACCTGTCTTTCCCTTCATCCTAGGAGGGAAGTCAGTGATAGGCTGGCACTCACTCGTGGGTAAAGAAGTTTGGTTCCAACCATCCTTGGTTTTCTTTATTTCATTTTTATTTAAAAAAAAAAAAAAAAACAACCTCTCCACATAAATTAGCTCTCCGGGGCTTCCTGGTGGCTTAGTGGTAAAAATCTCCCTGCCATGCAGGAGACACAGGTTTGATACCTGATCCAGGAAGATCCCACATGCCTAAAAACAACTAAGCTCGTGTGCCACAAACTATTGAGCCTGTGCTCTAGAGCTTGGGAGCCACATCTGCCGAAGCCCAAGCAGCCTAGAGCCCATGCTCCGAAATAAGAGAAGTCACCACAATAAGAAGCCCGAGAATGACAACTAGAGAGTAGCCCCCGTTTGCCGAAAGGAGAGAAAAGCCTGCACAGCAGTGAAGACTCAGCACAGCCAAAAATAAATAAATTCAAGCCAAAAATAAAACTATTTAAAAAAATAGCTCTGCTATATTGGTACAACCCAATGAGAGTGGCTGAGGTCTGAGCCAAGTCTGAAGAGGGGTGAAGGTCAGTGGTCATTAGGGTCTGAGACTGTCTTATCAGCAGGATAAAGAGCAGGGGTGAGGACTAAGCACAGCTGGTCACGTGGTTGAGGAGTCAGGTCATGTGGCAGGGAAGCCAGAGGGGCCATAGGCCTGGCCGATTCTCTTTTTTTTTAACTTTTTATTTTGTATTGGGGTATAGCTGATTACCAGTGTTGTGATAGTTTCAGGTGAACAACAGAGGGACTCAGCTATACATACACATGTATCCATTCTCCCCCAAACTCCCCTCCCTTCCAGGCTGCCACATAACATTGAGCAGACTTCCCTGTGCCATGCAGTAGGACCTTGTTGGTTATCCATTTTAAATATAGCAGTGTGTACATGTCCATCCCAAACTCCCCAACTATCCCTTCCTCTCATCCTTCCTCCCGGCAACCATAAGTTTGTTCTCAAAGTCTGTGAGTCTCTTTCTGTTTTATAAGTAAGTGCATTTGTATTTCTTTTTATATAAAGGATGTCATATATCTCATTCTTTGTCTGATTTACTTCACTCAGTGTAACACTCGCTAGGTCCATCCACATGGCAGCAAATGACATTATTTCATTCTCTTTAATGGCTGAGTAATATTCCATTTTATATTTGTACCGCATCATCCTTATCCATTCCTCTGTCAATGGACATTTAGATTGCCCCATGTCTTGGCTATTGTAGATAGTGCTGCTGTAAATATTGGGATGAATGTTTCCTTTTGGGTCATGTTTTTCTCCATATATATACCCAGGAGTGGGATTGCAGGGTCATATGGTAGCTCTAGTTTTAGTTTTTTAAGAATCCTTCATACTATTCTCCATAGTGGCTGTACCAATTTACATTCCCACCAACAGTGTAGGAGGGTTCCCTTCTCTATATACCCTTTCCAGCATTTACTGTTTGTGGATTTTTTAATGATAGCCATTCTGGCTGGTGTGAGGTGATACCTCCTGAGGGCCTCTTGGCTTGCAGCAGCCACACATGGCTGCCCCAGCCTTCTTGAGCCTCCCCACCTGGAGAGTAGCCCCCTTTAATATTAAAGAGCCCAGAACTTTGAGAAAAGCTGGCTTCCAGCTGGGGCCTTCTGACCTCTCACGTCCACCCCAGGAGCAAGTCCTTCTAACCTCCCTTCCAGCCTGTTTCCCTGGCCCCAGATCTCTGCTTCATCCTTGTGCTTCGCTTCCCTGCAGCCCCTCCCACTTAAGTGTTCCTCTCCATCGATCCTCCCACCCATCCCACAAGCCCTCCAGAGTGCTAGAGGGACTATGGCAGTGGAGACACCAAGATAAGTGGCTGTGACTGGCGACTTGTCATGAAGCAAAGATATTAAAAGCTTCCAGAGAGAAAAACCAGGCTCTTAACAATGCACTAGTCAGAGAAAACCATAAGTCAAAAAGATACAGGCACACCAGTGTTCATAGCAGCACTGTTTACAATAGCCAGGACATGGAAACAACCTAAATGTCCATCAACAGAGGAATGGATAGAGAAGATGTGGCACATATATAGAATGGACTATTACTCAGCCATTAAAAAGGAACAAAGTTGGGTCATTTGTAGAGACATGGATGGTCCCAAAGTGTCTCATACAGGGTGAAGTAAGTCAGAGAGAGAAAAACTAATATCATATATTAAGGCATATATGCAAAATCTAGAAAAACAGTATAGATGATCATATTTGTAGAGCAGAAATAGAGACACAAAGGAAGAGAACAAATTTATGGATACCTGGGATCGACACACATACACTACTGATACTGTGTGTAAAATATGTAACTAATGAGCACATACTCTATAGCACAGGGAACTCTGTTTAATGCACTGTGGTGACCTGAGTGGGAAAGAAGTCCAAAAGGGACAAGGCACAGGTATACGTATGACTAGTTCATTTTACTGTAGAGTAGAAACTAACACAACACTGTAAAGCAACTATACTGAAATAAAAATTAAAGACACACGAAAAACAAGGCACTAGTTTTCTGCATAGCTGAGGACTAAACAACGGTGTTGCAGTATCTTTGAATTCTCAAGGCAAATGATTGGTGATACAGAGTTCTGAGCGCAGTCAGACTACCAGTCAAGTGTGTGAGGTAGACTAAATCATTGTTTGATAAGGTAGATCTCAAAAAAATTGCCTCACTGTGCTCCCTTCCTTAGGGAGCTGCTAGACTAGGAGTCAGCCAACTGACATCCCCAGGCCAAGACGAGCCTGTCACCTGTTTCTGTATGTCCCACAAGCTAGAAGCATGTTTACTTTTTTTAATGGTTAAATTGTAAATGGTTTTATAGGTACTTTTTTGTGCTTTTGGCCCTTAATTCTCTGGCCCTTTAAGGTAGCTTGCTGATGCATATACCGGACAAAGTGTTACACTGAAATGGGGAGCAAGTTAAGAAGGAGAAAGCTGTGAGAACCAAGAAACAGGAGATGGATACAGGAAAGAAGAAATGAAGAGTGAAGGAAGAATTGAGCTGACAGCCTGGAGCGGGCTAAGAGACCTTTGCACCCAGATTTGAGCCAGGGCACACAGCACTCCCAGAGAGGAGTCTCCAAGAAAGATTAGTTGATTTGTTTGAACCTGTTGTGAAACACTTTATATTCTGCTTAGAACTTTAGGTGTGAATTACTGCCCAGTAGCAGCAGCAGCAGCAGCAGAGTAAATTGAACTATGGAATGAGGTTCGTGACATTGTACAGGAGACAGGGATCAAGACCATCCTCAAGAAAAAGAAATGCAAAAAAGCAAAATGGCTGTCTGGGGAGGCCTTACAAATAGCTGTGAAAAGAAGAGAAGCAAAAAGCAAAGGAGAAAAGGAAAGATATAAACATCTAAATGCAGAGTTCCAAAGAATAGCAAGAAGAAATAAGAAAGCCTTCTTCAGCAATCAATGCAAAGAAATAGAGGAAAACAACAGAATGGGAAAGACTAGAGATCTCTTCAAGAAATCAGAAATACCAAAGGAACATTTCATGCAAAGATGGGCTCAATAAAGGACAGAAATGGTATGGACCTAACAGAAACAGAAGATATTAAGAAGAGATGGCAAGAATACACAGAAGAACTGTACAAAAATCCTCACGACCCAGATAATCATGATGGTGTAATCACTGACCTAGAGCCAGACATCCTGGAATGTGAAGTCAAGTGGGCCTTAGAAAGCATCACTACGAACAAAGCTAGTGGAGGTGATAGAATTCCAGTTGAGCTATTCCAAATCCTGAAATATGATGCTGTGAAAGTGCTGCACTCAATATGCCAGCAAATTTGGAAAACTCAGCAGTGGCCACAGGACTGGAAAAGGTCAGTTTTCATTCCAATCCCAAAGAAAGGCAATGAAAAGAATGCTCAAACTACCACACAATTGCACTCATCTCACAGGCTAGTAAAGTAATGCTCAAAATTCTGCAGGCCAGGCTTCAGCAATACGTGAACCGTGAACTTCCAGATGTTCAAGCTGGTTTTAGAAAAGCCAGAGGAACCAGAGATCAAATTGCCAACATCCGCTGGATCATGGAAAAAGCAAGAGAGCTCCAGAAAAACATCTATTTCTGCTTTACTGACTATGCCAAAGCCTTTGATTGTGTGGATCACAATAAACTGTGGAAAATTCTGAAAGAGATGGGAAGACCAGACCACCTGATCTGCCTCTTGAGAAACCTGTATGCACGTCAGGAAGCAACAGTTAGAACTGGACGTGGAACAACAGACTGGTTCCAAATAGGAAAAGGAGTATGTCAAGGCTGTATATTGTCACCCTCCTTATTTAACTTATATGCAGAGCACATCATGAGAAACGCTGGACTGGAAGAAACACAAGCTGGAATCAAGATTGCCGGGATAAATATCAATAATCTTAGATATGCAGATGATACCACCCTTATGGCAGAAAGTGAAGAGGAACTAAACAGCCTCTTGATGAAAGTGAAAGTGGAGAGTGAAAAAGTTGGCTTAAAGCTCAACATTCAGAAAACGAAGATCATGGCATCCGGTCCCATTACTTCATGGGAAATAGATGGGGAAACAGTGGAAACAGTGTCAGACTTTATTTTTCTGGGCTCCAAAATCACTGCAGATGGTGACTGCAGCCATGAAATTAAAAGACGCTTACTCCTTGGAAGGAAAGTTATGACCAAGCTAGATAGTATATTCAAAAGCAGAGACATTACTTTGCCAACAAAGGTTCGTCTAGTCAAGGCTATGGTTTTTCCAGTGGTCATGTATGGATGTGAGAGTTGGACTATGAAGAAGGCTGAGTGCCGAAGAATTGATGCTTTTGAACTGTGGTGTTGGAGAAGACTCTTGAGAGTCCCTTGGACTGCAAGAAGATCCAACCAGTCCATTCTGAAGGAGATCAGCTCTGGGATTTCTTTGGAAGAAATGATGTTAAAGCTGAAACTCCAGTACTTTGGCCACCTCATGCGAAGAGTTAACTCATTGGAAAAGACTCTGATGCTGGGAGGGCTTGGGGGCAGGAGGAGAAGGGGATGATAGAGGATGAGATGGCTGGATGGCATCACTGACTCGATGGACGTGAGTCTCAGTGAACTCCAGGAGTTGGTGATGGACAGGGAGGCCTGGCGTGCTGTGATTCATGGGGTCTCAAAGAGTCGGACACAACTGAGTGACTGATCTGATCTGATCTGATCTGAGAGTGAATTGAAGGCCCTGGTGGCTCATATGATAAAGCGTCTGCCCCCAATGCAGGAGACCTGGGTTTGATTCCTGGGTCGGGAAGATCCCCTGGAGAAGGAAATGGCAATCCACTCCAGCACTCTTGCCTGGAAAATCCCATGGATGGAGGAGCCTGATAGGCTACAATCCATGGGGTCTCAAAGACTTGGACACAACTGAGCGACTTCACTTTCAGAGTGAATTACTGCCCGGTAGATAGAAAACTAACCAAAAGAAATACAAGGCAGTGTTTAACTCCTGGGAAAACAAGATGAATAAGAAAGGAAATGCTGTCATGGAAGTGACAGAACATATATGACTCAGCTATGAATGGCATCTCTATCACAGCAATGTAATCACTTAAGTTTGATTTAAACAAATATTGAAATAGAACCAAATTGGAAGGTGGAAGGAGAAATGAATGGAAAAGACAGCTAAATTCTCACCTTCTGTGAAAGGAAGTTAAACATAATTATTAGTAATTACTAATAACTAGTAATTATTAGTTGCAATGGTTATAAAGTGTTTTGCCTCCAAAAAGCCAGGATCAGAAGTGGGCCAGAGTCTACAGCATTATGAGCCTTATAGAAGGATTTAACTTTTTAAATAATGTACCTATATTACATTGAAAAACGATTTTTAGAAATAAAATTAAAAATAATAGTAACTGGTAAGCTCAGAGTGACCATGCCCAGGTGGGGAAGGGGCAGTGTGGCAACCTCAGGCCCCTGTGTGGAGGAAGCAGGCATCAGCGTCCTGAGACCCCACCTGCTCCAGTTATCATTATTGTTCCTGACGTGAGTGTGAGTGGATTTCAATAAAATGTCAAGACTGTCAGCCATTCATGCATGCAACAGTCTCTATGTTTCAATCCCTGGCTAAAGTTGCAGTGTTAAATTAACTATGATTCCTGCCCTCAAGTTGTTCACAGACTGGTGAGATATAAAGTCACTCATTCAACCAATGGATGATTGCTCTCCATGGTGATAAGAATATAACAAAGGGAAAAGTAGTTGCAGAGAAAAGTTGCTGAGATGTTAGAAGTCCTTCGGGGAGCCCTGGAGGTTATTGAATAGGAATTGGTGGTGAGGGCAGAGCCAAAGTTCAGGCACAGGGGAACAGAATATACAAAGGTGCAGAGGGGACCCAGACATGATGGAGCAGGACAGGTGAAACCTGAGCGTTGCCTGGAATCAGGAGCTCAGAGTCTGTGGAGGATGAAGCTGGAGAGGTGAGCTCAGCAACCAGCATCCCATGCTCAAGAGTCTGGCCTCTGTCTTCAAGGCCATGGGAAGCCAGCCAGTCAATTGATGTTCTCCCTGATGGAGGAGTATCATGAAAGCCAACTCTTAAGCCCAGTGTGGAAAACAGAAAGGAAGCTGGGGCAGAGAGATGAGTGAGGAGACGGACAATCATTCGGGTGAGAAATGATCAGGGTTGGTACTAAGGTGGTGTCAGTGAGACAGAGAAAGGCATATAGATACATTTGAAGATGTGAAGGAGACCGAATCGACAGTCTAATGTCCCCTTAGATGTGCGAGGTGAAGGCAAGGATGACGCCCACATTTTTGTCCAGACACTGGGCAGGCAGCAAAGCCACATATAATACAAGGAGGAGGCTGCAGAGGGGTGGGAGAAAGGGGCTGAGAGAAGCTCTGAGCATGAGGCCTGGGAATCTAGGTGGAGAGGGCTGGCAAGCAGTAACATGTGGGGCTGGGCCTCAGCAGAGACACCTGGGCTGGGAGGCATATCAGCAAGAGCAAGGGGTGACATCTCACATTCTGGGAGAGTGTGTGGCAAGAGAGAAAAGGGTCCTGAGCAAACGGAGAACACCTAGGCCTCAGGCCTGGGCAGAAGGAAGAGGAGGCCTGGAAGATGCTGTGAAGGACCAAGACAGGGGAATCCAGAAAGCAGAGACCAAAGGAGCATCACAGGCTGTTGAAGGTCAGATGAGCCAAGGCCCGAGTGTGTGTCGCAGGGTGCCACAGGCATTCCCTGTCCCAGAAATTACAGCAGAGGTAACATATTTGGCCGCACCCACTGATGCCCCATAGAACCCCCCACTCCCATGCTATGACAACAAAATGTCCTCCCATATCCAGTCACTCCCCAGGAACAACTAGAAGGTGACCTCGTGAGAGCCAATGCCATTGAGTCTGGGGTGAAAGACAGGACAGGACAGGACCGCAGCGCCTCTGTCCTCTTGTGGCTGACCCTCCTCAGGCCTCTTCCTGGGGCTCCGGGCTCACCCTCTTCCCCATGACATCACTTCCTGTGCTGCCCAGTCAGTGTTGGGGTTTGAGGCTTAAATCTATCATTGAGCTCTTTCTATGTGCCGGGGACACCATGGTGGACACAGCAGTCCCAGTCCCCCTCTCCTGGAACTTGCAGTGAATGAACATGTGACGCCAAATGGAAGGTCCCTGAACAGGCCCCAAGAACCGAGTTTGTTCTGGAGAGAAGGAGGGCTCAGAGGAGAGGGGGAAGGAGGACAGCAAGGGATGCTTGGATCTGGGGAGAAGATGCACTGAGCCATGGGTGAAACCGCGGAAAGGATGAGCCAATCTCTCTTGGGGGCAGAGAGGTGGGATGACAGGGCTGTGGGCCTGGTGATAGGAACGGGGCCTGGCGTGTGGGACACAGCTCCCGTGTGCAGCTGCGTCAGCACAGGGCAGCCCGCCGGCACTGGCTGTCTGCAGCTTGGTCTGCGGGTGCTGAGGTCAGCGCCGGGAGAAGCCTGGGGGAAAGCTTGCTGACCGCCGCTCTGTGGCAAGCACAGGCTGACGTCTGACAGAGAAGTCAAGGGCCCTGGGGCTGGAGCGGGGAGGGGGGAAGAGGGAAGGTGTAATTTTGGAGGAAAGCCACAGGAAAGGAAAGCTGGAGCCTCCAAGGTCCATGCCCCAGGTTTTCAGAAGGACGGAAAAGCAGGAGGCATTCCACTGCGGAAACCACTGGCAGTGCAGAGCTGAGAGCGAGCTTGGAGGCTGGAGGGAAACCAGTGTGAAAGAAGGAAAGCTGAGGGTCTCTCCCACTGGCAGGGGCTCTATCTCAAGCATGCCCAGTGGGGTTTTTTAATGGACTTAAAAACTCAGTTTCTGATTCTGATGAGGTTATTATTAAATTGAGACTATAAAACAAATGAGCAGAATCATCTAGTCCAACTCCCAGACGTATAAACCAGGAAGGTGAAGACTTGGGCCCACAGCACACAGGGAGTACCCTGGGGCTCTTTCCTCCACTCCTCTGCTGTGAGCTCATGGAGAAACAGGACCCAGGTCAGCTCCCAGTTTTCCCTGTATTGGGGATATTCCCCAGACTTGGGGATCAACTTCATAGCCACAGCCCTGGCATCCTGGCTCCCCAAGACAGCAGTTATCAGCATCTTAGAGTGACTGGTACCTAGTGACTTGATTTGAAACAGTGAAACTTTTTGGTGGTACTGTCTTATATTACCATGCTGCTAAGTCACTTCAGTTGTGTCTGACTCTGTGCAACCCCATAGACAGCAGCCCACCAGGCTTCCCTGTCCCTGGGATTCTCCAGGCAAGAACACTGGAATGGGTTGCCATTTCCTTCTCCAATGCATGAAAGTGAAAAGTGAAAGTGAAGTCGCTCAGTCGTGTCAGACCCTCAGCGACCCCATGGACTGCAGCTTCCAGGCTCCTCCGTCCATGGGATTTTCCAGGCAAGAGTACTGGAGTGGGGTGCCATTGCCTTCTCGGATATTACCATGAAGTATAAATAACTTTCTTTGGAGGCTTTTACTGCCTTTGAGACAAGTATGGCAAAAGTTTAATTTAGAAAGGAAGCCTCAGAGAAAGACACACTTATGGGCAACTTCCAGAAAGGCAAGTCTCCACAGCTACTCTCTTGTTCAGAATGGTTCCTTCAGAGGTAGGGTACCAGCAGAACTAAGGTACCCAACCTCCAGGGACCTGGCAGGAGAGCAAGCTATCCACCATCCCAACTCCCTTCAGCAAACTGGGCCAGATAGGACCATGGCACCAATGGATATCCAAAATGTGTCTCAACTCATGTCTCATACCTCAGATCCATAAACAACAAGAAGAAACCAGTTACTCTAGAATACCGTTAGGGGGTACTATAAGTCATATTACATATGCCCCTTTCCTGTTCATATTGACTGAAATCCAAAAACGTCATTGTACAAAATTCTTATTTCACTAAAAAAAAAAAAATTAAGTAGACTATTAAGCAAGGCATAACACTGGCTGCCAAATCATCTCCCATCCAGAAGTACCTTCCGTTTCTTCACCCTCATGTGTTTCGACCTCCCTAGTACAGCAAATTGTTCATCTTTTTTAAGCTCACTAAACTGAGGGTTAACATATTACTGTATTAATCTCATTATAGCACCTTCTAAGAGCATCAGTGCTTTGGGCTTAAATACCCACCATCTCAGCCCATATTTTGTTTATTTTTGCCAATATAGGTAAGAGTTTGTTTCATTTTATTGCCTGCTTTAAAAAAAAAATTTTTTTTTAGGCTTTATAGCTATCCAAAAATGGGAGATTTCCAAAGATTGACGTTTTTATTGCATTGTTCTGTTTACTAATTTCACATATTACCAAGTTGGCATCCTCCCACGGCTCTGAATGTGGCATCCTACTGGCATCCTTGTTAGCAGTCTGGTGGCCTGAGCCTGAGTGTTTGAGCGCCTGCCTTGGTGAACAGTTTGGGAGCTGCCAACAGAGAAAGAGAATCACCCAGAGAGACAGACATGGCCTGTGCTATTCTGATCCCCAACAGCTCCTGAGTATTAAAATAGCCTGTGAGCGTGAAGGGCTGTGAATCTGGGGAGGCTCAGGGGTGGCAGGAGGGGTGGATGCTGCTGCCATGGAGAGAGGGTTCCTGCTGGAATTGAGTGCTGAGGGTATGATGGGGTGATGCATCTTGGGCCCCAGGTGCTGCTTCTGCTTGTGGGGCACAGACAGAGCCTGACCGGATCAGGCAGACAGCTCTGTGTGACAGGCAAGGGATGGAACTCAGTCCCTCAGCTGAATTCAGTACTTTTTTTTTTTTTTTTAGTGAGATCAGTTCAGCCTGCACTTTGTGAATAGAATGTATCTTGAACAGATAGAATCTAGGCCTCCAAGTGTGAGCAAAGAACAGGCTAAATCATTTATCCAGACATTCATGTAACATTTATTGGACTACTTCTGCTTGATGGACACTGCCCTAGGTGTGAGGTTCACACCCTCCGGAGCATCAGTCCTGTTAGCGCCCAGCGCCAGGCACAGCACAGCAGCACAGGGAAAGGACTGTAGGCGGGCTGGGCTCAGGTGTGAGGGCCACCGTCCCTGGGTAGGAGGAGGCCTTCAGCTGGGACAGACAAGCTGTGGCTCTGCCCCTCCCACCCAGACAGGGGTCCATTGGATTCACCTGTGGGCATGTGGGGCCCGGGTTCCACCCTCATGGAGAGCCAGCTGTGTTGCTGGTACTGTTTGGTTCTCATCTACCTGGCTTTCTTCAGCCAGCTGGGCTAGGGCACAGCCATCCTAGTGAAGACACCCTGTGGCTTCTGATTTCAGTATGACTGCTGACTGACATGGAAAAGCAGGGAGGGCTGGAATGGGGGTAAGTGGACCAAGGAGTCTGCTTGTGGGGCTACCTCTGGTTGTCACCTGCCATATCCTGGCTCAGGAAGGAGCATTAGGAGGGAATACTGCCATTTGCCAAGAGACACCTTTGGACATCCTTCCCCTCTTTGTGCTCCCTGCTGCTGCTGCTACTGCTAAGTCGCTTCAGTCCTGTCTGACGCTGTGCGACCCCATAGACAGCAGCCCACCAGGCTCCCCCATCCCTGGGATTCTCCTGGCAAGAACACTGGAGTGGGTTGCCATTTCCTTCTCCAATGCATGAAAGTGAAAAGTGAAAGTGAAGTCACTCAGTCGTGTCCGACCTTCAGCGACCCCATGGACTGCAGCCTTCCAGGCTCCTCCATCCATGGGATTTTCCAGGCAAGAGTACTGGAGTGGGGTGCCATTGCCTTCTCCCTGGTGCTAGGTTATTTGTTATTTGTTACTGTCTCCAGGCCTTTTGTAGCAAAAACTTTGAACAAATTAAAGTCTATCAAGAGAGAATTGGGAGAGGAAATGGGAAAATTGGAGCAGGGGGAAATTATATCATCAAAAAATATATAATCTATTTATTGACAAAGAAAGATATCCTCAGAATGTTAAGTGAAAATACAGATTAGAAAATAGTGTTCATTGTTCCCATGTTTGTAAATATGAAAGTGCATATGCCTGAGAGAGTGTTTTGAAGAAAATATATACATGCTAACCATTATGCATGATGGTATCATGGGGTGCTTACTTTCTTCCTTTAGCTTATCTGCCTTTTCTGATGGTTCTCAGTGCTCATGTATCATTTTTATAGTAAACTTATTAAAGAAAGAAAATATTTTGAGAAACAGCTCCTCAGTCTCCCCTCTTAAAACAAAACAAGGAGAACAGTATTAAAAATTATGCCAGTGGGTAGTGTTTGTCTCTTTACTCCTGAGAGTGATCTACCATTCAGAATGACTACCTACTTTGTGGATGCTCTAGGGAAAGTAATAAAATTCTAAAGATTTTGGATTAAGATTTTAGATTTTAAGCTCTCAAGACCTTAATGCTATGCTAAGTCACTTCAGTCATGTCCGACTCTGTGCAACCCCATAGACGGCAGCCCACCAGGCTCCCCTGTCCCTGGGATTCTACAGGCAAGAACACTGGAGTGGGCTGCCATTTCCTTCTCCAATGCATGAAAGTGAAAACTGAAAGTGAAGTCGCTCAGTCATGTCCGACTCTTAGCGACCCCATGGACTGCAGCCCACCAGGCTCCTCTGTCCATGGGATTTTCCAAGCAAGAGTACTGGAGTGGGGTGCCATTCAAGACCTTAAAGTAGTTGTTAAATAAAAAAATTACAAGAATGTTCTGTTTTAGGGAATTATTGCTCTTCTACACCAGAAAACATTAGAGAAATTGATTCTTCATTCATCCCTACTCTCAGAATAAACACTAATCACAAGTGGCTTTTATGGACACACTTTACTAACCCTTCAAAAGACCATTCATCCTTGTCTGACATGTACAGTCTCAGAAAACAGAAAAAGAGAAAGCAACCCAATCCATTTTATGAGGCTAGTTTACTCTGACATCAAAATAAGACAAAAACTATAATAGAAGAAGGTTATAGACCAGTCTCACCTTTGAGCATAATTGTAAAATGCTGACTGTGATATTTACTAATAGATTTCTACAGTATATTAAATGCATGACCAAGTAAAGCAGCTTATCCTAGGAATGCAGGGATGATTCAAATTTAAAAGTCTATTAATAATTGATTAAGTTCACATATTAAGAGAGACAAGCCATATAATCATCTCAGTAGGTACAAAGAAAGTGTTTGATAAAATTAGATACATATTTTTACCTTAAACAAAGCCTTAGCAAACTAGGAAGAGAAGGAAGGTTCCTTAACTTCATAAGCAGTATCCATAAAAAATCTACAGCAGAAAGTATATGTGGTGGGAAATATTATTAGAAGCAACCCTATTAAAGTCAGAAATGAGACAGGGATGCCAAATACCACCCTTACTATTCAGTATTGTACTACAGTTTCCTACTAAGGCAATAAGGCAAGAAAATGAAATAGGAGGTAGACAAAAATAATCATTCTGTGCAGGCAATGTAGCTATCCACATTAAAAATTACAAGCAGTGCTACATAAAGTCTATTAGGACTCAGAACTCAACAAAGTTTTTCAATTGGAGACAAATATACAGGGATCAACGGACATGAATTTTAGCCAACTTCAAGAGATAGTGAAGGACAGAGGAGCCTGACATGCTGCAGTCCATGGGGGTCACAAAGTGTGGGACACGACTTAGCAACTGAACAACAGCAACAATACAGGAATCAGTTGGGTTCCCATGCATTATCAATAACCACTTAGAAAATATAGTAGAAAAAAATTACACTTAGAGTAGCAACCAAAACTATATGGTACCTAGAAGTAAACCTAATGAAAGATATGCAAGAGCTTTATGGGTGTGACTGTAAGACCTTATTCAAAGACAGAGAAGACACTCTGATTAAATGGAGATATATCATGCTAATGAATGGGAAGCTTACTATCATAAACATATCAGTTTACCTCAGATGAATACAAGGTGTTCATTTGGTCAAATGACACTAAAATTCATTTGGAAGAGTAAAGGCAAGAATAATCAAAACAATTTCTAAGAAAATAAAATGGGGGGAACTTCCCTATGGCCAATCAAGACTTACTACGCTGCTGCTCAGCCCTGAGATTTCTTTGGAAGGAATGATGCTAAAGCTGAAACTCCAGTACTTTGGCCACCTCATGCAAAGAGTTGACTTATTGGAAAAGACTCTGATGCTGGGAGGGCTTGGGGGCAGGAGGAGAAGGGGACGACAGAGGATGAGCTGGCTAGATGGCATCACCGACTCGATGGACTTGAGTCTGAGTGAACTCCGGGAATTGGTGATGGACAAGGAGGCCTGGCGTGCTGCGATTCATGGGGTCTCAAAGAGTCAGACACGACTGAGTGACTGAACTGAACTGAACTGAACTGATGCTGCTGCTAAGTCGCTTCAGTCGTGTCCGACTCTGTGTGACCCCATAGACGGCAGCCCACCAGGCTCCCCTGTCCCTGGGATTCTCTAGGCAAGAACACTGGAGTGGGTTGCCATTTCCTTCTCCAGTGCATAAAAGTGAAAAGTGAAAGTGAAGTCGCTCAGTCATGTCTGACTTCACAACCCCATGGACTGCAGCCCACCAGGCTCCTCCATCCATGGGATTTTCCAGGCAAGAATATTAGAGTGGAATAGAAATAGAAATAATGCCATTGCCTTCTCCGAAGACTTACTATGAGTAACAGTAATTAAGACAGTGTGGTATTGGTGTTGAAATAGACAAAATGATCGATAGAAGAGAGTAAAATACTCAGACCTCTGCAATATGGAACTTGATAAGAAAAAGGTGGCCTGCCAGATCAGTAGCAGGCAGATGAGCTATTCAATAAATTGAATAAATTATGAGGAGAAAAATATACCTTCTACAGCACCCACAAATAAATTCCAAATGGATTAAAGACCTTAATGTGAAAAACAAAACCTTAAAACTTTTGGGAAATATATGAGACTCACTTATTGCCTCATGGCAGGAAATAATTTTTTTTAACACAAAATAAAAACCACTTCCCTGATGGCTCAGACGGTAAAGAATCTGCCTGCAATGCAAGAGACTTGGGTTCTATCCCTGGGTCTGGAAAATCCCCTGGAGAAGGGAACGGCAACCCATTCCAGTATTCTTGTCTGGAGAATTCCGTGGACAGAGGAGCCTGGTGGGCTATAGTCCATGGGGTTGCAAAGAGTTGGAGATAACTGAACTACTAACACTTTTACTTCACTTTCACAAAAACCACTAACCATAAAGGGAAAGACTGATAAATTTAACTATAATAAAAGTTTGAATTTCTATATAGCTGAAGATACCATAAACAAAATTAAAGGGTAATGCTATAGACTGGGAGGAGATTTTCACAAGTAATGTGATCAGCAGAGATTTAGAATCCATAATACATAAAAACTCCTACAAATTAACAGGAAAAAGACACACAATCCAATTGGGTGGGAAATGACCATGAAAAGAAAGTGAAAGTTGCTCAGTTATGTCTGACTCTTTGCAACCCCATGGACTGTATAGTGTATGGCATTCTCCAGGCCAGAATCTGCAGTAGGTAGCCATTCCCTTCTCTAGGAATCTTCCCAAGCCAGGGATCGAACCCAGGTCTACCACATTGCAGGTGGATACTTTACCAGCTGAGCCACCGGGGAAGTGGGAAATGACTATATGAATAAGCAATTCATAGATGAGAAAAGCCTTAATGCTCAATATACACAAAATATATTGACTCCCAGTGACAATCAGGGAAATGCATATTAAAATGAGGTACCATTTTGTTCTTAACAAATTGGCAAAAATTTTAAATGTGGATCTGAAGTGTTGATGGGGAAGTGGATCCACAGGAAATTCATACACTGCGGCTGGGAGTGAAAATTAGTGCAGTCTCGCTCGAAGCAATTGGCGGCTGTGGTGCAGGATCTGGCAGTGCTGGCCTAGGTTTAGAACCCAGGAGGCTATTGTGTGTGGGCACAAGGAGATGCGACTGTGGACTTACTTTCTTACAGAAAGTGGAAATAATGTAAATGTCCATCAAGATGAAACATGGATATAGAATATATTCGTGTAAGCAATGAAATGACTAATTAGATCAGTCTTGCAAGAATGAGGTTGAATGAAGAGATGCAGAAGGATCTGTGTAATGTTATACCTTCGTCTGAAGTTTAAAAACACTCTGAACAGTATAATGCTGATGTGTGCATACTCATGAGGTAAACATATAAAAACATGGATGAGAAAAAGACGCATGGACTTCTGAAGCAGTTAGATCCGAGGAGACAGAAGGGAAAGAAAGTTGAAAACAAAGCGGGCTTCATCTCCCTATGTCTTTGAGGGCAAAATATTAAGATTTATTCCATATGTGTGGTGACCATACAAGTAGAGTTTGTTATATTATTTTCTGTTTTGTCTATATATTTGAAATGCTCCATGGATTTGTAAAAAATTCATTCTTCTGAGGAGAAAACCAGCTCAATCTCCATGTTAAAGTGAGCAGTAATTCAAAAAAGCCTTTAAACTAATTGGTGTTTATCACCTCATGAATGGCAGGTTAGTGTGGTGGGTTGAAGCACAAGACTCTAGGGCAGCCCGAATCCAACTCTGCCACTTCCTAAATGGTGCATTTAAATAGCTGCTGCTGTTGCTGCTAAGTCGCTTCAGTCGTGTCTGATTCTGTGCGACCCCATCGGCTCCCCCGTCCCTGGGATTCTCCAGGCAAGAACACTGGAGTGGGTTGCCATTTCCTTCTCCAATGCAGGAAAGTGAAAAGTGAAAGTGAAGTCGCTCAGTCGTGTCCAACTCTTAGCGATCCCACGACTGCAGCCCACCAGGCTCCTCCATCCATGGGATCCCCATTTTGCAGTGGTTTCCTTGTATGTAAAATGATGATGATGGTGGTGATCAGTGCCTGCATGTTGAATTGTTGCAAGGATACGATGAGTTACTGTGCATAATGCACTACATACATAGACTCTATTTTTATTATTTTATTCTGCCTGAGTATGACCTGCTGTTCAGGGAGAGACACTAGCTATTCGTTAGATGCAAGAGAGATTGGGGGAGGGGTGAATAAGCTTTGCTTAAAGAAATCATATACCATAGATGTTGTTTTTAGTGATGGTTGCTCTTCTACTGCAGTGAGACAAAAATCTCTCTCAGATCTCCAAAATTAACCTGTTGAGTTGGAGATGATTCACCACACACACACACACCCCACCCCAGTGACTTCACAAGTATCTGCTTCAGTTAGTTCTGTTAAGTAAAATTATCACTCATTCACTTTTCAGAGCTAGCTATAAAATCAATATGAAAAACAAAGCCAGAATGCAACTCTGTTCAAATATATAGAATGCCCTCTCAAAATGAAAGTTACATCTACCTTCAAGTTTTGATGAATAGGTGGTATTGTTCTGTCACATCATAAGACTGGCTTTTTTGGGATAATATTTTTTTTAAATGATGAAATGTAAATCTCAGTGCTAGATGGTGATTTTAATTGAGACCTATTTAATTTCTCAAATAAGTGAGAAATCACAGTCATTAGGGAACCAGGGCCAATTTTCTAAAAGCAGATGCAGGGAGGCAAAGATTGCAGGCTTTGTCTAGAGTTGATTTGGCTCAACTTCAGCTGTCTTACTTAACTAGTCTCGTAGTTTTAAATGAATTACTTAAATCTGCTGTTCCTGAGTTTCCTCATCTATAAAATAGGACTCACAGACTTCCTTTTGCAGCCCTTTTGTGAGGGTCAAATACATAGCATACACTACCTGGGGTACATAATCTATGCTTGTAGTTAACATTATCTCTGACATGATTATTAATTGAGTTACAAATTCCTCAGTGCTGAGGTGGGTGGATTGGGGGCGTCTAAGACAAAGTGAGATAATGAGCTAGAAGAGCTTACAGCTGACCCTGCCAGATTTCTTCACCTGAAATGATGTTATTTCAAGGCCCAGGGATTTTTTTTTTGGAAATGAGACAGACTCTTCATCTTGAAGGTCATTAAATGCTGCCTTTAAAGTGTACTTATCCAGTGTAAGGTATTGCAACAGTCTGAACCTGCTTTCCTATGAAGACATCTTGTTTTCTCTACCACTGCTTTCGTATATTTCTCCGCACCCAAAAACATCCAATATAGCTAGGAAATTCCATCATGTCTGGTTCCCCCTGAAAACACTCAAACCCTCATTCCTGACTGCTAGATGAATGAATCTCTAGGACTGAGCAGCCACCCAGGGCAAAGCAAAAATCTGTGACTGTTCCCAGGCCTTAGCCAAGGGCAAGATTTTAAGGGCACCCCTTCCCTGGTGGCTCAGATGATAAAGAATCTGCCTGTAATTCAGGAGACCCAGGTTTGATCCCTGGGTTGGGAAGATCCCCTGGAGAGGGGAATGGCTACCCACACCAGTATTCTTGCCTGGCGAATTCCATGGACAAAGAAGCCTGGCAGGCTACAGTCCATGGGGTCTCAAAGAGCATGACACGACTGAGCAAATAACCCTTCACTTTCTCTCAAGCCCAAGCTAGAGGCAGGACTCGGGGTGGGTGAAGACGGGCTACTGAGGCGCCCTCTCCTCTGACTTGGTTGTCTCTGACAAATCAGTCCTTCCTCCTCCACCCTCCACCTCAATCCTTGTACCCAAAGCTACCTGTCACTTCCTACCCTCATTTTAAAATAATCCGTTTTCTTGGTGGGGAGGTGGACCACAAAGTAGGGGAGGAGCCATAGGAGGGCTGCAATGCGGCTCTGATGTGATCCCCAGGAAGCAGTGAGTAGAGACTACACTTCAATGAGGAATTTGCATTTTAAAGGAAGAACCTATTTATCCCCAGGATCTTTAATTGGCTAATTATTTAAGGAAGCTAGGTCTTTTCACTGTCAACTGCTTGATGGATAGGGACTGGGTCTGAACGGGGAAATGGGAAGCTCAGGGCAGAACATGTCAAGCTGGAGATGCCTGCTGTACAGGTTCGTGTGACCGTCTCCTCCCAGATGCCCCCCAGGACCCTCAGAACTCAGCATTCTCAGGCCTGAAGTCATACTCCCCACACATGCTCTCCCAGATGCTTGTTTGAGTTGGTGGTGCCTTAATGTCCCCCACCCCATGTCTCCCAAGCTAGAAGAAGCACTCAGCCTCACCCCTGACTCATCCATCTCCCCCAAAGTCACCCAGGCTGTTCCTTATTGCCTCTTACCCTCAACCACAGTACAAGCTAAGATCAAAATCACAATACGTCTGTCTTGCTGGGCTTCCCAGGTGGCGCTGGTGGTAAAGAACCTGCCCGATGATATAAGGTAGGAGACGAGATGTAAGAGATGCAGGTTTGATCTCTGGGTCGGGAAGATCCCGTGGAGGAGGACATGGCAACCCACTCCAGTATTCTTGCCTGGAGAATCTCCATGGACAGAGGAGCCTGGCGGGCTACAGTCCATAAGGTTGCACAGAGTTGGACACAACTGAAGCGACTTAGCACTCAGCACTCAGTGTCTTCCAAATTGCCATGACTTCCTACTGCCTTGGGGGATATCTTGAGGCAAGTACAAGTGTATGAAATCAATACTTCAAATAATCTTACTAGAATTTTTGAAATTTTTATAGCTTGTTTCTTGTCTGATTTGATTAGATCATTACTTTTACCTTATAATTTGGCTGTGGAAAACCTCTTTTGATGAGGAAGATAATCATCAGCTCTGCCATGTTCTTGCTACTCACTTGTGCTGGCATGATTGGTGTATTGTCTTCAGGCCTCAGTTTTGTTTCTTGCAAGAATCTTTTGAAATCATTGGTCCATTTCATAATGGTTAGTTTGCTGCTGCTGCTGCTAAGTCGCTTCAGTCGTGTCCGACTCTGTGCGACCCCATAGACCGCAGCCCACCAGGCTCCCCCGTCCCTGGGATTCTCCAGGCAAGCACACTGGAGTGGGTTGCCATTTCCTTCTCCAATGCATGAAAGTGAGAATTGAAAGTGAAGTCGCTCAGTTGTGTCCAACTCTTAGTGACCCCATGGACTGCAGCCTTCCAGGCTCCTCCATCCATGGGATTTTCCAGGTAAGAGTACTGGAGTGGGGTGCCATTGCCTTCTCTGAAAGGTTAGTTTAGTCAGAACTAAATAATATAAGCAGTAAGTCTATTTAACCAAGCACACATAAACATATGCCAAAATAAGCCAAAACTGCTGAAATGGAACAAAGAAACTAGAGATACACACTAAATACTTGCCCACCCCCTAGGGGATAGGGGGATCTTCTTCTCTTTTCTTAGACTGCCACACACTGGTGGGTCCCAGGGTCAGCCTGAATGTTAAATATTAGTAAAGCTTAATCTATCTCATTAGAAAAAAAGGAAACAGAAATAAAATTCTAATGTTCTCATTTTTCACACCCCTTCATGGTGCCTGGTGGAGGCTGCTGCCCTTCCAAGCCATGGTGACTCACCCACGGGACCCACAAGCTGCTTGCTTCTTATTGCAGGTGGTGGAAATTTGGAGACCTTGGGTCTTCTCATGGGCCTCCCAGTGGCTCAAGTGGTGAAGAATCTGCCTGCCAGTAGAGGAGACGCAGGAGATGCGGGTTTGATCCCTGGGTCAGGAAGATCCCCTGGAGGAGGAAATGACAACCTGCTCCAGTATTCTTGCCTGGAAAATCCCATGGACAGGGGTGCCTGGTGGGCCATAGTCCATGGGGTAGCAAAGAGCTGGACACGACTGAGCTACTGAGCATGCATGCACGCAAGGGTGAGCCCAGGGGCTCTGTCCTCAAGGCAGGAGAAGATGACTAGTATAATCAGCTTTTCTGGGTGCCTGTGCAGGTGAGCAGAAGATGGGTGCTCATCGTGAAAGTTCACATTCAGAGTAGTTTGTGGGGCTGCTCTGTCTCAAGGAGACTTGCTCAAACTTTATTTCTAACAGCTAAATTGGGAGATTGGGATTGACATATACACACTATTATATATAAAATAAATAACTAACAAGGACCTACTGTAAAGCACAAGGAACTCTACTCAGTACTCTGTAATGACCTATATGAGAAAAGAATCTAAAAAAAGACTGGCCATATGTATATGGATAACTGATTCACTCTGCTGTACACCTGAAACTAACACAACATTGTAAATCAACTACACTCAAATAAAGCAAACAAAACAAAAACCCAGTGAAGTGTAAGTGATTGAGCGCCAGAAACCTGGACAACCACAGATCACCCTCTGCCCAGCTCTTACCCCTCCTCGGGCCCTGGGGACTCCCCTCCCCTCTTCCTTGTACTCTGGGCCTCCTACTTTGACAGATGGTGCTTATTAAGCACCACAGATTGTTTTTCTCATGGTACCCTCTCCACCCCTAACTTCTACTTAACAATTTTTAGCCTACTTTTTTCCTTGCCATTTTCCTAAGCTATTTACAGAAGTGAAGTGAGATTGTGTGAGCGCTAGCTATTACAGATAATTTTATAATTTTGACACAGCTATCCATACAGCCATATATGTTTTGCTGCTGCTGCTGCTAAGTTGCTTCAGTTGTGTCCAACTCTGCACGATCCCATAGACGGCAGCCCACCAGGCTCCCCTGTCCCTGGGATTCTCCAGGCAAGAACACTGGAGTGGGTTGCCATTTCCTTCTCCAATGCATGCAAGTGAAAAGTGAAAGTAAAGTCACTCAGTCGTGTCCGACTCTTAGCAACCCCATGGCCTGCAGCCCACCAGGCTCCTCCATCCATGGGATTTTCCAGGCAAGAGTACTGGAGTGGGGTGCCATTGCCTTCTCTGATATATGTTTTACACACAGTCTTTAATCAGAGGTAGAGAAGTTACCAAGTCCTGAGAGTAAGAAGAAAAGAGCCGAGTCTGTCCCCCAGCCCCTCTCTGCCACAGTACATCCTGGGCTGATGCTCAAGAGCTCTTCTCTGGGCTGTAGCTGACAGCTGAGAGCCTGTCATCTTTCATAACCATCATTTATTTTTCCCAGAATGTATCACCTTGCTCTTACCATGCTGAAGCTCATCTGCCTCTTTTCTGCCCACTCACCTTTCCTGCTGTTTATCACCTCCAGCTTGGCATTTCACCATCCAGGAGAGCTTAGTGTTTCTAGAAACGCGGAAACATCACTTGTGCTACAGCTAAACATCATTTATAGACGCATCAGCTCAGACTGGCCCCAACACTTTTCCATGCAGTAAAAGGCCCACTCAGATGACTTTTGCATTCTCTCTTCAAAATAGTTCATTCCCATTGCCACGCCATTCTCCCAACAGAGTTCTGGTATTTCTCCTTTCCTTGTAATGTTCCAAGGTTGCTTATTCTCAGAGCACTGACTTTATAATCTTTTTATTTGAGCTCCTTTATCAATCTTGGTTTAAGGAAGCTCTTGTTTTTTTCTACAAGGATGGACTTTGCATCTTTCTCAGTCTCATCTCCTTGTGCTAGTCACACAAACTGCATAATCACCTTTCTATTTCCGTTCTCAAAGATTCCCAGGTACTGTAAACAATCCAT
Source organism: Bos indicus (assembly GCF_029378745.1). Lineage (NCBI taxonomy): Eukaryota > Metazoa > Chordata > Mammalia > Artiodactyla > Bovidae > Bos > Bos indicus. The sequence goes on from NC_091769.1 coordinate 59,184,469, forward strand.
TACTTTTCATGACTGGGGAATGGGTACTGTTGTTTAAATGTGGTTAAGAGAATTGTCACTGGCTAAAAGAGCCTTTTTAAGGCTTGTATACAGGAAAAAGAGAATAGTTTTTGCCATGACCTAGCCTAGATCTTCTTGGTGTTTCCCCCAAACACACACATGCACACTAGTTTGACCTGTTTTCCCAGGTATTCCCAGGGCACTCCTGACCTTGGCTTCCAAAGTTCATGCTCTTCCTCTCAGCCTGCAGTGCTTCTCCCTGGTGAGTCACCAACATGGTCCCTCTGCAAAAGACGGAGACAGAAGGATGGGTGGAAGGAAACAAGTCCAAGATTTCCACATGAAAAAAGTCTGTCCCAAAGCAATTATCCTCCAATTAAAAATAAATTGAAAAAAAAAGTCTGCCCCCCACCCCCAAGCCCTCCCTTGGTGCACACACTCTCCCTTGAATCCCGTGCCTGTTGGAAAGAGTATTGGCTCTCCAGCCCTCCCCCTGGGAGTTGTTAGAGTTGACCAGATTGGTGTCTTGATGCTATTTCATCAAATAAATAATAAAACTACACAGTTATCTTTACTACAGGACTTTTCAGAGCCTTTAATAAGCTGTCTGGTGTGGCACAACATCAAAAGCCAGCCACAGTATATAGTCATCTACAAACTCATTTAGCTGACCACAAAATCTCCTCCCCTGCAACATCTGACAGGACCAATGTTCTGTAAGATACATGTTGGGGCATGCCGTGATTGGTGGGTCCTACCTTCAGTAGGTTGGAATCATGCTAAATGTTAGGGAGCTTGTGATTGCTGGCCCTCCTTCTAAAGATTTTAGTACTGACAGTTTGGAGTAGACTGTGGGAATCTGCTTGGTTGCTGTTTTTTTCTTAAAGTTTCTCTTATAATTCGATGATCTGTAATCCCTCTGCTCCAGATTCTTGATTGTTAGGCTTCAGAGATTCAATACCTGTGACCCTCCTGAGGGCTCAGCATAGAAGCTTGTACCACAAGTCCCTTTGTAGGTAAATAACATGGTCTTTTACAGGAGAAATTGCTGAGAACATATGTGGGAAACCAACCCAAGGCCTTTGTGATTTGGGGGAAATTGCTGGCCTATTTCGATGACTTTAGAAACCACCTCCTGATATTGTAGCCATCCCCACCTATACATTTAAGTCCACCTTCAGAGCCCAGAGCTTCCACCAGCTGCTCTCACTCATGCCAATTTGGGCTACTTCACACGTTAAAGTATTTTGTTTCATTTGTCTCTACCCTGCCTCCCTGCAGGACCATATTCAGAGTAGGACCCAATTAAATATTGGGGAAAGAGGGGAGGACATCCCCCATGGCACTTCTACAGAATTGAACAAAGAGTAAATGCTCAGTAATTGCAGAGAAACCAAGGGACAAAGGAAACCTTGGCCCAAAGAGACCAAAAAAGGTTAAGATTGACTCTAGAATTAAAAAGCAAGTAGAGAAGTGTGATGTGTGTGCCAACAAGAGTAAGCATCTTACCCTGCTGAGATGATAGCAACTTCAACATTGTTCTTCATTTTTTAGGTCAATGATCTATGTATCATTAGTGGCTCAGGAAGAGGGTAACCAACTTGTCCCAATTTTCCTGGGCTTTTCAAATTTTAGCACCAGAAGTCCACCATACAGGAAACCCCTCAGTCCTGGCAACTCAGGGCAGTTGGTCACTCTACTCAAAAAAACAGAGTTTGGCAACTAGATAAAACTGGGAAATGCTTTACCACCCTCTGGGTTTCCTTAGTGGCTAAAGTGATAAAGAATCCACCTGCCAAGCAGGAGACATGGGTTCAATCACTGGGTTGGGAAGATGCCCTAGAGAAGAAAATGGCAACCCACTCCAGTATTCTTGCCTGGAAAGTCCAATGGACAGAGGAGCCTAATGAGTACATGGGGTCAAAAGAGTGATAGAACTTAGTGACTAAACAAGAACACGTCCACACTCTACTCACCTGAATTAGTTTCCTACAGCTGCTATAACAAATTACCACAAACTTAGTGATTGAAGACTATATAAATTTATCGTCACACAGCTTTGGAGATCAGACATCCTGAATGAATTTTATAGGTCTGAAAACCAATGTGTCAGCAGGGCTGCGTTTTTTCTGAAGGCTCTAGAGGGTAATCTGTTCCCTTGCCCGTTTTGACTTCTAGAGGCCACCTGTGTTCTTTGACTGATGCAGTTCTCTTTCCCATCTTTGAAGCCAGACATTACATCCCTTTGATCCTCTGCCCCCATCATCAAGTCTTTCTTCTGACTCTCTCTCCCCTTTTCACTTATAAAGAGTCTTGTAATTGCATCAGGTTTACTGGCTAATATGGGGTAATTTCTCCATCTCCAAATTCTTAACTTAGTCATATCTATGAAGTCTATTTTACCAGGTAAGGTAGTACATGCACAGATTCCAAGACTAGGATGTGGACATTTTGGGGGGGTCATTATTCTACCAATTATACCCACCCCTGTCTGACAGCTGATAAAACACCTTAATGTTTTAAAGAAATATTTTTAAAGTCTCATAGTAAAGAAATCTGTTTAATATTGCTTAATCTAGTGTTTTCCAAACCTTTTTTGATCAAGAAATTCTTTATTCAGGGAGTATTATGCTAAGTAAAATAAGTCAGAAAAAGACAAATACTGTATGATACCCATTATACATGGAATCTAAAAAATACAACAAACTAGTGAATATAACAAAAAAGAAGCAGACTCACAGATATAGAGAACAAACAATCAGTTACCATAGTAACCTTCTTCCTTGGGAGAGGGAAGGAGGAGGGACAAAATAGGAGTGGGGGATTAACAGGTATAGACTGTTATGTATAAAATAAGCTACAAGGATATATTGTACAACACAGGAAATTTAACCAGTATTTTATAATTATGGAGTAAAACCTTAAAAAAAAAAAAAAAGAAACTCTTTATTCCTCCGAAAAGAACAGCACTTAACATCTCATGGAACAACACTGCTCTTATAAAAGAGCAGGATTCAAATTGGTGTGTGCACCATGGAGAGTCCAGAAACTTTCCATGCAATGAGCAGATGAGGAGAGTTTTGATATCTAAGTCCAACTCCTCTTTCTCACTTCAATAATCTTCTAAATTCAACTGTCAGAACAACAATCTGAGGTCAAAGTGCAGGGAACCTTCCTTCTTTCCACTGGTTCAATCATGGAGTTCCCACCCATAAAGAATCTTATTGGAACAAATATGAATACATTTCACTGGCATGCAAAACCTGGTCAAAGTGATGACGTGCCCCTACTAATCTCACTTGGAGGTACATGTCCAATAAAACTACTTTTTATGTTTAATATTTATAACAGTTTAATACTTCTACCCAAAATAATTAGAATGATAACTTTTTAAGGAATTTCTTTAAGGATTGGAGATTTTGATCACTAGAATTATCTTTTAATTTAAATCTCAATTTTTATGTATCCTTTGGTTATAGAGAATTATGGATGGCTTGATCAAATAAAACATTTTCAAGCATAAAAACAGATACTAAGTTAAAGTTCTCTATATGTCATAGATATACAATTTTAAGTAGGGAAAAAAAACAGTGTAGCAGCTCTCATTTTTAAAGGAAAGCTTGCTCCTGTCAATTTCAAATGGACAATAATGGATGTTATATCACTGTGGTGTGTGCTGTGTACACTGGACACTTTTAAAAGAATAACACATTGATTTTAAAGTATCAATATTTAAAATATCTAGACATGTAATCTATTTTGAAAGTATAACTGTTTAACCATAAGGTGAAAAATACTTGTTGTCAAGTTAAAAAATATGCAAGGAGGTACTCGCTTTTCAAAATTCTTATGGGGATGTAAGAGCAAAAGGTGTGATGGCCCTTTGGAATCTGAAATACATCAGCTTACCACAGCTCTCAGGGATAAAGCCATGAAGTGCCTGGCTCAGAGCCAGTGTTCCCTCATTCAACAATGGCTGCCAAGGGCCGCCTGGGTCCAGTGGGCCCACTGAGTCAGTGGGGCTTGGACACAAACCCCTGTTCCCATAGAGCTTATATTCCAGCAGACACATAGTTAGTTGGTCAGTTGCTTCTGTGCTGCATTTCTATAGTGGTTCTTCAAATATCTTCTCAATTTTGGGGAACTGTGTCTACAAAGAAATGACTCATTTTTTGATATTCCAGAACAGATGCATCTGGATTCCATTGTTCCCCAACAGAATAACCACCTAGGGAGGCATACAGTTATTTTGGTGACAGAGCCAAAGCTTAAAAGTCTTTAAGTTTCTCCTGTGGAATTGACTTCAAAGCATGCAGCACAATCTTTTAAATATCCTTAATGCTGGTAAATATTTGTACGGGGAGGAGGAATGTGATGTTTTGGAACAAAGGTTATCTACACAAAGGTCTGATGACCATGGCAGATGATCGGTCTGGGCAAGAATATTGTCTCCAGCTCTGGAAGGGCATTAATCTCACAGTAAGGAAAAGTCAAAAATTGCTATCTCTTCCCTTCACACTGAGGCTGAAGGGAAAATCCTGGCTGTGTCAGGGTCACTTACTCTGAAGTTACTTGAAGAATCTATGTTCTCAGACATTCAGAAGAGCCTTCTGGGGCCATGGGAGACCCATGGTGCCTGCTTCTTTAGTTCTACTGATCCCACTTTAGTGACCCCACTCCAGGCCATGCTCCTGAGGCTGACAGCTAGAAGAGGTCCATGAGCAGGAGTAGCTGTCCTGGGAAAACCCAGGGCTGAGCTGGGAGGGAAGGAGCCAGTCTATGAAGGGGCATACGGGTGGAGGAAGAGCTGGGGCCTGTGTCTGAATTGTGTTTGAGTATTTACTGAGTCCATGTTTGTGAGACTTATGCACCCAGGGATTAATGGCATTCCATTGAGGGATGAATCCAAGGTGAGCAGAGGGGGTGGGATTGAGATGAGGAGGGGCCAGAGAGGATTGCAAAAGCTGGTATATGTAGCCATCTGGCTGTCCATGCTGCCTGCCACTTCCATGCAGCCACAGAGTGCTGGAAAAGAACTCTTGGGATCCTAGACAGCCCTCAGTTCTCAAAGGGAAATTTATACTGCAGAATTTCTCTAGCATTTAATTTAACAAATGCCATTCCATCCCTGTGCCCAGAACGTAACTAGGTGCTTTGGGAGATGCTGTCTCTGTCCTCAGGCAACTTGATTCTCCTTGGGAAGATAAGAAGGATACACATACATACTGTTGAATGAAGATGGCCAATGGGTTTCATTTCATATACCAGTTTCAGCTAACTGGTAACTTCATGGCGTATTCCATCCAGTCTAAGACCCCATCAATTACAAGAGGCTATTTTATATACTCTTAAGAAAGAAGAAAATGTTTCCAATTAAATTACAAATGATTGCTTTCTTACTGGTTAGAGTTTTGTGTCCAATTTCTTATTAGAAGATTCTTTTTAGACTTTCTTATACATAGTGTTATTTCCTTTAACATATATTATTCTCATTTGTTCATAAAGTGGAAAGTATGGGAAATAAACTGGGTTTGGTTTTTCTACATTTCCTCACATTCAGGGTACTACTTGGCGGAAGCATCTTTGCTCAGAGCATTGATGTCTGTGTTTCCCACACAGTGTAGTTCTCGGTCATCAAGAGCATTGGTGAGGCAACATTTCTTTCAAGAGTACTCATGACTTTTATTTCAAATCTCTGTCTCCTATTGTGTAAATTGATGCACACACAGGTAATGCAACCATAGCACAACTACCACCTGGCAACAGTGACTATAAGACAGATCACTATTTCCAAGACATCAAATGTGAAAAAATACATCTTAGACTCAATGAATATGGATTCTAAGACTCAGTCAAAAAACACTCCCATGATCAACCACCCAGGTCTGTCCTAGGAATGGGGCTGGCACTGGTGCTACATTCTTATCACTAAGCAATAATTTCCTCCTGTAAAGTTGCAAAACTGAATGGTTTTCATTACAATAATTATTGTAGGGAGTTTTCCATGAGCAAATAGATTCAAGGAGGCTTTCTGCAGGAAGTAGGTCAAAAGAATGAGATCTGGCCTGGACATGAGAAGACCATGTCCAGAAAGGAAAAAGGACAATTTAAAAGGTTCAAGAAGGTAAACAGGCATATCATGTGGCAAGGACAGTGGAGTAACCAGGCTAGGGTGGGGTTTCGTAAAAGAGTCATGGGTTACGAAGGCATGAATTTTTGCCCTAAGAACATAAGTTCAAGTTAGTATATTTCACTTGTAGAAACCTAATCAAAGGTTCTCCTATTTATATAACTCTTATTTCTTTTCTTACCATAGGTCCTGATGTTTTTAGTTCAAAGAACCTTGCCCTTCAAGCCCAGAAGAAGATTCTGAGCAAAATAGCCAGCAAAACTGTGGCCAACATGCTGATTGATGATACCAGCAGCGAGATCTTTGATGAGCTCTACAAAGTCACCAAAGAGCACATACATAACAAAAAGGAAGCCCACAAGATCATGAAGGACTTAATCAAGGTGGCAATCAAAATCGGGATCCTCTACCGGAACAACCAGTTCAGCCCAGAGGAAGTTGTTATAGTGGAGAAGTTTAGGAAGAAGCTGAACCAGACCGCCATGACCATTGTCAGCTTCTATGAAGTGGAATACACCTTCGATCGAAACGTGCTCTCCAAGCTCCTACATGAGTGCAAGGACCTGGTGCATGAACTGGTGCAGCGACACCTGACACCCAGGACCCACGGGCGCATCAATCATGTCTTCAACCACTTTGCCGATGTGGAGTTCCTCTCCACCCTTTATAGCCTGGATGGAGACTGTAGGCCCAACCTCAAGAAGATCTGTGAGGGAATCAATAAACTGATAGATGAAAAAGTCCTCTGAATGCCTTCCCTCCTCCTGGACTTCGCTGCATTCATGTTAGGGCACCCAGTGTGTTCCACATGAGAATCAGGAAACAAGAAGAAACCCTTGTCAAAGATGCCTATGTCTGTTTTGTTTATCCCTCTGATGTTGATGCTAGATTGAGCTCAGGTGTGTTTATCCTCTGAGCTATCTGCTGAGGTATGTACTTAAAATCTCCTTTGTTTGCAAGCCCAAAGGACGTCTTATCTCTCCTGAGCAGAAAAGCCACCCTGCTCACCAGGGTGGGCCCAGTTCACCTTGTGGAGTGGAAGGAGCCCTGGACCAGGGGTCAGAGTACACAGATTTGGTTCGCAACTCCATCAGTTATGACTTTGTTCTCTGGATCCTGGAACCACTGTGCCTGCCTGCCTACCTCCCAGGGTTGCTGTGAGGATCAAGTGAGACTATGTTCATGCTTTTAATAACTCTAATATGAGGTCTTACTAGTTTCTCTTTGGCATGTTGTGGGGATCAGCCTGGATCTAGACTATCAGGCAGTGGAGAAAAGAACAATAGTTTCTAATGGGCTGGGTTTGCAATCTGTGTCGAGATGTGCTGTTTCAAACACACAATTTCATTCATAAAAACAAATCTAAAGGTGTGAAAAAGTAGAGCAGCAAAGTGGAAAAATGTTTTTCAAGTCTTAGATGTGCAGGTTTATGGTCCTGCAGAGGGGAACTTTCTGGGGGGTGGGGGAGTAGAGAGAGAGTTTCCCACCCACGAGGCAGAAGCAGAGAAGAACTGTGCTCACCCTGCTCCTGCAGGACAGGCCTTCCCCATCTAAGGGGCACCATCAAAGAGGCACAGGGAAGGTTTATCCCAGCATGCACAGGAGAGTTGGCCTGAATGAACCCCTGTCTGTCTTTCTTGGTCTTTCACAGTCATTTTGTGCTGTTTATTCTGGTTTGTTAATAAATTGGAATTATCCTTCAAACAAGATGTTTTTGAGTTGTGATTCAAAAGTCAAATTCCTTGGAGTTTGATACGGTGTTAAGAATGATGCGATTGAAAGGAGGAAGAAAATAAAGAGTAAGAGCTTTCCACTCAGACCCGAAGGGAAAGTAGCCCCTGGGGGAGCAGGTATAGGCTGAGACCTGTGCCCTTGCTCAGTGGGGAGCTATTGTGACCTCCTTCCCCGTGTGTCTTAAATCCTCACATTCACACAAAGTATTTAATGCCTTATAATGTTGTCTGGAGGCCATCACCTTAAGAGACTTGCCCATCCAGCATCACCTCTGTCCTGTTATGCTTCTCTGATATCTGATAATAATGCAAAAATACTACCATTAGCTCAAGCCCCATGATTCATGCCCGCCCCATGGCCTCTCTCTGGCAGGAGCATCAAGAGATGGTTTGTAGGCGAGTGTGAAAAGATGGCAGCTGAACATACTGTGGCCATTCAACCCCAACTGGCTCTCATGTCAACATCAGTATAAAGCATCCAGTTAAGTTCTTCAGCCACCAGCACTCAAAATTAGTTCGTAGGAAAGATGTCTAGTGGGTAACAGGGAGTAGGTAAGTCAGCCCCTGTCTTTCTGTTTGACAAACGTGGCTCAGCCCCTCTTCATAGTCCCAAGGACCGAACAGTGATGGCCTGTGCACATTTGGGCTGGGGAGGCCATTGGTCATTTAGGCAGTGCCAGTGGAAGGGCTTCCCTGGAGGCTCAGTCGGTAAAGAATCCACTTGCAATGCAGGAGACCTGGGTTCGATCCCTGCATCAGGAAGGTCCCCTGGAGGAGGGCATGGCAACCCACTCCAGTAGTCCTGCCTGGAGAATCCCATGGACAGAGGAGCTTGGCAGGCTACAGTCCATGGGGTCGCAAAGAGTCGGACATGACTAAGTGACTAAGCACAGCACAATGGAAGCTGCAGGTGACAGGCTCCTTCTTGCCCACATGCCAACTAGGCAGCCAGCAGCCCAGCACTAGCCAAATTTTCACATATTGCCCTCCATGCCTGCCTTGGTGTACTCGTCTGATTAAGCACCACATTCTAATATGACGGGTGGCTCTAGAAGCAGGTTCTTTTTCGCTAAGTAGGTGGACCTACCCAGAGAGCTCAACCCTGCCAAAGGAATAGGCAGAACTGTCTCCTCTTCATCTGAGACAGCAGGGAAAGAAGGTGGGATTCCCCAGTCACAGAAGACTGCAGGTTCTCCCCACTCCACGTGTCACAGCATGGTGGGGGCACAGCAAAGCTGAGTAGTTTCTGAGCCACCAGCCTCAGAAGGAGGGGTCCTCCTTGTGCTGGTCAGAAAAGGATCAGCACTTCCACGAGCAGATCTTGGCAAGCACAACGCAGTGTAGACCAAAACATTCTACCACCTCTGGCTTCCCCACTGAGGCAGCCAAGCAAGGGGCACTCTACCTCAAGGCCAGTGGGGTATGTTTCCACCTTATCAACAATAGCCACAGGGAGCTGAGCTACCCAGGCATAAGTAACCCACCACAACTCTAAAAATAGTCAATGCCTACCCTCCATCCCCAGTATACCTTTCAAACACAGCACTGGCATGTAAATTCAAGTGATAAGTGAATTTCATCAACCAACTAAAAAGCTACACATTTCCAATATTTTACATAACAATCTAGTGGCCAAGGAATCTCATTACTGGTTTATCTGACAACTCTAACCACATCACTTAGTGCCCCTAGAAAGCTGTTTTGGTTGTAAACAATGTGACAGAGACCAGCAGATGCTTTTAAAAACAAGACTCTTTAGATGTATACATTTGTGCTCAGAAAGTGAAAGTCGCTCAGTCTTGTCTGACTCTTTGCAACCCCATGGACTGTATAGTCCATGGAATTCTCTAGGCCAGGCTACTAGAGTGGGTAGCCTTTCCCTCCTCCAGGGGACCTTCCCAACCCAGGGATCAAACACAGGTCTCCCGCATTGCAGGCAGATTCTTTACCAGCTGAGCCACAACCGAAGTGCAAGAATACTTGAGTGGGTGGTAGCCTATCCCTTCTTCAGTGGATCTTCCCAACCCATGAATTGAACCGGGGTCTCCTGCATTGCAGACGGATCTTTACCAACTGAGCTATCAGGGAAGTCCTTGTGCTCAGAACTTTGTACTAAACTTTTAATAGCGAGAACCCACAAAAGCAAAGTTACGATATCTACATTTAGGTGGCACCCTAAAGAAAACTGATTTCAAGAGAAGCAACAGTACTAAAACACTCACTTGATCAAGCCCCATGCAAAATTCAGAGAGAAATGCCTGGCTCAGCACATCAAGGGCAGAGACAGGAAACAGCAGTTTTTGATCTGGAGACATCACTGAGTCTTCATCCATCCCATAGCACTCAGTTGTATCCCCACAGGAGGACACCAGGAACTTGTGCTGAAGTGTCCATCCCACCCCTGCTTGCATCCTTCTTCGTGTGTCTGAACCCTACAGAAACACATTCCCTGCCAGCTGTGCCTGCCATGTGTCTGTATCACTCTTTCTCCCTGCGTTTGCATCTGTGTCTTGACACCCTCAGCAACTCCAGGTCTCTGCTCAGTGACAAATCAAAATGAAAAGATTTCTCCATCTGTGCTTCTTCTCCAAATTCCCATTTCACCCATCTGTGCATTTTCAGGGGCAAATCAGTACATTCACTGTCTGCTACAATGAACTTCTTGCATCCATTTATTTAAAAAGGAGCTCAAATAAGACCTATATACCCTCATCCCCAATATTCTGGGGGCTTTTAAAAATCAACATGGTCCCAGATGTCAAGAGCAAAACTACTTAGTAAAAATTCTAGACCAACTCTGGGATGCAAAGACCGTGCATTAATAGGAAATGTCTAGCTTGGACTGCAAGGAGATCCAACCAGTCCATTCTAAAGGAAATCAGTCCTGAATATTCATTGGAAGGACTGATGCTGAAGTTGAAACTCCAATACTTTGGCCACCTGATGCAAAGAACTGACTCATTGGAAAAGCCCCTGATGCTGGGAAAGATTGAAAGCAGGAGAAGGGGATGACAGAGGATGAGATGGTTGGATGGCATCACCGACTCAACAGACATGAATTTGAGCAAGCTCTGGGAGTTGGTGATGGACAGGTAAGCCTGGCATGCTGCAGTCCATGGGGTCACAAAGAGTCAGACATGACTGAGCAACTGAACTGTGAACTGTGTCTAGTAATGGAATGGGATGTTGACAATACAATCATAAATCAGATGGCCTTGGGAGAAAGGGTTTCCAAGGCCCTGTCAACTCAGAACTGTGTGGTCAGTGGGTGACCTTTGTTTAGTCTTACCCTGCTATGGGACCAAAGCCCCAACAAGGCCATCTCTTGCTCTTGCTGCAGAGGGAGGTCTTGCTGGATAGAGGAAAGACTCTTCTACAATCGTTTTCCTCAAAATAGCATCTGGAAATCCATGAAAGTCCTGGGAAAGCAGGAGTGGTTTGGAGGAGGTAAAATTCCATGAGTTCTAAAAAGGAATTTTTAAATTTTTGTCTCATTCTGACAACTTAAAAAAAAAAAATCACAATTAGCCTCAGTACCTTCTGAGTCATGGGAAACTACCTTATAATCAGGTAGTACCATCTTACTTCAGGGTCCGAGTTTCTCTTTGTGTTTACAATGTTGTTCATGCTGATTGACCAACCCAAGTGAAAGAAAACAATTTAACTTAATGTGTTTCTCTAACCAGGCCTGAGCATCCCTAAGGGTCTGCAGGCATACCTTAGGCATCCATGAGTTCTCCATTTTGAGAAATGTTGCTAAAGCCTATGAAAATATAGGCTTGCAGAGAATGAATGACTGTTACCCTACCCTTGATGGAGACTCATTTGTGGGGACTCAAAGACTGAGAGGTGAACCTGTGTCTGGAGGATACATAGGCCTTCTGCAGGAAAAGGTGGGATCCCACATGTCCTGCCTGCCCTTTGAAAACTGGCCAGAAAAAGCTACCATAAATAATCAAAGAATTAACCAACCCATCCTGGGAACTCTCATAATAAATCTCAAAGACACAAGAGAGGCCATCACTGGACACACCAGGTACTGCTCTTCCCAAGGAAGGGAAGAGTGGAAAAAACTTGCAAAGCCTCTTTGGGAAGAAGAGAAGTCATCTGCACCTGTTCACATCCTCCCAGTTCCAGCAGCACCTGCAGCGTGCAGAGGCCTAGTCAGACACGTGGTCCCAGGATCCCAGGGACTTATTCCTTGTCTGAACTTAAGGCACTGACACTCAGAATTCCTCCCAGTCTCAGAAGAAAGAGTGGTAAGCCAGAGCAAGCACTCTCACACCTCTCTCCAGCAGGGGTGGTACAGTCAATATTCCTATATTCCTCAGTGCCACGACTAACCTATCCTTCTTCTACCTTGTCCTTTGTTTGCTGAGCTGGGGCATGTCTCTACAGAGGAGGAGTCCTGGCCACTTACCCAGGAAGCCGGAGCTTGGGTGGCCAGACCCCCCAGGCTGTGGTATAGAGCTCCTTCTTGCTGACTCTAAGACCTTTCTGGACCAGCTCCTGGGACAAGGGAGTCTGGGGTTTGGCTCTGCCTTAAGAGGAGCTGGGTGGGAGCCAGAGCTTGGCACAGAGCAAGAGGCTAGCAGGGAAGCCGCAATTAGACTACGTTATGGAAGGAGAGAAGGCAATGGCACCCAACTCCAGCACTCTTGCCTGGAAAATCCCATGAATGGTGGAGCCTTGTGGGCTGCAGTCCATGGAGTTGCTAAGAGTCGGACACGACTGAGCAACTTCACTTTCACTTTTCACTTTCCTGCATTGGAGAAGGAAATGGCAACCCACTCCAGTGTTCTTGCCTGGAGAATCCCAGGGACGGGGGAGCCTGGTGGGCTACTGTCCATGGGGTCACACAGAGTTGGACATGACTGAAGTGACTTAGCAGCAGCAGCAGCACCCCTTACAGCAGCAGGATCCCTGCCAAGAGGGTCATACTACCTCAGTGATAGGTTGGGGCTGCCCCTGCTCTGTGATTCAGAAACAGTTACAACTTGACTTTAGAAACAGATTGTTGATTCTGGGATGAGGAAGGCTGGGGAGATGAATATTTTGGGTTTTCTTTTCAGCTTTCATAGGCAGCAGAAAATATAGAACATGAAATCAGCCATGAGTCAGGAGGTTTAGTCTCAGCTTGCCCAATACCTGGTGATTTCCTAATACTTCACCTCTCTGGGCTTCAGTTTCCTCAACTGTAAAAGCAGACCGTTGCACAAAATCTCCAAGAATCCTTCTAGCTCCAAAATTTCACATTCTGAGCACCACAGAAGGGAAGACGCTCTGGACATTTCTGTACTGTAGGTTTCTTAGAAGATAAGTTATTCATTATTTAAATGAAATAATACTTCCAAATGCACTGAGAGATGACATATCAATGAACCCCTTCAAGACCTTTGTGTTAGAAAGCTTTTTTTTTTAAATCTCATCTCAAATAGCTTAAAAATAAAACCAAAACACTAGGAATAAACCTAACCAAGAAGGTGAAAGACCTATAGGCTAAAACCGATAAACCACTTATAAAAAAATTGAAGATGATTCAAAGAAATGGGAAAATATTCTATGTTCTTGGATTGGAAGAATTAATATTGTTGAAATGACCATATTACCAAAAGCAATCTACAGATTTAATGCAATCCCTGTTAATATACTCATAACATTTTTCACAGCACTAGAATAAATAAATCTGAAATTTTATATAGGACCATAAAAGGCCCAGAATTGCCAAAGAAATCCTGACAAAAAAGAACAAAGATAGATGCCTACCCCTTTCAGATTTCAGACTATGCTATAAAGCTACAGTAACCAAAGTAGTTGGTATTGACACAATAAACAGACATATAGTTCAATGGAACAAAACAGAGAGCCCAGAAATAAACCCAGGTACCCATAGTCAGTTAATCTACAGCAAAGGGGAGAAGAATATACAATGGAGAAAAGACAATCTCTTCAACAAGTGGGGTTGGGAAAACTAGACAGCTATGTGTAAATCAATGAAATTGGAATACTTCCTCACACTAAATACCATAAAACTGCTAGAAGCGAACATAGGCAAAACATTATATGACATAAATTATAGCAACATTTTCTTAGATCAGTCTCCCAAGGCAAAAGAAATAAAAGCAAAAACAAACAAATGGGACATAACCAAACTTATAAGCTTTTGCACAGCAAAGTAAACCATCAACAAAATGAAAAGACAATCTATGGAATAAGAGAAAATATTTGCAAATGATGAGACCAACTAGGGGTGAATATTCAAAACCTACAAACAGCTCATACAACTCAATATTGAAAAAACAAATAATCTGATCAAAAAATACAGAAGACTTAAATAGACATTTCTCCAAAGAAGACATACAGATGGCCAAGAGTGAATGAAAAGATGTCCGATGTTGCTAATTGTACTGCTACTGCTGCTAAGTCACTTTAGTCGTGTCCAACTCTGTGCGACCCCATAGACGGCAGCCCACCAGGCTCCCCCATCCCTGGGATTCTCCAACCAAGAACACTGGAGTGGGTTGCCATTTCCTTCTCCAGTGCATGGAAGTGAAAAGTGAAAGTAAAGTTGCTCAGTCGTGTCAGACTCTTCGCGACCCCATGGACTGCAGCCTATGAGGCTCCTCCGTTCATGGGATTTTCCAGGCAAGAGTACTGGAGTGGGGTGCCATTGCTAATTGTAAGAGAAATGCAAATCAAAACCACAACAAGGTTTTACCTCACACAAGTCAGAATGGCCACCATCAAAAAGCCTACAAATAATAAATGCTGGAGAGGGTGTGGCAAAAAGGGAACCCTCTGACACTGTTGGTGGAAATGTAAACTGGTGCAGTGGGCTGGTTTGGTGGTGCTGAATTCTCTCAGCTTTTGCTTGTCTGTAAAGCTTTTGATTTCTCCTTCATATTTGAATAAGATCCTTGCTGTACTGCTGGGTAGAGTAATCTGGGATATAGGTTATTTTCTTTCATCACTCTAAGTATGTCTTGCCATTCCCTTCTGGCCTGAAGAGCTTCTATTGAAAGATCAGCTGTTATCCTTATGGGAATCCCCTTGTGTGTTATTTGTTGTTTTTCCCTTGCTGCTTTTAATATTTGTTCTTTGTGTTTGATCTTTGTTAATTTGATTAATATGTGTCTTGGGGTGTTTCGCCTTGGGTTTATCCTGTTTGGGACTCTCTGGGTTTCTTGGACTTGGGTGACTATTTCCTTCCCCATTTTAGGGAAGTTTTCAACTATTATCTCCTCAAGTATTTTCTCATGGCCTTTCTTTTTGTCTTCTTCTTCTGGGACTCCTATAATTTGAATATTGGGGCATTTAACATTGTCCCAGAGGTCTCTGAGGTTGTCCTCATTTAATTATTTTTTCTTTTTTCCTGTTTCATTTATTTCTACCATTCTATCTTCTACCTCACTAATCCTATCTTCTGCTGCCGTTATTCTACTGTTGGTTCCCTCCAGAGTGTTTTTTTATCTCATTTATTGCATTATTCATTATATATTGACTCTTTTTAATTTCTTCTAGGTCCTTGTTAAACATTTCTTGCATCTTCTCGATCTTTGTCTCCAGGCTATTTATCTGTAACTCCATTTTGTTTTCAAGATTTTGGATCATTTTCACTATCATTATTTGGAATTCTTTATAGGTAGATTCCCTATCTCTTCCTCTTTTGTTTGGTTTGGTGGGCATTTATCCTGTTCCTTTACCTGCTGGGTATTTCTCTGCCTTTTCATCTTGTTTATATTGCTGTGTTTGGGGTAGCCTTTCCGTATTCTGGCAGTTTGTGGTTCCTCTTTATTGTAGAGGTTCCTCACTGTGGATGGGGTTGGACGTGTGGCTTGTCAAGGTATTCTGGTTAGGGAAGCTTGTGTCGGTGTTCTGGTGGGTGGAGCTGGATTTCTTCTCTCTGGAGTGCACTGAAGTGTCTAGTAATGAGTTTTGAGATGTCAACGGGTTTGGTGTGACTTTGGGCAGCCTGTATACTGAAGCTCAGCACTATGTTCCTGTGTTGCTGGAGAATTTGCATGGTCTGTCTTTCTCTGGAACTTGTTGGCCCTTGGGTGGTGCTTGGTTTCAGCGTAGATATGGAGGCGTTTGATGAGCTCCTATTGATTAATGTTCCCTGGAGTCAGGAGTTCTCTGGTGTTCTCAGGATTTGGACTTAAGCCTTCTGCCTCTGGTTTTCAGTCTTATTCTTACAGTAGCCTCAAGACTTCTCCATCTATACAGCACCGATGATAAAACATCTAGGTTAATTATGTAAAGTTTCTTCATAGTGAGATACACCTGGAGAGGTACACAGAGTTACATGGAGAAAAGAAGAGGGAGGAGGGAGACAGAGGTGGCCAGGAGGAGAAGAGGGGGAATCAAAAGGGGCAAGAGCAAGCTAGCCAGTAATCACTTCCCTATGTGCTCTCCACAGTTTGGATCCCTCAGAGATGTTCACGGAGTTACACAGAGAAGAGAAGAGGGAGGAAGGAGACAGAGGTGGCCAGGAGGATAAAGGGGGAAATCAAAAGGAGACTGATCCAGCCAGTAATCAGTTCCCTAAGTGCTCTCCACAGCCTGGAACACACAAAAAGATTCACAGAGTTGGGTAGAGAAGAGAAGGGGGAGGGAGGAGACAGGGGCAACCTGGTGGAGAAAAAGGAGAGTCCAAAGGGGGAGAGAGCAATCCAGCCATTAATCTCGCTCCCAAGTAAAAATGGGTACTGAAGATTGGGTTCTTAAAGGTACAAAATTGATAACAAATACCAAAAAGCGAAGATTAAAAATCTAGAGTAGAGGTTAGATTTTCAAAAATACAATATTAAAGAAAAAAACAAAGTCACAAAAATTATGATATATATATATATATATATATGAAGTTTGCTTTAAAAATAGGGTCTTTTTTTGGCAAAGTAATAGTAGGTTATTAAAATGAAAATTAAAGGAGTAATAGAGGACTTAAAAAATTTTTTAATGTAAAGAAATTTAAAAAATGTTAATAGTAAAAATATAGCTAGGACTTTCTCTGGTGTTATTGTGGACAGTGTGGGGTCAGTTCATTTTCAGATAGTTCCTTGATCTGGCTTACACTTCTCAAGATCTATAGGCCCATTCCTATGTAGTCGGTGCTAACTGCAGGGTTTTAATCTATTTCACCTGTCACTTCCAAAGCGGTTCCCTCTGTTTATTTCGGCTTCTGTCTGCTGGCCTCTTCAGCGTCTAATTTCCGCCCTGACACAAGGGGGTGGTGGTGGTCACTTTTTTTAGGCTCACTTGTTCAGTCGTGCTGTGGGGAGGGAGGAACACTGCAAACAAATATCACTGGTGTCTGTGGGGAGTGCTCCCAGTGTCTCGGCCACACTTAGGTTTGCCCCCGCTCACTGGTGTGTGTGCTTTCCCAGTCTACACTACTTAGGCTCTAGGTTGCTCTGCCGGGAACTGTCTGAGGCAGGCCCTGGGTTGAGTGCACTTCCTAGGTCTAAGCCACTCAGGTTCAGGTTCTTGGGTACTCCACAAAGGCACAGACTTGATTGGGCCTGCATTTTGTGCCCTTCCCCAGCCAGAGCAGCTCAGGTGACCAGGTGCTTGGCAAGCATGGTCGCCCCAGTTGGGGCTGCGACTTATCACCTCCCCCGTCCCTGCCGCTCGGTTTTCTAGGTGTACAACAGGCGTGCCTTCTCTTGCATGCCGTGTGTCTCCTCAGGGGAGCTTCTCTCTGGGTACGATCCTCCGGGCGGATGTCGACCATCCAGAATCCCAAGGAGTCTTGGTTAGCAATGAAGCCTGCTTGCAGTTTGGTAGATGATGCCTCTCTGGGGCCGCAATTGCCCCCTTGCAGCTCTGGCTGCCCTCGCCTGCCTGTCTCTGGCGGGGGGATGGGCCCGTCCGCAGCCGGCTAGCTCTGCTCAGTCCTTTGTTCTGTGAGCGGGCCTGGCGGTGTCTTAGGTTAGGGCTTTTCTCGGGATAGCTATCCCACAGTCTGGGTTGCTCTCTCTAGTTAGTTCCCTCTGATTGCCCTCGGGGCATTCAGACCCGGTCCTTACCCTAAGCAATGCAGCCCGCACCTTCCTGTTCAGTCCCCGCTTGCTAGTGGCAGATGCAAGCGTCTGCGCTGCTTCTCCGCTGGGAGTTGCCTTTGGGCACGTAATCTGAAGGGTTTAATTATTTATTTATTTTTCCTCCCGGTTATGTTGCCCTCTGAGGTTCCAAGACTTGCCACAGAGTCACCGGTGAGAGTGTTTCCTGGTATTTGGAAACTTCTTTTTTTTAAGACTCCCTTCCTGGGATGGATCTCCATCCCTCCCTCTTTTCTCTCTCTTTTTATCTTTTATATTTTTTCCTACCTCCTTTCGAAGACAATGGGCTGCCTTTCTGGGTGCCTGATGTCCTCTGCCAGCATTCAGAAGTTGTTTTGTGGAATTTGCTCAGCATTCAAATGTTCATTCAATGAATTTGTGAGGGAGGAAGTGGTCTCCCCGTCCTAGTCCTCCTCCATCTTAGGACCGTCCCTGACAAATACTATATCACTCATATATGGAATCTGAAGTATAATACAAATGAATGTATAAACAAAACAGAAACAGACTCATAGACACAGAAAATAAATTTATGATTATCAAAGGGGAGAGAGAGGGTGAGAGGGACAAATTAGGGGTATGGATTTAAGAGATATAAACTGCTATACATAAAATAGATAAGCAACAAGGACATACCGTATCAGATCAGATCAGATCAGTCGCTCAGTCGTGTCCAACTCTTTGCGACCCCATGAACCGCAGCATGCCAGGCCTCCCTGTCCATCACCAACTCCCGGAGTTCACCCAGACTCACGTCCATTGAGTCAGTGATGCCATCCAGCCATCTCATCCTCTGTCGTCCCCTTCTCCTCCTGCCCCCAGTCCCTCCCAGCATCAGAATCTTTTCCAATGAGTCAACTCTTCGCATGAGATGGCCAAAGTACTGGAGTTTCAGCTTTAGCATCATTCCTTCCAAAGAAATCCCAGGTAATTATATTCACTATCTAGTAATAACCTATAATTGAATATGTATAATTTGCAAAAAAAAAAAAACCCAAAAAAACAAACCTGAATCACTATGCTGTACACCTGAAACTAACAAAATACTATAAATCAACTATACTTAAGTGTTTTTTAAAAAAGATTTTTGAGTGTAGATCTAAGTTCATGATTACAGAAGGGAAAGGCTTTAAGTCAGAAAATGCAAAGTAAAAACTACAAAGACCAGTGAACTGCACAATGTAGGACCAGGTAGTCAGCCAGTCACCAGGGGCCCACTGGGATTCAATGTTAGGACTGATCCTCTACTGAGACACACATTTCAAGGTCACGTGTCCAACCCCAGTAATGTATCGATATCTCTGTAGAGATAACAGGGTAGTATGCAAATTCATGAGTAAGTCATTACTGATTTGAGCCAAATACAGGAAACAATCAGAATTATTTTTAAATATATTAATGAAGCCATTCTGCCAACAAATGGGACATTATACAGAACTCTCAAAACCTCCCCTCGTGTCCCTGTTTGAATCATCTTTAATACATATCTTTACACGATGTATTCCATGCACCCCCACGTCATGAACTCACCTTTTAAAAAACAGCTTTATTGAGATATAATTCACATAACATACAATTCAGTGGCTTTGGATATACTCACAGATATGTGCAACCATAACCACAGTCAATTTTACAATATTTTCATCACTTCAAAAAGAAACCTGGTACCCTTTAGTTATCACCTCCCAACTCCACCTCAGACCTTACAAGCATACTAGTCTCCTAAAGTCTTCCCCTGGAAGTTACAAGCTTTATTCAATAAATTCCAGAGTTTCAAAATAGTTACGCAAGACAAATTCTGCCAGTGCAATTGTTGTCCTAGGTGGTGAGATTTCCGGTTGCTTCTTATTTCATCTTCCCAGAATCCTCCTTGGCACATTCACCCTTGGGTTTCCTGCCTACTCACCCCATGCCCTAACACATCTATATCTGTATTACCTCCTGTTTTCCATTTCCATCCCCTACTTGGGTGTTCAGACTATTAAAGAGGTCATGAATTCTGCTCAACAAGGGGCATCAGCCACATTTCAGGATTCATCAGTCCCAGAGAACCAGGGACCCACCTCTTTAAATCTCTCAACTCTTCCTCCTCACCATGTACCCTTTTACATTTTTGCCCAATTTTCTACCAACATGATCAAATTCCTAAGAGAGAGGGATTTTCATGTTCTGTGTTTATGTGCACATACCTTCTTTTCTAACTTCCAAAACCATAACAAGTTTGTTGGGTTTTTTTGTTTGTTTTTTGTTTTCATTTTTTAAAGTTAAATTCTGTTGACAAATTTCCCCCAAGATCTCTGAGTTAACTACAGACAACAGGATTATTTTAAAAATTCTTTTTGTAAAACTCAACATCTCCAAGATCTTAAACAAGGAAAACCAGCCCATTGAGCACGCATGTCTGATGCCTCTGAGCCTGGAGCAGGTCCTCTGACCATAACTAGTGGAGAGAAGTGGTGATATTTTGCCTCCCATTGCTCCCCTTGCTGCCATTCACTCTCTGAGTGAGGCTGGTCTTATTTGTGGACTAGTAAACACTGGGCTGTAGGGAAGGGAGATTGTAGGCCTCTTTACCCTGAAGAGAACTGCAGCTTGACTGGGCTGCTGAACTGGGCCTTTGTAAGGAAAGGGTCCCCCTGCCTCTCCTCCCCCACCTTGTAAATGTCCAGGGAGAAAAGGCCCACAGGGGAGTGGGTCACCCTCACAGTTGTGGCCAGCCAATTCCTCGCTTGCCTGTGAGTTCCCAGAGGAAATGCAAACAAATCAGACCACATTTGGCTGCTGGCCAACGAATCTTTTAACTTCTTCAATAAAAAGTCTTGAAAACTTTGATTCTGACCCAAATCTTTTGCTCTAGCATAAAAAGTGCTGGGCCTCAAGGCTCTCTGTTGAGGGAAACAGTGTGTCTGTGGCATGTGAATAAGGATGTTTATCTCAGAACTGGTGCCTTGAGCTTCACCAGGTTCTATAATAAGCTCAATGCATTTTACTTCAGCTTTCAAACCTTCCTGAATTTCTAGTGAGTGTTTACCTCCACCCGTTAGAGCAGTCGTTGGGTGGGTTTACTTGTGAATGTTCTTAACTCCATCTTCTTTCTTTGTAAGCCTCCAGTTGTGCTTTGTAAAAGGGCCCAGAGGTTACTGAGTTTCCACTGAAATTGGGACAAGAGAAAACAAACTCTCAAGCAGGAAGCATTTAAAAGGTGTTGGTCACTGGTATTCACTATCCAAAGTGGTCCTGGAGCTACCACATTACAAAAAAATAAAAATAAATTTAAAGAATTGATGAGCTAAAAGGTGTAGTTTTTTTTTTTTTTTTCTTTTAGACTAAATGGTACATTAGATCTTTTTTTTCATTCCCTCTCTGTTGCTGCTTATTTCCAAAGTAGATTATATGGCAGACGCCTGCTCTCTAAAGTCACATCTCAACCTTATATATAGAAGTCTCAAGAGGTGGACCCAGGGACAGAGGAGCCTGGTGGGCTACAGTCCATGGGGTGGCAAAAGAGTTAGATGTGACTTAGCGACGAAACAAGAGATGGAAGAACCCAGTTTTCCATGCCCAGGTGTCTCTCTTAGTCTCAAATCAATACCCTTACCACCTTCACTTCCACACTTCCCTAGAAATAATATTACTGAGTTCACTTTGAGCCTTTGAGAGGAAGTCTGGAGGAAATCAGTTGCAAGCAAACCACTAAGCAGTAATTTCTTAATCTACTCTGTCACTAGTTTACCTGTACAATATGGACATTCAAACAGCAGCTGAACCTTTGCATGTGGTCTCCTGGGTATGACCTTCAACCTCCTAACCTGAAATCTGCCTTCAACACACCTGGGAACCAAAGCCATCAAGAACATTCCCCAGAGAGTGTCAAATAGCTGGAAAAGTAACTGGGAGCAAGACAGGATTCCAAATTCAAGGAAAGAAGAAAGAATCATAGATCAGACCCCAGGCAATTTTTTTTTTTTCCATAAAACTGGAGTGACCAAAAAAAAAACAAAAAACACAAAACTGGAGTGAGCAATAATTGTTACCCATTTCTTTATTTGCTCCCTTAAATAACATCTCACAGAGTCAACCTCAAACTATTCATCTCCATCTAAATGACTTTTAGTGAAAATAGGTGGGAACTAACTCCATTTCAGAATTAATTCCTTTAATGGCACACTTTCAGACATGTCACAGAGCATTGAGTGTTATAAAGTAATATTTTTGTTGCTATTAAAGTGCCAGTTTAAATTATACGTACATAAATGTGCTGCGTCTAGTCTGTTAGGTCACCACCAAATCATTTCTAAAGATGAACACCATTAACAAGAGCAGGGGAAGTGCTTCCCTATTTAGGCATCCTTTCTCTCTTTTTAGCCTGGTGGCTATACACACATCATCATCCCTCCCCCATCCCATCTCTGCACACACACACACACACACAAACACACACAAAATTTACTTTAGCCTCCTCTTAAACAATTTCATTCTATCATAATATTTGTGGAGTAAATGTGATACTTGACCTTATTTTGTTCTGTTTTCATTATCTTGTTATCATTATATTCATTCATTTACATGGATACTTCTAAAATTGGTCAGAACTCTCTTGGAGCCTACAAATTATGACAGCAGACAAAACAACATATTCGTAGATATGTATGATGCTGCAATTCTAAAGCACTATTAAGTCAACTCCTCATATGAAGATAATACTGCTAGTGCTGATAGACAAGCCATAAATGACTATGCTGGATGCCTGTCTTGGTAATGTCTTTTAGAGCTTTGGAAGAATCCCTCACTGTAGGTCACTTTGTTTGACCTTCCTCCTTTCTCTGGGGAATTTCTGGGTGACTGTTTAAGGGGAGACTGATTCTAGAGGCAGGTAGCCAAGGCTGCACAGAAAGGGCTGTGGTCATTGTCACCTGCCCAGGGAAAGAGTAGTTCATGTTGTTCTCAGGTTGTAGCAAGTCCTATCATGGGCTGCCCTGAGGATTCACAAAGCTTCGCATCTGCTTCTGCTGCCCCTATGCTTCCTCGGTTTCTATCCTTGTTCACTATAAGAACCAGAACTTTATTGTCTTGGTGTTCAAACACAGTGACTTGCCCTGTCATTTCTCCATCTAACCATCCCTGCCCTCTCCCAAGTCATTAACCCAAATTCCTCCTCCATGCTACAATTTTACCCCTAGAAAATTGAACTTAGCTATTCTATTGATCAGCAGACTTTGCTTGGAAGCCCACTTTAGAAAAGCAAGTAACAGAAAACTTCTGGCTGTTTCCAATCTAATGGTCTCTCTGAGCTTATCTTGTTTTATTTTTGGCTTCCCAAACTCTGATCCATTTGAGAAAATGATAATCTCTCAGCAGAAAGGACAAACTTAATGAAAGCACCACATACTTGGTAAAATTTTAAGAGTTCCTAGGAAGAGTCTAAAATTCTAACACTGGAACTATTGCCATACATTTCTGAGAAGGATAACACAATAATCCATTATCATGCCCCAATACCTTGGCATAGCTTTCTGTCAAATAGCTAGCTATTTTCTTGGAAAACAATGTAATGAGATACTGATGTGGCAAGTTTTGATAGGAGATAGAGGATGGGAGGAGAAGGCAATGGCAACCCACTCCAGTATGCTTGCCTGGAAAATCCCATGGACGGAGGAGCCTGGAAGGCTGCAGTCCATGGGGTCGCAAAGAGTCAGGCACGACTGAGCGACTTCACTTTCACTTTTCGCTTTCATGCATTGGAGAAGGAAATGGCAACCCACTCTAGTGTTCTTGCCTGGAGAATCCCAGGGACGGGGGAGCCTGGTGGGCTGCCGTCTATGGAGTCACACAGAGTCAGACATGACTGAGGTGACTTAGCAGCAGCAGCAGCAGAGGATGGGGTATATAAAATACAGAAAACTCAGAAAGGGAGAGAACAATAAGTAGATCACCATCATGGAATGAAGTGGACAATATTAAGCACCTAAGGATTATGGCAAAAAGAAAATAGAAGCAAGCTCTGAATCAATCAAGATTCAGTCAAAAAAACAGAAAACACTCCAGACATTTCAGAGAGAATCTGGTTCAGGGAACTGATTATCAAGTTGGTGTAGGCTAGGAAGCCTAACAAGGTATATTAATGCACCCCAGAAATCAGCAATAACATGAACCCAAGATGCCACCAATCTCTAAGTCTGAAGGGGCCATTACAGGAGGCAATGCCACTAACTCTCAGGAGCTAGGGTATCCAGTTTGAATAAAAATTTGAAGTAGATTTTGGGTATGTTCCCACTTCCATTTCCATGTAACCCCCTTCTTCAGGACTCCAAGCCTGGGGGTGAAGATTTTATAGATTACACAAAAGATTAAGGAAAGCTACTGTATCCCAGTGAACTCAGTCCAGAACCCTCAGGCATCAAAGAAAGGTTGAGTCCTCTCTGGTCTTTAAATAAACAGGAGAGAAATTAATTTGATCAACCCTTGCCCTTACCCTCGCCTATACCAGCTGGCTCTCACCCCCAGTCCATCAGAGGTAGGATGACCAGATATCCTTGGTTTGCCAAGGACAACCTCAACACACACTTGTCCTAGCATCACACCTTTTTAGCATATGTCCTGGAATTTTCATCTTTTAATGAAGTATTACTAAGATAAAAAACTATAAAACTCTTAGAAGGAAAATATTGATGAAAAATCTGCATGACGTTAGATTAGGCAATGATTTCCTAGAAATGACACCAAATGCACAAGGCAATCAAACAAAATAAGGGATAAACTGGATTCATCAAAATTTAAAACTTTTGTGCTTTCAAAAGACACTATTAAGAAAGTGAAAAACTCAGAGAATAAGGAAAGTATCTACAAATTATCTGATACGGGTCTTGCATCCCCAATATATAAAAAATGCATAACTAGACAAAAAAAACAACAAATAACCCAATTTTGAAAAGGGCAAAGGTTAAAAAGACATTTCTCCAGAAAAGATATATGAAAAGATGTTCAACATCATTAGAATTAGGGAAACAAGCCAACAGATAAACTGGATACATCAAAATTAAAAATTCAAATCAAAACTACAATGATATATCACTGTTTATAAAGGTACCTGTTATCTCTTCACACACTAGATATAACAGAAACAACAGATGGTAACAATTGCTGATGAGGATGTGGAGCAATCTGAAGCCTCACACACTGCTGATGGGAATGTAAAAGGGTGCAGACAGTGTGGGAAACCATGTGATGGTTCCTCAGAAAGTTCAGTGTAGAGTTACCATGTGATGCAGCAATTATACTCCTAGGTATATGTAACTAGGAGAACTGAAAACATATATTCACATAAACATTTACACACAAATGTTCACAGTAGCATTATTCATAATACCCAAAAAGTGGAAACAATTAAAATGTCCATCAACTAGAGTGAACAAATGAGGTATATCCATATAAAGAAATACTAACAATAATAAAGTATTGTTGAATGCTACAACATGCTACAACATGCCTTATGTTAAGTGAAAGTAGCCAGACACAAAAGACTACATATGGTATGATTCCATTTCTATAAAATGTCCAGGATAGGCAAATCCACAGAAATGAAATAACAGTGATTGCCAGAGGCTAGGGAGAAGGTGAAACTGGTACTGACTGCTAATAGGCACAGGGTTTCAGTTGTTGTGGCTGAAATAATTATTTATTTCATTAAATAATTCCATATGTACTTCTGTATGTTTTTTCTCTGGATGTATGCTGCATTAAAAAAAATCACTCATTTATTTGATGATTTTTCTTACAATACAAAGCAACCCCCCCAAAAAAAACAGTGAATAATCAATTATCAATGATTAACTTGCTATAGTTTTCCTCTGCTTTACAAATACCTTCTTCAATTAAATAAAATAACCACAGCATAACTTCCTGACACAACTGCCAAATTAATCTAAAATAAAAAGAAATTATTGTAATTTCTCAATTTTCTTTAGCCTAGCTGGACTTTTGTCATTCAGAATGGCCTCCAATCTGAAAGTAACCAAGAAAAGAAAAAGCAAAATGTGTCTCTCTTCAGTAGAAAAACAAAAACCCCCAGTGACAGGCTTGTCAATCTGCTCACAGAAGTTATGGCACCTTCTTATTGGCAGAACTCCTGAAGGGCCAGCTGCTCCTCACCAAAGGCAAAAGGTGTCAAAGAAACAAAAAAGGAAATAAGAAAACAGGCAGGGGATATTCAAGGATGATCATAAAATCCCAATCTAGGTCCTAACTCTACTGCTAGATATGTGTGACCCTAGGCAAGTCACTTAAACTCTCTGAGACTCAGTTTCCTCATCAATAAAATAGGAAAATAATATCTGTCTTCAGGCAGATTAAGCCCCTGATAGTATTTGGAATAAGCCTCTGACCTAGAGGCACTCAATAAATGTTTCCTGGTTGTTGAGATGACAAAATGCTTTTCTTTGGAGGCCTTTTAGATGTAATTAGGGATAGAAAGTCATAGATAGCAGAAAAATTATATAGAGGGCTTTGCAGAATACAAGTTGGGAATCCCCTAATGTGAGGAAAGTTGATATTTTATTTTTTATTTTATTACTAGCTTTTTAGCCACACCACGTGGCAAGCAGGATCTTAGCTCTCCAACCAGGGACCAATCTTAGGCCCCCTGCAGTGGAAGCACAGAATCTTAACCACTAGGAATCTGGGCAGTCCTGGAGGCTGATATTTTAAACCAACTTCGTACTCTAATAAAGAGAGGACAAATAAAGAGAGGACAAATAAGTTTCATTTTGAGTGGCAACTCAGACTAACTAGTAGTGAATGCCCAAAGCGCTATGGCAGAAAGAATTCTGAAGATGAGTCCTGAATCCAAGGCCAGAAGGGATGTGATAGATTACGATGTTTGCCCTCATCTCAGAAGAGGAAGTGATGACATATGCCATTCTTGGATCTTCTATGGACTAAGGACAAACCTGCAGTGACTTAGGTAGCTAACTTCACAAGAGAAAACTCAGACAAGTAATATAATAGTACTTCTTAAACCAAGAAATATTTTAGTTGAGAAACAATTTACTTTAAAAAAAAACTAACAAAAATACCAATACTGATTAAGATCTATGGTATTACAGGGACAGCTCTTTTCAGGGAAATCCTTTTTTTCTGACTTCTGCCCTTGAAACTTGAGGAAGAGGGCAGGAAGGGATACTCTGTTGGACAGCCCAGGACCTGACACACTTTAACCATCCATACGTTTCTTGTCCTTGGAAGAAACAAAAATCCTCTCCCCTCCTCCCTCACTCCCACCAAAAACCTACGATTTACAGACAAATCAGTAGTTCAAAGTCCACAGTATTCTTCCTGGGACTTCCCTGGTGGTCCAGTGGTTCAGAGTCTGCTTTGCAATGCAGGGGACCTGGGTTTGATTCCTGTTTGGGGAACTGGGATTCTGCATGCTGTGGGCAACTGGTCTTGCATGCCGCAATGAAAGATCCCAAATAATGCAACGAAGATCTGGCATGCCAGGGCTAAGACCCAACACAGCCAAATAAATATAAATAAATTTTGTTTTGTTTTGTTTTAAAAAAAGGAAAATTCCCAGCTACAACTGCCAATACTGGGGCAAGTTCAGCTCAGACCAACCTACCAAGGAGTTTTTAGCCTGGAGCTGCTCCAGCAAAGGCCTCTGCTTGTGCCCCTCTGGCCTGTCGAGCAATGTCTGCTGATGCAAGACTTCAGAGCTTCATTCTGATGGGAAGATTTAAAAAGTCCTCTTCTACTCCCCTCTGCTTTCTTAATCAACACTTAGCTGCCACAATAAGGGGCTCTTCCTTTTGATGCTAATTGCACTGCCTGATTGTAGGGTTATTATCTTTAATAACCTGGCCAGACCTAAAACATAGAGAGGAGAGTTCCATGTCTACATAGAGTAACACATGCCTCTTCACTCCAAATTTAATACTGAATTTGATCAAATGCCTCACGAATTCCTAGCATAGTGTAGGAGTGTGTCCTTCATGAAATCAAAACCTGGTTAGGGCATTACCTCTTTTACAAGAACTAAATTTACCCTCTTGCCTTAAATAACTAGGAAGCTGGAGAAATTATATAAAATTGTTATTTGTTGAGACACTGAAAACAACCAGCACAAAGCAAATTTCCCTGAGAGAAGGGAAACAAAAGCAAAGCAAGCCCTGTAATTGTTGCACCTTACTATCTGGAAGCAGTTTTCAAAGCACAGGACAGGGAGGAAAAGTTCTAATAGCTCAAGGAGGCCAGGAGGGCTAGATTTGGGGATGGAAAGAGTTTATGTTTCCACCAGCCAAAGTGCTCGCATGATACAGAAGTACAATACTCAGAAAGGTGTCGCTTTAGGGGAGGATAATTTAACCCTAGACTAAAAATTGTTCTGGACCAAGCATAATAAGTCTTTAAGGCAGATCTTGAAAAGATCAATCTGATTCCAAGTGCCTTAACAAAACACATCCCAACACCATGTAAAATAATACAGTAAAATCCAACATTCAACAATATCTAGCATCTAGTTTAAAAAAAAAAATATATATATATATACACACACATACACCAGACATAAAAAAAGCAGACAAAATATGACCAATAACAGAAGAAAATACAATCAATAGAAACAGACACAGGCCCTATATACATTGGTTAGCACTTTGGACTCTGAAACAGACACAGAAATGACAGAGATACCAGAATTATCTGACAAAGACATTACAACAGCTATTAAAAATATACTCCATATGTTCTAGAAGAAAACCTGAGCATGATGAAAAAAAATTGAAGATATAAAAAAGACCCAATGGCACCTCTATAGAGAAGAAAAATATTATGTCTGAATTTAAAAACACATTAGTAACATTTTAGACAAAGGTAAGTTAGATATAGGAAAGAGACAGAGACACGAACAAATGGATATCAAATTCTTCTAGAAGTTGAGGAAAATTCTTCCTTTTAAAAAGACATAATTCTCTTGGAATTGCCATCAAAGATTAAGAATAACAGATTTAATGTTAGGATTAGCAGCAAGGAAGGAACTATCACAGATTGTTTTTTCTAGATTAGACCTTTGTAGGTCTATAAATTGAGATCTTGGTTGAATGTTACTTCCAAGACAGCACTGTCCTATAGACATATAATACAGTCACATATGTAAGTTTAAATTCTCTAGTAGCCACATTAAAAAGAAATATGTAAAATTAATTTTAGTAATATATTTTAGTTAGCCTAATATATTCAAATATTATTTCAATATTATTAAACAATTTTAATATATTTTTTGTACTAAATCTTTAAAATCCAATGCCCATTTTATACTTAAAATACATCTCAGTCCTAACTAGCCACATTTCAAGGGTGCAGTTACCACACGTGGCTAGTGGCTACTATACTGGACTGCATAAGTTTAAGCAGTTGCATTAGTCAGGGTCATGCTAGGTATTGTAACAAACTCAAAAATCTCAATGGCTTAACACAATCCAAGACTTATTTTCAATTCAGGTTACAGTCCAAGGACGTTAAGAAGGAAAAGAACTCAACCTCATTTCAAGGACTCAAGTTTCTTATAGCCAGTGGTGCCACTGTCTCCTTTCTGGAGACTTTCACTGGATTCTCTTTATCCAGTCACCTAAAGAGCAAAGAGTAAGGGCATCCCACTAAAGCAGCAGCAGCTTTGGGTGCAAAGTCTCCCCATAGCAAATCACCATCATACAAGTCCCATTTACACTTAAGACCTCCATTTGTATTACATGTGCTAACATTCCGTTGGCCACACCAAGAATGGAAGGAGAAAAGAGAAGGGGAATGAAATAGGCTGAACAAAGATCTATCACAATGTGAACGGTTCAATTTGAAAACCCTCTGTAAGAGGAGAAATTAAAGCGAGCAACTGATGTGTTTCCCTCTCCACTGGTAATGGTAGCCTTGCTGCTCCCATATTCTCTAAGATATAGCATACACCAATAATAACCAAAAATATGGTGTGAAAATATGGATCATTACAGAAAATGGCTCAGACTGCATTACTAGGGGCCTCTTAATGATCTACTTTTGTTAGAAAACCCTGTTTTAAACTGTAAAATAAAACACAGACACAGAAAACCATACTATACAAATGGATAATTTCATACATTATTTTTTCAAATTTTATCGAAGTATAGTTCATTTACAATGTTGTGTTAATTTCTGCTATATAAAGCAGAAAAGTGATTCAGTTATACATATATATATATATATTCATATTCTTTTCCATTAAGGTTTATCACAGGATACTGAATATAGTTACCTGTACTACACAATAGGACCTTGTTTATCCATTCTACATATAAATAGTTTACATCTGCTAATCCCAAACCCAATCCTTCCCTTCCCCAACCCCCTCCCCCTTGGCAACCACAAGTCTGTTTTCTGTGTCTATGAGTCTGTTTCTATTTCACAGATAGGTTCACTTGTGTCATATTTTAGATTCCATGTATAAGTGATATTATATGCTATTTGTCGTTCTCTGACTTACTGTAATATGAGCATCTCTATGTCTATCCATGTTGCTGCAAATGACATTGTTTCACTATTTTTCATAGCTGAGTAGTATTCCGTTCTGTGTATATACCACATTTTCTTTATCCATTCGTGTCAATGGACATTTAGGTTGTTTCCATGTCTTGGTTACTGTAAACAGTGCTGCTATGAACACTAGGGTGCATGTATCTTTTTGAATTATGGTGGGGTTTTTTTTTTTTTTTTTTGTACACCAGGCTTCCCTGCTTGTTCTCTATTGCTAGATAGATCAATTTTCATAACTTCCTCATGCATCAAAATGGGATGTGTAAAAATCCAGAGCGTCTTTCACAGTGGTGTGTCTTCTCAGACTCTTGACCAACTGATACTACTACTTCACAGCACTCAGTGAGCCTCACATGGGCAGGCAGAGTCGGCCAAGCCTTGGACCTCCTTCAGCTTCCTCTGGGGTTGACACCTCCTGCTTGTTCTCAGAGAGAACATTCATGAAGGATTATCACTAGTGCCAAGTACGAGGCCCACATTCAAAACAACTTTCAGACTAGTGATCTCTCTGGAAGAGCGTCCTGTCCACAGAGGCTTATAGGCCACTCTCTGTGTCTGCAGAGAAGGGACCACTGAGCCAAGTTTCCTGCTCTTGGATTGAAACAAGGGAAAGCAGACTCTCTTTCCCCTTCCCGGATGGGGAACACGGCTGCCTTGAACAAGTCACTCCCAAAGTCTAAGGACCGTTTCAGTCACATCCTTGGTAAGACAGAGGGCCACTCACCTTCGTGTAGGAAGGGACTCTGGAGTCTGGGGTTAGACTCTGCGATGAGCGAGCAGAGCCATTGCTTTCAGTGTTCACGAATTACAATTTTGTCTGGGTATATATCCAGGAGTGGGACTGCTGGGCAACTCTATTTTTAGTTTTTTGAGGAACCTCCATACTGTTTTCCATAGTAGGTGCACCAATTTATACTCCCACCAACAATGTTAAGAGGGTTCCTCTTTTCTCCACATGCTCTCCAGCATTAGTTATTAGTAGACTTTTTAATGATGGCCACTCTGACTGGTGTGAGGTGGTACCTCATTTAGTTTTGATTAACATTTCTCTAATAATTAGAGATATGAATGTCTTTTCATGTGCCTATTGGCCATTTTTTTGCCTATCTTCTTTGGAGAAATATCTATTTAGGTCTTCTGATCATTTAGTCAATTGGGTTGTTTGGTCTTTGTTACTGAATGGTATGAGCTGTTTGCATATTTTGGAAATTAAGCCCTTGTCAGTCGCATCACTTGCAAATATTTTCTCCAGGTTCATAGGTTGTCATTTCCTTTTTTGTTTTTTTTCATGGTTTCCTTTGCAGTACACAAGCTTGTAAGTTTGATAAGGTCCCATTTATTTTTGCTTTTAACTTGAAAAAATGATTAACAATAAAAGGGAAACTGTTATAATACCACCCAGGTCAAGAAACAATACTTTGCCAACCACCCCAAAAAGCCCCTGCATGCATGCTAACTCACTTCAGTAGTGTCTGATTCTTTGCGACCCTATGTAGTCCACCAGGCTCCTCTGTCCATAGGATTCTCCAGGCAAGAACACTGGAGTGGGTTGCCATGCCCTCCTCCAGGGGATCTTCCCAACCCAGAGACTGAACCCATGTCTCTTGGGTCTCTTGCAGTGGCATTGTGAGGCACACTCTTTACCATCAGCACCACCTGGGAAGACATCCTCCCCCAAAAACAGTCCCTCAGTGGGCCCAATTCCAATCACAATCTTCCCCCTGCCCCAGAGTAACATTTATTACAATCACTTCCTTGCATTTCTTTTAAATACCCAACTGTGCATCCCTAGACACTACAGTTTAGTCTAGCCCATTTTTAAGAAACTTGACATGTTTCTTTTAATGTGAAAACTCCATCCCATCCCTTTCTTTTCCTTATTTGTTGAAGGTCTCTAGAGTTTTCCACAGTCTAAATTTTGCTTACTGCAAACATGTGATGCAGTTTAGCTTATTCCTCTCTCCTCTGTATTTTCAGTACCAAGCTGGCAACTTCATCCAAAGACTTGAACAAACTCAGATTATTCTATCACTTTGGTTAAGACTGTAGGTGATCTGTACTCTTTCATCGGGAGACACAAGTTAGCTACTGTGTCCTTTGTTGTGACTTTAGTGGTCTTTGATAGATTCTTTGCTATCTGGTATAAAAAATATTTCAGGCTCATCTTGTATAATTTCTGTCCCCGACCTGGAATCAATAATTTCTCCAAGAAGCCTTGGTTTCTTTTAGAGGAAAATCCAACTGAGCAACTAAAACCACCAAACCACCACAGTATAACAACATTCCAGGACCACATTCTAGGCAGCAGGGGCATATGTATATGTGTGTATCCTCAACACAAAATGAGAACTACAGAAGTTATTCACCATCTTCTATATTATTTCTGTACTTACTTTCTTCCACTCTGAGACTCCTGGTCTCAAGGACACAATGATAAAACTGGAATATCCCATCATTAATCTTTTGTTTTATCCTACATGGTATCAGATAATGCTACCACTACTGATATAATTACAAAAAATATTTTTGATTTTGCATATGCTTTTTCTATTTCCCCCACTTCTTTCAGCTGTATCTGCATTGTCAGTGCACACAGCCCTTACATATTCTTATCTTCTCCTTTTCACTTATTCCTGGTTCTACTAACAGCCATATATTTAATGCTTACAACCAGCCCTTATGAATCTCATTTCTAGTAGCTTCCTCAGGAAGAGTTCATAGGGTTCATAGGAACCCTATAGGATTCCACAGGGTTCATAGGAACAATATTCCTTGACTACTTATATGTTGATAGCAGTTTGTGCTTGTTAAACTTGGGGATTAGTTTTACTGAGCATAAAATTCTTGGTTCACATCTTCGAGTATCTAAAATATATTATCCTATTTTCTTCTGGCATATAGCATTTGTCAAAGTTTGATGATAATCTATTTTCTTTATAAGTCACTTGCTATTTTTTCTTAGGTGGTCAAGGAATTTTTCCAATTTTTATGAGTTTAGTAATCTTACTAGAAGGTCCTGTCTTGGTATTTATCAGTTGAGAGTCTCAGGTACACAATGTACTCTCTCGTTTCAAATTTTTTAAATTGTACTTTCGGGAATGTTCCCTTGAGTTACCACGTTCAGGATTTGTTTTGGTCCTGTGTTTTGGAATTTCTTCTTCAGAGCTCCTATAATCCGTATGTTGAATCTTCTTTACCTATCTTCAATATTTGTTGCTTTCTCTTGAATATTCACCATATTTCATTTATTTAAAAAATATATCATCTTCATACTGCATTTCCCTAAAGCGTTTTTGTGTGTTTATTCACACTTGTGATTCTTCTAGTTGCTTTTAGTTCTGAGTTTTTAAAAATTTTATTTCTTCCCTAATTTATCACTTCGTTTCAGAATTTCTACAGCACTAATATATGTTGTTTTCTCACATCTTAACTTTTAAAATCTCATCTAGCTTGTTTTACAACAGTAGGTTAACAGTTTTGATCTATTTTGTGAGCATGTTATACTAGTGTACTTTTATTTTCTATAGGGATATTATCCCACCTCTTAATATCACCCTCTCTCTCATAATAAGTTTATATGGGATTTGACCATAGTATTTTTCTGATGCCTACATTTCTATAAAATTATTTTCCTAAATATTTAGGGACATCATTGAAAACAGCTTTTCTAACTTCATGAAGCTTTCCTTTTTGTTTTTTAAATTATGTTAAAAATTTTGGCAATTCACCTTCTGATGTTTCCTGGTTCTGCTAAATTCTTCACTTTATCTGAGCTCTCTCTTTCTTTCATCTTTACTACGCCCTTTTTTTTCCCCCATAATGATGTTAATAAACTCATACTTTAAGACACTGACAGATTATAACATGAACCACTATGTGTCTTACATCATCTCACAGTAATCCTACAAGGTACTATCATTCCCCATACAGAAAAGAAACTGGGGCACAGAGTGTTAAGTATTATGCCCAAAAGCACAAGTTAGTAATTAGTGAAGCCAAGAATTAAAATTTGACAATCCAACTTCAATTCACATTACCTAACAATTTCTACAGTGCTTTCCTGCTTGGATGTGAGGGACTCTCATTTCTCAAATCCCACCATGCTACCATTTTAAGAGCAAGCCTAAGCTTGCTAAATTCAAACACTAAGCTGCTACTGTCATAGAACCTACAACTTTTTATATATTCACACAAGATTCCTCCTGTGTACCTACCCCAATATTTCCAAATAATGCCATTACTTACCTTCCAAATACTCAATAGCCACTCTTAATCAGTCTCCATTGCAGGAAGGAGTGTGGGGAAAACATCACCAAAAATAATCCCATTGAGGAAAAGTAGGGTGAGACAGACAGCATTTAAAACAGTGGTTCTCAAACTTGACTGCATGTTGTAATTATCTATGGAGTTTAATAATAGCAGGAGCCTATGTCTGATCCCTCAAAGAATCTGATTATGGTCTAGGGTATGGGATTTTAAAGTGATCCCCAGTCTCGTGGATTGCACAGTGACTATATTTGTGTTGTGTTGTGTATTAGTCGCTCAGTCATGTCCGACTCTTTGTGACCCCATGGACTATAGCCCACCAGGCTCCTCTGTCCATGGAATTCTCCAGGAAAGAATAGTGGAATGGGTTGCCATACCCTTCTTCAGGGAATCTTCCAGACCCAGGGATCAAACCTGGGTCTCCTGCATTTCAGGCAGATTCTTTACCATTTGAGCCACCAGGGAAGAATACCATATTGTATATTTGAAATCTGCTAAGACCCTAAGTGTTCTCACCACACACACAAAAGTAACTGTGTGAAGTGATGGATGCATTTTAATTAATTTGACTGTGGTAATCATTTCACAATATATTTTAAATCATCAAATTGGACAACTTGAAAAAAAATCACATTGCACAATCGAAATTTTTTTGTCAATTGATGCATTTTTTTCCCCATGCCACAAAGCAATGCTGAGTGGAGGCACACTGGCTTGTCCTACAAATTAACTCAATTCTGTCACTATATACCTGGAGACAGAATCAGATCTTATACGTTAAAGGCTTAGTTCCACAAGACTGTTCCACAAGTCCAGGTTGTCAACTACACTGCTGATGCAATGACTGTAAACTGGAAGGTCCCACAACCCACTTCTCAGGTTCAATTAATTTGGAAGAGTGGCTCACAGAATCCAGAGAAACATTTACTTATGTTTACCAGTTTATTATAAAGGATACAAATGAAGACGTATAGAGGGTGAGCAACAGAAGGGTCCCAACCACAGGAATTTCGGTCCTCACTGGAACTGGGATGTGTCCCCTCCCAGAATGTGATGCATTCACCAACACATAAGCTCATCAAATTCCTTTGTTTAGTAAAAAATTTTTTGAGCTTAATCTCCAGCCCTCAAATCTTTCCCTTCCTTGAGGTCAGTGGGTAGGGTTGAAAGTTCTAACTCTCTAAGTACTTGGTCTCTCTGGTGACCAGCCCCTTTCTGAGACTATGGGTGAACCACAGGCCAAAGTCTTTTCATTAGCATTAACTCAAGTGTGTTCAAAAAGGCTTAATATAAATAAGAAAAGACACTCTTATTGCTTCTGGAGGTGAAGACTTGTCCGATGTTTGGGTTCAAATAATTTCACCTTTCCTTTCAAGGCTCAAAACTGTTCTACTTAACCCCACTAACCATCAACCAAGATGAAAAAACTAAATTCTTATACATTGATATCCATGATCAATGAGGACCAGTTTGTTCTAGTCATAGATACTGCCCTTAACTTCATTAAATTACAAGGCAGCAAATCAGACTAAATGCCTCTCCCTAAGAATATATATGCCTTGCCTCTGTTCCTATTTGTCATATAATATAAAGGGCAGAGTCAGACACTAAGTATGCACACACTTAAAGTGTGGAGATGTGCAATTAAACTTCTAATTACTTTTCTCTCTTGGAAGCATGAATAATCTCTAGGCTCTAGTCTCTATCCATTTGGCCTAAGTCCTGTCAGACCCCGTCAGGGAAAAAACGTCCTGAGGTCAGCCATTTAGTCACAAAGGCAGCTTAAAGTTTAAGAAAGGAAAAGCACTCATCCACTTAGGAAAATAGTTCAAACTAACTAAAGGAAATTGAGTCCTTTTCTCTTGGAGAAAAGCCCACAATCTAGCCACAATCAGTTATGAGGACCCACTAGTTTTCCAGCGTTATAAGTGTTCCAGTAAACTTGTTTTGACTTTCCACACACACAGGCCCATCCTCTCTGCATCTAGGCTACAATCTTTAAGTGCTCATGGTTCTCTGGGATTCATTTCTGGGGGTATCCTCTTATCTTGGATCCATGTACCTACCATAACATTTCCTGTGTGATGCAAATGAACATTTCCTTTTCTCGTGCCCTATCCCAGGCGGCCTGTTCTTTCCCAACTTTCCTGATGCTACTGACCTTTTTAATATCAATATAGTTGATTTTAAACTATATTAACTCTCCCATTAGTAACTACATTAAACTCTCCCCTTATCATAGTTCTCACTTTTCTAAAAAAATAGGTGATACTAATTTAGCTGGTAAATCTGCCTTATATTCATTACCTCCCTATATTTAATTTCACTGACCAAATGTCTACCATTTTTCATCCTAGAAAAAGTTCTTATAGACCAGTAAGAACTCATAAACATCTGACATATTATAGAACAGTACCCATTCTCCAAGTCATAATTTCTATCTGTAATCACATTTCCTTTGCAGAAAGATCTCTTAAATGACATAGCACATTTTCATGGGACTGAGGCTGGTAAGGGTCTCTTCAAGTGGTCATATTTCTCCTCTCCTACCTGGTACAAACAAGTTATTTCCATTGGAACCCTTTTCTGCTGACTTCTATCTATAAGCCAGATCAGTCCCTTTTCTTTATTTCTAGGACAGCCACAGGATTACTAAAATCAATCCCTGGATATTACCTGGTCTCAGATAGCTCAGTTGGTAAAGAATCTGCCTGCAATGCAGGAGACCACAGTTCGATTCCTGGGTCAGGAAGACACCCTGGAGAAGGGATAGGCTACCCACTCCAGTATTCTTGGGCTTCCCTTGTGGCTCAGCTGGTAAAGAATTCCCCTGCAATGCAAGAGACCTGGGTTTGATCCCTGGGTTCGGAAGATCCCCTGGAGAGGGAAAGGCTACCCACTCCAGTATTCTGGCCTGGAGAATTCCATGGACTGTATAGTCCATGAGGTTGCAAAGAGCTGGACACAACTGAGTAACTTTCACTTCAGATTACTTATTTTTAGGGAACAGGTCTTTTTAGTCATTCATTCAATACACTGCTAGGTACCAGGCAAAAGGGACATAAAAATATACACCTGGTTCCTAGCTCTAAAAAGCTCACAGCCTCTTTTTATGCACACACATAACAAGTAAATTTCATATAATCATTACCCCTGGCCCATTTGGCTGCAGGCCATCCTTCTTTTTAATTATTGCAATGGGTGTGAGGCATTTAAACCTCCTTTACCTTCTGTGCCCCAAATATCAGTTTCAAGCCCCAGAACATTTTTCCTACTATGCATTATAGCCAACAAGAGGCATCTGTAAGTGAGATTTAAATATCACTTCTTTGTGTCTTAGGATACGCAATGCAGAGATGGCCAGAAGATTTAGAATCTTTAGATAAGAAGTCACCACCTGACTTACCGTGTTTCTTGCATCTTGAGGAGAGGCAATATGGAAACAAAACACTGCTTTGAATGCTCTGGTAAGGCTAGGATGAAAGCAGGGGATATGGACAAGTTCCTGAGGATCAATCCATGCTCTAACCTGTCAGAAGCCCATAAAGTTTTCTCTGAACATCATACAGAAAGAGCAGTGTCTTTACTTTTAACCAATTATATGACATGCTTTGGGGCTATAATAAGTAAATCACTTTTTTCATCCCATTCCAATTGCTTCTGCTCTTTTTAGCTAATGCCTATCAAATTACTGAATAGTATTACTTTTAGATGATAAAGAATATATAGACTGAAGAACAACAACATAGATCACTTTGCATTTATTACATGTTTAACTGAATTTCTTCAAATTACAGAATTCAACTCCAAAATAAGGCAACTAATGCCTGGTAAGCTGTTATTCCCTTGCATTTTTCCCTCCTAACATTTTAAAACAAATGAAAACAACACCTTAAAAGACATGTGAATAGGTTCAGTGCACTTTCAGTGGCTCACAAACATGAGATAAAGACCACATTAACCCCTAAAAAAAAACTGCTTGATATTTTAAAACACAAATGACATGAACTAAAATAAAGGAAAAAATAAAACACTGCGTTTTAACCAAAATTGTTTCCATAGACTATAGAATATTTTTTTTAAATACTGCTCCTCTGCAGAGCACATGCTGTGCTTGGCATGCTTGGCACATTAGCACTTGGTAACTGTTCAGCTTCCATCTGCAGTTTTTTTCGGAAGGACCCATTCTCAGGGCCCACACTCCCCTGCGACTAATCTACTCCTCTGGTGGAAGCCTGCTCCTTCTTCCTCCACTGTCTCTTAAGGCTTTCCTGTCTTCCCTTTATTCTCCCCAGATTCACACTCATTGCCACCTGTGTTCTCAGCAAAGATGCCCAGCAGAGAACTCACCAGCTGCATCTCCCCTCCACAAGAGCTCTCACTCCAGATGTCACCCCTTTACTTGACTGAACTGTAACATAAAGAGACAATCTTGCCCCCAAAAAGTTTGTTCTTCCTACTTCGTCACATCTCCTATAATGCAGAAAAGGCTGGCAATGCCTCATCTAGAACTTAAAACATTCATTAGTTTAGGCAGAATTTATACTGCTCTGCAGTTCTTTAAAATCTACTCCTTCCTATTTTTAAAAACCATAAAAATATAAAAATGTAAACATTCTATTAAACATTCAGCAGAAATCCTTTTATCCTACTTTATGCAGTGGGTTCAGAAAGAACAAAAGTGACACCATGTTACCTCTGACAGACCCCAAATCATACTCCCAGCCCTAACCTACCATTCCACATTTCCCACCATTTGCACTGTGGGCCAAGCACGTCTCTCATGACAACTGCTGCTGCCAACCCTGTAACAAAGCAGCACAACAGCTCACTGTAATCTCTCCCAGCTAGCTGTCCACCTGCTTGTTGGGAACCTTTACATCCACTGCTCCACACTCCACCCAGCCGTGGTGACCACCCAAACTAATGGAAGCAGGGACACAAAAATATGAAGCACCTCTTTTGCTACACTTTACATTCCTTCACAAAGTGAGAGGGCACTTCCTATCTCTTTGTCAGAGTATCAACAGAACTAGGTGGGGTGGGAGGGTGCTGCTGACAGAGGCAGCACTAAAGAGAAAGCCAACAGTGTCCACACTCTCCCAACATTCATATTCCTATCGTCATGACACTGCTGAGAGCTTGAGGATGAATCTAATATTCTATTCAAAAGAAAAAACCTACTCAGGAAATTCTAACCACTTATTGCTCTTGTAGCAAGGTTTTACTGCATGCTTTTTAGAAGTATGAAATTAACAAGGTATTTTTTTAATGAGTAACTTAAAAATCAATTTCTTAACGTGGCTTTTGTTTTTAGGGAGACATACGCTAAACACAATAACCAGTGAAGTCTATCAGCTTTGGGGAATTCCCTATCAGTTATGACTAATGAGACAACCTAAAACCACAATTCCACACCTGGGTGATAAACAGTACCAATTAACCAGAGTATTAACTACAATGACTTAAAACTATATTACCTGAATAGTTTCTACCATGAAGTATCAGAAAAAGTGAAATAATAAATATTTTCCACAGCACCATAAGGTTTTATAAAATACTCTGTTTTTAACATAAATGTATAATCATAAGATTCTGGTCTATCATTCATATCAGGCTTAACCTCTTTTACTGATAATAGTTCTCACAGAGGTCATATAGGCACAACTGTAACATGAAAATCATATTTTACTGAAGATTCTGTATGGTAAACTTAGACTACCACTCTTCTCGTTGCATCCATTGAGTACTAGTGGATTCAAAGGCCAGGAAAGATGGTTTTGCCATTTGTACTCTATTCACATATTTTAATGTGCCCAAAAAATCTAAGTGGTAACTAAGATATTTGCCATAACTGAAAAGTCCTTTTATACCTGTTTACTTTAGTACTGTGTGCTCTTAACAGGTTTTGTTTCTAAATGATAGTATTATGTAAATGGCTCTGAGTTTTGAAAACAAGAACACAGTAATTCATTTTGAATTTTAAAAATTAATGCAAGTGGAAAACAAATTTTGTAGCCAAATTGTTTGCAATTATGTGTATCAAGTTATAATAAAAACTCTACCATAGATTGTGGTGGTTTAGTCGCTAAGTCGTGTCTGACTCTTTGCGACCCCATGGACTGTAGCCCACCAGGCTCCTCTGTCCATGGGATTTTTCCAGGCAAGAATACTGGAGTGGATTGCCATTTCCTTCTCCAGGGGATCTTCCCAACCCAGGAATTGAACCCAGGTCTCCTGCATTGCAGGTAGATTCTTTACTGACTGAGCTGTGAGGGAAGTCCATCTACCATAGATTGGATCCCCCCAAAATCCAACGTGCTTATGGGTCTCCTGAAGTATTAGTATGTGCTGTGCCAACTTAGCTCAGTACTGATCTAAGCAAACATTATTGAAAGTAATGACTTGCTGACCAAAAAGCATATACTGCATTCCAAAGCCAAATATGAATTTGATTTAGGATTATTAAGTCCATGTCTCCCCTCCATTAACGCAGAAAACTGAGACCTGGCTTTACTATAAATCAGCTTTAACACTAGAGTAAATCTGCTATAAAATTATTTATAACAAAATAAATTATTTTCAGACCCTCTACACTAAGTGATATATATAAATCTTTAGCAGTTTATAACATTAGCTTAGGCCACTTTTTTAGGACCCAAACCTACTGTACAATCCTGAGTAAAAGGTTAGGGGTACAGTTTCTTGGGGATCTTTCTTGATCATGAACCATAAAGAAAACATAAAACCACAACCTGTAATAATCCCCATTTTCATTAGAAGTACCATTAATTCTTTTTACTTTGGTAAATAAGTTTATCTATGTAAACCATTTATTTTGATGGAGTAAAATATAAGCAGAGCTTTTGCTAGGATCCCTCCATCACTTTTTGACACTGATAAAGTAAATAGTCAGGAAGAGTAGAACAGGAGGATCTGAACCACAGGGCTAACGTGTCACCATGAACTCGGAAATGCAGCAAGCAGGGGACGGATGGGAGCAGTTGACAGGCCAACAGCCCTTCATTACCTACAACAAAGCAAAATCAGAAATTCTTTAATACAAAAAGATTTCAACAGACAGTTCTACAAAGAAGATATACAAATATCCAATAAGCATGTGAAAAGATACTCAACATCACTGATCATTAAGGAAATGCAAATCAAAACTAAAATGACACACTACTCATACCCGTTAAAACAGCAATTATCAAAATTCTACACCGGGGTACATAACTAAAAGAACTGAAAGCAGGGACTCAAACACAGATTATTTGTATATCCATGTTCAAAGCAGCATTATTCAGAACAGCCAAAAGGTGGAAGCAAACCAAATGTCCATCAAAAGATTAACTGACAAATAAAATATGGTGTATTCATAAAATGTGACTGTATTTAGGCTTACAAGCAAGGAAATTTTGACACATAACATGGATGAACCTTGAAGACATTAAAGTGAAATAAGCCAGTCACAAAAGGATGAATACTGTATGAGTCTACTTAGATGAGGTACCTAGAGTAGTCAAATTCATAGAGACAGAAAATAGGATGGTGGCTGCCAAGGGCTGCAGAGGAGAGGCAATGGAAAGTAGTGCTTAATGGGTACAGTTTCAGTTAAGAAAGAGGAAAAGGTTCTGAAAATGAGAGTGGCAATGGCTGCACAACAAAATGAAATATATTTAATGCCACTCACCAATACACTTTATGATCCAAATGGTAAAATTATGCTACATATACTTTACCACAGAAAAAAATTCTTTAATAAAGTCTGCACAACACACTTATCAAAAAGATGCTCATAAAAAAAATGCTCATAACAGGATATACATCCCTAAGAAATTAGATATTTTTAAGAGTTTGCCTTCTGATTGTAAGAAAAGGCCCCATAAACACAAGACTGCCTT
The DNA here is from genome assembly GCF_029378745.1 of Bos indicus. Taxonomy (NCBI): domain Eukaryota; kingdom Metazoa; phylum Chordata; class Mammalia; order Artiodactyla; family Bovidae; genus Bos; species Bos indicus. The sequence goes on from NC_091769.1 coordinate 59,227,118, forward strand.
CTCAAAAACTCTACAAACCTATAATGTCAACAACATGAAGTCTTAGTTCCCGTTGCAGGGCCTTTAAGGTAGAACGCAGAGCAGCTTGAGATTCTGACATCTTTACATTTTGTTTCACATCATTTGCAAAGGATAACCAGAGTTTACCAAAGTCTTCAGTCGAGATTTTTAATGGCCTGAAAATAATTGTGAAAATTAGATTTATGTCCATAAGAATGAAATGATTCTAAACAAATACATTTCAACTGATTCATGGGAATAAAAAAAAAAATCATTACAAATCTAAATCCTATGAAATCTATGTTTTTTAAACCAGACATGATCAGAATGCTGACCAAAATCCTCTAACTTGAAGACAATGCTGAAAACAGATGTTATTACAGAACAAATGTCTTTTCAATAAATCACCCAGTTCTTTTTCTGCGCATCAGTCATTACAGTAAAATTTCACCAAATAATTTCATGAATCATTCAAATATAAAACTTTTCTTTCATGTATACTTTAGACTGGGGATTCCCAGGTGGCTCAGTGGGTAAAGAACCTGCCTGCAATGCCAGAGATGCCAGAGATATGGGTTCGATTCCTGGGTCGGGAAGATCCCCTGGAGAAGAGCATGGCAACCCACTCCAGTATTCTGGCCTGGGGAATTCCATGGACAGAGGAGTCTGGCGTGCTTCAGACCATGGGGTCACAAAGAGTCAAACATGACTGAAGCAACTGAGCACACATACTTTAGATTTGGGGACGAGACACTCTATCAAAGTCATGTACAAAAGTACGAATACAAAGATCCAGCACCTTAAGCAAAATGGACCAAGAAAGAATTTTAATAAATACAGTTTTTAAATGGTTCAAGCAGCTAAAGATCAAATAGTTAACACTGGGATATCTCTGGGGGGAATGGGAAATTTTTATATTCTACTTACATTTTTCTATATCATTTAAATTCTTATAATAAGTACTGATTTTATAATTAGAAAAAAAATTTTTAAGATACAGAGGATTTTACTCATAAGAACAGAATTGTTTGTGGCACATATGCTGTGCTTCTTCAAGTTACTAATGTTCACCATGGGACATAACCTTCATAGTCACAGAATCTAAGTTTTCTGAAGGCTGGATTTTATCTTTTCAGCACGGCAGGCATAAATACATACTCTTTGACAGACTGATAAACATGTTCTTACTAGAAGACTTTGAAGAATGGGCAAAAATTATAGATGGATATGGAAAGTTAAAAAAATTTTTTACAGATATTCATTGGTATTCTACATTCTTCCTTCAGGCATGCTTCATTTTAAAAAATGTTTGAACACAGTACAATATATTCATAATACTAAATGAGAGCAGAAGGGTTAAAAGATTGTTTTCAATTATGCGGGTAGCACTGCACAAGCTAGTACAATAACTAAATGCTGTATGTCTAATAAAAGCTTAACAACTTTACTGGTCATAGCAAAAACCCTCTTCCAACAACACAAGAGAAGACTACACATGGACATCAACAGATGGCCAACACCGAAATCAGACTGATCATACTCTTGGCAGCCAAAGATGGAGAAGCTCCATACAGTCAGCAAAAACAAGACCGGGAGCTGACTGTGGCTCAGATCACAAACTCCTTATTGCCAAATTCAAACTGAAATTGAAGAAAGTGGGGGAAACCACTAGACCATTCAGGTATGATCTAAATCAAATCCCTTATGATTATACAGGGGAAGTGAGAAATAGATTTAAGGGACTAGATCTGATAGACAGAGTGCCTGATGAACTATGGATGGAGGTTCGTGACATTGTACAGGAGACAGGGATCAAGACCATCCCCAAGAAAAAGAAATCCAAAAAAGCAAAGTGGCTGTCTGAGGAGGCCTTACAAATAGCTGTGAAAAGAAGAGAAGCGAAAAGCAAAGGAGAAAAGGAAAGATATAAGCATCTGAATGCAGAGTTCCAAAGAACAGCAAGGAGAGATAAGAAAGCCTTCCTCAGCGATCAATGCAAAGAAAGAGGAAAACAACAGAATGGGAAAGACTAGAGATCTCTTCAAGAAAATTAGAGATACCAAGGGAACATTTCATGCAAAGATGGGCTCAATAAAGGACAGAAATGGTATGTACCTAAACAGAAACTGAACATATTAAGAAGAGATGGCAAGAGTACACAGAAGAACTGTACAAAAAGAGCTTCACAACCAAGATAATCACAATGGTATGATCACTCACCTAGAGCCAGACATCCTGGAATGTGAAGTCAAGTGGGCCTGAGGAAGCATCACTACGAACAAAGCTAGTGGAGGTGATAGAATTCCAGTTGAGCTATTTCAAATCCTGAAATATGATGCTGTGAAAGTGCTGCACTCAATATGCCAGCAAATTTGGAAAACTCAGCAGGGGCCACAGGACTGGAAAAGGTCAGTTTTCATTCCAATCCCAAAGAAAGGCAATGTCAAAGAATGCTTAAAATATCACACAATTGCACTTATCTCACATGTTAGTAAAGTAATGCTCAAAATTCTCCAAGCCAGACTTCAGTGATACATGAACTGTGAACTTCCAGATGTTCAAGCTGGTTTTAGAAAATGCAGAGGAACCAGAAATCAAATTGCCAACATCTGCTGGATCACTGAAAAAGCAAGAGAGTTCCAGAAAAACATCTATTTCTGCTTTATTAACTATGCCAAAGCCTTTGACTGTGTGGATCAGAATAAACTGTGGAAAATTCTGAAACAGATGGGAACCAGACCACCTGACCTGCCTCTTGAGAAATCTGTATGCAGGTCAGGAAGCAACAGTTAGAACTGGACATGGAACAACAGACTGGTTCCAAATTGGGAAAGGAGTACGTCAAGGCTGTATATTGTCACCCTGCTTATTTAACTTATATGCAGAATACATCATGAGAAATGCTGGGGTGGATGAAGCACAAGCTGGAATCAAGATTGCTGGGAGAAATATCAATAACCTCAGATATGCAGATGACACCACCCTTATGGCAGAAAGTGAAAAAGAACTGAAGAGCCTCTTGATGAAAGTGAAAGAGGAGAGTGAAAAAGTTGGCTTAAAGCTCAACACTCAGAAGACTAACATCATGGCATCCGGTCCCATCACTTCATGGCAAATAGATGGGCAAACAGTGGAAACAGTGGCTGACTTTAATTTTTTGGGCTCCAAAATCACTGCAGATGATGACTGCAGCCATGAAATTAAAAGACACATACTCCTTGGAAGGAAAGTTATGACCAACCCAGACAGCATATTCAAAAGCAGAGACATTACTTTGCCGACAAAAGTCCATCTAGTCAAAGCTATGATTTTTCCAGTAGTCATGTATGGATGTGAGAGTTAGACTATAAAGAAAGCTGAGTGCCGAAGAATTGATGCTTTTGAACTGAAGTGTTGGAGAAGACTCTTAAGAGTCTCTTGGACTACAAGGAGATCCAACCAGTCCATCCTAAAGGAGATCAGTCCTGGGTGTTCATTGGAAGGACTGATGAAGCTGAAACTCCAATACTTTGGCCACCTGATGCAAAGAACTAACTCATTTGAAAAGACCGTGATGCTGAGAAAGATTGAAGGCGAGTAAAGGGACAATAGAGGATGAGATGGTTGGATGGCATCACTGATTCAATGGACATGAGTTTGAGTAAACTCCGGGAGTTGGTGATGGACAGGGAGGCCCGGTATGCGGCAGTCCATGTGGTCGCAAAGAGTTGGACATGACTGAGCGACTGAACTGAACTGAAACACTAACATTAGTTTCTCTCAGAAGTTTTCCATAGGTTAGCCAACCCTATCCTATACAGGGTCCCCCACACTATAATCATCCATCACACCATTTACTTCCTGTTCATAGGACAATTCACAGTTATACATCCATCTGTATAACTATTCAATATCTCTCTCTAGAATGAACCCTCTCCTCCCTTTGTGGTGTTATACTCCCTAGCACCTAGTACAGTGCTCTGTCCAGAGAAGAGCCTAGTAAATACTTGCTGAAAGAATGAACAACTTGAATTAATATTCCAAAAAATATTTACCTAATGAAATCTAACAGTGATAAGTTTACTGAAAATTCAAGCTGAACAGAGTGAGTATCCATCACTTGATAAGTTATAAAACCAGACAGATTTCCTTCTGTAAATGGTTTTTCCATCTGCACACTATATTGAAAAATTTTGGTGCTTTCTGCTTCTATTACGGGCAAACAGCATCCAGGTTGCTCAGTGATCTGTAAATAAAAGTAAAGTAAGTACTGAAGAAGGTATCAATACAGACTTTCACATGAATACCAATATTCTATTTAACTGAATTGGTACAAAAGCATACTATAGTGAGATATTAATAACAAGCCACAACACTAGGATAACTGACAACTTCACTTGAGAAAAATTCACTAGCATAGATAATTAAGAAATAACAATACATAGGTCAGAAGTATGCAACAAACAGCATTACAATGAAAATGTCTATGTGGTTTAACAACAACCAAAAAACAACAACAACAACAACAGTCCTGTGGCTCTCAATACTAACTAGTAGCAGGTTTTTAAAGCTAGGAGAATTTAAAGAAAAAACAAAAACAAAAAACAGGTCTATCTTTCCCTCTCATTCTCCACCCTTACTCAAATCAAGTTCTGGTGGTAAAGCTCAGACAACTGAACTGGGTTTTGGTTTGTTTTTAGGTTTTTAGAATTAGGTGATTCTAATGTATATCTATGGGCTTCTCTGGTGGCTTAGCAGTAAAGAATCCGCCTACAATGAGGGAGCTGCAGGAGACGTGGGTTTGATCTCTAGGTCAGGAAGATGCCCTGGAGGAGGGCACGGCAACCCACTCCAGTATTCTTGCCTGGAGAATCCATGGACAGGGGAGCAGGGCAGGCAACAGTCCATAGGGTCACAAAGAGTCAGACACAACTGAAGTGACTTAACACAGCATGGCAGCACAACGCACACATCTACAGTTAGGAATTTCTGCCAGGTCAGGCCCAGGTAATATCCCACTCAATGCATTCTAGCTCAGAGAAGAAATTGGATCAGTTTTCTCAGTCTTCTCTAATACAATCTTTATTATGTTCCCTTGTCTCCTTTGAATGATTTGTCCCACTTAAAATAATTTTAAAAATCTGTCACACCTTTTTTTTTTGCTAAAGAAGAAACAAGGATGTGGGAGAAATTTATAAGCCATCAGAAGCATCAACAGTAGAAACACTAAGGAAGCACTGTCCATTTAAGGCAGAAAAAATAAACCATTCATTGTCTTACCTTGAAATTTTCTGCAGGAGCCATTTCTAAGTTAGCACTTTTCAGTTCCAAACCACTCTTATTAAAAACTGACCAGACCACCAACAAACAATCATCTTTCCAAATTTTGTAAGAAGACACAGATATGGCTTCATTATTACAGACCTCCATAAGATCTGAATGTATGTGTTCAGTAGTTTCTTCCAACAAAGAAGAAGCTAAAGAGATTTCATTGGCAACTGAGGCTGGAGTGGCTTGAGGAGGATGAAAAACTTCCATGTTGTTATCAGCAAACAAAGAGGGTGTAGACAGCCTGCAATTTGAGATTTTCTCAACCAAGGGCAGTTCTGTCAGTGACTCAGAATCCAAAAGTTCTGAACTGAGAGAAAATTTCTTTAATTCTTTGTCTCCTCTATCCTGCAAATTATCCAAACAATAATCTTCTTCGTAAGTCACATTTGATGAAGAACTAAAGGAAGAACGGATTATATTTTGATCAGTGGTTGTTTCCTCACTTTTGGTTTCTTTGATTTTTGATTTCCTTCTAAACTTGTGAGAAATGGTATCTGCTTTTCCGAGCTGCAAAGATAAAACATAATAATACAAAAAGAAACCATTCTACTACATCATGAGTCAAACTTTTTTTTAATCATTTCAAATGAACAATGTAGTAACTAGCTAAGGTTCTACCTATTAGAGATGAATAAAATGTTAAGCCCTAAAATTCTGACAGCTACATAAGCTAAATCTACTATTAAGCTAAATCTACTTCTCATTAAAAACACATAAAACCAGAAAAAGAAATAAGGTCAAAAAGTCAACAATGAACAATTCTAAATCTTGTTAGATTTCAGAATGCTAGAGTACAGAATTGCACAAATTAAAAACAGTGAGAAAGTTAGCAATTTTTTGTTTCCAGAGTTGTCCTGTAGAAGCTAAAATACCCTTAAACATAGGGATGCCTCAAACTTTGGCTCAGTAATCTATAATAGTCCTATTTTTATGATCTGTGAGTCAATAAACAGGGAAGAAAAACTGACTTTACCTTAATAATCAACTAGCACTGGCTAACTAGAACTCACAGAAGCAAAGAATTCTAAAAGTGACTAGTGAAGTACATTACAGACTCAGGGGATGGGAACAGCAAGTTTGCTATTCTTGAGCTAAGCCTCCCAAGGAAATGGCTGAGAATTCATGCAAGAGTGATGGCTCAAGAGCCCTCTTGCCTCACAAAGAGATGACTGGATGGCATCACCAATGCAATGGACATAAATTTGGACAAACTTTGGGAGATGGTGAGGGACAGAGAGGCCTAGAATCCTATGGTCCATGGGGTTGCAAAGAGTCAGACACAACTGAGCAACTCAACAACATTATTACATGTATTATTAAAAAATAATACATGCTAATTTTACATAATTATTTGCTTCCCCTCCTTTCTGCATGATGCCATCTGAGTTATAACACAGTTCCTCACATAATTCAGAGCCCCCCGAAACAAGGAAATACACTCTTTTTACACTCTTTTTTTCCAACTAATCTAGTGACAGCTGAAGAAAAAAGAAAAATGTGAGGGGTAACGCAGAAAGGATTTAACCTAACTTAAATAGAAAAACATCCTACTTACATTTCTTATTTCGAGCCCACCAAAAAAAAGAAAAGTCTAATTAATTTATCACCCTGAATGTTCTCCTGAGAAATACTCTGAAAGCTATGTACTTTGTTGAGAAGGTAGAAATCCTTCAACACCAGGAAAAAGGCTCACCAATCAGGGCTTCATAAGCCTTGGAGCACCCTGACCCTGATGCTCTCTGACCACTGAGAACTTGCCCTATTAGTGACAGATCATTCAATGGAAACCACCACAGCCTGCTGGAACAGTTCACGGACTCAAGATCAGTCACTCTGCTGCTGAACTACACATGCTGAGACAACATTAAGATACATTAATTACCTATTAATACTTTTAAAATGAATTCAATTCACTTTTTCTGATTATCAAGTCTGACAAAAATAAGCTCTGGAAAAGAAAGAGATACAGGCAAAGAATGTAGCCTAGAGACTTGACTAGTGTTGACAGAGATGGAGGGAAAATTCCACCAAGGGAGGTGAAGGATGAAAAAAACTGTGATATAAAACTGAAGAAAATATAGCTCTAATCATAATTTTGCACTAGGTGGGATCATTTGCCCATCAAATGGAAAATTACATATGGAATACACAGACACTCAAAAATAGCACCTGTCCTTCACTCCACAGTTTATTCTTTTACTAAGAGAATAATATATCAGCATAAAAATTTTTGCAAATCATAATCAAAATTTCTGAATATAATTATCACTTTTGTATAATTCCTTTCAACCTCAATACACTTTTATCTTAACAGTTACAAGCAATATAAAAAATTAATATTCTGGGGGGGTTTTGCTTGATATATGTAAGTATTTTTAAATTTTACAATGTAGTATTTATCATTTTTAATGACAAAGTCATATTCAGTGCTAATATAATTTATGTACCCATCCTCTTAAGACATCTAAATTGATTCCTATTTTTCACTATTAAAAATAACCATTTTAAGAAGTACTTTTTCCATAGACACATCAATATTGTTAACTATTACTATTTTTAATTTCCATCAAGTCCCCTTTCCACTGAGGCCTGTCCTTTCCACCAATGGGGGTGATAATACACATGGTCATATTTGCAACTTAATCTGGACTCTGACCCTTGCACTGACTAAAGAGAACACCTGACTGAAGCTGAGCCAGTAAGATTTTCTCCTTCAGGAATATAAAAGGTATGTCACTGATGGCTTTGGAGCTGCGGGAGCCATTCCCACAATGTGTATAGATTAACAGTCATGAGCTTTTGTAGAGCCAGTTTTTTTGTTCAAAACAGGGGACATAAGATTCTCAGAGGAATATAACTGACTACTTACCAAATTGATTGTACTTTCTGATCCTAGCCCAACAAACAATGATGATGCCAGCAGCTGCTTTTCTTTCTCCTCTTTAGATTGGGTAAGGACTTGAGATGGATCCTTTTTTGTTACAGTTTGATCTCCATTCTCCATCATTATACTCTCCTGAGGAACTGGCAGAGCTTCTGTTTCATCACCAGTTTTGCTTTCTTTCTTGGGAAGATAGCCCTCTTTCCCCCACAATTTCTTTATACCTTCCAGCTTCAAGCCATTTGTCCTAAGGAGATTGATAATGAAATCAAGTCAGTTTAAATAACTGCTAAATGGTTACCTTCATGAGGCATTTTTTAAAAAACACATCTTTGTTGTCATCTTTTAGAAATAGCTTTCAGATTATATTCTATATGCCAGAAATAAAATTGAGATCTACAGTTTTGATTTTAGTTAAAGCCAACCTTCACCAACCCTCCAGCCAAAATATTTAATGCAACAGAACTCAAGGCTTAGTTTAAAATTTCAGATCATTTAATTTTCATTTAATTGTTTGAATAAGATGTCCAAAAACAGAAATACTATAAATCAGTTCCTTTCAGTGTATGGACTTTTCAAAATTATCCTTACTTCTGATGGGTTAAAGATCAGAAATGACATAGTTTCATAGCTATAATCACTTAATGAAGGAATTAACACTCTATAAATTCACTACATAAAATCCTGTGGAAAGCAAAAAAAAAAAATTCATTCAAATCTACTCCTATGTGTAAATTTACCTTTAATCCAAAAGATTTTATTAATGTGAACACAATCTACATTTTCACCTATTATTGCTGTTTAGTCACTAAGTCGTGTCCAACTCTTTTGAGACCCACCCAGCTCCTCTGTCCAAGGGATTTCTCAGGTAAGAACAACGAAGTGGTTGCCATTTCCTTCTCCAGGGTTCTTCCTGACCCACGGATTGAACCCACATTCCTACATTGGCAGGCAGATTCCTTACCACTGAACCACCAGAAAAGCCCCATTAACTATTATAAAGTACATTAATAAAAATGAATGAGGTTTGATCTATAAAAGAAAAAAGTATTAATGATACTTTTGGAAAAAGCATGAATGTGAGGAGTTAATACCTGAGGTGAAGAAGAATAAAGCAGTGATTAGGATTAAGACTCATCTACTGTTGTCCCAGAAGCTACAGCTGCAAATCCTAAGTGTAGGCTCAAACAACCAAAGACTACCTCTATTGTTTTCATTTAAGAACCATGTGTCCTTGGCACCAACTCATTAAGTATCTCTGCCATGATCTAAAACTGCAGTTTTAAAATTTGTGCTACAAGATAGGCAGATCATGAAATGACTCTATAATAAGATTTCAGAAATATCTGTACTGATTGTTATTCTACTTCATTCTACTTAATGATTTGTTGGAATCACAGTCAGTTTGATTTTCTGTAGTACTCCAGAAACAAAAAAAGATCATTATACTTCATACTGAGTGAAGAACTAATGCTATTAAGTACCAACTGTCTAAAAGAAAGTCTAACGCTAATAAAGAACGCCCTACAGGAAATCAGTCCATTCAACAAATGTTGAATGTTCCTTTATAAATATCTTCATTTCTCTCTTTCAGGTACCAAAGAGTTTTCTTAAAAGTTAACAAACAAACAAAATCCTGTTACTTACCTATCAAACCTTTCAGAAGAAAACTGGTTGATCTTGTGTGAGCAGATAAAAAAGTCATCACGGGAGCCACTAAAATGACCCTAGCATCTCTAGGATGCTCAACAGCAACAAGGGATTCATGAATCCCCCAGGAGAATGACAGTGTGTTTTGTAACCTTGTTTACCAAAACATATCCTTTAATTATTAAGGGGTAGTTTAAAAAAAAAAAGAGAAACTCTCCAAATGATTCAAATATTAATTTAATAAAAAAAAAGAAAAGTAAGCGTAGTAGTTCCTGGGATGTTCCATCCAGATCCCCGTTCAATGAAGGAGTCACTGGTGCAGCTGCTGGGACTGTAGAACCCTTAGGGATTTGCCTCAGTTGTAGAGTCACATCAGTTGCAGAAAATGCCCTTTTCCCAGGCCACCCACATCCAATAATTAATGAGCAGACATATAGAGTCCTGGCCACCCATTTCAGCCCAACTCAGGACAGCTCTGATGGGCCATTCTAGCTCCAGAGCTTCCAAGTGAGTTGGCAGACACTGTTGTTGGCAACAACAACATTGATTCTAGACTTCTTTTTCTGCCCAACCCTCTTCTTTTCCTTCCCTTCCACAGCTGACAATGCCAAGGACACTCCTTAATATTTTGCATGCTAAATTCCATCTCCAAATGCACTTCCCAGGGAATTCAACCCACAATAACTGGCAAAAATGAGAAAGGGAAGGAAAATGGAGCCTGCATTATTGTTGTTAAGTTGCTAAGTCGTGTCCAACTCTTTGTGACCCCATGAAGTGCAGCATGCCAGGCTTTCCTGTGCTTCACTATCTCCCAGAGTCTGATCAAACTCATGTCCATTGGGTCAGTGATGCCATCCAACTATCTCATCCTCTATAACAGGCACACACGCCTATCAGTTCAGTTCAGTCACTCAGTCATGTCCGACTCTTTGTGACCCCATGAACTGCAGCACACCAGGCCTCCCTGTCCATCACCAATTCCCGGAGTTCACTCAGACTCACGTCCATGGAGTCGGTGATGCCATCCAGCCATCTCATCCTCCGTCCTCCCCTTCTCCTCCTGCCCCCAATCCCTCCCAGCATCACAGTCTTTTCCAATGAGTCAACTCTTCACATGAGCTGGACAAAGTACTGGAATTTCAGCTTTAGCATCATTCCTTCCAAAGAACACCCAGGACTAGTCTCCTTTAGAATGGACTGGTTGGATCTCCTTGCAGGCCAAGGGACTCTCAAGAGTCTTCTCCAACACCACAGTTCAAAAGCATCAATTCTTCGGCGCTCAGCTTTCTTCACAGTCCAACTCTCATATCCATACGTGACTACTGGAAAAACCATAGCCTTGAATAGATGGACCTTTGTTGGCAAAGTAAAGTCTCTGCTTTTTAATATGCTATCTAGATTGGTCATAACTTTCCTTCCAAGGAGTACGTGTCTTTTAATTTCATGGCTGCAATCACCATCTACAGTGATTTTGGAGCCCCAAAAAATAAAGGCTGACAATGTTTCCACTGTTTCCCCATCTATTTCCCATGAAGTGATGGGACCAGATGCCATGATCTTCGTTTTCTGACTGTTGAGCTTTAAGCCAACTTTTTCACTCTCCTCTTTCACTTTCATCAAGAGGCTTTTTAGTTCCTCTTCACTTTCTGCCATAAGGGTGGTGTCATCTGCATATCTAACATTATTGATTTTCCAGCTTGTGCTTCTTTCAGCCCAGCGTTTCTCATGATGTACTCTGCATATAAGCTAAATAAGCAGGGTGACGATATACAGCCTTGACATACTCCTTTTCCTATTTGGAACCAGTCTGTTGTTCCATGTCCAGTTCTAACTGTTGCTTCCTGACCTGCATATAGGTTTCTCAAGAGGCAGGTCAGGTGGTCTGGTAATCCCATCTCTTGAAGAATTTTCCACAGTTTATTGTAATCCACACAGTCAAAGGCTTTGGCATAGTCATAAAGCAGAAATAGATGTTTTTCTGGAACTCTCTTGCTTTTTCCATGATCCAATGGATGTTGGCAATTTGCTGTCTGGTTCCTCTGCCTTTTCTAAAACCAGCTTGAACATCTGGAAGTTCACAGTTCACATATTGCTGAAGCCTGGCTTGCAGAATTTTGAGCATTACTTTACTAGCGTGTGAGATGAGTGCAATTGTGCGGTAGGTAGTTTGAGCATTCTTTGGCATTGCCATTCTTTGGGATTGGAATGAAAACTGACCTTTTCCAATCCTGTGGCCACTGCTGAGTTTTCCAAATTTGCTGGCATATTGAGTGCAAAACTTTCACAGCATGATTTTAGGATTTGAAATAGCTCAACTGGAATTCCATCACCTCCACTAGCTTTGTTTGTAGTGATGCTTCCTAAGGTCCTTGACTTCCTTGACTTCACATTCCAGGATGTCTGGCTCTAGGTGAGTGATCACACCATCGTGATTATCTGGGTTGTGAACAGTTCTTCTGTGTATTCTTGCCACCTCTTCTTAATATCTTCTGCTTCTGTCAGGTCCATACCATTTCTGTCCTTTATTGTGCCCATCTTTGCATGAAATGTTCCCTTGGTATCTCTAATTTTCTTGAAGAGATCTCTAGTCTTTCCCATTCTGTTGTTTTCCTCTATTTCTTTGCATTGATCACAGAGGAAGGCTTTCTTATCTCTCCTTGCTATTCTTTGGAACTCTGCATTCAGATGCTTCTATCTTTCCTTTTCTCCTTTGCTTTTCGCTTCTCTTCTTTTCACAGCTATTTATAAGGCCTCCTCAGACAGCCATTTTGCTTTTTTGCATTTCTTTTCCATGGGGATGGTCTTGATCCCTGCCTCCTGTACAATGTCACGAACCTCCGTCCTTAGTTCATCAGGCACTCTATCTATCAGATCGAGTCCCTTAAATCTATTTCTCACTTCCACTGTATAATCATAAGGGATGTGATTTTGGTCATACCTGAATGGTCTAGTGGTTTTCCCTACTTTCTTCAATTTAAGTCTGAATTTGGCAATAAGGAGTGCATGATCTGAGCCACAAAAATTTTCACTATCATGCATTACATATAGAAAGTCTAAATAGGAAGTATATGAGAGCAGCATAAAACCATTTCACACACAAAATACGCTTCTTTCTGATATGAAACACTGTAAAAAAATTTTAAACATCAGTCATCTTTGCCTGGATTTTGACAATAATAATATTAATATAATACATGGTTTTATATGGTATACCTTTTGTGCTATTTTTAATCAGGCCATTCAAACACAGATGTAAATTATGGCCAAACAATCTTCAAAACCGCTGCCTGCCAGGCTCCTCTGTCCACGGACTTCTCTAGCCAAGAATACCAGAGTGGGTAGCTGTTGCCTTCTTCAGGGGCTCTTCTCAACCCAGGGATCAAATCCAGGTCTCTCACATTGCAGGTGAATCCTTTACAATCTGAGCCACCAGTGAAGCCCAATGAAGCAATCTTCAGAAGGGGCTTCCCTGGTACCTCAGCTGGTAAAGAATCTGCCTGTAATGCAGGAGACCCTGGTTTGATTCCTGGGTCAGAAAGATATGCAGAAGAAGGGATAGGCTACCCACTCCAGTATTCTTGGGCTTCCCTGGTGGCTCAGCTGGTAAAGAATCCACCTGCATTGTGGGAGACCTGGGTTTGATCCTTGGTTTGGGACAATCCCGTGGAGAAGGGAAAGGCTACCCACTCTAGTATTCTGGCCTGGAGAATTCCATGGACTGTATAGTTCATGGGGTCAAAAAGAGTTGGACACGACTGAGTGACTTTCACTCACTCACTCAACATTCAAAGACTGGGAATATACTTTGAGCTCCAGAAATTCCCATTCGAGCTAGGGTGCTGCTCTACAATAGGACTTAAGGTAAGAAATTCTAAATCGGCTTGCTGTACTTTATTCTGGTTCAGACGGTAAAGTGTCTGCCTACAATGTGGGAGACCCAGGTTCAATCCCTGGGTCAGGAAGATCTTATGGAGCAGGAAATGGCAACCCACTGCAGTATTCTTGCCTGGAAAATCCCATGGACAGTGGAACCTGGTAGGCTACAGTCCATGGGGTCGCAAAGAGTCGGACACAACTGAGCAACTTCACTTCCACTTCACTTTATTCTCAACTTGCCAGAGACTGAAGAAGAACCATCATCTCCTCTCTAAAGCTGATTCACCTTGCCAATTACCACACAGGTTCCTAATCTGAAATAATGTGTGAGCTGTGGTCCTTTTTAGATAGAAATTTTAAATTCATCCCTCACACTGCATTTCATGATAATACGGCATATGTATAATTCCTTAGCAGCTTTGCCAAATGTCTTTTCTCTGCATGCAGTACATGTACACATATAGGATTCACAAGGTCCTGTCAAGTCCCCCAGACCCTAGTTCCAATACTAAAAAAGCAGGTGCCATCATCTGTTGTTCAGTAAAAGGGACTACATTTCCTCCCTGGATTGGGAGGGTTTGGGTTTTCTGTTTCTCCTTGCCTTGCCTCTCTATTCGCTGTCTAAGGTACTTAAATGCTATCACCACCACCACCATTATATGTTCATGGACCATATCTGCACCCCATGCTTGTAATGCTGACATTAAATGTCTGGGAAAGAAAAGGGTGTCAACAGAGCAGGGGAAAAAAACGCTAGGAAAGAGGTTTTGAACTTATGCCTTTTCACTCAGCATATCATCTATGTTTCTCATATTCTGTCATTCTTCTGATAAATCCTTCTTATAACCATCTCACTGGAAGGCTGACAAATACAAAGATGAACATAAAATAAGGTCACTGAGTCAATTCAAATGTCATCTTTCATATGAGATTTTATCATTTATTTCAACAATGCTGCCATTACACAAAATATTTTTGAATTCTTTTAGAAGAAGCTCCTTCACAAACAAAAATGCCATTTTCATTATTTTATGTCACATTGGTATACTAACCAGTTATCCAGATTGACTACAACTTTTATGTAGTAAATTCAGCTTTTAGTTAATAACAATAATGACAGCAATGACAGTTATTAATTATATTAGTACCATTTATCAATCATTTATTATGTATTGGGTTGTACAAGGCACTTTGCATACATTATCTCATTTTATTAACTTGATCATAATTTCTAATGTATTCATATTTCAAAAATAAAAATTACCTAAAAAGGATGGAGATTTGGTTCCATGTTTAGACGTTTAGACAAATGTATCACCAAATTTCAAGGTGGCTGTAAAGAGGCTCTGAAAGCATTCTGAACAAAATATACAGCTTTATCAAGTGAAGTCTGTCACCTGTCACCTTATTTTATGTTCATCTATGTTTGTCAATTTCCAATGAGATGGTTTTAAGAAATAGATTATGAGGAATGTGGAATGATATGTTGAATACTCACCTGGGTATAGAAGTTCTGATACACTACTTTAAAAATGTGTGTGTGTATACATGGTATACAGTAATAACACACACAAAGTATGTATACTTTCTGTACTGTCTTGGAAGCAAGCTCTCTTAAAGTATGACAGTCTGCACACTATCAGTACTTTGAAAGCAATACATAGAAACAACAACCCATGCAGAATTTAGCTTTCAGGAACCCTTCAACATTTAAAGACATTTAAACACTCCCATGTTCTCAATTTTAATAAGAAAGGAACTTACTCTTTTAGTCCGGTCTCTGTACTATTCCCAGATATATCTGAACCAAGAGAAATGCCAGCAGGAGACTGTCGTCCAGTGAAGCCAGATGAAGAAAAAGAGAGTCCATATGGTTCAAAATTGAGAACTAGAATTTTAAAACAAAAACAGAGGTTCATATTTAAAACAAAGCAAAAATTATGAAAAAAGCAAAAATTATCAAAAGCACCATTTAATACTGAAATAAAATAACTGAATACTAGGATTCAGTGACAATTTTTAAACTGGAAAGCGTCTGGGAAATAATCTAATCAAATATTTATAGTAATAATAATAACAAAGCAGCTATTATTTATTGAATCTCTACTACAGTTTTCAGACAATTAATTTATCAAAGACAAACAGTCTTTCATTTTTTTAGCTCCCTTCAAAGCTAAAAACAATTCAACCAGGAAAGACAACTGATAAGTCAGGTCTACTGATAAGTTGCTCTTCTCATGCAAAAATGTTTAATGAACTATGAATGAAGATCTCACTGTGTTTTTGTTTCACAAAATGCTCTTACGCACATTCCTGTACCAACTGGACTGATGGAACCCTCAATGTAAAATCTCCCTTACTGTCAAAGAACAAGGTTTACCCAGGTTCAGATTCCTTTGAGTCTGTATACCCAAATGACTCATCCAGAGCCACAAAATTCATATTGTGATTGTGGTAGAGCACATATCAATATCCACTCTCCTCTTCTTTATAAGTTATAGAACCCTCCATTCTTAACTAGGTAAATAGCCACCCAGAAAAGAGATAACATTTCCAGACTCTTCTACCATGTGACTGAATTCTGACCAATGAAATTATATGCACATTTTGTGTACAACTTCTGGAAGGAATCCTCCTGGAAGAAAAAAATCTTCCTCTCTTCCTTCCTCTTTTATGTTCATAAAGCCATCATCAATACTAGGCTGCCTATTTCCAGATTTCTTTAATGGGAAAAAGCAATACCCTGTGCCTTGCATAAGGCCCTGTTTTCTAATATGCTATTTAACTAAATTCAATCCTAAATGGCACATTAACTCTTTGGATTGCCTATTTACAATACAAAGTGAAGTTGCTGAGTCGTGTCTGACTCTTTGCGATCCATGGTCTGTAGACTGCCAAGCTCCTCCATCCATCGGATTTTCCAGGCAAGAATACCAGAGTGGTTTGCCATTAAAGACCTTCTTAAATAATAAAAAGTATCTCAGAAAATAAAATGTAAACTTCTGCAACTAGTATTCTCTTTTACAAATGAGGAAACTGTAGTCAAGAGCCTACAATGAAGACACCCAGAGTACCAAGACAAGAAATGAAAGAGGCAGACTCAACATCAGATACTCTGGTTCCAGAACTGCACCCTCAGTCATAGTACACACTGGCTCCTTCAAAGGAAACACCACCTAATCTAAAGTGTACTACATAAATCAGCCTGTTTGTTAGCTAAATGAAAGATACAGAAGAGAACTACTTCTCAGTAGAAAAAAATAATGGGCTCATTAATAATAATCAAGAGAACCAGTTCTTAATGTAGGTTGGGTGTTAACTAGATTGTGAAATAGAACTTTCTTTTGTCTATAAAGTGAAGATCAGCAGTTTCCAAGATAACCAAGAATAAGCTGACTTCACAGAATCTACAAATCTTTTTATACCTACAACCAGGCTTTCAGAGACACAGATACAAAAGGTACAGAAGTAAGACTCAAAAATCTGTATCATTTTTTCAGAACTCTCTTTGTGATTCTGATTCTTAATCATGTTTGGAAACCACTTGTCTAAGTCTTTCTAAGGTGCTTTTCAGCTAGAATATCCTCTCATTTTAAGTTTTCAAATCATCTGTTTAACCTTCTAGTCCATATTGGCCTCTTTTAAATAGCATCTGTGACAGCCAGCCATCCAGCCTCTGCACTGACACTTCAGTAATAGCAGAGCTCAAGAAATGTTTCAAGAGTTTAAGACAAAGAGCACTTAAGATAATGTTTAAGCAAAGACCAGAAAGAGTTCAAAATTAGAGGTAAAAAGTTGAAAATAGAAGGGAAGAAAAAACTAGACATGAAAGAGGACAATATCTGGAGAACAGTCAGATAAAATTCTGATTATGATACAGAAGAATTAAAGATTGTCATCTAAGAAAGGCTGAGAAAGGCTTAACATTGAGAATAACATTCAAACCACATTATTTTCATTAAGTGAAAATTTCCCAAGATTCTTACAGAGATAAATGACTAGAGGGACAAAAATTGGAGAGAGTTAACTAGATGAATATGTGCAAACTGAGGAGCAGGAAGAGAATAATGCTATACAGAGAGTCAGGAGAAGACAGAAGATGGCTGAATTGAAACTTAACAGATATGTAGAAGTTAACCAGATGAAGGGCAATTCATACAGAAGAGAAAGCATGAGCCAGAAGCAGAGAGAGTCCTTGGGAGTTGGGAGCTACCAAGAGTAATGCAGGTGAGAAATAAAAATATAAACTATCCTGGGCATAAGTAATTCAATATTTAACTTGTTTGTATCCTTCACAACTTCAGAGGCCTTGACTATATGCACATTCCTTCTTTATCATTTGCTATACTTCTGTGACTACCCCCAGATCTTATTAATTTTATTTTTTGAGAGACCAACATTCTCAACTTGATGTGGTTTTCAAAAATCCTTAATTTTGTAGACAGGAGTTGCTGCTGCTGCTGTTCAGTTACTAAGTGGTGTCCAACTCTTTGTGACCCCATGGACTGCATGCAGCATGCCAGGCTTCCTTGTCCTCCACTATCTCTTGGAGTTTGCTCAAACTCATTGAGTCGGTGATGCTCTCTAACCAGCCCATCTTCTGCTGCCCCCTTCTCCTTTTATCTTCAATCTTTTCCAGTATCAGAATCTTTTCCAATGACTCAGCTTTTCACATCAGATGGTCAAAGTATTTTTGAGCTTCAGCATCAGTCCTTCCAATGAATATTCAGGGTAGAATTCCTTTAGGATTGACTGGTTTGATCTCCTTGCTGTCCAGGGGACTCTCAAGAGTCTTCTCCAGCACAATTCAAAACCATCAATTCTTCAGTGCTCAGCCTTCTTTAAGGTCCAACTCTCACATCTGTACAGGACTACTGGAAAAACCATAGCTTTGACTACATGGACCTTTGTTGGCAAAGTGATATCTCTGCTTTTTAACATGTTGTCTAGGTTTATCATAGCTTTCCTTCCAAGGAGCAAGTGTCTTTTAATTTCATGGCTGCAGTCACTGTCCACAGTGATTTTGGAGTTCAAGAAAATAAAATCACTGCTTCCACTTTTTTCCCCATCTATTTGCCATGAAGTGATAGGACTGGATGACATTATCTTTTTTTTTTTTTTTAACACAATAATCCACACTGATTCTTCAGTGTTTCTCTTGGGTACAAAATGGTAGTAAGTTTGTTCCTCACTATCCCACCTATTTTTACCAATTCTTAGTATTTTCCTGAAATTTGTTGTTAACATGCTTGGCATTTTTCTACCCAAGAGAGTGAAGTACTGTATCCCTCATAAAAGTGACATTTAACTATAAATTATTTACAAAAATTTCAAACAAGATCAGCATCAGAACCAATTGACACTTGAAAGATTCCAGAATTAACAACTTTTTAGGCTGAAAATACCTATTTTCCACCAACTTTTTACTTCCTGTCATTGCCATCAAATCATAAGATACATGATTTTATAACTTACCCCTCAAGTACTTACTAAAGCACTTACTATGTCCTGTCTTGTAACTGATTCCCTTTCCATGATGTTGAGGCTCATGAAATTTTAATTTAGAGAACTTTTAAGAAATAGATTTTGAAGGAGAGGGGAAAAGCCTAATTTGACAGTTTAACTTCATTTATAACGATGAATCTATGATTAAAAATGTACTTGGCAAATTAATACACTAGCTTGGGGAGTTTCAGGGCTATTATATTTGTCTCAGCCACTTAACTTATTTTAAGAAAGAAGTCAGGGAGTACCAGAAATTAGGCTCCTTGTCCTACCTCCCCTTCCCTATTCTAGCCTTGAATTGCAGTAATAAGAGCAACTGATGGGGAATTCCTGGTGGTCCAGTGGCTAGGGCTGCGCGTTTCTGCTGTAGGGAGCACAAATTCAATCCCTGATGGGGAATTAAGATTCCATATGCCACAAGGCACAGCCAAAAAAAAGAGCAATTTAAAACCCCCAAACATTTGAAAACAAGGAAATATGGCAACTGGACCACGTCTCCCACTCTGGAACTCTGCATTTTTCACCCTGTGCCTCGGATGTCATAAGACATGCACTCGAGTCAGAGGTTGGGTAATTATAATTTAAAATTTTTATTTCCCCCTCTATATATTCTGTCAATATATGAGGGTTAAATAAGAAGGAAACTGATTACCCTTTGACAGAAAATTGAACTTTCTACACCATTAGGTATCATTGTACTAAATAATGTATTAAACTATAAAGAGAGCTGCATGCCAAAGAATTGATGCTTTTGAACTGTGGTGTTGGAGAAGACCCTTGAGAGTCCCTGGGACTGCAAGGAGATCCAACCAGTCCATCCTAAATGAGATCAGTCCTGGGTGTTCATTGGATGGGCAAATGTTGAAGCTGAAACTCCAATACTTTCGCCACCTGATGCGAAGAGCTGACTCATTGGAAAAGACCCTGATGCTGGGAAAGATTGAGGGCAGGAGGAGAAAGGGATGACGAAGATGAGATGGTTGGATGGCATCACCGACTCAATGTACATGGGTTTGGATGGACTCTGGGCGTTGGTGATGGACAGGGAGGCCTGGCGTGCTGTGGTTCATGGGTCACAAAGAGTTGGACACGACTGAGCGACTGAACTGAACTGAAACCTTAAAAGAGAAAATACTTCTACTTCTGCAAAAAAATACCATCAAGCCGATTATATAAATGTTTATACTTTTTGGTTTCATCATAGGATCATCCATTTACTTGAACTTTTTTGCCTAGCACAGAGCCTGAATTAACAAGTACTCAACAAAATCATTAAAGAATGAGTAGAAGGCAATGGCACCCGACTCCAGTACTCTTGCCTGGAAAATCCCATGGATGGAGGAGCCTGGAAGGCTGCAATCCATGGGGTCGCTAAGAGTCGGACACGGCTGAGTGACTTCACTTTCACTTTTCACTTTCATGCATTGGAGAAGGAAATGGCAACCCACTCCAGGGTTCTTGCCTGGAGAATCCCAGGGATGGGGGAGCCTGGTGGGCTGCCGTCTATGGGGTTGCACAGAGTCGGACACGATTGAAGCGACTTAGCAGCAGCAGCAGCTGAACAAAAAAAGGACTTTCAGCATTAAACTTTTTAGTATTAACATTCTGAATTCCTATATATATAAGTCAATGGTCTCCCTTTATTCATATCCCATCCACCATCAAATATTTCTATAATCTCCTCTTGACTAAAACCATGACAGAAGTCTTTCCCTGACACCCTACATTTTTAAAATATAAGTTATTATTTCCTTTCTTAGCCATTACTAAACTCACTGATTAGATATACAAGATTGTTCAGAATGAAAATGAAACTCACTATCCATAGTAACCAGCATTTTTTTTCTGAAGTTTTTCTGCAGGTATGCTGACAGGAACATCTGTCAGTCCTTTAGCACAGTGACCAACATGATAATTCTACCTTCAAGTTCTTTTAAAATTATAAGATGATCTGAGGCACTTATGTACATGAAACGTATGACTTTTGGAACTCCCCTTTTTTTTTTCTGTTTACCCCAAATAAGGCCAGGGTGAACAAGTCACAAGCAGATTTAAAGAGGGATAATAAATCTTCTCAGTTACATACTTACATGACTATGATACCAATCGCATGAAAAAGTCATGTCCCTACAATGTAACTTATTATAAACTCATGAAAAATTACCTTTTTCCTGAGAAAGCTTTTCTTCCTGCCGTTGGTGGTGAGGTTTGTAAGGCGCTGCCCCCTGTGTTAGTTCTTCAGCCACAAAACCATCCAGAAAAGATAAGGAAGCATCTACCTAAGTAAAGCAAAAATTAGGAATTAAAACACTTACCCTACACAGTAGACTGCACAATCATATAAGTAATGTTAGCCCACATTTCCTAAAAATAATTTTTAAGTGAAAAACAGAACTTCAATTCTAAAATTGCTACTCAACTCTCTAGCTTTTTGAAACATCAATAATCAAATCCCTCAGCTCTAAGAATCTAACAATATAAGTCATTTGCACTTATTATTAATTCACTGCACTGCAGAATACATTTTTGTTGTATATTAAAGAATCATGTTGGATGCTAATCGTTCAGAAAAGGGAAGACACAAGACCTGCCCTCATGAGACTTGTAACTTACTAGAGGAGAAGACATATACACTACGAGCTATGCTGTCTTCATTAGTTTCCTCCTGCTGGGGGCTAAAAACAAGGTGGTGGCAAAGGCTAGTTCCTTCTGGAGGCTCCAGGAGAGAACAGGTTCCTTGTCTCTTTCTAGAGGCATTCCTCGGCTTGTGGCTATATCACTCCAATCTCTGCTTCTATGGTTACTTTGCCTTCTCCTCTCTGACCTCTTGCCTCACTTTTATAAGGACACTTCATGATTATATTATGCCTACTCAGATGATCCACATTAATCTCCCCATTACAAAATTCGTAATCAAACCTACAAAGTCCCTTTTACCACATAAAGTAACATATGCATAGGCTCTGGGCTTCTCAGGTGGCACTAGTGGTAAAGAACCCATCTGAGAATGGAGTTGTAAGAGACACGGGTTTGATCCCTGGGTCAGGAAGATGCCCTGGAGGAGGGCATGGCAACCCACTCCAGAATTCTTGCCTGGAGAATTCCATGGACAGAGGAGCCTAGTGGGCTACAGTCTATGGGGTTGCAGTCAGACACAACTGAAGAGCCTTAACATACACACACACACATGCACAGGCTCCAGGGATTAAGATGTGAATATCTTGGGGAGGGCTGTTATCCAGCCTCCCACACTGATTTCACTACCCTGTTCTTTTCAACAGCAACAGTTCAACAGCAACAGTTAGAACTGGACATGGAACAACAGACTGGTTCCAAATAGGAAAAGGAGTACGTAAAGGCTGTATATTTTCACCCTGCTTATTTAGCTTCTATGCAGAGTACATCATGAGAAACGCTGGGCTAGAGGAAGCACAAACTGGAATCAAGATTGCAAGGAGAAATATCAATAACCTCAGATACACAGATGACACCACCCTTATGGCAGAAAGTGAAAAAGAACTGAAGAGCCTCTTGATGAAAGTGAAAGAGGAGAGTGAAAAAGTTGGCTTAAAGCTCAACATTTAGAAAACTAAGATCATGGCATCCGGTCCCATCACTTCATGGCAAATAGAGGGGGAAACAGTGGAAACAGTGGCTGATTTTATTTTTCTGGGCTCCAAAATCACTGCCAATGGTGACTGCAGCCATGAAATTAAAAGACGCTTACTCCTTGGAAGGAAAGTTATGACCAACCTAGATAAAGAGACATTACTTTGCCAACAAAGGTCTGTCTAGTCAAGGCTCTACTTTTTCCAGTGGTCATGTATGGATGTGAGAGTTGGACTATAAAGAAAGCTGAGCACCAAAGAATTGACACTTTTGAACTGTGGTGTTGGAGAAGACTCTTGAAAGTCCTTTGGATTGCAAGGAGATCCAACCAGTCCATCTTAAAGGAGATCAGTCCTGGGTGTTCATTGGAAGGACTGATGTTGAAGCTGAAACTCCAATACTTTGGCCACCTGATGCCAAGAGCTGACTCATTGGAAAAGACCCTGATGCTCGGAAAGATTGAGGGCATGACAAGAAGGGGACGACAGAGGATGAGATGGTTGGATGGCATCACCAACTCAATGCACATGGGTTTGGGTAGACTCCGGGAGTTGGTGATGGACATGACAGGGAGGCCTGGCATGCTGTGGTTCATGGGGTCGCAAAGAGTTGGACACGACTGAGCAACTAAACTGAACTGAACTTATTCCTTTCTACCTAGAAATGTTTCTTCACAAATCTGTGGAATATTAACTTAATTTCAACAAAGTACAAGAATAGATAGGTTAAATGAAAAGAAATAAAGAGATGAAAAAAGAGTAAGAGGAAAATGAGAAAAAGAGAAAATTAAGTGAGAAAGGAAAACAAGATACACAAGAGGATACAGCAATAACAACCTCCGAAACCACAGATCTGCTTCTCCTGATTTAGCTAAGTATATACAACCAGCTCTGGAGAAGGCAATGGCACCCCACTCCAGAAAATCCCACGGACAGAGGAGCATGGTAGGCTGCAGTCCATGGGGTCGCTGGGAGTCAGACACGACTGACCGACTTCACTTTCACTTTTCACTTTCATGCATTGGAGAAGGAAATGGCAACCCACTCCAGTGTTCTTGCCTGGAGAATTCCAGGGACAGGGGAGCCTGGTGGGCTGCCATCTGTGGGGTCGCACAGAGTCGGACACGACTGAAGCGACTTAGCAGCAGCAGCAGCATACAACCAGCTCAGATAATTTAGAAATGCAGGTAATTCTCAAAAATTTAATTGGCATCTCACACTCTGAATTTGGAAAAGTTTTGTTTTGGTAAGATTCTTAAATAGATGAAGCTATGTCATCATCATTATCTTTCAGATAGAAAAAGAAGTAGAGTTACTAACTAGCTTAACAGCATATGTATTCATACAGCCTCAGGAATGTTAAACCAAGGCCTCTGCCCATGAGGAGCTAATGAAAAAAATTAATGAACAAAGGTTCAAAATGAATACAAGCCATGAATGTGCTCAGTCACCTCAGTCATGCCCGACTCTTTGCCATCCTATCGACTATAGCCAGGTTCCTCTGTCCATGGGATTCTTCAGGCAAGAATACTGGAATGACATTTCCTCCTCCAGGGGATCTCCCCAGCCAGAGATCAAACCTGCATCTCCATCTGAATCGTAATTAGTGGGAATGCCCATCCTCTCCTGTAGAATATGACATCTAACATAAAAATCTGAAAAATCTGACTTCCTCTTTGAAGTTTTCAGATTTACACCAATCTGAGGGAGAACTCAAAGTGAAATGTGACTAAGTGCTTTGCCTAAAAGGGCAGGTGCTGAAAGCAGGTGGGAGAAGGAAAGGTGAGTGATCAGGTTCCAGAGTAGTAAAGATTTAGATGGTAGATGCATAAAATAAAGTGGAGAAATTTTTTTCTTACATTCTCAAAGAGAGTAATAATAAAATGATATATTAGAGAAGTTTGAAGGAGATAAAATTTTTAATTTCTCAAATTATTATATGTTAAAGGAGATTGTCACAGAATATAAACCCCTTCCACAGCAGTTCTCCAGAACAGATTAGTCTTCCTTACTATTTAGGATCACTATTGAACTAGAGGAGAAGGCGGCAACAGAGGATGAGATGGTTGGATGGCATCATTCACTCAATAGACATGAGTTTGAGCAAATTCAGGGAGATAATGAAGGACAAGGAAGCCTGGAGTGCTGCAGTTCATGGGGTTGCAGAGTCAGACACAACTTAGCGACTGAACAACAACAACTGAATAGAAGCTCTCAAATCCTCTCTCACACTAACATGAGAAAAACGCCAACCTTCATCTTAAGCGCTACAGAAATTACATTTTGGTACATTATAGATATATCTCAAATGCAAGAATTATTCTTTTTAAACACAATGCAACCCTTAAAAAGACAGAATGCAGATGTCTTACCACCATGTCTTCACAACTCTTATCAAGTGGAAGTAAGCTCTTCATCAATTTTATATTCTCATGCAAGTGTTTTAATTCAAATGCATGCTGTCTCAAGCAAGTATCCAAAGATGTGGTAAATTCCTGGATTAATCTCTCAACTATATTAGAAGAGTGTGCTTGGGGTGTCAACTTGGTCACAGCAGCTATTATCCAGGCTTTTGTTTCTGAAGAAATGGAGTCATTCATAAGTAACTTGTAGAGCTTGGTTATAACTTCCTCTGGTGTTTCCTTATTTAAGAGATAGGAATACTCTCCTAACACCTGTAAGTAAAACAAAGAAATGAATATATGCAAACATCAAGTTAGATAGCAATTATACTCAGAAATCTAAACAAAGTGTCTGCAGAGTAAATTTAATCTATACTAAGCATATTCTCACAGTAAAAAAATTATTAAAAATAAAATTGCATATTTTAGGTCAAAATTACACCATGAATTGGGGAGGAGGAAATGGCAACCCACTCCAGTATTCTTGCCTGGAATGTTCCATGGACAGAGGAGCCTAGCGAGCTACAGTTCATAGGGTCACAAAGAGTCAGATACGACTAAGCAACTGAACACCACCACCATGAACTGGAAGTGAATACAAGAAGGACTTTCACATCTTTATTATTAACAATATATAAAGCATCATATCTTTACAAGTTACCTTTCTTCTGAACTTCCAGGTTTGGATGTTGGTTTTTACAAGCACTTTCACATTCTGTTACTATTTTCCAATAACCATTTAAACAAGTGGTTCCCACACACTAGCATGCGTAAGAGCCATCTGAAATGTTTCACAAAAATACAGATTTCTGACTCTACTCCCAGATAATCTGATTTAGTATGTCTGTGGTGGGGATCTACAATACACATTCTGAACAAATACCATCTGATTCTGATACAGATGATCCACAGAAGAGACTTTGAGGAACACTGATCTATGTTACACATTCTCTTTTCTACATCTAACTTATTCAGGTCTCAACACCATCACCAAAAGAATTTAATCAACATCTATAGAACACACCACCCAACAGTAAGCAGGATACTTTTCGAGCACCCACAGAACATTTAACAAGACAGACTATATCTTAGGCCATAAAATAAACCTCAAGAGACTTAAAAGAACTGAAATCATAAGAGTATTTTCTCTGACAACAAACTAAAATCAGTAACAGGAAGGACAACAGGAAATTTTCAAGACACTTAAAGACAAAACAACACCCTATCTTTCCATTACATAAATGAGGAAAGAACACTCCCAAACAGTCTATGAAGCCAGTATGACCTTGATACTAAACCCAAAGAGTAGGAAAAAAACAAAACAAAAAAAAGTAAAAAAAAAAAAAAGAAGATCCCTCATAAACAGAGATGCAAAAATTCTTAACACAGTCTCAAGAAATCTACAAAAAAAAAAAAAATTCTAGATTAATAAGTGAATTTAGCAAGGTATAAGATCAAAATACAGAAATAAACCACTAATCTATGAAAAAGGAGGCAAGCGTATAGGATAGAGAAAGGAACAGTTTCTTCAATAAGTGGTGCTGGGAAAACTAGACTGCTACATGTAAAATGATAAAATTATAACATTTCCTCACATTATATACAAAATTAAACTTAAAATGGATTAATGATCTAATTGTAAGACCTGAATCATACAACTCCTAGAAAAGAACATTCTTTAACATAAATTGTAACGATATTTTCTTGGCTCTGTCTACTAAGGCAAAAATAAACAAATGGGACCTAATTAAACTTAAAAGCTTTTGCACACTAAAGGAAACAATCAACAAAATGAAAAAACAACCTACAGAATGGGAGAAAATATTTGTAAACAATGCAACCAGCAAGGACTTAATTTCCAAAATATACAAACAATCCATACAACTCAGTATCAACAAAACAACTCAATGAAAAAATGAGCAGAAGACCTGAATAGACATTTTTCCAAAGAAGACATAAAGCTGGCTAACAGGCACAAGAAGACATAAAGCTGGCTAACAGGCACAAGAAAAGATGCTCAACATCACTAATTATTAGAGAAAAGCAAATCAAAAACCTCAGTGAGATATTACCTCACACCTGTGAGAATGAGTATTCTCAAAAAGTCTACAAATAACAAATGCTGGAGAGAATGTGGAGACAAGGGAACCCTTCTACATGACTGGCGGGAATTTAAATTGGTGAAGCCACTACAGAAAACAGTATGGATGTTTCTTTAAAAAATACAAAAGAGCTGCCATATAATCTAGCAACTTAACTCCTGGGCATATATATCCAGAGGAAACCAGAATTCGAAAAGATACATGCATCCCAATGTTCAGTGCAGCACTATTTACAATAGCCAAGATATGGAAGCCACCTAATGTCCACTGACATACTGAAAGGATAAAGAAGATATGGTGTATGTATGTATATATATATATATATATATATATATATACACACACACACATACATCACACATACATACACACACACACACACACATACACACACACACACACACACACACGATGGAATACTACTCAGCCATGAAAAAGAATGAAATAATGCTATTTAAAGCAACATGGATGGAACTAGAAATTATCATACTAGGTGAAGCAAGTGAGAAAGAAAAAGACAAATACTCTATGATATCACTTATACGTGGCATCTAAAATGTGACACAAACCAATTTATCTAAGAAACAGACTCACAGGTAGAGAAAACAAACTTATGGTTATCAAAGGGGGTAGGAGATAGGGGAGATATAACTTAGGAATTTGGGATTAGCATATACAAACTACTATATATAAAACAGATAAATAACAATGTCCTACTGTATAGCACCAGGAACTATATTCAAAATCCTATAATAAATCATAATGGAAAAGAATGGCTGCAATCCATGGGGTTGAGAAGAGTCAGACACGACTGAGCGACTTCACTTTCACTTTTCACTTTCATGCACTGGAGAAGGCAATGGCAACCCACTCCAGTGTTCTTGCCTGGAGAATCCCAGGGACGGGGGAGCCTAGTGGGCTGCCATCTATGGGGTCGCACAGAGTCGGACATGACTGAAGTGACTTAGCAGTAGCAGTAGCAGTATATGTATAACTGAATCACTTTGCTGTATGCTAGAAATTAACACACACTGTAAATCAACTATATTCAATAAAATAAAATAAAATAAATAATAAAAAAAAACAAACCAGTGGTTACCAGTGGAACGAGGGAAGGGGGAAGGAGCAAGTTAGGTATAAGGGATTAAGAGATACAAACTACAAACAAAGTATGAACTAGGTAAGCAACAAGGATGTACTGAATAGTACCGGAAATTAGACCCATAATCTTATAATAACCTTAATGGAATATAATTTGCAAAAGAAAGAATCAACATGCTGTACACTTAAAACTGATATAATATTAATACTGTAAATCAACTATACTTCAATTCAAAATAAAGAATTTGAAGTTTCTCCTAAATTTGTATCACTTTCGCATCGCCAGAACCCTAACCCTAACCTGAACTATCTTAAATCAGGGACCATCTGTATCTAAGTATAAATCTAACAAAACAGGGACAGGATTTGTATGCTGTAGAAAAAGAAACACTCCAAATATATGAACATATACAAATGGCTACCAAATACAGCAATCAATTTAGGCAAAGATTATCAATGCTAAAACCATTGATAAAAGACAGCTGAAGAACAGATGCTCACACAGTCTCATAGAATCACCTCACAGATTAGTTCTAAATCAGTAAGAAGAAATGGTACCTTTACAATGGAGAGAATATGAAGATCACCATCTTAACCAAAGACATTAACAATCACCAATAATTGGAGGAACTGATATTATATGCATCCTGATATGATGTAATGGGAAGTACATATTGACAATGTTGTATTCTTGCTAAAAATGTTTACCTGAACCAGACATAGTCCAATTCAGAATGCTGGACTTTCTACAAGTATTCATCCAAAAAAATAACAATGTCATGAAAACAAAAAAACAAACAAAAAAAAACCTGAGGATCACTGTAAAATACAGAGGCTAAAAGAAAAACTAAATGCAATTTGTGAACCTTGACTGGATATGGGGTAAGGAGGAATGGAAAAATAGTCATAAGAGACATTTTTTGGATAACTGGATTAATATGAATATGGACTGTATATTGGGTGACATTAATGAATTAAGGTCATGTTTTTCAGTTGCAATAATGGTTTTATGGTTATCTAGAATGTGACTCTTGGGAGATTTATATTGAATTCTTTTATAGGGGAAGCAGCTATATATAGAGATGTAGATAAAGTAAAGCAAGGTGGTTAAAAACATTCACTGGGAATCTAGATGAACAGTACAGGGGTATTTATTATGCCACTTTTTCACCTTTCTCATAGATGAGAAAAGAATTCTTACATAAAAGTCTGGGTAAAATTTAATTTAACATACTAACATTTGACAAAACCATAAAATATTAAAGTGTGAACATCCTATGACCCAGAGATGCACTTCTCCAAATCTCCTCCTACAGAAATGCTCACTCACATGCACAGGAAAGAATATACGAAGGTGACAGGATGTATATGATGATTATGTAAGCCTTATACTCTACAAAATTGTAACCTCACTTTGCAAAGAGATGATCTCCCTTGCAGGCTTTGATGAAGCAAGCCTCCATGTTGGGAGGCCCACATGGCAAGAAATTGAGGACAACTCTTGGAGCCAAGGGCAGCCAACAGTCAACAGTCCGAACATCAAACCTTCAGCCTTAGAGCTACAAAAAACTGATTTCTGCCAACAACCACATGTGAGCCTGGAAGCAGATCCTTTACTAATCAAGTTTCAGATGAAACAGCAGCCCCAAGGGACACCTGGATTGCACCCTTAAAAAGCCTTAAGCAGAAAACCCAGCTAAGCCACACCTGAGCTCCTAACCCACAGAAACTGTGAGATAACAAATGTATGCTGTTTTAAGTTTGTGGTAACATGATTACGCAACAATAGAAAGCTAGCATACCACAGCTTCATGAGTATTCACATATTCATATACAGATTCACAACAAATGCATTGTATACAGACAGGCATCTAAATAAATACCCATATTTAAAAGACTATTCAAGTGAGAGGGCAGAGAGAATGAATACACAAGTAAATAGGTAAGTGATAGAAGGTAGCCACTGGGAAAGAAAATCGGCAGCTGAAGGAGTTAACAGATCTGAAAGAAATGATTTCTGAAGAAATACATTATCAGTATTTGTCTTTATAAAAAATAATATTATAAACATTTATGAGTCAATGTACTTTGCTTACCCAACTCATAACTTGAAGAAATCTCTGTGGATAGAACACATTTTCCACATCTAGTAAAGTAAGATAAGACTGAACTGCATAAAGTCTTAGTTGTTGATTTTCTGTTTCATCATCAAAACCTACAAAGGAATTGATATACCATTTTAATTTCCATTAAATTCTCCAAGGACTCTGTAATAAAAACATTTAATTTTAATATCTTTACAGAATGCAATAGTTTACTAACCTTCTGCTAGCAGTCTCAGAAAGTTATTGGGAATATCAGGATGCATCACATCTCCTCCCACTGAAAATACAGCATTCATTGTCTGAATAAACCACGCGTTATCAGGAGCATATGTGTCCACAGTGTTAAGAACAAGTACACTTCCAAATGCCAGTTATTAAAATTACCCTTCCTGAATCAATCTTTGCAAAAATAACCCTCAATTCATCCCAGTTTGGCATTTATAATTTTAACTTCTGCCAATAAATTTTTCCATACTCTAGCTTTGTGTAAAATAGGTGTTCAGTAAAGCGTATTTAGTAAACTTAGTAAACCAATTCATGTTGCTTTTTTTTATCTAGCACCATATTTTGGACATAATAGGCACTCAATTAAATGTGAAATAACTGAAAGAAATATTCCAGCTGACTGTGGACAAATACATAATGGAAAATGATATGCACTTCAGAAAGGTTAAGTGTTGTGATATGTCTTTCTGAACAATTGTTTACCCTCTTTTCTAATCTGTTCCTCTTCAGTTCTAAAATTCTACCATTCTGCTAGCCAGGGCTATAGCACTGGCCAGGACAAAACTATACTTAAGCATTCCAAGATAATTTGACTGACATTACTCATTCATTCATTCGATCTTAGATTTAAACAACAAACATCTTAAAAAGAATGTTGAGTAACCTTGGGGCCTGTAAAGTTCCTCTGAGTTTTTAAAAACAAATGTGAAGAAAAGTAACACGTAAATGGAGTTTGTGACCATTCCCAGTATAAGCAATCATGTAAAGGCTAAATTTTAGCATACTGATATCCTCACCAATCTCCCTCAAACAACAAGAACTTTTACTCAGGAAAGAAACTGAGTAGGAAGTAAAGTCAAAGACAAGGAGGGATAAAAGAAGAGTCAAGAGATTCCTGTATACTCCTGTTGATAATACGGCCCAGTAGAATAAAAAGAAACAGGAAAAAAGTTATCGCCCAGGAAGTCTACACAACTTTTTGTTTTTAACAATAAGAAAGGCTTGAACATCAGGAATGGAAGTTATTGCTGGGCCTCTGAATTCAACCTACAAGTGACTATGTCTATACCAATCATTTTAAAGTCACTGTGTAACACACTGCTATATTTAAAATGGATAACAAGCAAAACACTATTGTATAGCACATGGAACTCTGCTCAATGTTACGTGCCAGCCTGGATGGGACGGGGGTTTGAGGGAGAATGGATACATGTACATGTATATGGCTGAGTCTCTTCACTGTTCACCTGAACTATCACAACATTGTTAATCGGCTCTACCTCAATACAAAACGTTTTTGGTGATAAAAAAAATTTTAGTTAAAAAAAAAGGAAAAACATTTATTTTTTGAAAAATAAATAAATAAAGTCACTGTGTAACTAAAAAGTGTTTTATGACTCAGGGCCCAAAAGATATTTCTCAGCCAGCTCAGCTATTTTTCCAACCAAATTGACGATAATATATTCTTCTTTGCTCTGATGTAAATATTCAAGCATTTTCTGGACAATCACTGTTATATTCTGTGCATTAGTAATTCTGTAAAGAAGTTCCAGAGTCTATTTAAGAAAGAAAAACAAAAGCAGTATTATAAAACTATGCATGATAATCCCAATAAATACTGTAACATAAAGGTTTATACCCCGCTTTGATTCCTGGTTTGGGAAGATCCCCTGGAGAAGGGGTAGGCTACCCACTCCGGTATTCTTGGGCTTCCCTGGTGGTTCAGCTGGTAAAGAATCCATCTGCAATGCCGAAGACCTGGGTTCGAAAGATTCCCTGGAAAAGAGAAAGGCTACCCACTCCGGTATTCTGGCCTAGAGATTTCCATTGACAGTACAGTCCATAGGGTTGCAAAGAGTTGGACATGACTGAGTGACTTTCACTTTCAAAGGTTTTTAATAGTTGGTTCTTCCACTTTTATGTAGCTTTACTGGGCAGTTAACGGGCACTCAAGAAATACACATTTTAACCAGAATAGAACTTAAGAAAGGTAAAACCATTGTTGAAAAAAAGGAATTATAATCAATTCAAAAGTCTAAAACCCTTCGACTGATACAGATAATTATGATCTGACATCTCTACATTGACAGGCCATGCAAACACCAAAAAGTTAAAAGATTTATAACCTATTTTCTAAAAATGTAACAGCTTCTTCAATTCAGTTCAGTTGCTCAGTCATGTCTAACTCTTTGCAACCCCATGGACTGCAACACAGCAGGCCTCCCTGTCCATCACCAGCTCCTGAAGTTTACCCAAACTCATGTCCATTGAGTCGGTGATGTCATCCAGCCATCTCATCCTCTGTCGTCCCCTTCTCCTGCCCTCAACCTTTCCCAGCATCAGGGTCTTTTCAAATAAGTCAGCTCTTGGCATCAGGCGGCCAAAGTACTGGAGTTTCGGCTTCAACATCAGTCCTTCCAATGAACACCCAGGACTGATCTCCTTTAGGATGGACTGGTTGGATCTCCTTGCAATCCAAGGGACTTTCAAGAGTCTTCTCCAACACCACAGTTCAAAAGCATCAATTCTTTGGTGCTCAGCTTTCTTTATAGTCCAACTCTCACATCCATACATGACCACTGGAAAAAGTAGAGCCTTGACTAGATGGACCTTTGTTGGCAAAGTAATATTTCTGCTTTTTAATATGCTGTCTAGGTTGGTCATAACTGTCCTTCCAAGGAGAAAGCATCTAAGCCTACATTACACATGCCTGCATACTATGCATGTGTGTGTTTAAGCATTTTGGAAGACTGGATTTTTGTATACATACATATACAAAAATCCAGTCTTCCAAAATGCTTTTCCATACTTCCCAAACAGAAAAGTGCACTTGAGTGGATCTGTCAGATCAGATCAGATCAGTTGCTCAGTCGTGTCCAACTCTTTGCAACCCCATGAATCGCAGCACACCAGGCCTCCCTGTCCATCACCAACTCCCGGAGTTCACTGAGACTCACGTCCATCGAGTCAGTGATGCCATCCAGCCATCTCATCCTCTGGCGTCCCCTTCTCCTCCTGCCCCCAATCCCTCCCAGCATCAGGGTCTTTTCCAATGAATCAACTCTTCGTACGAGGTGGCCAAAGTACTGGAGTTTCAGCTTTAGCATCATTCCTTCCAAAGAAATCCCAGGGCTGATCTCCTTCAGAATGGACTGGTTGGATCTCCTTGCAGTCCAAGGGACTTTCAAGAGTCTTCTCCAACACCACAGTTCAAAAGCATCAATTCTTTGGCGCTCAGCC
Source organism: Bos indicus (assembly GCF_029378745.1). Taxonomy (NCBI): domain Eukaryota; kingdom Metazoa; phylum Chordata; class Mammalia; order Artiodactyla; family Bovidae; genus Bos; species Bos indicus. The sequence goes on from NC_091769.1 coordinate 59,261,123, forward strand.
TTCTTCACAGTCCAACTCTCACATCCATACATGACCACAGGAAAAACCATAGCCTTGACTAGACGAACCTTTGTTGGCAAAGTAATGTCTCTGCTTTTGAATATGCTAAATGGTCTCTCATGGATGGATAAGGTAGCGCGAGCACTTCGAAGTGCAGCAAGGCCTACTTTCAGAATCTCAGGTATCAAGGAAGAACTGTTTTATGGCTCCTCAGTGCTGAGGAATACACCTCTTGCTGCCTCAAGTAAGATGAAGAAAAACCATTACCAAAGTAAACTCCCATTTACCTGGCTTTCTGAGGCCCTATATTAAGGTTCCACAAATATCATAGTTCCCAGAATCAGTATGAAACAAAAGGCAGCAATAAGAAAGCATCCTTTACTAGCATTTCAGGATCAACAATATTAGCTGTAAGAGAATTTCTATGTACCTTACTTGTTAAATCTGTTCAGATTTCTTTAGGGTTCTTCCTAATTTTTCAATCCTTATATCCAGGACTTCAAGTACAAAGGATAACAGATTTTGAATTTTTTTTTTAAACTGTTCCAGTTAATCCTTAACACCATTTAAAATCTATAAATACATAGATCCCCCATCACTAGCTTTCCACTTACAAAGCTGTTTCAGACATCCTTCCTGTAGGCTCTGTAAGCCATGTATTTTAAGATAATGTACACCAAATTTAATTCCTACTCTAAGACTATGAAACTTAGCGTTTCCAGGACTGAATGGGGCATTGTATTAGGAATTGCATGGCGGAAGGTCTTTTCTATTAACTCCCTCATGCTTTCTTTTGTCTTGTTATGAAAGAAAGGTAATACAATCAGGTAAAAGAGCATCCCAGACCCAAGCAACAGGTCACTCCATACCCCAGGACCAAAGTTCTTGCCACATAATTACTGATGGACGTTAGATATGACAGTGGAATTAAGGAAACAGTACTACAGTGCCTTCTTTGGGCACCACTGATGCTCAGTATCCTCCCCAAAGAATTCAAACTACTTTTCTCACTGCAGACCAGACCTGATAATTTTAGAAGTTCTCTGTTTCTCTTTAACTCTCATTTTTAAATTAAATCCCAATAATTAAGCACAGAACTAAGAAAACTGTACCCAAGTCAACCCTGTTCAACATACTACTTAACCACACAAAGAAAATGCATGCTCTGTATCCATTCAAAGTAGAAGAGTCATATAATTATTTGTTACTGTCCCTTGGCATCTTTGCATTTTTCTACAATGTCTACACATAGAAATTATCCATAAACTTTCTGGATTCATTCAAGGCAGGTAACTATTTTTTAGAAGATCAAAAATATGAATCCAAAATATATATGCATATATATTGCATATATGTAGATGGCAATTTCTCAGAAACATTATTTCAAAAATAGTACCTTTAGAATTCAACATTCATATTATTCAATGCAATAATGTTCTTTCAATGAACTTTTAATTCATTGCTTTTAAATAATTTAGATGTTTACTAGAATTTATCTTTTTATCTTCATTATTTTTAAAATCAGAAATAAAACAATCACTCTTCTTAATTAGGTCCCATAAACCATTTTAAATGAAGGTATAGAATCATGTCTGTACATGAGAATTACCAGATCTATCTAGAACACCCAAGCAGATAATGAAGCAATTTTATAAAAGGAAAAAGTTGAAAAAAATTAAGTAGATTTATACACCTTTCCTTCCAAGAAGTTCAAAACAGTTTAGGGATATCTTTACTAATTCTTTTTATTTTTTGGCCACACCATGCAGCATGTAGGATCTTAACTCCCTGAGCAGAGACTGAACCTGTGCCCCTGCAGCAGTAGCATGGAGTCCCAACCACTGAAACTCCAGGGAAGTCCCTATCTTTATTAATTCTATCAACATTCTTACAGATTCAATAAGGAATAGAGTAGCCCATTTTATAGATGTCAAGGAAAATAATGAAAAAAATTAATTATCATAAATTATGTCTTAAAATTATACTAATAGGAAGAACTGGAAATAGAATTCTGGTCTTCTATTGACACAACCCTTGGACCAGTAAGATTCCTTGATAAGGGATCCTACACAGGTGTGTGCATGCATGTGTGCTGTCACTTCAGTTGCGTCCAACTCTTTGCAACCCTATGGACTGTGGCCCGCCAGACTCTTCTGTCCGCGGGATTCTCCAGGTAAGAATCCTGGAGTGGGCTACCATGCCCTCCTCTGGGGGATCTTCCTGACCCGGGATCAAACTCATGTCTCTTACGTCTCCTGCATTGGCAGCGGGGGTTCTTTACCATTACCACCACCTAGTTACACCTTCCTAACTTCTCCAACTCACAATTTAAAACCATTCTTGTGGTTATTGATACAAGTACTTTTTAGAAAAGTCCCTTAAACTTCAGTAGAAAAAATAAAATGCATTCAAAAGTTAAAATACACACGTGTGCACATGCCCATAATGTTCATCTCTCTCCATAAGACCAACAAAATGTTTAAAAATTTTAACATTTCACATACACTACTCAAAATACCAGTTTACCTCTCTTTTAATAATGGGATCAGGATGATCTAAGCATTCAATTATTGTCATCTGATGTTGAAGAGCCAGAGTGGGATCCTGTTGGATAACATAGGTAAGAGCCTTCAGTCCTAGAAACAAAGATTAAATAACATAAAGTGACTTAAAATAAATATTCAGAAAATTTCAAAAAGCTCTCTTGGTAATTTCCATCAAAAGAACCAATCATCTTACCTAAATATTTGAGATTTATTTTAGGTGACAGAACAAACTTTCCAATGCATTTGGCAGCCTTCTCAAGCAATTCCGATTTAGGATAAATAGAATAGACTGTATGTACACATTCAAACAGAATAGCTAGAAAAATAAAACATTATAACTTCAGAGATCATAGTAAGCCATAATAAAAAATGTATCTGTGCAGAACTCCTAACAAAACAAACTAATCAGAAGGTCAGTTTTAGTCAAAAATCTTATGGAAATTTTTCAAAGATAAGAATTTTACTATTTTCAGGCTTTATACGGTTGTTAGGATTATGTTGCCACAGTACAATTTAGAGAGAACTATATATATTAAAAGATAAGAATGATATATTCATCCACGCAACAAGTATTTTCTGAAACCTCCTATGAGTCAGACATTGTTCTACTAGTATGGATACAGCAGAGACAAACACCCTTACCCTCAAGAAATTCACATTCTAATGGGCACGTAAGTAATATATTCATTACTCCTATATAAATAGATACTTCCAACACTCCTTGAATGCTTCAAAATAAGTTATTCTCAGGCAGTTTCTACCACTTATACACAAAAACTGGATATGTAGTTTATTTCCATGTGGTTTCAGTTCAGTTCAGTTCAGTTGCTCAGTTGTGTCCAACTCTTTGTGGTTTAGTTCAATATAATTATTTTAGGGTGCTCTAGCATTTATTTCAAAATTTTTATACTCAAAACTCAAGTCACTTTTTAAAAATTAACTTAAAAATTAACCTCCAAGGTTATAGAAAACCTACTGACATCTTGATAGTGTTCAAATTTGATTTTCTAGTCTCATCAAAGATCAGATAACTATAACAGATGATTAAAATGGACACTAAAATATTTTTCAAACTCTCTTAAAGATCAAGAGTGAAAGAGCTGGAGCTTGGTCATGGCAAAGAAGAATAATTTAGGCACCATTAAACAAAATAAGCAGACTTAAAAACAGTTCAACTGAGGGCTTCCTTGGTTGCTTAGATGGTAAAGAAATCTGCCTGCAATGCAGGAGACCCCGGTTTGATCCCTGGGCCAGGAAGATCCCCTGGAGAAGAGAATGGCAACCCACTCTAGTATTCTTGCCCTGGAGAATCCATCTCATGGACAGAAGAGCCTGGCAGGCTACAGTCCATTGGGTTGCAAAGAGTCAGACACAACTAAGCAACTAACACACACGGTTGAAGAATATCATATCTTTGAAAGAATCACTCCTGCTCTTTTTCCAAAAGTTTAAAACACAATAATCAAACATTTATTCATGTACAAGATATAAAATAGAGCCTGAATATTCAACTAGCTATGTTTTTTACACTGCTAAGTTGCCTATCAACTGATACACATAAACATTTTGGGTAAAAAGTTTTACTAAAATAAATACTTTCTAAATAAGGAGAGAAAAGAAATTAGAAATAAGTATATTTAAAAAAATAAACATCTCTTTAAGAAGTGAATAGACTTTAATTAAAGGAAAACCTATAAAGTCAACTGAACCTAAAAAGATCTTTGCAGATAATATGCTGTAAAGTCTTTACTCTGTGCTATGAAAAAGAGTTGACTTTGGACTTCCCCAGTAGCTCTGTGGTAAAGAATGTGCCTACCAAACCCCTGGCCCAGGAAGACTACATGCTGCAGAATAACTAAGCCCCTGCGCCACAACTATTGAGCCTGTGCTCCAGAGCCCAGGAACTGCAAGTCCTGAGCCCACATGCCCCAGCTACTGAAGCCCATGCACCCCAGAGCCTGTGCTCCCCAAGGGAAGCCACCACGATCGTAAGCCCTCCCACCGCAACTGAAGAGCAGCCCTCACTCCCAGCAACTAGATAAAAGCCCTCACAGCAATAAAGACCCAGCATAGCCAAAATAGTAAATAAAATTCTTTTTTTTAATAGATTTGTTTTCAAAGAAAAATTTTTTCAAAAAGTTGACTTTATGACTTCATGAAGTAAACAGAGAAAGCCTTGGTCAATTAACTAATCAACTAAGGCAGGACTAGGCAAAATACCATTAAATCCAGCCTTCAGCCTATCTTTGTAAACTGTGAACTAAGGATGATTTTTATATTTTTTGAGATATAACTGATATATAAAATTATTAGTTTTAGGTGTACAATTACATTTTTAAAGGTTAAAACAAAAGGAGAATATATGACAGAAACCTATACGACCTACACAAAACCTAAAAGAACTGCTAGTTTAGGTATAGAATAAAATTAATAGTTCAAAAAATACACTTATTTGCCAACTTAGGCATACACACAGACTCAGAAGTCGCTCAGTCGTGTCCGACTCTTTGCAACCCCATCGATTAAAAATAGGTTTTTAAATTATTTTAAAATAATTTAGAGATTTTAAGACTGTTTATACTCCAACTCTACAAAAGTCTAAGTCCACAGATAAAAAAGCAGTCACTCCACTGTCTCCTCACTGCAGTGGTTAAAACGAAAGTGCCTCTGAGGACTTCTAAAGGAAAAAATGCAATGTGGAGTTTTGCTTACTCCTCCAAAGCAACCTAGGTCCTAACCAAAATATCATTAAGTAAAAATTACCAAATTAATAATGTCCTAACATTTGTGACACACTGTGACTTTATCACAGATATTTTGGGTAGGATTATGTACAAAATTTGAGGAATTCTACTGATTACTCTATCCTTCAGACTAGACTTTACTTACATTTTAAATAAGTTATCTACTGTCACCACTCTGGCAAGGAAATGGGGGTACCAGCCAATGAGGGTGGTAGTCCACTTTCTCCATTCTGCTTCCTTTAACACTTGGAATGGCAGGGGATGCTGCATTCTTCTGGATGGGGGATGAGGGTACCCTGTCTGGGAGAGGAAGGGGCACCCCAGTACTGCTCCCGATGTGACCTGTACTGAGAACAACGGAGTGACTCTAGTGTACGGGACCAGTAGAAAAAGCCCTGTCACTCTACTAAGTTTCCTCTACCACCACCCCAGGAAAGATGGGAGGGGTACCTCAATTGTTCTCTGTTCCTTGATGATGTAAAACCCAGGCTTCCCACATCATCTCCACTGGCAATGCCAGGGAGGGTCCCTCTTGACATACGGCAGGATCAAACTGCAGCTGCCCTCTTGGTCTTCACCACCGAGCTCCATGGGAGGGTTGGGGTACCTCATTATACCTGATGAGGATGGAAATCTTGATTCTTCATTCAGCCTTTGCTGCTCTGGGTAGTCCATAGTTTTTTCTATGTGGTGCTTGACTGCAATAGAAAAACTATTGTCTAAAAGTCTTCCATCTTGCTAGTCTGCCCTTTTTGCCTGAGTCCTCTGGCTAGAGAGTAGGCTTTTTTTCAGGGCATTTTTATCTGCACCTGTTGGCATTTTCAGACTGCTGGCTCTCCAGTAACCAGTTTGGGGCATACAAGGCAAAAAGAAAACCCAGGGTACTAACCTTGGAGTCATTCCTTACATGCCAATGTCCCTAATCAGTCTCCTTCATTTATCCACGTTTCAGAATCTCATGTGTTTATTTTACATATAATGTTCAAAGTTTTTAGGTGTACTTAGTGGGTAGAGTACACCTAAAGTACTTCTATCTACTTTCAATGGTTCTATCCCTTGTATTTCATTTTATATTATCTCTCAGTTTACTTAATAGTTTACTAAAAATGTCCTTCTCATCTTATCAGTTTCCTGCCCAAAACTATCCCATATCTCCATATTTATACAATCCAAACTCTGTGGCTACCATAGGAGGACGTCCGCAATATACCCTTCCCACTGCTCCCACTATTAACTGTCCAATCAAGCTGGCAAGTCAGTTTTCTGAAACAGTCGGTGTTTTAAACACCCCTACTTCTGCACCTTCTTTCATGTTCCCTTTGCCTAAAACTGCTTTTAACCTCCTTTCTGGCTATCTCAATCCTATCTTTCAAGGTCCTATTACATCAATAAATCTTTAGGTGCCCTGAAGCCCACAGTGATCTTAACCACCTCTGGAATCCTGTAATATTTATTCCCTTTACCTCCCCCTTTACATTCTGCCTTATACTGGTATTATGCCTTCATATATAAGTTATCTCCTCCATTATACTGTAAACTCCTTGAAGGCAAAGCTTACATTTTATACTTCCTCATATCCTCTACATCACTTTACAATGCCTGGCACATAGCAGATACACTCTAAATGCCTCTGATACGATTAATTTCTTCCTTTGACACTAAGTTATAAAAATGAAACTTTAATTAAAATATGGTTTGGACTGAAACCCAATGAGATAACTGATCAAAAGTAAAATAACTTTCTCTTCTATTAATTCAATTAAAACATATTACTCACTGATTAACCCAGTGCCAGATACTGGGATATGCTAGCCAATAAGACAGATATAGTCCCGGTCCTTATGAAGTTTATAATTTAATACTGATATGTTTAAGCAATAAAATATTTATATTAAGTTTACTAGAGAATACTCTACCACTGATAAATGTAAGCTATAAACTGTATTGGTACAAGTATGGGGGGAAATGCAGAACAAAGAGAAGTAAATAAAGGAAAAAAGAAAACAACAGAAACTAAGTTTCTCTGGCAAAGTTAAACACTGGACCAGTAGACTACAAAGAAACAAATTGTTAGCATTGGTCTCATCAATCTTAATAAAAGAAGGATGTCCTAATGGAGAACATTAAAACTATTTCCTCAGGTATACAATATTCTCTAAATGGAAAGGAACAGGTAACAGCAGTTATCTACAGGAGTAGGTGATAAGGGTTGAAGGGACACTTTACTGTCCACTGTATACCCTTTCATACCTTTTGATTTCTGAACCATGTGCATATATTACCTATCCAATAAAATAATTATATCTCAAACAATTTTTAATTTACTTTAGCTGCCTGGAAAAATTCTGACACTACTTTGGATTATTCCGACAGCTCCTAGCCAAACCACCCGCCTCAATAAGGATCATCCTTACCTCTGATGCCTTATTCTTCTCATTACATAATAAGATCCTGTGTGCGTGCTAAGTCGCTGTCATGTCTGACTCTCTGCGACCTCTCTGCGACCGTACAGACTGTAGCCCACCAGGCTCCTCTGTCCATGGGATTCTCCAGAATCCAGGAGTGGGTTGCTATGCCCTCCTCCAGGGGATCTTCCCGACCCTGAGATCGAACCTGCAGTCTCTTACATCTCCTACATTGGAAGGCGGGTTCTTTACCACTAGCGCCACCTGGTAAGTCCCAATAAGATCCTAGATGCCATCAACTGTCCATTATACTAAACACTTAGAAGGGCAGGGCCTGTGTCTACCTTATTTTTCCTTTAATCTCCCACATTTAGCAGGGAGGAATATGTAAGTAAATCAACTCTTTCCTCAATCTGTATCTAGTTTAAAAATTAAGGTTTTGTTTTGCAGGAATTCAATAAATACTGGTTGAACAAATGAATACCATGCTTGTTACCTTAACTACCATTTATACATGCAAAACATAAATCTATCCTTCAAAATTTACTATCCCAATTCACTACCATGTACATTACTTTTTCTATACTAGTCTTACAGATGCAATCCTTTCTTCAGTTTTATTACAGTTAAAACCGGTTCAACTTCTACCCTCTAGTCTACTCTATGTTTCTACAACCATTATTCTTTAAGATTTGCAGTTTATCATTGCCTGAAAGAACAAATACTCCTCTCTATCCCCTATTTCATGGTATTTCACCAGATTAAGAAATGACTTCTCATTTGAGTTGTATTTCTCAATATCTCTTCTACTGCTCATCTCCACAGTAGGCAAAATTCAAAGTGTTTTACTTCTATCTCTTAAATACCTCAAAATATCCCACTTTCTTCAATAAGCTTTCTCAAGCTGATCAACAAAGAACTAAGAGTTCTTCCCTCTGGCTATTACGACTAGTTACTTTTCTCAGTTCTTCTCCCTCCTCTCCCATTTTACTCTTGTTTCCTATCACTAAAAGACTTTTTAAAATTGTGTTTAACATAAATAGCTGCTGTCTCTTCATTACAAAGTTCATTATTCCTTATCTATATATTCTTATCTATCTCAAATTCAACCTTTAGTTGTCTTCTTAAGTATCACTTTTTGAGAAAAGCCTTCCTTATCCTTCTGCTCAACTAAGAATAGCTGCCATATGCTCCACAGTACCCTGTAACTTGCCTCTGTAACATTCATGGTACCTGTCCCTTTCCATCTCTCTAGGCTATGAGCTCAATGATAAGACTGTTTTGTTCACAACTGTATTCCAAGCATCTTGCACAAGGACTAATAACAAATAAAACCTTAAATATTTGGTGACTAGATGACAGATTGCTTTATTTGAAAACTGTTTTCTTAAGTATGGAATAGATCTACTGGGTTATCTTCACTGTCAGATGCTTGATTGTTGAATCATCTATTGAACATTTTCAATAAAGAGACAATTTCTCTTTAAAAATGAAGTCTTTAAAAGAGAGACAATTATAATAGTCAATCTACATCAACATTTAAAACAATGTCATAATTTCAAATTATTTTTATTAGTTATTCAATACTTTCAATGAAAAATAATAACCCAAAACCACCTTAAAAATTAACATTTAAAATTTACTGGAATTCACAGTATTCTAACACAGATTTAGCTATAATACTGAAAACATTATTAGAGCAGCATTTACACAAATATTACCTACCATATGTGACATTGTGATTTAACTCAGCTCTTCGTAAGGATTCATCAAGAACATCATACATTAATTCACTTGTCCTGTTTAAAAGATATTTTATTTGCAGTAGAATTATAGTATTATAACCCAATAAAACATAGTTTTTCAAACTTCTCTCTCTTTAAAACTGAGGATCTACAGAAAAGAAGTGAAAGAAATTCATTTTATGAAGTTATGGGAATTTCACTTCTTAAATATTCCACTTTCACTTTTTTAAGAGTTTAACCTTCTGCTTTATCAAAGCTGACTAGCCAATGAGGAAAGTCAATCAACTCGTTCCTCAATCTGTACCTACTTTAAATATGGTTACGGTTTTCATCTGATTGAACACTCTTTTATCATTTTCTTTGTAATATAATATTTCTACCTGTTTAAAATTACTATAGTAATACTTCACATATCCAGATTATTCCAGACAGTATATTATATGTATTTTAAATACTTATTTTTAAAAAAATATTCAAGTATCAGTCTTTCTTTGAGCAGCAGTAGGTTCTTCAGAGAGAAAATTTTAACTTTCATTTATGTTAAATATAAAGAAATTATATTTTTGTGAAACTAACAAATTAATACCATTCTATGTCTTTATGGTCACAGATTACAGTTACAGTAACTGAGTTGAGGTAGAAACTATACAAAAATGCAGTGCCTTATAGACCCCTAGCACTCTGCCACTACGCCTTTTCTCCAGGTAAAAGTCCTCTCTAAAAGGCCAATGGTGAAAAATATGGCTTCTCAGCTGATATTTTTGTATGTTTTGTGAAATCAAAAAGCACTAATAGAAAAAGGCACCACCAACAAAGAAATACACAGTAGTTTCTTGTAGAAAAACTATACTACAAAACAAAAAGATCAAAATAATCTTGGGCTATACAAATCATCTATCATGTATGTTACAAGTTTCTGAGAAAATGTCTTCTTTTTTAAAAAACTATACAGCTATAAAACTCAATTTGAAGTGCATGTACTTTTATTATACCTTAACTGAAGTATACATATCAACTGAGAATTCAGAACCATATTTTAAAATCCCTTATTTTATTATGTAAGCATTTTTCCACAGACAACAATCATATAGTAGACATTACAAATATTCCCCCCCCAAAAATCTGGTAATTCTACACTTAATATTACAGTGTAACTTCCCAATTTTAAAAGCCAATGTAGGAGTTATAATTAACCACACAAAATGTGGAAACATTTGCAGACATGATTGAGCTGAATGTTAATAACCTAAGAAGCAGAATGCTATAAAACACAAGAAAATATTCAAATAGATATAAAAGACCATAAACATAAGACTTTTCCAGTAAATTAATACTTACAATTAAATATATTAGAATCCTGTTATAAAATAACATTTTTACTTTGCCAAATTGAGCATATCATGTCTTAAGAAATACATGTTAACATAAAATCTCGTTAGAGTTGGGACAAAAAAGGAGAAAACATTTTAATGTCCACAACACTGTAAAAGAGACATATTCTTTAGTCATTTAATTAAGCCTAATTTCTATGCAATTGAGCTCTCTGAACTCCGTAAACATATTCATTTTTGTATGTATTCTCCAAATGCATCCTTGAAGGAAAGGATGATAATGAGTTAATGAATTTAGTAAATTCACTAATGTCTACAAAGTAACTTTCTGACAACATATGATGGCATTAAATCTTTTTGGACCAATGAGATCTGAATGCATTACTATGAAATTAATGGTTTTAAAACAATTCTAGTGAGCTTCAACTAGAGCTCCACAATGGACAAACATTTCTAATGTGTGTGTCTGCTCCATCAACTCCAGGTTTTCACCCCAGGCTTCAATCAAGGTTGAGATTCATAAAGATAGAAAAAAGGAAAACAGCAATACCAAGAGTGATACAGCCCAGCTGGTGTTCATTAGAAGCTCACCAATGATGGGTTCTGACTTGAAGCTGAGAGGGCTTTACTAGGAGCAATAGCCTGGAGGACAATCCGGTAGTATGGCAAGACTAGAGAATTAGCAAATACATGTACCTTACTGTATAAAACAAAACCATATCTCTAAAGTCAGAATCTGATTAATAATATGTTCTCAAGATAGAAACACATCAGGGACTTCAGCCAATGGTCCTTGCTCTTGAGGGGAATAAATCGAGTTGCTTTCAAACAGCTCAGAAAAAAATTTTAAATAAAAATAATGTGTGCACACATGCACATACAGGAAGAGATAGAAAGAACGATAAAGCAAATATAAATAACTGATGAATCTAGGTAGAGAGCTCCCTGTATTATTCTTGGAAATTTTCTGGAAGTTTAAAAAACTACAGCAAAATTAAAAGTTACAACACATATATGTAATTGGAAAGACATGAATAAAAAGTTTCATAAAATTATTGCCTAAAAAAAGTAATTCAGACAAAATGAATTGTTCCAGTATAGCAATAGTGTCAGCAAACTATAGTCTGCATGCCTAATCTGGCCAGATGTCTGTTTTTATATTGGCTATAGGCTAAAATGGTTTTTACATTTTTAAATGGTTAAAAAATTCAAAAGAATAAGATTTCCTGACACATAAAGTTTATATGAAATTCAAGTTTTAACGTCCATAAAGCTTTTTGGAACTGAGGTGTGCTCATTCATTTACGTACTATCTATGGTTGCTTTTGAGCTATATACCACAGCAGAGTTAACATGTTGCAATAGACAACATATAGCCCACAAAGTCTAAAATATTTATAATCTGGCTTTTTATAAAAAAGCTTCCCAACTTCCAAACTAGAATGATTCAGGAAGTTTCACAGAGGATATGGAGCTCCAAAGGTAACTTTTTCTATGAGTGGACTTAGATAAGCAGAAAGCCAGGATTATCTCAACAAGCTGAATTTATACACTTCTTACAGTGGCTTACTTATCACTACTAAGTCAACTAAGCATTGGGAGAATTTGGTTTATCATGAACCTTTACATGGCTAAAGCCTAAGACTATCAAATTTACTTAGAAGAGTTTACCTTTGATCATCTTTTCCTAGAAGTCCTAGTATTCTCAACAACTGAATTTGTAACCATGGTGCTGGTACGCTGTGGTAATTGAAATCTACTGGGAGCTTTCCTCCAACCACTTGCTTCAAGATCGTTACAAAACTCCCAGTCAAGTCTTTATATGCAGATGAATTCTCCTATATTCAAAAAATAAAACAAAAAAACTTTCTGTTAATAACAATATCTCAAAAATAAAACAGACCTGCTTGAAATGCTATGCAGAATCTAACTTAGTATATGCTCATTTAGAAGTCTCATGTTCACATTTAATGAAACAGTCCTCTGATTTGTGTAATTCCTTCCACAATGAAACTCTACTGGTGACCAGATTCAGAAGTGAATCATGCCCCTAAAAGTTTCCACCATTCCCTACTTGTCCCACACACCAGTTTAATTACCTTTCCAAAGTTCGATAATTATATCTTAGAACTTTTAATAGCTAGTATCAGCAATTAAAAATTGAAAAGAAAAAAAGCAGTAATCTCTCTACTTTAGATGAAAATCAAGGCCTGTTTGCAATCTGAATTTTGTTTGCAAAAGACTTCCCTTGTAATTGAACTAAATTATCCTCTGGGTGGAAGAGCACAACCAACATTACTCGAACATTCAAAACTCCCCAAATCATCAAGCCTGCTTATTAAAAATTAATTAACTGTATAGTATTTAAACATATTTGTGATTCTAAATGAGTGTGCCTTGATTATCTATCAGACTACTCTCTCAGACATGGGAAATTTTTTCATCTTATATTGTTTAATGAAGTATAGTTGACTCACAATATTATATTAGTTTCAGGTGTACAACATAGTGATTCAACATTGTATATATTACAAATTGATCACAACTGTGTTCTAGTAACCATCTGCCTGAATTAGGGAAAGTAAATACGTACTCCTCAAAATGAATGCTAGACTCTTCACTGTAATTTTTATAGTATCAAGGACAAATTTTTGGAAGAGAAATAATAGCTCTCTCAGAGTTTAATAAATGTCAGAGGAAAATAAGATTTAATGTCAATTATCTATTTATACCATACTACTTTGGAACACACAACGCATAAAAGTAAAGACAACTTTCAGTTTGTATAATTTTAAATTTATTTCAATAGCATTATGAGATATGATGAAATCTCTCACAAATATATACTTTCAGACACAAAAGGTTTCAGGCAATACACTGGGGCTGAATTAGTATAAACCCATATTGCCATTTAGAAAAAAATTTTTACTATAACATTTAATCCTCCTTCCTCCTCTAACACAGAATCAATGTATGGAATCAACACAATAGACCAGGGGTCCAACTCTGAGATCTAATGCCTGATGATCTGAGGTGGAGCTGATGTAATAATAATAGGAATAAAGAGCAAAATAAACATAATGTGCTTGACTCATCCCCAAAATCACCCTCCCCAAAATCATCCTCCCCCTCCCCAACCCATCCAAAAATTGTCTTCCACAAAACTGGTCTCTAGTGCCAAAACAATTAGGGACTGCTTCTGCAGACTGTGCCTTACACATTCCCCACCAGCTCTCCTCACTTTAGAAGCTGTTGTAAGTATCCCATGAAGCTGTATAAAAAGGAGCCACTTCTTGAAAATCCACAAATCTGCAAATTTCAACCACCTTCCAGAGCTACCATTTTTCCATGCTTCTTTCATAACATGAAAACATTTCAGGCATTTAAAAAAGACTAAGTCTAGAATGTGTCTGCAACTCATGCTATTAACAACATGCAAAAATTACTATTAAAGGGTCAATAATACAAACTTAAATGTGACGCAGTTTACTGAAAAATATGAGTTTTCTTTTAATTACACAGTTATATTTTTCTAATGATAGCTACTCAGTAACTTCTCAAAATGTCAACTTACCTTAATCATCCTAAGGTATATGTGCAAGGAAGCAGCCATGACTCCAACATCTCTATCACAAAGTGCTTTCCGAAACTTAACATGGATATGCTGTACTTGATTAGGAGCAATGAGGTAAAATTTATATAATGCCAGAACAGCTTTTCTTCGTATAATCTCCCTAAAGATAAAAAATAAAATCTAAATAAACCATCTGGAAATATCAGACATTTAGGCTGAAAAGATTACGGACCAGATGATTTCAAAATACCAGCTATTACTTTAATCTAAAAAAAGAGAGAGAATTACCCATTTATTGTTAATTTTTATTCTAATTTACCAAATTATAAAATAGTGGTTATCTCTAGGAGGTTATCTCTAGGAGGTTACCTCAAGAGACTTTAAGTCTCCATGTTATGTATTTCTTTAGTTACAACATTCTTTGATAACAAGCATATATTACTTTTGAAACCAAAACAAAGCAAGAAAGATAAACAAATTTCTTAATTCCCAAATTCCATTTCTGAAAGCCATATCTCTAAAGATTGGGAAGAGAATAAATAGTAAGTTTAAATGAGTAAGAGGTAATTTCAGCTAGTAATATTAAACAGTCTCTTCATTAACATTAAAGTCTCCTTAACATTTCAGCTTTTTATATTTTTTATATCATGGGTAAACATACTCCAAATACTTAAGTGGGGCAGGGGAGTATAAGGGGGACTTACATTAAAAGCTGTTACTCCTCTCCTTGCCCAGCTCATGTTTCAAAAACCTCATTACAATGAGGAGGAAAGTATATACAAGTCGTGCACTTCATTTGTAACAGATAATGTCTAGCACACAAGAAGCAAAAATAAAGAGTTGCTATCCTGTGAACACAATGTCATTTTCAAGGAATTATATTCTTGTTTTTCTCTCTCATGCCTGTTTCCACATGGCTCATATCTGCAGATAATGCTGGCAGTGCTCACAACAGCAGTAGTGAAGTATTTACTTTCAGGATTCCTTAAGACATATTTCTGATACCTAAAATCATAGAATCTCAAAACTGAGATTATTCAATGCAATCCTCTGTGTTCCATTCAAGAATACCTTTTATAATATTCCTAACAAATGGTCATCCAGCTTCTGCATTAACAAGCAACCCATTATCTTCCTGGGTAAACTATGTCATGATGGAAAATCCTTTTCACATAAAAAGAAAGCAGATTAACAACAGATTTGCCACTAGTATTAATATTATGGTAACTGGAATCTACATCCCAAAGTGTTGCTATAGGGTATTAACCAATATGAGTTCCAGGACACAGTAAATAAATGAGGTGAGGAAAAAGAATACAAACCCTCATCAGGCTCAGGAATCCCTTGGTCTGGCCCAAAATGGTGGCAATAACACAAGGTATCAAAAAACCTGGATTTGGGCTGTAGGTCTGGCATGTGAAAATACAACCAAGGATTCAAAAGTCAAGTCCAACCCCTGTCTCACAGCTTCGTCGTGACATCTACTGGCCTATCTGTAGCTGTGGCCCACAACTCTGTCTTTAGCTCTTTACTCCACAGCGAGGAAGTAGGTATGGCCATAATTGCAAAAGCAGAGTTTCAGAAAGTCTAAATTCTAACTAGTACAAGACAGGAAAAGCCAGGATTTGAAATGAGAGTAGATGGGAAGCAATATGGAAAAAATTGAGAGGGTAAATGGGAAGCAACAAGGAAAAAATTCAAATCTTTCTCAGAAAGATTTCATACAAAGGGTAAGTACGGCTACCACAAAACAGTGGTGGTATGGAAAAATTTCATAAAAATATGCTCAGCTATGATAGACCAACTTCTAAATAAAGAAAGGCTAATATTTTATTTCCAGTAGTTAACTGTCCATGCCCATCATTTGTTCTAAACACCGATTCAACACAAACAAAACAAGTCTGAAAAATCTATGAAGTTACTCCATAATTCTCAGTAAGAGCTATTATTTTTAGCTGGAAGATTCATGGCCCAAAATTTCTTAAAGAACACAGACCATAAGACGACACTTTATAATCTTAGAACACTAAAAATGCTGACTTAAAAAAGCATAGAAATAAAGAGATATTATACAGGTAACAAAAAAAAAAAATCTTTAACAAAAATATGTATACAATAAAGTACCACAATCACAAATGAAAAATGGCTAGTGACTAAACATTTTCCTAGCTATAAAGGTTATGAAATCAAGGGGCTTGAGCAAAAACAAAATAATTCCAAGTTTGGAAAAAATACTAATCAAGTTAATAAGGAGAGAGTTGAGGAATCATTCAAAATTAGCAAAATACTACAAGTTAAGGTTCATTTGTATATATCCTGCTAAAGCTGCAGTTTTGATATAAAAGCATTTCCAGTACATTGAAGCTATGGATTCATGGCATCTGAACCACTTCCAAATGTTTTCCATTATTTCACTTTATAAAACAACTTTGTGAGAACTAAGGAGCTTCAATCAACCCCATATAGCCAAGGGAAAAACAGGACCACTGAGAGTTAGCAGCAGAAGTGGAAAGAGAGCCAAAGATTCCTGATGGTAAGCCTCACTGTCTCAGTTTTACTTTAGAAAGCTGCCTAACATTTTTCTAAACCCACATAAAAATAAAGGACAGTGCTATTGGGGATTTTTGTATTATACCTGGCAGTCAAAGAATATCCTCTATCCTGGTAGCATTAAATCAAAGTTAGAATAAAATTTTTAGTATAAATTTTTCTTTTGAAATACACAGTGTAGACACCTATCCAAAAAAGAATTTACTTACTTAGAATGTTGAAGTTTATCTTCTATCAATGGAAGAACAGCTGGAATCATTTCTCGGGGGAAAATCTGGCTGACGATAGTAAGTGCCATACATACTTCTACTAGGTTAGTGCTCTGCAAGTCCTGACATAATTATTAAGCAAAGAAAACATTCAGTGCAAATTCTGAAACTAGGGACAGTGAGCTCAACATTGCAATGGTCCTATACACTTAATATGGTAGTTTTCAACTAATTTGTCCATTTAGGAATACCTTGTATTTTATAGGAATATCAGTGTTTCACTTGCCTTAATAGAGTCAATAGATAAAGACAGCCCAAAAGTAACCGATCTAAAGGAAACTATATTTCTGTTCTGACACTGATCAAAGTAGTCTTCTTTACTACAGCCTTTAAAACTTTTCTAAACCAGTAACAAAAAAAATTTTATGAATTTTTATTGTTAAAGCAATGAGTGGAAGTTTAAAAGGAAGCAATTTTTTAATACATACTATAAAATGTATGCATTTATATATACTTATATAAGCACAAAGTTTATAAACTATTTTAATAGAAACTGAAACTACGTTTTTGAAAGTTTGGAAAGGTTTAAAGCCACTAGTGACCTTAAGAGAATATATGACTTAAAATTCAGAAAGTACTACACACACACACACTCTCTCACATATCAGAAGAAATAAGATAAACACGAAAAAGCTCAACAATTCAATTATACTTCATTACCAATTTTGTCTAAAAGTTTAACAGAAAAAAATATTGCATGTGGATTAAATTGTTTTTATTATCATACATTTCAGTTACCCAATTATACTCTATTCTCCTTTAAATTGACTTTTAGAGTTTAAAAGACTTCAATATACTCTATTCTCCTTTAAATTGACTTTTAGAGTTTAAAAGACTTCAATTATTCAGTTTATATTATATCCCTTTAAAATTGATCCTAGAAAAAAAGACAATAGCATGGAAAATGCATCTGACTAAGAGTCTGGAGATCTAAATTATAGTTCTAGTTCCAGCTCTGCTTTTTTTTTTATTTATTCTTTTACTGAAGTATAGCTGATTTACAATATAGTATTAGTTTCAGGTGTACAGCATAGTGATTTAGAAAATTTTTGCAGATTATACTCCACTGTAGGCTATTATATGATAAATGGGTATAATTCCCGTGCTATCCCTTTCCTTATCTATTTTATATACAGTAATTTGTTATCTATTAATACCATACTCCTAAGTTGTTCCTCCCCTCTCTCCCTATGGTAACCCCAAGTTCATTTTCTGTCTGTGAGTCTGTTTCTATTTTGCATTTCCATTCATTTGTATTATTTTTTAGACTATACATATAAGTGATATCATACTGTATTTGTCTTTCTGTGTGACTTATTTCACTAACCACAATATTCTCTAGGTTCATCCACATTGCTACAAATGGCAGTATTTCACTGTTTTTAATACCTGAATAATATTCTATTATGTATATATACCAAGTCTTTTTAATCCAACTGTCTGTTGATGGGCACTTGGGTTGTTTCCATGTCTTGGCTACTATAAATAGTCCTATGAACACTGAGGTTATGTACCTTTTTAAGTCAGTGTCTTCGTTCTGTCCAGATAGAAACCCAGGAGTGAAACTGCCGGATCATATGGTAGTTCTTTTTTAGTTTTTTAAGGAATCTCCATACTGTTTCCCATAGTGGCTGACCAATTTGCATTCCCACCAACCATGTATAAGGGTTCCCTTTTCTCCACATCCTTGCCAACTCTCCACATCCTTGCCAACATTTATTTTTCACAAACTTTTTCACAATAGCCATTCTCAATGAGGTGATACCTCACTGTGGTTTTGATTTTACTTCTCTAATAATTAGTGACGTTGAGCATCTTTTCATTGCCTGTTAGCTATTTACATGTCTTCTTTGGAAAAATGTCTATTCAAGTCTTCTGCTCATTTTGTGACTACGGTTTACTTTTTTTATATTGAGTTGTATGAGTGTTTGTATATTTTGAATATCAAGCCCTGTCAGTCCCATCATTTGCAAATATTTTCTCCCATTTGGTAGGTTGTCTTTTCATTTT
This sequence comes from Bos indicus, assembly GCF_029378745.1. Classification (NCBI taxonomy): domain Eukaryota; kingdom Metazoa; phylum Chordata; class Mammalia; order Artiodactyla; family Bovidae; genus Bos; species Bos indicus. Next base: position 59,280,297 of record NC_091769.1, read on the forward strand.
ATCAGTTATTTCCTTTGCTGTGCAAAAGCTTTTAAGTTTAATTAGGTCCCATTTGTTTATTTTTTGCTTTCTATTTATTCTGCCTTAGGAGACTGATCCAAGAAAACCTCGCTACAATTTATGTCAAAGAGTATTCTACCTACGTTCTCTTCTAGGAGTTTTATAGTTTCAGGTCTTACTTGTAGATCTTTAGACCATTTTGAGTTTATTTTCCTTAACTCTGCTTTTTTAAATGAAACCACTATAACAGCAGCAGTAGCAAATGATATTCTGTACAGTGTTTCATTCGACCCTTACAACTTGGTTAAGTTCTATTATTATCCTCATTCTACAGATGCAGAAACCGATCTAAAAGATCTTTCCAATAAACACATTCTGCAAGCCTACATTCTTTCAAAAATATAAAAACTGTCAAATGCCTGATGGAATAATTTAAGACTTTATATTAACCAGCATACAATACAGTACCTTTACAACTGTGTTCACAAGGAGAAGCAATAGTTCATGACTTTCATGTAGAAATAAAGATACAGCCAAATAACCTTAAAATTTGAGAGAAAAAGTCTCATTAACACCCGTCAAAAATTAACTCTTCTTAAGAAGTTAAACAAAGCAATAATATATTCCAAAGTTTGAATGTCAAAGACAGAGTTACAGGTAAATATTAAAACAAATAGTAAAATAAGAAGGTTCAAAAAAATTCAGTAAGGAAGATTTCAGGTGTTCTTCATCCTGAAGTCTTTCATAATTAGGTATTTCACAGAATATAACTAAAATGGAAAAAAGGCTATGTGTACCAGCTTAAAGTCCTATAATTGACATTAGGAATATATACCTTCTATCTTCTGTGCAAATTTCTACATAATCAATCAAAACATTTTGTCTTGTAGCCAAATACAATTATCCAAAAACTAACAGCTGTTATAGTTAATAGTGAGTTACCAGCTATCTGTATTACTGAATGAGCTATTTAATACCATATGACATAAATCATACATTAAGCCACAAGAAATACCTTGTTTTCTCAGTTTGAAGATAAACTATTGAGTGAATAGATGTTGAGGAAAAAAACACTGTCTACCACATTAAATATACTCATTGACTTAAGCACTTTTAATAATATCAAAACATTAAAAAGTACATCTTAAAATTGAGGAAGTACTTTAATACCATGACAAATACCATGTGTATGGAATCTGGATGCCCCATTTCATTTTCCTGTCACCCTTCATATTGATAACATTTGTTAGACAGTTGCTATGGGTCAAATACATTACAAGCTTATTGAATCTTTACAATAACTATATGAGGTAGATATTATTATTATCCCCAGTATAAAAGGCCCCAAAAGGATAACTGCCCAAGGTCTGCAGCTACTACACGGTGGAGCCAGGACTACAATCAAGCCAGTAGGAGTTAGGTCACGTTTTTAACCCTTATGCCATTCTGTTTCTTCAGTCTCCCTTGAGACCCGATTCCCTGTTTCCCATCCCCATTGTTTTTCATTCTTTTCAATTCTTTCAGCCCTTTTATTAGGGATTCTAAGGTTAACTATCCCTATCACTACCCAGCATTCACACTGTCTGTGCCTGTTGTGGAAAGTGGGAAAACTGTCAGAAATTTCCTGTTCTCATAACCAAGCATCTTCACTGAAGGTCAGAGGAACAGAGCTATCACTCCCATAATCAGGACAGAGAAAAAAGAACAAACCAGGACCAGGGAAGAGAAAAACCCTAGACAGTATTTAAAGCAGAGATTACAGGAGCGGGGAACACATGTATACCTGTGGCTGATTCATGTTGCTGTATGTCAGAAACCATCACAATACTATAAAGTAATTATTCAATTAAAATAAATAAATTTTAAAAAACAATAAAGCAGAGATTACATCTTATCAGACTACATCTGTTCAGCAAAGATATTATCCACACTTAAGTCACTAGTACCACAATGCAAGAAGATTAACAAACTAATCCAAAGACCACCTTGAAACCTTACAAAAAACCTTAAATCTGTGTCAAAGAATGTCCTATTTTGACAACCAGAGAAAACAGGGAAACTATTTTGATAATCCAGAAACAGGGGGAAAAGATATTCTGTGACTCAAAAAATGAAAAAGACTTCAGGAAAAGAAGACTTCCCTGGTGGCTGAGACGGTAAAGCGTCTGTCTACAATTCAGGAGACCCAGGTTCAATCCCTGGGTTGGAAAGATGCCCTGGAGAAGGAAATAGCAACCCACTCCAGTACTACTGCCTGGAAAATCCCATGGACAAGGAGCCTGGTAGGCTACACTCCATGGGGTCACAAAGAATCGGACACAACTGAGTGACTTCACTTTCACTTTCTTTTTCAGGAAAAGAAATAACAACAACTATGATTATAAAGTACATTTGCTATGATTAAGAGTGAGCTATAGGATAAGAATACAGGCTTTAGGGACTTCCCTGATGGTCCAGAGGCAAAGGCTCCATGCTCCCCAAGCAGAGGGCCCAAGTTCCATCCCTGGCCAGGGAACTAGATCCCATATGCCACGATCCCTCGAGCCATAGTGAAGATTGAAGATTCCTGGGTGCCACCACTAAAACCCCAGCACAGCCAAATAAATAATAAATTAATTAAAAAAAAAAAAAGAATACAGGCTTTGATTCATAGAAACTTGGGTTCATATTTTGGCTCCACCATTTAATAGCTCTATGACCTTCAACAACTGACTTCCTTTCTGAGCTTCAGTTTTCTCCTCTGTAAAGTGAAATACCATCTCACAAGATAAAGCACCTAACATAATACTTGACTTAGTGGATACTGAGATTTATTTATTCAACAATATTCATGTGAAAAACAATAAGGCATTATCTATCAGACAAAGCACCAAAGTTAGCCATAGAAATCTCAGAGGAGTAGATGATGCAGAAGTACTAAAATCAAGATATAAAAGATTTAAATGCTACCTTACAAAACAAGGGCTTCCCTTGTGGCTCAGCTGGTAAAGAATCTGCTTGCAATGCGGGAGACCTGGGTTTGATCCCTGGGTTGGGAAGATCCCCTGGAGAAGGGAAACGCTATCCACTCTAGTATTCTGGCCTGGAGAATTCCATGGACTGTATAGTCCATGGGGTTGCAAAGAGTCAGACACGGCTGAGCAACTTTCACATCACATTAAAAAAACAAAACTTCCAGTCATTAGCACACATAAAGAACATCTGATACCCACAAACATGTCTCTCTAGGTGGCAAGAAAATACTTTCCTAAGAAAGACCATGAATCTCAATGAATCTGGGGTCTCCTTAGCCACTTTAACTATGAAATAACACATGTACAAGGTCATTCACTGCAACATTGGTTATGAGAGCAAAAAACAAAAGACAAACTCATATATCCACCAATAGAGACTTGATTGAAAATACTGTGGTCTATCCACTCACCCAATGAAAACTATGCAACTGTATAAAAATATAAAGATATCAAAACAAGGTGTAGAATAATCTCTACAGCAAGCCATTTTTTGTGTAAGAGAGAGTATATAAATGTGTACTTGTTTGCTTATTTTCAAAAAGAAGCAATGGAAAGATTAATCAGAAACTAGTGAAAATAGTTATTCATGGGGTAAGGGGCAAACCTCATACAGGAGCTAGAAATAAAAGTAAAAATTTGACAAATCAGAAATTTGTCTGATTATACCTTTTTATCAGGTCTTAACTTTGGACCATGTAACACAAGTAATTTTTACACATTTAAAAAATAAAACAGAGAATTCCCTAGTGGTCCAGTGGTTAGGACTTGGCGCTTTCACTGCTGGTCTGGATTCAAACCCTGGTCAAAGAACTAAGATCCCGCAAGTTGCACAGCATAGCCATAAGTAAATAAATTTAATTGAAAATGAAAAAATTACATGAAAGTCTAAAAAGAAAAAGACAGCAACAGATGTACAAAGTATTGACTATCTATTGTTTTCAAAATTTCCTGCTGTCAGAGATTTTACAGTTAGGTTGGAGAAGACAAACAGATGGTAGGAGCCACCTGAGTGATCACAGAAGAGTTAAAACTTGGTTTGAAATACAGAAAGGGAGAGATAGGCTGCCAGAGGCCACTGTACTTGGAGGGAAGAATATAACGAAAGACAGAAGAGTATTTTTGGTGAAGTGAGGTTCAACAAGTAGAATGCTGTGTGAGGATAGTCTCAGAATCTTTTACCAAGACATCTCCACCCTTCCCCATCATCTGACAGCAAGGGTCAATATAGCATAAGAAGGTTGGTCCCCAACAAGGTAACAGTAGCAACTTCTTTGAATAAAGAATACGTTCTACTCCTATGTTATTCTAAAGTGCTTGCTCCTTAAGTTTCTGATATGAAGCTGAAGCTACAAGAAAACAAGCTTTAAGTCTTTGAAAGGAGTTTTACTAATAGCCTTGAAGGCTAATTATAGAGATAACAATTTTTAAAAGATACCTGAAATCCTTATAGCTAACATTTGTGAAACTAAGAGCAAGATAGCTAAAATTATTCACAGCAATTTCAGTCTTATTCTATAAAAAACCATATCTGATCATTAAACTGATGAAACTGAATAGACTTTTTAAAATCAGCTTTACTGAAGTATAATTTACATACAAGAAAAGTCATCCTTTTAAGGGTATAGTTCAGTGAGTCTTGACAAAGTCATCTAACCACCATCCTAAGAACAAACAACTTTTAATCTTCTATGTAACTCCAAAATGCTATGAATCAGAAAATTGATTTCATTTATAGGCTGTAAGTTTTTGACGCGTTATCTTTTAAAGGTAAGGAAATCACAAGGTAGTGTTCTAAAAACATACTACATATCAGTCATCATTCATTTTACATACTAGTCAGAACTTTAAGGACAAGATAAAGTGCAATAGTCTTAAACGCATACATACCTACTCTTTTTTCTAAAAGATTTCCTTGTTGTGCCAACTTGATTGCATGTATATAGCCAAAGGAAGCATCATATCCAAGCATTTCACAATATATAAGTCTCACCATACATTCCTTCATCATTTTCTGAAAAAAAAAAAAAAAAATCCAGTAATCATATAAAGAGAATGCTTTGACTCTTTCTTTAGTATGTTTGTAATCATTTAACAGCAGAATTCTTTAATCCTGGCACTGAAGAAACAACATATGTAAATTACCACCCAAAGTCAGACTTTGTAAACAAGTTTCTCCCAAATTTAACTATCAACAGTACTCATTTTAGTAAAATTGTTTCGATATTTTGTTAGAGGCAACAATATAAAATAAATCAATTATAGCTATTTCTAATTCTAGGTCCCCCTCCTGAAAAATTTGGTCATAATGTGGGATGCATGGTCCTCAGAAAAAACTTCAGTCATAGTACTCTAACTTCGCTTCTAGAATGCAGCACATCATTTAATACACTTTGTCAAATGAAAATATCCATGAAATCCCCACAAGTTTGTAACAATTTCTGTAATGAAAATATTTTTCATACTTAAAAACCAAATTGCATCTGGAGTTTCTTCAGAATTATTATGCTGTATATGATATGCAATAATTTATTGTCTAAGTATTACTTTTTCAACAACTCTCACAAATATTATGACTTTATTAATGGTATGTGTATATGTTAGTTACTCAGTTGCCTCCGACTCTTTGCGACCCCACAGACTGTAGCCCACCAGGATCCTCTGTCCACAGAATTCTCCAGGTAAGAATATTGGAATGGGTTGCTATTCCCTTCTCCAGGGGATCTTTCCGACCAAGGGATCGAATCCAGGTCTTCTGCATTGCAGGCAGATTCTTTACTGTCGGAGCCACCCAGGGAAGCCCTATTAATGGTAGAGTCATTCCAAGATTAAACTTAACTGAGTCTTTCAAAATTTACAACATAAGCTAATAACTTGTTTTAAGAGATTCTATAAATTTATTAGTATGAGAATATCTGCATTCTCAATATTGACAGCAAATTTTAATCAAGAATTAAAAATATAAATAAATGTGTTTCAAACTATGTAAAGCTCAGACTATTTTAGTATCTAAAAATTAGGGTTAATAAATTAATCCTAATATATAACAGAATTATAGAATTCCTAAATCACAAAAAGCTTAAGAATAGTAAAATAAAATGTTTTAAACTAAGGACAACATTTAATATTTCATATATATTATATATAGATAGATATACACATACACATTTAAATATGAAAAGTTTAAAAATAAATCACAGGAAAATCTTAAGGGAATAATATTTAATGATTTAATTTAGTTCACTTGGGTTTAAAGTAATAAAAGTTAATTCATTACCACATTAACTACTAAATACTGAGAAATATTGGTTCCAAATTGGGAAAGGAGTACATCAATGCTATATATTGTCACCCTGCTTATTTAACTTATATGCAGAGGACATCATGCAAAATGCCAGGCTGGATGAAGCAGAAGCTGAAATTAAGATTACAGGGAGAAGTATTAATAACCTCAGATATGCAGGTGACACCACCTTTATGGCAGAAAGTGAAGCTGACGCTAAAGAGCTTCTTGATGAAGGTGAAAGACAAGAGTGAAAAAGCTGGCTTAAAACTCAACATTCAAAAAAATAAGATTATGGCATCTAGTCCCATCGTTTCATGGCAAATAGATGGGGAAACAATGAAAAGTGACAGACTTTATTTTCTTGGGTTCCAAAATCCCTATGGATGGTGACTGCAGCCATGAAATTAAAAGATGCTCGCTCATTGGAAGAAAAGTTACGACAGACCCAGACAGCAAATTAAAAAGCAGAGATGTTACTTGGCTGATGAAGGTCCATACAGTCAAGGCTATGGTTTTTCCAGTAGTCCTGTATGGATGTGAGAGTTGGACCATAAAGAAGGCTGAGCGCCAAAGAACTGATGCTTTTTAACTGTTGTATTGGAGAAGACTCTTAAAAGTCCTTTGGACTGCAAGGAGATCAAACCAGTTGATCCTAAAGGAAATCAATCCTGAATATTCACTGGAAGGACTGATGCCGAAGCTCCAACACTTCAGCCACCTAATATGAAGAGCCAACTCATTGGAAAAGACCCAAATGCTGGGAAAGATTGAAGGCAGGAAGAAAAGGGGACATCAGAGGATGACATGGTTAGATGGCATCACCAACTCGACGGACTTGAGTGTGCACAAGTTCTGAGAGATGGTGAAGGTCAGGGAAGCCAGGCATGCTGCAGTCCCTAGGGTCGCAAAGAGTTGGACATGACTGAGCAACTGAACAATGACAACTGAGAAAACGTGTAAAAGATACTGGAAGCTTCTTCAAAAACTTCTGTATCAGGACTTCCCTTGGGGTCCAGTAGCTAAGACTGCATTCCCAATGCAGGGGGCCTGGCTTCAGTCTCTGGTCAGGGAGCTAGATCCCACGTATCGCAACTAAAAATCTTGCAAGCTGCAACTAAGACCCATCACAGTAAAATAAATAAATATATATATATATAAGCAAAATTCTGTATCAATGAGGAGTGAAAGTGTTCATTTAAGCCCTTAAATATCAACCTTGATTTTGTAACATTTTATCTCATAGGTTCTCAAAAGTCATTAGGCACTTTAAGTAAAATTCTATTGCATACACTATTATTCTCTTATTTTTGGAGAAGAAAATGATTCTCCAATGTAGAAATTCACTTCAGAATTTCTTTAACAAACTGTAATCTAACTTCTACATCACCACCTCAAGGACAGACTATTCTAAAACGTACACTCAGAATGACTGGCCATAATTATTATAAAATCTTCCTTCAAACTGTTGCTCCCTAACTTCTATCTACTTATCTAAATTCTGTCAACATCAGGTTTATACTGAATAACATGAAAAATTGTACTTAATACTGCCAACTGTAGAAAATGGAAATCAAGTAAAAAGAGAGAAGTCACTGCTTAAAAAGAGAAGTCATTGCTTAACGTATCTTTCAAGTATCACAATGCACAATGACTTTATTCATACACATATAAACATATACATATCTATACACACACACACACATATATATATACATTAATACACACAGATATATCACATTGGAGGCTTCCCTGATAGCTTGGGCAGTAAAGAATCTGTCTGCAATGCAGGAGACTTGGGTTCAATCCCTGGGTGCGGAAGATCCCCTGGAGAAGAAAATAGCTACCCACTCCTGTATTCTTGCCTGGGGAATCCCATAGACAGAGGAGCTTGTGGGCTACAGTCCATGAGGTCACAAAAGAGTCGGACACAACTGAGAGACTGACATTGAACACTGTATCACATTAATTATGCTTTGAGTTTCATTTGTCCACCTGGAAGAGTAACTTAGGCAGGTTGACAAGAAGTAAGGCCCCTTTAAGGAGCAAGTAAACATTCTTTAACACATACTTTTGCCTTAGACAAGTAGGTCTCAAAGGCAGCAGCATTTCTTGTTCAAGGACATGCCTTTTTTTTGAATTTTGGATGAATGTTATGGGAAAAGGCCTGGGTAAAACTTCCACAGTCTTGAGCTCTGGGTTAACCTGTTCCTTCTGGCTAATCTCATCCTGACATGCTGATGTCATCCCAGGATGTATGTTACAGGGAAGGGTCTGGGCGAAATTCTCACAGCCTTGAGGTTATTTGTTATCTATTCTCAGCAGCTGGTTGAGAAGTATACAAGGTCCTGCTTAGTGAGGCAAGTACTCTCCTGCCCCCTTCTGATATCTATGCCAGAAGCTTTCTCTGTCACTTTCACTTTAAATAAAATCTATACAAAGTTCTGAGTGACTGTGACTAACTTTGGTCCTGGAGTTAAATCTTCTCCTTCGGAGACCACGAATCCGGCAGCACCATTCACCGTCCTTTATTATAACCAGAAAAGGAAACACATATATTCTCTCAGACTTTACAAGTGTTATTCACACACATGATCATGTGCACAAGCAAAATGATCACCCTAGTATCTTTATTAGAAGTGTATGCCACAGCAACTTACACAAAGAAAGCACTCACTAAATCTTTGCTAAATAAATGTTGCTTATAAAATCTCATTATTTAAAACCACGTGAAAATTAAAAGAAAAAAAAAAACCTAGGCCTTAATCTAACCATGTAGGGACAGTCCCACAGTGGCTACTGCTTAATTGCTGAATGAATGCTGTTTGAAAATCAAATTATAGGGAATCAATTTTTTTTAAACTAGATCTTGATTTAGCTATTATGCAATATACTCAGTTTTATAGCAAGAAAATCATTTTTCTACTCTGTCAGTCAACCTATACTCCAAGATGTAGAAATGCAAAACAGGAGATTTTTACAATGTATCAATTCAGGTCTGTAAGGTCTGTATTAAAATACTATTATTTTAATAGTATTATATTTTATATTTTTATATTTTATATTTTTGTATATTTTAATATTCTATAATGTATATTATCTATATTTATATTTAATGTATATTAAATATTATATATTTTAATATTATTAAAATACTATTTTAAATTATGTGTCCTAACCTTCTTTCGGAGAAGGCAATGGCAACCCACTCCAGTACTCTTGCCTGGAAAATCCCATGGACGGAGGAGCCTGGAAGGCTGCAATCCATGGGGTCTCTGAGGGTCGGACACGACTAAGAGACTTCTCTTTCACTTTTCACTTTCATGCATTGGAGAAGGAAATGGCAACCCATTCCAGTGTTCTTGCCTGGAGAATCCCAGGGATGGGGGAGCCTGGTGGGCTGCTGTCTATGGGGTCGCACAGAGTCGGACATGACTGAAGCGACTTAGCAGCAGCAGCAGCAACCTTCTTTCAGTGCACAACATTAAAACAATAAGATCGGTTATGGGGTCCCAGGAGTATTACCACATTTATGTAACTATCATCATGTTGTCACTGAACTGACATCAGTCAAGCAAGTTTTGGTCTGGTGCAGTCAAGTCGGTAATAAAAGGCCAAAGTTAACATCTGACTTATTATCATCCATAACTGATTTTGACTGTGATATATTAGATTTTAGCAACTCATCAGTTAATGCCACTACTGAGTCAATTGTAGACCAGATTTCAAATTGAAAACATGCTGACATCGACTATGTAAACTTACTAGGGTTGTAGTAGGAGCAGAAACAGTTGCTTTCAGATTATTCAGTTCCTGCTGGATTAATTTCTCTTCTTCCTAAAAAAGTGAAAATATTTGACTCATGAATAACTGTCTTTTTAAACTGTAATAGTATTTTTAAAAGGGAAAAATACAACTCACAATATTATAAATAAGAAACATTATTTTAAAGGAGAGTTATAAAAAGTATGTGCTTCAGATTTGCCTAAAGGAATTTCTCCAACCCTCAGAAATCATTCCTGGAAAGAATAAATATTTTCATGCTAATTCACCACTCCTCTTTTCTTCAGTTACTGTCCCCTTAAGGACGGTTTAGCAGAAATTTTTTTTTTTTTTAATTAACACTAGAGAATAAGTAGAAAAGAAATTCTTCATGTAGTGGCCCAGAATAAGGTTCTCACACCTTCTTCTTCATGGAATGGAGAAACAGGGTAAGAAGACAAACAAAAACCAATCCTTTTCCCTTAAACTATATTCTTCTTCCCTACCTTTTTCCCTTTATTCCTTGCATCCTTTCCCTACCCTTTCCTCTCTTTCTCACACACACAGAATAAATTCACAAATATGGCTACTTCTATCGTCTGTATTGTATTTCACCTCCTTAAGCACTTGAAAATTGGTCCAAATTTTGCCCAATACAATGCCATCTCTAAGTTACACAATGAACTAGCAGATGCCCATTAAGTAACTAACCAAAAAATACTAGTGAAGTACTGCCACATTTAGATACCTTATATACAGTTTCAAACTGCAATTTAAAACCAAAAATATTTTGTTTCATTTACCATCTCATAAAAATTAGCAAAGGACAAAATGTTAAACACTATTAAGTCCACAAATAATTGTTTTCTGTGATTTCTGAATGTGAAATAGATCCCCTCCAGTACATCATCCCATTTCAGTTTACAAACAGTTTTTAAACCCTCAGAGCACTTTGAAGAAAAACCTCCTTTCTCTTTTCTTCTCTCCTGACACATATTTCACCATATACTGCTTATACCTGTCTTAAGCCCAAGATGAAGGACCAATTCTTTGGAAAAAGTAAATGTGTTTTAGACTATTTCCTTAGGGTTTAACACACAGCTTCTTCCATAAGTATTTTCTGAACAAATAAATTATGCTATACCACATGATTTTTTTTTTAAGATACAAAATCCTTGACGCTTTTTATCAGCATCTTACACAACCCATGCAACTACAGAAAGTTTGTGGGAACTTAAAATTTTCCATTATAAATGCTCGTTTTCAAAGCCCATCGGAGGCAGAAACTTACTCAGCAAATACTGAGATTGGGAAGAATTACGCTTTTTCTTTCCCCAATCCAGAGATCTAACCTAAGAACCTCGAGCTCCCCAAACATATTCAACAGCAGGTTCAGATGGCAGGGTCTGTTCTAATGTATGTTATCTAGCATACACTGAAGAACTGGGAGAGAGCAAGAATCCGAGTTAGAAAGAAACTTTTGAGAATAACGCTGACACTTCCATGGCACCTGGCATTTTCAACTGGTTGGTGTCTCTTCTAACCCTCGAAACAATCTATGAAATATGTATCGGTACTTTGACACTTCAACGTTCGAGAAACACACGGAGGCTCAAATAGTAAAGACTTTGCCCCAGATAATAATGAGTCAACGTCAGGGCCAACTGTGGAAACCTGGCCTCCTAGTTGTCTGTCTGTCCGGGCAGCCCAAGTGACGCTTCCGGAGAGAAGCCAGGACCGACAGACAAACCCGCCGGAGAGCCAGTTCCAGGGGTTCATCGCGGGACCAGAGCCTCCCAGAGAGGGGGCCTCCCTCAGGCGCCCCTGACCTCCCGGCCCGACGGACACCTACGTGCTTGGAGGTGAGCGCGGTGATGCCGCGGACCAGGCCGCCCAGCCGGGAGGAGAAGGACGCCTTGGCGGCCGCAGGCCCACCAACCGACTGGTTCTGCAGGAAGAGTCCCGGCAGCGCCGTCAGTGTTTTCTCCACTATGTCGCTCATCGCCACCGCCCGCGACCCGGTCGCCGCCCGGCCTCATGCCCGGCCCCTGACCCGCCGCCGGCCCGGCCTCCGTAGGCACTTCCTGTTTGTTTGAAGAAGAAATCTTTATTCGCGTCCCGCGCGGACAAATACAGTGTTTTTCTCGAGAGACGCCGCTAGAGGGCGCGAGAGTCCGCGAGCGAAAGACCGCGTTCCAAGCCTGCGCGGATGTTGTCGTCTTGTGGTGGAGTAGAAGCGACGAAGAATTGATGCTTTTGAACTGTGGTGTTGGAGAAGATTCTGAGAGTCCCTCGGACTACAAGGATATTCAACCAGTCCATCCTAAAGGAAATCAGTCCTGAATATTCATTGTAAGGACTGACACTGAGGCTGAAACTCCAGTACTTTGGCCATCTGATGCGGAGAACTGGCTAATTGGAAAAGACCCTAATCCTGGGAAAGGTTGAAGGCAGGAGGAGAAGGGGATGACAGAGGATGAGATGGTTGGATGGCATCACCGACTCAATGGACATGAGTTTGAGTAAACTCCGGGAGTTGATGATGGACAGGAAAGCCTGGTGTGCTGCAGTCCATGGGGTTGCAAACTGCCGGACACGACTGAGCAACTGAACTGAACTGAACTGAAAAGGGCCGGACGCTCCCGGTTTCGATGGCAACGCCAGCGTCTCGCGAGTCTCTGGCTCCTCCTAAGGTAACCGCTGCCGCCGTCCTTCCCTCATACTTCGCCCGCCAAAGTCTCGCTTTCCCTTTAGGCGCCTCCGCGCTGCTGGGGACACCACAGGGAGGTGGACGTTCCTGGCCCTCTCTCGGCCACCGCCCACTGCTTGGGGACTACCGGCAATCCCTACACCTCCCGCCGCCGTAGCCTGAGGGGCGACGAGGGACCGCGGCACCACGCGCCGCCCTGGTCCTGGCGGTGCCAGGGACCCTGGTGGAGCTGAATGACAGCGCGGCTGTCCTATGGACTCATCCTGCCGGGTTCAGCCCACGCCGCGTACGGGGACTCTTGGCCAGTGTCCCTACCCTTCAGCCCCTCTTCTAGGATCTGGGGAGGCAGCCAGCAAGGGGAAGTGGTCAGGTGGCCACCGCCACCACCGCCCCCGACCTGTCGTCTCGCAATGTTCTGTTATTTTCTGTTTTAAAACGGATGACAGTTGCCACTACATCAATATTTTTCTCCCTGTACTGAGGATGTCTTATTCATTGCTGTTAACCCAACCTCGGTCTGGAACAGAATCTAGTACAGTGGTTTTTAGAATGTGGTCTGATGACTTCTGAGAGTCTCTGAGAGAGGATCCAGGAAGTCAAAACAATAGTCACAACATTACTTTAATGTTATTTGCTGTTTTCATGCTTATCCTCTCCAGAGTGTATAGAGACTTTTTCAAGAGGGTAGATGATTTACAGCCTCTGCTGGCTGGGGAAATACGTGTTTGAATACTCCTCTTGTATTTTATAGATTCAGCTACGGTTTAGGATATGTTGGTAGATCAGTGTATTTTCAGAGATTAGCTCGTTTTATCCTCAGTACTTCTAGTACTTCTAGTGGGTTCTTATAAGCTATCTTCGTGATGCAATAAAAAATTCATATTTTAAGGCAAGACAAGAGAAATTTAGACATAAAATTATTCTGTGCCTATTTGGGTCGGTCCCTCCCCTCTAATGTGCATTGTGCAACTGCATTATGCATTAACGAGACTTCCCCAATGGCAGAAATACCTACTCCACCATAAACATCAATTTTTCTTTTCTTTTTTTTTTTTTGGCACTAGTTATCTAACTCTTAGAAGATAAGCTTCTTTCTCAATCTTGTAAGGGGTCACAATGCTCCACCATTCACCTTGTACCTGTAGACAACTTTAGTGAACTTTATATACAATGCCAGTGTATCATTTCCCTTACAAATAGCCAATGGTGTAAAACAGACTGGTGAGATGACCAGGGGAGATTCTGGGTCACACCTAGTAGAATTTCTTAGCTTAAATATTTATTCAGAATGTTACTAACTATATTAATTGTATTCTCATTGATTTTTTGCATTATCAACTGTGTGGCCATGCCTCAGAAAAAATTCATGATAACCGTTATTGTTCACTCGCTCAGTCAGGTCCAACTCTTTGCAACCCCGTAGACTACAGCATGCCAGGCTTCCTTGTCCCTCACTATCTCCCAGAGCTTGCTCAAACTCATGTCCATTGAGTCGGTGATGGCATCCAACCATCTTGTCCTCTGTTATACCCTTCCCTTGCCCTCAGTCTTTCCCAGCATCAGGATCTTTTCCAGTGAGTTGACTCTTTGCATCCAGTGGCCAAAGTATTGGAGCTTCAGCCTCAGCATCAGTGCCTCCAATGAATATTCAGGACTGATTTCCTTTGATTGACTGGTTTGACCTCCTTGCTGTCCAAGGGACTCTCAAGAGTCTTCTCCAAAACCATGGTCAAAAGCACCAATTCTTTGGCCCTCAGCTTTCTTTATGGTCCAACTCTCACATCCATACATGACTACTGGAAAAACCATAGCTTTGACTATATGGACCTTTGTAGGCAAAGTAATGTCTCTGCTTTTTAATATGCTATCTAGGTTGGTCATAGCTTTTCTTCCAGGGAGCGAGCGTCATTTAATTTCATGACTGCAGTCATCATCTGCAGTAATTTTGGAGCCCAAGAAAATAAAACCTGTCACTGTTTCCATTTTTTTTTTTCCACCATCTATTTGCCATGAAGTGATGGGACCGGATGCCATTATCTTTGTTTTTTGAATGATGATTACGTTGTTTAAAACAATTGGTCAAATATGTAGTCCTATAAGATCAATCATCTTAGTAGTGTAATTCTAGATATACGAAGAAGCAACAAGAGGGTTCCTGAACTATAACAAACTAATAAGACAGGCAGTCCAGAGGCTTTTGGTTACTGTTAACAATGCCTAGTCCAGCAATAGCACACAGTGAGAGGCTATCAATGGAATCTGTGCCTGACCTGGGGATGAGCATTCCTCAGTTCAGTTCAGTTCAGTTCAGTCACTCAGTCGTGTCCGACTCTTCGAGACCCCATGAATTGCAGCACTCCAGGCCTCCCTGTCCATCACCAACTCCTGGAGTTCACTCAGATTCACGTCCATCAAGTCAGTGATGCCATCCAGCCATCTCATCCTCTGTCGTCCCCTTCTCCTCCTGCACCCAATCCCTCCCAGCATCAGAGTCTTTTCCAATGAGTCAACTCTTTGCATGAGGTGGCCAAAGTACTGGAGTTTCAGCTTCAGCATCATTCCCTCCAAAGAAATCCCAGGGCTTATCTCCTTCAGAATGGACTGGTTGAATCTCCTTGCAGTCCAAGGGACTCTCAAGAGTCTTCTCCAACACCACAGTTCAAAAGCATCAATTCTTCGGTGCTCAGCTTTCTTCACAGTCCATATATGACCACAGGAAAAACCATAGCCTTGACTAGAAGGACCTTTGTTGGCAAAGTAATGTCTCTGCTTTTTAATATGCTATCTAGGTTGGTCATAACTTTCCTTCCAAGGAGTAAGCATCTTTTAATTTCATGGCTGCAGTCACCATCTGCAGTGATTTTGGAGCCCAAAAAAATAAAGTCTGACACTGTTTCCACTGTTTCCCATCTGTTTCCCATGAAGTGATGGGATCAGATGCCATGATCTTCATTTTCTGACTGTTGAGCTTTAAGCCAACTTTTTCACTCTCCTCTTTCACTTTCATCAAGAGGCTTTTTAGTTCCTTTTCACTTTCTGCCATAAGGGTGGTGTCATCTGCATATCTGAGGTTATTGATATTTCTCCCGGCAGTCTTGATTCTAGCTTGTGTTTCTTCCAGTCCAGCGTTTCTCATGATGTACTCTGCTGCTGCGAAGTCGCTTCAGTCGTGTCCGACTCTGTGCGACTCCATAGACAGCAGCCCACCAGGCTCCTCTGTCCATGGGATGTTAAATAAGCAGGGTGACAATATACAGCTTTGATGTACACCTTTTCCTATTTGGAACCAGTCTGTTGTTCCATGTCCAGTTCTAACTGTTGCTTCCTAACCTGCAAACAGGTTTCTCAAGAGGCAGGTCAGGTGGTCTGGTCTTCCCATCTCTTTCAGAATTTTCCACAGTTTATTGTGATCCACACAGTCAAAGGCTTTGGCATAGTCAATAAAGCAGAAATAGATGTTTTTCTGGAACTCTCTTGCTTTTTCCATGATCCAGTGGATGTTGGCAATTAGCACCATGGAAAAAATTGATCACAAAATTACTCCCAAACTTTAGTCAAAATTAAGACCAAAGGAAGATATTGTAAAATAAAAAATGTTGCTCACCATCCAATTCTTCAAAAATCAGGTCATTAGCCATGGCAGTTGCTGACCTAAAATATACCCTGAAAGGAATTCAAGGCAAAGATCAGGATGAGGCGCTCTGTGCTCTGGAAATGTGACAAAACTGGCTCTCGGATAAATATTTGTAGGAAAAAAGTTTACGAACCTAGTTTCTTACATCTTCTTATACTTAAATGTAAGAAAATTGGGAAAGGGGTATGTCAAGACTATATATTGTCACCCTGCTTATTTAACTTCTATGCAGAGTACATCATGCGAGCTGCTGGGCTGAATGAAGCACAAGCTGGAATCAAGATTGCAGGGAGAAATATCAATAACCTCAGATATGCAAATGACACCACCCTTTTAGCAGAAAGTGAAGATGAACTAAGGAGCCTCTTGATGAAGGTGCAAGAGGAGAGTGAGAAAGCTGGCTTAAAAAAAATAAGATCATGGCATCCAGACCCATCACTTCATGGCAAATAGATGGGGAAACAATGGAAAGAGTGACAGACTTTATTTTTTGGGCTCCAAAATCACTGCAGATGGTGACTACAACCATGAAATTAAAAGACACTTGCTCCTTGGAAGAAAAGCAATGACAAACCTAGACAGCATATTAAAACTCAAAGACATTACTTTGCCTACAACAGTCCCTATAATTGAAGCTATGGTTTTTCCAGTAGTCATGTATGGATGTGAGAGCTGAACAATGAAAAAGACTGAGCACTGAACGGTCGATGCCTTTGAACTGTGCTGCTGGAGAATACTCTTGAGAGTCCCTTGGACAGCAAGGAGATCAAACCAGTCAATCCTAAAGAAAATGAATCCTGAATATTCATTGGAAGGACTGATGCTGAAGCTGAAACTCCAATACTTTGACCTCCTCATGCGAAGAGATGAATCATTGGAAAAGACCCTAATGCTGGGAAAGATTGAAGGCAGGAGGAGAAGGGGACATCAGAGGATGAGATGGTTGAATGACATCACAAACTCAAAGGACGTGAGTTTGAGCAAGCTCCGGGAGCTGTGTGAAGGACAGGAAAGCCTGGTGTGCTGCAGTCCCTGGGGTGGCAAAGAGTCGGACACAACTGAACAACTGAACAACAACAACAATACTTAGAAAAGCACTAAACCCATTAACTAATATATTTGTTCCTCACAAACAGTGGTAACCTTCTACCAAGATGAGTGCTTGACTGCACATACCTCTTCATCAAACTCATATTATACTACCGGCCTCCCCCTGTACCTCTTCAGAACTGTTCTCAGAGCTCTCTGAGAGACTGTCTTCCAGGTTTTAATCCTCAGTTGGCTCAAATAACATTTTCCATTTCCTCTAAGAATTTTGTCAACATTTATTTATATGTTATTTCTCATTAATCATCCAATAAATGGTATTTTGAAATCCCTAAATTGTGACTGTGCTTATGCAAAAACACAAGGAAAAACATTTTGTTTTGCAAGAATATTTTTAGTTTATTGAAAACTTTTCTTAATATTTAAATTTTATCAAAAGCTTATTTTTTAGAATTTAATATTTTATTCTAAAACAAAACTTTATTTGTAATTTTTTTAATTTTAGGTTCTTTCATTGACACACAAGAGAGAAATTAAAAGATCTGCTTTCTCAATCTCCCACATGTAAAGATGCTAAAAAAGATGATACATCAGTATCAGAGGATTCTGACTCAGGTAAAGGGGAAAATCTAAGTGAACTGTAAATAAGAAAGGAAAGTGTGACCAAAGCTTATTTCTTTTCCTTGACTTTAGAGATATTAATGGTTTACCTCAGTCAACAGAATATTTTCAAACACTATTATGGTGCCAGGTAGACTGAGGCATCATTTTGAGACCAGTCATTCTCAGTTTAAAGAAAAGGAAATTGAATATTTTAAAAACGATAACCTCTCTAGAAAAACAAATATCACATCTTAACACATATATGTGGAATCTATAAAAATGGTACTAATGAACCTATTTGCAGGGCAGGAATGGAGACTCAGTCATGAAGAATGGACCTGTGGACACAGTGGAGGATGGAGAGGGTGGGACGAGCTGGGAGAGTGGCGCTGATGTATATGAGCTACCGCGTGTAAAGTGGATAGCCAGTAGAAGCTGCTGTGGAGCACAGGCCTCAGCTCGGTGCTCCATGAGGACCTAGGGTGAGATGGGCGGTGTGGTGGGAGGGAGGCTCAAGAGGCAGGGGATATGTGTATACTTACGGCTGATTCACGTTGTTGTGCAACGGAAACTAACACAGCCTTGTGGAGCAATTATCCTCCAGTTAAAAATAATTTTTTTAATGTAGGAAAAAAGCCTGCCAAGAAAGGTGAGAAAACTTTAAAAATAATAATAATAAATAAAAAAGTAAAATCAAAATGACAACCTCTTTAAAAGCCAAAGCTTTTTTGTTACCACTTTTCAAACTAGAAATGAATAGCCAGCTGAAGCATTTTACAGGTTAAATTATTGTATTGGCCTGGCTGGAGAAGGGCATATGATAGCTGAGAGACTAATAAAGCCTGCACATTACTGAATGAATGCTTGCTAGGTGAAAAATCTGTCAAAGAAATCATGTTTTCCAAAGATTCAGTTTATAAATTTAGTTACAGACATAAAGATTTTTAATTTAATACCCTATCTGCCGAATTATACTGTCAAGATAGATAAAAATTATGTAATTATAGATGTAGCTAGACTCATTGCTTTGCTTGTAGCTATCAAGTGTCAGTATGAGCTAATCCTTGAAGATCTTTTATATAAATGCCTGGCATTAAACTAAAGGGATGCTAAAATAAAGCATTTTACCATTTTTTTAATCTCATAGTTTATGCTGGAACAATTGTGCTGATATTTGCACTAATTGTGTAAAATTAGCACCGGACAAAACTGCTGGCACCTTGGCACAAATCAAGGCAGAGGCTCTCAACTGTACTCTTCACCACCAAATACTCACATTTTTAAAAAAAGACAGTTACACCGAAGAATATCTTTTTTTTAATTTATTTTTTTTTAATTGAGGGATAATGGCTTTATAGAATTTTGCTGTTTTCTGTCAAACCTCAACATGAATCAGCCATCAGTAGAAGCATATCTTTAATGAAGCAGTAAGAATTTTTAATTTAAGTCTCATTCAATTTAAGTGCATTTTATCTAAAATGCATATGGACTAATGATTTTAATGTAATCCTATATGAAAAGTTCACTGATATATTTTCAAATTCCATATTGCAACAAACCTTTAAGAAACTACTGCTTATTGAGTTTTGGTATGGTGTCAAAGAAGAATACCTCAGTTATTTGAAAAGGCTATTAAAATACTTTCTTTTTTCCTGAACTACATAATCTATGTGAGACTAGGATTTCTTCATAAACTTCAAACATACCAACCCGTGATAGGCTGATACTGTCTGTCAAGGATATGGTCATATCCTAATCTTTGGACTTTGTGAATGTTACCTTACAGAGTGAAACTTGCACAGATGTGATTAAGGGTATTACAAGAAAGAAATTAAACTATCCTGGTTTATCTCAGGAGGCCCTAAGTGCCATCATAAATGTTATAAGAGAGAGGCAGAGAGAGATTAGCCACTACACATGAAAGAGGAAAATTTGATGTAAAGATAGAAGCAGAGATTGGAACAAGTCATCACGAGTTAAGGAGCACCAGCAGCCACAAGAGGCTGGTAGAGGCAAGAAATGACTTTTCCTCTAGAGCTTCCAGAGGGAGTACTTCCTGGCACACACCTTGATTTCTGTCCGGTGAGACTGATGTTGAACTTCTGGCCTCCAAAACCACTGTGGTTGTTTAGTCGCTCAGTCGTGTCCGACTCTGCTACCCCATGAACTTCAGCACACCAGGCTTCCCTGTCCTTCACTATCTCCCAGAGTTTGTGCAAACTCATGTCCATTGAGTGACTGATGCCATCAACCATCTCATACTCTGTTGCCCCTTCTCCTCTTGCCTTCAATCTTTCCCAGCATCAGGGTATTTTTCCAATGTTTCAGTTAAAACCAAAAGAGATTACATTTCTTTTGTATGTTTTGAGGCACGGGTAATTTGTTACAGCAGCCCCAGGAAACTACTACAAACCCCAAAGTGACGGATTAAATGCAGTACCAGGCATGAGACTATCCAGCTATCTTATATTCAGCTTGATGTAAACAGATATGCAAATTTGCAAAACAGAGCCACTCCTCTCACTTTTTTCATTTTTGAATATATAGCTTTTTTTTAATGTTGCTAACATGTAATATGTTTATTGTTGCTATTTTTTTATTTTAATTTTGCATTTGACTGTGTCAGATCTTACTTGT
Source organism: Bos indicus (assembly GCF_029378745.1). NCBI lineage: Eukaryota > Metazoa > Chordata > Mammalia > Artiodactyla > Bovidae > Bos > Bos indicus. Next base: position 59,300,984 of record NC_091769.1, read on the forward strand.
GGCATGGGGGATCTTCTTGTGTCACTCAAGATCTTTCATAGCAGACCCTGGACTCTCTGTGGTGTAAGGGCTTAGCTTGCTCCATGGCATTGGGATCTTAGTTCCCCAACCAGGGATCCAAAGGATCAAACCCTGCATTGCAAGGTGGATTCTTAACCACTGGATAACCAGGGAAGTCCTTATTGTTTCTATTTTAAAACCAGCTATTAGCTTAAATTTTTCTGTTTTAATTTGTTAATTCAGTAAAAGACTATATGCTGCTGCTGCTAAGTTGCTTCTGTAGTGTCCAACTCTGTGCGACCCCATAGACAGCAGCCCATCAGGCTCCCCCGTCCCTGGGATTCTCCAGGCAAGAACACTGGAGTGGGTTGCCATTTCCTTCTCCAATGTGTGAAAGTAAACTGGCTCAGTTGTGTCTGACTCTTTGCGACCCCATGGACTGCAGCCTACCAGGCTTCTCTGTCCATGGGAGTCTCCAGGCAAGAGTACTGGAGTGGGGTGCCATTGCCTTCTCTGAAAAGACTATATATGTAACCCATATTAGCAAAAGCTTTGAGGGGTCTTCAATAATTACTAAGCATGTGGAGTGGTCCTGAAACCAAAATGTTTGAAAACTGCCTATGTAGTACTTAGTAGGTACTCATTTTGTTGAAGTAATCATTATATTTATAATTCAATCATAATTCAGTCAATATCAATAAATGAGTATAGGCTAGTGAACAGCAAAAGAATTTAGAAGTAAGGTGAATGGTTACAAAGGAAAAAGACAAAAGAGTTCTCAGAAGAGAGAAAAAATTGGGAAAAAAAATACAAAATTATCTCCAGTTGATTAGGTTATGAACAGTAGTTGCTGAAACATAAAGATCATTGAATATCCACCAATTCCTACTATGCTCCTGCTAGCTTCCACCTCCCAAAGCTAAAAATTGAAAGTAGAGCTAAGAAACATACGTCAAAAGCCCAGAAGTGAAATACCTGTTAGGATAAGATGCAGAACTATACGGCAGGCTCTGTAAGATTTAAAATTATAAGATGTGGGAACTGTAGAATATTTGGAGTTCACCTACACATCCAATTACTAATTTTGTAGAAAAGGATACTGATACTTAGATTGTGGAAGCCACTTGTCTAAGATCATACAAACTTAGAGGTAGAACTGAAGTCACATCCCTAAATCTAGACTCTGCCTGGAACATTTCTCCTGTACTCTCTTAGTATTGATGGTGAAGAGGTTGTCCGTGGCTTCCTGTTCTCAGGCTTTGGCTCCAAGTCCTGCCCTGAAATGAAGGGGATGTGGATGTTCTTTTTTAAGCTTGTAATTTAAGACCATACATTTTTTTCTGTAAATATGGGCTGTTCTTTCTCTTTTTCCCATCTCTACCTCTGTCCCAGATAATTTCACTCAGAATGACATACCATCACCAGGATTGAACCTATTCAATTAAACCCTCAACAACGGGATTTCCTCTCTCTCTTCTTTCAGTCAGGGAGGAAGGTGGCTCTCATTGAGCTGAAAATAGGGCAGAGAAGTGACTCAGTACATTTTAGTAAGGTGGTCCTAGGACAGTAGTGGGCAAACTAGTTTATTCTCCACAAGAATATGAGCAGCCCCACCACAAACTTTCTAAGCAGGGCTGTCTCACCTGAAAATATATACAAATGTGTGAGAGGGTGATAAAATATTTTTCTCCAGTATATTTCCTCAGCTTCTTTTTAAAAAATTTTTATTTTGAACAGATGCTAAGCTCACTTTATTCAAAATTCATAATGTACAAAAAGTTATTCTAAAACAAGACTTGTTCACTTCCCATTCCCGGCCACCAACTTCCCCTCCATAGAAGCAACTGTTATGATCTGTTTCTTCAGAAACATTTTGTACATGAACATTAGCTTTTGCTTTGAAAGCCTTGGATTCCACCCCCATGCCCACAGAGAATTCAGCCCCCTTCTTTTCAGGATTTATCTCCAGGGAATCATTCCTTCATCTAACATTTTTCAAAAAATTTCTGCCCTCAGTCAATGGGACTGTTGAAGACAGACAACAGTTGTTCACGATCTCCTGTTCCAAGGTCCCCATGCTGTCCTGGGAATGTGCATGGGGATACCTGAAAAAGGAACTCCAGGACACGCACCCCACACCCCCACTGCCCACTTCTCACTCGCTATCCTTGGCTAGACTCCTGTCTAGACTCTTAGTCATCCATCCAGTCTCCAACCCCGTCAACTTCTAAACTCCATTTAGCTTTCTTCATCACCTTGTTCTCTGTATTTCACATTTGGCAGCATTTTCCCTGAAAAGACCTTGTCAGCTCCCACCAATAATTCTGCTTTCCCACTCAAGCTAAATTGCCTCCACTTACCCCTGATAACATGCTTAAAACATCCTCTTGCTCCATTTCCCCTGCCATCTTGCTTTAGTATCTCATCTCTGTCCTGGATTATTTTTAAAAAAAACTTCTAATTAGTCACTTAACCACTACCAATTCTCTTTTCAGCTAAACCTTTAAAAAGAGCTTTCTATTTCAGAATCTGATCTTATTATTCTCAGTTCAAAATAGTCTGGTAGATAAATTGCAAATATTATTCATAAGAGCCAAAAGCTGGAAACAATCCAAATGTCCATAAACTGATGATAGATAAATAAAATGAATCCATACAATTGACTACTTTTCATACATAAAAAGAAATGAAGCCCATACTGCATGGATGAGCCTCAAAAACATGCTCAGTAAAAGAAATCAGTTACAAAACACTATATATTGTATGATTCCATTTATGTATGATCAGAAAATGCAAATCTGCAGCAACAAAAATCAGATCAGTAGTTGCCTGAAACTGGAAATGAAATTGACTGCAAATACTCATGAGGGAACTTTATGGGGTTTTGGAAATGTTCTAAATCTAGGCTGTAACAGTGGTTGCACAGCATTATAAATTTACTAAAAATCATTGACTGTACACTTATAATGGGTGAATTTTATAGTATGTAAATTACATCACAATAAAACTATAAAATATTTAAATGGATTTTAGAAATGCTCATTTATTTATTGATTTACAGTTTGCTACAGGATCTTTTTTGCCTTTTCATAATATTCATGGGGTTCTCAAGGCAAAAATACTGAAGTGGTTTGCCATTCCCTTCTCCAGTGGACTACATTTTGTCAGAACTCTCCACCTGTCAGAACTCTCCACCATGACCCATCCGTCTTGGGTGGCCCTACACAACATGGTGCACAGTTTCATTAAGTACACGAACCATGAATTTCCAGATATTCAAGCTGGATTTAGAAAAGGCAGAGGAACCAGAGATCAAATTGCCAACATCTGTTGGATCATGGAAAAAGCAAGAGAATTCCAGAAAAACATCTACTTCTACTTTATTGATAATGCCAAAGCCTTTGACTGTGTATATCACAACAAACTGTGGAAACTTCTTCAAGAGATGGGAATACCAGACCACTTTACCTGCCTCCTGAGAAATCTATACGCAGGTCAAGAAGCAACAGTTAAAACCGGACATGGAACAACAGACTGGTTCCAAATTGGGAAAGGAGGACGTCAAGGCTGTATATTGTCACCCTGCTTATCTAACTTATATGCAAAGTACATCATGAGAAACACTGGGCTGGAAGAAGCACAAGCTGGAATCAAGACTGCTGGGAGAAATATCAATAACCACAGATATGCAGATGACACCACCCTTATGGCAGAAAGCAAAGAAAAACTAAAGAGCCTCTTGATGAAAGTGAAAGAGGAGAGTGAAAAAGTTGGCTTAAAACTCAACATTCAGAAAACTAAGGTCATGGCATCCAGTCCCATCACTTCTTGGCAAATAGATGGGGAAACAATGGAAACAGTGACAGACTTTATTTTCTTGGGCCCCCAAATCACTGCAGATGGTGACTGCAGCCATAAAATTAAAAGACGCTTGCTCCCTGGAAGAAAAGTTATGACCAAACTTGACAGCATATTTTTTAAAAAAGGCAGAGACATTACCAACAAAGGTCCATCTAGTCAAAGCTATGGTTTTTCCAGTAGTCATGTATGGATGTGAGAGTTGGACTATAAAGAAAGCTGAGCGCCAAAAAATTGATGCTTTTGAACTGTGGTGTTGGAGAAGACACTTGGACTGCAAGGCGATCTTAAAGGAAACCAGTCAATTTTAAAGGAAATCAGTCCCGAATATTCATTGAAGGACTGATGCTGAAGCTGAAACTCCAATACTTTGGCCACCTGATGTGAAGAACTGACTCACTGGAAAAGACCCTGATGCTGGAAAAGACTGAAGGCAAGAGGAGAAGGGGACGACAGAGGATGAGATGACTAGATGGCATCACTGACTCAATGGACTTGAGTTTGAGCAAACTCCAGGAGTTGATGATGGACAGGGTGGCCTGGCATGGTACAGTCTGTGGGGTCGCAGAGTCGGACATAACTGAGCAACTGAACTGAAATGACAGGATCTTTCTTGGACTTAGTTACCAGAAGAAGTGAAGTGAAGTGAAGTTGCTCAGTCGTGTCCAATTCTTTGTGACCCCACGGACTGTAGCCCACCAGACTCCTCCATTCATGGAATTTTCTAGGCAAGAGTACTGGAGTGGGTTGCCATTTCCTTCTCCAAGGGATCTTCCCAATCCGGGGATCGAACCCAGGTCTCCCGCATTGCAGGCCGATGCTTTACCATCTGAGCCAACAGGCAATCCCAGAGATGCATGTTACCAGAGATGCATGCCAAATGGAAAGAAAGAATTTGTTAGAAAAATGAATATATTGAGGAGGGCATATAGGGAGTGGCCAGAGAAAAACTTCAAAAGAGAAGCCTTGGTAACGGCCAAATATTGGTCAGGAACTGCTCCACACTGAGAGGCAAGGTCTTGAACATTCTAGGTAGAGTACTGGTTCAATAGTGGGGATTTACACGACTGAAGTAACTTAGCAGCAGCAGCAGCAGGAAACTTAAAGTACCCAGTTCCACTCTCATGCCCAAGGGGGCACCAGAGGAGCACATCCCAGTCCTGACTGCAGGCATTCCCAGCTAAGGGAAGGTACTCTCCTGGTTTCATTCAAAACCACACCCAGGTTCTTCAGAGACCAGGACTCTCAATTTCATTTTATTTTCTTTCTTGGGAGAAAGGGGGGATTTGCCTTTTAAGTCTGAAAATGGGGCAGGAAGAGCCAGATGAGGCCCTTTGACTCTCTCCGGGGGAGAGGCAACTGTTACAGCCAAAAGAAACTGCTCTAAGAGGAACTTTTTCAGAATGACACATACTATTTTCTTCCTCTCCCTCTGTGACTCAGATTCGCATTTCACACAAACCTTTGCCTGTGTTTTCTTTCCTCTGCCTTGACTGCTAGCCAGCAGACTGTGTCCACAGTGTTTTCCCACTCCTCTTCCCCAGTCTGAAACAGCCTGCTGAAAACATTAGCTGGAGAGATCTGTGTTTACCAGGTAAATTCCTCTACAACAAATAACATTTGCAGTGAAAATCTTTATTCAACCAAGAATCCTCCACAGCACAGTTTATGTCTAACCTAAGTCATAGTCAATGAACCAAAATCCTAATCGATACCATGTATTTGGACAGTCCAGTGGAGCTTACTTGTAAAAAGATTTGACCTGTAATACTTTGTTTTCCCTGAGGAGCTTGAGAAATAAGTAGAGGCAAAAACAGAGCCCCTTCGTACTTGGAGAATATTTTCCCACAGATACTTGTTTTAAAAATCGAGTTCCCAGGAAATCTTTGTGAGGACTTTTCCCAATAGTCTACCAGATCCTGGACAAGAAAAAGAGATAAACTCTAGATTCAATAAGCAGGATCTTCTCAGAAGGAAACTATGGGAACTTTTTGAATCTTCAAGCAGTCTCTGATCCAGACCATTGTAAAAGATAATCGGGAGATCAGAAATGAATCAAGGAAAGAAAAGTAGCATTCTGAAGAGATGATAGTACTGTTGAGGCCTGAGCCTGTACTATTATACTAATGAGAGTAGAATCTTTAAAAATACAGTACCTAGGTCATATGGGAATCAATTACATCACTTTTTCCTACTGCTGCTGCTGCTGCTAAGTCACTTCAGTCGTGTCCAACTCTGTGTGACCCCAGAGACGGCAGCCCACCAGGTTCCCCTGTCCCTGGGATTCTCCAGGCAAGAACACTGGAGTGGGCTGCCATTTCCTTCTCCAAGGCATGAAAGTGAAAAGTGAAAGTGAAGTCTCTCAGTCATGTCCAACTCCTAGCGACCCCATGGACTGCAGCCTACCAGGCTCCTTCGTCCATGGGATTTGCCAGGCAAGAGTACTGGAGCGAGTTGCCATTGCCTTCTCCTTCCTACTTCTAAGAGCAAGATATTCCTCAAAGGGCGTTATTGCAAGGGGAGGTCATTTTCTCCCTCTCCCAGCTCCACAAAATAAAAACTTCACTTCTTCAAAATTCTGAAGAGCATTAACCTTCCTGATAGTTCCTTTTCAGTTCTCCCCAAGGCAGGAGGGACTCAGCTGACTGGGCCAGTGTAGAAGGAATGAGCACACTTCTGTGTCTTCTCCTAGGACTAGCCTGTCCATCCGAAAGATGTCTCAAACCCTGAGCCTGCACACACATGCAGCCACCCCTGCCTCCTCAGAAGGTCTAGGGGGCAAGTGTTGGGAAGTCCGGTTGTAAGCCCTGACCTGCGGGGCTCTTCCTCTGTGCCTTACCCCTATTAAAGTTGACACTTTTATCTCTATGTGTCTGACTAACATGTCTGTTTCTCATAAGGTTCTGAACACAGAGGGGCTAAGAGATGCAGTTTGTTGGCATATTCAAAGCCCCCAAATTAAGACTTTAAGTAACTCTGCCATTGAAGAGTTCAAAAACCAGTGAATAATGCAAAGAAATGACTTTAGCAGGAGACTAAATTCACCATGTGCCCTTGAGCAAGAGCTGAGCTCCGCAGTCAGGAAGGGAGCCACCTTTCCCAGAAGAGGATGCAGCATGAGGGACCTGACATGGGATAGCAAGGACACATAGTCACTTCCTGGGGGCTGAGGTGGGGAGAATGACATCACTGCGATCCCCTTGTGTCTGAGGTGTGAAGTGATGGCAATGAACTGGGATCCAGAAGACCTGTACTGAAGTCCCAGCTCTTATCAGATGTGCAGCCTTTACTATTTTGAGCCTCAGTGTTCACATTTGTAATGAGCATAAATATCATTCCCACCTACCCTGTAGAGTTACTGTGAGAAACACATTATATCAGGTATGTGAATGTTCATGTACACTGGAAAGCATGATAAAAACATAAAGTAATATGAAAATATACAGTGAGGACTTGAAGATACTATCAAGTGGAAGTGCTGGTGTTTTCCACTTACTTTTCCAGATCCACTCTCCACTCTAATCTGTGTCCTAGAGGCTGAACTTTCTGAACTGCATCAGTAAATAGGCCCCTTTGCCTTTTGGCTACTGGTTGAGTTTGGTCAAAGAGTCCGCTGTCTCCTGCCTGCTGGGTCTCCTCAGGTTTGCTGCATCTCTCTATGGGGGCACAGCTGGAGTCCAGCTGCCTTCTCCACACAGTTTTCTCCCCAGAGCAGCAGCATTGCCATCACCCAGGAATCTGTGAAAAATAAAAATACTCCAGTCCTACCCCAAACCTACCACAGCAGAAAATTCAGGGTGAGGCCCAGCAATCTGTTGTACAAGCCCTGCAGGTAATTAATTTATACACAGTTTGAGAACCACTGCTGTAACTACTCTTTTTTATCTGCTCACAACTACTAACAGTGATACTGTCCAGTCCTTTGTGGTTTCCCCTCCAACTCTCTGTTCTTTTGAAAATAGTCCTTTTATCATACTCTCCTCAAATTACTCATTTTGTGTATGCCATGGTTTCCTTCAGGACCCTAACATTGTCTACAGGAGCTTCTTGGGATCCAAAAGAGACAACTGATTTTTTGTCCTCTGCCTGTGAAAAGCATGGGCCTGCTGATCAAGGTGAAAGAAAAAAACCTGCAATGGGATAGCCAAGTAATGAGATCTAGTTACAGGTCACCCCCAAAATCCTTTAGGCAAAATCCAGCAGTGGGTGTCTGTGTTTCAGGAAATATCTCTGACGGGTAAACTAAGAAATGATGTAATATCCTTTTGAGACATATGACTAAAAGCTGAGGTTTTCGTGTAGGCTTAGGCTGTAATGCTGGTTTCTGCTGAGGGCTTTAGTCTGAAGAGGGAAAATGCTAAAATAAGTTGCTACTTGCAAAAGGAAGCTGCTGGAGTTTCTTTCCTTTGGCTAGGGCCAAAACTTAAGCAAGGTAAATTCATACCATCTATCATTCACTATGAAAGTCATATGGGCCAAGATGTAACATTTGAGCACCAACAGAGAATAAACAAGTTCAAAGGGTCACTTTGACTAGAATGTGTAATACCTAAGACAAAGAGAGACTATTTCTAGGTGTTTGTTTCCTCAGGTCTCTTGTCACAAAAACTCGGCTTGTTTCCAGGGCATAAATCCAAGGGAGAAATACTCAACAGAGGTCAGGAAGGCAGCCATGAGTAAAACTGAGAAGTCCCACTCCAGCAAGTCATTTCCTTTGGAAATGTAACAGGTTAATAAGCCTGCAGTCAGAATAAGAAAGAGGCTTTGGGGAAACTTAGCTTAAAGCGCTAAACTAACCCAGGTTTTTCTTAGCTTTGTGGATTGAATATATTGCTTCTCCTACAAATGAAGAAACTCATTTTCAAAGTAGCGTTTCTTATTTATGGCTTATGCTTTATAAATTTTGCAAGTAATAACTGGACCGTGAAAAATGGTGAGGCACGCTAAGCTTGTTTTCATATTTTGTCTTTAATTCACTTTTTAAAAACAATTCCCCTCCATCTGCTCCTTCCCTTCTCCCTTTCCCAAAATCTCTTTCCCAGAGACCCTTGGTATCTTCAGGCTGCAACCTGTCTGTTCACAACCTACCACGTGAACAACCTTCCCAGATTTTCCCTTCTTTGAACTTTTCCAGCACACACTCAGAATTTAAAGGAACTGGGCCCTATCCCTCAGGACCTAATGCAGACAGAGGTTATCTAATTGCCTAGTAACCCTCTTCCCTGGGGCAGCTACTGGAGTAAACAGATCTCAGAGACAGAAAGCCTTGCCAATTAGTAGCTGTGAGATCTTGGGAAAGTTACAAAGAAAGATGCAAAAAATCATAGATTCTTGGGGCTGAAAAGGATCAATGCCTGAACAGAAGCCAACACCTCACAGAGGTGTTATCCATGTTCTATTGAATGTTTTACTGAAAAAAACTTGTATTAGTTATTGAGCACCTCCTATGGACCAAGCCCTGAGCTAGGTGCTTGTATATTGTATACATTGTCACTAATGCTGAAAATATCCCAGCAAAGAAGTTACCACGTGTGCGTGCTCGTCACTCAGTTGTGTCGGACTACAGCTCGCCAGGCTCCTCCGTCTGTGAGCGTTCCCAGGCAAGAATATTGGAGTGGGTTGACATTTGCTACTCCAAGGTAGTTAGTACTAGACACATTTTACAAATATGAAACTAAGACTCAGAATGACATAGTCAGTCCAAGTAAGTGCAAGGCCAGGGTTTATACCCGTTGCAGTTAGCCTGGAAGTCAATGTTCATTCCGCTCGACTGTGTGATATTCCGTGAGATCCCATTCTAACCACTGAAGCATCCTTTACAATGAGCTGAATTTGTCTTCCTCTACTTCCTACCTACTACCACCTTCAAGTTCTACCCATGTGGGTAGAGCAACCACTCTTGCAGGCATTTAAAGACTGCAAACTCCTTTGACCATCCTGAAAATATTCAACCTTTCCTCTTATGAAAGTTTTAAATCCCTTCACTTTCCTACTGATTCCTCTCCAGTTCATCTATATCCCATAAATCAGCAACAAAAACATGAAGTTTAATATATGTACAGAAAAGTGCACAGATTACATATGTATGTAGTGTAGTTAATTTTTGCAAAGTCACTCCTTGGTCAAGAAACAGAAGCATCACCAGAACCCTAGAAGCCCATGCTGTCTTGTCTCTGCGTCCCATAGAGGTGACTTTTAACACATGGATTGTACAGAGGGAGCACAAAATTCTGCATCCTTTCGTGTCTGCCTTCCTTTGCTCAACATTTTGAGAGTTTCATGTCATATTATGTGGAGCTATCATTGGTTTATTCTCATTCCCTTCTGTGTACTTTTTTTTAATGTGGTAAAATATGTATAACAAAAAATTTACCATGATAACCATTTTTTTTTAAGATTATTACTGCGTATGTTGAGTTTTAATAAAGAGAATGAGACACCTCCAGAAGGTAATTATACACTCCTCTAGGAAAGTATATATATGCTTAGGAATATTTTTTTTTTTTCAAGTAACATCATCTGAGTTTTATTTATTTATTTTTTTTACAACCACAATCCCCAATCTTCCTACTCCAATAATTATTTTTAGGCTTAATTTTATTTTATTTTATTTTTTTTTTGAAAATTTATGCCTTTATTTCAGTTGTTCTGTTGGCAATATCAATCTTAAAATAATGATGAAAAGTTAACTCTTTCCAAATATGGGTATTTTGGGTTATGGTGAAATAGCAGTAGCTTTAAAACAGTATAGTAGCTAGATCCTACCTATCTTTTCCTGGAATGCCCACTTCAACACCAAGCTGTCAGATACATTCCTGAACTTTTGAAGACATTATAATGATGGTAATGTCAGGCATGATAACCATTTTTAAGTGTTACAGTTCAGCATTGTTAATTATATTCACAATACTGTGCAACTGTTACCACCATCCATCTCCAGAACTTTTTCATCTCCCAGAACTGAAACTCGGTGTTTATTAAACAGTAACTCCCTATCTGCCCCTCCTCTCATTTCAGTTCAGTTCAGTTCAGTTCAGTTGCTCAGTTGTGTCTGACTCTTTGCAATCCCATGGACTGCACCATGCCAGACTTCCCTGTCCATCACCAACTCCTGGAGCTTGCTCAAACTCATGTCCATTGAGTCGGTGATGCCATCCAACCATCTCATCCTCTGTCATCCCCTTCTCCTTCTGCCTTCAGTCTTCCCCAGCATCAGGGTCTTTTCCAGTGAGACAATTCTTCACATCGGGTGGCCAAAGTATTGGAGTTTCAGCTTCAGCATCAGTCCTTCAATGAATATTTGGGACTGATTTCCTTTAAGATTGACTGGTTTCCTTTAAGATCTCCTTGTAGTCCAAGAGTCTTCTCCAACACCACAGTTCAAAAGCATCAATTTTTTGGCACTCAGCTTTCTTTATAGTCCAACTCTCACATCCATACATGACTACTGGAAAAACCATAGCTTTGACTAGATGGACCTTTGTTGGTAAAGTAACATCTCTGCCATTTTTTTAAATATGCTGTCAAGTTTAGTCGTAACTTTTCTTCCAGGGAGCAAGCATCTTTTAATTTTATGGCTGCAGTCACCATCTGCAGTGATTTGGGGGCCCAAGAAAATAAAGTCTGTCTTGCCATGAAGTGATGGGACCTGATGCCATGACCTTAGTTTTCTGGATGTTGAGTTTTAAGCTAACTTTTTCACTCTCCTCTTTCACTTTCATCAAGAGGCTCTTTAGTTTTTCTTTGCTTTCTGCCATAAGGGTGGTGTCATCTGCATGTCTGTGGTTATTGATATTTCTCCCAGCAATCTTGATTCCAGCTTGTGCTTCATCCAGCCTGGCATTTCACATGATGTACTCTGCTTAAAAGTTAAATAAGCAGGGTGACAATATACAGCCTTGATGTCCTCTTTCCCGATTTGGAACCAGTCTGTTGTTCCATGTCCGGTTCTAACTGTTGCTTCTTGACCTGCATACAGATTTCTCAGGAGGCAGGTAAAGTGGTCTGGTATTCCCATCTCTTGAAGAATTTTCTACAGTTTGTTGTGATCTACACAGTCAAAGGCTTTGGCATAATTAATAAAGCAGAAGTAGATGTTTTTCTGGAACTCTAGCTTTTTCTATGATCCAACAGATGTTAGCAATTTGATCTTTGGTACCTCTGCCTTTTCTAAATCCAGCTTGCTACCATTCTATTTTTTGTCTCTTTGAATATGACTCTAGGTACTTCATATAAGTGGAATCATACAGTATTTGTCTTTTTGTGACTGGCTTGCTTCACTTAGCATAATGTCGTCAAGATTCATCCATGTTGTAGCATGTGTCAGAATTTCCTTCCTTTTTAAAGCAAAATAACATTTCACTGTAAAGATATACCATGTTTTTTTTTTCTTTTTATTCTGTGTGCTTTTTAAAGTGTGTAGCCTTATATGGGACCAGTGTCCCCCAGTGGATTTGACATGAGAAGGTCCTTTGCACAGCTTTACCACCGCACTCCCACAGTCTTTTTTCTTGCTTTCAGGTCTTGCTCCCCTCTAGACAGTGTGCTCTTTGGACCTTACTCTTTGCTTCCCCAGCACATAGGGCCAAGTAGAAATTCAGTGAACAATATCTGCTAATACGTGAATGAAAGTATAACAGCCCCATGCAGTTCCTGTTGTTTACCTCTCTAAGCCTCAGTTTCCTCATCCTTGAAATGAAGGGTTCTGACTATTGATTTCTCAAGTCTTGCCTAGCCTGACACTCCTGATTTTATGACAGACTTGCGTTGGTGACCTATTCCAAGGGTTTGACAAACAAACACAACAACAATAATTTTTTAAACTATATTTATATGTTTCAGTTTATATAGTTTCAGGTATTCCCCTTGATAACAGTGTGAGGTAATATGACACTTTAAGGTTCTGTGAGAAATATTTATGGACAAATTTCTCTTATTCTATATTTTAGTTGAAAAACTTCCCAGGGCTGGGGTTGGAGGTGGAGGGGGTGCTTAGGGAAGCTGCAGTTCCCAACTCAATCACTAGGCAACCATTTAACTGCACCCAGAGGGAACAGGTGAGGAAAACAACTCCAGCCCCAGAGCTAGAATGGTCCCAAAGTGGCAGGAAACCAAACATTAGGCTTTTTCTAGGAGGCTTTGCATGTTTTAAATGGTTCAGTTCAGTTCAGTCACTCAGTCGTGTCCGACTCTTTGCAACCTCATGAACCGTAGCACGCCAGGCCTTCCTGTCCATCACCAACTCCCGGAGTTCACTCAAACTCACGTCCATTGAGTCAGTGATGCCATCCAGCCATCTCATCCTCTGTCGTCCCCTTCTCCTCCTGCACCCAATCCCTCCCAGCATCAGAGTCTTTTCCGGTGAGTCAACTCTTCACATGAGGTGGCCAAAGTATTGGAGTTTCAGCTTTAGCATCAGTCCTTCCAAAGAAATCCCAGGGCTTGATCTCCTTTAGAATGGACTGGTTGGATCTCTTTGCAGTCCAAGGGACTCTCAAGAGTTTTCTCCACCACCACAGTTCAACAGCATCAATTCTTCGGTGCTCAGCTTTCTTTACAGTCCAACTTTCACACCCATACATGGCCACTGGAAAAACCATAGCCTTGACTAGATGGACCTTTGTTGGCAAAGTAATGTCTCTGCTTTTGAATACGCTATCTAGGTTGCTCATAACTTTCCTTCCAAGGAGTAAGCGCCTTTTAATTTCATGGCTGCAGTCGCCATCTGCAGTGATTTTGGAGCCCAAAAAAATAAAGTCTGACGCTATGTCCACTGTTTCCCCATCTACTTCCCATGAAGTGATGGGACCAGATGCCATGATCTTCGTTTTCTGACTGTTAGCTTTAAACCAACTTTTTCACTCTCCTCTTTCACTTTCATCAAGAGGCTTTTTGGTTCTTCTTCACTTTCTGCCATAAGGGTGGTGTCATCTGCATGTCTGAGGTTATTGATATTTCTCCCAGCAATCTTGATTCCAGCTTGTGCTTCTTCCAGCCCAACGTTTCTCATGATGTACTCTGCGTATAAATTAAATAAGCAGGGTGACAATATACAGCCTTGACATACTCCTTTTCCTATTTGGAACCAGTCTGTTGTTCCATGGTTGCTGCTGCTGCTTGCTGCTAAGTCACTTCAGTCGTGTCCGACTCTGTGCGACCCCATAGACGCCAGCCCACCAGGCTCCCCCATCCCTGGGATTCTCCAGGCAAGAACACTGGAGTGGGTTGCCATTTCCTTCTCCAATGCATGAAAGTGAAAAGTGAAAGTGAAGTCGCTCAGTCGTGTCCGACTCCTAGCGACCCCATGGACTGCAGCCCACCAGGCCCCTCCATCCATGGGATTTTCCAGGCAAGAGTACTGGAGTGGGGTGCCATCGCCATGGTTAGGAGGCCCCAAATATTCTGAAATATGCTATCACTGACATTAGACTTAGAATGCCGCCCATTCTGCTCCTGGATAAGTTGAAATACAACAACAATATTTTATCCTCCATCTTGTGACTTCTCTCCTCTCTTCCTTCTCCCTCATCCAGTTTATGAGGGAGGCATGAAGCCAAATTTTGATGGACCCATGACTGAAACACACTGACTTAAAATGTCTCAAGGGACAGTTTACAGGCAGATCAGTAGCTCTCCAGCTGGAATTTTTAAAGGAGACTGAGCTTACTATCTTTTGAAGGAGAACACTCTTCACACATATTTTGAGAACATGTGGAAACTTCTGTGTGAGATCGGATCAAGATCCATACAAATATTCTCTTCTTGACACTTGCTGCTAATAAAGAGGTGTATATGCCTCCAGATGCTTTTTCCAAAGTACATATAAGCATATGTTTCTTCTTTGTAAAAAGAAAATCTAGCACTTTCAAATGATCTTTAAAACTTTATTATAAAGAGGACTGTTGATTAAATCATGACATCTGTTAACCTCACTCCCTATTCTCTTCTCTTACTTTGAATATTCATGGATTTTGGTAAAGCTGTGTTCAATTATTTCTTATTTAATCTTTAAAAAAGTTATATTTTGGGCTCCTTCTGAATTCTTAAGTGCTATTGGCATTTCTGATACAAAAGTATTTTTGCCAGTTCCTACCAACTTTATCTTATCCTTTCAACTTACAAATTTAATGACTGAACCTAGGTTATATTTTTTTTAGATTAATTCATAACTTTTGAAACGTTTGTTGCTCTATTTTGTTATTGTTACTTCCTTAGTTTCAAGCACTGCCAACTTAAGGTGGGCTTACGGAACACTCCTGTTCTTCATTCTATTATCTTCAAAAAAGCTTTGTGACCCTCATGCTCTATTCATTCTTTAACACTTGCAGTGTTATGGTGGGTTAAAAACAGACAGAAAATCCAAGATTAAATAAATAGCTGTTTTGGGAGACCACAGAGAATAACTTCAGCCTACACATTACTGTCATATTGGGATAAAATAAAATAATGAACACGAAAGCCCTTTGAAAAATATAAAAGCATGCTATGTACATGTAATATTTGGCTTGACTTCAAGAAGAAACCAAACTGAAATGGCTTATTAGGATTTACCAAATGCCTGGCGTCAGATATCTGGGGAAAGAGTTTGGAGACACATAGCTAGCATTATTTTTTGAATTGGTTGAATACTCTACATTGTTTACTTACAAATGTTCTGCCTACAATTGTGACTTAACATGTAACAGAGCAATGGGGAGCGTTTTTTTTGTTTGTTTGTTTTTTCTTTTTTAACAGTAACCTAGACATTCCAATAAATATCAGGGGATATAAATCAGCAGAAAGTCTTAAAAGTGGCTGTTCTGACAAGAAGGAGCCAGTGTAATGTGGCTTTTCTATTAGCTTGGCTATAAAGTTGGCTATTAACTTAGCACTTAATTGGATCCTCCTAGAGTGGAATCATAAAAGCATTTAGTCCTGCAGGCTAGAGAACATGTTGTGCTTGCTGAATGGTGTTTAAAGTACTTTAAAAGTCTGGTTGTAATTGAGTGATGACTAAACACAACTTTATTATATCGGACATTTAGAGGTGGTAGGCATGATGTCTGCCTATATAGAATTGTGTCTGAAGGGCTGCATCTGTACCCTAGCTCTATTGTTTACAAACTGCATGATTTTGGTCATGTATTTTAGCCTTTATGAGCCTCAGTTTCTTCATCTGTATAGTGAGGATAACAGTATCTGTCTTTCTTACTTTGTAGAGTTAAAAGAATTAAGTTAAACCAGGCACAGGAAAGAGCTTTACTTATGGTGACAGAGGTCAATTTAGAACACAGATCTCCACAGCCTCTTTCTTTTTACAGTATATCAATCAGTACTGTTTTTTTTGACATTTTCTACAAACTAAGGTCTGTATCCATGACTCATTTACATATCATTTACTGCCTAGCTATAAAAGATCATTAAAATTTAACTTTAAGCTTGTTAGAAGTTAGATTTAATTACCATGGATGTATAGATGCATTACTGAGCTTCCAACTAAAACTATAGCTAGGATAGTCCCTGAAGGAAAGCATTTTTTGTTTTTGTTTTGCATGTCTGTGCTTGGCTAAAACCTCTGTTTTTATAGAAGAGTCACATGAGATGATCTAACTTAAATCTAATTACAAAGAAGAATCTACAAAACAAATTAAAATCTTGTATGAAAGCCAAAATTTTCATTGTACTTTGATGGTCTTTGTAACATATATTTCTTCACCTTCATCCTAACATATATATTTTAAACATGTAATTTTACCATTAACATAAAAGGGGAAGTCATATTATGGCCTCAGAGACAGCTATTCTAGTATTATTTTTGTCTCAATAGATTCATTTGGTGATAATGTGTTATGTGAAAACATTTTTTTCTAAAGGTGCTTTTTTTTTGTTTCAAATAAGACAATTCTGGATTTTCCTTTATACTTAAAATTTATGGTAGATTGGATTAAATAATGTGTAAAATTTGCTTATAACTTTAAACTCCTAAGATCTAGAATTTAGAATTATAGGAAAAAATGAGATCAATATTTATTCTTCCAGCTATAGTCACATGGAAATTTGGGGCTAGTTTCTTTTCCACACATACACACAATACATAGGGGAATGTTCAACCTTGGGAACTTATTAAGGAATATCTCTCAAATTCTTTGTGAGTTTATAGCAGTTTAATTTTATAGTGTTCTATGATGGAAAACATATGAATTTATGTCTAAAATTTGAGCATATATCTTGCCTGATCTTGAGGATATCAAGTCTATATAGATCTCAGTTTTCTAATCTTTTAAATGGGCTTGTTTTGGAAGGATGCCTAGAACTGATAAGTTGGGGAGGGTGGGAGGTGACTGGAAGAAACTAGAAGAGCTATTGCTTCAAAGCTAGAGAATTTTTCAGTTTGGAAAGAGGTTAAAACTTGACTATTCATTGTTGACACCTTTTGATCTGGTGAAATGACCCAACTAACCCCTTTACAAAATGTAAAACTCATAGCTCCCTGGGTAGTGGAAAGCACTTTGAGTAAACCTAAGCACAGATGTTCTCAGTGGAGGACTTAGCTAAGTAGTCCCATTGGTAACAACTGTTGTTAGCTTCCAAGCCTGTGCTTTCTGTCTGCCCGCTTTGTCACTTTTGAGGTGGAGGCAATGCTTCTTTTCTTTTCATATCAATCTAAATGGATCAGGGCAGCCCTGTTGCTCATCTCTGGGGAAACATATATTCTTGAGGGAGAAGGTACTATCCAGAAATCTGAAACTGGGGCCTCGGAGAGGGCAGGGTGTTTATATCTAGAAAGTGAGGACAATGAAACTTACTTTGGAGTGTGGTTGTGCAAATTAAGTGAGCTAATGTGCGTAAGGCTTCTGGCACATAACAGATACTCAACCAGTAGGAGCTAGTTTGAAAATGCCCAAGACTGGTTTCCAAGTCCTACCACTGTCTCTTCATCTGGGATACATGGCAGATGTGGCAGAAAGGAAGGCAGTACTATACAGGGGCTGGCCTGTACGGTTGCACCCCACCCCTGGGAAATGAACCCGCAAACCTTAGGCAGGGCTCTGTGTGGCAGCTGGACAGGGTTCATAGCAGTGAGAATTGAAAGCAGCCTGTACCCCTAGCATGCCCTCAGTGCTGGCCCAGGAAGACAGGCTACCTGCAGTTCAGCAGAAATGTAGCCCCAGGCTTCCCAGGTGGCACTAGTGGTACAGAACCCACCTGCCAATAACAGGAGATATAAGAGACACGGCTTTGATCCCTAGGTCAGGAAGATCCCTTGGATGAGGGCATGGCAACCTATGCCAGTACTCTTGACTGGAGAATCCCATGGACAGAGGAGCCTGGTGGGCTACAGTCCATAGGATCACAAAGACTCGGACATGACTGAAGCGACTTAACATGCACAGGCAAGGGTCATATGCTCAGTCCCTAGTTTACACAGGCTTGCATTCACTTACTGAAACTTCAAACAGAAGAGACACAGCAATACGGGCAAAGGGACACTACTGTCAGGGAATGTGCCCAGAACAGTGCTATGTTGATGCTCTCTGATTATTTTAACCTCCAGTAACTACTTTTAAGTAAACGACAATTAAAGCATGAATTCAATGCTGAGCATCATCTTCCAAGAGTTTAACAGATATGAGCTGTAGGGGGATTAGGGTAATGGGAGCATATGGAATTTTTCTCTAATTTTGCATATAAGGAAATAGTAAGCAAAGTGATCCACAGAGTAAAAAGGAGCAAGCATGAACTAGTTATCTAGGGGAGTGGAAGATGCAACACAATAGGCAGGCAGCATGGAGGGAGGGCCATGGGATGTCTATGACCACAAATTTAAATTGAGTCCAGTTGGCATGGTTGTATGTTTCTCCCCAACACTTTTAAGCGTGAGGTAGCCAATGTGTGTGTGTTAGTCACTCATTCATGTCCAACTGTTTGCGACCCCATGGACTGTAGCCCACCAGGCTCCTCTGTCCATGGGATTCTCCAGGCAAGAATATTGGAGTGGGTAACCATTCCCTTCTCCAGGAGATCTTCCCAACCCAGGGATCGAACCCAGGTCTCCCACATTCCAGGCAGATTCTTTACCATCTGAGCCACCAGGGAAGCCTGAGCTGGTTTTATTAGAGTTGAGAATTTGCCAGGCAAGGAGAAAGGAGGAAGAAAGGAGAGAAGGCAAAGAAATTGAGGGTTTATGCAAGGGCTATCAATAGAAGTTGGGTAAGGAGGGAAGTAAGGACACAGGAGAAGAGTGGGGGATGAAAGAGGTGTCAGGGTCAGTAGATTCTAGGTCCCTAGTGGGCTTGAGGAAATTCTTTAAGCAAATCTTGGCATTAAAATCTTTATCCATTTTTTAAATGTTCTAAGAGTGGGACAATTCCTTGCCATCTTCCCAATTTACCTTTTTCTTTTTGCTCAAGTATTTATTGAACACCTACTATGTGCCACTGCTGTTCTAGGCACTAAGGATACACACACACACAAAATTATTAAGTAGATAATGTATCTCTGCATACATATTCTCATTTTGATACTTAAAACCACCACACAAAGTGAGCTGGTGAGGCCAGAGATGTCAGACTTTACCAGGATCAGAACAAGTTCCCACTTTACCTTTTTTATTCTCATTTGTTTCTTCCCCTTTCCACAGTTTAAATAGTAAGTTCAAGAGATGTTGCTTTACTGAGGGAGAGACATTTTTCCTAGTGCAGATTGTTGCATTTCCGGCAAAGAAGGAGTTAAATGGTGTTATTATGTTTGGAAGTACTTTAACATTATCCAGATTTGGCTTAAAGATAGGATTATACTGATGTCCTTTATTTTTCTCTTTAATTTACAAAGAGCTCTTTTATCTCAGACATTCTGATGCTTTATTGAAATTTTCTAAGTAATGCAGCCTATCACAGAGCAATTTTTTTGGGAGAGCTGCAATCTGATCCTTAAATTGGGGCAAGATTCTAGCAAAATAGAGGCCTCCTGGCCAGAGCATCTGCTCGGACTCCTAGCAGGAACACAGTTCTCATCAGGAACAACTGCAGAAGATCAGATGACAGAGGCCTTTTATCGGTTTGTTGCACTGGTCTTTCACCTACCTGAAAACTATCTTAAAACAATTGTTTTCCAAAGGCAATGATACAGCAGTCTGTTTTCTAGAGACCTTACACTCAATGAGGTCCTTGCTCAGAATGTTTGCCCTGAATATTCCAGAGCTTTCAGGTAGAACAAGCAGTTCACAAAGGCGCAGCAAAGACAGAGAATAATAGACTGCAAGATTCCGAAATCACAAAAGGTGAAAAAGTCTCCCGAATGTCTATCATCCCTGCTTTGCTGGAAGGGACCCTGAACACTCTCCATGTCCATCTTTCTGCATCTACTGCTGCTGCTACAGCTAAGTCGTTTCAGTCATGTCTGACTCTGTGTGACCCCATAGACGGCAGCCCACCAGGGTCCTCTGTCCCTGGGATTCTCCAGGCAGGAATTCCGGAGTGGGTTGCATTTCCTTCTCCAATGCATGCATGCATGCTAAGTCACTTCAGTTGTGTCCAATTCTGTGCAACCCCATAAACAGCAGCCCACCAGGTTCCTCTGTCCACGGGATTCTCCAGGCAAGAGTACTGGAGTGGGCTGCCATTTCCTTCTTCCTCTGCATCTACATGGGACCGCAATAAAGGTTTTAGAAAGACAGCTTTCTGCCCACTTAGAAATCAGGTCTCACATTCTGTCAATACCTCAGTAATTTTTTAAGGTTGATCTTATATTTATCTTTTAACAGAGTTACTCTTCTTTACCTTTACTCATTCTTCTATTGACTATTAAAGACTATTTCTAATTCAGAAGATAATTCGCTCCTTCTTCCTATAACAGACACACCTAATTTTTAATTTACCTTATTACCCCAAGAAAAATGAATCACGGTAATCTAGGGTTTAAGTCTTGACTTTCTGTGTTTTTAATCGGTGAAGAGCATACCCTTTTGTAAAGTGACTGGGATTCTCCCTCGGTACACCCCCACTCACCTTTCCTAGCATCATGGAATGGTAGACAGAGAAATACAGCTGAAGTCAGAAGCCTCTACCCCTGACTCTGCTATTACAAGCTGCATCATCACAGTTTATATTATTCTTAATTTATAGCCCCAGTTTGGTTATCTTCAAAATATGAAGCATACCTATACTCCAGATAAATCAGGTAACAAATGTAAAAAGCAATTTGTAACTGGTAAAATATTGTACAAGTCCATCTATTTTTATGATTTACTCCCAAATGCTCCATGTTAGCTTGTTTGGGGTCCTCCCAGGACCCCTCTCCTTCCCTCTTCTCTTTCTTTGCCCACCCCTTCCCCTCTCCTTTCCCTAGTGTCCAGCTGTCCTCCATGAATGTTGCTGTAGCAGAAATCTCAGAGACTACAGAAAAACTAAAAATCCAGTCAAAGAAGAAATTGATACCAGAGAACAGAAACTTTCCTGTTAATCATATTTCTTAGAGGGCACAGTAAGACTGGGCAAAGGAGGAAAGAGAGAGGAAAAAACAGACTGGTAACAAGAGCAGGAAAGGAGTGAAGAAGAGAAGAAGCAGAAAAGAATCCACCAGAAGTGGGGAAGCATAGAACTCAACATCCCCCCAACCCTCTGAACCCTGCTGGGAAAAGAAGGTAGAAGGACAGAATTATTCCAACAAACCATGAGACTATAACAAGGGAATTTGAACAGAAAAGAGAAAAGGAAGCCCAAAAGAAGAAAATTATTCTCAGGGAGAAGAGTATCAGGTAGCATTGCAGTAGGCACTGTGATAAACTAAAGTTATGATACAGTATAAACTGCTGAAATAGATTAATAAGAGTATGTGATTCGTACCAATTACTGGAAAGTAATATAAATCACTGTTATAGATTGTACTGCCAATAAATACTCTATGGCCAATAAAATATAGAAAAGATATTTGTTTAAAATGTAGTTGACTTCTGTACAGCAAAGGAAACCATAAACAAAATGAAAAGACAACCCACAGGATGAGAGAACATATTTCCAAATGAAGCAACCAACAAGGGATTGATCTCCAAAATATACAAACAGTTCATGCAGCTCTATGTCAAAGAAATAAAAATAACAACCCAATCAAAAAAAAAAAAAAATGGGCAGAAGCTCTAAATAGACATTTCTCTGAAGAAGACATACAAATGGCCAAAAAGCACATCAAAATTACAGAGATCACTTCATGCCAGTCAGGATGGCCATCATCAAAAAACACGTACAAATAATAAATGCTGGAGAGGGTGTGAAGAAGGACACCCTACTACACTGTTGGTGGGAATGTAAATTGGTATAGCCACTATGGAGAATAGTGTGGAGGTTCCTTTAAAAACCAAAAATAGAGCTTCCATATGATCCAGAAATTCCACTCCTGGGCTTATAGCCAGAGAAAAACATGGTTCAAAAGAATATCAGTTCAGTTCAGTCACTCAGTCATGTCCAACTCTTTGTGACCCCATGGACTGCAGCATACCAGGCCTCCCTGTCCATCACCAACTCCCGGAATTTACCCAAACTCATGTGCTGAGTTTGGGTAAATTGAGTTGGTGATGCCATCCAACCACCTCATCTTCTGTTGTCCCCTTCTCCTCCTGCTCTCAATCTTTCCCAGAATCAGGGTCTTTTCACATGAGTCAGCTCTTCGAATCAGGTGGCCAAAGTATTGGAGTTTCAACTTCAACATCAGTCCCTCCAATGAACACGCAGGACTGATCTCCTTTAGGATGGACTGGTTGGATCTCCTTGCAGTCCAAGGGACTCTCAAGAGTCTTCTCCAACACCACAGTTCAAAAGCATCAATTCTTTAGCGCTCAGGTTTCTTTATAGTCCAACTCTCACATCCATACATGACCACTGGAAAAACCATAGCCTTGACTAGACGGACCTTTGTTGACAAAGTAATGTCTCTACTTTTTAATATGCTGTCTAGGTTGGTCATAACTTTCCTTCCAAGGAGCAAGCGTCTTTTAATTACATGGCTGCAGTCACCATCTACAATGATTTTTTGATATATGCACCCCAATATTCATTGCAGCACTGTTTACAATAGCCAAGACATGGAAGCAGTCTAAATGTCCATCAACAGAAGAATGGATAAAGATTATGTGGGACATATATATAATGGAATATTACTTAGGCTTAAAACGAATGAAATAATGCCATTTGTACCAATTGGATGAACCTAGAGATTATCATACTAAGTGAAGTAAGTCAGACAGAGAAAGACAAATATCATAAAATACCACTCATATGTGGAATCTGATTTTTTTAAATGATACAATACAAATGAACTTATTCAAAAAACTGAAACATACTTACTGATACTGAAAACAAACTTATGGTACCAAAGGGGAAACGTTGGGGGGTGAGATAAATCAAGAGCTTGAGATGAACATATACTACAATATATAAGACAGATAATCAACAAGGACCTACTGTATAGCACAGGGAACTCTACTCAATATTCTGTGATAACTTACATAAGAAAAGAATCTTAAAAAAGAATGAATATATGTATGTGTATATATATATATAATTGAATCATCTTGATGTATATCTGAAACTAACACAACATTGTTAAATCAACTATACTTCAATACAAAAATTTTAATGTGGTTGGGTCTCATGCTTTTACACTCTATCCATGTTGTAGAAAGAATGAAAGTAGGAGATGAAGAAACACACATTACAATCTGCCTGTTCCCACCTCTAAGGAATCAAATGGCACTCTGCAATCACTTGTAAGTAGGAAGACAGGCTTTTGATGGACACCAGGTATGGGAGTTGGAAAAATGAAGGAATTGGAGGAGGAATCACAACTAAAAGGTATGGACTGGGATTCACAGAGGGAGAAGAGTAGCCTAGATGGAGCAGCAATCCTATAAGGGACCAGACTTTTTCTAGTGGAATTTCTTTAGCAGTAAAACTGCTAATTCCTAGTCTAACTTGTAATCTACACAAGCCCATTTGCCGACCTAAATTCCTATGGAAATATCACCACCCAAATCCTCAGTCTCTTCTGACACACATATAAGATGTCTTTCTCTGAACCTGGCTAACAACAGTAGCAGGCTACCTTATGTCTTGATCTCCCATCCCCACCAAGACTATTTCAGAAACTAACACAAGGGCTAGCAACCAGGATAGTGAGCTAAGTTTGAGAGAATTATATTCTGCATCTTCAAACTCCCCAGAAAACCACAGAGGTAAACTATTTCTGTTTCATATTCCAAAAGAACCCTATGACTCATTCCATTCTTCTTTCCTGATTGGTCCTCTTTCTGCTTACATCCATCTCAAGCAAATTGAACCTTTGTTACCCCACTGTAAGCATGAATATAGGTTTCTCATGTAGTACTGTTTTGAGATTCATCAAGATAATTTCACTCCTGTCTTGCTGCTCTGAAATTATCCATCTTATGGAAAATTGAATGTAGGTGCATTATCTAAAGGTTGAATAAGGTGCCAGTGAAAAGTGAGGCCATCTTTTGTTGGCTGGGGAGACTGGGCTTTTTTCTCATATGATTCAGGTAAATACCTCTGTCACCAGGCTTCTAGGCAGCTTTTATGGCCATAGGTTATCTGCTTATGCCCTGTCCAAACATGTTATTTGTTCAGTTGGGTCCAAATCTCTGTGACCCCATGGACTATAGCCCGCAAGTCTCCTCTGTTCATGGAATTCTCCAGGCAGAAATACTGGATTGGGTGGCTGCCAACAAAAGAGAAAACACACACACCCCCCCAAAAAAAATTCTAGGCTCCTCCATTGACCTCAAAACTGGCACTTGATGACTTCTGGGTTCTGACCTCACTTGCAGGTTCAGAATCCTAAAGCTGTAGATTCTACCTTCACATCCCATTCAAACAGTGAAGCAACATTCAAGTCTCCATTTTTCTAGATTATTGTGTAAAGCAACTACAGAGAGAGAATTTTTGCCTACAGGGCAAAACCCTTCAACTTTCACTGTGAATAGAGCCAGTGAGACTGAGCAGAGAACATCTTCCTCTGCTACTTGCTAGATTTTATAACAAGAAGGTGAACAAGGAGAGCCACAGGGACAGTTACTTTGTATAAATCAGGAGCATCTGGTTTCTTGAGATTGGAAAGCAAACTTGGGAGAGCCAATATTACACTTACAAATACTCAAATTCAGAATAACTAGTACACAGTGAACCTCTATGTTGTGAGGTTAAGAGGGATTTATCCTTTTGTTTGTATGTGAAAATTAAATAATAACAAATTCTATTTTGTGCACATGTATGAGTGCATGCTAAGTTTTTTCAGTCATGTCCTACTCTTTGCAACCCTGTTGACTGTAGCCTGCCAGGCTCCTCTGTCCTTGGGATTCTCCTAACAGGAATTCTAGAGTAGGTTGCCATGCCCTACTCTAGGGGATCTGTCCCACCCAGGGATAGAACCCGCATCTCCTGTGGCTCCTGTATTGCAGGTGGATTCTTTACCTCTGAGCCACCAGGGAAACCCTTTGTGTACATATTACCAAATAATATGTCCTAAATACAGCCCACTATATTTCCCTTGAATTTTTAAATAGGCAGCTAGGTTTCATTTCAGTAGCTTCCCTTAGTATAAATATGCTCACAGCATTACATCCACATTTCATTACTGGACACTTTATCATTTTGCTCTTGATTTAATAGATTAGAATTTAACTGTTCATGTTTCTTTATTATAATCCTCTCCCCCTCTAAATTTGGAACAATAAAGTGTATACAGAGAAATGCATTATTTTAAAATAACAACAAAGATTGTAACTTCCAGTCAATGAAAACACCTTTCCTCCCATCCCAAACATATAGGAATAAAACATGCATAGCAATACAAAAATATGAAGTATAATACATCAGTTCAGTTCAGTTCAGTCACTCAATCATGTCTGACTCTTTGTGACCCCATGGACTGCAGCACACCAGGCTTACCTGTCCATCACCAACTCCCGGAGCCTACTCAAACTGATGTCCATAACATTGGTGATGCCATCCACCATCTCATCCTCTGTCATCCCCTTCTCAACACACCTTCAATCTTTCCAAGAATCAGGGTCTTTTCCAATGAGTCTGTTCTTTGTATCAGGTGGCCAAAGTATTGAAGTTTCAACTTCAACATCAGTCCTTCCAATGAATATTCAGGACTGATTTCCTTTGGGATGAACTGGCTGATCTTGCAGTCCAAGGGACTCTCAAGAGTCTTCTCCAATACCACAGTTCAAAAGCATCAATTCTTCAGCATTCAGCTTTCTTTATAGTCCAACTCTCACATCCATACATGACTACTGGAAAAACCATAGCTTTGACTAGATGGACCTTTGTTGGTAAAGTAAGGTCTCTGCCTTTTTTTTTTTAATATGCTGTCAAGGTTGCTCATAGTTTCTCTTCCAAAGAGCAAGCATATTTTAATTTCATGGCTGAAGTCACCATCTGCAGTGATTTTGGAGCCCAAAAAAGTAAAGTCTCTCACTGTTTCCATTGTTTCACCATCTATTTGCCATGAAATGATGGGACCGGATGCCATGACCTTAGTTTTCCGAATGTTGACCTTTAAGTCAACTTTTTCACTCTCCTCTTTCACTTTCATTAAGAGGCTCTTTAGTTTTGGGGTTTTTTTTTTTTTTTTTTTTTTTTGGCTTTCTGCCATAAGGGTGGTGTCATCTGCATATCTGAGGTTATTGATATTTCTCCCGGCAGTCTTGATTCCAGCTTGTGCTTCATCTAGCCTGGCATTTCTCATGATATACTCTGCATAGAAGTTAAATAAGCAGGGTGACAATATACAGCCTTCACTTCCTCCTTTCCCAATTTGGAACAAGTCTGTTGTTTCATGTACAAGTTCTATCTGTTGCTTCTTGACCTGCCTAGGTTTCTCAGGAGGCAGGTAAGGTGGTCTGGTATTCCCATCTCTTTAAGAATTTTCCACAGTTTGTGGTGATCCACACAGTCAAAGGCTTTGACATAGTCAATTAAACAAAAGTAGATGTTTTTTCTGGAACTGTCTTGCTTTTTTGATGATCTAATAAATGTTGGCAATTTGATCGCTGGTTCCTCTGCCTTTTCTAAATCCAGCTTGAATATCTGGAAGTTCACAGTTCACATACTGTTGAAGCCTGGCTTGGAGAATTATGAATATTACTTTGGTAGCGTGTGAGATGAGTGCAATTGTGCAGTAGTTTGAGCATTCTTTGGCATTGCCTTTCTTTGGGATTGGAATGAAAACTGACCTTTTCCAGTCCTGTTGCCACTGCTGAGTTTTCCAAATTTGCTGGAATATAGAGTGCAGCACTTTCACAGCATCATCTTTTAGGATTTGAAATACCTCAACTGGAATTCCATCACCTCTACTAGCTTTGTTCACAGCGATGCTTTCTAATTCCCACTTGACTTCGCATTCCAGGATGTCTGGCTCTAGGTGAGTGATCACACTATAGTGGTTATCTGGGTCAGGAAGATCTTTTTTGTCTAGTTCTGTGTATTCTTGTGCCTCTTCTTAATATCGTCTGCTTCTATTAGGTCCATACCATTTCTGTCCTTTATTGTGCTCATCTTTGCATGAAATGTTCCCTTGGTATCTCTAATTTTCTTGAAGAGATCTCTAGTCCTTCCCATTCTATTGTTTTCCTCTATTTCTTTGCACTGATAGCTGAGGAAGGCTTTCTTATCTCTCCTTGCTACTCTTTGGAACTCTGCATTCAAATGAGTATATCTTTCCTTTTCTCCTTTGCCTTTAGTTTGTCTTCTTTTCTCAGCTATTTGTAAGGCCTCCTCAGACAACCATTTTGCCTTTTTGCATTTCTGTTTCTTAAGGATGGTCTTGATCACTACCTCCTATATAATGTCATGAACCTCCGTCCATAGTTCTTCAGGTCTAATCCCTTGAATCTTTGTCATTTTCACTGTATAATTATATAGGATTTGATTTAGGTCATACCTGAATGGTATAGTGGTTTTCTCTACTTTCTTCAATTTAAGTCTGAATTTGGCAATAAGGAGTTCATGATCTGAGCCACAGTCAATTCCTGGTCTTGTTTTTGCTGACTGTATAGAGCTTCTCCATCTTTGGCTGCAAAGAATATAATCAGTCTGATTTCAGTATTGACCATCTGGTGATTTCCATGTGTAGAGTCTTCTCTTGTGTTTTTGGAAGAGGGTGTTTGCTTTGACTAGTGCGTTCTCTTTGCAAAGCTCTGTTAGCCTTTGACCTGCTTTATTCTGTACTCCAAGGCCAAATTGCCTGTTACTCCAGGTATTTCTTTTGGAAATGCAAAAGTATTTCCTACTTTTGCATTCCAGTCCCCTATAATGAAAAGGACATCTTTTGGGGGTGTTAGTTCTAGAAGGTCTTGTAGGTCTTCATAGAACCGTTCAACTTCAGCTTCTTCAACATTACTGGCCAGGGCATAGACTTGGATTACTGTGATATTGAATGGTTTGCATTGGAAATAAACAGAGATCGTTCTGTTGTTTTTGAGATTTCATCCAAGTACTGCATTTCGGACTCTTTCCTTGACTATAATGGCTCCATTTCTTCAAAGGGATTTTTGCTCACAGTAGTAGATATAATGGTCATCTGAGTTAAATTCACCCATTCCAGTCCATTTTAGTTCACTGAATTCCTAAAATGTTGATGTTCACTCTTGCCATCTCCTGTTTGACCACTTCCAATTTGCCTTGATTCATGGACCTAACATTCCAGATTCCTTTGCAGTATTGCTCTTTACAGCATCAGACTTTACTTCCATCACCTGTCACATCCACAACTGGGTGTTGTTTTTGCTTTGCCTCTGTCTCTTCATTCTGGAGTTATTTCTCCACTCTTCTCCAGTAGCATATTGGGCACCTACCGACCTGGGGAGTTCATCTTTCAGTATCATACCTTTTTGCCTTTTCATACTGTTCATGGGGTTCTCAAGGCAAGAATACCGAAGTGGTTTGTCGTTCCCTTCTCCAGTGGACCATGTTTTGTCAGAACTCTCCTCCATGAGTTCTGCCTTTGCTCTTGGATGGCCATCTTAGGTGGCCCTACATGACATGGCTCATATTTTCATTGAGTTAGACATGTGATCAGTTTGGTTAGTTTTCTGTGATTGTGGTTTTCATTCTGTCTGCCCTCTGATGTATAGGGATAAGAGGCCTATCAAATATCATAAATGCTGCTGCTGCTAAGTCGTTTCAGTAGTGTCTGACTCTGTGCGACCCCATAGACAGCAGCCCACCAGGCTCCCCCGTCCCTGAGATTCTCTAGGCAAGAACACTGGAGTGGGTTGCCATTTCCTTCTCCAATGCATGAAAATGAAAAGTGAAAGTGAAGTCGCTCAGTCATGTCTGACTCTTCACGACCCCACGGACTGCAGCCTACCAGGCTCCTCCGCCCTTGGGAGTTTCCAGGCAAGAGTACTGGAGTGGGGTGCCATTGCCTTCTCCAAAATATCATACCTAGATAAGTTCAAAAGCAAGATAGGGAAGTCTCTGGATGCTAAAACAGAAGCAGAAACTAAAAGCCATGACAAGAGAGAAGTGAGAGCAAAGGCAGTTAACTGTTTAGGTGTCTTTGTATAAATGAGAAAATGGACCACCCTCTGAGTAGATTCACCCACATGGCCGCAGGACTCAAAGCATGGAGCTCAAGCCTGATTTTGCCCCAGTACACCACTTTGCCCAGGTGCCCTTGTGTAGGACATAATCTGTACAGTTTTACTTAGTGGCCCTGATGAGTGGAAGCTGAAGCTAAATCACTTAGAGGGGTTTTGAAACTGGAAATTTCAAAGGGGGGATAGAGGGATAGAATAAGTTCATCTTTGATGAAAGGGCCCTAAATCTTAAGTCATAGAGATCAGGAAGCTGATTGTAAATCAGTGCTCATAGCAGCATTATTCACAATAGCCAAAAGTGGAAGCAACCCAAGTGTCCACTGAGGGAAGTCTGGAAAAACAAAATGATATATACATACATAGAATGTTATTCAGCCTTGAAAAGTAAGGAAATTCCTGAAGGAAATGCTGCTACATGAACAAACCTTGAGGACATTATGATAAGTGAAATGAACCAATCACCAAAACACAATACTGTATGATCCCTTAAAATAGTCAAGCTCATGAAAACAAAAAGTAAAATGGTCACTTCCAAGGGCTTAGGGGAAGGAAAAATGGGGAGTTATTGTTAATGGGATGGAATTTCACTTTGGGAAGATAAAAGTTTTAGAGATGGAGGTGGTGATGTTAGCATACCAGTGTGAACATAGTTAATGACATTGAACTGTACGCTTAAGTACTGTACACAACTTTAGAACTGTACACAACAGTTAAGAGAGTAAAATTTTGTGTATTTTTGCCACAAGTTCTAATAAAAATTATTTTAATAAATAAATACAAACTTTAAAAATAAGATCATAATATTAATAAAAGAAAAGGAGCTGAAACCTAAGTCCCCACATAATGCCAGGAGCAAAAAAGAGGCTGCCCTTGAAGTAAATCTAAAGTACTATGGACTTTAGCAGAAGTAACAAGGAATTCTGCTGTGAGCCTGTGTGTGCATGCTCAGTCACTCAGTTGTGTCTGACTCTTTGTGACCCCATGGACTGCAGCTTGCCAGGAAGGAGGGATAAAGCACAGAGGATTTTAGAAAGTGAAACTATTCTGTATGATACTACAATGGTGGGTACATTTGCCAAAACCAATAGAGTGTTCAACACTGAGAATGACCCCGAATGTAAACTCTGATCTTTGGGTGATAATATTGTCGCTCATCAATAGTAACAAACATACCACATGGTGTAGGATGTCAACAATAGGAGAAGTTATGGGTGTGTGGGGACAGAGGGTATATGAGAACTCTGGACTTTTCACTATAAATATAAAATAGTTGAAAAAATAAAATGTATTTTATTAAAATAAAAAAACTACCAGAGAGAAAAAAGAAAATACTTATGAGAATGTCATCTGAGAGATAATAGACTCTTCATCAAAACAGTAGATTTTAGAAAACAATGGATTAATATCTTCAAAGTACTGAGGAAAAATAATAGTAATGTAATCTATATATGGAGAAGGAAATGGCAACCCACTCCAGTGTTCTTGCCTGGAGAATCCCAGGGACGGGGGAGCCTGGTGGGCTGCTATCTATGGGATCACACAGAGTTGGACAAGACTGAAGCTACTTAGCAGTAGCAGCAATCTATATATATATATATATATCCTTAATTAATAATGAAGCCAAAATAAAGACTTCTTCAGACATTTAAAGACTAAGGTAATTTACTGCCCAGATCCTCATTGAAAGAACTGCAAAACTTTCTCATTTAGGAAAAATAAAATTAAAACTTTAAGAAGCTCCCATTGGCCAAATACAGGAGAAAAAGTGGGCATCAAATAAAATATTGACTGCATTAGATTAAAACACACTAAATGTATAAAAAATACCCAAGTTCATAATTTTTCAGAATCAAAATCAAATAAGAGATACAATCACACACAATTTTCATGCATTGGTCATCATAGAAACATAAGGTACAAATGCTTACTTTGAAAATTGGCAATTAAAAATAATAAGATTTATCCTGCCTTTCCTGAAGGAGCTATGCTTCATGATAACCAAATAGTTGATGAGAGAAATTTCTTCACAAAAAACTTCAGTTAATAAATATAAAGCAAATATAGAATTAGAAGTTCTCCAATTTTCAAACTAATCAAATAGTTGATACAAGCAAAGCTAGTCAATGGTTGAAACCCTAAATAGAAGGTTGATGGAGAACTTTACAATGAAGGGATCAGACTGTCGCACTCTGAACCGACTGATCAATCTTAGCACCACTGATAATGATACAATCAGACATGTTCATTTCAGTTCAGTTCAGTCGCTCAGTCATGTCCGACTCTTTGCGACCCCATGAATCACAGCACACCAGGCCTCCCTGTCCATCACCAGCTCCCGAGTTCACTCAAACTCATATCCATCGAGTCGGTGATGGCATCCAGCCATCTCATCCTCTGTCGTCCCCTTCTCCTCCTCCCCCCAATCCCTCCCAGCATCAGGGTCTTTTCCAATGAGTCAGCTCTTTGCATGAGGTGGCCAAAGTATTAGAGTTTCAGCATCAGTCCTTCCAGTGAACACCCAGGACTGAGCTCCTTTAGGATGGACTGGTTGGATCTCCTTGCTGTCCAAGGGACTCTCAAGAGTCTTATCCAACACCACAGTTCAAAAGCATCAATTCTTCAGCGCTCAGGCAGCCCAGCTTTCTTTATAGTCCAACTCTCGCATCCATACATGACCACTGGAAAAACCATAGCCTTGACTAGACGGACCTTTGTTGGCAAAGTAATGTCTCTGCTTTTGAATATGCTATCTAGGTTGGTCATAACTTTCCTTCCAAGGAGTAAGCGTCTTTTAATTTCATGGCTATAGTCACCATCTGCAGTGATTTTGGAGCCCCCAAAAATAAAGTCTGATCCTGTTTCCACTGTTTCCCCATCTATTTCCCATGAAGTGATGGGACCAGATGCCATGATCTTCGTTTTCTGAATGTTGAGCTTTAAGCCAACTTTTTCACTCTCCTCTTTCACTTTCCTCAAGAGGCTTTTTAGTTCCTTTTCACTTTCTGTCATAAGGGTTGTGTCATCTGCATATCTGAGGTTATTGATATTTCTCCCAGCAGTCTTGATTCCAGCTTGTGCTTCTTCCAGCCCGGTGTTTCTCATGATGTACTCTGCATATAAGTTAAATAAGCAGGGTGACAGTATACAGCCTTGACGTACTCCTTTTCCTATTTGGATCCAGTCTGTGTTCCATGTCCAGTTCTAACTGTTGCTTCCTGACGTGCATACAGGTTTCTCAAGAGGCAGATCAGGTGGTCTGGTATTCCCATCTCTTTCATAATTTTCCACAGTTTATTGTGATCCACACAGTCAAAGGCTTTGGGATAGTCAATAAAGCAGAAATAGATGTTTTTCTGGAACTCTCTTGCTTTTTCGATGATCCAGCAGATGTTGGCAATTTGATCTCTGGTTCCTCTACCTTTTCTAAAACCAGCTTGAACATCTGGAAGTTATCAGACATGTTAGGCCTTCTGATTTGATACAATATGAAGTCCAGTATATGGCACCAACTCTGAAGTATTTTTGCCAGAAGTATTGGGTCTAACTGTGCCTCCCTTGGGCTTCCCTGATGGCTCAGACAGTAAAGACCTGCCTGCAATGCAGGAGACTTGGATTCCATCCCTGGGTCAGGAAGATTCCCTGGAGAAGGGAATGGCTACCCACTCTTAGAGTCTTACGTGGAGAATTTCATGGATGGAAGAGCCTGGCAGGCTATAGTCCATTTGGTTGCAATGTTTTGGACACAACTGAGAGACTCACACTTTCACTTTTTTTTTTTTTGCCTCCCTTAACCTAGTTTCCAGAGACAGGAGTACATGACAGATTAATAAGGTAGATGATCCCAGGTGCCAGCAGACAAATTCAGAATGTGGGACATTGTACAAAACAACTCATCTAATTTATTCTGTAAATTAATGTCATATTGAAAAGAAGGAGAAGAAGGAGGAGATAACTTATTAAATCAGTTTTCTCAACCAAAGATGATTTTGTCCTCAGTGGGGGTAACAATGTCTGGAGAAATTATTGATTGTCACAATGTGAGGGGTGCTACTGGAATCTAGGAAGCAGAGGTCAAGTATGCTGCTGTACATCTTACAATGCGCAACACATCCTCCACTCCCATCCCTATAAGAATTATCTGGTCTGAAATATCAATAATGCCACTGTCGAGAAACCCTGAACTAAATAAGATGTTTTAAATTAATTAATTATTTTATTTTGGCTGTGTTGGGTCTTCATTGCTGCTCAAGAGATTTCTCTAGTTGCAGAGAGCAGGGGGCAACTCTCTAGTTGTGGTATGTGCTTCTCCTTGCAGTGGCTTCAGTATTTGAGACATACAGGCTTAGTTCCTCCGCAGCACGTGGGATTCTCCCAGAGGAGGGATTCATCCCGTGTCCCCTGCATTGGCAAGTGGATTCCCAATCACTGGACCACTAAGGAGGTCTCTAAAGAGATTAAAGAGACACCAATCTAATTTAGTGTCTGGGTCTTTTTTGAATCCTGGTTTAAACAAACCAAAATCACAAAGAGACATTTTTTAAGTACTCAGGGAAATTTGAATATAGACTGGGTATTAAATGATACTGAAGAATTACTTTGGTTATGATACTGATATTGTCTGTTGTATATAAGAAACTGTCTAATTTTTAGATATCCATACCAAAGTATGTAGGAATAAAATGGTATGATATCGGGTATTTTCTTTAAAATATCTCAGCAAAGAGAGAGAGAATAGCTAGATTATCTATGTATAATAAAATATTGATAATTCTAGAATCTTGGTGATGGTTTTGTGAGAGTTCCCTGTATCTTTGTGTATATTTGACAAAATTTTCACATAAACACAAAGGATATTCTTCAGAAAGAAGGAATTTAGCAAGGAACAATGGTTGTTATTCATGGAGGAATCCTACTGGAGTGTAAGGATTAATAGGATTCCGGTTTAAACCTGAATGAGTAGAGTAAGCAGTTGGTGCCCTTGCAGATCCTCATTTGGCATAACAGTGGCCAGGTGCTTAGAATCGCAATTCAATGAGAAGAAACAAGGCCTCCATGCTCACCAAAAATATATCTGAAAAAAATGGATTATGATGGGTTCATTCTAATTCAGAAGCAATGGTTATACATATCTGCTGAAGAATTTTTCTCACTTCACTTCTGTAGTAGAGGCTTTTGAGAAATTTGAATACTCTTAAAAAATTTCAATATTAGGAAAAACCATTGAGCCAGCAAGGAAGGAATCTTCTACTGTGCTTCTTGTTTGTCTCTATTCTCAAAGAAACTGTCATTCTTTACATCTTAGTTTATTTGATGACTGTACCTCTCAGAATATTAAGGACAGATGATTTTCTATTTGTGATTTCCCTTAGCTTGTTACCATGCAAGGTCCAGACACTTAATATGACTTCAATATTGTGGGTGCAGTGTTCCTCATGATTGATGTTAACATGGATATCAAGTCAAAGACATACTTGCACTGGCCAAATAGAATCTTACTGTCTGCTGTAAAGTGTGGAAAAGCTCATTTACCTGCATTGCATAACTCAAGTCTGGACCATAGTATGAGTGATTTTCACTGGTGCAATGTGTTGGATAATAGCCTGCAAAATGAGCTTTCCAAGTTCTAATCCCAGTACCTGTGAATACAATTATTGGAGGACGGAGGGAATGAAAAGTACCCACCAAACTGAGAGGATGTCTTGAGACCAGAAAAGGAGGCAGACAGTTCCATATAATGAATAGATCAATATACCATTGGGTAATTTATAGGATGACTTCCCAGGTGGCACCATGGTTAAGAATCCGCCTGCTAATGCAGGAGATGCAAGAGACTTGGGTTTGATCGCTGGGTTGGGAAGAACCCCAGGAGTAGGAAATGGCAACCCACTCCAGTATTCTTGCCTGGGAAATTCCATGGTCAGAGAAACCTGGCTGGGCTACAGTTCATGGGGTTGCAAAACAGTCAGAGATGACGCATCAACTAAACAACAACAATAACAAACTTATAAGATGGGATTTGCTGGACAACTATTTGAAACATTTGCAGCTGCACTCTGCACTGTGGAGAGGGCACTGGGACATTTTATAGTTAACCTAGGGAATGGGGATGCCTGCTTGGAAACAGGAAATGCATTCCAGGGTCAAGATGACTGAATGAGTAACCAGTCTTAGGCGCACCAGGAATATGTCAACAAGTCTTCATCATTGTTTGGGAACTAATGAAACATAGAAGCCACCTACTCCTGATGATTATTAAACAGTATCTATTAACTACAAAGGTCTTGACAACAGGGCAGTGATTTACCACACAGTACAGTCCTGAGTAGGGTCAGCAGGGAAACAGGAGAAACTGCATGGGCCTCAAGATGCCGTCAGTTATGCTCACACCCATATAGCAACCTTATTTGGAAATATGGTCTTTGCAGATGTAATTAAGTTAAGAATCTTGGGGTAAGATCATCCTAGATTGAGGGTAAGCTCTAAATACAATCGTTGAGTCCTTACAAGAAAAAAGAGAAGGAGATTTGAGACACAAGAGAGACACAGGAAAAGCCATGTGAAGATGCAAGCAGAGATTGGAGTTATACACCTCAGGCGAAGGAATTCCAAAATTTCCAGCCACCATGAAGAGTTGCTAATAAAAGATAGGAATGGGGCACAGAACGGACGCTCCCTCAGAGCTTCCACGGGAAACCAACCCTGCAAATACCTTGATTTTGGACTTTGGGCCCAAGAACTATGAGAGCTAAATTGCTGCTGTTTTAAGCAAACCAGTTTGTGGTAGGTAATTACAGGCAGATTCTCACACAAATACCCTGATGAATGAAAACAAATAACTCTTAGATTCTTAGATGGCCTCCATTTGGTCATGTATTCACTCATTTTCTCATTCATTCATTCATCAAATATCTATTATATACTTGGCTGTAAAATATGACTGAGACTTTCTAGATTCTTTGACACTTTATTATCCAGGGTAAATCTGGTTACTACTAACTCTGTAGGTGGGAGAGAGCTTACTGTAGATATATGTACTTCAAAAGAGCTGTCATCTTCTAAATTCTTCATGAGTTACCTTCATATCCTGCCTAACAGTTGGCTAACAAATGGCAATAACAAGAAATAAAATAAGATTTTTCTGTTTTCTCAGAATGTCCTTTAAGGGCATAAAGTTGAAAACAAGGGGTAATAAATACTCCCACAATGAGAGGAAAGGTGCTAGATACATCTCTGCAGGATTATGAAAAGATAAAACCCTTACCACACATACTCTAAATATGAGGGGAAAAATGTTCGTTAGAAAAACATCATTGAAAGGAATTCATAGACTCAAAGGTTTCTGTTCTTGGGAACACTCCCTACAGCTGTGCTAAGTGTATATTGCACAACCACAGTGGGCACCGTTCACCTCACAGTCAATGGAGATTTGTATAGTACTACACCAGTTTACCAGCAGATGGCAGTAAAATATCTTGTGGAGTAAGATATTTTTCCTAATTCTCACAAGGGTGTATGCCCTAGCAAAGGTGCTATTTTTTTTCAGTCTTCTGTATACCCTCCCCCAAGCCAGCTATGTAGAGTTCAAAGAAAATTTCACAGAAATCAGGATAGCCTGCAACAGGAGAGACTAACATATTAGTCAGTCCCTGAATGAATGCTGGCTAAGTTACAGAAACTCTCAGGCCTGCACCAAGCTGTTTACTATCAGAGCAGAGCCTGGGAATCCTGGGAAAGTCTGATAACTGTCCCAGGAGTCTTGGGCTTAATGCTTGCTCTATATCTGGAGAGGTCTGAAGGCAGGAGACTGGCTAGAGCTACCATGATAGAAGTCAAGGGGAGGGGAGTCAGAACTTGTC
Organism: Bos indicus; assembly: GCF_029378745.1. Taxonomy (NCBI): domain Eukaryota; kingdom Metazoa; phylum Chordata; class Mammalia; order Artiodactyla; family Bovidae; genus Bos; species Bos indicus. The sequence continues at coordinate 59,338,295 of NC_091769.1, forward strand.
AAAAACTGCTCTTCTACCACGTGGCATGGCAAGAATACAGGAATTCACCAGGCCAAACGGACACCTGGGTACAGGTAGCCAGGTGTGAGCTATCTGAAAGAACCTTGTCTGAGAGAAGTGACAGATCTCTGAGTGACAGTCCCCACCTCACCAAAAAGAGGGAATGCACAACAAGAAAACAGAAAAGGCGAGGGGAGATCACTAAAGGTCACCCAGAGAGATCACCTTAAACACAGAAAAGTGTGCGGAGGTCCAACGCAGGTTTGCCAAAGAACCCATAAAGTGCCGAAAAATATTTGCTCACATACTGTTATAGAAGGCATTCCACAGCCAAGAGAAAACTATAAACAGCACCAGCCTTTGCTCACTGACCTGTCATCCATTCATCCCTCCCTGTTCTGGAGAAGTCAGAAACTGCAAAAGAGTAGGGGCAAGAAAAGTGAAAAATAAACCATGTCCCACCTCCCCTTCCTCAGTGTGGGTTCCCATGGCACCAATCAAAGCCTAAGGAACTACTTCCCACTGTATAACCTTTGTTCTGTCTGAAGAGAATCTAGATTTTTATTTGTTAGTCTCCTTTCCCCATGCAACTCATGTGCATTAGGGGAAGCTAAAGATCTCACTACCAGCAACAACCTACACTCCACCATCCTAGCACTAGTTCTCATACTCTGAAAACTACAAAACACTGTTAAAATTGATTTTTTTTAAAGGTCTGACTAAATGGAAAAGCATCTTATGTTCATGGATAGAAGACTTAATATTGTTATCAGTAAGCAACGCTCAGGACTTCCCTGGTGGTCCAGGATGTCCCAATGCAAGGGGCCTGGGTTTGATCTCTGGTCAGGGAACTAGATTCTACATGCTGCAACTAAGAGTTCATCCCCCATGCCACCATGAAGATTCCGCATGCCACAGCTAAAAGACCCAGTGCAGCCAAATAAATAAATAAATAAATAATTTTTTAAAGAGTAAGCTATTCTCCTCATACTGATCTACAGATGCAACATAATCCCTATCAAATCAAAGTTGGGTTTTTTGCAGAAATTGACAAGTTGATCCTAATTTTCATATAGAAATATAACAACCTGAAATCACTAATCTTTGTTAAAAAAAACAAACTTGGGGGACTTCACTGGTGGTCCAGTAGTTAAGACTTGTCACTTCCACCACAGGGTAGATGTGGGTTTGATCCCTGGTCTGGAACTAAGATTCCCACACGCTGCCAGGTGTGGCCAAAATGTAAAAAAAAAAAGAAGTTGGAGGACTCATATCCTGATTTCAAAACCTACTACGAAGTTATAGTAATCAGACATTGTGGTACTCGTAAAAGAACAGACATAAAGATGAATGGGATAGACTAGAAAGCCCAGAAATAAATCATCTCATTTACAGTCAGTTGATTTGGTACAAGATGACAAAACAATTCAATGAGGAAAAGATAGTCTCTTCAACAAATGGGGCCAGGACAATTGGATATCCACATGCCAAGAGTTAAATTGGACCTCTTCCTTATACCATATGTAAAAAATAACTGAAGATGAACCATAGACATAATTATAAGAGCCAAAATGATAAAAACTATTAGAAGAAAATAAAAGAATAAATTTTTATGACCTCAGATTTTGCAAAGGTTTCTTTGATATGACACCAAAGCACATGCGGCAGAAGAAATGGATAAAATTGGACTTCATCAAGATTAAAAATCTTTATGTTTCAAAGGATATCAACAAGAAAGTGAAAAGACAACTGACAATATAGGAGAAAATATTTGCAAGTCATATATATGATAAGAGACTTGTATCTAAAATATATAATGAACCTTTACAACTCAATGAAAGAAAACCACCCAATCTTAAAATGAGAAAAATCTGATGTAAACAGACATTTCTCCAAAGACATAAAAATGGTCTGTAAATACATGAAAAGTTGCTCAGTATCATTAGCCACCAGGGAAATGCAAATCAAAACCACAAAGAAATATCACTTTACAGCCACTAGGATGACTACAATAAAGAAGACATAATTATTGACAAGGATGTACAGAAATTCAGAGCACTCATATATTGCTGGTGGAAATACTAAGTGGTTCAGGCACTTTGGAAAACAGTCTGGAAGTTCCTCAAAAGGTTAGGACTAGAGTTATCACATGACCCACCAATTCTACTCCTAGGTATATACCCAAGAGAAATGAAAAATATGTCCACATGAAAGCTCATACACAAATGTTCATAGAATCATACATAATGACCAAAAAGCATAAACAACCCAACTGTCCATTAACTGATGAATAAATAAAATGTAGCATTCCATACAATGTAATATTATTCAATCATAGAAAGGAATGAAGTACTGATATATGCTACAACATGGATGAATCTTGAAAATGTTATGCTATGTGAAGGAAGCCAATTACAAAAGCCCACATGTTGAATAATTTCATTTTTATGAAATGTCCAGAATAGACAAATCTATAGAGAAAGAAGGATTAGTGATTGCCTAGGACTGACAGCTTAGGGGAAATGGGGAATGACTATTAATGAGAACTTTCGGAGGTGATGAAAATGCTGTAAAACTGACCATGGTGATGGTTGCACAACTCTGTAAATATACTACTAGGAATCACTCAATTGTTCACTTTAAATTGTATATCTCCATAAAGCTACTATGAATATATCTATGTGTGTGTATAAATTGTTGGATCCATCCCCAGAGATTGGAATTTAATTGGATTGGGGCATATTAGAATTTTTTTTTTTCCCAATGTGAGTAGAAATCATACATGATAACTATTTGGAGATACAAACCATGTAACATTTTAAGATGTTTTCTTAATTCTATAATATTAATGGAAGTAAAACTTAGATTACTGTCTTGCTAACCTCCTTCTTAGGATCAGTGAGTGACCATTAATCCAGGATGGTCAGTGTTTAAAAGTTGCTTGATTACTTCTGGTATAGATCAAGAGAATACCAAACTTGCTCTAAGGGTCACCATAAGTATAAAGTGACTTCAGCCCACTCAACCTTTATCCTCCAGGGTGCTGGCTCCTGCTGTTGTTCAGTCACTAAGTCATATCTGACTCTTTGCAACGCTATGGACTGGAGCACACCAGACTTCTCTGTCCTGAACTACTGAAGCTGAAGCTGAAGCTCCAATACTTTGGCTACCTGATCCAAAGAGTCTGTTCACTGGAAAAGATCCTGATGTTGGGAAAGATTGAGGGCAGAAGAAGGGGGCGACAGAGGATGACATGGTTGGATGGCATCACTAACTCATTTGACATAAGTTTGAGAAAACTCAGGGAGGTAGTTCAGGACATATTAGAATTTTTAAAAACTTTTTAGGTGATCCAAATGTGCAGTGAAGCTTTATAACAATTGAGCTGAGCTAATCATAGTTAGTTTTCCAGGGACTGGTTTAGGCATGGGCAACTCTGGCCAATAAGATATAAGAAATTTGCCTGGGATTTCTGGGACAGCTTTCTATGAGTTACAGGAAAAGAAACCTCCTCTTCCTGTGAACATTATATCTGGAATTGCAGCAGCTGCCTTGCAATCATGAAAGGAGTTAGTCCAAGGACAAAGTTAACAAACTAAGGATGTCAGAGAAGAAGAAATATGTAAAACAATCTGGGACTTCAGTTACTTAATTGACCCACTAAATTAAGCAACCCTTAAATCACCTGAATTCTGAAACTCCTTATTTTTCAAATTTATTCATGGGTTTTCTGTTGCTTGTAGTCCAAAGTATCCTCACATACTGAGGCACATTTAAGTGGAAAGTGAAGAAGACCAGCCTATGAAAGAGAATGAGAAGGAATGGACAAGGAAGCAGAGAGAAAACCAGAAGAGTGTAGTATCATGAGAGCCAAATACAAAAGACAGTTTAAGAAAGAAGGAATAGTCAACAGTGTAAAATGTTTCAAAGTAGTTAAGATGAGGTTGAGAATCCTGTGAAATCTAATTCATTTTGGCTTTTATCCAGCTGCAACAGTACCTTGGCATAGTTGACCTCCACATATAGACCTGCACCATCCAATACAGTCTCTAGAAGCCACAAATATCTCTTTAAGTTTAAATTAATTAGAATTAAATAAAATTTAAAATTAACATACTCAGTAATGTTAGCTAGGATTTCCATTTGGGCAACAATCATGTGTTAATCACTTAGTCGTGTTCAACTCTTTTGTGATCCCATGGACTGTAGCCTGCCAGGTTCCTCTGTCCACAGGATTTCCCAGGCAAGCATACTGGAGTGGGTTACCATTTCCTTCTCCAGGGGATCTTCCTGACCTAGGGACTGAATCCAGGTCTCCTGCATTGCAAGCAGATCCTTTATCATCTAAGCCATCAGAGAAGCAACAGTCATAGTATTGGGCAAATATAAAACATTTCTATCATCACAAAAAACTTTCTTGGATGGCCATGAGCTAAACAGTTTGGAGCTTTTGACTTCTAGCCATTCTGAATCCCCGGAGAAGGCAATGGCACTCCACTCCAGTACTCTTGCCTGGAAAATCCCATGGATGGAGGAGCCTGGTAGGCTGCAGTCCATGGGGTCGCTAGAGTTGGACACGACTGAGTGACTTCACTTTCACTTTTCACTTTCATGCATTGGAGAAGGAAATGGCAACCCACTCCAGTGTTCTTGCCTGGAGAATCCCAGGGACCGGGGAGCCTGGTGGGCTGCTGTCTATAGGGTCGCACAGAGTTGGACACTACTGAAGCGACTTAGCAGCATTCTGAATCCCAAGGTCAAACTTGTTATTCCTTCCATTCACATTTCTCTCTCTAAAGCCTAATCTTTGGAGAGCAACCACTGTACTATCCACCTTAATTTTCAGAGATAAACATAATTATTCATTCTTTCTTTCTGTGTCAGATAGTTTTTATTTTTCCTTCAGTTGTACCCTCCACTCTTTTTCACCCTCCTCTGTACCCCAGGAGGCAGATCAACAGCTTCCTTCCTTCTAATTTCTAGTAGGTTTTGGCCAAATGGGAAGCACCCACAGAAGATCAGGGGGCGGAGGGAGAATGACACCAGGGTATTTACGCCCTGGCCCACTCCCTAAATGATTGTTGTGCATCAGGTATGTCCCTCCATTTAAGGTCTCAGCCTCAGTCAAGTGGCTCTCTTCATTTATCCCTCTATCTCTAGCATCCATCTAGCTCCAGATACTCTCACTCTCTACTTGAAGCCTTCAAGTACTACTGAACAAGTAGTACTGCTGTTATCAGTCCTAAGGTACTACTCTCTCCCTTGTGATTTTCCTGCAACATGCCCACACCTTTTAAAATACTCACTTTATTATACTCTCCTACCATTATTATGGGCTTCCCTTGTGGCTCAGCTGATAAAGAATCCACCTGCAGTGCAGGAGACCTGGGTTTGATCCCTGGCTTGGGAAGATACCCTGGAGAAGGGAAAGGTTATCCACTCCAGTATTCTGGCCTAGAGAATTCCATGGACTGTATAGTCCATGGGGTCACAAAGAGTCGGACACAACTTAGTGACTTTCACTTTCACATTTCAACATTACTATAATTTGAATGTATAGTGGAACCCTGGCTCACAGACTTTCTTATATTCTTTAATTCTCCAAGAAGATGGACCTATAGATAATGTGACCTACTCTCTCATTTTTGCTCAGGATTAAGTACTTTGTTAATACAAGAGTTCAGTGTTAAAATCAGGACAGTTAACAGAGATGGCTAATTATTCTACCTGCAAATATCTTTTAATATCATATTTATCCACATACTAGTATTTAAAAATTCCTGGATACAAATAATTATCACTCCTTTATAGAACTACCTGTTTAATTTTTGCTCCTTTCTATCCTGATTTTAAATTGAGATCTATTGGTTACTGTCAGATTTTTTTCCATCTGCTTATATTCAATGCCTTTGTTTCTTGCTGTTTTGTGCTTTGATACCCCAGTGGTATCTTCTTTCCAATGTGAGTAGAAATCATACACGATAACTATTTGGAGATACAAACCATGTAACATTTTAAGATATTTTCTTAATTCTATAATATTAATGGAAGTAAAACTTAGATTACTTTCTTGCTAACCTCCTTCTTAGGATCAGTGAGTGACCATTAGTCCAGGATGGTCAGTGTTTAAAAGTTGCTTGATTACTTCTGGTATAGATCAAGAGAATACCAAACTTGCTCTAAGGGTCACCATAAGTATAAAGTGACTTCAGCCCACTCAACCTTTATCCTCCAGGGTGCTGGCTCCTGCTGTTGTTCAGTCACTAAGTCATATCTGACTCTTTGCAACGCTATGGACTGGAGCACACCAGACTTCTCTGTCCTGAACTACCTCCCTGAGTTTTCTCAAACTTATGTCAAATGAGTTAGTGATGCCATCCAACCATGTCATCCTCTGTCGCCCCCTTCTTCTGCCCTCAATCTTTCCCAACATCAGGATCTTTTCCAGTGAATAGACTCTTTGGATCAGGTAGCCAAAGTATTGGAGCTTCAGCTTCAGCATCAGTTCTTCCAATGAATATTCAGGATTGATTTCCTTTAGGATTGACTCGTTTGATCTCCTTGCTTTCCAAGGGACTCTCGAGAGTCTTCTCCAACACCACAGTTTGAAAGCATCAATTCTTTGGTGCTCAACCTTCCTTATGGTCCAACTCTCATATCCATACATGTCTACTAGAAAAAACATAGCTTGACTATACAGGCCTTTGTCAGAAAAGTGATGTCTCTGCTTTTTAATATGCTGTCTAGATTGGTTCCTAGTTAGAAGATAAATATCCCCCTAAATGGGTACCATGTTTTCTAGGGACTATTCTCATTTTTTATTATTCTATATTTGACCCCAGAGACCAAGACCCCAGAACTATAAATAGGAACTGAAATGGGATGCATTACTGCTTTAGCCCTGAAGGTGAACCTGCGGTTGAATAGGACTTAGGGAGGCCCTGGGAATGACAAGTTCCCCCTTTTCTGGAAAGATTGCACAACCTTCCTGACTCTTCCTGACACTACTGGGTATTATCTACTCAAAAGATCAAGTAACACTACTTTATGAAATTTCTCTTAGGAGGAAAATCTTGACTTTCCACTCTATGATACTTCCTTTTCATTTTATTTTATTTTTTCCCTTTCCCCAGATAGAGGCTTTGTTTCCTATCTTTTCTCTTTGCTGAGAGCTAGAACTTCTACCTATCAGACCAGTTGATCAACCAAAATCTAAGTATATGCTCCTCTGCTGAAAGAATGTAAAAATTCAAGGAGTTAGAAACCCTTATGGGGTATACTTGCAGGGAAGGAAGAAAAAGTTTCTTCCCAGAAGCTTAGTAAGGCTTAACTCACAATTCAGGCTGCCCTCCCACTCCATGGTTCTTGATTGCATATTTAGAATCACCTGAAAAGATTTCCACTTCCAGACAAGTGAGTCAGACTACCTAGTGTTGATAAACCCAGGGTGGTTATTTTTCAATCACTCTCCAAGTGATTCCAGTGCGCAGACAAGGTGAATAATCCCAGCCTTACATGTAAGACTATAAGTTCATATGCATACTATGACTGTCTCTATGCGTAAGCAGACGTCATTGTTCAACCTAAGAAACACATGGAAAGACTTTAATTCTCTTTGTTTCTCACCATATTAAAAAAAAACTCCCCAAACCAACACTGCTCAGCACGGCACCAGGGGACTGACACAGCACATTCCTGACAACCGTATGCTGAGGTCCCTCTGAGTCATGCACAGGTTTTTTTCATCAGTCCTATTTTCTTCCCACAAGCGGGCACAGGAGCAGCTGTCTACGTTTAGATTTAGGAAACAAAAGGTGTGGATTCTAACCTCACTCTGCCCCTAAATAGTTGTGACACCTGAGGCAGGGCATTTAATATTTCTGAGACTTTATTAAATGGCATCATTTAACTATCTGGCCTATCTACTTCACAGACTTATATGAAGATTAAATGAAATGTCAAAATGATGCATTTTTGCAGTGTTTACAAAGGAATACCATGTACTCATTGCAAAAATGAGATAACTCTGTACAACAAACACAGGATGATGCTAATAATATATTGTTAGGTGAATAAACTAAGTTACAGCACAGTATGCAGGGTATGATCTATCTAAAAAATATATGAGGAGATGTTTGTTAGTGCATAAATAATGTCTAGAAGGATACATTCCAATTTGTTAACACCAGGATTGACTGGGGAGACTTATTTTTCATTTGTACATTTTGGTAATATTAGAGTAGTTTAATGATAAACATATATCATTTCCATAATTTTAAAATACATACTAAAGTGCCAATCAAGGGGAAAAAGAGGTGGTCAGGCTATTACATCCTAAAGTTAGTAAAGAGTCAAAGAAAATGTAATTGCCTTAAGGTCATTCTGATGCCTGCACCCAGACAAAACAAGCACCAAAGTGAGGAACAGTCCAAATATGTTTAGTTCTCACTGTCTATTATCAACAACCTTAAGAATTCCCAAAAATAAGAGTTGGCAGAGCTGAAAATAGTCAAGGGCTCTGGTTTCCAGAAAGAAGGAAAGAATAGCTTCTGGAAATTGCAAACCACAAAGCTTCAGACTGATCAGTAAAAGTCTAGAATGGATTGTTAAACAGTTGGTTTGTGAATATTTAAAAAAGTCACGTGGTGATTATCAGCAGCCTACGTGGATTCACTAAGAACACACCATAACAAAATAATTCTTTTTTTTTTTTTTTTGGTAGAGTAACTAGATTAGTAGCTCAGGGGAATATCACAGATTTCAGCAAAGCTTTCCACATATATTTGGACATTGTATCCAACAGAGAGCCAGATGCATGAAAGAGAATAGGTCATTTCAGGATGTCATAAAGCATGGAAGCAGGACTAACATGGCAATTTCAGAGTCAGAAACTGACTGACGTGGCTAAGGCTTTGGTGAGTAAGAAAAAATAGGTGGAGGTGAGATCACAGAGGATACGAAACCAGGAAAGAAGTCTATATGCTTTGTATGATAGAGAAGGAATCAATCAGGTTCTGCCTGTAAGCATCAGAAACCAACTCTTGCGAACTTCAAGAGAGGGATTCATTGGAAAGATACCAGGATTGCCTAGAATCAATGCGATGGCTAGAAAACAGAATTTGGAAACATTAGAAAGCAGTGTGGCCTCCAAGGGCTAAAAAGCAGGAAATAGAAGAGTGGTCTTAAAGCAGACTAAAAGCAGGCTTCCTTTGTGGCTCATCTGGTAAAGAATCCGTCAGCAATGCCGGTAGACTTGGGTTCGATCCCTGGGTTGGGAAGATCCCCTGGAGAAGGGAAAGGCTACCAGCTCCACTTTTCTGGCCTGGAGAATACCATGGACTAAAGTCGGTGGAGTCACAAAGAGTCGAATACGACTGAGCGACTTTCACTTTCTTAAAGTAAGCCAGAGCTACTTGCTGGTGTGAATGAATACCTAACCTTGTTTGATCTCTTTGTCACATTGCTAATGATTCAAACAGAGGGATAGACTGGTCTGAAGCCCTAGTATGTAACTTGGGTCACATACCTTTCTCACAGCTGAAGAAGGTGAGTACTAGATTAACAGTTTTGCCAAATCATAGCCAATAGGAAGAGATAATTCCTCAAAGGGAGTTGAGGTGTGAAAGAGAAATAAATGCTAAGTAGCCAAAAGACAACATATTGGCACCACTGGGGGTTTTAAGCAAGGTAGCAATATGATGAAAACAATGCTACAGAGAGATTTGGCAATTTGCAAACGGACCAGAGGGATGAAAACCTAAAGGTGGTGGGTGGAGGGTGAATAGGTGAAGCACTGAGAATGTTTAAGGTAATGAAATACTCTTGCATGATACCATAATAATGAATACATGTCATTATGCACTCATCCAAACCTATAAAATGTACACCAACAAGAGTGAACCCTAAACTATGGACTTTCAGTTATTATGATGTGTCAGTGTAGGTTCATTAGTTGTAAAAAACATACCACTCTAGTAGGAGATGCTGATAATAGGGGAGGCTATGCATATGTTGGGCAGAGGGTTATATGGGAAATCTCTTACCTTCCTCTCAACTTTGCTTTGAACCTAAAACTACTCTTAAAAAAAAAAATTGTCTTAAAACAACCTAATGAGTTCTCCGGGTGTAGAGTGTTGCAATGAGAAAAAGATAACACTGATAATCAAGGTAAAAGCAGCAAGTGTTGATAACTGCTGAGATATTAAGGAAAAGGAGAGGAGAGAATCGAAGATGACTATAAATGTCCCTCTCAGAGACTGAAGGAATGATGGTGATAGAAGCAAGAAATCTAGGTTGAAGGTGAAGACAATGCTCATGGTGTTAAGTTTAGCTAATAGTAAAAACGTGCAGTGGGAGGTGAGAAGATTAAGTAGTACAAGAGAATCTTGTTGGAGATATAGATGTAGGTAGATTTGGCATAGAGAAGACTATTGAAGTAGATAAGGCTGTCTTAGAGAATAAAGTGGTGAGCAGGAAGGGTGAAAACTCTCCTCCAAATTACAGGAAAAAAAAAGAGAATTTCCCAAAAGGAATCAGTAAAAGAGGTTTGGGGAATTTAAAATGAGGACTTCTATATTGTGAACTTTTTTTTTTTTTTTTTTTGCCATAAGCAGTATTATATTTTTCCGTTTTTATTCCTGATCCATTTTCTCCCCTCTACCCCAGACATCCACTCTCATCATATGTCCTTAAATATGTATATATTCCTGTAAAATGTGTGGGGGTTTGTAGAATTGTGTGTCTGAATGAAAATAAATGGTGTTGTGCTGTAGAACTCATGTTATTTTTTCTCTCACCGCATCATGTTGCTGTAAGCACAAAAATTGACATGTAGTGAAGTGTAAAATAAGCACCGAATATTAAAAATTCATGCAAAAGCAATGTAAAATATCTCCTTGGTTATATGTTGAAATGAAAGTATTTTAGATAAGATATATTGTCAAAATTAATTTTACCTGTTCATTTTTACTTTTCATAATATGGCTATTAGAAAAATTAAAATTTCATAAGTGGCTCACATTTGTGGCTCATATTACTACTGGGCATACTGTTATAAAGATAAATTCTTAGTTGGTTTCAAACACTGGAAATATTGTCTTTCACTCTGTGCTCCATCTTAAGTTTGTTTATAGTGTCTTTTAAGAAATCCATCCATTTTTCACCAGACTACCACATTCTACAACTCTGGGAGAAGCATTCACATCAAGACCTAGGTAAATGGTCCCCCTGGAGTTGCGCAGTGAATAACATATACAGCCATACATAGCCCTGATTTTTTTTTTTTTTGCCTTGTGGATTGTACTTTGTGTATCTTGTTTAAAAAGTCCTTCCCCACAACCAGATCACGATGATATTTTCCTGGTATTATTTTTACAGTTAAAAAAGAAAAACAGGATGATGTTGTACCATAAAGAAACCATCAAGAGAGTGGATTTTTTGGCATCATAAAGATGTCAATGTAGATTTTTTGGCATCATGAAGATGACTATAGCAGAAATCATTTATATTAGATTTTATAATTTGACAGCTATGTTATCTTTCTAATTCTGTTTTGGATAAGCAAATGTTAAAATTTGAATTTCAAAAAGCATGTTAACAGATGATGAGGAAGGAAGGCCACAAGCATGCTGAATGACAGGCTGATTCCAGTTTTTAGTCTAAATATCTACTGAAGTTAATTCTCACGATAGGTAGATAACTTTGATATAGATCATTAAAAAAAAAAAAAACAACTGTCAGTAACTGCAAAGATCCTAAGATAATGTTTGGATTTATACTTATGTCACTCTGAAACATCATTTTGGCACATCACTTGCTTCCTCTGGCAAGTCACAGGTCTCCATTCCCTATCAGATCAAATCCAATTGCTCAAGTCTGTCAGTGGAGGCACCTGTAAACTTACCTCATTTGGTTTCCCATTTCTCTTATCTCCCCAACAGATTGTATATTCCACATAGATAGGTACCATGTCTTATACCTCCTCACCAATATCCTGGGAGATGTCATGATTAAAAACTGCAGCACCAGATATTTAGGACACTCTATTTCTTTTCTTTTTTTTATTTTTATTTTTATTTATTTATTTTTTTTAATTTAAATTTATTTATTTTAATTGGAGGCTAATTACTTTACAATATTGCATTGGTTTTGCCATACATCAATATGAATCCACCACAGGTGTACACATGTTCCCCATCCTGAACCCCCTTCCCACATCCCATCCCATACCATCCCTCTGGGTTGTCCCAGTGCACCAGCCCTGAGCATCCTGTATCATGCATCAAACCTGGACTGGAAATTCATTTCACATATGATATTATACGTGTTTCAATGCCATTCTCCCAAATCTTCCCACCCTCTCCCTCTCCCACAGAGTCCAAAAGACTGTTCTATACATCTGTGTCTCTTTTGCTGTCTCGTACACAGGGTTATTGTTACCATCTTTCTAAATTCCATATATATACGTTCGTATACGGTACTGGTGTTTTTCTTTCTGGCTTACTTCACTCTGTATAATAGGCTCCAGTTTCATCCACCTCATTAGAACTGATTCAAATGTATTCTTTTTAATGGCTGAGTAATACTCCATTGTGTATATGTACCACAGCTTTCTTATCCATTCATCTGCTGATGGACATCTAGGTTGCTTCCATGTCCTGGCTATTATAAACAGTACTGTGATGAACATCGGGGTACATGTGTCTCTTTCAATTCTGGTTTCCTCGGTGTGTGTATGCCCAGCAGTGGGATTGCTGGGTCATAAGGCAGTTCTATTTCCAGTTTTTTAAGGAATCTCCACACTGTTCTCCATAGTGGCTGTACTAGTTTGCATTCCCACCAACAGTGTAAGAGAGTTCCCTTTTCTCCACACCCTCTCCAGCATTTATTGCTTGTAGACTTTTGGATCGCAGCCATTCTGACTGGCGTGAAATGGTACCCCATTGTGGTTTTGATTTGCATTTCTCTGATAATGAGTGATGTTGAGCATCTTTTCATGTGTTTGTTAGCCATCTGTATGTCTTCTTTGGAGAAATGTCTGTTTAGTTCTTTGGCCCATTTTTTGATTGGGTCGTTTATTTTTCTGGAATTGAGCTGCAGAAGTTGCTTGTATATTTTTGAGATTAGTTGTTTGTCAGTTGCTTCATTTGCTATTATTTTCTCCCATTCTGAAAGCTGTCTTTTCACCTTGCTTAGCCGAAGAATTGATGCTTTTGAACTGTGGTGTTGGAGAAGACTCTTGAGAGTCCCTTGGACTGCAAGGAGATCCAACCAGTCCATTCTGAAGGAGATCAGCCCTGGGATTTCTTTGGAAGGAATGATGCTAAAGCTGAAACTCCAGTAATTTGGCCACCTCATGCGAAGAGTTGACTCATTGGAAAAGACTCTGATGCTAGGAGGGATTGGGGGCAGGAGGAGAAGGGGATGACAGAGGATGAGATGGCTGGATGGCATCACTGACTCGATGGACGTGAGTCTGAGTGAACTCCCAGAGATGGTGATGGACAGGGAGGCCTGGCGTGCTGCGATTCATGGGGTCGCAAAGAGTTGGACACTACTGAGTGATCTGATCTGATCTGATCTGATAGTTTCCTTTGTTGTGCAGAAGCTTTTAGGTTTAATTAGGTCCCATTTGTTTATTTTTGCTTTTATTTCCAATATCTGGGAGGTGGGTCATAGAGTATCCTGCTGTGATTTATGTCAGAGAGTGTTTTGCCTATGTTCTCCTCTAAGAGTTTTATAGTTTCTGGTCTCAGGTTTAGATCTTTAATCCATTTTGAGTTTATTTTTGTGTATGGTGTTAGAAAGTGTTCTAGTTTCATTATTTTACAAGTGGTTGACCAGTTTTCCCAGCACTACTTGTTAAAGAGATTTTCTTTTCTCCACTGTATATTCTTGCCTCCTTTGTAGGACACTCTATTTCTTAAGTCAACTAAAATTTACTCAATTATTTGAGTGCTCTATGCTCTATGCTTTGCATGAAATGACTAAATTTCACTTGAGCAACCATTTTCACCTTGAACTAACTCACCTGACCTCATACAAAGAAAAATACTAATGGCAAAAGCAAGTAGAAAATAACATGTTCAAAATGAGATATCAAATGATAAGGTATTTAAAAGTTGAGGTCAACCTCAGAACTGCTAATATGCCCATTACAACCACAGAAATATAGGTTTACAGTAGTAAGTATTGTAGTCTTCTTCAAACCCTTTAATTCAAGAAAGAAGTTGAAAGTTTACAAAAAGTCAAACGTAATGAGGATAGGCTTACCTCGGACCAAGTTTAGGACGTTTAGAGATTGACGTCATTTATTCTTGATTAATACTGGGAATTCTATCTCACTTTAGGTATTAACACTTACTAGAATTTATAACAGTTAAGTCCAAATTAAAAGCTGACCCTTCTTTTTTTCTCAGCCTCTAGCTATATGCTTAATTATGACTGTGTAAATGTATAATTTTCATTTTTAAGAGTTTGTGATACTCGTAGTACAAGTCTGGGCATTATGTTAAGAAAAAAAATGTTTTTGATCCATCTGATGACAGCTATAACTTCAGTGTTTACTGGAAAAATTTTCAGAAGCAAGAATTTGTCTTTCAACATTATATTTGACATTGAATAGAAATACATTTCCCAAGGCAAAATGGAAAGTTACACACTTTTTAAAGTTTAGCTGTGATTTTTCCCAAATTCAGTGCTTATATAGATCCACTCTTCCTTCTGTATTCATTATCCTTGCAAAGCACATTCTTCCATAGTTCTTTCACTCAGTGTCTATGGATATGGGACCTCCCTACTGATCCAGTGATTAGGACTCCATGCTGCCATTGCAAGAAGTGCGCATTTGATCCCTGGGGTTCAGGAAACTAAGGTCCCATATGCTGTATGGTACAGCCAAAATTTTTTCAAGAAAGGATCTATGGATGACAAACTCTCTTAGTATTCATACATATGAAAAAGTCTTTGTGTTTATTCTTCAGTGATAGGCCTGGTATAGATTTTAAATTTGACAATTATAAAAAATGAAATTATACAGTCACACAATCATATTGAAATCTCAGCACATTGAAGATATTATTCTACTGTTTTCTAGCACTTATTTGCTGATGAGCAATCCGATTGTTTTTCCTCTCTAGTCAATCTCCTTTTAATTTTAGGTTACACACATTTTTATGTTTGTTTCTTGATTTGGGCCATCCAAATTTAGGGTAACTCTCACTCTGAACAGTACCCCCGGTCTCCATCACTTGCGTGTCATCTTGTTTTCATCCATGGCGAGCTGGATCACGATTGCAAGGCTTTCCTGGTCCCCATTCTTGGACAGTGTAGTAGTTTCACAGCTCCCTGCAGGTGCAGGACCAACAGCCTCAGCTTCCATGCCTAGATGTGCCCAGCCCAAAGGCATAGGTCAGTTTGGTCGCTCTCATGGGCAGCAAAGTGTCAACTCCTTCTCCCTGCTATGTCTATAGATTTCTGGAGAATTTTTTTCCCCAATTTTGAACCTGGGTATATATTTCTTAAGTTATTATTTAGCCTAACATTCTGTGCGCTGAATAGGGTAAAATGTTTCTATTTCAGTTCATTATCTTGGCTGAATTCCTCCACACTACTTCTTTTAGTTTGGTTCAGATGATCTTGAGAAATCAGAGAGTAGATCCAGAAGCAGATATTAACTGGTGCTTTCTGTCTGTTTGCCTTTCCATGCTGGAAGTTCTTAGTTAACTATCAAAACCATTGAAACAATATTGAAAAATAGTTTTTTTTTATTTTATTCAGAGTAGGTAACTTAAGGACCACAGTGAAATCTAAAGTGACAACTATATGACAGTAGAAGCACATGAAAGCATTGGCAGTTATACATGAGTTCAAGTGGGAAATTGATCTGGGGACACAAAAATTTCTGAGCTCCATAAATTCATTTAAATAATTCCTATTAGTTAAAACCAAATCAGAAGGGAATAAAAGCCAATCCTCACATCAAAATTAATGCAATGAATAATCATCTTTTCTGAAGCACTGATGATAGGCTAGTCCAAACAGAAGACTGTCAATCTCATATTGTGGTCTACATTTAATAAAGTCTTTGTTTTCAAGTGCACAAATACTAGAATTCAGTCTAAGATTTACACACTGCTGACTCAAATATCATCAACTTGTAGCTTTGAAGTTTTGTCTGCTGGTCCACAGGGCGTGTGGACATGGGGGTCTACACAAAAGTTCACCAAAATTTTCTCAACAGTATTTTGGATATAAATCAAAGAAATACAAACTAAGAAATCTTTGAGATACTATTTTATATCTATAAAATTAACTTAAACACAAAATCAATACTTAAGACTAAATTCCATATTCAAATCTTACTGATAAAACCCTACAATACTTTTTAAACCCACAATGTTTATTTCTTGAAACTTTAAGACCACTTCAGGGAGTTTATACTATGGAAATAATTTAACCAAAGGTTAAAATTATAAGCATGAAGCTGTTTATATGGAATAGTGAAAAACCAGAAACAAATGTAAGTTATGCTCTTCTAAGTTTCAAGTCATGTTAAATAATGGAAATTTATTGAAAGATAATAGCATGGCTTATAGCAACATCACAGTTCTAGAACTGCAAAGTCTTAAAGTATAAGACATTAAGTTGTATTGTCATCAGGAAGCAATATTAACATCTCAATCCCAACTTTGGTACTCTGCTTTTAAGGAGATTTAGATACTCTTTAACTTTGCTTCTACTATTTCTACTACTACCAAACTATTTCTCTTATGTCTCAAGCTCAAATGCCCTCAAAAAGAGTATCTGATAGGTTTGGACATTCACTATGAATATTGAAGTGAAGGGGTCTTTGTTCAGCAGAGCTCTTATACAAGACTATATCAGAGATCTCTGACCAGGATCCAATGTCCATAGCCCTAGTCCAATTAATAGTAGCAAGGACAGCAAGTTTGTACCAGATGCTTTTTCTCTTTAGTCTTGAAGTTACATTATTTTTGCATTCTGAAAGACAAAATTAAAAGTTTCTTAATAAGTAGTATTTAGTTATGCACTTAACACAAGTTGCCCTTAAGTGTTCATTTTTTAAATAAAAACAAGACCATACTTGGTTTATCATGATTCATATTTGCAGAGAGACTTATGAAATAAGAAAAGGTTGTAGGCCAGCAGGGAGAGATTTCATTATGTAACAATTATTGCGATTTTATGGTAAGAAAATATAGTATATTTATTTCTCATTTCTTAGGTCTTAATCTGTTCCTAATAATAGACTTTTGCAAAAGTAATTGTGGTTTTGCATTGTTGAACTTTGCTATTTGATGTTTAAATACATTCTTAAATAAATGTGGTTATGTTATACACCGAGCTTCATTTTAATACACATTTCTCACTTTATTGTTTTTTTTTGCTAATGACTTATTACTTGCTGTTTATTTATGTATTTCAGACTATAGAAATTATATGAAACAAAAAGCAAATTTGAGTATTTTTTTTAATTCAAGTTCAAAATGAATAGTAAGACAGCAGAGACAACTCACAACATCAACAAAGCATTTGGCCCTGCTAATGAATGTACAGTGCAGTGGTGGTTTAAGAAGTTTTGAAAAGGAGAGAAGAGCCTTGAGGAGCATAGTGGCCAGCCGTCAGAAGTTGACAACGACCAATTGAGAGCCATCAGTGAAGCTGATCCTCTTACAACTACTCGAGAAGTTGCGGAAGAACTCAGTGGTGACTATTCTACAGTGATTCAGCATTTGAAGCAACTTGGAAAGGTGAAATAGCTCGATAAGTGGGTCCCTCATGAGCTGACAGCAAATCAAAAAAATTATCATTTTGAACTATTGTCTTCTCTTATTCTACACAACAACAACGAGCCATTTCTCAATCGGATTGTGATGTGCGATAAAAAGTGGATTTTGTATGACAACCATTGACAACTGGCTCAGTAGTTGGACCAAAAAGAAGGCTCCAAAGCACTTCCCAAAGCCAAACTTGCACCAAAAAAAGGTCATGGTCACTGTTTGGTGGTCTGCTGCCCGTCTGATCCACTATAGCCTTCTGAATCCTGGCAAAACCATTGCATCTAGGGGTGGGATGGGGAGGGAGATGGGAGGGAGTTTCACAAGGGAGGGGATATATGTATACCTATGACTGATTCATGTGGAGGTTTGACAGAAAACAGCAAAATTCTGTAAAGCAATTATCCTTCAATAAAAAATAAATTAATTAAAAAAATACATCTGAGAAGTATGCAGAGCAAATCAATGAGATGCACCAAAAACTGCAATGCCTGCAGCCAGCACTGGTCAACAGAAAGGGCCCAATTCTTCTCCACAACAATGCCCCACTATAAGTCACACAACCAACACTTCAAAAGTTGAACAAATTGGGCTACAAAGTTTTGTTTCATCCACCATTTCACCTGATCTCTGGCCAGTCAACTACCACTTCTTCAAGCATCTCAACAACTTTTTACAGGGAAAATGCTTCCACAACCAGCAGGAAGCAGAAAATGCTTTCCAAGAGTTCAATGAATCCCGAAGCACAGATTTTTACAGTACAGGAATAAACCAACTTATCTCTCATTAGCAAAAATGTGTTGATCATAATGGTTCCTATTTTGATTAATAAAGATGTGTTTGAGCCTAGTTATAATGATTTAAAATTCACGGTCCAAAAACACAATTACTTTTTTATCAACCTAGTATAAATTCTCAAACTACAGCTACAGGAAAAGACAAACACTTGTCAGATAGGAAGAAAGGCTGTCAAGAAAGAAGTACCCGAACAGTATCAGAGCAAAACATGTCTAGAAAAGAGGTCCCATGTTATGCATGGGCAAGACGAAAGAAAACACATAACAGCTATGCAAATATACTCATTAAAAATAAAAGCCCCCCAAAACAAACAAACAAAAAACCCCAGTAACAAGGAAAGGAACATGGCAAACCAAATGCAATCTGAAAACTATAATTCAAAGTATAGGGAAAATGTAAGAATTCTTTTTGCTGGCATGTTTATTATAAAATTAACACCTATCATAAAATGATAAAATAACAAAATGAGTTTTGTAAAAGAGAGATCATAGAATTTAGGAAACAAATTAAGACAGTTTTAGTCAGGATCCAATCAGGAGCCAAAAACCATACTAGCTATTTTAACCATGATAATTAAAGAACTGTTGACTAAGTACTGAAGAACTGAAAAGGGAAAAAGAGAACACTAGGATTATAGATAGGTAAAGATAGATGTAGACATAGGTATAGACATATTACAAGAAGGAGCTTCCACGCTTGTGGCTAGGGAACAAAGGGAACAGGTTAGAGTAATTAAAACTTAGAGGCTTTGAGGAAGAAACCCAAGAAACTCAGCACCAGACTTGTGAGAAGGGAGCATTGCTTAGCTGGTTCTAATGTCTCGTAGTTCAGAAGAGGAGTTCAACAAAACCATGACTCAGATATCTAAGGAAGGGGTGTTGACCAGCTGGTGCTAAGGTCTTTGAGGAGCTGCAATGAGGCTAGTTCTGCAAGGTTAAACAATAACTGTAAATGGGATTCTGTAACTATGCTTCTCCTGGATCTAAGCAACACTGCCATAGTGAAGAAGTAAGGCCAGGGTGCCACTGAAAAGAGCAGGAAAACAACCAGAAAGGAGGAAATCCATTCTTCAGTCTTTAAGTCTCTTTCTGACACTATTATAAGCACCTAATAGAGGGAAATTGGCAAAGTAGAAATGTGGTTTGCATGTTCCTAGCTCCAGCATCACAAAACATGAGTATTAAAGGGTGGTATGGAGGGGAGAGGGACTTATATAACTCAGTGGTAAAGAATTCACTTGCCAATATAGGAGACTCAGGCTCAGTCCCTGGGTCGGGAAGATCCCCTGGAGAAGGAAATGGCAACCCACA